>NW_026988425.1:3302500-13302500 GCF_030222135.1 Aotus nancymaae
GGGAGAAATATGCAGATGAGACCCACCCACAGTTGGGGGCAGGTGTGGAGAAGCTTAAACCTAAACTTATTTTTCTGCCTTGTCACTTTAACTTCTAATATTTATGATCAGTAAAGAAGCAAACTAATGATATGGTAAGCCCAAGAGTTCTCGTAATTGTGTGCAATCTTAAAAAAAAGACGAGAAAATGTGAGGACTTAAAAGTGAAAATAAAGAAAATCAATGTTTGCTCTTTCTACATAGTGGGAAGTAAGAAATGGCTTACAGGGGTAGGTGGAAGGCTGTTTAGTGGAAAATGTTCTGATCACCTTGAGTCCAGATGCATGCACCAGCCAGGGCCCGTCCTCCTTCTCATCAATAAAAGCCAATGCCCTCTTTTCCCGCCCCTCCCCACTACAGGCCAGCTGGGAGGTGCAGACGGAGCACATGGCACCCTCCCCTGCTGGAAGATGCCGAGGAGAGGAGGGCCCAGGTGTGGGGCAGGTATTTCTCCATGAGGCAGGAAGGAGAGCTGCCCCCCTGCCCCGGGGTCCTTCATCACACTAGAATCTGTCTTTTACTTTGGGGGTCAGAAAACTCTCGTAGTAACGACTGACCTTTATCCCCATAACACTGCTGAGAGATACTAAGCAGGTATCAGTTCTAGGTGAGAAGTGGCCTGGGGGAAGGGGATATTGTGCCTCAAATTGAGGAATTAACTCAGGGCAAAATCAGGACCAACACATAGCCCACTCCCCACTCAGGCCTGAGGTGTCAGGTTTGTTTTTTTTGTTTGTTTTATCCAATCCACATTTCCATTGTAATTGTATAATTGAATGAAAAATACCTGAAGGGAGAAAAATATGTATTTTAAAAACAGAAAAGGAGTGGAATCATTCATGTTGAAAAAAAAAGTTGTGTAGCTTTAAGGGTTGCAGGTGCCAAGAGCACTGGCAGCTTGCCTCTGGTGGATGAGAGTAAACCCCCAGCCTGCCTGAAGGCTTCACTCCTGCCTGCAGCCTTCACTCCTGCCCCAAAGCAGGAGGACCCTCTAGGAGAGCCGTGCCTTGCTGAAACACCGCAGGATCTTGGGCATCATTTATCCAAAAGGCAAACATTGTTTTAAAAGATGGGTCAAGGAAAAATAAGCTCTGCTCAACTGGCCACAGCACTCACTAAATCCACAGATGCAGAGTGAAGAAGAGGGTGGGGACCGGCAAGGTGGAAGGGGCTCGTTAATCACCAGAGAAGCGAGGGCCATGACCCAGAGGAGGAGAGCAATGAGGAGTGAACAGAGAAAAGATAAAAGGAGCAAGATACAGAAACCCCAAATGCCCCATGAGAACGAGCAATAGTAATTCCTCACTTCCCAAAGGAGCAGCCCATTTTAAGGTCTACATACATCACAGGTGAAAGGATTGATGCCAATTATATAATCAGTTAGGGTGTTAGTTTCTTCTCTCCTTGCTATAAAGAAATACCTGAGACTGGGTAATTTACAAAGAAAAGAGGTATGATTGGCTCATGGCTCTGCGATCTGTGAGCCAATTAAACGTCTTTTCTTTGTAAATTATCTTTCAGGAAACATGATGCTGGCCTCTGCTCAGCTTCTGGGGAGGCCTCAGGAAACTTACAGTCATGATGGAAGGCAAAGGGGGAGCACAGGCATCTTAAGTGGCCAGAGGAGGAGCAAGAGAGAGCAAGGGGAGGTACCACACTTTTTTTTCCCCCCTGAGACAGAGTTTCGATCTTGTTACCCAGGCGGGAGTTCAATGGCGCGATCTCGGCTCACCACAACCTCCGCCTCCTGCATTCAGGCCATTCTCCTGCCTCAGCCTCCTGAGTAGCTGGGATTACAGGCATGCGCCACCATGCCCAGCTAATTTTTTTTTGTATTTTTAGTAGAGACGGGGTTTCACCATGTTGACCAGGATGGTCTCGATCTCTTGACCTCGTGATCCACCTGCCTCGGCCTCCCAAAGTGTTGGGATTACAGGCGTGAGCCACCGCGCCTGGCTGCCACACACTTTTAAACAAACAGAACTTGCGAGAACTCTGTCGTAAGAACAGCGCTAAGGGGATGATGCTAAACCATCAGAAACCATCCCCATCATCCAATCGCCTCCCACCAGGCCTGCCTCCAGCACCGGGGATTACATGGCAACATGAGATTTGAGTGGCGACACAGACTGAAATCCTATCAATTAGCTTACTAAGAACCGTCAAAAAAGCACACACCCTATCAGCAAGGGAGGCAAGATTAAGTTCTGATGAGCTTTTTAGCTAACCTTGGGACAGACCTCAAAACAGTACAATATCAAGGTTTTCAATCAAATGATCTGTACAAAATAATCAATACTTGGTGAATGAATCAATCATTAGTTAATCAACAAACTATTTTTTTTAAGTCTTCAGGGCCCTGTTGTAAATTTACTGAGGCCAGGGACCTATGAAGCAAGAATCATTTTCTTTGCAAGCTGAAAAGAGAATGAACCTGCAGGAAGCAAAAACTAAGTTAAAATAATGAGGACTTGATGTGAGAAGAGGCAAATTTTGATGGCCAGTAAAAGAAACGCACTGCCGTCTGGAACAGCTGAACATGACCTGGGCTGGGGGTCAGAAGCTGGACTCCTGGTCTGGACGAATGCTGACTGATCAAACTCTCAGAAGGCATCCACTTTGGGCGTTATCACTCCTACTACCTAGCGAGAGGTCAGCAAGGCTCTTAATGTCCAAACATTCTTCAAGGGTGGCTTTTGCTTATTCTAACAAACCTAAGTTTGAAGGGTCTAGGAATCCTATGCTAAAGTGCTCCCTATATAATTTTTCCAGGGAGATAGTTATGGTTACTAATGGAAAAGTCTATCTTGGTGCCAGAGGTCTGAATTTCGAAATTACCTCTTCTATTGTAAATTCTATAAACTCAACTCCTGGGACCAGACCAGGGTCTAAATTCTGAGTTCCTTCTTTCCTAAGGGCAATATTGGACGTTTCCTGATGCTTACAAATGTGTCCCACGATTTAGATGCATTGAATCCATTAGGGCCATCATTCCCTCATTGAGGCCAAGACCCAGGAGACGAGGGTCTCCTCTCTACCTTGCTACCTCCCAGTCTCCCTGCTCTGCATCCCCTTCTTAGGGGTCTTTGATTTCAAAGCGAGCTCTGCGCATCAAAGGCTTGTGTGGTGAAGAAGCGGAAGGGGAAGGACGCGGCCCAGGGCAGCTGAATGACTTGGTATTGTTTGAAATCAGAAGAACCGCTTTGGTCAGCTTCTGACACATGCTCGATCTCTTATTTCTCCCCTTTCATTTCTGCCATATAAAAGAATAATAGAGAAAAAACAAATTCTCAAAATGTACTCTGGGAGAAAAGAGGCATGGATGTGTGTCCTTCTTTCCTTCTTTCTAAATTTCTGTGTCTTAATTACCATAGTGTTTGCAGAGTGGGAAAGAAAATACCTGCAATAATACAGGAAGTAATCAAAAGCCACAGCATGAATTTGTTTCTCCTCCCCCACTCTGAAAAGATAGAATATGAATAGAATGGGAAAGTCTATTAGAATAATTTGCTATTCATCATGAATTATAAATGACATGATGTACTATTCACACATCTAATATAAACTTAAAATTTAGCCCTGTAAATTGCTTACTGAATGACAGAGGCACGGCCATTTTTCTTGGAGCTGGCGTGAGATTCTGGCTGGGCTTTAACCTCTTGTTTTTTCATTCTGAGATAGGTGAATAAGCCACTATGTACCATCAGCCCCTAACAGCACAGAGAACGCAAACGCTGTTAGTCCTGCTGGTGAATGACCGAGGGGAGATCAGTCCGTGTTTCCTCCCTGAATCCAAATTAGTCTCGCAGCTGGAGAGGCATCAGTGGCTGATAATGGCCTAACAACCTCCAGCACTAACAGATATGACCTCAGTGGTGGTGACAGGAATGCGAAATGCCGATTGTGCGTGTGCACATCACCACGGGAGCTTGGAGCCACCTTGAAAAACAAAATGTCCTAAAATAAAAATAATAAGGCCAATCAGTATGTGGCGGATCTCACAACGGCGTCCTCAAAGCATCGAAGCTGATTCTCTTGCAGTCCCAAAGAAGCAAGTATGTTTCTAAGGATCCTTAAAATAATGAAGAATATTACCATTCAGGCCATTCACTTAAGGAGGGCTCCCATGTTCAGACCTCCCTCCATGCAATTTCGAGCCTTTTCTGTGCTCGAACACCTCTGATGCCCCAGTGACCAGGTGGACCATCCTGGCTCTTGGCCCATGCTGAGCCATGCTCCCATCACCTCTGAAGACCTGCAGCACCAGGAGACATTTTCCTTGTGTGCTGTGTTTGAAATAGATTTTTCTTTACCTAAAGTTCACACATTCCTTGGCCACACTTGTTCACTCGATGCCATTCAATGAACACGTCCTGGGCATCTATCCAGGGCTAGGCATGAGGTTTGGGGCACAGATGACCCAACAGGAGCTCCTGTCCCATAGAGTGAGTGTGACACAGGGACATGGAGAGCATCCCCACGTAGTGATAGGGATGCGGAGGAGCACACGTGGGACGTGGCAGAAAGACACACAGCCTGCAACGGGCTGGGAGCAGCTTCTGCTCTGGGCTGCAGATTAACTTTGCTTTCCTATAAGGAAATCATGCTCCATGTTGGCTTCCCTTTAAAAGGCACCCGTAGATATTTTTGCCTTAACCAAATAAAATTTTGGAATACCCCAGGTGTGTGTGGACCATGTAGTCACCAAAACCTTAGCCATGATTATTGTTCTGAAAAATAGAAAAGTCTCTTTCTCTTTTCCCCACATGCTCACCATGTGGTGAAGAGCAGAGCCTGCCTACCTGTCTGTCCCGTTCTAGCGAGCAACTCGCCGGGGGCAGGAGCCTGTCCTACTGATCGTTAGAGTCTTTCACCTAGCATAATGCACGGCAGGTAATAAACCCTTCAAAAAGAGACCTATCAGCAATTTCTACAAACCGAGAAGTCACAGCTAACAGTTCACAATAAACAGTACTTAGAGAAATAGGAAACAGTCAGAGAACAAGTTGACTGTGCTTCTGAATATAATTTGATTCAGTGGTTTCTACTTGGAGCTATGATATTGACACATAAAAGATTTACCGATTTTAATTTCATCATTAAAAACATGTGAATGTAATATACACATGTGAACAAAAAGATATCTTATTCACAAAGAGCCAATATTCCCTACCTCTCCCGGTGACAGCTCCAGCCTCGTGCACTGAGGTGCCGTGCCAGGATTGACCCTGGGCCGTGCTGTTTCTGTGTGTGTGGGCATGGCTGCCTGGCACTTGGTTGGCCTCCAAGACAGACAAAACTCTATCGAGCAGCCTCGGGGAAGACTGCAGTGCACTCGAGGCTGGAAGCTGCAATTTCCCAAATATCAAAGAAAGTTCCACAATGCTGTCTTCTCCACACGGCAATTTTCATAAATGAAAGCTTAGCCCTGAGCTTTCGATGAAGCATGATTGGATGTGTGGGGAGTGTGAAAAGCCAGTCTGAGGACTCCTCTCTCTGTTGCTCTGGTTCTGTGGGTCGATAAATCTCTATCAGTTGATCACCACACATGCACACACACACGCACACACGTGCACACACACGTGCATGCATGCATGCGCCTGCACAGGAGGAGGGCGTTCTCTGGTTTGCCAGCCTCCTCTTGTTATGTCCTACTGAGACCAGAATGCAGGCCTTCCCCGGAGTAAGGACCCACAAAGTCCAGTCACAAAATACGCAGCAGAATTTTAGTTGCGCTTTTGCCTTCTGAAAGGTAACCATTTTCATCTGAGTTAGATTCCATGCAGTCTAATTATGCAGGCACTTAGCATTCCCCAGGTCTCTGTCCAGGCTGGGGATGCTTTCCCATGCTGGATTTCCCCACAGTGAGCTTGGTGTCAACTCAGGAGACAGCACCTGTAACAAGACGTATGTAACTGAGATGTGACCTGTGGAGCTATGTTCCCAAGGACTGTGTCACCTTTGTGACATTATTTTCCATTACAAGCTGCCTGTCAGGGAGAGAACAGCTATCCCAGTTCTGAAAGGAGGGTGATGCCTCTGGCCCATGATCAAGAAATACCAAGGCCTGTGTGGGCTCCCACTGCAAACACGCCCAGAAGCAGCTCTCCACGGTCCTCACTTCTGACCTCCCCACCTTCCTAGTTCCCTGACCAGTGAGGAGCAGTCACGTCCTGTGTGTGGAGGGACCAGCCGGTTCCCTTAAGACTCCACCCCCCAGTTGCATGGAATCTACATATCTGACCCAAAGCTGAAGCCACGGGAGTGGTGGGGATGAGGACAATGGGACTAGAAGTCCTCTCCCCCTGGAGCATGCCTGGTGGCATCCCTGGGACCCAGTGCTGGTGGCATCCCTGGGTCACACTACCACAGGGCAGCTGCTGCAGGAGGAGCCAGGTCTAGCAGATGCCACCATCCTGCTGAGGCCACAGGACCCCGTCTCAGCAGAAGGATGGTTCTATACCTCAGGAAAGTGAAGGACTCCTTCTTTCTCGGGGGTAAAGAATGTAAACCTTCCCCTATTTTAAGTGAGAGGAGTTGAGAGTGTTATTTTGCTTTCAACAAAGTCAAAAAAAAAAGGAAAAAGGGCAAAGGGATTCTTGATCAAAGGATACAGACATTCAGTTATAAGATGGGTAAGTTCTGGGGATTTAGCTGCAGCTTGGGGACTTTAGTTAATACAACCATATTGTGTGTTTGGTATCAACTGAGAGAGTAGAGCTTAAGTGTCCTCAGCACACACAAATACACACGCACACACACGCACGCACACACACACGTAACTGTGAGTTGATGGATGTGTTAATATCCTTGATTGTGGTATTCATTTCACAAAGTGCACGTACATCAAATCATTGCATTATACACTTAAATGACGTAAATGTACAATATTTATTTATCAATTATACTTCAACAAAGCTTGGAAAAAGGAGGAAAGGAAAGGAGGGCCCTCATAGTCCACAGGGGCCCAAGGAGGCCAGGTGGTGGCAGCTGGCCTTTGTCCGTCAGCTGCAAGGCAGAAAGAACCAGCGCTCTGTGACGAGTGCCTCCTCGTCTCGTGGGGAGCAGCTGATGCCCATGAGGCAGGTCTAGGTTGGTCAGGCATCTAGAGGACCTGGGGTTTTAACTGGGTCTAGAAGATGAATAGGGTTTTGCCAATTGGAAAGGGAAGAACAAAAACTGAAAAGGAAAAACGATTCTCCAAGTAATCGGGTTTCACACTGGAATCACTTCCTGCCCCCTCTTCCTGCACCTCACGGGGTCTTCCTGGTTCTTGCAAGGGCTCCCCCTTCATACCCCCTTGCCTCCCTCCACCTAAAATAAATTCCAGTGCATTTCAAAAGCCAAGAAATAAGCGCTTTAAAATCCTACTCCAGAAATGGGATGGATGGTGCTGGGAATGGGATTTGAAAGAGAATAGAGGATAGCTCCAAAATAAGGTCTTTTAGAAGTAGAAAAAATACAAAAACAAGTAGCAAACAATCGGGAAAGTAACAGAATTGGATTCAAGCATGGTTTGTACGGTCACAAAGCTGCATAGCACAAGGTCCCGCTAACGAGTGTTTCTGCACAGCCCACATGGGGAAGATGACCCCAGGCCACTGAGGGGCCTCTCACCCCTGCTCAGAGCTGGGCAGGCCAACCAGAGAAGTCTGAGCTGGGCCTCTCCGCAGAGACGGGTTGAGATTCTTCACAGCATCACCTGCAGGTGTCAGGTGCAGAGATCGAACCTCCATTCACTCTCTGTGGATTTCTGAGGTGTCTCTCCCTGAGTTGCTGCCTTCAGTGAATATGAGTAGAAAAACACCAAGGACTTGGGAAGTGAGGAAGAAAGGACCAGGAGGCTGGCCGCCTGTGGGGCGTGGAAGAAGGTACGTGGGCGATCTGTCCAGGGCTTCCTTATGAGGTGCCATGAGTTAAATAGCACCCCCCAAACAGTATGTTGAAGTCCTAGCACCTGACACTTGTTGCTGTGACCTTAAATGGACATAGAACCTGTGCAGACATAATGAAGATGTGAGCTAAGCTGAGAGCGTACTGGAGTAGGGTGGGCGCTAATCCAACGTGACAGCCTTTCTTATCAAAAGAGAAGAGGCCCAGACAGACACACAGAGAGGTTCTTATAAAGATACAGGCAGGGACTGCAGTAGGGCTGCCACAAACAAGGAACACCAACACCTGCCTGCCGCCACCCGAGGCCAAAAGCGAGCAGGGCACTGATTCTCCCTGTGAGCCTTCAGGAAGGAGTCAGGGCTGCAGACACCTTGGTGTTGGACTTCTGGCTTCCAGAGTACCTTGCTGTTGCTGAAAGCCACTCAGATTGTGGCGCTTTCCCATGGCAACCACAGTAAGAGGACACATGGGATGAGTGCAAAAAATCACCTGCCTTCAAGAAAGGAAGCTAGGATCCTCCACAATGGCTGGTGTGGATGAAGGGGAATCTATGAACGACACAGTCTGAATTGGTGTTCTGGTGTTTCATGGCACCCACGGTCATCAGCCTTCCTCCTATCTGTGGCTGGTCTCTGAGCCTAGGAGGGTGATACCACCGGATACTCACATGCCAGGGAGGGCCGGGGGCACCTGGGGCCTGGGCGGCTGTTGTGTCTCTACCTGCTTTTCCTGTAACTCAGCGAACACCTCCGCCTTCTTGCCACTCACCTCCCATCGCTTCCATGTCCTCTCCCTGCGCGTCTCACTTTCTCTCAGGTCCTTTACTTCTCCATCTGCCACTGACACCAAGACGTCCCCAAACTATGAATTTCCTTTAAATGGCAGCATCTCTGCCTTCCCACTTAAACTCCCAAATGCTGCTAGTCCGTCTTCCCGCCATCTCCAGAGCCAGTCTGCATCACTCACCACTTTGCCTTGTCAGCTTCATAGCTCTGCTCACCAGCAGTATCCACTGAGCACTTCCTGTGGTCAGCAGGGGCTGGCAGCATCGCAAAACCGCTCAGGACAACCCAGAGACAGCTCTGAGGCAGGGGCATTAGCCCCATGTTGAATGATGACACGACCGAGGCTGGTTTCCTTTTCCAAGGTCGCACATCCAGTCTACCCTTGATATGGAAATGTCCCGACTCTAACTGTCCTCCCGTATCCCATGCCCACTGCCATCCACTAGTGACAGACCATCTCCAAATCCTTTTTCTAGCCCTCTGTCCCCTCCAACACCCAGGAAGAGTGCATGCAGCCTCTGTCCTCTCTCCCACTGCTGTCAGTCAGTCCTCTGGAAACTTCTGCTCCTGTCCTGCTCTCTTACCTGAGTGTGAATCCCATAACTTCCACCCCTCAGAGTGACTCCGTTGAAAACCCTCCCACTCTTCAAACACACTCAGATGAACTCAATACCTAGGCTCCATCCTGGCTTAGTCTGTGCTGCTGTTCTCCCTTGACCCATGTTCAATACTTGGGCTCAAATTTGACCCTGTGTGCTCTCTTTCACTCACTGGGCACCTGGCCACCACAACCTGTCGTTTCTCTAAGTGTCTCCAGGGTGGTTTCTCAACTCCATATCCAGGGCACTGGCTCTTCTCTGTGTGCTGAAGGTACCCTGCCTTTCAGGCACCCGTCCTCACCCTACATCTGCTCAGGAGCAAAGCAGAGTCATAGAAACAACTCCCTGTGACCCAGGACACCATGACCACCAGCTCTTCTTCTACTTCTCTTGCCTGACATTACTTTCCAGCGCTGATCCTGGCTCCTGCCAGGGTTCTGTACCTGACATACTCAGAGCTTTCTGCTCCATTATTCATAGAAACATGAGCAGTTCTTTATGGAGTTCTCATTCCATTCATCGTTTCAAGTGTATCACTGCTAATTCTCACCACAGCTCTGCAAGGTACTCGCCATTGTGTTCATTTAAAATGGGGAAAGAATGGCCAACAGGTTCATAAAAAAAATGCTCAACATGGCTAATCATCAGGGAAATGCAAATTAAAGCCACAGTGAGATCTTGCCCCACACCTGTTCAAATGGCTACTGTCAAAAAGGAGAGCATATGCTGGCAAGGAGGTGGGGAGAAGAAAGCCCTTCACACGGCTGGGGAAATGTGAATTATACAGTCATTATGGAAAACACTAGAGAAGTTTCTCAAAAAAATAAAACTAGAACAACCATAGGACCCAGCAAGCCCCACTCCTGGTGTTTGTCCAATAAAATGTAGCCAGTATGTCAAATGGATATCTGTACCCAAATGTTGATTGCAGCACTATTCACCACCGCAACCCATGGGAAGAATGGATAAAGAAAATGTGGCATCTATACACAGTGGAATATTACACAGCCTTCAAAAAGAAGGAAATCCTGTGACTTACAACAACATGGATGAATTTGGAGGACATTATGTTAAGTAAAATAAAGCCAGGCACAGAAAGACAAATACCACAATGATCTCTCGAATCCACGCATGTACGTATGCATACACGTCTATAAAGGCAATTGCTGCAAGGAGCTGGTTCTTGTGCTGCACGTTTGAAGGCTGCGTCCCCCTCTCTGCAGCAGGCAAGACAGCTGGTGGTGAAGGGGCAGGAGATCGAAGGTCTGGCTCAAGTAGTCAGGCAGAGGGAGCAAATCCACCCTTCCTCAGCCTTGTGTTCTATCCAGGCCCTCGACAGTTTGGACGAGGCCCACCCATATTGGGAGATGCCATCTGCTTTACCCAGTCTGCCCATTCAAATGCTAATCTCATCTGGAAACAGTCTCAAAGACACATGCAGAAACGATATTTAGCCAAATATGTAGGCACCCCATAATCCAGTCTAGTTGACACAAAATTCATCATCACCTGCTCTGCCAGGAGCATCTGTTCCCCAGCCAATGAAATCATCCTGGCAATAATCTTATCCTGAATTGTCTTCAAATGTAGTTCAAAAGTGATCTTCAAGGCAACCAGGTCAGATCATCATGAATCCCACATTTTGGGGCACTCGAACACTATCATAGACAAAGAAAAGATAATACGGGCTCATGGAATGCAAGCCTAAATGTTCACGGCCCCCTTTCTCTTCCAGTTCACTCTGATTGGAGTCTAAGAGTGACCTTGCTCAGGTCCCGGCTGCAGAAGGCAATGTGACTGATCCCGCTCACTGCTCCCGGCCCTCCTCATGCCTTCACCTTGATCTCATTAAGCAAAACATAAGGAGCTGATTCCACAGCAGACAAGCAATTCGATGGTTGTAAAGTGCTTACTCATGTGAGGTAAATTAACTCCCACAAAGCATTATTCACTAATTTGCCCCATTGTAAAAATGTCATTGGCTACATGGGGCTTTTTAATGTCTTAGATTTCCGGCCTAGCAGTTAGCAGCACTCAAAACACACCTTCTCTTGAACATGGAGGAGGGAATTCTCCATAGGATTATTCCAAAATGGCAGCTTCAGCTGCATGGAATAAAATGTGTACACCATACTAGATTTTACTGACACTGGCCCCCAGTTCTTGAAATGTAGTTTCCGTTTTCTGTGACAGGTAAGTGAATTCCATGTTGTTATCATATCAGTTGCTATTATCCAAATAGTTTACCCATGTAAATGCTGACACTATCTAGACTTGATTTTTCTGATAATAAAAGTATCTGGTAATATCAACATAGCCATGTCTTCATTATAGCAATTTTTATAGCTCTTTGAGGCACATGAATTGGAATGAGAGTTTTAGAGGCTGATATTTTCTTTTCCTTTTAAAGCATTTTTTAACCAAAAATTACCTGTCTTTTATGTAATAAAATACAATGATTCATGAGAGGAGTTTAGCTTGATGTTCTTTCTTCGTGGTACAAGCTCTAGAACATTCTCTGCAATGCATTCAGACAGATTTGTGACTCACATTTGTAGCGGTTTCGAGTTAGGACTATTGAGTTGTGGTGAGTTTGAGGGGTGCCAGTGTGAATTAAAGTTTTCTTAAGCACGTTTCTTCTTCTTTGTCTCCATTGTTTGAAGACTCTTAATGTCTCCTTTATTCTAAAACTCATTCTAATCCCTATAGAAGGACCGTTTGTTCAAAATCTGTTTCCTGCTCTTTGTAAAGGCAGAAGGATGAACCCTGCACACGTCAACACCTCAGAAACACCCCTCGGGCCCTGACTTCCACCCCACAACCCGCCTAAGCCCCGCTTCAACATGTAGCCAGCTGGGCTACGCTTCCAGACACAGAGCCGACAGTGCTGCTTTCCAGCCTGAGGCTTGGTGGCAGCCCACAGGAACCACAGGGTCTCACACACACACACCCCCGACAGTGGACCCTGGAGGTCTGCCCTCCACACAGGGACTAAGGCTGCCACCTCTGGTTAGCACAACCTGAATGTCTGGAACATTCCGCATTGGTTCCCAAGACCAGGCATTTGGTCCAAAGGTGTCCACACCCTAAATGCCACCCCTAACACACAGTTGTGCATACATCATCCCACAAGGCTGAGCAGCATCGGGCAACTTCTCCAGGTTGTGACATAAATGGAATGCACTGTGTTCTACAGGGCTGGCCACACACCCATGGCAGATGCAAAGAGAGGAGGGACACAGTGCGCTCACCGTCAGGACAGTAAATGTGGCTTACATAAAAAGGCAGGAGCTACACAAATGTCAACTGTTTTAAGGGTGTGGACAACTGTCCAGCCAGGTTGCATACCACTGCATCTAGAATACACCTTCATATAAGACTGATTTAGAATGGCATTTTGAGATTATTAAACAATAAATAACACTTGAAGCAATAACATAGCAAAGACTTATCCATATAATTTATTATACTGCATTATGAACATATGGCTTTGATTTTAAGATAGCGTATACAATAAAAGTTATCTTATCAAGAGTACATACCTAAGACATACTTTATATGATGACAAAATCATTGCTATATGGTAGGAAAAAACAACTAAAAACTCCAGTTTCCCCACAAATGGAAACATAGTCCATGAACCTGACCCAATACCCAAATGAAAATGAAAGCTTCTGGTAAGAGCTCAGCTATTCAGATGAGGCACTCCCACCATCCCGACCCTGGCTCCTTACAACCCTACAACCAACTCTGAACTGGGTAAAAGAAGACCATCTTTTAATTGTTATTGCATAATTAATCCATATGCCTGTATCTATTGTGTGCTTGGCTCAAGAAATGACCTTGAGGACTCAGAAAGGTAATTTATATGAATCAGAGCAAGATTTAGCCAGCATTCTGTTACTGCTGGCTTGTCTACATGCTGGTCCTCCTGTATCAACTACTGATGGACTAGAACAGAGTCAAGTTTCTTAAAAAAATTCCCCAACCCCTGTCAGGTTCTACTCTGCCTTCTCTCTCAACAAATCCAGCTAGGCCAGTGTTTTCACCAGTGCCGGGAACCAGCACTGAGCCCAGGATGGACAGGTGTGGAAGTTAACCACACACGGCTCAGTCCCGGCTACACAGCCTTCACCTTCCCTCCAAGGATTTTCTAGTTACCAACTTGTTCCTGGTCTGTCTTTATATTTAACTTCATATTCACACATTGACATTTCTGAACTTCTCCAGATAATTAATTGCCTGGTGCTTCCTATGAATCACATTCTTTCTGCAGGAAGAGTCAGCACCATCTTGTGGCTCTAGCAAACTGTAAAGCTACCCAAGGTCATGTTCAAAACAGGTTTAATGAGGGTGCTAGATTCAGGAGTCAGTTCTAAGATATAATGAGAATTTAAGTAAAGACATGATTTGAATGATGGCTGCTATACATATTAAAGAGTAGGTTTAGTAAACCTTAAAATACAGATCATAACTACACAAATATGCAAATAATTATTTAACAATTATCCAATTATCTTGATGTGTCATGGGTCCAACAAGGGAACCTTCTATTCAAGGCTTCTCCCTGCTGATCATAGCACAGTTGTGTGTGATTTTGATCATGGATGTTCTTTTGCTGGGAACCACAAGGCAGGGGATGAGCAATCTACATAGACTAGTGTTTAGTGCACCATCATGCCAGCCAGCGAATAGTAGGGTCCTATACAATTCCACATCTCCATCATTTTGAAAGCATTGCCAATAATACTGACTCCTGGCGATGATGACTTACCAAGGAGATTATAGATTATGTTGAGTTTTCGATGCTGTTCCTTTTTTTTTTGGCTAAACATAAAAGTACCTAATAAATTTGGGAAGGATTTTATCAAATGTGCTAACTTTTCTTTATGCTTTGACACTGAGGTGAAAGCAGGGTTTCTCTAGAACATGCAAGTCACATGGCTTCCTGGTGAATTAGGTGTTAACAATAATTAAAGCAATGCCAGATGCCAGGTAGAACTTCCTCCTGCAGTGAGAGCTATGCGTTCATAGAATAGTTGAGTTGTTCACAGTAGACTGGGTAAGTGTCCAGTGATATTTTAGAAGTCAAATCAGTAGAGGAAAGAGGAGGAAATGGGTCACCTGCTTCCTTTTATCCCTCTTTCTTTCTCTCTAGTTACTATGACCCAGACTTCTACACCCCCACCCACCATCAGGCAGAGGAAAGTCCCCTTGCCCCCCCCGTTCTCCCTCAATACCTTCTAGGCAGCACAAACACTAGCTTTTTAAGCCCCTGATACTCACAAAAAAGAGAAACCAATTGATTGATGACTTTGGAAATCTAAGAAGAAATCGTTAACCCTTGCTCTGCTAGCATAAGTGAGTTCACAGCTCTGAGTGCTGTAATTAGTGTTTCCATTTTCAGCATGATTTAAGGCAAAAACTATAAAAACAAAAGTAAGGTACATGTCAGGGTATGGGGAAAGATCATACGGCCTCTGAAATAACAAACCAGACACAGAGAATCGTGGGGGGAGCAGGGAAGACACCCTAGTGAAAGCCGGCAAAAACCTAAAATCAATTCCAGACACTAAAGCCAAGAAACCCTTGATAAATGTGATAGGGTGTAGAGAGTTACTTTGTTAACTGTGCTCATTATTCTCAGGAATTTATAAAAATAAAACCAGAAAAATGTTGGTTCAACGGTACCACCTGCATTTAGCCCCCACTCTCCAAATTTCATCTATGGAAAATTCCTACTTCTATTTGTAATTAATTAATACGTGTTGTCTCACATTTTAAGTGTTTGAAAAATTGCTTGTCTCCCATTTCAGAAGATGGTTATTCACATTAGTTTGAAGAACATGAAACGATCTATATTTGGCCCTGTTTGGCCCATGAGAAAGGTCAGTTTCATCTGGTTCATGGTAATTCGTATGTTGATGCCTTCTTTAGTAAAGAAATATGCATCCTCCTCCAAAGAACTTTTATGCATAATCTTCTCTTGCAAAAATTAGCCACTTGCAAGGCAAAGTCAGTGACCCAAAGCCTGAACCACTTATGATACCGGGACAAAACCCTTTGTCCATGCACAGTTTGCAAAAGAAAATGGAGCTGAGGAGCTTAGAAGTCAGTGGGTGTCAGGATATGAAGGGAGTGCAGAAATGAAGTCTTGAATATACTGGGTGAGAAGTAGATTCCTTTTGATTGTTGTCTCTTGCTTTTTAATGTTCTCAGAAAACGGCTGCATCTTTCAGAGTCTCTCAAGGATTTTTAGATAAAAAGAGAGGTTTTATCTTTGCATGTCTATAAGCAGTGAAAAACTCCGGAGACCAAAACCTACAGGCAATTCAAATAAACTAAATCCGATCAAGGTAATATCAATGCCAGAATTAGAAGAAAACCCCCAGAGAATATCAATAACAACATTAAAACAGCAGGTTTCAACTGGAATCAATAGGCAGAATCAACAGAAAAAATTAAGTCACAAAGTGTTAGCAGATAAAAGCTCCCCACTCATTAAAATTCTGTTTGTCTTTGTGTCTTTTTATCAATGTACCTATATATCTGTGCAAGCGTATCAAAGTTTGTAATGTAAAAGAATGATGAAATAATCTAATTAATTTCCGGTGTCATTCTACATATATCTTTCAAGTTGAAACTGCAATATTAACAATGGTTTGCAGTTTAATAAAATATCTTTATGTCCTATTAACTCATATATCAGCTTGTTATAAAAACCACTTTCTATCAAATAGCTAAACTTCAAAAGAGTTTTGCTTTGATCAGAAAGAAAAAATCAGGTTCATTCCATTTGTACTGAGTAACCTCGCTCAGTTTTATAGAAAGGCAGTTGTCTGTAGCTGCCGAGCTCTCATGAAAGATATTCCAATGGACAAAAAAATAAAAAATAAAAAAACCCCAGAATATATTGAGGGAACCATTGAGCAAAGGAAGTGAGCTTTTAACTTCTGTAGGCAGGGGAAATGGGCTTCTGAGAGCACAGGAATTGCCCGCCCCCTCCGCCACCCCGCCCCAGTAGGCCCCAGGAACCTCCCAGAGCACAGAGCACAGACAGGTACCAGCCCTCGAGTGGAATCTCAGGAATGCCACCTCCACTGAAATTCCAACTGCTAGGTTTTTTTTTTTTTTTTTTGAGGTCTCAAATCCCTCCCACTGACAAGTTTGATTGGGTTAGCAAAGAATTTTTAAACAATGCTCCTTAGATGCTGCTATGTAAAAATTCATCTCTTGACTGCAAGATGTGCCCCCATGCCATGTCTGGAGGTCTGGGCAGTGCCTCTGACCCACCTTCACCTCCCATGGCTGGATGCTTTTTCTTCTGCGTCTCTGTCGCTGGCCAGGGTCCTGTGCCAGGCTGGATTCTGCAACACCTGGGTTACTCAAGAAGGTTAGGGGCTTCTTCAGGCTTTTCTTCTCAGTGTAGCAGCTGAAATAGACATTGAAAATGAACCTGGCTTTATTTGTTTGATATAGTTTTCCAAAAGAGACTCCAAATGCACCTGTTCTTCTTGGAACAAACCTGAGTGGTCAAGGGTTCTTGGAAGGACAAATGTGAGGGGTCCCTAGAAAGGGTCTGCAGTGACACTCCTGGTCTCCTGGGCCGTCAGCAGAAGCCTTGTGTTCCCAGCACAAATGTATGTCTGTTCCCGACCTTGACCAGGCATGTGAGATCACCTGAAACATATTCTAATGCTGTTCGGGCGACGTGCTTTGCCTCTCACAAATAGGAGCTTAGACCCAATGAGGAGATGAGGTTTGATGGCAAGAAAGCACCCGGAACCACACAGACAGAACGCCAGCGGCAGGATGCCGTCTTAGGGATTTGTAAGTTCCACAGTCAAAGAAAATGCCAAATATGAAAGCATTAGTCTAGAAAATGAGCCTGAAAAAACTTGGGGTGTTGAGAACGATGACTGCAGAGTGGAGTGGGGTGACAGCTTCACTCTAGGAGGATCCCAAAACCCAGGTCTCTGAAGGGAGTGGGACAGTGCTCAGTTGCCGGGATACAATTTTATAACTTTATTCATGTTGAAACTTGAACTTCAGAGACCACCCTGACAAACTGATAAAAATGTCTTTGCTACAGGACCTTCTGGTATATTCTAGGGTACCGGCTTTTGTTGTGTTGGTAAACCTCCTCCACAGAGCAACATCCCCAGGTGCCAACCCATTTCCCCCGAGGGACCTCGATCACTGTGGTGACTGAAAGCACTTCCAGACATTTCCAGAGTCCACGCCCACCTGCATTTCGGGAAGAAAGCTGTGCTTCTGCACTTCTTAACTAATTCAGGCCACATCTGGGCATCCTTCTGTAAATCTTAACTTTGTCCTCTCAATGATATTAGTAGCATTTTTTTCAAGGTGTCTCTTGGCATTTTATTTTCCTTCAATTGTTTTCACCCTGATATTTCTGTTCCGAGACCACCAGTGGGCTGTCACAGTCTCCAGAGGTCATTTCCAAAGTGCAGGCTGTGAGCAAGTGGATCAGGAGGTGCAGGACAGAAGTGAGCACGTCAAGCCTAGAGCAATCACACTTCCTAAAGGCAGTCTATCGACAACATCTGTGTACATAGTTTTTAAATAATTTTTCATATATTGAAGATTTTTGCTCAATTTTTTTTCACACAGTGAAAAATTGTAAAACTTGGAGACATTATTAGTCTACCACAATGGTTCTCAACCCAGGGTGATCTGGGCCCCGGGGCCAGGTCTGGAGACACTTTGGCCCTCACATCGGAGGGGGTTCCACTGGCATTCAGTGGGAGGGTGCAGGGATACTGCCAGGTGGCCTGCAGTGCACAGGACAGCACCCCCATGCAAAGAACCCCCTGCCCGAAATGTCTATGGTATCAAGATGAGAAGCTCTGGTCTGCCAATTTAAATAAAAAAGCTTTTGGCCAAGACCCCACAGTGTGGTCATGTCCTGTGAGGCTAAGGGAGTCTGGGGCCCCTCCCAGAGCGGGTGCTCAGCCAGTATTCCTGAGTATCCTAGAGCCTTTGCTCATTTCATTCCAGGACCCAGCTTGTAGGGGTCCCACTCACACCCCCCTCAAAGCCCACCCAAGGCTTCCTGCTCCTGTGTGAGGAGTGGGCCTGGCCTCCTTAGTGGGGCTGCTCCATGACTTGAATTTGTGACGTGCCCATTGGCTTCCTCCACCCAGATGGGGCATGCAGGACGAAGTGACTGCTAACTAACTTTGCAACCCAATTGGGCCAAGGGTTTTTGAAGCTGAATGGATCCGACTTCCTCAGTTCACAAATGAGGAGTCCAAGGCCCAGATGACCTCAGGTTTCCAGATCACAGCACAGTCAGCCCAATAACGGAGGGAAACCCACATGCTCAAATCCCCAGTACCTCCTCCCACAGGCCCTCATGGCATCTTTAACAGAAGCAGACAGAACACCCCTTCTAAACGCCTTTTGCATCAGGATGGGAATTGTACCTGTTCTACAACAAACTTATTTTCATTTGAAGGTATTTGCCTCATGTCTGTGCAACACAGATGCCTTCAAGAGGCTGCTGTTTGTTTCCATGATCAGTAAGACAAAATTCTAACTAATTTCCCCCAAATAAAACAAAGAAACACTTGGTAAAACTGTTCGGGGGCGGCGGACGGGATAAATCCCTGCCCCATGTCTAATCACCTCATTAAACTGTTATAGCCGTCTACAGAAATATGGAAATTATCTCACATCCTTGGCTCTTGGTCCTTCTCACATTGCTTTGAATTGTGAGTGGGGTACTACTCCAGGCTCACCATCAGCAACAGCACACCTTCCCCTGGCGGGGCTGTCTCCAGCCAGATCCAAGGATTTGAACACCACAGGGCTGAGCTTAGTTCCAAAGAAAACTTAACTGTGTTGCGTATAGCCCATCCAAGTCGAATTCTGCCTGTGACAAAAATTAATAAAGGAAGTTCCTCAAAAAGAAAAGAGTGGCTAAGTTTTTCAAAACACAGGTTTCCCAATGCCGCAGAGGTGAAGGAAAATTGAGTCTCCCTTACTGAATCCTTATCTCCTGCTTGATGATGTCATAACAAGGCTTCATTCCTGGTTTGGACCTGACATTTACCACCCATCAAGCTTGTCCTGAGATGTGATCCGCCTCACAAGCTCCATGAATCTCTGAGTCATTCGACCACTGCCTTCCCAGTGGGCTCTCAGGAATGTTACAGAGCACCTGTGGGCTGAGAATGAATGAGATCAGAAGGCACTGCTATCTCCTTATTTTAATAGGAAACTGAGAACATGAACCCTTCATGGCCCGGACACCCAACATTCTGGTCTGCACAGACCTTGCAGGGAAGGCCTGGCCAGCCAAGCTTTGGACTCACAGCTGCAGGGCGCATGTTGTTCCAACATCTCTAAGTGGGATCTTTTCCGGGAAGAGTGTTCACATGTAGAAAGTGTTGTGTCCCATTCTGTATCACAACACTAAGGCAGAGAATGTGGCCAGCGGAAGAAAGCTTGCAGTAGGCCTATGCATGCACGTGTCTCTCCTAATGCACATGCGAGACTTCTCTCACCCGAGCTTATGGGAAATGCCCTGACCAGCTCACCATTTATCCTATGTTGCAGAGAGACAGGTGGCTCTGAGGGAAGGCTGCAAGCTGGGATGCCCAGACTGGAGGCCTTGCCTGCCCCACCCAGCCTTGGACTTCAGGCTTCTCTGCTCAAAAGAGAACACTTTAAAATTCTTTAAGAAGCAAGTTTTCGGTGGGTTCAGTGGACTACTAGGGCCCTGGTCACATTGGCCTTAGTTTATGGAGCTCCTCACGCAGGCCCATGAAGGTCACAGTTTCTGCCGCATGGCCGTGGCTGTGTAAGGAAGGCCCTGGGAGAAGCCAGGGAGCAGCCAGGGAGCACTGGGCCTGCCCTGCATGGCAGCCACCTACAGGGAGCAGGACAGCGTTGAGCAGGTGGAAGTCCAGTGAAACAGGAGGCCCAGGGTCAGCTCAGACAAGAAGGAGCTCTATCACTTGTGTCATGGCAGGGACCACAGGAGGCCGCCCCAGGTAGACTGCACATGCGCACTCCTGTGGGGGCACTCACCCTGTGCTGAGCCAGGTGTGCTGAGCCAGGTTTGCTGGACCCAGGTGTCCTGAGCCAGGTGCACTGATCCAGGTGTGCTGAGCCAGGTGCACTCAGCCAGGTGCGCTGAGCTAGGTGTGCTGGACCCAGGTGTGCTGAGCCAGGTGTGCTGAGCCAGGTGCGCTGAGCCAGGTGTGCTGACCCAGGTGTGCTGGACCCTGGTGTCCTGAGCCAGGTGTGCTGAGCCAGTTGTGCTGAGCCAGGTATGCTGAGCCAGGTGTGCTGGACCCAGGTGTCCTGAGCCAGGTGTGCTGACACAGGTGTGCTGGACCCAGGTGTGCTGAGCCAGGAGTGCTGGACCCAGCTGTGCTGGAGTCAAGTGTGCTGACCCAGGTGTGCTGACTCAGGTGTGCTGAACCAGGTGTGCTGACTCAGGTGTGCTGACCCAGGTGTGCTGACCCTGTTGGGCTGATTCAGGTGTGCTGCCTCTGGTGTGCTGACTCAGGTGTGCTGAACTTGGGTATGCTGGACCCACGTGTGCTGGACTCAGGTGTGCTGACCCAGGCGTGCTGACCCAGGTATGCTGTACTCAAATGTGCTGATCCAGGTGGGCTTACTCAGGTGTGTTGACCCAGGTGTGCTGACTCAGGTGTGCTGGACTCAGGTATGCTGACCCAGGTGTGCTGACCCAGGTGTGCTGGACTCAGGTGTGCTGGACCCAGGTGTGCTGACTCAGGTGTGCTGACCCAGGTGTGCTGACTCAGGTGTGCTGTACCCAGGTGGGCTGACTCAGGTGTGCTGACCCAGGTGTGCTGACTCAGGTGTGCTGGACCCAGGTGTGCTGACTCAGGTATGCTGGACCCAGGTGTGCTGGACCCAGGTGGGCTGACTCAGGTCTATTGACCCAGGTGTGCTGACTCAGGTGTGCTGTACTCAGGTGTGCTGACTCAGGTGTGCTGACCCAGGTGTGCTGAACTCGGGTGTGCTGGACCCTGGTGTGCTTGACTCAAGTGTGCTGAGCCAGGTGTACTTGACTCAGTTGTGCTGACCCAGGTGTGCTGAACCCAGTATGCTGGACTCAGGTGTGCTGACTGAAGTGTGCTGACCCAGGTGTGCTGACCCAGGTGTGCTGGACACAGGTGGGCTGACTCAGGTGTGCTGACCCAGGTGTGCTGACTCAGGTGTGCTGGACCCAGGTGTGCTGACTCAGGTGTGCTGATCCAGGTGTGCTGACTCAAGTGTGCTGACCCAGGTGTGCTGACCCAGGTGTGCTGGACCCAGGTGGGCTGACTCAGGTGTGCTGACCCAGGTGTGCTGACTCAGATGTGCTGGACCCAGGTGTGCTGGACTCAGGTGTGCTGACCCAGGTGTGCTGGACCCAGGTGTGCTAACCCAGGTGTGCTGAACTCGAGTGTGCTGACCCAGATATGCTGGACCCAGGTGTGTGCCACCATCACCCCTGCACCTGCACCTGCGCCCCAAGAGGGGCCGCCGCCAGCAGCAGCATTGAGGCTGTCCCAAGTCATCCTCCATCTGTTTCCGTGTCTTTATGAATCACTAGCTTTGAGGGGTGAAAACGTCCACATGGATGCAGCACCGGATGTTTACGGAAGGTTTGCGTTGAATGGAATCAGCTCTTGGCTCTGCCTGAAGATCACAGAGAATCTTCCTGGGATCCAAGTACACTCCCGGCATACACTTTTCCATGCATTAGGGTTTGGATGTCTGACAACAAATACGTTGTAACCCAACAGGAAAAATAAAAAATAATTTAAAAATATAAGCAAAGTGAGTAATTTAAGAACACTCTCAAAACATAATGTTATCCAAAACAAGGAAATATTGCTTTCTCCCAACTGGCCTCATCCTTCCCTTGCAAAAAAAAATATCTGTCTCACTGCACACTGGGGAATCCAAGGAAAAGTAAATATGGAAAGTGCTTTCCACTTGGGAGCCTGTGGGAGTGTGGACCAGAGGGGTGGGCTGGAGGTCACAGAGGGCAGCTGCTTCTACTTGAGAGACACATGGGACGCTCGGCAAACAAGCTGCTGTTAGGGTGAAGAGGGCTTTCCTCAGCTTCTCGGCTAAGCACTAAAAATCCAAATCAGAAATGAAATTAATATATTTTATTTTATTTATTTTTCTTTATTTTTTTTGAGACAGAGTCTCATTCTGTCACCCAGTCAGGAGTGCAATGGCGTGGTTTTGGCTCACTGAAAATTCCGCCTCCCAGTTTCAAGCAATTCTCCTGCCTCAGCCTCCTGAGTAGCTGGCATTACAGTCGCCCACCACCATGCCCGGCTAATTTTTGTATCTTTAGTAGAGATGGGGTTTCACCGTGTTAGCCAGGCTGGTCTCAAACTCCTGACCTTGTGATCCGCCTGCCTCAGCCTCCCAAAGTTCTGGGATTATAGGCGTGAGCCACCGTGCTGGCCCGAAATTCATATGTTTTAACTTTGACTATATTTGGGCTTGCTTGGTGTTGTGATATGAAGTGCAAGCAGAAGTCCCCAACTCGCGAGGCTGCTCCCTTCTAAATGTTTCCACTAGACTTCAGGATGCTTTGAGGCCAGATTCACTGCTCAGGAATGCCTGCTTCATAGGGACAAGCCTGCTCTAATGTGAATCCGGCTAGTCCCCTTACGCAGCCGGTTCCTGTGCAGTAAATGCTCAGAGCTGCACAGTGAACTGGACAGAAAGACATGACTCCTTGGATGGATAACCCTGTGTCGTTTCCCCTATTGATGGCATAACTTAGATCCCTGCAATGCTAGGATCAGAAGAGGCTTTCCTATTGACCTAGCTGTAAATTCTCTTTCCCCAAGCAAGGAAAAGGAGGCTCAGACATTTTGAGTCACTCACCCAGTTTCATAGAAGGAAAGAGAGTCAGGCCCTGAACTCAGTCACACGGGGCTGATACGGTTTGGCTGTGTGACCCCCCCAAATCTCATCAAGAATTGTAACCCCCCCCTGTTGAGGAAGGGACCTGGTGAAAGGTGAATGGATGATGGGGCCGGTTTCCTCGGTGCTGTTCTTATGATAACGAGTGAGTTCTCATGAGAGCTGATGGTTTTAAAGTGTGGCACTTGCTCGCTCTCTGTCTCACCTGCCACCATGTGAGACGTGCCTTGCTTCCCCTTCGCCTTCTGCCATGGTTGTATGTTTCCCGAGGCCTTCCCAGCCATGTGGCACTGTGAATCAATTCAACCTGTTTTGTTTATAAATGACCGAGTCTCAAGTAGTTCTTCAAAGCTGTGTGGAAACAGAAGGATCCAGGGGCAATGCTGATCTGGGTATTCCCTCTCCTACACAGCATAACACCTGTCCCTTAGGGAAAGTCAAGCCGGCCACCGGTCTCCCTGATAGACCTTGGCATTTGGCTACTAATAGTGCAGCAAGGCTCAGGGTGAGGATCACATTGAACTTGACTACAAGAAATCAGAAGCTGGAGGTGCCCAGGCGCCCTTTGACTGGGGACTCTGAGGAGCTGGAAGGAGCATTTCACAGGAATCAGGGAAATTCCATCACCTCTTTCACATTATCTGTGGCTCGCTCTGTGATGATGATGTTAAAGCAATAAAACCATGCCTGAGTAGCCCACTGTGTCTGTTTTTAACCTCTGTCTGTAGGCCCCTTATACTCTGTGCGAATGCCCTTATCTACATGACACAGGTGTCCAGGTGCTATGCAAAGGCACAGTTTCCCCTGCTGCCCATGCCCCATGCCCACGGTGGGCTCACGGCCTCCACCCGTATCAGATGCTGCCATCAACAGGTGTCAGCTCCAGGCCTAGGTAGTGCACCCCAGGTTTTAGTTGGGGGTGGCTGACTTCCTTCTGCTTGGGGCAATCTTATTCTGCCACAGTTGCTACGCAGCAGCTTCAGGGAACAGGAACTTGGCTCAGGGACAGGCTCCTGAACCCCTCCCAGGTGCCTTGCCTGGCACTCTGCTTGCCAAGAGGATGTGATGTCCCCAGGCTGCAGCACCCTGGCAGCGGCTGGGTTGCTCCACAGGGGGACACACAGGGGACCCCACAACTCCACCACTGCGTCCTCATCCCCGCCTCCCCACACTGGGGACTGCACTGAGGGTCCTCTCCTGTTAGGACCTCCTGTGCTCTGCTCAGAAATCAGGCTGAGGATGGACACTCCCCACCCAGGTTCAGCAGCCTCAGGAGCAAAGGGTTGCACCCGAGTCTCAGGACTCGTCCACCACCAAGGCCACAGGATTGACCCCAGGTCTGTCTTTGGAGGGACACCCAGTCCTGATGGGCAGGGGCTGGGGACACAAACAGGCTGAGGTCAAGGCCTTGGTGTACTTGGGCTGTCTGGTACGCAGTGTTGGGGGATGTCAGCAGTGTGCGGGACAGCCGCTGGAGTCCACAGGGGCCTTGGGTGCTACTCCATTTCTTGCTCTTTGGTGACCAGTGACACTCCACACTGAGTGTGGTAAGGAGCGGGAGGAGGCTGTCCAGCAGGGGCCCAGGCTCAACCCTGTGCAGCTCCCTGGGAAAATTCAGCCAGGCCACTAGGAGAGGAAGGGATGTCCCAGTCCTCTGATGCCCAGGGGTCCTCTGTGTGTGGAAGGCAGAGCCTTGATGCCTCCCTGCGTGAGTTCTTCCTCCTGGACAGGGAAGACAGGAAGAAGATGGACGGTGCGCTCCCAGCACTTCCTACCCACAGCCCCAACATTCTCCTTGCCCTTGCCCTGAAATGCAGAGATCTCAAGGGCAGGCATAGGGTCCTCTTAGCTCTGCCCCAGGGCTTCATCCTGTGCCTGGTACACAGTGGGCGCTTAATAAGCGTCCATGACTGCAAACATGGAACGCAGGAAAGGCAGGCAGGAAAGACGCGGCCAGCGTCACATCTGCAGATAAGTGCCAATAAATATGCAAATGATAGATCTGGAAATGCTCTTCTTACTTTCCAATTCAATTCCGGGGACCCAGGGGGTAAATCTCTATAAATTATAGTGAAGTGTGACTTGTAAATAACATTTTTCTGTCATCCCCAAAGCATTGCTGCATCTTTGGAGTTTATAAATTGTTGATGTAAATGAGTTTCTATAACCATTTCATAGTTCATAAAAATAATAGGTCCAGCAGGATTGAGAATCAGGTATACTTCCAGGCTCAGGAACGTGGTGACTTGGCGTCTGGAAGGGCTGGGTTGTAATTTGGCTGATCTGGTGCTCTTGAGAGTCAAGCAAGTGAGGTCTCTTGGGAGGATGGAGCCCATCACTGACAAGGGCTTGACACTGGCCTTCACCTGCTCCCTGGCACCTTCTCTGCTCTGCATCTCAGGGCTGCATTGGGAAGAGCTGTGTGGTCTTTTTCTTGCTCACTCACTGAACATGAGCCCAGAGTTTTACTTCCCAGTATTGAGAGCTGTGCTAGGGGTTAGAAGCACTAAAATTTTCAGGACCCCACCTGTCCCCAGAAAGGACTGTGCAGTTGAGTGAGGTTGGCCCGGCACACCACCACAGTGCAATACAAGTGTGGGAGGGAGCATGCACCTGCCTGGAAGATGGTAGAGCGGGGAGGCTTAGCTTCCAGGATGCCCGAAGGATGCCAGGAGTCACTAGCAGAGGTTGCTGGGCTAGACAGGAATAAACTCATGGAATTGGAGTGATGAAAACAAGTACCCTTAGGCGATTGCTTAATAACGCTCAGCGTGGCTGAAGTTTCCATCCAACAGTGGTCAGGCTGCACAGCTTGGTGGTCCGGGAGTGGGAGGGGAGGCCTTTGCTTCTGTGACCACCTGGAGTCCTCCTTCCATTCGCAAACAGGGGGAGAGGAGTCTCATAAAGGAAGTGAAGTCACAGTCCTTTCCTGCTTTGCAGACAGCACTTCATGTCATTGCCACTAAGAAAAATGTGAACCTCATCATTTTCACATTGAGGACATCTGTAGGAAAGGATTATCATGCAAGGGACGTTGTAGCAAAAGCCGCTTGTGAACTGGACTTACCTCTCCGTGCATGGGCACCATGCAAGCAGGTGTTCTGAGCTGCATTCCTGAAAAGTCCTGTACAGACATGGGACAATTTATTTCTAAGGATGTCCGTGTGACTAAGGTCAAAGCCTCATGTAAAAGGGTTCAAGGCCTGGGTCGATTCACTATGGTGGTGTTTTCTCTTCTCATGCATTACACTGTTGCACAAATTAGAGGAAGAATCGTTTTCAGTGGAGAGAATCTCTGATTTATTCTACCGACACAAGCACACACAAAACCCGATTCACGTAGCACATGCATACGTAACACGCACAAATACACAGGTGGACACACACAGACCTCTTCGGGTATGCATGTGACAAGCTTGTTCTAAATAAAATATTAGCAACCTAAGCTAGCAGTGGTTTAAACATGATATATTGTGGCCAGGTCAAGTTTTCTGTAAGGATGCCAAACGTGTTAAATACTAGGAAATCTTGATACAAATCTTTACCTTAATAGACAGGAGGATGAAAACCACATGAAACAATGAGAAACTTATGGATTTCTGGATATTTTAAGTTTTAGTGAGTTAAAAGTAAGTTCTTTAACTTCCTACCTGTATCTCACTGTGTGTACCTGTGTGTGCATACACATATATACGCCCATATACAGATACATGCAGATACATGCATATGATCAGTAGGTCTCACCAACAGTCATTCTTACACACAGAAATCAAATAGCCACAGCAGACATCAAACTGGATGCTGACATTCTACCAGGAACACCACCAATCCGCCCTCACTGCCACCAATCTGCCTTGGCTGTCACAAATCTGCCCTCACTGCCACCAACCCGTCCTCACTGCCACCAATCCACCCTCATTGCCATCAAGCTACCCTTGCTGCCACCAACTCATCCTCACTGCCACCAATCTGCCCTCACTGCCACCAACCCGTCCTCACTGCCACCAATCCACCCTCATTGCCATCAAGCTACCCTTGCTGCCACCAACCCATCCTCACTGCCACTAATCTGCCCTCACTGCCACCAACCCATCCTCACTGCCACCAACCCGTCCTCACTGCCACCAACCCGCCCTTGTTGCCATCAAGTTACCCTTGCTGCCACCAACCCATCCTCACTGCCACCAATCTGCCCTCACTGCCACCAACCCATCCTCACTGCCACCAACCCATCCTCACTGCCACCAACCCGCCCTTGTTGCCATCAAGTTACCCTTGCTGCCACCAACCCATCCTCACTGCCACCAATCTGCCCTCACTGCCACCAACCCATCCTCACTGCCACTAATCTGCCCTCACTGCCACCAACCCATCCTCACTGCCACCAACCCGTCCTCACTGCCACCAACCCGCCCTTGTTGCCATCAAGTTACCCTTGCTGCCACCAACCCATCCTCACTGCCACCAATCTGCCCTCACTGCCACCAACCCATCCTCACTGCCACCAGCCCGTCCTCACTGCCACCAAGCCGCCCTCGCTGCCACCAATCTGCCCTCACTGCCACCAACCCATCCTCACTGCCACCAATCCACCCTCGTTGCCATCAAGCTACCCTTGCTGCCACCAATCTGCCCTCACTGCCACCAACCCGTCTCTCGCTGCCACCATTTCCACCATCACTGCTGTCACAATGCAACCCTGGCCTCCCCTCCAGGGAAGCAAACACCCCCTGACATGAGACTGTCCCTGTTTATAGTTGGTGCTCCTAAGTGACTCCAATCCTTTTTATGTGACAAAGTGCCCTGATTTGAATAATAAATATGTGATCTTCCTAGCTAAGAAATAACATAGAGTTACAATATTAGGGAAAAAAGTCCAAATATATTTTTTCTGATTTTGATAACTTTAAATAAAAATCAGGATAAGCAAATGAAAAAAGGATTTGAATTTGTAAGAAAGTTCAATGTATGAACGTATGTTTAAAGATACTGTCTCCTTCTGTAGGGCAGCAATAGTTTAGAAATACAATGGAAAAAAGATCCTAGTCCTAGTAATGATAATTGCAAAACGCAGGAGAATATGAAAAAACATGAAAGGAGAGAAAGAATTAGCTAAGTAACTAAGGAGACATCCATTTTTCCAGATGAGAAGATTCCGTATTAGAAAGCTGCCCTGGCTGAACATGGTAGCTCATGCCTATGATCCTAGCACTTTGGGAGGCCGAGGCAGGTGGATCACCTGAGATCAGGAGTTCAAGACCAGCCTGACCAACATGGTGAAACCCCGTCTCTACTAAAAATACAAATATTAGCTGGGCATGGTGGTGGGTGCCTGTAATCCCAGTTACTCAGGAGGCTGAGGCAGGAGAATAGCTTGAACCCTATAGGCAGAGGTTGCGGTGAGCCGAGATGGTGCTATTGCACTCCAGCCTGAGTGACAGAGTGAGATTCTACCTCAAAAAAAAAAAGAAAGAAAGAAAGAAAGATGCCCAAACTAATCTATAAATTACACTAAAGGCTTCTGCCCTATAAAAAAGCCACATTTTACTTGAACTGTTCATTCCAAACTTTTAGAATAAAAGCAGAAACCCTGAAGAAAGTTATATTTGTGATTATTATACATCATGCATTGGTCGAAAACTTTTCCCACATACAGTAAGTCATCTGATACCCTCCCTGAAATGGATGCTGTCACCGTGCTCATTTTAGAGATGAGAACGCTGAGGTAGGTATGCAGAGGTCAGTCACCCTCAGCTTTTAACATTTGTGAACATCACCGATGCTCACTGCCCCCAAAATCGCAACTGTAGCATGCTTTACCATGAGGGAGCTGGGCCATGCGGACGACCCTGGCCAGCCCCATTCCCAGGAGAGCTGACAGGGACTCCCCAGCTCACACTGTGTGTGCTTCTGCTGCAGAGCAAGCATGCATAGTACGGGCTCTCACCAGCCTGCCACCAATCTGCCCTCACTGCCACCAACCCATCCTCACTGCCACCAACCCGTCCTCATTGCCACCAATCCACTGTCAGGCTCTCTCCAGACACAGGCACCTGTTCCTCCAGCATCTCTGCCTCAATTACACGAAGCCAGGAGATCGTGGCACCCTGTGGAGTTGTACACAAATCGTTTGTGTGACTGTGTACATTTTTTGTGTGTAAAATCCTTTACTTTAAGAAACTATGATCATTCTCTCCATCCCCAGCAGAAAAGTAAATAAAGAGATACACGATTTATTAATTTAAAGAAATAAATCCCAGCTTCCCAGCTACCAGAGGAGTATCCTGTGGCATTGCGTCTGCCATTGTTGTAGACGCTATCAAAATGTCACCTTCAAAGTCATCACCCTGCCTTCCCTCTCCAGTCCACAGTCCAAACTGCAGCCTGCTCTGGGGTCAACATCTTAGGCGAATCAGTCACCACCACATCGTCCTCGAAGGATGGTAGGGGGTGGGGTCGGGAAAGCCTGAGAAGACTTGGACCCACGTCTGAGCCACGCCCTGGACTGCTCCCCTGGTGAACTGAACCTATTTCCAGGAAGATTATCCAAGCAAGGAAGGAGAATCGAGCCACCAAGGATTTGACAAGGGGACAGTGTGCTGTAGTTCGGAGTCTGAGCCTTTAGGAACTGCAGAGACTGTGCTTTGTGTGTGCACTGCCTGAAGGTATAGTTGAGCTCACTCCAGGCCAAACGGAAGGGCCTGTGTTCTCCCGTAGTCTTAGAAGACTTGCCTTTGGTTTGCCAGCCACATTGTGAAAATTGGCTCCGGCTTCCCGCGATGCAGAATAACTTTCAATCAAACTTAATTAAAGTAAGACTCGTCATATTTATCTTGCGTTTTCTCTCAGGCAGTGTTTTTCTTCTAATTGGGACTTGAGGGCATCCCCGAGTCAACGGTGCCCTGGGCTACAGAGCAGTGGCCGCTCCTGGCAACCTGACAGGCGGCGAGGCCCTCCTGGGAGAACACAGGCCTGCCTGCGTGTTCATCCAGAGAGGCTCAGGCTCCACTGAATCACTTCCATCCCAGCCGGGGAGAGAATTTCCAGGGTGGGGTTTATCTTCAGAAGAACTCTGACGTTCTGAAACGGCGCCAACAGCCGTAACTCCACACAGCGGCGTTGTCTCCGTGTGCAGTCACACGGTCTCCCCCGTCTCCCCGCCGGCCAGCTAGCGGTCCCTGCCTCCTGGAAGCTCTGCCAGCTCGTCCGTCCTGCTAGAGAACTCCAGACAGGGTGGATGGAAGGACATGCCGATCCAAAGAAGCAGCCCTGAGCTTTGGTTCGGAATTTCTGTCTGAGCCCAGCGTAGATCAGAGGAAGAAACAGGCTTGCACTGATAAATGCACTCTCAGGGCTGAGCGTCTGCGGGGCTGCGAGCTACCTGAGCCACCAGCATCACAGTTCATCATACAGACTGCCTGGCAGCCGGAAGTCCACAGGAGGCACCTACCCTCGATCAGGCCGTATCCGGTGCTCCCTTTTCTTGTGCTGTAGGGACTCTTCTCTGCAAAGTCTACAAATGCCTACAGTTGACTCTTGCTCCCTGGGAACAGCACTGTCTCACGCTTCCGTGGTCCAGGCCTTTCAAGTGACCAACGACTTCCTAGTGGCTGGGACGTGCCTCATGGTTCTAGACCTTTCCCAAATGCACAGTGGTCATTACTGCATGGAATTCCTTCCTCGAGTTTCCAAGATAAATGGCCTCCCCCGTCCACGTGGGACTTTTGTGTCCACAGCTGTTTTCATTTTATTTTGTGTCTGGGATTTCACCAACGTCATGTAATTTTCACATTTTCCTAAATTGAGCTGTTTCAGGAACTTCCACTTTTGCTTTGCTGCCGCATCACAGGAGTAGTCTCTGTTTTCTTTAAAGGGTGGCATTTTAAAGCTTTCAAAGACAGTTTTACTTTACAGCTTTGGAAAGGAGTTCTGTAACTCATTTTCAGGTTCTCGTTTCTTTGGATATCCAGCCATGCTCTTCATCATTCAAACGTAGTGTTTTCCATGTGACTTGAGGATAAATGACCTTAATAAATTCCATTACTCTGAAGAACAATAAAAATAACAGGTTGGTGACACTGGCACAGTGATAAATAACGTATTTTATTTTGCCATGTCATGATTATCTCTTTCCTCCTGTCTGGCTGCTGATAGGCTGTCTCCCTGCAGACCCAGCATGGAACTCCCCTGCTGCCATGGCTGGACATCCCAGGAGACTGTTTTCCTGAATTCAGGAAGTACAGAGTCAACTGTTCTCTGCAATCACTGCTAGGACACAAAACATCCCCATCCCAGGAGCCTCTAAAATTCCAACCTCAAACCAGTGACTGGTCCTTCTTTTCATCTCAGTGGAATGATTTGGAATACTGAATGACTACATCCTTTTTTATGTGTATTTCATTATTGGAGACCCAAGATTTTAAGCCAAGAGTTTATCAGACTTAAGTTAAAAGGGCAATATTAAGGACATAGAAATGATTTAATAAACTTTGAAGTTCTCAAAGAAGGTCTGAGAAGCACAATCGGATGGCAGCTTCTTAAACTTCCTCAGCCACAAGTAAATGAATTGTATTTTCCAAAATCTGCTCTCAGAACTCCCTAATTTCTCTATCAGAAGAGAATTATGTTTCAGAAAACAAGTCAAAAACATCGAACACACAGGTGGTGTTGGAAAAATGTCCTGTTGGTGACTTTACTGATTCTTGTCTTCTCCGCTGAAGTCCTTGTTGGGTAAAGAAAGAGGTCTTGTGGGGTTTGAGTAGAAAAGCTACAGAATAGATGGCAGGCTCCAGAGCACACCCAGCCTGTCTGCAGGACACTGCAGGATGAGCCACGCACATCTAAGCTGAGCACCACACGTTTCAGCTCTGTATCCTTCCCTTCGGCTGAAAGTTTTCAACTTAATCTTTTGGATGAATTTTCATTTCATCTAGTCATCTGCATTTCCAAAGGAGCCTTCTGCTGATACACATCTAATTAGAATAGGCCCAACTGTAGTCACTCCTAAAGAAAGTCTCTCCTTTTCATTGATACCAATATGCTGTGGACACACCCACCAGACTTTGAAACATGCAGATATCCACGGGGCATTGGTAATAAAAGCTCACAACATTTTTGAGCACTTGCCATGGGCCAGCCAGAGGTTCTGAGTGGTGTGCAGCATTGGCTCACCTGTTCCTCACAGCAACAGAATAAGGCAGGGCTCTTTATTGATCCCATTTCTCAGGTGAGGCAGCTGAGGCATGGAGAGGGTGGGAACCTTGGAGAGAGAGTATAGTTGACATGGAGCCAGGTGCAGGCCTGACTTCAGAAGCCACTCTCAACCAGCAGGCAACACTGTCCCTTTGAAGGCCAGGAAGAGGTCAAGGTTGGAATCAGGACACCTCGCTTCCGGCTTGAGTGCATTGTTGATGATCTCAGTGATGCTCAGGCAAATCTGTGGCTCCACTGTGCCCCTTGCTTAGTGTCAGGAGGAAGGCACAGTGTCCTGATGTGGCATGTGTGCCTGGGAGGAAGCAGCAGCTGGGCAGCTCACATACACTGCAGGTGGCTCCCTTTAGCATGCCCCATTGTCTTCGAGTATGTCACACTCAGGTCATACCTGCCCAGCCTTTTCCATTCTGACTACATCTTCTCTGCTGCATGCTGCTACTGCTCCCAGGCATGCTCACATATGCTCAGAAATGGAGAAGAATGAAAGCCAAAAGGGGAGAATGACTTCCAGTTTTCTGGTTCCACATGCAAAGAGCTTGGCAGTGGTCATTCCATTCTGATAATAAGTAAAAAGCTGGACACCTGAAACACTGGCAAGTCTTCTTGGATCCCTCAGGGAACTGAAGCCACAGAGAAAACCACTGCTCCCAAAACTGAAGGTAGACAGGTCAATACTGATATCACAACTTACCGGGACAGAACCTAAGAATTGAAGCCTCCACAGGAAACAGTGTTGGAGCAGAAAAACCTGAATTCTAATTCATGAATTACTAGAGACTCAGTGTGGAAGTCTGAGAGTAAAAAAGTACAAAGCGCCCCAGTCATTGGGAGGCCCTCACATTTTTGTAAATTTGTCCTCCAGGAGTTCTGGCAGGTTCTCATGGTGAGTAGCAGAAACCAATCCCCTGTTGCTTTCAACAGGGGAGAGAAACATAACCATTCTGAAATATGCAAGAGCACTCTGTTCTTAACAAGACCTGCCACAAGAAGACAGTGTTAAACCAGAGATTAGTGTGTTGAGGTTCTATCGTATCATAACTCACTTGGAAGAAGAAAAATGTTCAAGTCAAGCCCATTCTAGTCTCTGGAAGGAGAGAAACACCCAACTCCAGCTCACTCTAGACCCCCTGTCTCACCTAAGGGGGAGGAAAACTGAGAAACACCTGTGAAGTCCACAGCCCAGGGGCAAGGGCTCACCGGCAGACTGAGTACTACACATAGGACTATAAAAATGCTTCTTCTCCCTCTAACCTTCCTACCACATTAGTAAAGGCCTGTATACACTAGTTCCTTTTACCTGGTACATCATGTACAGCTTTCAGGAAAAAATTACCAGGCAAACAAACAAACAAACAAAAACATTGAAGCGACAGAGCAAGCATGAGAAGCAGACAGGGATGTTGGCTGTTGGCAGGGATGTTGCAATTCGACTGGGAATTTAAAACAACTATGAGAAATATGCAAAGAAATCTAAAGAATAAAGTAGACAGCACACATAAACAGGTAATTTAATCTGACAGATTATGATTCTAAGAAGGAAACAAAAATAAATACTGGAAATTTAAAAATTATATCAGAAATGAAGAGTGCCTTTGATGGGTTTATTAGTAGACTGAACATGGTTGAGAGAATGATCTCTGAGCTTGAGGGTATATCAATAGAAACCTACAAAACAAAAAAAACAGAGAGAAAAAAGACAAAAAACTAACACACAAACAAAAAAACAGATTAGAATATTTGAAAACTGGAACAGCTACAAATGACATAACACATGGGCATGAGAAACCCCAGAGGAAAAAGAAAGAGGAAAAACAACAGGAGAAATATTTGACACAATAATGACTGAGAGATGCCAGCAAATTAATACCACACAAAATCACTAATCAAGGAGGCTGAGAGAATATCAAAAAGGCTAAATACCCCCCACACACACACACACGCATGCACACAACAAAACAAAATTTAAAAATAAAACAGTACACATAGTCATGACATATCCAAATAACAGAAAGTTAATAATAAAAGGGAAAATTCTGGAAGGAGCAAGAGGGTAAAATACCTACAGGAGAGCAAAGGTAACAATGAAATCTAATTTTTTCTTAGAAACCATGCAAGCAAGTAGTGAGTGGAGTAAAATATTAAATGCTCAGGGAGAAAACAAAACAAAAGCCTACCAACCTAGAATTCTTTATCCTGCAAAATTATTATTTACTAATGAAGGAGAAATGAAGACTTTCTCACACAAACGAAAATTGTAAAAATATGTTGTCAGTAGACCTGTCTTTCAAGAAATGTTAAAAGAAGCTCTTAGCTCTGTAGAGAGCTTATAGGTTATAAAATAGATCAGCAACTCAGATATGCACATAGAAAGAAAAAACATTAGAGAAGGAGTAAGTGAAGGTATGGCAAGACTTTTATTTTTCTTATTCTTAATTGGTCTAAGAGATAATTGTCCAAATTAATAATCTTGATAATTTATTTGGAGACATATATATATATATATATAAATATGCAAGTGATGTAAATTATAGCAATCACATAAGAAATGGGAGTGTTGAATTAGAATTACTTTATCATTAAAAGATTCTTGCATTATGCTTAAAGTGTAATAGTGCTATTTGAGAGTGGACTTGGATTACTTGTAAATATCTATGGCAAACTTTAGAGCAACAAGTAAAAAAATAAAAACAAAAGCATAACTAATGGCTAAGAAAAGTGAAAAACAAAATCATTCAAAATGCTTAATTAAAACCACAAAGGCAGACAAAATTGTGGAAGAAAAAATAGAAACAAACAATGAGGGCAATAAATTAAAAATGGTCATAGGTGGTGAACACTAATCTGAATATACTAATAATCACATTAAACGCTAATGATCTAAATGTACCAGGTAGAAGACAGAAATTATTACAGTGGGTCAAAAAATAAGACCCACCTATAAGTTATCTACAATAAATGAACTTTAAATATTAATACACATGCAGATTACAAACAACTGGCCAGGCACTTTGGCAGGCTTAGGGGGGCAAATCACCTGCAGTCAGGAATTAGAGACCAGCCTGGCCAACACGTTGATATCCTGTCTTCATTAAAAATACAAAAATTAGCCAGCCATGGTGACATGCACCTGTAACCCCAGCTACTTGGGAGTCTGAGACAGCAGAATCGCTTGAACCCAGGAGGCAGAGGTTGCAATGAGCTGAAATTGCAGCATTACACTCCAGCCTGGGCGACAAACACAAAATGGTGTCTCAAAAAAAAAATGGTTGGACAATCAGAAACGATAAGGGGGATATTACCACTGACCCCACATAAATACAAACAATCGTCAGAGAATAAACAACTCTATGCACATCAACTAGAAAATCATGAAGGAGTGACTAAATTTCTGGAGACATCAACCCTCCCAAGACTGAATCAAGAAAGAAGTGAATCACCAAATAGACCAATAACAAGTTCTGAAATTGAATCAGTAATAAATAGACTACCACCATCAACAACAAAAATGCCAGAACCAGATTTACAGCTGAGTTCTACCAGAGGTACAAAGAAGAGCCGGTACCATTTCTACTGAAACTACTTCAAAAAACTGAAAAGGAGGAACTCCTCCCAAACTCGTTCTACGAGGCAGCATCATCCTGATACCAAACCCTGACAGAGATACAACAGCAACAAAAAACACTTCAGCACAATATCTTTGATAAACATAAACACAAAAATCCTTTACAAAATACTGGCAAACCTAATACAGCAGCACATCAAAAAGCTTATTTGCGATGATCAAGTAGGCTATATCTCCAGGATGGAAGGCTGGTTAATATACACAAATTAATAAATGTAATTCATCACATAAGCAGAACCAAAGACAAAATGATTATCAAAAGCCCATGATTATCTCAGTAGATGCAGAAAGGGCTTTGAAAAAATTAAATATCACTTTATATTAAACTCTTCCCCAAAAAACTAATTATTGAAGAAACACATCTCAAAAGATTAAGAACCATATATAATAAAGCCACAGCCAATATCATATGTAATGAGAAAAAAATGGAAGCATTCCCCTTGAAAATCAGCACAAGACAAGGTTGTCCTTTTTCACCACTCCTCTTTAACATAGTATTGGAAGTTCTGGCCTAGGCAATCAGGCAAGAGAAAGAAATAAAGGGTATTCAAATAGGAAGAAAAGAAGTCAAACTGTTTGCTTGCAGATGACATAATTCTGTGTCTGATAATCACCATTGTCTCAGTCCAAAAGCTTCTTCAGCTGATAAGCAACTTTATCAAAGTCTCCAGATACAAAACTAAATGTGCAGAAGTCAAGAGCAATCCTGTACACCAACAGCAGGCGAGCCTAGAACCAAATCACTAATAAACTCCCATTCACAATTGCCGCAAAAAGAATTTAAAAATCTAGGAATGGCTGGGCATGGTGGCTCACACCTGTAATCCCAGCACTTTGGGAGGCTGAGGTGGGTGGATCACCAGAGGTCAGGAGTTCAAGATCAGCCTGGCCACCATGGTGAAACCTCATCTCTACTAAAAACATGAAAAATTAGCTGGGTGTAGTGGTGTATGCCTGTAATTCCAGCTACTCAGGAGGCTGAGGCAGGAGAATTGCAGTGAGTTGAGATCATGCCATTAAACCCCAGCCTGCGCAACAAAAGCGAAACTCTGCACCCCCCGCCAAAAAAATACAGCTAACAAGGGAAGTCAAGGGACTCTTTAAATAACTACAAAACACTGCTCAAAGAAATCAGAGCTGATACAAACAAATGGAAAAAACATTCCATGCTCATGGATAGAAAGAACCAATATCATGAAAATGGCCATACTGCCTAAAGTAATTTATAGATTCAATGCTATTTCTATGAAACTACTATGGAGATTCTTCATAGAATGAGGGAAAAAAATGTTAAAGTTCAATAGAACCAACAAAAAGAGCCCATATAACCAAGGTAATCCTAAGCAAAAAAGAACAAAGCTGGAGGCATCATGCTGCCTGACTTCAAACTATACTATAGGGCTACAGTAACCAAGACAGCATGGTACTGATACCTAAACAAATTAAACAGAATAAAGAATCCAGAAATAAAACTGCACACCTACGACAATATGATTTTCACAAACCTGAAATAAGCAAGCAATGAGGAAAGAATTCCCTATTTATTTATTATTTATTATTTATTTATTTTTTGAGACAGTCTCACTCTGTTGCCCACGCTGGAGTGCAGCGGTGCAATCTTGGCTCACTGCAACCTCTGGCCCCTGGGTTCAAGTGATTCTCCTGCCTCAGCTTCCCAAGTAGCTGGGATTATAGGCACCCACCACCATGCCCAGATTATTTTTTTTAGAGATGTGATTTCACCATGTTGTCCAGGCTGTTCTTGAACTCTTGACCTCAAGTAATCCACTCACCTCAGCCTCCCAAAGTGCCAGGATTACAGGTGTGAGCCACCATACCCAGCCAGATTCCCTATTTAATGAATGGTGCTGGGAGAACTGGCTATCCATTTATGTAAAATTGAAACAGGACCACTTACTTACACCATATACAAAAATCAACTCATGATGGATTAAAAACTTAAATTTAAAACCCCAAACTAAAAATCGCAGAAGAAAATCTAGCAATGCCATTCAGGATACAAGCACAGGCAAAGATTGCATGATGAAAATGTCAAAAGCAATTGCAACAAAATCAAAAAATGGACAAATGAGATCTAATTAAACTAAAGAGCAAGAGAAACTATCAACAGAGTAATCAGACAACCTACAGAACATAGCAATCTTCAGCATGCATGTGCTTAGCAACAGAGTATCAAAATACTTGAGCAAAAACTAAATTGCAAGAATAAATTCATGAATCCACTACCATAGTTAGAGATTTCAATATGCTTTTGTCAGGACTGGACAGATCCAGCATAGAGAAAATCAATAAGAACATTCTTAAACTCAACAGCACCATCGATCAACTGGATTTAATGGACAACTATAGACTACTTCACCAAAGCAAAATACACATTATTATCAAGCCCTATGGAACATTTACTAAAATACATCAGACTCTGGGTCAGAAAACACATCTTAAGAAATTAAAAAAAAAAATCATACAATGTCTGTTCTCTGATAGCAATGAAATTACACTAAAAGAAAATGACAGAAAGAATGGAAAATCTCAAAATATTGGGAGATTAAACAACACACTTCTAAGTAACACTGGAGTCAAATTTTTAAAATCTCAAAGGAAACTTTTAAAAATTTTTACTAAAAATGAAAATAAAACACAGTTTATCAAACTTGGCTAGATGCAATGAAGTCAGTGTATAGAGTGAGATCTACAGCAAAATTCACATGGGAAGAAATTGACAATCTGCATATATGTAGTTGTTCCACAGTCTCCTTAAACAATTGGTTCCACAGCCTCTCACAGATACCAAAATTCATGGACGCTCAATACCATTACACAAAATTATATAAAAACATGTTTACATTTTTATAAAATATAAATTTATATATAATATATATTTATATATTTTTATCCATTATATAAAATTTGATTTCGTGTTTTCAACTTCAGTGATTTCTGCTCTAGCTCTAAAATTCATGGATGTTCAATTCCATTTTATATAATTTTGGTATCTATGGGGGGGTCCTGGAACCAACTGCCCGAGGGGACGGAGGAACAACTGTAGACATACACAGATTATCCCATGTATTTCAAATAATTTCTAGACTAGTTATAATACCTGATACAATGTAAATAATATGTAAATAGTTGTTATGCTATATAATTTTTTAAAAATCATATTGTTTATTGTGGATTTTTATTTGTTTTTCAAATATTTATGATATGCAATTGGTTGAATCTGCAGATATAGATCCCGAAGAAGGCTGACTATATATATGTAATTGAATCCATAATTAATATCCTAGCAAAACAGAAAGGCCTAGGCCCAGATGGGTTCACTAGTGAACTCCACCAAGCATTTAAAAGAGAAATTATATCAAGTCTTCACAATCTCCTCTATAAAATAAAAGCAAAGGGATTACTTCCTAACTTATTCTGTGAAGCAGGCATTGTCCTAATATTAAAATCCTCTAAAAATATGATAAGAAAAGAAAGCCACAGAGTGATATCTCTCATAAATATAGCCGGAAAAAAATCTTCAACAAAATATTAGTAAGTAAGTTGAATCCAACAATTTATCAAAATAGTTATATACCATGACTAAGTGAGATTTAGCTTAGGAATTACCAGGAATACAAGGCTGGTTCAACATTTGAAAATAAATTAATTTAATCTGTCACATTTACAGGCTAGAGAAGAAAAAAATTACATTATCATATCAACCAACATAAAAAAGGCATTTGGCAAAATCCAATACCCATCAATTTTTATGCTAAAAACATTTTTGAATAAACTGAGAATAGAAGGTAACTTCTTCAATTTAATAAAGTATATTGACAAAAAACCTAAAACTAATATTATACTTTGTGGTGAGAAACTAGAAACTTTTCCACTGAGATCTGGAACAAGGCACACATTTCTTCTCTTAAGACACCTTTTCACTATTGTACTAGTTAATGAAATAAGCTGAGAGAAGAAAATAAAAAATATACCGATTGAAAAGGAAGAAATAAAATTGTCTTCATTCACAGATGATGTAAATGTCTATGTAGAAATTCAGAAAAAGTTGACAAAAAACTTCTGGAACTATTGAGTCAACTATAGCAAGATAGGATATGAGCTTAATACACAAAAGGCAATTGCTTTCCTATATACAAGCAATGAACAAGGAAAATGTTTTCATTGACAAATTAAATTAAAAACATTATACCATTGGCATTGCCACCCAAAAAGGGAAATATTTCAGAATAAATCTAACAAAACATATACAAGATCCTGATGAGGAGAACTGCAAAACTGTTGAGAAAAATCAAAGAAAAACAAACAAACTGAAGACAAATTCCACATTCATAAATAGAAAGACTTGATATTGTTCAGATGTCAGTTCTTTTCAAATTAATTTACAGATTCAATGCAATACCAGTAAAAATTTCAGCAAATTCTTTTCTGGATATTAACGACCTGATTCTGAAGATTTTCTGGAGAGGCAAAACACCCAGAATACCCAACACAATACTGAAGACAGAAACAAAGTTGGAAGACTGGTATTACCCAACTGAACGACTTACTATAAGGTGACAGTAATCAAGACAGTGTGACATTGGCAAACTAGTAAATAGATTAACGGAGCAGAACAGGGAACCTAGAAATGACCTATATGAATGTAGTCAACTAATCTTTGACAAAGCACAAAAGAGAGTAAAATGTAGAATCTTTTCAACAAATGCGAATGCATGTCAATACCTTTTCAGATACATCACCAAAGCTGTGATCTGTGAAAAAAAGAATTAATTAGCTGGACTTCATAATACTTAAAATTTTCTGTTCCGCAAAAGACAATGTCAAAAGAATAAAAAGACAAGTCACAGACTTGGAGGAAATGTTTATGAAAGACATTCTGATAAAGAATTCAACAAAAATATATAAAGAATTCTTAAAATTCAACAATATGAAAACAAACGTCCTGATTAAAAAATGGGCCAAAGATCTTAACAAATCTGTCACCAAAGAAGATAGGTAGATGGCAAATCAGCATTTGAAAAGATCTTCAACGTAATAGGTTATCAGGGAAATTCAAACTAAAATAACTAGATACTACCAGACATGTAATACAATTACCAAAATTTAGAACACTGGCAAGAAAGAATGCTAATGATGACCAAGAAATGCAGGAACTATCAATTATTGCTTGTGGGAATGCAAAATGATACAGCCACTTTGGAGAAGAACTTGGCACCTTATCCCAAAACTAAACATACTTTTATAATATGATCCATCAGTCACACTCCTTGATGTTTACCCAGTGGATTTGAAAAGTTATGTATACACAAAAGCCTACGCAAGGATGTCATAGCAGCTTAATTCATAATTACCAAAACTTAGAAGCAACCAAGATGTCCTTCAATCGGCAAATAGATCAATAAACCGTGGTACACCCAGATAGTGAAATCTTTAGTGGAATACTTACAAAAAAAGAGATGGGCTATCAAGGCATAAAAAGACATGGTGGAAACTTAAATATAAATGATTAAGTGAAAGATGCCAATGGAAAATGATAAGTATTGCATGATTCCAACTATACAACATTCTGGAAAAGGTAAAACTATGAAGACAATAAAAAGGAATTAGAGAAAAAGAGGGATGAATCGGGATTTTTAAGCAATGAAATTACTCTGTACTCCACTACGAGAAACTTTTCTGACTGTGGTTAAAATATCTCACTTTTGCAAATTTTCAAGAACACAAGTCCATGTGAATACGCTGCTGGAGCCCCCCAGGGAGCCTGGAGGTGCTGAGCATGTGCAGTACTCTGAACCTGGAGGGAAGCGTCTGCAGTAATTGTTGTTGTGTTCAGTTGCCCTATTAGACATGGAATTTCAATAGCACAAGACACCTGGCTTCATTCTTATCTCTATTTCCCTTGGATCTAATAACAAACCTCACTCAGAGTAGTCACACAGCAGGAGCTTACTGAACAAATAAATGAATGAAGAGTCTTCCTTTCATGGTCACAAAGGCCATGCCATATCACGGGAACAGTGCCAGCTCCAAGACTGGCCTGGGCACTTTTATCTTCTTGGATGCTGTGCCATATTCAGCAGCTCACTCAGATCTTCTGCCTCTGTTTTCATCCATAAAATGGGAAGGAGCTGAAGTGAAAAGTAACTGAGAAAATACCCAGCAAAATGCTGCAACTTCATGCAGGGTTAGTGGGATCTGTTCCCGTTTTCTGTTCCTTAATCAGAAACTCATAAAACCTCTACTGTCCCCAAAATGCAGAAGCCAGATAGTAAAATCTTCTTTAGTATAGCCAACAAAAGTTCATGGAGACATTGATTTATGCAACTGAAACCTGGCATGGAGTTGAAGCAAATTCCTCCTTGTCTACATGTTCTGAAGTGATTCATTCACCTCTGCATGCCTCATTTCACTGTGTATAAAGATAGCTCTTATAACTAAGGCACATTGAAATTATAAAGACTGAAAGCACAATTTTCCCTCAGGTCTTGAAAAATTCTAGGAATGCCTTCCTAATTTGGCATTTAGTTTAATTGTGACTATGGAGGTGAAGGCCATAGGGCTGTGCTTCAGACTTAGCGGGGCACAGGAAAGCCCAGGTGGACCCCTGTATAAGGACCTAGGCTATCCTGTAAGAAACTAACAGGCACTCACCACTGGTGCTGGGACTTTAGAGACTACTGGGAGGGGACCGAAGAGGACCCACCTGCCGTGACCCAAACTGTGTTGTTCACTGCCATGATCAGTTTCGTGAAGGGCAACTCTGCAGTCAAAAATGACCCCTGACTCAGAGGGCCTCCTGCTTGGTTTAATGCCCATCTGTCGTCATGTTGAAATTTTCAATAATTTTTTTTTTTGAGACGGAGTCTTCCTCTGTTGCCCAGGCTGAAGTGGAGTGGTGCAATCTCGGCTCACTGCAATCTCCATCTTCTGGGTTCAAGAGATTCTCCTGCCTCAGGCTCTCAAGTAGCTGGGAATACAGGTTCACATCACCACACCTCACTACTTTTTGTATTTTTAGTAGAGACGGAGTTTTACCATGTTAGCCAAGCTGGTCTCGAACTCCTGACCTCAACTGATCTGCCTGCCTCGGCCTCCCTTAAGCCACCATGCCCAGATAAAATTTTTAATAGTTTCTGCACAAGGGTCCTTGAAATTTCATTTCACACTGGGTCCTAGAAATCACATAGGCAGTCCTGTGTGCTGAGCAAGGAGCAAGGAGCAAGGTCCACCAGGAGCAAGGTCCACAGGGCATGCTTCTGTCTATAATTTGACCAGAAAACTGGATACCACTGTTATGGGAAAAACAGACTTTGGCTGATTATATATACAATCTGACAGTATTCCTATAGAAAAACTCTCACTTGGAATTATTGAGGCAAGTTGCCTTTCATGAGCAACGTAACCAGGAGGGCTTGTGTGGATGTCCTGCCACTGTGGCTCTCCTGCTTACAGACACCGGTGGCTGAATGTATGGAAGCATGTGAGCTTAGCAAACGGGATCAACACACGTGCTCCAGGAGCCTGTCCTTGCTAAAATTAACTACCACTTCATAGGGAGTAATACACTGTACATTGTGAAAAGGGAAAGAGACTCTTTAAAAAAAAATGAGTCAAAAGACCTGTTTCTAATAAACATAATTTTTCATATTACGAAAAATCTTTAGGGCCACAGATCCATAACCTAATCCTGGGCAGGTTATTAAAGATGCAGAGTTCTTTAAGTTCCCAAGGACTGTCATCCTTTTCACACGACTGCACTATGATGCCTGTGTTACTTAAATAAACTCCGTGAGTTTCTCCACAAGGCATATCACCTTAGAATAGACTGAAAATCAATGGGAGATGGGATACTTTGCACATTCAGTGCTTAAGTATAACAGTGCCAGGCTGACCTTCACCATGTTAGATAAAGTATGAGAAAGCAGGGAAAAAGACATTTTTGGGAAGCATAAAAGTCTTTCATTCATACTGAGCAGAAAGTTTGGAACATCCCAATTGCATATGATTCAAAAAGAAGAACTTCCGCTGTCACAGGTGCTGCTGCTTCCTGGCCACTCCTACAGCCCTGATTTGAAGGTCAGGGCCACAGTGGGTCTCAGATGGGACCACCAGCCCTCTTGCCCTCATGGAGCACCTTGTTGTGGAAACAATGTCTCTGCTCCATCCAACAGCTGAGCTACTGGCGTGGTCCAACACGCTCCAGTTACTAGGGCTGGCTACTTACATGCATGAGTATCCTAGAACTGGTAGCTATTTCAAGGTCTACCACAGGGAGTCCCAGCTGTCTGGTGGGCTCCAGTTCATTTAGCCAGGGAGGTGGCAGCTGGACAAAAGGGAGCAGAGACACTGCAGTCCTTTCCACGCAGTTTCCTGACATTCAGCCAATCTGGAAAGAATCTGCCACTGTGTTCACAAGAGTACTAAGAAAACCACCCATTATTCGGATTTGCAAAGGAGTCTAATGCATAGCTTACTCTTCAAATTGCATTCAGGCTCTCTGGCCCAGAAAGTGACTTGGGAAGACCCGGGGCATCCCACATGGATCGGTGGTCACTGCACAAGCAGGTTTGATGTTTTCAGCCCTTGAGGATTTCCTTGGAGATAATGGGGAAACAAAGAATTTCAAAAGGATGGACTTAAAACTTGGAAGAAAGTGTTTAACCGCCCATTGAGTCAAAAAGTTAAAAAAAAAAAAAACTTAAGAAATACGAAGTCAGTTTAGAGACTCCATAGAGACACTGGGACGTTGCATCGAGTGCACAGAGAGGCTGAAATGCAAACGCCAAGGGACCCGAGAAAGCAAGCTTGCTTGTGTGGATGAGTAAGGCAGCCCCTCAGTCCCGCACAGCAACTCCTATTTAAAGAAAGATCACAGCACAAACATCTGATTAGCCTCAAATGAAAATGCAAATGGCAGAGGCAACTGTGAAGTGAGAAAGATTAAAAGGTTTAATAGAAGATCCAGTAACTACATGTGGAACAAGAAGGAAGGCTTGTGATTCAGAGCCCGTCACATCAGCAGAGGTGCTGTCACAAGAGGTGGCCATGGAGGGCACAGATGTCTTCACCAGGTCACAGCCGGCAGGGACCACTCACTGCAGAGGCACTCCCAGGGAAACAGTCTAATGATGATTGAGACAAGGATAAATGCCTCAAGGGAAAAGGTGTTCAGGTTATTCTACAAACCGAAGACTGGGCCAGGTGAGCCAAGACAAGTGTGAACAGCCCAAAACGTGAGAACCGGAAAGGTAAAACTGTTGTCTTGAAGTTGCTAATGGTGTAAGTCAAGGTGCTAAGGAGATACGGAGATTGAGGAGCTGGCACCTCTCGCTTAAATCTTGGTGGGGTTAATAAAAGAATAAAAGAATAGTGCAATGCTTGACTTGTCATTCTTAATGTGTTCATTGTTAATGGCTACAATTAAAAATCATAGGTGCAAAACAGAATCTGAGCAGGAGCACACCAGGTGAGTTCTGCATAGGAGTCACACAGGCCATGCTGCGTAAATACAGCTTTACCCACTGGAAACTTAAAGAATTAATTTAACATGTATTTGTTGAGCCCCAACTTAGTTGCTAAGCTAAGAGACCTGAAGGGCAGAAGCCTCCACAAAAAAACACAGATCAAGAACTCACAGAAATCTGCTGTCATAACAACACACTCAGTGATTCTCCTATTATAAGGGAACTTGAGAGGACCACACAGCCACCAAGCTGAAGCAAATGGCAGACCGAGAGAAAGATCTTGCAATAAACATTAGGTGTGGGATTGGTAAAACCCTGATGTGGAGAGACTGCATTTCCATTTTTAAACAGATATACTGGCTATTTTCAGGACTGTTGACCATTTAGAGCTGCTCACAAAATATCTTGATTTTTTTTTCCATTTTCCACTATCAATATGACATTTAAATGCAGACTCTGGAGACAAGCCCCGTGTTGAAATACTGGCTTCTCTATTTGCTATGAGACTCCTAGACAAGGTTTTCAACTTCCTGAATCTCACTTTCCTCATTCTTACACTAAGGACAATAAAATATCTCATAGGATGCTGAGGGAAATAAAGGGGTAAAACTATGACAAGTGCTTTGTCCTGTTTCAGTTGAGATTGGGAGCTTAATAAAGGCATTATTTCAGCACTATTTTAAGAGCAGGTTTTACCTCTAATATCAAGATGCATTCTCCTTCAACCACCTCCAAGTATCAGAAGTGGGTACTCCTTGGCGTGATCGCACCATTTGGGAAGAACAGGCTACACAATGGTAAAATAACGCATGCAGATACTGCACCTGCACACTGGGAAAACATGCTCCCAGTGGCAGACAGGGCTGTGGAAGGACTAGGAATACAGAGACAGACAGTGGTCTGCACAGCAACGCTCACTCACAGTTGTTGGCAGCAGTCATTCAAGCAGCTCAGTCTTGCCGTGGTGTTCTTGAGCACATCACTCCTCCCCACTTCTGTTTAGGTAGCACCATGGTCATCCTCAAAAAACTAATCATGTCCCATTGGCTAGTCCATGCTTAGAAAGTGAGCACCTTCCAAGGTTATGTTAAGAAAAAAATAAACAGAAAACAACATTGGCAGTTGGTGTTATCCTGGCTCATCCATCCTATTTAGCTCAAATTCTCACCTCTAGCCATGATTTTCCTGAGGTTTTTCAGAGCTATGTTTTTCCACATACTAGACTAAGCAATAGGAGAAGAAAAAATAATGTTAAGTCAACATCTTGAGATGCATCTATTAACCACTTCACATATAGTAGCTCTCTCATTTATCAGAACTGAAAATTTTAAATTTCCATCAGTAATAAAATCATAATTCAAAATATAAGTAAGTTATCTGCCCAAGTTCAAAGGTACGACATGGTGAAGAGGAACTTGAATCTTAGCCTCTTTGGCATCTCCCATCAGAACAGGTCCTGCCTCAAGTCCTCCTTCTTCTAAATCCATCCTTCACGTCACTATCTTAATGACTATTCGGAAACTTTATCACTTCCCTCCCAAGCTGAGGCAGCCTTAAGAGCTATCTGCAGCTCCTGGGATGTGGGTTGAACTCCTTAGACTGATACCATGTCCTGCATGGCCAGGCCCATCCCATCTGCCCAGAGCCTCCACTCCTACAACACTGGGCTCAGCCCCTCCCAGCACAGAACCTATAGGCTGATTCTTACTTCCCTCCATTTCCAAAGTCCTTCTGCACGTAGCTTTCCAACCTCAAAATCTTTCCCAGTCACCGACATGGCTGTGTTAGTGATGCCACTACATCAGCTCCTCACCCTCCACTTTCGAGCTGCCGTTAGTGAGGCTGAGTCAGCTGAACCCTGGGGACCTCACATCAGCGTCACTCCTCCCTCCCTCCCCACATCTGTGGCCCCACTTGGGCATTGTTGCTTTCTGTGTTCTGAGTTCTTGAGAACAGCCTCTTGCTCCCTCTCACATTCCCAGATCTCAGCACGGGGCCCTACTCATGGTAGTCATTAGCAAATGATAGTTGTGAAGAACAGGAGGTAGTAAACTATTTTAAAAGGAAATAATTTCCACAAGCAGAGGAAGCCCGCATATCTCCACTTTTCCTATTCATAGTTTTTATTTGTACAAATTATGGGGTACATGTGAAATTTTGTTACATGTATATCATATTTTGTGATCAAGTCAGGGTATTTGGAGTGTCCGTCACCCAAGCGTAACACATTTTTGTTAAGTATAGTAGCCCCTGCTATCAAACATTGAGTTTATTCCTTCTATCTTAGTATATGTTTGTACTTTTTCTAATATTCATATAATTTTTTTAAATTTCCAACTTATTTAAGTTTAGAAGTACATGTGCAGGATGTGCAGGTTTGTTACACAGGTAAACATGTGCCATGGGGTTTGCTGCACAGATCACACCACCCCCTAGGTATTAAGCCCAGCATCTATCAGCTATTCTTCCTGATGCTCTCCCTCCTCCCACCCCCCACCCTCCAACAGGCCCCAGTGTGTGTTGTTCCCAGACATGTGTCCATGTGTTCTCATCATTCAGCTCCCACTGATAAGTGAGAACATGCAGTATTTTGTTTTCTCTTCCTGCATTAGTTTGATAAACAATAATGGCTTCTCACTCCATACATGTCCTTGCAAAGGACATAATCTTGTTTCTTTTAGTGGCTGCATAGTATTCCATGGTGTATATGTACCACATGTTTTAAATCCAGTCTACGATTGATGGACATTTAGGTTGATTCCATGTCTTTGTTACCCCCTTCTCCACCTTCCCTTCACCTGCCATGATATGCTTTTGCCCTGTGTCCTCATCCAAATCTCATCTCTAATCCCCACATGCTGACTGCTGACAAAGGGACCTAGTGAGAGGTGACTGGATTATGGGGATGGATTTCCCCCTTGCTGTTCTCATGATAGTGAATGAGTTCTCAGGAGATCTGGTTATTTGATAAGTGTAGGTGCTTCCCCCTGCTGGCTCTCTTTCTTTCTCTCTCTCTCTCTCTCTCTCTCTCTCTTTAGTTTTTGAGAAATCTCCATACTGTTTTCCATAGAGATTGTACTAGGTTACATTCCCGTCCACGACACGTAAGAGTTCCCTTTTCTCTGCTTCCTTGTCAACATCTGCTCCTTTGGTCTCTTTGTAATTGCCATTTTTACTGGGGTAATCTCATTCTGGATTTAATTTTTACATATTTGATGATTAGTGATGTTGAGGATTTGTTTTCATATACATATCGATCATTTGTATGTCTTCTTTTTTTGTTTGTTTTTTTGAGACAGAGTCTTGCTCCATCGCCAGGGGCCAGGCTGGAGTGCAGTGGTGCAATCTCGGCTCACTGCAACCTCCACCTCCCGGGTTCAAGCAATTCTCCTGCCTCAGCCTCCCGAGTAGCTGGAACTACAGGCGTGCGCCACCACGTCCAGCTAATTTTTGTATTTTTAGTAGAGACGGGGTTTCACCATGTTGGCCAGGATGGTCTCGATCTCTTGACCTCGTGGTCCGCCCACGTCGGCCTCCCAATGTGCTGTGATTACAGACATGAGCCACTGCGCCCGGCCTTGTATGTCTTCTTTAGAGAAATGTATATTTATGCACTTTGCCCACTTTTTTTTTTTTTTTTTTACCTGTTTCTTGCGTTCATTTTTCTTTTTTTTTCTTTTTTAAATTATACTTTAAGTTCTGGGTTTGTTATATAGGTATACACGTGCCATGGTGGTTTGCTGCACCCATCAACCCGTCATCTACATTGAGTATTTCTCCTAATGCTATCCCTCCCCTAGCCCACCACCCCCTGACAGGCCCTAGTGTGTGATGTTCCCCTCCCTGTGTCTGTGTGTTCTCATTGTTCAGTATCCACTTAGGAGTGAGAACATGCAGTATCCACTTAGAAGTGAGAACGTGCAGTGTTTGGTTTTCTGTTCTTTTGTTAGTTTGCTGAGAACGATGGCTTCCAGCTTCATCCATGTGCCTGCAAAGGGCATAAACTCATCCTTTTTTATGGTTGCAAAGTATTCCATGGTGTGTATGTGCCACATTTTCTTTATCCAGTCTATCATTGATGGGCATTTGGGTTGGTTCCAAGTCTTTGCTATTGTGAACTGTGCTGCAATAAACATAAATGTACATATGTCTTTATAGTAAAATGATTTATAATCCTTTGGGTATGTACCCAGTAACAGGATTGTGGTGTCAAATGGAATTTCTGGTTCTAGATCCTTGAGGAATCACCACACTGTCTTCCACAATGGTTGAACTAATTTACACTGTCACCAACAGTGTAAAAGCTTTCCTATTTCTTCACATCCTCTCCAGCATCTGTTGTTTTCTGACTTTTTAATGACCAGCATTCTAACTCACATCAAATGATATCGCATTGTGGTTTTGATTGGCATTTCTCTAATGACCAGTGATGATGAGCTTTTTTTCATATGTTTGTTGGCTGCATAAATGTCTTCTTTGAAGAAATGTCTGTTCATATCCTTTGGCCCCTTTTTGATGGGGTTGTTTCTTTTTTCTTTTTTTCTTTTCTTTTTTTTTTTTTTGAGACAGAGTTTCACTCTTGTTACCCAGGCTGGAGTGCAATGGCATGATCTCGGCTCACCGCAACCTCCTCCTCCTGGGTTCAGGCAATTCTCCTGCCTCAGCCTCCCGAGTAGCTGGGATTACAGGCACGCACCACCATGCCCAGCTAATTTTTTGTATTTTTAGTAGAGACGGGGTTTCACCATGTTGACCAGGATGGTGTTTGTTTTTTCTTTTAAATTTGTTTAAGTTCTTAATAGATTCTGAATATTAGACCTTTGTCAGATGGATAGATTGCAAAAATTTTCTCCCATTCGGTAGGTTGCCTGTTTACTCTGACGGTAGTTTCTTTTGCTGTGCAGAAGCTCTTTAGTTTAATTATATCCTATTTGTCAATTTTGGCTTTTGGTGCCAGGGAGCTTTTACCCATGCCTATGTCCTGAATGATATTGCCTAGGTTTTCTTCTAGGGTTTTTATGGTTTTAGGTTTTATATTTAAGTCTTTAATTCATCTTGAGTTAATTTTTGTATAAGGTGTAATTTCTGTTTTCTGCATATGACTAGCCAGTTTTCCCAACACCACTTATTAAATACAGAATCCTTTTCCCATTGCTTGTTTTTGTCAGATCCTTTCCCTATTGCTTGCTTTGTCAAAAATCAGATGGTTGTAGATGTGTGGCATTAGTTCTGAGGCCTCTGTTCTGTGCCCACTGTTTAATGAGATTTTTATTTTTTTGCTTGTTTTCCTTGTTGAGTTGTTTCAGTTCCTTACACACTCTGGAGATTAGTCCCCCATTGATGTATGCTTCGCATGTATTTTCTCCCATTCTGCAGGGTGTCTCTCCATTCTGCTGATCATTCTTTTGCTATGCAGAAGCATTTTTGTTAAATAAATCCCATTTGCCTATTTTTGGTTTTGTTGCCTGTGCTTTTGAGGTCTTACTCTAAGTTCTTTGCCTGGACCAATGTCCAGGAATGTTTATTCTATATTTTATTCTAACATTTTTTATATAGTTTTGGGCCTCAAATTTAGGCTTTTTATTCATTTTGAGTTGACTTGTATATGGTGAGAGATAGGAATCAGTTTCATTCTTCTGCATGTGGCTATCCAATTTTCCAAGCCCCATTGATTGAAGAGGATGCTCTTTTCCAATTTTCCTATTCATATTTTTATGGTTAGAACGCAGAGAGTATTCATGTCTTACCACACCTCACTGACCAGCCCATACTCAGGAGAATATTGCAAAGAGAAGACATTCATTTATCTATTTATTCACATAGGTAATAATATAGGGGCTGTGTCTCTCCTAGTTATCTGCCACTCCTGGGTACAAGAATGAGAAAGTATATGGTGCTCAAGACTGAGATGAAAAATATGTGTACAGTGTTGCCAGGCAAAACTTCACTGCAAGGGATCTGATTTCCCTCAGGGAAGAAGGTGAAGACCAGCACAGTTGCGCCAAGGGTGAATCTGCCCACGGAAACCTCTCACTCCTTACCCCACCCTCTCTGCCTTCCCCCAACTCCAATAAAATGAAACTCAAGGCCCCTCCAGGAAGCATCTAGGGTGACGTGCCTGAACAGTGACTGGCCGACAGAAATGGATACCCACACTCTCTGTTGTTGTCATGGACTTTTTCTCCTGACGTTGTTGTTCTCAAATTCTGCCCATGATGCAAAAAGAAACAGAGAGAAGTGGAGGTGACTGCGTGTCTTCCCACTCTTGACAGGAGCGCTGTGAAAGAACTAACGCTACCCTTCTAGAGTCTGCTGGAGAGGCAGGCTGGGGTGGGGGCAGGGGCACCGCTCTGAGGGCTGGATCACCTGGGCAGTAGCCAGGGCTGAAGTCAGAGGCCTTTGCTTTATAAATGAGCATGTTCTACCCCAGCGGCTCCTAGAATGTTTCCATCCATGTAGTTATATGGCTAGAATTTTTTTCAATGGATTTTTGTTTTTCACATTAGACACTGAAACTTGCCTTTTCTGGTTTTTATTTCTCCCTCTTAGGAGAAATAAAGTCCCAAGGTATGGGAGGTACCTGGGGAGCAAAATCAAGTGAAAAGAAGGCCAGCACTTGCCGTATCTCTGTTATCAAATGTGTAAAACAGGATGGATGGGGAATTTCATTTGCCAGGAGTGGCAACAGTGTAATAACAGAAGTTGTGCCTCCACTCCTGCACCTGCTTGTACAGTTCAAATTAAAACCTGAAACCCAGCAAATCCCACTTCACAATGGCTCTCAGTGTTGGAGACTGCGAATTAAAGGCCTCCATTGTTTGGAAGGATTATTTGCTTGCCTTTACCAGCTTCAAAGAAACGCGAATCTTCACTCACTTTCCTATTGATCCTTGTTGATCAGATTAACTTTGTTTTGGATTCCTATTGAAACAAAGACAAACAGATACATTTTAAGCACTTTCATGTATAGCTTTGTTTCAGTTTAGAATTCTTACTCTGCCTCTGCTCCCTTCTTATAAAGATTACTAGGCAGTTGGGGGAAAATAAAGGAATTACCATAAATTCTATTCACTAAATACCAACACTTTCAGGCAAATTATCTCAATTGTAAAATACTCTGGCACACCAAGTAATTGTATGCAATTAAAACCCCACTGTTGGTTTGCTTTCCCTTGTTAATTTATAATGGAATTACCTGTACTCAGGAAAACTAAAAGGTTAGCAAGCACTACAAATCAAAGGCATCTCTCAACATTGCAGCAATAAAGCCAAACATTTATTCTACTCACTGGGTACTTCAGATTTCAGATAAAATTATTTAATACTTTCCTCTCCTTTAGTGAACCATAAAAAATCAGACGCGTATTTCCTTGGAGATGGAGTGTTCTCAGGCTCTTTGTAAATACACTGAGGAGGCGCCTGATCCCCTCTCGGGGCCATGACTCAAATGCCCAGGGCTGGGATTAGGGAGTTTCCCCCTGGGCCATGCAGTGCCCCTTCTTTCCTGGTTCCCTTCTTTGCTGGGCAGTTACAGAATCTGCTTTTAACCCCCTGATTAGAAACAAACCTGCAGCCTCCCTCAGTCCCAGAGGAAGAGCCCAGAGGCAGGTATCCTAGGTGTTTGCCTGGCTTCAGCCCACAGAGATCCCTCTCAGCCTTCGCCTTCCCCACAGTGAACCCAACATGGGCACTGGCATCTTCCCCTGGCAGGAGCTTGTGCTGGGACTTACAAAACCTCGCACTGGATGGAGTCCCCACCTCCTGACTCAGAGCTATAGTTCAGTGCCAGCAATATTAATTTATGGGAGGTAAGTGGGTAAAGATCTTGTGGGCATTGGTTGCAACCCACCAAACAAAAAGGGGGCACTCCTTTGGGAAAATAGTGAGAACTGAGCTCATCCTGGCTGTGGCCAACACTCCTGATTTGCCCAGGATGGAGGAATCTCTTGGGATTCAGACTTTTCAGCAGTAAAATCTGAAAAACCCCAGCGGATCAGGGCGTGCTGGTCACCACCAGGAATGGTGTGGCTCATCTGTCCATGTGATCTTGTATAACAAGGAGCCAAATGGGGCATGGGTGGCTCAAACCCTAACTTCCCACCTTCTGGTCCATGGCGCTTGAACACAGACCCGCTCATCCTGTTCCCTGGCACTGGCCTTCCACAAGGCCAGGTGTTAGAGAAGAGCCTATAAACGTGTGCCTCTGTGACCCAGCACTTTGTAAGTAAGAAATTAATAGTGTCTTCCTTGCAAACCACTTCATCATACACTCCACTCAAGGGGCATCAGACAGTTCTCCCACCAGCATCAGGAGAGGGAGTAACCTACCAGAGAGGCCGACATCTCTGAGAAAACGTTTTTCATATTATTTTCTGCTTTATTTGGCGTCTCCAGCGTAGCAGGAAGAGGTCCAAGTGTATGGCACCCTGGTGCCAGGTGGGGCTCAGCTTTGTGCAATGTGACCTCATGATGCTCACAGCCACTTCCACCTCTCACCGTCTGTCCAGGCCTAGCTCTACACGTGGGCCCAGGACATACCCACGGGTGTGGGGGTCGGAGGCATACATTCTGTTAAAAGCACAGATGCTAAAAAATCACTTAAGATCAATAACTCTGTGATCTCCCATTAAAATTACAAAGTCCCTTTGCTTTTTATCGAGTCATAAACACTTCAATCATTTTTTTTTTACTCCGTTGCCTCTGAGACTTTCGGCGATCCGTCTCTGAAGGGCAGGTACCCTCCTGCTCCTCCAGGAACAATGTGAGGAAGATCTGCTGGCCCTTCCACGCGGCCGCATTGGCTTTGGGACAGTGAAGAACATTCCAAGGAAAGGCACAGCGCATTGCAGAGAAAAGGGGGGATGCGGAAACGCCATGGCTTACCGAGGGGAGCCTCGCGCGGGAACCCGGGACTGGTCTAACGATGCACAGCTCATTGGTCGTTTCATAGCAGGTAATTGGAATATGAAACCATCAGCTCCTCCAAAGCTGAAATGGAACATTTTCTCATTAAAGGCCAATCTGGTGGTTTATTTTTAAGTGATTCTTTACCATATTGTTGATTATCAACATTCGCAAAGCTAAGTTGTAATGAAGACATTTTTTTTAAATAAGCAAAATGACCCAGACAGGAGCTTCCACCTGGCTGTTTGGTCCCTGCACATGTATAGAGGCCAGCTTCACAGCCTCACCTGGTGAGGTGGAAACCCTCCCAGCACGGTCAGGACTAGATGAACCGGCTAGAAAACCTGATGATCTGCCAATATGGAAAAGCGTGAACCCCAGTAATAACTGTAACGTCATAGCATATGGTAACTTTTCCAATTAACTTATTTTCGCCATGCCTCCATGCCTGTTGAAAACGGAATCACGAAGTGTTTTTGATAACAGTAGCAGGAACCTTCAAAACTGGTGTGCTGTGTGAAATTTCTGCCATGTTTGCATGGCCTGTGTTTTAGTTGAAAGAGAGGTCTGAACACTTCCTGAAGTTACCATCATGCGAGATGAGCCCGGGAAGGTCCATCAGCCTGGGATGGAGGGAGCGTTCCCAGTGATGCCCACTTCCTTAGACTCTGAGTGCTACACAGTCCTGGCCCTTGAGTACTGAAGCCTGGGTGAAAATCCCTGAAGGGACGGAACACCGCAAGGTGAATATTTTGGCCACTGACCGGCTGGTTAGACATGACAGTCACCACTTGCCACTGATGTCCAGAAGGATCAATGACAGTCAACCAGTTGCCAATGGCCGAAGTCTGCTTAGTTCAGGAGGGACATCCCGGCCCCCAGCCCAGGCATGAACCTGGAGCAAAACCGTCCCACAGGCATTCTGTAGTGGCAGAAGTCCTCCGTGTCTCCACAGTTCAGTACCCTAGCCATTAGCCTTGTGTGGCTTGAGGGCACGTGAAATTTGCCCAGCCAAATTGACAAAAATTTAAAATGTGACTTTATTTATCAACTCTTTAGTTTAATAGTCCCATGTGCTGAATGGCTACCACATTGGACAGTAGGTTTTCAGAACTTTGAATAAACAGTTGGACCAAAGCAAAAAAGAAAAAAAAAGAGATATTTTGTAGTCAAAGAATGAAACCAGTGGCTTTTTAAACCTATCAGACATACATCTGCAACGTTCATGCGCTTTCTTTTCCATTAAAATACTCAATGTTGGTGAACACATGGAGAAATTGAACCCTCATAGACCAAGGGAGCGTCTACCAACCTGTCATCTAATATCTATCTGTCTATCAATCTATCCATCCATCTATCGATCTGTCATCTATCCATCTATCAATGTATCTATATATCCATCTGTCATCTACCATCCATTTATAAATCTGTCTATCCATTGATCTATCATCTATCCATCTATGTATCATCTATCCGTTCTTCTATCCATCCATATATCTATCAGTTATCTACATGTCTGTCTATCCATTTATTTATCTATCTATGATCTATCTATGATTTATCTGTCTATCTAGTCATCCATCTACATATAAATTTTGAGACATGCAATTGGCCACATATATCAAGTCTTTTTAAAAGTATATGTTCTTGTCCCAAAAATTTTATTTCTAGGTATATTTTCTAAATAAATAATTCAAGACTCAGACAAAGATTAAGGTGCACAATTACCAAAAATATCATTAATTCAAATTTTAAAAGATTTCATACCTACTCAGTGTTCAAGAATAGAGCAATCATTAAATGGGTTATTTTTTCAAAAGGGTGGCGTGTTTCTAAGGCTGTTAAATGATACACGAAAATTCTTATATCCTTTTCATTGAGTGAGTCTGGATATATAATAATACATGAAATACAACCCTTAGTTTTTGTTTATGTTTACATGTCTAACAGAGAGAGAGAGAGAGGTATTTGCATGCCTAATGAAAAGTCAGATATGACTAGGGTCACATCTAAGTAGAAGAATCATTTCTCTTTTATAATATCCTGTATTTTCTTAAATGTGCCTAAATCATTTTTACCAAAAGAAAAAAATCAATGACATTAATCATTTTAGTCCAGTGGTGTGTCACTCAGAAAATGGGCATTTGAACTAATAAATGGTACCCAGGGAGCTGAGTAGGGTGCTCTCAGCACTTACTGTTTCAAACCATGCGGGTACCAGTTACGTGCACCCTCAGCTGAATAAATTAATTCACTGGTGGCTTAATGTGTGGGTTCTTTTCAGATGCTCTGTTCCTCTCCTGCCTGAGTGCAGCTCTGCAAGGAGTCAGGTCCCATGGAAACTCTGGTTCCGAGGGAGAAACGGCATGGAACATCCACCTGTTAAACTAATGATAGCTGCCACACAATCAAACACAGAAAGCCAGTGATGGAAGCTGATGGACTCTGAGAAGTGACCCCCTTCCACCCTGCAGCCAGGCACACGTTTGGAGGCTCTAGGAAGTAGAGGGCAAAGCTCCCTCCTTGTGGGTCCTTTCTCCACAACTGCACCTTGCAATGGGCCCAGGTGGCTGAGAGAATAGACGTGCTTCCCAGAGCGCACAATCTAACTCCATCCTGCCGGGAGGGCCAGGCAATCGCTCTAAAATTGAATTCTATGCAAAGTTGTGATGACTAACTTAGTGAATCATGTCAAATTTTAAACTTTATTTTATTTTATTTTTTATTGGCTGCCGGATAATTGAAGGAGAGAAGATGCCCAACTGACATGCTGCCCCAGGCACCGCTGCCTTGCACAGCCTCTCCTCCCAAGACACATGTCAGGAAGGCTGTGACTCCCCCAGAAGCGGGCCCTCTACCCTGTCACACGCCCGGAACTCTCTGCTGTCAGGCTTCCATCTCATCCTGGCTCCGTCAGCCTCTCCTTCCCACAGAAAGTAAACATCCCTCTGAATAAATAATTGATAAAAAACGAACTTTCAAGAAAAGTAGTGACCCTCAACTCTCACTTACAAATTCTCATTTTGACACAGCATTTGCCAAAACTATTATCCAATATTTTTAGAAAACCACCAAAGTCCCAATTAACAGCAAAATAAAGTATAAATCACAGACCACATTTTCCCCGTATTTATTTAAGAAGGAAGGTGGCACTTTTCAAAATAAATAAATAGGTGACAAATCATCCAGCACATTCCACTGACAGGCGAAATTCCGGCTGTCAGTCAGAAGTGAACCCCAATTTCCCTAACCCGGTGGGCGTCTCTCCACTCATGCTGCTCACATCCAGCAGCGGGCTGAACTCTGCCACGTCCCCATTTGGAAACGGATTTCACATCAGAACTCACACAACTGCATTCCCACAAAGTTCAGCTTGAAATCCTAACATCCAAAAGGTCTGTTTTACCTCCCAGTTTCTACAAGATTCTACAAGAATGGTAACTGGGCCACATTGCACGTCTTGTATCTTAAGCTGAAACAAAATAATGAAACAAACAAAAAAACCCAGAACAATAGAATATAAAATACCACATAAGTGAGAAGTAGCAGACTGACCTAAAGAACACTTCCCCGGAAAATCTCTCTTTTTTCTGTTCTAACCTGAACAAAATACTTTCTTAACGTCAGGGAATAATTCGAAAAGAAAACAAGGATACAAAAACAACTCCCTGCGGTGAGCGAATGTCTCTGCTCTGACGTATTCAGTGTGCGCAGCCATCTCAGGTGACAACCCAGAATCTGAATCTTGGTCCTTGAAGAACTGTTTGTTTCTGTCACTGGGACCAATTCTGACTATAGGTACATCTTTCAGCAAACGTAGTGATGTTTTTTGGAGGTAATTCTTCATTTTTCAAACCTATTCATGATTGCATTCATTTATATATTAAACTTCCAAATCTGGTTTAAACTAATTGACTTACATTATACACACTGTCTCATTGTTTTTCCAGATAGAAGCATCTGCTCCCCAGAGGGAGGCATGTCCATGACGGGTATCACATGGGGGGAGAGCCAAGGTGTTAGAGTCGGGGGGATTAGAAAGAAACTCTTCACGTTGTTGGAGAATGTAACACCATGCTCACCCATCTAAGTCAGTGTGGAATTCTACAGCAGTTATCCCTGGCTTGCTTTCTGCTTTGCCTTCTTCTCTATATTCACCCTTTCTCCTTGTTCTCTTAAAACACAAAGTGATGAGTTAAGTAAAAAAAGCTGATCTTAATTAAACTGGAAAAACTTGATATTGATATCTGCACTTAGAAAAATGACATTGGACCCCTATCTCACACCATATCCAGAAATCAACTCAAAATGGGTGAAAGGTTTACACATATGTTCTAAAATTGTAAAACTATTAGAAGAACACAGACCCAGCATGGTAGCTCACGCCTGTAATCCCAGCACTTTGGGAAGCCGAGGCAGAAGGATCACCTGAGGTCAGGAGTTTGAGACCAGCCTGGCTAACAAGGAGAAACCCCGTCTCTACTAAAAATATAAAATTAGCTGGATATGGTGGTGCATGCCTGTAATTCCAGCTACTCAGGAGACTGAGGCAGGAGAACTGCTTGAACCTGGAAGGCAGAGTTTACGATGAGCTGAGATCACACCATTGCACTCCAGCCTGGGCAACAAGAGCAAAATTCCATCTCAAAAAAATCCAAAAAACAAAAATCAAGAAGAAGAACGCAACACAGAGACAAAGCTTCATGATACAGGTCTTGGCAATGATTTTCTGAATATGACCCTCAAAGCACAGGCAGCAAAAGTAAAACTAGACGAAGGCATTACATCAAACTGAAAGCTGTTTCACAGCTGAGGGAACAATTAACAGGTGAAGAGACAACCTACCAACTGGGAGAATAAATTTGCAAACTGCACATCTGGCTAATATCCAAAAGATAGAAGAAACTCAACTAAATTTCAGACAAACAGATAAGATAATTTAAAAATGGGCAAAAGCCCAAACAAAACTTTCTCAAAAGACGATACAAATGAATAACAGATGTATGGAAAGGTGTTCAGCATCCATAATTATCAAGGATTTGTAAATGAAAACCACGAGTTAGGATCTCATACCTGATTATCAAAAAGGAAAAAGACAGCAAATGTCAGTGAGAGTGTGGGGACAAGGAAACCCTTGCACCATGCTGGAGGGAAGGTAAAATTACTGCTGCCATTATAGAAGAATATATGGAGGTTCCTGAAAAAATTAAAAATAGAACTATCACATAATCCAGCAATGGCACTACTGGGTACATATCCAAAGGAGATGAAATCAGTATGTCAAAGAGATATTTGCATCTCCACGTTTATTGCAGGACTATTCACAACAGCTAAGTTATGGAATCAACCTTAGCATCCATCCTCAGATGAATGGATAAAGATAATGTGGTCTGTATACTCAGTGGAGCACTACGCAGCCATTAAAACGATGCTCTGTCATTTGCAACAACATGAATAAACCTAGAGTTATGTTCAGTAAAGGTATGTGGCAGGAAATAAGGTGCAGAAATATTAATGCTTCGTGATCACATCAATATGTCAAATCTAAAAAGTCAAAGTCATACAAGTAGAGAGTAGAATGGTGGCTCCCAGGGGCGGGGAAAGAGATGTGGGCAAAGGGTGCAAAACCTCAGTTAGGCAAGAAAAGCAGGTTTTTGAGATCTATTGCACAGCACCGTGACTAGAGTCGATAATAATGTATTGCATACCTCAAAATTGCTAACGGAGTAGGTTTTAAATGTTTTCATCAGAAAAATATAAGCTGATGTATATGTTAATTAGCTTTAATCACTCTACAATATATTCATACAATGTGATATGAAAACATCACATTGTACCCCATACATTTATACAACTGTTATTTGTCAATTAGAAATAAAGTTTAAGAAACCCAAAACAATAAATGAAGCCCCACCCCCCTACTGGTGCACAGGATTTATGCAAAGCACAAAGTGTGGCAGAAAGAGAAGGCATTGTCTCTGCCCTGGGCGTATAATTGTGGAGAAGAGAGTCTGGCAGACCCCTGAGGTGCCCACTCTGTGTCTATCCTCCCTTGTTAAATCAGGCTGGTATATTAAGTCAAAGATGGGGGAGAATCAGTCTGGCTGGGATGTCCTCCACTTCAGTGACCAGGAGCCCTGGGCTTACAGTGACTTCACAAAGCAAAGGTTCCTTTCTTGTTCATATCCTATGTACCTCTAAGAGAACAGGGTCCTCTGCTCACCCTCAGAGGCAAGTGCCCAGCTGATAGAGTTCTCCTCTGAACACAAGCTTCCAGATCATCAGGGCAGAGGAAAGGGTACCCGCTTCTGGTACACCAGCCCCAACAGCTACTGTTGGAATTGACAGGTGCTTCTCAGCTTGGATTTCACTGCTCCAAGTATCATGTGGCCACATCCAGCCTCAAGTGAGTGAAGAAGAGATGCCCACCACGTTCCAAGAAGAAGAGGCTAGGAATGTGTGACCACAGCCAGGGTCACCACAGGCAGGAATGTGCCCAGCCCTGGGGACAAGCTCTGCTGGAAGACTCTTAGAAAGGAGTGTTTTTTTTCAGATATAAGTGAATCCCTTTTCTTCTGCCTGTCTTTCTCCCTGTTTGAATGAGTTTGTGTGAGGATGTGATGTTTGGATCTGTGGCAGCTGTCTTGAAGCCATGAGGCAACTCCAACAATCTGAGGATGGCAAAGAAGGAAAATAAAGAGGGTCTGAGAGTACCTGACACCAGAGAGTTCCCACACTTACTTCTGAACTGCACCCTGCAGACGTCTTATATGAGGCAATGGAGCTACTTTTCTGTCTGAGCCTTGATTAGTCAATTAGTCAGATATTTTATTGCTTATAGATGAATGAATCCAAACTTACACAATCACACTTCTGGAAATAACTAACTACAGCATAGACTTGGCAGCATTGCAATAGAGATCTAACATTCAGTGAAGAGCCCAGGAAGGAGAACTAATTCCACTGGGGTGGTTGCAGACATCTCTAGATGAGTAGAGATGCTGACAGATGGGTAGGCACCTGGAATACAGACACTGTCTGCAGAATCCACCTGCGGGCGACAGCATCCTTTCCTGACCCTCCTCATCTGGTAGTGGTGCACTGATTCAGCAGCAGGCTCTGCGCGAGGTCCTGGGTGCTGGAGACTCAGCTGATCACAGGGTTTGTTGTCAATGCCACAGGAAGCAGAAAGAGGATGTCTGCACCTTTATAGACAGGAAGCTGGAAGGTTTAAAACACAGAGGCCGTGGTCTCTGCATCACAGGCAGGCAGGGCTTTCCTGATGATAGGACCACCCAGAAAAGGTGGAGGGGACAGGCAGCAGGGGAGAGGCTTCATCAGGGACACTGGGTCAACCTGTGCCACATCAGGAAGAAGGTGGCTGATCACCTCACTTCTGGACATCCTGTTCCTATCTGCCAATATCTGTTACTGCATCTGGGTATCGGTTTAGACCTCCATCATCCAGCGGGCTCTGATGGATGACGTCTAGCACAGAATAGAGCACCTGCCTTCGCAGAAGCCTGCAAGTAACTTGGATAGACCTCAGAATTCCTGGATGAAACCAGCTCTAGAAAACTTGCAGTGTAAGTAACTATAGAAAATTTGAGGAATCTGAAGCTGGCAACAGCAATTGAAGGAGCTTTCCTCTCCTGTCCTTAATGAGGGTAGCTTTAATTAAACTCCATTAAAATCTGGCAGTTTTGCTTTCTTTAATTTGATCCATTGTGATTCGGACAGCATTAAATCAGTGCTGGGCTAAAAAGACACATCAAAAGGCATCCTTTCAGTTCACCAGTCTGAACACTGAATTCTAGGATGATCTGCAAAGATAAAAGGAAGTGATTTGTAGTGTGGAAAGGAAAAGCGGGGAGAGAGTTAAGCTCCTTAAGATCATAACAGGTGAGCAAAGAGGTAAAAGCAAATTTCCCTTCCAGTCTCAGTGTGCCTGGAATATTTGGAAAAATCGGAGGAGGTGCTTATTTATGGGGCACACGCTAAAATCATGGAGCTTCCCCAGGAAGTGGCAGAGGGAAGAAACTGCCGGACACCTGGAGCTCAGAATGTCAGGGGCTGGTCCCACTCCCTCGTGTGGGACTGACGGGAGATGCTGCCACTTTCCCGGGGAAGCTCCATGATTTTAGTGTGTGCTCCATAAATGAGCACCTAAGGCCTCACTCCGACCATCTTCACATCACCACGTGGAAACCCAGGGCGCTCTCCCTCCCTCCCCTCTCCCCAGGCTGTGGTCTGCATGGGCCTTGGAAAAACGTCCTGTCCTCATGTGCTCATTCACTGTGAGTTCGCCGAAGACCTTACCCAATAAGAGCTAGAAGGCCCACGTGGATTGAACGCTGGCCCCTAAAGACACATCCACAGCCCAAGCCCTGGCACCTGTGGATGTGACCTCGCTTGGAAAAAGACTCTTCGAAGTAACTAATTTAAGAATCTCAATGTGAACAAATTATTATGGATTATCTGGATGGCCCTTAATCCCGTATGTGTCCTTGGAAGAAACAGAAAAGACATACACACAAAGAAGGCCACGGGACAAGGAGGTAAAGAAGCATATTGATGTGGCCGCGAGCCCAGGGACACTGGGAGCCACTGGAACCTTGAAGAGAAGGACCCTCCCCTTGAGCCTCCCGAGAGGGTGTCACCCTGCTGACAGCATGATTTCAGATTCTGATCTCCAGAAGCGTGACAGAACAGACGGCTGTTGCTCCAGGCCACGTAGCTCCTGGTGATTTGTGATAGCAGCTGCAGGGCTTCCCTGATCCCAGCCCCTTGCTTCTTTGCTCCTGAGGGTTCTGAGCTGAGGCGTCCTCTGGCACCATGGTGTTGCTAATGGTGTGTGGGAAGCACAGGGACACAGTGGCCTCGCAGGTGCCTTCAACCAGGCAGTCCAGTCCTCATGAGCAGACACATCTGGGCCTCTGGCCACGGCAGAGACCCAGCTAGGCCCTGACCATGCACACAACAGCTCTGGGAGCTCTGGAGAAGGTTGGCGGATCTCAAGGACGCTCACAGAACCAGCCCTTCCTCTGGCAACCTTTCATAAATTAGCTGCTACATACAGGGCTCCCTGCCTGCCAAAGCTCATTTCAGGAAATTTGGAAGCCCCAACATCAGTGAACAGGATGTTCCAATTTCACACTTGAGCCCCTGAGCATCCTGAACGCTGCATCTGAGGCCCAGGCCTACGCCACGCCTGTGGTCATCACCCAATAAATATTTGTCCAGTGACAATCTTTTGATCTGTTATGTAACTTTTGCTTAAGGAAAGCTGTGTGTGCCCTTGACAACTTACACACACAACTGGAACCAAAAACCCACAGTGGGAAGCCATTGAGGTTTTAAATTTTCAACACACATAAAGGTAATTTTATAAGATGAGTCTTCACATTATTTTGAGTGTTTGTAAAGCCCTTGCTACATTTTTTGTGGTGTTTACTGACCGGCTGAGTTTCCACATGGGTTCCCGTTGTGGTTAGGTCTTCTCCCCTGAGTCTGGCCTCCTCACTTACTGAGTATGCTCTGGGTACCGCTGCCCTTAGACAGACCTGGAAGACCCTGTGTCTCCAGAATCATCTTACTCCAAAGGTCAAACATAGGAAGTGGGAAAACTCGAAGCAGAAACCATTTCGCCTCTTTGCTTTTTTATTTATTGATGGTGTTTTGTGAGCAGAGAAAATAAAAATATTAGGTAACTATCCATCTTGAAAGAAGAATTCCAGAGTCTGGGACTCCACGGATTTTCAAATAAGACTCAGAAGGACATGTGCCAATCGCAAAGAAACTTGACTGAAGGTAATACATATTTCACCTTCTTCAGTGTTTCCGCATCAAAGTATATTGCCCACGATGTACCTAATTTATTCAGTCATGAGATTTCCAGACCAATGCTGGGATTGGATGGCCAGTCTTATGCCATGGCTGAGGCCAGGGCCAACTTGGGTCAGGACAAGCAGGAGGGAAACGATGGTCTCACGCGTCCTCACCAACCATCCCTGAAAAGGATGCTCTATCTCCAGCCATCGTTTTTCATCCTTAGGATTTTATTTGCCCCAATCCCATTCCATTTCCAATCTCACTAAAGTTTCTGGAAGGAAATGCAATCAGATTGTGTCACAAAGTCATTAAACAAGCAAGCAGACATGTGGTAAAGACTACATGCTCTAAAATAAACTCTATTGATGTAATATTGTTTTGCCCCCAAACTGACTCTTCGAGCAAGTGGCCATGGGTAATCAAGGTAACTACCACTTCCTCCACACCTCTCTGCTGGTCACTCAACAGGTACTGAGAGACACAAAGTAGAGGATGTCTGTTCTGTAAACAAAAGTAACATTCTCATTCATTGGTGATACGGTTTGGATTTCTGTTCCCACCCAAATCCTGTGCCAAATTATAATTTCCAGTGTTGGAAGTGGGGCCTGATGGGAGGTGATTAGATCGTGGGTGCAAGGTTCTCAAGAATGGTTTAGCACCATCCCCTTGGTGCTATTCTTGTGGCAGTAGTGAGTGAGTTATTGTGAAATCTGGTTGATTAAGAGTGTGTGGCACCTGCCCCTCACTCTCTCTCGCTCCTGCTCTGGTCATGTGACCTGCCTGCTTTCCCTTCTCCTTCTGCCATGATTGTAAGTTTCCTGAGGGCTTCCCAGAACCCAGACAGATGCCAACATTATGCTTCCTCTACAGACTGTGGAACCATAAGCCAGTTAAGCCTCTTTTTGTTTATAAATTACCCAGTCTCAGATATTTCTTTATAGCAGTGCAAGAAGATACTAAATACAATTGTCTTTGATTGGGTGGGCATGGTGGCTCATGCCTTTATTTTCAGCACTTTGGGAGGCTGAGATAAGAGGATCCTTTGAGGCCAGGAGTTCAAGACCAACCTGGTCAACAGAGTAAGATCTCATCTCTTTCTATCTATAGACAGATAGACAGATAGATAGATAGATAGATGATAGATAGACAGATAGATCTCTTTCTATATAGTATCTATCTATCTATATCTATATCTATGTATGTATCTATCTATCTATAGAGAGAGAGAAGGAGAGAGAGATGGGGTCTTATCATATTGATTCAGTCCATCGTGGGCACTGAGTGCCAGGCCCACGGCCCCTTTCTGTTAGGCACAGCCTCCCAGCCTCCACCTGTCCAAACTACACAGCCTCTGCCTTCCTAGCAGCCTGTCTCCGGTGGCCCCGAGGGCATGTCAGCGACTCGTCCTCGGCCATGTCGCCTTCATGCTGCCTGTGCGCAGTCCCTTGAGCTATGCCTCCCGCAGAGGCCCCCACACAGAACGGCCTGTGGGCCAGGGCGTTTAGACGTGCAGCAGGTTGTCCATTGCACACACTGGCTCCCGTTGCCTTAGCGTTCAGCTGTGACCTCCATGGGGCTGGCCCAGGAGGCCAATGGTAGCAGCAAGCATCCCACCATCCTCAGAAAATGCCCTGGGTTTGTTCCTTTTTTCCCAGGAGGGGCTTCCCAGAGGTTCCCCCTTGGCCCCTGTGCCCTTCACACATTTCCAGGCTTTCCCAGGGGAGTGAGAGAGACACGCAGGGTAGACAACTCATTGCAAGTTCTGCAGTGCAGTTTCTACCCCACATGGCCAGTGGTTCCCACAGCAGGAGCTTCCATCCTGGGGAGGTTAATCCCCGCAAGACTTCAGGTGAGCTCAGCCCTGGACAGTCACGAAGAAGGCATATGGATACTCTCCCAAACCAGAAGCCTTAAAAGCAGACACCCTAGAGAAACTCTTACACAGAGACACAAAAAGGTGTGTGCACGGCCAGCTCCTGCAGCACCACGAACAGTCACTCCTAATTAGAAACCATTTGAATGCCCTTTATGATGCAGGTAATTAGATAAACTACAGCACATTCATTCCCTGCCATCCTAAGCAACAGTTTTTAAAACATGATAAAGATCTTGGGAGGCCAAGGCAGATGGATCACAAGGTCAAGAGATTGACCATCCTTACCAACATGGTGAAACCCTGTCTCTACTAAAAATATAAAAATTAGCTGAGCGTGGTGGCACATGCCTGTAATCCTAGCTACTTAGGAGGCTGAGGCACAAGAATCGCTTGAACCCAGGAGGCAGAGATTGCAGTAAGCCAAGATGGTGCCACTGCACTCCAGCCTGCTGGTGACAGAGTGAGACTCCATCTCAAAAGAAAAGGAAAACAAAAGAAAAGAAAACATGGTAAAGATCTATATGTATCGACATGAAACAACAAGCCAAACGTTGTTTAGAGAAAAGAACTCGGGTTGCAGCCAAACATCTTGTGTTCCCAGGCTTCCTGCAAGAGGGCGATATTTTACCCCAGAAACTCTGTGTGGCCTGGGGAAGGAGGTCCTTGTAACTGAAGGTGGGCCAGGGGCCAAAGCCTATGTGGCTGGGAGGGGCAGCGTGATCTTCAGGCGAAAAGAGCGGGGAGCACGATGGCAGGAGGTGTCGGAAGCCGTGTGCTGGGCAGCCCAGCTGGAAAAGGACTTCCCTGGAATAGACTGGAGATAGGTCAGAAAAGTGGACAGAATCCACACCAACAATTTGGAATCGTTTATGTCTTGCTTAGAATTTTGGACTTACTTTCTAGACATTGGAGAACAACTTGACAATTCTTATCTTGAACATTTTGGTCAGTTTATCATGTACAAAGATCTCCGTTGAAGTGGAATGGAAGACACATGCAAATGGGACAGACTGAAGGCAGAGAGATCTTTTAGGGGATAATGACAATAACCCAGTCTGTTGATGAGGTCCGTTTAAGTAAAAGAATGCTATCATGTAGGGTGACCATATAGTTAATTGTTTAACCCAGGAAACTCTAAAAAATAAAATGTGGTATCAGAGAGACATTGGGACGAAGGCATACATTGGGACTGTCCCAGGCAAACTGGAATGTATGCTCATCCCAGTAATGGGAGATCAAGGAAAGAAGCATTGGGATGCTATCTGTACAGTCACAAATGGCCTGATATCTCCAGAAAGCAGGACCACATCCCCTTCCCTGTTCTCTATTTACCATTTATCTCCAGAGCTGCTCCACTGCCAGGAGCATGAAGGTGCTCGATAAACAACCTTTGAATAAATGGATGTGGAAGAAGACAGAAGTGACACTGGACAACTTATTCACACCTTGGGATCCCCAGGGTGTGAATGAGATTTTCCGAGGAGGGTGCATGGGCTGAGGAGAGGGAAAAACAGAACATATGAGAGCATGGAAGTTAGGAAACAGGCAAAGAAGAAATTGTGGGAAAGTTAGATGGAGAAGGAGTGACCGGGCAGACAGAAGAACTCTTCAGTGATGGTGGGTGTCAGGGCCAGGCACTGAAGCTTGACTTAGAGGTCTGCAGCAGAATGGAATGAGGTCCCTTGGGCTGCAGAATCAAACTGTGCTTCGAGCTCTCTATTTCATGGAATGTGTTCTTTCAACCCCGTGAATCCCAATCACCTCATGTGCGTATTTAAAATTCAGATGTTGGAACCAATCCCACACCTAATGAATCAGAATATCTCTGAGCAAGGTCCAGGGATTTTAACACATTTTCTGAGGGATTCTGAAGTTTTGCAATCCTAGGATAATACATGGACTTCCCACTTGGATTTTGAAAACCAAGGAATACAGATGGGTTTAGAAAGGAGAAGACAATTCTGGGCTGAGAGTTATGGGTTGGAGAAGTGAAAGCAGTAAGTAGTAATAAACAAGAGATCTGCGCAGATGCCGACCATACATTTCACCATGAACAGGCCTCTCATCTGAATAAAACACTAGATGACATGAAAATAAACTTTCTAGGAGACAAAGAGAATAGGTCCATGGTCGCTAATTCCTTCAGGCTTCACTAGATGCATTTAAACCATGAAGATGAAGACATATGATAGGTAGGGAGATGAAGTCTTCATTCTCTTGTGAAGATGAAACTCAGGATGTTTTGGCAGAGTAATAAAATAAAAGTAATACTGGTGGCAAAATGACTAGTGCACCAGAGGATAAAAGAGTGACAAAAATAATGATCACTTGAGGTCCTGGTAATGACCCAGATAGACAATTGTAAGGGCGTGGATTGGGGAGGGATGAACATGATTTCAAAGATGCTTTTGAGGCAGACTTGGCAGATCACAGTGAACGGACGTAGGCAGCGTGTACAAGGGAAGTAAAACAGGCTCCTGGGTGCAGGAGACAGCGTTCACCGAGGTGGGTGATGGGAGATGCGGAGGGGAGGGCTGAAGGGCAATTCGTCTGCGCAAGAAAGTAGAACACGTGGGAATAGAGCATTTGGAAACTTTCACAGGTGCACCTTTCCGGTGTCAGGCAGGGTGATGTTCACTTTTATGTGTCAACTTTGCTGGGCCACAGGGTGCCCAGATTAAACATTACTTCCGGGTGTGTCTGGAAGGGCGTTTTAGGGAGATCACCATGTGAGTCAATGGAGTACATTGTTACCCCCACCTCCCACCGCCCCAAGAAGGCAGGTGTCATCCAGTCCTCTGAGGGTCTAGAAAGAGCAAACCCAGAGAGATAAACAGTCAGTCCCTTTGCTTTCTGCTCTTGCTGGAGCTGGGACATAGATCTTCTCCTGCCCTTGGACTAGGACTGGCACCATGAACTCTCCTGGTTCTCAGACCTTTAAACTCAGGGTAGAATTACACCATTGCCTTTTCTGGGTCTCCAATAGATTGTGAGACTTCTTATCCTCCATAATCACATGAATCAATTCATCATAACAAATTTTATATATATATATATGTGTGTGTGTGTGTGTGTGTGTATGTATGTGTGTATACACACATACACGATTGGCTCTGTTTATTCAGAGAACCCTAATACAGTTTGTAAGAAGGGGGGATTTCTTTTGATGGGTTAGCTCAATGACAAAAAAAGAAAGATCTCATTTAAGGGGAACAAAAGAATTTTTTGAACATACATAATAATCAAATTCTGGAAATAAATTTGTGTTACAAACTTGCAGGGTTTCAGCTTATTAGCAAATGAGTCAGGAGGAGAAGGGGTTTTATCCTTGTGTGACAATGGATATTCCCAGGCATGGGCAGATAAACGTGCACAAACACAGAGTTCTACAAAATCATTTCCCTTCTGATGAGACTTAAAATCATCATGGAGGGAAGCATGTTAAAGCTAGTGTTTCAATGCAGCTTCTTTCATTTAACTAAGTACATAACTTGGTTACATAGTGACGTAGCTCAGTTAGGAGGGTAAGCTACCCAGAAATTGACGACAGACCTGAGGAGATTTGTTTGTTTGTTTGTTTGTTTGTTTTGTTTTTGAGATGGAGTTTAGCTCTTGTTGCCTGGGTGTGCAGTGACACGATCTGGGCTCACTACAACCTCCGCCTCCCAGGTTCAAGCAATTCTCCTGCCTCCGCCTCCTGAGTAGCTGGGATTACAGGCATGCACCACCATGCCCGGCTAAGTTTTTGTATTTTTAGTAGAGATGGGGTTTCTCCATGCTGGTCAGGCTGGTCTCAAACTCCTGACCTCAGGTGATCTGTACGCTTCGGCCTCCCAAAGTGCTGGGATTTCAGGGGCGAGGCACTGCCCCCAGCCAGTGAAGTTTTAGGCTATGCCATCATTTAGGGAACTGCAGCAGGAGCACCTTCCCATCCTTCCTCTACACAGATGAAACCAACTGGACTACTGGAAGCCTGGCAGAGTGTATTTCCAAGTGAAGATACCAGGGGCATTGAGAAAAACTTCTTAATTGGTGTTGAGTTTGAGCTGTGTGGCAGATGATAATCAATGGGTTATTTTGCACAGATTGTGCATGTGTGGAGTTAGCAGGGAAACCATGGAGAGAGGAGCATTGTTTGTTCCTGTGATTTCAAATTATTCCTCCTGTACACGACTATCATGAGTTTTGTGATACAACACAGAATAACACTCCTTCTTTTTATTATTATTTGTCCTCCCCCATGAAGAAACTATTAACACACACTTTGTGATGCAGCATGAATGTTTTGATGCCAAGGAGAGCCTTGCAAATAAATTACTTTAATAAGTATTAGTAGTAATAACAGTGGTAATTACCTTTACTTCAAACTATTATTTTCCTTTTTAATTTCTGTCACTGCAGATTTCTGTTCAGTTTAACATTTTATATATCATAAAGACTCAGACAAATGCTTAACATTTCTGCAGTGAGGGATGCAGGCCCACACTTTGCACCTGTGCAGATGTCCACCGAGTCTGCCCTTGGAACGGAGATGTGCTAAAGTGCTGTATTTCAGACAATTGGAGGCACTGCATCATCAAATCAGTTGAAGATATTAGAGTCAGAACTCTAACAATCATATACTTCAGTGCTTTTTCAAATTCTCATTTAGGCAAAGAAAAATACTTTGTTCAAACGAAATCTTATCTGGAAATTCAATATGTAAAACAAGGAAATTGGAGCTGCTCTGTTTAAAGGACGAGGAGAAATGGTTCCCAGTGTCCTCCCAAGTTAAGCTTCTCTCACTCCCCTCACCTTCCACCGCATGTGATTCCTGAGCTTCCAAGAAACATTGGTGGGGCTGGGATCATGTTTTCCTGCCGCTGAGCCAACCACCTTCCTCATCTACCCACAGAAGTGCCTGGGTGCCAGGGGACAGAGGCGTCCCTTATGCACACACAGACAGTGGGGACAAGCAATTCTCGGTTCCAGCCTCGCTCTCTGTTCCCACCGTGCCGCGAACACCAGCGGCAATGCAGAATCATTTTTGCTGACAGTGCTTCCATCCTGCAGATATGACCTCGATCAGTCTCGTAATCATCCTGACACATTAAATCCTGTCCTGCTCCTCCTCAGACACCTTTGATAACTCCCCCTGCTCCGAGGACAAAGCCCAGGCTCATTCATATGCCACTGAAATCCCCTTCAATGAGACCTCGGCGTCCTTGGCTGCATCCTTGATACACTCTGTGTCTCAGCCTCACCCACTGCTCACTGGTCCCTGAGATGTTTCCTGAGACTATAGAATACCCTTAACTCATATTCTCTATGAAAATCGATGTCACCTTCCAAATCCCGGTCCAAATGGCAGGTCGCTGTACTGTTTCCTCATTGACAGCATGAGCCACGTCCTCCTTTGACCCCTGAAGTCAACATCCCCTGTATCATTGAGGGTCTAGCCAGGAGACAGAAACTCTGAGAATTATTTGGACAGAGAAAACAAATGTCAACTAGGAATTGTTATGGGATAAATTGCATGTCCCTAAAATTGATATGTTAGAGTCCTCATCCTCAGTGTCTCAGACCTTATTTGAAAATTGAATTGCTGTACATGTAAGTAGTTACAATGAGGTCACACTGGAGTAGGGTGGGCCCCCGATCTCATATGGCTAATGACCTTATAAGAAGACATTTGAGGATAGGCAGCCCACAGGGAAAATGCCTCCATCTGAAGCTGAGGCACAGATTGGGGTGAGGCATGTGCAAGTGAAGGAACACCGGAATGGCCAGCACACCCTCAGCTGCTGGCAGACAGCTCGGCTTTGAGATCTCTGAGCTCTTCCCTCATGGCCCTCGGAGGAACCCACCCTGCTGCCACCTTGATCTTGGACCTCCAGCCTCTGGATCTGCCAGGCAGTAAGTTTCTGTGGTTTAGCTTCCCTGTCCCTAGCAAACGAAGACATTCTGATGAATTTTCAACAAGATGGTGGAAAAGATGAAGAGCCAGCATGAAGTTACGGCAGAGGCAATGTGGGAAGCATCTACGACCCCTGGGCTGGGGGGTGGGGCAAGGGAGAGCAGGCAGACGGATTGCAGGAGCACAGGGGCTGAAACTCAGGCCTCTGAGACAGCCACTTGGCTGGGCGGGTATGGCACAGTCTGAGGGAATCTGACAGTCTTGTCTGGTGAGTGCTGGTCACGTGGACCACTGGACCAGCCGCTGTCTGGTGAAGTCTGGTGGCTGGGCTGATGTGGAGAGTGACAGAAAGTGACCTGGGCAGGAAAGGCAAGGCCGCTGTGGAGAGGTGCGTTTAGCAGAGCCCGGCATTGTGCGGTGGCGGAATGCAGAAGCCGGGCTGGCAACTTGGAGATGGACATGTCATGATGGCGTATGCCTCCTAGCGCTTACTTTTACCTTATAGAATAATTAGGTGTCTGTTAGTGTTTCACTTAATTGTCTAATTTAGACATGTACCACAGGTGCTCAGACAACCATCTAATCGATTTGGTTTCAGCTTCTCTCAGAGCACAAGATACTTTCTATTCCTTACAGAGGTTCCCTAAAGCCTTCATGGAATAAACGAATAAAGTGAAAAGGAGGAAGGAAGGAGGGAGGTGGGACAAGAGGAAGGAAGGAAGAGAAACGGGAGGAAAGAAGGAGGGAGGAGGGATGGGAGGAAGAAGGAAGGGCAGGAGGAAGGAAAGAGGGAGGCGGGACAAGAGGAAGGAAGGAAGAGAAACGGAGGAAAGAAGGAGGGAGGAGGGTTGGGAGGAATGAAAAAGGAATGACAGGAGGAAGAAAGGAAGAAAAACGGGAGAAAAGAAAGGAGGGAGGAGGGATGGGAGGAAGGAGGAAGGGCAGGAGGGAGGAAAGAGGGAGGTGGGACAGGAGGAAAAAAAGAAGAGAAATGACAGAAAGGAAGGTGGGAGGAGGGAAGGGAGGAAGGAAGGAGAAAGGGCAGGAGAGAGGAGGGACAGGAAGAAGGAAGGATGGGGGAAACAGCAGTCAGGTACTAGTAACAGCTGTGTGCTGGCGATGGCCCTGTTACAAGGTGAGCTGCCCCTAGGAATGCAGAGAGCAGGGAACTGTCCCAGGATCTGGGAGAAGAGGGTGTGAGAAGGGTGACATCATGAGATCAGCAAGTCTGCCAGTCCCTGGCCCAGTGGGCAGGCTGTTGAAGGAGGTGCTGAGGTTCTATTCCTGGATTTATTGCACATTTGCTGAGCAACCTTCGACAAACCACTTAACCCTACAGATAATGTCACACAGTGCTCAGTTTGTAAAATGATCACTGATTCTTTGCCACTGCTATCACGGCCACAGTGGCAATGTATCTGCTGGCAGCCGGGCGCAGCAGCTGGGAAAACACACGAGGGGACTCAAAGACTCTGTTTTCATGGCAGTTTTCTCTTGCCCAGTGTAAGCCGTGACCTTCGGACCCAAGCACATTCACACGATGCGCTAACACAGTTTCCTCTTTTGCAAAATCTAGGAGATGGGGCTTAAGTGGTAGCTTTGAGATGTGTGTGGCAGCAATGACATCAAGAGAGTGCAATTGACACATCTATCGCACAGAGCAAAAGCAGCACTCCGGCCTCCTTGGTTTCTGAAGACATGCTACCAGCTGGCTGACTAACCTGGAGTCAGCAAGGAAGAATAAGTTGCTCGGAGCCCAGATCGATTCATTTTCTCAAATATGCTTCTTCAAACCTAAGGCCTTTCTTGTCTAGAGAGTATATAAGCCAGACAAAACTCAAAGGTCTTCTTACACATGAATGCAGTGCACCAGGGCGGCAACTTTAACCTTTGGTAAGAACCAATACTGGAAACTGTTAATGTATGTAATAATATAATTCTCCTAAATATGACATATTTTTATTTTATTCAACACTGAAGAGGGGAAACTCTAGAGCTTCTTTTAAGACCTTTTGGCCTAAAGCTAAAGAATATATTGCAGTGAGCAAGGAGCATAGGTCCAGCTAATGAACTCCAGTTCTGCCTGTGCGGGAGAGGCGTGGGTGATCGTGGGTGGTATGACAGGCTGAACCACACTCCACCCACCCTCAAATTCATATGTTGAAGCCTTTGCCCTCAGCACACCACCATGCTTCTGCATTTGGAGACAGGGCTTTTAAAGAGGTGATCAAGGGGAAACGAAGCCCTTAGAATGGACTTTAATCCAATTGGAATGGTGTCTCTTTAAAAGGAGGACATTTGGACGCATAGAAAGAGACCAGAGATGCCCATGCATGGAGGAGTGGCTGTGAGAGGACACAGGAAGAGGCTGCTGGGCCACCTGTAAGCCAGGGAGAGACCTCAGAAGGAACCAACCCTCCCAACAGTTAGTCTTGGACTTTTAACCTCCAGAGCTGGGAGAAGAGGAACGTCTGTCATTGAAGTCTCTGGGACGTTGCCCCAGCAGTCCCAGCCACAGCACACAAGTGAGCAGGAATCCTGCAGGCCTCACTCAAACCTGGCTCTGCCGTCAGCAGCATCTGAGAAGGGAACCACGGACGAGGGGGATGCAGAGGCCTCCTTCCCCCAAAGAGCGATTGGGAAGGAAGTGTCTTCTCCCCTAAACCTCCAGCGAAAGTGTGGGTCTCCCCTCGGAGCTTTGGGTGACTGCTCTCTGGCCCTTATTAAAATGTAGATGTTCTCTTCGCAGGAGACTCAGCTAACCTATCCCTGTCAATCAACACACACCCTAGGTCATATTAGAATCTTGGACTAGTCTGCCAGGCCCTCAGCTTGTCCCCAGGAGAATGGACTGCACGCCCCATCGATCTTCACTGGAGGTGACGGGAGCCCCAGAACGGGGAATAGGTGACATTGAAGGTCAATCCAGGCAGCCTGCCATAAGCATGAGGACCTTTAGGGTGGCTCTAAAATGTAGGGGGTTGGGAAGGGCATCTAGAGAAATACAGAGGGCCGAGAAGGGGAGCTTCCCTATCTGGCGATTTTGCCTCGATTGGCCTTCTCATGGTGACAGGTTGTACTATGTTCTGTGGACAAAATTTCCCACTGGAAGTGTGTCTGGGAGAAGAAAACATTCCCTCTTCTTCCTCCCTTCTCTTCCACCCCCATGCTATTTCCATCTTTCACAAGCAAGCATGTACCCACGCAACACCCACAGCTGGTTTAAGTTTGGAAGATCCAGAGGTCTTTCTTCACGTCCTACAAAGGAGAGGATGGGCTCTGGCTAAGAACTCCAAAGTAGGGAACAGCTCTGGAGATGACTTTGGGTGACAGTTATGTAAGAGGCAAAGTCAGAGCAAGAACAGATATGGGTCCCATGGTTCAAGGGATATTTTAAGTTTTCCTCCTTAGACTCATTTCATACCCCAGGTTTTTCTATAACAGTGGTCTTGCAATATGCTGGGAGACTCTCAGTGTCTTCAGAACTTCCCAGAAACTGTCCTTGGACTTCTAATGTCTGTGAGGCTTTGAGACACTTTGCTGTGCTACTGAGCTGGTGTCCCTAAAGTCTGATGAATAGATTTTAACCTATGGGTTTGGGACATCTGCTATTGCACACACTCATTAAAATCCTGAAATGTGCTATGCTTTCTACTTGGGGGACGTTTTGTGGGCATATATTTGTCAATGGATTTTTAAAGAGATTTGTAGTAGGGAGGCTTTTATCTTTAATAGCATAAGGGTTTGAGGGCTGGTATGAAGTCATTGGAGATAGAACACTGTTTGGTCTAAATTTTAAATATTTTTGGAAACATCAAACACAAATACGCAGTTTAGTATTTTCCCCTTTTCCATCACACACATATAAATTCCTTTGAGGGTTTTACCCTGAAATCTTCTCCGGATTTGCTCAGATCTAGAAAATGTATTATCCTTCCTAAGCTGGTATTTCACTTCCTCTCTGGTCATTACCGTCTGTTGTTATTGGGAAGAATATGTGAAGTAAATTCATAAATAAGCTGTAAGTATGCATCCATGTAGATCTGGTTCTTTGGACGAGAGATGCTACTATAACCGGAATTGAATGTAATTAAGTGGATAGCATATTTTAACCACTGTCGGTTGTTAGAACATCAACTTCAAAATGCACAGCTATGAAAAAAGCCAAGTATTCTAAAAAGAAATAAAAACACAATCATCTTTATCAACTTGCTGCATTTTCAAACTTCTTCCTACTTGATTAAACACTATCCGTAATATTTGATATTTACGTGACAATAGGTCACAAGCTTACAACTAAAGGAAATTATTTGATTATGGAAATATTAATGAAAATGACAGTGGAATTCAATCAAGTTGATTTGAGTTGTTCTTATTCCCTCTCTTCTTCCCAGTAAGAGGATGAAATGCTCTCCACCCGCTCCCTAACCCCATATGGGAATTTCCCTGCTGGTATTTGATCATGCAGCAGGGATAGAACATTCTTAAAGTTGCATTAGATGCACCAGCTGTTGGCGTTGTGTGGAGATGAATTACCTTTGGAGCCTCTGGAAGGGTGGCATGGCTGGAGGTATTTGCTCTTGCTTTTGGAAACCAAGAGGACATGAGATTGCACCACAGATTAAGAATTAAGAGTTTAGGTCAAAGTCTGGGATATGGTACCTTCCATTGCTGTAAGTTACAAAAATAAAGCAAAACAAAACAAAAACAAACAAACAGAAACCTCCCGGACAGACTTCTTTTTTTTTTTTTTTTTTTTTTTGAGAAGGAGTCTCACTTTTTGGCCCAGGCTGGAGTGCAGTGGCACAATCTTGGCTCTCTGCAACCTGTGCCTCCCGGGTTCAAGCGGTTCTCCTGCCTCAGCCTCCAGAGTAGCTGGGACTACAGGTGTGTGCCACCATACCCGGCTATGACAGACGTTTTGTTGGTAGTGTGGATGCCTCAGGGACCAAGAGCTGGGATGGGAGAGACACAGGGAGTGCTTGGGACTCCGTGGCTTGCCTGGAGTCTTCCTGAAAGCTACCTTATTTTGTTATAAACACTTCCATAAAATAAGTTCACTGTAGAGAACTGTCCTGACTTGCAGTAGAAGTGAAAAAGTCTCACTGAAAGCAACACGAAATGAGTTTTAAGATAAACTTTACTCACATGTGCCGACAGGGGCGTGCCCTCTGGCCTGTACCCACCATCTTAGTACAGGAGAGCACCTCTGTGTGCCCAGGGTCATGCCTGCTGCCCTCTGGTCTCTACCCGCCATCTTGGTTTTTGCGGGAGTGTACAGTAACACTCACATACTGAAAGAGTTAAAATGGAACCCTTCCACATGGCTGCTTTTAAACTGTAACGTCCTCCTAACAGAAGTTCTTATCAGAGGTCTGCATGGTACTTGGCAAACAAGACATTCTACCTTTTAAACAAATAATTCATTAGGTAATTAAATTCAAGTGAGATTACTCTAATTAAATATACACTGCTGTTGAATCATAATTTCTATGTGGCCTAGTTAAAGATGAACAATCTCTTGTTCCTGACAAAAAAAGAAAGCTTTAAAAGAATTCCCCGTGGCTGGAAGCATAGATATACACGCTCTCCACAGAGGTCATTTCAAGAAGGCGCAGATGCAAACACAACACGGGAGGGGGATGCCTCATGTCTAGAGATTCTAGAGCAGGTTCAGCGTGAGGCTGCGGGTTAGGGTTATCGGGACGCGACGGGAAGCCACCGCGATCCCACGGCGCTGGGGCACTGCAGGTGCACACAGTCAGGGACCCCAGGGTGGGAGCCAGCGCAGTTTCAGCTGCATCCCACAGGCCCCGAGCGGGAGGCGATCCGGAGGCCAGCGCCGGCCCAGAGACCAGAGGACCTGAGCGGAATGAAAAGTCACTTTGTTCCCCAAGCCGCGCTCGGCCCGGCCCCCTCTAGTGCCATTAGGAGCCGCAGCCACGACGGCGCTCGCGGGGCGCAGAAGTCCCCGCTGCTTTGATCCGCGCCTCTCCGTTGCCGAGAGCTGACAGTCGGCCCCGCTTTCATTTGTCAGACACGCGTTTGCCGGCGTACCCGAGCAGGCAGCTACACCTGTACTGTGAGAATTTACATCGCCTTGCTTCGGGATGGCATTGATTTGGGACGGGTGAAATACAAACACAAACTAATTAAAAACTGCATAATGGAGCCCTACAGGAACACGGCAGAAAAACAAATAAATACAAGTGCAGCTGGCACGGCGACGGCGCCTCTGCCCCCGAGCAACCGTCTGGTGACATCGAATCATAAGCCCTGAGAACGCTCACGCCGCTGCTGTTGTTCATATCGCAGGCATAATGGAAATGATCTGGTTAATTAAGGGGAGTTTATAAAATATTTACGTGTGTGCACACGCATGTAATTCACTTCCTTCCACACTGGGGACGGCGTCCTAGGGGCACTCCAGGCCGGGCCACTGCGGTCCCTCCCTCTGCCTTCAATCTGTGGGGAATTCAGGCCCAGCTCCGCAGGCTCCAGGCCCGGGGTCGACGCTGTTGAGGAGCTGGATCCGCGATGCTGCCCTGCCGGGCACTGCCCCCAGCGTGTGACCGTCCCGAGCCCTTCGCTTCTGGGCGTTTCCTTCCAGGGTTTCCCTGGAGTGGCTCGCGGCTACTCCTCCGGCCCGCCCCACTCAGCTCCACTTGCCACCGGGTCCCCGCAGCCCTGCGCCCTTAGGGCGCTCACTGCAAAGAACCCTTGGCCCAGTGTCCCCAGGGGCCACCCGTCTCGGCCTGGCTGGAAGGAAAACGCAGGCTGTACACGAGGGTCGGAGCCTCGGGAGCCGTCGAGTCACAGCAGTGGAACCCACCGCGGTCTCAGCCACTGGGGACTCTGGGGGCTGTCTGATCGTCGCCTCCCTGTCGCCGAGCTGGGTGGCCTCCCAGCTGCTGCAGAGGGACGGTGCGGAGTCCTAGTGAGTTTTTAAGCAGACTCGTAAGTCTGCGCGCGCGTCGGGGTGCAGGGTCCGCGCTGCACTGCCAGGTCAGGTCGCCTCCCTCGCCACCAAGCCAGGCACAGCTCAGCGCCCGGCCATCTGTGGAGATGAGAGTGGCCACTGTGAAGGCCGGAGACCAGGCCCGCGCCTCCCGCTGCATCCCGGAGCGGGTCTGCGTCGCCCGGTCCTCGGCGCCAAAGGCTGGTCCCCACAGACGGCTTCTGGGTGTGATGCGTCCCGACGAGCTGCTTCATCTTCCGAAGCGACCCCTGGATTGCAGAGCTTCAGGAGCAGCGAACTGTTTCCCAAGAAATACAATCGTAAATCAGGAAGCTGTTGGGTGTGTTCCATCTTGTCCTGATGTAAATATGCCCCAGGAGGGTGGGGCGGGGCGGGTGGAAACCTCACTGAGGTTGGGAGAGAGAAAAGGGAACCGATCTTCTCCGGGAGTAACAAATCCCTCCCATGTAGAAAACTGACTCAGGATAATAATGACAACAGCAGCAGCACCTTGCATGTAAACTTCCCATCAAGCCTTAACACCAGCTCAAAAATCAGCTTGGCTTAAACTGCAGTTTTTCACCAAGGGCCATTCCTCCCCCACCTCCTCGGGGCCTTTTCTCTCCTCCCCACCCCACCCCCACCCCCCAGCCTGCTCCCCTCACGCTCCCTGAGACCCGCGCGCTCTCCACACGCCGCTGCACCCAGAGGCCTGCATCTGCCCCAGCCCTGGGCGCGCTGAAGGTCCTGGCTTCCCAGCCAGGGAGTCCCATTCACTCCCATTGCCGAGCTTCGCTGCGTCTCACCAGCCTCCTGGGCCACGTGCCTATGGTTCTAGGAGCACTGGCGCCCAAGTGCTTCCAGACTGGATCCGGGGTGCAAAGCTGGAGGAGCTCAGATTCAACCGCGCAGCGACCCCTAGACCTGGCTTTGTCCGGCTTCTCCGGCTTTGTCTCTGGCACAGTGACCACGGGGCAGCCACCGGGTGCGGCCACCAGCTCTGGCCAGGAGCAGCCTGTGGAGCAGCGGCAGGGCCTGTCTCATCACCCCCTTTTGAGGCAGGGAAAGTGGCTGAGGGGCCAGCAAAGTGGCTCTCTCCTAGCTCAGAGATCCAGTGCCTCACAGCTGAGGCATCGTCGGTTTCCACCGCCAAGCAGATGGAGTCACACAGCCTTCCACTCCAGTGTCCACCGCCTTTGCCTGGCACCCCTCGGCCACCAGAAGGATGATTCTAGATGCCAGTGAAGCTGAGTCCGGGCGGAGGCAGGAGTGGTCTCTTTGAGGGAAAGTTTAGATTTACTCATGATATTTTTAAAAGAACGTTCAAATCAGGGCCATGGGTTCCAGAAGCTGAGACCTGTCTGCTGGAGCATCTGCGGCCCCACTGGAACCTGTGCTGCTGAAAAAGAGTGGCAGAGAGGGTGGGAGGAAACTCTCCCAGGAGAAGCGGAGCCAGGAGCTTCGAGCTCCTTCTCCGCCCCTCCCCCTCTCTGATGGGATGCTTTGGTGGCAGTTTTTTCTCTCTCTTTCTCTCTCTCAGTCTACCCTGCTTCCTTGTATCCTAGGTGAAAGTGTTTGGGCAAAGGGCCAAGGAGAAAGAAGAGAGGAGTTGAGTCGGAGCCTGCCAGACTCTGCTGGGACTTCCTAGAATTGGTTTTAGGCCCAGGAGCCTGGAGTGCAGCCCCAGGCCCTGGCCCTGAGCAGAGAATGGACCACAGTCGCCCTGATGCACTCCTGCAGGGTTCCCTGGGGAGCAAGTTGCCCAGGTTTGCTAGGGCTGCTTCCTCAGGATCTGTGCAGTCCTCAGGCAGGGTTCACAGGGGGCCTCCAGGTGGGGCTCAGCCAGGTCCTACCCACCCAGCTCCCTGTGTCTTTAGGAGCTTGCAATCATTTTGTGCTGTGACGACAATGTCAGTGATGCAGTCGGGGCACAGAGGAGTGGGCTGATTGAGAGTCAGGATGAAGCCTTCACTTCCCTATTCCCGACTCCCTACAAAGTTCTGGCAACTGCACAGAGACCTGAGACTTGCCGGTGGGGTGGGCAGTGGTGCAGCGGGCTGGAAGGAGATAGCCAAGCTGTAGCTGAATCTCGAGGCTGAGACGCTTCCCTGGACTCACATCCACCTCATTCTCCAGGTCACACAAGAGGGCGTATCTCCCCTGTTACCCTGAAATGTGACACTATAGTTTGCGGCACCGGACAGGGGTGGGTGGGGCTGGCCCGCGTCTCACACAGTGACTCACAGGCAATGGATGGGTTTGTTTCAGGTAGAGAGGAGAGGAGGTTGGAAATCGGAAATCTATGTTAGAGATAAAAGGTTTCGGGTGGTGGGCTGGGAAACAGGACAACGCTGCAGTTAGGGGCTTCTCGGAGTTGTGTCGCCAAGAACCCACTCGGCACCAACCCTCCGCGCCCCGAAGCCCCCCCCCCAATCTCTATAAAAACAGGAAATGAAGCATGGAGGCTGTAGGCGGGTTCTGGAGTGTGCAGGGGCGAACGAAGCGAGGAAGCAGCATGAATAGGAAGAAAATCTGACTCAGAGCAGGGGCATCAAGCCCGATTCGGAGCTGGTTATTGGTAATTACTACTATTACGGGCGTTATTGTTGTTAATTACAGGCGAGGTCTCAGTGTCTGTCCTCAGGCCCGGAAAACCCGAGCCCTCCTGATGCTGCTGAAGTCCCTAGGCCTCGAGGCTCCGTGCACAGAGCGAAGCGAGGCAGGGGTCAAGGGACCGCTGGCCGGTGTCCAGGATTCGGGTGGCTCAGGCCACCAGTAAAACAGCATGCCGGCTGTGGCCCGAAGGCCGCCTTCATCTCTTATTCCCACCCGGGCCTCCAGCGGGGACGACGCGAGAGTCCGCTGCTGAAATTCCCGCGGGGTCCCGTGTGCTGCAGAGCGGCAGCGGGGTGAGCTCCCGCCCCGGCTCCGCGTACCGGGTGGTTCGTAAAGTGGTCCCGGCAGCAGGGATGGTACCCGGTTCCCCACGGCACTGTCCGGACCTCGCCAGCCACAAGGAACAGAAGTGGCCAGCCAGGGCGGTCCCAGGCTCAGGGAGGCGAGGAGGCCGGTGCCCTTGGCATCTACTCCCAGGAGCTGCGCGGCCAGGCCCACAGCTACACCGAACCCCTCTCAAGGGCGCTGCGCCTGGCCGAGTCTCGTCGCCCGGCGAGGCTGAGCATGGAGAGGGGAGAAGGAGGGAAAAGAGGGTAGAAAGGGGAGACGGAGGGAGGAGAGTGACGCGGGGCTTCGACCCGAGAGGCCGCTCCGTTCCCGGTCTCGCGGCGGCGCCGATTCGGTTCGCGCGCTCCACACAAGTTTCCTGCCTGCCTCTGCATGCCGGGGGGACAAACGGGGGCGTTCAGGCCACGTCGTATTCCTCCTTCGCTGGGGCGCGGGGAACGTTTCCCTCTGGCTGCCAGGGGGCTTTCTGGGTGAAGAAAAAGCCCCTCCCCCGCCTCCTCCTCCCCACCCCTCCCTCGGAGAACCCGCCGCGCCGACTGCGGCCGCTTCACCCGAGCGGGCCGGCGACTTCTCCGCGGGGTTTGCCCTCGCTCAAAGTTTGCACAATTGGAAGAGCCGGCAGAACCCGGCCGCTTCCCGCTTCCCCCGGGGCGGCGAGGCCGGTCACTGGCAGGCGATCGGGTACTATGGTGGGCGCCGCGGGGACCCTTGTCTGGAGTCGAGGGTATCACGCCCGCCGGTTCCGCGGCTCGCGCAGAGTGTCCGGGTGCACTTCGGCCCCGGATGTCCTCTGCAGGCACGGGCCGCGTCGGATTCGGGGTGAGGCCGCTCACCGCCCGCTGTCACCCGCGCCCAGGCCGCCCGCCCCTTCCCCGCTGCCCAAACCACCGGTGGAAAAGCCGGCGCCGAGTTGTTTTTGTTGAAAAGGGGACACACCTCGGCCGCCAAACTGCAAACCCGGTGTCAGACAGCTGTAAACCCGTGTCGACAGGTTGTCAGGCAGCCGCGGGGGCTGGTCGGGAAGGAGCCCGTGGCCTCCGGGCCCGCACCCCGCCGCCCCGACGCGCGCTCCCACCGCAGGAGGAGCTGGCCCGGCCGGCGAGGGGCACCACGTGCTCGCGGGAGGGGCGGGAGCGGCCGGCGAGGGCGGGAGGGAGGTAGGGAGGGGGCGGGAGGGGAGCCATGGGCGGGGCCTGCGCTCAAGGGGATGCCAATCAAAGCATCAACTTCAAATTGTGTCTGAAAGCCCCGCCGCCGAGCGGAGGGCGGCCGCCGCAGTCGGCGCGCGATCGCGGATCCGGGCGCAGCCGGGAGCCGGGCGCCTGCGAGCACCGGGCCGAGGAGGAGCCGCGACCGGCCCCCATCTCCCGGCCCGCCCGAGCGCGCCCGGCCGGCCGCCCGCTCCTCCCCAGGCCCCTCGCGGCGCGCCCCCAACCCGACTCCCCTCCGACCGGCCTCCACCTCCCTCTCCGCGACTTTAATTCTCGCCCGCGGCGGCGACCGCCGAGTCCGCGGACATGTCCTTCCCGCAGCTGGGCTACCCGCAGTATCTGAGCGCCGCCGGGCCCGGAGCCTACGGCGGCGAGCGCCCGGGGGTGCTGGCTGCAGCCGCGGCGGCAGCGGCAGCCGCCTCGTCGGGCCGGCCCGGGGCTGCGGAGCTGGGCGCCGGCGCGGGCGCTGCTGCGGTCACCTCTGTGCTGGGCATGTACGCGGCGGCGGGGCCGTACCCCGGCGCGCCCAACTACAGCGCCTTCCTGCCCTACGCCGCGGACCTCAGCCTCTTCTCGCAGATGGTGAGTGCCCACGGCCTCTCCTCCAATGAATGTCTCGCGGGCTCCAGGGCAGGGGTGGCGGGTCGCCCTGGAGGGAGAGAGGATGGGGGGACCCGGCCCGGACGAGGAACTAGAAAGGTCCGCGGGCAGGTTCCCGGCTGCGGAGGCCGCGGCCCCTGGGGACGCAGGAGGGCGGGGAGGCCTGGCGGTTGACCGCTGGGCCGTCTCCTTCTGGGAAAGGAAGGCCCGGGCCAGGAATCGGGTCGCGAGAGAGTCCAGAGAGGCTGAAGAAGCAGGCCCTGGGAGCGCTGCCCCTGCTGGAGGTCGGGGGCAAACTGGCCTGGCTCTGCCAGGGCGCCGGGGCAGGCCCACGGGGTTCCCGCAGCTCGGCCCGGTGTGGCAGCACTTCTCTTCCCCGCCGCGGGTCCCGCTCGAGCGGCCTCTTTAGTTTTCGAATTGAGTCTGGAAAACTTGGTTTTCTCCCTCTTAGCAGCTCCGAGATAGTTGTATCGAGTTTGCCAGACAGACCCCTTTAAAGCTTAGTAGAGTCAATCAAAATAATCTTAACAAAAGGGGTCCAGAGGGTGGAGAGGTCTCTCCATGGCGTGTGTGCGGATTTAACATTAAACAAAAATTAAGTTGCAATAATGTTTTGGTGTCTGAAACGCTGTTTGGTTTTACTTTTGTAAGTTGCCAAAGTTTTCATTTCATTTGCACCGAAAGAAAAGCACTTTTCTTCCTGAATTACATAATGGAGGATTAAAGAAAACAGTGTCCCTTGGTTTAAAATAAATGATGTCCTCTCAGCCTCCCGTCCCAGTGGGTGTTAGATGTGGGGGGAGGAGGCTGCACGCTTAATTCTCCGCAGGGACACTGGCCGGTCTGTCGGTCCAAATGATCCATTTTCCTTGGTCTGACTGCAAGGTCGGGTTTAAACTTCGGATGGCTGGTGAATTGCGTGGCGGGCGCAGGGCCCTGGGAGGCAGCCCCCTCCTGGGTCGCTGCCCCCGGGAAACAGCAATTCCAGGCACCCCCGATGTCTCCCCGCTCCCCGAAGAAGAAGCGGGGAGTAAACACTCGCCAAGTGTGCACAAGCAAAGAGCGTGTTTCCCTGTAACTTTTCTTGTAGTTTTGAAAGAAAGCGGCCCGGCTGCCTTTCAGGTCTCTTACTATCGAAAAAGATCAGCCCCCATTTTGTTCAGGCGGCGGGGAGGCCGGGACGCGATGAGAGATTTACAAGGTGTCCTTTCAAAAAGAATTCCCAGTGGAGACGAGGCTGAAATGTCTTCTTTACAATTACAACCAAAATAATTAGAAAAGCGCAAAGTACATTTTGCAACGATTGGACAAAAACGAAATCTGGCCGCGGAAACCTTTCTGCTGTGGCCTCAGTCATCAAACTAATTAGTCCAAGAAATCTTCTGGTCTTTACAAGTTTCTCAGAGTCCGGAGCTCCCTTTGCCAATATTGCAACCCGACCATTTTTACGTAGAGGAGGGAAATTTTTTACAGAAATTGCGAATGCAGTTGTCTGCCATTTGGGAACCCTGCCTGCGTGTGCCGGGGAGGGAGAAAGCTTTACTGTGAGGACCTGCGCCCTTTGTGGAGAGCTGGGGAAGGGAGATGCTTGCTGTTTTGAGTCGGTTTTTTTCCTCCCTAGAGGCATAAAATGTAAAAATTCTTTCCACCCAAAAGGTGTGTGTTTCCTCCAGCTCTCCAGCTGGTACTTAAAGAGTAAATGCAAACCCAAACCCTGATTCTAGGCCTAGGTTTCTAAGCCGTTTTGATTGGGTGTTAGGAAGTCAAAAGATAAAATTGCATTTGAATGTCTGTCTGGGCAATTTATGGTAATAATGAGGCCTAATGAGGTTGTTAGAAAGATAAAATGTTATTTACCAAAAAACCTGATGGGATAATTTGACTTGCTGTGTTTTACTACTGATGATAAAAAGAATATTGATTGCAAATAAATCACCGCCTCTAAACGCCTGCAAACAGTTCGTGTTTGCTCCCTCCAGATCAAAGTCAAACTTAAGAGGTGAAGTAACTGAGAAGAGGCCTAGGAAACTGAACCGGTTTCGCTCCTGGCCGCCGGTGGCTCCCAGCGCTGGCGTTAATATTTTACAGGCTAAGCCTTCCTTTTGTATTTTTTTTTTTAAATGGTGTTTTTGTTATTATTGTAGGTAATGGCCGGGATTAAAATTTTAAATTACCTGTCACCACTAAAGACCTTTAAGTGTGGGTGAACCATTATATGTAGATTAATTTGGAAGGCAAAGGAGTGTGCTTTCGCTTTAAAAAGCTGGCGGGTTTAGACTGGTAGAAAACCCGGGATGGTTTTTTTTTTTTTTTTTTTTTTTTTGATTGAGCCCCCTCAGGGTCGCAGGGAGGAGGCTGGGGCTCTGGGCCCTTAACGTTTGTAGAAATGGCTTTATCAGCTCAGTTGAAAGGTTTTTCCCTCTAGCTAGTGAAAGATAAACTTGGAAATGCAGTTTTCTCCAGCGGTTGGTGACGGGGACAGGGGTCGCCTAGGGAACTGGCAGGGGCCGCGGCTTCTGTTGTACTCTTTTGGAGATGCACCGTTTTGGGAATTTTTCTAGAGTGGCAAAAAAGCTCTCCATAGTGGGTGAAAGGGCATTCCTGAAGTCGGCTCAGGTCCTGGCTCCCCTTCTCCCCAGCAGTGAACTAGGGAGGGGGGACTTCCGGATCTGCCGAGCACTGCAGAGCCCCGCAAAGCGCTCTGACGACCCCGGAGCCCCCAGGAGCGGGTGTTTCCCACTTTCCCAGCTTGGGGTCTCATCTCTCTCTCTCTCTCTCTCTGTCCACCTCCCTCTTCTCTCTCCTCGCTGGCTGTATCCTGTGGCTGCAGGGCTCGCAGTATGAACTCAAGGACAACCCTGGGGTGCACCCAGCCACCTTTGCAGCCCACACGGCGCCGGCTTATTACCCCTATGGCCAGTTCCAATACGGGGACCCCGGGCGACCCAAGAACGCCACGCGCGAGAGCACCAGCACGCTCAAGGCCTGGCTCAACGAGCACCGCAAGAACCCCTACCCCACCAAGGGCGAGAAGATCATGCTGGCCATCATCACCAAGATGACCCTCACGCAGGTCTCCACCTGGTTCGCCAACGCGCGCCGGCGCCTCAAGAAGGAGAACAAGGTGACGTGGGGAGCGCGCAGCAAGGACCAGGAAGATGGAGCGCTCTTCGGCAGCGACACCGAGGGCGACCCGGAGAAGGCCGAGGACGACGAGGAGATCGACCTGGAGAGCATCGACATCGACAAGATCGACGAGCACGATGGCGACCAGAGCAACGAGGACGACGAGGACAAGGCCGAGGCTCCGCACGCGCCCGCACCCGCTTCGGCCCTTGCCCGGGACCCAGGCTCGCCGCTGGCCGCCGCCGACGTTCTCAAGCCCCAGGACTCCCCCTTGGGCCTGGCCAAGGAGGCCCCTGAGCCCGGCAGCACCCGCCTGCTGAGTCCCGGCGCTGCAGCGGGCAGCCTGCAGGGTGCGCCGCACGGCAAGCCCAAGATCTGGTCCCTGGCAGAGACGGCCACGAGCCCCGACGGTGCGCCCAAGGCCTCGCCGCCGCCGCCCGCGGGCCACCCTGGCGCTCACGGGCCCTCCGCCGGCGCGCCGCTGCAGCACCCTGCCTTCCTGCCCAGCCACGGACTGTACACCTGCCACATCGGCAAGTTCTCCAACTGGACCAACGGCGCGTTCCTCGCCCAGGGCTCGCTGCTCAACATGCGCCCCTTCCTGGGCGTCGGCGCGCCCCATGCAGCGTCCCATGGCCCTCACCTTCCTGCACCTCCACCGCCGCAGCCGCCGGTCGCCGTGGTCCCCGGGGCGCTCAGCGGAGACAAGGCCTCGGCCCGCAGCAGCCCCACGCTCCCAGGTACCCCGCCGCGGGGCGGTGCCCACCTGCCCCCTAGCTGGGAATGCAGAGGCCAGGCCCCAGGGGTGTGGTAGCCTGGGGTGCATCCTGGGCCGGGAGGGTACCAGGCAGTGGCCGCCGAGTCCGGGGCTGTGCTTAATCCCTGCTTCCGTTTAGAAAGGCAGGCAAGTCCCAAGGGCTCTCCCAAGAGAGCTTTTCCCCACCTGCGGGCCTGCTCTGGGGTGGCGGTGGGGATGCGGGGACGAGTCTCCGTGAACCTGCCTGAGCAGCAGGCAGGAGTTGGTGGAAAGGAGGCCTAGGCCCTCTCCCGCTCGTCTCTCCGTCCTAACTCTGCCTCTTCCGATCCCTCGCAGAGAGAGACCTCGTCCCCAGGCCGGATTCGCCGGCCCCGCAGTTAAAGTCGCCCTTCCAGCCGGTACGCGACAAGTGAGTGCTGCTTGGTTTTGCTCTGGAGAGAGGCGGTGGGGAGGAGGGGTGGTCGGGACCCGGGCGGAACTGGCCGGGTGGTGGTGGGGGTCGCGCAGTGGTCGTAGAAAGAGCGCTCACCGCCAGCCCTGGGCGCCGGGCGAGCGGAGGAGACTGGAGTTTCTCCCGAGCCGGGAGCCGCGCTGGCTGTCGACTCCGCCCCCCGGGCTCCGCTGCAGGAACCGGCGACACCCGGCGCTGCGCCCCCGACTCACGGTGCTCCTGTCTTCTTGTCTCGCTGTGTTTCCCATGCAGCTCGTTGGCCCCGCAGGAGGGAACGCCGCGGATCCTAGCAGCCCTCCCGTCAGCCTGATTAAGGGTCTTCTTTTACTTTTGCGGGGGGGAGGGGGGAGGAGTTGGGGAGGGAGGGAATGTGGGAGGAATTAAGACAAATATTTCAGACTGGTGTAAAGGACAAATATGACAACGACGTCAAGGACTCCCATCCATCGCTTTCTGCAGAAAGGGGCTTGTTCGATCCCGAGCTCGCGTCCAGGCGGTCAGGCCTCTGCCGGTGGCTCGGGTGGCTGCGATGATCGGGTTCGGTAAATGCCCCCACGTGCTTGTGTCTCTTCCCCCGCCTTTCTGTATATAGAGTGATTTCAGATTGTAAATAACGCGTCAGCGAACTTGTCTAAATCATATATTTTTGTCTAATAAACTAAATGAAATGATGCCCCTCCCTGCTCCTGCTGCTGTGCCTGGCCAGCGTGTTTGTGTGAGTGTATGTGTGAGTGTGTGACAGAGAGAAAGAGAGAGAAAGAGAGAGAGGTGTGTGTGTGTGTGTGTGTGTTGGGGATTACAGGGATCCTGGAACCCTAGGCGGTGCCCAAGGGATTGTGGCTGGGGGAGATGGGTTTCTCACAGGGGGCTTTGGAGGCTGTTTCCACCAGAGAGGCCCGTGCTTTAAACATCTTTTGGTTGTTTGCGGTTGTTGTTGAATTTTTAAATATTGTCACTAGGGCAGTTTCTTGCTGGCAGTTCAGTTCTTTCCAAAGCTTACACAAACATTTTTCTGAGACATACTTTTTCTCAGGACATAAATAAGTTCAATTTTAGGCAGTTTTACAGAGCGATTTAATAACTTCGGTAAAAATGGAGGAAAAAGAATTTTTATTTGCGACCCCAGAGGAGAACTTCGGACTCGAAATCAGGTTATAACTAGTTGTCACAGAAGCACATCGTGGCGCCTGGTCGTTTTCTGGGTTGAGTGTGAAAATAATGGGTGCGAAGTATTGCTTTGCATGTGTTTTTATGCGGAGAATTGGAAGGCCCTTTAAAACTCCCCGGAGGAGCCGGCGGAGATTGAGGCGGTGTGAGGCATGAACGAGGGGCTGAGGCTGCGGTGGGAAACCAGAAGGAGGAGGGGGTTTTGGTCTCCCGGGGATGTCCCTTTAGACTGGGGCTCCGCAGACTGCGTTCTTTGCTCTCCCAAGCGCTCACTGCGGGATTTCGGAGCAAACTGCTCCTAAGTAGATGGCCGCGGCCTGGCAGTGGGGAGGATCTGGGAGCGTTGTTGGGAAACAGGCGCCTCGGGGCTGGCCTCGGGCGCGCGCGGGCGAGGAAGGGCCTGGGATCCTGGACATCACGGCGGATCCGGGGACATCGGCCACAGTGCGTTCGGAGCAGGACGCGCGCCAAGCGCCGCAGCTGGCACCCCCGGGAGGACCCGGCGCAGGGGCCTTCAGGACGCAGACGACCCTGTGTTGAATGCGTGAAAACTGAGCAAGCAAACATTTCCAAAACTGCCATCGAGGACGTGGGCTGCTGGGAAAAAAAGGTCTAGTGGGGACCAGGCCGAGTCCGGAGGTCAGAGGGGCCATCCTCCACTCCCACCCCGGCCTGGGACCCGCCCTTCTCGGCCTGTACGAGACCCGCTGGCGCCACTGCTGCGCGTGGGGACTGGGTGCGCGACTGAAGCGAGGGGAAAAGTCGGGGCGCGGGGGTCTTTTCAGAGGTTCCAGGAAAGAGGGAGGCTCGCGTCGGGACAAGGAGGCGCCACTCCACGACTCCTACCCGCCCCAACGCCTGCATACATCTCCAGCCCTCCACCCCATTCGTGGTAGCGGTAGAGGAGACGGTCCCCTCCCTGCCCCGGGGCTGAAGAAGAAGCGGCGAAGAGGAGGCCGGAAGGGCGCCGCGTAGGGCAGGTGGGCGGAGGACTCGCGGAGCGCGTCTGGGAGCGGGGAATGGGCGGGGTGGGATGCGCAAGGAGGAGCGGGGCCGGGGAGGAGTGGACCGCGGGCCTCCGGACTAGGGCCGGGCCCCGGGGAGCAGCTCCGCAGTCTGAATGGACGTGCTCCAGGCGCCCTCTATGGTCCGAAAGCGGAATGGGGCTTTGACCAGCGCCGATCTCGCTCCTGGGGTGTGGCGCAAATCTGGGGGCGCTGGGCCTTGGGGCTCCCTGGGAACGAGCCTGGATTTGTAGCTGTGGAGACCGCTTTGTGTTTCAGGGGCGCACCCACTGTGCTTTGTGTGTGTTTTGGGGGGGGTGCCGGGTCTGCTGGGGAGGCTACTGGCATTTGGAGGCAGGGCGTGCGCAGTGGGCTCTGTGTGGGTGCTTTCATTATCCAGTGCCGGCCCTGCTAAATCAGGGAGGTGTTTCTCACCTGCCCGCGACCCGAGCACTTCCTGGATCATTAGAGCCCTGGGCTCATCGTTCCAAAGGCTCTGGAATGGGGCCCTCGAGCCTACTCTGACTGCGGGGCCCGAATGGATCTTGAGTCCTTAGCCAGAGCGCGTCTCTGGAGAGGCTGGACCGGTATGTCCTGCGCCTCTGATGAGGAATTGCGTTCCCAGCCACACAGACTGCTCAAGCAACCAGAATGTGCTGGGAGGTGCCTTCTTGGTGAGTGCTGGAAACAGCAGGTGAGATTCAGTGGGCCAGGTAGCGTTCTCTGCCCTGCACAAGCTCAGCTCTTTATTTCCCTGAATCAAATAGGGTGGTCTGTACTGGCATCTGCTGCTGTGCACACTCATTTCCATTCTTTCCTGATTCCTTTTTCAATGCAAGACATTTGGGACCATCCCTCTTCCCCCCAGGAACTGCTGCTGTGAGGTAGCGCTGCCAGCAAGTGCTCACCCTTGGGAGTCCTGGCTACTGGGCCGATTGGCCTGGGAGTCATGAATGGTCTATGCACTTTCCTGAGAGCCAGGTTTTCCATGCACGGAAATCAGATCACCAGCCTTGAATTTATTTTTCTGCAGTGGAAAGCTGGAAATGAATTTGTAACGGACCGTTGAAGGCATTTTTGTCTTTTGTGCACTATTTGCTTACACCTTTCTGGCCATGGCAACCATAAGGTGTGCAGGGTCCCACAGGAGCACCCCACAGGCCCGGCGATTCAGCTCCTGAAAAATTTGAAGTGGACATAGAAAACCCACAAACCTCCTTTGCTTCTAAAAACAAAGCCGTTAGTTCTGGAGGAGGTTTCTGCCTGCGGAAAGTGTTCCCCTACCTCAGCAGTGCCAGGATGATTTCAGAGGTGGCAGCTGCTCTGTGGCCAGCAGGGAGGAGACTGGTCCCTGAACAGACTAAGGGGAGATTGTCCACAGCACTCATTTCTAGACATAGGGCTCCCCTCTTCATCAGGAACAGGTTTCCTATAGAAAGGTTCCCTGTGTCCCCAACAGGATTACTGGTTATATTGGGCTTTTTCTGGAAGTGGTGGTGGGGGTGAACAAGACAAAAATCTCGTCCAGGGCCCCCACTTTCTGTGTTACAGCCCAGGCAGCCCCAGCCCAAAGGTTGACCTGGAGTCTCTGAAATCTCCTGCTCCCACCATCCTGCCCACTGTCCGATCAATTATATTCACCAGCACATTTATCTCGCCTGCAATATGGAGAATTCATATTCATATCTCGGTTTTAGTGGTCTGACACTGATTAATGTAATACGCGCCTCGACTCAGGGGTGCACGACTGATGAATCATGCCCTATAAAGTTCCAGTCGTCCTTGTAGATGGGACTCTGCCAGAGAACAAGGAAGCTGGAGAGAGGGAGGGAGGCAGAACAGAGAGGGGACAGGGTGGGCCACAGAACCCGGGGTACCTGGGGCAGACACTGGCCTTGGGCCTCCACATGTGGAGGGTTCAGGCAGGCCCTGTCCTCTCTGCATTTGAACTCTTGCCTGACAGGAGGATCTTAATTCCATCCTCCCCCAGACACCATCCTTAACCATCCTTACCCCCAGCCCAGATGCCAGTGCGTCCATCCTGGCCTCCTGCTCTCAAGGAGGCAGGGTCTAGGATGGGGTTGGGGAATGCAAGTGGAGATGGGGTTTGTGGAATTCAGCTTGGGGAGAGTGGGCCACTGAACACACTTCTCAAAACCACAGGGCCCCGTTTGTTGGTGGGGACTGCAAGTTGGAGGTTAGGGGGAGAAAAAGGGAAGGTAGCAGAGCCCGGGAGGGTCGCCAGGAGGGGCGGGGCTTCCGGGACCCTGGGGGAGAGAAGGTGCAAGGCCAGAGGAGCCTCCTGTGATCAGCAGCCACCCTGGCAGCCACACAGCAGGACCCAGCATGCCATAGGAGTCAGCCAGGCTCTGAGCCCTCGGGAAAGGGAGGCTCTGGGGAGCTGGACACTGGGCATGCTCCCAGTGCCTGGAGACTTGTCTGTCCCCACTGAGGGTCCTGCCGTCTCGCTGACCCCCAAGCCTGCATGTGGCACCAAGTGGGAGGGAATGTGGGGTGGCCCTGGGCAGTAAGTCCAGGTTGGGGACCAGCAGACAGGGCAGAGCCGACAGTGGAGGGGGCACATTCTGGGGGAACTAAGAAGCCCACCCATCTTTAAGGGTCCCTTGAGCTAGAGTGTGTGGGGAATGTGTAGATGTGTGGAAGGAGCCTTGCTCACCCGACCTTACTTCACCCGGGCTGCCCACCCCCTGCGAGTGGAAATCCCCAGAGCAACAGGGGTGGCTCCGGGAGAGGTGGAGCTTCCCAGGTCTTCACCAACCTCCCCACCAAGCCAGAGGCTCCAGTGAAGGCTCCTGAGCTGAGATGCCTGCCAAGGTCATCCCACTGGGACTGTGACCTGCCTTTTGTGACCTGCGACCAGTGGCTGGACACAGATCCCTTTCCCCAGCCCCAGAACGAGAAGCCTGAAAACGGACCTGTTAGGGCGAGCGCCTGGGGGCCAGATGCCAAGGCGGTCCCACCTGCCGACTTCAGCACTGCCGGCCCTGGGCCTGGGGACCCCGGATACTTTCAGGGGCCCAGGAAAATGTTTTTTTTTTTTTTTTTTTTTTTTTCCAACAAAAGAAAACAAAAAAACGGTAGCTTTTGGGTCGAAGAAAATGTGTTAATATATATGAATATACCAATGGAGTGGTAGAACAGAATCTTTAATATGTTTCTCGTGGAGAAGGAGTCTTCCTTAGGCCCACGGAAGTCACTACGTGGCCTGGGACTGAGGAGGCTTCAGGAGCCAGCTAATGTTTTAGGATTGATCTAAAGGAGAGGCATAAAGTGGTCTTGAACTCGGGAAGGAGCTGCACGCTGGGCGGCAAGCCAAGGCAAGCCAGGCAGCAGGGACCCCCAGGAGGGTCGGCCTCGCTGCAGGATCCCAGGCTGTGGGCGGCGACCACGCGGAGCGTACACCCCAGAGTCAGCTCCCTCCCGACCGTCCCAGCTCCCGCCCGGACCCGGCGCCCCTCCGCGAGGAAAGGCAGGCCCTGGCCCTTTCCGCGTAGTGAGGGGGTCAGGCGACGGGGGCAGAGGCCGAGCAGTCAGCGCCCCTTCTCCCCCTCGGGCGGGGCACCAGTGGCCGCCCTCTCCGCGCCTGCCCTTTGGCTTCTGAAGATGCAGCGGGTTTCTCTGATCCCCTAATCCATTTATCCTGAGTCCTGAGGGCCGTGGCTGGGTGCCGGGACACAATGGCAGAGGTGGGTGGGGGCGGGGAAAGCCCGGGCACTCAGCTAACGCCACTCTCCTCCCGCCGCACCCGAGGCGCGGAGCCGCATCCCACCCTCCTCGGGTCCCACGCCCTCGGGCAGAACGCAGTGGTGGGAATGACGCCAAGGCCAGCGACATCGTCCAAACTGAAGGGCTTTCATTTTAAATTCCGATTCCACTTTGAAACAGCCCTTTCGATGAGGGAGGAAGCCAGCTCGGTTTCTGCGCGTATTTATCATCTGTCGGTGCGCGCGGCGCTCTGGAAGGTCACCGAGGCTGCGGACGCCCTGATAGCCGGTGACAGCCTGCAGGATTCCCGAGCTGGTCACTTTCATCCCGAGCTGGTGTGCGCGTCCGTGTGTGTGTGTTTCTCCGTCTTCTGTTTGCCGTTTGTCGCTGCTGTAGTTTTGCTTGTTACTGAATTTTAAACGAATGCTTAATTGCCAGAGCTGCAGCAATGACTGAAAATATTAAATACATCTGTGAGCTGGTGGGCAAGAGAAATTTAAAAAGGTGCTCTCTGCAGTGAATGTTAAAAAGATCTCACAATGAAGTGATTAACATTTTTATGAATAAAATTAATCACGCATTAAACTCTGCAGCACAGTACATCTGAAAGCCAAATGTGGACCCGAAGTCTCCTTTCTTACACCCAAGAATTTGGAGGCTCCCCTGGTCCACAGCAAGCATTCAACCATTGGGAATTTCAGAGTGTTTATGAGAAGGTAAGTCAATAAGAGATATCTAAGTTTGAGGTACCAAAAAACAGACAAACAGACAAACCAACCCTCCAAAATCCCTCCACCACTACCACCCTCTCCTCTCCCCTCCTCCCACACAAACACGTGACAACATTAAAAACCAACCAGTATTTTTTAATTTTTTTTTTCTTTTAGCAAACTCTCAACCAAACCAGGCCATTTCTGTTCTCAGATTTGCATGCGGGGTTGTGTGGCCCTGGGTCAGGGAGGGCAGCTAGGGTTGATGTGGGAGGAGGGACTGGAGCCCGGGCTGCCAGGGCGGTGTTTCCCTTCCTGACCCCCATCCGGGGCCCACTGTTCTGGCAAAGCTGATCAGATTGGAGGGCGGGTCCTGCGCATTATTAAAATTTCCACTCTTCCAGATAATAAAGTGTGATTTCTCCTCTCTCTGTGTCCGCTTCTGCCTCCTTTCTAATCTCTTGCCACTGTGGTTTTGGGATTATCCCAGCAGCCTGTACAAAGGGAAGCGAAGGCATCTGAAGTGTCACTCTACAGCTGTGCAAAGTAATAGCATTTCCATTTTGTTGATGCTCCCAGCTCATGTGTGCAGCAGAAGGTGAAATCAAAGAAGCCGGTCTTCCTCAGTTCTGCACATTATTTTTCACTGCTGTGGCGAATCTCTCCGAGCTCCGTGAACCAATAAAACAACGGTCCCTGTTTGAGTTGATATATTAATATTTACTGAGGATTTGCAAGGTCGGGGCTAAATGTCAGCAGATTGCGGGGGCAGTCCTGTGGGGAATAATTAAACAAATCTCACAGCAGTTCAGCTTCTAACATCTTTATTAATCTTTTTTTTCCTTCCCTTCTGAAAGAGTACATTGAAATATTGCTTTTGCAACCTTAGAGAAGATTCGGAATAAGCTTAATAATAAAACACCGCGTTGGTGATGTGTGCCCCTGACGGTGCCCTGGACCCTTCCCTGCCAGATGTTCATGAGTCGGGGAGACTCTGACGTGTGAATCATCACCAAGCTGTTGTGATTCTCACCTGCCCTCTATCCAATTTATCTTGACCAATTTGCCAGACTCGGTAAGACTGTTGGTGTGATTTGATCCATGCCCTGGCTGTGCCTGCTCCGCCCACTCTGCTGAGCAAGGTGACTGCAGGCTGCTTTTCCGAGGCCTGCCTTCTTTAACGTGATTACAGCGTGCACTTTAGTACAAGTTCGACAATTCTCTTTAATAAGCTTCATAATTAGTGTTGGGATGCCTCATTACAAGTCATAGCCTGTAGCAGTCCTAGGCCACACAGCCCTCTGCAATCTGATTTATTTTTTATCAGGCAGCGGGAGCTGTCTGGAATTTTTTGTTTGTATAATGGGGGCCTGCATTAGGCCCCCAGTGTAAAAATACCACCAGGAAATTAATTGCTTCTGTGTGGATTCACCACAGATGTGTCCTGTTGATCAGAATAGTATATTTTTGACTTTGCTGTCCTGCAGCGAGTTGTAAAAAAAATGAAATGAAAGCCAGCAATGCAAACATATTAGCATCCACGTAGCTTCAGAAGGCATGATTGAAAACACGGGGTTCCAAAGGGGGATGTACAGGGCAGGTTCCAGTTGCTGGAAAGACTTTTTGCCTTGCTTTCCTTTTTCACACAGCTCTTATTTGTTTATAAACCCATGGATTTATCTATTGCCTGTAAAGGAAACCTCTCCATGGAAAGCACAGGGCTGGAGTCTCCGTTGGTTTCCGGCTAAAAGATCATTCACGGTAAATACACCCCAGCAGAGGGGCTGATTCCTCCGGCACCCACCCCTGCCATCGAGACCCCTGCAAGCCTCAGCAGACTAGGGCTTGTCTCAGGTGCGCCTCTCGGCCACCCCAGAGGGAGCACGGGTGGATGCAAGGTGGCCGGCCTTGTGGCTGCTTCGAGGTGCGGATGTTTAAGGTTTTCGTGTGTGCGTGCTCCCCACCGTGCAGAGCCTCGTGCCCCCACATTGCTCCCTGGGCTGAGACGTAATTACATGCCAAAGGCTTGCTTCCGTCTCTGTGCCCTTTCACTGCGCCCCTCAACTGGCTCCTGAATTCTGACTAGGTTGTGGGGTGCTCCTCCAACTTCGAACACTTAAAGGATTTTTTTTTTAAATCTTAGTCCCTGAATTAGAATGTGTGACTTCTGTGTCCTCTTCCCAGCACTGGACAGCTCGTTGCTGGTGATTCTGTATGGACGGATCACATCCCCAGGTGGACATTTTGCTCCTATATTCCTTTGTTCCTTTTCTGAGAAATTTCAGGGGCATCACTCTCCTTGTCCTTCTCTTTTGAAGTCTCTTGTGGTCAGCAGTCTGCTCTCCTTGCTCAGCAGAGGGTTGGGGTGGCGTTTGTAAATTTAACTTCAGATAACATCTTGTTTGTGAAAACAGGAAAACAAAACTAAAGATAAGTGTAACAATAACGATAATGAAGCTTATGGAATTGTGCAGGAAAATAAATAGGTTTAGTATATTCAAAAACATATGGCTTTACTTTATTTTATTTTATTTTTTCCCTGACTTTAAATGCTCCTAAAGGCACATTGGCATTTTTGTGCCGGTAGCAAGGACGTGCAGAGATGTACTGATGGAGGAGTTCTAGTGGTCCCTGTTACAATTCCATAACTTGCCATATTATGGATTTTCTCATCACCAGTAAATGTGAGTTGCCAGAGCCTGCAGATAGGCGAGGGCCCCCAGAGGAGACGTGTGAGGACACCTTGCCAAGAAGCCAGGGGACGCCCCGGTGGGCACTCCCACATGACATTCAAATGGAGGGTCCGGCATGGTGGGCTCAAGAGTTGTCCGTGTGTGTGTGCGTGTGTGTGTGTATGCATGTCTGGGGAGAGAGAGAAAGAGAGAGAGAGCTCTCAGTGTGGGGACTGGGGAGGAGGCCTGGAACCGCCTAGAACTGGGTTTCTCCCTCTTGCGTAATTTACTCTCTCTTTATCCTGCTCCCAGATACCTCTCACCCTCTGGAGGAGACTGTTAGAGAAGCTTGTTAAAAATGCATATTCCTCAGCCACCCAAATTCCTGTTCCAGCAGGAGTGGAGCGGGCCCAGGAGTGGGCATTTTAGATCACAGTCTTAGGATCACCCCGAAGCTGAAGGTGTAGCCTTCGCCTCTGCCCTAAGCTGCCTTAAATGACTTTCTGCGAGAGAAGCAGCCACTAAAAGTGCCCAGTGTCACCCGCATTGGTTTATTAACACTTGAACTGGGATGGGAAGATTTTAACTCATTGCAGAGCCAAACAAATTAATCTTTAATGGTGAGCATTATTTCTGCTCGACAGAGGGAAGGGACCTCTGAGAGCTCTCTGCGGCGCTCACCGGCCAGCTCCTGGGGGCGGGGCCTGGTCACCGTGAACACATTCTGGCTGTGCAGACCCCATGGTGACAGCAGACCTTCACCGATGTCCCACTGTGTCCCTGGCCATCAGTGCCATTCATCAGTCCCCAGCAGTTAAAAAGGGGAGAGTGAAATGTTACTTGATCCCCAGCTTAGGACTGGACTGAAATTCGCGGCGGATTTATCTGCCAGCCAGCCGCAGCCTTGGTACCATGGGCTCTCTACTCTAGGGACAGTCCACTCTGAGGGTCTCCCCTGCAATGGAGGGTTGCTGATTATCTGTGATATAACCAATCTTTGCTCATGCACATTTTCCTTTTTACTATTCATGCAGTCGCTAATTCTGAAAGTAGATGGCAGTTGTCCAAGATGTAATGAAATGGACAGCGTGAGTGAGAGTCTTGCATTTGGTGAACGAGGCTGTGGATGCTTGACAGAAAGTCCTCACTGAAGGAGCCCCCAGTGAAAGGAATGATCATTGCAATAATAAAAATAATGAACTATTGAGGAATAACAAAATATTGTCTAGTACAACAGTGCTGTAATGAGACCTGAGGGCCGACCCCAGGTGGCCTCTCAGTAAGGACAAGGAACACCAAACCCAGGATAACTTTCCAGGGAACAAGAGCAAAAATCGTCATTAAACCCAGGACATTTGCTTTGCTGTTCAGTTTCTTCCCTCTGCCACCCACATATAAAAATAAAGGTAGAAAAAAATTTCTTAGCCAGGTTCGAAACCAGCCTAATTTACATGGACTGATGTTCATTCTCCTGGAAAATACTCGTTACTTCTAAGAAGGAAGTTTTTTTTTTAACTTTATTAAGAAAGGTGGTTGGGCGCCGTGGCTCACGCCTGTAATGCCAGCACTTTGGGAGGCTGAGGTGGTCAGATCACTGGAGTCCAGGAGTTTGAGATCAGCCTGGGCAACATGGTGAAACTCCGTCTCTACCAAAAATACAAAAAGTAGCAGGGCGTGGTGGTACATGCCAGTAATCCCAGCTACTTGGGAAGTTGATGCCAGAGAATCCCCTGAACTTGGGAGATGGAGGTTGCAGTGAGCCGAGATCGCCCCACTGCACTGTCGCCTGGGCGACAGAAGGAGACGCCGTCTCAACAACACCACCAACAACAAAACTCTTCTAAACAACTCAAGAGGATTGTAAAGAAATACATAGACGTGGGCCAGGACTGTCCTCAAAATATCTAAATTCTCTGCATGGTTTTCTGACTTTCCATGTTGTAACTCATGCCTTTATTTAAATATTATTTTATTATTTTATAAAATGCCATGTTTATATGTAGGTTGCAGAAAGCCAAGCTCACACCACTGTATTCCAGCCTGGGTGAAAGACCAAGATTCTGTCTCAAAAAAAAGAAAAAAGAAAAAAAGAAAGAAAGAAAGAAAGGAAAAGAAAAAGAAATTCTTTCTAAACTTTTTGGGCATCAAATATCTGTTAAAAGCAAACATTTTGATAAGGTAAGTTTAAGTGAAATAGAAACATATGGTTTTGATTTTTTTAGATGCTTACTTTGAACCCCAAGTATTTTTAGAAAGTTTGAGGTGTTCAAACGCTGTGCAGTTGGGTACACCCATCCATAATTTTAAGGAGCTAAATTCAATGCATATGTTTCGGATATATTTATAATTACCAGAGTCAACTGTTCGTTCTGGACAGCTTTTGATGTGGAAGAATCCTCTGAGGCTCAAACAATCATTCTGCAATCTCTCTTCCCTTTTGGCAGCAGAAGGGTGTATCTTCCCAGAGTTGCTCAAGCTCCTTGCTCCTGACCTTGATACTGACTCCAGCCTCTTGGCGGCCAAGTGCTATGGAGTCTTGAAGTTGAAGTGGCTTATCCATGGTGGGAAGGTGTTGATGCTGGAGGAAGAGTCCAGAGATCATCAGCGCAGGTCACAGCTTGTGACTCTTAGCTAGGAATGAGAGCGAGCCCTTGTTCCCACCCCCTGCTTTCCATCTCCCGAAGGGCTCAGATACAGGGAAGTTCTCTGGAATTTCCTCTGATGGATGAGTTTTACTGATGACAGTTTAATTTCGATGAGTCAGAAATCAGTGCTGGGCATGTGTTATGTAAAAGCAGTTCATATTTTAGAAAGTTAAAGCCTATCTCCCAGTCCTAAAGAGATGACTTTAAAATGACTTCTCACGAGTGTCAACCAACACACATATGCAGACAGAAGGAGGAGAATAGATCCTAGTCCTGACTTAGGATCATCAAAATTTCTGAACTTCAAGGGAGCAATTGTGGGGTGCCAGGCGTTCTTTGTAGTTAACATGGAGTAATGGATCTGGTGAGACTGGAGTTATTATGCATGTAATTTTAGGGCTGATGGGATTGGAGCACAGAAGTCACCATGGAAGCTCGAGGTCTGACACCTCTGAACGTAACACCACCCCACCCCACTACTGGCATGGGAGGACGTGGGTCTCCTGCCAGCCCTGCCTGGTGCGTGACAGTGTGGCTGTCTTTCTGAGCCTTGAGGGGCTGTGGGAGCTCCCCTGCCATGGGAAATAACCCAAGGAAGAGTCATTCCAGAAGATGGAAGACAATTGCCATGGTATTGTGGAGAGCATTTTTCCATTGAGGTGATGCTCCCTGCCTCGCCCCCCACCGTGGCCCTCCGTGGCCCCCAGGCCTTGCCACTGCTTCTCCAACCCCTGGGGACGGGGCTGAGTCCGCAACAGTTTCCTTTTGAAATTGGGTCGTAATTTTCTCCCTTCAATAGGCAGTACTATTTCTTTTCTTAATGATGTGTTTTCACACCAGAATAAAACAGACCCGCGTGTCATTAGCAACCTTCTTTTTGCAGGAAGAAAGCATCTGTTCTCCATTGCCACAGACAGCTGGGTTCCACATAAAACAGGTGGCCACGGTTCTCGGAACTTGCAGTTGGTTCCATGTTCTTGGTTCTCCAGGTCTGCTTCCACTGACAGGAAAGATCCTGGCCACTCCTGTGTTGCCAGCCCCTGCCTGGTGTGTATGACATCGAAGAGGAGACCCGCAGCGCCGTGGCATGCAGAGGGCTGCCAGAGCACAGTCCCACACTGGAGAGCAGCCAGGGCTCTGTGTGCCCCCACTGGCAAGGGCTGAGCCACCTCCTGCCTCCATGGGCAGGTGAATGGAAGGCACTTGATTTTCAGGACTGAATATGGTGTGGGTCTCACAGGATGCTCTGCCTACAGGGCTCAGGGCTCATGAGCCTCCAGAAAACAGCCCAGGCTTTGCCCAGACCACAGAGCAGTCCAGGGCCTTGGTCCTCCCTTCCCCTTGGTTTCTTCATCTGTGCAGTTGGAGCACTAATGTTGTAACCTCTTCTAGAAATGCACATTTAAAATCATATGACATTTATAATTCCTCTCAAGTAAGATGCTAAGCAAATTTTAGGTTATCCATGAATGCTGACTTCCTTCTTCCTCTGAGAGAGAGAGATAAGAAATCTATTGTTGTTTGTTGTGACTTCCCTGGAGACACACACACTTTATTTAACAGAATTTTCAGTGGCTAGTGATGAATCTTTAGAAATAAAGGTCAACTCACAATGATGGCCACATAGCTTCTCTCACTTTTTCTTTTCTTTTCCTTCCTTCCTTCCTTCCTTCTTTCTTTCTTTCTTCTTTCTTTCTTCCTTCCTTCCTTTCCTTCCTTCCTTCCTTCTTTCTTTCCTTCTTCTTTCTTTCTTTCTTCTTTCTTTCTTTTCTTCCTCTCTTTCTCTTTATTTTTGACAGGGCCTCACTGTCCCCTAGGCTGCAGTGCAGTGGCACAATCTCACCTCACTGCTGTCTCAATCTTCCTGCTTCAGCTTCCCGAGTAGCTGAGACTACAGGTGCACACCACCATGCCCAGCTGATTTTTCATTTTTTTCTTATAGACACAGGGTCTCATTTTGTTGCCTAGGCTTGTCTCAAACTACTGGACTCAAGCAACTCTCCCGCCTTCGCCTCCCAAAGTGCTGGGGTGACAGGCATGAGCCGCCACACCGGCCTGCGCTGTTCTTTACGGGCAGATGCACCTGCGGCCTCATACTCACACCTTTGATTCCTACTCTCTCACTGGCTCAGAGGCAAACACAAATGAAGTCCCTACACCGTGTGCACAGGCCTGTCACACGTGTTCATTATGTTTTTCAAAGTTCTTTATGACTGGGACTGCCTGTAGTGTCTGAGGACCGTCTTGATTTACTCTAATTCTGGGTCTCATGTTCACGTTTCCCCCCTTTTTTTCTTTTGGTTCTGTGACTTCTCTCTAATCAGGGCCTTTTAATGCAGGAGAGGGGCTGAGTATTTTCTGCTGATGGTTTGGGATCGTGTCTCCCCGGCATGGGAAAGAGAAGGCTAAGGTGACACTGCTGGCTGCTTTAGGGTTTCTAGTGAGGATTAGCAGATTTTCCTCCTGTTACTAAGAGGCTGGAAGGAGGGCTGCTATGGATAGAGGTCCAGGAGGAAATCAGCTCATCTAAGGAAGAGTGTTCTAACAGGAGACCTTCAGAAACGGAGGGTGTTAGGAGTTTCCAGAAGTGCCCAGGAGGAGTCATTCCAGAAGATGGAACGTGTTTGCTGCGGTCTTGTGGAGAGCATTTTTCCTCAGGCTTGATCTGGACTTCCTGACAGCCTCTGGCTTCTCCTGATTCCAGCGGCTGGGAGTGAGTGCGTTTAGGTCTTCATCGTCGAAATTGCTTGTGTGTCTGTGTGTGTGCCTGTGTGTGTGTGTTTCTGTTTGCCGAGGTAACTTTTGAGCCTTTTCACTCCCTAGTGTCATTACCCTAACTCTGCAGTGTGTCCTACATCCTGAGGACCGGGCCTGGGATGCCACCAACTCTGTCCCGGATGTTCTGATGCAAACCTGGAGGAACAGGTGTCCAGCTCCAGCCTGATTTACACACGTGACCCAGTGGCCCTTTGGGGGACCATGCAGAAGAAAAGCAAAGGTGAGTCAGGGTTTGGGGAGAAATGGCACTCAGCAGCAGAGAGGCAGAGAGCAGAGGAACCAGTGTCCTTCACCTGTTTGTATCTATCTCTGTGTCTCTCCCTCAAAGTTTCTGTAGCTCCCCATGCCCCAGGAAGGGCATCTCTGAGAGTGCCTTCCTGGTGACAAGGCTCTGTGGGAGCAGTGAGGTGCAGAAATGCTGGTGTGGGGAAGAAGGAGGCCGCCCCAGATCTCTCTGGAGACTTAAGGTGCAACGACTGTGGGTGTGACATCCACTGTCGTGATTGTGGTCAGGTTTTGTCTGTGACAAATGGTTCTAAGTGGTAAGTGACATGTGCATGCAATGTTCATGCACGCGTGTGGCATGTGCGTGTTGGCGGTGGTGAGGGAAGGGCAGGGGAGACACAAAGATCAGCGTCGCTGATTTGGTCCAATTAGACACCAGCATGGATGATGGAAGTTTGTGAACCTCACATGTTTACCTGGGGAAACACTTCTATCCTGAATTTCTGTGTCTCACTGTTATAACCTCACAGACCCTGTAGGGTGCACACAGCTCATTTGCTAATAGGAAAGTGAACCCCACCAGGTTGAGTGAAGTTGCTTACTACCCACAGATCTGTCTGCGAGTGGAGAGAAGGAGGAATATGCTAGTCAGGGCACCTGTGGCCAGTGTGAGCACAAGAGCGTGTGTGAGGAGGTCACTCTGGTCAGCACATTGCAAAGGTCTTCAGGTCACCTGAGAAAGGTGGCCAGTGTGGGGAGGCAGAGGGTGTCGCGGAGATGTAAGCAGGAGGGGCTTCAGCACCAGCCTTCGGGTCTCTGGGGCATGGCAGGCTCATGCCAGACTCCACAGATTCACCTGCCTCCCTTTTCCCGGGCTCAGCCTCCATTCCCTGACTCCGTCCCTCAGAACACACACATGCCCCAGCAGGTGGTCCTCACTGACGTTGAAACTGGGCCAGAGTGGCTGCGTGGTGTCTCCTCCCACTTGGAGCCTCCCAGCGTCTCCTGGCCTGGCCACACTGGTTGTAGTCATGATGCTGTCAACCGTCACCACCGTCCAGATCCTGACAACTCCATCCAGATCCGGACACTTTGCAAAGAACAGCTTTGTCTTCCTGCATCATCTGGACTCCGAGACTTTCTCACCCAGAGGGATTTTACAAGGACCTGTTGAAATTCATTTGGTGAATAGCAATGGCTTTGCTTCTGGATCACCACTGGGCCCCATACCTAAGTGCATTTGAAGGATTCTCTTTGCAACGGAGGCCCTGTGCCTGGCTGCATGGCTTTCTTTCTGAGACTGGGACCGTCTTAAGTGGGGGGGCCTTTCTGCAGGCTCCCCAGCCAGTGCCATGTACAAAATGGAACGTGTGTAAAGAGTTGCTAATGGTGACACATGTTTCCTCATCTCATTGAGTCACATACGATGCCAAACGGCTTGAGGATGGTTCGGTACACCCTTATGTTCAACAGCTACATCAGCGTTAGTTATTTATTTAAATTGAACACTTAATTTTGGCAGTGGTAGGTGGTAATGGGACAGGTAAGCTGCTAGTGTCTAAGTTCCTGAAATTATGGGGGGCACAGGTAGGAAGCTCCGTGGGGCAAAGTGTGGTTAAGAGATTGGACTGTGTGGTGTTGACGACACAGCCAGCTTCTCCCTGCGGACTATTCCCTGTGTACAATGCTTGTCTTTCAAACCCTCCATCTGCGGCACACATGTGCAATGTTCACAATGAACAGCCTTCCTTCTCCCAGTGAACAGGCTTCCTTCTCCCAGTGAACAGCCTTCCTTCTCCCACTGAACAGCCTCACTTCTCCCAGTGAACAGACTTCCTTCTCCCAGTGAACAGCCTCCCTTATCCCAGTGAACAGCCTTCCTTCCCCCAGTGAACAGGCTCCCTTCTCCCAGTGAACAGCCTCCTTTCTTCCAGTGAACATCCTCCCTTATCCCAGTGAACAGGCTTCCTTCTCCCAGTGAACAGCCTCTCTTCTCCTAGTGAACAGCCTTCCTTCTCCCAGTGAACAGTTTCCCTTCTCCCAGTGAACAGCCTTCCTTCTCCCAGTGAACAACCTCCCTTATCCTAGTGAACAGCCTCCCTTATCTCAGAGAACAGCCTTCCTTATCACAGTGAACAGGCTCCCTTCTCCCAGTAAACAGCCTTCTTTCTCCCAGTGAACAGCCTCCCTTATCCCAGTGAACAGCCTCCCTTATCCCAGTGAACAGGCTTCCTTCTCCCAGTGAACAGGCTCCCTTCTCCCAGTGAACAGCCTCCTTTCTCCGAGTGAACAGCCTCCCTTATCCTAGTGAACAGACTCCCTTATCCCAGTGAACAGCCTTCCTTCTCCCACTGAACAACCTCGCTTCTCCCAGTGAACAGCCTTCCTTCTCCCAGTGAACAGCCTCCTTTCTCGCAGTGAACAGCCTCCGTTATCCCAGTGAACAGCTTCCCTTCTCCCAGTGAACAGCCTTCCTTCTCGCAGTGAACGGCCTCCCTTATCCTAGTGAACAGCCTCCCTTATCCTAGTGAACAGCCTCCCTTATCCCAGTGAACAGCCTTCCTTCTCCCAGTGAACAGGCTCCCTTCTCCCAGTGAACAGCCTTCCTTCTCCCAGTGAACAGCCTCCTTTCTCCCAGTGAAAAACCTCCCTTATCCCAGTGAACAGGCTTCCTTCTCCCAGTGAAAAGTCTCCCTTTTCCCACTGAAAATGATTCCATCTCCCAGTGAACAGCCTCCCTTATCCCAGTGAACAGCCTCCCTTCTCTGAGTGAACAGGCTTCCTTCTCCCAGTGAACAGCTACCCTTCTCCCAGTGAACAGCCTTCCTTCCCCCAGTGAACAGGCTCCATTCTCCCAGTGAACAGCCTCCCTTCTCCCAGTGAACAGGCTCCCTTCTCCCAGTGAACAACCTCCTTTCTCCCAGTGAACAGCCTCCCTTATCCCAGTGAACAGCCTCCCTTATCCCAGTGAACAGGATTCCTTCTCCCAGTGAACAGCCTCCCTTATCCTAGTGAACAGCCTCCTTTATCCCAGTGAACAGCCTTCTTCTCCCACTGAACAGCCTCGCTTCTCCCAGTGAACAGCCTTCCTTCTCCCAGTGAACAGCCTCCCTTATCCCAGTGAACAGTCTCCCTTATCTCAGTGAACAGGATTCCTTCTCCCAGTGAACAGGATTCCTTCTCCCAGTGAAAAGTCTTCCTTCTCCCAGTGAAAATCCTTCCTTCCTCGGTGAACAGGCTCCCTTCTCCCAGTGAACAGCCTCCTTTCTCCCAGTGAAGAGCCTCCCTTATGCTAGTGAACAGCCTCCCTTCTCCCAGTGAACAGCCTTCCTTCTCCCAGTGAACAGGCTCCCTTCTCCCAGTGAACAGCCTTCCTTCTCCCACTGAACAGCCTCGCTTCTCCCAGTGAACAGCCTCCCTTATCCCAGTGAACAGCCTCCCTTATGCCAGTGAACAGCCTTCCTTCTCCCAGTGAACAGCCTCCCTTATGCCAGTGAACAGCCTTCCTTCTCCCAGTGAACATCCTCCCTTCTCCCAGTGAACAGTCTTCCTTCTCCCAGTGAACAGGCTCCCTTCTCCCAGTGAACAGCCTTCCTTCTCCCAGTGAACAGCCTCCCTTATACTAGTGAACAGCCTCCCTTATCCCAGTGAACAGCCTTCCTTCTCTCAGTGAACAGGCTCCTTTCTCCCAGTGAACAGCCTCCCTTATCCCAGTGAACAGCCTCCCTTATCCCAGTGAACAGTCTCCCTTATCCCAGTGAACAGGCTTCCTTCTCCCAGTGAACAGGCTCCCTTCTCCCAGTGAACAGTCTCCCTTCTCCCAGTGTACAGGATTCCTTCTCCCAGTGAACAGGCTCCCTTCTCCCAGTGAACAACCTCCCTTATCCCAGTGAACAGCCTCCCTTATCCCATTGAACAGGCTTCCTTCTCCCAGTGAACAGCCTCCCTTCTCCCAATCCCAGTGAACAGCCTCCCTTATCCCATTGAACAGGCTTCCTTCTCCCAGTGAACAGCCTCCCTTCTCCCAGTGAACAGCCTCCCTTATCCCAGTGAACAGGATTCCTTCTCCCAGTGAACAGCCTCCCTTATCCTAGTGAACAGCCTCCTTTATCCCAGTGAACAGCCTCCCTTCTCCCACTGAACAGCCTCGCTTCTCCCAGTGAACAGCTTCCCTTCTCCCAGTGAACAGGCTTCCTTCTCCCAGTGAACAGCCTTCCTTCTCCCAGTGAACAAGCTCCGTTCTCCCAGTGAACAGCCTCCCTTCTCCCAGTGAACAGCCTTCCTTCTCCCAGTGAACAAACTCCGTTCTCCCAGTGAACAGCCTCCCTTCTCCCAGTGACCAACCTCCTTTCTCCCAGTGCACCGCCTCCCTTATCCCAGTGAACAGCCTCCCTTATCCCAGTGAACAGGCTTCCTTCTCTTGGTGAATAGCCTCCCTTCTCCCAGTGAACAGGATTCCTTCTCCCAGTGAACAGGCTCCCTTCTCCCAGTGAACAACCTCCCTTATCCCAGTGAACAGCCTCCCTTATCCCATTGAACAGGCTTCCTTCTCTCAGTGAACAGCCTTCCTTCTCCCAGTGAACAGCCTCCCTTATCCCAGTGAACAGGCTTCCTTCTCCCAGTGAATAGCCTCCCTTCTCCTAGTGAACAGCCTCCCTTCTCCCAGTGAACAGCCTTCCTTCTCCCAGTGAACAGCCTTCTTTCTCCCAGTGAACAGCCTTCCTTCTCCCAGTGAACAGCCTCCCTTATCCCAGTGAACAGGCTTCCTTCTCCCAGTGAATAGCCTCCCTTCTCCCAGTGAACAGCCTCCCTTCTCCCAGTGAACAGCCTTCCTTCTCCCACTGAACAGCCTTCCTTCTCCCAGTGAACAGCTTCCTTCTCCTAGTGAACAGCCTCCCTTCTCCTAGTTAACAGGCTTCCTTCTCCCAGTGAACAGGCTTCCTTCTCCCAGTGAACAGGCTTCCTTCTCCCAGTGAACAGCCTTCCTTCTCCCAGTGAATAGCCTTTCTTCTCTCAGTGAACAGCCTTCCTTCTCCCAGTTAACAGGCTTCCTTCTCCCAGGATTTTGTTTTCTGGGCCCTTTGCAAGAGCATTCTACAGGGATTTCCCTGAAGTTGAGATCTGAACACACTCCTTTAGGGACAGTGTTGGCTAACTTCATTCCAGTAGGACTGAGCTCCTCCATTTTCCAGCAGACAAGGTGCATTCTGTGGTCACTTTCCAAGAGCCTTCCGTGTGTTGCCCTGTTTCTGCTGGTGGCGAGACAAATGAAACACAATTTGCTGTTTGCCTTTCACCCCTCGGGTCCTCATGAGAGTATCAGTCGACTGAGTGACACTGTCGCCCACCAACTGGGAGAGAGGGTTCTGGAGGGGGTTACTGTGATGCTGCATGCCTGTGTGTTTGGGGGATCAGTTCCTTTTTTGTATCAGATGGAATGCTTGACCGAAAAAAAAGAACAACTGGGGGCTGTGTTCCTCCAAACGTGGTTTCACATCCCTCTAGTTAATGCCATCCATGAAAACAATTAACTTCTCTATATTTCAGGATCCAGGCAGGACCTGGTAGGAATCTTATTTAATTAAGTGCTATATTAATGTTATATCGATTATGTTATTGCCTGTAAATCCAGATGCTTAATAAAGTTGCAGTCATTTCGCAATAAAGTTGCATTTGCAGTCAGTTAATGGGTGTCTGGGGGTCGGAGAGCTATGTGAGGGGCGTCGGTGCTGAGAGAACACGCCCTTGGGCTGAGCACCCGAGCAAGCCATGGAGAAAGCCAGGGGTGTATGTGTATGTATGGGCATGTTTGTGTGGGTAGGTGTAGGACTGCATTAAGTCAAAAGGCAAAGCATGTGTCCGTGGTGCTTATTTTTAGCTCATGGAGCTGGGTATTTATGAACGGCCGACTGTATGGCTCAGCTCAAAAGCGGCACTGAGGCAGTGTCTGTCCAGGGGACAGGATAGTGTTTGATTTTAAAATACCAGTGAACGGTAGCTGCCGGTGTGGAGAGCACGCGAAGGCTAGGGAACAAAGCACACTTTCATGGCTCATCGTGCTGACATTCAAGTTGGAGGAACATATCCTCCCATTCAGAGGAAATGCCATCGTCCCTCGGACGATCACATCTGCCGCTAATATCTTTCAGCATGTGGTCCGACTTTTATCTCTCTACCAACATTGCATGTCATGATTTTTACATCTGATGATAAATTCAGGTCACTACAGAATGAGTATAACTATTTATTTCTGCCTCATCTTTCATGATCTGTCCAAGATGTGTGTTCTCATAACAGAACATGAATAAATATTAAAGTCTTAGGAGTTTATTTTTAATAATGCACCCTAGCAAATAGAAAAGAAGACATTCCCTAATTCAGATACATCGCTGGTCTTTCCCAGAAATGGAAGCGATAGGAAAATCATATAACCATGCTCAAGTAATTTTATTTGGAGGCAGGCACATGGTTCTACCATGCCAAGTATTTTTGACTGTTTAACATGCATGTCTCTTTGACCATGAGAATGAAGTTTAAGAATGTATAAACTCATGATGAAAAATGTGGTTTATGACAATGAAGCACATGTCAGTGACAAACCAAATCACTCTCACCCGGAAATACTGAAGGAACCCAAACTCTAGACCTCTAAGCCTCCCAGACACCAGCTTCTTCTCTTGTCAGGGACAAATAACTAAACCACAATATAAAACCCAGTATTTCCAACATTTCCTCCAGAGTTCCCGTGGGACTTCCGAGAATGGGTCTTTTTGTGTTGTCTTTTCTGTGCCTCTGTCTCCCAGATGTCCCCTCATTCTGCAGGCTGGGAGCACACTGGCCCCTCACTGCACGTGACAGCCACTCAGCAGCTCTGGGTGGCTTCCAGGGGTGAAGGGCTTCTCAGTCTCAGGAATGTCCTTGCTGCTTCACGGTGAGGCTTCCAAGTATCAGCACACTCCCGAGTTAAGAAGTGTCTCAGTCAGAGAACGAATGCTCCACGTTAAGCCAAATTCATGTCTCCTAGGCTGTTGTCTCTCTAGCATGGAGGACAAGCTCCCCTGTGACGGTGGGCACTGGGAGCTAAAGGAAAATGAGGGGAACAAACTTGGGGGAGCAGCCCATCACCCGGAGGGCAGCACAGTCCTTCAGTCACTCACATCTGGCGTCAGCCTGGAGTGGCTGCAGGGAGTTCCGAGCCTCGGGATCATCTCCTATAAGGAAGTTTAGCTTGTGGGGAATCAAAGGCCCGCAGATTCCATTGGATCCTCAGCTGTTTCATCCTCTTGCTATGAGCATTGGAACAAATCATTAGAAAGAGGTGGTCACGCCAGCTTTGCTTGCAGCTGCGAAGTGAATCAAACAGAAGTGCCACCAAGTCTAAATGAATGTGTCCTGACATCTTGTTTTCTAGATAGGGACTGAAGAGGACCTTGAGTAAAGGCCAAAGAGAACTAGGGTGGAGGCAGCTTCCAGAACCCTCTCCCAGCCCTGAAGGGACCTGGCCTTTCAGAGAGCTGCCCAGCCCTGGTGGCAGCCACGCCGTGATTCACGTGGTGAAGCTGTGTGGTGTTCACCTGTCTCTGAGCAGGAGAAGCAAAGGAGAAAACGAAGCTCACGTGTAATCATTTGTACCCGTCTACTCACTGCCACCCAAGAGGGCAAGATGATCCCACCCACTGTCAGTTTTCTGAAAGTCAGAGGAATTTAAGCCTTGGAGGCCATTTCTCCGTGGTATGGACCCTCAGCTCAGTCCAGATGAGAAAGAGGAGAGAGAGCAGTGCTGCACCCAGCACCCCCCGTGGCCTCTACTGACCAGCCAGCTGTCTGTGAAACCAACCTGGGCCTGCCAGGGAGGCCCCGCGCTGCACCAAGACCACATAGCCCGCATGCTGCAGGCCACATGGCAGGCTTTCTGAAGCACAAGCCTGAACAGTGCCAACTGTGCTGGAAGGAAAAAGCTGCCTTTCCCTTTCCCAGCCTTCCCTCCTTTTCCAGGCTCTCTGGGCCTAGCTCCTTCTCTCACATTTTCTTCTCAACCAAAGTTTTGTCTAATTCACCACTGAGGAGTTCACAAGAGCCCATGTCCTTCGGGATCAGTTGAGAGAAAGCACTCACTCGATGCTGTATGTCTCATCGAAGCAGGATCGATTGCTGCTTTATCCTGGGGCTGTGAAGAGACCAAGGGTGCCTCTGGCTTCAAGGGGCTCACACTGAGAGCGGCGGGAAGGTCACGGTGGGAGAGCAGGCGGCCAGGGCATGTGGCCCTGTGGGACAAGAGCTTAAGCTGGGGTGGTGGCTTCCAGGTGACAGAGTAAGAGAAGGGGAGGCCAGCTTGACCACAGTTTGTGTTGGGTCTAAATTGCACAGCCTGTATCTTGGGACATTTCTAGAGGAGCCTCAATAGTTTCCTAGTAAACAATAGTTTAGACTTGGGGTGGGCCTCTTTCATTGATATTGACCATGAATTTCTTTGCATGCAGGTAGTGATAAATTGCTTTCCCCTCTGCTCTATTCTTTAGCCTAGTGGTTTTCTCCCCACCCTGGGGACATTTCTCAATGTCTGGAGACATTGATGGGTGCTGACAGTGAGTGCTGCTGCCATTTTGTGGGTAGAGAGTGCAGGGACACTGCTTTGCATACAGGAATGCATGGGACACCCTCCCTTCCTGCAGCAGAGAATTATCCAGTCCCAGTGTTGCAGAGCCAGAGTGGAGACGCTGGGTAGCCCCGTCTGGGCATGCTCCTTCCTTCATGGCTGTGTGTGGAGAAAGGCCGGGGCTCCAGCTCCAGGCCCAGCAGTCACACAAGAGCGTCTTCTGCAGCTCACAGTGTCTCTGGGCATCTGTCTTCCTACCTGCAGAATGACGTAGAGGGCCTCTTGCTATTCTTCAGAAAGTGTCATGAAGACGGGACGTGCGATGCCAGGGCTGAGTACCATTTTCCTCCAGGCACAGGAGGAGGAGTGGGATCAGATGAGTTTCAGTACTGGGGGCCGTGCAGCAGCAGAGGCCTGGGAGTGGACTCCGTTTTGCTGATGAGCAGATTCTGACGTTGCTCCAGTGCCTGAGGCTGGAAGGCTGAAAGCAGAGCCGAGGGCTCCAGTCGCTCCCATGGGCATCCTTCCACCACTGCTCTCTCCATCTTTTGTGAACACCCCAGGACTCCTTTTTTTCTCACAAAGTATCATATTCACGTCCAGAGATCACTCACCCAAATTTTAATTTCAATCTTTAATGTTATAATTTGATAATCAATGTAATCAGGGCACTCTCAGATGCAAGCCCTGTCCCCGCTTTCCACTACATGCTCACACTGTGACCCTAGTTACCATCACATCTGGGCCTCAGTTTACCCATCTGGGAGAGTTTACCCATCTGGGAGCCAGTGCTCTTTCCTGGTTCAACAGAGTGTTGTTTGGACTTTGGAATGGACCGACTGTCCTGTGCTTATGTTTCTGGTGAGCCGGGAGAAAGGCTGCACTCCTGCTGCAGCTTACACAAGATGTTCATCTCAGGTAAAGGAAGCTTAATATCTGAATGCTCCCCGGATGGCCAGATGTCAGCAGTGAGAAAGAATAAGAACCTGACATTTGAATTTCCTGAATTAGATCTTCTGATCAGTGGCCCACACTCAGTGTCTCCAGTGAGCACAGTCGAGGGGTCCTTGCAGCCTCTGTGTAGAGAGCATGTTCACCGCCATATGCATCTCAGTGTGAATTAAAACCAGTGCTGGTTTGTAAAAGGGTGAATTGTCAGACATTTGAGGACAAGCCCTTTGAGTTTTTATATCACTTGAAGAATATTGAGGAAGAAAATCTAGGAGCTGGGAATACAGACAGAGTGAGTTAAGCAGCAAAGGTGACACCTCAATGCACAGAGGGCAATGCTCTTTCTTCTCCCCTGGTTTAGGAGGTAGCTGCACAGGAAGACTTCACCTGCATCTACCAGGACTGCACCTGCATCTACCGGGACTTCACCTGCATCTAACAGGACTTCATTCACCTGCATCTACCAGGGTTTCACCTACATTTACCAGGACTTCACCTGCATCTACCAGGGCTTCACCTTCATCTACCAAGACTTCACCTGCATCTACCAGGACTTCACCTGCATCTACCAGGGCTTCACCTACATTTACCAGGACTTCACCTGCATCTACCAGGGCTTCACCTGCATCTACCAAGACTTCACCTGCATCTACCAGGACTTCACCTGCATCTACCAGGGCTTCACCTACATTTACCAGGACTTCACCTGCATCTACCAGGACTTCACCTGCATCTACCAAGACTTCACCTGCATCTACCAGGACTTCACCTGCATCTACCAGGGCTTCACCTCCATCTAACAGGACTTCATTCACCTGCATCTACCAGGGCTTCACCTACATCAACCAGGATTTCAACTGCATCTACCAGGACTTCACGTGCGTCTACGAGGGCTTCACCTGCGTCTACCAGGACTTCACCTGCATCTACCACCAGGACTTCACCTATATCTACCAGGACTTCACCTGCATCTACCAGGGCTTCACCTACGTCTACCAGGCTTCACCTGCATCTACCAGGACTGCACCTACATCTACCAGGGCTTCACCTACATTTACCAGGACTTCACCTGCATCTACCAGGGCTTCACCTCCATCTAACAGGACCTCATTCACCTGCATCTACCAGGGCTTCACCTACATTTACCAGGATTTCACCTGCATCTACCAGGACTTCATCTGCATCTACCAGGACTGCACCTGCGTCTACCAGACTTCACCTGCATCTACCAGGACTGCACCTACATCTACCAGGGCTTCACCTACATCTACCAGGACTTCACCTGCATCTACCAGGGCTTCACCTGCGTCTACCAGGGCTTCACCTGCGTCTACCAGGACTTCACCTATATCTACGAGGACTTCACCTACATCTACCAGGACTTCACCTGCATCTACCAAGGCTTCACCTGCGTCTACCAGTGATTCACCTGCGTCTACCAGGGCTTCACCTACATCTACCAGGGCTTCACCTACATCTACCAGGGCTTCACCTACATCTACCAGGACTTCACCTACATCTACCAGGACTTCACCTGCATCTACCAAGGCTTCACCTGCATCTACCAGTGATTCACCTGCGTCTACCAGGGCTTCACCTACGTCTACCAGGGCTTCACCTACGTCTACCAGGGCTTCACCTACGTCTACCAGAGCTTCACCTGCGTCTACCAGGGCTTCACCTGCATCTACCAGGGCTTCACCTGCATCTACCAGTGATTCACCTGCGTCTACCAGGGCTTCACCTACGTCTACCAGGGCTTCACCTGCGTCTACCAGGGCTTCACCTGCGTCTACCAGTGATTCACCTGCGTCTACCAGGGCTTCACCTACGTCTACCAGGGCTTCACCTACGTCTACCAGGGCTTCACCTACGTCTACCAGGGCTGCACCTGCGTCTACCAGGGCTTCACCTGCGTCTACCAGGGCTTCATCTGCATCTACCAGGACTTCACTTATCTCTACCAGGGCTTCACCTGCGTCTACCAGGGCTTCACCTACGTCTACCAGGGCTTCACCTACGTCTACCAGGGCTTCACCTGCATCTACCAGGGCTTCACCTGCATCTACCAGGGCTTCACCTGCGTCTACCAGGGCTTCACCTGCGTCTACCAGGGCTTCACCTGCGTCTACCAGGGCTTCACCTACGTCTACCAGGGCTTCACCTGCGTCTACCAGGACATCACCTGCGTCTACCAGGGCTTCACCTGCGTCTACCAGGGCTTCACCTGCGTCTACCAGGGCTTCACCTGCGTCTACCAGGGCTTCACCTGCGTCTACCAGGGCTTCACCTGCGTCTACCAGGGCTTCACCTGCGTCTACCAGGACATCACCTGCGTCTACCAGGGCTTCACCTGCGTCTACCAGGGCTTCACCTGCGTCTACCAGGACATCACCTGCGTCTACCAGGGCTTCACCTGCGTCTACCAGGGCTTCACCTGCGTCTACCAGGACATCACCTGCGTCTACCAGGGCTTCACCTGCGTCTACCAGGGCTTCACCTGCGTCTACCAGGGCTTCACCTGCGTCTACCAGGGCTTCACCTGCGTCTACCAGGGCTTCACCTGCGTCTACCAGGGTTTCACCTGCGTCTACCAGGACTTCACCTGCGTCTACCAGGGCTTCACCTGCGTCTACCAGTGATTCACCTGCGTCTACCAGGACTTCACCTGCGTCTACCAGGACTTCACCTACGTCTACCAGGACTTCACCTACGTCTACCAGGGCTTCACCTACGTCTACCAGGGCTTAACCTGCGTCTACCAGGACTGCACCTGCGTCTACCAGGACTGCACCTGCGTCTACCGGGACTTCACCTGCATCTACCGGGGCTTCACCTGCATCTACCGGGGCTTCACCTGCATCTACCACCAGGACTTCACCTGCATCTACCACCAGGACTTCACCTGCATCTACCACCAGGACTTCACCTCCATCTACCAGGACTTCACCTGCATCTACCGGGACTTCATCTGCATCTACCAGGACTGCACCTGCATCTACCGGGGCTTCACCTGCATCTACCACGGCTTCTCCTGCATCTACCGGGACTGCACCTGCATCTACCAGGACTTCACCTGCATCTACTAGGAGTTCACCTGCATCTACTGGGACTTCACCTGCATCTACTAGGAGTTCACCTGCATCTACTGGGACTTCACCTGCATCTACCTGATCACCCCAGTGCCTAGGAAGAGGGCCTCGTGCTCAGAGCTCAGAAGCCTTGCTGGCTCACACTGACCAAATGGTCAGGCCTGGTGACTGCCGTTCACTTCTGTTTAGTTATTGCTATGGTCAGGAATTTTGCATATCATCATCTGTGTTTCTGAAAACGCAGAAGCAAACCACGTTCGTTTCCCTTCTTATTAGAAAGCCAGGTGGAAAGGTCTTCCATTCCCTAAAACCCTTAACATGCAGGGATACAATCTCATTTCACAGCTGGGCTGATGGGTCTAGGGCCTACCTTCGCTTTCTGAAATGCAAAGCACTGCACTGCAATGACTGAAAGGTAAGAAAGCTGTCTACAACCAATAGCCGCAATCAGAAAAGGAAGCAAGGAAGGACAAATTCAGTCTAAAACATTCAGAAAACAAGCAGGCTCAACTTTCCAGGAGGTTCTGTAGGAGGAAGCTTTCCCCTGGACCAGCTGTAGGGTGTCTGGGGTCAGGGGACTGGCAGCCCAGGCACCTGAGCTCAGGAAGCTACTGGCACCCCTTCATTTGCAGTCAGAACCTGGAGTACATGGGCTCTCCTTGGCTATGGGAATGTGTTCTTCTGCACTTGTACTCCCATGGCATACACAGAGTTAGATGATCCCACCAGAGCAACCTCGAGCGTGCCATTCAGGGGAATGAGCCCATGGGAGCAGGCTCTGGTGAGCACAGCTGGCACTTCTGAAATGAAAAGGTTCCCTGTATTGTTTCTCTCACACCCAGGTGAAACAAGTTCAAGCCCACGTCATGGAAAAAGTGTCACCTTCTTTTTTTTTTTTTTTTTTTTGAGACGGAGTTTCACTCTTGTTACCCAGGCTGGAGTGCAATGGCGCGATCTCGGCTCACCACAACCTCCGCCTCCTGGGTTGTTCAGGCAATTCTCCTGCCTCAGCCTCCTGAGTAGCTGGGATTACAGGCACGCGCCACCATGCCCAGCTAATTTTTTTTTGTATTTTTAGTAGAGACGGGGTTTCACCATGTTGACCAGGATGGTCTCCATCTCTTGACCTCGTGATCCACCCACCTCAGCCTCCCAAAGTGCTGGGATTATAGGCGTGAGCCACCGTGCCCGGCCAAGTGTCACCTTCTTTATCTGTGTGTGCACAGTGCCACAGACCATGGACCGAGCCACTACTTAGGAATCCTATGTGTTGGAGAGATGTATTTACTGGAGAGGAATCCTATCTGCTGGGCTTTTCTCATAATAGACCAAATAATATCCTCCTAGGGAAATACTCTATCTTTTTATGTTTTCATTTCAGTAAAAAATACTGAATTTGAGAGATTGTTTTAAAAACAAACTGACCAAATGATTCTTTAATAGGACAGATTGGCAATCATCCCCAGGGAGGTAACAGGATTGAGCTGAGACGCTCAACTTTCCAGAGGAATAGGAGACCCTGGAATCTCTCCCGTGGCCTCTGTGGTCATGGGACTCCACGGACTCTGAGCTTCATCCCTCCATACCTGGGGAAGCAGGTAGGGCCGGAAGTGCCAGCTGTGTTAGCTCAAAGTGACTGGCATTTTAGATCCATTGAGAGAACCAGGTCTCCCGAATATCCCTGAAGGGGAGTCCATCTTTGAGGTTGCCTCCAGACCTCAGGTTCCACTCTGGCTCTGCTTGTCGTCCTACAGAAATGGCCTTGCCCCAGGGAAACGACACTGATTTTGACTTTCGACCTAAGAGGAATCCCAAGGAATTTCTTCTATATCTGTGTGTGTGTGTGTGTGTGTGTGTGTGTGTGTGTGTGTTTTAAAAAAGAAGAAGAAATTAAGAAAGAATAAGAATTACAAGAAAGTATAAGGAGAGAAGAAAAGAGAACTCTCGGGAATTCTCTTTTCTAGGAGAGAATCCTCAGGTTTCAGGGGAAGATCTGCCTTCATCACTTTATTTATGAGAGTGAAACATGAAAACCAACCTAAAAGTCTCAGAGGAGAGGATTCCTTAAATGGATTTTGATCGAAGCACTCAAAGGAAAAATATGCAGGCATTGAAAAGCAAATTTCCCCAAAATTTAATGATGTGAACATGTTTATGTTGCAGATTTAAGTGACAAAATATGGAAACTGACTATATTTATGACTTGATCCTCATTATGACAACAATATATACTTTTAAAAAATGTATTACCACATCTTTATCCACATGAATACCCTGAAACAAGCCTATAGAGAAATTTACAAAAATATTGTGTTTTTCCTATTAAGTGGTGCAATATTACTGAGTGGTGTTTCTTCTTTATACTTGAATAAATGTTTGACATTATTAAATGAGGCAGAAAACATTTCTAATAAAAAAGCAATAGTTCAAATAGTTTTGGAATAATTTTTACTTCAAGTTATAAAATTAATTACACCAGCTTTCTGAGATCTGGGTTTATCCCAGAATGTCCTTTGAGATCATACGTCATTCTTGTGTGTGTGCACATTCAGCCAGTGAAGGTGGACTTAGAATGAACAGGCAGCGATCAGAGATCACTTATAGAAGCCCTTTCTCACCATGTAGGGATGCATATTTGCAACCGTGCTAGATGGATAGTAATCCTTGTGAGATAGTGGAAAGAAAAATGAAGAACTCCATATTCCAAGTGGCACTTGGAGATGAAAAACCATCTCATGTGAACATACTCAGCCCCTACAATGTGTGTCCCGAGAGTCAGCACCCTTGAACCCTCCAAATGCCTGTCTTGTGGGTGATGCACCGTTCCACACACCTTTAAGTGTTTGTTCACCTACAGTACAAACAGTAACAACGGCCAGGTCCTTACTGTTCCCAAACCCCCAGCTCTAGTCACCAGGCTCTCATCTCAGCTAAAGCCTCCCGATGGCATTCCTGTTTATAAAAATAAACTTAGGAGAATCAAAACTTTGGGTATTGACTGAATTTTTAAAACAACCTTTAGCAAAAGAATAAAAGGCTCAAAAATACCTGGGCAGTGAGAGAGCATTTTAGTAGTCCGTTTTCACACTGCTAATGAAGACATATCCAAGACTGGGCAATTTACAAAAGAAAGAGGTTTAATTGAACTCCCAGTTCACGTGGCTGGGGAAGCCTCACAATCATGGCGGAAAGCAAGGAGGAGCAAGTCATATCACACGTGTATGACAACAGGCAAAGACAGAGCTTGTGCAGAGAAACTCCCGTTTTTAACACCATCAGATCTCGTGAGACTCATTCACTATCACAGGAACAGCACGGGAAAGACCTGCCCCCATGATTCAATCACCTCTGACTGGGTTCCTCCCATGACACATGGGAATGGTGGGAGTTACAAGACAAGATGAGATTTGGGTGGGGACACAGCCAAACCATGTCAAGCATCTTCCATCTCTTGTCATAGAACAGGTCTCTGTTCGCTTCATGCGGGAGCACCAAGATGCCTGTTAATGCCAGGGAAACCGTCATGATGGCTTGGTGACAGCACAGTCAGTCCTGGAGCTTTGCCATAAACCCTCAGGCTAGAAACCGCATTAGAAGTCCACGCTTGAGGATAATTATAATTTCTGCTTTTCCAAATTTCATGTGCTAATTTATAGTTTTTACACCTCCCTCATGTAACTCATTCTGGAAGTCTATCTTTATAAGAATCTTCTAATTATTGGCACTTGTGATGATTTTACACCTAATAATAGCACCAACAAAATCAGCTGCACGGTACAATAGAAAGGGCATCGGTGTTGGGGGTGGGCCTCACAGGGAGTTGTGGCTTCTGACTCTAGTGAGCCAGGCAGTCTGAGGTAAGCCACTCAATCTCTCATGGAGTCAACAATTGAAATCAAGGATATCATTGAGTGACATGACTTCAAGCTTGTTTTTTCCCTTTCCATACATAAAACGGACTAACCTACAGCACAGAAACAAAATACATGCAGTGAACTTGTACATACATGCAGGTTTACAGGCAAGGCAAGGCTTCAGAAAATATACTTGCTGGTACACGTGCAACACACTTTGTTATTTTTTTCCTTTTTATATTTATTTATTTATTTGTTGTATTTATTTATTCATTGAGACAGGGTCTCGCTCTCTCACTCAGGCTGGACTGCAGTGGTGTGATCACGGCTCACCACAGCCTCAACCTCCCAGGCTCAACTGACCCTTGGACCTCAGCTTCCTGAGTAGCTGGGACTACAGGTGTGCACCATCATGCCCAGCTGACTTTTATTTTATTTTATTTTATTTTTTATGGAGATAGGTTTCACCATGTTGCCCAGGCTGGTGCCCAACTCCAGGCTCAAGTGTTCTGCCTGCCTTGGCTTCCCAAAGTGCTGGGATTACAGATGTGGGCCGCCACACCTGAAGTTCTATTCTAACGTTAAAGTTGATTGTGACCAACTAAATTTATGCCATGATCTGTATCCTGGAAACACAGTGCATATACTTTACAAGAAGGACTCTGACCATACGTACAACAAGGTGAGAGTAAGTTGTGAGCAGTGACCCCAGCCGTCAGCATGTCTTGTGCTACAGTAAGGAGATGTCCATCTGGAATCTCTGAAATGCTGTCTGCATTCACTCTCCCCATGGGGCCATCCGCCAAGGCAGGAGTGTGCCAGCCTGGTGAGCAGCTCCACGGGGCTGCCAGAGCTCGGACGCCCCGTCTTTCTCCTCTGCCTTTTGGCGGGTGGGAGGAGACACGTGTCCTCTCAAGAAAACATCAAGGTCCCAGGAAGTTTCATCAATTCCAGGGATCATATGCCTGTGACCTCACCTTCAAGGAAGACAGTCCTTCCCCTCTGACCTCTTCATTTCTTCTATGCGAGGAGAACTTTTCCCACAGGCCTCACAGCACTTCTTTCCTTGGGTCCGAGTGACGCAGACTGGATCCCATCCCATGTCGAGTTTGTCATGGAAGGCACGGGTGTTAGCATCTTACCTTAGATTCTGAGATGGTCTGAGGGCTCTGCCTACAGGAAGGGGTGAGTGTCACTGGGGCAGGGCTGCGTGGGGACAGGCAGAGAGGATGAGGGAGGCATTGGCCACGGTGTCTGCTTACCATCCCCTTCCATCCCTGAGATTCCATGTGGCTAGGTAAACATCTTTGGAAAGCTCAGTAAGGTTCAAACCCACTAGGAACTTACCTACACCTGGGAATCCAGCCGTCCTCCCTACAGACATGTGCAAAGCAAGAAAGGACACACTTAGGACTCAGCTCCTCCTGGAGCCCTCAAAACCATGGTTGGCTAGCGGTGCATTGCTGAGACTGGAGGACGGTCCACTGTTCTGCCTCCGGGATTCCCTCTCTTATCAGTATAGCCACTTCCCTCTTCCCCTCCCCCTCAAAGGCTGCAAGCTCCCCATGCCCAGCTGAGCACCAGAGCCAGACAAGAAGCAGCCCATGTTCCCGGCCCGCTCCTCTTACTGCCACAGCAGAGGAAGCGTCCCTGTGCGAGGTTGGGACCCTGCCTTCCTGCTGCAGCTCCTATGCCCTTCTGCCCCTAAGACTTGACTTTTTCCTGTGCAGTTTTTCTCTTTTGCTTTATCCGGTTTATTTATTTATTTATCTCTCTGAGATCAGTTTTATCCATTCTAATATCTCCCCTCTAAAATAAACCAACACAACCATGCCCCTGTCGCGAGCCCATGTCTCCTGTTAATGGACTCTTCATTAAGACTGTCTCTGGAAAGTTATCCAGGCCCCCAGTGTCTCACCCCTACCTCTCCTCAGCTCCCCCCGGGCGCCCAGACCTGCGGACGCCACGCTCACCGAGACCTTCATTTCTTCAGATCTCACGGCGTGTGGGGTCTCTTCGCCCGACTCATCTTCTCCATGGCATCTGGCACACTCGGCCTCCCTGGCCCCGTAGCTGGAAGCAACGATTCAAACGTGGCTTCTGGGCCTGCCTACACCTTAGTTGTCCTTCTTACGCACAGGCCATCTCCCTCCAGCTGCCTCTCCTAGCCCCTCCTGCCCTGTAATTCTGTAAGGTGCAAGGTTCGCCTTCTCACCTCTCCTTACACTCTCTGGGTGACTCATCCCCCGGGTGGCTCTGAGCAGCGTCCATGTTCAGACAACTCCAGAGCCAGACCTGGGCCGTGCCAGCTGCTCTGTGCAGGGCTCCACATGGGGCATCAAAGGGCCACCAGGCCGACGGTGTCCTTACCTCCACACAAACCTGCCCGCACCTCTCCTCCTCTTCGCATCAACAGGACCCCTGCTTCCAGGTGTCCAGACTGAAGACTGGGGCTGTCCCTCATTCTTCTCCCCCTGTTCCCTGGCCTGTACATCAGCAAGTCCTGTGGGCACCGCCTCCGGGGTCTCTCTGGAAGCCACTGCTCCTGACCATTTCCCCAACCACTGCCCTGGGCCCCACCCAGCACCTTCTCTTACCTGGATAATTGGAAAAGCTGCTGAACTTTTACTGGATGGGGAAGGCAGCCAGGGAGGGCTTTTAAAAGTGCAAATCATATCACATTATTGCTGTGATTATGAGCTTCTGTTGACCGCTGCCTCTTGCCAAAAAACAAACCACATACACACACGTTTCACTGAGGTTTGCAAAGGAGAGCATGAAGTATCCATTTCACAAATGGGACAAAAATCAGCCCTTCACTGAAATCACGTGCTCAAGCCATGCTACCATCGCACAGGCAGTGACTGACTACTGTGCATTGAATGTTGTGTCTCCCTCAAATCCCTCTGCTGGAATAATATAAGCGGTGGTTTAGGAGGTAGCATCTTCGGGAGATGGCGTGGTCATGAGGGTGCAGCCAGGCAAGACTGTGGCCAGAGGTATGGTCCATGAACCAGCAGGTGGCCCTCACCAGACCCTACTGGGGCCTGGACCTGAGAGCTGCCTGCAGCCTCCAGGACTGTGAGGAAATGAATGCTTATTGTTGAAGCCACCCAGTTGATGGGAATTTTGTGATAGGAGCCTGAACCAATGCTAATAGATTCTGAATGGTTCAACTCTTGTGTCCTGGGAAGAGCTCCCAGCGCCTGGCCTGCATCAGGACCACAGTCTTAGGAGGTGGGCACTGTGATGGTCCTGGCTTTACAGGTGAGGAAGCCGAGGGGAAGTGGTTTACCCCTTTGCAGAGGGTAAAGTCAAGCTCAGCCTGATGTCGGGAAGCAGATGCTGGCGGGGAGGTGATTGTGCAGGAAGCTCTGTGGGAGAGGGCCCTGCGGGAAAGCCCATGGGAGGAAGGGTGGAGGGGATGCAGTCTCCATGCAAGACGCTGCCAGCCTCACAGGAGCCTGCGCTGTGCTCGTGGGGCTGGTGAGGGGCTCTGTTACCCACACACGAACCTGGGATTGGATGTGGGCTGCCCACAGGGGATGTGTGAGCCTGGGGGGAGGCATTCTCGAAGCCGGGAACTTCCCCAAGAGGCCGAGCCTGTGGCCGTCTGTGGACAGAGCATCCAGCACTGCGGGCAAAGGTTCTTCAGTCCTCGGGGCGTCTCCTTACATCCCTGCGCTCACCGGATCCACACAGCTGGCTGCAGGCTCCTTGCTCTTAACTCCTTTACTGACCTCACAAACTCCTTTAGGTCACTGTCGGGAGAGGAAATAAGGGTCTGGAACTTCGTGAAGCACACTGGCTCCGACGCGGGCTCCACTCGCAGGGCCGGAGTGCGCTTCGAGCACTTCACGCTGCGCCCGTCAGCGCGTGTTCAGGCTGAGCAGGGCGTCGGGTTCATTGAGCCGTAGCACTTTTTTCCAGACCTGCCCGGCTGGCACTCACACTTTCCTGCATTATTAACAGCAACAACTCGACTTTTTTTCCTCCCCAGGAATTGTAAGGATTAACAAGGAGAGTTGAAAGGTGTGATTGGGGAAAGCCCCGTAGCTGGAGGGAAGTGAGTCCTTCTGCAGATGTGATGCATGCGAGTTTCCCGTGGACATGCCCAGGGCTTTTCTGTCTGGCTTTCATGGTGAGTTATGTTATCTGGATCCTGGGAAGGAAAGAAGATGGCACAGAGGTTAAAAGGAGTGAAGGGAAAAAATTGATTTTTCAATCGAAAATGTCATTGCTGCATTGATAACAGACTGCTTTCAGATGAGAAAGCTTCATATATTTGTGTCCACTGCAGTCAACCAGAATTTGTTTAGTTTTTTTTTTTTTTTTCTAATGAAAGCTCAGGATTAATAGCCAGCTAAACAGAGTATATGAAATAGGGTCTTTGTAACTGCAGATGGATAATTGTTGCAGTTTATCATTATGGTCTTGGCATAAACAAAACATACATTACAGGAGCTATAGCAAAAACACAGTTTTCAATGTGAAGTAGGCAGCCGCTGAATCAGTGAAAAGCAGAGCTCACGTTTCCCTGCGGGTGAGGGCACCCCGGTCCTCAGAGGGGTGACGGGATAGCACCTTTCCCCAGGTCTGCAGGCCTTTCGCTCCTGTGAGGAGCTGGGTGGTCAGCCTGGGATTGGGATGGTGATAGCAAGCGGCGTTTCTGGAATTTCTGTGCTGGGATCGGGGTGGTGCTGTGGGCAGATTAGAGGATGTGTCTGAAGGCTGTGCCTCTGTGACAAGAACTTGATTTTTATTTGGGATATTTTGGGGATGATGATAACGAGAAACCCTGAAGATTCCTTCCTTCACTCCTGGAGACGGGCCTCTCCAAGTTTGACTCATGCATGTGGGCTGGCATTCTTAGAGAGAGACAGGCCTGCAGTGGCATCCCCCTCCTTCCTCAGACTCAAGGCAGCAGCATCGTGCCCAGCGTGGGGCGCTCGGAAGCCAGGGAGCCTTCTTCCCACTGAGGCTTGGCAGCCACGGCGTGCCCTCCTCCTCAGATGCCCGCGCTGACCACCAGGTCGGGCTCACAGCCGCTTCTCACTCTCTTGTTCCAGCACCCATTTTTGTCTGGATGGTTTTTAAGATAGTATTATAAACATTTTCATCCTCAGTACTTATTGTTTCTCAACACAATAGGTGACTCCTAATTTTTTTCTCTGAAATGTACATTAGCATTGCTGAAATAAGCACGGAGCCCTTCCTTTCCCTCTCCTTCCCCCTTCCCCTTTCCATCGCCTTTCTCCTTTCCTTTCCTCTCCTCCTCTTTCTTTCCCTTTCTGCTTCTTTCTTTCTTTTTCTTTCTTTTTTTCCTTTCTTCTTTCTTTCTCTCTCTTTTTCTTTCTTCTTTCTTTCTTGAACTTCTGACCTCAAGTAATCCACCCACCTCGGCCCCCTAAAATGTGGGATTACAGGTGTGAGCCACCGCGCTCAGCCTGCCTTTCTTTCTTTCTTCCTTCTTTCTTTCTTTCTTTCTTTCTTTCTTCTTTCTTTCTTTCTTTCTCTTTCTTTCTTTTCTTTCTTTCTTTTTCTTTTCTTTCTTTCTTTCTTCTTTCCTTTCTTCTTTCTTTCCTTCTTCTTTATTTCTTTCCATAGTCTTGCTTTGTCACCCAGGCTGGGGTGGAGTGGCATAAACACAGCTCACTGCAGTCTCGACCTCCCTGGCTCAAAAATCTTCCCAACTCAGCCTTCCAAGTAGCTGGGACTACAGGTGAGCACCACTAAACACAGCTAATTTTTGTATTTTTTTTTTTTTAATAGAGATAGGTTTTACCACGTTAGCTGGGCTGGTCTCAAACTCCTGAACTCAAGGGATCTACCTGTCTCAGCCTCCCAAAGTGCTGGGATTACAGGCATGAGCCACCACGCCCAGCATGGAGTTGCTTCTGATAAAGATCTTCTAAATAAATATTTTCATCCTGAATTTACATACAGAATCACAGCTACCAGCTCCACACTTTTTATCTTGCTCCCTCTGCCCAGGGAGACTGAGTCCCACCTGCCTCCTGTGTTGTTTTATCTGCAGGATCTGGAACCTGCAGGTGGCTGGCACACACACTTGCAGAGTGAATGCATGTGTGGGTCACACGAAGACTTTGTGTCATGAGGTCACTCATTCAGAGCCTTTTAGAGACACAAAGGTATAGGGTTTTCTGAAAAGGTCTGTAAGCTACATCGGGTTGAAGCTATAAAAACACATAAACAGTCACAGTTAAGAATAAGGCCATGAACTTGGCTTCTGCCTAAACACAGCACATTAAGCATAAGGTTGATATTCAAAGCATGTGCTTGCTGGAGTTGGCTTCTTTATTTCTCGTCTATTTCTAGAGGTAAGTACTCAGGGGGCTTTGCAGTGGAGGCGCACACGCTAGAAGGTGAATATAGTCTGTGTGTACGGTCGGAAACGGGAAGCGGAAGCACGTGTACCAACAGCCGCATTTAATACACACGCATTGCCTGGAAACAAAATTGGAAACACAAATGAAAACAGATTACAGAGGAAACACCCACTTAGCAAACACCTGCTTCGGCTCTGTTACCTGCCAGCTGCTGGGCCTGGTGACGGGGACGTAAGGACACAAGCCCCAAGGCCCAAGTCTGGACCACCCCTGACTGTCCTCGTCCCTTGCACTCCGTGCTGGATTGGTCTGCACATCTCTTTGGTGGCCCCTTTATAATGCACTCAGGGTCCCCGCATTGCCCCCACCTCCCCTGGGGCTGTGCTGGCTGCTCAGAGTCAGTGTCCTCGGCCTCCTTCCAAGCGTCCCCCATGCTACCCTCAGTGCAGCAGCCTGAGAAGACACATCCTGTTGTCAATCTGATCCTTCCACTGCTGCTCCAGCCTCCAGTAGCTCCCATCTTACCTAGGTAAAGGCCTGGCCTCCCACTGGCCTTCCAGGTCCTGAGCACTGGGTCCCGTGGCTCTCTCGGGCCACAGGGACTTGCTCCTGCTCTGAGAACCCGCCGGATGCCGTATGCCAAGGACACTCTCCTCCAGGCATCCTGCAGACTGAGCCTCTTTGCTCCAAGGGGGACTCCCCTGACTCCATCCTCCCAACACCCACACACCATGACCCCTTACCCGGCTGTTTCTCCATCGATCGCATCACTTGCCACGTATTTTTGTGTTTCTATTTTGATGGCATGCTTCTCCCACTAGATTGCAGGTATCCCAGAGGCGTGGAGCCTGTGGGACTGTGGCATTTCCAGGCCGAGGTCCTGTGGAGCCCAGACTTGTTCCCCACACTCTCTGTGGTCAGCTGGTGCTGTTTGCTGAAGGCCCACAGTCCCCTTCAAGGGCTGCCCCTCAGTTATTGAAGAAAAGAAAAAGCAGGTCTTTCCTTGAATAGTGCGAGGTATTCTTTCCGCCTGCGTTCCGTGGGAGGTTTCTCGTGCATCACATTCGCAGTTGGCCGAAGCTTTATGGGCACTGCCCATGGTGACTGTTAGCGAAAGGCAGAGAAGTTTTCAGATGACTCACAAAGAGCTGAGCCTCGTGAGGAGAGCACAGCAGGCCTCCCCGACTGCCTCTGCTGAGGGGCACGGCCAGTCCATTGTCAGAGGCCAGTCACTCCTGCAGCCCCTGCAGGGTGCTCCCCAAACACGCTACATCCTGGGTGCTAGGGGCTGCACTGGGCCTCCACCCCACCGCACTCACCTGCTGAAGCCCTAAGCTCCATCACCTCAGAATGTGACTGTGTCTGGAGATGGGTCTCCAAATGAGTTAAAATGTGGTCACTAGGGTGGGCCTAACCCCAAATGACTGGGTCCTTATAAGAAAAGGAGTTAGGACACAGCCATGCACGGAGATGAGCATGGGAGGACATGGGGCGGGGGTTCCATCTGCTCCCCATGGATGGAGGCCCCATTGGGAACCAACCCGGCCGACTTGGACTTCCAGCCTTGGTCTCGGACTTCCAGCCTCCAGAGCTGTGAGAGAATGGATTTCTGTTGTTGAAGCCCCAGTGTGTGGCACTCCTTATGGCCGTCTCAGCAGGCTAAGATACTAGGCCTTGCCTCGAGTTCTTACTAAACACAGATTCAGAAGCCAGGGTCTGTCCTCATGATTGGGTGGGCTTGGGTACTGCTGAGGCGATCAGATTCTTCAGAGGGAGTACGGACACTTCGGAACACGTTGGAGCCTAGGCACAAGTCAAGGATTTCCTGCAAAGACAAATATGACTTCACTTAAGCACATTGATACGTTCCTGAGGAGACCCTAGAATTCTGTCTCATAGATCAGGGAGAAGGTGCTGGTTTGTTCTCCTACATTCTGAGACTGGTGCTCCTCATCCCCTTAGCTGTGGGGGCTTCAGCAGCACACCCACAGATGCTGACCATGAGCACGTGGCTTCGGGGACACATCTTGGGTTTCCTGGTGGTGGAGGCACACAGGGTTTGGGGAATCACTGCCACTGTCTGCAACGGAGCAGATGTGCGTGTCTCCCTGGAATGCACATGTTGAAATCCTAATCCCAAAGATGATGGTGTGAGGAGGTGGGGTCTTTGGGAGGTGATTGTCATGAAAGGCAGTGCTCCTGTGAATGGGATCCGGGCCGCGGTCCTGGAGCACCCCTCCTGCCCCTCGAGGAGACAGTAAGCCATAAAAAATGATCCCAGCACTTTGGGAGGCCAAGGCGGGTGGATCACGAGGTCAAGAGATTGAGATCATCCTGGTCAACATGGTGAAACCCCGTCTCTACTAAAAATACAAAAAATTAGCTGGGCATGGTGGCACGTGCCTGTAATCCCAGCTACTCAGGAGGCTGAGGCAGGAGAATTGCCTGAACCCAGGAGGCGGAGGTTGTGGTGAGCCAAGATCACGCCATTGCACTCCAGCCTGGGTAACAAGAGCGAAACTCCGTCTCAAAAAAAAAAAAAAAAAAAAAAATGATGAGTTCGTGTCCTTTGTAGGGACATGGATGAACCTGGAAACCATCATTCTCAGCAAACTGACACAAGAACGGAAAATCACACACCGCATGTTCTCACTCATAGGTGGGTGTTGAACAATGAGAACACATGGACACAGGGAGGGGAGCATCACACACTGGGATCTGTTTGGGGGAAATAGAGGAGGGACAGTAGGGGCTAGGGAGGTTGGGGAAGGATAACATGGGGAGAAATGCCAGATATAGGTGATGGGGAGGAAGGCAGCAAACCACACTGCCATGTATGTAACTGTGCAACAGTCCTGCATGTTCTTCACATGTACCATGAAACCTAAAATGCAATTGTATATATATAAAGTCTCCATCTGTGAACCAGAAAGCTCCCTCAGCAGGCACGGAGGCTGCCCCTGCCTTGTCTTGGAATTTCCAGCCTCTGGAGCTGTGAGTGACAGATTTCTGTTGTTCATGAGCCTCCAGGCTGATGGCGCTTTGTTATGGCAGCGCAGCAAGGTTAAGCTAGTGTGTGAGGCCTGTGCCATTTGTTTAATTAAAGGAATTGAAGAAGACGTACTGTCAGCTGTGGTGTTAGATGACAGCGACTTGCTAGTGTAGGGTGATCGTAAAAGTGTACCCCTGGGGTGGGGGGGGCTGACAGTGGGGGAGGCTGTGTGCATGGTGGGGGGGCATGAGGTGGATAGGAAGTCTGTGCACTTTCCCCTCAATTTTTCTGAACCTAAAACTGCTCCAAAAATGAAGTCTATTAAAATACAAACAACAGCAATCATTTTAAAAGGATGAGTTCCCTCACTGTGAGCCTTGGCCGAAAATTGTGGTCCTTCCTGGACCCTTTTCTCTGCCACGTCTGGGCTGCCCCCTCTCAGTTTTGCTCTCAGCTATTGAACTTCAGATCTTTCCATCACGTGTCAAAATAAATACAGGCTCTCGGTTCTCGAACGCCTTTATCATCCCTCATTGCCCACAGACTTCACAGGAGCCCGTACCTTTAGTCTCCACAAGAAAAAAGAAGGCTGTGATCTCCATATTGCCACACTTTTATTTACCTTCTCTGTAATATAATTAATAGATGACTGCAGGGAGATCAAGGTGCTTTCAAAGGGAATGAGACAGCTTCATATGAAACGTGCTCTTTTGAATCAGTCCAGGGCTCTATCAAAGTCTGTGTGATAATTTCATGTAAATCCTGGTGTTCCGAATCTGTATCTTTTAACCTGTACGTACCATTTTTAACACACTACATTTCAAAGACATCGAAGGCTGGTCTAATTTGTATTACAGAATTACATTATTTTCTGCAAGCAGCACATCGTACTGATTTATTAAAATGAATATGGAAGCTCATTAGAAAGACATTCAGAGGTCTCAGACAGTCTTTCAAAAGGCTACGATGGAGAAAACCCACACAGTCAATGCAGAACCTGGTTTCACGCAGCTAGATGACACCCTGGACGTGTGTGCTTTGGAGTTGCCTATCAGCAGTCTCGGGAGGAGCTGCAGCAGCCGCAATGCCTGCCAAAGGCATTCAGGCTCTTGTCACCACTTGAGCCTCCCGTATATTTTGTTTACAGATTCCACCTTTGTTTAGTTTGGGCAAACAAAGTAGTTTTTACAAAGTTGGATTTCATAATGTTACAATTCCTCCACTGGTCCATCTCACAGACTTTACGTGACATTGATTCCCTAGTGGCATGGTGTTTGCTGCCATCAAATGTGAGCCGGGTTCTCTGTCTTATCCTCATGCCTCTTTTAAGAGTGGAAGTTGCGATGTGGGTAGGGAGAGCACTAACACAGTCTTGCAGCAGAGACACCCAGCATCCCTGTGTGGGTGATTCATCGGCAGGTGGGAGTTGGGAGGTGCCGGTCTGGGAAGTGGGACAGGCACCAGCATGGAGGCTGCATTTCCAAGCTCATCCACAGTGAGGTGGGCACTGAGGCTCCTTCCTGCAGGAATCTCCTCGGTCATCTGTGGTTCTCCTGGCCTGGCCCTCCCTAGTGCACAGCTTAGCACATTGGCTGCGCACTCCTTTCTCTCTGACAACTGTCTGTCCTCTAGGCATAGTCACCTTCCTCTTATTAGATGGGTGGGAGGGGTGAGGGTGTCAGGCAGAAACCCTTTAACTCTTTCCTGATGCATGAGCTTCCTGTGGTTGCTGGAACTGACCTCCTGCTGGGCGGACAGAAACGACTGACGTGCATCCCCTCGCACTTCTGCAGGCTGGAAGTCCAGAGCCGAGGTGTCTGCTGGGCCAGGCCTCCTTCTAAAGGCTGCAGAGAGGGCCCTTTCTTGCCTCTTCCAGCCTCTGGTGGCCCCTGTGATCCTGGGCTTGCGGCCAGTTCGATCGCTGCCTTCCTCTTCACTCGGCCTTCTCTGCTGTGTATCTGAGATTCAAATCCCCCTTTAGCTCTGTCTTGGCAAATTATTCAGTGTATAAAACAGTACTGTTAACTAGAGAGACAACACTAGACAGCAGATTTCTAGATTTATTCATTTTATTTAACTGAAATTTTATGCCCATTGATTTTGATTACCAGCTCCCCATTTCTCCTCCCTGCCCTGGCAATCATCATTCCATTGCATTTGACTATTTGAGATCCCTCATAAAAGGGAGATCACTCAGTATGTGTCTGGTTTATTTCACTCAGCTGGTTTATTCACAGTCACTCTGTGACTGGTTTATTTCACTCAGCGTAATGTCCTCCAGGTCCATCCATGCTGTCACACCTGGCAGGATTTCCTTTGTTTTTAGAGCTCTTTGTCTATATCGCCTTTTCTTTATCCATTCATCCCCTGATGAATAATTAGGAGGCTTCCACATCTTGGCTATTGTGAGTAGTGCTGCAGCAAACATGGAAGCTCCTCACTCAAAAGGCAGAGAACAACTGAATAAAGTCCAACATCCGACCATAAGCTATGTACAAGAGACTCACTTCAGATTTAAGAACACTCACAGCCTGAAAATTAAGAAATAAAAAAGGTATCCAATGAAGAATAGAGAGGTGAGAATGGCTACACTAATATTAGATGAAATAAACTAAAAATAGAACTAGGATGTGATCTGAAAAACCCACTTCTAGATATTCCTCCAAAGCTCTCTCTGGTTCATTCATTCATGTATGTATGTATGTGTATGTATATATATATATATATCTATATATATATAGAGAGAGAGAGAGAGACAGGGTATCACTCTGTTGCCCACACTGGAATGCAGTGGCTTGATCTTGGATCACTGCAACCTCCACCTCCCGAGTTCAAGGGATTCTCTTGCCTCAGTTTCCCGATTAGCTGGGATTACAGGCGCATGCCACTATGCCAGGTTAATTATTGTGTTTTTAGTAGAGATGGGATTTCACCATGTTGGCCAGGCTGGTCTCAAACTCCTGACCTCAAGTGACCCACCTGCCTCGGCCTTCCAAAGTTCTGGGATTACAGGCATGAGCCACCACACCCGGCACCTCCCCCTGCTTTTTTAAAAAAATGATTTTTTATTTCATTTTTTTTTTTGAGATTGAGTTTTGCTCTGTCACCCAGGCTAGAGTGCAGTGGTGCAATCTCAGCTCCCTGCAATCTCTGCCTCCTGGGTTCAAGCAAGGCTTATGCCTCAGCCTCTGGAACAGCTGGAACTACAGGCATAAGCCACTACATCTGACTAATTTTTGTGTTTTTAGTAGAGATGGGGTTTCACTATGTTGGCCAGGCTGGTCTCAAACTCCTGGCCTCAAGTGATCCGCCACCTTTGCTTCCTGAAGTGCTGGGATTGCAGACATGAGCCACTGCACCTGGCCTCTCTCTGGTTCATTCTTATAAGGACCTTTGTCATTGCTTTTAGGGCTCAATTTAAATCCAGAATGATCTCATTTGAAGATCTTTAACTTAATGACACCTGCCAACCCTCCTTTTCCAAATAAAGTCACTGTCCCAGATTTCAGCGGTTAAAATGTGAACGTGTCATTTGGGGGGCGCTGTTCTGTCCCCGTCCTTGGGGAGTCCCAGGAGCAAGCCTGCAACTCCCTTTTAGATCCCTTTAGAAAGTGGGGCTGGTTTTTCTCTGTCACCCTAGTCTCCGGGGTTCTAGTGGAAGTTTTCAGGCAAGAGGAAAGTCCCCTAAGCATGCTGGTAGTCCCTCTAAGCATGGGGCCCCTCTCTGTCCTCAGCTGACTCCATAAGGCTCTATCGTAGAGATCACCCTCACTGCTGCATGTGGACAGGGAGGTGCAGGGCCCACGCCTCTGACAAATCAGTGGGACAAGCAAAGGAGAGTCGAGGGTTCAGCTAAGAGCCCATCTGCTGAATAAGATCTCAGGGTTTTAGCTGTTGTCCAAGGCTGTCCTTGGGTTCGGGGTGGGTCTTCTGGAGCTTTGAGCCTGCTCTTTCCACATCCTCCTTTTCTCTTGCTGATCCCAACACATCCCATGTCCTTCTGCCATGGAATATCCTACCAGGATGATTCACACTAAGGTGCGAGGTGAGGGGTGTGTGCCTTCCACACACAAAGGCATGAGGCTCCAGTTGTGGGGTTTCCTGGGTCATTCATCCATCCATTTTTCTACAAAGCTCTTCCCCTGCCCCAGCCCATTTCCCACCCCTCTTAGCCAGTGTTCTCCTGGTTGCTGAAGGATGGCAGTTTTCAGAGTCGGATCTGAAGAAGAATCAGCTTGTCATCTTGAATGCTTGTTTAAAGGTGGATGTCCCCCCTCCTCCCCAGTACTGGGTATTACACTCAGTACCACCAAGAATTTGATCTGCAGGTCCGTGATGTGGCCCAGGAATCTGCATTTTCAGTGTTTCCCCAGCTGATTCTGTCCCAGTATTCTCAGTGACAGCCGGAGCAGCAGGGAGAGGCGGCCTTCATCATCTGGCTGGGGGCAGAAGCTTCCAGGCTGGAGGTGAGTGGCCACTGTCCAGAGTGAGCAGGGAGGACGGAGCAGGACCTGGTCTTTCTCTTCCGCTGGGCCGCGGTTCAGTCCGCATAGGTCCCAGGGCCCGTCTGTGCCAGGCCTGGTGAAAAGCACCGAGACTTGGCTGAGCTAGTTCTCCCTCCTCGTAGGGCACCAGGTCCTAAACTCAATCCCGTTTCCAAGGATCAGTGAAAGGAAAAAGCAGGAGAAGGGCCCGGGGCACGTATCCGTGTTTCGGACACTGTGCCCTCTTGCTCTGAGCCCCGGGGGCCTGCAAGTCAGAAACAGACCTTCTCCCTCCTTGGATCCTGCAGCCAACAGCTGTGCCCAGTGCTTGTAGAACCTGAAGAATGAAAAGCAAAATCTAAGAGAAAAGAAAAGATGGAAACTGAAGGAGCACTCTGCCCGGGGGAGTGGGGAGGGGTCTATGGGAAGGGAGGGCTGTTCGTGGCGGGGAGGGAGGAGCCCTCTCATCTGGGTCCCCTTCCTCCCTGGGTCCTGCGCTTTCCTTCCAGACCCCAGTTGCCTGATGACATTAACGTCTGGAAGCCTCTTCTTGGCTGAGTGGCCCATGGCCTAGGCAAGTCTTTCATGAGAGAGAGATTAAAGCTTGATGAAGGGATTAACCAAATTGCCCTTCAAAGTGTTACTTTTAAGTGGCAACATCTTGCAAAAGTGTCTGCGCTAACTGTCATCTGGGTGCAGCCCCTCCCTCCTCCTGTTTCCTGGCTGAAATAAGGAGGCAGATACTTCACGCTGAAGAACCAGCTTGACAACACATCCTCCCGCTCCGTCCACCTCATCCCAAGCGGCTTCCCTCTGTGCCTTTGCAAGCTGCAGCCTTCCCAGAGGCTGCCTTCCTGGGTACCCATTTCTGGTTATAGTACCAGGCAGAAGGGCAGGGGACATTCCTTGTGGGACCAAGTACAAGGGTGCTCTGGCTTCATCCAGTTCTGTGAACAGTAAAGCAGGCAGGATGGAGGAAAAGATGCTGAAAATTTCAAATCGCTAAACAAATGTCCATCGTCATTGTATGGACTGTGGGTACTTGAGGGTGAATCCAGGATCATCCCTACTGACCCCACTTCTATGAACAGACTGAACCTGCACCTGCCCCTTCCAGATGCTGAAGGCTGTGTCTGCGTTACTCGTGTCATCACTCCCTCAACTCCAGCTGCAGCAGGTAATTGAAATGGAAAGATGATCCGTAATCACTTGAGTTAAAAAATGAGTGGGAAATAGGTAGTTTTCCTAGAATATTCGGAAATCTCATCCTGCCTTTGGAGTCTGCATTTTGGAGACAGCGTAAGACCTCGGATGCTGGCTGTGCCTCCCGAAGTAGAAGGATGGCACCAGCGTGGAAGAGGGGAAAGCAGCGGCGTGGAGGGCAACCCGTGAACCTCAAATTGCAGAAGCCAGCTCTACACGGAAGGGCTTGTTAATACTTAATTTGCTTTGCACTAAAACATAGGCATCCTTATAAATGTTAACTCGGCACTGTAAGTACAATGCGTTAACCTGTTACAGAAACAGACTTATGGGAAGAAACCATTTTCTCTGCTACTTGCCAAACACATTTAACTGGGCCGCAGAGCCCTCTAAAATCACGTACGGGTTGGAGAATGATTCTGCCATCGGGATGTATTCAGAAAACCAACCATTTTTCTGAATTCTGAAGAAGACAAACAGAAGCCACTGCCAGAGAAAGTGTCTTCTGGCTTGGTTTCTTAGATGGTGGTTGGACTCGGAGCTTTCCTGCAATTTCTTTCTGTGCACAGCCAGGTCATTTTAGGAAACCATATACAGACAGGGCTGGTGCAGAGGGCTGGGGGCACTAATTGAGGGTGGAAATCCTGGAAAAAGCAGCCCCTCAGCAGCAGGGGGTAAGGAAGACCCTTTGCGTTCCCCAAGAGTGTGGAGTTTCTTCTGCTCTGGAGGCCCTGGCAGGATGTCTGATGTGTGCACAAGAGCCATGGGTGCTCAGAGGATGCCAGCCTCACCGAGTTATAACTCACGGAGTTATAAACAACCATGTCTTTCTGCTAAAACAGGAAGGTTTCCCTCTGACAGGCTGCATGGCTGTCATCCCAGTAAGCCTTCAGGAAACCAACAGTTTGCAGTATCCTGGACGTGGAGCCATGTTTGAAATTCTTTGCTTAGATCTCTTTTATCCAGTGGCCTCCATATCCCAGGCATGTGCCAAGCTCCTTCCTGGGGTTCAGCGAAGAAAGGAAGATTGCCTGTTCTCCTGCTGCAGGCCTGCTTCAACTGAGCAGTCAACCCAGACTTCAGTCTAAGTGTGCTGGATACTCTAGGCTCTACTTTTCTTCCTAAAGTCAAGGCAAAAAGTCCAGTTTCCTCTGAATCAAACATGTACACACTAATTCCTTTGCATCCTTCTGGCTGCATATTCACAGTGGCTCTCTTGTGCCCCAAGCACACCCAACAGAAACTGTTCTCCTGTGTAATCCTCACAAATTCCTGCTTCCTGAGCCAAACTCAGTGTCCCTCCAGCTGAGTTTCCATGAAACCCATTGTGGCAGTTTCCAGACTCTGCGGGGAAAGGCAGCTTCCTCCTGCATCGATTGTGAATTGGTGTACTTCGTTGGTCTTCCCCACAGAGGTTGTGAGTGTCCTCAGGATATTAGGTGGAGCTCTTTCCATCCCCAGCAAGGGGGAAGGAGAAGAAGAAAGGACGAGGAGAAGAAAGAGAAGGAAGAGAGGCGGGGAGACAGGCTTGTGAGACAGGCTCTCACAGTACTGGATGTTGGGCTCAGTGGCTCTCAAGAAAGCCCTCCAGGCTCTCGGGCGTCCACTGGGGAATCTCCTATTGGCTCAAGCCGGTTTGTCAGTTTGGAACCAATGGGCCACCTTCCGCCTCTGAGGTCAGAGTTGGTTTTGGAGTCTTCCTCAGAAAGTCTTTGTTCTACCAGAAACAAAGCCGCACATCTAATCTTCAAAATCTCCTAAAAAATGAGTGATAGGAAAAGACTTCCTACTCAATGATGGTGCTGCGATACCTGGCTGGACATATGCAGAAGAATGAAACTGAAATGCTCCTTCTCGTCATATACAAAAACCAATGCAAGATGCATTAAAGATTTAAATGTGATACCTCAAATTGTAAGAATCCTAAAAAAGAAAGAAAAAAAAAACCTAGGAAGTTCTATTATGGGCATCAGCCATGGGAAAGAATTTATAACGAAGTTCTCCAAAGCAATCACAACAAAAACAAAAATTGACAAGTGGGACCTAATTAAACTAAAGATCTTCTGCAGAGCAGAAGAAGCTATCAACAGAGTGAACAGACAACGTGCAGGATGGGAGAAGATATTTGCAAACAATGCATTCCACAGAGAGCTAGTGTCCAGAATTTACAGGAAACTTAACAAACAAATAACAAATACTTGTTTTCAAAAGTGGGCAAGACCCAGTGTGGCGGCTCATACCTGGAATCCAGGCACTTTGGGAGGCCAAGGAAGGTGGACTATGAAGTCAAGAGATCCAGACCATCCTGGCCAATATGGTGAAACCCCATCTCTACTAAAAATACAAAAATTAGCTGGGCATGGTGGCGCGTGCCTGTAGTCTCAGCTACTTGGGAGGCTGAAGCAGGAGAATTGCTTGAACCTGTGAGGCAGAGGTTGCAGTGAGCTGAGATTGCACCACTGCACTCCAGCCTGGAGACAGAGCATCTCAAAAATAAATAAATAAATAAAATAAGAAGTGGGCAAAAGACATGAACAGATACTTCTCAAGAGAAAACATACAAGGAGCCAACTAACATGAAAAAATGCTCAACATCTTTAGGGAGATGCAAATCAAAATCACAGTGAGATACCACCTCACACCAGTCAGAATGACTGTTATTAAAAAGTCAAAACATAACAAATGCTGGTTGGATATGATGGTTTATACCTGTAATCCCAGCATTATGGGAGGCTGAGGCAAGAGAATTGCTTGAGCCCAATAATTCAAGACCATCTTAAGCAACATAACAAGACCTCATTTCTACAAAAAATAGCAAAAATTTAGGTGGGCATGGTGGCACATACCTGTAGTCTCAGCTACTTGGGAAGCTGAAGTGGGAGGATCACTTGAACCCAGGAATTTGAAGCTACAGTGAGCCATGACTATGCCATTGTACTTTAGCCTGGGTGATAGACCAAGACCCTATCTCAAGAAAAACAAAATAAAAAATAACAGATGCTGGTGAGGCTGCAGAGAAAGGGGTATGCTTATACATTGTTGGTGAGGATGTAACTCAGTTCAACTAGTGTGGAAAGCAGTTTGGACATTTCTCAAAGAATTAAAACAAAACTCTCATTAGACCCTGAAATCCTATTTTTTGGGTATTTGTATTTACCCAGAGGAAAATAAATTGTTCTACCAAACCGACACATGTGTGCATATGTTTATCACAGCACAAATCACAATAGCAAAGACATGAAATCATTCTAAATGCCCATCAACACTGAACTGGATAAAGCTAATATCGAACATATACACTATGGAATACTACACAGTCAAAAATGCAGTGAAATTATGTCTTTTACAGCAACATAGGTGAAGTTGGAGGTCATTATCCTAAGCAAATTAACACAGGAACAGAAGACCTAATACTGCATGTTCTCACTTATAAGTGGGAGCTAAACATGGAATACTCATGGACATAATGATGGAAGCAATAGGCACTGGGGGCTACTAGGGAGGGAGGAAGAGAGGGAGGGAGGGAGGGAGGGCGAGGTAGGAAAATATGACCTACTGGGTACCGCATTCAGTACTTGGGTGAGTTTCAATTGTATCCCAAATCTCAACATCAAACCTGCACATGGACCTATTGATCTAAAATAAAAGTTGAAATCATAAAAAAGAAAGTTTTAGTCGTTCTAGAGGGCACCTTGAGAAGGGGACTTCCGTCAACCCAACTGAGTATTTGGAATGTTCTCTGTCTTCCCCACCAAGAGCCTTGGATTTCTAAGGACTGTCGTGCATGGAGCCTAGATTGTTCCAGAATTTCCAGGCTAGTTCTGGGCCACAGACCTCTCTTTCAACAAGCCCCACAGCGATGTTTTGTCCACAGAAATGGGCCTGGCAGGACCAATAATTTGGAGCTTTGTTTTTGCCATTTCCCCCGAAGATGAGGCCCATGTCTGCACTGCCTCGGTTGCTGGAGGCATCCCTGAACAGCAATTTGACTTGACACATGCTTTTCAATTGTTTGAAAGGTCATCAACTCACTCACCCCCTGGGACAATCAATCCATCATCCATCAATCAAATAATTCAGCAGATGCTTATAAAATGTTTGGTTGTGTCATGCCACATATGGTGTCTGTCCTCAGGAAGCTCCAGGAACCCAAGAAGGAACCCTACTTAGAGCTTCTCAGCAGGTCTCATGGAAACCCTGGAGGTTTTCAGAGATGTGCAGCTGGTGGGTGATTGCAGTGTCCCTGCTGGGGTCTCTTCACTCTGGCTCCAGGCATGAGGAGCTCTGATGAGCTTCCTGACCTGATTATCTGTTCATTAGTAACGTAAAAACATCATCCTCACAGACAGTCTTCCCCTTTTATAGATTAATGACCAAACATAGATAAGAATGGTTATTTTCTGGTGTTTTCCAAATTACTTTGTTATGTTAGGATCTAGCTTTTCAAAATCTTTCTATTGTCTTAGCTGTGGTGTTACATACTTCAAGATTCTGCTTATAATTTTGTTTTCACAAATAGGAAGAAGAGTTATGAGTAGGGCACCAGGGAACCCAGCTCCCCATCTCAGCTTGGCTGTGGACATGTGGGTGGCACTGGATGGATCCCTTTGTGCTGGATTTTTCACTGGGGAAGGATAGGGTCACTGGGGTGACTCCTGGGGTCCTTCCCACCAGTGGCAGTTGTGGTCCTGTATGTTATACACATAAGGAACGGGAAGAAGGGGAGTCAGGGTGGCTGGAAGGCAAATGGTTGCTGTTTCTACCAGGAGGGGTGGAAGCTTTTCTGTAGCCTTCATTCATAAGTGGGAGTACCTCCAATGGGGAAAATATAATTCACACGTATTCTATATCACCATAAAAGATCCTTTGTGAAAGATAAAAATGTAAGCAGGATTATTTATTTTCACGAAGCCTTGGATGGACGCTCTCATAGTCTGAATTCAGCTGTGTTCAGGGAACAAACTGTGTAAGTGGCTCAGGCATCCACCTGCAGTGCTGATGTTGAAAATCCCTGGGTGCACAAGCTCTTGCGAGTCCCGGCGAAGCAGGTGAGATGCCCGTAGGACTGATTGCTCTTTGGTCCACCCTTCTGAATACACAAAACCCTCAAAACAGAGAGGGGCTCAGCCTTCAGATAGGGCTTCTCTCTCCATCTCCCTCTTTACATGAAGACCAGCATCCTGGCACCCGATGCGATCATGCTCAGCCTGCCTTTATCACCAAAGCTTGCAGATCCATGCGGCAACATCACTTCCTGCCTCTCACTGGGGTGAGGTGCAGACGTCAGGTCTTCCAGGGGCATTTTCTGCCTTTCAAGACCTGAGGCTGCCCTGGTCTCACCCCTGATTTCATCCCCTAGAGAAATCCCTGAGGCATCTAAGGTACGTTGAGTGCTGTGGCACAGAAGATGGGGGATCAGAAGGCTTGAGGGGAAGCCCCAGCTGTGTCCCGTAGCCCTGTAAGTTTGGGCATCTTGCCTAGCATTGCCAAGTGTTGGGATGCTCTTACCCACCTTATGCACCAGTGTGAAGCCTAACGGGGATGATCCTCTGGCAGCTCTGGGCACAGCCCCTCGTGGATGACAGGTGCTTCATAAACAAGGATTTCTTTCTGCATTTTGCTGTTCTGGGGTGGAGAGAGAGGTCCCGACAAGTCTTCACTCTAAAGATTATGCCAGTCCATTGTGAGGGCTTTGCAGAATCTTCCTTGGCTGGTTTCTGTGTCCTTCCCTGAGATCTGGAGTTTTGCAGAAGGTGCTAGGTAATTACTAAACTCATCTTCAGGGTTGGTGAGGAACTCTTCACCCACCTGTGTGGGGCTCGTTTTCTCTCTCTTCTTCTCTTTGCTGTCTTCACAGGGATAGGGTCTTCCTGACCATACCTCACTGTGACCCACACCTGGAGGGATTCTGGAAAGCAAAGACTGCAGCCTGAGTTTCCCTCACGGAGACAAAGCCAGTCCCACCACCCTGGCTCAGGCTGGTGGCTGTCAGCAGGCACTGGGATACACTCTGAGCTTTAGTTCCTGTTACCCCAATTGCTAGGCAAGTGTGGGGACAGTGGGGATGCTCAGTGTAGCTGGCCTGGGAGAATCTGGCTGGGTTTCCAGAGACCCTCTTACATGATTAGGCTTTGTGTCTCCACCCAAGTCTCATCTTGAATTGTAATCCCCATATTCCCATAATCCCTACAAGTCAAGGGGGAGACTAGGTGGAGGTGATTGAATCATGGGGACTATTTCCCCCATGCTGTTCTTGTGATAGTGAGTGGGTTCTCGCGAGATCTGATGGTTTTATAAGGGACTTCCCTTCCTCAGGACTTCTCCTTCCTGCCGCCTTGTGAACAAGGTGCCTTGTTTCACCTTTGCTTTATGCCAAGATTGTAAGTTTCCTGAGGCCTCCTAGCCATACTGAACTATGAGTGAATTAAACCTCTTTCTTTTATAAGTCATCCAGTTTCAGGTAGATCTTTATAGCAGCGTGAGAATGAGTAATAGTCCCTCCTTCCTTTACCTGGAGCTTAAGGCTCCACAGGTCAATGCAGTGACGTCACTTCCTGCCTCCCACGGGGTGAAGTGCAGACCCCTGCTCTTCCAGGGGCATCTTCTGCCTTTCAGGAGTTGATGCTGCCCTGGTTGGTGGACAGCCTTACCTTACTTTATTCCTCTTTCAGCAGTGACCAGTCAGTTCCAACCGGAAGCGAGGGAGACAGAAATGTCTTCCGTTGAGAAGATCCATCCCAGGAATGCCTGCTGTGGGTGTCAAGTAGCTCTAGAAGGAAGTCATTTGAAGTTTTCTCTCTGCCCATGGAGCTGCTCTCCCTGCCAGTCTCATTCACTGGGCTGGCACCTGAGGGAGATGGTGCAAAGGACAGCGTGGCAGGGTTGAGAACGCGAAGGAGGGGGAACCATAATTTTTTTAAATTTTTCTTTTGAACAAATTCTAATTTCTACAACAATTCACAGCACATTTTTGAGACACTCACATAATCCCAACTAAACCTTAAAACCATGCATTGCTATTCTGGGAATAAAATTTGCAAAGTACTGTGCTTTTGTGCAGTCTAAGTCATTATATTTTTATGACTTTGGTTAACACTGGGCTATAAAAACCAGTAAATAACTGTTAAAAGCAGAGTCATTTGCTCAAAACTATTTTATGAGCTTCATTTTTGGAATGATTGAACTTTCCACTAGATTTTTCCCCTCCGTATACACAGAATCTTTGTGGTTTTTACAACTCAGCTTGTGAACAATATTCCACCTTCTGACTGAGGGAAGGGCGTGGGCCTGGTAGGCTGGGGATTGTTCTTCTGGGTCAGGATGATGAAACCAGACATGCTATTTTCTCCACTGTGTTCTTGGGAGAAACCATGGTTGTATTCTAGGCTCAGCATGCTTTCAGTTGGTGGTTACATCTAAACATAAATGTTGAAGCCATTTCAGAGGCACCCAGCCAAGCAGCACCTGCCATGGTTTTCACTCTTGTGGTCCTGGCTGCTCATGGCAAACTTGACCCCCTAAACACTCAGGTGCACTCTGAGCTCTATGTAGGTATATTTCAAACAGAAGGATACTTGGAGAACGACCGCTGTTGCACAGATGATGGTATGTTAATGTAGGAAGTGGAGGGACAGGTCGTGAGTTGCTAGTGTGCTCCTGGAGCACAGCCGGTTCTCTGCCTGCCCATTCCCATAGGTCCTCCGTGTCTCAGGAGAGCCTCAAGGGCAGGGATAACCCACAGGATGGGGTTCATCTAGCACCTGGGCACCCAGCAGAGGCGCTAGGAGGAGGGCTTTCCAGATCATATTTGGTGGAAAGTCAAGAAGTCTCTTGATACCAACATCAGGATCCAACACTCAGTGTATCCTAAGCTCCAGGCGTCCTGGGCAGCGCATTGCGGACTAGACGTAGTTGACTCTGCAGCAAGATTTGATAGTATGAACCCACATGAGATGGAGGGGGATGGGTCCAAGAAGCCCGTCCCAAGCCACGCAGCCAGAAGTACAGGGCTGTAGTTTGGTGGTCCTCACTGTGTCAGCATGGCTGCCACGTGGTGCCTGAGCAGACAGCATCACCGGGGGCCATCCATCCCATCTCAGCTCCATGTCAGTCTCCTTCAGCAAGGTGGCTGAGCCAGCAGGTCCCTGGGACCTGGCTGCCTGGAAGTCCTGCCCATCTCTACCTGCCACGTTCCAGACTTAATGACAGATCTGCAGCTGTAGAGCGTGTCTCCCGGAGCACTGGGCATGGAGACGGGTTTCAGAACAATGCACTCTGTGTACCTGTTTTGCTTCTCAACTCACTCTTTAATAGCCTGGAAATGTAAATCCAATCTGCATTTTTTTTAAGCCAGCAAACTATCAAACAGAGTAAGTGTTTCTTCGGCCACCACTGTGCTTTCTATGTGTGGCAGTGCTCACGCCACGATCCCCCACCGCCATAGGATTCAGTATTTTCATATTCCATGTGTCCTTGAAAAAGCAGTAGCGATCCCTTCCATTGCTAATGTTATTATCCCCATATGTTTCCTTTTGAGTTTTTTATTATCATACCTGACAAAATAGTTGCTGCTATTTTTCCTCTATTTCATTTGGGGAATGTTCACCCCTGAAATGACTCCATTAGGGAGGATATTGAAGCATTGAAAGAACTCATTGATTGGTGCTCAGAAGAATTCCCTGGAGTGACAAAACAGGTTAATGTCTCAATCTGTAACTTGCAGCCTCATATTTCTTTGTCAGTGTCAAGCATTCTAAGCAATCTCAGACCTTGATTTCCAACTACTTTCACCTTAATTTAAAGTTTCCTCAAGTGTGTAATCCTATAGTGGGTATTTTTAACCAAGAGTCTGCATTTCTTCCCCAACAGCATCTTCTAGGAGTGTTGTTCTGGGGTGGTGACTGTGAAGTGTTGTCTGGCAGGAAAAGTGGGGAATGGGAGATGAAAACCTATCCCTTTATAGAAAGCACAGCCCAGCATGGCTGGATCTCCCCGCCAGGTGTGACGAGGAGGGTGCAGAGAGGAGGCCTTTAGTGTGTGTTCAGTATTGGCCAAGGTTTAGATGACATTGTCACAGGCCAAATGTCTCTTAACTTAAAGTGTAGGTGTCCATATTTTACTTCAAATCAATTGACATAGCATAGCATTTCAGAACCATAAAATACCTGAGACACGGCTTCTGTAAGTAACTTACTTAGCACTGCAAGAAAACATTCTGGTCGCTTCATTTTGTTTCATTCATTAAAATTTGTAGTGGGAAAAATCTGATAAAAAGACTAAATTGGAGGCCAGGTGTGGTGGTTCACACCTTTAATTCCAGCCCTTTAGTAGGCTGAGGCAAGAGAATTGCTTGAGCCCTGGAGTTCAAGACCAGCCCGGGCAAAATGGTGCAGCATCATCCCTACAAATTAACAACAACAAAAAAAAACCTGATTTGGTGGCATGCACCTGCTGTCCCAGCTACTGAGGAGGCTAAGGTGGGAGGATGGCTGGGGACCAGGAGGCAGAGGTTGCTGTGAGCCTTGATCTTGCCACTGTACTCCAGCCTGGGTGACAGAGCAAGATCATGTCAAAAGAAGAAAAAAGAAAAGAAGGAAGGAGGAAAGAAAAGAGAAAGAGGAAAGAAAGAAAGGAAAGAGAGAAAGAAAAAAGACCAAGTTGGAATGAACGTTGGAAGGAATAAGTGGTTTCACTTGAGGAACTCGTATAGGATGTGAGCTTCCTTTATGAACTTAGAATCGAAGACTATCTTATAAGTTATTTTTTCTGAATTTAGATATTGTGATTTAGAAACTGTTGTTCCTGTCTTATCAAAGTTACTCACAATGCTTTCTGTGCTCTGAGATGCAACTTGTGGACTCACAAGAAATCCTGGCTGAGGAAGTAGAGTAAGAGGCGCTAACATTGCCAAATGCTTCATATATATGTACGTATTATTGTTATTATTATACTTTAAGTCAAATGCTTCTTGAGTATCAGATCCATCTGCTTACCATTTTAGTGTCTTAATTAACCCTTACAAACCCATGAGGTAAGTAAAAGAATCACTCGTTTACAGATGAGAAAACGGAGACTCTGAACGTGCACACATCTCACTGGAGGTCTAGGTACAGCTGACGATGTGGCACAGCGGAACCTCACCCTCAGGTGTGTTGGAGTCTGAAAATGACTCTTTTTCCATTGCATTGAACGTCTGACAAGACACTAACGCACACCCCACTGTGAAAGATTGCCCACAATTATGAAAATGCAGGCGGTTTGGTATGCTGCGTGCGTGGCATCTCACTCTTCATTAAGCCCCGGTGAGGACTCAGGGGTAAAAGTGATCTACTCTCCTGTCACCCAACACACGTTACAGTGTCACTTAATTCTCAGGGTGGGGAGAGGGACTTTGGAAATCCTGGCTAGCTATTCAACACAGGCCCTTTACCACCTGCTGAATGGAGATGTCTGAGTTTGTTCATTTTTCATGGTCTTCATCTGAATCCAGATAGCAAATGCTGTGTCAAGATTGAGAGCCAGGAAATCAGTCCATTTCCACTCTCAGTAGGTGCCACTTATATGCTTCTCAGCCACATCCGTAGACATGAAGTGGCAATCCCGGCACACGTGGCTGCATCGCGGCCTCAAAGTTGTTAGAGCGTGGAAGTGTTGAGACAACGTGAAGCGTGGCGCTGCCTCCGTCTTTCTGAAGAGCTCTCCCTGGCCCCTGAGCCAAGGAGCATTGCCTGGTGTCCACAGGGCTGTAGAGCCAGGGGGCGCTGATTCTTGCTGCCCCCCAGGACCAGTCAGATCTCTTTAAATTGACACTAACTGGATTTTCAGGCAATATAGTTTTCCAGAGACAAAAACCCATATCCTACCCAATTTGGCTCGTGTGATTTGCTGCACTGATTGTGACCCAAGGAGGTAGAACCCAACAATAAAGGAGGCACCTGCCAGCACCCTGGGAGGCGGCTCCTTCCTGCCTCCCTGCCTCTGCGCCTCTGTCTCTGAGGTCCACCGCCCTCTCCTCCCAGGCAGCGCTCTGCCCGCTCTGAGCCTCTGAGTGTGCTGTCACATCTCAAAGCAAGGGATATGGTTCAAAGGTGACTTCAATCAATTCTTTTTTTTTTCTTTGTAGATTTGCTATCAATCAAATCACAGTTATATTCATTTCTTGGTGAATTTAACAGAATAATTTGCCTTTTAATTTGTTTTTTTTTTAAATCTCAGCTTACTACAACCTCTGCCTCCTGGATTCAAATGATTCTTCTGCCTCAGCCTTCTAAGTAGCTAGGATTACAGGCATGTGCCACCATGCCCAGCTAATTTTTTGTATCTAGTAGAGATGGGGTTTTGCCATGTTGGTCAGGCTGGTCTCAAACTCCTGGCCTCAGGTGATCTACCTCCCTCAGCTTCCCAAAGTCCTGGGATTACAAGTGTGAGCCACTGCATCCGGCCTGGGCTTATATATTCTGTCTGTAAGTATGGAGACAGCTCAGAGAAGGAAGCTGGAGGAGCTACCAAGGCTTCCTGGAGAAGGACAGTGGGATTTGGGTAGGTGGCAGGTACAGGAGGGGACCTTTCTGGTCAAGGGGGAATGCTTAAGGCAGGTTTCCCCAGGGGTAAGCAAGATGTTCTCAGGTGATGCGATGCACGTTGTTCACTTTAGTAGCTATATGTTTATTTTAACATGTATTTTTTAAAAGTATCTAGCACATCAAAGCTGTGATATAACATTTTCTTTCAAAATAAATTTATTTCCCAAGAAGTAAGTCTACTTAAGAAAAAGTATTAAGTAAATAAAAGTAAGATTATTCTCCAGGCAAAAATCATGCAGTTGGCATACAAATGATTGAAGTTTAAGATACTCTTTTTTTGTTTGTTTCTTTTGAAAGAGAGAAAGAGAAAAAAAAAGAATGAAGGAGAGGAAGAAAAAGGAAGAGAAAGAGAGAGAGAGAACGGGAGTATTGCTTTATTGCCCAGGCTAGAATGCAGTCTAAAAATGGGAATTGAAAACCTCTTTTATGCCAATAATTGTGCTTAACAATGGAGACAGGAAGGAATAAGGGAAGAAAATAACAAACAAGCAGCCAACCAATATTTCATTTAAACCTATGAAATGCTATGCAATTATTGAGGAGTGATTTACTTCCAATTACGTAGTCACTTTTGGAATAAGTGTGATATGGTACTGATAAGGATGTATGTGTTGTGTATCTGAAGTGGAGAGTTCTATAAATGTTTATTAAGTTTACTTGTTCCGGGTCTGAGTTCAAGTCCTGGATATCCTTGTTAATTTTCTGTCTCGTTGATCAGTCTAATATTGACAATGTGATGTTACAGTCTCCCACTATTGTTGTGTGGGAGGCTAAGTCTCTTTATAAGTCATCAAGAACTTGTCTTATGTATCTAGGTGCTCCTGTATTGAGTGTGTATATATTTAGGATCATTAGCTCTTCTTGTTGCATTGATCCTTTGCCATTATGTAATGTCCTTCTTTGCCTCTTTTGATCTTTGTTGCTTTAAAGTCTATTTTATCAGAGGCGAGAATTACAACTCCTGCCTTTTATTTATTTATTTATTTTTGCTCTCCGTTTTGTTGATAAACCTTCCTCCGTCCCTTTGTTTTGAGTCTTTGTGTATCGTTGCATGTGAGATGGGTCTGGATGCAGCGTACCGATGGGTTTTGGCTTTTTCCTGTCTGTATGTTTTGATTGGGGGATGTAGTCGATTTAAATTTAAGATTATTAATAATATATGTAAGTTTAATACTGCCATTTGATGCTAGCTGGCTGTTTTAAATTTTTATCAATTTAATTTTATTATTTTAAAACTTGTTCTCAGTTTCATTAAGGTGTAATAGACAAACAGAATTGTCTGAATTAAGGGGGGAAATGGCATGCTGATTATATGTATATGATATACATAATATAATATATTGATTGCCACAATCAAGCTAATTAACACAATCAGTACCCCATCTAGTTACCATTTGTGTATGCGGTGGTGAGAACATTCACGATCTACTCTCAACAGATTTCAGTGCTACAATACGGGATTGCTAGCTACGGTCACCATGCTGTTCATTAGAGCTCCAAAACTGATTCATCTCATAAATGAAGCTTCATACTCTTTGACCAGCACCTCCCTCTTGCCCCCATAGCCGGCCCTGGGAAGCGCTATTCTACTCTGTTGCTATGAGTTGGACTCTTAGATTCCACATAGAGGAGAGCTCGTGTGGTATTCTTTCTGCTCTTTCTGACTTTGACTTCACTTAGCGTAATGCCCCCATGTTCATCCACACTGTCACCAACAGCAGGGCTTCCTTCTCTCAAGGCTGAGCACTGTTCTGTCATGTTTGCCCGCCTTTGTCCACTCATCCATTGAGGGACACTCAGGTGGTTTCCCTGTCCTGGCTGCTGTGAATAATGCTGCAATGAGTGCTGGGGTGCAGCTGTCTCTTTGAGCTGCTGGTTTTGTTTTCTTCAGTTACGTGCCCACAAGCAGACTCTCTAGCTCCAATGGGAATTCTGTCTTTGATTTTTGGAGGCAACTCCTGATTGTTTTCCATAACGGCTGCACCAATTGACATTTCCAGTGCACAAGGGTTTACACTTCTCCACATCCTCTGACACATCCGAGTGAAGGGGGGTGCTTTCCAGAGGAGACAGAGCAGGGACCTGGACAGGACAGATGGCTGGCCAAGGGAGACCCAGCTTCCAAATGTTGGGAAGAAGCCCTTCTGTGAGAGGGGAGGGGATGCCGGGGCTCCCAGCCCTTTCACCCTGTGGGGTGCTCTCCCGTGGAATTACTCCTCTTCAATCTACAGACACTCGATGTGTCAGGTCAGCTCCGTTTTCCATGTAAAACTGCTTTTCCTAAACTCTGTTCTGAGTGTTCAGGGCAGAAGATACAGTGGAACAGTGGATAATTAAATATCACATTTCCTTACTTCCCAGGTGCTGACAGCTGGAGTATGCCTCATTAACTTAATGACAGTTTTTTTGGAATACATCTGACACTTAGGCGTTGAATGCTAACGGCACTTCCCAGATGCACCTGAACTGTGGAAGTTCTTTCTTTAAGCGCTCGAGCACCCAGGAAATACTGTGCATTTGGGAAACACTGGGTTAAACTTGGTAAGTCTGTCTGTTTTCTGCGTGACTTCTCAAGATTTTAGATGTTTACAGCAGGGATAGGGTGTTTCCTCCTCCTCTGTGCCATGGTTTGCTGGGCTGAGTGCATCTCTGGGAATCTAAGCTGCTCAACCCAGCCATCACAGCAGGATTCTAATGGCCCCACATCTGCTATTTGTGAGCTGCCACTGCTGGTGAGCTATGGGTTTGGGAAGCCAAGTCAGTCTGCACGTCAGTTCTTCTCTCTGCTGGCATGGGATTGAGTCCCTCAGTTTCTCTTAGGGCCAATGAGTGCAAACTGGGTGCCAGGGAGACCTAGCTGTCCCGGGAGCGATACTGGGTGCTACTTGCAGACCAACCCTGAAAATGGGGGCAAGAGGTGCTCACGTCCTGTGCTCCCTTGTTTCTGGGCTCCCTGCTCCCCAGTGCCTCTCAGACCTGCTGCCAGAGAAGGGTTTTCTCGCTGAGGCCTTTTCCAGACCTGCCTCTGAGCTCCCCGAGGTCTTCTTTCTGTTTTCTTCTTATTGATCCTAAAAGTACTCACAGGTGAGGTGGTCGCTACAGGTGAGGTGGTTGCTGCATGTGACAGGCATGCTGCCAACACGGGTATGTGTGACCTGCAGAGGGAGGAATGGTTAGAGACCTGAGAGCTGTTTATTCATTCATTCAACAAATATTTCCTGAGAGTCTTCTATGTGCCAGGATGCTTCTAGGTTTGGAGATTCAGCAGGGAAGCAAATAGAAGGAACATCTCATATTTTAGTGGCGAGAAGCCAACAATCAGGAAATTAATGTAAAGCACGCAGTACGTGCAACCCCACAAGTGTCATGTAGGAAAAGCAGTGGGGAAGCGGTGTGGGAGGACGTGCGGAAAGGGAGAGCTCGCAGGAGTGGAGGGAGGACCTGCACCGTGTCGGCGAGGGCCTGGCGGGTGGAGGAGCTTGCCCCAAAACCACACGGCATCAGCTTCAAGGCCCACTTTCTGCCTGGGCTGTTCCTGTGGTTCACAGATCCACGTGATTTCCCTGCAGTCACGACTGTTTCCATCCTGAATTCCCTTCTGTCGCTTTGCCCTGTGGTGAGTGGCCCTGGAGGGCTATGGACAACTGTGGGATCTGGCAGAGTTGGGTTGGGAGGCTTTGGTTGAGTTTAGTAATCTGGAGTGCGTGCCTGGGGTTTGCGGCCACTCTGTTCAGTTGCACAGTCCTGATGGGAAGGTGCCCATCATTTTCCAGATCATTCCCACCTCGTCAGGACGTGAAGATTCCAGGCCGGAGGGACCAGCTCACCCTGGATGTATCCCAAGGTGCCCCATTCTGGAAACCTGGAGGAAGGAGGAAAAACCAGGTCTGTAGTGCTCAATGCTAGAACATTCCTCCACTCACGGCTCGTGTAGGATTGCACAGGAGGAGGACTTGGCTCTCGCCCTCGCCCAGGAGCACTCGTTCCGAGCAGCAGCCTCTTCTGTAGATACAGACCATTTTCTCCTCTTCCTCTTTCCGCTTTTAAAATGAGAATAGACCAAAAGGGAATTTGCCAGGATTTATTTGTTTACAGAATACAGACTTGTTGCATTTCTATAAAAAGTGAGGACACCTGTGTGTGAAGGGGCACGGTTATGCCTTCCAAACATCGAAGATAAAACGCAAATTTCCGTCAGCCAGGCCACACCATTGATCTATCCTCTCTGCAGAAAAATGATGTTAGTAAATCACTGTTATGACAAGAAGCAATGAAAGTGTGGAGGGCAGTATTAGAGTGTCTGGCAGGAGGTTTATAAAAGGTGCTGTCATTCTCGATTTTGTGATATACGTGGTCTTCATAAAACTAAAACTTTGTAATTTATGTACTCATTTTAACTAAATATGTTCTTATATGCCTAATTTCCTTCTGGTAATTTTTATTCCTACTGGTAATTCTGTACTGGTAGTTTTGTATTCCTTTCTTTAAAAACCTCCGCCTTCCTACACTGATCCCACTTTGGGCTTCCAGCATCCCGAATTCAGGTCCCTCCCAGTATGCAGACACTGAGGGTGCAAGTGTTCTAGATGGGAACATGTGCAAAGGTCCCAGGGTAGAAGGGTCTGGGCTGTCTGGGGAGGGCGAGGATGCCACTGGGCTGAAATGATGAAAGTACCTGGGGGCAGGGCACAGAATTGGGCAGAAGGGTGGCCTGCGGGGCTGGGAGGCCATGGCCATGGCTGGGCTGGTGGGAGGGGGCCGGGGAGTCCCAGGGGCTCTGGGTCAGGATGGTCCCTGCTGCTGTGTTAGGAAGAGCTCCTGGGCTGCCCGTGGCCTTTTCACAGTGGATGTTCTGCCTGGGGCCTGGCTCTGTATTCAGATCTATTCAGCATTCTTGGAACCTGCCAAGTGAAGAAATGGTTTTCTTAACAGTAAGATCTGGAAGAAATTGGATAATAGTGTGGAAAAGACTTCTAAGCATCCTTTTACAGAAATGTGGAATCCGATTTAGCCAAAGAACTGCCAGAAAGCAAGAGCAGTGCTTCAAAATGGCCTAGGAGGTGCCCACTCAGCCCTGGCCTGGCAGCCTCTGAAGCCTCTGGGAGCCTGGTTTGTGGTGAGGGCCACAGACTTGGCTCTGACTAGAGCAGTGAGAGAGCAGCAGGCTGGGTGATGAACGTGCATTCATGGGATGGAGTTTACGCTGTCCAGTGCCAGCAAATTCCTGGAAGCAACACACTTATTTAAAAAATTCAGCTTCTAACTAACTTGATTTTGAAATAATTGTAGATATACATGCAGGTGCATAAAATAATGCAGGGAGATGCCAAATGTCCAGTTTCCCTCAATGATAACATCGTGCAAAATTACAGTGCAAATCACAGCCAGAGAGTGACATTAATGTACTCTGCCGATCTTGTTCAGATTTCCCCATTCGGTCTTCACTCACTCGGGTGTGCCTTGAGTTCTATGCAATGTTATCACCCAGGCAGATTCATGTGCCCATCATTGCAGTGAAGACACGGAACATTTCTGCCCCCACAGGAATTCTGTATGATGGCCTGCCCTGTTTTGACCTCACCCTCTTCCCGCTTCCCCTCCTTAACCCCTGGAAACCACTCATCTGTTTTCTATTTCTAGAGTTTTGTCACTGAAAGGATGCTATGCAAATGGAATCACACAGTATGCCACCTTTCGGAGCTGGCTTTTCCCTCTCAACATAAAGCCCTTGAGACTCACGCCGGCTGCTGCCTGCAGTGATAGTCCATCCCTCGTCCTTGCTGGGCAGCATCCTGGGGCATGGGCAGAAAGATGCTTTTTAAAATCATGCTTTTGCTGCTCAGAATATCTCAGCACTCATCTTTAGCATCTTTGGTAAAATCTGTTAAGCCCTTTTCCACGATACAGTTCTCATTTTCACAATTCCTAGAAAAACTTCCAAAGAAAGGATTCCTGATGGATGTTGAGAGATTGCAGTGCTACTGGGATGCATTTATGCCAGTGCAGGAGGAGTTACCTGCATGACTCTCTACGTGGGCTGGGGCTCATTTAGAAAAGCCAAGCAGCATCCCCTGAAGCCCTCCCTGGTGCCTGCCTCCATGATGGGGACCACCAGGGGAGAGAGGACGGTTCTAGCTCCCAGACTTTTGGGTTCCTGGGCTTATAGGGCAATTCTTTTGGAGAGGAGGCTGTTGGATGCCTTGAGGATGAGGTGGTGGCTTTGCTGTTTCCCCCAGAGCTGGGAGACCAAGATGCTGCGTCTCCACGGAGAGTATGTGGGATGCGTCTTCTTTAGGGCCTGCCTCTGTGAGATGGAAGGCACTGGAGGAACACAGTGGGGCGGGGCAATAAATATCTGCAAACAAAAAGGGCACGTCCACTGTGATTCTCACCGGGTGCGTAAAAGCCCCTGCCAGTTCGCTTCATTTCATTCCAGACTCTGCTACCTTCCATTCTCTGAGGATAAATGGGTTAATTTTGCAGAGTGCTTTGAAAATGCGAAGTGCTGTAAAATTATCACGATGTAAGGAGGCCCCACATGTACACTAGAAGGAAAGAGGGGTGAAAGGGGCTACGGCTTGTAGTTTGCATAGTAAATTTCATGATCGCTTTCGGAAATTGCGCTTTCTTATTTACAAGTCTTGTCAATGAAATAAATTGAATGGAATCACCGGATGGCCCTAAATATTGTCTTTATTACCTAGAACCATCTTCAGAGAGCTTTTGTTACAGGAACTGGAAGCCTTGAGGTTGTGAAGCATGGGAGGCAAAGGGACACAGCGCCTAATTCTGATGGTGGTCACGACCAGCTATTTATTTGCTGAGCGAGGTGAGGGGGAGACCATCTCATTTAGACTTATTAAAGGGCTCAAAGTGTAACTCTCTTCAAAAGGGTCACTATAAATATGCCACATACTGTATTTCATAGAGTTTATGGGAAAGGAAATTGAAATCTCATAAAAATAGAATTGAATCTTGTCCAAACAATATTGGATATACCAAACGAGTATTTTTGTTATTACATATAACAGGCTGATATTCTGAACACATTTTTATAAACCGTTAGTTTGTTTTTATAAATTTTGGCCTTTCCTACAATTCTGAGGTTTCTTAAGTTATCAGCCAACATGACAGTGTTTTTAAAAATGAGAATGAAAGGCTCGGTTGTGGTGGAAAGGCCACCTCCTCCCGCCCCTCCTGCCATGCTACCAAGAGCGCTAGGTAGCTGGCTCAGGTCTTGTAATCTCAGGAGGGTGAGGCCCTGCAGGGCGAGGGTCCCAGGCCCTGGAAGTCTCATTTCCCTCAGACCAGGGGGTGGCCTCGCTGTGGGCATGGGGTCAAGTTTTGGTTAGAGTATAGGGAGAAGCTCTGCTGGGGAGAACTCTTTCTCAGAAACAAAATGAAACCAGAAGAGAGTCTCTGCAGCAAACCCTGGCAGCTGCGGCCTTACCCCTTCCCATCCTGCAAATTCAGGTTCTGGAGCTCCCACTGTAACCTTGAGACCACGGGCATGGTGACTGCCATCCAGAAGAGGCTGAGAGATGTGCAAAGTGCAGCCCGGCACCCTCACGCCTCCAAGTCACCCACCTCCAGAAATCTGCCACAGAGGAAGAGAAAGCCTGTGTGTCTGTAAATAAGCCACTCTTTGCAGGATTGTCTGTTACCTGAGGCCAAGTGCATTATTCTAAGATCATTCTACACAGACAAGTTAGAGAAGAAATAAAATGGCAGGGAATTATTTTAGAAGAGCATGAACAAATATAGACTGTGCTTCAGACTAGAGAAGCAATGCCATGTGGATGCTTAGACCTGGAGAGGGGGTCGAAATCTTGCATACAGATTTTCCAGGAAATGCTTTAATTCAGAAAAGCGTTTCCTGTGGTGGCTGTACCCTGCTTTCTGCTTCAAGGAGTTCTTAGCAATTCACAAAGGAACTCTGGCTTTCCTGGTTCATAGAGACCCCACAGCGTGGGGGTTCTTGGACATGAATGTTACGCAGGCTCTATGCCCAGGGCGCACGTTTTGTCAGTGAGCTCTACTGCTGGCATAAATGATGTTAATTTCTGTTAATTGGAGATGTACACAACTAAAACTAGTGTCAACCTTCCCATTTGCCTTTATGCACAACAACATGGAAATCAGATCCAAACACAGCTTTACTATCAGTAGCACTGACGTTAGTAACATCAATGTTGTTGTTTGCTTGAAACTGAGTTTCTCTTCACAATGTGAATACTGCTGTGATTTCCAGGGTTCCATTAGCTTTATGTTAAACGCACTATGTGTTGTCTGATGACCAAGTTCTCCATGTCTGTTTTCTTCACTGGACTTTACAGAAGCATCCCTTCACCACCATGTGCCAATGTCCTCGGTTTGGTAGAAAAGAATCACTGAATAATTGCATCCAATTCTGTCCTTTTCTTATTACCAGGGCAAAATCAAGGCCAGTTTACCCATGAAACAAGGAAAAATAGGATAGGTTGCCACACATTTATTTTTTTTTGAGATAGAGTCTCACTCTGTTGCCCAGGCTGGAGTGCTGTGGCATGATCTCGGATCACTGCTACCTCTGCCTCCCAGGCTCAAGTGATTCTTTTGCCTCAGCCTCCCAAGTAGCTGGGATTACAGGCACCTGCCACCATGCCCAGACTTTTTTTTTTTTTTTTTTTTTTTTTTTTTGTATTTTTAGTAGAGACAACATTTTGCCATGTTGGTCAGACTGGTCTCAAACTCCTGACCTCAGTAGCTGGGATTACAGGCATGAGCCACCGTGCCTGGCACTCCACACATTTTTTTAATACTTTAAGTTCTGGGATACATGTGCAGAACACGTAGGTTTGTTACATAGGTATACACATATACACATGCCATGGTGGTTTGCTCTACCCATCAACCTGTCATATATATTAGGTATTTCTCCTAATATAATCCCCTCGTCCCCCATCCCCCGACAGGCCTTGGTGTGTGATGTTCCCTTCCCTGTGCCCATGTGTTCTTATTGTCCAACTCCCACTTACGAGTGAGAACGTGTGGTATTGGTTTTCTGTTCCTGTGTTAGTTTGCTGAGAATGATGGTTTCCAGCTTCATCTATGTTCCTGCAAAGGACAAATTTGTCCTTTTTTATGGCTGCATAGTATTCCACGGGATGTATGTGCCACATTTTCTTTATTCAGTCTATCATTGATGGACATTTGGGTTGGTTCCAAGACTTTGCTACTGTAAATAGTGCTACAGTAAACGTATGTGTACATGTTTCTTTATAGTAGAATGATTTATAATCCTTTGGGTATATTCCCAGTAATGGGATTGCTGTGTCAAATGGAATTTCTGGTTCTAGATCCTTGAGGAATCACCACACTGTATTCCACAATGGTTGCACTAATTTACACTCCCACCAACAGGGTAAAAGTGTTCCTATTTCTCCACATCCTCTCCAGCATCTGTTGTTTCCTGACTTTTTAGGGATTGACATTCTAATTGGTGTGAGATGGTATCTCAATGTGGTTTTGATTTGCATGTCTCTAATAAGCAATGATGATGAGTGTTTTTTTCATATGTTTGTTGGCTACATAAATGTCTTCTTTGGAGAAGTGTCTGTTCATATCCTTTGCCCACTTTTTGATGGGATTGTTTGAATTTTTTCTTGTAACTTGCTAAAGTTGCTTGTAGAGTCTGTATATTACAGCTTTGTCAGATGGATAGATTGTAAAATTCTTCTCCCATTCTGTAGGTTGTTTGTTCACTCTGATGATAGTTTCTTTGCTGTGCAGAAGCTCTTTAGTTTAATTAGATTCCATTTATCAAATTTGGCTTTTGTTGCCATTCCTTTTGGTGGTTTAGTCATGAAGTCTTTGCCCATGCCTATGCCCTGAATGGTATTGCCTAGGTTGTCTTCTAGGGTTTTTATGGTTTTTGGTCTTATATTTAAGTCTTTAATCCAACTTGAGTTAAGTTTTGTCTAAGGTGTAAAGAATTAGTCCAGTTTCAGTTTTCTGCATATGGCTAGCCAGTTTTCCCAACACCATTTATTAAATAAAGAATTCTTTCCCTATTGCTTGTTTTTGTCAGGTTTGTCAAAGATCAGATGGTTGTAAATGTGTGGCATTATTTCCGAGGCGTCTGCTCTGTTCCATTGGTCTATATATCTGTTTTGGTACAAGTGGTACAAGTACCATGCTATTTTGATTACTGTAGCCTTGTACTGTAGTTTGAAGTCAGGTAGAGTAATGCCTCCAGCTTTGTTCTTTTTGCTTAGGATTGTCTTGGCTATCTGGGCTCTTTTTCGGTTCTATAGGAAATTTAAAATAGATGTGTGTGTGTGTGTGTGTGTGTTTTCTAATTCTGTGAAGAAGGTCAATGGTAGCTTGATGGGGATAGCATTGAATCTATAAATTACTTTGGGCAGTATGACCATATTCATGATATTGATTCTTCCTACTCATGATCATGGAATGTTTTTCCATTTGTGTCCTCTCTTATTTCCTTGAGCAATGGTTTGTGGTTCTCATTGAAGATTTCCTTCATATCTCTTGTATGTTGTATTCCTAGGTATTTTACTTTCTTTGTAGCAATTGTGAATAGGATTTCACTCATGATCTGGCTCTCTATTATTGGTGTATAGGAATGCTTGTGATTTTTCCACATTGATTTTGTGTCCTGAGACTTTGCTGAAGCAACTTACTAGCTTAAGGAGGTTTTGGGCTGAAATGATGGGGTTTTCCAAGTATACAATCATGTCATCTGCAAACATAGACAATTTCACTTCCTCTCTTCCTAGGTGAATACCCTTTATTTCTTTCTCCTGCCTGATTACCCTGACCAGAACTCCCAATACCATGTTTAATAGGAGTGGTGAGAGAGAGCATTCCTGTCCTGGTTTTCAAAGGGAATGCTTCCAGCTTTTGCACATTCAGTAAAATATTGGCTGTGGGTTTGTCATAAATAGCTCTTATTATTTTGAGATATGTTCCATCAATGTCTAGTGTATTGAGAGTTTTTACCACGAAGGGGTGTTGAATTTTATTGAAGACCTTTTCTGCATCTATTGAAATAATCATGTGGTTTAGGTCATTGATTCGTTTTATGTAATGGATTATGTTTGTTGATTTGTGTATGTTGAACCAGCCTTACATCTCAGGGATGCATCTAACTTGTTCATGGTGGATAAGTTTTTTGCTGTGCTGCTGGATTGGGTTTGTCAGTATTTTATTGAGGATTTTCACATTGATGTTCATTAGGGATATTGGCCTGAAATTTTCCTTTTTTGTGTTTGTGCATCTCTGCCAGGTTTTGGTATCTGGTTGCTGGCCTCATAAAATGAGTTAGGGAGGAGTACCTCTTTTTCTATTGTTTGGAATAATTTCAGAAAAAATGGTACCTGCTCTTCTTTGTGAACTTGGCTGTGAATCTGTCTAATCCTGGTTTTTTTTTTGTTTGTTTTTGGTTGGTAGGCTATTAATTACTGCCTCAATTTCAGAACTTGATATTGGTTCATTCATAGATTTGACTTCTTCCTTGTTTAGTTTTGGGAGGGTATATGCATCCAAGAATTTATCTATTTCTTCTACATTTTTTAGTTTATTTGTGTAGATGTGTTTATAGTATTCTCTGATAGTAGTTTGTATTTCTGTCAGATCAGTGATGATATCCCCTTTATTATTTTTTACTGTGTCTATTTGATTCTTCTCTCTTCATCTTTCTTAGTCTGACTAGTGGTCTATCTGTTTTGTTAATATTTTTTAAAAAATAGCTCCTGGATTCATTTAGTTTTTGAAGAGTTTTTCGTATCTCTATCTCCTTCATTTCTGCTCTGATCTTAGTTATTTCTTGTCTTCTGACAGCTTTTGAAGATAGGTTTCCTGAATACAGCACACCGATGGGTCTTGACTCTATCCAATTTGCCAGTCTGTATCTTTTAATTGGGGCATTTAGCCTATTTACATTGAAGGTTAATATGGTCATATGTAAATTTGATCCTGTCATTATGATGTTAGCTGGTTATTTTGCCCATTAGTTGGTGCAGTTTCTTCATAGTGTTGATGGTCTTTATAATTTGGTATGTTTTTGCAGTGGCTGGTACTGGTTTTTCCTTTTCATGTTTAGTGCTTCCTTCAGGAGCTTTTGTAAGGCAGGCCTGGTGATAACAAAATCTCTCAGCATTTGCTTGTGCATAAAGGATTTTATTTCTCCTTTGTTTATGAAGCTTAGTTTGGCTGGATATAAAATTCTGTGTTGAAAATTATTTTCCTTAAGAATGTTGAACATTGGCCTCCACTGTCTTCTGACTTATAGTGTATTTCTTGAGAGATCCACTGTTATTCTCATGTGCTTCTCTTTGTGAGTAACCCAGCCTTTCTCTATGGCTGCCATTATCATTTTTTCCTTCTTTTCAACCTTGGTGAATTTGATGATTATATGTCTTAGGGTTGCTCTTCTCAGGGGATAGCTTTGTGTTGTTCTCCATATTTGAATGTTGGCCTGTCTTGCTAGGTTAAAGAAGTTCTCCTAGACAATATCCTGAAGACTGTTATTCAACTTGGTTCCTTCCATTCTCCCCATCACTTTCAAGTACACCAATCAAACATAGGTTTGGTCTTTTCACATAATCCCATATTTCTTAGAGGCTTTATTCATTCCTTTTCATTCTTTTCTCTCTAATCGTGTCTTCACACTTTATTTCATTAAGTTGATCTTCAATCTCTGATATTGTTTCTTCTGCTTGATCAGTTCAGCTATTGATACTTGTGTATGCTTCACAAAGTTCTTGTGCTGTGTTTTTCAGCTCCATCAGGTCATTTATGTTCTTCTCTAAACTGGTTATTCTAGTTAGCAATTCCTCTAATCTTTTTTCAAGATTCTGATTTCCTTGCTTTGGCTTAGAACATGCTCCTTCAGCTTGGAGGAGTTTGTTATTACTCACTTTCTGAAGTCTAGTTCTGTGAATTTGTCAAACTCATTCTCTGTCCACTTTTGTTCCCTGGAGTCTGGAAGGAGTTGTGACCCTTTGCAGGAGAAGAGGTGTCCTGGTTTTTGGAATTTTCAGCCTTTTTGTGCTGGGTTTTCCTCATCTTTGTGGATTTATCCACCTCTGGTCTTTGATACTGGTGCCCTTTGATGGGGTTTTATATAAACACCCTTTTTGTTGATGATGTTCTTGCTTTCTGTTTATCAGTTTTACTTTTAACAGGTCCCTCTGCTGCAGATCTGCTGGAGTTTGCTGGAGGTCCACTCCAGACCCTGTTTGCCTGGGTATCATCAGCAGAAGCTGCAGAACAGCAAAGATTGTTGCCTACTCCTTCCTCTTGAAGCTTTGTCTCAGAGGGGTAACAAGACGCCAACAAGAACACTCCTGTATGAGGTGTCTGTTGATCCCTGCTGGGAGGTGACTCCCAGTCAGCAGACATGGGGTCCAGGGACCCACTTGAGGAGGCAGTCTGTCCCTTAGCAGAGCTTGAATGATGTCCTGGGAGATCTACTGCTCTCTTCAGAGCCAGCAAATGGAAAGGTTTAAGTCTGCTGAAGCTGAGCCCACAGCTGTCCCTTCCCCCAAATGCTCTGTCCCAGGGAAATGGGAGTATTATCTATAAGCCCCTGAATGGTCTGCTGCCTTTCTTTCAGAGTTGCCCTGCCCAGAGAGGAGGAATCTAGAGAGGCAGCCTGGCCACAGCGGCTTTGCAGAGCTGCAGTGGGTTCCACCTAGTTCGAATGTCCAGGTGGATTTATGTACACTGTGAGGGGAAAACCACCTGCTCAAACCTCAATAATGACAGACACCCCTCTCTGCACCAAGCTCGAGTGTCCCAGGTTGACTTCAGACTGCTGTGTTGGCAGTGAGAATTTCAAGCAAGTGGATCTTAGCTTGCTGGGCTCCGTGGGGGTGGGATCTGCTGAGCTAGACCACTTAGCTCCCTGGCTTCAACATCATTCCCAGGGAAGAAAACAGTTCTGTGTAGCTGGCATTCCAGGTGCCACTACAAACAAAAACTCCTGCAGCTTGCTCAGTGTCTGTCTAAATGGCTGCCCAGTTTTGTGCTTGAAACCCAGGGCCCCGGTGCTGCAGGTACCCAAGGAAATCTCCTGGTCTGTGGGTTGCAAAGACTAGGAAAAGCATTTCCTCATGGCACAGACAGTCCCTCACAGCTTCTCTTGGCTAGGGGAGGGAGGTCCCTGACTCCTGTGCTTCCCAGTGAGGCAACGCCCCACCCTGCTTTGGCTCATCCTCCGTGGGCTGCACCCACCATCTAATCAGTCCCAATGAGATGAGCTGGGTACCTCAGTTGGAAATGCAGAAATCACATGTCTTCTGCATTGATCTTGCTGAGAGATACAGATCGGAGCTGTTCCTATTTGGCCCTCTTGCCAGCCACCCAAAGACCACATTTTCTTAAGTTATGCAGATACGATCTTGAATTGGTTCAGATTTCCCTGTGAAGACATAACTTTATTACATTTACAGAAAAGGAAAATACAAATATTACGTTAAAGCATCAAGAGCAGCCTGATTCGGTTATTGATTAGCCTCCCAGCCTTGCCCACTGACTGGGTCTTTTGTTGTTGGAAAGCCACGTGGATGAGGTGAGCAAAAGAGTTGAGAAACAGTGATTGAGACAATGCTCATTCATTGCTCAGCTTCTCTCTACAAATACAGCTATGTTACTCTCCCATCAGAGAACTGACTGTGTTTAAAACGTTAAATTGTTTGAGTACCTAATACAGTATTGTGGTTTGTAATTAAAACAAACAAATAAATAAAAGGTTATTTAGGAAAAAAGTAAAAACCTCCCTTCCTCTCCTATGGCCTAGTCACCTTTCCTTTCTAACAGGATACTGACATTTCTAGGATCGGTATATCACCAGAGATATGTGCTTGTCTGCATAGCTATGCACAAATGTTTCTGCCCAGTGGCAGAAGAGTACACATGGTTCTGCACCTTTGTGTTTTCAAATGTATACTTACTGGTGTAACTTTATCCCCTCCCCATATGTGGATGCAGATATCACATATTTACCAAGTCTTTGTGCAATTTAAAAACTTTAATCTGGTAATAATTTTATTGCTAACCTTCCCAGTCACATTTGAATATTCTCAGTAGATTCTACAAGAGGACTTGACGTGGGTTTGGGATACATCAACTTGGGAAATCAGTAATTTTCCAAGGAGTTTGAATATGTCTTCCATGTATGCTTTTCAGAATATTTGCTTGTTTAGTGTGAATTTGTACCTTTATGCAAGGAGGACAAATAGAATCCTAATATGGCTGCTGAGAGCCACAGCCTCCAGCTCAGTTGCTAGTTCAGGGATTTACCTACTTATTTGGCACCTAATGTGTGCCAGCACTGTGCTGAGGACTGCAGAATCAAAGCTGAATCGGGCACAGATCTGCCTTCTGAGCTGTGTCCAGAGGAGCCCATGGGCCAATGGGGAGGGAGACTTGAAAGCCAGTTGATTCAAGCCAGCGTAGAGTGACGTGATGTGATGTGGCAGAGAGGGGCAGGAACAGGGAGAATGCACCCTGTCGGGGGTTGAGGGGAGTAGAGGGAAGGTGACTGAGATGAGTCACGTGGGAGAACAGGTGTTTGCAGGGAGATGACAGGAAGGAGCTGCTCTGAGATCCAGGCAGGACTGTGGCCAGGCTTTGTGCTGGGGAGTCATGCATGTTCAATGTACGTGTGCCCCAGGGCTCTGCTGGTTGTTCAAAAGAGAGACCTGACTCACACCAGCCTAATTCTGGGGAGGGAATCTTTTGATTCACATAATTGAAAAGTCCAGGGTAAAAGGCTCAGGCCTGGGTGGAAGGAAGGACCGAGAGACAGTGGCCTCGTGCTTCCTCTTGCCTCTTGGCTGCATTGCTTATTGGGATTTAGCGCTGTTCACTCCTGTGCGAATAGCTTCTTTGCATGCCAGGGCAGAGGCTCTCCTTGCTCACGGTGTGCGGTCTTTGCTGCTCTGAACCCCTGAGTGATGGAGAGAGTCCACCCCATACTGCTAGTAGAAACTTGTGTGGACTTGGCTGGGTCCTGTGCTGCTCCTGGACCTTAACTGTGAAGGGGGTGAGCAGAGGCTCAGCAAGGCTTTGTCTGTGATGGCGCTGTACTCCAGGGGCTGTGGGGGGCAGGAAGGGCCAAACCAGCCCCCAGAGAACCACATGAAGCAAGGGTAGGACAAGGCCCAGTGAAGATGCTTTCTGTGCTGAGCTGAGCAGCGTAAAGGAGACGCCACTGGGTTTGGCCAAGACCCTTCCTAAGATGGTTCCTCAATTGCTGGATTACCCCGGTGCTGGTGGGGCCAAGTGAGGCATGGTGGCACCAAAAGGAAGGGCTGCCTGCTCCTTCTGTTTTGTTTGGCCAATCGGCTGCCCAGGCATGTGCCTGAGACCTCCCCAGATCTGCGGAGTCTGTATCAGCAGGCCCACACAGCCTTGGCTAGAGTGTGCAGGGAGCCCTGGACTCCCCTGTGCCATCAGGGGGGCTCTTGGTGACTGCCCTTTGGTCCCTGCTTCACCCATATCACCCATCCCCACAGCGTGGCAGCTCGGAGGGTTGGGTGGAACAGGCACTTCACCTGCTCCAGGGGAGAGCACTGCCTGGTCTGAGCCCTCTGAGGTAACCCCACCCCACTGAACCATGCTGATGCTTCGGGACTGTGTAGTCAAAGGGAATCCCAAAGCCTGCTCTGATGTGAGTGGAGACACTCGGCCTGGAAGCTGCCGTGCCACAGGGGACAGCTGCCGAGGCAGAAGTGAACACACAGCAGTCACAGAGCCAGAGAGCAAGAGGAACTAAGCCACAGCCCTGAGGTCACGGTGGCCACGGGTCAAGCCCACCTGAAGCCCGCCCTACCTCTGTGGCCCCACCCAAATCTCAGCTGGAATTGTAATCCCCACAAGTGGCGGGAGGGAGGTGGCTGGGTCCTGAGGGTGGTTCCGCCATACTGTTCTGGTGATAGTGAGTTCTCACGAGATCTGAGGGTTTCGTAAGCATCTAGTGTTTCCCCTGCACTTTCCTCTCTTTTCTTCCACGTGAAAAGATCCAAATTTGCTTCCCCTTTGCCTTCCTCCATGATTGTAAGTTTCCTGAGGCCTCCCAAGCCACGTGGAACTGCGAGTCAATTAAACTCTTTCTTGTATAAATTACCCAGCCTCAGTTATTTCTTTATAGCAGTGTGGGAAGGAGCTAATACACTCTGGGATTCTTCCTGTGACTGCTGAGACCTGCTCGAGTCATGTTTCCTTACTTACCCCTCAGATAACCCAGCTGGGGTCCTGTCCCTTGGGTTTCCAGGACAAATCCAGAGAGTCTCAGTCAGGCCTTCGCAATCGATCAGAAAGCTTTCAGTAACACCAGCCTCAGGGCCAAGGCTCAAGGCCTTGGTGTCAGGCTTCTAGGAAACCCTTTGCCCCTTTGTAAATTGGCCTCCTCCCTTCCGTCATCTGAACAGTCACCTGCTCTCATGGGCAGCCTCTCCTGGGCAGCCTCTCCCGGGCATACACAGACTGGCCTGAGACGCATCCTTCTTGGAGTTCCGAATAACCTCTCCTGGGCATTCATGGACTGGCCTGAGAGTCATTCTTCTTGGAGCTTGAAATGTGCTACAGTGACGAGGATCCCCTCCAAGCCCCATCACCACACAGAGAAGTCTCTGGAACCTTTCACTGGCAGATTCTTGTTCAAACAGGAAAGAAGCCCAGCAACTCTGAAGGGGAAGGAAAGTGCGGTGAATCCTGCCACCGCCTGCAAATGCCGATGCCTCTCTTCCGTTGATCCAGCCCTGGGTCTTTGCACACTCTTTCTGCATTGAATGTGCTGCTTTTTTTTACCTCTTTACTTGCGGGTTTAATTTGACTTATTCTTAGGAACAAACCCAGTCAAGGTCCTAGCTTCCCCATAGAGAAAACCCACATTCTCACACGGGCTGCTTCAGCCTTGATTCTGCTCAGCTCACCTCGTGCCTCCTGCCTTGTTCTCCGCCAGTCACTCAACTCTGGCTGCTCCTTGCGTTTTTCTCAGCAGCCCCAGCAGCTTGGCCTGGGTGTGCTGGCACCAGCTGTTCCCTCTGCAAAGATGCTGTTCCCAGCCTTCCGGCAGGGCTCATCCCCAGTTCTTTCCTGGAAGCTACCTTCTCTGGGAAGCCCGCCCTGACCACCCGTCTTCCGCCTTCTTCCACCGAGCTTGCTTTCTCCCTCTACTTTCTGCTTCTTTTATATTTTATTTTTTGCTACACACACACACACACACACACACATAATTTACCTATTTGTATGTTTACTTTTTATGGCACGGCCATTCCACAATCACCATAATGTAAACCCCCAGAGAGCAGGGATCAGAGATCTTTGTCCGATTTGTTCCCTGATGGATCCTATGTGCCCAGAGCAAGCATCTTTGTCAAAGGACATATGAGTGGATTTCAGGGACAGTGGACAGCCTGCTCACTAGGACGCTTGCCAGCGGCCAGCCGGCCACGCTCCTGACAGCCAGTACACCATGCAGGTGCATCCTTGCCAACACAAACAGCCCAAGTTCCCCTGGTAAGAGATGGGAAGAAGGTGAGTTCCCAGGGACTATTTGCCTTCCCTGCCCTCAAGTTTTCTTTCAGGTTTAAACTTTTAAATTATGAAACAAGCTACTAAACAGGAGAGGCTATAAAGCCATAGCAATTGTTGTTTTCTGACAGTAAAAGGATTCAAGAGCGGGAAAATGGGGACGTGTGTCCCGGGAGCGGGGAGGTTGAGCAGACTCTGCTCCCCTGTGCGGCTCCTCACCTACTGGAAGGAGCCTCTGTTCACGTTGCTTCTATGCTGTTAGAAGTTTAGCCTTTTGTTAAATTATTTAGAGCTTTTGGGGGCTGCCAGTCAGGATAGGATTAAAGCCAGATATTTCTTTCTTGGTCCTGTTGGTCTGCTGCTACATATTTTCAATAACAAAATGTCTTCAAGAAGCACAATTTCAATTGAAGTAAATTAGCGTTTGATACAGATTAATCCTGCTGAATGAAGTTCACTCCAGATCACAGCAAGAGCCAAGCTTTGGCTGTAGTCACCACGAAAGAAAATTCTCAATGAAATTTAATCAAAAGTTATGTCTTCTTCCTTAGCTGTTTTTTTAAAATTTTAATGCTGATATGAAGGTGAAATGTACTTTGTATGAAGCTGATGAATATGGACTTAATTTGATGGTAGAATTATTGGGAAAGTCATTAGAAAATCATAAATAACTTTTAAACTCCACCAAAATATGTATGTGTCTATCTTTTCTTAGATTGAATCTTGTCTTATGAACCTATTACTTTCAGCAAAAATAAATAAATCTAACTCGACATTATCGACAAGTTTCAAAAATAGCAGAAACCGTCCTTCCCTTTCTCAGTTAGGATTGTCATGGGGCCACTTGAGTGGGTTATGCAAGCTTATAAAAATCATTCCCAACTGGAATTTCTCATCTCGTTCGTGGATCATCATAGTGTTAGAGTTTCGTGATTTATTCACATTCTCAATTTGCTGTGAATAGAGAAACGGCAACTTACTCAATACTCAACTTTTATGGAATTTCTCTCTGAGGAAAGAAAGATACCAGTAGCTGCCATTTACTAAGTGCTAACTGTGGCTCAACTCTAAGCTAAGCTTTTGATGTATATTATCTCATTTAATTTTTGAAATAATACAAGGACTTCAATGTCACAACTCTGAATTTAGAGATAGGGAGACAAAGACTCACACAGGCTTATACATGGCTAGGTCTCTAGAGTTAATCCACAGACAAGACTCAGATCTAAGGCTGTCTGATGAAAGAAGCTTCCATCTTAATCACAGAGCAGCAGAGCCAAGGGGAGCGAAGAAGAAGAGGGACAATTATTAAACACCTACTGTTTGAGGGGCATTTTTACATTGAAACTGTATTAAGATATTTTACATTTAAACTTGCATTAGCCTCAAAGCAAACTTCAAGGGAGTGCTCCTCGTAATGCTCTTTTCTAGAATAGAAGATGGGAACGCAGGAAGCCTAAGGAATATTCATAAAGAGGGGCAGCCGGTGAGTGTCTGAGCAGGGTTTGAATTCCGAGTTGCTGCAGGCTTCCCGTCACCATCACCACTCCCGGGACCCACCGCGCCGCTGGATTTCCTCCTGAGACATCCCCTGGCCTCGTGGTCCCTCCCCATGGGTGTGTCTTTTTCTTTTTTGAGACAGAGACTTGCTCTGTTGCCAGGCTGAAGTGCGGTGGCACAATAATGGCTCACTGCAACCTCCACCTATCTGGCTCAAGCGATTCCCGTGACTTAGCCACCTGAGTAGCCGGGACTGCAGGTGCATGACACCACGCTGGGCTAACTGTGTCTTTGTTTTAAACGCCAAGACATCAGTGTCCCCAAGTGTGTTGGGGAGACAAGATGGGAAATGGAACAGTAGGTTTGGGAACACATCCTCCTTCCTGAGACAGAGCAGGGCCCCAGCTCCACTGTGGGAATTTTCCTGGATGATTGGATTTTTGGCTTTTAAGACAGCATAAAAGGTTTGCCTTTGCCCGTTAGATGCACTGCAGAAGCTCCCCATGGCTGAGCGACTGCACACAGCCGGGTTACAGGATGTCACAGGAGGTAGCTGCGAAGACTCTGGACATGCACCTTGCTGCATCTTGCCAACACGAAACACACCATTGACCCAGGGTGTGCCTGCCCAGCCTCAGCTCTGGCCAGCTGTGCCACCCACGGGCCCTTCAGGTGTGAGGCCTAACAGCCCATGTGCCTGGCAGTCATCCCTGTGAGGGGCTCACGGCTGGGACTGAGGCACCATCCCTCTCTGCTTTCTTCCCTCTGAATCTGAAGTGAATGAATATATTCATGTTTCAAGAGGAGAAGATCACAAATGCCAGGACTGTCACAGCCAGGCAGCGGTCACATGGGGACTGTGTGTCTTTGAGCTTAAGTGTGGCTTTCTTGGGTTTGCCAGTGACATTCAAGTGGGAAGGAAGAGGATGGCACGTTCCCCAGGAGAATGACTTTCTGGTCCAGGTGTGGTCTTAGAGGCAGTAATTAGTTGCTTCCATCTTTCCGTGTCCCTACAGTTCCTGTCCTCGGGTGGGGTGCCTGTTCCTGCACGGCCAGGATGCTGCCCCCTCTTGCGCCGTGCCCCCTCCACCCTGGACTCCCTTTGAAAGTCTGCTTCTCTGGGCTGCCTCTCTGGTTTCACGGAGCGATATTTCACCTTTGGAGCTACCAGGAGGGTCGCAATCAAGGCAAAGGAGATGTGAAGAAGTGAGTGTGGCTTCCCTGAGGTTTTCGTGGCCTCTCAAAGCTGCTGTTGATCAATAATAAACGGAATCCCAAGAAGACAGCTCCCAAGTCATGCTGGAGCAGACAGCAGCTCAGGAGGGGCATTCGGGGCAATGTCCATGCGCAGGTCACACAGCGTGGCCCTGAGCATGGGCAGCTCCTTCCAGGCCACGCCCTGAGGGTCCGGCTCGCCTTAGCCTCTTCTTGCCCTTTGCTGGAGCCCTGCCGTTGGGAGAATTTACACCATAGGAACTGGCACACATGGTGAACCGGCTACCTTCCACAACTGTTCCTTCCCCAAGCATGGCTTATCTGCTTATTGAGTCTGCCGTCCTCCCCCGGCTCAGCTAACTCTAACATCTTCCCTTAATTCTAACATCAGTGCCCACCTTGCTACACTAGGGATCTTTCAGAAAGTGGGGAAGAAAGCAGGAGTGAGCGTCTGCTCTTTTCATGGTTAGCAGGCGGCTGTGCGGACGTGAGAGGTGCCTGCTGCAGCTCACAGGGTCACCTGCCCCAGCCGACTCCCAGCCTGGCGGCTGGCACTGGCTGGTCCTGGGCGGGTTTTGTGAAAGCCCCTCCATTGTCAGTCCCAGATGGGAGTCTCTTGTTTTGACATCTGCAAAAAGGAAGAGCTTGTAGAGGAGACAGTGCCCCAAAAAAGGGCCAGTGTGGCCTCGCAGGGCTCCTGGAAGGTGCTGCTTGTGGTTCTGGCTTTCTCTCCTCTGCTTCTGTGATGGGGCCTGTATTCCCTGCTGCTCAGACTGTGGGGCTTTGGGCAGGCGGCTCCTGTCCCATAAGAGGGGAAAAGGCCTCACCTGAAATGCAGCCCTGCTTTCCTGTGTGGATGACGTCTTCCGGGAGATGTTTAATTTTCCATATATTCATTCACTTCAGATTCAGGGTAAGAACTATCCTTGTGCAGATGTGGATTCTGAGTGGGGAGGAGGCTGGAAGTGAGGAATTCTACACACACACACTGAAACAGAAAATATACACAGGGCACATGGGGACAGATAGTCCAGTAATGGAGGTTTTTCTTTCAGTATGGGAAAGCCCTTCATCTGGACACTGATTACTGGAGCTGAATGAATAAGGAAGACCCTATTTAGTCCAATAAGGCCTTTGTGGAGCCAGACAAAATCTGGAAGGTCCAGGGCTAAAAGCCTGTAACTGTGGACCACTCGAGGGTCTGTCCTGTTCTCCTGGGATCCACCATATCTAGGAATTCAAGAAAGAAGAAAATTTAACAGGCACACAAAGATGTAATTGGAGTAGGACTTTGAGTAGAAAATAAAGTTCTCTGCAGAATGATGAGAGCTGCCTCGATGGCTAAAGCATTGTGTATCAAGGATGTGAGCTCCACCTGCGGGGAAGCCGGTCCCCGGCCGGCTCTCCGTCACAGCCCCTCCCCAGCCAGCGCTAGACTGCCCCTTCACTCATGCTGGCCGTTCCTGCCTAGCTGTTGAGTGAACAAATGATTATGCAACAGACTTTTGCATTGCTTCATAGTAAGTTATGATAAAGAAAATTAGAACTGAGTCTCTTCTGAAACATTTGTCACGGTGATTTATGTCCAAGAAATGCTTTTATAAGTGGTCAATTTGTCGTATGAGTCTTTTTGGTTGTGAGAGTGTTTATAATCCTGTACATTTTTAGGCAGTATAATTACTCAAGTGAGCAAAAACCAGCACATCAGGTACTACATTTTCTCTTATTCTCAAACAATCCTTTCTTAGACTGATGTGTGTGAGATCCTTCTAGTTACTTTTCCTTCCTCCCTCCTTCCCTCCCTCCTTCCTTACCACCCTGCCTTCCCTCATCCTTTTTTCTATTAACAATCTTCTTTTTCAAATTTTAGAAATTATTTTAAATTGACTCTATTAATTGCACATATTTATAGGGTTCACTGTGATGCTTCACCTACGCATACAGCCTAGTGATTAAATCGAGCTAATGAATACCTTGGGCACCTCACCAACTTACCGCTTTTTCTGGCGAGAACATTTAAAATATACTCTTTTAACATTTTTGAAATGCACGAATTATTGTTATTAACCACGGTGGCCACGTTGTGCAATAGATCAGCAAAGCTGATTCCTCTCGTCCAGCTGCAGCTTTGCACCCGTGGACTAACATCTCCCCTTTCCCATACCCCAGTCCCTCAGTTTACGATCTTCTTTTAATTGAATCAATCAATCAATCAATCGATTTAATTGTCCATTTGCCCTGGAGGTCTCAGTTGGCTTATCCCCAAAAACACCTCCAGGAAGCAGGATGAACTTCTTGTAATGACCGTTTGTGTTGATGTGGCAGATGTTTTTAATAGAAAAAATGTTCTATATACCCACTAAATTAATGTTTTCCCTTGGGAATAAGCATTATGCATAATCAGGTTTTGTTTTATGGATTCCTGTCTACCTACTCCTTTCTATCCACTAAATGTGTTTTCTTCTGATTCTGTGATCCATACCTACAAATTATCAGAGACCCAGATGAAAGTTACACCTCTGAACTGCCAATTATAGCAGAAAAGGACTGTATATTTTAAAGGGGTTAGTTGATTGCTTTAAATTTGAAGTTGTTTACTCATTTTATTCCTTTTGAAAATGATGTTTGAGCCCAGGGACGGTGGGTCATGCCTATAATCACAGCACTTTGGGAGGTCGAGGCTGATCATTTGAGGTCAGGAGTTCATGACCAGCCTGGCCAACATGGTGAAACCCAGTCTCTACTAAAAATACAAAAATTAGCTGGGCATGGCGGTGCACGCCTGTAATTCCAACTACTCAGGAGGGTAAGGCAGGAGAATTGCTTGAACCTGGAAGACAGAAGAGCAAGCAAGATCGTGCCATTGCGCTCCATCTAAAAAAAAAAAAATAGAAAATGAAGGCAGAGGAAGGCTGTCCCCTGACTGCATTTCATGGTGCTGCCTTTCCTCCTTTATTTCTGTTGTAGTTGCATTTAGACAACTTGCTTAGAAGTTCAGTTGCAGGGAAACCCCATGCCTGTTATTTATGGGTCCCAGTCCCATTGATCTGAGGACACATGGTGCTGGGGGCTTTAATGGACACAGAGCATCTTCTCCCCGCCTTTCAGATAGGAACAATTTGGAGCAGTGGTTCCTGGCTCCCATCCAGGGCAGTCACCGTTCTCCCTCCTGATCACTTAATCCATCAGAGGGAAGGCCCAGTGATACAAAACACTGCCTACCTTCAAGTGTTTCCAGATAGAAGCACAATCCCATTGCTTTGCGTCTCTGTGAATGGGTTCTCTTTAAGAACAGAGCTGTGAAATAGGAGCCAGCTGAGTTCAGGATGCATCAATCAAGCAATTTGTATTCAGAAAACTCAAACAATATATTTAAACCAAATGCTACATTTCAGCTTCGGTCAGTGTATGAGCAGCATGGGAATGAAGCACGCTAAGGAGGCCACTAGACTTTGGCTGAATGTCCGGGACCCACGCTCTGCAAGTGGGGAAAGTTACTGGACCATCCCAGGTCTGGCTTCCTCATTTGTAAAACAGGAAAGTAAGAATGCATGCTTTAGGTGTTCCAAGGATTCCTGACAACACACATGAAAGGTTTGAACAAATTGTCTGTCTCAGATTAAGTGTTTGGAAACCCTCTGGAGGTACTGGGTACAGACGAAGTTCAGAGTATGTCTAAGCAGGCAGAGGAGGCTCACCCACATCGCAGGCAGTTTACCAAGCGCTCAACACCATGAGCTGCTCTGTGGAGGGAGCTTTTCTGAGGCTTCCTGGAAGCTCAGACCTGCAGGACTGGGAAGAAAGTTGCCTTCAAGTGGTCCCTAAGTCCCGAGAATTCCCAGAGGGTGATGCTGTCCACACTTCTTCTAAGGATGGAAGGAGGCCCCTTCTCACTGCTGGACTGAGGGTTTTCCACCTCCATCGCCACTGGTGTAATCAGGAGACTCCACATAAACAGATGATTTGGAGGAGACAGATTCTTTCTCCTCTCTTCTGTCTCTTCTTTGTCCCCTAGGCCCCTCCCTGGTTCTCTCCTGGCCATGGCTGGGTGGAGGGTCTGGCCTGATGCTCAGAGAGTCAGCTTGCACCGTGGGTGGTGGGCTGATGGCTTTTTAACTGGGTGTGGAGGCTGTTGACATAAAGAGTGTCCAAAGCCATCACATGTGGAGGGGGTGGAGGGCACATGAATCATTTTACATTTTAATGCTTCCAGGGAACTTGTGTTAGTTTTCCTGTTTAATTTTATTTTTCTTTCCTGTTTGGACAACCTTGAGAAGTTTAGAAATGGTCTTAGGATCTTTATAACAGTGATTTTTTTTCCAAGTTAATGTTGGCAGAACAAAAGTTGTCTTAGTCTTACTTTGGTTTGTAAATGATACTTGTTTTAATTTTCTGTTATGAAGAACTGATTCGAATTGACTTGTAATGTCTGGAACAAAGATGCCTAACACAATTCCTGTTTCACCTCATCAAAATTAATTATGGTGTGAGCCAGTGAACCTTTTAATTCAGGTTTATGTTACAGAGAACACACTGTCATCCCTTAGTGTCCTTGAGGGGCTGGTTCCAGGACCCCCTTAAATACCCAAATCCATGGATGCTTAAGTTCCTTGTAGAAAATGGTGACGTATTTGATATAACCTGTGAACATCCTCGGTATACTTTAAATCACCTCTAGACTATATACGGTACCTAACACAAGGTAAATACAGAGTTGTTATGCTATATTATTTAAGGAATAATGATGAGAAAAGTCTGTTCATGTTTGCCATGGACACAATTATTTTTCCAAATATTTTCTTTCTTTTTTGCCCATTTAATAGTCGTATTACTTTTAATTTTTTTATTTCGATAAGTTTCTGGGGAACAGCTGGTGTTTGGTTACATGAATAAGCTCTTTAGCGGGATTTCTGAGCTTTGGATGCACCCATCACTTGAGCAGTGTACACGGCACCCAGTGTGAAGTCTTTTATCCCTCACCCCAACCCAGAATCTCCAAAGTCCATTGCATCATTCTTATGCATCCTCATAGATCAGCTCTTATGAGCGAGAGCATACGACGTTTGGTTTCTCATTCCTGAAATGTTTTTCAAATATTTTCTATTTGCATTTGCAGGTGCAGACCCCATGGGTTCAGGGGGCTGATTGCACCTGTCATCTCGGACAGCGGCCTGAGTGGTTCTGGGGTTCCACGGTCAGGATTTTAATCCCAGCTCGTTGCTGTCTAGCTGGGTGATGTTGGTGCATCAGCCCAGCTCTCAGGGTATTGGGATCCTCATCTGAAAAGTGGGGTAAGGGTCCTCCTTTGGCTGTTGCGAAGAACACGTGAGATGATGTGTGTGAGGTGCTCGTTTGGGCACTGGGGCCTGCCCCACGGTGCGTGTCCATGAATGTTAGCAGTCACTCACAGTCTGAAACATGAAGGGAATCTCTCTCCTTTTTCTCTCTCTTCTCTTTCTCTCTCTCTCTCTCTCTCTCTCTCTCCTGTGCTGGCTCCTTGGATGGTGGGACGGTGGAAGGGGTCTGCAGAAGGAGAAGGAAATGGCATGAACATGGAGGGTTGTGGTGGTGCCAGCACCAGGGCTGATTTTATTAGAGCCTAGAAGCCAGAAGCCCAGTCTCAGAGTCTCAAAGCCGCAGGTGTGATTCATTCATTCATTCATTCATTCATTCAGACTCCCTTAAAAGACATATTTAAAATACTTATCCCTCTGACACAAGAACAGAAAACCAAACACTGCATGTTTTCACTCAAAAGTGGGTGTTGAACAATGAGAACACATGGACACAGGAAGGGGAACATCACACACCAGGGTCTGTTGGGTGGTGGGGGAGGTAAGGGAGGGATAGCAGGGGGTGGGGGAATTGGGGAGGAATAGCATTAGGAGAAATACCTAACGTAGATGACAGGGGGATGGATGCAGCAAACCACCATGGCACGTGTATACCTATGTAACAATCTTGCACAATCTGCACATGTACCCCAGAACTTAAAGTAAAATAAAAATAAAAATTAAAAGGCTTACCTCCCTGTGTGCTTTCAATACACCTGCACCCCTCCCACTCAGCGCAAAGCCCAGCGGCTTGCCCTGGCGGCCCCGCCTTGCCCACAGAGCAAGCCTGGTCCTTTCAGCACGGAGGGCGTTTCTGAGCTTGCAATGGCCCCTCCCAAATGCACGCTCCCAGGGCCGTTCTTCACAGGCATCTGGTCAGAAAGGCAATGGAGAAAAGCATCCCCAAAGAGTGTCCTCACCTTTGAAACAGAGACCACAGGCCTCCATCCTCCACTGAGTTGGGAGAGAATGAAATGAGATGAAGGGTGAGAGCAATTGAAAATGTAAAAATTATAGCTTCAGTGCAAGTCCTGCTTCGCCTGGGACCTGCTGTTCATAGACGCTCAGCCTTCACGTTTCCTAAGTGCACAGTTCTGTGCTTCTTGTGAGGCTCAGTTACATGAAAAGCAGGGGCCAGGTTTGGCTCTGCTTCAGCCCAGAGGAGACAGACGTGCACCTGGGTCCCCTTCCCTCCTGCCCAAGTATGAGGTCAGCTTCCAAAGTTGGGGGCACCTGATAGGAAAAGCCAGTGCCCATACTGGAGGAAGTGGCTCATCTGGGCACCCTCGGCGGCTGATCCCACGCCTGCGATCCCGCACCTGTGATGCAGGCTTGCGGGCTTGCGTGGCTGCTGCCCGCCGGCTCCCCGGCTGCCCTCCAGGTGCCCCCGTGCTGACCGACCTGGCGTGCTGGGGCTGGCGTCTGACCGGCTTGTCAGCAAAAGTGCAGCTGTGTCAATCTGGGCGCATCAGAAACCAAGGCTCTCCCTGCTGGGTTTCAATTTTGACCAAGTGAAATGTCAACATTTTTTTTTTATTATCAGGAAGTCTTTTAATAGATTTTCACCATTAGACCTCAGGTCACAGAAAGAAATACAGGGCAGAAAGATTAGACCAATACTCTCATTTGGCTTTGCTGAAATCGGTTATATCCACCCTATAAATAGTTGGCCCTGTGCAACCTTGAGACTTTTGAAAACCCAACTACAACCGCCAGTCAGGGAGCTCAGGGGAAGCTTTGCTAACAAAATGTCATGAGGCTTACAAACCTGAAGGGGTCCTGGACTCCCATCTCCCTCCCTGAGTCGGGCTAACGCCTTCCCAAGGAGCAGCTCCTTTCTCCTTCACCTGGCTGGGAATCAGCCTCCCTGTGTGTGCACCACACCCAGGCTCTCTGCAGGGGATGCAAACAGAGCCTGTTGGGAAGCATGGCGCACCCCAGGAAGCCCAGAGGACTATCCTGTGGAAAAGTCCCACTCTGCCGCCCCTCGTCCCTCAGGCTTCCAGAGCCCAGGAGCCTTTTTCTCTCACTAGAACCCACTGACCTGGGGTGGGGCTCGGTCCAGGCCTTGATCTCCCATCAGGGCCCTGTCTAGGCTCTTCGCAGCACACCTGGCTCTCTCCAGCGTGAAGGGACTTCTCCCTAAGCTAGATGGACTACAACCAAAAAATTCATGCTCAGTTTTTTTCCGCTGAATTTGTTTTGCATTTTGACTCGATCATAAACACGCTTTGAAGAAAAAAATGTATGTTGTAATGAAGTATCTCACATCTTGCCTGTTTCTCTCATGGTATCCAGCACCACGCCCCTGACAGGTGATGCCTTTTTATTAGCTCATTTATTAAATGTATCAGGTAGTCAACAAGGTAAATATCATGCAAATGAATGGTCAGAAACACACACCCTGGATCCCACACTGTAATTTAAGAAGGAACGCCATCCCCTCTCAGAGCCCTATACGCCTTCTCCGACACTGCCCCATCTGACTCCCATCCCGAACTTCTAGTTCATTGTTCCTTGTTGCTACTTACAGTTCTGTCACACGCCGTTGCACACTAAGCCACTTTTTTTTTTTTTTGCACATAATCACATCTGTAGATGAAGTCCCATCTTACTTTTTTTCTGGGACTTGCTTTTTTTCATTAAGAATTAAGTTTCATTGTTGTTGTTCTTTTTTGAGACAATGTCTTGCTCTGTTGACCAGGTTGGAGTTCAGTGGTGTGAGCTTGGCTCACTGCAACCTCCACTCCCAGGCTCAACCAATCCTCCCACCTCAGTCTCCTGAGTAGCTAGGAATACAGGTGCCCACCACCAGGTCGGGCTAATTTTTGTACTTTTTGTAGAGATGTGGCTTAACTGTGATTCCCAGGCTGGTCTCAATCACCTAGGCTCACATGATCAGCCCTCCTCAGCCTTCAAAAATCCTGCAATTACTTACAGGCATGAGCTACTGTGCCTGGCCCAAGAATCATGTTTTGAATGCTAACCCATGTTGGTGGGTGCTGTGAATCATTTTCACCCTGCATGCTGTTTCTTCAGATGCAAATACTGCAACCTATCCACTCTCCTGTCCACTAACATCCAGCTTCTTCTAACTTCTGTTATAACATTATTCTCTTCTAGAAACCTTCTTGCACACGTCCCCTGAAATAGATGTGAGAGTTTCCCTAGAGTATACATGTATAGGAGTGGCCTCCCTGGCTTGGTGGATACGCACACCTCCAGCTTTACAGAATATGATTGCACCCATATCAGCTGTGAGTGTTTTCATTTCTCCAGTATTCTTGGAGAAATAATTTCCATATGGTAGTGGTGGATATATTGGTTGTTCCAATCTGATGATTAGAAATTGTTCTCTTTGAGGATTTGGTTTGCATTTCTGTAATGTGGACTATCTGTTCATATATTTTATTTTTCCTGTTTTTTTTTTTGTTAATTCTCCTATTCCCACCTGTATTAGTCTGTTTTCACTCTGCTGATAAAGACATACCCAAGACTGGACAATTTGCAAAAGAAAGAGGTTTAATGGACTCACAGTTCCATGTGGCGGGGAGGCCTCACAGTCATGGCGGAAGGTGAAAGGCACATCTCACATGGTGGCAGACAAGAGAAGAGCACTCGTGCAGGGAAACTCTCTTCTATAAACCCACCAGATCTTGTGAGACTTGTTCACTATCACGAGAATAGCATGGGAAAGGCCTGCCCCAATGTTTCGATTACCTCCCACCGGCTCTCTCCCATAACACGTGGGAACTGTTGGAGCTATAATTCAAGATGAAATTTGGGTGGGGACACAGCCAACCATTTCAACACCTTTTGCTCTTTTTTGTTTTAGATTACAATTTTCTTGTTTACATTAAGAAGCTTAGATAATCAGTATAAAAAACACAGTGTAAAATTCTTTACATTAAAAACCTTCTATATGCAGAATAAAATCCAGATACTGATTTTTCACTTTTGCATGTGTTGCAAATATCTCCTGTTAGTTTTAGGCACATTTTTCACAATTTCTTTACAGAGCTTTTTTGAAGTTCTTAATTTTAATATATCCTATAGTTTATGCTTATTCCAAAATGACAGGTTTTTTTTCTCTTATTAATAAACCTTTTCTTATACTGAGGTCACAAAGATACTCTGCCTATTCTGTTCTAACTATTTTAAACAAAATAAATTTATTCCTCATGATTCTGATAGCAGGGAAGTTCAAGATCAAGGTGTTGGCTGGGTCAGTTTCTGGCGAGACCTCTTCTGGCTTGCAGACAGCCCCTCCCTCGGTGTGACCTCACAGGACCTTTCCCTAGTGTGTACACACAGACAGAGAGGGGTGGGGTGGGTGCAGAGAGCTCTGCCTCTTCTTATAAAGCCACCAATCCTTTTGGATTAGAGCCCCACTTTCATGGGGTCCTAATTGCCCACTAAAAGCCCTATCTCCAAATTCAGTCACACCGGGGTTAGGACTTCAACATATGAAATTTTGGGGCTCCCATTCTGTAGTAGGTATATTCATCCCAAGAAATACGACTCAATAATGAAAAGGAATGAGTGACTAAATTTCACAGACACTGTGAGTGAAAGAAGCCAGTTACTGAAGAGCACATGCTTTTTATTCCATTTAAATAGTGACAGGAATTAGAGTGGTTGACTGTGGGTGAGGGAAGGTGAGCTGGGAAGGGCACAAGGGAAACTTCTTTGTTAATGCTTTGTCTATATAGGGGTGAGAGTTACATGGTTATATGTATTTGTCAAAGTACCTGCACTGTACACTTAAGACCTGTGCATTTTGCTGTGTTTAGGATATAGCTTTCGTTTTGTTTTGGTTTGGTTTGGTCTGGTTTTTGAGGCAGGGTCTCACTGTGTCACTCAGGCTGCAGTGCAGTGGCACAATTATGGCCCACTGCAGCCTCAACTTCAGGGGTTCAAGTAATCCTCTCGTCCTGGCCTCCCAAAGTTCTGGATTATAGGAGTGAGACACCATGCTTAGCTCATATAAACTACATCTTAACAAAGCAAAGGCAACTAACTAAGACACTTCCCTGATGACTTTCATGCACTCCCAGGTTAGAGAGTGCCATTTTAGGAGAGATTTTCCATTTTATTTATTTTTAAAACTAATTTCAATTTTATTTTAGATTCAGAAGGTACATGTGCATGGTTTTTACATGGGCATGCTGTGTGACACTGAGGTTTGGGGTGGGGATCATCCCATCACTCAGGTAGTGAGCACAGAAATCAACAATCGGTTTCAATCCTTCCTCCCTCTCCCTCTCTCCCCTTCATATTTAGTCCCAGCATTCTAAAAAGTTTTCATCAGTAATTGATTTTTATATATGATCAGTTATTTCATATTGATAACTAATTTCTCTGGTTAGATCTTAGTGAATAGTTCATCAGCAACCGATGATCATAAGAACTTTTGTCCTATTTCATTTTCACCCCCATCTAGGGCTCTTTCTGGACTCCATTCCACACTGAAAGGCTAGAATCCTTTAACAGTTATACACTCTCTTCATTGCTGTGGCTGAATGTTAATATCTGATGGGAAAAAATCCTAATACCATGATTTTCTTCAGCAATATCCTCTCTGTGAGAGTGATCTTTAGAAATTTTGTATCAATGCTGATTTTTAAGTCAGTTTTAATCTATTAGTTTTCAAAAGAGATATAATCTTTTACTATTGTGGTAGATATTTTAATTTATTGGAAAACATAATTTTTGCTCTCTTTATTTTGGCATTCTATGATTTTTACAAGATTAGAATTTATTTGTCTTTCTTGTGAAATTAAATGTTTCGATTTTGTGGGGTGGATTATGCACTAGTGTGACTTTCCTAGTTCATATCTGTGATGTCTGATGTTAATATTATTACATCAGCTTTATTTGAATTAGCAGTTGGCCTGTGACTATTTCCCAGTCTTTCAATTCCAAATTTTCTGCATTCTTTTTATAAGAGGTCTATTTTTAAAAGAGTATTGATGAATTTAATTACAACTATTGTAACAATAAGTCTTTAAATTAGAGGTTTATATTTTTTGTGATTTTAAATACATTTGAATTTATTTACAAATAAATCCATGTTTGTTATATTCCATAATTTTTTCTTATCTTTCTTTGGTTTTACCTTTAATTCTTTTTTTTTCGCATTCTTATTTTTAAATCCTCGACTAGCTTAAAAGATCAACACTTTTTAAAACTTCTTTTGCTGGTTTTCGTAGGATTTGTAACAAGATTTCCTAACTTGATTAGCCCCAAGTTAAACAGATCCTTAGTTTCCTTCTAAACTATAGAAGAGACTTAGATGTCCTTTAATCACATCTATCTTAAATTGCATGCTATCCAGCATTTTATAATTTACAATAGTTTATTTCAGTGTTTTATTTCTTGACTTGGCAATTTTCACCATATTATTATCGTTTCTAAAGGCAATGCTTGCTGTGATTTACCATCGTGTTCATATTTTCTCTGTTCCCCATCTACTTTTGCATTCCAAATCTTCCTTTGGGGGTGCTTTCTTCCAGTTTGTAGTGCTCACTGGCAATTTTTCTTTGTCAGAAAAATATCCTCCCAGTGTCTTCTTTCTTTAAGATGGGGATTCTGGTGACAGTAACTTCCTGACTCTAGATGACAGTAACATTCTCTCAATATTCTGAAGACATTCTATTGTCTTCTGGTTTCTGCTATTGATGTTGAGAAATCAGCTTTCAGTTTGGATGACTTTCCGTTGTGGACAGCCTGTCTTCCATTTCCACTTGGCAATACACCTCTCAGTTTCTGATTACAGGAAAATGTCTTTATTTGCCCTCACTCTTGAAGAGTACTTTAGGCATCTAATTCTGGGTTGGCAGTTATTCTTTCTTTCTGGCTTCATTAAAGATCTTGTCTTCTCCTTTGATGTTTTACAAAGTCACCATCATACGTGTAAGTGAGAATTCATTTTTGTTTATACACGTTGGGATTTATTTGGCTTTCTTAATATAAAAAAATTTTTTTTTGCCTGCTCTGGAAACTTACCAGCCCTCATCAGCTCTCATTTATCTATTTTTCAGTCCCTTAGTGTTTCTTTTCATTTTTGATTCTCTCTATTGAATTCTGAGTACTTTCTTTAGGCATGCATTCCAGTTCATTTCTCTCCTCAGCTGTGTCTAACATTTATCTAATAGCGAATACTTGAATCTCCATTTTTCAAATTTTAACTACTACATTTCCATTTCTAGAGATTGTATGTACTTAGTTTACAAGTCTATTTACTTTGATGATATTCTAATGTTTTGTTATGACTTCTGTATTCTCTTTTTCCTTTAAACGTATTTAATATATTTTTACTCTGGTAATTCAGTTATTTGAGATCTTTGCGAGCCTTATTGTGTTGGTGGTTCATTTTGTTTTCTGCTAAACTGGACAGTAGTGCTTTGTTTTCTCATGTGCTGTGTCATTTTTTAAAAGAAATATACATTTATGATTATTAGAACTTTATCCATGAAAATTCTTGAAGCTTTGTTTACGGCACGTTTTTCCAGAGAGCTCTCATGGCTTCAGCCAGATTCCTGAGTGCACTGTCAAGTCAGGACCATTTTATTATCATGAGTTTTAACGTTTCCTTTTGAAAATAATTAGACTTACATAAAAGTTGTGAAAATAATTCAGATCTTTTCTATTCCCTTCTCCCAGATTCACCTACTTGTTAACATTCACATGTCCAGAGTGTAATTATCAAAATCAGGGAATTAATATTACTACAGTACTTATAATTAAACTATAGGTCATATTCAAAATGTACCAGCTTTCCACCTTTGCCTTACTTTGTTTTCAGCATGGAATCAGGGCACCATCCTGCATTTCCAGGCTCCTTAGTCTCCTCACATCTGTCACTCCTCAGTCATTCCTTGTCTTCCATGATTTTGACACTTCCAAAGATTACTGGTGAGTTGTTTTGTAGAATGTCTCTCAACTTGGATTTATTCAATATTTTTATACAACTAAATTGAACAAGAATAGCAGAAAAATAATGTACCCTTCTCAGGGCATCATACCCTGGTCAATGTAAACTAAATTGTCTGTGTGGTGTTATCAGGCTATATGGTAACATGACTTAGAGGCCAACACCCGGTAAAGGCCCGTTTGTGGGTACAGATTCTCAGGTAAATCTTGCTTCTTTATACAGAGCCAAACCTTAGACAGCTGTGTTTTATTGCTTTTTGTTTTGTTTTTTTTTTTTGAGACAGTGATTCACTCTTGTCGCCCAGGCAGGAGTGTAATGGCATGATCTCAGCTCACTGCAACCTCCGCCTCCCAGGTTCAAGCAATTCTCCTGCCTCAGCCTCCAGAGTAGCTGGGATTACAGGTGCCTGACACCACACCCAGCTAATATTTTTTTGTATTTTCAGTAGAGACGGGGGTTTCGCCCCGTTGACCAGGCTGGTCTCAAACTCCTGACCTCAGGTGATCCACCAACCTTGGCCTCCCAAAGTGCTGGAATTACAAGTGTGAGCCACCACACCCAGCATTGCTTTTATTATTATTATTATTTTCATTTTCTTTCACCTTTTAACTACAGGTGTAGACTTTCTATTTTGTGAATGTGGATCTGATTTTATACCTTTCAGCAAGCCTGAGCTTTCTCTCGTTCCTCCAATGCACACGTTTTATTAAATTGAGAGCTCTGGACCTCTAAGGATGAACAGATACCATTAGGTCTTGGAATACCTTTGAATTTACCCTTTCTTATTCATTTTTGCTTTGGTCGCTAATCCTTTCTTTGTGTGCATTAAAACAAATACTGAGACACATATGTTTGTATGCATATATATACACATATGTATATAAACATACATATATACACATACGTATATAAACATACATATATCCAATGATATTTTATTTATAATTTTAGAAATTCTGCATCTGAAGGGTTCTGAGATTATCTGACCTACTGTTTAATAAGTATTGATTGACTAAATTAATATATATATAAATTAAGTCTATTTTATGAATCTATCTATAAAAATACTCAGATATGTTACCAATATTTTGTACAAAGATGTTAATTGCAAAGTATTATTTATAAGAGGGCAGGATTGGGAAAATTAGAAAGTGGTTAAGTGCATTAGAGAATGTTCATTTTAGAAAATATTATGCAGCCTTGAAATTATGCATCACGGCATTTTTAAAGGCATAAGAAAATGTAGATATATTGCTCATCAAAGTGAGTTAAAATATGTTAAAGAATTACGCAGAAAGCCCTAATAGTAAATGTGTCAAAAGTGAACAGTGTTTACCTGTAATTCTCATATGCTTCTGCACTCTCAAAGCTTTCTTCACTCACACATATTTATAATTTTTGTAAAATAAAAGGATGGAGTGAAATGAAATTCGAAGCTGCATTCATGAAATACATATAGAGCATCTACACTATTACAGATACGGCATCGACGCTGCCGTATGTTCAGCCAGCGTTAGTAGTGAAATTATGGTTAAGAAGATGATTAAAAAACACTGATTAGAAAACCCTCCCCAACAACTAGATGGCCAGAAAACATTTGTGGAGATAAAAATAGAAAATGTTACTAGCTGTCACCTACCTTTTCTCACTTTTCAGTAACAAATAGAAGAAGGTAGATATTCCACAAGGCAGAAATCAACGCAGTGACTTTTCTCTTTATAGTTGACTCTGTAACACCTTTGTTGCATTTCTCTGGGAGCCAGGAACCTGGGACCACGCCCTGTCTCCGCAGCACTAGGGCCGCAGTTTTCCTACTGACAGATGGGATGATCTTTATCTAGGACCTATTTTGATTTGGGGATTCCAAAGGTCGGGTTGTTATAGAAAGTGGATATTTTTTGTTTTGTGAATATTTTCAACAGTTACATTTTGTGTTGAACATAGAATAAGATTTTTATGACATTCAATTGTTTCCATATGAGTAGCCTTTTGGGGTTACTATTGCAATATTTATCTGGACATGTTCAGTCCAGAGTTATCCCTTTTATTGGAACTGTGGTTTGGGTTTGTGGGTCAGCTGCCCAACATGAAGAGTTTCACTGTCTTAGATGTTAGATGAAATTACGGAAGTCACCACCATTGAATGTGAACAGGTTAAAATAAGAGTTATAAAGTGAGGGGGTGAGATAGAAACTGGTCCTTGGATACTCGGCAATCTCAGAGTCTTGATGGCGGCACAAATCAGCAAGTATTATATAAGGAGGTTTGCAGAGGTCTTCATGGCTCCATAAAATGAGTTTCAGGTTTTATATCTAAAAAATAAACATAAAAAAAGTTAAGATACATTTTGACGTTGAGTATGGGAATGTTTATTTTCTGTTGTTTCACACATGCCATAATTAAAGCATTCTCAAATTGAAAAGGGAAGATTTTGAGCTAGATTCTGAAGCCTGACAGAGGTGCCCAGCTGCTGGAAGCCAGTCCTGTCCTTGCAGGGAGGCCAAAAGGCCCCTGAGTTGAGGACATGACTTCTCCCACCATGGTCAATAATCTCGTAAGTGATCCCAAGCCGTGGGTTTGGGTGGGGATCACAGAGTTCTTTCTTCTCTAGCTGAGAAACAGCAAGCAGCCCCATCCACAGCGGAGGAGGAGCTCCGCAAAGCATCTGCAGCCACAGACACCGCTGTGGATTCTGACTGTTGTCAGAGGAAGGAGAGACTGGTGTGTTGGCAAGAACACACACTCCTCCTCCTGACTCTGTCTCTCTGGGCAGAATCGCCCCTTGAAGGAGAGACAGGCCCTTTATCATTTTTCCCTGCAAAGCTGTGTCTACCTTGAACTCTGTGGGGCATTGAACAATGCCCTGTTCACCATGTGCTCCCTTCGCTCCTCCTTAACTTTCATCTGGGAGAGCATGGGCAGTGGAGAGAGAGGGTTATTAATTTCTGGCTTCTTGTTTAAATTCTTTTACGTCTTTTTCAGAAGAGATTGTAGCTCCTATGGAGATTGCTGTCAACTCTCAGATCTGCTTTTCTCACACTAAAGGTTGTCTCCTTTTAAAAATACGCATTATTCGAACTCAGTGAAAAGCTGTGTGCTTGTTTTTGATATGAAAATATGGAATTCTTATGCTGAGCTTGGGCCTGGTCTTCCAAGCTCTTCTGATTAATCTAAGCCTCACATTATCACTAAGGCACAGAGTTAAGCGTAAGAATGCAAAGTGCATTAAAGAGAAAAAGAAAAGTGAAGAAATATCTTAGTGTACCACTCTGCTATCTTTGTTTCACGTAAATTTGTTTTTTAAGCTTGAATTTGTCAGAAGCTACATTTGTGGACCGTGTTTGCACTTTCGCTGTAAAAGAAAACAAAAAAGAAAATGGTGGAGGTACTCCAGTTTCTTTCCAGTGCTGCGATTGTCCTCCACCTGTACTTTAAAAAAACAGGTGAAGCACCTGCGGAGAAACATTCTGCCTTCCTTGAACGTACGTCACTCCCTTTTAATTAGAGCAAAGGATGGAACCAAGATGCGCTATCAAATATACCTACTACTAACTATCGTGACATATTTTTGATGCAGAAATGTAGGAACAATTAGATTCTTCTCTACAGAGAACGTAGCCTTTATCATGGAATTATGGCTTTGCTAATTGGTTCTCTGTAAGTACAAACTTAGGTTATTGGCTTATTCTGGTCCTCAAAGTGTGGTACTCAATCGTTTAGATGTCTCCTTTGATTGGCATCACCTGTGTCCTAAATAATTGTGTTTTTATTCAAGTCAATATTGTCTGCATTTATCATGCACTGAGTGAAAACTTTGGAGTAACTGTTAGGATAATTGGGCATTGGGGATTCTTAGAAGTCTTTATTATGTGGAAATGTCTAAATAACATCTGTTCTAACATTCCTGTTACTCAGGGCTGCTTTGCAGTTGCCATGTCTTCAGGGACCTTCAAAACTAGAAGCAAAGAAATTCAATACAAACTGCACTTCATGTAAAGCCCTTTAAACCCATGAAGAGAGTGTGTGACCTGGGTCTGGGTTAGCCTAAGCCTTAGTGGGGAGAGGAGAACTTCCCCAACATGCTGCCCCTCCCCAATTTTAATGTAAGTCCTGATCGTAGTTCTTCCAATTTTTTCTTACCTTCGGTAATAAGGATAATTTACGCCACTTGACTGAGGCTAGTTGCTCTTCAAACTAAATGGAACGTTGACTCTTAACATACATTTGCATTTTAATCCTGCATACTCAGAATAGCTCTTGAATACCTGTGGCTTTTGAATGAATTTGCACTCAGATCACTCTTGACTGAGATATTCTTTCCCAGGAAAGGGGCAGCTTTGGTGCCATGTGGTGAGTAACCACCTTGCTGGTGGAGACAGGAGTTAGGGGCTGCCACTGGGAATGGCTGGCTGCTCACTACATTGTCACCACATTCAGGAGGACGGAGCAGGTGAATCCTCGCCTGCCTGCCATGCACCTGGTTTATGTGTGTGTGTGTGTGTGTGTCTGTGTGTATTGCCATACTGAGCATGATGTCCTGTACACTGTGCAGAGTGGGCTTCACAGTGCTCCGTGGGGTGGGGTGCTGGGGTGTGAGGTGTGGAGTGCTGGGGTACAGGGTGTGGGTTAACCAACATCTGGCCTGCCTGGACTCTGGGTAAACTAATGGGATGATGGTGGTGGCCTTGCTGTTGGGGGAGTTGCGAGGTGGCCGCGCATTGGAAGATTGCGGGTGGGGAAGTTGGATAGAGGCCTAAGCTTCTTGATTCTGGGTTCCAGAAGGAACATTCCCCCCACCTCCCCCACTTTATGTCCATCTTCAGTCCAGACCACCTGTCCTGCAACCTCAAACTCAGCAGCAGACACCCAAGACTGTTTTCGAAGCTCCCACAATGGCATAAAATCAAATGTCAAAAAGAAATCCCTCACTTTACATCAATTCTAGTGATCTGCTTCTCTGATTGGACTCTGATGTCTATCAGTGTGTGTGACAGTGTGTTAGTGTGTGCGTACATTCATGAATGTGTGTATGTATGTGTATGGGAGTGTTTGTGTGTGAGTGCCTGTGTGTGTGTACATGTTTGTGTATATGTATATGCATAAGCGACTGTATTTGTGTGTGTTTTTAGGTGTGAGTGCATTTGTGTGTGTGTATATGCATGAGTGAGTGTATTTGTGTGTGTTTTTAGGTGTGAGTGCATTTGTGTGTGTGTATATGCATGGGTGAGTGTATTTGTGTGTTTTTAGGTGTGAGTGCATTTGTGTGTGTGTATATGCATGAGTGAGTGTATTTGTGTGTGTTTTTAGGTGTGAGTGCATTTGTGTGTGTGTATATGCATGAGTGAGTGTATTTGTGTGTGTTTTTAGGTGTGAGTGCATTTGTGTGTGTATATGCATGAGTATATTTGTGTGTGCTTTTAGGTGTGAGTGCATTTGTGTGTGTGTATATGCATGAGCGAGTGTATTTGTGTGTGTTTTTAGGTGTGAGTGCATTTGTGTGTGTATATGCATGAGCGAGTGTATTTGTGTGTGTTTTTAGGTGTGAGTGCATTTGTGTGTGTGTATATGCATGAGCGAGTGTATTTGTGTGTGTTTTTAGGTGTGAGTGCATTTGTGTGTGTGTATATGCTTGAGTGAATTTGTGTGTGTTTTTAGGTGTGAGTGCATTTGTGTGTATGTATATGCATGAGCCAGTGTATTTATGTGTGCTTTTAGGTGTGAGTGCATTTGTGTGTGTATATGCATGAGTGAGTATATTTGTGTGTGTTTTTAGGTGTGAGTGCATTTGTGTGTGTATATGCATGAGTGAGTATATTTGTGTGTGTTTTTAGGTGTGAGTGCATTTGTGTGTGTATATGCATGAGTGAGTATATTTGTGTGTGTTTTTAGGTGTCAGTACATTTGTGTGTGTATATGCATGAGTGAGTGTATTTGTGTGTGTTTTAGGTTTGAGTGCATTTGTGTATGTGTATATGCATGAGTGAGTATATTTGTGTGTGCTTTTAGGTGTGAGTGCATTTGTGTGTGTGTATATGCATAAGTGAGTATATTTGTGTGTGTTTTTAGGTGTGAGTGCATTTGTGTGTGTATATGCATGAGTGAGTGTATTTGTGTGTGTTTTTAGGTGTGAGTGCATTTGTGTGTGTGTATATGCATGAGCGAGCGTATTTATTTATTTATTTGCTCCGATTTATTAGACTGTACCAATCCTAGTACTGGACTTGTCCACTGGGCAGCTCTCCCCATTGTGCCTGGAACATCCTGGGGGAGTTCTCAGCTCCTGAACCCACTCCCAGGGTTCTGGGTGTTTGCGCCAGAAGCTACAGATATCCCGCCCTCTAATTTTTCCATGTGAAGCCTAAGCTGCACACTACGTGGAAGCACTCTGTAATGCAGTTGTCTGGAAAGGGATGAGAAAGCAAACCTGTGCCATCCACCTTATGTGTCCATTCTGCCCTCCCGGCCTGGAGCCCAGCTCCTCTTTTCCCTGTGTAACTGGGGAAAGGGCGTCTCCAGCCTCTGAGCAGGGTGTGTTCCTTAGTCAGAGGCCAGGCAGTCTGGAGAGCATGTCAGCATGGTCTGGCCCCAGCCAGCCTCTCCAGCGAGCCCACCAAGGGGCTCCAGAAGTCACTATGTATGCTCAGCAATGGTGAGCGGTGTTCCTTCTGACTCACCTGCCTGAGATGTCCTTGAATTAGCCACGTTCCAGAGAGAGTCAGCAGCTACAGGGTGCAAGTTTGCAGTTTCTGGCATCAGTCCACTTGCCTGTCCGCTCCAGAACTGCCACATAAATGGTAGCAATTTGTGCTGGACGTGCATCTGTAGCAGAAAAAGAAACAACTGGGCTGCTAGTGCTCTTCCACTATTTAATTTTGGGGATGTTTCCCCAGTGCACTGCTCTGGAGCAAACGTCCACATAAACAAACTACGATTTTGCCAGCCTTCCTCATAAACGCTTTCCAGGTCTCCTCCAAAAGCCATATCTGTATGAAGCAGGGAACAGTTCAGGATTTGGGAAGGAAGTAATATTGCCCAGTAAGTTACTTAATTCAGAACTTCACTTGGTGATTGGTTGGTTTCTACCATTTTTTCCCTAACTGCCATCATGCATTTTTCACCTGACAACATGTGCAGAGACACTCTGAAAATGTCCAAAGGTGGACAATAATTGCTTAAATATTTTTCTAGAGAACGCGTTTATCCTTGTGCCAATACTACATCACTTTACAATATAGCTTTCCAGAGGATGGGCTCTACAAGTCTCTCTTGGCACAGATGAAAAGTGTGGGTACTGCGGATGACTTGGGATAGTGGCTCCTCGTGGGAACACAGCTGGTCCTGACCAGTGTTTTTCACTCAGACTCTTCTGTGTCTGCCCAGATTAGCTGTATCCAATTTCAAAAAAAAAAAAAAAAAAAAAAAAATTCCAGAAACCTAATGAAACAATAGAAACATATCCAAGCAAAATAATTTGTTAGCTAATGATTACTTTCGCTATGAGAGAGAGAGAGAGAGAGAGAGAGAGAAAGAGAGAGAGAGAGATTAATATTTCTGAAATGTGAAGAGTCAATTCTAGCTTTGGATTTCTGGCGGTGCAGAGTGTTCCTCTACTCAAACTCATCAGGTTTTGACCCACCATTTTCACTTGTATAGGAAAGTCTTCCACCCCTTGTTGATTTAGTTATGGAAAGGGATGAGAAAGAAAACCTGTGTCATCCTCTTTACGCGTCCATTCTGCCCTCCCGGCCTGGAGCCCAGCTCCTCTTTTCACTGTGCAACTGGGAAAAGGCTATATCCAGCCTCAGAGTAGGGGCTATTTCTCAGTGACAGGCAAGGCAGTGTGGAGAGCATGTCAGCATGGTCTGGCCCCAACCAGCCTCTCCAGCTGAGCCCACCAAGAGGCTCCAGGAAGCTCTGTGTATGCTCAGCAATGGGGAACAGTGTTCCTTCTGACTGCATGTATATATGTATATTCCCATTTCTACTGGCATCCCCCCGACCCCAGAGCCTTGTGGTGGGTGAGGAGCCACCTTTCTATTGCTGTGTGATCTTATGAAGACCCGCCATGTTGCCCTTTGTGCCCGTGTTTTAAATCAGTGCTAATGGTTTTTGACTAATGGAAATGTAAGATGGCACAGTCCCTGTGGAAGACAGTATGGGGGGTTCTCAGAAAATTCAACATGAGATTACCATTCTACTTGTGGGCGTACACACAAAAGAATTGAAAGGGGGCCTCAAACAGGTGTTTACCCACATTCCCAGCAGCATTATTCTCAGGGGCTACAAGGGGCAACAACCCAGCCATGTGGTGATGCACGAAGAGATCAACAAACGTGGCACCTCCACGACGGAACAGTAGTCAGCCTTCAAAAGGAAGGAAGTTCTGACGCATGCCACACAGGGATGAACTTTGAAGACATTGTGTCCGGTGAAATAAGCTAGCCACGAAAAGATAAACACTGTCTGATGCCACTTATATGAGACCCCAGAGAAGTCAATTCAGAGACAGAAAGTGGAATGGTGGGTAGCAAACGCGGGGGTGGGGGTGAGGAGAGTGCTTAATGGGTGCAGAGTTTTAGATGGAGACGAAGAAAAAGTTTTAGAGGTGGATCGTGGTGATGGCTGTACAGAAATGTGAAAGTACTTAATGCCACGGAATTGTACATGAATATAATGTACATGAATGTAAGAATAATTAAACTGAGAAGTGTTATGTTATATGCATTCTGATAATATTTTTGGAAAGATGCTATTAATAAAATGCTGTATTTCTTCTTCTTCCTCCCCCTCTTCCTCCTCCTCCTCCTCCTTTTTCTTCTTATCGTCATCTCCTTCTTCTTCTTCTTCCTTTTTCTCCTTCTTCCCCTTCATATTTTTCTTACTTCTTTTGTTCCCGCACACCTGAGTACTCTATTTGAAGTATCCCTCCATGGCAGAATATTTGCATAACTTTGTGCCTACTCATTGTTCCATGGCGTGCAACTCTGAGATTTGACTTTTTTCCCCCAAAGCATGGGCATTTAGAATTCTTCTAAGTCCCTGCTGAGCGCGGTGGCTCACGCCTGTAATCCCAGCACTTTGGGAGGCCCAGGCGGGCGGATCATGAGGTCAAGAGATCGAGACCATCCTGGTCAACATGGTGAAACCCCATCTCTACAAAAGAATACAAAAAAATTAGCTGGGCATGGTGGCGCGTGTCTGTAGTCCCAGCTACTCAGGAGGCTGAGGCAGGAGAATTGCTTGAAACCAGGAGGCGGAGGTTGCAGGGAGCTGAGATCGCGCCACTGCACTCTAGCCTGGAACCTGGCGACAGAGCAAGATTCAGTCTCAAAAAAAAAAAAAAAAAGAATGCTTCTAAGTCCCCACTACTGCACCTGACAATACAGGAGATGCTCTTGTGCGTGTGTCATTCGGTTTTCCGTAGTGTTATTTTCCTGGGGGTGAAATTACTGAGCCAGACAATATGGCTCCGTTAGTTTATTTATTTATTTTAATTTATTTTTAATTGTACCTTGGCAAATTATAATTTCGTACATTTATCGATGACAATATAATGTTATAATATATGTATACACAATGTGGAATTATTAAATTGAGCTAATTAACTCTGCCATTATCTAAAATACTTACTTTTTTTGTGATGAGAACATTTGAAATGTACCTTTAGCAATTTTTAAATACATTGTTGGTAACCGTAACCACCATGCTGTGAAACAGATCTCAAAAAAAACAGATTTTTCCTGTCTAATTGAAACCTTGTACCCTGTGATCATCGCGTCCCCATTCCCTCCATCCTTCAGCCTCCAGGTAACCACCATTCTCCTCTTTGTTTTTATGTGTTACATTTAACTCATTGGAGCCAGCTTGCTCTCCAAAAAGTTGTGACTGGGCCTGGGATAACCACAGGCCAAAGTATTTTCTTGCTTTACGTGTTTACCAACACTTGCCACTCCAGCTTGCTAATATTTGCTAGTCTGTTGGTTGCAAAATGAAATCTTGCTGTTTTAATTTTCAGTTCTCTAATTATTAATGAACTTGAGAATCTTTTCATATTTTATTAGCCTTTTGGGTTTCCTCTTCATGTGAATTGTCTTTTAATCTTTTTTGCTTCCATATCTATTGTGGTTTTTCTTTTTGATTTATAGGCATTTCTTGAATATTCTAGATAATATGGTCCCTTGTTGGTTTTAGATATTGCAAATATATTCTCTCAATCTGTTGTTAATTTGGCCCATGTGTTTTTCATTAAAAACAGTCCTTAGTTTAATGCAATAAATTCAACATATTTTGCTTTCAATTAGCTCATTTGTTTTTAATCTTTCTTGCCTCATGAAAATGTATTTTAACATATAAATTTTACTTTACATACCATTCTAGATGTGTCCCACACATTTTTAAATACAATGTTTTATGTTGTTCCGTTCTAAGTATGTCAATTTTATCATTTCCTTTTTAGAAAATATATGTTGTCAAAATTTTAGAAATAGGGGATGTTTTTGAGTTATACTTTTGTATGAATTTCTAGTTTTATTTGCTGCAATGAGGGGACATATTTTATGATACTGGTTCTTTGTATTTTAGTGAGGATTCATTTGTGGTCTAATAAGCAGTCAATATATGTGACTCTTCGTTGTATGAATAGAAATAGTACTTCTTAAACTTCCTGTGGTGAAGGACCAGTTTAAAAAATTGCTAATTTCCGGTTGTAAACTATTATTTTTCAAATTTCAACAAAATAAAATACAAAAAAAGATTATGAAATCGTATATCTCAGCAATAACAAACTGTTATGCCATTTTTTAAAACTTAATTTTTATGTTTATTTTATTGCAGATAGGTAAAAAACAGGAGCTGGAGGGCATCAAGTAATCAGAAAGACTGCATGTACTTGGTTAGCTAGCATTAGCATTGCTAATCTACTCACTTTAGCTGTAAATAGTATTATTCATTTAGCCTCTACCACTGTTTATTTTTGTCTTTGTTAGGTGAGGAGGGGATGGGTTTAAATCTCCAACAACTAATGTTTTCATATTTATGTATCTTTCCAGTCTGTCGGTTGTTTCACGTTTTAAAGACATGTTGTTAAGTGTATACAGGCTCATGGTGGTTACATGTCATTTTTATTGATATAACATTCATCTTTTTTTCTTAGGACATTTTTGTCTTGATACTTAGTCAAATATTAAAATTGTCATTACAGCTTTTTGTGGGTAATGTTTCTATGTATGTATTTTTCATTCTTCAATTTAAACTTTCTTGATTCATTCGGAATAATGGATTTTTTTTAACCAATTTGGAATTATTGGTCTTTTTATTACTGAGTTTAACATTTTCATTTATCATAATTACTGCTGTATTGTGATTTATTTCTACCTTAAACTTATGCTTCCAATTTACTGTACTTGTTTTTTTATTTTTCTTTCATGATTCTTATAAAACAGATTAGGTTTAAATTATGTTAAAATTATTTTATTTTATTCTTATCTTGGTTTCCTAAGATTAGAAACCCATAATTATGTTTACTAATTTCTAATTTTTCTAAATTAAAGCAAAATCAATAATAATTAAGATAAAATTAACAATAAGATACATGACTCTTAAATCTTTAGTTTGATGGATTTTGACAATTGCATGCACCTCTGTAACCCCCACCTCTAACAAGATACTGAATATTTGTATTGCCCCAGAGACCTACAACTTCATTCCAAGTCATCCTCTCCTATTGCCCAGAGATGACAGTTTCTCTATTCTTTCTCTTTCTCTTTTTCTTTCTTTCTTTCTTTCTTTTCTTTCTTTTCTTTCTTTCTTTCTTCCTTCCTTCCTTTCTTTCTCTTTCTTTCTTTCTTTCTTTCTTTCTTTCTTTCTTTCTTTCTTTCTTTCTCTCTTTTTCTTTCTTTCATTCTCCCTTCCCTTCACTCCCCTCCCCTCCCCTTCCTTTCTCTTCTCCACAGTTTCCTTCTTGTTGCCCAGGCTGGAGTGCAATGCCTGGATCTTGGCTCACCACAACCTCTGCCTCTAGGGTTCAAGCGATTCTCATGTCTCAGCCTACCGAGTAGCTGGGATTACAGGAATGTGCCACTATGCCCGGTTAGTTTTTGTATTCTTAGTAGAAACCAGGTTTCTCCATGTTGGTCAGACTGGTCTCGAACTCCTGACCTCAAGTGATCCTCCCGCCTCAGCCTCCCAAAGTGCTGGGATTACAGCATGAGCCACCGGGCCTAGCCTGACAATGTTTTCACTTTTGCAGATGACCTTGCCTATTCTCTTACTCCTGAATAATTACATATATATATATACATATATGTTATTAATCATATATGTAATTATATTGTATATATTTATATTTATTATATAAACAGTGGGAGGCTTCTTTTGTTTAACATAATTGTTTTGAGATTCATTCATTTTTGCAATGATCTGTGTTGTGCTTTTTAATTGCTGAATACCATTCTATTATATGAATATATGGCTACATCCTGATTTTTAATAATCCATTCTCCTTTTGGTAAACATTTGGCTTATTTCCTGTTTGGACTATTATGCATAAAACTACTATCAACATTCTTATCTGTTATTTATTTATTTTGTCATAGGTTTTTATTTATTGCATGTAAAAGTCTACCATAGAATTGCTGAGTCATAGGGTGCACTCATGTTTATGCGAGAAATTGACAAACAGTGCTGGAAACAGTGTATCTTGTTCCCTTCCCCTGGGGATGAACCAGCCTATCAAGCGCTCCACTTCCTGGCCAACACATGTGCTCTCAGTCTGTTTAGTCATTTCCATGAGTGTGAAATAGTATCTCATTGAAATTTTAACGTTCATTTCCGTGATGACTAAGGATATGAACCATCTGTTCATGTACTTATTGCCCATTATTATACCTCATTTTGTGAAGTGCCTGTTTAAATCTTTTGATCAATTTTTAAAAATTGACTTGCCTTTTTATTATCAAACTTGCAAAATTTTTATCTATACAAATCGGATGCTCAAAGTAGTCAGTTTTTTTTTTTTTTTTTTTTTTTTTGTGGGACACTATTTTTGTGTCCTTTCCTTGAAATCTTTGTCTACCTCATGTTTGCAAAAATATTTGATCATGTTTTACCCTAGAAACAGTGTGAGCTTTGACTTCACATTTAAGTCTATGACTGGTCTTGGATTAATTTTTGTGTATGCAGTGAGATGAGGTCCAAGTGTATTTTTCACCCATCTGGTTTTTTATTGTTCTGATGAATGCATCATGTTAGCTTGAAAGGTTTTGTTCTGCCTTCCTTAGTTTAAAGTAAAAGTAGTAGAAGTATTTGTTAAAAATACTTTTCTCCCCCCATTGGATTGACTTGGCATCTCAGACAAAAATCACTTGGCGGCTTTTCTGAGTCTGTTTCTGTTCTCCCTCACCTACCCTGCTGCCCTCGCTGCTTACGTTTATACCAGTATCAACTCACAACAGCTTTATAGTAGGATGTTGGAATTAGCGTTAGTCCTTCAAACTTGTTCTTCTCTTTTAAGATTGTTTTCACTATGCTATGTTCTTTCTTTTTCCATGTAGATTTTAAAAGCAGCTTATCTATTCCTTAAAAAAAATGTTTCCGGGATTTTGATAGTGTTTGCACTGAAGCTGCAGATCAGTTCAAGAATTGACATCTTTACAAATTTGAAGCTTTTGTTCCAAGATAATTATATATTTTTCTATCTCTCGTCTATTAATTTAACCTTATTTTTAGATATCCATATTTAAAGAAGACTTTTAATATATTATTATAAACTCTGGATAGTTTTCTATTTTGCCTATTCCACCTTCATATTGTTATAAATGTTATAATTTTAGTTCCGAGTGAATGTACATTTATCGCTCTTTTTTTCATTTGTTCTTACGTTTTATGTAAAAACTTCTACTGACTTCTCTGGTCTCCCTCATTTTTCATATCTCTTGCAGAAACTCTATTGGACTTTCATTTTTTGGTCTTCCTCCAAGAATGTTTTCAAGATTGATTTTCCTATAATTAGTATTCAAAGGTTTTTGTGTGTCTGAAAATACTTGTGATTTGCTTTCGGGTTTTAAATAAAAATTTGACTGAATGCGTAACGTTAGGTCCAAAGGTTTTTCTCTGCCTTCCTTAGTTTAAAATCATTATTCTTGGATATGGTGTTGCTCTTGAGAATTCTGATGACGAACTTCCTCCTACTCCTCGTTCTTGCCAGGTGCCCTGCTGCCTTTCTCTGGAAGCCGTCGGGATGTCCTCCGTCCCCCTGGAGCACGCACATTTCCCTGTCGGGTGCCAGGCGTGGGTTTGGTCCTCTCTGACCTTCTCCATCCTCTCTAAGCCCTTGCCACCTCACATCTTTCGTTTCTATTTTGAATAATTTTCCCATGACTTTTCTTCTCCTGTGGGACCTCTACTGAGTGAATACGGACATGTCTTATTTTCTCCTCCTGACCTCATCATTTTCCTTCCACGTTTCTGTTAATTTTTTCCTTTTCTGATGTCCTCTGGTAGTTTCACAAACAAGTTTTTTGCCTTGCCTGCTTGTGTTCGGCATACCCGCTCATCTGTTGTCTGTCTTATTCCAGCCCCTACGGTTTTCAGCGTTTCAGTATCTCAATATTTCTTTTTAGTCTGGAGGCTGACTATTGAATTCCAGTCCAGCTTTGCTCCTTTCCAGTTCTGTGGTCTAAAGCAAATTACTTAATTTCTCTTTGTTTGTTTTCTATTATATATTTGCCCTTTGTTTCTAATCCTAAATATGGGCATTATAATAGCAAGTCGCTCTTAAACTCATGGGAGGATTGGCAGAGTTAATATTAACGTATGTCCACCTACAGGGCAAAGACCCGCCTTGGGGAGGTAGTGGCATGTGTTGATCGTTACCACCTTTAAAGGCCAGTTATCAGGCACGTTTTAAATCACCGGCCTGTATCAACAGCCCCCTTCCCATTCTGCACTTGCCTGAGTCCCTGTGAGCAGTCACATGATGGTTGTGTTCCCGTGTCTGTCACGGCCACCCAGAGGCCTGTGCCTGGGGCATCAGTGGTTCTGTTTGGTGATGTATGTTGGGGGCGTGCTGCTCTGTTAAAAGACGGGAGAGATGAGCTTCAGAGCTGAGGGCCTAGGGGTTCTAAAACCCCCAAAAACCTCTCCCCAACCTGTAATTGCATTAAGCCTTTGTTCCCCCAGGTTTTTCTCACAGGTTAATCTGGCTCCTCACCTCCAGGCCCCCGTGTTTCTCAGTCAGTTTGCAGTTAGCTCCAGGGGTGGAACCTAGACACTGCCGGGACCAAAAGGCTCAGATCAAGTCATTTTCTGTGCGTTGTTCTCTCTCTTCCTCTCTCTCTCCCCTCCTCCTCATTCTCCCTCTCTGGCTTCCTTCCTTGCTCCCTCCCGTCCTCCCACCCTCCTGTCCTCCCTTTCTTCCTTCCTTTTCTTTGTCCCTCCTGGTTCTTTCCTCTTTACTTTTCTTCCTTATCTCCGTCCTTCCTTCTTTTCTCCCTTTTTATCTTTCTTCTTTCTCCCTCTGGGTTTCTCTTCCAAACTTTAGTCTCTAGTATTAGAAAACAACATATTTGGCTGGGATAGGTGGTGGCGCCCGCCTGTAATCTCAGCACTTTGGGAGGCCGAGGTGGGCGAATCACAAGGTCAAGAGATCGAGACCATCCTGGCCAACATGGTGAAACCCCATCTTTACTAAAGACACAAAAATTAGCTGGGTATGGTGGTGCATGCCTGTAGTCCCAGCTACTCAGGAGGCTGAGGCAGGAGAATGGCTTGAACCCGGGAAGCGGAGGTTGCAGTGAGCTGAGGTCATGCCACTGCACTCCAGCCTGGGCAACAAGAGTGAAACTCTGCCTCAAAAAAGAAAAAAACAAAAAGAAACTCCATCACAGTCGTTTCCCATTCTTTCGCCCACTTCCAGAGCAGGCTTCAGTCATGTGGGTACACTGTGACGGAGCATGAGGTACGTGGCAAAATGTGCAGTGCGGCCCCACTATTTCTGTCACTGTATTTTTACATTTCACTCCCATTGCTTTAAAATTCTGCAAAATAAGTGGAAGTTTTAAAGAGTAAAAAAGTCAAGAACCCCTATGACGCTATTAAATGAAGAAAGAGAATGATTCCATCAGATGTAAGAGATGTAATCAGAACCTTCCCGCGTTTAGACGTGGGGTGCATGCATCCTAGCCTTCAGCCCAGGTGATGCCGGAGATTAAAGTCCAAGAGCAGGTGACAGTGCTTGAATCGCTTATTTTCCGTGTATATTTCATCTGTAATTTGCGGTAAAAAAGCACTGGATCGAATTTGTGTCTATAAACATTTTTCGAATTCTAATAGCTTTTGGCTTTTCCATTGATTGCATATTCACAATGTATTCTGTTTCACTGATTGGAATGAAACTACAGTGCCTGTCCCAGACACGTTCACACACCTGTTAGGAGATGCCCCCAGACCTGAGATCACCATAGATGATGAGCTCTAGCAGGCCCAGAGGGAGAAAACTTAACTTTGGAAAATTAGAGGCGTGCTAGCCTCACCGAACGAAGACTCCCTGGAGTGAACGTCTCCATCCTGACTAAAGGTGGAGAGAGACCGTAGCTGCCAGGTGGTAAAGGACCTCCGCAGAGCTGTGCAGTTCAACTCAGCTTTGATCTCGTCCGATCGAGTCTTGTAATTTTAAAATCTGAAAATATGTCAGCACCCATCACAGAAAAGTGTTTTAATACATTTAAAAACCCTGTGTTAGATACAAGCTGAACCCCGTTTTCTAGCAAAGACAAGATAGGATGAGTCTCTGAAGTCTGTGGGTTCTGCTGAGCTCCCTGCTGTGGCTCTGCTCTGTGGGTAGGGTCCTTACCCTGTGTCCACGTCCACTGTGCTGAAAAGGTTGGACTCTCCGCCCTGCACTGCACTTTCTCTTGAAGCAAAGCCCTCTGGAAATTAATTCAGACTTTCACACTCAACTTACAAATCAGTGACGAATGTTAAAAATGAGCAAAAGCCATACAAGATAAGAATCTATAGGCTGGGTGGGATGGCTCACACCTGGAATCCCAGCACTTTGGGAGGCCAAGGCAAGTGGATCACCTGAGGTCAGGAGTTTGAGAACAGCATGGCCAACATGGTGAAACCCCCTCTCTACCAAAAATACAAAGATTAGTCGGGAGTGGTGGTGGGCAACTGTAGTCCCAGCTACTTGGGAGGCTGAGGTAGGAGAATTGCTTGAACCCAGAAGGTGGAGTTTGCAGTGAGCCAAGATTGTGCCACTGCATTCCAGCCTGGGCGACAGAATGAGACTCCATCTCAAAAAAGAACCTATAGTGTTAGATGAGGATATATTGAGAATATATATATGTTTTACATATATGTATACATTTATAAATATTATATATGTATACATATATGCTGTATATAGGTGTCTGCTACACAATTTGAGAAGCTTTAAGGAATTAGATCTCAGAAATGAAACTACAATTAACCTCAAAGGAAAGAAGTCCAGAACCAATAATTCCTGAAAAGTTAAAACTGAGGTCATACAAATATATTTTCAAAAATCTTATTAAAATACAGGCTTTCTTTCTTTGTATTATTTTCTGTAGCGCCTCTGAGCAAATACTTTAAATTATATTAACATGGAAACATGTGTGAGGAAGAAAAGGTATTTATGAATGGCTGCCGTAACTACACTTCTGTCTATTAAATAATAAATTCTAAATAAAATTGAAAAAGACATCATAATGCCCATAAATATAACTTCATGAAACATGAGCTCAGCAGAGACTGTCACAGGCAGACAAGCGGTCTTCACACGAGCTGGCAGAGCTCCTAAGCCAACGCCATTGTAATTAGTTGTTCTTGGTCCGACGGCGTGCAGTTCCCTTTAAAATTTCTCATGAGCAGGCCCCACCCCCCTGATTCAAAACTGGGCTCTGCTCCTCACGCAGTGTTTCGTTCCTTTTGCTGTGGCACTGTGTTTAGCTCAGTACTCTTTTTTGTTTTATGCCTGACTCAGGAAAGTAGGACAAGTTTGGTTTTTGACAGTGTCTTTTTCCACCTTGAGGGGTGGATTGTAAGAGCCTCTTCACTCAGTCTCTGCTTTTGACTTTTTTCTTTCGATTCCAAAACAAGGATTGTGAGCAGCACCTACTCAGAGATTTCAGGCTTGGGTTAGCCTTGGACGCATGCAAATAGCTTAACATGCTGAAATATTCAAATAAATTCCGCAGAAGCATGGGTGCAGCGCAGTGGCTGAGGCAGCTGTGATATCTAGGATCTGAAAAGCACACGTCTTGAGAATTGTCATTAAGCCTGGAATATTCTCAGCCAGCACAGCTTTCATATTACATATTTATAGCATGCAGTAAACCTCTGCTTTGCTTTCAGAGCTGGTGGGAATGAAAAGTACACATAAGTGGAGCGAATCTGTGCCAAGGCAGTGGGTCAGGTACAACTCACCTCGTCTCATCAGGAAGAGGTGGGGCGCATTCATTCCGGCCCCCTCCTGTCCTTCTTCATGAGTTTAAAGAGATTTCTAAAATCCAGTCACCAACAGGAGTGAACTTTATTGCTGATACTAGTGCGACCTTGCAAGGTAATTAGCATGCTTCCTGCATGTCCGAAGGGAGTAGAGAGGGGGTCTGTCATCTTTCAAGCATTGAAATATCTCTTTTTTGTTGAGGAAAATTTTAATGAAAGGTGCCATTAAAGTGGAAGTCTTTTGTTCATGCTTAGAATGTCTCAGTGTGGGGCCTCTCCTCACTCATCTGAATGCCACCCTCCAGAGAGCACAGCCTGGGAGGTTCCAGGGAGCCAAAAGCTGCTGACCACTGACCCCTTCTCTTCTCCACAGGGACTAAGATGGGACAAGGGACAATGCAAAGAGATGCATTACAGAACTCTTTCAGGTGGAAAACGTGTTCCTAGGAGCTGGCCCGAATCAGGAAATCATTTTGTGGGGGGGGTGTAATAGGTGGATGCCTGGGGAAACATCAGCGTCCAGTGGAAAACCGAGAACCCAGAGTTGGGGAGCTCCGCCTTCCAACGTTGGGTAAAGTTGTTCCTCTTCAAATTTCAATTTGTACTCTCTCCATGGAAGCATAAATGTTCTCCGCTAGGTTCATTGATCATGAAGTTGATTTCCAGTAGAAGAATGTCTAACATGGGTCACTAGAGAGATGCATGATCCAATGATTCAAGTCGGGGACACCTAAATAGGGAGTGGAAACCTCCGTACCATACACAGTGACGGCAGAACTGTGAGCGTCAGCTATGGGTCCTGTGTTTTACGAACTGAGTCTCAGACTATGTTTCTTATTCAGTAAATTAAGGTATTTGATAATTTAAATACATGACTAAACCACATGATTCTACATTTTAAAGTTACTTACACTGTTATGGCTATTCTACAGACTTGTCAGACTATCTGCTAGGGTGAATCTAGTATTATCACTGAACACACACAATATTTGAATCTACGTAGATCATAATTGGCAAGAAAATGAAATCATCTTCCAAACCTAATAGGTGTAAATCTCACACTCAAATGTATGGTTTTGGTCATCTAAAAAATACTAAAAGTAAAGACAATATTCCATACCCAATGGAGAGGACCGCTTGCTCTTGTACACCTTAGCTCGTCGTGCGTGTGCTGTGTACTCTTGTCAGATGACCTGTGACTGGCTGCTGCGATTGACTTCCACAGGCAGAGAGCGCACATGTGTACCCTGCCCTGGGGTGCACGAATGAGCAGGCATGAAGATTTGATGACAATCTATTCTCCTCTCAAGATTTCATTCTTGGATCAGAGGGTCTCTGTATGAGGTCACCATGGTGTCGTGTTGAGACACAGGTGTGGGGACAGACTGTCTGGGTTAGCGTTCTGGCTTGTTCACTCACTAGCTGCATAAATCTTTGGGCCTCAGTTTTCCCATCTGTAAACTTGTAAAAGCCTAATAGCTATCTCACAGGCTTATTTTGAGAATTCAGGGCCTCAATAATTGGGAGGAACTCTGAGGATTACCTGGAACATAGAGGGTGTTATGTGAGCAGCTGATAAAATAAAACGTACCTAAGATCTGTTACAGCTTGCTACGAAGCAGAGGTCAACAGATGGTAATGGTAGCAATCTGTGTTTTGGAGTTCTAGAGAGCTATGTTGGAATATGAATTTAAGACGAAGTCAAACTCTCTGTTCCAGCAAACCTTCTACATCTGTGATGATTGATTCAAGGTGTCTGCTTGTCTGGGTAAGGGATCCACAGATAGCCAGCAAAACAATATTTCTGGGTATGTCTGTGAGAATATATCCAGAAGAGACTGGTGTTTAAATCAGTGGACTCAGTAAGAAAGTTTCGTCTTTCCCCTACATGGACAGGCACCGTCCAATTGGCTGACAGCCTGAATAGAACAAAAAGGCAGAGGACAGGCAAATTTGCTCTCTCTTTTCTGGAGCTGGGACACCTGGAGCTCTGCTGTTCTCCTGCCCTTGAACATGAGAATTCTAGGTTCTCTGGGCTTTGGATTTAGACCAAGACACTCTACTGGCTTCCCTGGTTCTCCAGCTGGCACAGAGCATATTTTGGGACTCTCCAGCTTCCATAATCACATGAGACAATTCCCTCAATAAATTCTCTCTCTCACTTCTCTATATATCTATCAATCCATCAATCCATTCATCTATTTATTTTCTATCTATGCATCTATCCATTTATCTACTTTCTGTCTATCCATTCATTCATCCATCTAGCCATCCGTGAATCTATCGTCTATCAATCATCTGTCAATTCAACCTTCCATCCATCTGTTTATCTATCTATCCATCCATGCACCTTTTTCTATCTATCCATCCATCCATTCATCCAGCCGTGCAATCATCCATCCGTCTATGAATCTATTGTTTATCTCTCTATGCATCTAGCCATTTATCCATGCATCTATCTGCTTTGTATCCATTCATTCATCCATCTAGCCATGCATCCATGAATCTACTGTCTATTAGCCTCCTATTCATCTACCCCTCTATCTATCCAATCATCCGTGCATCTATTTTCTGTCCATCCATCCATTCATTCATCGAGCCATTTATCTATGAATTCATTATCTGCCTATCTCTCCATCTATCTACACACCTATACATCTATTTATCTATCCATCAATCCATCCATGCATCTATTTCCTTCCTTCCTTTCTTCCTTCCTTCTTTCCTTCCTTCCTTCTTTCTTTCCTTCTTTCATCAATCATCTATCCATCCATCCATGCATCTATCCATTCATTCATGTATCTATTTTCTATCTATCCATCCATTCATCCATCTAGCCATCCATCCATTCAAAAATCTCTTTTGTATATATCTGTCTGTCTCTCTTTCCATCCAGCCATACTGTTGACTCTGTGTCTCTGGAGATCCCTGATAATACATGCCTGAGCATTCTCCTACCTGAGGGCACACTTTTGTATCTATCAATGAACAAAGCTCGGCTTCATTAATTGCTTGTCCTTATGTTTGCCTTACTTCTTCACACATCTTCAAGTCAGGCAGGATGCTTTTTAAATTGATTGTGAGCCTCTAAGTTGGGTTTTCACAGAATAGCAGACCTTCCAGGTAGACGTGTGTGATGTGCGATGACCAGAGTGGGGCACCTTGGCCCTTGGAAACTGCTAAGACATCAGTAACAAAATTCAGGGATTATTGAGGACAGGGAGGGTGTTGGCGTTAGTAAGTTGATCATTTTTGCATGGTTCGGGATGAACCAGAATTCCTTCCACATTCCCTGAGATATTCTGTGTGAAGTGGGCCAGATAGTGGGAGCTAGCATAATGCCTTTCCCTAGAGTCCAGCATGCTGCAGGCAGGTGTGGGTCTATCAGGCTGAACTTGGTTCTTCTTCAAAGAAATGGAAGAATCTAGAACATTGGTAAGGATATTTTTTCATGGAAAACAACATAAAACAAGACAAAAAACACAAAGCATGGTTAAGGGACAGTCCTTTTGTTTATACTTGAAGGAATTTTCACAACTTCTTAGTCTGTGGTTTTCTAGTGAGTGATGGGAGATCCAGTGGCTGCTGGGCCTCCTTCTCAGGATGGTGGGTTGCTTTGATAGTATGCAGAGTTGCCCGGCGAGGACTCATTCTTCCCACCACCCACATTTTAGACGTGAGGACACACAGTTCTACTAGTGCTTGAAGACTGAGCATTTTAGTAGGAAATGTCCCGCTTCTCTCTAGAGCATCACTGGCCTGACCATCTGCTTATGGCCAGGAAAGACTGTCAGGAAGCCTTCATATTTCAAATGAATAACTGCCCATCGACGTTATTTGGGGGTTGAACACCATGGTGGACATGTTGTTTACAAATTAAGACTGCTTTTGCAAGCAGCATGAAGTAGGAAGTTTTAATCAGAGCATTAGAATACTCCTTTGTAAACAGCATAAAGTAGGACGGTTTAATCAGAACATTAGACTACTCCCAAGTTCAAGTTCATCTCTTCAAATGTACCAACATTGACAAGTGTATGAGAAGAGTGAAATCTGAGGCAGAATTACATGTCATATTTTTCACCTTAGGAACTCATTTTAACAATTTGTTTTTGAGACAAAGAATTTGAGATAGAGAAGATTGGAAAAGGACCTCTCACAAGGAGTTGCAGGGAGGCAGGATCCTCTGATCCCAAACCTGGGATGGAAAGACAGAGATCCCAGGGAACTTACTCAGCACTTCCCTGAAAGCCATTCCAAAGAAGAACCACTTCCACTAGGAATCTGCAGAGGAGCCCTCGCTGCCTGGCTCTTCTGACTGTGCCCTTGAAGATCCCTTGGACCCAACAGAGGTCAGAACCTGCTACCCACAAATAGGACAGCTTGAAGTGGTGAATATTTTAAGCTGAATTAATTTCAGAAGAGCAGGTGCAGTAGCATTCTCTGGCCTCCTTTTTCTCCCCTGAGAACAGACACAGACCCTCATGCGAGAGATGCCTGCCCTGTACCAGGAGGGAAGGAGCATCCTTATCTCAGGAGACAGAGGGTCTCTTGGAGGGATCCCGGTGAGCAGGCCTTACTAAGCCTCCCCACGGCCTCCCTCAGTGTGTAACCTTTGTCTCACTACATCTTTCCTCCACTTCCCACTTCTCATCAAACCTGCTATGAAAACCTCGGGTTTAACGGTGTCTTTGGGTCTTTATTTCCTTACAAAGGCTTCTGTATCATGTAAAACTTATATTAAATAAATGTGTGTGTTTTTATCTTGTTAATCTATCTTTTGTGAGTCCAACCTACAGGGCTTCAGCTGCAGAAACTAGGAGGATGGTAGGAAAAGTAATTTTTGCTTTTTTTTGACATTGTCATATAAGTAACTCAGACCACATGGGTGTATATGACTTAGAAAGGTGCAGACCTTCCTCTCTGCAAGAACCAGGAGGAGACAGCATGTGTTCTTGTCTTTTCTCTTCAGTCTGATTGCCATTGTTCTCAGGGAAATACGAATAGGAGGAAAGAGAAAAGCATTCTCCAAAAAGCGTCGGCATCATCCTTTTGTACTCACTTGGACCTCCAAGTGAGTTGTCTGTTAACTGTTTGCATTGTAAAATCCTTAACTCGAACTTTTGAAGTTCGAATCCAAAACTTCATAATGTGTGTTTATATTGTTGTAGAGTTCATACACAGTTTTTAGTCATTTTTGAAAATATCAGAACTGACATGTTCAAAGTAGTACATCATTCAATATAATACTTTGGGAAAATTTAGAGATCATAAATTGTCCCTTACCCAAAGATAGCACAGGGCATATGTCTCGAGGGGCCTTCTAAAAATGGAGGAAAATCCAAGCTGTGCCACTTAAAATGAAATTAAAACAAATAGAAGGGAAACAGAGAAGCAGCAACCAAGCCCAAGAGGTCAGGAGGGAGATGAGAAACAGCCCTGGCCTGGGAGAGCAGAGGAGCCGGAGCCTGGGCTTGCTGCCCAGACAGTGCGGGCCCAGGTCTTGTAGGAGGGTCCTTCCAGCCGTGGAAAGGCACAGAGCTGGGGACACTTTGCGAGGAGACAGAGCCCCACAGGCGGGGAGCTGCCCATGGAACTGGTACCAAAACTGCCACGTGAGCATGCAGCAAAAATTTTAAGAGCAACTTTAAAAAAATTAAGTTTACGAAACTCCACAGTGTTGTTACCACATGGGTCAACAGACTTGGCTCTAAATGGCTTTTGCCATTTCCAAAATTGAAATGCAGCTTTCTATCACGGAGGTTGCAAACCACTGAGGATACTGACTTCACTTAATCTCATCAAATCCAAGCTGTTTCATCTGTAAAATATAGAAACAACCACAAGAGCTAAGCCATGATATCAAAGCAAACATGCAGAAAACAAAAGGTGATTCTCCAGCACTGGGTAAATAAATTGAGACTCCACTGTGCTTCTGACAGTGTCTGGCACGGGGTAGCCGCTCCCTGAATTTTTTCTTTTCCTTTGCTATGCTGTGGAGTCTGGAGAGGAGTCTAAACTACACATTCTGGGAGAGTTCTGAGCCACATCAAGTTTAATGGAAAGAGGAGGGTGTGTAGCCGAGGGCAGTGGTTACCGTAGCTTTTCCCCTCATCCACCTGCCTCCCCATCCTGCTGTCCTTTCCATTCATCATGCTCTTTACACACATACATGGACTGGCCCAAGTGCAATTCCTGGAAGGGCTGTATGCAATTAGTTAGATGAATTAAAGTAACTGCATTACAAAAAAAAAATCAAGAAAAATGCAATTCCGAAAGTAAGCATTTGAGGCAAGCTATGCAAAATCTAAAAATGGGAAAAGATTTTAACATGCTGCTGCCTTGACTTACCATAAACATCATTTGTTTTTATGTGGTGAAATTGCAGACTGCCAATTTTTTGGTTGTGAGGATGAATAGACACAGAAAAACACCTATGCATATGCTCGTGAATTTGTAATGAGTATGAAAAACAAATGTACTAAATTCTTAAGATCAAGTTAAGACATACTTTACATAAAGCTACATTACTTAAAAGAAAAAAAAGGCAAACTTTTCCCTTTCATACCTTGTAGGAGATTAATAAACCCACTGCACAGCATTACAGCGTTTCAATAAGTGCAAAACATGCCATACTAAATTTTATGTTTTATATGTAGAAAACTAATTTAGTAATTGTTTTTATAACTACTTAATGACTCCCTCTGCCCGCCCTTGGGTGGCCTTTATTGATCACACATTGCCATAAGCTTTCCACATTGAGAAGTTGAACTTGACATTCAGGCACTCGCCCCCAGTCTGTGATTCACAGCCCTGAAATGGTTGCTTGCACGTGGAAGGCAGCTCAAACCTCTCTAAGTACTCCACTGTAGCCTGGCTCTTTGGAACAATGTTCTCCTAAGAGTTTGTGTTCCCAGCTTAGAGATTTTCCAGGTTATATTCTATTAAGACTTTACTCTTTTAATATTTTTAACTTTTCTATAAAGATGTGCAATAAACACAAGCAAGGTAATAGGAACAAGAGCTGTCAGGGAGCCAGGACTCAGCATCATTTCTGAAAATACGAGCACTTGATGGAGATGGATGGTTCTACTCCCATACGGCTTATTGTTGCCATTCGCCTCGAGTGTAATAGCAACTATTAGGATTTTAATATATGGATTGAAAGGCTATTTGCTTCATATTTGATGAAATATTAATATTGCTTCTGAAATGTGTTATAAATGCTGTGCTAATATGTCTTTGTGAATTACATTAAGTACAGGTTAGACATAGTGGTTCCATTTTCACTTCAGAGAGTTATTACTGTATGTCATGGAAACACTTTAAATTTATGTTTAAAACCTGTAAAGTCTTCTACTTAAATATGTTATTAATTTTTAAAGTTCTGTTTCAGAATAACTATATATTTGTAACCAGAAGTGCAGTAAAAGAAATAAATTTGTATCTGAATTAGAGCAGTTGCTAAAGGAGCTAGGAAAGAATTACTGGGAAAGACCTTGTTTTTCTGAGTAGGTCTTTGTTTGCAGCTCTGTTTAAGAGGATCACAAGAGGGATTTTTGCTTTTCACCTCCCAAAGCATGTAGGAGAAACTTCTGCTTAGGGATAATTTCTTGCTGAGGGGGAAAAAATGTACTGGTCGTCCAGTAAACAAAAAATGGAGAGTGTGACCGACTGACTCGTGTTCTCTCAAATTCAAATGCTGGAGTTTTGACCTCCGCTGCCTCAGAGTGTGACTGGTTTTGGAAACAGCATCTTTAAAGAGGTAACTGCAAGTAAAATAGGACTTTAGGGTGGACCCAATGTGACCGATGTCCTTTCGTGTGTTTAACTTTTATTTTACATTTGGGGCACATGTGCAGGTTTTATACATAGGTAAGGTTGTTTCTTGGGTTTTGTTTTTGTTTTTGTACAGATTATTTCATCACCCAGGTGTTGAGCCTAGAACCCATTAGTTGTTTTTCCTGATCCTCTCCCTCCTCCCACCCTCCACCCTTTGAAAGGCCCTTGTGTGTGTTATTCCTCTCTATGTGTCCATGTGTTCTCTCATCTATCTCCCACTTACAAGTGAGAACATGAAGTATTTGGTTTTCTTTTCCTGTGTTAATTTTCTAAGAATAATGGCCTCCAGCTCAATCCATGTCCCTGCAAAAGACATGATCTTATTCTTTTTTATGGCTGCATCTTATCCTATGATGTATATGTACCACAGTTTCTTTATCTAGGAAAAGATACTATCAACAGAGTAAACAGACAACCTACAGAATGGGAGAAAAGCTTTTCAAACTATGCATTCAACAAAGGTCTAATACTCAGCATCTATAAGCAACTTAAATAAATTTATGAGAACAAAACAAACAACCGCATAATAAAATGGGCAAAGAACATGAACAGACACTTTTCTAAAAAGACATACATGTGACCAGCAAGCATATGAAAAGAAGCTCAACATCAGTGATGTCCTTTTAATGAGATATTAGCACACAAAGAGGATAGACCTGTGAAGACCCAGAGAGAAGATGGCTGCCAGCAAGCCAAGGACAGAGGCTTCAGAAAAGACCAACCCTGCCAAGCCCTGGATGTTGAACATTCAGCCTCCAGTGAGAACCAATTTCTGTAAACAAATTTCTGTAAATGAAGCCACAGCATCCTCGGGGCCTCATTATGGCAGCCCCAGAGAACAAACAGAGATGGCAACTTGTTAAAGGAGCAGGGCACTTAGTGAGACATTAATTCCTGAAACTATTAGGAGGAAATGTTTATATAAAAATGGTATCTTATAACATAATATTTAAAACAAGGTGTGAGTTGCAACATGGAAAATCAGAAAACCATGCTTGAGTGTTCAGATGTTCTGAGGACAGTCTTGTCCTGTATCTATGATTTTCTTTTCTTTTTTAAAATTAAATTAAATTTTATATTAAGTTCCAGGATACGTGTGCAGGATGTGCAATTTTGTTACACAGGTAAACGTGTGCAATGGTGGTTTGGTGCACCTATCAACCTGCCACCTAGGTATTAAGTCCCACATACATTAGCTACTTTTCCTGATATTCTCCCCAGTCCCGCACTCCCAACTGGCCCCAGTGTGTGTTGTTCCTCTCCCTGTGTCCATGTGTTCTCATTGCTCTGCTCTCACTTATAAAAGAGAACATGCAGTGTTTGGTTTTGTGTTTGTGTGTTAGTTTACTGAGAATAATGCCTTCCAGCTCCATCCATGCCCCTGCAATGGACATGATCTCATTCCTTTTTATGCCTTCATTGTATTCCATGGTGTTTATATGCCACATTTTCTTTATCCAGTCTATCATTGATGGACATTTGTGTTGATTCCATCTTTGCTATTGTTAACAGTGCTCTAACAAACATATGCCTGCATGAATCTTAACAATAGAATGATTTATATTACTTTGGGCATCTACCCAGTAAAAGGATTGCTGGGTCAAATCGTATTTCTGGTTCTAGGTCTTTGAGGAATCACTATACTGTCTTTCACAATGGTTGAATTAATTTACATTCCCACCAAAAGTGTAAAAGTGTTCCTACTATTACTGAAACTTGCAAGCTTCTGTTGTTTCTTGACTTTGAATTTGGGTTGGTACAAAATAATTGTGGGTTTTGTCATCAAAAGTAATGGCGAAAGCCACAATTACTTTTGCACCAATCTAATAACTGCCATTCTGCTTGGCATGAGATGGCATCTCAGTGTGGTTTTGATTTGCATTTCTCTAATAATCAGTGATGTTGAGCTTTTTTTTTCATGTTTCTCCGCCACATCAGTGTCTTTTTTTGAGAAGTGTCTGTTCAGGCACTTTGCCCACTTTGTAATGGAGTTGTTTGTGCTTTTTTTTTCTTGTAAATTTGTATTAGAGATTTGTCAGATGGATAGATTGCAAAATTTTTCTCCCATTCTGTAGGGTGTCTGAGAGTTCCGTTGCTTTGCAGAAGCGCTTTAGTTTAATTAGATCCCATTTGTCAACTTTTGCTTTTGTTGCAATTGCTTTTGGTGTTTTCATTATGAAAACTTTCCCATGCCTATGTCCTGAATGATATTGCCTAGACTTTCTTCTAGGGTTTTATAGTTTGGAGTTTTACATTTAATTCTTTAATCCATCTTGAGTTAATTTCTGTATAAGGTGTAAGGAAGGGGTCTAGTTTCACTTTTCTGCATATGGCTAGCCAGTTTTCCCAGCACCATTTATTAAATAGGAAATTTTTCACCATTGCATGTTTTTGTCAGGCTTGTCAAAGACTGTAGATATGCTGTCTTATTTCTGAAATCTCTATTCCATTGGTCTATGTGTCTGTTTTTGTACCAGTACCATGCTGTTTGGTTACTGTGGCCTTGTAATATAGTTTAAAATCAGGTAGCATGATGCCTCCAGCTTTTTTATTTTTGCTTAGGATTGTCTTGGCTATATGGGCTTTTTTATGGTTCCATATGAATTTCAAAATAATTTTTGCCTAATTCTGTGAAAAATATCCATGGTAGTTTAATAGGATTAGTATTGAATCTATAAATTACTTTGAGCAGTGTGACTATTTCTGTTATTAATTTTTCCTCCCCATGAGCATGGAATGTTTTTTCATTTGTTTGTGTTCTCTCTGATTTTCTTAATCAGTGGTTCATAGTTTTTTTCTTGAAGAGATCAATCACTTCCCTTGTTAGCTGTATTCCTAGGTAATTTATTCTCGTTTTATCAATTGTAAATGGGAGCTCATTCATGATTTGGTTCTCTGCTTGTCCATTGTTGGCGTATAGAAATGCTTGTGATTTTTGCATATTGATTTTGTACCCTGACATTTTGGTGAAGTTGCTTTTAGCTTAAGAAACTTTTGGGCTGAATTGAGGGGTTTTTCTAGATATAGGATCATGTCATCTGCAAACAGAGACAATTTAACTTCCTCTCTTCCTATTTGAATACCCTTTATTTACTTCTCTTGCCTGATTGCCCTGGCCAGAATTTCTAGTACTATGTTGAACAGGAGTGGTGAGAGACAGTATCCTTGTTTTGTGCTGATCTTCAAGGGGAATGCTTCCAGCTTTTGCCCGTTCAGTATGATGTTGGCTGTGGGTTTGTTACAAATGGCTCTTATTATTTTGAGGCATGTTCCATCAATAACTAGTTTGTCGAGAGTTTTTAACATGAAAGGATGTTGAATTTTACTGAAGGTCTTTTCTGCATCTATTGAGATAATCATGTGGTTTTTGTCTTTAGTTCTGTTTATGTGATAAATTACATTTATTGATTTGCATATGTTGAACAAGCCTTGCATCCTGGGGCAGAAGTCAACTTGATAGTGGTAGGTAAGCCTTTTTCGTGCACTGCTGGATTCGGTTTGCCAATATTTTGTTGAGGATGTTTGCATATATGTTCATCAGGTATATTGGCTTAAAGTTTTCTTTGTTGTTGTTGTATCTCTGCCAGGTTTTGGTATCAGAATGATGCTAGTCTCAAAAAATGAGTTAGGGAGAAGTCTCTTTTTCAATTGCTTGCAGTAATTTCAGAAGAAATGGTACCCGCTCCACTTTGTACCTCTGGTAGAATTCATATGTAAATCCATCTGGTCCTGAGTCTTTTTGGTTAGTAGGATATTTATTACTGCTTCTATTTCAGAACTTATTATTGATCTATTTAGGGATTCAACTTCTTTCTGGTTCAGTCTTGGGAGGGTGTATATGTGCAAGAATTTATCAATTTCTTCTAGATTTTCTAGTTTATTTGTGAAGAGGTATTTACAGTATTCTCTGATGGCTGTTTTTATTTCTGTGGGGTTAGCAGTGATATCCCCTTTATCTTTTTTTGTTGTGTCTATTTAATTCTTCTTTCTTTTGTTCTTTATTAGTCTAACTAGTGGTCAATGTATTTTCTCAATCTTTTCAAAACACCAGCTCCTGGATTCATCGATTTTTTGCAGAGTTTTTTGTAGCTCTATCTCTTTCAGTTCTGTTCTCATCTTGGTTATTTCTTGTCTTCTGCTAGCTTTGGAGTTTGTCTGCTCTTGCTTCTATAGTTCTTTTAGTTGTGATGTTAGCATGTCGATTTGAGATCTTTCTAGCTTTTTGATGTGGACATTTAGGGCTGTAAATTTCACTCAACACTTTTTTAGCGGCATCCCAGAGATTCTAGTATGTTGTCTCTTCATTCTCATTGATTTAAAAGAACTTCTTGATTTCTGACTTAATTTCATTATTTACCCAGAAGTCATTGAGGAGCAGGTTGTTCAATTTCCATGCTGTTATGTGGTTTTGAGTGAGTTTCTTAATCTTGAGTTCCAATTTGATTGTGCTGTGGTCTGAGAGACTGTTATGATTTCAGTTCTTTTTAATTTGCTAAGGAGTGTTTTACTTCCAATTATTGCATCAATTTTAGAGTAAGTGCCATGTGATGCCAAGAAAAATGTATATTCTGTTGTTTCTGGGTGGAGACTTCTATGGATATCTATTAGGTTCAGTTGATCCAGAGCTGAGTTCAGGTCATGAATATCCTTGTTAATTTTCTGCCTCAATAATCTGTCTAATATTGACAGTGGGGTGTTAAAGTCTCTCACTATTATTGCAGGGTAGTCTAAGTCTCTTGGTAGATCTCTAAGAATTTGTTTTGTGAATCTGGGTTGGGTGCATATATATTTAGGATAATTAGCTCTTCCTGTTGCATTGATCTCTTCTATAATGTCATGCCCTTCTTTGTCTTTTTTTGATCTTTGTTGCTTTAAAGTCTGTTTTGTCAGAAACCAGGATGCAACACCTGCTTTTTTCTGCCTTTCATTTGCTTGGTGAATTTTTCTCTATCCCTTTATTTCAAGCCTGTGTGTATCTTTGCATGTGATATGGATCTCTTGAATGTAGCACACCAATGTATCTTGACTCTCTATTCCTCTAGCTGTTCTGTGTCTTTTAATTGGGACATTTAGCTCCTTTACCTTTAAGATTAATATTATTATGTGTGAATTTGATCCTGTCATCATGATGCTAGCTGGTTATGTTGCAAACTCGTTGATGTAGTTGCTCCATAGTGTTATTGGTCTCTGTACTTCAATGTGGTTTTGCAATGGCTGATAATGATTTTTCTTTTTCATATTTAGTGCTTCCTTCAGGAGCTCTTGCAAGGCAGGCCTGGTGGTGAATTCCCTCAGTGTTTGCTTATCTGAAATGGACTTTATTTCTCCTCTGCTTATGAAGCTTAATTTGACTGGATATGAAATTCTGGGTTGGACTCTTTTCTTTAAAAATGTTGAATATTGGCCCCAAACTCTTCTGGTTTGTAGGTCTGCTGTTAGTCTGAGGGGCTTTCCTTTGTAGGTGATCTGGCCTTTCTTCTGGCTGCCCTTGACATTTTTTTCTTCCATTTTGATCTTGGAGAATTTGATGAATATGTGTCTTGGGGTTGATCTTCTCATGAATTATCTTAACTGTGTATATTAGTACCTTTTTATATTTCTATAAAGATATACCAGAGACTCAGTAATTTAAAAAGAAAAAGAAGTTTAATCGACTCATAGCTCCACATGGCTGGGGGAGCCTCACGATCATGGTGGAAGAAAAGGAAGAGCAAAGGCATGTCTCTACATTGTGGCAGCCAAGACAGCATGTGCAGGGGAACTGCCCTTCATAAAACCATCAGATCTCATGAGACTTATTCACTATCAGCAGAACAGCATGGGAAAAACCTGCCCCCATGACTTAATTACCTCCCACCAGGTCCCTCCCCTGACATGAGGATTGTGGGAGCTACAATTCAATATGAGATTTGGGTGGGGACACATCTAAACCATATCATTGCGGTTATCTGGGTTTCCTGAATTTGAACGTTGGCCTGTCTTATTAGGTTGGAGAAGTTCTCCTGGATGATATCCTGAAGTATGTTTTCCAACTTGGTTCCATTTTCCCCATCTATTTCAGGTAACTCAATTAGTCTTACGTATGGTCTTTTCATACAATCCCATAGTTTTGAAAGGTTTTGTTCATTCCTTTTCATTCTTTTTTCTCTAATCTTCTCCGCGTGTCTTATTTCAGCAAGATAGTCTTCAAGCAGTGAAATTCCCTCCTCCACTTGGTCTATTTGGTTATTGGTACCTGTGGTCACATTTTGCAGCTCTTGTTTTGTGTTGTGCAGCTGCGTCAGGTCACTTATGTTATTCTCTAAGCTGGTTATTCTGGTTAATAGCGATTGTAATGTTTTATCATGGTTCTTATCTTCTTTGCATTGGATTAGAACATGCTCCTTTAGCTCAACACAGTTCATTACTACCCACCTTCTGAAGCCTACTTCTGTCAGTTTATTCATCTCAGCCTCTGCCCTGCCCTGTTCCTTTGCTGAAGAGATGTTGCAATCATTTGGAGAAGAGGCACTCTGGCTTTTTGAGTTTTCAGCATGTTTTTCATTGATTCTGTCTCGTTTTCATGAGTTTTTCTAGCTTTGATCTTTGAGGCTGCTGACCTTTGGGTGGGTTTTTGTGAGGACTTTATTGTTGATGCTGTTGTTGTTGATTTCTGTTTGTGTGTTTTTCTTTTAACAGTCAGGCTCCTCTTCTTTAGGGCTGCCGTGGTTTGCTGGGGGTACACTCCAGACCCTATTCACCTGGGTCCCTCCCATACCTGGAGGTTTCACCAGTGGAGTCTGCAGAACACCGAAGATGGCTGCCTGCCCCTTCCTCTGGGATCTCTGTCCCCGAGGGGCACCAACCTGATGCCAGCAGGAACTCTCCTGTATTTGGTGTCTGGAAACCCATGTTTGGGGTGTCTCACCCAGTCAGGAGGCACAGGATCAAGACCTCCTTAACAAAGCACTCTGGCTGCCCCTTGTTGGAGGGGGTGCACTGCACTGGGGGCAATCCTGCTTGCCCAGGCTGCCTGGATTCCTCAGAGCCAGCAGAGAAAAGACCAAGTCTGCTGATCCCTGGAGACCACATAGGCCCCTTCCCCTGGGAGCTCAGTCACAGGGACATCAGAGTTCTGTCCCTAAAACCCTGGCTGGGGTTGCAGAAATTCTTGCAGTGAGACTCCCCTCAGTGAGGAGGGAATGGGTCAAAGTCCAGGCTAAAAAGACTGTCTGGTCACAACCCACCACAGCCACTGTGCTGTGCTGTGGGGAGTTCCTCCTGAGTCCAAACTGTCCAATCTCCCTGGCACCAGCAGGAGAATACTGGCAGACAGGAGCCGCAGTGATGACAACCACCCTCCCGCCAGGAGCTCAGTCATCTTAGGGAGCAGCCAGCCCCAGTGATGGCGGCTCCCCCTCCCCTGGGAACTCAGTAGTCCTTAGTCTTCAGCTGAGGGGCCACCAAGAGTTTGCACAGCGCTGTGCTTGGGACCCAAGGTCCTGGTGGCATGGGCTCACGAGGGGAATCTCTTAATCCACATGTTGCACAGATCCATGGAAAAAGCGTGGTTTCCAAGCAAGATAACAAAATCACTCATGCCTCCCTTTGCTTGGGTGGGAGATCCTTCTGCCTGTGTGGCTCGCACGTGGGCCATTGCATGGCCCTGCTTTCCCTCACTCCTGACAGCTCGTGCCAACTGCCTAGTCAGTCCTAATGAGAGAACCTGGCTACCTCGGTTGCTGGTGCAGGATTCACTTGCTATTTGTGTTCTTCTCGGTGGAAATCTCTGACTGCAGCTGTTTCTAGATGGCCATCTTGACCCTCCCTGTATGTATTTCTTTTTTTTTTTTTTTTTTGAGATGGAGTTTTGCTCTTGTTACCCAGGCTGGAGTGCAATGGCGCGATCTCGGCTCACCGCAACCTCCGCCTCCTGGGTTCAGGCATGTATTTCTTTAAAATTATCTTTATTTAATCAGAAGACAGTCTTTGTTTTTTTTTTGACATGGAGTCTCACTCTGTTTTCCAGGCTGAAGTGCAGTGGTACGACCTCAGCTCACTGCAACCTCCACCTCCTGAGTTCAAGTGATTCTCCTGCCCCAGCTTCCCGAGTAGCTGGGATTACAGGCATGCACCATGACACCCAGCTAGTTTTTGTATTTTTGGTAGAGATGGTTTTCACTATGTTGTCCAGCCTGGTCTCAAACTCTTGGCCTTAAGTGATCCACCCATGTCGGCCTCCCAAAATGCTAGGATTACAGGCATGAGACACTGCACCTGTCTGGAAGAGTGTCTTAAGTCAAATGTGGAACACCAGGGCTGCAGGGTGGACCAGGCTTTGTGGCATCCGAGCCTTACGTGAATGGGGGCAGGGCTGAAGGAAAAGGAGATGGTATTGCGGGACTCCCTCCCAGGTAGTGGGAAGGGGCTCTGAGTGCAGGGATCTTGAGGCTGAAGAGTCCCCTGCTTCACAAATCTTCCCAGGACACAGGCACTGACTCTGCACTGATACTGACCACATGGGGTGCCCTCCTTCCATTCTCCCCCTTTTTAAGCTGCTGTGCCTGCCTCTGTCTTGTTCATTTCCACTCTTGTCCCCCATAGGGACCATCCTATGGCCTCAAAGAGACTCCCATCTCTGGCAAAACCCCTGCACAATGAAATTCCTTCTCATGATGTTTTCTTGCCAGGTCAATGTTCATTTTTTAATTTTCCCTTCCTTTTACTGACAACTTTGTCAAACGTCCCTCACCCTCAATTCTTATACATGGAGTGCCCAGTTTTCAGATCTCAGGGGCCCCTGCCTTAAACTTTGAGTACTTTATCGAATGCACTCACTTCTGTAACATTTACCCTGCATAGGACTCATCTCAGGATTTCCTGTGTCTACAAGCTCAGCTGAAACTCTGTAACACTGCGGGGAGCTGTTCATGCTGTCAGCATCTGCAGCTGAGCTGTTGGTCCTTGGCGCAGAACATGATGCACTCCCTGCAATGAGGGTGCTGGCAGCACTGGGACAGAGCCCATCTGGCTTTGGCTTCTCCCCTCTTCCTGGACCCTGGGTGTGCAGAAAGATCAGTGCCCTTATCCCAGGGTGGGGAGGACCTGACATGACTGGTCCTTTCAAGGCCTCTCATCACTTTTGTGAGAATCGAAAATAAGGGACCATGCCTAGCTGAGAGAGGGGGCTGGATTCCAGCACTCCTATTCCTGGGCTGGGCTCCCTATACAGAGATGAGCTTTCACTGCCCTCCTAGTGGCATGGGCAGCTGGTCCTGTTGATGGTGTACACTGGCTGGTCTCCTCTGCAGGGAAGTGTTTGGTGCAGCTGCTTAGGCACAGTTGGTATCTTTTAGGGGTAGGAGGGAAGCACCCGGTACTGTTCCCTGCTTGGCCAGGTCAGGGACTGTCTGATCTGATAGTGCTCCACATCTGCACTGACCCCAGAATTTGCTAGCTCTGGCACAGCACTCCTGAACCTTAGGTGAGAGGCCACAGTGCTCCCTAAAAACATCGCACCTGCATTGCCCAGGGCTGTAGCAATTCCTGCATCAGCACCAAGTGCAGCTCAGGGGCTGCAGGAACCTGGCTTCAACCTCACCTTGCAGGCATCCTTCTCCGGCCAAGGTCTGTGGGTCACCACCCTCCTAGAACCTGGGGTAAAATCTTCTCTGCTCCTGGTTTTCTCTTCAATCCATCCATCCCATAGCATCCTTGTGAGACCTGGGCTCAGTGCACCCAACTTCCACCCAAGGAGTTTCTTCAGGAAGCTGAATGAAGAAAACAGCTGCTCCGAGAATGCATTCACATTTCAGAGACTTTGCACGTGGTTGTAGCCATGAGTTCTGGTATTGCACAAGAAATTGTGCTGTAAATCAGGAGCAACCACCAGTGAAAGCCAGGAGAAAATTAGGCAGCAAGAAGTGTTAATGTCAGAAGTGCATGTGGGTGCTGGAAGCTGTTTGCAGAATCAACCTCAGGTCAACACAGTCACTATTCCAACCTCAGTGCGCCAAAGGAGTGGTGCTGGAGTGGAGTTAGAAAAGGGACACGGCTCGAAGCTGCCCTGGTGAAAGCCCATTGGTTTCTGCGACGCGCCCAGTTCAGGGTTATGAGCGTCTGACCATGCAAAGATGTAACCAGTCCTGCGTCAGGATGAGACAGCTCTGCTGGGAGCTGGAGAGAGAGGCGGCTTCCTTCTCCAAACGCCCAGAGCTGGGGTGGGAGAATGTGTGCTGCTGCAGGCACCTCTGCGATTGGGTGGGAAGTAGGGGCAGAGAGCTGGGGCCACCACCTCATGGAGGGCCGTGGCTGGGGCACGCCAGCATGAAACACACACACACACACACACACACACACTCTCTCTCTCTCTCTCTGTCTCTCTCACAAACACACCCTCATACACTCACACATTCACACAGCCTCATATAATCACACACTCCTACACACACTTATCCACTCTCACACACACTCTCACACTCACAAACACATGCTCATACACATTCACACACAGCCTCATATGCTCACACACTCCTTCACACAGTTATCCACTCACACACACTCAAACTCACACACAATCACACACTCACACATTCACACACACAGCCTCATATGCTCACACACTCCTTCACACAGTTATCCACTCAGACACACAAACACACACAGTCACACACTCACACATTCGTGCACACACAGCCTCATATGCTCACACACTCCTACACAGTTATCCACTCTCACACACACAAACTCACACACACATTCATACATTCACACACAGCCTCATATGCTCACACACTCCTGCACACTTATCCAGTCACACACACAAACTTGCACACACATTCGTGCACACACAGACCCATATACTCACACACATACACACACTCATCCACTCTCACACATGCACTTAGACTTACACACTCACACACACCAGTCACATACACCCTCACCCCACACACATACCTACACACACACTCATACTGTAGCACACATACACTCACACATGTATACACACACTCATGCTCACACACACTCATACTCTAGCATAGACACTCGTACACTCACACACACTCATACACACACTCATACTGTAACACACACACTGACACACACTCACACTGACACACACTCTCCCGTGCGTGGTGTGCCAGGCCTCCTCTTTGTCACTTCAGCAGCTGCCCCATCTGCCTCTTAGCCATGACCATTGGAAAAGTCATCACATGGCACCTGTCTCTTCCATGCACTGCCCTATTCATTCTGCCATCGCCAGAGTGCAGGCACAGAACCAGGTGCTGGGACCCTGTCGGGTCACACTGCCACTTCATCTGCACCTGCCGTCTCATGGGGTGAATGGACACCTGCATGTCTCTGCTCCAAGCAGCGTGATGGAAGCTGTGAGCAGAACACAGTGAGTGTGACATTCTCCCCTGGAAGATTCCTAACTGCCTCACATCGTCTGTGGCCACCTGAGCTAGTTTTCCTGGATTCAGCGCTCTTCATCCTCACCATTCTGTGAGTCAGCTGTTTCCTTACCAAATGGGCTGTGTCCCTGCCTGTAGACGCCTCTCTCAGTACAAGGAGTCCCTTTTGCATTCCACCGCACAGATGTGCCTTCTTCAAAAGAAAACCTCCTTTAGGAACAGAGACCTCATAATTCTTTCTTGCCGTACTTTGGATTGGCAGGAACCAGTTTAAGAAAACACACGGTTTATCCACTTGCTAGCGGGTAATAGCACAATGTCAAAACAAAGCAAAGCAAATCCTTTTATCTAACAGTTTAGCGTGGATTTCTGAACCCACATAAACCTCTAGAGCCTCCCTGTCATCGCCATCCTCCGGTCTCTTGTCTTAGGTTTTTGAAAGGAGGTCACTTTCCAAAGAGCTAACAACCTTGGACACTGGAAATGTGGGGGAAGCCCACGTGTTCAATTCCTTAACCTTTGTTTTGGAGAATGGCTGTGTTTGCTATGATTATGTTTGAGGTTGTATCATATGTCATCGTTTCTAAGGAGTAACACGAAACTGTCAGAGGAATTATCAGAGAAAAGCATCTTGTTATTTGAAGTATCACTGTTAAAGAAATGAGTGAGAGTTTCTGCATCCTGGGGGTGCAGGGGCCCCAGGGATGAGCATCCTTGAGAGGGGCAGACTCCCCCAGTGAAGACATCACCACGGTTGTCTTGTGAACAGTCACTCTGCACAGTCTACTTGCTCCCTTACCCTTTCTCCAACTAGCATCTGGTTCTAGAAATCACTGGTAATTACCTTGTTGAATATCCTAAGCAATGATACATTTTGATTTCATAGAACAATTAACATCTGTCTCTATGAGGAAGAGGAAAACAGAATGAGTGAGGCCCACATGGTCTAAATCACTCAGTTCTAGGTGCTTGTTTGCAAAAGATCAATGACTGTAATGGACTGAGACACTCTTTTTTTAAAAAAAAATGTATAGATAGAATAATTTCTAAGGTCAGAATTATTGGGCTTAATGTCTCCATTTTTTGGTAGCTCACTGTTCTGAAAACATTTTCTCCTGGGAATATTCAGATGTTACTACATGTGCTGCCGAAGTGAGCACAAGCGATTCCGATTTTATGCACCTGAAATTGAAGTGTGATGTAAGTATAAACCGTGTTAGAGTTTACATGTAGTCTAATCTGTTGCTTTTCACTTTGTCCTGTTTCCCCCTTTCATTGTGGTTTTCTTTGTTATATTGATGGACTCGCACATGTTTTCAGAGTGGTGGCTGATTCACAGAACAGTTCAGGGGCAAAGAAAAAGAAGTCCCTTTCACTTGCCATTTTTGGGTGATCCAGCAGCCATCTTGGCCACCAGCAGCCGGCCCCAGCATTAACTTAGGGCTTCACTTGTGTCTCGTAATTTCAGTTGTGCCTGCTGTCGTTTTCTTATACAACCATTTCTTTATAAACACAGGGTAAAGGGTGCAGAACCACGAGCTTTGGAAGGGAATCGGCTCTTTGTTGGCTATGACGGCTCACACTTGGGTTTGTGGTGTTACCATTCGTGCGTTATTGTAGAGTAGAAAACTATTCCCATGGATGGAAGTTGTTACTCCCCAACTGTGGCTGTTTCTTCACCATGGTTTTATGTGATTTGACTTTATTCTCTGAATGGCTGTTTACATTATACATGAAATCATTCTGTTTGCCTCTGGGATCTGTGTGATACGAGGGCAGCTAACTGCTTTTGTTAGGGTTGTTGGTAAAGTGATATATTGTCATGGAAGAATTAGAGGGCATTTTGAAAACTGACCTCGAATGCTACTTGTACGCACTGCAGGTTTGGAGCAGGGTTGCCGAACATTTATCATATCAGAAAGTTAGGCATCTGTCCCCACTTACGTGTCACAGTCTTGGCTGTTTAACACAAAGATTGCCCTGCTGCAAGGCTCTCGCAGATATAAACTGAGAGACTCAGGCTTTGATGCTTTGAATCTTGAAGGGTTTTTTTTTTTTTTTTGACTGTCACAACTACTTATGGTGGACCTGAGTTTGACAGATATAATGGAATAAGAAAAAAAATGAGTACAACATGGAGAGCTTATGGAAGTTTCAGAAGAGAGCTCCAAAGTGTTACAAGATTTGAACATAAATCCCCTTGAGAGAAGCTTAAATTTGCTTTAAAAAATATATATATCTGAGGATGGAGTTAATACTTGCGGCTGGGTCTGCATAACAGACTTCAGATGGTTGGGCTTGGGGGCAACAAAAATGAAATGGCCAATTTAGTGATGTTTTCAACCACTAAATGTCTGGTTTCAGCCTCAAACCAAACCGCAGTCTCCACCTACCCCTAGCTTGGCGCCTTCCTTGCTACTCCCATCCAAGGCCTCACCAGCGAGAGGGTTTTGCACCGCAAAGCTGACTTTAACTTATTTTTCTTTCATCCTTCCCCTTTTGACTAAAAAGTTCTGTGGTCACTCACTTTTTCTTTTACATTAATTTTGGCTGTACCTTACTGACAAGCATGCTGGGTAAGTGTCATATGGACCATTTCATCATGACACGCATCTGTAGACATCAAAAATGTCACCAAAACTATGACATGAAAATAAAATGGTTAACGTGTTGGTGTGGCTATGCACTGCAGAATGCAGCCTCATCCCTGGACGTCCTTTACAGCCTTCTCAGAGTCCCACAGGAGCCCAGGAACATCGATTTTCTGCATGTAAACTAGGGCATCTTTTCCTTGTTCTATTCAACAGTAAGTGTCCTATTAACAGTAAGATTTGCACCACTCACTGCTAGACCAGCTCATGTCATCATTGAATACACAAAAAAAACTTAATGGGAGGGAACCAGTAGTCTTACATTTATTCTATAGCTGTGACCCCTCGGAACTTCTGCATTCCAGACATGGAGACCCACGTTCAAAGTGCAGGTTGACCTTTTCTGATCTTTAAGTATTCACTGATCACATGACATGAGCAAAGTGCTATCCTAGCAACCAAGAATCAATGACGAGTAAGACACCACACCTACAGTTAACCAGCTGCATTTTCCTGGTGGAGACAGAGGACATAAGCATCCCAGCTGAGGGAGGTGTGGATGGAGATGGAGAAGACACAAGTGCCCCTGAAGCACAGGGGACTTGACCAGATGGTGTGAGAAGCAGGTGCCTTGGAGAGAGAGCTGGACGGGGTCTTGAGTGAGGACCAGCAAGGCCAGCCCAGCATCACTCGCTGCTAGAATTGCCGTATTTGTCCAGTGGGAGCCCCTGTGCTGGTGCCCATGACCTTTGAACGTGGTCCTAGTGTGGCATCCTTTCTTGCTTGCATGACAAGACATCACAGACTTACCTTTTCCATGTCCAGCTCCAGTCACAGAGTCAGCCATTTCCCCAAGGGACACTCAGTAGCTCCTTAGTGGTGTCATTTGGATGTCAGGTAAACTGATTTTTGCTCAATAAACAGTGTATTTTTCAGAATTTGAGGTAAAATTATAAAAATTATTCACTGTACCTTTTCCAGTGTAAGCAGAGATCCCCCACGGTGTTGGCGTCATGGAGAAGTATGCAGCTCCAATAACAGGGGCTTAGTGAAAGATGTTCAAACATTTTGTTAGACAATGTTATGCTTCCATAGAGTACAGAACATTTGTATTTAATGGTGAATGCATTTTAAAGTCAATAATTCTTAAGATTCCAGCTTGTCAGTTTATCCTAAATATTTTAATGAGCTATAACGAATGCAGCTTAAAGTTAAATAAACATTTAGGAAGTTAATTATTTTCCACTTAAATAAGAAAAAGCAAGACATTATTTTCGAGACAAAACTGGTGCATGCTAGGAGCTACCTGGAGGCAAATGTAAGGGCGAGACTCCAGCAGACTTCTCAACAAGGCAGATTTGTGGACCAATCTGCAGGATACAGGGAGAGAAACAGAGTGTTTGTCACATGGAAATACAGATAGGAATCTCAGCCCATGAGCTGGTGTGGCTTCTGGAGACACACAGGGGATGTGACAATAAACTAGGAGACCTGAGCTTTGGGGCCGGTTCTGTGTCTGCATAGCAACGTGATCGGTGACTGATGGCCCTGTCCCTGGACTCAGCTTCTAAGCCTGTGAAGAGATGGAGTCGAGCCACCTGATCATAAGGCTTTGTGTTCTAAGGTGTGCCAGGACTTCGGACCGCCGCGGTTCCGAAACGCCGCTGATCTTAAATGCACTGCGGAGAGTTTGATAGAAAAAGAGAAGGCCGCAGACCCCATCCTCAGTGTGTTCAAACTGGGGTGGTCAGCTGTCTGAAGGAAACTTCCAGAACAAACCATTTTAGAAGAGAGGCATGAAGGATGATAGTTGTGGACCTGCACAGGGACTGACAGAATCTTAAATTCTGAGGAATTATAATTCTTAATTTTCCTTTGCCTGTAATGTAGGCTGCACCAAGTTCTTTATTTTCTTTTTTCTTTTGGAAGTTATTTCTTTAGGGTGTTGCAAGAAATCCATGAGAGCAACTGTGGATACTGAAATCCCTTTCTTCCTCATAAAACAAGAAAACTCCTGGCTGCCATAGAAAGCAAAATCTCATTTCCCCCTAGAAAAAGCGATCTCTGGAGTGACGAGGAAGAATATTTGGCAGAAAAGTGTCTCAGCCCATCTTTGATGCCTCTGCTGTCTATCCAGCTAGTCCTTGGTTCTGCTAGCACTAAATCCCCAAAATAGGATTTTTCCCACATCTTGAAGCCAAACTTTATTGACAAAAAGTCCTTATTTAAGGAAAACCTTTCATTCTCCTAACCAATTAATCTCCACACCACAATTTTTTTTCAATCCCAGTTTTGATACTAAAACCAAGGGTGGAAATAAATCTTTTGTGCCTCCAGCGTGGCTGGTTTCCTCAGGGCTGCAGCCCTGGGCCACTCCTGCTAACTGCTGTCAGCCACGCTAAGTCACCCGTGGAACTCGAGCTGTGCCGGAGGCCACGTTTGTGGCCTCCTGAGCCCCACCCCCAGGAGGTCCTCCCAGGGACAGGGTGCATTTCAGCCTCCACATCTTACACCCCACCCCTCCAGCATGGCCCCGCTTTGCTGCATTTAAGTTCAGATGGTTTTCACCTTGGAAGGCAGTGATTAAAACTTGTCACATTTCTAGGATTTAGTTCAGAGCAAGCTAAATGCTTAATAGGTGTGATAATTTCATGTGTCAAATTGTAGCATAGAGTGTGCAGATATCTGGTTAAATGTTATTCTGGGTGTTTCATGAGGGGCTTTGGGATGGGTTAACATTCAGATCCATAGACATAGTAAAGCTGGTGTCCTACTCAGCCTGGGTGGGCCTCAGCCCGTTCACTGAGGGCCTGTATAGGACTAAAGGCAGAGGAAGGGAGAAGTGATGTGCTCTGCCTGACTGTCCTCCTCCTGGGTCATTTATCTTTCTTGCCTGTGGATTTGAACTTGGACTGAAAGTTAAACCGTCTGCACTCCCGGTCCACAGCTTGCTGACTGAAGAGCTTAAGACTTGTCAGCCTCCAGGATCACATGAGCCAATTCCTCAAACTAACTTTCTCTCTACGTGTACACACACACACATACACAGAGAGAGATACAATATATACTACATATACATGTACACACATATATACATATAATATACATTATAGGTACACATATCTACATATAAAGGGCTGGAATACTTTCTGAGAAATGTGAATTGCGATTTTGTCCTTACGCCAGTTTCGGAGAGTGCACTTACACAGTCTAGATGGTGCAGCCTCCTACATCTACAGGCTGAGTAGTTTAATGTAGGACTCCTAGGCTACAAGCCAGTGCAGCTTGTGACTGTACTGAATGCTGTGGGCAATTGTAACACAGCGGTAGGTATTTGTATATCTAAAACTATTTAACCATAGAAAAAATATGGTAAAAATATAGTATTATAATTTTATGAGACCCCTATCGTATATATGGACTGCTGCCACCAAAACATTGTCATGTGATGGATGACGGATGCGTGTATGCAGATATATACACACACATACACACATACACACACGTACACTCACACATACACACATACACACACACATACACACGTACACACACATACATATGCACACATACACATATACACACACATACACACACATACACACATATGTACACACATACACACATACACATACACACATACACACACATACACACACACATGCACACACACATACACACACACACATATTCTGCTGGATTTGCTTCTCTGGAGAACCCTGGTGAAACTTATAGATGTTTCTGGAATCCTGGTACATCTTACTTGTTCCCTAGAGTTACTAAACTCTTAAAACCGTCTAAGTTTTCAGAATCAACAACTATGATTATATAATTCTCTAAGTTTTATTTTTTATTTTCAAGTGAATACTTTTCAATCAAATAAGAATTTTTTGAGTATCCGATTTCCAGATTAGCACCTGTTATAACTACCAAGTTTTCTAACTCCATTCTGCAAATAAGGAGACTGAGAAGATAATATTTACTTAAAGCTATTTGCAAATGGTCTTAGGAGGGAATTCTCTAGCATGTCCAGGGCCTCTGGCTTCTGAAACTGTGCAGACCTCAGAAGACATCAGGGTGCGATTAGGGAACAAAACATGTTCTCGCTGCACTCACACAAGCCAAGTGAGCGTCGTGGCCACGCTCCACAGCGGAGCTGTGCAGTTCCAATCACAGAGGGCCAGGCCCAGCGTTTGCAGTGAGGCCGGAGGAAGGCCCAGGCAGGAAAGGCGGGGCCGGGAAGAGGAGGAGCTGGTTGCCAGGCAGGCAGCAGGGAAGTCCGGAGGGAGGGGCTCAGCCTCAGGGCCCCCAGCTGAGTCATCCTTGAGGAGCCCACGCCAGCTATTCACCCTGGGATTTATCTTGAAGTTCTCCCTCTTTTCCTGTTTCTGCCTTTTTGGGAAAGATAAGTTGAGGAAGGAAAAGCTGCTGGGAAATAAGGTACCTCTGTTGGAGCGGAAGTGACAAAGAAACGCAAGTGGGCCGTCTGTGTTATTTTGCAAACAAAACAAATAAGAAAAGAATAAATTATAACTGAGTTCAAGCTGAGCACTCACAAAAGTTTCTTTCAGAGCTCACCGCAACCCCTAGTTTACAGACTTTTAAAAATGCTTTGTTTAGTCAAAACCACATGGCATATCCAGGACAGACCTTTGCTTTGCCTTAAAGCAATCTTAAATATAAATAGAGAATACAAAGGGACAGCTAAAAAGGGAACGAAACTCCACCAGAGCCAACACAAACATAAATAGCAGGGCGTGACATCACAGCCCCAGAAGGGCCCTTACTGGCACCGTGTCACATGGTGCAAAGGGGGTTCCTGAATGAAGGCTGGGTTTTATTTCCTACCAAGGGCCCTGGGAAAGGCCACCTGTTGGCACAGCCTTGTCCTGCCGGTACTTCTGCAAGGGAAAGATTCACTTTCGGAAACCACAGACCCTCTGACAAAATCGCATGCGACAGAAGCACGTGGGCAAATCGGGAATCTGACCACCGTCCAGGCGGGCGATGAGGTCACCTCTGTTCTCTGAAGCAGCCAGCCCAAGTAAGAGGTGAGGTGAGACTCCAGGCCTCAGCACCTGCTCCGTCCAGAAGCCCACGCGCCCTGCCACCACCGTCTGGGTGCACTGGACTCATTGCTTCTAGTTGGATGGATTTGCGCCATGATTCCCTTAGAGGCTAAAGGGGAGCCTGGCAAAGTGGGTGTGTCAGGTCAACCTTCTTTAACAACAGCCAGCTCGGCAGCCTTGGACACTGATACCTTGTGCACAGGCCTGGGGTGTTCTCTCTACGATGATTTTTCCGTAGGCACCAGCAGGGTGAGGGTGCCCGACAGAGGCTGGCGCTCGCAGGGTGGGATGGGTCCTGGCCTGGCACTGCAGGTAGAAGCCGGCGCTGCTTCGTGGTGGGAGCCTGTGCCAGCTGAGGATCTGTCAACAGCTTGATGTGGTGCAGAGATGACTCCGGAGGAAAACACTCTTCAAGGTTTTGAGTTTCTTCTCAAATTCCGCCTGTAAACCTGCATCCACTGTGAAGCTCTGAGCATTGTTTTTGAAGATTTTTCTGGTTATGCTAATTATATGTTACTAAAAGCAAACTGTCTTCATTGTGTATGACGGAGCCCTAAATATGTATTGCTGACTGTGGAGGAACCCACATTAACACGCAAGCCAATTAAATCCCAGGGCTCTATCACAGGATTTCTAAAAGAAAATTATTGCATGCAGCTATTTGACGACTCAGAAGTGTTTGTCATCTTGTAATCAAGGAAGCTAGAAGGGGTATTGCAGGCTAGGAGGGGTCTACTCGGACACTGGACTGACAGCTGCAGAGGAGACTGCCCGAGAGGGTCTCGGCAGTTCAGCCGGCGGTGGCCTTCCCCTGAATAACGAACACTGCGTTCAGTTTTCTGACTCCTTGTGAGGATTTTGCAACGCAGGGCTAGTTCCTTGAGATTTGGCCTGTGCAAGCTGTGGCATGAAGCCCTCAGTATGACCCAGGAGGTGAAGCAAGCCTGCCGCTGGAGCCAGACACGGCTTTCTACAGGAAAACCACACACACTGAGACATCTCTTCAATTTTGAGTGAAAATATCACAGCTACTCTTGTTAGCTTTTGAGCTTGGGAGAAAGACTAAGCCTGCTTACAGTCTTAACCCAGCTCGGGCAGGCTCCTGGCAGACGTGCACGCTAAGAGCATCAGATGAGCTGTTTGGACCCGGGCGAGTGTGCACTGCCAGGCCCTGCCAACCCATCAGCCTCACTGTGCCTGCAAGACTCACACTGGGTGACACTCTTAAAAAGAAGATGTAACTTGCCGGGTGTGGTGGCTCATGCCTGTAATCCCAGCACTTTGGGAGGCTGAGTCAGGTGGATCACCTGAGGTTAGGAGTTCGAGACCAGCCTGGCCAACATGGTGAAATCCCATCTCTACTAAAAATACAAAAACTAGCTGAGTGTGGTGGTGGGTGCCTGTAGTTCCAGCTACTCGGGAGACTGAGGCAGGAGAATTGCTTGAACCCAGGTGGTGGAGGTTGCAGTGAGCCAAGATAGTGCCACTGCACTCCAGCCTGGGCGACAAGGGCAGGACAAAGCCAGGTCACTGTTTATACTATTATACATTATTATAGAGATGACACCATGTAATATTCCATAGAGTTTGGTACACGATATCCAGAAATAGAATAAGCATTATAGTCAGACTATCATTCAAAGGCCATTAAAGTAAAATAGTGCATATTTTGCAAGTTTACACAGACACAAAAATGAGAAACCTTCACTTTAGATAATTGAGCAAGTGTCTTTTCTCCAGGAGCTGCTTTCTTGACAGGCTCATCCCCAGACTGGTGGCCGTGACCTCCAGGTTCACTGGGCAGGCGAGAGGCCTGGCCCCACTGACTCACTCCCGTAAGTGTCCCAGGGAGGCTCAGGGCCTGGGCCCAAGGGGCTGAATGCGTGTGAGGCGACTGCGTGCTGTGCTCTGCAGGGCCCTGCCTAGGCCCTGGCGTCCCAGTCCCAGTCTCTCTCTGCCCAAGTGAGCCGGGAGAACCTGGGGGAGAAAGGGGGAGGCTACCTCCCAGGCCATCACCCCAGCCTGGCTTCTTCACTGGGAGGACACAGCTTGTTCCAGTAGCTGGAGTCAGCTTGGGCCCCTCCAAACTCTTCAGCACTCGGTCTGTGGAGGTTCACGGGCCCCCACCCCTAGGCCCTCCCCTGATTTCAAAACCCATCACCCAACCAATCCCATGTCCTCAGCCAGCGGGGGGCAGTGCCTGCAGGTGGCTCCCGGTGGCTGTGCTCCCCGCCCTTCCCCCTGCTCCATCAAACATTCTTCACTTCTCCTTCTGTCCCTCCTCGAAGCTGGGGGCTTCTATCGTCTGACGCATCCCAGAACATCCAGCGGCTTCCCTCACATGTCACCTTTCAGGAGGAAAGGGAAAGGTGTCCCTTGCTTCTCCTCTGCATCCACCACGGGACCCCCCTGGTGACAGCCCTGTGGGGAGGGGTCAGGATGTCAGGGCCACAGTGCAGGCCTGGGCATTAAACTCCAATCGCGACAGGGAGAGCAGACAAAGCTGGGGCATGGGAGTATTTAACGATTCATTAATCCTCATGCGTTTAGAGAAAGGATTGTTCATACAGCTCACCTGGAAAGAATGTTCCTTGGTGTAAAATCTGCTCTATTCATAAAAAGCTCCCTTGAACTCCCTTTGGCAAATGCCCAGGGCCGGGTTACGTGTCTGAGGAGAGCTTTATACAAACAGTACAAACAGCGTAAAACTTAGCGCCGGTCTGTAACACCCACCCCCATATTTTAACGAACAATGACTCCAATTGGAACCAAATATTTTACGCCCCCGGTAAGTTTCTCGCCACCTGCCCATGAATGCTCTTCTCCCCAACCTGCAATTCTGTCAAGCTCTTACACACTCTATTTGCTTACACTTTTTATGACAGTAGTGTCATGAAACATCTCTTTGTTGAATATCCTGGGATTACACAAGTCAAGGATTCTCTTGGCAGCCCCTGTGTGGTAAACATCCTTAAAGGAGCGGCTTCCATGGCAGAGGCCGGCATGGGCTGGATGCCTTTGTCTTTGTGGTAACGGCACCCAGAGCTGGCGCAGCATGCCTTGCTTTGTAAGTGTCTGAGGATCGTGGTCCTGTAACTTCCAGGCAGCCTTGCGGAGCACCAGACGCACATGTCGGGCTGAGCTCCTGTGGGAAGCACACATCTGAGGACTGCAATGAAGATTTTCTCCGTAAAGTTTTAATGGACTTTTGGTATCGGTATAGGCTTAGTGGAGCAGTTGAGAACAGAGAAGTGAGTTCCTGTGTACCCCCACCCTGCCTTCCAAACTGCTAATATCTCATTTGACTGCATGTGGACGTGACTGAGGAAGCAACACGGGTACATCACTACGCGCTGAACTACACTCTATCTAGTATCCTTTTCTGACCCAAGATCCAGTCCAGGGCTCCACATTACACTTCTCCTCATATCTCCCTAGGTCACCCTGGTCTGTGAGTGCCTGGGAAGTTTCTCAGACTTTCCTTGTTTCAATGGCATTGAGAGTTCTGAGGGACAACTGCTCAGGTATTTAGTAAAATGTCCCTCGACTTGGGCATTTATAGTGACTTTCTTATGGTGAGACAGGGCTTATGGATGTCAGAGGGGACAAGCAGAGGGATAGAGTGATGTCTTCGTCCCATCACAGCAAGGGCGCATGCAATCACTGAGGCTCGGCATTCATGGTGTTCATTTTGATCACCTGGCAGAAATAGCGTGTGCCAAGTCTGTCTACTGTAAAGTTACTTTCTGTGCATTCCTCTGCTGTACTATTTGGAAATAAGGTACTAACTAAGTGCATCCCACAGCTGAAAGGGAATTACGCTCTGTGCCATTAACAGCCGAGTATCAGCATACATTATTTGCAACACTTCTGTATGGAAGTCTTGTCTCTTCTGTACATCTGATTATTTAGGTGTGGACCGTGGATATTTATTTTATTCCTTGTTTTTTTTTTTTTTTTTTGAGGCAGAGTTTCACTTTTGTTGCCTCGGCTGGAAGGCAATGGCGAAATCTTGACTCATTGCAACCTCCACCTCCCAGGTTCAAGCGATTCTTCTGCCTCAGCCTCCCGAATAGCTGGGATTCCAGGCATGTGTTATCACACCTGGCTAATTTTTTTTGTATTTTTAGTAGAGATGGAGTTTCTTCGTATTGGTCAGGTTGGTCTCTAACTCCTGACCGCAGGTGATTCCCCCGCCTTGGCCTCCCAAAGTGCTGGGTTGATAGGCATGAGCCACTATGCCAGGCCTATTCCTTGCTTTACAATCCAACACTATGTAATAGGTTTTGCTGTTCAAATCACTTCAGCTTTGGCCATGAGAGACGCTTTCAGGTTCTCCCATGTCCTAGAGATGTATGTCCACCCTTTTATTTGGGGACACTTCCTTACTCTTTGGTGCTTTAAGATGCTCCAGGCTTCTCTTGAATGTCTGCAGGCCTAGAGTCAACCAACCATTTGTCCAAGGAACCCTGGTTCATTTTTTTGAAGAATGAGTATGCTCCTTCATACCGGGGTATTGACTTCATTTTCCTGGAGCAATTCAGCTTCCTGCCATAGCCAAATAGCATCTTCAGCTACCAGACAGATTAGATGTTCTGTTTACCCTGCCTGACCTGGAGGTTTCAGGAGAGACCCTTTACTTCCTTTCCTGCGTGTCCCCTGGGACTGTAATAAATATTCTGTGGAGCTGAACGTCTCGTGTGTTTGACCCTTCCATTGTCATGTTTATTTGGTGAATGTCTGAAAGCCACTCTGATTTATAACCAAGTGGCTGAGATGGAATTTAATTGCTTTAAAGATAACTTGACATAGATGCTGTCTCTAAAGTCCTATTTATTTGTAGCCAGGTGAGTGAAAGCTGTGCAAGGAAGGGGTTAAAGTGGGCTGATTATCAACTGCCTTGAACTTGTTTTCCTTAGCAGTAAATTCAATAGAAAGTGTGGCTACTTTAATCAAAGTTTTCATAAAACGTCCTCCCTGGAAGGCATCTGTATTTCTCCTTCCATTATTCGGACATATATTTAGTAGGTTTCTTACAGAATAGCATTTTCTCAATTAGAAGATATTAAAAACTGGCTCTACAGTCTGACCAGAGAAAAATTGTTTATTAGTTGTTAGCTGGTAAACCAACTTTTATGTTTCTCCTCTGTTTTCCTTTCTGTCATTAATATTATTCAAAAGCATGGCTTAGAAAACAATGTGAAAATATTCTTCAGCCTCTAACCCATGAGACTATCTTCAACATGATGATGGGGAGGAGGTGAGGAAGAGGAGGAAGATCATAAACCATATAATACTTCCTGTGTGAACAAGCTCACTCTTAGATAGTATGAAATGAATACCTCATTAGAAATCACTGCTATTTTTCTAGAGGGCTTTAGCTTCTTTGACACTATTACTATAAAGAGGTGGGTCTATGCCCTTCTCATGAATCTGAGCTGGCTCCCTGCTATCCTCACCAGTAGAGTGTGGCACTGGAGGCATGGAACTGATGCCAGCCCTGACCTGTGAGAAGCTTGACCTCTGAAATGACTGATAGCTGTTGCCTTGGTGACTTGAACCCGTGAGAAGCCACATGAGGAGTTTGACTACCTTGAGGCTCCCATGCTTTAGGAATCTCAAGCCACATGTGGAGATGTTCTGACACAGCCATTCAGAATTGGAGTTCTGTGAAATAATTAAACCTTAATGGCCTAAGGCGTTCATGATAGGTAATTAATTATCTTGTTTGTATGCATATAAGATAACAGCAGTTTTTAATCATAATTAGGACAATGAGGAAAGAGCTATTGAAACTCTGCTCTATGTTTTGTAGTTCAGAGGAAGAAGTTCAGTTGGGAAAGAATGCTAGAGGCTGAAACACCATGTGGGAGGAGCCATCATGGAGGCGTGGCCCCAGGTACAGCCACGCCTGTCAAGTCACGTGAATCAGAGACAAACCGCCTAGCAGAGCCCTTCCTGCATTTCCTACCTACAAACCCATGAGCAAAACAACATGGTAGATTTATGATGTTAAGTTTTGAAATAATTTTAAAAATTAAGCAACAGTAAATAACAAAAACACAATGTAAACAAATGAAGACCCATCTTCCAACCAGAAAACCAACCATCAGCCTGTTAAATGGTATATGTGATTTTTAAAGTGTGTATATGACTGTGTGTGGCCAAAAATCTGCTTTATTCTTTCTTTCTCTGGTACTTTAATGGAATTTCCTAAGTCCTTTGTGACTCCATCATGCACTTAGATCATCCAACTCAATTTGACAGTTATTAGTATACAGAAAAATGTTGGTTTATCCCCAGCTCTAATCTGCAGAATGACACCCTGTCTTTGTAATGTATGTAACCCATCTACCTTTCCCAGAATACATTTAACAGGATGCCTCCTGTATTCTGTTAGGGGAAATAGAAGATACATGGGGAATGAAGATACATGAAAAAAATTCTTTTGAGATATATAAGAAAAAATCAACATGGAAAATTTAAAAGTATTATTATAAGAAAGAGTTATGTCTCTTAAATAAGAAAGAAGAGATTTGAAGTCCAGTTTCCCATTTTTTCTTGTTCTGTACAAGTATTCACACCAGACTCAGTGTTTTATCTCAGGAGCCCTTCAGCCCCACTCGAATGCCCCGAGCTGGTTCTCCATCATCTGGCAACTCAACCACTAACATTCGAAGTCTCTGCAGGTCAGAACTGAGGATCAAAGAGCAGCAAGGCAGCAATCACCTGATCCATCAGCAGTCACAGATGTGCCCAGAACTGAGAGAGGCTGCCCTCCACTCAGACGTGTCCCTCAAGACAACAAAAGGCTCAATATCAGAAAATCGAAAGAGAAGAACAACAGGCAGACCTGGTCTCTCAGGCACCATGTGAAAACATCACTGCCATTTTCTTTCAAAAGAAGTTGTTCCATTGCCACATTTCTTTCTGATTTAACAGCAAAGCAAGCATGAGTCAAGGTGCTATTTTCATTCATGTTATTAAACACATTATAGTTTCAGCTCCTTCATAACTTCTAGTCTAAAATGTAATATATATGGCTATATATATTTGTTTTTCTGGGAATACCAATGCACATACAGAAACTCCATAATTCTACTTTTAACTACAAGCCTGCGTCGCTTTTTTAGTCTAAAAGACAACAAAAGTCCACCGTCAACAGAATCACCCCCTGCCCAGGGCTGCAGTGAGGATAAATAAGAAAATATACGTCAAATGCTGGGAACAGCGCCTGACACGGTGCAAGCACCATCAAAGTTTTCTCTAACTTCTGCTTCTTGGCTTTCCTTCTGTGCCTGACTAATTGGTGTAAATGGTTGGTCAGAGTAAGCTAAAATGTCCTTCTTTCCCCTCATGTAATAATATCAAAGCAAAAGTGGGAGACTGAATTGCTCCTGGGCTGAGTCTGCACAGAGCAACAACAGGAAACCGTCCCCGAGGGAATACAGAGGACCCTGTGTTCTCTTGCATTTAATTGGCTGTAATGCTTTAGTATTAATGTGGATAGTATATGTTAGCATGACGTGTTTGACAGCTGAACTGCCCTATTGATGTTAAAATGGTATAAAATAAAAACATTTTTCTTGGCACTTGTCTTTTCTCCATGCTGTATGATAGAAAGAAGAGTGTGAGAAGGGAAAAGCTGCAGAGGCACCTCCCAAATGGCAGGTCTTCTGTGTCAGGAATGCTAGCCCTTAGTGGTGTCTCACAGGCGGTTGTGTCTGGCTCATGGAGAACAGTACACAAAACTACTTCCCTGGGCAGGGCCATCGGCTTCTTTTCCAGGCAGCACCCACTGGACTGGGAGAACCCTGTGGGCTGCAACCACACAAGCTGGGACTTCAGAGTGAGTTTTAGCTGCAGGGTCAGACATCTCAGGGGTGCCAAGAACCTCGTTCTCTCACATTCTTCTGGCCTCAAACATCCCCTGGAACGTGGCCCCTGTTATCACCCATGTGTGTGCACTGGACCAGGGTTGGGACGGACTTCTCATCAAGGGATGCTTTCTGGTTGAGATGAACCACAGCAGTTGGTGGGTGTGGCCGTTCCCTGAGGTGATCTGGCTCTGTGTCCCCACTCAAATCTCATCTCAAATTATAATCTCTGTGTATTGAGAGAGAGACCAGCTGGGAGGTGATTAGATCATGGGGGCAGTTTCTCCCATGCTGTTCTTATGACAGTAGGTGAGTTCTCATGAGATCTGATGATTAAAAGCTGACACTTTCCCCTTCTCCTCCTCTTTCTCTCTCTCCTGTTGCCTTGTGAAGATGGTGCCTGTTCTCCCTTCACCTTCTGCCACAATTGTAAATTTCCTGAGGCTTCCCAGCCATGTGGATGCATAAGACTATGTGGAACTGTGAGTCAATTAAACCTCTTTTGTTTATAAATCACCCAGTCACAGAGAGTTCTTTATAGCAGTGTGAAAATGGACTAAAAAAGAACATTGGTACCAAGATAGTAAGGTACTGCTATATAGACAACCTGAAGATACAGAAGTGACTTTGGAACTGGGTAGTGGGCAGAGGTTGGAACAGTTCGGAGGGCTCAGAGGAAGATAGGAAGATGTGGGAAAAATCTGGAATGTTCAATGGCTTTGACCAAAATGCTGATAGTGATATGGACAATGAAGTCCAGGCTGAGTTGGCCTCAGATGGAGATGAGGAACTCATTGGGAACTGGAGCAAACGTCACTCTTGCTGTCCTTCAGCAAGAGACTGGTGGCATTTCTCCCCGGCCTAGAGATCTGTGGCACCTTGGACTCTGGTGCATAGATTTATTTGTCCTTTGGTGGTCAATAGTTACCTTTGCTTGTAAGAAAACATTCATTATAAATTCATCAAATCAGCATGTATTGAGCATTCTGAGTCCACCATGGGTTCTTCTAACCTGTGGCTAAAAGATGAACAAACACAGCCCTGCTCTAGCCTAAGGGCAGGGCCTAAGATTGTCATGTCTTCTGAGCCCATGCTCAGCCCCAGTTCCACCGGGTGGCAGTGACCCACTAAATATTCTCTAAATGCAGTGGCTCAGGGTTTACCGGTAATTACTGGTCTCACTTCCACACACTCCAGGACAGGAATACTATCCTGATGAATATGCCGTGAAGGCCTCAAGTCTGGGATGCAGGGAAATGCACAGATTGAATGGAAGTGCCAGGTTCTAGTCAATTTCAGGAGCCACGGACATGGACAAGCCGGCCTGCAAGGCAAGCGCAGCTGTCCTCTGTGACATCATCAGTCATAAGGACCCAGTTGTCAGGAAGATGGGGCAGAGCCTTGAATTTGTAGCATTGCTAGTTTGAGTTTCATCATTCATGCAAATCTCTGCATTTTCATGATGAACAAGACATTAATCTGAGTGTGTTTGTATTTATCTTAAATTGCACAATGCATGCTAAGCCTTAAAATGTTGAGATTCACAAAAAGGGATGTTAGAAGGTCAGAGAAGCAGAGGAACAAGTTGCTGACTTTGAATCTTTACTTACTACAACCTTCTTTTCATTACCTTCGTAGTGAATTCTTTGTAAATAATTCAATAGACCACACCATATGTTATGCAAATTTTAACCAAAATTACTATTTTCAGCAGCATTTGACTGAGGTGCATTAATAGGACAGCATTTCTAATTTTAGCTTTTTTTACATTAATGTTCTTAACAATTTATGGAACACAGCAGGAAATTTAACACTAGTGCATTTATTTATTAATCCATCCATTCATCCAAAAAGTATTAATTGGCCCTCCTCTCTGTGGCAGACCCTGAACTAGGTCCTGCAGATAGAAAGTTTCATTAACAACACTTACCATCATTCATCACCTTATGGAGGCAAACTTGAGTAGATGCAGAGGTCAGGAGAGTCTGAAGGCCAACGAGGCTGATGGGATTTGCAGACAGTTCTCCAGGTGACATTGAGGACTGGGTCCTCTGCCCTACTTTCTGTGTGCAGCTGTCGGAATGACCAAAGCATGAGAATGCAGCACCCTGAGACAGGGAGGAAGTATCTGAAGCAGCTGGAACTCTTCCCTGTCCCTCCCAGGGAATGAAGCACCTCAAGCTAGGGAGAAACTGTCCTGGAGAGCCAAGCTTTGCTCCTTACTTCCCTGGCAGCAGGACATCCTTCAAAGTATTGCTCAGTGAGTCCTGTCGCCTCTGATGTATACAACCGGGGGAGGGGGGCTGCCTTTGGTGGTCTCTCAGCTGTGGTACTAATGGGGCACACGCAGTCGGGACTCTGTCTGACTTGGACAGCTTTCTCAAGGCTTGGGGGACCAGCTCATGATGGATCCAAGGTTTCTTTTGTTTCTCTCTGCCTGTCTGTAAGTAGTAAACCTGCATCATGCAGCTTGTTGGGTGTGAATTTATTCTATCTTACTGGACTCAGATAATTAATAAAACTGTAACCCAAGATGCAGTAGTAGGAGTGTCCAGACTCCTGTTCCTCGTGGCTGGCACAGTGATGGTAGGTGCTGACCTCCATGGTGTGTGAGTCCTCTCTTGGGAATGGTATTTGGCAGGACTGTGGTCACATACAGTGCTCTGGCCACATCTGAAAGAGGCTGGCGCCTGTATCTGGTAGACAGAAACCAGGAGATAACAGACCCAGTGAAGCCAGATTGGGCCCTTCGATAAAAGCAGGTAGGTATGTAGGTTTCATGTATAGAATGTCTCACCTAAATCATTCTTGGCAAGTAATTTCAGTATGTCGAAAGAAATCACTTAGGGTGGATGAAACCTGTTCATGATTCAGAACGAGCTCTGGAATTAGTGGTTACTTTGCAAATTCTTCAGAGTTGCTGAAGGAAGGAGAGAAGGAAAGAAAAAAGAAGGGAGAAAGAAAGAATGAAGAGGGAGAAGGGAGGATGGAGGGAGGAAGGAAGAAGGCGGAAAGGGAGGAGGAAGAAAGGAAGATGAGTAAAAAAGGAGAAAGTGAAAAAGGAAGGAAGGAAGGGGCCAAGTAAGTAGAGAGAGAGAAGCAAGGAAGGAAGCATTACATATGAGCCCATCAGGAAAGAGAGTGAAGGAAGGCAAGAAGAAGGGAGGGAAGGAAGAAGAGAAGGAAGGGAAGACTGAATAGAGGAGCAGAGGAAGGAAGGAGGGAAGAAAGGAGGAAGAGGAGGAAGGGAAGATGGAATAAAGGAGCAGAGGAAGGAAGGAAGAAACGAAGAAAAGAAGGAAGGAAAGAAGGAATAGAGGAGCAGAGGAAGGAAGGAGGGAAGAAAGGAAGAAGAGAAGGAAGGGAAGAAGGAATAGAGGAGGAGAGGAAGGAAGGAGGGAGGGAAGGAAGGGCTCTTTGGTGACCTCTTCTCCAGCATGTACAGCATGACTGTGATGTGCCAGGTTCTAACCCAGGCCTTGTCGGGATCATAGGAATAGAAAAGTCCTGACCCTCTAGGAATAGAAAAGTCCTGACCCTCCAGCACTTCATGGATGACAGGAGCCATTTCCAGGTAATGCATTGACCAACTTCTGTGGAGTGTCTGATGAGTAGTCCCTGGCAACTGGGGGGTGGAATTCTGTGTTTGGAACACATGTGGCTCAGCAGAAAATATTTTATTAGAAATGTAAATTATAAGCATGGCGGGTCCAGGAAGGAGAGGCACTGTCTCCTGAGAAATCTTTAGGGAGACTCTCCTTGTGGCTGTTAGTGTATGAAACCCTACCCCCAGGAAAGGATGTGGCAATATGAGGGGTCCACAGTGCCGAAGAACCAGGAAGACTCTTACATCAAAGCAAGCATTTTTCCCTTGATTTGCTAGCAGTCACTGCTGAACTTACCAGGAGTAGATGCTAATAGTAGTCCTGAGCACATGAATGAGTTGCAAAGTGCGGATACTGCACGTTTCCTAATAGCCACCTTCTCTCACACACACACACACACACACACACACACACGCACGGGCACACGAAGACATCTGCATACAACACCGGCACCCACGCCATCGCACATGCATATTGTAGGCATTACTTTGTCCTCTGTACACAGGCCTTGAGGTCTTTGAAAGATGCTAGAGCCGGTCAGAAACAGAAAATAGGAAACAAATCCTCCGTCTTCATCAGTACGACCAAGGGTACGGACGCAGTCCTGTGCCCGTGACACCCCACCTTAGCTGTGCGTGTATGGTCTATAATAAAAAGGAATGGAGATTCCCAGAAGCAAATCAGTGGCTCTAATCATATTAATTGCAAGACCAGCGTGATAGGCAAAGACAGGCATTTGTGTTTATTCTGCCAAAACTGTTCAATCCTGCACTGTATTTCTGCTGTGCAGCCTTGGCCTGGGAAAAGCCATTGAGGTAAGCCAGCATTTTCACAGGGCTTCACAGCGCTCCTTAATTCGGTCTGTGTTCACGCTGCACTCTGCCATGAACTTGAGCAAGTCTCTTAGCCCCTCCACCCTGAGATCTTCCCCTGGAGAGGACCCGACGGAGCGCCCACCGCCCCGACCCTCCCTCTGTGGCTCTGAAGGCTGGCGGTGCCGCGGCTCCTCGGATCTGATCCACAGAGCTGAGGATAATTTGTTTTCTTATTCAGATTTTTGGACCGGCTGCCAAAGCGGCACATCAAATCTACTGCAGCTGATTAGTTCAGCAATGAAGGTCTCTCGGTGCTGGCATTTTATCCTGGCTTTCATATTTGTAACCTTTTTTATTTCTTAGTATCCCCCGTGTCTGGTGGTGCGTTCTCACCTCTGACACCAGGAAGTCAGTCAATAAACCCGACTTTCTTTGATCCATAGGATTATGGGACTGCTTTTTATGCAAAGGGAAACATCAGAATGAGCAAATACGGAAGGAAAAACCCCTCCGGAGCAAGGGAGTTTGAGGAAGAAGAAGAAACAATTCCAGAGCATTTGCAATGCAAACCTTGCTGGACGCCTGAGCCTCCCTCCTCAGCTGTAAGAAAGAGCCCAGACACCAGGCTGGGAGACGCATTTCTGCACCCTCACCAGGACGCCCTGCACCTTCCTGCTGGTGAGTTACAGGAACTGTGTTGCTCTGCAATTGGCTATCCTTGCTGTTTTTGATGACACAAGATGGTGCATATACTCGAAGCATTTCCAAAGCGATAATGCCCTGTGGACTCAACCTTCAGGGATAGTATCATTTCCCCATCTCAGACTCCTGGAGCTCTCCCAATCAATGAGAAGGCCATCGCTGTCATACCTGGGGCTCATCTCCGTCAGCGGCTCTGCAGAAGAATGCTGTCTTCTCAGACACAGATAGACCTTCCTACATCACAGGTCTTCACTTCCACAGGCTTGCCATCTGCTTCCCAAGCTCACGAATTTCGCTTCTTGTAGGGGGTGCTGGTTAGCTCTCAGAGCAGAGCTGTCTAAGACATATGTACTAACGCCCCCACTTGAGAGGCATGACTTCCTTGTTATATGGCTTTCATCGTCTGTTGGGGAAGCCCTTTCAGTCGCTGATTGAATATACAGGAGGACCCAGAAAATGGAAATGGAAAATACCAACACAGACTTGCTCCTCCATACGTAATGGGAAGCATGTAGACAGACACTTTAGAAACGCACATTTTCTGAACATTGTTCTCTGGAGAGAGCCCTTCCCATGGAAGCAGGAGTTCTGCAAATGAACCCCGCTCCATTTGCTTTTGTATATTTCCCTAATGAGAGAAGGTCCACGCGTTAATGGGTGGATGCCATTTTGCGATACGACCGTATTTTTTATTACTTGGTGCTTCATTTACCGTTTGCAGTACAGGTGGAGAGCATCCTCCTGCTTCTTCACCTCCGGGGAAATCTGTGGATGGGTAATTTGTTTCTAAAAGCCTAAACTCATCCTGCAGTTTATACAGGAGCTCCTGAAGGAAGCACCAAGCAAAGAAAGTCACAGCTCCTTGGAGTGGCTAGGGAGGCAGCACTCACTGTCACCCTCTCTCTACACACTGTCCCTGGAAAGAGCCGTCCCTGGGCTTGGGCAGGAGGGAGCAGAGTGGCCATTGGGGCATCCTGAGGGGGGCACGCTGGAAACCTCACAGCAGTTCCTGTGTCCGAGGAGGCGGAGCACCTGGGAGAGAGGCTGGGGGTCAGGGAGCTATAGAGCATGGGCTTTGGGGGTGGTTTAGGGGCTCAAGCCTGTGGGGACCTTTTTCTCCCTCTCCACCACTGCCTTTCTGAAAGTCTGAGCTCTGTCTCAGAGCCTGGAACAGGGTACCACCCCGGGGAGAGCTGAAAGCCTCTGTCAAACACTGACTTGAGGTTTAAGTCTCAAACTTCTCCCCAGAAAGGAGGTGGGGGAGCTCTGAAATGAGGTCAAAGAATGAGCGGGTGAGCGGGGTGTGACTCTGTTGAGTTGGGGTCTCTTGCTGGCTGGGTACCTGGGAGCTGCCTCAAGGAGAGTCATCTGCATTTGGGGGAGTCATAAGCCTTGGTAATGTTTGACTCCAGCCCTAGGCGCCAACAGGGAAACGCGCAGGGGCCGAGGTGGGGTGGCTGGCTGGTGGGCCTTGTGGGGGTGACTCTGCGTGTGAGAGAGTCAGAGCACTTACCTCAAGGCAGGAGAGGAGGACGGGCAGCCAGAATCACAGGCACGGAGCCTCTGGGACAACCACCCTATGACTGTGATAGTTTTCAATCATGCTATTTAAATTCTCTCTCTGGCTCTATCTCTTTCTTCTTCTTCTTTTTTTTTTAAATTGGGACAGAGTCTCACTTTGTCACCAAGGCTGGAGTACAGTGGTGCAGTCTCAGCTATCTCAGCTCACTGCAACCCCAGCATCCCAGGCTCAGGTGATCCTCCCAACTCAGCCTCCCAAGTATCAGGACTACAGGCATGCACCATCCTACTTGCCTAAATTTTGTATTATTCATAGAGACAGAGTTTTGTCGTGTATGCCAGGCTGGTCTAGAACTCCTGAGCTCAAGTGATCTGCCCACCTTGGCCTCCCAAAGTGCTGGGATGGGTGTGAGGCACGAGCCACTACACCCAGCTAATTTTAGTATTTTTAGTAGAGACAGGGTTTTGCCATGTTGGCTAGGCTGATCTCGAACTCCTGACCTCAGGTGACCCACCTGCCTAGTCCTCCCTAAGTGCTGGGATTACAGGTGTGAGCCACCACGCCCAGCCTTAAATAACTTTAATTTCAAATGAAGCATAATGATTTGGAAAACTATTGTATGACAAATAAAACATCAAACTTGTTTATATATTTTAAATGATTTTATAGTTATTGTCAAGATATATACTTAAAGGAGATTGAGGATTACTTTTTTTTGGCTTTGTTTTGAGATGGAGTCTCACTCTGTTGCCTAGGCAGGAGTGTGGTAGCGTGATATCAGCTCCTGCAACCTGTCTCCTGGTTCAAGCAATTTTCCTGCCTCAACCTGCTGAGTAGCTGATACTACAGGGCACCCACCCCCACAGCCAGCTAACTTTTTTGTATTTTTAGTAGAGTCAGTGTTTCACCATGTTGGCCAGGCTGGTTTCAAACTCCTGACCTCAAGTGATCTGCCCAGCTTGGTCTCCTAAAGTACTGGGATTACAGGCGTGAGCCACTGCACCCAGCCAGGGATCATATATATATAATAAAAAAGTTGTATAAAAAAGTTAATTTAAAATTTATGTCTATTTTTACATGAGAAGAATTACATGAACTTTGTATATAATTTTAATATCATTGATGTAACATAAGACATAAAAGTATGTCCATGTCAATACTAGCGTGTTTTATCATAGGTGTGCCTTGCAACACAAGTTTTAGTGCAATCAACTTTGAAGCACACCATAGATTTGTCACAATTTTTTGCCTAAAGTGAAGAAATTTAATTTTTAAATAAATCTCAGAAGAAGCTCACTTTTAAGCAAAAAAAGAAGAAAAAGAAATGCCATTTATTTGAAATATATTTCTTGAAAGAGAACATGCAGTCTCTTATGCAAGTTGTTTAACAATATTCTCAAGAAAATCACATCATTTTCCATGACATTAAAAGACATATTCAGAAAGCACCTTTGTTACAATATAAAAAAGGTTGGAATAAAAACATGACATAAGTGTACATCCCATTATATTGTTTTCAAGCAAATGGTAAATAAAATGTGTCTTCTCTTTTCCTTGTCACATCACCAAATACCAGAACAAATGTTCTTAGAGAGCCAACCCTCCTGTTCCAAGATGCATGGAGCATTCAATGGCAAAGACGGTGAAAACATCTCCACCTTCAAAGCGAGCCCTGGTGCTTTGTGCTGGCCAGTTCTCAGTCTCACTTTCCAACACAAAAGTTCTCTGATGATTCCTGGGACACTTTGAAAAATGGTGCTGGCATCAGGCATGGTGCCTCATGACTGTAATCCCGGGAGGCCGAGGTGGGAGAATCACTTGAGCCCAGGAGTTCGAGACTAGTCTGGCTAACATGGGGAAACCCTGACTCTACTGAAAATACAAAAATTAGCTGGATGTGGTGGTGCATGTCCGTAATACCTGTTAAGGCAGGAGACTTGCTTGAACCTGGGAGGCAGAGGCTGCAGTGAGCCGAGATCGCACCACTTCACTCCAGCCTGGGCAGCAAAGCAAGACTCACTATTTCTGAAGAAAAAAAGAAAAGAAAAACAGATGCTAGAACCTAAAATTGTGCTCCCTGAGGACAATCTGGAAAGGTTAATTGATGTTATCTTATTCACCAGGGAAACTTTCACTAACAGCCCGTCCCGCACGGGCCATGTCTATAGGTTCAAACCTCAAAGCAGGTGACAGGGATGTCCACATTTCAGGAACGAGGCAATGAGTCGCCGCGTTTCTCCTGGTGTGATCCCGAGGGCCAGGCTTGATAGGAGCAACACACCACAGCCCAGGAATTTGCTGACCTTCCTTAAATCTCAGTGTTCTCTAAAGGGAGAGGATTTGAAGAACAGCAGTTTCAGTTAAAGAGTCCTGTGAGTGATGCGTTCAGGTCCCTCTCTATCAGAAGTCCGATGTCTAAGGAAAGGGGAAAAGAGCTGATGAATGGTGCAGAGAATGCAATGTGCCATGAGATAGCGAACAAAGCAACACAAATTGTGCTCTATGCTTCTCAACACCACAGCACACCCTTCAGATAGATTTGTGTTCACCGTCAAAACTGGAACTCTAAACCTTGGGGTTGGGTGAAGACATTCTAAATGGTAAAGTTAAAAAAAAATTATAAAAAGAAAATTGAGGTTTAACATTATAAAAATGTAAAAACTGACAAAGATATTGTAAGAATTAAAAGGCATTTGACAAATTAGAATATATTATTAAGTCTGAAAATCTTAATACATAAATTCTCGTACAATCAAAAGGAAAGCATGCCAATCTAGAAACTAACAAAGGTTATGAATATACAAAGAAGACTTACAATTAGTTAATACACTTATGTAAAGTATTTTACTATACCTGTAAGCAAAAATAAGCACACGCGTAAATAACAGGGATATGTCATGAATTGCTTATTGCCTTGGGAAAATTTTTTAATATTCACGATATGAGAAAACATTAATTCTTGTACATGGATGCTTGATTAGGCAAATGTAGAAAAATGTCGTCGAGGGAGGTTGGTAACATGAATTTGGTAAGTGACAGAGGGGTGAGCAGACGCCAGCACCACCCCACGCACCGCAGCCTGGCAGAACGCAAACATGGCTAGTGCCTGTGATTCCAGGTCAAGGAAGCAAAAGGCTTGACAGTTTCTTTAAGGGGTTTTCTTCCATCAGTGGGGTTAGGGTAAAGAGCGGGAGGTTTAGAAGAAGGAATACCACGATGGGGACAGTTTTAGGAGGATTAATATGGCAAAAATATAGAAGATAGGTAATAGTGTATGCGCAGCTCAGCCCTAGAGAAAGAAGAGGCAGTAAGCAATCCAGGCACCCTGGACCTACCCAGGCTCACAAGTTTGCTGAGTGAAAAAGTCAAAGAATTCCTCATGGAGAACAGAGTACAGAGCTTTTACCAGCAGGAGCTGGAAATGGTGGAGTCTTTGCTGTCCCTTGCCAATCAGCCTGTGATTCACAATGCCTGCTCCGACCAAGTGAATTTTAAAAAGGACACCACTTCCAAGGCAATTCATAGTATATTTAAGAATGCTATACAGCTGTTGCAGGAAAAAGGACTTGTTTTCCAGAAAGATGATGGTTTCAATAACCTATACTATGTAACCAGAGAAGACAAAGACCTGCACAAAAAGATCCACCGGATCATTCAAGAGGACTGCCAGAAACCAAATCACGTGGAGAAGGGCTGTCACTTCCTGCACATCTTGGCCTGTGCTCGCCTGAGTGTCCGCCCAGGCCTGAGTGAGGCTGTGCTGCAGCAAGTTCTGGAGCTCCTGGAGGACCAGAGTGACATTGTCAGCACAATGGAGCAATACTACACAGCGTTCTGAGGAGAGACACGCAGACCAGCCGGGCAGGACAGAGACAAGGTGGCGTTCACCCCCAGGGTCTGACTTTCAACATCATGCAGGGTCTTATCTGTCTGGAGCCAGTTACCTCATAATCAACTATCAAATACGCTTATTTGGGGAATGGGATTTGGCATAAATGTTTGTGGCTGCCTTCTAAAAAAAAAAATATATATAATTTAAAAAGTCAAAGGTAATTTTTGTTAACCTGTGAACTACAGATTTGCTTTAATCCCTCAAATTATTTAATCACTGACTTCAGTTTTATCTGGGCATCCACAGGATTTGTCAATGGCGCTAAGAATCTGAATACTTCCAAATATGTGGATATGTGTGGTGAGATATTAACAAACTAGCCACATATCTAAGTAAAAGTGGTTTTCCTTGTCACGGTGACTGACATGTGAGTTTATCTCTCTGTCATCACTACATAGCGCTTATAAAGTAGTTGCCAACTAGTTAATGTATTCAATAGAGCTAGACGATGCTATGTTTTTCTTTTTCTGTAAGGATAAATCAATTTATATTTAGTAAGAATAAAAGCTGGACGATAATAAAAGGTGGACTAGGGAAAGTTCTTATTCCATCAGGATGAGCGTGGTTGAGTTGGAAGCTGCATTATGGCTGTAGCAGCACAAAGACCGCTTCCCATGGTTTAAAGGTGATTGGAGAGTGTGTCAATTAAAATAAATAATAAATAAACAAACGCAAAGCTCTAAAAGCAGACAATTATTGTGAGAGCGCACCAGCCTGTAGAGTGTTTTTCACTTTTCTTTTCTTCTCTGCAAGCTCTGCACTTTTAGGATTTACACACCCATGTTTATCTTCTTAATTTTCCTTTCTGCCTTTTAATGCACCTTGAGAAGAAAATCAGACTGTGAAACTGCACTTCCACGCCACTCATCAACCAAGCGAAGGTTTTAAAGTCTGACCTCATGGCTAGTTCTTATCTCCATGGCATGAAATCGCCAACTTCACTGAGTTCTCCCCAGTGAGTTTGGCTTCAAACTCAATCTGTGATCTTCACGTCTTCACACATGGAGGTGTGTGCCTTTACTGTAACAGGGTATCCTTAATTCCAATATTCCTATAGACTCCTATTCCTGCAACAGAGCTCAGAGGGAAGACTCCAGGCAGGGGGAGGCGTGGATCCTGGTTTCAACATTTGGCTTTGTACTTTTACTCAGGTTTCTTCAGCCGTCCAACCCTCATTTCTCTCATCTCCAAAACGAGACCGTAGTGCTGGTTACCACCCAGAGCTGCTGCAGAGACTCAGTGGCTGGGAGTATCTGACACTCAGCCCGCACCTGGGCCAGGACATGCCTGCAGAATGTGGCTCTAGCAGCTGCCATGGGCCTTCAGAGAGGAAGAGTCTCAAGGCACCTCCATGGCAAGGGGAATGGACGGTTCTGTTTGGGGCAGGTTTACCTGAAGAGTTGTCTAGAAAACCCAGATGATGCTATTCACGCTTCTGCTTCACAACCTAGCATCCCTGTGTTTATGTTCATGTGTTCTATGTAAGATTCTCAGACCCCAAGGAAAAGGAATTTGATGTAAAGGAAAAAGGACTCTCAGCATGCTCCACTATTAGGATAGTAACCTACTGAATAGTTAGTAATTTTATTCAGTTTTTATTAAGTATTTTATCAAAAGTGCCAGCTTATTGAGTATTTGTTCACTTTCTTCGATATCAGGATATGTAACCCTCCAGTGGGTAGCGCAGGGAGGGGTTGAAGGCTCCCCTGGAGCCCAGCTCTGCGTCAGCTGGCACCAGGGCTCCAAAAACAAGCCTGACACTTCCTCTCCTTCTTAGTTCTCAAATCTCAAAAGCTTTTCTTACAACTCCAATGCAGAACAGTGAGGGCCACCTCCAGAACGTTCAGGCAAACACTAGATATAAGATTGGAATTTAAGGGGATTCAATCTGTACCTCATCTGTGTGTGAAGTCCGGGAGTCTGCTAATACCCCTCAAGAAGGGCTTCTCGTTCAATTGGGACTTTGCTGCCATATCAAACTATTTCAACATTTATTCACTTTATTTATTTTTGTTAGAAAGTACTAATTTCCAAAATTTAAATATTCCAAATATATCACATTAGCATTGACAATAAATATATAGATAGACACAGAAACCACATGCAGAAGAGAGGCTCCCCAAGGCTCTGTCCCCACCCTGCCTCCTGTGAGCTGCAGCCATGACCTTGGGCATGAAAGGTCCTTGCTCCAGCATCTCACATGCTCCCTCAAGAACACTGTGGAAGTGGCCTGCTGTTATCTCTTACTTATGAATGACACCTGGGAAATTCCCATCCTGGGCTGCTGAGCCTTTGCAGCTAAAGAACTTAGCAATGCTCAGAGATCTCTTTTCTCCAGCAATTAAAGACTTAGAAATAAATGTGTGTGCTGCAAATTAACTATGTATAGATACCACTCAAGGGTGCATTTGGAAATGAACTGCTCAGTATCTGTATATTTTAAAAGGGCTGGTGACTTAGTTTTCTCATGGGAAATAGAGAAGCCTGTAAGCATCAGACCAATTGAGTTGTGGTTGAACAATCCGACACCTAAACAGCCGACTCTCCCAAAGCCTTCAGGATGATACGCAGACTTAGGTGGGATCCTGACTCATGCTTGCCAAGACCTATTGGAAGGAGGCTCCAGAGCTCACAGTGGCTGATGGCGAAGGCCACTGGCCATTCAACCCCAGGCCAGACATGTGCTCAGAACTTCCATGTAACAGTTCCCTTCTCCCATTTGCTGGACGGAAAGAAGACGGCACAGTTGCTGGGAGACCCACCCCTGTTAGGACCAGGCCCCTCTCCCTGCACCACGTCAGGCCCTGCTTAGTGTGGGGAGTAGCCCTTCTTAACAGCTGTCTTTGCTGAGAACAACCTTTCTGTTCTGCATTCAGAAGAATGCAGGAGGCGTCATGCTTTGTGAGTGCTGGAGGCATCCTTGGTGGGCTGTGCAGCTCTGTGGTGTGCACATACTCTCCGTCCACCTTGCTGGGCTCCAAGCGGGTACACATGCACTTCCTTCTTCTTGCTGAAATTTGTGCTCTGTGTGTGTGCCCAAGATCCCCTCCATCTTCATGGCCTTTGCACTCTGCGTGTGTGTGTACATATGATCCCCCTCCATCTTCGTGGCCTTTGCACTCTGTGTGTGTGTGTGTGTGCACATGATCTCCCTCCATCTTAATGGCCTTCGTGCTCTGTGTGTGTGTGTGTGTGTGTGTGTGTGTGCACATGATCTCCCTCCATCTTCGTGGCCTTTGCACTCTGTGTGTGTGTGCGCACACATGATACCCCTCCATCTTCATGGCCTCTGCACTCTGTGTGTGTGTGTGTGTGTGCACACATGATCCCCCTCCATCTTCATGGCCTCTGCACTCTGTGTGTGTGTGTGTGTGTGCGCGCACACGCACCTGATCCCCCTCCATCTTCGTGGACTTTGTACTCTGTGTGTGTGTGTGCACATGATCCCTCTCCATCTTCATGGCCTTTGTGCTCTGTGTGTGTGTGTGTGTGTGTGTGTGTGCATATGATCCCCCTCCATCTTCATGGCCTTTGTGCTCTGTGTGTGTGTGTGTGTGTGTGTGCATGTGTGCCTGTGCATATATCTTCTTCCTTCTTGGTGGGCTCTGAACTCTGTGTCTGGGCACACGCTCTTGCTCCATCTTTGGTCCAGAAAACTGGCTTTGTGCAGGTAGTTGAGGTTCAGAAGTGGAATAATTTGCCTAATGTTGGACAGTGCATGGCTAATTTGGGGAATTTATGTGGATTTCGGGCACCAAGGCCTGGAGCAGAGCACTGCCTCCTCCTCTCTGGGGTCATCAGGGCCAACACTGGTTCTGTGCCTGCACGATCATCCTCATCACTCCATACGTATTCACAAAGACTTCCCAGACCTGAACAAACTACAATGCTTCAGACATGTCTCTATAAGTCATATCCTTTTAACTTAAATGCTTGAAGCCTGTCTAAACAATGTCCTCATAAAACAAGAGTAAGCCTATGAGCCTGGATTTGCAGAGTGTACATTTCTAAAATTGTAAGGGACTCGACTACTTAGTGGTGATAGTCTCTAATATCATGGTACTAATCATCATTTTTTTAAACATTCTAGCTCCCTTATGAGAAAAAAAGCAAAAAACCATCAACTGTCTTTAAAGCATAAACGGCACTGGAATTTTGATTCACCATAAATCAATAAAGAAATGCTTCTCAGCTGAAGAAAAGCAGGTAGTCATGATTTCATGTGCCAATTGGAAAGCAACCCTGTACTTGAGCAGTGCGTTTTCTGTCATCTCCTTGCCAGCAGAGCTTTCCCGAAGAGCAACACACCTTCAAAGACTCTCGTACTGCAAGTTTCATTTCCAGACTGGGCTCAAAAACCAGAAGTCTGAGCCCTTCCCGACAGTGACTCCTCCCAGGGTGGAGCGTCATTCCCTGCAGGGCAGCCCCAGCTCTGTGCTGGCTTCTTCCCTCACTGGTGCCGTTAGAGCATCCTGCACCCGCATCATGTGCTGTGGATGCGTGCTGCATGCTGCAGCACACGTCACGGCCAGCTTTCGAGGGCTGAGGACATTCTTGCTTCTTTGCACGTTGTCCAGATTCCAGTGCATTGCAGCGAGAGGAAATGATTCTCATAGAATTACAGCCTGGGCAAGCGTCCTTCCTACCGGCCTGTGAGCCCACCCTGCAGGCTGTGCCTTCTCATAGCCATTCTGCCATCATCAGCGATGGCCTGCCTGGCTGCCTCTCGCTTGGGAGGAGAAAACATACCCAAGCATCATAATTTGATGTCTTCTTTTATTTCTATCCTTTTCAATTCCAGTTTAAAGCGATAGCACATACCCGTAGAGATTTATTTTTATTGGACAAGGTAAAAACTTTGGAAAATTCCCAATAAAACATGACCTGCTTATGTACACATAGAAGAGTATAAACAGAAAAGGTGAGAAAGAACCCTGTTCTTTAAGAATGTAAAAATCAGTAGAAATTCCACTGCAGCATAGCAAATATGGTAAAAAGTGCACAAGTTTGCTCTGAAGCTGGACAAAGCCTGAGAGCTTCCCACCACATTACTAAGTAGCTGTGTGCTCTTGTTAAAGTTAATTGACTTCTCTGAGTCCCAGGCTCCATATCCTGCCTGTGAGACCTGAAAGGGATTTATCGGCAGCTTCTCAGAAGACATCTGGTACAAACTAGGTGTGCAACCCAAGAAAGCTGTTACGGCTTTTCTCCTGACATTGGCTAATCTTTTTTTCTAAAAAGACTAAAGAGCGGACACCTGGCCTTATTTGGATTTTAGGTTAGCTACTCATATCTTTTCTAAACATAATTTGTTCTCAAACATTGAAAGGAGAAAGTAAAGGATAAAATTAAAGAACAGCAATTGGAATACAAAAGAAAAGTTGGGCCGGGCGCGGCAGCTCACATCTGTGATCCCAGCAATTTGAGAGGCCGAGGCAGGCAGATCAGGAGTTCGAGACCAACTTGGCCAACATGATGAAACCCCATCTCTACTAAAGATACAAAAATTAGACAGGTGTGGTGGTGCATGCCTGTAATCCCAGCTACTGAAGAGGCCGAGGCTGGAGAATCACTTGAACCTGGGAGGTGGATGTTGCAGTGAGCAGAGATTGTGCCATTGCATTCCAGCCTGGGCGACAGAGTGAGACTCCATCTTGAGGGTGGGAAAAGAAAAAGAAAGAAAGAGAGAGAGAAAGAAAGAAAAAGAAAGAAAGAAAGAAAGGGAAAGGAAGGAAGGAAGGAGCAAGGGAGGGAGGGAAGGAGGAAGGGAGGGAGGGAGGGAAGAAAGAATGAAAGAAGAAAGAAAGAAAAAAGAAAGAAGGAGGGAAGGAAGGAAAGAAGGAAGAAAGAAAGAAGGAAAGATAGAAAGAGAAAGAAAAGAAAGAAAGAAAAAGAAAGAAAGAAAGAAAGAGAAAGAAAGACTGGCATGTGGGATCTGGGGAGGGGAGGTGCGTGGGAGGGTGAGGGTTTGTGGAGGAGCGCGAGGCAGCAGTAGAGAAGGCCGAGGGAGACAGACAGGAGACACTGTCCTCCCTTAGCGTAGGCCCCGCTGCCTGTCCTGCGACCTTGTCGGCTCCTGGTCTGCGACCCACGGAAGAATCCACAGGTGAAAAAGGTTTCACACGGTGGGGATTCCATGCCCAAGCTGGTGCTTCCTGGGAAACTGGGCTAAGTGCTGCTCAGGACCACCTCCCAGGAAGACGAGGCTGGGAAGCTTTATTTAGGTACATTCAACATCTTTCCTGCCAAGGGGTAGAGAAGCATGCCAAGTTACAGCTTCCCAGAGATGGTCTCCTGCCCTCTAGGATGGGCAATGTTTCCCGTCGGAAAGAAGGAAGCAGCCAGCGGGTGAGGGGAAAACGTGCCAGTCTCACCATGGTGCCATACGAGGGGTGTCTTTTTGCTTTTATGGTGTCAAAACATTAGTCTTCCTCATTTAAGTTTTAAAATGAACTAAAAATATATTAAAATGCTAGTTAAACAGCACAAAAATGTTCAATAGTGCTCTGTTTTTCTTTCAAAAATTGGTCATCTGTGTCACATTTATTCCAGTTCATACACAGAAACTCACTCTTGACAACATGTATCCCAAACCTGGCAATCACATGGGCATTCTCCTCCAGGCAAAAGATTTTAAAGACTGAAATATCTTCTTAATAGACACACAGCATCATGCTCCCGAGACTCCTTTCCCCTCATCGTTAGACAAATAAATATGCATTGCCAATTTTTGTTTTTAAATTAAAATCTCTCGTTCCTAATGGGTTCTAATTTGTATATTACCAGGCACTCTTTTGTTTATGATCAAAACTGAAAGTCTGGAATTGGAAGCATTGAGACACTAGACTCCTTTAAATGGGGACCTTTTAAAGTCAGCCTTTCTCCGGGTACACAGGTGACTTGCTGAATTTACCTCAGCAAGTGGCCCTGCATATGTAAAATCCCACTCCCAGCCTTGACTACACAACAGCCACTACAAATGATAATTAAAATAATTATAGAAGCAATAGGAAAGCATATAACAGAAAAAACATTTTAAAGAAATTATTCAGAAAATATTACAAGCTGATGCTCTGGAAATATTCCAGCCCTACTAATGGCATCTTAATATGTTGAAGTATTGTGTAATTGTTCCAGGATGAAAGTCTCCTCATAGTTTAAATTCAATCACAGTGTGATATTTTTCTTTATTTAAATGAAGTTAGCGTGGCAATTTTCACAACATAAAGACGACGCTTAGTTTTAATCTAAGGAAGAAGGGTTGCCTCGTACTTTAGCCACGTTCTCCTGTGGAGACTGTCTTCTAGAAACAGCAATTCCTCCTCTGTTTCCCCAAATTAAACAACTTCTTGGGTATATTTAAAATACACTTTCATAAATGCAGAGAAATTTTTTTAACTTTCAAAGATGCTTCACAAAGTGTTACTTCCTCCTCTCATCTTTCCTGTAATTCTGTCATTTTTGCTGAAATGCTGTTGGTGTTTCTGGGTCAGTGTCTACTGGGCTGTGCTGAGTGGAGTGGAGGGTTGAAAGCCCTAGGCCCCACAGCCGCCCAGCGAGGGCTGGTTTCACATCCTGGGTCGGATCCAGCAGCACCTCCGTGCCTCGGCCCCTTCAGGCAATTATCCCAGCTCTGACCACGAAGCCTGTGGTCCTGGGCTCTGAAATCAGAGTGTAAGAGCAGAAGAGCTTCAGGCAAAAACATAGCATTCAGTATAATGACTAATGACTCTGTGGCCTCAGCATGGGAAAGCAGACCTTCTGCCCGGGCTGGCTGCCTGGGTCCTGGCGATGCTGGAGTCCCATGTCACTCTGGGAAAAGCTAAACATGTCCCACTGTGTTTAGAAATGTTATAGCAGAGACTATTTATGAATGACTAAACACAAAAGCACTTAAGCCTTCAACTTCCCTGATGGAAACGGGGACAGGCGAGGCCTGAGCCGCAGGACATCGGCCCAGAACCTCGGGAAGTCAAGGCTAGTGTCTGCAAGCCCTGCCCTGGAATTCCCTAAAGAGGCTCCTCGCCGGGATGATGTCAGCCAAAGGCACCACATGCCGGGTATTCTGGCTGCTGTGTGATGCCCCACACCGCACCTGGCCGGGATGGAGAGGTTGCCTTTCCCTGGTTGTCAGGCCAGGCAAATGGTGGCTGGAACAGCTGACCACTGACTTCTCCCTCACCAACCTGCTACAGAGCGGGGAAGCCAAGGCTTGCCAAATTCCTCCCTGGTATTTCTGATGGAGACAGCGTGGCAGGGAAAAGCTGTTTTTTCCTCCAAAACCTTCAACCAGGCCCCACAGAACGGATGGAATTACCTGAGCCCATGGTTCCTGTCCTGGAGGTGCTCAGTCTACAGGGGAAGTCAAGGCACATTAGTAACATGGGTGCCATCAGGAGGCTTCAAACAGGAAATAACTGGACAAAGGCCTCTGGCTCTGAAATCCTGGGGAGTCCATGAGCTCTTACAGTCCTTTAATTACAGCTTCTGTGTCACTGAATGAACACATAGACATAATTTGCTCTAATTTTGCCCAAAAGCCTAAAATTTCTCATTTCAATGCCAAATTCATTCGCAAGTGTATTTCATAATGAATGTAATTTATGATTTAAATCATATGTATATATTTTCATTTTGAAGATGCACCAATTTGAGGAAGAATTTTTAGTATAAATGACCATATGACCTGAAACGCTACAGTATTTATCATTTATAAATTGCAACAAATATTATCTGTTTTTCTTTGTTTGGCTCTCATGTAACAATGCCCTATGTTCCAGCCACCCAGGACATGGCCTGCTCCGTGTTCTGGTCGTGCCGAGCAGGCTCAGCCAGGACAGGTTGGTTGGTGGCTGTGGACAGGGTCCTGGTCGTCTGATGAGTCTGCAGATGCCTCCGGGGCCCTGGGGAGCTGCTGTGATGATCTGGGCCTCTCGGCTTATGTTTCGTGCTTTGCTCTTTCTCGCCTTCATCTTTCTTTAAACAGTGGGGACTACCAGATAGAAAGACAGGACCCGAGTCTCTCTCTCTTGCTTGTTTTAGTCACAGTTCTAAAGTTCAAAGGGAAAGTGAGGGTCCTTAGGAGGAATGGTCAGCTCTTTCCACCACCGTGGCCTCCAGGCATCCACAGAACCAGGTGGAGGTTGAGAAGGAAAACCCCAGTCTTCGCATTCCAGAAGAAAAACTTAGAAGTCCTAGAGCAATTGCCTCGTTCTTTGATGAAGCCATTAAGGTTCAGAGGTGAAGTGGCGTCCACAAGGTCTCACAGTTACACATCTTTGGGAAAATCCAAGCTCTTCGTGAGTAGAGGAAACCTCTGGAAAAGGGGGCTAATTGTCTGAGAGGGGAGTGAGGAACTGGGAGGGCAGATGCCTACTGGGGCGTCAGCTGCAAGTTCGGCTTTCTGTGTGAATGTTCCAGGGAAACCTACAGACGGTAGTGAGGAGGAGCAGGCTTCGGGGAGTGTCGCCTGCCACCACGCTCGTACAAAGTGCATTCCATGTTGGATTTCCAAGGCTACGTGAAAAGACAAGCAGCCCTAGCGAGAGCAAAGTTCAGTCCTCATATCCCGAAAATATTGCCGACACTTAAAGAAAAGCAACACTTAGATGAGTCCTGAATTAACCCTAGTTTGGGGAACATGTTTAAAAACAGTGCAGTGTGCCTTTGTAACCCCTAAGAGCGAACGGGGCTTTTGTGATGGCTGTGACTGACCCTACTCACTCGCCTCTTACACACGCTCCTAGGCGTGCTCGCATTTGCAAGAGATCAACTATCTTGTTTCAGGCAGGCAACCCCTGGTTCCCCAGAAAGGTCAGTTTTCATCACTCTGCGTTCCGGGACTGAGGGTGCGGGGTGCGGAGGCCGCCTTGAAACCCGGCTCCCCCAAGGCAGCTTCCTCCTCTGGCCCTCGTCAGACCTGAGATAACCTTTGGTGGTCCCTTTCAGTGGCAGTGCCGCATAATTCAGGTAAATTAATGCTGTGTGGGAGAAGTTTTCACAGACTCCTCATCCATTATTGAATAATTTTTCATAATAAGGGCACTTCCTAAGTCAAACAAAGCCCAAGGGTAGCTCAGGGAACTGCTGTGTTGAGTGCATCAGGGTTTATTTTTCTGCTGAAAAAAATAAACTATTACTTTGACTAATAACCCCCTGGAATGTGGGTGGAGAGTACCTCTCAGCAAACGCTGCCAAAAGAAACGGACGCCCCGGTCCCTCCAGACGCGCGCTCCATCTGAGCGTCCCACGGAGGGGTGCTGAGGCCTGGCCTGTGTCACAAGGGAAACTTCCAAATACTCAAAGCCGGAGAAAACCTCTCTGGTTTTTTATTTTTTGGTCTAGAAAACACACAAACTCAAAGATTTGTTATTAAAATACTTTACAGAGGAAATTGTTTATATTTGTGCTCAAACTTTACCTCTTTAATATTTTAAACTGGTGACAGAAATGCACACAGCGGTGAAGGCCCTGCAGCTGAGTGCTGCGATGGGAGAAGGTGGCTTAGAAAGTGGTGCTGGCTCTGCCGGGCGCTCTTCTGGGGAAGAAAACGGCATTTAGCAAAGCCTCTGCTGAAGCTTCTCCATTCACCTTTCTTTCCAAAGGGACTCGGGTGGCACACACCCCTCCTCGGGAAGTGCACGTTTATTGTATTTTCTGTATTTTTTCATTTTAGTTTCTAGACAAATCCTTTTGAGTGACTGAAAATAGGGGAGAATCCAAAGAGTTCTCAAAGCGCATCTTGCTTGTAGGTCTCATTTCTCTGTCTCCAGTGAGATGTCAGCTGCCTGCTCTGTGTGCCCTTACACCACCCAATCACACCGCTTTTCCAGAATTCTTATTTTATTCAGAAGCATCACATTTTTAAGTTCAAAGGGATTTTATTTAACAATTTAAAAATGCATAAAGCTTGTTATGTTCATCTTCCACTTAATAGCTTTAAACATCCAGCCACCAACACATTTACGTCGGCCTAATTATTTAGCAGAATCTATTTTTGTTTGTATTAGTGTATGTGTATCTACGGAGTCTTTGTATAAAGTTTTTGCAGCAACATTGACTTTTAAGGTGGTCTGTGATTACTGGGTGAATTGCATAAGATATAAGAGTAGGGCTATCTGAATATTCTCCAGAATACATTTTTCTCATCCAGATTCTTAGCATGAACGGAATTCATATTATAATTGGTATGGAATATAGAACAATTACCCATCATTATCATTCCCAACCTTTGTTTCCCTCTTTTGTGTTTTGAGGAATTAACAAACCAGGAGTGAGTCATACGATGATAAAGTATGTTTGATGCACCCTGGTTCCCTCGGTTTTGGATTTTGCAGCAAATCTCCAGGACCTTCCGTAACCAGCAGCTTCACCTGATGCATGCCACACATTCTGCACAAGCACGTTCATGAAACCTTTAGAACCAAGCCGAGATGTCTGTGGGATTATTACCCTCATGTGCAGATGAGGAAGGCCCTGTGAAGACAGGTGTGTGGCTTGCATGGAAGTAAGAGGCTCCAGGACACCAGGGGATATGACCTTTTCACTCTCCAGGAACAGTGGACCCACTTATGTGGGTGTGTCTTTGTCCTTGTCACCCTTTCTTGTTTCATTTTAGGGAAAAATGGACAGTCTGTGGCATCTTGGGGAACCACTGGACTCCTGAGACTTCCAGAGGCCACCGGACTTCCGAGTTACTGTTCTTGTCTTCCCATCAGCTGGCCAGATGCAGGGATGAGGAAATGAGCATGTCCCTCCCTCCCTTCTTTCCCTCCTTCCTTCCTTCATTTCTTCCTTCCCTCCCTCCCTCCCTCTCTCCCTCCCTCCTTTGCTTCCTTCCTTTCTTTCTTTCTTTCTTTCTTCCTTTCTTTCTTTCTTTCTTTCTTTCTTTTTCTTTCTTTCTTTCTTTATTTCTTCCTTCCTTCCTTTCTCTCTTTCTTTCTTCTCTCTTTCTCTCTTTCTCCCCTTTCTCTCTTCCTTTCTTCCCTTCTTTCATTTCCTACGCAAATAGGCAAGACAGTGGTGCTTACAGATGGGGTCTTCAGGTTCTCTTAAAACATAGCAGTAAGAGGTTTATACCATAAAATATGATGTTCCATAAAAGCAAAAAAGGGAAAATTCATTTCTATTAAGGTAACAATGGCAGATGCTACCAGCTGCAGAATGAGGATGGTGCAACTCCAGGGCCATGCCTAGGTCCTGTGTCTTTGCATCTAGGGAAATGGGCAAATTCCAGGAAGTGATGTTCGCACAACACCCGCACAGCTTCTCTCCTAGAATAAATGGGAGCCTTAATTCTAACAACACCGCGATACTCACAAACGCCTCTGAGAGAGACGGACCAATGCATACTTAATTGCAAACATTTGATTTTTTTCTATGGTTTAGAAGTGTAGATGGAAAGCTTGGGATGCTCCATGCAGCCTTGACAGTCCCTGTGGTGAACGGAGAGCAGATTCCAGACGGCAGCCACTGGTCTTGCAGGATGGACAGAAAAAGAGGAGTGCTGGAAGAACACAAATAAACAACTTTTTGCAGAGAGTTAAACATCATCAAAGCGGAGAGGGGCTGAGTGTTTCCGGGGGGTGCTTTGCCTGCCCCACTCCCCGACTCCAGCTTCCCGGATGCAGTGCGCGGCTTAGGAGGCTGCAGGGCTGGGCCCCCCTGCCCACTGCTTCTGCTTCCTTGTGCTTCCAGGATGGCGCCTGGGCTACCTCAGATCAGGATGTTTGAAAGCTCTGGAAATTAAGGGAAGACTCATGACGCAGACACCACAAAACACAGACAACACGTTTTAACCTTTTGAGAAAAAATTTGAGCTAGAGCGTACTTACATCTGGGTCATCGATGTTCCCTCCAAACCAGGCCTGTTGACTATCAGGCTTCCTACCCCGTGCGTGAGTACTGCAACCAGGAGCGTGAGCATCTCCGTGTCGCTTGCACAAATGTGGGGCCCTGAGCACACAGATAGACTCCCACATGCCAGCCAGGAAAACCTCCCCAAGCCCAGCCTTCCTGTACACCCACATCTCCACACAAGGATTGGGTCACCGCTGTTGCCTGATATTCCTACACACTCACACAAAAAAAAAAACCATGCAGAGGTCAGATTTCCCACCATAGTAGTCTCTGAGGACTTACCATGGGCACAGCTAAGCCTACTACTGTTTTTAGTCTCTGTTGTTAAAGGGAGGACGTTATTGCCTTTGAATAAACAAAAATAAAATCATTCCTTGTGAAGAACTGGCAACAGAGCTTTCTAAAGATTGCCTCGACACATCGTTTCACTTAAAAACCAGCCCTGAGACTCTCAGTGCCAACGACCCAATTTTGTGTGCAGGTATGATGCTGTCACTGCTGCAGGATCACACCCATGTGAGGGGCAGCGACTCCATGAGGATGAGATGGGGTGTCCACGACAAAGCTGGCTAGCTCCGTGGAGCCTCCAGGCTGTGACTTCCAAGGGTTGTTTCTGGTAGAATTCATGATGATTACGTCCATAAAGCAATTTGAAAAGCCATGGCATTAGAGGAAGCGATCTCCAGGGGACTTTGGTGACAAGATTTCAGGCAGCTGCAGAAGCAGGAGCAGAGAGGAAGCCGTGATGAGGCGGGGAACAACCACCCAGATCAGCGGTACTCAGTGCCGTCCCGATGTTTTATCCTTCTTTTGAAATTGTGTTGTCTTTGTGACTTTTCTTTCACAAACAAAAACATCTGTATTTTCCCTTTTCATCACTGCATTGATACTTTAGTTCTTTATGCCTTGTATTCTTTTTCCATTCCATGGGTTCAACCAAAACCACTTTATCTGTAAACAGAATGATTTGATTACAAGTATGTGTTATTAAGACAATTGTTACTAGTAGTAGAAAGATTAAGTTAAAGAGTATTATACACTGGTGGTTGCATAGTGTTATAGAAATAATTTCAGCTTTATGAAATAGACACTACCCAAATTTCCAGGATACAGATGAACCCAGTGAGATTGGCCAGATTGTGTAAGTAGCACAACAGACCCCTGGTTAGTGGTGGGTCCAGGATGATGCCACCTTGTCCTGGAGGTGGCAAAAAGTGTGGCCCACTCACAGTGGAACAGATTGTCATCAATACTAATGGACAGTGACAAGGGGGATGGAAGCAAAGTATTGGGTGCTACAACAACTTCAGGCCACAACTGAGGGGCAGTGGTCGGGAGGGGTCATTTGAGGAAATGGCCATTGGGCGGGGCAATTGGGAGCAGTGAGCTTAGTAGACACTTCTGGGAGAGATGAAGAACACAGGAGAATAAAAAGGAGCAGAAAGTCAGGTTGGAGACCAATCAAAACACTAGGAATTTAGTGAGACCCTTGATCTCATCATTCCGTAGCTCATCAATCAGGCCTCACTCACCTTTCCTATCCTGCAACATCAAGACGGGGGCGGTGCCTTAGATGCTAAGTCTGGGGCATTCGTAATTGATGATTGGATGCTGATGGTTAGTAATCAGGTAGAAATTAGCCGCTAAGAGTTGAGGATTTGGGGAGGTGACTAAGATGAGTGAGGGACTGTTACATGCAGTTGAATTTGAGAAGTGTTTGGAAGAACCAAAATGTGCTAAAAGTTTTAGAAACGCCTGCCGTAATGATAGCAGACAGTATCGTCACAGTTGAGAATTTTAATTTTTCAAAATTATTAATTGATATTAATTAATCTGCAATATTGAAAGACTAGGACATTCAGGGATGTGATTTTTTTTAAAACAAAACTTAAATAAAATCCTTGAGAAGCTGCATTCTGACTTGGACACTGTATTCGTGTTGCCTTCTTCTCTATTTCAGAAAGCCGCCTCGTGTTCCTGGGTACCCCAACTGTTTACACTTGCATTGTTCCACGTTTTTGATGCACACTCATTAACTCTCCACTTTAACAACTTCTTAAAACTACCAAAAATGCGTATTTGTTCTAGAACATTGTTCCTCAGCAAAATGGCACTCTCTAAGGTCATTCCTCACAGTTCTATTGCACTCCCTCCCGTGTCAGGCTGATAAACAGAGTGACAGTAAAATCAGAGCAGAGCCAGGACATCCCTGTCCACTCATGCTTAGACATGTTCTTTACTACCACACACTTAATATACAGCAAAGAGAGAGACATTAGCACAATTAAGACCCATTTTCATTCTTGACCGTGTCTCCCGCAGCAGCAACAAATTCTTTTATTTTAAAATTGTTTCTCTTTTACCTTTCTACAAAAACAATTCCCCAGAAAGCCTTTTCTTGGCACAATCAGCTTGATTTCCAGTCAGCACCTATTCAAACAGCAGTAGCTGAATTTTTTTTGGATCCCTTAAATGAACATCATTTACATGTTGCATTAGAAAGTGCACAAAGCTGTTAACTGATAAAATTATATGTTTTCATGGAAATTAAGAACCAGAAAGGGTATATGAGGTTCTTTAGCTTAATCTTTATTTGAGGAATGTTCCTAAAAAAAATGGTAGGTCCTTGAAAATTTTGTGGAACACTCATGGCTAGGTGAGGGGGTTAAACCGGGTGAAATGGGCGTTTTGTGACTGGAGTTCCCATTGCCCCGACAATTTCCTATGCTGCATCCAGGGGGCCTTTTCTCCTGGGGTGTCTCCCAGTGGAATACCCCTGAGTGACCTATCCATCCAGAAGGGAGCCTGACACCCCAGAACATTCATGTTGTGCCTTCCCCGAAAGCTAATCCTAGGGTCCAGATCTCCTTAATCTGTATAAAGCCCTCTCAAATTCACATGGAGAGAATGCGCTTTGTTCCCCTCCGAAGTGGCTCACAACCAGTCAAATAGCTTCTCAATTTTGTCTGAGACCTTGGGGAGTTGCTTTTCTTTTGAATGATGAGAATGTACCTGCTCCAAGCAGCCTGCATCCCTCAGCATTTATAAAGCAGGGGTCTACAGGGCTCCCATGAGAGACCAGAAAGGACTGGCCCTAATGCTTCCGGAACATCACATGAAGCCAGAGGTGGTTTGCTTAAGAACACTTTGGAGAAAAGGCTCCGTTTGGAGAAAGGGTCTGAGGTGTCCTAAAATGTCTCAAACCCAGGTAAATGTGTTCTCTGCTCTTCCTCTTAGGTTTCGCTGGACCGATTCATGTCATGGGTTTTTCTACCCTCTGTCTCTTTCCTTTTCTTAGGTGTAAACTTGTCCCAAAGTGGTGAAAACGCCAGGTCTTCTGGGGTGATAGCATCTCACCCTTCCGATTGCCTTGTGATGCTCTCAAGACCTAACCTTTGCAACGCACCCTTCTGAGGGGACTCACCACTGTGTTTCAGAGCTGGGACTTGTGCTCTTGTTCACAGCTTCTCCTTGAGGGTAAATGCTGCTCTTGTTTCTTGTCTCATAGTGGGCCCACGCCCATGCTGCTGGTTTTCCAGTGTCCCTGGTTGGAGGTAAGATCCAGAAGCCTTCTTCAGTGCCTGGCGCTGAGCCACAATCTGCAGAAATGGACGGGGAACCTTATGATCTGGGTGTTCTCCATGTTCCCCTATTTATAGCATCCACATCTCCCCAGGACTTGCCAGCTGAGGGTACATGTGTGGTCACTGCTGTAGAACTAAGGCATTGCTCAGGCCTCCTTGTAGTCATCTGCCACAACGGGGACCACAGCTCCCCTTCATCGTCTTCCTTGTGGCTTCTCCAGAATCCTCCCTGCCAGCTCCCTACTGCTGAGCTCTGCCCTTGACTTCAGCGGAGGACTCTTCCCTGCCATCCACCCAGCACGCCCACATTGACTCCACCCATCCTGCCCCATGGTGGGCTCTCTGCATGTCCTCAAAGCCACAGTCTTCGTGCATCCGAGTGGTCTTTTGGGCCCCATGGAGTCCAGTATCAGGGCCTCTTCCCTTCTTTGTGCCAGCCATCGTCACTAGGATGGCTGCAGGACAAGCTGCTGCTCGCTTCTCGCTTCAGAGTGGGGGCCCTGACCACCACTGTCCTGATGCTTTCCTGGTCAGGAGAGGCTCGCACGAGAGTGAGGGGCTGGAGGATGTCCAGCTCGCCATTCCTTCAGGCTGACCTGCCGACCTCTCATTCTTAAAAGACACTCCTCTGGGCCTCATGCAATGAGAATTCTGTGGCCGTGATGTGCCCAATCTGCTGGGCTACCTTACCTCCACCCCACAGCTCAGCTGAGGTTCACAAGATGCTTCACACCATAGAAGGCTGTGGACTCTAGGACAGAGTGTGTGGAGGACACTAAGGATGATAAAAAAATAGGCTTGTGGGGGCTGCACAGGGGCAGTGGAGCTAGTGGGTCCCAAAGACCAAATTTCTCATGCATCCTACAGAGCAGCTTAGCATGAATGGAGGTAGAACCCAAATGGTGGGATAGACTGACACATTCCCAACAGTCAAAACTGAATGGTTTTACCTCGACGTGGAGCCAGAAACAGACAGAAGCTCCTAGAAAGAAGAGATGAAGGTGCATTTTGGGAGCAGCAGATATAGAGGCATATAGTTGTGAAGAAGATAAAATTTTGACCTGATATACCTCAGACATGCAGGAAGGTTTTCATTCACAGAAGACACTTGACTTTAAAATGTACTGATATTCTAGGGTTTTTATGGTGTTAGGTCTTAGGTTTAAATCTTTAATCCATCTGGAGTTAATTTTTGTATAAAGTGTAAGGAAGGGGTCCAGTTTCAGCTTCCTGCATATGGCTAGCCTGTTTTCCCAACACCATTTATTCAACAGGGAATCCTTTCCCCATTGTTCGTTTTTGTGACGTTTGTCAAAGATAAGATGGTTGTAGATGTGTGACATTACTTCCAAGGCCTCTGTTCTGTTCCATTGGTCTATGTCTCTGTTTTGGTACCAGTACCATGCTGTTTTGATTACTGTAGCTTTAGTATAGTTTGAAGTCAGGTAGGATAATGTATCCAGCTTTGTTCATTTTGCTTAGGATTTTATTGACTATGTGGGCTCTTTTTTGGTTCCATATGAAGTTTAAGGTGGATTTTTCCAGTTCTGTGAAGAAGGTCAATGGTAGCTTGATGGGGATAGCTTTGAATCGATAAATTACTTTGGGCAGTATGGCCATTTTAATGATATTGATTCTTCCTAACTATGAGCATGGAGTGTTTTCCCATCTGTTTGTGTCCTCTCTTATACCCTTGAGCAGTGGTTTGAAGTTCTCTTGAAGAGGTCCTTCGCATCCCTTGTTAGTTGTATTCCTAGGTATTTTATTCTCTTTGTAGCAATTGTGAATGGGAGTTTGCTCATACCATTCAGGACACAGGCATAGGTAAAGACTTCATGACTAAAACACCAAAAACAATGACAACAAAAGCCAAAACAGACAAATGGGATCTAATTAAACTTACGAGCTTCTGCGCAGCAAAAGAAACAAACGTTAGAGTGAACTGCCAACCAACAGAATGGGAAAAAATTTTTGCAATCTACCCATCTGACAAAGGGCTAATATCCAGAATCTGCAAAGAACTAAAACAAATTTACAAGAAAAAACAAGCAACCCCATCAAAAAGTGGGTGAAACATATGAACAAACACTTTTCAAAAGAAAACATTTATGCAGGCAACAAACATGAAAAATGCTCATCATCACTGGTCATTAGAGAAATGTAGATTAAAACCATATTGAGATACCATCTCAGGACAGTTAGAATGGTAATCATTAAAAAATCTGGAGACAACAGATGCTGGAGGGGATGTGGAGACATAGGAATGCTTTTACTCTGATGGTGGGAGTGTAAATTAGTTCAGCCATTGTGGAAGACAGTGTGGTGATTCCTCAAGGATCCAGAAATAGAAATTCCATTTGATCCAGCAATCTCTTTACTGGGTATATACCTGAAGGATTATAAATCGTTCTATTATAAAGACACATGCACATGTATGTTCATTGTGGCACTGTTTACCATAGCAAAGACCTGGAACCAACCCAAATGCCCATCAATGATAGACTGAATAAAGAAAATGTGGCACATATACACCATGGAATACTATGCAGCCATAAAAAAGGATGAGTTCATTTCCTTTGCAGGGATATCTGTGAATCTGGAAACCATCATTCTCAGCAAACTGATGCAAGAACAGAAAACCAAACACCACATGTTTTCACTCATAGGCGGGTGTTGAACAGTGAAACCACATGGACACAGGGAGGGGAACGTCACACATGGGGTCTGCCAGGGGGTGAGGGGCTAGGGGAGGGATAACAGGGGTGGGGAAATTGGGGAGGGATGACATTGGGAGAAATACCTAATGTATGTGATGGGGTGATGGAGGCAGCAAACAACCATGGCATGTGTATATATCTATGTAACAATCCTGCAAGATCTGCACATGTTACATAGGTATACACATACACATACACATAAGTATACTTTAATTTCCCCAGAAATTAAAGTATAAAAGAAAAATAAAAGAAAAATAAATAAATAAAATGTACTGATATTATATGTAGTAACTCAAATGAATTAGAGAGCTTTGTGTTCCTGATGTGATGTTGAATAAAGATCCTTAAAAAGGTGTTGTCTCTGCCTTGGAATCCTCTGGATGTGTCTTTGGGTGGCTTATGAGAGAGGCTTGAAACCATAGCCTCAGTGCTGACACCCAGTAGGCCGTGCAGCTGAGCCTGGTTTCTCATGAATGATGCCATCCAGGCTCTGCTCAACGCTGTCAGCCTTTGTAAAAAATTCCACTCACTTAAAATGACACAAAACTTCTGACCCTCATAGAATAAACATCTTTGGCAAAGATAAAGATTTTTCCTAAGACGTGGGTTCTTCTGTGGAGACAGTGAGCGTTTCATACTCTCCACACTTGGTCCTGCTCAGAGAGATTCAGATCCACCCTCTGTGAAAGGAATGCTCTCCACGTGGGGACCCCCAGACGCAGAGGGAGTAAGTGAGCCACTGGATCTCAAAGTGAGTGTAGCCTGCGTTTACTTATTTATGTTTGTTTTATTTTATTTTTCCATAAGTTATTGGGGTACAGGTGGTATTTGGTTAGATGAGGAAGTTCTTCAGTGGTGATCTGTGAGATTTGGTGCGCCCATCACCTGAGCAGTGTACACTGCACCTTGTTTGTAGTCTTCTATCCCTTGACTCTCTCTCATTCTTCCCCTCAAGTCCCCAAAGTCCATCGTATCATTCTTGTGCCTCTGTGTCCTCATAGCTTAGCTCCCACATATCAGTGAGAACATATAATGTTTGTTTTTTCCATTCCTGAGTTACTTCACTTAGAATAATAGTCTCCAGTTTCATCCAGGTCACTGAAAATGCTGTTAATTTATTCCTTTTTATGGCTGCATAGTATTCCATCATATACATATGATCTAGACCTGAGCATTTCTTTATCCACTCATTGATTGAGGGGCATTTAGGTTGGTCCCACAATTTTGCAATTTTAAATTGTGCTGCTATAAACATGTGTGTGCAAGTATCTTTTTCGAATAATGACTTCTTTTCCTCTGGGTGGGTACTCAGCAGTGGGATTGCTGGATGAAATGGTAGTTCTACTTTTAGATACTTTTTAATGTTTAAATCTCCTACATATTGGACTCTCCAAGCACTTCAGACATTAGTGGTTCGAGAGTGTGACCCTTCTAACCTCCTGAAATGGTCAGAAGCAGCACCAGCAAAACCTGACGCCTGGATGCAGCTCCCTGCATGGGAGACTTAGGCAGCATCTTTCAGAGTCTGAAGGGGGAACCACCATAGCAAACATGGGATCTGCACCGCAGCCTGGTTCACAGGCACAGAGGGCAAGCTGGAGCAAGTCTCACTCTGTGAGGGATACCTGCACTCACTACACAGCACACACACTGTAGTTTTTATTCTGATTTATTCCAATAAAAGGCTACCAATCTAAAAAAATGCCTTGACAAGTGATGCCCCACAGCTGGAGAAACCCAAGCTCATTGCTCAAATGAGCAGAAATTTTACATTAAACCAGGGGAAAATTTAAGGAAAAATACCCTGTTTGAGAAAGTACCACTTGAAGTTCCACGTGAAATAGCTGGTAGATTTCAAAGCTGAGCATGCTGGTCTCAAGGATTAATTTTATTTTCATTGAGATATAATTCAGATGCCATAAAACACACCATGTTCAGGTGTGCAATCCAGTGGGCTTAGTACATTCACAAACTTGTGTAAGCAACACAACTGTCTAATTCCAGAACCCTTTGGTCACCCCCCAAAACACCCTGCACCTGTTTAATTTCACACAGTGCTTAGAGTGTCTGAGATCATTTATGTGACCACAATATTTATTGAGAAGGTTTGAGACCGTTTTGTAGGGTCCGCAGTAGCTAAAGGGTAATAGGAACATTCCTATTGGAAATTGCCTTTCAAAATGGACGGAAAGCTAATGGAGGTTTAGGGTGTAAATATTTAACGTTGTTAAAGAAAAGCCAGTCGTTTTCATTTCTGACGTCTATATTCACACAAATGCCCAGCCAGCACGCAGAGCATGAAGGATGCTGCTGGCCAAGTCTCCTGGAGGCCACTAGATTCAAATGTCGGCAGAAATATTATCTTGGCAAATACTAAGTCTGTAAGAAATGCCATTAAAGCTGGGAAAGCAAGACATTCATTGACCAATAACAATTATGGATTATCTATTTGTGCAGCTCAGAGAGTGTGTCTTCTTTGCCTTTTTTCCTGAGCTACCAAGAGAATTAATTTAATTCAAGTTTTGTCTCATAATTTCAAGTCAGACCACCCTCTGGGCATCAATCCCAGGCCGGCTTTATCAACAGCAACAAAACTCTGACAGTTTGAAGCTTACATCTAAAAACACACAGCGAGTGAAGCTTTCAAAAAGAGTGAGACATTGACTTTCAAAATAGCTCTGTCTATTGCATGCAATCTTGATAAGGGAACTTCGCATGAAGCATTTGCCGGGTGGGTGACTGATAGCAAAGCTGCGTTTCCTGGGGAAAAATGTGGCATCTTCAGTTTATATCGACTCGCTCTCATCTGAGACAAAACTGCAAGTAAGAGGCAAAAGTTTATCCTCTACTGCATTGTTAGGGTCCAGGATACTTCTTCTGTGCTCTTTAAATGAAAGAAAGTGGCTGGGTTCACTCTGGAATGCCAGGAAGCTCAGCTGCTGTTGTTAGGATGACTTCCTGGTGGCACAGCCATGGCCGAGTGACCTTGTTTCCAAGAGAATCCGTGGTTTTATGCTCAGGTTTAGATCATTCTTTAGTCAAAGAATGAGGCCGAGCCAGCCCCTCGGGGTCAGCAGCAACCTTTCTGGGGTGGGCAGTGCCTGCCTGCTATCCCCTTACTTCTGAAGCCTTCCTGGTAAAGTTTCCTAATTGAGAAATTTTCCTCTCTTTGGAGAGAATTTACACACATACCAGGAATGGCTTTGGGGAGCTATTTCACTGCCAGGGAGTCGATTTGAAGAACAGAAAGTCAAGTCATCCTACCCTTGTCTGCCTGCTCGCTGCCTGCTTGTGGGGCCCCGTGAAGGCTCAGAGCTATCAAATGAAGAAACACTGGCCTTTGCCTTACAACTTTATTGGCGCCCCCATTCCCCCTGCATGGAAGTTTTCATAAGAGGCTTGGCAAATGCTTCTAAAATAGCTGTGGTATCGGCAGGATGGAGTGCGCACAGCCTAGGAGTGCTGTTTCCATTTCATTCTTCAGCTACAGGTCCCTGCTGCGATGGACGCCAGATAGAGTCTGCTTGCCTAGGATGGGGACAGATGCCAATGGAAACAGGTCAGGTAAACTCGAGCTGCTAGATTTGCCCTGATGAAATTCATCAGCTCATGGCTCTCTAAGCACATCTTTGCAAAGCTAACGCTCTGGGCTTTCAAAGAACAGATTCCTGTTGTGAGCTCGCCCAAAGCTGGCTACCAAAAGTGATCACATTTACCCCTCTTTGCTCCTGGTGATTCACAGAGAAGGTACTGGACACACGTTTTAAATATAAGCCTTTGACACGTCCCTCGTGTCTGCTTGTGGAGACCCCAGCCATGGCTTGTGAGAGGCGTGAAAGCTACCATTTCTGTGGTGGAGTTCCACTGCACCTTTTCAGGAGGAACTCTGGCCAGCAGGGAGGGCCCACAGCAGCCGGCTCTGCCGCCCCCCAGTCTCACCACAGCAGCCCCTTTTCCAGGTGTCAGCTACTCAAAACTGTCATCAGTTCCTCAAGCTTCAAATGTGGTATAGCAATGAGAGCTTTGGCTGAAGTTACGGCAGTGACCTTAACACAAGCCTGTAGAGGAGTCTTTACTCCCGAGATGAACCATTTATTTTCAATAAGAATATTGTTCTAAAACAAAATTTGAGAATGTTGAAAATGTGATCTGTTGGCGTTGACTAATACAAACAGTCATTCTAGGATAAGTGCAGAGCTGTGTGTTTTAAAATCATCACAAACAGCATAAGAAGAGGAGAATAGAAACCAAGGTTTGGTGTCCATACTTCGCGCCCACATAGGAAGGGGCTAATCCGAACCAATTAATATCTAACCGAAAGAATTATTTTGTTTGAAATATAAAAATAAGATTATGAAATTAGAATTTGATAGTCCAGAACTTGAATCTTTTCTCTGCCATTGCTTCTCTGGGACTGAGTTTCACTTTTATCACTGCTGAAATGTGGGGTCATCTTATTTATTTTGTAATGTTTTCGTAGATACAGGCATGAAAGCTCCTCACATGATATATAAACCATCCAACAAATAAGATGCAATTATACTTTCGTATTTTTGTTTTTAATTTTTTTAGAGACAGAGTCTCACCCTGTCGCCTGGGCTGGAGTGCGGTGATGGGATAATAGCTCACTGCAATCTCAAAGTCCTGCACTAAAACAATCCTTCCACCTCAGCTTTCTGGGTAGCTGGGACTACAGGTGCATGCCACCATACCCGGATTATTTTCTAAGAAATATTTTAGGGGTGGGTTTTGCTATGTTGCCCAGGCTGGTCTCAAACTCCCGGGCTCACACAATGCTTCCACCTCAGTCTCTCAGAGCGCTGGGGTTACAGGCATGGGCTCCCACGAGAGGTCCCAGTTACACCCTTGGAACTCACACCAGTCCACTGGAATATCGCCACGCTTGCCCTCAGTTCAAAGGCCAGTAAAGACATATTTATCACAAGATGTCGCCTCCAATTAAAAATACATTTGAAGCAAAGACCCATCTTCATTTCCTTTGGAGAAGCTGTCACCTGTCTAAGTGTCTAGGAAGGTTTAATGAATATGGAATCTCAGAAACTCTCACCTTCGAGAATTATGAAAATGTGCTTCTCTGCTTTTGCACCCTCTCCTGCCCTGATCTGCAATGTCACATATGGCTGAGGGGTGTGTGGGCTCCTGGCCATAGCTCCAGGTAGCACAGGTGGGAGGGCCCAGGCTAGGCAGCTGTTGCTGTGGAATCTGAGGCTGGTCATAGAAAAATGGGGATTAACGACAGGCAACGTGCCGGGCTCCTGGATGCAAGGAGCAGCTACCCAGGATAGCGCGATACTCTGCTGTGAAAACGCCCACCGGGCAAGAGGACTCTGATGGTCACAGGTCAGCTGGAGGCCACTCCCGGGCCTCTGCTGGAGGTGCTACCTGCCCCTGGCCTGTCTGGTATCGCTTTCAGTTTGTGTTGCTTTTCTGGAATGTCAGGGCTGTTTCTGCAGAGCAGTTGTGGAGGGAGCTGCAGGCCACTCCACTGTGCTCTGCAGGGCTTTGCCTGGACCTCCAGGGACAGACTGGCCACCTGGACCACCCTTGTCTACGTTTCAGTGAAACAGTAGCGCCTAGAGTGAGACACATGATGCACACGGAGACTGAGACACCCTGGCAGGGCGGTGGTGTCATGGTCCCTGGCACGAGTGTCACACCTTCCAGCTGCAGGTGGAGCCCAGGCCAGGAGGACAGGAGGGGCAGCCCAGGCAAGGCGGGTGTCCCTTTCTTTCCTACTGCGGAAAGGGAAGGCTTCCAGTGAATGGACCTCACCTGCACTTGGCTGTGACTTTCCACCAAAGTCAGGATTCTCCTCTTTGCTAGATATCCGTCCTTTAGGTGGACTGAGAAGGTTGCAGTTGTGTAGCAAGCCTCCTGCATGATTTTATGTTTCTGACGTTGAAAAGAAAAACGCAAAATAAGAAAGACTCTAAGAAGCAAACATCCACAGTGTTGTGACAGTCTTCCCTCAAATGGCCAAAGGAAGCTGAGTTCACTTGCGGCTTGTGTTAGACGGAAACGGGGTGCTCTGTGAGCCTTGTTAGCGCTGGGGTTCCTATGGCTAGCTCCTAAAATATGCATGAGGCCTGAATACACGTTTGCTACTTGGAGTCACCATTTCCATTAAGTCTAGGGCTAAAAAAAAATAAATAATCATTCCACAAAATGGGTGTTTCTTTTGGCAAAATAAAAATCTGAAAGATACTAAAATTACACAGTTCATTTCAACCAGATGCTGGCAAATCCTTCCTTAGAAACCCGGTTCTTGCGCTGCATGGGAATACAAACAGATGCTCTGTGGCACTTCGTTATTGGATTGCGAGCACACTGATGCTGCATAAAGGGCATTGTAGAGTAATGTTTGCCATGCTCCATGCCAATTGCAGGCTGAGATTGCTGCGGCATCACGGAACAGATGGAAGTTAAAGTCGTCGCTAAGCTCCAGTCTCCATTTCTTTTGATGAAGAGCTCCAAAGATAGCTTTAAGTCAACTTTCAAAGACAACTTTCTGGGTTTCTAAGATGCATAAAATTTATGGAGAGTATTGCAGTAAAGCATGAGAAATACTTAGGTACGCCTCTTATTTGTCATCCTCTGGGGACTAGACGATGTGCAGGCTTATTGGTAAAGCTCTTTTCTAAATAATGTGTTTGTGCACCCTCAGTTTAGCCATCATTTCTGAGACTATCTCCATTTTCCTTGCATCCGTGAAAGGGAAACTTCGCTGGAGCGTTGCAGTGGGTGGAGGTGACTGTGGAAGCCTGTGGCGTGCTGCTGGCAGGGTCTCACTTAGCTACTCAAGTAATGGGTAGATCTGGCATTAGGAGAGATATAAAGAGAATAATTTATTTTTGTGAAACTCTCAACCTCATTAAACTGAAGAGTCAAAACAGTGCTGCTTAAGAGCCTGTGGGTCAGAACTTGTCAAAATTGGATTTGAAATCCTAATTCTGATAATCACCCTCAGTGGCCCCAGCAAGTTGCTGGCTGTTAATATTTCTGAGCTTCAGGTTCTGTGTCTACCACTTAATAATAATCCTGACTTCATAGGGTGGTTGAGTGGTTACATAGTAAAGCATTTCAAAAACACTGCATGGGGAGGCTGGGGACTGTAGTGTGGGCTGGCACTGCCATGCACATGCACGTGTGTGTGTGTTTTCACAGGCATGCCCAAATATGCATAAGTTACCAAATATTACCAAGAAGATAAATATCCAGCATTCCAGAAGCTGTTCTTTGCCATAGCTCTCATTTCCTGTTTTGTAGAACTTTTCCTCACAGACAGGCAATTTCTTTTGTGAACAGAATTCTCCTTATTGGATAAAAAGCACTATTAGCATGACCCAGATACTTCTAATCCACTCACTTTTTAGCCACATCATGCTTTTCTAATGCACTTCTATAAAGACTGATGGAAAGGGATACCCTGGCACTCATTCGAGTGGGGTTTTTCCTTCTGGCATACTGTCAGTGAAAATTTCACTTTCTGTCTTGCCTGGGATCAGAACCTGGAGCTATGACGTCCACAGCACCCTCCCTGTGGCAGGACAGATATCCATCCCTTTCTCCTGAATGAAGCATTATTATGTTCAAACATCAAAAACACAAGGCACAGAAAGACAAAGATCGTGTGTTCTAACTCACATGTGCACACCCCAAAAGGTAATCTCATGGAGGTGGAGAGTAGAATAACAGACCCCAGTAGGTCTGCTGAGAAGGGGGTGTGTGGGGAGGGGTTGGTGAATGAGAACAAACTTGCCATCAGATAGAGGGAATGAGGTCTAATGTCCCACAGTACAGGAGGGTGGCAATACACTTAACAACGCTGTATTATATATTCCTAAATTGCTAGAAGAAAAAATTTGAAATGTTCCCAGCACAAGTAAAAGATAAATGCTGGAGGTGATGGACACCCTAAATGCTCTGACTTCATCACTATACATTCCATCCATCCATCAAAACAGCCTGTGCACCCCCATGAATCTGTGTAAACATTATGCTTCACTACAAACTACATAACAATCCTATCTGGAAACAGGCAAGTGATGTCAAACCAGGCGTTGAAAGGTCTGATTCTGGAGGACAGTGGCTGGGGAAGGAGACCTAGGACTGCATCCCAAAGAGAAGAACCGCAGTGTCCAGGGAAGAGACTGAGGGGATCCTGGCCAATACTGTCCTCCATCCCAACCTGCCCCTTTTGTTTCCATGTCTAGGAACTGAGATCGAATGACCCCACCTGTCAGTTCACTGGAACTGCGGTGCCCTGATATTGACATGAAAGGAATATGATAAAGTCCCAATGAGAAATACTTCAACATCCTGGCTGAAGCTCCCTCGTGGCAGGACACATAGCCAAGATTTGGCTGAAATGTGCTTTTCTAGGACACAGATTTTGTCATCAAGATGCATGCTCGTCCAGTAATCATAGTTATTATATTAATAACTAAAATGGTTTCTCTACCCTCCCTGCCATTTTCCTCCATGAGATTGCAAACAACATGAGATGGAGGGCTAAACTGGCCTTTTCCTTCAATTATGGTCTTTAATATCCTGCATTAAATATAGTTAAAGTTCAATGAAAGTTTTGTTGAATTGAATTACAAACTCTACTTATATGTGTATACATATATCAGTATATTTATAACAATACCCATGTCTGTATCTATTTATATCTATTTGTATGTATCAATATCTATACCTATCTATTTCAATATCTTTATTACTATTATTATCTAAATCAAATCAGTATCTGTATATCCACATCCACACTCACATCCATATCCACAACCATACCCAAATCCACACTCATATCCACATCCACATCTATACCCACATTCAAATCCACACCCACATCCAAAGTTACACTCACATCCACATCCGTATCCAAACTCACACTCACATCCACATCCACATCTATACCCATATTCAAATCCACATCCACATCCATACACACATCCAAATTTACACTCATATCCACACTCACATCCACACTCACATCCACATCCACACTCACATCCACATCCATACCCACATTCACATCCACACTCACATCCACATCTACACTCACACCCACATCCACACTTACATCTATACCCACATACACATCCATATCCACACTCACATCCACATCCACACTCACATCCACATCCACACTCACATCCACATCCATACTCACATTCACATCCACACTCACATCCACATCCACACTCACATCCACATCCACATCCATATCCACACTCACATTCACATCCACGCTCACATCCACATCCACATCCATATCCACATCCACATCCACACTCACATTGACACTCACACCCACATCCACACTACATCCATATCCATGTCCACACTCACATCCACACTCACATCGACACTCTCACATCCACATTCACATCCACATCCACACTCACAAACACATCCACACTCACATCCACATCCACATCCATATCCGCACTCACATCCACATCCACACTCACATTGGCACTTACATCCATACTCACATCCATATCCACAACCATACCCAAGTCCACATTCATATCCACATCCACATTTATACCCACATTCAAATCCACACCCACATCCAAATTTACACTCACATCCACACTCACATCCACATCCACACTCACATCGACACTCTCACATCCACATTCACATCCACATCCACACTCACATCCACATCCATACCCACACTCACATCCACACTCACATTCACATCTACACTCACACCCACATCCACACTTACATCTATACCCACATCCACATCCATATCCACACTCACATTCACATCCATGCTCACATCCATATCCACATCCACATCCACATTCACATTGACACTCACACCCACATCCACACTTACATCCATATCCATGTCCGCACTCACATCCACACTCACATCGACACTCTCACATCCACATTCACATCCACATCCACACTCACATTGGCACTTACATCCACACTCACAAACACATCCACACTCACATCCACATCCATATCCATACTCACATCCACATCCATACTCACATTGACACATCCACACTCACAAACACATCTGCACTTACATTCACACTCACAAACACATCCACGCTCACATCCACACTCACATGGACACTCACATCCACATCTCTACCTCTCTTTGCAGTGCCTTCAGGAACTTGATGTTTGTAAAAGTCATACCCAAGGAAAGGGCTACTAATATCTCTTTACCAATTGGCCTTTTAAGAGATAATTTCCTTCCTAACATTGGTTTTGAGAAAAATAGTCTGCATTAGCAGCACAGGATTTCAGAGATAAGAAAACAGTCATCCCAGTAACTACGTCCACATTGTATCTGAGAAACGTGTTGTATCCGTGTGCATGTATTTGCAATGAGGACCTCAGGGTGTGTTGCTATCTCAGCTGTTGGCCCATGGCTGGCCTTGTCCCCACCTGCAGGACTGTGTATGGACAGCAGGTCACTGCTCCACACTCCTTGTGCCCAGCTGCCCAGTTGTGGTGTTCAAGATGCCTCTGTGTGTATCAGGGGCTGGAAGTTCTGCAGCTTAGCGACACTACAGGGCTTCAAAATGCAATCAAAAGGAAATCTACAGCTACAGCTAAAAGAGAAAAGCAAACTCCAGGAAACACTGACACTTTTAGAGTTTCTATGGGAATCTTGCTTGGTGAAATCACTTACATCTGTCTACTTGAAACATCCCCCAGGAGTCTTAATGCCATTTTGTCCTCTCTTACCCTCAACAGAAATCAGGATCAGTCCTCGGAACCCTTCATTGCTTGACACGGGGACACATGTGTGAGCATGATCAGCGGCGTTTAGAATGGGCGCTTTCTGGGACAGGGCTGTGACCCACGGTTGCATTAGTCTGCCAGGCCATCCAACCAGGTGAAAATCTCTTACATTGAATAATTGTCATTTTCCAGCCCTCGGTGAAGCCAGAAATCACTAGAAATCTCATTTAAACTTTCTCTCCTCGTTCTCAAGCAAATTTACAACAGCGGCCAGTACTTTTGCGAGATTGCTGGAGAGAATTCATCATCAGAATAGATATTTTTCTCCATTGTGGAGCCAACTACCTTCCATTTTTTCATCATTTCACCCCTTATGATGACCTTCCTTGGATAAAAGAGCCCAGCTCTAACTCTTTCTTTCTGTCGGCAGTGCCTCCCTGTGTATGATATGGTTAATATTGATTACAAATCACAGTCAACTCGGCAAGTCCTGCTCATCCCTCAGACTTCCCTTGCCCACCCTCTACAGAAACCATGTGCTGCCCTTCACCTGCTGTGAAGTGCTATTTTGAATATTTCTTCTTTAAAATGGAATCACCATTTCCAATTGTATTTACCTGGATTCCAAAACCATCCCGATGACTTCACGTCAGCGTCAGCACACAGCAGTGGAACACAGTGAGCGCTGTCTGCCGCTGACATCAGTACCAGTGATCTGATTTACCCGGCTGGAGGAGAGTCTCTGTACAGGCTCTGGGTCCCCTTGGATTCGTGGCTCCACGGTCAACTGAAGGAGAAATGAGGCAAGGCTGAGGGTCACCTGCTTCTGTCTCATCTGCGTGCTCTTGAATATATGGTTTTAAGAAACATGCATTTTTGATCTACAGTGTAAAATTCCACTATGTATAGATGTGCAGAAGACAGGAATGAAATAAAATACAGGCCATTTGTGGCCTCACTTTTTTTTCCGAGCTTTCTTCAGTGATGCTAAATTCAACTTTGGCCTCTTGGGTTTTTAACATTACTTTAAAAGCCCCAGTCACAATTAGCTCTTTCACGGCTGGTTTGGTTGTAGCACGTTATTCCTGAGGCTAAAGATATAGTCATTTTCCCATCTAGCTGACTTTAGCGTAAAAATACAATTGAATCCTAAGCAATGAAATTGTATCTATTCAACTCTCTTCTTTCTCAACTGGAGTTAATAATGCTGGGTTTCACTCCTTCCTCCTAAATAACATAAAATATATGAAATTAAAATTAGCGCATTTCCAGGATGATTAGGTCAGGAGTGCATTTTATTAAATTTACTCACACGCTGTTCGTTTTTTTTCTTAACCAGAAAATGTGTGTGGCACTTCGCTTATTTTCTTGTTATTACTTTGTAGTAATAGAGAGAAGCTGGTTTTCTTTCCAGTAAAAAACCAGCAGCAACAACAAGAAGCCAAGGAAAGCGGCGTGAAATGAAAAGAAAGCAGCGATTACAGCAATATCAGAAGCAAGAACGACAACGAGCTTTAACTGACGCTTCACATCACGCTAAATTCTCTGCCCAAGAACCACTTGCACAGGCTGGGCCCAGTGGCTGTAATCCCAGCATTTTGTGGGGCCACGACGGGAGGATCGCTTGAGCTGGGAGTTCGAGTCCAGCCTGGGCAACACTGTGAGATCCTGCTCTACTAAAAATACAGAAATGAACGGGTCAAGGTGGTGTATACCTATAGTCGCACCTACTCTAAAGGCTGAGACATGAGAATTGTTTGAGCCTGGGAGACAGAGGTTGCAGTGAGCTGAGATTGCACCACTGCACTTCAGCTTGGGTAATCGAGTCAGACCCTGTCCCAAAAAAAAAATATATATATATATATATATGCATACATATATATAATTTTTTAAAGAACTCCTCACATAACCCTGGCCTTGTCTGGTAATCCTTCTGCAATGCGGAGGAAGGGAGGGTCATTTTGTGTCAAGTGTTGATGAAGCTCTGTCAATGTCTGTGGAGGAACAAGACGGCCCTACAGGATGAGGGCGGCGCCCACCGGAGGAGGGAAAGCAGGAGAGGGTCCCGGAGAGGCAAGAGCCGGCACAAGACAAAGAGGCATTTTCTAGGAAGGTGACCGGACTGGGAAGTGCATTTGGGGTTTGGGCAGGTCACAGGGGAGGATGTTTAGGAAGATGGACAGGCCCTTTCAGCCTCTGGGTTTCACCTAGAGCACCAAAGGGCACCGACGGGCATGGGAGGCTGAGCCTGGGTTCCCGCAACTGTGCGTGTCCCAGTCCTGGCACATGCCCCAGCACTGACACTCTTCCCAGGCATGGGGAGCCCAGCAAAGTCACTGGAGGAGCCTCACTCAGGAGCTTCAGTCATGGAGCAGCCAATGCCATCACTGCAGGCAGCTGCCACGGGTTTAAAGAAATAAAAGGCATCGGCTGGGCGCGGTGGCTCACTCCTGTAATCCCAGAACTTGGAGAGGTCAAGGCGGGAAGAGCATGAGGTCAGAAGATGGAGACTGTCCTGACCAACATGGTGCAACCCTGTCTCTACTAAGTATACGAAAATCAGCCTGTGGTGGCATGCACCTGTAATCCCAGCTACTGGGGAGGCTGAGGCAGGAGAATCACTTGAACCTGGAGGGTGGAGGTTGCAGTGAACCGAGATCATGCCACTGCACTCCAGCCTGGCAACAGAGCAAGACTCCATCTCAAAAAAAAAAGGAAAAAAAGGAGACATCAGGCATTTGGAAGGGAGAATTGGAAGGATGTGTTGACTGAGCAGCCGTGAGCATGGCAGAAGCAAGGCAGGATGGGCCATGGTTGCAGTCGTCATCAGGGCCTGTGTAGACACTTCCGGTCTAGGGGACAGAGGTGGTGGGAGTGGAGGGAAGACCAGGAACCACAACAGAGGCTTCCTTATGTCCTCAAAACAAAAACAAAGCAAAATAAGCAAAACAAAATAAGCAAACGAAAATCTTTTTAAAGGCAAAAACTGCCTCTAATCAAGAAGCTCCTCCCTTTTTCTGGATTGCCAGGGAACACATCTTAAAGTCCTGAGGCCTGTTAGGAAAGGTGGCGATGGCGCCTGGGCTTGCTTGTTTCTCAGTCTAAGAGTCCTGCCTGCCTAGCGGAGGGGCCAAGCGATCCATGTAAATGTCCTCTTTAGACAGTTTTGATGGGAAAGCATTCTTTGAGCTTTGGGTAAAATTGTGCAGATCATAGCATTTTAGAATGGGGTAGTCACTTCTGGGTCATCCAAGCCAACTGTGCTAGGTTGCAATCACAGAGAAGGTGCGTGTCCATGGGGCAGTGGCACTCAGAGCTGGCTCTGCAGCTAAGGACTCAAGCCCCTTCTAGAGCTGACTGCAATGACCAGTTGGTTCATTCCCAGCAGTTCTAAGGGTCAATGCTGCATTTTCCTGCAATGAATGTGACTTTAATCCAGGCATCTGTGCTGCAGTCTGTAGAGGGAACCACTCTCAGTTCAACTGAGGCTTCCCTGAGCTCTGAGAAGGTTCTGGAAGCACCTGGAACTTACAACAAAAAGCAGATTGTCTGAGCCTCCCAGACTTGGGCCCGGAGTGACAGGAAACTGTGACCCGCCTCTGGAGTGGACATGTTGGGTAAAGGTTGGCGGATAAGACCTACTTCCTCAACCGATAAACTCACACTCCAGGTTGGAAGGACCTTCAGCAAAGTAACTAGCTCCAGCCAGCCCGTCCTGCTGTGTAAATGTGTCTTAAGGCCATCAAGTCTCAGGGAAAGCCTGGAGACCTTTGTTGGCTACAGAATCTTTGAGAATCTGGTGAGACATTGGCACACTTTCCAGGGCTCACAGCTGGCTTGAAGTCCACTAGTGTGCTCTTCTAGCTCCTCGAGGGAGAGTGCAAAAGCGACTGTGGGGGACTGTCCACTCACCATGACACGATTCTAAGCGGATATCTCAGCTCGGCTTTCCACATCTCTCTGAGAACTGACACTCTGAATGTATTTTGGAGCTCTGTTGTCCTAAGGAGAGCCTACTAGGCAAAAAACTGTGTAATAAAAAAGGTGACTATTTTCTTAAGTGCTGACCTACGTTGCTACATCCCACCCACATAAATTACAGGTGCCCTTGGGAGATTCAGTACATCAGGGTAGGAAGGTAGAGGCCCTGGGGTCGAGTGAATCTGGTTCAAAAAGGCTAGTTGTGCATTTACCAGAGTTGTGAGCTTAGACAAGTGACTCACCCTCTCTGAGTCTTGTTTCCTCCTTTATAAACTAGAGAATAGAATCTTCCAGGGTCATTGTGAGGAGTAACAGAGAGACTGCATGTGAAATAAATAGTGCCTTCATGGCACTTAGTAACCTCCCAATAAATACCGTGATGATGTGATGATGATGATGGTGATGATGACGATCATTATGAAGCTGTTAAAATGATGATTTTTTCATGGAAGAAACAACTGTACTCACTACGCTTTTTAGGAAGAAAATGAGAGTCAGCAAACATTAACACTGAGTGTGAAAGGGGTTTCAGATTTCAGAGAGAGACTTGAGAGGGGAGGGAGTGGCTATGGTCTGAAAACAGCAGGGCCTGCTCATCACTTTATTTCCCTTGAGTGACAGACTGGACGCAACCAGAGCGTGTGACCTCAAAGGTCAGCCTGGAGACAACAGCATTGTTCAAAGAGAATGTGAAAAATAATTTAGCTTAAGAAGAGAGTCAGAAAGGCACACATGGGGCTGTTACATTTGGGTAAGCAAATGTTTTAAAATTGTGGATCTATTAAACATGAGATTAAAGGTAATTTTAATTTTGCTATTTCAGGTGAAAAAAAAAACTGGTAAAAGTAGAACAGCACCATCTCGTTAAAGGTATGAAATAAGCTTAATGTTTTCTCTAAAAGTGAGACGCCCGTGTTTTCCAACATGAGTGGTTAATCTGCTCTCTTAACCAGAATGCTCTGTCTGTTGTCACTGCAACAGTGAGAGCTCATGTGTCTGTATCACTGAACTTCGATGGTTCTATGAAGAACTCACCTTCTATTTTAATGAGTACATTGGTATTCTTAAACTGAGAACATGAACCAATGATAGATGAAATAGATTAAATAATACGAACTTACTGTTTAGCATTCTTTCTGTTAATCATAAGCTTTAAGAACATGTCCAGATTCTAAAGGAAAAACATCGTCAATGTTATTTTCCTGACGGATTCTTTCAAGTGCAAATCTTCCGTGTCATGTAGCCATATGTGCCGTTGATGTTCACCGTTGGAAATGAACAGATCTCAAGTGGTGGAGGTGCCGGGAATGGCCACCACACTACTGTGCATGCAAAGCAGCAGCGCCTGCCAGTTCTTCATGTGAGCAATTTTCTGCCGCATTTCTTGATATTTTGCAGAAGTTTTCAATAAAAAATCAGCATCTTCAGATGAAAAATAAATGATGCAAATAAAGGAAGTTTCTGGCTATTCAATAGCACTAAAACATGGCATCCTTTTTATAATGCCACGGTGAGGGGAGTTCAGTTCACTGTAAATACACAATTATATTGAAATGAGCAGTGAAGTTTCTTCTTCTGTTTAAAGTAGAAAATCATGTGATCAGTATTTTAAATTACACATTGTTTGAGAAACAAGTAAGTTACTGACTGTTTCACTGGTTTCTAAATAGCCCCAAATGTGCTGGGTGAGCAAAAGTGGTTTAGGCAAGATTAGAGGGGATTTCTGCTAAAGGGAAAGATGCTATTTGTAATTATGTATTTTAACTTGCCTGGGTATGGAAACATCTGATTACCTCATGCTTAGCAAGGAAGCATTTCTTTGGCTGTTTTGTTCAAAATGAACATACTTAAAATACATTTCATGGCTGAAAAAGAAACTCTAAAACTGAATCTTGAAGACTGAGTGGGACTGAGTAAGCTGAGTAAAAAGTCAGGAGAAAATTCCCTGGAAGTAAAACATATATTTATAACAAAGCCTGTAAAGTATACAATTTCTCATCTATAAAGCTACATACACTTTTTTTGTACTATGTAAAAAAGAATATTTTTTCACAAATAGGATTTGCTAATTCTGTTCATATGTTTTTGTTCTTCTTAACATAACATGGAGGGAACTAATTCTGATTACTTTTTTAATAAGGAAATTTGGGTTAATGATTTTAAGATGAAAGTTTATGATTAGGAGACATTCCACCCATAAAAAATATAGACTATTCAAATTATTGAGAATACAAGGAAGAATATAGTCAGTTTCTGTGAGTTCTGCTCCCAAAGAGTGAGGTAGTCTCTTCCCACTCTGGGGAACCCCAGCTGGGGCCTAACTGCAGCCATAGTGAGCCTTTCAGTGTAAGGCATCGACTCAGATGGGTAAAACAGAGATGCAAACGTGGAAATTGTTGTTCTTTCATGAAGGTTATTATGTTGGAATCTGCAATTTCTTCTCATAATTACCTAAATTTCTTTCAGCACATGTATTCTCTTTAACGATGCTGAGACCCTGCACCTTCTCCTTGAACTACACTTAAATCAGCCATGGCCTCCTTGTTGGCTTCACTGTCCATGTGCATAATCCACTACCTGCGTTTCCTTTACTTCCCAGCCTCTGATAATCTGATTCTCTGCTCAGCTCAGCATTCCTGATAAAGGCATTCTCCATCCACTCTTCTAGAAGATTCTCAGGTGGTCACACACCAACATGTCTCCAACATCATGCCAGCCTTCCAGCTGCTGGAACCTTCACTGCCTTTGCTCCCAGGGCTCCCCAGGACCCTGTCCACTTGTGTCTTCTTCCCTGACCATCACGAATAGCCACCACCCTGCCAGTTTCTACCTGTAACTCTGCTTTATTTTTGCTCATAGAACATATGAGGAAGCCCTCGGCCTCCCATTCCACATGTCTGTTGCTCTCTGTATTATTCTGTACTCACACTGCTAATAAAGACATACCTGAGACTGGGTAATTTATAGAGAAAAAGAGGTTGAATGGACTCACAGTTTCACATGGCTGGGGAGGTCTCCCGATCGTGGTGGAAGGCGAAGGAAGAGCAGAGGCACATCTTACATGGCGGCAGGCAAGAGAATGTGTGCAGAGGAACTGCCCTTTATAAAACCATCAGATCTCATGAGACTTATTCACTACCACAAGATCAGTATGAGGAAAACCACCTCCATTATTCAGTGATCTCCACCTGGCCCCACCCTTGACCTGTGGGGATTATTACAATTCAAGGGGAGATTTGGGTGGGGTTACAGCCAAACCATATCACTCTCCTAGTGTCTTCCTCTAGCAGAAATCCCAGGAGTGGGGTACTTGCCTGCTTGCTCACCACTCATTCCTGTTGCATGACATCTCCCAGCAAAGGAATGACTGATGCCTGGCCCTGGCTTGGAGCTAGTGATTAACAATGCTCCTTCTCTATCCCACCTTTCTTTAGTGAAAAGCTATTCATCAGGGTTGGTGGGAACAATTTGTTTCAGAAATATAAGAAATGAAAATAAACTTCCTGTAGAAAACCCATGCCATGATTTGTGGAATCACGTTGCCTCTGATGGCTTCAGGGCCTCCACATCAGTGTTTTTGATTACATCAGCTCAGGTCTCTAAGCTATGTGCCAAGTGAACAATATAGACTAGTAACTTACCAACTCAAACTTCAAATCGGAGATTTCACGTAAAAATGAACATTTTTGTTTTTTCCATTTATGAATTATATAGTTAACTAAATACTAAGAAATTTAGCTACATCTATGAGGATGCAGATAATACAATGAGACTAGAAGCTGGATGCCTGTTGGGAGGTCCATGCAAGCTCAGAACTCAGAGCTGACTGCAGGTGTCCACAGGGAGGGCTCTGCAGTCCCCTCAAGGCCTTCTTGAGGTCCTCCTGTCCTTTAGAGACTGATTTTAGTTTAAGCTTTAGGAAAACTTTATCCTAATTGACTTTTCCAGGAAACAATAGAAGTCCATGTATCTGATACATACTTTCTACCACTTGGCGAATGAGGTAAAGTAATAGCATTATTATTTATTGTGATTTAAGACACTCAAGCATATTTAATAAAGGTTGTCACTTAATACTACATGTGCCCTCCAGCCAGACATTTTATTTTAACTATGGGATTGTTGTCTATATTGCATGTGCGCTTTGACTTAGATATGTTTTCTCTCAGCATTTCAAACATCATGTGTTCAGAACTGAACTCTTTCTCTGTCCCCACCCCCAGCTTTGCCTGTCTCTCTGAATAGCCTTCTCCAGAACCAATTGCATGGGTCAGGCCCAGGAAACCATTTTTGAAAGCTCCCTGTCTCTTTGCCCTGACATTCCCTGGATCCCTGTGACAAGGGACCCAACCCTCAGGCTCTAGGGACTCTGTTCTGTCTCAGCATCCTCTCATCTTCCTCATCCCCTCTCTTCTAGCTCATCTTCTCACATGGACCTTGTCTCCCTCCAGGATATATTTTTGTGGAGGCAGGATTAATTTTTTAGATGTTCCAATGTATTGGAACTAATGCATTGTTCCAATGCATTGTACTCTTCAGTTGCTTTTCACTTCACTTTCAAAAAATTGAAGAACTTTCCACAGATGACCAGACCCAAGGGATCCAGGCTGACTCCCCTGCACCTGTGATCCTTTTCCACTGCATCGGTTCTCACTGCGCCCTGAACTTCGGCAGAGCTGCCTTCCTTCAGTTCCTTAAGAATGTTAAGCTTCTCAGCCATAGGGCATCCCTCGCCGTGTCTTCTGTCTGGGATGCTCTTCCTCCTGCACTCCAGGGCCTAGCTTTGATATCACTTGCCTGTTCACCCCAGAGCAACCTTAACCCAGTCTCTGATTCTCTCTAGATTTTATATGTCCTTTATATGATGACTTCATAATGCCCCACAGTTTCTTTCATAATGTTTATCGCTGTTGTGATCTCTATGTGTGAACTTGTGTGTGTAATATCTGCACCTTCACAAACCTCAAAGCCCAAGAGTTTACTACTGTATGCACACCCAGATTAAAACCTGATCATAGAGGGTGCTCGATTGATGGATGGATTGAATGGGTGGATGGGTGGTTGGATGAATGGGTGGATGGGTGGATGGCTGGCCGGATGGATGGATGGTTGGGTGGACAGTGGATGAATGGATGAGTGAATGGCTCGATGGGGTGGATGGGTGGCTGGCTGGCTGAATAGTGAAGTGGGTGGGTGGATGGGTGGATGGATGTTTGGGTGCATGAGTGGCTGGCTGGCTGGATGGTTGGGTGGATAGTAGATGGGTGAACAAGTGAATGGCTGGATGGGAAGATGAGTGGGTGGTTGGGTGGCTGGCTGGCTGAATGGGTGGGTGAATGGGTGGATGGGTGGATGGCTGGCTGGCTGGCTGAATGAGTGGATAAAAACTGAGGAGACTTTAGAACAAGCAGAGAAAATAACTGTTTAAGATGACCCAAGGACAATCAAACTTAATCAACTGGAAAATTAGAGAAAAACAATTTACATTTGCTCAGTGAATCTAGATTTAATGTATGTTCTTCTTTAACTCTCTTTTCTTTTTCTTCCACAAATTGAAACAATTGCATTTTGGAAACTTGAAATACTTTTGAGGGGAATAGTGTAAGAACACCTAAGAGCTTAATTATTTAGATAAAAACAATTTCTCTTTAATAAATAAATCTCTGCAGGTACTGATCTGGGGGTGTAATCAGAGCACGCAGAACCTCCGTCTCCTTGCTGATGCTGGAGGAAACGTGGTGAGTGTGGAAAGCCGGTTTCCATCCGTCCCTGCCTGCACAAGCAGCGCAAATGCAGGGAACCCTGCTCTTCTCCCAGAGCTGTCACTCCTGCATTATCATGCCAGCCACAGTTCAGATCCTTATCACCTACTTAGGCTTGCCATGTTTTCATCTCTTACTTAGACGTATTTTTCCCCCTTAGGGTAGTAAAGGGCATCTTCAGGCACCCTTACCTCTCATATTGAATTGTGAATTTGTCGTGGTGGATTAGATTAATCAAAATGGCCTTAGAAGAAAAATCTCCATGTGTGCGTCCCAAACTCAAATAATTTCTGTCAATTTTCAAGTATAGACACTCCTTTCTGTAGGCCATTATCACATGCTGTTTTCATATATCATGCAGTGGAATATGCATTTATCCCAACCCTTGGTGGCTTGAATTTAAGCTACTGTTTAAATTTATACCTAAGCAGAAAGCAAGGATTAGAAAAATACCATCAGGAGTGGAAATGGGCCAGATTTAAGTGACTTGTTTTCAGTAGGACAAAACATTTAGAGACCTATGAAACTTTAAAACATTTTATATCATCAAGCTTTAAAAATTTTACATTTGGCAAATTTAATAAAAGCTTAGGTGAATAACAAATGATATTGCAAACCTAAAACACTAATATAAAATAATTTACCAAATTAAAAAACAAATTAATTTGTTCATTTATTATTGAAATAGCTCAAGGAACACTTGCGTTAATAATATGATCCCCAGCCACTTCCCATAGCAGCAAAAGAAGAATTAACCAACAGGGTAACCTATGGAAGACAAGTTTAAAAGATATTTGCTATTCACCTAAAAGAAATTTCTTATCTCCTCTGTCAAAGTGTGTAGAATTTCATACTTAAATGTTTATTTTAGCATTTGAAAGTTTCTAAAAATAAAAATGATCTTATTTTTACTAATTTGAAATCATTAATATTTATTATAGAAATAATGGTGTCACAAAAATAAAATAATCACCCACTATTCTTTCACACATACGTCCTTCCTCAAGACTGAGATCATAATTTATTCTATAGATTTTCACTTAACAAACGGACATTTTCCTATGTTTAAATAATTTTAAATGACCTTAAGATGTACATTTAATCATCTAATAAATCACTAGCTCATGTTCGTGTTTTTTTCTATGTAAACAACAGTGAGATGAACATCTTTATAAGCGCTGATCTTGAACCTATGATTAATAAGCTCTTTATGAAAATTCCTAGAAACTGAATTGCTTGGATAACAGTATTTACATTTCTAAAAAATCCGATATATTTTGTCTAACTGTCCTCCAAAAAGGTTGCCCTGATTTCTACGTGTAAGCACTGCAAATAGGTATTCCCCACTGAACCCTCAACCTCATCATCAATGGACTTTGTAATCTCTGTAAGCTCTGATAGTTGATTAGAAAAAATGAAAACAAAAAGTGTTCCTTCTTTCCTGAGATCATTGGCCATTTGAATATCTTTTATTAATTTATGTTATTTACCATTTTTAATACTATGGGTGCTGAACAAAAGTAAACACATACACACACACACCCCATTTGAGTGTTGCAGTTATTAATACCTTAGCCCTCTTCTGCATCTCTAATATATTCCTAATATCTAAATAAGTTCGTAGACCTCCAGGTACATCTGTATTAGATTTACTTTGTGGTAAGAAACACAAAATAAAATGAAATGAGAGAAACTTTGTAAGACAAGTGTCAGCAGTTATCGAATGATAACCCGGGCAGGGCTGTGAGGATTTGAGAGAAGTAGAGCACAGGAGGGGGCCTCACATTCACTCCAGCATTCTCCCTGAGGGCACCTTCCAAACTCTTGGTGTGGAAGACAGAGCCCAGCAGAGAGCAGGGGTCTCACAGGGAGGCATCCACAGGCAGTAAAGATGAAGAATGCTGAGGTGACTGTGACGGCTCAGGGGAGGCTACCAGAAGAGCAGGTGCTACGATAGACATTCTTAAACAGAATTTGGGGGACTTTGGCCAACTCAAAATGCAGGCAAGACTCCAAAGGAACTGCCAGGGAACAACAAATGGGAAGCTGAGAGGTGAGCAGGCTTCTCTGTCCTGGAGAAACATTAGGATGTGCCTGGCCAGAGTGGAAGGGTTATGGAGTTGAGACTTTAGGAAGCCTGTGACCCAGCAGAACAGCCCTGCACCAAATGCAACACTGAGTGCTGCATCTTCAGTGGAAAGGCAGCTGTGACCCAGCAGTGCATTCCAGCACCGTACGCAACACTGAGTGCTGTGCCCTCAGAGGAAAGACAGCCATGACTCAGCAGTGCATTCTATCACCGTATGCAACACTGAGTGCTGTGTCTGCAGAGGAAAGACAGCCATGACTCAGCAGTGCATTCCATCACCGTACGCAACACTGAGTGCTGTGCCCTCAGAGGAAAGACAGCCATGACTCAGCAGTGCATTCCATCACCTTATGCAACACTGAGTACTGTGTCTGCAGAGGAAAGACAGCCATGACTCAGCAGTGCATTCCAGCACTGCACACTACCCTGAGTGCTGTGTCTGCAGAGGAAAGACAGCCATGACTCAGCAGTGCATTCCAGCACCGTATGCAACACTGAGTGCTGTGTCTGCAGAGGAAAGACAGCCATGACTCAGCAGTGCATTCCAGCACCGTATGCAACACTGAGTGCTGTGTCTGCAGAGGAAAGACAGCCATGACCCAGCAGTACATTTTAGCACCGTACACTACCCTGAGTGCTGTGTCTGCAGAGGAAAGACAGCTGTGACCCAGTAGTGCATTCCATCACCGTATGCAACACTGAGTACTGTGTCTGCAGAGGAAAGACAGCCATGACTCAGCAGTGCATTTTAGCACCATTCACTACCCTGAGTGCTGTGTATGCAGAGGAAAGACAGCTGTGACCCAGTAGTGCAACCCTGCACTGAACACAACTGAGAGTGCTGTGTCTTAGGAGGAAAGGCAAGATGGAAATAGACCTATTGTCATTAAGCTGAAACCAAGCTTCAAAGGTGACCTGCTGGTAATCTAACAACAAAATTAAAATCTAAAGCTCCCTTCAGGAAACCACAACCAAAACGAAAAAAGCACAAGCTAAACTTTAGCATCTGCAAGGACTGATACATGGATTCTTGTACATAGTCTGAAATCATTACACAAAGAATCAGAAAAAAAGTGTTTGGCCACGAAGAGACCAAATAGTCAATAGAAGCAGACTCAACATAATCCAGATATTAGATTAATCAGAAAAAGGACTTCAAAATACACTAAATTAAAGATGATGGAGAAAAGAAGAAAAATGAATTAAAACATGGAAAACATGGAGAATGTTAAAAAATAAAGTATACAAAAGGAGTCAGATGGGCATTTTAGAACTGTCCAATACTGTCTTAGTCCATTTGCATTGCAATCACGAAATAACATAAATTGAGTGTCTTGTAAACAACAAGAATTTATTTTCATAATTCTGGAGGCTGGGAAGTCCAAGATCAAGGCACTAACAGAGTCAATGTCTGGCAAGGGGTCGTTCCTCTTAGATGACACCTTGTAGCTGTGTCTTCATGTAGTAGAGGGGTGAACAAGCTCCTTTGGGCCTAATTTATAGGGTTACTAACCCTTTATGAGACTATATCACTCATAACCCCATAACTCTCCCCAAAGCCGCACCTCCTAATACCTTCGTTTAGGAGTAAGGATTTCAACATAGGAACGTTGAAGATACACAATATTCAGATCACAGAAAATGCAATAACTAAAATATGAAAACGAACTCAGTGGGTAGGTTTAATAGAAGATTAAACACAGAGGAAAATAGAATTAATGAACTCAAAAACAGATCAACATTTAATATCTGTATTCAAACACTGAGAGATAAACAAAAACAAAGCAAGCATAGCACATGAGTTATATGAGACATTGGAAAACAGTCAAACACATATCAGCAGACTATGTGTATATGTTTGCACTTGTGTGTTGATGTGGGAGTGTGATTTTCCAAGCTCATTCTAGAACTTCATGAAAATGAAAAACATAAGGAATAGTCAAGGCATCTTTGAAAATAAAGCAGGAGAACTACTTCAACTTGATAGTAGGAATTATTCTGAGGGCAGAATATTTCAAATGATATAATATTAGTACAAGTACAAATAGATTAAGGGACCAGAATAAGGAGATTAAAAACAAATCTACACACGCACAGACAGTTGGTTGACAACATAGATGGTGCCTCAGAACAATGGAGGAATGAATGGTCATGTTTTACTCAGTGACACTTCAAGGCCTTAGGGTTGGGGGGGACAAAACTTGGCAGTGGGGTCTTCTCTTTTCCATTGACAATAATTCTAGTTATCTACACCAATCGTCTAGTTCTCTCTTTTTTTCTTTCTTTTTTTTGCATTCTTTCTGCCAGATGTCTGTGCCTGAGAGTATAATATTTCCCTTGAAATATCTCCTAAAACATGGCATTTGGACTATCCAGTGCCCTTGTAGTGTGAAATGACTGCTTCCTGTGATTATAGAAATAGACACTTCTGTAGTCCAAGCTCAGCTGTACGGCTCTCTGGAGAAAACTTCCTGCCCATGCACACAGGCCTTGTCCACTCATCTGCAGGAAGCTGCTCCTCACAGACACCTCTCACTAGCACCCTGGTCACAGAACACTCCCTAAATTGTTCCAATCGATCATATCATTAGACATGATTCTGATTAGTGAAGATGTCTCTTTAGAGACCAGATTTGATATTATCATTTCCAGCATCTCTCCCCTGCTTAACTTTGATTTTCCTTCCATTGCTGTGTTCAATGCTTTCTCACTAAGGTTTTGAATCCCATGCAATACTTGTGCCCTGTCGCCCTGTGAATAAAATCCATTTTCTTCATGTGCCACTTCAGAGCCCATTTCCCTGGAACACACAACTGAGTCGTGTGTGCTACATCACTTTGCTCAACTGAGGATATCAAATAATCATGGCATGACAAATTGCCATGTTATATTAAAGAAAACGCTCCGGGAAAGTGCCACACTAACTGTTTGTCTACCAAGTCTTCTTCAGTGTCTGCGATAGGCCACTTTCAGTGAATACTTGCTAGTTTGGTACAAACATCCAACCCTCTTCTTAGAATCAGCATAATGTCTTGTGAGAAAATCACCCCTATCTTCCAAGGTAAGTAGCCTCTAAGGGGGATGACAAATAAAAAAGGGGCCAGCTGTGTCCTTCTCCTATCTTGAAATTGCCACATGATCATGGTGACAGTCACATGATCCAAGCTCAGCCAATGAGATCCTTCTGGGACTTTGTATTATGAACTGGTGATGGCAGGTGTGAAGAAAGAGCTGGAGGTGATTCCTTTCAATGGACACGTGCAGCTCATCCATTTCCTGCTACAAGGCTGTGGCTGTGACTTCTACATTCCAGTCCTGTGGAATAGCAGTGTGAAACTTGTTTTTTTTTTCTGGACAGAGTCTCCCTATGTCACCCAGGCTGGAGTGCAATAGTATAATCTCAGCTCACTGCAACCTCCACTTCCCGGGTTCAAGAAATTCTCCTGCCACAGCCTCCTGAGTAGCTGAGATTACAGGAACCCACCACTATGCAGGGCTAATTTTTGTATTTTTAGTAGAGATGGGGTTTCACCATGTTGGCCAGGCTGGTCTTGAACTCCTGACCCATGATCCACCCACCTTGGCCTCCCAAAGTGCTGGGATTACAAGTGTAAGCCACCACACCTGGCCTGCTGTGAAACTTTTGAGCCAAATTCCCAACATCTTTACTCTAAAGCCTCTTTGTACAGTCTCTGTTGCTGGCAAGAAAGGAATCCTAAGTGATCTATCCCACACGACCCTCCTTGAGGCAGCTGGAAGTCCATGAATCACCACTTAAAAGTCCACTCATCCATAATGAACATCATATATGAACAAGTATGCCCTCTGAGCAGTTTTCAGTCAGTTTTTGAAATCACCGTTTCTATGGTTTTTCTGTGATCTGTCACATTGGAAATAAGACTTTAAATGAGGTTTGTTTTAACGGATTTCTTATTTCTTAACCCATATGGTGTAAACAATATGCATCTGAAGAAATGTAGACTGACCGACATTTTATATTTCATAATTCTGTCCCATTTATACTGAACTCACCACTATGCAAATTTTTGTGTGCCTTATTTTTCTTCTTTTTGAAACTAGGCCAATATTTTGTGTCTCTGTTGATGTGACCTTTTTACTTTCTTCCTGACTTCTCAAATATTTTAGAAAAATCTGTGATTGCAATTGTGTCTTTGAAAAAAACAAGAAAACAAAACAAAATGTAAACACTGCCTGCAGCTCATTTTCTGGAAAATCATCTTAGATTGGTTAACGTATTTAATTTTTCCTCAGACAATTTTCTTGGTACTGCTATTCCTACATTGAATATTATAACTTTTCTTAGAAGAAATGGACTTCTAGGGGAAGCTGATTGTGTAGTTTTCAGCTGCCATTCTGTTTCTCAAGGAGTGGCCCTATCTGTCCTGTTTTTGCTTTTCTAATCATAGTTGAGTCTTTTAGACTTTTGGGGGATTAGCTTCCACATTTTGTGATGAATAGATGTAATCTTTTTTGTGTTTAAACCCCCTTAGAACCAAGGAAACCTTTAAAAATAACAAATAATTGCTAAAAACCTGGCAATAAGTTCCAAACGGCGCTTTGCTGTCACATTCATCATGCATGCCAATGGAATGCTTTAGGAATAAAACTTGAATCACTCAGTTGAGAGGAAGTAGAAATATGAAACTATCACTGGGTGCCCATGCCAGTACTTAATCTTCTCAATGTTAGAATGGAAACATGACTGGAAATTAGTTGTTTATTTTATTTTTCTCCTAAATCCGGTTTTATCAGTAAGTGGTTTTCTTGTTCTGAATTTCATGGTTTAGCAATCTTTCGTGCCAGAATTATTTTTCCTTAGGGGTGTGGACATAGGTGCTATTATTAATTTGTTAAATATTAAAGGTAATTTCATCCCACTTATAAAAGATAACGTTTGGAAAGCCACAGTATTTCAATCTGTTACTAGATTTTCGTGCTCTGAAACTATAACGGAATAATGAGCAGAGAAATCCTAAAAGTGTTGATTATGTTCTACAAAAGGCATTCCTTTATGGAAATAGTGAAAACAAATCCAGACCTAACTAGATTTTGAGAACTCCATCATTTATATTTCTTTCCTGAGCAATCAGGTGAATTATTCTTTTATGCCCTTGGATGAATCATCTAGTATATTCTTCAAAGAAGTTGAAAAAAATTACATTCTTAGGAGATTTTACGAGGCTCTGACTTATCACACGATCAGCTCCTGCAGTTGAATAGTGAGAAAACGGACTTAGCTACTGTCACAGCGATTATCGAAATACGGAGAGCCACATAACCTTGACACTTGGAACATTTCTGCCCCACTAAACATCAATAGCAATTTACTCAGAGAGTGATTTACAATAAATACTAAATAAATAAATAAAAATAAAAGAGAGAGAATTCTATACCTAAGCTAATATTTTCATTTGGTCTTCACAGTAGCTTAATGTCTTCGTGGTGTCTTAAATATATACATAAAGAGGAAAAGTCAAATGATAAATTCTTTCTTAAGAAGCAACTAAATGAATATATGAAATTGAAAGACCCTGGTTATAAGGGAAAAGGCCTGTCTCTATTCCAAAAACAAATTTGCAGTTTCTCCCATGAGCCTGCTCACCTACGTGATTCTTTGCAAGATCACCTGCCTCTGAAACCCTGTCACACTTTGGGGACTTCTTTAGTTTTCTTTCTGACAAACGACTTTAGTGAAGTTTCAACTTGGCTCATATGATAACTGAGCAATGAAATAACTTGTATTTTTAAAGGAAAATAACACATAAAAGATACATAATAAAAAACAAACTATAAATTTGGTTTCTAACATGATTACAGAATTTAGCTCTGCATCTTGATGCAATAATTTTAACAATTCCATTTGTAATCTGAGAATGTCAATGTGGATGTATAGACCTTTGGAACTGCAAGTGTGTGCGTAAATGTGCATTTGTGAGCTGCCTAGAATGTCAAGAGAAAAAAAGAAAGAAAACAAAATTCATCTCTGATTTGTAAAAGTCAGTTCGCCTACCAAATTTTCTTTGGCCTATCTGAGTCATAATTAACAGCACCACATTCACTCTCCAGGGACTGATATGAAGCATAAGTCAATATTCTCAGGAAACTGCCACCAGTGTTTTGGCAAGTCCTGTTTTCACAGACATAGTAAGCAAATCAGGCAGCAGGCTTAGGGAAATTACATTCCTTTGCATAACCTTTCTTTCTTTTTTTTTTTTTCAGACTTAGTCTTGCTCTGTGGCCAGGCTGGAGTGCAGTGGTGTGATCTCAGCTCACTGCAACCTCTGATTCCCTGATTCAAGCTATTCTCCTGCCTCAGCCTCCTGAGTAGCTGGGATTACAGGCACCTGCCACTGCCTCCAGCTAATTTTTGTATTTTTAGTAGAGACGGGGTTTCACCCTGTTAGCCAAGTTGTTCTGGATCTCCTGTCCTCGTGATCTGCCCACCTCAGCCTCCCAAAGTGCTGGGATTACAGGCGTGAGCCACCATGCCCGACCTGTACAACCTTTCTTAAGGTCTAACAAGAATATCATCCCAACATTTCCAGTAAGGTTTATTGCAGAGTGTTGCAATTTTGTGTTTTTTCTATTCCTAGGTGATTATTTCTTATTAGCCTATTTTATAATCTCCCTATTTAGAGAAAGAAGATCTCAACCTGATTTTTACAACTGGTGGAGTTGTGCAGGTCATCTTCATCAGCTTGGCACCTGCCACTGATGAGGTGGCAAAGTGAGATGAAATGTAGAATATGGTGTAGAACGAATGTGGAAGGGCGCACGGACAGAATTCACTTAAAAGTTACTCCGCATAAATTCCTCAGACTAGTGTTCTCACTCTATTGCAGCATAATTCTGTTATTGCTAAATGAGATTTTCATCATAATTTCTATTTTTGAAAAAATTCAGAATGTGCTTTAAAATAAAAGTAGCAGGCCAGGTGCAATGGCTCACGTCTGTAATCCCAGCACTTTGAGAGGCTGAGGCTGAGGCAGGCAGATCATGAGGTCAGGAGATTGAGACCATCCTGGCTAACACGGTGAAACACCTTCTCTACCAAAAAATACTAAACCTTAGCTAGGCATGGTGGCACGCATCTATAATCTCAGCTACTCAGAAGGCTGAGGCAGTAAAATCGCTTGAACCTGGAAGGTGGAATTTGCAGTGAGCTGAGATCACACCACTGCACTCTAGCCTGGTGACAGAGTAAGACTTTGTCTCAAAAAATAATAATAAAAACAAAATAAAAGTCACAGCAGAACATGTCAGGGATACCAGATTGTTTAACCACATAAAATGGAAATAAATCTTTAGGCTAAAATGACAAAGCGTAGAGGGTGGCATTCAGGTACCCCGAATCCTGCGATGACACGTGCTTAGGATGAGTCATGCCATTTCTCAAACATGGTTCACTGTCATGTTCACTCACGGCCCCTTATCAAAGGTTTCCACCTGCCAACTCAGAAACCCAAATCATGCTTTCGTGCAATCAGAGCCCAGCTCTTACCATCACCACCTCTTCCAGCTGTTGGTGGTGAGAAGCAGGGAGAGCAATGCCTTTCTGAGGCTGCCCTGATAGCCCAGATAGTGGCCGAGGCCAGCGGCAACCGCAGGCTGCCTTCTAGTGTCCATTGTTTCCATGTGGCTTTGTTTCCAGCAAACTTTTCTGACCATTTTACCCATTAACTTTGGTAGTGGATGGATGCATGGGCTAAAGCTGGATTCTTAATTCACTTCTTTTTGACTCATGGGAAATTGAGCATAGAGTTAAAGGGAGATTTTACCTGTGATTAGACATTGGTTTATGTTAGCACTTTAAAGAGTTCATAAATTTTCAAAAGTAATTAAATACAATCACTATAATTAGCATTCAAGCATTACTTATATTTATGCTTATATTTCTGGATTCTTAGTGTTCCCAGGGATTTTAAGTCCTAGAAAGAAGTTGAGCTCTGCCACTCTGTCTGTCATTGAGTGTCACCCTGACAGAGCTAGATGCTGACATTTTAACAGACATGACAACTGTGAATTTGACTTAAAGGTGAGTCCGTCTTTGTTTTATCACAGATTCTACGTCTTCTGCAAGACTAAGTTGAAAATATTGCCTGTTTATATTGTTCTTGCTTCTAGAATCCAGGTAATAAATGAGTTTGGATCTAAACAACCACTAATCACAGTCTTGGTTCTTAGAACAATTATATGGATTCCGATCTATTTTTATCTTTGTTTTAACTCACTGTGTATATGCTTTTACGTAGATGGTTTCAGTTCCTTACTGGGGGGAATGTTTGTGATACACATTATAAACAAAAATTCTGAAATTTAATTTCTAAAGAACTAGAATTAAAAATTAAGATATTTAAGGTCTTTTATTATAAACAGGGGCTCTCAACCCCCAGACCATGGACCAGTACCAGTCCCTGGCCTGTTGGGAACTGGTCCACATAGCAGGCGGTGAACTGTGGGTGAGTGAGAGAAACTGCATCTGTATTTACAGCCGCTCTCCATCACTGGCATTACCACCTGAACTCTGCCTCCTGTCAGATCAGCGGCCGCATTAGATTCTCACAGAAGAGCAGATCCTATTGTGAACCATGCACGTGGGGGATCTAGGTTGCAGTCTCCTTTTGAGAATCTAATGCCTTATGATATGTCTCTGCCTCCCATCACTCCCAGATGGGACTATCTAGTTGCAGGAAAATAAACCCAGGGCTCCCACTGATTCTACATGATGGTGAGTGTATAATTATTTCATTACGTATGACAATGAAATAGTGATAGAAATAAAGGGCACGATAAATGTAATGCACTCGAATCATTCCGAAACCATCCTCACCCCCACCCCCAACCCCGGTTCACGGAAAAATTGTCGTCCACAAAACTAGTCCCTGGTTCCAGAAAGGATGAGGACTGCTGATATAAAGAGACAACCAATGCTGTACTAATAGTTTCGTACATTTGTCTTAGATCCATAATGTGGAATGCTATGCAACCTTTAAAAGGAGAGATTTCAATAATTTTAATATCACCGTAATAGGACCATTATAAAATATCTAATTAAAAAACAATACCCATGTAGAGTATCACTTAAAATCTATCTTGAAAATATATTTTACATGTATGGAAAGATAAGAAAATACCTCTCAAAATGTTAATAATAACTTCTGGGTAGTGAAACTAGCTATAGATAAATTTAACATTTGTCTTAAAATGTTCCATATTTCTAAACATTAAACAATGAAATTTTATAGTGAGAAGTAAATTAATAATCTGAGAACAGTTTATGGCAGAAGTTTGATTTCTATTCACCAATTACTAATGAAATTGTGAGTGAGAGTTTTCTATCTTCATCCACAGTATAAGGTTTCCTTTTAACCTCAGGATTTTGTTTCTAGGAATATTGTGAAATGAAATGAAATTTAAATATCTTCAATGGGTAATCAAATGGTATACATGTGTTGGAATTAATGTTTTTTAAGCTTAAAATAATACAAATAGATATTTTATCAAGACAGACTATTATGCTTATAGAAGCTTCTGGTACTGGTCATAACAATAGACTGCGGTTCTCAAAAGAGGTAAAAGATCTTGTGAAATACAGACACTTTATCACATCAGAAAGGATCGTAATGGCTCCATCGTTTACTTTGGGTAGAATAGTCATAGCGTTTAACTTATCCCTGCCCGTAGAGAATACGTGGCCATATTCCAATTCTGCAAGCACATACTGAGGAGAGAAAGGAGGAGGATGATACAATGTACACATTCTTCACAAGTTTTCCTTGAGCAGGTGTGTTATTAAGGTCTCAGCAGGAAGCAGTGAGTGGTGTAGAAAATGACTGTTGATGAATCTGTGGGTAGGGTAAAAAAAAAATCAGAGGAGTTGGGGCACTGGTGGCTGTTGATGGAAAGCAGAGAGGAAGCTCTTGCCCTTCCTCCGCTTTGGGCTAGAACAAGTACAGGGAGTAGCACCGGCTGCACCTGGGAGCAATGCGTGGGGAGGAACATCCAACAGACCTCTTCAGTAGAGCACTGAAGCCAGCTCTCAGGAGATGCGGCTGGCAGCATAAACATCCTGATCTCACTTTCCTTTCAGATTTCTGCCTGATGTCCCCATTGACCTGACTCAGCTGGAAACTAGTCCAGACAGAGAAAGTGAAAAATGGGGCAGAGAGGATCTGGAGGAGCAAGCTGAGGTTATCTAGTGCAATGAGAACACGGGGTAGTGTAAGCCAATTGGTAAAATTGAATGTCTTAATTGATAATGCAAGCAAAGAAAGTTGTTTTTCTTCCTCAAGACATAGTCCAATGAAAGTCAGCAGGAGAGAAGGTAGGCAGTGACTACTCTTTATCCAGTGTCTCCATCACTCCTCAAGGCCTTAGATGGGCTTTTATACTTTGCATTTAACCAGAAGAAAGTGAAGAGTGAGTGTGGGACTTAATGTGGGAACCTTCCCCTGGTTGAGTCTGGCTGCAGTGCACACCACATCCTCCCACATTCCACCAGGCAGTGCTCATGGCCACACCTCCCCACAGGGTGGCCTGGGGATGGACATCAGCTGTGAGTGGAGGGCAGAGAGCCTGCTCCCTATACGTCCAGACAGTCTGCAATAGTAGGGCTGGAAGACCATGGCAAGTTCATACATGCAAACCAAAATATCATCACAATCACCAGAATAAGCAAAATCCTGCAGAAAAAACACTCAGATTTATTTGGGTGGATTAGGCAAGGCAAATGAACACTAGGATGAATCTTAGTAGAAAACAAAAACTTCACCAGGGAAAACAATCAAGACTTGGCTTAGGCTAGTGTTCTCTAAATAATTTTTGGTCCCACATCTGCATTAGTAGAAAAATGTAGAATCCCCATAAATGTGTATGTGTGCATGTGTTTTTGTACTGGAATTTGCATATAATACATAAGATGTGTCTATCTATCTATTCTAAATAAAAAGAGGAAGTGAAAATGAATGAGACAGAAAGTGATCGTATTCTCTTTCTACTCTGCTGCTTTGACCTCATTGTGTGCCCCATACTGCTTGGGCATCCCACTTTTGAGATCACAGTTTATTGATAAAGGAAAAAAAAACAACTAAGATGTATAGCAATGAACAAGTAGAATGTGAAATTTAAAATACAGTACCATTTACATTAGCACCTCCTGAGATAAAACACTTGGGTGTAAGGCATGTTTTATGGGACGGTAAGCAAGAGTGTGTGCAGGAGAACCACCCTTTATAAAATCATCAGATCCTGTGAGACTGGTTCACTGTCACGAAACAGCATGAGAAAGCCCAGCTCCCACGATTCAATTACCTCCCACCGGGTTCCTCTCATGACATGTAGGGATTGTGGGAGCTACAATTCAAGATGAGATTTGGGTGGGGACATGGTCAAACCGTATCAGGGGAGTAGGAGATATATGGAAAAATCTCTATATTTTCGTTTTAATTTTGCGGTGAAACTAAAACCACTCCAATAAATAGTGTAAGCATAACCAAACAAAAAACAAAACCAAAAAAACCCACAAAGGTGTGAGAGTAGAGACAAGAGAGTGTGCTGGGGAGTAATGACTGGAAGCAGAGCTGGCTGGTGTGGGGATGCCGCCATGTGCTCCTGTCCTTATCCGCCAAGATCTGCCTCATGGCCCCTTTGCCATAGAGCTCTCCCCATCTGTTTCAGTAAATACAGGCAATGAACGTTTCACTAGGAAAAGAGAGGGAGGGGGGACTGTGGATAAGTACTCAGGGTCACCTTTACAAAATGAGCAACACAGTGTGAGTATTTAGTTCTGAGGCCTCTGTTCTCTCACCAATTTGTTGTAAAGGGCCTACCTCATGGGGCTGTTTGAATCTACCATTAGATGAGATGGTGCATATGAAATATTTGAAAAGCACCTGTCCTCAGTTGGTTCTCCATGAAGGTTAGTTACGATCATTATTACTAAAATTTCAGTCTGGCTGGAGGACAAATATGTGCCATCTGTGGTGGGAGGAAACCCAGACACGCCAGATTGTAGAAAGCTTTGCTGTGGGGTGGGACCAGGGAGAAGAGGAGGAGAGGTGTTTGGCCTGGTGTGAGGAAGGTTCATCTGGAAGGGCTGGCTGAAGGAGCTGAGCAGGGATGACAGGGCTGTGCGGAGGCAGGAGGCGTGGTGAGGCTGAGAGGTGCTGTGGGATAGGATGGCCGTGAAAGGGAGGCTGTCTCCCGGTGGGATGGGAACATGAGTGAGAGTGAGGAGGCAAAGGAGGACAGACTCTCATCCGGAGTGACTGCTGATTACCATGCTTTTAACTAACAGAGAAGTCAAGGAGACCATTGGCAAAGAAGGTAATGAGTTTGGTTCTGGGTTCATCAAGTTCTGCTGTCCTGAGAAAGAATTTTCCAAATGCTGTCCCTGAACTGCAGACCAAATCCACACCCTCGAGTGATTACTCCTGGCAGAATGTCTGATGCGCTAGAGCTCTAAATAGAGAGCCCAGCACATGCTGGGCCACACAGAGAACACGCAGGGAAACCAGGAGTAGCTGTATGGTGGTGCATTGTGCAGCGCTGTAGGGTCCATCTTCAGGCAATTTTCATTTACTCCTCCTGTGCTTTACCTGAGCTGGGCTAAGTTACAAAGTTTGGGAGGAATGCAACATGCCCAGGCCTGCAGCACTCAGACAATGCACCCAGATCCGTCTCTCTAATGGTACTGTAGCAGATGCTCTGAAATCAGCATTTGATGAAATGTGTTGTTATTAAGCCAGAGAAGGTTCCCCCAGTAAGTGAGATTATCACGCACACACTTGAGGCTTATTTTAACAATAGCCACATAGGGTACCTTCTCAAGTAGATTTAGTAGCAATAACAGAGCCCTAGAAAAATGGGTTACCAACAGTTTAAAATAAAGGATTTACTTCTATAGTGCCTCGTGTGGATCCAAATTAGTATTCTGTGCTCATCTTTCGCATGGAGAGAGTCGAAGTCTTTCATGTGTAAAACCTGATGATCAAGGGCAGATCTTTTACTGGCCCCGGCGTCGGATGGAAAGGAGGCTTCACATACGGTTTCATCACTGTGAGACCATGGGAAAAAGATCTTCACTGCCTTTTATTTCATTACAGCATCGTGACAGTTTTGACACTTTTTAAAATTAAAATAGAAATGTTTTAAGATTCAAGCTGTCATTAAACCATATGTTTTATTTGGATGAAATGTTATCCTTCCAGTGGGAAAAAAACACTTTCAGAATTATCACCCCCTGATCCTAGGTTGGATAGAGTTAGTAGGAAAACAGTGATCTTTGAGTAATTGACTTTATTCAAAATAAGCTTCTGGAATGTTTCGGTAAAGGGAAAGTTGGACCATGACTACTACCGAAATTAAAGTTAAAACAATTATTCCAGTTCCTCCAAATAACCTTTTTTTTTTTTTAAACAGCACCACATTGTCACTGCCATGATGCTTCCTGATTCTCCAGATTCCAGATGTCTCAGAATGGCCAACGTCTAAAATGTGATGGACTCCATATTGCTGGTTAGATAAAGGTGTCCTAGTATGCCCAGATTTCCATAACAAAATGCTGTAGACTGCGTGGGATAACAACAAAAATCTCCTTTCTTACAATGTTAGAGGCTGGAAGTCCCAGGTCAGGGGCTCAGCGTAGTTGGCTGCTGGGGAGGGCTCTCCTTCTGGCTTGCAGACCGTCACCTTCTGTCTGTGTCCTCACAGGATGGAGAGAGAGCAAACACGCTCTCTGGTCTCTTCTGGTAAGGACACCAATTCCATCAAGAGGACTGCACTCTCATGACCTTGTCTAGCCTCAATTACCTCCCAAAGGCCCAAACTACAAATACCATCACATAATGTAGTTAGGGCTTCAACATATATGTTTGGGATTCAAACAATTCTGTCCATACCATTTGACCCTTGGTCCACCAAAATGCATGTTCTTCTCATATGCAAAATATATACATTCCGTTTCAACAGACCCCAGAGTTTTCACATTTTCCAGCATCAATTCTGAAGTCTAAGGTCTATCTAAATATTTAAATCTTATGGGTGAGACTCCATACACAATTTGTACTATGGAAAACTTTTTCTCTGGCTGTGAACCCGTAAAACCATACACATTATGTGCTTCCAAAATTCAATGATGAGCCAGGCTTAGGCTAGGCGTTTTCATTCCAAATGAGAGAAGTAGAAAAAAAAGGAAGGAGTGATGGGTCCCAGGCAAGTCTAAAACAATAAGGCAAATTCCATCAGATTTTAAGACTTGAGGGTGATCCTCCCTGGTTCGATATTCTGCCCTCCAGGTCCACTAGGGCTGCAGGTGGGGTCCTGCTCTCAAGGTTCTGCTGGGAGATCCCGCACCCACAGCTACAGGTGAAAACACGGAGCCAGGAGCCCTGATGATCTCTGAGTCACCTTCAAGCCCATTTGTTCCTCATGAAGAATGTCCTTCCTGGGTTTTAGAGCCTGTCCTTTCCTCATGCCCTCATATGGCTGAGAAACAGAGAGCCAGGAGAGCCATCCAGAGAGAGACAAGGAGACAGAGAGAGAGAACACTCACTAGAGAGCGCTGTCTTGTGTCTCTTCATACAAGGGCATCACAAATAGCATCACAAAGGCTCCACCTTCATGACCTCATCTTTGTCTAATCACCTCCCAAAGGCTCCATATCCAAATATCTTCACATCTGGAGTTAGGGTTTCAACATATGAATGGTGGGAGGGGGCAGAATTTAGTCCATAGCAGATGAAAAAAAATTGTTTTTTAAACCGGAAATTTGTCATCATGCAAACAGACACTTTGAAGTCTGTCTGGATACACTTTTTTGGTTGTCTTTAATGGACTGTGAATGAGAGGTCTCCAGAGTATGACTAGATCTTTATAAAGTGCTTCCCCAAGGAGAACATTGAGCACAAGGCCAGACTTGTCTAAAGAGACTTGAATCTGAATCTGGGTTGAAACAGTTCAGATTAGTAATATATGGTACAAACAATATATAATATTTTATCCCTGAAGCATAAATATTACAGTATGTGATATATTCTAATCTGTCGCCTTTTACAATCTAGTAAGTAGCATGGATCTTGGACAGGATTGAAACTAATGATGTATAGAAATGACTAAGTCATTTGAGATGAAACCATATAACAATGCTTAACTAATTCCATTAAGCTTTCCCTTGCTATTGAGCATGTAAGTATCACAGAGTAAAAAATATATATATTTATTAAATGTTCAAAAAGTTCCTATTTGTGACCTTGACAATGGGGTAAAGAATATGAGATATTATCCTCTTCCCTTAAGAACCTTTTATTCTAATACTCTGCTAGAAAAGGTTTAGTATGCAGTGGAAAACAATAAAGCTGGAGGTTTGCAATTCGCAACTGGAGGGGATGAAGTAATAATTTGGCTTTAACCTATATCATAGACTGTGGGCAGAGGAAGGCTCTGCCTGTTAGACCCGGAAGAGCCCATCACCACATTTTCAAGAGTAAATGTTAGGAAACTAAACATAGTTTTAAATAGTACAATTTAATAGCTGTTGACATATATTTGTAATAAATTGCAGTATCACTAGAATGTGTATTGTAATTTAATGTATAATAACTATTAACAATAATAGTAATAACTATAATGGAATAGCTCCTGCGGGCAGCAGAGGCACCAGGAGAAGCCAGAGCGAGTGTTTTGGGGCTGCTGGGCTCAGAGGAACGGGGAACTGGTGCCTCTTTCTCAGGCACTTTGAGGCCCATCTTGCCTGTATACAGAGTGACAGTGTCAAATACTTAATCATCTTATCTGTGGCTTGCTACTCATTGGAAAGAGGATTGTCTTGGAGAGTATCCTTTCCATCCCCCATGTCCCTTTCTTTGTTGTCACGAAGAGCAGTGTGTCTGTCCTTCATGGGTGGCCAACCCTGTCTGTGCCCTAGACCTCACCCCCTCTCCTCATCAAGAACATTTCTCCAACAACATTTCTTCTCCTTCCTGGATCTCCCTTCTCTTACTCTCTTCTGCACTGTTCCATCAGCAAGCATCCATGCTAATGCTGTGGACATGCTGGCTTTATGAATAAATAATTCTTGGCAGACATTCTTTTTATTTTCTTACTTCAAAGCGTGCTACATTGTGGAAGAAATGTCTAGCAGTTCTGGATGCCAGGACTCTCTCTCTCTCTCTCTCTCTCTCTCTCTCTCTCGATCCCTCTCTCTTCTAACTATCTAGCTATCTAGCTATCTTCTATCTGTCTTATCTAACTATCTTTCCATCATCTATCTATCTATCTGAGTTTCTATTTCATAAAATTAAATAGTTATAATGTTTGGGCAAATTCACTTTCAAACTTTTTCACATGTATTCAGTGTATATACTTATAAATAATATATAATTGTTATTACTTTTGGAAAACTTAGGACATTATAGATACTTTTAATACTCTTTGATCACTCTCGAAAATCTGGCTTACTCTACATGGCTCCAAATGTATCTACTGTTACAAATAGCCACACCATTTTAAATGCTTTTATATACACATTCATGAAAAATTGAGAGCATTGATTTGTGTTTTTAAACATAAACAACATTACACTATATTTGTGACTCTGCAGTTTGTTTTTGTATACAAAGGTATGTTTTAAAGATCTCTCCATATTTGTAACATATGAATCTCATGTCTTCTTTTATCTTATTACCCTCTTTTACCCTTCTCTCAAAATGAGTATTCAATTACTTTATATATATTTGTTCCGATAATACAGATTTGAATATTTCTGTAATTTAGCCAAAGTGGAATTGATAGATTATAGGGAATGTACAACTGTAATTTAGTAGAAACTTCCAGAGTATTTCCAAGGTGGCTGGATTTGTGTTTATGCTTCAGTATTATTGGCAACAGACAATTACCAATTGCATGTTGGTAAGTGTTATAAGTGTAAAACAGCACACGCTAGTTTCCATGTTGGTGCATCTGCACGCTGGCAGCAGTGACAATTCTTGGATGGGCATGGATGTGTTCAGATTTGCTTCACTGTCTACAATTCTGGGTTCAGGATTCACTGTCATGGCCACATAACAACAGAACCACTCACCACTGCCCTTTGCCAAGAGATAAGTGTTTAAACATAAACAGCATTACACTATATTTATGACTCTACAAAACATAACACAACACAACACAACACAGCACAACATAACATAACACAACACAACATAACACGACACAGCACAACGTAACACAACACAGCACAACATAACACAACACAGCAAAACATAACACAACACAACATAACAACACAACACAGCATAACACAACACAAGATAACATGACACAACACAACATAACACAACGTAACACAACAACAAACACAACATAACACAACATAACAACAAACACAACACAATACAACACAACATAACATAACACAACATACAACACAACATAGCATAACACAACACAACATAACACAACACATAACGTGACACGACACAGCACAACACAACACAATGTAACACAACACAACATAACCAACAGAACACAACAGAACAACACAACATAACACAACACAACACATGACATACAACACAACATAACACAACATAATATAACAGCACAACACAACACAGCACAACATAACATAACACAACACAACATCATAACATAACACAACATAACACAACACACCATAACAACATAACATGCTGTTCTTGTGGACTCTCCTATAGGCGACAGAGGGGCAAAAATACTGTCAATGTCCCTGTGACTTCAGCCTGATTCCAGTCAGGAGATAAGACAGACAACCAGATCCAACACCAGTGGGAAGGAGCAAAGCAGTCATCTCTTGGCACAGGGCAGTGGTGAGCGGGTCTGATGAGCAGGGGTGCAGATCCACCTGCTCTGAGGCTCAGATCCACCTGCTCTGTCGTCCCAGCCGCACCCTGGGAGCAGCGGCTTCCTACAGCGCCCAGTGGTGTCAGCATGACTCCTCTATTGCACTATGATGAGGGGAAATGCACCCTTCGTCATTGTTGTTAATGTCTCTCTGCTTGCTAACGAGGCTGGGTTCCTTTCTATACGCACATCGGTCATGTGTGCATTGGTCAAATGCGCCTTATTATTCTGCAAATTTGTTAGAAAGTGTATGTTGTCTATTTTTCCTATTGGTGTGTGCCTGTCTACTTACGGTGGGAGGCATATTTCCTAACCTATTAGTCTATTGGGATCATCATTCTTTGTTAGACTTGAAATATCCCTAACATTTCCCCAATGGTTCCTTGACTTTCACTTTAAGGCATCTTGTCACAGAGGAATTTTTAATTTTGATGTGATTATAATCTTTTATTCAGGTTTTTTTAGAACTTGATTCAGAGGTCTTCTCAACCTATGACTGTGAAGGTACTGTTTTATTTGCTTGTATGTATTTCAGGCTTGTTTCTCTGATCTGGGACTCAGTGCTTCCTTTCCACTGTATCTGTGGTGTGAAACATGTAGGTTTCAGGATGATGGCTGGTGGGCTGTCCCGCTTCCTCTGTTGACGTGCACTACCCGGTCCTTCATTCCTCTGGTGCTTTGAAAAGGTGATTACCTCCGACTCCAGCTTTGGGTACATTTGGGTCCTCTTGAAATCTCACTGTTGCTATCTTAGCGGCTTGTTGATGTGCCTTGATAGCTGGTAGAAGTCACTCCCTCCCTGTTGTTTTACTCCTCCAAAATTGGATCTGTGACTTCTGGCTTCTGCCGAGGAGATAAAAAGCAGGAAGGATTGTTGCTCCCACCCACAAATAAGAAAAAGCTAGATAATCTCCCAAAACATAATTTTAGTGTTCCGGTCACAGAACTGACATCTTATGACAGACAGCCAACTGACCTAAAATCTATAGAAACACCGGTGCTTCCACGTCAGTTTTTATTTGAAGAAAGGAGAAGAAAAAAAAATCAGACGTTTTAGAAACAGCATTGGTCTGCCACTGAACAATTAAGTTGCTTCTGTTGTTCATGGAACTTTTGCTCCGTGGAGTCACTGAGAACCCTGAATCAGATCTTCATTTTGGAAAGAGTGTGGCCCAGGTCCCTGGACTAGGAACAGAGTTGGGAGAGATGTTTGCAATTGTGTGTGCGGAGCAGGATGGTGGATTCAGAGACTGGCACATGGGAGGTAGCTAGGGGTATGGTGGGGTCCAAGCCTGTTGCCTGGAGAGGGAGGGACAGCGCTCGACAGGGAGAGGCTGAGTTGCTGTGCAGCCAGCAAAGGTCCTGGCAAACTCCTCAGGGACTTGCGCAGCTGAGATGATCTGAAAGATTGTCTCCTGTTTGGAGGAGGTGGCCAGGTGTTTAGAGCCAAGGCAATCCTCAAAGGAAACTGCCCATCGAAGAGTTAAGGAGCAGTTTCTCCCCTTTCCACTCTCCAGGGTATTCTCCAAATTAAGCTTTGGTCTGCTGAGGGTTAGCATTGAGAAATAAAAGGACTCTGCCTGGAGTGTTGGCTCACACCTGTCATCCCAGCACTTTGGGAGGCCAAGACGGGTGGATCACCTGAGGTCAGGAGTTCGAGACCAGCCTGGCCAACATAGTGAAACCCCTTCGCTACTAAAAATACAAAAACTAGCCAGGCATGATGGCGGGTGCCTGTAGTTCCAGCTACTCAGGAGGCTAAGACAGAAGAATTGCTTGAACCCAGGAGGTGGAGGTTGCAGTGAGCCAAGATCATGACATTGTACTCCAACCTGGGCTACAGAGTGAGACTCCACCTCAAAAAAAAAAAACAAAAAACGGAGAAGAAGAAGAGTTAAAAGGCTTCGCATGGGAAGCAGAGGGTTAAGCTGAGCTTAAAACAGCGCAAGTTGCATAATGTGATCATGGAGACAGACGCACGTGGTTAGATCAGAGAGAAGTGAATCGAGGGCGTGGGCCTCACATGTCTTTCATTACCCTGTTCCTGCCCTTTGCCATTGATGGCTTGAGTACATTTGCTTTCTCGGGTGAAATGGGCGGCTGCAGGTGTCCTTGTCTTCCTCAGGTGACACTTCAGGAACCACTCCCAGAAGTGCCACAGAAACTTCCAAGACATCACCATCTAAGAAGGAAAAGTAGAGAGACCAAGGACAATTTTTGAAACTATTTCAGAGATTCAAGAGCAGGTTTTTTGCTGTAAATCTTCCCACTCAAATTATTTACTGGACAGACATCAGGTGTGCTGTGACGCCTTGCTGTGTCTTTTCTGAATAGCTTCAGGATTGTATATTAAAAATAATTTTAAAATTTCAATGTGACAAAAGCCTCAAGTTTACAATGATTCAGGAATTCACTGAAGTGTGTTTTGACAGAGCCCACATCCCCAAGCACTGCGTGGTACACTGCTGGACCTTGCAAACACGGCTGGCCATTGAGGGAACGCGCACCTGCCCACCTGGGCCCCGGGGGACTGACAGCAGCACAGCCATCCCTCGCAGGCTGAAGATCACCTTCACATTCTAGGGGAAATAAGAGGAAAAGCAATGTCAGAATGTCTCCTGCCATCCCCTTTATATGGTTTAGATGGTAAAATCGTCTCTAGGAGTGTTTTCTGAATTTTAGCTGGTGAAGATACCAGTAAGTTCATTATTCATTGAGCAGGTAGTGTGTGTCCCACACTTTTAAAGCAGGGAGACCTGGGCTTTTTTTAGGAATGGAGGGGGGCACTGTGGAGGGAGAGGGCACACAGGAAGGATAATGAATAATCATGTCTCTTCTGGTCTTCTGTGGTACTCATGCTCTAAAAGGCCGCTGCGGGCCTCAAATCAGTGCGTCCCGAATCACTGCTCCTGGGAGAAACGTTAGGGAGCTGCTACTGAGTTCCTCCAAGTCTCTGGTCACAACATGTGTGTCAGCCTATTAACACATGACCTTGATTTATGTGTGTTTCTGTTTAAGGGCACCTCATTGAATATTGTTGATTCATTGACACAAAAATGTAAACATCACACACCAAAGCTGCAGAAAGTGCCTGCTTTTACGGGATGAGCTGAACCGGGAAGTCAGAGCGAGGTCTTCAGCCTCGGCTGCGGATGTGCCAGTCAGGTGACTCACATTTGTCACCGCTCTGCGCAAGAACATGTCTGCATGTGGCGGGAAGGTGCCCGGAGTACTGATTTGATGGTTAAAAATAACTTTTAATGAGCAGGCAAATCTGCACAGTTCAGGTGGACTGTGTAATGGCAATCCAGGCACATACAGCATTGCCACTGAGATCACTTCTCTGGTGTGTGACACAGATGGACACCGTGTGGAAGTACAGCAGGCCCTCCAGTGACGCCGTTCTGCTCACCGTGGTTTCTTTACAACCTTGATGAGAAACAAAGTCCACCCCTGGCTGGGGCCGCTGCGTGTGGTTTGCAGGTTCTCCCTGTGTCTGCATGGGTTTTCTCCTGGTCCTCCAGTTCCCTCCCGAATTCCAAAGCTGTGCAGGTTCCATCCATCAGCGTCTCCATGGCCCCAGTGCGAGTGAGTGTGAGTGCCGGTGCGTGACCCGGCCATGGGATGGCGTCTGTCCAGGCTGGTGCCCACCTTGTCCCTGAGCTGCCGGAATGGGCTCCTGCCACCCACACCCCAAAATGGAACAAGCGGATAAACCAATATCTCACTTGTTTTCATTGATTTTTCTTAAATGTATGCATAGCTCACATTTATTTCAATGTTTAATATTAGATGTGTGTGGGGCCTTTACTGAGCCGCTTGGTGATGTTTCTGTGACCAGAAACAGGCTCTTAGAAAGTGAATTCTTGTTTCTATCACCTAGGCTATGGGAACATTCTTTTCATTCTGTGTCGTTTGGCTTAAAGTTGCAGGTTCCAAGATCCAATGGACAATGTTAAGCAAGGACTAGCCATTCTGGGGATACGTGGCTTGCTTATTTTGAAATACTGATTCGAGTAAAACATTTTGCATGTAGTTATGCTGGGGGCATCCGGGTCACCGTTTTCTAGAGTATGTGCGCACGTGGCTAAAGAGTGGATAGGACCCAATCAACCCTTGGGGAGGGGAGCGCATGTCCTGACCTGAGGATTGGGCTAAGAAACGACTGCGCTGTCACCTAAACAAGGCACACGTTAAAACCACGAGAGGCAACAGATGCGACCTCTCTGAGCCCCTACATTTCAAATGCATACAATACGGATAAAGAGGTCTGTGAGCTTTCCAAGGGCCGTGAGTGGCACTGTGGGTCCGAAACACCTCCGGCTTCATCCTGAGTGCAGCGCTGGTTTTGCTGGAAGACGCTCCAGGGCAGGCCACGCTGGATTCGCATTTCGGAGCTACGTTTAGCTCTGCCTTCATCCTTCACTCTGGACGACTCTCCATCTCCTGTTTATTATTTTAAATAAATTTAATATTCTAAGAGTCACTAAAGCAGCACATTCTTTTCCAAATTCATTCCACATAGGATTTATTACATAGAAACTTTAGCTTTTCATACTTTACCGGAAGAAAACCAGCTAAATGTCTCTCCTGTATATCAGGTCCTTAGCTTTTAGACTTTCTTCATCTTATCTTTAAAAATCAAAGCACTGGTGAAATCACCACCCTGTTAATTGATTAAAAGGGACAGTTGCATTATGTAACATCACAAAACATGAACACTAATTTCTCTAACAAGACCCGACACGAACTCAGCATTAAAAATCATGCTGTAATTTAAAAAACATTAAAATAAAGTCTAATTCCTGGTAAATCCATGCTAAAAGAGAAATTGTAGCAAAATCAGGGTCAGTTTTTAATTATTTTTCTATTTTCACACAAGCAGAAACGTGCAACAAGTATGAAGACAGAAAAAAACAGCCTTAAATGTTAGTCAGCATTAAAAATGTTAGCATTAAAAATGTTAGTCAGCATTAAAAATGTAGTCATATTTGACAAATACGTATTATGCACTTAAAACATCTAAAGTTGCCAAGTGAAATAATGCATGCACCCTTCCTGCTCAACATTCACTTCATAAAGGAGAGAGAGTTGTAAACATAAAGCCATATATATATTCAATACATGTTTTCTGGGAGATAAAATAGAATTCTTATACAAGCACTAAAACACACATAGACTGTATGTGGTAATGTACACATGACACTTACTACATCAAGGTGGCCCAGGACATAGCATCTTTGTGAAATTGGAGGAGGGTGAGGATGTCCACTGTCTATTACTGACAACCTGCATAGAGGAACAGGACCCAGGGCGAGCCGTTTGCAGAAATGCCATGCGTGCTCCCGGCTGAGGTCTTCTGTACCTAATTTTAGGTTGTTTTCCCTCACTGCTCTCCATGATGAACACATGTACAGGGGAAAGAAACACATATTCCTGAAAGCGGGATTTCAAGGCGGATGGGTGAGCTCTGAGTTGTGGGAGGCCACTGTGGACTGAGGATGAGGACAGAGATGCAGAAACCCTGGAGGGCCCTCCTGCCCTCTCTGCACCCCACTCACAGTCTTTGAGAGTTGGCTCCATAAGGGACATGATTTAATAATTATGTGAAAACAGCAGCTGCACAGTGACTGGATAATTTCCCCTTAACTACGCTACTTCAGAAGCAGTAACGGAGCAGCAGTTCCTACAGAGACGTTCATACTGTTACGGTGTGAATTGTGCACCCACCCCAAAAGGAAATGTCAGAATCCTGACACCCAGGACCTCAGGATGTGACCTCATTTGGAAATAAAGTCTTTGCAGATGTGATGAGATTAAGATGAAGTCATTGGGTTGTGTTCTAATACAATGAGACAGGTGTCCCTGTAAACAGAAACACTCCACACAGGGAGTGCTCCATGTGAAGACAGAGACTGGATTTGTCCTACCTCAAGGAGAGGCACATGTAGGGCCACCAGGGTCTGGCAAAAGCAAGGGAGGGTCCTCCCTGAAGCCTTGGAGGGAACTCAGTCCTGGGGACACCTTGGTTTTGGACTTCCATCCTCTAACGTGGTGACAGAATATATTTCTGTTATTTTAATTTGTTATGACATTCCAATAACAAATGCACACCACCACGTCCATGCGAGCAACTGGGTTTATGCAAATTCAGGACTGAGCGGGGAGACAGGTGTCCCAGGACAGCCATCCACATATGTCCACATGAGGTCCCCTCGGCGTTTGCTGGCTGCCTCCTTCACCGCTCCCTTCTTTCAGGGGGTCCCGCTAAAAATGCTCACTTTTTGATAAGATGCACTCCAGATGCATTCTAGAAAAATAACTTTAGCAGGAACGGAATGGTGAATTATGAAGTAGGAAATGTGGAGATAATTTCACTTTCTGATATTAATTGATTATGTTTATCAGTTGTAACTAAGTTCAGGTCTTTGAAACCTGCCTATGCCTCAGTCTTTCCCAGATATTAGGCATCACTTTGATAATAGAAAACATTCTCAAGTTCTTCTGCATATTTCTCACGTTTGTAGCATTTCCACTATCCAGATGGATTAAAAGTTCTCTGAGAGCATTCCTGTCAAGTAAGTCATTCTCTCAAGCATTTTGCTTTATTCTTGTAAAAAACTGCTTACACATCAGTTCTTTGGACCATGTTATGTGTATGAAAACAGTTTCAGTAGACTGGGAACTTGGGTTATGGCAGACAGAAAATTACACATATTGGAACAAGCCACCTTGGTCTCTATTGAAATTCTCCTAAATGAATGCTCCCCGGGAACCCGTTTCCTGGGCTACTCTGTCATCTGTGCTGTAAGACACTCGGCTCTTTGGGGACCTGAGCAGATATTGTGGCTGAGATGATGGCTCACTGTTCTCGCATTGTTTCCTGTGCTAGGATGTTGAGCATTTTCCCAAGCAGAGTGTGAGCCAATGCCAAGTATTTTCATCCCCTGCAGCTTCTGACAATGGGAACCAGTCCATGGCTCACTCATAGAAATGGAAGGGCTCTTCCTAGTTAGCTCACAACATAATGCATCCAAAAAGACGGCTTCAGGATAATAAATGATTTGTGACTGGAGGTCCCAGTGAATTTGAGGGAAACAAGCATTGCACTGAATGTGCGTAGATCATCCTGCTGGAGCCCCACCGTGAGCTACGTGAGAGTCTAGCCTGGCAGAAAACAATTCCGCAGAGATGAACACATCACTGCCCCTTTATAAACCAGTACGATTTGTTCAGGGAATTCCAAACAGAGCAGGGAACACTCAGCCAGTGTGTTCCGTTGTGTGGCTCTTGTCTTGATATGCAGAAAGGGTAAACATTTCAAAATAGGGAGTCAGGAGGAGTGCATTCTTTTTCCCATCATTTTTGGAACAAAACATTCAACTTTTTGACCCCAATTCAATACGAAAATAATGTTATTTGATGTTTGACTTGAGGGAAAGCACACGTAGTCACACAATGTAAGTGCCACATTCTAAGGAATCCTTCTAAACATAGAAATGTCCTAAGCAGGATTCATAACATGGGTTTATATAACTTTTCTGAAGTTGATATGCAAGTGGAGTTTTTAGCCAGAGTAGAGGTGAGCTGGTTTCTATTCGAGTCCACTAAAAGCTGATCCTCATATTCTGTCTCCTCCTACCTGGATCCAGGATCAAATACCTTCCACCTTGGCGTACAAATGAAATAGTAAGAGAAGCTGGCATTGTAAATAGAGAAAGACGGTAAACCCAAGCAGGGCACGCTGCGCTTTCAGGGTGCTCAACACGCCCGAATGAGGAGATCTGCAGGAGGGAGGAGGGGAGCTCGCAGACAGGGGCTTGGTCTTCAGCTATTAGTTCGTGGCAGGCAGCAAGGGAGACACAATTTGGTCAGATTTATTTGACTAACAAATATCTTATTAGAATGAAGTGATCGATTTCATCCTTACGATATTAGCTGATTTTGTTAGCATTGAAAGAACCCCCTTCTAGTTCCATCAGGGATTCTCTTTTCTTTCTAAAACATTCCATTTCTAAGGATATTTATGTTCTTAAAAGTACTCATTGTTTTTACTTTTTACTTTTCTAGTACAATGTTAGGTGAAGGCTTCACAGTGGCAACATGTTTTCTTGACCACCTGTTTAGTGTGGCCTCTCCCCACTTCCATGACGTTTAAAAAAGTCAATAGTGCTGATTTTTGGATGAAGTTAGGAAGTTTTGTCCCAAAGAAAAGTCTTGCATGCTAAACATACTTTTTTTATTCTGTGTATCATCCCTTTTTTTTTTCTTTTTCTTTTTCTTCTTTTCTCTGCCATCTCAGTAAAGAAGGGTGATGGTGTTTTATGTTCAGTCTGGACCTTTGAAAAGGCATGTTTACCTAAACGTATTTGAGACCCGTAAGATAGCATTAAATAATTCCCTCCTGTGATCCTTTATATCTCATTGCATTTTTGAGGAAAGAGGCATTGTCATCCCTTTCACTGGCCTTTTATTTAATAGTGGAAAAGGGGAGGTTATGTTTTTGCTAAGGAGCTGGGATTTGCCTGCCCCGGGAAGGGCTGAACCGTGCAGCTGCCAGGGGCTGCCGGCAGAGCAGCGCGTGGCTAGGATATGGGAACTGCCGGCCTCCGGCAGGTGTCTTATCAAAAGCACTGCGTCTGGTGTAGCTTCCTGTTACTTACCCACCAATATCTACCCTGTGATATTTCTGTTTCTTAAACACAGTTGCACGAGGAATAATAGAGATTTGCCCATTAAGTGAATGTGAGAAAAGCTGGAATTTTTAACTAAAAATTTTAGCCCAGGGCTTCTCAAACATTTTGGGTCTAGAAACTCCTTTTGCAAACATATCTAATGAATTCCCTGATTAATTTTTAGAAAGTATTTCATCTGTTACATGATAAAGGAGTGATTTTCTTTAAATAATATTTTAATCCAGAATACCATTAAAATTTTATTCTAATTTTTATTCTCATATAGTCTTTGACAATGGCTAAAATTTAAAGACACCTTTTTTTTTTGCCCATTAAACAGGTACACATGTTATTTTATTTATTTTCAATTACTTACATGCATAAGAACTCTCAATAATTTGGTTAAAAAGTGTCACCTAGTTTAATTTGGTATCAAACTATACTATAATGTAGATGAACTTTAAGTACAAGTTATGGTACTAAGATATATAAATCTTGTTATTTGATCCTGCTATTTAAAGTATCTGTATTTTGTGCTTTCTGTAATTAGTTGATTTACTTTTTAATAACTTCATATTATTTTAAATTATAATATAAAAGGAGACTTCAGTCTGCTACTTGCAATTATTTCTTGTTGCACATTAAGATTCATCTAAATAAATTGAAGAAAACCAAATTGAATACAATACACACTAATTTTTTTCACATTCTCTTTGAAATACTAAATTAATATTTATTTGATATATAAAAATGTGGGTCAATTAAATGCAACTTAAAAACTAATAAAGATTATATTAAAAAGCATCGGTAAAATGATTATAATCTTATTTTTCTGGTTATTGTATTTCAATATCTGTGTTTCTTTCACATTCTCTTTTAATGCAATAAAACTCCAGGCTGCCCAGGTGCAGTGGCACATGCCTGTAATCCCAGCACTTTGGGAGGTGAAGGTAGGCAGATCACGAGATTAGGAGATCAAGATCATCCTGGCCAACATGGTGAAACCCTGTCTCTACTAAAATAACAAAAACTTAGCTGGGCGTGGTGGCGGGTGCTTGTAGTGTCAGCTACTCTGGAAGCTGAGACAAGGGAATCATTTGAACTCAAGAGATGGAGTTGCAGTGAGTCAAGATTGTGCCACTGCACTCTAACCTGGTGACAGAGCAGGACTCCATCTCAAAAACCAGCCAACCAAGCAAGCAAACAAAAACTCCAGGTTATGAATTACATAATATATGACCATTCAGCTCTCTATTCTCAAATAATAAACTGTACAAAGCTTCAGTAGCTTGAATCAATAACACCTTATTGTCTGTCATGACTCTGCAATGTGGCTGAGCACAGCTGGGCAATTCTTCTTCCCCTGGTATCTTCTGGGGCTGCAGATCCAAGATGGCACCTTGACTCACATGACTGTGACCCAGGTGGGGAGAGAAAACAGCAGGGGGGCAGGAGCCGAGATGAACTTTTTTTTTTTTTTTTTACAGTGATTCGAGTGGGCTAGGGATGGTTGTCGGCTGCTTTCAGAGGGTGATTGCAGCCGACTGACCACGACTCCCTCTCCATCCTCACATTTATTCAGTATAAATTTCATAACAGGGGTTCTAAGTCTACATGCTTGTGGATAATTAACATGGTAATTATCCACAAAAGAGTGATTTTATGAATGATAAAAACTTTTTTTTTAAATTTTATTTATTTATTTTTTATTGTATTTTGGGTTTTGGGGTACATGTGAAGAACATGCAAGATTGTTGCACAGCTGCATACGTGGCAGTGTGATTTGCTGCCTTCCTCCCCTTCACCTATATCTGGCATTTCTCCCCATGCTATCTCTCCCCAACTCCCCACCCCCCGCTGTCCCTCCCCTATTTCCCCCCAACATACCCCAGTGTGTAGTGTTCCCCTCCCTGTGTCCATGCGTTCTCATTGTTCAACACCCACCTATGAGTGAGAACATGCGGTGTTTGATTTTCTGTTCTTGTGTCAGTTTGCTGAGAATGATAGTTTCCAGGTTCATCCATGTCCCTACAAAGGACACAAACTCATTGTTTTTGATGGCTGCATAATATTCCATGGTGTATATGTGCCACATTTTCCCTGTCCAGCCTATCATTGATGGGCATTTAGGTTGGTTCCAGGTCTTTGCTATTGTAAACTGAACTTCTTACCTGTGGCTCAGGGGTCCTAAAGACCTACGATTAAACTATTGGAAATAGAAACACACAACTTCACTTCATTCGATGACTGGAAAGTCTTGGAAAATGCCCCACCTATCTGTAGCAATTTTAAACCAATATTTTGAAACTCTGCTCTACCCAAACTTCGGAATGCAATTGATCTGATTTCCTACCTAAAACTAGAGGGATAGTCTTTTGTTTTAACAGCAACCATTTTAGCGCACCTGTGATTTGAATCTAATCACTGGGTTCTGAAGACACCATGTTTCTGAGAACACTCCAAGTGCTGTGGTGGATCACTTTACTGGCATGAGTGCCCTGGGAGCATTTTCAAGAGGACAGATGTGTTGAAGAACATGTTTGTGTACATCAACTTTTTAAATAGCCAATTTTTATACTCTGCTTTTTATGCATTATGTTTTTCTTTGATTCAAATCTATCTACTTTGAAGCATCAGTGAAAGATTTTCATGCTAAAAATATTTCAAGAATAGTCCTTTTCAGTTTTACAAAATAAAAATATTTTTAAAAGCATACATAATGCTATATATATTTACATGCCGATTGTTCATTCATGTAAACTCTACTTCCTATTACCACTTCATGGGTAAAGCCAATCACAAAACCAGAAATAGTCTCCTAGTTTCTTGCTAGGAGCTTGTTTGGTTAGTTTTCTTCATTCGAATTTGACTTCGTGAAAGTCAATACTTTCACCTGGCTATGATTCTTCCCACTCCGGAAAATAATCTGCAAATTTGTGTCTTCTTTAACTTCAAAAATATTTCTTCTGGTTTATCATTTTAAGTTGATTCTCTTCCTTTGCCCTTTGAAGCTTTTTAAAAATACATTTTATCAATATATTGAATCTTCCTGTATGCAACTCAGATTCTGATTTCTCTTTGATGACTTCAATTGCTTTGTAATTTTATTCTATTTTCTATTTATTTATTTATTTATTTATGAAATGGAGTTTCACTCTTTGTTGCCCAGACTGGAGTGCAATCACACAATCTTGTCTCACTACAACCTCCACTTCCTGGGTTCAAGTGATTCCCCTTTCTCAGACTCCCAAGTAGTTGGGATTACAGGCATCTGCTACCATGTCCGGCTAATTTTTGTATTTTTAGTAGAGACAGGTTTCATCATGTTGGCCAGGCTGGTTTCAAACTCTGGACCTCAGGTCATCTGCCTGCCTCAGCCTCCTGAAGTGCTGGGGTTACAGGTGTGAGCCATCGCATCCAACCCTATTTATTATTTTTTTAAGTTTGTCATCCACAGCACTGATTCTCTTTTCTACAGTGTTGATGTTAATACTATTTTAAACTCTTCAGTTTTCATAATTTTGGGGTTTTTTTTCCTTTATCTTCTATCTTTTCTTTAAAAAACCCTCAGTCATTTTTTTTATCTTCTTACTTTATATAGAATCTATGTTTTTGGTGGAATTGGAATACAAATGATCTTAATAAATATGTAATTTTCTTTTTTTTTTTTAATTGCATTTTGGGTTTTGGGGTACATGTGAAAAACATGCAAGGTTGTTGCATAGGTGCATACGTGGCAGTGTGATTTGCTGCCTTCCTCCCCTTCACCTATATCTGGCATTTCTCCCCATGCTATCCCTCCCCAACTCCCCACCCCCCCGCTGTCCCCCCCACTCCCCCACAACAGACCCCCGTGTATAGTGCTCCCCTCCCTGTGGCCATGTGTTCTCCTTGTTCAACACCCGCCTATGAGTGAGAACATGTGGTGTTTGATTTTGTGTTCTTGTGTCAGTTTGCTGAGAATGATGGTTTCCAGGTTCATCCATGTCCCTACAAAGGACGCGAACTCCTCCTTTTTAATGGCTGCATAATATTCCATGGTGTATATGTGCCACATTTTTCCTGTCCAGTCTATCATCGATGGGCATTTGGGTTGGTTCCAGGTCTTTGCTATTGTAAACTGTGCTGCAATGAACATTCGTGTGCATGTGTCCTTATAGTAGAACGATTTATAATCCTTTGGATATATGCCCAGTAATGGGATTGCTGGGTCAAATGGAATTTCTATTTCTAGGTCCTTGAGGAATCGCCACACTGTTTTCCACAATGGTTGAACTAATTTACACTCCCACCAACAGTGTAAAAGTGTTCCTATTTCTCCACATCCTCTCCAGCATCTGTTTTCTCCAGATTTTTTAATGATCCCCATTCTAACTGGTGTGAGATGGTATCTCAATGTAGTTTTGATTTGCATTTCTCTAATGGCCAGTGATGATGAGCATTTTTTCATATGCTTGTTGGCCTCATGTATGTCTTCTTTTGTAAAGTATCTGTTCATATCATTTGCCCACTTTTGAATGGGCTTGTTTGTTTTTTTCTTGTAAATCTTTTTTAGCTCATTGTAAATTCTGGATATCAGCCCTTTGTCAGATGGGTAGGCTGCAAAAATTTTTTCCCATTCTGTTGGTTGCCGATTCACTCTATTGACTGTTTCTTTTGCCGTGCAGAAGCTGTGGAGTTTGATTAGGTCCCATTTGTCTATTTTGGCTTTTGTTGCCAATGCTTTTGGTGTTTTGGTCATGAAGTCCTTGCCTACGCCTATGTCCTGAATGGTTTTGCCTAGGTTTCCTTCTAGTGTTTTTATGGTGTTAGGTCTTATGTTTAAGTCTTTAATCCATCTGGAGTCAGTTTTAGTGTAAGGCGTCAGGAAGGGGTCGAGTTTCTGCTTTCTGCATATGGCTAGCCAGTTTTCCCAACACCACTTATTGAACAGGGAATCCTTTCCCCATTGCTTGTTTTTATCAGGTTTGTCAAAGATCGGACTCAACAAGAAAAGAAAACTACAGGCCAATATCCATGATGAACATAGATGCAAAAATCTTCAATAAAATACTGGCAAGCCGATTACAACAGCACATCAAAAAGCTTATCCACCATGATCAGGTAGGATTCATCCCAGGGATGCAAGGCTGGTTCAATATACGCAAGTCTATAAATGTAATTCACCACATAAACAGAACCAAAGACAAAAACCACATGATTATCTCAATCGATGCAGAGAAGGCCTTCGACAAAATTCAACAGCCCTTTATGCTAAAAACCCTCAATAAACTAGGTATCAACGGAACGTATCTCAAAATAATAAAAGCTATTTACGACAAACCGACAGCCAGTATCATACTGAATGGGCAAAAACTGGAAGCATTCCCTTTGAAAGCTGGCACTAGACAAGGATGCCCTCTCTCACCACTCCTATTCAATATAGTACTGGAAGTTCTAGCCAGAGCAATCAGGCAAGAAAAAGAAATAAAGGGTATTCAATTAGGAAAGGAGGAAGTCAAATTGTCTCTATTTGCAGACGACATGATTGTATATCTAGAAGACCCCATCATCTCAGCCCAAAAATCTCCTGAAACTGATAAGCAACTTCAGCAATGTCTCAGGATACAAAATCAACGTGCAAAAATCACAAGCATTCCTATACACCAATAACAGACTTAAAGAGAGCCAAATCAAGAACGAACTGCCATTCACAATTGCTACAAAGAGAATAAAATACCTAGGAATACAACTAACAAGGAATGCAAAGGACCTCTTCAAGGAGAACTACAAACCACTACTCAACGAAATAAGAGAGGACACAAACAGATGGAGAAACATTCCATGTTCATGGTTAGGAAGAATTAATATCGTGAAAATGGCCATACTGCCCAAAGTAATATACAGATTCAATGCTATCCCCATCAAGCTACCAATGACCTTCTTCACAGAACTGGAAAAAACCACCTTAAACTTCATATGGAACCAAAAGAGAGCCCGCATAGCCAAGTCAATTCTAAGCAAAAAGAACAAAGCGGGAGGCATCACACTACCGGATATCAAACTATACTACAAGGCTACAGTAATCAAAACAGCATGGTACTGGTACCAAAACAGAGATATAGACCAATGGAACAGAACAGAGGCTTCGGAGGTAATTTTCTATTCTATATTTTACAACATATTTTTAAAATATGTTCATTTCTCCTTTTTGTGTAAATCTTTCTTTCCTTTTTTTTTTTTTTTTTTTGTCTTTGAGTATCAGGAGTTCCAACCAGGCCAGGTACTTCCTTGCTGCGTGGGCAGATTGTCCTGAAGCTTCCTCTGTCTTGGAGGAGGTATCAGTACCTGCGTCATCAAAACTCATTTTACAGGTCTAGAGCCTGCATCTCTTCTCAACAGAGTTTTATGATCTTACAGGAAATGGTACAGCAAATAGCACTGCAAAAGTAAAGAGGAGCCTATGACCATGACAAAGATTTAATACTGGGCAAGTCTCACCTCTAAATTTGTGTGTTCTTCTTAATATAGTCTCAGTGTGTGTAAAGCAAAAATTGACAGATGATTAGGAGCAAACATAGATAAACCCCTAACCACAATAGGAGAGTCCAACACATCTTCCTTATGAGCAGACAAAACTAGAAATATTTTAAGAGATGCAGAGAATGTGAACCACACAGTAGGGAAGATACATTAGATTTAGAGATGCAGGAGACTTGCACAAAATTATTAAGAAACTTCACAGGGCCAGGCATGGTGGCTCACCCCTGTAATTCCAGTGCTTTGGGAGGCTAAGATGGGAGGATTGCTAGAGCTCAGGTGTTCCATGCCAGCAGCATAGTGAGACCCTGACTGCACAAAAAATAATTAGCCAGGAGTGGTGGTGTGCACTTGTGGTCCTAGCTACAAGGAGGCTGAGATGAGAGGATTGCTTGAGCCAGGGAGTTCAAGGCTGCAGTGAGCTGAGATCACATCACGGCACTCCAGCCTCAGCCACAGAGAAAGACCCTGCCTCTTAAACAAAACAAAACAAATGAAAAAAACTTCACATACTTAATGTGTGACTGTCTACAACACTTAACAAACGGCAGAACATATGTTATATTCAAGCCCAAATGAAATATTTACAAGAATTAACACATGCCAGTGTGTTAATTTACAATTGTTATGAAAGTGCTGCAGACCATGACGGAGATTAGAGCAGCACAGGCAGGTGGGGCTGAAATGGTCACACTAGCTGGTATGCCATGGGGTGGGGGCGGCACGGGCATGAAGGTGCTGGGTGCAGCAGCCCTGAGCCCTAAAGGATCTTCATAACTGATATGGATTTGTGTCCCCACCCAAATCTCATACCCAATTTTAATTCCCAATGTTGGAGGAGGGACCTGGTGGGAGGTGATTGGATCATAGGGGTGGATTTCTCCCGTGCTGGTCTCGTAATAGTGAGTTCTCACGAGATCTGGTTGTTTAAAAGTGTGCAGCACTTTCCCCCTTGCTCTCTGCCACGGTAAGACATGCTTTCTTCTCTTTCACCTTCCATCATTATTGTAAGTTTCCTGAGGCTTCCCAGCCAGGCTTCCTGTTCAGCCTGTGGAACTGTGAACCAATTAAGCCTCTTTTCTTTATAAATTACCTAGTATCAGGTTGTTCTTTATAGCAGTGTGAGAGTGGACTAATGCAGAAAGGAAGCCTCATGTGCAAGTGTTGGGAAATTCACAGTCTCACAGGTCCCATCAGAAGAGGCCACTTCACACTGGACCAGTCAGTGCAGCAAGGACTTTCCCTCCCCTCCTAAAGGCAAGGGCACTTGCTGGAAACACTAGATGCAGAGGATATGGTAGATGGAATGACTTGTGTGTGAGAGAGAGAGAGAGAAAAAAGATCTAATTAAAAGCCAATACATAAATATCTACAAATGTCAACATTTATGATTCCAAGTTATAAAATCATAATAATTAGCTTCTCTGCATGCAGAATACAAGTGACAATTATGTTTAATTTGGTGTGGCTTGATGATAGTTAATATCCAAGAAATTTATTAGTTCAGAAAAAATAATTGTGAGAGAGGTCAGGAGTCACTGTACAAACATTACTTCAGACACTTGATATCTATCAATCAATCTGTCTACCTATGTATCTGTACCTACGTACTTGTCTATCTACCTACCTACCCTATTCATCAATCTATCTCAATAGAGGTAGATACATGGATTATTGATACATACACATTTCTCCTGCCATCCATTTAAAAGCTTGAGAATTTAAAAAACCATGTTTTATGAGTGAATCAGTTTATCAACATGTTACACAAAGGGCTCAGCACAGCTTCGGCCTTCCTCTCAGCCCTCTGCCCAGCTGGCATCTGATGGGAGACCCCCTCCAATGGTCATTCTTACCTATTCTGCTCGGCAGGGCTCCCCATTCCTACCATTTTTAGATACAGATTATTGTTTGGAGTCCCTGTGAACCCGTATAGCAGCTCAGAGAGTATGCCTGTGCAAGCTTATACTAATATTAGCAAATTGTGATTTTCTTCTGGCCAAAAAAAAATCTCATTCCTGTGACTATGGGAGAAGAGTTAAATCAATCGAGATGTTAAGGAAGCTTGGCCGTGGTGTCTTCAATGTGGCGAGACTGATGTTAAAATGCGCTGCTCCTGACAACTTGCAGGTTTCCTATGTTTCTGGCTGCTTTCAGAAACATTGCATAAGTGAAGCCTCAACGATTCTTGGAGAAATGCATCAGTATACTTGCTTTACTTACGGTAATATTTTACTGATGACAGCACTAAAGAAAAGACTTGCAAAAAATAATCGTGAATATAATGCTTAGAATAGAATGCAGTCCTCCTTCCGCTAAACCACAGGAGCAAATTGAAGACCAAGCATGGGGTCATGTGCTCTCAATTGTATTAAATGGTACTGACAGTCTAGCCTTGTGTCTATAAGGCCTTTCACCTGGATAATTTGATCAGATAAGACACATGGCCAGTGATAATATTTGGCTCCATTTCTCCACTAAAATCTCATGTGGAATTATAACCCCCAGTGTTGGAGGTGGGGCCTGGTGGGATATGACTGGAACACAGGGTAGATTTCCTCCTTGCTGTTCTCCTGACAGTGAGTGACAGCTGGTTGTCTAAAGGAGTGTGTCACCTCCCCATGCTGTCTCTTGCTTCTCCTCCAGCCACATAAGACATACCTCCTTCCCCCTCATCTTCCTCCATGACTGGAAGCTTCCTGAGGTCTCCCCAGAAGCAGATAGCATGGTGCTTCCTGTCAGCCTGCAGAACTGTGAGCCAATTAAACCTCTTGTCTTTACAAACTACCCAGTCTCAGGTATTTCTTTATAGCAGAGTGAGACTGGACTAATAATACAGCTGGCTGCTGAAATGTGTTAAAAGGAATAATGGAAAGTAAGCAATCACAACAATAACAAAAATATTTATTGACTATGTGCTCTGTGCTAGGCAATAGGCTAAATATCTTACAAAAGATATATAAGAGCTCAGCCAGTCCTCATTGTCTCATGGCAAAGAGCTCATTAGATGCCTCTTGTGTACCAGTGGACACGCTTTCTACTGCCGTATGAAAAGGAAGTGAAGAATAGTTAGCTGGTAAGAGAAGACACTAAGATACTCTCACGCCTGGACTGGCCCTGGAGGCAGCCTGCTGACCACCGTTCAGTTTGGCTCATTGCTCTGTCAAGGTCAAGCTATGTCAGCAGTGATTCTCAAGTGATTCTGAAATGATCTTTGCTAGTGTCCATACAAATAGATGCCATTGACTTTTCCTCATTAAAATTTATGAGTGATAGAATGTGCAGTTTATACAGTATTCCTCAAAGGGATGTCCAAGTAGCACCTGTGTCAAATTACTCGTGGATCCTGTTAAAAATTCAAAACTTGGAGACTTATCTACCTTGTCATATTCTCAGGAGTGGGAACTGATGTCTTAACAGACATCCAGGGTCTCTCTTATCAACACCACAGTTTCATGACCACTGTATGAGATAAAACCTAGGAAATGACAAGAAAAATATGGTTTGAAGTAGAAACTAATGGCTTGATATGGAGTTAACCCTCTTTTTATGGACTAGGCCATTACTCAATTGAGATAATTAAATAAACTTGATGCTACTTGTTCTACTAGATGTAAACAGATAAGTCAACTCAGTACCTGTAAAGGTGAAGTGAAATTATGGCAATCCAATATGACTGGAATAGAATAATTTTATATTGCAAAACTTCTAAAATATTAGTAGTGTACCTGTAAGCATCAGATTTTACAGGAGAATATGGTGTGTCATCAGAATTATAGGTGTGATGATGGCACGATGTAATTTGCAGGGAGGCTTTGCTGCACTCCTGTCTCCGGTCCTTTAGCCTCCTAGTTAGCATACAGGCACACATCTCACCTCTCATAACAACGCTGGCACCTTCTCTCCTCAGTCAGGCTGGACTGATCCCAGGTTTCCTTTTTTTCTGGGATGCTGTCACCCGACTCTCTCTTTCTGAGGCCTTGGGAGGGGCACATTCTTACCTGAACCTAGGGTAGCTGGCCTTGGAAGGGGCACATTCTTACCTGAACCTAGGGTAGCTGGCCTTGGAAGGGGCGCATTCTTACCCGAACCTAGGATAGCTGGCCTTGGAAGGGGCACATTCTTACCTGAACCTAGGGTAGCTGGCCTTGGAAGGGGCGCATTCTTACCCGAACCTAGGGTAGCTGGCCTTGGAAGGGGCGCATTCTTACCTGAACCTAGGATAGCTGGCCTTGGAAGGGGCACATTCTTACCTGAACCTAGGATAGCTGGCCTTGGAAGGGGCACATTCTTACCCGAGCCTAGGATAGCTGGCCTTGGAAGGGGCGCATTCTTATCTGAACCTAGGGTAGCTGGCCTTGGAAGGGGCGCATTCTTACCTGAACCTAGGGTAGCTGGCCTTGGAAGGGGCGCATTCTTACCCGAACCTAGGATAGCTGGCCTTGGAAGGGGCACATTCTTACCTGAACCTAGGGTAGCTGGCCTTGGAAGGGGCACATTCTTACCCGAACCTAGGATAGCTGGCCTTGGAAGGGGCACATTCTTACCTGAACCTAGGATAGCTGGCCTTGGAAGGGGCGCATTCTTACCCGAACCTAGGATAGCTGGCCTTGGAAGGGGCGCATTCTTACCCGAACCTAGGGTAGCTGGCCTTGGAAGGGGCGCATTCTTACCTGAACCTAGGGTAGCTGGCCTTGGAAGGGGCGCATTCTTACCTGAACCTAGGATAGCTGGCCTTGGAAGGGGCGCATTCTTACCCGAACCTAGGGTAGCTGGCCTTGGAAGGGACGCATTCTTACCTGAACCTAGGATAGCTGGCCTTGGAAGGGGCACATTCTTACCCGAACCTAGGGTAGCTGGTAATCTTCTTTATTTCCTAATCACCTACATTTATACCTAGTGGCGAGACAAATGCTATAGAGCAAGCTTGTCCAACCCGTGACCTGTGGGTCGCATGCAGCCCGGGATGGCTTTGAATGTGGCCCGACACAAATTTGGAAACTTTCTAAAAACATTTTGAGGTTTTTTAAAAATTTTTTTAGCTCATCAACTATCATTAGTGTTAGTATATTTTATGTGTGGCCCAAAACAATTCTTCTTCTTCCAATGTGGCCCAGGGAAGCCAAAAGATTGGATACCCCTACTATCCAGAGTATTGTTTATAGCTTGTTGTTCAAAAATGTTTAACTTATTTGACTGTTTCATTAGCTCCTGATAATAAGTGTGCATGGCCCTGACTGATGTAATCAATCAAACCACTTCTGACCCTTAAAATGCAATAGCTTTAGTTTTATCAATAGTAAACTTAGCATGAAATCTTAACCTGACCCTACCAGGGCCAGCATCTCCTGATCATGATCCCAGGGTTATTTTCAGGACATTAATCAGCATGTATATATGGGCCAGTGCGGTGATTGACATTGAAAAAATATATTGCAACGGTCCCATGGTCATGCAACTGCTGTAATTGGGATAAATCAATATAATTAGGTAAGAAATTAAATAAAACACAACCGTGCATCACATAACAACTGGGTCTTTGTGTGAACATCAAAGTAGACTTACAGAAACCTGGATGACATAGCCTATTCCACACCTAGGCTATATGGCTTAGCCTATTGCTCTTAGGCTACAAACATGCACAGTAGGTCACTCTACTGAATACTGAGGCAACTGTAAGAAAATGGCAAGTCTCCGTGCAGCAGGAATTTTTCAGCCCCGTTTTAATCTTATGGGATCATCATTATACAGGGGTGACTCCACAAGGTGAAAACGAGGCTGAAAAATGTTGCTTGTCTCCTGTCCACCAAAAGGTCATTATGCAACGCATGACTGTCATGTAGCCACTCATAGTTTGGTCACTTAACTCCAAATAAATATATTAATTGTATTTATTCTTCACTGGATAATCCAGTTTTTAACTCAGTGAACAAGCTTTAAAAAAAAATTGTGTTGTGTTGTAGCTACAAAGCTACCTTTCTCACGTTTTTCAATTTTTCAAAAATTCACTTATTCTGGGGAGGAATATATTCCTCCCCAGAATATATATACACAAATATATATGAGTTTGTGCTTATTAAATATATATATTATATAAATATATATATATATATCTATGTGTATATATCTCCTCCACCTGGACCCCAGCATTCATAAATTCAGTTAGTGTTTTCCACTGGAGATGGAGACCCACACAAATCATGACCAAAGGTATAAAAGAAAAAAGAAAGAAAACACCAGCACTTGAACCCTGGAGGTTCTGAAATTGATTGCTATAAATCTCTGTCATTTGGAAGCTGTAAAAGTCAAGAAGAGGAAGTGCCTTAAGAGCAGAAATAAGTAACTTTTGACCTCTCTTCTCTAAACAGTTTAATACTAAATATTTTTTTTTTTTTACCATTTTCGAGATTATAGTTAGTAGAATTAGTCTCTGCAGCACAATTATGGAGATGCCGTTTAGTGTTTATGTACGATGGGATAATTATTTGCTTAACAGTCTTCAAGGAATTTTAGGAGCAGTTATTCCAGTTTTAAAATATCATAATTTATGTTGATTCAAGTTTGAGCCACTTAAGCCATTTACCTGTGACTTAGATTTATTTTATCAACAAATTCCATTCTGACTTTTTCTTTAGGCGTTAGCAATGTGAGTCACTTCCACATACCTGCAAATTCTTGCTTTGCTGCCATTTTTTTCTTTATGTAAAACATGCTCTTGATGAACTTGCTGGAGACGAGACATCTGGATTCTAGATCTCAGTCTGAAGCACAGCCGAACCTTTTCAAGTTACATCAGATAAAATTTCACCTGTACAATTTCAAATCTCACCATCCTTCAAGGGATTGAACATAATGTTATGTTTCTTTAAGGTGGTTTGTGCTTATTAAATATTAAAACCAAACATTATCACTATAAAAAGACTTTTACAGCCATGGGCATTTTCCCTCATAATAAAATTTTGCTTAGTTTTATTATTCCTTCTGTAGGGCATATCTGGAATCTCACAGAAATGACAGAACTAGAAACTTAAGTAATATGCAGCAGCTAGGAAGGGACTGAGCTAGACAGGCTAATAAAGAAAAACTAACAGCTGCATGAAATTTGACTGAAGCACAAATTATCTACGGGAAAAAATTGTATAAATATCTTTCAAAAAGACCACCATGTGCTAGATGGTTAATATGTCAAAACTCATGAAAATGTTCCTATTATAAAAGTACTTACGGTAATTTTGCTCTCCCACCTCTGGATTTATGCAACTTTGTGGCTTGAGATAGTTGTCACCCATTTCTGCTGATATCTCATCAGAATGGGAACATTCTTTAAAAAGGTGTTTTCATGGTCAAAGTTTGTATTCTGAACAATGAGAACTCTAGTGACAATTTAACTATATGATAGTTAAAACTAATTGACAGAGATCTAAACTAGTGAACTGGCTGGATGAACCAATAAATCCTTCACACAATCAAAAGAACTTCAATATTCATGAGGCCTCTGGAAGAATTTCATAGCCCCATAAAAGTTTCTGCAAAGCACTTTGCATTTTAATTGGGATGAATTATTAAATAGCAAAACTTCCAACCAAATTTAACTTTCACCTGTACTTAGTCAAGGGCGAGGAAATCTCCTTGTGGGCCGTGGGAAAGTTCAATCGTGTGGTTAAACACTCATTCCTCCAAAATCAGTCTTGGTTGGAAAGGCAGAGTAGTCTTGGCGGGTAGGGGGAGGGGAAGCGTGACTGAATGTGATGGGACTTTCATTTGTTGGTGTTTCTGATAAAGCGATTCCAAGCAGGGGCAATGCCTTGAGTGCCCATGGGCAGAACGGACTGGGGCCTCGAGAGCTCAGATACCCCCAGGGACAGGCTGCCCAGACCGGGAAAGCAGGTGCACAGGAGCATTGCAGAATGCAAAACTCGTTTCGAAATCCTTATGGAGCTGCTTTTACAGGATTTGGTGAGGAAGAAGGACAGGTTGTGGAAGGTGAAAGTCAAAGCCCCTCGAGGCGACTTCTCAGAAGCATGATGTGGTCTGTCAGAAGAGCAACAGCTGAGTTGGCAGTGGTCGTAGATAACACAAATGGAAGCAGGTGTGTCACTGAATAGAAAGAAGCATTTACCAGGTCTGGATGGAATGGCAGCTGGTTCTTCAGTGGTTAAAATGCTGCTGCCAATTTTAGGTGGGAACTCTGTTGGTTAGAGCTGTGCCATTGCTTCTGGGCTAATGCAAATCATAATTTACCTGAAGTTACTCATGCTACGAAACCCTTAGATTTTTCTAACAACTTTGTAGATATTGTCCATCTGTAGATATACTAATTGTGGTGAGCATATCAGAGAAAGACATGCAGGTGACATGAGTGTCCTGCCCAGTGGAAGGGGCTGAATGTTGTCCCCATAAAGATATGTCCACATCCTGATCCCTGGTAAATTGACCTTTTTTTTTTTTTTTGAAAAAAGCGTTTGCTGATGGAATAAATTTAAGGATCCAGAGACAGAGAGGTCATCCTGGATTACCCAGTTGGTTCCTAAATCCAGTGACAGGCATCCTTATAAGAGACAGGAGAGAAGGCAGACAGAGGAGAATGTCTTGCAATGATGGCAGCAGAGATTGGAATGAGGCAGCCATAACCAAAGGGCACCTGAAGCCCCCAGAAGCTGGAAAAGTCAAAGAAATACCCTCCCCTGGAGCCTCTGCTGGGGGAGGGGGACGTGCTGCAGACTCCTTGATTTTGAACTTCTGGTCTTCAGAACCATGAGAGAGTGTTTCTAAGGTTTTAAGCCACAGCAGACACAGAAAATTAATACTTCCAGTATCACAGAGCTTGAGTGAGGGCCCCTGGTTGTGGAAGAGGAGGCAGCCAGGGAGGAAGGAAAGGATCTGCGGGGCTGGTCCCCAGCTCAGGGCTGTTCCTGAGCACATTTCTTCCTTGTATTCAGCGTCGAAGCTGATGCAGAAGCAGCCATCCGATTGGCTACAAGTGGTCAAAGTTTTTTTTTAGGTGTTGAGCAAATGTTTGATTAAATAATTGATCTTCAATGTATTGATGTGCTTCATAATTGGTATGAGTCATAATTTGTATTTGAACCATTAGAAAACCTTCATTTTAGATTTAGATAATTAGAAATTATCCAACTCCTAGAATGCAAAAATGAACGTTAAAAATATTAAGTGGATTTTTTTCTCTGTCGTGTCATTTCTGATTGGAAGGTTCAGAACATAGAAAGCTGAAAAGAAACCAAAACTTCAGCCTTAACACAAAATGAGGCAGTGAGTTATTGGGAGAGGAATGACCACAGCCTCAACTCAGTGCCTGATGTATTGAATGAATGACCGGGTGGAAGGCAAGCTTATTGGTGGGGTGTGAATGCTGTGTTTACTTCCGGGTAAGTCAGCAGCAGTTCTCTAAGATGTATGGTTTCACGATGCTGTAAATGATAGGTTTTTTACATTTTCTATTTATAGCATCTAAATTAATGCCTTTTTATTAGAGGAGCCACACAGTTTTTCTAGAAACCAGTCTGTCTCCCACTTTCCACGGTGCGATTGGTCCTCACACCTGCAGTCCACCTGCTCCCTTCTGTTTCACCCCTCCTCTCCTGCTCACCTACAGAAAGACCGAAAAGAAGTTTTTTGCCAGCTTGTTTTTATATTTATATATTTGTTATTATTTTATCGTCTGTTTGAAAAATGTTATTGTATATATGGATTGTTCTGAGTCTTTGTAATAGTTGACACCTATTAAAAGTCATGGTTTCGTAGAACTTACAGCGCTGACAGATGATGCTAAACCAATTTATTTCTGCATTTATTCTATTACTCCCTGACTATTCACAGGTCAACTGAGCCAGGCTCTTCTACGCAGAAATATGTACACCCGCTCAGGATCAGTGTGCACCTCTTGGTTGTATAAGCCTGTTTCGGCTGAAAGAAAGTCTGGGGGCAAACTGTGTTCATGGAGCATGTCTGCCAGCTGCCTGGGCAATGCCAAGGGGGCATGATCGGGGGTGAGAACTGCCCGTGCGAGAGGTTGGACTGGAAAGAAGCAAGTTGAGATTTCTTTGCACAAACCACAAGGAGCTGACAGAAGCCGACCCAGCAAGCCCATCATGCTTTGTGGTCTGAGTGCCAGTAGAAGATTCTTTCTCTGTCACTCCAATTGTTCCCATTTAACACGGCAGTCTAAACCAGGCACGATTAGGCTTTTTCTTAACAAATCATTTATCCCAAGGCTTGACAGTTAGAAATCAAAATGTCTCTGCTGCACTCTTCAGGATCTGAGCTAGACAAGATGTTTAGAAAGATAAAAGTAGAACAGTGAAAACCATACACAAAAAAACCAAAACCTGCAGTGGGGTCACCATTTATGTCATGTTTGATCAGAAAATTAAATGTCAGTATTTTGTCATTGATTTACTGATTTGTTATGATTTTCAGTATATTGAATGAAAAATACCCTTAGAAGAACGGTAGACTCTTTGGCACATACAACCTAAAAACAATTACATTCCAAGAAGAAACCTCAAAAAGGAAAGGGCTTGAGAAAAGTGGTGACTTGTCTTTCTTAGTGCTTTTAGAGACTTTCAAAATACCTCAGGCTCAAGAGAGTCCTTGGGCCACATGAATGTAACTGAACACTAATTTTCAACAACTGCATGTTCCTTTTCAACATTGTGTGGGAGATGCCTTTGTAAATCCTGGGCCTACTAGAGCTACTGATTCCTACTTAGGAAATTCTGGGCTGGGAGCAATGGCTTATGCCTGTAATCCTGGAACATTGAGGCCAAAGTGGGCAGATCACTTGAGCCCAAGAGTTTAAGACTAGCCTGGGCAACATGGTGAAAACGCATCTCTACAACAAATACAAAAAAAAAAAAGAAATTAGCCAGGCATGGGGTATGGTGGTGCATGCCTGTAGTCCCAGCTACTCAGAAGGCTGTAGTGGAGGATTACTTGAGCCTTCGAGGTGGAGGTTGCAGTGAGCCAAGATTGTGCCACTATACAGCCTATGTGACAGAGTGAGACCCTGTATCAAAAAACACAGAAAGGAAAGAAAGAGAGAGAGAGAGAGAGAGAGAGAGAGAGATGGAGAGAGGGAGGAAAGGGAAGAGGGGAAGGGGAAGGGGGAGGGGAGGAAAGAAAGGAAGGAAGGAAAGGAAGGAAGGAAGGAAGGAAAGAAAGAAAGAAAAAGAAAGAAAGAAAGTGAAAGAAAGAAAAGGATAAAAAGAAAAAAAGAAATTCTGACAATAATAAATACCTCCCATATAATGTTGGATGGTTTTTCACAAGTTCTATTTGGATCTACTTTATGGTTTTCAAGATATTTGCTAAAATGACAGCTTTCAGTATAGTTTTAGTATTTTGTTTTTTGCAGGAGGACTCTGGGACCCCCGTAATCTTACACATCATCTTGTTTCTACATTGACCATACATCTTTCCAGACCTCCATACGAGGCCTGGGGCCTTTGCCCCAACCCGCCATGTAAAGTCTGGCTGCAACACTGGGTGTGAGTGAAAACGGACAGCTGTGCTTAGAGAAAAGGCCACTCTCGAGCACTGATGTCCCTTCACCAGGCCCCGAAGAAGAGGAAGGTCCTGTTCTCATGGAGGGCTGGGATCGGGGGCAGACTCATGGTTTCCTTTTACACCTGTGTATTGGGCGTCTATGATGTGCTAGTAGTCCTCGGTAAGGTGCTTGGATTCCTCAGCAGACACTGAAGGCAATGATGCCTGCCCAGGCAGCCTTCATTTACATATAAAAGAAATTCAGACTGTGATCAATACCTGTCTCAGGGATATATGCAGTGTATCAGGATTAAGGGAAAGAGAAGTAAACACGTGTGCTTGTGTCTTTTCTGTCCATTTCTCACATGTGATGGAAGACTCCTTCTCTACCCCCCAGCCCAACTCACTTCCCACTGTGTTAGGAAAACTCAGGAAACCCTCTACACCATGAGGAACAGCACATCATATTTTATATCAGATAAGACACTAGAGTCCACTCAGTTTTGGACCACAAATTCAAAATACAACTTAACTTTTTAAAATTTAAAAATGAGTAGTGGCTCACGCCTGTAATCCCAGCACTTTGGGAGGCCAAGGTGGGTAGATCATGAGGTCAGGAGTTTAAGATTAGCTTGGTCATCATAGTGAAACCCTGTCTCTACTAAAAATCCAAAAATTAACCGGGTGTGGTGGCACGCACCTGTAATCCCAGCTACTCAGGGGGCTGAGGCAGGAGAATCACTTGAACCCAGGAGGCAGAAGTTGCAGTGAGTGGAGACTGCCATTGCACTCTAGCCTGGGTGACAGAGTGAGATCTGTTTCAAAAACAAACAAACAAACAAACAAAAAACCGAGATTGTGTTTGATCTGCTCCATCACAGAATATCCTGAGCAGATGGCAGGGGGTCCTGGTCAAGAAGGCCTCCTTCTTTCTGGGAAATTGGGGGTCAGTGAGGTCTTTTCTCTGGATGTTGGTTTCCTACACTGTAACATACATATATTTACACGAGAGACCAATGCCTTAGGAAGAAGTGTGTTTTCTAGTGATGTGTATCATTTGGAATACACATCTCTCAGTGAATAACTTCAGTTGTTAATTAGATTAGGAGGAGTGGGTTTGGTTCTATCTAAGTAGTTCTAAACTCAGATGAACTTTTCACTTTGTATTGTTATAGTGTCAATTTCTCTATAGATTTATTTTTGAAATTTTCTTACTGCCAAGGTGCAACTTTGGATTTTTTAAAAAATATAGACAAACACCAGCAACTTTGAAGTTGGACACAATTGTTTCCTGTTGGCATTTGCTCTCTGCTTAATCCTAACTCCAATGGATGTCCCTGGTTTGTTCTCTTTATGCTGGACTTCCACATGCCTGTGACACATTATCCAGTGATTTGTGCCCAGGCATGATTAAACCAAGGGTACGTGGTTTGTAGAAGATCAGCAAGTGTATTCACAGGAGCTTCTGCTCGTCACCATTTGGCCAGCACTGATGGGTGGGCATGAGTTCCCTGACAGCAAGCCCAGTGGCTGTTTCCCACAGGGATCCAGCTACCCACACAAACCCCAGGCACTGGACAATGGCTGAGAGTCTTGGGGACAGTTCAGGGCAACGTGCTGCCTCCTCAGGGCCACTGTTGTGAGGTCCTGGAGAAAAGTCTGGCCCTCCTCTGGCTGGCCCAAATGGACCCAGCTTTCAGAAGGTGCATGGCTGGGGGACAGTGCCACCTCATAAACGTGCTGCAGGTCTTTCCCAGAGTGGCAGGACCACTGTCAGAGTCTGGTGGCTCAGGCTCCATCTTCCAGTCCACTTCAGGGTAGCATTGTCAGGGAGCCCCTGCTTCCCACTCTCCATCTGCCTTAGACCAGGGTCCTGGCTCCACCATCCCTGCCCTTGGCTCCACCAATTCATGCCCTGTGAAGTCACAGGTGGCTAGTTCTTAACCTTGTCTGGTTTTGTGCTGTTTACATTCCCCTCTACGTACACCTGTGGATGAGTTTATTCAACTCCCATGTCAGGGACAAATGAAAATGAAACCCAGTCACAAGAGCAGCAGCTCCATGCCTATTTCTTGACGGGCAGACGTGTCGCTAGCATAATGTTACTTAAATGACAATAATTAAACACTGTTTTGCTTAAGTCTCACATCCTGCCTTAATCAGTGAAAAAAAAAATCTCTAATACAAACTGTTAGCTGGGCTGGCCTGTCCCCGGCATGAAATAAGATGCACCAAAGTGAAGATCGATTTAATGACTGGCTTAGAATCAAAGCCTAATATTGAAGAAGACAAACTCTAAATCAGTTTGTTTCTTCAGAGTGTAAAAAGGGGTCATTTCACATGTGTATTAACTGGGAATTAATGGCATGCACGGTGACAGCATGCTATTGTATCTTCAATCATGCTCATTAATAAGATAGTTAACTGGGAGAACATGTCACAATATCCTTCTGTTTTTCCTTTGACATATTATTTTTCCCCCGCTTAGAAAAAGGGACACCAGGCTGGTATGCCTGAGAGTCTTATTTGTGCTAACAGACAGACAGTGAAGACTCTGGCACGTGCCCCAAGGGCTTGGTCTCCGCCTTAGCTATGCCGTTTTGCAGCCCCATCCCCTTTCCATGACTGGTGAGGCTGTTTTGCAGTACAAGCCAGGCCCACACTCAGCCAGTGTCTGGGTGCTCTGCTCACGCCTGGGGCAGGCAACTTTCCTGTCATGAGAAAGCAGGTTTTGCTGTCAGTGTTTTCTCATAGAAAATGCATGACTGTGTTTAGTGTGAGGAAGAAAGTGTTTAGGAAAGAAGAAGGCTAGAGTCCCCATCTGAGTGTGCGTTGCCGAGCGAGTCCTGGCAGAGTCATCAGATCTCAGCTTTTGAGCGGTAACAAAGACTTCAGATTTAAAGCAGGTGAAACTGTGCGCCTCCAGGATCCGTAATGCTTGGCTCCACATTTGTTTTCTTCCCTTTTATCAATGGATGTGAGTAGATTTTTTAAAATAATGTTTCTCATGTTGAATTTTGGCCAGCGAGCCTCAAAGCCCTTGTGCACAGGGTAAGAACAGGGGTCACTCCTTTGAGACCCAATGCGTAAGAAAGAAAATTAGTAAAAAGGAAGGCCAGGCTCTATTTGTGGAGATTATAATAAGGACAGCATCTTTTTTTTAAAAAAAAAAAAAAAAAAAGCTCAGAAGCGTGAAAAAGACTTGCAGAGGAAAGAAAACACGAGATCCCCCAGTGGACGGGAACTGATCGAAACTTTAGAAAGAGAATGGTAGCCTTGTTCTGTGCTTGCTGCAGAGGAGCCGGAAGGGAACCTCGGGTGCGCTGCGCACGGCAGGAAGACATACAGTAGGCGCACCGCCAGGCCTCAGAGTTTTTCCACTAAATCTTGCAAAGTTTATTCGCGCATGCATCAGGGACATTTTAATTCAGCATCATAATTCAAGAAGAAATAGGACTGCCTGGGAAAATTAGATGGGCAAAGCTGCTTTATTTTGATTTTAGTTGTTCTCCTGTACTTTTTGCACCCAGTTGCCACTCAGGAAGCAGAAGTTTAATTGGAAGTCCAGAAGAGAATTTCTGTATTTCACAGGAAAAGATCCCACATCCCAGCATTTTAGACACCATGTGTTTGTGAAAGGGCATAAGCAGAGAGCACAGTGGACAGGAGGCTGAGCACGGGCCTGGCTTGAACTGCCTCCATAGCTCCCTGCACTTACAAACAGCCTTGCCAGTCACAGAAAGAACAGAGAGGAGCTACGTGGCAAGATGGAGCTTCAAAACTCCATTAAGGTGGAGGCTAGGCTCTCGGGGCACCTGCCTAGTACAGGTCATACCTGGCTTGTTTTGCAGGTCACTGGTCATTGAGAAACAGAGGATTTGGGGACCATTGAGAAAAAGAGGATTTGGAGACCCCTCAGAATAACTGAGGGGCCTGTATGCATTGAAGATCTGATGATACCAGAAGGTGGGACTTAGCACTTTATAGTCTTCGGTAGTGAAAGCTCAAGTTAAAGAATCACTCTGGTCCTTGGAGTAGGTGATGACTGAAGGCAAGAACTGAAGAGACCAAGTGACCATGTCATAGAACAGTATGGCAGGCACAAGGGCATGTGGAATGGACCAGCTACTTAGAACTGTGCTGGACACTTAAAAAAGATCAGCCTTAAGCTTAGAGTCTTAAGCCTGTGCCTCGAAGCAGCTTCAGAGAATTATGGGCTTTCCATGTTTGTGCTAATGGATCCCTTATTTGCATGCTGCATCAGGGCTGAGTAATCTGAGAACAAGCTCAAAGTTGGAACCTGCAGGTTTACAAATGACAAGGCTGGTTGACCTCACAGCCTCTTCAAGGATTTTGTGTGAGAACTGGAGCTTTACCAAGAGGGAAGAGTGCACTGAGCATTGTAATGGGGACATACAAGAGGAGTCAGATGACTGAGACTGTGCAGAACCCTAAACCTCTCAGCTGGTTCCAGTTTCTACCTCACAAATTTTAATTAATTATAAACAGCAGAATCCACTTCAGCTACCTTGATCAAAAAAACAGCATTTACTGAAGATTATTAGGCAACTTGAGGACCCCTGGGAAGTCCATACTATCCACTGCTGCTGGCTTTGAACATAACTCCTACCAATGACGTGTAACCCCAGAACCTCCACCACTGCTTCTCCCTAAATGGTAACTTGCCTCCCCTGTCTCCTCCACAAAGGTGGGTCTCACCTGGGGCCTGCTGTCTCGAAAGGCTATCTTCCATACCACAGTCTCCACCAGTCAGCTAACTGCAAAACATTTGTCATAGGGCTGTGCTTCAGTGCAAGAGAGCTTAGGAAAGCAAGTTCCTAACTCTTCTCTGGGGAGGGGGACACATGATGTGAGAAAATCCCCAAATGGTTGATCAAAAGCTGCTGGGCAGCCATGAAGCAAGGTGATGGGATATCAGCATAGTGCTTGAATCATTGGGCTCAGTGGTACCTACTTTACCTATGTTTAAGGTTAGATTTGACATTAGAAGGCATAGTTTTCCTCCTTCAAAATAAGTAATAGTAGTTTTCCTGTTGCATAAATCGCTCCAGAGTTGTGGTCTCAGGAGACCCTTTGCTGAAGAAGGGGTATTACTAACAGGTGGACATGGAAAACTTGAGACGTGACTGACAAGCACCTTGTGTTGGGCCCAGGGGTGTTCCAGGCAGGTGCCCGGTTGCTGACTTGTGCTTCATTAGCTTTCATTTGAATATCACAACTGTCTTGTGAATCCCACAAAGCCAGATGCTGCTTTTCTTGCTTACAAATGACAAGGCAAAGTCCTGCAAGAATGGCTCACATAGGGCCAGAAAGATAGTGGGAAACAGAGATGTACAGAACCCAAGTCCCTCGTCTCACCTCCCTAAGTCTTGCTCCATGACATCTTATGTCTCCAGCACACTTCACACCTTTCTGAGTATCATCCTCATTGTCATCCTCACAAACACCCCTTACTCTGAGCATGCAGGGGGCTTTTTCAGGTGCTCAGCATGGGACACCAATTGTGGGTCAAGCTCATAACAAAGAGATGTTTTGTTCCAGACTTATGGTCATGTTCTTTCAGCAATTTGCATTTATAAAACTCTTCCCTTTATAAACACTTCCACATACTTTTATGTCCTGCAGGACCATGCTGAGCTTTTATAATCCATCTCATTAGAGATTAGGCTTATGTTTCTGAATCCCCCTCAGGAGTCTACAATCTGATGGCAGATGTGCTACTTGTCTCTCTTACACTTGTCCCCACACCTGTCCTTCTGGAGAGCAGCATGCCTGTCCTCAGATCCCAACCCAGGCTCTGAGATATTTCTGCCCAGTTGTCTCACCCTGCAATGTTCCTGGTCTTATTTAATTTGGAGTCTAGAATGTCTTCCCAGGAAGTCTATTATCTTCTAATCAGATCAAGACTAGCCACACTTCCACAGTTCCAGCAACTCCTCTCTTGTCTATCTTCTGGTTGAAGCAGATGATACCTTCACCGAATGACTAAAGTTGGTGACATCCAAAGGATAGAGTACTGCTGGGGATTAAGAAAGGCCTTCAAGATCACAATGTCATCCATGGTATTTTGACTGGGAACTGTAGAGTCCTTGCCAGTTTTACATTTGGACAACTGAGAAAAGTAACAAGTTATTTAGCAGTGATGAGGATGCCCTGGGAAGCTTTACATATGAACCTGGAATGACATTTAGTTAAATAAATGTCAACATGCTGGGATAGCTCTTGCTCTATAGACAAATACAGAGCAGAAGAATATGTCAAGGTGGAAATAATCTTTATAAAACAGGGTGGGTTGAAGTATCACATTAGTGCCAGGACTGCCCCCCAGACTCCCTTTGATGGCTATTTTCATCCAACCACTACCACACCTTCTATTTCTATTCAGAAAATGAGAGCAAAAGACCTTCATTGAATGCCAGGAGCTTAGTCATCATGGAAGTAAGACCTGGCTCCCATGTATGGCTGGTGAATTCATAGAACCTCAAGATGGGGCTCAACTTCTGGGGTGTTCACGGAGGATCATAAAGGAGGAACAGCTCCCAGTGACTGTCAAGCTGTGCTGGGTAGAGGATGATTTAGGCTCACAGTGAGGCATGTTTATCTTTTTGTTCTCTGATTTCACATTGTTCCTACTTCCGTAGGGAACAGCTACATGATAGCAACTGGTGCGGACAACTGGAATTGTCAGTGAATCTCACATGAATTGTACAAACAGATCCTGTCGTTCCTACTTCATCATCATTAATCTTATGATGACCATCTCTACACCTCTATCTTTATCTCTATCTCTATGTCCGTGTCTATATCTAATCTCTAGAATGTCAGGTACTTTGAGCTACTTGCAAGTAATGTCACAAATTGTATACAGTCGAATAGAGACATCATAAGCACTGCTACATAGAGAGCAACGATGTATCTTCACGATGTTCTCTTGTTTCTTTCTTGGTGTATCAGTGAGCTTGGGCTGCATAACAAAATACCACAGACTGAGTGACTTAATCAACAAAAATTTATTGTCTCACATTTCTGCATCCTAGAAGTCCAAGATAATGTTGCAGCCGATTGGGTTTCTGGTGGGGTCCTGATTCCCAGCTTGCAAATGGCTACCTTTTCCCCAGATTAAAGAACATGGCCTTTCCTCTGCAAATACTTCTCAAGAGAGGAAGCTGTATGGTGTCCCTTTAAGGACTCTCAGTGCTATCATATCAGGGCCCTAACCTTATGAGCTAATTCAACTTTAATTACTTTTTTAGTGCAAATACAACTACATGGGGGGTGGTTAGGGCTCAAGGTATGAATTTTGCAGGAACACAAGCATTCAGACTATAAGACTTGGGCTAAGTCTGAAGGTTACTGAAGTTCCATAGCAATTGGCAATGTATTTTGCTGAGGGAAGCTCAGACCTCTGTTGTTTGAGTCAATTTTGTGGCTCATTTCCCCAGCAATAATGTGAGGAAATCTTGTCCCTCAGAGAAAGATAACAGGGTTGTCACTGGAAGCAGGAAAGGGGAAGACATGGAAGTTGTGGGAAACAGACAGGTGCCAAGAGCTAGACTTGGAAATTCTGCTCATGCAGTCAGGCAGTGTCTGCATAGACCAGGTCTATGCTGGGTGAGGAGTCCCCTCCTGGCATCCTGCAGGGCTCTCAGTGGTGCCAGCAGGCAGGGGCTGTGACTACTCCTGACTGACCCTTGGATTACTAGGACAGCCTCTCAGGAGACAATGACCATTCCCACGAAACTGAGCTCCAAGGTTTTAAACTGCTGAATTTTCTAGTCACAGATACATGACCTCATCACACCTCAAACCTTATAAATCAGGATACATTGGTTAGATCTGCCTCCAAACAATGATTGTGTTGGCCAAAACCCAGAACATGCATAGTTAATCTAAATCCATTGTTATTAAAGTTTGAATTAAGTAAAATTTATTGTAATAGGTCACTAGAGGAAAACGTCATGTCAAAAATCCATATGGACCAAAACATTAAGACATTGACTCATACATAAAGTCAGATTTAAAATATTTGTTCTTATGTCAAGAAGATCATTATGAATGCATTTTTTTTTTTCTTTTTGCTGGAATCTATTAAAATATGTATATAATTATTTTGAGTTATTTGAGTAAAATACTACATGAAGATGATATGGGAGCTGATATTTTAAAACTTCTACCATGTAACTTTTGTGAAAGTGTGATGGTTAATACTGAGTGTCAACTTGATTGGAGTGAGGGATACAAAGTATCACTCCTGGGTGTGTCTGTGTGGGTGTTGCCAAAGGAGATTAACATTTGAGCCGGGGGCTGGGGAAGGCAGACCTACCCTTAATCTAGTGGGCACAGTCTAATCAGCATCCAGTGAATATAAAGTAGGCAGGAAAAAGTGAAAAAGAGGGACAGGCCTACATCTTTCTCCTCTGCTGGATGCTTCCTGCCGTTGAATGTTGGACTCCAGGTTCTTCAGTTCTGGGACTCAGACTGGCTCTCCTTGATCCTTAGTCCACAGACAGCCTATTGTGGAGCATGGTGACCATGTAAGTTAATGATCTTAATAAACTCCCTTTTATACATAAATAAAATATATATAATATATATTTATAGATATATTCTATTAGTTCTGTCTTCCTAAGATAACCCTGACTAATACAGATTTTGGTACCAGGAGTGGTTCTAGAGGAACAGAATATTAAGAATTGAGTTCTTTTGTTGGTTTTGAGGTTTCTGGAGTTGGCTGATTAATATGATTAGACCCCAAAATGCTAAGGACTCCACTTCTAATACTATGGAGAATACTGATAGTGCTTGGCACTAACTGTTTAAAGAGTTATGCAAAATAAATTCATTTGACACTCCTGATTCACTGCTGGTGAGAGGCAAGGAATTTACTGACTCTATACATAATACCTTTGACCATATGTGGGAAACCAATAAACATAATGAAGCTGGTTGATCGCTCCTAAGTTCAGTAGACAAAGTGGTGAAAGAAAATGATAAACTCAGGCATTGTGTCTCCTGGCTTTGGAAGCAGATACTGAGCCTCAAATCTGCTAAGATTGCTCTGGGTGATAGTCTTATCTCCTGTGGAGAAGAAGCTAAACTTTTGGAAAAACAGACACAAGCTCTTGTTATGTGACTGGCTGATCTGCAATGAAAGGTGCATGCACAGCCTTGCCAGGTGTCTACTGTTAAAGTGAGGTCATTGATTGGAAAATAATGGGCCCCTGCATCTTGGAATGGGGATTTGTGGGAGGACCATGATGAAGCTGGGGACACTGAGTCTGTAAACTCTGGTAAACTTTTCATCCCCAGTAGTGACGATATCCACTCCCTGACCTATGCTTCCATCAGCCTTTCCACCTTTGTCTGAGGTGATAAACCCTGTGCTGCCTGAGGCCACATTATGGCCTCCATGAGGCAGTTGCCAGGCAAAATCATGTTGGTGCTGCTCAGGAGCCACACTCAACATCCCTGTTTGCTTCTAGACCTATAAGTAGACCAAAGTCCTCGTGGACCTCTAGAAGTATGGTTGAGAGTGTGACCCATGGGGAGTTGTGCTATACTTGAAAAGAACTGTCTGAGTTCTCTAATGTATATAAACATCAATCTGGAGAACAGACATGGAAGGAGAAATGGCCAGATGTGCGATTATCACACATTCCTTAGATATTAAGGGAATAAGATAATGGTAGAAGGAACATGGAGTTGGATCAGGCTGAATTTATTGACTTGGGACCACTAAATAGGGACTCTGCATTTACTGTTGCAGCTCTAGAAGTCAAAAAGGGTTCTAATACTTTATTGCCTGGTCAGCTGAAAAATGAATTAAAAGATGGCCCACTGTGAGCAAGCTGGAATGCCTGATCTCCTTTGGTTTAATGTAGAGGAAAGGATCCAAAAGCTTAGGGAGATTGAGATGGTGGAGTGAATTAGTCACTTTAGACCTATTTATACCCTTAACAAATGCCTTGAGAAATAGGTTTGTGAGGGCAGCGCCTGCATCTTTAAAGAGCCCTGTTAATTGCTCTTCTCTCTATGTAAGATCTAGTGGTGGGAACCACAGTCACTCAACTAAAACATTTAAATACAATGGGAATAATTGGATCCCAAGGTGGCAGGGGTCAAGTGGCAGCACTCAACTGTCAAAGGCCAGGTGGGCTTAGCTACCATAATGAACAGCAGAGGCGAAGTGGCAATCAGAGTAGTCTGATTCTTGCTGAGCTCTAGCATTGGCTAATCAATCACCACATTCCTGGAAGTGAAATTGATAGGAAGCCTACTGCATTCCTACTTAAATTACACAAACAGAAAACTTTTAGGTGAAATGGACAAAAGGCTAATGTGAATTACAAAAACAGAGACTCAGGGTCCCTCAGTCAATTTCCAGACTTGAGCCAGTTATGGATCCAGAACCCCTTGAATGAAGGGGAGGCCAGGTCCTCTTGAGGAAGAACCCCACTACATTACTGACAATTTATGCAGTGTATCTTTCTCCCATCTTTCCCCAAGAAGACCTCTGGCCTTTTACCAGGGTAACTGTGCATTGGGGAAGGGGAAATGATCAGACATTTTGGGAACTACTGGACACGCTGTGAGCTGACATTGATTCCAGGAAACCCAAAATGTCATTGTGGTTCTCCAGTTAAAGTAGGGGCTTATGGAGGTCAGGTAATTAATGATGCTAAACTTATGGAAGTTTTAGCTCAGGTCTGACTTACGGTGGGTCCCTAGACTCACCTGGTGGTTATTTTCCCAGTGCTAGAATGCTTAATTGGCACAGACATACTTAGCAGCTGGCAGAACCCTCACATTGGTTCCCTGACTGGTAAGGTGAGGCCTATTATGGTAGAAAAGGACAAATGGAAGCCATTACAGCTGCCTCTACCTAGAAAAATAATAAATTTAAAACAATATCTCATCCCTGGTGTGATTGTGGAGATTAGTGCCACCCTTAAGGACTTGAAAGACACAGGGGTGGTGATTCCCACCACATCCCCATTCAACTCTCCCATTTGGCCTGTGCAGAAGACAGGTGGATCTTGGAGAATGACAGTGAATTACTGTAAGCTTAGCCAAGTGGTGACTCCAACTGCAGCTGTTGTACCAGATGTGGTTTCACTGAGTGAACAAATTAACACATCACCTGGTACCTGGTATGCAGCCATTGACTTGGTAAATGTCTCTTTCTCCATTTCTGTCCATAAGGCCACCAGAAGCAATTTGTCTTTAGCTGGCAAGACCAGCAATATACTTTTACTGTTCTACCTCAGGGGTATATCAACTCCCCAGCATTGTGTCATCATCTTATTCGGAGGAAACTTGATCACTTTTCCCTTCCACAGATATCACACTGGTCCATTACACTGATGACATTATGCTGACTGGATCCAGTGAGCAAGAAGTAGCAAACACACTGGACTTACTGGTGAGACATTTGTGTGCCAGGGTATGGAAAATAAATCCGACTAAAATTTAGGGACCATCTACCTCAGTAGAATTTCTAGGAGTCCAGTGATGTGGGGCCCTTTGAGATACTCCTTCTAAAGTGAAGAATAAGTTGCTCCATTTGGCTCCTCCTACAACCAAGAGAGAGGCATGTCTAGTGGCCCTATTTGGACTTTGGGGGGTAACACATTCCTCATTTGGGTGCATTGCTCTGGCCCATTTATTGAGTGACCTGAAAGGCTGCCAGTTTTGAGTGGGGTCCAGAACAGGAGAAGGCTCTGCAACAGGTCCAGGCTGCTGTGCAAGCTGCTCTGTCACCTGGGTCATATGACCCAGCACATCCAATGGTGCTTGAAGTGTCAGTGGCAGACAGGGACGCTGTGTGGAGCCTTGGGCAGGCTCCTATAGAATCAAAGCAGAGGCCTCTAGGATTTTGGAGCGAGGTCCTGCCGTCTTCTACAGATAACTGTTTTTCTTTTGAGAGGCAGCTCTTGACCTTTCTAGGACATCCATGAAGGACAGTGGTGAAGGGAAATCTTCCCAGTGGGCAGAATTTCAAGCAGTGCACCTGGCTGTGCACTTTGTATGGAAGGAGAAATGGCCAGATGTGTAATTACACACTGATTCACGGGCTGTAGCCAATGGTTTGCCTGGATGGTCAGGGACTTGGAAGAAGCCTGATTGGAAGATTGGTGACAAAGAAATTTGGGGAAGAAGTGTGTGGATGGACCTCTCTGAGTGGTCAAAATCTGTGAAAATATTTGTATCCCATGTGAGTGCTCACTAACGGGTGACCTCAACAGTAATAGAAGACATATAAATATTATAATATAAATATTAACGTAATTGTATTTTCAGAGCATTTTGGAAAAACTATGATTAAGAATTTTTAGACACTTCATTTTCTTAATCAAAAATACTGAATTCCTGGTCTTTTGTTGGAATATCTCTTCTGTTTCTCCCTCCCTCTGTCTTCCTCTCTCCTCTTTCTTCACTCCTTCCACTGTGTTGATATCCACGCTGACACAGGAAGTGTAACATAACCACTATGAAATAGTGAATATGGCCGAATCTCCTGCCTCCATGAAGCATGTACTCTAATTGGAGAGAAAAAAACTCCAGCTGGAGTCAGAAGAACTGACATATTGCTAATATATGACTTAGTGCAATAAAATTATATTAACACATTTGAGAGTCAGAGGGTAAGGGTGTCTGTGGAAGGGAGGCTGTCTGCATTTGCAGCAATGCATGCAGGAATAAGACGTACTTAACACACATTGTGGAGTCAACACTGTGACTAGGCACTTTCTGCAGGGTTTCTGATCTGAGAACCGACAGGACAGAACTCATTTTAGAGAAGCACTGATTCTTGTCAGTCACTAATGAATGATATGCTTACCTCCTGCCAATCTCATTCTCTGTGATCTTCTCTGTAAGATATGGTTATAACTACAGGACATTATTTTCTGGAACATCTCAACTGTCCAGGCAGATGCATGGAAGGAAATAGAGGCAGGCAGGTTTTGAGAACACGCATCTGTGGGTTTAGTTGCAGACAGTCTTGGGAGGTGCAGTGGCCCGTGGCCATGCAGCTGAGCCAGTGACTACAGCCTTGACTTCAGGTTATTTAAGTCTTGTGGGATCCACGCTGTGCCTGGATGTCACCTTGGCCAGTCTTGTTTGGGGCTTTCTGTCTCCAGCAGGCAGTCAAAGGTGTGCATATATCCTGCAGACAACCTCCCATAAACACTGTAGCCTGGAACAATTTCAGGGAAAATACGATTTTTAAGGCAGCCTATGGGCTTGCACAGCCCCCTCCAAGCACTTCCCCAAAATGACTCCCTGGAGCCGACGCCGGACGGCTCCCAACATCTCAACTGCTTCATTTCTCTGTTTTTCCATATTTGTTGTTGCTCCAAATTAAACTGCTGGAGAATGAAGCATTTCTTATTATAACAATACCTGTCAGGAGTTCTTTACAGTGAAAGATAAAACATAAACCCTCTAATTAACTTTAAAAAAAATAGCAACTACTATTAACCGTTTTAGCATCTTAATGGGTATACCTTTTCAATGTGCCTTCCAGTTTCAATTCCATACGTGCTGCTGCTGTGTTACAGACTATTTATCCCTCCACATATGATTGCCTCGGTGGTGTACTCTATTTTTGGAATATTGTTTTGACAATACCTTGAACTCCAGTCATTCAGATTTTGCTGTCATGTCTCTGGCATATGTGATTTTGACTGAAATTTATATATCTCAAATAAATGTCTAGAAATGGTCAGGATACTAATCAGGAACATAGAAAATTTAAGGTAAAAGGAGTTTCATCTCAAAACAAGGAATCAATAAGTTTAGACTGTCTTCGCATGATTTCCACTCTGAGCCTAGCAATACATTTCCATATGCTACCTGGTTTTTATAATTATAATATATCATGTGATATTGTATTTTTTCATTTATCCACCTCCTAATACAATAGAGATTTATATCTTTCTCAGTAGTGTATAATGTACATAAAAGTAATAAAACTGCATTTAAATACGCAGTTTGTAATTCAGGCTTATCACACTATTACTCCTGAGTAGGACGTTCTATCCATGGTTGAAAATGTATGCCAATTACTCCAGCCCATACTGAAGGACCCAAACATCAGTCCAATAAGCACTAGATGAAGTTTCCAGGTTGAAAAGAATAACATTGTTCTGTATCAATGAAAAGTAATAACAGGACCTCTGAGACCCACTGATTTCCTAATTACATTTGAAAAAGTGTAGCCACTACTTCCCCGGGGGTGTAGGAAAGCCTGTTCATTTGTTTGCTCATGTATTCATTCATTCTGAGCAGAATATGGCACACCTTATGTGGCTGATGAGAGAAGGCACGGGTGCATGGTGGCCGAGGATGGCGGGAAATGCAGGCTTTGCATTACTCGTTGGTTGACATCCTGTAATCAAGACCACATTTTTCCCACCTCTGTGTTTTCTGAAGGAGAAAGAGACACGGGGTGGGGATGGTCAGTACGTGAGGTCAAGCCTAGCCATGGCACCATAAACCAGACCCAGAGCACAAAGGTAGCTTAGAAGTTTTGCTCCTCTAAGTACTGCTCCCTGGCATAAGTATGAAGCTCCCTTTCTGACTGAGTCCTGATTAGGCGGGAGAGCAGCAATTTTGTTTTTGCATTTTAGAATTAACTATGTGTGTGTTTTCTACATCGATTGCATTATAGAATTATCATAAAATTTACATCATCACAGGAAATAGAAAAGCATTGCATATGGCAGAGTAAAATCGATTGAACCAATCATGAATGCCTAGTTCTAAGGCTGTGGATTTTAATTCTGATTAGGTCATGAAACCATTTATGCGCAAATGTTGTCTCCAGTTTAAGTAAATACGGCTTTAGTAATCCCTATAATATTAATGTTTAAAGTGCTGTGATAGCCTCCTTCAGTTATTAATATTATTTATAGATACACGTGTACTGATAAAATGATGTTTCAACCAAACAGAGAGAAAACAAATACTATCATTCTAATGTTCAGATGTAATTTTAAAGGCAACAATGGAGCTTCAACCTACAACCTCACGTGGCATAAATACAAAAACAAGTACAGCTAATTGAATAGCTAGCAACGCATACACTAAAATTAAAACATTTTCTCTTGCATTTATTCTTTAACACTCAGCTAATCAGAGCAATATTTTGAAAGTGCTAATTCACATTCCAGGAGCCCTTTAATTTGGTAAAAACTCCTCTTCCTCGCAGTGAGGAAGGGCCCCTGTGGAACTGGACCTTGAGCAGGATCACCAGCGTCACCACCTAACTAGCCGGGGACCCAGGCAAGGTCCTGGTGCACAGGGGTACACCACACGGCCTCAAAGCAGCTCCTTGGCTGTTCGGCAACCCCTGGGAAGAAAGCAGCTCCCCCAAATGCATTTTTTTCTCATGCATAAAATGTATACCTTACATTGTTTGTAGCTTCATGTGAGATTTAAATGCAGTTATATACCATAGTATGACTTTTTAAGCAGAATATACAGGGTACAGTTCTACGTTTTTCTTAAATAGAGGTAAACTATCCAAATAGCAACTATGCAATGGCCCTCTATGAACTCTAGAAACGATACAAGCTGTTCAACTCACATCCGGGACTCTATTTGCTCTTCGAATTTTTTTTTTTTTTTTTTTTTTTGTCTGTTCTCATCTTCACTATTAAGTAACTTCCTTGTTTCTTTCCATAGTGATGATGGTCTGGGTCAGCTTTCATCTGCTGCTTCTGATCTTCCGTTCAATGAGAAAGAGTTAATCAGTGTGTTTGAACATAAAGACAGTACATAGATACAGCCACTTGGGAAAACAGTCTGGCAGTTCCTCAAAAGTTAAACATACGGCCCAGCACTCTCAGTGCTAGGTATGAGCTCAAGAGACGTGAGAATACATGTCCACACAGAAACGTGTCCATCAATGTTCACAGCAGCCATTGTTCATATTAGCCAAAATTTGGAAATAACTCAACTGTCTATCAACTGGTGAATCAGTAAACAAAATGAATGGGGCATATTCTTACCATAACATCCGATTCAACTACAGAAAGAAGGGAAGGACTGACACGTGCACGCTACGACACAGTGAACCTTGGAAACTTCTGCTAAGTGGAAGAAGCCAGTCGCAAAACAACACATCTCATATGATTCCATTGTCAGGAAATGACCAGAAGAGCCACATTTGGAGACAGAAAGAAGATGAGTGATTGCCCAGGGCTGGGGCCAGGGGGCAATGGATGGTGGGGTGATCACTGAAGGTTTCTTTTTGACCATGTTTCTTTCTGATGTGATAAAAACTCTCTAATGTCGTTTGAGATGGTGGTTGCAAAACTCTGTAAATATACTAAAAGCTATTTCATTGTACACGTTACGGGAGTAGATTGTGTGGTAGTGAATTGTGTCCCAATAAAGCTGTTACAACACAACAAAACAGAAAATGGTTCATGAGCAGCGCGTCAGAGGCTGAGGAACGCTGCTCTCCACTGAGTGGTCCGGCCGCCTTCCCAGATACTTGCAAACCTGATTTTCTGACTCGTGCATATTTTCTGGAAGTGAGTTCTACAACTACAACATTCTGAAGGTTAGTTAATTCGTTTTATGCAAAGAAGGATCTCCAGTCATTGAGGACACAGGCTTTAGCCTCACAAATGGAGATCTTGACACCTATGTGTCAAAAGGGGTTAAGATAAAGGTCAAGGGTAGTGTGCATGGGTGGGGCCGGGAAGCAGGAGCTCTGCAGGTGCCCTGGCAGAGTCAGGTGGGAGAGGAAGCAAAAGCCGTAGGGTACAGCTTCAGGAAGGGGACAGGCTGGCGTCCTGCTTTCACACGGCTTCACCACACACACAGCATGTGCGGACCTCACTGTCAGGGAATGTGTAACCCCAGAAACCCAGGGAATGGCCCCTCCACTGCGTCACACCCTCCAGCCTCCCGCCAGCTGTACTCCGGAACCCCAGGGCCCAAGGAGAGACAAAAGAGGTCAGGAAATGTTTGCAGACTGGATGCTGGAGTCTAAAATCATACTGCACTCCCCAGAAAATATCCAAGTTTGAGTTTTAGTAATTCACAAATAACTAGTTACATGTGCCACAAATTCCACTGTGATGCCGTTTCACCAACGAAGAGAAATTCCACCAAAGAGGAAAAACAGTCCCTTGTTTTTGAACCCAGCCCCAGGCACAGTGTTGACGTTCTAGTCACCTGCAGCACCATGGCTTACACACTGAAAAGGAGCTGTGTGACAGTTTGCCTTGGGAAGATCCTGGCTTTTTCTTAGAATAAATGGAATTCCCATAGAGCTTTGTCCCAACAATTAGTGAGAACAGGCAAGGCCAGACAACCAGATGGCCGGAGACAGAGAGCGCCTAAGATGCTGCCTTTTTCCTCTTAAGAGGAATAAGAGGACACAGAGCCCCACGCCACAGAGAAGACAGGTTAAAACCGATCACTATTTTATGCCATCAGCTGGCCTGGCATATTACATATGTGACACATCTTGAAAAGTAGGAAGAAAGAGATAACACAATTGTTGCACTGAAATGTCAAGAAGCAAGTGTGCCAGCGGCGATGGGCCTCGGTGCCCCCACCCTCCTCACACAGTCCAGCCAGAGCACCAACACGCTGGAGCTACTCAGAACGGCGCCTACCCTGGTATTCCAGGATTCCCAAAGATCACAGCGGTGCACAGAGGCTGCACATTCTAATTTACGACAGAAGCAGGCGGGAAAATAAAACTCTGTGGTTCTTCTCTAGGGCAAGAATAACTTAAGTTAATATAAATATAAAGACAAACAGAGACGGAGATGAAGACAAATGTAAAAAAGAGGAAGAAGAAGGAGGAAGAGGAGGAGGAGGGCGAGAAGGTGGGAAGAATTCCCGGCAAAACATAAGTAACGTTTAACAAACACACACGGCAACCTCCAGGTACCCGAGCATGCTGCTGGGACGGAGAGGCTCATTTTCTCCGTTCCTTTTGGCAGTTTCTTTGCCTGCTGTAGATTGAAGAAAATAGGAATAAGCATCTTTCGACCCACAAACAGATGTGCTTGATAAAGAAAATGTCAGCAAAAATACTAAAGCAATGTGTCACAGCAGCTTTCTGACAGATAGAGGGAAAAGGTAAAAAATGTTCTATCATGTCCGACAAGGTGTTCTTTTTGAGATTTAAAGATCACTGTGCAACTTTAAACATGTTTGTCACTTTGGCTCTGACTGCAGCTATCTGGAGCTTCAGAAGAACTTTATCAGCTCGGCATAGGGGGAAAGAAAGGAGCCCGTTCCCATTTATCTCAGCTCGGCTCCCTTCAAAGCCAACAAATAAATTACAGTGTACATTTGATACAAATTGATTTCTTAACTCAAATAACAATGTTGTCCTCCCGGTCGGGCCATGTGTCACTCACTCGTGAGCCTGAGTGAAAGGCTCAATCTGTCTGTGTGACAGAAATAGGCCTGGCGTGCTCGGGAGGAATGCTAATGGTCCAGGCCTGGCCCGGCTTTGTGGACTGGCCGCGATAAGGGGAATCAGGCCCAGCCGCTCCCCACCAGGGCCCCATCCTGTCCCTGCCAGCGCACCGTTGGCCTTGGGCTGGCCGGCCTATTTCACGAGGAAAATCAGATCCGGCCACCGTGGCTGGGATGCTCGTGGCCGGGACAAGCTGCAGCTGCAGTGAAAGGAAGCCGGTTGAGTGTCTTCAGCTGATGTTATCGGCCGCTGGAGAAATGAGATATTGGCAGGGCCTGCCGAGTCCCTTGCAGCTGAGCAGGTTAATAAGGCGGGGAGGGGACCACAGGCTAATTGGATTTGGCCTGGCTTGATCAACAGTGTCAGGCCCGCTGCCAGGAAAGCACACACAGAATGGCTTTTTCTTTGTTTAAATTTAAGCCGGGAGATGAAAAGTCGCTCTGTTCTTTTGAAGCTGAGGGTGTGCTCCCGAAATTCCATCCTTGTGGGCTCAGGAAGTGGCCCTCACCGGCAGAAGTGCTTGGGGGTTCCGATCCTGGGTGTGTGACCTTGCCACTCCACCAAAACACCAGAACCCAAATGGGCTAACTGGAGGTGGGAGGCAACGGAGGTGGGAGGCATTGGCCTACGGGGGCCACGCAGGTCTCCCTGCTGATGACCAGAGAGAGCTGCTGCCTCTCTACCGTTAATGAGGGCTAGTGCTCCACTGCCCACACCTGTGCAGAAACATTTCTCATGTGTAGGAAGCAGGTGGATGGGTATTCTATTTCTTAATTAGTCTTCACATGCTTAGGACTTGTCTTGACTTTACAGCCAGGAATATTCCACAGAATCCCACCTCATCCCCATCATCGCCCCATCATGGGAGCACCTGTGGTTTTTAACATTCATAGAACATTGACCTTCAATTAGACGATCGAGTCCTTCCAACATTCATACAGCAGTACAGCCATTGATAATTTTATCTGGGATGCATTCTTCCAGTCAAATTTAATGTCTTGGAATTGAGAGGTGAATTCTGATATTAAGTGTTTACTTTTTAAAAAATCTTTGCATTACACAGCTTCGTCGAATCATTTCAGAGAATATCTTCATTATCCAGAATCCCTAATCTAGCAGTTTGGCCCGTTCAAAGTCTTCGGCTCTGGTGCTTTATTATCCCTTGCAGAGAAAGAGCACATTATCTAGTGCAGAGGTGACAAATGTATAATATTTCCAACATCTTTTGCTAAGTACCTTGAAAATGTCCTCCATCAGAAATCTTCAACCCTCTGCCAAGAAATAAAAACATAAACAAAGTTATGTAAGATTTTCCTAGTGGACACATCAGATAATACTAATGTTTCTGATTAAAATCTTATTTAGTATCTATTTTTTCTTTTATTCTGGCCAGCAAAATGTATCCAGGGACAATTGCAATCAGAGACTGAACTGGATTTTCAAAGGAGAAAATAACAGCAGTGGGAGGCTTGCCGGCGAAGTACACACTGTTTACTTAATTTCGGTGTATACTTCTGGGAGCTGAGTGAGCTAATCCCACACTCTTCGTTCTGATGGGTAATTCTCCATCGCTTAAGAGAGGCTTGCAGGAATCGGGTAGTGCTTAAAATATCTGCTCTGTTCCTAGTAAAGGTGGCTTGAAAATGATGCCCAGAGCCAAGGCTGTGCAGGCGTCCCATGCCCTCTGTTTGCATGTCTGTGTCTACTGCTTTGCCAGCAGGGTGGCAAGAAGGACACTGGACTTTTGTGGCCCCACTGGGAGGCAGCGGGATGGGGAGTGGAGAGCATGGCCCAGGCACCTCTAGCTAACCCCAGAATGTGTCAAGAATGAACAAGGATAGTAGGTCTCATCCTTAGACAATTCTCTTTGACTTCTAGGAAAAGAGCCAGGGACTTGCAGAAAAGGCTGCTCAGGGCGTTTCCTCTGGACAGATGGGAGAGAAGCAGAGGCCAGGAGTAAATCTCCACCAACGCACGCTACTGTCAAAGGACACGAAGGCCACCTGCATGGCAAGGAGGCGCCTCAGTGACCATCAGAGTCTCAGATGCCGGAGCCTTGATTCAGCTTCCCAAAGTTAAATATATATGTTTTATATCTTATATGTGTGTGTGCAGACACACACACACACATATATATCCACATATATACACACACATATATATACACAAACACACACATATATAAACCCAATATTTATATATACCCACATATATATACACACACACACACATATATACAAATACACATATATATACACACACACATTGCCTTTCAAGATATTAACTTAATTATTTGTACAAATATTTAGCAATTGCCTACCATGTGTCTCAGGATACATCAGTGAAAAGACAGAGACTCTGATGCTCCTGGGGTATTCATCACTACAGAAGACAACGCTGATTATCAGTGTAATTCAAAAGTGAACTAAACAGTGTATGGCAGGTAATATGTGCCATGTATTAAAATAATTCAAAGAGGGTGAGGGAAGGCACTAGTTTGGGATGAGTAGCTCAGTGTTCAGTACTGTGGACAGGGTTGGCCTCACTGCTAAGGTGCCCTTTGAGTAAACTTTGGGAGGAAGTGAGGGAATTGCCGTGCAGACACTGGGAGATGGGTGTTCCCACAGCGGCACCGAGGTTCTGAGGCTGGGAGGACTTAGAGTGTTCCAAGAAACAGCCAGGAGACCTTGTGACCAGAGCCTGGTGGAGACTGTGGAAAGCAGTGAAGAGAAATCTGCCCCCTGTCAGAGCTCTGGGAGGAACCTGGCTTTCACTCTGAGTGACACGGGAGTCAGCTAGGGGCGTGTTCAGCAGAAGACGGGCGCCACATTGCAGCTCAAGACTCCCTTGGGCGGCTTGGCTAGCAACACAGTGGAAGGGGCGACCACAAAGGCAGGGAGGCCATTGGAGGTTCAGGAGCAACGGAGGGAGTGATGACAAGTCTTTAACCATGACGGTGACATAGGCGGTGTGATGTGACTTGATTTGGGCCATCTGTGGAAGGCAAAGTCACATTTCCGTGATGGATCGGGCATGGGGTGCAAAAGAAACAAAGCTGGCAACACTTTGGCCCGAGGAATCAGCAGGCTGGGGTTACTATTGGCTGAGAAGGAAAATCTGCAAGAAACGCAGGTTCCAAAGGTGTGATCGGGAATAGAGCTTTGGATCCGTTTCTGTGAGGTGCTGGTTTATTATCCAAGACGTTCAGTAGATAGTTAGAAACACGGGAGGCAAGGCCTGGTGAGGACGGCAAATCTGGAAAATGTTCGGCATCTGAATAGTATTGGAAGCAACACCAACGAGGGCACGATGGGGTTAAATCGACGAGAGAGGGGCTGCAAGGCGGAGACCTCTTTCCACCACCGAGAGTCCCGTCGGAATAGAAGAGCTCCATGGGAGGGAGACTGAATGCAGGGTCCTCACAGTGAGAGGTGAATAAGGAGTGGGTGAAAGGCAGCTGTGTTCGGGGACAAGCACTTCTCACTGGCCAAAGATAAAGACAATGGACCTAGTATGACCAAGCCCACTGGGGGCCTTTGGAAAGCAGAGGGGTGGCATGGTGGGCAGAGCAGAGAGCACCCTGCCTGGGAGTTTTGCCACAAAGGAAAGCAAAGAATAAAGGGGTCACTGCAGAGGGAATGGGCCAGGAGGGGAGATGGTGTGTGTGTGTGTGTGTGTGTGTGTGTGTGTGTGTCTTTTATCTATCTGGAAGAAATAATATCAAGTGCTGTAGGAAGTGATTCAGCAAAGGGAGGGAACGTAGGAGGTGTGTGGGTGAGAATGGCTGAGATGAGCCTTTCCTCTCTCCTGCCGAACATGCCTCCAGCATCTGCCTGTACACATTTGGCTTTGCAGGGGAAGGGAAGGCACAGAGTTCAAAGACTCATCCCCGTGGCCCTTTATGTTTTAAGTAAGAATTGTTGGTGTGTAACTAAGATCCCCGAAGCAGATGTTGAGGCAGATGTTGACAGTTAAGGAGTCAGGGGCTGGGAACATCTTCTCTATACCCTGACCACAAAGCAGGTGCCAGGATGCCCCCGCGAGGTGCAGCTAAGAAAGAGAGAAGCTGCCTGTCAGTGTCATGAGTGATCACTACAGGGCAGTAATTGTTCCTTTAAATTCACTATCAGTTGAATTTGCAGATGTAGGAAGCTGATTTTCATTCATGTATTTTTTTTTCCCTGTAGGAAAGCATCTTGCTTATATTTAATATTTATTTTTTAAATCCGTGATTTTCAAAGATTTTTACAGGGTCATTCTTTCTTCAAAGGCAGCATGATAAAGGAGGCTGGGAGGTAAGCTCGTGAAAGCTGAGTAGCCCTCGTTGCAGGTTTGGGGAGTTGAGGATGGCTGAGGACAGCAAGACTTGCGCCATCACCCCTGCTCCCCTGGCTGGGCCCCGTGATCCCCAAAGGTTGAACATCTCTGTCCTAGATCATTCTTGCTTGTGTTAACAGCAACTGCAAAGGTTCACATCTGTTGCACCCCAGGTATTTGGTCCCATTATCTTCCCAGTGCAGTAGTGGAAGAGCTCTGTGTAATGTAAGGGCCCAGCTACGTTTCTTGAGTTTCATAAGAGCTCATCATCTAAGTTCACACACTAAATTCTACACACTTCCCACAGGCATATTTCCCAGCAATGGCTTGGTAAAAATCACCACAATTCTAGCCAAGGCCATGGGGAAGTTTCCTGGTGGTGATGCAGGAACCTGGAGGAGCCTGGAGCCCAAGAGGTCAGTGGAGTTTCACCAACTGAGGGAGACTGGTCTGGGCCCTGGGTCAGGGCAGGACTTGGGAAGGTAGAGAATGAATGGAAGAGGGATCGCTGGCCATTGGGGCTCAGAGAGTCGTACCAGCCTGACTGTTGGAAGAGCGCATTAGACAGATGGGATGAAGGCAGCTAGAAGAGCAGGTGCCAGACTGAAAATCCGCTGGTGAAGTCAGGGCTACCTGTGGCACCAGGAATCCTATTGGAAGAGCCTTTCTGTCCTTTTAACTGTGGTCCAAGTTGGACCACACCTGAGCCCAGGGGGACCCTCAACCAGGAGGCCCTCTTTGACCCTTGCCGTGGAGGCAGAAAGATTCATTGTGACACCAATATTCCTCCCCTAGACCCGGGCTTTCTCTTTCGGAGAGGAGCAAAGCCTTTGCCTTAGAGATGCTCCGGTGATAGACAATACATGAGTGTCCTGGGGATGCTGTAACAAAGTGCAAGAATAAAAATGTATTCCCTGGGAGTTCCTGAACTACTGGAACGCCCCCACTGGCTTCTGGGGGCTGCTGACAAGCCGTGGCATTCCTTGGCTTATCGCGGCATCACCCTATCTCTGCGTCCATCCTCATGTGGCGCTCCGCTCTGTGTCTCTATGAGCTGCTAAGAGAACCCCAGTCCCACTGAAGCAAGGCCCTCCTAGTGCAGTACGACCTTATCCTAACTAATCACATTTGCAGTGACCCTATTTCCAAAGTTCTGGGGGTTAGGAGTACCACATATGAATTTTTTGGGGGTACAACTTGACTCATGGCAGTCATCAGGAGCTCTCTCTCTTCCTTTAAACAAGTCATGGATTCAATGAGCCTCTCATTCTATGGATCGAGGAGTAGTCATCACTTCTACCAGAGAAATGCCCACTTACTCCACATGCTGCTGGAAGTACCTTCCAGGTTTTAACCCACTTGATCCTACTGATGCCCCTATAGAGCAAGAATGGACCTCGTTTTCCACACATGGAAATGGAAGCCCAGAGAGCTTAAGTGAGTTACCCAAGGTCACACAGTAAGGAATGCTGGGACGCGAATTCAAAAGCAGGCAAGGGCTCCACGTCCACTCTACTGGGTGTCTCACCTGAAGACTCAGACCCTTGAGTGTGCCTAAAGGCACGGCACATTCCTGCTCGGGGATGACACTTCTCCAGCTTTCTCCAGTGCAGTGCATGATGTGCGCACGATGGACTCAACACTGTAGCATTGCTTTGAGGTTGGTGGGTTTTTATCTATTTGAGCTAATGAAAACAAATCTTGGAGTGAATTTTTTTTAAGGGCATTTGTCTAATTGCCTACCAGAGACGTTTTGTCTCCAAAGCAATCAGGGTACCAAATGTTCTGCTTCTCCCCGGTGTCTGCTGCAGAAATGGAAACCCTTAAATCAAGGCTTGCTCTCCTGAAAATAGACAGTCTATGGAGTAAAAGAGTCTACTGAATCAACTGTAACATTATAAAATGTGTTCTGCGGCAGAAAAGGGCACGTTTAGTCAGGATAAATACGAGAAAGAAAACAATCTAAACCAAACTTTGCTTCCAATTAAAGTGCAGGTTTATTTTTAAAGAAAGAAAAATTACCCCTCACTGTAAGCGTGTGTCTGAGACACAAAGCTCTGATATAAAATTAGCTCTGCCTTGAAATCTTTTACATATAATGATTTCTTCTTTTAACATTTCAATTGTTTTATTATCTTTGGACACATATCAACATATTGCAGATGCAAAAGGGCACAGCCTGGGGACACCAGAGAGAATTTTCAGTAACGTAATCACAGTGTCAGAGCAAATCAGCTAGGCTTTCCCCTTGGAATACTCTCAATGTGCAAAGGGACTGTCTAAGACTTTAGTAAAATCTGTCTTAGTCGGCTCATGCTGCCATAACAAAATACCATGGACTGGGTGCTGGCTTAAAAAAAAAACCAGAAATTTATTTTTTCACAGTTCTGGAGGCTGGGAAGTCAAGATTAAAGTTCTGGCAGGGTCTGCTGTCTGGTGAAGGTTCCCCTCCTGGTCCATACGTGGCCACCTTCTTGTGTGGTCACATGATGGAGAGAGCTCCGGCTTCTCTCATTCTGAGGACAAGAATCCTATTGGATCTGGGCCCCACCCTCATGAACACATTTGACTTTAACTACTTCATTACTGTAAATGCAGTCACATTGGGGGTTATGGCTTCAGCATGCAAATAGATGGGGACATAATTCAGTCTTTAGCAGAGCCCATATAATTGTCAGAGGATGCATTTATCAATGCACACAATCTGGGGCCATTTCCCCATGGTGCGCACTTCAGGGACATCATTTGGGAAGCATAGTTTATACACAATTTTATGACGATATCTAAACTGCCAAGGACTACAGGAGACAGCTATAGTATTTTTAGAAAGTTCCATGTATGCCATTATCATTAAAGAGCTCTCAATTTTTAGATGTACATTTAAGAGATTGATCTCTCCCTCAACCAACCAACGAAGCAAACAAACGCATCGAGAAAGCCAACTTGGAATGAGCCATGGCACCCTCGGCACCCAGCCACCCTTCCGGCTGTGGTGACCTTCAGTCCCCAAGGCTGTGGGTTTCCTGCATAATCTATTGCATGTGATTGGTCACTGTCACAGATTGTGCTTACATTGTTTGTTTCTTTATAGTTGATGCCACCATTTCAACTAAACATATTTCAGTACTTTTGAACCCAAAAAGAACATCTATAATAATTTTTTTGATGTAATAATATCCTAACCACAATAATATGCTGTTCTTTCAAATCACTTTGCAATTTACAAAGATTTTTCCCACGTTTTCCTACCACAGTCCTAACTTCATATCCCTGGCTGGGGAGCCCTCATTGCCATTTTTGGCATTTTTGGATGATAACATGCAGAACAAGCAAACTGAAAGAAGCTAAGGCAGAAGAGGGGAGTGGAGCAGCAGCTCCTGCTTTTGAATTTAAATTAAGGAATAAACTGATATTTAGAACAAAATATAGCTTTTCATTCCCAGTGGGTATTTGAGATCTATTTCTAACACTTTACTTTTTCAATATATACACAAAATAATCATCTTTCCAGGAAAGAGGTAAAGAATGCAATAGTTTGCTTTTTAAGTGATTGCCGTCAATGGTGCTGTGTGAACGAGCACATATGCCACGTTGTGGAGATCCTTCCAGCCCACAGAAGATTTCTCACAAAGATCGACTCATGATCATAGACGCTTGGTGGCTAGAAGGAAGCAATATACGACTTGTCAATCAATGTGCCAGGGTTCGTCTTGTGTGCAATGGTATTCATTTTCTCTTCCTCGAAAAAGAGACACTTGTGCTGTAACTGGGTTAAAGAGTGGAAGTAATTTGATTTAAAATGTGTACAGGATGAAGAAGGCTGGCCAGAAAATACTTTGATCCTTGATGCTGCCAAAGCTCATCTCCATGAGTAAAACAGAGGAATGGGGCTGATGGCAGAGCCACTCCTTCCTCTTAGTACAATGGCAGCAGGGACATGAGTCAACAGAAAGGTATACTCCACTCTAGCTTAGCTGAACAGGAGCTGGGAGTGGGGAAGCCTCCTAAGAGCTAAACATAGCCGGGTCCTGCTGTTCAGGGTAGACCCTCTTACTGTCCCCAAAATTACAAACAAAGGACCTGAGAACAGGGCTCTCTGTCCAGTGCTGGCCATAAACATCAGCAGCATCTTCTCTCTGAAGACCACAGCCATCATGGGGAGGGAAGAAGATCAGAGGCCACAGGACATCAGCTTGAGGCCAGAATGGGGAACCAGGAAAATGATGTAGACCACTGGTGCTCCCCTCCTGGATTCTCACACTCAGAACTCTCCCTCCTCCCCTGCAGCCTGGGAGAGATGATGATTAACAGAGGGTGCATCACACTTTCCAGTGTCCAAGTGACCTTCATACCAGCTGGCATTGCAGCTCCCTAAAGTGAGGCACCTCCTTTTGCAAATGAGGAAACAGATCATCATCACTAAGTGATTGGCCTAACGTCATACAGTTGGAAAATGCAAAACACAGACCCAGGTGTTCTGGCTCCACCTGGAGCAGCCTGTTGCCCCCAGGAAAGTCATCTGAACAGAGCAGTCTCGAGTCCTCACTAAACAAATGCGGGGCTTGGCTTGTCCATCAACATTTTCAACAATAAACCAGTGGAAGGCAGAACAAAATCCTATAATCCTACATCCAGGCTTATAAAGGTCAATCTGTTCTAAAACAATTGACCTAAACCAACAGAAGGACACAGAAACAGTGTTTGCTCCAGGAGCAGGGCCCTTGGGAGGGCTTCCGGGGAAGAAATTTTAATGAGTTGGTTTCTCAATGCCCAAGGATTAAGCCGAGCAAGACAACCTGGTCCACAAAGGTCGTTATGGCCTGACCCTTACATTCTCAGCCTCATCCACGGTAATCCCCCACTAATTCTGCGATTTGACCATAACTGTTTAGTCACTCAACAAATCTTTCATGAGCACCTACCGTGTGCTGAGTTTCCCAAGCTGGGGATGTTCTGTGTCAATTCCTTACAGAAGTGCTGTTCCCAGGGCCTAATGACACGCGTCCTCCAATCTTGGCTGAGATGATGTTCCTTTTGGAGACTTCTGAGACTGTCTAGGCCAGATAGTTTTCTTACCACTTGGGTCCACTTGTTAAATTTTCTGATAACTTTATATCCAGTTTTGCTGTCATTGATTTAAAACCGACACAAGTGTATACTTCTTCCCAAACTGTAAGCACACGTGCTGAACGATCATTCTAAGTATCTATTGTTGTGTAACAAAACATCCCCAAACTTGTAGCTGAAAACAACAATCCATAATTTTTTTAGTAGGGTAAGGTGTTCTTCAGCTCCAGCAGAGGTTGACAGAGGTCACTAGTGCGGCTCTAGCTGGGAGCGTGGTAGAACACAGCACACTCAGATGGCCTCTCATCTCTACCCCATCTCCCCACATGCCCTCTAATGTCTAATTTACCTTCCTTAGTGTCTTCATAAGGGCCGGCCTTGGAAGCCCCAGGATATCACCTCTGCCACATTCTATAGGACAAAGCAAATCACAAGATGAGCCCAGGTTTACTCCATCCTTCAAGTGAGGTGGGGAGAACAGGTGCACTCAAGGAGAGGCTATTGGGGACTGTGTCTGCAGGCACTGACTACAAGACCTTTTCCATCTCACTCACAGTCCCACCTTTAAGTGTTTGAAGCGCTGCCTGCATCGTATAAGTGCTTACCAGGTGGTCATGGACGAATGGGGAACATCTACACAAGACGTCTCATCCCTGGAGGAGCTCGGGAGCACTCAGGTGGCCACATGAGAATTGTGCTCTGGGAGGACTCTGCTTGGGGAAAGAAGCATCTAGCAAACGCTTCTGATAAGTTCTAACGTCCTAACATCTCCACGGTTGCAACAGCAGCCATGACTGGCGTCATGCTGCCCTTGAATGCGACTAGAGAAAGTAATATTTACAAGTCTACTGTTGGCCCGTGTTGAACTTCACTTTGGCATAAGCTCACTTCTTTGGCAGCAAGTGAAAGGGGTGCAGTGAGTGTGCTGCTCTAATTGGCTCCAGGACACGGACAAGAGTGATGGTGGCCGAAAGAGGCTAAGGGACAGGTGAGAGACAGGCCCCCCGTGGTGGCGCTAGGGTGAGCTGTTCACTTCTCTTTAATTGGCACCGTTCATGTCCATGAATAAGTTAATTATGTTTGGATACCCACATTTTTTAAGCCTTGGAATTTTGCACTCTGTTTCTAAAACTGGGTGGGGAATCTCACAATGGAACTCATTTGGCTAAGTGCTTACACCATGGGATCTACCAGTCGGACCGTGGGGAGAGGCCGGCCCTGCCGCCTGGCCGTTCCCCTCCGGAGCCTCCCTCCTCCACATCCAGCCTCCACTCCCTCCAGGACGGGCAGGCCGTCCTCTGACCTTGGTCCTCTGCACATGCTCTCCCGTCTCCTGGACTGAGGCCTCCTCACTCTTCAGGCAGTGTGGTCATGACCAGCACCCCCAAAACAGGGTGGCACCCCTCATCAGAAGGGGTCTCTATCGTCATGTGGCTTTGTTTCCTTTTTTTCAACAAAATTTAATTGATTTAACTTAATTTTGAGAGACAGGGTCTTGCTCTGTCACCCAGGCTGGGGTCCAGTGTGCCCATCACGGCTCCGTAAAGTCCTCTCGCCTCAGCCTCTGGAAGATCTGGAACTGTAAACATGCAAAACCACTTTTTTTTTTTTTGAGAAACAGGGTTTCATTGTGCTGTTCAAGTTGGTCTCAAACTCCTGGGCTCAAGTGATTCTCCTGTGTCAGCCTTCCAAAGTGCTGGGATTACAGCCTTGAGCCACCACCCCTAGGCTGTGTTGGGTTTCCATTGCTGGTTTTGTTTGTTTATTTGTTTGTTTTGAGATAAAGTCTTGCTCTGTCTCCCAGCCTGGGGTGTAGTGGTGCCGTCTCAGCTCACTGCAACCTCCGCCTCCTGGGTGTAAGCAATTCTCCTACCTCAGCCTCCTGAGTAGGTGGGATTGCAGGCACCCGCCACTACACCCAATCAATTTTTGTAATTTTAGTAGAGATGGTGTTTCACCATGTTGGCCAGGCTGATCTCAAATCCTGACCTCAGGTGATCCGCCTCCCTCAGCCTCTCAAAGTACTGGGATTACAGGCATGAGCCACCACACCTGGCCTCCATTGCTGTTTTAACAAATAATCACAGACACCTAACTTGCTTCAATGACACAGATTCACCACCCGTCATCTCTGGAGGTGAGAAGCCTGACGTGGGTATCACTGGGCCCACATTCAAGTGTCCAAGCTGCACTTTTTCCGGAGGCTCCAGGATAGAATGCACGCCCTTACCTGTCCTCACTCCAGAGCCCACCCACACCCCTTCACTCACCACCCCTTCCTTCACCCTCAAAAGCAAGGCTGTGTCGTCTGTCGGTGCCTTTCGTAGCCGTGTCTCCCTCTGGTTGACTCTCTCCTGCCTCCTCCCACTTTCCAGGCCACTGGTGATTACATTTGGTCTTCTTAAATAACACAGAAAAATCTCTTCATTTTAAGTCTACCAGTTAGCAGCCTTAATGGCACCGACAGCAGCTTTAATTTCCCTTTGCTATGTAACCTGACACAGTCGCAGAGCCCGCCTGTGGTGGGGCTGATGGTGGGGAATCGTTCTACCAACCACGTGTTTATCGCACATTATTGCTGCCCCTTGACTTGGCTGTGTCTCTGTCTAGACATGTGTTGTCGAATACCATGGCCATGGGCATAGTAGCCATTAGTTACAGAATTTCGATTAATTAAACTTAAGTAAAAATAAAAATCCACTTCCTCAGTTAGATGAAGGTGATTGCAAGTGCTAAATGGCCATATGGTTAAACCAGCAAACTGAACAGTGCAGGCACAGGATAAGGATAGTTGCATTATCACATCATTGGAGACTGTTCGCTAAAGCCCAGGGTGATACGTGGCTTGTCTGCAGATGCCCACTGCTTAGCGTGTGTGCAGCATCAAGCTGGCACCCAATTGATACGTACGGAGTGGATGAATGACTTTCACACGCAGTCCTGAAGCAGAAGGGAGTGAGTGACCTTCTGCCTTGCATTTCCAGTGGGCAAACACACATAGGGATATTTCTAGCAGCCTGAATGCAATAACCTAAGTGTTCATGGAGAGAGTGAATAATAAGGATTCATTTTGTGCAAATAATTTTAGCTTGGAAACAACTGGAGAGTTACAGGTTGAAAAAGGCAATTAATGATTAAATGATGAAAGTTGCCAGAGTTAGGCTGAATTTGTTCTTTGTCATTTGCTCATACTGGGCTAAAAAATGGCAATTATCTTTTTCTGAAAATCATATTTTCAAAAAGTCTAATGAAAGTCTTTCCTCTCTTTTATCTTTGAAACTCTGTCATGGCTCTGTTCCAAAAGGGGAGGCGTGTGTGTTTATTTGTATGTGTGTGTTAGTGTGTAGGTGGGGGTGGAGTTAAGGGTACAACGATACATTTAAACCTAAAATCATTAAAGTGATTTTAATCTTCCAGGTAGGGTAAATGTGTCTGCCATGAAAATGGGATTAGTCATTGGAAACTGGACCCCATTCTAAGTCACTGCATGCTGACGGCTTTGGATAATATGAAGAGGGAGCCCCAGTGATGGGAACTGGCCATCCAATCAGGCTGTCCAGTGGCTTCCAGCTGCTGGTGAGGGCTTGGACCACAAGGAGGTGGGAGTGGAGGTGGAGGACCTGGTGGTGCCCAGGAAGGCTGCATGGCACCCGGCGGCTGGCAGGCAGCAGAAGCAATCGGAAGCCTGGGAGCAAACCGGGTGCAGGCTCGTGGGGCCTTTACTCCAAAGACAACTGCCTCATCCTCACGGCCCTCTGAGGCATAAAGGGCATTGCATTCACCACTCAGGAGGGGAAAAGGAATGTTTTAAAGTGGATTTTAATACAGATATAACCATCTGCTCCTAACCTAACTGCACCCGCCCCTCCTTTTTCTGGCTATTAGAGCAGAAGCAGAATAACTCTCCTCCTTTCTCATGCCTGCACATTCAGCCTTGCTATCATTCTCGAAGAATGTTAATTAGGGGAAAATACCTTAGTGGTTAAAAAATGTAAACATCCCGCTTTTTCTGCACCACAGTCTTTTCAGAATGTGACATTCGGAGCTGGGCTTTAGAACTTCAGCATCATATCGTTTGGTTGAAAGATGTTTTCCTCAACTTTCCAATAAAAAAAAATCACTTGTGAACTAGCATATTGGCTCCATTTGTTCAGGCAAAACAAGGTGCTTTCTCCTCCCGCAGTGAGGGTGGTTTGAAGTTCGCTGCTTTAGTGAACGCTCTGTGACCAAAAGAAACAAAGTGGGTTCTCCAAAGAAATAAAATTAATTATCTCCATTTGCCACATATACAATATTCTGTGCATTAAATACACCATTAATATATACAAACACTCAATGCTGTATAGTGTTTTATTAAATTCACTTATCTCGCCCTTTCACTTTATTATTACATTACAAAATAAAAAACTCCACTAACATATTTTGTGTCAGATAATTGTATTTCTTTTTTTTTCCTCCTCTTGGAAATATAGTACTCTCACAGAATATCCAAAAAAGATAATCCATATTCAGATTCAACTAAAATTTATTAAGTACTTACTGTTTAAAGACCGCATTGGGAGCTTTGATGTACATTATGTTATTAATGAGGAAATTATTTATCAAACCCCAGTTTTGTTATCAAAACTAAATAATCATAAGTATTTATCAAACCCTCAAATAAAGATGTTATTCTACACTCAATGTATCTCCTCTACAAATTTTACAGAACTGTGAATTTGAAAACTAATGGGGAGAAAATTACAGTTCAACCAAAAAACAAGCAACCCCATTAAAAAAATGGACAGAGGACTCACAGCTTCTCCCAAGAAGATATGCAGATGGCCAGTAAGCACAGGCAAAGATGCTTGACTTCCCTCATTATTAGGAACGTGCACATCAAAATCACAAGGAGATACCACTTTATATCCCGCAGGAGGGCTCCCACCCAAAACAACAGCAGCAATAAAGTCCAGAAAATAACAAGTGTTGCTGGAAATGTGGAGAAATTGGAACCCTTAGTCATTTCTAAGGGAGCAGTGCAAAATGGATCACTAGTGTGGAATATAGGTATGGCAGGTCCTCAGAAAACCAAAAATAATTACTGATTTATCCAGTAATTCTAGTTACTTCTGATGAAACATATACGCCAAAGAATTGAAAGCAGACACTCACGCCAACAGCTGCACACTCATCATCCTAGCAGTGTTGATTTCCATAGCCAAAAGGTGGATGAGTGGATAAATACAATGAATGGATAAACCCAAGTGCTCATGGATGAGTGGATAAACAGATCAACGAAGAAGCAAAACGTAGCATCTGTGTACGACAGATTATTATTCAGGCTTAAAAAGGAGGGAAATTTTGACCCAGGCTACAACATGGGTCAAAATACAACCTTGACATTATGCCACATCAAATAAACCGGACACAAGAGGGCAAATATTGCATAATTCCAGTTATATTGGATGACTAGAGTAGTTAGATCTGTAGAGACAGAAAGTCGGACAGTGTTTTCTAAAAGCCCAGGAGAAGGAAGAGGAGTATTTAGTGTTTAACGAGCAGAGTCTCAGCTGGGAGGATGAGAAAGTTCTGGAGATGGAGGATGGCGACAGTCTCATAACAGTGTGAACGTGCTGATTGCCATTGAACTATATGCTTAAAATGACTAAATGGGATAATTTTATGTCGTGCATATTTTACTACAATAAAAATATCACTACTGTAAAAACTATTACTAACGAAGTTTAGGGAAAAAATCTAGATTAGAAAGAGCAGAGTGTAATATAGAATGATGGAAAATGTCTTTCAGATTTACGGATGTCCTCAAAGCCCATGTAGGAAAATGAAACTGTGAATTATTTAGGTGTCTTTTTAAATGACAGTTTAAATGGCATGAGTTAATATCAGTGATACTGTGCATAGCAGTGTTAACGGCAGAGCTGCTAACTGATCCTCCAGTGGGGATTAGTACCCTCTCTGTGATCGAATGGGTTGGCCTCCCAAGGGCCTCCTTTCTCTGTTCTCTTGTTCTGCTGGAAAATGTTGTTTTGTTTCAGATTCTGAGTAAACTTTCCACCTTCTTCCTTCTCCTTTTGATTTTCCAAGCTCTTGATGAATTTCTTTTTTTTTTTTTTTTTACATTCTTGTTGCCCAGGCTGGAGTACAATAACGCAATAATGTGATCTCAGCTCACCACAACCTCCGCCTCCCGGGTTCAAGCGATTCTTCTGCCTCAGCCTCCCGTGTAGCTGGGATTACAAGCATGTGCCACCAGGCCCGGCTAATTTTGTATTTTTAGTGGAGATGGTATTTCACCATGTTGGTTAGGTTGATCTTGAACTCTCAACCTCAGGTGATCCGCCTGCCTCGGCCTCCCAAAGTCCTGGGATTACAGGCATGAGCCACCGCGCCCAGCTGATGGATTTCTTAATTCATGCAGTAAGCCACTGCAGTTTAAGCACGTGGGCTCCAGTCAGGGTGGGGCAGGTTAATCTTCTGTCCCCTAGACTAGAAGTGCAGGAAGGTGACACCATGAAGATGAACAGCAATGTGTGCGCCCTTCAATGCTGACTGAAAACCATGGCACTGATGCCTGGAAACTCTATCACACGGAGCAGAGGACAAAATGGCTACGCTGTGTTCAGAGAACAGGATGGTTGGCAAGGCTTGAATCGTTCAGCCCTGACTGGTTTTCCTGCACTGAATTTTATCTGGATGAAATTAGAGATGATATCCACAAATAAATTGTAGCTGGAGTGCATGGTATTACAACACATTGACTTCAGACAAGACTTAAACACGAAATTATTCCCTTAAGCGTGCATCACCCTCGAGGAAAGTTTAAAGAAAAATAAACACATCTATAACTGAGATTTATTTCTTTCCAAAAATACTTAGAGGTTCATGTGTCAACATGAAAATAGAGATTGAACTGAAAAGAAAGACTTGAGTCATTAGCTTCAAGAGAAAGAAAATTTGCCTGCTCAAGATATGAAATAAAAGAACCATCCTACAGGTGGCATTTTAAAAATTGTAACGAAAAGTTCAGCCTCCTGGACCAAGAGAAAAGCAGAAACAACAGAGCCGAAGAGAACAGGGTGGGGGCGGCAGGGAGCTGGATCTCCACAGGTCTGTCCCTGGGCTCTGCGTGCCACAGGGCAAATGTTGGGGGAAGCTTGGTCTCCGTAGGTCCACCCCAGGGCTCTGCGTGGAACAAGGTAAGGGTGAGGACCGGCAGGAGCTGGATCTCCGCAGGTCTGCCCCGGGGCTATGCGTGAGAGAATTGGAAGTGTAATTTACTACTATTCGCCAAAAGAAAATTCCCATGCACATGCTGCACACATATTAATGTACATGTCATGTCTATAAGTTATTAGGAAATCTCAGCGTTTTCTTTTACTTTATATAGGGGTGAAAAAGTAATATCTTTTCCCCATCCCTCGCAAAATTTGTGGCTTACATCCAAGTCACAGAAGACAGGTAAACAAGAGAAAAGCATGTCAGTTTTGCAGGACACAGGGCCTTTCAGAAATGAAGACACAACGCCCCTGGGAAGTTGGCATGTTTGTGCTTAGGTTGGTGAGGAATGAAGGGACAGTGGTGTTGTTATGCGACTGGACAGAGGGTGTGACTGAATGGTGATAAGTGCGGGGAGGATCCACTGGGTTGTGTGTTTGGATTTTTCTGTGTCTTTTTGTCTTCACCCCTTTCCTCTGGATATGCAGCAGGGCAGCACACCGTGCAGGAAGGGCTTTCATGGAGAAAGGCTGGAGAAGGTCAGAGGGTGACCTCCCTGCCGCCACGGTTGTCTTCCTTCCCTAGGCTTGTCTGCATGTGATACTCAGCATGCCACGGTGCTGTCTTTTGGGGTATTGTGTTCTGAGCCCTGACAGGTGGCACAAAAATTCAGAGGCCAAACATTGACCCCATTGGCCATTTCCTGGGCATTGCTCTGGCCAAGTAGCCTGATAAGCATCACAGCATCTTCATCCCCACACATGACACTGTTTTGCAGGATTCCACTTGTATCAGGCTGGAACCCAGTAACCCCACATTCTTTCCACTCTGTCCTGCTGCAGGACCCAGGAGCTGGACACACCCTTCATCCCCATTTGTGTCGATCTCTGATTGCTATCTCTGTGCATTAGAAGTACACTCCTTCTTTTTACTATCACAAGGTGTCAGCTTGAGGATCTCATCTTAAAATAAGACATCTAGCCTGGGGAGTAGGTTTTATACAGAAACAGTGATATGGGACACTTTAGGGAGCCCTTTAAACATCTCTGATGGGAAGCCCTGGGAATCCAGGTGAAGCAGGCTTAGGTAGGAGCTGGTAAGCCAGTCCTGCCATGCTCATGAACGGGCAGGCACACAAGGAAGAAAGAGTCACGGAGGAGAAGTGTGTGCCAGGCATGGGGAAAGAGGGTGTGCATATCCAGAGTCTCCATCCCATGAGAGGGGATTGCGAGGGAGTAAAGAAGAACACTGGTGTCCATCTCTCACAGCGATACCTCTTCTGTGAGAAGTAAACATTTCTAATCTTTTCTGTTAATTGTTCTAGCAGGAAAGGACAGATACAAAGCGGGCAGGGCAGGGAAAGGGATTGTAGACCCAAACTCCCCCTTTATTGTGTCTGATTTATACCTAGAAACAATATACGACCCCATAAAGATAATTTTGGTCATCCTATGTTTGATATTTCTAGTTAACATTTATTTTAGAGATTTCAAGATAATTGGATCAATTTAAGCTTATAGGCTAGTATTCAGTCTGAATTTTCCAGACAAGCTTACCTTAGTTTGGGCTGAATTGAGGAAAAGTGGAAATGTACCACCTCTGCATAGGAGTGAAGCATGAAACGTCTAGCTCCTGATACAGGACTTGACATTCTTCTGGCTGTTTTTCACTTGAAGTGCATAAAGAGAGTGGGAAGTGTGTGCATGCTAGATAAAAATGAAGGTGATCGGGGGTCTGGGGGAGATAGTGCTGTCATTAACCAGAAACCCAATCTGGAAAAGGAGTTAAGGCAATGAATGTGGCTCCATGGCCACTCCTATAAAATATCTTTTCCTGATGCCTCAAGTTTTCAAAGCCTGAAGAGCAGTGATTTCTGGAACCTGTTCTAGTTAATTCAAACCCCAAATAATTTAGAGAACATAAGACCTGTTCTTACTAAAAACCTCTATTGACATCCCCATTAGAATGGCAAAAATCCATAGCACTGACAATATCAGATGCTGGTGAGGGTGTGGAGCAACGGGAACTCCCATTCGTTCCTGGTGGGAATGAAAACTGCACAGCCACTGAGGAAAACGGTGTCATGGTTTCTTACAAAACTAAACACACCCTTACCCTATGATCCAGAAGTTGTCCTTAGGATTTGCTCAAAGGAGTTAAAAACTTATGTCCAAGAAAAAACCTGCACACATATATTTATAACAGCTTTATTCATAATTGCCAAGAGTTGGAAGCCACCTAGATGTCCTCTGGAGGGTGAATGAATAAATAAACTGTGGTTCATCCAAACATTGGAACATTATTCAGCACGAAAAAGAAATGTGCACTGAAGCCATGAGAAGACATAGGGGAGACTTAAATGAATATTACTCAGTGAAAACAAAGACAATCTGAAAAGGTTACACACTGTGAGTCCAACTATGGGACGCTTGGTAAAAGCAAAACCATGGTGACAGTGAGAAGATGAGTGGTTGCCAGAGATTCGAGAGAGAAAGGAATAAATAGGTAGCATGCAGAGGATTTTTAGGGAGGAGAAACCGTGCTGTGTAATATTATCGCAGTAGACAGATGTCATTATACATTTGTGTAAAACCATAGTATGCACAACACCACGAGTGACCCCCCAGTGTGAATGATGGGCTTTGGGTGGCAATGAGGCAGTGATGCGTCAGTGTGGGCTCCTCACAGTCTGGCTGGTGACTTCCGTAGTGGGGGAATCTGGGCATGTGTGGAAACTCTCGGTACTTCCTGCTCAATTTTGCTGTGAACCTAAAACTGCTCTTCAAACATCACAGAAGTCTTGAACAGACACTTAACCAAAAAAGATAAAGAATCCTCTATAAGCACATGAAAAGATGCTCAACATTACTCATTAGGAAAACACAAATTAAACTGCATTGAGACACCACTACACACCTCGTAGACTATCTTTCTGAAGGTGAGAAAGACCAACAGTCCCACATGCCAGCAGACACGTGAGCCCACCAGGGCTCTCCTACACGGCTAGTATCAATGCCTTATGGTATCATGAGCTGGGAGAATAGTTTAGCAGGTTCTTAGAGAGTTAAATATGCATTTACCATACGTCCCAGTCCATCCACACCTAGGCTTTCACCTAGAAGTGAAAACGTGTTCACACGAACACTTGACACATGTTCACAACAGTATGATGCATAAGATCCAAAGAGTGTAAACAACTGAACTGTCCATCAGCTGGTGAACAGAGAAACTAATTTTGCTCCATCCATTCAATGGAATCCTACTTAGCAATCAAAAGGGATAGTGAGGCTTGAGTGAATCCACGCTGACACACAATGTGGGCAAACCCCAGGAGCGTTATTCCAAGCGAAGGGAACCAGGCACAAAAGGACAGCAAGTGTACAATTCTGCTGATGTGGCACTGTGGGAAAGGAACCTCTAGGGACAGAAATCAGACCTGCACTGCCAGGAGTTAGGGGTGTGGGGAAGAGGTCACTCCAGAGGGGAACAGGGGAGGTTCTTTGATTTGATGGGATTGTTCTATGTCTTGACTATGGTAGTGGTTACACAGCTGCAGACATTTGTCAAAACTCAGAAACACAAAAAGGGGATTCATATATAAGCTCTGTATAAATTATGTCTCAGTAACTTTAAATAAGCCATACTGAATTAAAACTTAAACTCAGTTTCTTAGTTAGGTTTGATTTTTACCACTTCTCTCGGGCATAAGAAAAACATAACGTTCCCTGTGCTGATCTTAGAGGGAAAGAAAACAAGACTCACGCTAGAGAGTGTTGTGAACGCTTCAGATGGATCTGAAGGCAGAGTCCATGTCATTGTAAGTGAAGGCAAGGCGTCGGTAACATTCTCCAGGCAGCAGACGAGGCAAAGGCCATTGGTCTGTTAGTGCAATGATCAGGGATACCTAAGGAAGGGGATTGGAAAAAGGGAAGCGTTGGTGTGGTGGCTCATGCTTGTAATCCCAGCAATTTGGGATGCTGAGGAGGGAGGATTGCTTGAGCCCAGGATTTGGAGATCAGCCTGGGCAACATAGTAAGAACCTTCTCTATGAAAGAGAAAAAGAAGGGGGAAGGACACAGAGGGAAGCATGGGTGTCTCAGACTGGAACTGTCCCACAGGCTCGCCACAAAAACAAGTACCTCACTGCTCCCGGCGCATGGCTGGCGCTGTGTATGCTGAGTCACAGCACGCCCAATACATTTCGCTTGAATCACCAGCTCAATGCCGCTGTCTACTTTAGGGCTCTGCTCCGGGCCAGCGTGGAGCTGTGTGTGACGTGGAAACATTTCATTTTGTTCACGTCGAAAATCATCCTTTACCGGTTTCAGTTATTTTCGTACCCTGTGCATGCTTTCCTTTATAAGTTGATTTATTTTTAGGAATCAGTTTTCTCTTAGTGTATTTGGAATTCTGAAAGTTATTTTTAGATATAAGGACTAACTGACTTTCAATTCAAGTTTCTTTTATAACCTTGACAAATGGCTTTTCCCTTTTGGTTGACTTCTTTTTAAAGATAGTATTAAAAGAGACAGATTTTAGTACTGAAGTCTCAAACCTGCTTCATATTACCGCTATATTTTTAAAAATTCTAAAACCTCAATGAATTTCAATACTTCCTCCCTGTGTGAGAGAGTGACCATTCCACTCCAGTGTGAAATGGTACCCTAAGTTGTAAATTTAATAAAATTGTATTTTCTTCCGCCTGAAGTCGTCCCTACCCGCTAAATCCCCCAACTCCACAATACACACACACACACACACACACACACACACCCCACACACACAGATGCTTTGTCATTGCATGCACATTGCCTTTTTAAAATCATCAGATTTTTAGCCCTTCCTGTCTATGGCCTAAGCTAGTTGCTAGTGAGGCGTGTTCATGGAGAAGTCATACTTTATTGGCCATTATCAATTAATAAAATGAATTTTATTTTGCTTATGCTATAAAATCTTCATGAAGGCAAAGGAATCTCCAGTTTGGGGTGTTTGTGTGGCATCCGCGAGCACAGGCAGCCTGCACTCCATCACGCATCAAAGGAGAAATGGCATTTGTGAGCCCACTCGCGTGAAGCTTGAGTAGGCAGATTCATGAAATTCGCCGAGATTTGGATTAAATTTAAACCATTCTATACAGCTCTACTTTTGATTAAGGCTGTGTGTGCAGTGAAAACCTCACATTTGAATAGAACTTGGGTTTTTAAGAACTTTGAACGTGCACTAATCTAAATTGAGCTCTGAGTTTGATCTCGAAATGTACAGTGGGTCAATTTACATTCAGTATTAAAAGGGGGACAAAGGAGATAGCACTGCCTCCTGATAGAATTCTAGCTTTGGATCTAAGTTTATTAATTTCAGGATCAACATAGAGGTGACTCACTCCAATTGCACTTATTAAATGATGAGACCTAAGTCCTTAAACAGAAGACTCCAGCAAGACAATCGAAATCAGCAAAGGAGGAGAGAAAGATTTTCATGTGTACACCCCCACACACTCATCCCTAAAAAAGAAACGGTCACCCGAGTAGCCTTGCAAGTCTCCCAGAAATGAATATTTCTCTTTTTCTTAGTAGTACTCATGGACATATTTTATCATAGTGCTTTTTTTAAAAAAGCTATTTTGATCTGACTCCGCCAACCTAGTCCTTTTCCGTATGTAATATTCTACCTGTCTGTCTGTGCCTGTTTCTCTTTTTTCTGATCATCGGCAGATGTACCCTGAACATCCTGTCTCGAAGCTTATTTTAATATCTTAAAGAAAGAGTCTCATCTTCCAGTCCAGGAGCTACAGGATAAGTGAAGTTACACTACCCATCATCTCTGAGAGCTGGATCCAAGAAACCGCTTCGTGGAGACCAGTCCTGCCCCCATGAGTGCCCCAGTCAGCAGGTGGACATCCTGTTCCTATCTGTAATCATCTGGGATAGCAAAGGTCCTATATCTTCTGTAAAACTCCATGGCGCACTTGGGAGAAAATGAGTGAGCAAATAGAGGCAATTAACATCTTTATTAACGACAATGTCTTCATTCCAAATATAAAAATACTAAATAATATTTGATGAATATTAAATATGTGATGAAAATATGATGTCTCAGAAAAAGGAATTGGCTCCAGATTGATAATTATGTGAATGATGAAGATAGACAGAAATTTTTCTTTCAAAAGTTGGCAAAATATAACAGTTTATGACCGTTTTATGTAATGATATTCTCACTTACCCTGTAAGAAGAGTCCAAGTCTTTGGGCCGTCACCAGGGAACTCCACGGGACATCATGTTCATCTCTGTCTCAGTTTCCAGGCAGGAGGCCTCATGTCTCATTGGCTCTCTCTCTCTGCTTCAGGTGAGAAGACAATAAATGCCTGTGTGTAGTTGGAGATCCAAACAAATGCAATCATTTGGAGAAACAGATGCCAAACAACACAGACAGAATCCCAGGAGGTGCAATTCAAGTGAAATAACTGTGTCATCCACAATTATTTTAAAAAAATTTCAAGAACACAATTACAAAGCTCTATAATTGCACATTGGGAAGTGCAGGATAACAAAGTCATCCTTATAATTGTTTATTGCTATTAGAAAATTGTCAGGATTATTATCCTGTAACTTATACACGATGCTAAAATATTTCTTGTCATCTACAAAAAAATACATTCACAATTCACTGGCGGGACACATTTCATGGGTGACCTTTGTGGCAAGTCTTCAGGAGGTTTTACTGGAACCCACCGTGTAAGGAAAGAAGTCACTTAGGAGTAATTTCTGCTCACACCTGAGTGTTGCTGCTCAGGCGGATCCACTCACCTGGCGAACGGCTGAGTCAGGACTCTCAGCTCTTTCTCCTGCATTTCAGTGATCAGTTTTCATAGGGATGTAAGCACATGGCCCTGAAGCCCTGTTGCAGGAATCTCATGTCTAACAGGGAGATGACTCACCTTTACATCCCCTGTAAGTTAGCTGGAAATCAGAATGCAATCCAACAGAAAACAGTGTTCATTTCCTAGGTCAGTCTATGAAATTCTCTAGAGCCTACATTGTAATAGAACTATGTAGATTACTTGCAACATCTACTATATGGAAGAACAATTCATGAGTTAAAAGTACTCGTAAAAAAAACAGAGAACTACATCGCACGTTGCACTGGATGGAAGTAGCCATTCAAGACTCAGCTTCTAGGCCCATCTCTTCCACTCATTATGTGAATTTGCTTGTTACATAAACTTGCCTCCTGTGTGAGTCCATTCGTGTTGCCATAACCAAATGCCACAGCCTGGGGAACTCACAGAGAACAGACACTTATTTCTCACGTTTCTGGAGGTTGGGAAGTCCCAGATCAAGGCATCAGCAGGCTGGGTGTCTGGTGAAGGCCAGTTTCACATCGGTGGTGTGGCCTTGGTGTCCTCACCCAGCAGAAGAGTGGAAGACAATGGACACTACCTCAAATGTCTGTGTAACGGCCCTCATCTCATCAATAAGAGCTCCATGCTCATGACTTAATCCCCTCCTAAGGGACCCACCTTTTGTTTTTTTTTTTTTCCAGGCAGAGTTTTACTATTGTTGCCCAGGCTGGAGTGTGATGGTGTGATCTCTGCTCACTGCAACCTCTGCCTCCTGAGTTCAAGGGATTCTCCTGCCTCAACCTCCCAAGTAGCTGGGATTACAGGCATCCGCCATCATGCCTAGCTATTTTTTCTGTATTTTTAGTAGAGATAGGGTTTCAATATATTGGACAGGCTCATCTCGAACTCCTGACCTCAGGCGATCCACCTGCCTCGGCTTCCCAAAGTGCTGGGATTACAGGCGTGAGCCACCATGTGCGGCCAGGACCAATGCTATCACGTTGGCCATTCAGTTTCAACTTATGGATTTGGGGGAACACATCGTGACCGAAACACCGACACATCACTTTATCTATTTGAAAGTTGAGAGCGTTGTATTAAAAAGTTTCTAGCAGTCTATTTAAGACTTTTCTTTTGCAATAACTTATCAATTTCCAACAGTTAACACTCAGCATGTGATGTGAACATGTCAGTTCATTGCACTGCATTTACCTGGGTTTCTGCTCTTTGCACAAAAAGCACCCCTCCCTTTGTATAACAATATTCGCAACCGTAAGACGACATTAATTCTTTTCACTCATTCATTTTCTCTGAAGTCCATGGTGGAGTTTTGCAGAAGATATAAAACCTTGGCTATCACAATTGATTGAATAGAGGAGCAGCATGATCATCTGTCTGTCTTCTATCAAGTCAGGCATAAAAAAAAGGATATCCGAAAATGTAAAACTGTGTCATCCATCTCACTCACTATTTTCTGTATTGCTTTGGAAAATATAAATATTTTCATTAAAATGTTAGATATGTTGACATGTCATGGATTCATATTTAAAAGATTACACACATATTTAGTGTTTTCCTCAATTTTAGTTTCCAATATGATAAATATTGATGGATGAAATCCACATAAACAAAAGCTCTTTGAAGTTCTTCAATAATTTTAAAGACCATGCAGGGTACAATGAGATAAAATATATGAGAACCATCCGGTTAGCAAATGTGTATCACTTATAATTAACCTAACTCAAACAACAGATTTTATGAAGCAAATCAAATAAAATGAGCAATAGTCTCCTTGTTGTTACTATTATTATTTATTTTTAATTATTATTAGAGTCAGGATCTTGCTGTACCACCCAGGCTGCAGTGCAGTGGTATGATCGTAGCTCACTGCAGCCTCAACTTCCTCCCTCCTTAGTCTTCGGAGTAGCTGGGACTACAAGCACTCATCACCACACCTGACTAATTTTTTATATATTTTTTTCAATGACGGTGTCTCACCATGTTGCTCAGGCTGGTCTTCAACTGCTGGGCTCAAGCAATCCTCCCACCTCAGCTTCCCAAAGCCCTGGGTCTATAGCTACGACTTGTAGTCCCATACTCACACCTGGCTAGTGTGTCCTCCCTCATTGATGAATAATCCTTCTCCTCATCACTCTTCTTCTCCTCCTCTTCTGTTCTTCTTCTTGCCTCTCCTCCCCATGCCTTTCTCCCCTTGCTCATGGCTGTTGTTGTCCCCTCAGTTTTCTTGTGGGTAAGCAGACGCTCACCCCATCTTCTCCTGTACCTTCAGCCTTACCTCAGTCTCCTGAATCCCAAGCCCTCGGAGGCAGCCCCATCTCCCTTGGGCAGCTCCTGGTCCTCAGAGTGACCCGCCCTGGGGATGCTGCCCCCATCACCTGGGCCTGAGGATGTCTAATATGAGTCTTGTCTCTTAGCAAACCTCCTGCAGGGTCTATGCATGTCACACATTAAAGACAGCTCCCCACATGGCCCTGGGCAGCGTGGTGCTGGTGGGGGATTCTCAGTAGCCCCACAAAGAGGGCATGGCTGCACCCTGATGTGCTGTGGCTTGTTGATGAGGCCCAGGTGAGTCTACAGTGCAGCCTGAACAGTGAAGAAAGGGGTGAGAAACTCATGCTCTGTTTGACGCACACAGGACAGATTCGCCGAGCCCCTAGAGAAAGAAAGGTCATTGTTAGGGAAACACCTGTTGAAATAATGAGCATGATATTCCATGCAGTCTAAAGAGAAATGGATGAAAAAGTATTTGATGATAGAGGCCTAAGTCTGAGGCCAGCTCCCCCTTCCCTGCTTTCCCCTCAGCCAGGGACGCTGCTCTGCTCCCGGGGTGTGGGGCGGATATGGGGCATCCTCTCCTTTCATTTTCTCATTTCCATGGCCCATTCCCTCCCTCTCTTCCTCTGTCCCTTCCTACCCCCAGCTCCCCATTCCCGTTTGCTCTCTGCCTTATTTTCCACCCTACTTTCTTCCTTTCCTTCCTTCCTTTCATTCTTTCTTTTCTCCACTTCCACGGATTTATACTCAAGCCTCTGTGGTTGTGAAGAACACAAAGACGCTGTGTAAACTGTGAGAGCCCAGAGGTTCTCGTAATTTGGGATCTGAGGACCCTTTTATACACTTAAATGGAGCTATGCAAATTAGGACTGAGATTTATTGGCCTTCCACAGAGGGGACCTCCAGAACCAGTGACAGAGGCACAGCTGGAGCTTGGGCTGGCTCTGGACTCAGACCCTGGTTCTCTCCGGGTCTCTGCCACTCTCTCTCTTTCAGCCTCTCCCTCCTGCCCCCCTCAGGCCCCCAGAGCCCCTCCCGTCTTTGTAGTGTGTGTTTCTGTTGCTCGCTGTTTCCTGCGGACTGGCCCCTGCACAGGGTTCCTGTGTCCTCTGCTCTGTGACTTCCACACGGCTTTAGCTTGCTCCATTTTTACTCATCTGCGGGGAGCTTTCACCTGAGCGCCTGCAGGCAACCTGAAATCCTAATGTCACGATTGATCCTGCCTCCTGTCTTCACCTTCCAATGACACTGCTCTCATCAGCGGACCAGTGACTGCCGTGTCCCTGCAGGGTGGTGGGGATGTCCTTGTGCCCGGGCTCAAGACCAGCTAAGGGCTCACTCAAGAGTCCAGTGCACAGCCACCCAAGTGTCCCTTTCTTATGCTCCGAGTCCAGGCTGGGGCACCTGGCTCAGTGAAGTCCTCAGCTGTCTCCTGACTCTGCTGACCTCGGAAGCCTTTGCTGCCCTCTGGATCCAGTCCCAGGTGGCCTGCCTGAGCTCCTGTTGGGGCTTCCCTGCAGTGGTCTTGGTGACTGGGGTGCATGCTTTCCTCCTGCTCCGAGTGAAGAGGCATGATTGGGTTCCTAAATCTGCCATGGTGAGTCCTTCTCCTTCCCTGGGATGGGAAGCGGACTTGCAGCCACACAGCAAGGCCCGGGACTTGCGATGCAGAAACAGCTCCTCTCCTCTCCGCAGGGGAGGAAGCATGGGACGCAGATGCTCAGGTTCCCCCTCAGCTTCCGTTGCAAACACACTCAGCCCCCAGCCTGCCTGCCCTTCCGTCAGGCTCTCTCCTGGCTTACACCCGTCCTCCCCTTCTTCTCTAGGCCGTCACGGGCCTCCTGTCAGCTATTCCTCAGGTCTCCCTGCCAGCCCCAGTCATCCAAGGGCTCCTCAACCCCAGGAAGCTCAGGCAAGGCCCCACCTTCCCAAGTCCAATCCTCATCCTTGGCATTCAGCCTGGTTGTCATTTCCTCCACCCCTGACGATCACATCTGGGCCAGTTCCTCTGTCCAGCTTGGATCCCGCATTCAGAGGACACCATGTCCTGCAGCCGCCATGTGGGCTTGCTCGTTCCCCTATGCCCGCCTTCACTCCAGAGGTTTAGGTTCTGGGCAGGAGAAAGTGAGCTCTTGTTTGTCACCTGATGCCCTGGGTGATCATCTGCAGCCGCCATGTGGGCTTGCTCGTTCCCCTCTGCCCGCCTTCACTCCAGAGGTTTAGGTTCTGGGCAGGAGAAAGTGTGAGCTCTTGTTTGTCACCTGATGCCCTGGGTGATCATCAGGACTGGATGATACGGTTTGGCTGTGTCCCCACCCAAATCTCATCCTGAATTGTAACTCCTATAATTTTCATGTGTCATGAGATGGACTCAGTGGAAGGTAACTGAATCATATGGGCTGGTCTTTCTCCTGCTGTTCGCATGATAGTGACTAAGTCTCATAGAATCTGATGGTTTTATAAAGGGGGTTCCCCTGCACACACTCTTCCCCTGCACACGCTCTCGCCTGCCACCATGTAAGACATGACTCTGCTCCACATTCGCTTTTAGCCGTGATTGTGAGGCCTCCCTGGACATGTGGAACTGAGAATCAATTAAACCTCTTTCCCTTATAAAGTACCCACTCAGGGGTGTGTCTTTGTTCACTGTGTGAGAACAGATGAATGCACTGAGGATCCCCATCAAGCCGCAGACGTCTTACTTGTCCCTTTCCCTTGTAAAGTACCCACTCAGGGGTGTGTCTTTGTTCGCAATGTGAGAACAGACGAATGCACTGAGGATCCCCTCAAACCGCAGACGTCTTACTTGCTGTCTCTCACCTGCTTGGGCCCTACCTATTACACCATGCAGAAGCCATGCCGGTTGCCTGGACACCCTCTCTAGATAAGCATGCCTCCCTCGGACACTACAACCCCCAGGCATGGCATGGGGGTGGGCTGAATGAGAGAGGACAGTCGTGGGATCACGGGGATGATGCAGGAAACCAAGAGGCCCTCCCAGGAGTTTTGGTGGACGAGCACCTCTGCAGAGACACTGGGTTAAGAATCATAGGGCTGGGAGCAAGGAGAGAAATGGTAGAAAGAGAAAGGAATTGAATGAAGAAATGCTCAGAGAAGAGGAGCAAGGAAGAGTGTGGGCGGTCTTAGTGCTGCTGCAGAGAACCGCTGTGATTTGGAGCTGGACCTGGGTACGGGCCTGTTCCGTTGCGTGCTGTAGCCCTGCAGATGCACAGAGATAACACAGAGACTGGCAACCTTATGACTCTGCGGGTGTGAGCCAGAACCCCCCAGGACTGATTTCTGGCTGTGTGTGCTCCTCCAGCTCCCCACTCACAGCGTGCGCCCGAGGGCCTCTCACAGCAAGGGTAGGTCTTCCAGTCACACAGCTGATCTGCTGAGGAGCCCCAGGAGGACCCCAGGCTTGGGGGAGCACTTGGGGCAGCACGGGGCTCAAGTCTCCGAGAAACAGACACCCTCCTCCAGCCCTTTTGACGACGGAGTGAACCTTACCAGTGGCAATGCAGGGCTTCTTCCTGAAGGTCATGTGTGTCCCAGAGCTTGTGTGGGTGGATGTGAGAGTGTGTGTACATGTATGTGTGCTTGCATGTGTGTGAGAATGTGAGTGTGAATTGTGCACGCATGTGTGCTTGTGTGGGTGGATGGGAGAGTGCATGTGTGTGAGTGAGAGTGTGCACAAGTGTGTGTGATTGTTCGTGAGTGTGAATGTGTGCACGCATATGTTCTTGTGTGTATGTGACTGTGCACAAGCATACATGTTTGTGTGTGTGAGTGTGAATGTGTGGTTGTGTGTGTGCTTGTGTGGGTGGATGTAAGAGTGTGTGTGTGAGGGTGTGAGGGTGCACACACGTGTGTGCTTGTGTGTGTGAGACAGTTTGCACATGTGTGTACTTGTGTGGATGGATGTGAGATTGTGTGTGCATGAGTGTATGGTTTTGGGTGTGGATGTGTGTGAGTGGGTGAGTGTGAATGTCCTGGCCATCTCAGCAGACAGCCTCTTGCTCTCCTCCACAGCCTTCCCTTTCCCCTCCTTGGAGGCGAATGAGTTCAGTAGGTTTCTATAATTATATACTCTGAGTATTCCTCATTAAGCTTTGAAAAATGCTTGCCAAATGCAGGATATTTTATCTAAAATTGCTTTCCTTCAGGCCCCAGTCCTCTCTGCACATTTAATTTAAACTAACAATAAAACGCCCCTATAATGAATATGTGCTGTAGGCAAGGGGATGAATATAGAGCTACGGCCACTTAGTCTTGCCGTGGGTGGGGACAGACGCTCTGCCTCCGTGGTCAGTGAGCCAGGGGCTCAGCAGGCAGCCTGGGAAGCCCGCATGGGGTAGGCGCTTTCCCCCCAGGAGGCCTTTCTGTGGTGGTGACCTCGGGCTGGGGACCCAGGGGCTGAGGAGGTTTCACCCTGTGTGCGGCCATGGCTGTGCACATCCTGATGCCCAACTGCTACAGTAGCTGTGAGTGAAATAAATGGACCCCTCCTTTCCAGTATTCTTCATTTGGGTCAGAATAGTTCTTCAAAATGTTGACCCATCAGAATGCAAAACCACACCCCACAAAACCTTTGTGGAAATATGTGTGTAGCCTAGAAGCTGATGTTGTGTTTGGGAGAGACTGGGGGTGGCTACACATCTGGTGGGAGCAATTTCATACCCAAATCTGAACATCTGTTGCTCAGGCATGAACCTAGAGAGGCTGGAAATATAATAAGATTTATGGTTCTGTTTTAAGTAGATTAATTTTGTAATATTTGCTTTTCACCCCCTGCATTTAATATTCAGATTTAGACATGGGAATTGCCTTATAAAATAACTCATGCCGCTCAGTCTCATGCGTCCTGCTGCCTGGCCTGGCACCCGTGGATTCTCTCTGTTCTTCAGTGACCCCTGTGGCTTGGTGGACAGTCATTCTCCCACCTGCATGGGCTGATGGGCCAGGCTTAGGCTCACTGCTCATCCTCCTCCTCTGCCACCAAGTCTGCAATCTCAGCAAGGACCTGTGCCATCTCGGTGAGGACCTGTGCCATCTCGGTGAGGATCTGTGCAATCTCGGCGGGGACCTGTGCCATCTCGGCGGGGACCTGTGCCATCTCGGCGAAGACCTCTGCCATCTCGGGACCTGTGCCATCTCGGCGGGGACCTGTGCAATCTCGGCAAGGACCTGTGCCATCTCGGTGAGGACCTGTGCAATCTCGGCGGGGACCTGTGCCATCTCAGCGGGGACCTGTGCCATCTCGGGACCTGTGCCATCTCAGCGAGGACCTGTGCAATCTTGGCAAGGACCTGTGCCATCTCGGCGGGGACCTGTGCCATCTCGGCGAGGACCTGTGCAATCTCGGCGGGGACCTGTGCCATCTCGGCGAGGACCTGTGCAATCTCAGCGGGGACCTGTGCCATCTCGACGGGGACCTGTGCCATCTCGGCGAGGGCACACACCATCTCGGGACCTGTGCCATCTCGGCAGGGACCTGTGCCATCTCGTCAGGGACTGTGCCATCTCGGCGGGGATCTGTGCAATCTCGGTGAGAACCTGTGCCATCTCGATGAGGACCTGTGCCATCTCGGTGGGGACCTGTGCAATCTCGGTGAGGACGTGCCATCTCGGGACCTGTGCAATCTCGGCGAGGACCTGTGCCATCTTGGGACCTGTGCCATCTCGGCGGGGACCTGTGCAATCTCGGCGGGGACATGTGTCATCTCGGCAGAGACCTGTGCAATCTCGGCAGGGACCTGTGCCATCTCGGCGGGGACCTGTGCCATCTCGGCGAGAACCTGTGCCATCTCGGCAGGGACCTGTGCCATCTCGGCGGGGACCTGTGCAATCTCGGTGAGGACGTGCCATCTCGGGACCTGTGCCATCTCGGCGGGGACCTGTGCCATCTTGGCGGGGACCTGTGCAATCTCGGTGAGGACCTGTGCCATCTCGGTGAGGACCTGTGCCATCTTGGGACCTGTGCCATCTCGATGGGGACCTGCGCAATCTCAGCGAGGACCTGTGCCATCTCGGGACCTGTGCCATCTCGGCGGGGACCTGTGCCATCTCGGCGGGGACTGTGTCATCTCGGCGGGGACGTGTGCCATCTCGGTGAGGACCTGTGCCATCTCGCTGAGGACCTGTGCTATCTCGGCAGGGACCTGTGCAATCTCGGCGGGGACCTGTGCAATCTCGGGACCTGTGCCATCTCGGCGGGGACCTGTGCCATCTCAGGTGACCTGTGCCATCTCGGCGGGGACCTGTGCAATCTCGGGACCTGTGCAATCTCGGCGGGGACATATGCAAGCTCAGTGAGGACCTGTGCCATCTCGGCGAGGACATATGCAAGCTCAGGGAGGACCACTTCAGAGGACAAGTAGCTGTCACAGGGGAGTGTTGATTTTTGGTTTCCACTAAAATACCTTTAAAGTAAAGTATAGGTAGCTGGAGTTATCTATTGGTAATTTTTTTTATAAAAAGTAAACTCAAACATGCAGTGTGTGTTTGCTAGGACTGTCCTGACAAAATACCACAGTCTGGGGGCCTTAAACCACAGAAGTGTCTCATCCCACAGTCCTGGAGGCTGGAGACCTGAGATGGAGGCATCCGAGGGCTGGTTTCTCACGAGGCCTCGCTCCCTGTCTTCCAGGTGGCGTCGTCCCCCCACAACCCCTGCTCTTCCCTCTGCATCTGTCTGTAACTTCATCTCATCTTCTAAAGGACACCAGTTATATCAGATTAGGGTCCAAGATGACCTCATTTTAACTTAATTATATCTTTAAGGACCCTATCCCCAAATAAGTCACATTCTGAGGTACTTGGGATTGGGACTTTGACATAGTAATTGCGAGGACACAATTCAGCCGGTAACCCCCTCCTGCAAGAGTAAACAGGAAGGTTCTGACCACTGAGAGGAAGCACTAAATGATGTTTCTGGATAATCCCAATGCAGGCAGCAATTTATTTCCATTAAAAACTAATTGGAGAGCACAGAGGAATGAAATTACACTGTCATGTCAACCTGATATTCCCTTAGACTAGCACTATTAAACAGATTTAACCGTGGTACGCCAAGAATCATCACCAAATCCTACAAAGAAAGGTGTTGGGCATTTTTGCCTAGAACATACAACATCAGAGGGAGACAACAACGGGAAGCACATTATTAATATAAATTACTGATCAGTGACAAAATCCTGAAATTATTTCCAGTGTTTCAGTTGTCAGCTTAGTAACATTTCTGCTGGAGCTTGGATCAAAATAAATACTGCAAGGTAAGGAGCTCGCAAAATTAAAGAACTCTATAGGTATTAACTTAATGTCTTGCTTTTTCAAAGTTTACTGTGAAAGTATCCTCTGAGCTAAGGAGCCAGCATGTTCCTGAAGACTGTGGATCACAGGGTGGACAGCAGACAGGCCTTTCTTGACCAGAATGACCACTTTACCCTTAGATAATCAGACCTCTCATTTCAGAGCTCTGAAAAGGAAACGTCCTGTGCTCTCCCTGTCTCTACAGAGGGAAGACCAGAGCAGAGAGAAATTTCCAGCCACCAAAAGGTGGCTGGTCTCATTTTAATGTGAGACTTTGGAGGTTCCTGGCTTCTTGGTCAAGATCCAGGACTTGTGATACTGCACAGTTAAGGCCTGGGAGTTTCGTGATACAATGAAAGAGTATGTCTTTGCAGAGCTCTCAGGAAAGCATCCAGCCTGGCCCAGCCTGACCAGCCTGGCCGGAGTCATGTTCACTCCCTCAAAACCCAGGGAAGAATAAGCCGGACTTCAAATGCCTTTTTCATAATTGTTCCCGTGCGGCAAGCACAATAACATACATATTCTAATGTGCTTGCATTTGGCCTGGGTCCTCTTTTATTTGTTTGACCCAGAAATGAAAGCTGTTTCTCCTGGGACGGGAACAGCCCCTTGCCTTAGGCGAGGTGGGCTCGGGAGGCAGTGAGGGGGCCGGTGAGGCCACAGAGTGGCTTTCTGCTCCCCCCACGCACGGGCGATGCCCACAGTTCGTGGGTGGAACTGCGGAGCCGGATGTATTCAGCGCCTAAGGTGCACCGTCCACGGCCCCTTTTGCTACTGTCTTCTTGCTCTTCTGTTGCTCACGTTTTTGTGGTGCCATCATTAGGGATTTCTGGAAATTTGTAATTCACAAGCTCTGTGTGGGGGCCAATTATCATCTCCCAGCTCGCTCTTATTTCTGCCTTCATCGCCCGTTCTAAATGTGTTTAAATGGATTCTGTATTTTTTTTTTTTCCAAAATGGCTGTTGTACAGATAAAAGGCAGTGAAGAAGAAAAACATTTTAAACACCCCTGTCATTGCGGTTTGGGGTATTTACAGCTGCAGAGAAGGCTGCTTCCTGTCACTGTCTGAATGTATAAACTTAACTTGATCACCTTCTGAAGAATTTATGAATCATGCTTAATAATCAGCTGTAGGCACTTCTGAGGGTAGAATCACATTTTGAAGCTACAAAGGTCCCCTAAATAGCTCCTGGGAAATGACCCTGCATCCCATTAAGCATAAAAATTCACTACTGAGCACTTGATGTCAGAGGTAAACCACTTCAGTCTCAACTCACTTCAAAATGTCAAGGAGCCCCTCCACTTAAACACTTGATTAATCTGGAAGAACCAGACCAGACAGTTCCATCTCAGGAGAAGAAAAAAAAAAGAATGTTGGTTTTTTTTCTTGAAGAAACTTTTTCTTTGCACTTTTTTAAAAACACAAAAACCCTTTCTCTTTCTTCCACTCCTTTCCTCATGTTCATTATTTTCTGTTGTTAAAAAGGCTTTTATCTGGCTTTTATCTCTTCCATATGCCCATGGCCAGCATTGCCTCCTCCTCCCACCGCACAAATCCACCCAGGTGCGGGCTTTATCTGACTTCTGCTGGCTTCCCATTTTCCTATTTAAATGGATGATGTGAAATCAAAGTCAAATGTGAAGGTCAGGAAGATGGTTTTTCGGTGCGTCGTGATCTAAGATACAAATAGGACTCTCTTAATAGGAGAGACGGTAGTGGAGGGTTCCTGGGCAGAGAATGAAGGGGCACCCAAAGCGACATACGAAGAAATCCGCACCTGCCCTCAGGACTTACAATAGATGTCTGCAGGAATTTGGACTCTTGATCTGACTTGTTTTCAAATATTATAAATAGTCATACATAATTATCATATGTATTCTACATTACTCATAATATACTGACAATACAACGAACAACAGATGTATTATATTTATTATAATTAATAAAGGAAAATATGTTTTTGTTATAAATAGTCATACATAATTATTATGTGTATTATATATTATGTATTATGTACTGAAATACAATGAATAATATAGGCTTTATATTTATTATAATTAATAAAGGATAATCATCTTTCAGGTATTTGTGTTTAAAATTAAACTTGGTCTCCTAGATTTGACCAAAAAAGGCATCTCATTTGGAAAGCATTAAATAATCTCTGTAAGTCCCATAATTATTCCAACCATTGTATATTATGATATTTCCACAGAAAACAGATCAATTACTGATTTTTTATTAGTTTGTTATAAAAATTATATTCAAAGTTGTCTAGGCATGTGGGTGAAATGAAAATGTGGCAAATGTCAGAAACAGCATTTTTGATTCAGTTATGTTGTTTATTTCATATTTAATATAGTGATTTATTTCAGAACTCCTGAGTGGTAGCTGTGTCTTTGACCCCGTGGTTAAATCTGCCATTTTGGGTGAAGTTCTGAGCCTCTGTCCAACATTATCATGTGAGGAACTCATACCGCTGCCCTCAAGGGCAGATGGAGAAAGTTCCAGAAGGTTCTTGGGCAGCTCCTTACACCTGCAGAGCTCCAGTCAGCCCATGTAGAGTAAAAGCCGCCTGGAAACATGAGCGTCGGGAACAGTGCAGCAGCCGGCTTCCACCACTGTACCCGCAGGACAGCAAGCCCTCAGGTGCTCCTTGGGGCCAGAGCTCGGCCCTTGTTTTACATCCCAGAGTTTTATAAAAGTCCCATTTGATGGGAAAGGGCTGTGTTGTTGGGGCTCAAGGGCCCATCTCTAGGTGAGGGAGAGATTTTGTACAGTGCATTGCACATTGGAAGCTGGTTCAAGTGCTCCAGCCAAGGGCTTCTTCCAGCCAGCAGCCTCCCAGCTCTTTTCACACACATCTCTAAAACTCCTGCAGTGAGTGGCTCTCAGCTCAAAGTGTTCTGGAGTTAGACCTGTCCTGGGTTTGCTGGCAGGGGTGGGGACACTCAGGCGGAGAAATAAGGCCCACACACAGGTCAGCAGCCATAAAATGCAGAATTTATTCAGGGGTCCAGAGCCAGCTGCTAGAAGTAGTTGATCCTGGATGTGGACCCTGAGGCGGGGACCCAGAGGTGAGCATCTGTGTGCTGCTAGAGCTTGGGTTCCCTGGGCCTCCTTGGACCCACTGCCTCTGGTCCTCCATGAACTAGGAAAAGAAAAGACCTCACTCTGTTCGTTCCACTCCCTGCAGAGTCAGCCTCTCCAGTCTGACCCTGTGAGCCGCTATGGGGACTGCCCAAATTGCGCATGACTGAAATGAAGCTGTCAGCCTGGCCACAGGGTACTGGGGACATTGTAGGCCAGAGGTGACCCGACACCAGACCGTGGTGCCTCTTGGGCTCTGGCCACTCTGGTCTCCGGGATCTGCTGTTTCTGTGTCCTTCTCTGTTTGCACCCATGCTGGAGCTTTGTTTTATTAGACTGTGATGAGTCAAACACAAAAGTGATTTTTTTCCCATTTTTGTGAATCCACCTGTTTGAGTGGATGCATACTGCTGAGATGGAGGGTTCTAGGGCTTTCTGTGTAGTGGCTTTGGAATTTTATTAACATGAAAGGCCAGAAACCAGGTTTGAGTGTGATTTATGTAGCAGCGGCTATAGTAGTCTTTTCTTTGGAGTTTAAATAGGTTATAAAAACGTGATGGGGCACTGAGGTTACCAGTGAGTCATTCTCTGGCTTATTAGCAACAGCACAATTAATAGAGACAGAAGACTTTCCCTTGACAAAGGGCTTTTCTGCCCCAGTGAGCATTTAAAAGGCACAATTCCGGCTTTGTAAAATACCAACTTCCATGCAGGGAGGCAGGACGCTCTCCTTGTCCCCGCACTAAAGGGAACTGAAATGTCACCTTCATCATGAAATAAATAACCCATCCTTCTCTCATTAAGATAAATCCCCAGTGTGATTGAATTTGAGCAGTAGGCTGGAGTGCTGGAAATACGGTAGTACTTTCTCACCCATGATGAGGAGCCCCCTCCTGCCACGGTACTGACAATCCTACTGGAACCTCAAGACCTTTCAACAGCTCCAGCAGCCTGGCCGCCCTGCTGCTGAAGGCTCTGCTCTTTGACCAGCAGCTGCAAGCTTCCTGCTGATCCCCTCTGAGAGAAGCATGTATCACCACCCCGGCCTGAGAGGCTGAGACCCTGAATGTTCATTGGAAAATGTTAGAACCTAGAGGACGGCAGAACTCTGTCACATGATCTCTGCTACCACCTGCCAGGAACCAGAACACAGTCCCTGAAACAATCGGCCCAGAATGGTCTGAACTTACTAATGACTACCAGCATCCCTCATTTTACTTCCACTTCCTACTCAGGACCAGCCACAGGAAACCAAATTTGCTACCCTAACCAATCCCATAGGACACCTGGCTTCAAGTGGGCCTTCCCGGCTTCCCCAGGCCAACAGCCTCCATCAGGGCCCACCTGAGGCTTCCCTTACCATCATGAAGCTTCCTCACGCCTTTGCCTGCTTGTGAGTCTCTGTTGAAAAGCAAGTGATGGTGCTGACTCCCCTGTCCCAGCAAGCTCTGAGTAAATCACTGCACTCATTCCCATGAGGGCTGCTGCTGCTCAGCCATTCAGCGGTGCACAGTGAGTGCTCACTGGCTGCTCAGTGCTGCGGTAGGTGCTGGTGCCAAGTGTAGCATCGCTGAGACTCAGCTGACGTTGTACCCACTGCTCTTGCACTTCCAGTGCAAATTATACAGAGGCAGCGTCCGCCTGGAGCTGGAATGCTCAGACTCTTGGGTGATGGTCTGTAGTGTAGATGACAGGCATGCTGAGTCTAAGCCACCTGCCACCACGAGAACTAAGTGCCACCTGGAAAATACATCATCACTCCTCCACCGCACGATGGACAATGCCAGCCCATGCTGCTCCCTCTTCAGAGCCCTCATGCCTTGAACTGGAAGATGTACAATCTCCTGCTTTTGTAGTGATGTAGAAAGAAGTCTCTGCCCTCTTCCTTCCAGAAGACAGCAGCTGTGTCCTGGAAGGCAAGTAGCCAGCAGCTCTGCAGGAGCTTCAGAGGCCCAATTCCCCATGCCCTTTGGGTACAGGGCAGGCTACAACCCTCCACTGTTGAGCCCTGCACCACCTCAGGATGTTCATCCCCCAAGGACATGACCCTAGAACCTACTAGGATCTCCATGCCCTATGACCGTGCTAAGTTGGAAATAAGGCTTTGTTTCTCTGACAGTGAGGCCTGAGAATGTGTTAACATTTTACAGTTGCATTGTGTTGAACCAAATTATTTGAGGTGAACCAAAATCAGGAGCTGTTTTTCACATGAGGTTCAAGTTCTCAACCTTCGACCTGTGAAGCCCAGTGGGGGGGGCTTCCTGTTTCATAACAGCTGCTTGCTGTATGTGCGGAGGTCAGCATTCCACTTCAGCCTGTGAATTTGCCTCAAGAACAGGGCTCTGCTTTTGGGGGTGCTGGCACAATCACCTTCATCATGCCTTTCTCCAGAGTGCTCAGGCTGCCTTCACAGGCTCCTTAGCTGTCATGCCCTCGTGGGGACCACGGCCCTTCCTTCAGCTTTCTCCCTTCTATGGAAGCATGGGTCTGGATGGACAAAACAGGACTGCATGATCAGACTTGCTATCTGTCCCGTGGCAGGCTGACGAAGAGAACCTGTCTTCCACTCTTCTGCAACCATTTTCTTTCTCAAAGGTTTGCACAATTAGACCACTTTTTTCTTTCCCTCAACCAGATGCTACTTTTTCTCTTTGCCAGTTCACTTTAGAGTGACAAACTTCCATTCAGGGCTGACCTTTCCATCCACAGCCACTCATCCACTGTTCCTGTCAAGTCAGCTGTTTTCCTTGGAGAATCACTGAGCTCTTCACTTTCTTTTTCTTCATTTTTCAAAGGCACATAGAATACTCACCTTAATCTCTGGAATTCACTATTTCTTTCTCCCCTGGACATAGAATTTTAAACCCTATTGAGCCGGCTGGTGAAATCAGGTCAAGTAACTACTTGGCGGTGTTCTCATGCTGCCTTCCGACCTTTGTGCAGAAAACTGCCCCAGCTCACACAGACCAAAGTTTGGGCCCAGGTCCTGACCCTACCCTTGTGTGTAAACTTGGGCAGGGTACTTAACATGCCCAGCTTTATTCCCTAGGTCTGCGACATTTGGATAATGGTGACTATATTGTTGGCCCATGGCATAAAAAGTAAGCACTTCTGGATGCAATCCACCTAGTTCATGTCTGACACATGCTGGCTCAGCCCCTCACTCAGGGCTACTGAATATCCTGCACATCATGGGGCATTGTCTGAGGGAGTATGGGGAGTTCAATTCCACCTGTGGTCCATGCATCAACTTGTGCACCTGCAATTCTGCAATTTATCCCAATCCACAGAGAGAAGCCTTACAGCTAGTTGCAATCCTGAATTCCTGTTAAGTCTCTGGAGTACTTTTAAGTATATACAAGTACTTTTAACTATATACAAGATCCTGCCCAACTGACACACTGAATCTCGGTTATCTATTCCAAACTATCAGACATTCCACCAAGCACCAAGTGGAAGACTGTTTCCAAATATTGTACATGGAAAACATGGCAGTGTATGACACATCTATCTAAAAATTACAACTAGTATTATAAAACATAGCAGATGCACAATGACTCTATCGTGGGAGGGTGTAAAATGCTCACAGCATTGCTTCCTAGGATCCAGTTAATGTAGTTGGTGATAAACAGTCACTCATTTGCAGTAATGTCCTCTTTTCTTACTACAGTCAATTATACTATAAATTGCAATTGATTCATTCTGCTTCTTATTTAAAAATTGCATTACCATTTGCTCCCCCCAACAAGAATTAGGTAAAAATAAGATCTAACTCCTAAAAGCACGGTGGGAAAGCGTCAGTGCAGGCACAGATGGCAGAGGGTGACACCACCGAGGATGTCACCGGGATCCTCTGGGCATCAGGAGCATCTAAATGTGCATCCACTCTTGTGGCCTCAGCACATTTTATTTTTATTTATTTATTTTTTTACTTTAAGTTCTGGGACACATGTGCAGAACATGCAGGTCTGTTACATAGGTATGCATGTGCCATGGTGTTTGCTGCACCTGTCAACCTGTTATCCAGGTTTTAAGCCCTGCATGCGTTAGGTATTTGTCCTAATGCTCTCCCTCCCTTTCCCCTGTATTCCTCCCCTGACAGGCCCTGGTGTGTGATGCTCACTGGGGCACATTTTTTAAAAGCACTAAACATGATTTTAAAGGGTAGCTAATTGTATTTAGAGAGTAACTCAATAGTTTTTGATATATCATCTTGTTTAAAATATGTATTGAAATTTGGAGATGTCATTATAAAATTTTTCCTGTATTACTATTTGTCAGAAACATTTTATTAAAATATATACCTTGTAAGATATTGGGTAGTACAAACCAAGAGGAAATCCACAGGAAGGGAGAGAAAAAATTAAGGTTTTTTCAAAATGTATGTCAACAAATTTGGAAAATAAACAAGTTTTTTTCTATAAGAACTTTACAAATTTAAGAAAGAGTTATAATTGCAGGAATAGTGGAACAATATAAAGAAACTTACAAAACAAAGATTAATAATCTCACTATTTTTCCTTTTCTTCCCTGGATTGCTGAGGCTGGCGTGTCTTGCCTTTCCATTCACACATGGATTATGTGCCTTATATGCAATGCCATGATTTTACAAACATTCATGCATGCACATAGAAGGCATACATCACTGCAACTTGACTTTTACAATTTTGACAACATATAATGGACATCTTTCTAGGTCCATAGATAATTAGTTTTTTCATTGTTTTTAAGGGATTGGTTCATGTTTACGTTGGCCTGGGATCAAGTAATTCTATCACTTCAGCCTCCAGAGTAGCTATTACTTTAAAAAAATAGTTACGTGGTATTAGCTATCTATTGCTGAATTAATGCTGTCCAAAAGAACTAAACAACTTAAGGGGTGTACAAGAATAAACGTTTAATGTGCGTGTACCTGGACTACTTGGTAGGTAGCCTTATCTCTACTGGACTTGCTCACATGTCTAAGGGTCCTTTGGCTCCCAGCTGATCTAAGATGGCTTGGGACGGAGACATGGGGTGACTCATTCCTTCTGCATGTACCTCTGCTTCTCTGGGAGGCTAGCCTGAGGATGTTCTTACAGCAATGGCAGAGGCTTCCGACCAAAAAGACAATCATGTAAGTGCTTTCTAGGCTGCTGTTTATAACGTGTATGCTAAAGTTCTGTATTAGCAGTCCCCAAAACAAGTCATATGGCTGATCACATAGACAGAGAGAGGGCTGCACAGTTGCATGGCAAAGGGTAGGAGTGTAAGAGGTCTGAAAAATTGTGACTATATAACCTACCACAGTATAAGTGTTCCACTATTTATTCAAGCATTCCCCATGTTAGCCACCATTTTGGTTCTTTTCGGTGTGTTGTACGTTATTACTATTATTATTCGAATGATCTACAGTGGTATACATTCTTACATGTCTATCTTTATGTATTTGCATTTATTTCAGTGAAATGTTTACCAAAGTGAAATGATTGGATCAAATATTTCTATTAGAATTAAAATTTGTATAGCTATTTTTATTCAAAATGTGCAGTGATTCATACCCATGGTAGATATGAAATAATGTACGTGTTTTCCTATATTTGGTTGGGTAAGGTACAGTGATTTTTTTCTTTGTAATAGATTAAAAATCTAATTTTTGAACTTACAAATTTAGTTCAAACATGTAAAGAACATAAAAGACATCATTCTTGTCCTTAAAACAAGAGCAAAAATTTAAAAAGCTGGACAAATGAAAAATCGATGACCATCTCTGACCTAATAGATAGCCATTTGCAGGGCAAACTGTCACCCTGAAATTTGAAGAGACAGGTGCATATAGAGAGTAACAGGCAAGATCTGCCTACTTGACATGCAAGACACTGAAGCCAAAGATGCTGGAATCAGAAACTCCTTGTGATATCAAACACAGTATGTGCAGCTTTCAACCAGAAATTTTAAGACATGGAAAAAGGCAAGAAAGAAACTCTAAAGAGACAAAGCAAGGCAGACTCATGTATGACAAAAATATTGGACATATCAGACAGGAAATTTAAAATGACTATGATTAATATGCCAAGGGATTTATGAAATAGTAGGTAACATGCAAGACATAAATGGTAAATGTAACAGATAAAAATAATTAGAAAAGTGGTAAATATCAACTCAACATATAAATTACCACTTTAAATGTGAATGGTCTAAGTAGGTGAATTAAAAAACAGGGATTGTCTGAATAGATTTTTTTAAAGTGAATTTAAAAACCTATTTTTTTCCCTGAAAAAAACCCATTTTTAAATATAAAGATACAGAAGTTAAAAGCACAGGAATGAAGAAAGATTTATCAGTCAGGCACTAATCAAGAGAATTAGAAAATGTATATTAATTTCAGATAAAGAACACTTCAGAAGAAGGAAATTTAAAGGAAAAAGGTTTATATGGCATAATAATAAAGTGTTCTATTCTCAAAGAAGTCATAGTAATTCTAAATCTGTATCCACCTAACAGGAGGACATCAAGTTTTGTGAAGCAAAACCTGATAGAACTAAAAGAAGGAAAATATATAGCCACATTTTTTTTTAAAGATGCAACACTCCTCTGTCAGAAATTGATAGATGGAACAAAAAAATCGGTAAGAATACATATGATCTAAACTACATTATTAATCTACTTGATCTAATTGATTTTTATAGAATAATCTATCCAGTAACAGCAGAATACACTCTTTTTCTCAAGCTACCATGAAATTTTCACCACGATAATCTTCATCATGTGTGCCATAAGAACACATTAGCAAATTTAAACTATTATGCATTGTCCAAAGTATGCTTTCAGATTACAATGGAATTGAACTGAAAATTAATAACAGAAATATGGTAGGAAATCCTTGATTGCTTAGAAATTAAGCCACATTTTATCTAAATAACCCATGGGTCAAATTAGAAATTTTAACAGAAAGCTAAAATATACTTTGAACTAAATAAATATGGAAATACAAATAACCAAAGTTTGTGTGATGAAGCAAAAACAGTACTTAGAGATAAATTAATAGCACTGAAAAAACTAGAAAAGAAAAAATCTAAAAGAAATAATCTAAGCTTTAACCTTAAGGATCTGAAATAATAAGAGAGCTTTAGCCTAAAGCAAGCAGAATAATCAAAATTATAAAAATTAAGGCAGAAATCAATGAATTTGGAAACAAGAAAATAAAAGATACTTTCAAGTAAACCTAAAAATTCCTTGAAAAAGTTAATAAAGTTTATAAACCTAGGAATTGCAATTAAGAAAAAAAATTACCCATATCAGAAATATGTCAGGTTATCTCTATTGACAGCATTGACATTAAAATAAGAATAAAGAAATACTATATTAAGAACTACTTTTTGCCTACAAGTTTGATAATTTAAATTAAGGATATATTCCTTAGAGGTAAGTATCAGAACTTGTATAAAATGTTACAGTTGAATAGGGCTTAGATATTTTCATAGTTCTATATCTTTAGAAATAGTAAATATTATCTATATTAAAGTTATTCAATCAATAATAATTACCAAAATAAGAAAGCACAAGGCTCAAATGATTTTGTGGGAAATTCTATCAGGTATTAAAAGAAGAAATAGTCATTTCTTAATAATATTAATAATTATTAATAACAATACTGTAATACTAAACATTTCCATGATCTCTTTTATAAAATAGAAATGGAGAGAACACTTCTGAGCTCATTTTATGGGGTAAACTTTATCTGAATACCAAAACCAAATAAAGACATTGTATAAAATAAAAATTATAGACCAAAGCCTACCATGAACATAAATGCATAATCGCCAATAAAATATTAGCAAGTATAATGCAACCATGTATAAGAAGGATTACACATCGTGTACAGGTGGGATTTGTTTTAGGTATTCATGCATGATTCAATATTCAGAAATCAATTAATGTAATCCTCCAAGTCAACAGGATAAAGAAACAAAACCACATGGTCATGTCAATTGATGTAGTACAAGCATTTGGCAATATCTAATGTCATTCAAGGTAAAAACTCTCAACACAAGAAGAATAGAGGGGAGCTTCCTCAACTTGATAAAGGACATGTACACACACATACACACACACACACCCTGCAACTAACATCATACTTAATGATAAAGCAAGATTGGACAATGTTACCTTATTGTCAGGAATGAGGCAAGGGTGTTCTCTTTTACCATTTCTATGTGATGAAATTGTAGCTAGTACATTAGTTAGAAAAACACATATATACCTATATACATATGTTTGTGCACACACACAAAGGGGAAAGGTAAAAATAAAACAAAAAACTTTCTTTTGCAGGTGACAGGATGGTCTATGTGCAAAATCACTCAAAATCTACAAAATTTTCTGGAACTAATAAGCAAGCATAGCAAGGTTGCAAAGTCTTTATCCAAAAGTTATTTCTTACATACCGGCAGTGAACAATTAGAATTTTAAGTTAAAAACCAATAGTATTTATGATAGCACCAAAAATAAACATATACTTAGGCATAAAACTATACAAATAAGCATGTAAAATATAAAACACACTAATGAAATAAAGCAAAGAAGATCTAAACAAATGGGAATATTCTGTGCTCATCAATAGGAAAATTCAATATTGTTCAGATATAAATTCTTCTGGATTTGACTAATCTGTATTCCAATGCAATTACAATAAACTTCTCAGAAAGCTACAACAAACTCCTCCTACAGTTTATAAACTTAAATTAGCCAACACAATACTGAAGAAACAAAAAATTTGGAGGTAGATCCGATCTTTGACAAACCTGACAAAAACAAGCAATGGGGAAAGGATTCCCTGTTTAATAAGGGTGTTGGGAAAACTGACTAGCCATATGCAGAAAGCAGAAACTGGACCCCTTCCTGACACCTTACACTAAAATTAACTCCAGATGGATTAAAGACTTAAACATAAGACCTAACACCATAAAAACCCTAGAAGAAAACCTAGGCAAAACCATTCAGGACATAGGCGTAAGCAAGGACTTCATGACCAAAACACCAAAAGCATTGGCAACAAAAGCCAAAATAGACAAATGAGACCTAATCAAACTCCACAGCTTCTGCACGGCAAAAGAAACAGTCATTAGAGTGAATCGGCAACCAACAAAATGGGAAAAAATTTTTGCAGCTTACCCATCTGACAAAGGGCTGATATCCAGAATTTACAATGAACTAAAACAGATTTACAAGAAAAAAACAAAAAAGCCCATTCAAAAGTGGGTGAAGGATATGAACAGATACTTTACAAAAGAAGACATACATGAGGCCAACAAACATATGAAAAAATGCTCATCATCACTGGTCATTAGAGAAATGCAAATCAAAACTACATTGAGATACCATCTCACGCCAATTAGAATGGTGATCATTAAAAAATCTGGAGGCAACAGATGCTGGAGAGGATGTGGAGAAATAGGAACACTTTTACACTGTTGGTGGGAGTGTAAATTAGTTCAACCATTGTGGAAGACAATGTGGCGATTCCTCAAGGACCTAGAAATAGAAATTCCATTTGACCCAGCAGTCTCATTACTGGGTATATATCCAAAGGTTTATAAATTGTTCTACTATAAGGACACATGCACACGAATGTTCATTGCAGCACAGTTTACAATAGCAAAGACCTGGAACCAACCCAAATGCCCATCAATGATAGACTGGACAGGGAAAATGTGGCACATATACACCATGGAATATTATGCAGCCATCAAAAATGATGAGTTTGTGTCCTTTGTAGGGACATAGATGAACCTGGAAACCATAATTCTCAGCAAACTAACACAAGAACACAAAATCAAACACCACATGTTCTCACTCATAGGCTGGTGTTGAACAATGAGAACACATGGACACAGGGAGGGGAGCACTACACACTGGGGTCTGTTGGGGGGAAATAGGGGAGGGACAGCGGGGGGTGGGGAGTTGGGGAGAGACAGCATGGGGAGAAATGCCACATATAGGTGAAGGGGAAGAAGGTAGCAAATCACACTGCCACATATGCACCTATGCAACAATCCTGCATGTTCTTCACATGTACCCCAAAACCTAAAATGCAATTAAAAAAAAAATTGGAGGACTCCCATGACCCACACTATCAAAGCGTAGAAGGCTTACGATAGCAACAGTAATCAAAACAGCCTTGTATTGGTGAAAGAATAGACAAGTAGATCAATGGAACGTGAGAGAGGCAAGTAGTAGACCCACACAAATATATTGCAGTGATTTTTAATGCAAGCACAAAGAAAATTCAATGGAGAAGATAACACTTTCTGTAGAAGGTACTGAGTCAATTGGACATCTATATGCAAAAAAAAAAGAAAAAAAGAAAAAGAAAAAAGATCCAGACATCCAGATGTAGACTTTATAGCTTTCACAAAAATAAGCTCAAAATGGATTACAGAATTGTATAAAATGTAAAAACTGTAATACACTTAGAAGAAAATAAATGAGAAAATCTACATGACTGAGAACCTGATAATGAATTTTGAGACACAAAACAAAAGCTTCATCCACAAAAGAAAAGCTATTTGACTTTAGTAAAATTTAAAACTTCTACTCTGTGAAAGACACTGTTATGACAATGAAAAAAGAAAGCCATAGCCTGGGTGAAATATTTACAAGACACGCATCTGATAAAAGGCTTGTATCCAAAATATAGGTAGAGCACTTAAAACATAGCAGGAAATGAACAGTGAAAATGGGCAATTCATAGGAATATAAGCCTCATCAGAGAAGATATACAGATGAAAAGTTAGCCTAAGTAGATATGCAACATTAGGTATTATGAAGGAATTGCAATTTTTAGAAAGATAAAGATAGCACTACACACCTGTTAGTGTAGTGAAAATTCCAAAACACGGGCAATACCAATTACTGGTGAAGATGAGAAGCAGCAGAAATTCTCATTCATTGCTTGTGGGAATGCAGAATGCTACATCCACCTCCCAAGGTAGTTTGGCAGCTTCTTTTGAAGGTAAACATATTATTAGCATGCAATTCAACAATCACACTTCCCAGTATTTACTTAACCAAACTGAAAATTTATATTCACAGAAATGCCTGCGTGGGAATGTTTATAGTGGCTATTTTTATAATTACTAAGAACTAGAAGCAATACAATGTCTGTTTTCTAATAGATGAATGAATTCTCAAATAGACAAACAAGGGAGTGCCATTCAGCAATCAGAAATAAACTATCAAGCCATGGAAAGACACCAGTGATTCTGAAATTCACATAAATTAGTGAAAGAAGAAAGTCTGAAGATTCTACATACTATATGATCTTATATGACAGGCTGGAAAAAGCAAGTTATAGAGATTGAGATGACAAACAGATCCATGACTGCTGGCGGCCCAAAGGTGGTAGGGTGAAAGACGAGGAGCTCAGCAGATTTTTGATGGATATCATCATATATATATACTGTATAATACTCTAATGGTAGATACATGACATTACATATTTGTCAACTTTACAGGACAACAAGGAAATCTTAATTCATGTAAACTTAAAATAATTAGGAGTAGCGGACTCCTAGTGTGGAGATAAGAAAATGACAGAATAATCTAACTGCAATAAATATAAATGTGTCAAAGCACTTTACTGAGGTGAGTGGAGATAAAGGTGTTGACCTAAGTAACTTTTTCAGTAAGTGGAAATCTTAAGACTCATAAAAAAACAAACAAACAAATAACAACAACAACAAAAAAAACCCAGACCTGTGCAGAGGCATTGTATTCCAGCTGATAATATTTTACATATGGGTGCAGGTCAGCGATTCTGAAACTGTGTATGAATACTGGAAATGACTAACTAAGCAAATGTATGGCAAAATGTGAGACCCAGGTTTTTCAGTGCTGGAAACCTACAGCTATGAAGAGGGCAAATAATCCATGTAATAGTGGATTGGAGTTGGAGGCCTCAGCATGACTTCATGTTCAGCTTCATATAGACACAGGTGACTGTGCATAGAGCTATTACTACACCTGTGCATTTTCGTGGTTAGTATACATACATGGATTTCTTTATTCAGCTCAGTCTACATGCAAAGGACTCCTCAGTAGCAACAAGCACACTTACCATCCAAATCTTCTTTTCTAATGCCATTCTGCAATCAAAGGAACCGGAACTCCTGGGAGAAATGACTAATTTTAGGACTGTGGAAGGAAGTGTTCAAGATGATCTCTGAGCATCCTGTAGTTCCAGAAGGTGAAGCACATGATGGACACACAGCTGCACACACATGCAATACAGGGGTCTGTTCAAGGGCTGCCAGCACTAACCGAAGGCACCAGCAGTGGCCAAGGCCATGTTCTGTTTGCAACACAAAATCAAATAGTATTGGGCTGTATCCCAAAGTATAAAATATTCATGATTCTATGTGGATGTAAATAACTGCATAAATAAATAAATGGGGGAAATAGACAAATATCCTATGAAGAATGTTTTGAAATAATTTATATAGATCACCTTTAAGGAAATGGAGCATAATTCCTCCACTCTCTAAGTATGCATAACAACTTTCTTCCAAAGTGCATAACAGCGTTCTTCCAAAGAACATAGCAAGAAAAGAGTAGGAAGTAACTTCACAGGGTAATAAACTGACAAACAGAACCTCAGCCTGATGATCAAGATCAACATCATGTACCCTTGATGTGAAGTGATGAGAAGGACACTGTGCCTCTGTGTTCTTTTCAAAAATCCATAACCCAGTCTAACCATGAGAAACACGTCAGACAAATCGCAGTGGAAAGACATCTGATAAAAAGCTTGACCAGTACTCTTCAAAACTGTCAAGGCCACCAAAAAGAAAGAAAGCTTGAGAAAATGGCACAGCCGAGAAGCCAAAGAGACATGAGGACTAAATGTAACACACTGACCTGGATGAGGTCCCCAAATGAGAGAAGCCTTCGGGAAAAGCTGAGGACATCTGTATAAATTATGGACTTTAGTTAATGATAATGAATGAATATTGATAATTTCATTGTGGCAAATGCGGCATTTTAAGATAGGATGTTAATTATAGATAAATGTAGGTTTGGACATACGGGGAACATTTAGACTATCTTTGCATTTTTTTTTTTGGTAAATTGAAAATCTTCTAAAATGAAATGTATATTTAAAAAACTAATTGTTGATTCACCCTTTATATAAAAGTGAGTAAGAACATCGTCTCTTGTGAAAATACGCAATGATATGATGATGGATAAAACCAAAAGATCTAAACAGATAAATTGGAGGGAAACAGATGGCCTTCTCTGCCTTCCAGAAACTTGAAACTGATGGTCATTCTGCTTTGGTTAGGACTCCTAGATGCAAATTTACAGAGTATTTCACCTAACATTGATAAAATCTGTTCTATCCTGAGATAAGTGCTGGATCTTAAAGCTCCGTCCCTGTGTAGCTAAATTAAGTAAGTCAGAACGTGGCCTCAAGTAAACAGCACTGAAGCCTTTGGTGGAGAAGGATAATAAAGGCAGTCAACCAACAGCTGGAGTATCACAGTCCTGAGGGCTGGCCTGAGTGTTCTCAGAGGGTTTGTACCCTCCCCAATCACATAAGGAACCTGTGTAAAACAGCAACTAGTGCCAACTGAACTGTTCACCCCCGAAACACCAGTTTATGTAAACTCAATTACTTACATGACCAGAACCAGTGATTTCTGAAAAGAAGCCTCTCATCTACTCTGCTAAGTTTTCTGCCAAAACACAGCATGAGTTTTGTTTTCTTTAAAAACTACCATTTCCATATAATTGGATTAACCCAGCATGTGACTACAGCCAGATGTCGAAGCTTCCTAGATTGGGTAGACCCATCATGTGACCTCAGGCTTCTCTCACAATATGCTGGGAGTTAAAATTGAGGCATCGTCTAAAACCTATCTTGAGTATCCTGAGGAAGTTACAACTTGTGGTGGGGGAAAAAAATTACCAATGGTCCAATTAAGGTTTCAGATGTTCAAACAGCCATGGTCAGAGACCAAGGAATGATTTGCTGATTAAGGGCTTGCAGCAACCTTTAATTTTGTTAAGATGTACAGAAGGATAATAATGAAGACATTCTCAAGCAAGTATTTTCCTCAAACAAATCCTGTGGTTAAAGGAAGAGAAAGAGACCTTGCTAGACTCTGAAGGGGCTGCTTGCCTAGAAGGCATTTACCTTTGGAAATAAAAAGGTGTTTCCAGTGGTCTTCTGGAAGCTGTAAAAATAATAATAATAATAATAATAAAATTTTTAAAATTCAGAATCTATTTAATCGCTCAAGTCTCCTTTCAAAGTATTTTCACTGCTATGAATCCAGCATACTTCTTTTTTTTCCGTGCTGGTCATCTATCTCTTCCTAAGATTCAGACTCTCAATTAAGAGAGCATTTACCAATTTCTCCTACATGCTGCAAATGGAGGGTTATGATGATATGAGCGTCATAGTCTTTGTTCTCAGAAATCACGCCATAATACAGGGAATAGGAAAGCACATGGAATTGCAGGGCACAGAGAAGAGGGACAAAGTTCCATGGAAACAAAGAGAAATATTATTTTAATTTGGGGGGCGGGTAAAGGAACATTTCATGGAAGAAGTGACATTGGAATTGGATCAGACTTCCAAACCTGAGGAAGTTTCCTTCATCCTGGAAGAGGATGGGTGCTCTTTGGCTTTTTTGTTTTGTTGCTTGGGACTTTGAGAACTAAATCTAGATTTTTGCCAGGAGACGATATTATCATTTTCTTTTCAGAACACAGAGATTTGACACCCACACTGAGTAAGGTCAAGATACAAGCTTCTAAGATGTAACTCTGGGGGATTCTGAAGGGCTGCCCATAGGCTTTTTGGAAGAGTGGTAGCTTCTCTTCTTAGATGTTCAAAACATAACGTTCTTCCTCATACTGCATTTTTACCTACTCCCCGGCCCTGAGCAGGGGTGCCATCCTTAATGCATCCCAGGAGCCACAGATGACTTTGGAAGACCTTGCTCAGAGGTGACCCATGAATGACTCACCTGCCTGGGGATAATTTCTATGTGATTTTCTTGCATCTCTCAAGCCTGACTACATTTTTCAAAAGTGTAATCTTTAGAAGGGCCAAGGGTAGCCCAGTTTGATCCACTTGGTCGGCAGTCTTTTCCACATGGCCATCTCCACTGTCAATTTCAAGGTACCACTGCACAGTGAGAATAAACGCAAAGTTCAAATAATAAACGGGATGGGTTAATAAACAAAAGCTGAAAAGGAAATTAATAAGTTGAAAGTAGAACTAAGCAAATTACCCAGGATTCAGAAGAGAGAGCAAGAAATAGAAAATATGAAAGAGAAAAGAAATGGCAGATAGAATGAAGTCTAACACAAACTAACTGGAGTTTCCAAATGAGATAAATGAGAAAATGAGAAAAAAGCAATATTCAAAGAGAGGATGGTGATGAATTTTCTGAATTTAGAATACACTGGACTCCTCAAAGTCAGGGAATATCATCAATCCCAATCCTATAAATTATGTTTTAATTTCATTAAGCACATTTTTAACTTCTCAAACTTTTCTGTGGTTAATTCTCAAATTCCATAATTGATTATGGTAGAATTTTGTTCACTGATCAAACTTGTAATTTGACTTTTAAATATTATTTTAATCACTTCCTGCCTTAACCAGCCTTCTGCTCCTGCCAGGGTCCAGCTCGCTCCAAACAGACTTCCCATTCAGTTTAAGGTTTGTGTTTATTTTACAGTGGACATATAACATTTCAATTATCTGAGTTTCTCTGAGAATAATTGTGCTGTGTCGCCTATGCCGATCCCTAGTCACGGTGAATTTTTATACTTTTTTGGTATTGTTTAACTTTTGGGCATCTGAGGCCTAAATCCATGGATATCCTCTAGCAAATGAGGTTATAGAGTTACAGAAAAGTTTTCCACCTGCCCCTTCCTAGTGTCCTGGTGTGACTAGATTGAGACGCTTCCTATGCTCCTCTGATCTTGGATTGTACGTAGATCAGAAGTTCTAAACCAACCAAGAAATTTAAAACATGATAATCTAGATGGGAGACCAATATATCACTTTTCTCATTGATGAAGTCACTGTTGGAGTATTTGGCTATATCTGCAGGCAACTATGCCTCTGAATGCTGGGCCTCAAGCTGACCGAGTGGCCCGTCCCATCAGGGCAGAGCAGGAACAACAAAGCCACTCCCCACACATGTGGGGGTGAGGTCTCCCCACTCAGCTCCCCATCCACCCAAGCTCTCTCCAGGGATGGCAGTATGGCTTCCGGGGGGAAGCTGGAGGAAGGACTGGTCACATGAGCCCTATTCCTTCCCCAAATGCACCCATCAGCTACTCATCCTTCTTCCACAGGAAGAAGTAAGAGGTAGCCAGACACAGAGGGTGAATGTGGACTATCCTTTCCATGCAGCCAAGGATGTGTGGGGTGTGGCCGTGAAGGTCCCACATGGGGAGCATCTGTGACGGGCTGAGAGCATGCCAGGAACATGCTAGAGTACCACGTGTCATCTATTCTTACAAAGTCTCCAGAAATGTCTCCTCAGTGTGCTCCTTCCCACCGCCCACCAGCTTGGACCCAGCCCACCCTAACTTATTTGAGACCACTAAGCATCCCCTGCCTGCAGTCCTTCCTGCCTTAATCAGCCTTCTGCTCCTGCCAGGGTCCAGCTTTTTCCAAACGGACCTCCCGTTCACTGTGTCCTGCCTGGAATACTCCACAACCCCAGTGCCGGGAGACCAATGCCATGTCCTGAGTTGAGTCCACGAAGGGCTTCATCATTGGGGCCTGTCAGACTTGGGTTCCAAGACTGGCCCTATCCACTCTGTACTCACCAAACTTTCCTCACTCCCAAAAACACAGTTGGCTCCAAGATTTCGGGGTCCGATCATGCTGAAGCCTCTCTCCTTGTTCATCAGGGACCATCATAAAGGTCATCATTCCTTCCAGGAGGGAGACTTCACAGCCAGTCATGGCAGATGTAGTAGGCTGTCCTCTCTCTCTGTGTCTATATATTTAAATCTCAGCATTCCTGGGAAAAAGATGGACAGAACAAAACAAATATCCTTAAGGCAAAGAAAAGTGTGAGGAAAAGCAGCAGGGCTGGAGTGCACACTGCATCGTCAAGAGCAGGGTTGGATTTGAGGTGCTACCAGAGCACATGAAGGGGCTCCAGGAGGGACAGGGATTGGGTTGCCGACAGAGGGTGAGGGTCCTTGGACACTGAGAAGACAAGTCTTCCACAGGGAGCCTCCAAGACGCTCCAAGCTAGGCAGGGATGTGGGGTCATGTCATCATACAAAGATATGAAAGAGATATTACAACCACCTAGTCAAGATGGGAAATTTGGGGGTTCCATTTCCCATCTACCTCCAGCAGGGCTCACTTCCATCCCTACCAAGATGGAGCAGTGGGTGGGGCTTGCATCACAGAGTGCAGCTAGACAGTCTCTGTCAAAGGCCAGTGCCAGCAGCAGGGGCTGGCACCTCCTTTCTTGACTCAGGTGCCCCAGGAAGTCAGGCATGTGGTTCTCGTTCTACTGACTCCAAGCCTCATACTTCTTAGAAGTGTTGAGAGGCAGGACTGGTCCTTCTGGGTCCACTGAGGAAGAGTAGGGACTTGGGTCTGGGCTGCAGCCACAAGCACATAGAGGGAGCTGGTGGACCCTGACAAAGAACTTCACCAATTCCTTTAAAATGCATGGGTAAGCCCTGCCACACAGTTACATTTCAGAATGGAATCAGCTCAAACCACTGTGCTAGAATCACATCGCACATTGAAGGCTCTTGGACTGGAGGAGTTCTCAGTGACCAAACAGTGGGGAAGTCTCCCTGCCAAGCGGTCCTGGCTGGCGAGGGCCTTGCACTGGGCTCTGTTTTCTCAGTCTTCCATGAGCGCTTTAGAGGGAAAAGTGTTGTCTTTTAATGCAGCTGTTTGTTGTGTGTTATATTAGTCTGCCCTCATACCTGAGACTGGGTAATTTATGAAGGAAAGAGGTTTAGTTGACTCGCAGTTCCACATGGCTAAGGAGGACTCATAATCATTGTGGAAGGAGAAGAGGAGCAAAGACACATCTTACCTGCTGGCAGGCAAGAGAGCTTGGCAGAGGAGCTCCCAGTTATAAAACCATCAGATCTCATGAGACTTATTCACTACCACGGGAACAGTATGGGGGAAACCGCTCCCATAATTCTATTATCTTCACCTAGTCCTGCCGTTGACACTTGAAGATTATTACAACTCAAGGTGATATTTGGGTGGCGACACAGCCAAACCACACCACGTGTGCACAACACTTGATTAGTCCATCCTTCCTTCAATTCTCCCAGCCCTCTGTTCATCTTCCCTACCAACACTTGTTAACATTCTATGATAACTGCATTTTCAAATGTTAACTTTTCCCAGCAATGTATAAGGCCACAGGTGTGGGACTGTACATTAAAATGTCTACCACCACCTGGGCAGGACCAGGCCCACAGACAAAGCTATGTGCAATGAACGAATGAAAGAATGAGCATATTTAAATGTTCACTCCCCCAAAAATGCAAAATGCCTCCACCTCTGATCAACACATTAACACTGTCTGAAAAATTTATTGAGGAATGAAATGTTGCATCAACATATTATCACTTTAACTAATTTACATGTGCACTGACATATTTAAATAGTAATAAAATAATCACCCTAAGAAGAGGTCTGTAGTTGTATTTATAATAGCATTATCTATTGGTAATCTATGTCCAAAAGTAACTGAAGGTCTAAGTTAAAATTAATTTTACAAGCTAGAGTTTAAGCAAAGAAGAATCATAACTTCCCTAAGATGAGATAATTATTCATTTGTAGGAGGTGAAATTAAGAGACATGAGAAAACTGTTACCAATACTTTGCCTCCTGCAGCAGAGTGGTTTAAATAGAAAGTCCGGGCATGGGGCTAGTCTGATGGTATTTGGGAACTGCTGTGATAAAAACTTTTCTTGAGGTAATCTGAAATGAATTTAGCAATTTCTGGTAACAAAAAAGAAAGCTTATAGGATTCTAGGCCATTGCAGGCATAATCATAATTGGAAGAAACAAGCAAAAGTCAACATAATAAAACAAAAGTAAAGAAAGCCTGTTGCTGTCGTCCTCACTTCATGATCGATGTGAAAGGCCCATCCGAGAGTTCATTTAAATGTGCAGAAGGGCAGAATGCGGAGGAATGGCTGGTGTCGCCACACCTGGAACCCATCCTGACTGTTCTAAACAGGAAGGGGCTGAGGGGTCAGTGCGGTCAAAAATGATGGGAAGAGCAGGATGGCCAATAAGAGGAAAGCTTTGGAGGCAATAAATAAACAGCCTGATAGAGAGACAGATGGAGGAGGGGCTGCACAAATAATCACACGAAAGGCAGAGGGGGAATGAGAGGTGCAGGGTAGAGAGTGGGGCTTGCAGAGAATGTCTCCATTCAGGGCTGGGGAGCTCCAACACTGTCACATGCAGACCAGGGAGCTTGTGGGAGCAGAAGAAGCCAGGCATGACAATGAGGCCTGAACAGAGTGTTCTCTAGGGCTGAAAGGAGAAAAGATGGGTCCTCCACACTTCCAGTCAGTGCTTCTCCCCAAAAATGCATGGGATGCTGCAAATACCTTGATTTGATAAATGACTGGGTGTGGTAACATGCAGAGGCTCTAAATGGGAAGAAGAGAACATTCCGATGAAACGTCACCCAAGGACTGATACTCAAATCCAACTTAACACTAGGAAAGCAACATAACTTACTGGGAACTCAGTGTGTCCACTGTGAAAAGAGAGCTGGGCGTGTCTTCTCACTGTAAAGTGTATTCAAGTTCAGCTCTAGTCGCTACCCAGAATCAAACGTCGCTAAGTTTGAATTGCTGTATAAAATACGCTTTAAAAACAGATGTGCCCTTCAGAAGCAACTCTGGCTAAACTCACTGCCTCTCGGAGTTTTCGTTCTCTGCCACCCACCACTGTTGCTTTTACAAAAAGCTTTGGAGGTCTGGTCAAAGCAAAATCAATCAGCAAGATTTAAAAAAATCAAACAAATGAAGCAGAATTCAATTTAGTATTGAATATGCTAAAGTTTTGTGAACCTAGCAGTATTTTCTCATTGCCCTCTGCTGGGTCCTGGGTGGTCACTGGGTCTCCCCAGTTCTGTGCCAGCTGGTTCATCATCTCTAAGTCTGACAGCTCCAGGGACACAGGGTGAGTGTGTCCGATGCACACTGTGCATGATCTAGCTAAATTCTTCCCGAATTTTTGTCTCCACCCTGGAACTTCTTTCCTGAAGTGAAGCACGGCTTCTGCCTATACATGCAGAGTAAGATTTCTGTAAACTAATTAACAACACATTTCTATTGTGACACTTGGTGGCAATATATGCCACAATAACATTTGATCATTAACAAGCGATATTCAGGCTTTTCTAGGGAAAGAAGCAAATGTGGACGGAAGCCATCTATCCAGTAAACAGATACTAATTAATTGGGCCCCAGTAAAGGAAAAACTCTGAATTAATGAATGCATGTCATGCATTAATATCAACAACGAAAGTTAATATTTATGCATCAGATAAAATTGCTACAGTGTTGGATGCATAGATTTATCTGTATCCCACACAGTAACCCATCGGGGGCATACATTTACTAAACACCCTACTTTGCAGATGAGGATGCTGCGGCCGTGGACAGGCTAAGGTTTTATCCAAGGTCACATATGAGAAGTGGAGGCACATGTCAAATCTAGACCCCCCTGCATTCAAATGTCTGTGTTCCTGGTCACTGTGAAGTGCTTTTTTCTCATCATTTCAGCCCCCTGAGGAGGTACATTCTCACCTAAGCCAACCCGGAGAAGTTTCTAAAGCTGGTGCTGGATTTGGCTCATGCCTTTGCAAACTCCAGCATGTGGGTGAACTTTCAACCTCTCTCACTAGTTGTTCTTTAATATTGAGGAAGTCCTAGAGGAAAAAGCAAAATTTAAACTGCGTAAGCTTTTGATCTTGAATAAAACCAGGTGAGAAGTGATTTTTTTTACACTTCTCCTATTTATAAGCTCTGACTACTTCCTCTTTGATATCTTCCAGTTCTTTCTCCAGTTGATCCTTCTTCTCAATGTCAGATTGTGGTTCAGTGCAACCCACGGTTAAAGGGCAAATACTGTCCTCATTCCTCACTTTGGGTTTCTATTCAAACCGTGGCACTCTCTCACTTCCCTTTGTGGCCAGCCTTCTGTAAGGGGTACCTGTGTCCCCCGGTCACTTTCCCAGCCTCTCCCTAGCTCCCTTTGGCATCGGATCCACCACCTCTCAGGCTCTGCTCTGAAGGCTCCAGTGCAGGCTGAGGCTGCCTCTCTTCCTCAGGGTCATTTGCAATTTCCCAGGGGTCTATCCTTGGCTACTTTGTTTCTGAGCTCTCCTTCCCTCAACAATCACATAGAGTCTGATGATTACCCAGTTCTAGAGCTCCCAGATGTCCAGCTCCTGTTCCCTCGCCTTGTAAATCCTCAGACCCTGATGCTCACAGTATCTAAAACCAGCCCCAACCCCATGTTCCCCAGGCCTGTGCCTGACCTGCATCTCTGGCTATTGCCCATGCCAAAATGCTGGGAGTCATCTTTATCTCTCTCTTTCCCTGAATCCCGTCCTCAGTAAAAGCTGAGACTCTTCTCTTTCCCAGAGTTTTCTCAATGTTTTGTGCCCTCATTTCCTTTCTCCTGTCCATCTCCCTGTTTACATGACCTTTGTCCATTAGGAAACCCCCTTAATGGCTTGCCTGGCTCTTGGTTTTCTTCTCCCCGGCCTGTGCCTCTGTCTTTGGTTAGAATAGTCCTTTATCTAAAACAGAGATGATCTTGAGAGGGGCTTCTGGTTCCCCATGGCCACCAGATGGTGAGCGGCTCTTCAGCACCACTCTCTGGCCACCGCCTCCTCTCTTGGCTCCATCCTCCAATGCTCTAGTTTATTCCTGGGTGCGATCCCAGCTAACAGCTTCTCTTTCCCCAGACCTAGGTCAGTGCCTGTGAGCCTGTGAGTGTCTCCTCTTTCTACCATCACTCGAGAGAGACCTCCACTGGAAGCACGTCCCAGACCACTTGGGGCTGCATTCTTCATTCCTCCTGTTTGAACATCCCCCTTGTGTATCCCCATCACCAGGAGTTAGGATCATCTCAGCTGGCTCTCTGGCTGCAGTGAGCCACGAGGGCAGGTGCTGCATCTTATTCCTTCCTTACCCACGCCCCAGCAGAGCACACGTCACAGCCACAGTTGGAGGAAGGCAGTGCTCCTTGCATCCACAAATGAAGGTTTTGATGCCGCCTGTGCTGATTCACTGCTCTCAAATCGGACACCGTCTGAGCCGATTTCCTTTTGCACCTACTTCCTGCCCTATTTCTTCCCGGCCAACACATAGGAGGGAAAACCCCACATCCTCTAATAGCAAAGGCTAGAATCCCTGTGGAAACAACCCTTGATGGCTTGTCTTGCATTATCCCAGCTGACTCTTCTTTCTCTGATATTTTCAGATGAGTTGAATAATATTCAGATTCTAACCAAGAAGCCAAAGGGCCAACCACATCCATCTTCAGATGACATCCGCTGAGAATTTTGCCGTCACCTAATGGGGACAAAGCACATGAGGAGGGGTGCATGTGGGATGATGACATAAAAATGCTAAACCAGCAAGGGGGACAGTGCACACAAGGTCATTTGGTAATTCAAGCTAACGCGGTTTGTGGTCCTCTGGAGGGGGCAGTCACCACGCACCAGATGCTCTCAGGGCTGCTGCAGAGCCCAAGGCGTGGGCACCAGGGCCCTAGGAGAGGCCGTGGCGCATGGGCAGAGGAGGCCTCGCTGCCTTTTTAATTTAATTTATAAACAATAGAATTTATTTCTCAGAGTTCTGGAGCCTGAGAAGTCCAAGATCAAGGAGCCAGGCGATTCAGTGTCTGGCGGAGGCTGCTGTCGGCTTCCAAGACGGAGCTTTGCAGCTACGTTCTCTGGAGGGAGCCATCATTGTGTCCTCACGTGGCTGAAGGTAGGAGGAAAAAAAGGAATGAAAAGCATATGAAGTTTTGGGAGGCCGAGGCGGGTGGATCACGAGGTCAAGAGATCGAGACCATCCTGGTCAACATGGTGAAACCCCATCTCTACTAAAAATATGAAAAATTAGCTGGGCATGGTGGCACGTGCCTGTAATCCCAACTACTCAGGAGACTGAGGCAGGAGAATTGCCTGAACCCAGGAGGTGGAGGTGGTGGTGAGCCGAGATCACGCCATTGCACTCCAGCCTGGGTAACAAGAGTGAAACTCCGTCTCAAAAAAAAAAGAAAGAAAGAAAGAAAGAAAAGCATATGAAGCCTCTTTTATCAAGGCCCTTATCTCTTTCACCAGGAAGGAGAGTTATGACTTAATCACCTCCTGAAGGCCCCACGTCTTAATACTATTATTTCATTGAGAATTAACATTCAACATGAATTTTGGAGAGACACAAACATCCAAACTGTATCGCTGCCCATGGCCACCACGGGTGCATGTTATACACGGAACACTTCCCATCCTGAGGATGCTCCAGGCAGGTACATACTTAGCCCCCAACCTTCCCTGGGGTTCCCCGCTGTGTGGAGGAGCAATAGGCCCCACGTGACCCGCTAAGGAGGCCTGGGCCAAGCATGAGCTTAAGAGGCTGGCTCTGTGCTTCACGCTCTTGGCTCCCACTTAGCTCTTGGTGGGGAATGAAGAGCACCTTTTCCTGGGTAGAGAGCTTGGCTGTCCTCAGCCACCAAGCTTCTAAAGGAAAGGAGAAGAGGGGTGCAAAGAGGAGAAAACCGACTTTTCCTGCCGCACAACTCTCTCTGCAGCAAGAAGCCCTACGGCCTCTGCTCTGGGCTTTGGGCATGGCTGCTAACGTGCTGGGTGACAGCGGCATCCTCTCTGTGTGTGGTTAAAGCCAAAGCTAGGAGAAGGTGGTGGAGAGGCAGGCCCTCGGGGAGGTGCGCACTGGTCTGGTTCTCCCTCGGGTCAGCCCTTCATTTACTACCTGCGTTAATTACCTTTGAGAGTCTCTGGAATAGTTGAGTCCTTCAAAACAACTGCGTCGCAGCCAGCAAAAATATTTTTGTGTCCAATCCTTAACACATATCACTGAGTCTCTCTGTATAAAACCATGTTGGTTTACACAGTGGATATTGGCAAAGACTCTCCTGGACCAAATTAGTCTGAGGCTCCTTAGAGCCCTCTTTGACCTTGGCTCCTGCCCTTGTGGGGCCTGCAGAGACAGCCCAGTGTGGTCAGAATCCTATTAAGCCAGTTTGGTGGGAATCGCCTTCCTCTGATGTTGGATCACCCTTGCTGTCTGCTCACCCTGGCCTACCTTCAGCAAAAATCCTATGAAGTTAGTTTAGCAAGATCTCCCCACTCTTAATACCTCTTCTTGGTAACTGCCCACCCACTGAGCCCTCACTCCCCTCCTGGCTGTTGGTCCCCACTTCACTGGGTTTGTGGCTGAGCCCCACCTGTCTCTCCCATGATAACGGCTATGACACCTATTGCAATAGTCCTGAATATTCAGGACTATTTTCTTACCATTTTAACAAATCCAGAAACAAATCTGTTTTTAACTGCATGGTAACATCTCCACAGATGGCTTTTGTGGGTTTTGCTTGTTAGGAAACTGCTCCCACTGTCATCACGACTGTGTTACCAAACCCGTTCGACCACAGGCATCTGACCTCAAGGGCACAGACTTGTTACAAATGATGTTTCTTCCTGTTGTTGCGCATAACCATGTCATTCTTTCAGCTCCCTGGGTACAACTTTATACATAAAATGTAGGTGATGATACAATTTTCGTAGAGGGTCTCGGGTCCTTTTCTAAAACAGAGAGGTGGGTGACAAACAGCTAGGGCAAGTCAGGTCCCTCCACACAGGGGAAGTAAGGCCACCAGCACAGAGTGTGTGGGTGAGGCCGTGTTCTGGAGCAGGAAGAATATTCCTTCTTCCCCTCCCATTTTACCTACTCATTTTCAGTTACCATAGATGTTAATCTAATTTACCATTTAAATGTAAAATCTTGTGTGTCTTTGCATTTTACAGTAAATTATTTTTAAAAAAAAGGATTATTTTTTTAAATAATACAAATATTATTTAAAAATATTAATCTAAAAATTATTACAAATTTAATTTAATTACAAATTACAAATATTAATTTTTTAAAAATTTATTTTTTTAAATAATACAAATGTTAGGATAATGTAAAATATTTCTCCAACTCAGGGGTGCCCCTCACACATACAGATGTACACACACACACAAGCACAAAACAAAAATGGTCCTTTTTTTTGTAAAAGTTGGAAAAGTAAACCTTTCACTCCAAATTCTACTTGGAAATTATTCATAACAGGATGGGAAGCTTTAAGTTTGAGTTGCAGTATTCTTAAATTGATAACATTAGGTTTTTTTTTTTAAGCATCTTTCATCATGTAGAAATTAAGAGAATATAGAGTTAGAAATATAAAGCCAAAACTAGGAGTTAATGCAAAGATATACAGTTGAAGCCTTTATTTGAATAACTCAAGTAAAAAGCATCTCTTGAGAAAGATGATATTGCTCTTCTGAAGGTTGCAGCTGAATTTCCTGTAACACTTTTAAATTCACCTGGGGAACTCTGAAATAAATAGATTGAAGACTTACTTCCCTTGGAAATTCTGATTTAATAGGATTTTCATTTTTCAAAGAAGATTCTCTAATGATTGTGATGATTGGATGAGTTTGGCAGCCACTGGCCCAGACAAGTTCATGACTGCACCATGAAACTGTTAGGTTGCTGAAAAAGTAATTGTGGCTTTTAAAAGTAATGGCAAAAACTACAATTACGTTTTCACCAACCTAATATTTCCATAGTCATGGCTAAATTGGTTATTCTCCTTCTCATAAACTTGAATGCAGGTCGGAATTATGAAATACTGGGCATTTATAGTTTCCATATATCTTAGAGACTCTGAAGACAATGGAGACCAGGGCTTTTCAAATTATGCCTTACTCAAGAGGGCAGAACCCAGCATGAAGTTGTGGAGGGTGACAAAGGCAACTCAGAAGGACTAAGGCTTCCCTGTCATGAGGCCTGAAAAGGAGAGCATCCCACAATTGTGTATCTCTGTAGCATGCTTCCGCGTAGATTCCCTTCGAATAAAAGATTTCCTGGCTTTACAACATGTTTGACAGCAATCATCATCCAGACAGGTGTTGCTCAATCCATGTGCAAATGCAGCCTTGGATTCAATGGGTCTCAGCGAGGGTGGATAATCCACATTTTCTGCAGCCCCCCAGGTGACATTGCCCATACTGATCCAGGAACCACAGTTTGAAAAGTTAGAATCTAGACCAGTGCTATGGAATAGAAAGAATGCAAACCACACATGTAGTTGCAAATATTTTAGTATTCCCAGGAGAAAAAGTAAAGATAAAAAATAGTGCAACTATTTTAATAGACGTCATGAAACCCAATTCATTTAACATGTCATCAAGTAAACATGTAATCAATGAAAAATACACCAAGGCAGTATTTTTGTTTTGTTTATTCTAAGTCTTTGAAATCTGGTGGGTCAGTTACGTTGAAGGCACACCTCCATGCGGATCGCTGTATTTCAAGTGTGCAGTGGCCACGTGCTGTTCCCTATTGAAAACTGCAGCGCTAGACCAAGCCCTGATCCCACATTTAAATCATTTTCAATGATGTTTCGATACGGTGTTTTCAGTCACTTCTCAAACATTTCTAAATAACAGGAAACATTATCTTCTAAAGTTGTCAGTTCATCTTCAGTCAGCATTCTTAACTATTTCTCCCTATTTAAGCCAAAATTCCTCATTGTGTCTTCCATTCATTGCTCCTAATTCTAACTCTTAGAAGTACATAGTACTAAGTGAATCTGTTTTTCACAAAATATTTCCTCATAGTGGGAGTTGTATTTTTCCCCTTTTTTTTTTGAGCTTTCTCAGATCTTGTCTTATGTTATAAAGTCATAATTTCTTTCCTCTGACTTGTTTTTAAGTTATTTTTGCCTATTTTTTATTAAAATATTTCTTGGTGCCTTTTACACTCAGAATGTAGGATCAAGCACCATATTGTAGCTGCTCCCTGACCAGTGCAGCATCATTCTTTCAGCAGTGATTCTATCAATACAGTCTGGGACGGATCAGCACTTGTTAGAGCAATGACCCATGGGGACACCTTTATCTCAGCATCAAGGAGAACCCTGAGTGCATACACCCATGGACCACTGAGACTGTGCTCACTGTCTACACCACAAGGACATTTTGGATGCAGGTTTCATCATCCATGGAGATCGTTATTACATCAAGCCTTATGCCATGCAAAAATGTGGATGGCATTACCTCAATGCCCACATTCAAGTGATGGCAAATTCCAGATTGGCCTTGAGCCAATGACCCACATCCTTCAGGAAGTATCTTTCAATAGTCTTTGGACCAGTAAGGCATCTCAATTACATTAGTATGACATCTGTGGGTCTTCCTCATGTCTAGAAGAAAAGAACATGATATTTGCAAGCACATTGCTGACATTCATTATGTCTATGCTGTTTTTCTTATCTATAAATCAGTAATCTTATCAAAAGAAGTTCACCCAACCTGTGTTTGTGAGGAGCCTGGGTGGACACTAGGGACAGCCACTCCTTCATTTCCTGCTTCTGGGCTGTCCCATTTACCTCTGATCCAGGTTGACGTTCAGCTTCCTTTTGAGTAGAGTCAGAGCTGCACTTGCTCCTCTGAGTTATCCTGTCTGCATGCTACTCTATGTCTGCTCAAAGTCCCTTGTAACATATCCTCAATGCCCTCCATAAGTTATTTTAGGATTCCAACATGTAATTTGTCCAAGCCAAAAGGTAAGACCTTGTTTACAGATTGAAAGGTCCCCTCTTCCAAACCTTTTACCTAACTTGGACTTCAATTCCCTGTTCCAATAATTATTTGATCTACGTCTTCTAGCCCAAAATATCTTTAACTTGAAGAAAGAATTTGAGGGCAGATTAGAAACAGAGGAATTGATGTCTTAATCATCTATGTACGAATAAGGAGTGCTATCAACAATAAGCAATGACTGGAGGTTCTTTCTTTCCACTGTTTTCTTGTTCTTCTTCCTAGTCCGTGAGTTAATTTAACAAACATTTTAATGAGTGGTAATTATGTGGTCAAAACTGTTTTAATCACTGGGCACACAGAAATGAAGAAAATCAACGTGGTCCCTTACTCCAGAAACTTAGACGCTACTGGACCGTCAGCCTCATGGGGAGCGGAGCATGCTATGTTCTGGTCCAAGATTCTAGGGATTACTGAGTAATTACCAAAGAAATGGGGAGTTTTTAGTACTTTCTTTACTCCACATTTGCTAACACCCCTAAAATAGTGTTAAGATATACCACAGGGTGGTTTTCTCATCTACAATATGGCCCAATACATGCTATCCTCTTGTGTGTTTACTTGCTGTAGATAGAAACAGGGAGGTGAGTTACTGGAAGATATCCATGGAAAGAAAGCACCATTCTTCGCTTGTTATTAGATTTCTCTTGGTTTACTAAGATTTGGGTCCCTTCAGATCTAAGGCTAAAGAGACTAGACGAAATGGCCAGTTTTGTGATGTTAGCCTTTGACTCTTGTAACCACTATGGCCCCCTTAGTTAAGTTTGAAATTTGTGGTTTGGAGGTGGTTATTTTGTCATTTTGCAGATACTATATAATAAATTCATATTTTAAAAATGTATTTTCAAATCACATTTGAAATACACACAAAATACAATATAAGGTCAAAAATTATGTAACAGCCATCAAAGGCCCCTTTGACCACCTGTGTTTCTTTCTTTTTGGATGTTTCTTTGCAATTTATAGAATAAACATTCCTAAAATAGGGATGGGGCATAGACCTTCCAAGATGGCTAATTTTACTGGGTTGCTTATTCATTAAAAAAATATTTACTGAAAATTTTGTGACTACACGACTTCAAGTTATGTGCCAGTTGGTAGTTTTATGAATTCAATGGCAAAGAACTAAACTCCTATTTCGGGTTACAATTTTATAAAGCAGAATGTTATATAATTCAAGAGATCACAAAACCACTCGCTGAATCATCAATATGCCAGTACCACTCACAAAAGAATAGCACCTATTGTTCCTTTCCTCGTATTGTAGATGAGAAAACCACCATGTGGTGTATTAATATTTCGGAAGGAAATTAGGAAGTATGGAGTAAATAAAGAAGGAAAAAGATTAATAATTTCCTTTAAAAATAGTTTTCAGTGATCTTGCATTCATAAATGTGACATGTTTTATTTTTTGAAAGTCATGTTGGCCTTTCTAAAAATGCAGTGCTCTGAATTATGGTTATAACACAAAGAGGCATTACATGGGTGGATGCAAACATTTCAACATTTGGATTATGTGTAGTGCTGTGATCCTATGCCAAACTCAATCATATCATTTGTTTCAAAGTAACGTCTAGAGAGGGGCCCAGCAGGGCGTATGGCTTCCCCTGACTTTGCTGGAGAGATTCCGTGGACCGATGCAGGGGGCTGGCTGGCCAAAGACAACTGGAGTGTTTGCTAAGGATGTAGTCTATGGCCTACCTTTTTTTGAAAGTGAGGGGCTCACCAGAGCCTTATGGCTGCAGATGATGGGCAAGAGCAGAGACAGAAAAAAATATAAAGGACAGAACACCCAAATTTGGAATGTAAGCAAATTTAGAAAGAAACCAGAGTTACAGGCTTGGTTAACAGAGATGAGATTCCTATATAAGTTTGACTTTTTACCATCTGTGAATGCTTTAAAGTGTGTATGTGTATGCATGTGTGTGTGTGTCTAGTGAGGTTGAAATATGTATATACATATATACATACATACACACCCATACATATACATATGTACACACACATCATAGATTTATGTGAGTGCATTATGTTCAAAGGCTTGTTTGCTGTGAGAAGCATTATATAGAACACAACATTCTTTTCAGAATTTAGTGTATTGGTGACTTGAAATAACACATAACGCATCCACGGAAAATAACTACTGATTGTCTACATGGTTCTATTTTCTGCAAGTGCCCTTTGCATTACTGTGAAGATATGTCCAGCTTAGTGTTTCCAGGAAGAGAGATACTAACAGAGAGAGTGAGAAAGAATGAGAGAGAGACAGAGACAGAGAGAATTAATTTTATCTTCAGGGTGTTTATAGTGTATATATTCAACCTTAATATTTTTTGACTTTACTGAGTTTAAGAATATCAGTAACACAACACATACTGTTAGCACTACTGATCTGAAATTTGGTTTGCTTAGAATTCATTTCCACAAGGTTGGGCCTGGACCTCTCACTGGAGACCTGGCTGTAGGTAGCATTGAGGGTGGGGAGGACAGAGCAGTGTGTGTTTCCAAGAAGAGTTTATGAATATTCTTTCAAAATTGTCTAACACGTTCAAAGGCATTTTTAATATTGCTTTAATTTAATATTGGCACAGAGAAATGTGTCTTCACAATAGATTTCTCTAAATCTGTGTTTGTAGCTTCTTACACATATGGGGTGGAGACAGAAAAAAATGTCAGTTATGCCTTTCATATTCTGAAATAAGACCATATATAGATGTAGAAAGTCATGTTAAGGAGGTTCATGCACATAGACTCACGCATCCCATATATCAGGGTCAGAGGTGTACAGTCAGAGGCACCTTTCAATTGAAGGGGCCAACAAAGATCATTCACTTTATTCTGTCCTTCTTTCCTTCTTTCATCTCTAGCCCCTGCCCCCCGCCTCCGCCCACTCCCTTGCACAGAGGAGCCAGAATGACCTAAACAGCCAATAGCGTTTTGAGGTTGGTCTGACTAGTGACGTTCACACTCACTGAGGATGGGTCTGTCCTCTCCTGCCACGTGCAGGCCTTGGGGCCTCTCCCACCTGCTCTTTCCATCCCACAGGTTGACTTGGAGGCTGCTGTCCCTCCTGCGGGTGGGTTGCAGTCCTCAGGACAGCAGGGAAGAACTGGGGCCCTGGGTGAGACACTCCATCCTCTGGTTGAGGACCTGCTATTGTCCAGCCTGGGCCAACCTGTCCACTGTCTTATGTGGGCAGGCCCTGGGCACACTGAGCCTCTTTCACCTGCCTCCCTCCTGGGTGGATCCCCGGAGGGCTTCCCAGGACCCCATAGGAACCGCCCCTTTTTCTAGAGCCCTTGTCTGAACCAGTAGCCCACACTCTGCTGCTCCCAGGTGTGCATAGCCCTGGAGCCCCAGAGAGGCAGGGGCAGTGCACCTGGGGGTGCCTCCCAAGTACTGGAGTAGCTTCCTCTCAGAATCTCAAAGGGAGAAGGAGAATGGACTGTGTTCCTGTCTGCCTTTGGGGTCCCTTTCACTTAGGACACACCATTCCCTGACTGGGCTAGAGGCTTAAGGGAGGAAGCTGAGAGGCCTTCACTTTGTGAGTCCACCCTTTTCACAACTTCCCTAGGCCTGGGGACCTTTCTGGGAGGCTCTCTGAGGTGGGGCCTGGGCCAACCTCAACAAGGAGGATGGTAGTGTAGGTGACAGAGATCTTAAAGACGTCCTCCTACAAGACAATTGCTTGGCTTGCTGTTAATTTTTTCCTGCAAGAACCTCTTTTGGCACCTCTGTATTTGTCTATTTCCAGGAACTTCTCTATATTTCTTCTGTGAGAAATACTGGCCCCTCTCCAGGCACAAGAATGTCTCAGGGGAAGGAGAAGAAGGTCATGTGTTCACAAGGGCAAAGGAAAAAGCAATTCATAATTTACAATATTATATATACATGTGCAGAAATACATACATTCCTTGCAGAAATTATTTCTTGAGTAGCTACTGTGAAAGCATTGTAAACTATGAGATCAACAAAAGTAGATCAATTACTTTGAATTAAATTGTAATGTCCACAGAAGCCCACGTATACCTCTCACCACATTTTGACCAATGAAGGTACATTAAAAATAAATTTTCAGATCCATGATTGTTGCACATTTTAAATAAAAAGTTTCATAAACTCTAAAACCTTTAAATATATTACTGTAATAGGAAGTAGCAGGTTACCAGTTAGGATACATTAAAAAGTCCAGTATGGTGGTAAAGGAGCCAGTATCCTCTTCCATGGACACTTAAGTTAATGCAATATAGATACAAAACCAGACAAAGACACATCAAAAAATAAAACTATGGGACAATATCTCTGATGGATATTGATGCAGAAATCCTCAACAAAATACTACCAACCGCAATTCAACCGCACATTAAAAAGATCATCATGATCAAGTAGGATTTCTCTCAGGGATGCAAGGATGGTTCGACATCAGCAAACCAATCAATGTGATACATCATATCAACAGAATGAAAGATAAAAACCCCATGAGAAGAAATAAAACAAGAGAAAGAAACCAAGAGCATCCAAATTAGAAAGAAAGAAGCACAAGTAACCTTGTTTGCAAATGATATAATTTTATATTTGGAAAGACCTGTAGTCTCTACCAAAAAATACCATTTAAACTGATAAATTCAATATAGTTGCAAAATACAAAATCAGCATACAAAAATTAGTAGCATTTTATGTGTCAAACAGCAAACAATCTGTAAAAAAAATTAAGACAGGAATCTCATCTATAATAACTACAAATGCAATAAAATACCTGGAATTTAAATTAACTTAACCAAAAAAGTGAAAGACCAATGAAAACTATAAAACATTGTCATAAGAAACTGAAGGCATATATCACAGAAATAAAAAAGACAATTCTAAAATGTATATTGAACCACAAAATACACAGAATAGCTAAAGACATTCTAAGCAAAAAAGAATAAAACTGGAGAAATCACATTACCTGACTTCAAATGATTCTACAGAGATATAGTGAACAAAATAGTATAATGCTGGCATAAAAACAGACACATAGACCAGTGGAACAGGACAGAAAATCCAGAAATAAATCCACACATCTATAGTGAACTCATTTTTAACAAAATTTCTAAGAACATACATTGAGGAAAGGACAATCTCTTCAGTAAATAGTGCCGGGAAAACTGGATATCTACATGCAGAAGAATGAAACTAGACCCTCTCTCTTGCTACACACAAGAATCAAATAAAAATGAATTGAAGATTTAAATCTAAGACCTTAAACTATGAAACTACTAAAAGAAAACATTGAGGAAACACTCCCAGACATTGGTCTGGGCAAAGACTTCTTCAGTAATACCCCAAAAGCAGACACGACCAAAGAAAAAATGGACAAATGGGATCACATCAAGTTAAAAAGCTTCTACACAGCAAAGGAAACGATCAACACAGTGAAGAGACAACCCACAGAATGGGAGACAATTTTGCAAACTACCCATCTGACAAGAGATTAACAACCAGGATATACAAGGAACTCAAACAACTCTACAGGAAAAATCTAATGATCAAATTTTAAAATGGGCAAAAGACCTAAAAAGACATTTCTCAAAAGAAGACATACAAATGTCAAACAGGTATATGGATAGCTGCTCCACATCACACATATCAGAGAAGTGCAAGTCAGAACTACTATGAGATATCATTTTACCCCAGTTAAGATGGTTTTCATTCAAAATACAGGCAATGGCAAATGCTGGTGAGCATGTGGAACAACGGGCCCCTCGTACGCTGTTTCTGGGAATGTAAATTAGCACAACCACTAAGGAGAACAGTTTGGAGGTTCCTCAAAAACCTAAAACTAGAACCACCATATGATCTAGGGATCCCACTGCTAAGCATATACCCAAGAGAAAGGAAATCAGTGTAACAAAGAGATGTCTGCATTCCTGTCGTCTTTATTGTAGCACTGTTCACAAAGGCTGAGGTAAGAAATCAACCTAAGTGTCCGCCAACAGACAAGTGGATGTAGAGAATGGGATGCATGTGCACAGTGGACAACTATTCAGCCATAAAAAAGAATGGGATTCTGTCATTTGCAACAACACGGATGGAAATGGACTCATTGTGTTAAGTGAATTGAGCCAGGCACAGGAAGATGAGCTTCACGTCCTCTCACTTATTTGTGGGAGTGGAAACATTTGAACTTACTGAGATAAAGGTGGTTTACGTCTAGAGGCATAGGGGGTGGTGAACAGAGTGAGGATGCTTAATGGTTACGAACAACGGTTAAAAATGATGAATACAATTTGGTATTTGATAGCACGACAGGGTGACTACAGTCAAAAATAATGTGACTGTACATTTTTAAATAACTAGAAGAGTGTAATTAGATTGTAACACAAAGGATAAACGCTTGAGTGATGGACAACTCATTTATCCTGATGGGATTATTACATGTTGCATGCCTGTATCAAAACATCTCATGTAATCCAAAAACATATATGCCTATAAGTGCCCACAAAAATTAAAAAGATTTTTAAAATATCCCCCCTCCAAAATTTGATGTAACAAATAAGTTGTATAGGTTTCAGTTTCTAAAGAAATTATTAAAGCATTTTATGTTAACAAAGAAAAAACAGAGTCAGTGCTACCGGAGGCAGTCATTTTTGGGGAAAATCATGCCTGCAGGTCTGGGAATGCTCCCAGGTATGAACCCTGTGGGGTCATCCACGTGGGAGCAGACCTGGTGGATTTTGGTGACCTGAACTTGAAAGTCAATATTCACTTTCCCCACACAGTGAGTGAGTGTGAAAGTTTAGATCCTCTGAAATGACCCTCCAGTCATTGCTGACATAGGAGAGTGTATGTGAGTCCTAAATGGTTTCACCCATTTGGGATGGAGCAATTTCCCCACTGGAGCGACCTGTTTGGGTTTATAATAAATCAACATCCCATGAGAAATCAGTGGTTGCCAGCAGCTCTGCGGCATTTGCTAACTGTCTGCAGAGAATCCAGGCTCGGTGGAGGCCCCAAAACAACCCCACGCTGTGCAAACAAAGCCCCCGGACAACAGCATAGACCGACAACATCTTCCGTAACTGCAGACGGCAGACACTAAGTATGGAAAAAAGGAGGTTATAGTTAAACGACTGCAATGAGAAAATATTTCCCTGAGTCTGGAGGCAGGACTCCAGCCGTCCAGTTCATAATTAAGCAATAATCCCTAGAAACCCAACCATTACCAGCAGTTAATGACAACTTTGTTGGTTAACAGCTCGACCTGAAGCTGAAGATTGTTAACACTCTATCAAACTCCTTGTTAAGAGTGCTAAGCTTTTATTTAAACATGCTTGGATCGCAGCTGGAGAGCTGCGGGGGCATCGGGCATCCCCCAGTGGCTAATGACCAGCTTTTTTCCATCAGTCAGAGCAGCGGGCACATTCCATTATGTTTATATAATAGTTGTTAACTGCCGCACACTGGTGCCACTTTGTGTGGGGACCTCGTACGACACGGGGTTCAACTCCTTCTCCTCCCCTTGCACCAAAGACATATTTGCTGTTGTTTTCCTTGTTATTGAGGTTGCCAACATTTCAACTTCTGTGAGTTACCTAAAGCATGTTTCAGAATTTAAGGGAAAGCACAGGAAAGGCTAGACACATGAGATTGAAGTGGGGACATGTCATCAGCCTGCAGGCTTCTCCAAGCCAAACCTGAAGGATGCAAGGCCACTGCAGCCTCCTGAGAACTCCAGGCCTCCTCTTTGAAGGTGGCCAATCATCGATGCAATTGTCATCAGAAATGTGTCATAGTTACTAGCTAAAGGGCTATTTTACTTTTAGGATTCTGCATTGACTGCAAACTATCCTCACATGAAGCTACTGCAAATGTTTTCATCTTCCTCTCCCTTTTCTTTAGCGTAAATGAGAGGCCTGCATTGGGAATGTCAAGCTCCCTTAGGCAATCATTAGAGTCACCAGAGGAAGCCAGAGCAGGGTGGAGCTACCAGAGAGGAAACTGGGTGTCTGTGTGTTCAGGTGTGCAGGAAGACAGTGGGATTCTCCGCCATCTGTAGAGAGACGAACTTGGCCACCTGGGCTTGTTCAAGTGTGCAGGAAGAAAGCAGCATTCTCTACCATCTGCATACAGATGAACCTGGACACCTGGACATGCTCAGGTGTGTGAGGAGACAGAGAGATTCTCCATCATCTGCATAGAGGTGAACCTGGGCACCTGGATGTGTTCAGGTGTGCAGGGAGACAGAGAGATTCTCCATCATCTGCATAGAGGTGAACCTGGGCACCTGGATGTGTTCAGGTGTGCAGGGAGACAGCAGGAGTCTCCATCATCTGCATAGAGATGAACCTGGGCACCTGGGTGCATTCGTGTATGTGGGAAGATAGTGGGACTGGGCATGTTCAGGCATGCAGGGAGACAGTGGGATTCTCTATCATCTGCATAGAAAGGAACCTTGGCACCTGAGCGTGTTCATGTGTGTGAGAAGACAGCGGATTCCCCATCATCTGTGTAGAGATGAACCTGGATGTGTTCAGGTGTGCAGGGAGACAGCAGGAGTCTCCATCATCTGCATAGAGGTGAACCTGGGCACCTGGATGTGTTCAGGTGTGCAGGGAGACAGCAGGAGTCTCCATCATCTGCATAGAGGTGAACCTGGGCACCTGGATGTGTTCAGGTGTGTGAGGAGACAGAGGGATTCTCCATCATCTGCATAGAGGTGAACCTGGGCACCTGGATGTGTTCAGGTGTGCAGGGAGACAGCAGGAGTCTCCATCATCTGCATAGAGATGAACCTGGGCACCTGGGTGCATTCATGTATGTGAGAAGAGAGTGGGATTCTCCATCATCTGCATAGAAAGGAACCTTTGTGCCTGAGCGTGTTTATGTGTGTGGGAAGACAGCAGATTCTCCATCATCTGTGTAGAGATGAACCTGGGTGCCTGGGCATGTTCAGGTGTTCATGAAGACAATGGATTCTTCACCATCTGCATAGAGATGAACCTAGGCACCTGGGTGTGTTCAGGTTGCAGGGAGAAAGTGGGATTCTCCATCATCTGCAGAGATTTAACTGGGCACCTGGGCATGTTCAGATGTGTGGGAAGACAGTGAATTCTTCACATCTGCATAAAGATATACCTGGGTGCCTGGGTGTGTTCAGGTGTGCAGGGAGGCAACGGGAGTCTCTACTATCTGTATACAGCCATGACACACACTTCTTTCCCATGACTGGAAGAAAAAGTTCAAGCAAAGGGACCCAGGTGGACAAGCTCAGGTGTGTGGTTGACCCTGTCCTGTGTTCCCTCTGTCCACAGAGTCCACACAACTCTGCCCTCACCCTGCCAAGTTAGCATCCCAGGAATCCACTCCTTTGTGTCTGTCAGAGGCATTCAGAATTCATTAACATGTTAATGTCAGGGCAGGCTCCCCTGGACCTCTGAGTTTTGTCTGTGCAAGGACTTCCTGGGGCATTGGAGAAGCAGAGCAAAGCCTTTGGAGCAGGAGTCATTCGGCTCAAGGGAGGTGCAGATGGGCCAGGCCCTTTGTTTTGTGCAGCCTCGGGGCTGTTCTGGGAAGCAGCCAACCTGCTTTGGTCGCAGTGAACATGGCCACGCCATTGTGTGAGTTTAATTGTCACTATGTTCCTGTCTGGACTCTGAGGGGCACTCTGGTGATTGAGGACAAGTGCAGGGAGCCCTCTGCCAGACCGAACAGAGGTCCAGAGCTTCTGCCTTCAGTCCCTGTCACCTTTGCTCAAAGAGAGATTCTCCTGACAGAGCAATTAAAAAGTATGGCTTATTTACAAAGCCGTCTACCCAGAAACCCCAGGACGATCTCTCTGGTGCTTTCCCACATGTCTGTCCTAACAGGTTCTCCTACTACAAAGCAATTTTTAGACCCTATGATATCAAGGCAGGTGGACAAATTAAAAACTGACCACAGTGCCTCATGAAAAGAGACTAAGGGACCATGTGGTATTTCCCATCTTTCTTAGAGACAGAGTCTCACTCTGTCACCCAGGCTGGAGTGCGGTGATGGGATTGTGGCTCACTTCAGCCTTCACCTCCTGGCCCAAAGCAATCCTCCCACCTCCGCCTCCCAAACTGTTGGGATTACAGGTGTGAGCCACCACACCCAGCCTGAATTTCCCCTTTTAAAATGCCATTGCCCCCCGCTGCATGCAGAGGCATCCGTTTCACAGCCACCTTACGTCTTTGGTTATGTAGATCTTGCTGTGCCAGACGAGGCTCAGTCCAGTGAAAATGCTCCCTGGGCATGGCCCAGCATTCTGTGTGCTGACAACACAGCTGTCCAAAGGCAGGGGCTTATGGTTTTCTAAAGCGTGCTTCTTAGCATGGCAGTGACACGATGGATCACTTGTTACATTTAGACAGAGGCCAAATTTTTCCTTTTAGTCATGGTTTACTTTTTCAAAAGTAAGATTAAAGTAAATGCTCACAGAGAAGTCAGGGTCAAGATCTGAGTTGGTCTCAGGTCACATTTCCTGGATGTGCCCTCCAGGCACTCGGCCCTTGTCTGCCCTATACGCCCTCCGGATGCATGCCTTCTCCCATTCCATCAGTGCCACCCTTTCACCTGCGGCTCGCTGCCATATCCTTGAAATTCCTGAAGTCATTTATCTTCCGATTCATCCAGGATGGCTTCCTTCCAGATGCAGCTGAGCCTCTGCCTTTATGCAGGAACCCATCAGAGAAATCACACTGCCTTCTCATCACCTGCCTTTCCGTATTTAGAGGGCCGTGTGTACCGCAGCACTGAGAATTAAATTAGGTTCTTCTGTTGCTTATGGAGACATACTTTCATCATTCCAATGAGGTCCTATGTCTCAGCAGAAGAAAGAGCATCTCTCCCTCTTCTCCTGTCCACATGGTATCCGTGTGTGTGGCCTCACCTCAGCTGGTGTTTGGGCACTCGGTCTTGAGTGAATGCTTAGCACACCTGACCCAACCGTGTCATTCGTTCAAGCTGCTTTGCCTCTTAAGTCTTTAAACCTAGCATTTCTCTCTTGACACAACCTGGCCCTTTTCCGTATTTTTCTTATCAGACACCATAACAAAAGACGTGCACATGGAAACATCTTCTCCACTTTCCAATGACTGTCTTGTTAAATTAAATTTATCTTAAAGCTGGCTTTTTGCATATTTTAAGTGTGGATGACAGGTCTCTCTGTGCATGGTGAACTGAAACCTAACTGGACATGTACACAGACTATAACCTGCTCTTGGGCAATCACCAAGTTCTGGCCAGTCCCAGGTGGTCCGCTGCTCAAGCCAGGTTCAAAGAAGGCAGCCCGAGCTGCTTCTGTGCCTCACTTCCTTCTACCTGTCCACAAATCCTCGTTGACCGCATAGCACCGGAGCCTCTCTGAATCTATTCCACCTGGGGACTACCAGATTCTTGAACTGTTCTTTGCTCAATGAAACTCCCTTAAACTTAATTTATCTGAAGTTTTTCTTTGAATCGTCTTTGACCATCAGACAAGAGGGTGACTTTGGAATGTTCTTAGGTGGTCTAAGACTTAGTCTTTGATTTTCATTTCATTTTACTTTATTCTGGTATGAGGTCAGCTACTGTGGTCTCCTGATGGGTCTCCGGGGGACCACGGTCCTCAGAGAGCTCACGGTCTAGTGGGAGATCGGAGGCTGAGGGTACGGCTGCTGTTGTGGAGCGGTGGCTGCTCCAACCCCCGGAAGTCCTTGCCCACCCGCCCTTACCTGTCTGTTTCCCTCCCTGGCTCTGCCCTGGCCTCTTGGCACTGGCCTAGCTTCGTCAACTCTGACCAATTTTCTCTCTTTATACAACAGGGTCTCCTCTCATCTGGTACCTCAGGGAGCCACTGGCCATTGTTGGGCACTCTTCAGTGCGTGAGCATCTAAACCACCCCCAGGAGACACAGCCCCTGGCCTGCAGACGCCTGCCTTCTGCCCTCATCCTTATCAGGCCTTTTGCTCAGATTCCCCTGCATGAACCCACGGCCCTCTTCCCACAGGCCGTCTTCCTCAGCCTTGAGCCAGCAGAGTATTTGAAATGGACCAGGCTGGGACTCTTCCATCCCGACTACGTTTTCAAATTCAATGTGTTCACTGGAGGGCGATTTTCTTTCGTTTTGATGCAGTGGTTTTCACCACAACCGCTGCCACCCTCTCAGTCAGGCCCTCTGCTGACTCCCAGCCGCCTCCCTCTGTCCCTGTCTCACTCCCCACCCATGTCAATCCTGCCTTGGACACTTCTTCCTGCACCTGTCTTCACCTGGGCTCCTCGACATCCCCTTTACTTCCAATGCCTCCTTGAGAGGGACTTCCCAGTGACCGACTCTTCTTTGGAGCTGCAAGCCTGGCTTCGCAAGCTGGAACTTCTTGGAGTCTCAGGAATAAAATGCATCTCAAATGCGTCCTTAACCCTTTGGACCAGACTCTCGTGGCCCTCTTGATTCCTGTTTGTGTTAATGATGCACATATTCTTCAGTCAACTCAGAGCAAAGTCGCTTTGGTTTAACGTTTAAGTTCAAGGGTACAACTGCAGGTTTGTTGCATAAACTTATGTCATGGGGGTTTGTTGGACAGATTATTTCATCACCCAGGTATTAAGCCTAGCACCCATTAGTTATTTTCCTGATCCCCTCCCTCCTCCACCACCCACCCTCTGAAAGATCCCGGTGTCTGTTTCTCTCCTCCGTGTGTCTATGTGTTTTCATCATGTAGCTCCTGTAAGCTCTCTCTCTTACAAGAAGTGAGAACATGTGGTATTTGTTTTTCTGTCTCTGCATTAGTGTGCTAAGAATAATGGCCTCCAGTTCAATTCACGTCTCCAAGAAGGACATGATCTTGTTGTTTTTATGGCTGCATAGTATTCCATGTTGTTGTATATGTACCACATTTTCTTTATCCAGTCTTTCACTGATGAGCATTTAAGTTGATTCCATGTCTCTGCTATTGTAAATAGTGCTGCACTGAACACGAATGCATGTGTCTTTATAATAGAATAATTTATGTTTCTTTGGGTATATACCCAGTAATGGAATTGCTGGCTCGAATGGCCTGTGTTTAGGTCCTTGAGGAATCGCCACACTGTGTTCCGCAATGGCCGAACTAATTCCCGCCAAGACTATATGAACATTCTCTTTTCTCTACAACCTCACCAACATCTGTTTTTGTTTTTGTTTTTTTTGTCTGTTTAATAGTAGCCATTCTGATTGGTGTGAGATGGTATCTTACTGTGATTTTGATTTGCGTTTCTCTAATGATCAGTGATGTTGAGCTTTCTTTCATATGCTTATTGGCTACATATATGTCTTTTTTTGGAAGACATCTGTTCATGTCCTTTGCTCACTTTTGCATGTTTTTTTCCCTTGTAAATTTGTTTAAGTTCCTTATAGATGCTGGATGTTAGACTTTATCAGATGCATAGTTTACAAACGTTTTCTCCCATTCTGTAGGTTGTCTCTTTGTTGGCAGTTTATTTTGCTGCATGGCAGTCCTGAAATCCTCTTGGATTCCTTTTGCTTCCTTGTGCACCCAAAGAGTCACCATGAGAGGCTGACACTGCTGCCACAGCTTCTCCCTATATCGTACTTGTTCTCTATTTTCTAATAAAGCATTGCTGCTGTTGCCTGAAGTGCCACCGTAGCCCCCTTAATGGTGGTCCGGCCTCCATCACATCTCAATCATTGCTCAGGCCTTCCTTCCGTCGGTTCTTCACGCTTGTTGACAGGTGCCATGGTAGTACTAGGGAGTGACAATGTATCTCACTTCATAGTCTAAGCTCTTTCACTCCTATAGGCACTATCTTTCATTCATTCAACTGAGTTTTGTCCCATGCCAGTGCCATTTGCTTCTCTCATGGAATGCGTGCTCTCACTGGGAAGCCAGGCATAAAAGCAAAATAGTCACTATTGGCCACATAGTCCTGATGGGCCTGGACAGCAAGCTAGAGAGGCAGGGTTAGGAGAGCTCTCCCCAGCAACAGGACGCTGCCTGGAGGATGATGAGAGTATCGGGGAGGTCTCCTTAAGAAACAGCTTTTGAGTCGACGTCTGGAAGATGAGAATGTGCCAGCCAAGGAAGGAAGCAGGAAGCTGGGCCCTGCAGCAAGGAATGCATGGGCCATCCTGAAAAAGGGCAAAGCTCCCTATAGAGCCTGGGGTAAGCTCCAGGGGAGAAGTGGAGGGAGGAGAAGGGGGAACCCAGGGGGAGGCTGAAGACAACAACCCAAGGCCAGGATCCTGCAGGGTCCCTGCGGATCTGATTAAGCATTGGTGTTTATCCTAAAATCTCTCATTCTACTGCCCTCATTGTGCTTTCCCCTTTGGGATGAAGGGGGTAGCCAGGCATTGAAGGATCAGACCTGCAGCTTTGGCAGTCCCAGCTGTCTGCAGGGACCGAGACTGAGCAGGACGTCACTGGTGGGGGAGAGTGCACCAAGGCGAGTCAGAGGTCCTGGTCTCAAACTACTGCATACAAAGACAATGTCTCTTCTGCTGTATGACAGGCTAAGTTCATGGGACACAACTTATGTGATTATAGAAATGAACCAAGTGAAGAACAGCAATGGCCTAGGCCAATTATCTCTCCTGCTAAGAACATCCATTTCGAAAGCCTGAGGAAAGATCGTATCATTTCTCCATGGAGGGAGAGAAGGTGCTTCTCCATGTTCATTGCTCCCCTCGCACATTCCCTGAGGAAAACACTACAAGAGCAGCCTTAGAAACCCTGGGGCTGCTGGGGCCGGTGGTGTAGGCTGGTGATTGCTGGTGGCTCGCACCCTGCTATGCACATGGCCTGAGCTCTGCAGGGTGTCCGCGGGGCCCCATGAGGCTGCTGGATCTCTCCTCTGGAACCCAGAGCTGCTCATCTCTTCTTGTGGGACACCCAGCCCTCCAGACCAGAGACACATGCACAAGCCAGCAACTGCCTTTGCTCAGGAAACCAGGTTTCAATACATAACTACACTGAGAAAACACACTTCAAGGTATGGGAAACAAAACAAAATGACAAGCCTCGGTTATCCCCTCTACACACTTTTTCCTGATTTTTGAGTTATGTGGTTGAATCTTAAGTTATGTGGTTGGATATTCTGAGCAGCTCTATTCTGATTTCTTTTAAAAACAATAGGCCAAGGATTTAGATAAACTGGATAGATCCTTGAACAACATAGGCATGTAGGGCGGCAATCCAGTCACATGACACTGCAGGGAATCTCACTGCTCACACAAAATAAGCCTCACCGTGGACTTATGATGCCAGTCATGTAAAAATGGTTGCTAGGAATGTTTTTTTCTTTGTGTTATTAGAACGCTTTTAAAAATAATATCCAAAGAAATTTAATATTAACAAGTTTGATACTTGAACATTTATATGGCTGAGTGCAATTTTGTATCTCATTGACTTAAGGACAGATATGATTCTGCCCTATCTCAATATGATAGGAACAAAATACGGTGCTAAATAATAAAATGCCCATGAAATCCTGCACAGCTCAAATAGGCAACTGGAATTTTCCTAGAGTTAAGAGGCCCATTACTCTAGTGGGAATAAGAACCCATTAGATTTCATAATAAACTTTTCTTTGTAGAGGGATGTAAACCACTCTCTGATAGGTTAAACAGCTCCTAAACCCAAACACGCAAATGCCCCTTTTCAGCAATTACATCCTCTTCCTCATGTCATCTTTAAAATAATAATAATAATTCAGTACTAACGAAACCCATGAATTTTTCGAATGAAATTACTTTTCTTTTTGTTCCTTCTGAGATTCATCCCAGGTCTTCTGTGAGGAGCTGTAGGTTGTTTGGTTCGTGATGTTTTCAGTGTAAATAAGCAAAGCTGGGACATAGGGAGTGATCTCCCTGTGACAGCTCATGGTTCCTGAGTGACTTGGACAACCACAAGTGTTGTCAGGGTCCCTGCTGGGGAGGAGGTCCTGGCACCGCCTGCTTCAGCCAGGAGACCTGGCCGTTTCTATCTGGGTTTGCCTCTCTTGTCAATCATGTCTCCCAACACGGTTTGGATGGTGGGCCACTCAACTCTTTGTTCAAGTAGAGACTCACTCCTTCCATGGCATAGACAAATACAAGCGGGGAACTGAAAAGTGAATGTCCTGTTCTTTCTCTTAAGATAGATGTTAGCGTAGTAAACTAACCTTAAAAATCATGTGAATACTAAGGAACACAGCTTCTAACCCAAACACGCAAATGCCCCTTTCCAGCAATTATATCCAGTGCCTCATGTCATAAAAATGCCCAAGAAGACAAAATGGAAGTGCTCAATTAGGATTGTCATCAGGATTTCATTCCTAATCAGGTTTCTAGGGAGCGGAATTGGTGGTTCAAAATACAAATAACTCCAGTCAGAATTTAATAATCTGTGAATTGTGTATTGATATCAAAGACACACACACACACACATACACACAGAAGGTACTGCCGCGTGAGTCACAGTATGGAAACATCGCCACCTCCCGTGTTTTCAGTGTGAAGATGATCATGTTCCCCATCTATCCACCTTTCAAGTCGGAGGTGAATTCACCACAGCGCACTCATCATCATTATATCTTCCTCACTCCCTCCCCGCCTTGATTCCGTGCTCATTTCATCCAGCCTCTGTGGACTTCTCTCTCCGCATAATCAAACTGCTGTATCAAACACAGAGGAAGTCTACAGTGGGCAGAATATATCAATTAAAAACTGCAAGTTAGGAAAAAAAAAAGAAGAAAAGGCTTTCATGTGCCCACACGTCCCTGAGCTGGATTAGCGTGGCTGGGAGCAGGTTGGGTATCAGCACATCGCATCGCCCGGGGAAAGTTTGTAGGCAACATTCATTTGCACAAGCAGCACACTTGAAAGACTCCAGCGCAGAGCTGTGTTCCTGGCCACAGCAAAACACCTGCTTGAAGCGGAGACAAAATGCCAAGCTGGAGAGAGTTCAAAAGAACAGGGTGACAATCACACAGTGCTGAACAGCAGCGGCAACGCAATCATTGCAGCCTTTTGTCCACGGCTGCTGGATTGGGAAAGGCCCTGACCCGGCGCCGTGCCGCGGAGTTTCTAGCGGTGCGTTGACCTTTTGTGTTGAATCGAGACCAAATCATGATGGGTTGAAAAGACGTGTCAGGTCCAATTCAGACATACTGCACCACACATTCAGAGCCAGAAAACATAAAGGGTTCCATTGCCCGGGGACAATCCAATTGACCTATTTTTCGTGGCTATTCTTCGCTTTCTCCCGTGCCTGGAGGCACCTACATAGCCCTTGTAGTAAGTACCAGGGTTCCTGAAAGAGCGGAGTGCCTCCAGGGGCCACCCCAGGGTCATTCTGGGCAGCATGATGGAGAGGTAGGTCTTTTGCAAAATGTCGCTTGAAGGGCCAGAAGTAAAACTTATCTACGTCTTTATAGTACGGCCATACTCAGGATTGCCTGGGAGAGCTGTGATACCTCTGAGTCAGATGTACCAATGCTGGTAAAAGGCATAGACACACACCCTGTGATAAAAGTGGAAGCTCAATTTAAATCCTTATTTAAAGTGTGGGCAGGGGATACCAGGAAGCAAATGAAAGATGATGAGGCGAGAGATGGCCCTGAAAGGCAGGAAAGACAGGGACGGTCCCAGAAGGGAAGCTTAGTTCCAGGACTTTGCAAGGAACAAGACTCTGCGTGTTGATAATGCAAGAAATCAAGTTACTGTTTCTTCAGAATTAAATTTTAAAAACCTCGCTCAATGAGCAGGTATGTTCCCTCCTCCAAGATCATGAGAAGTCATAGTATACCATGTTCCTTTCTTTGCTGCTACTGCTAGAAGTTACAGAATTAGGCGAGTGTAATTTGACAAATAGAAAGGTGTCAGGGCATAGAAGATTCTTAATTCCTTAATAAAGAATTCATACACAAGCACCCCTCCCACCTGCAACCTTTATTAAACATTAATGCGTTTTGCTTGTTTCTCATATATTTTACTCAAATATTTCAAGCTCATCATTAGCCTCTTTCTGAGAAACCCAGTAATATTATGCTCCTTTTTTTGCAGAACAAAGGCACTGACAAAGTCTGTGGGAGGCAGACTATTCTCCATATTGTGTCTGAGCGGCTGGAGGGCCAGTGGCCTTAGAGGGGGCTGCGTTGTGCAGTGAGGCCGGGGTCCTCATGCCACTCTGCATCCACTGACAGCACATTGAACTCAGGTAAGTCCCCCAACATCACAGCCTCCCTGTATCCTCATCCAGGCTGGATGAGAAGATTCGGGTAAATCCTCCCTCCCTGCTCTTTTCACCTTGGACATAATTTATAACTTAAGAACATTTGAGTGAAGGAGAAGAGAGAAAATGAAATCAGAAGGCTTAATGGCCAAAAAAATATGTAAAGATTCTTATTCGGGAAATCCACTCAATGTGATGGCATACGCTGTAAAGCAAACGTGGGCACCATTTCTGGCAGGCTTACCCACCGGTCAGGGCTGGCAGATGATGCCCATGTGCCTGAAGACACTGAGATTTTCCAGGAATTAAAACCATCCCTCCTCCACCACTTGGTCTTGGCCTGTCATCTGAACTTCACGTCTTTGCTTAAAATTCTGACAGCTCCAAGAATGCAAATATCCCTAGGGTAAGTTTGTGGCATCTGTGAAAAATGAGCAATCTATTAACTTTAGTGCAGACCAGCTTGAAGGTGAGAGGAGAGGTGGAAGGTGGGCAGAAGGGTCTGTCTCCTGAGAAAGGAGGGGGAAGAGGGCCGAGATGGGGAGACACAGAGGAACACGTCTCCTCTCACCCACCCACTGCCATGTTTTACACAGAGAGAACTCTACTCACGGCTGCAGGTCTTAGTTCTCTAAGCCAACAGGTATTATTCATCAATTTTAAAATAAATTAGTTTTTTTTTCCTCAACAAATGTGTGATCTTTGCATGCCTAAACATTTTTTTTTTCAATTCATTTGGCAACAAAGGATGGCCTACTAAGTCAATTTGTTCCTCTCACTTAAAAATAAATTCTGGATTCAGATCATTAGAGCTGCTCTTGGGAAAATATGATAATAGAGGTTTCCGTTAGTGGAAAGACATTCTCTCTCACTATAATATCAGGGCATGAATTGTGCGAAGTGCTCTTTTGCTTTCAGACTGGATGCCTTGTGATACAGATTTATATTTTCCTGTGCAATCTTTTTTTAAAGAAGTGATAAAACAAGGGCTTCTGTATCCACATTTTTCTTTCCTCGATATGAAGAACCATGGCATACAAGATGCAAATGGAAAGAAGAGAATCAAATTGTTGTCTCGACGGATATCTTGACTGATTGTCTATCTATCAGTCAAGATCATCATTTGATTCTCTTCTTTTATCAAGATTAAATATCAAGGTAACTCAATCTTGCTTAATCAAAATTAATAAACATTATTTTTAGAGCAGTTTTGGTTTTGTAGTAAAATTGAGCAGAGGTTACAGAGAGCTTCTATACACACCAGCCAGCACCCATGCATACCTGTCCCCGTTATCAATATTCTCTAGAGTGGTCCATGTGTTACAATTAATTAACCCACATTGACACATCAACATCACAAAGTCCATATGGTATATTAGGGTTCACTCCTGAGACACATCCTATGGAATTAGACAAACAGATGATGATATGTATCTGCCCTTATGGTATTATTCAGAGTAGTTTCTCTGCCCCAGAAGTCTTGTTCTCTGTTCATCCTTCCCTCCCTCTGCTCTGCCCCTGACAATCACTGGTCTTTTCACTGTCTCCATAATTTTGCATTTTAACAAAATGCCGTAGAGTTGAATCATGTTGTATATAGCCTCTTCAGATTGGCACCTTTCACTTAGTGATACGCTTTTAAGTATTCCCCTGTCATTTCATGGCTTGATAGCTTATTTCTCTTTAGCAATGAAAGATGGTCCATTGTTTGGATGTACCAGAGTTTATATAGCCACTCACCTACTGAAGGACATTTTGTTTGCTTCCAAGATTTGGCAAGCATAAACAAAACTTCATGTACAGGTTTTGTGTGGACCTAAGTTTTTAACTTATTTGGATAAATACCAAGGAGCATGCTTGCTGGATTTGATGGTGAGAATACACAGTTTTGTAAGAAAACACACAACTCTCTTCCCAAGTGGCTGCACCATTTTTCACTCCTGCCAGCAGTCAGTGAGAGTTCCTGGATCTCCACATCCTTGCCAGAATATGATGGTGTCATGTCAGTATTCTGGATTTTGAGCATGCTAACTAGTGTATAGTGGTATTTTATTGTTTAAATTTTCAATTTCTTAGTGACATCTGATGTTGTCTTCTCATAAGCTAATTTGCCTTCTGTGTATCTTCTTTGGTGAGGTGTTAAAGTTTTTGACCATTTTTTTTTTTTGAGACAGAGTTTGGCTCTTGTCACCCAGGCTGGAGTGCAGTGGTGTGATCTCGACTCACTGCAACTTCTGCCTCCAGGGTTCAATCAATTCTCCTGCCTCAGTCGCCCGAGTAGCTGGGATTACAGTGATGTGCCACCATGCCTGCGTAATTTTTGTAGTTTGAGTAAAGACTAGGTTTCAACATTTTGATATGATCTGGTTTTTAACCAGGGTATCTTTCTTACTGTTCAGTTTTAAGAGATATTTGTATATTTTGAATGACAGTTCTTTATCTCATGTGTACTTTGTAAATATTTTCTCCTAGTCTGTGGATGGGCTTTTCTCTCTCTTGACATATTCTTTCACACAACAGAAGTTTTAATTTTCATAAAGTCTAACTTACCAATTCTTTCTTTCTCGGATGGTGCTATTGTTGTTGTATCTAAAAATTCATCACTATACCCTAAATCATCACAGTTTTCTCTTATGCAAATCTTCTATGAACTTCATGAATATTTATTAAGGTCCATGATTCATTTTGAGTTAATTATTTGAAGAGTGCAATATCTGTGTCAGGCTTCTTTTCTCTTTCTTTCTTTCTCTCCCTTTTCTTTCTTTGTTTCTTTCTTCCTTTCTTTCGTCTTTCTTGTTTTTCTGTCTTTCTGTCTTTCTTGTCTTTCTGTCTGTCTTTCTCTATTTATTTTTATGTGTGTGTGGATGTGGATGTCCAGTTGGCCCAGCACCATTTGTTGAAAAGACTGTCTTTGCTCCCTTGTATTGTCTTGGCTCCCTTGTCGAAGATTAATTGATTATAATTATGTGAATTGATTTCTAGGTTCTCTATTGCATCCCATTGATCTACTTATTTATTATTTCACCAATATGACCCTATCCTGATAACTGTAGTTTTATAGTAAGTAGAGTCAAGTAGTGTCAGTCTTCCAACACTGTTTTTTCTCCTTAAATATTGAGTTGTCCATTCTGGGTATTTTGCCTCTTCAAATAAACGGTAGAATCAGTTTGACAATATCTAAAAATTAACTTTTTGGTATTTTTTATCAAGATTGCATTGAATCTATAAAGTAAGTTGAGAAGAGCTTACATTTTGGCAATATTGAATCTTCCTTCTTAATCATGAGCATAAAATATCTGTCCATTTATTTAGCTTTTCTTTGACAGTTTTTTTCACTGTTTTGTGATTTTTTCTCATAGAAATCTTATATCTATTTTGTTAGATTTATATGTAAATATGATTTGGAGTGGAAATGTAAGTGAAAATGTGTTTTTAATGTAAAATTTCTCTTGTTCGTTGCCAGTTTATAGGAAAATGATTGACTTCTGTATGAATTTTGTATGCTGCAAACTTGCTATAATTCTTTATTATTTCTAAGAGTTTTTCTATCAGTTCTTTAAGATTTTATATGTAGATGATCATGTCATCTCAAAGCAAAGACAATTTTATTTCTTATTTCTCAATCTATATACCTTTTGTTTACTTTTTTGTCTTATTGCATTAGCTGGGGTTTCCAGTATAATGTTGAAAAGCAGTAGTGAGAGGAAACATCCTTGCTTTATCCTTGAGCTTAGGAGAAAAATTTTGAGTTCCTCAGTATTAAGCATAACGAGAGCTGTAGACTCTTGGTAGATGTTCCTTAAAAAGTAGATGAATTCTCTTCTATATTCCTAGTTTCCTGAGGAGTATATCTTATAATCATGATTGGATGGCGAAATTTGCCAAGTGTTTTTGTTTTTGGAACTACTAATACGATTATGTAACTTTTGTTTTGTAGCCAGTTGATTTAATAGATATAATCAGTTTTCAAATGTTGAGCCAACCTTGCTTTCCTGTGATGAATCCAACTTGGTCATGCACTATAAGCCTTTTTACAAATTGTTGAATGTGATTTGCTAATATTTTGTTGAGAATTTTTGCATTAATATTCATGAGAGATTTTAGTATGTAGTCTTCTATCTTGAAATGTCTTTGGCTAGTTTTGGTATTAAGATAACATTAGCCTCAAATAATGAGTTAGTAAATATTTCTTTATTTTACTGAAAAACAAAGATTGGAAGGAATTGTGAAATTTCTTTCTTAAGTATTTAGTAGAATTCAGCAGGAAACCTATCTCAGCCTGGTGCTTTCTGTTTTGAAAGGTTATTTACTATTAATTCAATTAATTCAATATATCTGTGTCAGTCTTCCAACACTGTTGACCCATTCTGCTATTTTTAGGTTTTCTTGTGCAATTTTCAACAGATTATGTCTGTTAAGGTATTATTTTAGTTCATCTAAGTTATCAAATTTGTAAGCATAGATATTTAAATAATGTTTTATTATTCTTTTAACATGCACGTATTTTGTGGTTATATTTTCTCTTTCATTTCAAGTATTAGTAATTTGTGTATTCTCTCATTGTTTTAACCAGGTTAGAGGTTTACTAATTTTATTACTCTTTTCAGAGGACCACCTTTTAGTTTTGTTCAGTTTTTTCTACTGATTGCTTGCTTTTAATTTTATTAATTTCTGCACTAATTTTTATTATTTCTTTTTTCTATTTGCTTTGGAGTTAATTTACTCTTCTCTTTCTAGTTTTTTCAGGTGGAAGCTTATATTATTGGTTTTAGATTTTTTTTAAAAAAATTCTAATATATGCTTTTAATGTTATAAATTTCCTTCTAAGTACTGTTCCTCCATCCTACAACATTTGGTAAGTTACATTTTTATTTTTATTTAAAAATGTTTTAGTTTTTTGCTAGAGATTTTCCTGACCCATGTGTTTTGTTTAAGCTCTGAGTATTTTAGAATTTTCCAGCTTTCCGTTACTGATTTCTAGTTTAGTTTCGTTGTTGTCTGAGAGCAGACATGGTATGATATCTATTCTTTTATATTTTTAAGTTGTGTTTTATGGCTTGGGATATAGTTTATCCTTGTGAATGTTTCAAATGATCACAAGAAGAATGTACAATCTGTCATCGTTGGATAAAATAGTCTATAGGTGTCAATGAGATTCAGTTGATTGATGATGCTGTTGAGTTCAATATATCTCTACCAATTTCCCACTTGCTGGATCTATTTCTAAGAGATGAATGTTAAAACCTTCAACTCTTATAATAAATTAATTTATTTCTCTTTACAGTTTTATCAGATTTTGCCTCACATATTTCAACTCTCTGTTATTACCCTTTAAATATTGTTATGTCTTTTGGAGTATTGATCCTTGTGTCAGCATTTCCTGTCTCTATCTCTGATAAATATCCTTACTCTGAAGTCTGCTGTGTCTAAAATTAATATTGCCAATTCTACATTCTTTTGATTAATGTTAGCATGGTATAGCCTTTTCTTTTCATTTACTTTTAATGTATATGGGTCTTCATATTTTAAGTGGATTTCTTGTAGGCAACATATAGCTGAGTCTTGTTTTTGGACCCAATCTGACAATCTCTGTCTTTTAATTGGTTTATTTAAATTGTTAAAATTTAAAGTTATTATTTATACAGTTGAATTAGTATCTACCATGTTGTTACTATTTTCTATTTGGTCACTGATCTTCCTTCCTATTTTGTCTTCCATATTTTTTCTGCCTTTTGTGCTTTTAATGGACCATTTTTATAGTTTGATTTTCTGTCATTTCTCAGTATATTATTTATTCTCATTTTTAAATGTTTTAGTGGTTTTCCTAGAGTCTGCAATATATACTTACAACTAATATGAGTCTACATTCACATAATATGATTCTTCACAGATAGTGCATGTACCTTATAAAAATTCTAATTTGTTTCTCCTGCTCCTTGTGTCATTGCCATTATTCATTTCAGTTATACAAATAAACGTGTGTATACGTGTGTATGTAGTTTTTAAGAAATTGTGGCTTATGAAATTGATTAAGAGTGAGAAAAATAAAAGTTTCTACTATTTTTAATTTATTGATTGATTTCTGAATGCTTTTTTTTCATTCTATAGATTTGAATTTCTGGACTATGTCAATTTCTTCTCTCTGAAAGAATTTCTTTTAGCCTTTCTTGCAAGAAAAGTCTACTAGCAAAAAAAAAAAATGAATTTTAATTTGCCTGAGAAAGTCTTTTATATTCACTTTTGATGAATAATTTTGCAGAGTACACAAGTCTAGGTCAGAAGATTTTTGTTTTTTGTTGCTGTTGTTATTCTCTCAACATTTGAAATATTTTATTCCACTTTCTTCTTGCTTGCATAGTTTCTGATAAGAAATCAAATGTAACTTTTATTTGGCTCCTCTGTTGGTAAAGTATTTTTATTTCTGACTTGCTTCAATATTTTTTCTTTACTTTTAATTTTCTGAACTTTCAGTATCATTTGCCTCAAATGTAGCTTTTTGGTTCATTTGTATGTTTGGCTTTGGGGACTTCTGAGCATCTGGAATCTGTGGTTTGGTATTTAACAATAATTTGAGAAAATTCTCAGTTATTATTGCTGCAACTATTGCTTTTGTTTCTTTCTCTATTTCTTCTTATTTTAGTATTACAAGTATGTTGCTTCTTTTTTTTTTTAAGTTTTGTTTTCTCACAATTCTTGTTCTTTTTCACGATTTGTTTTTCATTTTATTTTTGGGTTTTGAATGTTTTTATAGAGAAATTGTTTCATCAGGTGTGTCTAATCTACTAATTAGGCCAGCAGGGGCATTCTTATGCCTGTTACTGCATTTTTTAATCTCTACTTATTTTTCATTATTTCGTAAAATGTCTGTTTTTCTGTTTACCTTATGAATTTGTTCTTGTATGTTGTCTACTTTATCCATTAAAGCTCTTAGCATATTAATCATAGTTTTAAAATTTCCCACTGTGATAGTTCCAACATGTCTGCCATATCTGACTCTGGTTCTGAGGCTTGTTCAGTCTCTTCAAACTGTGTATTTGCATTTCAGTATGACTTTTAATCTTTTGTTGACATGGGGGGATAATTTACTGGGTAAAAGGAACTATGAAAAATAGGCCTTTAGTGATATAGTGGTAGGTTTTGGGAGGGAGCATGTGTTCTGTGGTCTTAGCATTAAGTCTCAGTCTTTTGGTGAACCTGTGACCTAGGCTGTGACCTTCACTGGTGCTTCTCAGTCCCCTCTTTCCCCCTTAGGTGGAACAGGGTGGCCAGAGAGGGCTGGAGCTGGATATTTTCTTTTCCCCACATATAAAGCTAGAGTTGGTTCGAATTAGTGTTTTTCTTCTCCGGAAAAGTTACGTTCTAGTAGTCTCTGGTTGTGTAAGCTCTGATAAAATACTTTCTCCTGAGGGAGGTTTTGTTAAGTAGAACAGAAACATCACTGCAACCTCTGCCTCCTAGGTTCAAGCAATTCTCCTGCCTCAGCCTCCCAAGTAGCTGGGATTACAGGTGTAATTACACTCTGGATTACACTCCAGCTAATTTTTGTATTTTTGGTAGAGATGGAGTTCCACCGTGTTGGCCATACTGGTCTTGAACTCCTCACCTTAGGTCATCTGCCCACCTCAGCCTTCCAAAGTGTTGAGATTACAGGGGTGAGCCACTCCACCTGGCCCAACTTAGAGATTTTTATAGAATAAAAGTTAGTTCTTTCTTAGAGTTTTTTGAGAAGGGGGACTTAATTGTATTTATTAAGATATATACATAAACATTATGTATACATGCAAATGTATATATATTTATACATGATATACATATATATTTTGAAAACTTTTTTTTACTTAAAGAGTTTTATCTTAGAATCTCCAATTACTGCATAGCCACATTGACACATGAAGCTCTATATAGGTAATTTAGCTAATAGGTAATTTAGTTAAGAACTAAGCAGGAGATGAACTTGCCCAGCCGCTCTCCTCTCAATCTTATCTCTCTCTCTCTCTCATATATATGTGTATGTGTGTGTGTGTGTGTGTGTGTGTGTGTGTGTGTGTGTGGTGAAGTCCCACAGTAGGCTATCTGCAAGCTGAGGAAACTGAGGCAGCAGGAAGCCAGTCCAAGTTCCAAAACCTCAAAAGTAGTAGGGAAGCCGATAGTGCAGCCTTCAGTCTGTGGCCAAAGGCTCAAAAGCCTCTGGCAAATAATCACCTGTATAGATCCAAGAATCCAAAATCTGAAGAACTTGACATCTGATGGTTGAGGGCAGGAAGCATCCAGCATGGAAGAAAGATGAGGACTGGAAGACTCAGCAAGTCAGCTTGCTCCACCTTCTTCTGTCTGATTTGTTCCAACCATGCTGGCAGCTGATTAGATGGTGCCCACCCAGATTGAAGGTGGGTCTGCCTCTTCCAGTCCACTGACTCAAATGTTAGTCTTTTTTAGCAAAAACCGGGAACAATAGTTAGGATTCATCAATCAAGTTGACACTTAATATGAACGGACACCTTAATATGAACCATCACCTTGTGTGTGTGTGTGTGTTTGTGTGTGTATATGTTTGCATGTGTTTGTGTGTTTATGTGTGTGTGTTTGTATGTTTGTGTGTGTGTAATATGTGTGTGTATGTTTGTGTGTGTGTGTGTGTTTACTATCTCAGTAATGTCAAAGCCCCAGACAACAGGTTTCTAGAACAGTGACAACCATATGCTCTTTGAAAAATATACCTACCCCAGATACTTTTGCAAGAAAGTTCCTGATGTGATGAATAGAAAGTATGACTGGAATTATGTAGAAATGGGTTCATATTCCAGAGAAGTGACATATTAGCTATATAAAACCAAGCAATGACATCACTGTTCCTACACCACTGTCCTCATCTACAAAATGACAGCATTAAACTAGATAGCCCCTCACATAGAAGGATATAGAAAGACAAATGATTTCATTCTATGCAAGACACTTAAGGCATATCTTGTGGAATAAAATTGCATTAGCCAGCTAGTCTCCTGGAAAGTTCTGAACAGGTAGATGAGACCAGTGGCTTAACTCTGCCTGACAGATCTTTCTGCTCCACCTAGGACGGGGAGGAAGATAAGAGCCGCCTGGAAGCCAAGAGAGGAAGAATCACCAAAAACGATTTCCCCTGCTGAAAACAACTGTAGACGGGATAAAATGCAGAATGAGGCCTCCCATGTCCACACAAGGGAGGAAGAAAAACCACGAAAATTTTAAAGTAATGAGTTATGCCCCAACTATTAGAGGGGCAGAGCTGCTATGGTAAAAGAAGTAAATGGATTACAGAAACTTTGAAATAACATAGGCCTAGATTTTAAAACTTGGACGAAATTTATTAACCTATGTCTCATTTTTCAAAGTTGAGATGGTTTTATTTTCTTTGAAGGGTTTCATATTAATTAATTAAAATAATAAATGCATAAAACATCATCTAGTACAATGTATGATCTTAACGAATGGTAACTATGGCAATGGCGATAGTGTACCAGTTAACTAGGGTGTAATAAATATCCACAAACTCAGGAACTGCAAACGATAACTCTTATTACTCAGTAGCCGATAGGCCGGCTGGGCTCACTCATGTGGTGAGCTGTGGGCTGGCTGCGGTAGGCTCATGAGGGGTGGTGTCAGCTCAGAGGGCTGAGATAATGGTCCTCATCTCCAAGTGTAGGCTTGCTCTTTTATCAGTGCTACCAGGAGTCCAAGTTAAAGACAGAGAAAATATCCACAGCTGTTTGAGTCTTACTGCTTCTGCACCATCAAATCTATCTCATTGGCCACATTGGGTCATGAGGTCAGCTTGACTCACAGGGAAGGAAACGAATGTGCCTTCTAATGGGAGAGCAGCAGAGGCTCATGGCAACACGGGTACAGAGGGCTTGATAAGGACCCATCCTGACATCAAGGTTCCCCAGTGAATGATGACAGTGCTCAACGTTTCTGAAATACCCCTTGTGGAAGAGCCGAGGCAGGAACGCTGTGTGGTGGGCAAATACCTCTGGCTGGTGTGTAGGAAGAGCGTGGTTCTCAAGTTCTAAATGTGTAGTTTGTTCTCTGCTTCAGAATTGTGTCCAACATTTATCTTCAGATATGACATGGATGCCATTATACCATAATGGAAATGGAACCTGTCACCAATGTTAAACAGCAGTGACTACAATGCAAACGTTTATGATATTGAAAACCGTGTCAGACAAAACATGGGAATCATACTGTAAAAAAATCACACTATCATGAACGGCACATACAGATATGTGACTTACTCTTTTTTTTTTTTTTGAGACCAAGTCTCAATTTGTCACCCAGGCTGGAGTGCAGTGGCCCGATCCTGGCTCACTGCAACATCCACCTGTTGGGTTCAAGCAGTTCTTCTGCTTTAGCTTCCCCAGTAGCTGGTATGACAGGCTCACACCATCAAGCCCAGCTAATTTTTGTGTTTTTAGTAGACACGGGGTTTCACCACGTTGGCCAGGCTGGTCTCGTACCCCTGACCTAGGGTGATCCACCCTCCTCGGTTTCCCAAAGTGCTGGGATTACATAAGTGAGCCACCACGCCGGGCCCTGATTTACTTCTTAAAAATATTGCAGACATTTTACAAAAGAAGACATATATGAAGCCAACAAACATATGAAAAAATGCTCATCATCACTGGTTATTAGAGAAATGCAAATCAAAACTACATTGAGATACTATCTCAAGCCAGTTAGAATGGCGATCATTAAAAAAATCTGGAGACAACAGATCCTGGAGAGGATGTGGAGAAATAGGAACACTTTTACACTGTTGGTGGGAATGTAAATTAGTTCAACCATTGTGGAAGATAGTGTGGTGATTCCTCAAGGATCTAGAAATAGAAATTCCATTTGACCCAGAAATCCCATTACTGGATATATATCCAAAGGATTATAAATATTTCTATTATAAGGACACATGCACATGAATGTTCACTGTGGCACTGTTTACAATAGCAAAGACTTGGAACCAACCCAAGTGCCCATTGATGATAGACTGGACAGGGAAAATGTGGAACATATACACCATGGAATACTATGCAGTCATAAAAAATGATGAGTTTGTGTCCTTTGTAGGGACATGGATGAACCTGGAAACCATCATTCTCAGCAAACTGACACAAGAACAGAAAATCAAACACCGCATGTTCTCACTCATAGGCAGGTGCTGAACAATGAGAACACATGGACACAGGGAGGGGAGCATCACACACTGGGTTCTGTGAGGGGGAAGGGACAGCAGGGGATGGGGAGTTGGGGAGAGATAACATGGGGAGAAATGCCAGATATAGGTGATGGGGAGAAAGGCAGCAAATCAGATTGCCATGTATCTACCAATGCAACAATCTTGCATGTTCTTCACATGTACCCCAAAACCTAAAATGCAATAAAATATATATTTAAAAAATTATGCGATTACTTTCTGCTATTTATGGTGACTATTAGGTGAAGAAAAACCTAACAATTACACAACAGTATTCACCATGACTTAGCTCAGAGTGGTAGTGTTTTTTAGGTAATATATATTTTTCATAAATATACTGCATTTTATAGTTTCAAAAAAAAATCAAATAATTATTGGGAACAACTCCGAAATAAATCCTGATAAAAAGGCAAAAGAAGAATCCTCAGAATCCCTTCTCCTGTGTGCTGTGGTGGAGAGGTGAGGCATGTGGAACATGTGGGAAGCACCCATGCAGATGGTGTAGCTGCTGGCAGGTCCAGGGTGGCTGTCCTCCTGTAAGCTCTGCCCTGGGCATCTGGAATTGCTCTTGTCACTTTTCCCTTGAGCCTGACATGCAACTGTTTCCATAATATGGTTTTTAACTGGACACTGTTTTGTTTTTCAGGCCCTTAAATTGTGGAGACAGGACGGGTGCAGTGCCTCACGCCTGTAATCCCAGCATATTGGGAGGCCGAGGTGGGTGGATCACTTGAGGTCAGGAGTTTAAGATCAGCCTGAACAACATGGTGAAACCCCATCTCTACTAAAAATACAAAATTAGCCAGGTGTGGTGGTGCATGCCTGTAATCCCAGCTACTTGGGAGGCTGAGGCAGTAGAATCACTTGAACCCAGGAGGCAGATGTTGTGGTGAGCCGAGATTGTGCCATTGTACTCCAGCCTGGGCAACAACAGCAAAACTTGGTCTCAAAAAAAAAAAAAATACAGAGACAATATTTTGAAGAGGTTTTAGAGCTCGGATTCTGAAACTTCAAAACTTGCATACAGTGGAGCCTATACAAATATATCCAAAACTTCAGAAATAATTTTGCTCCTTTGTCAGTGCTGAGTGACAGCTCTAATAAATTCCAACATTTTAAGCAGACTTACATTTCACATGCACTTGCTCTCCTCTCTCGAGCAGAGTGGAACATCTATTGTCAAATGCATAATATAGCATTAGAAATGCAAACTTTCTGTAGCCAATGGTAATGTGCTATCTAAAACTTATGAACCCAAATGAGGGCTTATTTTCTCCAAATTAGAATTTATAGTTTCATTTTAGGGTGCTAACTTGAATATTGATGGGGCTTAGGCACGCTGTTATAAAATGACAATGAGAAACACAGCAAGTAAGTGCCAGACACAGAGGAGCAATTACAGCAGTGCCTGGATCCTACGTAAAAACTGGGCTCCCTGACCCTACTGATGGCTAAAAAGGCAGGGGGGCTTTTGTGTGTGGGGGGGCGTGGTATCCAGCTCTCAGTTTGTTAGTATTCTATTGACTTTCACATCATGAGAGTTTAGGACAAAAGAAAAAACAAAGATTAATAATAAAAAAGAAATGGCTGGTCCTTCACATCTTCCAGAAGAAGAATCTCTGAAATCCTGTCACCTCTCTGTTAGATGACCCTGTGATTAATAACTTTGTCGGTCACATTGGCAAAATTGTTACGATATTATACTTTACACAGTTGAAATTCAAATCAGTTCACCTAACACACATTAAACACCAGGCCCTGCTAATGGGTTAGAGATTCAAATCAAGCAGAATACCTGTTTTCAAGGGGCCTGCAATGCAGGGGGAAGTGCTTGTTTGTGTGTGCTCCAGATGTCACAGTGTAACACATATGACATTTTTTAATACACAACAACACAAATAAAATAATATCAGACAAAATACATAATAAAAAATTAAAAAGAAAAAGAAAAAGAAAAATTAAGCAAAACAAAACTACATAATGACTGCAATCTGAAAAACAAGAAAGGTTTAAAGGATAGTTACCTTAAATTAGGTAGAATAGAATAATAATTTAGAAAATAAATGCGTGTTTTAAAAATGCAAACATCTATTCCCTGCAGAAGTTTCTCCCACTCACGGAGAGTGATTCTCCAGATGTCCTTGCTGGAATGGAATACCACTTGTGAGCTCTACTCTATTTCCAGGATGGTTCTGAAAGGTCCAGTGTCGCCTGACTCAACTCCTGATAGAGTTCATGTGCTTCTCTGACTGAGCTGAATTGACCAAAACTGCAGGAGAAGCTCCTTCAGCCTGGTCACAGCCTTGGCTGAGGCGCATCCTCCTCAACTCTACAGCAGAGCAGTTCGTCTCTCCCTGTAGGAAAAGTGGCCTTGCTCTTCTCACCTGGGAAGGTGCTGCTGTTGAGGAGGTGCCTGCAATACGATTCTATGCTGGGAAGAGAGCTCCAGGATATAAATACGAAACAGAAAAGAGGAGAAGGAAGCTACCAGTGTCAACATCAGCTGTGGCTCTGGGGAATGGGTTCTTCTTGAGAAACACACAACCAAGCAACAACAACGATGATGATACAAAAAGCATATGGAGAAGAAGGAAAGGACAAACTCCAGCCTCAAGTTCATTGCATGGAACAGGATGGTTTCCAGGTTCCAACACTCACACTTGGATACTTCCTGAATTCCGCCTGGGAGAGCTGACTTGGGACTCTTGTTCAGGGCGAAGGAACACAAAAGGAATGTAATTAAGTAATCACAATGACCAGGCCTTGCATCTTATGGGGTCCACTAGTCTGCCTGATGCAATAGCAGAGACACATTTCCTCTATAATATTATGCCAGAGTTACAGTCAATGCAAATGCAACAATTCATGGCTTTCACTTAAGAGGATGACAAAATTATCAAAAAGACAAAGGGTAATTGCAGTTCCTTGTTAAAATAAAACGGAGATGCTCTACTTTCCTGGTGGGAAGACACAACTGGGACTTGTATTAGTCAGGGTTCCCTAGAGGAACAGAACTAACAGGATATACACATAGAAAGGAGGGTTTATTAAGTAATAACTTACCCAATCACGAGTTCCCACGTTAGGCTGTCTGCAAGCTTGAGGAGCAAGGAGAGCCAGTCCGCGTCTCAAAACTGAAGAAGTTGTAGTCTGATGTTTGAGCTCAAGAAGCATGCAGCACGGGACCAAGATGTGGATTGGGAGGCTAGACCAGTTTCACCTTTTCATGTTTTCCTGCCTGCTTTATATTCGATGGCAGCTAATTAGATGATTCCCACCAGATTAAGGGTGAATCTGCCTTTGCCAGCCCACTGACTCAAATGTTCGTCATTTTTGGCAACACCCTCACAGACACACTCAGGATCAACACTTTGCATACTTGAATCCAAACAAGTTGACCCTCAGTATTAACCATCATAGGACCTGTTGATGTGCTGACCAGCTGGGGTATTCCCCCCTTCACTTGCCCCTTCCTGGAGTGCCAGGTAGCCAGATCAGTCCCTCGCCCACTGGGTTTGTTCTACTCACATGGATTCATGTCTCTTATTCTCCATTGCTGAACCAAGCCCCATCTGTTGTGCATTGCAATAGAGTATGTTCATCTCCATACATCATTGCACTTGCACAAGGGACTTGGAGCCACTCAGGATGTGGTCAGGTCTCCCCACTGGCAAGTGTTTGCAGCAGGATTTGAATAATAATATCTGGAGCTTGAAGGTCAAGAATGTCCCTGAAGGGACTGATCCCTGACTATGGCTTGACCCTATTCCATGATTTGGGAAACACAGGAAGAACTCACGTAGACGTTGCACTGGCTTTCCTTGTTCTCATCTCTCCTTTTTATGCATAAGGCTTGCTCTAGACCTTACGTCTGTGTCGTCTTAAAATTCGATTGCTGAAGTCCTCACACCCGATGTGATGGTATAAGGAGGTGGGCATTTCGCAGGAGATTAGGTGATGAGCGTGGGACCCTCAGGAATGGGGTTAGTGCTGTCAGAAGAGAGACCCACAGAGCTCTCTTGTCCCTTGCAACACGTGAGGACACAGTGAACCAGGAATCGGAATCTGTCCTGCCTTGATCTCGGATGTCCCGGCCTCCAGAACTGTGAGGAATATATTAATGGTACTCATGTTACCCAGGCTACGGTATTCTGTTGCAGCAGCTCACATAGACAGACAGTATTATGGACAAGAATATTATTTTCAGGCCCCTTCCTTCTATTCCCTATTCTTAACAGCATTTCTTTTCTTTAGGCTATTAGACATTTCCAAATGTTAGATTACCTTGGAGTCTTACAAATGTGATACAAGTTGGAACCTTCTATACACATTCTAGCAAAATAAACACTGTTTTGAAATACCTGGAATTGCATATACATTTTATATATTTAGAGTGTGTGCGTGCACACGCACACACACACTCACCTCTCAAAGTTTGCTGTGACAGTGCACTAAGGGGCTCTTTGTCTTTGGTGAGTGTGTTTCCTTTGATGTGCCGTGTTTTTTTCCAGGTGTGAAATGGGGAGAAGGATAGCATTTGTAGATGAATACTTGCCACATTGTTTGCCACACACCCTATTTTGTATTTAAAAACTTTTTACTGCACCTATCAAACACCATGGCACATGCGTACCTATGCAACAAACCTGAACATTTCTGCACACGTATCCCAGAACTTAAAGTAAAATAAAAAATAAATAAAACTTTTAAAAAAGTTTTTGGTTGTAACTATTACAAGCACAGATATTTGCATTACTATTTTTGTTTCTGAAACAAGTCACTAAACAATCAAAGACTTCGTACAGGTCGACACTTCATCTTTAACGCAGTAAAGCTACCTCAGTCAGATATTCAACCTGATTTGAACTTGGTACTCATATAACCCCCTGGTCTTGGAGTCTAAGATTGGACAGATAAGGCTTCCCACTGCATTCCTCTACTCTCGAAGTCTCTTCCTATTACACAAGACACTTTTAACATCAAATCCGTACAGTTGCATGAAAGCAAACAAACAGAAGCTCAAAGCGCTCGTCATAAGCTATGTGTCATTATTTGTTTCATTAAAACTAAATTCTTCAGGTGCGGTGGCTCATGCCTGTAGTCTCGGCACTTTGGGAGGCCGAGGCGGATAGATCTCTTAAGCTCAGAGGTTCAAGACCAGCTTGGAAGACAGTGAGACCCCATCACTACTAAAAATACGAAAAGAATTTTAAAAATTAAAAAAAAACAATAGCCTGGCGTGGCGGTGTACACCTGTGGTCCCAGCTACTCAGGAGGCTGAGGTGGGCGCTAGGGCCCTGGAGGGGTGACGTTCAGTGAGTTGAGATGGCACCACCGCACTCCGGTCTGGGCGACAGAGCGAGACCCTGTCTAAAAACAAACAAGCAAACAAAAACTCATACATTCTATCACAAATTATTTCTAATCACTTTTAAATTGAAGATTCATGTGAGTACATATATCACAGGAAATATTATTTAGGTTGAACCACACGAAATTGCCTTTCAAATGTCAAAAATGCTCAAATATTGGTGATTTCATATGGTTTAACCTAACATTTAATTTGTGAAGGCACAGACACATCTTTTAAAATTTAATATTCCAAATACACAAAATGTATATTTTACAGACAGTTTAAAAATGATTGTGCTCTAAATGAACTGCACACAATTCCACCATATATACATTATCATTGTGAATTGAGTAGCTGCCTCGTTTAGGGACTGAATGAAATATTTATGGTGGACCAAATAAAGAAGCCTTGTAATGGCAAATTCTTATATCTGGGGACATCGCTGTCACTGTGGGCACCGGTGAAATAGCTCTGGCCTAATTTCATCTGACTTTGGATGTGTGCAAATCACAGGGAAATGTGAACTGACTACAGCCTGAGAAAATCAGCAAAGACAGAAAATCATTGCAAATCAGAACCTTATCAATATTTCACTAGATAAGACTAAACATCTTACTCCTCCAGAAGCAGAAAGCTGTTTTCCTGAAACCTTAACACTGGGATATAAAAGTTCATCATAACACTGTTTTATGCCAAGAATTCAAATTAGACCTCAGAATCCACCGTTTATATATATCTATGTCACATGAAATTAAAATGTAGGTCTAAATGTAGTGTCCTTGGATAACAGAAATATTTGTATGGTTTATTCTAATTTGTAAACTGTTCAGTTCATGCATTTCTCCTTGTCTACAGTTTCTTAATAGAGAGCTGTGTCGGAATCTATTTGGAAATTATTCTTACCAGCATGGCTATGACCTTGAATCCAGAGATCAGCTCCGTGATAACTTCATGGTTCTTTCTGATACTGAAAGGAAAAGGGTGCTCTTTTATGGCTCACTACCCTTCTTCCTGACATCCCTAGTGTGACAGCTTGAAAGTTTGGGGCTTTTAAAAAAATGTTCCAGTCACTTAAATATAAAACAAACAAAACACATAAACAGGAAACAGCCTCCAACCTCGTCCCGAAATAGAGTGAATTCTTAATTTGATCAGCCTGGAGTTTTCTCCAAGAAATATAGTCAACCACATAGAACCTTGGAGATACAATTCTTTGTTCTGTGATACAATTCTCTTAGAAAGAGGCAAATAAACCAAGAAAAATAAACAAAACACACCAATTAAGGTTCAACTTAATACTTCACATAAACTCAGAGAACATTGATAAATTTAGCCATTCACTGGGTTTGGAAGGCTTATGTTTTGTTTTGTCATTTGAGTTTTTGCCTTAAGGAAGGAAAAATGTGCTTCTAGTGTTTATAAAAGTAGAAACCCAGCAGGGAATAATGTTTTAGATATGTAAGAGTTTTTCTCAAAATTAAAACGTCCAGGTCAGAAAAGGGTGGCCAATTTGGAGAACTTAAAGATGTAAAAATCGTAATTACCTATGAGATGGCATCTTACACACACACACACACATGCACCCACACACATGCACACATACACACGTGTGCATACACATGCATGCACATACACATGCAAGCACGTGTGCACATATACACATATGCATTCATGCACATACACATGCACACATATGCACACTTGCATGCACCCATACACGTGTATACACACACGTGCACACATACATATGCATGCACGTGTGTGCACACACATATGCATGCATGCACATACACACATGCACCCATACATGCATGCATACACGTGTATGCACACACATGTATGCACACACATGCATGCACACATACATATGCGTGCACATATATGCATATGTACGCACATGCACACATGCACACACATCCACACACACACGCACATGCACAAATGCACATACAATTGGCTTCTTTCTCCCAGCCACTAAAGCTCCCTTAGTTCTTAAAAAAAATCCCCTTGTCTCAGACTTTGCCTAATGACTAATTTCTCCTTTGCCACTTCTTTCTATTCGAGTCCCCTGATGAATGCATTCAGAATTAGTGCTTCTCCTACCTCAGTTCCCATTCATTCCATGGAGCCCACCACTCAACACCACTCAACTGGGAGGGCTCTAGCTGAGGGTAGTGTCTCATTTCTTCCAAATTTCACAGTCACATTCCATTCTACTCCCTTGTTTCCTGTCTTCTCTCATCCTTTTTTTTTTTTTTTTTTTTTTTATGAAATGCTCACATTTCATGACTCCACACCCACCTCTCTCCAGGTCCCAGGACTCTCCAGGTATGTCCCTGCACTCACAGCCATGGTCCCCTGGAGGCCTTCCGGCCCCCATCACCCTCAGGCCTTCACGCTCCACTCAGGGCCCTCCACTGTCTTCCTGCACAGGCTCTCTCTGCAGAGCGTCTCCTCATCCACCACTTCTCCATCACAGGCAGGCTCTGGATTTGCAACTCTGTATTTTTAGCCCCATCTGCTTCCTGTGACTGATGGGTCGTGCATGTAGATACCTGACAGTCGGTATGCGAGACATGAACTCTGTCAGTTAGATATTGCACCCATCCTTTCCCCGAGACCAAACAGAACTTGAAGAGAACCAAATGAAAATGCAGGCTCTCTTGCTTAAAAAAAAAAAAAAAAAAAGAATTTCAAAATGTTCACAGTAAAGCAAATCCAAGCACAGCTCATGAGTGAGATGCAGTTCCTGGCCTCTGTGCTGGATGAAGCCATAATTTGGTTCCAAGTAGCTGAATAAGTATCTGGGAACTCGCTACCAAAAGTCTAGTTAATAGTGTATATTATTAAATATGCAAATATTAAATGTTTATAGGCTGAGTGCTTATAACGAATACAGAGGCTACTGCCCTACAAAATCCTGTGCGCCTGCTTTAAGATGTACACTCTTCTCCCCTCCCAGTCACCAGACCAATAACAAGAGCTGTCAATGCCTTCTGCCCAGAGAACTGCTCAGCCTGCAAGGAAGCTACAGGCCTTGGAAAAAACGTAGCATCAGGATGCAGGGAACTAGGTGTGGGACTGTGTCCTCAGGGCTCCATAAAAGAAGACGGAATGAATATAGAGGTAGATGAGTGTTTATTAGATCTTTCCCACATGAGAGTCACTCATCACACAGGAATTAAAATTCTGGCAAGGCATTGCTAAATTGGCTCTTGGGAGAAAGCAGTGACCCGCATCTGCAGAGTGGAAGTGCTAGACTTGCCATGGAAAATGAGGGCATGGTGGAGGAAGAAACCAGCAGGCTGGGAAAGGGGGTTGGCTAGAACAGGGTGCTGTGGGAGTGTTTGGAGGACGTTCTAAGTCCTGAAATGTCAACAAATAGACTTTCAGAAAGGTGTGGCGGTGTCACAACCCTCGGTGATACCCGTGTACTGAAGGCCGAATCTCACAGTGGAAAATACTGCCTGGAATGGGGCTTCCTGACAGGGGTGTGGACGAGAGACTCTCAAAACAACAGGAGCCAGGGTCACTGCCAACCCCTGGTCTGCAGTAGAAAGGCTACATCCATGTCATCACACAGGGGAGCAAGTTATTCTCTTTTCTGCTCTGGAAAGATAAAGTTCACTATCCAAAAGAACTACAGATTTCTTCTGATGTGCCTGAGCAGGGCCTGGGAGAGCACACTGGGAATGGGCTTTCAGGGCATCGGACTAGGGAGATCAGAATTTAAATCTGGATAGGAAAAGAGTTTATGGATGTGGGAGCAGTCCCACTACTTGGGACACAAATTACTGCCTATGACCCAAGAAGAATCTTAAGGTACTACCTGCCTAGCTCCTAGACTTGATTTAAATATGGGCTGGAGTCAATGAAATTGAGAAGCTGAATGTACCCAGCCAGAGCACTGAGGCAAGGGTCAGAAGGCTCAGAGTGGCAGGGATGGTAAACGGGCTTGTCACACGAGACCAAATACCAGGCCACCTGATTAAGACTCCTTGACAAGACTCAAGGGGGCCCTCCCTTTAAAGAATGCATGGTGGCTTTCACCTGTAAGACAGGACTGCTGTGTCACGGGCTTACCTGGAGCCCTAAGTATCAGTGGGTACAACAGAATCTTACAATGGCAGAGCTCAACCATCAGTGAAAGATGGGTGTCATGACTGCAATGGATAGCAAGGCCTGGGTGGCAAGCAGAGTGCCTTTACCTGGAAGGGTTAGAAATACGTGGATTGTCTCATTTATATATCAGAGAAAGAGAGAGAGAGAGAGAAAGCAGAAGTCAAAGTCAGCCCTGCATCAAGTCCGTTTCAGAATTGGTCCAATAGCTCCACCCCCACCTCCATTTCATTTTCCACCTCAGAAACGAAAGGCCTCGAAAGCAAGGCCACACATCTACAATCATCTGATCTTTGACAAACCCGACAAAACTAAGCAATGCGGAAAGGATTCCCTGTTTAATAAATGGTATTGGGAAAACTGGCTAGCCATATGCAGGAAGCTGAAACTGGACCCCTTCTTTACACCTTATACAAAAATTAACTCCAGATGGCTTACAGACTTAAACATAAGAACTAACACCATAGAAACCCTAGAAGAAAACCTAGGCAACACCAGTCAGGACATAGGCACAGACAAGGACTTCATGACTAAAACACCAAAAGCAATGGCAACAAAAACCAAAATAGACAAACGGGTTCTAATTAAACTTAAGAGCTTCTGCACAGCAAAAGAAACAATCATTAGGGTGATCCAGCAACCAACAGAATGGAAAAAAATTTTTGCAAGCTACCCATCTGACAAAGGGCTAATATCCAGAATCTACAAAGAAAAAGAACAAACAAACCCGTTCAAAAGTGGGCGACGGAGATGAACAAACACTTTTCAAAAGAAGACATTTATGTGGCCAACAAACATGAAAAAATGCTCATCATCATTGGTCCTTAAAAGAAATGCAAATCAAAACCACATTGAGATACCATTTCAGGCCAGTTAGAACGGCAATCATTAAAAAAATCTAGAGACAACAGATGCTGGAGAGGATGTGGAGAAATAGGAACATTTTTACACTGTTGGTGGGAGTGTAAATTAGTTCATCCATTATGGAAGACAGTGTGGCGATTCCTCAAGGATCTAGAAATAGAAATTCCATTTGACCCAGCAATCCCATTACTGGGTATATACCCAAAGGATTATAAATCATTCTATTATAAAGACACGTGCACATGTATGTTCATTGTCTTGCTGTTTATAATAGCAAAGACCTGGAACCAATCCAAACGCCCATAAATGCTAGACTGGACAAAGAAAATGTGGCACATACACACCATGGAATACTATGCAGCCATAAAAAAGGATGAGTTCCTGTCATTTGTAGGGACATGGATGAATCTGGAAACCATCATTCTTAGCAAACTGACACAAGAACAGAAAACCAAACACTGTGTGTTTTCACTCATAGGATGGTGAGGAACAATGAGAACACGGGCACAGGGAGGGGAACAACACTTACTGAGGTAGGTGGAGGGGTGGAGGGGAGGGGAGGGGAGGGACAGTAGGGATTTGGGAGAATGGAGAGAGGATGGAGAGGGATAATTAAAAAAACCAGTTAACTGTAAAACAGCCTCAGGCAGGTCCTTCAGAGAGTATTCTAGAAGAAGGAATTGTTATCACAGGGGAGACAAAATAAAAAATCTTACAGAAAAAAAAGGTTTTACTGTCCTGGTCCCCGATGAACTTGGGCCAGATCTCTGCTTTTTGCCTACTTGTGCTCACCCCACCCTCGCTGCAACCGTGGTGGCACTATGGTGACACTGGCCTTACTGAGCACGGACTACATTAACAGAGCTTTAACCATAGGATCTGGCTTGATGAAACCCTTCTAAGCATTCTGAGGGAGACTCACTCTCACTGCTACAGATGCAACGTTGAGCCCAAGGCTAGACCCCGCTGGCCAGCAGACCTGGAGTCCGGCTGTTCTGGCACACGACCATGAATTAGGGCCCTCAGACAATGCTGCCTTCTATGCGTTTAAAGCAGATCCTTCAGACTATCATTTGCTATTTGTTTTAGATCTGTGGCTCTACTTGAAACTGTTTAAAAGTCACAGCATCCTGTTGGCATGAAATAAAGCCATGTGCGTGTATATCATCTTCCCTCCGTATCTATCACGTGGACATTACATCACTTTTCCTCTTTATAGAGAAAAATTGTTAGTCTTTCCCACATACTTAAAAACTGTCCAAAAAGAAATGTACTTGTTTTAAAATGATGGTTAGCGAGTTCCCGTCTTTGCTTTGCTTTTAACCGCTGTGGTTATACACAGAACTCTGTGAGTGAGGGTTTCAGCTGAAGAGCTGCAGAGCAAAGGCTTTCTAGAGGAGCCATGGTTGGCAGCATCTCTGCACAGTGTCCGGCTTTCACCCCAGAGCCACCCTGGGCCAGCATGCACAGACTGCGGTTAGAAAAGGCCTCTTGGCAAGAGAGCACGCCACTGCACTCTAGCCTGAGTGACAGAGCGAGATTTCATCTCAAAATAAAGAAAGAAAGAAAAAGGAAAAGAAAAGAGAAGAAAAAAACCCACTGCAGCATCTAGGAATCTAGGAGAGCGAGAGGAAGCCACCGTGTCTGCTTTGCCTCCAAGACGCATTCTATTTTTCCTGAATCACTGTTCCCCGGCCACCCTGTCTGTATTGCCTGTTGGCTTGCTCAGCTGCACTGCATGCATTTCCTAAGAAAGATAGAGCAGCAGATGAGCCCCCGCTGGCACCCCTGGCACTGTCCAGCCCACAGTGGGAGAAGTACAGCCACGTCTGGATGCACCTCTTCTGAGAGCCACGCACTGAGATTTAGGAGCTGATGATGACGATGACTCTTTCTGGGCTAATCTTTCAAGGATTTCTTTGTATGAAATAAAGGTATAAATAAAACAGGAAGGAAATATCAGCAAGCAGGAGAAGGGGGAGGAGAGCATGGCGGGGTTGGGTTCTGTAATCACCAGCGTGCTCCTGTCCGTGGCTAATATGAGGGTGATGGGGCACCGTAATCCCTTCCCTGAGCTCCTTTACTGCAGCCATGATGACTAAATTTCTTGTGTCTTATCACACTGTCACAGGCTGGAACCAGGAGAAGGGGCTCTGAAGAAAACACAGCATGGAAACCAGAAAGAAGATGATCAGATTACCAGCCCCTGGATTTGTGAGCCAGTCTCAATCGAACCAGCGCAGGCTTGATTCCAGACCCACGGAGCCTCAGAGCCAACCTCGACTCCTTCCTCCCCGCACTTCACTATTTTTAAAGAACCCCCAACCTCTTTCCAATCATGATAGTGTTGCTTTCTTTTCTTTTTCTATTTCCTTATCTATCCACTGAAAATCTTCCAGTGAAAGAGTACCACTTCAGGAACTTCAGGGTTGAGAAAATCAGATGGATTGGTGGATTTCAAGTTAGAAATGCCTCCTAGAATATTTAAAATCAAAACAGATGGGGAAGTAGACACTGAAGTTCTTTGACCCCCTTGAAGAAATGGAGGTGTCTCTTGTAGATATTCTTGGGGGTAGGCAATAGTGGGGTTCTCTTTCACAGCGACCTCATCGCTTTCGTGACTCTGAATCGCCACCGTCGCCCTCGAGAGAAGGAGACCCAGCTCCGTGCTCAGCATGCCTGATTCTCAAAGCTGCCTGCTTTGAATTTTGAGGGAGAAGGGTTTATGTTGTTTATTGGGGTGGTGAAAACAATGCCTGATGTTTGCGTCTCCTTGCGCTTAGCATAACCAGTGTGGCATTCATCTTCAATAACGTGAGTGCAGGTGCATTACCTTTGAAGACCTACGGCAGTATCAGAAATGGTTGGGAGTGGCCCATTGGGACTAATCTTCTCTACCTGAAGTGGTCCAGGGACCCACGTTTGGCTTCATGGAGAACCTGGACAATGCACCTCCGACCTACCGTGTTCTTCATCCAGGTCCTGTCGCTTTGAGTCATAAACTTAGGGAAGGTTCTACATGCATCAAGATGGGAATGCGTACTCCCTGTTCATCTGGATTTTACAAAAAGCAGCAAGGTAGATCCATCCGAAAGAGCTTCTTTTTGTTTGTTTGTTCTGTTTTGTTTTGTTTTTGAGATGGCGTCTCCCTCTGTCACCCAGGCTGGAGTGCAATGGCCCAATCTTGACTCACTGCAACCTCTACCTCCCAGTTCAAGCAATCCTCCTATCTCAGCCTCCCAAGTAGCTGGGACTACAGGCAACCACCACCAGGCTGGGATAATTTTTTGTATTTTTTTTTTAGTACAAACCGGGTTTCACCTTGTTAGCCAGGGTGGTCTCAATTTCCTGACCTCGTGATCTGCCCGCCTCGGTCTCCCAAAGTGCTGGGATTACAGGTGTGAGCCACTGTGCCTGGCCCAAAAGAGCTTAGTTTTTAGAAAACACTGAGCTGGGATGAGCATGTACAAAAAACATAAAAAATGATGCTCTGAGGAAAGACTCATGCCTTCACTGAACAAATAGACTAGTTGAGCTGTAGAAAGAAATATGGTGAAATACCCATGCAAAGAAATTTTGAAAAATGTCATATTGCCTTTTATGTTATCTTGATGTAGAACCAAAACCGTAACAAAATTGCCAGATTTGCAAGCCTAAAGAAAAGTCATTATGGCTGGGGGAAAAGAAAGAACACGTAAGACAATGGCAGGGTTGGTAAATGACAGGAAGCATGCCAAGCTCTGCAGTCACATGTAAACTACCATGAAATGAAACAAATCTTAAATTAATAAGAAAATCCAAGGTGTTGATCTTTTGAAGTTTTCTTGTTATTTTACCCATATTTTCTGCTGATTTACATTTTATAGGTGCTGGAGGGAGGGGGTAGTTTTGAAGGGCACTCAGTGTGCTGTTAAAACACTTGCAGTTGAAACACTGCCTGGTATTGCCAGTTGCAGTGCTGGTGGGTGACCTGTTGAGCCTCCCCAGTGTTTCATAATCAGTAGAAGGAAGAGCTGTTGCTTTTCATAGAATGCATGAAAAACACGCAACACAGAGGGAAGTCTCCGTGAACACTGGTTACCATTTTTAATGCCAGTTTGTGTGTGTGTGCTGATGATCTAAAAGAAAGCTGTGGTGTATACACATACATAATTGAAATTGTTGGCACTTTCTCTGGAGCTGGATTTCCTTGGAATAACTGATTCAGAAGTTTTGTGGGAAAATATACAGATATTTTTTATTGAGATAGGGTCTCCGTGACACTTCAGGTATAGGAGATTAGTCCCAATGAGCATCTCAGGTTGGAGTGCAGTGGCACAATCTCTGCTCACTCCAGCCTCAAGTGACCTTCCTGGATTCAATCGACCTTCCTATCCCAGACTCCCATGTAGCTGAGACTTTAGGAACACACCAACATGCTCAGCTAATTTTTGCGGTATTTGTAGAAATGGGGTTTTGCTATGTTGCTCTGGTTTGTCTCCAACTCCTGAACTCAAGCGATCTGCGCACCTTGGCCTCCCAAAGTGTTAAGATTACAGGTGTGAGTCACCGCACCCAGCCATGTGGAAAATATTTGAATGCTTATTTGTTTCTCAAAAACAAAAATGAAGCCAGGTGTGGTGGCTCACACCTATAATCCCAGCACTTTGGGAGTCCAAAGTCAGTGCATCAGCTGAGGTCAGGGGTTCAAGACCAGCCTAGCCAACAGGATGAAACCTGTATTTTTGTAAAAATAAAGAAAATTAGCTGGGCATGGTGGTGCTTGCCTGTAGTCTCAGCTACTTGGGAGGCTAAGCAGGAGAATTGCTTGAATCTGGGAGGCGGAGGTTGCAGTGAGCCAAGATCATGACGGAACAAGACTCCATCTCAAAAAAAAAAAAAAAAAGATTTTCCTAGCAAGGTTGCACTTGCGTAGAATTATAATACATCAGCATTACTGAAATATTGGACCAGATGATTCCTTGCCTTGGGGTCTGCCTCTGAACTGTGTGATATTTAGAGGCATCGCTCTGCTTAGGATGCCAGTGACACCCCTCCATTTAGTCATGACGATAAAAAATGCTCCAGACATTGCCAAGTGTCCCCACAGGAAACAGAATCTCCCCCAGTGAAGGACCTTTGATGTGACCCTCATATAATCTGAAATGCTCTGGGCAAAGCGATCCTCCACTTCCACCTCTGAATCTGAGCAGACTTTCAACAGCACGCAAGCAGGTTTGCTCAGAGGACAGTCAAGCAGCCCGGTGTCCTCGCCATAAACTGTCCTCACAGACAAACGCATGCCTTAGCAGGTTAAATACATCGTGGGTTAATCTGGAACACACCTTCTTAGCAAGTCTTCTTCAAACATTTTCATTTTCACTGATGGACCTTGCCTCACTGCACAGACTGGCACTTCATGGCACAGACAACTGTCCACACCTGTAAGACAACTGGAGTCTTAGAATTGATAAATTCCTTATAGTGGTGTAGAAATTTTAAAAACATTTTTGGTTGGGCACGGTGGCTCACGCCTGTAATATCCCAGCACTTTGGGAGGCTGAGGCAGGTGGATCACGAGGTCAAGAGATCGAGACCATCCTGGTCAACATGGTGAAACCCCGTCTCTACTAAAAATACAAAAAATTAGCTGGGCATGGTGGCGCGTACCTGTAATCCCAGCTACTCAGGAGGCTGAAGCAGGAGAATTGCCTGAACCCAGGAGGTGGAGGTTGCGGTGAGCCGAGATCGCGCCATTGCACTCCAGCCTGGGTAACAAGAGCGAAACTCCGTCTCAAAAAAAAAAAAAAAATTTGAAGGGTCAGATTTTATGTGCAACACAAATTATACTATAAGGCTATTTAGTTCAAAGTACCTATTAAATAAAGAAACTAAAGGGTAGCTACATAGCAAAAAAAAGCTGATGACTTGATTTTAAAAATATTTTCTAATGAGCCAGTCTAATGCTTATGCTAATATTTTAACTCTGAGCATGGTAAAGATGAAATTGCAAACCTGTTATGTATTATTTTCAATAATAGAAAAAATGAGGAAACTGCAAGTCAGAGCATTTAAAACAATAATGAATTCAATTTGTAATAAACCCAGTAAGAAATTCAATGAAATAATTCAGGCAGCATTAACTTCTCAATTATCCCAAAACATAGAAAAACACAAGCAAATGTTTTAGATAAAAATATTTTCATTTACACAATGTTGTAAGTTGAAGAAAATATGTTTTTTATTTAAACAATTTGGTACCCTTGTTTCTAAATAATATCTGTAAATTTTTTTAAAGGCTGAAATTTGCTGGAAGCTCTATGTATTTCCTAACAAATACAGTAAAAACATTTTGTGTTGCTTTTATGTTAATAGATTTCCACTGGAAAGGATATATCTGTTTCTAGTTTTCCTATAAAATTAATTTTTAAATTGATTTAAAAATGACTCATTTTGTTAAAAAGTCTTGAAAGAAACTTTAATTTTACTATTTGGTTTATGATATCTTAATGCTTTCCTTTTTAACTTTTTATACAGTAAAAAGTTGGCATTTATTGAGAAATTGAAGCATTTTATATATTAAATTCTTTGCTCACAACATCTCATTTAACATGAATAATAATTTCTTGAGGTCAGTAATTTTGGTAAAATATCACATGAATACCTGTTTCTATTTACTGAAATTCTTATAATAATATATAAGCAGATTTATGTCCTTCATTTTAATTTTAGATACTGACTAAAATTAAAAATTTTAAATATCTTTTAAGGTTCCCCAACCTCAATGTCAGTGTTCTCCTTTGATTATTTTTATACGTTATTTTTCTGTGATAGTATTCCAGAGTACAATCTTCATGATACATATTCCCAGATTGCTATTCATAATGTTCTCATTCCGTCCTGTAGCATCAAATAAGAGGGTATATTACTCATAGTCACAAAGGCTGGTTATTGTGCTATATTTTTTAATTTTATCAATTTGATAAGCAAAAATAATTTTAATGGCCATTTATTTTTTAAACTTTTTATTTGGAAATAATAGATTTATGTGCAATTACAGTAAGTCAAACAGAGAAATGTCATATAATCTTTTCCCTCTTCCTCCCAATGCTAAGACCTTGCAAGACCCCGGTGCGATCCCACAAACAGCACATGGACATTAATCACGACACAGAGCACTTCCGTTACTTGAAAGTCATACCACTTCTCTTCTTCTCACACCCGCTTCTTAGCCCCTGGCTATGACAAGTCTGTTCGCCATTTCTATAACTTTGCCGTTCCATGAATGTTCTGTGAACGGAATCCTGCATTCTCTGGGGTTGGCTCTTTTGCCTCAGCATAATTGTCTGCAGCTCCCTCCAGGTTGCTGCAGATATCCTTATTACCGAGGAGTATTCCACGGCATGTTGGACCCCGGGTTGTTTAGTCCTTTACTTATCAATGCTCATCCGACTTGTTTCCCTATTTTTGTCTATAGGGAATACGATTTGTGTACACATTTCTCGTGAACATTACTTCTTGTTTTTCCAGAATACGTTCCAGAAATGCAGTTGCCAGGTTGCCTGATGATTGCATGCATACTTTTTTTTAAGGAGATGCCAAACTGTTTCCAGGGCAGCTGTGCTGTTTTATGGTCCCACTGGTAATGCGTAAGTGATCGAGTAGATTTTATCTAATGTCTACTTTCTTTTGAAAACCGTTTTTTCTTCTACTTTTGCATGATTTCAATACAATAGCAAAATGCTAATATTTTGACATGGCTAGGCTTTGTGTCTCCACCCAAATCTCATATTGAATTGTGATCCTCCTATGTCAAGGGAGAGACCAGGTGGAGGTGATTGGATCATGAGGGTGGTTTCCCTCATGGTGTTCTCATGATAGTGAGTGAGTTCTCATGAGATCTGATGGGCTTATGGGGGACCCTTTCCCATTTGCTCAGCACTTCTCCTTCCTGCCACCTTGTGAAGAAGGTGCCTTGCTTCCCTTCAGCTTCTGCCATGACTGTAAGTTTCCTGAGACCTCCCCAGCCATGCTGAACTGTAAGTCAATTAAACCTTTCTTTCATAAATTATCCACTCTTGGACAGTTTTTACAGTATGATAACAGACTAACACAATCTGTATTTATGTTCATTACAGAAATATAAAAATCCCTTTTCTCATGTATCTGAATGATTGCATGACTCTTTTTCTCTTATCTACTGAATAAAACCACCCTTAAGGAAATATAGCCAAGCCTGACAAGAGTGATTCACCACTAAAGTAATGCCTTCTAGAACAAAACTGACAGTTATTAGCAGAAAATAACCTGGTGCCTGTTCCCTACAACATACCATGCACAATGTCTGTCATAAAATTACATTAAAAATCACTAGACATGTGAAGAAGGAGAACAATATTTATAATCAAGAAAAATGGAGTTAACAGTAACCAACTAAAATATGATCCAGATGTTGGAATGTTAGGATACGAGGATTTTAAAGAAGCAATTATGAGCACATTCAAAAACATAATGACTTAAGGGAATTCCCCCGCTTTTTTGTTTTTTTTTGAAACGGAGTCTCATCCAGACTGAAGTGCAGTGGCACCATCTGGGCTCACTGCAGCCTCCGCCTCCAGGGTTCAAGTGATTCTCCTGCCTCAGCCTCCCAAGTAGCTGGTACTACAGGTGGATACTACCACACTCAGCTAATTTTTGTATATTTAGTGGATACAGGGTTTCAACATGTTAGCCAAGCTGGTCTTGAACTCCTGACCTCAAGTGATCTGCCTGCCTCTGCCTCCCAAAGCTCTGAGATTACAGGCATGAGCCACCATGTCTGGCAGGAATCTTAATAGGTAATAAAAGCTATGAAACAAATAGAAACTCTAGAGCCGAAAATAAACATCTTTTTAAAAGTATAGGTCACTAGAAGGACTTCCAGTTTCAGCTCTTACAGATAAAGTACTTGGAAGTCATTATTTCCGTATGTGCAAGAAATAATTAGAAAAACTGAAAATCAGTGAATATTCTTAGACCCATCAAAAAATTGAGGCTGCAGGTTAAAATAACACCTTCAAGTCTAAAATGTCAGGCTTATCCAGAAAGACAAACCTCAGATCTGATAACCCGAAGCAGAAGTCGTAAATGCTAAAACTGGTGGAAACACTTAATAATTTTGATGAATTGTGGGAGGATGAACACAGGCCAGATTTAGAACAAATAACTCTCAGAGTCTGAAATCTTAGAGGGTTGCCCACATTTTTATACACTTTACTTGTAGGAAATTCACCAGATCCTGATGGTGAAGAGCTAAGAAAAGATCCCCTGGGTGGCAGAGGGGCAGATTAATCATAGTGAGGTATAATCAAAGCCTTTACCATAGCAAAGCCCTATACGCCAGGGAAAAACAATATTCCACAGACTCTTATCCTATTGGAGAGAAGCACAGTGCTTCCCTTCTAGCCCCATGCAGCGTTTCTGTCTTACCCAAGAAGACATGTAGTTATTAAGGGTCAAGGATTTAAAGAAATGGCTTTGGAAAGCTGTAGCCTGGGGAAACAGTAGGAGGCCAAGGTTGGGTGAAGTTATACACGTATAAAAGTCACAGCCTCAAGACATAGGCCAGTGACATGTTGAGACTGAATGAGAATAATATAGAATATGTTCTCCTCTACACCTTATCACCACCATGACAGAGCTCCAGCATATTGAATGAATTACATGGAAAGAGCTGCAAGACAGATTTCCTCCAAGGAGGAGTACTTAGGCAAGTCCAAAGTCAAGTGGGGAGGCAGAAATAGGTGTGATGACACTTAAACCTCTAGCATATGTGAAAACAACCCAACTTCTAGCCAGATTAACATAAGCACACATTAAAGGCCCTTTTCCTGTCTTTATACTTGATACAGTATGTCTGGCTTTCACGCACACACAAACACACACACACACACAAATACATGATAAAAACCAAGGGGAAAAAGCATAGAGAACATCAAGCAATATAAGTATCAAACACACATATGCACACATACAAAAAAATCTTTAGCAAAACCATATTCAACTGCAGAAAGCAAACAAACAAAAACAGAAAACCTTTAAAGAAGCTGATATGAAACAAGGAATTCAAATATACCTATAGAAGAGTCAAACTAGAAATTACAGCAAATTTATTGTAGGAAACCACGCAAGCAAAAATGATGTAAAATATTTAAAGTGTGGGTAAAACAAGGCACTCTGCTAGAATTTTATACCAACACAAAAAACAGCATACTAATGTTTAGAGAAGTTTTGCCATAATTGGCAAAAGCTGGTAGCAGTCACAATGTCTTTCAATGGAATAAATGACCAATTTCAAGTGTATTTATTTAGTAAAATATTCAGTGGTAAAAAGCAAGTAAACTAACAAGCCACAGGAATCCATGAACAAATATTTAATGTATAAATGCATATTGCTAAGTGAAAAATGCAACTAGATAAGGCTACATACTGCATGATCACACGTATATGACACTCTGGAATAAGTGCTGTTAGAGATGGCATAGTGGTCAGTGGTTGACTGACAAGGGCTCCAGGAGATCAACAGACAAAGCCTAGGGATATTTTAGGGCAGTGGACTTATTCTGCATGGCACTGCAAAGGTACATACATTACACTGTTCATTTGTCAAAACCTACTGACCTTTACAGCACAAAGAATAAACCTTAATGTATTAAATTTAAAAAATATCAGGAGGCTGAGACAGGAGAACTGCTTGAACTCAGGAAGCATAGGTTGCAGTGAGCCGAGATCCCACCACTGCACTCCAACCTGGTGCCTGGTGACAGAACAAGACTCTGTCTCAAAAAAAAAAAAAAAAATTAGGAGGTTGAGAATTTCCACACTGGAATGCAAAATGTTATCCAATTCAAACTTCACTACACAGGTATAATGAAACAGCATCAAAAGAGTTGGAAGAGGCAGGTAGAAAGGTGCTAAGTAACTTTGGAAATGAATGGGGTTTGCAAGCTAAAGGCAGAGAAGAACTCTATATAAGCACTGTTCTCTTGTTGATAAAGTTATTTCTCACTGGTATATATGTTAACAATTCCAAGAATAAAACTATATGTACATTGGTGTTGAATAAGTAAATGGATGGTGAAGAATGGGTCCCATGTTTCTTATTGTTGGAGTAGGAATTTATAGGCAAAAAAGGGAAGAATGCAAGAATTATCTATACAAGAATACATTAGAATATAAGATATCTATATGAACACATATTTAACTTAGTATAGACAGATAAAAGCAGATATAGAAATATTCACAGATGTACATACATATATTTAGGTTACTGTATTAGAGTTCTCTATAGGGACAGAACTAATTAGTTCTATATAACTAATTATATATATATATACACACACTTCTATATAACTATATTTATATATATTTCTATATAACTAATTATATATATGATTAGTTATATATATATGTGTGTGTGTGTATATACGTGTGTGTGTGTGTATATAAATATATAAATATATATGATGTCCAATTTGGGACTAATTGTCATAATTGGCCAAATCTGGTACCAGTCACAATGTCTTTCAATGGAATGAATGACCAATTTCAAATGCATTCATTTAGTAAAATATCACAGATATACATACATAAATATATGCATAACATACATCTATGTATAACATATATACATATGTATGTATGTATATCTGTGTATATATGTGTATATATCTGTATATATAACACATATATATTTAGGTTACTAAATTAGTCAGAGTTCTCTGGAGGAACAGAACTAATTAGTTCTATATAACTAATTATACATATATATTTATTTCTACATCTGTTCTTATCTGTCTATACTAAGTTAAATATGTGTTCATATAGATGTCTTATATTCTAATTTATTCTTGTATAGATAATTGTGTATTTATTATACATGTATGTATGCATAATTATATATATATAATGCCCAGTTTGGGACTAATTGTCATAATTGGCAAAAGCTGATAGCAGTCACAATGTTTTTCAATGAAATGTACAACCAATTTCAAGTGCATTCATTTAGTAAAATATTCAGTGGTAAAATAAGTAAGCCAATAAGCCACAGAAATCCATGAATAAATCTTAAATGCATTTTGCTAAGTGAAAACTGCCAACTAGCTAATTTTTATATATATATATATATATATATATATATATATATGTATATATATATATATATAATGCCAAGTCCCAAATCTTGCTTTCTGAAACCATTTATCAATGAAAAAAAAGTACTATTTAGAAAAATAGCTGGTTTTAGGACTCGGACAAGAAATACACAAGATAAACTTTGATCATCATTTATCTTGCAGTGTTTGAAAGTAAGAATGTAAGAAAACAAAAGAGTTACTGATACAAGTATGTCAAAAGGACACAGGGCCAACTGAAAACAGCCCATGATCAAAACTGAAACATTTTGAGAGACAAAAAAGATTGCATTGAATTACATTTTAAAGAATAAAATAAATATCCACAAATAAAAACTATTATGTAACTAAATAAATTATATATAATTATATAAATATAAAATTAGTTACTCATATATATATATATATATGAGTTTATTAAGTATTAACTTAGACGATCTTGAGGTCCCACGATAAGCTGTCTGCAAGCTTGAAGAGCAAGGAGAGCCAGTCTGAGTCTCAAAACTAAAGAACTTGGAGTCCGATGTTCAAGGACAGGAAGCATCCAGCACGAGAGAAAGATGTAGGCTGGGAGGCTAGGCCAGTGTCTCTTTTCACATTTTTCTGCCTGCTTATAGTCTAACCTGGCTGGCAGCTGATTAGATGGTGCCCACCAAGTTTAAGGATAGATCTGCCTTTTCCAGTCTACTGACTTAAATGTTAATCTTCTTTGGCAACACCCTCACAGACACACCCAGGATCAATACTTTGTATCTTCAATAAAATCAAGTTGACACAGTATTACCCATCACAGTTACCATATGTTCATTTATCTCTTTGCTCTCCCAGCCAAAAGGGCAGGACCTAGAAACAATGACTCTCTAGCAGTAAAAACAACAATAAAAAACCTAACACAAAAATATTGTTTTTGTTTTGTTTTTAAGAGAAACAAGATGCCACTATGTTGCCCAAGCTGGTCTCAAACTTCTGGTCTTAAGCAATCATTCCACCTCAACCTCCCAAAGTGCTGGGATTATAGGCATAAGCCACTATGCCCAGTCCCAAATTTTGCTTTCTCAAACCATTTTTCAACGAAAAAAAAAAAACTATTTAGAAAAATACCTGGTTTTAGGACATAAACAAGAAATATACAAGATAAACTTTGATCATCATATATCTTGCAGTGTTCAAAAGTAATGAGATAAGAATAAAAAGTCAGCATTGATAGAAATATATCAAAGGGACAAAGAGCCAACTGAAAACAGCCCATGATTAAAACCAGAACAACTTGAGAAAAAACAAAAAAAGATTGCATTGGATTATAATTTAAAGTATAAAATAAATATCCACAAATCAAAACTATTATGTGACTAAATAAACTAATAAATGTGATATAATAAAATAATCATATGCAGAATAATTCCAAATAGTGTGCCTGTAGATATTTTTTTCTGAAGCAGATGAAGCACAACAGCATAACTCCTCAACCACTAAGTGTAAGCAACACATACTGATGCCCTTCCAAAAAGTACCATAGAAAAGGCAAAGACTAAATTTACAGTGGAAAACTTCAAGAAACATTTCATCAGCAAGATATTCAATGTTAACGTTAGCAGTTTTAAGTCATATGGTAGTTTATATCCTTGATATAATGTGATCAGAATGTCCATTTCCCTTTGTGTTTTTTCTTTAAAATCCACAACTCCATCTAATCATGAGAAAAATAGGTAAATGCCAGTCACATGGAAATATAACAATGCTTCTAAAAATTTTTAAGGTTATCAAAAGTAACGAAAGTCTGAGAAATTACCATCACTAGAGGGACACAGCAACTAAATGTCATGGGATGTCCAGAATGGGAGGCTGGAACAGAATATAAGATAACAGCTCAGAATATATGATTACATAAAGTTAGTTTGTAATATATCAGCATGTATATATATCAGACCCATGTGAGATGTTAATAAGAGAAGAAACTGATTATGAGGTCTCTGAGAACTCCCTGTGCAATCTTTGTAATTTTTAGCAAATATAAAGCTATTATAAGATTAGAAGGTTTACTGAAATTAGTCACTGAAAAGACAACAAAATATTGAAATCTGCATAAGAAAAGGTAATAAATCTGAATATAGAGCCAACATAAATTTTCTAAGATGAAGAGCAGAGAGAAAAAATATAAAAAGAAATAATAAATGTCATAGTGATTTGTGAAAAGTACCAATCTTTCTAAAATATGTGTAATTATACATGCAATGGAAGAGAAGAAAGACATTGAAACAAAAACGTATTTAAAATAATCAAATTTATCTAACTTTGGTGGAAAATATCAACCTAAACAACCAAAAAATCTATGAACCACAAGGATAATAAATAAAATGGATAGCAAACAGAAACACAAGATATTCAAATTTCAATATAAAAAGATAAATAATTAATTGAAGCACTTAAAAGTCATCAGGAAAAAGAAAAGACGCATTGTCTGCAGGGGATCAAGAAGATAGATGATAGCTGACCTGTCATCAAAAATAAGTGAAATTAGAATCCTAAGATAAATCCTTAAAGTTCTGGAAGAAAAAGAAAAAAGATTATGTAAGGCTTTATTGAGTCAAAATCTTCCTATATTGAGGTAAAATAAAATTTTTTAACATAAGCAATAGATGAGAAGTTATGTCACCAGTAGATCTGCCCTACAAAGATGGCTAAAGAAAACTCTTCAGGCTAAAAGAAAATGAAAACAGATGGAAACACAGATCTTTAGGGAAAAAAAAGAGCACAATAAATAATAATTGTGTGGGTGAACATGAAAAACTGTTGTTTAAAAACATTTGAATACAAATTTTAAGATAAAAATAATATTATTTTTATGAATGTGCATATAAATGACATAACATTAGCATAAAAGACAGGAATAAAGATATTTTACATTTGTAAATTTATTACATTTTATTTGAATGGGTACCCAGTACCTCCATGTAGAGATAAATACGTTAAGAATACATATAGTAATTTGAAAAACAACCACAGGAAATATAAATATCTGTAACTACATATTCAATAGAGAAATTAAAGGAGAATTATAATAAATATTGTGATAATGCAAAAGAAGTCAGAAAGAAAGAGAAAAACAGATAAGAATATCAGAAAGCCAATAGTAAGATGATAAACATAAAATCAATGGTAAAAATCATGTTATTAATAATAAAAGAAAATATATGTACAACTAAAAGGCAGAGATTGTTGAACATGACAGAAAATATAAGAACACAATTGTTTGATGTTTATGAGAGATGTAATTTGATACATAATGCAACTACACCCATAAGAATATCACTGTGAATAAGAGATAATATCACATTCTACAATAATAAATTCATCAGATTGTTAGACTGACCTAACAATTATAAATGTACATAATAGTAAGCTTTTGTGGACATAAAGCAATAGTAACAGAACTAAGAAGAACTGTAGATAAATTCACAGTCATTGTTGGATATTTAATACCCTTTGCTCAGTATTTTACAGAACTCTGAGCAGAGGATCAGTAAGCATGCAGGTAAACTGAACAATACTATGAAGTACTACATTTCCCTGACAAATTTACAACACTATACACAACAGTGACAAAATAGACATTTTGTCTTAAACTTGAAATGTCATCAAGACAAACTATATGTTGAACCATAAAATGCGTGTCAATACATTTCATGTGATTTATGTACAGTTTTGCACATTCTCTGGCCACAGTAGAATTCTATTAGTATGATTAATAATAAAATATCTAGGATATTCCCAATAACACATTAGTTGAAAAAGAAATTATGAGATACATTAAGAAATATTTCAAACTAAATGATAATAAAAATAAAATACATGAAAATGTGTGGGATTTCTGCTGTGACAGTGTTCAGTGTGTAGTTTTATATGTTAAATGCTTATGTTAGAAAAAAAGGCGTTTATGTTTATTTTTCAAAAGATAAAAGAGCTTGTTAAAGAATTAATTATATTTAAACTATGAAGAAGAAAATAGAAATATTTTTAAAAAGTTATTAAAATAGATGACCACTAATAGAAAAGAAAATAACAAAGGCAAAATTGTTTTTTTTAAATCTTCACTAAAATGATAAACATTTAGCAAGATAGATAGAAGAAAAATGATAAAAATAGAGATAGATGTAACATATACAGAGAGAGAAAGAGTGACAAAGTTTTAGAAATAAGAGATATACCACAGTTGCTACCATTGTTCAAAAATAAAACCATATAATACATAAGTTATGCCAATAAAGTTTAAAACTTAGAAACACAAACTGACTCAAGAAGAAATAATCTAAATAGTGTGTGTGTATATATGTATACGTGTGTGTGTGTATATACATACATGTATATATATAATTAACTACATAAACACACATCCCTTAAGTAAAACTGCAGGTCCAGATGGCTTATACAGTGAATTTTATCAACCACTTGAGGAAAATATAACAAAAATGTGACAGAATCGTTTTGCAGAATTGAAAAAACAGTTACATTTCTCACCTGATTTTATAAGAAACACCTAACCCTGACTCCAGAATTTGAGAAAAAGGTTTTAAGAAAGCCATATAAGTAGTTCATATGATTTGAACTTTATCTATTTGCATACATAAAAATGCAAAACTCCTAAAAAAATATTCTATTCAATTGTTCATCACAAAATGAAAGGATAATAGGCCATAACCATGTGAAGTTTACCACTGGAATGCAAGGTTAGTTTAACAATAATAATTATCAGTCAATTTAGAGTATTCTGATTCCAGACATGTTGAAATAACTGACATCTTAATTGCCAACTTTCTGAATAAAAGTATAAAAACTAAATATATATATATATTTATATTTATATTTAGACTTTCAGATAATAGCAGCACAGTACTTTGTGAGTAGGAGAATTATCTAATGTGAACCCTACAATTTCCTCAGGTTTCTATCTAAGGCTTTTTTTGGGTTGCTGAGGAAAGAGGTGTCACTAAGATGGAGAGTGAGAAATTCAGGTAAGCTGAATTTGTGGGAACATCCTAAGTAGCTCAACATAAATAAGGCAGCTTGCAGAAGAAGAGGTACTGTTATCATAATAAAAGTTTCATTGACTCTACTGACGATTTTTAATCTATGTATGAGTAGGGAGAATAGTCCACTAGACCAAAGAAAGAACCACTGAGAAGCTGTAAGCAGAACACTTTTAAAAATAAGAAAGCCTTATTATAATAAGTGGCCATCTTGGAAAGACATTGTTGAAATAAATGAGACCAAAGATGGTTCATATGTTAATGGCAGGATGAAACTAATCTTACAATATAAGCTATTCCAAAACCCCAGACCAAAAACAGTTTACTTACAAATTTTGAAAGGATCAGCATGATCTTCAATTAACTGAACTGGTACAGTAGAACAGAGCTCAGAAAAGTGAATGTGGTTTACTATTTTTAAATAGAATAATGTAACTCACCATACTGGACCGCTATCAGAATAAATGTAGAAAAGGCTTGTGAAAAATTTAAATTTCACATGTGATAAAGACTGTAAAATGAAAACAGAAGACAAATCCTTAAGCTAATAAAAGGAATGCACAAAATTGTAACAGCAAGCACGATACAAAAATAAAATATTGGATACATGTCTCAAAAGTTCACGAAAGAATGAAGAAGACCCATTTTTCAATTTTTATATTCAACATTCTATTAGATGTCTGAGCCAATGCAATAGGAGAAGAAAGAGACACAAAATCAGTCAAACTGAAGAGAAACAAAGAAAACTTGCTTTATTTGTAGAATAAATGATTGTGAACATTAAAAACCATCCTAAAAATATTTATATAAAAGTTACATTGAATTAGTGAGTGAATTAAGCAACATAATAGACTGCAAGGTCAACATAAAAAAATCACTTGTTTACCTACGTTCTAGCAATGAACAATTAGAAAACGAAATTAACAAAGTTATAAAATTTATAGTAGCATGAAGCTATAATAGTTTTAAACATAAAGTTAACAAAATATGGGCAAGGTCTATCTATACATTGGAAATTAATAATATAACTCAGACTAAAGATAAGAATAAGTGGAGAGATAAACTATTTTCTTATATCAGAAAGCTCAGCAATTTTTTAATGACAATGCTCCCTCAAATTTGGCAGTCATTTTTATGTAGTCCCAATGAAAATCTCAGCAGATACCTGTAGCTATTTGACTGATTTGAAAAATGTGTACAAAAATTAACAAGCCCTAAAATAATCAAAATTATTAAAATTGATTAATATAATTGGATAACTTAAACTATTTGATTTTATGTCTAAGTATAAAACTACTGCCATCAAGTCTTATTTTCATAAGGATAGATACTTAGTTTAATGGAACAGAAAAGATAATCCATAAATCAATATATATACATATATGTGTATATACATATTCATTTTATTATTTAGAGCTGTATAAATATGATATCATATTATCTATTTCTTAAAGTATAAAAGAGTTGATACATGAAGAGTAGTTTCTTTTATTTCAAATTGGGTTTTTTTTTTTGCATTTTTAATATTATTTGCCAATAAAGTTCGATGAGAAGTTGATTATTACTATGTATTACATTTTCTTCAGTGTAAACTATTATCTTTATATCATGTAGTTGTTATTCAACTTGAATTTCACTTTTTCTATCATTAATATTGCTACTGTTTGCTAATATATTTATTACTCATTATATTTTTGATTCCTATATTTTTCAGTTTTAGGCTTGTCTTTTGAAAACAGCTTTTAGTTTAGCTTAATTTTTTAAATGTGATTGTTTAACTCCTTGATGTATACTTTTGTAGCTGATAATTTGATCTATTCACTTCTTTGAGGACTTATTTTTTTTTTTTTTGAGATGGAGTTTCACTCTTGTTTCCCAGGCTGGAGTGCAATGGCGCGATCTCGGCTCACCGCAACCTCTGCCTCCTGGGTTCAGGCAATTCTCCTGCCTCAGTCTCCTGAGTAGCTGGTATTACAGGCATGTGCCACCATGCCCAGCTAATTTTTCATATTTTTAGTAGAGATGGGGTTTCACCATGTTGACCAGGATGGTCTCGATCTCCTGACCTCCTGATCCACCCGCCTCAGCCTCCCAAAGTGCTGGGATTACAGGCGTGAGCCACCGCACCCGGCCGAGGACTTATTTTTTTATAGACTTACATTTTTTGCTGATTTAGACCCTATTAATATCATCACTATTAAGCTAAAGAATGCCTACACATTGGTTTTGTTTTTGTTTTATTTTCTGTTATTGTAAAGAATAGTGTAGTATCTACTGTTACTATGACACTTGAGGTGTCCAGAGTACTGTCACTTGTTGACCTCAACTTTTCCCCACTTACATTTTTAAAGATACTTTTTAAAGTATTATTTTATTTTTAATTGACAAATTATAATTGCATAAATTTACAGTGTAGAATGTTATGTGTCAATGCATGTGTACATTGCAGAATAATCACATCAAGCTAATTAATGTATTAAATATTTATCATTTTATTGGGTTGAAAACACTTTAATTTCTCTCTTTTAGCTATTTGAAGTATTTGGCACATTATTATTAACTCTAGTCTCCATTCCGTGCAATAGATCACCGGAATGTATCCCTCCTCTGTACCCGAAACTTTGCACCCTCTGACCAAAGTCTCTCCTTTCCATGTCTACCTCACCTCCCTGCTGCCCACCCCCCATCACCAGATTTCTTGCCTTTGGTAACCACCATTCTACTCTGTATTTCTAGTTCTCCTTTTTTAGATTACACATTTAAAAATCTATTCATCCATTGATGGGTACTTGAGCTGTTGTTATAGTTTGCATATTGTGAATACTGGTGATGGGGGTGGGCAGCAGGGAGATGAGGTAGACATGGAAAGGAGAGACTTTGGTCAAAGGGTGCAAAGTTTCGGGTACGCAGGAGGAATACATGCTGGTGATCTACTGCACAGAATGGAGACTATAGTTAATAATAATGTACTAAATACTTCCACGTAGCTAAAAGAGCGGAATTAGGAATCTAAATAATTTCAACACAATAAAATGATAAATATTTAAGTTGATAAATATGTTAATTAGCTTGATTTGATTATTCTGCAATGTACACATGCATTGACACATAACATTCTACCCTGTAAATATATATGATCATAATTTGTCAATTAAAAAAAAAATAACACTTTTGAAATGAACATGAAAGTGCAGACATCTCTTCAACATACCAATTTCAATTCCTTTGGAGATTTACCCAGAAGTGGGACTGCTGAATCACGTGGTATTTTTATTTCTACTTTTTTGAGGAACTCCAGTGTTTTCCAAAATGGTTGGACTAATTTATAATACCACCAACAGTGTATAAGTGATCCCTTTTTTCCACATTCTCACCGACACCTACCTTTCACCTTTTTTATAATAACCAGTTTAACCCATGTGGGATGGTATTACATTGTGGTTTTGATTCACATTTCTCTGATGATTAGAGATGTTGAGCAGTTTTTCAAATATCGGTTGGCAATTTGGATGCCTTCTTTTGAAAAATGTCTATTCAGGTCATTTGCCCATATTTTTAAGTAGGGTTATTTGTTTTCTTATTATTGAGTAGTTTGAGTTCCTTGTATAATTTGAATATTAGCCCCTCATCTAATATATAACATGCAAATATTTTCTCCCAATATGTGGGCTGCTTTTTCATTTTGTTCATTGTTTCCTTTGCTGGGTGGAAGCTTTCAAGTTTGATGCAATGCCATTTGTCTATTTTTGCTTTTGTTGCCTGTGCTTGTGGGGGTCATATTCAAGAAATCACTGCCCAGATCAACATTACGGAGCCTTTTTCTTATGTTTTTCTCTAGTAGTTTTAGAATTTTACATCTTATGTTAAAGTCTTTAATCCATATCAAGTTGATTCTTGTATAAAAGATGAATTAAGGATTCATTTTTATTCTTCTGCATGTAAATATCCAGTTTCTCTGGTAGCATGTATTTAAATAATTGTCCTTTCTCTTTTGTGTGTTCTTGACACTTGTGTCAGAATCAATTAGATACAGAAGAAATAATTCTTCAACACAATAACTATATATAACTAACCATATATAACCACAATAACCATATATAACTAACCCACAGCAAACATCATACCCTACAGTACACATTGAAAGCTTTTTTCTAAGATCAGAAAAAGAACAACTTTGTCCATTCTCACCACTTCTGTTCAACATATACTGAAGCCTGAGGCACAATAATTACTCACTCTACATTTTTATTTTCATTATATAATGTCAAACTGAGGTATTTCCATCAGTATATCATTTTTTATATTGTTATTATTCTTTTCAATCAATTATTTGGTTTCTATGAGTCATAGTTTTTAATAGCAGACTTTTCTGTTGGAGAACTTGGAATCTAAACCTGTATCTCTAAAACTGTGATTATTTTTAAAAAATGATTAAATTAATAATATAAATGCTGTCAATTATTCTGATTAAACATCTAGATAACTGGATCAATTTCTTACATTTTATTACATTATCTTTGAATAGTGGTAAAGCCATTCAAATTGTATGTAGAATTGTATGTACATTTTGCATTATGTTTTAGGAAAAAAAATTGTACTTACAGAAGTCAGCTATTTCCAAAATAATAATGTTATCCAGAATTTCAGGCCAAATACATGTTATACAGCAAAATGAAGGCAAAGAGCAAGAAACTCATGTGCATGGGCTTATCTCGTTCTTCTGATGTGCACTTCACTCAGACACTTTGCAGACCTACCTCTGTCACATTGCTGAAGCTAGAACAAATACCTATGCTGCTAAAAGAAGGCTCCTACCTCAAGACAGTGGGGCTAACTGCATGTTAAATAGTACACAGTTGTGGGAAAAGGGAATGGGAATTTCAAAAACAAAAACAAATCCCGAAAGAAAAACTCCAGAAAAGTCACGCTATTTAAAAGACAATTGTCGAAAATGAGCGTCTCCTCTTCTCATTTAGGCTAATAGCTTCACCGAATCCCAATGCCTTTGGGTGTCATTATAACTGGATGCTCTACTGCGCTAAGATCAGCACCTGTATACTCATAGTATTGAAATGTGCAGATGCATCCTAATTTTTGGAATAGATCTAAGATAGTAGGCTGTTTCATGTTGAATACATACCACACACATACACACACGCATGCACACAAACACATACTGTTTAAAAAACTGAGCTATGATAGAAAGCTTTCTATAATGTGACTACTGTGCATTACACATTTCAGCTACTATTTATTTTCATTAATTTTTGGCTTGCAGATGGTAGTTATTTGTCCTAGAACACTTTTCTTATTTCTTGTGTAGAGAAGAAATCTAACTGCATCATAATCTCTCATCCTCCTTCTCCTCTGCTGGGATAGATGGGAAAACAGGTGGTTTCAGACTTTCCAGAAAAAAAAAAAATACACATAAATTTCATGTTTGCCAACAGAGCTAATATACTAAATGTATTCATGTCTATGAACAAAATAAATCACTAAGTCTATGTCATTAATAAAGACATATGAAACCTTTCACATTATGTCAAATTATTAGAATTAAGAAGCTTGAGAGAGGGAGAGCAAGCCAATAAAACCTGAATATGCTAAGTGATCATTAGAGCTGGGTGTGATAATTGAAATTTGTTTTACAGTAATTTCATTAAAAATTCATAACTGTTGTAGCCTTTTTCTTTCCCTGTCTGAGCTAGTGAGGAGTTAAATGATGTTGGTGTAGGGGCTTAGGATTTGTACACATTGTTGATGACAGCTGAAAACAGGAGGTAAATAATAGACATGAGGGAAAGGCAAAATATAGATAAGCAAAAAGGCTTTCCTGGGGTCCTGAGCTTTGGTCTTTTCTCTAAATAGGTATCTGTTTCTTTTTTTTTTTTTTTTTTTTTTTTTTTGAGACGGAGTTTCGCTCTTGATACCCAGGCTGGAGCGCAATGGCGCGATCTCGGCTCACCGCAATCTCCGCTTCCTGGGTTCAGGCAATTCTCCTGCCTCAGCCTCCTGAGTAGCTGGGATTACAGGCACGCGCCACTGTGCCCAGCTAATTTTTTGTATTAGTAGAGACGGGGTTTCACCATGTTGACCAGGATGGTCTCGATCTCTTGACCTCGTGATCCACCCGCCTCGGCCTCCCAAAGTGCTGGGATTACAGGCTTGAGCCACCGCGCCCGGCCAGGTATCTGTTTCTAAATTAAGTTTTTAAATTCTAGAGATTTTTTTTTCTTATTTCTAATCTCATGATGCCCAGTGTTTTGGCTATTATTGAATTCCTGGCAATTATCTTGGACAGATAATCTTACAAAGTTTTTCATCTCTAAAGATGACGTTTTCCATCATCCATTAAATTATTTTTCTAAAAAATTACAGGTGGGATGAAACTTACTGGCATTAATGTTTTCTCCTCCAAAAGTCTCTCTGAGAAATGCATTATGTATAAACACTCATTGTAGACCACCTGAGATGAGAAGTTCTGAGGCACATTTTTCCAGAAAGGAGCCTGATTTTATCTCATGATCATCACCAATTCATGAATTTGTTTTATGAAGTCTTGGATGTTGAGTCTAAGAAACCAGTTACAGTTTGAATGCTTCAAAGTCTCATGCACGTTCCAGTGTGAAGAGGGGTCTGTCAAATTTAAAATGCATTTTGCTAAATATATTATCCTTTAAAAATAAGTCCTTTGTGTTTTGAAGACAATTTGACCATGTGTTTTTAATTCATTTTAAGTTAGCTTACTAAAATGTTTATTTGTAAGAGCTCTTAGAAGTCCAAAAAGCCTTAAGAAATTGATTTGCCAGCCATTTGAAGCTTTTATCTCAAGAAAAGACATCTTCATTTGCTAAGACAGAAGAACCAGACTTTCCCATGCTGGTTTTCCATAAATCTTAAATTTCAAAATGTTTTGATACAGTCTAAAAAGTTAAATATTTATTATTATTCTCATCTTAAAGCTTTAAAAGGTTGATTTCAGATTTCATAATCGTTGCAGTATATTAGATAAATATCTCTTTCAATCATTTAAGGTATGTGTTCTAATGACACTGACATATAAAAGAAATAACCTCATAATTATGTATAATAGGAGACAGAGTTGTACCCATCTACAAATTCCTTACATGGGATTTGGAGTGTTAAAGTCTTGCCTTTGACAGGTTTGTGTATATATAAAATAGCAACTCATACCCAAGATAACACTATTTAGCAAAGACTAAACAATAATTTGTTTGGCTTACATTTGGACTTTTATCAATTTGCTTTTGTTTTGATAATACATACTCTCAGAAGGAGTTTGTATATCAGTTAATATCTAAGGGACAAATGAAATTAGAAAATAAAGAATCATTAAATTTTGTCACTGATTTTGCATGTTAAACAAATATCAGTATATCATCAAACCATCTTAGAAATTTTAAATAAGTTTAAGCAAAAAATCCAGTACTCATAAGCGAGACTTTCACAGGGATTCCTTATATTATTTATTTGGGCTATTTTGTTTCTTAGCCTCTAAAAAGCTGGGGGAAATGTGCAGAATCCTGTTTGAAAATCATCCTTCTAAGGAAAACCTCCTTCAGAAGCATCATGTTGTGAGCTGGAAATAAATCAAATTACTCTCCATCAACCATAGTTAATGTAATTTTACAGGTCAAAACATTGTTGTAAAGGGGTCTTAAATACACAGTCTGGACCTGGTCAATTCTCACGCAGTTGCTCACTTGTTCTTTGAATGGCCCCACCTTCACTGAAGACTTAGGTACTTGAATTGCACTTTTTCCATCTATTATCCCTACTCAGCTTTACTGACCTCCATGTTTGAGGAAGCATTATTTTTCCTCCAGTGTAAATCACCCAGCATAGAATGGGCCTTCTGGTCATTGGTGTCATCTACACTCAATATACACCACACTCTGAATTTCATTTTGTCCATATGGTTTGTCTAGCAAAGCTGGGGTAGCTCCTCAGTCAAAAAGGTGGCTCTGTCCAGCTCAGGCCACTTAGAGCTGATCAGCTTTTATAGTGTCCTTACATAGTCTGTGTCTATGTCTCCTTCTGTCTCACTGGTGATGTGTTCAAACAATCACATGGCTGTTCTCTGAGGAGCAAAATTGAGGCCACCTGGCAAGAGAGAGCCATCTGTTTCTGGTCCCTTCCCATCACTAATCTGTATCCACACGTGCTCTTCCTCCCAGTCCATAGCTTCCTTCCATAGCTTTTATGCTCTCACAGTTCTTCTGTCTAGAAAGCCTCACATTTTCACACCCTACTTTTGACCAGGGTAACCTCTTTGTATCTGTCAGTCAAGCCCCTTTCAGGAAGAGCTGTTCTTGACCCCTTGTCTTGTGGGCTGCCGTGATTTGCTCCACTGAGTGCCTCCATACAAAGCACTCATGCTTTCTGCTAACATTACTGGTACATAGAGCTTTCTCTTTGCAAAGGGCATACCACCCCCCCTCACTAAAAGAGATCACAAACCTTTACACAATGAGGATTACTTCTTTCTCATCTGTGTGTTCCCTCAGTGCCAAACAAAGATGGTCCCAATGTTTATTTAATTATGCATTCTGAAGATGGAAGCTATTTGATGTTTCCTGAATGAATGAAGCATAGTGTGGTCCTCTTGAGGTGGAGGGAAAACTGGAACTATTTTAATGCTTCACTTCACCTAGCATCATGCTGGGACTTAGAAATGTATTATTGAATATTAATTATCATATTTCCAGAGTTCATAATGACACCGTATTAACAGATCTGCAGTTATTTTTTGCCAGCTGCACTTAAGTCACTTTGGTCCAGTAGTTCCGCTGCGTGTCTGGCTGCTTACTCTCAAGGCCCTTGTGTTTCCCTTTACCTCATAAGTATAGGTCTTCCTCAATGATCCAGGACTCCTATTCTCCCTAGAGTGTTTTCTGGACTATGTGATCTAACCACTTGATCTAATTCTCTGCAGTTGTCTCAAATGCACTCCCCTGGCTTCAATTTCTTCCCTGATTGTCTGTCTGCTAAACATCTCTACCTGGATGAACAGAAACCTTCTCCTTCTCAATCCATGTAAAGCAAAATTTCCGATCTTCTTGTAAAGTCATGCTGTTCTTCCTGGTTTCCTATTTTGATTAAAGACATCCATCCAATGAAGAACACTTACCCTGATGCTCTCTGATATTCTACCGAAAAGGCACTAAATCCCTCAGGTCCTGCCTCTTAGAAGACACATGTCCACCCATACTCCACTGTGTCAATTCAGGCCTAGGCATACAGACCCCTCCACCACCAACATTCTGCCCCACCTTGCTGTTCCAGCAACCTAAAATGAGTTGGGCATGCCCCCGCCCCTAACGTGTGCCAGTTCCTTCTTTATGTCTTTGTTCTTGATTCCCTTTTTCCTAAAGCTTAATCTATTTGTCTAATTTTTCTTCACTGTTCAGAGCAAAGACAACATTCTCTAAAGAGTGTCTGATGGCCTCAACATACTCACACACATACAATTTCTCTCTCTCTCTCTCTTAAAAGAGCATCTAATTTGTCTTTCAGATATCTCACAGTCAACTAAGGTGAGTTCCTATCTCTCTTTGCTCAGACATGAAATTTCCACTGCTACATCAGTCAAGTTTAAGGAAAACCAGGAGGGCTGGGCACTTTCTTATTAACTAATTGTTTTGTCTATAAAATTCTAAAATATTTAACAGATTTTGTTTTCACTGAAGTTGCCACTATTGGATACTGAATTAACATAAAGTTGAATGATTGTTTTAATCTATTGCTCATATATTCTAAATAAAACTATGACATTTTTGGCATTTAATGCTATTGTAATGTTTATAATACAATGCTATTGTAATATAATACATTTAATGCTATTGTAATGTTTATAAACCATTTGTGTTTATAGTTTATAAACAAATAGTTTTCAAAATATTTAATACACACTGAGAAGACTGTATTTGGTTTTCCATGCTTTGATTCAGTTTTGCTCATATTTAGTGATTTCATGACCATTTCAATATTGTGTTGCTTCTCTTGGTGAAGATGGCATGAGAATTTATTTGTTTTTACATAATCTATAGTTTATCAAGGTGTGCTCAAAATGTGTTGGAGGCTAAATAAACAGTTTTTGTAGAAGTAGTTTAATTTTGTGGAAAAGTTTTAAATAGTGTAAAAAACTAAACAAGCACACACAACACTGTGTGTAGCCGTGTGATGTTTTTATTGTAGGGTCAGCCCAAATTTACCTTTCCTCAAGAACAAAGGGAAAAAAACTGCGTAGGGCCCACTGTGGTCCCAGGCAGTCAAGGACACAAGGCACAGGCCCCTGTGGATTTGTTCTGGAGACCATGGGATCTGAGTTCCTTAATGTCTCCAAGTCTGTTAGCTCAGGTAAAAATGTGAATAATAAGGGTTTTCCTATGGAAGGGAACTGTGCACATTCAGGTCAATGATCATGCAGGCTTCCTGTTGGAACTCCGGCCCTGTGAGAGGGGCAAGCGAATGGTGCTTCTTATTAAGGATTCTCGCCATCTATTCTCTGATTTACTCAGACCTGGTGGGTGTAAAGGGTCTAGAAAAGGTTATTCTAATATCTCAATTACAAAACAGCATGCATTTGAATTGCTTTTGAGTTTTGACACACATAACTTGTAGCTGAAATCTTTAGTTTTATATGCATTGAGAATACCGTAAGTATATTTTGCCAAGTTTACCAGAGTCATGAAGTCATTTTCAAATTGTTTCTTTCTCTTTTAGTTTTTTATTCATGCTATCCAAGCACATTGATTTTACAAAAAAAAACTGGTTTGGGTAATATTTAGATAACATCTTAAAACTCCACCAATTCTTCCTGTAATAGTAAGTACATAGTGTGCTATATAAACAAGTTGGAAATTATTATGGTTTATTTTATAAATAGGAATTTAAGGACTGGCTGAGTTCAAATCTTGACATAATGTGATCCTTTGCCGCATTACCTAGTCACATGCCACTGAATGGAATCTGAAGCAGATCCCAGGAGCTTCATGTTAGAAGAAGCCACCAGCCTCAAAAGAAGGACTGAGGCATTTGCTATTGGGTTCTTGATCATGAAGTATTTGCCTAAGCCAATGTCTAAAAGGGTTTTTCCAATGTTATCTTCAGAATTTTTATGGTTTCAGGTCTTAGATTTGAGTCTTTCATCCATTTTGAGTTGGTTTTTGCATAAGCTGAGAGATGAGGATCCAGTTTTATTCTCCCACGTGTGGCTTGCCAGTTATCCCAGCACTGTTTGTTGAACAAGGTGTCCTTTTCCCACTTTATTTTTTTTTTTCCTTTTGCTTTGTTGAAGCTCAGTAGGCTGTTAGTATTCAGCTTTGTTTTTGGGTTATCTATTCTGTCCTATTGGTCTATGTGCCTCTGTTTATTCCCGTACCATACTGTTTTGGTGACTATGGTCTTGTAAAATTGTTAGAAGTAGGATAATGTGATGCCTCCAGATTTGATCTTGTTTTACGCCATGACTGTTCTGCATGTGTGATTTAATTTTTACACACATCTTAATAGTTTAACTGAATTTACTTAGGTGATAATATGAGATAAATATTTAGTTTGTTTTTTAAAAACCCAATGTATTATCCATATGTCACTCAAGTGAAAGGGCCATCATTTCTCATTGAAGGTTATAACTGCTTCAATGTTAAGATTCATGCTCTGGTTAGCAAATACTTGATTGGGTTTTAGAAGTTTATTATTCATTGTTGACCTCAGTCACCGTTTAAAAATCAACATGTTAGTTTGCTTCCTCAGGATTCGTGATGGTTAATATTGAGTGTCAACTTGACTGGATTGAAGGATGCAAAGTACTGTTCCTGGGTGTGTCTGTGAGGGTGTTGCTAAGGAGATTAACACTTGAGTTAATAGACTGGGATAGGCAGACCCACTCTGAGTCTGGGTTGGTACCATCTGATCAGCTGCCAGGGTAACTAGAATAAAGCAGGCAGAAGAACATGGAGTGATCAGACTTGCTGAGTCTTCTGGCCTCCATCTTTCTCCCATGCTAAGTACTTCCTGCTTTCAAACATCAGACTCCAAGTTCTTCAGCTTTTGGACTTTTGACTTACAACCGTGGTTTTCCAGGGCCTCACGGGCCTTTAGCTTCTCTAATTTTGAGGGTTTGAGACTTGAACTGGCTTCCTTCTTCCTCACCTTGCAGATGCCCAATGTGGGACTTCACTTTGTGATCCTGTGAGTTAATTCTCCTTAATAGACTCCCTTCCACATATATCCTATTAGTTCTGTCACTCTAGAGAATGCTGACGAATAGAGGGTTCCAATGCATTTATCATCAAAGTACCCCTAAAATAAAATCCATAAATCATGACTTGGATCCAGAACACCGCTCCCACTGGCCCTCCTAAGCCTGTTCCTTGCCATCCAGGAGCATGAGGTAAGATGTGGTCACTCAACAAAGTGGACCTTCTCAGCACAGTAGTCCAGTCAATAAGACAATGGCATGAATCAATGGGAAAGATTTGTAAGCTCTTAAAGAAACAACTGTTGGTAAAAATTGTATTTCCAATGTATTGGCAGAGCACCAGGTGTGCCTGTGGACAGGGTGAGTAGTGCCCCAGATCCCAGCCCCCTCATGAGGAATCCCTCCAGCACTTCCTCCTGCTTCTTCTCAAACAGATACAGAGTCTTTAAGTGGTCAGATGAGCTCGAAACGTATTCCTACAACTGCAGCGGCTTCCATAAACTTAGCACCATTTTCCCCATTTCTTACCTGTTAAAATGTTGGTCAATGACTAAAATTCTCCCTTCTTTTTTAAACTATAACCTTCTTCTAAACTTTCTAACCTATCAAAATAGCCAGATGATAAATTAGATCAACAATATAATTCAAAGACAAATAAGGTTGTTTTTATTATTATTATGTGACAGTGTTTTTACTTCATGAGCTAAACAATATCACATTAAGAAGACACTTTGTAAACCTTTGCTCTTCACACAAGAGCCTGCTTCAAGCGGCATCCACAAATACCAAGGGAGAGTAATTCACCCACCTTACAGAAAAGAACATTTATAATTTGTCAGGACAAAAACTTGAAAAGGGCTGAGGAATGGGACATAAGGTGACTGGTAGGGACAGGAGACGTGGAAGGACAGATGGAAGAAGGAAGTGGAAGGGGTGATGGAGCCTGAAAGCCCTCTCTCTTCCTTGGAAGACTTCTCAAGCATCACGAGTCAATAGCAGGATTCCCCCAGTGGCTGGCTCTCAGGCACAGTTTAAAGAGACATCAATCTGTAATGTCTGCAGTGTTCAGCAGAGAGCTAATGGACCTTCAAAGATCAATATTCAAATATGCTTGCTGTTGTGTCTGAAACCCTGCTCCTCCCCGGCAACTTGTCGTGGCCAGGAGGAGCCTCTGATGTTAACCAGCCCACTTTTAACCACCACTCAGAAATGCTCAGATGCTAAGGTGCTAGGACTATTTCTCTTCTCCTTGGCTCTTTTCTTGTGGAGAAGACTCTCTGTCCTAGGACACTCAAGCGGACTCCGCAGTGCAGCTCGGCTGGTCGCCCTGACATTTATCTTATTTCCATGTAAGATTTTTTTATACCCGATTTTATTTATTTATTTTTATTATACTTTAAGCTCTGGGGTACACGTGCAGAACGTACAGGTTTGTTATATAGGTATACATGTGCCATGGTGGTTTGCTGCACATCATCCCATCTTCTACATTAGGTATTTCTCCTAATGCTCTCCCTTCCCATCCCCCCACCCCCTACTATCCCTCCCCTATCCCCCCACTACCTACTATTCCTCCCCTAGGCCCCCATCCCTCAAAAGGCCCCGGTGTGTGATGTTCCCCTTCCTGTATCCATGTGTTCTCATTGTTCAACACCCACTCAGGTTTTAATGATGTCACAAGAATCCCCATCTCAGTGCCCCTGTCACCTGAAGCTGTGCAGGCATGAGGGCAGTATGTCCAGGTCTGAATGGAGGCTTCCAAGACCATGTGAATGTGAAAACCTGCCACTGTGATTACCACTAGGATTAATAGGATACAGACAGGGGGATTAGAAACCCTCCAATGAAAGCAAGGATTCAGAAAAAAACTTTTTAGAGTAATCTGAAACAAAATCAGAGTCACTTAGAAGATGTTACTGAGAATATGGTCCTGGTAATTAATTAAATCTTATTGACCTCACGGGAGAGACGAGCAGTAGACATTTAGGATTAATTTAAGCAACGTTAGGCTGATACCCAATGTGTGCAGTTAAGTACTTTATCCATCATGTCCAAGTTAGTCCACCATGCCTTAGTGGCCTTTAAGGTAAAAATATTACCTTAAAAATGAGTGGTCTATTACCAGGCCCAACCGTAAGTACAGAATGAGTGCGTGAGCCTTCATTCAAGCCATATTTTACCCTCTTTTCTTCCTTGAGAATTTACGAGAAAATGATTCTGAGGTTAAGAGGAGTCTAGCAATCTTTTACATATTTTGCTGCTAATTCAAAGATTGGCTAATAAAGCTTATTTCATTATAACAAAATGGGAGAGCCCGTGAGCATTTTGTCCATGTCTTCCTCGCTCTGTGTTATGCGACCGGCTTACCTTGCAAATGATACTTGGAGGCTCAACCATGGCTGATGGCTGTTTGCAAATCCACGCACACACTGGGGCACCTCCTCATCTAGGGTCCATCTGTGTGATGTGCTGAAGGGAGAAAACTCTTTGGTTTTGTTTTGTTTTGTTTTTTTGAGACAGAGTCACTCTGATGCCCAGGCTGAAGGGCAGTGGCACGATCTTGGCTCACTGCAACATCCTCCTCCCAGGTTCAAGCGATTCTCCTGCCTCAGCCACAGAGTAGCTGGGACTACAGGTGCCCATCACCGATCCTGGTAAAGGTGGGGTGTCACCATGTTGGCCAGTCTGGTCTCGAACTCCTGACCTCAAGTGATCCACCTACCTCACTGCCCAAAGTGCTGGGATTACAGGCGTGAGCCATTGTGTCCGGCTGAGAAAACTCTTTTCTAAAAGAAAAACATACAGTTTTTACACACATATCCTACATGCATTATATACTAAGGAATCTCCTACACTCTGTGGGGCTCTGCTTCTCTCTATGGAGATTCGGATCCAAGTCATATAGAAGCTTACCACCCCCAATGCAGCAAAGATGTACATGCTGCTATAATCTGTTAAACAATATAAAAATGTGTGAAAATTCAGAGTCACAATCTAAAGCCACTGCCAGACTTTCCCTTATGTATGCTCCAATCCCCTTTTATCTGAAGTGTATCAGCGGGAAGGAGTTGTTGGATGTTTGAAAATGAGGGTCTGAGATGGTCCAGTCAACTGAAGTCTCCTGATCAGACCATCACTTTCCATTATTGAGAATCACGCTCTCCCCAAAACAACATTTGAATACACCAGTAACAAAGTTCTGATATGAATATATACATGTATATCTGTAAGGCTCAGAAGTGAGGCAGGGTGATGAGTTCAATGAATATGTTACATCTCCATGATAGTTCCCTATGCAATATTACACCAATATATCATGAAGCTTTAAGGTCACAACATCTCAACGCTCCCTGTGCAGTTACAGTGCCTCTTTCTCTTTTACCTAGCCCACAACAAAGGTAAAAGTTAATGAAATGCCCTGACATAGTGGGACATTCTCAGGACGGGTTGGTGACTAATGCAGGTGCACCTGAGCAGACGCCTCTGTTGAGGCACCTCTGTGGAGTTGGTATCTTGTCCACAGATCCACAGGCAGCACCCCGATTGCCCAGAGAGGAGGTGACAAAGCTTAAAAAAGACAATGGCTCTCTATTAACACCTAAACTTTATGTCTGGGTTTCAGATTTGGAAACGACATTTCATGGATAAACATTGTCAGCTAGAGGAGGCAGCTTTGGATACATTAGCATTATTTCTATGGCTTTCAACATTCTGTATTTATAAGCACTGCATAATAGTGAAAATTAGTGGAAGAAATAAATGCTCATTCATCCTTAAAAATAAATAATCACTGAGGGTTTCAGTACTTGAGGAAGAAACTGGGTGCTACTATTCCTGAGAGATTCAGGCAGACTGTGAACAGAGATAGGTGGGTGTTTTTCTCAAATCCACAGCCGTTAGGAGGCAGCTTGTCTGCTGGTGTGTGTGGATTGATCAGCTGAATTCCCTCAACTCAGGGCATTTCCAGAGTTGAAAGCAACCAACACTCCCTACAGTGAAACCCAAGCTCTATTTTCATTTCCAGTTGTACTAGGGACACGGAATGTGGATTTAGGCAAATCAATTTATTTCTCAAGGCCCAAGAATCCCACCATTTAAAATGTGAATGATGGTAATAATCACTATCAGCATGTTCCATAAAGAAAATCTATTTTCTCTTACATTACGACAATATTAAAAGCTATAATTTGTGTGTGTGTGCGTGTGTGTGTGTGGTTGTGTGTGAATAACTACATCCACAGCACGTGGAGCTCTTCATAAGAAACGTATTATTTAAATGCAAATTGCTACTGCTGTTTCACAAATAATTTGAAAATGAATAATGGCTGTCACAGGAAAATATATATCTCCCTTATGCATTTTGTAACTTGCAATAATTAAGGTGTGTGTATAATTTGTGTTTACATTGGGTGATATTTTTTCTCATGATTTCTCTTATTAAACATCTACTATAATTTGGAATGGGTTAATTGGATAATAATTTATTTTAGACCACTTGAGTCATATAAGTGCTGCTAAGGAGACTGGCTGCAGGTGCTAGACAAAAGTGTGCATACGGAGTGAGGCAGCAGTGGGGTGTGTGGACAGCTGGGATTGCACGCGACCTGCAGTTTCTCTCATAGATGGGGATCCATCCTGTTAGTGATTATTTTTGCTGGAAGGAGTAATGAGTGTGTTTTCCAAAACCTGGCCCTGATGTTATCCTGCTTGGAATGATTTGTCTATGATTTTGTCTTCAGTGAGAAGGAAGTTCAAGTCTGGGGGTCTGTGATCTGTCTCCACTATTGTACAGCAGGAAACCTTACCAGGATGACAGGTGCCACAGTCCAACCATCAATCAATCAATTAACACACAAAGAGTTACATGCAAGAGTGACTCAGCATCAGATTTATTTATTCAAATCCATATAATTAGCTTGACTGCTCATTCATGGAAGAAACAAATAAATAGAATCCATGGCTGTATGGACAGGATGACTTCATGCTATGACCATCCATCTGAAAACCTATGTAAGGTGTGATAGAACTGTTCTTGACAGTCACAGATTGTTGTTGTATAAACAGTTTGTTGAACATTGGTCTACTCTGCATTCAGAGATAGGCCGTGGTGCAGCCACAGAACGGAGGCTCTCCTGGTCTTCTGTGCAATAGTACATATTTTGTACCTTCATCCTTCTGTTCCTAAGAAGGTGACTTTTCTGGTCAAGGTCCTCAAAAACGGAGGCAAGTCCATTATTGAGAAAGTGTCAGCATTTCTGAGGGACCAGAGGAGTATTTCTTTTTTTTTTTTTTTTTTTAGAAACAGAGTCTTGCTCTGTCACCAGGCTGGAATGAGTACAGTGGTGCAATTTGAGCTCACTGCACTCTCCATCTCTCAGGTTCTAGCAATTCTGCATCAGCCTCCCGAGTAGGTGGGACTACAGGCACATGCCACCACACCCAGCTAATTTTTTGTATTTTAGTAGAGATGGCATTTCACCCTGTTGCCTAGGCTGGTCTCAAACTCCTAAGCTCAGGCAATCCACCTGCCTTGGCCTCCCAAAGTGCTAGGATTACAGGCGTGAGCCACCGTGCCTGGCCCAGAAGAGAATTCTTTGAGTATCACATACACCCCTCAGCGATACAGTCATGCCCTCAGGACACCCCCACCTGGCTTCTCCAGTCCCCGGTTACTAGAGGTGGTCTCACATGCATTCACTGCCCCAGCAAAGCACTGAGGTGCAGCCACAGTCTGAGAACTGCCTCTCCTGGTGGCTGCCAGTCCGATGTCCTCCTTCGATCCAGCTGCATGCCGAAGGTGTGGTCACACGCTGTGGACAGCAGCCTGAAGCACCGCCTGGCATGATTGCAATAGTCTAGGTCTTCAGTTTTGGATTCTTCCTTTGTAACTCCAGGTGGGCGGTGCTGAAGATTGCCACCCCAATTTCAGGTGCAGAAGCCAACGCTGAGGTTAGAAGAGGTAGTGAAGCTCCCTGAAGACATCCTGCACCAGGCACTGGCTCCCACCGCAGTTGTTATAAAGGGACTCTGCATTCAGTAGATTTATCATTGTTTTAAATAAATCTGCAAAACAGTACATTATATTTTGTAGTGTGTTAACTCAGATGAAGCATACACTTGCACATAAACACGCCTACCACACACATGAGTACACAAAATCTCCCCCCAAAACAGTAAATCGGGTGGTAGTTGTTTTTTGCTTCATTTTGCCTCGGTTTCAATTTATAAAAATAAATTAGGAGATAATTTGTGCCTATTGATATTTAAAAATGTGTTTCTATGCTTTGAATGTTTGCTAAGCCGCTGAAAAGAGAGTCCGTGGTTTGTGTGTCTCCAACGCTTTTACTATGTAAAGAAATGGTGGAATCGCATGCTATGAATGAGATCAGTGAGGTTGTTTTTAATGCCAGTGAAGTTTCTGCCTATTGCTGAGAATGGGGCAGAGTGAGACATTGGCAGAAAAATGTCACTTTAGCCCCACTGCAAGGAAAGCTGGTCCTTATGAAAGAAAGTGAGTGGGGCTGGACTGTGGGATGCTGGGTACCACATGATTTGAGTGTCCAGGAAGTGTTGGGAAGTGCGACCAGAGGACAGGGAGGTTCCTGAGCCACTGAGCCTCAAGGACTCACTCCTTGGAGTGCAGCACTTTGGGAGGCCAAGGTGGGTAGATTGCCTGAGCTCAGGAGTTCGAGACCAGTCTGGGCAACATGGTAAAACTCCATCTCTACTGGAAAAAAAAAAAAAAAAAAAATTAGCCAGTCATGGTGGCATGTGCTACTTGGGAGGCTGATGCAGAATTGCTAAAACCCGAGAAGTGGAGGTTGCAGTGAGTTGCGATTGCACCACTGCACTCATTCCAGCCTGGGCGACACAGTGAGACTCTGTCTCTGAAAAAGAAGAAGGAAAGAAGGCTTTCGCTGAGATAGACGCATCCCTTCCTGGCAGTGTCTGAGGAAGCACACAGGTGGGGTTAGAGCTGTGCAGCCAGGCACAAGCAGGTGGTCAGAGTTTCATTTTGCTTTGTATCTGCTAAAGAACTCTGCTCTGCTTTTCCACCTTTGTGAGGTTTATGTGGGTTCTGCCTGAAAGTGAAGTGGTGCACCCCCAGGGCTCCGAGGGTAGAAGAGAAGGGGATTCCATCTCCAGTCTCTGCAGCTTGACCTCTGGTTCATCTTTGCCAGATGCCTGCCATGAACTTCTCCGGCAGGGTGCAGGCTACAGTGGAGAGGGCAGGAGAGGAGCCAGGGAACCTCTGTGCCCCAGTAGGAACTGGACGCTTGGCTCTGCTGTTTCTCCCCTCTCATTCTGTCCACCAAGTCAGCAATATCAGGAGGAAAATCTTCTACTCCCAGATAATCTGTTTCTTCTTCCAAGAAACCCCCAGGAGGATGAGGAGGCGTCCAGGCGACGCCGCAGGCAGTGTCTGTACTTCCGGAAGGAGGGTGGCTTCAGGGCCATGCCCTGCCCGCTGTCACAGCTGGGCCAGCTGCATCTGCAAGATTATCAAACAAGTGACCGAAGAAACCAAGGGGAAGATGGAGAGAGAGCCTCCTCCACATCTGCTGGGAAAAAGTGGAACACGTGGCGACTTCCCTTTATTTAGCATTTCATGAGACATTTTCTGTGTATTGTCTTAATGAGTAGCCATTCAGAATTTTTCACCAGTGAAAATCCATCCATGTTTTTTGGATGATTATAAAATGACCAGGAAAGCTGAAGATATTTAAAACTATCAGCAAAACTTACTCTCCCCCAAAAAGACAATGAATATAAAGATTTAAAAAACACTTTTGCTCCTTTGAATAGACTCTCTCTAGGGAGAAAAAAACATCTCCAAATATGTCCCACATCTTCTTATCACAAACTAGTAACATTTTGCCAACTCAAACATCAAACCCAGACTGGCTTCTTTCACAAAAGCCACTAGAACTTCCTCAGGAAATAGTTCCCATAGAAGCCTCATTGTGCAATAAGCAATGGAAAACGCCTCAGTCTTGCAAGCAGAAAGAGTCCTTTAGTTTTGTGGGGACAAGGATGAGGCTGATTGCAGGACAAAAGCGGCAGGGAGAATGAGGCTGCTCACTGCAGACCTCAGCCTGCCTGGGCACCGTCCTTGCGCAGCTCATGAACTCCACCAGCTGCGGGTGAGGCTCAGACTGACCCTGGATGTCCGTGCCCAGTGATAGCTTTTCCACCCAGAAAATTCCAGCCGGGTCGTGAGCGCTGCCTCCCCTAGAAAAGAACAGAAATCCACTGCACGCATGGTGCCAGGAGTACTGTTGTGTGGGCGGAGGGCGGGTTTGTAATCAGTTCTCTGTTTCCTGCGGGTCACCCTGCCAGGCCAGATCAGGATGGACCCCAGCTCAACCTTGGACCTTCATCAGGCTCCCTGGCTCCCCTTCCCCACAGTGGTGCCCGGCTGACCACGTGCCCTTGGATAAGGCCCATGGGTTTGTTATGGACCCATTCTATTCTAACCACCTCAGCAGCAACAGAGCCTTCGCAATCTCATTTCCAGTTTAGGATGACAGAGAGATGTAAGTTCTTGAGCAGCACGGAATCAGCTGGGGACGCTGACCTACACACGGTTATCAGCACACTGGGTGCAGAGGGGTTGTGGACACAGCAACTTGCCTGTCACTCACCTGTCAGGAGGAAAGCACACCTGATGTTCTCTTGGATAACTTCATGTGATAAAACGATCTGACATCCCTTCCACAAAGCTGCCAAGCCGTCGTGGGCCTCCACATAGAAAGAGCCACTGATAAACTTCAGATTGTCCAAAGTCAGTGGTTTTCAAATTGATGTTAGGAGCAAGCCTTCAGAGCAGATTCCTGGGGAGCTGTGTTTCCACGTCCCCAGCCTCCATCGGGACCACAGCAGCCACCTCTGACACACAGGGTGTCGTCAAGTGTCTGGTATATCATGCTGATAAAATTCCAGGGGTAAAATTCTGGGCAAGTCTGGTCTGGATGGAATTTTTTTAATTTAGTTTTTTTTGTTGTTTGTTTTTTGTTTTAGGCAGCCAGATGATTCAAAATTATCACAATCAGACATTGGTAAGGGAAAAAAATGGTGACAGGCTGAACAGAAACCACTTAAATGCCACACATCCTGATAATGTAATATCTCCACAACTGTTTCTGTTTAAAGCTAATAAAAGTAAACATAAGACATTCCAGTCCTTTCCTATCAAATTTATTACTTTGAGCGACAAAATGACAAAATGATTAGCAGTTAATAAGGCCTTGGCTTAAAAGATTGACTGACATTGCATTACTCATTTAATTTCCGCTTCTCTGAGGTTTTTTTCCTCTTCCTTCCAGCACGGAGGGAATTAATATTATCACATCAAAGGCTTTCCTTTAAATGGGGAGAAAAATCATTTAAAAGGACACAGCCTGTGATTATTCAAACTAGGTTATTTGCACCTTGTATATATAACAATATCATGGTACAACTTCATTTCACTCAAATTGCTGTCAGTCACTAATAGAAGGAATTTGCTTCTATTTTATCAGCAGCATTGTGCAGTGTCAGATGGGGGGAGGAGAGTTTGATGTGGAGTCTGATAAGACACACAGGACCGCAGAGCGAGGCAACAGCCACGTGACCCCAGGCTGCCTTCTAGACTGATGCTCAGTATGTAAATTCTTCTTCTCTCTCTTATTTCCTTTGCCTCTTTCTAGTCTTTGTTTTTGTTCCATTAAAAAATAAATTAAAGCACTGTACACCTTGAGAGATAAGTACCAACCTCCGTGGAACCCAGGGCATGATTACATGACGCTGATTGAGTATTTTACTTCTGTTCATTCTCAGCATGGGCAGACAAATTATTATACCAAGGCTGAGTTAATACCTAAAGAGGTATGTCGTGTTCCCATAGAAAAGTTGTATCTGTGGGTGAAATTATGAACGTCCTAGTGCTCATTCTGAACCTCAGCCAATGATCTATCCACATTTAGGGCCTGACAGATTGAATGACTGCCCCCTGGAAAGGAACGTGTTAGAGCGTCCGTGACAAAGAGTTCGCTTGTCAAAGGTTTATTCTTTCTCCATAAAAAAAAAGAGGGGGGTCACGTTGACCAGTAGGCAGAGGGGTGTCATGTGAGCAGGGAAACACCCACTCCGGCATGAAATATGAAACATCAATCACAAAGGTCAGGAGGGCACAGCTTGGTTACCAAGGCTCCAGGTGGATTAAATCACGTGCGTCCCGAGGGAGGACGGGGAGGCAGGCGATAAAATAATATCGGAACAGAACGCCCCATGTCCCAGGGTTTGAAGACAAGCCTTGTTAATTCGAGAAACTGCAGGGTTAAATTAGTCCAGGTCCTGGTGACAAGCAATGCTACATATTGTGCCAGTGAGATAAATTTCCCCTCGCCTGCTCCGATACACTGGCCAGTGACAGGAGACTGCTGTGAGTAGTTCATTAAAATGTCCAACTCCTAGGAAATTTTAAAAATTTATAATGCTTCCTATGGATGCCAGGGCCAAGTTCAATGGGCAGGAAAAAGCAATTACTCAAAGAATTATTCACGGATTACTATTTCAACAAGTTAGCATTTTTAACAAAAATTAAGAGAGCTGTATTGTCTTCAAAGTTATAATCTTAGATCACACAAATACAGCAGAAGTATTGCCTTCCTGGAACAGATCTCCATGCTCCACCAGCAGCACCTCGAGAAGACGCTGGTGTTGTGCCGGCATCTGGCTTCTAATCGGGCCGTATTTAGATAACACGTGAGCGCTCGTGCAATAGCGCGACCAGGCATAGCAACCGGGATGGCAGACCGTGCCTTCTGCCTGGTTCTAGAGTTTCAAAACAGAAGTAGATGCAGTTGTGGCTCAGTTACGTTTTCACGTAGTGGCAGGATTTTCCTGGTTTCTTCTGATCACTTCTGGCCGGGCAGCCTGTGGGAGCCACCTTGCCTTGGCAGATTGACCGTCTGCCTGTGTGAAGGCTTTCCCGGGATGGGAAAAAGTCATGCTCCTATTCAGAATCCTGCACTTCGCTGGAAGCTTCAACTACAAGGCCCCTGTGCTGCTGTGGGGTCTTCTGCCCACTGTGGAACGGTCGTGCTTCACAAGCCCTCAGAGTCCCTCTAGCTAAAGAGTTCTGTCAACACGGCCATAGGAACCAGGACTCACCGGGAGGCTAAAGAAAGAAGACTCAGACCCCACAACAGTCTCCTCCTGAAGACGCCATGGCTGTTCACCACATCCAAGCTAATTACACTGATGCTTGAAGCTGCCACGTTTCTACGTCAAAGTCACTTGTCTTTAGAAAAGTAATGAGACACAATTTTAATCATAATAATATAAATAAAACTGAACTTCATCCTCATTAAAAATGTGATTTTCAAGCAGAGGTCTACAGACACAATATCTTTAAAAAATATTACTGAAATTCTTGATAAACCATCAGCTTAGCTTTCATTTCTTAAGATTTAAGATGTATACTCACACTTGTTTACTCTAATAGGAATCTTTTATTATCTAAATGATTTGAATAAGCACTGTGATACTGAATCAGGGGCTGACTTGAGATGAGAGCTCACAGCCTAGTCTGAAGGAACCATTGGAGCTGAGTCTCTGGGAGCCTCAGAGAAAAAGGGAGGCTTGTCTACTCCAATCAGCCACCCGCTGTCCAAAATAAGCACAATCTAGGTAAAATTTCTAAAGCACAGGACAATGATACAATTCAGTTTCATGAAAAAGAGAAAAAAAAATGAAAGAATAACATTAACATTGTGAATAAAAATCAGGGGACATTCCTCTGTAAATGGTGAAGTCTTAAAGACCAAATGAGAGATTGTGTTCATTCTTGGGGCACCAGCTGGCATGGTGCCATAACCCTGCTCTAGACTGCCCCGGTGAAGTAGAGGAAGTGTGGACAGTGGCCTGTCCTCCCCAATGACTCAGAGCAGCCAGGAAGGGGCACTGATGGACCCCAACGTTCCCTAACACTGTACCCCTGAAACTAAGAATCATCCTTAGGTTGAGAACTACCATTGCCACAATTAAATGAGACTGATTTCAAAAATGAAGCTTTTATCCAGCTATGAAAAAGTTTAGCATGACTTAAGATATATGTTTCATTTGGGCCGGGCTCAGTGGCTAACTCCTATAATCCCAGCACTTTGGGAGGCCGAGGCAGGCAAATCACCTGAGGTCAGGAGTTCAAGATCAGCAAGGTCAACATAATGAAATCCCGTCTCTATTAAAAATACAAAAATTTAACCGGGCATGGTGGTGTTCGCCTGTAATCCCAGCTACTTAGGAGACTGAGGCATTGCTTAAGCCCAGGAGGCAGAAGTTGCAGTGAGCTGATATCACGCTACTGCACTCCAGCCTAGGCAAGAGAGCCAGACTCCAGCTCAAGGGAAGCTTCTCAATTATCTACTGTAGGTACTGAAAAGAACACTTTCCTCAAAATGACAATACAATTTCACAGCTGCTCTGATGCCAGGGTGAGGTCAATCCTGAAGTCGGGAAGTTCTCTGTTGTATCATCTTGGCTGTTCTCTCTGGAGCAGAAAGTTACCTCTACACTGCTAAATTCAATAATGATGGTACTTCCCACTTAGAGTATGCTGTCTTACTAAGTCAGATTTGGCAACTTTTTAAAGGATATGTGGGAAAAGGCTTTTTTCCAGAAAAACAAAAAACTCATTTGAAAGCTTGGAGACATCTGAGGCACATCTCATAACAGCCTTTAAAGAAGGAAGTGCTATGAACACCTCAGTGTTGATGGTTTGTCCTGTGAGATTGAAAGTTATATTCGTCTAGGATTCCTGTGGTCAGGATTGATTTGGGAGATGCTTGGGAATTCAGAGTTCCCGGAAGGGAGGAGGAGCTCGATCCTGCAGTGTCCAGGTGTTGTCTTGGAAACCCAGGCACTGGAGGGGCTCCAGGTGGAGGGCTGAGTGAAAAAGTGTGTACTTCTATGAACCTGGACGAAATGGGAAGTCTGGAGCTCACTCTCTGGAGCTGGTAACCATGAGTGGGCATGGAGACTTTGACAGTGCAGATACATTGAGGCCACAGAGCCCAACACCTGGGGCTGAGCTGAAGTCTCCATGAAAGGAGTGAAGAATAGGGCAGGAGCTCTCAGGGCAAGCATGGGCAGAAGCACAGAAGCAGTCGCCAAGCCTCTTTGCTGATTTGTCTGTGGGTTAAGATGGGAGCTACTTGAGTGCCTTGGATTGCTGGTGGAAATGATCTAGCAGCTGTGGCAGGAGAGGGATGCTGTGGATGAAGAGGGGACACCAGAAAGGGAGGAAGTGCAGGTGGCCCTTGAGATTGATTCCCAGGACGGAAACCTACTTAGGGGTGTGAGAACCTGTCTCACCACACTCCACCATGCTCAGGTGGACAAATGTCACGGCAGAGCAGAGCAGTGGGTGCTATTAAGATTGTGGTTGCCACAGGACCACAAAGAAAGAGAGAATTGCAAGACCCTGCTTTTGTAACTGCGCCTTGGACTCCATGTTGTAAAGTAGGAAAATTAGGAGAGGAAGAAGCTGATGGAGAGAGGGTACTAGGTCCAAACAGTGAGCATCTTCAAAACAGTCAACTCAACCATGGCACAATTAGTGGACTGTGCTGGAGGACAAAACATTGTGGTCAGAGAGTGGAGGCTGTGGAAAGTCTGTTGGGAGAAGTTGTCATGAAATAACACACCACCAAATACTACATTAATAATCCGGTGTTTAGTGTGTAAAATATTGCTGAAGTGAATCACATTTGTGGCAGTCGTGTTAAATCGCTTTCAGAAACATAGGTGACAGAAAATTACAAAACAAGAAAAAATTATAATGAAGATGTGAAATGATGAGGGGGGGGATTAATACCTTCACTAACATCTGAACTTTCCAGACATTTCAAGCTTTCTAAAAAGTCATACCTAGTGACCATAAATACCCCATGAGTTTTTTGGTTTTAGTCATGACAGTGGGGGCTCTAGACACTAGACAACAGTGGCTGATTGGGTAAAAAAATATCTAAAGAAACATTTTGGGCCGGGCGCAGTGGCTCATGCCTATAATCCCAGTACTTTGAGAGGCTGAAGCAGGCAGATCATGAGGTCAGGAGTTCGAAACCAGCCTGGTAGACATGATGGCACCCTATTTCTACTAAAAATACAAAAATTAGCCAGGCGTGGTGGCGTGCACCTGTAGTCCCAGTTACTGAGGCAGAAGAATCGCTTGAACCTGGGAGGCAGAGATTGTAGTGAGCCGAGATCGCACCATTTCATTCCAGCCTAGGCAACAGAGCAAGACTCAGAAAAAAAAAAAAGAAAAGAGAAGAAAGGAAAGAAAAGAAAGACAGAAAGACAAAGAAAAAGAAAGAAAGAGAGGAGAGAGAAAGAAAGAAAGAAAGAGAGAGAGAAGAGAAAGAAAGAAAAAAGATAAGAAAAGCTTTGTGCTCATTTTAATGTGCCTTATATTGTAGGGGGTCACCTGAAATTTTGCTGAAAACCGTGGAGGATTATGGTGGCGCCAACCTGTGTATTGGTAGTCAATGCAAAACTGTTGATCAAGAATCTTTCACAGTGTAGTGAATTCCACCAGCTCTACCTCCCCCTCTTCCATTAGCTAATTTGCTCCTGCCTGTCTTTCCACAAATGCAAATCAGCCTCCTGAGCCACGAAGAGCAGGCTGCTTTCTGCTGCAGCCCCAAGTTTTCCCACTGGACCCACTGGGCATTTCTCGGTCTTTTAAGATGTCATTTGCGGTCCCTGGGTGTCCAATCTGTTAAATGAATTAGCCGTCTATTGTTCTGACTTTGAGCTGTGTGACCTGCCCGTCCTGGGCTTGGCATTTTCCACCACGGGACCCCATCTATTACTGCAGTGCAGCCCGGGTCTTCGCACTGGAAATCATCCTAGGGAGACGTCTTGCCCTTTCCCCGGAGCTGGCGGCCCCCACCGCTGTGGGTCCCATGCATTTATGTCAGCTCATCACAGCCTTCTGTGAGCGCCCGGGAGTGTGGTGCGGCTGGGGAAAGTGTCCACGCAGCCTCGTTTGGGGGTCCACGTTGTGTTTGGCTTTAATTGAATTAACCATCCGTTTCCTGTTCTCCGAGTCTACCATACACACAGAAACAGTTTTAAGCTCTAAATACCAAATATTTTAAATAAAAGTTAAAAGCTCATAAGGTCTAATGATGATGTCTCAAATTAGTCAGGAATTACTTGTATTCTCATTATACATAAGGGAGGTACTCAAGAGTAAAGAAGACAAAAAAAACAGGATGGAAGCGCTGGGATTCTCGAGCTCTGCCGCTGTCCGTCCTGTGCCCGGCACCGCCCTCCACCTCCGTCCCTCCCAAGACTCGACAGATTCTCGAGCTCTGCCGCTGTCCGTCCTGTGCCCGGCACTGCCCTCCACCTCCGTCCCTCCCAAGACTCGACACAGGTGCTCTGATTCCTGGTATTTCATTTTAACCTCCTTGTGCCTTTACAGAACCGCCTTTTTAGCCTCCTCCCATAGGCGTGGGCTGAGAGGTCTTAAAGTAAGAGCCCTTTTTGAGGGCTCATTCTGTGCCAGTCACTGCTCCAGGAACATAGGCTGTCAAGTGCTGAATGCTCATAACAGCCCTGGTCTCCTGGTCATGTCATTATGCGCATTGTGTAGATGACAAAACAGAGGCTGGGGGAATCAGAGACTTCCCAGAACCATAACTGAGCCACCGTTTATATGGATCTACTTCTGGAAAAAGTACCAGGATGGGCCACTCACTGAGATGGCAGCAGCTTTGCTCATTCTGGCCAGCAGCCCAGAAGCTGGGCTTGGTGCTCCAGTATTATGGATCTCTCCCTTACCTGGTACTGGATGTACTCACTGAATACTTTGATTTCAATTCAGTACTTCAAATTTAATTCCGTAGAGATTCACTCCATTATCATTTATTAATTGCCAACCATGAGTCAGTTGGGAACACAGAATGAAAATAAAAATGTTACTAACGCATGATTACCACCCAGTCTATCATAGAATAGGGTCTGATGCAGTGTAATGCGCATTCTGCAGGCGCCAGGCTCTGTACTGGGGCCCACGCGGGGAAGAGGCGTCACTAGCATGGCTGGAGAACTCTTGCCTGGATCAGCCCGTGGGAGGATGATTCTGGAAGAGGGGCTGTGCATGTGCAGAGAGAGAGAATATGGCAAAGCTGGTGAAACGAGGCCGTTTACCACCACAGCTGGGCTCTGAATGCAGACCTTGGGGAGCACAGTGCTTCTGTAATATTTGAGAAAACACATGGCATCATGAGGTCAAAGAGCTGAAACACCCCAGCCCCCAGGTCAGTCAGCTCTCATTGTATTACAGTCAGGAATGGTGGCTGCTGCTCAGAGAGCAAGGGAGGCAGAATGGGCCTGTTTGCTATGACAGGCAGTGTGGACTTCATGCTGGCAGTGATGTGGTGACTGGAACTGTCCTAATGGGGCTTGATATGATCAAATTTGCTTTCTAAAAAGATTTCTCTGGGAGCTCTGTGGAGAAGCACAGTTTTATAGTGGAGCACAGCTATGGTGGAGGCAGGACACAAACACGCACAAGAATGCACCCCACAGGCCTGCATATGGACACACGTATGAGCACACATGCCTGTGTGCACCCATCCACATGTGTACTCTGCAAAAGTCACACCACAGGCATGCACAGGGACACATGTATGCACACACATGCCTGTGTACACACATCCACATGTGTGCACTGCACAAGGCACACCACAGGCATGCACATGAATACACGTATGCACACACCTGCCTGCATACACACATCCACATGTGTACACTGCAAAGGCCACACCACAGGCATGTACATGAGTGCATGCATGGGCACACATGCCTGTGCACATCCATCCACATGTGTGCACTTGCACAAGCCACACATGTGCACACATGTGCTCACATGCACACACCACACATGTGTGTACACATGATCACATGAACACACTTGTCCACAGACCATGCACAGGGAAACATAGGCTCACATGCATATATCACACATGTATAAATACATGGGCACATGCACAAACCCCAGCACATACACAGCACATGCACACATGGGCTTCTATGCACACACATCACACGTGTCTACACATGATCACATGCACAAATTCATACAAACACACTGCATATGCACAAATGGGTTTCCACACACACTCATCACACACATGTCTACACATGATCACATGCACAAACCCCTGCACACACACAGCACATGCACAGATGTGCTTCCACTCACACATCACACGTGTCTACACATGATCACATGCACAAACTCATGCAAACACATTGCACATACACACATGGGCTTCCATGCACACACATCACACATGTGTATACACTTGATCACATGCACAACCCCCTGCACACATGCACATGCACACAGAGTTCCATGCACACACATCACACATGTGTATACACATGACCATGTGCACAAACCCCTGCACATACACTGCAGATGCACACATGGACTTCCCTGCACACAAATCACACACGTGTATACACATGATGGCATGAGCAGACCCCTGCACACACACAGCATGTGCACACATACCATGCTCATGCATGTATGGGCTCACAGGCAGACACTCGCCACCTGGCACAATATTGCATGATGAAAATCAGACCACATAGTTGCTGTGATTTTCAAGTCACGGGGTTTCAAAACTTCTTCTCTGGCAGGAGTCCAAGAGAAGGCATTTTTAGAAAGAAAGGGAATGAGAAGAAAATGGGCAGGTACCTCCCCATGGGCCTGCTCCCTGGGGTTTCATGTTTCACTCCACGCAAGAGGAAGATGCTCATTTTTGTTGTTGATTCATGAAGCCAAGAAACATCAGGTCTGTGCTTCAAACACTGCAATTGGTTTCTTTTTTGTCCACATGAAATCACCAACCAGTTTAAGATATTCAGAGTATATAAACCCTAAAGTAATTTTTTTTTCAAAAGTAATAAACTGCTATAAATGGAAAGAAGGCATGCCAAACTCACCCCTGGAATTGCTTGTGTAATGTTGTGGGTCCATAATTGTACCTTGTTTTAAATTCATATGTATTCATTTCATAAAAATTGTCTATATTTTATACTGATACATTTATCAATAGAAAAAAGATTCCACAGAAAGATATAAAAAATTACCTGCCAAAATAATGATTTATGCTGGTTTTGAAGCTTCCCCTCTATTATTCATGACTTTTTTTTTTTCATTTTGACATTTACTTCGCATTATAAAAATGTGTTCCTCTAAACCAATGTCTTCATTTGAATAGCAGGTAGGGAGGAATGGACCCGAGTGAGAGCTTCCATGTCCAAAAAGCTCTGTTTGTGCACAGCTCCTGCAGGTCGCTGTTTGCCAACAAGGGTGGACCAAGGGTCTGGTAGGTGTGTCCACCATGGACTGAGAGGCCAGGTCCCACAGACTCTCGAAGCCTTGTGGGGAGAAAGAAGGGAGTGAATGTCTTCACCAGTGGCTGATTGGAAACAGGGTTGGTTTTTGGTGATGTTTACTTGGAAGGTCAAAGGCAGCATATTGCCATTAAGGTTACATTAGAAGAATCAATAATCTGCGCATTGAAAAGCAAGCTGAGAAGAGGGTCGCAAGCCCAACCAGACCTTGAGGAGGTCACCTTCACTCCTTCCGTTTCCCTACAAGTTCCCAGCAGCAGCTCTAAGTCCAAAGAGGCAGAAAACTGCACAGGACGTTGAGAACGCATCCTTGAGTGAGGACGTGGTAAGAACCTCAGATAAAGCTCAGCTCAGTCATTCTTGGAGCAGGAGAGAGACGGGGAGGAGAGAGGGAAGAGGTGGGAATCACTAGAGGGAAAATGAGTCTGAGTCCAGGTGGTACCTTTCTTCTCTCCAAGGAGACAGGTTTAAGTTCAAAGAGCTGCCTGGGCGATTTCTGGGCACCAGCTACTCCCTTCATTTGGTGGATGGTATGGTCTTACTAAAGTTCCATCACGGCTGAAGCTCCTCTTCAGGTACCCAATCCCTTATGGGATCTCCAGCACTAACATGCATGTTTTGGTCTGTGTAGCAGGGACACACTTCAGTCCATGGGCTCAAGTCCATGAAAGAAACTGAACTTTCTCCAGACGTTTTCAGCCCCTCTAATCTGTATCTTGAATCTTCCTCCCCCTGGAGTCACAGAAATTTAAACTTGCATCAGATGGCACCAACCTCGCTTTCTGTCTGTTTTGGGTGTTTACATAGACAAAGTGGTCAGGGCGAAAGAATCTTGTCCTCTGGTCTCTCAGCCTAGCATGATGTCATGACAAGGAGACCCGGGTCCATGCAGAGTGATGTCGGTGGCCTTCTCCCACTGGTCTTCTCTTCAGGAGACTCTCTGTGGCCTGGTGTTAGAGGCGATGTGCCTTGCAGCCCAAGGTTACAGAGGTCGCCATCCCTCTGCCAGGAAGTGTTATCAGGAAACGCCTGCATCTTATTTAGATCACCATGACATCTCCCACCCTTCAGCACAAAGGCTTCCTCAGTGTTTCAGCAATTGTCCTCTTGACAAATATCCCAAGTCCAACCTCCCTGACTGTGTTCTGATCTGCCCATATCTAATTTCAGTGGTGATGTCTTAAATGAATATGAATTCAAACCCACTTTACCTAAAGCCCCTAGAACAAAGGAAAAATGCCATGTGACATGTCTTAACCTGGGGTGGCATGCATACGAATGCAGCCATCAGAGGTGTTGCTGGGTGTTGCTGGGTTGTTTGTCTGTCTGCAGAAACACCTCTTTGCTCTCTCATGCTGAGCACAGTCCCCACCCCCACCTTTCTCCTCGCTCCCTCCAACGCAGTGTTCACATCCTAAAGTATTTTATCTTTGCAGCATTGTCCACGGACTGGTCAGGTTTCTTCTTGGCAACACATGAGTGTTGTAATGAAATAATTTTTGTTCAACAGTTTCATGTCTCTATCCCACCTATGATGTGATCTGCAAGATAGCTGGGGTCTTGCAGTCTTGCCTACGATCCCACTTCCGGGGGCAGCACATGCTCTGCACATGATTGGCAAATGGCAAATATTCAGTGAACAGTGTAGCTCACTTCACGTGTAAATTTACATCGAGTGCTGTTAATTTGTCTCCACTCTGGGTTTCCAGATTGGCCTTTAGAGCCCAAATTACATTTGACCCATAAGTCCCCAGACTCCACCCGCAGGCTGGAGGGACAGAGTTTCCCATATTCCCCTAAGTTATCGATAATGCTGGCAGGATTCACAGATGCAAATCCGCAGGGTGACATGCTTGCCACTTGACACCTTAGATAGAGTCATCCCTCCAGGGAAGGATGGGACTGACCATCCGGCCAGCCTATCCTGGGACCAGCAGGCTGTATTTACGTAAAGTCCTCAGGATGTTATTGTTTTTGTGTGTTTTCATCAGAGATGCAAGGTCGTGGTGAGAGATAGAAAGATGATTCCATAATATTAATGACCAACATAGTTGTGTGAACCCACAAATCATGATGAAACCCCCAATGGCTCTAGAATTACAGTTAGCAATAATAGAACTCACTGAATTTTGAAGGTTTTAGTCAATACACAGAAACTGTAGATTAGATGTAGGCCCACACGCTCCCCTCTTTACACTCTCACGGAAAACCTTAATTCCTTTTTGTTTCTTCACTCTATGAACAAAATGGTCATTTGCTTCAAATGGCCACCCACATTCCCTCTGGCCATGGGCCTGCACTGCAGCACATGCCTGAGAACCGGGACGTGTTCCCCATCCTTGTCAATCTTGATGGACTAATGTATATTAGCCTATTGGAAAGCCCAGGGTAGCTGGGTTCTGTGTTAGGGGTTTGTGATAATTAAATGTTTAAATTTTGTGTCAGTCTGGTTGGGCTATAGTCAAGAGTTATTTAATCAAACACTAGTGTAGATGTGGTCAGAAGGCATTTTGAAGACTGGTTAACATCTCCAGTCAATGGACTTTAAGGAAAGGAGGTTACCCTTATGATGTAGGTGGGTCTTATCCAATCAGTTGAAGGCCTTAAAAGGAGAACTGATTTTCCCTGGAAAGGAAGGAATTTTTCTTCAAGGCTGTAACATAGAAGCCCTACCTGAGTTTCTACCTTGCCGAACTGCCCTACAGATTTTAGGCTTGCCAGGGCCGACAAATTGTATGAACCCATTTTTTTAAAAAAACAAGTCTCTCTCTCTTTCTCTCTCTCTGTCTTAAGAAAGAGAAAAAAACGGATCTATGTTTATATTTATATCTATGTATACATATTAGCATTTCCTAGAGGTTTTATTTCTCTGGAGTACCCCGTTTGGTACAAGGCCTGTGTCTTAGAACTGCTAGAGATCTATCCCAAATATTTATCACTTTTTCCATGGAGATTATTGTCAGAAACCTCTTACTGGCTTTGCCTCTGGACTTAAAGTGGATATCTCTCTCATGTTGCTCTAATTTTATTCACACTACTTACTTCTGCCAAGCACTATAATACTTTAGATTAGATTAGATATAGTGATGTATTAATGTGACATTTGATATTTACTATAGCATAGTATGCCACATCACATTGTTACAAACACACACACACACACACACACACACACACACACACACACACACACGTATTTGTTTGCAGACCTTCTCTGCCCACAATGAGACTACAAGTTGCAAGAAGATGGAAAATGTCATCTGTTCCCTTTTCTGTCAGGTCTTCATCACCTAAATCTGTTCTTGGGACATGATAGCTGCTCAATAAATCATTGTTGAAGGCATACAGAATGACATGGACAAACATCATTCACACAATTCCTTCAGTGTGCGTATCACATGAAACTGAAAACACTTGGAGAAAACTCGCGCAGGGCTTTGTGTGGTCTTGTAGGCAGCTCCGTAGGCAGTAAAGGGCATCAGTGTGTTAGAGAAAAGAAAGACAAACTTCCGAATGAGGCGAGGATGGAGGTGGGCGTGGCCTTGTCGGGATCTGCAGGGGACCAGTGAGGTGAGCAGGCGGCTTCCCTCCCCAGGACCTCCCATCCTTTGCGGAGCAGGGCAGGAGTGCAGACCCTGCTTCCAGGCCTGGGGTGGCCCCGGCTCTGCCAGGTACTGCCTGACTGCAGGGCTTTCTCTCTCCACACCTCAGAGTCTTCTCCTAAAAGAGTCATGGCTCGTTAATATCAGAGGAATGCAGGAGTTAGTGTCTGGCCAAGACTCAGAGCACTGCTGAGACTGGGACATCTCTGTGCTGTTGCCTTTCACAGAAGGGGGGCTGTGAAGGAAGATGCCCCAACCTTGCCTCCCCGCAGCTCAGATCCCTCCCATCACTTTCACACACATTCCTCCCTCTCCATCTCCTGACCTTCACATCCGCCTTCCATGGGAGCTGAAGTCTGGCCTGGAAAAAAAGGTGATTATTTAGTAGCTGTTAAACCTCAAAATAATTCTTTGATTTTTGAATAATTACTGTTCATGCTAGTCAGATACTGTAGTAACTAAGGTATTAGTAAATGTTATTCAAATTTTCCCCTTCAGTGAGAAGGAAATCTGCACTTGAATTTGATGAGTTTCCTGACTTCAGCCTTCCCATCTGCAATTCTAGGCTACATAGCAGTCTTCAAGGGGAATTTGTATTTTATGTTCAGCATATGGTGAGGTGTAATAGGTGGTTCTGCATCACTCAGTTGAAAAATACACAATGAATACAATAGATAATAGATAAATAGATAATAAGCAGAGAAGATAGATGGATAGATAGCAGATAAGGGATGAATGGGTATACAGGTAGATAGGTAGATGACAGATAATATGTAGATAGGTAGATAGATAGATAATAGGTAGATAGATAATAGACAGGTAGATAGGTAGATGACAGATAGATAATAGGTAGATAGGTAGATGACAGATATTTACATAGATAGATAATAGGTAGATATAGGTAGATAGATAATAGGTAGATTAGATAATAGACAGGTAGGTAGATGACAGATAGATAGATGATAGACAGGTAGATAGGTAGATGACAGATAGATACATAGATAATAGGTAGATAGATATAACAGAGTTATACAAAGAAGACTGCAGAGCCAGCATTACTTTTCTGCACTTTTTGAATCCTGTGTTTCCATGGAGATCTTTACTGTAATATGCATCTATCTAATATGATTCTATCAAAATTAAATCATTTTGACTTTAATTTTTTAACGACCAGATAAATGTCTTTGCAGAAATAATTAGTTACAGTGGTGTACATTTCAGTCCATTGTGAAATCATCATGGGCCCTTGTATCAAAAACACCTGAAGGCTGAACTACCCCATGCTACATTTTCCCTCCCCCAGCTCTAGGCATTCTAGGAAGAATCAGTCTGAGCCTGTATATTTCTTAAAACTTTGAAAAAAAGATATATAAATGCATAATACTGTAGTATTCAAATACTCTTTCAGCACAAGCTTGCCAATCTGTTTTCAGTGTAATCTGATATTTGGCTTCTTGAAGGAAATGTATAAATAACAAATTGACTAGGCATAGCTGTTTATCTTTTGTCTTGACAATATGCAAAGCGGTATTTTTTTAAAGTAATGAAAGGCCAGACTCAAAGTTGAGCCACAAAAAAAGAAGTGACATTTGAGGAAAGATGCCAACATGCCAGGAGGCCAGAAAACAATGAGCTGTGCTTCTCAAGCTCTGGGAGGGTTGGCTCGGGCTACCACAGATGCCTTCTGTGTGTGGCTGCGGATGACCCTGGTTACCTTCGCTTGGTGAAGTTGGACCTTCTACCACGGTCCCCTGAGTAACTGATCACAGTCCACGTGGGTCCCTAAATGCGCTCACATTTCCCGTCAGCCTTGTGGCAAGCCGTGGCTTTCCCTGTGTACATAGAGGGATACAGCACCCTAGTGTCTCCCAGATTTGGAGGGTGTCCTTCTGTTTTGTCCATAGGAAAACTGTGCCAGAAAAAAACAAGAAGGGCATCGTCTCCAGAGAGCTCAGAAACCAGGTCAGATGTCAGTGCAGCACCTCAGGTGATAGGAGCATTCCCTTTGCCCTGTGCTCTGCCTCCAGGCTGGCCTTGAACCCCACAGCACTGGGCCATGAGAGGTCCCCAGAAGTAGGAACCCCAAATCATCCGAGGTGGCACCCTTTGGCCTGGGAGAGCCAAGGCATCAGGTCCTGTGTAGACCCCACCCAGCTGGCACCAGATTTAGACTCCAGCGACAGTGGTTCCCCTTGGTCTCTGCAATGGGCTTTTCTGATTTCTTTTTGAGACTGCATCTTGCTCTGTCACCCAGGCTAGAGTACAATGGCACCATCTCAGCTCACTGCAACTTCCACCTCCTGGGTTCAAGCAATTCTCCTGCTTCAGCCTCCCAGGTAGCTGAGATTACAGGTGCCTGCCACCACACCTGGCTTATATATATATATATAGTATTTAGTAGAAACAGGGTTTCACCCTGTTGGCCAGGCTGGTCTCAAACTCCTGACGTCAGGTGATCTGCCTGTCTCGGCCTCCCAAAGTGCTGAAATTACAGGTGCGAGTCATTGCGCCCAGCCTGTAATGGGCTTTTGAAGGAAAGCAAAGCTCAGAGTGAACGGGAGTCCATGGAGAACCTGAACTGAGGCTTCAGGCCACCTCTCCTTGACAGCTTGGTGGAGGGACATATTGATTTTACATATTTTGGTAAAAATGAGACACAGCACAACTGTTTCAGTGTTTTCAGTGGCTCCGCTGGCCATCAGCCTCCCAGGATCCTTTCGCTTTTTTCCTACTTTTCCGGTAATGGCCTTTTAATGTAGAGATTAAGTGCCCAGCAGAAGTAGCTGTAAAATATTTGTAAATATTTTAAGATCAAATAATATTTATAATGTTTTATCAGAAGGAAACTTGCCACTACAGTAGACCCACTTCTAAGATCCCGGGGCTCTACTTCTCCCAGAGTTGTGCTTCCTGGTTGGAGTGAAATGGAGGTTTGCTGTGGAGAAGCTGCACAGGGTGATCTCCTCACCATGGATATTCCGGAGGATCGTGGAGGGAGTGGGTTCTTCCGTCCCCTCGGTGCCTTCTACCCGACTGAAAGCCACAGGGTTCTCCTTGGATGGCTCTTAGCTCTGTTCAGGAGGGTCAGAGGCTGCAGGGTGCTGAGACCTCCTGTGCCAGGCCTGGTGTCAGATGCCAGCAGGACACCCACCCGGGAGAATCGGGATGTGCAGGACCCTGGTTGACAGCTGGCTGAGTCTGGCTCCCAGCTGGTGGAGAGGTCAGTCCCGTGGAAAACAGAACAGTTATGTTCGGACATTGTGGGTCAGACCCAGGCCACAGGTGAGAGCCAGGAGGTGAGAGGAGCCAGCCGGCCCAGGTCTGGTGAGAAGGGGCAGGACTCCAGGTGACCCAGAGACAGAAAGTTTCCCCCTCTGCTGAGTGGAGGCACAATGGCCTTGGCCTGCAGAGGGTTCTGTGGGAGGGATACCCTGTATCCTTCTGGCTCGATTTTACACAGTCCTAGAGAGTTTTGTTAAGGGGGTTTTCAGCAGTTAGCAAATAAAAGGCAATTCCTTAGGAGAAGAAAATCCACAGGGCTGGGAGTCAAGGTTCCCAGGGAACTCAGCAGAAACCTCCTCTGGATTGTTCCGTATGAGGGTCACCAAGGCAATTTCAAGATGATGCATCAGGGAAATGCAACGGTTGAGATTAAATTAAGTTCAATGTCCAAGCAGCCATTTCATTTACCATTTTATATCACCGTGTGCCCACCAAATGCCAGCCAGTGGGCCACAGAGAGCGACCCACTGACCTCCACTCTCCGGAACTGATTCACTGAAGGGAAATGCATCATAACATTTCGGAAAATTTCCACTGAAACTCCTAGAAGTTGAAAGAAAAAAAAATGTTAGTATATTACACAATATAGATATACTTCCACTCATCTGAAATAATTTGTTTCCAACTTATGCCAAGAGAAGGGGATGGTTCTTCATGACTTTCACAGAGATTTTCAGTTTCATGTTTCCCTAGAAAGGTTTTCTTGCTTTTATTCAGTTTCTTGCTTTTATTCTGGAAAGCTAAAAAGTCAAGGAAGGAAGAATACTTTTTCAATGACTCCAAACATGTTTCCCCTTCGGATTCATTTTCCAAATTGAATGCTACCAGTTTAAACCGGAGCAGCAAAAGGAAAGAAAAAAAATAAAAAAACCCTGACGCTCTGCAGTGAGCACACATGTTCTGTGGCCTTTTCCGTGGCCAGCAGTGGACACAAGAGCTCGGGGTCCTGTGCGTCTCCTCGTCTGTCCTCTCTCCCACCCGACGGTCACTGCTGTGTGACAAAGACAAAGCCAGCAGCCCCCTTCCTCCCCCGAGGTCCCCGTCCTTGCTCAGCTGGGGCAGTGCTCACACTCCCCCGTTCCCCGGGGCCGGTCCTATCACTTCCCCACCACCAACAGGGTCACCTCTCCGCCGCGCCCTCTCCTGAGCCCTGCTGTTCAGGGTGAAGAAGAAATTCAGAGCTGTTGAATGATGATAGGGATAGTGAATAAAAAAATATATTAAGTGCTGGCAACAACAACAAAATAAAAGGTGGGGTGGGTGTGGGAGAGAAGGGCTCCTGAAGAATGTGAGAAAGATAAATCGGGCCGGCACTTTGTTTCATTGTCAGGAGCACTCTGGGGTTATTTGAAGCTCTTATTTATGCTCTGTAAGCAGAACAATACTGGAGAAGAAATGATTAAATACCAGCTCTGCGAGCAGCAGACATCTCATTGTGGCGGTGGGCTCACCACTGCGTGGTTTTGATAAAGGCAATATGAGTTGATAACTGATAGAGTTGGCAGGGAGTCATCTGGGGCTGCTGACAGCTCCAGCACTTTAATAAAATCATTAGAATGTAAATGTTTTTATTGCGGAATAAAGAGCCTCCAGCGAAGTTGACACTGCTGTCCCTCCACTGAATGGGAGTGCCGATTAGCATTCAAATGATATCATGATAGGCTGGTTATCTTTATTAAAATTTTTCAAATCGAGTCTTCATTTTGCATGATTGAGTTTTAAACAAATGCAATATCCAGTCGGCTGGCGAGCTGGCCTGAACACTCCTGAAATAATTAAAGTGTTCCTTTTATTTTTTTTAAACATGTGTTTCATAAGAAATGAATTGGATTTGCTATTTTAATATGACAATATCTAGTTAGCTTTGCATAAAAACAGGGATGTTATAGCATAATTATTGAAAGTGTACAGCTTTTAAACATATGTTTCATAAAGTTGAATTCAATTTTCTGAAATATGACAATACCAGTCACTTGGTGAAGTGTAAAAATCAAGAGATAGCTTGATTATTTAGATCAATCCTGCATAAGTCTTCACAACTGATGGCAGTCCATAGTACTCGTATGTGGGATTTCCAGAGGAAGGAAGTCTCTGTTTTCTGAACGTTTTACACTCCCCTGACTCTGATGGGAGACAAGGACTCAAAACATTCCTTAAACTCAGGCAGTAAGCCATGGTGGCATTAATTACCCAGAGCAAACTAAACCTTTATTAGATGCTAAGAGAGACTTGGGCAGATCCGGATGAAACGGAGCTTTTTCGGAGTAGAATCAGTTTATCAATAGACGACTGATAGGCTCCATTTGACTTTAAATCTCTGTTCGTTCTTCCTCGGTCGGGCCTCGTTTCTGCATACTAACCATTCTTAAAAGTCCTATTGTGCTACAGACTCAGCAAAGCATTGTTAGCAAGACTTCCATGGATGGTTCTTAGTTATGAGGAGTCGAGACAATCAATAAAATAAATGTGCCTTAAAAATATGTTCCTGGAATAACTGGGGTATTGATTCTAAAAGGAAGGCAGCTGCAGAACTGATTTTCTTTAGGGGCAACATTTGAAGAACTGGCAAAGCGTGGTGAATTTGCTTCCCAAAGAGGGGAAGCTCTCCCGGAGAGCTGCTTTCTCTGTCTGTTTATTTTGCAGAGGTAAGATTTTAAGAAAGATGACAACATCTGTGTTGCCAAGCTATATTATCATATCAGTAGGATATGGATTTTGTAATAATATCTTTCTAAACAGGATATAAACTATCGAATTAGTTTAATTGATAGGTGAATTCATATTATTAGTCTGATTAATAGAGGTAAGACCAATCTGCTTATAGCCAGTTGGGAGCTTAGAAAATGTGATACTAGATTCAGATTTGGCATATATATATATATATATTTACACGTATCTCCTGATATATAAAATATCTATGATCCTAAGTCAAAATTCTGGTTTCAATCTCTAGAATCACATTTTAATCACCTCTACACTTAAAGCAGAGTGTTGAATACTCTGGACAAATCTAACCATATATTTTTCTCATCAAATCAATATAACAGAGACGCAGAGTTGATGGTCAACATAGAAATAGAATTCTTCTGTAAGGTGCCCCCAATGATGGGTACGTATTTTGGAGCTGGAGTTGTGAGGGAAGTCTTTGGTGCCACTGCCGGGAGCACCTCCCTGTGCTCACAGGAACAGTCCTGGATCCCGTCTGAAGAACAGCTGACCTGACTGCATCACCCTGAGGTTTCCAACTTGGACAGATAAAGCTCGCGCTTCGGGGAGATACAGATTCATGGGCAAGTGTGAATTTAGAAGCGCTTTGTGGCAGTGCTCTCTGAGAGGGTACTGTAAACTAATAGCAACTCAAATTTATAGTGAGAAACAAAAATCTGATGTGATGAAGTGAAAAATAGCCCTACTGTTCAAAGTTTGACTGTGAAGGAAGAACTGGAAGTTGAAACAGAAACCACAACCTTTCAAAATAGACTGCACTGTTAGATTCAAAACAGATCTACAATACCAATGGCAGACCATCTGAGCTCAAGCTCAACACTCGTGTCTCCTGACCCAGCATTCTGTGATAAGACCACAGATAGGCTCGCCTACAAAGAACGCTGCATAGACTTAAGCTTTCTGAAAACAAGACCAGCAACTGCTCCAGCAGTATCCTGCTTCCAAATTCTTCCCATTATCTGCTAAGATGTCCTTTGAGTAACTCTAGCTCCCAAACCCTACGTGTAGTTTTTCCTCCCTCCCTTTCTGGAATACACCCCAAGTTTCCTTGGGTTGTGGTTTCTGTTGCTGCAGTAAGTGATGTACATAATGGGATTCCTGGTAGGTGGTCTCTGATGACCATTGGTGCAAATCCCATTCTTTAAGAATATTAATTCCTGCCAGGTGCAGAAGCTATAATCCTAGCACTTTGGGAGGCTGAGGTGGGTGGATCACTTGAGGTCAAGAGTTTGAGAGTAGCCTGAGCAACATGGTGAAACTCTGTTTCTAATAAAAATACAAAATTAGCACATGTAGTGACCTATGCCTGTAATCCCAGCTACTTGGGAGGCTGAGGCAGGAGAATTGCTTGAACCTGGAAAGCAGAGGTTGCAGTGAGCCGAAATTGACCCCTTGCACTTACAACCTGGACAACAAAAGGGAAACTCTTTCTCAAAAGAAAAAGAAAAATCTAAATTCCTCCCACTTCCTGGGTGTTTTGAGAGAAGAAAGATTAACAAATAAACTGGAATTTTAAAAGTTTCTCTAGACAGATGAGGCAGGAGAATCACCCTTATCCATGGTGCACCACTGTGGCCAAGTAGTTCCCTGGCTCTGAGAGCCACTCAACCCTGGTGCAGGCCAGGTGGGCAGAGGGATTGGCTATCCCCCTTAACTGTGGGTAGGAGCCACTTCTCTTGGTTCGTGATTGAACCTGCCTTGGGAGTTGAATGCTGATATTGTTTGACTGTGTCCCCACCCAAATCTCATCTTGAATTGTAGCTCCCATACTTCCCTCATCTCATAGAAGGGACTTGAGGGGAGATAATTAAATCTTGGGCGTGGGTTCTTTCCCATGCTGTTCTCTTGATAGTGAATAAATCTGACAAGATCTGACGGTTTTATAAAAGGGAGTTCTCCTGCACATGCTCTCTTGCCTGCCACCATGTAAGATGTGACTTTGCTTCTCCCTCACTTCCTCCATGATTGTGAGGCCTCCCCAGCCCTGTGGAACTGAGTCAATTAAACCTATTTCCTTTATAAATGACCCAGTCTTGGGTATATCTTTATTAGCAGCATGAGAACAGGCTAATACAAATACTTTATTAGCAGCATGAGAGCCCACTGATACAAATACTGAACTGGATGTGGTGGAAGATGCTGAAGATGTGTGTGAAGAGGCCCCTGTCATCCAGGACCGCAGAGGAAACAAATAGAGATCAGCCCTAAGTATGGTCGCTGGGCATAGGTACAGCAGAATGCAGACAGCAGCAGAGCAGGGGAGCCCGTATTTTCACCTAGAGGCCATAAAATCAATCAAACCAGGTGATTGGTGGGTGCGAAGGGAGAAATAAAGAATGGCTTATGGTGTGAAATGGATTGATTTAAAGATCAGTAATTTCCTTAATAGGCTGTGAAACCAAGTATAGCATTTGAAAGGTTCTGCCTGATTGGCAAGACAGTAACCACACCATCTGATTTGCCAAGTTATGCTTTCCAATACTTACTTTCAGTTCCTAGTTCTGCTAGTAGTTTCTTCTTTTCTTTATTTGTACTTGGTTTAATCAATTGACTTCTATCTGTCCGTATTGCTGGAGCTGGGTTTTATGACCCATTTGATTGAAATTAACACCTCTTGCATTAATAATAGTTCATATTTAAATTAAGAGGGTTTAATTACAAATGTTACAGTTTGATTTACTTAGAACATGGCTATTTTATTCATTTTCCATCTTTGTATCAGAAAATTTATGTTTCAGATACAACAAAGAAGTGAACAAAAACATCAAGAAAGACATTTCTCACTGCATCAGTTCTGTGTTTTCTGCATTTGGAATTTCCCCACTGTTAATGTATGGTGACTGGATGGTCTTTACTTACTCAATTTTTATCAGTTTTCTTTTTTTATCTTACTCCCTTAAATTGTTTGCTTTCAAACTAGAGCTAAATTTAGATAAAAATGTGTTGTCACCAAACAGTGAAATAAAGTAAAATTCAACAAGCTCTTTATGGCCTACTTCTGGCCATGCTTAAAACCTGGGGTGTGTGATTGTATCAACTCCATTTATCCGAAGTAAACAGAGAAAAGGCGGGAGACGGGTGGTGGGGGGGAAATCTCCCAGACCCAAGAACCTCTCCTCTCACAGAAACAGTGGCTCTGTTCCCTTCAGATGATTGTATTTATAGAGAGGCCAAGTTATCTTAAAAGTATTCCCTGTGTTTAACAGGACGGCCAGGGTTGGACTGCCCACTGGTTGTGAGTGTTTCTCTTACAGCAGCATGGTTACAGGATGCCATCAGAGGAGAGGCAGCCCTTACTCTGGGGAGGAGCTTAGAGCATGACTTACCCACTCATCCAGGAGGTGCTGGAAAAGTTGGTGAGCATGTCAGTGAACACCAAGCTTCCCTCCATCGCCCCTTAGAGTCAGTGATGATTGTAAATGCAGACTCCAAATGCCGTTCATTCCATGTTGTTCTAGCGAATGCTGGTGATGGTGTGCGCTTATTTAGATGGAGAGCAGAAGAGGTCAGAAACCGTATGGGTGTAGTTGGGCCCTGGTAGGTGGAAGCAGAACACAGGAGAACTTTATGTGCTTCCCTATCTTAAAGAAAGACTATTCGTAGCTCATTGTAAAGTCTCATTTTATTTATTTGTTTTGCTAGCACATCTAATTACCATACATTTGAATCTAAAGTCAGAAAGGATACCCATGAGCCCAATGCCAGGTCCCACCTGATTTCTAGGTCCTGCCTGACAGACTCTACTAGGAAAAGACCACTTCTCCTCCCTGTGTCCTGTGCCTACTCTAAACAAATATCCAATTTTCCATATTAGTCTTAACAAACATTGGCTGTCTCAGTGGTGACGACACCAAACAAATTGGGAAGGAGGAAGGTTTTTGTTTCTTCTCCAGCAGCTGGATTTAGAAAAGGAGACAGGCATAAAATCTGTGGGTAGATCTGTTTCAACAATGGCAATAACTACCAATTGTGTAATCCAATTCCACCAGGGGATTTCTCTTTATCTTAATAACTAGCGAAATGGGTGGACCTCAAATTTCATTTCAGTTTGGAAACAGGCCCAACATTTTGGAGATGTTTATTCCAAACTCAGCCAACTTTATAAACCTCTTTGGGTTCTAAAATCTTTCTGGGAATTGCACCAAAGCAGATTTTTTTGGTGAGATCTAATCCTTCCGGCTTCTGGAACAGCCTCCCTCTGAATCCTTCAATAATTCAACCTCTAATCCAGACCAGAAGAAAGAACATAGGCAATTCTGGAAAGAAAAAAATAAAAAATAACCTGTAAGACCTTAGGCCCAAATTTTCGATAAAGCTTCCAGGAAGTTCCGCCTGGAACCTAACTGCACATCCATTTCTAACAACTTGGGTCAACCCCTTTCCTGGAGTTTGTGTGATTTGATCTCAGGGCATAAGGAGAAGGACGTGACCCAACATGGCCCCAGATGCTTCCAATCGAGGAACGTTATGAATAGGTACGAATTTTAACATTCAGGTTACTGATTTTGCAAAGCGTCTCTTCAGCTTTGGCAGTCTTTACTAATTCGGGAGGTAAGCAATTCTGTTGATCTTTTTATGCCCCAAGGTTCACTTTGTCCCTGGAAAGGACATTAAGAATGTACCCTGCATGGCAATCACCCCCACGCAGTTTTAGTCCAGGCTTGTTTGCCATATTTGTGCTTATTTTTGAGATGTCTTCAAGTTAGTCTTGACTTAATTATGACCAAAGGTGCAGGGAAGTTGAAAGTGTAAAGCTGTACCAGCGCAAATAAAGATTTAATTTAGTAACTGGAAATAGCGAAGAAACCAATACATTGCACAAGAATAGCCATCAGTCACTGGGTGATGAAACAAATCCGAAAAGCTAGACTGGCTCTAGTCTGTAGCACTTGGAGCATGCGAGGCTGTGTCATCCATGGGGAGCCGCAGGTAAGGAAGAGCGATGAGTCCATGGAACAGAGGATGGGCAACCACTGCAGAGGTCAGTAGCCGCACATCAGTGCAGGGCTCCCCGGCCTCCGCAGGACTCAGGCAACGGGATCTTCAGGTTGTTCCAAACATGGTGCCTCTAGGAGCTCAAGGCCCAGCCCTCTCTGCCCAGCATCAAAGTGGGCAGGATGGAGAGTCGATTAGAAGGCTCTTTCTCAGAGCTGCCCGGGGAAAGGAACAGGCTCTCCTGGTTTCTCAAGCAGCTCCAGTCTGGAAAAGGGCAGCCAGAAGCCTGCCTGTGTACAGCAGGAGAAGAGAAGGCTTTGCTTCAATACGCCCTGGGCCCACGGGCTCCATATTTGATCATAATCCACCCAGGAAGTAGCTTGGAAACCTCCTTGTCACTTGGGACTTGGAAGAACAAAACAAACAAAAAAACTGAAAACAAAAAGACTGTGATTCATCTCTTTCTAAGAAGGGGGTTTTGTCCATTGTGAAGGGCCGGAATTTGAGTTTAGAGAATAGAATCGAATTATCCATTGGCTGATTCACCGGTCAGTCTACAGGCTTTTCTTGAGAGCCCTTTCTGTGTACAGTCAGCAGGCTAAGCTAACAAAATAAAGGAATAACCAGATGACTGAAGCAACACCCCTGCTCTTGAAGGGCAAGAGGAGACACACAGACAAGTCACAGCTGCGGGACAGAGTGACAGGCTGCTGGGCAGCCCTCAGAGCGTCCTAGGTGGATTTCCAGCCAGGGAGGAGCTGGCATCTGGCTGACACAACCGCCAGCTTCGTGGGGAAGGATATGAATTTTTTCTGAGTTCTCATCATTCTGAATTCTGTTTCTTCCCTTCCGATATGGGATAAATTGTAGAAACTATTATGACATTTGTGACCCCCCATGTATCATAGTTGGTCATGATTTGAAATATTTGATTAGATCTTTCTATTTTCGATTGTGGTAAAATACATATAACACTAGCTTATATTTATCAGCTACTTTTAAATGTACAGTTTCATGGTGTCGAGTTGCAGTTGCATTGTATGCTCCCATCACCACCATCAATCTCCAGAACTTCTCTCATCTTCCAAAACTGAAACTCTGCACCCATCTCTCCCAGTGCCTGGCAATCACCATTCTACGTTCTCTGAAGTTGACTGTTCTAAGTACCTCATGAGTGACATCGCATGATGTCTGTCCTTTTGTGATGGGCTTGTTTCACTCAAGGCAATATCCTCAGGCTTCGTCCGTGATGTATCATGTGTCAGAATTCCCTCCCTTTCTAAGGCTGGATAATATCTCGATGGAAATGCATTCCACATTTTCTGTGTCTGTTCATCTATCTGTGGGTCACTAGATTGCTTCCACCTTTTGGTTATTGTGAAGAATGCTGCTATGGACATGGATGTATTTGTGTTCTTTTGGACATCAAAGTTTAAACCCACAGTTTGCCTGGCAGCTTATCTTCCAAGCTACTTGAGAGACTGAGATTCGAGAATCCCTTGAGCCCAGGAGTTCAAGGCCAGCCTTAGCAACAGAGCGAATTCTTGTCTCTGAAAAGAAAAAAAGTTAAACCTCCAGTTCAAGTTTGTACCTGGCTCCCCATGCAAGCCCTCTACCTTTCGTAAAGACACATCAACCTGAGGTTGGTATTTCTCTTCCTCAAATATGTTATTCAAATTGTCAGCTTGTATATATGCTTCTAAGCTATACGCAATGTTTTGTGTCTTTTTAAATTGCCATAAACTGATATTGTTTAATTTTGCAATAGATTGAATAAGCATATTTTCTATTTTGAAAAAATGTAAGAGAGGGATAAAAGAAAATTAAAATTTTAGCAAAAGCTAATTGAGAACAGAAGTATAAATTCTGCAAATTCTGCCAATAATTTTTATTTTTATAACTTTTATTTTATTTTCCTTTGGTTACCTTACTTGGTAACAGAGACACAATTAACTTAAAATGAATTGTCAAAAGAAGTCTTTAAAATACCTCTTTTTTAAAATAAATGAGGGCTCCCTGGGGACATATCTATGGGAAGGAAGCATGTCAGCCTGCAGGATATGCAGATGCCCTGTCTTAATTACTCGAATGCTAGCTGCCTGGATAGATCTGAGGCTCAGCTCTGTAGTGCTTCATTTCCCACATACGTAAACCCCATCTGGGGCTGAGTGTGGGGGCAGTTGTCCCTGCAGTCTCTGGAGATCAAACTAGCAGCCCCGCCACCTCCACCATGTGGCTTTCAGGGTGTCGTAGGTGTGGCCATCCAGCAGGTGTACAGGAGAGGAACGAGCTGAGAAGTTGGCATAGGAGAAGTTTGGGGCCACGTTCAGAGGGAGCTGTGTGGGCCTTGGGCAGGCAAGGTGGGGCGGGTGAGGTGGCCGTGCGGGAATACAGCTGTGCACGTGAGGAGAAGGAAGGGGGTTTGCGGACAGCGGTGTGCCCTTTTCCGTATTCATGTCACTTGCAATCCTCTGTGCCTCACCCAACTCTCCGTTCTCCCAGCAAACAACTGTGGGGAAGAACGTCTCTCACACAGCAGAGGAGCCTCCTCCGGCCAGATCCTTAGGGCAGGTGTGACGCTGGCAAGCCTCTGGTCCTTTGGGGTTCCTGGTTTTTTCGTAGCATCTGAGCAGCAAGTCCCAGTTTCTCTGAATAGGCCCCACCCCGAGGAGAAACCCACACCCTCCCAAGCCTCCTCCTCCCTGCCGGACTCCCTGATTTCCATTTTTTAAATTTTCTTTCTGCTCTTCTGTTTCTTTTCCCTTCTTTAAGGCTGCCCCTGGTTTTGTAAGGTCTAAAAGTAACATACAGACAAGGTAGGAAGGCTGGTGAGGGTCCAGGGGATGTCGCTGTGGCCCCTTCTCTGCCACTGTCAGCCTGAATTCCACCAGAAATACCCTCAGCGTCTCTGTCACTGTTCCCAGGATTGCTCGCCCCAAAGGAGACACTGGTGGCCAAGAGCCACACCAGCTTCTGTCCAGAGTCCACCAGGCAGAGCAAGCCTGCGTGGACCCAGTTACATAAGCGAGATGTGGGCTCCCTGGGGCCCTGCAAGCTGGCACCGCTCCTCCTGACCCTCACGTGAAGAGCCCTTGCGGGTCCATGGCACCCTCGTTCCCAGAAGCCGGCTCTGCCGCTCGCCCAGGCTGGCTGCCCGCATAAGCCGCAGCAACACATGATCGAGAAGAAAAAAATCTTCTGTTTCATGTTAAAAAGTACAAATATGATATTATTGATTCAGAAAGGAAATGTGCTGAGCGAGGACTCAAAGTACAGCTGAATCGAACCCCGGGGACAGCTTATGGGATGGAATATGAGCACAGCTTTAGAATGAAAACAGATGTTGTTCTTCACGAAACCAAAAAAAAAAAAAAAAGTTAAAAAGTTTGCATTTTTGGTCAAAGCATCAGCAGGCTAACACCTGGACGATGAATTTCACAAAGAAAGTGTCCAACTGTCTTGAGAATGGTGCAGAGGGAGGAAAAAGGTAGCTCAGATCTTGCAGAAGAATGGGATGCACATGGAGGCTCCTGCAACTCTGAGAGGAGGAACAAGCTCCGCGCCGCTCTCGCATCCTAGGATGACTGGAAAACAAATGGGAATGGAAGGCCCGGCGGAGGGGCGGCTGGAACGCGCACCTCATTTCTATGCATGGACTTCCTGCCGGCTCAGAAGCACATTCTGGCCCTTTTTTCTTGCAAAGTTAAACTCTCCCATGCTTATGACAAGTCAACCAGGCAATTTTTTCTTTAGGTTTGAAAGATTCTTTGCCGTCACTCATCTGTCACTGCTGTCATCAGTACTTACAGAATTTCACCTGCAACTTGCAATGTGCTTACTAAGGTCTTTTATCCTATCCACGTCAAAATAGTTTGATACTCAATGTAATTTTGCAAAGAAAAGATTCTCGGGGGAAAGCTTTAGGAGATGCCTCTGTTTTTAACCCTGTTTCCAGAAAGAATTAGATACAAACATTTCCACTTAGTTCATTTGCTCCCAAAGTGAGGGGATGCCTTCTTATACCAGAACATGATTCTGTGAAGCCCTCTGGAGATGAACTTGAGAATCAGCACTTGGCTACCAGAGACTTGGACGGTACTGACCATGTGGTGACCAGATTTCAGCAATCTTAGCGTCTCTTGGTCAGTGATTTAGTTTCCTGTGCGTATGTACTGTCCATTAACAAATAGAATGTACACTGGGCCAGGGACTGCCACCTGGGAGCCCTCCTCCAGCCTGGGGAAGGCAGGTTCAGCCTTTGTCTGCAAAGTCAGGCCCGGGGGCTGGAGTTGCTGCCTTTGTCTTGCTCGCCGTAAAATACGTGAAGATGAGCGAAACAGGGAGAAAGCAGCCTCCTTTCTCGGTCCTCTCTGCCTTCCTGAAGAGAGAAAACTTGAAGCGGTCGTCCCTCCGACGCGAGAAGAAATATTATTCTCTTCTGTCTCCTCTCCGACCCTTGTCTTTTTCCAGTCACCCTGTGTTATCTACTACCACTGTGAGAAGGAAGGACACGGTAACCTCCCACATCACGTGGGCCACCCCCACAACACCAACAGCTTGTGCGCATCTGCAGCCCCCTTCAAATCTCATCCTGCAACCGAAACTTGCATCAGAGACCCAGAAAGGGAGTTCAAGGGCGAAACAAGAATCCTGAGAGCTTCCTAAATGGCGATCAGCTTGACAGCATCCTTCACTATAATTTACATGAAAAACAACCCTAGCAAATAAATACTTGCTTCTAAATACTGACGGGGATTATGAGAGGAAACCTCAGGCTTACTAAATCAAGTTTGGACTCTTCCAAATTATTCTGGAATTATCAGTCATCACGCTTACAGTTGTTCTTGGGTAAATCATCTGAAATATCCCAAAAAGCTGACTGCTAGCTTGCAATGGCTAACTTGCAATGGGGTGAAAGAGACCCCAGAATAAAGAGACGACTCCACACAATAACGAGGACAGCTGCGTGCGCGAGCTGAGCATTTGCTGTGGGGCAGCCTGCATCCCGCCCCTCCCAGGCATCATCCCACCGAACCAGTGATGACCTAGAAGGCAGCTGCGGATGCTATTGTCCATGAGGAAAGTGACGATCACAGTCCAGGATTCAAGCCGCGGCCCATCCGGCCCAGCAGAAGAGCTGGCTCCAGGACTTTGTAGCATCTCCCTGACATTTGTCCCCTCAATGGTGGACAAAATTCCAGAATGAGGTTTAGTTACATCTGTTGCCATAAACCATTGCATTTTGCCTGAATATCAGGTCTCAGAAGCGTGTGCCAGGATCACCTGCCGGCAGGAAACCCAGGTGTGAGTTCTTCCTGCGGTGCCACGTGGACTTGGCAGGAAACTAGCCAAGAGAAGCCCCAGCCCTGGAGAGCCTGGCCTGGCACTTGGGTTCTCAGGAGCCTGTGCCATGTCTGTAGGCTACCGAGGTACCCTTCACCTCTCTTTTTTTCTTCCAAATCCCTGGAGGCTGGGACCCCCTCGTATCCCCAAAAGCCACAAAGACCAAGCCCCAATATTATAGCTATCAGACCAAGAGTGGAAGAAATGCATTTTGTAACGAATAAAGTTAAATGATATAAGATACTTAGACTCAAAGTTTTCATTTCTTTAGCTCTTGCAAATCCTAAGTTGTAATACAGTCATGCATTGCTTAACGAAACGGCTGTATTCTGAGAACTTCATTTGTAGAGGGCCTCACTGTCACATAAACACCACAGAGACTATTTACACAAACCTAGACGGAGTCACCTACTGCCCACCTGGGCTGTGCGACGTGACCTCTTGCTCCCTGGCTACAAACCTGTACAGCATGCGGCTCCAGTGAATGCTGTGAGCACCTGTAACTCTGTGGCGAGTACTTGTGCAGGTAAACACAGAAAAGGTACAGTAAAATACGGTATAAAAGATGAAAGATGGCACTGAATAGGAAACTTACCAGGAACGGAGCTTGCAGGACTGGAAGTGGCTCTGGGTGAGTCAGCGAGCGGGTGACGAGAGAATGCGAAGGCCCCGGGTATTACTGTACGCCACAGCGGACTTCATAAACACTGGACACGTAGGCTACATTCTATTTATTTATTTTTTTCTCCAGTAATAAATTAACCTTAACTAAGCGTATTATATTTTTTTACTTTATAATATTGTTAGTTTTTTTTAACTTTTCAACTCTCGGTAGTAACCCCTAGCTTGAAGCACAAATGCATTGTAGAGCTGCACAAAAATATTTTCTTTCTCTATATCCTTATTATATAAGCTTTTCTCTGTTTTTATTTTTAATTGATTAATTTTTTTGTTGTTAAAATTGAGATGAAAACACAAACCTTGACCTAGGTCTGTAAGACAGAGGTGTCACTGTCCTATACCTCCATACCTTGTCCCATTGGAAGGCTGCTGGGTGAAGCCACGGCTCCGTCATCACCAGGGGAGCAGTAGTGCCCATGGGGTCCCTTGTTGAGTGAAGCAGGGCTATGCAGCACATGCCTGCCCATGCATGGCTGTAAACAGGAGTCTGTTTGAGGCCATGCCCTTCTGTTTGGTGGCTTTGCTAACACAAAGCTTGTTACTTATCCTTCCCAGCCACGTTTCCCCTCTGTTCCCTAAAAGAAAAATGCTCAGTCATGCCAGGCTGCTGTGGTGGGGGTAGTTTTGCTTCACCAGGAGGAAAAAGTGACCATGCGCGTTCAAGGAGGCCGCTACAGACGCTTCCTGAAGATGAATAAGTCTCACCTCACTTGCTACTCGCAGTGCACGTCGAGGGGCCTCTGGATTTCAGTGTGAGCGTGTGAGCCACGGGCAGTGGGCACGGCCGTAGTTGGCCTTGTGGGACCTGTCGGGGAGGCGTGCGTTTGACCCAACTTCAGAGGTGACCACAATAAGCTAACACAAAGAGGAACGTAAATTGGCAGAAAACACACAGTGTAATAGACCTGCCCAAACTGCGCTCAAGGGGACCCCGGGGACCCGCCAATCCATGCAAGAAGAATGGTACCCGCTGGAAGGGGCGCAGCAAGATGAATCACCACCGCCATGCAGATTTAGCGCATTCGGGGGAAAGATAAATGTGTAAAGCGCTGTGTCAAACCCATGGTGTGGCCCACACGGCAATTCAGGGTCAGAAATTGAACTCCACTCTAATTATCCTGGGGAGATAATATTAACTTACAGTCGGGAGTGAGAGGGAGAGTCCATAACTCATCACTGGATGGGCTGCTCCTCGCATTGTGTTATTGAAATATGAGAGCTCCATTTTTATCCTGTCGTAATGACAACTGACGTGCTCATTTTCTTCTGCGCGCCTCTGGGGGATGATGAAATAGTAAGCAAACATTCTTTCTGGTGAAAGAGCAGCACTTTATCACGCTGGCTTCAGCTCTGAAACAGGCTTGCAAACTCAGAAACAATTCTGGGAGCAGACTGTCCCATGGCCCTTCTGCCTCGGGCCCTGGACCTGCAGCCCCGGCTTTGCTGCGTGATGATTCCAGCCCCGTCTTGACTCAAAAGTGTGATTCTGTGACTCACGTCTCAGGATTCGTAAGCATCCAGGCCTCTTTCATTTGCTCCCATCTCAGGGCGGAGTGCTGGGGAAGGAACAGAGATTTATTAAAAACTTAACTCTCATTTGACGGCTGTGTTTACTGATCCGACTTCAGAACGCAGCGTGTCTCGCATCTTGCAAGGGACTGTCAGCACGGCTGCGCCTGTGGGTTTGGAGTCCGAGGCAGCAGGTTGATTTTCTACCTTTTTGACTTTTTTCCAGGCAGTGACATTTTATTCTTGTTTTTAACTTTTTTCTTCTCGAAAATCTGTCATTGCATCCTGCGAAACATTCTTAACAAACTTTGCACCAATGCAGGAATAAAAGTCACTGCCCCAAAACTTTAAGATTAAGTCCCATACAATTCCAAATAAACACTGCTTCTCAGATTATTTGAAATAAAGTTAAAATCTGTCTTCCAGTGACTGGGAAGGAAAGGGAGAATTCTAGTATAAGAAGAAGGAGCAGGAAGGCGCATGGGGGAGCTGGAAGCCCCTTTCAAGACAGCGGGACCTTGAGCCTTGACCTCAAGAGGAGAAATGTGAAAACAAACTCATCTTCAATTAAGAGTCATAAGCCATTGGGTGGCAAGTGTCTGATTGTAAAGGCTGCTGAGAGCCTGAGAACCAGGGCAGGACAGGAGAAGAATAGATGGCAGCCCCCACCCCTCCCTGGAGCCTCTCAGGATCAGCAAATTAATGGGGAATTTAGTTCTCAGGGAGATGGTGAAGCCCTCCACCCTCCCTCTGGGGAAGTTTATACAAAATTTGACAGCTTGCTGTTTTAATTGAGAACAGAAAGCTAGTGCCGAATCCAAGATCTCAGGGAAACAAGGAAGTTTGTCTAAAATAATCGTCATTTGGTACTTGACCTCTTGGTGCTAAGCGTGCCAGGGGGGCAGAAGTGTTTGCACCTTGTTGGCTGAGCAGGAGTCAGATGCCTTCCCCCAGGGTGGCCTATTACAGTTACACATCAGCTTTCATTGCTTGGTCTTCACAAGAGGCTCCCAAGACAGCATTTGGCCTGAGAGGATAATATCGTTTCACACCAATTGCAGGACCCAGGAAGGAGGTGCCACATCACTCTTTTTCTTGTGGCTCTTGTGGCCTCAGCCAGTGAAATCAATTAAATAAAGAGTGATGTTGCATTTTTTAGACACCTTGAGGGACAGGTGTGGCCTGACAGTGTGTGTGTATACTTGGAGTTACTGGGAAGGCAGTGTGCACACACCCACATAAACCTATCAGTATCTGCCTGAAACCCTGAAGTTACTGATCACATTTCAGGGTGACTGTGGCAAGGTAGGGTCTGTGCCCTCAATTATTCTGATTCCTGGGCTAGATAATCAGAAGAACATTGCTCATTCCCAGTCAACAGGGACAAGCTTTTCAGTGGGGGCAGTGAAGGACGTGCCTATTTATATTTTTGAGTGTTGCATGATCAGTTGTCACTTTGGCACAGGAGTAAATACACAAAGCAAAGCACCTGGGAGCTCAAATAATACCTAGTCAGAGTCCTAAACTACAGTGCAGTGAATGAATTAAAATTCTAGTAGTCATAGAGACAACTGATTCCCATCAGCAAGGTTCACATCGATGCCAAGGATGTTGGCCCTTCTGCACAAAAGCCTGGGGACTGGGACTGAGAAGGCATTTGTTATACGGTGTGCCCCATGCCCCTGGCTGCAGTGCCATCCTGGACATCTGAGTGTCAACATGAATGGACCAGTGGTACGACCTTGAATAAATTTACTCATGCCAATGGCTATTTCCCTACAGAATAGCCGAGCAGCATTTTCACAAGCCTGTTGACTCAAAGTTGCCTTCAGTTTCCCAAATGCAGTTTTAAAACACTGACTTTCTTTAGAGATGTCCCAGTCAGCTGGGAAGACAGAATAGCACTTTAAAAAGACATTAAGTTCATATTTACATGAACCATCATGACAGCCTTGCAAAGCATGACTGTCTGCAAAGTACTATATATTTTTAAGAGTGCTCATAATTTATGTTTTAAAATTTTCTTCCTACACATTTACAGTATATAATGGAAGGTTCCAACATTTATAACGGAACAGCTATGACCTGCTAGCTAAATGGTATGCAACATTCCATAAATTATAGTCTGAAATTTGTCCTAATGTTCAAGTATTTCTGTGACAGGTTTTCCTCCAAGAAAAATTGGAAGGAAATGGGAAAAGGTATGATCTGTTATAACTGTATTAAGGGCATGACTAGAACATTACTCTCAAGGTACTTCAGGTGGCAAATGGGAGGATATTTATTTGGTGGCTTATTCTACTAAGCTTAGACTTTTCTTATTTTTATAGACCCGAGTCAACAACTACAGGCATCTCAGTAGACATATCAGGCAGTGCTATGAAAATGTTGTTCAAGATAACAAAAGCTCACTCCCCAACATCCCTGCCTAACGCCACGTGTTTGCCTCTTCCAGGACTAGTTTCTCTGGAGTCAGGCTCACCTGGAGTCAGGGGATTTCACAGCTTCCTTAAAGCTAGATGTGATGATGCGAGTAAGTTTTGGTGAAGAATTTAATTGCAAATGCTCTGTGCTATCTCTCGGGAAATGTCCCTTTGAAGAGGTGGGCACTGTACCTCCTTGCCACTTGCTTCCAGCTTTCCTCTTGAAATGTGATTTTGGGCTGGGTGCCTTGGCTCAGTCTGTAATTCCAGCACTTTGAGAGGCTGAGGTGGGTGAGTCACCTGAGGTCAGGAGTTTGAGATCAGCCTGGGTCTCAAAGAGACATGGTGAAACCTTGTCTCTACTAAAAATACAAAAATGAGACGGGCACAGTGGCAGGCACCTGTAATCCCAGCTACTTGGGAGGCTAAGGCAGGAGAATCACTTGAACCTGGTAGGTGGAGGTTGCAGTGAGCTGAGATCATGCCACTGCACTCCAGCCTGGGTGACAGAGTGAGACTCCATCTCAAATTTTTTTTTTTAAAAAGATAGAAAAAAAAGAAAAAGAAAATAAATGTGATTCTGGTGAGGAAAAGCCCTCTGGAAACATGCGGAGGGCCCACCCCCAGGGCATGGAAGAGCAGAATAGCCTGAGTCCATGACACCTGCTGTGGGTTGCTACCACCCAAACTTTGGTGTAAGACAGAGGTTGGCAAAGTATTTTTGTAAAGGGCCAGGGAGCAGATATTTCAGCTTGCAGACTGAGACGTCTCTATCACAATTACTGGATGCAATTGCAGTAGTGAAAAGCATCCATAGATAATATTTAAATAAATGGGTGAAGCTGGAATCCAGTGAAACTTTATTTTCTAAAACAGGCTGGAGTCTGGATTTGACTTACAGGGTGTAGTTGCTCACTCTGTCTGTAAGCAATCTTAAAATATTGGTTTTGTTTTAGTTTTTCCGGGTCTCTGTTACTGTCAGTCAAAGCAAGTACTAACTGCAGAGAGTCCCCGTCACATGGTTATCTGTATAGCACATCTTCCCCTTTTCTTTCTCTCTGAACTCTTCTGGAGTCGCCCTGCCTCTAACACACCTGTTTTCTCTGTTTTCCTCTCATCTCTATTCATTTTGATTATCTTCAGAATATTTATTTCTTCTCTTATTACCTTTATACTTATTAGCAGTAGCCCTGGACATGCCTTGATTTCAGGAGTCTAAGGAGACTGTGAAATGAAAAATGTATTAGGTATGGCAAGTCTCCAGGCACTCACACCTCTGACACACATGTAACCTTTTTCCTTAAGCATTGTACTTCTGAAAGGTTACATACTGCCATTCAGATGGTAAGAACCCAAAAGAAAAGCAAACTCTTTCCCAGAGAAAATGAGCATGGAGCAATCTAAGCATGGTGTGTCATCCGTGGTCTGGATGTGGCTTTTTGAGACACAGTGCAGTCCTTAGCTCCTGACTGTGCTAAATAAAACATTAAAATACACAAAATAATACACCAAGAAATCTTTCCTCTCCAATCAAAATAATACTCTCCTGTTCTAAGATCATTTTGTCCCCAGTAAACTGAGTTTTTTCCCCCCATTCTGTATTGTTTGTACAAAAAGAACATTGAATTAGAAAAAGGCAATCAGGTTTTACTTGCTGGCTAGAGAATTGAGATTTTTAAAAATTTTTATTCTAGGTGTACTTTTTTCCTGAACAATGGAAGACATGGTGTTTTAAAGGACTAGGTAGAGATTGGAGAGGAATGTTAACGTGTATAGGCTGAGACTCCAGACGCACAGGCTCAATTTATCAACATATGTCTTTATACATCACACAAACAAAATAGTAGAGATTTTCCTTGAGGGGAGGGAATTTTAGCATTATGATGATATGCCAATGATATGAAGGCAGGTAGGGGTCACCTTTTCCCATGTTTGCCAATTTTGGGGGGTCTTATCATTCTGTAGTATATGGTCAGGGTTTACCAAGCTCTAGTACCATCTTAGGTCATCTGGTTTCTCTAAGCAGCCGTGTCAATAAATAAAAAGATTAAATAAAAAAAAACAGGAAAAGAGAAGGACGCTCCCCAGTTATGCCATCTAGGCTCCCCCGATACCACTTCATTCAAACAGGCATGTATCTTTGTAATAGAATGATTTATATTCTTTCTGTTATATACCCAGTAATGGCATTATTACTGGATCAAATGGTATTTCCGGTTCTAGATTTTTGAAGAACCACCACACCATCTTCCACAATGATTGAACTAATTAACATTCCCACCAACAGTGTAAAAGCATTCCTATTTCTTCGCAACCTTGCCAGCATTTGCTGTTCATTGACTTTTTAAAAATGGCCATTCTGACTGATGTGGGATGGTATCTCATTGTGGTTTTGATTTGCATATCTCTAATGATCAATGATGTTGAGCTTTTTTTCATATGTTTGTTGGTTGCATAAATGTCTTCTTTTGAGAAGTGTCTGTTCGTGTCCTCTGACCACTTTTTAATGCATTGTTTTTACTTGTAAATTTGGTTGAGTTCATTGTAGATTCTGGATATTAGATCTTTGTCTAATAGATAGATTGCAAAACAATTGGAAAGGAGGGACTCTTCCCTAATTCATTTTATGAGGCCAGCATCATCCTGATACCAGAACCTGGAGAGATACAACAAACAAAGTAAACTTCAGGCCAATATCCCTTATCCCTTATGAACATCAGTGAAGATGAATTTTAGAAAGAAATGCTATTGTCAACAGAGAGTTACAGATAGAGTGCTAGGATGATTTTGATGAGCACAAGTTAAGCTTGTCAGAATTCTCACCTGTAAATTTTAGAGTTATAGTGAAAATGTTATGCAGAAATCAGCATTTGACTTAAATCTTTAAAGTATGTGAATGATTTAGACAGGAAAGGAGGGGATGAAGAGAAGACTAATCAAAGACACAAGCATCCTTGACTATCATCTGAGGGTGGCTCCTCCTAAGTCTGAGCCAAAGACAAGGGCTTGGGTGGTGCTTCCGGGATGCACTGGCAGGAGATGTGAGGAGAAGAATGATTCAACTCCACTGGGGCTCCTGGGAGACTGGGGAGTACATGTTCCAGAAGAATCTGGGGTATATCCCCCAACTCTCTGCAATTTTCAGAGAAGCCTGCTCCTAGAAATGTTAATTACAAAGCACTTTCAGCCTGCCCTGGGACCTACAGAGAAAACCCTCAGGTAGGGAGTGTCCAAGGTTAGAACAAGCTTCATTTAGAAGACCCCTGTGTGCAGAGGTTTAATGAGCAGTAAGTTAATAGTATTTGCTATCATTGTAAACAGTCTTTTAAAAGCATTGGGAGATTGCTATTGTTGCAATTTTCCAATGTTTTTAGATGTTTAATTTATTTTATTTTATTTTATTTTTTTGAGACGGAGTTTCGCTCGTTACCCAGGCTGGAGTGCAATGGCGCAATCTCGGCTCACCGCAACCTCCTCCTCCTGGGTTCAGGCAATTCTCCTGCCTCAGCCTCCTGAGTAGCTGGGATTACAGGCACGCACCACCATGCCCAGCTAATTTTTTGTGTTAGTAGAGACGGGGTTTCACCATGTTGACCAGGATGGTCTTGATCTCTTGACCTCGTGATCCACCCGCCTCGGCCTCCCAAAGTGCTGGGATTACAGGCTTGAGCCACCGCGCCTGGCCTAGATGTTTAATTTTTAAAGAAATATAGGAAAATTACTTTTAAAAAGCAAAGAGCATTTATTGTATTTTTTTTTTTTTTTTTAGATGGAGTTTCGCTCTTGTTACCCAGGCTGGAGTGCAATGGCGCCATCTCGGCTCACTGAAACCTCCGCTTCCTGGGTTCAGGCAATTCTCCTGCCTCAGCCTCCTGAGTAGCTGGGATTACAGGCATGCACCACCATGCCTAGCTAATTTTTTGTATTTTTAGTAGAGACGGGGTTTCACCGTGTTGACCAGTATGGTCTCGATCTCTTGACCTCGTGATCCACCCACCTCGGCCTCCCAAAGTGCTGGGATTACAGGCGTGAGCCACCGCGCCCGGCCCTTGTTGTTGTTTTTGGTTGAAGAAAGACAGACATTCTAGGAGTGTTCACTCTTGATTCTTTATGAATTACCTAAAACTCATGTTCCATATGATCAAGGTTATTTCCCAGAAAAGTAACTGTGTGAAAAAAATTCAATAAAATTCACCAGAAGTTTACATACTCTAAACTCTTTACACCATAGAATATAAAATATATTTAAAAACACTAAGCATGCAAAAGCTTAGGAAAATTGACCCATAAGAAGAAAAAAAAATTCAATAGCACGCACACACAGAAGACATGGATGTAGGATTTAGCAAGCATAGATATTAAAAGAGCTACTGTTATGTTGAGACATTCAAAGAAAACGTACGCAGAATGAGTGAGCAGAGGGGGATTCCCAGCAGTAGCATGTTCACGATCCTGGAAAAAAGGGAAAGCTTTATGGGAACCTGAAAGTCAACATTGGCCAACCCAGAATTTATCATTCATTCACCCAACACACATTTTCCCAGGATCTATTCTGTGCTGGTCACTCTTCTAGGTCATGGAACCCAGGACCCCTAAATAGTTCACATTCAGGCATTACGTAATTATATAGAAAGTATAATGTTGAATAGTAATTTCATATGCTGTAGGAAAAATAAATAAGTCATAAGGATAGAGATTTGCAAGGGATACTATTTCAGATAGCAATTTCTTGGGGGCAGAAGAAGCTCTTTCACTACCAAGGACCAGAAGACAGGTATGGAAGACCAAAGAGCAAATGGTAGAAGATTAAGCCAGGCAAGAGTTGGAGACAGAAGGTCATTTTTGTTTTCTCCTACCTCTGAGAAGGATGCTTCTGCATTGCCAAGGTAATGTCTTCACCTATCCTAGGACTGACTGAAGGTGCACAGAATGGGTGAGAAGTTGTGCCTCTTCCTTTCACACTTGTGTCTACACCACCAGATCCCTGGGAGGAGGTCTACTCTCTCAACTTCTCTGAGACAAAGCGTATGCATTGTAAGTTACAGATGGATACTTGGACTCAATACAAATGCAAGAGGGGTGTAGGGGTAGGAGTCTGGGAGAGGAAAGTTCCTGTCCCCGCTTCTCCATCCAAGCCAGAAAACCTTAGGGATCAAGCAAGTAGTGAGTGGGCGTATTTCTCTTCATGTCAGTTAAAGTGAAAACAGACAATGAGAAATGTAAGGAAATGTTTTATTGGGACTCAGGACAAAGAGAATCATTTTTTTAAAATCAAAGTACAGGTTTATTTGTTTACACAAAAATATGGTTGAAGTCCTTAATTTTTGAGTTATTTTTGAAAATGTTTCATAAAAAAACAGATGTAGGTCTTTGGAGGAAAATTCATGCTTCTGGTAAAAATGAAGCATGTTTAATTTCAAACATTCTGGGATAAAGTTGTCTAAGATAAGAAGGAATGCATGTTTCATATTTTTGAGGCACCTTGCTTTTTATCCCACTTTCCTCCTGCTAACTCCTCTACATTGGGTGTCCATCCACCAACACACAATTCCATGAAGCCTCAGGCACTAAAGCCACCCACGTTCAACCAACACAGGCAGCTGAAAGTTTGCAAGAAATAAAAGGAGGAGAAACGGGAGATGAGCCTCCCCTCCAAGAAATGCACACTCTGAAGGTGAAAGAGAAAAGAGAATGAAACTTGCCACTTTCAATTAATTCCCCCTCCCTTCTTCATCTGTTCCCCTCATGAGCTATATCCGTTTTGAGAACAAATACCTGAATCTGACAGCAAAGAATGGTCAGTATTTTCTCAGAGTAAAAAATAATCGGTTTAAGAAAAGGAAGGTGGGATATTATTTGAAACAGGTAAAGGGCGTGGCTTTCCTCTTCATTCCAACCTCAGCACCATCTTACAGATTCTCTGGAAGAAACATTAAGGTTAGACTTTCCAAACATGGTCCTCAGAGAAGAAAGCAGGAGGTACACCTGTGGCATGGAAAATAAAAAGTGTCTGTCACAAAGATTTTGTATGTATGAGTAATTTAATATAGTGGAAATACAGAAATACGTACATGTAGGTATCTCACCAATCGATGTCTCAGTTCTGCGTGATCCTACCAAAGCACAGTTACGATTTGTTCATGTTTATTTTGTGCCTTCTTCAGGCCAGAGTCTGTGTCACAGTATGGAGAGCTCTGCAAATGGTATGAAAAGTTCTCAACAAGCTGGCCATTCTGTTTGTGGAAAGAAGCGTGTCTCCCAACAAAAGTCCCTTCTCTAGAGAAGGTTGCACATCTTGGTTCTGATGAGGCCAATGTGCTTATAGAAGCATTTCAGTGACAATGGATAGATTAGAACATTTTTAATTTGCTCTTGGGGAAGTTTATTCTCAATGTTCAGCCTCAGAGGCATCCTATCCTTGCAAAAGTTCCATGTGTTCTAAATTCTCAACTGTTCCTTGGCACTTATAGTGCTTTTGAGATGCCTTCTTCTAGAGGCAAACCGCTATGGCCCGTTGTAGATTATATGTGAATATTAGACAAGTTAAAGTGAAAAAAGACAAGCAAATCGAAATCCCAGGTGTTTATTGGGAAATCTAATTAGTTATTTCCTCTGCCTCGCTCTCCAGCTGTGTGACAGGACAATTCCTTTGACCTCTCCCAGTCTATTGCTACTTGATGAAAGCAAGTGGTCTGTGAGTCTAAATCTCCCAGAGTATTTTCAGCCATAAAATTGGAACTTAGAACTCCATGTGCACAGGGTTCTTGCTAACACTAACCTCCGAAGGCTTTCTATTTTTTCAAACTATAGAAAAAATTTCTACAACTCTCAACTGTCTTAGAGGTGTTTAACACAAGAGAAGCCCTCTGGACTTTTTTCCTGTGTCATCACTCAAGACTACCTGATGAAAGCAGAGCTTCACCTCTGGATGCCAGAAGAGACAGTTGCAACCCCGCATAAGGACACATGCCTTCTGGTGTCTACCAGAGATCCTTCGTGTCGATTCTCTCTCTCTGGTCCTTGAATTGTTGTAAAATATAACATAGGATCCTTCTTTTCTGTTTTGTCCCAATCTTGTATCGGTGAAAATACAACCTGTGATCTTTACAGAGGCCTAGAGAAATGGAAAAACGAAATGGCATCCCATCCTCCCATCCGCGGTCCAGATAATCCTTTTGTCCCTCTTCATAGGGATAAACTTATATTTTTCATGTTTCCTTCTAAAATTATAAAGTTCTCCTGATTTTTATTCTATGTAGAGATTTTATAGCTTTTGAAGTTTACTTCTCCTACCTTACCTATTTATTTTTGTATACATCCTAGTATCTCAGGAATTGTTTAACTCTCTTCTGATGTATTTCTCGAGCCATCAAGAGCTTATGGTCAAACACTGCAAAATGCAAACATAGTACTATAGGTTTTTGAAGTGATAAATTATTTTTAGAGACGTGATTTATTTTATACATCTAAATGAATATGAAAAAGGCAACACAGATCAGGAAATAAAAACAGGAAACCTAAGCAGGTATTATTACTAATGGAAGTTTGACAAGCATGTGGACAGGGAGAAAGTTGAACAGAGTAGATGCAATCGAATTGATCATGTCTTTGCCACCTAATTATTTTAGCTTACTCAGGATATAAAATATAGCAATAACGATTTAAAGTAAAATGACATGTTACGCATGTTAAATTTTTTATATAGTACTGACATAGCCAGTGTGTCAGTAATTACTGGCCCTACAGTCCCTTGTGGGAATAAAATGCAGGTGAACTTCCTACATCATTGCTGTTTGTGACTTTTCAAATCATTACACATGCATAACAGAAATTGCCCAAGTTCAGTAAATTGAGTATCATTTCCCTTCTCTCCTCACATGAGCTGAATCAGTTTTATCTCTTTGGGGGAAAGCAGTTCCATTTACATTTGCCGTCTCAAATGTATAAAAGCTTCATGTCAAGAAATCCATTTGCTCTTTAATAAAAGTTATCATAACGTCTGAAACGCTTGATTTATGGAGAGGCTGCCGTCACCTCGACGGCTTGACGCTTTTCTCTTGCCACTGGAAACCCAAGACAGGTCATGACATTTACACTAGGTCAAAATAATAATGTCACTCCCGTCACTTTCCTTGACAACAGCCCATTTGTCTCATTTAAATAATGAGCATGATTGGTGGAAATTGCAGGCTGTAACCCTAACACACTGAGGAAATGACAAACACAACTGCAGTGAGCAGTAAGGCAGCCACTGACGGGGATCAAGGCCCGCTTGCTGCAAATGCTGGTCATATAGTTACTTATTTAACCTTCACAAAGCAGATTTGATAACAGTCCAAATGGTTATAAGACAGAAAAATGAAAATGTTTTGCTAAACATGTTCTGATAACGGACTCTGCTGCACCATGGTGGTGCCCTTCTAACTGGGTGCTGCCCTACACGACCTACCAAATGTCACCCCCATGAGGCACACAGAGGAATGACAGATCACCCTGAGATCACCTTCATTTTGCAACAGGCAAAACTGTAAAAGCGGCCAAACCCCTGTCGAGGGTTGGGGGGGCGCTAGGGGAGGGATAGCAGGGGGTGGGGGAATTGGGGAGGGTTAACATTAGGAGAAATACCTAATGTAGATGACGGGGGGATAGATGCAGCAAACCACCATGGCACATGAATACCTATGTAACAAACCTGCATGTTCTGCACGTGTACCACAGAACTTAAAGTGTATATAAAGAAAAAAAACGGCCAAATCACACTGCTGTGAGCAGAGGGCATCTCATCACCCTGAAAAACGCCTTCTGCAAAGGGTGCCATGGAAGTTGTCACTGAGCCAGAGACTGGGCAGGGCCTGGCTCCAGGAGAAGCTGCTGAAGAGGCTCCCTGTGTGCCTGGGGATAGAGGGTGCCAGTGGTGGATGTGCTGGTGGGAGGGAGGAAGGAGAATTAATGCAGAAGGAGTGAAACAGGAACTCCTTTTGGGGTTGAGATACAAAACAGGAAACTTACCTTCAGCGTGCTTGGAAGCAAAATAAAAGTCATTCTCCTGCAACTTCTTCTGGAGAGTGCAGTCAAAATGAGCATGATTTTTGCAGAAGACCTGAGGCATTGGGACTTAATACGAGAGACTGAGTAAGATGAATTCACTAAGTTCATTGAATTGATTTTCATTTTTATGATTTTAGAATGGGCTCGCCTATCATCTATGAGCCAAGTGGCTCGTCCCAACTATCGGAGCCCCAGGTCTGCAGAGCTCAGCCAGCAATGTGTGAGTCCAGTTCAAGACTTCTCAGTCCTTGAATTAAGGAGGTGCTTGGCCCCTCTTAGCCCCAACCTCCCTTTTGTGAAATGGACCCAATCAGGTTGGGAGGACAGAGCGCATGAGACAAACCAAACCATCTCACGTGAGACTCCAAACAGATGTCTGGTTTAGTTTCCTCTTCTCTCTTTCAATTTCTTTTTCTTTTTTGCTTTGCTCTCTATTTGCATTGACAATTGGCTTCTGCTCTGGAAATCTCTTCAAGGTCACTTTGTGCAACTCGGCACAGCTTGGCCGACTCGGCAACCTTCTGAACATCTTCATAACATTGACATCAGCCATCTCTCTTCCTTTGAAATTGTGAAACTATCATGGCTGTGACAGTAAAAGTCACATCTTAGGTGGCTCACTGAACATCTTGGGGCTTTTTTATTTTTATTTTTTTGATACAGAAGCTCACTCTGTGGCCCAGGCTGGGCTGCAGTGTCATGATGTCTGCTCACTGCAACCTCCGCCTCCCAGGTAGCTGGGATTACAGGCATGGGCCACCATATCTGGCTACGTTTTCTATTTTTAGTAGAAACAGGGTGTCACTATGTTGATCAGGCTGGTCTTGAACTCCTGAACTTGTGATCCGCCCACCTGGGCCTTCCAAAGTGCTGGAGTTACAGGCGTGAGCCACCGTGTCCAGCTTAAATAATTTTAAAAACTCTAGAAACACTTAGTTATTGTGACTTCTTTTATGGATTAAATGAAAGAACAGGCATTGGAGCAGACTGGGAGTAGGCACGGAGGGTGCTCAATGGGTGAGTTCAATTCCTTCTCCTTCCTGGACTGCTCCCTACTCTACATTTAGACAACCCAGTTTCTGGAGGTTTTGCTGATTCATGTTCATTCATCACAGGTATGTCCTTAATTTCTTTTTCCTCTGTGTACTGATTCTTCTTATAAACTTCATTCTCTTCCCAGGTATCAATTAAGAACTTAGAAATTCATCTGCAACTTGGAATACCTTTTCCATGGTTTGACTGTTCAGTTCCTCCTGTCAGCTGCATGGATGTCCTTGGATATTCTACTTACAGTTAAAGTTCAAAATAGGTTGGGCCATTTATATGTCACTGTTTAGAGACAGAAATTCCATCTTTGGAGTTTCCAATTTTGCTGGTATAATCAGCATCCTCTCAGACATCTGATCACCACCCATAGTAAAACTTCCTTTTTCCCGTGTTCTCCTTCCTGGGGTCAGTTGTTCACTATGCTCTCTGTTAGCAGCCACAATGAGCAGGTGCTGTGAGCTCAGTCTCAGAACACTCAAATCACAGCCTAAAAGGCTTTCTGGAGCCTGGCTCTTACCTCATGCTCCCTGCCTCTAGAGTTAATGTCTTTTCTAGAACATGAGTACTATTTGGCCTAACGCATTTCATAGACATCCCCTCTCTTGGTGCTTGAGTTCAGAACCTTCACCTGTTTTTAAACGTTTTGGAATTGAGCTCCAGTTGCACCTTGCCTCATCTGCCACCTCCAGGTGAAATGCTTTAAACCTACAGTATTGACCTCATTTAATTTTCATATGGTATTTTACCCTCATGCAGGGGTCCTGGACATTGCTTTGAATCCTTATTTTGTGCTTAATAGGAGCCTAATAAATACCAATAGATGGGAAGGAAGGAAGAGAGGAAGGGCAGAGGGAGGAAGAGAAAATGAGCCAAGGAATGACACCTTCAGGAGTATTGCTTGTGACGCAATGTAGGGTCAGCCCTGGTTCACGTCCTCAGCCCCTCAGCAGACCAGTGACAAAAAATGGACTCATTCCTGATGCCATCATTTGCCTACATGAGCATGGCAATGAGAAAATGATTTATGTATTTTATAAATGAAATGAAGTCCGCTGAAAATCTAGAAGTGTACAGGGGCTGATAGAACCCCTCTGCCCATTAGAGACAAGAAAGAATTTGAAGCTGCTTGTATCTGCCAAGGAAAAGTAAGCTTAAATGACTGATGAGACAGAGAAAGATTAAAACAGAAAAAAAAGGGTATTTGTATCTTAGATAAAAGTGTTGTCATGCCTGCCTGGCACGAAAAGAAGAATCATTGCCACTAGGAATCTGATAAAGGTTTGGCAGGGAGATTTCCAAGTCTCTATATGAGTGTCCTGGCCTACAGCAGCCAGAGTAATGGCAGACAGGTCAACAACAGGAAAGCTGGGTCGTTATAAGACCAGACATTGGGTGTGGGTGTTTTCTTCCTGTAACTGGTTATTCGACAGCCCTTGATTTAGTGTTTATATCCCAACTACTTCTTCTAAGTAGTGACCTTTGATAGGGATGTGAAATAATCCTACGTGCTTAGGGATTTCTGACTGATTCACTGTGAAATCACTCGTCTTATTGAGTGATTATAATATCCATGGGACTAAAGTGGATCCATTATATTCTGCACATGCCTTATTTTATGAATATTGTGAAATTTGTAAACTGAGGTCACTCTGACCCCTAACAGTAGACTTTAAAACGGAAAAATAACTGTGTTATAAAACAATTAATTAGTATCTGGTTATCCAAATAAAGTCTGCATGTCTTTGCAAAATAACAGCAAGCTGATTCAACTTCCACGATACATGATGACGCTGGTGACGTGGCACAGATTTAAACACGGGCCGTGGGGGTGCTGCCTTGCTTAGCTGAGAAGCTTAGTTTATCAAAACCTCAATTGACTCAGCTAGATAATTCTGTGTTTCAAGGATTAAGACTAATGTAATAATATAATACACATAAAGCCTCCAGACGTTACCTAAGATACACAGTAGTGACCACTTGATGGTAGCTGTTATTATTAGACATTGAGGGCCACTCTTGTCCCTGACATACAGAAGGAACAGGGGCAAAATCCAAAGGCATTAAATAATGCAAAGAAATCATGTTGGCCAGCCAACGAAGTGTGCTGCCATCTGTAAAAATTGCATCCCACAGCCTCATTGGACACACATGCAGCATTCTTGAGGTCTGGGCTGACACTGTCTCCACAGGGCTGACAAGACTTGCATGCCAGGCAGAAGGAGTGGAGCAACATGGCAGAATTAAGAAGACTCTACCAATTGTTCCCCCTCCCTGGTAGTACCAAATTCAACAACTATCTATACACACAAAAAAGCATCTTTATAAGAACGAAAAATCAGGTGAGCACTCACGGTACCTGTTGTTAACTTCATATCCCTGAAGGAGGCACTGATGAGGCAGAAAATGCAGTGTTTAATGGCCAATGCCATCCCTTCCCTGTCCCCCAGCATTGGTCATGTGGCACAGAGAGAGAGTCTGTGTTTGGGAGAGGGAGAGCACAGGGAATGTGGGAGTTTTCATTGAACTCAGTGCTGTGTTGTCACAATGTGACACAAAACTCTTGAATTCAGCTGACACCCACCATGGAGGGAATATTCGGGACAGCCCTAGTCAGAGGGAAATCACTCATCCCAGTGGTGGGAATTTGAGTCCAGCAAGCCTCACCACTGTGGACTGAAGGGCTCTGGGGTCCTAAATAAGCTAGAAAAGCCACCTAAACCATAAGCAAGTAAGACTTAGTGCTGAGCTGGGCTAGGAACCAGTGGACTTGGGGGCATACAATTTTCTGAGACACCAGGTGGGTGAGCTAAGGGATTGCTTAGGCCACCTTTCATTTAACTTCAGGCAACATAGCTCACAGTTCCAAAAGACTCCCTTTTTCTGCTTGAGGAGAGGAAATGGAAAAGTAAAGAGGATTTTTGTCTTACCTCTTAGGTACCAGCTCAGCCACAATGTTATAGGCCACCAATCAGAATTGTGGGGCCCCCATTCCAGGCCCTTGCAACCGGGTGACATTTCTAGACACACCCTGGGCCAGAAGAGAACCTGCTCCTTTGAAGGGAAGGACCTAGTCCTGGCAGGATTTATTGCTTTGCTAACCAAAGAGCCTGTGGGCCCTGAATAACCAGCAGTGGTAACCAGGTAGTACATGCTCTGTTCCTTGCATGAAACTGAGACTTCCTGGCTTCAGCCGAGACCCAGAATGTTACCAGCTGTGGTGGTTATGGGGAAAGACTCCTTCTGCTTGATAAAAGTGGAGAGAAAAGTAAAAGGGATTTTGCACCTTAGAGACCAGCTTACCTACAGTGTGGTAGAGCACCAAGCAGGCTCTTGAGGTCTGCAGTTCCAGGCCTTAGCTATTGGATGGTGTTACTAGACCTGCCCTGGTGGGAGAGGGGCCCAATGCCCTGAGGGATGAGCCCTAGGCCTGGTGGCATTCGCCACAAACTGACTAAAAGTCCTTGGGCCTTAAGTAAATGTTGGCAGTGGCCTGGCAGCATTTTCATGGGCCTGTGGTAATGGTGGCCGTGAGGTAAGGTTCCTCTGCCTATGGAAAGGAAAGGGAAGAAAAAGAAGGACTGTGTCTTGTAGTTTGAGGGCCAGCTCAGCCACAGTAGGATAGAACACTAGACAGACTTCTAAGGTTTTTGATTCCAGTCTCTATCTCCCACACAACTTCTCTGTACCTGTCCAGGGTCTGAGGGAACTAACTGTCCAGAAGGGACGAACTCAAGCCTTGCTGGCCTCACCACCTGCTTATTCTAGAGCTCTAGAACCTTGAGTGAACATAGGCGTTAGCCAGGTAGTGGTTACAGCAGGTGTTGGGTGAGATCCAGTACTGTTCTGGCTTCAGGTCTGAACCAGCACAGTCCCAGTGGTGGTGGCCATAGCGTTACTTATGTTACTGCATCTACAACTCCAGGCAGCTCAGCATAGACAGAGAGACTCCAGTTTTTTAAAAGAAAATAAAGGAAGAAAACATGAGTTTCTGCCTGGTGATCCAAATAATTCTCTCAGTTCTTACCCAAGACTACTAAGGCAATACTTCTGTAAGTCTACGAGAACCACAGCATTGCAGGAATTGGGGGCCTCCTAATGCAGCTATGGCTTAGATCACAACACTTAAGTCCTTAAAATTACCTTTATTAAGAGGTAATTTTAGTAAATAAAGTCAATCTTAAAAAGCTTTATTAAGAAGGACAGGTACAAAATAGCCCAGACTGTGAAGACTATAAAAAATACCTAACTCTTCAATGTCCAGAAGCCAATGAACATCAATAAAATTCAAGATCATCCCGGAAAATATGCCCTCAGCAAGCTAGCTAAATAAAGCACCAGGGAACAATTCTGGAGAATCAGAGGTATGTGGCCTTTCAGACAGAGAATTAAAAATAGCTTTTTGAAGAAACTCAGAGAAATTCAAAATGTCACAGAGAAGAAATTCAGAACTCTATCAGATAATCTTAACAAAATGCTTAAAAGAATTTAAAAGAATCAAATAAATTCTCAAGCTGAAAAATGCAATTGACACACTAAAGAATTCATCAGAGTCTCTTAATAGCAGAATTGATCAAGCGAAAGAAAGGACTAGTGAGCTTGAAAACAAACTATTTGAAAATACACAGTCAGAGGAGACAAAAGAAAAGAATAGAAAAGAATGAAGCATGCTTACAAGATCTAGAAAATAGCTTCAAAAGGGTAAATCAAAGGGGTATTAGCCCTAAAGAGGAGGTAGAGAAAGAGATAGGGGTAGACATTTTATTCAAAGGAGCATAATAGAACTTCCCAAACCTATAACCAAATAAAAGAAGGTTATAGAACGCCAAGCAGATTTAACCAAAAGATGACTACTTCGAGGCATTTAAAAATCAAACTCCAAAGGTCAAGGATAAAGGTAGTGATACGGTTTCAATCTGTGTCCCCACCTAAATCTTAGGTTGAAACGTAATATCCAGTACTGCAAATGGGGCCTGGTGGAAGGTGACTGGATCACGGGGTTGGAGCTCCGATGAGTGGTCTAGTACGATTTCTTGGTACTCTGTCACAGCAGCGAGTAACTTCTTGTGAGATCTGGTTGTTTAAAAGTGTGTAGCACCTCCCCTATTTCGCTCTTCCTCTTGCTCCAGCCATGTGAAGTTCCCCATTCCCCACTTTGCCTTCTGCCATAACTGGAAGCTTCCTGAGGCCTCCCCAGAAGCAGAAGCTGCCATGCTGCCTGTGTATCCTGCAGAGCCACGAGCCAATTAAACGCCTTTTCTCTATAAATTATCCAGTCTCAGGTATTTCTTTATAATAGTGCAACAACAGACTAATACAAAAAGGATTCTAAAAGCAGCAAGAAAGAAGAAACAATATGCTATGGAGCTCCAATATGTCTGGCAAAGACTTTTCAGTGGAAACCTCAGGTGGGGAGAGAGTGGCATGACTTTAAGTTAAAGTGCTGGAAGAAAAAAAAAAAATCTTTTACCCTAGAAAAATATCCTCCAAACATGAAGTAGAAATGAAGACTTTCCTAGACAAACTAAAGCTGGGAGATTTCATCAACATCTGAAGTATCCTACAAGAAACGCTAAAGAGAGTACTTCAGTCAGAAAGGAAAGGATATTAAAGAGCAATAAGACATCATCTGAAGGTACAAAAACCACGGGCAGTAGGAAGTACACAGAAAAACACAAAATATAACACTGTGACTGTGGTCTGTAAAACAACCTTATCTAAAGTAGAAAAACTAAAAGATAAATCAATCAAAAATAGTAACTACAGCAACTTTTCAAGGCATAGACAATACAATTATAAACAAACAACGTAAAGTTAAGAAGTGGGGAGACAACGGTAGGGTTTTTACTAGTGTTCTTTTTGATGGTTTGTTTGTGGAAGTAGTGTTAATTTACTATCAGTTTAAAATAATGGGTTATAAGACAGTAATTGCAAGCGTCATGTTAACCTCAAATAAAAAAGTATAAAATGAATACATGAAAAATAAAAAGAAGTATATTAAATCATACCACCAGAGAAAATCATTTTCACTAAAAAGAAGACAGAAAGAAAGGAAAGAAGGAAGAGAAGCCCATAAAACAATCAGAAAACAAACAACAACATGAGAGGAGTGAATCCTCACTTACCAGCAATAACATTGAATGTAAATAGACTAAACTCTCCAATAAGAAGACACAGAGAGGCTAAATTACAAAAAAAAAAAAAAAAAAAAAAAAAGAAAGACCTGATTATCTGTTCCCTACAAAAAATACACTTCGTCTATAAAGACACACATGGACAGGAAATAAATGATGGAAAAAGATATCCCATATCAATGGAAACTAAAAAAGAGCCAAAGCAGCTGCACTTACGTTGGTCAAAATAAATAGTGAGACAAAAACCTACAAAAGATAAAAAAAGGTCATTATATAAAAATAAAGGGGTCAATTTAATAAAAAGATATAGCAAATTCAAATATATATGCACTTAACACTGGAGTGCCGAGATATATAAAGCAAATATTATTAGAGTTAAAGAGAGAGATTGATCCCAATACAATAACAGCTGAAGACTTCAACACCCCACTTTCAGCATTGGACAGATCTTTCAGACAGAAAATCAACAACACAACAGGGTGACTATGTATATATATTATATTATATTATATAAAATTATATTTTTATATATTATATAAAAATCATATTATATAAAAATATAATTTTTACTTTAAAAATAACTAAAAGAGTATAATTGAATTGTCTTTAACAAAAAGACATTGTGATTATTACACATTGTATGCATGTATCAAATTATCTCATATAACCCATAAATATAGACGTGTCTACCCACAAAAAATAAAAATAAACTATTAATTTAAAAGAAAGAATTGCATGCTGAGTTCTGCTTAGAAATATAGTCGTAATTAAGCTTTAAACAGGCTACACTTTCACCCACTTCCTTGTTGCTAAAAGTCACAAAGCACTAGAAACCTACTATTTGGATCCCCTATAGAAAGGATCTCTGACATTAGAATCATAAGACTTTTGTTTAGGGATCATTTAAGATGTGTTTTCGACCTGAAATTCCAGCAACAAGCTTGCAGAGCCCCCGCAGAGGAATGGAATCAGAATGAGAACGCAACATAATCCTCTCCTTGTCCGGTGACTTTTTCCTGCACTCTTCAACCAGTCAACATCTCTACACTTTGGCACACTTCAGAACCCTTAAAACCTCTAACTCCAAATTCTTTGGGGAGATGTATTTGGAGTTTCCTCTCATTTCCTCCTTTGGTGACCCTATGAGTAAACCTCTTTCTCTGCTGCAACCTGATGTCTCAGCATACTGACTTGCTGTGCGCACGGGGCAAGGAACCTATTACAGTTATAGCGCCGTGATTTATTTTTAGTAAGTCAGTACTTACTAAAGGTTAAATGAATGAATGTACTGATAGCGTGGCTCCATAGGTTTCAAAGCTGTAACTTGGAGATAGATTATATAACATTTTACAACTGGAATTTTCTCTCTCACTGTAACACTTTCTTGGCTGCGCTGTTTTAGATTTTAGAAGAGTATTTCTATTGTTTTGGAGAATTATTCCCAGTTTCTTGAAATTGTTGTGTAGAATAGCATGATAGGAGTGAACAATTGAAGATACTGATGTCGCACCATGTTGCTTACAGGGCACGTTAGACTCCTTCTTAAATCAGAAAATGACTCAAAAAAAACATAAAATTAATCTAAGCATTGTTTCTTTTGCCAGTCCATTCTAAATTTTGAAAAGTGTCTGGCAGTATCCTTGAAAAATTTGCATAAATCCTGAATGCTTGTCTGCCAGATACTAGTAACTGAAGGTGATCGTGAATGGCCACGATATTAAACGTCAAATATCAGGGTTAATTATGAGAAATCTGACAAAACCCTAAACTGTATGTGAAGAGGGGAGGGAAGACACTGTCTTTTCTGACATTATAATGACTCCAAAGCCTTTACACTGTCAATCAAAGGAGCTCCGAATGGCCTGGAATTCATTTGCCATTAGCTGCTCTGCTGTGAGAAGCAGCTATCGGACACACTGTTTTCAAATGTAAATATCGCTGGCATTTCAAACATGTCATGGTTTGTTTTTTTCTCTTCCATCTTAATGTATTGAATACTACCAATATCTGCTGTTACAATGGTTTCTATCATATAGTTTTGTTAAATACTGTGATCATGGTAAAATAATGAAGGGTGTGCTAAGGTGTGGATTTTGGCTGTGACCTATATACCCAGGCCATTAGCATATGCCGAGTGTGTCATGTGCCACGCTCACTGTCAAGGCGCCAGGGCTCAGGTCTAGACCCTTAATGCAAGCCATGATGTTACATATGGAGTTAGTCACTCTGCCACTATTTTTTGCTTCTGAAAATAGCCTCAGCATTGTACATCCTAGCCGTGAGACTTCTCAGGATTGTTTTGAAAAGAAAATGGCTATTTTTTTGTATAGAAGTGCCAATCAAGGAGACAGCCATCAACCTTATGTAACTAACCAATGCTCTCTGGAAATCAGACATCCCTGGGATTGTTTCAGTAAACAGGAAAGCTAGAAATCAAGTCTATTTTTTAAAGCAGTTTAAAACAAGTATGAGATGTCAAATAATGCTCCTGGGATATGCAGCCTTATGTCCAACATACATTCTTATGACAATTAATTTGTGTAATTTCAAGAGTGGATTTTTCCTCTCTGATAATCCTACGACTTCAGTAAAAAGCTTAAAAAGGCCACTTTTAAAGAAGGATGGAGCAGTCATCTTCTGGGCGTCCCAGGGGTCATTGTGACAGCTGCAGTGTTGGTTTATCTTGCCATCCCTGGGAAAATGGTGAATCCAGAGAGAATCAAGAGGGGTTTTATTTATTTGTTTATTTATTAGACTTTAAGTTCTGGGATACATGTGCAGAATGTGCAGGTTTGTTACATAGGTATACACGTGCCATGGTGGTTCACTGCATCCATCACACTATCATCTACATGAGGTATTTCTCCTAATGCTATCCCACCCCTTGTCGCCCAACCCCTCACAGGTCCTGGTGTGTGATGTTCCCCTTCCTGTGTCCGTGTGTTCTTGTTGTTCAACTCCCACTTATGAGTGAGAACATGCAGTGTTTGGTTTTCTGTTCTTGTGTTAGTTTACTGAGAATGATGGTTTCTGGCTTCATCCATGTCCCTGCAAAGGACAAGAACTCATCCTTTTTTATGGCTGCATAGTATTCCACAGCATATAGGTGCCACATTTTCTTTATCCAGTCTATCATTGATGGGCATTTGGGTTGGTTCCAAGTCTTTGCTATCGTAAACAGTGCCACAATGAACATACTTGTGCATATGTCTCTATAATAGAATGATTTATCATCCTTTGGGTATATACCAGTAATGGGATTGCTGGGTCAAATGGAATTTCTATTTCTAGATCCTTGAGGAATCGCCACACTGTCTTCCACGATGGTTGAACTAATTTACACTCCCACCACAGTGTAAAAGTGTTCCTATTTCTCCACATCATCTCCAGCATCTGTTGTCTCCTGCCTTTTTAATGAATGCCATTCTAACTGGCATGAGACGATATCTCACTGTGGTTTTGATTTGCATTTCTCTAATGACCAGTGATGATGAACTTTTTTCATATGTTTATTGGTTGCATAAATGTCTCCTTTTGAGAAGTGTCTGTTCATATCATTTGCCCACTTTTTGATGGAGCTATTTATTTCTTGTAGATAGAAGTTTTTTGTAGATTCTGGATATTACTCCTTTGTCGGATGGGTAGATTGCAAACATTTTCTCCCATTCTGTAGGTTGCCTGTTCACGCTGGTAATTTCCTTTGCTGTGCAGAAACTCTGGAGTTTAATCAGATCCCATTTGCTTACTTTGGCTTTTGTTGCCATTGCTTTTGGTGTTTTAGTCATGAAGTCCTCGCCCTTGCCTATGTCCTGAACGGCATTGCCCATGTGAATGTAATCGGAATGTGATCACCTTCAAACTTGTGGACAGTCCCTAAAATAAAACATCACAGTGCAACCAGACTAGCATGTTACACATCTCAGCAACCTCATGAATTCTCCATGGATTCTCCAGGTTTAGTTGTGACCAAAAATTCACTCCTCAAACTTCTAAAGAGATGTCAGAGAGGAGACTGAAAGAAAGGTGGCCCTGCATTCTGGGGTGGCTGACATCCCATCAGTGACTGCGACAAGCTGTACCTTGTTTCTGCCTCTAATTTTCAGCAGCTGCAGGACTCTGCAGAGAGGTGACCACAGCTTCCTGCCCTCTCTTTAAGTCCTAGAGGAGCAGAGGCCTTGTCCCCAGTCTCAGCATTCGGGCCTCCCATGTCTGTCCCTTCTTTCCCTGCTCTTCTGTTTCCTTGCAATATTTCATTGTAAATGCATCTCTTAGTGGAAGGAAATAAAGATGAAGAGTGAGTGCATCTTCGACCCTGCCATTTAATGTATTCACATTCCCTATATAATTGATCCTGACTGGCCTAATTCCATAAGGAGGGATAAATAGAGCTTACAAGATGAAGAGAATGTCTTGAGACACCAGGTTGAAGTGATACTGTGAGCAGGACTTTATTGAAGATGCTTATCAGGGGGAGTGTCAAAGGCACTCAACATTAATGTCCTAATTGATCATCTGAAGACCAATCACAAAAAACTCTAGAATCTTTTAGAGAGGGAATTTAATTAGCAGCACTTGAGATATTATTCAGGCCTTTAACACCTGAAAGTTTGTAACACTTTTATACAAGAGCTACCCTCCTTCAACAAGACTATTCCCTTATGACCCAAGAAATGCATTTCTTCTACTGTAAGATTATGTGAGTATTTAAAGAAATGATGGTCTAACCATGGCAGTAAATCCCCAGGCCTGCCTGGCTTCTTGAGGGCTTGTCATTCATGTCTGTCAAGTGAGGTTGCATTAGGCCAGGTTTCTATAGATATGGAAGTTCAAACTGCCCACTCAAAAACAAATGCCATAATGCAAAATAAAAGCAATTACTTCATTTTGTATAAAGCTTTTAAACTTGCAGACTGGGGAATGTGTTTTATTAGCTTATTACCCACCTGCCACTTTAGACTGTATAACACCCTTTGCTGGAGAGAGCAATTAAACCGAAAATTCTCGAAGGATTACTTTAAGAAATGAATGTTCCAATGCAGGGAAGTGAAGTGAGGGGGATATAAATAGAAGCTGCATAGATACATGGCCACGTGTATGTTTGTCTGCGTATGCCTGTTTCTTAATGCATAGATGTGTGCAGATTCATACACACATGCATTTTTAAATGAATGACTTGAAGTTGATCTCGAGATCAATAGGTACATTTCATTCTGTGAACTACTGAGCCAAATGCAGTAATGCTATATTAGCTCTTGTACGTTAAGGTTGATTTATTTGTCTCTTTATAAGCAACCATGCTAATCTTGCACTTTATTCCAGAGCTCCATTTAATGTTAGTGAGTTTCAGAGTGTAGAAGTGAACTGGCCTTTCTTTGGGAGGAGTTTGTTGCTGGCCAGGATACACTCACCTACCAGTCAGTCAGGGTGAAGGCTAAATATGACACCCTCTTTGCCCACTTAAAATTTCTCATTGACTAGAAAAGACTTTAGAAGTCATGGATTTCTCTGCAACTTCACCAGACTCTAAGTAGAAGTTTTGGTGAAAAGAAAGGAAAACAGATTTTGTCTGTGCCATAATTGAGTCTGGCTTTTAACTTATCACTTCTTGTGTGTAATGAGTGGTCCTTTTTTCTTCCATGAAATGAAGGAGACAGTGAAGACCTTGGGAAGCACTAGCTCCTCCCTCTACCTGAGCCAAAGTTCACCTTCCTCCTTCAGCCAGTTATTACAGAAAGGAGTGTTTACTAAACAGCTGCAATCTCAATCCAATCTCCTTACTCCAAGGGACGTTTCTAACAGTAATTGCATATCTGAGAAGAACACTCTGCTCTCAGAAGTTGCATGTAATTTTTAACACAAAATGTTTTTACTCTGAAAAATGCTAAAATAGTGATTTTGTGCCTTTTAATGTAATTTTTCTTTCCCACATCATCTTAATAAGTTAATCGCCATCGTTGAAAATCCTGCCCATTAAAATTGGAATTTCATTTATTTTCCAAGTGTTTCAGAGTCATTTAGTTTTTCAGGATCTGTAAAGTAAAAATAAAATCCTAAGCCCCATCATCCCCCCACCAACCGAGCAGACTCCCACTAGGCCGGAGGACTCCAGAAAAGCCTTACAACTGAGTCGCTGGCCATGACTGGATGGGAGGTCAGACACGCTTTGTAATACCCACTCCCTTTCATGGTTTAGACACAACAACTGACCAGCATTAATGTTAAAACACAGATCCTCAGGCTGACAGAACAGACCTCTTTGCAGACACAAGATACCAAACTATCAACAGGACTTAAGGCCATGCCAGGCAGGGGTTCAGTCTGGCAGCCCCACCCTTAAAGAATCAATCTTGCTCTGATGCCACAAAGCTTTTCTTTTTCTCTAGCAGCTAAACAAGCACTGGCCTTGGGATCAGCAAGATTAAAACCATTCGCAGCTCCATCTGACACTGACTGATGGCCCCTCACCTCTGCTCCACCAGCCACTAGCTGCAGTTTTCACTGGACAAGAGACTGATTTATTTTATTTTATTTATTTATTTTATTGCATTTTAGGTTTCGAGGTACATGTGAAGAACATGCTAGATTGTTGCATAGATACACACATGGCAGTGTGATTTGCTGCCTTCCTCCCCATCACCTATATCTGGCATTTCTCCACATGCTATCTCTCCCCAACTCCCCACCCCCCGCTGTCCCCCCACTTCCCCCCAACAGACCCCAGACCCCAGTGTATAGTGCTCCCCTCCCTGTGTCCATGTGTTCCCATTGTTCAACACCCGTCTATGAGTGAGAACATGTGGTGTTTGATTTTCTGTTCTTGTGTCAGTTTGCTGAGAATGATGATTTCCAGCTTCATCCATGTCTCTACAAAGGACACGAACTCATCGTTTTTGATGGCTGCATAGTATTCCATGGTGTATATGTGCCACATTTTCCCTGTCCAGTCTATCATCAATGGGCATTTGGGTTGGTTCCAGGTCTTTGCTGTTGTAAACAGTGCTGCAATGAACATTTGTTTGCATATGTCCTTATAGTAGAGACTGATTTCAATGCCTTCCTCCTGATAAGACCACCGGCCAGGGACTGGTTCTGGCCCATTTACAGAGATTGTGCACTTGCATGCCTTCATGTCCTGAAAAGACCTTTTGATGTGTAGGGTCTAACAGTCATATATTTACTTCCTATGTCTCCACTCCAAAGTGAACATGACTTATAATGTTACATGCATGTTTGTTCAACACATGTGTCAGGACTACCTTCATGAACATTCCTAGCTCATCCTGTCACCTGTCACATGTGTATGTTTAGCCAATCTATTCAGCCTAAAGCTTCTACCCCAGCCTCTACCCCTTCCAAGTGCCTGTGTCTGGTCTTGGCTGGAGGCTATGCTTCCCAGCCCATGGGAGGGCCACCTTGCAGACTGTAACCCTTTACTAAAATAAAGTTTCCTCTACTTTTCTTCTAAATTTATACATCTTTCTTTCTTTCTTTTAATTATATTTGGGCTCTGGGGTACATGTGCACATCCTGTATCCTGCAGGATTGTTGCATAGGTACATACATACCATAGTGGTTTGCTGTCTCCATCCCCCCATCCCCATCCCCGTTGCCTACATCAGGCATTTCTCCAGTGTTTTATCCCTTCCCATCCCCCCTGCCCCCTGCCAGTGTCCCCCTTCCCCTCCAGTCCACCCCCCCACCTACTCCAGTGAGTGTTGTCCTCTTCCCTGTGCCCAAGTGTTCTCATTGTTCATCACCCGCCTATGAGTAAAACATGCGCTGTTTGGTTTTCTGTTCTTGCGTCAGTCTGCTGAGAATGATGGTTTCTAGGTTCGTCCGTGTCTCTACAAAGGACACGAACTCATCATTTTTTATGGCTGCATAGTATTCCATGGTGTATATATGCCACTTTTTTTGTCCAGCCTATCATCCATAAGTTAACAAATCAACACATATTGTAAGCAATCTCTTCCAAATATAGTTTCTGATTTTTTATATACATTGTTTTGTAATTTTATTTTCTTAGCTATTAATAATTTTGGGGGAATTTCTCTTTGTAGTAACTCTTATTAGCTGTGAAAAAAATGAATAATTAAAAAAGTAGGTGGAGCCCGTTTTCTGACAAACTCTATGTAGAACATGTACATATGTCTTTGAATGAAGTGAAACTCTGGCTAAAGACACAGACATTTGTATGCCTTCTTTAGTTCTCTTATTTTTATTTCATAAGGGGTAGTTTTTTATCCATTTCTGTTGGCATGAGAGGGAGAGAAAGGAAGAGGAGGATGGTGAGTAGGAAGAGGAGATATGGGGAGAGAAAAGGGAGGTAAATGAGTGGGAAGCAATTGAATAGTTGTCAGTGAAGACCTTGGCTTTGCTTTTTGGTCACTCAGATAGGAGTAAAAGCTAATCACGACCATTTCACTCCCATCAGAATCACTGAAATTGCTTAGGGAATCAAAGGTGCCTAGAGCAGAGGCAACTTTGCACAAATTTCTTCAGAGTAAATTTCGTTGGCTCTGGCTGCGAGCTATGCAGACCTACAAATGCATGGAGGTTTAGTGTCAGGAGAGCTCGAATGGATCCAACTAAAGTGACCTGTGGAAACTTGGCACCCTGCCCACAGTTCTAGGGATTGTGATCTGTGGTAGAAGCAGCAGTACATTGGCCTGTACTTGCTACATCAGGTCTCCGTGCAAACACTGTGTGTACTCTTGTCCTCTCGGAATGGAGAACGCCTTCCACAGGGACACAGTAGACACTGAAGCATGAAATTACTAGGGCTGAATGTCACTGCACAGGTTAAGAAACTTCTCAGACAAAAAGGTTCATGAAATACATTCATAATTTCCCCTTTTATTTCTTCACTTCCTCTATCTTGTTCTTATAAACACGAATTAGAAAAAAAGATAAAATTGCGTGGGAGAATGAAGAATGTCAGACAACATACCTTCATTTTTCTCTGAGGAGGAGGAAGTGTGGTTTGGTTTCTACTTTCTTTTTTTATCTCTGTAGGTTATTGGGGAACAGGTGATGTTTGGATACATGAGTAAGTTCTTTAGTGAGGATTTGTGAGATTCTGGTGCATACATTACCCAAGCAGCATACACTGCAACCAATTTGTAGTGTTTTAGTCCTCACCCCTTCCCATCCCTTCCCCTTGAGTCCCCAAAGTCCATTGTGTCATAGTCATGCCTTTGCATCCTCATAGCTTAGCTCCCACTTATGACTGAGAACAGACGATGTTTGGTTTTCCATCCCACTGTTACTTCACTTGGAACAATAGTCTCCAGTCTCCCCAGGTTGCTGCAAATGCCATTATTTCATTCCATTTTATGGCTCAGTAGTATTCCATTATATATAGACATATATATACACACACACACACACACACACACAAAATACTCAATAGTATTCCATTATATATATCTATTCCATCATATATATTATAAAAATATATGATATATATTTATAAAAATATATATTCCATCATCTATGTTATACATATGTAATATATATATTTTATAATTATATTTATAAAAATATAAAAATATACATAACATATATTATATAAATATACATAAATATATATATTTAATAAACATTTATAAAATATATATTATCTATTAATATATATTTTATAAATATATCTTTATATATTATATATTTATAAAATATATATTACATATGTATTATATATGATGGAATATATATTTTTATAAATATATATGATGGAATACTACTGAATCATAAAAATATTATATATTTAGCCACATATATTTTATATATTAGTTTCTTTATCCACTCATTGATTGATGGGCATTGGTTCCACATTTTTGCAATTGCAAATTGTGCTGCTGTAAACATGAATGTACAAGTATTTTTTTAATTTGTATAATATTTTTTCCTCTGGATAGTAGAGGGATTACTGAATCAAAGGGTAGTCTACTTTTAAATCTCCACACCATTCTCTATAGTGGCCGTACTAGTTTACATTCCCAGCAGCAGCATTAAAGTGTTCCCTGTTCACCATATCCATACCAACATCTGCTATTTTTTGACATTTTAATTATGGCAATAATCAAAAGAATAAGGGGGTATCACATTGTGGTTTTGTTTTGCATTTCCTTAATCATTAGTGATGTTAAGCATTTTTATGTTTGTTGGCCATTTGTATATCTTCTTTTGAGAATTTTCTATTCATGTCCTTAGCTCCCTTTTTGATGAGATTATGCTTTTTCTTGTTAATTTGTTTGACTTTGTTGTAGGTTCTAGATATTAGTCCTCTGTCAGATATGGAGATTGTGACTATTTTCTCTTACTCTGTGGGTTGTTTGTTCACTCTGCAGACTGTTCCTTTTTCTGTGCAAAAGCTCTTTTGCTTAATTAAGTCCTAGCTATTTGTCTCTGTTTTTTTTAAAAATATTTGAACTTTTAATTCCAAATATTCTTATTTTTTTTTTATTGCATTTTAGGTTTTGGGGTACATGTGAAGAACATGCAGGATTGTTGCATAGGTGCATATGTGGCAGTGTGATTTGCTGCCTTCCTCCCCTTCACCTGTATGTGGCATTTCTCCCCATGCTATCTCTCCCCAACTCCCCACTCCCTGCTGACCCTCCCCTATTTCCTCCCAACAGACCCCAGTGTGTAGTGCTCCCCTCCCTGTGTCCATGTGTTCTCATTGTTCAACACCTGCCTATGAGTGAGAACATGTGGTGTTTTATTTTGTGTTCTTGTGTCAGTTTGCTGAGAATTATTGTCTCTGTTTTAAATTGCATTTGCTTTTGGGTTATTGTTCACAAAATTCTTGTCTAAGTCAAAATCTAGAAGCATTTTCCCAGTGTTATTTTCTAGAATTAGAATTTTTACATTTTCAGATCTTAGATTTAAGTCTTTGATCCATCTTGAGTTGATTTTTGTGTAAGGTGAGAGATGAGGATCCATTTCATCCTCCAACTTGTGGCTTGGCAATTATCCCAGATCCATTTGTTGACTAGGATGTCCTTTCCCCACTTTATATTTTTATTTGCTTTATTGAAGATCAGTTAGCTTTAAGTTTTTGGGTTTATTTCTGGGCTCTCTATTCTGTTCCATTTGTCTATGTTCCTATTTTTTATACCAGTATCATACTGCTTTGGTGATTACAGCCTTATAGCATAGTTTGAAATCAAGTAATGTAATACCTCCAGAATTGTTATTTTTTGCTTAGTCTTGCTTTGGCTATGTGGGTTTTTTTGTGATTCCATATAAATTTTGCTTTTTCTAGTTTTTGAAGAATGAAGGCAGTATTTTGATGGGAATTGCATTGAATTTATAGATTGCTTTTGGTAGTATGGTCATTTTCACAATATTGATTCTATCCATCCATGAACATGGATTATGTTTTCACTGTTTGTGTCATCTATGATTTATTTCAGCAGTGTTTTGTAGTTTACCTTGTAGAGGTATTTTACCTCCTTGGTTACCAAACCTAAACTTAGAAGAAAGGAGATAAATACGATCAGAGTAGAGTTAAATTAAATTGAGACAAAAAATTGTAAAACACAAATGAAACCTACAGCTGGTTCTTTGAAAAGCTAAATAAAATTGATAGGCCATTAGCAAGATTAACCAAGAAAAGAGGAGAGAAAATCTCAATAAGCTCAATTGGAAATGAAACAAGAGCTACTACAACTGACACCACAGAAATAGAAAAGGTTATTCAAGGCTACTATGAACACCTTCACATGCATAAACTAGAAAACCTAGAGGAGATGGAGAAATACTTGGAAAGTTATAGCCCTCCTATCTGAAGTCAGGAAGAATTAGACACCCTAAACAGACCAATAACAAGCAGAAAGATAGAAATGGTAATTTAAAAGTTACCAACAAAAAAAAATTAGGATCAGAGAGATTGACAGCTGAATTCTACCAGATATTCAAAGAGGAATTGGTACCAATCCTATTGACACTATTCTACAAGATAGAGTAATAATTCCATAAATCATTCTCTGAAGCCAGTATCACCCTAATACCGAAGCCAGGAAATGACATAACCAAAAAAGAACTATACACCAATATCCTTGATGAACATAGATGCAAAAACCCTTAACAAATACTAGCTTACTGAATCTAACAACATATCGGAAAAATAGTCCACCATGATCAAGGGGGTTTCATACAAGGAATGCATGGATGGTTTAACATATGCAAGTCAATAAACGTGATACACCACGTACACAGAGTTAAAAACAAAAGTCACATTATCATCTCAATAGATGCAGAAAAAGCATTCAACAAAATCCGGCATCCCATTATGATCAAAACTCTCAGAAAAATCGGCAGACAAAGGACATACCTCCACGTAATAAAAGCCATCTATGACAAACCCACAGCCAACATAATACTGTGGAAAAGTTGAAAGCATTCCCTCTGAGAACTGAAGCAAGACAAGGATGTCCACTCTCATCGCTTTTTTTCGCATAGTACTGAAGGTCCTAGCTAGAGCAATCAGACAAGAGAAAGAAATAAAGGCATCCTAATCAGTAAAGAGGAAGTCAAATTGTTGCTATTTGCAGATGATATGATTGTTTACCCAGAAAACCCTGAAGACTCCTCCAGAAAGCTCCTTGAACTGATCAAAGAACTCAGCAAAGTTTCCAGATACAAAATTAATATACACAAATCGGTAGCTCTTCTGTACACCAACAGTGACCAAACTGGGAATCAAATCAATAACTGCACCCCTTTTACAATAGCTGCTTTCTGCTTTCTCACCACCTCTCTGGCTACATGTACTTCGTTTTAAAGATCTAATGAGTCCATCCTGCTGGTGTTCCCCAAATTGAAGTGATACTCCAGGCATGATGAGCACCTGTGCCTCACATGTTAGACAGGCGATGGACAGTATGGACAGACACAATGAGTGAGTTTGCATCATCTTGTCTAGGAATATGATATGCTAGAGTTTAGAAAAACAAGCAAACAAAAGTTTCAATTATGAGTAAATATCTAAGGTATTAAATTTAGATATTAAGATATCTAAGCTATTTATTACTGTAAGTTGTTAACTATTACAATGATGAAAATTAACTACTGAACTATAGTTAATATTTAGCTATGAATTTGTATTTAAAAACTTAGATCAATTGGAATGTCACAAGTTTTATTTAGTAATAGTTATGCTCCTAAAACATAACTTGAGGGGAATCTATAGCCATCTCCTTTCCACTATGTTTTCCCAATGACTTGAGTTTGTGGGAACAGTGATTATATCAATGTCTTTTTGGTTAATAGATAATCACTGTTTCCTAGATTATAGAATACATTCTAAACTCTACCCTTTTTGTTTAAAAAAGGAAAATAAAAGCTTCCACAGATAACTTTCAATAGATGAGTAGAAATGAGTAGGACTGACTGGTCTCACCCAGCAGATAGATCCAGTGGAATGCTGATGATGCAGAGCCTATGCCTCGCTGGATGACCTAACCAAGGGAAGAGAGTTGTTGAACAGGAAATAAAAAAGACCTGCCTACTTTCCCCCAGCTATGATTTGCTAGCTGTAGGAGTCTTACTGAATTTTACTTATTTGATTCACTTAGGAAAAGATTTTCCTACAAGATTCATTTAAAAATTAACAAGATAATTTTTTTTATTATTGTTATTTTTGTTATTTTTATTTTTTTTTATGTTGCCCAGGCTGGTGTGGAACTCCTGGCCTCAAAAGACCTTCCTGCCTCGGCCTCCCAAAATGCTGAGATTACAGGCATGAGCTATACCGTGACTGGTTGTATCTTTTTATTTTTAATTTGTGGCTAAGCATGGCCAGGTTTCAGAACAAGACTAAACTGTGGACCCAGAAAAGAGGCAAGGCGTGTGGCGTTCAGAGTGCAGGCTTCTGTAGACCTCTCTTAGGAACCCATTGAAGGTGTTTCAAGGAAGTCTGGGATTCCCCTCTAACCACACCTGCCAGGCAAAAGGGAGGCATGGATCAGAAAGACACAGATGCCCAGGGATATGGGGAAGTAGAGCTTCCAAGGCCTGGAGGAACCAGGCAGGAACCCACCCGTGATGGCTCTAGACATAAGAAAGGGTATCCAAGTGCGGGGTTCCTGGCAGGCACTGCTAGTCTACCGATCACGGGCTGCCTTTAGTAAAGTATGGGCAGTGGTGCCATGGGGTATGATTCAGCCCCGAAGAACTGTCCTTGCAGTTCCCAGCTGATCCAGCACAGAGCACGGTACCTGTTAATAACCTGAGCACAATAAGGAAAATAGCTCCCTGCGACTTCTCACCAACTTTATTGCCCATCTCCACCTTACTGCCTTTCCTTTAACACTCAGGGATTTTAGTTCCAGATTGTTATATCTAAAACATTATTATTTTGATACTAGGTAGATTTTTCTTCCCAAGAATTGTAACTGTTAGTTTATTTTGTGCAACTGTGATTATCATAGTCTTTGGACTTCATTATATGTTTACTGGATTCGGGACTTGACACCAGTTTTTTTTTTTTTTTTTTCCTATCACTTATTTAACTTGTTCAGAATGCCTGGCACAGAGTAAGTCTCCAGTTGAAAGGTCTCTGTGCTAACTGACCGTGCAGAATACTCATTTTTCTGACATGTATATTACATACGCATTTCCAGGTTATCTGTTGGTCGTTCAGTTTTGTTTTTGTGATTGTTTTCCACAGAGGATTTTCCATGTTGACATGATTAAGTTGGCTTTTAGATTTTGTACTTTACTCAGAAGAGCCTACTCCACTCTAAATGTAAAATAAATAAATTCCAAACATGCTTTCTTTAAAGGCTTATACAATCCTATATAATTTTACTAAATTTCTAACATTCTAACTACAGTCACCTGGACTCCTTTTTTCTTTCTTTTTTTCCTCTTCCTCCTCCTCTTCCTCCTGCTTTTCCTTTTCCTTCTCCTTCGTTTGTTGTTGCTGTTCTCCAGAGAGAGGGTGTCTCTGAGCAAGGTGCCTGAAGCTGAGAGCTGGAAGGAGCTGAGGGTCTTTTAGTCTCTCCCAGGTTGGAAGAGCTGTGCTGATGGACAAGATGATCGGTTGGTCACTGTGGACTTAGCTGACTCCAGGTACCACATTCAGTGATCTTCGTCTTGAATGTTAGTTGACTTGCTTCCTTGGAGATATGGCTCCTCTCTCCCTATAGATTGTATGGATTGTATACTTCTTCCCATTTTTGTTTATGTGGGCATTATCATGCAAGTCCTTTCCTGTGCTCTAGATGTTAGAAAAATGAGAAGGTGTGTGCATACAAGAAAAATGAGGCCTAAATCCGAGATGATCTGGGGGCTGGAAGCCCATCTCCACCTTGGAGCCTGAGGCTGAGTGCTGGGGAGTCACCTCGGACGTCACCCTGCACCCCACTCTTCCCCCACAGGCCTGTCCTTCCTAAGCTCCTTATCCAAGGCTCCTCAGAGTAAGCTCGGCTCTTTCCTGACTGTGAACGGGAAGCCAGTTGTTTGGTTCAACATTTCCCTTTTGAAGAGATGTTCCCATCCTCTGAGAGAGGACAGGCAGCTGAGGAACAGCACTTGTGCCAGCCCTGCCCCAGGGCACATTCTCAATAAGACAAAGGTAACTTCTGAAGCCTAAGCGGATCCTACCTTTAGTGACTGCAATAAGCTAACCAGGTCTGTTTCAGAACAGCAAATAGCAGGAATGCCAGCCTCCTGGTGTCGGCTCCAGCTCTTTCCTGTGTCTTTCCAAAGGCGGTCACCTTTACCTTATCTCAGCAGGCCCAGGAGGGGTGTGTGTGTGTGTGTGTGTGTGTGTGTGTGTGTGTGTAGGGAAGAGAGGCAGAGAGGAGAAACTCTGTTCTGCCCTTGTATAGAAATTTAGATTAATGGAAAGATGATGGACAAAGGATGAATACATGGATTATTGCAAAATTTTGATTTGTTCTTTACCTGTTTGCCAAAAGATTAAGGCAATATGTAGATTACCATTCACAACTTTATGAAACAAAAGAGGTATCACTTGCCATAAGTAAAAGATAAATGTATAAGCAAATACACCAAGAACTTTGGCCATGACTTCAATCCCTTTCCTAGTGCTAGTGGGGTTTGTATTCGAGATGCTAAACAAAAAAGATAAGGTCGTTCTTATTCCTAGAGTTACCCAGATGTTTGCATTGGGTAAAGAGCTTTCTCTTAAGCTTTGAGAGCTGGGTTTTTTTAAAAAAAGACATTGGGATATGTCATGGTTTTATTCTAACAAAAAACAGCAATGCCAAATGTGTCCTCAAAACATTGCTTTCTCCTGGAAGCAAACTCAAGCAAGAATTTGTCATGTGGTCTTAGTTTGATGTGACAAGATGATCAAGTAATATTTTGCAAAGGATATAAAGATATTGTTCAATCTTGAGATTATTATAATAAACATGCAAAAACAAGCAGCATAGGTGATGGGATTTTGTCTTCTGATAAATTTATACAATAACTAGAATCTAAAAAATGAAGATAAATAGCTAGCATGCCGATTAAGTAATCTGTCTGAAACATCAATTTTCTCTACTTAAATCTTGACAGTCCCTAGATCTTAATCAATTACTGTTCAGACTTTTTATAATTAGTGAATGTTATAGACTGAATGTTTATGTTATATGTTGAAACCCTAACCCCCAGTATGGCTATATATAGAGATAAGGCTTCCAAGGAAGTAGTTAAGGTTGAATGAGGTCATAAGTAATTAAGGTCAAATGTTCTGATCTTATAAGAACACCAGTCCTATCAGACCAGGTGAGGTCCTGATAAGAAGGGACCCCAGAGGGCTCCCTCTCTCGGCATGTACACACCGAGGTGATAACAGATGGAGAAGGCGGCTATCTGCAAGCCAAGAGGAGGGGCCTCACCAGGACCCAAACTCTGGTGACACATTGATCTTGGACTTTTAGCCTCCATTAATGTCTGTGGTTTCAGCCACCCAATTGATGGTATTTTGTTATAAAAACTTGAGGAGCCTAAGGCACCAAATGAATAGATCATTATTTACAGATCTTGTTTCTCCTCCATCTTCCCCACTAGAATGTAAGATTCTTGTGGACAGAGATTTCTGTCCTCTTTGTTCATTGATGTAACCTCAATGTTAAGAATGCGGCTTGCACCTGATTATGCTCCACAAGTGTCTGTTAAATGAACAAATGTTCCAGCACGGCAACAGAATCCTGTTCGAATTGTGTTCACTTTGCTCCTCTCTTTCTCTGACACCCTCCCTCCTTCCTTCTAGCTTGCACCCCAGACTGCCTCTGTTGCTATTGGAAGCTGGTTCTTAATTTCCTGCAGTGCACTGATGCTCAGCATAGTTCTCAATGCTATTTGTATTGGATTACTGTTGTTAAAGATGTCCTGGTCAGTACCACTGGCTTTCAGCTAGGAGTAAGAATCCATTCTTAGACACATATTTGTTATATTTTGTACATCCCTTGAAAAGCCAGCAATGATAATGAGGTCTGTTTTGGAATTTGGCTCTGTCACTTAATACATTCTCCATAAGTTAGGTTACTTAATCTCAGCACCATTCCTCCTCTAAAAGTGAAGATGGGACTTGCTCGGGCACAACAAGGCTGAAAGGGTTAAACGCTATGTGAAATGTGCAGCCTGAAACTATGCACAAGCAGCGAGGCCATCGGAGTCACAAAATGCCACTCTCCTGTGAGTATCATCTTCCTTTCCCAACATTTCTTTATCTTGTCTTAAGAAGTTGCCTGTTCCCAGTGTCTAAGTCGAACTTTAGTAAGTTGAGTACTTTGGGTTTCACCTGGATGGCAATTTACACACCAAAAATATCACATTGCCTTGCATATGTTCCAAACTTCCAAAGTGAATATGGCAACCAGAAAATAATTTATGTCTGAAAAATTTAATGAATCACATTGGATGAATAACAATACTTCTGTTTTACACACAGAGAACACATTATTTGTGGTTGGCACTATGCTTGGTTCAGGGGTGCAAAATTAAGGCAAAACCAAAACACAGCCTCCACTGCAAGCACTAAGTAAATGATTGAGTGTGGATATTTATTCCTGCCAAATCTCAAGTGGAATTTTAATCTCCACTATTGAAGGTGGAGCCTGAAGGGAAGTATATGGATCATGGGGGCGGATCCTTCCTGAATGGTGTGGGCCAACCTTTGAGGATAATTGAGTTCTCACTGTGAGTTCACACAAGCATCACACTGCCAGACTTCAAACTATATTACAAGGCTACAGTAATCAAAACAGCATGGTACTGGTACCAAAACAGAGACATAGACCAATAGAACAGAATAGAGGCCTCAGAAGCAACACCACACATCTACAACCATCTGATCTTTGACAAACCTGGCCAAAATAAGCAATGAGGAAATGATTCCCTGTTTAATAAATGGTGTTGGGAAAACTGACTAGCAATTTGCAGAAAGCAGAAACTGGACCTCTTCCTGTCACCTTACACTAAAATTAACTCCAGATGGATTAAAGATTTAAACATAAAACCTAACACCATAAAAACCCTAGAAGAAAACTTAGGCAAAGCCATCCAGGACATAGGCATAGGCAAGGACTTCATGACTAAAACACCACAAGCAATGGCAACAAAAGCCAAGATAGACAAATGGGATTTAATTAAATTTCAGAGCTTCTGTACAGCAAAAGAAACCATCATTAGAGTGAATGGGCAACTAACAGAATGGAAAAAAATTTGTGCAGTCCACCCATCTAACAAAGGGCTAATATCCAGAATTGACAAAGAATTAAAACAGATATACAAGAAGAAAACAACCCCATTGAAAAGTGGACAAAGGATATGAACAGACACTTTTCAAAAGAAGACATATATGAGGCCAACAAACATATGAAAAAATATTTATCATCATTGGTCATTAGAGAAATGCAAATCAAATCCACATTGAGATAGCATCTCAAGCCAGTTAGAATGGCGATCGTCTTCAGGCTTTCCTTTACAGCAGTGCAGGAACGGCCTAACACAGCATGAGAATGGGTGGGAGAATGCTTTTTAGACTCCATTTTGCCCTTTAGTCATCATTCATGCTGCTTCCAGGAGCATTTTGCTTGTCAGAGCACAAATTCAAAAACAGGAACAAATAAAGGAATAGTTTGCATTTACTATTCTTTTTTTGTTTGTTTACTTTCAAAACAACATTTTGTGGCTTCAGTGTGAGGGAAGTCACTGATAGAATTTTCCCATAGTGATTCACAGGAAGAAATGACCAGGAGAAACTGTCTGCCAGCTCCTGCCACACTGAAGGACCCTTGGCCAACTCGAGGACCACATGGAGAGGAGGGGCAGTCCGCCACAGACCACTGTGAACTGCCACGCTGAAAGTACTTGGGCAGCAAAGTCATCTGCTAACCACTCCAGCAAGAACACCCTGGGCACAGCTGCCAGCCAGACAAGGAACTGCTCTTCTTGACATGCAAAAGAAGGCAGAGTGGTGTAGAAGAGATGCTTCAGCACCTATAGTCCAGCACTCAGTAGGGCTGGGCAGAAGAGAGCTGAATAGTTCAGTGTGCAGACCCCTGAACAGTAGAAGCTGACAGGCTTGGCCTTGGAGATGGAGACACTGGAGGAGTTTTACCCCAACCTGAGACCAACTCTTAGACAGCAACTGGAACCTTATAAAGCTGTGTCCAGATCTACACTGGAGACTGAAGTCTCTGTCACAGCTCCCATGAGAAATGAATTGGCGGCACCTCAGCAGATCAACAGACAGCTTTGCTTTTCCACTCTAATAACGGTCAGTATGATGGTGATAATGGTCACTTCTTTAGAGAGCCCGTGTGTTTTTTGTCTTGAGGGCTTGTCAGATTTCTTTACTTGAATCCATACCATATGGTCATCCAAGTGCTGTGATTGACCAATGATCTTTTTGTCTCATAGTTCCACAGCTATCGATTTTCCAGCTAGGTTGATGCGAGAGGTTCAATATGCAAAATATATTTTAGTAACTTTATAAACACATATAATTGTTTTCTATTTGGCAATTTGGCAATTGAAGTTCAGAGAAGGTACACAAGGTTACTCTCCTTGTAAATTTAGAGAAGACTCAAGAATGTGTGCCCAAACCCCATGGTAGTAGCTCAGTGGGCCTCAGTGTCTCTGTGGCTGCGGAGGTGGGCATGGCTTAAAGATCTCACAAGATGTGCCAGGGTGCTTAGGACACAGTGAGAGCTCAAAAGAGGTAATGTTATGATGTATGACCATTTAGGGATGAGATCTACCTGGTGAAGTTTCACCGGACACGCAGCATAACTTCTCTTTTATTGATGTGTCTGCACCCATTGCTGTGGCTTCAAAGCTGGATTTCCTGTTAATATGCCCATTTGAAGGTGTTGCAATTTTGGAGTGTGTTTTCTAAAGTCCTACTAAGCACACATGTAGAAATAGTAATGGCAACAAGACAAGCTGTCGACCCCTCTTCTTTGTCATGCTGACATTTACTATCTCGTGGAAACTCTGTGGGAAAAGTATTCCTATTGTCCAGTTGCTCAGAAAATAAAATGAAGGGTTACCCAGGTAATTGATGGCAGATACAAAACTAGCCTTGTACACTTCTCTTCATCATAATCAGATCAAAGAAGGCTGTGAAGGCGGAGGATGCGGGCACGCATTTCTTTGGTACCTCTGAAGAAAAGTCTGCATATGGCTATGCTGAACCCAAAGCAGTGAAGTGAGAGGCTGGAATCCGACTACCACATTTCTGCATCCAGCTCTTCCAAGCTATGTTCTTGAGTTTGCCCCGTTGAGGTCTTGGCAGCCCATGATGCATGAACTACTGCCTCATTTGAAATAGAGCAGTATCTAAACACAGAGAGAGCAAATCAAATGGGGGATTATCTGCTCCAGCCAGGACATAGGACAGGGCTCCTTGACTATGAGTTTGGTTCTTTGTGATATCCTGACATGTGTTTAGAGGCATAAAATGAAGTTCAAAGAGCATTCTTGATACATTCCTCATGTCTCTCTAATTATGGTTCTAAGAATTTCAACAACTTGGTATGTAGACTTCATCTTTCACTTGACGTTAAAAGTACCATGAGTGAGGGTGACATTGCCCATTTCTGGTAAGAAGAATGCATACCTGGAAGTGAAATACAAGGGCATGGGATGCCCATGACAAATTTACTGTAAACAGGAGGAGGAGGAGGACTGCTCAGTGGAACAGAAGTCCGGCACTTTGCCCTGACCTCTGCACAGGCAAGAAACCTGCTATCAGAAAGACACTGAGCGTGGAGCAGGAGACTGCGGTCCTGGCAGCCTCCACAGGCTCCTCAGTGGTTACCAGCTGGCTTCGAGGCAGCCTGGCTCTCCTGGTAGAGATTTGGAATCACGCAGGGGCACAGGGGAGTGTTTCCGTGCAAAATGTGCGGGTCGAGTGCGGACAACTTTTTGCAGCAAGGCCCATGCCTCACATTTGACACACTAGTGCAGTTACTAATGAGAAAAATTGTTTTGACAAGTTCAAGATCCTTCAAAACCAGTCTCCTCCCCAGGCCTGAGGCATGTGGTATGAGAAGGGGGACACAGATGCTGACAGGGTCAACATAACATAAAGCAGTTCCCTTCCTGGACCATAAATCTCCACGAGAAGCTGGGAGAGTGGGCACGTCCGCTGTGTTTCGTCATACTGCTGTTTCTTTCTTTCTTTTTAATCCCCTGTTAGGTGTATGATTAAGCTACTTTTGCCTGATCTTGAGACCTCTCGACAAGCAATATGTTGTCTTAAAATGAGTTCAACTTCAAAACATTTGACCTATGAATATGCTCATCATTTAACCTGTTACACAAAGACCATCCTAATTTAATCACGCATTACCCTGGGTTTCCTTAGGGGCAACGCTCTTGGTACATAGAGGAAAAAAAAGAAAATGTCTGAAGACACCAGATATAATCCCTCTTAAATATTTATTATTGACCTTCATTTCATGGTAAAGAAGAAATGACTGTTAATTATGTAAGAGGAAAGGAGAAATTAGTCTACATCTATAAATAAATAAGGTCTGAGTGCACTAAAATATCTATTATGTTGATGTATGTTTCATAATTCACTCTGCCTTCCACAAGACAATGTTTAAAAACACCAAGATTGCTAACTGGTATACAGCAAGCACTTAGCAAACCTATTGTTGATTTTGGCACTTAACAACCTGGGTTAATTTTGAATAATGAACAATGCTTGATAGTGAATTTATTTTGGATTACTTTCTTAGCAAACAAAAATGTATTTTAATTGTGGTATCTTGCTGCTAAAAATAAGATATAAATTCCCATCCATAGGCAACTAGTTCTTAGATCATCTGTAGAGAATACATCTTATTAATTGCTGCATTCAACTCAGTGTCACTTACTAGTGGCCAGGTATACCCAAGTCATTTCAATACTAAGGAAACAAATAAGTCACCTTTGACAATTTATAAACCTTCACTCATACATTTTCTAAGCTCTCTTTTTGTTTGCTATCTGTTAAAGTTTTCTTCAGCAGGAATATTTCTCTATATAAACCACCTTGTTAGAGGGTGACTGGCCCCTCCATACAGCCAGAATCAGCAGGGAAGCCCAGCGTGCAAGAGACCCTGATGGATGAGAAGACCTTTTATCCTTCTCAGTGGAACTGGGAGGAAAACGAATGACCTGGCTTTCTAGAGACTTCAAGGACAAGGAAACCCGCGAGTTCTATGGGAACATGAAATTTTGAGGGATCAACGCTACTTTGGAAGGTGACTTAAGCCAACCAACAACAATAAACAACAAATTGTGAAAAATAAAATAATATCAAAAAGTCATTGAAAAACAAGGAAGAATTTTTTTGCTCTTTATGGTTTAAATATTCAAAAGCTGAGAGATCTATTAGAGGATATTGCAAAGAGTCCATCTAAGCCACCATATTTTCTTGAGTTATGTTATGTAATCACTGTGAATATTGATGATCTACATTTCCATCTGATTTTCAGCATTTGCTTTCTTGTGATCTTTCTTTCTGATCATCTGAGCTAGCAAAATGAAAATATGCGGCAATAGATTTAAGTTATATTTTCCTCACAAGTGTCACGTGGAGATCCCTGTGATAATGTGGAGCAGAGATTGAAACTTGATTGAAAAAATATTAAGAAAAATACCACATCTACACAAACACTTTAAAAAGCCAAACATTTCCCCAAGACCCTATAATTGAAAATAAGGTAAAGAAAGTCATCTGTCGTGATGCTTTTAAAGATGAAATACTCTCGACCTCATTCCTGCCTCTCTGTCGGCAGCCACGTGTGTTCTTCGAAAAGAAGCCGGGGGAGACCTACAACCACCACCTTCGTTTCCCAAAATGTAGCTTCTAGTTTATGAAAGCTCATTTTGTCTTAGTCGACTTCAACACGTGTCTTCAAAAAGCATCCAAACACACACATTGTGCTTAACTGGGATTCTTGGCCAGCTGAATAACCTAAACTGAAGGGGCAGTGCTGTCTGGGTTTTATTAACGTGCACGCTACACACATTCCTCCTGTCCCGGGAATTTGTCAAAAAGGCAAGTGACAGGCAAACAGAGAGCTCTCACCTCATTTATAATGTAGAAATACTTGATTGTAAAGCCATGTTTCAAAATGTACAAGTTCAAACTTGCACCTGACAAAGACCGGGCACGCAGTGTGGTGAAGGGCATTAGTGTGCCAGCGTCAGCACTGACCCAAGCCAGGTTCATATGTCCAACATTGTGGTAAATTGGATACACAGGGAATGCGTTTATTTTTATCTGGCCATGAAGTTTTGGTTTATAGGAATGTCAGAGAGCAGTAACCTAATGACCCCTCAGTGTTCTGGAGCCGCTCACCAGGGTCTTAGATCTGATGAGATTTTGGATGTCAGCATAGGGGAGTCACAGCTAAAGTGAATAAATTCCACCGTGTAAAATGGTAACTATTTTCTAAAATTCATCTATGAAGGCAAAACTCTTCTCCAACGACTGCACTTGTCATAAGAGTATAGACACGGTGAAAGAGAACACTAGCAGGGAAATTTAGATGAAAAATTTGCCTCATTGATTGCTTTTGCAGTTATCTCATCAAAATTACTAGAGTCAGTTTTCTTAAAACACACCGTGTGGAGTTGGTCGCCTCTCTTCTATGTTGAAAACGTCCATGGACTCAACAACTGGGTAAAAGCAAATTTGATCTGACAGGACCCAAGATTGGCTGAGAAACGACACTGCAAATATTTCTCCTTCCCCTGCTGCTGGGTGAAACCTTGATAACAAATGATAATGGTTGTGGGGTAATGGATCACCTCCGGGGGCCCTGGGCCCTGCCAGCGTAGTGCCTGCACTCACTGCAACACTTCCTGTCTCCCTCCTCTACCTGCTATTTCTTCCACCTGATATATCTTCCTAGATTAGCTTCGTGAACACCTGGTCAGTTCCGAGGATGCTTGTGGAGGAGGGAAGGATCCCAACGATGTTCAGCTGGCTGTTTTGGCATCACACAGTTTGAGTTCTAAAATGCAGAGGCTGACACGTTCTTCATTCCCTTACCTTCTTCCATCAGACTGGCTGTTGTATAGCTTGTATTCTACTTCATAGCTGCACCCGGCACTGTTCTGGCCCTCTGGTTGCTATTCGCAGAAGCAAAAATGAGTACGATCAAACAAACTACAACCCCATTCCCAGAAGACACACAGCATCAGTGTGGCGGGGCTCAGCCGTAACAACACTGCCAATGAAAGGCAGTGCACGCAGCCTCCACGGCCTGGACACGGTGTATATTAGAAGATGCAAGCATGCAGGGTCTCTATTTATTTGAGTAATCATATTCTATGTTTGTTCATTATCGATTAATAAAAATCGACATTGTTAAATTGTATCCATAAATAAGTCTCATTTGATGCATCTCTCAGGAGAACTCAGTTAAGGTTTTAAACTCACATTTTTCAACTTTTGTTTAAAAGTCAATGTTTATTTAAGCATGTGTATAATAGTGCATGAATGCAAAAATGCAGTTTTTTCTCTTGTCTCCCATTTTCCTTCCTCCTATCTTCCATATATAGCAATCAATGTCACCTAATGTCCAACTAATGTATCTTTGACGGTTGCCTATATTATGTGACAAGTCATTATAAACTTCACTGTCTCACTGTTTCTGTAGGTCTGGTGTTGGCTTTGCTGGATTGTCTGCTAAGGTCTCACAACACTGACATCCAAGTGCTGTCTGGACTGTGTACTTATCTGGAGGCTTAACTGGGGTAGGACCCGCTTCTAAGCCCCGCAGGTTACTGGCAGGATTCATTTTCTTTTTATCTCAGAATTCATGGAAGCTTGCCTTTTCAAAGCCAGCAAAGGAAAGAATCTCTGCTGCTTCAAATCTCTTTTGTCTAAACCTGCTTTTAAAGGACTAACCGGAAGAGGCCAGGTCCAGCTAGATGAATACTGTTTGATGAATTTAAAGTCAATGAATTGGGCATCTGTTTTAATCCCTAAGGCTGCTGTGACAAAATACCTTAGACTAGTCAAGACGTGGTGGCTCACGCCTGTAATCCCAGCACTTCGGGAGGCCAAGGTGGACAGATCATGAGGTCAAGGGTTAGAGACCATCCTAGCCAACATGGTGAAACCCCATCTCTACTAAAAGTACAAAAAATTAGCTGGATGTGGTGGCGTGTGCCTGTAGTCCCAGCTACTTGGAAGACTGAGCCAGGAGGATTGCTTGAACCTGAGAGGCAGAGGTTGCAGCAAGCCAAGATCGTACCACTGCACTCCAGGCTGGTGACAGAGCAAGACTCCATCTCAAAAAAACAAAATACCTTAGACTAGGTAATTCCTGAAGAAGATACAGTTGTTTCTCACAGTTCTGGAGGCTGGGAGGTCCAAGACCAAGGCGCTGGCAGGTTTGGTATCTGGTGAGGGCTCCTCACAGATGGTGATATCTAGGTGTCTGCACAGGGCAAAGGAGATAGAAGGTCCAGGCAGCTCATTCGCGCCTCCTTTAAAAGAGCATTTGTTAGTTAATCCCACTCACCAGGCAGAGCCCTGGTAACTCAATCATGTCCCTAAATGTCACCACTGGAATCCCACCATGATTGGGACTGAGTTTCCACATTAATTTCACAGGGTTTCAAATGTTCAAACCATAGTAGGACCTTGATTATATCTACAAAATTCTTCACTTTTCCCATATAATGTAACAAATCACAGCTGTGTTAGCCAGACATCTTTGCCATATTGGATTTGTTAGAAGCAAGTTGCAGAACCCAGGCTCACGCCGAGGAAGGCATTGCAAAAATCATAGACACTGCTTGCAAAACATCCTTCATATTTTATATGCATTAATATAATCAGAATTTATATGTGTTAACATATAGGTCCCTACACTGACAGTGACCTAGCAATTGTCATTGCTGTCCACAGGTCACAAAGGCTTTATCCTGAACTCCACAACAAGCCTTTGACTAAAGACTGTGGAGCCCTGTGGAGCAGGCCTGAATGAGGGTGACTGACAGCAATCAGTGGGTGGGCATCCAAGCTCCACTGATGCTTGGTTGAGACCACTCTGAGGTTCATTCCTCTGTCTTACAATACCTGGCAGGACTGAGTCCTAGGTTTTAGAGGTAACATGCTTAACATTACATCTTGTCTCAGCTGCTCCCTTCCCTCTCTCATTTCCACAATCCTCTTCTGAACCTTCCTGAGGTCACTTCCCGGTTGAGCACCTGCCTTTGGGTTCCTGACTCAGCTCTGGACCTGGATAGCCCACATAACACAGGTGTCATGACCTTTACAAACAGGGTCTTGGAAGTGCTCCCTCGGCATGGGTGTGGGAACTAGAGCTACTATTACAATGTACCGTGGATGAGGCAGCTTAACAGAAATTTATCAGCTCACAGGTCTGGAGGCTGCAAGTTGGAGGTCAAGGTGTCTGCAGGCCTAGCTCCTTCTGAGGCTGTGAGGGAGAATCCGCTCCATCCTTTTCCCCAGCTTCTGGTGTTTTGCTGACAATCTTTGGTGATTTTTGCTTGTAGAAGGGTCACTGCAATCTCTACCTTCGTTCTTACATCGCATTCTGTGTGTGTGGTTGTGTGTAAGTGCATGTCCAGATTTCCCCTTTTTAAAATGACAAGAAAGCATCTTCAATAAAGCTTGTCCATAGAACAAATTATTTATTAAAGAAGCTTCTTTGTCCTTATAAAAAGTCACAGTGTTCAATAGCACAATAAGGGAACTATACTTAAATAATTTATGATATATTTTCAAAAAGCTAGAAGAAAGGATTTTGAATGTTCACATCACAATGAAATAATGAATGTTTAAGGCCATGGATATCCTAATTGCCCTAATTTGATCTTTACACATTATATGCTTGTATCAAAATCTCACACCCAAAGTTACTGTGACTTTATTGCATTTGTTTATTAGTTATAACAATGTCAGATGGAATCTTCAGGGTTTTCTGCATATAAAATTATGTTATCAGCAAAAAGTGACAATTTCATTAAAAAAAATCTTATTTGGATGACTTTTCTTTCTTTTTTTGGTCTAATTGCTCTGGCAAAGACTTCCAGTATTATGTTAAATAGAAATGGTGAGAGTGGGCATCTTGATTTTGTTTTAGGTCTTAGAGAAAAGGGTTGCAATGTTTTACCATTGAGTATAATGTTCTCTGTGAATTTATCAGCTATGGCCTTTATCATGTTGAGATACATTCTATCTATATTTAATTCATTGAGTGTTTTTGTAATGAAATGATGTTGAATTTTATCAAATTCTTTTTCTGGATGTAATGAGATGATCATGATTTTTGTCTTAAATTCTCTTAATTATTTGCATAATTTGAACGATCCTTGCATTGAGGAATCGATTCCACTTGATCATGGCCAATGATCCTTTTGCTGTGTTATTGAACTTGACTTGTTGGTATTTGGTTGAATAACTTTGCATCTCTGTTAATCAAGGATATTAACCTACAGCTTTTCTTTCCTTGTGATGTCCTTTTCTGTTTTGGTGTCAGCGTAGTGCGGGCCTCATAAAAAATGTTTGGCAGTATCTCCTTTTTGACTTTTTGGAAGCTTCTGAAGGATTGGCGTAAGTTCTTTAAATATTTGATACAATTGAGCAGTGAAGCCATCAAAGCCTGGGCTTTTTTTGTTGCTGTTTTGACATGGAGTCTTGTTCTGTCACCCAGGCTGGAGTGCAATGGCAGGATCTCAGCTCATTGCAACCTCTGCCTCCTGGGTTCAAGGGATTCTCCTGTTTCAACCTCCTGAATAGCTGGGACTACAAGCACCCACCACCACACCTGGCTAGTTTTTTGTATTTTTAGTAGAGACTGGGTTTCACCGTGTTATCCAAGATGGTCTCAATCTTCTGACCTTGTGATGAACCCACCTTGGCCTCCCAAAGTGCTGGGATTACAGGCATGAGCCACTGTGAAAGCCTCAGCTACTTTTATTGGAATACTTATTACTGATTTAATCTCCTTACTAGCTATTGGTTCTTCAGATTTTTTATTTTTAATTATTCAATCTTGATAGGTTATATTTTCTAGGAATTTATTCATTTATTCTAGGTTATCCAATTGTTTTGCATATACATAACCAGTTCTAATAGTCTCATGAGTTTTTTTTTGTTTTTTGAGATGGAGTTTTGCTCTTGTTACCCAGGCTGGAGTGCAATGGCGTGATCTCGGCTCACCGCAACCTCCGCCTCCTGGGTTCAGGCAATTCTCCTGCCTCAGCCTCCTGAGTAGCTGGGACTACAGGCGCGCACCACCGTGCCCAGCTAATTTTTTTGTATTTTTAGTAGAGACAGGGTTTCACCATGTTGACCAGGATGGTCTTGATCTCTTGACCTCGTGATCCACCCACCTCAGCCTCCCAAAGTGCTGGGATTACAGGCATGAGCCACGGCACCCAGCCCAGTCTCATGAGTTTTTTATAGTTCACTGGTATCAGTCATAATGTCCCCTCTTTCATTTTCTTAAACTTTTATTTGAATTTTCTCTCTTTTGTTCTTAGTCCAGCTAAAGGTCGGTCAGTGTTGCTTATCTTTTAACAATCAATTTTTTGTTTCATTGATCTTTTCTATCTTTTTTTCTAGCCTTTATTATATTTATTTCCACTTGAGTCTTTATTATTTCTTTCATTCTGCTGACATTGGGCTTAATTTGTTCTTCATTTTTCATTTCCTTGAAGTCTAATGTTTATTTGAGATCTTTCTTTTTGGCTGTAGGTGTTTATTGCTATAAATGTTTCTCTTAAAACTGTCTTGCTACATCTGGTAAGTTTTGGTATGTGTGTTTTCATTTTCGTTCGTCTCATGGTATTTTTACATTTTCCTTTTAATTTATTTTGACTTATTGATAGTCAGGAACAGGTTTGATTACTCTGCACTTGTTAATCTCCTGAATTTTTTTACGTTATTGGTGTCTCTTTTCATACCATGGTTGTCAGAGAAGACCACTGATGTGATTTCAGTCTTCTTAAATTTGCCAAGACTGGTTTTGTGGTTTAACATGTGATCTATCCTAGACAGACTGTTCCGTATGTGCTTAAGAAGTTCTCAGATTCCATTATTGTTGGATAGAATATTCAATGTATGTCTCTTAGGTCAATTTGGCCTAAAGTATTGTTCAAGTTCAATGTTTCCTTATTAATTTTCTGTCTGGATGATCTATCCATTATAGAGAGTGTGGTATTGAAGTCCCTTACTATTATTGCATTGCAATCTCTCTCTCCCTTCAGATCCTTTCATATTTACTTCATATATCCAATGTTGGGTGCATATTGACTTATAATTGTTGGAGCCTCTTGATGAATTGACAAAATTATCTTTATATAATTTCCTTCTTTATCTCTTTCTACAGTTTTTGACTTTAAGTTTCTCTTTTCAGATATAAATACAGCCACACTTACACTCTTTTGGTTTCCATTTCTGTGAAATCGCTTTTCATCTCTTCACTTTTAGCATCTGTGTATCCTGAAAAGAAAGGTGAGTATCTTGTAAGGAGCATATAGCTGGGTGTTTTTAATCCATTCTCTTACTATATGTCTCTTTTTGGATAATTGACTCCATTTGCATTTGAGATAATTATTAATTGGACAGAAATTTCTACTGTCATTTTTTTGTACATATTTTGTCTCTTTCTCCTTCTCTTGCTGTTTTTAATTGTGGTTTGATGATTTTCTAAAGAGGTGTGTTTTCATTCTTTCTATTATATTTGTGTGTGTGTCTGTCACATGTGCATGCATCTACTATACATTTTTGCATTGTGCTAATCATGAGGCTACATAGAACATATTGCAACAGTCTATTTCAAGCTGATAATTGTGATTACATGCAATCCTATACTTTTATTTCACCCTTATTTTACCTTTTTTTTTTGAGACAGATTCTTGCTCTGTCTCACTGGAGTTCAGTGGACCAACCTTGGCCTACTGAAACCTCTACCTCCCAGGCTCAAGAGATTCTCCTGCCTTACCCTCTCAAGTAGCTGGGATCATAGGCATGTGCCACCACATCTGGCTATTTTTTTTTTTTTTTTTTGTATTTTTAGTAGAGATGGGGTTTCACCATGCTTCCCAGGCTGCTCTCAAACTCCTGACCTCAGGTGATCTGCCCACCTCAGCCTCTTAAAGTGCTGGGATTACAGGCGTGAGCCACGATGCCCAACCCTTATTTTACTTTTTGATACCAGAATTTACATGATTTTCTAATATGTATTTTCTATTTCAGCTACAGTTGTTATTAGTAGTTCTGTAATTTAACCCTTGAACTAGAGATACAATTGCATGATACATCACTGTTATGGTCCTGGAGTTTTCGGAATATGGCTCTATATTACTTATACCATTGAGTTTTGTGCTTTCGTAGCTTTTAGGATATTATTTTTGTGTTTTAGTTTAAAAACCCCTTTCAGCAGTTTCTGTAAGTCAGATCTAATAGTTATAAACTCCCTTATCTTTTGTTTGTCTGGCAAAGTTTATATTTCTCTTTCATTTTGGAAATACAGCTTTGCAGGATGAAATAATCTTGGTTGTTCTTTTTTTGTTTTTTGTTTTTCTTCACCACTTTAAATATATTATTTCACTCCCTCCTGGCCTGCAGGATTTCTGTTGAGAAATCACCTAATAGTCATATAGGGACTCCTTTATATGTGATATGTTTCTTGTCTCTTAGAATTCTCAGAATTTTCTTCTTTGTCTTTGATTTTGGACAGTTCTTGGTGAACTTTTCTTTGAGTTAAATTTTCTTGGAGATCTCTGCACTTGCTGTACCTGGATGTTGGTATCTTTCCTCAGATTAGGTGGATTTACAATCTTTTACATATACTTTCTGACTCTTTTTTACTACCTTCTCCTTAAATGTCTATCATGTACACATTAGTTCTCTTGATGGCATCCCATAATTTCCATAGGCTTTCTTCATGCTTTTAATGTATTTACTTTTTGTTCTTCTGATTGGGTAATGTCAAAGGTCCTGTCCTCTATCCCACTGAATTTTTCTTTAGCTTTATGAAACTCACCGTTGAGGCTTTCTTTTGCAATTTTCAGTTCAGTTATTGTATTCATCATTGCTAAGTTTTTATTTTTTTCTATTCCTTTGTTAAACTTTTTGATCTGTTTATGCATTGTTTTTTAAATTTCATTTAGTTTTATTATTTTGGGTTCATTGTTGGAGCTTAGTTAGTTTCTTCTGGAAATGCCATGATTCAGAGTCTTTATAAGCATTGTATCTTTGTGCTGATATCTGCCCATTTGAGAAGACAGCCACATTTACCATCTTTTACAGGTGTTCTTTATCAGGGATAGACCTTCATTACTTGATTTAGCTGGTAATAACCCTGGACAGAGACCAAGGCAGGAGGATTACTTAAGCTCAGAAGACCAGCCTGGGCAGCATGGTGAAATCCCATCTCTACAAAAAATTAGCTGGATGTGGCTGTGCATGCCTATAGTCCCAGATACTCAGGAGCCTGAGATGAGATGATGGCTTGGGCCCAGGAGGTGAAGGTTGCAGTGAGCCAAGATGACACAATTGTACTCCAGCCTGGGTGACAGAGCCAGACCCTGTCTCAAAAAAAAAATTAATTAATTAATTAAATAAAAATAAAATAACCCTGGACAACAAGCTTGCTTTTAGGTTCTCTAAGTGGCTGTGCTGCTTCTTTGCGCTGAGTTTGGGTGGGACAGCTGGCTTGGCTGTGCTACCTGGAAGACCACTAGCTGAGCTCTGGAATCAGGCAGTGCTGTTGGATAGTCACTGCAATTGCCCCAGACTGGGTTGGATCACAGTGTATATTCCCTGGCCAGGAGGTACCACTACTTAAGTTTAGCAGTTGAACAAGGTTGCAGGCAGGACCTGAGTTTAGGCTGAGTTACCGATGAGAATGGATGGGATTAGCTGTTATGCTCAGTAGAAATGCACAGCTGGGCTTTTCCTTCCTTCCTGGGTGACACTGATTGGGCTTTGAAGTCGCATGCTGTGCTGTTAAATTTCCACTTACAGAGCAACTGGTCCCACTTCTTTGCTAAAATTTGCTGTGGCAGTTGTCTCCCTCCCAGGGTGGGGCCCACAGGTAAGGAATAAAGCTGGTTCTGGAAACTAGCCATCTAGGAATTCAAGCCAAGTCTCACTTGTCTCCATTTCTGGCAGTGATCAGCTCCCCTTTGCTGTGAGTTGTGCCATTAGCTTGTACCTCTGATTGGGCACCACCGGTGGCAGGTATAGAGAGCTACAAGCAAGGTTTGCATGCATGGTCACCGTGGGCTCTGCCTCCTTGCTTTCTTTCCTCCTGACCCCAGGTGATCCATCTGTGCCGTTTCCTCCTATGTTCCCCTTGAGGAAAGACAAGGTGGGCTTCCTGGGAAGTGCCTTAGAATGCTAGGGGAGCTGAATGTTCTTCTCCAGTTCTCTTTTCTCTCCATAGAAACAATAGTTCTGGGGAATCCTCTGCACCCATCACTGTGAAGACTTGTGGGAGGGAGAGGGCAGACTCAGTGAAAGTTAGACTCTATTTCTTTTACCTTTTCCATGCAGATTTTTTTTTTTTTTAGACAGTCTCACTCTGTCCCTAGGCTGGGAGTGCAGTGATGTGATCTTGGCTCACTGCAACCTCCACCTCCCAGGTTCAAGCAATTCTTTTGCCTCAGCCTCCCAGTAGCTGGAACTACAGGCGCCCACCACCATGCCCAGCTAATTTTTCTATTTTTTGTAGAAACGGGGTTTCACCATGTTGTCCAGGATGGTCCCTATCTCTTGACCTTGTAATCCACCTGCTTCAGCCTGCCAAAGTGCTAGAATTATAGGTGTGAACTACAGCACCCGGACTTCATCCAGATTTTTTCCATTCTGTAGACCATAAACTAATTCCCAAGTTTAAGGATTTTTTTTTATTGCATTTTAGGTTTGGGGGTACATGTGAAGAACATGCAAGATTGTTGCATAGGTACACACATGGCAGTGTGATTTACTGCCTTCCTAAGGTGTTTTTGTCTGTAGAGAGTTGCTAGTTAAACTTTCTGTCGGGGGATGTGAGGCCTGGCATGTCTTATTCTGCCATCCTCTCGATGTCCTTCTTAAAAATAAACTTGTTTAAACCATATAATTTATCTGTTGTTTACTTTTTAATGTAAGTAGTTGAATGCATGGACATGTGTGTGTATAACTGTCTATTAATCAATATGTATCTATCAACCCTCTATCTAGCTGTCTATATCTCCATGTATCTATTATCTATCAATAGTTGTTCTATTCAGAAAACAACTGTTGTTAGACATTGGATACCAAGCAGCAGAGAACAGGAACTCCTGAGATAAGGGAAAAAACAAGGTGGGTCTTTATTTTAGGGGGCACTTTTCAGGTAGTGATATAAAATAAAACATAAGCAGAACACAGTAGTTTCACTGAGGTGTGGTGAGAAAAAATAGGGTCCAAGAAGACTGAGGTATTTGAAATTTGCAGATCAAATCACTAAAAAAAGGGAGCAACATAGAGTCAGACCTCAGAAATCCATATGGGGTCCCCTTGAATATTCAGCTGAATGTCAGCCTACAATCTGCGTTTCAGGTCAGATAGAGGCTGGACAATCAACAGCTACTGGGAAATTTCAAGGTTAACCACACAAAACTATGAACAGGGCTCTGAGACATTGATATCTGAATAGTCAATGTGGAAAGTCCTGTCTCCAGGCTGCTGGGTGAGATGTTTGTGTGAATTTTCTGGATGACACCAAATTTTCTTTTGCAGGAGGTATATAATGCTACCTTTCAACCAGCAGTAATGGAAAAGGTGCCTATTTTCAGATAGCCTCAACAACAGAGTTTGTTGTCAGACCTTTGGACGTCTGCCAATCTGATAGTGAGAAGAGATATCCCCTGTAGTTTTGATTTACGTTTCTCTAATTATGAGGGAAATTAATGTCTTTTCATATGATTAAGCAGCACCTGCATTTTTTACTATGATCTATTTATATGTCTAGCCCATTTTCTCACTGGAATTTCTTCTGTACTTTTAGAAGTTCTTAGGTATTAGAGGTATTAACTTTTTGTCATGATATGAGTTGCAATTTTTTTCTAGTTTATTATTTATCTTTCTAGCATATATGTATATATACTTATATATATGTTTCTTCAAATTTTTTATTATATATCATTCATATGGTTTTATGTATTGTAAATATCTAAGTGTTGAATTTATAATCCCTTCTGGTATAGGATGAGATAGATGGATTTGACTTTACCTTTTCATCTGATTGCCTATCTCATTTTATTCTAACATCATTTATTGAAAAGTCCCTTTGTTCCCATTGATGTAAACTGCCATCTGTATCATATATTAAGTATCTGCTTTCAATTGTGTCCATATTCTATTCTGTTTCATCGGTGTGTTTATCTAGCCATGAGCAATAATCACTCTGTTTTCATTAATATGCTAAACTGCACAGTCATGCATTACTTAGCGCCAGGGCTACATTCCACGAAATGTGTTATTAGGCAATTTTGTTGTTGTGCAAACATTGTAGAGTGTGTTACAGACACCTAGACACTCTAGCCTACCACACACCTAGGCTGTATGGTCTACCCTAAAGCTCCTGGGCTACTAAGCTGTGCAGCATGTGACTGCACTGAATGCTGTAGGCCGCTGTGACATGACAATCCGTATTTGTGTATCTAGACATACTAAACATAAAAAAATACAGTAAAAACACAGTACTGTAATCTTGTGGGACCACTGTTGAGTCCATCGTTGATGAAAACGTTATGTAGTGCATGACTGTATTTTAATACTACTGCCCTTCTGGTATTAAACTTGAGCTTAACTTGCGGAGAACTAACATTTATGACATTGAGACATCCCATGAGGAATATGGTATGATTTTAAATTGGTTCATGTTTCCTTTAGTGCTTTTTAGTAGTGTTTTACTGTCAACTTTTAGCACAGAAGACAAAAAGAACACTTTAAATATAAATCAAATCATGTCTTTTCTCTGCTCAAAGCCTTCTAATAATGCTTCATCTTACTCAAAACTCTAGACCCTCCCGGGGGCTACAAGTCCCTGTGGAATCGACTAGGTCCCTCTGTGACTTCTCTGCCTCTTTCCCTGGCCCCCTTCTCCCTCTGTTCCTTATGGCTTCCATGTTTTCACCTCGGAGCTTGGTGCTTTTGCTTCCATCTGCTCAGCAGCATCCTCCCCAGATACTGATTCACCCCCAGAATCCTTTGCTAAATGCTGTCTTTATGGTGACGATTTCCATGGTGATCTGCTTAAATGAAAGGCCCCTTTACCCAGGCAGCTCTATTCTCCTCCCATGCCTTCTTATTCTCCATCACTCTCATCACCCAATAATTACATATTATAATTTTCCTATTTGTCTATATCCAGTCCCTTCCCACCAGAGTGAAAACTTAATGAGCTAATGATTTATGTTGAATTGAATTTGTTCTCACTGATGATCCCCCAAACCTCAGAACATTTTTTGACACACAGAAGAGGATCAACAAATGCTTCTCAAACAATGAAATAAATGATTAGAGCTAAAACAACCACTCATGATGCAATAAATCTCTCCCTGAAAATCTGTTAAAAACCCAAAGTAAACTAGTGAAACAACCTGACCGAACAGGCCTGATTCACTGACTTGCAGGAGACAGGCTTGCCCTTGTAAGTGACTTCTGTTTTCTCTCTTATCCTCATTCACCCTTTCCTCTCCCTGTCCTGGGTATAGATATTTATTGCAGGTTTAGAGATTAGCATTTCCAAGTCGTTACATGGAGAATTCCCTGCCCTTTTGTCCTGGGCCAGTTTGTCACTGCAAACTGTCACAGTTTAATCTGATAAATGCAATGCATTCTGCAAATAAATCCAGATCCAGCCATAATAATCAAATCTTAAAGGTGAATTAAAACTATTTTACCACAAAGAAAGTCAAGTTTGGTCTGAGTGAAGTTTTATTTCCTTTGTACCATTAGAAGCATATCTGTACCTCCTCTCCAAACACATCATGCACACATATGCACAAAGCCACACGTGTGCACACACATACATACACACACAGGCACAAACATGCACACAAACATGCACTTGTATACACACATGCACACACACACCATTCTACACATGAACACACAAGCACACATGCACACCTTCACAAGGCACACATAAGCACACAAATGTGCACACCCACACGCCATCCCACACATGCAGACCCACACATGCATGAATGTATGTGTATAAATGCAGACATACACACCTGCACAAGGCACACAGGAGCACACACATATGTACACATGTGCACATGCATATGCATACCTGCACACCTGCACACAGTCCCACACATGCAGACACATGTATGCACACATGCACACCTGTACAAGGGACACACAAGCACACAATGCACATATACATGTGCACACACAGACACATGCACAGAAGAACACACACATGCACAAATGTACACACACAGGCACCCACACAGGTGCACAGGCACACATAAGCACACACATAAACACAAACGTGTGTGCACACACATGGACACATGTATGTACATACACACATGTACACAGGCACACCCGTGCACACACACTTGCACACACAGGCACATTCAGAAAGAACACGATGAACTGACTGATTTGGTTCCCAAATCAGAGAAACTGCTCTGTAGTTCTGAGAAGGTGTAGAGAGAAATCTCATAACTGCTGGGCGTCAGAGACATTCCACTTATTATATGAGGTATACAAGCCCAGGCAGCTGCTGGGAACACGGCTGAGGGAAGGAGGCAGGAGAGAAGGAAGGAGCATGAGACCTCAGAACGTCGGCTCGGTTGTCCATTTGGGGACTAGAAGTTGGGGGCTGTGTGGTGCTGGAGCTCAGCTGACAAGGCTCAGGGAACCCAGAAGGGCAGAGCTTTGACTTTTCTTGCCTCCTTCATGGCAGGAAATGTTATACCTTATTTGAGAACTAAGCATTCACTTGATCCCAGAGCCACATGAAGCCAAGGAAACAGACACCTAATCTATATAGTCGCTTATTAATAAATACAAGAGAAATCTATATTTATTAATATTTGACTACATAGATTATAGAATTAATCAATACAATGCAATACAACACAGATGAACCCTGCAAATAACAAACAAGAGCGCCTCCCCGCGCAGTGCTCGTCTGACACACCGCAGCGCTCTACCCTGCGGGACCTCACGCCCACCTTCCTGCTGAAAGGGGCCCTGGGGGCGGCCATGGGAAGCCCTGGACATGCGCAGTTATGGGCTCTTAGCCTGGAAGTCTTTGGCCCACAGCACTATGGGATTTTCATTAATTTCTACCCCTCCTCCGGTACTCCCAAAAGCTGTGATGACTTCTCAGAGGCTAAATTAAACTTAGCCATGTGTGTTCAACATGAACTTCTTACTATGTTGAAACAAATCAGCGATGATTTTACTTTTACCTACAGCCAAATTAAGTTACTTTGTCAATCTAGGCAGGAAAACAAAATCCTGAAAATATAATGTGTGTCTTATTTGAAGAACTTACCCCAATTTAAGCTCTTATTTAGAGTTTGAAACATTTGAGTATTAGTTCAGTTTGTGCTGTTAAAATAATACTTTCAGAATACCAGGAACCTGTCGGTTCTATAGGTACCACTAGCTAAACAGAAAATAAAGAAACAAAGTATGCTTAAACAATAAAAAAGTGCTCATTTATAAACTCACAAATTTTCCTAGAGATTATTAAAAACTGATACAAAACGAAACAGACCAGTTTATAGTTATTAGAATTTTTTTGGTATGGCAATTCAAAATAAATAAGAAATATGTACAATGGTTGAAGTTATTTAACACAAACTTGGTGGGTTAAATGATCACAGTGATTTACTTCAAAGCCCCAGACCCTGTCTTCATAACAAAAAACAGACAGAAAAATTCACATAGGAAACTATATACTTTCCTCATCATAAATTTTTATTATGGAATATAAAAGACTACAAAGTACAATATATCAACCTCTTAATACTCTGTGTCTCACTGGCAACTAAAGTTTCCCATGCATTACCCAAGAAGAGGGCTCCCTAGTTCACAGAATGTCACTCCTCTCTCCTGCCTTTTGCCAACAGTATATCTGATTCCTTCAGTGCAGGAAGGAGTATGGATGTGATAAACTGCCTATTCTCAGCTCTCTCTTTGAGCCCCTTTGAAACAGGGTTTTATAAATTGCGTTGTGTAGAGCCACATGCTGTCATTTTGTCTATTCCTATCTGTATATTCAAGCGTAACTGCAGGAACTCTTTCGGTGACTAGCAAGACTTTGAAAGTTGTTCACAACTTAAAACTGCAGGGCTATTTGATGGCCCCCACCCTTTATGATGTCACCCATATATTTTTTCTTCCAATGTACACTTCTACTAAAGACAAAATCATGCTACTGTTCCCAAACGCAGTCTACTCAGTGATGCTCTCATGTTCAGTCGAGTAAGAGCACCGGCATACAAAACTAAAATTTCTACTCAACGGCCAATACTCATGGGAACATGCCTGCCGAGGAGATCAATGGTGAAGGAAACTTCATGAGAGCAGCTGCTCAACATTCAGCCAAGTACAGCTGCTGTCCAAACAACATGCTGCATATTGCTAGAATCGATCTTCTTTTTTCTGTTTGTTTTTTTGTTTTGAGATGGAGTCTTTCTCTGTTCCTCAGGTTGGAGTGCAATGGCATGATCTCCACTCACCACAACCTCCACCTCCTGGGTTCAAGTGATTCTCCTACCTCAGCCTCCAGAGTAGCTGGGATTACAGGCATGCACCACCACACCCAGAAAATATTTTTAGTAGAGACAAGGTTTCACCACGTTGGCCAAGCTGGTCTCGAACTCCCGACCTCGTGATCTGCCTGCCTCGGCCTCCCAAAGTGCTGGGATTACAGGTGTGAGCCACTGCGCCCGGCCAGGTCAACCTATTTAAGGTCATTGTGTCTTCCTTTCTAGCTTATGAAAAAGAAATATTAGTCACCTCAGAGCTGTCTAATTGTTCGAGAGCTTAAATTATTAGATGATGTTTAGTGAACAAAAAAAGTTGTGAGTGTTTGGCTTGGCAGCACTTTTCTTATTTATTACATTTTTTGAAAAGAATGAATATGCTATTTAAATTAGTAAGCTCCGTGGAATGGATATCCTTTGTTTAGAGATGAGCGACTCGAGGTTTCTGTCTGTTCTTGGCCAAGAGTCCTGTTGTCTGGATAGAGGGGCAGGTGCTCTTGTGGGGTTACCGTGGGGTTCCCTGACTCCCACCCCCTTGGAAGACAGAGCTCCAGTGCTGCTTGCAGGCAGGGAGACCACTCTTCAGGGGGCCACGGAGCTTTCCTGGGAGAAAGGGACCCGTGAGGTGGCTCCCTGATTTTGTGGCTATTTTAGAGCCATGTGCAAAGGCTGAGATGCATGAGTGGGAGCTGTATTGCAAAAAGGGTCCCAGCTCCCAGGAGGGCTCCCTATGGACTCTCAGACTGTCAGATTTGGGCAACCATTAACGCTTCTAGGCATGATCATAAACACACAAAACGTGGGGTCAGGGACATAAATAATTTGCTGACGCCAATTGGAAAGCGTAGAGTCGGGATGGAAGCCCGGGTCTCCAGACCCTGCTCCTTCCGCTTGTGGATCTCTGCAAGAATTATCAATTTTCTAAGCATTATTTTTAGTATTTTCTAGTTTATCAATATTTTCTACTGCTCTGGAAGATATACTCAATATTTTAACTGAAAAAGGTATATGTTTAATAAATCAGTCACATAATTTATTTCACAAAATCGCTTTTTTGCACAAACAGTTTTTGTTTCCAACTCAATTCCTAGTGGAAGGGCTTCTCCTGATTCACATGTGTGTCTGATCTAGAGGGATTTAGAAAGTCAGAGCATTGTTGGGTGTCCGTTTTCTTTTGGGAAAGGAGCTGCCTGCATGCCTGTTCTTCAGGAGTCACGCTGCTGCTACCTACTCCTTCTCTACTGCTCTCAAGGACTGTGGAGCCAGGTGAGAGCTTCCTGTAACCTGCTTGCTAAGTAGAAATCCTCCCAGGTTCGCCTTCAAAATTCAGATGTTTCCCTTTTCCCAGCTGTCCCCCAAGCCCACCAGTGGCTCAGCCCGTGAGGTGTCTGGCCCTGCTCTGGATTTGACAAGTGCAGGGCTTCGTCCGCTGATGCTGTCTTGAGTGCAGACACTGTTGCCTGATGGCCCCTGATACTCACCTGATGCCCAATGCTCACCTGACCCAGGACCGCCACCCATGTTTTACTGGGGGATGAACCATGGGGAGAACACTTGATTTGGATTTTGACTTCAGCATTTACTGTATCAAGTGATATTGGGTAAGTCATTAAACCAGTCTATATTTCAATCTTGTTGATCCTTAAACTTGAGATGATAATATCTGTGGTGCAGGTTCATTGTAAGGACTAAATGAAATAATAAACATAAACTCTTAGCGGAGTTCCTGGCATCTGATAAGCACAGGATAAGCAGCAGATGCTGTTATGGTTATCATCATAGTTGTATTATATATGGGGTTATTATCTCTCTCTCATGTTTGGTGTACAGGGTAGAATCTTTTTTTTTTTTTTTTTTTTTTTGAGACAGAGTCTCGCTCTGTCACCAGGCACCAGGCTGCAGTGGCACAATCTCGGCTCACTGCAACCTCTGCCTCCCGGGTTCAAGCAATTCTTCTGCCTCAGCCTCCTGAGTAGCTGGAACTACAGGCACGTGCCACCACACCCAGCTAATTTTTGTATTTTTAATAGAGACGGGGTTTCACCATGTTGGCCGGGATGGTCTTGATCTCTTGACCTGGTGATCCACCCGCCTCGGCCTCCCAAAGTGCTGGGATTACAGGCTTGAGCCACCACGCCCGGCCACAGGGAAGAATCTTTAAGGACAGTGGGTAGGAACAAGCACTATTCTCATCTGTCCAGAGCTGAGCATAACACACTATCAGGACTTCACTTAACTGTAAGAAATGCTGATCTTGTAAAGCAGAGCTCAAAGGAAGAAAATAAGGCCCCCCAAATGCCAAATGAGAGACTGATGTTAAGCCAAAGATGCTAAGAAGAAAGAGCACTCTGCTGTTTGTTTCCCAAAATATAACAATATTGACTTGTAGGTGATAACTATATGCCAATATTATCAATTTCAATATAAGAAATTGAATAAAGTGCTCATCTAGGACCTTGGCCCTAAGTCCTGTAGGGCCCTTGGTGATGATCCGGGTCGGCACTCTCTATAGAGTCTCTCTTGGTCTGGGAGTGTGAGTCCCGATGGGTGGGTGACTGGGTGTGTGTTCCAGGACCTCAGCCAGCACGCCTGGGAGCTGCATGCCAGGGGTTAGGAGGCACGCTGGGGTAGGAGGCATGCTGGACAATCATCAGGAGACTTGTTCTTTTCCTGTGTGTCTGTGTATGTGTTTGTGTATTTGTGCAGACGTGTTTGTGCATGTTTGTGTGTATGTTTTTGTGTTTGTGTGTGTTTGTGTGTATGTGTGCTTGTGTGTATATTTATGTGTGTACATGTGTGTTTGTGTATTTGTGTGTGTATGTGTTTCCTTCCTTGTATAAAGGAGGCCTGTCTGGCTGGAGCCTGACAAGGCAGGGGAAATAGGAAGTGAGTGAAGGCTAGGGAGGTCGAATGATTGTGCTTCAATTGATCAGGTCTAAAAAATCCTTTGCACTTAAAATGTCCTCTATGAAAGTTTTTCCATACTTTCCTGTGTATTCACATTTCTTTTCAGGTGGCCTGAGAGACACCAGGTGTCTCCAGGCCTTCCCTGGGTGGCTGTGAGCACAGCAGGTCCACTTGTCAGTTTGTTCCAGACGTGGGGGCATGAGCATGAGCCATCAACATGGCATGGAGCTCTTCTCGGCTGTTTCAAGACTGTTTTGAGTTGTCTACCATCTCTCAGATTCCCTTCATTCTTCTGAAGTGCCACTTTCCTATTAGGACCAAAAGAGAATCATCATTTTCTTATTCTCAGTGGATTCAGAAAATAAAAATATTTTCTGCCATCAATTTCTGGGAAAATGTACATGTTAATGTTTTGAAGGGATTTGCATATGGGAAAACTTGCTCTCATGACAAATCTTTTCTGCATGGGCTCTGGCCTCAAATCTCAATTCTAAAAATAGGTCTGATGATGCCATAACAATAACCATAATAATTATCTCATATAGTTGTTTCCAGGGCTAAATAAAATAGTCTATGTGAGTTGCTTGACACAACACCTGATTCATAGAAAGCACTCTAAAAATAAGGAGGGGAAGGGATTGAACAGATGTTAAAAGACACGATGCATTACTTTTTTAATAGACTTAACAAATGTGGTTTAAGCTCCATTCACCACGGGAGTCCTGAGTCCAGTTTGACTTCTTGTGAATGAACTCCACTTTCCTTGGGTGACATGAGCGTTCTGAGGCTCCTGGTACTTTTCAGAAAGAGATCTCTCACACATTCTGTCTCTCCTCTGCGTAGGCACATCGTGCCTCTGATGGGCTCCAGGATCTGTCAGGAATTGTGACCCTGTTGCCTGGAAGACAGCAAGGTTTCCTTCAGTGAGGGCCAGCTGGGACTCCATGTCCTAGGTAAGGACTGGGTAATGGGTAATGTTGGACTGGTGAGAAATCGCATTGACACATTTGTGGGTAGTATTTCTAGATAGACACCAAGGAAAATTATTTAATGTCCTTATTTAATTAGAGAGATGAGAAAATTAAAGGCCTACTGAGGGCTGAACTCCCAGCTCAGGACCTCTCCTCTACCCAAGAAGATCAAAACAGAGATTCCCTTCTCTGTCACCAGGTTCATGGTGGCATTCCTGCTCCACGTGCCACCTTCATGTTTGATGAACCTGCTCTCTTTGAGATAATGTGAGCTAGCCATTTATAGGTCGGGGAGGAAAAGCAGAAGTCCTTCAGTTGGTAGGAGCTCAGGCTACACATATCAGAGAGGCAGAGGTGAGGTCAGGGATGGGTGAGTGTTTGAGGTTGAATCCAAAGGAAATATTATAGAACCAAAAATTTCTGTTCTGCAAGAAAGACGTCCCCCAATAATACTGAATCTGGAAAAGTTTACTTCCTCTTCAGCATCTGGGGGCTATAAAGTCTCACTCCGAAGGAAAAGCTTAGTGAAAACCTTGCAGGATAAAAAACAAGTCAGCAGAAAAGGCGGCACCTCTAGCCTAGAGTAACAGGTGCATGCCCCACAATCCTTCCCTGCAAGCAGGAAGATGCCCTTGTGTTTGTTGGGACTTGCTGAGAAGCTCTACAATCATACTCGCAGAAGCAAATTACCCTGAGCTATAGCCAGAGCTGTTTTCAGAAAGCTGCCCATGCAAAGTTAATGTTGGGCGAGCTGAGACCCTTAGAATCTGATGACTCTGGAGCACAGGAATCTCATCATTAACAGGAGGAAGAGGAATCTCATCATTAACAGGAGGAAGAGCCACTGGTGTGGATGGGGAATGACTGAGAGCAGGTGTTCAGGTAACACAGAACAGAGGTGTGAGAGAAGACTTGGACACAACTAGAACAGAACTTCTCTTTTCCACGGAATAACACTTAGCTAAGGGTTTTAACAGTGTCTTTTTCCCTCCCTCCCTCCCTCCCTCCCTTCCTCCCTTCTTCCCTCCCTTCCTTCCTTCCTTCCTTTTTCTTTTTCTTTCCTTCTTTCCTTCCTTCCTTCCCTCCCTTCCTCTTTCTTTCTTTCTTGCTTGCTTTCTCATTCTTTCATTCTTTTGTTCTTTCATCCTTTCATTCTTTCTTTTTCTTTCCTTCTCTCTTCTTTCTTTCCTTCTCTCTCTTTCTTTCTCTTTGTTTCTTTCCTTCCTTCCTTCTTTTGGCCAGTTTTACCAGTTTCTTAGAGAAAAGACTTGCAAAATATATGAATTCTTCACTATGTTGGGAAAGGCACTGCATGTCAGTATGTGTTGTGCTGATGGCAAACATCACGCTTCTAGTGTAGGGTTGGTTTGAGTCAATCCCATAAGCTATATTATAATTATTTTTGCAGATGGGTCTAGGCATTCTCAAGTATACTTTTGCTGTTGTTGTTGGCATAAGGCCTTATGTTTAAAATCCTGCTTCAGTTGCCTGAGCAGCTCTCTGTATGAAGTGGGAATGGTGGGCTTGAGTCCAGTGCTGGGGCAGGGGAGCAGATGTCCCTCCTCCCTGGGAGGGTCTTGCCAGCAAACACAGGGCTCCGCAGTGGCCTGGGCCCCATCTCACTCCAGGTAGTGGAAGTTCATTGTCAATTTGCTCCAAATTTGGTTGTTATTTGAACACCTCTGTTTTCCTGTCATTCAGTTAAGAAACTTCTTCAAATACTCCCATTTTCAAAAAAAAGAGCTCACTAGGTAGATTGGTAGTGTTTATGTTTCAGAATTAATACGGAAAATGTATTTAAAATGTTAACAAACACCAGAATTAAAATTCAGGGTCTAAAGTAAACAAAACAGTAGATGTTGGCATGGATGTGGTGTAAAGGGAACACTTTTCCACTGCTGGTGAGAATGTGAACTTGTACAACCACTCTGAAAAACTGTATGGAGATGCCTTCAATAACTAAAAGTAGAACTGCTGTTCTATTCAGCAGTCCCACTACTGCGTCTCTACTCAAAGGAAGTGAGTCATTATATGAAAAAAACACTTGCACACATGTGTGGCTAGCAGCACGATTCACAACTGCAGAGATACAGAACCAACCCAAGCTCCCATCCATCAATGATGGACAGAGAAAATGTGGTGCATATACCACGGAATACTACTCCGCCATAAAACAGAACAAAATAATGTCTTTTTCTGCAACTTGGATGGAGCTGGAGGCCATTATTCTAAGTGAAGTAACTCTGGAATGAAAAACCAAATATCGCATATTCTCACTTTTAAGTGGGAGCTAAGCTGTGAGGAAGCAAAGGAGTAACAATGATACAATGAACTCTGGGGCCTCAGAGGAAAGTGTGGGAGGGGGTGAGGGGTAGAAGGCTACACATTGGGTATAGTGTAACTGCTTGTGTGATGGGTGGACCAAAGTCTCAGAAATCACCACTAAAGAATGTACCCGTGTAACCAGAAACCACCTGTACCTCCAAAACTATTGATAAAAATAAAAATTTGCCAGGCATGTTTGCTCACGCCTATAATCCCAGCACTTTGGGAGGCCAAGGTGGGCAGATCACGAGGTCAAGAGATGGAGACCATTCCGGCCAACATGGTGAAACCCCGTCTCTACTAAAAATACAAAAATTAGCTGGGCGTGGTGGTGGGTGCCTGTAATCCCAGCTACTTGGGAGGCTGAGGCAGGAGAATTGCTTGAACCCAGGAGGTGGAGGTTGCGTTGAGCCGAGATCACGCCACTGCACTCCAGTCTGGCACCTGGCAACAGAAAAAAAAAAAAAGTTTTTTTAAAGCCAAGATGCCAAAAGACAAATGCTGCTGACTATATTTTGGGTATGGAGAGCTGGTTTGGGCACATATCAGGTGTGCACTCTCAAATGTGTGGACAGCTGGTGCACTGGGCATTGTAGAAGTGAGGAACTGGGGCATATGAGAAGGATGAGAACCTGGGGTAGAACAGCCAGAGGCCCTGTGGTCAGAGCAGGGGCAAAAGTTTGCAGAGAACAGGAGGTCCTTCCACACTCGTCCTTCAACTTGTCGCTCAGCCATCCAGGGGTTGTTCCTTTCCCCTTGAGGACCCCATAGGCACCTTGGACTCAGTGCAGCCAACATGAATGCACAGCCTGTACCCCTCTTTCTCTTTCATACGCAACCAATTAAATCAGCACCAAGACTCCTGATCCAGCTGCCAAGGGCTGTCCACACGTGTCCCCTTGTCTCCACTGCCTTCATTCGCTGAGTTCAGGGCCCTCTCAGCCTTTTCACATGGCTTTTGGTAGCATCCTCCTGACCGGGCCCACTGACTGCAGCCTCGCACACCTGGCCTTTTCCCACAGCATCAACAGTGACATTTCTCAATTGCAATGGCACCCTTACACTGTTAATAGCCTCCAGGGGACCCCTCACCTTCAGGGGAAGGCCTAGATGACCAAGATGGGACTAGAGGATAGGACACTTGATTATCTAAACTGAGTTTGTGTTTCCAACCACAATTCTGACCACTCTCTGACTTGCTGAACCCCTCACTGCCTGGCCTCCAGATGACCACCTGCTGGTCCTTCTTGAAGTTCTGCTGCAATCCTCCCTCCAGGTGTCGTCCTCTCCATGCGCCTGAGCGCTTAGCATCTCACCATGCCCTGGCTCCAGGCTATTCTAACTGCATCAGACAGCAAGTCCTTGAAGACAAGCACTATTTGTTCTTGACAGCCTGATTTCTGGGGTTTTCTGCAGAGAGTAGTCCAGTGACATTTGTAGAATAGATGGAAGACAAGCACTTCAAGAAAAGTATTCCCAAACCAACTGCCGTGCAGCTCGTGTTACAAAGAAGCACCTGAATCGAATAGACTTCATTGACATCAAAGTCATGATTATGGGTTGAAACTCCTGTCAGTTCGCTACATGAAGAGTGCTTTCCTCCTAATGCACCATGCACGTGTGTGGACACAGACACACAACACCACACAGGCACTCTCACACACACTTGCACGTATATACACTGGGATACACAAAGACACACACAAACACCATGCATAGTCATACACATACACACGGCATATACAAACACACATTCACACACAATATTAAAACATAAAAATTAATTACATAAAGATTAATTACACAAAAAATAGACAAAAATTAACTACATAATTAAAAGCATAAATAACAAAATTATATTATTACTAGAAATGAAGGCTTATGCAGTGGACTTAACATGTTCTAAAGAAATACATCTTCAGAGCTTCACAGTCCTCAAGTGGGAGACCTCCTTGATATAGTGACTTAACGTCTAGTGGCCCCTGTGTGTACTTTGAGCTCAGTTGAGAACCATTACTACATGTTCTCATTTGATAACACAACAATCTTATGCCTTGCTTACTACAATCTGCCTTTTAAGTTACATCCTACAGATTGGAGAGCACAGGCTATCCTGAACTACAGATGTCATTTCTGCAAATGTCAGTGGTCTATTTAAACATATATTCTAGAGGCACTAGATATTAGAGAAATCCAACAGTGAGTGTATCAGCCATCTGGTGTTCCTGTGCTTTAACAAACACAAGGTATCAGTTTGCATAGAAAAGCATGTGGAATCATGAATGCACAACATCCTGCTCTTAGGACTGACACTCAGGCTTTTCCTAAAGCCCTGGGCTCGATTTTGTGCGAGGAATGATTAATGAGCCTGCAGGAATTCCAGAAGATTATAGAAACTGCCTGTATTTAGTTTAATGATGAGATGGTTGACAGCTAGCCTGCTAGAGACGTTCAGAAGTACGAACGCGCGTCACTCTGAGGATGTGGCCAGCTGCTTGCTGTCGTCAGTAGGCAGAAATGAGACATGAAGGAAATGGACGTAAACTGCGTCATAAGGTAATAATTTAAGATATAAAGAACTTCCTGAAGCTGGAATGGGTTACCATAGAAAAAGATGGAATCTCAAGGGCTTTAAAAGTAGGTTCTTTCCAACGTCGCTAGGCTAGGGTGTTCCTCAGAACTCAAAGTTAGGAGATGGAGGCTGGAAGTACGTGTCATTCCCGGAAGTCTGTTTGAATTCGCCAGTGGTGTTTTCTCCCATCCTCCCTCACCATGCCCCTAATCCACTCCCTTTGTTCTTCCCTTTTGTTGCTTACAAACACTAACATTTATTCTCCTGGTGTATAGTTCTGTGAGTTTTCAAAATTACATACAATTATGTAATCACCACCATCAATAGGTGAAATTTTGCCTCTGACTTTACATTACTTTTTATCCAGCAATACCATTTTTCTTTCTCTCTGTACACACATGGTAAGATTTAAAACTGGTAAGAGATCAGCTCCAAATTGTCCTCTCCAACCTCATTTCTTCTGCTGGCGGAATAGAGAGGTGGCGGAGGGAGTGGGAGGGAGATTTCATGCCCACGTATCCTGCAGTTAGACTTGGAGTAGTGAGGTGACCGCAGCTGAGACTGATGTGGGCGCATCTGCTTATTTTGTGCCCTGTGGTAGAAAATAGTAAACTGAACTGATGGTTGGGAAGGAATGTGGCGAGAACATGGAAAGTAAAATTGGGAGAGCCAGCTCCCAAATCCAGTGAGTTTGCAGGAAAGTTTCTTGGGACGGCAAGGCAGAGCCCCCCATGAAAAGGAGGCCAGCATGTTATCTAGAGGCCCTGAGGAGACCCCCAAGCCTCTGCGCTGTCTCAATTCCTCACCTCTGGAGAATGGCGGGCACCACCTGGAATCCAGGGGACTCTCTGGATGCTGCAATCAATGGCTCACTGACGGAACTTCTAGAAGCCTGGCGTTCACACAGTGAGGCAGAGTGAGAGGAGATACAGGGTGGTGTCCAGAGAGGAGACAACAGCCTGTGTGGTCAAAGACTGGGACACGGAGACAGAAGCAGAGCTGAGAAGTACCCATGGGTTGTTGCCTGAGTGGATCTGTTCACGGTGTCCACTGCAGACAGAGTGCTGGTGAGCTGCAGCGGTAGAGGCCAAGACCTTCTGGGAGACTCAGAGTCCCTGTCCCTAGCACAGCAGGTGACCCACTCACTGAGTCCCTATGTCTCCTGGAAGGATTGACAGGAATGACTATTCACACTGAGTGACCTCTGTCAACAGACAACATGCAAGACCCTGCAGGGACCCTGTGTCTGTGCACAAGCAATCGAGGTGGAGGCTGCCCCCAAACCCAGAGGGAGGAACACACCACAGCAATGGCCTAGGCCAGAGAGGGTCCACCTGGCTGGAGATCCTCACCCGTGCTGAAGAATGCACACACCGCCAGGGGCACGGTCTTCCTGCAACGGGTCGGAAGCAGAGGAGAAAATGACCTGTTGATGTAAGGAAGGGCCACTCTAGAGCTTGGCTGAGTTCTGACCTACAGGGTTGCACACCAAACTTTTACAAGATGAATTTCACACTTGGTAGGAGTGTGTGTGTGTGTGTGCGTGTATGCCATACATATGGCATATATATATATGGGCATATCATGAGTTTCTGAGATCTGTTTCCTGGCTTGATTTTTTGTGATACGCCCTCAGAAATCTATTGATCTACTCATTGCCACTGTAATTTAAGGGACCTACCTACCTTTCTTCCCTTCCTCCCTCCCTCCCTCCCTCCCTCCCTCCCTCCCTCCCTTCCTTCCTTCTTTCCTTTCTTGCTTTCTCTCTTTCTCTCTCTTTTTTCTTTCCCTTTCTTTTCTTTCACTCTTCCTTTCTTTGTTCATTCTTTTTTCTTTTATTTCCCTCCCTATTTTCCTCCCTCCCTCCTTCCTCCCTTCATCTGTTTTGTCCTCTCTCTCTCTCTCCTTCAGGAAGGTGACTGCTTAGTTCATAAAGAATGGCAACTATGATGTCTTGTTTCCTCTGTTCTCTGTCTGAATGACTACTTCTTGATTCTGTTATTTTCACATTATATCTTCTCATCTTGCTTTTACGTTTCTAATGATGGCACATTTTTCCAAGTTAAGGGGAAGAATATATATGTACGCATACATGTATAAATATACACACATGTACACATGTGAAACACACACATGTATACAATGATATGTGCTGTATGTGCTTTTTAATGAATTTCATTTTTAGTAGCAGAAAAGCAGAGGAGTTGAACTTTTGAAGTCTTTTTTTTAAAAATACCACTTTCATAGTGCTTTCTGTTCACAATTACACACTGCATTCACACCACCAAGTCTGTGACCTCTGCTAAGCATAAATCCCAAAATTTGAACGGTTGAGATCATGTGCCTGGCACCCTTCCGCTCCCTGGAATGCACACCCGTACCTTCCTGGCTGTGTCTATGGCACACACGGTCGTAATGGAGAGCTCAGGAACTCCCCGGGAAGCTCCTCCGGCCCACCCCGCCATGTGGCCTGCGTCCTGTACTCACCAGGATTTCCCTGGGTCCAACCTGGTGGTTTATGTTGGCTCAGCTTTGTCATTGTGGAATTCTGCTTTCTGAATCTCACAGACGTGGATTTCTGCACAGGAGATGCTAAGACACCCGCCGCCCTCGTTGGAATGGAATGTAGCATCTTTGTAGCTGCTGGAAAAGGGACTCTGGTTTCAGTCGGTGAGCTGTGGAGGTGGGAGTTCCCAGATCAAGTTTTAGATTCCTTCAGGGCTTGGATGCCGAGAGAAAGATGCCCTCCTGTCGGGGGCCAACCGCTGTTTCCTAAGATGCCCAACTCATCCAGATGAATAGGGAATCTGAGAAGGTAGAGAGGGAAGGATTAGTTTTGTGTCGAGTGAATGTTGATCTTTCCTCACCTGCTTTTAACGAGTCTTCCTCTTGCTGAAACATTTTTTTTAATTAAGTTTTAATCAAAAGCACAAAAACAGATTGTTTATCATAGGAAAGACTGACCCAATTGTAAGCTTTCCTTGCCTGGCCAGGCTTACAGATGTCAGCAGCTCAACAATGGATAAGCATGCTTAACCCAAGAGCCTGCGGTCACAGGGGTGCCAGAGCCTGGAGAGGGGACCCATTGGAGAGGGTGAGATAATTTTGTCATTTGAAAAAGGTGTTCTCCTCGGCAGTGGATTCACTACAGGAACCCGTTTGTTTGATGAATGTGGATAACTGCATTTTATTTATTTATTTACTTACTTACTTACTTGAGACAGAGTCTTAATCTGTCTCCCAGGCTGGAGTGCAGTGGCACCATCTCGGTTCACTGCAGCCTTTGCCTCCTGGGTTCAAGCAATTCTCCTGTCTCGGCTTCCTGAGTTGCTGAGATTACAGGCACATGGTACCACACCCGGCTAATTTTTGTATTTTTAGTAGAGAAGGAGGTTCACCATTTTGGCCAGGCTGGTCTTGAACTCCTGATCTCAAGTGATCCTTCCGCCTCCATCTCTCAAAGTTCTGGGATTACAGGCATGAGTCACTGCTCATGTATTCATGGTTGATCTTTTCTAGATGGTCTTATGTAGTCGACCTACATTTTTAAGGGTAGATCTAATTACTGGCCTCCAGGGATATCACAGAAGAAATGACCAGTTCACTGTTTGGGGTAAAGCAAACATAAGTCCCAATATGTGTGGATAAAGTTTGCCTTCTAAGTGGAATATTTAAAGAAACATCCCAAGCCATGTGCTTGGGCTGTGATTCCATGCTGACCAGTTTCTTCTCAAGCACACATTTTCCAGGCATCATTCTTATCCTCAGAGATACACTTGAATAGATGAGTGATTAAAGTCAACCAACATCCTAGCTTAACAGTGGTTAGAAAATAATTACATAGATAAATACTTTCATTATCCTCTTATGAGGGACAAATGCCATTTTATAATAAAATTGTTACCAAATATTTGTTTTTAATTTACTGTGACAGGGGAATAATGTCCAACTCTCCTCAGATTCCTTCAACCTTGAGAACATCACTCTCCCCACAGTGGTTGTGGAAAAGTCTCTAGCCCCAGCTTTCTGCCTGGGCCTTCGTGGAACCCACGTGTACATCCTCCTTTCTGAAAAAGCATCACAAGTTCAGTAAAAACGAAAGGTTCTGTGGGCCAGCGCCTAGAACAAGGTGAGAAAGAAAATGATGAACATTCTGAAATGTGATCAATCTTTGTTACCCGGCCCTACTGATTTTCCAGCTCTGGGTTTGGACACGGTGATTCCAGTAGAGGCCATCGCTGTTGCAGCCTCTGCTTCCTAGGCTCTGGATTTCTGGAGCGTATTCTTTCTGCTTTTTAATAAGTTTATGCTCCTTTACCGGTGAGATATTTCCAAGGTTTATTAGATTGCTCTTTGTAATGTTGAGTGGTCATTTTCATTTTAGAACAAAATAAAGTTGTTTTTTGCTTACGTTGAGAAGCAAGAGAGTCAGGAGGCTCTCTGGATACCCAAGAGAAGGAGGCCTTTCTCAGCAGCACCCTCTGTGGGCTCAAGTTCAGGTATTCGCCAGTCACATGGACCACTGATAGGGCCTTCTCTCTCCACAGCGTTGCTATGTTTTCAATCTGTGCCACCCAGACCAGTAGCATCAGTATCACCTGGAATTTGGCATGTGCATTTATTCAGCCCCAAGCAGATCTGTTGAATCAGAAACCCTGAGGACAGTTGGGGTCCAGCAAGCAAGCCGGGGACCCAAATGCACACGTGCCAACATGGGAGAGCCAGTGTTGCAGGATCAGTAATTGTTCCGGGCTGAATGGCGCCTCCTCCTAGACTCCTATGTTGACACCCCTCATCCCCAGTAACTCACAATGTGACTGTATTTAGAAATAGGGTCTTTCAATATGTGATTAAGTTAAAATGAGCTCATATGGGCAAGCCCTAATTTTCTATGACTGGTGCCCTTATAAGAAGAAGAGATGAGGTCACAGACAGATATTGGAGAAGGCGCTGTGAAGTCACAGGGAGAAGACGCTGTCTAGGAGCCAAGGAGCGGAGCCTCCAGAGCTCACATGCAAGCAGTCCCGCTGGTAGGACCTCTGCCTCCGGAACCATGAGGAATGGCGAACCTGCTGTTTGTCTGTTTTGTTGTTGTTGTTGTTTTGAGACAGAGCTTCATTCTGTAGCCCAGGCTGGAGTACAGTGGCACAATCTTGGCTCACTACAACCTCCACCTCCCGGGTTCAAACAATTATCCTGCCTCAGCGTCCCGAGTAGCTGGGATTACAGGTGCCTGCCACCGCGACCAGCTAATTTTTTGTATTTTCAGTAGAGATGGGGTTTCACTTTGTTGGCCAGACTGGTCTCAAACTCTTGAACTCAGGTAATCCACCTGCCTTGGCCTCCCAAAGTGCTGGGATTACAGGCCCGAGCCACCACTCCTGGCCAGCAAACCTGCTGTTTTGGCCACCATCTGTGGCACCTTGTTATGGAAACCCCAGCAAACTAATATAGTAAGAGATAGTGAGGGTGACAATGTCACAAAAACAAGTGAATGTTGGCTAATGGACTTTGAGATAGGTCAAGACAAAGTGCCTGGGCTGGGCGCGGTGGTTCAGGCCCATAATCCCAGCCCTTTGGGAGGCCTAGGTGGGTGGATCACTTGAAGTCAGGAGTTCAAGACCAGCCTGAGCAACATGACAAAGCCCCATTTCTACTAAAAATACAAAAATTGGCCAGCATTGTGGTGCATGTAATCCCAGCTACTCGGGAAGCTGAGGCAGGAGAATCACTTGAACCTAGGAGGCGGGGGTTGCTGTGAACCAAGATCTCACCACTGCACTCCAGCCTGGGGCGACAGTGAGGCTCCATCTCAAAAAAGTAATAAAAAGACAAAGTGCCTTAAGCACCTGCATAAGTTTCTCTCTCATCTGTTATCTTAGTCACCAAAAACATTCCACCTAGATTACTCATGTGCCTTTCTATACATACAAGTAATATCGAATACTGATGAGAGTCTCAGTAAGAGATGAACATTTTCACAGGTGTCTATGTGTTTTGTGACTTTGAATGACCATGCAGACCACCACGGGACCCCAATACCACCTGTCAGCAGCTCTCTTAAGCTGCAGCGAGCGAGAGGCAGGGAGCAGCTGCTGTGGCAGAGTCGCACACAGCCCATCCTCAACTGCAAAGCTGAGTTTCGGGTCATTTTAGACAAAGGAGAGTCTGTGCTTCCATTAGACCCTGTGCCCAGGCAGGCTCAAATGTAATGTCATCCTCTGTGTTCAAAATCTGTACGCACATTATCTATAATACAAACCTCATAATTTTGCAAGAAAGATACTGATATCCCTATTACACAGAAAAATTCTGTCTCGGTGCAATTAAGTAGCTTTCCCAATGCCACACAGCTGGGAAGTGTTAATTCTGGTCTCCATTCTACACGTGTGTAACTCCCCATCAACCTGCTGCCTCTAGGATCCCTGTATACACTCAGGGCTTCTCCACAATCTCATTCAAAATCCTCAGTGTTTCTAACTAAGCCAGTGAAGTTTTCCCACAGAGTCACACAGTTTCTTAATTCTGATGCAGAATGTTTCAAGATCGAATTCACCATTTAAAAAGCACATAGAAAGATACAGATTTTAATCTTTTAAAGAGTTCATTTGGAAAACACAGACAAGGGCCAGATATGACCCTGTTAACTTAGAAGCTCATTTTTTGTCCCCAAAATGTATAGCTGTGAAATGAGTGAAATTCTATATCATCGTGCCTAGGAACCCTTTAAGGGAAAAAAAATTATAATGCTTTTAATTATGATCTTACTTTTCTGATTTCTGCAGAAGACTTTATTGCTAAACTTACCCAAAGGTAATTTGGATAATAAGACTTGAAGTTCATTGTTCACATGTTTGTAACTTTAATAGCCTAAAATAGTTGATAAATTGCCCCAAAATGGGAAATGCTTTTAAGCCGAATGGCAGGAGAATGAAGTCAGGCCATTTACATTCATGTTATCTTTTTCCTTCCGGACTCACTTCAAGATGTGTGGGTGGGGTGAATGCCAAAACATTTTACCTTTCAAATTCAGAGATCTTCAGATAAAAGTCGCCCATATTTGGACTGGGTTTAGAGTGGAATTCTCAACCTGTCTGCCTGCCTTTTCAATCTGTGATAGAGAAGGCTCATTTCATTTCTTTATTCATGGCTAACAGCCTGTATTTCGCCACATTTCTAAGATATTATTTTATCTCCTCTGTAAACCTTTATAAAATAAAGCAAACAAAAGTAGACAAACAAACAAAACATACCACATAAAATATTTCGGAGTATTTATGTTCCGTGAAAATGGCATCCAGAAGTAGGCACTCACACAATCGAGGTGATTCAGGCCTCAAAAAGCCAGCAAACTCACATGTAAAGGAATCTCCTGGTCCCAGGTCAGTGTCCGTCAGCACCTTTTCAGGCCACTCCATGAAGCCGGCAGGATGTGCGAACAATATCTGTTTGCTGCTGAATGTGTACTACGAAAGGGTCGGTCAACAGGGGGGTTTCAAGTGGATGCCAAGGCCCATCAGTCATTCTCCCCTGTCAGTGATAAGAAGCCCGACAGGAGAGCAGCGGGAAAAGGAAAAACACTTCCAGGGATCAGAGGAGTAGCCCACGGTCACCAAATCAACATCTGTTACACGCTAAGTCTCTGGAGTTTATTTCCAAACATTCTGAAAATGACTTCAGACTAGCTCCTTTTCTATGTCTTGATTGTGAATAGAAATTAACAAAATGAAGTAATTGCATATTAAAGGAGAATAAACAAAAAGTTTTATTTTAGTTAAATTGAAAGAAACGGTCGTGGGCTCTTCAGCTGATGCTACTGTCTGCTTCCAGGGCTGTTCTGAACTACCTCACAAGCCAAAGCATGCTTTCACTCCACCTCAGCGCACTCAACTTCCCTGGAACACAGGCAGTGGAAATTCCAGATCAGAAAGATACAGGACTCTATTTCTCTCCCATGAGGATTCCTGTATTCAAAGCACTTTGCATTCGAGCTTTGCATTATGCAGCCTTCAAAATGCACTCTTCCACCCTGGCCGTCTGACTCATGGGCAGCCGCCTCTTGCCCCAATGGGCTCCTGAGTCCTGGAGATTGTTTCGGCAAGCGTTGCCCCTGGGGACTTCCACGTGGCCTGAGAGAGGACCCGAAGTCCTTGAGACAAGTGTCAATGCTGAAATGAAGATGCAGGAAGGCACACTTGCGCCAGGCCATCCAGAAGATCCTTTGACCACTGACTCTTATTTCAAAACGGGGCACGATCTGGTGACCCACTCAATTCCACCTGTCACTGTAAAATTGACTTATGTGGGAAAATGGGTTATGATATGTGAGGTTTTACTTTAAAATCCACCAGGTCACGATGTGTGCATTGTATCAAGGGATATGTATATATTAAAATCTTCAAAGAATATCCTCTTCCCTGGTAACCTAGCCTAATGAGTCATAACTCAATGTCAGAGACGCATTCCCCATATCTAACCTGAATTCTGCATGCTGTCATTTAAGCCCATTGCCTTTCGTTCTGCCTTTAGTAAAATGTGAGAACACTAGTTGGCCGGAGTCCCGTGCAGAAGTGTTCACATTTTAAATATAGGTACTGAATCACTTTCCATTGCTTCTTCTTCATCATAAGCAGCTCTAAGCACTTTCACTCTTGCTCTGGGACAAGGTTCTCATCATCTGAAATTATCTTCTGAAGTCCTCAGGGACGAGCCCCATAGGTCAAGGCAGAGATGTCAAAGGCAACCAACCCAAGGCATTTCTAACTGGCGATCAGCAAACACGTCTTAATCAATCCCAAGGATAAGTCATTGGATTGGGAACTTTAGAGAGAGTGAAAATCAAAAGAATTCACACTCTAAGCAGAGTTCTTCACAGTTTTCAGGGAAGAGGATGTGCGGGCACAAAAGCCTGGGCCATTGAACCCTCTCATCCACACAGAGAACTCTACCTGACTCCTCACCTGCCTCCCCCGGCCCAGGTGACAAGACAGCGGCTTTCTGGAACTATACAGGCACCCTAGCTCTAAGCACCCGCTTCCACAGTGAAAGCTGGACGTGACCTGTGTCTCTGCTGTGCACCTGCTGTCAGCAAGGGGCCCACAAGGGCAAGCCTGCTGGATCTAAGGCAGGAGAGCAGGCTGCTCCTAGGAGAGGATGCCTGAGGGCATGAATAGGAATGCGCTCCACCACCTGGGACAATTGACTGCAACACACGGTGTGCTGGGGGCAGCCACTGTTCATGAGAAGATACGGAGGCCAAATGGCCTGTTTTCAACAAAGACAGAGATCCCATATATCTATAGACAAACATACATACATAATGACCTGTGCCATGTTTACATTGTACTGCTATTTTGTGCTTAATATTCGTCACTTACCATTCATTCATCTATCCTGCTGCATATCTGATAAACGAGCATTTATCGTAGAATATATGTCACAACATAAAAAACAACTGCACAAAGTTCCTGAACTTTTGGGTTTAGAATGAGTTAAGGAGGGTTGGAAATCTAAAATCAGAGAGAGGAAGATTGGAGCCAAGCCCGAGGAGAGGCTCAGGTAACTCTCTGGGGTTCAAGGCAGCCCTGTAGCTCGCCAAGCAGCACAGAGAAGCAGGATGGACCCGGGCTGCAGGTGTGGACAGGCTCACCGTGTGCTGCCACTGTGGGCAAGAATTCTCATTCCTGCAGGGATCATCCAAGTAAAACTTCCATTCTCCCGAAGACAACTTGAAAACAAAAAATAATCCATTTACAAGTCAGAACGTGACCGGATGTGTTGGGAGCCCATCAGTGTTCCCTTGCTTTCAATGGTTTCTACCATCTCTGGCTATTTTGCACTTTAAAAGACAAGCTGGTGATTTCCAACAGTAAGAAAACAACCTGGTCTGTATGTTTCTAGACTGCTCCACAAGTGAGAAAAGTTAATAGCCTCAAGGGCAGGGCTCCAGAGAGCACTTCTGAGAAATGTTGCAGATAAAATGACTCCTATTTGAGTGCATGTCCTTTCTAAAAATTGGGAGGGCGTGGGCTGAACCAGACATAACCCTGTGTTTGTCAGCGGCAGACAGCAGTGGGATCTCGACTTATTACAGACTCAAGAGACTGGAGCATCTCCAACACAGCTGAATAGGTAGCATTCCAGAATGAGGAGCTGACGGCTCCTAACTCCCTCGCATTATTCTTGTCTGATTGTAACTGATTCTTGCCCTTGAAATCTTCAAGAGAGGGAGATTTTTAAATAGTCTCTTTGGCCCTCTTGCTATAAAACTTCTCAAGCACTCACGCATATGAAGACACATTAAACATATCATTATTACAAATCATTGTTGGCATTCTGCTTGTCTTAAGTTGAGCACCATCTCCCCACAAAAAATAAAAACACCTGAGATAAAGACCTGTCTGCAAACGACTGCTAAGCAGATGCTCTCAGGGGAAACTAAACCCGGTAAAGGAGTGAGGGAAACAGGGTTAGAGAGAAGAAACCCATGAAGGTGTGGTCTCAGTGCTGACCCAGGGGCTTGGTCCCATAGGGAGCTTGGGATATTCGAGGCTGAGGGCTGGATTTTTACACTTTGACCTGGGCAGGGTGGGGTAAGGGGCTGCACAGCCAGGCACTTCAGCTGTCTTTAACAAAAAATCTCTCATTGCCCAAGGGCACCCCTGAATCTTTGCCACCTCACCATGGAAAAGATGCAGGTGGTATTTTAGAAGCAAAAGCATCTTAAGTTTGAGAAAAGGGTCTCCCAGGAAGAGTCCGGAGAAGCTGATGTGGTCTTTGTGGACGGCTGACATGTCCTCCATTCCATATGTCGTCATAATTTGGGAAGAGAATTCAAGGAAATGTGGGAATGTTTCAGAGTTAATAGCAAATGTTTTGGTTGTATTCACTTCCATGACTGCTATACCTATAACCGCAACCTGAGTGGTTCTTGAGATGACAAAAATGGATGGTCTCACCGTTCTAGAGGCTGAAAGCCTGAAATCCAGGAGTTGCCAGGGCTGCGACCCTCCCAAGGCTCTAGGGGAGGATCTATTCATAGGTCCCTCTAGTTCTTGGTGGCTGTGGTCACATCAGTGCCATCTTCAAGACTAGCATTTCCAAAGCTCTCTGCTCCATCTCCATATGGCCCTCTCTGTGGGTCTGGGCCCAGTCTCCTCTGTCCCTTCTCAGGATACATGTGACAGATTCAGTGCCACCTGGATCATGCAGTCTAATCTTCCCATCTCAGAATCCTAACTTAATTGTACCCTCAAAATCCCCCTTTCTGCCATATAAAGTAACATTCACAGATTCCGAGGTTTAGAAAAATGAGTATGTTTTGGGGGTGATTTATCAGCCTACCAAGCTGGTTTCCCCTCACTATCAAATAAAAATGGAGCAACGCTGCCCGCCTCAGGAAGAGGGTGAAACATCTGAGTCCCTCACCCATCATGTGGCCCCTGGTCAGGACCAGGAAGTCAGTCTCAACCACAAAGTTCGGCAGCTGGTTTTGCCTGTGAGCTGGTTCCTGTGGGGATGGCATCTGCCCAGCCTTTTCTTCCTCAATGTGACCTTCCCTTGGCTCAGGTAGACAGGAGCCTCCCAGACACAGGCAGGAATGTTGCAGAGGCAATGTGTGGCTGGAAGACGCCCTCCCAGGCAGGAGCAGTGGGGCGGGGTCACAGAGTCAGAAAGAGCTTGAGTGGAGGGCACCATCCTTTGTTAGGTAGAAGCTGCAGGAGGACGACACCATATTTAAGGCCAGTTGAGGTCCTGTTGGAAGTTAAAATTAAGGCTGAGTGTTAAGAATCATAATCAGATAGCCAAAGAGAAATGTTTCCAGAATCAAGTGGTGTGGGGGCCGGTCCCAGGCAGAACACACTCCGGAAGGTGTGAGCAGGTCAACATTTGCAGGAGGATAAATAAAGGAAAGATCCAGTGTGTGTCCCAATCTGAAAGATGAAGATAAGACTGGTTCTTATTTCAGTGCGCTGTTTGACATAATCTTTCTGAGCTACTTAGCACAGTTATTAGCACACAATGTGAGCTCAACAAATGTTGTATAACATCCTCCAAGACTCGATGGACAAGCCTATGGAAAGCGCGTACTAGGTGCGTGACAAAATTATGTACAAAATATTTACGTTTTCTGGAAGAGCCAGATAGAGAGAAGAGGGAACAGGAGTAGGGAAGGAAAGGGATATCAGGGTATTAGAAGAGATGAAATAAAGAACTGCTGAAAACCAAAATAAAACTCAATGATGATAGTGGGTAAAGACTAGAGTGAATATTTAGCAGGCAAGTCACAGATGTTGAAGGCAACATCAAACCAGTAGAGGGGAGTAATAGAACTGACATTACAATAGAGAAGACAGTGGTTACAGAGGTTACAGGATCGAGATCCAAACTGCTCACTGTAAGCACTGCTAGGAAGAAACGAGCCCAGAAAAACACCCCTAGAAGCCTACAAGAATTAGAATTAACTGGTAAAATAATTGCAAAAAAAAAACAAAATTTTTAGGGAGCGCAGATCAAATTATGGGCCACATAAACATTAATTTAAAGTTACATCCTGAGTCCAGGAGCTGTGGCTTAAGTCTGTAATCTCAGCACTTTGGGAGGCCAAGGCAGGCGGATCACATGAGGTCGGGAATTTGAGACCAGCCTGACCAAATCGTGAAACCCCATCTCTATTAAAAATACAAAAAATTAGCCAAACTTGGTGGCAGGATCCTGTAATCTCTGCTTCTCGAGAGACTGAGGCAGGAGAATCTCTTTAACCTGAAAGGCAGAGGTTTCAGTGAACCAGGATCGTGCCATTGCACTCCAGCATGGGTAACAGAGCTAGACTCCATCTCAAATAAATAATAAAAGTTATATCCTGAATCTTTTCTTCAATTTCAATAAGTATTTAAGGAAAAGTTACAAAAATCGATGGAAGGAATAAAAATTGGACCATGAATGAAGATGACCTAGAAAATAATTCAATTAAGAACGTAAGAATCTAGAAGATAATGTATAAAAGTAGGATATGCATTTATATTAATTAAACAAACTCTCAAATGTCACAAGTTGTCATCGATGTAGTTTAAAATGTTATCACACATTTTTGAGGCAGTTTACATACTCAGCAAACATGATATTAGGACATTTGTGTTCTATTATCCTAGATGATACTTACAAAGAGAAGAGAGTGAACAGCAATGGATAGAAAATAATTTTTCAAATGGTGAATTTACATAGCGTTCAAATATTACTTCACTTTTAACTTCTTAATTATGTAATTTGCTAATTAATGAGATAAATAAAAATAATTTTAAAAGAAAACTAAAAGCAATCACTTGTAAATGTATCTTTTAAATTACTAAAGATCTTTGCAATAAAACTTAGTTTATCCAGCAAAGGGTAGAAAAATAAGGAAAATAATTGAAAAACATGAAAAAGAGAAAATACTTGATAAAATAAAATGATACAGTATCTGTGGATATACATATATTTATTTTCACTTTCTCTGAAAAAAAAATACTATAGGTTAAAAAATCCCTCTGAACAAAATTCTAGAAAGATGTCCACTGCTGAGCCAATACCTCACAACTCAGTGGCTTTAAACAAAAACCATGACTTAGCACTCAGAGGTCTGTGCCTGGCCAGTGGTCAGTTAGTTCAGGCTGGTCTTAGCTGGAGCAGCTCTGGTCCTCACAGCAGGTCAGAGTGTCAGGGGGACCGACCTGAGGGGACAGGTAGAGACACCTGGAGCTTTTTCAGGCCTATGCTTGCAATGAACACACTCTCAAATGTGTTATTTTTCTGTTGGCCAAAATAAGTCACATGCCCAAGGCCCCAACTAAGATGCAGCAAAGGACTCTTCACTCATGAAGAGACCATTTCAAGAGAGCAGACGCTTGGGGAGATGACAAGCCGAGCCTAAAAATAAAATGTGTCACAGTCAACTAAAAATTTCAGGCAGTTATTGAAAACAGGAGATATGTAAAGATATATCAGGAAAAAAAGAAACAGAGGTAACAAGTTTAGCTTACAATGAAATCTAATTTAACATGCAAAATCATTAGATTAGACATGGTCTTTTTATTGATAAAAGGTGTCATTCCTTATGAATAATGACCCTGATGTTTTGTTTGACAAATCCTACAGGATCAAGACATAGAAAGCAGAAGGAGCATGGACATAAAGACAGCTACTGCTGGACTCCCTACGGGCCACAGCATCTTAGGGTGATGGACGACTCCCAGGTAGCCCTCACTCACCAGTGGGTGCTGGGCTAACTGGGTGCTACGTAGAGATGAGCCACTTTCATCCTCTCAGCAATCCTAGGAGGAAGCTCCTGGACTAGGTTGAAATCTAACATTCATGTGTAGAAGTCCTAACCCCCAGTATCTCAGGATGTGACCTTACCTGGAAATAAGAGCCTTGCAGATGTAATTAGTAAAGATGGGACCACAGTGGATAGAGGTGGCCTGAATCTAAAATGAACGTGTCTTCATAAAAGGGGATTATTTGAACAAGGATATGCTCACAGGGAAAAGGCCATGTGAGCACGAGGGAAGGGATGGGGACAATGAGCCACTGCTGTAGACCAGTGACCCTCAGTGGTGGTGCTGAGGATGATGATGGCTGTGTGCTCCAGGGGACATCAAGCCTAACAGACTGGCTGGGCTCACCTGCCCCAGCACTGAGAGAGCTCACCAGGTCAATGCCAAGGGGCCTCATGATCCTGTGGTAAGAGCGTGTGCTCTGCAGCTGGGCACCACCTTTATTAGCTGAGACACATTGGACAAATCAAATAACAAAAGTGAACCTCAGCAAACCGACACAAGAACACTGCATATTCTCATTCATAGGTGGATGTTGAACAATGAGAACACATGGACACAGGGAGGGGAGCATCACACACTGGGGTCTGTTAGGGGGGACTAGGGGAGGGACAGTGAGGGGTATGGAGGTTGAGGAGGGATAACATGGGGAGAAATGCCAGATATAGGTGACAGGGGAATGGAGAGAGCAAACCACATTGTCATGTATGTAGCTATGCAACAATCTTGCATGATCTGCACATGTACCCCAGAACCTAAAGTACAATAAAAAATATATAAAATTAAATAAATAATAAATAAATAAAAGCAAGCCCCATTTTATTTGTGAAAATGGGGTAATAATGAGATCTGTACTAGTGTGTCGGGACTGCTGTAATACAGTATCATAAGCTGGGCACTTTAAGCAACAGAAATGCATCATCTCACCGTTCTGGAAGCCAGAACTCTGTGGTCAAGGTGTCGGCAGGGTTAATGCTTCTGAGCGCTGTGGCTGGCTTCGGGTGCCTTGTTGATACCAGGATCCTGACGTTCCTGAGCTTGTCAGCTCGTTCTCTCTCTCTCTTCCCTCCTGCTTTCATGACCTCTTCCCTGTGAACATGTCTGTGCTCAAATTGATGCCCTTTTTATGGGGATATATTCGTGTTGGATTCAGGCCACCTCTACTCCAATGTGGTCCCATCCTCACTAATGACATCTTCAAGGCCTTTATTTCCAGGTAAGGTCATGTCCTGAGGTATTGGGGCTTAGGACTTCAACCCATACCACCAGCCTCCTCATAGGACTGCTGAGAGGATGGAAGTGGCTCAGCTCTGCAGAGCACTTAGCTCAGCACCCAGCGATGAAGGCAACCTGAGGGGCGGCCATTAGGCTGAGATGCTGTAGTCCACAGGGAGTTCGTGCTGACCTTCTCCTGCACATTTTAACCCATTTCCTTCAGACTCTTACAGAGATTAATCAATAACTCAGGATGCCAAGTTACTTATTAATTATGGAATTACTTGCATAAAGAAGTTGAATTATAGATGTTCTAGCAATTTAGTTTCTGAAAAACATCAAGTATGTCTTTTCTTTAATACACTCAAGAAACATCTATGGAAAGCCCTTGTGAGGGAGGATGTGAAGAGCACATGGTGAGTTCCAAAGACCAGAAACTTGACAGCCTCTTGCTTTTGCTTCAATGCAATGAAACTAGGATTCATTGTAAACAAATTTGTAACTCAGAGAATTTAAAGTCATGCTTCCAAATATCAACTGAAACTGTTCAAAGGCCTTAAAGAGCATGCCTGGTAAATAAATGTTTACAAAATATAAAGGAATTATGTCTACAAAAGGAAGATTGGGCAGTTGGAATGGTGTCGTGGTCTCTCGGCCCTGTAATGTAAAGCAAAGTCACTGACATTTGACCCTATAATGGGAACCTTGGTCCCAGGTTACGAGGCTCAGTCACAACCTGTGAACTGAAGAAATTGTCAGACCTTCCTGTCAAGTCAAGGTTATTGCAAATTATAGAGATGCAACTGGATTTGCTTATTATTTTTTCCAGTGTTCCCAGTCTCTCAAGCCTTGATTCAGAACCTACCTCAGTCAAAGTAGGTCAAATGTACTGAAATTCAGCCCTTCTAGTAGAACTGTCTCTGCAAGTAAATGGGGACTATCTATCAACTAGCCATTGTTTTAAGAGCTGTCCATATTCAAGGAAAGGTTTCGTCCCATGGAAAGAACATTATGATCACTTAATGTCCAGCTATAATAAAAATAAATCAATGTTGAGGGGTTTGGGGAACAGGAAGAGAGAAGTTCTGGAAAAAGTTTGCTTTAAAGTTGAATCAAGGAGCTATTCCTTAAAAAGGGTGAGTCAGTATATTGAAAACACATATGAGCTTGGAATTTAGACCACATTACAAAATGAAAATAATGAATATGATACCTGTGTCAGATAAATTAAGCATTTCTATCACCTACTAAACTTTAAAACACCATGAAATATGTTCCCTGTTGACATATTCAAAAAAAAAGTTCCTTTCCTTTCATTTTTATTAAATTTTTAAGTGATTATACTGTCGATACATATCACTTTACAGCTTATCAAAGGCCCCCTGAAATAGCAAGAGAACTACATGCATTGCGCTGCCTGCAACTTTGAAGTTGAAAAGGTGAGAGCAAGTTGAAAAATATCCTCTTGTGATAAGATTGAATGTCCAATCCAAAGCAAGCCAATGGGATGATTGCAGCTTTGGAAGCATGTCATGTTAACTGGCAGCTCCTGGAAAAAATCTGAGAAGGAAGTATCCTTTCTAAATAGACAGGGAAAAAGTGACCCAGGATTCCTTTCTGGCTCTGTAGGATTAGATGTGGGAGGCAGAGAAGAACGCCGTAAAGAAAGGTGGGGGAACAAAAGGTAAAATAAAAAAGATAAACTGGTACTCGCAACTTGAAACACAGCATGGGTCCAGTTTGTATTTACAATGTGTTAAGTATTAACACATGAGAAAAATATTAAAGCAAGGTATTTATTAGCAGAAATATAAATACAAAAGCAACCGATTGAGCTCTCAAAATTAACTACAAGCAATTTAGCACCACTGCACTGTTCAAAACAATAACATGAAAGAAATATAATCATTGTGTTAAACAAATGTTCATAGTATAAAGGAAGGCTAAAAGTTCAAGAAGGAGGAAAAATATCCCTCTGATGTTGCTGAAAAAAATGCGTACATGGTTCTGTCCAGAGCCGTGATACGATCGGCACAATGTGTTCACCACGTCCATTCCACATGCTGCAGAGAAAACTGCATATTTTCGGACTTAGGTTTATAAGACATAAAACAGAAACAAGAAACTGGGAGTAGGTTGTTAGTATAGCACTTAGGGTGGAAAACCAAAGATGACCTTAGTTCAAATCACTCGCCAGCAACTGTGAAGTCCCCCTTGACTGAGTCTTCAATTATATTTAATTATATTTCTCAGTGTAATTAATTAAGAGTTAAAAAATAGTTGATATGTAGGGAAGAAAATGTATTGGGACAAAATATTTTAAATATCTTAATTTTAAAGAGTTTTTTAAAATGAATACTTGAGATTTAAACATGGAATTTAATTAATTAATTTTATTTTATTTTATTTTTTTATTTATTTTTAGATGGAGTCTCACCTTGTCACCCAGGCTGAAGTGCAGTGGCACATGTTGGCTCACTGCAACCTCCGCCTCCTGGGTTCAAGCGATTCTCATGTCTCAGCCTCCAAAGTAGCTGGAACTCCAAGCATGAGCCACCTTGCCTGGCTAACTTTTGTATTTTAGTAGAGACAGGGTTTTGCCATGTTGACCAGACTGGTCTTGAACTCCTGACCTGAGGTGATCCACCCACCTCAGCCTCTCAAAGTGCTAGGATTACAGGTGTGAGCCACTGTGCCCAGCCTAAAGATGGAATTTTAATACTAAGCACATATACTACCTTTTTAGAGCTCTACTATTTATATTAGTCAGCCTGGGCTGCGGTAAGAAAGTCACACAGGCTGGGTGGTTTAAACAACAGGGATATACTTTCCATAGTTCTTGAGGCTGGAAGGCCAAGACCAGGGTGCCAGTGGGGTTGGGTTCTGGTGAGGGCCCTCTTCCTGGCTTGCAGACAGACTGACTGCCTTCTTGTTGTGTCCCCCATGACTTATGACTTCCCAGAGGACCCACCTCCAAACACCACCGCATTTAGTGTTACTGCTTCCACATGTCAGTCTGGTGGGACACAGGCTAGCCATTAAAACTATTGTTGTTGAAGTTGGAAAAATGTAAATGAAACTTTTTTATTTTGTATTCCTAGCAATTACTGGTCCATAGTTGTCAGGAAACGGCCTGACGACATCCTGTTATCCAGATCCAGCCTGTCACCTGCCTTTGTAAATAAATCTTGGTTGGAACACAGCCATGCCTACTCATTTACACATTGCACGTGGCTGCTTTCACTACACAAAGGAGTGCAGTAGCTGTATTAGAGATTAGGGATCATACAGCCGTTAGAGCCTGAAGAACTTACATTCTGGGTTTAAGATAAAGTGTGCTGACCCTTGGAGATCTGTGCTGATCAATGCAGTAGCCATTAGCCACACACTGCTTATGAGCCCTGGAAAGGGGGCCGGTCCAACTGAGATGCACTGTACGTGCGAAATACACAATGGCCTTCACGACTGAGTAAAAAGAAGTTTGTGCAATAACTCATTCATAGGGTTCTGTCCTGATTGCATGTGAAATGGTGATATGTTGGATTGGGTTATGATGCATTAGTAAATAATGCATTGTTAAACTTACTTTCACTCTTTTACTTTTATCTTTTTATGTGGCTACAAGAAAAATGCAAATGGCGTAAGTGGACCCCATTTGCAGCTCTTACACTTCCAGGGGGTAGGTCTGGTTTAGAGGAGTTCTGATTTTTTCTTTGTAACTGTCTTTTGAGTGCTGGTTTTAGAACGAGCCCTTAAGTTACAAAAAATGAGAAAAGTGTTTACATACCGTTCTTTAACAAAGCCGTTTAATCCTACTAAACCTGAATGCAGATACTACTTGAAGTATCAGTTTAGTAATGTTGAATTGGAGATTTCTTTCCCTTGGCTCTTGAAGAATTGAGAAATTAATTTGACAATAATTGAGAAGCTGAGAAAGAGATGGAGGGAGCTGATACCGCTCCTGCTGAGAGAAGAAAGCAGCAGTGCTGGATCAAGGCAGAGGGAACAGGAGATGGGAACCTCAGGAGCACGACGCAGGGCAGGTGGTTGTCAGGGTCCGGGTACCTGAGAGCAAAGGGGCGGGTGTGGGTCCCAAAGAAGATGGAAGGGCAGGGACCCAAAGTCGACTGGGTGGCCTGGGCTCTGAGATAAGAACTGGAGCAATAAGGAGCAGGCAGCCGACAGATGGGACCAATAGGTAGCTTAGCAAGCCATAGACTGCTGCTTCTAAGACCTAAAAAAGAACCTTATACACACCCCTAATCACAGCTACTAGGGAGGATGAGGCAGAAGAATCGCTTGAACCCCAGAGGTGGAGGTTGCAGTGAGCCGAGGTCGAGAGATCGCAGCACTGCACTCCATCCTGGGCAACAAGAAACTCTGTCTCAAAAAAAAAAAAAAGTACCTTATTAACATTTTCAGTTTGCTTTGGTTTTACTTTTGGATTTTTCTCTTTTATAAATGCAAATCAGTTGAAGCATGTAATGAGGACTGCCTTGGCTGCTTGTATTCATTTGAGGACCTCTGTTATCGATAGAGTCCTTAGGGTCAGGCCCAAAATCACCCATACTCCTTAAGATGAAAATATGCTGAGTCAGCGTGATGATGAGTGGGGTGCGGGCAACTTGAAAACCTGCGATAATTGAAATCTGCGTGCGGCCTCAGCTGGTATCTCACTCGTGAGCAGTGAGCCACTCATTCCCTGTGAAGGGCGAGCTACAGGTAACTCCACTGTGTCTCTCTGTGATCACATTTCCCTTCCTGGTTCAGCAGGAATTTTTCATTACATGTACAGTTCCGCTTTTCTGCAGTTTAAGAGTCTTTTATTTCTGCTTTATTTATTTTCCAAAGTTCTTTTTTTTTATTCTATCCATTATCTTAAATTATTGATACTCAGGCTTCCATTACAAAACAGGGTATATTTTGGCAGAGACGGAGATCATTTTGTCATGTGTAATAATTAGTCTTGTACCTTAATTATTGCTGACAAAAAATGATTACTCCTTTAAAACAAATTATAGTTGTGAGGTCAAATCCAAGAGCATTTTCAAAAGAGAGACCATAGCCTGGAGGCCCAAACCACAAGTTTAGTGAGGCTGCAGTTCACAGTTCTTACAGACATGATGCCACCAGCCTTGCATGAGTGCACGGTGGCACAGACCAGGTCACACACACTGTGTCATATGCTGTACTCACACATGCACAGGATGACAAATTCACAGTGTTCCACTTACACATGCAGACACACACACACAGGCACACACACCACACACACTGACACACTTCTGTGTGCGGGGACACACACTGCCACACTCACACTATGAAACTCTCAAGCACACTCTAGTGAACCAGTCAGCTGGGGGGATGGGGCACCCTCTGCTTTGAGTGGTTTAAAGGCTGTTAGCAAAGTGAGTCAAAAACTTGAAGTTTGATGAACCGAGCAAGTGTGGCTCTTGTAGTCTGCATCCTTAGGTACAGATGCTTCTGGACTTAGTGATGTGTGCGCCACTGTGTGACCTATGATGGGATGCCTCCTAACAAGCCTATCTAAGTTGAAAATACCAAAGTTGAAAATGCTCTTAATACACCTAATCTACAGAACACCCTAGCTTAGCCTGGCCTACCTTAAACGTGCTCAGAACACTTACATTAGCTTACGCTTGGGCAAAATCATCTAGCACAAGTCTAGTTTATAATTATTATAAAGAATTTTGGGCTGGGCACAGTGGCTCATGTTTGTAATCCCAATGCAGGAGGATCACTTGAAGCCAGGAATTCAAGACCAGCCTGAGCAGCAAAGCAAGACCTCCTCTCTCCAGAAGAAATTTTTTTCAAACAAATTTTGAATTAAAATGTAAATTTTAAATACAGTTTTCACTAAGTGGAATGCAGGAGGATCGCTTGAAGCCAGGAGTTTAAGACCAGCCTGGGCAGCAAAGTGAGACTTCCTGTCTCCAGAAGAAATCTTTTTCAAAAGAATTTTGAATTAAAATTTAAAGTTTCAAATAGTCTCCACTAAACCATATCACTTTTGCAGAATTGTGAAAAGAACGAAAGTCAAACCATCTCAAGTCGGGACCGTCTCTATCAGCTTCAATCCCAGCTCCCTGTGACAGTTTCAGCAGAATGGGCCTGAGGCGTCCAGTGCTCGGAGGCACAAAAGGCAGCTTCTCAGACCCTGCAAACGCGGGCCAGGTGGAGACCGCAGGTTTTCAACTTGTCACCAAGGCTGTGACTTTAGCCTCACAATGACTGACATCCCTGAATTTCTACAATAAATAAAGAACTCTAAAATTATGTCTGGGTTTCACATTTCCTACAATTCTGATGCTAAATTTTACTTTGATTTTTTTTTTGAGTAAAGTTAGGTTTGATGATAAAAATAAGATAATGTATGAGAAAAGTCCATTAAACTTTAAAATGGAAGACACATTGAAATGACTGCAACTTAGATTATGGTCCTCGAAGACAAGTCCGTTCATCTCTCATTCCTCACAACCAGTAAGGTCCCTCCACAGAGCAAACACTGAATGAATTTTGCTGGCATAACAGCAGATGCACCACTGACCATATAAACTGCATGAGTGTCAGTAACATGAGTGACCAGTTCCTGTTACATGTCCAGTGGAAACCAAGAAGGAACATTAGCTATTATCCCTGGCGATCCTTTTCTGAATCTAATGCTGTCCAAATTGAGCTTGGAAAACATTTCATGTAACTACTTAAATATATGTCTCTTATCAAGTAAAACATATAATATCCCTAACCTGTGTGCATTACCCCAAATCTATACCCTTGAAATTCACTTGCAAATTTCCTAATGTGTAGGCAATATAGTGAAAGTGAGGAATTCCTGAAGTTTGCTGTTGTACTTTCTTAGACTGGGTGGCAGTGCTTGGCTCTCCTGAGAGTTCCTTGAATCTGGTTCTACAGATCCATTCCCAAGGCCAGAGAAAAGTAGGGTGCTGCATCCAGAGCAGGCGGGCGTTTAGGGGCGCACGGCCATGCAGGCACTCCTAACGGGAAGCCTCGCTCTCCTAACTGCTTCAGACCTTTGACTTCCTATCGGCTCTCCAGGGCTGCAGATCTTGACGTGTGAAGCATTTTCCCAGCTACCCTGCTATTACCACAAAAAGTAGCAAGTGGAAATTAAGAAAACCACACCTAAGAGAAAAGATACACCATACACTGTGAGAACAAATCCACAACAAATGTGACTAAGATCCCAAAATAAAGTACTGGTAAATCAGAGAAAAAAACAGAAACAGAAAAACAGGCAAGAAATGAAATGGACAAGTGTAGAAAAAGACATATACATTGGTGACAATTATTGAGAAAGACGTACAGCCTCTCCAGTGATCAGCCAGCATAGGCAACTAGAAAGGGTAGCGAGATGAATGCCTGTGCCCCCATCTGAACAGGAGTTCACACAGACACAGCCATAGGTGATGAGAATGTGGGCGTGTGAGCACTGTTGCGTACTGCTGAAGAAACCTCACGGAAATGCACTCGTGCAGAACTGCGCAGTAACTATCCAGGTGCAGAGTGAGCATGCCCCGTGAGTCGGCTCTCCCAGCCCCCAGAACCTCTCTTGTATGAACTCCGACATGCATACAAAGCTATGATTACAAGGATGCCCATTGTTGCCTTATTCATCACAGCCGAGAAAAAAAAGAAGAGGAAAACAATAACTGTAGATCAAAAGGGAATTAAGTACGTTAGAACGCATTTTCACTGTAGATGACCGCTACATGCCCACTGGAAGAAAGAAACACGAATACTGGCGAGGAGAGGTGTCTCATAATTCAATTAAACCTCGGAGAAAGGGCAAGCGGAAGGAAAGTAGATTGAAACAAAATTGCGTGTTTTGTGTATTTGACCTATTCCGTGTGTGGGTGCTGCTAGCACAGGGCAGGGGACTCATTTTTGGTGGTAGGAATTATGCCTCACTGCCTGTAAAGGCAAAACAACAGCACTGCAACAAAGCTGTCCTTTTGAGGACTCTGCCCTTTAGCAATTCTGAAAATGTCTTCCTGACATTTTCCCTGTAACTATCAAACGCTTAAAAATAAGTATGTGTAAAAACCTTTTGGGACAAGAACACACATTCCCACTTATTATAACATTGCTGTTATTTTTACCAACAGACCCCGCTGCTACATTTCAGGAGTAATTTTATTAACCCTTTCCGCCTCCAAATTATCTGCATGTTACATCTAATGTTGTGTGATGGTGATTATCAACAGTCATAAACACCGCAATTACGCATGAAATTTGATTTTCAGAACCTTCTGCCACATGTTAATTACAAATCCTCTAATGGAACTCCTTTGAGGCCTGGCTCCATTTTTCACTGAAATCGCTTCACAGACACATCTTTGTGATGACTCTCCAGTACTCCTTGGTGAGGAAGATGTGCTCACCACAGGCTTTCTACATGAGGACAGACAACCACAACACCCTCCATTCAAGCAGACCCTCTCAAAAGAAACAAGGGCACTTACTCAGCATCTCTGAGTGTCCTGGAACTTTATGAGCGCCATCTTCAAGATGGCGTTTTTCTGTGGCAGTCACAAATGTAAAGCAACACAAAATCCAAGAGACCCTTCTTGTTAATCAAGGAGAATTTCAGAGTTAGAACACATTTAGTCATGGTTTCAGTCTGCTGTGACCAAATTGTGTGCTTTTTCTCTTTTATTTTCAAGACTCTCAGGTGAGCTGGGTTTCTTCTATTGAAGTCTGATTTTGCCGAATCTGGATGCATTCACCCTTCTCCCTCCTATCCTTGGGTTATGGGAGGCACTCCCTTTTAGTTTCTTTGTGGAACCGTGTTTTTTTCTTTAACCAGTGTGATGAGGGCTCATTGTGCTAGTGAGATCAATAGGGCCATCTTCAAAGGAGATCTTCAACTCTAACACAAGAAAAATAGATTTCTGGTCAGGGTAAGCATTTTAACTTTAGGACTTACACTTTGTTTCTGATTTCTATCTTCCCAATTACAATGCATTTTTAATAATTGCTCTTCCTAAATTGGTGAAAAATAAAACATCCTTAGGTAATTGGTCTTATCTGCAGGAAGGGAAAGTGGAAGGAATTCCTTCTCGGGAGGCAGGCTGACTTGGGGTTTAAAGACCAGAGTGACCACTTTGCAGCTGTGTGAGATTCAACAGCTATTTAACCTCTCTCCATCCTGGTTTTTAACCTTTATATGTGTCACAATGTCCACCCCACAGGGACTTCTGTGGAGAATGAAACATATTGAAGAATGCCTGAAAGAGCTGGGCACATAGTATGTCCTCAAACATTAATATCACCATAGGATTCTGTTGCAGATAACAACAGCAGTATGCTATTTCTACCTTAAAACCAAGCACAAACAAGCAATTCTCCTGCCTCTGCCTGCTGCCATTGTGAATTGATTCCTGTACAATGAAGAGCTCAGCGCGGGTATGTGAGTTTTGGAGAGAGACAGAGAAAACTAATTTGAAGTGTGTCTTGCTTTATATTTGCTGGGACAAGACATGGACATTCTCCAAGCTTCTTTCCTCACCTAAGGGGGAGTCTATTGACACTGCACTGCCTGGGATTTCTGGCAAGTCAAAGCCAGGGCGCCCTGAGTATCCATCACGTGCCAGCTCCTTGCCAGGTGTTTTACGTGCACTATGTCTAGGTGACACTATGGCTTGTATAATTGTATCCTTTATCATTCTCCTATGATCAAGGGTTGGAAAACACAGTCTTGGATGTGTGATAACCTTTGCCTACAGACCTAAGGAGCAGGCAGTAGGAGGTGCTGCAGAAGTCCTGCCAGAGCACATAAGAGCTGGGCAGGAAGACAGACCCACAGGGTTGGGGTCTTCTGTGCTAGGAGAGGGGAGCAGGAATTCGCATGGGACGTGCACCATGGTTCTCACAAGCTCCGGGTGGAGCACAGCTGTCCCTGGTTCCAGGCATTCGTCTTACAGAGCCATCTACAAATGGGAGGTGGAATAGGACTTCACCTTCAAATCCAAATGTCTAGGAGGACAGCAGCACCAGCTCAGCTCAACAACCCCCACCGAAAAATATCCCCAACCCCTGGGAGCAGAGACAACACTGATGTTGCATCTGGATAGGGTCCTGTCTTTCAAAGGTGATGTTTTCCCTTTCCCACCTCTCTGAGCAAAAATTGTTGTCTGAAACTGTGAGATGAAATTAACGTAGACATCTTCCTTTCTTCTTTCCTTCCTTCCTTCCTTCCTTCCTTCCTTCCTTCCTTCCTTCCTTTCTTTCTTTCTTTCTTTCTTTCTTTCTTCTTTCTTTCTTTCTCTCTTTCTCTCTTTCCTCTTTCCCTTCTTTCCTTCCTTCCTTCCTTCTGGATTCCTTTCTTTTCTTTTTTTTTTTGAGGGGGGGGACAGGCTTATTGCTCTGTTGCCCGGGCTGGAGTGCAGTGGCACCATCACGGATCACTGCAGCCTCAAACACCTGGGCTCAAGAGATCCTCCCATCCCAACTTCCTGAAAAGCTGAGACTACAGGTGTGAGCCACCACATATGGCTATCTTTTTAAAATTTTGTGTATATGGGGCCCCACTATGTTGCCAAGTCTTGTCTCAAACTCCTGGGTTCCAGTGATCCTCCTGCCTTGGCCTCCCAAGTGCTGGGATTACAGGTGTGAGCCACTTCATTTGGCCTAAAAAGTGCTTCTTAAAAATTAGTGGCAAATCTACAAAAGAAAAAAATGCATTGACAAATGAGTAAAGGACATGATCAGAGACCTTTCAAAAGAAGATATATGTGGCCAACAAGTATATGAAAAAAACTCAACATCACTGATCATTAAAGAAATGAAAATTAAAACCACAATGAGATATTATCTCACAGCAGTCAGAATGGCTATTATTTAAAAAGTCAAAGCATAATAGGTGCTGGTGAGGTTGCAGAGAAAAGGGAACACTTATACACTATTGGGAGTGTAAATTAGTTCAACCATTGTGGAAAACAGTGTGGTGATTTCTCAAACACCTGAAAACAGAACTACTATTTGAACAAGAAATATCATTACTAGGTATATACCCAAAGAAATATAAATGGTTCTATCATACAGACGCATTCATTCACATGTTCATTGTAGCACTATTCACAATAGCAAAGACATGGAATCAGCCTAAATGCACATCAATGGTAGACTGAATAAAGAAGAGATGGTATATGCATACCACGGAATACTATACAGTCATAAAAAAGAATGAGATCATGTTCTTTGCAGGAACATGGATGCAGCCAGAGGCCATTATCCTCAGCAAACTAACACAGGAATGAAAGAACAAATACCACATGTTCTCACTTATAGGTGGGAGCCAAATGATGAGAACACACGGACACATAGAGAGGAACAACAGACACTGGGGCCTTTCAGAGGGTAGATGGTGGGGAAGGAGAAGATCAGGAAAAATAATGAATGATTACTCGGATTAACACCTGGTGATGAAATAATCTGTATAACAAATCCCCATGACACAAATTTGCCTATGTAGCAAACCCTCACATGTACCCCTGAACTTAAAATAAAAGTTGAAAAATATCAGTAACGAGCAACAAAATTTGTGTTGTAAGTTATGATGATGAGCAAGTGTGCAAAGTGTGACTGCGCTCCATTTAACGTGTACTGAGAATCTTCCTTTCTGAAGATTGCTGGAAAGAACGCACATGGGGACAAGCGAGTTGCCGCTGGTTCTGTGGTCTTGGTGGATATGGAGAAACAATTTAGGAAAAGGGAATCACCAAGCAAATGCCTTTCATTGCAATTGTCTGGCTTTCAACTCAGGTTTATTTGGTAACCTAAATCCAACCTCTGTGACCAGCAGCCATCGGGAAGTCAATGACGGGTCCGGGAAACCCTGTGGCAAACTTACTGGGAAGGGATTCTGTGCACTTCTGTACCATAGCACGTTATCAACAACATCTCAAGTCACCCTCTGAGTCCTGTGAAGATGGTGTGATCTACCCAGTTGGCAGAAGGGGACTTTGGCTGAGAATGACACACAGCCAGTGAGCAGTGGAGACAGAAGTCCCTGGGAGAGGGGAAAGGAGGTGTGCAAATGTCCTCCCTGTGAGGTTGGAGGTGGCCTCTCACCTTCTACCTTACAAGCACCAACTTCCATCTCTTACTGCTGGATGAAAGAACATGTTTCCTAACAGTTCTTTAAAAATGGAAATTCACAGCCTTGCACCTGTAATCTCAGCACTTTGGGAGGCCAAGGCGGCAGGATCACGATGTCAGGAGATCAAGATCATCCTGGCTAACATGATGAAACCCTGTCTCTACTGAAAATACAAAAATTAGCTGGGTGTGGTGGCATTTGCCTGTAGTCTCAGCTACTTGGGAGGCTGAGGCAGCAGAAGAAATCGTTTGAACCTGGGAGGCGGAGGTTGCAGTGAACTGAGATCGTGTCACTGCACTCCAGCCTGGGTGACAGAGCGAGACTCTGTCTCAAAAAAACAAAAAAAATGGCAATTCAGAAAATCATGTCTGCTATTCCTTGATTGTATTTAAAATGCAGGAAAAAATATCTTCAGCCATTGTTCCATACAGAGACAGGCACCTCAGAATCAATTTTTTTGTAATCACCAGGAGCAGCTCAACTTCAGTATTTGTCGTTGTTTTGCTTAATCTTTTTATGAAACCATATTTTCCAAATTATATTTTACACAGGACTGAAAACCAGCAAAACTGGACTATCACAAGTGGAAGATGTAAAGCCGTCAGCTTCAGTACGACTGAGGTTAATTAGTCATAATCTCTTTTTGTTTACTTTATGGTAAGTTAGTTAAAGCCACTTTTTATTTTCTTGGTCTTATTACACATTTGCGGCAAGACTTTTTAAGACAAGTCCATTTTGATGGGGGTGGTGTGGGTGGTGCAGACAGTCTCTAAAAATCACACCCTTGGATTCCAATTGTGTTAGATCCCATGTGTCTAATTTGTACAGCTGAACATCCAATAAATAAAACATTCAAAAATATTGTGTAGAAAATGTGCCCTTCACCGTATTGATTTCTATCAAAGCTATCTAAAACTTTCCAGGTTTGACCTTTTCTTCTGTAAAGACAAAATATTCTCCTAAAGTGACAACATTAAAATGTTATAACGCAGAAAACCCTTTTGGTAAGGTGTGTGTCATCAGGAAATAATGGATGAGGGTGTCTGCCTTGGGGAGCAGAATGTGGTCTGCTGTCCTTGGCAATGAGTGAGAGCCTGGGGAATGTGCACAGACGGAGTCTTGCCACCTGCTTCTCACCTCGACCGTGAGGCTCCACCTCCCATTCCTGGGGATCCCTGAGTCCATTGCTCTGGGATACACCTCCACATTTCACTAATTTTTACTAACGTATTTCATAACTTTGCTTTGACAGCAGGATCACTGGTTTTCAGCCTTCATCATCAAAATGACAACCTTAAAAATGTTAAGCAGGGATGCCCGGGTAAAGGCAGGGAAGACTGGAAAGACGATGATTTGTAGCTGTCAGTTATTTAGAGACAGGAAAAACGCCACACTCTAATTTCCATATGTATTGTGGACTACTTAAACGTTAAACATATCCAGAATACTTACTGAACGGCACTAAGAAGATGCAGAAGAGGAACTAAATTGAAACAGAAAATTTAAGGGGCATAAAAATGTCAATAATCAAGATAAATACTCTTTTAATGCAATTTTTAAAAATTAAAATGTTTGTAAGTTATCCCTGATGAATAAAATATAAAACTGTAAATAAAGATAGAATTGATATTGCTGTTGTCTCCTTTTGCATCAGTCTGCAGCATAGCTTGAGGCGACGTAGCACCAGAGTGCCATTGTTGGATCAGGTCTTCTAGGCTGAAGTCTAAACAATTGGTGTTGTCTGGCTTAGAGTTGCTGCATACCTCCAGAGCAGGAGGAAGCCAAGGCAGAGAAGATGCTCAAATGCCTGAAAGTGTTTTGAAGACAAAGTCTTATTGTGTTTCCATATACACACATGCACGCACACACACATACACAATGTACACACATGACATATGCACACACATATGTATACATATACACAATACTACCATTTACGCTGTTCATGCTCTTTTACTTTTCAAAACACTTATATGAAGCAGGTGTTTATTTGTTTAAACTTATATGCAATTTCTTTCAAATATCTAATATTTTTCGTAGCTCATACAAAGTGTCTGCAAACAGGACCCTATGACCCTATACAATGAGAAAGGCAGTCCTCAGCCCCAGAGCAGGACTGAGAAAGGCAGTCCCAGACACAGGACTGAGCAGGAGGCACAGAGACACCCGGGGCTCTGCAGAGCTGCCAGCCCCTCAGCCCCTGTGATCCTCAAGCTCAGGCGACTTTCTAGACAGAAGTGCCTAGGATTGCGAAGTTCAGAAATTCAGGTAACTGAGGTGGATGTTTGAATCTTATGGCAGGCATGGGAAGCTTCTCCTAGAGGCCTGAACTTTCTGAAAGAGAAGCAATATCACATCTTCCATAGGGCACACAAGGAAGGGACTGGGACCCCAGTGGAAAGCCATCAGAGTGAGGGACATGCACCTGCGGGTCCCACTGCCAAACACGGAATTCAAGCCACCAGCAAAGGGGCCGGAGGCTTTCACACCTGGAGGCAACTCTGATTTATTAACTATCACGAGACCCAGATGAACTATTTGTGGGAAAGCTCTAACGCACTTGTTAAGTAAAAAGAACAGATCTCCTAGAATGCAGTAGGATAAGCTCTGTGTGTCAAAGAAGGTATATAATTGCATGGAAATTCCCTAAAATCTGTGGGGAAGCTGCACTCTGAAGGACTTGTCTGAAGATAAAAGGGGCGAGAGAAAAACCACATTGTGGCTGAGGAATATAACAGACCGTGCTTGCAAGAGCAAAGAAATGAGCTATGCACATTTGTAGCACAGATCACAAGCATGATAGAGAGAAACGGCATCGTTCTGATGGGAGAGTTCCATTTCAAGGCATCTGCTGGAAGTCTCATTCAGCTACAGTACTGTATCTGATATATTTCAAACTTGCTCTGCTGACAATTTTATCTCCCAGAATGTGGAGCGAGAATCAAAGGCAACTGTTACTCTGGAATTAATGCTGAGTAACAGGAACTGGCTGTGGGTTGAAGTAGAAGAGACAGAAATCCTGGGGAAAGCTGCTGTGTCATCATGGAGCTTACAGTGTGACCCCAGAGGAGATCACCAGCAGGACGAGATGAGCCACTCACATCATACCGCGTGCAATTCTGAAAGTCTCGGAAGAGGATGAACAGGTTTCAAGGCTTTCAAAAGCATAATACTGATATATGATGTGGCTATTTCTAAAAAGGGGGGAGAGAGAGAGAGAAAAATGAGTGTGCCCAGTGTGCTCTCTTATAAACGCATATTTCATAACATGTGCAAAAGATGAAAAAGAGGGTTTGTGTGTAAAGAACAAGAAGAAAATTTAGATCGAAAACTTTAAGACTTTTGTCAGGGAACTCATACATAAAATGACTTGCAGCTTTTAAAACCAACAAAAACAATGATAACACGAAATATGTAGCCCATGTTTTAAAGAATAAAAAGATGAACAGACATACGGCTAGGGAAAGGTGTTCTGAAAATAAAATTCTCCAAAACCTCTTTCTGAGTAGTAACCTGCTGAGGGCATTACCCTTCAAATGTGTATTTGAGGAAAGTAACCTCCTCCAACTCATAGTAAATAGACAATCTAATAAAATTGGGCAAAAGATGATAAAGGACACTTTGCATAAGAAGATATAAAATTGGTCACTAAGCACGTGGAAAAGTGCTCAGCCACCTTAGCCATCAGCGGCATGCAAAGTGACACCAGAACACCACCCCATGCTCCCTAGAAGGACTCAAAAAAAAAAAAAAAAAAAAAAACGGCTGGGCATGGTGGCTGACGCCAGTAATCCCAGCAGTTTGGGAGAGGCTGAGGCAAGCGGATCATGAGGTCAGGAGATTGAGACCATCCTGCCCAACATGGTGAAACTCCGTGTCTACTAACAATAACAAATTTGCTAGGCGTGGTGGCGCATGCCTGTAATCCCAGCTACTCAGGAGGCTGAGGAAGGAGAATCCCTTGAGCCAGAGAGTTGGAGTTTGCAGTGAGCCAAGATTGTGCCACTGCACTCCAGCCTGGCAACAGAGTCAGATTCTGTCTCAAAAATAAATAAATAAATAAATAAATAAATAAATAAATAAATAAATAAATAAATATAAAAACATTGCTGAGGGTGTGGAGCAATTGTAAATCTTAGATGTTGTTGAGGACGGGATATTTACAAGGTCACAGCCACTTTGTAAACTGTTGGCAGTTTCTTATTAAATTACACATAAAATGATCCTATAGTTCAGCAATTCTAATTTGTAGGCATTTACTCAAGAGAGATGAAAGCATGTTCACAAATATTTGTAGATAAATGTTCACGGCAGCTTTCTTTATAATAGCAAAACATGAGAAACAGGCAGTCCCCATCAACAGGAAAATGAATTAATGGTAGGATAGTCAAGCAATGGAATATTACTCAGGTATAAAAAGGAATGAGCTCCTAATACAGGCAACAGATCATCTGTACACCAGGCTCAGTGACACCTCGGGCTGAGTGAAATAACTTTACACAAAAAGTACTAAGTGTAAGAATCTATGAATATCATGTTCAAAATCAAGCAAATCTAATTGATGGTTTAAAAAGTAAAGCCCCCAAAACCCAAAGTAGAAAAGAGATTGTCCTGGAGAATGTGGGATGGGGTTGCCTATTGAACTTTCTGAGGTTCTGAGGTTGTATAATGTTCTGTATCTTTAGTTTAGATTACATGGGCATGCATTTGCCAAAACTCAGTGAGTTAGCACTTAGGATTTTTGTATTTCATTGAATATCAATTTTATATCTGAACAAAACCAAGTATCAACCTCCAAACACGGAATTTTACAATCTAGTGTGAATGTATGGGAATGAAAGAATGAAGGATGAATGGATGTATGGGTAGCTATGTGTAACACAAGCATAGGAAAATGTTACTGGTAGAATAGAGGTGATGGGTATATTGGTGTTAAATTTCTTGAACTTTATGGTGTGTTGGAAATCATTTATGATAAAATCCTGGGAACATATTTATATAAAGTAATTGAAGCTTGATATAGAATTGAAATTGATAAAAGTATCCTGGGACGTCTTACACTAGTACATAGTTTTCTAGGTTGCATGTGTAATATTACAGTGACCTGACAATCTGCAGATGAAATCACCGGTCAAAATGAAAGAACAGTGGAGATCCAAACATACTTAACATTGTCAAATGGAATATGAAAGTTTTAGCAAAGCTGGAGACTGTTTAACATGGCATTCATCCTAATTAAAGATGGTGTATGACTCAGTATTGTCTTGATTAGTAATTATTTGCTGATTTGGGGAATCCTGTCATTTTAAATTTAGACAATTTTTTGCCTAACAAAGCTCATTTCTTTTCCATAAATGAAATCAGTTTTTACTCCTTCATTCACTTATTGATTCAGTAATTATTTACTAAGAGCCCACTATGTGTCAGGCAGAATGGAAAGCACTGAGCACAGAGTGGAGAGCAAGAAAGACACAGTTCCTGGCTTCCAGAAAGTTCTAGTTAAAGGGAATGAGGCAGAAAAAAGGAGTAACCACTGCCGCCCTGGGGCATCTGGGCTGTAGCAGGCCTTGGACGCTGCCTGTCACAGTGCAGTGCGGTGAACAGGGACAGGTGTGGTAGACAGGGACAGGTGCAGCAGACAGAGAATGGAGGCTCTGACCTGCATGGTAAGCTTGAACCCAGTGAGACAATCCCACCCCTCATGTGACTTTTACCATCCATGCTTAGTTAAAGGGAAGCCCATGTCAGCACAAACGTCCAAAAGAACACAGCCTCCAAGCCCAACGGTATAGAATGACAGGAAAAGCAGGAGTAAGATCCAAGGTGCTGGCAATGCAAGGAGGAGCTAAGAGGGCATCTGTGGGGTGGAAGGTGGAGCCGACGCCATCAAGGAGGACTTATTTTGCAGAAGTCCATGTTCCTAGTTCAGGCACCTGCTCCCTGAACAGCTGCTGAGGTGGACCTGTCTCCCAGCCATATCCAGGGTCTGATTTCACTCCGATTTTACGTAACTGAGAATAGGATCCTAAAAACTGAAAACCAGTAACAGAAACGTTGTACTTGGCCAATATGGCATCTGTTTTTATAAATTAGATGATGAGATTCTTTCTGTTATAGTTTTCACATCTGATGGCTTTACCACCACAATGAAGGACCCCCTTTTTTGGGAGTCAGTAAGCACATAAAGAATTCAAAATGTAAAGTGTGCTAAATCTGCAGGTCGTAATGATTTATATATTAAAAGGCAATTCTATGTCATTTACAATTAAATCATTATAAATAGTAGAGGACATGTTGATTAGAAAGATTTTTAAAAAGGCCTTTTTGTATATTTTGGGGGTCCTTATCCATCAGCAATTGCAAAGGACAGAGCAGCGTAAGTGAGTGGGGAGACAGGGTGTCTGATCTTGTCCTGGATTTGAATTCTGTTAACTGATCCAAGTCTCCATTTATCTGTTTTGAAAAATGTAGACAAAGGCAACACCAGATCGTTGGGCTGTAAATGATGTATGTGAATGCTTAAAGAAGGACATACAACGTAGCAACTAACACTGTTGGCCATTGTGATTATTACTCTGCATTTGAGTTTGTTTAAAACTAAAAGGAAAGCGAGTCTTCAGGGGTAATGAGCAGTCACCCCATCCAGTGGCCGTAACTCAGATGGTAGACATTTGCCCAGTTCCCACTCCACCCTTCCTGGCAGGGCTGTAGCCTTCTCCTAGAAATAGGAACCTGGCCAGAACAGAGTCAATCAGATGTGTCTGCTAAGTTCCACTTCAAAGTACCTTGGAAATATTAATAAAACAATGACAATATTAGCTTGGTATCTTGATATTGAAATACACAGAAATAAACGTGTATTAAAAAGCAACTAAAAGATTAACAAAAATGATGCAAAAAGAATTGATGATTAAGAAGAAAGAAAGAAGTTTATCTCAATGACACTAATCTGTCTTACATGAAGGCAGATTTCAGCACGAATATGAGACCTCGAGGCTGAGAGCGGCTGCTTGGTTTACAGCTCTGACCCCTCACACATCCCCAGCATCGGCAAGAATGACCAATTCAGGAACGACCACATGCTGGGTGCAGATGGACCATCTTCACCATGGAGAGGTCTTTGGGATTAACTCCACATTAGCGGGGACCACCATCCAGACCATTCTGCACCAACCACATGAGGACAAGCACAGTGTCGTGTTTCTCTTTCACTGCTTTGAAATATCCTCTTTTAAACAGAATACTTGAATTTGTTCTCTGCACAACAGAAATAATTTTCAAGTTGTTAACTCAAGAAATATGTACCTTTTTTATTATTTCAAAGGGTCAAATTGAATTAATTTAGATTCATTGAATCTAATTGTGACTGTATCAACTTAGAAGGAAAAATTGGCATCCAAATGTTGCAATCTTTCCAATTGTTTTGTTAAACAAGATTTTTAGAACTTCTAGTTAATAGACCTGAACTCATGCTTAAAAGTGCTGTATCTTGAATTGTGGCCCTGTTTGACTCTGTGAATGTTCTCAGGTAGCTGTGGTGAGGCATCCAGGCCCTTAGCAGGTACCCATGCTCCCAGCCAGAGGGTGCGAAGCAGCCGTTCTCAGTGTGGTGACCCCCACCCTAGCACTAGGGGACATTTGACGGCATCCGGGGATGTTTGGTTGCCACGTTGGGGAGGGACACGGGAAGACTCCTGAGACCCTGCTGCACATGGAACAGCTCTCCACAGGTCAGCATTTCCTGGCCTCCAGCAGCAAGAGCCCCAGGGCTGAGCAATGCTGTCTTGAAGGAAGGCCGACTCCGGACCAGTTCGGAAGGTGGAGGGAGATTTCAGACTGGGGCCCCATCGTTTGTGAACTGCCTTCCCTGGTATCCAGAGAGGGTTCCACATGTGGAACACAGGTGCACCATCTCCTGTGCCTTCCTTTCCTTCCAGCTCTTGGCAAGTTATCTTTCTCTTGACAATGTATTTTCACTAATTTAGTAGATTCCCATTTCTTTTGCTTTGAAGTAGATATGTCATTATTTTCAGTGATTAAAATAATTATGTAGTTCTTACAACAAGAAAATTGCAATGTCCCCATGGTCTGCATGTCTGGTGTTGAAAGAGGTGTTTACTTCTGTGCATTCACAGCTACCCACAAATGTTTCTCTCCCCTTTTCTATTGTCTCTGATTCTGGCTCAGTTTTTCTTTCTTTCTTTCCTTCTTCCTTTCTTTCTTTCTCTCTCTCTCTCTCTCTCTCTCTCTCTCTCTCTCTCTCCTTTCTTTATTATTTTTTTCGAGACCGGGCTTTGCTCTGTCTCCCAGGCTGGAGTGCAGTGGCATGAGCTCAGCTCACTGCAACTTCTACCTCCCAGGCTCAAGTGATCCTCCCTCCTCAGTCTCTCGAGTAGCTGGGTCTACAGGTGCACACCCCCACATCCAGCTAATTTTTGTTTATATATTTTAAATTTTGAGGAGACAGGATTCCTCCATGTTGCCCAGGCTGAACTTAAACTCTTGGGCTCAAGTGATCCAGCCATCTTGGCCTCCTACAGTGCTGGGATCAGAGGCATGAACCCCCCAAGCCCAGCTTTCAGCTCTTTCTTTTCACTCTCTCTGAGTTGTCTTTCTTTTGTATCAACTCAAATAATAACAATTATTATTTTTAATTCTGGAGTATTGGCAAAAAATGTTTGCTTCATTGAATTCCATGTATTTCGTTCCACACGTATTATTATTTTAATGATCATTTGTGTATATTTCTCAGGACCTACTCCTGTTAATGCTGCCTTTGGGCAATATGAGGAAGCAGGCCCTTGTAAACAGAAGCCTCCACGGGTGTATCAAATTGCAGGGATACACTTTATACATTCACACACACATAAGCATACACACAAATGTGCACATCTGTATCCTGAAGACCATAACTTAAACATTTAAAAATATGTTTTTCTTCCTATTTTAAAGATGCCTCCCTAGAAGATATAACTCAAGGGTCTGGCTGGGGTTCAAAGTACTTTAGAAAGTGCTTTTAGGGATCTCAAATCAGTGGCAAGAATTTCCCATGAGACACTCTAGAGCCTCTGGAATGAGCTACCAGGAGGAAGATGAACAAATAATCTCTGTCAGGGTGAAAACCAGAGTCTGTGTTTTATGAATAAAGGGAAGAGGAAGGTGATGGAGCCCACCCTCCCCGAGTGCCTCTGTCTCCTGTTTCCCATTGCTGCTCTGGGGGAATTTGTTCCGAGACTCCCATCCCCTAGGGTCAAATGTCCCCTGGCCTGTGATGGGAGCCAGGGAGGCTGACTGAGTCCCCCCAACCTTGCCTGCTCTTTGAAAGATTCCTTAGACGCATCACACTGAAGAGCTGGGGAGTCCCATACACCAGATTCCTGGTTTCATGATGAGGAACTTGATATGCAGAGGAATAAAGTGATCTGCCCAAAGCCCCATGCTCTGGTGAGTGACAGAACTAAGTCTTAAACCCAGAGTCTTGGGACTTCAGTCACGTGTTCTTTCACAGGGCTCCTCTCACCCAACCAGGGAAAAGAAAGACGTTCCTTTCCAGTAGCTTAGGGGTTAAGTTGTTATCGCCTCTCCTCCCACCCTCCAGTCTTTAAACCAGCACAAGGGGCATCACAGACATAAAGAATTGTCTGACTATCTGATAGGTGTGAATGTCTCTCTTCTCTGAAATCCCATAACATCATTTAATCGATGAGCAGATCATACACATATATTTTATATATTGCTTCCTCGAAATTATTCTTCTGAAAATACACAATTTCTAATTAAACTTTTTTCATTATTATTTCTAGATAAATCAACAAGTAAATTCATAAACGCAGCAATCATAATGATGCATAAGTATACGCACACATAAACAACTTTCACCTAAAATTTCAGTTAATGGAGTTCTACATTTTTGGTTATTCACTGATTTAAAGATAAAATTTACTATCTAAATTTGTGGCCATAATTTAATTAATTTTTAATGAAAAATTCTGGTGATGGTTAATAAACATATATAACTCTAATTCACTGTAATAGTGTTTTAACTTCTTAAATGCCTTCTTTGAAACAATCCTTTTTCTTTAGAAGACCTCATTTTCATGATAAATCCTATTTTTTGATAGCTTTGTGTGTCATTTTGTACATGTGATGAATTTTCCTTTGTAAAATGGAGGTATCATTACAGAAATTTAATACTAATAAAACATTAGAATTTGCTACATTCAGAATGTATTTTTTAAAAAAAACAAGATTTCTATGAGGTTGAGTGTACATTATGAGAAAATTATTTTTAGGTAAAAGTTTATTCTTACTAAACCTACCACTAAAAATGGTTCCATGCACCCATGGGTGCCTATTGAAACACTGGACTGAATTGCATATCATTACAATGCTTTTACTCAATTGTAAAGCCTTATATAGCGTCAAGGTCTAACTGACAGAAATTGGAAAAAAATTAGTCAAATAAGAATTTAAGAATTAAGCTCAAAGACAGTATTATATATCATAGTGGCATATACTCATAAACAGGCAAATTGTTTTAGAAGAAACCAGAAAATCAGTCAGCAATGTGACAACCTATCACAAGCATAACGCATTCCGGTCAACACTCCTGGCAAAGAGACTAAAAGAGGAGATGGACTGACGTGGTCCTAGCTTCTCAGAAAAATCTTTACCAGACTGGAGATCTGTCATAACTAAGTCATTCAAACAAAGGTAGTATTTGAATGATTTAGTTCAAACCACCATATTCTCTGAACTCTAAAACATCATTAATTCAACCTGTTCATTTAATTCCAGTGCTTTAGGATAAACATAAAAGTCCCTAACTCAGAAACATTAAAATGTGTGCAGTAAACCAACGTGCCACAGATTGGCGGGGGTACCCACTCAGGGTGTCAGGAAGTCATGGACAAGAATATCTCACTGAATGCTCCTTACACACCTGTGGGATGCCATTTCAAGTCCACAGACCACCCAGGGCACATGCCTGAGCAGGCAGGACAGCATACAGGGGAGGGGATGCGTGAACAGAGATAGAACTTCCACTCATAACATGACAGCAACAGCAAAGCCTGCCGGGTAAAAGGGATCTCATTTAACACCCACAAACCCTTTGAGGATATGAGACATGGAGAAGTGTCCTAAATGGTCTGGTTAGGGAAGGCTAAGGTGAGATTGAATGCAGGCTGTTGGATTTCAGAGAGCTGGGCCATGATTCCATACAGGGGAGGAGCTATTTTAGTTCCCCTTTTCCTTGACCGATGATGACCAAGGACACAATTCACTTGGTACACAGAAATTATGATGGTACTTGTCGTGGTGCCTGTGAAGGTGTTGCCATTGACATTTCTTGTCCCATTACTGCCCTTATTCAATATGCAAGCCTCTTCAGTTCCATGCCGGTGATGCCACAGGGGTCAGTATAGCTGCTGGAACTGGAGTTTCTGAGCTGGAAATCGTGTTCACATAGACCCCGTGGATTCCAAGGAGTTTATCTCTGTGACAGGGGGCAGGAGACGGCCCAAAGTGGAGTGGGAATGTTGGGGTTCATGGCTTGACTGCTGCTGTGCCATGGGGCTCTCCCGAGGGGGCCTGACGTGTGTGCCACTTCTACAGCTGATTGCTCAGCCTTTCCACAGTGGAGAAGGAGAGCTGTGCACAGGCCTTCGCAATGTTTGGACACAACTTTAAGCCAAAGGGAAAACTCACTATTATCTTCTGCCTTGGAGATATATGTGTCAAAACATTTGCAGATATTATTTCATTAATTGAAAAACTGAGGGCAGAACACACACAAAATCTTGAAGTTTGGAGCAGTCCCTTTGGCCTATTTATACTGATTAAACAAACCAGATAACTTGAAAATTCCTTCTCTTGTCAAACATGTACATACCATCTAATTTCTTGAGAGGCATAGATGTCTACATATTGTGACAATAATTTTGTGGGTGAAAAGGTGTATCTGATGATAAGAAATCTTTGCAATAGCTTAGTTAATAGCCTGTTGAAAGTGATAAGATTTATGGTGTTTTCTTTGGTAAAGAATTGGCTTGAATTTAAAAATGCAACTTTGTCAAATGACCAATGAATATAATCATCTAACAAAGGTAGAGGGAAATCTTGGGCATTTTGTATAGTCCCGTCCTCCATGCAAGAGAGGAAAAGGAGAGCTTTGACATAAAAGCCAATTAAGTGTGTTGGAGGGGCAGGGAATAAAAGATTCAGGACCAAAAATGTTTAGTCTAGATACTAATGTGCAGACTCTCTAGTGCCCGCGAAAATGTGGCTTCTCCAAACCAAAACATCTTGTTAACAGCCCTCACCCTGTCTATGGGGCACATCGTGTGAAAATGTATTTTTTTAATTTATGGAAAGGGATAATCATCATTGCAGATTTTCGCATGGCGGCATGACAGGGGTGATGGGAGATGAGTGATGAAGAGGAAAATCCACATTGGTGTGGACGTGTGTGGATCCAGCAGAAAAAAGGTCTCCAGGGCCTGCCAGACACAGGGACCCTGTGGCTTGTCCTGCCAAGCGACTCAATGCTACAGTCACGTCCTCCCTCAGTGTCCTTCTGCCCATGTGCGCATTGGCTTCAAGGGAAGAGAAAACTGTCCTCAGAGAGTAGCGAACAGCAGAGGCCATTAGCTTCTTTCCAGATGGTCACTGGCGTGCTGGGTAAGGCGCAAGCTTACAGAGGCTTCTTAAGTAACTCGGGTAACATACTCATCCTGAGCTTGTACTTTTCTTAAACATCTTTTTAATACACGGATTAAATGGTGGAATGCCATTGCTTCTGGCACCTTTGTCATGAAATCTTTGCCCGCCCGTATGTCCTGAAATTGACAAATGGGATCTAATTAAACTAAAGCGCTTCTGCACAGCAAAAGGAACTATCAACAGAGTAAGCAGACAACCTACAAAATAAGAGAAAATTTTTGAAATCTATGCATCTGGCAAAGGTCTGATATCCAGCATCTTTAAGGAACTTAAACATATTTACAAGAAAAAAACATTAATATGTGGATAAAGGACATGAACAAACACTTCTCAAAAGAAGACATACATTTGGGTAATGAACATATGAAAAAAAAGTTCAACATCATTGATCATTAAAGAAATGCGAAACAAAACCACAGTGAGATACAATCTCACACAAGTCAGAATAGCTGTTACTAAAGAGCTAAGACATAATAGGTGCTGGTGAGGCTGCGGAGAAAAAGGACACTTATACACTGTGGTTGGAGTGTAAACTAGGTCAACCATTGTGGAAAACAGTGTGGCGATTCTTTAGACACCTAAAAACAGAGTTAATTGACACAGCAATCCCATTACTGGGTATATACCCAAAGGAATGCAAATCATTCCATTATAAAGATACATGCACACATATAGTAAGTGCAGCACTATTCACAAGAGCAGAGACATGGAATCAACCTAAATACCCATCAATGATAAGCTGGATAAAGAAAATGTGATACATATACACCATGGAATACTATGCAGCTGTGAAAAGAACAAGATCATGTCCTTTGCAGGAATGACTGAAATTCAAAACCTTTTTTTGCCTATCAAAAGCAGCCATGGCATGCTCAGATGGCCAACTTGACCTGGTACCAAGGAGAAAAGTGTCTGAGACTTTTTTTTTTAATTCAAGGTGAGCTTGAGAAGACATTCCTGCCCAAAATATTGGGCTTGAGTAATATATGAAAGAAATCAGTGTGTAATTGTTCAGAGAAATATTTGAACATATTGTGATTGTCCTTAGCAAACTAACGCGAGAACAGAACACCAACCACCACGTCTTACTTACTAGAAGGAGCTGAACAATGAGAACACGTGGACACGTGGCAGGGAATAGCACACACTGGGGCCTGTCAGAGGGTGGGAAGTGTGAGAATGGGGAGAATCTGGGAGAATGGCTAGTGGATGCTGGGATTAATACCTGACTGGTGGGATGAAGAGTGCAGCAAACCACCATGGCACACGTTTACTTATGTAACAAACATGCACAACCTGCTCATGTGGATGGATTAAAGATGGAAAAAAAAACATTAAAGATGGAAAAAAAAAAACATAAAAATAAATAAATGGCGGAATGCACACCGAAAGGCAGATGCTCCTGAGAGGCGAAGGAAATGGTGACCCACGACTAAGCGAATTAATTCACAGATGCTGAACATGTGCCTTGGGTGAGCCAGGCATGGAGCTGCTGCCTGTAAAGCAGCCCCTCTCTCCAGATGACCCCTTCAGGAGACTGAAACACCACACCACAGTGAGGAAACCCCGATGATGCCCACATGCCCCATGGAGAAACCCACCAGGAGCACGTGTGGAGTGTGAGCCCTGGAGACAGCGAGGTGGCAGGGATGCGGGTTCTCCCACCTACCCGCTACAGGGCTCTCCTGGGTGGCTTAATGCCTCTTCTCGATGTCATCATCTGTAGAGTGGGACTGGCACTAGAGCATCTGTGGGCCTCAGTGGGAGGAAAGCAGACGTGCACAGGACCACCCAGCATAGCTCTGGCTCATGAAAATCAGTCAGCTACCACACCCTGATCTGGGAGGGAGGAAGGGAAGGGGCACTTCCAGAAATACTTGAAGCCTGAGCTAGCTGGTCATAAGAGAGAGCAGGCCTGAATCTGTGCAGTATGGGGGATTGGCAGGAGGGTCCTTGGAAAGCCATACTCTGGTCACCTGTGGGTGAGAGGATGTGCAGCACTCCCCCACTGCTGGGCCCAGGTTGAGGGTGGGCATGGTGGGTGAGGCTGAGACACAGGCAGGACCCCCGAAGCCACCTTCCCTGCCCCATATCCCACCTCAGCCAGTACAGCCAGATTTTTACACATGAGAAAAGACCCCCTCTTCACCAGCAATAACTTCGTGCAGTCTGAGGTGGTAGCTTTATTTCTAATATCTATTACTCGAGAATAAAAGGTAATAGTAAGTGACCCCCATGAATCCAGTAAGACTTTAAGATAAATTGGTGATGAGCTAGCTACCAAGGTATCTATATATGCCTTGGCACTGAATGTGTGTGCGAGGGTGTGTGTGTGCGTACTGGGGTGGAATGATGAGAGCCAGAATGTGTGTGTGTGTGTGTGAGGGGGTGTGTGTGTGCATACTGGGGGTGGAATGATGAGAGCCAGAATGTGTGTGTGTGTGTGTGAGGGTGTGTGTGTGTGTGTACTGGGGTGGAATGATGAGAGCCAGAATGTGTGTGTGTGTGTGTGAGGGGGTGTGTGTGTGCATACTGGGGGTGGAATGATGAGAGCCAGAATGTGTGTGTGTGTGTGTGAGGGTGTGAGTGTGTGTGTGCTGGGGGTGGAATGATGAGAGCCAGAATGTGTCTGTCTGTCTGTGTGTGTGTGTGTGTGTGTACTGGGGGTGGAATGATGACAACCAGAATGTGTGTGTATGAGGGTGTGCGTGTGTGTGTGTACTGGGGTGGAATGATGACAACCAGAATGTGTGTGTATGAGGGTGTGTGTGTGTGTGTACTGGGGTGGAATGATGACAGCCAGAATGTGTCTCTGTGTGTGTGTGTGTGCACACACATACTGGGGTGGAATGATGAGAGCCAGAATATATGTGTGTGTGTGTGTGTGTGTGTGTGTGTGTACTGGGATGGAATGATGAGAGCCAGAATGTGTCTGTGTATATGTGTGTGTGTGTTTGTGTGTGTGTGTGTGTTGGGGGTGGGATGAGAGACAGAATGTGTGTGTGTGTATATGTGGTATATGCTTGTATGTGTGTGTGTGTGTCTCTCTGTTGGGTATGGGATGATGAGAGACAGAATGTGTGTATGTGTGTGTGTATATGTGTGTGTGTGTTTGTGTGTGTGTGTGTGTGTGTGTTGGGGGTGGGATGAGAGACAGAATGTGTGTGTGTGTGTATGTGGTATATGCTTGTGTGTGTGTGTGTGTCTCTCTGTTGGGTATGGGATGATGAGAGACAGAATGTGTGTATGTGTGTGTGTGTATATGTGTGTGTGTATGTGTGTGCGTGCCTTATGTAAGTGATGCTTATTTTGTTTTTTATTTTTATTTTATGTATTTATTTTTTGAGACCGGATCTCACTCTGTTGCCCACGCTGGAGAGCAGTGGCACTGTCTCACCTCACTGCAACTTCAACCTCCCAGGTTCAGGGGATCGTTCCACCTCCGCCTCCTGAGTAGCTGCGGTTACAGAGGTGCACCAGCATGCTCTGCTATTATTTGTATTTTCAGTACGGATGGGATTTTGCCCTGACGCCCTGGGCTCAAGTGATCCTCTGGCCTCGGCCTCCCAGAGTGCTGGGATCACATGCGTGTGCCACTGTTCCCGGCCTGCTTATTTTATAAAGGGCAGAATAACCATACATGTGCACCTGGGACCTGGGTGTCTCTTGAAATATCATGACTCTCCCCTGAGGAGCTTTGCTTTGGAGGTGGGGAGGTGAACAGGGATTTTAATCAGATGTGTGTGACACACTGTGATCCATATTTTAGATGGATGACTGTGGCTGCTGCGGGGACAAGCCTGAAGATGGAGAGCCTCAGTGGGCAGGTCACCTGCGTGGCTGGAGCAGGAATCCAGCCAGAGTCAGGAATGCCTGCAGGACGCCATGGGGGCCATGCCTGGAGGAGCAGAACTATGTGGGAAATGTGCCGACGTGACATGTGATATCTTCCCCTTCACCACATGAGCCTCTGACCTGAAATCTTCAATGTCCTCTTGTTGTCTAGAGAATAATCGAAACTCCTGGGAATGGCAGGCATCTACTCAAATGCCATGCCCTGGGGGAGACTTCTGAGGCCCCCAGACTGGCCCTGTCATTCTGGCCCTCATCACCCACCCCCAACACACACAGACACACACACACTGCATCAATCCCTGCTCAGTTTTCCCTCTGATGCCTTCGCAGTGTCTGAGATGCTGTATACATTACCTATTTGTTCTATTACTTGTCTGTCTTACTTCTCAGCCCTAATCCCAAATTCCACAGAATGAGAGTGGATTTGGACATAGGTGATGGAGGAGGTAATTAAGTTAAAATAAGGCCACAGGGTGGGCCCCCAGCCAATCTGCCTGGTGTGCGTTAAGAAGAGGAGATGAGGATGCAGGCATGCACGGAGGCCCCGTGAGGATGCAGGTGTCCGCAGGACAAGGAGGGAGTCCTCAGAGAACCTGACCCTGCAGCGCCTTCATCTCAGGCTTCTGGCCTCCAGAACTGAGGCAGAAGAAGCTCTGTGGTTTAAGCTGCCAGTCCGGGCTACTTCGTTGCCACAGCCCAAGTGAACCGATACAACTGCTGCCTGGCGGTCCCTGGAATGCGGCCCAGCGTGAGCAGGGGCTGAGGAGGCACCTGTTGAATGGGCGCATGCCGCAGCACAGAGCCAGATTGTTGATGTCCTCCCCAGACCTGACAGTGCTCAAGTGGTTCTTCCTCCATCTGCCTTCTTCTAAGGATCCAAGTAACCTCTGGATACCCGTCTGTCCTGGGTAGGCTCAGGCCCAAACCTAGAATTGCTACATTGCAGTGCCAGCCAGGTTCTGAGCAAGTGCTCCTGGAGGGACCTGTGAGGGCAGGGCATGGAAGAGGAGCCTGCCGCAGATGGAGCCTCAGGAGCTCTGGACAGCAAGCTGCTGGGCCCCTGGGCATTGTTCCTCCCCTACAGCCAGTGCTTGGATACAGGCTCCTGGGTGGGTGCCAGCCTGGAAACGCTCAAACTGCTGCCACTTCTGGTTTTGGGGACATGGGGAGCAGCTCAAGGGCCCAAGGAGGGCCCCCTGAAGAAGGTGGTCAGTACTGCCCTTGAGCAGCAAAACATACAGGCCACAGCGTGACCCTCACAAAGCTGGTAAAGGGGATCCAGGGGATTTGGACCGGGCACCGACCCTGTCTACCGCAGCCTGAGAGCATGTCCTGGAGTCTTCTCCTGAGCCCCGGAGACCCCTACTGTTTGCTTCTAGGGCCAGTACTGCACGCATTGGCTTTAAATGTGTCTAATTAAGACAGGGGCATCTGTCTCCTTCACTAGAGAGTAAATCCTCCAGGTAGGGTCCACACCTGATCTATCTGAGGTTCCTGGCATGGTACTATCCCTGTGGTGCGGCAGATGGGTGGCGTATATTTAAATGAACTGAGGACATGGATTGATGATTGATAGGGGAGTCCACCTTGCCTGTCTAATGCAATGCCAGGGTTGCTCACAGTCCCATGTGTGACCCATTACATCTGACTTCTTTCTTCAGCCCAGGCTGAAGTGCAGTGACGCATTCTTGACTGACTACAACCTCCGCCTCCCGAGTTCAAGCAATTCTCTGCCTCAGCGTCCTGAGTAGCCTTGATTACAGACACCTGCAACCACATGTGGCTAATTTTTGTATTTTTAGTAGAGACAGTGTTTTATCATCTTGGCCAACCTGGTCTTGAACTCCTGACCTCATGATCCACCCGTCTTGACATCCCAAAGTACTGGGATTATAGGAGTGAGTCACCACGCCCAGCCTCATCTGACTTCTTTGGAGCTATGCAGTTAGAGAGTTCCATAGCAAATACCTCATGATTTTTCCAGAAACATAGACAAAACTTCATTTATATTAATAATGGGAACTGCAGAGAATAAAAGGGCTGATAAAAATTGCTCATTGTATTTCATGTGAATATAATTATTTAGAATGTGCTTCTAGAATGTAATTTTAATTATTATAACTTCCTAGAGAGATGTCAACTTTTCAGCTTAACAAAGGTGAAATATGTGAATGCATAAACAGTGTGAAATTTGTCAAGCAGCGCAGAGCCTGACTCCTGTGGAAGGCAAAGGGTTTCTTTGGTTTGTTTTTGGTCTGCTGTTTTTGGTCACGTGACTTCATGAAGTAGAAATGGGAAATATACCCAGGGATTCTGAATCTACACTCTGCCTCACAGTAATGTCCCTTATAAAGAAAAAATGTTTGAGATTATACCAAATGATTACTCCTACCATGAAAGTGACAAAGATTTGTTTACATTCAAATTGATGTTTCTGAATTAGTAAAAAACAAATAAACACCTTCCAGTCAAGACATTTTAAGAAGCTAAGAGCACAAACACATTTTAATGAGGGCTTGTACTCTTCTATAAGAACTGACAAGTCTGTTAAATGTGCATGTACACACACACATCTACATATATGAAAATACACCTTCAGTGACGCTTCCTTACTTTTTACTAATAAATTCAAATGCATCCCATTTCTAGATTGCTCAAGTTTGTATCTGGTCTTTTTGCCACCTGTGCTGCCTTATCTTTCTTCCTCATAGTCAAAAATGTCTGCCTTACAAAATCACCTCCAGTGTGACACACGACCAATATATAAAACACCTCAAAGATTTCTTCATAAATTAAATATTATCCTGTATGTCAAGAGAAGAGAATGGCATAGTTTCCCAAGCATATTAGACACCGAAATATTAGTAATTTTTTTGTTAAAAGTACTAAAGGATGCAAATAATTCACATAAGATAAAGGGTAGAAAGTTAAAAAAAAATCTCATTGCTAAATTCAACAAAATTAACCAAATTTTAACAACATCAAATAAATCAAGCATAGGAAATCCTTTTAAATGGCATTAGTTACTAATTAAAATAGTAATTCTATACATATTTGCACACATGCAATACTGGCGAATGTGTTGATGGTGTTGGAATAAACTGTGACACTTTCTCAGGGGACACTAACCATTCGAATGAACCCCCTTCTTAGCAGCACCCAAATTTCCTTTGGTGGGATCACCTCCCTCCCGTTGTGATGAGTGTTGGGAGGAGGATCGTGGCAGCTGCTTGTCTCTCACTCTCCTCGGTGCAGGGAGGAGACCCTCCCTCACTGGCCCCTTCCCAAAGGTCATGACAGGGTGTATTTCCCTCCTGTGCTCTGAGGCTCTGGCAAACACAGCACAGGCAGAGCCCATGGACACAGGTGATCCGAGTGGGACAGAGACTGACCGTGTGTCTGCTTCTCAGTTCTCAGGAACATTCTTCCCCTCTCTTCACTCCCCAAGCCAATTCTCCAGCCTCTCAGAGATTCTCTAAACCTGTAATTTCTGTCCCACAAATTTCCTTCTGTTTAAGTTATCCTGGATCAGCTTCTGCTGCTTCCAACGTCAGATGCGGATGGAGCGCTGTAAAAAGTTTAGTTGCTTTAGAATAAAACACTCTGGGAATTTACTGTGCCTAAGTTGTCTCTGACTTGAAACCTGTTTTCTCTCTCTCTCCCTTTCCCTCCTCTCCTCCCTCCCTTCTCCTCTCTTCCTCTCCTACCCCCTTCTCTCTCTGTCTCATTCTCTGTCTCTCTTTCCTCCTCCCTCCTCCCTCTTCCCCCCTCTCCCCTCTCTGTCTCTCTCTCCTCCCTCTCTCCTTCCTCTTTCCTCTCTCTTCTCTCTCTCCTTTCTCTCTCTCTCATCTCCTTCTATTTCTGTCTCCCTCTCATCCTCCATCTTTACACTCTCCTCTCTCTCTTCTCTCTCTATCTCTGTCTCTCTTCTTCTGCCTCCTCCGTTTCGCTTCTGTCTCTTTCTCAGCTCTCTTTCCTCTTTCTCCCTCTCTCTCTGCTATCTCTCTATCTCTGTCTCTCTTTCCTCCTTTCTCTTCCCTACCCACTTCTCTTTCTCTCTTTATCTGACTCTCTCTCCTCCTCTCTCCCCCTCCTCCCTCTCTCCTCCTCTTTTCTCTCTCTCTCCTTCTCCCTTCCCACCATGTCTCCAGGACCTCCCTTTTCCATGTCACCAAGTTCTAGGAATCTGATGGCCACGCAGGTCCCTGGAGCTTCATGATGGGTGTTTATATCTCATAAGAATGAATAAGCACCTTCAGAGGCTTTATTGTCCAGAAAAAGAGGCTGGGTCTGTGCAGGCAGCTTTCCTTTAAAGACACTGGTCCATTCATCACTCTCTTCTTCCCAAGTTATTTTGTGAGTTCATCATTGCAGTGCAGTCATTTCTGCTCTCAGGCTAGGGCTTTTTCAGCTAGGTTGACTCACCCATGTTCTCTGTCTTCCAGCCTCAGGATTCCATGTTACAAGTCATAGAAATGTGGCATAAGTTATCTTAGTGGAAAAATGGAAGCAGGAGGGATGTAGGGGGTGCCTTTGAAATTTCAATCAACTAGCATCACAGCATAATGTTGGGATCTCTGCAATACCACCTAGACTTGCCCACTTTCCTGACCCACCCACAGCTCTGCCCTAATGCTCAGGCAGCAGCCAGCACTCGGCTTCACCATGAGGCCCTGGAAATTTGTGTTTTGGTGGACAGCCTTGGTGTCCATCACAGACAGAGACCATGATGACAGAGAGGGGAAATTAGAATAATGAAGATTGTAAACTCAAGTCTTGTAATAATACATTTAGCAAAAATTGGGACACAGGATCTTCCTAAGGCTATGAGCACACATGTGAAAATAACACACTAGTGGGCAGTTAATGCTTTGTGCAATGGTGTAGAAGGAATTTATGCTTTTTCTTTGTAAATTTTATCTAAACGTTATACAACCATTTTCATCCTTTAAGAAATATTTATACTAGACTATTCACACCAGTGAATCATGACCACAATTCTTTCTGTTATTTGTTGATGCCTTTGGTCCAATTTTATGAAAATATTCTAGACCATTTGACCAGAACAATACTAGAAGGAAGGAACTGGGTGTGGGTTTCATTTGCATTTATTTTTTGTTTTGTTTGTTTGTCTTGTGTGTGTGAAAATAAAAAATCCTGGATCATACTATGGCCAAGCATTTTGTTTTAATTCTTAGGATTTGAAGCGACTCATGAAAAAGTTACCTTTTAATTAAATAACACACTTCCCCTGCAGAAAGAAAACCAAACTGGCATCCTGAAGTACTGTTGGTCTGTGTAGCTACTCCTTCCACCCCGACAGGGACAGGCTGGCACTGGCTCCAGGCATCAGGTGGCTGAGGAACCCCAATTGGCGGTGTGATGGTGCAGCCAGAAGCTCTCCAATGCTGCCTTGCCAGGGGCTGGAATTCCAAACACAGCTCAGGGCCCAGGTACCAGGCAAACTCACCATGCAATGCTGCAAGGTGTGACCTGCCTGGCCTTCAATTTTGCCCCGTGAGGTAGCCCGTTTTTGCAGTGAGAATGGAGGTCAGCTTTTCAATTACCATCCACCCTTTGACAGGAACTGCAGTTTTGTTGGGCCTGTTATGGAATCAGAAAAAAAAAAAAAAAAAGGAAAGAAAACCTAAGATACCAGTTTTTAAGGTATTACTTAATTGGAAGTAGTTTATTTGATAGAGTCTGACGATTTAGGCTAAACCATTTGTGGAAAGCAGCAAGACAAGGCTGCATAGTTGGGTGCCATGGGTCTGCAGCCACTCTCAGGGATAAGGTTCAAGATGAAAGGCTTACTGATCAGTCTGCATATATTCTGTTAGGCAAAACTATGCCTGACGGAATAGATCTAACATGATAAGTACCATCGCATCTTTACGAGTTCTTAGGAGCTAAAAGAATACAATCTACAAAATTATTTTAGTACAGCATGGACCATCTTCATATCTAAATTAATATCCCCAGCCACAGCAAAGCCAATTCACCACCATAAGCAAAACCATTTCTCTCCTACTGGTGATTGGATCATCTTCTGCATCCAGGATGTCTTCGTCCACTGGGAAAAGCTAGGAAAGATGCGGAACATGTGTAGATTCCATACGCAGAGACCCAAGTTCCTGGCATCTTTGCCTCAGAGTACCACATCACTGCCCCCTAAAACTCTTTCAGAGAATGTTTACTTCTCATTCTCATCACAGATTTCTTCTCTAACTCCTAAGACTTTTACTCTGTAGATCAATTTCTCCATCCTATCCAATTTCCAGGGTAAAGGGGAACAGAAAAAATGCCAGAGGAATTATTTACTCATTATATCCAACATTTGTTGTCTAGTTGATATTCGGTGTTCTTTGGGAATTCCTTCCAGGTCGCTACAGGCAAAAGAAAATGTTCGCCCTTTTTTCTCCCATGGCAAACAATTTGTAAGTATCTTTATTGTAATATACACAACTCTGTAGTGTCACCCGTGTTCATTTCTGCCTCCCTAAGAAGATTCTCAGCTGCCAGACAGCAGACAATTTTATCCTCTGCATATTCTATTTAGCTTTACAGAAGTTCTAAAACCTGATGAGGTCAATATGTGTTTGTAGAATGTTGGTCACTAATTTTCTCATTCCGCCAAATTAAGCAGCTGCCTAATAATCACAGTATGTTTAAGCATTTCTCTGAACAATTACACACTGATTTCTTTCACACATTACTCATCTCCAAATGTGTTGGGCAGGAATGTCTTTTCAAGCTCACTTTGAATTAAAAAAACAAAGTCTCAGACACTTCTCCAAGGGGAATTGGCCATCTGAGCACTCCATGGCTGCTTTTGATAGGCAACAAAAGGTTTTGAATTTCAGCCGTTTAAATGTCTTCAACTGTTTTCTCAGTATTAATAAGTGAATGTTTCCTCCCATGATTAATGTAAAAAGAATGTGGCTTTCTGAAGTCCCTGAGCCAATGCTTGCACTGCACATCAACCCTGCCTGGGAAGGTTGTCCTGCTGACCCTCAGGCACTAGAGGTGAAATCAGGAGAGCACCTTCACTGCTGACTCACCTGTTGTGCTCAGAGTCAGAACACTTGGGCCATGAGACATCCACACCTTCATTTCTTTTTCTTTTTTTTTTCTGAGATAGAATCTCTGTTGCCCAGTCTGCAGTGCAATGGTGAAATGTAGCTCACTGCAACCTCTGCCTCCCAGACTCAAGCAATTCTCCTGCCTCAGCCTCCCAAGTAGCTGGAATTACAGGTGTGTGCCACCACGTCCAGCTAATTTTTTGTATTTTTAATAGAGATGGTTTTTTGCCATGTTGGGCAGGCTGGTCTTGAACTCCTGACCTCAGATTATACACTTGCCTCAGCCACTCAAAGTGTTGGGATTACAGGCATCAGCCACTGCACTCGGCCACCTTCATTTCTTCTTGATTCAGTTATGTACATTGACTTCCAAATTGGTTGTTTTTCTAAGCGTCCCTCCCTTCCTCCTTCTCCTCCTCCTTTATTTATTTATTTTGCCTTCTCTCTCTTGTTAAGGTCATTTTTTTTTATTTTCTTTGTCAGCTTTATTAAGGTTTAATTGACATAAAAATTGTATGTATTTATCATATATAACATGTTTTAAAATATGTATACCTTAGAAAATGAGACTTTCTACTTAATCATTTTTGTGTGTGTGATGAGAACACTTAAGGCATAGTCTCCTAGCAGTGCCAAAGTATACATTATTATTCATATGGTCACCCAACTACAGGATGGATCTCCAGACAGATTCCATCCATCTGGCTGAAGCTCAGTGCCCTCTGAACTGCATCTTCTCAGTGCCACCTTGCCGTCCTGCCCTGATGACCATTGCCTACTTCCTATTTCTTTGAGTTTGACTTTTTTAGACTCCACCCATGAGTGAGATCATGCAGCATTTATTTTTCCTGGCCTGGCTTATTTCACATAACCTAATGTTCCCAGGTTCATTCATATTGTCACAAATGGCAGGATTTCCTTATTCTTAAGGCTGAATAATATTTCATTGTACAGGTCATCTTTTATATACTGTCTTGTAAAATAGAATTTCAAAATCCATGAATGTTGTTTGGTTTTGTATTTCTATCAACTACCACCAAAACACAACTACACTGATTTAATAATTACTTCAAATTACTGCACCTGATGGCTACAGTTTACTCCTTTGTTCAACGCTTAGGATTATCCTATAAAGTCGATGCTATTATTATGCCCAATTGTCAGAAGAAGACTGAGCACAGAGCCATTAAAAAGTATGAGCTACTCAGGAGGCTGAGGCAGGAGAATTGCCTGAACCCAGGAGGCGGAGGTTGCGGTGAGCCAAGATCGCGCCATTGCACTGCAGCCTGGGTAACAAGAGTGAAACTCCATCTCAAAAAAAAAAAAAAATATATGAGCAAGGGCACACAGGAAAAAGTGGCAAATCTCCGCACAGCACGTTTCTCCTGGGTGATTTCAGAAGTGATTCTAATAAACTGATAAGAATAGGTCCTACACCTGACAGTAGCCGAAAGACCAACAAGGATGCCCTCTCTCACCACTGCCATTCAACATAGTTTTGAAAGTGCTGGCCAGGGCAATCAGACAAGAGAAAGAAAGAAAGTGTATTCAAACAGGAAGAGAGGAAGTCAAATTGTCTCTGTTTGCAGATGACATCATCCTGTATCTAGAAAATCCCATCATCTCAGCCTAAAAGCTTCTTAAGCTGGTAAGCAACTTCAGCAAAGTCTCAGAATACGACATCAATATGCAAAAATCACAAACATTCCTGTACATCAACAATAGACAAAGTACCAAATCATCAATGAACTCTCATTCACAATTGTTACAAAGAGAATAAAATATCTAGGAATACAGCTAACAAGGAAAATGAAGGATGTCTTCAAGAAGAACTACAAACCACTGTTCACGGAAATCAGAGAGGATACAAAGAAATGGAACAACATTCTATGCTCATAGATAAGAAGAATCAATGTTGTTAAAATGGCCATACTGCCAAAGTAATTTATAGAGTCAATGCTATTCCCATTAAACTAACATTTGCATTCTTCACAGAATTAGAAAAATGTGTTTTAAAATGTATATGAAACCAAAAATGAGCCTGAATAGCCAAGACAATCCTAGGCCAAAAGAACAAAGCTAAAGGCATCACACTACCAGACTTCAAATTATATACTACACGGCTGCAGTAACAAAAGAAGGATGGTACTGATACTAGAACGGACACATAGACAAATGGAACAGAACAGAGAACTCAGAAACAAGATTGTACATCCACAACCATCTAATCTTTGACAAACCTGGCAAAAATAAGCAATGAGAAAAGGATTTACTATTTAATACATGGTGTTGGGTGAAGTGGCTAGCCATATTCAGAAAAATGAAACGGGACCCATTTTGCTAATTAAGACATACCTGAGACTGGGTAATTTATAAAGGAAAGAGTTTTAATTGACTCATGATTCCACATGGCTGGGGAGGCCTCAGGAAACTTACAATCAGGGTAGAAAACACCTCTTGATAGGGTGGCAGGAGAGAGAATGAGTGCTCAGTAAATGGGGAGGCCCCTTATAAAACCATCAGATCCCATGATTCAATTGTCTCCATCTGGTCCCTGCCATGACATGTGGGGATTTGTAGAAACTACAAGATGAGATTTGGGTGGGGACACAGCCAAACTATATCAAAAATTAACTTAACAGCTTACACAAAACTAAAGATAAAGAGTTTCATGTAAAACCCAAAACTATAAAAACAGTAGAAGAAAATTTAGGCAATACCATTCAGGACATAGGAACAGGTGAAGATTTCACGATGAAAACATCAAAAGCAACTGCAACAAAAGCCAAAATTGACAAATGAGATCTAACTGAACTGAAGACCTTCTGCACAGCAAAAGAAACTGTCATCAGAACAAGCACACAACCTACAGTGTGGGAGAAGAGTTTTGCAATATATTCATCTGACAAAGGTCTAATATCTAGAGGCTACAAGGAATTTAAACAGATTTACAAGAAAAAAAACAAACACCCCATTAAAAAGTGGGCAAAAGACACTAACAGGTACTTCTCAAAAGAAGGCATTTATACAGCCAAGAAATATTAAAACAGCTTAACATCACTGATCATTAGAGAAATGCAAATCAAAATCACAATGAGATACCATCTCACACCAGTCAGAGTGGCGATTATTTAAAGGTCATGAAACAGCAGATGCTGGTGAGGCTTCTTCAGAGTAATAGGAATGCTTTTACACTTTGGTGGGAATGTAAATTAGTTCAACCACTGTGGAAAAAGTGTGGTGATTCTTCAAAAACTTAGAACCAAAAATATCATTTGATCCAGCAATCCCAATATTGGAAATATACTCAAAGGAATATAAATATATTATACAGATACACGTATATTCATTGCAGCAATATTCACAATAGCAAAGACAAGGAATAATGCAAATGCCCACCAATGATAGACTGGACAAAGAAAATGTGGTATATATATATATGATGGAATACTATGCAGCCATAAAAAGGAAGGAGATTATGTCCTTTGCAGGGACATAGATGGAGCCAGAAGCCATCATCCTCAGCAAACAAATGCAGGAACAGAACACAAAACACCACCATGTTCTCAGTTATAAGGAGAAGCTGAACAATGAGAACATATGGGCACAGGGAGGGGAACACAGACACTGGGGTCTGTTGGGGGTGGGGTGCAGGGAGGGAGAGCATCAGGAAAAGTAACTAATGCATGCAGGGCTTAATACCTAGATGAAGGGTTGATAGGTGAAGCAAACCACCATGGCACACGTTTACCTATGAAACAAACCGGCACATCCAGCACATGTATCCCAGAACATAAGATAAAATTTTAAAAAAAGAAATGGTTCTAATAAAGGGATTATTTTTCACGTGTTATCACTTAATATGCTGCAGACTGAGCTTCAGGTTGTGCGGTGAGCCTCAGGTGACTTTGCGTGTGAGTGACTAGAGGTAAATAGAGTGCTGAATTCAGTAAAAAATTAAGAATTGTTTTTCCTAAATTTTTGGACACTTATCAATACTAGAACAGAGAGGTGATTGCTATCTAATATCCCACTAATCTCTGCCATATTAATCATGCCCGTTGCCACCCTTTACATCATAGGATTCTGCACATCATCAAGGTCATTTCCCAAACAGATGATTTCTGGAACCGGCAAAAGGTTCTCAGAGATAATGAAATGAGGTCACAATCTAAGTAGGTGTGTGTAGCAAGTCAACCAGCAGACATATGTGAAAAGAGAGGCTACATTACAATGAGATGCAGAAATTCCTTGTTTCAAACCTTTTAACCTAAGCATTTATGTTTCCTAAACTTTGGATTTGAGACCTGGTGAATTATTATTTTTTTTTTCATTTTCAGGGGTGGTTATGGAAGATTAGTACTTAGATCCTTCTAACAGGCTAGGATTTGGATAAACCTCCTTTTTCACTCCTTCCTGTGCCAAATGATTCTACTTTTGCAGGTCGCTGCGGTTTTTAAATCACCTTCAGTGCATTGTTTAACTTGAGTTTCCTTTTTGCTTGTAGAATATATTTAAAGTACAGAAAAGATCTAAGAATGATATAAACACCACCACTAAGAATTAATGACATTGTATCAGACGTTTTCCCAAGTGTCTTAAGAAAAAAAAAAAGTGCTTTAAACGTTGGAAAACAAGCAACAAAAACCAGAACGGGAGGAGGAAAAAGAGAAAGGTAAGCAAAAGAAGAAAGAAGACTAGCATGCCTTTCCAAATTTCCTGGTCTCTGCTCATCCTGACTTGGGCACTGTCATTTTTATTTAGCCATCAGGCCAGGACCCAGGGTCACTAGGGGCCCTGATACACGGTGCTGGCCTTGGAGACAGAGCTTGGCCTAGGTCTCCTGGCCTAGTACTCCTCTGCCACTCCCCACTGCCAAACACTTATAAAGACCACAGTTAAATAACTGTGAAAAGAACTGACCCAAACGTTTAACTCGTTCTTTTTTTCTTGCCTTCTCTTTTTTCTTCAGGGGTCCTGAGTTTCCTTAAAGGCATTCTAATCCATGAGTGCGCACAGAGAGCAGGTGGGCTCCCCTCCCCGGTGCCTTCCGACCAGCATCTGGAAAAGGATAGTCAGAAAGGCAGTGAAAATTACCCCACAACGCTGGCAGGCAGGGAAGCACTTAGTAACTTATGTGGGTGTCAAGGGAAGGGAGCCGTCCCAGAGCAGACCCGTGATGGGCCATTCTCCACCATGTGATGTTCATTTTCTCCACCGAGATTTAAAAAGAAGAGGAAAGGAAAGAAAAGTGCATAACCTCCTTGGAAAGACAGCTCCTCCTGCTGAAAATGTGTTGCAGACTCGGTCAGTCAGATGGACTTAATTGGAAGGCACTCTCTTTTTGATGAAAAAAGAAGGAGAAAGATTTGTAAAGTTGAACCAATGTTAACACACTCGCATCACACAAGGAGCTGAGTTTTGATCTGCTTCATGCTGAGAGAGCAGGAAGGAGACCAGAGCGTGTCTGAGACTTTCTAAGCTTAGCGCTAAGGGATAAACTTCCATCTACAGCTTCTTGCAGTTCTCACAACTGCACTACACAAAGTGAAAAAGAAAAGGTGACTGTAGTGAAGAAACATATTTCTAAGTCTTCTCAAAGCCATGATGATCTATGAAGTCAGCATTCATAGAAGCACAGCTTACTGTGTTCTGTGTGCCACTCCCTCGTGTGCACCGGGAATCCTGACCCCGCAGCTTACTAAGTGTGTAGTGTGTGCTGTGATCGCGTGTGCATGTGGAATGCTGACTTCATCTCAGCTGATGACTTAGTTTCCTGGTCCATTTAAACACTGAAAATGTTAGGACTGATTCCTCCATTTTCTCAAAATCCAAGTGTGTAATTGAAATCGGCCCTACTGTTTTTAACTTTCTGTGGGGAGGGAGACCCGGCAGTCCATCTGTTATGGAAATTTTTGAAAGACACAGAAGGTACATTATTCTTAGCCAAAAGGATTTCTCTTGGTATTTGAAATTGTTCTCAGTCTTTCATCCTTTCTTTCCTTGGCCTCCCCAGTCCTCATGTTGTGACCATATGCCTGAGATATGAATTTCCCCTTTGCTTTATGTTAGTTAGGGCCAGTGAAACTCTTCAACGACTCATTGAGTTACTCCTCATAAGATTTCATCTGATTTTACATATTAAAAAAACAAAACGAAACAAAAAACCTTGAAACTGGTGGATAACTGTTAGTTATAAAGTTAGCAATATATAAAAGGAAATGGATAAAGAGAGCATGTTATACAGGTATTGCAAGCATGAACAGCTCTATTGTTTGAAGTGGGAACTTGGCCAATCCCAGATAACGGCTGACCAGCCATATCTGCAAGCTGATGTTTGTGTCTACAGTACTCTGCGAGTGTTATGTGACTGCCTGTGAGATGGCCGTTCCGCACTCTGCCTGAGCATCTGAGGATGTCTTATCTTTTATTTGCCATCTCCATTGCTTCAATTTATTACCATTTATATTGGATTCTAAATTTTAATATGGCTATGTATGTGTTATAAGTCATGTGATAACATATCCAATATCACTAAAAAGTCTTAATTATTCTGTAATCAAAATATTTTACAAAGTGTATGTAGCACATATAAAATAACACTATGATTATTTATAATTTAAATACTATAGTGAACAAGATAGTTTGCAGATATTAGTAAACATAAAGATATAGTGTGCCTGCTATTTCCAAGAAAGTTTGGTGGTATTCATTATATTATTATAATCATTATATGGTATTCTTTGTATAAAAAGCACACTCATTTTGTAACCCAGCTGTCTTTTGAACCATATAAAAAGTTTCTTCTGGTACAGAGGAGAAGTTCAAATGAAATTCTGTTTACATGTAATAGGTGCTTGACTCAAGCAGTGCAAACGATGAACTCAGAGTCCGAGTGATGATTGTCCCCGTGGCTCCAGACATGCAGAAAGAACATGGGAGCTTTGAAAGAGTCACAAACAGAATCTATGTCCAGCCTCAGTCTTCATGACCTGGCATTTGCTTCTAACAGTGGACTTTACATAACTCTCGCAGCAGCCTGTGAAGTTGGGAGAAGTCACTGACATTTTGTCCATCCTCACGTTTCAGTGTGATGGCATATGCAGAATACCTGCCAGGTACAACAGGATGTGCCAGTGACTTGAAGACCAGGGGCTTCGTCTCTTCTTCTGGGCACCTCTCCCCATTTATGTTTCTCCTCTTCACTCCTGATTCCTTTGCATTCTCCCTTTCAATCGCTTTCCATTTATCTCTGCGTGCAACTTTTTTTCACAAGCTAATTTTCTTTCTTTTTTTCTTTTTTTTTCTTTTTTCTTTTTTAGACAGAGTTTCGCTCTTCTTACCCAGGCTGGAATGCAATGGCGCGATCTCGGCTCACCGAAACCTCCGCCTCCTGGGTTCGGGCAATTCTCCTGCCTCAGTCTCCTGAGTAGCTGGAATTACAGGCACACGCCACCATGCCCAGCTAATTTTTTGTATTTTTAGTAGAGACGGGGTTTCACCATGTTGACCAGGATGGTCTCGATCCCTTGACCTTGTGATCCGCCCGCCTCGGTCTCCCAAAGTGCTGGGATTACAGGCGTGAGCCACCGTGCCTGGCCGCTCTCAAGCTAATTTTCATGGGACACTATGGACATCTTTCCGCCTCACTGGAATTGCTCAAGATAAAGAACATTTCATAGATCAGTGGCTATACTGGACAGGAATGGCTGAACATAGAAACAATGACAGTCAACAATTAAAAACAACTTTCAATTGAGTTGCAAACGTTCCTTATTAAGTTTCTTTAGCATGAGTACTCCACATATGAAATCCTCCGCTTGGTTCTGCATATGGGGGCAATTATTACAAGCAACACACTTCAGAAAAGTTGAGAAATTACTTCACGAGGACCATGTAATCTCGATGCACACATGCAATTATTTCTGCATTTGAGCCATTATTACTCACTTTCCCATTGATGAGAAATTAATATCATCCTTTCACTAAACTAATGCTTCCTTGGATTTTTGTTTTTTGTATTTTAATGACAGTTCTCCCTGCACAATTATAAATTGTGTCTGTCAGGCCTCTGTCTCCAGCAGTTCCCACCCTCTGCTCTGTGGCTGGAGACCCTGGACATCTGTAATCACGCTCTGAGGATGGTCACATACCCCGGTAGACCTGCCCCCATTCCACACTTACCCCATTTTGCATATATGCAAATTAATACACAATCTGGGTGATTTTATATTCCCAGAGGAATCTTCATATCCAAAATCATAATCCACTTTTTAAAAATCATGAATAACATGTTTCGACTGCCAAGCCACCAGCACTGACCAGCTTATCATCACCATTTGGCATGTTGTCTGAATCTGTTTGCCATTTTAGTTTTCTTTTTTTGAGATCTGATGACACCAACACTGACAACAGTAATGACAACAGCAAACTTGAGGGGAGCTATGCGTCCTGCAGCCCGTCGCCTGAGCTCGCATCGCTCCGGGGCGATGTGTGTCGTGGTCATCCCCAGCACACAGACCAGTAATAACCACTCGGTGCCCCCATGGAAGCATGGGAACTGAACTTGAAACAAAGTCATTCTAAATTTTTAACACTTTGGCTCATACATTGTGAGTGGCTTATTCTCCACGGTCCTCCTAGGTTTGCTGGCAGCAGTGTGACCTTCAGCAGGAACGGCTCATCCATCATGCTTTGAACTTTTCACTTCATTCCGTGCTCACTTCAGCTTTGCAAGGAAACCTTTGTCCACAGCCCTGTTTACTACACACGAGGGAGCCTCAATCTGTGTAGCTCTGAAACACAAGAGAGGCCCAGGGATGGCAGCAAGGATCACCCATTCAGCACCTTCAAACTCGAGTGCAAATGGTCATCTCTAAAACTCATTTATTATTTTGTCCATCATCTCATCAGGTAATGAAAATGAGCTATTTTTACTGTATTTCTGATAGAACTCAGTTACTATGTTTGTAATAGTGAGTTTTTGATAGGAATCTGAGAAATTTCCTTAGCATTATGTAGATTATAGGTTTGTTCGCAGCAAGAAAGGTAGGTAAGAACTTAACTGAAAAGTTTATTTGATATGATATAAAGGATGGTTTATAAATACTAAATATGGCTTTCTTCTTCTCAGACGTAGAGCAAGGGAGATAATCTCCTAGGATTGTGCTATTGGAATCTTTGAGGAAATTCTCCCAGATTTATTATGTCTCCCAGGAGCAAAATTTAAAACCACATAGTAATAGATAAATAAGCAAACAAACAAAAATATTTTCCAAATGCAAGACCAAAATGAATTTGCCAGCTACTTATATTCAGAAAAAATTTAAAAAAAAGATTTACTGACTTAAAAACATAGCTTTCTAGAGGTCTGGCTGTAAATGACAGGTCCTCAAATACCTGGCCCAGACCTTGGCTTTGGGGACAAGATGTTCCCCAAGAAAAGAAAGTGATGTTTGGTTGATAACTCCATCACATCTACTGTAATTTGTCAGGGGAGTAAAACTGCTCTAGACTTCATCTCTGATTCTTCACTTATGTGAAAAGAATGTGGATAAAAAACACCCCTAGAAAGACATACACAACACTTTTAGAGATTATCATCATGGGGTAGGTGGATTATATGTAATTTTTAACTTTTTAATAGTTTCTCTATGTAAATAAAAATGCATGCAATAGATAAAATTGCAGATGTGGTTGATATAGTACTTACATTGTATGATAATTGATGAATTTCTAGCACTAATTATATTAGATTTAGTTCTTTCCTCAAAGTTTACTGTTGTATGATCACAAAGAAAAAAAAAATCTTTGGATGAGTGATTTTCAATTGACTCATGAATATCCCAGTTTCATACATCAAGTAAGAAGCAAGAAGCAAGATTTTTACACAAGCTTTAGAGATAACAAATGACACAGCAAGAAAAATCAAGTATAATACATTTGAGCAAGTTCTAAGGCCAGTATCTTCTCTGAATTTCAGTTAAGGAAATGGTAGCTATATATAGTGCTGGTTGACTTTACGTGTCAAATTGGCTGGGTTAGGAAATGCCCAGACAGCTGGAGAGCTGGTAATACATTGTCTCTGGGTGGTTCCCAGAGGTGGACGTTTCCAAAAGAGATTAGCATTTGAATCAGTGCACTGAGTAAGGAAGATCTGCCCCCAACCAAGGTGAGTGAGCACCGCAAATCAACGGAGGGCCTGGATAGAACAAGATGGCAGAGAAGAGGAGAGGAAACTTTGCTCTCTGTTGTGGAGCTGGGAAACCAATCAGAACTCCAGGTTCTCCAGCCTCTAGACTCTAGGACTAGAACCAGAAGCCTTTCCGGCCCTTAGGCCTCACACTGAGAGTTATGTCATTAGCATTCCCGGTTCTGGGGCCCTGAGACTTGGACTCAGCCACACCACTGGGATCCTTGGTTCTCCAGTTTGCAGATGACCTGTAATGGGGCTTCTCAGACTCCAGAATCATGAGTACTGATTCCCATAATAACTCTCCCTTGATCTGTCTGTCTAATTATCTATCTACCTATCTATCTATCTATCTACATCTCTTAATATCTATGTAACTATATCTTCTATTATGTTTTTCTGGAGAATTCTAATATATATAGCATACACACTACACACACAAACACACACACACACATGCACAGTCAGTCCCCTATGTCTACCAGTTCCAGTATGGTAAGTACTCTAGGGTTGATTTGAAGCACCTGTCTATAGAAGGATATGTGCAGGTTACATGCAAATACTATACCATTTTATATAAAGGACTTGAGCATTCATGAATTTTGGCATATGTAGCAGATCCTAGACCTAATGTCCCTTGGATATTGAGGGACACTTGTGTGTGTGTGTATCTCATATATTCCACATATTCACAGTATATGTAAATATATATTCACATAAATCTCCTTCAATTTAAACATCAGGCCAAACCTTGGTTTCCTGAATGTGTATTCTTGTGGGAAGAGACAATGTGTACACACAGCAAACATTGACAGGCTCTCTGAAGACAGTTAGGGTGATGCTCTGGTGATGCAGGCATTGGGGCAGCTCATCTAGCCTGTCCCAGCCTGCACTAAGAGGAAGAGCAGAGTGTTATGGAGGTAGGCCAGCTTGTGCTGAGTATTGAGGTGGAGTGAGCTCAATATGGATGAGGGAAGGCAAGGAGAGTGTGATCCCAGCACAGGGAGGGTGAGGGGGCGTGGAAGGAAATGAGGTTAGGGAGCTGAGCAGGGACACATACATGGTGACTTTATCTGTCAAAATGAGGAGTTTTGATTTTATCCAGAAAAGTGATGGGAGGCAGAAGAGACTAATTTTTCCCACACCAGAGAATTCTAAACAATTTGTGTAGATACTCTGCCCTCAATGAGACTGAACATAAATCACCATTCCTTAAATGTGGGCTGTACTTAGCAACTCACCTCCATAATAAACAGTGTAGAAAAGGGGAAAAAAGTGTACCTTCATGGAAATGCAACAAGCATTATCTTAACAAGTCAATCCATGCCTGTATGTCTGTATCAACAGTGGTAAGTCATCTTGATAGTTTGTATTCTCCAATTTATAATTGGCTGATGGATTTTTTCTACTCACTGCACAGACAAAACCAATTTGCAGAGACCACAGTACTGCAGTAGAGAAAGAGCTGTATTAATTCAGAGCTAGCCTGAGGGAAGCACTGGAGTTATTACTCAAATCAGGCTCCTTGAAAATTCAGAGGCTAAGGATTTTCTAGGATAGTTTGATGGGCAGGGGGCTAGGGAATGAGGAATGCAGACTGGTTGACAATGAAATCATAGGGGTGTGGAAAATGTTCCTTGTGTGTGAGTCAGCCTCTCGGTAGAGGCCAAAGGATAGGTTGAATCATGAGTCTCAGGTTTGGGTGGGGTCAGCTGGTTACCAGAATTAGAATGCAAAAATCTAGGAAAAATCTCAAAAGTGTAATCTTATGTTGTATAATGGTGATGTTATTCATAGGAGGACCTGGGGTTGTTATAAATTTGGTGACGTCTGGAACAATGGTTGAACTATGCCTACATTTTAGCAGAATTCAAGCCTTTCCCATAATCCTAATCTTGTGGACTTTTATTAGCAAAGATGGGGCTAAGTTTAGGGAGGGATTATTATCATCCTTTGCTTTAAAGCTAAACTCCACATTCCTCCCTGGTTAGCTTGGCCTCTGCCCAGGAATGAGTGAGGGCAGCCAGCCTGTGAGGCTAGAAGCAAGATGGATTCAGCCATACTAGACTTCTCCCACTGTCATAGTTTTTGCAAAGACAGTTTCAATATAATACCCTGACAAAGGCATGTTACCTCTGTGGTCTTCCACCCCAAACCCATAACACCAGCGCAATCATGAGAGAAACACTAGACATATCCCAGTTGGGGGACATTCTACAAAATGTCCAATCAATATTTATCAAACTGTCAAGGTTATCAAATATAAGGAAAGTCTCAGAAAGTGTCACAGCCAAGAGGAGCTTAAGGAGACCTGAGGACACAATGTAATGTAATATCCTGGATGAGTTACTGGAACAAAAAAAATAAAGCATATTAGGTAAATATCAAGGAAATCTGAATAAAGTATAGAGTTATTTAACATGAAGACATCAATGTTGTTTTATTGGTTTTGACAAAATATCTCCCTGATGTAAGATGTTAATACTAGGGGGAACTGGGTATAAGGAGTAAAGACATTGTATTATCTTTACAACTTTTCTGTCCATTAGAACAATTATAAAAATATAAAGCTTGCGTCTGAAACACAAGTGGTAGAAAATCAGCTGTGGATTTTAAGGAAGGTGAACATTACTATCAGATCCTGCTGGAACATGCGGAAGACAGCAGAAGGCAGAGAATTTGGGAGGTTTCTCCAGGCAAGGAGAGAGGGGCTTGGGCCAAAGAAGTACCAAAAAGAGACTGGATTTGTGATACATTTTGTAGATGTAAGACATACACTTTGTAGTCTGGATGAAGGGAGTGAGAGAACTCTTTTTTAGCCAAGCCCTTGCATTTACAAGGTCTGAAGCAGGAACTCAAAGGAGATCCCAGTTACCATCTGTATAAATATCTAGAATTTAATAAACCAAGTAAACGGGTTTTAAAAAGTATATTAAATTTTTGAGTTATAATTATTAAATTTATAAGTTATATGCATTAAATTAATAAGTATATATTATTTAATATATATTGAAGAGTCTGTTTATCATGATTTGTGTGCATGTATAATCTATATACGCACACGTAGCGATTTTCAGCCTTGACAGATATAGCCTCATAAAGATCAGGAAAGCCAGGTTTCGAGGCAGAATTCTCAGACTCCCCTGGAGGCTAGCCCCTGGACCTGCTTGCTTTGTCTACTGGTAACAACAGGCACACAAGAACCTAGTTCACACAGTTATGGCCATCCAGGGCCACGTGTCCAAACTCCCACCTCAATCCATCACAAGCACCTGACTCACAGCCACCCATCCCTGTAGGGGTTCACACACTGGCTGCCGATGCAGGAAAGAATCTATGCAGGTTTCAGAAGTATACCTGGGTCATTTGGGGGTGGAAATTATGGGGTCTTGGGTATGCAAATGGGCTTGGAGAGGGGTATACTCTAACTGTGGGGAAAGACAGAGCCTAATGAGTCCAGAGTAAGGTTGTCCCAAAGGCAAACGGAGGGGTCCTTTTGCCCAGATATAAGAGCAAGGCTGAGTTAAACCTGAACCTCAGAGGGCACAGTGTTTTCATTTACAGAGATGAGCAAACAGAGGAGGAGTGACAAGGAGTGAGGTCTAAAGTTCTGTCTGTTGTTTTTATAACTGAGAAACCAAAACTTTTTCTATGTTCTCTGATTAGGGATATACCAACCTAAAATAAACAGCAGAGAGACTGACTCTCCAAAACCAAGAATTTGTTTGGGAATATCAGGGGCTTGCAATTTGGTAGAGGCATCTATGACAAAGCATGGGTCCATCCAGTGAGGTGGAGGAAGGCAAGGGTGTGTAAAGTGAAATGATGGAGGTGACCTTCCTTGTCTGAAACAATTATCCTTGCCTACAAGGTCAGTAAGGTGATGTCAGTGTTAGTCCATTAAAGAAACTGGCAGTGAGTGGGCAGGTGTCCTCATAATGTTGCCCACAAAATGGGTAAGTTTTATCGCTTGGAGGGTTCCAGTTCAATGACCACAGCCAAGGAGGATTAAACAATGGAATTTCATTACTTGCACCAAGTATGGAGGACACTGGGGTTAATTCCCCAAAATAGTGCCTCCCTGAATAAAGGTAAAGATGTGAGTTTTATTGGGCTGGTGAGCTGAGTCATCATACACAGAGGTGCAGAGGTGCAGTGAAAGCAGTGCAGGTATCACTGATCACGCTTCTACATACGTCACATGCATAGAAAATGGTGGGTAAGTTCCTTCCGGGCTAGGGTTTTTAGTATGGCAGTGAGGAGCACTGGCCAAAGATCGTCTCCAACTCAGGCATCTCTGCATTCAACCAGTTTTTTTTTTCCAAGGCTGAGCTTCACCTTGGAACTTTCTGAAATAACAGGAACTCAAGGTGCAACAGTTACAAGAGGGTACTTTTCTGCAGGATGTACTGGAAAACCAGGGATGCTGGGCTGCAGCAGATAGGCATAATCTCAGTGCTGGTTCTGGCTTCTACAGAATCTTGTGACACTTCCTTTTGTCAGGCAGGTGTGCGTGAGGGCACTCTCCATTCACTCCCAGCTCCATTTTGTTACGTTTGACAGAAAGACTCCATTTTAGTACTGACAACTTTCATAGACACAATATTTTATATTTATTGTTTCAGATGTTCTGTCTATTCAAGAAACATAGTAACATTTTCTAATATCACTAAACTAAATTACAAAATTAAAATCATCAACACCTACAATGTTCTTCAGAGAGAAAGTGGACATTTCAAAAAAGGGAAAGACATTTAAAAGGACCTCCTCTCAAAGTTTCTAAGAAAGAGAAAAACAGGGTTAAGAAATCCCCTAATTTTTTGGTTATAATATAGGCAAAAAAAATATGCATGGCACATATGTAAAACTAGTGTTTTGCCTTTTTAGACATCCTTAAAATTGTTACTTTACTAAGTGATTTTTGAAAATGGTTTGCAATTTTTAGTTTTTAATTAAGTCGAAAGCAATGTAGAAAGCGTTACGTGATTACATGACCTTTCTTAACCAAAAACAAAAACACAACAAAACACCCTATGAAGCAGTGACTCAGGATTCTAGAAGAGCAACTGCTACAGGGAGCCTGGTGAGGAGCTCACACTCTCCCTGGACAGGGTTTTCAGACTGTGCTGGGGAAGTTTCTGTGGTCTCTAGCCTGGGTTCTAGGTGGTGGTTGGAGAACCATCATTTTTGCATCATGAGGTGAAGGGAGAGCAGAGCCCTTCCTAATTCAGGGATCATTCTGCTAGTGCTTTCAAACAAACTCTACTTCTAAGGGCAAAATCAGTTCCTGAGATTAAAGTAAACTCAAGAGGATTAGAGGGGATTTAGATGCTCAGTTACAAAAATAGTTTTCCTGAAGGAGCAGAGTCCTTCAAAGCAAGTAGGCTTGCAGTATGAGTTTATCAGAAGTACCAAAACATCTGAAATACAGAATCCTGATATTTTGAGATTATTCATAAATATCTAATTTAAACTTCCCAACAACTGGTAATATTATCATCATTACATCCCATTTCAAAGAGGAAATAGACAAAGTAGTTAAATGACATAGAGATCAGAATCCATAGTTTTCAAAGCCACAATGTCCTATCCTCTCTTGCTGAAAGGAATCATGTGGCTTCAAGATTTAGCCATATCGTTGGGCTTCTATCAATTTGAATTTGATCCTCTTCTTAAAGTACTCAGGTAGGTATTTGTCAAACGGGCAATATAAGAATAAAAGCATAACCAGCTAGAAAACTGTGATAGGTCCCTTTGTGGAATAAGGACTAAAGTGGTTTATTTATTAAGATGTTATATAAAATATTTGAAGAGATCAACATTTAATTTTTAAAAATCCGTTGAGTTTGAAATAAGCTCATGGATTATGGATATCCAATGAAACAACTAAATCAGAACATCTACTACATCTTTGGATGAAATAACTCTTTACCTACTTATTACAAAACTTCATTTCTAGAAATTCAGCATAATAAATAGAGAGTCACCCAAATGTTTGGCTCCTTCCCTCAAGAAGTAGAGCCTCTCTATCTTCCCACCCCTTGAATCTAGTCTGGACTTCTAGAATCTTGGAAATTATGTTATGCAGATGCTATGCATAGGAAGTAAGAGTCCTAACATCTTCTAGCTCTGATAATTAAGCCACCCTAGAAAGAAACCAGGCTATTCTGCTGCAGACATATGGTGGATTAAAAACCATTAGCAAACCTGGACAGGTGAGTGAGGTCATCATAGGCCATCTTATCTCAGGTGAGACACCAGATACATGACTTCAAGTGATATCAAAAGAAAAGAACTTAAAGCATAATAAAAAGAAAAAAAAAGAGAAAGAAAAAAAAAAAATTCTCCCACAAAGCCCATACCAAATTGCTAGGCCCAAACTACTAAGCAAATGAGTGGGTTGTTCAATGCATAGGGTAAATATTGTATGAATTATGCATGTGTAAATTATTGCACTGACAGGCATAATGGTAAAAAAATATCAAAACTTTCAGGGCTTAACTTTTTTTTTTTTTTTTTTTTTTTTTTTTTTAGAAAGAAAGAAAAAGAATAAAGAAGAGGAGGGAAAAGGAAGAGAAAGAGAGAGAGAGAATGGGAGTATTGCTTTCTTGCCCAGGCTAGAATGCAGTTTAGTAATGGGTATTGAAAACCTCTTTTATACTGATAATTATACTTAATGATGTAGTCAGGAAGGAATAAGGGAAGAAAATAACAAAAAGCAGCCAACCAATATTTCATTTAAACCTATGAAATGCTATGCGATTACTGAGGAGTGATTTACTTCCAATTATGTAGTCACTTATGGAATAGGTGTGAGGTGGTAATGTATGTTTTGTGTATTTAAAGTGGAGAGTTCTATAAATGTTTATTAAGTTTACTTGTTCCGGGTCTGAGTTCAAGTCCTGGATGTCCTTGTTAATTTTCTGTCTCGTTGATCTATAAAATCGTTAGCTCTTCTTGTTACATTGATCCTTTTGCCATTATGTAATGTCCTTCTTTGCCTCTTTTGCTCTTTGTTACTTTAAAGTCTACTTTATCAGAGGCGAGAATTGCATCTCCTGCTTTTTATTTGTTTATTTTTACTCTCTGATTGGTTGATAAATCTTCCTCCTTCTCTTTGTTTTGAGTCTTTGTGTATCGTTGCATGTGAGATGGGTCTGGATGCAGCATAGCAATGGGTTTTGGCTTTTTATCCGATTAGAATATATATAACTTTAATACTGGCATTTGATGCTAGCTGGCTGTTTTGCCCATTAGTTAGTGTAAATTTTTCGTTGTGTTAATGTTCTTTTCTTTTTGATATATTTTTGGAAAGGCTGATATTGGTTGTTCCTTTATATGTATAGTGCTTCTTTCAGAAGCTCTTGTAAAGCAGGCCTGGTGGTGGTGAACTCTCTAAATACTTGTTTGTTCGCAAAGGATTTAATTTTTCCTTCGATTATAAAGCTTAGTTTGGCTGGATAGGAAATTCTGGGTTGAAAGTTCTTTTCTTTAAGGATGTTAAATATTGGTCCCCACTCTTTTCTGGCTTGTAGGGTTTCTGCTGAGAGATCTGCTGTAAGTCTGATAGGTTTCCCTTTATGGGTAACCTGACCTTTCTCTCTGGCTGCCCTTAGTATTTTCTCCTTCATTTCAACCCTAATAAATCTGGCAATTATGTGCCTTGGGGTTGGTCTTCTTGAAGAATATCTTTGTGGTGTTCTCTGTATTACCTGGAGTTGAATATTACCCTGCCTTGCCAGGTTGGGAAAATTTTCCTGAATGATATGCTGAAGAGTATTTTCCAACTTGGATTCATTCTCTTCATCACATTCAGGTACACCTATCAAACGTAAATTAGGTCTTTTCACATAGTCCCATATTTCCTGGAGACTTTGCTCATTCCTTTTCATTCTTTTTTCTCCAATCTTGTCTTCTCGTTTCATTTCACTGAGCTGGTTCTCGACTTCTGATGTCCTTTCTTCTACTTGATCAATTCGACTGTTTAAACTTGTGCATGCTTCGCGAAGTTCTCGTGTTGTGTTTTTCAGCTCCATCAATTCACTTATATTCCTCTCTAAATTGTCCATTCTCGTTAACATTTCGTCAAACCTTTTTTCAAGGTTCTTAGTTTCTTTGCATTGGGTTAGAACAAGTTCTTTTAATTCACAGAAGTTTCTTATCACCCACGTTTTGAAGCCTGCTTCTGTTATTGGAACACATTCGTAATCTATTAAGCCTTGTTCCGTTACTGATGAGGAATTGCGATCCCTGTAGAGGGAGAGGCATTCTGATTTTGAGTATTCTCTGCCTTTTTACGCTGATTTCTTCCCTTCATTATATATTTATCCGTCTGTTGTCTTTGTAATTACCGGCTTTCTAACTAGGTCTCTGAGCAGACGTCCAACTTGTTAATTCCCAGCACTGAAATCTGAGCAGTCCACTGCGCCAGCCAAAATCGCGGTGTTAAGATTGATGGTGCTTTTCTGCCCGGGAATATCCGGACTCTGCACCAAAAACTGGCACGCTAAGGCACCAGCAAAACCGCCGCGCCGGCCACAAGAGTCGCCCTGGCGACACGTGGGGCTTCTCTGCTGGGAATCTCCTGGTCCGTGAGCAACAAATATTCGTCTGAAAGTGTGGTGTCCTCTCGTTCTCTGCGCTTTCACTGGGAGCTAGGAGCCCGAGCTGCTAGTGATCAGCCATCTTGGATCTCTCTCCCCAGGGCTTAACTTTTAACAGCATGATAATATTGCAAATGCCTCCTCCCTCTGTGATACTATTTATTCATTAGTAAGTGGAAATCTTTTGTAATGAGATAAACTGCTGTGGTTATATTTTTATTATTTCTCTTCTCTAGTGAGAGATGCCAGAAATCTTCATTTAGTCTTTGAATCTGGCAATATCAGAGGAGAGGTGTGGACCTCTTTATATCACTTGAGGACTTTTCAGATAAGGTGGGTTGATGATGGTGACGCAAGACGGATGAGTGGACGGCCCCCTAAAGTTATAGATAATAATGGGCAGAGTCCTGTGATTTAAGCAAGAGAATATCATCAGAATGTGTGGGTTTTTGAATTTTAGAAGAAACTCTGCTGAAGGCTTAAGTTGTAATTCCCAAAGAGAAGTGAAAGAAACACTAATTCTGTGTCACTAAGATGGCAAATGTAAGACTTACTCCGACTCAACATCCTCAGGGTGGACTGTGACTCCTAAAACCTTGGGAGCCTGTAGTGTGAGGCCTAAAATTAAAGCCCAATATTACGTGCTACCTTGAACTCTGATGAAACTGATATCACTATTTCTAACCGCAAGTTGTCTTCCCCACTTGCTTCAGTAGATAAAGTCTTCTGGCCAAACAACCCTCCTTATCAAGGGAACCAGGGTACATTCTTGTTTATCCTCGAGTGGTGAGTCTCACATTCATGCCACCCACAGAATGATTCCGTCAAGCCAATGGCATCTTCCTTCAGTGCAATGGTCTGAATGTGTCCCCCCAACTGCATGTGTTGAAATCCTTACCCCCAAGTTGATGGTGTTCGGAGGATCCGCCTTGGTAGGTGATGAGGTAGAAAGGGACTTCATGCAATTCAACTTTCTGACAATAGAAAACAGTAAAAATTAGGGCAAAGCCTAGTTTGTTACAAAAGAAAGCACACATTTTATATCTCCTTAGAGTTTTATTTTATTATGGGAGGAGGGAATGATTTCAAAGTGCTTTGTCTCAAGAAATGTACAAATTTATTGGGAATTTCCTTTCAATAAATGTCATGTCCTCAATTTTTTTAAGTGACATTAGGGCTCTTATAAAAGAGGCCTCCAGGAGCTAAGGGAGCCTCTTCCCCCACTGGAGAACACAGTGACAAGGTGCCGTCTAACCACCAGGAAGACTGCCCTTGCCAGACATCAAATCTACCAGTGCCTGGAACTTGAACTTTGCAGCCCCCAGAACTGTGAGAAATAAATGTTTGTTGTTTACAAGCCACCCAGTTTATGGCATTTTGTTAACCCTGCCCAAATGGACTAAGACACATGGGAACCAGTGGCCACTCCACCTTCTTAAAGCCTCCCACAGACGCTGTTTGTTCCCACGTGCAGTCTCCATGTGGCCCCACCTGCTGTGCGATGTCCTCCTCCCTCAAGCTGTGAGCATATATAGCTACTAAAATGTGTCCCACCTCACCAGTCATGTATTCTACAGTCTCCATAACTAGAGGGTGGGACTTCCTTCCTCACCAATGGGGTAAAGTGGTGGTGAAAACAGAGCTCCACATTGAGGACAGATAAAAGGTAGCATCCCCACATCAAGGACACTGGGTGGCTTAAGCAGCAACCTGGACCAGTGAGCCAGGCATAGGAGCAGACAGCCTGCCTTTCAGATGGCACAGCCTAACATTGTTAAAACAGTGGGGCCTAGTCACTTGAAGCAAAGATGATAGGCACAGATTGGATTCCAGTGCTGCCTCTGCTTGATTTAGACATGAAAGTGGTCTGCTTCCGAACTTGACATTGTAAATTCTCTAGGATCTTGGACAATTTCAGTCAAAGGTATGATTTAAGTGATTGATTGGGTGTGAAAGCTGAGGATGTATTTGCCTCCTAAATCCAAATTGTAACAATAGTAATTTTTCTACCAAAATATTCCCAGACACTTTTTTAGAGACATGAAGTTGGGCTGTCCTGTACCTTTAGCCAGCCATCCTGGACACTGATGCCTAGGCCTTCTGCTGCACTCAGCTGATACTCTCCATTAAGATAGCCTCTGAGTCCCTGTACCAGGCACTAGCACTAGAGCTCAGATATGCGCTCTGCTCCTCCACAAATGGGACGAGCACTACAATCTCAGTAGCAGCTTGAAGGCCAGTGAATCCTTTTTGGCCTCCCATCTGGGCACATGCAGGCGGTCCACATTCAGATCTCCCTTGACTTTCTCTCTGCTCATGTCTTCATAGCCACACTGGGCTACAATTTGCCTTATCTCCTGGCTTCCTGCTTACTGCTCCACTCTCTCCTTATTCTATTTTAATTTTTGCTATTGTCTTGCTAACTCATTAGTTATACCTCTCTTTTTATTTTACTTGTTTCCCTATAATTTTTTTTCTTTTTTTTTTTTTTTCTTGAAACCTTGAAATGGAGTCTCGATTTGTCTCCCAGCCTGGAGTGCAGTATACCAATCTCTACTCACTGCAACCTCCGCCTCCCAGGTTCAAGTGATTCTCCTACCTCAGCTTTCTGAGTAGATGGGATTACAGATGTGTGCCACCATGCCCAACTAATTTTTGTATTTTGTCTTTTTTTTTTTTTTTTTTTTTTTTTGAGATGGAGTTTCGCTCTTGTTACCCAGACTGGAATGCAATGATGTGATCTCGGCTCACCGCAACCTCCGCCTGCTGGGTTCAGGCAATTCTCCTGCCTCAGCATCCTGAGTAGCTGGGATTACAGGCACGCACCACCATGCCCAGCTAATTTTTGTATTTTTAGTAGAGACAGGGTTTCACTATGTTGTCCAGGCTGGTCTCTAACTCCTGACCTCAGGTGATCTGCCTACCTCGGCTTCTCAAAGTGCTGGGATTATAGTCATGAGCCACTGCGCCCAGCCTGCCCTATAATTTGTAAAGCACATATTTGACTTATAATAATCTGCCCTAAATCATAGTTTTCTTTTACTGCTTGCCCTATAATCTATAAAGCACATATTTGACTATAACAATCTGCTCTGAATTTTAATCATATATATGCACACACACTCACACACATACACACACACATACACACACACAGTTTAAGTATGTATATATACAGTACAAGATTCTTACAATAGTATATTTCCAATTCTTAACTCCTATCCTTTGTATAATTTTGTCATATATTTACTTATGCTTTAAACCTATAATACGTGATTACCATTTTTACTGTATAAAATAAATTATCTCTGGAAAAATATGTATTGTATATTCACATTTATATTTACCATTTTTGGTGTTTTTTTTTTCCTTCTAGAGATTCAAATTCATATCTGGTGTCAAAATTCTGCAGCCTGATGAACTGACTTTATCATTTCTTATGATACATATCTGATGGCCTTGAATTCTCTTGGTTTCCATTTTATTTTAGTTTTTTAATCTTGATTTGTAAGAGATATTTTTCTCTGGGTAAATAATTCTATTTTTTTTTCAAAAGTCATTTAGTACTTTAAAGATGTCATTCTATTGCCTCTTTCTTATCTTGCATTTTCTGACAAAAACTGTGTTGCTTTGTGTACCTTTGTTATTCTGTGTAATATGTTTTTTTCTCTGTCTTCATCTATTTTTCTTCTTTATTTTTAGGTTTCAGTAGATTGGCTGTGACATGTCTAAGTGCTTTATAAAATAATTGTATTTCATCCTGCTTGGAGTTTTCTGAGCTTCATGGATTTGTAGTTTGATGTCTTTCATTAATCTTGGAAAATTCTTAGTCACTATTACTCCTGTTTCATTCCCTTTTCTTATTCTGCATTTTTAATTATCATTTTAATCTGGTAAAATTGTCTGACAGTTATTGTATTACATTTTTTTAACGTTTTCTCTCTTTTGTGTATTGGTTTGTATAATTTCTTTTAACCTATATTCATTTGCTTAAACTGTTCCTAATGTATTAATGAAGCCATCAAATAATCTCTTTATCTCTAATATTGTCTTTTTCTGTTTCTAGTATCTCAGTTTACTTATTTGTATTGTTTCTATCTCTGTGAAATTTTCCATCTGTTTATAAATGTCACCCGCTTTTTTCCTGGATTTTTTTTAACGTTTATGGTTATTTTTAACATCTCTTCATGATAGTTCTTACTCCCATTATATTTGACTCTGCTTTCTCAATTGCTTTACCTCTGGACCATGGGTTGTTTTCTTCCCTTTGTATAAGCCATAGATAGATAGATAGATAGGCTATATATGTTATATAAAATTAATATATTATTATATATAATTACATACATATTATTGAATGTCAGATGTTGTCTATAAAGAAAGAAAGAATGGAGACTGTGGTCACTCATGTAGCTGGGGAGAGGCATGCCTCATCTGGCAGGCTCAGTGTAAGATGTTGAGTCAATCCATCAGGAGTTGAGCTGAGTGGGTTTTTGTTGTTGTTATCATTGTCTTTGATGCCTCATAGGTTTTGAATTCTCCTAGCAGTAGGTTGCAGTGACTTTGAGCTTACAGTGGAAGATGAGGTGTTAAATAGTTTTACTCAGGGATTTCTCTCTCAGCTCCCAGCTAGTCCTGCACTTCATTGCTGTGGGGTGGAGAGTGGGGGTCGATTCATGTTTTTGCCCCTCTCAAAAGGGAAGACAGCTCTCGATTGATATTTAGTGTTAGGTTTATTCTGGGAACAGGAGTGAGTATCTCTTGGCTCCGTCCAGCTTTGCTGTGGTCCGTGAGATTGGCACGTCTGCCGGGGGTCTCTTGACCAGCAAGAGGGTCCCAATACCTGGAAGAGAGAGTGCGCAGAAGAAAAGAGAGATAGAACAGAATGGGGTCTGGAGGACTGACGAGGACTACCCAAGTCAGCAATTTATTTTGTGCACAGGGTCTCATTATATACCCTTTAGCCTGCAGTGGCTGACGTCAGGTTACTTAGTGAGGTTACTACAACAAAGGAGAAGAGAAAGTTACAACATTGCAAGCCTGGGGTTCAAGTTAAAACCAGTAAAAGGAGAAGCATACAATCAACTGTCATAAAGATTGATCAAGAAGTCATAAAACAAACAGGTGACCTTTTCTACTTATCCGATAATCAAAAACACAGAAACAAGATCACATCTTACAATGGTCAAACCAAGGTATAAATCTTAGAGGTAACAATTTCAAATGTCATATGAATAGTCACAAGCTTCAGTGAGTACCTGGTAACAGAGTCATAAAAACTAGCCCAGAACAGAAACTTCAAGAAATACAATGCACAGTGAAACCACACAGCCTTCACCCAGCCAAACTGTTAGATCAGTGAACCAGAAATAAACTTCTGCAAAACCAAACTTCTTGCACTTCCTTCTTTCACTTAGCTCGACTGCATCCAGGAGGGGAGAAATGTGTCTGGGCTCAAACTCCATTATGGCGGAGACACTTAGGGGTCTCTATGCTGGAGCGATCCCCACACAGCTTCTGTTTCAAGTGGGCCTCATGCACCTGAGTCTTGGTGGGGGTAGGGGTGCTTTCTCAGCACAGCTGTACCTGTTTCCCATGGCAGTTAACGTCTTACTTGTGCCTCCACTTGGTCTTGGAAAGGAGTTTTCTGATACTCCTTCCCATAGTATTAGTCCTGTGCTTGGTACTGGTGTAGGATGCTGGGCCCAAGACTGAGTATTGCTCCTTCTTTGCTCTGGTATAATTGCTTATACCATCCACAAGCAAAAGTGGACCTGAGCTCATGTCCTGAAAGTGGAAGGGTTTGGTGCAACTTACTGACTTAAATTTTGCTTTGTAGGAGAATGCATCTGGGGGAAGCCAGTTAAGTTCTGTGCTCATCCTCTAGGAGCCTCCAATAATTCCTGCATGCCTGTGCTGCTCCCTCAGTCTCTCCTGCCCCTAACTTTTCTTATGAGCCCATGAGGGAAGCCCAGGAAAAAATGGTTCTGCATGAGTATGAACTCTGCCTGTTTCTGAAGCCCACAGCTATTCCACACTGATATAGTATCCATCATTGGATCTGTAGGAATTTTTCTTAAGTTATCTAATTTATCAACATTGACTTATATAATTGGTCCATTTGGTTATCCTGCACCCTTTCCTGATGCACGTGTTCATTTGCTTGCCTCTACTTGGAGGGATTTATTTCTCTTTGGTATTCTGTTTCATTAGTTGCCTGGTTACATCAGCTCTCTTGTAGCCTGGATAAAAATATGTCTGTATAGATCACCTAGCTTCTTCCTCTTATTAAGTTAGAAGCAGAACTCTTTATTCCTTTCTACATTGCAAGTGGAAGTAGAAGCCTAACACGTTGATTATAATTGACTGCCATATCCATAGCACCTAAAACAGTGCCTGGAACACAGCAAACATTCAATAAATATTTATTTAATGAAACAAGATGCTATGAAAAAAAAGAAGGCACATCATACAAATATGTTGTCACTAAGCTATTCTGCTTGGCTGTTTAGAATTTTAATATGAAGTGTGTTCTGATACTTAGAGTAAATGCCAGTGTGATATACACGTTGACCCTGCATCATGTATTTAACAAAGAAGTCTGTTCTTAATCATAATTGTGTACAACATGTAAAGAAGACGTGAAACAAAATAGAAAGTCTCTGCTTACTGAGTTGAAAGCATTGTGAAGGAGTTCAGTAGAGCACCCTCAAACCCAGTGGGGAATTTATATGCAAGACTCTTGTTCTCGTCAAATCAGAGCATTCTGCAAGGTTTCAAGACAGCTAGTCATTCCAGTCAAGGGTTTTCATGAGCTGTGAGAACAGAGTGGCAGGAACATTTCAGTTGCATTGTAGAAGAAGAAAGCCTACTCACAGCCTGGATGAAATTATCTAATTGTTCATAAGCAGATAAGGACATGCACAATTGTCATCAAATACAACAGAACTAGCATTTACTGAAATTCATTGTTCTGTTCCCACTTTAAAATAATATCCCAAGTGTTACTAATTTGTTTTGTACATATTGAACCAACATGAATCAAAACAGAAGTTACTTGGTACTAATGTAGATGTCATGTGTAATATAGGCATTCTGTGAAATTTGCACTGTGTTTCAGTCTTAATTATGTTGTTCCCTTGTGGTTTTAATGTGCATCTTCTTTTTTTGCCTTTATTTTCTTTTACACACCATCTTCCAGAGAGAAAATATTTAATTTACAAAACGAGCTCTGAAATACTTCAGTGGTTGAAAAATCTTAATATTTAATGGGTGTAATATAATACTTTTAATCACCGTTCTTAATGTTAAACTTTAAAGAGAGAAGAACATAAGAATATTCAAGTGCCAATGGATTATACCAAAAAAGAAAAAGAAAAAAATGCCTTTATTTTTTGGTAAACATATTGTCTTTGGCCTCCAAGCCTTTGCTGTTGAAATTGTTGAAGAACTTTCACAGTAGATATCTTTCTTTGTTTTCCCTTGGAAAGCATTCTCAAGCCATGTTTGATAGGAGGAATGCAGTGCACCTAGGTAAAATGTATAAATGTGACACAACATAATCATTCTGGTTTGTCCTCTTCCTTTTAGAGTGTTTGTGAATCCATGAGGAAGCAGGATTGGATTGTACAAGCCTTCAGTCAAAGGAGCACTGGTCTTAGACACAGAATATTTGTGGTCAAGTCCAGTCAAATCTGGACGCTGACACTTTCTTGCTGACGAGGCGTTTTATATTTCATCCATGGTCCCACCTATGTTGTAGGGCTACTGTGGGAGTCATGAGAAAGGACAGGTGTGGTCACAGTGTGTCAATTGTCACACAATTTTGAACAAGTATTCAAGTCAAAACAAATAGTGTATGGTGGGAAATGGATGTTTATTTTCAAATACTTCCACACTATGTGGCAGTTATAAAGTAAATGTTGTTTCTTACTCATCCTTTTGTTCACTCTCAAGTTAATTCCAGTAGAAGTTTCCAGTTTGCTTCAGCGCCAAATGGGAGAGACAGTATGGAAAATGGTGGCCATTGCCCTTGTAGTGGACCTGGGGGCATACATTTCTGGATGTTTTGCTGATCTGTGTACTCCATTGTACCCATTCTGCCATTACTTAACTTCTTTATGTATAAAAAACAAGTTCTTTCTTCTATTTTTTTTTCTGTTACCCTCACCCAATCTGTAACCCTACATCAATGTCTCCTTGGTCGTATCTGCCTTGTGATGGTGCGGCTGGGCTGCCCCAACTGAGAACACTTAACAGCCTTGCCTACCCCAACTGATGCTGTGTTTACCAGGGACCATCTTGCTGGAGCCTTGTAGAATTTCTGACCTAGGATAGGAAATCAAACACTTTTGCTTTTTCTCTACTTCCTCAAACTAACCGATATTCTAGATCCCTGGATGGCAAGGTCTTCTCTTTTGCACTTTCCTGTGGAGACCTTATATTTTTTCCTTTCTGAGCATAAAATCTTCTTGTCCTCAGGGATTCAAGATTTTGACTTTCTTCTGCACTATGGTGAAGGGTTATGAACTGAAAGCTACCGCAGATGTAGCCTTCATCCCCTCAAAGCTTTCTGTCTGAGGCAAAGCAACATAGAAAACTCAAACTAGAAGCCTACTTTAATCTACAATGGTGTAACATATATCTCATTCATTATAAGATGTACTTTGAAGTCATTGAATGAAACCATCTAACACTACAGCTAAGGGCCATGTCTCACTCCCCGACATGGTTAGGTGGGTGAGTGAGAAGTTACATAATTAAAAGATAAAGACGCTACTAGCTGCAGATACCAACAAATACCTTCCAGGCCATGTTTTGTGAGTAAAGAACTAGGAGTCAGACAGGGAAAAATCTATTTCAGCATTAAAGGACTGTATTCATTTGTATGTCGAGTTTATACTATACTTTTCCTCAATAATGGGATTTATATTTTTAAAATCTATGGAATTTATACAGGGTGGAAGAACTTTGACAGAATAATCAAAAAGGTATGACATATGCATGTCTATAGAGACAAAAATTAAAGGTGAAAATCTGAACTGTTTGTTGCCACAATTGTCCGGTCACTGTCCACTTGGACAGTTTGGTTCTCTGTCTTTCTTCCTGTTGGCTCTTTTGGCGAGATCTGACTCTGTTGAAGGTGACAGTGAGCCATGCCTGGCTTAATGTTGGCCTTCATGTGGTCAGGACAATATGGGAAAGAAAGTGGATGAGGCTGTTTTGGGGGCTAAATATTAACTTTTAATATTTTTAAAAGAACTTTAACATCTTTAAAAGAGAATGAGAGTGTAAGGAGACAATAAATTAATTAATTAAAATATAACTTTTTTAAGCAAAAGCATTCTGCATAAGATAACTCTATGCTCCAAAGTCTATTCTAAAATTCTGCTCTTGGAAAAGTTCAGTGATAATATAATTAATGCTCTGGGTCTATCTTTCCTTCACACTCTTAATTTAATTTTCCCTTCGTGTTTCCTGAATCATTTTCGATCCATTGATTAATCAGAGCCACAGACATCTTTTATATCATCATTTGGACCTATTCTTAGGCAGCATTGAATGAATGTCCTGCTACAAACAATTCTAATGAAGAGAAGGCTTTCCATCCATCCGTGCACCAGCCAAACTCGAAGTTGGGGAAGAAGAAACCCAAAGACCTTCTTGCGGAATACCCGTCCATCGCCAGCGCTGTCTTGCAGCTCGTTTGCAGCATTGGTCACCGTTGGAGCCTAAGGGTCATGGATTTTTCAGTATTAATTGTGGAAAGAAAAATACCTTATTCTAAAGCATCAGTTTAGGAAAGTCACAATCAATGTAACATGTTCTTGTTTATTAAGGCACATTTAATGGTATTTGCCCGTTGTAAGCACTACAAAATTGTCATGTGTAATTATTATGAACTGCTTCATAAAATGTAGTAAGGTTTACATTGTTTCTCGTTAATCACTGGGGCTCCCTCTACATTCTTACAGTGGGTCCAGTAGCTCACTCTTCTTGCTTTCTGTCATCCCAAATTCCTAAGAGCTCTAGGGGTTTAGGCAAAAATCAAAGAGAATCAGATATTCACACCCAGAGAGAGAGCACTGAGATGCCATTAACTCACTTGTGATTTTTACTCTTTATGCCACCTTGTATTTCTCTTTAAAGCGGGCTCAGAGCAACCTAGTACTTAGCCATTCTGAGAGCTCCGGGATGCAAGGCCTACGTACATTGTCATGGTTACTGATGGGGTAGAATTGATACTTCTCCCTCTTGGTTAAAGCAGATACACAGTTGGCCCATGAGTAGGCTCTGGTGGCTGCATGTTAGCTCTCAATTCATTCATTTCCACCCACCCACTCAAGACAGCCCAAGAGCCCCGAGTAAAGATGGAATCCAAAAACCATCCACTCCTGGACCTTGGACAGTCATTTTCTTTGCCACCATAGAAATTCCTGCTTTGGGTTCTCAAGCAACTCTAATCTTTAAATCCTCAAAGTACAAAATAGAGGATTATACTCTTTCTTCTAAATAAAGGGTTACTGGCCCATGCCTGTGTGAGAAGTTGCCCTGGGTGCTGCCATTAGACCCTAAGCTTTCCCTTCTGAAGGAGAATGATACAGTGATTCCAAGTAACTTTGCTTCTAAAGTATGATTTCTCAAGTCGGCCATATATGCTCCAATGACTGCAAGGAGAGTCATGCTTAGAAAAAAAGGTTTAAAAAGGTGAACATACATCTTGAAGTACAGTAAGAAAATAGAGCTGCACTGATTTAATATAGAAAGTTTAAATGTATTTGTCAACCACCTTGGGTATTGGTGAACAAATATTGGGTAGAAATAACGTGTTGCAGAATTTTATGTAATGAAACATCCTACAAGATGTAAAAAAAAAAAAAAAAAAAAAATGTCCAGAGCTTGTCTTCTCACTCAAGATGGGCAAGCTACTGAGACAAGGAAGCAATTATAGTTTCCTTTGCCTTTTCTTGAGGAAAAAAAAAAAAAAAAAATCTCCTGGATCTGGATCTAATCATCTTCCGAGTCATTACTCTAAACATCTTTCCAACTCTTTGTTCAGTGTTGGTACATTGGCGGCTTTGGCATTGTTATCGTAGGGCTACATATGCCAGATAAATTAGCAAACACTAAGAATTGGGTTTGTTTTCTTGTTTCCAGAGAGCAGTCTGTAAAACATCTCCCGGCACATCACTGGCTGTTCCCACTTCACGAATCTGAGTTAGAGTTATGCTCACTGGGCAGACATATTTGAGAGATGGGGGAAATCAGAGATTTGAGAAATAAGTTTCTTCATCACATATAATAACTGCCACAACATTAATATTTTTATAATTAAGAAGACAAAATCCTGCATCACTGCAATTATACATAAATAAAAGCTAGAGATATTGGACAACTCTGCAATTAGTTTACTATTAAGAAATAATAACAGTACTATTTTTAATGACAATTTTAAGCATAGAAAACATTTTGTTATTTTTAAAGAAAAATTTATCAGCTACTTGTGAACATATAGGTAGTATTTTAAGTAGAATTTCTAAATAATAAAGTGTCTTTGATACATTTCTTAAAACACCTAAATACTTGATAATATTATAAAGTTGCTGCCACATTATTATAGCAAATCTTAAGAAATTCAGAGTTAAATTATTATAAAACACAAAAACACCTTGGGTCTCTAGATTAACAAATAAAAAGTATTAGTGACTAAATAACTTCTGCAATAAAATACATAAATGTTTTTATCTGTGTGTTGTGATAGCATAGCATATATCACATATTAAACCTTCTTTCTACACTATCTCACAATCATCACAAAATCCCAGTGCAGAAACAATCATAGCTCTACAGGCAAAGCAGAGATTAACAGAGTTTGAATTTACCTAGGACATCATAATCTGGTGTAAGTTCTATCTCCTGGGGTCTTCATTATAAAAAGAACAGAATAATAAGAAACTGTGAGTTAATTTAAAGTACATTGAAAAATCTACTATATGCATGTAATAAAAATAATTTAATATTGTGATTGACAAGTGTCTCTTTACCTGCCGAGATTTTTAAAAGAAGAGAGAAAAAAGAAAGAGAGAGAAAGAGAGAGAGAAAGAAAGAGAGAGAAGATGAAGAGGAAGAGGAGGAGGAAGAAGGAGGAGGGAGGAAGGAAGGAAGAAAGGAAAGAAGGAAGGAAGGAAGGAGGGAAGGAAGGAAGGAAGGAAAGAAGGAAGGAAGGAGAGAAGAGAAAGAAAAGCAGAAAGAAAGAGAGAAAGAAAAAGAGTCTGGGTGCGGTGGCTCATGCCTGTAATCTCAGCACTTTGGGAAGCCGAGGTGGGCAATCACAAAGTCAGGAGTTCGAGACCAGCCTGACCAATGTCATGAAACCACGTCTCTACTAAAACATACAAAAAAGTAGCAGGCCATGGTGGTGCAAGCCTGTAATCCCAGCTACTCGGTAGACTGAGGCAGGAAAATCACTTGAACCTGGAAGGCAAAGGTTGTAGTGAGCCAAGATCATGCCATTGCACTCCAGCCTGGGTGAAAGAGCAAGACTCTAAACAAACAAACAAACAACAACAAAAAAAACAAAAAAAAAACAAAGAAAAAGAAAGAAAGATTTATTCTAAGTTGTAAGGATTGCTTAATATAATAATTAATAATTGCAATTTATAAAATAAGTTATAATTGACAGAGCAAAAGAGGAAATCATATGAACATCTCAGTAGTTACAGAAAGCGTATGCAAAACACATTTAGGATAAGGTAACAATAACACTCTCAATAATTCAGGAAATAAAGCAAATTTATCTGAAACAATGTATGTACTAAAATATAGAGAAAGCTAACAAAAGTTTGGGGAACATTAACAGCATTTATTTTAAAACTAGAAAAATTTATACTCAATGGTATTACTTATACTCAAATTTGTACAAAAGGTCCTCAGCAGTAAAATATGATGAAAACAAAGGAAATTATAAGAATGAAATACTCACCAGAATGTAGAAAACTTATACTTTTATTATTTTTAAATAATAATTGTTTTATTTTGAAATTTTTTTAATCTCCAGAAAAATTACTGAAAACAACAGTAGAAATTACTAAGGTTGCTAGATATAAGTTTAATATACAAAAGTTATCTAATCTCTGTGTCTCAGTGGCAAATGATTAGAAAGTTTAACTAAATGAAACACATCATTAAATATTAACAGTCTTAAAATGCCCCAATAAATACACAGAAGAAAATACAAAACCTTGTTAAGAGATGTTCAACAATACGGTAATACATAGATATATACTACATTTATCAATAAGGAGAATTAATCTAGATGATTTTAAAAATGCATTTGAAAGAGTACAGGGCCATGAATCTATGAAGAGAACTCTAGAATGGGGTTAGGCTACTAAACATTAAGCCATTATCATTATAAAGCTACGATGGTTGAAAGTGTGTAGTAATAGTGCAGAGGTAGACATTATATCAAGGTAAGAAATGACTCCAATGCAATTCCAACGTCCTAGTACACTACCAGGCAAGCATTTGCTTTTTCATGGAGCCATAGAGGCTCACAAAACAAATTAGAATCACACAGTTTTTGAAGAACTTACAAATATTGAGCAATATGTAGGAGAATATATATTGGAAATTCAAACACCTAGAGTAGTTTGCAAGCAAAAGGCGAAATGGAAGGAGCATATTGAACATCCAAATTAATTGTTACACAAGATCCCCTCTCTTGCTGACATTAGTCCTTCCCAGTAGCAATATAATTATGTGGTTGTGAGAACCAGACTGAAGATGAGCAAAGATTCTCAGCATAGGGAAGCAGCCTAGAATCATAAACACTTACTCCATGGGAAGATGCAGAAGCAAGTGTACTGGCCGCAGCTGCAACTCACTTTTTCCTGCTGAGTAGCAATAGTTGCTCTGGGCAGAAGATGCATAGAGTCCAAATAGGTGTCACCAAAGGACGTGCAATATAGCTGTCATTCTGTAAGTGACAGGTCCATGTTTTATAGTTATTAATTGAGTTCTTTTAATCCTTTATTTTTATTAGCATTACTTTTAATATCCCCATCTATTTTCAAGCCTATGTCCAACACAAATTTATAGTCTATCTAAGAAAAGCTCTATCACACAAGTGACTACTTACAACCCGTCTATACTTGTAAGTTGTTCCTATTAGAATGTGCATTTATTTCTCTTGTTTCTATGGTATTGTGAGGCATTCTCAATAAACTCAACAAGCACACAGACACAAATTTATCAATACAACAAAATAAAGATTTCAGAAACAGAACCGTACAAGCATGAAACTTTATGACACTGGTGGCTTGACAGATGAGTGGAAAAAAGAGATAATTATTCAATAGCTAGAACTCAAAAGTAATTTTCTGTAAAGCATATATATATATATTTTTTGATAACTATATCATTCCAAATACAAAAATTATCTGCAAATAGAATAACTTAAGTAACAAAAATAGAAACTAAAACTTTTAGTAGAAAATAAATGTTAATATATTTTAGAACTTGATACCATGAAATATTTCTTGAATAATACACAAAAAATTAACTATAAAAGAAAACATTAGTAAATTTCAGCATATTTATCTTTTTTTTTTTTTTTTTTTGAGACAGAGTTTCACTCTATTGCCAGGCTGGAGTGCAGTGGTGTGATCCCGGCTCACTGCAACAACCGTTTTCTGGTTTCAAACAATTCTCCTGCCTCAGCCTCCCAAGTAGCTGGGACTACAGGCACACACCACCACGCCAAGCTAATTTTTTGTATTTTTTAGTAGAGACGGGGTTTCACCATGTTGGCCAGCCTGGTCTCAAACTCCTGACCTAGTGATCCACCCCCATCAGCCTCCTAAAGTGTTGGGATTACCGGTGTGAGCCACCACTCCTGGCCCATTTGGCTAATTTTGGTATTTTTTAGTAAACATGAGATTTCTTTCTTGCGTTGCCTATCAAAAGTCGACCATGCTAGTCTTGAACTTCTGGCCTCAAATGATCCACCCACCTTGACCTCCCAAAGTGCTGGGATCACAGGTGTGAGCCAGTCTGCCTGGCTGATTGTACTTCATTAAAAATAATAACTTAATAGAAGCAAGACAGCATAGACCAATGATAGCTTGCCATAAACATGAGTTGCATATGATCCAATCTCCTGCATCTGAGATCCCTTAAAATATAAGTGAATAAGTGAATCAATCAATGAGTCAGTAAGATCAATGATTTTCTGGCACTCATGAATTGAGACAGGAGAGGAGCCAGGGAAGACGCACAGACCGAGAGAGAGGTGCGCTTCCCCACAGCTAAGCTCATCTTGTCAACGTGTCTGCCAGGTGGAGGAAGCAGGATCATTTACAAAATCTTGCTGCCTTCTGGAATCAGCAGGGTAGGAGAAAATTCCAATACCAGGATCTTACCCCCAGGTATTCAGGTTTAATTGATCTCATATGTAGCCTAGGCATCAAAATAGTCTTAGAACTTCCAAGTGATTCTAAGGAGCAGCTGTTGAGATTCCCCAGGAAGGAAGGTGCATTTTATTGTGAAGGTGGGTGGACACTTGCTTATAGTTAGTTTTCAGCAAGCGGGGAACTTGAGTTGATTTTCTTTGTAGAAAGAGCTCTCTAGGCACACAGCAGGATGGATGGTAAAGAGGAGAGGTCAGATGTCAAGGAGCAGGTTGGAGGTAACTCTTCTCTATGGCAGTGGAGAAAAGGTGACGTATCTGAGACATGAAGTGATGGAACTAAACCTGCTGAGCAGTGAATTCAGAGGCTGAGAGGAAGACAGAAGCCAGTCTAGGAGGGGCTGGGATTCAGAGGCTGAAAGGAAGGCAGAAGACAGTATAGGAGGAACTGGAATTCTGGCCTCTGACCTGGAGCTTAGGGAGGCTGCAGTCACTGAGGAGTGGTGATGGGAGAGGAACACCTGGCCTTTTGATATGTCACCTGTGCAGGCATGAAAATTGCTCTTAGAAGTGTGTTGGCTGCAGGAAAAGATGTGTGGGTTTCTAATGTAGCTGGAGAGTTGGGTCCTGGGAGAGGAGTCAGGGAAAAAGTGTAGGTGCTATTTGCATTGCCTATCAAAAGGCTCCCATGCTGTGTTCAGAAACCACTGCTGCCTGTTCTTGGAGCTCTTTGTGCCATGTCTGTTAGCCGCTAGGTGCTTCTGGTGAGCAGGAGCCTTGCAGCTATGGTGGTGGGACTCATGACTCTCCAGAGTTCAGTGCCCTGGGGCCAGTTGGGGCCTGGTCCCTGTCTTAAAGTATCCAAAATGCTTCGTGTCACCCCACAAACATCTGCCCTGCTTTTGTTTTCTTGCTTGTTCTTAAATGAAAAGTGATGATCCATTAAATCTATAGCTAAAACCCTTAGAAACTAATATTGAACTTTCTTCATCTATAGCAAGCTATTTAAAGGTCATTAGTAATCACATTGCTCTTAATATTAATCATACTAATGGTTAAAGATCAAATAGAAAGTTTAATCTATTAATTTATGACTATTAGTCATATTTATAATTCATTAGTTATAAATTAATAAATAATTGATTTACTGAAAGCCTAGCTTCGAATTATTTCTACAATATAATTTTTTTTCCTAGTTTGTTATTTTGGGTCTTAAGAGAACTGAAGAGTGAAAGCGTTGAAATCTACATCGTAAGTTCAAGTCATCAGAGCCCACCTCCTTTGAAAGACTTTGTTTCTTTCTCCTTTGGTTTCTCATTATGGATGACGTTCATTCAATTGCAGTCAGATGATTTAACGAGGATTTTTAAGATGAAGAAGAGAAACACAGAGTGAGAAATCTAGCCTTGTATTATGGATCCCTGAAATCCCTGGAGTTTAAGTTTGTCTGGACAACACGCACCGTGGAGAAGTGCCTGGAAGGAATGAGAAGGGGGTCAGGAAGAGTGGCCTCTTTCAATGGCCTTGTATTCCTGAACCTAAAATAAGCAAGCCCAGCAGAAGTGTCTGTCAAATTAAACCAGGAAACATATCAGTATTTTTGAAGAAAATGAGGAGCAGAGGGAAAGCCTCTCTAGTTTGTGGAAACACAGAGTGGAAAGCACGTGTCTGGGAGCCTGTGGCCCAGGCCTTGCCTCTGTCAGGTTCTCTTCACTCTGGAAGGAAGCAGCGACCTTCGTTGCATAAAGGTCAGGGCCGAGTCCAAGGGGTGGGCCTGACGCTGGCTCCAGCCCTAACTAGACTGCACAGTCTGCAATTTTGACACCCTTGAATAGCAATATCTGCAAGTGTTCAGCCTGCAAGATGAGCTGCAGTGAAGATCAGCACAGCAGAGGAGGTGAGGAAGCCTTAGGAGTAAGGTTGGAGATTGAAGCGGCAGCCGGCCCTGTCCCCACAGGAACACTGCCCAGTGCGGGACCCAGCTCCTCAAGCCACTTGGAATCCTTAGAGTCCAGCAGGAATCGACTCCCATGATCTCCTAAGGTGGGAAGAACATGAAATTGCACTTGGGAGTACAGTTCACATGATGTTCAAATATATGCACATATAAAGAGCCAGCTTTCAAAATAATCTCAAAGAAGTCTCACTTTGTACTACATGAAGTTGGCACCTCAGACAGAAAGGACGACTTCTGACAGAATCTTACCGTTCCCAACTGGAAAACAGAGGAAAGGCTTGTGGTCTTTCTCTCCTGCACAATAAGAGGTTTGAAGGTTGTTAAATGCCTCACCCTTGGGCTGGGAACACGTGGGTGACTTAAAACTCTGCTCTTTGATTCTGAATGTGAACATAAACCATTCAGCCGATGGAGTGACTGTAACAGTGCATGTCTGGAATTCAGAGAGGCATTTATGATAATTAGAAATAATCAAATCCATACTAAGGAAGTAGGGGCAAGAGAATGTTCAGTAATTTGTAGCTAAATGACTTTAGGACCTTAAGGTAGAATTTCCAGGTGGTGCTTATAGGTCTCATAAACACTTGATTTAAAGGGGCAATATTAACATGGAGGTTTATGATCAGAGCATTGAAATTAAATTGATTGTGCCTGCTCTGGCTCTAAAAATAAAAATGGAATAATAATTTGGCTACCTATGTTAAAAGGCTGAAAGGAAAGACTTACATAGCAGAGCAACGTCTGACATCAGTGTGGCTCAGGGGCTGTGCAGGCAGAGAGGACCGGGAAAACCCCCAGTGGGTAAATGGATGTTCAGATGGCTCAGATTCTAACCTGACTCTGCCTGTCAATTGCATATGTCACTTGTGATGACACGCTACTGTGTGAGAGGTTGGTGAAGGCAGCATCTCTGGTGGAAATGTGTTCAGCAACCTTGAGGGCTGCTGTCCAAAAAGTGGAGCTCCACAGGCACTGGGTAGAGTTTGCAAAACAAGGGGAGAACCAAGGCTTTCTGACAAACTTAGCAAGGTAGTGGGGTGGGCCATAATGAGGAACTGGAGAGAGAGATGAGGCATTCTTAGGAAAACAGAGGGTGGCTTAGAAAGGGATCTTTGGGCACTTCCACTTTATGGGAGGAAATCTCTAAGAGTATGAACTGGATTGAGACATTATCTGAAAAATGGAGATAGTAACACAAGTTCCTGTCTCGTCTATCTATAGATTTGTTGGGAAAATCGTATAAGAAAGTATACCAAAATCATCCTTACACTACAAAATTTAGTTAAATGTACGACCATATGTGAAGAGGTTGGTGATTATTTGTTGAATGAACAAAACCAATCTATTGATGGTAGGGTAAGGAAAAAGGAAACCACCAGAGAAGACTTTGAAAGCCTGAGTCTTTGTCTCTCCTAAGACGTACACCGACCATTTGGTATTAACTAGCACAGCAGTAAAGAAGACCAATCCTGCAATCGGGATTTTACCACCAAGTTAGCTTTCTTATTTCCTGTGCCTCACTTTTCTCATCTGCACAATAAGGTGATAAGACTACCTAGCTTAGAGTTGCGTCGGGATTAAAGGATTTGGTCCACATAAAATGCTCCATGAAGTAAAAGGCTCAGAGGAAAGATGGGGCTAGGAAGAGAAACTAGGAGTTGTTGGGGCAGGGATGGTATTGGAAGTCATGAGGTTGAATAATGTATCAAGGAAAGATGTAGACAGAGAGGGGTTAAAAGGTTGAGTTCTGAGGTTTACTGACTCTAAGAGGTTGGAAGTATAAGAAGAAAACAGAAAATAAATTGTTTCTCCCCCTGAGAAGGAGCAGCCAGTAAGTTAGAAAGGAAAACAGGACAGGATGGGTTCCAGGACCTCATAAATTGAGAGCTTCTGAGGAAGAGCAGTTGATTGACCATGTTAAATGGTGCCCATGGGTCAAAGAAAATGAGATCTGAGACTAGACCATTGGATTTCACAATGTGAAGATCATTTTTGACCTTAACAAAAACACTGTAAGGGTAAGATGGGGGTAAAACTTCACAGAAGAGAGCTCAAGACAACAGCACTAACAGCATGTTATGATGGGTGTGAGACCCTGGAAGGCCTGAATCATCAGTACGAGGTTTATGTAAGGCCTTTGCCTCTGTGTCTGGGAATGCCTATCCTGTCCCTGTTCCTGCTCTGACAGTCTCAGCAGAGTCCCCTGGGCAGCAGTCTCATTGACTGGACTAGCAGGTTTCCAGGGGCTCAAACAGAAATACAAGCCTGAAAAAAGCACCATGCATGGCCAGGCACTTTGGTGCATGTCTGTTATCCCATGACATTGGGAGGCCAAGGCAGGTAGATCACTTGAGGTCAGAAGTTTGAGGCCAGCCTGGCCAACAACGGCAAAACCCTGTCCTTGCCGAAAATACAAAAAATTAGCCATGCGTGATGGCACACGCCTAGTGTCCTAGCTACTCAGGAGGCTGAGGCAGGAGAATCACTTGAACCTGGGAGGTGCAGTTTGCAGTAAGCTGGGATCATACCACTGCACTCCAGCCTGGGTGATAGAGAGAGATTCTGTGAAAGAAAAAGAAAGAAAGAAAGAAAGAAAGAAAGAAAGAAAGAAAGAAAGAAAGAAAGAAAGAAAGAAAGAAAGAAAGAAAGAAAGAAAGAAAGAAAGGGAAGGAAGGAAGGAGAGAGGGAGGGAAGGAAGGAAGGGAGGAAGGAAGGAGAGAGGAAGGAAGGAGAGAAGGAAGGAAGGAAAGGAAAGGAAAGAAAAGAGTACCATGAATGTGTCTGGAGTGAGCTGGGAGCTCTGTAAAGTCAGAAATAATCTAGTGTGATGAGAAAATGGAGTAGAAAAAGATAAAAGGAGAACCCTTAACTTTGGAGGGTAAAATGGCCCAGTTGAGTATTTCACAGAAGCCTCCCATGGGCAAGCTACATCGTGTCTTCTATTCTGACCTCGTTTCATGTGTTGATATAGTCCAAATATATCAAGTAATTGGATGGTTTCTATGTCCTTTAATAGAAATGATTTTATTTTAAAGATGTTTATTTAATACTCATCATGTACAAACGGACTTTACACATAGGTGGGAATTAAATGACAAATCTACAACTCATAGTACCTTAGGACACAAATACTTTTAACACAACTCTACATATAGATATATAGTGTTGAAATCCAGTTCACAGCATTCTGCTCATGGCCTTCACCAAAATTCATGTCCTTCTCACATGCAAAATATATTCCTTCCATGTCAATAGCCCCGAAAGTCTGAACTCATTTCAACATTAACACCAAAGTCTGAGCTTCAAAGTCTCATCTGAACCTCATCTAAACTTGGCATGGGAATTTCTTCTTAATGCAAAATTTCTCTTCAGCCATGAACCCATGAAAGCAGAGGCCTTTCATAACACAATAAAGGGCAAGGCATGGGATATACATTCTCCTTTCACAAGGGAGAAAAAGAAGGAATGGCAGGTATCAAGAAAGTCCAAAACCTAGAAAGGCAAATTTCATTAGATCTTAATGTTCAAGGAAAATCATCTTTGGCTTAATTTTCTGCTTTCTAAGCCCAGTGGGGTGGCAGCATCTCTCCCAAGGCTTATCAGGATACCACCCACCCCAAGGCTTTCTGGCTCTTGCCTGGGCCTTGCCCATGCTGGAGCTCTGCCAGGCAGGGTTGCACCCCTCAGTCCTTGCCCTGACACCAGGACTTGCATGACCCAAATCACACAGCTTCCGTTGGAGAAAAGGGCCAGACTCTACCGTGTTACAACATAGGCAGTGGCCTCGATGATCTCTGATTTACCACAGGGGTCCTTCTTTCCTTTTCTTGAAGGATAGCACACATTTTCAGTCTTACTTCATTTCATACAGTGAAATTTCTATTTTCTCAATCCCAGCTGTCCATGTTTCTGCTGGGATAATCCCTTCTCTATTCCTGGCATCTGTTGAGATCACTATTATGTCCATGGTTCACACCAGTACTGAAGTCCTTGTTGATGTTTGTACATCCCATCCTTAAAGACCTCTTCTGAGAAAGTGTTCTTCCTTATTTTTTATGATATGACCAGGTTGAGAGTTTTTCAAAGCTTTAAGTTCTGGTTCCTTTTTGCTTAACAATTCTACATTCAGTTCTTTTCTCTCTTCTCACATTCAGAAAGTATCAAGTCACTCCTTCTACACTTTGCTTAGAAATCACCTCAGCCTAATATTGAATTTAATTGCACTCAGGTTCTATCTTCCACAAAACATTAGATCACGAACACAATTTAGTCGAGTTCTGCATCACTGTATACTAAACCTTTCCTCCAGTTTCCTCATTTCCATCTGAGGCCTCGTCAGAATGGCCTTTGGCATCCACATTTCTCACAACATTCTGGTGATGAGTCCTTATGCACTCTCTAAGAAGACAGAAGTTTTCTCGACAACTTTCTTTTTCCTCTTTCTGAGTCCTTAGCAGAGTCACATCTAAAAAACCCTTCACAGCAATCTAGGCCTTTTCTTACATATAGAAACTGTTCCAGCTTCTATCCATTTCCCAGTTCCAAAGCAGCTTCCACATTTTAAAGTATTTCTTTTGCAATATCACCCCACCTCCTGGTACCAATTTCTGCATTAGACAACTTGGACTGCTGTAACAAAAACATCATAGACTGAGTGGCTTAAACAACAACATTTATTTCTCACCACTCTGGAGACTGAGAATTGAAGAACCAGGCCCCAGTAGACCCAGTGTCTTGTGAGGGTCTGTTTCCTGGTTTGCAGATGCCCATTTTCTTGCTGTGTCTTTACATGACAAAGAATAGACAAAGAGAAGCAAGACCTATGGCATTTTTTATAAGGACACAAATCCCATCACAATGACTGTACCCTCATGACCTGATCACCTCCCAAAGGCCCCACTTCTTAATGCTATCATATGGGGGGTTAGGACTTCAGTATTGAAAGTGAGTTGGGGAGACACAAGAATGCAGTTCAGAGCAGATGTTCTCAGTATTTGTTATGACTGCACAACAAATTACCACACATGGATGGCCTACAACTGCACACAGGTATTATCTCAGTTTTGTGCTCAGACACAGCTTAGCTGGGTCCTCTGCCAGGATCTAAAAGGCTGCAACTCAGGTGCTGGCTAGGACTGTTATCTCATCTGAGGTGAGGGGTCTTCTTTTAACTTTGCTGGTGACTGCAGAATCATTTCCTTGCAGCTGCAAGACTGAGTCCCTCAGCTTGCAGAAGCCACCCACTCTTCCTGGCCACTCAACCTCTGAACAACATGGTAGTCTTCTCTAAGGCCGACAGGAGAGTATTTCTACTGCGTGGGGTCTCTAGCCTCCTGACCTTCTTTCTAAGGACTCACCTGATGAGTGCTGGCTTGCCAGGATAATTTACTTTTTGGAAAGCTGAAATTCAACAGATCGGGGACTTCAATTACATCTACAGGATCTTTTTGCCTTTGCCATAAAATGCAACTCAATCACAGGTGTGATGAGTTGAGCTGTGTTTCCCAAAAATGATATATTCAACTTCAATTTCCCGTGTTTGTTACAGTGACTTTATTTGGAAATAGTGTCTTTACAGAGGCAGCTATGTTACAATGAGGTCATTAGTGTGGGCCCTAAACCAATATGCTGGTGTTTTCATAAAAAGGGAAATGTGAGCTTAGAGGCACACACACAGGGAGGATGCCATGTGAAGAGGAAGGCAGGGCTGGAGATGATCCTTCTATAAGCCAAAGAACACCAAAGGTTGCCAACAACCACCAGAAGCTGGGAGAGAGAGACCTGGAGCAAATTCTTCCCCTCAGCCTGGAATGAATGAATCCTGCTGACACCTCAACCTCAGACTTCTGGCCTCCAAAACTGTGAGAAAAAAACTCTATTGTTTAGCCACTCCCCTATCCCCACTCCATTCTAAGGTACTTTGTTACAGGATCCCCAGGAACCTAGGACAATGGCATTAGACATACCACCATATTCATAGTCCCACTTACACTCCAAGTGAAGGGCAAGTACAGAGTATGAACACTGGGGGAGGAAATCTTGGGGCTGGAATTCTGCTCAGCATATTCTCTAAAATCCCATAGCCTTGTTCTCTTCTTATCTCAGCACCAAGCCCCCATCCCTGCAGGGATGCATAGAGATGCCCTTAGAAGCTTTTGAGATGCCCAATGGAGCTGTTTCATGAATGCAAGCCATTTGGTGTGGTTTGACTGTGCCCTCACCCAAATCTCATCTTGAAGTGTAGTTCCCATAATCCCCATGTGTGGTGGGAGGTACCGGGTAGGAGGTAATTGAATCAAGGGCGTGGTTACCACCATGCTGTTCTCTTGATAATGAGTGAGAGCTCACGAGATCTGATGGTTTCATAAGGGACTTTTTCTCCTTTTGCTCTGCACTTCTCTTGCTGCTGCCATGTGAAGAAGAACGTGTTTGCTTCCCCTTCCGCCATGACTGTAAGTTTCCTGATGTTTCCCTAGCCCTGCAAAACTGTGAGTCAAATAAACCTCTTTGCTTTCTAAATTACTCAGTCTCAGGTGTGTCTTTATTAGCAGCATGAGAACAGACTAATACACCAGTACAGCATATACTGCCCAGTACTATGTGTAGCGTCTCCGGGCCTCAGTTTCCTCATTTATAAAATTAAAAGGTTTAGTTAAATGATCCCTAAAGTTCTTGATTTTGTGAAATTTCGCAATTGTTATTTTTGTAAAACTACATGAAGGAACTTGGTTAAAGCAGTTTTCCTGTAGCTGTAAGGCCAGTGTTACTTCTTTGATGCTTTGTATCTGTGCTGTAGGTAACTGGCTTGCCAAAATTTGGATTATTGGGTAAACGAGACATTGTCTCACTTGGTCTTGTTGAATAAGTGTATAAGTATAATTAACCCTGTTAATGGAAATATAGACAAACCAGTTTATCTTATGAGCATCACTGAACAGACTCTCCCAGTGGATTGAAACTTTGGTTCTGACTGGTCTGGTATGAAGAAAATCAAAAATGAAATCTTTTTTTAAAGCAAATGCCACTTCAAGCCCGTAACTCCACCACCTCCTTACTATCCCAATTAATGAATATATCTTACACTGATCTCTATTTTCATTTTTCAGGACCCTTTACTGTATTAAAAAATAATTATTATATCTAAAATATAGATTTTAATCTAATGGAAAAAACATTTTCACTTATTAATGAATTAAAGTTGAAGGTGCTTTATGTCAACTAAGTCATTTCCTTACATAGCTATAGGTCTCTCTGTATTTATATAAAACTTTTCCTGCCTGACCATTCTGTTTACCATGGTCTTTCTATATATTCTTTAAATGTTATAAATCCTAAAACACATTGAAGAAACAACTGGAAATTCCAAATAATGACACACAAAAAAATCATTAAACTTTCCTCTGTTCAGATGCCTTATGACTAAAATTCACATAGCATATTCTAAGAAAAAAACAGCTAGTTTATATAGTTCAATAAATGTGATCTTTGAAAGCATAAAACATTGCCTTTCATAGAAAAGTTCCAAGATGACAAACAATCTTTTTATAAATACTTTTATTCACCTTTTTTTCCTGTACGAAAGCATAAATTTCAGAATCATTTACGAAAAACCTTTCTTAAAGCACGGCTCTGCTTCTAAGAGCAGCACTTCGCAGCACTTCCCATTCACATCTGACTAAGGAAAGACCAGCTGCAGTGCTTTGAAATAAATATAAAGATCTGATGAAGTTGTGCTAGGCAGAGGACCATGACATTGCTTCTCTCTTGTTGCAGTACTTCTTTCTGGTTCTTCTGAACTGGGAATTTCTCTTTAAAATGTCCCATTAATTCCTATTAGGGAGCTACTAGTAAAGAAAATTGCACGTTAGCTTTTATCAATCTGTATGAATAAATGTTAACCATTCTCAGTTAAAAGCCCTCCTTTTAGATCCACTCATGTGAAAACAGCTAGAGCAGCATGCACATCAGCAAATCATTGAGAAGATTAATGCACTCCAGCCTGCACAAAGACTCCGAGATGTGTATTAGCATTATAGATTTTAATTTGAAATAATGTCAGTCTTTTCGGGCCTGCATTGTAGTGCATGAGCTGCCATCTGCTTATAATAATGAGTCTGACAATCCACGTAAATGTGATTTGCTGCTTCTTTTGCCAACATAATGGCCGGGATATTGATCCCGATGGTGGAGCAGTTGCAGTCATTTCATTCAATAGAAACAGAACAGGCCCAAGAGCTGAGACTTCTGAGGATTCGGCTGGAATGACAGTTAAAAACAAAAGTGCATTTTCCCATACTAGTGGCAACACTGTGTACTTCCAGAATGACTGCAATTTTCATTCTTTTCTCAGTATTTCAGTACAGCTCGAGAAATGTAATCTACCAAATTAACGAGAGAAGAGATCCAGCATAAAGATGCGAGACTGTCCTTAGCCTTCCCTTCTTCACTGTCTTATCTCAGATGGGATTGGCAAACTAGGAGCTCAAGGAGCTCCGTGCCCAGCCAAACCTTTGCGAGCACTGTCTGATACGGCAGTCACTAGCCACATGTGACTGGTTCCATTTCAAATAACTATAATGTAATGAAATTAAAATGAATTTATCAGGACTCAGCTAATTGTACATACATGTCCGCAGTAGTGTTATTCACGATAGCCAAATAGTGAAGCAGCCCCGTGTCCATCCATGGATAAAGGGATAGACAAAATGTGGTATCTATACACGCAATTCAACATTTTCAGCCTTCAAATGGAAGGAACTCTGGCACATGCTACAGCATGGTGAACTTGAGAACGTTATGTTGAATGAAATAAGCCAATCTTCAACTATTCACAACAAACTGTTTTTATTATATGTTGCATATTGCAAATTATATATGCTTTTAATTTTATTTTTTATTGATATACAATAGATGCACATATTTTCAAGGTACATGTGATAACAATACATTCACACAATTTGCAAAGATCAAATAAGTATAATTGGGATATCTACTTCACATCCATTACAAATACATCAAAAATTTTCTGTCTTTATGCTAGAAACATTCAAATTATTTTCTTCTATCTATTTTGAAATTTACAATAGATTATTGCAAACTAGTCACCTATTGATCAACCAAATACTGTATCGTATTTCTTCTATCGATCACACTGTACAGTTGTACCATTAACCTGTATATTATATTTTATTATATGCCATATTGGACTGCTGGACCTTCGGTACATTTTATATTTTCTCAACATATAAAATTTGCTCAGGAGCATGGGGCACAGGAAGAATCTCACATTTCTGAACGCAGGCAAAACATGCTGGGCTGGAGCCCTCATCTCTGTTTCCACATGTCAGATGTGAGAATCTCCTCCATTTTACAGATCGAAGCACTGAGTCTCAGCGATCAACTGTACCTTCCCCAGGATCATAAATATCGGCTAAGAATGGGTCTCAGGAGTAGCACTTGGGCTGCCTGAGCCTGCCTGTAACTCCACCATGTCCTTCTGGGACCTTGCACAGGTAGTGGTGTCTCTGACCCAGATGCCACAGTGGCTACGAGACAGCACAGAGCAACTGTGAACCACTGAGACTGAGGCGCCTCATGCCAGCCATGGACAAAACACTAAGCAGGTTCTAGAGACTGCAGGTCAATGCCAGTAGGATGAGATTCACAAGCTGTCCAATTCCCAAATGTAAGCCTTCCACATGATAATTCTGAAGGTATTATTTCTTTATGATTCCTTCATTCATTCCTCACCAGGAGCCTTAGATAGAGATGTATTTTATTGTTTGTCCACTCATGGAATCTAATTTAATGTTGGATGCTTAGTCACTATTGAGTGAATACTTTCCAAAGAAGTGATTGCAGAGGCAGTGATCCCTTCGAGCACTGGGCTCTCTGCTTTAGTCACTGGGTTGGTTTTCACTTACCTGGCAGGAGGAAGACTCTAAGATTCTCCTTTTACCCTCTCAAAAAATCCTTTATATAAAGGAGAGACTGCATCCACACCCTTGTATAAATTATATGTTCACTGTTGAATTTTTGTTTATAAAGATGACTTCCTTATCCTTTGCAACAAATGTCTTTTTAAATTTTGTAGCAATTTAACAGTGGTAATAAAATATATAAACTGTGTAACTTTTATGTGTATGTGAATGTGGTCTCATCTATGATAAATAGGTTCTCTGAAGCATGCATATTTTCTTGTACCAACAGATTCACTATTTTGTCTACTTCATCCCTGACTTTCCTAATGAAACTGATGAAGCCAAGCTCTGTAGAGGCTTTATCTCAACATTGCCTAGTTCATAGACTTAATTTAACATTTTTGGATTAATTAACCCCATGTTAGGCTTAATTCAGCTTCTGTTGTGATGACCAGGAACTGTAATACTTCTCTATTTCTCCATTTTGAAATAAAATAAAGAGCTAGAGCTATCACACTGTAATGACCCTTTTGAAATTTGAAGGTCATCTGTTTTATAACAGACTAGCTTGAGAAATAGACAAGTGTTGAGTACCTTATCCAGAGATACAAATTATTAAACTATCACTTTGCAAAGGTACTTTACACATAAAGGCTTTATTTTACTTTTTCTCAATTATAATTTTTAAAAAATAAATTAATGCAAATGTTCAGTCTTCAATATGACTTGATTCTGTGGGGAGAAATGTTATAATTTCTTCCAATAATTTGAAATGAAAGATATTCATAATTTTTAAATTTATTTAATCTATATCAATCTAGGAAATTATTACTAACATTTCTAACATTTTCCTATTAAGTTCCCTGAATTTCTTCTACTCCCTCACCTATACATGGTATTCTAATGAGCACCCCATTTATCAAATTGTTGGTTAAGAAGACTGGAGCCTTTGGATGGAGTCTTTAAGGTTTTCTAGGTGTAGAATCTTGTCATCAATAAAGAGAGAGAGCTTGATTTCTTCTTTTCTTATTTGAATACCTTTTATTTATTTCTCTTGTTTGATTGATCTAGCTAAGACTTCCAATACTAAGTTGAATAGGAGTGGTGAGAGAGCACAACTTCGTTTCATTTCAGTTCTCGTGGGGAATGCTTTCAGCCTTTTTTTTTTTTCATTCAGTACGATGTTGGCTGTAGATTTGTCATAGATGACTTATTATTTTGACGTATGTTACTTTGATGCCTAGTTTGTTGAGCATTTTATCATGAAGGGATATTGAATTTTATCAAAAGCTTTTCTGCATCTATTGAGATGAACTTGTAGTTTGTATTTTTAATTCTGTTTATGTTGTGAATTGCAATAATTGACTTGTATGTGTTGAACCAACCTTGCATTCCAGGAATAAGCTGACTTAATTGTGATGAATTAATTTTTTCTGTACTGCTGGATTTGGTTTGCTAGTATTTTGTTGAGAATTTTTGCATCTATGTTCATCAATGATATTGGCCTGAAGTTTTCTTTTTTTGTGGTCTATGCCATGTTTTTCTATCAGGACAGTGCTGGCTTCATAGAATGAGTTAGAGAGGAGTCCCTCCTCCTGATATTTTTGGAATAGTTTCAGTAGAATTGATACCAGTTCTTTCTTATATGTCTGGTAGAATTTGGCTGTGAATCCATCTGGTCCAGAGGTTTTCTTTGTGGTTGCTATTGAATAACTGGTTCTGGGATAACTGGCTAGCCATATGCAGCAAAAATTAACTCAAAATGGGTTAAAGACTTAAGTAAAAAATTTCAAAGTATAAAAATCTTAGAAGAAAATTTAGAAAAAAAGCCTTTTTGATATTGGCCTTGGTGAAGAATTTATAACTAATTCCTCAAAAGCAATTGCAACAAAAACTAAAATTGACATGTTGGAATGAATTAAACTGAAGGACTTCTGCACAGCGAAAGAAGCCATCAAGGGAATAAGCAGACAACCTACAGAATGTGAGAAAATATTTGCAAAGTATGCATCTAGCAAATTTCTAATACAGAATCTAAAAAGAACTTAAATCAACAAGTGAAAAATCCAAACCACTCCATTAAAAGGTAGGCAAAGGTCCTGAACAGACATTTCTCAAAAGAAGATATACAAGTGTCCCACAAAAATATGAAAAAAAATGATCATCATTATTAATCGTGAGAAAAATGCAAATTAGAACCACAATGACATACCATCTCACATGAATTGGAATGGCTTTTGTTATAAAGTCAAAACATAACAGATGTTGGTGAGATTGCAGAGAAAAGGGAGTGTTTACACACTGTTGATAGGAACATAAATTAGTCCAGCCACTGTGGAGAAGAGTTAGAGATTTCTCAAAGATCTAAGGTTTTTGACCTAGCAATCCATTACTGAATATATACCCAAAAGAAAATAAATTTCTCTACCAAAAAGATACATGGACCCATATGTTCATTGTAGCACTATTTACAATAGCAAAGACAGGGAATCAACCCCGGTGCCTATCAATGATGGATTGGATAAAGAAATTGCAGTACATGTACACCATGGAATACAACACAGCCATGAAAAAGAACAAAATCATGTCATTTGCAGGAACATGGATCCTGCTGAAAGCCATTATCTGAAGCAAACTAATGCAGAAACAGAAAATTGAATATACCATGTTCTCACTTATAAGTAGGAGCTCAAAACTAACCACAACACATGAATATAAAGATAGAAGCTATAGACATGGGGAACCGCTAGGACAGGAAAAGAAGGATGGGGGAAAAGCTGAAAACTGCCTATTGATTCTGTGTTCACTACCTGAGTGACAGGCACAATCATACCCCAAACCTCAGCCTTATGCAATATATCTTTGTAACAAACCTGCACGTATACATTCTGATTCTAAAATATGAGCCAAGGAATAAATTTTTTAAAAAGACTGGAGAAAAATTATCTCTTCATAAAAAAGTGCATTTGCATTGACTTCATTTGACAATGAATTCATTTCAACTAATGCAATTAATAAAAGTGATCCAACAAGCACTGAGCATCTTTTACATTTTATACAGTGAATTGTGGAGTAAATCAAAATATACAGACACATTAAACAAAGCTGCTTTTCTTCAAGACAGCCATGGCCTAGTGTTGGAGACACATGTGAATATCAGATTCAAGCAAAATGCACACATCTCAGGAGGAAATGAGCAGAAGGCTCTCGGAGCTGAATGAGCAGAGGCTTGATGAGGGCTGGTGGTTTCTCCATGGCTGAGTAAGAGCTGGAGATGAAGAGAGCAACCCAGAGATGCCAATACCTTCTAGCACAGAGTCTTGGAAAATGAAGGCTGTATAAGCAATTATTACAAATGCAATCTGGCTGGAGATTTGGCTCTGAAATGTGTACAATGGGAGACAAAGAGAATGTGGTGTTTATTTGTTTGTTTGTTTCTAAACTCAGATCCTAAATACAGGGGACAGAGCAGGCTCCTGGGTAGATAGGCTGTCTGGCATTTCTCATGTCATTGCTTGGAAATACCCAGTAGGAACTTGAAAATGTGCATCTGGTCCTTCTAGAAACAGTTCAAGCAGATGTAGTGACTTGCCGTTTCCAACAGGTATAGAAGCCTGGGGCAGGATGAGATGTGGAGTGACAAGGAGGACAAAAAATGAGGGGGACGTCAGAGGGACCAAGACTCAGAAGGAATCATCAGCGGAGCAGAGGGACATGCAGGTTCAGCATGCATGGAGATAAGGCAAGAAAGAGGCTTGCCACGTGCTGAGTTATCAGCATTGTAGAGCTGGAGATCGGTCAGGAGTGTAAGCTCTGATTTTTATTAGAAACTGGGACACAAAGGCTGACCTTAGATGACCAGGAAAATGCACCTGCTGTGGGCCCCGCAGTGGGAGTGGTCTGAGACTGAAGAAGTGGAAGGGTCAGGAAATGCACCCGTCTTCTCTATGTGAGGGTTATGTACCAGAAGTTGTCTGCCCATCACTTCAGAGTTTACTCAGTCACTCTCTTATTTCAATGTCTTCTTTCACTTTCAGTTAGGCCACTCAATTCTACTCTAAGAATATATTTTAAAAGTTTTTTTTCCAGACCTAAGCAATATCATCTCAATATATGTGGAAATTGCATAGATCCTTCCATTCTATATAGATTTGATATGAATTCTTCCCTATTAAGTAATTTCCACGATGTATTAGTCCATTTTCATACTGCTGATAAAGATATACCCGAGACTGGGCAATATACAAAAGAAAGAGGTTTAATTGGACTTACAGTTCCCTGAGGCCGAGAAGCCTCATCACGGTGGAAGGCAAAGAGGAGCAAGTCACGTCTTACGTGGATGGTAGCAGGCAATAAAAGAGAAAGCCTGTTCAGGGGAAATCCTGTTTTTAAAACCATTAGATCTTGTGATACTTATTCACTATCATAAGAACAGCACAGGATTCACTCGCCCCATGATTCAATTATCTCCCGCCAGATCCCTCCCACAATATGTGGGAATTCAAGATGAGATTTGGGTGGGAACACAGTCAAACCATATCACATGACATCCTCTGAGTGACTTTCATGGCTCTGTGACCTTGCACTTGGTATTCAATCTATCTAAATCATGGTTTTCTCAACAGGAAACCAGCGATAAGAATGCCTACTTCGCAAGGCTGTTGCAGGGGTTACATAGGGTCAGACAGGCAGAGTGTTTGGCACCTGGCTGACAGATAGTGGTTAGATAAACCAGAACAGTGACTGCCCACATTTCAGGTGTGTCCTCTGTCGTCCCTGTCCCTGGGCACAGAGTGAGAGCCATGCAAGTGCTGACACTGCTCCCTCGTTAAGTAGAAGCAACTGTGCAAGTAGAACTCTGGAAGTGGCAGGTTGGGGAAGATGCAGAGCCCAGAGCAGCTCATCCTCCTGGGCGCCAACCATGATTTTCAGCAATGGAGGGGTTGTGGCAAGGACAGTGGTCCCTGGGTTTTGGATTCTGGGTGAAGCAATGTATCTCAGTATCTTAGGAAAGAAATAGGCAGCCAATGTTGGTTCTATCTGATTTGACACAGTCACGTATGTATTTCAAGAAACTTGGGGAAATTAATTGCCCAAATGTGTGCAGGTTGGAGGAGCGACAGGGAGAGAGCTCGGTCAGGGACATTACTAGGAAGCAATAAGCAATCTCCCTGGCCACAGGGGGAGGCCCCAGGACTGCAGCAAGGTAGGCGGGAAGCCGTGCAGGGCTGGATCAATGTGGGGTGCTTCAGGAGAGGAGGAGGGGGAGTCTAGGACATCCACAAGGTTTTGAGCATGGTGTGTTATATCCAAAATAAAGAATATAGAAAGAAAAGACAAGAAGGAAAGGGGACTATGAATTTAGAAAGGCCATAAAAGGACTCACAGTCAAGATGCCCAGCAAGCATTTGGAAAGGCAGTTCTCAGCCTAGAAGACAAACACAGAATCTGGAATTAGGTCCACAGGAACCTTTAATGGGATGAAATTGGGTGAGAAAAGCAATCGAGTGTCAAAAAAAAAAAAAAAAAAAAAAAAAAAAAAAAAAAAAAAAAACAGTCAAATCCTAAAGTCATCAAATATAAGCTTGAAAGAAACATTTAGAAAATAAACTGTGAATTAGGGGCAGAGTTAAATTCAAGCTCATATCATCTAACTGCAAAGACAGCATCTGCCCAGGAGCAGAAGAGACCAAGGCAGCCTATCTGCGGGCCTCAGAGGGACGCCTGCTGGCCCGCCCGTGAAACCACGAGAGGCTGCTGCCTCAAGGTTTGCGTCGTAAAGGCCCAGGCCAGGAGTCTGCACGCACTAGGCATCTGTGGAAGCACAGTGACGCTGTCTGATGGGAACTGGTCTGCTCTGTTCCCATCAACCAGAGCTCCACATTTGCAATCTAGGGAATCTGCATGATGCTGAGATGATATGCGTCTACACTGGAAATGAGAAGCATGTCCCCAAGTCACCCACGGACTTCGTGTTCACTCCCACTCAGGACTGTGTACACTGTGGAGTCGCTGCAGGAGTTTACAAGGCAGAAAAGAAAAAAAAAAAAAAAAAAACCAAGCAAGACAAAACAAAGTGAAACAAAACAAAAAGCCTCTAGAGTTTCATTGCTATCAAATTTAATGCCAGGCCAAAGATGGCAATTAAGTCCTTATCATTAAAAACATTATTAAAATAAACCCAAGCCCTTAGTATACATATACTTATTAGAGGAAACTGGATTGTTTGTTTTCAGTGAGTCGGTCAGAACACAGCTGAGTCCAGCCAGTCTGAATCTGAGACGCAGGAACACAAGGCCATCCCCCACCCACAGGTGGGATAAGGATCCCAGTGCACCCTGGAGGCAGCGCTGGCCATGAGGGTGGCACCAGAAGATCTAAGAAGAGGGAATTTCACACACACTTCTAGTTGGCAGATTGTACTCTTTCTTAATCTCATTCTAAATACAGAGCTGTACATGCTTGTTACATTCTGAAAACTGGAATTACAAGGGCAAGAGCATCTCACCATTATAATTCAGAAGAAAAGTATTTGCATAATAAAGTTGAGCCAATATGTGCTTTCTCAAGAAAAAAAAAATTTGATTAGCTGGCATTTGGTATCCATCACTTGCTGAACCCAAGAATGAAAGTGTCTGGAAACATGAAGAAAGCCAGTTTAAAAACAAAAAGTTTCCTTGGCAGCTCCAGTGTCTAATTCTGTTGAATTCAGTATGTGCTCGTAGATGTGATGATAATCCATTGCTCATACTCTAAAACCAGTTATACTCTAAATGGAGTCATTTTATACTGTGAAGACAATATTTTCTTATGTGAAAAAGCCTTCTATGTTTTCATCTAGGAACAAGCATTTCCTTAGATACTTGACAAATTAACTAATTAATCCAGACACCACCATGTGCCAGGCCTTGCTGAGGAGGGAGCCCACAGCAGGAAGTCCAAGAACCGGGTGAGGCTCTGGGGGCAGCATGGGGAGGGAGGGGTGTGAGCGGTGCTGCGACACACAGGCGTGGAGAGGACCAGAGGAGGGGATGGGACCAGACGCGGAGACCCCGGCTACCAGCTGCCGTAGGGAGAGGGTGATCATGTGGACCAAGGCAACCAGGTCGGGTATAGGGCAGTTTTGCAGAAGCTGCAGCAAGCGCACCTTCCATTTGCATGGCCCACAGCAGGACGCCTGGCACAGAAGACAACCATTCAATGTGGGTTTAAACAATCGACTCCCTGACCCGCAGGTGGCCGTGCGGATCCACAAGAAACACACTGAATGGTGAATCTTCTCCGCCATCTCCTTAGCTGAAAGATTGGTGTTTGGTCGCTCCCTTCTCTGGGCACCCTTTCTTCATGTAGAAAATGAGAGGCTGCTCTGAGTCATGCCTGAAGCCCTCTCCAGACTTCACTGATGCCGTCCATGAAAGCTCTTTCACCAAACTCCACACAGCACAGGGACGCAAGGAGACCTCTGGCCCCAGAACCCTGTCATCGCAATTGTTTTAGACATATTTTAAATGGAGAATTGGGTTTTTTTTTGTTTGTTTTGCTTTGTTTGCCTAAAGAGTCTGTCGTACTTCCAAAAAAATTTAAAAAAAAAAAATAAAGACCTCAATAAACGTTAAAGCAAAATGCCTTTCATTTTTGTAATGAGTCTGAAAAAATTTTTACTATCCAATAGTCCCAGCCAGCCCTTTTTACAAGAGCATTCTCATTACCTAAATTTTATTGCCAAGAAGTGAAAAGAGAAGGAAATTGTAGATATTTAGGGAAAAAAAATATGTACTTTTAATAATGTCAAGTCTTGTTGATTATTGAGATGTCAGAATTTGTAATCAAATTGTATAATCAGCAAATCAGATATAATTTCTATAGGCCCAATTATTGCCCATGCCTATTTTAAACACTATGAATATTCTTGGGAATTATTTTCACCCCCTAGAAGAACTTTCGAGACATTAGCTCACCACAGCATTCAACCACCTGCCAAGCATTTTATTGGTCTCTCTAACCACCCAACGTAATCCTCCAGGTTCCTTTTGAATAAAATTCCAGGCATTGAATGATAGAAAATAGTATTAAGTTGCTTTAAGAGAACAGTCCAGGTAGAACTGTAGAAAAACAGACTGGCAGAGCCTTGCAGAGCACAGGGAAAGAAGGAAACTAACTGGTGGCTAGGCACGGTGGTGGGGGTGTAAGTGATTTAATTTTGTGTACACCACACCCTGGACTAGGTAGTGACCAATGTCTGTCTTTCCTGTGATGCCTCTGAGGCTCAGGGAGGGTGAATCCGTAGCACAGAACCACATAGCTGGTGAGTAGAAGGACCTGGACTGCAGCCTCGTCTGTCCGGCTCGGTATGAGTATAGAGTGCGCTGACCCATGGCCACCTCTGCAGTGAGCACGTTTGATTTGTCTTGCATTCTAGCCGAGCCTGCAGAGGCAAGTATGCCTCTGTAGAGTCGCGGCGGCAAAGATCTCAGCATTTTGTACAGTGAGCCATGAGCACCTCAACTCTAACTTCGCCTTTTGTTTGAGTATATTGTCAGTGGATGTATTCTGGTTGCTCCCATTATCCTGAACTACAGACCCTGAAATTAAGCCCTCCTCTATGGCAATACACCCTGTATTGCTGGCTGATTCAAATAAAAGAACTTAATTAATTCAATCTTCTTGGATTTGGGTGTTATTTGTGAAGATGGTAAAAGAATGACACTCTCATGGATTTCAGAGTCCTTGTTTTTTCCTCTTCATTCAAGTCCTCAAAGTCTCAGTAGCCCACAGCCCCACCCAAAACTGGTCACAAACCCAGACTAACAAGAATGCAGTTTTCTTTGTGTATGTGTGTGCCTTTTTCATTTTAATTTACACTCATAAATGTGATTAAACAACGAAACTCATCACCGTCTAAATGCCCCTGAAGAAGTCTTTGTTCATACATTGAGTATCAATTTCTTGTATGGTCTTACCCTTAAAAATCTTTAATCTTTACACCTGGGGTTGACCAGATGTTCAACAATTCCACTCAAAATCTAACAGGTGATTTGACTTTACATAAAACAGGTTGCTTTCAGATTAGATGTCAGTCTAAACTTTATCATAGAGGCTGATATACCAGTTAGTCAGCTGACTATCCCAAGATGGCCAGGGGACATTTAAAACTAAAACGGATAGGCGTCACTGCTTGTTTGCACCTGTCCTGCCTCCACGCAATTTACTGTAATGCATGGCACTAAACCACGCCATGCCCATCAGAGTGCCTGAGACACAGGAAGTAATGAACGGGAAGCTGCCGGCAAAGGCTGCTGAGGAGCGAGTGATGCATGCTGATCCTTGGGAGTAAGTGATATTCCTACTTCTCCACAGAGGAGAATGAGACTCAGATGTGAGTGAAACAACACCATGTGTCTAGTAAGTGTTCCAATAGGGGTTTGGGCTCAGATAATCTGACTTTAATTTTATTTTATTTATTTTTTTTTCACCCGATCCATTCTTTTTCTTTTTTTTCTTTTTTTTTTTTGAGGAAGAAAGAAAGAGAGAGAGAAAATGGGGAGGTGGAAAAAGGAAGAGAAAGAGAGAGAGAGAATGGGGAGGAGGAAAAAGGAAAAGAAAGAGGGAGAGAGAATGGGAGTATTGCTTTCTTGCCCAGGCTAGAACGCAATTTAGTAATGGTTATTAAAAACCTCTTTTATAATGATAATTATACTTAATGATGTAATCAGGAAGGAATAAGGGAAGAAGATAACAAACAAACAGCCAACAAATATTTCATTTAAACCTATGAAATGCTATGCGTTTACTCAGGAGTGATTTACTTCCAATTATATAGTCACTTTTCTAATAGGTGTGAGGTGGTAATGTATGTTTTGTGTATTTGAAGTGGAGAGTTCTATAAATGTTTATTAAGTTTACTTGTTCCGGGTCTGAGTTCAAGTCCTGGATGTCCTTGTTAAGTTTCTATCTCGTTGATCTATAGAATCGTTAGCTCTTCTTGTTACATTGATCCTTTTACCATTATGTAATATCCTTCTTTGCCTCTTTTGATCTTTGTTGCTTTAAAGTCTACTTTATCAGAGGCGAGAATTGCATCTCCTGCTTTTTGTTTATTAGTTTATTTTTACTCTCTGTTTGATTGGTAAATCTTCCTCCTTCTCTCTGAGTCTTTGTGTATTGTTGCATGTAAGATGGGTCTGGATGCAACATACCGATGGGTTTTGGCTTTTTATCCAATTAAAATATATATAAGTTTAATACTGGCGTTTGATGCTAGCTGGCTGTTTTGCCCATTAGTTGATGTAAATTTTTCATTATGTTAATGTTCTTTGCTTTTTGATACATTTTTGGAAAGGCTGATATTGGTTGTTCCTTTATATGTATAGTGCTTCTTTCAGAAGCTCTTGTAAAGCAGGCCTGGTGGTGGTGAACTCTCTAAGTACTTGTTTGTTCGCAAAAGGTTTAATTTTTCCTTCGCTCATAAAGCTTAGTTTGGCTGGATAGGAAATTCTGGGTTGAAAGTTCTTTTCTTTAAGGATGTTAAATATTGATCCCCACTCTTTTCTGGCTTGTAGGTTTTCTGCTGAGAGATCTGCTGTAAGTCTGATAGGTTTCCCTTTATGGGTAACCTGACCTTTCTCTCTGGCTGCCCTTAGTATTTTCTCCTTCATTTCAACCCTAATAAATCTGGCAATTATGTGCCTTGGGGTTGGTCTTCTTGAAGAATATCTTTGTGGTGTTCTCTGTATTACCTGGAGTTGAATATTACCCTTCCTTGCCAGGTTGGGAAAGTTTTCCTGAATGATATTCTGAAGAGTATTTTCCAACTTGGATTCATTCTCTTCATCACATTCAGGTACACCTATCAAACGTAGATTAGGTCTTTTCACATAGTCCCATATTTCCTGGAGACTTTGCTCGTTCCTTTTCATCCTTTTTTCTCCATTCTTGTCTTCTCGTTTCATTTCACTGAGCTGGTCCTCGACTTCTGATATCCTTTCTTCTGCTTGATCAATTTGACTCTTTAAACTTGTGCATGCTTCGCGAAGTTCTCGTGTTGTGTTTTTCAGCTCCATCAATTCACTTATATTCTTCTCTATCTTGTCCATTCTCGTTAACATTTCGTCAAACCTTTTTTCAAGGTTCTTAGTTTCTTTGCATTGGGTTAAAACAAGTTCTTTTAATTCACAGAAGTTTCTTATCACCCACGTTTTGAAGCCTGCTTCTGTTATTGGAACACACGTGTAATCTATTAAGCCTTGTTCCGTTACTGATGGGGAATTGCAATCCCCTGTAGAGGGAGAGGCATTCTGATTTTGAGTGTTCTCTACCTTTTTACGCTGGTTTCTTCCCTTCATTATATATTTATCCGTCTGTCGTCTTTGTAATTGCCGACTTTCTAACTAGGTCTCTGACGTCCAACTTGTTGATTCCCAGCGCCGAAATCTGAGCAGTCCACTGTGCCGGCCAAAACAGCGGTGTTAAGATTGATGGTGCTTTTCTGTCCGGGAATCTCCGGACTCTGCACCTAGAGTTGGCACGCTGAGGCACCAGCAAAACCGCCGCACTGGCCACAAGAGTCGCCCTGGCGACCCGTGGGGCTCCTCCACTGGGAATCTCCTGGTCCGTGAGCAAGAAATATTCGTCTGAAAGTGTGACGTCCTCTCGTTCTTTGCACTTTCACTGGGAGGTACGTGCCCGAGCTGCTAGTCATCGGCCATCTTGGATCTCTCCCCTAATTTTAAAACTCTATATATTTCAGAAATATTTATATTGACAAAATGCATGCCTTTGATGATATTAACAGAGTTTCAAATTGCAATTTTAATTGCGATTTATTAAATCACAGTCCTATGTCTTTGAAATCATTAATCTGTTTTCAAAACATGCTGACGTTAAAACTCACACAATAACGTGGACGTAATTGCCTTGACTTTCCTGAATTCAGTCACTTCCAACCTAAGGAAAAGCTAACGAATCTACTGTAGTCCAAAGTGACGCCTGAAGTTCCTGTTTCCTTTATTCTTTCTTAGGTTTTGAAGAAGCTGAAATTTCCTTTGCGAATCCTGCACTGTCTCTATTACATCATTTGTTTCTATTAATTTATTTTTTTAAATAAGTAGCTTAGCAAATGTCCTAGGAGACCCCCGTGCGGAAGGTATTTCACCTGGTTCTGGATGCAGGAACTATGTTTTTGCAGCAGTTGTAAATGTCAGTAGCTGTATTCCAGAATGGTTTTCCTCAGTCCCGTGGTTTCCCTTCCCAAACACCGTAATTTGCAACGGCAATGGTGAGCCTGTGAGGCTTTGAGACTCCAGAACTCCTCCTTCCCGATGTCTTTTGTGGCTTGAAAGAAATCAGTAACCCAGTGCTGCACCTTGGATTCTCATGTAACTCAGCTGCTCATTAAGGCTATTGTAGCAGGCTTCCATGTGTAAGGAGAGTCAGATTAATCTTCAGCTTTGAAGGGGTTTCGTTTTCTCTAAAGTTAGTCTGGAGTTGTGTTTTCAGAGGTGCTTACTTGTGTGTATATGTGCTTTAGTTTTTGCATAAAACTTTTGCTGAGATTATACATATATACATATCCATATACATGCGGATGCGCAATAACAAAATTGATTATAAAAGGAGGAGAAGAAACCGAAAGAGGAGGCATAAAAGGAGAAAAAGAATGGGAAGGAGAGAGAGAAGATAAAACCAGGAAAAAGGATAAGGATGGCGAGCAGGGCTTTAGCTTTTCACTGTAGTGGTGGATAGGACCAAGGGCCAATGGCCTAGAATCCTCCTGCCTGTTTAACCCCCACTGCAGTCCCTCCCCAGGCTCCCAGAGACCTCAAAGGGCCAGTTCCTCACCGCAGTTTAAACCTGCTCCTCCAGGGTTATGAAATTCAGAAAAGGTCTCTTCTTTGTACCCTGTACTGCTTTGATCCCATGTGACACATCTAATCATTTAACGACAAATGGAAAAAGAAATGCATTCTCCTCCTCCCGCTACCCTTCCAGGAGCCACAGCGGTACCCACTGGAATAGACAAAAGCCAAAACATTTAAAAAAATGAGAACAAGTGGTCAGATTAATTGCCATCTTAAAATCAAAATGTTTGTTTAGAATCCTAAGGACTTTAGAAAGTTTATTTTGCTACATAGCAGTAGTGATCCAATGCTACTAACGGCTCTAATTACATTGTAACTGCCTTTCCGTTTTTTAAAAGTATTGTAATTGCTTTTTTAGCTAAAAGACCTTTAATCTTATTACTCTTAAAATATTTGTGTGTGGTGTGTATGTAAAATGAGTTAAAAGCAACTTTCCTAATAGACCCCTTACCAATATCCCTGGTACATAGTACTGCCTTTGGAATAATTTCACATGCATTTAGCACTTCAGCTAAAGGATCTGTTACAGAAAGGCAAACAGTTAAGCAAAGAATGACACGCTTATTTTTGCCATTGTTCCTCATATTTGCTTAATATTTATCTTGCATTTGTATTTGTGAAGCCTAGTATAAAATCTCTTATTTTAAGGAACTTTTTATATGCTCAAGGTCTTGAAATAAGGCCCCTGTTTGGAAATGGGTTCACTGGTCTCTCTGAAGGCTCACAGCATGTGGCATTCTCTGTCTCTGTGTGTACAGGTCATTTTCCCTGAGCATTGCTGATGCCATCCTCCTCTGAAAACTGTGCAAACCCCTGACAAATCGGTAAAAATTATCTGCTCTTTTGTCTTTTTTTAAGATCGATATTTGGTTGCTGCATTTTGAAAGAAAAATGTGGACTGCAGAAAGTCTTGTCTAAATGATCCTATGTTTAAAGTGTTGGAAGGAGAGGACGTCACGCATCTCACAGATACTCTTCTTTACGCTATTGAACATCACATCGAGGGTTTCTACCTAATTGGGGCAAAATGATCTGAATGGAGAACCATGCACTTAATCTACTGAGAGTTGATGGATATTGCAGGAATTTAAAACAGTCATTCATTTCAATCACCCCCTCCCCTAAAGTCAATCTCAAAGTTTGCTAGACATCGCAAAGCCTTCCGAAAATTGTTCAAGCTTTAATTTATGTTTCAAATGTATTATGTGGTGATAACCACGAGGAAGGGGAGATGTGTTGAGAATACAATATAACATAACTAATAAATATAATAATTATCTTCCTCTGTTGTCATTGTTTGTATTTCCTCTAAGAGGAGCAGAGTCACCCTATTGGTAGAGAAAGCAGGCTTCATGTGTCTTTGGTTGTACATTCAAAAGTACTCAGAGTAACCTCGATTGGCCCCATCTAAGAGGTGGACTGCCTCGCACGGTGAAGGGCGGGATGCATCCCAGAACTGCACGGTGGGGCGCACTTCTGGCACCAGAGGAGCACCTCTTGGTCTCAGCCTCTGGGGTTCTGTGTGGGCCTGGGCCTCATTCATTCCACTGTGTCCCCCACACAATGCCCAGGCCCTGGGGGGGAGGCCTGCTTTATTCTGCTTTCAGAAGAGGGCGTTCAGAGTTTCACTGTAAGAAACTGTAAGACATGTAGCAGTGTTTATGGCACTGTTCATGACATACCAGTGATAGATATTTAAGCCCATATATTGTCATTTGAAATACTATTCTCCTGTAAATGCACACAACACACACACACACACACACACACACCCATGCTACATCTACATCCGTATCTACAGCCACAGCTACATCTGTATCTACAGTCTTAGGCTTACCTTTGAATGCTGCCAAAATGTCTCCTTGTTCATAGGAACAAATAGAAAATAGCACCAATAAAAGAGTTCCCCATGTTTGTAAATTAGCAGAAAGGGACCAGCTGTCGGGCTGGCAGGATTCAGAATTCCGATTAGCTGTAAGGCAGCACCTCTGTCACTCTGCAACTGGGTGAGAAACAGACAGATAGCAATGTGGCTTTCAGTTTCTCTTCTATTGTGAGTACATGGCCAGCTTGGACAATTAATAATCTTAAGGATAAGGGGCTTATATTAAACTTTAATTTTTTTTTCTCTCTGTCTTTCTCTGGGTGTTTCTGTGACAGGGACAAAGAAAGAATTAAGAAAACAGTGACGAACTCTTGATTTGAATCAGAGTTAGATTAAATGAACTTTACTTCCAAACTAATGAGTGTTTTAAAAAGTAGATTCTGTTTCATACTCTTGAAGCCACCAGGTCAAAACGCCCAGGAGAGAGTGCCAGGCACTGAAGTGTGTGGGCTGGTGGTGTTGGCAGGTCCCTGTGCCAATGTCCCCTGGGGCTGGTCCAGGAGCTGTCCCCCTCCACAGGTCATGAGGCACCTGGGTATTGGGGGGATTGAGTGTCCACAGCAATGAGTGAGAAATCAGCACAGACGAAGCTGGAGAGAGGGAAGAGAAAAAGAAGAAAGGCCAGATGATGCTTTCTGCACGATCTGGCTGACCATTGCGTTCTCTTGTCCAACTCTTGTTTATCATAGGAAAGATCCTCCGCTGTAAACGGGGCTGCCTGCCATAAATATGACTCTTCACCCCTGTAAAGAGAGTTTTCATTATATTTTTCCGCAGCTGAGCTATTCAGGGAAAATAGAAGACGTCGGGCAGCTGACCCACAGCAACAAAGGTCCTCTACTGTCAGTTTCAGCCCCGTCCTTCTTAAAACTAAAATTTACCTCGAGCCTCTGCTGCTTCTGCTCTCTTTCATCAGAGGGGGAGTTGCACCTGTCAGTGGGCACTGATGGGAGGCCCTACTTGAGACGGAGAGTGTGCAGGTTCCACAGACGCATTGTCTATGCCTGCCCTTATTGAAAGTTACCTTTGTCCAGTAACAGTCAGATGGAGCAAAGTGTTTTATTTTTTATTTATTTTTTGCTACTCATTGGAAGGAAAAGGCATGCTGGGGCTGGGGGAGGGGGGCAAAGGATAGCAAGGTTTATGCTGCTTCATTTCTCTGAAACAATGATCTGTATGACATTGTCTATTCAGGGTGGAAGACAGGCTGTCGAGTAAAGCAAGACAAATGTGATGTCCTGACTGATGATTCCTTAGATACTAAGTCAATGAGCTGATTATCGCTGCAATTACATTACCAGTGTCAACAGATGCTGCCGGTAGACACTGAGTTAACAATTAAGTGGCTCCTGGCCCTGAGACCTCACTCCATAGCAAACCCTGTGTAAATTCTTCCTTTCAGATACCTTCATGGACGAATCTGAGGCCTGGAAACAGAGCAAGGCTTGTCCTGACCACGGTGTGACCAACTGACAGGCTTCCCTGCTTTCGGGGATGGGATCTCCCCCTTGGAGGAGGGACTTCTGCACTCCAAGATCAGACTTTATTGACATCTGTAAATTTACTGAATTAACAAATAAGAAGGTAAATGTGGCCACATGCAAATATGCTCATTACTTGTTCCTCTGGAAAGAAGTCACGTGATGATGACAACCACTTGCATTTTGGAATAAAATGATGTTTCTTATGTTTTTAAGAAGCTTCCGTACCAGAAAAACGAGTTTCCCAGCAAGGGATAGTGAGTTTCACTCTGAGTGTGTGTTTCTGGATAAACCACAATGCGCTCCCCAGAAGGCCCTATGAGGGCTGTTTGTCCCAAGCTCACGGCCCTGGGGTGCAGGGCAGTGGTCCTGCTCCTTGCCTTCAGAAGCCACATGCACTCACCCTGACTCCTTTCCTGGGGTCTGCTGGGCAGCTTGCACTTGGCATAGAAAGAAAACGCACCATCATCGCTTTCCTCACACTGTCCTCTCCCAGATGCAAGGGGCACTGTGGGAGGAAGGGAGGGCACCATGTTCTGGGTTTTCAGACCCAAGCGTTTAGTCACACAAGTTCATTTCAAAAAATTTAAAAAGTCAAATAAAAAGGTCATCAGGCGTGCATGGTGGCTCGCGCCTGTAATCCCAGCACTTTGGGAGGCTGAGACGGGTGGATTACAGGGTCAGGAGATCGAGACCATCCTGGCTAACACGATAAAACCCCGTCTCTACTAAAGTACAAAAAATAGCCCAGCATGGTGGCATGCCCCTGTAATCCCGGCTACTTGGGAGGCTGAGGCAGGAGAATCGCTTGAACCCAGGAAGCAGAGTTTGTAGTGAGCCCAGATCACACCACTGCACTCCAGCCAGGTGACAGACCAAGACTTTGTTTTATAATAAATAAATAAAGATCATTACACTTTTTTCCCTGAAACTCATCAAGGGCAGCAACTCTGACACGTGATATAAAAACAAACGGGCTGGCTTTCCAGGCCTGGGTTCACACGGTCTCTTTCAATTAGACAGCTCTGAGGGTGAAGACAGTGTGGGCTCAGGAATTGTTTTTGAGTATCCATTAGATTCTTTGCAACCAATTCAAAACATATGAACGGCGATTCCAAAGTCGCCCAGCGGCGGCTGAGGATGGATCCAGACGATGAACCAAGTGGAGCCAGCAGACGCGTGTGGCCGTGCGGATGTGCGTCTCCCCAGGGCCTTGCTGGGTGACGGAGGGGGGTCTTCAAACACAATGACATTGCTGCAGTTTTAAAGAATGATTTTTCTTTAAAAGTGTACAACCTTCAAAGGTGAATTTCAATTTTTTTTTTTTATTCTTCTCCAAGCTTCTGGGTCAGTGACAAGTAACTCTAATGAATATTTTAAGATGTTTATTGTTTATCTGGATTGATTTCAGTGAGAAGTCAGAAGCGTGGCAGGGAGGAGAAGAAAGAGGATGATAATATCAAGTGAGAAAGGAGAGAGGAACTTATTTTCTTATGTGTACATATTGTGTACATATATGTGTACTGTAGATTCATATGGATAACTGAAAAATCACTATTAAAGTTAGATTAATATATTAGACACCAAGTGCATACCAGTTCCAAAGGAAAGCAGTCTGGCTAGAATCAAGATTTGTAGACTTCCCGTCATGCTCTACTTATAAAAAGAAACAAACATACAAATGAGCCAGAGGACTGGTCCCATTTCTCCTTTTAATTAAATTTACATCATAGAATCTAATGAAAGTGATTCTACCACAGGTTATCAGTTGATGCATCCTAAACATTCTCCCCACATACAACTTGCATAGTTTCTGAATCCTGATGCCATCCGTGCATAATTTTACATTAGAATTATTTTATTGCTAATCAATTTGAATTTGATGAATTCAAAGGACTCCAACTTATCAATATTTTCTGAAGCAAATTTTAGAAATTGTAGACTCCAGGCATAATTTTAACCACTTAGAAGCACGGGCAGCAAGAATAAAACATCTGTAGTGCGAGTGTTTATTCTAAAAGAGAAATGGTGGTTTTGAGAAGGAAAACAGTCAGTGCTGATAATGAAGACGACGATGCAGATGAAACAGACGCAGAGGTCGTGGTGAGGAAGGGGTGGAGAGCTGACGCCCAGCACTTAATCCACCTCAAGAGGGTGAAAAGATCTCATGAATCTAGGAACTGGTCCCATGGTCAACTAGGCACCCCAATTAAAGAGGATGATTGTGATAGTGTCATATAATAAGAAACATATGTTTGATCTCTGCCCACGGCTCCTGTCGCACAGCTCCTGAAATGTTTGGAATCTCTGCAGTGATAAGAGTATCTTTGGTAGCCAGGTGCAGTGGCTCACACCTGTAACCCCAGCATTTTGGGAGGACAAGGCAGATGGATCACGAGGCCAAGAGATTGAGACCATCCTGGCTAACAAGGTGAAAATCCATCTCTACTAAAACACAACAAAACTAGCCTGGAGTGGTGGTGGATGCCTGTAGTCCCAGCTACTTGGCAAGCTGAGGCAGAATAATTGCTTGAATCTGGGAGGCAGAGATTGCAGTGAGCTGAGATCATGACACTGCACTCCAGTCTGGCAACAGAGGGAGATTTCATTTCAAAAAAAAAAAAGTGTCTTTTGTATACTAATGAGATGACTGGTGGCTGGAGTCCCTAGATAGCTTCAGGGTGAGGCAAGTGACCCAAAAGACCAAGGCTTGGTTAAAGGGTTGAAAGTTTCAACCCATCCCTCCCCACCCCGCTGGGAGAGGAGAGGCAAGTTGAATTAAGCATCAATGGCCAATGACATCATCAACCATTCCTATGGAATGAAACCTCCATAAAACCCAAGGACAAAGCTCAAGGAGCTTCTGGATCGCTGAAAACATGCAGGTGTCTGATAGGGACTGTGCCCAGAAAAAGCACGGAGGCGCCGTTCCCACTTCCTCATAACTTTCCCTCTGCATCTGGCTGTTTGCCTGTGTCCTTTGTAACATCTTTCATAGTAAATGAGTAAACATGAAAAAATACCGACACAAGACAGCAGTCAGCCCTCCTGGGGCTTCAGGACGGCTGTGTGAAAGCCAGTTCATGGTCCTCTATGAGAAGAAGAGATGGACAGGGGTAAGAAGAGGGCTTCCTTCTGTTGATATTTGGGTGGCAAATTCAGGCGGGTGCCACACCAGCCCAGGGGGCTCATGGGAGCTGATCGGTAAACGTTCGGGAATTCACAAGACGGTTGTTAAACCACTGGAGGCTTGAAATCAACCATGAAATGAGAGTTTACATCCGAGAAATTGGTGGACACTGCACTTTAGATTCCCACATCCTGCCCGCCCAGGAGAACCCGTTTACAAGCTCACCATGCCAAGTTCTCAGAGTGCTGAGGGGTAAAATGGTCATTATATATGCCTGAGGCTTTTCTTTTGGGAGACACACACACACACACACACACACACACACACACATACACACAGACACAATTATTTAGATTTGGTTTTGTCTGAATTTTGGAACTGATATCTACACTTACAACCAGTCCAACATCTAGAGGGAGCTGATACAGCAGTGAGCACACCGATGGATGGGAGAAGCAGTGAGGCCAGAATGGTGTCTGTGGCAGCTGCCAGGTGGAGAGGTGGGCTTGGTGTGTGCATTCGGCATGGTGTCACCTGTTTCTGTTTGGAGTAAGAGCGGTGGGTGCCCTGCCTCTGAGGAAGACCAAAATGTGAATGCATTTTTCCAGACTCAGAGAAAGGGGGATTCGGTGGGCCTTACACACAGAATCTGAGCTATTCAGCTTGACTACTCATCTGGGCTCATCATTCAAGGGAAGAAAAATCTGATCAGAGACTGGCCAGGACTCTTCTCCATTCTCTACCTTGTGAACTGGAAAAGGGACAAACCCCATGCACTGCCACACACAGGAAAATTACACAGAGGTTGCTTCTGCAGCAGTTTTTAAATTCTACTGATCATAAGACATCCCTGGATTTCCTGTGAGAACAAATCCCACCCCAGTTGGTGAGGTGACTAGGCTTTGAGTGCCCTGAAGCTTACACACTGTGGGCTGGTATCTACATAAAGACAAATAGGACAACGATCATTGCATTTCATAATTTCATAAAAGTCTATGCTCAAGTAGACATTTCTGAGTCACCTTTCCAGGCACACTGCAAGTCCTACGGGGACTCGAAGCATCCCTGCACAGCGGTTCACACTGAACAGTGTAGGCATCAAAGTTCTGAGCACATGCAGAGTGTCTTCTATGTCCAGAAAGGAACTAAGACTGGAGACCCCTAAATATCTCCCTTCCCACACTGTGCCCTGAGGGAGTTTCCAGTCGGGGTGGTGAAAGGCCATTGGGATATTCACAATAGACATACAGAACACTAAGTTTGCACTACACAAAGTTGTCCTAGAGGCTCAGGATGTTGGGGACCTGGACCAGCAGCAAGCGCGGAGCCCAGCCACACTCTACTCCCACCCCACTCATGCCAGATATCCACCTGGAGCTTCTCTATCCAGTGGAAGGGTGTGAAATCAGATTTAAACAGGGCACCTCTAAAAGGCCAAAAACGAAGAGGACAGATGGAAAGAAGGTAGACCAAGGCAGACTCACAGGGTGCCCAGCTGTCCCTGTCTGCTTGGGAATCTCCTGATGACACCCTTCAATGTCTGACTCTGGAAACAACACTCGGTCCTGTGCAAATGTGGATGGGTGGTCACTTTAAGGGAGAGGTGATAGAATTAAAGCTTCAGTAATCCTAACACTTTGGGAGGCCGAGAAGGGTGGATCATCTGAGGTCAGGAATTCAAGATTAGCCTGGTTAACATGGTGAAAACCTATTTCTACTAAAAGTACAAAAAAATTAGCCAGGCATGGTGGTACACACCTGTAATCCCAGCTACTTGGGAGGCTGGGGCAGGAGAATCGCTCAAACCCAGGAGGAGGAGGTTGCTGTAAGCCGAGATCGCACCACTGCACTCCAGCTTGGGTAACAAGAGCAAAACTCTGTCTCAAAAAAAAAAAAAAAAAAAGAAGCTGAAGCTTCAACCTGAGGCAGCAGCCACATGGGTGAAGTGAAAAAGGGGCAATCAGAGAGGTATTGAAGAAGTGACTCGCAGAGCACAGACGGCCTGGATGGGAGGTAAAGGACGTGGGGCGTGGGATGGTCTTCTTCCGACGTTCAACCGTCACAGTGACTTTCAGTCACATTACAGCATTGACTCCTTGCCCCCATTGCAAATCCTTCAACAGGGACGTTAAGGTTTTCTTTTTGAAATAGCATTTGATTTTTAGGTTGTTTGTATCCACTGGTAATAACAAGTTGTTTTTGAAATGTTTGAGAATGAACCTCGTGGAGGGGAGGAGAATGAGAAGTTTCATTTTTTCTGGCTGTTTAAATAAAAATCTTTCTTTCTCATTCCATCAGTGAGCATGTTCCATAGTAAATTTTCTCCCAAATATCCTCAGTCAACTTGAACCTTAAAAAATATGCATTTTAAGTTTAAATTTTATCTTGCAAGCAATGGAGATTGTCATTCAAAGAACATTTTTTTGAAAACATAAAAATTTCTTATTAGGTCACATGTATTTATTTTCCCTCAGTCATTTATTAGATTCACACATTGCATTGCTTATTCAGGGCATATGTAACCTCATTATAAAACAAAAAAGTTATTAAAATAATCTAAATTGTTATTAGCTACTAAGGTATCTGTTAGTATGCAGATTAGTAACAGGTATTTGATTTTGGATTTTATAACCATAAAGTATTCCTAAAGCATTCCGTTTTCCCTACATCTGGATACACTGAGTCAACATCTAAGCTTCTTGCTTTTGTCTTTCTTCAACAGGCCTGCGAAACAGGCGTGACTGTGCTGGGTGAGTAAATCAAGCAGATTGCCATCACTGCAGCTTTCCCCATGCACTGGGGACCAACAGTGTCCCCTACTATTTGCACCCCATTCACAGCCCTCCGAGCCCTTGTCTAGCTGTGCTAATCCCAACACAGCAGGCTGGACACGTGCAGATGTGGGAGGGTTGGCAAGCTTGCCAAGGAAAATCACAGTCCGGGTACGCAGGACAAGTTTACCGCTGTTCTTAGTACACACACCTGCCCACCACTTTACGATTTCCGTGTTTCTCACGATGTTTCTTCAGACCTAGGGAGATCTGGTCTCTTGTTCTTCTACCCATTTGTTTTGCTGTGCTCCAAGGAAGAAAACACAGAGTTGTTGGCACGGACACTAAACACAGGGCTTCACTGCGCGTTCCAGCACCACCCCCCTCTTTGGTTTCAATTCGTGCTGTTGACCCCACGTCCCCCCGCCCTCATCCAGGTGGCCTGCACTCCTTTCAGGCGTTACCAGCAATCCTTTTGTTTCTGTCCTCACGGCTGCGTGAGACACGAGTTCAGAGGAGAATGAAGTGTGAGTAGAAAGCGTCTTCAGCCAAGGCCAGCATTGCCCTCATGGTCCTCACCCCTTTTATTACACAGCAGGTGATTGGATCTCTTCCAGGCTGATATTCACCCCGGGCTCATTCAACTGCTCCGAGACTACAGTGGGTTTCATAAGGTTTTCAGCTTCAATCTCTTTTCAAATAGGTAGCTAGAGAGAAAACCTATTTTTAAAAATATATTTCACTACTAAAGCTATAGAATAAAAGCCCTGTCTTCCCCTCATCACCGTAGGCACAGTTGTGATTTTATTATTTTATATTGAGAACAACTAAATTCATTCTCACCTCCAAAAAAAAAAAAAAGAAAAAGAAAAAAGCCGTGTCCTACATAGCGTGTAGTGGGTGTTTCTCTTACAAATCTTTATCCAGGCTGCTGTGTACAGCGTTCCTACATTTGAAGCAGCATTTCAATAAAAATGGAAGAAAACAATTACAGCACGATTAAAGATATCATTTTTGGCCACCATTCTAAATACAAACCTATGAATTTGCAACCCATAATGCTTCATGTTTCCATGGAAGAGCATAAAATTACATCATTTTCTGGCAGTGTTGCAAGAGTTTGGGAGATTATAAATATTCAGAATTCCTTTGGAGGATTCACAATATCTCTTTTCTGCTCCACTTTCTCTGTTATTTGGTTTTCTGAGCTAAGCCATGTGAACCTCGGCTTTGGATGTACAACAAGTGAAAACAAGAACTGCACATTTCAAACAGATTTCATAAACAAACTGTTCTGACTTCATGTCAGGCAGGACTACGTGAAATTTGGTTTTCTCCACCAAATTCGGCTCCCAGCTGTGATGTGTCAAGTTGAACAGGAACAAGTAATTGTATTCAACCCTGAAAATGGAGCTCCCAACTGACATCTTGTATTAACAATATCAGAAAGCAGGTCTGTTTGTCTTTTAAAAATAGTCACTACTTGGTAGCTTTGAATTCAAACATTCCACAGTGGCATTCCATGCAGAGATGTGTGCCTGTGGACAGGTGGTGGGGAGGCAGCTGAACCAGACTCTGAGGCCGTACTGACCCTGCCCGGGGAGCCACAGCCTGGAAACCTTCACCCTGTAAGACGTTACAGCTAAAGAAAACAAAGTTGGCTTTGAAGGGATTATGCTAAACAACTTATCTTGAATTTCTCCAACGCAGCAAATGAAAAGTTGGTGTCTGAGGGACAGTCCAGGTTTAAAATCAGACCTCTGAAACTGAGAGTCCCCAAATAGTTCTCCTGTTTTGACTCTTTCTGTCTATTCTCAGGGTGTAGAAAGAGGATATCCTTCTGTGGTTGCGTAAGCAATGGAAAGCAGTAATCACCTTTCTCTGCAAACATTTGGGAGATTTGGTCAGCCAGGCTCTGGGACACAAGACCTCTATCTCTAACCTTAAGGATGACACTGGCTGGAAGAGGGTGCCGTTGTGTAGACACAGGGCAGGATGTAATCAGGTACCTAGGTAAGTGCAGTGCACAGGAATGCCTGGCCCAGGGCTTCAGGAGGCACCACAGGGACCTGTTATGCAAAGGTGTAAGAACACATTGAGAGCAGAGGGAAGAATAGGCCTGCAGCCTCTTTAAATCCATTTGCCCGGAAAATGGCATCTAGCACCACAGTGGCTGTGGCTCCACACCACGTAACTACAGCCCTTCCCTTACTCAGCAGTTCCCTAAGGAGAGTAAGGCAGAGTGTGATTCCATGACCGCAAAACCAAATTCAGGTAAAATTTGGCTGTCATCCTTTAAATGCAAATATTTTCAAACGTAACCAATTCAGTATCCTATGACTCCATTTATTTTTCACCATTTTGAACTATCTCTGTAGGCCAATTGATTTGGAAATAAAAATGACGAAGACACGTCCGTTCTGATGTAATGGCCTTTTTAAGGAGATATAGTTGATCACTTTTACAATTTAAAAATGCCAACTTAAAAACAGCATTGGCGGAATATGATTATGCAAATTACAATGTTAACAAAATTTACACATAAATGAGAACATTCTTTCCCATCATAGTTCTTATTAAAACACTGGGAAGTAAATTATCTGAAGAAAAGTACAGTGTAAAAATGTATTAAAAGCTGTAAGAACTAAATTGAAATGTCAAACTTAGTTATTTATATTAAAACCCAGCACAGCCCAGCAAAACAGGTGATGGACTATTCATCAGCTGTTTGCTGAAAACAGAAGGTTCCTTTTGCTCTCCCGACAACTCCTGTCTTCTCTGCCTCCCTGTGGGCTCCTCTCTGGACGGGTCCAGTTCCCCCAGTTTCTCATAATTCTTGAAGTTAAATGTATGATTTATTTTTATACATCAAGTTGGAAGGTCTAAATCCCAGGGCCAGTGCTTTCACTACTTTCAATGGTTTCTAGACTATTTTCACCTTGAAATATGGAGCTGATACACCAAAGACCATCCATAGATCCAAAATGTCATGAAAACAACTACTCCAAAGCACTGAGCAAACTCCTTATCTGAAATGACTCTCTTGCTCAAGGAGCATTTCTTTGCCCTCCCTCTGCCTCCCCCACCTCCTTCCTGCCCTCTTTCTTGTACACTTTTGGGCGCCCAGCCCCACCTCCCGGCCTACTACATCTGACCCCAGACAATGGAGCCCCAAGCATGAACCATGTCCCGTGACAGAGGCCCCACCCACCGGAGCTTTCAAGTTGATGGGAAGCGGTGGCACTTGAGCAGGACATGGCTGGCCTGCGGGATCCTGACATGCCGCCCTGTGTGCTCGGTGGTGCGTCCGGCCTTTGTGCAGGGCGCCCTGTCTGCCGGGGCTGCCACAGCTGAGCGGCTGCACTGGGAAAGTCAACTAAGCAGAAAGCACTCCCCAGCCGGCCTCTGATTTCTCACATTTAATTACCTGATTTCCCTTTCCTGCGGTCGTGGAGAAAATGGCATTACATCACGCACCATGTAGCTCTGGAAAAGCACTGAATGTGTCTAATAGAGCCACTGGTGACAAGCACAATAGATGTGCCCCTTGTTTCACATCGGATATTAGACCCTCCAAACAAGTGTGGTCATTCCTGCTCCGAAGATCTTCAATAGGAAACAAAGGCAGTAGGTTTCGGTCATGTCACCCGAGCACCTCACAGAGAGAAAAACTTTATTTGCCCTCCCTGGGCTTGCCAAGCCTCCTCCAAGTCTTGGGGAAATGAGAAGAACTTTTAGAGGTATTTCCTTGTAGCTATAACTGCAGAGATTTCATTTAAATCTGAGATGCTCTCACTCCACAAGAACCTCCATATGTTACCTTAATCCATTCAGATACATTTTCATCTTAAAGCAGACACAGCTGCACACTATTTTCAACTAATTCATGACATCGTGTAGAACTCAGGAATGGAAATCTCTCCAAAGCAAATGGAAGGCAAAAGACACAGTGATTGCTCCACATTTAGACAAAAGCGATGACACTGTACCCACATCTGCAGATAAATTCCAAGTGTTGCCATGTGATTCAGCTGGGCTGATTGATGACAACTTCTCTCTCGGTTTGAATTATGTGGCATCCCCAGGAGTCCTCATCTTAGCCCTTGCCTGGTGTTAAGATGACCTCAACAGCATGTGTAGCCACCTATGAAGACTCTGTTTCAAAACCTCGCTTGCATCATAGATTCAGACGGTGTTCAATTTCTAAATAATTAGCAGATTATAAGACAACGATATCTTCTATCACTTACTCATCTGCTAAGATGACATTTTTATCTACAATAGAGCATGCCAAGGAACACACAAACACATGCACGCAAACACACATGTACACACACAAACACACAGGCACACACACGGGCATGCACAGAGATGCATCTGTATGACCCTTTTGCCCTCAGATACTGGAAATGGACAGCAAGTAGCTCCTGTGTTTGACTGAATACGCATTAATACAGATGTGAATACAGATGTGTTGAACACCTGCTCAGAGGCCCTCATGGATCAAGGAAGATGAGATTTAGATGACTTCTGATTTTAAGACCATTGATAGGAAAGACAAAACATGAACAACGTGCTGCTCTACAAAAAGGGAATTGAGGGTGCTGAGAGGCCCCGGCCTGTTATTGGGGTCTGAAAGGCTGAGGGATCACAAGAAGCTTCACTCGGCATTGGAGGAGCACAGGGCTCTCCCAGCCGAGGGGGAGGAGGGACCTCTTGTGATAGATGAGGGATGCATGTGTAGATGGCGGATGTCCCACTGTACCCCATTGGAAAGGTGAGAAGGCAGGTCTGGGGAGACGGATGATGAGCCTTCACACCATCTGTGAGTGGGCATTTAGTGGTATGGAAATGTCAAGGAATGGAGATGTTTGTGGAACAGGAGACAGCTCAGTGTTAGGGAGGTCATTTGGCAATATGGTTCTAAATGGCCTAGAGTGAGCTGAATTAGCACTTTACAGTCTGAGACAGTCTGAGAAGTGATGGTGTGGAGGGATGGGTGGAAGGTGCAGACCAGACAGGAAGGCCAGGGATGTCTCCAGGGCTCGACTGACACCGATGTGGATGAGGAAGAAGGGGAGGCCAAGATGCTGCTGGACCTCTGAGCTTAGCAGGACCAGGAACCAAGTCAGGAGAGGCATCGTGGGAAAGGTAACCTATTGAGTGGTGTTGGGATATTTGAGTTGAATGTAACTGGTTTGTTTTCTGAGTATTGGTTGCCAAACCAACAGTTAAATTTTAAGTTTGGAATTTGCAAAAGACTTTGAGTCACCTTTGTTGAGGCTCTCGAGGCTTACAGGAGCAAACAGAAGGACAGAAGGGAAAGTATGGACAGGTAGAAACAGAGCTTTTGCAGCATTCCCATTGGTTAGCACCTGGTGCAAGACGTGAAAATGGAAGCTGGCAGAAGGAAGAACCCTCTGCACGCCCCACGCTTGCTTTTCTGTATGGCTGGCATTACCTGTGTGCACTTGTTATAATTAAATGACCCAGCAGGCGTGCGTTATCACTGTCCAAGTCCACACTTGATTTGGGCTTCCTAGTTTTTTTCCCAAAGTTATTTCTCTTCTCCAGAGTCCCATCCAGAATAGCACATTACATTTAACACATCTCCTTAGGCTTGTCTTGGCTGCACCAGTTTCTCAGACTTGTTTTTTGATGACCTCAGTTGTTTTGAGGACTCCTAGTCAAGTATTTTGTAAATTGTCTCTCAACTGGGACTCGTCTGATATTTCACTCGTGATTTGGCTGGGGCTATGGGTTCCTGGAAGAAAGACTCAGAGGTGCAGTGGTAGTTCCGTCTTATCACGTTAAGACTGCATACATTTAGCAGGACTCACCACCATTGGAGTTGACCCTGATCATCTGGCTGAGGCAGTGCTTGCCTTTCTCACTCTAACCCCTTTTCATGCTGTACTCTGTGGAAGGAAATCACTGTGCGTAGTCCACCATGAAGTGGGGAATTAGGATCCAACCACTTCCCCCGGAATTGTTCTACCCAGGAGACATTTCTGTTCTTGATGGGAGATATTTTAAGGGGTAAAGAAAGCAATTTGAGTGACATCTTATTACACAGACTCCTTTTAGTTCAAGGCAAACTCATCAGCAGGGACAAGGACAGCTGTGAGGTCAGGGAAGGCTTTGGAGGCTGGAGAGGACATGAAACCTGCAATGCCCTATCAGCTAGAGATGAGGCTAAGCTTTCTAAGTTTTGCTAAGTAATACCGAGGTTTCACTCTTGTTCCTTGGAACCAAGTTAATTTCAGAACTACAAAGAGTTGTGATGTGTCTGTGTGTGTGTGTGTGTATGTAACCAAATAAGTGACTTCCCATAATTCTCCTTGAAAGATGAGATAGACAATATCTTATCTCCCACAGCTATTTATTACACAAACTAGAACTTTTCTAGCATAAAATTGAGTGAAAATCACTATAATTTTACAATTTTTTTTTTTTTTGAGATAGAGTCTCACCTTTTCGCCTAGGCTGAAGTGCAATGGCACTCTCTCAGCTCACTGCAACCTCTGCCTCTCAGGTTCAAATGATTCTCCTGCCTCCTGCTTTATTTATTCTCCTACCTCCTCCTAGTACCTAGGATTACAGGCACCTGCCATCACCCCTAGCTAATTTTTGTATTTTTAGTAGAGATGGGGTATCACCATGTTGGCCAGGCTGGTCTCGAACTCCTGACCTGGTGATCTGCCCACCTCGGCCTCCCAAAGTGCTAGGATTACAGTGTGAGTCACCGTGGCAGGCCAATTTTTGCAATTTTTAAAAAAGATGAGTTCTTCCCTTGTCTGGTACTTGAAACATCAAAAAGAATTTAGTCAAATATCTCATATTCTGTCTTATAAATGATTTATATGTGCAACTAGAGTACCTTCATACAGTCACAAAAGTTCACTTCATCAGTGAACTTTTTTGAGCATTATTGGTGATAACTGACCTTTTGGAAAAAAGAAGTTATTTTATTTTATTATTTTACAGATTGGTTCATCTGAGTTTTGTGGTTTGCTTAAAAGTTGATAATTTTGGCTTTCTTTTCGATGCTCACTTGAGTAAAGCTATCAGTGACATTTTTAGTAATAATGGAAATTCTTAGTTACCCATTTCATGGTGATTCTGTTAGGAATGGCTTTGCCCATGGTGGAACGGCTTTCATGACCAGTAAGTCTTGTTCCTTGAGTGTCTTGGTCCTTGAGTCATTAAATATCTGCCCAACACCCTGCAAAGCAGAAACAGAACTAGATCCCCTTTTCTCACATGAAGGACACTTCTCTTAACTATTTTCCACATATTTATAGACACTTCCGAGTCCCTCTTCTGGACTGAGTGTCTTCATCAAATTTACTCCAGGATGTTTGGAGCTCAGGCTCATTCTGAGCACCACCCCCCTGAGGCTGGGTCCCTCGTAGACGCGTTTCTCCCTGTCACAGCTGGAAGAGAGTGTTGGTGGGGACAGCATGGCCATGAGGGCGTCTCTCCACTCCATGCTGGGAGTTTCTTGGAACAACTCTATGAAGGAGGCAGAAGCCACTCTTTTCAGGGAAGTTCCTTTGAAATGCAAGGCATGGAAACAGCAGAGCATAGTCTGTGGAGCTTGAGACACTGTGCTTATCTCAAGTAAACTTACCCTCCAACAGACTGAACACTCATTGGTATTCACTGTGGTGATGCCCACAACCTCGGGAAGTTGAGGAGGAAGCTGGATCTATCTGCTGTCCTCTTCCTCTGTCTCATGGCTACACGCTAAGCCCCAGCACAGCCCCGGCACCAGCTTTCTCTCTAGGTGCCTGCCTGTCCATAGTGGTCAAGAGGGAGTGAGACAGAATCAGGGCTCATCCTCCACACTTGCTTGAAGACATTACGTGAGTGTGAGTGCCTGTTCTGTGCTGGAGACCTGCTGGGACTTGCAGGCACCAATGGACTTGGGAAGTGTGTGCTCCCCAAGCCAAGCTTCCTCCTCCACCCATCCCTGGAGCTGGAGAGTTTGGCATTCCGTGGGCTGCTTCCTACTTGGGGACATCCTTTGAGCCTTCGCCTTATGTTGTTCCCCGAAGTTCACCTTCTACAGAAGAAACCTCTTTTCTCTCCTACTCCCCGACACGGAAGAGTTCACAGGTGAAATGATCTGCTTGCTAATTCTCATTTCTTATCCTACGAAGTCTCTCTTTTTGTATCACTTGCCGGGAGTGGTTTATTTGGGAAAGGCTAAGGAAAGCAATGTTAAAATCTTTAAAAATAACAACAAGGGATCAAAAAAATACAAACGAATGCAGTAGGAGGAAACCCAAAAGCCCGATAGAGACTGTGAATGTGCGCATCCCCCAGTCAGCATTAGGTTTCAAAGACGGGATTTCAAACAAAAGTTGCTTCACGTTTCCTGCTGAATGGGTTTATTTTGGTTTTTCTTCCTCCTGCGTTTTATCTCAGGGATCTTAAAGTCCAAGGGGCAGCTCTTCTCACCAGAATCCCTCCGTAATCACTTAAAGGTAAGTGGAATTAGAGGGGAGCCCAGCACGCATTACCCACAGCCGCTGCCAGTCAGCTAATTAGGCGATTAAGTCATTAAAGGGAAATATGCATTTGAAAGGCGGCAGCTCAGTCACTCAGAAGTGGGATAAAGACCAAATTCCAACTTTTTTCTCGCCAGTCTCTACACTGCAAAGGTGATTAATCCATTTAACTCTGCCTAGCCTTTTCTCTCCTTTTTTTTCTTCTTTTCCTTTTCTTCTTCTTCCTCTTCCCCCTCCTCCTCCTACTTCCTCCTCCTTCTTCTTCTGGAAAAGGAAAAGCCAAGGGACAGAAGCTTTTCAGAAAGAGTCTTTGAGCAAGTAGAATGACAAATGCCTTTCTGTGAGGCACTGCGTGCAGAGCTTCAACAGCTGGAGGTCAAAATGACTTCAGCAAGGGGCCTGACGGGGGCGGGTGGAAGAACACAATGGTGATTTTGGATTTAGGGTTTTTCCTATCAGATCATTAGCCTGATTTGTTATTGGATGCCTTTTGATGTTGCCCATCTGAGACAAATGTTTTGTCTTTGCTAAATGGGGAGATGGCGGGGTGTTTCTGTCTTCTCCCCATGGACTTCCCCTTGCTTCCCATAGAGGCCCGCACATCGCTCTCGCACAAAGGGATACTTCCCTGCTTGTTTCTGAGACAGCAAATCCAGTTCTCTGAATCCTCATCTTTGGAAGCAGAACATCTACTGTAAGAAGAGAGAGGAGGAGGAGGAAAAGGAGGGGGAGAAGGAGAAGAAAGTGGTGTATGTTTTAAGAAGTGGTTATATTTGGGGAATGAAAACACTCAAATATCAATAAAGCATGCTGAGCTTGAAAGTTCCTATGTCTTACCAAGATCACAATGACTAGCATTTAATATTTATAAATGCATTAGTACCTTGAGAAGTGAGGTGACTTAGGTCACACAGTATGCAAATGACTGCTGAAAAGATGCCTCCCACTGCTCAAGCAGTGGCCTGAAGGGCCCTGGGACCCCGTGGGTCAGCCCCACTGTACCTTCCGTAGCAGATGCACAGGACAGGTGCGTTTTCTATGAAAACAAATGCCAAGATGAAAGCATCAAGGCTTCTCTCAAGTCAAACTTAAGTTCAGATTGACAGGCTGTCCATCCAATGCACTTCGTTCAGTACTTTTGCCACTAATGGTGGATCCAGTTCAGAGGCTACTCAAGATACCAGACAGGAGCAAAGGATGGGGCACCAGTCCAGGGCTGACTGTGTAAAACACCGCCCACAGACTGTGGCCATAAATTCAGAAACAAAGCACTACCTCAAGTGTAGAGGTTGTGTCTGTTACGTTAACGACTGTTCAGTTAAACACGGTTGCCAGTATTTATATTGACAGCTGCTGGCCTCTCTCCTGGACTGAATGCCATTATCAAATTCACACGTGAAATACTGATACGTGATGCTTGGGAAGTTTTTTCACAAATGTGACACATGGCCTTACCCACACACTGGTGGTTTGCACAACGTCAAATGTCCTCCCCACCATCTTGACAAGCATATGTCCACGTGTGTACTATATGCACATCAAATCCTTGAGCACACGTATCCAAGTCCATCTGGTCCTTTAAGATGGACGAGGTCTGGTCTCCCAAGTACAACATTTACCGGGAGATCCCCATAAAACATCTGTGCCACTTACGCAGTTAAGATTTGATCTTTCCTGAGGAACCAATGCTATTCGACATTGCCTCGTGACAGTAGTAACTAATCTTTGTGGGACTGCTGCTTCCTTTATTTTGATGTATGAATTCTCCCTATTGAAGCATGAAATTTTGAGAAGTTCACAGAAGAGTAACAATCTCAATTTCCTTAGAAATGACTTACAGAAAGAAGCTCATCCGCTTCCAGATGTTCCTCAAGAAACAAAAAAGAACCCTGCTTCTGATGAGACGTGCTCTCCAAACCCACCCCAGCCTGCCTGCTCCAGAGGCTTTCCCCAGTATAGTCCAAGGTCATTTGCTAAAAAGTGGGTCAAAATGGCCACTGTGTTTTTCTCAACTTTCTGTTACCTTTCTCTAGCCTGCCTGCCTTCATTCCTTCCTTCCTTCCTTCCCTCTCACCCTCCCTCCCTCCTTCTTTCTCTTTTTCTTTCTTTTAAAATTTCTTTCTCTTTCTTTTTTCTTTCTTTCTCTCTTTTTTCTTTCCTTCCTTTTTTCTTTATTAATTTGTTTTATTTTATTAATTTATTATTTTACCCACTTCACTTTTTACCCATCAGCTTGTATCTTCAACCACAGATGACTGTCTCTATTTTACTTAAATGAATTTAACCAGAGTTAGCCCAAGGCCACGTGGGAGGCAATGCCTTTTTGTTGGTGAGTTGCACCATCACTCAGGTAACACTGGCATCATGGATTCGCCATGCTGCTCTCTAGATGCTTTCTCTACATGTCTCTCGTGTTGGAAATCTCCTATTCTCATTCCTTAATCTGTCTTGCCGGGTCAGGGTGCCTGAGGTGCTGGCTAGGTCAAGGTGCCTGTCATTCTAGTTGTCATTTAATAGTCCGAGTTTTTAAAGGTTAGATTTAATTAAATTTTTAAATGATTAATTAATTCCTGCTTTGTGGTTTTGAAGTGAGCTTGATTCTGTGTTTTCTGAGTATCTGCCAATGGCCAAAACTGTTTCAAAATTATCTTTAGGCTCTGAAAGCAAGTGACACTTTTATGTCAACAGGGATTTAGACAGGGGTTTAGATAGGGGTTTAGGCCCTTGTACATAGGAGCCAGGAGGAGGGAAGAGTGGGTGCATTCAGAGAGTAACCATAACTTCCTCGTGGTATAGAAAGAGACTCACATTGGAGTTACACAAACATCCATTACAGAGCAGAGGCAATTAATTCTTGCCTCTGTTCAACAATACAGAGAATTTCTCACAACCTAACCAGGAAGTTAAGTCCTGGAGATAGAAGGCACTGTTTCTACCCTTGAGAATAAACAGCCTAGTGAAGGGTGGAGGAAGGCCACAATGGTGTGTGGGGGGTGCACGAAGCAGGCTCACCCAGGGTTTCCAGCTGCCACAGGCTGTTGCTGGAGGTAGGAGGGCATCTCTGTGAGACAGGTGCTCCTGGCTTGGATCTATCAGTTAGGTAAAAATCAGTGGGCGCGGCCGGTAAGTGACGTATCATTGTTAGCAAAGGCTAAGTGACTCGGAACATCACATTTTGTTTCCTTCCTATTGGAATTTCTTTCAGAAATCGCTTGAACCCTGCAGTAAAACCTCATGCGTGTGGTCCTCGTGCACAAACAGCCGGGGGTCGGCAAGTGGGAGGCGGTGTGCACCTGCCACGTTGCCTTGTTGTAGGGGACAAGGGCTGTTCCCACTCTTTGGGGACGGGATTGTATGAGGAGACTCTTGCATTTTGGAGACAACAGTGGGTCCCACACTGCTGAGGCCAGGCATTGGCAGACGGGGTTGCCTAAAGCTCCTTGTGTTACACTAAACTAGTTACCTCACTGACATGCCCTCAACTCTGTCTCCTCTCGTTGCAATTAAATGATAGCACACTGGGTGAAGGGGGAAGACTGAAGCTTTCAGAATGGCAGAAACCTCAGGGCACTCCACCCTCCTCCCTGGCACCTCACCCTCCTCCCTGGCACCCCACCCTCCTCCCTGGCATCCCACCCTCCTCCCTGGCACCCCACCCTCCTCCCTGGCACCCCACCCTCCTCCCTGGTACCCCACCCTCCTCCCTGGCACCTCACCCTCCTCCCTGGCATCCCACCCTCCTCCCTGGCACCCCACCCTCCTCCCTGGCACCTCACCCTCCTCCCTGGCACCTCACCCTCCTCCCTGGCACCTCACCCTCCTCCCTGGCATCCCACTCTCCCTACCACCATTAGCTGTCTCAGCTCCAACTTTATTCCTCCTATAACCTGGTGACTCTGTTCCTTTTTTCAATTGAGAAGTAAAATACATTTGGCCGAGCTTGCGCAGGTGTCTCTGAACTGGAATCTGTCCCCTGTGTTCTAGGGGAGGTGGATTGCAAGGCCTCGCCTCTAGGGGCCATCGTACACAGGGGCCAGGCTGAGGCACGAGTGGGTGCATTGAGAGCCTAACTACAACTGCCTCATGGTGTAGACAGAGACTCTGGAGTTACGCAATATCCATTACAGAGTAATCCTGATTACTCATCAGTATCTAAACCCCTGTTGACATAAAAGTGTCACTTACTTTTAGAGCCTAAAGATAATTTTAAACACTTTTGGCCATTGGCAGGTATTCAGAACAGCACAGGATCGAGCTGGTTTTCAAAACCACACTTGCTATCCCGACTACTTACCTGGCCATACCACGAGGGGATGTGCAGGAGATTGCCAGGTTTTTGTCTGTGTGTGTATTTGCCTACCCACTCCCCACCCCAACAAACGCCATGATTGATTTACTTACTTAGAGAGCGGTTTTCCCTTAAGAGTCAGCTGGGAACTAGAGACAGAGAGGTGTTTGGTTTCTGACTGGCAATATTCTCCAGCATGGTAACTAGACGCAGCCCATTCTAGCTTTGAATATTCCTGTGGCTTAACCTAAGAGATTTGCAGTTTCTTCTGTGTTCATTTGCTTGGCCTATGGAATGACAGGCGTCTTTCTGTGCACGCAGTAAGTGACTTGGCTCAGTACTCCATTGTACTATGACTTTTTTGAAGTCACTCAGTGACAATGAAATCAAAATTAAGTTAACTTTTAGCCTGGCATTCTACCAAGTATAGACGTGTCCCTGGAGGAGGGAGCTAAGCACGGTCACATTCACACATGGTCAGGTAATGACCAAAGCCACTCTTATTCCTTTGCCTGCTGCCAAGTGCCTGAGGAGTCTTAATTTTTTTATGGCCATTTTCTTTGGCCATGAATTCTAAACTACATTTCAAATCCAAAAATGTCATATTCTGAGTGTCCTAAAACTGAGATGACAAAGTTATGGAAAAGTTAGCTTCATTCATTTTGGCCACTGGAATTTTGAATTGTGAGTTATTCATTTGGATAAACATCAACAACCTGTAGTGTGCAGAGGAAAGTGGCCCGGGTACCGTCCTCTGGCACCAAGTGTGTGGTGATGCAAGCGCTTCTCCGAACAGACTCTGCACACGGGCATAGCGCTATCCGCAGCCACTCTTACTAACCTCGGGGTAACCACATTCTAGTGCACTGGTGACAAGACATTGTTTCTTTCATCTCATGCTGGGGAACGCTTAGGACATGTTCCTGGTTTTAATGGAATATTGGCTGTTTTGGACTTGGTTTGGGAGTTGGTACTGGTGAACATCTTCAGATTTACATATGCAGGGATAACTGTGGCTGCATAACTCATGCATATTTTCATCAGATAAGATTTAGGTTCAGCAAATGTGGAAACAGTGAAAGTGTTTGCTGTCATCCGTCACTTATGGAGGGTGATTCCGCAACCTTCGACTTATCTACTCAGACACAAGAGGCCCAGAAGCCCAGGGGTGCTCTTCCAGGCCAGCTCGGATTCTCCACATCCCTTCCAAACAGTGGACTTGAAGAGGCGCTGGGACATGCAGGAACAGTACCTTTTCTAGACAGCTTTTGCTAAGAAATAAAGACAATACATTTTGGCTCTTTAAAGGTCTTGGAAACTTTGAGACCAGGGAGCCAGACTGCTTTGTCATTCTGACTGAACCCCATGTGGGAGTGCTTAATGCTTTTGAAAATGTAATCTCTCTCCCCCCGTTTTATTCTAGTAAGTACTAAAATGAAGCTGCGGGTACCATTTTATTTTTCTTTTAGTGTAGGTCTAAAATAACATCTCACACAAATATAGTGGCAATTTTTTACAATTGTTATATTTTAGAGCAGGGTTTTGCTAACTGTGGCTCTTAGGTAAATCTGTTCTGTGGTTGGTTTTGCAAATAAAGTTTTACTGAAAGGTAGGTCCACTTATTTATGTGCTATTAGCTTCTGTTGTGCTACAGTGAGAGCTGATTCGTCATGACATAGACCATGTGCCCCCAAACAGCCCGAGGCAGTCACCATCCAGCCCTTCACAGGAGGGCCAGCTGACCCCGCTTCTGACTAGAGCAAATCTAGCCTGCTTATTTTACAAATCAGGCACTTTAGCTCTAAAGCTGTTAACTCACCTTTCTCAACTTCTAATAGCGTAGGGGAATTTTCTGTATTGTTGAGCTTTCTATAAATTAGATGAGTGGTATAACCCTGTTATTTATGATTTCTCTTGCTCAGTATTACATCTTGAGATGTATTCACAATGACGTGCATACACGCTTTGTGGTGTACGTAGACACACATTTCTATAGTGTGTGGTGTTAGTTAGCTATTGTTGCAACACAAAATATCCCAAAATTTTGTGGCTGACATTAAGAAGAGTTTTTTCCCCACAGTTTTGTGGGTCAGGAATCTATGCACGTCTTGACTGGATGCGCCTGTTAAACTCTGCTGGGAGGTACCGTTTTCCCCAGTTCGTGGGTGAGGGGTTGTGTGGCTTGTTGAAGAGCACACAGCAGCCACATCTTTCATCAGAATCTGGTTTCTGTTTCCTCACCTTTCCTAGTTTTATGTGGAAAATATATGGACAGAAAAGCCTTTCTAGCAGCGTGGGCAGGAGGCAGTGGATTCACGTGGAATTAGGGCAGTGTCTGACGTGTGCTTGCACGCAGTTTGAAAAGAAAGGAAACCCCCAGCCCATCTGTTTTAATGAGTGGGGCTGTGGCCTCAGTGTGAGGGGCTTCAGGCATCCAGGCATGGAGCCGAGCCACGGTGGGCTGCAGTGTCGTGAGACCATGTACGGGACGCGGGCTGACCTGATCCTGGGCACCAGCGAGTCAGCACTCAGGGGTGGGAACTTCTGAGAACCAAGGGAGTGCAAGGACATGGAGGAAGTTGGGAATCTGATAGTGATCAGGATGCTGGGGGAAGGGCACTGCACGTTCTCACATGTTTGTAATCCCACTCGAGTGAAGCTACATTCAACATTACCAAAAGCAAGCGTGTTGAGCATTCAACAAAAATACCCCATTTCTAACAGCTGCAGGCACCCCTAGGCCCCAGGATTTATCTGACAATTGTGCACACAAGGAGATGCCCAAACGGGGGGTTTCTGTGCCCCGAGAAAGTCAAGCAGAGACTTAAATACCAACGACTGGCATGGATGTCAACTGGTGTCACTAGTATCGATTTAAAATATAACACCGACATGACACAGGCAAAAACCCATCTACACTTACTGACTGTCCATAGTTAGGCGGCAATCCATACTCACCAGCTGTGGCCCCACCTTGCTAGAATACATTCAGCAGAAGCATCTTTGCCTCCAAAGCATCGGGCATAATGGCCTCATTATTACTCCTTTATATCTGCTTCTCATCTGTAAATCATTTTGCATTGGCAAGACTTCAAAGGGAAATTCCTTCTCTTAAGTTAATGAAAGTAAACTGTTTAAAAATTTGGCACAGTGACCTTGGTTATGACTGTCCATCTATCCCCAAATACCGAGTATTACTATTTGCATTTGTTTTGCATTGGTGTCTGCTGTACTATTATTCCTTGTATTGCAATACCTAATGATTAATATGTTTTAAATCTTGACAAAATGTGATATACTTCCCGTGAGTATGTGGTTATAAGGTAGTGCATATAATTTACTGTACATTATACATATTTATGAAAACGTATTTTATGTACTTAGATATTCACATACCATGGGTATGTGTGATTTCTCTTACACAGGGACCTTTAAAAATATTTTGTGTGTGAGCCGGCACATGTCTCAAGTCTGTAATCTCAGCACTTTGGGAAGCCTAAGCAGGCAGATCACTTGAGGTCAGGAGTTCAAGACCAGCCTGGCTAACATGGTGAAATCTCATCTCTACTAAAAATACAAAAATCAGCCAGGCATGGTGGGGGGGCGTCTATAATCTCAGCTACTGAGGAGGTTGAGGCAGGAGAATCTCTTGAACCCAGGAGGCGAAGGTTGCAGTGAGCCAAGGTTTATCTAGGTTAAGCAAATCTTTCCATTAGGGGGTCCCCTTCCCTACTCATCACTTCCTGTGCAGGGATGGGCAACATGGCCAAAGCTTGGCCCACCACAGGACCTCTCCCTTGGGCACTGGGACTGAGCCAAGCACATTGCATGTGACCCAGCAGGGGCAATCTGTGGTCCTCGCTAGCACTGGCAGAGTGAGGCTCTGACATGTTTCGCCATTTTGGCCAGGCTAGTCTCAATCTCCTGACCTCAGGTGATCCACCCACCTTGGCCTCCTAAAGTGCTGGGATTACAGGCGTGAACTACCGCACCCAGCCTAGACTTTTTTTTTTTTTTAATGTTATCTTTCTTCCATTTTCCATTCCACAAATTTATTTTACAAAATTATAGATTTGGAAAATAAATCTTTACATACTGTAGTGCATTCTCAAAAAATTATACTAACGGTGATGCATGCATAGAGACATTAATTAAGCTGTAAAAGGGCTTGCAGTTTCATAAATACAAAAAATAAATAAATAAATACAAATGTAAAAAGGAAAAAAAAAAAGCAGGATCATCTCATAGCCAGGCATGGAAGCCATCTCAGGACTGTTTCCAGGGGCTCGAACGGTTTCTGGCTGGACCTTCTCTCCTATTTCCATTTCTTTCTTCATTTTTCACCCGTGTGCAAGCCTTGCCCCACCGCACCCCAGCCTGGGCAACAGAGTGAGATTCCATCTCTGTTGGAAAAGAGAAAAAAAATGTGCCTGTCCTTTGCTTTTCACAAGTGAAGAAAGAAGGTGTGTTCTTTAGTAATTAAATAGGATGGAGTATTTAGGCTGATCTTGTTCACCTTAACACAGTCTGCTGCAGTTCTCCCCCAGGCTGTGTCAGTGTGGACCGAGCAGCACGTTTTCCCGGCACGGTGGGAGTGCTCAGCGGCGCGCAGGCCGGGCTTGCTCTGGCTTCTCCACTGGTCCTGGACTTGGACTTGTGCTGCCCGCCTGGTGCTCCCACCCTCCCTTTCTTCCCGCGGGCTCTCGTTTTACTCACATGCTCAGCTGTCCATTTTATTCAGCTTTGACATCTCTGACACCTAGGTCTTCACCCAGAATTTATTAGCTGCTTTTTTTCATGGAATCTCAGAAGTCTTAATGGTAGATAGTTTTTCATGAAAGCAGAGAGTTTTTTTTTTTTTTTTTTTTTTTTTTTTTTTTTGAATAAGCTTTTATTTTATTAGTCTGTCTGGAAGGGTTTATAAGAGTACGCGTTTGCAGAGCTGGAAAATTTACCATAAATTTTCATGAGAGAAGACTTTCTGTTTCAAAACAGAAGTAGCCCTCAGTGTAATTTCCGTGGTTCTGCTATGCCTCCAGTGAAGAGCCCTCTGCACGCCTCTTAGAAGCTGAAGTGTATTTAATGTTTTGTTTTGGAACGAAAATGAATCCATATGATGTTCCCGACTGTATGATCATCTGCTCGGAGATCAGACACAGTGCCAATATGAATCCATGCCACTCAGGTCGGGTGAGTCCACAGAAATGCCAAGGCCATGGGCTTGGGAAGGCGATTCATCCCATGAAGGAGAAACCTGCTCGCCAGAGAGCGTTTCGAGGTGGTTCCAGCCTAAGTCCTGCCCCCTGGGTCTTGGCAACCAGTTTGGGAAAATCCTGGGTCCATCAGAGACTTTAAGAGGTGTCATTCCTGCTGCCAATCTGCTCCAAGCCGGGCCCGACTTGAGAAAGGCTGAGTGACGTTTCCACATCCACCTGGACCGCAGCCGCCCCGGTGGCTCCTAACACAGTGTTAGTTCGCAGGTTACCTTCCCCAAAGAAGCGTCGTTCATCTGCAAAATACAAACAGATGAATAATATTAACAGCACCTTGAGACGTCTCCCACGAGAGGATTCAAGTGAAGAAGGCGTGACAAGAAGTATGTGGTCAGCAAAGAGGCAGCCTGGAGGTCCAGAGGGATGAGGAAGGAACTGTTCCCTGGCCCTCTCCAGTTCTCTGTGCCCGGCCAGGGAAGTGACTCTCCAGTCCTCACCGCTGCAGGCGCAGCCTGGCTGCTGAAAGACGTCTTCATGCAGGGTGGGGATCACAGACTGCGTTTTACAAGTGGGATGGTAGCGCGGCAACGTTTGGAGGCCTCAAATCCCTCCGCCTCATCTGCAAAAATCGTAACGTTTCACCCTCTGTGGGTCCCACCAGGCCCTCACGTCCTCCCTAGGCTGTCAGGGAGCACCTCTGAAGGCAGCATCAGTCTGAAGGGTGCAGCTCCCAATTTCACCTAAGAGACCAGGAATTTTGCAGCACCCCAAGGGGCGTTTCTGGGAACTCCAAGAGATTCCCCCACAAGTGCAACCTCATTCTGTCGGGTGTGAGACACCCACTGGGGTGCTCCCAGCTCTCAGGCTCAGGCTTCCCCTCACTGAACTCCTCTCCCCGGGAGGGTGTTGCTCTTGGACCCATAGCGGCCCTCCTCCCTCTCCAAGCGATGCGGGTGGTTCTGGAGACTCATGTCCTAGCACAGGAGCACGTCTCCTTTCCTCACAGCAGGCAGGGGCGCCGGGGCAGGCTGCCTTGTGATCCCCGCAGTAAGCAATGCACGTTAATTCCTGCAGACACACACCCACGTTACACTTTTGTTTCTGAATATAAGAAATGGTGTGCGCTTGTTATATAGATAAATTGAAAAATAAAAAAAAATTTATAATACACAAATTTCGAGAAATCAAAAAAGATATTTATTTATTAAAATCTTACTTTGGTCACCCAAAGCTGCAATTTTCTCTCCTAACTTGGAAGGCATTTTATGCCCCACGTGTGAGATGCCCCAGGAGATGATGCTGGCTTCACTCTTGCCGGGGGGTGGGGGGTGGGGGGGTTGGGGAGGGTGGAGGGGGACTTTGCTTAGAGAAGCGACATCTCACAAAGACAAAAAAGGTTACAGCACTAAAAAATGGATAAATACGAGCCCTGTTGAAGGCTAGAAAATAATCAGGGAAAAATCGTGGTCACCTCTTCACCTCTCCAGGTATGCCTCTTAACATGTCTGTGACTTTAAAAGGCCCCTAAGTAGGTGCTGACTGGGTAGAGAACCTGGTGGAGACTTTGTACAACCACCAGAAACAACCCCACCGTGCCCATTTTGGATGGAAAAATCTGTAATTTTCCATTTACCTCAAATAATGTATTAGGAAATAATCCCCCCACAGAGAATTTTAATTTGCCTTTTGGAAGGAGGTGAAAAAATTAAGATATTGAATATAGAGTTTATTTCTGTATTTCTTTATTCTCACAGGAATTCTTGTTGCTCCTTTCTGCGGTGTGTGAGCCTGGGTCCACTTCTGAAATTGACGATGTAATGATTACAGCAAGAGAGTTTTGATTAATTTTTTCCCTCCCCTATCACTGTCAGCAGGACTGACTGGAGTGGGGATAAGCTTGAGCCATCACACTCTGCCAGGCTCTGCTGCTGCACAACCAAGTGCAGTTTTGTTTTTCAAAGACTTGGAGCCCTTTACTTCCAACTTAAATTTATATGGCTTGCTAATTGCCTGTGCGTAAGGAAGGGTGAGCGTGCAATTTCCTTTCACTGTAATTTGGAATCCCACAATGACGGTTTCTCTTCATCCACTAGGGACCTGAAGGCTTTGGCAAGCTCCAAGCCCAGGGCACCACGGCAGTGGCCCAAGCAGAGGCCTATAATAGGGGCACAGTGCTCCATTCTGTACTCAAAACAATTTTTGCTGGCTTTGGCTTTTTGATTTAATGAAAGTCTAATAATTCCAGAAATTCAAATTTAAGCACACTTCTTTTAGTTTTAACCACCGGGAGTAACAATAATCACTCGTTCTACTTTAAAAATGTAGAATTCAACTAAATGAATTTCACAGACTTTTTCTTGGACTTATTTTAATTTGGCTTTAATGTTATAAGTCTAAATCTTGAAACATTTATATCTCTGGTTTCAGTTAAACTAATAAAGTATTACTATATTAATAATTGCTACCCACTTTATTAAGTACTATAGACATCAAATCCTTTGTATTCAAGAAGTGAAAGCCCTCCAGCTCTAAATACTTTTGGCAAATAAGTCCTTAAGATATAATTGAGTATAACACAAGGTCTGATTTAAAACATGAGTTAAAATGAAGGGCACCACTACTATTTGCAAATCGTTAAAGGGCTAACTTAGAAGATAATTCTTGTGATGAAATTTAAATGGGGACTCACAGGAATTCAAGGTCTTGTGTTTGAGGTGAGCTTCAGAATTCATTGATGGCTAGGACCCTCACTATCACTGAGCTATTTAATCTAAACCTGAAATATCCAAGATAGCAAGCATAGAAATATAAAGGAAATGGCACACCCAATTAAAACACTTCCCGAGCCACCTTAAGAAGAACAATTCAGGGGAAAGTGCGCTCCTATTAGATGTTTTGGGAGTCCTTGATCAGCAGTTCCCTTCTCATTCAATAATATCCAAACCAAGATCGGTTCTGCAATTGGAATTGGCAAAGGAGTGCAGGGAAGGTAGACTTCTTAATGGCAGGAGACCATGTCCTCTCTGTGTCCCCGGCATTTGCTAGCATGGCTCAAGGAATGCTTGCTGAACTGCATTGCGCAAGGCTAAGAGCTGTGTCATACCAAGGTGACTAAGATATGGTTCCTGTCCTCAAAGAAATTACTAAGACGGAAAGTTACATACTTGAATAAATGATTACAATGCAAGAGATACTGCAAACTACCAAAAGTAATATGTAAATAAAGACTTGTAGATGTATTTGCTCAAAGAAGAGACATTTGATAAATGCAATCACAAATAGCATGCTTATTAGTACATACGATGCTTTCATCTCACACTTTCTCAGTGCTTATTCCATTTAGATAGGTGACTTAAGACTTTTTGTTTTGTTTTTTGTTTGTTTGTTTGTTTGTTTGTTTGTTTTAACATGGAGTCGTCCTCTGTTGCCCAGGCTGGAATGCAGTGGCACCATCTGGGCTCACTGCAATCTCTGCCTCCCAGGTTTAAGTGATCCTCCTGCCTCAACCCCCTGTCCCCAGTAGCTGAGATTACAGGTACGTGACACCATGCTTAGATAATTTTTGTATTTTTAGTAGAGATGGGGTTTCGCCCTGTTGGCCAGGCTGGTCTCGAACTCATGATCTCAGGCGATCTACCTGCCTTGGCCTCCCGAAGTGCTGGGATTACAGGCATGAGCCACTGCACCCGGCCAAGATTTTTTTTTTTTTTTTTTTTAAATCTTATCTTGGTGGGGAGAGGTGGCTCACGCCTGTAATCCCAGCACTTTGGGAGGCTGAGGCGGGTGGGTTATCTGAGGTTGGGAGTTCAAGAGCAGCCTGACCAAAATGGAGAAACCCCGTCTCTACTAAAATTACAAAATTAGCCAGATGCGGTGGCGCCTGCCTGTAGTGCCAGCTACTTATTAGGCTGAGGTAGGAGAATTACTTGAATCCGGGAGGTAGAGGTTGTGGTGAGCTGAGATTGTGCCATTGCACTCCAACCTGGGCAACAAGAGTGAAACTTTGTCTAAAAAAAGAAAAAAACAAAAAAATCATCTTTCTTCCATTTTCCACTTCACAAGTTTATTTTAAAATAATTAAAGATTTGGCAAATACATCTTTGCATACTCTAGTGCATTCTCAGAAATTTACACTAACGGTGATGCATGTATAGAGACATTAGTAAGCTGTAGAAGGGCTTGCAGTTTCATAAATACAAAAAATCAATAATTACAAATGTGAAAAAAAAGAAAACAAAAGTATCGTCTCATAGCCAGGAACGGAAGCCATCTCAGGACTGTTTCCAGGGGCTCAAATGGTGCCTGGCTGCATTTCTCCGCCATTTCCATTTCTTTCTTTATTTTTCACCTGTGTGCATTGCCTCATCGCTTTATTCCACTCATTTGTTTTAGAGTGGCCAGAAAAGCACATCTGCTTTGCTCATAAACCCACATGGACAGGGAGGCACTTTCTCTGAGCCTCACTCTGCCAGTGCTAGTGAGGACCGCAGATTGCCCCTGCTGGGTCACATGCAACGTTCTTGGCTGAGTCACAGTGCCCTAGAGAGCAGTCCTGTGATGGCCCAAGCCTTGTCATGTTGCCCATCCCTGCACAGGAAGTGATGAGTAGGGAAGGGGCACCCGAATGGACAGATTTGCTCAACCACAGGGGACAGGAAAGAGTCATCTTCCTAAGAAAAACATTCCAGGTAAACAAAACACCCTAGGTTCATTCATGGACTCCCACCCAGTGGAGGAGGCAGGCAGAGGTGATGGCTCTCAGTGCTGAAGCCCATTACTCATTCCATAGAAACCCTTCACCTGCCAGGGAGGAAGGGCTAACGGTTTGCACAGAGTTAAGATGCTGCTGAGAAAACTAAGAAATCAGAAGTTTACATCATCAGAGGACTTTGAGATCGCAAACAGCCTCCAGAAATACACTTTATTTTTGTATTCTGTGCAGTATTTTCATATCAAATGTCAGATAATTAATGAAATAACATTTAATCACATGCACACTTGAGACAAAGCTTTCATGAAGTCTCGCCCCTACCTCAGACCCGCCTGCCTCTGAGTCTCACTTCAGCAACCTCCAGCTCAGTGTCTTTCCCTAATACCACTGTCTCCTACTCCAGGAAGAGGGAGGAAAAGTGGCAATGGGACCTCCTCCTCCTGCAGAATATAGGCTTTAAGAACCCAGACACTTATAAAATTTGAGCAGTAAATACATTTCATCATCTGTCTTGGCACAAGAACAACCAGCCCCTGGTCCCAGGTTATGTACATTTCTAAGTGCAGACTCGGTCTCTGAGCTTAGGTAGAAACCTGGCAGAACTCAGCAAAAACCTAAGAACACACTGAATGTATTTCTCACCAGCAAGTATGCCTATTTTTCTTTTATGTTCCTATTTCACCAAGCCATGAGGTATCTGTCCCCATGACCCAAAGGTCTCCAGCCATGCCGCACCTCCAACACTGGGGATTATATCTCAATGTGAGATTTGGAGGGGACATCCAAACCATATCAGCAAGTAAAGTCATTTGTGGAAGAGCATCCAGCTCAGAAGTCTTCCCAGCTTAAGTTTAAGCCCTTAACCCCAGGCTACCCCACTTTATAGAGGAGCTGATCTCTCATGCACAGCTAAAGCATATGTCCACCTTGGACGAGATATTTGACTAAACAGTCTTTATGACTACAGTGCCTGGCTCACGGGCTTGTGTCCTAGAAATCACAGATGAATGAGTGAGAAACACCCTTGATACCTGGTTGTGTAAGAACTCATGAGCTCTCTGCGGTTTCCAGTCTTCCTGGGAGCCAGATGAATCATGATCACCTGCATCCCTTTCCACAGAAACAGGGGAGCTGGCGTCTGAGCTGGAGTTCCCCAGTCTGATGTTCTGTGCTCCTGACCTCAGAACTCACTCTACTGCCCCAAGCGGCATGTAACTCGGTCTTTCATGGTTTGGGGAGGATAAGCTTGGAACAGAGGGCACTGAGCAGGGTGTCCAGCAGGAGGTGAGAATTCAGGACATGTCAGACACTGTTTCTCACCATTAACAAGATCATGATGGCGCGTGTGTGCTGAAGACTCTTTGCAGCCACCACACTTTAAAAAAATTCATTGAGAGAGTACCAATATGGAGCATACTTCAAACATCTGAGATATTAAGATAATACACATATTAAACTCAAATTCATGGTATGCAAAGCATTTAGATGTCACTTCCAAATAAAGAATTAAAAGTACAGCACCAACATTCCCAGAAGTCTAAATCTCCTGGCCTTCTAAGCCAAACACGCATGCCTCAGTTACGTGTGCGTTGGAAATGAGCTCAATGGAGTGGCTCTGCTGTGGTCAAACAATGCAGGGAACAGGATGACTGGCATTAAGCACACCTTCAGAAGAGGTGGGCTGTTACTGCATTCTAGCATGACCTGAGTCCTGGTGAGAAGCCACTGTGAGGAAAAGCGAGCGCATATGAAGTGCGGATCTGCAATGGTTGTTCTAAGAGGAGGGAGCAGAACAGACTCAGGAAAGCTAGAAACACTGCCACCCAGGACGTGTGCCCCCTGGAGTCAGTGGTGCCCTGGGACAGGAAGAAGCAGGCTGCACAGGGTCATCAGATAAGCTCTCAGCACAAGACCAGCCATGGGTGGCAGGTGACCTGGGTCCTTGAGTGGACAAGACCGTGCAAGGGGGCGAGTGGCCACACAGCAGGACCAGCCATGGTCACAGCAGCACCCTCCTGTCCTTTTTCAAGGCTGCAGTTCCCAGGTCACTTCTCTGGGTGCTGTCATCAGGAACGGGAACCTGCGAGCCCATGTGGCCAGGCTGGGGCCAAAGAGGAGAAAACCACCCCTTGACACCTCCTGCTCAGCGGCTCCTGCTACAGAGGGCACAGGACACGGAAGTGCTTTCCACTGGCCTGTCCCTGGACACACTCAGGCCCCTCTGCTGGTGAAGGTGCCTTGCTAGAGGGTAGCGTCATCTGAATTCCTCAGGGAAGGTGACAATATGATCCCACTTGTCCATTTGGGAGGTCTATTTCCACTGCTGTTTCCTCGCAACCTTGCCCTTCCTCTGCTCCCTCACCTCCTCCTGCTCTGACCTCTCCACCCTCTCTGTCCCTTAGAGCCCGCTCTGGGAAGTGGGTACCACCTACTCCACGCTGTGTGAGCAGGCCTAGGGGCACTTTGGGGAAACAGGGCCTTCCCATGGTGGGCAGGAGGCCAGGAAGAAGTGAGTGGTTTCCTTTGACAGTTGGGTCCCTGAAATAAGCTTTATGTGTTTAGGAAACATAAGACTATGTGTCTGCAAATAACAAAAATTAAAAGCTCCAGTACCCTCTGCTACTCCATGGGAGTAGCTGGGCCTATAGGAACAGCATTGAAAAAACATTGATAAAAGGCAAAAAAAAAGAGAAGGCGCAGTAGCCATATGGTTAGACAGATGACATCATGTCCTATTAACCCCCATGTTCACCTTGGAGAGTGATCACTGGGGTCCGGGCTGGCCAGGCTGGCAGCCTGCAGCGGGCAGCTTGGGTGTCCTGAGGCAGAGGCCTGCACCCAGCCAATCGGACTCAGGCACAGGCTTGCTGCTATTCAGAAACGCCGGGCATGCTCCCTGCTCTGAACAGACCCTTTTCTCTGCATTTTGCCATCTGACTTTTAAAATGTTAACCTCTGCTGGCTGAATGAGTATAAGGTTTACTTTTATTTTCATTTTAAAAAAAAATCCTAATCTCATGTCTCTTTTGAAATGCCCTCTCGAAAATGAAAAGACACTGCTTCCTCGACATAAAGCCATTTGGGATGGTGTGAGCGCGTTCACTGGGGCGTTTATTTACCCTGCAGTACGAATTCCACTGTCACTCGGGGCAGAGCCTCCGCAGAGCCCCCCGCCCGCCGCTCCAGCCACGCAGGTGGTGGGAGCTGTGGATCTTCTGTTTACAAATCATTAATGAAGTGATTGTAGCCCTTTTCACTTGCTCACACTTTTGAACTATGCGGAGTGACACATTCCTAAATGGGGGACACAAGGGCAGAGAGAAGCCCACAACAGTCTTATTATGGGGGCCGCACAAACGCCGGTGGTGCCGGGGTTTATATTAACCCAATCAATTAAGGGTGGACGGAAAGGCCCGGCCCAGGGCACTGGGAAAAGCAGAGCGCTCCCAGGAGTTGCTAGGCACGCGGAGCCGGCCTCCAAAGTGTCCCCTGGGCGCTGGAGCTGCGCTTTCTTCCTGCACAATAAAAGGCCCTTTGAAAGCCGGGCTTTCCGAGCCGCGCAAGCACTGGAAGTCACTGCATTCACTGAATGAAATAAATGTCTCTTTTTAATTCCTATAAGGTTTGCGCAAATTCCCCTCAGTGCGGCAGCATTAGGATTCTGCAGGGAAGACGCATACATTAGGCTGGACTGTATGGCTTTTGTGCTCTGCGCGTCCACTCTCCCCTGCCCCTGATGCAGAGCCTCGAAGCCTCAATCAAGTGCGGGCTCCTGCCGAGGACGCAAGCTGCACTGGACACTGAAGCCACCTTTGTGCTCGGGGCCTCATTTGAATAAGCAGCATGTTGTCACTGGGGAAGGCAGATGGCCCGAGTGTTCCATTCCAGCAGAAAGGGAGAGGGAAACAGAGAATCGGATTCATTTTGTCCTTTCATTAAACTAAAACATTTCTTGGACTACTAAATTTCCCAACCACACACAACCGCCACCCGGGGAAGCGCCTGCTCGGGGTGGCTTCCATGCGTCCCGACACGGGCTAGGCCAGTGGCCGGATTCCTCAACTTTTCCCCGCTTCCCACACTCGCCCTGGCCGTGCCTCTGGGTGGAATGCGCGGAACTCCACATTCACAAACGGCCTAGGAAGTCCCCCGGCGCATGGGAGGGCTTTCTTTCTAGCTGGGCTCCCGGTTGGTTTCACTTTGTGTATTCAGCTGTGACTCAACCTAAATTAAACACCACATCATGGGTTGAACAAGTGGTCAGGGAGATTTAGGGCTGTACATAAATTGTCAGACTTAAAAGCTTCATTTCAAGTCGTATTATGTTTTCTCTTCTAGGCTGGCGGATATCTTCCTTCCTAATGTCAGGAGGGTTTGCATCTCCACCACTGAGTTGTCCAGAGATTCCCAGTATCACTGAAACTCCCTTGGTTCAGAGGGAAGGGAGAGACGGCTTGTGGGGGGTGCTATCTTCAAACATTCATGTAATTCCTAATGTAGAGGAGGCTGCCTTGCTCGCTGGGTGGATGGAGTGACAGGGTCCCCCCACTGCCTGCCTGCTTCTTTGATGGAACTGCACCAGCAGTGTCTCTGAAACTGGAGAGAGATCAGTTCATGAATCACCCAATATTTTACGTCTTGAAGTACATTTCAAGTGGGTTAATGAGGGCTTCCAGGAAGCAAAAGTATTAAGTAAAACATTGTTAAGTAGGAATGTACCTGTGAAATTTCCCTGGCAAATTATTAGAGCCAAACTTATAATCCCTTTTAATACAAAAAGGATTCCTTTGAGTTTCAATGCTTAAACACTTTATTTTGTGGGCTTTGGATGGGGAAGAGGGGTTCATCTTATAAAATATGTTGGGTATTCAACAGCCTTCCTAGAACCCTCTCTTCTCTTCTAAAAATTCCTAAAGAAAAAAACATAGAAATAAATTTTCAACATGATGATTATTCAGAAAACGCATCATTTTTTATATATAGAAAGGCAACATTCTTCAGTATCCAGTTCAAATTTATTTTGCAAGTAAGAAGTGTAAAATTTACCTTAAATGTAAAATCTTTATGAACAAAGTCTAGGTAATTGAGAAAAAAATAAACCGCAAAGCTAGCAGTCTGCCCTTCATTAGAAAGGTCACCTGTATAGTTTATACTTAACTCAAGTCTTATTTAGTTAAAATGCTAAATACATAAAATACTGTTTTTAAATGTATCTCTCTGATTTGTACATGTGTGCTTATCCCTATCAGTATCATCAGTTATGTGTGGTATTGATGAGATTCTGTGTTTCTTTCTTTCAACTTCACTTATAGTATTAAAATGCAACTTTATGGGATAGAGAGAAGACGCTGCTTTGGCGTGCATTTGGGGAGGGGGATTAATCCCTTGTAATGTGTTACTTGAATCAAACACTTGACATAATTTAACAGCAGCCGTGTTCTCCCAGCATGTAAGTTAATACCTGGGTGTAAGGTCATGTCTGTGTACACTCTGTAAAACAAATCACGGTACAGCAAACACAGTCCATATTGTCCCCCTGTCAGTCTTCCCGATTAATATAGATGGCTGCAGCCACGTCCATCAGGCAGCGGCTCTCATCAGTCATGGAGGCTGCAGAGGATCCCATGTTTGCAAAGGATTTGAGCTGGGCCCTATCTGCCATCTTTGCAGGAGTAGATGGGAACTTTGGGGAATTAACTAAAGAGAAGAGATCCATTTTTTAAATGTCCACCTGGGATCAGATAATGAAGGATGGGGGCATAAGTATTCGGGAAATTTGTAAAACTTGTAAAATTTCCCAAAAGGGTTTATAACAAGGGGAGGCTCTTGTATCTGGGGAGACTCAATCTCAATAAACTACTCATTGATTAAAATAAACAAGCAAAAATATACAGTTTCCATTATTTCATATAAAATAGGCTATGATTAGACGATTTTAATTTAGTGACCATAGCAGGCATTTTTTTTCTTTCTTCATCCTTCTGTCCTTTCTTCCTTTTTTCAGCAAAAAAAAATGTGAGCACATCAAATGCATGCTAACCTTAATCACTATAAGTATACTCCAAGAACGTAGAAATAAGGAAAACCTAACTTGATCGATTGAACACAGCGTTTACTTTTATTTCCTCTCCTCTTCTGTATTCTAAAAGGTCAAACATTCAATGACAATGGAAGGTGAAGTTAACTAAATACTGGAGATTGAAAAGGGAGTGGATGAGTGGTTGAAGGATGAGGGTCTACCCTTTGCTTCCCAGGCAGCGTAAGGGAGGAGCTCACTGTGATCCTGAGTGGACAGCAGTGGTCATGGTTCTCTAGGGAGCAGGAGAACAGAAGGCAGACACTGTACCCAAATTGGTGATTAAGTGGAAGTTTGTATCCCTGACCTTGGAGACGTGCAACATCTTCCCCATCAGTTCTCCAAGGCTAGAATTCCTTCCCTAGAAGATACTGAAGTTTTTTTTCCAAGGAAAACCATTGAAATGGGAGAAAAGACACACAGATCCTGACATCCGGTGTCACTAGTGAGACATACCCATCCACTCTCTACCACCCCACAGGAAAACCACATCAGCAGGTCCACCTGCTGGAGTCTGGGTGGAAACCAGAGCTCGGAAAGACTTTTCTACATCCCTTTCTCAAATACGAAGGAAGATCAAAAAGCATCAGACACTAAAAGAAAGTCAGAGACTAGAATCAACAGACTTGAAAGGAACATGGAGAGAAGAGTGACAAAGCAGAAAGCGCATGACTCAGAGAAGACGTTGCATCCATGAGCTAAGAAACAGATGCTATAAAAGTAAACATTTAAGAAGCAGGAAAAAGTTCTGGGAAGTTATTTTATGTAACATTTTATGTAATATGTTTCTATGCAAATATTACATAAAATAACATCTCAGAACTTTTTTAACTTTCCATAAATTATACATACAATAAATATGCTTATGTTTTATATATAGTATATAAATTATATAGGTGTGTGTATGTATGTATGCATTTATGTACAAATTTTAAAAATACATAGAATGAGAAAACAAACTTGAGGAAGTCTTTCATATAGCAGACCAAAAGACAGAGAGATGAAAAATGGGGGAAAATGAGAAAATTAGAGGATCAACTCACAAGTTTTACTGTCTAATAAGTGAAAGAATAGAAAAATGGATAATAGGAAATAAGAATATTAAAAGAAACTGTAGATCATATCAGGTTCCCTAGTTAAAGCTTCCAATGACCACCCAGAACAATGAATGATTAAAAGTCAAGCACACACACAGACATAGATACCCCACTAAAAATAAATAAATAAAACCACCTTAAGACACACACAGCACATTGTTATAAAATTTCAGGACACTGAAAATGAGAAGATTCTAAAATATTCCAAGAGGGGAGGAAAGGATTGAGAATAATCCTTATGAACTGAGGATGAACATGAGTAGGGAGGGTCTGAGCGCAGTGTTTCCTTATCAAGAATTCTATACCCAACTGTACTAGCTGTACTAATCAATGGTGAAAAAATAATTAAAGGCCTTTTCAGAAATTCAAGACCTCAGCATGTTATTCATATGCACTCCTCCTTGAGAAGCTACATAGAGTACATACTCGACTAAAACTTGTATATAGTCAAGAAAATAGGCTAAGATTCAGGAAACAGGATTTGATGTAGGAGGGAAGCAGACACAAGTCCCAGGATGATGCAGGATCATCCCAGAGAGAAAACAGTATGGATTGAAGCAGGAAAATTGAGGGGGTTAGTGGGAAGTCAGATATTTTAAAAAATGGAAAAATATAAGACTTTTTTTTAATTTTGACAAATTGGTATGTAGAAAATAAAACATATAGACAAAAAAGTACCTGATAATTCATATAAAAGCAGAAATAGTTGTGCAACAAAGGCAATATAACTATAGTATATTCTGTGCAGCAGATAAGAAGAAAATGCATTAAGATAAGCACCAAATGCTATTTTACCAACATTTGAAACAGAATTAGGTTGGAAGCATATATCAGAAGGAATTCAGAGTGAGGAATGAAATGATGTGCGGTATAAATAAAATTAATTCTTATCTTTCATATAGAAGATTAATAGATAAGATCAAAAATAAAACGTTAAATAATAGAAATGTACATCATTTAGATATATGAAAGTACATATCACAAAGCAAAAGAGGGAAAATATTGAAAGTGACTGTTGTCAGAGTTCTAATTAGAGAGAGAAACGGTGGGGCAGGGAAATGCCTTATTTGTAATAAGTCTTTCTGGACTATTTGGTTTTATAACCTACATCTTTATGCTATTTATTTTAATAAAAAATAAGTTATAAATAATAGAAAAATAAAAATGAAGGGACTCAGTCTTTGAGAAATTTTGAGTTAGACTGTGCAAGAGTTTAGGCCAACTATAGGTTTTAAGGGAATATTCCACACTTACTTCTTACATAATTGCAAGTTCTGGGGTCCTCAAGACCACCCTCAGTTTTGAGAGTTCACTAGAAACACTCACAAAACTCACTGAAACTTATTATACTCATGGTTAGAATTTATTACAGGGAAGGGATGCAGATTAAAATTCACCAAAGGGACTGGGTGCAGTGGTTCATGTCTGTAATCCCTGCACTTTAAGAGGCTGAGGTGGGAGGATCACTTGAGGTCAGGAGTTGGAGACCAGCCTGGCCAACATGGTGAAACCCCATCTCTATGCAAAACAAAAAACATAGCTGGGCATGGGGCATGGTAGAACATGCCTGCAATTGCAGCTACTAGGGAGGCTGAGGCAGGAGAATCATTTGAACCCTGGAGACAGAGGATGCTCTGAACCAAGACCGCACCACTGCACTCCAGCTAGAGTGAGATTCCATCTCTAAATAAAATAAAATAAAATTCACCAAGGTAAGAAGCACACATAGTAGAATCTAGGAGGATTTCAAGCATGAAGCTTCCATTTCTCATCTCCTTAGGGAGTCAGAGTGATCTACCCTCCTGGCATCGAGGTGTGACAATATTTACAAAGCCTTGCCAGCCAGGGACATTCACCTGTCCAGAGTTTTTATTGGGACCTCGTTGTGTAAGCATGATGGACTGATTGACTGTCCATGTGTCTAATCTCAGTCCCCAGCCTCCAGCCCTTGCAGCTGCCCTCATCTCTCAGAGATCACTTCTTAGAAGTCAAGGACAAAGGTGGATGTCTTCTTGGGCAATTCTAAATGTCTTTTTTTCTTTCTCTTTCTTCTTCTTCTTCTTTTTTTTTTAGACAGAATCCACTTCATTGCCCAGGCTGGAGTGCAGTGGTGAGATCTTTACTTACTGCAATCTCCGCCTCCCAGGGGTTCAAACGATTCTCCTGCCTCAGCCTCCTGAGTAGCTGGGATTACAAGTGTGTGCCACCATGCTCAGCTAATTTTTGTATTTTCAGTAAAGACGGGGTTTTGCCATGTTGGCCAGGCTGGTCTCTAACTCCCGGCCTCAAGTGATCCACCTGCCTTGGTCTCCCAAGTGCTGGGACTACATGTGTGAGCCATTGCTCTCAGGACGATTTTTAAATACACAGAGTATAACTGACATTATCATTACAGCGTGTAATTTCCAGCTTTCTGCTCTCCTTTTATTACTGCCCCACAGGAGGGAAGACCTAGCAGTAAGAGAGGAAGTTAAAGCATGGATGGGAGCTATATTCTTCTATTGCCTTAACTTGTATTTTTATCACTGCAAATATCCCAATGAAAGCTTCAACATTTTGCCCAAATGCTATATTTACATGACATGAAGGCCTGGCCCTACTTAATCAAACATAAAATTTAATGTCCTCATAATTGAAGATTATTATTCCATTCTGAAGCTTCTTAGTATGGATATAAAGAAGTTAATATTTTCTTTATCCTAATGGTCAATAAAAAGAAGTTTAATTTTCCAGAAATCGTTTCTGTCTGAATTGAAATCTTTATTTTATATATGAAAAGTATTATTTGTAATTTTTTGAAATAAGTATTTTTATTTTCTGTGCTAAGACAGGTATAAAAATATTGCCACTTTTAAAGAAGCTTCTTTATGTGGGCAGCAAATAACTCAATTTTAAAGGGGAAACAGCTGTTTACAGATGTACTCACATATATACATAACTCCATTCATATAAGATTATTTTCCCATTTTTTATTAAATCCAGAGTAAAATAAAACTAGTTCAGAGGAATGACCATCTATAAGCTTCCTGAAGTCAGTTCTGGTAACTTCCCATGGAGTTCAGTTGACTCTTCCACAAATCTGGCCACATCAACTATTCAACACACTCTGCTTCCTATTTCCACCTCCTTGCAGGTCAGTGTTCCTGTGATTTTGTTTTCAGGGTTTTTGAATCACATTAATTAGGTGCATACTAGATCCTAGGCACTTTCCTAGCTCCCACATATGAGTGAGCACATACAATATTTGCTTGGCTTATTTCACTTAACATAAAGATCTTAAGCTCCATCCACATTGCTGAGAATGGCATGACTTTATTCCTTTTTTATGGCTGAATAATATTCCATTGTGTATATATAACACATTTTCTTTATCCATTTATCCATGACACTCTGGTTGACTCTGTATTTTGGCTATTGTGAATACTGCTGTCATAAAGATGGACTGCATCTATCTTTGTGACGTACTGATACCTGGATGGGATTGCTGGATCATATGGTAGCTACATTTTTAGTTTTCAGAGGAATTGCCATGCAAATTTTCTTTTTTTTTTGAGGTGGAGTTTTGCTCTTGTTGCCCAGGCTGGAGTGCAATGCCATAATCTCAGCTTACTGTGACCTCTGCCTCCTGGGTTTAAGTGATTGTCCTGCCTCAGGATCCCAAGTAGCCGGGATTACAGGAATGTAACACTCAGCAAATTTTGTATTTTTAGTAGAGACGGGGTTTCACCATGTTGGTCAGACTGGTCTTGAACTCCTGACCTCAAGTGATCTGCCCACCTTGGCCTCCCAGAGTGCTGGGATTACGGCCATGAGCCACCGCGCCCAGCCTGCATTTTTTTTTTTTTTTTTAATGGCTGTACTAGTGTACATTCCCACTAACAGTGAGTGAGCAGTCCCCTTTCTCTGCATCCTTGTCAATATTTGTACTCTTGTGTTTTCGATAAAAGTCATTCTAAGTGGGGCTAGCGCATATCTCATTGCGGTTTTGATTGCATTACTCTGATGATTAGTGATGTTGAGCATTTTTTTTTCATATACCTGTTGGCTATTTGTATGTCTTCTTTTGAGAAATGTCTGTTCAGATCTTTTGCCCATGTATTAGTCAGATTATTTGGGTGTTTTTGTTTTGCTACTGAATTGAGTTCCTTAGCTACTCCAGTTATTAATCTTTTATTGAATGGATAGCTTGTAAATATATTATCTCATTCTGTACATGTTCTTCTCACTTTGTTAATTGCTTCCTTTGCTGTACAGAAGCTTTTTTCATTTCATTTTTCTATTTTTGCTTTTATTGTCTGTGCTTTTAGGTCTCATCCCAAAAACCTGTGCTGAAACCAATGACTTGTAGTGTTTCTCCGATGTTGTTTTCAAGTAGTTTCATAGTTTCAGGTCTTACATTTAAGTCTTTAACATATTTTGAGTTGATTTTCATATGTGACAAAAGATGGGAATCCAGTTGCTTCCTTCTGCATGTGGCTCTGCAGATTTTCCAGCACTGTTTATTACAGAGACTGTCCTCCTCCCATTGTATGTTCTTGGCAACTTTGTCACAGATGAGTTGTCTGTAAGCCTGTGGATTGATTTCTGGGTTCTCTATTCTGTTCTGTTCGTCTATGTGTCTGATGTGATGCCAGCACCATGCTGTTTTGGTTACTATAGCTTTGGTAGTGCAGTTCAGAGTCAGGTAGTGTGATGCTTCCAGCTATGTTCCTTTTGCTCAGGATTCCTTTAGCTGTTTGGGATCTTTTGTTGTTCCATACAAATATGACAGAGAGACAGAGACAGAGGCTAATTCATAAGTTTTCTTTTGTTTTTGTTTGTTTCATTCAGGATTTTTCTTTTAGGTTTTTCTTACACTTAATTTTGACTGAATTTAGAAAAAGACAATCATCAAAATTATTAAATGAGGAGCTACAGTTTTTTAGAAGCAATTTGAACAGAACAAAACACAACTTGCTGAAATGAAAGCCCTCCATAAGATCTCCCCTTCTGCTCTTATGGCCCTAAGGCATTTTGAGCTTCTAATGGTCTAGGTTATTCGAAAGACAATGTACCTTGAAAGTTTCTGTAGTTGTCCTACTAAAAATTAAGGTAATTTCAAAAGGTCTCGATTTCATTTCAAAAGCAGGCACATCCTGTGTCCCTATTAGACAAAATAAGAGCAGAGAAGATGTTATAGTAGGTAGCCAGTCAGGCAGAAAGAAGCAAGGCAGGAGAGGGCTTCCCTTCATCCCCACCACACACAGGGAATGTCAGGTGACCACCAGGTGGTGGTCAGGCGATTGTTAACTGCTTCTCTAAAATAATAATTGGAGGCCAGGCATGCTGGCTCATGCCTGTAATCCCAGCACTTTAAGAAGTCAAGGTAGGATGATTACTTGAGGCCAGAAGTTCGAGACCAGTCTGGCCAACATGGTGAAACCCCATCTCTACTAAAAGTACAAAAATTAGCCAAGCATGGTGGCGCACATCTGTGATCCCAGCAACCCGGGAAGCTAAGGCAGGAGAGTCACCTGAACCTGGGAGGCGGAGGCTGCAGTGAGCACAGATAGCGCCACTGTACTTTAGCATGAGCGACAGAGCGAAACTGACTCAACAAAAATAAAAATAAAGTAACAATTGGTCACAGCTAGTGCCAGAGAAAGGCAGCCTCCTAACAGATAAAAAACACCTGAAGCTAGTGATCAGCAGCTTCCAGATAAGATCTCAGGACTTGGCCAAGTGGGCTCAAACATACACACTACAAGGCAAAACAGTGGCGTTTAGCTGGAATACTGGACTGGTAAGGGAAGAATGCCCCAAGTGAGTGCATAACTCCAGTAAACACACTGCCCACCCCCTTCCAAGGGCTGGCAGGCCTCTGCACATGCAGACAGCCCAACCCAGGGAAGAATCAGGGGAGAAGGAATGCAGGACCCTAGAATTATGCCAACATATAAAACCCCAAGTCAAAGGTGAAGCCGTGCACTTGAGTCTCTCGAGTCACCCACTCGGCCTCTTCCAAGTGTACTTTCTTTCCCCTCATTCCTGTTCTAAAGCTTTTTAATAAACTTTCACTCCTACTCCAAAAGTTGCCTCTGTCTCTCCTTCTGCCTTCTGCCCCTCAGTCACATTCTTTCTTTGCAGGAGGTGAGAATTGAGGCTGCTGCAGATCCAGACAGATATGATTTGCTGCCTGTAACAGAGGTACCATGAGGCAGGCTGCACTGGGGTTCCAGGTTCTCCTCTTGCACCGGGTGAGTGCTGGATGCCTCTGGGAGACTTGGACTGGCCACGCATGGTCCACGCCCATCAACTGACACCTACGCCCTGCCCCCGTCGCGGGAGCCGTCCCTTCCTCTGTGAGCATGTGGGAGGGGAGGACCTGAGGCTGGGAGTCCCACCTCGGACTCAAGCTTCACCTCAGTCCCTGTTTCACAGTCATTCACAGGATGTGGCCAGGGCTGGACTCTGGAGGGCACCTGGCCTGTGCAGAGCCCCTGAGGCTTGGGAGGGCCAGCAAGAGGGCTGGGCTGGGCAGGTATCCCGTGTGCACTTGGGGGCTGCAGGCAGAGCCACCATCAAAGAGGCATCATTGGAAAGTGAGAGGAAAGTGATTCCAGGCACATGTGAACTCAGGGCCAGGACCCCAAATGCTTCACCTTTCCCTCTTCAGCCAGGCTGAGGGGGATTTTTACTTGAAATTAACATCACTTCGCAGACACATCTCCATTCCATTCTCCCAAGCCTCTGTTTCCTTACAGTCCTTGACCCAGGAAGAAAAGGTTGCTGCTCTCAGCAAACACACAAAGAATCACATAAAATCCTATCCTATCATGCACATCCCATAAAAACCAGAAGCAGTGAAGGTTGAATGTAGGTTTTTGGTCCATTGAGACTTTTGGAAAGTAACAGAGGCATAACCTTTTTGAAAATCTTCAAGCAAACTGAGAAGGAATAATCATGTCTTATTTTCTGATGCTTCAACTGTCCCAGTTTTGACCAAAGAGAACTCCATCCTCTGGCTATTGGTTCTTTGGGAAACAACTCCACAAGTGTTTGATGGCTTCCTTGTTGCTTTCACACAAAAGATGTCCCAAATGCATCACGTAAATACTTAGAATCAGGAGTCTCCCAAGGATGGTGTTTGGTTAAACCAGGGAGAGTTGGAAGCCCACAGCCCCGTGTGCACTATGTGAGCTCATTGCTACTGGGTTGGCATTGCTTCTAGGCCTTTTCCATAGACAGAGCCGGAAGATACATGTTTTTTGAAATAGGTGGGATGAAGAACATGAGTTCACAAGAATATTTTCAATTCAAATTTTACATGACAGGACTTTTGCTATTATACTTCTCTTTTCACTAAACATTTTATTTCTATAACATTAACATTATTATTTATCCCACAACAAGATAAAAACTCTTGTATTAAAAATCATACTGCTGAGTGAGTCTGTATTTTCTTTGCAGTTCCATATCTTCTTAGGAAACCTTCTATTAAGCATATGTGGTGAAATACAGTCTCTTGAAAGAAGTTGACTTCTTTGTCACCTCTAATGCATTGAGATGATCCTTTCCTCTCTGTGGTTATGTAACCAATTGTCTTCCAGTAAGAGTTATTAATTTTCTTTGTAAAAAGTTATAAACTACTTGTAATATTAATATTTTATAAGGTAGTCATTGTCTAATTCTTAGTAGGATACATTTATTTCTTTAATTTAATAATATGCATTAATGCTTCAAGGTTGTAAATTTGAAAACTTTGTAAATGCATTTCATTAAACATATCAAATTTATTTATAAAAATATGTTGCTCACAGTGACAGCCATTTAAAGGGTTTTCCCAGAATACTTGACTTTAGTTTTATTTTTTGAGATGGAGTTTCCCTCTTGTTGCTCAAGCTGGAGTACAATGGCACAATCTCAGCTCATTGCAACCTCTGCCTCCCCTGTTCAAGCAATTCTCCTGCCTCAGCCTCCTGAGTTAGTTGAGATTACAGGTGCTCTCCACCACACCTGACTAATTTTTGTAGTTTTAGTAGAGACAGGGTTTCACCATGTTGGCCAGGCTGCTCTCAAACTCCTGACCTCAGGCGATCCTTTTGCCTGCACTTCCCAAAGTGCTGGGATTACAGGTGAGAGCCACCTCACCTGGTCAACTTTAGTATCCTTAAAGCAGAAAAACAATGCCTTATAAAACTTATAGTCCCAAAAAATGCAGTTAAGTCTTGCCATTTCACTTTTGAAAAGTGAATGTTCCTCCCTAGATTTAAGGAAAGAGGCCTGAAGGAAACTGGAATTCCTGTAGAACTCAGTGAGGGTTCCATGCTGTGTCCTGAGTGTATCCAGTTCTCATTTTCAGTTCTGTGCATGTGTGTGTGTGAGAGTATGCTCTGTTCTCTTTCAGTTAACTTGGCCAAATTGCCTTCAAACCAACTGAATCATTGGATAGAGTGCCCAAGCTAAGGCTGCCAGCCCTTTATGAAGTATGAAACCACGCTTTGAGCATTTGGAGATGGTCAGCACTCACAAGCGGTTATGAAAACTCTTATCCTTTAGGGATAAAAGTTTTTGTTCTGATTGTTTCTTGAGTGAATAGCAAATGCCTCTGTAATATTTGGAGATTGAGGGATCTATGGTCCTGTCTAAATAACAAGAAATTGAAATTTGTATTGAACAGTATATGATTCTTGTTTTACCAATATTTTTAATCAGCTTTATCCGTGTGGATTCTATAGCTCTCCACATGTTGCTTTCCCGTTTGGGGTTTGGTAATCACTTCATATATTTGGCCTGGAGACTCCTAAATTGAAAATAAGATGCAATGCTTCAATATAATGGCCTCCTTCTGATGTGTTTGGCCTGGTGTAAAATTAAGGAGTTAGCATTTTCTCCCTTCCTTCCTCGTTGCTCCAAACGGTATCAGTTGTTACTGAACAGCCCATAACTGTATTTCTAACAAAGATTACACAGATATCTCTGTCCAGCTTCATGTCCTGCAGGGCTGTTCTGTGGTCTTCCGATCAGTAAAAATGTAATAACATTTTCACATAGTCAATATTTAATTCTGTAAATGCAACTGGTAGTTGTAATCTAGGTTATTAACCACACAGTGATTTATGATAGAGGGCAGGCAGTGGCAGGGTAGAGCAGTAGGAAAGTCCTCTGGTGACAATAAAAAGGTTATAAATTTCATAGCTCTGCCTGAGAAATATATTTTATATCCTATATTAAGAATAGCTTTTTATAAATTTTAATGATCCATGTTATTAATGGGGCTGTCATCATCATTGCCTATATGAGACTATAGTTCTTGCTTTTTTTCTTTTACTTTTCCATCAGCTGAAAGTCTTATGGAAAAAAAAAAAGAGCTCTTATTAGCTATTTGCCAAAAACATCTTTAAGAGTTATAAGCCTATCATTGTTCCCTGGGACTGCAAAGCTTGCGAGCAGTAGTTTGCATAAAGTTTTATGACTGAGGCAAAGGTTGGGCTAATTGGATAGAACACAATCGGAGCTCTATCGTGTTTACAAAGGCCAAGTCCATATGCAGAAATAAAACCGGGGTTGTATCAAAAAGAGAAATTTATATATGGAAATTGTCCTTCTCTTCGGCTCCCTGTCCCCTTGCTCAGAAGCCATTTGGTTTCCAGCTCTGCATGTGAGCGTACACACAGGCCTGTCGAACTGCAGCTCAACACACTCCCAAGAAAATGCACACCCCACATCAATCCTCTTTCCAAACCTTACGCCATAACGCAGGCGAGGGATGAGCCCACCAAAGGAGCGCGGGGGACGGCGGGACACAGTCACTTGGGGCACGGGGCTCACAGCTGGGCTGGGTTTGGAGAGCTTTCTATATCCACGCACCATTTATAAAGCCAGATGTTTACAAAGCAACCCTTAACGAGGAAACCAGTTTTAGAAATCAGTCTTGCAATTGGAGGATGGGTTGCTTCCAGGTTCACATTTTCAGTGTCGCTTACTTCAAAAATTTTCCTCCGAAGATTATGTAGACAAAAGAGAGAAAGACAGAGAGAGGCTGATTGAAACAAGCACACAAACCAGCACTGTCTTATGTGGAATGGTTTTGTTCATTCTTCCTTATATAGAAACCATCTAATTTAGAGCAATATAATTTATTGTAGTTAAATTTGCAGGGGGGGGAATTTAATTTTTATTTAAAATTAATTATTAAGTTTTAAGTCGATAAACAGTTTCTCCATATAGACAACACAGAAACATTTCGTAAAACTTTATTTTATGGTTATTTTAAATTGTGAACGAAAATAATGTCTACATGTTTTTAATAGGATGGTAACATATTCATTACATTAAGAAAGACAGTGTTTTTTCTTTTCCTGCAATATCTTAGCCATCTAAAAAAATGATCATATGAACCATGAAAGTAGTTTATTAGAGTTTGAGCCATTTTTTAAAATCTATTTTTTTCTTTTTCATGGTGAATGTTGAATTAGAGAGAAAACGTGGAAATCTGAGCTCATTAAAAGCACAGAGATTTCTTTTCTTTTTCCCCCTTTTTTCCTTCTCTTTCTTCTCCTGTCTCCCTTTCTCTTCCTCCTCATTCTGCTGCCTCTTTCTCCGTTTCTTCTTCCGTTCTTCTGTTCTATCCTTCATCTGTCCTTCCCTCCATCCCCTTTCCTCTCTTCCTCCTTTCCTTTCTCCCTCTTTCTTTCTTCCTCTTTTCCCTCCCTCCCTTTCTTTATCCTCTCCTTCCCGTTTGTCTCTTTTTCTCCCTTTCCCTTTGTCTTCCTCCCTCCCTCCCTCCCTCCCTTCCTTCTTTCCTTCCTTCCTTCCTTCCCTCCTTCCTTCCTCTGCTTTCTTTTTCACCATACATATGAGAAACACAGCTGAATGCAGCCTGGGTTCCAAAGCACATAGAACCATGGAAAACACCCAGGGGTAGATTAACACACTGAAACTCACATGCTCCTTTTCTCTCTCCCTTTTCTGGCCTGGCTATGCTCATAACTTTTCACGTACATGAAGAACAAAGTTCTGTTTATTCACCAAGCCCTTGTTTAGATCTGCTGTATGTGAGGACACAGATCTAATGAAAGCATGGTGCTTTTCCTCTGCTCAGAGACTGGAGAGGCAGGATTGCCAGGCAGTGCTTGCAGAACTAGCAGCTGTTGCAGCCTGACCTCGTTCTCCTCCTTGGCTTTTCCCAGGAAGCCCCATCCCTAAAACCCTTGATTAGTGATTAAGAGTGTGTTGATGACTTTATGAGGGCTGAAAGAGAGACGCATCCCATTACGTGTCCAGTGCAAAGGCGGAACTCCACATGCCTCCTGTCTCCCCAAGTCTGCTCTGCCCTGTCTTCAGTGGGACCCGCTTTGTTTGACTTCTTTCCTTGTAGAATCCAGACACATATTTATAGTTTTCTACTCATGATTTTTTACTCACACTTCATGTCAAATTCACACAACACTCCCATTTTGCAAAATGAATTTTCCTTTTACTTAAATCTGAATTCCACTGGTAAGCAGACATTGGATGTTGAATTTTTGCCCCAGATCAGTCTTTCAAGCCATCTCTCTCATGGCTTTTGCATCTTTGCAAAAATGGAAATCACTGTCCACAAGGCACTTCTATCACATCCTGAAAGTGCGGGATGGCCTTAGTGTTGCAGCTTGTAACTTATACACAGGTCAGTCTTCAGGGCAGCCTTCTGCCCACATGAGCATCGGCTAATCTCTGTCCCCTTCCTCAGTGGTCCATGTTTTGGTCACAACCGAAAGGAATCGCCTGCGTACTGTTGAGGCGTGTGGAATGGCAGAAATACTGCCAGTGCGTTGCTTTATCTCTTCTGCTGAACTAAAACGCCTGTGGGATTTTGTACAATAGTTACTAATGCAAACCTGAAGTCCAAAAATATAGGTAGAGAGAGAGAGAGTGGTTACTAGTTTGGAAGTGTTCATGGCAGGGGTCACAGATGAATCAGTAGCCAGCACATGAGCAGGTTGGCCCAGGTCCGTTCATTTTTGTTGAGGAGCCAGGAGACATCCTTTTCCTCAACTGTCATGAGTAAGGAAACCACCTAACTAGTTATGGGATTTGGGTATCAGCTTCTTCCCCTGTATTTCCCAATAAGCCACAACTACAGCTAAGAGCTCAAAGAGCTTCAGATCAGACGTTTTTGTCAATAACACTTTACCAGTCATGTGCTTCTCAATGGCCCATTTTACGGGGCACGATGCCATGAGGTTACATTTTTAGCAATGCTAATTTTGATTGCTTAGTTTGATAGTTTAAAGTCATTACAGACCAACCTCTACATTGCAAATGCATTTCTTTTGCATCGGCAACCCACAAATAATGATTTTATGTCTATTGACAGCCTCTACCTGGCACCAATCACTTTTAGGGGATTTATAGAATGGTGATTTTTCTACTACTGTCATTAAAATAATTATTAGATAGTATTCTTCTATAAAGAACCTTCTGCCTTCAATTGCAGACAAGCTACTCTTTCTCTTCCTAAACAAAAAAACATGACAAGATAGATTCTTTTTCTCTAAATATAGAATTTTACGGCTGGGCACAATGATTCATGCCTGCAATCCCAGCACTTCGGGAGGCTGAGGCAGACGGATTATTTGAGGTCAGGAGTTCGAGACCAGCCTGGCCAACATGATGAAGCCTCATCTGTACTAAAAATACAAAAAAATAGCTGAATGTGGTGGTGGGCATCTGTAATCCCAGCTACTCAGGAGGCTGAGGCCTGATAATTGCTTGAACTCAGGAGGCAAAGATTGCAGCGAGCCAAGATTGTGCCATTGCATGCAGTGAGTCAAGACTGCCCCATTGCACTCCAGCCTGGGCAATAGAGTTAGATTCAGTCTCAAAAAAAAAAAAAAAATTTACAACAAAGTTTTGGTGAAATAATAAACTCCACTGTGGGCAAATGTGTTTCTTTCTCTCTTTCTCTGTGTACTATGGTCTAAAAGATGTGTGTTTTTTTTTAGTAATAAAAACATTTATTATGTCTTTTAAAGCCAAAGCCACTCCAGTTTGACTGGTGGTTCTCCCACCAAATTTGCTCCAGTGTCCTTTCACATCCTGGCGTTAGTTCTTCGGGTCCAACATGGCATCCAGGCTCTTTTTGTATATTGTCTCCCTCAGAACTAGAATCACTATTTCTTCAAAGGGACCTGGCTCCAATTAGTAGGGAGAAATGTTTAAAAAACGACATGTGGGTGCAAGGTATGTTCATTACTACCACGTGTTATTGCTTCTAGATTTTTCAGTGTATAGAAATAGTAAAAATATATGAAAACTTATGAGAACATATTAATATTTTGAGTTATGTTTAAAATTGGTTATATTTTTGATGCCTATGATTTCATATTTTTGTCTCCATTTCCTTAAACTTGAAGTCATGGTTTCTAATGTTAGTATATTTGCTTGTTTACTTTATCCAAAATTCATAAAATAGTTTAAAAATCGCATATTGCTATTAATACATTCAATTAAACCAATGAGTGAAGTTAGAATATGTTTTATTCCTTTGTTGTCCTTAGAATAAGTTTCGCGGAAGATGAAATGTTAGTGTACAGTGTGCAGATGTCATCCGGAGTCCTTTTCTCTGGGTGGTTGTGTTGTCAATCTGACATGTTATTGGAGTTGTATGGTCTGGTTTGTTTTAGCTTTAGAGTTTGTTATTTTTGCTTTAATTTGTTGACTGTCCTCTAATTAAATGGCAAGCTGTATAAAGAATGATACTCAGAAGAACCTCAAGTGTATATTAATCCCCAAATCCCCCACCCACAATAATTCTACTGGCCTTGGCTTGTCATTCCAATGCTTCTTTATGCAAATCTGTGTATACACTGTGTACTTACATAACAGTTGTTAGTGATCTTTCTCCTGGGTTCAGTTCTTGTGTTCTGAAACTTCATTTTGTTAATGTTAGAGTGGAAACATTAGGCAAGGTCCAAGAGTGAGGACCCTGGAAGTGGACAGTGAAGCATGGCTTGGATGCCTTGTCTTCTGCCAGCTGTGATCCCAACCTCTCTGTGCCTCAGTTTCCTTATCTGTAAAATGGGAAGATAATATCTACCTTATGAGGTTGTATTGATTATGAAGTGAGTTGTTTTTTTTAAAGTGTTGAGAACTGGCATATAGTTAATACTCAATATTTGAAGCCAGTATTACCCTAATGTAATGGTTCTCAACTAGGGTGGGGAGAGAGCGGATTTTGACCTGAAGGGGACACTGTGCAGATATTTCTGACCTTCACCACTGGAGGGGGAGTGCTGTGGCACTGGATAGAGAGAAGCCAAGGGTGCAACTCAGCAACTCACAAAACACAGGACAGTCACCCCACAATAAAAAATTCAAAACATCAGTAGTGCTCGTATTTGAATAATACTAAATCAGTTTTACTAATTACAAAAGTGAATGGAAAATAATTCTATAAATAAATATAGGCTTTTTTTCTGCTTTATAAAATTTTAACTTACTAAAAATAATGACTGTTTAAAAGTCTAATGATTCCTTTCCCTGACTCATGTGTTCATCGATAGTAAAGAAGATAATGTAACCCCCATCTACCTGAAAATAGTCACTCATAGTGCCCCTTGTGTTTCTCGGACTAGACTGACTTGAAACTGTTCTAAGTATTTCCTCTATTAAATGTGATTCATTTCGAAAATATTTCTTCTTAGCAGAAAAGTAACTTTAAAAACAGGCTGGTTGCACAGAATTCTCTTCAGTTAGAGAGAAGAAAAGTGGATATAGAATGGAGAACAGGAGAGGGAATTTTGTTATTTGTTCAGAAAGCTATGAGCATATTTTCATGAAAACAAATTACTTAGCTAAAAGGCAGATAGGGTTGGGCTGTGTCCCCACCCAAATCTCACCTTGAATTGTAATCCCTACAATCCCCAGGTGTTGAGGGAGGCCCCTGGTAGGAGGTGATTGGATCACGGGGGCAGTTTCCTCCATGCTGTTCTGTGATGGTGAGTGAGTCTGCATGAGATCAGACGTTTTCATAAGACAGTTGACCCTGCACTTGCTTGCACTTCTCTCTCCTGTTGCCATGTGAAGAAAGACATGTTTGCTCCTCCTTTACCTTTCATCATGATTGTAAGTTTCCTGAGGTCACCTCAGCCATGTTGAACTGTGAATCAATTAAACCTCTTCTCTTCATACATTACCCAGTGTTGGGCAGTTCTTCATAGCAGTGTGAAAATGGACTAATACAAAGGCCTACAATGAAAGAGTGGACTTATGATTCAATTCTACAGAAATAGGCAGCAAGACAATAACTTCTCATATGCCACACTTTAGTATTCATTGTTTTTAAAATTCAATTAATATTTTCAATGTTTATGATTCTCTTGTTCTGCGTGTCCTGAGGATTAGAGAATAATGTGTTTTTAAGAGAAAATGCTGACAGATAGATATATGAAATACCTATTTTCAAAGCGTTCAGGATTAACAAAATGGGTAGTGACAATCTAAGGAGTGTAAAAGCACCAGGACTCGAATTTCAAATTAGATGAAGACTTTTTTGAAGACCTCACACCACCACGGTACAGTTTTTGCATTCACTGGAAGAGAACAGCCTGTTTGTTATTCCTGTTCACCAAGTTCTATGTTATAGTTGGCAGAGCTGCAATTTTGGAACCAGTTCTGTGTTCAAGAGTGAGGCCTTCTAGACACCAGTGGCACGGTCTTGAACCAGTAATAAAAACTCCTTTAAACTCTGTTGTCTTCCTATGTAACATGGAAACATTCCAACTAAATTCTTTTCTGCATGATTCAATAACTTGAACAAAACACTTAGCCCTGACAAATGCATGTAATTGGTGGTGAAATTTATGCTATTCTCTTTCATACAGCAAAATACTAATGGGCTGTAATTATGGTTTATCGGACATAAACTCAGATATGTAACACCCCTGGATCAACAGAAGGATGACTATGCAGGAACAGGGATATGGCCCAGCCTGTGATCAGAGGGAAAGGAGTGGGCAGGGTTCCATGAGCACCTCATACTTCACAGTGGCTCATTATAATAAAGACTTTACACATGGGGTACAGCGTACACTGCTCGGGTGATAGGTGCACCAAAATCTCAGAAATCACCAACAAAGAACTGATCCATGTAACCGAACACCATTATTTCCAGAAAACCTATTGGAATAAACAATTTTAAGAAGAGTAAAAGATAATACAGCTACGGGGAAAAATGCAAAGTAAGTGTTATATTCGAGTTTGCCTAACTAGTTAGTATGGGACTAGATATATTACTTCTTGAATTTCTGTTGTGGTTTTGTGACAACTGAATGGAATGATCTTATATTCATCTTTAAAAAGTCTCTTGTTCTATATTTAATAAGAGAACCCCTCTTCCATCACTATTTCCACGGTCTGAGATACCCCTTGAGGAGTACCTGGGTTAAGAGTATCTCATGGACTGGGAAGACATTGCAGCAATGGGGAAGACTTCATCGTGACCATCAAATGAAGTGAAAACGGCACGTGTGAAACACGCTTCCGTTCTCTAGTGCATGTGTTTTTGAAGCCATTCCTAAAGAAGGAAAATGGCCCTTTCCCAGCTGCAGAAAGATGGTGCTGTGAGCCTGTCCTGGAGGCTGTCAGTGGTGTCGCCGTACTAGTGTTATTTTTCTCCATGACTTGTTCTGTGAAGTCTACAGGCTTGTCTATTTTTCCTGCTTTCCTCTGGGGCTCTGGATTCTTTATTGGCACTGGAAAGGTCTCAGCTTCCTCTACAACCCTCAGGAAGTGCCTGACCAATAGTTTTCGAGACTTATGTATTTAGTAAAACATTTTGCCTCCTTAATTTAAAATACATTCTTACTTATGGTAGTTAATTCCACTTTCCAATGAAGGGAAATCTTATTGTTTGAGCTAGGTAAGTAGGTAGGAATTTTATTCAAGCTACATTTCTCTGGGTACCTGCAGGCCTGTCCCACAGCTGCCCTCAGGACAGGTAGCACACTGTCCTGTGCCTATCAGCTGCTCCATAAATATTTGCTGGTTTACTTTGATCTCCCGATAGATATACATTCAAGGCTAGAATAATTTATATGCACTAATATGAACAGAGCCCTTTGTTTGAAAAATAAATTCAGGGAGAATGAAAATAAACATAAAGGAGACAGATTTTAACCAGAGATTTTAAAGTGCACAGTAGGTAGTAATCTGTCGTCATCATCATTGCTATGCCATTTCTCTGGAGGTCAAGAGGGGCTCACAAAAACAAATAATATTCATCTCCCATCCAGTTCAAAGCTCTGGACAAAACAGTCAAGATCAGGAATCTAGGCAGCGTGCCAGTGCTGCTAGGGGAGCTTCAGCTTTCTTGTAAAAACCACACACACAGAAAGGTAGCAAATAACTTAATGCCACTTTTAAAATTTGCACTCAGCAGCTCCATCAAGAGTTTTAATTAATGCCACCATAATGCTCACATAGAAGGGAACCTCCACCTGCAGCCTCAGTGTTTACTCCACAGTGCTAGGGTGTAGAGTGCACTAAATGTGTGTTAGCTACTTAAAGCTGCATTCTAGGGAAGAATGTTGCCCGTGGAAGGTGGAGCTCCACCAAAGTGGCTTGCAAAGCAGTTTAGGGTGGAAACACTGATCTGGCTGCATTCTGTAGGATGGGAGGAGAGGAGGGAGAAGGTGACAAAGCCAGTGGAATCACACTGAGGAAGGAAGTAGTAAGACAACCTGCATGGGAAGTCTACCAGAGGAAGGACAGAAGCATGATAAGCTTTAGGAGGCAGGACCTTGTCAAACGGTGTGGTGGCGGTGTTCTTTATTGACAGTTGTGACCTGAGGAGCAGGCTGAGTTACCCCAGGAGGTGTAGAGAATACCCAACAAACAGAAAAATAAGCATGAATTGAACTGAAAGTGAATGGGAACAGATATAATGGGTAAGACTTTGAAATGAAAAAATGGGGATGTAGAGCAAAATCTAGACAGGAGATCGGTTTGTGAGAGGAAATGAGAAGTGATAATTTAGGGCCAGACTAAACTTAACTGAAAATATCCAGCTGACATATTCTAACTGCTGAGGTCAACTATGTGATTTCTCGGTCAAAATTCAGAGTCGATTTGAGAATCTCTAATGCGTAGGTGATAGCTTAGGTCTTGGAAACTTCTGTGGTTTCGAAAGGAGTTAGCATTGTGGACAAAGGGCAATGTACCCCAAAGAGTGCGATCTGGGATCTGAGAAGCGAAGCAGAGACAGAGATGGTGAGGGGAGAGGGAAGCCAGAGGCAGCCGTGGAGGGAGGGTGGAGGCCAGCGCATCTGTTGTGGTCAGAGAGACCTCGGTGAATGTTGGCTACCGGTAAGCTGTGTGTGTGTGCATGTGTTTTAAAATCACCCAGTGACAGCTCACCAATCTACCCTTTACCCCAGGTATCACTCATTAAACAGTGATTTCTTCATATGCTGCCAAGTTATACTGTAATCATCTCACCTATTCTCTTGATTTTTTTTTTTTTTAGATGAAGTTTCACTCTTGTTGCCCAGGCTGGAGTGCAATGGAGGATGTGATCTCGGCTCACTGCAACCTCTGCCTCTGGGTTCAAGAGATTCTCCTGCCTCAGCTGGATTACGGGTTCTTGCCATTATGCCTGGCTAATTTTTGTATTTTTTGGTAGAGATGGGGTTTCACCATATTGGCCAGGTTAGTCTCAAATTCCCGACCTCAGGAGATCCACTGTCCTCAGCAAAAGTGCTGGGATTACAGGCGTGAGCCACTGCGCCAGCACCCCCTCTTGATTTTTAAAACAATAATCACAATAAACTACAAAACACATACTGAATAAGGCTTAGGGGCATTTTGTCGGAGGGAGTGGTTGCACACGCGTGGGTTTCATGGAGCTGATGAGACAGGACCTCCTGCTTATCTTAAAGGGTGAAGGTGGCCCCTGCTGAGCCTGGCTGAGCATTGCTCTCTCTCTGTGTTTTCATTCTCAGACTGTGCCCAGTACACATCCCCGACACAGGAAAGCGTGCGGTGGATGAGAAGGAATGCGGAAATACCTTGGGCTCTTGGAGAATTCTGTGATAAGAAAACTCAAAGAAAAAGGGAGCATCAGCCACTTCAGACAACAAACACGGTAAAAACATGGTTGGTCCTGCTTACTATTGGGTGCCTATTGAAGACTAGAGATTGCGTTTTTAGTGAAAGCAATTGATGCAGAAGCAGTTATTCAATGACAAGGCGGAAAATGAGAAAGACTTATTTGAGGAAACTTGACAGTGGAGGCTGAGACAGTGCAACCCAGCAGGTAGTGTGACCCTCACTGTTGAACCCCTAAGGCCTGGGCATATTTGCAGAAAAAGGGCAGGATAAAGTAGGTGTGCCAACCCAAAGTGTGTTACGAGCATCTCACACTCTGCTCTCCCTCCCATCCCACGTCTTTCTAAAGCATAAGTCTGGCCACACAGGACTGCAGATGAACCCCAGCATGGTCCCATTGTCTAAGAATCAAGTCCAAAGACATCTCTGAGTGCCCCTAGCCCCCTCCCTGATCCAGCCAGCCTGTTGCATCCTCTGACCCAAACTCTCACGTCCAGTGCCCAGATCACACAGGCACACCCACTGTGCAGCCCACTCCTGTTCTTGGCCTGTTTGTCCATCACTCTCAGCTAGGCCATCCTCTTCCCTGCTCCAGGGAGAATCGCATCCACACCAACACCTTCCAGGGCCATCCTGATGGATGCTCTCCCGGTTTCTCTCCCTCCATATCCGTTCCCAGGCCCGATGCTCACATGGCCTTTTCAGTTCTCCCAGATGATACTCATGCTTCTGAATTTGGTTTTGGAGACACTTTGGGTGTGGACTCAGCTGAGGTCCCGTAGACTCAGTGCCACTGCAAGTTTTCACCTGGAGCCTTCAAGTAATGGGCATCTCCTGTGTGTCACTGGCCACTCACCCTGTGAGAGATATCACACAGTGTGCTGAGCAAGCGCCCCTCAGCTTCCCACACCCTTCTGGGTTCCCTGCCGATCCCCAGCTGGGTGAGCCCTCTTCTCGTTGGAAATGCCAGGGCCTTCTTTGCGCTGACCCTGGATTCCCTCCAGCCCTGTCCTAGGCACTGCCCTTCTACATCTCAATCCTACTTTGGGTTTCTGAGCTTATTCTTGCCTTGTCTTTAATACTGTGAGACAATAAGTGCTTTAGAAATATTTGTTAAATAAATGAATTCAGCAGTGCCCCATCTCATGGCAAGCTAAGCTAAAGAAAACTTGTTAGACTCTAATAATAACAATAAATAATGATGATAAATAGCAATGATAATAATTAATAACTATCAAGCTTACAAAAGAGAGCTTATTATGCTGAGTCAATTAACATATTTGATCCTCATCACAATTCTGTGAGTTAGGGACTATTTTCCTCTCCATTTTACCAATGAGGAAATCTAAGAGAGAGAGACGAGTAGTAATTTGGGCAGTTCTACACAGCTTGTGAGGAGCCCAGGGGAGTTTGGACCAAGTCTGTACTCATTCTGGCTCCAGATAAGGTCAAAACTGAATTTTATTTATCAATTTAAGAGACTCATGATGAAAAGAGACATATACTCTCCTGCCGTAGAAACTGTGGGATGTTCATCACTCTGTGTCTATTGGGCAGTGCATTATAACATTTGATTTTCTTCCATTCAAACACAAGTGTTTAACCAGCCCAAGAGCATTCATAAGTAGGTGGCAAATAAAGTCTCCTATGCTGGAGTAATTGCTCCAAGAAGACTTGTTCTAAGTCTATTTTATCATGTACTTAGTTTATAATGAAACAGATTGAAAGAAAAAAATGTGAGTATTGCTCCAATAACGTATACTGTATTCATGCTCAGAATGCTCTTGTATGAGCTAAATTTAGTTCCATTGCAGAAGGACTTTCTGGGGAGATATAAAAAATAAAATTAAAAGAGGAAAAAGAATGTAGGAGCTTACTCAGTGACAAAACCTACAAAGAGGTAGGCAAATCCAGGCAGGATGATGCCTCTTTCCTTTCTCTGTCTTTCCAAGCACAAACACAGGGAGATCTGCAGCTCCTTCCACCACGCCTCTGCCTATCTTTCCCTGCTTAATTAATCCCTTTACACAATCAAAAGCGGCTTTTGCCTCTTAAGAGGCTATGACATTTTTTATCTTTTCACAAGACAACAGGCCCTAGCGCCCCACTCTATCCACTTCTGTCTTAAAAAAAATAACTAAAACCTAAGCCAAGTAGTAGTTACAGACATAGCGGAAAGAGCCCACAGAAGAGCTGCAAATGTGTCCACTCTGTTACAATGGGGGAGAGTCAGGAACACAGGATGTGGAACTGCTGCTTTCAGTTTAACTCCAACACTGATGAAGACCACGACTAAAATGAGTCTAAGGAACATGTTTTCCAGAAGCCTCCAAGTGAAAAGAAGGTTATTCATTCTACTTTTAAATTCTCCGTCAGTTATAAAGAAGATGCAATTGGGCTGCACAACATCCCGCTATTTATTTATGGGTTTTTGATTAGAAACACCCTTTCGTATTTCAGACCCCTCCTTTGGCAGAATTCATTTGATGATTGTGACCAATTTTTGGTCTGGAATCACTTACAAGTTTCACACAGTGTATTGCTGTGAATTCCTTTCAGCTTCAGTTTGATAAACCAGTAGTCTGTCATATACTCACTCGGTGGCTGGCACATGTTCTGAGACATGCGTCCTTGGGCGATTTTGTCATTGTGCAAGCATCACAGAGTGCACACACACAAACCGAGACGGTCTAGCTTGCTACACACCTAGACTTGTGGTCCAGCCCATCGCTCCTAGGCTACAAACCTGCACAAATACGACCATACGGAATGCTATGGGCAATTGTAATACAAGGCTAAGTACCTATGTGTCTACACATACAAAAGGTCCAGTAAGAATATGGTCTGATAATCTTACAGGACTCTTCTGATATATGCAATGCTTCCTTACGTGACACGTGACTGTATTGACACTGATGGCAGCAGCTTGGTCTTAGGTTTACTAAGCTTGATCCAGGGTGGCTAGCTCAGTTTTAATGGCTGAACTGACCAGATAATTCATTTGCAATTCAATGAAGAAAAGTTAGCCCTCTCAGCCTTTCTCCTCAGGTGGTCCCAAGGCCTCAGTTCAGAAGTTCACCCCATAGAGGGAGAAGCAGCATTTCTCCTTTAAACACATTAATCTCCTATTTTAGGTTAATGTCCTCAGTCTTGTCCAACCTGAAGTACATTTGTCCAAGCAGCAATCACTGTAAGATTCTGAGAAAGGTGCTCTCTGCCTATGCTGAGTTTCCAAAAGGCAGCTGTTCTTTGAACATGGAGTCTGGCCTGAGGGAACCCTCTTGCTCCAAAATAACAAGGGCCTCCTCTCACCTCCTCCTCCTCCTGCAGGTTGCCCACCCTCCCCAGTGCAAGCTGCATCATGGTGGAGGGGGAGCTGGGCACAGTAGGAGCCGCAGGCCAGACACTGCCTCCCCGCAGGTGGAAAGCTTATCAGTCCCAAGTGCCCAAATTCCCTTCAGTTGAGTTACTGTTTTTATTTTTCATTTTGATTTTTAAAATAAATGCTGATTTATTCCCACACTCAAATTGTTGGTCAACTTAGCAACTTAAGTTTTAAATCATTGTTTCTGTCTATCCATCTAGAAGCAATTGACAAATGCAAGAATATTCTGGAAACAATCTGCCTGATAATGATTGTGCTTTGTTTTCAGTTATCTAAAGGAAAACATTCTATGATATCAAAAATTAGGATGTCCTGTGAGTTTTCACCACAGACTCTACTGAAAGCTCATTTTAAAAAGTATCTAGGCTGATTGAAGTTCTGCATGCATTCCCATTAAGAATCTGTATTATCAACGTTAGATAAATTAGATATCATTTTTCTTAACCGTTCAAATTTTACAAACTATTTTTAAAGCAAACACTAGATATCAGAAATGATATAGAGATTTCAACACTTGGGTTGCCAGAACAAGACAGAGAAAACATTATTTGAGAATAGTGGCACCACACAGAAAACTTCCAAAGTCATCCACTCTAAAGACAATTTTCTGTACTCATCGTTTGTGTGTATGTCACAAAAAGAATATTGTACCTTTATTAGCATCATAGGTTTTCTAGAAACGTATCCCTGTAATTCATTCTATCATTTATTTTCATCCAGATTCATAGCAACATCCTCATTAAATTCATTAATTCTATTGTGACATACAGTTGGCAGAACTGTGATTTAGGAGAAAGGTAGACTGATTCTTAGATAAAAATAGTTCAAACTTTCTGTAGTTCTGGGGCTTTAGGATTTGTTGAGAATCACTTTATCCACAGTGTCACTCAGGTGAGAATCTGAGGTCTGGAGAAGAGAAGGAGGAGGAACAGGTGAGATTCTGGAAGGAGAAGCTCAATAGGGGGTGCCCAGGTATTTAGAGCGAGCAACTCAGCAGGTGGACAAGCCATTGGGATATACATAGAGAGAAGACACAGATGTAGTAGAAAGCGGGAGCTGGAGGAAGCAGGCAGAGCCCAGGTGCACAGACCTTAGGTTTCGGATGATATGCTTTGGTGCTTCCAGGCCTGGAGTTCATGAGAAACATCCAAGATGAAGACAACAAAGATATCGACGGTGGAGTTGCTCAAGACGGGTGGTTGTGAGGCCATGACATGAAGGGAGTAGATTCAGGGACAGAACTGGGAGACCAAATACACCCCCTGGGGAAGTGGGCTGAAGGCGGAGAATGAGGAGTCAGTCCAGGAGGCTGAGGCAGTCGTGGAAGGAAGACAAGGATGGAGAACAAGGCCTGGCATTGAACCTTTTAATAACTTCCCTCTTTAGAAACTTGCCAATGACACTGTCCTCATGTATTCACCTACTTGTACAAAATTCAAGCAGCAAACATGGAGTATGCATTGAAGTCCAGGAAATGATTGAATTCTGTTAGCTTTCTTAGCTCATTAGTTTCTCCTAGATCGGTGCAGATGTATCAGGGGTCTTTCCAGTCATCAACTTTTCAAATTCATTTTTTTCACTTCTAAAGTATCTGAAAGCTCTCTTATTGACATAGTTTAGTATATCTTAGCAAATATACAAACCATTCTATGGGCTTAGGTTAGATTTATTTGCAGACTCTTGAAAGCTTTGGAAATTCATATCAGTCATAAACAGTGATGTGTTGGTGATGGTTAAACAGATGATTGCCTTTTACTGTTGTAATAAACATTTTTGAAGTAATTGTTTTCTATAAAAAGTAAATACACCCATAACTATAAAAAACAGTAATATTTGAATGTGGCTTTAAATAAGTATATTATAAAAATTATATTTTATGTGCTATTTTCATCATGTAGGTTATACAGAAACTATAGTTTCACCATTTCAGCTATTTCCCTAGTTTTATTTTTATTCTCTATAAAGCTGATATTTCATGTCTTGAGGGACAAAAGAAAAGGACTTGTTAAAATAGAGCTGTCTGGTCCCACCCTGCCCTATTGAATCAGTGTTCTTGGGAGAAAGGGGATAGGCATCTCTATTTTTAATTAGCTCTCTTAGATAACTTCTGCTTACCACAGTGTTTGAGAATATTGACTTTTAGAGATAAAAACATGGCCTGGAAAAACAGCAAAACTATGACACCATAGCTTTCACATGACCTGGCCCCATTGCAGAAGGATAGACACTCACTACCTATCCCGAATTTCAGGATTGTGGCCACAAAGAACTGCAGTGCTCCTGGAGCTTGGTGATACTGACAGCTTTCACAGAGGAGATGGCTGTTCTCAGATCAAGACAAGTGTGGGTGCCTCTGAGCAGACACAGGGACCTCAAGTAAAATAAGAAACTTGAATGTCCATTCAGGGCCTCTGAACTGTGAAATGAGAATAAGTGTGGAATTAACAGCAGCAAAAGGCACCGGGCTTTTTTGAGGTGGCCGTGTGTTCTGGGGCCTACATCATCTCATGGATGTCCATACGTGACTCGCGGTGGACTTTCCTAGGGAGATCTCGGGTCCTGGGTGCTCCCTGGACCCCAGCTCCTGCTACAGGCTGTGGTCTGAGCATGACTGTGGAACATCCTGACCCTGGGCCTCCCCTCACTCTGCATGCTCTCATTGGCTCTTTCTGTCTCTGTGTAAACCATCTATCAGATATTGTCCTAGTAAACCTCACCCAGCAGGCTCCCAGTTACCTGCTCCCTAGAATAGAGCTATTTGCAAATATTCTCCTTGCCAGTGTGTCTATTAGGTATTTTGTTATTCCCCCAATCTCCAGGCATCTTTATTCTTCATCTGTATTGTTCCTTTAATTTCATAGAAAGTTTCATATCACCTGTCTAGCAAAGAATAAGAAGAAACTGGAAAATCAGAAATAATGACATCTTTCCTACTCTCAGATGAATTTTACAATGGTAAGGAGGGCAGGCACAGCCCCTCTGGAACACGCAGTAATCCAAGGTTGTTCTTAATCCTATAATTGGCGGTCACACCTTACCCAGGAGCAAACTTTCTCTTCTGCAATCAATGCAAAGTGCATTTGGAAAGAATTCTCTCCACATCTTCCAAAGGCACTGGGACAGTCGATGACCTTCAGTCTTAGGTGCTGAGCAAGCACATGTCACCAACTGTGGAGGACTCAGTCTCATGGCAGTGGGGACAGAGCACGACTGCACGGCCGTCACCTCCACCTCTGTCTGGCACGTAGGCACATCGTGCCCATGTCTTTGATGGGTCTGATAAGCATGAGTGTGGTTTACTGGTGAGTGGGATCATGAAACCCATCACACAGAAGTTCACCCTGTTTGAATGTGTAATTGAAAATAATTTTGGATAAAAAGACCACATAAACAAATGTTTTCCACTGATAGCAAAAGAAGTAAAAGTGTCTGGAAATGTTAGAGAATGCTTCCAACAAAGAAAGAAGAAAACCTTGGGGGACACCTGGTCAGCAGTTTGGGTGACAACAGCGTGTGTGAGGCTGTGAGTGGCAGCCAGAGTAACCCAACACAAACTAACATGCACTGCAGGAGACTGATGGGTTCAGGTCTCCAGGAAGGAAGGGCAGCCTCATGTGGGACAGGATGACTCCAGCTCTGTGACTCCGGCATGTCGCTGGGTCCTTCCTCACGCTGACTGCTGCCATCCCATTTGGAAGCACAGATGCTCACACCAGTAAGCAGCTCTATAGGAGGAACTCACTCCTCCCCCTGGAATCTTGCTTAGAAATCCCAAGAGAAGACCCCAGTAGTTCAGTACGGCCCTGAAAATCATTCTCGGGGCAGCTACCTCCAGGTGTGTTACCTGGACCCCTTTATTACAGGCAAAGAAGTGAAGCTCTGCAAAGATGGCAGATGCCTAACCTGGCCAAGTGGAGGCGCCGAGGGCTCCTGCAGGTGCTGCCACCCACACCCTCTAAAATGTCATTGAAAGAAAACCCAAGTCATTGACATTGAATCGCAGAAGTCACCAACTAATGTTAGATTAGAGCATTCAAAGCTCTTTACCTGGTCTTCTTCATTTGTGAGGACACTCAAAATCAAAGGAAACCTGAAATGATTTAGCTATTCATCAGGTTACACTGTGAGGTGTTTAAAAAGAATCGGACTAGAAAAACCAATGAGTGTAGACTATTTATAGACCATAACTTTGTTCTTTTCTTTTTTTTCTGTAATGCCCATATCTTGGCTAAGCCAATTACATTTTACAGGTAACAAACCAACCGATCTTTAGTTTTCTTTTCCCCAGTCATAAGGAACATGTGTTTTCAAGGGGCCTTGGTCACACATCCTGAGGATACCCTGAATCTGCTGGCAGTAAGGTTGGCAATTCATGGACGATGAGACATGTAATCCAATCAGCCCCTTGTGGAGTATGCATGAGACCCATTTTGCAGATGGAGATACTGAGTCTTGGGGAGAGATGAGGTTAGTTATCTGGCAGAGCAGCCTACATAGTGCTGAGTGCTCAACTACCATTCATGAAAATCTGGGCTCCTGATTCTCTCATGTTGTCATCCAGGGTGGTTACTCCTCATGCAATTCCCCAGCATCACTGGCCACTCCCTACCTCATTGGGTGCCTGTGTGGCCTAAATTCCAGGCAGCAGTTGGGAGTGCCCCATATCTGCAATGGCGAGGGACACGTCCTGTTGGCCGGACGGGAGCAGCTCGGATCTTTGGATATCTCAGGTTCAGCTGGAGCCTCCTGGGAGCCCAAAGTCAGTGGCTGAGCAGGGAATGCCAGGGGACCACTCAGACCTGGACAGGCAACCTGGTCAAAGGCCCTGCGTAGCTGAAGCAGGGCTGGGTCAGGAAGAGAGGCTGAAAAGACATAACCTAAAGGATAAGCCACACGACAAAGGTAAAGGAAGAGGATGCCTCGGGCACCAGGGCGGGGAGAACAGCAAGAAAACAGCATGCCCGGACAGAGGGATGTTGCCCTCCACAATCTTGCATGAAAATGACTGCTCTGTATTTCAAATCTATCTTGAGCATTTAAATATATAATTATAACTTGTATCCCAGTTGGTTCAGTAACTTAAAAATCAGCTCACTGGAAACCATGGGCCCAGTGTCAACTGCATTTTCAGCACCTTCCATCATTGACTAAGCAAGGGAGCCTCGTGAAGATCTACCTAAGATTCTAAAGCATTTCCTACTTATTTTCAGAACGGTGTTATCTGAATCTCTAAATCCAACCTCATCCTCGCAGAGTTGCTGCTATTTCCTTCAGAACCTAGAGGGAGTCTGTGCCCAGAGGTGCCTGGAGGTTGGAGGAAGGATTGCTTTTGCCACTCCTCCTGTGCGCCCCACCAGTTCCCTTCCCACCCCCACAGCAGGCCCTCGCTACCTCCGTCCTTCCCTTCCTGGGTTAGACACCTGTACCAGCATCCCACATCATCCAAGTCTGCACCCTGTGCATTTCCTAGGAACTCGCAGAGCAGTCTGGATTTATATCACAAATTCTATCAAATTATGTTTTTTATTTTCTGTTAATCACCTTGGCACTTCTGAGGCAGAAATCACGACTATCTCACATAGGGTACAAGTGTGTCTTAAATGGACAAATAGATGGGTCAAATGTTAGGCTTTCTTTTTTTTTTTTTTTTTTTTTTGAGATGGAGTTTCGCTCTTGTTACCCAGGCTGGAGTGCAATGGCGCAATCTCGGCTCACCACAACCTCCGCCTCCTGAATTCAGGCAATTCTCCTGTCTCAGCCTCCAGAGTAGCTGGGATTACAGGCACGCGCCACCACGCCCAGCTAAATTTTTTGTATTTTTAGTAGAGACGGTGTTTCACCATGTTGACCAGGATGGTCCCGATCTCTTGACTTCGTGATCCACCCGCCTCGGCCTCCCAAAGATGTTAGGCTTTCTTTAAGGATTTTCAATACCACAGTAATTTGAAATAAAGTATAATCTTTCAAGATAAATGAAGAGTTAGAGATATCTAACTTAATCATTGGTACAGGAGATGGAGGCATTTATCCAGAATGTGTGAAGGAACAAGCTGGAGATCAGCAACTGAACAATGCCTTTTCAACAATGCAAAACTGGACTACTCTAATTATCAATGTGTTCTTCCTCAGGCATTTACGAGCCCTGGGGATGGAGACGCAAAATGAGCTAAGCATTGCCACGGGCTGAACAGTGTCCTCACAACATTTGTATGTTGAAGCTCTATCTGCAGACAGGATCTTTAGGAATGTAATTAATTAAGTTTAAACGAGTCGCAAGAATGAGGCCCCAACTAATAGGACTGTGGCCTTTGTAAGAAGAGGAATAGAAAGAGATCATTTTCTGTCTCTACCATGTGAGGACACAGTGAGGTGGGGACCATCTGTCAGCTAGGGAGGGAGTCTCAGGGGAACCTGAGCATGCTAGCACCCTGGTCCCGGATTTCCAGTCTGCAGAGCTGTGACAACATCAACACTGATCCTTTGAGCCTCCAAGTCTGAGATTTTGTTATAGCAGACTCAGCAGACCAATACGGCATCCTTACTCTGCATAGCAAAGTCTCAGCTCAAGGCTTCTCTGCAATGGCAAAGCTCCCCCATTTCCCTCCCTTGTCTACATTTTTGGCAAGTGAACTAGAAACCGGCCATGCCTGAGGGACACATGCCTAGCAGTCCCTCTTCAGTGCTTTGTAGTATCTTAAGCATGCTCTTCTGATGAAACACTATAGTTACAGCTTTTTAGTTGAAATCATTATCTGATGTGTCCTACTCACCAAACTCAGATGGTAGCTTTGCTTCTGAAAAGCGATATATTTTGCATTGTTTTTAATTAAGGTGGGGATAGAGATCGCCACAAACTGTTACTCTTACCTTGCTTTGTGGCACCTAGCAAATAACTGCATGTGTAAATTGCTTCAATGCTGATATTCTCTTTCTTGTGAACCACCCAATGACTATCAAATGTGTTGAAGATCGTGATGAAAAATGAATTTTTCTTTATCTTCATGGAAAATCACATTAGGTGTAATTGGATAAAACTGGGGTAAACAATCAATCATTCCTCATTTGGGCTCAGGTTGGCACTGAGATCATTAGACACTGACGAGGGCATCTCTTCTGCCTCTAGGGCAGTGGACACCATGGCTCAGCACATGGTCAGTGAAACCCTGAAGATTTTCCTTGAAAGCATTTGAGTTGAGATGGTGGAACTAAAAATTACTTTTAGAAGTCCTCATTAGGAAAACAAGTAGTCCATGGAACAAAAATGCTTCCTAAATGAGACAAATTCGGTTTACCTGCTCTTCTCTATTATTTGTACAGAGGTGATACACGGTGTCACGTGGTGTTTGTGGCGATACAAGGTGTCACATGATGCTTGTGGCTTAGACAGAAAATGTACTGTGCTGTTTGCAGAACAAGATGGTCAATGGGGTGCTTGTGAGTCCTCTGGATTCCACCCTCCTTCTCCTGTGACCCTGGTGAACTGAAAAGCGTAACTGCTCCGCCTCATCATGTTGCAGGTCGGGCACTGGATCCAGGTGTGGCTCATCTAATATAGTAGGGATCCTGGAAAAATTAATGCTGCTTACACTCTGAGTGGCTGAGGCCCTCCACGCGATGCTGCTGGACGCCACCCAGAGGATTTCCCTGCAGCCAAGAGCCCTGACCAGGTGAAAAATGATCATCTGTGCCCACTCTTCTTTACTTAAATAGAAGAGTTGAGAAATCCAGAATGGGAGAGCTGGAAGGATACTATATTAGTCCATTTGCATACTGCTATGAAGAAATACCCAAGACTGCATAATTTGAGAAGAAAAAGAGGTTTAGTAAACTCACAGTCCCATGTGACTGGGGAGGTCTCACAATCATGGATGAAGGTAAAAGAGGAGTAAAGTCATGTCTCACATGGCAGCAGGCAAGATAGCATGTGCCAGGGAACTGCCCTTTATAAAACCATCAGATCTCATAAGGCTTATTCATTATCATGAGAACAGCATGTGGAAAACCCACCCCATGATTTAATTATCTCCCACTTGGTCCCTCCCATGACATTTGGGGTTTATGGGAGCTACAATTCAAAATGAGATTTGGGTAGGGTCACAGTCAAACCAGATTAGACACTAATAGATGATTTTGGCCTAATGTCCCCCTTTCTGTTTACAGAAGCTGAGCCTGAGAATGATCAATTGTCTGGTGTATGGCTACAGGGAAATCTGGTAGAAGAGCCCTACAGAGGTGGCTATTCAGGTTCTGTGCACACTGTCAGGGCATTTGGAGTGGGCTCATGTTTTCTAGCTGTGCATGTCTGAGTGGCAAGAGAGAAACTAGCTTCTATCATTTAATGTGTTGTTAAATCACACCCCATTCACACAGAAATGTATAATCCAGCCACTTCTAGGAAACCTAGTCTAACTACGGATTGTTTAGACTTTTTGCATCTCTACCAAATTAATTTAGGAAGAGAGTTATATCCCTTCTGTTTTCTCTATTCCCAGAAGACATAACAGGTCCCTCGAATGAAGTGAGAGGAATAGGACCTGTCTCCAGTTTCCATCTCCCTTGCTGGCCTCCGCTACCCTGGGCCTCCAGGTCTGCTGAGATAGTGGCTCAGGTCACCATGGCGTCACCCATGAATAAGTGCATGTGCTTGCACATTTCTAAGAGCTGGACTCAAGGTATCACTTTCAGCCAACATTCGCCTGAAAGACAGGACTTTTACTTTGCTCTTTGTCCCATGAAGACAGGGGTTAAATAATTTACCCAAGGCCACACAAAACAAGGAGGAGGTGGTGCTGAGATTCAGCCACCATCTTTGGACTGTATAGCCCATATCCTTAACCACAAAGTTGTGGGGCTTCCTAACCTCATCCCCACAATGCTCTACTCAGGTCATGTCTAGATGATCAGCTGCCTCTCAGCCATGTCCCCATGTGCTGAGGTTTGGGAAATTTTCAGTTTTCCCGGTATTCCTCTGCACAGGTTCAAAGGAAACATGGACTTTGCCTTGAACTTTTCTGGCTGCTATCAACCCTCTGGTCTGTTTTTACTTACTGCTCTCACTCCACAGGGACGTTTGAAAACTTCTGTGAAGGACCACTGTATTAGCTCGCTTTCACACTGCTGATAAGGAGACATACCCAAGGCTGGGAAGAAAAAGAGGTATAATTGGACTTACAGTTCCAGATGGCTGGGGAGGCCTCAGAATCACAGTGGGAGGCAAAAGACATTTCTTACATGGTGGCAGCAAGAAAAAAATGAGGAAGATGCAAAAGCGGAAACCCCTGATAAAACCATCAGATCTTATGAGACTTATTCAGTACCATAAGAACAGCATAGGGAAACCTTCCCCATGATTCAAATGACCTCCCATCAGGTCCCTCCCACAACACATGGGAATTATGGGAGTACAATTCCAGATGAGATTTCAGTGGGGACACAGATCCAAATCATATCATTCCACCCCGGCTCCTCCAAATCTCAAGTCCTCACATTTCAAAACCCATCGTGCCTTCCCAACAGTCCACTAAAGTCTTCATTCACTTCAGCATTAACCCAAAAGTCCATGGTCCAAAGTCTTATCTGAGACAAGGCAAGTCCCATCTACCTATTAACCTGTAAAATCCAAAGCAAGCTATTTACTTCCTAGATACAATAGGGGTACAGGTATTGGGTAAATAAAGCCATTTTGCATGGGAGAAATTGGCCAAACCAAAGGGGTTACTGGGCCCATGCAAGTCTGAAATCCAACGTGGCAGTCAAATCCTAAAGCTCCAAAATTATCTCCTTTGATTCCATGTCTCACATCCAGGTCATGCTGATGCAAAAGGTGGGTTCACAAGGTCTTGGGCAGCACAGCTCCACTCCTGTGGCTTTGCAGGGTCTAGCCTCCCTCCTGGCTGCTTTTGTAGGCTAGTGTTGAGTATCTGGGGCTTTTCCAAGTGCATGGTACAAGCTGTTGATGGGTCTATCATTCTGGGATATGGAGGATGGTGGTCCTCTTCTCACAGTTCCACTAGGCAGTGCCCCAGTAAGGACTCTGTATGGGCACTTTGACACAGTATTTCCCTTCTGCACTGCCCTAGCAGAGGTTCTCCATGAGGGACCCGCCTCTGCAGCAAAATTCACAATGTTGACCAGGACTGCAATGATCTCAAGGATGGAATGGGATTGGGTCTAATTCCCAACACACTTATGCAATGGCCATTGGCAGGCAATGGCTCTTCAGTAGCAGTTGCCTGAAAACATCAGGACTTTGCCACTTGAGATTCTCCATAGGACAGCTCATAACACATATTGGCTTCCATTAGAGTGAAGGAGAGAGACACCCAAGACAGAAACCACAGTAGTTTTATAATTAAATACAAGAAATGATATTTAATCCCTTCTGCCATATTATATTTATCAGAATTGAGTAAATAAGTCCAGTCTACTCTCAAGGGAAGAAGGTTGTGCAGGATACGAATGACAGGATGTGGAATCATTGAGGGTCACTTTAGAGGCCGCCTACCAAAAATGATTTTTAAAAAGTCATAAAAGCAATATAGGAAAAGTATTTTTAAAAAGATGTTCCATGCAAAGAGGAATAAAGATAAGAATGACAGGAGCTTTCCCCGTTGAAAACAGTGCCAGAGAGAAGACAGCAGAGCAACACCTTTAAAGTACCGGGGACAAGAAGAACTGTCAACCAAGCATTCTATACTCAGCAAAAGTACCTATCAAAAACACACCTGTGATATTAAGTGCTTTATATTACTAAGCGTTATGGTAATTTTTTATGCACCACATATAACTAATACATAGTGGTTTTGAGAAATGTGACATAATATGCTTTAGTGTTGTTTTCCTTATATTTCTTATATTTAGGATTCATTAAACTTATGTGAATTCATAGATTTTATCCATTTAAATTTCCAGGGATTCATGGTTTTTTATCAAATTATACTTTTGTAGTTTATAGTTATAAGAAGTTTGGAAAATGTATGGTCATTGTTCTTCAGGCTGGTTTTATTCTGCCTCCCCTTTCTTTGGAGACTCCAGTTATAACCATAATGGTATATTTGAATATGTTCCCAAACTGGAAGATGTTTTATTCACTTATTTAATTATTGTCCCCTCTGTCTCATTTTGAATAGTTTTTATTGCTATATATTCAACTTCACCAGCATTTTCTCTTGCAATGTCTAGCATGCCATTAATCACACCCACAAAACTTCTCTTCTAAGACTTTGCAATTTCTAGCCATAGATGTTCAATTTCATTGTTTTACTTTTACATCTTCTGTGTTGCTATATAACATTTAAAGCATATTAAATACCATTATAACAATATTTTAGTGTTTTTTATTACTAATTCTAACACATGTGTCAGTTCTGGGTCAGTTTAGTTTATTTCTTTCTTTATTATGGGTCATATTTCCCTGTTCTTTGCGTGCTTGGTGAGTATCTTTTAGATGCTAATCTTTTTGGACTTTACCTGGTTGAGTTTTGGATAATTTTGTATTCTTATAAGAATGATTGAATTTTGTTCTGAGATGTAGCTCAATTACCGAGAAATAGGTTGATCTCTTTGGGTCTTGCTTTTAAAATGGACTTGGTGCTTTCTTTAGGGCTTACTATTTCCCATTGGTGAGGCTGGGCATTTCTGAGTTCTCTACCCAATACTTCACTAATTATTAGGCTTTCCATTCTGCCTGACAGAAACAAATACATTCCTTGGGTCCGTAGAAGGTAGGTATTATTTTCCGTTTTCCTCGTGGATAGCTTATTTCTCTGTGCTTAGTTTCCTCACCCCATGCACAGATGCTGCCGAGTACTCAGGGTACACGGCTGTTCATCTGTCATGCGTTCACACAGTGCACCTCTCCCCTCTGCCCTGTGAATCTTATCCACTGTGCTGTCCCTGGACTCTTAACTGTCTTCAATCGGTGATTTTTATCAAATTAAAAATCAAAAATTTACTCCACACAGTACTCTTTTCTTAATGCTATATGTCAGTTAATCACAGTAAATATTTTTTGGTCTGAGAATAATCTTGGGGATTGATAGGAGGTAGCCTGTCTTATATGAAACTTCAGGTTACAGAGGAACCCTAGGTCCTTTCAAGATTCTCATGTTGCAGAAAGTGTGTCATTATATTTGGCTTGTTTTTATTTTCAGCCAGAAATAATATGGTATTTTTAATTTTCTTCTCACACTACCAAAAGGCTGAGGCTATGTGAGTAGAAATTATTTTTAAAAACTACAGGATAACTGAAAGTATGTTGTAATGTGGCCAAATCACTCAGGGTTTCTGTGTCTCAATCTATTTTTCATTTGGTTCATATGTGGTGCAAAAAGAAATTAATGAGATGTTGATTGAAATTTGGTCCTTCCACTCTAGTATCTATTCAGATAAATTACTTTCTATAAAGGGATTATATATAGTTTGTTATTCATTATAATATAAAAATTGCACATAGTCAATGTATATCCAATTTATATTTTTATTTGCCATTTTGTTTTATTAAGATTTATGCTAAATTCTACTGAATTTAGTTATTTGAAACTTTCACAACTAATACATGAAGTCATCTCATATCAGATTCTGCTTTTCTTATCTTTACTTCAAATATTTTTATTTTACTATTTTACTTAGTTTAAAAATATTTTAGAGTATATATTACAAAAAAGTTATGCCTAAAACCTTGATAGGACTTTGTTCTTTATTGTATTAACCTTTTCAACATTGTAAGGTTCAACTGCTCCCATCTATCAATGTCTAACTTAATAGATCCAATCACTAGTTCTAAGTTTATTTTAATTCCATCTTTAAGCTGGGTTGTTGCATTAGCACTTACATTTGTTCTTTGTTTAAATATTCCCTAAATGATAAAACTCTCAAGGCATTTCTTAAGGCCATGGCTACTAAATGACTTTAATGGATATTATGTAATAGAGAAATAGCAAATTATAAGCAAAACTTATGGGAAACTTCGATAATTATTTTATACAAATATTTGGGAAAGTAATGTGAAATATAATATTACCTCTTAGATCTGAAAAATCGTAACTTAGACTTATTCTTAGCCAATCACAGCCAAACTGGTCCAACTCTAACTTCAGGCATATCTGAAAAAGTCTCACTTTCAAAGTGTATGAGTTCAGCTTCCCAAAATTGTTTGCACCAGTGGAGTGGAGCGACAGCATTTTTTAATCACTGGGATTATATGGATGGAGCCTTAAATGCCTCATTAGAGTTTCTCTGCCTCTCTGTCTCTGAAGCAGAGAGTATTAGCCATGTGTCACAAAATCTAGACAAGTGAAGGGCCCGTTCTCTGTGACGGTGAAATGACCAGGAGCAGAGGGTGGTGAACATTCCTATCTGCTTTCAGAACATTCCTATCTGCAGGCTCCCATTGACCCTCCCACTCAGAGTAATTAATAGCCTTACGCTCACATCATTTTAGACAATCAGCTTTCCTGCTGACAGACATGAAAGTGCACAATTCAAACCACCTCCCCAGAATGCACATACAAAGTTTGTCGCTTTGTTCCTGGTCTATTCTTGAGGGTCCTGGCGTGGCCCTCAATGATACATACTAATTAGCTACACGATACTAAAATGTAGTTGTGATTTTTCTTTTAAATAAAGCATAAACAGTAACAAATGTGTCACTGAAGTCTCTGGCAAAAGCACTGAGACATTGTCCCAAGAGTTTACACTTCTTTAGGGGTACAACTATATATCAACACTCACTATTCCCAATTCGAGGTCTCTTCAGCCACCTTTGGGAGGGCTTGCAGCTGACTGTGGGTTTTAGGAGGACTTACAGCCAGCCATTATAGAAAGGAATATATATATGTTATATATATGTATATAATATATATGTGTGTGTATATATAATATATATAATATATATGTGTGTATATATAATATATATGTGTGTATATATATAATATATGTGTGTGTGTGTGTCTAGATAGATAGATAGATAGATAGATAGATAGATAGACAGATAGATACTCATGGAGTTGAAAGGGTTTTTCAGAACATCATTTATCTATCCACTCAGGTTTATAAAGCAGTCACTCCTGAAGATCATAATTTACCCAGAGTTGCACAGGTGGGAAAGAAATATCTAAGTTAGTCCAAGGTCCTCTTGACTCCATGTCCAGTGAATTTCCTAGGATAATCCCCTCTGTCAATTGATAATTAAAGGATTTTAAGCAGATGCTGTCGTTAGAAAAACAATTTTCTACTTAATTTTCCAAAAGGAAGTTGTAAGCATGTGGATGATTTCTAGTAAATAGAGTCCTCAATGTTCTGAAGTTCAATTTTTGAGATAAGTAATAATACTACTTCCTAATCGTGGGTTTCAGAAATGAAACTGACTCGTCGTGGATAAAACCACAGTTAATTCGGGAGCCTATCATGTTCCAAATAACTCGAAGGAAGGAATGGGGTCTGCAGTCACCTGTGTGTCTTGTGATGATTCTAGCATGGTGCCTGCACACAGCAGGAGCTCAGTAAACACCTGGCAGCCGAGCTGAATGTGAGGCTTTGAATTGCTGGTTTGTTTCATTGGTAGCTTCTGCCAATGAAATATTTTAATTCATGTACTAATAAGACAAATTATTGATAAGATTCCCTAGTAGGCTTCAGTGTTGTAAATCCTACAAAGGTTATGAAATGACATATTAACATAAGCATTTTATTTTGTCCCAAATTCTCTTCCCTCCGTCTCTTCCTTCCTTTCTCTCTCTTTTCCTTCTCCTCTTCTTCTTCTTCTTTCTCCTCTTTTTTCTTTCTCTGCATGTCTGCCTCTTTCTCTGTCTCTGCTTCTTTCTTCTCTTATTCATTTTACCGCTTCCCTTATGCCTATGTGGTATACTTGAGCTCATCCCCCATCATTGAATGCCTGGGCTTAGGTAAAGTGGGAGAAAAGAAAAAGTGCAGGTGCCTCTGTCTTAAACTTGTCTGCTGTGTTCTCTTGGAAGGGTGAAACAGTACTTCCAAAAAAAAAAAAAATTTTACTTTTAATATAAAGGCTAATTTTCACAAACACTTCTAATTTGTCTTTTCTCTGCCATGTGTGTTTTCTTGGTTACTGGAATGAATATGCTTTCCGTGTGTGTGTGTGTGTGTGTGTGTGTGTGTGTGAGATGGAGTCTTGCTCCATTGCCTGGCCTGGAGTGCAATGGTTCGATCTTGGCTAACTGCAATCTCCACCTCCTGGGTTCAAGCAATTCTCCCTCTTCAGCCTCCTGAGTAGCTGGGATTACAGGCATGCACCACCTCACCCAACTAATTTTTGTATTTTTAGTAGAGACGGGATTTCACTATGCTGGCCAGGCTGGTCTCGAACTCCTCTATTTCAATTTCAATTGTTTTGGTACATGTAAACTTCTCTAAAGTTTATGCATTCTATATTTTCTTTTGAAATGTGTAGCCCCTGCTGGTAGAGGAAACTAATTTAGCCTGGATATAAATAATAAAAATCACTCTCTTCTTCTGTTGTTGAGTTGGTTTGTTTTCTGTTATATTTAAAGAACGAGAAGATTATTTGACAAAAATTCTTCTGCATAAGACATTTCATGGTTGATATCATGTAATGAATACAAAAAGAAAACTGATCAATCAACATTCTTCATTGGTTTTATTTGGCACTGGGTTATGTGTTCTACTGTGGGAATTTTGGGGCTGGTGTTTAACAGTGTATAATGTAACTATTCTCACCTGCACACACCTTTCTCAGAAAAGATGAAGGTCATCCTACATTTGTGCCCTGTTGTGTTCTCAGTGGGTGAACGTCCCCTCTAATGAGCAAGGTATGTGCAGGTGAGTCGCCACCTTTGCAGTCTTTGCGGGGTCTCGGCTCCAGTAGGGCTGCTCTCTGACTTCTCACACCTTCATGTTGTGCTTACAAGGTTTCAAATTAAAAGTAACAGAGAAAATAAATATTCAGGTGTTTTTCATACGATGCAGAACTTTCAGATATTGAACACTGATGGAGTAAAACAGCTGAGGGTGTGTGGATTTTTTGGAAAAATGTAAGCAAAGAATATGCAACTATGAAAAGATAAATGTGAAATTAACAGACAACTCATGTGGATATTTTTGCAAAATGATACGAGTCTGAGTGTTATGAAGATCTTGTGTCAGAAGAAATCAAACTGGATATTTGACACTGTCACAAGTATCAACCTGGCCATGTGCATGAGTATCTATCTCTGCATCCACGTCTCTCCACCTTGGTGTTATGGACATTTTTGGATGGATGATTCTTCCTGATGGGTGCTGTCTTGTTCACTGTAGAAGGTTTAGCAGACTCCCGGCCTCTTCTCCCCCGCCCCCTAGTGCTAGAAGTTTCCACAGCTCAGTCATCATCATGACAACTCAAAAATATCCCCATACATTGCCAAAAACCCCCAGGAGAGGCAAAGTAACTCTTGAAAGCTACAGATCTATCCAGTAGGACTAAAATCATTTCAATTAGGTACAGAATTTCAACATCAGTTTAAAAAGGATATTGATACAACTTTGTGTTTAACTTCCTTAGGTGGACAAAATATCTTTAGTTGATTTTTTTCCTTTTCAAGGGATTCTTCTAACTTGGAGCAGGTCTGATAAAAGTCTCTCTTGACTCATTGATGGCTCTCCTGTGATAGGTTCTTCGAAAGGGCCAGTGGGTTTAGTGGGTGGACGCATCTCCAACAGCACTGGGGGACATTCACGCCAGAGCAATGTGACATCACCAATTCAGTAATCAAGGCCAGGAAGGCAGGGAGGGTCATCGATGAGGGTGAGGGGCAACCTCAGAGTTTGCCCAGCAAGAACCCCAGTCTACAGCCCCTGCCCACTGCTTCAGGAGAGCAGGGCACTGATCCTAGGCGGGCTTCAAGTGAAACTGAAGGCAGCTAAAGGCGGGTGTGCGATGCACCTCACTCTTTTCTTTAATACAGCTGGTCGTTTTCATTCTAACAGTAGATTTTTGCAAAGGCAAATGGGAAGACATTCAGGGAAGAGTGTCCCTAAAAGTGAGGGGCCATGGACTGTGCCACGTGGGAAGATGAGCCACACTCAGTGAGCACCTGCGTGGGGTGGTGGAAGCCCCCGATTCTGAGGGCTCCCGGAAGCTCTCATGACTAATGGCATCCTCCTCGTGAGCGTGGGCTTTGATACATTTTGGAAGTGTGCCCCTGCCCAAATTTTATATTGAAACGTAATCCCCAGTGGTGGAGGTGGGGCCTGATGGGAGGTGATTGGATCACGTGGGCGGATTTATTATGAATGGTTTAGCACCAGCCCCCTTGGCACTGTCCTCACGAGAGTGAGCAAATTCTCGCGAGATCTGGTCACATAAACGCGTGCAGCGCCGCCTCCTCTCACTTTCGCTCCTGCTCTGGACATGCGCGGAGCCTATTTCCACTTCCCTTCTGCCGTGACTGTCAGCTTTCTGAGGCCTTTCCAGAAGCGGAGCAGAAGCCGCTGTGCTTCCTGAGCAGCCTGCAGACCTGTGAGCCAATTAAGCCTCTTTTCTTTATAAATTACTCGTTCTTCAGAAAGCCAAGCACCGTATGTTCTCACTCATAGGTGGGTGTTGAACGAGAACACGTGGACTCCGGGAGAGGAGCATCACACACAGGGGACAGTTGGGCGGGTAGGGGAGAGACAATGGGGGGTGGGGAGGGGAGATAACAAGGGGAGAAATGCCAGATATGGTATGCACCTAAAGTAAAATAAATAAATTTTTTAAAAAATTACTCGTTCTAAAGTATTCCCTTAGAGTAGTGTAAGAATGCCCTAATCCAGGCTTCTACAGCAGGACAGTGAGGATGACCATTCAGTGTTTCTGGGTGGAGTGAGCGTGCAATAACACACACCACAGGTTAGCACACGTTCTTCTTCCTCTGTCCTAAAATCTATCTCGATGAATTTCCTTTATTTATTTAAATGTATCTGTATGCAGGGTGCAGTGAGCATGCAATAACACACCATCGGTGAGCACACGTTCTTCTTCCTCTGTCCTAAAATCTATCTTGATGAATTTTCTTTATTTATTTAAATGTATCTGTATTTATTTTACACATGTGGGGAAGGAACTTGCTTTGTTTAACACAATCAATGGCAGACTTGGGGAACACATCCATTACGATTAGTGTTTAGACGGCTACCTAGAGGAGAGGGGCTAGCTGTGCTCCCCAGGGAAGCAGAATGAGGATTAAGGCACGAAATCTTCATGCAATATACCTTAAAGGTGCACACGTGTGACCCAGTCCAATCCTAATGGCTTTCTTCTCCATCTCAGGATTTCTCTGAGTTCAGAAGTGACTTTCCTGCCATAGGCACCATAGATCACTGTGACCCAACGAACCACAAAATCTGTTCCAGTGCTTGGCTATCATGGTTGATGGACTGTGAATGCAGAGAAGCAGAAAATAAGCTCTGCACCCTGGCACTTAATCAAGCAAAGGCTTAACAGTTTAATAAGTCTATAACTTTCTCTCCTGCAGTAATAGAGGAGCAGTGCCCCAATATTGGTTCAGCCAAAGGTTGATATGTCATCCCGGTAGATAACCTTGTCCGTATTTGACAATGAAATTATGGTTGGAATTTACCTGCTTGGATTTCCTGATTTTTCTTTTCTTCTTGCTTCTCAACCATATGGTAACAGTTTACCTCTGCAGTTCCCACATGTGTACACACACACACACACGAGGAGGCACACATACACCTTTGCTATATCAGGTGCAGAATTCTTCAATCAAGTCTAGAGTTCCATAAAATTTTGCTCTTACCAAATTACCAAGAAATGTATTACTTCCTTCCTAAGACCTCCATCCCACCCCTGACTTCCCTGGATCCATCTCTTCTGCTTTCACAGGTGAGTTGGAGAAAAAAAGTATAGAGTAGCAGAAATTGGCCTGAGAACATGTGTTTGGAGTCAGCTTTGCATCTACTGTCTGCCCGCTAAGACTTTGTCCATCATGGTGCTGACTTGCTTATTGGCTCTGTCACCTGCTCTGACCACCAAAGACCTCTGTCCTCTGGACACAGGGATGCTTTCCTCCAGGTTGTGTGGTGCAGACTTCCCAAAGAGTGATTGACATGTCAAGGTGATGGATTCAGAGAATATTACAGCTTTAGCCACAACATACGGGAACCAGATTGCCCCATAAGCACACGGTTGGTTGTAGCGTCGAGACTGGATCTCCACTGCCATCCCCCTCCTTACTTATGTGGCAGGTGCACCTTTGGTGTGTAGCCTTCTGTCTTCCCGAGATAATAGTTCGAATCAACCCAAGCCACACACACTTACCTACTTATGGTGACCCTCACCTGAGCAGAATTGGGGACATCTCCATCTCTCCCTGAAACCTTTGTGTCATACACTACCTGTGTTCCCACCGTAACCATTCCATACGTCAGGGCCATAGAGGGAGGCAGACTTGGTCAGACTCACCCCAGGTAGAGAGTGGCTACCTACAATACATTTCATAAAACTTCTTGTCGGAGATAAGGTAGATCTTCTTGAAGGTGACTTTGTGTGCCTCAATTATTTTTTAAGTTAAGATCCCATTGAGCAAGCTGCACAAAACTTCTTTGTACACACACACACACACACACACACACATTGCACATTAAACAAAGCAATAAATGATGCAAATATTTAAATAAAAATGCTTTGGACCCTTCTATATCTATAGAGTGGGTCCTTACTGGTACTAAGCTTATTTTTTTCTATTGTTATTGTTTCAATTAGAATATTTTATATTTATATGTTTGCTTTTTAAATTTTTGCATCTTTTTTTGAGACAGGGTCTCACTTTGTCCTCCAGGCTGGAGTACAGTGGCACAATCTTGGCTCACTGAACCCTCAACCTCCAGGGTATAAGCAATCACCCCACCTCAGCATCCTGAATGGTAATTTTTAAAAATTTGTTTTGGAGATGGGGGTCTCACTATGTTGCCGAGTATAGCCTCCACCTCCTGGGCTCAAGTGATCTTCCTGCCTAGGCCTCCTAAAGTGCTAGAATTACAGGCATGAGCCAGCATGCCACTGTCGTACTGAATTTCTCTCTCTGTATTCTTTTCTTCTCCCCCTTGAGAACTTTATTTGGCTCAGTCCTAGCTATGAACATTTCTTAGTAGAAGAGTCGAAGGTAATAGTAGCCTCTTCAGTACTTCTTATTGTGGGCATTTAATGTCGAAAATGATGATGGAACTGTGCTTCCGAAACCTGAAATGAGCTGCCCTCAGTTGTCTACTACTTTATATACAGAGCAAGATCCATAGGTTTAGTAGTATTAGTATTTGATTCGTTTCTAGTGAGATTTTAATTAGAAACAAAATTGCAAGGGTGCTGTTTATCAAAACATACAAAGACATTTTTTAAAGTAGGAGTATCTGTTAACCCCAAAATTATTATTTTTGTAAGACATTTTTCCTAAAGAAACATTTAATGATATATAAAAATGTAAGAATAAATATATTATTAATTCAATGTTGTGCATATTAAACAACATTAGAGACAACCTAAATTGTTATAATGATGAAAGTTTAATTAATAGTTATAAGACGGGATGCTAAAAATTGTTAAAAATTATAGTATCTGCAAAATATCTAATGACATACAAATTATCCATTAGTAGCCAGGCACGGTGGCACATACCTATAATCCTAATATTTTAGGAGGCCAAGGTGGGTGGATTGTTGCAGCCCAAGAGTTGTGGACCAGCCTGGGGGATATAGAGAGACCCTTTCTCTACAGAAAAACAATTTTATAAAATAGCTGAGCATGGCGGTGTGTTGTCTCAGCTACTTAGGAGACTGAGGTAGGCAGGATGGTATAAACCCATAAGGTCACGACTGTAGTGAGCTGTAATCCTGGCACTGCATTCCAGCCTGGGTGACACAGCAAGGCCCTGTCTCAAAAAATAAATAAATAAAATGCAAAATCATCCATCATAAAATAACTAGTGAAAAAAAATTATTTTATTTGTACAGTTATTTTATTTGTGTGACATATGTATAAAAATGACTAAAAGGTAATCATCAAATTATTAAAAGTGCTTATCTCTAGGTCATGGAATTATGTATAATTTTCTTTTTTATACTCTTCTAAATTATGCTACTTTATTTACAATAAGTTTTGATTCTTTAGACTGATAACCATTGGGGCAATATTGTGTAATGCAGCCTTCTCAACCAGAAGCAATTTTGGCACCAGGGAACATCAGTACATCTGGAGACACGTTTACTTGTTATAAATGGGGCAGCGACATGGTGCTGGCAAATAGTGGATAACGTCCAGGGACACGGCTAAGCACACAACACCCAGAACAGCTCTTCACAGCAAAGAATCATCTGGCTCAAAATGGCAGCAGGACTGAGGGTGAGAAACCCTGAAGTAGGAAGCAGTACAGGCTCAGAAACCAGACTAGCTGGTGTCAAATCCCACCTCTATCAGTTAATGACTGCATGACCTCAGGTGCATTGCTTGTCCTGCTGGTGACTCAGTTTCCATTTCTGGCAAATGGGGATAATAGCAACACCTATCTCACAGGAAAGCATTCTCACAGGGCTGAATTTGTCAATAAAGCCAAAGTGCTCAGAAAACTGCACGGTTCAAGTCAGCACTGAACTAGTGTTAATATGTTCCTAGGGTTTTATTTACATATATATATATACACACACATGCACATGCACATATATAAACACATATACACATATATAAACACATATACACATATATATATACATACACTATATAAACACAAATACGCATACACACGTGTATAAATGCATACATGCATAAATGTGAACATATGCGACATGTATGTATAAATGTATGCAACACATGCATATGCACATGTATACAATATATGTATGTAGATATGCACACATAAACACAAGTTTATATGCATGCATATGACATGCATGCACACAGATACATACATGTATATAACATGCATGCCTGTATATTTATATACACATACATTTGCAGCATTTTATTTCAAAATTGTGAAAAATACAAAAAGAATCAGTAATTATAAAGCAAACACTCAAAATAATTGAGTGATATTTCATCTTATTTTCTTCAGAGTCTTTTAAAAACTTAAATCATAATAAACTTAAATGAGACATCACTGATTAGTTTGCGTTTCTCTGCTTTTCTTTCCATTTCAGCTACGGCTTTACCTTTCTCCTCAGAGACGACCTGATCAAGAAGTTTGAGTGCAATTCTAATCCACATGTATGTCTCTAAGCTATCCATCTGTTTGTTGATCATCTAATTATGATGTGTATTTTTAAATTTTCAAATAGATTTTTTACTTACCAAAAGGTATTAGTTAGTGCTGCCCTTCTTCAAAAGAAGTCAAAGACCTAGCATGGTTTAATTTTCCTCCAAAAACAGTTTTTCCTTTGCATATGTCTATATTTTTTGTTCCATTTTAAAGCAAAAAAAAAAAAATCCTTTAATAATCAATAATTGATTCCATTATCAGTACAATTTGGTCAGTTTGATTGTTTTTCTCTGCTCATTTTTTATCTCACTTCTTCCTTTCAAAATACATGCTTAATTAATTACATGACTTAGTAACTATCTTAATTCTTTAGTGTGGTGCCCATAAGTGGCATACTCTTACCATCTTTGCATGCCCAGAAATGTCCTTATTTTGCCCTCACATTTTAAAAATAGACCAAATAGGTATGAAAAAATAGGTCCACCATTATTTTCCTCAGCATGTTAAAGATTTTACATGATTTTCCAGCAGATGTCTTGAAGTCAATGCCTGATGTCAATGTGGTTATTTATATTGGTAATTATGAATTTGTTCCTTTAGATCGCTAATACATTCTATGATTATTCTCTTTATAATTTATTTTATGTAGTTCGTTAACATATATCTAATACGGATTTATCTGTTCCTCTCACCACCACATATATGCTCAGTGTCTAAAACCATGGAAAAATTAATGACTGCTGTCACTTCAAACATTGTACCTCCATCATATCTTTGTTTGTTTTTATTTAACTATTTTTGACTTAATTTTTTCTTTTTTCAGGTGTTCTTTTTTTTTATAGAAAGTATTTTTGTTTTTATTTTTATTTTTTATTGCATTTTAGGTTTTGGGGTACATGTGAAAAACACGTGGTAGTGTGATTTGCTGCCTTCCTCCCCCTCACCTATATGTGGCATTTCTCCCCATGCTATCTCTCCCCAACTCCCCACCCCCCACTGTCCCCCTCCACTCCCCCCCCAACAGACCCCAGTATATAGTGCTCCCCTCCCTGTGTTCGTGTGTTCCCATTGTTCAACATCCGTCTATGAGTGAGAATGTGCGGTGTTTGATTTTGTGTTCTTGTGTCAGTTTGCTGAGAATGATGGTTTCCAGGTTCATCCATGTCCCTACAAAGGACGCGAACTCCTCGTTTTTAATGGCTGCATAATATTCCATGGTGTATATGTGCCACATTTTTCCTGTCCAGTCTATCATCGATATCGATGGGCATTTGGGTTGGTTCCAGGTCTTTGCTATGGTAAACTGTGCTGCAATGAACATTCGTGTGCATGTGTCCTTCTATTAGAACGATTTATAATTTTTTGGATATATACCCAGTAATGGGATTGCTGGGTCAAATGGAATTTCTATTTCTAGGTCCTTGAGGAATCGCCACACTGTCTTCCACAATGGTTGAACTAATTTACACTCCCACCAACAGTGTAAAAGTGTTCCTATTTCTCCACATCCTCTCCAGCATCTGTTGTCTCCAGATTTTTTAATGATTGCCGTTCTAACTGGCGTGAGATGGTATCTCAATGTAGTTTTGATTTGCATTTCTCTAATGACCAGTGATGATGCGCATTTTTTCATATGCTTGTTGGCCTCATGTATGTCTTCTTTTGTAAAGTATCTGTTCATATCCTTTGCCCACTTTTGAATGGGCTTGTTTGTTTTTTTCTTGTAAATCTGTTTTAGTTCATTGTAAATTCTGGATATCAGCCCTTTGTCAGATGGGTAGGCTGCAAAAATTTTTTCCGATTCTGTTGGTTGCTGATTCAATCTAATGACTGTTTCTTTTGCCGTGCAGAAGCTGTGGAGTTTGATTAGGTCCCATTTGTCTATTTTGCTTTTTGTTGCCAATGCTTTTGGTGTTTTGGCCATGAAGTCCTTGCCTACGCCTATGCCCTGAATGGTTTTGCCTAGGTTTTCTTCTAGGGTTTTTATGGTGTTAGGTCTTATGTTTAAGTCTTTAAACTTCATATGGAACCAAAAGAGAACCCGCATAGCCAAGTCAATTCTAAGCAAAAAGAACAAAGCTGGAGGCATCACACTACTGGACATCAAACTATACTACAATGCTACAGTAATCAAAACAGCATGGTACTGGTACCAAAACAGAGATATAGACCAATGGAACAGAACGGAGGCCTCGGAGGCAACACAACATATCTACAACCATCCGATCTTTGACAAACCTGATAAAAACAAGCAATGGGGAAAGGATTCCTTGTTTAATAAGTGGTGTTGGGAAAACTGGCTAGCCATATGCAGAAAGCAGAAACTGGACCCCTTCCTGACACCTTTCAGGTGTTCTTATCCATGTCTTTATATTCACTAATTCTCTCTTCAACTGTGTCTAATAAAGAATTTATTTATTTATTTATTAGGCAGGGTCTGGCTCTTGTCACCCAGGCTGGAGTGCAGTGGTGTGATCACAGCTGACTGCAACCTCAACCTCCCCAGTTCAAATGATTCTTCCTCCTCAGATATAGCTGGAACTGCAGGCACCCACCACCACACCCAGGTAATTTTTGTAGAGAAGGGGTTTTGCTGTGCTGCCCAGGCTGATCTCTAACTCCTGGGCTCAAGCGATCCACTGACCTCAGCCTCGTAAATGTACTGGGATTACAGGTGTAAGCCACCATGCTTGGCAAGAATTTTTCTTGTCTATCAAGTTTCTTCTTCACTTTTTAAAGAATTTGAGGTCTGTTTTATTTCCAGGAATTTTAATTGATTATTTTTTCTATCAAATGCATTTTACACTTATGCTATACTCATCCGTTCATTTCTTGAGTAACTCAGCATACATTATTAAAATCCTTTTCACATTATTGTGTCATTTCTTTTTCTGGTGAAATTTTTCTCTCTTTAGGATTTTTTTTGTTTTGGTTTGGTTTTCCTAACCTCTAAGCTTCACATTTTCCTCACGTGTATTGAAATGTGTTGTGAGGCTTCATGATGAGCAGATACTCCTACTGATGCAGTTTGGAGTCAAATTTTGAGCTGATGGCTTTGGATCTTAATCCTTTTTCTGTACTTGGACTATGGCCTGACCTGGCTCTTGGATTCTGGTGCTGCTGGATTTTCCTGACACCACAGATAAGTTGTTTACTTTCAGTCACAGCCTTGGCTAGTTGGAGATTTTTAAAGGCCCTCTTTAAAAAAAAAAGTCTATTCCACACCATTCAGTTGTTTTCCACATTTTCTATTTCTGTCTAGAGCCCAGCAAGCTTGTGACTGCATTCCCTTCTCATTGCAGAGAATTTACGTCTCTTTATCTTTTTTCCTTGTCTTCCTCCTTCCCTTCCTTACTTCTTTTCTGCAATGTCTTTCAATGAACTATTATATATGTTAGTTATATACACATATTAGTTCTATATAATATAAACTATATATTAGTTTATATTATATACTATAAATATATATTAGTTGTATATTAAATAGTATATGTAATATATATAACTATATTAATATATAAATATATATATTGTATGTAACTAAGATATAGTTATATATTAGTTATATGTTATATATATAACTAATATTAGTTATACATATACTATAATGTATTTTTTTTTTATATATATATATATATATATAATCAAAGCCATGTGTTTTAATCAGGGCTTGGGGTTTCTGCTTTATAAAACACTCACTGCCTTGTTAGAATCTTGCAATGTAAACACATAGTTAAGTCAGTATACTATTTGGCTATTTTCATTTATCTAGCTGACTCTAAAACATATTTGGATGTTGTTTCCACTCGATTTCTACTGTCTTCCATGATCTTGGACCACTAAAGGCCAACACCATTGTTAATTCTTCAGACTCTTGCTTATTTCATCATAGCCAATTATTTTAGCCTCATTGATTAGAACCCTCTTTGGGCCAAATGGACTTACAGTATTGTGGTCTCTGTTCTCCCTTTTACACTTTGCTTTAAGTTGCATGGCGGTGTGCACAGTGGGAACGCATCAGTTAAAAATCACACAATCTAAAAATGTGTATTTTAGTATTCTGAGGATGCTTATTTAGAGCCATGCCACTATTATTATTAAATTATTGTCTGCTGGTTCCTTTGTTTTTGCATATGTTATATTGTTAAAACCACCGGGACGAAGGCCTACATAGCTTCAGTTTGTTGTGGTACGCAGCCAGCATGCCATCCCTATGAAAATAACACTGCCTGTTTTTAAATCATGTTTCTTCACTTTTCTTAACCCTTCAGGAGCTTTTATTTTTTTCTAGCTGATCAAGTTCAGTTAACCCTATAACCCCCATTTAAAATCTTCTCACATTATCTCCTAATTCTACATTAACATTGGCTAATCCTTTTCCCATGGGTTTCCCTTCTTGATTCATTTTTGAGTTTTGTCTGAAAGTCCTTCTCCTTTCCTGTTTTCCATACAATGGCCTGTAGGAATTGGAGCCAGGAGACCACACTTACCTATTGTGTGGTTGAAGAATTCTCTCAGCTGATCCAAATTTGGGTCCCCTTATGTGTAAATTGGATGAAATGATAAATTTTACCACTCTCTTTAAGAGTTAGGTAGGGATATTGAGGGCTACACTTCAATGTAAGCTTCTCTCGGAACTCCCCAGAGCTCCCCTACCAGCTGCCTCCTTCAGAATCATGCAGCAGACTCATCTTCACAGCAAACGTTCTGCAATACCTCCTGCCATTGACAGACTACATCATGGCCATTGAGTTGCCTGTTCTGTAATACATTTTTCTTTCTATGTTCTTGTTAATTCTATTCAACCATCTTTTTAACCCAGATCATTTAGTCATGATTATGGTGAGTTGTTTCACCTGGGGTTTACCTAGATTTGTCTTAGTACGATGTTTTGCTCATTTTGGTTTATGCATCAACTCTGTCCTTGTGAATTTAATTTCATTCTTCCTGCCTTACATTCTTTAACTGGTATTTCAGCAGGGGTGTATAATGGGTTGGTTATCTGGCTTTTATTTGGCTGAACAAGTGTCTGAGGTACAAGCTTCCAAATGTTCTGAATTCGAGCAAGGGCCTCATTTTCACCCCCATTAGGCCTCATGGGCGCTCAGGTCCAAGCACTGAGCTCCTAAAGGATGCGTTACACCCTCACACCCCAACTGGATCCCCTCAGGCTGCCATGGACATGGCTCACCTTATTGCAGTTAAAATTCCCATTTTCATACTCAGAGATATTTCTGTTTTGCTAGTTTAGCAATGAATTTATCAAGAAAACACAAAACTCTATTCAGCATTTCTAGGTGTCCATGTAGAAAAGATCCACAAAAGTATACTTTTTTGTTGCTGGCCTAGAAATCTCCAAGCTGGTGCCCTGAAGCTAGACAGGATCTGGCTGAGAGAGAGGAATCATCCTTAGTAGAGAACAATATGCTTGCAAGAACAGATAGAGTGGAAGATTGGTTTCTTCAGGGACTGGCACTAAATTTAGATGCAGAGAAGAGGTGAAGGAAAAATGAAGCTACAGTTATAACCCTTGCGGAGATCCCAATGGCTCTTCAAAAATGAGTTAAGGACATGGATGAAGCTGGAAACCATCATCCTCAGTAAACTAACACAGGAACAGAAAACTAAACATCATATGTTCTCATTCATAAGTGGGAGTTGAACAATGAGAACACATGGACAAAGGGAGGGGAACATCACACACTGGGGCCTGTCAGGGCATGGGGGACGGGGAGAGAGAGCATTAGGACAAATACCTAATGCATGCAGGACTTAAAACCTATATGATGAGTTGACAGGTGCAGCAAACCACCATGGCACAGGTATAACTACATGACAAACCTGCACGTTCTGCACATGTATCCCAGAACTTAAAATAATAACAAAAAAGAATAGTAAGGAATGTGAATTACATTCTGAAGGATGTAGGGTGTGTGTTTAAAACTGTAAAGCTGGCATCTTAGAAAAATATGCTGTCATGAATGGATTAGAGGGGATATGGGATTTAAGGCAGGGAGATGACTTAGGACCTACTTTTTAAATCTAAGAAAAAACAAAGATAACCCTAGGAATATATATATGGAAAGCCATGATTCCCTCTCAAGTAGGGCAATCAAGACTTCTCAAATTCAACAACAAGCTGTTCTTCCTGATTGGTTGGTAGGAAGGTTCCAGTGGATACTAAGAAATGAGATGTGATGAAGAATAAAGAGAAGTTTGGGATCGTTGTGTTTGTACCATAGCTTGTTTTCTGTGCTCTTCCAGTTGGTGGATACCTGCCTCTCAAGCCATATATATAGGTTCATAGTAACATGACCTAATTTATTTGTTAGGAAAACACGATTATTGTCTAGAAACATAAATTTAAACTGAGGCTGCCTGTGGGGATGTGAGCAGGATATGAGGATGAAGAAAAAGTCTGATGTGCTGTTTTCCTCTCTGTGTCTCACAAATGCAATATTTCCATCCCCTCTCTAACCTTGCTTCTCTTTGTTATTTATCTAAATGTTGTGATTTTCTGAAGATTTTGAATAAAGTATTCTTCCTCATGATATTTCCTCTACTGCAGGTGTATTTGAACATAATGTAATACAATACAAATGATAGGTAGTAAAAAAAAAACCTGTGAATTAATGAATTAATTTCTGTATCTCTGACTTAACCAGAGCTCAGTCTACATAAGGGCAGGAATCTTTGTTAGTTCATGATGGATTCCAACATCTAGAGCAGTGCCTGGCACAACACAGGTACTCAAGACACATGTGTTGAATGAATGGATGAGGTCCTAATGCTTACGCACCATCTTACCATCACGAAATGATTGCCGTGTATACCTGTCAGTCTAAGGATGCATACTTGAAAATATCTCACAATTAGGATTATTGGCAAGTGAATGTTGCATAGCACTTTTCCATTTCTAGCATCAGGCTGTTCTGTTTCTTTTCAAATTTAACTCAAATGTTCCTTGGAAACCCACAGATTATTTCAGAAGAAGAATATATATTTTTTTGCAAGTCAAAGAAGAATATTCAGCTTAAATCTTTAAAGTAATTTTCATCAAGCGTGTTGTTTGATAGCAGGAAAACAGATGGAAAGAAAGCATCTTCCTCTCCTCCTTATGCTGCACTGGAAATAAAAAGTTAGAAAGTTGTCATAAGATGAGGTCTATAATTAAAAACAATTTAGGTTGATTTAACAGTTGGTTAAGCAATTCTTTCAGTTCTTTTTTGCATCATCAGAAACTAAGATGGAAGCCTTCTCTCAGAGTCTTAATTATTCTTTTTTATGACAGTCGCGGCATGTAAGACGTTCCTTGTGCTTCAGTCTTCTCTGTAATTCAGTGTTATGGTTAAAACATTTATTTCTGCCTTGCCAAAGGTTTCCTTTAGTGTCTTCCACCATGAAAACTGCCTCTACCTCTCATTAAGAATGTAGAGCAAAGCAAAGCCAGCAAATCTCCGATGGGCACCTCTGCCCCGACGTGGCATCGCTGCATCTTCTCCATTGACTCCATCGCTAAGCCACTAACACTTACAGATTTTTACCATTGCTGTGCACTTCATCAGGTCAACCTGACTATTTCTGTTTTCAGTATAAGGCAATGGACTTTCTTTATGGAATACCTGAAGGCTGCAAGAAAGGCATACAGATAAAAATCAGAATTAACTGTGGTTATATCATCAAGAGAAATACTCAGTTACTTCTGGAGATACAGCTGTTTTCTGGACGGAGTTTCACTCTGTCACCCAGGCTAGAGTGCAGTGGTTTTATCTTGGCTCATGGCAACTTCCACCTCTCAGGATCAAGTGATTCTCCTGCCTCAGCTTTCCGAGTAGCTGGGCTTACAGGCATGTGCCTCCATGCCTGACTAATTTTTGTATTTTTAGTAGAGACAGGGTTTTACCATGTTGGCCAGTCTGGTCTTGAACTCCTAACCTCAAGTAATCTGCCCACTTCGGCTTCCCAAAGTGTTGGGATTATAGGCGTGAGCCACTGAGCCCGGCCTGGTTATGCATTTTTGAAAATACGTTTATCCAGATTTTATGTAGAGGCTTTATACGATTGTAATCTGCATAAGGCTTTTCCTACTATACAGAAATATGCTTTAAAAGTGTCATTTAGCTCAAAAATAGCAGTATCTTCTAAAGGTGGATGGAGGTTATTTAACCAGCCCTTTAATATTGGATATGAATGTTGTATCATTAAAATGTTATATCATAAGGAATGATGACTTGATTATCTTTTCCCATACGCGTTTGTGTTTATCTCTGGAAATTTCGTCAACATACATTTCCGAAGTTTCTACATTTTTTAGGAACAGTTACTCATTATCAAAATGGTTTTTGCTTTTCTTCATTTTTGTAGAAACAATTATTTTCTCTTATCAGGGTGTTATATTAAGAGTGAGGGATTTATCTCAATAACATAAATCTTAAATGTCTAGTTTATTTTTATTTAAACTATAAGTTACAGCAAATTTCTCTCTCTCTCTCTGTCACACACACACACACACACACACACACACACACACACACAGAGTTTGAGTCTACATACCCAGAAACACAGTTCTCTATCTCTTTCTCCTCTGTCATTTAGAACTTTTTCTGACTTTGCTGTCATTTCTGGGGCTGACACAATGCAGCTCTGAGTTAAGTGCAAGGCAGGGAGCATGGGAGTGGGCAGTGTGGGGTAATGGGTGCTGACCTTGAGAGAGCTTTGCCCAGCATCCCCGAAGATGCTCTGTGAAGCATGGTGCAGCCACTGTGCTTACTTCTAAAGTGAGGAGGTACATGTTCTGGACTGAATCGTGTCCCCTCAAAATATATGTTGATTTCATAATCCCAAGTTCCTGTGAATTTAAACGTATTTGGAAAGAGGATCTTTGCAGATATAATCAAGCTGAGATGAGGACATTCTGATGGGCCCTAATCCAATTATGAGTGGGATCCTTGGAAGAAAAGGAAAGAGACACAGACCTGCATCCTCGCAGGATCAGATACAAGGGAAGTGTACAACCGGAAGATGAGGCAGGGATCGTAGTGCTGCATCTTCAAGTCAGATGATACAGGACCTGTCGGCAGCCACCAGAAGCTAAGGAAGAGGCATGGGACAGGTTCTCCCCAAGAGCCTTCGGGGGCAGCAAGGTCCTGCTGACACTCTGATGTTGGACTTCAGCCTTCAGAAGAGTGAGATAATACATTCTAGTTCTTCAAAGCTACCTGGTATGTGGCACTTTGTTAAAACAGTTCTAGAAACTAGAACAGCACCCAGGCAGGCTGCTCAGCCAGGCAAGCATAATAGTCCAGGAACCATAAAGAGAGACAAACCTGAAAATGCAAACATTCAGATCTTTCTCCCCATGGTGGGTTTGTTAATTTCTACGTGGCCCTTATTGAAAGCTGCTGTGATGCTGTGGCCTGCACACATCCACCCCGTCTTGGCCCCATGACGTAGATCACCTAGGGAGGCCTTTTCCATTTGACTCTTTTGGGCCAGTATGTTTGAGATGCACACGCAATTCCACGGCATTCTCACAGGTGCATGTCCAAGCTGAATCGGCCAGCGGTGGCACACTGAGTCTTTTCTATTAATATCCATCAAGCACACACCTGCCAATATATTCCAGGTGTTGCCATTGGTTGGTTTTCACTCACAGTGATAAAATGCCTACCTCTCTCCTCATTAAAAATAATACTAACATGCTCTATATAACCTAAGTTAGCAACAGTCTGAAAAAGAATGCTTGCAGCATGAGGATGACTGCGATCTCCGTGTTTCCTTCCACTTCACCCTCTTCCAAGATGCAGTTGTGTTTTTCCCATTGTCTTCCTCCTGCTGTTTGTCTTACTCACTGCCTCTCTCCTCTTTTGCCCTCTGCTTTATCCTCCTCCTTTTTATGTTCCAAAATATTTGCAAGCAATTTTTGCCAACTATCTGCAAAATATTTGCAAAGTAGTAGCAAAATATCTGCAAACTTTTACCAACTGCTTTTCAAGGAGAATAAGAACACCTGCGTTTGAAGAATGCATATGAGGCTTAAAACTCACAAATGATGTGTCCAGTGGATAGCGTAATGATGGGTAATATATTATAAATGTGCACTATCTTACTAAGTCATGGTAGATGCCCAGCAGCATGCGAACTTGCATTTCAATTAAAAGTTATTAGAGTAGTACTTAGAAATTAATAGAAACTACATTTCTATTAATGCTTTACCAGAATACCCACTTTTGTTGATTTAATTAACATTCTTCTTTACAGACTAGGTGAAATACAGAAACGAGGTTTAAAATAATTCAACCTTGAAAGAGTTTAGAAAACGAAAGCACACGTATCACCTTACAGGAGTCACAGCACCTGGAAATAGGAACAGAACCTTCGGATCTTTAGGTTACCTAGGGTATAAAAAGTTTTACAGGAATGCAAACAAATTCAAAGACCAGTTTATATATAAACTATATAAAACTGATTTCCACAGAACCAATTGGGTTGTTCTTAACAACCCAGTATAAGTCACCTTAGTTTACAGTTTCAAAAAGGAATATAAATACACTTAAATTCTGGGTTTAAAAGTGGCTAGATTCACAAATGTTCGAGGAGCAGGAGGATGAGCACTTTTCCCCTTGTCCAGGATAGGATTGGCTTCAGCTTTCTACCCCGAGACCAGCGATTGCCAGAGCTTGGCATCCACCTTTTCCCCAGGGACAGAAACCAATCTTTATCCAAACCCACTGGTTAACAGCTAGGTAGATGAGATCTAACTCAATGACAGGCCCAATGGTCGTGGAGGGGTTAAAATAATAGTGTTCAATTGAGACACCTCTCAGATAATAAAACAAATTATTAAGTTGAGAAAAGAATGTCAGCATGATATAGAGAGTCCCCTTAGAATCAATGATTCTGTAGATTATGGAAAGTATAAAGGAAATTTCCCGGGTGCAGGCATTTCGTTATGTGTCAATTTGTTGATTGGACACAGTTAAGGGGTCAGTTTTCTATGACGGAGCTGGACCACAGGGCAGAGAATCCCATTTCTGCCTGTTAGCGCCCATCAAACCTATAGCTGTGAACCCTAAAAATATTGGTATGCACCCACGAAGTCTTATATATCTAGAACGTGTCAGGGTCATATTTCTCTCAGTTCAATCTGGATGTCTGAGTGAGAAGTTGCTGATATTATTATGGTAAACCAGAGGGAAAATATCATGACAGGACCAAAAACGAAAACGTTCTAATGATTTTTGGCTATCCTCTCTTTTAGTGAATGTTCAAAGGCACATAAGAGAGGCTTGATAAAAAGAAGGTAAAGGCGTTCTTTTTACTTTCTTTTCTTACAAACCAAGTTACCAGATTAATTTATGAGTCTTGCCATGAAGATTATATAGGACAATCTGTGAGAATAGAAATCTATTGTATGCTCTTTACACGATCCCTCATAGCAAAGCCCCACAGCCGTAAAAATTCTAGCACTGCCACTTTGGTGCTCAAGAAATATCATCACCTGGCTCTACTTTGAATATTAGTCACACTGATTTACACCCATTTTCTCAGCTGCCAGAACCGCCTACCCCAATTATCCTGTGTGGAAAGACCATTTTGAACCTTTTTTTTTCCTTTACAGCACAGCTAGTTTGAGAATCTGATGGAAGTGTAAGTTAAGAATCTTTGCTTGAGTTCTTATTTCTGTCACCACAAACAGCTTTGCCACTTGGGTTCACTCTTTTTTGACCATAATCCCTTCTGACTCATTATTTAAGACTGAAGAGTGGATAAAGCCTTTCTTCATTTTCTTAAGTGCTCTGAGGACTTAAGCACTCATCAGGGCCCCAGCTCTTCAAATGTGCTGAGTAGCCACCTCCGAAGAGAGAATTGCACAGGAGCTGAAATGTTTCATGCAGCCAGCGACCTGTTATACAGGATCACAAATGCACCGCTATCCCACCTTGCAATCCGTGGACGTAAACTCTCCCCACTGCAGACTTCCCTGAGGCTGACATAGGCCCACGTTCACTTTATTTCAGGCATAGGTGGGTTCAGGAACCCACCCTTTGCTCCCATCTTTCTGTCCCAGTTGCTTAGAGACTTCCCCATGGCAAGCAGGGATGAGGCCTCACGATGGTGTTCCGGATTCTGAGTAGGCCTGTGAAGATCAAGGCTAATCACGGACCTTCTGGAAGGTTCTTACTGTGGATGACTTGTCTTAAAAAATGTCAAACAGGGGCTCAAAAAAAATTCAGTCCCTTTCTCAGACCTAGTTAAGATCACGGCACTCATCCATGTCCAAGAACCTTTTATCATCTCTCTCTTTTAGAAAGAGAGCCTCTCTGCTGTGTTTTTACTGCGATGTCTCCTTGCACAAAAGCAGCCAGTTCGTGCATTCATGTCTAGGGTGAGGAAGTCTTCTTGTAATCAACTGAACTGATCCCACAGATTTGGCAGAGGGGAATTCTTGCCGCAATTGAGCTCTCACTCACAGCTTTGAGTTTAAGATTGCAGCTTACACTGTCAAAACGCATGCTGATTTGATCCTCTTTCTTATAGGGCTGGATCCATAGCAAAGCTAGCTCTGTTGTGGTGATAAAGGCCTATTCAATGTGGGGTCTGACCCACGGAGACCGCCAGCCGGGGCTGAAGTGGAGCTCCTGCACCCCCTACAGTCCAGATCGTGGAAATTCATCACAAAGGCTATTTTTTTTTTCTTTTTATGACTCACAACTGTATCAATGAGTGATTTATGTATCATGAAGTGTTAGAGAGTTTAACAGACCTTTATTTATGAGGGCCCAACAGTCTCTGATATATGAAGAAGGAAAAACAATTCTCTCCTTCCAGTGCTCAAGCCGCTGTGGATTGATCGCTGGGCTCAGGCATGGAGGACGTGCTTCTTGGTGGCTGGTCCCCTCCCAGGAGACCTCTCGGCCATTCAGGGAATTCTCTGCAACATCATCACCCGTGTCTCAGCACCAGACTTGGTTGTCACTTTCTCAACAGTTCGGAGGAAAAACACCGTTGAGAAGCCTCTGGCAGGCAGACACAGCGGGGGTTCGAGCCTCTCTTATCCAAGAGCTGACCTTTGCTGTGTGTCGTCGAGGTTTGAAACCAGCCTCTCACTGACAAGAATGAGGGGTGAATGTGAAAAGGCTGTGTGTGTGTATATTTGTTACATATAGATTCCAGCTTCTAGGACCAAATCTAAAGCTTCCACTGTCAGCTCCGCCTGTCGGTTCTGAGCAAGGCAAGTGGGGCTGGGTTCTGAGTGAGAGGAGGGGGCCTCCTGGCTGGGGCTGGATGTTCTTCTGTCTCTCTGGGGCTCATGTGAGCAGAGAGCAGCCTTTTCAAGCCAGGCCCAAAGTGACACATGGAAACGTCACATGGAAATGCCAGGAAAACCTGACTTGTCCTGGCCAGTTAGCTGTGTCTCCTCTTGGACACTAAAAGGAAGTAGGTTTCTGAGGAGTCCAGTCGCTCCCCACCAGAATAAGCCGGCCATGGCTGCTGTGCTACATCAGGTGGCCAGTTATCCCCATGACCTGCTTTAGGGCTGCCGTGCTGACGGGCACCCACTGTCAAACCCAGTCAGTGGTGTGTGTGGAGTCTGCTCTGTGGCCAACTCCATATTGGGTCTTCACCCTGACCACGGAGGACAGAGGGTGCCATCCCTGGAGATGCTTTCAGGTGGGATATAGCCATGAGCTGACCGTGTTCATGGCTTTGGGAGGCACCTACGCCTTGTCACGTGGGCATTGACTGCTATGAAGAAAACTTCCAACCGGAGAGACTGAAGCTTATCCTGCAGCCACGCAGTCTCCCCTCTCTCATGGGCCCATTTGGCCAATGCCATCCTGAGAACTCCATAACTCTTAAAGGTATGCTTAGGGCCACCTCATAATCACTTCCAGTGTGTGGAAAGAAGTGCCCAGTGGAGTTTCTCTGTGCTTTCTGTCATGGTTGTATTTTGATTGCATTTCAAATAGGCAGTTCAAATAGCTTCTTAGCATAACTCCTGAATCTGGAGAGTGTTAAGTACTTACAATACCACCAACAGCTCAAGGAGCACAAGGTTTCTTACATAATTACGAGGAATTACTACGTCTTTTTTATGTTTTTTAAAAATGAAATAGGATTGACTCACCACGGAAAAAATACACCTGGGAATTATATGAAGCAAAAGATCAATGTTGTCCTTTGAAACTCTCCATCCTGCTTCTCAGAGGAAACCAACGGTAATGCTTTGCTTCTAGTGTTTGAACTGCAACTTTTGACGAAGCTTCCGGAAGCCCCATCAGGACTCAGCTTAGGATATGTCAACAGTGAGAGGATGGTTTTCTATCCAAGTGACAAAAAGCCTCAAGGAAAAGCAAAGACAAATCCCCTGAGCAACGTATTTCTGAGATCTCCCACACAACCGCATCCCAGTGAGCATCTATTTTTATATCTACAGTTCGAAAAGAGAAGTCAAGTACGTGGTCATCATTTACTTGATGACCCACACATCTTTCAGGGAAAGTTTTCTTCACAGAATTTTCATGACAAAGAAAAACTGGAAAATATTCACATACAGAAGCACTGACTAATTTGTATAAGAATGCGTGAAATTAAAGGTCTATGTAAGAACATCTTGTAAAATGCAATAGAACACAATGTACAAAACACAATGTAAAGCAAAAATACGTTTTCTGCAAATAAATTATGCCCCCAAAGAATGAATGGATTCGAAATGCAAAGAGCAGCTAAAGAAAGTGTTTTATGGAAGCTGCAGGAGGGTTTTCGGAGCGCTTCTCAGGAGGCAGGGAATCCTATTTTGCAGAGCTATGAAAGTTGCTTTCCTTTTTAACCTCAGAGAAGTTCTAAAAAAAAAATTCTTCCAGATTCTTGAACCTGCTGAGAGTCTGCAAAAAACACAAACAAACATAAAATTGTCCTTGCCATACATCCATTTTTAAAAGTTTATGACAAATTTACTCAAGAGACAAATAATGCCTACACTATGATTTATGTAGGTAAATAACTAAAAATGCAAACAACAAGATGTGCTGGACGGAGAACTGAGGTGGTTCTGACTCCTGCAGCTATCACAGAAAATAACGCTTGCTGTACCTTACACAGTAAAAACATTCCACATTATTTTAGGAAAGAAAAACAGCCCATCGGAGCCTTCTTTATTCAAACATTGACAACAGAAAGAGAACATCTGAGTAAGGCGATGAAGGCATCGCAGGAAATATGGTGACAGAATTTGAAGAGAGCCAGCAGCCACAGAAAGGCAGAATCAGGCACAGGATTCAGGTGAAGGGAGTCTTCATTTATTTTTTAGCATTTCTCCTAAAAGTATCAATCCTTTATATAGGTTAGAAGATTAATTGCTGTCATATATGGAGAGTTAAAAGGCAAGAACATGTTCTCTTTGTTTTATAGATAGAACATCGAAGATAAATGCAAAACTTTTGTTCATCAAATAATTTTATTAAAAGAGGAAAAAAACAAGCCACAGAGTGGAAGATATATTTTAAATGCATATATTTGATATAGGTTTCACATATAACTCTTTATACCTAATTCAAAATGGATGAGACTTAATTAGTCATGGTGCACAAGAAGTCTTCTAAATGGCTCTTAAACTTATGAAATGTCACATCTCAATTAGTCATTAGGAAAAATGCAAATTAAGATTATAATTGTGTACTATTTCATAATGAGTACAATGTGTAACTTTTTGAAAAAATTGATAAACAAGTGTCTGTGAACATGAGGCATGGCTACAACTCCACTCAAATTCTCGGATATTGATAATAAGAGTGAAAATCGGCACAGCCATTTTGAAAAGTTATATGATGGTATGTATGAATGAGGCATGTATGCAGACCCTGTGATCCAGCAATCCCCTCTGTAGGTATATATCTGGAAAAGAAAAAAGAATTCCTATGTGTTCCATTGAAGAGATACGGGTAAGAGTGTTCGTAGCCACAGCATTATTCATGTTAGCCCCAAACTGGAAGCAACCCAAATGTGCATCAACAGTAGAACACACACCTATATTGTGGTGATTTCATCCCAAGGGATACTATACAGCGCTGAAAATGAATCCACATCTGCCAATTGAAATAACATGCGATGAGTCTCGGAAAGCAAGGAGAATCCAGACACTGAAACATTCATTGATTCCAACAAAGACACCTAATTTGTGTGATTGGAAATCAGAAGAATGACAGAGGGGAAGAGTGCAGGAATAATGCTAGATGAAGGAGGATCCTGGAATGTAGATCGTCACATTGAATATCGATATCTCTAGCTGAAAGGAAACTGCATGGGCCTGCGAACTTGGTGAAAACACATTAAGCTTACATTTTTAATGCACGTGTTTTATTCTATGCATGAAGAACACGTTGGGGGGCCTTAAGCAGTTTCATGGACCTGACAGGGCAAGCTCCACAGCTGTGACTGCTCAGTTTCTAGGATGTTCCCAAGTTCTCTGCTTCATGAGAGACAGATATTTCAGGAAATTATTCACAGAACACACTGGGAAAACTCTTCAGTAATCAGAAGGCTTGAGAATGTGATTGTTCTTTGGAAGCTCAAACTGGGACGTGTTGGGAACGTAGCACTGAAACCTTTCAACAGTGAGAGAGGTGTGGCTGAGGGGCACCCTGGGACTCACAGGGATTCTTGGAAACAAATTCTCTACAAAGAAAAGTATTCTCAGTTTCAGTCTCTTTGTGTCTTGAGACAGCAGAGCGTAGCAGGAACACCACTGTATTATGCACGGTAGCATCGTGACTTCTTATTTCTGAAACTTGGGCAAGCTGTCCACCTCTCTATGCATTTGAAGTTAGGGATTGGATGCCTTGGCCCATAGCTGTGTTTTTACTTAGTAGAGGCAGGATGTAGAGAAACACTCAGGCTTCTGTCACTGCTGACACTGGATGAACTGAGGATCACTTTACGAGATTAAGAAAAGGCAAGTAGAAATTCTGATGGCCAACTGGTGAAAACCCCTATCCCTGTTCAGCAGTGACACCAGTGTTTTGGATGTGTTTCTTTCTCTTATTCTCCTATTTTGTTTTTATTGTCTTTCTTTCCCTCGAGTGTTCATTCCATGAGAAGAGAGGTGTTATCTGTTTTATCACTGCATCAAAAACGCCTTGCAGTGCCAGTCTCACCAGATACACTCAGTAAATACTTGCTGAGTAGATGGAAGGATAAATCACCAAGTCACACTGTTTTCCCCCTTCTGGGTGGAAATATCTTCCACTTCTTGTGTGGAGCAAAAGATGAATATATCACAACTGCCATTAAAATAGAGTTTTACTTTTCTATTTACAGTTATATTCCTTTTGCCTACCATTTTTTTAAAGTGTGATTCAACTACCTCTGAAACCATTTTCTTTTTCTTTTTCTTTTTCTTTTCTTTTTTTTGGCTTGTGTAGAATTCAAGATTTTTCTTAAACAAGGGTAGACCATTGAGGACTGCTGAGCCCAGAGCTGGTCTGTCATCTCAGCCACTCTGGTAGGCATAGTCTCACCTGTGTGTTAATAAATGCAGAATGGACATGAACTTGTCTGGGAGTAAAGATATCCAGTTAAAAAGCTTGTCACACAGATGGACATTGAACAAACCAAATCTACTCTTACTATCTTTTCCTAAATGATCCTAACCCTTATTAGCTCAAAGTTAGCATATTTTGGAACTCTCTTAAGTTAAGACTTATTTAGATTGTGTCTAACAGGGCATTTCAGATTCATTATCTTTTGAATAAGTCAAATAATGGTTTTGATTCTTTCTATTGAATTGATGTGTTTTCGTCAGGATTCAATAAGCTATTTAACTGACAGGTTTAGAGATCTGAATCTGTCAAGCATTTTGCTAGAGATTTTTATATCTTTTCTTGCATTAACTTTAACCGAATGGATTCATGGAAAACAGGTAATATTATTACTGCCTAGCTACTGTACAAGTTAGGATTATATTAAGGTGTAGGTAATAGAGGAAAAAACTAAACTAGGATGGTTAAATAAGATGAGATTTTTCTCTCTGCTATTTAAGAAGTCTGGAAGATGTCAGTTTAAGACGGGTGAGGTCCTCTTTGGTATAAGTGACCTAGGCTCTGTCTAGAGGATACTTCATGGCTCAAGATAGTGGCTGAATTCCAGCCATTAAGATACATATTACCACTGTCTTATCCACTGATCAGAATGAAGCACATGGCTCCATCTACTTGTGAAGGATGCTGTGACATGTGGCATCTGTTATGAGGAGCCATGTGACCAGCTAAAGGAGGAGGAGGTGTAAAATTACTAAGAAAAAGGAAAAAAGGGATATTGGAGGCTTTTAGACATTTTCACCACAATACATATTAACATTTTTAAATATCCATCAACAGAAAAGTCAAATCATTAAAGACTATGTCCTCGTAGATTCTCATCTTGATTCATGTCTGTGATACCAACACACTTTCAGAAGTTTATTGTATCTGCAGTAGTACCTAATTCACCAATTGGAATTTTGTCAACAGAAAATGCTTCTATTCTAAGGGTTTTTCTCCATTGCAAAAATTTCACTGAAAGAGTGGTTTTAAACCATTCTTCCAACTGATGGAGATTATGTGAGTGGTAAAGCCAGATTGAAAAATACAGTAAGTTTTAAAAAGAAAAGAAAGACCTGATGACGTTTTCACAAATTTGCAAAGCCCTCTGCTACTTTTGTTGGATGAGAAATGGTCCCTACTTTGAAGTCTGTGTAGTCATCAGAGGGCAGTCAATTTCTGCATCTTGAAAGATATTTCTCCTACATTCTCTAGGTTTACTATGACTCAATCTTATTTATAAGTTCTAAACTCACCCAGAAATTGTGTCAAACACAACACGATTTTAATTCACCTCTTAAACTCCATGGAATCAACTGCTTCCTGGACTTATAAAAAGAGTCATGCCAGTGAGAACCCTGACAAAAGAGACAGCAAACCTCAACAATTAATAAAGAACTAGGTTGGTGCAAAATATTTGTGGTTTTTGCCATCGAAAGTAATGCGAAAAGCACAATTATTTTTGCACCAACATAATACTTGTACATTTTTCGTTGTCCAGAGTTGAGGTCTTCTATAATTAGATGCATTCTGAAAGGTTGGAGTTTAGTGTAATCAGAAGGCTCTCATAAACAATGAATCATTATTTTTAATATTTCATTTATTTTTACCAGTTCTCTCTTTTTTCATCCTGATTGCTCCACTCAGTTTATAATTGTCTAACTAAAGTAAAAAATGTAAATACCAATTTATAAAACCTAAAGATTCCATGGGAGACGTACTCTGCCCACAACACTGGGGCTCTATGCTGCAAAAGACCCGGCCTCAGAAATGGTGACACAAAGCACCAAAAAAGCAAAATTCAACATTTAAAAACAACATGTAAGTTTGGGATTTCTGGAACTTTAATAGCTTTCCACTTAAGTTTTTGGCTATCATGCACTTTAGCTAAGAGAAAAAAAATAATGAGTTTTACAACATTCAACTTGCTTTATAACATATTACATAATGGTGTAAGCTCCATAAAGAAGGTTGTGTGCACTGCTATAAAACTTATTAGGTCACCAATATTTCTGGTTTCATATTAAGAAATTAGAAATAATGGTTCAGATTAGAGTTACCAGAATTAAAAATCCTTTGAATTGAATAAGTCATTCCCAAGGATATACTAATGAATCTGTAGCCTTAAAAAGAAAAAAAAAAAGTTTCATTTATAAATTCACCTGAGGTGAAAGAAGTCGTGTTAACATTCTGAGTTTTATGTGGACTTTCCACAGGCTGAAGTACTCTCTCCACTGCACCTCCTGCTCTATATAGCTCACCTTAATTTCCATTTTGTAGGCCCCAATGTGAGAATAATTTTTAAAAATGAGACTTTGAGTCTGAATGTAGCAATGACTAACTATCCTCCTTCAAATGTAATTTTAAGTTTAAAATGTTTAAACTACATGAAGTGGTTTAAGGTCCAAAATGTGCTTCGGGTTGCTCCTTTTCCTTCCATCTTTCACTCAGCCTTCCTTTTCTCTTTTTTGTCTGGAGAATTATCTCCCAGCTTGGGGTTCCAGCAATGGCATCAGTCGAAGATGGGGCCAGACCCCTTCATCACATGCTGCCCGCTTGTGCTGGAATAGGCTAATATTTATGCCTGATATCTCCAGCTAGAGAGTGAATCTCTCGAGGTTGGGAACTGTGTAACATGGCATAGAACTTATACAGAAAAGGGGCTCAAAGCCATTTCTATTAATAGTAAACAGGAGAAGAAGAAGCAAAGATGAAAGAGTAATGCCATAGTTTGTGCTGAATATTGTTTCAGCTATTTGTCAGTGTCTTTTTGAAAGCCAGAATTACAGTAGACAAATGACTGAATCCTGAGTTCAAATGTCATTTATTTGTCCTGTTTTCCCTCCCCGCCCCCCGCCCCCACACAGACACACAAAGAAAATGGGTGTTTTGACTGCACAAAGTTAATCTCCCCCTTTTGAGGGAAGAGTGGAATAATGCAGAGAGCAGTTACATGTGTATTAGTGCAACATCTCTTGGGAAGATCGCAGTGCTTTATTTCTACCTAATCCTCATCTGTCTGTTTATCCACCATTTGTCCATCCATCCATCCATCCATCCATCCGTCTCTCCAACCATCATCCATCTATTCATCCAACATTTCTCTATTCATCAATCCGTCCATTCATCTATCCATCATCCAACCAACAGACATCTATCCTCTCCATCCACTATCCTTTCATTCATACATCCCATCATCTATCAATTCATCCATCTGTCCAACTTTCATCCTTTATACATTCTTTCATACTTCCTTCTACCCATTCAGTCATTCATCTAACCAAGCCAGCCTTTACTAATCACAAAGTATTAATGTACCAAGTACTGTAAGACATGGGCATATTTGATATTATCTATGACCTCTAGGTAGTCACCATAAGAAACATAGGCAAAACAGACAGTGACAGTAATATGTGACTAGATAATGTCACATGGGAGTCTGATTTTCAGCAAAAACTCCAAAGAAGTCAAGTCCACCTAAACTTATCAAGAAATTAATGAAGTATAGGCCAGCACTGAATAACTTTCCATTTATATTCAACCTAACTTATGAAAAACAGAGGGTGTGCATGTATCATTTTACATGAAATCTAAGTCATGTTGATCTGCAAGGTGTGCCTTTATCTTTGGTACTATAGAGAAAAAGGCCAAGAAGAACAATCTTGGAGGAGACCTGCGTAGTATCAGGTACCAGAGTTCGTGCTTCAGTGTGAAGGTCAACAGAAGTAAACCTAGAGCCCAAAGAGGAGCAGGGAGGAAACCTGAATATCTCAACCTTTGCCTAGAGTGGAGGAAGAACAAAATCTCCTGGAATAATTTGCATCTTGGTCTGGCATAGGTAGAGGGTATCAGCTGAAATTTACACTGCCAGTGAAGTCTAAGAATCTTCAAGCAGGAAGTTTGTTTTAAAGTAGTTTAGAGTGGATGGCGTTTGCAGATTGCAAGGAGTGGCAAATGCAAGCCCTCTTCAGAAGCCCCCAACCTCTCCTTGGGCCTGCAGTGATTACACAACACTACTGATGGGATGCATGCCAGTTTCTCAGGAGATAAGATGTAAGAGTCAGTAATCGCCCTAGAATCTGTGTGTGTAGGTTCATGGTCATATGAGTGTATGTGTGTATTCAACCAGAATTTTTACCTCTTGTTTGCTATAACTGGGTGTGCAACTCGCACAGACTGGACATGTATATATGTAGGGCTCTGATGTAAATTTATGGCAGACTTCTGGTAAATTTGTTATTAGATATTTTATTAACCATGCACATACTAGGAGACATGTTATAACTCTTTTCTTGTTGACCTATAGATTCTTCCTCATACCATCAATCATATGCATGAAACAGCAGATAGCAATGGCCCTGGCAGTGGGCTTTGAGTTCACAGATGGTAGACCCATTTAGAACATCATCTTACAAGGAATGGGATTCCTTAACTTCCTGTTTGCCAAACAAGAGAATTTTGATGAATAATAAAAGCCTTTGAGGATTGATATATGTTGTTCTTATCTATGAGAATGGATTTCTTTGGTGAAAAATGTTTTCTTGAGTCCTTTATCAGATTTGGGGATGAATATTAATAAGCCATTCTAATTTCTTTGATAGAATAATTGAAATACCTCACTTTTGCCAAGCTGCTTTAGGGATAACGTCTAAGTGAAATGGACAACTGTTTCTAAGAGTAAAATTAACTTTAGAAATGACAATAAGCAAGTCTTAGAGCTAACTATGTCATTCAGCACCCCTAAAAGTTCCAAAAAGCTGATGGGGCTAGTTACCTTTCCAGGAATTCATGTGAGTTAGCCTTGAACTCCGGGTCATGGGGTTGGACAGCAGGAAGTGCTCCTGCTGCACTTGGGAACTGCAGAGAAAACGCGTTTTCTGAGCCTCAGTTCTGCAGCAGTACAGCACTTATTCAGCATATGTTTACAGAACTTGCTCTGTGTGTCAGGCTCTTGTGGAGTGCCAGGGGAACAGCGAAGGGCTGCGGCCTTCCTTCATAGATGCCATGTTCTGAGAATTCCAGTCCTGTACATGTTATTCTTGCAGGGATTTTATGTACTCATGGCATTTGACCTACAGTGGCTCCTGGGTAATGACAGTAATCTCTAAAACTATTGTGATAAAAAATAAATCTGTAGAAGTCTCAACCACTGAGTTGCTAAACTGAAAATATTTCTGAAAGTAGGACACCTCAAAAAGCTAACAATGTGAAACTTAGAAGACAAGATTTATCATACCAGGGAATGGAAATACTCATTGGACTATTTTTAAAATATGGCATAAGGTTATGGTGGGTCTGTATAATTTTTTACTTAATTTGCTTATGAAAATATACAAGCTTTATCAGTGGGATCATCATTTTTGAATTTTAATTTTTCCCATTTGTTTTTCCTCTACAACCCTGTATTGAATGTCTGCTATGGATTAAGAGAGTACAGACCTGAACATGTGTCCTATTAAGGACCATGCTTCCCAGAAGCCCACAGTCCAGTGAGAACATGGATGTGTACTTGAAAGTTTCAAATATCCTGTGACAAATGTTTTGACTTAAGTATGCAAGAGCTATGGGGACTGGCAATCAGGGGTGGATGCTGAGACCTGCTTGGGATGGGAGAGGAGGTGAGGGTTGGAGAAGAAAGGCTCAGAAAGAAAAGATTACAGTGGGAGTTCACTGTGTTGCACTGACTGAGCTTGTTTCAACGTGGCTTCTACCTGCATTTAACATTTCTAGGAGAACCTACATGAAGAGGACTCTGGGATGGATGCAGAGTCACAGAAAACATAAAAATGCAATGAATTCTCATTTTTTTCTGACTATTGTTGATTCTACAGAGCTTCAGAAACACCCGCCCATCCTCAGTCCCACCAGATCAGAGATACACTCCCATGGCTCTGTCCACACCGAGCCCAGAAACCCAGGGGCCACACAGGAGGAGGAATTCAGACATGACACCCTTGATTTATCTCAGGCAGCTCTCCTTCATTGCCTCTCTAGAGCAGAAGTAGATTCTAGTATTTAGAAAATCCAAGCTTCCTTGGTGATCACAAGTTGCTCCCACTACCGTGAGCTGAGCAAAGAAGTCCATGCAAACTCTGTCTTCTGCACCCAACAACCTTTTGGGTGTCTGAAGATTCTGAGTTTTTCTTTACCTTTAAGATTTTGCCCTAGACCCAAAACATTCAGTGGAGCTTGCCTCATGTTTATTTTTATGGACCTACTTAAGTTGCATGCTCTAAGAACCAAATTAAGGTGTGTGTGCTTTTTTTTTTCAAATAAAACAAATTGAAGTTAAAACCAACCACATGTCTCAGTTCAGCCAGGCTGCCTTGTGATTCTTGAAAAATAAAAATAAGTGAATAAGTGCTTTTCAAAGTGATATTTTAACCTCCTGCCAACACTGTAGTAGTAAAATATGATTTTTTTATTATCATTCAAATGTGAGTTTGGGGACATGATTGAGGTTTTCCTATAATCAGTAAAAATGAGGAAACAACTTAAAAATGTTTGGGCAACCTCCAAATAGAGGGGAAAAAAGTGTTTAAAAGTGAGTGAGTTAATGTAGCACATGTTATAATAAAAACCCAACAAAAAGTAGCCCTTATAGTCCAATATTTTGGCTACAAACTCAGCCATTCTTCAGGGAGACTTTACTGCCTCATTTCTAATAGAGAGCCCTAATTATAACTCACACAACACGAGAGAATGCTGAGAAGGCCTGAATAATTATCTAGTTCCACACTCGCACGTGGGTGTCAGAGAGTCTGCACCCTATCATGGACTTTTCCACCCCTTAAAAATTCTTTTAATTTACAATGTGTGACATTAAAAAAAAATCTTGTCACTAAATGTAAAAAGTGAGGTTGCAAAGAGCAAAAGTTTCAACTTTATTAAAGGAGTCTTTTTTTCTCAAGTGTGATAGTGTCTTTGTTATCACAGGAGCTTTTATTTAAACATTACATTCTCATTTCCAAAGCAATCAGGTAAAATGTAAGGTATGTTTCAATACATCATTTGTAGCCCTTAGCTTTTTTAACTGAATCTACAATTTGGTCAGTTTTATCAAAAGTAATTAAATCACCATCACTATAATATTTTCTAAATTTTCTCTTCAGCCACGGGCGCAAAGTTCATTATCAAAAATGGTTTTTGTCACCCATGAATGAAACATATTACTACAAAGAAAAAAATGTTTGGAAATAAAGTCACGTAAAGCCTCAAAACGTAGTTGTCAGTGCCTGCCCCTTGTCAGGGTTGTGTGGCTCCGGCTGTGGGGGCAGTGGAAAAATATTCCTGTTAAAGAATCAGAGAAGCAATTGAAAATTGAGTGACTGTGTTCATATTGACCCCAGATTTCTAAGCAAATGCCTCCCTGTAAGGAGAATGTCAGTGTTAATGGGGCGTCAGTATGTTGCTGAAGAAGGAAGTTGATTAAACCACTGCTAGGCAATACAGTATTCATCGGATCAATGCAGATGCTTTAAAGACCAAGTAAAAATTAGCATCATTTTCAGTTCCACATGCATTGTGGCTGGATGTAAGTGATAAGCCATGGCTGGCCAAAGGGAACGTGGGCCAGGAGGAGGGTCACAGGTGGTGGGGACGGACAGAAGGAGCTCTGGGAATCTCTGTGGGAGGCTGGTTATTCGACAGGAGGCTTGGAATTACTGTCCTTCTTCATCATGATACAGACACATAGGTGCTCAAGAAATACCCAGAGAGAAGGGAGAGATGATGCAGCCAACGTCCACGGGTTTGAAGCCAGCTGGCTGACTGGGTGAAGATGCCAGTCTGAGTGTCTGAGACAAGGGAGAAGTCGGGCTCCACAGCTGAATTTAGGTGTAAGCAATGAGCATGTTGAGGAAATGGGCCTCCAAACCCAGAAATGTCATCTCCAGGTTAAAGTCAAGCAAAACAATTATTTTTCCAGAAACAGGTAAAAACAGGTAAGGGCCAATGATTCATTGCCAGAAAGCCATCAGCTGAAAGTCAAGTCTGTTCATAATGAGCAGCATGCATATAGAACATTAGTAGTAATTTTTCCATTTCTAACCCATGTCTCACCTTATATGGTAAGCTCTTGGGTGAACTGAGTTTTCTTTTGGTATATTTTCTTGGAGATGTGTGGATAGGTTTAAGTAGTTAAGATCTCATCACATGTTCTTCAACAGTGACATTTTTGTACATTGAAAACCTGATAGACTTAGAACATAATCATCCAAATAAATAAATACGCACAAACTCAGCCTCTCAATAGGGAGTAGGATTTTTTTATTGGTCCATATTTCATCAGAAATATGTGTTACTAAAAAAGGTGTTGTTTTACCATTTATATCTAGTTAGAATATTCTCTGAGCCCAAACCTTGTATTATTGTTATGAAAATAGAGCCCATTTCCCATAGCAAAGGAAGAAAAATTTCCTTTATAAACAAGTGGTGGATCCTGTTGCAAATTCAGGAAAGATTGGGCCCTTGTGGGTCTCATCATACCTTGGATCTGTGCCTACCTGCCTTCAAGTTGCTGTTCGCTTGGGCAAGATGAAATACCTGCATCTGAAATAGCTTCTTCCAATGTCATTGTATTCTGGAGCAAAATTTTAATGTAAACAAAGCAAAAGTCAGGGAATATAAGAAGTATCTTAATTACAAAAAAGTTAACGCAGTCATGTTTTATTGAATAATTCAACTTTAGGGACTATTTTAAAGAGCTGAGTTTTCCAAGAACTAGTGTTTCTCTTTAAATTGGGGCAGTCTTGAAAGGGAAATGTAGCATTTCATACAGCTTGACAGTGAATCTTTCATAAAAAATATAATTATCCTGAAGTTCTGTATTTCTTTTGGGAATATTTTTCCCCTTCACAATTCAAGCTTTAAAGGAGTTTCCAAAAACCAACTTGAGAAAACACTGTTAGTCTAACTCTAATGTAGAACTTTTAAGTTATGTTAAATTTTAGGCCTAAAGGTTTAATTTCCATGCTTTCAGGTTTTATCCAGACAGACTCCAAATATTCGCTTAATATGCTTTCTTATGGTTTAATGTGTAGTAATTTTAGCATTTTAGAAATTTATTTTCCTGAAAAATGTGTTTCATTGGTATTTCGGAGTTTAAGAGCAAATATACCAATTACAAGTATAAAACTCATTAGTATAATTTAAAGAAAAAGTTATAAAATATTTTATATAATTTTTTTATAAAGCTAAATCTCATTCCGAATATGGAACAGAAGAATTAATACTAATGATAGAAATGTGAATTTGTATCCAAAATGCAAATTATGTTAATATAGGCAAATAAGAAAGCCTTGTCTCTGTCCACCAATGAAATGCGGCATTATTTTATTTCAGAGATTTCAATACTGAGTCACAGGACAGAGCCACCAGCTGCCTGAGCTGCCAAAGGAGATTTCTGTCTGTTAGAAGCAACATAGCTTTAGGGACTGGTATAGCAAAGGAAGAAAAATTTCCCACTGGCCAGGGTTCTGGGGACTGTCTGTGTGGCCCTGGGCCAGGCTCTCTGCCGCTGTGTCCTCACATGGACAGTCCATGTGCACATCCCCTAAAAATGGTCTCGGCTGATGCTAATGCTGCTGGTACTTGAACCACACTTTGATAATCACCTCCATAAGGCCCACTTTTCAGGGAGAAATAAAATCTGGACTTTTGTCAGTGGAACAAATGTTCCTGATGACCTCACCCATGCAGGGCAACCTTGGATGCCTGTCGCATCTCCATGACAGGAGACAGGACAGTGCCTGGCACACAAGATGCACTCACCACATTCTGCCTCTGGAAGAGGGCCAGGTACACAGAGCTGATGAAAGGAAGAAATTGTGCTCCATAAGGAAGAAAAATAAGTACTGATGGAGGAAAGTGACTTGTCACATTCTCAAGAGGCATCAGATTCTCAAGAGGCATCATGTTATGGCCTAAACACATAACATTTTATCCAGAAAACTACTTTTAAGCACCCTCACAATTGTGCATTAAATTAAGGAGGAAATGTGCTTTTTAGTCAAAGGTTTCTGAAAGACTGGAAAGGACAATACAAGTTAATAAATGGCAAGCACATGAGCACGCCATTTGGGGGTTCATGTTAGGGGCTTATGTGTGTGTGTGTGTTTCCTAGAGGAGTAGAAGGACACTTCTGGGTCTCAAGTCTCTTTGCTCCTCAGCCAGGAATTGCACCATCAGAAACACACATTGACTTCAGTGCTGTCCACTCTCTTTATACAATGCAGATATTTGTGGGAGATGTGTTTTGATTATGAATTCACTCATGATTTTCTGTGAGTTCATTTCTCAGATTTCCTGTTTCCCTTGCAGGGAGCAAGGTCCATGTCTTGAGAGCTCCGCGGGTTGGGCAGGGAGGAGAGAGAAGGTCTGGCTCCACGTGACAGGCACAGAGCAAAACGTGTCCAAGGTTGTCCTGCATGGGTGAGGTCATCAGGAACCTTTGTTTTACTGGCAAGAATTCAGATTTCATTTTTCCCCTGAAAAGTGGGCCTTATGGAGGTGGTTCTTAGTGTGGTCCGGGTACCGGCAGCATCAGCATCACCTGGGGCCATTTTTACATACGCAGATTCTCCAGCCACACCCAGACAAGATGAGTTAGAAACCCTGGAGGTAGAGCCAGGACTGCTCCAACAGTCCCTCCAGGTTAGAGAATTAGGGATGGATTTCTTTGACAGCCTCAGCCCAGTTTCCTAATCCTGCCTTATAAAAACCACCTTTCCCCACAACCAGGTTTTCTCCATGGGAATCCCTGCAGAAATGGCTTTAAAGTCTCTTATTGTTGCAGTGCTCCAGGTGATCTTCCTAATTAGGGAACTCAGAAGCTGGGGCACACCATCCACAATAGAAAGCACATCTGTCAGGGGCCGGCGTGACTCATCCTGGTCTCACTTCCGGTTCCTCTCCAACACTTCTCTTATTTTACAGTTGCTCTTCCTCCAGAGTTTCTGTGAATCTCTTCTCCTAGAATGACTGGCACCTATTAGTGTTCAAAAACAGAATCACTCTGTGATTAATCCTTGAATTATAAGACAATTCGAAATTGAGTCATTCTCTTCATAAGAAAGAGATTATTTCTCCCTCTACCTGTGTAAACAGGCTAGGTGCAGTTGTGGAGAAAACAGATTCTTTGTGTAAAAGAAATTAAAAAATGCACCCAAGGGAGTAGCTCAGGTTGGAGACTCATTTATTGGGAGCTGAGGAGCTGATTCTCATGTTATCGAGTTCTTGAACATCAGATCTGAAGTCTCCACATCATATCCTTACTCATCTGAGAACCATGTTGTCAGCAGCGCCCCACTGAATTCTACTCTTCAAAACGAAAGCCTATGTTCAACTCCGGAGTCTGACCCTCTCTGCAGTCCTCCATCCTGTCACAAAGAGCAGATGTTTCCAATCACCTGTCCAGTCTCCTTCTTCCTCAACTGTGTCCAATTTGTATTTTTGATTTTGTATTATCTCCAAAATATCAGCATTCCCAGTTTGTTTTTCATTCAGTGACTCCCCATGGCCTCATTGATTGGACAGACTTAAATGCTGAATATTTCCTGCACTGACCACTGTCAGGGTATGATAATGAGATGGAGAGGTTGCTTACGGCCTTCCAATAGGAGAGCCAGGGTGTGAATGTACTGCTGCCTGATCTGCAGCCTCTGCTCGTATCTGCACTTCCTGAACATTCAGCTGATGCCATGGGCTTGACTGTGTTCATTATGTGATCATGGCTGTGGCGAGGCGGCAGCTGTCACCCTATCTCACCCAGAGGCAGCATGTGCCAGGAGCCCTAAGGGGCTTTACCACTGGTCCTTGCAAAGATCATTAAGGTAGTTATTTATATTTTGCATATAGGAGTAGCATGTGAAAACTAAAAATTTTACAGGTGAATCATAATTTGGGAATGACTTCCTCACTGAGGTGTGCATTGAATTCCCTGGGGAGCTTTCTAAAAATACACATTTCTAGGATCCACTTGACACTCAAAATGAATGAGAATTCCCGGGAGTGTATCAATCACTGATCCTGGAGACTGGATATGTCAGATGGATTGGAGATTCCCACTAACTGGACTCTCAATTTCTTGGCAACTATCTGTGAATTCATCTACAGTGGTAGTCGTGATCGTGATTCAGTAACTGCCCCCAGCCTCCCCACCCATCCATGGCAGCATGTGGTTTAATCATATCTCTGTGTATATCTGTGCATTTGAGGACGTCCTCCTGGGCTCTCAACACACACCGTTGCCTTGAGGTAGAATCTGTGTTTTCACTCTCTGTGTACTGCCTCCCTTTTCCCTGCTTTCCTTTCCTTTGCTGGAAATAAATTCCGGTCCTCTAAACAAGCTTTTCTGCTTGCAAACTTTCTGGTGAACGTGACAGAGCAAGTGCAAAATCCACCTCCTTTATGGTCCAGCAGTGCAGTAACTGCAGTCACAGCAACACAGCTTCACACGGGTGGGTGTCCTGGGACCCCGTGAACATTGTGAGCACTTTGTATCCAGAAGTACAAAGATGTTAAAGTGACCATGAGGGCAGCTTGACAATATCAGTGCAGATGCTGAAAAGAAGCGAGAAGATTCCGAGCCATGTCATCAGTACCTCCTTTTCTCCCTGTGGAATATCAGTGGCCCTTCATGTTTCACCACTGATCACTCCAGCATTATGCTGCACTGGAGTGAGAAACTTTCCTTGTAGTCTTGATTTGCTGGTAACTAACTGACCCTAGTTAACTAATTTTCCTTCCTAGAATCCAGTCTTTTGATCTCAAAGGGCTTTCTTGTTTGAAAATGCCCTCTTCTACTTTAACTTCGAGCATTATTCCAGGCACAGCACAGGTGTTTGTGTGCCAGGGTCCTCAGCTTTTCAGTCTGTACTGAAAGGACTCAGCGAGAGGCAGTGCTCTCCACCATTGGTATCTCTTTGGGATGTGCATTTCTTAGGCAATCTGCCTGCTCATCATCATATTTTTCGTCTCTGACAACATTAACCGGAGAGTACTGTGCTGGATTCTAAAATCAATGAGGTCAGTACAATAAGGGAAGAGCAATTGTGTGCAATTGATAAACACACTTTGTCTCTTGACTCATGACTTTGAGTGCATATGGAGGTATACACAACACTTGCTATAACTGGAAAATCTTCAGGATATAAATTATTTTTTTGGCTCACATTTCTTGGGAGTTTGGAAAGGAGGACAGCAATAGACTGCATTTTGTGCAAGAGACCAGACCTGTGAGGGCTCATTTAATTCTAGATGGTGGAAGGCAGGTAATAAATTTATAAATAAAGAAACTGAGATCCTGGGAATTATATGAGGATGCCCTATTGTTCACATAGCGGAAATGGGATTGAAAGCCAGGTCCGTTCAGGTTAAGGGAGGACAAGCCCTTCAAGCCCGTTCTCCTCACTGAGCACCCAGGCCACTGCCGTAGGGAGCAAGTTGCATTTGAGACATCCATGAGCACCTGCCTGTCCAACTTCCGTTTTCAATTATATAGTTTCATGAATACCAATATTAAATGAAAGCTATTGAAAAAGCTTTTCAATATTTCAAACAGTTTTAGAATTTCAAAATTAGTTTTATTAGATTTTTTCAAACAAGTAAATAAATGACACCTATATTATAGAGTACACAATGGTCTCTGACTTATGAAGATTCAAGTTCCCTTTTTTCTTTTCCTTTATGCTGATGGGAAAGCAATGTCATCAATGGGAAGTGCTACTGTACTCTCTTGCAGTGCAGTCAGGCAATCACAAGGGTAAACACCCGGTCCTCTGTGGTGGACTGTGTTGCCGGATGATTTTGCCATCTGTAGGCTAATGGAAGTGTTCTGAGCAGGCTTAACGTAGGTGAGGCAAAGCTATAATGTTTGGTGAGGCAGGTGCATTAAATGCATTTTCAACTTACAATGGGTTTATGAGGACTTCACCCCATTGTAGGTCAAGGAGCTCGGTGTTTTCAAATGAAGCCTCTTAAAGCTGATGTTTCCTGAGGGATCTTTATGACTGCTTCATTACTCTTTTGAGATACTTTTGAATTGAAACAGAGTCCGGTGTATATTGGGTCGGAATATCACCCATGGTAGCTCAAGCGTGGGAGCTGCTTTCTACTACATTACTCATGATGAGGGGGGAATTTCTGAATTTGCTACAGATGCTGTGTACTAACTTGGCCCTTTTAATCTATTGGTTCCTAATGAAGATTTAAATAGAAGCCATTGCTCTTATTTAACTGGATGAGCCTACTACATTTAGTGTAGTCATTCCAGTTGAAATTCAATAGAAAATGCATTGTTAAGTCAGAAAACTCAGTTGGAATAACTAAGAAGGCAACAAAGCACATGGCTTTTATAATCTTTTGAACTCCAGGGAGACAGGTGAATGCACGTGATAAGGAGGAGCTCTTTGACATCGCTCTGCACAGAGTCGGGCTGTGAAGCAGGCAAATCCTGGCTGTGACCTGCAGCTTTGCTTTGGCAGCCCTGAGCACCTCCTGAGTTAGGGGCTTCCCTAATTCCCTCAGATACTCCTCTCCAGCCCACCGCAAGACTTGCCAGTGGCTCTTCCCATCTCACGTATCCTTCTGGAATATAAGCTTCTGCAGGGCAGGCATGGTGCTGTTCCACATTCACTAGCATTTGGCAGAGGGATTATACATTTTTAGTGCTCACCACATACCTTGGAACCAAGTAAGTAGATAGAAAAAGCACACACAGGCACTCATGCCAACAGTTGCTCAGTGCTGTTGAGGAGTTCTTACGACAGCTCTTTCTCTTATCCATTCACACAGTTATTTCATTATTACGTTTGGTGCTCAGCTGAACCACATGCATATTCCTCGTACATTTTGCTTTGGCTTTTAGACTCTTCTGGTTACAAGAAAGAGTTTTGCATTTCACTTATGTCATGTAAAAGTGCACAGGTCCTGAAATGGAGCATGAAGCAGGGAAGCCTGTGGTAACCAAGGCACCTGCCTCCTTACGTTCATGACCTCGTTCTACTGACATCGATTCTTTCCTCCGTGCACCTGCTCCGTCAGTTTCTCTTCATAACTATCTTGTCCTTTGGACTCCTGCTTCTGCTTATTTTGAGTTCCAGCTTGTCCTTACTCCTCAGGGTCCCAATCCCACCTCTTGCTACTGATTTAAATCCACGGCCCTTTGGCTTGAGCATCTCAAACAGCTTCCTCATTGGCTCAGTGATTTTTGTTTGAATTCTTGGGTGAACTTTAATTGGGTGACTCTATTTGAGAAATAACACACTTTACCAGCCAACTTAGTGAATCTTTGCTCTAGGTTAGTTGTGAGAACTTATCCAATCAGTTGGGCCCAGAAGGGGGACATCCTGCTACAAAGACACACCTAAGGGCTTCCTGGAAGGCAGAGGCTACAGCCTGTGTGTGAGCCCTCCAGCACGGCCTTTGGCTCCCCACTGTACAGCTTGGCAAGCCTTTCACAGCAGCTTTCTTGTTGTTCCATGGGTTAGTAACATTTTTCTGTAGAGTGTCTCAGGTGCTAGAATCCAGTAAGTAGTAAAGAGTTGATATGCATTATTCATGATCAGTTCCTAATTTTGATATTTGTAATTAGTATTTTTGACTTGGAGAGATTTTTTTGATTATTTGAAGTCAAAATCTCAGACATCCACTAAATTTCTAATAAAAAGTTAAGAAATGGTCCCTTTATGGGGCAGTGCTCACCTATGTAAATGCCATTTGCTCTATCAAAGAACCCTTTGATCTGGCCATTGGTTGTAATTAGACAAGGTAGAAACAATGTTACTGTGTTTCTTGAATAAAAATGTTTTCCATACTCCATTGTTTTTGCATTCTTAATGCCAAGAATGTTTTGAAGACAACTAATACATATGCTAAGATTTTTCCAATCTAGAAAGTGACCTTAATTCACTCATTTGGTAAATGTCTATTGAGCTGCCCCTAGGTACTGGACACCGTGCAGATGCTGGCAATGGATGACTTATAGGATAGGCATACTCCTTATCTTTATGGAGTTAAAACCCCAGATAAACAACCCAAGGAATTAACAGAAAACATTCATAAGGGCATAAAAAAAAGTGTGTCAAGCAGCATTGTTGATTAGTGCAAAATATATAAACATTCTATATGTTCAAAATTATGGAATTGGATAAATAAATTATGGTTCCTCCAAACATGAAAATCCTCAGTCATTATTATAAATTGTGATGCATCTCTATCTGCAGTGGCACGGAACAATGTTAATAATGTGTTAAGTAAGGAAGAAGCAGGTTACTCCACTGTGTACTTTTATTTTGCTGAAAGTTTATTTATGTGTGTATAAATGCCAAGGGAAGGAGCGATGTAGAAGTTTAACAGTGTTTTTCTCTGCGTGGTGGAATCATAGATGCTGTTTGTTTCATTTCCTCTTGTTGCTTATATGTATTTATCATTTCTTCTATAAATACATGGGCTAATTGAGTTATATAGCAACAGTAATATCAGAAAGATAAAACAAAAGTAACAGATGCAGGCTGTGTATGAAGCGTGATTTCAGCCCATACTACCTTATCTTAAAGGACTTGCTTTGGGCTGAATTGTGTCACCACAAAATTCATATGTTGACACCTGACCCCAGCACCTCAAAATGGGACTGTATTTGGAGTAGGGTCTTTAAAGAGGTAATTAAGTTAGAATGAGGCCATGAAGGTGGACCCTAAAGCAATGCAACAGTGGTCTTTATAAGAAGGAAAGATCAAGACACAGACACGCACCGAAAGATGACACGGAAAGACACCGAGAGGAGAAGCTGTCTGCAGGAAAAGGAGAGAGACCTCCAAAGGAGGCAGCCCTGGCAGCGCCTTCCTCTCAAACTTGCGGCCTCCAGGCCTGTGAAAAAAACAATTTCTGTCATTTATGCTGCCCAGCCAGAGGTGACTAACGCAGGACTGCGTGACTGACCCTTAAAAACATCTTTCTACTGGACTTAGTCCTTTACGCTCCTTGTCCCATTTTAATCCTCATGACTATGCTTTGAAGTTTATTATTAATTTCCTTTCATAGATAAAGAAATGAAAGCATCCAGAGGTAAATTCACCGAAGCAATTCGCATCATTTCCCAGCAGAGCCCTGGGACTCAGGCCTTCAGCGCCAGCATAGCAGGAAGCTCCCTCCTGCGCAGCACCTTCCTGGGGGAGAGTTCCCCGGCCCCTTCCCCTCAGAATTATTCTTCTGATATCCCATTACTGCTAATGATATCACCCATTCAATATAGCTTTTTTTTCTGATTTTCGATGTTTGTCTATACACTCTCCTTCTTTCTAGTTAAGATATTTGCATCTCCCCAGGATGATCGCAAGAAAACCTAGTTGGCAGAGTGATAGTAAACATGTTTTTAGGAGGCCATTTTGCAGGACCTTTAGAATCACAGCATGCAAGCCAGTTAGGGACATGCCTGCAAGCGGTTGTACTTGGCATTGTTTGCTTTGTCTTTACACATTCCCATTGATGTCACTGGCTTGTGACCCTGTCATTAAGCCACTCTGAATATCCCCCCAATACAGAAGGTCACAATGGCTTCTAATAAGACCTAATTAGCTATTCATTGGGAGAATTCAGTGCAGCCCTACATTTTAATACTTATAGTCCCCAGTAGCGGGAAATTTCCAACAGACAGCCAGGCTGCCTTCATGAAACTCTGTTCTGGAGATAAGACCCTCCGAAGTCCGGATCCTGTCTTTAGAACTGAAGTAATAAGGTGCTCATGAGTACTCCAGCAATTCCAAAGTTGGAATTCGTCATAATAAACCAATTGAAACAGATCAACGCATCTGTTACCAATGTGACAATGGTCTGTTATGGAATAATATCTTCCAACAGAAATTAGAAATTATAAGCATAACAGCCCTCTCTAAGGGGAGAGATGGTTGCAAATTGTTCTAACAAAAATGATTTCTTTTCTATTTTATGCGTTAAGATGCCCGTGAAGAGTCACGTTTCTCCTTCTGTCAATATTTTATCCAGCACAAGCAAAGCTTCCCCCAAGAAAAATAGTAAAAGCTATCAAGACCAGAATTGCATCCTAACTTTTATTGTGTGAGTTGCCAAAGGCCACTGGGTTTCTATTGTGCAGAAACAAGATGGCAACAATGTTCTCGCAATTGGAGTTCACATGACAAGCCCGCTAATTTATAGGTGAGGGGAGTTGTGTGCAGCTGTAGCTCTTTGGCTGATAATGGCAGTGCTGATCTTCCACCTTGGAGGCAGGTTGCCTCATATGGTGCAGCAGTCTGATGCTAAGCGGCCGGAGCAGAGGTGCAATGCTCAGCCATAATTTAAAGGACTGTGACATGAAGAAAGTGTTATGATGTTTAACTTATAGGGCATCCAAATGTCATAGACCCAAGCAAGTTCCTATTAGCAATAACTCAGGTTCTCTGAAGGGATTTGACATTCAAAACTGATGAGCCCTTGTCCCCGGGGTCTGCTCCGACCTAGCCTCGCCCAGGCCACTCAGTAACCTGAGTGGCCCAGGGGTCAAACCGTGATAGCCCTCTTCAATTTAAAGAGTGGCTTCTCCCCGGCTCCTGGGGTTCTGACTCGGCACAATAAATTTCCCAAAGAGCATAAAGAGCCATCTAGTGTATATCAAATCAATATCATTGTGGCTTGCAGCGATATCTGAGGCTACAGTTCACAAAATAAACTAGCCCAGGGGCTGGATTTCTGCCCTTGGCAATCAATCAGGCTCCCAGGTCATGGATTTTAGTGTAAATTAACACAGCAGAAACCATCATGCTCCCCAGACGATGATATAATACAGGATTTGCTTTTTTTTCCAACCCAATTTCATTGCTTATGTTCAGAGGTGATGTTACACTAAACAGAAATAATGAAAGCAGTGATTAGGAAAGCAGTGGAAATCATAAAGTAAAACATTAATATTCTTCTGACAAATATACATAAAGTATGTTAAATTGGGTAAACAGTTACGGAGCATGAATAAAAAATGTAATTGCATGGAAACTATTCAAGGATATAAGACTTTCTTAAATTGATGTCTGGTAAATAGTACTAATTATATCAGATTACTGCATGTAAGTAATGGAAAAATGAATATTTTCTAAGAGTGTTCCTGCCCATTTAAAAAGGTGCTCCATATCTATGAGGGGCCCAATGGATGTGCCCTTGAAAAACCTTTAAATAAGATACAGTGCATCCCTCCACCTTACAACGCAACCCCTGCCATAGTTTCTCAATTTGGAAAATGTCTGTTAGCTGTTGTCTCTGCTTCTTTGTTGAGAAAGGGGAAGTTACCTTGTCTTCTAGTCAAAGGCATGTAAGTATTCCATACAATAATTTACAATGTAGAATTTCATATGCAGACTCATAAACAAAAATAGGTTTTAGGGGAAGAAAAATCTTGCAGTTTATAGAAAACTTTGCAAACATAGAGGTGGGTTTGAGAAAGAAGAGTCATCTATATTTTATTTATTTTGAAGGAGTGAAACATTATCACACACCTCGACGTGCTTCTTATAGCATTAGACAGTCTGTCAGATCAAATTGCCCACATACAGTGTGATGCACTGTGCATTTTTCTTAGAGCTTAGAAGACATAATATCTGTTCTTGGATCAATGTTAAAGTAGGATACGAATATTTCAATTAATAGTTTGCATATTAGCATATTTTATAACTTATTAAAATGTGCACTAGTGGCAAGATCGCACATCACTATTGCAAGTGATGAGTTACTGCACTGGATACAGGCCACTGAGTTACCAGTTCAGCTGCAAAGTCTCCCTCACCTCCATTTCTTTTTTAAATGAGTGGAGAGGAATGTATACTGTCCTTACGTCAAAGTGTCTTGACTTCTTGACTATCTAGTGTGTGAAGGACAGTGTGAACATTAACATAAGACATTATTTTGATTATTGTAAAGTATAGAAGCAGAAGTATAATTAAAGCCTTAAATCAAAAGGTGATTTTTTTTTCATATTTTGGCAATATGAGTCTGGGTTGTCTTGGACAGAGCTATATTTCTAAGACAAATGTAATTTAGCTGAAAATTCTTGAGAGTGTCTTAAAGCAAATAATAAAATAGAACAAAAACCTATGCAATACAGCAAAAGTAGTTCTAAGAAGGAAGTTAATAGCAATAAACACCTAAGTCAAAAAAGAAGAAATATTTCTAATAAACAATGTAATGATGCCCCTGAAGGAATGAGAAAAAACAAGAACAAACTAAATTCAAATTTGGAAGAGGAAAAAAAATAGTAAGTCTCAGAGCAGAAATAAACAAAATAGATACTAAAAATTAAATTCAGAAGATTAATAAAACAAAAAGTTGTTTCTTTTTGAAAATATAAACCAAATCAAATGTTTAGTTAGACTAAGAAAAAAGAGAGAAGACTCAAATAAATAAAATCAGAGATGAAAAAGGATTACAACTGTCAGTTGTATACCACAGAAATACAAAGGATTGTAAAAGACTGATGAACAAAAGCATGCCAACAACTTTGAAATGATAAATTTCTAGAAACCTACAACCTACCAAGATGAAATTCTAGAGGATATTAATACATTTCTAGAAACATACAACCAACCAAGATTAATTTCTAGAAATGTATAACCTACCAAGATTAAATTATAAATAAATAGAAAATCTGAACAAACTAAAATAAATAAGAACATTGAATCAGTTTTTTTTTCAAAAAAGCATCCTATTAAAGAAAAACCCAAGACCTGGTGGCTTCACTGGTGAACTCTACCAAACATTGAAAGAAGAACTAATACCATTTCTTCTCAAACATTTCCAGAAGACAGAAGAGCAGAAAATACTTCCAAACACATTTCATGAGGCCAGTATTACCTTGATTATAAAACTGGACATGGACACAACATGAAAAGATAATCTAGGCCGATATCCCTAATGAACATAGATGCAGACATTCCCAATGAGATTCTAGCTAACTGAATCCAACAGCACACCAAAAAAGTCATTCACTATTATCAAGTGGTATTCCTCTTAGGGATGCAAAGATGGTTTAACTTACACAAATCAAAAAATATCATCTACCACATCAACAGAAAGACAAAAACTATATGATTATTTCAATAGATGCAGAAAAAGCATCTTACAAAATTCAAAATCCCTTCTTTATAAAAATTCTCAACAAATTGCAGACAGAAAATATACAACTCAATACAATAAAGATCATAGATGGCAAACCCACAGCTAATATACTGAAAAAGCTTCCACTTTCCAGTTTCTTCCTCTAAGACTGTAAGTAAGACGAAGATCCCCACTTTCACTACTTTCATTAAACATAGATCTGAAAGTCCTAGCCTGGCCAGTAAGATAAGAGAAAGCAATAAAAGGCATTCAGATTAAAAAGAAAAATAATAAATTGTCCCTGTTTGCAAATAGCATAATCTTATATGTAGAAAACCCTAAAGACTCCACCAAGAAACTGTTAGAACTAATAAATTCAGTAAAGTTGCAGGACGAAAAAGCAACAAAGAATCAGTAGGTTTTTTACATATAGTTTTAATATTTAACTATCTAAAAAAGGAATTAAAAAAGAAACATACTACCTATGTAGCTACAAAAAATACCTGGGAATAAATTTAACCAAAGAGATTAATCATCTCTACAATAAAAACTGCAACACACTAATAAAAAGCAATTGATGAAGACACAGACAATTGCAAGATGTCTTATTTTTATAAATTCGTATGAATATTGTTAAAATGTCCATACCACCCTAAGTGATCAACAGATTCAATGTAATCCCTACTAAAATTTCAATGACATTCTTCATAGAAACAGAAAACAATCCAAAAATTTGTATGAAACCACAAAAGATAATGAAAAGCAACAGTGGTCATGAGCAAAAAGAATAAAGTCAGAGGCATCACAATACCAGATTTCAAAATACACCACAAAGTTATAGTAACCAAAACAGCATGGTACTGGTATAAAAATAGACACATAGATAAATAGAACAAAATAGAGAGTCCAGTAATACATTTATGTGCCTAGAGTCAACTGATTTTCAATAAAGATGCCAAGAACACCCATTAGAGAAAAGACAGTTTCTTCATTAAATGCTGCAGGGAGAATTGGCTATTCATATGAAGAATAATGAGACTAGACCCCTACCTCTGGCCATACAAAAAAAAAAGCCTAAAATGTATGAAAGACCTAAATGTAAATACCAAAACTATGAAACTACTGGAAGAAAACATAGAAGAAACTGCACAATAATGGGCTGAGCAAATATTTTGAATAAGATCTAAAAAGCACAAACAAAAGAAAAAATGCATAAATAAAATTCTATCAAAGTAAAATGCTCTTACATAGCAAAGGAAATTATTAACAGTGGGAAGAGATATGAGATAAAATATTTGCAAACTATATATCCAACATTAAACTATACATTCTAGATTAACACTCAACATACATAAAGACATTAAATGTCTCAACAAAAAAAGAAGAACCCTATTAATAAATGGGCAAAAGACCTTCATAGATATTTCTCAAAAGAATACATGCAAATGGCCAAGATGTACATGAAAAATTATTCAGTAGCACTAATTATCAGAGAAATACAAGTAAAAACCACAGTGAAGATATTATCTTGCCCGTCAGAATGGCTATTACCCAAAGACAAAGGAAAATGAGTATTGGCAACGAAGTGAAGACTATGAAATACTCATACACTATTAGTGGCAGTGCAAGCTAGGACAGTCATTATAGAAAACAGTTTGGAGATTTCTCAAAAAATTAAAAACAGAACTATCACTTGATTCAGCAATCCTAATACTGGGTGTATATCCCAGGGAAAGAAAATCAGCACACTGAAGAAATGTCTGCACTCCCAAATTTATCGCAGCACTGTTTATAACAGCCAAAATATGGAATCAATCCAATTGTCCAACAACGAATAACAGTATATAGAGAATGTGGTAAATATCTGCAATAGAATACCATTTGGTCATAAAAAAGGAATTAAATATTGTCATTTGAAACAACACGGATGAATTGGGAGGCCATACTATTAAGTGAAATAAGTCAGACACAGAAAGACAAATACTGCATGATCTCACGATATGTTGAATACTAAAAAAAACCAGATGTCATAGAAGCTGTGACTATGGCAGTGGTTACCCATAATGGGAGGGAATAAGGAAAAGCAGGGTGGAGAAGGGTTGGACAAAGAGTGCAAAATTACAATTAAATAGAAGGAATACCTTCTGGTGTTCTATTGAATAGTAGGGTGACTTAGATTAACAGTACAATATTTTATGTTACAAAATAATTACAAAAAATGCTTTTGAACATTCTCATCACAAATAAACAATAAATGGATGACATGATAAATATGCTAATTACCCTAATTGGATCATTACATAACATAGATTTATATAACATAAATTTATATAAATTTGTATAATAATTTGTGTATCAAAACATCAAATTGTATCCCCTAAATATATACAGTTACAATGTGTCAATTAAAAACTATGTACAAAATAAGAAAAAAAAAACAGAGTACACAAATTGTGACAACTAGAGCCCAATGACAGAAGAGTTTTTAGTCTTCAGCTCTTCGTAACTGGAAGGGAAATAGGTGCTATGGTTTACCAACAGCTCTGAAGTCCTTAATGAGTCTTGTTAGCCACTTGTGTCCATATCTAACCCCCCATAGCCATGCTGACCTTATTTGTTTGGCTTGTTTCTGGGCTGAAGGGTCACAGGAAAAAGTACTTGCTACAACAGGCCATGCTCTGGCCTGCTCAAATTAGAAGCTGAGTTTTGAAAGTAATGTCCTGAACAGCTTAATCTTAGTAGTAGACACACATCTGAGTTTTAGTTCCAAAATAGTCTATGAACCATGTCAATGCAAATGCAATTTTCTTAAAACAGACAGTTTTAATGACAAGGACTCTAAAAAATCACTAGGAAAAAAAAAACCATGGTGCAAAATTCATTTACTGGCAAATTCTTACTCAATTGAATCACAGAGCAAGGTTTTGGATTTAATTCTAAGTTAGGAGCTAGACTGGAGCAAGACTAATGCTAAATAAAGCTTAGCCATCATCATGGATTTCTGTTTTCAAGGCTCAGTAAAACAAGGTTCCATGGGCCTTTGTCAGGTGCATACCCACGAAGAGGCACTGTGAAGGAGAGATTTCACCCACCTTTCGTTTAGACCTCTCACCTTGTAAACATGAAAAGCCCAGCAGCACTGGGATTGCAGCCCTTATCATTGCTCCAGCTGGGAATTTTTCCCCTTGCTGCTGCTTGAAAGAATATGGAGAACACAAAAGTTGTTGCTTCGCATCTTCAAAACTGTGGGCTGTTGCTGTCTATTCAACGTCTTAACCCAACAGCTAACTTGAATAATCGTTTTTATCTCAGTTGATTGCCTATTAATAGTGATTTTGGCACTGTGGAGACAGCTTCCCTGGAAAATACCAGCCAAATGAGTTCTTAGCATAATGTAGATTAAATAATTGGCGGATTGATTGGGGAAACACTATTTTCATTGTTTTTTAACAGTAATTTTGGCTGGGCGCAATGGCTCACACCCGTAATCCTAGCACTTTGGGAGGTTGAGGTGGGTGGATCACCTAAGGTCAGAAGTTGAGACCAGCCTGGCCAATATGGTGAAAACCCCTGTCTACCAAAAATACAAAAATTAGCCTGGCATGGTGGTGGGCACCTGTAATCCCAGCTACTTGGAAGACTGAGGCAGGAGAATTGCTTGGACCTCGAGTCTGGAGGTCACAGTGAGCCGGGATCAAGCCACTCCACTCTAGACTAAGGAAAGGAGCGAAACTGCTTCTCAAAACAAACAAACAAAAAAATCAACAATTTTGGCATCAGGTAATGTTAAATGATAACACTTGAAATTTCCAATGGAAAGCCATATAGTTTGACCATTAATGGTCAGAAAATATATGGGACAAAAAGTTGTGTCAAACACAAGTTTTTGTTTTATAACAAGATTCTCAAAATTCCTTGGAATTAACTATTTTCTTTCACATAAGGCACATGACATGCAGAAGACATCTTGTTATCCTTGTGGGTTTTCTAGTTTATAAAAAAGAGTAGCATAAAAGTCTTTCTGCATCCCAGAAGCTGCCCTTGACTGTATCTATTTCTGCACATTCTACATCCAGAATGTCAAGAAATCTTGCTGGATCCACACTTGAAATGTGTTTAGAACCCACCTGCTGCCCTCCACCTCTGCTGCCATGACCGTGCTTGAACCTCCGTTCCCCTTTGCCTGCACCCTCTAGCCATCCTCTCTTTGCTATTCTGACGTCTCACTTGCCCTTTGTGGTACACAGAGTGAGCCTGGTAAAATGTGGGTCAGACTACAGTGATTTTCTCTTGGGTTCTCTGCACTGGGCCCCATGACCAGGGGTCCTGTGGCTTTCCCTGGCTCACACGATTCTAGCCAAAGTTTTTCTCTTGCAGTTTCTCAAGTGTAACAGGTGTGGTTTCTCTGTTGACCATGGCAGTGACCATTTCCTCCATGAGAAGGTTTCTCTCCCAGATAACTTCATGATTAATTCCTTCACCTCCTTCATACCCCACTTTCTCAAGAAGGTCCACACCATCCATCCAGTTTAAAATTGTGTGTATATCCCTTCTCTGGCCCAGTCGCTCTGGTGTCCCGTTTCTTCACAAAGCTTCCAACTCCTCACATGACAAAGCATTTGCTTATTTACCATGTTGTAGGCAGCTATCTGAGCCCTCCAGAAAGTAAACTCACTGTGGGCACAGATCTTTTCATGTTTTTTCCCACTGGTGTATCCCAAAGTCCTCAATAATATCTGGTGTAAGGTGGGGCTTAAAGCACATTGGCAGAATTCTGAAGTGATGGAATTATTGGCAAAGATGCCTTTTAAGAAAAAAGAGAGACGCAGCCTGTTGTTGCAGAGTCAACCAGCTCCATGTTTCTGTTGGAGCTAATGGGACGTCAGCTGGCCCTGACACTGAAGGTACTGAAAGTCAAGCACGGTTGGCTCCATGCTGGGTAGCGGCGTGTGAGGCAGAAGTCCTCGGTGTTTCTTACTTTATTAACAGGGGTACTGTTCAAGATAGGAAACCTTGCAAATAATGACTCTACCTACAACTTCTCTTACTTTAAACTTGGAGTGACTCGAGGAGGTCAGTCATGCACATTATGGAGCATTGCTAAAGGGCATGTGGCTGTGTGTGTATGGCTTTGTCCATTAAGGTATTTGGTGTTGGAGATAAAGAAAAAGATACTAAAGGAAAATAATAAGTAACCTCAACTTAGGAAACCGGCCATTTTGGTTTTCATTAGAAACAAGATGCTCAGGTTGATATGGCATCATCTCTATTCACCACATTGTTTCAAAGCTTCCATTTGGAAAAAACTGTAATGCTAAAGAGCATCACCAGGAAAGCTTTGATTTTATTACATTATTTTATTTATTCATAAAAATTAGCACAACCAATTTATGGTAATTTTCACACATTGTCTTAGTTCATTCATGATGCTGTGGCAAAACACCATAAGCTGGGTGGTTTATGAACCACAGAGATGTATTTCTCGCAGTTCTGGAGGCTGGAAATGAAGGTGACGGCATCTTCTAATGTGGTGTCTGGTGTGGGCCAGTTTCTTGGTTCATAGATGGGACCTTGTAGCTGTGTCTTCACATGGTAGAAAGGGCAAGAGAATTCTCTCGGCTTCTTTTATAAGGTCACTAATCCCATTCGCCAGGGCAGGACCCTCCCAAAGCCTGCACCTCCTAATACCATCCCGTTTTACGTGAGGATTTCAACATATGCATTCGGAGGGAGCCACAAACACTCACACTGTAGCACACATAAAGTTATCGGTCATGCGATATTTCAACAACAAGAAGAAAGCTACACAATTAACTGTGCCAGTCCTTTATTTTCATGATGCCCAGCCCATTTGAATTACTTTGAATATACTCACTTACCTATTTTGATATCAGGAAGAAAGGATATCTTATTTGGAGCTCTTATTTTTAATCTGGAAGAAATATAGAAACCCTGACAGGTACACAGTGTGGATAAAGCAGCCAGGCGACACTTTGCTGTACAAAGTGGTGACTGCACCATCTGGATCCAGCTTATTTGTTTTTGCACAGAATGTCATAGTTTCCAAAGTTCTTGCTAGAAAATATTTATATTTTAACTTAGCATAATTAGGAAATCACTGAGCTGAAACATCACATACGTTGGCTTCCATTATAATTTCTGCATAATAATGCTTATATTTTCTAGGTAGTAATTAGATACATTAAGGATGAATGATTCCTTCCAGGCTTATTCAGAGAGTTTTTTTTTCTTCTAAATTTGTGTCAAGGGTCACCTACTATGGAGAGCAATGAATGTCACCAAGGAAGACAACAGATAAAACAGTCTGAAATGAATCAATAGTCATAGACCAAAAATTTAGATTTTTAAAGTATCCAAGCAGAATGCTCATAGAGCAGAATCATAAATGTGTATATTGTACTCAGAGAAAATAAAATAAGCATATGGATTTACTAAGATAAAAACAAATTTGGATGAATCAAGTATATAACTGATATCACAGATATAGATTTACCAACCTAATTTCAATACAAAGGTAGAAGTTAACAAAGGATTTTGTTTTAATCTTGATTATTTTTAATCTTGATTATTTTGGGGTTCTTACTTAGCTGCCTTGATCTTCTGAGTCTCAATTACCCCCTCACATCATGGGCTATTATAATCTTATAATCTCTTCAATTTAGTCAAACTAGAAAATGTTTGCTAGTTTGTAATACTTATATCATTTTATAATCTTTATGTGAATAATTATTTAAATATATATTATAGAATCTTGGTTATCAACATTTTTAGGAATATTTATGTCTGTTTTTTGTCTTGAATTAACTGCATGCAGTTGATATAATTACATCAATCTTTTTCAAACTGACCTTTTATCAATAGTTGAGTCCCAATTTTATGAAGAGTCTTTTCAAAATTCAATCTTTTCTCTCTTACCTATCTGACAGAAAAAAAAAATTATTTGGAACAATCATCTAAATCAGCATTCTAAAAATAAAATAAGGTTTCCAGATTTGGCAAATAAAAATATAGGACATCCAGGTAAATTTGAATTTCGGATAAACAACAAACATATTTTAATATAAGTATGTTCCAAATACTGCACAGGGTATATTCATACTAAAAATAAACGTGTTGTTTATCTAAAATTAGCATTTAACTGAACAGTCTGTGTTTTTTTGAGAACCTAAATAAAAAATACATTGTTATTCTTATTTAGATAACACTAGGAGTGAAATATGTCCCTTTTTTAAATTTTTTTTTTTTTTAATTTTTAATTTTTTATTGCATTTTAGGCTTTGGGGTACATGTGAAAAACATGCAAGATTGTTGCATAGGTGCATATGTGGCAGTGTGATTTGCTGCCTTCCTCCCTTAATATATCACCTACTGTTTTATTTTGAAAATAGTAATCCATGATTTATCACTATGTGATACCTAAATTTGAATGTGAGTTTCAAAGTTTAGTTCACTTTTTTTTTGAAAGGTAAACATAAAAATATCTTGAACAGGTTGAAATAGAAAGCATGGAACATGTTTTCTCAGTGTGCATGGCTAGAACTGAAAAACAGATTATTCACTGTGTGAGGTGCAAAACACTGCAGTCACCTCCTAAGGAACTGTAGTTACCTCCTAAGGGACTGCAGTCACCTCCTAAGGGACTGTAGTTACCTCCTAAGGGACTGCAGTCACCTCCTAAGGGACTGTAGTTACCTCCTAAGGGACTGCAGTCACCTCCTAAGGGACTGTAGTTACCTCCTAAGGGACTGCAGTCACCTCCTAAGGGACTGCAGTGCTCACAGGCTGCCACAGTCTAGGAAAAAGGGGATGAGGGTTAATTTTACCCTCAACTTGACCAGGACAAAGGGTGTTCAGGCATTTGGTAAAATACTACTCTGGTTGTACTTTTAAATAGAGAAACTGAGTAAGGCAGATTGCCCTCCACAATGTGGGTGGGCCTCATGCAATCAGTTGAAGAGCTGAATAGAACAAAAAGCTGGCTCTCCCCCAAATAAAAGGAAATCCCTCTGCCTACATGCCTTCAACCTGGGACATCATATTCCTGTTCTTGGCCTCAAACTGAAACATCTCCTGGGATCTCCAGCTGGTTACCTGGAAATTTTTATTTATTAATTTTTGCATTTGCAGTTGAGAGAAATGTAAGAACTACAGATCTTGAGACCTGGCAGCCTCCATCATCACCTGAGTCCATTTCTTATCTCAAATCTCTTTCTATTTTGTTGAACGGGATTCGCAGGGAGTAGAGCAGAGGGCAGAGGGAGGCATTAGGCTGACTCGCCCCAAGAGAGGCCACGGGTGATCCCATGGTGGCTCTGGCAGTGTAATGAACTTCAGGGTTGTCACAGTCGAGTCAAGGGGTGGGGTCTCTGTACCCCAGGTGGTCATTAAATTCAGGCTGACTCCTGAGACGTTCCCTTCAGCCAAGGGCAGTTTCTGGAAAAACAAATAGGCTCTTCAAGGTCAGTAGCTCACATCTCTGGGCTGCAGGCATGAGTGTTTCAACATTGACGAAGGTCTAGGTGCCAGGGTAAGCCACCCCACCCCCCAGGAAATTGTAGGAATACAGTGGCACCAACACAGTGAGTGCATATTTCCCTGTGAAGAGATTCCTTAGCACGAATCAAATTCTCAAGAGGTCCGCAAAGAATAGCCCAAGCAAAACCCTCACCTCGATGCTGAGTGAACAACATAAGAACGAAATGTTCTGTAAAAACATAACATGACTGATATCCTTTCTCGCATCTCACCCCATTTTCACAAAGTGAGGAGTGTTGCCTATTTCTGCAACTATGATTTGTCAGCATTCATTTTTCCCCAGTATTATTTCATTATTTTATAACTGCAGATACTGATACACAGATTCTGTTCACAGTAACATTCATTGAAAGGGAAACAAGACACCAAAAATGTTCTTTTGTTTGTGTGAATACATAATGTCATTATAATAAACATTCAATTTATATTTAGCTCAAACTTGGGAGTGTTTTCTTATTTTCAGTTGATTTGGGAAAAATGTAAATTAACAGGACAACAGTTGTATATAATAGCACTTTCCTAAAAATGCCGTTATTTTAAGCACTATTTCCATGTTTTACCTGCAAATTTTTACCATTTATATTTCAATTATATGTGAACATGCATCTTTGGAGAAGAAGAGAACACCCTGAAGGTGACACCCTAGTTTTAAAAGGTTGCTCAAATCATTTCCCAAATGAAAATTCTGTAGCTTCCATCCCCTCAATATGACCTGAGAAGCCACACATCATTTTGAAAGACTGCCTTTACCCTGAGTTCAGCTGCTGCTGCGCACGGGCAGGAAAGCTCCTGTGTGAGCTCAGCACCCCTCTTTTGTCACCACCAAGTGGAGGACAGTCCCTCTGGAAGAAACGGAAGTCCTCCCTGAGGTCTGGCATCTGCATATGTTGAACCCACAAAAGCCATTGATTATTTTAATCAGGCTCAATTTGTCTTTGAAAGAGACATTCTAAAAAGCAAAAGAGCTTAAACAAACATGAAAGTAATCTAATTCAGACATAAACATAAAAGCTAATAAGATTACAATGAATTGATCTAAATATTACTTAAAATAATTAGAAGTGATTTTTGATGGCATGCCATTTCAGTCAGGACACTTACACATTTCATTAAGAAGCAAACAGATTATTGCTTTCTAGAATATTTTCTTGTTTTTTATAACCTTGGAAAGAAATATCAATGTGTGCAGACTTGTCATTCAAGGCTTCTCCCAGGGTAATGAATATTCTGCATCTAAAGCAGCTCCACCTTAAGCCAATTCCTTCTCCTTCTTACTGTCTTCATGCTCAAATGGTGACCTGTTCTATGTGAATTCATTGCTTTCTCCAGACATAATTTCACAGATATCTTTCAGAGAACAGAAATATCCAATTCTTAATTTTTGTTTTTAATCCTATGGAAAACATTCTATTGATTTATTAAGAGAAAAACTGTAGTCAAATTAAATTTAACAATGTTTAGTTGAGCAAAGAAAGATTCATGAATTAGGCAGCACCCAGAACCAGAATCAGTTCAGAGTGGCAATGGAGCTGTCACGTGGACAGACAGAAGAAGGAAAATGGGCTACAGGAACAGCTGGGTTAGTTACAGCTCTGCTTTTGCCTTACTTGAACACAGCTGAGACTCAGCTGCTTGGATTGGCTAAAATTCAGCAGTTGTGATTGGCTGAAACTCAGCTGCTGTGATTAACTGAAACTCAGCTGCTGTGATTGGCTGAGACTTAGCAACTTGTTGTAAGAGAAAGTTACAGACTATTTACACGCCAGAGGCTACTACAGTTCACGATATATGGAGAAAGCATTAGGCTAAAGTTAACATATTTAAGGAGACAGCTTTATGCTAAAGTTGAGGTAACAAACTGTTGAAGGTGGTAGGTTGTCCTTCAACATAGATGTGAAGATTCAGAAAAGTGTATGGTAAAATTTTCTTTGGTGTCTACCCTGTCTCTAAATCAACATTAAGGCTAAAGGGCACCAAGAAATGCACCTTTCTGGCTCTTCTTTTACATTTTTTCATTTTTTTCTTTTTATTTTGACAGCCTTTGAGTTTAGAAGAAGTTAACATTGCCAAAGGGTTGTAATTGAGTCAAAAATGGAATTTTCTGCAACATCTTGTAAATATCTAGACCTGAATGTTGAGTGTTCAGCCTTCAGCTTTTCTAAGTGAGAAATACTATCAAAGCTGCCACAGTACATGGTTGTATTTAATATGCTTAAAGTCAAAACAAACATTTGACATAAAATGTGTTTGAAGTTAGATGAATCATCCTACTAGGTTAGGGTTGTAGCAAACTTTCTCATTATTAATTAATTTTTCATGCATCACACTAAGAGAGCAGTTTTTTAGTACCTAATGTGACTCATCTCCATAGTACTAAACATTGGGTCCATAGAAATCATGTCATCATCAGCATATTCATTTTTGTTTTTGAAAGCATGAGCAAATTAAACAAAACAGGTAATGAGAACATTCCATTTAAAAGTCAGTATGACAAACATAAAATATTGGAGTTATTAGCAGTAATAATAAAGCATATTGTAATTATGGTACGAAAGTAGGCATTTTATTTTTCTTATACTAAACTTACAAATCATAACAACTAATTACAGTTGTTATATTGATGTTGGATTGGTAGCACAAATGTGCTAAGCTCTTCACATTTTTATGAAGATGCTTGCCTATTGGTCTCTTAGAGAAAAAGATGAATCTGTATTTGGAAATGTTAAGTCATCGTTAAAAGCTGGCATGAGAATCATGTTATACTCTTCAAAGCTAGCAGCAAACAGTACTATTTTATCCAAAAGTTTCTGAAGGTTAAACCTAAATTAGCTGGAAATGATCAGATTTCCAGGTGTGAGATTTAAATAAATAATATGTAAATGTCAAGAAAGTGTAAACCGTAATAACATAAAATGCTTTAATGACAATAACTCGTCAGTCTTATTTATCTATTTCAAGGATTCAATACATTAAGAATTGTCTGCAAATCTTTAGTGAGAATTATAGCTATATTTTGTTAATTCTTTATTTCTTAATTTGTAGTACCTTGGCTATAATTCACATAAGGACAGAGTGCTCACTAAATAATTACCTTTGTTATCTTCGATATGCTTGGGAAGCAAGAGTAGCCCTTCACGTGCATAGGAGCTTCTTCTGCATCCAGAATGCGGCTATCCGTTCCCTACAAGGACAGGCCTGAAGAAGGGCTGTGCCAGAGACCCTCTCTGTACAACATAAATTCCCAAGTAACAAGTACACCCAGAATCACACCATAAACACATTTTGAAACTCTTCTATAAAATGCCATTTTGTATTTATTTGCTCTCACACATTTTCCTAATTCTTTTTTTTGTATTTTTGTGTAAAGAAGAATGTGCAGGCTGAATGAATAAGAAGTAGCAAAAAATAATCACTAGTTTTCCTCCCATTTTTGGGTAAAAACAATACGACTCTGTTGTTAATTCTTGATCTGTTTTTTTTTTTTTTTTTTTTTTTGTCTTGATCATCTTTATTGAGGTATAACCTAGATATAAAAATGCCACCAGTTTTGGAAAATAAAGATACGTTTTGACAAATGTGTATGATTGTTTAGCCATCACAATTACCATAGAGAACAGTTCCATCACCCCATAGTGTTCCCTGGTGCCACACTGTGGTCAGTGCCCACCCCTGATGCTACTGATCTGCTCTCTGTCACTACAGTTTTTAACGTTTTCAGGAGCTCATCCAAATGGAATCATATGGCATGTTCTGTTCTATTGCACTGCTTAGTTGCATTGCATGTGGGTATAGCCTGATGTTTTTCATATGTAATCCTTGCAAGACCTAAACATGATTTAGGTGAACATTTCTTTGAAGTCAACCATTTGCATGTGGTCAAATTTTCTCAAGCATGTTCACAGCCTTGCTTGTATCTTCTTTTGTACTCAGATTTCCTTATCACACAGCTAATCATCATTAGATCCCATAACTTGAAATATTGAAACTACTATCACAGCTTCCAATGACTAATTTCTGGACCATCGGTGACACACACTATTGCCCTTTGAAAATTATTCTCATTAAACTCAACTTGGCAAAAGCCTATAGTGGCCAAAGTAATGAGAAAGAATGATGATGATGATGATGATGATGATGATGATTTCTCCAGAGCTCTAGGTAACCCAATGACACTGAACTAAGAGAGTTCAGGAGATACCCTACACACCCAGGAGGAAGAGAAGCCCTTATTTGGCAAGTACGTCAGGTGCCAGGATGGCAGCCCTGGAGTACCCAATGCCTACACAGAGTTCAGAGGTAATGACGGAGGCCGCCCCCACACCAGAAACATTTTGTGATGTGAAAAGTAACCATTTAAAAGATTTCTTCCTCAGATGCCTCAAAGGTCAAGGTTCAATAGATGAAATACAATTTTATGACAACATGTTATCACAACTTTTAGGTAATAGTTGAGAAATTAATCAATGTGGGTGTCACTGGGCACTGCTTTCTCTCAATGTTAAATAGCAAAAAGAACAGAAGAACTTTGACGTTTATGTTTGAGACTCTAATGACAAAAGGCAATTTTAGCAAAGTGGAAACATTAAAATATTCCTGCTACTATAAATAAGAGGAAGATAAGAAGAATACGAGCTGTAATTGGAAATAGGCTCCCTTAAAATAAAAAAGATAAAAAGAAGAAAAACAAAATAAACAGAGCCTTGACATGCAGTAATTGGAATTGTCATATTTCATCCCATGCAATTAAAAGTTAAACCCATTTTCTCAGATTGTATTGTTTAATTTCAAAAGTAAGTAAATATAATTAAAAAGTTAAATAGATATTGTTAGATGCACTGTCAGCAGAGCACAGAAATGCATCAAATGATATTTGAAGACAGTTTTTGTCATTTCAAATGATTATGAAGCAGCCTTGTCACCACAAATGATGAAAATAACTGAGATATTACAATTATTGGTTATTTTTAATAACTCATGCTGCTTGATTGTAAACAAAAAGAAAATGTCTTTTTTTCTATTTAATCTAAAAATAGATACCACCCACCTGTCAGAAAAAGTATAGCAGAAAATCTGCAGAAAGATACATTTCTTTTGGATTCTGTTAATTTGCCTGCAGGTGAGAATAATGCAGCCTTGCAGATGGCTCTGAGAAATCTACCCACACAAGTAATTCATAGACATTTCCACACTTAATGTGAATACTTTGCCTCTAGAATAGAAAAAAATTCCTGCAATAATAGGACCCATTGTTTTCTTTATATGTTAGATGAGACTAAGTAAAATAACCCACGTATGTTTCAATGGATTTTTATTCCTAGAAACATATGCAATAGCTCCTTGTACTAATAGTTTATGTTCTCCGGTTAATACCCCACTTTCAGACCTAATCTCAGGAACTGATGTCTTCCCGGCAGTGTAGACAGCTCTAGTACCCCTGGAAGTCTCTTTCAGATAATCCGCCTCACACTAAAAACCCATGTATAAGTTCCATGCACTGGTAACTCAGGGGCATGCCCTACAGTCTGTAGAAGGACAGTCACAGCAACCGCATCCCTAACAGGTGACTCAGGCTACCAAAACCAAATACCATAGAGTGGGCAGCTTAAAGAAACAAACGTTTGTTTTCCACATTTCTGGAAGATAGAGGTGTAAGATCAAGGTTCCAGTTGGTTAAGTTTCTGGTGAGAGCTCTCTTGGGTTGAAGATGGCTGCCTTCTCCATGTCCTCACATGGCCTTTCCTTATGTGGTGTAGGGAGCATAAGCTGTCTGCTGACTCTTCTCACAAGGACACTAATTCTGTCAGATCAGGGCCTCACCCTGATGACCTCATTTAACCTTAATTACCTCCTTTAAGATCTCACTCCCAAATATAGCCATACCGTGAGTTTAGTGCTTCAACATGTGAATTTATGGAGGACACAATTATTGAGACCACAAAAATTTGTCCTTGGTTCCCCAAAATTCACATCCTTCAAATATGCAAAATACATTTATTTGATTCCAACAACTACCAGTTAACTTGTTCCAGCATTAATTTTAAAGCCTAAAATCCAGTTTCATCTAAGTGTCATCAAAATCCTAGATATGGGTGTGATGATGGGAGGTATAATTTATCCTGTGGCAAACTTTCTTTTTATCTGTGAATCTGTGAATCCCAAATGTGCTTCCAAAATACAATGCGATATGCATAAAATAGATATTCCCTTTCCAAAATAATATAAAAAAAAGATAAATCAGAAGGCAGAAAAGAAATTGTTTCCAAGCCAGTTCAAATCTAGCAAGGCAAGTTTCACTAGATGCAAGGTGTGGAAATGATCTGCTTTGGGCTGATGCTCTGCCCCAAAGGCTCACTGAGGCAGCAGCATCTCCGTATGGCCCTATGCAGGGACCTCATGCCCTGGGCTCTGAAGAACTGCCCTGCCCATGAGGCTGGGGAGGGAGGGGTGAAGCTTGCTGGCACATGAAAGCTAAAGAGGTGGCCCCATCCTTTGAAATCTAGGAGGGGCCAGTCCTGCCCCCTGGGCTGGTGGTGGGAGTGGCAGCCCAAATGATCTCTGAATCTTCTTTGAACTATTTCCTTTCCTTTTCTTAAAGGACAAAGCAGGTTCACAGCTGAATAGGACTCTTGTTTCATTCTATAGAACCCAGATGTCAGAAAGCCTTTACTTTGTCTTTGTTACCTTTAGTTCGAGCTGGCAGTATTTCTACCAGTGCAATCCCATTGCTATTTCTGGCTCTGCAGAGCTGGCTGATCAAATCCATGAGTTGCTCTTGCAGACTCTTCGTCAAACAGTTGTTCAGCCACGCCCTCAGTGCTCTCTTCAAAACAGGTTTTTCATGTTTTGCAATAGGGATAGACCAATAATTTTCAAATCCTCAAGTTCTGGTTCTTCTTTGCTTAACAATGTTTTCCCCATATGTGTTTTCCTTCTCATGTGTAACTGTAAACTGAAAGGAGAAACCAAGATGCTCCTTCAATGTTTTGGCTTGGAAATCTCAGTTAAGCATCCAATAATATTGTTAACATGTTATACCTTCCACAATACACTAGAATGCAATTCGTCCAAGTTCTTTGTCACTTTACGACGAGGATCACCTTCCCTCCAGCTTCTAAAAATCTGTTCCTCATTTCCCTGAAACATCACCAGGATGCCCTGTAATGTCCACCTTTCTACAGTCCATTCAAGGCATTTCATGTTTTGTTTGGTTTTGTTTTTCTAGAATACACCTAAAAGCTCTCCAGCCTCCCTCACTACCCAGGTCCAAAGTCGCTTCCACATTCTTAGTTATTTGTTACAGCAGCATCCCACTTTTTCTGCCAAAATCTGCATTAGTTGGAGTTCTCCTGAAAAACAGAACCAACAGGATGTTAAATGTGTTTTCTGCCAAGATCCCTACTTTATTAACCTCCTTCTCATAGGTCTTGGTCAGCACAACCTGGCATCCAGCAATGCAAAACTTCTAGAAGATCTGAATCCCAGGGACCACATGGTCTAAAAAATGCTAAGATCCACACAAAGGTTATGGGCTCTATTTACTTTCAACCATTATCAGAATATGGCAGTGCACACTGCATAAACTATATTTTCAAAAGTTATCCACAAATAGTGTTTATATTTTCTGTTCTTTTCTCATATTTTGTGTTCAAGCTCTGTGTGGGATCCATGGCCAGACCAGGCAGGGGTTCCTGCAACCCCGAGGTCCCAGAGGGAGTGCTAAAGTGCTCTCTTACCTCTGCTGTCCATGGATGGCTGTGTGTTAACAGCTCAGTTGACCCCTTGCCTTGTCACGTGGGGCAGCGGCCTTCTAACACAGAGGACAAAGGGCCTCTGTGACAGCCTTTTTGGTACCTGTACTCAGTGGGTCCTGAGGTTCTATAAATACCAATGTAGGACTGTGGGACTATGGGAGGATATAAGAATATGTCTGTGAGGATGATATGAAAGTATCCTTATCAGAGTGCCCAGCCTTGTTATGCTTCAGTGAGCATGGTTATGCACAGGAACCCTTTCTTCTGTTACAAAAATGGACCAAGAAAGGCCAGGTCCTCGACTGAATGGTTCTGCATGAGAACATGTACCTTCCAGGTGGTCTGGTCTTAGAATTTCCTCTGGCACTAACTAAGGGTCAGACTAGAGGTGTGCTAGGATGGTGTTTTGGTTCGGTGGAAGTTGACAGAGGGTTGAACTGATCATTACTGGGCAACACAGATGAGAGGTGGTAAAAGGTGTATTTGAACAAGGACGCGTGACAATGTTTAAGCACTGTTCTGCAATGATGATGGAAGGGTGTTCAGAGCAAATTGTCTGAAGATATCACATTTGAGCTGATTTCTAAGGATGAACTCTGTTCAGAGGGAGGGCATCCCAAATAAAAGGGATCACTTAGGCTAAGGCCAAATACATCTGCAAAGGGGAGAGCTCAGGGTAGGCAGAAGCAGTTTAGCAGGACTGGAGGGAAGACAGAGCTCAGAGGGGCATGCACACCATGTTAACTGTTGAATAGAGTGTTTTGAACTTACTTTGCAGGAGTACAAATTTGGCTCATGTGCAGGAGACTATGGTAGCACATACATGTTTGTAACTAAGATGAGGCTTTCACCCTCAAGCTGATGAATATCTAGAAGGACATGTGATCTGCACAGATACATTATTCAAGTGCAAGGTGGCAGGTGCTACAGTAGATGAGGCTCACCAGATGACCAGCATCCCTGGAGCAAACTCAGCAAGAGCCCCACTCCTTTGGGCCATTACTCTGAACCCACTGCTCTTTGTATCTCTTCCTACAATGAGTTCATTTACCTGCTGGGCAGTACTCTGAAGATGATGATGTTATTTATACTCTGCAGTTGGGAAGGAGCAAGTAATGTGTTCAGAGTCACACACTTGGCAAGCAATGAGGTCTAGCTGCAAACCCAGGTGATTCTCCCAGCCATGCCATCCCTCTGTACCTCTAATCCATATGAGCCTCCAGGATCAGAGATTCAAGATGGGTGCCTCTGGAAGCTGGAGATCTAACAGCCTTCTGGAAATGGGCTCAGAGTGATGCAGGATTTTTTTCAGACCCTTCGATGGACTCATGACAGAGATGACTGTTTACTTGGCCCACTGCGCTCAGCTTTTTGCAGGAGGGAGCATTTAAGCAAGCAAGTGCAAGACCTGGCTATCTGCTCTGGGTGCTGGCAGGAGCAAGCTCTGTGTGGGACCCATGGCCAGACCAGGCGAGGGTGCCTGACCCAGAAGCCTCAGAGAGAGAGCTAAAGTGCTCTCTTATCTCTGCTGTCCATGGATGACTGTGTGTTAATAGCTCAGTTGACCCCTTGCCTTGTCACGTGGGGCAGCGGCCTTCCATCACAGCGCGAAAAGGGCCAGTGTGACAGCCTTTTTTGGTACCTGCACTTAGTGGATCCTGAGCTCTTATCCAGCCTCCAAGAAGAATGAGGATGCACAGATACTTGAAAGAGGGTGAAGGCAGAGAGTTTTATTGTGCAGTGGAAATGACTCTCAGCAGAAAGGGGAGTTGGAGAGGGGACAGGAAGGGCAGGCTGTCTTCTCCCAGAAGTCCAGCCATATCTTCCCCTGAGTCAAATCATCTCTCTTCTTCAAAGTCTTGTGGTATCTCTCAGAAGTCAAGCCGTCTCTCCCTCTACCAACTGAGTCTGGGGATTTTATAGGCATAGCATGGCAGCGGGTGAGCTGTAGGTAGTTTTAGAAAAGGCAACATTTGATGGGTAAAAATATATTATTCAGAAAGGACCAATTGGAAGAGAGGGAGCAAATAGGAATAGAAGTTCTCACTGTGGGTGGTGGGTTTCAGGCTACCCTGCCTTGAAGGTGCAGTTTCACTGGGAACCAGCCCGTCTGCCTAGAATTTCTCTGCCTCCTGCCTCTATTAATATGTGCAGAAATCCTTTGCAGGCCAAGGTGGTGGACCAGTCAGTGGTGGGAACCTCAAAGCAAAGTGGCAGCCATATTTTCTACAGCAAGCCTTTCCTGAGTAGCACTCACAGGCATCATGGCCAGGAAGAAAGCCAACAGGCTCTGGCTATGACCACTGACCTGCCCCCAGGATCTAGCTGCATACATGGTATGCCTGAGAAGTCACAGCTTATACCTGAGTTTGTAGGTAAAAGCTGCAGTTCCCAGGTCTACATAGAGCTCCTAGAAATTAGACAGGGGCTACCCTCTAGCCACAGCCCCTCCTGTTCACTTGAATGAGATGTTTCCTCAATAAAGTTACCATTCACAGTCCTGCAAAGTGACTCACATCCCTAGACCTTGGGCTGTGTGCTCCAAGGGCACAGGCTCACTTCAAAGTCCTGATGCTGCAGCCAGGATCATTGACCACAGGATCCAGGTGGCCCTTGTCCATGTCAGCACCTTTTCCTCTGTGCCTCGTCCTCTACATCTTACTCAGATGGCTTTTTCATATGCAGCAGTTATTGAAATGGTCTCTGCTCACCAATTATTAATAACTCTACAGCCTTGAGTTTTAACCTGGGTGAAGTGTGCAAAATGCAATGTAAGAAATATTAAGGGAAAACTCATTATGACATTTCTTTAAAAATACTTTCTAGAATGTCTTACATCTGCCCTTATAGAAAATTAAAGAGATGAGCAGATCATAGTTTATTTTAGACAGATTTCTTTGTGCCATTTGCTCTTATTTTTCTTTCTTTTAAAGTCTGAATTTTCTTTGTAAAAGATGAAGCTCTCATACTGGCTTCGATTTGAGAAGATAAGCAACATATATCTCCTGCCAACCTTTCAAGGAAAGAAATTTTTCTACCTGAAACTGAATATTTGATCGTTTTAACCTTGTTTTTTTAAAAAACGTTCAGCCTTCTCAGGGAAATTACCGTGGATATAGTCATTTGATATTATATAACTATATATTGGCATAATGCTTCTAGATTCAGACCAATTTAAGGAATATCTTTTTTAAATTTTTAAATGAAGAGGTGTTAGAAAAGAGAGACACAGTGGAACACATCTAGTCAACATCTTTATACAGAATGCTTGTCAACTCTGGAAGGGTGATGACCGTCCCTAATGCTATCTGGGGAAAGGGCTATGTTTTATAATTGTGCTAATGTCTTCCCAACCCATCACCACTATAGGTTATGACTTTTTGAGGTGAGAGAACCTTAGGTTTTGCCTCAAGCTGGTCATTAAGTGTTGCTAATGGTAGCTTTCCTGAGGAAATTGGAAATAACAGGGTGTGATTTAGTATAAATATGACATGTCAGGTGCTGTCCTCCGAAAAATGTCATTGTTGAGGTGGGATCACTTGAATCACATAGGAAGTATTGCCCTATTTTCAATTAGAATAGAAAAGGACTCTGATGCCTGAACAAATCTCTTGCGTTGCCATTTTTGATCACTGACTCTTCATGGGAAAGGTAGGCTGCAGTGGGCTCTGGATTTTGGCTGGAGCCACAGGAATAAGCTGTATTGCTTCCTTCTTATTTGTCCAGGGCGCATGCCAAGTCAGAGAGGTGTCCTGTTCAGGATTCGAGCCCCTCGTGTGGGTGCACAGGCTCAGTGAGAAGCAGGTGAGAGTGAGAGGTCAGGACCTCCAGGAACGTATGATGATTTGAAACAAATCTCTCCAAGATTTCCGTTGTCCACTCCTGCTTCTTAGTAAAAACTTGCATATAATTTCTTTAAAAGATCTGTAATCTAAAAACTAAATCTCAAATCCAAATAGAAAAAAATGTTCAGGAATCCAGAGACAGGAAAAGCTCAGGAAGAGTGAACTGAATGCTTTGTTTGCTGGATACTGTGTGAAGAAGGACATTGTCTGAGGTCCCACCTCTCACCAGAACCCATGCCGACCTGCTTGGACACGTGTGTCCACTCATGCAAGCTGTGTATCTCTGACCTTAGCAAGGCCACATGGCCCCTCTGAGACTAAGTTTCTTCACTTATCAAATTTATAAAACTGAAACATTCACATCCACTTGTGAGAACCAAATGCATCAGTAGATGTAAAAGCACTGAACCTAGCACCCAGTGTGTGGTAAAGCATCCAGTGAGTGTCATGTAAATATGAATTACTACAGAGAAGCTTTGTAAAAGCATAAGCACTGAATTTGTTCATTCACTCTAAACCTTTAATGTATGCCCATGCTCTCTCAGCTTTTTCATGGTCCGTGCATACAAAATTCAGCATCGTTCAATTAAATGCATTTCTCAGTAGAAAATCAGTGTGTTTCCCTATGCAGGCTGCCACCAGTCTCCCACATCTACAGTCAGCCTAGCCAGGGCACCCTCTCCTGTCGGCACATTTGGATTGAACCCACTGTGCAGGACAGGCATAGTAGGATGATTGACCTGCAACGCAGAAGCCACGGTGTAAGGGGATGCTATTTGCCCGTAATTCTCCCCTGTTATATTCACTTATTTATCTTTATAACAGGGCAGCATGACCTTTGTCATTTAAAATACTGGAAACATTGTAGATGCTGTGTATTTAGCTTTTAAAGTATTATTTTGCAAATGCAAATTCAATCAACTGTCCAATCCATGTCACGCTAACCGTGGACAATGTTAGAGTCACATCTTTCCATTTGCCTTCTTCTTCAGCACTGTGATTTGTCACTGCACTGGGCTGAATAGTGTCCCTTGCCCCCAAATTCATGCTTACTCAAAACCTCAGAATGTAACCTTGTTTAGAAGTGGAGTCTTCATGGATGTAATCAAGTTAGGATGAGGTCCTTCTGGATAAGGGTCAGCCCTAAATCCAATGGCAAGTGTCTCTATGCAAGAGGAGAAGGCATGAACACACAGAGACAGGGAGGGGAGACGGCTGTGTGGGGGCAGCTGCAGAGCCTACAAGAGGCATCTCTAAGCCAGGACTTGACAGCACCAAAAGCTGGGAGAGGCAAAAAAAGGATTCACCCACTGAGCCCTTGGAGGGAGCACAAGGCCTTAATTTCACACTGCTGGACTCCAGAATTGTCAGGGAGTACATTTCTACTGTTTGAAGTCACCTGTTTGTGGTCCTTTCTTATATAGCAGCATCAGGAAACTTGCTCCGATCCAGCCTCGATTTCCTTTCCTTAGACTGCCCCTGCTGGTAAAGGGACAGACTTGGGCCCACAGAAGCAGGCATTGGCCAGTAGCCATGGTGACTAGGTGTCTCTCTGCATCCGTTGCCTGCAGTGGGATCATGGGTGTGCTATTCAATCTAGTTGCCCCTCAATTTCCACATAAATAAAAACAGGACAATCGAAAAAGCTGGTGTATAATATTCTACTAATAAGCATAAACCCTATTAATAGAGATATTTATATTTTCTCATATGATGGTAAGAACTCTATGAAAAACACTTTCATGTTAGACCAAGATCAAATGGAACACCATCTTTGACGATTTCTGCAAGTAATTTAGGAGGCGCTTAATTTCAGCTATGCCTGCCACCTTTGAAATATATATCATGCACATTTGAATGCAAAATGTTTGTAAGTAAAAAATGTGGTTTCTAATAGCAAGAACATGACAGATGTCTGCTGAAAGCACAATTATAGATTAGTTTTGGGCTTCTTGGGCAGTGGGGGGTGAGGGATTAATATCATCATTGGTACCCAGCTGAGTATTCAAAAAAAACCTGGCCAGTAACTTCAGGAATCAGCAGCTCGGGAGAGCTGGTTTGGACCCCACCCTTTCTTCATGTCTTCCTGCTGCAACTTACAGCTGCTGGACCTGGGAAGCCCACCAAGCTGAGGCCAGGATGAAGTCAGTGGAGCTGCGAAAGGTAGGCAGGGTCTGTGTCTCGGTTGCCGTGTGTCTTCTCCATCTGGGTTTCTCTGGCACTTCTTCCTCAGCGTGGTTCATTCTCTTCCTGAGTCCCTCCAGCAAAGGCACCTGACTTGTCATTCAACTGTGTGTGTCTGTCTGCCCTCCTCCCTCAGCTCTTGTTGAGGATGGGGGTGTCTTGTTCATTGGCCTGAACAGAAGCAAGTTATGGGGGTCACCTGTCAATCATAGTGGCTTCTTACAATGCCCATTTGGGCATTCCCTCAAATAAATGGCAACTGAAATCCTATTGTGGCTGAGTAGTTATGCTTCAAAAATGGTCCTCATTCCTTTTTTGTGTTATCCTTATATTGTAAAATAATGTAACAACATGAAAATAAATTCAAAAGAAAACGACTATTTTCTCACCCCGGCACTCGGTTGGTTTTTGTGTATTCTCTTCCAGTCTCATCCACACATACACAGATACTTCCCGAAGTTGTAATCAAAGAGTATAAATGGTTACTTAACATAGGCATTTTTCTCTCCTGCTATGCAATTTTGTACACATTTTAAATGACTCTAATATTTTTCCAAGGGATATATTGGAATTTATCTTTTCATGTATTCACAGACATTTAAATAGTTTTTCTCCAAATAATTAAAAGCTTTCTTTATGTAGTTATTTTGGGTCTAGGCTATTAAATACTAAGTATATGACTTTAAAACTGCTTTATAACACATGATTTATGATTTCCATTGTGTATTTTAGTAAATACAGTGTAGTGGACACCTCATGTCCGTAGAAATGACACACTTCTGCTGACATATGGTAGTTTATTTCCTTGGACACAGTCCTCAGAGTGGAATTTCTGCAGTTCAGGGATCAACCCTTCTGCCACCTTAACACTTTTTATGGGGCTCTGCATTTAGTCTGCATCAATATTCAGGGCTAATGTGGTTGCACAAGTGAGTGCTCCTTCTTTGGTAAATATTTGTTTATTAGGAAGATACGAATTAACTATTAAACACGTAATGTACAAATTTAAATGATACTACATTCCCATAATATAGTGGCAACACTGAATCCTTATACATATGTGAATAAAAATCTGTGTCTCAGAGAGGTAGGTAAGAGCCACAATTTCCCTCAGTTGGTGAAAGAATGGAACTAACCATACAGTTTCTTGAATTCCAGGACATGCTTCACGGAGAGACAGTCCAGCGTGGTGTCAACCAACATTACTGATGTGGCACGCGATCAGCTGTCTTCGCGTCAGCTACTCAGCTCTATACATTTTATTTTATTTTTTTCTTTAGTCAAAGAGAATCCATTTATTTATTCACGCAGTTCTTGTTGTGTGCTGGGCACAGTCACAGGAACTCAGGATGCAAAACTAACCCACCCAACAAAGCCCTGCTGTTAGGAGATGACAGCATCATAACCAAGCAAATGTACAAAGAAGCAAGAAACTAGGGAACCGAACACGTAGAAGTCTTGCCATGCAGTGAGGTAATCTGGGGAGAAAGGCTGGTATATAGATGCCTTACCACACGCTGGGTGCTCGGTGAGGGGCTTTTACATCTGCTGATGTATTTGGTCTTCACAAGTGGATGTTAATGTCTCAGTTTCATAAATTTAATAATGAAGAAACTAAGTCTCAGAGGGGCCACGTGGCCTTGCTAAGGTCACAGATGTGCAGCTTGCTTGAGTGTACACACATGTCCAAATAGGTCGGCATGGGTTCTGGTGAAAGACGGGACCTCAGATGATGTCCTCCTTCACACAGTATCCAGCAAACAAAGCGCTCAGTTCGAGCTTTTCCTCTCTCTGGGTCCCTGAACATCCTCTCATTCTTTGAGCATCACATAGAGATGTCTTGTGAAAATTATAAATGAATAAAAAAAACTTTTATATTTATTTATTTTTATTATACTTTAAGTTCTGGGTTACATGTGCAGATCATGCAGGATTGTTACATAGGTATACATATGCCATGGTGGTTTGCCGCATCTATCCCCCGTCACCTACATTAGGTATTTCTCCCAATGTTATCCCTCCCCAATCCCCCACCCCCTGCTATCCCTCTCCTAGCCACCCTCCACCCTCCAACAGGCCTCAGTCTGTAATGATTCCCTCCCTGTGTCCATGCGCTCTCATTGTTCAATACCCACTTATGAGTGACAACTTGCAGTGTTTGCTTTTCTGTTATTGTGTCAGTTTGCTGAGAATGATGGTTTCCAGCTTCATCCATGTCCTTAAAAAGGACATAAACTCATCCTTTTTTATGGCTACATAGTATTCCATGGTGTGTATGTGCCACATTTTCTTTATCCAGTCTATCATTGATGGGCATTTGGGTTGGTTTCAAGTCTTTGCTATTGTGAACAGTGCTGCAATTAACATATGTGTGCATGTGTCTTTATAATAGAATTATTTATAATCCTTTGGGTATATACCCAGTAATGGGATTGCTGGATCAAATAGTATTTCTATATCTATATCCTTGAGGAATTGCCACACTGTCTTCCACAATGGTTGAACTAATTTATACTCCCACCAACAGGGTAAAAGTTACTATTTCTCCACATACTCTTCAGCATATGTTGTCTCCTGATTTTTTTAATGATCACCATTCTAACTGATGTGAGATGGTATCTCACATCAAGATACCATCTCTCTACTGACCAGTGATGATGAGCATATTTTCACATTTGTTGGGTGCATAAATGTCTTCTTTTGAGGAGTGCCTGTTCATATCCTATGCCCACTTTTTGATGTTTTTTTTTTTTTTCTTGTAAATTTGTTTAAGTTCTTTGTAGATTCTGGATATTAGCTCTTTGTCAGATGGGTAGATTGCAACAATTTTTTTCCATTCTGTTGGTTGCCAGTTCACTCTAATGATTGTTTCTTTTGCTGTACAGAAGCTCTTAAGTTTAATTAGATCCCATTTGTCTATTTTAGCTTTTGTTGCCATTGCTTTCGTTTTTTTGGTCATGAAGTCCTTGCCTATACCTATGTCCTCAATGGTATTGCCTAGGTTTTCTTCTAGGGTTTTTATGGTTTTAGTTCTTATGTTTGAGTCTTTAATCCATCTGGAGTTAATTTTTGTATAAGGTGTAAGGAAGGGGTCCAATTTCAGCTTTCTGCACATGGCTAGCCTGTTTTCCCAACACCATTTATTAAACAGGGAATCCTTTCCCCATTGCTTGTTTTTGTCAGGTTTATCAAAGATCAGATGGTTGTAGATGTGTGGCATTGCCTTTGTGGCCTCTGTTCTGTTCCATTGGTCTATATCTCTATTTTGGTACCAGTACCATGCTGTTTTAATTACTGTAGCCTTGTAGTATAGTTTGAAGTCAGGTATCATGATGCCTCCAGCTTTTTTTTTTTTTTTTTTTCCCTTAGGATTGTCTTGCCTAAGGTAGTAGTGCATTTTTTTCTATTTGGATTTGGGATTTAATTTTTAGATCACAGATCTTATAAAGAAAATGTGGTTGGGAAGAGCCTCTGTGACAAGGTGACATTTAAGCAGAGCTCCAAAGGAAAGGAAGAAGACAGCCAAGGACTTATCAAGAAAAGAGCTTCCCCAGATAATGGGGTAATAAGAGCAAAACCCTGCAAAGAGAACAAGAAGACAAGCATGAGAAATAGGCAAAGCCAGATGGGAAACAGGAGATGGAGAGGGAGAGAGGAGCTAAGGTAGGAGGGCTGGTGGGAGGCCAGCTGATGTAGGACCTTCTGGGCTGTGGGGCTGCCAACATTTTGCCAAGGAGGTAAAGAAACTATTAGAGAATTTTTATGGGAGAAGCAATATGATCTAAATTGGGGTGTGTGTGTGTGTGTGTGTGTGTGTGTGTGTGTGTGTGTTTAAGGGTGTCCCTGGGTAGGAATAGGTGAGAGATGGTAGGAGTGAAAGAACTAAGATCTATTAGCAGACTTGAAGACTCATGGTGCAAAAGTCCAGGTGACAGACAGTGGCAGCCTGGGCTGAGTTGTGACTCATGAATGGGAAAATGAGGGTTCACTGAAAATATCCAGAAGACAGAGCCAGTAGCATCTACCAATGAATTAGCTGTGAGGTGAGAGATAAAGTTTGGAATTATGAGCAACTGGAAATTTGTTTTTTTTTTTTTTCTCAATAATGAGGGTGAGTTGTAACAGGTGTTGAGACTAAATGATGGATGCATTTTCCCCATTGCAGGCTCCCGTAAGCGCTTTCAGAATTTGTCTACAGCACTGCCAATGGGTTGTGTTTGTAAATAACATTTTAACGAACAAGCACATTCATGTAATTTTTTTCTCCTTAAATGTGATTTTACTCTCTCATTAGCAATATAAGGGTTTGGTGAGGAATCGGCATACCATGCCATTCTGAACTGTGAGTAGCATTGTACTAGGAGTGGTCAGGTACCCCAAAATTGCTTTGACAAGGTGCAATACATTGAAGCAGGTAGCAGGTAAGATCAGAGGCTTGAGTAATAGAGGGGAAAGCAAGCCAATAGCACACCTATGCAGGTAGTGAAGTCCAGGCAGTGACACTTCTGCAGATAAAGTCAGGCACAGATTTGACGACAGGTGAAAAAAGAATTATGCTAGAAAAAACAGTGAGGAACAGGATTGTGATTTGTGATCTTAAAGTAGTTCTTGTTAGTTTCTTGTTTTATTTTGTTTTTTCCTTCCTGTCTTGGCATAATGCTCAGATTCTGTGAGTTAAAGAGAAATTTTTTGAACTATGGACATAGAGAAAATATGAGCAAAGGGCTAGAAACCTGCTAGGGCAAGGCAGCCTGCCAGGAAGCTCCCCCGACCCCAGACCCTGCCTCTCCTGCTCACACATGGACCCCTGGAACGGGCCTCGTTTCCCTTTCTTTGGATCAGAAAACACCTGGTACAGATGCCAATGTGAAGCAAAATGAAAGTATTTGTGGAAAATCTTTTGACTTTTCTTTAGAGCTAAAACACATCACAAGGGTGTATCCAAGAAGGTGATTGAATATGCTATGGAATTACATGAGAATATACCAATGAATTTCTCTCAGGAGAACCAAGGGAGCAAAGACCCAAGAGGAGGGATGAGTACAACTACACAGCCATGTTCCATCGAGAGGCAACAGCAGGATAGATGAAGTGGTCAAAATAGTCCTTCAGCAGCAGCAAGTCTGAGGTGGTTTGATAGAACCTAAAGATAATTTGATCTGGAAATTCACTTCTGTGCTCCTTTCCTGCTGCCCACCAGTATCAAAGGCACAGTCAGTGTGAGAAAGAGAGTTCAATGCCTATTATTAACGAAGTTAAATGTGACTGAGTGGCAACGGGTGAAATGTGCTGATGGCACAAAATTTTTAGGTTAGCCAAGACCAGAGAGGAAGGTAAAGCTTCCTAGATGGGTTGAACAAAACTCAGTAATTGGGCAACATTATGGCAGATGAAATTCACTGTAGACAAGCACAGGGTGAAACTTACTGGGAGAAATAAATTAAATGCCTCGTCTATGCCGAAGAGCTCTGAATTAGTTGTAACCTCCTGAGAATAAGATCTAAAAATCATCATAGCTCACTGAAAACATCTGCTCTATGCAGAGCACCAGTCAAAAAGAATGAACAAGATGTCAGGCTGTGTGAAGAAGGAGATGAAAAATGCATGAATGATTTAAAGTCATTATAGCGAAAACCCACTGTATAATCTTTTGTAAAAACCAAGAAGAAAAACTTAAAAGTGGGGGGGAACCAATGTAACAGGGGTCAATTGGCTATGCATATGTTAAGACTTCAAAATAGAAGGGAGAGAAATAAGCAGAATCGTTTTCTATTTTCACTTCCTATAAATGGATAATATAATATAGTGTTTGCAGAAAGACTAAAGTCAAGTTGAATCATCTTCATTCAGGAAATGATTGCAGAAGACTAAATATGTCATGAAATTCCAGGGAAAACATATTTCAGGCAAAAGACTGTGAGGATTTCCTTCTAAGGGAGCTGGTTTTAGTTCCCGCAGGTGGTGAGCAGCTTAAGTTGGAACCAAGTGTTCAAGAAGGGGTTTCAAGAATTTCTTTTTTGGCAGCACATCTGGCCCAAGCCATCATGTAGAAACCAACGGAAAACTTCATTTCACGTTCACATTTAGTGTTTCCCATTTCCCTTTACAAGTCAAAATCTCTTCATAGTGTCTGCATTTTCTCTGCTTCCTACACTTCATTCATTAGCCTCTCCCAGTCTCAGAGTTAGCCCTCATTAGAAACATTGACAAGTAAGCCTTTTCATAGCATTGATTTCTTTGTTTATTGAGAAGCCTCCTAGTACTTCATACGTGGTCATTCTGATTCTTCCTTTACGTCCCAATCACAATTTTTATTCAGCGATATGAATCTTCCAAGAAGAAGTTACCCATTTTACTGAAGACTGATAAAGAAGTTATTATTACCAAAGCACATAAATCCTGTACTTACTAGAAATAAACTCTCTCCTTTGAAACAAACTAGAGTGTGCTCTAAAAGGTGACTTGTTTACTGTTCTTTTTTGAAATGAAACATCACTGAATTTCATGCTGTGATTCAATACAGAAGAAGCAGGCTCAGTAAAAGCAGCACTTATAAAACGGAAGCCTTCGGCAGCCTAGGCAGGGCCTTCCTGGATGAAACTGGGGTTGGGTCAGGTTTAAGACCTGCTGATTTAGAGAGTCCAGCTTCTGCATCTTGAATCCTCATTAAAATTGCCCTGCAAGCCCTGGGCTTCCCACTCCTTTGCCCTATATTGTTGTTTACGTAGTGTGGCTGCACTGCTAACACCTTCATGATGTCCTGTTTCACTGGATTGCATCATGGCCGGTTCTTCTCCCCTTCCTCTACCCAGGCCCTCTGGCAGATAAGTTCACAGAGTCCCTTGAACATGGATCCAGCTTCTTCCCTGGATTTGTGTCAACAAATAGAATAAGGCAGATGTAAGATTGTGCAGGGTTCCAGCCCAGGCCTGGAGAGCCTTCCTGTCTCAGTTGCTTTCTGGGGCCTCTGCCTTCACCATGAAATGGATGTTGTTGAATTTGCCTGCTAATGTCATGAAGGGGATGAGAGAAACATGGAGCAGAGGTCGGCTCATGCCCACTGGATCCACGTTCACAAGTGGGCTAGCCAAGACCAGGCTAGATCAGCCAGCCCCAGGCTTACTACAGGTGTGTGAGCCCAAGAGAAACTAATGTAGCTCAGCTTGCCTCATGCATCCTGATAGACTTAAAAGAAATAATTAATAAATATTGTTTTTTATATTACTAAAATTTGGAGTAGATTTGTTGTGCAACAAGAGCTAACCTGTATACTTTTGCATTTATTCCCTCTCTCTCTTTCTAGAAAGTAGGGATCCCTGTCTGTTTTACTCACCATTTTTTTCCCCCTAGAACTCAGATCTAAGTTCCTGGCCCCTAGAAGGGACTCAGAAAATGTTCTTGAATGATGGTATCATTCACTTAGTCAATCAGCCTTGGCCATTCAGTAGCCCTGAGCTAAATTACCAACATTTTGGCCCCTTGGAGCATTGGTTGGAAGAATTTTTTCTATAAAAGTTGGATAACATGTATCTTAGCCTTTGTGAGGCCCTAGGATCTTTTTTGTTGTTTTGGTTTCACAGCTCTTTAAAAAGTTAAAAACTGTTTTTAGCTTCAAGGGTAGACAATAAACAGTCCCGAGGCTATAGTTTCTTGACCCCCGCCTGAAGGATGGCTCTCCCTGGATTCACACTGGCATCACACGTTGGGTTGTTCTGGTACACATCAGTGCTCCCTTCTGTGAAATTCATGACTCAATACTTTGTAGAGACTAAGACGGGAGATGCTGGTGAATCGGCTACATTGAGGCTTTCTCCACTGGCTCATCCCAAAAGGAGTGACATTCCTGAGGCACTGCATTGCGGTGGCTCATGGACACATTGGAAACTGCCACATTTCCATCATTTCCTTCCTCACTTGGAAGGCTCAAGACCAGTTTTTTGTCCTACTATAAAACCAGGAAGCCTTCTGCATGTGTTTTTTATGGACATTTTTTTATTTTACAACTTTCTCTCTCTCTCTATTATTGCTTCAAAGTTACCCTCTACTTATTTACTCAATTATATAAACTGTAAGTGTCTGGATTCTGCTCATAAGAAGCAAATAATACATAAATAATTTTTAAAGTACAGTATTTATAAATTAAGAAGATGTTCATCAAACTGCTCATGAATTTATGAATTTTAAAAATGAATTAGGAAATAATATTCTACCACAATAAACTAGTTGTATTTAAGAATTAATTGAACTTACATTTAGTTTTTGATGAAGATGTCTTTTTGTTTTGTTTTGTTTTGTTTCATTTTTTGTTTGAGGCAGGGTCTTACTCTGTTGCCCAGGCTGGAGTGCTGTGGCATGATCTCAGCTCACTGAAACCTTCACCTCCTAGGTTCAAGCAATTCTCATGCTTCAGCCTACCAAGTAGCTGGGATTACAGGTGCACACCACCACACGTGGCTAATTTTTGTATTTTTAGTGGAGATGAAGTTTCGCCATGTTAGCCAGGCTTTTTTTGAATTACTAACCTGAAATGATCCTCCTGTCTCAGCCTCCCAAAGTGCTGGGATTATAGGCATGAGCTAACATGCCCAGCCAATGAAGATGTCTTTTTACAAAATAACATAATAGCCAAAGTATGGAATCAACCTAAGTGCCTGTTAAAGGATGGATAATGAAAATGTGGTAGGCATACTCAGTGGAATACTATTCAGTCATAAAAAAGAATGAAATTCTGCCATTTGCAGGGACACAGATGGAACTGGAGGTCACTATTTTAAGGAAAATAAGCCAAGCACAGAAAAACAAATATCACACGTTCTCACCCACATATGGAGACTAAGAGAGTGGATCTTATGATGATACAGGGTAGGTTGCTGGTTACCAGAGTCTGGGAAGGAGACTGGGGAGAGGGAATGAAGAGGAAAAAAAGGATATAAATTTATTTATTATCACTGAGCTGTACACTTAAAAATGGTAAAGATGGGCTGGGCACAGTGGCTCATGCCTGTAATCCCAGCACTTTGGGAGGCCGAGGTGGGTGGATCATGAGATCAGGATATCAAGACCATCCTGGTCAACATCATAAAACTCCATCTCTACTAGAAACACAAAAATTACCAGGGTGTTCTGACACGTGCTTGTAACCCCAGCTACTCAGCAGGCTGAGGCAGGAGAATTGCTTGAACCAGGGAATTGGAGGTTGAAGTTAGCCAAGATCACACCACTGCACTTCAGCCTGGTGACAGTGCAAGATTCCATCTGAAAAAAAAAGGGGGTAAAGATGATAAATTTTATATGTACATTGTATTAGTCCATTCTCATGCTGCTAATAAAGACATACTTAAGACTTTGTAATTTATAAAGGAAAGAGGTTTAATTGACTCACAGTTCAGCATGGCTGGGGAGGCCTCACTAAATTTACTATCATGGAGGAAGGGGAAACAAACTTGTCCTTCTTCACATGGCAGCAGGAAGGAGAAGTGCTGAGCAAAGGAGGAAAAGCCCCTTATAAAGCTATCAGGCCTTATGAAAGCTCACTCACTATTACAAGAATAGCATGGGGGTGAACACTCCCATGATTCAATTACCTCCCACTGGGTCCCTCCCACCACACGTGGGGATCGTGGGAACTACAAATCAAGATGAGATTTGAGTGAGGACACAGCTAAATCATATCATACATCTTGCTTCAATTAAAAAAGATCTATCTATTATAGATGGAGCAAGACGCTCACATAGGGACATTTCTCTAAACAAGACAGCCAGTTCAGTGTGAGAAGTATTTGTAGCTGTATTCTGGGTGAATTCAGTGTGATTTGTATGTATAGCTGTGTTCTGGGGAGAGTGATTTATGCTTTGCACATGCAGACTATCTATATGACAAGGACAGCTATCTCAGTATTATTCAGAAAGGATGGCACCTACTACATTCTAAAGTAATTATTTGCCTAAATGTTGTTTCCACTAGACTAGAGAGCAGATTTTCTTTTCTTTCTATTTCCAAATTCCTTAGAAAGTTCCTTGGTTTAGCGTTAGATATATAATAGAAAGCCATTAAATTAATTCATCCTCAAAAGCTTTGGATTTTTCAGAAAGGATTATTATTTCATAATAGTAGAAGATTTTGTGGTTTCAATGTTGTCTTTTTAATTTGTTTATCATAAGAAGAGATCTGTTACAAACTGGAAAACTGAGTCAAAGAAAAGGCTAGACTTAACCTAAATTAGTCATCTAGTTGATGATACACCTTTTACCAGAATTCAGATCTTCCAAAGGCTAGTTCAAGCTTCCTTCTAGGATACCAAACTGCTTATTGATGTGAAAATTTAAATGATAGATCTGTAATCATGAAAAAAGATGTTTTACAGCCAAATATATCTGAACTTCTTAGGCATAGAATTCCCATATAAAAATAACTTCCATCAATCCATTTTCCCTTCTCTCTTGTCCCAATGCAGTGGTGTACTAATTCAATTATCAAAAGTTAGTTAAGATAAGAATCTTTAAGTTTCACTATTCACCTCATTGTGTTTATTCTCCAAGGCTTCCAAAACACCTGTAGAATCGGCCCTCCTTGCAGGAGAGATGTGACTACTGGCAGAGATTACCTTGTTCATTGCAAAGCTGAGCCCTATTCTGATGAAATCTACCTCTTCCAATTATTTTAACAAAAGATGAAGAAAGATAGAGTTTCAGTACTGGTAATTACCTGTAAGGAAGTGAATCACGCCACAGAAAGGTGACTTTCTCACCGACGTTCTCCTTCAGCCCCTCCTGGCATTGTGCCTTTCCTGGGTCACGGAGGTCACCTTCCTTGGCTTTCCTCGCCCCTGGCACCTGTGCACTGGCTGTAAAAGGGGAAGAGAGGATGGGCGAATCCAGAGTATTTTTCCCTCACTCTGCTTCAGAAAGTGTTCTCTGACTGTGGTGATACTGCGCTAGGCCACCGAGGGTGCTGAATATCGCCGTCATGGCCCTAGTTACCTTCTCACCTTTGAGGCTTGGTGACTTGGCCCCTCCCCTCCTATCAAGGCTGCCAGGCTTCCTGCACTGGCTGGTTTCTGTGCTACCTCACCTACTTCTATTGGCTCTTCAGTTATTTCATCATCTATGTAACAAATTCCTTGCTTTCTTTCCCCTCCACTTAAAATACATAGAGCTGCTTTATTTTCTGCTTAGACAGTGCAGAATACAAACCAGTTACTTACTCTTCTTCATTTAAAGCAGAGAAAACTGAGTCTCACAACAACAAAATGTCTTGCTGACAATCCCACGCCTGGTAAGTGGTAGAGTCATGATTTTAACCCAGATCTGTCTGTCTCTCAGGTCCGTGGTGCCTCCACCATGGCTGGCCAATTCACAGGGTGGTATGAAAAGCTACTGATGAGCTGGGGCTACACTGGCTTCTGCTGGTATCAGTACTGTGGAGCCCTTGCCCTCTAACTGGCAATAGATGACCATCTTTTGATTCCAGGAGCTATAGACAGGGGATTCAGTGTTTGGACCCTGTGTCTTGGGGACAACCCATAATAGTCCTTCTAAACCTGTGTCGGATGGGTCACTGGGTGGTGACTGACCTTCAAATGGTGAACAACATGCAACTGGGAGGCCTGTCATTGACATCAGTGACTAACATGACATGAGAAAGGGCAGGAGAACACGCAGACCATCACCTGAAAGAGTAATCTTTGGGCAGCACTTGGAGTGTGCAATAATTAATCAAAATCATCACCAACAATAAGTGTAGCCAAGTGCAGCCAAGAGTGATAACTGTAGTATTTCCCAGCACACATAAAGCCCCAATCATTCTGTCCAGTTTTGAGAAACGTAGATTCAGTTGTTATCTTTAAAACACAAAATGACAAAAAGGCTTCATCCTTTGCACCTTGAAACTGCATGGTAATATTTACTGTTTTATTGGAAGAGGAGCACCAGTGCCTAACGTTTCACCATTTCACCTCTGAGGCTTCTGGACCATGTCAGAATAAAAGCAATCAATATCAGTTAATAAGCCAGATCAGTGTTATTAGTATTCTTTACAACCTTGGCATACTTCATTTTATGTACAGATTGCCTATGAAAACTTGGGCTTATATCTTGTCTAGACAATGCCTTACATGGTCATTCAAATTAATAATGTGCCAGAATTATCTTATGCTTAATGCAGCTGACTCTATATTGACTCTGGAAATTAAATTTACTCCACAGTGCTATTGACAGCTGGGTCTCCAGCATATTTAATGGATTTGAATGAAGATGGGGCTATATCTTGTGCCTTCAAGCAAAATGTTGATAACTCATCATTTTCCTAAAACGTGAGAAAGTGCTTTATCTATAAAGGTTCCATCTCTCAGTGGACTAAATCAATGTAAGAGCTGTTTGCAATGGGCAAGAACTTGCCTCTGTGTAAGAAAACAAAAAGGAAACTATCTCAGACAGTGTGTAAAACAAGTGCTTACTGGTTCATTAAATGTGTGGCTCTGAAATCTCAATGCATTTCAAAGAAGTAGTTTAGTCCCGAGGAGTAAAACTGTGTCCTGTGAATTTGATTTGAACATAATGAAAATTCTCATAAATGTGTATGTTCAAAGTCAGGGCCAGAAACAGGGCTCTCCAAGTTTCTACTGGTTTATTTCATGCATGGGGAGGGTAAGCTATGCACCCTGCCTGAGCCATTTTTTGACTTGTGAAAGTGACCTCAGGAGGGGAAATAAATGTAAACTACTTTAAAGATCAATTATACATGAAAATTCTTTGGCATGGGCAGGCTTGGTTTAGTAAAACTAACCTATCAAGGACTACTAACAGATTTTACTGGCCTCACCTCCAGCCATCTCTAGTATAAGAAGACATAAATGGGACGAGGTATAACTTTTCTGATTTCTAGAGATATGGTCTATTCTATAGTTGATTTTGAGATAGCTCTTCACATATTGCTGTAAAATAATACAGTCCAGAGTAATTTTAGGGAAAAGCACACGAGAGTTGGTTTGCACGTGAGGTTAAGAGAATCTCGGTGAGGGTTAATTTATGGGGGACGTCACTCACTCATGCACCTCACTGTCCAGCAGCCCCTCCACTGGGTTTGATTGTAACATGACTAGTGATCTACATCCTTGACTAAAGTCCTGCTCGTTAAGTTTCAAATAACCCAATGGAGGGGCATTGTAGAGCATTTGCAATGTGGAGTGACTTAACGAAGTCAGATCATAACTGAAGCAGGATCCAGCGGCAGCCACATTCTGTAGAAAGAGGCAGAAAAGAGCTAGGCTTGGCAAGATTGCTGGGGAGTGGACAGTACACTGCGGAGGACGAGTTCCAACCAAGCTTCATTGCCCTAGTAACTTCAGATGGACAATGGAGCAGCTCTGTGTAGGCGGCTAGAGGCAGTAGGCATCACAGGAGGGTGGAGGATGGTGAGACACAAGAAGAAAGCCTCAACTAACAGGGGAGAATGGTCTAAAGCTGTTAGACCATGGACTGTCTGCTGTGGTCACAGTCACATCAGGGTCTGGTGCATACATTTGCACACATGTGTTCCTGGTCAGCCCCTTCCTTCCTTCTGCCCCTTACTGGACAGAACTGAGGCTGTGTTCCACGGTGTGAGGTTGCAGACCACATGGCCGGTCAGCAAGGGGAGAGCCCTGGAGACATGAAGGCTGCAGCCACAGGGTCTGGGAAACTGAGACGTGTGTATTCAGTGACCTAATATAATTCTTTAGACATGTAAGGCAAGTGTGGGTGAAGATGACCTGGCTCCCACTCAAAAGTTATGCCACAGTGAGTTAGTTTCTTAGTGCTTCCATAGCTAAGTGAGACAGACTGGGTAGCCCAAGACAACAGAGATTTATTCTCTCACAGTTCTGGAGACTAAAAGTCTGAAATCAGGGTGTCAGGATCCCTGCTGTTTCTGTGGGGTCCAGGGAGAAATTCTCTCTCCTCACCCCTCCCAGCTTCTGGTGTTCTGTTTTGTTTTGTTTTGTTTTGTTTTGAGATGGAGTTTCACTCTTGTCCCCCAGGCTGGAGTGCAATGGCATGATCTTGGCTTGCTGCAACCTCCACCTCCTGGGTTTAAGCAATTTTCATGCCTCAGCCTCCTGAGTAGCTGGGACTACAGGCATGCACCACCATGCCTAGCTCATTTTTGTATTTTTAGTAAAGAGGGGGTTTCACCATGTTGGTCAGCCTGGTCTTGAACTCCCGACCTCAAGTGATCCATCCACCTTGGCCTTCCACAAGTGCTGGGATACAGGCGTTGAGCCACCATGCCCTGCCCAGCTTCTGGTGTTTCATGACTCTCCTTGGCACCTCTTGGCTGTAGCAGAACTACCCCAATCTCTGCCTGTCAGTAGCCAAGTCCATGAGAGTTCAGGTCTGCAAGATGATCATGGACAGCCAAGCAATAACCTGCAGAGACTGACAGCTCCCACGTGGGTCAGCGTGGCCAAGAGCAATGCCTCCCTGTTGAAGAGAAAGTCGAGAGGCTGGAAGAGAAGGAGCAATCCTGCTGAAAGCCAGGGTGAGTGATTCCATCAAAAGCTGAAGGATATGGCCTTCCAGATTCCGTTCTGGCCATAGACATTCAGGAACAACTTGCTATGATGGCTTATTTATAGAAAAGCAGAACATTTTCATAGCCTGTTGTCGCTTGGTACTGGTCAGCCACCATCCCTATAAAGAAGACCTTTGCAACTTAACAATACAAACGCCCACAGCCCCGTCTCATTCTCTCACATTTGGTAGACATTTTTGCTTTTTTGCCAACGTAAATCGCATTCATTTGGTAATGAAAATCTCCTTATTATTCCTGTGGATGAATCAGGTAATTCCAATATGTTAAAAAATAAAATGGTAATACAATTCCACTTAAAAAAATTTGAAGTCAGTCTCCTGAACATCAAGATAAGAAAACATCCTGAACAATAATGTCTCATTGTGACACAATGAGAAAGCTTTCCATGCCAAATCAAACACTGATCTTAACATTGCCAATTTTTATCCATACCAAAAACGAAGACATTTTTTGTAATACAAAATATCCATTGTTCCACCACAGTGGTTCTTCTGTGAAGATTTAGCTAATTATCTTAAGCACACGATAATTTCCTCTTACCCACATATTTTTATGTTGTTTTTATTAAGATACTTTCCAGAAATAAGGTTTCTTGACATGCAATGTTACTTCTCTTAATAATTCAGAGTATCACATCTTAGAAACATTCTTTATTCCTTCCACATGCATTTAGCAATGATATATTTCAGGCTGAGTGATGAGCACTGTGTGCAATGAATGGGATGTAGACCTCATCCTCACACCAGTCAGAAAGGCTATTACTAAAAAGTCAAAAACAACAGATGCTGGTGAGGTTGTGGAGAAAATGAGTGCTTTTACACTGTTGGTGGGAGTGTGATAATGTGGAGATTCCTCAAAGACCTAGAACCAGAAATATCATTTGACCCAGCAATTCCATTAGTGGACATATACCCAAAGGAATAGAAATCATTCTGTTATAAAGATACATGCAGGCATAATTGCAGCACTATTCACAATAATAAAGATATGAAATCAACCCAAATGCCCATCAATAATAGACTGGATAAAGAAAATGTGGTACATATACACCCTAGAATACTATGCAGCCATAAAAAGGAACTAAATCATATTCTTTGCAGGGATATGGATGGAGTTGGAAGCCGTTATCATCAGCAAACTAATACAGGAACAGAAAACCAAACACTGCATGTTCTCACTTATCAGTGGGAGCTGAACGGTGACAATACAGGAACACACGGGGAGTCAACAACACACACTTCTGGGGTAGGGAGAGGCTCAGAAAGAATAGCTAACAGATGCTGGGCTTCATACCTGGGTGAAGCGATGATCTGTGCAGAAAACCACCATGGCACATGTTTACCTAGGCAACAAACCTGCACATGCTACACGTGTACTCCAGAACTTAAAACTTGGAGGAAAAAAAGCTATGAACTACACTCATATTTAAAATAAAAAGAAGTGGCTGAGCACAGTGGCTCACTCCTATAATCTCAGCTTTTTGGGAGGCTGAGGAGGGTGGATGGCTTGAATCAAGAAGTTTGAGACCAGCCTCAGCAACTTGGTAAAACCCCAAATCTACAGAAAATACAGTAGTCAGCCAGGCATAGTGGTGTGTGCCTACAGTCCCAGCTATGTGGAAGGTTGAGATGGGAGGATCACTTGAACCTGGGAGGTGGAGGTTTTCTATGAGCTGAAATCTCACCACTGCACTCCAGCCTGGGCAACAGAGTCAGATCCTGTTTCAGAAAAAAAAAAAAAAAAAAAAAAAAGGAAAGGCAAAGAAAGGCAAAGAAAGGGAAGGGAGGGAAGGGGAGAGGAGGGCAGGGGAGGGGAAAAGAGGGAAAGGGAGAGGAGGGGAGGGGAGGAGAGAGGAGGGTGGAGGAGGGGAAGGGAAAAGGATGGGGAGGGGAAGGGAGGGGAGCAGAGGGGAGGAGAGGAGAGGAGAGGAGAGAGCAGGAAGGGGTTGGACTTAATTATCTCTAAATTTTCCCTTTTGAAAAATAGAAATTTGATACCTTTAGTTGTTTTCTGCACAATTTCTTTTTTCCATTACCCTTCATTGTGTCACATCATTCAAATCCATGTTCTTGTATCAGCTTATATGAAGATATCAAGTTTGTCCACATCAAATCTTGATAGCCAGTGTCAGAAATTACAATCCTGCAACATCAGTTCATCAAGAGCCTGAAGTTACTAGTACCCCAACAAAACTTTGAGTAAAGAAAGTATGCACTAAGTGATTCTCAGCAAACTGCATTTTATCAAAAAATATAATTGTTGATCTGTTCAAACCCAAAACTTGAAATAAAACATATACCTGTGCAACTCTCTTTAATAGAGAAAATTCCAATATTGTAAGTCATCCAAAGTACAGAACTATCAACGCAGATCAGAATGACTGACTGAGGTAATTGAATGAATTCTGTTTATATTCTCTGTCTTTCTTCTTGATGATCTAGGTGTAGGTTTTAACAATTTACTGACATTATTTTACTGTTGTCAGATGAAAGTCTGTGCTGTTATTTCCTCCCTCCCTCCTAATGGCGCTCAAGTCTTTGAATGAGTTATTACTGAGCAAACACAGAACATGTTTTCTAAATACAAACATTTTTGTATGAGAAATTGTATACTTTACTACTGAGAAAAGAGTGTTTTGGCATAATAGCAAAATTATGATATTTACATATGCTTCACTAAATTCAGAATGAAATCCATTTAACATTAAGCAACCTGGAGGCTGGGCTAATAGCGGACCATCTTTCACACAGTTTTGATCCTGTGGTCCTGGTTTGGTAGTTATATGAGCCTAATCTTTGCATTAGTTCTGTAGAGGTTTAAACAGGAGTGGATTTGTCTCATGAAAACAGCCACTGTCAAATCTAGAATAGTGTCCCACAAGTTATAATAGAAGTAGCTTCCTTATGTGAAATTCATACTTCCATATTTAGAGTACTTTCTATCTGGTCCATTATTCTCATGAAGAAATGACATATGTGGTCATTTCATGGTGTTTCAGCGACCTTAACATGACTACATGGTGAAATAAACTCTGGATAGGGTTTGCATTCAATAATAAATAGAGTGTTATTTATAATGTTGGTAAAACAGAGTTTTAATCATGCATCTGACTTCAGCAAGTCACAATACCTCAGAGACTCATTGCTCTCATCCACAAATTAACAATTCCCCTACATCTGATATTTGTTGTAAGAATTAGATGGGGCCACATGTTGGAAATTGTTTGAATATCATTAAAGCCCCATATACACAAAAGAAGGTGTTGTTAACTAATTGGTTAAGAGAACTACTCTGTGTTTATATGCTTGCTTTTAAAAAGGGAGTTGGGGAGAGATAGCATGGGGAGAAATGTCAGATACAGGTGAAGGGGAGGAAGGTAGCAAATCACACTGCCACATATGCACCTATGCAACAATCTTGCATGTTCTTCACATGTACCCCAAAACCTAAAATGCAATAAAAATAATAAATAAAAATAAAAATACAAGAAGCACACACACACAAAAAGAATAGTGGACAAAATACAGTTAGGCTGGATTACAGAATACATTAAGGAGAGTGGTAGGAGATATTAAAAATTAATTGTTTGGAATAAATTCAGGAGTACGTGAGATCCCAAGTTGAAGAGTATAAACTTTATTGTATATGAAATGCAACGCAATGGAAGATTTTTAAATAAAAGAATAATATAATTTAAAAAAAAAAAAGGGAAGGCCAGAAAGACTAAGTTTTGTCCTGTCCTACGGAGAGGCGGTGTGTGTAACACTTGGGTGGAGGAGATGGGAACTCAATGACAACCCTTTTCAAACTCTGCCAAAGTTTTCTTCTCTTGGAAACTATAGGCATTCATCTGAGGGGGCTTTCCTGTTCAAATAGCTTACCCTACCCACATAAAGGGAACGCCCGCTCTGAGGTATGTTAACATGTTTGTGCAGTTGTGTCATTTACATTGACCATATGTTAATGGTATGTACCCAAGAGCTAGTCTTATTATAAGAGGGTTATACATCAATAGTTCTGGAAAACATATAAGTGAATAGGGTTTTTCAAAGGGCATGCTTCAGTGAATATGCATTCCTGGAGCTCATCTATAAAAAGATTTGCAGGCACGCATTCAGCACTTGGTCTTAATTTTCTGTTGATTTCTAAGCTCTACCAAGCCACAAGTATCTCTGTGGGTTTCTCTATCAAGCTGGTTTCACAGATGTAAATGGAGCGACAGATCTTATCTTAAATCAGAATTATATGCAACAAAGAAAAACATTAAGGGATGGTACAGAGCTCAAAAGCTTTACACATTCCCCTAATAAGCCATTTTGGACTGTCAGTGCCTCGTTTGTGAGGAGAATGATCATTCAATGTAGGCAATGAAATACATGTCACGAGAGACGCTTCGTTCTTTGTTGTCTGGCTTATATTTTTCTATCTTGATGTATATTTTTCCTCTGTAAAAACTTCTTGAGTGTCCAATGAAAAGAAAGCTGTTTATTAATTTTTGAACAGGGAATTAAAGCGTTAAAATATAAGAATGCAACGTGTTCCTTTATCAATTTTTTAATATGACATATTTCTATATGTACTTTTTCTATCGAATATATGGTAGCTGTGTTATGAATCCCATCTGAACAAGAGCATTGCACACTCACCCTGGTCGTCATCCTCAGCCACCTTTCTCTCCAGTGGCTTCCCCTTGAGAAAGTTAATACGCTTTTCTGAGAGTTAAAGTGTAGCCCTGAGCTGGTCCTGATTCACAGTTCCCTCCAAATAATGGTCAGGGAATAGGTCCTAAAGTCTTTTGAAAGACAGAAAAAATAAGTGTGAATATCATGAAGAGGCACTAGAGAATCAGGGAAGTATTACATTTTTTTTGTAACTGTCATTTCATTTGTAATCCAATGCTGACTGTCTGGGGCAGGCCCCAACACTCTACAGAATGAGTTGAAAGGAACCCCAGTGACCTTTCATTATGCTTGGAGCAATTTAGCCTTAAAGGGAGCACTCATATGTCATGGAAGTCAATAAATTTTTTCATAAACATTATGCACACAACAAATGAAAAAATAATTAAATCCATCTTTGAGCACAAAGAGGAAACTCACTGGTAATACATTTTTTAAAAAAACTCTGCAGCATGCCTTATCTTATAGAATGTTTTGCAAATGCTGATTTTTAGTTACGATGCCAGATTTTTTTAAGTGTGACACTTTCAGTACTATATAGAGCTCTTCTAATTCTCAAAGAATGATCAGAAGTATCTTTCATTACCCCATTCAAATTGAAAAACATCTTGAAGATTGATCATTATTTTAATAATAGAAACTACATTACCTATAAATTTTCCTTCCTTTCTCCCCTCCCTCCCTCCTTTCCTTCCTTCCTCCTTCCTTTTTTCCTTCCTTCCTTTCTTTCTTCCTTTCCTCCCTTCTTTCTTTCCATCTTTTCCTCCTTTCTCCCTCCCTCTGTCCCTTCCTTCCTCCCTTCCTTCCTTCTCTTCTTCCTTCCTTCTTTCCTGTCTCCTTCCCTCCCTCCCTCTCTTCCTTCCTCCCTCCGTCCTTCCCTTCCTCCCTCCCTCCCTCTCTCCCTCCTTCCTCTCCTCCCTCCCTCCCTCCCTCTCTCCTTTCCTTCCTTCCTTCCTTCTTCTTCTCTTCTCTCTCTTTCTTTTTTCTGGGGTTGTATCATCCAGCAGGGCCCCAGATAAGAACCATAGCTCTAAATGCCATGCTGTTGTTAAAGCGGCCAGTGATGTTATAGCAAATAAACATTGACAGTAAAATACAGGTTCAATATTAACTCTAGTTAATTAGTAAGTCTTGTAACCTAAAGCCTTTTCAAATGAAGAAACACTATTTCATTTTATTATATTGGATAAAGGTTTCCAGGCCTTATGCCAAGAAGCTGGCAAATGTAGAGAAGACTGAATTTGGAAAAGACACAGATATCGTTTGCATATAATATGCTTCCATAGAGCAAAGGTTCTTTATTTATTTCTAGGAAAATATGTAACGATCGTATTTATGAGTTTTAAGACATTTCCCTTATGTGGAGCAAAAGCTTAAGTGACTTTGGATTGGAAATTTCAATGGAGAAAGAGAGAGGTTGAGGCATTAATGCCATTTAGAGAGGAAAACACAAACCACTACTAACTGATTCTCTGATTTATTTGCTGGAAAACAGCCTTCATAAATAAAAAGGCTTTTGTTTGTCTGTTGTAGCTCATTCATTTATTAATTTGATTTAAAAATAAAGCTTTATTTTCACTGCCAGACATTTCCCTTTCCACGCGGTAACGGTGCATCTCCAGCACATTGATTCACTGTAGCTGTCAGCTACTCTGGTAACAGTCTGGGACGTTAGTAAATAAGGATAGTTTTATTTAGTCATATGGATTTTAAGGTCTTCTTAATCTTTCTGTCTTTCTCTTTCTTGGCTCTCATCAGTCAAAGAAATCACCAGATACGGCTATTATCGGATACTCTGTAATTTCACTGGCACCTCAAAGACTGAAATGTCTTAGTGTATCCTGAGATGTGTAAATCTGTTTCTTTTCTTCTACATTCTGTTCTTCCTTTGTGATTTTCTTGGTGAGTTAAAATCAGCATGGCTATGAGCTCCAACTATTGACTATATATAATACTACCTGCAATAGCAATTAGCAAATCATCCAGTATGATTCTCTGCATATGTCGAGTGAAACAGATGTGTGTGTGTGTGTGTGTGTGTGTGCGTGCAGACATGTGAGTGTGTATTAAAACTGGGCATCCTGCTTTCCTGGTACTTTTGAAGAAATGCAGGTGAACTTCACAGCTTTCAGACTGCAAAAACCAGTATTCCTACTTGGTTAATGTATTAGAAAATCATTTACTAGTGATGCTTAATATGTGACCTGTTGTGAACTAACAACTTGAAGAATTCACATATTTTGAATCCAGTAAAGAAAAATTATTTGCGAATGTTTTGTCTCATAAATATTTGTGTAATAGAAGATATAAAGTAGACTGGGAGAAATGAATGACATTCAAATATCCGTATCTCATAAAACCTTTTCTTGGGTACAAATATATCCAATATCCATTTGTATTTTGCTCTAGTCAAAGATATCCAGGTTAATTTCAAATAGAAAAAAATACACACATTCTTTCTAGTAACATTAAAAAAATACAACTTACTTAACAATTTTCACACAGAGAGTGAAAATTCCAACACAACTCAGGCTTGTTGTCCTAAAAAGGAAATTTTTGCTGTCTGAGGAGGGGTAAGCCTAATGCCTGTGCTCCTGGGTTTTGATGCAGCATCCTGGGAAAGAAAAGGAGAGGACTGTGCAGGCAGAAACACCTTCGGGAAGGGGCATCAGAGCCCCGGGTCACTCCTGCTAGAACTTCCTTCTCTAATTCCCTTTTCATTTGGGTTGTCTTCTGCTCTCAAACAAATGGCCCCTGCTCCATGAAATTTATATGAAATTTACAACCAGAAATGTCCTCTGACAGAGCTGTTTTCCACACCTTCCTTCCCATCCCCACAGCTCAGTCTGCATCCGATGCCGTGGCCTGGCACCTGCTTACATCCATAGCCCCTTGTATCTCATAATCGTGGAGAATTTACACCAGGAGATGTCTTTTCTTCAATTATCATAATGACATTATTTTGTCAAGTGGTTAATCATTATTTCAGAATAATTACACTGTTTGGATGTGTTCAGTGTATAAAATTCTGGGTAAAAGCTTTTCCACTGCATTCATAGATAGTCCCTGCTTTAAATCAAGCCACAAATAGCATCTCACATTTAAAAGATTATCAGGAATCTGCAAGCAAGCATTAAGCTTATTTGGTTTCATAATTTTCAATCTTTCTTCAAGCTATATTTTGTCCTTTGCCCTTGGTAAAGGTATGGAGAAGAATTTCAGATGAAGTGCGAATTTTTCCAGGATAAAGATTTCAATAGAAAAGCTATCAGAAATATATCTCTCTACCATACTTTTTTCTTTTGCAGGCATTTTTATCTACCTTTAATAATATTGATAATCATTGTGCTTAATTTAACTTTATTGCACTTTAGCTAATCACCATGTATACACAATTATTAAAACTCAATGAAATATTGGGCTTATTTCACAAAAAGCATTATTGTAAGTTTGTCCTGGCACAGACCCACAATAACCTCTGCAAATAATTAAAACATTATTTACCTGGGTTTCTGTATCCAATTTGTCTACTAGCTCTTTTGTTATCCCAGAAAGACCTGGTGATTCATTAACAACTTTTTGAGATCTACAGAGCTTTCATCGGCAGCTCGTTTTTATTTTCCTGTGTTCCACCACTGCTTTCTCCTCCATTTCTTATATTTAAAATTGCAATGGTTTCAGGTGTTAACTTATATAAAAATTTCTAATAACCTCCCCAAAGGAAATGCGATTATTTTTCACAGATAGCAAGGAGGTTAGTGTGCATTGAGATCCAAATAACCATGCCAAGAAAACAAGCAAATACATAAAACCTCCGGGTAGATCTTGTATTTCAAATAATAATTTGAATGTTGTCTCTTATTTTTTTTTAACATAAATTGAGTTATATTTCCAATTATACCAGTAGTGGCAAAAAGTATTTTGCTGGTCTGGGTTCCTCTCATGAGTTCTGATTTGAGTCTCTAACTAGGTACCTGGCGTCTTAGACTCACTGTGTCCACGAGACCCCAGTGCAGGGGGCGGTCTTCTCCAGTATCCTTCACCTCTGTAAATGGCACTACCATTTACCCAGATAGGCAGGCCCCAATCTTGGATTTCTTTGTTCATTCTTCTTCCTCGCTTTTCACGTATAATGTCCCCAGGAGTGTGGGTTTGCACCACAACAAAACTTACTTAACCCTTTTTGTGAAATAAGCCCAAAATTCACTGGGGTATAATAGTAATTTTGGATGGATGGTGATTAGCCAAAGAGCAATGATAGAAATCCCCCTCTCTGTTGTTAAATACATTCCTGGGGTGATCACCGCTCCCCATCTCCAGTCATTAAGCCCCTCATATAAGGCACCATAGTCTCCTACCTAGAACTGGCAGTGCCAGCCAGCCTCCCTGCCCCAAACCTAGAACACTCTGGCAAGTGAGCTCTTCATATTGTGAGTCAAATCATGTATCTCAGTCACATAGTTTAGCACTCTACCAGCTTTTCGTGCAATTAATTGTGGAATCCAAACTCTAGGCAGTCCTGCCTATTAACATGCTGGTTCCTAGGCCACTTCTGACCATCCTCCCTCGCCCTCTGTTTGCTTAGCTATATCCTCACCCTTGCTAACTTGTTATTATTTCCAGGAAGAGAACACAGCCAGAATAAGGGCTGCTGATCTTAGAGCCAGCAGCCATTATTCTCGCTGTATTATCTTCCTGGAAGGCTGTTTCCTCACACCTTGAGAGTGCTTGTTCTTTATCCTTCAACTTTAACCTCAACTGCATCTTCCTTATAGAAACCGGTCATCTTCCCTCAATACTTTCAAGAGAAGCCACGGATACAAGTTTTGAGGGTTGATTTTTAGACTTTTCTTATGCATTTCTATACAAGGATATATATTGATGCAAAGACATAGATTTCTTTTTAATACAATAACTATAATTTTATAAAATCAATGGCAATTTCCTTCTTTCCTAACTTGGAGATCATCTTATGTTACATCATGGGGTTATATCTAATTTTTTAAAGCTGTTAAATAGCAAATTTCAGTTTTATTTTTCAATTTTTTAACTAAAACTTTTAGAGGATTTGCTGATAAATTGGATGTCAAAGGTAAGAGAAATCAATGAATTCAAGATAGTTCCTAGATTATAGCCTTGCAAAATAGCTTATTGACCCATTCTTACCTCAGAAGCCATTCTCTTATAAACTCTTCTTGCACACGTGCAACTTTGCCCTGTGGTCGATGTCAAAGCATAAATTGCTACGTGCTAGAATGCATTTTTTTCAAAATGTACTTCCAACTTGACCTCAAAGTAACTGAGGCTATCCACATTGTCATCAGCAGTATGCCTTACTCTATACATCAAAACTTAAAATTTTAGCCAATTTTAGGCAGTGTATGGTATTTTCCTACAATATCATGAACTCGAATAAAAAGCTTTTACTCTAAATGCAGCTTGCAAGTCAAAATTTTCAACTTAATAACTTAAATTGAGAAAAAAATACCTAATGTAGATGATGGGGGGATGGGTGCAGCAAACCACCATGGCACACGCATACCTATGTGACAAACCTGCACGTTCTGCACATGTATCTCAGAACTTAAAGTATAATAAAATAAAGATAAAAGTATTTCAGAGCAACTAAACATAGAGAGGCCAGCAGAGAGCTGAGAGGGAGGCTCACATTGGAAACCGCTCAATGGGTTTCAGCACTTTTCATCTTTTCATGAGTCTGCCTTTTCACAAACAAGTCAGTTCTTTCAACAGAGCTCCTGTATTTTTTGTTTATATACCACGGAAACCAGCATTCCACTGGGAGACCCATCTGACACTCAGTTTATGTTTCCCTAAATAGTCACATCCTTTGTGATTTTGATCAGGTCCTAAAATAAAGATTATTGATTGTTGAGTACATCAAGGCTGCTCTTTCGTTCATTAGTTTTCTTTATTTGATTTCTGCAAGGCCCATCTATTGCTTTAAGGCTTTGGGAGATATCCACGTGAAGATTCATCATTTAAAGTAAATGTGGCAAATACAATTCTCTCTGAATATAAAGCTCAGAAGGGCTCACTAGGGAATCTCAGTCATTAAGGCCGAGAACGTATAAATCTCTCTGAGGAGGGATAAAATTTCAAAGAAGACACTTCTTCAAAGCGAATATCAGAAGAACATTTTTTCTAAATATAACCCAATGTGGAATAGAGTTGAGACATAATTCCATTAAAACTGCCTCTGCATGGCCAGAAAGCTATTCCTGAAGCCAAAGCATAGAGAACACTCCCCAGAAATCTCAGTTTGGGCTGGATTGTGAAGACTGCTTTTTCTCTTTTTGGAAAATGTGGAGGAATCTAAAACAACATGTACTTCTTATAAATATAGTAACCCAAGCCGGAGATCATGGGTTGCATGCACAGATTCCCCAGATTTGTGGGCTGTGGCATGTGGAACCCAGGCTCAACTGAAGGTCCTGAGTGTTGCCCCTTCACACTGCGGTCTCCCAGATGTGCGCCTGCAGGAAGGGAGAAGCACTCGTCAGGAAGCTCCAGGCACATCTTGTCCTCAGTCTTTTTGGAGGAACTCTCAGGGGTAAAACCCAAAGAGAACATGGCAGATTTCCTGCATGGCATTGACCCACTGAGGCAATTGAAGGCCTTCCAGAGCCCCTCTTCTGTCACTCATCACATTCCTACAATTTGGAAGAAGAATCCAGATTATCTTACTGGTCTCACTACCCCTAAAATATAAGGTTGGTGGCGTTTAGATCACTCACCGCTGAAGAATGTCAGTTACACAGCAGAGAACTGACAACTGCAGCACCAGGAAGCTGTGCCCGGAGGAACTAAAGGCCATTGTCTAGTTTCTCAACTTCAGCACCGTGACATTTGGCACCAAATCATTCTTTGTTGTGAGGGGCTGTTCAGCCCACTGCAGGCCACTTAGCAGGATCACGGCCTCCCCCCACAGGAGAGCAGCGGCCCCCTGTCAGTTGTGACAAGCGAAACTGTCTCCAAAGATTGCCAGATGTCCCCAGGGGGAGTAGGCAAATTACCTCATATTGGGGTTCATTGACCAGACTGCCAAGTTCATGCTTAACTACATTTTATTTCTCAGCTAAAACAATTATATTTCAAAAAGTACAAGCTGAAAAAAATCAGCTTCAAGAAATGCTTGTGATTAATACACATCATGCTTTGGTTCTGTGAAAATTTCAATCATGGTGTCTATTTCCTTAATTTCTTAGTTATAGTGACTAAATTTAATAAGTATGTCACATTTGGGTTCTAGATAAAACAACTGCTTAGATTAGGGACACCATAAGTGCACATTGTCCCCCAAATCATTCTTAAATGTATAGCGGCTTTTGTCAGAAGAAAGAAGGAGGCTGGGAAACACTAATGAAAATAAGGTTTTTCAATGGAAGTCCCAGCACAGGTTTTTTTATTTAAATGAGCTTCTGTGTCTTGGAATGCGTTGAGTTATACTGGTAAGTTCTGCCTGCTGACGATGCAGAGGATAGTCTAGGCTTCTACTAGTAAAATGACCACTGCACATTGCTAATTTTCCCTATTGTTTAATACTTTGGCTTCTGTTGTTTTAACATAGATTTGATGAGGATGCTACTGAAGTGTTAATTTGGAAATTTATTGCATCTACCAATAAAATTGTAGAATCTATTCTCTTTCACAAACTGGTCAACCAAATTGAAAGACCTACAGACTTCCATGTCCAAGAGAGATAAAAGGAATCGCTTTTCCAAAAAGGAAAAAAAAAAAAAGAAAAGAAAAGTTGGTGTTGAAAGTCAGAGACTAAGCTATTAAACTTCTAAGTAAAAGTGAAATGCGGTTAGTCCCAGCCAAGGAAGAAAGCAGGATTCATGAGGAAAATAATGAGTAATTGTTCACTGTCCACACAACATAGTTCTTTTTCTTCCTGAAAACAAAAGCATTTCAAATTCATTCATGAAAACATTCACAGAAGGAAAATTTGGATTGTTGTTTTTGGGATAGGAAAGAGTATCCCCTTGGGCTCGTTAAATCATCAATGCTGGGTTCAGAGCGGGAGAGGGGACAACAGTAGGGCCATTGTCACCCACCTCCGAGAACCTACAGAAAGCCAATGTCAACAGCAAGATGGAAGCCAACAGGGCGTAGCAGAGAGCATCCATTTCTCTCTTTTTCCTCCTCCTCTGCCTTCAAATTCTCTTTTCTTTATAGCAAAAAATTTTATGTCACCATTTTGTTTTCTATCTTCTATTTAAAACCTGTACTGGATTTGAATTGACAAAGTTGATCAAAACTCTTTCTACAGCATGGTGCTATGGGCTGGCAGAATCAACTGGACTACATCCCAAGCTTTTATTCAAACACCAGCAAAAAATTAATCCTAACTCAGACACTCAAGCTTGGTTCCTCCAGCCTTCAGGGGCTGGATACATGCTTTTGTTATATCACAGCCACATATTTAATTCCTTATTTATAAGTCGAAGCAAAATATTGTTTCATAGTTACCTACCATAGCCAGAATAAAACTTACTTGATATGATGGTGAGGATGAAGGCTAAGATTTATGCTCCTGTTTTCACTATGACAAATTTTTTACTATTTACTTTTTGGCAAATATCTTGTAACTTATTATAGGAAAAGTGTTATGGCTTTCATTTTTAAAAACTGACAAAAACAGAACAATACAATGATTTTTTTCATCAAATGTTATGCTGACAAATAATGCTAATAATAACGTATACTAACAAATAATTTTTTAAGATTTATTTCATATTATTATAGATTAAATATTTAAAATTTGATTTTAAAAATCAAATTCAGCTTTAGATGATTTTCTACAGTTCATGGTGGTATACAGTAAATAATAATGCATATTCTGGACCCCAGATGATTGCATTCATGTTCTGTCTCTGACACTTACCAGCACATTTTCTGGGGAAGATAATCAATCTCTCATTCCTCAGTTTCCTAACCTGTAAATTGGTAATAAGGTGAGTAATCTCCTCATGCGGTTGGTGTGAAAATTAAGTGAATGGCATATGTGAAGGATTCAGGCCACTGCCTGACACACAGGTGTTCAAGACACGTTACCTGTGAGTTTTCCTCACAGGATTCCTCTTGGATTCAATGCCCAGGAACAAGGGAGGGAGCCCCACAGCATCAGACATGCTGGTGTCATGACTGACAGTTATGAGTGTCTGTCCAGGTATGCACAGCATGCAGCCAGCCTTTGGCAAGCCACGTGTTTATCCCTAACTCTTTAAGCCTAAGAAGAATTCAAGGAACAGATGGGCCCCACATCTAGGTCTTCCTCCCATAGACCCTGCACATCCCTAGTCCAGTCTGCTTCCATTCAGATCCAAGTACCACGCTCTCTCTTACAATTTACATCCTTCTGGAATCCCTTGATCTAAAAGTATTCTTTGCATGTTTGCCTAGAAATCTAGCTTAGAATATGAATTGCCTCCAGTTGTAGAAGCTGCAATTCAGTGAATATATTAAGAAGCACACTTTAAAGACATGTATTAAACATATTATACAAGGGCATCTTCTATAGAACAGAAAAAAATGATAGTTGAGAAGGAGTGGCCATCAGTGCAGATCTCAGTCTCAACAACTGGTGAACTTTTTACCTTGAGTTAAAGTTGACACAAACTAGAATCTAACACAGCCATCGCAAAAATAACTTTAAAGATAACATACTCTACTTGTTTTTTCATCTCCTTTGATTCTTGCTTTTCTGCTACATTTTGAGACAATAATTTATAAGCCCAATTTCACTTATGTGGATGAAATACTTTTTTTTAAGTTGGTGAGTCAGCAGAAATGTGATTTCCAGAATTCAGTATTCTTCCCATTATTAAAGAAATTCTTTATATCCCTTCCTGTGTCCTGAGAGTTAGGCTTCCTGGATTTTCTGGCCTAACCCTCTGAGACTTGGAGCAAGTCAACTTGCCTGTGAGGTGCATAAATACCCAACCCCTTCCCTTACCATATGCTGCCCTGATGCAATCAGAAGACCTCCCTGCCTCTACAATATCACCTGCCAAAATGCAGGTGAATTCTTGACTTAGAAAGAAAATTAATTACCCTTGACCTTTTAATGACGTGAGTGGTGAAAGCTATTTCATAGAAAAGCAGAGCCTTGCTTTGCAGAGAAAATTATGGAAACATTCCATGAGGATGGTCACTTCTGCTCCTCTGACTCAGATTCTGGGAACCTTTTGATCTTCCTGTGGTTAACACCCAGGCCTCTCACTTCAACATGTGAGACAGGGTTATCAAATTGAACAAAAAGTATACGTGCCCAGAATATTTTATTTCAAAAGGAAACAGAACTTTTCTTGTATCCCACTTTCTCCTGAATTCTCATACATTTTTTTAAAATTGCTTTCAATTTAAAATAATTAAGTTTCCTGCTCATAATTTTTCCTACTACAGTGGTTAGCACAGTTAGCCCATTTATTTTCACTGTCAAAGGTTCACAGTATGACGTAACGTTTCTAAGATTTGACAGCCATTTTCTTCGTGTGGCCTTCCATTTAGGCCACACATCAGTAAAACCCCTCGTCTGTCAAAAAGAACCTAACTTCAAAACAATTCCAGTTAGGGTAGAATAAAACCTCAGTATTCACCTCTCTCCCAGGTGTAAAGAAATGAACTGACATGCAGTGAGGGAAAGTGATAGTTTTTTTCTAGCATCATTTTAGAAGGGTGTAAGCTTATTTCAGTCTGATGCAGGCTCACAGATCACTGGGGTCCTAAGGGGTCCAGATGTGGAAGAGTTGAGTCACAGTGGGGGGATTGCAGGTGCCTTACCCAGCACTGGGGGCTGTGGTAGAGGAGAGAGGACATGGACTCCAAGTGTCCACGCTTAATAAAATTGTATGAGACAATTGTTAGGGAAGTTTATGCAATAGGAAGTGTGGGGGTTGAAAGACATAATATTTATTTGGATTAGATGCCACACATTTTTAATTTGCCCTAAGAAAAATTGCACTGGAAAGAGAAGATTTGGAATCATTCCTTTAATAGATCTAAGGGATAACATTTATTTTTTTAAGGCTGATGGATACAGAAAGAACATTCTTCTGCTTTATTTATTTTTAATTGAAGATGCTATACAAGCATTTGCCAAATTGTTCAAGTGAGAGCTATAATTAGGCAATGCAAGCGGGGAGAGAGGAGCAGTAAGTGCCAACAGCGAAGAGTCTATTGATGGATATTACCACACGTCATGAAAGCAAACTAGTTGTAGCTGTGTGTTAAATTTAGAGTATGCTCCTAGTAATATTCTCCATGTGTGAAACAGTTGGCCGGAAGTATCAACACAGGAACAAGTTCATGATGGTTGGATGGATAAGAAACTAGTGCAAATAGTTAAGGATTAAATAAATAAAAGAGCTGAATTTGAACAAAAAAAATTGCACAGGCTATAAGACTTTGTAGTACAAAGTGAGGTTGTCTGTTCTGAATTATCTTTTTATATTGCATTCAAAAATGTTAACTACATAATTGTCAGATAGCGTCTTTGCAGGCAAAGCCAGAATTTTCCCCTTAATATGCCCAATGAAAATAGATGAATTTGAAAACAATATTTTATTGCTCAACTGGATGCAGAATGCTAGGCTTAATGTGTTAAAAATAATCACTTGCAAATTTAATTATACTTCTTATGCCACTGTCTTTTCAAATCTAAGTAGAATTTGTATGAATTCTCTGATTCCTGACTGGAAGGAGGCTTCACAAAAGTATCCCTATAGCTTTATCTGTTCACTTCAGCCTGCTGGCCAATTCATTCATTCAGAAAAAAAAATGGTTCAAGACAAGAATTTGACTGTACTCAAGAAGAAATGGCATGGTGTAGGATTAATATACATTAAGTTCTATGTTTTCTTATTTGTAAATGTTAATCTTTCACAAGATACAAACATAAAAATCCTTCAGAATTTATTTTTTAAATGTATCTATGTTTTCTAAAGTCATTGCAGGAAATTCTACCAACTCCCTCATAAACGCACTCTCAAACAGGACGACAGCAAATCATGGCGACTGCTCTGTGTGTCCACGGATGTCAGCAACACGGCTGTGAAACTAAGTCGGGGAAGAGAACATCATGTGATTCCAACAATCAAACAAATGTCTCAAGAATCAAAATCAGTTTTTGCCAAGTTTAGGACAAACACATCGGCTGTGAGGCTGCTCTCCCTAGGGTGTTGGCTGCTATTTTCTCCGATTTTTTCCAACTCTTTTTCAAAGGTCATGCTCGTAAATACAAAATGTATTGCCCCAAATGGATACTTTCTTGTAAAATAAAAAAAAAATCAGAAAAGTTATTTTGCCTACAATTAAAAAAAATTGAGAATATATTTTCTATCACATCCTTTACAGCAAAAAAGCACGCTGAGCTTTCCAGTCTCAAAATGTTATTTAATTTTTGCCATTCATGATTGATTGTTTAAAGGGTTTTGTAACACAGTAGTTCCCCCTTATCTGCAGTTTAACTTTCTGTGGTTTCTGTTACCAGGTCAACTACGATACGAAAATGGAAAATTCCAGAAATAAAAAAATACAGAATTTTTAAATGGTGAGTAGTGTGATGAAATCTCACACTTTTCTGTGTCATCCCGCCTGGGACATGACTCCTCCTTTTGTTCAGCACAGCCATGCTGTCTACGCCTACAGAACCAGGAGTCACTTAGCAGCCCTCTCAGTTACAGAAAGACTGTCCTCGTATCTCAGCACTTGTGTTCAAACAGCAATTATCCGACTTAATACTGGCCCCCAAATGCAAGAAGACTGGACCTAAACCGTAAACTACACTTTATCGTGGATGTACATGCACAGGAGAAAACAGTATACAGAGAGCTTGGAACTACTTGCAGTCTCACCTATCACTGGGGGTCTTGAACTGTATGCCCCTCAGATAAAAGGGGATCGATGTACTTTGTTGGAAATGCAAACTGTGTTTCAGGTTGTGTGACAGCAAAATAGTCAAAGGAATCTGTGACCGATTAGACCCTCTGTCACTTTGAAGTCACTGTCAGATATGCCATTGCCTTCCAGTAGCTTCCATTTACACACATTCTGTCTTCCCTTGACAGCAAGCCCAGGGTGACTTGGTCCTTGCCCAAAAATGGTGACCCCGTGTTACAACTTGTATTCTAGCCCTCCAGTCCCACCAGCCTTCTTTCTGTCATGGGAACACGAGAGTCATTCCCCGGACTTGTAAACTGTGCTCTGGTTCTTCAGAAACCCCCTTCTCACATCCGTCTGTACCCAGCTGTTTCCTCCTTGTTCTGCAGATCTCAGCTCTCCATGTTACTTTTCAGACAAGCCTTCCTTGCCTACCCCATCGACAGAAACCACCCAAGCTTGGTGGTTGTTTCCTATGCTCTACCCACTGACATTTGCTACTGTCACTTTATGTTGATATTTATGAATTGGGCTGTTTCCTGTCTCCTCCCCAGAAGGAAAGGTTGGTGAGAGCTCAGGCCTTCTCTGTTTTTTCACTGGGCAACTGTTGTGTCTTCCAACATGAATACAAAGTGCTGTCAGGGAGGCTTGACAGACCTTTGAATCATGGATGGATGGACAGATAAATAATTAAGTGAATAAAGGAGAAACGACAGGGTGTACTAAGAGATAACAGAACACCCATTGTGGATCCAGTTGGTGGGTGAGATTGGAACAGTGCAGACCCAAGCTTCATCTGGTAACAAAGTCAGATGTCATGGTCCAGGTCTAGAGATTACTTTGGAAAAGAGGCTCCTATTTCAGTTTTAAAAAGGGGTGGAAGGGACAGACTTCAAGCACAAAGCTGAGCTGGGAGTCCTGACCTTGGTGACTGAGGCGGAAGTGGATGGATCATTGGTCTGGGCTGAATGCACTATCCCAGGTGAAGGACTGCTTCTGCCTTAATTCAGTCTCACTACACAATTGCTTTGTTTTATACATGATATGGCATGCATTCAGTCAGAAGACGAATTTCTTCCAAAAAATCTTTTTTTAAAGGGAATAACCAATGTACCTAGTAGGTTCCCCCATGAAGAGCTTTGCAAAAGATTCCTGCAGCATTTTCTGTTTATAATCAAATGAGTGGCAACCTTTTATAGAACACTTCTGTGTCAGCACATATTCCATGCCAGCGTTCCCTTTTCAATTGTGTGTTTGCTATTTGCTTTGTTTTGTTTTTCTTGTCATTTTCTTCAACAAGATTCAACGTGGGGGAGAGGAGGTGACTAACCTGCTGCTCCTGAAAAACATAAAAGCAACTTAGATTTCAACACTCTTCCACATGCAGCTGTTCATCCTGTGAAGGATCTTGGCAGCTGAAGTTCAAGATGAATATTGAAATACATGAGATTACAAGTCATATTATTATATTGTTATATGATGATTGTAATACGAAGTTGGAAATAAACGATATGCTGAAAGGCATGGTTGTTGAAATCCTTCTTGCAAAATATAAAGAGAAATAAATTACTCTCATATTTTTTGTGAGAGTTGACCAGTGTTAGCATGTGAAACTAATATGATAAATTAAAACACCCTGATTGAGCTTTTATTGTGTAAGTACATTTAATGTAATGTTATTGGTAGGAAAATTCCTCTGAATTTGGCAATATTTTACAGAATAGTATTTTATGGACTCTGGTATGAATAAAGCATGCTGGTAAATAAACTGATCAATAATTGATTAGTATCGTTGTATTATTATTATTGTTGTTGTTGTTATTTGCAGCGGTCACATGAGCTGGGCCACAGCCCTGCCTTGAGGACATTGCATAGAGAGCTTCCCAACGAGCCAAGACAATAAAAAGTAGGTCTGCCCTTCCATGGCAGTGGATGTAGCACTCATTGTGCTTAGCCTGGGGGTCTCTTCCCTGATTTTAATTTCAGATCTGTATGTTTATTCTCCCCAAAGAAAAGAATGAAATTACTGTTGATGTGGAAAATAAAAAAAGAAAGAGAATGTCCAGTTTAAATACCCAGTTTTTAAATTTGAAATCATGTTTCAGTAGATAAATCTGGAGATGATGGCAGAATATTACATTGGGGTTCTTTGAAGGCAAGGGTACCTACTGCCTATTCTTCCTGTGGGATTATCGAGGTCCTGCCAACTTTCCCTTGTGCTACAGAGCTTGTGATTTAAATGGACTCAGAGAGAAAAGCCATGTGTAGATTCCCGAATGACAGGCTAATATTCATGTCCAATTTCCATCTCAAAGTGGCAGAAGAAAATGACTTTTCTTGTGAACGTGATTGTAGAGTATTCGAACATTTTTCTTTAAACACTCCTGATGTGACTGATTAATATCTTGCAGGTGTCTTTATGGAAATAAAGCGAGTCCAACAGAGGAAAGCCACATTAAAACAAAAACAAAAACAAGAACATTTTTGTTCTGCCTTACATACTCCTAGAGCAACAGGCTAAGTTAGAAACACTCAGAGAGGTTGCCTCTCAAGCTTGAGGACCTAGACCTCAGAATGTGGCAGGTGGATTTTGGAAATTACTCCATGGGAAAACATAAAGGCCTTCAATTCCCTGGGGAAAGTTGGGGAACAGGGTGTTTTTAGACAGAATGCTGAGTTTGGAAGATAAAAAGTTGATGTGATGAACAGATGGATAGGATTGATGTTTTTAAATGATAGTTAAAGAAGAAAGAAAGATGCAATAAAATATGAAGAAATAATAATTTTCAAGTATGAAGAGATCACACAGTGGAAGCTGGACAGATCTCCAGACCCACTAACATCTGTAAATGGGAGGCACGCTCTTCAGTCTCTAATCTCAATGTTCTCTTCAGGAAAAGTTGGAAAACTGGAAATTATGGAGTGTTGGAAACAGAGAGGGCTGCATGGAGATAGATGGCTGTAGGACAAGAGCTCTGATGTTGAGTTAAGGTATGCAGCCGGAGGAACACATACCCCATTTCCCCATGACCTGCTGAGCTCTCCTTCTCTGTCTCTACCTAATTCCTACAGGTCAACTTCTGGAGTGCAGGATATGCTGGAAGAACTGGAAGATGAAAGTCAGGATGCCTGGGAGCAGTGGACGGTCACCAGCCCAACCCCAACAACTGCTGATGCCCCATCAGGTTCCTCTATCTGAAAGGGACTCAGGAAGAAGAGAACACATTGCCACTGTTCATTAAGTTAGATCCTATTACATTACAGATGGGGAAAACTGGTAAAAAACAAACTAGTAGTATCTGCTACAACACTATTTTATTTTATTCAAAAACCTATGGAACCAAGAAAAGATGAGAACAGACACAAACATGGATAGACAGAATTCAGTGCCATATCACCTAAGGTATTGAAGAATAATGGGGTTGAAAGAATATAGAATAATAAATTGGGCAGGTAATGTGCAAATTATAATTTGATTAACCAAACATGCAAATGTTCAACTTTACCTACAATCTATGTTTAAATAAACTACAAATAAATAAAATTGCTAATTCTGTGAAAAAATGAAAATGTCAATAGATGAAAAAAATTGCTCATAACTAGTTTGTAGTTTATGGAAAACATGGGTATCATTTTGTTTTAAGCTTGCATAATTGAATATGAACTGTCTTAGTCTGGAATCCTAGGAAAGAAGACTAGGGTAAGACTTGGATGTCAATGCTTGATTGGGAAGTGCAGTCCCAGACATGTGTGGTTGAAGTCAGAGAAAAGTGAGGCAGAAAGGAGAGGTGGAGCCCCAGGAAATTCTGTGCATGGGATCGCTGCTTCGTGAGGAAAATGAATCTGTTGGGTGACCAGACCCTTGAGGGAGGAAAGCGGGGAGTGCTGATGTAGCTTTCTGCCTCTTTCTGAAGACTTCTTTGGTTCAACATCTGCTCCATGGGGAGGTAACTCCCCAGAACTGCTGGATTGACTCACCTGGCACCTTCATCAGTCTCCAGGAAGCCAGATCTGTGCCCTTCTGCCAGGGTTTCTGTAATCAGCAGGATGAAGGACACTGGAGACATAAGAAACTATGAAAATCTGAGAAGGCACAGAAAATATGTCCAACCAGTAACAGTTTAGGACACCATCATTCAAGTGAAAATTCAGAATTTGAAAAATAATCCAACTTGTTAAATTCTAAACTTAGAGCGAATTTTGCAAACTGTAATTATTGTTGTATTTTCTGTAACATTGTTTTATTTTCTTGTTTATTGACAAGTACATAAACAAGACATATGTTACTAATGGATAATAAATGTGTCTTGGTAGATAACAATTGTAAAAAATTCAATTATGTGAACTTCTGATTTTGAAAAGTCATTGCACAGTCTTATTTACAAATATTTTTACAAAGTAGTGGTCAGATTTCATTGTGTACTTTACTTGCAACGTCTCATCATGTCATTTGTATATAATGATATTTGTATGTAAATGATATAACGAGAAGTTGCGAGTAAAGTTAATTGTGTGGTTTGTGTCCTTATTCATATTTTGAATGACAATGAAAACTAAGAATATATGTTGTTGGTGTTGTTGTTGTTGTTGTTGTCATTGTTTGAGATGGAGTCTCTCTCTGCTGCCCAGGCTGGAGTGCAATGGCACAGTCTCAGCTCACTGCAACCTCCGCCTCCTGAGTTCAAGCGATTCTCCTGCCTCAGCCTCCTGAGTAGCTGGGATTACAGGTGCCTGCCACCATGCCCACCTAATTTTTATATTTTTAGTAGAAACAGGGTTTCACCACTTTGGTCAGGCTTGTCTCAAACTCCTGACCTTGTGATCTACCACCTTATCCTCCCCCAAAGTGCTGGGATTATAGGCATAAGCCACTAAGCCAGGCCAAAATACATGTTTAACAAGGTCTTCTTCCAAGAGCATTATGGTCCAGGATAAAGCAAAAATTTTATTTCAGAGTTTACTACATTTTCATGACTCAAAAAACTCAGAAATATTACTCAGCTGAGATAAAATATTCCACCATGGAAGAATGTGTTTGGTTGGTTGATGCCTTGGAGATCAACTATTCTGAAATAGTAAGTTCAATCTGGCATCATTCAAAGTCATCTCTTTCACAAACGCCTGAAGGAATGATGATATGGCAGGAAACCAAGAAAAATGGAGGGTTTTAGAGCCCCCATTGAAGAAAAGAATGGGTTCTGATAGTCACAGTGACCTTGGTGAGGGGTGTTTTCTTGGGGATTGATGACTGCCTTGGACGATCAACTTTCCCAGCTGATCATTAATCCCCAGACAATGCGGCTGTCTATATCACCATTGTTTAATTCAATTACTTGTGCTGTGGGCTTTACTTTGTGAATATTTTATTGTTTGGTAGGGCTCCCTTTCCTCTCTCCCTGTGCAATTCTATTGCTTTGACGTAGACCAGCTCCCACTGGCATTCCCTCACACACCCAGTGCTACCTCTAATCCACGGAGAGGAAAATATATGTGCATTCACGGATGCCAATATGGTTATGCAAACATTGTGTGTGGAAATATTTATAAACAAATTCAAATAAACACAGACTATCAATGTGCATTTATGCCAGTTTTATAAATCACTGTAGGTTGTTGTATCAGAGTCTGTAGTTTTATATCCAAGTGAGAATTAGACATATGAGATTTTCCACAAGGCCAGAATTGGGTGTCACCATTTAGATAAGGTTGGATGTTACCAGTTGAATAAACAGAGTCTCTTAACATAAGGCTGGAATTTAAGTATTAAAAGCAGAAAAAAATGCAATGTGAATAATCATCAGTGTGCAGGTATCTGTTATCTGGGCCGATGCCCATGTCTGCATCTGGTTAAGGACTCTGTACCTTCTGACAGATGGGTGGATGGGCACAGTTCTTAGCATTCAGCATTCGTGTCCAGAGAGATCAGGTTCAAATCTCAGCTCCAACCTGAGATTAGAGTGCTTTGAGTGCATTTCTAATTCCCCTATTTGGTACCTAGGGAGCATTACTACTCAAGTATTTTTGAGAGGGGTAAATGTGGAGCTATCACATGGTTCACTCTTGTGAATGGTATACAGGCATATTTCATAGGCCACGTAACTCTTCAGTGTGGATATGTGGGAATGTGCACACAAAGGGTTGTATGTAGGTTTATTATAACCAAACAATTCCACTTGTAATGTTTGTTTCTGTTCAAGATGTTTTTCTAATAATAAATGAGTTTATTGACTTATAAACCTCTCACCTCATTTAACTTTAAGTAATTTAAAATAAAATAATAATATATTTCAATAATACATTTGAATTTCATTAATTTTGTTATATTTATAAACATTGTTTATATTTTATTTTTGTGTATAAATTATATGCAACCTAATTTTTATAAGTATGAAAATATTCCTAGGAATACTGGAAACTTTATCCCCTGAGAAAGCATTCAACTGGTTGATAAATGACTGAGTTTTACCCAGTAGCTTCTTTGTGTCGTTGCAATACTAGACATATTTTATAATTTCTTTTCTCTTACTGTGATAATTTCCATGAATGCATATATAACCATAAATTTCAAAGCAATTGATTGTTTTTTATTTTTTTTTTTTAATATCTATGCCATTGAACAATGCATTTCTCACTTCAGGCATTAAACAGAACTTCCTTTAGGAAAACTGAACTAAGACCACTTCTCTCTGGCTTTCTTCAAACCTATCCCATTTAATCTATATTTAAAAATCTAAAGTACAATTTAAAAAAAAGAAAAAAGTAAGTAAAGATTGATTTTTTTTGGTCTTCAGGCAAGAGTCATAGTTTTCTCAATGCATGACAAACAAACAAATGATAAACAAAATCCAACACGATAAATGCAAAACATATCTTTCCATTAAAGCTTAAAATTTAGATGTTTTATGTGAAGAATATTGTTATTGATATGTACTTACATTTTATAATGAGCATGTAAAATAAAACATTGTGGGAATGACTATTTATAGGATGTATAGGATGTATGTTAATCTAATACGTTAAAGGAGTTAATCCAGACATCATAGAATGAGTTAATCTAGGAATCATTTCATTCTAACAGCATAATCTTTACCTCTCACCAGTGGAATCTAAACATCCAAGAAATTTCTGTTCAGTTTCTGATGGCTCAGGGAAAAAAATGTTGTCTCTGTCTTCTATTGGTCTTGTCCATGCTCTAAGCTGTTTTGCCACTTTGGAGATGTGTTGTTTTTTTTTTTTAAACAATGTTTCCTCAAGATTTTAGATGAAGACATTAAATTAACATTCCAATAAGTACAATAGAATATTAAGTTGGGAAAGCTGACATCTATCTTTCAAACATTTATTGTTTTTTTCATCTTTATTAGATACAAAAGACACAGACTTTACAGTTGCACCTGCAAAAGCCACACATATGACTTAAACTTTAGCCTGAAAAAGCTGATGTTGAATATACTACCTTCCGTGTCCCTAAATTCTATTTAGGCATGAACACTTGCTTAGGTGAATGGTATCTACAGTTCATTGGTAGCTGCCTTCCTACTAAGTATTTTGGATGTCTCTCCTTGTTTGTATCTTATACCATGCCATGATAGGTATTACTGTCATCATTTCCAGATTAAAGATAGGGTCCTGGATTGAGGGTTGAGTGCTCCAGAGCCTGCCTTCCTAAGCATGATGGTGTACCACCGTGAGGAGACACAGGGACATGGTGAGGTTTTGCAGCAAATAGCCGAATGCCTTAATTTATAAACTAAGATCATACATTAGATCACATAGAATAAAGTTCTTACTGAGCTGTAGTAGAAATTTTAGAGGTATCTGGTATGCATCATGTTGGAAAGCAAAATGATATTTAGAATATTTGATAGTAAAACATAATTTTATCTGAATTAAAATAAATTATGTCTGGAAGAAAATTTTCAGTGGAAGATCACTTCATGACAAAGATATAAAAAATTCCCAGATTTGGAGGGAGGATTTAAAATAACAGGAATTGATGAAAGTGGATTTGTGTACATTTGTTTATAGTTTCACACAATAAAATTTCTAAACTCCTAAATTTTTTCTTTTGTGAACAGCATGAGTACATAAAATATTGTGTCAGGGTTTCCACTATAAATGTTATTTCTCAGAGATTTACAACTTTTGCCATAAAAATGTGACCCCCGGCATTAACTATCTATTCTCAGCACTGAAACTGACATTTTTATGTGCAACTTTTTATACACAAGCCAAAAAAACAAAGTTAGCAGTAGAGTTGTTTTTGGGCCAAGTATAATTGCTGAGAACACACTACAGCAGTTTGAGATGCATACCCGAATTATATTCACCAAGAGTCGACAACATTCATAAAAGGGCAGTTAATTAGTCTGTAATCGGGTCTAATCATATTTTATTTGTGAAACACTTAAGTGAGCCTGACATTGGTCTGGGTGTTACTTTTTTCCAAGAGACTAGAGCCTGGCTACTGGCTTTCCCACCTCCCCTGACTTCGCACGTGACATAGTTCATTACACACAAATGTGCTTTGTGGCCTTACTGGTTTATGAGAAAGGAAAATGTCGGCATCCAGTACTTCCTATGAGAAATGAACATCGACTTTCTCTGAATAAAATATAAATGGATTTACTTAATTGGGCTCCGGTCATTGGAGCAATTAATAATAGATTGTGTCATAGTGAGGGCTTTGTTTGTATTTAAAGCAATAAATTATAAGTATTAAATGTATATTTATTCCAAGTTAAACTCATTTCTAATTGACATGTTACTTAGCCCAAGGCTTTTAAGATCTTTTAGTATAATTAAATTAATAGAAAGCTATAGATCACAGCATGATAAACAAACAGTCCTGATTTTAATATGACAGATATACACAACAGGCCATGTAAGTAGATCATTGTTATCGGTTTCGGTTCAGCAAAAAGACTGCCAGAATGAGAAGAAAACAAGCAGGTGAAGCTGTGCTAAAGTGGGGGACACGAGGGACTCCATATTTGCCCTTGTTTAACTCACCGGCATCAGAAATTCCAAGCTGGATGGGAACTTCATTATGAAAATGTCCTGGTTGGATCGATTCCTTATACCAGAAGCTTTTAAAACCCCACATCAAACATTTAAAGGGGATTATAGTCACCTCAAGCTTTTGGTAGTCAAAAAATGGAATAGTATTTCACTTATATAGTGCCAAATTAGCTTCCTGTAGTTCTTATGAATTTTCAAAACCTGAATTTACGCAGTGCTTAACCTTAAATGCATATTGTAAATACTATCAAACGAGGATGCACTGCAGAGTTCAATTTTATAATTTCATTAATTTGAAAGCCCCAACATGCTTCATAACAGTGTGTGTGCCTTGCTTGTTCTGACAATGTGCTACAGAGACAAATACAGTCTTTTCTAATAACAGAAAAAAATAGAGAAATAGGCTATGTCCAAAGGCCGAGTTGCTGACACCGTGTATTTTCTTTGCATTGATGTAGCTCGTCAGTGAATGTGGGTTCATATCCATATTTCTAGCTTCCTGGTGGACTGATATTTGTCATGTATGTCCCCTCTTTTATGCCAAGTAGTTGCGCCTCAAGGTCAGGGGGATCTCTTATTAACCCTTGTATCCCAATGGTCATTTTGCCATTCACATAGTAGGTAAGCAGTGAATGCTCATCTAGTGAAGGAATGCATTATCCTGGCATCTCCTGCTACAAAATAAGTCATCTTCTTGGAGAGATACAACCTGAGGAGTCACAGGAAGCTTCAAGATAAAGTTCTGTGTATGCAAAGGCACAGATCCTCTGGCATTTCTAAATCTGCTAATCACTTCTTGAGTGTAATTAAGTGTATAAGAGATCCTAAAACCAAACCAGTAGGGCAACTTGTTCAGGTTGTATTGAAGATTTAGTGAATGCTTATATTTTTTAGTTAATCGATAGCACCATTTTTCATTCTCAAAATATTATTATTAGACATTATGTTGCAGTGTAGACAACCAAAAGTTTTGTTGCTTCCATTTTTGATAGACTGGGTGTTTCAGTGGCGTGGCGGGGAGGTTCTAGCATTTTTTATAACCGTCAATTATGTTTTGATTTACCTGATATCTGATGTCGAGGTGAAAATTCTTGGGCAAAGAGCTCCTGAGTATCATGTATTCCATGTGTCAATTTCCATGTGGCATTTTCTATACTATTAGGAGAGATGTAGGCTTTTTAAATAGACTTTTTATTTTAACATAAGTTTAGATCTACAAAGTGTTGCAAAGGTAGTACAGGGTCCATATATATTGCTTGTCTGGTTTCCTTACTGTTAACGTTTTATTTATCATAGTGTGTTTGTTACAACTAAGGGTACAACATTGGAACATTGCAATTAACTAAATGCCAGAACTTATTCAGATGTCAATAGTTTTTCCACTGATTATTTTACTTGGTTCCAGGATCCCATCCTGGAGACCACACTAGTCTTGTCTACATGGCTTCTTGGAGGTTTCTGAGGTGTGTGAGGCTGCGCCTGATTCTTTGATGTGTTCAAAACTATTATCTCCAATGTCTTCCAAAGGGACCATGGACCCTACCCTCCTTGCCTCACTTCTCCCCTTGATTGTTAATTCATAAGTGAAGGAGCGTGTGGCAGGGGTTGGATGTTCTTGGAGCACTTGCTCTGATAGTCTGTATTTTTATACTGAATCCTGTTGGGGCTGTCACAGCAGCCTGTCAGCAGGGATGCTGCAGCACCCAGGAAGCCCTCCAGACTTTCTCCCAGCATGAGCAGAAGCCCTGCCCGGAACGGCTCACACATTGTAACGGAGCCACATGGAATCGGTCATGAGGCTACTTCCCTCATCCCAATACAATAATTTTCCTTTACTTTCTTTTACACTGTGTTTCCACAGGAAAGCCTCAGTGTCTATAATGCATTCACTGGAAATGCTCCTGACCAGAAGGATGCAATTAAACTAGTCAATACTGGGTTTAGATCATCTGGGGTTTCATATTATTAAGCAAATAGAAGGTGCATTAAAAAGCATGAACTTAATTAAGAGTTTTGTACAAGAGGCGTATTTTTATAGACCATGGCCATGGTAGGTTTGTAATATGAGTAATTTAGAAGACTGAAATATTTGGCCATGGTTCATGCCATTCCTTGAAATATATTGTTCAGTGTGAAGTTAAGCAAGTCTAGTAGGCTGGGCACCTTATTTTGCACCTGCAAATGAGAAAAGTCATTATAGCTGAGGAGATGATTCAGCCAATGCAGTATCTGACTTCTCAGTGGGGAGGGCGTTTTTGTCTGGAAGCGATGGATATATACGGTTATAATGAAATGGGCCATTAAAATTTAACTAAGAATATAGAGCACAATTTTAGTTTTTAAAGCCTCACTCAACATCAGTAGAGTATTCAATTTACCTATAAGACTTTTGAAAGAAATATAGAAAATTTGATTCGATAGACTGTCGGATTCATCAGTTATGTCAATGTAGATATTTGAACCTGTTATTTCCTTGGTCTATTTAATTTTGTGCCTAAGGGCTTTGAAAACCATCTATTCTAGAGAATAAGGCCTTTATCTGGGACTTAAATAGGGCATTTAACTTTATTGTTATTCTGTACAATGATTCTAAATCGAATAATCTCTGTGAAACCCTTAAAATACATTTTAAGTTCAATAACGTAATTAGGAATTAAAAAGCACAAAATAAAAGTTTAATCTGCACAATTATGTTACTTACCAGATGTTGTAATTTCTTTAGTTATACTTCAATTAAAATTTCAAAATTGCTGAATATTATGTTACACTTTTAAAATGGATTCATTAATTGTCCCTAAACCAATGTAAGCATAAGTTTTCTTTTTAATATCTGCTACCTGATGTAATTATGTTACAAATAATTATTTGATCACAGGCAGTTTATGAGTCATGCCTTTGCATTAGCTGTCTCTCTATACCTCAAAATGTGCAGGCTGGAATCAATTACATATTTTAATATGTTTCATTTAGGAAAAACAGGTGGCACCCTCAACTCTACCCCATAGTGTGGTGATATTGTGATGATCAACCTAAATTTAGATCAATGAGTAATTAAAATGGATTCCAACATTGTAATACAATGTGAAGTCCAGATGGACTTCAGTTAGCAAAATCCCTTTATGTACTGAAATAGACTTGAATTCTTTACAAAGCCTGACTGGGGTAGCTGGATTGGAGTACATAGTTTATGTGGGCTGCTTCTCAAATGTCACCACCGGTCAAGGACACCACCTGGAAGGCTGCCTAAATGGATGATCCCTTGCCACAAGTGTTAGACCTTTTCAATGAGAATCATATATGACAAACAGTTGATTAAAAAAATACAGGAAAAAGTGTGAATGAGTTCTGTGTTCAGTGGATTAATTATCTGATTGATGAAACTTGTGGTTATCCTCAGTCAGGATTCTTCACATTGTTGGCTCTTGCTTAATTCTGCAATGTTGGGAAGATCGTCATGAAACAGCACAAGAAAGTGAACTCGGAAGCCTCCAGGACATTTTACCAGACAGGTGATAAAGTCCTTTTTAACTCCAAAATCAATTTAATAAAACCAAAAGACTAGACTTCATTTTCATCAAGGTGTGTCTGGAGGCATTAAAATGTTGCTGTTTTTCTTTGTGTTAATCTCTAAACCAAACAACAATTATTCCAGTCTGTGAAGATGGTTGCACATAACATGTTTTTTTAAAAAAAAATCATTTAAGCATATTAAATTAATATGTAACTAAAACTGGTTTAACTTGGAAAGGGCAGTTAGAAAGAGGTTTGTAATTTATTCTTAAACCACAAATCTAGATGTCTACTCATTGTTTTAATTAGTAAGGCAACCAATACAACATAATATTTTTAAAATTTTTTATAGTGTACATTTAGATTTCAAAAAAAGTAACAAAGAGAAAATATAACAATGGTTGCTAGGGCCTGAGTGCAGGGGATCTGGAGGAGAAGATGGGAATATGTAGGTCAAAGCATACAAAGTAACAGATACGTAAGATGAACGAGTCCAAAGATCTAAAGTAAAACATGAGGAGTACAATTGATAAGTGTACTCTAGTCAGGAGTTTTGCTAAGTGAGTAGATTGTAGCTGCTCTTGCCACAGTAGGAAGAATGCATAACTACGTTAGATGTGATGCATATGTTAATTTGTTCCACAAGAGTAGCCGTTTTATTGTTAACTAGCTTATGACATCATGTTGTATACCTTATACACAATAAAATGTACTTCTTTAACACAAAGAGTTGTTGTATACTGTTTTTTCAGAGTTTCCTAATGCTAACATATTACATAAAGATGTCACATTTGTCAAAACTAAGCAAATTATACTCAAAACTATTAGCAAACTGCACACCATACTGGAATTTTAACAGTTTTTCCATTAGTATTCTTTTCTGTTTCAGGATCCAATCACACAGTGCCTTGTTCATTGTGTCTCCTTAGTAACCTCTAATTTATGTTAGTGTCACAATCTTCCTTTGTTTTTCAGTCTTAAGACTATTGAAGAGTAACTGGTGTAGTATTTTGGAGTATGTCTCCTAGTTTGAGTCTGTCTGATGTTTTCTTATCATGAAACTGATATGCCATAAACTTATGAGATTTGGGAAGATCACTGGGGTGAGGGACCTTCCCATCACATCATGTCAGAGGTTGCATGGTGGACATGTGCTATCCTGTTCAGGGCAGCTTTGGCCACTGGGCTCAGATAGGGTTATTGGGCTTCTCCACCATAGGTCACGGAGTTCCCCTTTCCAAGCACTGCTGTTTGGAAGGGAGTCCCTAAGTGTTAGATGAAGTGCACTTTCTGGAGGGCTGTGTCTACAGAGGGTGCCTGGGCTTCTTCTGTAAGGAAGATCTCTGACATGATATTTTAAAAGGAATAGCACTTGTAGACATCTGCCTCATGACATCAATAATCAGACAGGAAAGTCAGCCAATGACACGTCTTGCAGAGATAAAGTGATCTCTGGAAATAAAAATGATTTCTTTATTATTTTTTTCTAAATTTTTTAATAGAAACATCATTTCTAAAGGAAACACATAGGAAACATGGAAATCTGATTCTGGTAAGAAGAGATCTTAATATAAGGCTTATCCTCCATGGTAATCAATCAAAGCACCTATGGCTTATTTAACTCAAGTACAATAATTCTGCAAACAAATTCATTAGTATCGATTTCTTTCTGAAAAAAATTGTGGTATCTATAAAGCCATAGTTCAAGTAACTAATGTTGACAAGTACATTAAACTATTATACACTATTAAAGTTCAGAACAGTCTAAACAAACATTACCATATGGTATGATTCCATAAAATGTAAATTTCTACTAGTCTGTTGGGAACACTGTGTTTCATGAATTGTCTTTATCAAAAAACATTGATTTTAAGTGGAACTAGCAAAAGTATGAGATAGTATTAGTTAGCTATTGCTGCATAACAAATCACCCCAAATTAAGTGGCTTAAAACAAAACCATGTTGATTCATATGTCTCAATAGTTGGAACTCAATTACGTTTCATCTGGGTTCTCTGCTTCAGGTCACTCATGAGACTGCAATAAAGGTGTTGTCCAAGGCTGATGCCTCATCTGGGGTTCAGCAGGACAAGGACCTGCCTCCAACCAGACTCACATGGTTATTGGTAGGATTTGTATGTGTGCATGTGTGTATGGGTGTGTATATTATTGGACCAAGGAGAAATGTGTAAGCACCTTGCTTGCTAGTGACCAGAGGCTGCTGTCAGTTCCTTCTCATGTGGACATCTTTGTCACGGCAGCTTCACCAAAGCCAGCATGAGGGAAAGTCTGCTAGCAAGATGGATGTCACCATATTTGTAGCCCAGCCATTGACATCATATCCCCTCAACATTGCTGTGCTCTCTTGGTTGGAAGCAACTCAGTAGTTCACTACTCACCCTTGAAGAGGGAAATATGCAAGTCTGTAAACACTAGGATACAAGGACCATTGAGAACCATTTTATAAGCAGTCTATCACAATTGTATGTTTTTGTAGAAATTATGTTGTATACTTAATTAGTAACTAAATTTTACATTAAACTATGAGTCACTCTAGTTGTAAATAAACTTTATATTTAGAATTCAAAGATATAAATTGAATAATGAAGAGTGCTAAATTTATTTAAGAATACTAGGGTTTCTACATATTAATTATTATGGAAGAAGTCTAGTATAAATGGACATTCATTAGACATTGTCATTAAGAAAGAAAAATCAGAAGTTTTAATGTTTCAGTAGTGCAATGCAAGGCAATTTAGACATGGAAGGAATACTATGGTTCAAAGTGAAAGATGAGAAAGAAAAGGTCTAATTAAGGGGAAGGACAAGAAAAAGTGATGCAATAAAAACCTTCAACATTTATGAAATATGGTAAAGAAGTAGGCATTGTTTTTTTAAAAAGTAAACCAGGCAGCATTAAATACTAATTTCCCAGCCCTAACTGCAGAACCTCAAAGTTCCCCTCTCAGCAAAAGCAGATTTCTCCCTGTTGGACACTTGAAATTGTTCAAGGCTATTCAGGTTTTATTTATTTAGTTAGTTAGTTAGTTTTCATGATTTTTCAATTTTCCTTTATTTGGAACAAGAGCTACTGTGTAACACCTGAAATTCTGTTTACTAAGACCTAAGGATCTGAATATAATAAAGAACATAGTGATATCCAATGGTTTCATTTCTCAGCTTCTTAACCTCCTTGCCATAAAAGATCTGTCAAAATGCTTACAGAAAGAAGAAATATTTAGCAAGGATTATGATATGATTTAGCTCTGTATCTTCACCCCAATCTCATGTTGAATTATAATCCCTAAGTGTTGAGGAAGAGACCTGGTGGGAGGTGATGCTTCATGGGGGTGGTATCCCCCATGCTGTTCTCATAATAGTGAGTGAGTTCTCACAGTATCTGATGGTTTTTAAAGTGTTTAGAAGTTTGGCCTTTGGTCGTGCTTTCTCTCTCCTGCCACATTGTGAAGACATGTTTGCTTCCTCTTTACTTTCTGCCATGATTGTAAGTTTCTTGAGACCTCCCTTGCCATGCAGAACTGTGAGTCAATTAAACCTCTTTTGTTTATAAATTACCCAGTCTCAGGAAGTATGTTTATAGCAGTGTGAGAATGAACTAACACAGATGCCTGAGAGGTTTGAGGTACTTTAGAATATTCACCTCTGTGCATATTATAAAATGTACTGTTGAGGACAGTTTAGCATGGCTAGTTCACTAGATTACATGATTGGCCTGTAGAGGAAATGTACCCTTTACTGAGCTTTGATTTAAGCAGGTCTTGCCTCAGTCAAGAAACTGCACTGGAGAAAGCACTGGGAAACTCGTCACCGTCCACTGTATGAATGTAGTGGAGACTTGAACGTGACATTTCCCTGAGTCCCTTTCTAATGATCTTTGTGAGAAATGTCATCTAGTCTTAGAATTAGGACCAACCCTGTTCTTCCTTAATGCTTTGTCTGCGTTGTTGTTTCTTTTCTATTGCATAAGCACTTTAAGGACATTGGCCACAATCTTCAAATTATATTGACAGACCCAAAACTTCAGAACACCTTTGTGGCCAATCTCTTGCAAGTTCATGGATGTTTATGTGATACATTTTTATATTCAACTGCTTCTTAACATTAAAAATTTTTTAGTTTTGTTTTATTTTTCTTCTATTTTATATAATTTTGCCAGCTTTATTAAAATATAGAAATAAAGACTATAAAATTTAAAAATTAGAAATTAAAATACAGAAAATAAATGAATTAATTAAAATAAATTATTAAAATATAGAAATAATTGCAAATTTTAAAAATTAGAAATTAAAATATACAAATAAAAATGTTATATGTTTAAGAAGCGCAAAGTAATAATTCATATAGATATATACTATATGTCTATATAAATTTAAATGATTAGCAAATCCAGTTAAATAGCATACTCGTCACCTCACTTAGTTATCTTTTTCAATTGGATGAATTAAAATCTACCATTTTGGCAAATTTGAATTATTCACATTATTATTAACTATACCATGTTGTACACTAGATCCCTAGAACGTGTAACTGAAAGTTTCTACCCTTTTAACAACATCTCCCCGTTTCCTCACCCCTCAGTCCCTGGTAACCACCATTCTACTCTTTGCTTCTGTGAATTTGACTTTTATATATTTATACAAGTGAGATAATACTGTGCTGTAGTTTGCTCTGTGTCCTCACCCAAACCTCATTTTAAATTGTAATTCCCATAATCCCCCACGTGTTGAAGGCGGGAGCTGGTGGGTGATTTCCCCGTGCTGTTCTCATGATAGTGAGTTCTCACGAGATCTGAGAACTCTCCTCCCTTCTCTCTTTCTCTCCTACTGCCATGTAAGAGGTGACATCTCCCCCTTCTGCCATGATTGTTAGTTTCCTGAGGCCTCCCCAGCTATGTGGCATTGTGAGTCAATTAAACCTATTTCTTTATACATTACCCAGTCTTGGGTATTTATAACAGTGTGAGAACAGATTAACACATACAATATTTCTATGTCTGCTTTACTACACTTAGCATAATGTCTACCGGGTTTATCCACGTTGTTGCAAAGAGTAGGATATACTTCCATTATAAACATTATCAAATATATGTAAATATATTATATATAAATATATAAGATGTAATATACCTTTTTATGTGTATGTGTATATATATGCATAATACATAGATATTCATCACTCAATAGACACATAGGCTATTTCCATACCTTAGCTAATGTGAGTAAGGCTACCATGACTATGTATGTGCAAATATTACTTCAAGATGTGAATTTCATAAACCCAGAAATGGGATTGCTAGGTTATACAGTAGCTACAGTCTTACATTTTTAAGGGGTCTCTACACTATTTTTAAAATTATTTTTATACTTTTTTTTGAGAGAGAGTCTCACTTTGTCACCCAGCCTGGAGTGGAGTGGCAGGATCTTGGGTCACTGTAGCATCTGCCCCCTGGAATTTCAGCAATTATTGTGCTTCAGCCTCCCAACTAGCTGGGACTACAGGCATGTGCCACCACACCCAGCTAATTTTTATATTTTCAGTAGAGACAAGTTTTCATCATGTTGGCCTGGCTGATCTCAAACGCCTGACCTCAAGTGATCTGTCTGCCTCAGCCTTCCAATGTTCAGCGATTGCACACGTGAACCGATGATCCTGGACTACACTGATCTGTCTGCCTCAGCCTTCCAGTGTTCAGGAATTGCACACGTGAGCCAATGATCCTGGACTACACTGATCTGTCTGCCTCAGCCTTCCAATGTTCAGGGATTGCACACATGAGCTGATGATCCTGGACTACACTATTTTTTATACTTGCTATACCAATATACATTCCTACCAAAAGTGTATGAAATTTCCAGTTTCTCCACAATTTCACCAATGCATGTTGTCTTTTATATTTTCTTTTTTTTCAATTGTACTTTAGGTTCTGGGGTACATACGCAGATCATGCAGTATTGTTGCATAGGTACATACACGGCAATGTGGTTTGCTGCCTCCATCCCCCCATCACCTATATCTGGCATTTCTCCCCATGTTATCCCTCTCCAATCTCCCCACTCCCTGCTGCCCCTCCCCTAGCCTTCTCTGACAGACCCAGTATATGATGCTCCCCTCCCTGTGTCCATGTGTTCTCATTGTTCAACACCCACCTATGAGTGAGAACATGTGGTGTTTGACTTTCTGTTCTTGTGTCAGTTTGCTAAGAATGATGGTTTCCAGATTCATCCCATGTCCCTACAAAGGACATTAATTCATCGTTTTTTATGGCTGCATAGTGTTCTGTGGTGTATCTGTGCCACATTTTCCTTGTCCAGTCTATTGTTGATGGGCCTTTGGGTTGGTTCCAGGTCTTTGCTATTGTAAACAGTGCCACAATAATATACATGTGCATGTGTCTTTATTATAGAACGATTTATAATCCTTTGAATATATACCCAGTAATGGGATTGCTGGGTCAAATGGAATTTCTATTTCTAGGTCCTTGAGGAATGGCCACTCTGTCTTCCACAATGGTTGAACTAATTTACACTCCCATCAATTGTGTAAAAGTCTTCCTATTCCTCCACATCCTCTCCAGCATCTGTTATCTCCAGATTTTTTAATGATCGCCATTCTAACTGGCGTGAGATGGTATCTCAGTGTGGTTTTGATTTGCATTTCTCTAATGACCAGTGATGATGAGCATTTTTTCATGTTTGTTGCCCTCATATATGTCTTCTTTTGAGAAGTGTCTGTCATATCCTTTGCCCACTTTTGAATGGGTTTGTTTGTTGTTTTCTTGTAAATCTGTTTTAGTTCTTTGTAGATTCTGGATATTAGCCCTTTGTCAGATGGGTAGATTGCAAAAGTTTTTTCCTATTCTGTTGGTTGCCAGTTCACTCTAATGATCACTTCTTTTGCTGTACAGAAGCTCTGGAGTTTAATTAGATCCTATCTATCTATTTTGGCTTTTGTTGCCAATGCTTTTGTTGTTTTATTCATGAAGTCCTGGCCTATACCTATATCCTGAATGGTTTTGCCTAGGTTTTCTTCTAGGGTTTTTATGGTGTTAGATCTTATGTTACTTCTTTTTTTTTTTTATTGCATTTTAGGTTTTGGGGTACATGTGAACAAGATGCAAGATTGTTGCATAGGTGCATATGTGGCAGTGTGATTTGCTGCCTTAATTCATCTGGAGTTAATTTTAGTGTAAGGTTTCAGGAAGGGGTCCAGTTTCTGCTTTCTGTACATGGCTAGTCAGTAATTGAATCCTAGCAGCTGTGATGTGATATTTTATTGTGGTTTTGGTGCATATTTCCCTCATGATCTGTGAGATTGAACATCATTTAATATATATATTTAAACATTTATTTATTTTAACTTTTATTTTAAGTTTATCACTACATGTGCAGGTTTGCTACATAGGTAAACTTGTGTAATGAAGACTTGTTGTATGGATTATTTTATCATCCAAGTATTCTTCCTAGTACATTGTAATTTTGCTAGGGATTACACTGAACTATAGATGGCTTTGGGTAATATGTACCTTATAGCAGTATTAGTTTTTTTAAATCAGTGAACAAAGAATATCTTTCCATTTATTTATGTCTTTTTCCATTTCTTTTATCTTTCAGTTTTCAATGTACAGATTTTTCATCTCCTTTGTTAAATTTATTCCTAAATGTTTTATTCTTTTTTATGCTATTATGAATGAAATTGCTTTCTTAATTTGTTTTTAGAGTACATTCATAGTGTATCAAAATGTGACACATTCTTGTTTGCTGATTTTATATCCTGTAAGTTTATTTTATTCGTTTAGTAGCTTTAATGATTTCTTTACATAGGATTATGCCATTTGCAAAGAAGGAAAATTTGACTATTTTTCTAATACGATTTTTTTTTTCTTTCCTAATTACTCTTGCTAGGAATTCTAGCATGATAGTAAGTATAAATGGTGAGAGTGGACATTCTTGTTTTGTTCCTGATATTGAAGAAAAGTTTCAGCTTTTCCTCATTAAGTCTGAGGTTTACTGTGGACTTCTCATAGATGACCTTTATTATGTTAAAATACATCTCATCTATACCTTATTTCTTGGACGTTTTTATTATAAATATATGTTAAATTTTGCCATTTTTTTCTATGTCTCTTGAGATGATCATATGATTTTTATTTTACATTCTGTTAACGTTGTGGATTATGCTTGTTAATACATCTACATCAAACATCCTTGCACAATAAATCTGACTTGATCATGGTACATAATCCTTTTAACGTTCTGTCGAATTTAGTGATCATATTGTTGAGAATTTTTGCATCTACACTTATCAGAGAGATTGGTCTATAGAGTTTTCTTTTCTAATGGGGTAATCTGTCTTTGATATGAGGGTAATACTGGCCTTATCAAATTCTTTATAAAAATAATTTTAAAGTATTCTCTCCTCTTCAATTTTTGGGAAGAGTTGTAAAGGATTGGAGTTATTTCTGGTATGGATGCTTGGTAGAATTCACCCTTGAAACCTTCTTATTGTAGGCTTTTTGTTGTTGTTGGGAGGTTTTAAATCACTGCTTCCATCTCCTTACTCTTCTGTTGTTGTTGTTGTTGTTACAATTTTCTTTTTTTTCATTAATTCAGTCTTGCTTGGTTGTATGTTTTAGTACATTTCTTTTAGGTTATCTAACTTATTGACAGATAATTATTTATAGAAGTCTCTTATGGCCCTTTCTTTATATTACCGTGGTATCAGTTGTAATGTCTCTTCTTTTATTTATATTATATTATATACTATTATTTATTATGTATGTATTATACAATTATATATAACAAAATCCAGTTCCCTTGCTTCTTCTTTTCCTGTCGAGTGATATACTCTAGATAAGTCCACATTTCTACCCTTGCTCTGTTTGTGCTCTTCACGCTAAGAATTGCTGAGAGAACTATAACAACTGACATGACGCATTTATAAAAGTAAGATTAAAGAAACAGACTGGTGTCATCTGGGTTGAGAGGGGAGGCACTGAGGTTGACTGCCTACATGAAAAAATAGCTCAATAGAGAACTGCAAATTACAACCACTGTGAGATGTCACTATATACCCATTAGAGTGGCTAAAGTGAAAAATATTTGAGCAAATCAAGTGTTGATGTGAATATGGTAGAACTGGGGTTCTCATGCCTTACAGGTAAGAATGTAAAATAGTGCAACTAATTTTGAATACAATTCGGCAGTTTTTTAATTACTGCATAATGCCTATCATATAATTGAACTATCTGTTGCCTAACAATATACCCAAGAGAAAATGAAATATATTTTCACACAAAGACTTACTTATACATGAATATTGTTGGTGGCTTTATTTGTAATAGCCCACACTGGAAAGAAGTTAAATGGCTATCAATAGGTAAATAATTAAATATTGTAGTCTATTTATAAAAAAAATACTACTCAGCAACACAAATTTGTGAACTATTGACTGCAACAACAATATAATTGAATGTTACAATAATTATGCAGAGTGGTAGAAGCTAGATGAAAAGAATGAATATGAGATGATTCCATTTATAAAACTGATTTATATTGATAGATTAAAGCATGTTAGAGGTTTCTCCAAGGTAAGCTCAGTGTGTAGGGAAGGACAGAAGAAAGGGATAACAAGGGCATGAGGACATTATAGGGGTGATAGATGTGTTCACTATTTTGATTTTGGGGATGATTTTATGGGTGTATAAATATGAAAAAAATTATCAAATTTTATACTTTATGTATGTATAGTAATTTCATGTTAACTGTACCTTAATAACACTGTTAAAAACTTCACAGCCTATTGTGGTGATGCTGACACTAACAGCCCAGGCTTCACCACTACACAGTGCAGTATATGCATGTAACAAATCTGCAACTGCACCCTGTAAATCTATTTAAAAACTAATTAATAAAAATAAAACTATACAGCTTATATTACCCATCTACAATGTGAAATTGTCAAAATTTTTGAAAAATAATTTAAATTTAAAACTGAAAAACTGCTGACAAAGAATTACCTTCATTGCCTGTCTTATGGATAAAAGCCATTTTGACTGTGATAAGATGATATCATACTGCAACTTTGATTTGCATTTTGCTGATGCTTCGTGACGTTGAGCACCTTTTCATATAACTGTTGGCCATTTGTGTGTCTTCTTTTGAGAAAGGTCTGTTCAAATGTTTCACCCATTTGTTAATTGGATTATTTGATTCATTTTATTGAGTAGTTAGCGCTCCTTATGTATTCTGATTATTAACTCCTGGTCAGACGGGTAGATTGCAACATATCTTCTCCCATTTTCTGGGTCATCTCCTCACTTTGTTGATTGTTTTCTTTGCCATGCAGAAGGTTTTTAGTTTGATGTAATTCCATTTGTCCATATTTGCTTTAGTTGCCTGTCTTTATGGGTATTATTCAAGAAATCCTCCCCCTGTCCAATGTCCTAAAGAGTTCCCACAATGTTTGCTTTTAGCAGTTTCATAGTTTCAGGTCTCATATTTAAGTCTTTCCTCATTTTGATTTGATTTTTGTATATGGCAAGAAATAAGGACCTAGTTTCATCATTCTGAATATCGATGTCCCCTTTACTGAAGAGATGGTTCTTTCCCCAGTGTATGTTCGTGGCACTTTTGTCCAAAATAAGTTTACTGTCACTGTATGGATTTATATCTGGGTTATTCATTCTGTTCCATTGATCTATTTGTCTGTTTTTTCTACTCCAGCTAAAATGCCTTTTATCCAAAAGACAGACAATAACTAATGCCAGCAAGGATGTGGAGACAGTGGAACCTTTGTAAATTGTTGGTACAAATGTAAATTAGTACAACAATTATGAAAAACAGTGTAGTGGTTCCTAAAAAGTACTAAAACCCACACTACCATGTGAACCAGCAAACCTCCTGTTAGGTATGAATCCAACAAAAGGAAAATCAGTATGTAGAAGACATGCGCATTCCCATGTTCATCGCAGCACTATTCAGAATAGCCAAGATTGGGAATCAACCTAAGTGTCCATCAATGAATGGCTGAATAAAGAAAAGGTGGCAGATATACATAATTAAATATTATTCAGACAGCTGGACATGGTGACTCATGCCTGTAATCCCAGCACTTCGGGAGGCTGAGGTGGATGGATCACCTGAGGTCGGGAGTTTGAGACCAGCCTGACCAACATGGTGAGACCCTGTCTCTACTAAAAATATAAAATTATCAGGACAGGGTGACACATGTCTGTAATCCCAGATATTCAGGAGGCTAAGGAAGGAGAATTGCTTGAACCAGGGAGGCAGAGGTTGTGGGGAGCCACGATTGTGCCATTGCACTCCAGCCTGGGCAACAAGAGCAAGACTCCATCTTAAAAAAAAAAAACGTATTACTCAGACATAAAAAGAATGAAATTCTGTCATTTGCAACAACATGGATGGAAGCGGAAGACATTATGCTAAGTGAAATAAGCCAGGCACAGAAAACCAAATTTCACATATTCTTACTCATAGGTAGGAGCTAAAAATTAAAGCAATTGAATTCATGGACATAGAGAGTAGAGTGATGGTTACCAGAGGCTAAGAAGGGTGGCAAGAAGGGGAGACAAAGTGTGGATGGTTAATGGGTGCAAAATACAATTAGAATGAATGAGATCTAGTATATGAGTGTACCACAAAATAACTATAATCAGCAAAAATGTATATTTAAACATTACTGAAAGAATAAAATTGGAATGCTCCTGATATGGAACATTCTGGCTGGGGAAGCCTCACAATCAAGGCAGAATGCAAAGAGGAGCAAGTCACATTTTAAGTAGATGGAAGCAGGCAAAGAGAGCTTGTGCATAGGAACTCCTTTTTTTTAAAAAAAAAAATCATATCTCATGAGACTTATTTACTATCATGAGAACAGCATGGGAAACACCCCCCCTATGATTCAATTAACTCCCACCAGGTCCCTTCCACAACACATGGGAATTCAAGATAAAATATGAGTGGGAACACAGCCAAAACATATCATTCTGCCCCTGGCCCCTCCCAAACCTTACATACTCACATTTCAAAACCAATATGCCTTCCCAACAGTCTGCCAAAGTATTAAACTCATTTCAGCATTAATTCAAAAGTCCACAATCCAAAGTCTCATTCAAGACAAGGTGAATCTCTTCCCCTTATGAGCCTGTAATATCAAAAGCAGTTTAGTTACTTCCTAGATACAGTGGGGGAATAGGCATTGGGTAAATACATCCATTCCAAATCAGAGAAATTGGCCAAAACAAAGGTGCTACAGACCCGTTCCAAGTCCAAGATCCAGTGGGGTAACCAAATCTTTAAGCTCCAAAATGATCTCATGTGACTCCATATCTCACATCCAGGTTGTGCTGATGCAGAAGGTGGATTCCCATGGTCTTGGGCAGCTCCACCTCTGTGACTTTGCAGGGCACAGCCTCCCTCTCCACCACTTTCATGGCCTAGTGTTAAGTGTCTGCAGATTTTCCAGGCACACTGTGCAAGCTGTCAGTGGATCTACCATTCTGGAGTCTGGAGGATGGTGGCCCTCTTCTCACAGCTCCACTAGGCAGTGCCCCTGTAGGTACTCTGTGTGGGGGTTCCAAGCCCACATTTCCCTTCTGCACTACCCTTCACCTTCTGCATAGGTTCTCCATGAGAGCCCCACTCATGCAGCAAACTTCTGTCTGGACATCCAGGCACTTCCATACATCTTCTGAAATCTAGGCAGAGGTTCCCAAACCTCAATTCAGTGCACTTGCAGGCTCAATACCAAATGGAAGCTGCCAAGGCTTGAGATTTGCAATCTCTGAAGCCAGAGCCTGAGCTCTATCTACATTGGCCCCTTTCAGCCATGGCTAGAGTGGCTGGGACACAAGGCACCAAGTCCCTAGGCTGCACACAGCACAGGGAGCCTGGGCCTGGCCCACAAAACCACTTTTTTTCTCCTAGGCCTCTGGGCCTATGATGGGAGGGGTTGCCATAAAGACCTCTAACATGCCCAGGAGACATTTTTCCATTGTCTTGGATACTACCATTCAGCTCCCCATTACTTATGTAAATTTCTGCAGATGGCTTGAATTTCTCCTCAGAAAATGGGGTTTTCTTTTCTATCACATTGTCGGGCTGTAAATTTTCTGAACTTTTATGCTCTGCTTTCCCTATAAAACTGAATGCCTTTAACGGCACCCAAGTCATCTCTTGAATGTTTTGCTGCTTAGAAATGTCTTCTGCCAGATACCCTAAATCATCTCTCTCAAGTTTGAAGTCCCATAAATCTCTAGTGCAAGGGTGAAATGCCTCCAGTCTCTTTGCTAAAACATAACAAGAGTCACCTTTGCTTCAGTTCCTAACAAGTTCCTAATCTCTGTCTGAGACTGATTGAACCTGGACCTTATCGTTCATATCTCTATCAACAGTTTTGTCAAAGCCATTCAGTAAGTCTCTAGGAAGTTCCAAACTTTCCCATATTTTCCTCTCTTCTTCTGAGCCCTCCAAACTGTTCCAGCCTCTGCCTGTAACCCAGTACTAAAGTTGCTTCCACATTTTTGATTACCCTTTCAGCAATACCCCACCCTTGGTACCAATTCTCTGTATTAGTTCATTTTCACACTGATGATAAAGACTTACCTGAGACTAGTCAATTTATGGGAGAAAGATAATTTAATTGGACTTACAGTTCCATGTGGCTGGGGAACCCTCAAAATCATGGAGGAAGGCAAAAAGGAGCAAGTCACGTCTTACATGGATGTCAGCAGGCAAAAAGACAGAGCTTGTGCAGGTGAAGTCCTCCTTTTAAAACAATCAGATCTCATGAGACTTATTCACTATCATGAGATTAGCATGGGAAAGACTTGCTCCCATAATTCAATTACCTCCCACCAGGTCCCTCCCACAACATGGGGAATTCAAGATGAGATTTGGGTGGAGACACAGCCAACCCATATTACCACTCAAATTTTATGTTGAATTTTAATACTCAATGTTGGAGGAGGAGCCTATTAGGAGGTGAATGGATCATGGGGCAGATTTTCCTCTTTTGGTTCTTGCGATAGTGAATGAGTCTTCATGAAATCTGGTTGTTTAAAAGTGTGTAGCACTTCCTTCTTTGCGTTTTCTCGTTCTCCAGCCATGTAAGACATGCATTCTTCCCCTTCTGCCATGACTGTAAGTTTCCTGCAGCCTCCCCAGCCATGCTCCCTGTACAGCCTACAAAACTATGATTTGATTAAACCTCTTTTCTTTGTAAATTACCCAGTCTCAGGTAGTTTTGTATTGCAATGTAAAGATGAGCTAATACATTTCCTAACACAAAGAAATGATAAATGCCTGAAACAAAGGATATTTTAATTACACTAATTTGATCATTACATATATATCCCTGTATCAAAACATCTCATGCTCCCTGTAAATATATACACCTATTATGCACTCATAATAATTAAAAATTAAACAAAGAATTAACTTCAAAATAAGACATTGTACCCAGATCATTTAAATGTGAATTATTATAGACTTTCAAACCAAATGAAAGTTAAGCTCTTACTCTATCTAAACACGCACAGAACATAAAAGGAACAAATGCTGCTCAATACCAATTTTTGGTAGCTAGCAAAGTCAAGTAAACCCAGTAAAGGAAATCAGTCAATAATAACTCAGAGTGGAGATAAAAAATATTAGATAGGACACTGTTACCTAAAATGCAACAATAGACTATTTTTAAATATCCTCATAAGCAAGCATTGCATTCTGCAGAAATTTTAAAAACACAGTTTACTCTTGGGAAAGCTACTGATTTTTGTTAATACACAAATAGGTTAAATGAGAGCTTTTACCCACATCATAATATCATGATATTAAGTGCCTCCACATTAAACTTCTAATATAAAGTAAAAATAAATATCCTAATGGATTACAATAAAAACAATAGCTTAAAAACATGATAGAGAACATCTTTTTTAAACTGAGTCATCAGCGTACTTAAGAATAAATGTCTCAGGCAACTCTGCTACTGGAATTATCATTTGAATGTTTCAGCCTGTACTTGCAGAAAAAAGAATGTTAAGTTTCAAATGGCCTACATAAATAAAATTATTGTTTACAAACATTTGAGTCTCTATCTGAAAAATGCAAAGGGATCAACTGACAAGATTAAGATACCTGATTGCAAAATAAGTATGCTCAATATTAAGAAAAAAAAATCCCCATGCATGACAACAAGACTCTGTACAACTTAGAAATCATCTTAACCACAGAAGTGGCTCACTCACCTAAACGAGATGGAGCACTCTAGTGAGTTACATAAAAGATGTGAGCATCACAGGGAGGGGGGCTACACTTTCAATTTAAAAAAATAACATTTTAAAAATGTCAATTATTTTCAAATTAATCTACAATGTAATACAAATTTAATAAGAATTTGAATAGGTTTTTATTTGGAACATGAGAAAATGGTCATAAAGTTGTTTCTACTGGAAAGCTGAACAACCTAATAACACAGAAAATATTGTGCAAATCATCTCAACTATGCCTTTTCTGACTATTCCTCATCTCCCTAGAGAATTACCAGACTCAGGAATTTTGGAGATATTGGAAAAACTACCCATGGGACAGACAGCTCTTGTTCTCAATTGTTACAGAAAGAATGAATTTAACTCATTTATTTTTCCTGAAGCCAGTTTAACACAAATCTGAATTGCTGTCAACAGTTTCTTATAAATGTAGGTTTGAAAATTGCAAATGATGTGGAAGTGAAATATAAAACACACTATGAATATTTCAAGTCTAATTCCAGGAAAATATTTTACTATCATAATAGTTTCAGTGGGTCAAATTTCCCTGATCTTGTTAAATGATAAAAAAGATACTTGACAAATTCAGAATTTTCTTCTCAGAAGAAAACTAGAAATAGAAATAAGATCTTGTTGACACGAAAAACTGAACACATTAGAATTCAGTATACAACACTGTAATTAACAGAGAAACACCAGTAAAATTCTAATTAGTTTAAGAGCAAGAAAACTCTAAGCCAATATTGTATTATCTTAGCTAATACAATGGAAAAAGGAAATAAATAGCCTCCATACATTGAAAAATAAACCTCAAAATGGTCATCATTTCTATTCAAGTCACCGCATGGAATTCCAAAAAAAATTATTAAAGAACATTTGGCAATAAGATAGCTCCATGATATGTCCAGATAAAGCATGATATTCACAAATTAATAGCTCTCCCACCTAGTAAGGAGGTCTGAAAAGCTGGTGTATGTGTGGAACGTAAAGTCGTCGGGTGTCCAAAACTGACGAGCAGAGTGTGAAGCAAGCAGAAAACATGGAGAGGAAGAAAGAATGAGATACGCCAGCAAAGTCCACGTGGAGGATTTTAAGAAGGGATCCAGGAAAAGGCTGCACAGAGATAGAGAGAAAGATGTCCCAAGGCATGGAGGCCATGCCTGTATTCCTCACAGGCGCCCCAGGGTAAGGGCCATGGTGGACCCAGAACCATCCACTGGGCTCAGAAGTCCATTTCCTCGTGGCACCGAGGCCATGTCTCCACAGCCTACTCCTGACCCTCGGATGAGCTTGGCAGGAATGAAGAGACAGGCCTGCTCTTGCCAGCTTCTCTACCCCACCCCCTTCACGGGGCTCAGACTCCCTGATTCTGACATCTCTCTCAGTTCTCTGACTCTGTCCCAGATTTTCTCTCACACAGACAGTTCTAATAAAATCTTTTCTTGTTTATTCCTCTTGGCATTTGTTTCTCAGAGGACTCGAACTTTTGCATAATTAAAATGTCCTGCTGTGTTTCAGTTTAACAAAACAGGATAATTTTAAAAAATAATAAAAGAACTCAAAACTTTCACTGAAAACAGGATTTCCAACTTAGGAGAGCAAAGGCTGTGGGCAATGTTGTCTTGGAAAGGATGCGGGGGCTTCCATTTCCTGGAATTCTGGCAGAACCATAAGGTAGACCCAGTCCAGTGTCCAGCTACGGGGATCAGGGAAGCAGCTGGTTTCAAAGATTGCAGTGTTGTGAGGGTTCCCTCTGAACCCCTGAGTCTCCCATCCTTGGGGCAGAGGTGGTTGAATAAACCTAAGTTTGGAGAGTTGTGAGGTTAAGAGGTACAGGAATTTAAGAGCATTGCTCCTGCAATGTAAAATGTAGACAGACTTGGAAGAGCAAACTCACTGAGGAGTGAGGTTGGGGGTGGGGTGTGATGGCACAGCCTCAGGGGAATTGGCTTAGAGACTGGATGATGGGGATGTGGGTAGCAGGAGGCACAGTGCAGTGGGCCCTCCAGACCAGTCCCGGGCCGTGGAAAGGTGTAACGATGGCTGTGGATAACAGAGGGAGGTAAAGACGGAGGTCTTCCTGGAAAAGACCAAGGCATTGAGTGAGAGTAAGGGGCATTTAAGAGAAGCTTGACAAATGGGTCAAATCTTTCAGCCAAACGTGGAAGCAGGAACTCTCCCCCATGAAAGAGGAAGTCCCGGATGAAGACAGGTTGATTCTTGCAGGAAGATAACATTCTGCTTCTAACATGACTTTCAGTCATTTTGCTGATCATACGTAATGATGGCAATATCAGTTATTCAGTCTTTTCTCATGTAAATCACTCCTAGAAATCTTGAAGAGATTTAGTCCTATAATCAATCTCTCATCAAAAGTTCTCATAAAACTGAAATTCTGACTTTTTCCTCTATAAGTAGAGTGAAAGATAGAACTGACCTTGATTCTTAACTTTAAAATGCAAGTATTTGCAACATTTTGAACAGGAATGGAAGGGAAAAATGCACTTTGATGGCACCCTAGTTTTATCTCTCAAGTTTTTATAAACAAACTATTGGTACATAGGCAAACAAACTCAAACTTTTAAAATACTGACAAAATCTGAACATTTCCTGTGGCCTTTCAAAATTACCTGAATTATTCTTAAAACAACAGATATAATATAAATTTGATCATATTTTGCTTTTGTTTTTAAAATTCAATTAATGAGTATAGATTTTCTGTTTTTTAACTTAAGGTAAATATGCTTTTGCTTCCTAAATGTAAATATAACCATGAATTTCAACACAATTTATACAACATATAAATGCAGGAAAATCCAAGTCCCAGAGGTGAAAATCAGAAATGCCTGATCTAATGCACCTTTACAAAATTTGTTTGTTTACATACAAATGTTTGAGCTGTACACTGTCTGTGTAACAGAACAGGAATTTCCCCCTATTTGCCGTAAGATAAATGCCTCCAAGAGTCTTCTCCATGATTTCTAGAACATCAGTGGATTAGGAGTAGTCGATGCTGTATGTCTCTGTGTGTGTGTGAATATGTATATATATGTATTGCTATGTATGCATTTGTGTGTCTGTGAGTATCTGTGTGTGTGTATGTGTGTGTATTCCTGGGTATCTCTGTGTGTTTGAATGTGTCTCCATATGTGTCTCTGTGTATCTATGCATGAATGTCTATGTGCACATATGTGTATTCCTCTGTATATATGTGCATGTGTATCTCTGTGAATCTATGTGTGAGTGCATACATGTGCATATGTGTATTCCTGTGTATGCATATGTGTGTGTGTGAGAGAGAGAGAGTGCATATATACCTATGTATGTCTTCTTGGCTGTATATTTGTGTGTTTGTGTGTCTGAATATGTCTCTGAGTGTGTCTCTGTGTTAATCTATATGTGAGTGCATGCTTGAGTATATATGTATTTCTGTGTGTGGATGTATGCCTGTGTGTGTGTGAGAGAGTGCATATATATGTATGTATTGCTATGTATGAATTTGTGTGTCCGTGTGTATCTGCATGTGTTTGTGTGCGTGTGTGTGTGTGTGTGTGTGTTAGATAACTTACCTGACAATGCCAAGGTCCTTCACAGACATCAGTCTCTGAATGAGGCCTCTTCTAACCCCCAAATCTAATGTTTCAGCTCCCTCATTTCCCATCCTCTTTCCCCACTTCCCTGTTCCTTTGCACTTGCCACTAGCCAATTATCACTGATTTTGTGTATTGTCCTCCCCACTACAGCGTAAGTGCTAATATGGAGACGTTAATGTCTATTTTGTTTCCTGCTGTATTCCTGGAAACTTGAAGTGTGTGGGGCACGTGGTGGGATTTTGGCAGCATTTGCTGCTGGACGATGCCTCAGTCCACCTGCCCTGTTGCGCCTCCCTTCCGGGCCAGCCCTACAGCCTCTAGTCCTCACTTGCAAAGTCAACAGCGAAGACAGAGCCAGCAGGAACAGCCTTCTCTACCTTCTCACAAGCACCTGTCCGCCTCTGCAAGAATAAATTAGCTCCACACCAAAGCATTAGAAACCCACGGTTTTCTGTACCCCAAATTCAAAGCCACCACACTGAATGACTGGAATGTTTGCAACACACTGATTTTTAGACGGCTAGACGGAGAACTATGTTTGTGAGGTTATAGTTTTAGGTTTGAAGTTAAAGGTGCTCGGCAAGCTATTATCTTGAATCCCTCTTGTGTAAAGGAAACAGTTTACTAATCTCGAACGTGACCGACTTCTAAGGCTGAGTCATTCATGAATGTGTCAGGCTGTTCTCCTCTTTAGAGCTGCCATTGCGTTATATGGGAGCTTGGAGGCAGCTTTAATTAAAGTTATCTGAATAGAGCACAGTATGCCAGATGTTCATAATAAATATAATGTAGCTTATGTAATGTTATGCCATCATGGAATATATTGGAATGGTTGTGATTATCCATTATTACCCATAATAAATCTACATTTATTTCACTGTTTTTAGGCATTAAGCATTTCTCAACCACCATAAATTAGCTTAATATTTGAACTTTGCCTTTTGCTGAAGTTTTTCCAATAGAGATAATTAAAGAGCTCTTGTGGCACATTTAATTCACATTATTTCCATCAGAATTAAACACACACATGGGATACTGAAGTCTGTGCTATTGATGCTTATGATTGACATTTTAAAGTGAAAATGTCAATTACACATTTTTTTTACCTCCATAGTCAAATACTTTTCCAAAAAATGCTTTTGAATATACAAGACTATCGAATATGTTCTGAATTACAAGAGTTTGGGCTTGACAAACACTTAGCATCTAGAAGGCACTAACCTCTCTTACATCTGTGGACCAGCACCTGCGGGGGAAGCTTGAGGAGGGAAAACTGAAATAGAGCTGCAGTTTCTTCAGAAGAAGGATTGGGTAGTAGCAGCCTCATTAGCAGAGTAGGTGGGGAGGGTAGTTGATTTTTCTGAAAGACATGCTTTAGATTTGGGGCAGGGGGAATTGGTAGGGATAATGGCCACCATGGGTGAAGGTGGAAGTCCTCCAAGCCTGTATGAAATTCTACTCTCCTTTCCCTGCAATAGACAGATTGATGCACCAATACAGAGAGCCTTGCTTCCCCAACTCTGGAGCAGACCAGATGTCCACAGCTGTAGAAGAGTCACAGGGCTGACTCTGCTGTCTCTTTATGGACAGTTAGCTGAATAATTAAGTGGGTTAAGTGTTAGGTTGGAGATGTCAATGAGACATTGAGATGTGAATGTGAACGTGTCTAGAAAGAAGAGTTCAGAGTTCAGGGACATGAATTTGAAAATATCCAACATGCAGATGATTTTTGAGCCATGAGCCAGAATGAGATCATCACAATAGTGAGTGTCTGGGGGGAGTAAGAGAAGAAAGAGGCCTGGGCACCATCAAAGAGGACGGAGAAGCTGTGATCAGTGAGAGAGAAACAACAGAGGGAAAGACAGAGACAGAAAATAGACAGAGACAGAGAGGTGGGCAGAAACAGAGAGAAGGAGGGGACGAAGGGACTCTTACTCATATCTAAGAGAGAAATGTGAGGACTAATGAAAAATGCGTTTTTACCAGATGTCTAAATCGGTACAAGTGTTCATCTGAGTCAAGCCAAGTCACTAAGCCTGATTTCTACTATGCCCTTGTAACCCTCTAACCCCACGGAAAGAAGTTTGCAGTCTTGATGTTTTCTCTTCAAGAATGTGCATTACATTTTACTATGCTTTACAATGAGCTTTTCTCTCTCCTAACGTATAGATGAGATAACTGGGAAAATTCTTTATTAACAACCAGAAATTATCAATCTTAAGTGGCATAACTCATTTCAAGTTTGAGTTTAATGGCATTTTTCGTACTTTTGGGTCATTTTCTGTGTGAACGAATCTCCCAAGTTGAAAGAAAATACTCATGCAATTGAGCAGCAGATTACAGCACCGTCCCCAAACCAGGAATTTCACAGGCAGGCTTGTTCACTCACTTCTGACCCACACTGGAGAAAAAAGGATGAAACTGTAAGAGATGTGCAGAGGAATGAAATTGTGAGCTCATTTTGTACAAAACCATTGGCCGTGTGAAAGGACGTTTGGGATAGAAGAAAGAACAGGGAAGTGGATTGGAATCTAAGTCTGACCCTGGTTTTAGAACGCCCTCACTAGGTGAGTTAGAAGGGAAGCCATACACACTCCCTCCAAATCAAAGCCGAAGTAGCCAAATCATTCTGGAAGTTTAAGTTAATGCAAAATGGACATTTTTGTTGAATAAATCAACTGTGACAGGCAGGTCTTTCCCAGCTTAAAATTGAGGTGAATATCAAAAGAAAATTACAATCACGAAGTGATTATTTGAAACGTATGATGGTAGAAGTATTATTTAAAGTGTGTGGGCAGATCCTTAGAACGTTCACAGATATTTTTAGTGGCCTTTATTTCTAAAATTAGAACTATTAGTAAAGCTGTACATTCATAGCAATGATTACTAATGATTAATAGTCTATATCATACATACATACACACATGCATACTGAGAAGATGACAAAAATCAAATTAAGTAATTGGTGGTGGTTGCACACCTATATTTATATATTTATATCTTATCCACTTTTTTCTCTTTGGAAAGAGAGGTAAATTAAAAAAAAATAAAATAAAATCAACTCATTCTTAAATGGACAGATTTAAGCAGAGGGATCCTGCCTGGGGAGGTGGCAGCAGTGGCGGTGACTGGAAGTGGGGGGTGGTGGCCTGAGGATATGAGGAGGACACATGCCCAGGCCAGCCAATGGTCAGTTCAAAGGCCCTGAGGCAGGTGCTCAGGAAGTCAAGGACGGTGGTGAAGCCGCTGCGGAGTGAGAAAGGGCAGAGTAGAGAAAGTAACACCAAAGAGGAAGTGCGGGGAGCCGTCCCTCACCGCGAGCCTGGGGTCTGCCCTCTGCACCCTGCCCGCGCCCCATGGGCTGAATCCCACGGCAGCATCAATGCTCCTCTGCCCCTTGCTTCCTTCCAGGTTCCTTTTCTTGCCCTGTGAGGGCCTCGCCCCCCTGCCTCCCTCTGTGAAGCTCAGGGCTTCTCCCCAGCAGCCATGTCTACCACCCCCACCCCAGCCCCCAGCGATCAGACACCCATTGCTAGCCCAGCCACTCCCCAGTTCCCTGGAGTATTCCTGCCCCACTGCTCATGCCTTTTGTAAAGAATCATTTTATTAAACCCTCCTCAAATTATTTCAGTCTGAGCATGGCCTCTGAATCTTGCTGTGACCTCGATGGATGCGGATGACAGAGCACACAGGGCCTTACAAGTCCCCGTAGGACTTGGCTTTCCTCTGAGGATTGGGAGCCATGCCTCTGGGGGCCTGGACCTGGCAGGACCTCACTGACTCTACCGAGGGTCCCTCTCAGAGAAGACGGTCTGTGGACCAGGCAGAGGGAGGGTGGCAGTCAGGGCAGGGGCGGAGGTCAGTTCAGAGGCTGCTGCTGTGGCACAGTGGAGAGGATGGTGGCCGGGGTCCCGATGAGCTGTGGGGCTGAAGGAGGTCGGGTCTGCATGTATTTGAAGGGAAGCCTAATCTAAGGATTTAGACGTGAGTGTGAGAGAAGGGAAGATGCTGCCAAGATGGCTGCCACGGGCAACTCGGAGGGAAAATTGCCATCAGTTGACCTGGAGATGATGGCGTGTGGGGCTGGTGTTGGCGGAAGATGCAGAGCACAGGCTTGGACTTCTTAAGGTTGGGACACTCAATCTCCAGGACTGGTGGGTCCCTGCTTCACCCACGGCTCCTTCCCACTGAGGCGCTGGGGCGGCCACACTGTCCCCTGCCGTGTCCCAGACCACATTGGCTGGGTCCTGTGGGCCTATCCTTCCCACCACACAACTGGCTGTCTCTTTCTCTACGTTTTAAAAGTTGCTCAAATGTCACTTTCTTCTGGGGATTTCTCCTTTCCAGTCTATTTAAAACTGTATTCTCTTTTCACAACTCCTTAGTCTCCATTCTTGCTGAAATGTTCTTAAAACTCTTAACATTGTCTAATAAGAATGTGTATTTTCCTGATGTGCTTGTTCTGTTTCTCTCCTCCACCAGCTAAGTCTCATGCAAGTAGGGTTTTTCTTTTTGGTTTCCGGAATCCTTTCTCCTCACTGAGGGGACTCATGACCAGACAGGAGATGCTCAATTAACATTTGTTGAAGAAATGAACAGGTAAAGGCTGTGGCTGTCTTATCATTCATAGTCTTCTGAAAAAAGATACCTATTAATTCCATCCATTAAACAATCTTGAATGTGTCCCATCTAAGTGCCCTCCCAAGCTCAGCACAGGGATTTGCAAAATAAACAAGATAAGAGTCCTCGCCCTCGAGGATTTGGTGTTCAGTGCAAACATGCTAGAGAAGGCATTCCATGGGACTGTCTTTAATTTTTCTGCATCCTTTGATTTCTCTCAAGCTTCATCTGCCTGCTCATATTGAAGCCATGTGCCTCCAGGACAGAACTAAAACCTTCTCCAGATGTTCTTGTCAATTTTGGCGGCAATCATATTTTTATCCAATTTGAACATATTTTTCTTGATTAATACAAGAAGCCCTAAGTAGAGATTCTCAAAATTTACTTAACAGCTGCACAATCTTGCGAGATAAGATCATGAGCAGAATGTGCTTATTTCAAGTGGAAGGATTATGCTGTTCTTTTCTATTCACCCCCTGCATCATTTTTATTGAGGTTCAAAGCATTGGGTTTCAAATTCTTCGCTTCTCTCATCTCTGCTGTGAAGAGAATGCCATCAGAAATGGACCTAGCACGCTGTCAAATCTGAGAATCCAGAGGAACCAGAGCTTCATTGATAATTTGGACAGGGTTTGAATCAGGCAAAGGGAATGCTTGCGGCGTCCGGGGTACCTGCTGGAGATCAGACAGTAGCTCCCATCACTAAGCTGGACTTTCACCATCACTGAGCATCCCGATACACTGCCTGCCCAAATAGGACAATGTTGATGGAAGCAACGCTGAGGAAGCTCCCAGAAAATAAGTAATGGTTTGCAGATATTAAAATAGATTTGTCACCTACATTATTTAAAGTGGTATCTGGGCTACGTGCGATGGCTCACGCTTATAATCCCAGCACTTTGGGGGACTGAGATGAGCAGATTGCCTGAGATTAGGAGTTCGAGACCAGCCTGGGCAACATGGTAAAACTCCGTCTTTACTAAAAACAAAAAAAAGTTAGCTAAGCACCGTAGTCCCAGCTACTTGGGACATTGAGGCATGAGAATTGCTTGAGTCTGGGAAACAGAGGTTGCAGTGAGCCTTGAGGCAAGACTGCACCACTGCACTCCAGCCTGGACAACAGAACCAGACCCTGTCTCAAAAAAAAAAAAAAAATGGTATCTGACTACTTTACAATCAAAGGTCAAAGCATGAAAACCCATATACAGTCAATAACCAATAACCACACATTCCTTGACCAGTAAAAGTAAGTTTCCTTTCTCCTCCTGGGAACCCAAGCCACTTTCAGGAGGAAGGATGGAGAAGAAGCAGCAGAGGCCACCTTTGAGGCTGAGTGCCTGAGCTGGCTGTTTCACTTCACAGAACGAAGATATTGGATAAACTTCTAGGCAGTGATTTTTGGAAATAACACATTTGGTAATTAATCCTTACCTTCTTCACTCTTTCCTTCTTTCGGAGGTGAGTGCCCTAGAAGGGTGAAGGACCCAAATACATTCTTCCTCAACCCACAGGTGATGTAGCTGCATTTTTGCCATACATGCTACATTATGTAAAGCTTATGTATTCAGCAAAAACTGAACAGGAAATTTGGAACACACTTAACATTATTTACATTATAAATTTTTTCCTGTCCTACTTTTTGATTGCTGAGTTCTGAGCGTTGAGTTGCTTGCCAAGGAGCTAAACTCAAATACTATGAGAATGAGAAAAAAGTAAAACAACAGGAGATAAAATCTGTTAAATTTGGAAGGCTGGAGAGGAAGTGAAAAAATATAACATATTTAATAGATATTTCACATACAAAAATGTATAAAAACCAGTCACTGAAATAAAAGATATATGTAAATAAAGCATTTTCAAAAACAGGTCATTGCAGCAAGAGGTGGTAGATTACAAAGACCTGCAGAGTAAAAATCTGTTTGTATGCAAAATTATTATAATGCTAGCAAGTCATAATTACATTGTAAATTTTGCAGTTATTCCCATGAAAAATAACATAAAACAATTTAAACCAGGGCAGAGAGAGAGAAAATAAGAGATGGGCACCAGTTGTGGTGATCTCCATTGCCAGACTGTCACCCAGGGCACCGATGAAGCCAGGAGTCCAAGGGGTGAGGTTAAGGCCAGGAAGCACCCCAGTTGTGAGCGTTTCTCCCAGACTTCTGCTTAAGGATGAAAGAGACAAGATCATCAACCATTTGCTGGAAGTGCAGCAATCCGTGATTCCCATCATTCTGAAGATCTGCTCAGGGTGACCCAATGGAACCCAGTTCGGGAGAAACGCAGAAGACAGCCGCTGCATCCTGAACGTTGAGTATCACTTTTCATTTTGCTGGTATCCAAAACCATATACTGATTTTTAAAAAATGACTACTTTTTGTAATATGTACTGTAGAAAGCTTGATAATTTATTAGAAGAAACGTGCAACCAAAACTAGACCAGGAGTGTCAGCGGAGAGCTCTGCTTTTAACCTGTATCACACGGGCCAGTGTTCTACCACACAGTAGGGTATTTCTCAAAACTCTGAGGGCAGATGAATTGGGCTGGGCTTTGCTTTCGGAGGCATTTATGGTACATCTTCCCTAAGCCCACCTGTCTGGGTTTCCTCCACTGGCCTCCTTTTTGATGCTCACTTATGGTGGAAGCCTGTCTTTGCTTCTGGGGGTTGCTTTGAAAACATCTAGCTCAACCAGGGAATGGTGTTTGCTTTTTTGACTCAGCTGCCCTTGATTCAGTGGAGTCATCTGCTAATTTTCCATGGTAAATGGCCTGGTTTTTCATATTTTTCTGTCGTAGGTTGAATGGTGCACCACCTAAAGATATGCTCATGTCATACCCTCTGGAACCTGTGCCTGTGAGCTTATTTGGAAAGAGGGTCATTGCAGATGCCATTGGCATCAAGGTAAGAGGAGGTCCTCCTGGATGAGGTCATGTCCTACATCTAACAACTGGTGACCTCACAAGATGGCACATGTGAAGACACAGGGACAGAGAGACACACTGGGAGGACGCCCTGTGCTGATGAAGGCAGGTACTGGAGGGGTGCATCTGCAAGCAAGACATGGCACCAGGATGGCCGCAGACACTGGAAGATGGGAGAGGCGCCGGCTTTATTCCTTAGAGCCTGCAGCAGGATTCCACCTGCCGACATATCGATTTTGGACATCTGGCTTCCAGAACTGTGAGAAAATAGATTTCTGCTGTTGTAAGCTACCCTACTTGTTATAGCAGCCTCCTTAGAGAGCTGCTCACTCTGACCGCTCTGAGGAGCTGCCGTGGCACCAGGAGGGGACACTTCCACTCAGAAGGGAAAAGGCTCTCCCAGGGTGCAAGGATCAGATCCACGTGGAAGGATGGACTTCCGGGAAGAAAGGTGGCAAGTTGTTTGCTGGGGAGAATAAAAGGGGAAGTGCTGTATTCCACAGATGTATAAAGGAGGAAAATGCTGCTGTGATATTTAAGTAAGGCAGGAAGAAGCCATTAAGGAAGAGCAAAATTTCCTTTTAAGTTGAAAAATAAGTCTAAAACAGTATCATCATATAAGATTAACAGCTTCTGTAAGATGTTCATTTTTATAATCTGAGAACCAAAGAAGAAAACAGGGAAAATTAGGATTTTTTCATTACTTTTAAATGTTTTTTTGACTATTATGCAGTAGACAATATTTTCTTGCAGTTATACATAGTGGATTAATTTTTTAGCTCTATTATGCTGAATGTACAATTAATCTGAAACCTGTGACTAAAACGTGAAAACTAAAGGATGTATCAAGTATCACGGGGGACTAAAGCAGATTGTGGTCATTATATTCCTGCTCTTAAAATATTATCATGTATTCAGTACAGCCCCTTGAGATTTCACTTTTTTTTTTTTTTTTTTTACAAATTAACTAAAACTGGAATAATACTGATGACAGTCTTTTGGCCTCAGCTTGTAGTCAGAAACCTTTTTCTAATTCTGCTTTGCCCCTCTGATTAATTAGTGAGAAAAATGTGGAATTCACAAGCATCTACTCTCCTCAAATCCCTTCTCAGTCAGAGGAAAGGCGAAGCCCTCCCCTGCCTGCTGTGCAATCCACCTCGGCCTCTGCCAGAGATGCTGAGGATAAAGCGATCACGTGTGTGGAATTCTCGGGGCTTCGCAGAGTAATCTAATTTGCCTACTTAGAAGGTTTACTTGGAGCATAAAGGAAACTCAAATTTCTGTGAAGTGTTGTGAGATTCTCGGAAGAAAGGCAGCAGGTGCATCCAGTGACCCTCACCCTGTGTGTTAATATACAGGTGAGTTAAAGTCACGTGCTTCCATCTTTACCGTAAAGCACAGCGGAAAGTTCTTCCCCTTTAAGACGTACGGTTTGTCTTGAGACTGCGCCAAGTTAATCCTCTGGTTACTGATATCATTACATTTCATTTGAAATAGAGGTTGTGAAGCAGGCTTTAGGTTTCGATTTTGCAGCATTCTTATTTAAATTTGTTTGTGAGATCCATCTAAAAATAGAAACCAGAAAAAGCAGATGCTCAGTTTTTGGTAACTTTTTTTTTTTTTGAAGAAAAAAGAAAAAGGAAGAAAGAGAGAAAGAAAAAAAAAGAATGAAGAAGAGGAGGAAGAAAAAGGAAGAGAAAGAGGGAGAGAGAACGGGAGTATTGCTTTATTGCCCAGGCTAGAATGCAGTCTAAAAACGGGAATTGAAAACCTCTTTTATGCCAATAATTGTGCTTAACAATGGAGACAGGAAGGAATAAGGGAAGAAAAAAACAAGCAGCCAACCAATATTTCATTTAAACCTATGAAATGCTATGCAATTATTGAGGAGTGATTTACTTCCAATTATGTAGTCACTTTTGGAATAGGTGTGATATGGTACTGATAAGAATGTATGTTTTGTGTATTTGAAGTGCAGAGTTCTATAAATGTTTATTAAGTTTACTTGTTCCGGGTCTGAGTTCAAGTCCTGGATATCCTTGTCAATTTTCTATCTCGTTGATCAGTCTAATATTGACAATGTGATGTTACGGTCTCCCACTATTTTTGTGTGGGAGGCTAAGTCTCTTTATAAGTCATTAAGAACTTGTCTTATATATCTGGGTGCTCTGTATTGGGTACGTGTTTTTGGTAACTTTGTTGTCAAATATGTCACCAGGATGCTCTGCTGGGGTTGTCCTCTGGGCAGTACAGGTGTTTGCATTGGAATGGTCATCTGTACACTTCCAAGCACTGGCCCTGCCCAGGGTAGAGGCAACCTCCTCTTTGGCTTCTGGGTCACCTTCCCACTGGTTTCAGCCCGGCCCCAAGGCTTTGGCTGCTTCTGAATCAATCCCATTCTGATGGCCATAGCCCATCTGTCCTCTTTCTCTTTTTATTCACCCAATTCAAGAAAGCCTTTCGTGTACCCCTCCCTCTATTCATCCTCTAAAGACTTTCCTAGCCTCTCTGAGCATCACAGAAAACACTCAGCTTCCCTCATGGTTAGCTAATGGTGCCTCAGGTCACTCTGTTCCACCAGTGCTCTTTCCAGTCCAGCCTGAGCCCAGCCTCACCACCCAGGGTCATGCAGGTGACATGGGCTGCCTGAGCCAGTCCTCCGAGCAGTGGTCATGGTGGACCATCCTGGGCCACACTCATTTGTGGAAACTTGGCCTCAGGATCATTCAAGGTAGCAACCACTTCTTGTTTTAAATACTTGTGGAATTGATTATAGAGATAAGTGCATAAGGATGACTCACTGAGGCAGGGTACATAAAACATTTAACACAGCACCCAACATATCATAACAGGGCGATGTTGGTGCAAGAGCAGGCTCTTCCCTCCGTCCCACAGACCCAGGACACTTGCTTTCTCACTTTTGATCATAGAAATCAACATGTGAAAAAAATGGTAGAGAACTTTCCAAGCAAACTCTAGGGAAGTTTCCAGTGTAAACTTTAGTCATCTCGAGCCAAATTCTATTGTAAGTTACAATAGAATATTTGTACATTAGAAAACGTACATTTTCATGTAATGGATAATAAGACATAAAAGGTAATAACTGAGGGAGCAAATAAAAGACTATACACAAGCATGCATCTACAAACCAGAAAGAAGGTTCATATTCCTAATGACTTACTTAGTGTCACTGTACTTAAAATATTACTGAACAAAGCCTAAATTAAAAGTGTTTTATTAGCAGACAGAGGCATAAGCACACACACACAGACACACATGCACATACGTACACACAGACTCCAAATATTTGAAGAAAATTAAAAGTATTTAACATAAAAACTACCACATATATAGAGCAGAAACACCCACCTTGTGTACGTTACGGACTGGCACTGTCAGGGTTGGCCCACGGGGACCGTGTGAAATGAAAAATCCAAGTGTGATTTTGGTGCCTCCTACTTCCTGTGTCAATTTTTTCCCCCAGTCCAATTCCATTGCTTTACTTTTTTTCCTTTCTGCTGCTATCAGCGAAATTCTTCTAATGAGTTAACCTAATCTCTTTCCATCTTTTTTGTCAAACTTTAGGACTTTTCTCTAGGATCAGCACTATGGATCATTGGCTGTAAAGTATTGCTTGAGTTCACCCTGGTAGATATAATCCTGTCTGCTCAGTTCTATCACATTCTATCAGAGAACATCAATGGGAAGCAACAGTGAGTTCAGGCAGGCACTCTGTAGTCAGAAAGATCTTGGTTTAAATTCATATCAACAATCTACCAGTCAGGTCAGTGTAGATAAGTTGCTTAAACTGTAGGCACTGTCATTTTCTAACTCTAAATGGACTACAGTAATGTCTAACATAGATCATTCTTATGATAATTCACTGAGACAGGGTATACAAAACATTTAACACAGCGCCCAACGTATCATAAGCCCTTGGTTATTGTCTTATGTCCTTACTGTGCTGTTATGACTTGTATTTCTCATTCAAATTACAGTTAAGTCTCTCTGTCCAGACCATTTTTATTAGACTCTTAAAAGTCTTGGAAAACAAGACTTGCAGCTGGTTGTCCTTTATGTCTGCCTAAGTGTGCACCCACTGCTTTTTGAGTGAATGTATGTTATATAGCATGGCATGACATGGGGATAAGAGAGCCTCCCCTGAAGAAATAGGGGAAATGAGACGTGACCACCCCCCTCTATTATACTGTTCTTCCCTGAATTAGAACCACAAAGCCTGAATATGCCAAATCATGTCCCAGAAGCCTCAAGGCAAGAATGGCAGGTACTCTCTGTCCACACTTGTATGAGTGAGCTTTATTTCGTTAGCCAACGTCTAACATAAAAGTAACTAACTGCAGTGTTAACATCCTAAATGGGTTCAAACCTTCCCCATAAACATTTTTTTTTCTTAAAGTTGTATCCTCTGTTTCAGACTTGTTATTCAGAATTCCTGATTCAGACTATCTCTAAATCACCAGACACAACGAGTATGAGCATAGTCAAAGGAGGGCGTGAGACCAAGAAAGGCTGAGACTTAAAGGCATGAAGAAAATGGGGCTGCTCATCAGTGTGCAGTGTACCTGCCCTAATCGGTTAGCCCTTTCTGCTTAACTACCCCTCCCCCAAGCTCATTGGTTTAAGCAATTATTACTTTTTTTCTCTTGTGTTTATGTGTCCCTGGGGTACGGTTGATATAGGCTGGACTCAGCTGGTTGAATCTTCTGTGCATCAGCTGGATCTGGAATTTCCCCGGGCATCTGGTTTAGATCTGTTTCTAATATGTCCATTGTGGGCAGAAGCTGAAAGCGTGTCGGGGGCACCATGCTTTTCTTATGACAATGGCATCCGCTTGCATTGACTCCACTCACATCCCAACGGCCCCAGCAAGTCACAAGCTGGACCAAGAAAAGGAAGGCATGTTCTCCACTCAGAGGTGATGCAAAGCAAATGGCAAAGCTAAACAAAACAAAACAAAAGCAAAAACATGAAGCCTGGAAGGGGTGAGAAGGTGACTATTTCTGAACAAGATCCAAAGCTGCCACATGTGCCGAGATTTTATTTACTAACGCTAAGCATAATCAGCCTCGAGCGTCAACAAATGCAAGACAACTACCTGTAAACTGAAAGGCAGCTTTCAACGTATGACAAAGAATGTCTCTGGCTAGTTTAGAAGGCCATTGTCTCTGTTGGTTTATGTTTTCATATGAAGACAGTTTGAATTCTATTCTTCTAAACATAAAGTATAATTTTACACAATCTCTATTTTTTCCATTTAGATTTTCAACTCTTTTATACTGAATTTTTTATTTGCAGATCGTGTTCAGTGGACTTGAGTTTTATGTAGGATATTAAGTTCTCTTATAGCTAAATATTGAAGCAAATTCATTTAAATCTTGATTGAGACATTTTGAAGGAGCTAGGGAGTTGAATACCACAAGGTTGGATTAATGTAAATTGATTTGTCCAAGGTTATTTGTTTAGATAATGGAGGTAATAGAAGGAGGGCCCTAGGTCTCAGGGAACTGAAGCTCTGAGACGTCCCATCCTGTCATCATGTTCAAAGCAAGTTCACATCAGGGCAGACTCCATTTAGGCAGGGAAAATTCAATTAGGATCATTCTGTGGACTGAAGACTCCCACGGGGAGTTGGGGTAGAAATATGGAGAGCTTGTTGTCTTAACAAAATATATGTTAACAAATGACTTTTTTGGCCCTGTCTTGGGCTCTCTCTGTGTATTTGTGTGTGTGTTTGTATGTGTTTGTGTGTTTGTGTGTGTGTGTGTGTTTTCTGGCATATTAATATAATGCAGTTTGTGAAGAAAAGTGAGTTGTATTTTTAACATCTATTTTTTAAATGATTTTGTATATGTCTCTTCCTACTTAAAAATAATGAGTTATGTTTTCAATGTAGGGCCTCTTCAGCATTTCCTAGTGTATGAATTAATCTTTCATGGTTTCAGAAATGGACTTAAAGATCTGTTATCATTCTATACCTCTGACTTGGGTAATAGCACTGCTTCTTAATTTGATAATGGATAATTTGTGTGTGTGTGTGTGTATGTGTGTATATACACATGAACTTAATATCAATCCTAAATCAAATCAGAGCTGGACACAGTGATTCATGCCCATAATCCCAACACTTTGGAAGGTAGAAGATGGAGGATTGCTTGAGCCCAGGAGTTCAAGAACAGCCTGTGGAACAAGGTGAGACTTCATCTATTAAAAATATATATATATACATATATATATATATATATATATAGAGAGAGAGAGAGAGAGAGAGAGCTGAGTATGGTGGGTGCACCTGTGGATCCAACTACTTGAGAGGCAGAGGTGGGAGGATCACTTGAGCCTGGGAGTTTGAGGCTGCAGTGATTCTTGATTGCACCGCGGTACTCCAACCTGGGTGACACAGTAAGACCCTGTCTCTAAAAATAAAATAATAATAATAATAATAAATCAGAAATAGTTTCTTAAAGTAAATAAAACAATAAATCTGTGAGAGTGAAGCACATTTTCTCTGGTAATTTATAATTTTAGAGATCACAGAAGGTTTTTTTTTTTCTATTTAGAGTAACAAATACAATCATTGATTAAAACTTCAGAGATAAATAAAACGTCTAAGAAATAGTGTTCTGGAAATTTCATTTTGTTAGTTTAACTCACCATAAGTCACTATGAAAAAATACCAAGTGACAATCTGGACTGACTACGGGAAATAAATAACATTGGAGATCAAAACGCTTTCCACGTAATTACTGAGGCCTGCCCTAGTCTTGCAGTGAGTACCACGCAGTGCATGTGCTGGGACGTGCCAGCCCTGACTGTGGAAAGCACCCAGTTTACCCCCGGCAGGTCCTCGTCACCCAGGATGGTTCCTTGCAGTTTCAAAGGGTTTCTAAAAAGGTAATCCAGGCCTGTCCTCTGCACCTCATTTTCACTCAGAAGGGTCAAACCTTTTCCTCGGATGGCAGACTGGGGCCTAAGTCTAAGCAAGAGTCAAAGTCCACCACACACCTTGAGTATTTATAAAGTATGTCATAGTCCTGGAAGCATAAAGTCTAAGTAATATCAACATTAAAGTTGCAGAAGGTACAAGAATAACTGGAATAGTCAACAACACGGCTCCAGCTGCTACCTTGGCAAAGTTGTGCCAGAAGCTTCTCTCTTTCCTGGTTCTTCTCTGACCTAGAGAACAGGGACACGGTGATTTGAGATTCCAGTACTACAGAGTGAAAGGGTCATATCTTCTCCAAAGGCTAAAAAAACCAGATACTTTGGCCCCTAGTCAAACACTACAGTTTGCTATAACCAACAAATGCAAATATTGATTGATCCCTCCTAAAGCATTGGTCACATCAAAACAGGCCAGGCCGGGCGCAGTGGCTCACGCCTGTGATCCCAACACTTTGGGAGGCCGAGGCAGGTGGATCACGAGGTCAAGAGATCGAGACCATCCTGGTCAACATGGTGAAACACCGTCTCTACTAAAAATACAAAAAATTAGCTGGGCGTGGTGGCGCGTGCCTGTAATCCCAGCTACTCAGGAGGCTGAGGCAGGAGAATTTCCTGAACCCGGGAGGCGGAGGTTGCGGTGAGCCGAGATCGCGCCATTGCACTCCAGCCTGGGTAACAAGAGCGAAACTCCGTCTCAAAAAAAAAAAAAAAAAACAGGCCAGGGTGCTCTACACAGCACATGCCTGCCTCCCACATGGATGTATGCATGTGTCGCGTGTTTGGTGTGTGTGTTTGTATGTGTGTTGTGTGTGTTGTGTTTGTGTGTTTGAATGTGTGTTGTTTGTATGTGTTATGTGTGCTTGTGTGTGTTGTTTGGTCTGTGTGTATATGTGTTGTGTGTGTGTGTTTTGTGTGTGTGTTCTTGTGTTTGTGTTGTATGTGTTTGTGTGTATATGTGTTGTGTATTTTGTGTGTGTGCTTGTGTTTGTGTGTGTTGCATTTGGTGTGTGTTTGTGTTGTGTTGTGTGTGTTTGTGTGTATGTGTGTTTGTGTGTGCATGTGTTGTGTATGTTTGTGTGTATGTGTGTCGTGTGTGTGTGCTGTGTTTGTTGTGTGGGTTTGCGTCTGTGCATGTGTATGTGTGCACGTGTGTATGTGTGTGTGCGTGCACGTGGGTATGTGTGTGTGCACGTGCATGTGCTCCTTTGAGCACATGGCTTTTTTCACAGGCTACCTCCGTGCTGTTCAGCTTCCTGTCCAGCTACTCTGCACAGAGCCAGCCTCCCGGCCACTTACGGCTTCTTACCCGTACCAGGAAAGCTTGACCACAGCCCCTTCACGGCCTGTTTCTGTGTCCTCGTGACATCCAGGAGAGGAAATTTGTCCCGACATCTGCTCTAAGCATCTCCCTAATTTCTCACAGCACCACCTACAAGGTGTATGAGTGATGGGAATTTGATGAAGGCCTGAGGGTGAGTACAGTGGTTTAGAAGGTTTCTGGAATTCAGGCTGCCTATGAACAGGACTATTTTTACAAGCAGCTGGACAGAACCTGCCCTTCAGTCTTAACTCCTCTTGCTCATAACCTGCTTTAAGTCTCCACAGCAAAAAGCCCCATGTCCCTTAGGGAAGGAGCTTAAACTGTCATCTATTTTTCCAGCTCCGTCACTGAAAGCCCCAGGAGCTAATTGATTCATTGACTATTGGATAAATGTGCACTCTGTCACACATTGCATCAGTAAGGCTAATGGACTAGGAAGGGCAGTGCTTGCAGGGAAAGACAGAGGGAGTAGAATCAAAAACGATTCCTAGATGATTGTCCTGAGCCACCAAGTGGGTGGTGGTGCTGTGTACTGAGCTGGGGAAGGCAAGCGGATGACTTTTTCCTGAAGTATGAGTTACTCAGGAGGGATAAAACAGAATGAAATTGAAGGATAGAATTCCAACTGACATTTGATCCTCCAAGTGTAGCACAATATTTAAATTACAACATACAACATTTAGCAAGTGTTCTTTCTGTTTTTGGATCATCTAAGGTCAAGAATAAGAACTTGTAATGGTGAGCTCTGCTCACACTCATTTTTTCCAAGGACCAGTGTTAATCACTACAAAGGCATCTCAGGGTCATATTAAGTAATAAAATTATTCCTTTTGTTGACCTTTCTTGGCTGTAGAGATTCAAGGTAAATATCTAAAATGACAGCTTTTTCTGGTGCCTTAAGACATGACATTTGTGTTTATGTATTTTTTCCTATAAGTCTCTCAGTAAGCAGCAAGGCAAGATGAGAGTTTATTTTCCTTATTTTTAAGCATTTCCTAGTATTAAAATCAGACTTTGAAAAGGAGCTGCACAGGTAGAAACCTTGGCAGTGTTCCTCTAAGAATTTTCCAGAGCTGAAGTGTTGATCAACTGACTTTAATTCTTATGCTGCATGGATCAAGTAAGTCTCTTGAGTGAATGCAGGGTGTTCCCCAGATAACATGGCTGAAGGATCCTTTGAAATAGCCACAACTTCTCTTGTTTCAAAGTCATAAGTATGAAACAATTATGATTAACCTGAAAAAAGCAAAGTTTACTCCGAGAATGGAGAAACACCAGAACTTCACAGAAGCATCTGGCATTGAAACCTGACCATTCTGTGGGTTGCATGGCCTTTGGAGAGGGGACCGAGAGTCTGCTCCAACCCCTGAGTCTGGCCAGGATAAGCCTCTTTTAAATACCATACTACATTCCCGATGCGCTATAAGCATCATTTTATTGCATTTATAACATGGGTATCTATTTATTTAAATAGTCTCAAACTGAAGCATGTCATGTTTAAACAGCATCATTAGGCAAATAGTATCACAGTTACCTGGAAGACGATGTTCTGTCTTTCTCCACTGTGTTCTTGCCGGGTCAAACATGCTGAGACCATGTGCCACTCATCTGCTAGCCTGAAGGGTAAATCGCCAGAGAGCTGGCATTTTGGACTATGTGAATGCTGCCATCACACTAATGCCTAATTTATTTGGCCTTCTTCTTAATGATTTTTAAATACACAATTATGGTAGTTTTAAAACCAATAATTTTTTTGCGGGAGACAAAATATTCATAAAAACTGTAGTTCATTACTCTGGTGAAAATATGAATTGTTTCTGTGAAAACAACAGTAACCAGTAATCATATATACTAACTGTAGTAATCATATATACTAACTGTAGTAATCATATATACTAACTAACTGTAGTAATCATATATACTAACTGTAGTAATCATATATACTAACTAACTGTAGTAATCATATATACTAACTGTAGTAATCATATATACTAACTAACTGTAGTAATCATATATACTAACTGTAGTAATCATATATACTAACTGTAGTAATCATATATACTAACTGTAGTAATCATATATACTAACTGTAGTAATCATATATACTAACTGTAGTAATCATATATACTAACTGTAGTAAACTAGCACTTGTCATTTTTTTGCCTTACAAGTATGACTGTTCTCCAGAGATGATGTCGTCTGTATTTCCAAACAAGTTAGCAGCATTTTCAGGCATTATTTGCATTTCTAATAGAGAAGTGTTTGCAAAGTGTCATGCAATGTTACCTTGGTTTGACTGTTGATCCATAGGATGTGGTAGACTGTAAAGTTGCAATCTGGATTGCTTTGATTGACTTCCATTTCCAAAGATAATTCTTTCCTGTATAAATAAATCACTCCAGAATATATTTTATGTAGCTTTAAAGACAAAATACCTAAGCAACTAGAAGATTCTAAATATGCAAGTTAGGTCACATTCTACTTTATATCAATCCTGAGCCACCCATTCTCTTTTTGTGGACTTCCATGTCCAAAGGTAATTCTTTCTTGCAAAAACGAATAATGCCAGAATATATTTCATGTAGCTTTAAAGAAAAAATATCTAAGTAACCTGAAGATTCTAAATATGAGGGTTGGGTCACATTCTACTTTATATCAATCCTGACCTACCCATTTTCCTCTAGTTTGCACTACCAAACCTATAAAAAATAAAAAACATTTTATCAATAATGGTCAGAGTAGTGCAAAACTCCAGCTCCACAGGTACAGTGGTCCGAAGTTCAGCTCCCATGGGTTTTGTCATGCCAATTCTGGAGGCTAAAAAAGGACGTTCACGGAGGTTCTGGATAACTAGGTCACATGCTGGAGCTGAGGCAGCCTATAGAATTAGCCACGGCAGCCAGGGATGCAGGCAACCATCTTTACTTCTTTCCATACACTCTAATTCTTGCTCATTTTGTCTCCTAGATGGGATCTTGACAGTTAGACACATAGCCTATCGGTTCATCGTGTATACCAAGAAATAGATGCTTATGCAGTTCAGGTAACTGGTTTTGTTTTTGTTCGTTTGTTTGTTTGTTTTTTAGAAAAGCTTCTTTAAGAAGATAGTATCTCATATTTTATCTCAAATAGCAATGAGTTGTGCTGTTGGAGATACTGACTTTAATGTGTTGCACATGCTAACTCAGTCGAGACTCACACTAACTCCGTGAGTTCAGTGCTATTTTGCTCCCGTTTTAGGAGAGAGAACTGAGGTTAATTTTCCCATTGTGCAATAATTTGAACTGGCTCCAGAATCTGTTTGTCTCTCAAGCATCAAAACTAAAAGAATAATGATATCCAAAGTTAATCTTCAGGAAATGAGGGCAGCACTTGAAGCTTAAAGAGAAGTTATTATTGTGTCAAACTCGGTAATAATAGAAAATTGGCTTTTACATGAGAATAGGATTCTGCTTTCACCTTATGATTTTCCATGCAGGCATGCATCTCTAGTTGTCTGCTGCCCGTGTGGGGACTTCATCACAACTCTCCAGATTATAATTGACTGGAGTAAGATGAGACATCTGAATGTGACTCTGGGTCCAATAACCACATTCATATAATGTTTGGATGGCAGCCAAAATATCAGCCAAATTTTGGAACCTGTTGAACAAGCAAGCAAGAGCTGTCATCATAACACTTTCTAGGTCATTTCATAAATACCTATTTAGAAAATTATACAGAAGCTAAAAATAATTAAAGTCCAATTCATTACTTGGTTTAATAAGCAGTATTGTCAATGAATATTCTCCCTATGAAATTAGCATAAAGAATCTGAAAATGCATTACCCTGACCATACAATGCTCATGTTAATATTCCATGATTTGAAGAATGTCATGATGGCTCTTCATTTAGAATCAGAACGTCTAGGTAATGAAACTGTGTGATGGTCATAAAGTGTGAAGGTTAAGATGATTGGACTTCTGGTGTGTAGGTTGATTTAACAGGTTTCATTAGCATTTCCCAGGAGTAGAACTAATTTGAGCTAAAATCTTTTTACCAGCTGTCAGAATATTTCTTTGCAAGTTGTCATCGAGGGCGTCCCCACTACATGCCGTTTTTCAGCTATTTCTCATGATTGCTGCTCTGGCTGAGCCCAAGGTTTACCATGCCTGGGGTTCTGTCCTAGCTGCTCTCATGCCGTTGTGCAAGTGGGAGAGCCCATGGCTGCCCTTGGCTCAGGCTGTCAGCCTCCAGCATTTAATAGGACCCTCCTAACCAGTCATGGCCTCTGCACATCTGTTTATTCAACAGGAATGAAGCTCTCATTGTAGATCTAACATGCATGGGACAAGAAGTTAAGAGCAAGGAATCCAAGAAAATTATATTAATTAATTCAATGTAATAATCTAAATATTCAAATTCCTTAGTAGCCAAAAAGGCAAGAAGGGGAGCTTGTAAAGAAGGGTGCACACACACACACACACACTGACACACACTGGCACACACAGGCACATGCATTCACCAAGAGAAATGCAGGGGGCTGTCCTGTTCTGTGTCTTTACTCTTTGAATACACCAGGACTCTGTGGAGGCCCCATAATTGAGTTATAGCCATCACCCATATATTAGATTCTAGCCTGAGCCATGGCAAGTCTAAGTAATAGATTGAAAAATACAATTATTGCTTACCTACAGAATTCCTTTGCTTGGGAGGTAAGGCATATATATCAGAAAAGTTGTTGTGTTTTTTTCCCCAGGCCTATTCAATAAATGAACATTACACCAGGATTCTTACACAGAGTATCTCTGAAATGGGTTTTGTATTGATTTTTGTAACTACCCTGTTAGATGACGTTATCCCTTAGTGTGTCAGGTTTAGACTGGTCCGCCTGAAGCAGGTCATTGAGGTGATAACTGTCATTTGGAGGGACAGAAAAGCAATCATAGCTTTTTCATTACTTACTGTTTCCCCCTGCGAGTGTGGGATCATTTGACATATTATGGCTTCTGTGATTTAAGCTGCATTTCTAAATTAAGTGCTAGAATATCACGCTGTGGGTTCAGAAAAATCAACTCGATGTCAAAGAACCACAGGCCCCGTGGGTCACACGTGTGCGTGCTTCCTTCCTGATACCCTCTAAAATTTTAAGATAAATGGATTGTTAACTGCAGAAATAAAGATCTACTTATTCTTGCAAAGCATTGCATGCAAATCAGAACAAACTCAGTAAGTTAAAGCTTCCTCAATTTTTTTTCTTTAATTTTATAACCATTGTTAGAGGAAAAAACAAACCAGAAATCACAAAACCAGTTTTATCACAAACGTAGATTGGAAGCACATGCTGTTTTAAAATTCTAATAATGGCAACATTAATTTTTAATTACATCAATTTTATGAAAAACATCTTTTTCTAGACACTGTAGTCGGACTATCTGACATAAAGGAATGAGGGCAGGAAAAAATCTGAAAGTGAGTCATACTGAGCAACCATTTCTTAAAGCAACCAAGAATCAAGGGCCGAACAGGCAGCATGAAAGGGATAAATCCACGTAGGGTGGTGCCAAACTGCTCCTTTAGCGCCATATTCTGACCGCTTTCGTTGTCATCCATCCACTGCCCTCCGCGCGTTGTGTTTCTGGAGAATCTGACGGACGATAAACACCACCGAGGCAGAGCAGCCTCCCACAGGATAGACTATGAGGACTCAGCGTGGGTCATGACTTTGGGACTCTCCATGGTTCGTTTTTCCAGAGAGATCTGCAAAGCTTCTCCATTCTGCCTAACAGATCTGCTTCAACAATTGTAATTTTTTTCTTTAATTAACATTTTCAAACTCACACCCTCTCTAACACTGTTCTTTGAACCAATAAATACAGTGAAGTCATTCCTAACTTGAGACATCCCAGAGACTTCACTATCGCATGCTTAATGAACCCTCCACCTGCTGCTCTCATTCCTGGCCCCATTTTCCTGTTTCCATGCCCTTGTTGTTTCTTATTCCTTATTTTGCCACAACCTTATTCTTCCTTTGGGTAAGACAACCACAGCCTTCAAAGGAAGAAACTTTAATATATTCAAGTTTAATAAATTCAGAGGAAGTAACATATTCAACTTGGCGTTAAACAGAAAATGTTCAGTCCTCATTCTCTTGACTTACCTCTGATATTATACTATTCCTTTCTCCTTCCATCAGGTTGCTAAGAATGTGCCCGGTCACATGTTTCTCTTGTTCTTTTTCTGTTCATTCTTTTAAAAAGTATCGAAATGTATTATTTTCTATTTTTGTTAAATTAAATAACCTTACTATTTATATACTGAGGCATAACCAATCAGCCCAAAACTTTGCAGCCTAAAATAACAAACATGTGTTACTCTATACACTGTGGGTGAGGAACCTGGGCAGTACCTCACTGAGTTTCTCTCTCTGAGTTTCCCACAAGGCCACAAATTGAGATGTCAGCAGGAGCTGAGAAGGCTCAGATGTGGAGGGATCTGCCCCACAGCTCTGAAATGGCTGTTAGCAGAATTCAGGTCCTTGTTGGCTGTTGGACTGGATGCCTCAGCTTCTAGGTGGAAGTTGGCTGAAGGCCACCCTCAATCCTTTACCCCATGGCCCTCTCCAACATGATACCTGCCTTATTACAGTGTACAAGCCAAGTAGGTGAGGGAGGGCCAGTCTGATTCATTACTCAGTCAGAGATGCTGCTGCCAGGGGCTTGATGAGGGTCTCCAGATGCCAGTAAGACCCTAGCCCCAGCCAATATCCAGGTTCTTGACACCACTGTGAGAAAGAATTTAGGATGAATCAGACTGAAGTGATAGGCAAGAAACTTTTATTGCAAGTCAAAAGGACACACCCAAGAGTGGGAGTGCGGGCATACACAGGAAAGTAAGCCCTGCATAATGGGGTCTGGGTTTCTAATTATATGGGCTCTTCTCATGAGGGGGTGGGATAAATTATGAGGTCTCCTGGGAAAAAGGTAGACACTTCTTAGAATTAGGATACCACTCATTTTCGTACTAAATACAGGCATGCTCACATCTGTCATGGCACTGGTGGGCATGGGACTTAGGATGGTGTTGAACATGTCATTATCTCTGGGATAGGGCATGGGTCAGTTTCAGTGCCATGCTGGAGCTAACCCGTCTCAACCAGCGCAGCCCCCATCCTGTCTGTGAGGGTCTTATCAGCCCAGGCTCATCCATGTCCTTCCTTGCTGTTATGTAAAATTACTGCTTGATATTATTCTGTTTCTTGTATGATCACCCAGCATTCTTATTTCATGGGTGTTTCTTTGAATTAGGGGGTGCAATAATCATTAAGTATTCTGGAAAAGAAAGAAATTTGGGGGCCGCTGGTTATTGCCCCCTTTCTCCCTTATTTGGGTTTGCCTGGAAGAGTTACGGACATGTCACCCTGACTGGGGTTTTGGACATTTTCCTTCTCTCATTTTGGGCTTTCTGTTATCCTGTGATTTCTTTGCTAGCTCTTGCTTCATCTGTTGTTTGGGTATTTCCATCCTCCTGTGTCCACCCAGTGTTATTCCTATCTCAGTGTGACATCTCTTGAGTCTTGCCATCTTCTATTGGTGAGAAGCAAGTTACACATGGGAAGAGCATCATACAAGGCCATAAATATCACTGGAGCTACATTTGAGACCACCTACCACAAATATTACTTTTCTCCAGTGTTTTTCTTTGAATACCCATCTTTCTAGATGTGGTTAGCTATTCCTGCATTCTGGTGGAATCATCAACTTCTCATTCATCAAGATGTTATCATGAATTCTGGTTCTTTTCTTTAAAATCTCTCTCAGAACCTCCTAAAGCTTAGTATTTCTACTGCCAAATACATCCTGAACTTACTACTTTTTACCCTTCACAGTGAAACTGCACTCTCTGCAAACCTCCTGGTGGTCCTAAGTATATTCACCAACTCTACAATGACATGCTTTTCTACCCAGTAGTTGCTGAAAGAGAAATATGAATGTTACCTTGACCATAGTGTCCTTCTCAACTTCCTAGCACAATCATCAACCTGGCAATTCTAAGTTAAAAGCACCTTTAAGTTTTATCCCCCACCTTGATGCCCATAGGCACTGCTTTGGTTGATGTCACATACTTTTCCGCAGAGTCCACTGAGCTGTCTCACGCTAATGTGCCTCTAGTTTCCTGCCTGTGTGAGTGTGTCATGTCCCCAATGCCATTCTACAAGGCAAATGCCATCATGTTCTTCTCCCCCATTAGAATCCTTTAATACATCTCGTATTACCCTCAAGGTGTTGGCCAGATTCTGAATGTGTGAAAAGCACCTCCCTGGCCCATGCTCTACTCACCTTTCTGGTTTTCTCTTTTTCCAACAGCCTCTCTAGAAGAGGAACCACTTGCAATTTTCTAAAAGTGTGAGGTAGTTGTACATATTTGCACAAACATTTGTTTCCACTTAGACGCCTTTTTTTTTTCTAACCACATAAGTGCCTCTCTGTGGTCATCACCAGGTACTCTTCCTCTGGGACATTGAAACAGACACCCCTTCCCCTTGCTTGACTAGAGTCCCAAGCTTGCTTTTACTAGGGCACTAATGCAACTGCATCACATGCCATGGTATAAATGCTAATATGCTTTTTTTTTCCTTGCCACACCTTCAAGTTCTTGTGGGCAGGTTCCACATTTCATTTATTTCTCCATTCCAAACACTGAGCAGATTGTCCTTCACATCTAATGGTATGAAAACATAGGCACTGAACAGGTTTAAATGAATGAAGTTCCTTATACGGGTCCCAGTCATGTAATACTTTCTAAAATGCTATAGCCTTTTATTACCTACTGGAGAGGATGATCATATGTCAGATGAATTTTTTTATTGAAATTAGCTTGTATGGGAATAAAATAATAGAAATAATAAAAGTATTAACAGGGAAATTAAGTATGGATACTGCTATGGTCTGAATATTTGTGTCGCATAGAAATGTGTGTTGAAACTTTGATTCTCAAGATGGTGGAGCCTTTTGGGAAGTCATTAGTTTACAAAGAAGGAGCCCACGAGAATGAGGTTAGTGATCTTATAAAGAGGCCCCAGAGAGCTCCCTTGCTCCTTCCACCATGTGAGGACACAGTGAGAAGGTACCACTGAGGAAGTAGGAAATGGGCCCTCACCAGACACTGGATCTGCTGGTACCTCGACCTTAGATGCCCCAGCCTCCCTTCTCAACTATGAGAGGTAAAGTTTGGTTTTTATAAGATACCCAACTTATAGTATTTCATTTCAGCTGACCAAACAGATTTAAATACATGCAAATATCCAATTTGATTATGTATTTTTCTCCTTAACATTCATGCGATTTAGCATTTAACTCATTTATAAAACAAAATAAAATTGACTCCCCCCTTTTGCGAGAAGAAGAAAGTTTACATAAAGAAAAAAAACAACCAAAATATTGGCTGAAGATCAGCTTTGAAATTTTAGTTCACATTCTATAAGTGATTCCAATAAAACTTCTTTGGAACTTTGCCCCTTGAAAAATTAAGTTTGTCCACTGTGAGATATCAGCTTACACCTGTTAGAATGGCTATTATTAAAGAAACAAATAAGATAGCAAATATTGAAAGGGATGTGGAGGAAAGGAGACCCTTGTACACCGTTGGTGGGAATGTAACTTCATACACCAATAAGGAAAACAATATGGAGGTTCCTCAAAAAACTGAACATAGAACCATATGATCCAGAAATCCTTCTGCTCTGCATATACCCAAAGGAGTTGAAATCAGAATCTCAAAGAGATATCTGCACTTCCGTGTTCTTCAGAGTGTTATTCTCAGTAGCATAGATGTGTGCGCAACCTACAGCCCATAAGTGGGTGAACGGATGGTACCAAATAGCATATCTGCATAATGCAATATTATTTAGTCTTAAAAAAATAAGAAAATCTTGTTATTTGAAACAACACTGATGAAGCTGGAGAGCATTATGCCAGGTGAAATCAGCCAGTCATAGAAGGACAAATAGACATGATACCTCTTAAATAATAAATCTAAATCAACCTTATTGAGGCAGAGAGTAGAATGTCATTGCCAGAAGCAGAGGGAAAGAGGAAGAGAAGAAGTATTAGTCAGAGGGTACAGAGTTTCTATTATAAAAAATAAAATGATCTAGCAATCCACTGTACAAGTCAGTGTCTGTAGATAATAATACTGCACTGTATACTTAAAAACTACTCTGTGGATGGATCTGATGCAGTGTTCTTAAACACACACAAAATTAAACAATAACAATAAATAAAGAGGGTGGTAGGAAACTTTTGGGGGTGGTGGATAGGTTCATGGCATGAAATGTGGTGATGATATCATGGGTGTGGACTTTTCGCTAAACTCATCAATTGTTAAACATTAAATATGTATAGCTTTTTAAATGCTAATCATATCTTAATAAAGTGACTTTAAAAAAAACAAATACAAAATGATCTGGGTTTGATGAAATAACTGTTGGCAAGATTTTCAGGTGAAAAATATTTTTCAAGGATAGCTCCTACAGCAATTTTGAGAAATATAACATAATTTTTTAATCTGGGGATTATACAGGCAGTGAATTTGAGCATTTTGTTCTTTCAGAGGGATACAATAGTAAATGTTTGATAATGTTTTTAGTTCTGAATCTTATGTACCTTATCAGCAATATCTAATTAATGCCTATTTTAAAGGCTGAACTGAAGATAGAGACACAGAAAGACAATACCACAAATACTTGTTTCAACTGAGCATTTAGAGCTACATATTAGAAAATATTCTGTAATATATCCCAGGGATTTATTGATGCTTTCCTATTCCTTCTAAACGATGAATTCAGCCATGAAGTTATATATAAATAGATGATGTCTGAAGCTTTGAAATTCCAAATAAGATTCATAAGGAAATTATTTTTTCTTTGCAGCATATTGTATGATATGACTTCTTTTCTATATAGTGAATGCATGCATTTTCAAATGTTTCAATTGAATTAACAAAAGTATGCATTTTAGCATAATAAGTATCTCCTTCAGAACTTGATTTCAAAAGAGTATCTAAGTAACTTAAAATTTGTATTTAGTATCTTGAATGGAAACACAAAGGATTAGCTTTCAAAATTTTAAAAGTATGCCCTGATTCATGGTGTGCCCATAACTTAGGATGGGCCTTTTAATAGAGATCATCCTTCCATGCACAGACTCTGCTCCCAATTGAAGCTGGAGGAAGTGAGCTTCTCTGTAAGATGCTGCACAGACAGGCTTCCATCAGCCACTTTAAGCCAGCAATGTGACTCTCTTCATGGCTTTTCTTAATCAGTTCATCTTTATTCAGAAATGTAAAAGGACTTTAAAGTAGCTTTACTTGGACTGCAAAATTGGGCAAAAAAAAAAAGATTATAGCAAATCTTCTCAGCAGTTCTATTGTATTTCAATTGGTCTTTTTAAAAAATGGGTGGCAGGCATTGAGAGGAAAGTCTAAACGGAAATTTGGAAGTCTTTCAAATTTAGCAGAATATAAGTTTTTGTTTTAGCCACAAATGAGATTAGAATAAGCTAACAAATAAGTTCTCTTACTCTTTAAAATTATTAGAGCAAATGTGAAAACTTATTTCCTAGAGTATACTTAATGCAGTAAGTTGGAAAAGGAACTAATTATAGTAAAATGTAATTATTAATGGAGTTATGTTCCTGTAATAATAAGGCGAGAAGCTCAGCAAATTCTCTCTTTCAAAATCAATGACAAAATTGTACAAAACTGTCAGAAACATAATTTTAGAACCCCAGAGGTTAACTCAGACTATACAAAATTTGATAAGCAGTCATTCAGGAAAAACTACTCAACCTGGAGTGAGAACAGTGGAACTCTGTAGCATATTTGCCTAAGGCTGCTCCCATCCCTCCCCTGATCTATTAGCACAGCATTTTTTTAAGAGTGACACCAGATGTGGAACCCAAGAGCTTTGTTCTGGAGAAGAGAACTTCCTTGATTTGGAACAAAGAAACCCCAAATCCATGGCATCACTGGAAATGGTGGCCATCCTAGCAGCAAATTCATGGTGAAAGCCAACATTGTAAGTGATCTAAAGTTGAAATCTCAGTGACGGCAAGCATCCAACCGGCAACCCCATCAGACATTTCACCAAGAGATGTAGGGAATGGCACAGTTGCAATGAGTCTGTATCAGCTAACACGTAATACTGGTGGTCTGGAATTTCACCCCTACAGGCTGATCACAGTCTAAGCAGAAGCCAGAGTGAGTCCCAAGAGTCCTAGCTCTCCACATGTTCTTGTCTAAACATGAGATGAGGTTTCCATGTGGAGGGAACACAAGAGAGGCCAGGAGAAAGAGAGATCCAGGGAAGATTTTTACGTTTAGATGTGTTCTCCAGTCCACACGTACATCTAGCAGCCAATGGTGTAAGTCTTGCTGGCTCAAGGAGTTAGCATAGATCATTTGGTAAGTCACTGGCTGACCGCTAAGCTGTGCTGATGTGGCATACACTCAGAAAGCCAGAATTAAAAATAAAAACAAGATTAAACAAACAAAAATCATCTCAGAGATATCAGTAGCTGCATATTGCTAGAGAGAGAGACTTCATAGAGTACTTTTACCAATTTAAACAAAGAAAACTCAACAGCAGTAATTCCCAGGATGGATAAGGGTGGATCCTAGGATGAGGCTAAATAAAAAAAAAAAATTGAGACTTTCAATGAAACTTGAAAAAATCATAGTAAATCGAAACTTTTTCTGAGGGTTTCAGATGTTGAACTTACAAAAGGTCTCTAAAACAGTGTTTAAACGGTTTTAAATTTATAAAATAACATTAAAAGTTAAAGAAAATTTACTATGCCAATTACCACCTATAGAAGGTTGATAAAATATGCATTATAAATAGAATGACATATATATTGTGACACTAAAGAGTCAAATACATTTGAGACACCGGAAGAAAAGTCAGCAAAGTTCATGATACACTAATACAAATTGTCGGATCTCCAGAACAGAGAGAAAATTCACAAATAAAAATAAACAGAGCCTCAGGGGTCTGAGTGGCCCCATCAATTGTACCAAATATGTGGAATGGGAATTCCAGAAGAGGAGAGAGAGAAAGGAAGGGAAGAACACAGGAAGCAATACGAGCAGGAAAAGCAGCTCAAAAAAGTCCAAGAAGAAATCCACACGACACAACACGGTCAAACTGTTGAAAGCCAAAGACGATCAGAAAATCTTGAAACCAGCGTTAAAAATACAACTCATGAACAGGGAAGTGTTAATGTTAATGTTTGTATAGGTACGTGCAGAAGTAATTGCAGTTTTGCTGTTAAAACTAATGCCGGCCGGGCGCGGTGGCTCAAGCCTGTAATCCCAGCACTTTGGGAGGCCGAGGCGGGTGGATCACGAGGTCAAGAGATCGAGACCATCCTGGTCAACATGGTGAAACCCCGTCTCTACTAATACAAAAAATTAGCTGGGCACGGTGGCGCGTGCCTGTAATCCCAGCTACTCAGGAGGCTGAGGCAGGAGAATTGCCTGAACCCAGGAGGCGGAGATTGCGGTGAGCCGAGATCGCGCCATTGCGCTCCAGCCTGGGTATCAAGAGCGAAACTCCGTCTCAAAAAAAAAAAAAAAGAAAAAAGAAAAAAAAAAAACTAATGCCAAAAACTGCAATTACTTTTGTACTAACCTAATATCTATGACAATTTCATCCTCTGCAAAGAACATGATGTAAATGTTCTTTGCAGAGGAAGAAGCTGGTATAGACAAAAAAAAATCCCAATTTTATGTATAAAAAGACATCAGAGAAGGAATAAATGCAAAAACCAAAATCACTTTTGTTTTTCTTATTCTTAACAAATGTAAAAATGGAAGTTTAAGTAATAATGGTAAGAAGGTATTAGTTGATCACAGTATATGATCACAGTGTATGATCACAGTATATGATCACACAGTATATGATCACACAATATATGATCACACAGTATACGATCACACAATGTATGATCACACAGTGTATGATCACAGTATATGATCACACAGTATATGATCACACAGTATATGATCACACAGTATACGATCACACAGTGTATGATCACAGTATATGATCACAGTATATGATCACGCTTTTGTTTTTCTTATTCTTAACAAATGTAAAAATGAAAGTTTAAGTAATAATGGTAAGAAGGTATTAGTTGATCACAGTATATGGATAATTAAACTAGAGAGAGACAGTCTTTTTCAACAACCAGTGCTGAAACAATTGTATATCTATATGTAAATGAATAAAAATAAACCTAAATACTAATCATGTACCTTTCAAAAAAATTAACTCAAAAGAAATCATAGACTTAATCACAAGCCATAAAACTATAATTTTATGAACTAGATGAAATTAGCCTTGACGATGAGGTTTGTTTTAAGTTCATTTTTCGTGGGTACATAGTAGGAATGCATATTTATGAGATACGTGAGATTTTGACACAGGCATAAAATACGTAATAATCACATTAGGATAAGTGGGGTTTCCATCACCTCAAATATTCATCCTTTCGTTTTGTTGCAAACAATCCAGTGATACTATTTTAGTTACTTTAAAATGTATAATAAGTTACTGTTGACTGCAGTTGCCATGTCCTGACATCAAATACTGGATCTTATTCAATCTATCTAACTATATTTTTGTACCCATTTACCAGCCCAATTCCTACCCACCCACACCCAACTTTCTCAGCCTCTGGTAACCATCATTCTTCTCTCTAACTTCATGAGTTCAATTGTATTAAATTTTAGCTTTCGCAGGCAAGTGAGAACACGTGAAGTTTGTCTTCCTGTGCCTGGCTTATTTCACTTAACAAAATGGCCTCCGATTTCATCCCTGTTGTTGCAAATAACAGAATCTCTCATTTTTTATGGCTCAGTAGTACTCCATTGTTAATATATACCACATTTCTTTTATCCGTTCATCTGTTGGTAAACACGTAGGTTTCTTCTTAATCTCGGCTGTTGTAAACCGTGCTGCAATAAAGATGACACTGCAGAAATCTCTTGGATATAATGATTTCCTTTCTTTCCAGTATATAACTAGCACTGGCATTGCTGGATCACATGGTAGCTCTATTTTTAGTTTTTTGAGGAGCTTCCAAACTGTTCTTCATAATGGTTGTACTAATTCACACTCCTAGAAACTGTGTAAGAATTTTCTCCACATCCTTTTCTCCTCCTCCTCTCCAGCATTTGTTGTTGCATGTCTTTAGGATAAAAGCCATAAAAGCCATATTAACTAGGTGAGATTGTATCTCAATGTCATTTTGATTTTCATTTCTCTGATGATATATGGTGTTGAGCACTTTTCATATACCTCTTTGACATTTGTATGTCTTCTTTTGAGAAATATCTATTCATATATTTTCCCACTTTTAATATGATTATTAGATTTCTTCCTGGGAGTTGTTTCAGCTCCTATTAATCCCTTGTGAGATGAATAGTTTACACATATTTTCTCCCATTCTGTGGGTTGTCTCTTCTCTCTGCTGATTGTTTCCTTTGCTGTGCAGAAATTTTTAACTTGACATGATCCAATTTGTCCAGTTTTGCTTTGATTGTCTGCACTTATCGGATGTTACTTAAGAAATATTTGCCAAGACTGATGTTCTGGCGAGTTTCACCAATGTTTTCTCTTAGTGGTTTCATAATTTGAGGTCTTAGATTTAAGTCTTTAATTCATTTCTATTGGATTTTAGTATACGATGAGATTTGGAGTCTAGTTTCATTCTTCTGAATATGGATACCCAGGTTTCCCAGCACCATTTATTGAAAAGAACTGTCCTTTGCCCAATACATGTTCTTGTCATCTTTGCTGAAAAGGAGTTTACTGTAGATCCACATACAGATTTATTTCTGGTTCTCTATTCTGTTCCATTGGTCTATGTATATGTATTTATGCTGGTACCATATTGTTTTGGTTACTACAGTTCTGTAATATAATTTGAAGTCAGGTATGTGATTCCTCCAGTTTTTTTTTTTTGTTGTTGTTGTTCTTTTGCTCAGGATGGTTTTGTCTGTTTTAGGTATTTTGTGGTTTCATATAAATTTCAGAATTTTTTTCTTTCTCTGAGGAATACTATTGATATTTTGATAGGGATTATATTCAATAATACTTTCTGGTAGTATGGAGCTTTCAATAATATTTATTCTTCCAATTCATAAACATGAAATATTTTTCCTTTTTCTACCTTCTCTTCAACTTCTTGCATCAATATTTATAATTTTTACTGTAGCGATCTCTCACTTCTTTGGGTAAGTTTACCCCTAGTTATTGTATTGGTCTGCTCTCACACTGCTATAAAGAAATAACTAAGGCTGGGTAATTTATAAAAAAAAGAGGTTTAATTGGCTCATGGTTCCATAGGCTGTACAGGAAGCATAATTCTGACATCTGTTTGGATTCTAGGGAGACCTCAGGAAACTTTTCATCATGGAAGAAGGTGAAGGGAAAGTGAGCACATTTTACATGGCTGGAACAAGAGAAATGGTGGGGGAAGTGCTACACACTCTGAAACAAACATATCTTGTGAGAAATCTACCATGAGAACAGCAATGGGGGGTGGTGCTAAAAGATTAAACAATTAGAAACCATTCCCATGATCCAGTCACCTGCCACCAGGCCCCACTTCCAACACTGGGCATTATAATTTGATGGAGAGTTGCCTATTTCACAGTTCCACATTTTCAGGTGTTCTTATAGAAGTGTCCCACTCTTCTGGTACCAGTTTTCTATATTAGTCCATTCTCACACCCTACCACTGGGTCCACCCCACATGTGGGAATTCAAAATGAGATTTGGGTAGGGACATAGCCAAGCCCTGTCATTCCACCCCAGCCCCTCCCAAATCTCATGTCTTCACATTTCAAAACCAATCATGCCTTCCTGACAGTCCCCCAAAGTATTAATTCATTTCAACATTCACTCAAAAGTCCACAGTCCAAAATCTCCTCTGAGATCAAGGCAAGTCCCTTCTGCCCATGAGCCTGTAGTATCAAAAGCAAGTTAGTTACCTTCTAGATACAATGAGGGTACAGGCATTATATAAATACAGCCATTCCAAATGGGAGACATTGGCCAAAGCAAAGGGTTTAAAGGCCCCATGCAAGTTCAAAATCCAACAGGGCAGTCAAATCTTAAAGTTCCAAAATGATCTCCTTTGACTCCATGTCTCTCCGCCAAGTCATGATGATGCAAGAAGTGGGTTCCCATGGTCTTGGGTAGTTCTACCCCTGTGGCTTCTTTTTATAAATTTTGTCTTTAAATCTGTTTTCTGATATAATTGCCATCCTGTTATTTTCAGTCTATGTGTTTCTTTACAGGCAAAGTGTGTTTGTGAGTTTCTTATAGGAAACAGATAATTTGGTCTTGTTTATATATAAACAAGCACTGGGAATGAATACATATATGTGTGTGTATAAATTATATATTTATATATGGTATATATATTTTATGTATAAATTAATGTTTACATATAAACAAGGATTGGGAATGAATATGTGTGTGTGTGTGTGAGAGAGAAAATGTGGTATATATATTTAAATTGTATATACTTTTTATATAATAAAAATAAGTGTTATATATTAACAGGAGTCTGTGTATATATATTTATATTCAGTCACTCTATGTCTTTTGATTGGAGAGATTAATCCATTTACATTCGATGTATTTTATTGATAAGTAAGGACTTACCCCTGTCATTTTGTTATTTGTTTTCTGGTTGTTTAGTGGTCTTTCTTTTTTCTTTCCTTCCTGTCTTCCTTTTAGTGAAGGTGATTTTCTCTGATGGTGTGTTTTAAGTTCTTGCTTTTTATTTGTTGTTTGTCTGCCATTTTTTTATTTGAAGTTATTGTTAGGCTTGTACATAATTTTTCTTAAATTGATGAGAACTTAATAGTTATTGCATAAACAAACTAACAAAGAGAAAACTAATAAAAACTCTATATTTAATTTCGTCCCTCTTATTATTAACTTTTATTATTTATATTTATTTCTTATTACACTGTTCATTGAAAAGTTGTTGTGGTTATTATTTTTGATAGGTTCATCTTTCAGTCTTCCTACTCAATATACTAGCAGTTTACACATCACAATCACAGTGTCATAATATTTTTGCCTTTCTGTGTTAACTATAACCAGTGAGTCTTGTACCTCCAGATCTTTTCTTATTACTGATTAACATCCTCTTCTTTATAATTAATCAAGCTAGATTATTTTTTTCCTTCAGCACTTTAAATATATGATGACGCTCTCTCCTGGCCTGTAGTTTCTACTAAGAGGGCTGCTGCCAGACATATTGGAGCTCTTTTTGTATTATTTATTTATTTTCTCTTCCTGCCTTTAGGATCCTTTTTTCTCCTTGACCTTCAGAAGTTTGATTATTAAATATCTTGAAATTGTATTATTTGGGTTACACCTGCTTGGTGTTCTATAACCTTCTTGTGCTTGAATATTTATAGCTTTTTCTAGGTTTGAAAAGTTCTCTGTTATCCCTTTAAATAAACTTTCTACCTAGATCTCTCTCTTTACCTCATTTCTGGCTATATTTTAAATCTCATCAGTGTACTTTATTCTTCTGAATTATATTTTCCTTTGTCTCCTGTGACTGTGTATTTCCAAATAGCTTGTTTTTGAGCTTATTAACTCTTTCTTCTGCTTGATCAATTCTGCTGTTAGATAGTGTAATGCATTCTTCAGTATGTCAATTGTATTTTTAGCTATATAATTTCTGCTTGATTCTTTTAAATTATTTCAATCCTTTTGTTAAATTTATTTGATAAGATTCTAAAGTCCTTCTCTGTGTTATCTTGAATTTTGTTAGGCTTCCTTAAAATTGCAATTTGGAATTATCTTTCTGATAGTTCATATACCTTTGTCTCTCCAGGAATGGTCACTGATGATTTATATAGTTCATTTGGTGTGGTCATGTTTTCTTGAATAGTCTTGATGCTTATGAATATTCTTAGGTTTCTGGGCATTGAATATTTAGGTATGTATAGTAGTCTTTGCAGTCCAGAATTGTTTGTACTTGTCCTTCTTTGGGAGGCTTTCCAAGCATTCAAAGGGAGTTGGGTATTGTGATCTAAGTCTTTGGTCACTGCATCGATAAAGGCTCTTCAGTTAGCTTGTAGTGAATGCTGCCAGTCCTGAGTCTATCCATTCAGAACAATGGATTATCTTCAGACCCAGGGAAGATAAAAAAATACTGTTCAGGAGCCAAGACCTGGAATTAGAGACCCAAGAAGCCTTCTTGCTGTTGTCCTCTGCTGTGGCCAGAGTGTTACCCAGGTTGCAACACAAAGTCCCCTTTTGTATTCATCTGTTTTCACACTGCTGATAAAGACATACTTGAGACTGGACAACTTACAAAAGAAACAGGTTTATTGAACTCACAGTTCCACATGGCTGAGGAGGCCTCACAATTATGGTGGAAGGCAAGGAGGAACAAGTCACGTCTTATATGGATGGCAGTTGGCGAAGAGAGAACTTGTGTAGAGAAACTCCCATTTTTAAAACCACCAGATCTCGTGAGACCAATTGACTTTCACAAGAACAGCACAGGAAAGACCCACCCCCATAATTTAATCACCTCCTACCTGGTTCCTCCAACAACATGTGGAAATTATCGGATTTACAATTAAAGATGAGCAAACCATATAAACTTTGTTATTTCCTCTCCTGTCCTCAAGCAGAAGGAGTCTCTTTCCATAGCCACCACAGCTTGGAATATGTTGAGTCTCACCAAAGACCCATGGTAAGTACTGCTTGGTTATCACTACTGATTATTCAGGGTTCAAGGACTCTTTAGTTAGCAAGTGATGAATCCCGCCAGATCTAGTTCCTTCCTTTCAAAGTAGCAGATTCCCTTCTGGCCAAAGGTGTGTCTAGAAGTGTCATCCAGGAGCTAGGGCCTCATGACTCTGCCTGGTGTCCTATCCTACTGTTACTGAACTGGTTTACAAGTTGCAAGACAAAGTCCTACTTACTTTCTTCTCCTCTCTTCAAGCAGAGGGAAGGAGTCTCTCCTAGAGCTTCAAGCTGTGCTTCCTAGGGTTGTGGGAGGTTGACACAAGCAATAGATTACCATTATATACCTTATTAGAATAAGTAAAATAAGAAAGAGAGGGGTGGGGAAATTAAAACACCAAAACACTAATTACTGATGAGAATGTAAAACAAGAAGTCTCATTCATTCATTGCTGATAGAAATGCAAACTAGTACAGTCACTTTGGTTTATACAGCCAAATAGTATGGCCATTCATTCATTGCTGGTGAAAATACAAAATAGTATAGCCACAATGGTTTGATAATTTCATATGAAGCTAAAACATTTCAATTATATAACATCTGGATAAAATCAAACCAGAGATTAAAACAACAACAACAATGACAAAATAATCATTGGGTTCTGGATTTCAGATAAAAGAGGAGAGCAGAATAGAAGAAGCAAAGAGGGAATTAATTTCTTATTCTGTACAATACTGTAATCATTTATATACTTTCCATTAGCCAAACCCCATAGAACATTATAGCAAAAAAAAAAAAAGAATTATAGTACATGCAAATTAAAAAAGAATTATGTGCTTTCTGATAGGATTTTACCATAAAATGCAAAATGTGACAAAACAATCTAAAGATATTACAAATGTATAAAACAAACTCAGAAAGAGTGCATTAAAACAAAACCAGTCTACGTAACTTTGGAAATGAGTGGAGTCTATCACACTAAAGGCAACATAAATTGTACAGAGCAGGGTGATGGGTTAACAACTCTGATAGTGTTATTTATGTAGACACTGGATTGAAGAAATAAGCAATAAATGGTAGCAGGTAGGGGTCAGATTTCCCACAAATAGAATAGGAGGCTCTAGACAAGAAAGGGGAGACTAACTCATTTGGTAATTGATTAGAGCTGACAATTATGAACTCATGCTTGGCTTACTAGAGACATGGATGGCTGCATGTAGCAGTGTTTTAGATGTGCATACATGTATGCATTGGTGTACATGCACCTATCCTCATGGTGACAGCCCAGAGGGACTAGAAACAACACCATCTCCGAAACAGCAAGTAGGCTCAGATCCCAGATCTTGTATTCTAATTTCATTCTCCAATGAAAAGAACCGGAATCCTTAGAGAAATGGCTAATTTGTGGATTGGGTAAGCAAGTACTGAGAGAAGGAGGAAGAAGGACGTATGGAAGACTCTTACGTCACCAGGAAATAGGAAGTACTAAAAATAAATACGTAAAATAAAATAGATAAAAACAAAACAAAACACAATTACAGAAGTATGTCAAAATGGCATGGTAGCCACTAAAATGGCTTCCAATGACCAGAGCTGAAATATTTTGCACAAGAAAATTTATAATATAGTTGGACTACAAGTCAAAATATAAAGGAAGCATCCATGAGTTGATACTGGTAAAATCAATAATTGAATGGTGGACTGGATGGATTTCCTGTGCAAAAAGCATTCCAAATATCTTTTTTTAAATTTTTTTGAGATGGAATCTCGCTCTGTTGTCCAGGCTGGAGTGCGATGGCATGCTCTCGGCTCACTGCAACCTCTGCCTCCCAGGTTCAAGCAATTCTACTGCCTCAGCCTCCCAGGTAGCTGGGATTACAGGTGCGCACCCCCGCCGGACTAATTTTTGTATTTTTAAGTAGAGACAGGGTTTCACCATGTTGGTCAGGCTGGTCAAACCCCTGACCTCGTGATCTGCCCGCCTCAGCCTCCCAAAGTGCTGGGATTACAGGTGTGAGCCACTGCGCCCGGCTCCCAATCATCTTACATAGATGCAGCCCTGAAGGAGGTGGAACATGACTTTGCGCACCTTAGTATGGGCTGTACAGAGTGAATTCCTTTCAAAGAATACAGTGTAGAAAGGAGAAAAAAGAGAGTATTTTTTACTGTGTAGAAACCTGAAAAACATATCACAGTTAGATCATCATTAGAAACACAACAAGTCATGTTGATAACAGGCGCTCTTGATATGATGTGATAAGAATGGCCCTTGACCTTTTAGATATTTCTTCCAAAACACATCTTTAGTCTAATCTGAGAAAAACACCAAATAACACCAAATAATCCCAATAGAGGACACTCTACAAAATACCTGACTAGTCCTCCTCAAAACTGTGAAAGTCATCAAAAACATGGCAAGTCTGAGAATCTGTTACAGCTGGGAGGAGATTAAGGCGGCAGGATAGATAAATGTTATGTGGTATCCTGGGTGGGATCCTGGGACTGAAAGCTGAAATGTTTGCTGCCTGTGATGGAAGCTAAGTGAAGAGTGTGTGTTGCAGGGAGCAAGGATCTTGTTTTAGGGTAGGTGGGGTGAGCACTGAAAAATCAAAATGACACTGTAGTAAATTAATTGAGTTCAAGAGGCTTTTTATAACAGAAATGCATATATCTGTTGGTTACTGCAGAGCTCTTTATTCATCATGAGTTGCGGTCTTTTTCATCTCTATCTTTTTTATGAAAACCACATTGCTGAATATCTCATCTGTGTTCAAACATGGTGTACATAATTCATGTGTTGTCAAGTCAAAAGAGTTTGTCTTTAGATTTTGACCTTTTAACTCTAGCTTTGATTTCTTTCTGACTAAGGGTAAGGAGAAAAAGTTTAAGAAGCATGAAAGTGTATTTAAATTCCTCTCTTTTGAATCTCCTTCACCCACAGTTTTATTTTCATAAGCTACTCGGGCATTTCTGTACCTGCTAATAGCCTCAAATACCAAAACTTCCATTGAGACAGTGAGGGTAGGTTAGATTGGCAATACCGTTTTCTTATTGATCATTTGCCTTCAGTTAGAGCTGCAGTTCCCATTTTTATCCTACCAACTTAAGTGGAATAGCATAGTGCTTTTAAAAACATGTTTGTGGAGCTCTTATCATGTGCCAGGCTCTGTTCTAGACCCAGACAATTAAAAATAGATAATAGCCATTTTACCATTCAGTCTCTCTTTGAAGGCATCACTGCAGGTGAATTGCAAATGTGTCCTGGAAATTGTGTAATTGAGCAAAGCTACATACAAGGCCCAAAGTGAAAAGGAACAGGCCGTGAGGCAGAGATGTACCTGAGTCCAGGTGAGAGATGGGGGATCTGACACAGTAGGGATTTTCACTTGATCTTATTGACAGGGAGAGAAGCTGGAAAAATATAAATGTGTGTTGTAACGTTATCAAAATTTTACTTTAGTTATAGCACTTTGGGACTGGAATGAAGAATATTCTAGTTGGAATGGGCAGGAAAAACAAGAAGCAGAGAAATCAGTTCAAAGGTCATTTCCATTGGCCAGAAAGAAGGTATGGAAGATCAAGAGTAAGACAGAGACCAAGAGGATAGGAGAAAAAAAAAGGTCATTGTTAAATACGCACAAGATCTCATCAGCAGTCCTTGGTTTTAGGAAGAGAAACTGAACTCAAGTGATGAATCCCTGGTCACTGCAGATGGACACGAGGGTGGTGCATGGTGGATTGTGATCCCACTGCCTGCTCCAGACAGACCGGATGTGGGGGCCAGCCGGAGCAAGGAGACAAGTTCATCTTGGGAAGAGATAAGTTCCAGTGACTACAGGGGCAGGATGGGGGTTTGTGCACACTTCTTGGTATTCAGATGTGAACCTATTAGACAATTTGTAGTTATTAAAATTTGAAAAAAAGGTATCATAAAATAACAAATTTTAAGCTCAGCAGAATCTGGATGGCCCAGACCCAGAATAGGCTGCCTTGGCACTGCCAGCAGCAGTGTCTCTGCATGAGTGTCAAGCAGGGTGGTGTGCTCACAGGGCTCCGTTCCAGTCTGTCACACCACTGACTCAGAAACTTGAAGCCGTGAATGCAGTTTAATTCATGTAACTGTAGCTTATTGAACTCTTTTAACATATATTAATATACCTTTGAAAACATTATAGATATGTTTATATATAAAACTATATATATATATTTAAAAAAACTGATTTCTGAGTATTTAAGAGGATTCCCCAGCTCCAATGAGGAAAATTCATAATAGTGGTGAAGATGATTACTGCTTAATTAGTGATTAAATAATTAGTGATTACATAATCCCACTAAATTTAAAGCCAGAAATAAATAAATAAATAAATAAAAAACCGTTGGTTACCCCTTTGCCATGTTTTTATTTCCTTGAAATATCTTTGTTTCATTCAAAGAATATCAATTCTCCATTCCTCATCTCTTCCCAAATGCCCCAATGAATGAAATGTGCCACATTCAATAATTACAAAGCAAGACTGTCTGTGCCTATGGTCACAGGTTAGGTTTACTTAATGTTGAGTTTATTGATTTTTATAAATCAAAGAAGTCTAAAGAGTAGATTGAAGATACTCTTTCATATCTTCAATCTACTCTTTAGACTTCTTTGATTTGAACACATGGACACAGGGAGGGGAGCACTATACATGGGGGTCTGTTGTGGGGGAGTGGGGGGTACAGCGGGGGGGTGGGGAATTGGGGAGGGATAGCATGGGGAGAAATGCCAGATATGGGTGAAGGGGAGGAAGGCAGCAAATCACACTGCCACGTATGCACCTAAGCAACAACCTTGCATGTTTTTCACATGTACCCCAAAACCTAAAATGCAATAAAAAATAAATAAATAAAATAAAAATAAAAAAAAAAGAAGATACTCTTTCAAGTAGTGTTGTTTTATCAGTGCCAATATTTCAATTTGTTCCTATGACATACTGAATAATGAGGTCAGTAATAACATCTTTTTCACTCTCCTGCTAAGACACAGTCATAACAATCCATGCATGGCTCAATGTCTGCTCCCCATGCCGTTTGTGACAGAACCACTTCGTGTGTTACCAGCCTCGCCTTCCACTGGATGAACTGCAGAAGGCCTGAAAAAGGACAGCCAGCCACCTCGAGCAGACCTTGGAAGAATCAGTCTTCTTTCAAACAAAGCTCTAATTTAATATTTTTATAGTAAATAAAAAAGAAAGTGGAAGATGCCTACATTTTTGCTAAAGCATAATATAAAAAGAACAGAAAAGAACGAAGCCCTGTAAACTCATGCTTCAGACAACCAGATGCTAGAGAGGTGGATTGCAGATGACTTATTTTCTACAGTTCTAAAGCTTATATATTGTATCTGAGGACTAAGTCATGTCTTGTATTGGATGAAATAAAACAAATTTTATTTTGAAAAAAATTTTAATTTTCTTTTAAATTTTTTCATTGACCCACTTGTCATTCAGGAGCATATTATTTAATTTTTGTGTATTTCTACATTAATGGTTTCCAAAATTGTTGTTGTTACCAATTTCTAGTTTAAATAAAGCAAACTTTCAAAGTTTCACAACAATAAAAATATTTTTATACCTGTTTTATTGCTTTGCTTCACCCTGAGCCCTTATTTTCTCGGAGGCTTGTCCTCTGATATTCTCCATCTCTGGCCCTCTTTCCTCCTTGACTCCCCAAAGAACCAAAGTAGAAAATTCTCTTGTTAGAAAATGCATATCTATCCTTAGTAATCAGCTCAACCTTCATCTTTAGAGTGAAAATGTTATAGTTAAATTTAAATAAAATACATGCTTTTATAGGTTAAAATTACATATTGAGATCCTAATCCCAATAAATCCAAATATGACCTTAATTGAAGATAGGGTTGTTGAAGATGTAATTAGTTAAGGTGAAGAACTTAGGGTGAACCCTGATCCAATATGACTGGTGTCTTTACTAATAGGGGAAATGTGGACACACATGCACACACACACACACACACATACACAGGCACACACACACACACAAACACACGGAGAACACAGTGAACATGGAGTCAGAGACCAGGGTGATGCTTCTACAAGCCTAGAAACACCAAAAGTTGTCAGCCAGCTTCCAGAATACTCCACGTTGCTGTGGGGATTTTGAAGTCAAAGGTTGTCTTCCCAAATATTCAGCCACTGATAACTTGTGTTATATAAGACGAAGAGTAGGCTCTCAACAGTTGTGAGAAATGAGCCTCCTTACCTTTAAATGTTATACCTTCTTGTATGTCTGTTGCGTCTCATTTTATGTGTTAACTGGTATTATATGTTTGCACACAAATATTATAATCTCTTTAGATTCTAATTTCCTTGACGGAAAATCCCATGTCTTAGGTGTATTTGTTCTCCCACATTTTCCGATGTATTTAAAGAGTTCAAATAGAGAATCTGTTATAGCCAAGTAAGCTTCTACCATATAGACCCTCCTACAGATAATCACCATACTCTCTAGACAAATTGAAAACAAAGAAAAACAAAGGAAAATTACTTGAGTAACAAAGCAGGCAAAATCTAAAGCAGCATCAGCAACTGAAAGAGGCAATGGTTAAGAGTAACTTTACTATTTTATATATTTAGGTTCAGGGAGGGCTGTACTCAATGCCAAATTTCGTGGACACAATTCTTGAAAATCTGTACTGTTTCTGCATTTAAAAAACAAAAGACAGAATTCAAGGCAGACATACGTACTGGGCAGTGAGTAAGGCATTCTGGAAATAAGAGAATGGGAGAGGGATATTCCAGATATAAACTGTCAAAATATCTGGCTCTATTCTGGACCATGCAGATGAGGATTATAAGCAGCTCAGCTAAGTGTGAAACAACTCAAATTAGTTTTGTGCTACCACCTAAGAAACAGTTTAAAATTGAGCTCTATAAAGTAAATTGCCTGCTACAGAAAATTCCGATACTATTAGAAGAATGAAAATATAATCCATGGTCTTCATAGCATACTATTTATAATTTCTGGGTGGGACACAGGACAAAATATTAGACATGAAGAAACCAAAAAAATGTGACTCATTCTCAAGAGAAGAGAAGATTAACTGAGACCAATCCCTTCATGGCTTGGAAGATAAGTAAACAACACTTTAAAGCAGTGATTATAACTAATGTCAATGAAACATCTTCATAATGAATGAAATAATAAACATCTCAGCAGAGAATACTCTTTCTATCTATACAGATAAATAAGAAAATTTTAAAACTAAAATATATAGCATTAGTATGCATTCTCCAGAGAAAAGTAATCAATAGGATGTGTGTGTGAGAGAAGAGAAAGATTGGGAGGACTTGACACACAATTATGGAGACAGAGAAGTTCATGAGCTGCTGTCCTTAAGCTGGGAATTCAGAAAAGCTGGGGACGTGGTGGTGTAATTCAGTCTGGGTACAGAGATCTGAAAACCAGGAAGCCAATGAAGCAGATCCTAGTTTGAAGATGTAGAAAATGAGACCAGACATTTTAGCACAAAAACTAAGGCAGGAAATAAAAGGTGAAAATTACTCCTTCCGCTACTATGTGTTCTATTCAAGCCTTCAGTAGATTGTATAATATGTTCTTCCACATTCTGGAGAACAGTCTACATTATTCAGTTCACAGATTCAAATGTAAATACTATCTAGAAACACCCTCACAGACACACCCAGTCATAATCTTTCATTGGGCAATCCAAGGCCCAAATAAGTTGACATATAAAATTAACCATCATAGGTAAAAGAAGTAGAATAAAAATATTCAATGGATAAGTATAACAGCAGAAAATAGATAAAAAAGGAAAGAGTAAGTGAGCTGGAAGACAGATAAATATAAATTATACAGTCTGAAAAATATTTATCTCTAACATCTCTGTCTCTCTTTCATCTTAATCAAAAGCCTTTAGCATCTCTTCATTACTTGATGTCATTCGTAAATTATAAGATATAAGCTATTGTTTATTGTTTGATTTTGGTTAATCACAGCAGAGCATTTCAGAAATTGGGTACATCTCACAACTGATTAATTGATAGATAAATGTCATTCAAACTTACTATTATCTCTTCTAAAGAATTGTTATATGGAAGTTGTATTTTTATATATTGTTTCTTTAATATATTATCTTATTCAAAGATCATGATGTCACTTGCATGCAATTGTATGTAGTACACACACACACATGCACACACACACACTTGTTTTCCACATCATGTTGAAAAATATTGTTATTAATTTCATGGGTTTACACTGATTATCTACATTTAAAGTACATAAAATGAAAAAGTCTGTGTATATATATGAGTGTACATATAGAAAAGGAACTAGCTAACAGCCAGATGCACACATTTTGTTTTGTACATAATTATTTAACTGTGTGTCCTATAGTTCAGTGTATTCTTTTTCAGAACTCAACCTCCATACAACCTTGCTCAGTCAAAAGAAAACCAGTCAAGTCTGTCACTTCCAGCCATGTTAGAGTAAATGGTTGGAGACTTGCCTTTATGCTCTAAACAAATATAAAACTAAAAAAAAAATGAAACAACTGTTTATAGACATTGAAATCTAGGGAGTGCAGAACTGTGATTACCATGAGATTAGAAAAATACTAGTGTGATTCCAAAAATCATTCTTCATTTTTGTCAGAGACAATTTTCGAACTGCAGTGCAGGGAAGATGTACTCAAACAGAACATAGTGATCTTAGTGATTAGAGGGGGAAGAGGAAAGAGTTCAGGGTGCTAAGTGCAATTGAAATTTTTGCAGCAGAATTACAAAGAGGAGGGAGAAATGGAGAATTTACTATACATAATCCCCTTAAGTCTGTTGCACTATATAAGGTAAAAGTAAGTAAAGGTAAACAAAAAATTCCTGCATTTCTTTAAGTAGAACTATTCTAAAAATGTGCAATGAGCTGGTAAACATTTGAGTTCTAACAATCTAGAAAAGAAAGAACTTGCTAAAGCATGTGACATTTAGTAGATGGAAGAGAAAAATTATGCTTTGTAGTAGGTAGAATAATAGCTTCTGCAAAAATGTCCATATTTTAATCTCCAAAACCTGTAAATATGTTGTTACACGGGCAAGGGAAAATTAAATTTCCAGATAAAATTCAGTTTGCTAATCAGATGACCTTGGGATACAAATATTAACCTGGATTATCTGGGTGAAACTAATGTAACCACAAGGACCCTTATAAGGAGAGAGAAAAACAGGAGAGTCAGTCTACTAGTAGTAGAAACATGCCATTTGCCTGTATTGGGTTTGAGGACAAAAGAGAATCCAAGCCAAGGAATTGAAACAACTCTAAAAGTTGGGAAAGAAACAAAACAGATTATACCCTAAAGAAAGTACAGCACAGCTGACACTTTTATTTTAGCTCAGTGAGACCTATTTCAGACTTCTGATATCCTAGATTGTAAGATAATAATAAATGTCCAATGTTTTAAGCCTCTACATTTCAGGAAATTTGCTACAGCAGTAATAGCAAACAAATATATGACTTAATAGCAGAGTTCAACAAAGCAAGGAATAAAGTCCACTCTAGAGACCAAAAAGAAAGCCCAAAGGCAATCTATAGTTTATCTGACAAAACAAAATTTAATACTTATTTTAGGAAAACAACACAATGGAAACACTCAACTTCCTAATCAGGACAATGTCAAACATCCAGTCAAAAATACTAGACAGGCAAGGAAACAAAATATTGTAACATGGAAAGAAAAAGCGTTTTTAAAAGTCATTAGAGAAATAATTGAAAATAATAGATACAATGGAATTGTCAGACAATCATCTTAAAACAGCTACTAATATGTTCTGCAAATTAAACAAATGGGATACATAATGAAAATGGAAATGAAAATTACAAAAAAGAGAACCAAATGCAAATGATAAAGTTAAAAATATCAGCATCTGAAATAGATAAACTTTTATCTACTTAACAAATACTGCAATATAATTATTTCTTGAATTAAATGTAAACAAATCAAATTGAAGTACTGAAAGAAGAGATAAGAAAAAAATACGTTACATAAGTACTCTTAATGAAATGTGACACATTACCAAGAATTCTAACATACATAGAACTGGATTCTCTGAAGAAGCAGAAAATAGTATAAAGAAAAAAACGCCTAAATTTTCACTATGCTTTTCAAATCTGATTAAAAACTTGTACATTGAAAAGCCTTAAAAAGCATCACTGAGATAAACAAAAGGAAAACACCACCAAAATATATCATAATCAAGTTGTCAAAAAAGAGTAATAAGAAGAAAATCATAAGACAGACAGAGAAGAAATAGATATTTCATAAAAGAAAATGAAAGTATAAAAGACCACAGGTTTATAAAGGACCACAGGTTTATAATCAGAAAATATGCAATTCACAAAATAGAAAAATATTATTTGTATAGTACTAAAATAAGTAAAGTTGTATATCTAGAAATACGTTCTTATAAAAAAAACAAATAGAATTTTCAGAAAAAAAATTTGAAATAAACTTTTCCTGCAGAACTTCAATACAGAAAACATTAAAGTAATTTTTGGGTGCTGAATTAAAGAATGTTGGTTGGAAACTCTGACTATAAAAAGAAATGAAGAGTGTGGAAAGGTAAGTGTATGTGCAAATTTTTTAAGTTTTTTATTGTGAAGTTATGAGCTACTTGATAATTTAAAGTGAAAATAAGAACAAAGTTTAAAGGCTTACAATATATTCAGAAATATAATACATGAAAATTATCTACATTCTGGGAGAGAGAAGGTGAAAGTACACAGTGTAAGCTTATATTTTGTGTGAATTGGTGGGATATAATTTGAAGGTAGAAAGTGAGACATTAGAATACACATTTGAAACCTTAAGTCAACTACAAAAAGAGATGTAATTAGTAGGATAATAATATGGAAAAATTTAAGACTAGAAAATAATATGGTAAAATTTAAGACAATATTTGTTTTCTAAGATGTTATAATACTTTTTATTATTCTTTATCTCCTCTTCTTTCACATTAAAGAAAATATTGAAGAAGAGGAGACAAAGAATAATAAAAAGTATTATAACATCTTAGGAAACAAATATCAAGTTGCAAGGCTTAAACTCACCAATATTGACAATTAAGTGTGAGTGATCAAACCCTCCAATTAAAAGACTGAGATTGTCAAAATGAATCAAAAAACTAGACTCTAACAATATGCTGCCTACAAGAAACATATTTAACATTCAGAAAAGATAAATTAAAAGTAAAACTATGGGAAAAGGTGCACACTACAAACACTATTGATAAGAGATTTGAAGTGGTTATGCTAATATTAATTAAAACTGACTTCGGGATAAATAATTTTATCAGAGATGAAGAGACATTTTATAATGATATAAGGACAAATTAATTAAGAATGCACAAAAATATTAACTGATTATGCTCCTACATACACAATAGCAAATGTATGCAGGAAGAGTATACAGAACTGAAAGGAAAAATGAAAAAATTCACAATTTTAATTGAATATTTCACCAGATTTCTTTCAGCAAGTGACAATATATAGACGGAAAATTAGTGACTATTAACCAAGTCAGATTTATGTAACAATGTAGAATCCCCTGCAACAACAGCAGAATTCACAGTCCTTTCAGACACACATTAAAAAATTATCAAGAGAGATCTTACAATATGGCACAAGTTACAGTAAACAGAAGAATTAAAATCATATAGAATGTATTATCATAGCAGAATTGAGTTAAAATCAATAACAATAATATATCTATAAAATCCTCCCAAATATTTGCAAATTAATCAAAATACTTTAAAAAATCTTGTGGCTTGAAAATAAAAATGACAAGCACGATTAAAAATATTTTAACTGAATTTTGAAAAAAATAACATTTTAAAACTTGATGTAGTTGCTAAAGCAATTGCTACAGAAAAATTCACAATGTGAAATACTTCATTTTTTTTTAAGTCTACAATCAATGCTCTAAGCTTCTATCTTGAGAATGTAGACTGGGGAAGCAAACTGAATCTCAAAATAAGTAGAAATAAGGAAATATTAATAATTAGAAAAAAGAATTAACAAAATAGAAAGAGAAAAACAGCAGAGAAAATTAATGGCAATAAAGCCAGTTACTTTGAAGAGTTTAACTAAATTGATAGCTGCCAAGCTAGACAGATCAACATAAAAAGAGACATAAATAAAGTTACCAATACCTGAATTGAAAGTAGGGATATCACTGAATATCTTAAACATATTTTAAAAAATCATCCAACAACATGAATTCTGCCAAAATTTCATTAACTTAAGCATAATAGACAAATGTAAGAAACAAATTACTGAAACAGACCCAAGGAGAAATAGAGATTATGAATACCCTTGTATTTCTTAGGTAATTAAAATACGTTCACAAAACCAAATCAAAATGAAACAAAATTCTTACAGACTGACCTAGATATTGTCAATGACACATGATCTAATTTCATCTTAAGGACAAATAATTTCATTTTGTTCCCACAATATTTTTTTTTTTAAATAGAGAAAGAGAGATCACTTCCTAACTGAATTAATGAAGTTAGAATTACCTAGGTAAACCAAATTCAGACAGGAAATGATAAGACAAAAAATAGAAACCAGCGTACCTCATGATTATATCTGAAAAAATTCTAATCATGTTTTAGCACATTGGATTAAGAAATAAATAAGAAAGACAATACATCATAATCAAATGTAGTTTGTTGGAGAATACAAGGTTGTTCATCATTTAAAAATCAACATTAACCAATAGTCATTTCAATGAAATACAAAAAGAAAACCATATGATTTTCTCAATAAATAAAATAGTTTGACACAATCAGAGTCTGTTCATAATTTCAATATTAAGTTAATTAGGAAAAGAACTCTCTTAACATGGTAAACAACATGCACTGAAAACCTACAGCTAACATCATACTTAGTGAAGAATAATGAGTTTTTTCTTCATGATATTGGAATTAAAATAGAAGAATAACATGCTATTATCTTCTTGTTTTCAGCTTTTGAAAGAGGTTCATATAGAACATTAAACCAGGAAAAAAAAACAAAAAAAAAAAAACTAAAAGTAAAGCACAATTTGAACAGGAAAAAATAAACTATCTTTATTCGTAGGCAACATAACAGAATATATAAAAATCATAAAGAATCTACAAAAAAGGCAATACTCGGCCGGGTGCGGTGGCTCACGCCTATAATCCCAGCACTTTGGGATCATAATCCCACCACTCGGCGGGTGGATCACGAGGTCAAGAGATCGAGACCATCCTGGTCAACATGGTGAAACCCCGTCTCTACTAAAAATACAAAAATTAGCTGGGCATGGTGGCGCACGCCTGTAGTCCCAGCTACTCAGGAGGCTGAGGCAGGAGAATTGCCTGAACCCAGGAGGCGGAGGTTGCGGTGAGCCGAGATCGCGCCATCGCACTCCAGCCTGGGTAACAGGAGCGAAACTCCATCTCAAAAAAAAAAAAAAAAAAGGTAATACTCACTAAACTTCAACTACAAGTAAAAATTTCAAGGTTGTAGTATAAAAATTCACAAAATTAAGTTCTGTATTTCTGAATACTTACAATGAATAGTTGGAAATTTTTTAAAAGAACCATTTACCATAACACTGAAACCTTCAAATACTTAGAAAATTAAATTAAGCAAATATATGTAAGATGTGTACACTAAAAACTGCAGAATATACCCAAATGTTTAAAAACCTTGATAAACGGAGATATAGAAAGTGTTAATGGATTGGACAATTCAATATTATTGAAATTTCAATTAAAAAATGATCTCTGCCTGCAAACCCAGCACTTTGGGAGGCTGAGGCTGGTGGATCACATGAGGTCAGGAGTGCAAAACTAGCTTGGCCAACATGAATGAAATCCCATCTCAACCAAAAATACCAAAATAAGCCGGGTGTGGTGGCAGGCACCTGTAATCCCAGCTACTCGGGAGGCTGAGGCAAGAGAATGGCTTGAACCCAGGAGCAGTAGTTTGCAGTGAGCTGAGATAGTGCCATTGCACTCCAGCCTGGATGACAAGAGCAAAATTCTGTCAAAAAAAAAAATCTCTAATTCAATACATTCACAATCAAAGCCCCTGCAAAGTTGTTAAGCAAATCGACAATATAAATATAAAACTATGTGGAAATGCAAATGATAATAAAAAAGTAATTTTGTAAAAGGAAGAATAAATTGTCAATACTAAAACCTCTGCTTTCCAAGTTCACCTTGAAGCTACAGAAAATAAGACATATGTTATTGATGAGATAGCCATATAGCCAAATTGAGAATATAGAAATAGATACACCTGTGTACATCCAGTTGCTTTTCATCAAAGTTGTCAAAGTAATTCAGTAAATAAAACATAATCTTTTCAGCAAATTGTTCTTGAATATCTGATTTATCAGGAAAACAATGAACATTGAACCTTGCCTTGCAAAACACTCTAAAATAAACAGGAAGAAATCAACCAAACGGAAAATATAACTAAACATAAAAGATAGAAGAGAAAAAAATGTTGGGGGGTGCTGAGAATATTTTTAAGTTTTTGAATAAGGCATAGACTTTCTAAACATGTCACAGAACGCAAAGCATAAAAGCAAAAAAAACACTGATGAACTGAACTTTATCCAAATTTTTAAAAATCTACTCTTCCAAAGACACCATTAAGGGAAAGAAAAGCTTGCACAGTGGGAAATCTCCACAACACATAGATTAGACAAAATTACTTTTTCAGAACTTATAAATAACTTTCATACCACAATAACAAAGGGAGAAACAACCCAGTTGAATATAGATAGGTTTTTGAACAGACATCTCAACAAAGAAGATTCACATATGGTAAACATATGAATTGAAAAGTTTCTCAACATTATTCAGTGAAACACAAACTACCTAAAAGAAAATTATGCCCCCAAAATTTAAACAACTACAATGGCCATGAAGAGGTAAATCATTAAACAAAATATGGTATATTCATGACATAGGACACTCTTCAGCAATAATGAAGTATGTACTATGGATAAATGCAATGACATGGATAATTTTTCAAAACATTTTCTTGGATAAAACGAACAAAGAGCAATAAAGTACATACTGTTTATTCCCGTTTATGTAAAATTGTAAACAGGGAAACTAATCTTTGAGGACAGAAATCTGATTATTGATGTTCTAGGTCCAAGGGTAGGACTAGAAATGGATTCTGATGGGAACTCAAAGAACTATTTGGTAGTGATAGGAATTTCACTGTTTGTAGTGGGAGTTGCATGGACATACACAATTTTTAAAACTAATTGAACTGGACACTTAAAATGGGTACAAAATATATACCTCAATATAGCTAATTACATTAGAAATAGTCAATACTTTTCCATACTCCAAATGGAGTTCACTGACCTAAAGATACTGAAAATGGTCCTCAATAGATTTAAGTAAAAATATGCAAAAATATGAGATACCTGGCTTCTGGTCACCAGGACCCTTCTTGGATGCCAGAATCCCACCTATCTCAGCTCCACATTTCTGAGTTCTGCCTTGCTCCCCTCAGTGAAGCTTGCATGCCAAGGGAACTGGTTTTGTAAAAGCTTCCAACACCATCTACAGGCAGTGGCAAAAACAATGTTTTTCCATGAAATATGAGCTCCTGAGCCAAATGTGCTGAACAATTCAGACCTTGCAGCACTCCTGGATATTCTCCTGCTAAGGCCATTGGTCATGGACAACCTGTCTCTCCCAGTGTATTTAAGCAAACATGTCCCTTTAGTAGGGGTAAAACACCAGCAGTGCACTGTTTATACAAGGCTAGATACACCTATGCAGTCAGGAAGAAGTCTTAAGGAATCATGCAGGAGTCATTCATGACAGAATAAAAAAATTGACATGCTTTTACTGGGTATATACCCAAAGGATTATACGTTGTTCTATTATGAAGACTCATGCACAAGTATGTTCATTGTGGCACCATTTACAATAGAAAAGACTTGGAACCAACCCAAATGCCCATCAATGATAGACCAGATAAAGAAAATGTGGCACATATACACCATGGAATACTATGCATCCATAAAAAAGGATGAGTTCATGTCCTTTGCAGGGACATGGATGAAGCTGGAAACCATCATTTCTCAGCAAAGTGATACAAGAACAGAAAAACAAACACCACATGTTTTCACTCATAAGTGGGTGTTGAACAATGAGAACACAGGGAGGGAAACATCACACACTGTGGCCTGTTGAGGGATTGAGGGGCTAGGGGAGGGATAGCAGGGAGTGGGAGGACTGGGGAGGGATAACATTAGGAGAAATGCCTAATGTAGGTGATGGGGGGATGGATGCAGCAAACCACATGGCTTGTGTATACCTATGTAACAATCCTGCACGATCTGCACATGTACCCCAGAACTTAGAGTATAATAAAAAATAAAATAAAATAAAATACATTTTATAACATCCTACTCATTTAATGTCTGTATCAAAGCAATTGTTCTGCTGTTCTAATATATATATATTAGAAGACACACACACACACACACATGTATGTCTGCACACATGAATGTTTTGCGCCCTGAACATCTGCTATTTGTAATGTGCTAAGCTAAGACATAGGGATACTATGTTGGGTGATAAATGATTAATTCCTATGGAACATAGAAATTTAGAAGGAAAACATTTAGTACAGTCATTTAACACAAACAAATGTGGTGTTTTTTTTTTTTTCCAGAAAAGTAAGGGACATTGCTGTTACAGTATTTCTTAAGCATATATTTGAATCTTGCAATGGCTGTTCATGTTATTCTTTATACCTCTCCTCTTTTTTGTATCTTTGCAGAATATTGTTTTCTTTTTCACTTTGACCAAATTTCTACAATTTTGGTCTTATCCTAGATTTACCAGTGAGGGAAAAAGTAAGTATAATGCAATGCGCATGGTTAACTAAAGGAGCTATACTGTTGTCTGTTACGTCTGCTATCTTCCGCAAGTTAGAAACAGACAAATAAAACAAAGCGAAATAAAGAAAACAAACAAAAGATTTCCCCTTCAGTGACGCTCAAGCATCTTCCCAGTGCAACTTGCCAGATTTCTTGTCTTTTCATCCTTCAGAAACATATTTTGGAAAGTATTGATCATTTCACATTTCTAAGTGTTTTTCTTTTTACAGCATATTATCTCAGGTAAGAATACATGCTTTTCCCAGTCAACTGAAAGAGAATTGCCAATGACAGAAAACTGTTCTTTGTTTAATTATCACCATACTTTATCATTGGTTGCTATATAATGAACCTATCGGTATCTGAAAGTCTTTTCAAAAAAGGTTTCACCATCTGCCTCCTAACAGGGTCCTCCAAGTCCTCTTTTAGAGATGTTTTATTTTCTTATACTCATATTATTCATAAAAAAGCAGCATTCTGGCCCTGAAAACTGTTTAAAGGAGCATACTGACATCTGTGTACCACCTAACTAGAAACAAATTGATAAACTTCTGAAACACTCTTTGAAAATGGAGGCAGTGCAGTCGGCTTGCCAGAGCTGCTTTTGTGCCTCATCGTGGTACCCTAGAAATTGCTGTCAAGCTCCATTTTATTCCATGTGTGGCCTGACAGTTCTAGGGAGAAAGTGTATCCTAATTCTTCCAAATAATTAGATTTCAGCAATCTTAAAATGAAAACACAGCCTCTGCTGAAGAGACTATTGAATAAAGTATCAGCAGAGGCTCCCACTACTATCTCAAGTGGAGGTTCAGAACTGCAAGACAGCAACGTTCATCATATCTTTGTAGTCCTAGTAATGCAAATTAATCAACAGGTAAATAGAATGTGAAAGTGGACTCCCCCCGTGGAGAGTGCATCTCATTTTTTACCAAAAAGAGAAAGAGGAAAAGGAAGAAATAGAGGGATAGAGAAGGAAGAAACAAGGAGGAGGAGAGTTTGGGGCAATAAAGCATATTTTAAATTCAGATTTAAAACACACACATAAACTAAGATTTTTTAACGATTAGCACACATTTAGGGATGCTGTCTAATTACATTGTTCCCTGATGAATGCATGCAAATTCTCTTTTGAAAATGCCTGTATTTTAGTGTATATAGGTATATGTTAGATTCCTGGAATTTGAAAGTGCAGGTAAAAAAATAGGAGAAAAACAGAAACTTTCTCTGTAGGATTAAGGAACAAATATACATTTGATGAAAACTTAGTTAGATTTAATTAAAAAGATAATATAAAATAAGAGAAACAGTCCATTTACAAATTGTTATAAAAAGTTCATATGAAAGATTACAACATTTCAAATAGAATGAATATGGGCAGTCTTTATTTTTTTTTTAAATGATAAATATTGTTAAGATCAGTGAGAGTATAAGGATGTAATAATTTAACCATCAGTAATTATTACCACGGCAGACCAACATAATATTTTCTAATACAATAACAAAACTCAGATCTCAGAGTGCATTTGAATATACTAGTTTATCCTAAGGGTATTATATTTTGATAGTAAAGCAAAAACTCCTATACACATGAGAGTACGCCTAAAATGCCATACTTATTTATTATTGTGTTATCATAAAATTTTATAATGGAGTATGAAAATCAGTTTAGTGGCTTAATATCACTTTTAGTAAGTATTCTATGTCATACTCAGGACCATTTAGAAATGTAAAACCAATACAGTTTGAGACAATAAGCAAAATTTCCTAGAATATTCCTCAGCAAACTTTTCTCAATATGTGCTCTATTAGGGAAAACTGAAGCAAAGGAAAACCAAGTCCAGAAAAATTAAAACGAATAAAAATTTTTATCATTTTTATTTTATTTTTATCATTTTAATATTTATTTTATTGTACTCATTTTTTTAAACATAGAAACAGATTCTCTTAAAGAACAAGAAAGAACAGAACTAATAAAAAGATGCAGTCAGGAAATCTGTACAAACTGTTTTATAAAAGCAATAAAAATACTGACTACTGACAGAATTGTCAAATCGACTTTTTCAGAATTCTAGAAATTAACGAAAGGCTCACAATTATCCAAAGAACATTTACTTAGGAACAATTAATGACTCTAAGAAAATAGGACTTGTGATGTTTTAACTCAATGTAGTTCCACCTAATCCCTTACTCTGTGGTATCCTTAAAAACCAATAACCTTGGCCGGGTGTGGTGGCTCACATCTGTAATCCCAGCACTTCGGGAAGCCGAGGCAGGTAGATCACCCAAGGTCTGAAGTTTGAGACCAGCCTGGCCAACATGGTGAAACCCCGTCTTTACTTAAAAAAAAAAAGAACATATATATACACACACACACACACACACACACACAAATTAGCCATGCATAGTGTTGCACGCCCATTATCCCAGCTACTCAGGAGGCTGAGACTGGAGACTCACTTGAACTTGGGAGGCAAAGGCTGCATTGAGCTGAGATCGTGCCTTTGCACTCTAACCAGGGTTGAAAGAGCTAAACTCCATCTCAAATAAATACATAAATAAATATAAAAAAAAACAATAACCTCACACTGGTGAGTGAGGAAAGACAAGAGCTTTTCAAAAATTGCCAAATCCAGAAAATTTTCAGAAATTCACCTGTTTTGCAAATTCCTGAAAAAACTCTATTTGCAGGATGTTTCATTGTGTCCCTTGCTCTGAGTTCCAAGAAAAAAGTACTATCCCAAGGCATTTCCAAAAACAATCAACTGCCATTGTTTTTAGCACTGAAGCTACCTGCGACTGCCCAAGCTGTAAGATCAAATTGGGTCATGTGGTTTTAATAGGGTCTTTGAAAAGCTCCAACATATTTTGGGGGCTCTAGAGGGCCACATATATATGCAATGCTGTATAAATTCCCAAAGCTCTATAAAAGACCTGAGAGTGCCCAGTCATATTCAGTTGACCTTTACGCCCTGTAACAGCAATAAAAGAGGGTTAAGCTAGACTTGTAAAATACCTATGAGATTAGGGTGTCCCCCAGCCTATATATATGGAGTTGATGGCGGAACATGGAAGACTTGCTAGCTCATGGCATTAAGGGAAGCTTCCAACTAATCATTGGCTGACAACTAAGCTAACCAAGCAGAGATTTCAGTGGCTACATAATCCAGCATCCTGAGGGACACCACTAAACATAGCCACATAGGAATGATGAGCATGCCAGAGACAGATGAGAAAGATAAGCACAGACAGAATGTTTGAACACATAATGTCTAAAAACTTTGAAATCTGACAGAAAATTTGATGGTTTTTATCTACATATATGCTTCTCAATATTAACTCCACTAGGATAAACTCAAAGAGATTCAAACCTAGATATAGCATGGTTTTATTTATAGGCAGTATGCTAATTTATGTAAACAATCTATAAAAACTACTAAAACTAATAATTGAGTTCAGCAGAGTTACAGAATATAGTGTAAATATACAACAATTTTATTTTTTTATACTAACAATGAATAATTATAAATTAAATTAGCAAGACCTATACAATATAATCAATGTATATGACTCATTTATGGATATATGTGCAAGATCTGTACACCAAAAGCTACAAAGCATACCTGACAGGAATTATAGAAGACTTAGAAAAATTGAGACACCTTATATTGCTAAGTTGTAAATTTTCCTCAATTCTATCTATATATTCAATAAAATCCTTGCATTATTTTCTGTAGAGATCATTACACAGATTCTAAAATTTCTATGAAGATGGCAAAGACTTAGTCACAGTAGCAGTGAAAAAAAATAGAATCATAGGACTACCTGAATTCAAAATTTATTATAAAGGCACAACATTCAAAATACGATACTGGATTAAAGTTACTAGGTAAGAAGATCATTGGAACAGGGTAGGGAATTCATAAAATGTTCTAAAATATAATGGTTAATTGAGGAACCAAAGTAATTCAATGAAGGAAGGATAGCATTTGTAATACATACTGGAATGATGAACTATCCATCTGCTCTCTCTCACACACCATGAAGTTCAATCCACACCTTGCACCAATTACAAAAACTAAATTCGAATTGATCATAGACTTAAATGTAAAAATATAAAATCCTAAAATGTTCAGAAGAAATCACAGGACAGAAGCTGTGTGACCTTGGGTTTGGCAATAATTTCTTATTTACAACACCAAAAACATAAGCTAGAAAAAAGCACATTGGTAGATTTGACTTCATAAAAATTTAAAGTATCTGTTCTTAGGAAAAAATTAAGAGAATGAAAACACATGACATATACTTAGATAATATTTCAAATTATCTATCTACTAAAGAATATCTTCCTATAACATATCAAGAACTCTCAAAATCAACATTATGATAATTGGCAACCCCAATTGAAAATTGGTAAATGATTTTAACATTTCACCAAAGAAAGTATATGGCTAGGAAGTAAACACCTGAAAAAATGCCCAGTATCATTAGTTGCTATAATAATGCAAATTAAAACCACGACAAGTTTCTGTATTAGTTTGCTTTGCACTGCTTAATGGACTACCTGAGAGTGGGTAATTTATAAAGAAAATAGGTTTAATTGGCTCACAGTTCTACAGGGTATATAGGAATCATGGAAGCTTCTGCTTTTGTGGAGGCCTCAGGAAACTTACAAGCATGGCAGAAGGTGAGGGGAAAGCAGGCATATCACATGGCTGGAGCAGGAGCAAGGGAGGGAGCAGGTGCCACACACTTTTAAAGAATCAGGTCTCATGAGAACTAACTACCACAGAACAGAACCAAAAGGATAGTGCTAAACCATTCATGAGAACTCTGCCTCTATGACCCACTAACCTCCCACAAAGCCCCGCCTCCAACACTGGGTGTGACAGTTAATACTGAGTCTCAACTTGATTGGATTGAAGGATACAAAGTATTGATCCTGGATGTGTCTGTGAGGGTGTCGCCAAAAAAGATTAGCAGATGAGTCAGTGTGCTGGGAATGGCAGACTCATCCTTAATCTGGGTGGGCACAATCTAATCAGCTGCCAGCATAGCTAGAATATAATCAGGCAGAAAAATGTAAAAAGAGACTGACCTACACTCCCAGCCTACAGCTTTCTCCTGTGCTGGATGCTTCCTGCTCTTGAATATTAGACTCCAGGCTCTTCCAGTTTTGAACTCGGACTGAATCTCCATGCTCTTCAGCCTGCAGATGGCCTATTGTGGAACTTTGTGGTTGTGTAGGTTAATACTTAATAAACTCCTTTATATATATATGTAATCATTACACTGGTTCTAAATGTATATACTAATAAAGATATATACTATTAAAGCATATATAGACCATTTGTTCTATCCCTCTAGAGAACCCTGATTTATACAGATTTTGGTACCAGGAGTGGTTCCAGAGGAGGAAAACATTAAGAATTAATTAAGATGGAATTTAATTAATTAATTAAATTAATTAATTAATTAAATTAATTAATTAAGATGGAATTTAATTTCACTTCTTCTAAAAATAGAAGTGAAATCTTTCTAGAAGGCCTATCTCACTTCAGATTCTCCCAGTCATTCCAGGGTCAGTGAAGGCACTAAGGCTGCCTCTTTGCTCAAAGATCAGAGGCTTTGGAGGTCTGGCAGAGTTGTGTATAATAGCCACACTTCCATCACACCATATACAAGGAGACAACAGGGGCAAGTTGATTCCCCATCTGTAGAAAGTCAGGTTCTTCTGAAACTTAACCAACTCTGCCCCAGAGCTGGAATTTGGACAGACACCAAGTCAGGGCCTACACAGAGGCAGATTTTTAGCCAAAGGTGAACTCAGGGTCTATACAGATGAACTTATTGATATCAGATCTTTTCCATTCTCCTCCCCTAGAGGAAAGTGTAAATGTGCAGTCCATTGTCCAGGTCCCAGGCAGAGAGTGTGTTTCAGAAATCTTTGTCAAGCACAAGGACTAAACATTGAGAACCAGAAGGTTTGGTCCAGAGTCAGAGCCTAAAACACTGGGAAGGACAAGATTTAGACAGAAAACAGGCACCATGAAGCAAACGAGTGCCTAGATTGTGGCATGAGCTCACCTAAGGCCTGGAAGGTCTCTTAATCGTCTCTGAAAAAAAAAGCTATACTGATTGTTTTATGCTCAACATTTTGCAAGAGATAAGGTCTGAGAACATACTCTCACTAGATTTCAAAAAAGACCCAGTGCAATTAAGTAAGAAATGTACATCCAGAGTGGTTAAAGATGATATCTGTAAACTAAATGCTAAAACTTAAAAAAATACATATGGACAAATTGAGAAAAAGGTGTAATCTTTCTATTAGAATTGATGTTGAGGGGTAAAGGGGTCTTCTTAATCCCCTATCTTCTTTTCTTTAACAAATTTGCATTAAAACCTTCCTTGTCCCAATACATAGCGCTGGCCACACAAAGATGAAGGGACAGCAACAAGCTAAGAAAGCCAGTCCAGTGTGGACCAGGCCACACATTAAGATGGCCCCATCTTGGTGGAGTTTGCTGACTACACAAAAACTAGGCCACTGTTATCCAGCAACACCAGCAAACCTTTGTTTGGGACTATGGTGTACCAGTGCTTGTAAGACTTATTAATTCTCCATTGCTAGATAGAGAAATGTTGAAGGTGAATACAGATGGGTTCTCTGCTATAGTTCAATAACTCCAAGGTGAAATTTTATCACATTATGGTAAAGTGTGAACATCAGCTTCTTGTAATAGCTACCTAAGTCATATTTACAAAGTTGGTTTGTGAGGAAAGCGGGGTGGGGTTGGGAGAGAGGTTACACCTTCTCCCACTCCCCACGTGCCTGTTGAGGATAGGGCAACTTGTATGAACTCCCTAAATAACTCATGATGTTGATGCAGATTATGACCTAGATATAGTCAAAGATACAGATATACACAGGCATCTGTGTGTATAGATACAGCTACGAATGGTGTAGATGAGGATACAGACTTAGATGTATATGTGTATTTGTGCTTACAGACAGATTAGATATAGAAATATATGTGTAGAGGCCAGTGTTAATACAGATGTAACTATAGATACAAGCAAGGACAGACATATATTAGATATAGTCAGAATAGGTAGTTATAGTTTAGTCACAGACAGATAATAGACGTAGGCACAGATGTATATTTGCATGTTGGCATAGATGAACATGTACTTGTATGTGTAGATGAACACACTGGCAATGGCAGCATCAATGTCACAGGCATAGCTCAGCAGACATGCAGATGCTAATGTCAATATCAGTGTTGATGCCGGTACCAACATTGATATGAATCTATAAAGACATAAACACAGATTAGATATAAGTGAGTATGTAGACATTGGTGTCTATATTGATACTGATACAGACATATAGATAGATTCAGTATAGAAATTGATAGCGATCTTGATGTTGATGTTCTTGTCAATCTCGGTCTTGATGTAAATGTAGTCATAGACACAGATTAGATACAGAAATCAGCATGGATAGACATGTGGGAGGTGAGGCAGATGTCAATACTGACGCCAAGATCTAAATATGCGTATAGACACAGACATACGTATGGGCATAGAATTAGATTAGCTGTGAATGTTTATGTTGATATTGATGCCAATATAAATAGTGATATAAATACATAGATATAAATAAATACATACACATAAATGACATATATATCGACATGCACATGTGAAATATCTGTATCATTGTATATATAAACTAGATACAGTAATAGACATTGATGTCAATATTGTTATATAGACTCACTATACACTTAAATTGGATATAAATATAGAGATGGATATAGATCTTGTTAGCTATATCAATATAGGTACGAACAGACATTGATTAGATATAGATGAAAATATAGATATAGATATTAATATAGATGCTGATCTTAATATCAAAAAAGATAGATATAGATGCTGTGGTCAATATTGATATTGATAGGCGTAGACAAGGACATAGACACAGATTTTATATAAATGTAGCTACTAATATCTATAAATTAATATACAGAGAGATATAAATATTGACATAGGCACACACATATATTTCTCTATGTCTGTATTAGCATTTTCCAGGCCAATGTATAGATACATAGGTCCCACAGGAAGATTCCAGTTGGAAAATTATAGAATTTACCTTCCTATTCCTAACCCCATCTTGAAAATAGTAGCTCATTGTTCTGAATGTCTCTTGTTCCCCTGGCATAAATGTTGTGTATGTGTAGACAGCCATGAATAATCCCACTTTTCCCCTGCACTTTTCTCTATAATGAAAAGACGTGATGGTGGCAGGGCAGCCTGTCCTTCCTCCATAATCATTCCATGAAATTATTTATTTGTGTAGATTCCATGAGATGATGCACTTAAAATTGTTAGCACTGAACACCAAATAAGTGCTCAGTAATACAAAGTGAGAATATATATTTCTCACTCCCACTGATTTCTGATCATTGCATAACCCTTCTAAGGCTGCATATTAGGAGATTAAGAACTTAAGACTGAGAAGTACAGAAACTCTTCAGTTCTCTATCTATCTATCTATCTATCTATTCTTTTTTTATTGCACTTTAGGTTCTGGAGTACATGTGTAGAACATGCAGGATTGTTGCATCGGTACACACATGGCAATGTGGTTTGCTTCCCCCATACCCCGTCACCCACATCTGGCATTTCTCCCCGTTATCCCTCCCCAACCTCCCTACCCCCCACTATCCCTCCCCTATTTCCCTCCAGCAGACCCCAGTGTGTGATGCTCCCCTCCCTGTGTCCATGTGTTCTTATTGTTCAACACCCGCCTATGAGTGAGAACATGCGGTGTTTGTTTTTCTGTTCTTGTGTCAGTTCGCTGAGAATAATGGAACTCTTCAGTTCTTAATTTGGTGACTGCAACATCTTGGTTCCTGCAGGAATATAAAGCCTATTGGGCCTTGGATGGCCTTTGAGAGTCAAAATGAACAAGCTTAAACCCTCTTTCTTATTCTTATCTATTAATATCCTACCTTGAAATGTACTGAGGAGTCACATTTGTATTACAGCCTCAAGTTGAAAAAATTCCTTTAGGAATTTAAAGGGAAAGGTGCAGTGAGGCTGGATCTGATTGACACACATGATAGACATGGCTATAGCCCAAACTGGAAGAAGCGAGGGATGATCAAGCCCGGGTGTTACAGAGAAAGAGAGAAGCTACACATCAGACACAAGCCCAAGGCCACACTGATTCAGTCTAGACAATTATTGTAATTACATATTTAAAATGAATCACACAAGAACACACCAATATGTGTACACATGCCCTACTTAACACTGTGGATCTTAGAAAATAGGGGTTTGCCATTATCCTATGAATTTCTTAAAGGCAGAAGATACTTTGTATATATTTCTGGAAACTCAGTGGCTACACAAACAGACACATGAAAGAGGAATTAAAGGAAGAGACTTACCAGAATATTTAGACCTGCAGAAGCGATAGGCTCACCATGCACTCATCCCCAAAAATCAGTATTTGCAAATTGCAAGAACTTATAAATACAGCAATATTGTTGTTGGTAATGACACTGCTCTCAAAATGTCTACATCTTGAATAAGACAAATTTTCATAGGCGACAATTAGAAAAGTCAGCAAAAGAAAAAAGTGAAATGTCTAAAGGAAACTATGGAAATAAAATTTCATATTCAACACAGCCTCTTTTAAGTGTCTCCATGCTTGATGTAAGTTACAGCACTGAGGTCTATGGCTTGCAGATTCTTCAACATTAAAATACTGCACATATCTAATTTTCCATGACATGTACTCTTCTTTGTGTGTACCAGGAGATGTCAGCTGCTGTAACAGGCTAGCTCATTATCAGCTTTTGGAGAGAGCTGCCTTTTAAACGTTTCACACTGCTTGTATTTTTATTTCAATGATAAACAATAGGGCAAGAACTGAGAAATTTGCTTATTTATTTTCTTGCATACATTACTTTGCTATCTTGATTTTGCTTTCATTCATTCTTCACTATGTTGATATTAACCAGATTGCTAACTACATGTAAAGAGTCTTTTAAGCTTTTCCAAGTACTTTGATATAGTTTAATAAACTGTAAGAATAGGAGGGAAGTTATTCCTTCATTTTTAAAGATGATCAATCAGAAGCTCTAAAACATTGGCTGTTTGTCTAAATTGGTGTAGCTGAGAACAGAAAATCTAAAGATTCAGATTTTGAGACCTCAAAGACCTTGAAATTTCTAATAGTTTATGCTATTAATCTCTCATATTCTTCCTTCTTCTCTTTCTCCTCTTCTTCCTCATCTCATTTTTTCATATTAACAGTAAAAATGCCAAGAGATTACTATCAAATGTAGTCTAACGATCTTACTAAAATTTCAGTATAAATAACCCTAAAATTTGGCTCATCAATTAAGCATTATTAAAGCATTTGTTAAAACAATGGTTTTGATGAGTTCAATAATATTCCAACACATTATAGGAATAAGAAGTACTTTTTATAAAAATAGATTGTTTTAAATAAGTCCTAAGCATGCCCTCTTTTATAGCTTTGACCAAATTTTACATTGCTAATATTTAATAGGTTTTAACTAAGTTAATTTGATCACATGGGCAAAAATCCTCCTCACACCGCATGATAAAGATGATACTTAACTGGTTAGTGGGTAAAACTGAGTGAAGCAGCTTTAAAATGGGAATAAGTATCTGTGCAAACACTCTTACCAAACTAGTGTTCCAGGCCCTGTTCCGAGGGATATTGAATTACATGGATCAATGAAATAGGACCAGTGAATTAAGCTTTATGCTTTGCCTGTAAAATCTACACACTTTTGTTTGGTCAATATTTTCACTACTTTCAAGGAAACAGACATTAAAATGTATGTTTGATTAACAAAATTCCCTATTTAGATGCAACTTTTTATAGTTTGGTTTTTAGTTAAAGATGGATCAAAGAGACGAAGCTTTGCCTTTCAGATGCAATATCACCAAAAAATGTCAAGTTAAAAAAGTACATGAAAAGACTAGTTGTATAATGGCTCCAGCACTTGAGGAATTCACATGCTGTCCAGAATCACATTTCCCAGTTTACAGCCCTACAAAGTTCAGCGCAAGCGTAGGGCTCTTCTTGCCCTCTCCTTTTCCTTCTCACCGCTTGAAGAACGGGATACCAACGCATACTTTACACTTTCTTCTAGCTGTCTCTTCCTTAATCTTGAAGTGTATAGTAGATACTCTAGATTGCTCAAATTTGGGGCTGCAATTTGGTTAGGACATTATTCTACAGATGGCCACTTATTTTAAAAAATAAATTGTCTTGGAAAGAGTTCAGCACAGAATTAAGTAACAGAGAGGAATTGTTGTATGATTAGATAGTTTAAGTTCAATAAATACAATCCAGTTTCTTTCTCTCTCTTTATCTCTTTCGCTATTTTTCTCTCTTACACACTCACATACATACACACATACATGTACATGCACACACAATAGTTCAGTTAGTTTCCTCACCTGTGATCACACTTATGATTTTTAACATGCATAACTATTTTCTACAATATTTCCATCTCAATAAGATTTTTATACTTAATTTTTATAGTCAATCCAACTATAGATTAACATTTAATATTGTTCTGTGTCTTTCTCTCATAGAAGTAGCTAAGTAATAACACCATTAGTTGTCTTTTTCCCTTTAAAATTCTATAATTTTTAAAAAATTTGATTGTATAAGAGTTTATTTCCATTACAGAAAAATCTATTGGCTCTCTCCAGACTTTTACATTGAAATCTGATCCCCAATAAAACAGTATCAACAGCTGGAGACTTTGGTGGGTGAATGGGATTATCATTCTTATAAAAGAGGTCCCAGAGAGCTCCCCTGTTTTTTTAACCATGTGAAGACAGAGAAAAGCCACCATTTTTGAAGCAAAGTGCAGCCCTCACCAGACATTGAATCTGCTGGTGCCTTGATCTTGGATTTCCCAGCCTCCAGAACTGTGAGAAATGCAATTCTTCTGCTGAGAAATTACCTAGTCTAAGGTATTTTGTTATAGCAGCACAAATGGTCTTCTCCAAATACAAATAAAAATGGAGCTGACATACAATTATTAGCATATATACTTAAGTAAAACAGGCTACCAATGGAAGAATGGAGGCATAAATATTAACAATTACACCATTTTTTTCCCACACAGCTGAACTGAAGTTTCTGAGGTTTGTGATAGGATGATATGGAGTATAACTGCTTAATTTATTTTCTTATTTTATGTAGCAATGACCAGTTTAGAAAAGGTGACAAAACTCATAGTTCTTCTAGCTCAGATACTGAGACAACCACATCTCAATAGGCTTTGAAATACTATTTTTTGGTATTGTTACTAATATTACTTATAAATCACAACTATAGGAAACATTTTAAATAGCAAATAGTATTAACTTTAGGGGTAATACTTCATTACAAAATTCTCAAATACTATGATAGATGCATTTAAAATACATTTTTCTTAAAAATACATTTTTCTGCAAGTATTTTGGATTGATCTGAAGTCTTGTTTGTATACCTATAACTCACTAAAAGCTGTATTTGCTCTGTATTTGGTTGGTTAACTTCACTCTAGGCATAGATTTATCCTTATAAAATGATGATTTTTCATAGATGCAATGCCCGCTCTGCCTAATCCCAGACTAACCAATCCAAAGATGTTTTTTCAGTAAGACACCGTCTGACACTGTTTTCCATACTGTCTCTTCCTTACCAGTCACTTGGAGACAGACAGCTTAATGCTGCAACCAATTTAGAAATCAGAAACAATTGTGTCTTTCTGTTTATCAGCCAAAAAAAAAGTTACTTTTCACCATTATGTCATATTATTTTATAACCCCCTATAAAAGTGAATTGAAAAGTTATTTTTTTAATGCAGAAAACAAAAAGTAGAACAAAAGAAAAGATAATAAATTCAAAAGCCCCAGTTCTTCATTCCCCGGCCCCGGATTTACAGAGCAGTGACTCACTCCTACTAAGATTCCTGCTGTCTCCTCTTCTCACCCTTCCCTGCCCACATACCCAAACCTGGGTGCCCCCTTCCTCATCCTTTCTCCTTGGTGAAGACTCGGGCCTGCCCCCTGAGCTCAGGCTTCCAATTTTCTCCCTTAACACACTGTGCTGCTTTTTATAAATTTGCTCTTTGCTATCTCTTTTTCCTTCTGCTTTTTTAGTTTCCTGAGGACACAGATGCCTGTTTGTCTCTTCCATATCCAGCACAGTGTGTGGCACACAAGAGCCACTCAAGAGATGATAGCTCCTTTTGTGAATTATTCCTCTTTCAAACTCAGTGACAATGATAAATGAAAGCAGCATACACAAATCTAAAGTTAAGGCAGAGATACATGAGAAGTAATGCCTCCGTTCTTTTTGTCATTATTTATATAACTAGAACAAGCACAGTAATGGATATTTTAGGTCACCATCTTGGTTTCTTAATATTACCATATTTTTTTGTCAGTGGCCACTTGAGTCCATCTCTAGACTTTACAAATTAACACCACTGAAAGTAGAGAAATAAAGGTATGTAGTTGCATGAGATTAATCTATATTCAATAATCAAAAGCTGAGCTAAAACATATTGTGCAATGGTTGCTTGTACATTAAATATACCCACAAGCATGTGCACATTCACACACACACAGACACACACACATGCTCCTTGAAATTAAGAAAATTATTTCAACTTCTATATTAGCCATTACTGATATGACCCTGCTAGATTCTAAGAATAATTCTTCTAGCTTTTATTCTGAATGTTCTGAATGCTAAGACATATTTGCACACATTTGCATCTTGCACAAAGAGACCAAGGGGCATTCTTACTGCTTGTAGCACAGACCAAACCCAGAAACTATTTTCCTTCTTCCTTTCCTTTTAGCAGGCAGATTTGCATGTTTGTGCATCTGCCTGCAGTGCATCAAATATGAAGCACCTAGTGAGCATCCTGGGAAGGCTGTGCTGATGAGATCACCTGCAAGCAAGAACACTTTTGAGATGTATTTAAGTAAGCACAAGGTTATCCATTTTAACTTCCAAGAAATATTTGGTTTTTTTTGTTTGTTTGTTTGTTTTTTACTTCTTAGCACCAAAAGGGCTCAAGCCACATCTATATGATTGTATTTCTGAACAAGGTGTGCTTGTTCTACCAAGGATATACCAATAATTCAAGATAATCAGCAGAGTGCATTACAGGAAAAAATCTGAACCAACAAGCTGTACAAACAGAATAGCAATCAGAAGATTTAATGCATTTCTGATGTACATTTAAGGCACTGACACTGGGCCACAGATGTACATGTGTTGTGTTTTCTATTTCTGAGATATGGCCTGTGAGAACCTATTATAGCATATCATCATCCACACTAGAGGGGCTGGGGAGGGAAAAATTCCATCACACATTACTCCTATGGATGTATTAGAGAAACAAATTGTACTCGGAATTGAAAAGTCACAGGCTTATTCTGTCTTAATAAATTTCTGCCAAAAGGCTAAGTGTAAGACTAGAAATACTTCCCAAACGTTGTTACTGTATTATCATCTTTGACATCTCAAGAGCTGTTCCAAACATCATCAGATATCAGTTCAGGGTTCTCACAATAAAATCTTTTTTCTTTTTTTCCCAACCAGTTCTTGATTTTATGTAGCCATTTTGAGTTGTCTTGCTTGAGATAAAAACATCCCTTTGGCTAAAATAAAAGTGTTCTTTTAAATAAGATGTTTGTCACTGAGCCATTTCCATTGGTTAATATAGATAGATAGTTTCAAAATTCATGGTGCTAATCTTTAAGTAAAGTTTCTATCAAAATTTTTAGAGGGTTTTTGTTATCCTTTGAAATTGATTTAAAACAGAAAAGTTAAAGAGCACACTACACTCTGATGGTTTTGAAGGTAGATTCTGGGTCCTAATTATATTTATGGCTAATGTGAGATGCTTGATCAATATCTGTCAAACAAATAAATGAAGGATTATATGATTAAATGCATGATGATACATTAAAATATCCTAATGATATTAACCTAGTTAACATTGTATAAACCCAGATATCTAATATCAGTTTTGTCAAGCTAGGTTTATAGCTTAAACTGTTTCTTTTATCTTAGTAGTCAACTAAGAATTCATCTCTTAAGAGTAGATTTTTTAATCTTATTATCTCAGCATGATATATATTAAGATTTGGATTTATTCTAAAATGAAAAAAATAAAAATAATTATCCAACACCTACAGAGAAAAATCGTTCTCCAATCTATGGGCTTCTAACTTGCTGTAGAATTGTATATTGTAGGATATCCATTACCGTGTAAAAATTACCCCCAAATGTGGAGGCCCTGAAACAAATATTTCTTATCACACAGTTTCTGTGTGTCTAGAAACTCCTATCGCTTATTTGGGTTTTCTGCTCAGAACCTTACATGAAATTGTAGTCAAGCTGTCATTTGGGACTGCAGGCTTCTTTGGGGCTGACTGGGACTGACCATCCACATCCACACCCTCCATAGGCTGTCTGCCTGTCCTCACCATGTGCAGCAGCTGGGTCAAGACACAGCTCTAGAGACAACTTAAGATGGAAGCCATAGTCTTTTCATATTCTGATTTGGGGAGGGATATCCCATCACTTCTGTCACATCTGTTCCTAGGAAGATACTCAATAAGATGATTACGTATTTATATGGATGTGAGGACACAAGAAGATGAAGATACAAGGTGGAGATCACTGGGAGCCATCAGAGGGGACATCTGCCACAAAGAGGGTCAAGAATAAATGCCATTTGCAAGAAACAAATTGCATTCTAAGATGTTTTATAATACTTCAAATCATACTGAAGAGTGAAATTAGGAAGATTCTCAAGAACAAGATCTCTCCCCACCCCAATTACCATCTGTGATTAGCAGACAGATCTATGACATCAGCGGATTTTAGTAAAAGAGAAAAGGGTGAAAAAGGTAGCTGAAAGAATGTGTTTTTGAGCAATGACATATTCCAAGTACTATGTGAAATGTCTTTTAGGTATTTCTTTATTGAATCCCCCTGCAAACCTTTCAAGGGCGGTTCTACTACCAGACGAATTATCAGGACTGAGACTAAATGTGTTTATTTGCAGAGTCATTAGCTGGGACTCGAACCCGCACCCAGCTCACTGGAAAACCTATGCTCCCTCTACTACTTTAACATGCCATTGATGACCTCCCTGGGCTGAACAGCTGATTTCTTTGTGCACCTTTCCAGTTGACACTCTGTGGTCCTAGCAAGGCAGGTGGTCTTTCTAAGCTTCTGTTTCTTCAACTGCAGAGTAGTGAATTTCCAGTCCAAAACCTCATTGTTTCAGGATGGCCACAACTTTAAACAAGTGTCTGGCTTATGGCTTTCCAACTGTTTGATGGTAAAAGATAGAAATGTGATACAGTAGTGATCAAAATAGAAGCAATTCTTGATCTAACAGATTCTAATGAGCATGTTGCAACCAGAAAGCTCAGAAAGGGACGTTTGAGCTTAGCAAAAAAAAAAATGAAGGCTTACGTAAAATTAAATACATGAGAATACTGTTTCCAATTATATATATCATATTATTATAAATATTATAAATAGAATAATATAATATATATTATAAATGTATACATTTATAATAAATAATATATATATAAATTATATCTATTGTAGTTTATATATATATTATATGTATTTGCATATCCATTGTGAAAAAGCCTTATTATACATTGATAAAGATTCATCGTTGGTGCTAAAAAAATTATCAGGGAAAATTATCACTTGATATATGCATGATTCTACAAATGTCTATATGATAGAGAGAAAAAGTGTTTTGGATTTTGGAGATAAAGCTATTTAGCACTATAGTAATGTAAATAAATTTTTTTGCAACTAAGAATAAAGAACTCTCACAGTAGAAAGTGAAATAGATAACACATTTGGTTATTTTCGAGAGAAAACATTAATCAGGCAAGTGTGAATATATTTGTTAATGACAAACACTCCCACATGGAGAAAGTATGTGTATGATGGTAACTAGTACGAAATTTATTTTAATAGACCACCGAAGGCAAAGAAATAGCTTTTCTTTAAAGCTTAATGTTCAAGGGCAGCTGTGATATTCTCTGACTGACAATGACACAATGGCTGTCTCTACAAGAGCACCCACCCACATCTCCAGGATTAAACGAGGACAAGTTATGACAAAGGAATCATTAAAATCCATATTGATCTTCTCACATCAGCCTGAGATAGAACACCCTGTTATGTCACAGGCCCATCAGAAGCAAACCCGTTCTTGTCATAGCCTCTATCACTTCAAGGAGTTTCTAACACGAGTGCCAAGAGTGACCCCCTTCTTTCTACCTTAACGCAAAGGTAGAATTGGATTTGAGCTTCTTGGACAAAAAGGACTGAGAGGCACTCTAAGACCAACGCTCTCTGAGCTCTTGTACCCTCCACCTTTTTTAAGTGCTTGTTCCCGGGGAGTGATCTGGCTTCAGGGCAGCCTGACATTAGCTTTGTTAAGTCCCTCCCTTCATTTCTTTAGATTTAGTAGCTGTATTATGATCTGAAAGATGACCTATTTTTGTAATGTAAAAAAATTCCAGTATGTCCTGTAGACTCCTTTCTAAGTCAGGAAATGGTCAGTATTTATCAGAGAGGGTTTTCTCAGTGAAATCATAATATCTCTAAATATTTTAAATATGGAATGTCCATGGAGAAAAAGTGAGATTTTCTCCTTGATTTTTTTTATAAGTGGAGAATTTATTATCTCAAAGCTCCTCAGACGTAGAAAAACACAGATGTAAAGAATTACTAATGATCATTCTCATTACTGTGGTGTTCATAATAAACACAACCTTCTTTCAACTCTGTGAAAGACACAGCGATGCACATTATTATTCCTCACTCCTAACATGTCTCCTCTTATAAAAAGATGACACGAAAGTAATTAGGAATTAATTAAAACTACTGTAAGCTAAAGTTGATCTTCCAGGATATAAGAAGTTTACAACATTCCTAAGGCTTCTTTTTCTCAGTGTTTCAAATAAATTTCAGTTAGTATTCCTGGAGGAGTAAATTTTTTAGTGACTTCGATGGAAAAAGAATATTCTCCCAAATCAGAGAATACAAAATATTACATAATTGAAACGGGTTTATGTTAGTTGCTCATCCCAGAATAAGAACCATGAGAAGGGAACAGAAAGACCAAAGGAGAATCGTCTGTGATATTTTCCACTTTAAAAATTCATGTTGAAAAGGTCATGTTGGGAGGAACACATTGTGTTCACTAGAGAAACGAGGAATGCCTTCTTATCTAAATTGTTCTTGGGAAATTTACAGAGAAACTAAAATCTGCATGTAATAATTGTAACCACTAATATTTCTTGGGTACACATGATGCACTTTTATAGTTCTCTTCATGCATTCATGCATTTAAATCCCAGTGGTACTACTTTAGACACTGTGCAGATACAGACATGGCCTACTGTTAGAAACTGGTTGTATCAGTCAGGGTAGACCAGGTATGTTTTAATAACAAGCCCATGCCTCAGTGGGTTACAGAACAAAAAGTTCTACTATTGCTGTGTGGATCTGGTTGTTCACATAAACAGCTCTCTTCCAAGTGGTGACTCAGGGACTCAGGCTCTCAACAAAATGGGAACTTCACGTGTTGGAGTCCTTTGTCTCCAGACTAGAGGATTGGAGCTGGAGGATGTGGAGGATAAAGAATGGGTAAGGCACAGCCACTTTTAATTGTATTGACCTAGATGTGACCCCTCACTTCCACTCAAGGTCCATGGACAATAAATTACTGATATGACCTCATTTAGATATTTACAGTCAGAACAATGGAATCTAAACAATTATGTTATTATGACCACTTCAGGGAGATTAAGACATGTTGCTCAACTCTATCACCTGCTTCTGTCATGAGGCCTTGGCATCTGAACTCTTGGCCTGAGGAAAATGTACACAACCCCTGAAAGAGGCAGAGGACTGGACTCTAAAGGGCTCCCTGGCTCCAGCGTTGACAGAACCTCTGGTGGGGTGGGGGAGGAATAAGAGCAACAAGAGGGCCCTTTGCCCTCTGCTCAGCAAAGGGACACTGGGGGAAGAGGTTACTGTTTACTGCCATGAAGGATAAGATAAACAGCTAATGGGGCCGAACCTATGGTCTGTGAATACTGGTAATTATGCAGAAATATTCTGAACGGGGTGGGGGGAGACTTCAACTCACCATTGCAAGATTTTTCCACACATAAGTGGATGTAGTCATTGAAGGGTTCCTAACAGGAAGCTAACTCCTGGGAAAGCTATTAGCAGGTTGGTATTTGCAATTCATGTGACACTACTTGCCTTAAGGAATATCATCCACAGAGTCCTGTTTGGTTTAAAATGTAACTCTCAGAGTGGAGTAGGCTGAGCATTCAGATCTCAGCTGGGTTTCTCTTGAATTTATTAACTTACAAATGGAAATACACTTAAAATAGTTTACTATCTTTCAGTAACAGCTTCTTAACTTCCCCATTTCCAGAAGTGGTTCCACTCTCCCTAGGCTTGTAATCTTGTAGTACCTCTGACTTCTCTTGCCCTTGGCACTCAGAATGCCATCTGTTTACCAAATCCTGCCGCCAGTTCCTTCGCAACAGTGCTTTGAATCCTTGCTTTCTCTTTATTTCCACATTTTGACTCCAGGTTCTAACCACTCTGTAATTTTACTGCTCTCTCGACTGCTAACTAAAAATAATAAATTTCACATACTTCTCAGAATCAGCATCTGCAAGCAGCTTGGTCCTTCTGTTACTTTTCCTCTCGGTTTATAGTGATCTGGGGGCAGCCAGGGGAAGACCTGGAATATGGCAGAGCAGTGACCCTCCCAGCATAGCCAGAGTTTTACACAGGCTGAAAGAAGGTCAGGAGCCATACAAACAGATAGCGTAGACTAGGAGACCTAGAAAACACCTTAAAAATATGGGAAAACCTTGTCTCTCCCGGTGAACTATTGGCTATGTCAGAGTGCCCACACTTACCCATATAATTTCACTTACTGAAGTCATCCAGATCTGTTGTCTTGTTCTCATAATTAACATCAACCCCTCATTAAAGTTCAGAGATCATTTGCCCCAGGATTCTGACTGTTTTTGCTTTTATTAACACTCCTCTCTTTTTTCTAAGATCAAAGAAAAAGAGGCACTATTTAGTGAATGGATGTGTAACAGATACTTAACAAGATTTGAATGATATTTTGACTACTGCTTCCACTGCTGTGTAGTTATGCCGCCTTTCATTTCAAGCATAAAATAGTCCAGCTTGGTCACTGTATGTGGAAGGCAGCATAATGAGATTCTCCAGATACACGGCAACACATACCAGGCAGTGCAAAAGGCTCCCACCCATAAAAAAATAAAACAAAAAACACATACCATAGATGATATGGATTTTACTAAATGTGGCAACATTAACACATACACTTCCCAGGATAAGAATCGCTTCTGTTTCTGCAATAGACACTAAGGTAGAAAATATTTCATGGTCAATGACTGGTCACAGGGCAGTTGAGTCTACAAATTGTCAACACAATCACAAGAGTAGAAGAATGAAAAGCAAATTGATTGTTAAGCACTCTGATAAGCCTCCTTAACACGATTCTCAAAACTCGCAGCCCTTCTGCCCACAAACTACACGTTTCAAATCCCACGATTACAGCGTACACCTGCAAACCCCATTGTGCTGTTTGATCTGTGTATTTTACTGTAGGTCAAGGCAGTTAATCACTGAGGGCCTCGGGGTAGCCACAGAGAAGTTTATTTATGGGCAAATCAAGAAACAGAAATACTGAACCGTGCCTGATTAGCTGCACTAATATGCTACTTGTGGCTAATTTCTGAGCTGCTTAACCCACAGGTGTTTGCCCTCACCCGTAAATCATGCCGTCCACCTCCTCTTTGCACTCTCGGTCCTACCATGCATATAGATAGCCTGTTTAAATGACAGGCAGGAAATAATGGACTGTGCACTAAATCACGCCAGTGCTTGGTCAACTGGCTCTGCTCTGAAGCAAGTCCTGCAACCTTCCCAGTGCCCAGCTCGTTTTAGATGTTATTGTAACCCAAGTCTTATGTGCCACTGAATGCAACCTTTCAAAGGTACAAAGCGTACATTTCCCCATTTTTATTTGTTTTACTTGTAGAGCACACCCTTTGCATAAGAGAGCGCCATTAAAATTTCCACTCCAGCCAGCAGTGCAGTGAAGCAGAACAGAATCCCAATGACTCCAGTGGTGAAAGGAAACTCTCACAGGGGGTTGAGCAACCGTGGGCCTCCATTTACTGTTAATTTATTTTCTTTAATTAAAGATGTTAATTAAATGGATCACAAACCAAACAATCTAAACACTAAATATTATGGGCAGGAAATGCTTGGTTTGCATATAATTTGACTCTAGAGTAGTTCCTCGTTTTAAATCAACTTACAGGTCAATGTGAAAGCCATTAGCTATGAAAATATATATTTTACATATATTTACAATGTTTGTGCTTGCAACAGAAGAAAGTGTGGGTGTGGGACTTGGAAGGAAGTCTTTTTTTTTTTTTTTTTTTGCAAGATATGATTAATAAAACCCATAGGAGAAACTATTAATTCATAAGTGCTAAATGAAATCATATAAATACACAAATGACAAAACAGTCATGGCAAACAAGAGACATGGTGTCACTATATTAAGACAAGTATAGTCATAGACTTGATGTGATGGAGGCCCAGGACAAGAGCTCCTCAACCAAGGAGAGGGTTAGTGTTTGAAAGTTTCTTTTTTAAATTTATTTATAGATATGTATTTTTATTGTACTTTAGGTTCTGGCGTATATGTGCAAATCATGCAGGATTGTTGCTTAGGTACACACATGGCAATGTGGTTTGCTGCCTCCATCCCCCCATCACCTATATCTGCCATTTCTCCCCATGTTATCCCTCCCCAACCTCCCTATCCCCCGCTGTCCCTCCCCTAGTCCTCCCCAATAGATGCCAGTGTATGATCCTCCCCTCCCTGTGTCCCTGTGTTCTCATTGTTCAATACCCACCTATGAGTGAGAACATGCGGTGTTTGATTTTCTGTTCTTGTGTCAGTTTGCTGACAATGATGGTTTCCAGATTCACCCGTGTCCCTACAAAGGACACAAACTCATCGTTGTTTATGGCATAGTATTCCATGGTGTATATGTGCCACATTTTCCTTGTCCAGTCTATCATCAATGGGCATTTGGGTTAGTTCCAGGTCTTGGCTGTTGTAAACAGTGCCACAATGAACATATGTGTGCATGTGTCTTTATAATATAATGATTTATAATCCTTTGGATATATATCCAGTAATGGAATTGCTGGGTCAAATGGAATTTCTATTTCTAGGTCGTTGAGGAATTGCCACACTGTCTTCCACAATGGTTGAACTAATTTGCATTCCCACCAACAGTATAAAAGTGCTCCTATTTCTCCATATCCTCTCCAGCATCTGTTGTCTTCAGATTTTTTAATGATCAGCATTCTAACTGGCGTGAGATGGTTTTGATTTGCATTTCTCTAATGACCAGTGATCATGAGCATTTTTTCATACGTTTGTTGGCCTCATATATGTCTTCTTTTGAAAGTGTCTGTTCATGTCCTTTGCCCACTTTTGAATGGGTTTGTTTGTCTTTTTCTTGTAAATCTATTTTAGTTCTTTGTAGATTCTGGATATTAGCCCTTTGTCAGATGGGTAGATTGCAACAATTTTTTCCATTCTGTTGGTTGCCAGTTCACTCTAATGATTGTTTCTTTTGCTGTACATTAGCTCTTGAGTTTAATTATATCCCATTTGTCCATTTTGGCTTTTGTTGCCATTGCTTTTGTTATTTTAGTCATGAAGTCCTTGCCTATGCCTATGTCCTGAATGGTATTGCCTAGGTTTACTTCTAGGGTTTTTATAGTGTTAGTTCTTATGTTTAAGTCTTTAATCCATCTGGAGTTAATTTTTGTATAAGGTGTAAGGAAGGGATCCAGTTTCTGTTTTCTGCACATGGCTAGCCAGTTATCCTGATGCCATTTATTAAACAGGGAATCCTTTCCCGTTGCTTGTTTTTGTGAGGTTTGTCAAAGATCAGATGGTTTTAGATGTGTGGCTTTGCCTCCGAAGCCTCTGTTCTGTTTCATTGGGCTGTTTTGGTACAAGTACTATGCTGTTTTGATTACTGTAGCCTTGTAGTATAGTTTGAAATCAAGTAGCATGATGCCTCTGGCTTTGTTCTTTTTGCTTAGGATTGTCTTGGCTATGTGGGCTCTCTTTGGTTCCATATGAAGTTTAAGGTGGTTTTTTTCCAGTTCCGTGAAGAGGGTCAAAGGTAGCTTGATGGGGATAGTGTTGAATCTACAAAATACTTTGGGCAGTATGGAAAGAATCAAATATTGATTCTTTCTAACCATGAGCATGGAATATTTTTCCATCTGTTTGTTTCCTCTCTTATTTCCTTGAGCAGTGGTTTGAAGTTCTCTTGAAGATGTCCTTTACATCCTTTGTTAGTTGTATTCCTAGGTATTTTATTCTCTTTGCAGCAATTGTGAATGGGAGTTTGCTCTTGATTTGGCTCTCTTTTAGTCTGTTATTGGTGTATAGAAATGCTTGTGATTTCTGCGCATTGATTTTGTATCCTGAGACTTTGCTGAAGTTGCTTATCAATTTAAAGAGATTTGGGGCTGAGATGATGGTGCCTTCTAAATATACAATTCAGACAATTTGACTTCCTCCTTTCCTAATTATTACTCTTTATTTCTTTTTCTTGCCTGATTGCTCTGGCTAGAACTTCCAATACTATATTGAATAGGAGTGGTGAGAGAGGGCATCCTTGTTTAGTACCATATTTTAAAGGGAATGCTTCCAGTTTTGCCCATTCAGTATGATATTGGCTGTGGGTTTGTCGTAAACAGCTTTTATTATTTTGAGATATATTCCCGGTGTTTGAAATGTTCAATCACTTTCAGGAATTTTATGTATCCCACTCTTAGACTATATGATGAAAATATATTTATCTGTTATTTTTGGCACTTTCTAATCGAACTTAATTAGCCAACTATAGTGACAAGATTTAGGTCATAAAGTATTCTTATTTTAGGGAATTCACTGGGAAATAAGATGGAGTATCAGAAACCAGGTTATCCTCTGGCTGCAACACTGAAAACTCAAGAACTATACAATGTATTGGATGTCAAGATGCTAAACACCCAGCAATGATGAACGCTGATATATGGAAAATGAACCTGGTAAGCCCTGTGATTGTCCTAGCTTAGTACTTTTGGAGAGTTCAAGCCAGCAGGCAGGGTCGGGGAGCCTGAATGGAGTCCAGGGGAATCTGTGAGTTAAAGAGGTACAACAGAGCACCCGGGAGGATAATCGTGGTTAGAGTTTTGCAGAACAGGGCGGCAAAGGGGAGAGAATTGTATAAAGAGTGTCCTCTAGCGAACTGCAGAGGATCCCTTCAGTGTGCTCAGCTAAGGCTTGATCAGAACACGTAAGTGAAGAAACCACCAGAAAGAACAAAAGGTATCAGTGTTGGCTACTCGCCCAAGGCTGGGATAGCATCGGTTTTCACCAAGACTGGAAAAACCCATGACCCATGAACATGGAAGAGAACAGCCAGAAAGGTTTCATCTGAAGAGAGGAGTATCTCGTCATGAACCGATCACTGCTCCTTTTCCACCTCATGAACTTTAAAAGCAAAGCTTAAAGGATCAGACTGTTTTTAGGTAACATAACAGTGCCTCATGAAAAAAGATAAAAAATATTTGTACTAATATAAAAATATCCAGCAGCCAAAAGATAGAATCCACAATGTCAAGAATGCAATAAAGTATTACCAGGCATCTTAAAAAGCATAAAAAATAAGTCATTATACAGAGAAAAAATATTCAATCAAAAGCAAACAAAAAATACACAGATGTCAAAATTAGAAGAGGGATTTTTTTTCAAATTGCACTACATATTTTCAGAAACTTCAATGAAAACTTAGAAGTTATTTAGGAGATTCAAATTGAACTTCAATAAGTGAACACTCCATATATAAAGTAAAAAATTCAGTGAATGAGATCAATTTTAGTGTAGATATTGCAGAAGAAAATATTTGTAAACTTAAAGACATTGCAAAATAAACTATGCAAAGTAAAAGATAAAGAGAAAAGGGAATTAAAAATGAGTAGAGCATCAGTGATCTGTGGGAAAACTTGAAATGGATTCACGCACATGCACGTGGACTCCCTGATGACGGAGGGATGGCAGCAAAAGCTGATTGAAGAAATCATGTCTGAAGATTCTCAAATTTGTGGAATGGAGCGATAAACAGATCCAATAAATGCAACAAATCCCAAACATGAGAAACATAAAACACAAAAACAAAAGAACTATACACTTGGTATGTCATACTCAAAGCACTCAAATCTATCCCAACACACAGACCCTACAAGCAGGCAAAGAAAAAAGACACAGTATGTAGAAAGGAACAAACATAGAAATAACCACAATTTTCTCACTGAAAACAATTCAAAAGAAAAACCTCCAATATAATATATTCAAGCACGATGAAAAAAATTTAAAAACTTCCAACATAAAATACTAAAACACAGATGAAATAAAGATTTTCATACATACATGGAGATGTTTTACACATACAATTGACAAGAAGCAGATCTGCACTAAAAACAGTCTTACATGTTTTTCAGAGAAAAGAAAGATGTTACCTGAAAAATGTGATTATAGACAGTGGAATGGAGAGCACTGGAAATGGGAACTACATGAGTAGCTTATTTTCCTATTATTTAAAGAACAGAGGAAACAATTAGAAAACAGCAAGATAATAAATTTAAATCTAACAATTTCAAATTTTAATTAAATAAAAATGTTATAAACACCCAAATTAAGAAGCAGAGTCAGATTTTAAAAATAGAGGCAAACTATATTTTATCTATAGTAAACACAATTAAATATGAATACCAAAATAGATTTAAAAAACAAAAAAATTAAAAAAGATATGTCATGATAACACTAATCAAAAGAAACTGTAAGGATTTTACTAATATCAGATAATAAATACATATATTAGAGGAAATAATAGCATTCTAAATAAAGTCATTATCAATTATTAAAGAATCAATTTATCAAGAGGACTTAACACTCTTTAAGTTTTATGAACCTAATAACAGAGTTTCCAAATATATGAAACAAAAACTTATAGAACCATGGGGAAAAATAATAAAACCAACAATTGTAGCCCAATACTTCAATACTCCCTCTCATTGATTGGTGGAACAAGTAGAGAGGAAATCATTAAGGATACAAAATATGCAAACAATATTATCAGCCAACATTAAATGTCATTTCTAGAACATCCCATTCAACAGAAGAATACACATTTTGTTCAAGTGCAGAGGAAACATTTACTGAAATAGAGCACATTTTGAATCAAAACAAAATCTCAATAAATGTAAAATATTTCAATTCACGCAAAGCATTTTCTCTCATTATCATGGTTCAATTAGAAGTTACTAATAGGAACATCTCTAGAAAATTCTAAGTATTTAGAAACTAATAACCCATTTCTAAAGAATACATGTATCAGAGGATACATTAAAAATTAAGAAATTAGAAAGGTTTTTGATCTAAAGAAAAAAAAATGAACAAATTCAAACTTCTTGGGGGCAGCTAAAGTGCTACATGGCAGAGGGAGTAGTGAGATTTATAGTAATGGAGGTCTCAATGAGAAAGCAAAAAAAAATCTCCCGTCCATAACTTTAGCTTTCTTGTTAAGGAAGAACAAATATGCGGCAACAAAAGAAAATAACAGAGGACAGAGCAGACGAACATGGAATAAACACCAAAACATCCCCCAAATCAAAGAAATAAAATACTTTTTCCTTAAGAAGATCCATATAAGTGACATAGACAAAGTTTACCAATATCTTGTCTGAGGGATGTGACATTGCTATAGGCTCTTCATAGAATAATTTTTTTATCTCAACAAATGCCTCAAAACAGGCAATTGAAAACAACATGCTAATATTATTATCCATCAGGATTTCTTATAAAACGATAGTTATCAAGATAGTATGGTATTGACATAAACATAGAGAGAACAATGGCTCAAAATACAGAGTGAAACCAGATCCACACATATGACAACTGAGTTTTCACAAAAGTGCAAAGGTAAATCAACAGAGTAAGGATACTCTTCCAACAAATGGCGCTGAGACAAACGGGCTTTCATGTGTGAGGAAAAAAACAGAAAAACAAAAGAAAAACTCTATATCAATACCATATGCAAAATTTAATTCATAATGAATCATCAGACGTACATTTAACTTAAAACTATAAAACTTAACAAATGATGTCCTCTTCAATTTCATAAATATTTCTTAGAGAGCTTTTTACAATGCCTTTTCTCTTTTGTCTAAGCATAACCCAGCTTCTCCCAAGCACACAAGTCTATCATTACATTTCAACCTATGAGCCTGCAATACATCTGAAAGGAGAGCACACTCTCCTTGTGAAAATATTAAATGTGCATTGGGGTCCAACTTGCAATACTTAACACAAAGAATCTTGTCTCCTTTGGCACTTACCGTAATTACCTTCCACTATTCTAAAAATTGCATTCCCTGACTTTGCCATTGCTTAAAACATCTGTGATCATTCTTAACAGTTATTATAGTTCTCCATCCTTGACACTATTAGACAGTCTACTTAAACCTACTTGCATAATATAGTTTAATGACACTCATGAGGCTCTATAAATATGCTACATTCTATAAATTTGCTAACAATTGTGTAAAGAAACTTCTCTTGTCTGTCTTTATATTTTTCAAAGCCCCTGCAGTTCCCCAGATTTGCACTTGTTCATGACTTTCAGTATAAATTTATGTTCGCACATTTTGTTTTCATTCATGATCGTAACAACTTTAATTGTATATATTTTGTTTCCATGATGAAGTCCATTTATAAATCACAATCTCCTTTCCTTCCAAAGAAACTTTAGGTCACGAATGGAGAAGCCTAACTTCACGTCAGAGATAATGCAGCATCTTCCCTGGGACCAGAAAATGTGTTTTTTCTGTTAAATAATATATACTAACTCTACATGCTCCATGTGCTGATGAAATAAACAACAAAACAGTCAACAAGCCAGCACATGCTCAGGGGCCAAAAGAGGGTGAGCGCAGTCATATTCATAAAACACAGATCATGGACATAGTTACCCAGGAGGACACGATTTCCACTGATGTAGGACAGGCAGGAAGAGAAGTCCATGGCCTTGAGATGCCATCTGCACAGGAATTAAAGCTAAACTCACCTGGTCAACATAAAGCCGTTTTTTTTCATTTCATTATTTTGACCTTTACCTAAATAATGACTTTGGAGCAATATTGCAAAATCATATGCAATTTGATTTATATAGCTCTCATTGCTTAGCTTGGCAGTATGGTGATATGTGAAACTTCTATACTCACTTGAATACATTCCTATGTTTACTGTACTATTACATAAAAATGACTAAAACTACTTCAAATTTCAGGAAGGGATCCCTTTTAATACATGCATTGCTAATAATTTAATGAATATACACATAAGGTACACCTGAAGCTAAACTATTCAATACATTACAGTATGCTGACCTGGGATGAATGTCATGTGAAAGGTTCAAGACGCCATTTCACCCCGGCTCATGCAGGCATCCACTGAATTCTGGAGGCGGCAGTAGTTTTGTCTGACGGGTCATTAAAGCCTGTCCTGCACCAGCATGAACCACATTGGCTGGAGCTGCATTTTGAAGAAAATAATGATGGACTGAAACAAAAATGGAGAATAAGATGTCTAATATAGTACATTCAAAATCATGAACCACGTTTTTTTTGCAATTTTTTAAAGATAATCTCAGTTTATATAAAGAGCTGGTTAAACAGTTGATCTGCTTCTCCAGGGCTTTTGTTTCCAGTAGTATTCCCCCAACCTGTGGTGGCATTTTTGTTACCAACTTCTAAACACCAAACCCTCAGGATTAAAATGCTACCATCTTCCTAGCAGAAGTTATGCTGCAGTTACCACTGAAGTAACTAGAGGAATAATTTTGGATGAATAAATAGAAACAAAACATGGAAGTTCACATGTTCAGTAGGTGCCCCATCATCTCTTGCCTTATGAGAAATGTCCTCTGCCAGCTCTCTGCTGTCACTGTCCCAGCCCCAACCCATCACCTCTGTTGCTTATGCTAATTCTGAACAATCATCTCAAAAATAAAACTCTCATTGTATTTCTGTCTACTTACAGCTCCTCCATGTCTTCCTGTCACCTGAGGGTTCCCTATGAGCCAGGTGGTCTAGGGTAATCACGGGGCCCTAAAAAGTGGAAGAGAAAGGCACAGCCATATGATGTGAGAAAGACTTAGTTTGCTGTTGCTAGCTTTAGAGATGGAGGAAAGAGCCATGAGGCAAGGGATATGAGTGCCCTTTGGAAAAAGCCGAGAAATAGATTTTCTTCTAGAGCCTCAGAGAAGAAACCCAGCCCTACTGACATCTTGATTTTGGCTCAATGAAATCGGTGTCAACGTTACCAAACTGAACTGGGGTTTGCTTACCCAACACATGAAGGCCAAACACCCACATCGAAGTTTGGAGTGGTAGAAAGAAGTGTGTTTATTTTTAGGGTACTAGACAAGGAGAACCAGGCAGCTCATGCTTAAGGCCTAACCTACCCCATGCCTGGCAAGCAAGGGTTTGTAAAGTCGGGGGAAATTTTCAAGAAAGCAGACATTACAGGCAAAATCTCAAATCAATACTTAGAGGCAAAATCTCAAATCAATGCCAAAAGTTGGTTTGGCCTAAAAGGCAGGATATCTTCAAGCAGAGTCTTACAGGTCATAGGTAGATTTAACACTTTCCTGATTTTCAGTTAGTTAAGGAAAAGAAGCTTTGCTTCAAAATGTGGGATCAGCAGAAAAAAATGTTAGCTCTGGCTTATGGGCATGACTTCCTCCAGGCCTCTCCGTAAGAAATTTAGAACAGTGGTGAGATTCAGTCCTCAGTTCCTCTTTATCTGAAGTCTCTGTGTCAGCAGATACTTTTGGTGGGGGTCCATATAACTCAAGGATGTATGTTAAGCTGTTATCTTTGGTTTTACAGGAAACCAAACATCTCAGGACTCTGCCTTCCTGGGCTGTTGTTTTAGGCTGTTATTACCTTCTTGTTTGTGAAGTCTCTCATTTACTCATTCACTTCTCACCGCCAGCTAGGTGCCTGGAATTTCTCTTGAAGGAATTCAAGATTTTCCTTTGTTTTTATGCTTGTGGAGGGGGAAATGCTGACCCCTAGAACAGGTCCCTGCTCCACCTCAGGCAGACATTGATAATAGAAGTCTAATGCACATGGCTTTGCATTCCTTTTTACTGGCAACACCCATTATAGTGACAATGGATTACACTGACAATGTAGCTTGTCACTCTTCTGCATTAGACTAGCAATTTTCATAAGGGCAGAGACTTTATTCTTTTTCCCACTGTAACCCAGTACACAGCACACAGCACATGGCACAGTCTGTTTGTAGAATGATACTAGGGTCTTTATAATCTCTTACTTATTAAACAATTTATCTTAATTTACATATTTTTTTATTTTTTTAGAGAAACAGTCTTCCTCTTTTGCCCATGCTGGAGTACAGTGGCACAATCCCAGCTAACTGCAGCTTCTAGCTACCGGGCTCAAGTGATCCTTCTGGCTCAGCCTCCTAAGTACTGTTAATTTATTTTAAAAAGTAAACATCATGGCTTAGACTAGAGCATGAAACTATGAAAATGAGAGGATATTAGTTCAAAGTGTGGGGAAGAGGGCAGCTCTTGACTGGCTTCTACCATTTCCTGGGATTTGGTGCCGTCCAGTTCATTCCAATCCACTGCCATAGTGGGCAGACAGGCTCCTATTCTGCATCAAGTTGGTGTGGCAGGGCAGGGCTGCCATTACCATGGAAAAGATGGACTGCAATTTAGCATAAACATGGTAGAATGAGGATATGGTCCAGAATCAACTAGAAACTCTTCCCACTGGAAAGGCCAAGCCAGAATTTGGTGAGGGAGGAGGGGGAGTGACCAAAGACACAAGGAGGAGAGTGGACATCTCAGCCCCTGATGCACCCCTGAAAGTGCAGGTGTCAGCTGATTCTCTGCAAGGCATACATCAGTCCTCCCTCCTGAGATGGGGCTAGCGATGATGTCTATATGTTTCTATTACATTGACTTGAGATTTCTTTAGGCAAATAACTATGAAAAAGTCATCTGACAATTCCAAAAAGAAAAATGTGTGAGGTGACTAGGGAGTGGCACGCGTGAGAGTTATTGTTGCACTGCACAGACAATTCAGGGCTGGCAGAAAGTACATTATAGACAGGCAGGGTGGTTCCAGGATAGGAATTAAAAGGGCACCCGCTAAATCTGTCAGCAGGCACTTTCAAGATGTAGCACCAAAGAATTATATCAGAAAGGTCACTCAGAGAAATACGAGTGTCACAAAGTTAAGTACATCAAGGGAAGATCAGATAATAGGAAATATCTTTTTTCAAAGCTGAAATGATATATTGCAAAAATGGTAAAGTGAAGCACACGGCAGATATAAAGGGAAATCAAGACGCTGGGAAAAAATAAAATAGAAGCGTAATACAATAGAAGGGAAGCTGTAGAAATCATAAAAGAAATGCTTGGAAACAACAGTGAAACTTATTGAATAAAGTAAAATTTATTCAGAACATTCAGATGGCAAGATTCAGAAAAATAACCCATGGATTGGCATTCTCGCTGATTGCAAGATGCTGTGAAGAATACATTTTTTAAAAATTGTCATATGTTCTCATAGAACACTGTATGAATAATTTAACAGGAATGCCACGATTTATGAAAAGAGTATTATCAGTGAAATGTTAATGCCAGTCTCCAGAATTTATTTTTTAGGTGATAGTTTGGTTCTAACCAACATAATTATTTCTATTTGTCACTCCCATGCCAAAAATGGGACAGAAAAATGTAAGGAGAGCTTTACGACGTGAGCTGCAACATGATTTATCGTCTCTATATGACTTAGAACTTGCATTACCTGCTAATTGAGCTATTCCTGAAGCATCACCCAATTGAGCAGCCTCCAGCCGTGTCTCGTGCACTTTTCCGCAGCCCTCGGTAACGTGATTTCCTTATTGCCCAAGGTGTGTGTTTGTTTTCATAAGCATCATCTCAGTGGCAAAGCACTATCAGAACCACCAGACTTTCTGCATTCACTATAAATGACATGCCCTCTAGTCACCCGTAAGGGGGGCAGATGCGTATCGGTTAGATGCAGTCCTGTGAATATTCACAAAGGCCACTGACCAGTGGTGAGGGTGCACTCTGAGTTAGGTTTTTGTTGTCTACACTAACAGCATGGGCATCTGCACAGGTGACCCCCTATCACCCAACCTTGAAAACTGCTCACAATCGTCAGAGTTGAAACACGTGTTGTTTACTGCACATCGCAAAGAGAAGACTGAAATTAGATGGTAGAGTCCTGCCTCAAAGATTTTATCTTTGCATCCCTTTGCAAGCTTGGTCAGTACTTTATGTTCTGTTACATCACACTCAGGGCCTGCGGAAAGGGAGCACTGCTCCTGGTGCCAGAGCCTGTGGCGTGCGACATTGCGCCACCTGGTTCATTTTTTTGCAACCTTTTGCCCGGAGCTAATCTGTGCTTTATTCACTGATGCAAAGATAATTCAATTTACAGAATGTTATGCAAGCACATTGAACTTTATGGGACTCTTGAAAATCAGCTGCTGTACTTATAAAGGAAACTCAAGCAATGGAGGAAATTGCTTATAATATTGAGTTGCTGATACTGTACTTTTTAAAATTGATATGTAGATAAGATTTATATTTCTAACACCTCATACTGATTGGACATTTTACTAAGATAAAACCAGTTCTTTCCGTCTTCTAAAAAAACAAAAAAGGATTGTTAAAGGGAGACAGACCATTCAGGTTCCACAAAGACACATATTCTTAGGTTAACAAATGGCACTGTGCTTCCTCCAAACTACCCTGTACTGTGTTCTGAAGAGGTTATTTGCAGATGGAATGCATAGTGCTTTGAAAATAAACGTCTTACAAATATTACTTAATTTTATTAATATGCGTGAACCATGTATTTCTTCATTTACCATAAAAATAAAATGGAACAGGTATCATGCAATCATATATTCAAATACTAATGGGTATGTTAAATATATAAGTTCCAATAAAATCCATAATTTGTTGAGGTTTAGAAATTGTGCATTGTGAACAAGTAAAGTGTCACTTTTATGATTACGCTGCACCTTTTGGCAGTGAGGTTATGGTGGTTTTCCAGTTCCTGTATGTACCAGCATAGAAAAGAGTAGTCTGGTTTTCCTGAAAAGAAGAAACACAGTATTTCAGCAGATAAAGATACATTGAGAAAATAATTTATGAGTCTTGTGGTGTCTGCAATAGTACAGAATAATTATACACAGCTTTTATCACAGATGTAGCTTGCACGAGAAAAGGCAACAGAAATCCTTTCCTAATATATAAATCATTTGTTCGTAATATTTGGAATTATGTTTTCTTCTTCTTCATTAAAATCAGCCCATGTGGAAGACAGAGGGCTCCAGCACGTATTCTGTGAAATGACTTGGCTGTTTCACCAGGAGGAGCATGCGTCTATCCCCGCAGGGCAACAAGAACTTAACCAACTCTACTACTTCCACAGTGACGAGAGGAAATCCTCTTCTATGGTCTCACTCCTTCCATGAAGCCTATTGAGGTCAATCGTCTGTTCAATTGACGATGGCCCGCTCTGTACCCACAGAGGACCCTGTGGGACTCACCTTGTCAGGACTAAGCTACCTCGCAGCAGCTGCCCTCTCCTCCCGAGCCCTTCCTCAGTCACCCCCACCACAGGTGTCCATCATGTCCTGACAAGCACCTGCAGCAGGGCTGACACACGCCAACAGCCATCGTGATTGTTGTCATGCTGTCGTTATTACCCAGAGACCCTCAGCACCGCCCCATCAGGCCTCCCATTCCTGTGGACCCCCAGGCAGCAGGGGGACAAGTCCAGGCTGACTCTGCCACTACCTGGGTGCTCATTGTTCCCCGGCTCCAGCAGCCACTGCCCTTTCCCACCTCTCAAAGCTTCTACGGGGCCAAGAATCTTGTGTCTGTTCACTTTCTCCGCACGTGTACCTCCTGCTCTGACTGGCATCTGTGCATTCTAGAGGACGCTGTTTGCCTTGCAGCCCTACCAGAGGTGGCTGCTTTATCATTTTGCAGATGAGGGAACATGGTCACTGAGGGGAAAAGGTCTTCTGCTCTTTATTACCACTTGAAGACTATTTATCTTCCAGTCTCTCTGAAAACCCCCAGCTTTGCTGAAGTGAGTGCCTGAGACTCCCCCATGCAAGGGACACAGGCAGGCCTCCTGGGCGCACCCCTCACTTCTGCCACAGGAAACAGGGAGAGTCAATGTTGTGTGTCTACTAATCAGGGCAGGGAAGCTCAGGTTAAACCTTATATCTAGGTGCCCATGAGGTTTTTCTGCATGAGAGCAGCTTGGAATCCCTGGACTCAGTAAGGCAGACTGCCCTCCCCAATGTGGGCTGGCCCCATCCAATCCATTGACAGCCGGAGGAGAACTGAGGCAAAGGAAGGAGAAATTTGTCCCCTATTTGTTCTGCCCTACTTCTTCAAGTGGATCATTCCATCTCATCTCCTCCTTCCCTCAGAATGGGAGCTGCACCACCATCTCCCCAGCTCCCTTTGGTCTCAGGTCCTCAGATTCTAACTCAATCTCAACCCCAGAGTCCCTGGGCCTCCAGCTTGCAGAGGAGGGCACAGGATTTCTCTGCCTCCATAATCACAGGAGCTAGTTCCTCCTGACCCATCTCTCCCTCCCTCTCTCTCTTCCTGTCTCTCTTTCTCTGTATTGGTGTAGAAATAGAAATGGATGTGGATATGGAGGTAGGCATACGCATAGGCAGATATAGATACAGATATTAGTGTAGATAAAGATTTCTTATTGGCTTTGTTTTTCTGGAGAACCTCAATATACCAGCTCTATATCTTTCCCTATTCTTGACACTTTTTATAATTTGACCCATTTTAACATCTTAATAGTTCCATTTTGCAGATGAGGGAATGTGTCACTGAGGGGAGAAGGTCTTCCGTTCTTTATTCCAGCTTGGGGACTATTTCTCTTCCAGTCTCCCTGAAAACCCCCAGCTTTACTAAAGTGAGTGCTTCCCATTCCACCACGCACCTACCTAACTATGGACACAGGCAGGCTGCCTGTGCTTCTCCTCACTCTCCAAGGGTGTCAGCCACAGTTGGCTTCTTCCTGTTCTCACCACCGATCACTGCAAGATGTGAAGATGAGGAAGACGAGGCCAACACCAGGCTCTTGGGCTTGTGTCTCATCACTGTCCATGGTCACTTCCTCCAGCCCAACTAGTCACCACCTCTTGTGGTCATATTTCTGGGTGATGTCGCCATCGATAACTAAACCTCATCTAAATTTTAAATACAAATGTCCCACTTTTTCTCAACACCTTCTATCTTTCTAAGCATACTTCTGTCCAGCTAGGAACTCCAATCCACTCATGGTGTGGCATTAAAGAAAAGAAAATCTAATTAAAAATTTTTTGATTTAAAAAAGAATTACATTCTTAAGATTTAAAAATAAATTACATTCTTATGATTTAAAACTGAAGTAAATGAACAGTGAGCCAGAGGCAACTCCTTGCTCGTACACACTTCTGCTGTCTCTGAAGTTCTCACTTGTATACCCTATGCTTTTCCCAGGTCAATAGTGACTTTAGTTTCTTCAGTAAAGTTTCAAAGTTGCTTTCTGCATATTCTAGCAATCACAAAGAAATGTTTTTAATTCCTACATTTTTATTTAAAAGGTAGAAATACTATACACACTATTCTTAAGCTTCCTTTTTTATTTAAAAATAAATCAATAAGATATTTCCATGTGGCTAGGAGTGGTGGCTCACACCTATAATCCCAGCACTTTGGGAGGCTGAGGCGGGTGGATCACCCTAGGTCAGGCATTCGAGACAAGCCTGACTAATAGGGTGAAATCTCATCTCTACTAAAAATACAAAAATTAGCTGGGTGTGGTGGCACACGTCTGTAATCCCAGCTACCCAGGAGGCTGAGGCAGGAGAATCTCTTGAACCCGGGAGGCAGAGGTTGCAGTGAGCTGAGATCATGCCACTGCACTCCAGCCTGGATGGTAGAATGAGACTCTGTCTCAAAAAACAAAGCAAAACATAAAAGATATTTGATGTATGCATGTAAAAGCTTTCTATATTAGCCATTTTTAAAGGTAGAGTTTATTAGTGCTAAATATATTCACATTGTGCAACAGATACCTAGCACCTTTTTTCACCTTGCAAACCTAGAACTCTATACTCATTAAACAACTCCCAATATTCTCCTCTTCTGGCCACCGGCAATCAACGTTTTACTTTCTGCTTTTGTGAGTTTAATTATTTTCGATAATTCATTTAAGTGGAATTATTCAGGACTTGTTATCATCGGGCTGGTTTATTTTACTTAAAATACTGTCTTCAAGGTTTATCAATGTAACATGTAACAGGGTTCCATTCATTTGAAAGGCTGAGTAATATCTCATTGTTTACATTTACCACGCTTTCTTTATTCATGCACTGATGGACACTCAGGTTGCTTCCACTTCATGAGTATTGTGAAAAATGTTGCAATCAACATGGATATGCAGATATCTCTGCAAGTCCCCGCTATTAATCCCTTTTTATATGTGGAAATTATTCATTTTATTTATTGAGGAATCTTTGCACTGTTTTCCATAGAGGCTGCACCATTTTACCCTCCCCCAAACAGTGGACAAGGGTTCCAACTTCACCCAATCTTTGCCCATACTTGTTATTTTCTGGGGGTTTTGGATTATTTTTCCTGGTAGTGGCCTCCCTAATTTGTGTGAGGTGCTCTTTCCTCGTGGTTCTGATTTGCATTGCCTTAGTGATGGGTGCTGTGGAGCCCCTCATCATGTGCTTGCTGGAATGGTGTCTATCTTTAGAGAAATCTCTGCTCAAGCTCTTTGTACATTTTCAAATCAGGTTGTCTTGTTGTTGTTGAGTTTTTTTGTTTGTTTTTATTCTGGTTTTTATTGCCTATCAGATATATATTTTGCAAATATTTTCCCTCTTTTGGTAGGTTGTCTTTTCAATCTATTGCTTATTTTGATAACCAAAGTTTTTAAGTTTGTTGTAGTTCTATTTGTCTATTTTTACTTCGTTTGGCCTGTGCTATTTGTGTTACAACCATGAAAACACTGCCAAATACAGTATCATGAAGTTTTCCTCCTGTGTTTTTTTTTTCCCTAGGAGTTTTGTGGTTTTAGGCCTTATGTTTATTTCTTTAACTCATTTTGAGTTCATTTTTGTATTTGCTTGAAGTATCTAACGTTATTCTTCTGCATGTGGATATCCAGTTTTCTCAACACTATCTCTTCTACATCATGTGGTCTTGGCACCCTTGTGAAAAATTATGTAGCATTATACAGGAGAGCTGACTTCTGGGCTATTATTTTTTATTCAGTCTGTGTTTCTGATAGGACCACACTGCTTTGATTACTGTAGTTCTGTAATATACTTTAAAATAAGGAAGTGTATGGCTTCTAGATTTGTTCCTCTTTTTCAATATTATTTTGGCCATTTAGAGTTGCTTGAGATTCCATATGAATTTTAAGATTTTTCTTTTCTGAAAAAAGTCTATAGGGATTTTGATAGGGATTGCAATAAATCTCTAAATTGCTTTGGGTGATATGGGCATTTTAACATTAAGACTTCCAATTCATAATCATGGATATCCTTGCATTTATTTGTGTTCTGTGCTTTTTTTTCTTTATTATATTTTATGCAGGTATTGATTTGTATAATCAGGAATTTGATTAATACATTTCTAACATATGAATCTTTGGATTAGATTAGTTCAATTTTGCTATTAGAAAAAAAATGGTGTGGCAAGTAACTACAAATACACATGGTTTTATAGTCATGCAAAGTAGTGCCCAGGAAAAATTCCAAACAGTGAAATTTCTAAGTAAAAATCTATAGGCTTTTGAATTGTTTTCTATTTTATTTATTATTTTTATTATTTATTTCCATAGGTTTTGGGGGAACAAGTGGTGTTTGGTTACATGAATTAATAAGTTCTTTGGTGGTGATTTCTGAGATTTGGTGCACCCATCACCCAAGCAGTTTACACTGTATCCAATTTATAGTCTTTTAACCCTCCCCCACCATCCCATCCACTTAGCACAAGCACAAGCTAAGTACTCTTCGCCCTATTGCAAATAGTTTGTACAGTTTGAGCTTTATCTCAACATTATTTATTATTTTTTTTCCTGTTTTGTTGGATCATACAGATTTTAGCAAATGCTGTCAAATTTAGCACCATTTTCTTTTATTGCCTCTCAGTTTTAATCAGATAGCCTTTCCTTTCCCCAAGATTATAAAGGAATTTGGCTGTGTCTTTCAGTTCTTTGATGACTTAGCTTTTATAATTAAATATTGGAACCAGATTTTTCCTGGGGTGTGGTGTAAAGACTGAGTCCAACATTAATATTTTCATAACTCAACCCAGCTGTACCATTACCACTTATTGAAAAGACCATCTTTACCTCTCTGATTGTAATTGCCATATTAATTCTCCTCCAAAGTCCTAATGCATTTCAATGTATTTCTTTTGTTCTATCTCTTCATGTGCCAATATCACACTATTTTAATAATGATAATTTTGTCATGTGTTTTGCCTTTCATTGTTTTCCTTTCAGAGTATTCCTGAACCTTGTCTTCAATGTGAGCCTTGGGATCAACTGGTCTTATTTCTTCTAAAATATCTGTTGACATATTTTTATCAGCATTATGTGAAATTCATAAAATGAATTACAGGCATTTCATATAGCTTTAGTTTTGAGTATTATTCAAGAACTTGGTACTTCTTTTTATATTTTCAGTTCATTTTTGTGCTCCTCAGTAACTTTTGAAAGTGTACTTCAAGTAAATGTTGCTTATTTCCTCTTCAATTTATTCCCAATTATCTTATATTTGGGGTTTATTATTTCACATCAGAAATTTACTACATCAGAGCTATTTATGCATGTCAATTAATTTTCTACATTGCACAACTTTTGAATTGTAATATTGTTTGCAACAGTGTTTAGTTGATTCTCTTAATTTTTTCAAGAAGGTCTTTTGTCATATAGTAATAGAATTATCTTTTCTAAGTTTTAAATCTCTGTTTTAATGTAATTCCACTAGCTATCATTAAGTAATGTTGATGATAATGAGAATGATGATCATCGAACAAATGACTTCACACACAAATGTATCATCAATCTCACTGGATAAAGGTAAGTGCAAAATCTTAAAGAAAAATGAATAAACATCATTAAAAAGCACTATAAAATTAATTATTTAATAATCAAATAGACCTTATTCCAGATATAAGGACACTTGATTTTTATAACTCTATTAATCTAATTTATAATATTAAAATATTTAAAGAAAAAAATTATACTCATTTTCATAGATGCAGACAGGCATTTGGAAACATTCAACAACCATTCATGATGTTAGAACAAATAATAAATCAAGAACAGGTGACTGTTTTCTAACTGATAAAATGTGTCTACCTCCATTCTAAAGCCAGATTTATACTCAATAGTGAAACATAAGAACTATTGCAAATTCTCATGTTTGACTTGTGCCCCATAAGATGGGCAATTTTAGTGACTATTCCATGATCACATAAACCAGATATCTTCTCTATTTTCAGGACAGCATTTGTTCTTTACAAAGCCAATTTCCCTTATTAATTATATTACTGGGACTTTTATACGTTCTTACTTAAAACTTGGTCTATTGTGGACATAGATAAATGAATTGAAGTGATCACAGCTCATGTTGTTTCCATTTCTTCTTGCAGTTCCTGCAGTTTCTGCTTCATGGATATATTTATTATGCTACTTCATGTGTAGAGTTCAGAGCAGCTACATCTTATTGGTCAACAGTTCATTTTTATATTATACTTTCCTTTTTTAAATTTTAGTCTTGTTCAATGTTTGTAGCTAAATTACTGCTTGTCTTGTGTGGTAGGAAGATTGTGTTCCCTGTTCTGTTTCTCTTTTCTAGCCTAGCTTTGCCTATTCTTCAATTTTCTTATCTTTATAGAATCACATTGTTTCATTAATATCCCACTGAATAACCTAAATTTGTGATTTACTTTGCAACTGAATTTTAAAAGTGCTTATTTACAATTCTTGAATGAGAAATTGGTTTGGTCTCAGTGTTGCCATATTATTTTATGTATGCTCTATGTTCATAGAAATTTTGAAAGTCTTTAATTTCTGTTCAATTTTCTTTGTGCATTTTTGTGCATAGTTTTCTGACATTTAAAAAAGCTTGTATTTCTGTTGTTGCTCTAGTGATTATATTACAATTGCAACTTTATATAGTACCTTTGATCCTTTTATTACTTAGAGTTTCTATTAGTTCCCTCCTCAAAGCAGTGATAAAGTTATCATTTTTTTTCTCTTCACTGTCCTCTGTTAGCATCAATTTTAGTCAATAATGTTACCTGTTTCAGCATTGCCATTACTGTGATAGCTTTATGATTTCTTTAAGGTGTATACTGCATATAACATATCATTTTCTGTTTTCTTGCAATAGTTGCTAGTAGTCTCCTTGTGAAACATCTCATTCTGTTCAGCCTCCCTGATTAATGATTGTATTCTTAGCTTTATGAATTCTAGGTTGACTGATGATTTTTGAAGGTATAATTTCCATAATCATTGTTTGATTGACTGAAATTACTCATCTGGTAGTTTATGGAAGCATTCAGAAAATAATTTCTTAGTTTTTGTGTGCTAAACACAAAATTTTGTGAATATAGATCTCAATTTTTAGGCCAACTTTTTCTGGCCTCAAAATGAGCACTTTGAAAATGTAATTTTAAATCTCATATCACAAAAAATTTTTTTAGATGGCACATACAGAAGGTCATCTCTCTCTCTCTCTCTCTCTCTCTCTCTCTCTGGCAGAATAAGGGAATGACTTAGATTTTGTAAAGTCTGGAAAGTCCCTTTTTCCAACAAGGAAAATTTGCTTTTGTTTCATTGTTTTATCTTGTAATTTTGGAGACTTCAGTTACAGACATATTGGATCTTCATATAAAATTTACAATTGCCTATTGCTTTCAACCAAATGTGTGCAGGGATTTGGGGAAATTGACATCTTTATAAAATTCAGACTTCCAATTCATGAATGCTCATTTTTAAATTTAGTCCTTCTTTGTTTTTTCTTTCCCAAGTTTATAATTTTCATCATACAAATCTTAAACAAATCTTCCTAGATCTAGACATAAGTATTTCAAGTTTTTTTTGGTCTTATTACAAGTTTTGTATTTTTTAAATTACTATGTAATTGTGGATTGTTAGTGTACAAAAACACAGTTAATTTTGGTATGTTGATTTTTGATGCAGAAACATTGTTGAACTCATACATTATATCAGGGAGTTCTTTTTTGTGGATGCTTTGGACATTTGACACCAGTAACCACATAGCCTATGTACAGACAATTTTCTTTGTTTCTTTCAATCTTCTATATTTCTCAAGTTTTTTCTTTTCTAATTTCATTGTATTAGAGTTCCTTGATATTGTGGTAAGCAGAGTAATGCCCCAACCCTCAGAAAGAAAAAGATGTTCACACCCTCATCCCCAGAACTTGTAAATATGTTAGTGTAAAAGTGACTTTGCAGGAGTATATAGGAACATGAAACTCGAGACAATAGGATTATCCTGAATTATCCACATGGACCTAAATTAATCACTTGAGTTGTTATTAAAAATGAGGAGTCCTTTCAGATAGGATGACACAAGCAAGAAGGAGGTATAAAGAGAAGAGATTCAGCAGGTGAGGGTGACTTGGCTTACCATTCATTGGCTCACTCACTTTCAGCATGGAGAAAGAAGGATCGGAACCCCCGGAGAGTAGGAATGGCCCACCACCCACAGCCAGCAAGGAAATGGGAGCTCGGTCCAGCACCTGAATTCTGCCAAGTAATGGAATGTGCAGCAAATGCATAATCCCCTATGACTTTCAGTGAGAAGCACAGCCTGCTGACACATCAATTGCAGCTGAGTAATAAGTGTGTCAAAATTCTTACCCAAGACAAATAAAATAATGAATGGACTGTTTCAAGCCACTAAGTTTGTGGTAATTTGTTGGAGTAGCAATAGAAAATTAATCCAGATATTGAATAGGCATGATGGGAGAGGACATCTTTGCTTTATTCTCAATCTTAGGGATCTTTCACCATTAATATGCAGTCTTTTACCATTAATAATGATGTTAACAGTGGGTTTTCTTTCTTTTTTTCTTTTTTTTTTTTTGTAGATGACCCTTGTCAGGTCAAGTTAGTACCCTTTTTTAGCTAGTTTGCTAAGTCGTTATAAAGAATGACTGTTGCATTTTGTCAATTTTTCTCTGCAACCATGGAAGTGATTATATAGGTTTTCTCCTCTAATATTTTGACATAGAAAATTACGTTGCCCGATTTACAAATGTTGAAAATATGACTCATACTCAATTACGACTTTTTGTTTTGTCGGTTGGTTGATTTGATTTGCTGAAAAAAAGAGAACACTTTTGTGACCACGTTTATGAGGGTTATTAGTCTATATTTTTCTTTTCTTCTAATACCTTTATGTAGTTTTAATATTAGTAAAATATTGGACTCATAAAATAAGTTGAGAATTTTTCACTATCTCATATTTTCTGGAAGAGGTTCTATAGAATTGATATGTCTTCATGAAATGTTTGACAGAATTTGTCAGTGAGGACATGTGAGTCCAGAGTTTTATTTGTGGAAATATTTTAAAATAAAAGTTTAATTTCTTTAATAGCATTATACTACTCTGAGAATTTATTTCTTCTTGAATAGCTTTGGTAGTTTGTATCATTCAACAGATCTATGCCATCACTTTTTTGCATACCTTCACAAATATCTTCTTATATCTTTTTTACATCTATAGAATCTCTAGTGATGTCACTTCTCTCACTTCTAATATTAATAATTTGTCTTTTTTTCCTGATAAGTCTGGTTAAAGGTTAATGAATTTCATTGATCCTTCTTTCAAAAGTAATCTACTTTAATTTCATTGATTTTTTTCTGCTTTATTTTCTGTTTTTAATTCTTTTGATTTTTGCTGTTATATTTATTAGTTTTTCTTTATGCTTAGTTTAGTTTTAATTTTCTTTTCCTAATTTTTGATGTGAAAGTTCTAGCAATTGGCTTGAGACCTTTCTTAATTTTGACTTAAGGCTTTAATGCTATACATTTTCCTCAAAGTACTACTTTATCTACATCCTATACATTTTATATGATGTGCTCCTTCAATGTACTTTATTGTTTTTAAAGATTTTCCAATTTCTCTTGGGATTGTCCTTTGACACAGAGGTTATTTAGAAGTATGTTGCTTATTTTCCAAATTTTGTGACATTATTCAGGTATCTGATATTGAATTCTAATTTAATTCATTGTGGTCAGAAAATACACTGCACAGTCTGAGCTATTTAATCTGTATCTTTTTAGATGGCTACCTAGGTTTCTCAATTGTATTTAATAAACAATCTATTTTCCCATTAATTAAAAATGATAGTATTATCATATGTGTCAATCTCATATATTATTGAACAACATAAATAAAAAATGGCAATGTTTAGTGAACATATATAATTCACAGCTTAGCTTTTGCATGTGGACTATATTCCCCCAAAAAATATCCATTATGGACAAAAAACCGTGAGAAATTCTGTGGGCATCTTTAGTTTTCCATATCCTTTTGAATCAAGCTGCAGAATTTCTCAGGCATTGGTCACAATCTTTTAAATATTTTTTTTTCATAAAGTTTACTTGGCTTACATATTTTTAGGTATTCTGAATTTTTTTTATGCAGTAAGAATTCAAAACTTTTTATGTAAATAAAGGAGGATATTGTTTATGATCTTGATTTGCAGGATCATGAATGTCAAGATCATAAAGATACTGTTGATTTAAAATTGCACGTTACTAGGCTTATGCTATGCTCAGACAGAATGTTCAGGTAATACTGTACGATCCAAGGACAAAGTTTTTTTTTAATATATAAATTTCTAATCATTTATTTTTTAAAGTGCTTGACAAAGGTAGTCAGTGGGGTGCAGAAAGCACAGGAACGTCTCTCCCTGCCCGAGGGGAAGAGAGGCAGGCATGCAAATCCGAGGGAAGGTGATACCCAGAGCCTCTGAGCCCGGCATATCTATATCTGCATTGGTATCTACTCCTTCCTTATCTACGTCTATCTATATTTATACACAAAGGCTGCAAAGCAGCCATCTGAGATGATTTCTCACTGAAAGAATGAGAAAAAAGAATGAGAAAAAGCTTCTGAGAGAAAGCGCTTTCACATTCACAGGAGCTCAAGGGACCTTCGAGAATCTACCTTAAGAGAGAAATCCAAGCTTCTGACAGAATGAAGAAAAGAGACTGTGAGCGAAAAATCAGTTTATTGTAAATTGAACTGCTCCTTCCAGAAAGTAGGTGTGCAAAAGGAAGAAAGCTTTGCCCAGACGGGAGTGTGCCTCTCATGCGGCTTAACGTTTATTAGAGGATACATTTAAGGAAGTGAATACATAGAAAGGTGAACCAAACCAGGGCACAGATTCTTAGTAAAAAATCTCCAAGTAACAAGTAGATCCTTCAGGTTGTTCTTTGGAAGGCTTCATTTATTTTTGAAAGAGTATTTTCTACAGCTTTTTCATCATTCATGTACATTTTTGAATATGTAAATTGTGTGTGTGTGTGTGTGTGTGTGTGTGTGTATACACACATAGATGCATATACATATATATATATTTTAATTCAGGAAAGCATCTTTGCCCCCGGATGACATTTTATATTGGCAGTGCTTTGCAGAATATCTGTTCATTGGCAATCAGGATCCCGTATTTATGAAAGAAATATTTTCTTTACATACCTCAAGGCATGACTATCTTGCATCTTTGCAAACTGCCCAGGGCAGAGTACTCTGGCGCTATCTGTTAACACCAGAAGGTTCTGCATTACATATTTTATGTTAAGATGCAAAACAGTGTCACCTAGGGGCCTCAGATCTTTGAGGAAAAATGGTATTTTTGTAATGAATATGTCTTTTTCCTTCATCAAGTCACTTTTCTGAGCATGAAAACATGTTAATTTTTTGACCCTTCTTCCATAGTCATATTAAGAGGAATTTTCCATAAAGGATTTATTGGCTGTAGTTAAAGTGAAATGCACGCATGAATTAAATGCTAATAGAATGAAAAGCCCTCGCTGTGAATTACTTTATAATTAATATCGAAATATATTACAGGTAGCAGGGGGTCTATTTTATCTATTATTTTGATTTAAACTGGACATATTAGTGACTAGCTTCCTGATTGGGCTTAACTGTTCTTCGAGTCCTTCTTCTCACAGAGACTAGGAAGGCAGCAGGAGCAAAGTGCTGTTTTTATACAAAGCAGGCACCTACCAGTCACCGATAGTCACAATTCTACTATTTTATTCTAAATATAGTATCACCAGGGCAAAAATATATTATCGGGTAGGGGGACTATAAAAAAGCCACAAATGACTGTTATTTTTGACTGTCAATCCACATGTTTAATGAGAAACTCTGCCCGATTTAATGAATCCTGGTCCTTCAATCTGGCATCATTTTAAACACAATCTGCATCTGCAACACTGTGGTGTCAGTTTTTGGCTTCCATTGTGGCAGCCGGATGTACCTCTAATGGAAGGAGGTTTCCTTGTGAACGATTAAACACTTATAAGAAATCACTACTAATTTACTCAGATGGAGAGTGCAAGAAAGCGTGTGCGTGTGCGTGTGTGTGTGCATGCGCGTGTGTGCATGTGTGTGTGTGCCTGTGTGTGTGCGCGCACCTGCAGAGAGACAGACAGGGCATGTGCATATGGAGTTGTAGACACGGGAAAACGTTTAATCAGGACTGGAAGTGTCCTGTGTGTGCATTAGCACAGGGAGCAAAAGTAAGAAAAAAAACTCGCATTTGATGTCGCCAGTGCAATTCAATATCAAAGCCTAATTGGGTCACGCTTGCAGGTAAAGCCCTCGTGCTGCCTGCCACCATGAGAAGTGACCACTTTAGCCCTTCCCTGAACGTGTGAGTTTAGCCTGGGCACATGCTCACGCTCCGGTTTTATTTAAAATGCTTTCTTTTTCTGTCTCGTGCTTGTGGCTTGGTGAGCTGGAATGAGGAAAATGACCCTGTTTTCCCTTACCTTGTCCCCTGCAATCAGTGGAACATGTCAGATCAGGGCTATTCTTTTCCTTAGTAGTGTGAAGGGAAACTCAGCCGCCCCTCCCACGTCCTGGCTTCTGTGGGCTAACCCTAACCCAGATAGAGTCAGATGGAAGGTAGAAAGCAAATGCCTTCCACCTCAACCACTACTAATAAAGAGAGTAAAGAAAGGAAGATGAAGGAGAGCAAAATTTGTTTCCAACCTAGAATTACGTTACTCTCAACATTGAGGCAATAAAGAAAGAGGACGTTACATGGGATTTCCTATTTCTTCTCCCCGCTTTCTTCTCTCCCTTCCACTCTCTTTGCCATTGTTGTTTGCATCATGTTTTTAAAGCTCCCAGAGACAGACGTTCGTGGTTTCTCTGTGGTCCCAAGTCCCCAGTCTGGAAGAATCGAGGTGAGAAAATGCAAGCCGTGGCGTGCAGTCAGAACAGGGAATGAGGCAAGTAATTCAGGCAAGTCGACCCCAAGTGCTGGGCGACTCTAATGACTGGATTTAGTGGCAGGTGAACAATGGAGCCCTCACGGAGGTAACAATAAATCCACAAAAGGTCGAAGTCCCCTCCACATGCAAAACTTCCTGGCGGACCATGTCCCTGCAGCCCAGGCCAGCCTCAGGTCTGTGACAATGCTGCCACCTGCTGCTGCAGGTCTCTCTCCGGGAGGCGAGGCAGCTCCTGGCACCTTGTCTCCAGCTGGGGCTGTGGGAGACGCCTTTGTTTAGGGCCCCTTGCCTCGGCCTGTGTCAGGGCTTGCAGGGGTGCTGGGGCTCTGTCTGCAGGGAAGACTTGTTTTAGAGGATTTCTGCTTTCCCAGTCGTGTCACTGCAGGGGTAAACCCGACATGCAGTAGGCTCCAGCGTGGTGTCCTCACTCATTAGACACGTGGCATCGTTTCCACAGGTACGTGCAAGGGAGCCCCCCTTGGTCTCACGGGCATGTCGGGCTACGGTTCAGCACCTGGGCACCGGACCTACAGTCTCTGCTCTGTCACTGAGCAATTAAACAAAGTGATAGAGACAAAATGCCCAGGCACCTGGCATTTTCCTTCTCAGTAAGATGGAAGAAAAACTTGTGGGAGTTTCACTCTTGCTGTCTTGTGCCGAGGCGAGGTGGCCATAAATCATGAGACATTGTGTACCTGTGTCGACTGTCAACATGTGTCTGCTAGATGACCCCGCCTCCTCGATGGATCATTTTGTGAGGAAGGTGCTCTTTGACTAACCTTTCCTTAAGAACAAATATTCCTTCTCTTATAGCATCATTAGATTATTCACGCAGCAATTCTCTCGCTTCATTTCATCACTCGCTTGGTTTAAAATGTCCAGGTTTACTGTAAATGAAGTGAGAATCTCCTGAAAAATGATAATCTTCAGTTACTTTGTCATTTTTCATAGTCACGTTTAGAAAAGTGGTTCTTCAATATACACAATTTCTTTTAACCACTGTTTTTAGGGTCACAATCATTCCTCTATGTACCTATGCAACAATCCTGCATGCTCTTCACATGCACCCCAAAACCTAAAATGCAATAAAATAAAATAATAATAATAATAAAGTTGCTATTCTTTGCAGACTGTGAATGAAAAAGAACGTTTGGATAATCTTCCCAATTCACCAATATAGGACTGACCTCATCCTCACTAAAGGGTGACTTATCTGTGTATCAGGACGGTAATAGAGTGGGGAGGAAAGCCTGCAGAGAGGATGGGGAATGAGGGGTAGACGGAGGCTAAGTAGGAGGCAGGGAGGAGCAAGGCAAGAGGAGAAAACCTGAAAATATCAGCAGGGGCCAGGAGAGGGGGGCCCGTGATTCCCCTGACCTCCTAGGGAATAGCACTGAACTCACAGCGAAGTAAATGTAAAGTCTGAGCGAAGAGTTTAGTCACTTTGATAGTATTAACTAGGAAAAGACAATATTTAAAAGTCTCATTGCTCCAGCAAGTCAATTGCAGGGAAATCACCCTATAACCCCTTCCAACAAGACCGGGAGCAGGAGCATTTCACCAGGTACCCATCTTCCCTCAGGGAACTCTCCAGCATGAAGAAGAAACTGTCCTATGAAACCCGTTTCTGAAAAACACTGCAACACAGGAAATTGGTATACGTTTTCTCATTAAAGTGAGTGCTGTGGAATGGGTTATTATAAGGAATATACGTTTATTGTATTGAGGGGGCACTTGATACAAATTGGAGGATCTCAAACTCATTATACTTCTTCTAAATCAAAAGGGTAATTGTTAACTGAGAAATCTGCTGGGAAGAAAGTTTAGTGATGGTTTTTATGTTAGCCATAAAAACAAAATACACTTTTTCTCCTCTTTATCTCACTTCCAGACTTAGCAATACGTGGTGGGTTTAATTACAATGAATATGTCAAAATATCACAAATTCCCCTAAATTACACCAGTCTGCAGCCTCGGACTCATGATATAACCTGTCAAATCCTGTCTGTAATTGTCTGTCTTTAAAATAATGTAATGACCTTCCCCCCAATAGAAAGACACACACTTTTGCACACCGATAATCAAACATTTTAAGTCTAAGCCACATAAAATCTGATGCAATTTTCATCACGTCTAAGGTATGTAGTTGCAAATCGATTCCCGAGCCTGGCTGCAGCCACAGTGTATGTGCACTTTCTTATTTGTTGTTAGGAGGTTGGTCACCGACCACGTCACCATTAGTTGCAGTGGGTACCTGGCTGGAAAAAACAAGTTTGCACCCGATTCAGCTCACAGGAAGGAGGCTGAAAAAGAGGGCAAAGGCAAAGCTCTTTAGAGAAAAATTCTGAGAAATCACTGCAAAGCATCGTCAACTTTCATTGAATGGAAACACTTGTGCTCACTTGGCCTTTCACGGCAATAGGTAAATAGGTTTTTCCTCTGTTTCCAGATGTCAGCAAATATCAAGCCCCAGCTGCTATTTACTTTATTCCCAGGGGTCAGACTGTCAGATAGTTATCCTCTGTAATCAAGTGTAGAGCTAAGTATATAGAAAGGGAAATGATACTGATGGCCCCTCGCAGGCCACAGCGATTCACTCAGATCCCTGGGCACTGTCTGTTGAGAGCTCCCCTCTCAGATTTAACGCGTGAAGTTTCCAACTCCTTAGACAATTCAGATTCTACTGTGTGCTGGGATTTATATCCATCATTTACTTATTTTCCAGTAGGGCTTTTGCTGTATAAACGTATAGGTTCATTCACTTTCACCTAAAATAGTACCCTGTTATGAGTCTTCTACCAGGTCCTCCAGCAATGCTTGTATTCCTTCAGAAATCACAGCATCAAAGGGGATGTTTCCCCACTTGATCTAACCAAGTTTTTGTGTATTTCTTTTCATGTTCTCCTAAGTTGTCCTACTCGTTGAGATTCAGCCCTTTTATTATTTTCCAGATATTTTTTTCTCTGAGCTCCTGTTTAGAATTCCCTGATAGTATTATGAAAGACATACAAAATGTGATTCACCATTATCTATACTTCTTTTTATTCTTTCTCATAAATCAGTCCTTTTGGCCCTTTATTATTTTTGCTTCTCTCTGTGCTTTGGAGTTTGCCAACATTAACAGCATTCTGATAATGAAGTGCGCCTACTCCATACAGGTCTACGTGAGTGATGGCCATGGAATCTCCCAACACGGGAACACTGGGTAGGGCTTTGTGAGGTCACACACAGGAACACACATACACACAGGCGCACACACACTCATTCCAGCAGTCCAGTCAATGCAAAGACCTGTCTTGTTTTTACTCTCGCTACAGACAGAGGCCCCTGCACTTCAGCTTGATGCCAGAGGGCTTACACATAAACCCTGCTTGACTTGGAAATCAAAGAGAGGTGAGAAGAGTTCAGATTTTCTCCTGCTGAGGTAGAAGTCTTGCCAAGAGACAAGACTGGACTCATTAGGTCTGGAACTGGCTTTATCTAGTTAATAGCAGCCTTTGACATCACAAAACATGCTATTTCCTTGTGTTCGTGTCCTTAAGAGGAGCCACGGTGAAAGCAAACACTAAAGATTTTAATCTAACAAAAATGTCGAGTGAAAGTAAGGAATTTTACACCTGCTCTCTGTACTACTATTTCAGGAGGAGGTCAGTTGCTGATCTTGAAACTGTTATTACTAAATGTTTTCCATCTGCATGTGTTTCTGATTTCTCATCTGCATCTGCAGTTATAAAATGTTCTTCAATGATCAGACATGGCCGAGTCTATTTCATATCCCACTGCCTGTTTTCACACGGCATCTCTGGACTAGAGAGGCCTCAGAGAAAGCCAGGTTGGGGTCGGCTGTTTCCTCTTCCGTGTACACAACACTTTGGAGAAAGGCAGTTTGAGTGTAAATTTGCCTCATGGTTACAGATATCTCATTAATATTAAGCCTGCAAAACAAGTCCTCTCTTTAATTCAACACTTCCAAAATTAACAAAGAATTATGATGCCCTGCAGTAAAAGGCAACTTAATTGCATTTGGCCAATATTTATTTCGTGCCCACTGTGTAAGACATATTTAACTAGAGAGTATAAAAATCAGTAAATTGCCATCTCTTAACTCAGTCATTTTATGGTGTCATAACAGAAATAGGGTAAAATGAATGTACAAATAACAATTTTAATAAAGACAATAATGAGATTTTTTAATGATTAAAGTTATTCTCCAAGAACACTTCAAACACAGTGTTAATATTCACATATTTTTTCAGAAATCATTCATTGTGTGCTTATTCTTTGTATTTATTGAGCTTCTACTTCAGTGAAGACTACAGGGTAATTCTAGGATTAGAGCCACACACACACACACACACACACACACACTCTGCCCCAATTCACAAAAAGTAAAAAGCACGTGACATGAAACAATTGCATCATTTAATTCTTGCAACAACCCTGGTATTATAATCCCCCATTACAAATGAGAGCACTCAGTGTAACCACAGAAGTTGATCCGCTCCCAGCCACACTGAAGAGCCAGAGCGTACTTCAGGTATCAGAGGTTAAGATTTGGCTATGAGAGATGGCATGGCCGGGTCCAACCCCAGCTTCGCATTGTGAAAGCTGTGTGACACTGAGCAAGTTACTATCTCTCTGTCCGAGTTTCCCTGCGCTGTAAAGGTCTGTTGTGAGAAGCGAATTAATCCTCATCTTGATCTACCTAAGTAGATGTAGTATACAATAAATTCCTCTGTCATCTTTACTTATTTTTAATTAAAAAAAAAATTGAAACCTCAGTGCGTGACCACTGATTTATTTGGTAGAAGAAACTTTTCCACCTTTCTACATGTTTTCTATTCTTCCTTCTTTCCTTCCTTCTCAGTTTCCTTTGCTGTAGTGGTGGAGGTTGTTCTCTTCCTCCTCCTCCTCCTCTTCATCTTCCTCCCCCTCTTCTTTCTTTTGGATAACTGACAGTGTGCATAATTATTTACCTCTTGCAACAGCAGAATTAAGTGATAAATATACTGCTTATTTCATTAACTCCCACGCTAAATTATTAATTTGGCTTCCAGGAAAAAAAGGACCACATTTTAAGATAGAAATGATTCCAAAGCGCAGGACATCACCGCACTTTCTTTCTTCCTGTGTGCACGAAGGCAGTAGAACTCTCCCAGTGCCCGTCCATCTGATTTGTGAACCACAGCAGAGAAGTTATTGACTTCAGAAATACGTTACATTTAAAAATGGCTAAAATCCTCCAGTTGTTTTTCCTTTACAGATTTTTGCAGAGAAAACCTGGTGCACCTAATGCTGGATTATAGCGAAGAGGACAAGAAAGGCATTGGTTTAGAAAAGCCCTCAGCATCATTGCAAACCATTCAGGCGGCACGGGAGCTTCTGGGGGTGAAGGTGTCTGCTGAGGCTGACCAGACACGGCTGCGTCTCCAAGTTCTCATGGGCGCAGGTGCTTTCCCTGCGTGGGCTTCTCTCCTCCAGCCTCAGTCAATCTCGGGAACCAGCGCTCAGGTGGGAGCGACTCCTTCCCCAGCAGACCCCTGGCAGCGCACGCAGAGGTTGTCAGTGATTCCTAGGAAATGTTAAATTTACAAGGAGATGGTCACCATTTTCTATTTTTCATACGTTTTATAAAATTGAGTGTGATTTCGAGAAGCAGACAAACGTTCAAAAGATCATACTATTAGAAACATTATCCTCCTGCCACCCATTTAGCTAAGAATCTTTGGTTTAGGTGAATTATTTTACATAAAACGTATAATTTTATCAATTGAATTTAAAAATTGTAAAGGTAATTCCATACTATACTTGCCATGAGAAACACGATCACTGACAGTTATTTAAAGAATTATGGGATCTAATTTTTCCCTTTATGCATTTCACTTGTAATGCATTATGTAATCTCAGCATAGCACATTGGGGCTAATTAATTAGGACAATTCAAGTTGGGATATAGATATAGTTGCTTGTTAATGAAAATGTTGGATTTCAGAAATAATCACTTATTCAATGACATGTAAGAATTATAATACAACACATAATTTATACTTTTAATAATATAACTATTACTTGATTTTGCCATTTAGAGATATTTTATAAAAGTGATTCCTAATAGAAAACAATAATTGTTAAAACATAAATCAAGGAAAGTAAACATTATAAAGTCAACAGTAACCTAATTAATGTCAGTGTTTTCAATATAAGGTATTATTAAGGGAACTGAGCATATTTTAATAATATATGTTATACATAAGATGGCATGATTTAAAAAAATGACAATTTCTGACATAATATTTACTTAAAAACTTAATAGAATGCCTATATGTATATAGGCATTCTATATATGCAGGTCCCTAATTTTAAAAAATAAATGCTGTTTATAAAATAGGTAGTCAATTATCTATTTTCTAAAAAAAATGCAAAAAGCAAGAAACTTTTTTGTTCAAGCAAATATCAAGTTACAGAATGGTTAATAATTTCCATTTATTTTATATAATTTGAATATTATACCTCCATAAAAATTAGTCATAACTTTCTATTCAGAATTTTTAATTAACAAGTAAAGATTTTACTGCAAAAACATTAACTTATGTTAATTCCTCTTTTGTGTTAAACTTTGAAACTGCACAAGAAATTAAATAAAAACTCAAAGAATTTCTATTTGTGTCATTCCATCACATGTTCAAGATTTGATTATACTCAAAGTAAGAAGAGGAATCCTCTGAAATAATGTCACTGCCAAAACTTACAGTAGAAAATGCAAAATTTAAAAGGACTTGTAAAGAGATGTATATTACACCAAAATACTATACAGCTTCTTTTAATAGTTTGTTTTTCCTAAGTAGTTCAACAACTGGGCTTATTAAAAAAGCTAGCCTGGTTATTGGATAACTTTGCATTTAAAAGGTTATTAGAATAACCTCCTAATTAAAAAGCACAAATCAAACTCCCATAAAATGTCCAAATGGAGAAAGACTCAGCTAATTGGAGGCTCTTTCATATCGGTTTGAGAGTCCTGGAGTGCCTGGATTGCATTTTGAATGGTGTCATTATGCTGGCCCGGTGTGGTCATATTGGGAGCTGTGTTTCCAGACAGCCTCCCAGGATCTGTACGCGGAACTGCAGTCAGCATGAGGGGTCGGTCACACAGGCCCCTCAGTGCCCTTATTGCAAAGTCCTGAATTCAACCATTAGCATATACAGCAAACAATCAAAAATGGCATTGTACTCAACCACCCTAACAGGAATGAGATTTGGAGCAAAATTCGTAAGAATAAAATGGAGATGAGGAAAGGGTGTTTCTAACTCAAAAGAAAGAGCCCCCACCCTTCCTGCAAGTGATGTGCTCAGAAAGAGACAGATCGTAATGAGAAGAGAAAAGGCACCTGGCATTTGCATCGCCCTCCACCTGGAGCCCTGACTGGAGAGGGTGTAATTAGAGCGTGCTCGGTGCAGGGAACAAAGGCCTGTCAGGATGAAGTAAAGCCCCAAGCTAAGCAAAACCCCGACTAGTTACATCTTTCAATTTCTTCTCGCTGCTTTGAACAGAGGAAATATAAGAAAACAGGTGTGGGCTGGATTTTTCTAATGTTTGGAAAGGAAAAATTCGTCTGCTGTTAATATTCTTACAGAGAGTAATTATATCTTTTCAAGGCCAGAGAACAACTCAACATTCACTGGGCCAACTGACTGTGGGAATAGGATCAGGAGGGTCAATCCTGTTGCAGCACACCCTCTGTTTCTCTTAGTCATGCTAATTTTTTCAAAATATTGAGTATTGGATTGATTAATTAGTCCTGTGAGGCTGCAGGGTTTCTTTTTGTTTTTAGATCAGCAGCACAAAATTAGATCAGCATGTATGTCAGAGAAGATGGCGGCGTGAGCCTCTCTGCCATGTCTTTCTTTCAATGCTTCAAATTCCAGGACAAGGAGAAATTGTAGTGACTCATAGGGGATGCATTTCTAAAACAAAGCTTAACTTGCTTGCTCCAATACTTTTAAATGATAGCAAAATGTGCTTCTCCAAAAATTCTGCCATCTGTTCTATGTGCATGTTCACTGTTTCTCTAAATTCATCTTCGTTCTTTAATCTCTCACGGCAAAAGCCCCATATCCACAGAGCATGTAGATACTCCGGCCAAGGTTGAACACTTAGATTCCTCACTCTAGTATATTTCATCAGGAAAAGCTTATTTTTAGGGAATGAGACAAAGTTGTTAGATCTAAGGAGGGACATCACAGGTCAACAATTTGGGGGATAATTTGTCATCACATGTAATGGCATAATTTGATCAATGAGACCATATATTTATACTATGATCTACACTCATTGCCCACCCAAAGCTGTGACCAAGTGATCGTGTCCTAAACAGAAATTTGTCCCCTGCGTGCTTCAAACTGTCATAAATGAGAAATAATATGGAAAGGGCCTCGAGAATTTGAAAAAACGTGTATGACCAGTGGGCCCACCATAAATTAATGCTCAGTTTTATCATGTTTGCCTTTTAAAATCCCATATTTCTCAAAGTGGGAATCCTTACTAGTTTTCATCACACCATTTTCATTTGGTGTTAAGAAGAAAGGCTACTATGAAAGAGAAAACAAAATACAAAAACGTAATTGTGAGTGTTTTTTACATACTTTAGTGACAGAATTTTCACATTTTGGCCAGTATCACTAAACCTCCATATGCATGCATAAATTCTTTGGCAATACCCCTAGGTGGCAGGGTAATATTACAATACTTTAGTTTGGAAGACACTGGGTACCCTAACCTTGAGAGAAAGAGAGAGAGAATACGTGAAACAAATTTCTAGAATCCTTAATCTTAAATTTGGACATCTCTGAAAATAGACAGGATAAAAAAGATTGGTAGTTGCTCATAGGCAGTTTTCATTACCAATACAGAATCAAAGAATGTGCTTGAGTGTCCACAGTTGTATTAATAAGAAAATATTTTTCTTTCATATTGAAGAAGTGGGCAGAAGTGTGGTCTCAAAGCCAATTTTACCCACGAGTCATCAAAGGTCATTTATTGGATTATTACTTCTTTAGGAAATATTCCGTATCATTTGTTGAGACTGGCTGAACAAAACCCCAACAGAACAGCATCCAGGGCATAGGATATGACCATGGTTGAATGATTTTAAACTTTGCCAAGATAAATTTTTAGAACATGACCTTAAACAACTATTTGTTTAAGATGTGCGATGAGTCCTCTTAAACTCTGCTTTTATCAACTGGTACAATCATGTGAGAAATCAATTTGCACAAAGATCTTCAAAACATTTGGGAATTTGACATAGTGCTTTCATTATATAAATTGATCCTGAGGAAATTATATTAAATGTAACAGCAACAATAGCCCATATTAGTGCTGATGAACATCTAAAATTATAGATAATTTGTTAATGAAAATAACCACATGTGATAGAATAGTACCTAAACATAAAAGTATGTTTAAAATAATATTTAATAAATTAGAAAATAATAATTAAAATAATAATAAATTATAATATTAATTTAAAAGTTTGCACTCCAGTTACAAAAATGTCAAATATAAAAATATATTGAAAATAAAAGAAACAGCATGAAATATCCTAAAATATTTATAGGAGTTACTGCTAGGTAATAGAATTATGAGTACTATTCTGTTAAATTGTTCAATATTTTTAGGTATTGCTCAGTAAGTTTATATTGCTTATATAATAATACAAATATATTAGTTCATATAGTCCTTTATGTCCAAAATCAAAGTGTATTTATTTGTATAATAAGAAATATACATAGGGAGATATATGTATGTATGTATTAGCAGTAAGAAAATTACTGGTTATTTGTATGCCAGTATTGGGGCTAAAGCAGATCATTTAACTTGTCTAGCCTTTTTATAATTTGTTTTTTATCTGTTAGTTTGTTTTCATTTTTAAAAAGTCTAACTAGAATGAAGACAAGACAAGATGATCCTTAAGATTTTAAAATTTGAAATGTAGAGATTAACAGTATAGTGTAACGTAAATCTATAATGAAAGTGGTGGCCCGTGAAGTCTCAATGCCTATGCATAGCAATCAAAGCTTCACATATGAGGGATGGGCATAGTGGCTCGCACTGATTATGCCAGCCCTTTGCAAGGCCAACCCAAGGCAGGCAGATCACCTGAGGTCCAGAGTTCAAGAACAGCTTGGCCAACATGGCAGAACCCTGTCTCTATTAAAAAGGAAAACAAAAATAAGCTGTACATGATGGGAGTTGCCTGTAGCCCCAGGTACTCATGAGGCTGAGGCAGAAGAATCGCTTGAACCCAGGGGGCAGAGGTTGCAGTGAGCGGAGATTGCACTCCAGCCTGGGTGAAAGAGCAAGACTCTTGTCTTAAAGAAAAAAAAAAAAAAAGCTTCATATATGAGGTGTTTCATTTGGGTACATATTTGTCACTGGCATTAACTCACTGAGCCACATACTCTTGCTTAAATATATTATATGCACCATAGTGACTATTCATGAACAAGAAATACATTTAAATTTTCATACATTTGCAAAATATCATAAACTATATTTTCCTTGCAGTGACTGATAGCCCTTTTATGTGGTCATGTTTACTCATGTTTTAAGGAATTATTTAGTAAGTGCCACCTATGTGACCATAGTCTGCTCAACGTAGAAGATACAACTGGGGAAACGTCAGACGTGGCCCTGTCCTCAGGGAGCTTCCTCCCCATCATGGCATAGAGGCAGCTAAAGGCTGTTGACGTACAGGGGGTCAGCAACTCTCTGGGCAGATGGAGGAGCACCATATGCCTTTATTGAGCAGATGGTGTCCGTAATTAGGGATGAAAGATGGGTTGGGATTCACCCTGTGAAGGGGGAAGAAATAATGCCACAAGCAGAGACAATGTGCAGGTGACCATATGTGTGCAAGGGGAAGGCACTACACACTCTCTGTTCCCTCACCATCCTAGGAGGGTGATGGGGCTACCTTCCTCATAGAGCTACGTTGAGGATTAAATGGGATAATAGCAGAGAATCACCTTAAACAGTTCCTGGCACAAAGGGACATGGAGGATATGTCAGTAATGCTAGCAAAGGAGAGGAAGGCGAGAAGGAAGGGTCATGTAGAGGCAAGTCAGCCACAGCGCGTGACTTACTCAAGAAGCTGGAGTCAGTTACTGACCTACGGCAGGACTGGAGGAAGGTAGGCTGGATACAGGGCACTTGCTGTAAGCTGGTGAGAGGCGATGGTGACCAGGTCAGTATTTTGCAAGTGGCTCCCGGGGTGTTGATGGCAAGAAGTGGGCAATCTAAGAAACATGTAGGAAGCAAAGCCAGTAGCACTGTGGACAAATGGAATCTGTCGGGGAGAAAGGCAGAAATTGGTCAAGGATGGCAGCTACTTCTCTGGCTTGGGAAGCATCCGTGAAACAAGGGCAATGCAGTGAGACCCCCAGTGGAGGACTGTCGAGGAAGGCACAGCCTTGCTTCTTAACGTGGGATGTGTCACCATCCTAGGCCAGGCGCCAGTGGGGACAACCAGCAGCATGTTAGGTAGATGATAAGGAATCTCAGGGGGAGACAGAGGTTTGGGATGCATCATTAAAGAAAGGGAGATGAAGCCACAGGCATCCTTGAGGAAAACAGGAGCGACCCCGAACAAGATTTGAAGAACCAGAACCTTTGCAGGACAGGAGTCAGAGCTGCAGGCACGCACAGTGAGCAGGCGGCCACAGATGCGTGGGATTAAGTTGGGGCCGGCAAAGAGGCACAGTGAAAAGGGAAGAAAAGGTTAGAGGAAGAAAGAGGCCAGATGGGTTAGCTAATGAGTAGTCGTCCATGGGTGACTCAAAAGGAGACTCTGATAGGACAATTTCACACACTGGTGGAGGCTGGGATGAGAGTGAGAGATAAGGCATTTATAAGCCCTACCGAAACCTATGTCTAAATCTGCGTCTGTCTCTTCAACTAGATCTCTGCCTATGTTTGATCTGTATTGATGTCAGCTTTATTGATGTCTGTATCTACATAAAAGAACGAAAACAGATTCCTAACGGGTTTCTCATAGTAAGTAAATGCTTCAGTCTGGATGACAGGTGCACGCCATCACTGATACTATTTCTACTTGTGTTTTCTTGTCATTGATTCTATTTCCTTTTTGCTTTCCTCTGCTTTGAGTTTGGAGTCAAACTTGTCCTCTAAGCCAGAGAATGGGGCTTTGTGTTCCCCCATTTCAGATCAGGCTCATTCCTGGCTCCACCCTCATCTCCTAACTTAATCCTCATCCTACTTAGAATTTCTCAACGATTAGAAACATAACTTAACATGCAACATGAATGTATTTTTAAATCACCTTTCATAGACCTTTTAAAAGAAAGGACATATAACTAAAAGGGTTAGTAATATTAGCTGATCAGCCCAAAGTGCACACCAGGTCAAACACAATAAAACCAGATTATTTCTCTCTCAGATAAAATCCAAACCAGGTGATCCTAGCTGGTAGCACACTCTTCTCCAGGCAGCAATTCAGAGACTCTTCACTCTCAGCTTGTGGGCTCCAAGCTCGTTGGGCTGTCTGCCCACAGAAGGGAAGCCCCGGGAGGCCACCTGTGAGAGGTTGTAGGAGCCAGGCCTGGGTGCAGCGGGTGTGGCGTCCCCTCGCATTCCACCAGTGGGAACTCAGGCCAGAGGCTGCACGGATGTCGGGGCAAGCCAGCCATGGACCCAGACAGGGAAGTGCAGGAGGCCAGTGGTAGCTGGTGAGACCTCCAAGGGCTCTTCATGCTGCATTTCCAGCCACAGAATCTCAACGTCCCTTCACCAAAGTAGTGCCATTGGAGACAGAGAGGGAAAAGGGTCATAGAAATACTTTCTTCCATCAAAGTTCTTCATCAAAGCTTTTATTTTTTCATTTTCCTTTTCTGATCCAACTGTAGCATTATGTTATCTCTGTTTCAGAGACGGGCACAATATTTCCCTCAACTTCAACAATGCAGAACATATCGGGACTCCTGGGTCCTGCTGATGGGGTTTGCTTCCCGGCTCCACTTCTTAAGTGGTGTGACCGTATTCATTCCACTCAGTCTGAAGCCTTCGGCTGTGAATGGGAGACAGTGGGAGTACCTGGCTCATAAAGCTAAGGCTCTATCAGAGAATCGAAAGGTGAGGCCATGTCTGAGACCAGGCTAAAGATACTAGGAACTTTTCCTACTAAATTTAGAGGCTGAGCAATGATATGATCAAAGCTTACACAATGACCAAGCCAAGAAACAAAAGAATAAAGGAATGGTGAAGGCAAAGGCAGCCCTGGGGGTGGGAAAGGTCTGTTTCCCATGAAATGAGGAGCAGCTCCCCTATGACAGCAGGCAGCGGGGAGGTGAAACCCCATTCTTCCCAAGAGGTGGCCAGGGCTCCAGACCCTCAGGACCAGCAAACACAGTGAGTGATTCAATCCATACATCCATACATAGTGGATTCAAAAAGGAATAATTCTGAGAGAAAGGTTGAGATTCTCTGAGTCCTTCATTCAACATTGCAATGCAATGTTTCAGAAGGTACATGGAGGCTGTTTTCTGAGCAGAATGCCTGGAGAACTGGATGACTTTCACTTGCTATTTGTTGAAAGCATAATTCTTATATATCATTTTTAATATTTCTATACTTTCCTGAAATAAAATGTAAAAGCCATGTTATATATACAAACATATGATGAAATATTGAAAACCATATCTGCATCTTAGATGGGAAGGTTACATTTCATTAAGATACCAAGTCTTCCCAATCTAACTCATTTATTTAATGGAATCTTAACAAAGTTCCACCAATATTTTAGAACACAACAGCAATTATTCTAAAGCTTATCCAGAAAATAAATATGCGAAAATGGGAATTATGAAAGGAAGCACAAAGAGGACCACATAAATTAAGAAATAATAAAATGCACTTGAAAGGTAACAAATAATATGATAAGTTACAGGCCTCGCAGCAGATGGGGAGATGAGAACAATTGAATTGAGAGTTTGAGCTTTTTTCAGTTTTATGTGTAAATCTAATATAAAACAGAGATGTCCTTTCAACTCTGAGGAAGAGTTAGTTTTTCAGTAAATGATGCTCACTCACTGACTAGTACTGAAATTAAAAAAATAGAAACCTTCACATCTTTGTGTGGAAAAAGTATCAAATAGACTCATTGATATGGTTTGGCTATGTCCCCTGCCAAACTTCATCTTGAATTTTAGTTCCCATAATTCCACGTGTCCTGGTAGAGACCCAGTGGGAGGTAACTGAATCATGGCGGGGGGTCTTTACCGTGCTATTCTCATGACAGTGAGTAAGTTTCACAAGATCTGATGGCCTTATAAAGGGCAGTTCCCCTACACAATCTCTCTTGCCTGCCACCATATAAGACACGACTTTGCTCCTCATTTGCCCTCTGCCATGATTGTTAGGCCTCCCCAACCATGTGAGTCAAGTAAACCTCTTCCCTTTATAAATTACGTAGTCTTGAGTATGTCTTTATAAGCAGCATGAGAACAGACTAATACATTCGTAAATTTTATGCTTTGTGTTCTAAAACTATGTTCTGTGTTCTAAAAAAACAAGGGCAAAAATTGTGTTTGGGGTATATAATAATGTTTATAAAAATAGTGAAAAGTTACACTTTTGAAGTGGAGTTGGGTAATGGTAGTAAAGATCCAGAATATCCCTCCTTCAAAAAAAATAAATATGAGGAAAGACATAACACTTACCTTTTTACCTATGGTAAAAGCAACCAAACAGAGATTAAAAGACAAGCAGATAATTGAAAAAAATTTGACACACAAAACAACATAGTTTTACTCACTGGTTTCTAAATTATTCTTACAAATCAACAAGGAGAAACCTACACATCAGTAACATCAAAAGAAAATGAGTAGGCAATTCACAAGAGGAAAAACAAACACACAAATTGGCCAGGCACTATGGACAGATGTTGGGACTCAGAGGTAATTAAACAAATGTAAATTAAACCCTGTAGGTAGGTTTTGCTTCTTATGTTGACAGCTGTTTAAAAACACCATGGTAATGTTAAGGATACATTTATTAGTTCAACAGTCTTTATGGAAAGCCAGAGTACTCTGGGCAGGGCATAAGTCCTGGAGATACCTATGTGCATTTATCAGAAATGAGCACAGACATGTCCCTAATGGGGATCCAAATCATATAGTGTTATGGAGCAGTCTCAGATATATGAAACATGAAAAACCTAAGACTGAAAAATTGTCCTTTGGGAAATGTATTGCAATAAAATTTACCTAAGAATGTCATCACAACATTGGTTAAAATACAAACAATCATAGTCACAGTAAATATGCGTGATAAATGATTTGCTAACTAAATTAAATTGTATAACACCTACAGAATGAAAACATATGCAGTCATTATAATAAAGTGATAATTAAAAAAAAACATGAAAAAATATACATAATACATGATAAGATGAACATATGTTAGACAAGCCCACAGGTGAACAATCATCTCTGTAGGTGCATGTGTGTATAGACTGTGGCGTGTGGCAAACACAAAACACTGAGAGCAGACACTTCAGAGAGGTGCGCTTTTGTTTTGCTTTTATTTTCTTCTTTACTTGTATTAAATAAAAACAAAAATAAAAGCATGCTTTTCCTACTTATAAAACTTCTGTTGCCCCACTCGTGGTAACGTACGGTGTGATGTGTTTCCAAAACAGGAGTTTTATACACAGGAAAAGCTTGCCTTAATTTGGGAGAAACAAACTAAAAATAAAAAATCCGTTTCCCTTTCAGTTGCTTTGCTTGGAGACCGTTAAGTCCACGAAGATGAGACGTCTGTGTGTAACACATACATTTGATTTTGCTGACGGTGCCTGTGGGTCTGCAGCTGGTGCCCAAACAACCTCCTGGGACTGTGTGATCCTCACCTTTGTGAGGAGGGTGATGTGTCCTCTGATTAAATGATAGTAATAAGCAAAGCTCCAGCTCTATTCCTTCCCTTCTTCCTTCCCCTTCCTCCTCCCCTCTCCCTACCCTCTCCTCCCCTCTCCTTCCTTCTGCTCCCTTTCCCTTCCCTTCCCTTTCCTCAGACTGAATCTTGCTCTATCACCTAGGCTGGAGTGCAGTGATATGATCTCAGGTCACTACCTCTGCCTCCCGGGTTTAAGCAATTATCCAGCCTCAGCCTCCCGAGTAGCTGGGATTACAGGTGCCTGCCATTATGCCCAGCTAATTTTCGTATTTTTATTAGAGGCAGGGTTTCACCATGTTGGCTAGGCTGGTCTCAAACTCCTGACCTCAAGTGATCCACCTGCCTCGGCCTCGCAAAGTGCTGGGTCACAGGCATGAGCCACCGTGCCTGGACAGCTCCATCTTTTAATCTTTTAAATATACATTTTCAAATCATGGAGGAAGAATCATGAACTCTAGAGAGCAGAGCTCAGTCACATGATGTCTTGAAGTAGAAGTTTAGAGGTAAAAGAGAAAACATATTCACACCAGAGATCAGTTCTCCTTCATGGACCCTAACATACTCATGAGAATTGCGAGAGGTCTGATGCTTCATTCCAAGAGCTGAAAACAAGCATGGAAACAGCATGAAGAAAGGCTTCTGAGACATGAGACCACAGCCACATGGGACTTTGACCTCCACAGCATTCAACTTTCAATCAAAGGCCATTTTTAATGAAAAAAGAAAGTGTTCTACATGCCATGATGTGTCCAGAATGGGAAGTAATTGAGATATATGGTCAAATTTAGATACGTGTTTGGACCAAAAATGCTCCAGAAAACAGGGTGTGATAGTCCCAAGCAATGCCAGGATTTGCGGAGACTCTCAGGGCAGTTAGATAGTTTGTACTTACCTTCTAAATAAGTAAGGTTTTTGCGTTACCTTGACATTTGTTTTATGGTAACACTTCAGTACATTATCAATTTGTTCAAGGTTGTAGTTCAGGTTTCCTTAACTACCAGAGTGGTCTTTAGAACATAAAAAATGTTTTAGGGGTCCCAACTTCAGTGCTAAAGAATTAGTTGAAATTAGCAAGGAGTATTTCTAAAAGGAAGGCAGCTCCCCAGAGCGACAGACCCACACTTAGCATCCCTGTTCTCCTTGAAGGGACGCTTGGGCGCCAGCCTACAGCACAGCAGGGGTTAATAGTTATTAAATGTTCAGGCTCCCACCTCAGGGGGCTTCAGATCAGACTATTAATAAATAGGCTTTAACCACATGGTCGAGGTTTGTTTGGGGACCTGGTACTTAGCTCTCCATGCACATTACTTAACCTCTCTTCTCTTTTTGTCAATAAAATAATAGTAGCCATAACACAAATAAAGGTAATATTAATTTAGATTAATAGTATAGTTATTATAATTATGATAATATCTACATTGTGAGTCTGTGGGATAAGGGGTAGAGTAGATCATATATTTAGTAAACTTAGGAGAGAGTCTGGCTTATGCAGGAAAACTGAAAGAAATAATTATTATGATAGTTTATTATTATTATTACTGTTGCCTTTTGTTACTTAGAATGTCATTACAGTGTTCAAAAATAATTAGTAAAAAATTTACTTTTTGACTGTGTCTCTCAAACAATCCAGGTCCTAGTGAAATGATCACAATCTTCCTAGTTGCAGTTTGTTTAACCTGTAGGTGTAATGTAAGGGGAAGACCAGCTGCAATCTGATAATAAATGAGTAGAAAGTGACCTTTCTATGTTTCTATGTCTTGTTTCAAAATGCTTTCTGCTCTTGAGTTTCATGTTCAAGTTACACCCTCCCGTGATGCCCCAAAACTTACTGAAAACTTGGGTGATAGGAATGGAAATTAAACAGTCAAACCAGTTCAACCGGCAAAAAAGTTTATGCAAAGCAGGACCAATGGCAGATCACCAGACTGACAATCGTGACTTTTCCTCTGCCTTTAAAAAGCTTCCTCTATAAACAGTTTCCCTACATGCTTTGATCACTTCATTTGGATATTGCTAATACACCATTACCATTGGCTGAGCATTACTCAACAGTAACACGTTATTTATGTCACTCTTCACAAAATCGTGTGAGACTGATATATATTATAATCTCAATAAATATGAAGAAACCAAGAATTAGAGAATTTAATTCTAAGTTCCATGCATTCTACAGCTGATACCTGGGCCACCTTGAAATACGTCACTTCTCATTGTGTTGCTTTATGATCTCTTTATGTTTTGACTTCAAATAAAAATTCTGAGGATTTTAATCTCAACCTAGTCATTGTCGATCATTTTCCCTTAAATTTTTATACATTTTGTTACTATCACATAGAAAGAGGAATTTTGTGGAAGTAAACAAATTGCCACTTTGAGCCATAAGTCCCTTGATTTTAAGAAAATTATTAAGAGATGCATTTTTAAATATTTCTATATAGCTTATAAATGTGCAAGGCCAGATTGCCTATAAGAATACTTTAACCTAAGAAAAATTGTGTGTTAACATACTGATTTGTCCCATACAAGTGATTATCAAGACGTGTTTTATTTTATCTACAATGGAGGAAATATCAGAGTATCTTGATGATTTCTGAGTTCCGCTAACCATATTTCATGCTGGAGAATATTTGGGCAGTCGATGGATTGTAAATGCAGCTCTCAAATGAAAGTTTAAAAGAGTGGCTTGCTTGTGGGTGTGGAACGGAAACAAGCAGAACCTGTGGTTTTGTTGTTAAACTGTAAAAGAGGACTGTGTAGCTTGGGTGTGACTGTGAGCCTCATGCAGCATTAGCCATGTCTGCAGCCGGTCACTGCGACATGTCCCAGGCTTCCCTCCCTGACACAGAGGATGGGCCTTCCCGGGGCGTAGGGCACTGAGCAGCCTTGACCTTGGTGATTGTGCTGGGGACAGAGGGCAGGGGTCCCCTCAACACTTCAACTTCACCCAACCATGGGCTAATAAGCAGGAATTTCACACCATATTTTGAGAGGAAAAAAAAACTGGAACACTTCTAAAGCCACCCTGCCTCCCCATGAGTGTGATGGGCCCTGATACAGCCCGGAGAAGGCCGGGCTCTCAGTGGACTCCTTGTTATGGTGACCTTGAAAATACAATGGGAAAGCTGGAGAGAAAAGCAATTTCATCTTTGAAATTACACACCGCTGTTCTCATTCATCTTGATAAGCACTTTTAAGAAATAAAAAAAAAAAGAGGTGGGAATATTGCTGCTATGAGAGCTGTGGAGGCCCCCCCTTCTACAGTCAGTGTAAAGTAAATTTAGATGTTCAAAGATGCATTTGATTTCTATCGTGAACTAAATTGGCCACTTTACAAGGTTGAGAAAGAAGAAAAAGACAAAAAGAAACAACATAGAAGAAAATTTGTTTAAAACCAAATTTTTTTGTATTCTATTTCTAAAACAGAAACATTCTGATAGTGATGTTTATCTAAATAGAAAGCTAACTCTCTATTTTGTTCTTATACTTGCCATTGGGTTGATTTAGTGTGTGTGTGTCTGTGTGTGTGTGTGTGTGTGTGTGTGTGTTCTTTGCCCTGAGGGGAAAAAATCCTCACCAATTAATTATCAACTCCTTGAACTCACGTAGCTTGGGTCTTTCTCCAACACACACAAAATAATGCAACACCTTACACAAAATCTGCTCTCCCTGTAGTCTGGAATGCTTCATTGTTACAGGAATAACAGGCCCCTCTTTGGAATCCAGCACATGATAATTCCCTCTCCCTGTTATCATGATTTTTCACTGAGAAAGGAGGTGAGAGCTGTAGTTTTAAACCCAAGAGGAGGCCATGCCAGGCAGACACTACGAACAAAGGCATGGACTAGGCTGTGTCCCAATTAGAGGATAACAGGGCAAGCCCTGAACTCTTGCTGGACACAGTGAAAAGTCTGCAGCCCAGACCTGCCACCATACTCTATAAAGGACAACAGGGGCTCTATTTGGAAGTTCCTGGCAGTTAGCAGATGGAATAAAAAAACGCAACTTCAAAAATGACCCCTTCTCTCTACTGAAGATCCCTCAGGAGAACTCTTGGAAGGAATCCTGTGATCTGCCAGGGTGAGCAGCCACTCAGCAACCTGGGGTGAGACCTCCCGACACTGTGTGCTGTGCCGGTCTGTGCATCACATCCCATCTTGAAAGGACCAGAAGCATGCTCCGTGACAGCTGCCTATGAGTGATAGTCATAAGGAACAAAATGCCTAATGGGCACTGGAATCTTCCCACCTCCTGCAGAAAACCAGGAAGACAGTGAAATCTCCCACGCTTGTCTCTGGGTACTTCCAGAGCAGCACCTGGTATGCAGGTCTGCACAGCAACCCTCCCCTGCCACGGCACTCCAGGGGCACCTTTGCACAGCTTGCTACACAGAAAGTTTCTCATGCCATGACTGGGAGACAGGGAAGGCAGTGGTGCCACCAAGGCCTGCAGATTGTATGACAGATAGCAGGCTCCCTGACTCCACGCTGTGCCAAGGAGTCTGAAGCTCCCATCTGCAGAGGGTCCCCCTGAGCATGGAGAGCACACAGTGCGGTTGTCACTGATGCTGATGCCGGCTTCTCCTTCTGTTAGCCACAAGTTTTGAGATTTGGGGGTTCTCCACAATGGGGATGAAAAACAATATGTACCACACCAGGTCCTGTAGGTGTGAATTGCTAGAAGCACGTGTGTGATGCACGTTCCTCTAAGAGTGTCTATTAGCCTATAGAGATGAACTACTTAAGCTGGGCGTGGTGGCTCATGCCTGTAATCCCAGCATTTTGGGAGGCTGAGGCGAGCAGATCATTTGAGGTCAGGAGATCGAGACCATCCTGGAAAACATGGTGAAACCCCATTTCTACTAAAAATACGAAAAAAAAAAAAAATTAACCAGGCATGGTGGTTTGTGCCTGTAGTCCCAGCTACTCGGGAGGCTAGGGCAGGAGAACCACTTGAACTCGAGAGGCGGAGGTTGCAGTTAGCCGAGATCATACCACTCCAGCCTGGGTGACGGAGTGAGATTCCATCTCAAAAAAAAAAAAAGAGATATACTACCTGGAGCAAATCCCCTGCATGAGAAAATTTCTCCTCTTTTCCTCATCTTCTTACACTCAATAATGATGGTAACAGAGAAGGAAGATATGATCAGAAGAATAACTATAACCGAGACGCAATTAACTCATTGCATTATTTATTTCTCCTGGCTCCGGAGCAGTTTTTGAGAGCACGTTTCTCACACAGCATCGTTTACATGCTCCTACAACTTCATCAGTAACATTCATGACACTGTAAGGGAATACATGTGTATTGTGCAAACGTACTCACACAAGCCCAGCCAAGAGGTTACAGACCCACCACTGCAAAACAGTGAGATGAATTTAATTAGCTCTTGTATTTAATTCTCCTTCGCCTGCTTAAGGGACTTTAGATTTGAAATGGGAAGGAGAAACCTGGCTGGGATTCATCTATGGAGAACTGATATCCTTCAGAAGCACAGTGGGATGGAATTAAGGACCTGCTTGTGTGAGGATGTAGCTGATGAAATAAGTAACAGTGTAGCCTTTGGCCGCTTCCCAGACTGCTCTGGGAATTTCCCAATTTGCTTTGTCTGGGATTAGTTTTGACATCTCCAAATTTCCAAGCAAATCTCTCACAGGAGAAAAGAATAAATGCTGTTTATTGTTGAGGGGAAATTTAGCTCCTCTTTGAAGGTAATTATCCTTTTCAAAAGATACGGATCTTCCCTCTCCTTTAAAATCACTGAAAATTCTTCCAGGGTCTCCAGAAGTGCGTGGTTTACTGCATGGCAGACACCCACTGATGAGTCATTTCTTTCTCAATTAAGTCTCAAACATGAAGGGCAGATTCTTTCACTCCTAGAATCTGGGAGCTGGGGAGAGAAGCACTTCATTAGTTGAATGAAGAGATAATCTGTAGATAGAATTTGAGAGATTGGGAAAAGAAACTGACTTCTGGGTAATCATGCATTGATTTACTATTACCAGAACATGTTTAATACCCAAGGAGATATTCTCAGTAATATTTTAAAAACTAAGTTCTTCATTTGATTTATTCATCCGGCAATTCATCCTTGATGAAGGATTACTGTAGAATAGTACTGAGTTCTTGATTTCATATGAAACTGGGTGAGTGTGCAGAATGTCGAAGGCAGGATTTGTTCCTAAAGCTTTGATCTTATGTGATATAATTCTGGTGGCGACAATACAGACTCTGATTGAAGGTAGAGAATTGATGCTGATATGGCACAGTGGTGATGGGGGAAGATGCGTCATGGAAAGGAATAGATGACCACGTAGTATTCTTGCAGCACACCAAGCAATGGAGATGTGTGGGAAACAGGCAGCATGGAGTCAGGTGCCACTGATGGTGAAGAGGGGTTCCTGAGGGTGAGGGGTCCTGTGTGAAGGCCAGACACACTCTTCCATTGCAAACAAATAATTTCTCATCTGGAAATGGAGAGAAAAATTCTAAAGACAAACTCTGGTATATTAGCTGAATTTCAAAAAAATATAAGCACCCAACCAAAGCAGATGTGCTCGGCCAAGATCTTGGCCTTGGTTGGGAAAATTTTGGGTGCTGCCCATGGGCTAAATGTATCTTTGAGAATGCTCCCTGTATTAAACCATTCTCACACTGTTATAAAGAAATATCTCAAACTGGGTAATTTGTAAAGAGGTTTAATTGACTCACCCTTCCCCAGGCTGTACAGGAGGGCTGGTTGGGGAGGCCTCAGGGAACTTTCAATCATGGTGGAAGGGGAAGTGAGAGGAAGTTTCCATGGTTGGAGCAGGAGAAAGAGAGAGAAGAGGGAGGTGCTACATACTTTCAAACAACCAGATCTTGCGAGAACTCACTCACTCTCATGAGAACAGCACCGAAGTGTGAGGTGATTACATCATTCTGGAGGATTCAACCCCATGATCCAATCACCTCCCATTGGGCCCCACCTCCCACACTGGGGATTACAACTTGTCCTGAAATTTGGCAGAGACACAGACCCAAACCGTATCACTCCCACGTTTGACTTTTCAGATGCCCGTGAACCACCAAACAGCAGAATCGTCCCGTGATTTCTGAGCATACAGCCATAAGTCTACCTCGCTTGGAGACAGTGCAAAAGCCCCTCTCCAACAAGGTAATTGGTGCCCTCTGCATGGCCTGAATGCTTACATTCTCCCAAAATCCATAGGTTGAAATTCTGACCTTCAAAGTGATGATATTAGAAAGTGAGGTCTCTGAGTAGTGATGAGGTCATGAGGGTGGAGACCTCATGAATGAGATCAGTGCCAGTGTAAAAGAGGTCTGGCTGGTCATGGTGGCTCACACCTGTAATCCCAACACTTTAGGAGGTTGAGGCGGGTGGATCATGAGGTAAGGAGATAGAGACCATCCTGACCAATACGGTGAAACCCCATCTGTACTAAAAGTACAAAAAATTATCTGGGCATGGTGGCACATGCCTGTAGTCCCAGCTACTCAGGAGGCTGAGGCAGGAGAATCACTTGAACCTGGGAGGCAGAGATTGCAGTGAGCAGAGATTACACCACTGCACTCCAGCTGGCCAACAAAGCAAGACTTTGTCTCAGAAAAAAAAAAAGGAGATCCCAGGGAGCTCCCTCACCCTTTCCACCTTGTGAGCACATGAGGACACAATGAGAAGGTGCCATCTACGAACCAGGAAGTGTGTCCTTGCCAGACGCCAAATCTTCCAGGGCCTTGCTCTTAGACTTCCAGCCTCTGGAACTGTGAGCAATAAACATCTGCTGCTTATAAGCCACACAGTTTATGGTGTTTTGTAATAGCAGCTCAAATGGACTGAGACATTCCCTCAGGACCTGCCACTGCTTTGCAGCCCCTCCAGTAGGCCCATGTCGGGGGTTTAGCTGCAGCATAAGTCACTGGGAAATGCTTTGAGGAGATGTCATGGGTCAGCTTGCGGCTCCCTAAAAGAGATGTGGACATCTAATCCTCTGTTGCCTGTGAATTTGACCTCATTTGAATATAGGTTCTTTGCAAATGCAGTCAGGTTAGGATGAAGCCATTAGGCTAGGTCCCAAACCAATACAACTGGTGCCCTCATATGAAGAAGAAAACATCATGTGAAGGCAGATGCATCCCAGAAGGCCATGTGGCAACAGAGACAGAGGCTGCAGTGGTGGACCTGCAAGCCAGCGAACATCAAGGAATTTACCCAGAGTCCCTCAGGGAGGGTGGTCATGTTGGCTTCTGATGTTAGACTTCTGCCTCCAGAACTAGGAGTGGCTACATTTCTACTGCTTTAAGCCACCCAGTTTGTGGAAATTTGTCACAGGACACAGGAAATTTGTACAGGAGGAAAGGCACTGAATTCCAAAGGATCTTCAAGATTTAGCCAGACTGTACAAGCAGGAACAACGAGTGTATACCTAGGATTGTATTTTGAAGGTGGTTGATTAAGGGAACTGGAACACAAAATTTACATGAAACAGTATATTGGCTTGGGAGTGCTTTTCCCATACATAGGATTTATCACCTTTTCAAAGACGCCAGGGAATTCTGCAAACTTGCTACTACAATTGCTCATACAAGCCTGGCCAAAGTGACGGCCCAGCTGTGATGCCAGGATTGCCGCGGCGGGCCATGGAGGGAAGGATTAAAAGGCTTAGAAAGTGTGTCTGCTGGAATGGATGTAGCCTGGTAACCCACCACATTTTCAGGAAGCCTAAAGGACTCACCTCTTTTCCCAAGCACAGAAGGACACAAGCATCTGTAAAGCTTTCAGGGGTGGCCCTTACCTGCAGGCCTAGACTGAGAAAAGAAGGGGACAATAGGGCTCCTCTCACAGGTAGCAACAGAGGTGACTGGACCCTGAGACAATGGAGGCGACATGCTGGTGCCAAGGACTGGCACTTTTCTTAATGACTGGCTGGGTTTAAGTGGCATCCGAGGGGTCCTGACTCACAGAGAGTTATTGAGATGGTTACGAGAACACAGCATTCCTATATGGGCTTCAGGCCAAGGCACTGAGAGCTTCGAGCAGCAGGTGTCAGTGTGGCTGATCAGGAGCCAATGACACCCTCTCCAAAGATGGCTTGCTCCCTTGTCCAATGTCCACACTTCAGCCTGTTTCAGACCCAGAACCCACTGACCAAAGAGATGTTGAGTTCCCAGAGGTGAAGAACAATCCTACCACACTGTGGCAAACGCCATGAGAATGATTGTCTCCTCTGTCTTTCCTCAAGAGACCTACAGCCATTTACCCAGGAATCTGTGCCTGGAGGAAAGGGGTATGTATTGATGATGACTGGACAAAGTATCTGGAATTCCGTTATAAATACACTACGATCCTCAAAGATAAAAGGTCATTACACTTTTCCTACATAGAGGAGTACCTGTTGACACAGAACGGCTGGGCTCCCAGCAAAACCCGACCCTTAAGCCTGGAACCGTGACCCTAAAGGAAAACAGCTGACCCCATTTTTCTACCCAAATGTTGCCTTTTGGCCTTCCACACCCCAGTCCTGTGCCCATAAAAAGATTTCAGCTGGCAGAAAACACAAGTGGCTGAGTGGCGGGGATACTAGTGGCTGAGTGGTGAGCAAAGAAGCAGCAACTGGGCATCAGAGCCTATGGATAGACGCTGCTAACTTCAGATGATATGGCTTCAGGGAATGATCACCTTCTTTCCCACACCATCCCCTTTCCAGCTCCCATCCCCTTGAGAGCCATCACCCAATAAGATCCTCCTCATACATTACCCTTCAATCTGTGTGACCTCATTCTTCCTGGTCGCTGGACTGAGAACCCAGGTGCCGAGAGGGCAGAGGCTCAGATGCTGCTGTGGGGCCTGCACAAAGCCTTCTCCCATCAGAGAGGATGTCTGGCCAGTTCCAGCATCCATTCCCTCCAGTTCCTGCACTTGCTTGCTGGCACGCTGCCTCTCACAAGGAGTGGCCAGCAGTGGGCTGAGTGAAATGAGCCACTCCAGTTCCCACCCACAAAGGGGGTCAAGGGAACTATCCCATCTCATCACGAAGTTAGCCAATAAACAGAGCCACATCCAATACCTAACTTACAGGCAAACTACTGGGTCAATGGGCCCACTTAGTTCTCATTTCTCCAGTGATCAAATCTATAATTGGAATGATCAACCCTGGCAGTTGGTTCAACCCTCAAAACAAGCTCTTGGTTTGTGTAATAAAAGCTGTTGTAATAAGGAAGGGAAATAAAAACCATCCCTCATCAACTGATCAAAATAAATAATCACAAGCAATATTGCAACCCAGCATGCATGATGGAAATTAGTGCCGACACAAAGGGCTAAAAAGAGATGGGTTGGTGGCTCCCCTCACATATCCATTAGCTGACCAGTTTGGCTCTGTAGAAAACGGATCTGGAGAATGTCATAGATTGTCAAGCTCACCAACGTGGCCAACCCGATTTCAGCCACTCTGTCAGATGGAGCCTGTTTCTTAGAGCAGGAACACATGGTCTCAGGTGCATTGTATGTAATTATTGATTTGGCAAACACTTTTATTTTTCTTCCATCTCAGCCAGAAAAATAGAAAGAAAAATAGTTTGTTTCCACATGGAATTGACAACAATATGCATTTTCATTTTTGACACCAGTCTATAATCACTATAGCATCTAGCATAATAGTCCAAAGAGTCTTATTTGTCTTGACATTGACCTATTACATTAGTGCGATTATGTTGGCCAGGCCAGGTGAGCAAGAGGTGGCTAGCATGCCGAAAGCCTTGGTAGAAGACCCACTCTCCTGGGGTTGGTAGTAAACCTTGCAGAAATTCAGAGACTTGCCACATCCATAGACAGGCGGATTCTGATGATCAGGAGGATGCTAAGAAAACTCACTGCATCTTGCACTCCTTCCCATGAAAAACAAACACAACGCCTGGAAGCCCTGTTCAGATCTATAGGGAGGATATTCCACACCTCAGGAAACTTCTTTAGTCTACAACCTGAGTGACTCAAAAAGCCCTCCCATTTAGGTCCCAGGATCTGACGGCTTTGATGTTGGGAGTGATGTCAGGGAAGGGAAAATGCACTTTATGAAGTGTGTGGCAGTGCAGCATGCCTGAGTAAACTCAGCACAGCAGAACCCCGGGGGCTGAAGCAAGACCATGGCGCTCACAGTAGAACGTGGTCTGCCTCTTTCAAAGCAACTGGCATGCTCCTAGACTCTCCCAGGGACTGACCCCTGGATCTGTGACATTGGGTGACCATGCATCCAGGTTTGCCCATCATGAGCTGGGTCCTGTCAAGCCCGCTGAGGGCCCAGCTCAGGCAGGACCAGCAAAGTCCTATCCTAAGATGGAAGTGGTGAATCTGGGCTGGAATGTGAGTGGGCTGAGGGCCTGAGCAGATGGTCTGGACCATGCTGGCCTCAGTGCTGTTGCAGCAGGGTCCTTCCCTTGGTTCCCATCTGTAACTCTATGGGAGATCTTCCAGCCAGTCGAAGAAGGAGGGAGAAACTTAAGCTGTGGATGTGTTCATGAGTCCAGTGCAAAAATAGATAGCTGTTGCCCTCCATGCTTGTTTGGGGGTGGCTTTGAATAACAGTACAAAGGGAAAATTATCTCAATAAAAAGTGCTTCTGCAGCAAAGCTGGTCACCTCTTTGTGGAAAGAGAAGTGGTTCAAAAGAATACATGTGGACCCATAGGAAGTGGCCAATGGCCTAGCCAGCTCGCCATAACCTGGAAAGAATAGATTGGAAGATCAGGAGAGACCTATGGGTGAAGCATGAGCATGGCCACATGGGAGTAATCCCATAGAGTTTGAAGGGAATAGAGTTTGAAGATCCTTAGAGTATACATTAATTTATATCCAAAAACATCCCCCGAGGAAGAGCTACTAAAGCAGTAGTAAGAATGACCTGCTCTGCAGCGACAGTTCCCCTCTGGTGACATCGATCCTTGTGCTGACATGACAAACACATGAGAAACTGATGGTGGTGGCACAGATGGAGACGATGTTTTTGCCCAAGAGCCTGGACCCCATTGGCTGAGGCTGAAGATGCTGAGCTGACCACTTCTGCCAGTGACATCAACCTGCCAGTCATGGGGACCAACATGGAGCACCTGGTAAGGCAGCATTCCTGGAGGAAACATAATTTGTCTCTATTAGGCCCCTTCCAGTCTAATGGGCCAGCAGTGTGTTCTCACAGAAGTAGAGGATATTCTGAATTTGCTGCCACAAACTCCAGCCAGCCTCCTGTCTTGAACTTGCAGAGGGTTTAACCCATTGGCTTGGGGTGCAACCTGATAAGGATGGTTCCTCAGCATAAGAGTTGCAGGGGTGGCCCATGATTATAGGATTTGTGATTATGTCATATATGTTGCTGGTCTTCCAAGAGCGCTCATCATCCTGGTAGCAATATCCCGTGAGGATGGGGTGCCACGTTCCAGAGCACAGCATCTGCGTTGAACCAAAGTTCCTTACAGGCTGTGCTGCACCACTGATGGAGGACTGCAGGGGTCTGGCATTGAGAGGTGTCCGTCCTCTCTAAGCATCCCTCACCATGACTCATCCCGACAACTTTGTGCTTTACAAAGTTAAAGGTTCTTGTCCCCATAAAGGGGGCACTTCTGCCACAGAACAAAGCAAGACTCCCAATGAATCATAACGCTTTGAGCTTCATGGACGCTTTGAGCTTGTTCACTGAGGGGCTAGCAGGGAAGAAGAGGTGTGTCACTCTTTTGGCACAGGTGGCTTTCATCAGCAGAGGGAGGAGCAGCAGCCACCGTGCAGTGGGAAAGGGCTGCTCTGAAATTACAGAGAGAAACAGGTCTGGGTGGTGCAGGGGCTGGGCTGTGGTGGACTCAGAGATGTGCTGATTCCCCAGAAGTCCTTGCTCCTCAGTCATGCTGTGGGCTCCCTGAGCAATGCCTTCAGTGAGAGGCCAGGCTCTTCCCCAGGCAGTTGTACCCAAGCAATGCAGGGTTTGGTCCCATGTCAGCCTTTCTAATGATAAATGCATCCCCAAAGCTCCCCTGTGAGCTGGCTGAGGTTTTCTGGGGTCTGCACCACCGACTGACTTCTCCCTTTACCCACCCCTGCTCCCTCCCCTCCTTCTCCCTTGGTGTTGATTCCTCATAAACACCTTCTACCCTGAAGACCATCTCCTCTCCTGTTTCCAGATGAGCAACCTATCTCCACAACGTCCTGTCTAGCTTCTCTCAGACTGCGGGAGCCACCTGGAAATCACCTCCCCAGAAAGCGTTCTCTGCCCTTCTACCTCCACCACCAGGCTGGGGGACCCAGCGCCCCTTCAGGCCCGTTTCTTCTGCGTGCTCTTCTTCCTCCACACGCTTTCCACATTCAATTGTGCCTTCTCTATTCTCACCCACCCCCTGCCTGTGAGCTGTTGCCTGGGACAGAGAGCAGGTCTTAGTGCCTCACCCTAGGCATCCAGTCCAAGTGCAGACTGCACACACGTGGGCAAGTAAATGAATCCCTCAGGGATGTTGCATGAAAAATCTCCCAAACACGAAGCAATTTACATACTAATAAAGGAAGCTAGAAGGTGCCCAAGCAATGCAAAGTTTGGTCCGAAGTCAGCCTTTCACATGAGAAATGCACAATTGCACAGTTAACAAAACAACCTGTAGTCCTGCTCCCACCTCTGCATTTTACCTGTGATCACAGTTAACTTCTGAGTGCCAGCCACGTGTGCCCGAGTTCTTAGTGCTTTACCTCCACAGCAGAAGAAACCTAGGAGGTGGGTTGTATTATAGATCCACACTTTATGGGTGAGAAGAAGAAGGCACAAGGGGAAATTCCCCAGAATTCACTCTAGCGGAGACCTGGGTTCCGCCCCCGGGCTGTCTGGCTGCTGGGTGTGCTCCCTGCTTGGGCTGGCCGCAACTTTGCACAGTCAGAGGGCTGCAGCTTTCTGCACAGTCAGAGGGCTGCAGCTTTTCACATGCGTCTTAGATGCCGTGGAAGTATTTTCTGACTCCGCCTCATGGGAGCTCACTCTTGCAATTCACATCCTGACACCCGATGTACTACTTGGGGAGAATTTGCACACACTATTTGAATTTTAGCTTCTGGAAATTACTGACAGTCATTCTCACAGGGCTTGGTGAGATCTAAAGATGTTGTGTTTATTATATCTTGCATAGTTTATTGTTCACACCACATGATTGTAAATTATAATTGAGTCCATTGTTAAAAATGTAGTATTTAAAATACACAAAATTTCTATGAGCACAGGCCTGCACCAAGACTGTATTGTCCTCTACATAAAATAATGCAAGTGGAAGTTGAAACTTTCAAATTCATTACTTATCTTCTGATTTTTAAATTAGAAAGCTGCATTCAACTAAAATGTCTTTTCCTTTTATTGTACTCTGTCAAAGTTATTTGTGTGAGAATTTTTTTTTTTTTTTTTTGGCTTTTCTGTCTCATATGGTCTTCAGGCCTACATTCCCAAGGAACCTCATCTAGGGTGGAATTTCTAAAATGATCAGGAAAAACCAGACACCTGGGGGAGGCCGAGTCAGGAGGGCAGATCCCCTGGTACGCCGGCTGGAGTCTATTTCTGCTGAAACCCAGCTGAAAGAAGCCACTGTTTTCAGTGGACATGAGGAGGTCCTGGGGGAAAAGAGAGGAAGCTGGGCTTCCTGATGAGTGAAGAGTCAAGCATGTTCTTTCCAGAGCACACATCATCACCCAAGCTAAAGCCGTAGAGGCGTGGGGTCAGTGCAGGCTTGAGAGAATAAACGCAGAGCATTTTGCTGCATATCCAGGACTGGACATGACTTCTGGGCCTGTTTCCTAAGACGTCAAAATATCTATAATTGCAGAATCAAAACACAGGGAAGAAGCCATCGAGCTAGAGAATCCTTTCTATCACCATTTCCTGGAACACAAAGCCCTGTTCTGTGTCCCTTTGCCCAGGGTGCCTCTTAAATGCCACCAGAGCCTTTCCCTACTTTGGTCACCATGAAAAAATTTAACTAGAATGAAAAGGGATTGAATGACATGATTGTGGATGGTCTGATCAAAAGCTGTTGCCACAAATATGACGTACGAAGGAGAGAGGCCAATTGTTAGCGATACCCCCAAACGAGAGTCTGCGTTTACCTTCCAATGAGGCAGCGCAGGTTAAAGTCAACAGACAGAAGAATATTCTCTAAGTGTCTGCTCCATGTCCTGGGGGAAGAGGCCCCTGACCATCCCTTCCTAAAATGAGGTAAGGATGTAACTTGAAGTAGGTCTTCTTTATCAGCCCCTTGCTCTGACAAGTCGATTTCAGATTTCAAGTTTAGACAGCACGTTTTCTAAAGGAATTTGATCCCTTCTGATTTTATTGCAAACCAGGGAGATGTGGTCACAAAGGGCCTCTTTCACAGACAGGAAGAGTTTTCACCTGGAAAAATAAACTGACAAAGACAACATTTACATATTGCTGATGATATAGTGCCCTTGGAGAAAACCCTACACAGCCTTTTAGCTAATGGTGCATTTTAAAAGATGGAAATGGCAGGACATATCATAATACATAATCTGTCTGTTTCCTGTCCCGATTTTAGTGAGTTTCCCACCCAGTGGTGTCCATGGGACACCTTGTACCAACATGAATTTTAGAGAACAAGACTCGTTACTCAAATGGTAGATCTTTAAACACTTGGCCCTGTTCACTGCTTCAAAAAGCTGTACAATGACTTTTGTTACTGTCAAACTTGAGAAAAAATAAAACATGGAGGAAACAGACATAGTGTAAGTTTTATTTATAGAGAATTCATCCTGATCTGTTCATCAAGAAAACAAAGTATACGCTTGATTATTAGATAAGAGATGAACTCTGATGACAATTCACGACTTACACTTTTGTTGCAAACCTGGTCAGTTTTATATGTAATTAGCTACTTACTCAAACCAGCCAGATTAGGGACACATCTGGCTTGCATTTGGAAGTTGGAATTGGAGCCGAAATATAGTAGGTATGAGAAGAGGAGCTTATTATTGAAGATAAATGGAAGAGGAGAGTTTCCCGCAAATTCTGACCCCTTTGGCATGTTCTAGATTGATTGAGAGTGCTGCTGGGCTGCAGCCATGCCACAATACCTCTCAAACCAACCTGAAGTTTCTGAAAAGATTCTGCAAGATTTCATAATTCCACCAAGATTTTATAATTTTAGGATTTCACCAAAAAGCGGGGTGACTTGAGCTGTCCCAAAAGGTAGAGACCACATCTTGGGGCTCTCCAGAGCTCCCCACTGCCCCACAGGTGGGTGCAGCAGGACGTCTGTGGCAAAGCCACTAACGGCATTGATATTTGTCACTTTTTACATTCAAAGCAGTAATTTCCAGGCCTCATTCATTCAAACTATCACGGGCCCTTTGGAAAAGTTTGCGTAGACTTAATGGATCCTTGTGGTAAAAATGCTTGGATTTGTTGTCGATATGATTTGAAGGGAAAAAGTGGGGTGATTACCCTGCAATGCTGCTTGCCCAACATTGACCCTGGGGAGCCTCGTGCCATTCTCCTCTCTGGCATTTTAAGTCAATGTTCTGTGTCACCCTGCAGACCAGCCCAGCATCTGACAACACAGACCCCATGGGAAGCCTTGGAAGCTTTAGAAGCTTACATCAAAAGCATGGGTTAAAATCCACTGTACATCTTTCCAAAGTGGGAACAGAAGTTCCTTTTTATCCCTCGATCAGTGGAGCTCACCTGTAGGAAATGTTACACCTTTATATTAAACCGATGAATTGTCTCTTCTGTATAAACTAGAGATATTCTTGACAGGCTCAAAGTCATTAACACCTCCCAGGAACGCCGGGTAGAGCCCCGAGCGCTCTCCCTCCCTTGCCTCTGCATGCTCGGAAACCCGCTGCTCCTGAAACCCTCAAGCACATTTTCCTCTTGATACTTACATCGCTGATTTATTGAAATGAGCAAAAGCCTGTATGTTGGCAGGATAGTCCCTGACACAGATGTGTACAGTAAAACACATTTGATGTTTTCAAATAAAGACCTTGCCTTAAATTAGCAAACTATTGGATTACTCTGACAGGTTGGCAAAACAAATCATCAGTCAACGCTTGTCACAACCTATCTGGAGGCACCTTGCTGGGGTCCGGCCAAGATGCTCAGCAGAAGGAGTGCGGGGAAGGTGGAGGTGCGCCTGAAATGTGAGCCCTCCACACTGCACCTTTGTGGCTTTCCTTTAAAGATACCGTGGAAACCAAAACTTGCTTTATTTTAAAGAACCTGTTGAAAACAGGCATTTGGTTTTAAATCTACTGTCAGCCAATAAAGAGTGGTTTGTTCTCCCTCCCTTCCTCCCTCCTGCTCACCCTCTCTTCCTTCCTTCCTTCTCCCTCTTTAAAAATATCTAAACCTTGAATACTTTCCAAAAAACAATGCCCTACCATTGTGGATATAATCATCACCCTATTTTGCTTAAGGTTTATTTTACGAATACATTTGTGAATTTTACTGTCAAATAGTCAATTCCACAGGTGGGTTTTGCCAGTTTCTCCCAGGCACTAGCACATTGAAATTGATTTGAATTATTCTTTTTAATAAGAGAGTAATTGAAGCAGTAATTAATGTATTTGGAGGCATGAAACATTTATTACTGGCATAAAACTGTGTCTAGCTGTACCTGGCACGCTATCTTTCTTCCTCACTGATTCCTTTTCAGTATCTGCATTCCGTCTTTCCAATTTATTTTCTGAGCCTATGTAGTAGGTAAAATTATTTGCTGATAGTGACAGGAAAGAAAAATGGCATCATTTTCAGGAATTTCGGGGATGTTACTTCGTCATAATTTTTAGGCTCTCTCTAGTTCTTACTCCGTTCACTGGTGTGGGTTAAAGGTTTACTCTTTCCTTCACAGCAGTCAGGAGGGCACAGCACACATCTACTAAATAAACAAAAATATACAACTGGAATGGATCACCAAGCAGCCAGCCGCGATGAAACACAAGCTGACGTATGTACAATCTGAGTATAGTTCAAGGGTTTACACACAGAGGCTGCTTCTCCAACTCGACAAGGGGATGGTTCACTTGATGTGTGCTTTTTCACATCTCAGTGTCTCCAGAAATTCAAATGTCTGGGCAACAGCAGAGGGATAGCTTCCTTCTCACTAGCCCAGGGATAAGCAGGATGCAAAGCAGGGGCTCCCAGAGTGGATTTGACAAGGAGAAAGGCATGACTCTATAAACCTGGGACAATAGCAGGTTTAGAGGCATCTTGCTTTTCTGAGAACAAAGGCATACACAGAGTCCTGAACTTGCAGGGTGGGTGGCTTGTACTTCCCAGGGCAGGGTACAATTCCAGTGACATCCTGATGGAGGGGCTTTCAACAGCAATCAGTACCTTACAAAGGCTCCTTTGTACAGTTTTGTACGTAAGCTGATTTTAATACGGTGGCATGCATAACTGCTAGTAGTTATTTAATTAAGGCATTTTAGTAACTGCAATGAATTCATCTACTTTTCAGATCTGGGTTCATTTTCTGGGGAAAAATGTTTACTTCAACAAGTTCTAATGATATAGAAATGTCTTTAAGGGTTTTCAGAATCATTCAGTCCCACCCCAATGCAATAATACAAAACAATACGTGATTAAGTTAAAATAACACTTGAAACCATCACAGAGATTCGGGAGGGTTAGCTGTGCTTTTGTTTTCATTCTTCCTGTTTTCTCCGCTCAGCCTACTGAGACTGGTCTTAGGGTGTGCACCCAAAACGAGCTGGACCTAAGACCCCTGCACATCACTGGGGTGCCTACACACCACTCTGGGTTTTCAGTTTCAGGAATCCCAGTGCTTACCTTGCATTGATGTCCTGCTTGTAGCCAACGCGCATGGATCAGCACTGAATTCTGTATGGCTCTAAGCTCCTGTGGAGGGAAACGCCGCTGATTTGAGCACAGCAGTGGAGGTTATTTGGGAGAAGGTGGTGAGGAAGTGGTGCAGGTGCTTTAGAGTAATAAATGCAGGAGATGCAGTGAGTTCTATCTCAAAAGCCAGTCCTAGGTTTGCTATTTCCTCTCCAGTTTCATCACTACGACCCCAGGGATGGTCACAGTTGCCACTACAGAACACATTTCTGTGTGTTTATGTGCTTGTTATTTGCTTTTATGTTTTCTTCTTGTCAGTCTCTGCTTCCGGAATCCAAGTTCAACAAGAGAAGAATCCTGCACATATTTCCTAAGCTTTTGAGGGGCATACCTGGTTTCTGGCACTTAATAAATATTTAATGAATAGAGGAATACTACTGAAACAGTGAACTAAGTCTCAAACCCAAACTCACGGTGAGTCTGTAGTTACATCTTTTCACGAGAAAGACAACAAGGCATCTTAGCCAGCAGTTTGTGTGTGCTGGAATAAAAAAAAAGAGAGAAGGAAAAAGAGAAAGAGGGTGGGAGAGAAAGATGGAGATAGGGTTTATTCTGCCCTGCAGCATGGCCTGGGCATTTTTGCACACCTATTTTAAACAACTTACCTGACATGTCACTATTAATCCCAGACATGCTGTCTCCAAGGTCATCAGGCTGATAAGGTAGGGTTCTGTCCCGGTTATCTGCATAGCAGTTGGCGTAATTGAATCACCCAAACAATCAATTCCCATGCAAGGTGGTGCCAATGCTTTCACAGAGAACCTAGTGCTTTCTTAATAATTAAACAGATTTAAAATACTACTCTCACCACCAACTATCATTAGCACTATCGACACTCTTCTCCAGTTATACTATGCTAGTTCTTCTAGCCTCGGAAAAGCAAATTGTGCAGAAAATGGTGTCATGAAATGTGAAAGGGAGATCGGGGCTCTCCCTCAGGTACTGCAGAGCAGTCCATCACATTTGGCTCTATTTGGCTCTGCCGAGCAGAGGCTCAGAGCAGGGCAGAGAGACAGGGTCCACTCTCAACTGAACTTCGTAGGGTCTTCAAGTCAAGGGCTTCCCAGCTAGGCCTCCTCAGCTGCTTCTCTCAGATACCCGGCTTCAATTTTGCTGCTCCAGAGAGGCCAGGTGGCGTCTTTTTCTTCACAGCATAGTTCACAACACTGGCTAAATGCCAAGAGGACCCAGAAAAGTGAAGGTTTAGACTCAGTCTCAGGATTTCTCTGTGTAAAACTTCAGAATGAAAATGTAGCTCTGAAATGATGCTCTCCTGAGTGCAAGTTCACCCTTCCCATCACTGATGTCAGATCACTCTGAGATCTGTGGTCTGCTTCTGCTTGGATATTTGAGTCCCTTTAAAATCATATGCTGCACATCACCCATAAGGCGGGGGTATAGGAGGAGGGGTCTTGGGGAGGTGATTAAGTCCTTGGGAATAAAAGAGGCCCAAGGGAGCTTTTTCACACCTTCAGCCATGGAGGACAACAGTAAGAACAGCTTCCTGTGAATCTGGAAATGGGCTGTCACCAGACAAACTTGCTGACATCCCGATCGTGGACTTTCCAGCCTCAGGAACTATGAGGAATAAATTTCTGTTGCTTTAAATTATCCAGTCTATAGCATTTTGTTATATAACAGACGACATGGCTTAAAACACAGTCTGAACTTTTAGCCAGCACGTTTCATTCTCATGGAGCATGGACTGTTTCATGATCCCTGCTTCTGTACACTGCTCTATTACAAACTAGTTGCCGATTCTTAGAGGTCATCTGTAGTGTATGGAATCTCTCCAGAGAAGGTCAGCAATGAAACTCCTCTCCTGGGTTTTAGTGGAGAAGACACTCATTTCCTGCACCTGTTACATCAATGCCACTTCCTAACTGAATGTCTTGCATGCAACCACCTTCTACCAAACCGAATTTGCTTTCCCGAAGGAGCTGGAAAAGCTCTGATTTGCTGAAGCCCAGAGCCCAGTTTCTTGCCCAGTCTACATGGATTTTAACTATAGTGGCCTTTTTCTAGTTCTTACTTTTCTTCCAAGGAAGTCTTACCTCTGGCCACCAACACTTCTGGAAAAGTCTACTTAATTTGCAAGGTATGACCACTTGCTGCACACATTCACGGAAGGCCTACAAAGGGCTGGGCACTGTTGCAGCAGATACGAGTAGAAGGATGAACATAATAGACCGTGGCCGTGAATCCTTCTTTGAAAGAAATGAAGAAAAGAAGAAAACAATTCAAAATGTGAGAATAAGACAAATCAGAATAAATGGGTAAGCAAATGAAGGGGAGGGAGCTGTGGGGCAATGACTCTCACTAGAGAGAAAGAGCCTCTATCTCTAAGGGCAGGCATTCTGGACCAAATTTTCCCACTGATTTGTTCCCAGTGCCTATAACATAGCAGGGCACTGAATAGAGAGTTTAGGGAAAGCTGCTATGAGAAGGTCACATTTTAGTAGAGACCTCATGAAGAGAAGCAGGAGAAATGTGGAGACTGTGAGTGACTTTGTGCAGAGAGAAGAGCAGCAGGTCTATGAGCCCTGAATGGGAATAGATTCAGACCTTAATGGGAATAGGTTGAGCCCTGAATGGGAATAGGTTGAGCCCTGAATGGAAATAGGTTCATCCCTGAAAACGAACAGGCTCAGCCCTGAATGGGAACAGGTTCAGCCCTTTTAGAGACCAGTCATGGCAGCAAGAAGGTCAGGGAGGTGTGAAAGACCGGGTCACATGGGACCACGGGGTCGTGTGGGACTGTGGGGTCACATAGGACCAGAGTCATGAAGATTTCTGGATATTTTTCTAGGAGTAAGGGGGAGCCACTGGGCAGCTCTTAAGCAGAAGGCTTGCCTGTTCTGATATATTTTAAACAGACTCAAAAAACTTTCTCTGGAAAATGACTTACTGGGAAACAGAGAAAAATGGATATAGGAAAATGTTAAGCAAACAGTCATATTATTTATAAAATTAATTATCAAAAGTGAAAACTTCCAAGTAGAGAATGTGCAGGGTTCAATAATAATCACTGACAATCTATGTCAGTACAGGGCTCACCTGGGGATCACAAAACTTTAAAGGAATCACTTGTGGAAACCTTGTCATTGAAGAGTATGTTTAACCTGTGAGTGATTGATCTAGAAAGAGGCACTGGAAGGTCATTCTTGCCTGCGGTAACTGCATGGGACGAGGAGCTCCTGAGCTGACTGGCACAGGGGCCAGATCGCAGAGACACCAGGCTGAGATTGACGATGTGGGGTCTTGTGAACAATGTAGGGATTTGTGTCCAGTCCCCTGGAACAATGGAAAGTCACGGAGAGTGTCAGCCAGTGAATTCCTGACCCATCTATTGAATTTAAAAGGCCTACAATGTCACAACGAAGAGAATGGATGGAGGGCAGCCACAAGGTTGGGAGGATGCTGGTCTGAGCTTTGCAGTGCCCCATGAGAGCACAGCATCGTGGGTACCAGACATTGGCAAGGGAAACAGAGAACCAGTATTGGGAGGGAAAGTTCTTGGGACTGACAGAAAGTTGGAGGCTGCAGGGGGCGTATGGAGTGTGGCTCTACAGGTCCTTGCACACACCATGAACGGATGGTGCTGCCCTTCACGGATGAGGGAAGCGCTGAAGGAGGTGCTGAGTTCAGTGATTTATAGTCCAGGGACTGCAGCCTTCTCCTTTTCCAAGTCACCACCTAATGAGCCTTAGATGCCATGTTAAGTAACAAGGAAGCTTTTAAAACGTGTTCTTCAGGACTGTGCTCTGTGCAAATACTTTTTGGATGAGACCTCAAAGCACAGGCAACAAAAGCAAAAATAAAATAAAATAATAATAGGATTACATTAAGCTAAAAAGCTTCTGCAAAACAAAGGAAACAATCAGAGTGAAGATACGACCCACGGAATAGGGGGAAATATTTGCAAAGTATCAATTTCATGCGGGATTAGTAACCAGAATACTTAGGAAGCTCAAACAACCAAAATTCAAAAACATATAATCTGGTTTAAAAATGGACAAAAGATCTGAATAAACATTCCTCAAAATGAAACAGACAAATGACCAACAGTTGTGTGAAAAAAAAAAATGCTCAATATCACTAGTCCTCGGGGAAATGCAAATCCAAACCACAGTGAGATATCATCTTACTCCACTTAGAATGGCTTTTATCAAAACGATGGGAACTAACAGATGCTGGCAAGGATGCAGAGACCAGGGAATGCTCACACATTGTTGGTGGGAATGCAAATTATCACGGCTACTACAGAGAACAGTATGGAGGGTCCACAAAAAACTAAAAATAGAGTGACCATATGATCCAGCAATCCCACTACAGGGTTCTCAGAACCCACTAACAAAACACAAGCAATTCTCTGCCTTAACCTCCGAGTAGCTGGGATGACAGGCAAGTGCCACCACACCCAGCTAATTGTTTTTTCTTGCATTTTTAGTAGAGATGGGCTTTTGCCATGTTGACCAGGCTGGTCTTGATCTCCTAACATAAGATGATCTGCCTGCCTCGGCCTCTCAAAATGCTAGGATTACAGGAGTGAGCCACTGTGCCCAGCGTATAATACTATTTTAAACTATATCTTTTATATGTTTAAATATAGTTAGATACTTATTTCCTTCACATACCTAGTAGAGACATGTTTAGATATACATTTCCTTCACATACCCAGTAGAAAGCAAAATATTGAAGAAATATCTGCTTGCCCATGTTTATTGCAGCACTATTTACAACAGCCAAGATATGGAATCATCCTAAGTGCTTATCAATGGATAAATGGATATAGAAAATATTATATATATAATTTAATATTACTCAGCCATAAAAAATACCATCCTGTCATTTTCAGCAATATGAATAGAGCTGGATGTCATCCTGTTATAAATGCCATAATCCAGGCACAGATAGACAAATATTACATGTTCTCCTGCATATGTGGGAGCTAAGTATGTGGAATTAATGAAATAGAGAGATTATTAGTGGTTCCCAAAGGCTGGGAAGGGTAGAGAAAAAGGGTGATGACGAGAATTGGTTAATGGGAATAAAAATACAGCTAGATAGATGGAGTAAGATCCAGTGTTCAAAACTACAGTAGGATAACTATAATAACAACATCATACTCCATAGATCAAAATAGCTGAAGAGAAGAACTAGAATTTCCCCAACACAAAGAAAAGCTGAACACTGGAGGTGATAGATATCTGAATTTGATCAATGCATATTGTACTGAATGCCTGCAACATCAAAATATTGCATATCTCTACCAAAGAATGTACAATGAATAAAATCTGAAAACAATATTTTACAAAGAAGTTAAACAGACTCTGGTTTAAATTCAAAAGCCTACCCTTTTATAGTCATACACCACACGACGATGTTTCAGTCAATGACAAACCACATGTATGAAGAGGGTTCCATATATTTATAATAATAATATCATTATTATTTTGAGACAGAGTCTTGCTCTGTCACCCAGGTTGAAGTGCAGTAGTGTGATCTTGGTTTACTGCAACTTCCGTCTACCAGGTTCAAGCAATTCTCCTGCCTCAGCCTCCCGAGCAGCTGTGATTACAGGCAAGTGCCACCACACTGAGCTATTTTTTTTTTTAATTATTTTTAGTAGAAATGGGATTTTGCCATGTTAGCCAGGCTGGTCGCAAACTCCCAACTTCAGACGATCTGCTTGCCTTGGCCTCCCAAAGTGCTGAAATTACAGGCATGAGCCACCATGCCCAGCCTATACTATTTTTTAACCTATGCCTTTTGGAGTTTAAATATATTTAGATACATAGATACATACCATTGTGTTACAATTGCTTGCAGTACTGTAACGTGATGCACATGTTTGTAGTCTGCGAGCAACAGTAGCCTAGGTGTATGGTAGGCTACACAATCAAGTTTGTGTAAGGACACTTTAGAATGTTCACACAGACAAAAATGCCTGAGGACACACTTCTCAGAACATCTCCCCATTAGGCAAGGCATGACTACTTTTTACTCTTCTGAATATCATCCAGACAGATATATTGATATAGTTACAGCATTGACATTTAATAATAGGTGGAAGGGTACAGTCTTCACAAACCCCTCCACTCTTCAGTATCTAGAATTTAATTTTGTACATGCGGTTCCTCCTATGTTGACAGCCCCGCCCACATAAATCAGCTCTTGCATACTGATGGTGTGGACCCAAGAGGCAAACTGAGAGGAGAGAATCGAAGACGTGGCAGGAAGAAGAGAAAACCTACTTTGGTCTATGTAGTAAAGGCAATTGGTTAAAGACAGGAGAGAAAAATGTCAAGACTGCAGCTTGTGAGAGAGTTAAATTTTGAGGTGCTTGGCAGAAAATTGGGAGCTGTATCAGTCAGGACAGGCAGCATCATGCTGCAGTAACGACCACCCCCAACAACAACATCTCAGTGGCAAGCACCACGAAAGCCTGCTTTTTCACTGACTGTTACATACGCATGATGGTGTTCTTTCCAGAGGGGGCTGGTCTTCTGAGTCATTGTCATTCTCCTTCCAGGATGCAGGCTGATGGGCAGCCGCAGGGGAAGTGTTGTCACCTCAGCAGCAGAAAAAAGAGGGCACTTTCTCTTTTTTCAAGAACTACTCTCATTTTTCCTGCTGGACATGACCACATTAGCCTGCGGGTGTCTCAGACCACCTTTGCTCCCTTCTCAGTGGCCAAATCCTATTATATGACCACCAGTGAGTTGGAGAGGGCAGGACTATATTGCTCACATAGGGAGGAGGGCTTTCAGTCAAGGAAGAATAACACCTTCTGCTTTAGGGCGGAAGGGAATGTGATCTCGAAGCAGTCGTAGTCAATTATGAGCACACCCTTATTTGAAAATTCTGTGAACGCTGTGAGTAGAATACGAGTTGCTTTAATTACGTCTGCTGGTGGCAGTTCCTTCCTCAGAGTCACATTTGTCCTCACCTGAACCGAACTTCACACCTCCCAGAGTCACAAGAGCTCTACGGGGTCTTCTCCACCTGAAGCAATTCATTCTGAGATGTATGTCTCTCCACATCTTCTGCTCCTCTCCATTTATGTTAGAGTTAAGGATGTAACTTTGACTTTTTATAATACTTAGTAATTATTACTTAACTGAAATTTATTGGTATTTAACTTTAAACACCAAAAAATAAGGAAATTACCTGCAGTTAGTAATAACATTGAACATGGTTGTGTGCTGTTTGCAAAGCAGAGACTATTTTCTTGAGCCATGCCTGTAAGTTCTCAGGAGAGCACCTTCTCATCTTTCTAAGTGTTCTCACTGAAGATCCTATTTATGCGGAAGAGATGTCCTTTCCATATCATCATAAAGAAGAAAGACACAGGTGGTTCATTTACACCTTAAAACAGATGCTGACAGAGGTTTCCGGGTCACATCCGTCACACACCTGTACCCCTTACGGTACCCAGAGACCCCCACCCACAATACAGTTGGCTACAAGGGGATTTGTCCAGAAGCAGACACTAAGACGTGGCAAACCCAGCTCTCCTGCCTCAGTTTTTTCCCTCTCAGTATTTTCTTACTGGTACTGACTCTAAAAATAGTCAAGGAGTATTAGGATCTGGTTGTGCCCTGACTTAGGAAAGTGACAGAAAAAATCCAGCGAGTTTTGATTACTAAAAGTCACATAGAAACAAGCATATACTTCTGTGTGGACTGAATCCTACATATCACGTTAACAGCCTGGAGGGATGGTTAGGAGCGTGGACTTGGGAACTACTCTTCCTGACTTCACAGCACAGAACCACTGTTCTTATTAGATATATGAGCTGGGGATAATTACTTAAACATTCGGTGTCTCAGCTTCCCCATGTAAAAACTGGGCATGAAAGAGGGTCTGCCTCATAGGTGAGTGTGAAGAGGAAATGAGTTGGTGCATGTCTAATGCTTAGAACATAGCCTGGCTCATAGTAAGTACTTGATAAGCATTATTTGTGTGTGTGTGTGTGTGGGGGGATTCCCTAACAATATCAGATTTTGCATATTTTAAATGGATTAGTAAATTTTACAGCAGTCTTATAAATATTTTGAATGTATGAAAAGGAGTTTCCAGAATGGTGTTCTGGTGCATCCACCTTCGTCCAGGGACAACCTCAGGACAAGTTATCAGTGTGCGAACTCCTAGTAAACCAGATGACTTTGGACGTGACATGCTCCTCTGATGTCCTCATCCATCCCATTGTGCCCTAATCAGCCCTCAACCAATTACTGATACCCAGGAACTGGGAATCAGATATTTGCCAATGGAGGTTTGAGAGCTTAACGTATGCATACGCATGAAAACAAGAGTGATCTTTTAGGTGTCATTTAAGCTCTGTGTGCAACAAATATTCAAAAACCATGTTCCTGGGCCTGCTGCAGGTGTTGTTGGGAGGAGCTACAACGTCCAAGACAGAGAACTCCAGGACAGGCAGGCTGGGAACAAGCAGGAGGTTCTCTGCCTGAGTACCATTCTGTACCGTTCAGGCAGGAAGCCCGGTGCAGTGACTCCTAGCTGACCTTCCCATCTTAATGTATTTCTGGTTCATTGGAGTCCTCAGAGATTCCAAGGTTCTTATGGATTAATTTTCAGGCCAATTCCTTTTTACTCTTGAATATAATTTGTATAGGCTGCATAAAGAAGGACCATGCTATTTAAAATCCTTTCTTCCTCTAGGGGCAGGGAACAGAGAATCATCCAGACACAAATGGCCATGCCAGGGGTGACAAAACTTGAAGCACAGGCAAACTCTTCTTTCTGCTGAGTAGCAGGTATGCTACCTGCTGTCTCTACCCTCTTGCAGCAGGAAGCAAAGTCAGAGGGGCCTGGGCTGCTGTGACCCCCAGGCTGGGAGCCACGGGTGAGGCTCACCCCCACCGGCCCTCCCAACAGAAGGGCCCTGGTCAAGATGACAGCCACTGAAAACTGTGTCCTCTCAGCCTGGAGCAGGGAGGCCCTGGGATCAGATTACCTTGGGATTGAATTACTAGAAGCACACCCAAAAAGAACAACGGTTGCTTCTAAACATAGGAAAAAGAAACCTACATGGATGAAAGTAAAAGAGAAAAAAAAAACAGTTTGGTTTTACAAACATCCACACCATTTTAAAGCAGGGTTCCTTCCTGTCCCTCTAGAACAATGGCTATGACGAAAAAGCAGCCAGATTGTCTTCCTACAAGACCTGCTTTTCCAACCTCTTGGTGAAATGTGATGCAGTGGCAGACGGGCACAGCCTGCACCCTGGGATTACAGGCGTTCTTGTGGGCAGCTTCATCTTTAACCCCTTGAGGCCACCAAATATCCATTACCTGGCCGGGCGGAACTGAAGACTGCCTTTGCAGGCCTCTTACCTGAGCCTATAGGCAAACCATCTTCCCTGAATCTATGACAGAATCCCTTCAGAAGCCCACGCATGGGCAAGACGGCATTGAGTGGACTTGGAGCTGTTGAATACTGGCCTCTCAATGGGAGCTTGATTCCCCTGCTGACTCCTCAAAGTGTCTCCCAGAGCCTAAACTCTCAGCCCTGGAAGGCACCGTTTCCTGCCACCTTTGAAGCCATCTCAGCACAAATCACCTGGTGAGTGCCAGGCAGGGTGAATGCCCCCCTACTCACCATTGCTAGCTTTTCGTTGACAAATTTTCTTGTCCATACAAGAAATGCATTCTCAAGATATGTTTTAACTGCACCCTCTGGTTGTGAACATGGATGAGGGTGCTATGTAATAATAAGTAGTCTTTGTCTTCAAATAGTAATTCTAGTATATGATCAAAGCAAATGCATCAAGTTTTGTAATAGGCAACAGCCCCAGCTCAAGGATTTGGGGTGCCTTGACTAGCAGTCTGCCCTCCTGGTTTCATGGCGAGGAAAGGCATTGCCATCCCTTTCTAGGGCTAGGGAATCTTAGCAGATCCTGAGAGCTTCATTTCATTTGCGAACTCCAACAGAAGCATTTTGCTTATTTTGATTTGGGGACTACGAAGGTTTTAAACAATCATTTTAATCTTGACATTTAACTTGGATCAGAATGAAGAAACCCTCCTAGAAAAAGAAAGGGCAATTTTCACTTGAAACAAACTGCCAGGACTCTAGTGAATGACTGAGGCCACCTTGCACCCTAATGAGTCCATCCATCCCGATGGTATCACCAGGAGAAGACACCTCATGTCCACCTGCATCAACACCCATCAAGGGTGGGTGGAAACTCACTGAACACCTTCTATACCGCAGGGCTCCCCAAGGATTACAGCCCCTGATGGCCTGTCCCATGTGGCCCCAGGATCTCACGCAGTCGACCACACTCCCATGGCACGGTGGCCCTCCTCTGCTTCTCTGTGAACGATTTGAAGCAAATGTTGTTCTGGAGAGCCTTCTTTCTACCATCTGGAGTGATGGTTCTTAATGTGATCTCTCTAGAGCACTGCCCTGCCTCCAGCTGCAGCCTGGAGCTCTGATGCCCAAATCCAATGCCAGAGCCCATAGGTCACCCATGAAAAGAACCCAAAGCCAGGGGAAGTATGCTCCCAATCAGAAAATTTTCATCATGTAAAAAGTCTTCATTTCATGCCTAAATTGTCTGTTAGAATTAAATGTAATCTCATATCAAATTTAGCACAAATGTATAGACCTAATTATTTTTAGTTTAGTGTAGAGATTATGTAGAATTTTGTAACTTAACTAGTTTGAGAACCACTTGAAAGGGTGCAGCAACAACAAGCCAATTAAACAGGAAATTCCTGCCCTCTTCAAAGAGGAGAAGATAAGAACAGAGACTAAGACGGATAAAGGAGAGAGTAAGACCAGGAAATACTGCCCAGAAAGAGGAGGCAGGATTTAGCGATTCAACAGATGTGAAAGAAAAGGACTCAGGGGGACCAGGAAACTATGAACAGGTAGGATTCTGATTCCATGGGCAGAAATTGTTTTTACAATCAGAAAAGTTGCCCATAATTCTTAACTGGCAATGTATTTTACAATACTGTAAGCATTTATTTCAATTTCTTCTGACTGCACAAATTCCTCTTTTGTGCTTTAATTTCATTGCATCCTTAATCCATAATGATAATGAAAATAACACCTAACATTTACATAACACGCTACAATGTTAACGTGTAAGATTTTATATCATTTAATCTTTCAAACAATGCCTCAGATTTTATTTAGTTTTTATGAATGGGGAAACGGAGGAGTAAGAAAGAAAATTATATGCCTTTGATCATGCAAGAAATATGTGCTAACCCTGGACTTAGGATGAAAGTTCCTAACTCCCAATCAAATACATGCATTGCTCGTCACACATGAATTGTGGGTATGGGATGAGCTCGAAGCAACAGCCTTGCGGGAGAAGTCTATCATCAGCAGTGTATTGCTGATAAAACGGATAAAGTCATTGTAAAGAAGCTTCAACAATGGAAAGCTTGAGTTTGTTCTTTCAGACATTCTCTCAGCATTTTCCCCCACTTTTCCTACACTTGACCCACTTCTGTCTTAAAACATGTTTTAAAATTATAGATGTGTAAGTAAGTGGCTCACTGGTGATGTTTTTGAGGAAATTTTGAAGTAGTGTATTAATTCCTGAAAAGAGACATACAAAAAAATCTATCTACAAACCCTCAGATTTTGAGCACCACTCCAATCAAACTGTTTCTCAGAACGTGGATATAAATACACCAATTAACAGTTCACTGAATAAAGGGTGCTATTGAAAATTACAAAACACACAGGTGATTGTTGAAAAGCTTACTGAATGTCTTCCCTCTCACAATTCAAATATTATTCAAACTGGTGATTACAGTTAAGAACTGTTTCCAATAAATAACTCACACCATACATTGCCTTTCAATTACCAAATTATCCATGGTATTGGCCATATCAGGCCGCATGATTAACAGGACAATGGAAAAAGTAATTCAGATTCCAGCTTAAAGATCTCCTTCTCTCTCTTCCCAATTAACACTTACAACATACTGGCCACGGGCAATTCTCAGAGTGCTTTGCCTGACTTAATTTTGCTTTTAGCGCTCAGTGCCAGGAATACCTAGAAAATTATCTACTAATTATCTGGCATTATCTATGTTGGTTCATGTCTAAAGAACAGCTCATCTAATTACAAGCCCCTTTGCTATTTGACTCTAAAGAGTGGTTTAACTGAGAATTTCTCCAAAAGGGCTTGCACTAAGGACTGGTAATTATGTGCTTTGCGTTCTTTGGAGGGAGTTCTCACAGGTATCAACAACAAACAGTTACTGAAAGGATGCTTTCACAGCAGGTGCGCTGTAAGCAATAATTACATAGTGACATTTCCAGTGTTTTCTTCTACTGGACAATTAGCAAACAGTATGCTAACTTATCCCTAACATTCTCAGGAGAACTCTGAACTCTCTCACCCCTTCAAAAAAACTCAAGGAATTGTCTACAGAGTAGAGCTACTGCAATAGTAAAAAGCAAGTGCTCTCTGAGCGGGTGTTTTTTGAACATGTTTAGCATCAAAGGAATAAAATTTGATTTTACAGGAGGTTGGCATCTAGTCCTAGTCCGTATGCTACTGAGAACACGGAGGATCATAAAACTGTCAGAGTCGAAGAGGTATATTAATGACTGAATTTATGTGACTGCTTTACCCACTTAATATGATCAAGTCAACATACCCCTAAGAGGCCAGAAAATTCTGGTATATTAGCTAAAACAAAGAAGCATCTTTAATTCCTAGGGTAAAATGGCACCACTATTATTGCTCTTGTTTACATTTTAAAGCAATTCCAAACTTCAAGAAAAGTTATAAGCATGTTTCAGATACTTTTGTTTTCTTGAATTGGGGAGGAATTGACTAGCCTGATGCGCCATCATGGTTAAATACTTCGTTAATCATTATCTAGCAAAAAGGACACTCTTCTACATAGCAAAACTGTAGCCCGCAAAATCAGGAAGCCAGCGCTGGTAAGTGACTAGCTTCTAAGTCTCAAACTACATTTAAGTTTCCTCAATTGCCCCAATAATGTCTTTCTTAAAAAAAATTAACAGTTTTTTAAATGGCATGCTACATTCAGTTGTCATGTGTTAGTCTGTGGCCTTCCAAAGGGAACAGCTCACAAAAGTGCAAATACTGCTGGTGAGCATGGTCAGTCTGTGGGCTGAGCTGGCCCTTCAGCAGCACTCCCTCACCTGGAAGCTGTCATTATTAATTTTTGACTGACGGCACTTAAATAACCAAAGCATTATTATTATTATCATCATTATTATTGATAGTGGTGGTGAAGTGAATCACAGATTTTTTAAAAACATATTCACAAGGGGCAGAAAAGTGGCTAGAATCCCTCAGAAGCACAAAAGATGTGCTGTCCAGATCCGAGTGGACAATGGCAGGTTAGAGAAGCAATGTATTTTCAGCAGAGCTACAGTGAGAGCCTGACTATTAATCTGAGAAAATTGGCTGGGACTTGCTGACTACGCCTGTGTCAAGGGTGGAAATCCTAAGTCTCCAGTTCCTCACGGAATTCTTGACATATTCTCACACCTCTGGAACTGGAGAGGTGATGCGCTACTGACTGGTAACTCCATCTGGATGTCTAAGAGCATCTCCTAACAGCACTCGACGTCCCCCACCCACCACCCCATACCTGCCAAAGCCTCCCAGCCTTAAGCACCATGGTCCCCAAACTGCTCAAGTCGAATGTCTGGGTTCATTCATCTTTGGGGGTTCTTTCCTTCAGTCTGTAGTTTCATTCCAGGAACAAATCCTGCATGTCTACAGAACATATTCTTACCTTTTCTATGTCCCTCTGTCTCCATTAAATTCATTACCTTCCAGGTCACCACTTCTCACCTGGATGTCTATACTCACTTCCCCAACTGTTAGCTCGGCTTCCACTGCCACCTGCCTACAACTCACTCTACATGCAGCAGGTGAGGAGCCTAAGTAACATTTAAATCTAATCGTGCTGCTTGCTGCCTAAAATCATCTAAAGGCACAATATGATGAATTCAGGATTTCTGGCCTTTATATGTCAAAGACATAGTGTTGCCTATTCAGTATCCATTATTCTCATATGTCTTCTTATCAGAACACATTTTTGGATAGAATCATAAATATATACAGCCTAGTTTAAAAAGAAAGAAGCAAACAATTAACACCCCCCACCCCAATTTCTAACCATTCTTGCAACTGTGAGTAACCAACCTTGTGAAATAGTTCTGGCCAATGATACAGAATTCTACTAGAAAGTTCCGAGAGCATTTTCACTTCCCTGATGCAAGTTTTACTGAACCCTGGTTGCCCTTTCTTCCTTTTTCCCCTGTTTGGAATACAATTGTGATTAGTATTAATACTAATCTCACTTTTTTTCATTTCAATCTTTTATGTTCTTTTCTCTCTTAAAATTGGTCATAGTTCAGAAATTTATTATGCTTTCTTTGTTTACTTAAAAGTTTTTCCCTAGGTTTTCAGATGGATGATTAGTTTGTTTATTAGGTTTCTATAAAATCTAAGGGCTGACACTTTTGAGTCTTTAAATTAAGACCAAAAACTATCAACCTCCACTTTAGACTTCTGATTACCTGATAAAACTAATTCATATGTATTGAACTCACAGTAATCAAGACTGTATTACTTACCCGTAAGTGCAATTGATGCACAGCCCTGTGAGGACTGCATCTGCTGGGACCCATCTAGTTCTTAGACTTGCATTTTCTCCACTCTCTGGTTATTTACTTCATTCTTTTTCATTTGCATCTCAAGACTTCCTCTAAGTTAATACCCACATCCATACACACATCCATCCCTTCACCAACCCCTTCTTTTATTTTGTCCATAGCACTACTCACCTGAGATGTCACGTTCATCTCTTTATTACCTGACTCCTGATGCTGGAATGTACATTTTATGTGGATAGGACTCTCATCTGAGTTTCTTTCCCTGAACAGGTAGTATTTAAAACAATAGTTGTAGAGAGTAAATATTTGCTAAATAAATAGAATGAATGGCTCTAACTCTAGGGTGCAATTTATTTAATTATCAAATTTCTGAACATGATACAAAGTTATAAGGTGCTCTTTTGGAATTTTACAATGAAAAGGCAGTACATATATGAACATTTAATACCTGAACTGTCATGGCTGGTGTGTTTTCACTCTGTGGTCCCATCTACACAGAAAGGAAAATTACAGCCATGAGATCACTAGGAGATGATGAAATGAGCAGGCTTAGTTTGTCAGGCTTGTCTATTTCTTCTTTGTCCTTATTGTTTAACTTCTATCGCTGACAGTTTGGGGAAATTTCTAAAATGAGAAGGAATAAGCTACTATTTTTCTGCTATTTTTGGAATAATCTATTTTATCTATGTTACTTCTCTAGTCATCCCCTTTTAAAAATTCTGTTTACTTTACATTCATTATCTTCTTAATTAGCATTACTGATAATGTCACTTTTTCATTTTGATATTTTTTATTCTGCTCTTTCTTAAAATTGATTATATTGCTTACATTTATTATCCTTTTAGTTTATGTTGTTGCTAGGTGTTTAGAGGAATGATTAGTTTTTTTAAATTAGATTTCCATTCCATTCTCAAAAATGTATCTAAAGTTAAAAAAATCCAATTTTTATTTTATTTGTATGCTCATAGCCTTACATGCCCAGAGTTGTTTGTCATTGTGCTATACTGTTTACAGAATTCACCTGCTATTTTCTCTTTATTCTCAGGGCGACTTAATGATGGGCTTAGTGATTTCCAGATGTATGAACACGTGTTGTTGTTGCTGGCTGTGAGGTTGAGGAGCACCCTGTGACTCTAATTCTTTAGAATGCAGTGAGTCTTCTTTTGTTGTCAAATTCATGGTCTATTTTTGAAAATACAACATGTTTATTCTTTGCTCATTTAATATAAATTTTTAAACTTTTAAATAAAGTTGATTAACCTTGTTATTTATTTATATTTTTATATCTTTCTTATTTTTTCTTCTTTTGTTATTACTATACTGGTTCGCACACAATCAGAACATCCACGGAGCAGAGAAAACAATAATAAAACAACTAAATTTTAGAATTCAGTGATTGTTCGTGTAGACACAAATATTAAAAATACCTTGAAGAAGAAATTTAAAAATTCATGATAGCTTTAGACTAAAGAAAAGGAAAATGCAAAGTGGCAGCTCATCGGTCTCAGAAAGAAGTTGGAAAAAGGAAAAATGTGTATCAAAAATTAAGATTGACTGGGTGTAGTGGTTTATGCCTATAACCCCAGGACTTTGGGAGGCTGAGACAGGTGGATTTCTTGAGCCCAAGAGTTAAAGACTAGCCTGGGCAACATGACAAAAACCTCATCTTAAAAAAATAAATAAATAAATAAAAATAAAATGAAACCAGGTGTGGTGGCATGCACCGGTAGCCCCAGCTACTCTGGAGTCTTAGGTGGGAGGTTTACCTAAGCCTAGGGATGTCAAGGCCGCAGTGAGCTGTGATCACATCACTGCACTACACTCCAGCCTGAGCAACAGGGTGAGACCTTATCTCAAAAGAAGAAACAAACAAACAAAAAAACCTTAAGATTAAATTACAGTATGTTGGGAAGGGCATGTATAACTGGAAATGCAGTATTAAAAATATAAAATATGAGTAAAAAAGCTGAAGAAATAAAAAAATTAAGTATGTTATCAAAAGAATCTGAAAGTAATAATAGGTGTGGAAAATATGTAAAGAGGCTCCAATAGAGGTATAACTGGAGTAATTAGTTCCCCCAATCTTAACTCTTTTCCTTTGAGGAAAAACAAAACAGTGAAGCAAAATTACTTAAACAGTAACAGTTACACACACACTCTCTTTCTTGAAATAAAACTTGAATTTACATGTCTAGAGGGGCTCATCATACACCTGAAAATTTTGACCCAGAAACATTAACTGTAAAATGTATTGCAATAGAAAATTAAACCTTAAAAATTATGTAATATGAGAAGTTACAAGTATAAAGACCAAGTTACCAGCAAATGAAAGTCAAGCTGCTCTCAGATTCTTGACAGAAAACATATTAACAGAAATGAATGAAAAGATAAATAAGACTAGTTCTTAAAAAAAATTACCCAGTGTAATATTATGCTAGTGTAAAAAATGAGACATAATTATTAAATGATATTCAGAATGCATATGTAGTTTAAAAATAAAGTTAGAGTATTATGGTTATTATGTTACATTTTAGATAACAGAAGAGGTTAAAATAAACATACTTTAGCCTGTATTTGACAATAAATAAATAAATAAAACAACTAATCAAACAAAAAACTGTGGAAATAAAAGCCCAATACAAATAGAAATAGTCATCTACAGCTTGAGTTGAGGAAGTAGTGATAATGTAAAATCTTTAGTATACCTTTGAATACATTGTTTTGTTTTTGAGACAGGGTTTTGCTCTATTGCCCAGGCTGGAGGACAGTTGCACCATCATAGCTCACTGTTGACTTGACTTCCTGGGTTCAAGCAATCCTCCTACAGCAGTCTCCCAAGTTGTTTTGATGACAGGCACACAACACCACACCCAGATATTTTTTTTCTTCTTTTTGTAGAAATTGGGTTTTGCCATATTGCCCAGGCTGGTCTCAAACTCCTGAGCTCAAACTATCCACCCATCTTGCCCTCCCAAAGTGCTGGGATTACAGGTGTGAGTCAATGCTCCCAGCTTCAATAAATTTTTGACCTTTGTCAATATTTTACATATTAATAGATAAAATAAATTTCAAAAAGAAACATTAATCATTAAATGTAATGAAAGTAAGTTACCCTAACTGTATATTAGATGGCTAACATAACCACATAGAAAAGAAATATCTCAAGTTATTTTTAACACATAATCCTAGTAATATGTCTTCATTGAGATATATTTCAAGACTCAAAGAAATTGCAAATGAATCTTAAGCTTCACTCAGTAGTTCTATTTTTCAGTGATGATAATGGTATTGTAATTTTTGCACTATTCTCTTCAAACTATAAGAGAGACAAATAAGCAAATACTTAATAATATTAGAAACCAAGACTTGCAATATAAGATAAAATAGGTAAAAGTAGAAAATAAAAAGTAAACAAAAATACCCTTTAATGCTTTGTTTGAAAACATAATTTTATAATTTACTATAAAACATAGATATCTTCCCAAGTTCACTTGACTGAAGCAGCCTAGGAGTTATGATCCCTGTAGCTAGCAAGAAGCACATCTAGTGCTGACTTTAATACTGTTCAGCCAATATTCCTCAGACAAAAGCTAATTTTAACCACAACAGGGAAAGCTAAAAGTGTTCAAAGACAAATGAGAACCATGTCAAAGAGATAGAAGATATGAAACGGAGAAGGAAGGACAAAGAGAATCCTCCAGCAATCCTCCACCAAATAGAAACAAAAAGCACCTTCATAAAAACAACAACAACAAAACAGATGAGCTATCACTAAAAAAAAAAAAAAAAAAAAAAAAAAAAAAAAAAAAAATCATCAGAGTGGCTCAATAGCAAGATTCACATCATAAAAGAAAAAACTTAGTAAGTTTCATGAAAGGTTATTTGAAAAGACAGCCAGAAAAAAATAAAGGAAAAGTCTAAAAAAGAAAATAGTATACCTATAAGATCTAGAAAGTAACATTAGAAAGTAAATCTACGATTTATTGGTCTTAGACATAGAGAAAGAGACTGAGGTTAAAAGTTTATTCAAATAATAAAGAACTTTCCAAACCTAAAAAAAGATATGAATATTTAGGTACAAGAAGGTAAAAGAACATCAAGTAGAATCAAACAAAACAAGACTACTTCAAGTCATATAACAATCAAACTTTCAAAAGCCAAGAACAAAGAAATGATGCTAAAAGCAGCAAGAGAAACAAAGCAAATAAAACATAAAGGAACTTTGATATGGCTGGTGTCAGACTTCTCAGTGGAAACCATACAAGCCAGGAATGAGCCGAAGGACATATTCAATATGCTAGGAAAAAAGAAAACAAAACTTTCTACCTGGAATATTGCATCCAGCAATGTTACACTTCAAACAAGGAGGAAAAAATAAAAACTTTCTTGGGTAAACAAAAATTAATGGAATTTATTAATACTCAGAGCTGTCTCATAAGAAATGCTAAAGGAAGTTCTTCAATCTGAAAGAAAAGGGCACTAATGTGCAACAAGGAATCACCTGAACCAATGGAATACTCCAATACTGTGATTGTAGTGTATAGACCACACATATTTTCAGCCTGAACATTAGAAGATAAACCTGTCAAAAATAATCATACCTACAGCAGTTTGTTAAGAGAGCAGCAATACAAAATTATAAATAGGGACAACAAAAAGTCAAAATATGGGAAATGGAGTGATAGTGCAGAGTATTTTTTATATCTCTTTACTTGTTTGTCTTTTCTTTATAATCACAGTTAAGCTGCCATCGGTTAAAAATATTGGTTATAAAATGTATTTTATTACGAACCTAATGGTAACTAAAAAGGAAAAACTCATAATAGATGAACAAAATATAAAAAGCAAGAAATCAAAACATGTTAGCAGCTAAAATTACTGATACACAAAGGAAGGCAAGGAGAACGAAAATGGAGAGTACTAATAAAACAACCAGAAAACAAGTAACAAAACTGTAGTAAGCCCTTACCTATTAACAATAACATTGAATGTAAATTAACTAAATTCTCTAATCAAAAGACATAGAGTGGCTGAATGAATTTAAATAAATTGAAACTATATGTTGCTTACAAGAAACACACATCAAGGACAAACATAGACTAAAAATGAAGGGATAAAAGATATTCTATGCAAGAAAATCAAAAATGGAGGAACTATGTTTATATCAGATAAAATAGATTTACATTTATAAACAAAAGCTGTAGAAAGAGACAAAGAACATCACTATATGATGATAAAGGAGTCAATTCAGCAAGAGGATAAAACAATTATAAATGCACATGTAACTTTGGGTGCAGTAGCACCCAAATATGGAAAGTAAATATTATGAGAGCTGAAGAGAGAGATAGAATCCAATACAATAGTGGTTGAAGACTTCAACATCCAACTTTCAGCATTGAACAGATCATCTAGACAGAAAATGTTTTTTAAAAATGGACTTAATCTGCAGTATAGACCAAATGGATCTAATACATTTTTTCAAAATATTTCATCCAATGGCTGCAAAAGTTACACATTCTTTATCTTAGAATATGGAACATTCTGAAGAAGAAATCATATATTAGGACATAAAACCCCTAAAAATTTTTAAAAAATGAAATTATATCACATGTATATCCTGCTAACAATGGAGTAAAGTTAGACATCAACAAGAGGAACTTTGGACATTATACAAAGGCATAGAAATTAAATAACATGCTCCTGAATGATGATTGGGTCAATTAAAAAAATTAAGAAGAAAATTTTAAAAATTATTAAAACAAATGAAAAAGAAACACAACATGCCAAAACCTGTGGAATACAGAAAATGCCTTACTAAGAGGTAGATTTTTAATAATAAATATCTACATCAAAAAAGGAACGATGCATATTAAACAACATATAAAAGCAAGAGCAAACCAAACCCAAAAAGAGCAGACATAAAGAAGTAATAAAGATCAGGTCAGAAAGAAATAAAATTGAGACTAAAAATGATAAAAGATCAACAAAATTAAGTTTTATTTTGAAAAGATAAAGGAAATCAACAAATCTTTAGCCAGACTAAAAAAAAAGAAGACCCAAATCAATAAAATAAATTTTTAAAAAAGGTATTATGACTGATACCACAGAAATGCAAAGGATCATTACATATTATAATGAGACATGATATATCAATAAATTGGAAAATGTACAAGAAATGGATAAATTCCTAGATATCCATTCTACCAAAACTCGACCAAGAAGAAATAGAAAACTTGGCTAGAACAATAACAAGTACTGAGATAGAAGAAGTAACACAAAGCCTCCCATCAAAGAAAAATCCAAGACCTGGTAACTTTGCTACTGAATTCTACCAAACATTTCAGGAAGGACTAATACCAATTCTATGTAAGCTATTCCAAAAATTCAAAGAGGAGGAACTGCTTCCAAATTCATTCTGTAATTCCAGGATTTCCTTGATACTAAACCAGACAAAGACATAAAAAAAGAAGGCTACAGGCCAATATCTCTGATGAAATAGGTGCAAAAATTCTCAACTAAATACTAACTAACTGAATTCAACAACACATTTAAAAATTGTTACAATCAAGTAGGATTTATTCAAGGGATGAAGCGATGGTTCAACATATGCAACTCTATAAATGTGATACATCGCATCAACAGAATGAAGAATAAAAATCATATGATGATTTTAATAGACATTGAAAAAGCATTACATAAAATCTAACATTCCTTCATAATAAAAACTCTCAATGAACTGGGTGTAGAAAGAACATGCCCCAATATAAAATAAAGACCATATATGACAAACCCGGAGTTAATACCATACTGAACAGGGAAAACTGACAGCCTTTCCTCTAAGAGCTAGAACACGACAAGGACGCCCACTTTCACCACCCTTATTCGATGTAGTACTGGAAGTCCTAGCTAGAGAAATGAGACGAGAGAAAGAAATGAAGGACATCCAAATTAAAAAGGAAGGAGTCAAATTATTCTTGTTTGCAGACAATATTATACTTAAAAAAATCTAAAGACTGTACCAAAAAAAAAAAAAAACTCTTTGAACCAATAAATACAGTAAAGTTACAGGATACAAAGTCAACATATAAAAGTCAGTAACATTTCTATATGCCAATAACAAATAATCTGAAAAAGAAACCTATTTTCCTATTTTAATAGCTAAAACATTAAAATACTTAGCAGTAAACTTAACCAAAAATATGAATTATCTCTATAATTAAACCTATAAAACATTTATGAAGAAATTGAGTAAGACACAAAGAAATGGAAATATATCTTGTGTCCAGGAATTGAAAGAATCAATATTGTTAAGATAGCCATATGACCCAAAGCAATCTACAGATTCAATGAAATCTGAATCAAAATGCCAATGACAATCCCCCCAGAAAGAGAAAAAAAGTTATAAAATATATATGGAACCACAAAGGACCCAGAATAACCAAAGTCAAATGGAGCAAAAAGAACAAAGTTAGAGGCATCACATTACTTCGCTTCAAATTGTACTACAAAGCTATAATAACCAAAAGAGCATGGTACTGGCATGTGAACAGACATGTAGACCAATGGAACAGAATAGAGAACCTAGAAATAAATTCATGCATTTATAGTCAATTCATTTTTGAAAAACGTATCATGAGCATGCATGGGGAAAAGGGTAGCCTCAACAAATGGTGCTGGGAAAAATAAATATGCACGTGCAGATGAATGACTATAGACCCCTATGTTTCATCATACAGACAGATCAAATCAAATTGAATTAAACATTTAAATGTGAGACCTCAAGCTAGGAAACTTCTAAAAGAAAACATTGGGAAAAGGTTTCTGGACACTGGTTTGGGTAAATATTTCAAAAGAATAGACCATAGAAACAAAAAATGGATAAATGGGATCACATCAAGTGAAAAAGTATCTGTATAGCAAAGAAAATAATCGACAACATGAAAAGACAATGTACAGAATGGGAGAAAATACTTGTAAACTATTTGACTCACAAAGGATTAATAACCAGAATATATAAGGAACTCAAACAATTAATGGTAAAAAAAAATCCAACTAAAGAATGCAGAATTTATTTGAAAATACATTTTGTCAAAACAAGACATACAGATGGCCAAGAGTTATGTGAAAGACTGCTCAACATCGCTAATCTTCAGAGAGATGCAAATCCAAACCACAGTGAGATATCATCTCACCCCATCTAAAATGTCATTTATCAAAAAGATAAAATATAATGGATCCTGGCAAGAATCTGAAGGGCAATGCTCGTATACTTTTGGATGGAACGTAATTTAGTACAGTCACTGTGAAAAATAGCATGGAGATTCCTCAAAAAAACTGAAAATAGAGCTAGCATTTCCTTCAGCAATTTCACTGCTCAATGTAGTCAGTCTATTGAGGGGATATGTGCACTCCCCTGTTTACTGCAGCAATGTTCACAATAGCCAAGATACAGAATCAACCTAAGTGCTCATAAATGAATGAAGAGATAAGGACAATGAGAATGAAATATTATTGAGCCATAAAAAGAATAAAATCTTGTCACTGGCAACAGAATGGATGGAACTGGAGGACATTATGGTAAGTGAAATAAGCCAGGCACAGAAGGACATTTGTCACATATTCTTACTTATATATGGGAGCTAAAAACATTGACTTCATGAAGGTAGAGGGTTTAACAATGGGTTACCAGACGCTTGGAAAGGCAGTGAGGAGGAGGTAGAAAGCGGTTGGTTAAACTGTATAAAGATACAGTTAGATAGTAGAAGTGAGACCTAGTGATCAAGAGCATAATAGGATAATTATGGTTGAAAATAATTTATTGTGTGTTTCAAAATGACTAAAGGAGAAGATGTGGAATGCTTTCAACATATAGACGTGATAAATGTTTGATATCCTGAATATCTCAATTACCCTGATTTGAGCATTACAAATTATCTTACTGTATCAAAATATCACATGTACCCTATAAATGTGTACAATTATTATGTACCCATAAAAAATAAGACTAATAAATTAATAAACATAAAAGTTTCTGGAAAGAATAAAAGACACAACAGGTTGATTGAGGCTAAATTGGGGAATCATTGGTGTCAACCACAACTAGTAAATGTAACTGGTTTACTAATGTAAATGTTATCTAATGTTACCATGTCAAACTAATAAAAATCTGGTTTTTTTTTTTTCACACATGGAGTGGCAAAAACAAATAAATTCACCGTCCATCACTGCAGGTGACTATGATACTAACACCATACTGTGAGGAATATATTTTAAATGGAAGAGGTTAATATTTCCCCAAAAACCTTAGATGGAAGTATAGATAACCCCATTCATGGGATAAAGGTATTTTTAACACCACAATGTCAATTTATAAATATAGAAGCAATAACAGAATGAAAAATAAGTTTGCAATCCCTCAGTAAAATTCTTTACGCAGGCAGTATCACCAGCGGATGCTAAATCCATAGATGAAAGTCTGTTGCCACTGTAACCAAGTGATTAAATTCAGCATCATAATGACATGGCCATATGACATGAGGTCCTTCTGAGGCACTGAAGTCTCACATATATAATATCACACAGGAAGTGGTCTTGCTAAAATGACCATGAATGTAGACCTAACCTTGAGTTCACAGAAAATATAAGAGCTACAGAAACAGGTTAGATTGTAGGAGAAAATAATCTAACAAATTCAAAATGCAGGCACTAAAAATTAATCATAAGCCTTGATCTCTTAAAAAATCTAAAACATCCAGACACATCCAGAATGTAGGCACTAAAAAGTAATCATTAAGCCTTGATTGCTGAAAAAAGATTATTACAATGAAGAAAACTTAAGAATTTGAAGAGGAAGGGGCTACTATGTATTTTTAACAAAAGTCACAGCAATGCAATGCAGAGACATGAAGTTGATAAAATCAGTTCCAAAAATCATTTGAAAAAATAGAAACAATGAGCAAATGTTGTGGGTTAAGCTAATATTATTCATTTTATCTGGTGTGATAATAGGATGTTGGATCTATGTGGGTATGTGAGGTTTAACAAAACATTTATCCATCTTTCTATATATATTTCTCTATCATCTAACCACAGATATAAACAGAGATAGATATAGAGACAGAGATAAAAAAATTAAAGATGTAAATATAAAAAATAGACAAAATTCTAACTTTGGAATTGGGGTAATTGTATTGTTCTTCTATCTTTTCTGTAGTTTTGAAATTTTTGTAACAAAAGTAAAAATTATAGATTAAACCATTTTTATCTCATAGTTGAATTTTAGATTTAAATATAATTTTAAAAGGTTTGGCACTATCTAAATCATCGTTTTGAAATTTGTGATTATTTAAATCTGAAATATAATTGTATTAAAAGTCACTATTTGCATTTCCCTAGTTAAAACAAAAGAAATCATATATATATGTATTTTTTTTGAGACAAATTATAACTCCGTCACTAGGCTGGAGTGCAGTGGTATGATCTCGACTCACTGCAATTTCTGCCTCCCGGGTTCAAGTGTTTCTCCTGACTCAGCCTCCGGAGTAGCTAGGATTACAGGCACGTGCCACTGTTAATTTTTGTATTTTTAGTAGAGACAGAGTTTCACCACATTTGGCAGTGTGGTCCCAAACTCCCGACCTTGTGATCCTCCACCTCCACCTCCTAAAGTGCTAGGATTACAGGTGTGAGTCACCGCTCCCAGCCAGAAACCATAATTTTTTACGATGTTGTTATATTACAAAATTATTTCATATGCCAATTAATAAATGTCTGTAAATAAATAACATAAAGGCATTTTAGAATTCAATAATGGAATAATTGTCACTGTATTAAACTTTCTAGAAAAGGATGAGTCCACCTGTCTCCAACATTTGTCCTTTCTATCTTTGGGTTTTGGGCTCTGTTTGGCCCAGCTATTGTTCACTGAAGTAAATGTTCTCTCTTTGTTCAACCCAGCCACAATTCCTTCTAAAGGGGTTAGCTCCAAGTGTTTATTAAAATACATTGGATTTCTGGAATAAAAATACCTCTGTGGGTACGTGCATGGGGTGTGTGTATGTGTGTGTGTATAATATGTCTGACATTTGAATGAATTCATTTTCAAACTCATGGCAGTGAATGACACGGAGAGCTGGCAAGTCAGCCTCCCCACAGTACAGAGGCCTGTGTTTCTGTTTTCCCTTTCCTTGGGGTCTCTAGTTATGGTCATGTAGTCAGAAACATTTACATTTTGTAGGTGAAGGCAGCTGAGATTCAGTGGAATAATGGAAGTGACATTAATAACATTAAATGTCATAACTCTTGACAACCTGATGCAAATGAGCCCCTTACTAAGCAAGCAAGGAAAAAAAATCCTGAATATATCTTTTCTTTAAAGTGCATTCAGTATTCAAAGAATCTTTAGCCAAGATGGAAGCCAGGAATCCAATTTTAGTGACCTCAGCTACATTCCTCCAGGCACAAATTAGTCATCTTTTTTCGCTGTAATCATCTCAGTGTATAGAGATAGAGCAGTTGTGATATTTAGAGCTATGCAAATGCTTCTTTTATTTATGCTTTTCCCTTTAGATTTTACTCCCACTTTTCCTTAATCTTTTATTTTTTTTCGTCATTGCTAATGTGATTGACAAGCAGAGGGGACAGGCTAAACATTGCCAGGCCTCCACCCTCTTTTCTTTTCGCTCTGAAATATAACAAAGGTGCTTTCAGACCTAAGTGAAGCAAGTCCTAGCATTCCTTCCCTGTTGTCACAACAGATTTAGCAGACACTTCTGATGTGGTTTCCAGCCTTCTCATCTCCCTTGCCTTGTCAGGGGGTTGCCATCATTTAGAAAGGTACACAGTATTTTGAAAGGATTAGAGGATAAAACACAACTCAATCCTTTATAAAAGAGAGGCAGAGAGGGAAGGAAGGAGAGAAATGTCAGATGTTATGGAGCAATTGGACAGGAGAGACGCATACAAAGAAAACCAGCAAATTCATAGAACTCCTGTTTCTGTGAAGCACAAGTAGGCAAGGGCGACATGTGACAAATATTTACAGCCACGGAGGAGGTGTCAGAGGGAAAGGCCTGTAAGGGAGTTGTGACAATGTTTAGAGGAGAGAAAATAAAGTGGGATCAGGAAATCAGTGGACACTTGCATTGTGCCTGTCTTGTTTTTTTCTTCACACAGGAGGAAAGTAAGTAAATCCATAATTTTCACTATCGTTGCAATAGAAGAAAGTAAAAGTCAAATAGTCCCTGTGAAAGCAAAGCTGAATGAGCTCAGGCATGAGCTATGAATGGTTAGAATTCCACTCCCCCATTGAGGTCACAGGTGACAAGGGAATCTGTGTAGCCCCACCCTTTTATTTTAGAGATGAGGAATCCAAACCCCTGAGAGGTTTGGTGACTTGCCTGTGGTCACACAGCTGTTAATGTAGAATATCAAATGTAGGTGAGGCCTGCATACCACTGCCGCTAGGTCACACGCTTCCTTTTCTGAATATCTCTGCCACTGGAGACTCTGGCCCTTCAGAAAAGAGCAAGCCCTCTGTCTTGCCCACTCTTCTTTTCTTGCTTTCATTCTTGCTGGAACTGTCACATTATTAAAAAGGAATGCTTTCCTTTTTTCAGAATAATAATATATAAAGTAAGCCATGTGTAAAATTTCTACAAGTAGTATGATACAGAACATTCATAAATTTATGCACAGATTTTATGAGCACTGAGTCACTGGGACCCATACAATTTTTTTCGCTACAAAACAAAAGTTTACTTGATGAAGACTCTTTGCATTTTTAGCATTTACTAAAGACGGGGTCAGGAAGAAAAGAAAAAAGAAAATCTGAGATTAAGTTTGGGGAAATATCAATAGCAAAGGGGTTATTATAGGTCCTAAGAAGGACGGTGTTTACTCTAAATCAAATGAAAGTCAACATACGTCAAGTTACTTAGGCAATCTAAAGAATTTCAAATTGATCTAAACTGATGTACTTAGCATGAAAACCACATTGGCCAAGGTTGTAGCACATTCTTGAATATAAATTCAAGAATGAATTTATAGAAATTCTATAAATAGAAATTCTATTCAATTTGCTTATTTTAGACTCATCAGTGAGGTGTGTGCAGATGCTATTTTAGTGCAGGTGCTACATGAGAAGAGAGAGGCTAGGGCAAAACGAGATTACTGTAGTTGACAATGTTACTTCTAGGTGCTGGTTTGGAATTGGTGATGTCAGTATAATCCCATGTTTAGGTTCACAGACACACACACACACACACACACACACACACACGCACAGATGGATGCAGAAACAATTACAGATGTGTGTATATCTGGGTAGCATGCACCAAGATGCATAGAGCCACTGATGTCCCAGTAGTAATAAACACACCCAGCACCCAGATTTTGTTTTCTATGTACCATTCTCCAATGAAAGAAACCAAGATACTTTGAAAAAAATGCTGATTCAATGGCTGAGTAGAGAGAAACACAAAGTTAGCCTGCAGCAGTAAGTGCTCAAAAAAAAAAAAAAAAAAAGAGTGTGACTCAGACTTTAGGCTCAGGGAAACCTAATAGGTTTCTCACAGGCCAAACCAAAAGAGGCAAAATAATAAACAGGGATCGTATTGTGTTATAACAGCAAGAATAAGTTAAATACCCAGACATCTCTACTGACATATATAAATGAGGGAAAATTACAAATAAATGAAGACAAAGAGAGAAATATATCCTACAAAAAAATTCTTATCAATAAATGTGGAAGAAACAAAGGAATTAAAAATGCACCAGGGAGTAATTGCCACAGAGATAATTCACTGATGAAATCAGAGGAAGAATTTTAAGGAGAAAAGGATATTTGCATGTGCTTACATGATCTCTTCCAATATATTTATTCATCAAAGTGGCGGTTTTGCACATGTTTGCAAGTTCTTTGATAGAGTTTCTATGTTGTGGATCATAACTAGTCTTCGCTGAGTGGGAACTAAACTAAGTAACTGGCTTCTAACTCATGGAGTACAGAAAGTGAAAAATGGTAACTCGTCAGCTTATATTTTAGATTTTCTGTTTAAATTCCCTCTATGCAAGAGTTTTTTTCTCTAACGACATTGAAAATCCTCCTATATTTATCTTGTTAATTTGAAAGTGAGTCATTTATTCTCTTAATTCACTTATCATTCCTTCCTGCTTTCACCACACCCCTCAATAATTTATTAAGAACTTCATATGCACGTTGAGTAGACATGATTAGAATGTGCTATCTGGTCAACCTGGAGTACACAAGGGTGAATGAGGAAGAAAATCTGAAAACATGTCATCACTGCAATACAATTAGGGATGGAGAGAGGCAAGAACAGAAGATGTCCAAGCAAGGAGGAGGAAATGTCTTATTCTGTTTGGAGAAAAGTGAATAGAAGTTTCCAACCAAAGAGACACAGAAATATAATGGTTGTAAAAGGTAAGAAGAAATATTACGAACAGTTCAGTAAGGAGAGAGAATTTTATATGTAAAAAAAGGCAAGAACTTTTAGTAGATTATTGTCAGAACCCATAAACATTTTTTTTTTAATTTGAGGGAGAAGGGATTCTGAGTGGAGTAGAGTGACAAGGAAGAGATGAGAATGAATTGTGAGGGAGGTGGAGGCAAGAGTGAGATAGAAGGGTGCTTCTAGCCATGAGAAGCACTAGGCTGTTTTTAAGTGGTGGTGCACCTGGGACTGTATTCAGATAGGGAGTAAGATATTGAGATTGCATTTTGTAATGATTCATCAGGCAAAAAGGCCTGAAGGATGAATGAAAAGTGCTACCTAGAGGAGCAGCAGCCAATTGGAAATTGATTGCAGTATCTAGGATAGATATGATAAGAGCAATAGGGATGGGGAGAAAAATATGTTGGGAGAAATCTGATTAAAAAGAGTCAACAATTATTTATCAATTGACATAAGGGCAAAGGGAGAAATAAATGCTAGGTATATTTTCAGATTTCTTCCTTGAAAGTGTGATTAGAATTTTACTACTACTGTTAGTGGTACCAGTAACAGTAGTAGTAAAATCTAATAGTACTACTTGAACTACTAGTACTACTTACACAACTACTGTTGCTGATGCCACTATTATCACTAGGGTTACCAGCTCCACTACTACCACTACTACCACTACAAACCACCACCACCAGCACCACTACGACCATGACCACCACTCCCACCACCACCAATGACCACCATCACCAGGACCACTGCTACCACCATTACTACCACTATCACCACCAATAACAACCATCTTCATCACTACCACCACCACTGCCACCACTATCACCACCAACACCACCACCATCACTACTACCACCACCACCAACACCACCATCACCACCACCACCACCTCCACTACCACCACCACTACCACCACCACCACCACCAACACCACCACCACCAACACCACCACCACAACCGCCACCACCACCACCAACACCTCCACCATCAACACCACCAACAATACTACCACCAACACCTCCACCACCACTACCACCAACACCACCACCACTACCACCACCAACACCTCCACCACCAACAACAACACTACCACCAACACCATCACCACCACCACCAACACCACCATCACCACCACCACCATCACCACCACCACCAACACCACCATCACCACCACCACCACCTCCACTACCACCACCACCACCAACACCACCACCACAACTGCCACCACCACCACCAACACCTCCACCATCAACACCACCAACAACAATACTACCACCAACACCTCCACCACCACTACCACCAACACCACCACCACTACCACCACCAACACCTCCACCACCAACAACAACACTACCACCAACACCATCACCACCACCACCAACACCACCACCACTACCACCACCACCACCTCTAACACCATCACCACCAACAACACCTCCACCACCACCACCAACACCACCACCACTACCACCACCAACACCTCCACCACCAACACTACCACCAACACCATCACCACTACCACCAACACTACCACCACTACCACCACCAACAACACCAACACCACTACCACCACCACCACCAACATCATCACCACCAGCAACAACACCTCCACCACCACCAACAACAACACCAACACCAACACTACCACCACCAACACCAACACCATCACCACCACCACCACCACTTCCACCACCACCAACACCACCAACACCAACACCACTACCACCAGCACCAACACCATCACCACCACCACCAACACCTCCACCAACACCATCACTACCAACACCACCACCAACAACAACACCATCACCACCACCACCAACACCACCACCACTACCAACACCTCCACCACCAACAACAACACTACCACCAACACCACCACCACTACCACCATCACCAACACCTCCACCAACAACAACAACAACACTACCACCAACACCTCCACCACCTCCATCACCACCACCACCACCATCACCACTACCACCAACACCATCGCCACTACCAACACCACCACCAACAACACCAATCTCATCACCACCACCACCACCACCACTAACCACCACCACTACTATTACCACTACCACTATCACCACTTCTAACACCACTACTAACCACCACCACTACCACCACCACCACCAGCATGTCTAGCACCACCAAAGTGCTTCCATCTGGTTTGGTGGAGTCTGATTCCTGGCTATGCATCCCATGCAATTGCACAGGGTCCCATGCCCAGATGTATCCTGCACTTCCCACACTTGGTTTAATGCTCTGCTGTGCCTATCTTCAAATTCTTGTGGTTTTTCTGAACAAATAGCCACAGTTTGTTCAACTTTTTTGGGGGAGAATTGGACTGACAACTTCCAAGTTCTTCAAGTCAGAACAAAAATGAAGGAAAACACTTTCAGTTAGACCATACTGACCTTGAATGCCCTGTGGGGTGTCTGGAAGACATTTGAAAATGTCCACTTCATTCAGGAGAGAGCTATCTTGTCTAGCTGTGCCAGGCACTGTCATCAAGGGATTGTCTTCTCTGTTAGTGTTTAGGGATGACCAAATTTGTGCCCAGTGCTTCAACCCCAGATACGAGGCCCTGAAGACACTGGCACAAGGTACTCGGGAGAAGGCCTTGTGCCTGGGATTGAGTGGAATTGAGTAGCATACAGAGGGTAAGAGAACGTTAGAGAAGAAGGGAGAGATAAGTGTTACAGCTGTGGGAAGGTTCAGTGAGTGGGCTCAGAAAACTGTCTTTTAATTTTGAACAAACCCTTTAAAGTGAAGATAATGTTTTGATTTTTCTTTTCTTTACTAAAATATCCAATATGATTAGTATCTTTATTTTGATGAGTGTTAGGACAATAGCAACAACAAATTCTCCCAAGTTATAGCAAAGTGATGTTGAAGCCTAATTCACCACGGCGAGAATTCCCGTGAGAATGCAGATCCGACAAGGCAGCACAGCACAATGGAGGAGCGGCCCGCCGTGGAAAATGGCAGCCTCCTCTGCGGCAGGTACGCCAGGGACTTCTAGCACAATGGCACAGTGCATGGCACAGGCATAATGCAACTGGTAGGAAGTGCGTGAAGTGCACAGAAATAGCTTCACTTCGAGTAAGATGGTGCCCTGATGCATTTTCAGAGAAGATGCTCAAGCACAAAACTGGATGAAAGATAAGAAACGAATGACAATTTTTCCTGAAAGTTTGAGTGCACAGAAAGCTAACTCCCTCCTTCTTCAGCGATAACGAGTGCTGTTTTCTTAATTTTTCCCTGAGGTTTCTCCATTTTAAGAAAAATCTAAAGGTGGAAAAAGGACCTGTGGTTTTATGAACCACCACACTTTGGGGTCCCGTGAATGCTCTTTACCCTCATGAGGTCTTCCTTGGTTTTAGTTTTAAAAGTCAAGCTATTTAAATCACGAAACTGGAGGCAACTACAAGAAGAAGCTGTTTAGGTGCCTGTCGACCGAGGAAGCCCTCTGAATACCTTTTAAAACTGAGATATTGGAGGGTCTGACATCTCACTAAGGCTCAGTGTGGACTCAGGAGTCCCTCCGCTTCAAAATAAATTTCGTGACAGCTCTATTAGTTATAAAAGTATTAAATTAGTGAATAGAGCACATGGCACACATGTTGGAAACTATTGATGTGTGTAAAACTCTATCTTATTTCCATCATTCTTTTTGTATCTTTAAACATGCATGCCCGGTGCCACATACAACAGTATGTTAGATTTATACGTCCTTCAACTGATGAAATGAGCCAGAACATTTACCTAAACCTAGACACGACTGTTGCAAGTTTACTGCCAAATCATAGTTTATATTTTTATACTGGGTTTAAATAATTCGAACACGACCTCTTCGTGCTGGGACAAATGAGCAACGTGTGATTGTGCATTGGAATCTGTGAGTCACTGTGAAATTATTTTGTGTTTTCTGCTTATTCCCATAATATTAATTCACAGTTCCAATGAGATTGGTCGAGGCTGCTACAGTTCCCGCAACAGTGCTTTAAAAGATGAGAAATTGTAAGTCTTTTACGGATCCTGTTACCACAGATGAGGCTGAAATGTTACTAAGAATTTTCAGTAGCTTCCCCCGCTAACCCCCAAGACAAGGCTGTCTGTTGTCACAGGAAATAGTGGCTCATTCATAAAAAGTTCATTCAGAGGCACTGAGTTTGTCTGACCTACAGGGCAGAGGTCAAACTTTTGTCAATTGATTGAAGGGACATCTTCTATGCACTCACTCAGCACGTAGGGGATGTATTTTCCATCAGACGTCTAAACAGGGAAAAATTTTTTTCTTCCCTACAGAGCACCTTTTTCCAAATGATTCAGAGAGGGCTAGATAATTCAATTTCAAATAAAATTGGATTGACACAAGTTTGTAACTCAAAATTTGAGAAAGTAGATTTATCTACCAATCATGGTCGATTATTTTTTTCTAAAATAAATTCAAAAATGAATCAGATTTAGAATAAAGCCAGTTTATATTATGTTGTATTTTCCCTTTTGCTGAGGAAGAGGCTCCAGTAAATTACATGATTACCTCTTCAAGCCACTGGAACAAGGCATCGCAGAATCACAGAACATCACGCAGGAGGGAGCAAAGTGTTACCTAAGCAACTGGGTTGTACAAGGTGGAGGATTTAGTGCCACGATAGCTAGCCCGGGGACATGGCGAGGGAGTTATTAAAATCAGCTCGGGGGTTCACAGGAGGATTCTGAAGAGGGCACATTGTCCAAAAGGAGAGCTGAAGGCAGGTGGGTTTACGTGGTGCCTCGTGGCAGCAATTACTGAATGGCAGCCTAGAGCGAGCCAGCGGCGTCCATCATGCCCGCGCCACTCACTTCCTGAAACAAGTTGTAATGCCTGTTTATCATAGACCTTAATTCCCCGATGTCAGGAACAAAGGAGAGTATCAAAATCTAGCAAATGTTTTTGACACTAGGAAGTGAAGCGAAGGACTAACCTCTCCTCAATCCCATCTTTGTTAAAATAAACTCTCATTTTAGCAGCCCATTCCAGACGTCAGTCAAGCCCTACACATTAGCACCAAATAGTGCCCGTAACTAAAGCCACAAAAGAGACAGAGTGGAACATAAAAGGCCAAGTGATTCCAGGTGACTTTCCCGTTGGAATAGAAGCCGTGCTGCTGTTGGGGTCAGAGGCAGTGGACACATTTGGGGAAGTAGAATGAGCTGGCGCTGTCTCTTGATCAGTGTTATGCTGCTTTTGTTTGTTTGTTGCTTTTGATTAGCACACACTTCGGTAGCGGCATGTGCGTGTGAGTGAATGCTGGGGTCTTCTCCACCAGCTGATAGTTCCCCATTGAACAGAGGCTGCTGGATCAGCTTCGTTTTTTTTTTAATTTTCCCAAGTCAAACCACAACTACAACTACGCTTTGCTTAGAATCATCTTTTCCAAACTTGGAAAATTTACAGCTAGCATTTTTCTCTTTAAAATATCCAACCTGTCCTTGTACTGGTTACTACAGTAGGGGACGGGGAGGCATGGGATAAACCTCATTACAAGTTCAGTTTAGATGCTCTCCATCCCTCACTGTCTATGGTCTGGGTTTTATACAACACTGGTTGAAGCTGTTTTTCCTTGGCAAGCAGAGGGAAGCATGGCAGAATGATCTAGAAAGCGGTCACTTGCACTGTTACTGAAACTAGCATCAAAGTCGGCACAGTTTTAGAACCAATCGCCTTCACAGTTTCTCTTCAGTGTGTGACTCTGCTAGTGGGAAGCACATGGGAGGGAGCTCTCAGGAAAGAGGCGACCTGAGTTTGATGCCATATTTAAAAGAAAGTACATTTGGAGGTCAGGACAGCTGCTGGTGTCTGAGTGGATCACTTAGCTTTGACAGTCAAAGAACAAAGCCAAACACATTCTAACAGCTTTACAAACATAATAGTAATCCAGTTCTCAGAAAGCTGAACTCATGTGGTTTCTGTAGTCTTAAAACCATAAATGCCTCTACAAGTGTTCCTGTTTCTTACTAGTTCTCCACAACGAACCTGATTCTGTCTTCATATGAACTCATCCTCTCTCAAGAATGGCCGTACCTTATGCCCTAACACTCAGCTATCATCCTGAATTCCTCAGTTCGTTCTAAATAGAATGACCCATGCTGTCACAGAAACCTAACCCTGCAGGGACAGTTCCCTATTGAACAGGGCCTGCAGGATCATCTTCATTTTTTTTTTTTTTATTTTTTATCCTTGGATTATTTATTCTATGTGCTACCTAATAAGTGACATTTAATACAGAAAGCATGGAGTGGGTGGTTTGTTGGAGTCCACAGCATGAAGCACTACACCGAAGGTTTTCCAGGATGCTGTCCCAACACCTTTACCTCCAGCCTCAGGGATCCACACACCAGAGCTGAAGCGTCAGTGCTTACCATGTGGAGACTGGGGCTTATGGGGCTCTGAAGACACCTAGACAAGGGCCCTTCATTAGAAACGCTGTCTTGGGTGAGTGGTCAACCTCTATCACGAGTGGGCAATGGGCAGTGGGCACAACAGGTGCCCAACTGAGGTTAGGCCTCCTGGAAAATGCAGGCACACACACAGTGGCACGCTTGCACACACATGCACGTGTACAGGCACATGTGTGCACACAGGGCTCACTCTCAAGTCCACACCCACACTCACAGAGGCAGCTTCCAGAACTCAGAGGGACACAGACCCAAGCCCCTGACCCTGTGAGCTCCTCAGTTCTCATCCTGCCTCTGTCTGCCTCAACCTAAACAAAGGTCACAAAAGGGCTCTGAAAGCTGAGGTGTGCCCAAGGCCATTTGTCATGGAAGGCTGAGTGGCTGCCAGTTAACTGAGTGCTTTAATTGTGGGGCATCATTATGGAACCTGTCTGCCCAGCACCGCTCCTCAGATGTCAAACCGGGAAGAGAACACACACGTGAGCAACCCACAAACTCCAGATCACGGCCGCGTGCCGTCCTAATCCATCTCCCATTCTCCTGCAGGGCTGTAATTTGACCTTCAGTGAATAAAAATCAAAGTTGAATCAAGTTCAACAACAGGAAACCTGCTGGTGATTAAAAAGTGATCACTGTTTCTGGTGACCGGTGGTGTCACAGGGACTTTCTTGAAGGAGGAACTTGGAGCTCCTGCCCTTTGAGCAGCTCTGCATTCATAAATCATCACACCTTCCCAAGCTGACACAACTTCTCACTTCCCATTAATTCCAAAACTACCTTCTGGTTTGGTAGTTAGCTCTCAAACTGTCAAGATGGAGTGTAATTGAAAGTGAACTTGATTAAAGGAAAAACAGCTGTGCATGCCGGCAATTGGGGTCTGACTTGATCCAGGCATGAGAGAAGTGGAGCGGTGTCAAAACACAGCGGGGCTTCTCCGGCACTCCACGGGCCGAGCCCAGGCGGAAACCAGGCAGCCGAGGCATGAGGTTTCAGATGTGAGATGGGTGCTCCTGCCGTCGAAGGGCCGGCGGCAAACAAACCAGTGACCACTGCAGATGCCTCCCTTTTCCCCAACCTCCACAGAAGGCAGGTCCCAGGACACCTTCAGTTTTCCATGAGGAAACTGAGGCACCAAGGGTGAGCAGCTTGCTGTCGCTAACCCTGCTAGTAACTGGGACATGCGGTGTAAGGACCCAGGGCTGATACATCAAGCATATCCTCACTTGCCTTAGAACCAGAGTAACCTGGAACTGAAAACAAAAAGGAATGCACAAGTCTTCTTGTCATAAGTTTTCTGCAGCAATTGGAAATAATTTGTCCTAGAACCAGAGGCTAAAATAATCAGGAGCATTAGAGACCGTCTAAGTCAAAGTCCCTTATATAAACATGGGATAGGGCACAGAGGTGCTGGATTCCTCATCCAGGGTCACAAGAGAGTGGGGCGTGCACGGTGGGTCTGAAGACTCTCGGTCTAAGTGTCCATATCCATAGTGTGAGGCTCAGCCCAAAGATCCCAGGGCCAGCTCTAGGAATTTTCAAACAGTGTGCTGACTCCATACACATTCCTATCACCCTTTCCCTTCTGCTAAGGATTAGGATCATTCTTGAGAATTTCAACAACACATGCTCCCAATGGACTAGATATAAGGAGAGAGTTTTTTAGAATATTCTGTGGATAAAACAGGGGGCACAGGGACTCAGCAGCGATGCATACCCATCACACATGTGCCCTGACCCAAACCTGCCAGTCGGCAGTTAGAAGGTATGGAGTATGCAGGGTGATGCTTTGTATTAAAATAAAAATGTCCACAATGAAATACCTTCCACATGAAGCAACTTCCAGCCATCTTTCTCCCTATCATCTGTTTGGGAGGCATGCTTACTCTTAGAAAAGGGAGTGCGTAGTGAACAACCTCTTTGCTTTGGTTGTAAATTTTGAAGAGCGAAGGAGAAATAGTCACCCTTTTAAAAAGATACTGTACTGTAAATGAGAAAAGGTTTTAATTAGGCCAGAGGAGGTCTTTCTAGTTGCTTTTCTCCTCAAAACAAAACCCATTAATTCAAATGTGCTGTGGGAGGTCTCAGAATATTGAGCTGGAGCTTTGAAATTGCTATTAGAATGGCCATGTTTTTTCCTGCCATGCACGATTAAAACACAAAGCCAACAGCAGCACAAAACCCTGAGCTCCTGTGAACACAGAGCAGGAGCTCATGAGATAAAGGGTGATTTCCTGATGATGAGGGCAGATGCTTCTGTGAACATATGTCGGCGTTATAGGTACACTTGCTAGTCTTCATTCAGGGAATATGTTTTGTTTCATTGTATTCTAAATACGTATATTGTTTTCCAGCTCTGACCTACATGGTAGAGAAACACAGGCAAAGAATGATTACCTTTGCCTTCCTGGCCTCAAAGACAAGTGGCCATAGTGCATTTTCTGATCGGATCAAGAAATGGCTCTCCCATGTAAAAGAGCAGTTATCAAATATTCGTTCCCTTTGGGGAACTATTTAAAGGTATATCAAGACAAATTAATATTTGATATAAATAAGCTTTCTAAGTTGTCTTCATGAAAAACACGTGACACCTCTCTGTAAACGTATTAAAAACCTTCCTTAATTTTTAAACAATTTACCCTTGGGTATGGTCCACAGTTACAGGTTTGTAAGTAAATATAATTCATAAAACCATTATAATGTGCCAGGCATAAAGGCAGTGCATTTTTATATATCTCCTGGCATCGTTGCAAACTTCTATGAGGTATGTAAATCAAAGAAAATGACCAAGACAAGCCTCAACTATTTTGGGAGGTTCATTTGCCAAAGTTAAGCTCCCACACCCGTGAGATAGATGCGTCTATGCCTTTCTCCAAAGATGATTTTGAGAGCTTCAGTATTTACAGAGGAAAGGGCAGATATTGGAGGATGAGAAAGAAATGTTTAAAATGTGTGGGTGGATAAGAGAAGAACAGTTATATCCTTTTGAGTCTTTGATCAGCCTTATTTTCCAGTGAGGGAGGGGTAGAGGAATAGTCAAGTATGCCTTGGTCTGGCCCAGTGAATCTGCATCCTTATGTAAGACAACGTAAGCAACAGGGCAGAGGAGCCATCACACATGCATTTGTCTAGCGGGCAAAGGGTTGACTGAGTCCTGTCCTTTGCCTGCACCTGTGAAGAGGATCTGTCCATTTACATTACCTGGAGAAATGTCACAGAATTGTTTTAGGGTAAAGATTTTGGGGCCCACAAGGAATTTCCTGGTGGGCAAGTTGTGAGGGAGATATGTAGCTTTTTAACTTTGTAACTATCCTATTTATGAACCAAATGGGAGGCAGGTTTGTGTGCGGTTTCCAGCTTGACTTCTTCCTTGGGCTTAGTGAGTTTGGCATCCTGAGATTTCTTTTCCTTTCACAGGTGGGTACCATGGGACAGCCACAGAATCCTCCCAAGGCTTGGATCAGGTCAGCACCCAGCAGGGCCCTGTGCAGTGTGCAGAACCTGCTAGCCCTTCGCCTTCACACCACATTCTGTCCGGAGTGGGGCTTCGAGGGTTAAGCCACATGCTCAGACGGGAGCTGAGGAAGGGGTGCGGCTGTACCTGATGCCAAGCTCTTTGATCCAAGCCTAGGACCCTCAGTACGAAGCTGGAAGAACCGTTAGAATCTGCTGTTATAAACATCTTACAAAATGTGTAAAAAGTGGACAAACCAATCCTGAAAATATAATTTAAATAAACCTGCAGTAAAAATTAAGGTCAGTAATTCTCAGATATCCCCTCTCTTCTCCAAAATTCTCAAGACTTGGCCACCTACTGCTCCGTGAGGGCGTTTGCTATCACAACACAAGAATTCTCCTCGAATTCCAGGGTGAAGAAAACATGAATCACGTCTTACATTTCCATTGATGACAGCACGTTAGTCATATAGTGGCCATCCAGCCATGTCGCTGTGCAGCTCAGAAGGAGCCTGACACAAGAAGGGGCCAGTTGTCTATAGGGGTGGACGGGGCAGCTGAGGCAGACTCCAGAGTGAGGGGCAGGGGTCAGGTGCAGCGAGGGCAGCACAGCCACAGAGCTCCAGAGGGCGCAGGGGCCCCATTTCAGCATGGAGGTCACGGGGTTAACGTGATGTGTCAGCCTGACTAGGCCACAGTTCCCAGATTTGGTCAATCGTTGTAGATGCTGCTGCAAAGGGATTTTTTTAAATAAACCTTTAACTCAGGAGACTTTCAGGAAAGCAGATGACCCACCTTACTGTGGGTGAGCCTTGCCCCAGCAGTGGGGGCCTTAATGGAAAGACTGCCTGCCCCCAGAAGAAGAAGGAATTCGGCCACAACCTTTGGGCTTAAACTGCAATTCTTCCATAGGTCTCCAGCCTGTGGGCCTACTTTGCAAAATTTAGTCTTATCAGCCCCGCTATAGTGTGGGCCAATTCTTTAAAATTTCTCTGTCTTCTCTTTCTGTCTCTTTCCATATATATATATATGTGGGTGGGTGTACATGTATGAACACACATTTGCACATGTACATATTATGTATACACACACATAAATATGTGTGTGTGTGTGTATATACATACACATACACCTCACCTACCCCCCACAGACACACACACACACACACACACACGTATGTCTATATAGATAGGTAGATAGATACAGTCACGTGCCACACAGTAACGTTTCAGGCAATGAGGGGACACGTATAGGATGGCAGTCCAATAAGATTATAATACCATATTTTTACTATCCCTTTTCTATGTTTAGACACACAAATACTCATCATAGTGTTATAATTACCTATACTATTCAGTACAGTCATGGCAACACAGGTTTGTAGTCTAGGAGCAATATGCCTAGCCTAGGCAGGCAGTGCGCTGTACCCTCTGTGTCTGTGTAAGGACACTGTGATGTTCAGCTAACAACACATTTCTCAGAACACATCCCCATCATTAAGAGACATCTCTCTCTCTCTCTCTCTTTCTCTCTCTCTCTCTCTCTCTCTTTCTATCTTGTACATGCAAATACAACAGCTGACATAAAACCTTCACCTGGCAGGTGCCCTGGGATATGTGTGTGCATAAGGAGGCTCCATGCATGACTCTTCATTCTAAAGCCCTTTATCATTCCAGGACAGCATGTAGGGACTCACTCACTCAAGGTAGCAGCACCGGACACCGGACCATCAACCCAGCTACCATGTGGCCACACGCACACAGGCACATGCACACAGGCAGACCACAGGTCCTGCCAATGAGCGTATCCAAGCTTCTCAGGATGGCGCAGGTCTGCTCACAGGGGTGTTTCAGCCCCATCGGGGCTGGGGACAGATGTCAAGTCCCACTGTTTCCTTGGCCTGTGATGGTGGAGGGGAAGACATGGTCCAAGGTGACTCTCTCAGCTCCAAGCTGAAGGATTCCCTGAGCCAGGATTGTGAGTGAAAACATGCACCTGTTGGAATTCAAAAACCACTTGAGGAGAGAGATTTTGTACAGAGGGATGAACTGGGCTCCACTGAGTTTAGAGTCTTGCCATTCATAGGACTGCATGGGCACTCAGCAGCCAGTATTCTGAAATACTCAAATGACAATGCCGTCCACTGGCCTCTCATCTGGGCCTTTACTTACCCTCATGCCAACCTCTGTCTCCACATTGGAGGGGGCCTCTCTCTCCCTGACACTGGCAGCCCCCACCCTGTTAGACTTTCTTGTGCTTCCTTCTTGGCTCTTGGGGAAAACAAATGATAAAAACAGGCAGGGGGACGTGGAAAGACTAGACTGGCTAGTGTTCTAGTTTCCATCTTTTTCCCGTGCTGGATGCTTCCTGCCCTCAAACGTCAAAGTTATTCAGCTTTTGGACTTTTGGACCTGCACCAGTGACTTTCCAGGGGCTTCTGGGCCTTTGGCCACAGACTGAAGGCCGCACCGTCGGCTTCTGTACTTTTGAGGTTTTGGGACTAGGACCGGCCCCCTTGCTCCTGAACTTGCAGGTGGCCTCTTCTACGACTGACTCCACCTTGTGATCACGTGATTCACTACTCCTTAATAAACTCCTGTATGTATATCCTATCAGTTCTGTGCCTCTAGGGAACCCTGACAAATACAATTACCAACAACAAGTATTTCCCGACTCTCGTCTTTCACAAAGACATGACCAGCCTTCAGATTCCAGCCACTTTCTCTACAGCTGTGTTTTTCAGTCACTTTTTCAGTCACCTTAAGAGTGCCTTTTAGATATGTTTTCTTGATGACCTCAACCCATATATATTTGAGAACACAGATCAACTATATGTTTGTTTATGAATTGGATATATGTGTGTGTGTGTGTGTGAAATGCCAAAAATAGTACTTTTCTATACTTTTAAAAATTTTTATTTATTATTATCTTTTGAGACAGGGCCTGTCTCTGTCACCCAGGCAGCAGTGCAGTTGCCATCTTGGCTCACTGCAACCTCCTCCTCCTAGCTCGAGTGATCCTCCCACCTCAGCCTCCTGAGTAGCTGGGACTGCAGGCAGACACCACAATGCCTGGCTAATTTTTGTATTTTTTGTAGAGTCGGAGTTTTGCCATTTTGTCCAGGCTGGTCTCGAACTCCTAGGCTCAAGTGACTCTCCCACCTCAGCCTCCCAAAGTGCTGGGATTATAGATGTGAGCCACTGTCCGCAACCTATATATAAGTTTTTTTAAATCTCTCTGTTTTGCTTTTATTGTACTTTAGATTCTGGGGTACATGTGCAGATCATGCAAGATTGTTACATAGGTACATTCATGGCAAGGTGGTTTGCTGCCACATCCCCGTCACCTATACCTGACATTTCTCCCCACGTTATCCCTCCCCTACCCTCCCTCTCACTATCCTTCCTGTAGCCCCCGCCCCCCCCAAAATAGTACCTTTTAAATCTCCCCGCACCCACTAAACAGTTTTTGCCCCTCGGGTTCTGATGCGTTTCCTGCTGAGGACGCACGCCCTATGGCTCTGCATGGGCGGCTGGGAGCTCCAGGAGGAAGTCACGCTAGGGACAGAACTGGAGGCTGGATGTTTATTCTTTCTCTCCGGTGAGCCCCAATATGTCTTAATGATGCTTTTGCTTGCCTCTGGTCCTGAGATTTACTAATGCACTGGTGTTCCCACCCCTGCTGCAAGCCACACAGCAGAAACAGCGGAAGTTACCTGGAGAAAATGCCGTGCCCCCTGCTCGCTGGAAATCCTTCTCCTTTGTCTGTTTCCTTTCTCCAAATACTTGTTACCTCACCTCTTCCCCAAAATTCATACCTTCGGCTGTGTTCTGAATCTCATGCCCTTTAAACACCTCCAAGATTTGATGCTTGGAGTTAATAACTTTGCCTTCGCTGTCTTCATTCTATTTTTCTACACACAAAAAATTACATGAAAAAAATTGGAACAAGTGTGCCATATGTTACTAGGTTTAGGATGCCTGATTTTTAACTGTGAGTTTGTCTCATCTTCTGCTTTCACCATGACTGCACCACGTATTTTTGCCATACCCAAAAGGTGAGCTTTTTCTAAGCTTATCCCGCTTTCTGTCAAAATCTGAATCTCTCTGTTAGCCCAGAAAGCTCTCCAAGACCACTCCTGGCCTGTTTAACTATTCCTTGCTTTTCTGAGACTAAATCTATTAGGTTGGTGTCAATGAAAAGCAGTGGCAAAAACTGCAATTACTTCTGCACAAACCTAATAAGCCTGCAAGAAGTCTTCCCTCGGCCGGGCGTGGTGGCTCACGCCTGTAATCCCAGCACTTTGAGAGGCCAAGGCGGGTGGATCAGGAGGTCAAGAGATTGAGACCATCCTGGTCAACATGGTGAAACCCCGTCTCTACTAAAAATATAAAAACTCAGCTGGGCATGGTGGCGCATGCCTGTAATCCCAGCTACTCAGGAGGCTGAGGCAGGAGAATTGCCTGAACCCAGGAGGCGGAGGTTGCGGTGAGCCAAGATCGCGCCATTGCACTCCAGCCTGGGTAACAAGAGCAAAACTCTGTCTCAAAAAAAAAGAAGAAGAAGAAGTCTTCCCTCAACCACACTCACCAATTTCCATTTCTCAACTTTGTCCCCAATATGTACTCCTAAGACTGAGCTCTAGAGTCCTAAATAGAGGGTCCTATCACCGTAACACTTGTACTGTCTTATCAACATAACATCACTTGACTGTGATCCTGCAAGACTGCGCACAGCTTTGGGGGCAGGAATTACGGTATTCATTTCAGAGTTTCCAGTGCCTCCACCAGACCCCAGGAGAATATGTTTTCAAAAGTCTATTGAATAATAGAACTAATGACTGGTTGATGAAAACACAAATTACTTGATGGAAGAAAAGAGAGAAAAATTTTAAAAAATAATCTGCTCATGCAGTAGCTTGCCTAAATAACCATGAAATATTAACCATTCAGAATAAAATATATACTTTGAAAGATAAAACAGAAGCTTCCACAGTCGGACATGCCACTTAGGCCTCTAGGATGCATTTGTTCATCTCACAGGAGCACCTACCTACACATCTCCCCAGGACAGAGACCACAGCTCCTGTTGACAGAACCAAAGCTCAAAATATGGCCTTCAGAAACATTTAAACAGATGCTTCTTGATGTTAAAAGTTTGTTCTCCAAATAAAATAGAGACAAACAGCAGCGCCAAGAATTCCAGGGCAGTTTATTTGACAGCAATGTTGCTTCTGAGTACAACTGATATGATAACACTAACAAGGATGACAGCAATTTTATCAGGCTTTTACCCAATATTGCTACTTTCCTGTGACTTTGTGCTGGCAGCCTGTCATCAGTTGATATAATTAAGAACTGGAAAGGATTTTTGGGATCAATTACACCTACCAAAGGATTATTATCTCTTCAACAAAATATTTGGCACACACTTTATTGTTAAGTTCAAGCAAAAAAAAAACTTAAAAGAAGAATAAATATTTTAGGGTAGATTGTCTTTTGGTACTTACTTTTTTAATTGGTGTAAAAAAGTTATTTTCTCAAACTTTATTTTGCTGTTTTAGTCACTGGAGCATGCCCAAGGACCATCATTAAATGCTAAAAGGTGAGAGGAAGCCATCTGGTCACCTCTGAGGGACTTCCAGATCTTGATGGCACTCCATCTGCATCCGTAACAATTTACTCATTACATCAAGGGCATGGAGAGATTCGGAAGTGGACTTGTATAGGAGAAACTCAGGTCTGAGTGGCGTGATGCCAGGCATGCCATACTCAGACCGCCTTCTCTCAGCTGAGCACACCTGGACTGAGTTAAGCATGTTCAACATATTGCCACAGCAAGTCCTACGTTCACCTAGTAATGCATGAGATTCTCCATAAGATGATGTTACTTGCTCTCCAAAACAGACATGAAGAATGTGTTTGCTTCTTTCACACATGGAGCATCCTGTCTCAACATCACACAGGGTTACACAAGGATTTTTCTTGGATGTTGAAACAGAAAAGCATTCCTAGCTTACCTGGATTTTATGACCCACTGTAAACTCAATTACCAAATAACTATCCTCTATATAAAGGCAATTACACATCAAGAGTGGCTACCAGTCTCTTGCTGTGCATGCCCACTTCTTCCACATGCCATGCCTCTGCTGCCCACTTCCTCGCTTCAGCTCTGGCTCTCCTTGCATTGCTCTATTGAAAGACAACTGAAATTCATGTCTTTAACCAAGGTTGGTAGCTTGCCTCAGCCCGGTGCATAATGGTAAGAACAAGAACAGCTGTTCCGATTTTGTGTATGCAAATCTGCCTAAATCTATAATTTTCAAGCCATCCTTCTATCTGCATTACTCCAAACTCTGCTGTGAATTAAATCAGTAATCTTTACTTTGTACATTAGTGTTATAGATGAAAAGAATCTAGCAACTTGCCTAATATTTTGTAACTAGTAAATGGTGAACCATGAATCCTTACCCATATCTACACAGCTGCAAACATTGAGCTCGTTTTGTTACATCACGGAAAATATAATGAAGCCTGGGCAGATCATTAGAATTTTTAAATTTGCTTAAGCTTTTCAAAGGCATACCATTAAGATAATTAACAAGAGATTTCCTGGAAGTCAATACCTTGAACAATTTATTTTCAGATTTAATGTGTAAATATATCCTGTTAATAATTAAAGGGGAAAAGGAGCAATTATTTCTATCCATCTCCCCTAAGTGACTATGAATTTTTGCATTTGTTCCAATTATTCTGATTCTTGTGTGTTTTCAATCATAAATATCACTCACATTTATAAGGTGCTTACACTAGAATCCACCCAGAGAAAAAAGACATATGTCAGATTAAGGCATTGATTTTTTTAAAACACTGGTTTTTTTTTTTTTAAATCATGATAAGTAAGTCTTATCCAATGTTACCTTAAACTTGAAAAGAAACACTTGGCCCTCTTTTCTGAAAAGTCATCATGGAAAGTTGGATTTGACAGACTTCCCAGAGAAACCAACATCCCAGGGTTGAGGGCAACTCATGTATTCACCAGGAATGGACTCTCAGGTGAAATCCCCTGACTCCTAGCAGGTGACTCCTCCGTCTCTATCTCATCTTCAGCTTCCCTACCTGCCTCCTTCTACCAGATGAAGCCTCAGAGTGAGCAAACACTTGGGTGTGTGACTTTAAAAACTGCCCTCAGTTTCAAGTATTTTTACATATGTAAATCAGTTCATGCAGGATTTATATTTTTAAAATAATGTCAATGTCGTAGAATACAAATAACAGGCTACTCCCTTTGCAAACCATTTACTTCAATGATTCTAAGGAAAAAACTAGTATATCATGGTAGCTGGGGACCAAACAGGCTGGGGAAAATGTAGTGCAAGGTGGACCTTATGCATTTTCTTTTTTCCCGTTAGCGGTGCATTTTTCAAGCCTGTGTATCTACATAACATAGCTTGGTATATATGTACCACTAAGTCAGTCAGCATAGCTTGAGCACATTAAAGTCAACAGACTTTGTGTTTTATAGTACTAAGGAAAAATTATAGTATAGATTGAAAGTAAAATAATAGCAATGTTTACACATAATGGAATATATAAAAGCATATTTCTCAGACTATGTTTGTGAAAGCAATCAATTCTTATTTTTGAGAAGCAATAATTACACCAGGGGAACTGAGGTGATTATAACTCTATAGAGAACTCATGATAGACAAGGAATCTAAATTTTGAAATCACAGCTTCCCTAAGGCCCAGATGATGGTGGAATGCTCTAGATCTTGACTTCCCTGTCTCTTTCCCTCCCCAGAGGCCAGGACTACTGCTGAGCTAGAGAGATGCACCATGCATTTCTCTAGAGCACCGTTCCCGAACTTTCCTGAATTTCTTCCCCAACTATGTCATCCGACTTATTTAACTTATTGGCATACAGTCATTGAAAGGATTCCATTATAATCCTTTTGATTTCAGTAAGGTCAATAATAATGTCTCAGCTGGGTGCAGTGGCTCCCACCTGTAATCCTGTATTTTAGGAGCTGAGATGGACGGATCACATGAAGTCAAGAGTTTGAGAATAGCCTGGCCAACATAGTGAAACCCCATCCCTACTAACAATGCAAAAATTAGACGGGCATGGTGGTGTGACCCTGTAATCTCAGCTACTCGGGAGGCTGAGGTGGGAGGATTGCTTGAACCCCAGAGGTGGAGGCTGCAGTGAGCCAAGATCATGCCACTGTACTCCATCCTGGGTAACAAAGTGAAACCCTGTCTCAAATAATAATAATAATAATAATAATAATGTCTCTTTTGTTCCTGATTTTTGTAATTTGATTTTTCTTTCATTTTTTTTTTGTCACACTAGATAAATGTTTATCCATGTTCTGATCCATTCCAATGACTAATTTTTGGTTTCACTGACTTTGCCTCTTTTCTATTCCCTGTTTTATTTGTTTCTGCTATCATTGAGCTTTCTTATGTTTCCTTGCTTTGGGTTTCTTCTTTTTCTCTTCGTTTAGTTCAGTAAGAAGGAAGTTTAACTTATTTATTTGACTTTTTTTTTAATACTACAGGCACTCCAGCAGTCCTTTAGTTATCTGCCATAAATTTGGCATATTGTGCTTTTTTTTTTATACCTTTCAAAGTATTTTTCTAATTTTTCTTCTGTTGGGGCAGGTCCTGAGAAATACGAATTTCTTTAGATTTCATTAAAAAGAAAACATTTGTCATTCAATGTTGTGAGAAAGTCTGCTTATCAATTTATTCATCATCTTGACTTTTAAAAATAAAATTCAAATTTAAGAAAAATTCAAGAAATTATTATCAAGGTCCTTATAGTAATCAAATATCATGTTTTTCTTTTTCAGTTTCTTACAGACCTCTTGGTATAATAACGAACACATATTTATTATTTTCATGTTAAATGTGCACATAATTATGGTTGCATTATCATAAAAATGTTCCTTTACATGCAGGAGAGTAATAACACTTCTAGAGACTCTGAAGGAAAATTCTTAGGATAGAATTGGAAAGTTTGCTTTATTACAAGAAATGTTAGTTCACACATTCTGTTCTTGTGGAATGGCAGCCGCTATGGCCGCTTTGTTTCTGGAGAATTACAGCTTTATACACCAGGAATATGTCTGGTGTCCCTATTTCATATCCATTCTCAAAATGTAGTAATCACCTTCATGATATACACAAATTTATTTACTATGTTGTAATAAGATACAACATAGAATGAGAAGCTGAGCACTGTGGCTCCCACCTGTAATTCCAGTGCTTTGGAAGGCCAAGGCGGGCAGATCACGTGAGATCAGGAGTTGAGAGCAGCCTGGCCAACATGACAAAACCCCATCTCTACTGAAAATACAAAAAGATATTAGCTGGGCATGGTGGAGTATACCTATAATCCCAGTTACTCAGGAGACTGAGTCAGGAGAATCACTTGAATCCAGGGGTGGAGTTTGCAGTAAGCTGAGATCCCACCACTGCACTTCAGCCTGAGTGACAGAGTGAGACTCCATCTTGGGGTGGCAGGGGGAAGGCACAACATAGAATGACTAAAATCCCAGCTTTTATCTTCAGGAAGACCATACCAGCTCTGTGACAAAGTGTAAGGTTTTCACGATGACAAACTGAAGGATGACTTTCTGAGAAGGTCACAGCCTCAAGTGCCTTAGCGAAGAGATAAGGGAAATTGATAGCATAAAATGTATACATCAGAAAAAATGTTTCAAATCAATAACCTAACCTTCCACCTTACAGAACTGGAAAAAGAAGAGCAAACTCAATGCCAAACAGCAGATGGAAGGAAATAATAAAGATTATAGTGGAAATAAATAAAATAGAGGAAGAAATGCAATTGAGAAAAATCAATGAAACTTGAATTTGATTCTTTTTGAAAAGATAAACTTGTGTCATGGACCTACCAGTTTTCTGTTAATTACTTTTCTCCAAGACCTCCCATGGTTTTGACAATGTGATTAACAAGAAAATATAGGAACTAAAAATAAGTTAAAAAGCAACATCTTAAATAACAGCAGACACAACTATTAATTAATAAGATTTTCTACTTAACTGAAAGAGGTTAATGTTGACATTTGTATTGGTCCTTTCTTGCATTGTTGTAAATAATCACCTGAGACTGTATAATTGATAAAGAAAAGAGGTTTAATTGGCCACTTTGCTGCAGGCTGTACAGGAAGCATGAGTGGGGAGGCCTCAGGAAACTTACAGTCATGGCAGAAGGCAAATGGAAAGCAGGCACATCCTACTGGCTGGAGGAAGAGAATGAAGCAGGAGGTGCTATACACTTTTAAAACAACCAGATCTTGTGAAAGCTCACTTGCTATCCTGAGAACAGCAAAGAAAAAATCACCCCCCCGTCCCCACCCCACATCCAATCACCTCCCACAAGGCTCCTCCTCCAACATTGGAAATTACAATTTGTTGTTATCTGGGCAAGGACACAAATGCAAATTATATCATGGTTTAAAAATGTCCTTAGGCATGAAGTGTTTCACCTCTTTTGTAAATAGGGAGTCCCATCAGGCAGAACTGCAGTACGAGCAGCCCTTACGCACTGTCTTTTCACTGGCAGAATCTCTCCAGAGCTGGGCATGGTCTCTTGTCATAGATTATCATCTCTGCTCTATGTGTAGGTGCTGGATAAGTCATGTCATCCTGGTCTTTTCCTTTGTCTTTCCTGCTATGGAATTTCCACTTCACAAGTGAGCTGGGCAGGGGAAATCAGAACCCAGTAATCTCAATCTGCCATGCAGAGGGTAGAGTTTGTGCTAGTAGGAGCAAGGTGCCCCAGACCTTTTAGAAGTGGGTGTCTGGAATAAAATGTCTGTAACCCAGATCTGGAAGAGATGTGAAATCCTAACGGCCTGCCCCTTCTAGGGTGAAGCCCCATCCTGAAGAACAGCTGTGACATGCTTTGGCTCTGTGTGCCCTCCCAAATCTCATGTCAAATTGTAATTCCCAGTTTTGGAGGAGGGGCCTGGTGAGAGGTCATTGAATCGTGGTTGTGAACTTCCTTCTTGCTATTCTTGTGACAGAGGTCTTTCAAGATCTGCTTGTTGAAAAATGTTGCACTTCCCTGCCCTCTGTGGCCAGGTGAAGAAGTGCTTGATTCCCCTTTGCCTTCCACCACAATTGTAAGTTTCTTGGGGCCTCCTTAGAAGCAGAAGCCTGTACAGTACACAGAACCATGAGCCAATTAAACCTCCTTTCTTTATAAATTACCCAGTCTCAAGCAGTTCTTCACAGCAGTGTAAGAAAAAAACTAATACAAAAAATTTGCACTAGAGAAGTGTGGCATTGCTGTTAACATACCTGAAAATGTGGAGGCAACTTTGGAACTGGGTAACATGCAAAGGTTTGAACAGTTTGGAGGCTCGGAAGAAGATGGGAAGATGAGGGAAAGTTTGAAACTTCCTAGAGACTTGTTAAATGGTTGTGATCAAAAGGCTGATAGTGATAACAACAATGAAGTGCATGCTGAAGTGGTCTCAGAGGGTGATGAACTTATTGGAAATTGGAGTAAAGGTCACACATGTATGCTTCAGCAAAGAGACTGGTGATATTTTCCTCCTGTTCCAGAGATCTGTTGAACTTTGAACTTGAGAGAGATTGAGGGACTCTTTCTAGGTCTGCAAGGGGCAGGGTTTCAAATGCAGGAGTTTCCCGGCTCTACCCCTCCATCCAGGAACCAGAGGGGTTTCAAATGTAAAGTTATTTGTCTAGGTTTCCTGTGTGCAGGCTAGGTGGAAAAATCCACGTGGGCTTCCTTGTCCAAAAAGCCCACTGAAAGCTCTGGGAGGAGGGGGCTCTGTTGTGGACCAAGCAGCCAATCTGGTATTGGAGTCAAAGATCAATCACTCCAGAGGAAGTTTGAAAGAACTGCTCTCACTGGTGGAGAACATGAATGGGAGGGAATAACTCAAGGGTTAAAATCCCACTGCTCCCTCCCTATATAGAATCCTTCTCTGGATTCCCTCCCACAGTATGAAAGCTGCCTCTCTTTCTCTCTCTCTGTCTAATAAATCACTCTCTGCAAAACTCTTTGGGTCCACGATAATTGTTTGGAAGGCAAACTCACTGTGCCTCTGGGGCCCCTTTTCCCATTCTTTGGGGTAAGAGAGGCCAAGAACCTGAGACTGGGTAATTGGGAGCATCTTTGGGATGTGCCCACAATCCCCGATTACATCTTTTTGGCAAGCCAGCCAGGAGAACATCGGACTTCAGAGTGATGAGTGGTATTGAACCCCTTTTGCTTGCTAATCTGTCCTTTCGCTTCTTTTATATTTGTTAAGGAGGTAAAGAACAAGAACAGCAGTAGAGGCAAGGCCAGGCAGGCACCACCTACAGAAAGAACCAGCTGGCCGGGCCTGCATGGGGCCACATGCAGTGGTGGAAGCAAGGCTGGGTGGGCACTGCCTACAGAGAGCACCAGGCAGCTGGGCCTGCATGGACCTGTGAGCAGTGTGGCTGGGCCTGGACAGCTGAAGCAGCAGCTGCCTATGCAAACCACATCCAGCCTTTCAGGCCAAAAGCAGCGACAACTGGGCCCAGGCAGTGGCCGGAGCAGCAGCCGCCTGTACGAGCCATGCCCAGCCTTTCAGGCCCCAACCTCCTGGGTCCAGATTTCCATGAGGCAAACTTCTTCCTGGGTCTTTCCTCTAAGATATTTTCTACACATAAGGCTTTTACCCTTTTTGTTAGGACTTTGATGCTATTGGGGTGGCAGTGGTGCCACCTGGACCGTGGTGCCCTCGGGCTTATGCCTATGAGGTCCTCCTACAGTGTACAGGGCTAGTTCTCTTAGTCTACAGGGCTAGGTTATGTCCTAACAGAGCCAGAGTCTATCAGTGGGTACTGCAGGCTATAGGACATTCTTGTTTTTGTTACCCATAATTTCCCAATCCGACTGAGTGCTGCCAGAATCCAATGATGTACACAGTTTGTCTTGCCTAGGACTGGCTCTCCATATGGCAGAACTTCTCCATGTAGAATACCATAGTCAGACTTGGTCTGAGGCTCAAACAGTTAATTACAGGTGTCACAACCCTGGAGGATATTCCTGTGATGGAAAGTGGGGTGGGGGAGGCAGCCCAGGTCCCGAGGGTGTTGTTCCGGCCTCGGCCATGTGGCCAGCCATTACCTTCTTTAAGATTGTTGTGCTTAGAGTCTCCTCTCAAGGAGTTTATCCTCCTGGGGCAGTTTTATGGTCAGGCCTGTGTTAATTAAACTCTTGCTAGAGAATATTGGCAACTATCGCCCAAGCCTCACTGGCCTAGTTCTTCAAGGACACGCTGGTACAGGGCCACTAATCCTGGGAGTCCCTATGTCCTTAAGGTGGCCATAAAGTCATTTAGACAGTGAGCATGTGCCCATGATGTTGATAAGCGTGATTAAACCTGGCACATGGGGGCCCCAGAAGATTATCACACATCTAGGGTGCAAGGAAACTGCAAGGTGCTGTAAATGGGGGATGCTCCAGGGCTAGCAGTTGCAAGGAATAACTGGGGATGCGGGCATACCTGTGTTCGATTTCAGATGGGTGCTACTCTTCCCAAGGCAAAATCACCCTTAAAGTGTATCCTGGATAACTGGGACCAATGTGGCACATGATCGTTGAAGAAGAAGAGGCTCATTTTTCTCTGTCAGACAGCATGGCTGGAGTACCCTCTGCCCAGTGGAGAAACCGGGCCTCCTAAGGGAAGTATAAATTATAACACCCTTCTACAATTAGACCTGTTCTGTATGAGGGAAGGTAAATGGATTGAGGTCCCCTATGTGCAAGTTTTCTTTTCACTAAGGTATAATCTTCAGCTACGTAAGGCCTGTAACCTATACCCTAGCGGCCCCTCCTCAGGACTACCCCCATATTTAGGACTCCCTGTGGCTCCTGCCTCCCTTGATGCTGACCAGGTCTCCTCAGCTCCTATAACCCAAGAGGAGTCAGGCCGAAGTGGCCAAGGCACCTCAGGCTACTAGGATGCCCCAACTCTGCCCCCTACAGGCAATAGGAAGAGGATTTGGTCCAACCAAGGTACATACCCCCTTTTCACTTTCTGACTTAAAGCAAATCAAGGTAGACTTAGGAAAATTTTCAGATGACCCGGACAATCACATAGATGTTCTTCAGGGCCTGGGTCAGTCCTTTGAACTGGATTGGAAAGATATCATGTTACTGCTTAGTCAGATCCTAACCAGCAATGAGAGAGAGGCTGCTTTACAGTGGCTCAACAGTATGATGACACCTGGTACCTTAGTCAAGTACACGATCAAATGATGCCAGAGGAAAAGAATACGTTCCCTATAGGTAGACAAGCAGTCCCTAGCATGGACCCTCACTGAGATCCTGACTCAGAACAGGGGAACTGGAGTCATAGGCACATACTGACTTGCATACTTGAGGAATTAAGGTGAACTAGGAAAAAGACCATGAACTATGCAATTTTATCCACCATAACTCAGGGAAAGGAAGAAAACCTAACAGCCTTCCTTGAGCAATTATGGGAGGCCTTAAGAAAGTATACTCCCCTGTCACTAGACTCCATCGAAGGTCAGCTAATACTAAAATACAAATTTATTACGCACTCAGCAGCAGACATTAGGAGGAAGCTCCAGAAGCTGGCCCTGGGGCCAGAACAGAGTTTAGAATCATTACTAAATCTAGCAACCTCGGTGTTCTATAATAGAGACCAGGAGGAACAGGCTGAAGGGAACAGGAGGGACAAGAGAAAGGTCGCAGCCCCAGTCATGGCCTTCAGGCAAGCAGACCCAAGGGACTCGGAGGAGGGAGAGGCTTGGGTTAGCCACCAATCTGGCAGAGCTTGCTACCACTGCAGCCTACCAGGACACTTTAAGGGAGACTGTCCCCAGAGAACAGACGACCTCCTCGTCTTTGCCCATTGTGCCAAGGGGATCTCTGGAAAGCACACTGTCCCAGGGGATGAAGGTTCCCAGGGCTGGAGGTGGCTAGCCAGATGACCCAACAGCAGAACTGAGGGTGCCTAGGGGAAGTGCCAGCACAAGCCATCACCCTCACCAAGCCCCGGGTAAAGCTGACCATAGAGGGCCAGGAGGTCTATCTTCTCCTGGACACTGGAGCACCCTTCTCGGTTTTGCTCTCCTGTCCTGGACGGTTGTCCTTCAAGTCTAACTGTCTGAGGAGCCCTAGGACAAGCAGTCTCCTGTATTTCTCCCAGCCCCCAAGCTGTAAATGGGGAGATGCACTCTTCTCCAATTACTGCCTCTACTCGGTTTAACTATAAGCTATCTCAGGAGTTAAATGATAACATGGAAAGGGTGCTAATTCTCTCTGCAGAAGCAGCTTACTTCTTTAGCTGTCATGGCTCTTCAAAATAGAACGGCCCTAGATCTGCTAAAAGCAGAGAAAGGAGGAACCTGTCTCTTTTTAGGAAAAGAATGCTGCTGCTTTATAAACCAATCAGGTATTGTCTTAAACAAAGTTGAACTCAGGGATAAATCAAATGCAGGGCTAAAGACCTTCAAGAAACAGGATTGTGGAGCTTAACAACTGGCTGTCCTGGTTCTACCCTCTTCTAGGCCCATTTATAACCATTCTATTATTGCTGGCCTTCAGGCCTCACATCTTTAACCTTCTTGTCAAATTCGTTTCTTCTAGAACTGAGTCCATAAGGCAACAAATGGTCCTGCAAATAAAACCCCAAGTATCCTTGGCTCATGAGTTCTATTGTGGACTTCTCGATCAACCTGCACCCCGGAAGACTCCCCTCTGGAGGAAACCTCAACTGCAGGGACTTCTATGCCCTAATTCAGCAGGAAGTAGTAAAAGAGTGACCGACAGCCATGTCCCAACAGCAGTTGGACTTTCCTGTTCAGAGGTGGGGACTGAGGGACTCTTCCCAGGTCCATGAGAGATGGAGTTTCAAATGCAAGTGTTTCCCAGCTCCACCTCCTCCATCCAGGAACCAGAGGGGTTTCAAATGTAAAGTACTTTGCCTGGGTTTCTTGTGCATGGGCTAGGTGGAAAAATCCATGTGGGCTTCTTTGTCCAAAAAGCCTGCCAAAAGCTCTAGGAGGAGGGGGCTCTGTTGTGGACCAAGCAACCAATCCGGTATCAGAATCAAAGATCAATCCCTCCAGAGGAAGTTTGAAAGAACTCCTTTCATTGGACCAGAACATGAATGGGGAGATAATAACTCAAGGGTTAAAATATCACTTCTTCCTCCCTATTCGAATCCTTCTCTGGATTCCCTCCCACAGCAGAGTGGGAGCTGTCTCTCTTTCTCTCTCTCTGTCTAATAAATCGCTCTCTGCAAAATTCTTTGGATCCATGATATTTATTCAAATGGCAACCTCACTGCGCCTCTGGGGCCCCTTTCCGTGTTCTTTGGGGTAACAGAGGCCAAGAACCTCAGATGGGGGAATTGGGAGCATCTTTGGAATACCCCCACACCCCTTGGTTACAAGATGATTTAGGGTATCTCACAAGAGAAATTTCTGAGCAGCAAAGTTTTCAAGTTATTTCCTGGCTGCTTCTAAAAACCTATAATCATTTGTATAAACAAAGAAATGACCTGCAACTGGAACTAATATTTAAAAGGAAGCAGGGGATATGAGTACAAAAGAATTGTAACCTGGTCATGTGGTAGAAAAGAAAATCTTATTTTCTGGAGAGAAATTCAAGCTAGCTGCAGTAATTTGCATAAGTAAAGAGGAGCAGAATGTTAATAGCCTAGACAATGGGGCAAATACTTCCAAGGAATTTTAGAGACTTTCATGGCAGCCCCTCCCATGACAAACCTGGAGGCCTTAGATGAAAAATGGTTTCATGGGTCCAGTCCAGGGCCCTGCTGCTCTATGAAACCTCAGGACATGGCACCCTACATCCCAGCCACTCCATTCCAGCCATGGCTAAAAGGGCCCCAGGTATGTCTCAGGCCTCCACTCCAGAGTGTGAAAGCAGGAAGCTTCCACTAGCTTTCATGTTGTGTTAAGCCTGCAGGTGTACAGAGAGCAGGAGTTGAGGTTTGGGAGCATCTGTCAGATTTCAGAGGATTTATGGAAATGCCTGGATGTCCAGAAAAAAGTCTGCTATAGTGGAAGGCACTCATGGAGAACCTCCACTAAGGCAGTGAGAAGGGGACATGTGGGGTTTCAGTTCCCACACAGAGTCCCCACTGGGACACTGCCTAATGGGGCTATGAGATGAGGGCTGCAGTTATCCAGACCCCAGAATAGTAGATCCATTGGCAGCTTGCTCTATGTGCCTGGAAAAGCCTCAGGTACTCAATACCAGCCTGTGAAAGCAGCCACAGGTGCTGTACCCTGAGGAGCCACAGGGGTGGAGCTGCCCAAGCCTAGTGTTAGAAGGAGTTGAATTCTGGGTACTGTTGAGAGGGATGATTATATTTTACAGTGTGAGAAGGACATGAGATTTGAGATAGGCCAGGTTGGAATGAAATGTTTGAGCTGTTTTACCACTCAAATCTCATGTTGAATTGTAATTCCCCGTGTTGGAGGAGGGGCCTGGAGGGAGGTGACTGAGTCATTAGGGTGAACATCCCCCTTGCTGTTCTTGCGATAGAGTTCTCCGGAGAGATGCTTATTTAAAAGTGTGTAGCACCTCCTTCACCTCCTGCTGGCCAGATGAAGATGTGCTTGCTTCTCCTTCACCTTCCACTATGGTGATAAGTTTCCTGAACCCCACCCCAGAAGTAGAAACCTGTTTAGCCCACAGAGCCAGTTCAACCTCTTTTCTTTATAAATTACCCAGTCTCAGGTAGATCCAATGGAAGATCTGTCAGTGGATCTACCGTTCTGTGGTCTGGATAACTATAGCCCTCTTCTCACAGCTCTGCGAGGCAGTGCCCCAGTGGGGACTCTGTGTGGGAACTAATCCAAACTCCCATTGTAGTTTCCATGAGATAGAGCTTGGGGTGGGAGGAAGTATGCAAGGACTCTGTTGTTGATCAAGTGCTGCAGACTCTTGCTGTTCCTCCAGAGATTTAGCAAATGATCTTGAATAAATGTTTCTCCATTTGCAATAGGTAATTAGGTCAATTTCTAAAGATCTGAAGTGATTTGTTTATACATTTTCCTTCAGCTAAATGGTTGTTGCAGAGAAGGAGTTGATCCTGTTCCTCATGCCACCATTCTGCAAGTCAGTCTCACCACTGAGTTTCAAAACAATAATTAATTAATGGGCCTTTTGTGTGGGGATGTTCAAGGTCACTTTGACACTTGACTCCTGAGTTATGCAAAAAGTCGTGAATGATTTCTTTTAGAACAGGAGTTGAATAGAGTAAATCAAAGAATTTTTTTAAGTTCAATTTGCCTCCCTGAAATCTTGAGTCTCACAGTTACACGGCATATTTTTCAAAATTAAGGCTATTAAATTACCCAAATGTGTTCATCTCTAGTCATTGTTCCTTTTTCAAATTTGATATTCAGTGAGAAATCAGTGCTTCTCTTTCCCAAGGTATGTACTCTGCCATGTTAGGCTCTGGGAAGGAAGTAGAGCAGTTTGTATAAGGAATCCAGGCATCAACACTTGTTCGAAGATTCTTATTCAGGAAATTCTTCCCTGAATCATGATAAATTCAAAGAAGCAGAATTGAAACAGAAAAGTCTGAAAAATAAATCAGGAAAGCTGTGTGGTAAACCTAGCAGCAAGGAGAAAACCAAAGTCTCTGGAATAAATGTATCTTATGGAACTAGACTGTCTCCACTAAGACCCTTGGATTAACAGGAGGAGCAGTGGCCATGGTAGAAGCCTGGCTGAGGTGACTGGGGAGGCAGCTGTGCCCAAGTGTGTTACAGGAGCACGACGGAAATGCAGCCACGCAGAATTGTGCTGATAGGCCCTCGAGACCACTTCCAGAGCAGTTCAAGTGTGAGTGTGACTGAGCCAACAGCGTTCTCCAGTGGTTTGTCCTGTGAACACAACAGCCTCACACTTCTGCCCTTCCATCTGAGTCAGCTACAGGATGTCAGGACAATTCAGATTGAAAGACAGGTTTGGGTCATTCAAAGTGAGACGCTGCTTTTCCTAGCAGGGCATGGGAAGGCGCTGCCTGTCTGTGATAAGATACAAGCAAGTGACCATACAGGTAATGCTAGTATCTGCTGCATTTCATGCCAGTTACCAAAACACAGATATTATATATCCATTAATTTAATCCGTCTATGTATGTACACAAATATTGACTTTAAAATATATAGTTATTTACTGCTTATCCTGGATTTTTAGCAAACGACAGAAAATTGCTCAGGTTGGAAATATTTAGATAATTTTGTAAACTTAATTTTGGCAAGAACACAAGTCTTAATATGGAACTCATAAAAATCACAGAGAGGCAAATGAAACAAAATATTTCTTAATAATTTAAAGCAATTTAGTGAATAATTAAGTGTCAAGTTGTACTAACTGTTGACCTTCTTAGAGTCATAAATTAGCCATCATTTTTTAAAAATTAATGTTTTACAATATTGAGATCATGTATTAATCGATTCACGTGCAGTTGTAACGAATAACACAGAGATCCCGTATAGCTTTTACCAAGTTACCCAAAGGCAACATCTGACAAAACTGTAGAAGAGCATCAGAAGGAGAATATTGACACTGACACAATCAAGAGGCAGAATGTTTCCATCCCCACAAGAATCCCTCAGGCTGCCTGTGGATAGCCATGCTCACTTCTGCCTGTCCCGGCCTCCTTCTCACACTTAGGAACCACTACCCTGTTCTATACATGTGCAATTTCATTGTTTTAAGAACATCACAGAAATGGAATTACACAGTATGGCATCGTTTGGGACTGGCTTTATTTACTTATTCATTGATTTGTTTGTTTGTTGTTTTTGAGATACCACCTTGCTCCTGCAAGACTGGCCATAATTAAAAAATTAAAAAATAGCAGATGTTGGATGTAGTAAAAAGGGAATACTTTTATGCTGTGGATGGGAATGTAAACTACTGCAACCACTATGGAAAACAGTATAGTTATTCCTTAAAGAACTAAAACTGGAACTAAAATTTTGATCCAGAAATCCCACTACTGAGTATCTATCCTAAGGGAAAAAAAAATCATTATATGAAAAAGACACTTGCACACATGTTAATAGCAGCACAATTCTCAATTGCAAAAATACGAAACCAGCCTACACACCCATCAACCAATGTGTGTATAAAGAAAATATTATACATCTATATATGTAAAGAGAGAAAGATCGATGATAGATAGATAGATAGATAGATAGATAGATAGATAGATAGATAGATAAAATACTACTCAGCCATAAAAGAAACAGAATAATACCATTCACAGCAACATGGATGGAGTTGTGGAGTTGGAGACAATGATTGTAAGTGAAGTAACTCAGTAATGGAAAATCAAGCATTGTATGTTCTCAGGTATAAGTGAGAACTAAGCTATGAAGACATAAAGGTATAAGAATGATATAATAGATTTTGGGGACTCAGAGGGAAGTGTGTAGGAGGGCAAGAAATAACAGACTACACATGGGGTACAGTGTACACTGCTCAGGTGATGGGTGCACCAAAATCTCAGAAATCACCACTAAAGAACTTTTCCATGAAGCCAAACACCACCTGTTCCCCTCAACTTATTCAAATATAAATAAAATAAATTTAAAAATTTTACATGTATTTTATTGTTTTTAATAATTGTGTACTAATACTATTTGTAAAATTTTAATTCATAGAGCCTTATACTCAGAGACAATATGAAAATTAAAATTTGTATTTACATATATAGTTTTTGTTTTATGGATATTAAACACATATACACCTTGGTAAGATGATCTCTAAGATACTCAATTATAAATATATTTTTTTACAAAAATTATGAAAAACATGTGTAATGGATTTGTTTAAGGTGAAAAACCAAGGGTATCAATCACTGAGATGTCAAAGAACATTTTATAACTTTTTAAATGAGTATCACATCAAAGTGGTGTTTGGATTTTATTAAATAAATTTAAATATGGTTTGTCATTTTGTTTTTAAATATTACTATTTGCTCTGTGTTAAACCATTGAAGTGCATAAAATATTTTAGATATCAACTTAAAGTGGTGTGAGTAGAACTCAAATTTCTTTTGGGTGTATGTGTGCAAAATCATTGAAAGCCAATGGTCTATGTGAGAATAAATATCCCATCTCTCCCTCCTCAGCCAACTCCAAGTACGTTACAGCTTCATTGGTCCCTGGGTTATTTTGGAGCTCTGGACTTTCACAAGTGAAAGATTGTGGTTTTGCCACTGGCTCAGCATAGACAGGAAAAGGGAAGGCATGGCATTCTTCATAGCTCATTTCCTGACAACATGGAATGCCTCCTCAAGTCTCACCTTCATGATATCAGATACTTTGTGTAGTCAACAGATTCATGTTGCATCTTAAAACATAAGCCCTAAGAATATGAGAGAGCTGCATATAACTTGCAAAATTTGACCAGGAAAATATGTTCACTCACAGTCACAAAGGGACCAGTAGACATTCTCACATGTCACTCACTATTTCATTCTCTCCTGGAAGCCCTGTGTTTTCTTGCCTTATCATTTTTGGTAGTTGTTGTTTCCTCATCTTCCTAGCCAATGTTTGCCTTGGAATATACCATTATCCCATTGGGTCCCTGTCCTTTGCTACCCAGTGAAGCCATACACTAATCCTCAAGGCAGTTTATAACCTTGAGAGACCCACCACTGTGGAAAGAAATAATGGGTGTTGTCATGACAGAATTTACCAGGATTCCTTGCTTATTTGTCCTGGAAATGAGGAGAAAGTTTTCTTTAAAACACCTATGTGACTGGAAATTTGATACTCTATAGGCAGATGATATTTGAATAGTGATAACAAAAAAAAGAGCTCTGACAAATGAGAAAAAACAGGGAATCTCTGAAAAAAATTAGCATATGTAATGGAATGCAAGGAAGGTTGAACCATTGGAATATATGATAGTGATCAAGATACAATTTTAAGAGTACTACAAGACTTCTTGCTAGAATACTACTTTTAATGTAATTTGGTTCCAACAACTCCCAGCCTCTTATCATTTTCAGTTCAAAAATCAAAATTCCTGGGTGAGAGAATCTGGTTACTTTGATTTGGAATAGGTATCTACCCCTTAATCAATGAAGTATGACTGTATCATAGGGCCATGTGCAGACACAGTACTAAGAATGAATCTTCCAAATAGCAAGCCAATTTTAAATAAGTTGAACTTTCTGTGAGCTAGAAAGTCCACAAAATAGAACCCCACTTCTCTTCCTACCATAGATGTGGTTAATGCATGAAAAATCGTTATTTGGTTTGTATAGGCAATCATATCCATCTCTCTTTAGAAAAGGGAGATGTCTGTGGACACTGATAGGAGTTTCATTGTTTTTCTTAATATTTATATGTTAAAGTTCTAACCCCCAGCACCTGTTAATGTGACCTTTTTTACATATGGGGTCTGATACAGTCTGTCTCTGTGTTCCACCCAAATCTCATCTTGAATTGTAATCCAAATTATAATCCCCACATTTTGACAAAAGGACCTCATGGGAGGTGATGGGGGCAGTGCCATGCTCTTCTCATAATAGTGAGTGAGTTCTCACAAGACCTGATGGTTTTATAATGGGGCTTTCCCGCACTTGACTCTGCACTGTTCCTCCTACTGCCATGTGCAGGAGTGTTTGCTTTCCCTTCTGCCATGATTATTAGCTTCCTGAAGCCTCCTCAGCTATGCAGAACTATGAGTCAATTAAATCTCTTTCTTTTCTAAATTACCAAGTCTCAGGTAGTTCTTTATAGGAGTATGATAAGAGAATAAAACAGAGTTTTTACAGAGGGTAATAGGGTAAGATGAAGTCATTAAAGTAGATGCTAATCTGATATCTTAGGTGTCCTTATAAGAAGGAGAAATTTAGACAGAGACAGACATTTGTAGAGGGAAAATTATGAACAGACATGAGGAGATGAACATCAATAAGCCTATGAAAGAGGTTGGAGCCGCGCCTGACCTCGTAGCCCTCAGAGGGAACCACCCTGCCAATACCTCCATCTCTGACTTACAGCCCCCTGAACTGTACAAGAATACACTGCCATTTCTAAGTCACCCAATTTGTGGTACTGTGTGACAGTCCTAGGAAACTGCTACAAACACGCATGGGCAAGAATGAGTTCTCAATTCAGGACCAACTGCTTCTGAACACATGTGAGTCTTTCTTCTGTGGGAAGGAAAGATGTTCCTGAGTTCACACCAAGGGTGGAACTAAGAATTGCTCGTCAATATTGAGCTGAAGGGCATTTTGCTAAATGGAGGGCCATTGTTATTAGTCACAGATTTTTCCAGCAATCGCATTCTTCAAGTGCACTAGTTATGCCGTATTACAGTAAAATTAATGGATTGGTAAGTATTAACTTTAATCCTGTGATAAATAAGTCTAATCCCAATCATAGCATTTCTGATTTAAATGAGGATATAGGCTATTACTCTTCACCCAGAGCTTAAATAATTTAGTCAATGGTCCTTTCACATTTGCTTTCTTGAATGTGCCACATATTTTATGATGTCTTCCTAAAGACTTGCCTCCTTTCCTCCATAATAAAGTACATTGGCTTGACTTCTAGCAATATCTTTAAGTAGGGTATTAAGAAAAATATTCATAGAAAACAGAGGTCAATCCTGGGCCTTTCCGCTTCCAGTTAGATTAGAAAGACAAACAGTTCTGAAATTTATCTACTATGTCAGAGCATTTTCTTTTAAGATATTCAGTACACTCTTCAAAATTACTATTACCAACGCAAATATGATATATTATGTCCAGAGTATATTTGACATTTTAGAATAACATACTGGTTCCTTAATTTTCTCATTTTCTGCTTCAAAGTTAAACATACATTTTTATTTGAGACAGGGTCTCACTCTGTCTCCCAGGCTAGGGTACAGTGGTACAAATATGGTTTGCTGCAGCCTCGACCTTCCAGGTTCAAGAGACCCTCCTTCCTCAGCCCCCTAAGTAGCTGGGACTACCAGCACCTGTCACCAATCCCAGCTAATTTTTGCATTTTATGGAGAGAAAGGGTTTTACTATATTGCTTTGGCTGGTCTCAAACTCCTGGGTTCAAGAAACCCACCCACCTCAGCCTTCCAAATTGCTGGTGTTACAGACATGCGTCACTGTGTCCCGCCTAGCAATACATTTAGAAACAAAAGCCCAGACACTTTTTTCTCATAACTAGTGAGATGGGGTAAAATTTCTGTGACCTACGTATGATAGAGTGATTTAGGGGGGTTTTATGCAGGTTTGGATTAAGTAACCTGAAATATAGTATCACCAATAAGTTATTATTTAAATTCTTACTATGCACATGTCCCTTATAGTTTATCCCTATTTTATAATGATTAAGCACACAAGTCTCTTATGATGAGCTGCATTCAAGTACCCAGGCTGAATCTACCAGGAAATTCTCATCCTGATAGAGACCACACTAAAGTGTTAGCTAAACCATGTCACGTCTACCTTTTTCCATCTGTTTTAGAGAAGGGTGTTAGGGACAGGCATCTAGAAATGATATAACATGTATTTATTTAATTTCATCTTTAATAAACTTATATTTAATGAATAAAGACCAAGGGTTCATAGATACAAAATGAATTGGGTTTGAATAGTCTGTAGAAAGAGAGAGGAGTAGGGGAAAGTTTGCATATCAGCGATAATTTTTGTTTCTAACACTCAGTGGCTTGCTTCCTGTCCACTGAAGCTAGACTTGTGTGATAATAAGTGATGCTTAGTGTCATCTGTAGGTTTAGTAATTTACACTCAGTAGAAGACAAAGAACAGCCACCAAGTCTGGTGATCAGTGTGGGCGCATTCAAGAGCCAAGATCAACAAAGAAGAGCGTGAAGCAACAAAGAAACTAATGACAAGAGAAACACCAGAACTCTCAGAAGTGGATGTGACATCACATGTGTTTGCCAAGCTTGTTAGATAATAATAAAAAATGCAGACCATCATCTTTAAAACAGGTCTCACCCTGAAGTGATAAAAAGTGCATACACCAAATAAAAGTTTTTCTCTTAACTAACGGTGAACAGATGGATGATTTATAATATACTTTAAAGTGTATACAGTAGTTTCTATAATTTTCTGATATTTTATGACATCTTCATAAATTATAGATACTACAGTACATGATAAATGCTGTAGGCATTTCAGGAAGGCAGGATGAAGCCCTCAATCCAAAATGTCATTCAGATGTTGAGAAAATGAATACACACACACACACACACACAAGAGGACATAAAAAAGTACTGTTACTCAAATAATGAGGCTTTCTGGGGGAATCAGGACAACTGTCAGGCAGCTCCAAATATGACTTGAGAGAGCCAGGTGGGCCTAAGCTGTGGTTGGGGTTGGGGTAGTTTGAGGGCTCCTGCTTGTGGGTGGAGATTGCTAGATTGAACTTTCCACTTTTTCTAAAGAAAGGAGCGCTTAAGCTTTTTATTGGCTTTGAAAAATATGAGGAAAAAGGAGGAGAAAGAAGGATGGAACTTAAGCTATGAACAGCGAAACATCCAAATTAGAGTCAGATTCTTTATTTCAATCAATGTATGATGTTAAGGTACATCATATTTATCATTTTTCTTCAGAACATTAACAATGTTCTTCAGTTATTAAACCCCAGTTGGAAGTCCTTGCTCCTGACAAGCTCCACATTATGATTCAGATGATTGCAACAGAAATGAAAAATGTGTAAAGTTAGTATGTGAAACATCATCAAATCCAGTGTGCAGGATGGTTATCCAGGAGGCACAGTGAATGAGAGATGCATTTCAGTATTCACAGAGAACTTTTACAATTGAGAAAGACAGTGAATAAATAAAATTTAGTTAAAATAGATAAAATTGCTCTACCCAGACCTTTGTTTTTATCAAAATAGTACCATAAACCTGATCGGAAAAAGATAATGGCATTCCGATGGTCAGAGGTACACTACAAGACACTTCACATTTTCTTAAGTAATGGTATGTAAGAGGAAGTAAACAAAAATTAATAAATAAATTCAAGCAAATAAGAGAAATCATGCAAATGCAGCCCAGTAGACTTAGATGGTAAATAAAACAAAAGCAGTCCCACAGCTCATTGAAATATCAAACACACATCACTTCCAGTAGTGCTAGTAACACAACCAAGTTCTCAACTGGAAAGCAGTGAACAACTAAAGAAATTAAGCAAACTCCATAGCTCTTCCTGCTGCCATTTATTAATATAGTAAAATTCAGGGGAGTAACATACAACTTTAAAGATGTAATATATACATAGTGGCAAATCTATTTGGAGATAAATAATATTCCAATTGCTAAATAATTCATTAGATATGGTTCAAATACATTAAAATATTTCTTGGTAAAAGTGGTACTTTAATTGTGTAAAACCAGTAGTATAGTATAGACGTAAAACCTGTAGCCCATAAAATATCACTGCAAATATTCCTGAAGGCTGTAGTAAAACAGGTTTGGAAGAGCCATAGTTAAAATAAATAGTCACTAAATTTTAGTTTCAGTATCCAAGTTGCATAGCAAATAAAACTTTAAAGTCACCTTTGAGTATTTTTATATCTTTTTTTATTTTATATTTAGACACAAACGACCTTTAGTAAATTTCAAACTAAGTAGAACAGTCATGTGATTTCCAAACACAGAGCATCCATTCCCAACCCACCATGTGTTCTGTGACAGTCAAGCCACTGCCCTTTCAAACTTTGGTTTGAAGGCTTCACTTTAACATGCTGATCAGTTAGACCATGTTTCAGGTTCTAACTCAAAATCACGATGTAAATTTAAGGAATGCCTGTGTGAATAAGAAATGATATGTCACAGTATTAAGTATCCCATTTTTAGCTACACCTTCTAGTTATAACTTTCTCAGATTTTTGTCAGTGAATCAAAAAAAATTTAAGTAGGGCTACTCCTGAACAAATACAAGTTTACTCTATGGAAGTATCCTCCACCGCCTTTTAATTTTACTTATAATTTCCAATGATATGCATTTATTTTAAGCTGATTGATTTATTAGACCTTTGTGCAAAACACAGAAAATCAATACAAGAAAAATGGATGCAAAATGTAAGTGGCCACAAAAGATTGCATGTGTCTAAAGCTATTGTAGGGGGAAGTTTTGACATAAATTTATATCACCAGAAACTTCTGTTTTATTCCACGCTTCTGAAAACTTTGTCCTTAAGCAGAAGAGAGTAAAACAATAGCATCCAATAAAACAAAGAAAGCTCTTTAAAGAGTAAAAACTACTTAACCTGGTCCATTTCAGCATGTCAAACATACTTATTTTTTTAAACTAATCATTTTATTTTGAGATAAATGTAGATTCAAATGCAGTAGTAAGAAATCATATAGATACTATGACTCTTTACCAGGTTTCCCCCAATGATAGCGTCTTGAAAAATTATCGTACAATATCAATAACCAGAATATTGACATTGATACAGTTAAAATATTAGGGTATTTCCATCACCACAGAGATTTTTTCATTTTGTATTTTTATAGCCACAACAAACTTTTTCCTAATCTGCTCTCCCTTTTGAAACATAAGCAACAACTAATTTGTTCTCCAGTTTTATAATTTTCTTATGTCAAGAATGTGATAAAAATAGAATTGTATCCAAGTAACCCTTAGGGGCAGTCTTTTTTCTTAGCATAATTCTCTGGAGAACTATGCTAATTATAATTATCAGTTTGCTGTGTATGTTCCTATAAAGTACCTTTCTTTGTTTCAAGATTTTTGTCTTGTTTTCTAGAAATCTTCTTGTATTTAGTTTTAATTAGGTTGTGTCTTGGTGTGAATTTCTTTAAGGTGATCCTATTTAGGATTTTCTCAACCTCTTAAATCTATAGATTTATGGCTTTTCTCAAATTTGGGAAGTTTTCAGCCATTATTTTCTTGAGAGCTTTTTATCCTCTTCCTCTTGCACCTATTCTTCCAGGGCTCTGACGACACAACGTGATAACTTTTGTTATAGTTCCACTGTTCCCTCAGATAATATTGCCTCGTCTCTGTCTCTGTCTTTCTCTCTCTCCTCTATGCTATCCAGAGTGGGTGTGGCAGATCACTAATGCCGTTGCTGGAAGAGGTTTTTCCTTTGGGTAAGGATCCTGAACCTTGTCTCTGGAAGGCACCTACATACTATAAAATTTAAAGTAAATTCTTCAGGTGTATGTGTAGGGGTGTGTGTGTGTGTGTGTGTGAGTGTGTGGTCTGGTGTGTGAGTGTGTATTGCATTTTGAGGGGGGAAATGGCCACAGCTTATTTGTTTCTCAGAAAGGTGGTTCCCAATGTTCTCATCTCTTCACACAAAGACCCTCTTTTCAGACCTGCAGAATGTCTTGTGGTCTTCGTCCCTTAATCCCACTCCTATGTCTCCTTCCATAGCCATACTCCTTGCTTATAAAGATGCTGTTTGTTTAAAATGCGTAGAGTGGTTAAGTAAGGCACTTCTCCACTGCAGGCTGGATGAGCTGTATAAATGTCGCCAGTCCTGAGCGAGACCCGCATTTACAATTGAAATCATGCCAAACACACTTTTGGACCATGACACAAGAAAAATAGAAGCCAAGATAATGAAAATCACTTAAAACCGTGCAATTACATGGAAGTTAAACATACTCCTGAATGGCTTTTGGTTAAATAATAAAATTAAGGTAGCAATCAAGAAGTTCTTTGACAATAATGAGAACAACACACCAGAGTCTCTGGGACACTGCTACAGCAGTGTTAATAGGGAAATTCACAGCACTAAACGCCCACATCAAAAAATTAGAAAGATCTCAAATTAGGAACCTAACTTCAAAACTGAAAGAATTCGAGAAGCAAGAGCAAAGCAACCCAAAAGCTAGCAGAGGATCAGAAATAAGAAAAATCAGAGAAGATCTGAAGGAAATGGAGATACAACAAAAACATGCAAAAGATCAATAAATCCAGGAGTTGATTTTTTGAAAATAATTAATAAAATAAGATAGACTACTCGCTAGATAAATAAAGAAGAGAAGAGAGAAAATCAAAATAAACAATTGGAAATGATGAAGAGAATGTTACCACTAGCCCCACAGAAGTAAAAATAATCATGAGAAACTGCTACAAACACCTCTATACACACAAACTAGAAGAGATGGCTAAATTCCTGGACGTATACACCCTTCCAAAACCGAACCAGGAAGAAACCGATTCCCTGAACAGACCAATAAAAAGCTCCAAAACTGAATCAGTAATAAATAGTCTACCAATAACAAAAGCTCAGGACCTGATTGATTTACAGCTGAATTCTACAAGATGTCCAAAGAAGAGCTGTACCATTCCTACAGAAACTATTCCCAAAAATTGAGGAGGAAAGACTCCTCCTCACATCATTCTGTGAGGCCAGCATCATCTTGATACCAAAAGCTGGAAGGGACACAACAAAAAAAGAAAACTTCAGGCCAATATCCTTGATGAAGATTGATGCAAAAAGTCTCAGCAAAATACTTGCAACCAAATCCTGCAGCACATCAAGAAGCTAATCAACCATGATTCAGTAGGCTTTATTTCTGGGATGCAGGTTTGGTTCAACATATGCAAATCAATAAATGTGATTCATCGCATAAGCAGAACTAAAGACAAAAGCCATATGATTATCTCAATCGACACAGAAAAGGCTTTTGATAAAATTTAACATGCCTCCATATTAGAAAGTCTCAATAAACTAGATACTGAAGAAACATACCTCAAAATAATGAGTGCCATCTCTGACAAGCCCACAGCCAACATTACTGAATGGGCAAAAGTTGGATGCATTCTTCTTGAAAACCGGCACAAGACAAGGATGGTCTCTTTCACACTATTCAACATAATATTGGAAGTCCTAGCCAGAGCAATCAGGCAAGAGAGAGAAAGAAAAGGAATCCAAGTAGGAAGTGAGAAAGTCAAACTACCTCTTTTTGCAGATGGTATGATTCTGTATTTAGAAAACCCCATAGTCTCAACCATAAAGTGCCTTCAGCTGATAACAACTTCAGCAAAGTTGCAGGATACAAAATCAATGTACAAAAATCACTAGCATTCCTATACACCACAACAACCAAGCCAAGAGCCAAATCAGAAATGCAATCTCATTTAAAATTGCCACACACAAATATAAAATATCTAGGTTCACAGCTAACTAGAGAAGTGAAAGAGCTCTACAATGAGAATTACAAAACACTCCTCAAAGAAATCAGGTCTGACACAAACAATAGAAAAACTTCCCATGCTCATGGATAGAAAGAATCAATATTATTAAAATAGCCAGATGGCCCAAAGAAATTTACAGATTCGATGACATTCTTATCAAACTTTCAGTGACATTCTTCACAGAAGTGGATAAAGCTTTTTTAAAATTTATGTGGAATCAAAAAAGAGCTTGAATAGCCAAGGCATTCCTAAGCAAGAGGAACAAAGCTGGAGACATCACATTATCTGATTTCAAACTCTACTACAAGGCTATAGTAACAAAAGCAGCATGATATTGGCACAAAAACAGGCATGTAGACCAATGGAACAGAATAGAGAGCCCATGAAAAAGGCTGCACATCTACACCCATCTGATCTTTGACCAAGCTGACCAAAAGAAGCAATGAGGAAAAGACTCCCTATTCAATAATTGGTGCTGGGATAACTGGCTAGCCATACACAGAAGATTGAAGCTGAACCCCTTCCTTACACCATATACAAAAATCCATTCAAGATTAATTAAATACATAATGTAAAACCCAGAACTATTAAAAGCCTGGAAGACAACTGAGGTAATATCATCTTGGACATAGAAACAAACAAAGATTTCATGACAAAGACACCAAACTCAATCAGCAAAAGCAAAAATTGACAGATGGGATCTAATTAAACTAAAGAGCTTCTGCACAGCAAAATAAACTACCATCAGAGTACACAAACCTACAAAATGGGATAAAATATTTGCAAACTATGTGTCTGACACAGGTTGACTATCCAGGATTCATAAGGAACTTAAGTAAATTTACAAACAACCCCATTAAAAAGTGGGCAAAAGACATGAACTGACACTTCTCGAAAGAATACATACATGCAGCCAACAAGCATATGAAGAAAGCTTAATATCACTGATCATTAGAGAAATGTGAATCAAAACCACATTGATATACCGTCTCATACCAGTCAGAACGGTTATTATAAAAAATCAAAAACAACAGATGTCGGTGAAGTTGCAGAGAAAAGAGAGCACGTATACACTGTTAGTGGGAATATAAGTTACTTCAACTATTGTGGAAAGCAGTATGGTGATTCCTCAAAGGGCTGAAAGCAGAACTACCATTCAATTCAGCAATCCCATTACTAGGTATACACTCAGAGGAGTATAAAGGGTTCCACCCTAAAGACGCATGCACATGACTATTCACTGCAGCGCTAATAACAATAGCAAAGTTATGGAATCAACCTAAATGTTCATCAATGGCTGATTGTATAAAGAACATGTGGTGCACATACACCATGGAACATTGTGCAGCTGTGAAAAAGAACAAGATCGTGTCTTTCACAGTATCATGAATAGAGCTGGAGGCCATTATCCTTAGCAAACTAATGCAGGAACAGAAAACCAAATACAGTATGTTATCACTTATAAGTGAGAGATAAATGATTAGAGCTTATGAACACAAAGAAGAAAACAAAAGACACTGTGATCTATTGAGGAGGGAGGGTGGGAGGAGGGAGAGAAGCAGAAAACGTAACTATTGGGTACCCAGCTTAATACCTTCTAGATAAAATAATATGGAAAAGAAACCCCTGTGATGTGTTTACCTATGTAACAAACCTTCACATACACCCTAAAACCTAAAATAAAGGTTAAAAAAAAAATCCATGTTTAGGAGCATATAATCCCTGAATTGGAAGGATGATGTGTTGTGATTTTGGGGGTAGCACTGAGGTGGAGGTGAGTGTGGGTCACAGACACCAAGTGGAAAATCTCCACTAGTGAGGCCGGGCTCCTGGCTTTTGGTTCTCCCTCCCTGTGGTGGCTCCAGGCTTACTGAATTCCCTGCAATTCCCTGAGGGCAACGCTCTCTTCCTAGGGGCTGCACAAGCTGCCCCATCATCTCAGCCTCCTATTTCTTCATTGCAATGTGTCAGAATGTGGGTAAGAAAGTCTTTGAATATGAAAGCTACTCTGCTCCTTGATAAGGGAAATTAAATTTTACAAACACTCGTCTAATTATTATGCAAAAAGAGAGGCTATAAACAATTTAGAATTTTATCTTATTTTATTGTAAGGCATATTTTCAAAGAGCCCATCTCATATCCACAGGAAAAAAAACACTCCAGAATAATCTTATATGTAATGTAATACATTTACTGTGTAGAAGTATCTCTTAATAGACTGAAATGTATAGCATTTATATAAGATAATGGAATTAATAAGCAATGATTCATTCACTTATTATCCTGTTCTACTGTTTATGAAATACAGACTTACAATTTGAAGATTATTAAAGTTAATAAGAATAAAAAAGATTTCTATTAAATAGATATTATTTTGAAGTTTGAAAATAAAATGGATGAAAACATTATAAAATAAAAGGAAAAAGGTAACCAACAAAATAAAATATGTTTGAGTACAGCAGAAGAAAAATAGCGTTCTAAGCTAGCCATTTATAATTGCAATTAAATAATTTAGTTATAATAACGAATTTTAGAACAAGCTGTTTTTTGGTGGAGAGGGAGGAGGGAGGGTATTTTTCAAATTATTAGGTGACAGTGCTTTGAAGATTTGCCATAAGTCAGTTGAGTAGGAAGGAGTTAATTTTAGATTTAATTTTATATCTATGTTCATATCTATATTTATGTCTTTTTCGAGAGAGAGAGAGCAAGAATGGACTTAATATATTCATTGTTTCCTGTGTTTATTTCAACTTTCTGTGATTTTCAAGTTATTTTTTTATAATTTTTCATAGTGCTTACATTATCTTTAGACTTAGAAAAGCTTATTTAAAAGTTTGTATTAGTAGTTCATTTTTATGACTTTCAGAAATGCTGCCCATTGCAGTGATGCAGAATTGGGTGCTCAATACATGGAATTATTAATGAGGTGTGGAATAAAGACAAGAGAAAAAGTAACTGCCTTTGGCATTCACACTTCAACCCTGTCACAAAACAGTACATTCTGAAATCCTAAAGTGATCTGAAAACTTGGCATCCTGAAAGCAGGCATGTTATAAATCAACTCACAAAACAGGGGGCCCTTAGGTAGCTGATGACAGGGCCTCCTGGGATTCCAGGGTAGTAGTTAGGAACTAGAGACCAAGTCAAACAAATGTTGTATGAACTTCTGGAGTTGAAATTCACACTTAATAAGCACATCAGAAAGACTGTCTTGGAGTTTGGCATGGTTTTTATTTTATTTTTGATGCTAAAAGAAATATAAACCCAATCGAATGATAAAGGATTAAAAACGAACCTGAAAATTTGTTCTCAGTCTAAAAAGCACGACATATCAGAGTGATGTGTTCATGGAATTTACACATGAGTCAAAGCTCAGAATGATCTATCTTCAGTATACTAGTAATATAAAATATTATAATGTGGTTTTATAACATAAGCATTTTATGGCATTGTATTATAGTATTACAGCACATTATAGTAGACCATGATATAAAATATAGCCTGAGAAGCTGAAGAAATTGAAATGTAATGCCAAAATAGGATGTTTTTTAAGTAAAACTGAGTTGAAAGTGTAAGTGGCACCCAGCAAAGGCGAAGACCCTCTGCTCTGGGGACAGCGTCATCTTTGCTTCTCTGCTTCTCCATTTCTTGAGCAAACAAACAAGCCAAGTTCCCCATTTCCTTCACAAGCAACGTCGGGGCCATGGCATAATGAATTAAAAAGTTGTTGAAACAATAAAATAAGTTAAAATGATATGAATGGCAGTTTCGTTGTTTTCTCCAGCTTATGAAAGTAGATTGCTGTATAATATTAGCAGCCACATGGAAAGAAAGTGTTTAGATTCCCTGAAAGTCTATTGAGTTTCTTCTATGTGTATCCAAGCAGAAGAACACAACAGAGTATGTGGACTCGTATTAAAGACGGTTGAGAGAAGAGGAGGATGGGGCACAGAAAAATCCAGCAGTTCAAGGTGAAAAACAGAAGACCTCATCAGGCTTCTTTGGAATTAACACTAGTAGTCAAAAAAGAAGAAAAGATACAAATTAATGCTTACTATCATACGCATTATGAGAGAAATAAATTGGAAATTTACTTGATACATGTAAGTGAATGAGCACATCGTGTGACCCTCAAAACCTGAGGCTCCCAGAGGCTGGAGTCAGGGTAGCGGCGGTTGTGCGTGGTCAGGAAGAGGTTTCAGAGAAGGAGGGATGAAGGTTTTGATGAACAACGGGAAAGTGAGGATGGCTAGTTCAGAAAGAGGAATAGTTTGAGTATCAGAAAAACCCAGGGATGAATTAGCCAGTCTTCCCACTGTGACCAACAGCTTGTTGGTGAATTTGGGAGGACAAGTCAGGTGCCAGTTTGGATGTTTAGGAAGCATCGGTGCTGTTAGAGAGGCAGGTGGGTGACTGCAGCCATCCCCATAAGACTGGGACCATACCCAGGCTTGGCGATTGTCCCTGGAACATTGAGGGCTACCTCCAGAGAGCGGGAGGAGGCAAAGGCTCACAGGAAAAACTGAATTGGACTGGCAGGGAGGGCACATATCTGGAGTGAGATTCTGAGTGACCTGTAGGACAGTGCTGAGGTGTCCACACAGAGGTGACAGATCCTGGACCTTGAAAGAGAAGGCAAAGGGGAGGGCAACCACCACGAGGATGCAGGCAGGACAAGGAGCATGGGCTGACATTGAACACCAAGGATGTGCGGACCTTTCTGCTTTGGAAGCCTGGCATTCAACGGGCAAAGTAATTCATCTCAATGGCAGTGTCGATTTTACCAGAAATATAATAAGCGCTTGTGAGTCAGAAACTATGTGAAGCACTTCACAAATCTTTTTGCATCTTCTCCATCCATGATGAGGTGGATACTATTTCTATTTTCAATTACAGTTGAGGAAACAGAGATATGACGAGGTGACTAACTTACGGAGTCACAGAAGTACCTGGAGGTAGAGCTGTGTTTCAGCTCAGATGCTCCCATCTAGCCCTGGTCTTAGCCAGTATGTTCTACAGTGATGCAAAGTAGAGAAGCACCAAAACCAGACAAGGAAAGAGTGCAGTGTTCGGCGGTTTCTTGTGGCGTGATGAGTAAATGAGCCTTTAATGTGGCTTCTCTGGGTCAACTACACAGGCAGCCAGCTGAAAGTCACAAGCAATGGCAGTCCTAGGCTCAGTACAAGGAGGCCTGGAAAGCAGGAGAGCAGAAGCCAAATGCTGCATGGCAGCTCAGAAGCTACTTGGATTTGAGGTGCCCTGGGTTTGGCTCCAGGGGATCTGTGAGCATACTGGGGAGTTCAACCTTCAGCAGGAGAAGAAAGCGAAACGAATGAGGTAAAAATCACAAAACAATCATCTAGGAAAGCCCTGTCAACATAAAAGTATACACAGATAAATCCCTAAGTAAAAAGGTTGTATTTAGAACAATACACAAGACGTGGGATTGCAATCCAGGACATCCATACAGATCAGGGTGGTCTCTGGGAGATGGAGAGGACAAAGGAAAAGGTTAGGGTTTATTGGAGAAAAAGGAGGTCACCCAAATTGTTTGGAAAGAAAGTTCACTGGTGCTGGCAGTGTTTTACAAGGGCTGGCAAGTGCTGAATGGTGAGTGTGAGCAGTCACTGGGTAGGCCTGTTATCCTAGTGTTAGTGTTAGAGTTTTGTAGCTTTGCACTGCACTGTATGTCATGCAAGTGTCCTTGTCTACATGCCTGGCTGTCCTCTTGTGACTCATGTAGTGAGCTTCGATTTGGGAAAACGCCTTGTGATAGTTCCTGTTATCAGGCAAATAGTTCATGAGACTCCCACTTCATAGCCTTCCCCAGCCTCTATGTGCCAGTTTTGACGTAAGTGACTCCATTTTGAATCTTATCACTTTCAAAGCCTAATGCTAATAAATAGTACAAAAGCAGAGATGAAAGGAATAATTTTCAAGGCAAATACAATTGACTAAAAGTTCATAAACTATAAATGGAAAACACAGATAAAACAATATACCAAAAACTACTGTGTTAGTTTTCTATTGCCACTGCAACAAATCAACCCAAATTTGTCTTGAAGCAAGGCAGACTTAATATCTTGCTGTTCGGGAGGCCAGATGTCTGAAATCAGTTTCAGAGGGGTACAGGGAAGGTGTTGGCAGGGGTGATCCTTCTGCGGACTCTAGAGGAGAATCATCTTCCTGTCTTTTCCAGCTCTGGAGGTGCCTGTGTTTCATGACTGATCACCCACTCCTTTCAGCGGCACAACATTTTTATTATCGTATCACCTGCTCCTCTGTAGCCAAATCGCCCTCTTCCTCCTTCTTATAATGACACTTATGATTACACTTCAAGCACACCTCAATAATCCAAAATAATCTTCCTATCTCAATACCTGAACGAAACCATACTTGCAAAGCCCCCTTTGTCATATCAAGTAACATTCACAGGTTCTGTGTATTAGAATGTGGATATAATGGAGTGTTATTCTTCAGCTTATCATAACCATTAAAGAAAATGAACCAATAATATGATTTTCACCATCCCCTCTTCACCCATTCTCATCATGAAAATGTATCCTTCCCAGATAATTTTATAGTCAAACATTTTAATCCAACCAAGGAAACCAATCATCCCTATTTCATTTTTAATAAATTCAAAATCTAGAAAAAATAAAAGCTTTTCAATTTGTGTTTTAAGACTACTATAGCTTGATCTAAACGCAAGTATAACAATGTAAGGAAAGACTATCAAAACTAATACTTTAAGAATAAATTCTAGCTTCTGAATATAGATGCAAAACTTAATTAAAATGCAAGCTAAGTCAGACATATCTTAGAAATGAAAATACAGTTAAGTGTTAAAAAATCTACTTACATAATATCTTTGATTAGCAATTTAAGGAAAAATTACTTTCGATCATCTTAAAGATGCATACAACACATTTAAAATACATTTATTGTAATGCAATGTCCATTTATAATACAAACCATTAGCAAATTAGAAACAAAAGGTAGATTTCATAATAAAAAATATTTATCTCTTCATCTAAAAGAAAAACATAAGACAGAGGAAATTAAATAAGCAATTCACAGATAATAAACACAAATACCGAATGGACTATAAAAGAAGGTCAACTTTTCTGGTAATCAAGAAACCACAAATGAAAAACACAGTTTTATATGTCTACAAAACAAACTGTATAAAAATGCTTGTAGTGTATTCATCAAATAATAGCCAAACAATTGTTTTGTTATGATCTCACTATAAATGTCAACCAGAATTAATTTTATTTTTTGAAACTGGTAACACTCATATAAAGAAATCAGTAGGAATCACATAAAGTTTATGAAAAGAAATGAGAAGAAACTAGCCCATCAGGTATTAAAAGATATTATTAAGCTTTAAAAGTGGTTAAAATACTGTGGTGCTGGCACATGAAAAGTTAGATAAACTTCACAAAAACGAATAGGCTAAAATCACAGAGATAGACCATCATATATAGGGACTTACTGTTTCACGAAGGTAAAATAATATGTGCAGCAAATCCCCAGGATGCATGTTTACCTATATAACAAACTTTCCCGTGTTCCCAAAACCCAAAGTAAAGTCAAAAAAAAGAGGAAAGGGAGAATAATGGACTACTGTTTAAACATTTCATATTAAGGCAATTTAGTAGTCATATTTTTAAAAAAATACAATAAAGTTAGTTTCCCTACTTGACATTACATCATAATAAATTCCACATGCATTGAATTTTAATTAACTTTGGAAATTAAATCAGTTGTTCATTCCAAATGCCCTTCTCAATATATGTGGATAAAAACTAGGTTATTTCAACACCTTGTTTCCAAGTAGAAATAGAAGAAGAAAAAATGTCTCAACTTAATATGGGATATCTAGATATACAACTGATATGCTTGATGGCAAAATGATATTATTTTTTTTTGAATCAGTAATAAGCCAGTGATGTCCGTCTTTCCTGTCTGACTTCAACATCACATGTGTTTCTTGCACATACAATGAGAGAAATGAATAACAAAAACAGTGCAAATTGAAAAGAAAAACAAAAGTTTCCTTGTAGAAACAGTATTATGTCTACATACAAAATCTTGAGAATCTATAGATAAGTTGTTATAGCTACTAGGAGATTTAGACCAAACTGTTGGATATAAGATAAATATACAAAAATAAAGAACATTCTTATTAATCACCAAACACAATTAGAAAGTGTATAGTGATTAGTAAGAACAATGATCCCACAGGAGGAGGTGGGCTGCCAATGTTGCCACATCTCCCCACAAGGCTGCAAGCTCCTCCTCCTCTGACTTCAGTGACTTCCAAGGAATTTAAAGAGCCAATACCCTTTCCTTTGTACCTCCTTCATTTCCCTCCTTTTTTACCTTCTGGGAGCCTGATATTAAAGTCTAAGACATTCAAAAGCAACTGCATATATAAAGAAAAGTATAAAATGACTGTGCACACCTAGAAAAAGGGACAAGTTTAGAGAAGACCTACGAAAACTTTAAATATACGTGTGAGGCTAGTCCTTCCCACACAGATATCCTATAATAAAAAATAAAGTTTTAAAGAGACAAAATAGAAAACCCTGGAGAGACGAGGGTGGGGAATGGAATTTTATTTCCAGAGTTACCACATTGTTAGATTCAAATGTCCAGTTTCTTAATCAAACAAAAATTATAAAGCATACAAAGAAACAAGAAAGCATGATCCAACCAAAGAAACTGTCCCTCCCTAAAAAAGACCTGTTGGCAGACCTGCTAGGCAAAGATACCAAACAACTGACTTTAAAAAGATGCTCAAACAATGAAAGGAAGATGTAGAGAAAGGAAAGAAAATAATGTACTAAGAAAATGGCAATATCAGTATAGAGACAGAAAATCTAAAGAGAAATTTAAAAAAATTTGGCATGAAAACTATAATGCCAGAAATAAAAAATTCACAGATTCAGATCTGAGAAGGCAGAAAAAAGAATCAGTGAACCTGAAGACAGAAATATACAAACTATCAAGTCTGAAGAACAGAAAGAAAAAATATTGAAGAAAAGGGAACCAAGTTTAAGGAACCTGTCAGGCACCATCAAGCAGATCAACATACATATTGTGAGAATTCCAGAAAAGAGAAAGAAAAAGAAGACAGAATATTTAAAGAAATAATGGCTGAAAATTTTTCAATTTTGGTGAAAGACATGAACGTAAGCATCCAAATGCTCAAAAAATTCCATGTAAGATGAATTTAAAGAGACCCACACCAAGACACATTATAATCTAACTTTCCAAAGTCAAAGATAGAAAGGCAAAGGGACAAAGGCAAAGGGAAAGACAAACAGACAAAGAAGATCTCGAAAGCAGCAAGAGAGAACTGACTTGTCACACAAAAAAATCCCTCATAAGATTATTAGCTAATATACTATCAGAAACTTTGGAGGCCAAAGAATTTAATATGTGGGAAGACATACTGGGAAAGAATCTAATATTTGGGAAGATACATTGAGAAAGACAGCATAAGAAAGAAAATTAAAACCTTTCCAGATTTTAAAATGTTGAGGAAATTCATTACCACTAGACCTTATCTAAAAGAAATGATAAGGGAGTCTTGCAGGGTGAATTGAAGGAACACTAGACAGTAACTCAAAACCGTGTAAAGGAAGATCTCAATAAACATAAATACATGCACAATTATAAAAGCTGGTATCATTGTAACTATGGATTATAACTGCATTTTTTGTTTTCTACATGATTTGAAAAATTATTAATTTATGTTTTGGGATACACAATGTACAAATTACAATGCACAAAGATATAACTTCCCGACATCAGCAACCAGAAAAGAAGGAGAGGAAACTGTTAAAGGAGCAACATTTAGTATGTTACTGAAGATATTATGGTAAAAATTCAAATTAGTGTTATAATTTTAGGATGTTAAGTGTAATCTTTATTGGAACTACAAAGAAAATAGCTATAGAATGTAGGAAAATAAAATTTAAAAATATATAAACATCCTAAGAAAAATCAACTAAACATGAAAAAATACAATAGTACAGGAAATGAGGGACAAAAATGCTGTAAAGCATATGGAAAACAAATAGCAAAATGATGAAAATGAGCCCCTCCTTGTCAGTAACTACTTTAAATGTAAGTGCATTAAATTCTCAAATCAAAAGATATACATTGGCAGAGTGGATTAAAAACAATAACATCAGAAAAACATGATTCAACTATATACCATCTACAAGACTCACTTTGTATCCAAAGACATAAATTGATTAACAGTGAACAAATGGAAGAAGATATTTTGTGCAAATAGTAACCAGAGGAGAGCAGATATGGTTATACTAATAACAGCCAAAATTAAATTTAAATCAAGAAAGTTTACATGAGATAAAGAAAGATGTTATATCTTAATAAAAGGTTGAACACAGCAAGAAAGGCTGTACTTAGGATACACAAAATCATAGAGACGTGAAGTAAAGAGATCATTGCCAAGGATTCAGGAAAGCAAAAAATGGAAAATAATTGTTTAACAGGCACAGTGTTTCAGCTTTACAAGATAAAAATTTATGGAGATGGACGATGATGATGGCTCACAACATTATGAATGTATTTGACACTGTACCATTGAACCGTACACTTGAAAGTAGTTAAGGTGGTAAATGTTATGTTATGTATATTAAAAACTGGAACAAACATTTTAAAAACATATTGCCTCACAGTTCAGGGGGCCAGAAGTCCAAGATCAAAGTATTGACACGAGGCAGACAGAAAAGCAGGGCAGAGACCCCCCTCGTCGTTTTTTCTCACGCACACCTGGCTACCCTAAGTGCACCGAGCCTTTCAGCCTTGCAACTGCAAACACCCCCTTTCACAAAATAGACCAATCACATCTGAGACAAATGGACTACTTTCACCCCAGGCTTCCTGTCAACTAAAAGGACTTTCCAAAAGACCCTCCCCAATTGCATGTACCCAGTGATATCTCCGTTTGTCCTAATCTAACCTTTGCTTCAATTTAATACCAAAAATTACACCTCTGGTTGGAGATTTAAGATGACAATAAGATGCTATTCTTGTGTCCCTTTCTGTTCAAGATGAAAGCTCCAATATGAACTGCCTTACTCAAGCCCATGTCAGACTCAGACTCTTGGTCTATTTCTATTTACTGAGGGTAGAGAGCCCACTGCTGATAACAGATAGGGTTGGTACCTTCTGAGGGCTTGAAGGAGAGTCTCTTTCATGTCTCCCTCTGGCTTCTTGACAGCAGTCAGCAATCCTAGCATCCCCTGGCTTGTGGATACATCACTCTAATCTCCCTCTCCATTGTCAGATGACCTTCCTCTCTTTGTCTCTCTTGCTGTCCTTCCAAAGACACTGGCCATTGGAGTTAGGGGCCCTATAAATCCGAGACATTCTAATCTTAAAATCTTTAACCAATTATGTCTGCCAAGATTCTCTTCTCAGTGGACACAAATTTTATGGGAGGCTATTTAACCTACTATACTTTCTAACTATTTACTCACTGAATTCTCACCATAAGTCTTTGAGGTAAATAATATTGTTATTCTTTTTTAGTAAATGAGAAAACCAAAGGTACAGAGAGTTTAATATCACACAATTAGAAAGGTATGGGTGTCTGGCCCCAAGTCCAGGGCTCTGTCCACTTTTCCATATTCACAAAAGCTGGAGCAGCTGCCCTGAGTTCTTTCCACAGCCTGTCTCACAGCCTTAATGGGGAAGGCACAAATGATTGACTTTGAAACACACAGGCAAAGACACTGCTTCCCCTACCCCTGCTCATGGTCCATACCCACACACATCACATAAATGTGGGACCTTCACACACACGTGAACACAGCACTGTACAGCCTGCAGTTTTACAAATTCAGTGCTGGGCTTTTAGGTGATCCGTGCAATTATGCAGGTGAGCACCAGCAGTGGGCTGCAGCAGGGTCCAGCTGGCCTGGACATCAGGGTTTTAGTGACCACAACCTATTATTGAATTGAATTAAAATAACCTGCTGCATAAAAACCAATAGGCAACAACATTCACTTACTTTTCACGAGAAACGCGCAAATAAGACTAGCAATCATCTCCTTGGAAATTTTATGTTTTTTAAACTTTTGTTTTAATTTGGTACACTCTCCCTCCAGGCCTGATGAGAGAGTTTCCAGAGAGGATGTGGGGAGTTGGAATGGAGACAGGGAGGGCCGCCTGCAGGCCGAGCTAAGCCTCTGCTCCGTTAGGGTGCTCACCTTCACTCTTCAGTTCCTTCATCTGGAAGATACAAGTCCCAGCCAAGATTACAGGAAATACTATCCCCTGATTCTGAGCATCTAGGTTGGAATGTGGTGTGTAAATTCATCCCCTGTCAAGAAGGTGCCCCTTGTTTGGAGACTCAGCCAGACACCTAACCCTGCACCCTCTGTGGGCTCTCTATAGGGCGACCCTCATGGGATGTGGCAATCGGGGGTAATCACCCCCCTGGGATTGGCTTCACAGCTGCAAGTCAAATCTTATGAGACCCAAGAGGCATGATTATCTGCTGTCATGGTTTAATTCTTAATTAAAACAAGAACCAGCACTAAAATAGGATTGGGGAGAGGATTATGCTCCTCTCTATTGAGACAAGGGGTGTGTGGGCTTCCTGAGAGCTTTGGGTCAGAGCCCAGAGCACCCCTCCTTGACGTACGAGCAACGGACACTCCAGCAGAAATCTAAAAGCTGCATAATTTGCTGAGGATCACCCAAAATGCAGAGGTCTTGGGATTCTCTGATGTCAGCAGCAAGCCAGGGCATTTTCAGACTCACTCTTTTAACCTTTTAAGCACACTTGTGAGCTGTGTTCTCATTAGCAGGTTTGTGTTGCAAGTACAGCAAGGGGTTGAGACTCATTATGCCTATTACAGAAAATTAGAATAGTTCAGTGTTATATTTAATACAAAGAGACCAAACCTGCAATTAGAGAAGGTAATTTCAAACCATGGTGAAATATTAATATTAAAAGTGTTGCAAGGACAAGAATCTAATTAACACAAGTTAAAGAAAAGCCTTAAAGATTCTAATTTTATGATCTTTTTAAATAAAAATTAACCCGATTAGAGTTCTCTCTTGAAGGTGACATTTATAAAAAAAGTTCCAAGCAATTTAACTACAATGGATTTCGACAAGACAGCTTCCTGTCTGCACCGGCTCCCTATTTTTAAATTTTATGAGGTTCTTTTGGCAGAGTTTTGTAGCAGTTAAGATGAAAAATTCAGATGCATAGCACCTTTAAAGGAGGGGGAAGAAAAGAAAAGGAGGAGGAAGAGGAAGAAGAAAGGAAAATAATCAATTTGGTATCAAATTTATTCCAAAGCAGAGAAGTGCATACTTTTTTTTTCTGACTGTGGAAAAAAGACATGCAGAGAGGTCAAAGGTCACACAAAGAGGAGACAGTATTGTGTAGGAACTGTCACGCATCACCACCTATTTTGACATGCACGGGGCCGTTTGTTGTCTGTCGAACATGCAAATTAAGTGCCTGCTGTCATAGCCAGCCGATATCTGAAAGTGGAAAATGAGACCTGTAACCAGTGAATGGAGTGATGGACAAGCATTCAGGGCTCGTCATCTCCGAGGCCATTCACACCACCTTCGAATTGCATATGACATGTAAAAATCTTTTCTTAATATTCACAACCGGGAAGTTTGGGGAATTATGGAGGCTTCAACTGCTGCATCTAATGGGTTCTCCAAGCAGACAGCTGTGACTGTGAGCTGGCTTGATAATTAGGTGTCCAGGAAGATTTTATGCTACGAATCAGTTAAAAGGGAGAAAAGAAAAAGAAAATAATGGCAAGCAAAACTCGCTGGGATGGAAATTGCATTAACCCTTGTGTGTCTTCCTGCTTGTAAGCTTTCTTGGAGCCAGGATTAATTTTCTGGATATGGTGTCATCACACCTTCTGTGTGCGGGTTTAATTCGTAAGCACGCCCCAGTGTACCGGATGGAACGGCTAGCTAATTTGGGCTACCATCCAGGAAAAGGTCGCTCAGCAGTAAATGTGAGAGTGCTTTCCATCGTCATGCAATTATTCCCAACATGCACTAAAATTTTTATATCCAAATGAAATTTTTGAAAAGTGTATTCTATCAAAAAAGGATAAAAAAAAAGAATAGGGAATGATGGCCTTCTTTGTGCAAATCAAAGTTTTTAATACACAGCTTCAGTCTTTTGTAGTATTTCTTCACCAGATGTTCATACCTACTTGTTCCGGGAGGGGACACCTAAATACACCATCTGTACAAAGAGAACCCGAAACTAAAGTCTGATGGAGAACACCATATACGACGCCTCTAGACTGGAACTAAACTATGGGAAGTATTGGACTATCCTTGAATAAGACTCAATAATATATAATGGAAACCTGTTGTTTACTGAAAATTGCCACCTCCTTCTTTCTTCAAACACAAACTTCCCAGTTTGAAGCTGAGCCTAACTGGGGAAATCCAGACTGACATTTCCCCAGGAAACGGGCTACCTTCCCCTCCCAGATCCCCTCGCTGACAGGGACTCTGAAGAGCTGTGCCAACTCAGGTGAGGGGCGGCGTCTCTGAGTCTGTGTGTAGGGCTCACCCAGCACTGACAGGGCCTCCAAGTTCCTTTCTCTCTTCGTCTCTGTATCAGTCTGTCAAGACAGCACTTTGTTCCAACTGGGTAGGCACACAGCAAAAACGTGAACCTTCTTTAAAAGAAGCGATAGGGCTTAAATTAGTTTAATGTAGGACTTAGATGTGGAAACGAGGAGTCGTGTCATGGCTAGGACAAAAATGATTTCACCTTTGTCCCATCTGAAGAGCACAAGGATGAAAAGCCTGTTTTCGAGTGGCAGGGCGACATCCTTTAAGCCTCCGCTCTGTACGCCACTCTTTGTTTTGTGCACTATTTGAGGTAGGATTTGTACTCCTCCCGATCTCGATGACACTTGTGTAGAAAAGTGACGTGTTAATAATTGACAAAACTCTTTTTCATCTAATGAGTGTTTACTGAGAGCCCACTCTGCCACTATGTGCCAGGTTGCAGACACCAGTGATACTTTAAGGGATATGAGAGTCAAACTTTCTGCCTCTCAACACTTAGATTCTAGTGGAGAGGAACTTTAAATTGCAAAGATAATAAATGCATACATCTGTAGGGTGCTACAAAAGCAATGGAAAAATATCGCAGTGTAGCAGGGTGAAGAACACCATTTGGAGGAAGGAGGGAAAGCAGCAAATGCGTGCCGAAACATCCATCATTTCGTAGTTATTTGCAATAGAGTGATTTTGAAAATTAAAACAATATTATAAATGGTGAGAAATGTCAGAAAAGCCTGTTTCCAGTGGCATACTAAAGCCAGCTTGTGCGAGGGAGGTGGTTGTTAAACACAGCCACGGTTGACATTTTAATTATGTGCATTTAAAATTAAATATATTCTATTATAGAAAAAGTGACAAATACTGTAGTGTATCACTTCTGAATTACTTGAGTGCCTTTTTGTTATCACTTAGGGTCTTGGGGCTGTTAGGACTCTTGCGTCTGAGTGATGCAATACTGCACAGTGTCACTGCTGCCTAGCCTGCCCCACTCCACGTTCAGTGGGTCATGTTTGTAGATTGAAATTGACCGTGGTGGAAATCTTTACACCATGGATATTGGCAAATGAGACCTATCGGGGCCTTTGTCTCACCCCTCTGAGAACTGGCTGGTGGTTAATCACTTACCAGCACATCACCGTCCTTACCCCAGGTTGACATCCTGACACCTTGATGAGTTGTGCTCTGCGGGACATTTGCCACATCAAATGAAAAGCACATTGAGCTTCCAGGGAGGGAGGCGGAGTGGCAGTCTGTCCATTTTAGATAAAGATGCTGGCCTTATCAATGTCTTCTTTGTGGTGCCATGTCCTGCTGTTTAGAAAACCTTCCCCCTCACCTGGCCTCTAGATGATCTTGAGGATGTTCGTGCAGTCATCCTCCCGAGCAAGTGTTTCAGCTCCGACATTACCTGGAAAATTCTAGAGAAGCAGAAAAATTTTAACCTGGAATGACTTCTAACTCAGGGGATTTCAGAGTGTGGGAAGTTGAGCCTGCTTGATTCTGATACAGCACCTAAACTCTATTTCTGACCAATTCACCTGCCTAACACTTAGGTTCTTAGACTCGCTGCAGGGAGTGAGTTTCATCCGGGAGGCTGAGTCTTCTCTATCCTGGTGTCCTTCCTGCCTAATAACGGGTTCTTTAAAAAAGCTCCTGGGCTTTTTGTAGCAACATCAAGCAGCATGGGAACCCCTGGGCCACTCAAAGGCTGCACCTCCACTCTGGATGGGACATCCCTGGATGTAGCGGGACAGAAAAAGGAAATCAGCTGCTGCTGTGGGCCCTAGAAACCTGGGAATGAGACAGAGAAAGGATTCAGTTAGGAAATCCTGCAGTATTTTCAATGTGATGTTTCTACTTTAGTTTATGTGATTCAGCTACAGTCCTCCAAAGCTGTTTCACAGTAATATTGTCTGGGAAAACATATAAAAATGACTTGTGTTTACTTTGGAAAAAATAGTGACTGTTTTTATAGAAATAAATAGAGGTGCTTTTGTAAATAAAAGCATAGATTGATGCATTCATTCTAGGTTCCATGTGATGACTGAAAGAAGATGCTGAACAGGAAAAGCCTTAGTTTCAGCAAATATGCCCAAGCTATACCCCACCTGAGCTGTTGGGTTTGGCACCTTATCTTTGGTCCATTTCAATTATAGAGAACAAGAAAACTGCACTTTTCAGTCCATTTGAAGGGGAACATCTTTAATTGTACTACTTACTTGTGACAGCTTGTGTCTAAATCATCACAAAGTCAGCAGCTTCTCCCATGACATGATTGTGTATGTGTGTGTTTGTGAGCGTGGACGTGAAACAGGGAAGGCACAGGGAGAAGGGGATCAGAAGTTTGATGTGGTTCAAGCAATGCCAAGAGCACGGGTCTGTGGCAGGAGCTGGACGCTGGAGCCGAGAAACAAAGTCAGCTCACCTGAGGGTTAAAGACATGTTCTCCGGAGGTGACGCCGTGGCTGTGTCCAGAGTGATGGCCCGAGTCTATTCAACACTTATTTTTCTGGCTAAAGGAAGATTTTGTTTTCCACAATGAAGCCAAGCAGAGGGTCTGGAATTTGGGAAACAGGCATACAAGAGGGAAGGAGAGAGCGGGGAGAAGGAAGGTGGTACCCTCAGGACATGCCTCCCAGAGCCACTGGGGAAGGAATTCTGAATAAACTATGATTGGCCAAGTTCGCCTTTCTAAAGTGGGCGTCCATGTCCCCATAGGTAAAAGTCAGAGCCCCATGAGGCTGACAGCAGTTTGCAGGGTTTGGGGAAAGTCCCCCTTTAAGCTTCAGCCTAGTCTCAGAATTCAAAGTGGGTTTGAAAGAGAGATTTAGTCTTGAAGAATTCAGAGTTTTATTTTTTCTTACCAATTCTAAAATCATTTCCCTGTGCCGTGTGTTAAACTAAACAGCTATCGAGTATTTAAAGTTCAGAACAAACCTGGGGAAAGGCACTGTCGTGCCCATTGTTCTGAGGTGCGAATCAAGTGTCACTGTGGTCCCATGGCTTATTTTATATTTATATTTGATTCCTCATGCATAGTTTTGAGTAATATATGATACTACCTATAGTGGTATATTTCTTTTCTTTAAAAAGAATTTTATTTCATTTTATTTTAAGTTCCAGGATACACGTGCAGGATGTGTAGGTTTTTTTACACAGGTAAATGTGTGCCATTTACCTGCAGTTTGTTGCATCTTCAACCCATCACCCAGGTATTAAGCCCGGTATGCATTAGCTATTTATCCTGATACTCTCCTGTAGGTAATCTATGAGCCCCATATGATGGTGCACCAGAATGTAGAGAGTCAGCCCTATATCACCTATGGGTACCCCGAGTTCGGTGGTGACACAAGAATGAGAGAAAGACAGATTAAGAGAAAAAGTGGGACGGGGCCATCACTTTGGAGGTGACAGTGAAGGCCCCGAGCTCTGATCATTCACATTATTTATTGATTACAATCATTTTGATCTATAAGGTAGGGGTGGAGTGATGGTGGAATGAATCAGTGAGCCGGAAGTGAATCAGTGGCCGGAACTGGTGTGTCATCCTAAGGGTTGATAACAGTGGCAGTTTGGGAGTTTCACAAAATAAGAACATGTGGTATCTATAGCTTATTATTTATGTACAGCTGATGGAACTCGGGCCTTACAAGAGGCCTACAAGTCTGGCTATGTTATAGCACTTCGAAGGGGTTTTAGGTCCTTGAGCACAATGTTTATGGTAACAGAACCTAGGCCACCCTGCACCGGAACATGAGGCACGGAGAGGCCTTCCTCCTCAGAGGCCTCCTGCAGCCTTCCGCAGTTTGTTGTTCCTTGTTTATATGTTACTCATAACCAATTTACGTAGGCACTCTGAAGTCCTTTCTCCTCTGCTGTTTTTCCCAACACTCTCCCTCCCCCTGTCCACCCCAATAGGCACCAGTGTGTGTTTTTCCCCTCCCTGTGTCCATGTGTTCTCATTGTTCAGCTCCCACTGATAAGTGAGAACATGAGTGTTTGGTTTCCTGTTCCTGTGTTAATTTGCTGAGGATAATGGCTTCCAGCTCTATCCATGTCCCTGCAAAGCACATGATCCTGTTCCTTTTAATGGCTGCATGCTATTCCATGGTGTATATACCACATTTTCTTTATAGTGGAATATATTTCCTAGTAAACATATGTCACTTAATTCTAGAACTTCAAATGTGTCTGCATTAAAACAAAAATGTTAGATAACCGTCCATATGAAGTGTCCCTTAACTGCCAGAGGTTAGTTTCTGATTTGTAAATGGGAAACTACTCATATCTTTGGTATTTCTGCTGTATTATAATAATTAAGCAGGACTTGAACACTTCTGTAAAAGCAGAAGTCAACTTGTCCGTCTTAAGTTCACACCTTTGGTCAGCATTTGTTTGCTGAACACCTAGTGATACTCACATTGTTGGTGTACTCTGCCAAACACTGGGTGAGAAGGCAAGTTGAGCTGCCCTCAAAGTTCTTAGGCTCTGGTAGGACGTGGGACAGACAAGTAAAGAAAGTTAGTTTTCTCTGCAGACATAGAGTCCTTCTTCCCATTCCAGCTCCTGGTGAAGGTGATCTGTAAATCGCTAGCGATGTCATGCAGAGCGTAACCAAAACACAGCCTCTGCTGATATTGCCTTCCAGTGTGAAGAAATTCTAGATTTTAAAAATGTATGTTCATGGCATCACTTAGCTGAATATGACAATATTATTTTTCATTCGTGTGAACTGAGAAAAGACTTAACATCTCTTCAAGTCTATTAAATTTGCCATATACAAGAGCAGTCTTTTTACTTAATCTTTTTACATCTCTTGATAGATGACCAACCTCCACCTCAGTCCCTACATTCTGGTGGGAACCTTCCCAACCCTACCAGCCAGTCAGCTGTAGTCATATATATTTCTGGATTCTGTTAGACAGAGTCCCACTCTGTCCGTTGTAGAGAAATGCCAAACAATGATCATAAAAGATAATCACCATGTTTAAAACACATCATTTTATATGTAAAATTTTGCTTCAAGCTTAAAGCTGAACATTCTGGATTATAAATTTCTGGGAACCCTTGGCTATGTTTTAAATGTATAACTGGACATGGTTATGATGGCACATTTTAGAAAGGCTTTAAGTTATGAACATATAGCAAAAAGGAGTTTGACACACTGGTCTGGCCTTTTTGCTATTTTCTCCTTTCAGATTGGTTTCAGATTATTTGTAGTAAATAGCTCGTAAACTGGAAAAACTTCTAAATGTTTAATCACACTTTCCTTTGTCCTTTACAGAGAAACTCATCACCTCCTACCATGCTAGTTTACTTCAAATGAGAACTCCCTATATTACACTAAAGTCAGTAATGTAAAATTATGATTTAAAAATGAAAAGACAAATTTTACACACAACCTAAAAGTTTGACTGCTTTGTTTCATACTAACCCTACTTTGAATTCCTGATTAATCCTAAAGAAAACCTCCACCATTGTTTTCCCTTAGGATTGCATTTAGATGGTCTAAAATATTAGCAGGCATAATAGCAATCTGCCGTCAGAATTATCTTCATTTTGCATTAAAAGAAGGCATGTTCCCTTCCACTCAGTGTGGAAGCTGTCTTTCCTCTCCTGGATTCCATCTTTTCTTTCTGCAACTCAGTGTGAGAGTTAGCTGTTTCTTTCTCTCTCCTTATCCTGTTTCTCTCTCTCTCTCTAAATAAATCACTTTCTAAAAAAAAAAAAAAAGAAAGAAGAAGAAGGAATGACTGTGCTTTTCTTGGAAGGTGTGAGAGTTGTGAGAGAGGTCTGCAAAACAAACATCACCCCTTCTATTACGGAGGGGAAGGCATACACAGGAAACAGCAAAATGGAAACTTCTATTATGCAACTTCATGGATGGCATCTGGACAGACATGGTTTTTAAGCAAATATTGCTTTAAGGAGAAAGAAAGCAAAGAACATTCTTTTCACAGGAACACTGGCAGGGGCAAAATCATGCACAGATTGTCTTCATAATGTAAAGACTCAATATTCAGCAAAGTTAAACAAAATCTCTGCATAAGAGATGTAAAAGCTATTGGATTATTGCACCAACTTAATATAGAACGGTACTTTCCTTGTGCTGTAAAAAACAAAACAGCGCAAAAGCCTAAATAAAGGCATCTTATGGATCAAGTTTGCATAATAACGTGCAGTCTAACAGATGTAGAGAGAGGCCTACGGTGTGAATGAGTTTTGAGGAAATGTGTTTTAATCCTTCGCTAACATGCTGCTTTGAAAGTTCTGGTAGGGCTTTTAGCATATCAAATTTACAATTATTATTCGTAGTTTGTGATTTGGGTATAAAAGTATTAAAAACACATTATTCTTTCAGCAAAGTTGACATGTTTCTTTCCCACACGTTCTTTCTTCTTATTTTGGCAGTGACAATTATTTTTTTCCTCGATATCAAGTGCAAATATAAGTTGAGCTTATGAATATTAAATACTTAATATTTAAATCCATGGCTTTAGAGTATATGCAACTGCTGATCATCAAATATATGTAAAAATGTAAGTATTCAAGATTTTAGTTCCCTCTTGCTTCCAGAATTCTGGTCTTCTTATTGCATTTCAGTCGTTTCTGACATTGAGGATCTAATTTCTTTCAAACTATTTCCATTACAAAATTCAATATTATTTTCAAAGTTTGTATTTCTTTTTAGAACCACATTTTTCTTTCTGTGTTCTTCCAGGGAGAGGCAGAAACCCTGGGACTGTTTCTCCCCTGCGCCTGGAGGGGAATCTCACTGCGGCTCATGTGCTAGCCAGGGCTGCAGAGGACACACATCTTCTCCCACAAATACCTAGGGCTCCACCTCCTACATATGCGTATCCAAATACAGACATATGTGCTTGCCATAGGAGTGTTAAGTTAGACCTTCAAAACAGAAGGTGGTCTGGAAATCATCTCCCGGTGAGGATCAAAATACAGGATATTTCACAGCCCTGCAACAAGAGGTTATACCACTCAGTCCACTTATCGTTTAATCCAGGGTGTTATTTTATGATAAGCTATATCACTAAGTTTACAAATATTTAGGTTAAATACATTGTATAATTTTTGTATTTCATAATTTTTGAAATTGTAATTTTTAATTGTTTTAGTTCTTCATTTTTAAAATACCAACTCTCCCTCTGTGGTTCACAAGAACATTTTTAAAAGCATTTCTTTCCTAAAAATGCCTTGTTTAAAAACACTGCAACATGCCTCACACAGAGAGCAACTCAGAAGAGAATAAAACAGACAACTTATGTTATAACAGAAATGGCACTTTTGTAAATAATGTGCTTTCAGAATTGACATATTCATTCCATATAAAACTATAAAAATGTATTTTGCATTTAATTTTGTATAATAAAATAAGCACATGGCAACATGATTCTATTTTTGCAAAGCCTGTAGATTATATTAATTACGGCAGCTACCTTCATTTGCGATCATCCAGCTCACTGTTAAGAATAGCTATTTTAGAAATCAATTCTGCAAATATTCACAGTGAGCCATAAAATGTGCCCCCGTAACAAAGACTACTGTCAAGTGTGTTTTGTGTATCTATTCGTCTTTTTTAAAAAATATATTTTAGTAAGGTTATTTTGATAGATAACTTTCAGGAAACTTTTCTAACCTGTTTTAAAATAGTCTGTTGAAAAAAATTAAGAACAAAGCCCAGTATGAATATCAATTATTTGTCAACATATGGTAGCGGAGGGCGTTGCCGAGCTCCAAGTCCTCACAAAGAGCAGGCATTGTCCCTGGTGATGAAGTTCTCAGATTGAAGTTCTATGGTGGCGGCAAGAACTTGCTCGCATGTTCTGGGCTACAGCACTTGGTAAAGCAAGGGACAGCTGCAGCAATTCTACATAATTAGTCAAGGTCAGACACTGCAAATGGAGGACATTCACCATTTGTCAGGAGAACAATGGAAGGAGACCTTAGCATTCTCAACCGGGAATGGCTGTGAGAGGAACTCATTGAATATGGGGTGAAGCAAGCCTGCCCTCTTTTGTGCTCACGGGAAGGGGGGCAGCCACTCAGGACAATTCAAATGTTAGCACTAGCAAGGCTAACCAATGTCACAAAACACAATCTTGTTTTAACTACCAGAAGCATATGTTCATTGACACAGTGTAATGTTGCTGACACTTGAAGAAAACAGTGAAAGAAGAAACCAGAGAATAAATGTATTTTTTACATGTGCTTGGGATTTCATGTTTCCTTCATCCATTCAATGGCATAATCTTTTAAGTTACCAACTGAGGCAATGTAATCCTTTAAATAAAGGGATGATTACTTTTAGATGAACAGTAGAGCTTAGGTATGATAAAAAAAATACGTTGATTTAGGATGAAATGTTTTTGTCTTAATGGTTGCTTACAGAAGTGCTTTATTTCTAAAAGGAAAAATTAAACACATTCAAATGATCAACTAAAATAAATTTAGAGGAAACCTTTTGGTACTGATAGATGTCTTAGTCCCGCTAAAACATTGCAGTCTGCCCAACAAGCAAGAATATAGCATAATTTTTAAAGCTTAAAAAGTCTGGGGTAGTTTTGAGTAAAAGGGAACCAGGAAATCAGTGTTTAAGTTGCGATCCTCAAAGGTTTGGGAAGGTAATTTATTTTTAAATGCCTGAACCATGTGCAGTGAAGAGAAAAGCTTTCAGTTTGCTCTGTCCTTGTTTTTGTGTTGCTCTTTCCAACTTGTGTAATGCTGAGCAAAGAGAGGGCCCGCGCTGGCCTGAGGCAGGGCACCCGGTGTCTTCTGCGTGCTCACTGGGCATCCTCTGCCTCCTGCCTCAGAGCAGGCACATGGGGACGAGCCAGGGCCGCCTGGCAAGAGGGGCCACTGGGCTGTGGGCTGCAGAGATTGCTCATCAGCCCGCTCTTCCCAATCACAATTTCCAGGTGACATTCGTTCTTTGGACTCAGGGCCCTCATTAGTGTCTCATTATAATGTCTTCCCACAAACCAGATTTATTTCAGTCCACGCACTTTGCAACCGAATTTCCTCCTGCAATGGGAAGAAAAAAAAGTCAAAGAATGACTCTAAAACTAAGAAGTTAGTGTCTCTCTCTTTCATTCTCTCTCTCTCTCACACACACACAATCTGTTAGAAATTACAGCATGCATTCCATTTGTAGAAGACTCCAGGAAACAGACGTGGTTTAGACTAAAACACCTCTAAAGGTGAAAAGAGGTGGAAAGACTAAACACCTTTCAATTATACGTTGTAGGAATTCATTATCTCATTGTGTAACAAAACAGTACATTTTAGCCTTTTACCATACTTTTTACTACCACGCTTTCAATTGATTGAGTCAGAATAAGAAGAACTATGAGATCCTTTCCCATTACTGCAATCAAGGCAAGTGGATTCTACATTACATATAAATTTCCAGGATTTTATAAGAAAGAGCTATACATGTGTGTACCCATTCATGTATCCAGTGTGTGCATGCTGATGCACACACACACACAGAGTTTGAATCATTTTCTTCCATCTTTTCGGCTGAAAGAATTATCCTCAGCTTTCTCTCTCAGGAGCCCTTCTTACCTCTGCATATGGCAAAAGAAGGCAAAACAGCACAAAACATGTCATCTCTAATATTAGAACCATTTCTCCCACATTCTTCACTCTTTCAGTTTTTCTCCTGTGTTCTCCAGAGGAAATGATAGAATCCTCTGTGTAATTTAGGTAAATCCCCACATACGAACATATTAACTTCACTCTCAGGTTAATGAAGATAATGACCTATTAACTTTTTTATTTCTCCACAGCGCAGTTTATCCCAGGGCATAAGAAACTGGCAACTTCATGTCACCACGGCAAATTATGTTCTTTGAATTCTCACTGGAATATATTCAGCAATTAAAAATGAAATATACTAGTAGGTCAACTCTTTGTAGTATTCACTTTATGACTCTTTATTAAGTTTAGAAGAAATGCTGCTGTTTCTACATAGCAGAAATACATTTGTTGCAGTTCCTTTAGGATGACTTGTTTGAAAAATCTTGGCAAGTGAACCAGCTGCGCGGCACCGCCCTGGTCTCCATCCCTTCATCCACCAGCTTCTGTACTAAGTAGGTTCCTGGTAGTTAATTATGTCAGGGAAAAGGATACACAAAGCACACCAGGCTATCTATTGTTTCAATTTCATCTGAAAGGGGAATAATAACTGCTAATGTGAGATTATGATTCAGCATGTTTATTACAATGCCATTATGTCTGATTATTTTTGTTTCAGTCACTAACACATGCAATTAACACAGTCTCGAAGGACTTAAAGGCAGTTCTATATTTATTTCTGATCTGAAATGTGACTAGAATTGATTAAACTAATAGAAAGAAATAATATTTATCATTAAGCATCCACTAGTTAAGCCTCAGCCTTTGATAAATGAAGATCGGTTTTCACAGTTAAATAGAAGTGCAGTCAGACTAAACTAATTTAACCCTAAAGACAGTCAAACGCATGCAATAAATAAATAACTCACTGCTTCACAACGGACAAAATAATTTTCACCGGCTAGTTTCCTCTGAATGGAGAGTAGAAGCAAGCATATTTCCAAGGAAAACTAAAATGACGTTAGTGCTAAAGAGAGTCAACTTTGTGCTTAACTTTCTTAAGTTTAGAAAAAGAATTAATACTTAATGTATTATTTATAATCTCTAATTATAACATATTGCATGTAATCCGTATCCCTCCAGATGGTTAATTTTAGACTTGTCTGCAACTGATCATAAAGTAACCCTAAAATGAATTAACTAAATAATTCTGGACAAGGGACACACTGTGTTTTTCTCTTGTTTCTAAATTTGGAAGTGCCTTAAAATTGCCCCTCCTTCCATTAAGATATATAATGCTCTGCATATTAACTGCAAAAGGAACAGGAGAGCGACAGGAAAACTGGCTCCTCTAAGAGAGCTAAAGCTTGTTCTAATTTTTCAAATTAATTCATCTAATTTTCAAATATTAGGTACAAAAGTTCTAAAAGTCTAGGAATCTGTAAATTTGTTATGTGGTTTAAAAATGTCCTCTGTGTGCCATAAAGTAATTGTTTTCAGCTTTCAAGTATCTTAAAGCTGTAATTATTATCATTAATCTTTTTTTAAAGACCAGACTTAAGTTACTTCCTGGTAGTGAATTTTAATGACTACCACAGTGTCCCTAATGGGATCCTAGTGACCTAAAATAATTAATGCGCCTCAGAAAGGGCCAACATTGTAAATCAGGAGCATGCTGGGAAAATCTTGCAGACCCAGCCCCACAATGCGGGACTGTACCAGCCACAGGCGGATGTGGGATTTTCCACTCTTGCGTTTAAATTTAGCTCTCAGAGCTGGATCTTGGCCTCTGTGGAGACAATCACAGAGTCAACCATGGGTCGATGATGGTTTATTGCTGCTGTTTTTGTTTCCTCTCCACTCTTGCATTTTCTCTATGCAAATCACTAACTAACTATTCATCCTGACGGTGGTTTCTTTGGTTCACGCTCCACGAGCTGAGAAGATTGCAGCTCTGATGAGGTTTTATGATGAGAAAGGGGGTTGTCTGGTTAGCCGAGAGCACGGCTTCCAAAGCACCTGCCTGAGAGAATAATAAACACGCACACGTGGACATCCACGTGCACTGCAGAGTGGAGTGTGCTCTTCTGAGGTCTAACAAATGTATGTAATTCCTCAGTGTTTCTTTAGACAGGAACAAAGAAAGTGTCAATCATCAGCATGAAAATTCCACCAAAATTACATAATCAAATAATTTATTGTCTTCAAGAATGTGAGAACAAAAGAGAGAAAAGCTCACTTCTCCAGTTCTTCGGGATATACTGACACTGACGCGGAAGGAAGATTTGGTATTTTACGTTAGACAACTCCTAAAGTGTTACTTGAGTTATCTCAGCATCTGACATCATGGAATACAGTTCCAGAATTTAAACATCCAGAGAATGAAGGAGGCGTGCGTTAAAACAATGGTATTATTAGTTCTGTGACCAAATTGTTTCTTCTCAGTTAACTCTGTTTTTTTTCCCCCTTTCTTTTAATTTTATGATGACAATCACTGTATTTCTTAGCTCCATTCCAAAATATTAATTGGGGAGCTGCTCGTTTATAATAGTGCCAAACTTCTGACAGACAGAAATTTATAAAAGAGGGCCAGGAAAAAATAAGAAAAAGGGGAAATTTTTAAATGGAAATGGTAATTTGAAATACTGACCCTAGGTTTAACATTTAGAAAAGGCCTCTTTTCTGGAGCAGTCATCTGGACGGTCCAACAGCTCCCTCTACTCCTCCAAGAGGGAAATATTAATCACAGCATGGCTGTGAGGACGTGTGAGCAGCCCAGGCTTGGGGACATCCACGTGTTTCCTCTCAGGAACTCCAAAACAGCCTTGTAAGTACAGCCTGGGCAGAAACCGATGAAACCCTCCCATAAACGCTATCCAGGTAAAACCTGCCACGAGTTTCTCTTCATTAGCTTCCTTGATGACTGGCCGGAGGTAACAATTAAAGGGAGTTATTTTATGGCATGATTAGTGCAAAAAGTATTCAAAGGTGGCTCCATTTGTCATGCTTTATTAGCAAAAGCATGGGAAAATATTAAAATAGCAATAAACTCAAGCTCCCAATAAAAAATCTGCCAGATCAAGTTGACTTTCCCATGTTTCCCTTTATACCAGCTCCTTCCAGTTTGAAGGAAGTAAGACTGCAGGGAATATATATATATACACACATATATATATACACACACACACACATTATAATAATATATATATTATTTTATATATATAAATATTGGTTCCTGCCTATATATATTTATATATAAAAATAATATATATAGGCCAGGCGCGGTGGCCTCAAGCCTGTAATCCCAGCACTTTGGGAGGCCGAGGCCGGTGAATCATGAGGTCAAAAGATCGAGACCATCCTAGTCAACATGGTGAAACCCCGTCTCTACTATAAATACAAAAAATTAGCTGGGCATGGTGACGCGTGCCTGTAATCCCAGCTACTCAGGAGGCTGAGGCAGGAGAATTGCCTGAACCCAGGAGGCGGAGGTTGCGGTGAGCCAAGATAGCGCCATTGCACTCCAGCCTGGGTAACAAGAGCGAAACTTCATCTCAAAAAATAATAATAATAATAATATATATAACATTTGAGTATATGTGCATATATATAAAACAGCTGTGTATATATGTGTGTGTATATATATCACTTGCATATGTATATATCAAACATTTATGATAAATTTATTTACCCTATTTAACATTGTCCATGTTTTATTTGCCCCAAACAAAGACCACTTATGGCAATTAATTACATGCTATCTAATTCATATAGTTAACATTTTCAAACCATGTTTCCTCTGGGAAAATGATTCAATGTGCAATTATTACCAGTTAAAACCACACTTATCACTAGAAATCCTTTTCCCAGGGTACCTCTTGCTAGTAGTAATCCATCTCACTGTGGGTTAGCTTCCACTTTGAGTTTTTTTCCTGGCAAGTTCGGTATTCATTCATTCACCTGCCCATTTACCCATTTAACATTACTAAGGACCTTCTGTGGTCTGAGTGGGCCCTGGGATAGAGGCCTGGGAGCTCTGGGAAGGAGAAGTACCTTGACTGCTCAGTGTCACGCAGTGAGGAGTAGGCAGAGGTGACTGGAGTTGGAACTGAATGTCAAAAAATGAACATGCCTAGAAGCATAGGTACACAACTGTGGCTTTATTGCTCTTGTAGAAGCCAACCATGCCCTGAATTAACTGTGTGTGTGTGTGTGTGTGTGAGTGTGTGTGTGTTTTGGTAGTCTAATGTCTTCATGTGCTTATTTAGGGAGTATTGACTTTTGCAAACAAGATACACAACTATTATCCTAAGTTAAAAAAACGTTGTCTCCCATAGTATAATCCTTTCTCATTCCCTCCTCACTGTACACACATACACATGCATACTCAATGTAATACAATCATTTATCAAATTAAAACAGAACCAAATTACTTAGGCTTTGTGCAGTACTAACAATGAAATAGCCTTGTAAAAAATACGAGTTTATTAACACCCCATCCTCCCAACGTACACTGATAGGAAATATAATTAAATCAGCATTTTTTTACTACTCACTCAGCATAAATTGTCGCCAGCTCTGCAAGACTGATAAAAATGTATTGTTTGTGTTCAGGAAGACAATGGTCTTTGAGGCTGAAATCTTTTTTTGTTTGTTTGTTTTTCAATTTACAAAGAATCTCTGTGCCCAAATTTAAGCAAATGGAGGAAAAATGGTGACTAGCTTCATCCCACCATGCCACCCAGAGATTCTCCTTTTGGAAATTGTCAGTGCCCTGTGTATGTGTCAATGAACCAAGAGCTGACACGTGGTGGCTCTGCTAAGTCGCTAATCATTTGACATCTAGCATTTCAGACATAATAAATCCCACCAACTGAGAGGCAAAAGAACACATAGTCTATTGCCTGGTCCCTAAGCCTTCCAGTCCATTTGAACAGATACTGTCTTGGCTTGAAAAGCTGTAACAAAATGCCTCAGATTGGGTGACTTAGACAACTGAAATTTATCTCTCAGTTCTGGAGACTGGAAGTCCATGCAGGCAGATTTGGTGTCAGGTGAGAAGGTCTGCTCCCTGGTTTGGATTGGCCATCATTTCACTGAATCTTCACATGGCCTTTCCTGAGTTCATACTTTTAGAAAGACAGAGAGGGATCTCTTCTTCTTATAAGAGTGTCAATCCAATCACGGGGGCCCCACTCTCATGACCTCATTGACATCTACTCATCTCCTAGAGGGCCCACCTCCAAATACCATCACTTTGGGGGCTAGGGCTTGCACATAGGAATTTTAGTGGGAAACAAACCTTCAGCCAGTAACAGGTACTTTAATACTTTTATATTAATATGACTTTTGAAATTCCTTTTTTTTTTTTTAAGAATCTCAGACTGTGTCAAAATGGTGCAGAGTAGTTTTAAAAGACTCCTACATAAATAAATAAAATAAGGCAGACCCAGCTTAAAAAGGCACCATGATTCCCAAATGTCCTCAGAACAGCTGGAAATTCCTTGGGGATAGAAGGTTCTCTCACACTCCAGCCCCGCGCACCACAAATAGAGCGGAGGCTCACCCAGGGCCTTCCAAGCGCAGTGCTTGCTGTGGCCTCCAGCTCTCCTCACTCAGAGCTCACAGTTTACCACTTTGGGCAGGAGCAGTCACAGCGTCCCTTCGGCACAGCCTTCTCTGGATCCCCGTGATGACATTTTGCAGGATCTCTCCCCAAGCTCTCCCTGGCATTTCCACAGCCCCCACCCTGCATAATTTTCTTGGAAGCTCATCACTATACAACATGATCTGGAGGTTTGCCTTCTATGGACTGTGACAAGTTCCTTAATTCTGCTCAACTTCAGTTTCCTCTTATATTGTACATGAGCTAATGCTATTAAGAAACATAATCGTGGTGGCGCTAGGACTGAGGACAGAAGCGCCCTGATAATGTGCAGTCCCGCATGCAGAGGCATTCCCCATGCCGGCACCCTGCAGAAGGGCCGGCAAAGACAGGCGCGTGTGGAATTAAAATCCGTGGCATTCCCCGGCTTCTCGCTGAGCACCCAAGACCGACGATGCTTGGAAGTGGAAAATGGACCAGCTAAGAGGCAATCCTTCCTGCTGCTCCTTCCTCGGTCGGAAGGTGAAGACAGAGAGCAAACCTCCAGGAGAGCCCTCTGCTCCAGTTTCACCAGGGACAAGGACAGGGGCAAGTGTCTGTTTCACGCTGTAGTGGAACACATCAACTTCCACCCCTGCTTTACCATATTAAATGCCCTATAGTGGAGTTCACTTGAAGGAACTGGAAATACAAGCAGATGAGGTCTTTGTATATGTAGGAGAATCCTACCCACACTTGAAGGGTGCAGGCTGTCAGTGCTATTAAAGAAAAACTTCAGCTGAATCAAATGTAAAGGAGTTGAATTGAGCAATGAACGATTTGCAAATAGGGCAGATCCCAGAATCACAGCAGATTCACAGTGACTACAGGGGGGCCTCGTGGTCAAAACAAATCTACAGACAAGGCAAAGTGAGGTACAGGAATCAGAAGTGAGGTGCAGAAACAGTGAGACTGGTCACAGCTTGGTATGTGCCTTATTTGAAGGCAGTCTGAACATTCAAGCACCCATGAGTGGTTAAAGTATGGCCGCTGGGATTGGCCAACAGTCAGCCATTGTTACAGGTGCATACTGCTAAGTTAGGGTTCCAATTTTGTCTGACTATTAAACTAGTTACAGTTCATCCACAAGGACTCAGATGGAGCCACAAGCTTCTGTGCTCTAGGGCCTCTCCATGTGGCAGGTGAAAGCTGTGCTGCCCTTTGTGACCACAGTTTCTGAGCCTCCAACTCACAACCCAGACTCCAAACCCATCAGGACTCGCTTTCAGGTGAGCTTTTGAAAAATAAAAGTTCACAGATTTTAAAATAAAATGTGCTCCTGGCTGACTGGGTGTCAATCTACAAACTGACAAATGTATTAAATATAAGGGACCCATAACACAATGTATTTATTAGGAAATCCCTAATTATCACAACTTCCTGTTCTTCCTCAAATTCCGTTCTAATCCCGCTGGGTGCCTGTCTGCAGACATATGAAGCAGAGCTCCTCAGGGCATAAGTCTGCCTTTAGTGGCTAGAAATGCATTCTGGGAAGCAGAGCCATGCTGAGGAGCAGGGACTTGTTTCTTGTCTGGTCAAATTACCCCAATGAAACAAGGCCCAGTGGGATAAGACATGAGTTTTTCTTTTCTTTTACCTTTCAGACTTCTGAAAAACTCTAACCCACCATCACAGGATGCATCCCCAACACTTCACTGAAATAAATTTCTTACTCTAAAGTGGTTTTCTTTCTTTCTTTTTTCCTTCCTTCCTTCCTTCATTCATTCCTTTCTCTTTCTTCCTTTCTCTCTCTCTTTCTTTCTTTCTTCCTCTTTCTTTTCTGGCAGGATCTAATTCTGTTGCCCAAGCTGGAGTGCACTGGCACAATCAGGGCTCACTGCAGCCTCAATCTCCTAGGATCAAGTGATTCTCCCACCTCAGCCCCCTGAGTAGCTGGGACTATAGGTATGTGCCACCATGCCCAGCTAATTTTTTGTAGAGACGGGGTTTCACTGTGTTGCCCAGGCTGGTCTCAAACTCCTAGAGTCAAGTGATCTACTCACCTCAGCCTCCCAAGTGCTGATCACAGGCGTGAACCACCTCATGCAGCTAAGACTAGAGAGATTTTCTGTCAAGATAAAGCTTCCTCCACCATGATACAAAGGGATGGTGGGGCTAACGGGAGGTGGAAGGTGGGCCAGGGGCAGTAAAGATGAGATTGACTCTGTGGGCAGTTTCCTCTGGTAAACGGGGTGGGACAAACATCTGGCCAATTGGCCAAGACTGGCACCATAGCTCCTGAAGGCCAGCAATTGTCAACCACTCAGTGAGCCTGCACAGAACAGCAGAGAAAGCAAGTGAGCCAGGTCTGCACCACAGAATGCGTGCTCTCCTTTCTCTCTCTCTCTCCAGGAAAATAAAAAGAGAAAAATGTATTTACAAATTAAAATAGACGGTGTGTACATAAAGCACAGATTTTATATACAGTTAAGAAAATACATACTTTATGATTCGACATACATGAAATCAAAGGACAGACAAAACGAACCTGTAAAAGCCAGAAGAGTGATACTGAAGGGAGATTGACTGGAAAAGGGTGCCAGGGGACTTTCTGGAGGAAGGAACTGTCATATGTCTTATATTGGATGGTGATTACTCAAATACACGCAGTTGTCAATACTCATTGTCCGAACACCCAAGATCTGTGCATTTTGCTATATGTAAATTATACCTCAACAACAATAGCAAACCTCTGTGCTTTCTTTATCTACTATATTACCGGACTAGAACTCAATAATGTTGATTTTTTTTTTAAACAAAATAACCTCAGCTCTAAAATCTGATCTCAGCGGGCAGCAGCTGGGCTTTCATTTGCAGGTTTTTTGACTGTTCTCTGCTCCCTATGACACTGTGGAGTTATGTGTAAGTAAATAATGGTGGAAGCAGCACATTGGAACACTCACTTAACCTGTGAATCGCAAGGTTATTTTTGTAGCTGTGTCCTGTCTTCCAGCGTGGAGGGTGATTTATGGTTTTCAGCTGAGCTTCATCATCATTGTTCTCACCTTTGTTTCCATCATAGTTAATTAAAGGGAAGGTCATTGTCACCTTATGTTTTAAACCTTCTTAACATAATATATCACCCCTGGTACACTTTAATAAGGGGATTTGTGAAGGAATGGTGTAATAGGAAAAAAGTTTACGGCATAATCCATCCTGTTCACAATTACACTTTGGCTATTGCACATAATGAAAGTTAATAAGTAGACAAAATGAAGGGTCTGTCTGGGGATTCATTCAAGTGTTGATTAATTGGCTGGGTGATGTAATGGAACAAGAAGATACCTCGCTTTTCTAAACTGCAGGCAAATGTGGCCAAAATAAACTCCATTTAAAGGACAATATCTCCTTCATTCTTTCATTGCAAATTGTCACCCCCAAACAATATGAAATTAATTAAACAACTGTTTATTGAATGCCTTCCACGTGCCAGGCACAGTAAGAAACCCCAGCCAGAAAGGGTGAAATAAGACCCTGCTCCCATCCCCGAGGGGACCTGGGCTCGTGTTGGTGAGACACAAAGAAGGACAAATTATTTATTCTACATGGTTCCTCCTGAGGATACAAGAATTAGTTAAGATTCAAAAGAATGACTGAAATAATATTAAATATGCCAGGCACATCTGCCAGGAAAATGTTGAATCCTTTCTCCAAAGCCATTTATTTTATTTAACAAACAATTTTAAACTGAGTAACAAAATACATAAATTGTTTTAAGCATTCTTCAAATAGTGAGTCATTTGATACCCACAACATCCCTAGTAAGGAAGAGACTAATATTATTCCTGTGTTGTACATGAAGAAACTGAGGTGGAGAGGGATGGGGTAATTGACCCAAGGTTGTGTCGCTACCAGGTGATCCAGCAGCGAGTCGACCCTATGCAGCCACTTTCCAGAATCTGGAGCATATTCATGAGGCCATGCTGCCTTCGGAATACTGTGGAAGTTTCAGAAAATAATGTATTTTGCAAAATGTTATGTTTATGAAGATTATGTTACATGAAGATCTTTTCCATAAAATTTTCTGTATCTCCAGCAGCCATTGGTCCTATCAAATAAAATAGCTCACCTAAAGTAGAGAGTCCATGGACCCAGTAGAAGTAAATTGCTGACCCAGTTAAAATCTAGGGAAATGTGAAGTAAGAAGGGAGAACGTGTTCTATGGCACATCCACCAATATGCCTTCAAAAGGAAAGGGGTTACATCCAAGCAAAGATGAGGAATATCTGAGGTGAAACTTCAAACATCTGGAGAAACATCACAGTGCTGGCTCAGCAATGGCATGATCACTGTGGGAGCTGTCAGCAAGCCGGCTTCTGATCCGCGTCTCTACAGGATGAAGGTGCATACAAGTCTGCATAATGCAAAAGATGGATATGAACTAAAACAAATCACATACGGTCGAAAAAGAATTTGTTCGGGAAGGGTCCCCTGTATTCCCCATTCTGGAGTTCATACCCTTCTGTAATCCCCTGCCCTTGAAAGCCTGCCGGACCTGGAGACTCACTTCATGTAAGTAGCATGCAACAGAGGTGCTGGGGTATTCCTGGGCTCCAGAGACACTGCTTCTGTCTGGGTCATTTTCTTGCACTTGTTCATTCTGATGCAGGCAGATGTCAGGCTGTGAGTTATCCTGTGAAGAGGCCCATGAGAGAAGAAACCAAGATCAGGCTCCGGCCAAAGCCAGCAAGGGACTGAATGCTGTCACATTCTTGCTGCAACAACTGCAGGAATGAGTTTGGAAGTAGAACCGCCCCCTTCACAGGTGAGTTTTCAGAGGAGACCACAGTGCCGTATGACACCCTTACTGCAGCCTCGTGAGGGATCTTAGGCCAGAGGCATCCACGGAAGTGGCACCCACCTTTCCATGCACAGAAACAGTAAGATAATATGGTTTTGGTTGTAAAACATTAAATAAATTTCAGGGAAAATTTGTTATGCAGCAATAGATAATGAAACGCCTTTACTCCACACACTTATTTTCTACCAAATACCAATAAACTGAGCAAGATATTAAAGAAAAATAGGTGAGCTAGCCTCTGCCTTCCAACAGTTCAGAATCTTGTGGAGGACAAGATTCTGGAATCCATGATCACAAAATTGTCCTGGTAAAAGCCTGTTCCATATCACGTCAACAATATAGAGCCAGGGGCTCCTGAGGACTCGTGGGTAATGGACTCAACACAGGAAGTCCTGACTGATGGAATGCAGGTGTGGAACATTGGCCAGTATCTTTATGCTTCATTGAGGGTCAGTTAAACAGAGAGGATTAGCTGCAATGGGAACAGATGGTTTTCTTATTCTTGTAGGTGGACATAAGCCTGGTCAATCTGCGTGGGTTCCTGTAAACTGGAAAACTTTAGCATGCCTGCCCTTTGGTTCATCTCCTTTTTCTTTACTTGGTATTTGGGCCGCATTAATGCAGTGAAAGAATGGCACAGGAGAGGCAACCTAAAGAATGCCACGGCTGCTCTTCCTCCAATACATGCTTATTGTACCAGAAGTAGTGCTGGTGCTGGGATGCAGAAGAGAAAAAGCCTTGTCCTTGGAGAAAAGGTTATGCAAGAGAAAGAGAAGGGCAAAGCCAAATGTATTGAACACTGAACACCTGCTTGGTGCCAGGCAGTCAATGCTTTGCATGCACGATCTAGTTTATTCAGTTAGAATTGAGGAAGCCAAGGTTTGGGAAGGTTGAGAGAATTACTCAAAGTTGCATAAGTTAGTTTTGGAATCAAGATCCAAACTCAATCCTAATTAATCAATTGACTCTGAATCCCCATGAGAGATGATCACCAGAAGTCGAGCAACATATTTCCTTGGAGGCAGGGCATCCCCTGAGCACCTGCCCCTGCCGAGCTTCGTCCGTGTTTGCAGCAGGTGCCGGGACTGGAAAGGTCTCCTTCCATCCTTCTAAGTCCCTGCACCATCTGCCATGCAGAAAATAATTGGGCAAAGTAAAACAAAAAGACAGCAGAGGAAGAAAATGAAGAATAAAAAAAAGAGAGAGTTGGGCAGTGAGAGTTTCAGAGTACAAGGTGGTCTTTGAATGTGATTTTCGTGTCTCCAAAGTCAGAGGACAAATGACAGCTGCACTGGGCCACCTCCTCTCCATTCCCTGCCTCCTCTCAGCCAACAGCTCTCACCTACTCAGTGAGTGTCTCGTCTCAGGAGAGGTGGGGACATTGCCTGCCAGTATCTGTTCAAGGTGATACTTCCTCTGCTTAGATCTGTCACCTTCCTTACATGCAAACAGAGCAAAACCCAAGCCCTTGCCTTGGCATTGAACATGGAGATGGCTTCCCCCTCAACAATGGGACATATGGAAAACCCTAAAACTATTTTAGAAGTTAATGAAGTTATAATAAAGAAACACATCTAAATTCAAAATATATCTTATGCACACTGATGACTTTTAGTCATCTGTTGCCTGTATATATGTTCCAAAGGATGTTAAAAGGTCTTCAAAGATGTACCCGCAATCTCACTCAGAGCTCTTTTATCAGAATTTCTCTTCCAACATGAACCACTGTGTTTGCCAAAATGCCAGTTATTCATTCATAATTGGCATCTCCAACAGATCCTCTTTATATCAATTCTAAAAAGGAATAGGATGCTGGATATAGATCCATTTGTGTTTTGGGGGGAAATATTTTTACTTTTCAGTAGTAGGAAAGAGAAATATTTTAATAGATATTTTGAAACACAAGCCTGGTGGGATTCTTGTTCTCTTATTGATGTGTAATGCAAAACAAATATTCATGGCAAGGGCACTTCGATTTCATCCATCTGAGGATAAAAACTAGCCTCACTGGCTCCCGCATGATCGTATTCCTCACCAGACTCATGGAGGGGAGTTGCATGGATGGCCCGTAGAGTCCTGGGGGTGGTACTACCTCTCCATAGTCTATTGTTGAAAATATCCTCCACTGCTCACCAGCCCTGGGACCTTGAGTAAGTGACAGTCACTTCAAGCCTCAGTTTCATTATCTGTGAATGTATCAAATACCCTATAAGGTGAGGACTTAAAAAAAGATAACTTTCACACAGCACATTCAAAGCAATGCTCACAGAACAGGTGTTCTGTTTATAACGATGATTATTAGCTGTGCTTCTTAAATTCAGTGATTATTATTCACATGCATTCCCCATTACAACGGTGATTCCTGACTGTCTACACCAAAATGAAAATGTTACACTGGAGGAATTGGCAAGTAAAAAATGTATAATCTGGCTGTGAAATCCTTTGAATGATATGCTTGTGAAATCAAAATGGCACCCTTTAACTCCCTTCACCCATCGGAGGGTTGAGCAAAGACTTCCCCAGGCCTGCAAGAGCAGAGGCCAGGTGTGTCCATCTCTCTCTGCTCTATCTCTGGGCACTGTGACTGGCACAAGTAGGTGCTCAATGGTTGTCAAATGACTGGATTCTGTAATGCCTTTTCAAATATTAGAGACATCATCTGATATCTTGGCTCTGCATTCCCCCCCAAATCTCATGTCGAATTATATAATAATCCCCAGGGTGGGAGGAGGGTCCTAGTGGGTGGTGATTAAATCATAGGGTAGGCTTCCCCACTGCTGTTCTCATGATAGAGCTCTCATGAGATCTGGTTGTTTGAAAATGTATAGCACCTCCCCCTTCTCTCTCTCGCTCCCTCCTGCTGTGGCCAGTGAAGATGTGCCTTGCTTCTTCTTCACTTTTTGCCATGATTTTAAGTTTCCTGAGGCCACTGCAGCCATGCAGAACTGTGAGTCAATTAAAACCTCTTTTCATCATAAATTACCTATCTCAGGCATGTCTTTATAGCAGCGTGAGAATGGACCAATACGCCATTTCTTTCAGTTGTTTTGGGAATGCTTCAAGGGGTGGAATTCCCCTGAATTCCTACGTGGAGGACTGTCTCCTTCATCTTAGGTTTCATCTTTTCCTCTTTCTTGGCTTATATCGAGGAACAGAGGAATTATCTTAGACTAATTGAGTCTCAATTTGATTCTTTTTTATGGCAGAATCTCACAAGCAATTGTTCTTGTTCGGTAAGTACAGCACAGAGATTAGTATGACTTACTGTGATCCTAGTCCTTGAGAAATGTGGGAGTTTAAGAACATGAACATGCATGCATATATAACAACCAGAATTTATATAATTTTTTAGCAAGTCAGAGAGAAATGTTGAGTCAGAGTCCCAGGAAGTTGAAAGCAGGGATGCAGGTGATGAAGGTGAGTCCACATTAACGAGGAAGTTGCTCTGCGACTCGGGCTGATTTAGTGAGTCCTTGTCTATGGTTTCCTTTCTTATGAGCACATGTAAGGTGGATGAATAGTAACATCTTTTTAGTTAAGTCCACTGCCTGGGATTCCTAATAGACAGTTCCTATTAATTTTGTTTTTCTGTGATTGGGCTACGCTGTCTTGTTTATTTGCATGCCTTATAGTTTTTTATTAAAAGTTGGAATTGTAAATATTGTAACATGACAATTTTGCGAATCAGATTCTTCCCCTCCCGGAGGTTTGTTGCCTGTCATGGACTATTGCTGTCTTCCTTTCTGCTGGCTTCTCTAAACTGGAAGTCCAATTTTCATGTATATGAAATGGAGACGCCAATCTAGTTAACTTTCGTCCTATTCTAAACATCAGGGATCTGCCTTAGAAGTGATCGTCAGTTCTTTCTTTCCTGATTGTGAGCAAGAATTAAACAGTGTCTCACTTGTGTCTTCATTATCAGTCCTGGGGGAGAGTTTCCCCTGTCCTTTAAGTCTAGCAGCAAAAGGAATAGAATGTGCTCTGAAACCCAGAGGTTTTACTTAAATCTGCTAAGTCAGACTTGGTGACATGGACATGCAAGCCAGCGATAAATTATTCTGTGTTGGACAAAGAGCAATAAACTGAACAGCGGTGTTTTGTTAAATACATTTCCAACTCTTTATAACTCTTTATAATATAAATTATAATTTATAATCATCCCTCTTTCTCCCCTATTTCTCCTCTCTGGCTAGCTTCATGTTCCCTGGGCTCACAAGGCAGATCCACTTTGCCTTAATCTGCCTTTCAGTAATGCCTTCCAAACTCAACTCTATGGGCACTAGAGGAAGTCTGTAAAACACACAGCTTGCTACCATTTTGCAAAGTGCTTCCTCATTTGTCCATGCCTGAAGCAAGCTGGGATTGGTAAACAACTTTTAAGATCCAAGTAAAGGGGCCAGGTGCATCTCTCCCTTTCCCCAAGTGATAAAAAATGCATGAAACAATGGCTACTATAAAATTCCTCAAGATGAACACGTTGTTTTTAAATATACCTTCTCGAGACCCTTTGCCCTTGCAGTCTTGTAAAGGAAAATAATTCTCCCAAAAGACGTTTCTCAAAGTGCCCCACACCTCTTAAAATCCATGTTCATGTCTGTCTTAGTTTGGGTTGCTATGGCAAAAATAGCAGAGACTGGGTGCTTAAACAATGCAAATTTATTCCTCACAGCTTTGGAGGCTGGGAAGTCTAAGATCTAGATGCCAGTCCATTCAATTCCTGGAAAGAGTCCTCTTTTTGCTTTCTGATGGGTGACTTCTTGCTGTATCCTCACATGGTTGAGAGAGATCATTTTTTTCCTGTGAATTTTTATGAGTGCTGATCCCATTTATGAGAGCTCCAACTCTCATGACTTACACCTCCCTAAAGCCCTTGCTCCTCATTTTCATCACACTGGAGATTTGGATTTCAATGTATGAATTTGGGTAACACGCACATCCAGTCCACAGCATCATCTGTCTGTGTCTCCCCCACAGCCACCTCAGCTGTGCGATTCCCGAGTTGCGTCCACAGACTTCAGCACACAAAGTACAAAAGCACCACCTTGTCGCTGTGACCCCAAGGATTGTGGGCATGATTTGACAGTAGCCCAAATTTCTCATTTAATATTTTAAATCATAATCAATGCATTTTTCAGATTACCTGGTGTCTTTAAGGTGCTATAGTGAAAAAAATGCATAAAATTCATGTTCCAAGATTATCTAACTCCTTTAATGGATGACTTACAGAATACTCTCTCTTCTTCAATCTTCTGGTTCATTCCAATGGACCAAACCTTTCTCTAGTTTTGATCTTTAACTTAAAATGTCAAACAGGAATAGCTTTGTTAAGTTTGTGCTAATTGAAACAAATGACAGCATTGTCAATTTATCAGGACAAGAGTGTATTTGATGTTCTGTTAGAATGCTGCTCACTGGACTTTCTGTTGGAATACCTCTCACTGGATCATAACACGCTCTTCTCTAAGGTTTCTGCCAGGCCTACGCACTGAGTGCTGGGCTTTTAAAACTTTCTTCTTTCAGAAGAAACAGCATTTCAGAGTGTCCTCACACAGAGGCGAACACTTTTCCTCTCTCTGTCTCCAGTGGCCAAAATTAGATTCTGCAATTTTAGCACTGCCCTGAATAAAGGGTAGTTTGCTGCCTGGCTGAATAACAGACTTCATAAAATAATTATTAATAACTAAAGCTGTTTTGTCCTATCTAATGTTTCATAGTATCTCTGGGTTTTAGCTAATATTTTCCATTTGGTAGCACAACTCTGACTGGATGGAGTAGAGTCACCTCCTTGTGTATGTATTTGGCTATTCTGGGTTCAAATGTTCACATTTCTATAACCATAGTAGAATTGGATTGATTATTAGTAAATGTTCATGCTAATGATAAAGACATACTCAAGACTAGAAGGAAAAGAGGTTTAATTGGAATTACAGTTCCACATGGCTGGGGAGGCCTCAGAATCGTGGTGGGAGGTGAAAGGCACTTCTTGCATGGTAGCATAAGGAGAAAATGAGGAAGATGCAAAGGAGGAAACTCCTAAAAAAAACCATTAGATCTCGTGAGACCAGTATGGAGGAAACCACCCCCATGATTCAAGTTATCTCCTACCAGGTCCCTCCCACAACACATGGGAATTATGGAAGAACAATTCAAGATGATATTTGGATGGGGAATAGATCCAAACCATGTCATTCCTGCCTTGGCCCCTCTGAATCTCATGTCCTCACATTTCAAAACCAATCATGCCTTCCCAAGAGTCCCCCAAAGTCTTAACTCATTTCAGCATTAACTCAAAAGTCTGTAGTCCAAAGTCTCATCTGAGACAAGGCAAGTCCTTTCTGCATATGAGCCTGTAAAATCAAAAGCAAGCTAGTTACTTCCTAGATGCAATGAGAGTGTAGGTATTGAGTAAATACAGACATTTCAAATGGGAGAAATTGTCTAAAACAAAGGGGTGACAGAACCCATTCAAGCCTGAAATCCAGTGGGGCAGTCAAATTTGAAATCTCTGGAATGATCTCCTTTGATTCCAGGTCTCACATTCAGGTCATGCTGATGCAAGAGGTGAGTTTCCTTGGTCGTGAGTGGCTCCACCTCTGTGGCTTTGCAGGGTATGGGCTCCCTCCCAGATGCTTTCATGGGCTGGCATTGAGTGTCTTTGGCTTTTACAGGTGAATGGTGTATGCTGTCAATGGATCCACCATGCTGGTGTCTGGAGGACAGTGGCCGTCTTCTCACAGTTCCACTGCTCAGTGCCCCAGCAGGGACTTTGTGTGGGGGCTCCAACCCCACATTTCCTTTCAGCACTACCCTAGCAGAGGTTCACTCTGACCCTGGAGCAAACATCTGCCTTGGTATCCAGACTTTCCCATATATCCTCTGAAATCTAGGTGGAGGTTCCCAAACCTCAGTTCTTGACTTCTGTGTACCCACAGGCTCAACACCATGTGGAAGCTGCCAAGGCTTGAGGCTTGCACCTTCTGAAGCCACAGCCCCAGTGCTATATTGGTCCCTTTCAGTGCTGGCTGGAGTGGCTGGGACACAGGGCACCAAGTCCCTAGGGTGCACACAGCATGGGGACCCTCAGCCCAGCTCACCAAACCATTTTGTCCTAGGCCTCCAGGCCTGTGATGGGAGGGGCTGCAATGAAGGCCTCTGAAATGCCCTGGAGACATTTCCCAATTGTCTTGAGGATTAATATTTGGCTCCTCATTATTTATGCAAATTTCTGCAGCCAACTTGTATTTTTCCACAGAAAATTGGCTTTTCTTCTTTATAACATTGTTAGGCTTCAAAATTTTCAAACTTTTATAATTTGATTCCCTTATAAAACTGAATGCCTTTAACAGCACCCAAGTCACGTCTCAAACACTTTGCTGCTTAGAAATTTCTTCGGCCAGATATTCTAAATTATCTCTTTCAAGTTCAATACTCCACAAATCTCTAGGACAGGGATAAAATGTTCCAGTCTCTTTGCTAAAATAATAAGAGTCACCTTTGCTCCAGTTCCCAACAAGTTCCTCATCTCCATCTGAGACCACCTCAGCCTGGTTTCATTGTCCATATTGCTATCAGGCTTTTGGTAAAAGCAATTCAACAAGTCTCTAGGAAGTTCCAAACTTTCCCACATTTTTCTCTCTTCTTCTGAGCCCTCCAAACTGTTTCAACCTCTGCCTGTTACTCAGTTCCAAAGTCACTTACACGTTTTTGGATATCGATTCAAAAACGCCCCACTCCTGGTACCAATTTACTATATTAGTTCATTTTTATGCTGCTGGTAAATATATACCTAAGACTGGGCAATTTTTACAAAAGAAAAAGGTTAATCAGACTTACAATTCCATTTGGCTGGGGAGGTCTCAGAATCATGGCAGGAGGCCAAAGGCACTTCTTGCATGGTGGTAGCAAGAGAAAATGAGAAAGATACAAAAGTGGAAACCCCAGATAAAAGCATCAGATATTGTGAGACTTATTCACTACCATGAGAACAGTATGGTGAAAACTGCTCCCATGATCCAAATTATCTCCCACTGGGTCCCTCCCACACTACATGGGAATTATGGAGTATAATTCAAGATGAAATTTGGGTGGGCACACAGGTATTTGATGCTATTTGATTCCTTGTGCTTCCTTTCAGAGATTGTACAATATTATAATAGCTACCAAATAGGTTTAAAATACTTTCAAATTTGTTTGATTCATATCCTATTTGTATAGTCAGTTAATTAGGACTTATTTGTTTCCAGTTTGTTTACATCTAAAAAGTAAGTCATGTCCAGACACGGGGACTCACACCTTTAATCCTAACACTTTTGGAGGCCAAGGTGGGCAGATCACTTGAGGTCCAAAGTTCAAGACCAGCCTGCCAACGTGGTGAAATTCTGTCTGTATTAAAAAAAAAAGATACAAAAATTAGCCAGGTATAGTGGTGCATGCCTGTATTCCCAGCTACTCAGGAGGCTGAGGAAGGAGAATCACTCAAACTTGGCAGGTGGAAGTTGCAGTGAGCCAAGATGGTGCCATTGCACACCAGCCTGAGTGACAGAGTGAGACCCTGTCTCAAAAAAAAAAAAAAAGTAAGTCATAATTTAAAGTAATTATCATAGATTATATTTTGATTTTTTTGATAGATTATTTTTTGATTTTTATTATTCAGTAATGAGTAAGAATCACATTTTCCACACATTATAAATTCTACAAACAATTTGCAGGCTGTTGGCTAGTCTATAAAATACTTGAAGCCTAGAACATACAGTTTTCCATCTTAATTTAAAAAATAAATGAGCCCAATAGCATTTTCAAGAGCACAGAAATTAGTCACTTACTGTATACACTATTTTTGTTTTGTGGCTGTAACAAATGACGACAGATTTAGGGGCTAAAGCAACATACATTGATTGTGTCACTGTTCCAGAGTTCAGAGTCTGGCATTGATCTTACTGGACTAAAACCCACATGTCCAAGGGCAGCATTCCTCACTGGAGGCACATGAGGAGGACTTGATTTCTGGCCTTTCCAGCTGCATTCCTTGACTCCTGGGTCCTTCCTCCATCAGCAAAGCCAGCAGTGCTGGGTTGAGCTCCTCTCAGATCACCTCCCTCCACCCTTCCCTTCTGCCTCCCATTTCCACGTATAAAGATCCCGTAATTATATTGGATCCACCTGGATTGTCCAGAATAATCTCCCCTTCTCAAGATCTTTAACTTAATCATATTGGCAAAGGCTCTTTTCCTTTTTAATTCACATCTTTGAGGGTCATTACTCTGCCCATCACATTGTATTTATGCAATACTTTTTTTTTATTTTTTCATTCCTTCAAAGTGGCCTGTACACCCAGGTGAAAAACAGGGAAGGAGGTTCCCATTAGCTATAGTTGAGGTACATGGGATATTGGTGGCTCTGCTTGGACAAGTTATAATGCCTTCACACAGATGGATCAACACTTGAGTCAGAAAAGAATTGCTGGGATTGTGGCTAGAAGGTATAAAGGAATGGTATGGCCCTGCTATGTTGCCACACTTGGGACATTGTAGGTGGCTTGTCCAAGGTGCAATAGGAGGAAGAACAAGGCCAGAGAGACGGGTCTTGTCCAGGTCAGGAAGGAGCTTGTCACATGTCATGTGCAGGCTGAACTTTATGCACACTGAGGGACACTCAAGAGGTCCCAAGCAGTTGAAAACATGAACAGATTTTTGTTTTGGAAAGATAAGTTGGGCAGTCATTTGGAGGCTGGGTCAGAGCAGTGCAAGGCAGAGAGCAGGAGATCAGGTAAGAGATAATTTGTCATCTTAAAGAGATGGGGAAAAGCTGCAAGTAAAGCCTGCGAATGGAGCAGGGGACTCAAGTCCACTGAAGAGGTAAAAATGCAGGACTTGAGGACAGCTGTAACAGGAGTCATGGGGAGAGGAGATGAGGAGGGCCTATTGCTCAGACCCTTGTCCTGTCTGGCTGATAGAGAGAAGACCACTGGTCAGAATAGAGGAATAAATTCAGGGGCAAGGCCAGGAGCCGGCTTGGTCATACTGAGTCTGAGCTCTCTCTGAGACACTCAGGGTGAATGGATCATGAAGCTGCCTCAATGTGGGATCTGATGGGAGACAGATTTAAGATCACAAAAGAGTTACTGGAAAGAGAATAGTGTCCCAGAAGACAATAGGGAGATGAGGCTCTGGATACTCAAGTGTCAGCCATGGATTCTAAGGTCCAAAATTTCAGTTAATCAACAGGAATGCATTCTGGAGAGCTAATGTGCAGCACAGTAACCACATTTAACAATCCTCTATTAAATCCTTGAAATGTGCTCTTAGGGTAAATCTTAAATGTTTTCTCACCACAAGAAAAAAAGAAAGGAAATGGTAACTATACATGGTGAGGAAGATTTGAATTAGCTTGATTGTGGTGACTATTTCACAATGTCTACATATATCAAAACACCAAGTAGTATACCTGAAATCTGTGAAATTCCTATTTGTCAATGTATACTTGAATAGAACTGAAAAAAAGAGAAAAGTCATGGATTCTAACCCTCGAGAAAATGCGCTTAAAGTGTTGACGAAACTTTCAGGTGGTCCCTGGCTGTTCTAAAGCCTGAACAGTGTAAGAATTTCTGTTTAAAGGTAACTGAATGTGTGTTACACCTGTGTGGAGTGAGAACAACTCAGCTTCCCTCTCAGAGAGCAGTGTCTCCTGCTGATGACTAGTTACAGAAACTGAGTCCGCAGTGGAGAATCATTCTGCATGCATGTTATGCTTGCTGTGTTTGGGGTTCCTGCCAGGTCAGCTTGCATCCTCATTGAATTTATAAACATTAGCAGCTCAACACTGTAATAAAAAAATGTTCAGTAAAATGAAATAAAGCAGTGAACCCAGTTCTGTCTTTTCTTGCTAGCTTTCAAATCTCTCTGCGTATCTATTATGTTCACTTCCTTCCTGTTTCTCACAACTTCCTGCTACTCACAACTTCCTGTAGATCACAACTTCTTCCTTCTCACAACTTTCTGTGTTTTACCACGAGTGGCTAGAAAAACCCAGGCCTTGTTCTGGCCGTCTGTCCACAGGATATCACCAAGATACCACAAAGTTTATTGGACATACCTTTTAGGAAATATCCGTCACACTGGAGCCCCTCTGCCTAATCCCTGCTTTCGCCTTGCCTCCTCTCTGGGCATTTTTCTTGTGCTATCCAAGACTTTTAGGATAATGTCCTAATACTCACTTATTGTAGTACAGAATCCACAACAACAAAAAGGCTTAGAAGTTTTTAAAGTCATTGAGAAAGACAAACTTCCAAACTCTCTTAGCTGCAATAAACCTGCTTCAGAAAAACAAATTCTACCACCTAAAAGGGAAGAAAAATAATAAGGTGCTTACTCAATCCATTCTTAAATGTGTAATCAATAAAACCTACTAATTTATTGTTTCTAGGTTACCTTTAAAGTGGTACCAAGGAAAGGGCCTATGTACATTAATGCACGCAAATAATTCAGGATTTAACAACAGCATGAGGATTTTCTCAAAGGAAGAAACACGTACACATGCTTTCTCATATGCTCTCCAATTTATCATTGTTTTCTCTTAAACTCTGGGGTGTTGCATTTTAGGGTCCTATTAAATAAATCAAAAGAGTATGTTATCTGAAATTAGGAACCAGGCAGGACAGCGGCTAAAATTAATTCACCATAGTAATCTCCTCCTAAGAAACTCCCCTGAGGGAAAACATTATATGCCCATTTCTGTTGGCAGAGATTTAAATATATCTCCCCTATTAGTTTTACATGCCTAAATCCCTATGCATTAAAATAAAAATATATCTATCCTCTCAGAAGAGAAACCTGGAAGTCTGTACTGACCTCTAAATGAATCCAATTAAATTTAATCAAGTTACACATCTGTGTTTTAGAGTCACATTGAATATTTGAGAGAGAAAACTGGTCTAAAGAAAGATGTGCCCATGTACATTTCCAAACATTTCAACCCTTGCCTTGCCAATGAAAGGAAAACCCAAACTGAGGACTATCAACACAGACACATGCACGCAAAAATCCAATCATCTCAACCCCTGCATCTTGAACCTACACATGCAAACATAATAACTGTGTTCAACAGAAGTGTTGTTAAACATTGGGCCCGAAATTCCATTTCATTTCACCTCCAGTGGGTGTGGGGTAGGGGCACTAAGCATGGTTGGGTTCGTTGAAGATAATATGATACGGAGCTAGAAGCCCTCTTCGGATTTCAAACAGGTCAACTTGTCAAAGCTTTATTTGGGAGCCAATTACATTAATTTTCCACAGCAGCCAAATACATATTTCATTTCCATCTCCCACCAGAGATGGGGTCCAGGGATCCTGTTTCGAAAAGCTCTTATCACTAAGTAACATTCATACCCCCAGAGGAACCCTTGGCAGCCAGTGGCCCATTGATGTGATTGCACGAGGCTGGGGCTGCCGGATGCTGCTGGGGAGCAGTGGCAGCCTCACACGCTTAGGGACAATGGGGTTTCCACGTCAGCCACATTGTCAATAAATTTCAATTACGCTAATTGCCAGGAGTTCAATGAGTGCACTTTGAAAAGGGGGAGAAATAAATATATATTTAAAAAAGGGAGCTTATGCCTCATAGGGCTAAAGAAAAGGAAGTAATAAATAGTGTGTGTTTTCTAATGGGGGGATTCAAGTATTTTTCAATACGGCTTAACCAGATTTTACAAGCTGTTCCAGCTTCAGGGATCCTGGCTTACATTTCTTTGTTAGAGTCTCCCAACGACATACACAGAAACTCAATTATGTGGCATCGTATTGCAGGGGAGATTTAGTTTCTGGTTTTTCTTTTTTCACACATCGATGTGCTCTGCTTGGGCAGATACGATGCTGAGTGAACTTGGGGAGGCCATTTTTGCAAACAAATATGGGTGCTTTAAAAGCTAACCCAGAGGATGACAGGAGACTCGGGGTGATGTCCTGTTACACCCCCTCAAAAAATCAAGACCTTGGAGAAGAAAGCCCAGCCGTGCTCTCACGGTCACATTTGCATGGTAATGCCATGTCGCCTGGTTGTGAACTGTTTTTGTAAGGTCCTGGGACCATGATCCATTTTTCAGGATCAGTCATCATTTCTCACTCCTTTTGGCCCCCCCAAGAAAGGAGAGAACAAAGGGCAGGAACGATTTTCAAGAAGTTTAGGGTCCCTGATGGCTTTCCGAAGCCTGCTTAGCACCATGGAACCGACTGGAGCAGCACTCCCGGAAGACCAGGAACAAGGAAACTCTCTCCCTGACGCTGTTGAACAAAGGATCAAAGAACCCGGAGGACATCCACACACTGCATGCATTTACATGGCTTGTTCCACTTGCCGAAAACTTGGCCGTCTGGAACATAATGAGGCCAAGATGGCTGAGGAGACAACACACCTGCTGGTGTCTCCCATAACCTAGTTTAAAGGAACTAAATTGGGCTTTCTTCACGGGAGGCATCGTTTATCACAGCTTGTTACAGGAGAAGGAGCAAGGCCTGCAGTCAGCTGCAGTGTGAACCGCAGTCCTTAACCTGTCTGGGTCATCTCTTCCTGCGTAAATGGAGATAATGGCAGACCCCTTCCCTGGTGGACACTGCACCAGGCACCGTACTAAACCCTTTATGAGCATTAACTCGTTTCATCCTCAGCCAGAATTCTCTGGGTCACCCTTTCTCATCTTCCAACACAAAACCTGAGCGCTAGAGAAAAGTGGTGTGAGTCAATTACGCCTCAGTAACACTTTTAAGTCACTGTGTTGCCTCTTCCAAGAGTACTTTCATTTTAAACAGTATCTCTGCTTATGGAATGAAAAGCTTTGTGCTCTGTGAAGGGGTTTTAAGCATCAAGGAGTAGATGGGGGAAATTGTAATAGCTTGATCTGAAACATGGTGCTAATGACACCCTGGGAGGATAAAAAAAACACAGTGAGGAGTATGACAGTAGTTCTGAGCACATCCCAGGGAGGGAGCGACCTGGCTGCGCTCCATGTAGGATTTTGTCCTGGTGAACAAAATATTCAATAGTGTGATGTGTGATTTTGTGAAGGCCTCATGCAAATGAGCTGTCTTTCCTAAGCATGACGACAGGACTATTTTTCATACGGCTCACTGACTTGTCAGGCTCCAATGGGCCTTTAGTTCCTTGTTGGTCACCTGACCTGCTCTCCCAATCATCCCAGATCCTTTATGGCAGAGGGTTACAAAAAAAAATTGAAAATGTGACAAAGTAATGTTTGGGGCCACTGGACTCCTTTGTTCCTCAGAGTGTTTAGAATAAAACTCAGAGGACACTCGTGTGTGTGTGTGTGTGAATCTCATAGGTCCTAAATTCTCTTATCCTGTACTTGTTTATAAAATGATTACACAAATGCAATTCAAAGAAAAGTTAAAATGAGATGCTCGTCATCCCCCAAAGCTGGCACGTCTCCTGTGTTTCTGCAGCTCAGTGGGAAAAGGCAGATCCATGACACAGCAGCTCTGGCCCCATGCAGTGAGTTTTCTTTTCGGGGACACCTGGTCCTCGTTGGTGCCATGGTTGCATCTGTTAGTGCAATTTCAGAAATCCGTGTAGCTCAGGAGATCCTGTTAGCTCTCCAGAGGAGGAAGCATGCCTACTGTGTGCATAAAGCATTTAGCATGTTTTATATTAGCTCAAACACATCTATCTAGAGAGTCTGCCTTAAGAAGGAATACACAAACTCTTTTGAGTAAATAGGAAGAAAATAACTAATGTTTACATTTCAGTAACAGATAAAATGAAGTAGCCTTTGATTAATAGAAATCTGGATGTGACTGCAAACTTCCAGGTAACTCAAAGTTATCATTCAGGCAGTGAGAGAAGTGAAAATAACTTCCATTTGGGGCACAATATACCCGAAGTTAGATTCAATAGAGACAGATGTGTGCTCTGTAGCCTTCCAGGGAGACTTTACGGTTTGAGTATTAGAGGGGAGCGACCCACTGGGCTAGAAGCAAATTAATCCACTAAATGCATGGAAACAATGAAAATATGAACTAACATGAAAACAAGAAGGTGGGGGTAGATTAGAGCGAAACAGAAGAGGATTATCTCAGTCTGAAATGCAGCATGTGTATGATTAAGGAGGCTGAAAATGGTCTTATCTTTGACATTTAAGAAAATTATTTATTTCTACAAATTGAGTTTTCTTACGTATTTGCTCCTACCATGGGGCCTGTCTGTCTAATTAATTATTTATTCATTTAATGTAGCATATGTCAGTGTTCTGCAGCTATCAATTATGGCATTCTGATCAATATCCTTCAAGAAATTCATGAGATAGAATGAAAAAGCATCATCCAGACCCTTGAAGAGTGTGCAATATTAATTCACTCCAGGGACCCCACCCTTTACTCAGGAAGCGGAATCAGTCCTGAGGGATTGTTTAACTCACAGGCGTTAAAGGACGGGAGTGAAGAATATTGCTGCCTTGGCCTTCAGGAAGGTTAAATGCCCATGAGAACTGTTGTCTTGTGTGATTTTAAGACAAAGAGCAGGTATAAATGATCATTCCCCAGTCCTGACCTTGTCTCTTTAGAGGAAGCCCTCTCTCTGTTTATCCCTGAGTTGTCTTTACTGTAACAATGGTAAGAATGAGGACAGTCTCACCGGGCCATGCTTGCTGAGATCTTCCCAGGCTTCGGGATAACTGTTTTTGCGTGAACTATCACATTCAACCCTCTTCAATATTCTGTGAAGTAGGATGGGCTGAGGATCACTACTGATTCCATTTTAAGGGAAGGACATGGAATCTCAGAGAAGATATGTAACTTCCTTTGTATAACACACTAGTAGATGGTGAAGACATATTTTGAATGCGGAACACCTATCAGCTCAAGGCTAGGTTTTTAATTACTCATGTACTGAACTTCTGTTCCTCATGAACATAGCACCCACATAATCAGGCAAAGAGGTCCTCTTCCTTGTTAGAGTTGGACAATATAAGCCTTCAGCGAGCATTTGTCTGTATAGCAAGGCCTGTTAGTAATGCTAGCCAGGTCTGTAAACAGACACCACCATGGATTTTTCAATGCAACTGCCCAAGATGGACGAGGGAAACAGAATGCCAGCTGGGTCTGAATTTCCCATCACTGAGCACACATGTGCATGGCTGAGAACACCTGCCTCATCTGGGCCCATGGACTCCCAGACTCCCGTGAGGACTACCAGAGAGGCCCTGTGGCTAAACCCCAGCTATGGGACAACCCAAAGGCCATCTGGGCCACACTATCAGCATCCTGGCCCCTTAACTCTGTTTTGCTTTTGATTGTGGAATCCCAAATGTGTTAACTTGAGGCAGGCTTTGAGACACCATTGCTGATGATGGCAGAAAGGAAAACCAGAGTGAAAGCAGAGGGTCATTCTTCTAGGGTCTCCCATGACGTGGTTTACATTATGGGTTCCAGTATGCCCTGTTTTAAGTCCCCTAACTCCATTTTAAGCACCAAACTGTGATAGTTGTAGCTCTTAAGTTCTGGGCTTACTGACTTTATAAAGTGCAAATTCTATTCCTTCCATATTCAAAGACAAAAAGGAACAACCTTTAAGTGTCAGTTATATTCTGTGACTTAATTGATTATCTGATTCTTGCAATTTTCTTCTTTTTTTTTTGAGGCGAGACAGAGTTTTGCTTTGTCACACAGGCTGGAGTGCAGTTGCACAGTCTTGGCTCACTGCTACCTCTGCCTCCCAGGTTAGAGAGATTCTCCTGTCTCAGCCTCCCAAGCAGCTGACACTACAGGCACACACCACCATTCCCAGCTAGTTTTTGTGTTTTCAGGAGAGACGGGATTTCATCATGTTAGACGGGCTTGTCTCCAACTCCTGACCTCAGAGGTGATCTGACCACTTCCATCTCCCAAAATGCTGGGATTATAGGCATGAGCCACCATGCCTGGCCTGAAGTTGTCTGCTTGGAGTTCTTAAGGTGCCTGCTAATCCCGCCAAATGGAGCACATGGTCCCATACTGGTTTCAGTGTCTCCACACACGAACTAGCTTGTCAGTGGTGGCTTCTGTAGAATTTCTCAGCAGTTTTGTGCCTTTTTTCCCCTTACATGGGAAATAATGATCCTTCATATTTACAAGCTTTGAAAGAAGTTATTTAAAAACTTTAGCCATTGTTAAATTGTGTTTTATCCCTTTTTCTGCTTTAGTAGTGTATGTGTTTTTGTGTTTGACTGAAACTTCCAGTAAATTCTCAAGGTGTTTTTAAACTCCAAAGTAATGACTGCAGCACACAGGCTAAGTCAACTCCAGAAGTGTGATGTATTAAACCTGGCAGGAGCCTGCTCATTCATCTTTGAAGTGTAGCTGGAGCATCGGTAATTCCAAAAAGCATTGCATGAAAATGAAAAGCCCCCTTATGGCGATGGAGGGTGGTTTTCTGTTTCCTGTCATCATCCATTTGTATCTGCCAATAGCCGCTAGTTAAATCAATGCTCCTGATAAATACTGCTTGACTGAGGACATAGAGCAAATCACCATTTTTTAGTAATGGATGTTTATCTCGTGTGTGACAGTATTTATTTTTCAGATACACCTACACAATTTGTCCCAATTTTAATAAGCAATTAAGATAGTTCAATGAGCTACTTGAAATTAAAACTATTAAACACATGATTGTTTGCTTTCTTATCTTTTCATTTTTTCCTTGAATTAGAATAAATTATAACTGGTCGATATTGGAAGCCTAGGGAAGGGTGGAGGCAGGAAGCTGCTGTTTCCCAGCTCCCAGACTCTGGCCCAGCTCCTTAATGCTGGGCTCCTTGATGTCTTCACCTCACCTCTCATTTCACATGCCTTCACCAGGCACCTGCACCTGCTCTATGCAGTGTACTGGGGGAAATGCAGGAAATCAAGCAGGTTCAGACCTATGGTCCTGGAGCTGGCAGCCACACCAACACATGGGAAATCACAAGTGTGATTAGTGCTGCACAAAAAGAGCAGTGCTTTGAGACCTACAGAGAGGAGATGTGAGCTGTTCAGGGAGCTTGAGGAAGCCTTCTTGAGCGAGCAGTTCTCAGTTGAGGTTTGAATAATTTATGTGGGTTTCTGAAGCTGGCCTCGAAAATAAACAATTCCAGAAAGAGAGAATAGCCTGTGCCAAGTTCCTGAAAAATAACAACTATGTATAGTGCAAGACAGTGCAATGATGATCAAATGGAGTAAATATGATGAATATTGTATCAGTCCATTCTCACGCTGCTAATAAAGACACACCCAAGACTGGGTAATTTATAAAGGGAAGAGGTTTAATTAACTCACAGTTCCACGGACTGGGGAGGCCTCAGGAAACTTACAATCATGGCAGAAAGAGAAACAAACAAACACATCCTTCTTCACATGGTGGATGTGAAGAAATGCCAAGTGGAAAGGGGAAAAGTCCCCTTATAAAACCATCAGAAATTGTGAGAACTCACTATCACAAGAACAGCATGGAGTTAGCCATTCCCACGATTCAATTACCTACCACTTGGTCCCTCCCACGACATATGGGGATTGTGAGAACTACAATTCAAGATGAGATTTGGGTGGGGACATAGCAAAACAATATCAAATATAGAGAGATGAAGGCTCTAGACAGAGCCAGACTATGAATGTAGCTGGAGGTCAGATAGTCTTTCTCTCAAAAGCAGTAGGAAGTGACTGAGGGGCTAAAAAGTGGGTAGGATGGGAAAGGGGATGTTTATGATCATATATATATTTTGAAATGATGGCACCATCTAGATTATGGAGACTTGATGGAGGAGGATAGAAAAGAGGGCAGAAACCATGCACCAGCCCACCTGTGGAGTTAACAACCCTGCAGGCATGGCCAAGCGTGGTTGCAGTGGTGGTGGAAGTGGTGGTGGTAGTAGTGGTGGTGATAATGGTGGTGGTGAAGATAGTAATGGTGGTGTCAGTGGTGGTGGTGGTGGAGGTGGTAGTGGTGGTGATGGTGGTGGTGGAGGTGGTGGTGGTGCTGGTGGTGGTGCCAGTGGTGGTGGCGGTGGAGGTGGTGGTGGTGGTGGTGGAGGTAGTGGTGGTGGTGGTGGTGGTGGTGGAGGTGCCAGTGGTGGTGGTGGTGGTGGTGCCGGTGGGGGAGGTGGTGCCGGTGGGGGAGGTGGTGGAGGTGGTGGTGGTGCTGGTGGAGGTGGTGGTGATGGTGCTGGTGGTGTGGTGCCGGTGGTGGTAATGGCAGTGGTGGTGGTGGTGGTGATGGTGGTGGTGGTACTGGTGGTGGTGGTGCTGGTGGTGGTGGTGGAGGTGGTGGTGGAGGTGGTGGTGGTGGTGGAGGTGGTGGCAGTGGTGGTGGTGGTGGCAGTGGTGGTGATGGTGATAATGGTGGTGGATCCAAGCAGGTGAATTGGAAAGACATATAAAATAAAATTAGCAGGATATGATGCTAGGTTGGATATTTCCTGGGCTTGGGAACACTAGTTAAGGTGAATACTGTGCTATTACTACATCCGGTGATAATGAGAGAGGGTCCTGTTTGTAAGAAGATCATGTCTGATTTCAACCAATACAAGGAAACTCATTTGTAAAGAGAGTCTTTCTGTGGATAATGCATTGATTTATGTGGCTACATAGTGCTGACTCTGTGCCACAGGTATGAGAACCATGAGCCGTGGACCCATGGCCCTCAGCACAGGCAAGACTTTCTCCCGCTACACTAGGATGGCTCAACTTGTTTCGGGTTTTCAATGTGACACAGTTTTGGTTTCCCCTATTTCTGTGTTTATGTGTATTTCAAGGAACCAGAATGTCTCCTTTTCCTGCTAGGCAGTAGCTCCTTTAGCCAGATTCCATAATCTCCCAACACTGTGAGTCTCTTTCCAGTGCTTAAGACTACAGTTGAGTTCAGCAGAAGACTCCACTCACATATCCTTTAGCTCAAAATTCTTCTTCCCTCACCTTTGTGTGGACTGGAGCTACAGCTTAGAATGTGGGGTGAATGTAGTGTCCTGTGGTTCTCCATCTGGAGCCTAATTGCTCTAGGATTGATGTGGTAGGTGCCAGGAATCAAGAGGGAAAAGCAACAGTCCCTTTAAATGGCCAACTTAGTTCGCTTCTGTTTACCCTTGGCTCCAAATTTTAGAGGGCTTCTCCATATCAGAAACAGAAAAAACACATACGCATGTGCTGAAGAGAAGAAAAGTCCTAGGCTGAGCTTTGGCAGAGTGACTGGTTTCCTTAAATGTCTGCCCTCCTGACTAACACTGCTGTTAGTCAGGGAAACAGTTCTCCATTCCCTTGCTCTCTGTTCTTGCAGTAAAGTCACTGTGTATGAAGTCCATGTAAGAAGGTGCAGTAGATACCACCAATGTTGGAGACAGACACTCTTTTGGAATACAGGCAGGCTTTGAGTAGTTACATAGGTAAGATGAAAGACAAATTAAGTAACCCATCAATCCCTTTCAGAGAGATCATGAACACAACAAATTATTGCATAATGAAGTATCGTCTCTCAGAATGCTGAACATTCATTTCTTCCTTCTCCTTGTGTTTTAATTTCTGGTTCGAGAAGTATTCCTAAATTAGCAAAGTTGTGTATGGTGGCTGTAGATGACTTCACAAAATAGAACAATTCTTATTGAACTTAAACTTTTATATAAACAGATTTATACCATATATTTGTGAGCACTAATTATTTACATTGGCACCATATTATCTTCATCTTCTCATTCTCTCTCTCTTTTTCTCTTGTTTTCTCCCATTCTCCCTCCTTGCCTGTTTTCATCTAACTAAATTTTTTAAAAGTCCAATTTAGAAAGAAAATAATATAAAGCCCCATATGTTCTACATGTGATTCTATGTTATCAAGCCATCAAAGTCCATTTGTTCTGATTCTAAAATCTTACTGAAGACTGGAAACACGAAATAATTTCAGAAATCAACTCAACCACTCAAAAACAGTCGAGAATACAAAACCTACACCACTAGTTGATTCTTTTAAAACAATATTCTTTTCATGTTTCTGTTGATGTTAAGAGGACATGTGGAAAAAATTGACATTTTATAATCTTAATAGATTTTCATAACGTCAAAGGCAAATAACTAGTTTAATTCATAAACAGGTGAAACTATTTAAGAGACAAAGTCCAGTTTTTCCACAAAGAAAAGAAAACTTGTGGCTAATACATAGCATGATATAAGAAAGTATTTTGGCTTCCAAATAGAAATGTAAGTTCCAGAGTATGTGTAATTTTTCTGTGAAGTCTAGAGTTTCAGAAGCAGTACCATTTAGTGTGAGCCTCCATGGTAGTCGTGAGGAGTGTGGCCTGACTAGGGCGTAGGTTGAAGAAGCAGTTATTTTATTTGCATGCCTAGTTTTGAACCATCAAGCCATCTGTATTAGTCTGTTCTTGCACTGCTATAAATAAATACCTGAAACTGAGTAATTTACAAAGAAAAGAGGTTTAGTTGGCCCATGGTTCTTCAGGCTGTACAAGCTTCTGCTTCTGGGTGGGCCTGAGGAAACCTACAATCATGGTGGAAGGCAAAGCGGAAGCAGGCATGTCTTACACGGCCAGAGCAGCAGGAAGAGGGTGGATGGGGAGGTGCTACACACTTTTAAATGAGCAGATCTTGTGAGAACTCACTCACTGTCACCAGAACAGCAAGGGAGAAATCCACCCCCTTGATCCAATCATCTCCCACCAAACTTTTCCTCCAACAGTGGGGACTACAATTCAACATGAGATTTCAGCAGGGACAGAAATCCAAACCACATCAGCATCAAAGTCAGTTCTGATCCTAATAAATACATCGATTAATAAGTACGAATGACATATGCTAAGGTGATTGGAAGGCGATAAACTAGAACATAAGCATGCTCTTATGAAACTCACAACTAAGAACACTATGTCTCATCATGAGCTCTTGAGGGGACCCATTCAAATCAGTTTCCATGCTGACTGATAGATGCCTTTTGTAGAACTAATTTGGAGACTGCTTTCCACAGGCCATGCCCACCTTTTTTTTTTTTTTTTTTGAGACAGAGTTTCTCTCTTGTTACCCAGTCTGGAGTGCAATGGCGCGATCTCGGCTCACCGCAACCTCTCCCTCCTGAGTTCAGGCAATTCTCCTGCCTCAGCCTCCTGAGTAGCTGGGATTACAGGCACATGCCACCACGCCCAGCTAATTTTTTGTATTTTTAGTAGAGACGGAGTTTCACCATGTTGACCAGGATGGTCTCGATCTCTTGACCTCGTGATTCACCGGCCTCGGCCTCCCAAAGTGCTGGGATTACAGGCGTGAGCCACTGCGCCCGGCCCCCACCTTTTTCTTATAATGTGATGGCAATGGCCAAAATGGATTATTTCCAGCTTCTGTAAGTACTCCAGATTTTTATTCCTATAATCCTCAGGTGCTACCTCACCTGTGCTATGTTGTCCTCACTCTGGAGCCTGCTACTTACTCTCCTGTTTCACCACCACCCCTGAGTTGATGTACTCAGTCACTTCATGATCTGAAACAGTATACACATACTGTGCAGGTGCTGAAATTCCCACAAGAATGCCTGCTGAGGAAGTTCCCCACTGCAGCTTCCTCTCAATAACCACGCCTGGTGGCTTGCCAGTGTAGAACCTCTGTATGCACCAAGGGGACACCTATTCCCCATTGAAGATCCTCTGCTAAGAAATCCACTGTGTTCGGGTTAAGAAGGTCAAAGCCAGCTATTCGGGATGCATGAGCCTTTGCTTATATCATTGTTTTCTCCTGCTATCAATGGTGCAGGAATCCAAGTAGTGCGTGTCTTAAATTTTCAACCTCCCAGACATTTGGGGAAAACAACGCTTTAGTTTTTTATTTTTTCTCTTTTTGCAAAATCTTGCTCTGGGGAATATATTCTTGTCAGTGACAAGCACAAAGTATACTCAGTATATTCATTTTCTAGTGCTGTAGAACAATTCACCACACTCTTAGTAGATTTAAACCATGTGTTTTTATTATCCCACAGTTTGGGTGGCCTGCTCAGGGTCTCACATATCAAAAATAAGGCACCAACCAAGCTGCAGTTTCATCTGGAGGCTCAAATGTTGGAGAATCCACATTCTAGCTCTTTCAGATTGTTGGCTGCATTTGTCTTCTCTTGGTTGTAGGACTGCTGTCCCCACTTCTTGCTGGCTGCTGGTCAGTGGCCACGCTCAGCCCCCAGCGGACCCTGTAATTCCATGTTGTGTAACCCTATTATAACATGATAACCGTCTTCTTCTGTGAGCAGGAGAAGTTTCCCTCTCCAGTTTGCTGAGATGGAATAGTCATGGAGGGTGTGAGATCCCACCACCTTTGCCAGGTTATATGGATGGGAAGCAAGCCAAAGGTTCCGCTCATACTCAAGGGGAGAGAGTTACCCAGGGTCCAATTCACGGGTGATCACAAGGGTGTGTCCACCACAGGAAGTATCCCCTGAGCAAAGTCCCAGGTTCCTTTGCCTTCCATGGTGTGTGGCATTTTCCAAATGGCTTTATCACATCTTATTCATGAAGAATCCTCGCTATGTCCCTTGCCCTGATCAGCCTTCCTGCATGTGCCCTGACAGCCTCATAAATGCACCTCAGGACCCAGGTGGGCCTGCTACACCAAACAAAATGTGTGTAATAATGAAAATCAAAATATTTAGTTTTTCTATATCTTTTAATAAGATAATGATCACTATCATTTTGAATTTGTGACCTATTTTCAAACTTCTGCATAAGGATTTACAAAAAGGAATACATCTATGTATGTTAAAATTCTTAATCTGTATATATTTTAAAGGGGATTTTAATAAACTTTAGTACGCCCTTGTTCACATTTCTACTTGGAATAAATGCATCCTGGGAGCTTTATTCAATGTATAAGTTTTAAGAAATTGACACATAATTACTATAATTGAATCTCAGAAGCAAATTCATGTTGACTTTTGATTTTATTAGGGTGATCTCACTGGAGTTCATTCATTCATCAAATTTTTTCATCATGTTCTTATTACTTGTCAAGAATGAAGAGTAGACACCAAAAATGATAGTTATGATTCTTGTCCCCAAAGCTCTTGTGTAAACCAACCCACCCACCTAGTTTCTCATTGAACAGGGGCTTCTCCTCTCACAATGTGCGAAGGGAGCTTTCTGATGGGGCAGAGAATACAGCACTGACTCCAGAGTCTGTGATGGCAGCAGCCTTATCACTGCCTAGGACTAAGCAGAGGGGCACCTAAGTTTTCCTGTCACTTCTTATAGATTCCTGGTCCCAAGCCTCAGAACTTTGCTCTTGCATTTTCTTGCCGTGCGTCCTAATCCTCTGCTGAGTCTTACTTGCCGTTTCCTCAAAGGCGTGTCTTCTGTGCATCCCCAGACACACAGGAATTCTCTAGCTCCTCCTCTGCTTGGATAGGGTGGTGAAAGGTCACTTCTAACTGCAAATGCCTATGAGAAATCAAATGAAAGGGAAATATAATCATATTTAATTTTTTTTTAAATCCATGTAGTTGTTGGTAAATACCAAGTGTTTTTATAAATGGAATGAATTGTTATGTTATGAAGCCACTGCAAAGACACACTGGTACAACGTGAAGGTCCACAGTATGTGGGTGAAGGTAGAAACCACAATTATTTACCCTGCAGTGCCTCCGTTTTCTGATCTGTAGAAAGTTTTCAGATATTTTACATCCGTTCTCAACAGGGGTAAATTGTCCCTAAGGAGACATCTGTCAAAGTCTGGAGACATTTTTGGTTGTCACAGTTGGGGAAGGGGGAATGCTCTTGGCATCTTGTGAGTAGAGGCTTGGGAATGGGAGCACATCCTGGAGTGCAGGGGGTAGCACCCAATACAAAGCACTGTCTGGTCTAAGGATGTCAACAGACTAAGGTTAAGAAGCCCTGCTTTACATAAAACAGACATTAATGGGGCTGTTAGAAAGATAACTGAAGGTTACTTTGACAAATTTTGGAAGAAAAATCGTTAGGTAAAATAAAGTATCTAACTCAAAAGCTACGTGCATAGCTTGTGCTGAGTGAGAGGTGTGTGAAGCAACCATGTATAGAATGTTAGATGAAGTCTCTTTCTTCCAAGGAGACTTCCAAGAGGTGCTGCAGACAGGCCGTGCACAGCTGCAAGCTTAAATAACCAGGAGGAGGGCAAGAGGAGAAAAACAGACTTGCAGGTAGAGCCATCACTGCTGACAGCCTGAAATGCATAAGCCAAGTAGCCATGAAGTGATGACAGCAACCACCTCTTAAACTGTGACAGAATAGGAAATGTAACTTCCATGCCGGATTCCTCCTGTTGATTACTACTGTAATCTATAATAAACTAAAATCCTAAAACCTACACTTTATTCATATATCAATGTTTATGAAAATAAAAGCTAGGGGTTATTTAAAAATAACTGAATGCAATGAGAATCTAAAAATGATGCCATTCCCTTCCTGGGATATGAAAGATGTGTTTGACATTTAGAGAATAAGGATAGTCCACAGCAGCAACACATAAATGCAGACACTTTAATTACCTCCTTGCTAAATACACAGTTACTAAAAAAAAAAAAAAAAATCCCTTTGCTGTCAGCAAGAGTGACCTTCTCTCTGCTAGAAGCCAAAACAACAGCTATTCATGGTTTCTGTAAAGGGATCTCATTGCTGCATTCCTCATTCCGTCAGGTTTGTGGCTGATGTTTCACTCTGGCCATCAGAGGCACTGCCCATCGGCCTGGCCTTCCATATCTGCGGAAGCATTTGAAGCGTGATTTATTCAATCCAGCCTAAATCTTTAGCAAGAGCACAAACTAACGCAGCAGAAAGCTGTGTGCTTAAATCAAAGCAATGACTGCAGCCTGACCACATCCTCTTTTTACCCAAGATTGAGACAGTGCTCTTTAAATCAATGCAGATCAGAGTTTCAACCAAAATGTGTTCATACTTGTGGTGAGTGTGCTGGGAGATGTTTCTTATCTCTGATGTGACTTCAACCACCAGGACCAATTCCAAAGGAACATGAAGCATCAATACAGAACATGGAGCATCATTCTTCCAAAATGCACTCATGTCATGGAGACTCAAACAGCATATTAAGATGGTCCAGTCTAACTGTGAGAATAGTTTGCCTAGGTAAAGAGGTTATAAATAAAGTCAGAGTTTGTTTTCTTTTATTTCTTTTACTTTTTTTCCTTTGCCAGTTTATGATGAGTTACCCTGAAATGTATTTACTGGTGAGAAAAGGAAGTTTAGTTGACTTACTAAATCTGTTAGGTTGGTGAAAACATAATTGCTAATTTTACCATTAAAAGTAATGGCAAAACCCACAATTATGTTTGCATCAACCTAACAGAAGACTATGATATGTGAGAGAAGTCTAAGGAACCATCTGTAGCAGTTAAAGCTGGACAGCACTGACATGGTACTGTGCCAGGTTTAGCAGGCAAGGTGGGCAGGCACTGTTCTTCCCCCTTAGGAAAACGTCCTGCTTTCCAGCTTGTTAATATCTATATGGAATTGGATGAGAAAAGGTGACAAAAATAAATTGTGTAAAATGTAATAACACTGGCAGCTGTTATTTAAATAATCAAATTCCCAAAAGTGCTAGGATATGTGCTCTTGGAAGGATACTGGACTGGTAAGGGTAGAAATGAGTTTTCCTAGCTCAAGAGATTCTTCAGTTAAAGAATCAGAACTCCAACTTATGTAAATCTCCATTTACCTATGTATCAATCTAGCCTACATTTAGTACCTGTTCTCTCTCTGACAATCAAGGGAGGATTGGAGTTGAAATAAGGTCCCTGGCAATGAGAAACTTAGAGTCCACTAGGAGGGAATTTAAAGGTAAGGGTCACTAACAAAATCATCAGAGTAGTGATGCTTTCCAGCACATTGCCCAGCAGCCCCTTGCCAACTCAGAGTCTGGCCTGCCTCTCCTTCTGGAGTAGGAAGGACTTTTAATAGGTGTCTACTCAAGAGCCTGGCCCCTTCAAGGTATGCTGCTATAGGGCCTGTTAGAAGCAATACAGTTGTAGAAATGAGTTGAAGAAGGGTGGGTCTCCCAGCTCCTGTGGGAACTACATCAGTGCCAGTTTTAAGCAAGGTAGGGTCATTTGGGTGGGTCTCCAAAGAAGGTTGTTGGGGTTGGAGACACGAGGAATGGGGAGCAGGCATTCCAGTTGACAAAGTAGCGTATGCAGACCCACAGGGGCAGAGAGAGTACCTGGAATCTGGACACTCACTGGTGGGCTGTCATGGCCCAGGGATGGGGATGATGGGAGGAAAGCAGATGTGGCTGGGGCCTGCCTGCCCCCCCAGATCCCATGCTATGTTCTAACACTTCTGTAACTCCATGCTACAAGCCTTGGCCTTAACCTCTCTAGGCTGGAGTTTCTTCATGTACAGCTCAAGAGAGTGGGTCAGATGATTCCTAAGGAGCTTTGTAGGAGTTAAAGTGTGTGTCCCATGACCTCCTTGAAGTTCAACAGCAAATCAGCTCCATAAGTAAAAAAAATAAGTCTCAACACAAGCCCAGAATTATCTTACATGGTATTATTTTAATATTGTTTATATTGGTTCTTGATGTTCAATGAAACTACTGAAAAAACCTGAAGGCACTTGTAATGTTCCAGCGAATACAGGCAACATCATTTTGGGCCTCAGCAATGATTAGAATGACAATGGCAAGCATATCTCTACCAAAATCACTTTGTCATATGCTCATTAATAAAATATTAAGCTATTGAATATGAAAAAATTCATCTTTTAATTCATTTAGAAAAGTTATATTGAAGTCTATATAAAAGGACAGAAAGACAAAGAAATCCACAATTAATTTCCATTTTGTCACATTCAGAGGCGATTCACATGCTGAATAAATTATTTTATTTCCTTACGTAAATGCTTTTGCAGAGTTCTAGTCAGTTTCATAAGTAAAAAAGGAACAAGTTTCAACACAAGGCCAGAATCGTCTTACATGGCATTATTTTAATGCTGTTTATATTGGTTCTTCATGTTCAATAAAACTATTGAATTAAACTTGAAGGCACTTAGAATATTCCCACTAATACAGGCAACATGATTTTTGGCCTTAAGAATGATTAGAATGACAATGGCAAGCATATCTCTACCAAAATCACTTTGTCATCATTAATGAAATGATATTAAGCTTTTGAATATTAAGGAGTTCATCTTTTAATTCATTTAGCAAAGTTATATTGAAGTCTATATGAAAGGACAGAACAACAAAAAAATCCACAATTAATTTCCGTTTATAATTTCCGTTTAGTCGCATTCAGAAGGGACTCACATGTTGAATAAATGATTTTATTTCCTTCTGTAAATACCTTTGCAGAGTTCTAGCTGAAATTTATTTGGCACAAATCACGAGTCATTCTATAAAACTACTATGTGTACAACGTAGCCAAAATAAATTTTGACATCATTGCTGTGCACTGTATTATCTCCTGTGCTGCTGAGTGACAACTAGGCAGAGAGAAAAGTTCCCGCAGAGATACGAACTAAAACAAATTACATCATTCATTTGATAGTGTATGATTTTAATTAAATAATGATGGCCAAAATACTGAACCTTATCACTAATTTTTTTCATAATAGAATAGTCATAACTTTATTATACATTATTACCAATGAGCCATGTTTGCCAATATAAGTTTAATTTGAACTGAATCAAACCCTTGCCCCAAATTCTAGTTTGCATGAAATAAAAAGGTGTTACCAGAAACAACATCATGAAGAAATAATCAAGCAAATCCAGAATGTGGGGTGTTCAACAAGACACTTGAACCAGATAATTAAAGGATATTAAGAAGAAACAAACAAGCAAAGTTTAGGGACTATTTTGACCAAAAAAAAAAAAAATATGGCAACTATGCAGCCTTGGTTAAAAACAAATTGACAAACAATGCCACTTTATTTATTGTTGGAACACGTGGGCAAGTGGAAAAATTCTAAGGTGGTTGAGATATTAGATAGATAGATGTTAGATGTTAATAATTAATTAGTTATTTTTGATGGGCAAATGCCTTGTTTATGCAATACAACGTATTTATTCTTAGGTGAAGCAAGCTAGAGTTGTAGAGGTAATATGTCATCATGGTTTGAACTTATTTGAACTTTTTCCAACCGGATCAACCAATATATATGTATGTATGCGTCTATGTGTGTGTGTGTATGGATGTATAGTTCTATATGTGTGAATGTGTATATTTTTGGAGAAAGATGAAACAAAAAAGCAAACATTAACACTTTTGTACTCCCAGAGAAGGCTGAATGACTGAAATCATGGCTTAAATGATGGATATTGCTATTTCCAATGATATTATATGTCTTTATGACATTACAGTTATAGCAAGTCTAGCAAAATTAAAGTTATTAAAGGACAGGGGCACACATTTTAACTGATTATAGGATACAAAGCAGACTAATGAGAATTAATATGGTTTATGTTTTAATAAGTCACTTGCCCCTCTGTGTTATATATTCTTAGATATTAAATATGTCATTATAATTACATAAAAAGTGAGACTCTACATTAAGAATGTATACAACCATATTTAACCAGACCTGAATGTCTCCACGTCTAAGGCGCCCTTACTGCAAACCATATCAGAACTTGATATACAGTGGCATAACCTAAGAAAGGGGTGCCACATATCAGAAACCTAGGAAATCCATAGAGTTTATCAGAGTCCAGAAGATCAAGAGTAAGGAAGGCTCTAGAGGTCAGGGCCTGAACGTCAGAGAAGTCTGAGCACAAACGTTGGGAGAAACACATACTGACATGTCACACGAGAAAAAGAATTAAGATCGTATTATCACAGTTACAGGAGGATCAGGAACGTGAAAGTCCCTTTCTTTAATCCTGTTTAATGTAGGAAATCGGGATTGACACAACCATTGGAAGAAATTGTGGATAAAGCTCAGGAAGTCTATCTATCTCAATGGTAAAGGAAGATAATGTTTAGGATCTCAGTCTGCAGCACTGAAGAGAATGGTTCTCAAGAGACTACTGGAGGCTGTTGCATTTTTTTCTTTTTAATTATAGTTTAAGTTCTGTGACACAGGTGCAGAATGTGCAGGTTTGTTACATAGGTATACACATGCCACGGTGGTTTGCTGCACCCTTGAACTCGTCATCTACATTAGGTATTTCTCCTAATACTACCCCTCCCTTAACCCCCCACCCCACAACAGACCAAAGGAGGCTGTTGCGGTTTTTAACAGGCTCTCCAAAGCTACCAGAAACTCTCTAAATCTTCAGTCCTGAAGCTGGTGTTCAAAACATCTCTGAGGAGCTCTGGTAAATCTTGCATCTACCAGCACATGAGGCTGCCACTGCCAACAGAGAATAATGACATCTCCTTCTTTCTAACCGTCTAAACCTCATGAACATGTGTCTCATTGGAAGGGAATGCTGAGGAATGTTGTCCTTGAACTGCAGAGGAGCCCTTGGAAAGGTATGGCACTGATGATCAACTGGAAACAAACAAGTATAACCCCAACATTAAGTGATTTTTTTTTCAAGTAAGAATCAATATACCCCCTTTACCCATAATTAACCTCCAAATAAAAACAATAAAATAATGCTTCTACCAAAGTTTCTGCAACTATTACATGTACAACTGAAGACACACTCAATTGCTTTCCAGAAGAGAGACACAAGCCCCAAGTATTAATGTATCCAACTCAAAAAGATATCCATGCTTGCTCTTCTTCAGTAACAATATCTCTTTGAATTAAATAGCCAATCATTTAATTTGCATGAGATAAAGTAGAATGAGGGAGAAAACAATAGTTAATATAAACACTGATATTCACAAAAACACAAAGAAATGTGGAGAGATTTTCCTTCAGGATGATTTATCTACCTATCTGCTTATTTAGCTATGTCTTCCTGAGTTGTACACAGCCTCTACTCCCCTGCATGGGAAGGTATATATTTGCAGTTTAGGAGCCAGAAATGCAGACTTTTGCTGAATTCTCCCTTTTTTTCCCACACTTCAACTTTCTCACTTACTGTGTTCATAATCTACAAACCTGGAGTCTAACGTTCAGTTTTTCTCGAAAATAAACACTTAGGACTTGGAAAAGCAGCATGAGATCAGTTGACGTGTTAATCAAGCAGGTATTCAGATACTCTAAGGACTTTAAGTATTCTGTTACGTAAGCTCCAGTCCCTTGATCTGGTGCCATTGCACTGTTCTGTGGGCCAGTTCAAAGATGCTGACAACTCACATCCAGTGATTTCTGATTCTCTTTGCTCTTAAAAGTCTTGGACATTTTTATTCCTTTTATACAATTTTAATTGAGTTTTAGGAATGAGAGAATAAAAACACACAGTCAATTCATAGACAACTAAGCACTACCAGGTATTTGAGGAAAATCTCTACCATAAGAGACACCAAAATGAGGCACATAGGAAAAAAGAACTGTAATGGAAGGAAACCAGGCAAGAAAAATTAAGAAAACATAAGAATAATAGAATTAACATGATATAATGCTTAAAGAAAAAGTCACAAATTAGGAAGAATTAATATGGGAAAAATAAAAAATTCATAAAATTTAAAGATGAAATAAATTTAAAGATAAAATACAGAGGGATGAAGGAAAATCAAAGAAATCTATCAAAAAGTAGAAGAAAAACACAACAAAGTAGAAAACAGGAAAAATAATAAGAACATAAGATAATTAGTCTTACAAATTTTAAAAGTTCTTTTTACAAAAACACATTCAGAAATAAGTTAGAAAGGCAATGGTAGAAAGAATGATATTTAAAAAAATAAACAGGAGTTTTCATGATGGAGGACTGATTCAAAGCCTAGTGGCTTGAATATAAAACATATGTACACTAAGGCAAAACACCATACAATTAGATAACCATAGGATTAAAAGACAAATTCCAAAATACACAGAAAGAAATAAGATCACTTATAAATAACAAATTAAAATAAGTCCAGCATTTTAGAGGCAACAATGGATATTAGATTTGTCATTAATTAGAACTACAGGTTTCAAATATTTCACTTCAGAATCCTATCCTCTTAAAAATTATTAAAGTAACATGAACAGATTCCTAAAAATATGTAATCTACAAAGACTGAATCATTAAGAAACAGAAAATATAAACAAACCAATAGTGACCAAGGAGGTTGAATCAGTAATCAAAAATCTCTGCAAGAAGAAAAGCCCAGGGACTCTATAATTTCATTAGTGGACTCTATCAGATACTGAAACAAAAATTAATATGAATCCTTCTCAAACTCTTAGAAAACATTGAAAAAGAGAAAACACTCTCAGATTCATTTTTATAATACCTGTTACCAAAATCAGACAAGAACGCTACAAGAAAAGAAAATAATAGGCCAATATCCCTGATCAACATAGATGCAAATGTCCTCAACAAAATACAAACCAAATTCAATGGTGCATTAAAAAGTTTAAGTGTCATTTATTCCTGGTGTGCAAGGATGGTTCAATATGTGCAAATCAATAAGTGTGATATATCACATTAAAAGAAGGCAGATAAAAATACATTACAATTTCAATAGATGCAGAAAAAGCATCTGAAAAAATTTAACGTCTTTTCATGATAAAAACTCTAAACAAGTGAGGGATAGAAGGAATGTACCTCAACATAATAAAAACTGTAAATGACAAGTCCACAGCTAACATCCTACTGAACAGAAAAAATCTAAAAATGTTTTCTCTAAGTTCAGGAATAAGACAATAATAACCCCTTTCATTCAACATAGTACTGAAAATTCTAGCTAAAGCAGTTAGACAAGTAAAATAAACAAAAGCCATCCAAATTGGAAAGAAAGAATTCTCCTGAACATAACACGGTCTTATACAGAAAAGTCTAAAGACTCTACCAAAAAGGTGAGAATTGATAAAGAAATTCAGTAAAGTTGTAGAATACAAAATCAACATACAAAAATCAATAGCATGCATACGTGCTAACCATTAACTATCCAAAAGATAAGTCGAGTAAAGCAACTCATTTGCAGTAGCTTCACTTATTTTGATCTTTATTCCTAAGCATCAAAAAATGCGTAGAAATAAATTTAAAAACAGAGATAAATTACCTACATACTGAAAACTATTAAACACTGATGATAGAAATTGAAGATAAAAATAAATGGAATTATATCCCACATTTAGAGATTGGAAGAATTAATATTAAAATGTCCACACTACACAAAGACATCTATAAATTTAGTACAATCCATATTAAAAATCTAATGGCATTTTCATTAAAAAACAGAGAAAAAATCAATAATTTATCTGGAAAGACAAAAGACCATGAATAGCCAAAGCAATCTTGAGCAAAAAGACAAAGCTGGAGATATCACACTATCTGATTTCAAAATATACTATAGGGCTATAATAATCAAAACAGCACAGTACTGACATAAAAACACGCATATAGACCCATAGCACACAATAGAAAAGACATAAATAAATCTACACATTTGTGTTCAATTGCTCCTCAACAAAGGTGCCAGGAACACACAATGAGTAAAGACAATCTCTTCAATAAATGATATTGAGATAACTGTATATACACATGAAGAGAAATGTAATTGGACCCTTATCTCACATCGTATACAAAAATCAACTCAAAATAAATTAAAGATTTAACCATAAGACCTGAAATTGTAAGACTATTAGAATAAATCATGGGAAAAAAGCTTCTGGACATTAGTCTGGGCAATAATTTTTTTTGGAATATGACCCCCAAAGCACAGGTAACAAAAGCAAAAATAGACAAATGGGATTTCATCAAACTAAAAATCTTCTGCACAGCAAAAGAAACAATCAACAGAGTGAAGAGACAACCTACAGAAGAGAAGAAAATATCTTAAAGCCATACATCTGACAAAATATGTAGAAAACTCAATCCGCTCAGTAGCAAGTAAACAATAACCCAGTTTAAAAAGTGGGCATAAAACATGACAAGCCATTTCTATAAAAACGACATTCAAATGGCCAACAGGTACAGTTTTTAAATGCTCAACAGCGGTAATCATCAGGGAAATGCAAACCAAAGCCACCAAGAGATAGCACTTCACGTTTGGTAAAATGGCCGTTACCAAAAAGGCAAATGATAACCAGTGAGGGCGAGGATGTAGAGAAAAGGAAACACCACACTGTAGGTGAGAAAATAAATTAGTATAGTCGCTATGGAGAATAGTATGAAGGCTCCTGAACAAATTAAAAATACACCTGTCATAGGCTTCAGCAATCCTCTTTCTGGATATATATGTAAAGAAAATGAAATTCATGTCTTTAGGAGATACTGCAGGTATCTCCTAAAGTAGCCAAGATATGGAATCTATCTAAGTGTCCATCAATGGATGAATGAATAAAGAAAATGTACATACACATATAAACACACACACACACACACACACACAAATGGAATATACTACTTAGCCCTTAAACGGAAGGAAATCTCACCATTTGCAACAACATCAGTGAACATGGAGAACATTGTGCTAAGTGAAATAACTCATGCACAGACAAGCAAATACCACACGATCTCACCTATAGATACAATTTAAAAACGTTGAACTCATGGAAACAAAGAGTAGAATGGTGGTTGCCAGGGACTGGGAAGTGGCTGGTAGGGAATGGGGAGATGTTCATCAAAGTACTCAATTTTCGTTATAAAACATGAATAACTTCTGAAAATCTATTTTACGGCACAGTGATTATGGTTAACAATAAAGTATTGTATACTTAAAGTTATTAAGAGAGTAGATCTTACATGTTCTCATAACAAAAAATCATAAATATTTGAGATGATGAATATATTAATTAGCTTTATTCTAATCATTTTGTAATGTATGCATGCATCAAACACTACATTATACACCATTAATATAATTTTTATTCATCAGCTGTGTCTCAATAAAGCTGAGAAACATAAGACTTTTATGTATGTAGGTTATATCTATTAACATTTACTATTTTAGAAATAAAATTTGAAATTGGTACTATTTTATTTATTTAAAAACAATCAGCTCAATGCATGTGTATATACATAATGTATATTTTGTAAAAAGTCATTTCAGTTTTAAAAAGAAAAGACAGTGAGAGGAGAGGCGTGTTTTGTTTTTACCCTTTGCAAATCTCTCGAATGTCTGGCTTTCTAGGAGACAAGTGGATCTCAATAACTGCGTCTACATTTCACTCTGTTGTGATATGTGGCTTTAGTTGAAGAATATGAAGGAAATCTGGCTCACAGAAAAGAGAGAAAAACTGTAATAACCTTTTAGTATAATTGTGGATATTTTTCTGTAATACTACTAAAACTAGACAGGCAGTAGTTTCTTGCAATGTGAATTTGAAACAAATAAATCAATTTTTCATGCCCTGTTATATTAAAATCCACTGGTCTATTTTGTACTTTGAATGATAGATCTTTTACCCATGTATGAAATTGCAACATCCTGCATTGGTCATTTGGAAAATACTGGTTCACTGAGTTTTACAGATCTTCCAAATCTTGACACATTTCATTTTAAAATATCAAAAATTGCCTTTATTAATACCATCACCAATCTCATCAGAAAAGCCTTTAACTATTGAGAAGCTGTCAAGCTCAGGCTTAAAAACTTAAATTTTATCCTTGGCTACAAATGCTGTCAGTTGTTTTCCTTGAAGTGTCAAGCTCATTTGATTTGTTTTCAGGAAAATGTCTACCAAATATCTACCAATGTCTGAATAATTATAGCTTGTCTGTCAGATGTTGTTTCAATTAAATATAGTGTTCAACGTAGAACATGTGTAGTTTAACTTGCAGCACGATCACACTAGTGCCTTTCCTGGCAACCTCTCCCAGGCTTGGTATGTAGCAGCCATGCTCTGTGGTCACTTCCCATTCCAGCACACAGGGTACTGAAAAGACAGGGATCCCAGAGTGACCAACTCAGAGCAGGGTGTGCGAAGGGATCCTGGGAAATGCAGGAGGATGGTGGGTGTGGAGCCAAGTCTCAACAGGCTGATGTCACCCTGTGTTTTCCCTTACAGGCTCCTGGTTAAAGGCTGCTGGCAGACAATTTTGAACTACAAATGTTAAGAAATTTAGAGAGTATAATGTGTTTATGATCACTTGATGTATTAAAGCATGCATCTCATTTTTAAGATTCACAAGATCTTATTTTCTGAGAATATTTTATTCATTGGATTGTATATTTTCACCTTGTCAGGAATGTAAAGTGTTCAAAGAGATGTTCTAAATACATTAAACTCAAAATAGAGTTGAAATATTTAAGATAATGTATTCAAATAAATAATTAAATGGTCCTAAGTGTTTTAAAGTTATCTTTGTCAGCCCATTAGATTTAATTAATGATCATTTAAAAAGAGAAAAGTTTACTAGATTAATAAACTGAACAGCAAGATTTGTAAATAGCTATTAACTGCTTAAATAAAAGGTTATGAAATTTTTATATTAACACACAGCACATTACAATAAAATCCAAATAACTGTAACTAGTCTTTTCTGACCTGCTCTTGGACCTAGAGACACACATACACCCACACACACATGCACACATCTAGGCATTCAAAACAATATAATAACTTGGTAGAGGTTTTAAATAATTAAAATAATAAAAATTTAAAATCTAATAAAAGAATCCAAAAATACCAAGAAAATGAAAAATATTAAAATAATAACAATGTTTAGAAGTGAAAACAAACTAAGCAAAATGTATAACCCAACAGATGATTTAACACTCACAGTTTGCTTCAGGAAGAGAGAAATGGTAAACTGACAGACAGAATAAAGGAAATTACAAGGAACAAATGAAGAGAATAGAAGATGGAAAGTAGAAATGAGACAGTAGGAGGATGCTGGAGAAGGGCATGAAGAAGTGGGACTCATAACCAGCATGGAGAAAACAGAGAGCACAGAAAGGCCATATTCACAAAAGTACGGGTGACTTCTTTTCAAGAATTAATGAAAGAAGAATAAGCTAAATGCACAACCACAAACTTTCAGAGAATAGCATAGAAAATATTGATCTAACATCAGTGTGAGGAAGTACTTTTTAAGTAATTTCAAAAGATCCACACACTGTCCTCAAATCAGTTGTTCATTTTGACTACATTAACATTAAAACTTCTTTGTTCCAAACGACTCCATTAATAATGATGATGACAAATTGTTATACAGTGCTTATTTTGCACCTGGCATTGTTCTCTTCTCTCTGTTAATATTAACTCACTTGATCTCCAAAATATCTATCAGGTAGACAATGTTGTCATCATAATTTTTCCTGAGATGATATTGAGGCATGGCAGATTAAGTAATTTCCTCAAGATTAAACAACTAGTTTAATTTAATTAATTTAATTAAAAGGTGAACCAAAGATTTAGAGCCCTTTAAAGGAATAAGTGCACATACAGGTAAATGACAAACAACATAGCAAACCAAAAGAACACTCTCTGGAATAAATGAAAATTCCATCAAATTATTGAGAAAAATTAAAATTGGGAAACCTTAGAGGAAGAAGTTAAGGTTTTGTTGTATTGAAAAGTAAACTAAAGCACCACACAATTAGAGGATTTGAGCAAATAGTGATTAATGAACTGGGCAGCTCAAAATCCAGATGTGGTTTGGGGGTTCCACAAGGGAACTCAAGGGGAGGCTTTTCTAGTACAAACATGGAGTAAAGCAAATGTATTATTGATTGGTTATAGTTCTGCAGTTGCCTTATTTGGTCTGTTTTGCTGGACAGGTCCTAGTTTTGTAAGTTAGTTGTGGCTTCTCATTGGTTAGGCTTAACATCACCAAGTTAGTTGGTGACTTCTCATTGGTTAGCTTTACTTTATTTTTAAAAATACAGGCATTTACAATATATTGCAAGTTAAGTTTTGCTTATGCTTGTCAATTTTGTTAGGCCATATTTGTGTTGCTGTAAAGAAATACCTGAGACTGGGTAATTTATAGTGAAAAGAGGTTTAATTGGCACACAGTTCTGCAGGCTGTACAGGAAGCACGGGACAGGTATCTGCTCTGTTTCTGGGGAGGCCTCCAGGAGCTTCTACTAATGGTGGAAGGTGAATGGGGTGGGGGCGACATCTCACATGGAGAGAGCTGGAACAAGAGAGAGGCGGGGAAGGTGCCACACACTTTGAAAACAACCAATATTGGCTGGGCACGATGGCTCACGCCTATAATCCCAGCACTTTGGGAGGCCAAGGAGGGTGGATCACGAGGTCAAGAGATCGAGACCATCCTGGTCAACATGGTGAAACTCCGTCTCTACTAAAAATACAAAAAAAATTAGCTGGGCATGGTGGCATGTGCCTGTAGTCCCAGCTACTCGGGAGGCTGAGGCAGGAGAATTTCTTGAACCCAGGAGGTGGAGGTTGCAGTGAGCCGAGATGGTGCCATTGCACTCCAGCCTGGGTAACAAGAGTGAAACTCCGTCTCAAAAACAAAGAAGAAAACAACCAATATCGCAAGAACTCTTACTATCACAAGGACAGCACAAAGGGGATGGTGTTAAACCATTTATGAGACACCAGCCCCCATGATCCAATCACCTCACACCAGGTGTCACTTCCAATAATGGGGATGACAAGTTGACATGAGATTTGGTGGGACATAGATTCACACTGTTTCACGAATCGAGCAAGGTGAAGGGGGCTCATGAGACCTAACTGGCTTTATGTGTTCAGGTACTTTTCTGGCCTGGTGTCCATTTTAATTTATTTCATCAGTTGTCACATGTAATTGATGGAAATATGCATTAGAAACAGCGGGTGTAATATCCTCACTCAGAAATGAGTAGAAACTTCCATCTGGAGTTCATCAGCGGGAAAGTCAGCTTACTTCTACGGTGTGTTCCAGGCCTACCAAAGCCAAGTTTCCTTTCAAGAGCACACAGCCCTGGCAGTAATTAGATGCAACTGTGTGATAATCCACCCAGAGTGGAGAATCTCAACTGTTATCTTCAAGGGGAGATTTATCTCGCCTACTTATCTGTCTGTCCCCAGACTCTTTGGAGATGTTACCTGCATGTCTCTAGGCTCACAGGTTTAAACAATTGTGGAAGAAAAATCAATCCAAATGTATTCATGTGTTTACTGAAGACTGGATGAATAGAGCTCCCCTCTTTGCCGTAGAATCCCAGGACACACCTGACTACAGGTTTGAGGGCCCTTCCCAGAGAGGAGCAGGCAATTTACAAAGGAAGGAACTTGAGTCACTAATAAACATATGGAAGCATATCATATCAGTCTTAAACAGAAAACATAAATTAAAACTACCATGAAATGACATCGGCAAAAGTTGAAGAGTCTAATAATGTTGTATGTGGAAGAAAATTATGGGAAATAGGAGAAAATCTGGATTGCTGGTGGGAATACAGATTGGTTCAACAACTTTGGAAAATACCTAGGCAGTGACTGGTAACTGTGAAGATGTTTTCACCCAAATAGGTAGCTTCATTCTAAATACATATTCCACGGTACGGAACTATGCTCGCAAGGCCACAGGCACAAGAATGCTTATTACAGGATTATTTGTAATAATGAGAAACAAAAACAACTTTCCCTTGGAAGCTGAATTCGTAGGCAAGTTTTGTTCATTTAATTCAATGAAATACTACACAGCAGATTAGTGGATGCGCGATATCTACATATCAACATTGTTAAAATTTCGACAGCATACTGTTGAGTTTAAAAATCAAATTGAAAACAAATATATAAGTATTGTGATATTATTTATATGTTGGAAAATATAAGGTGATATTTACATTTTATGTGCAAATTTATCTTCTAACAGCATAAAAATGTAAGTAAACACCTACTAAAGTAGAAATGATTATTTTTGTGGAATAAAGTACAGAAAAGGAATGGATATGGGCTAAGGTTTTACCTATATATGTAAAATAATGACTTTTAAATTAAAAACAGCTGTAGGGAAATCTAGGGTTACTAAAAACAAATTATTGGTTTAATTTGGGTGATGGGTCTATGGATGTCTCTAATGTTTTTCTATGAATTGTGAGTGTAAGAGTAATAGAAAATATTTTATTTTTAGAAGCAAAAGACAAAAGAGAGAAAGAAGTGAAAGAAAAAAGGGGACGCAGAAGAGGCGGGGGAGGAAGAAAAGAGCAAGTGTGGACAGAAGCTCACAGGAGCTAAAACTGTAGAAATCACCCACAGCCAGGGAGAAGCCTAGAGCTGGCCTGATGCAGGCCGAGGGGTAGAGGCAGGTGTGGGCTTTGCATTTCACACCCGTGGCAGAACAGGCAGCATGACCACAAGTCACTGAGAGGTAGGGAGCTGACACCCATGCTCTGACAAAGCCAGGAGTAACAGAGAGCATCCTTCATTCACAGGAATGGAGCTAGGACCACCTTGTTCTCCAGCTGAGAGAGTAACAAGTCAGCCGATGCCCATCCATGAACGTGGGGGAAGGTCTCCCTACAACAATCACTCTATGTATCTTGCAGGAACTCCAAACAGAGAAGTTATTTCAAAAAAACATGTCAAGAACAAGAGAAATGTTATTAAGAAACCTTTCACAAACCAGGGTCCCCAGGGCTACCTCCAAATTAAAGCTCATACATGTTTAACGTGATTGGTTCCAGGAGAGAAAACTAAGTGATGAAGGTTTGCAAGACGCGGGTATACTTGTTTCTGAGATCTTTAGTAAAAATACAGCAAAATTATCATGTAACTGTGTTTAAAACAGTACTTTCTTAAATATTTATTGATCTACTTATTTTTAAAAGCAGTATTTTTTTTAAGATCTCAGACTTTACCCTCACAATTGTTGATGAGTCAGGGATGACTCAGATCCTAGCCCCGTAGACGTGGTGAGTACTACACAGCAGTATTAGAGAAGAAGGAAGTTCACAATTGCTGATGAGTCAGGGATGACTCGGATCCTAGCCCTGCAGACATGGTGAGTACTACACAGCAGTATTAGAAAAGAAGGAAGTTCACAATTGCTGATGAGTCAGGGATGACTCAGATCCTAGCCCTGCAGACGTGGTGAGTACTACACAGCAGTATTAGAGAAGAAGGAAGTTCACAATTGCTGATGAGTCAGGGATGACTCAGATCCTAGCCCTGCAGACATGGTGAGTACTACACAGCAGTATTAGAGAAGAAGGAAGTTCACAATTACTGATGAGTCAGGGATGACTCAGATCCTAGCCCCGTAGACATGGTGAGTACTACACAGCAGTATTAGAGAAGAAGGAAGTTCACAATTGCTGATGAGTCAGGGATGACTCAGATCCTAGCCCTGCAGACATGGTGAGTACTACACAGCAGTATTAGAGAAGAAGGAAGTTCACAATTGCTGATGAGTCAGGAATGACTCAGATCCTAGCCCCGCAGACGTGGTGAGTACTACACAGCAGTATTAGAGAAGAAGGAAGTTCACAATTACTGATGAGTCAGGGATGACTCAGATCCTAGCCCTGCAGACATGGTGAGTACTACACAGCAGTATTAGAGAAGAAGGAAGTTCACAATTACTGATGAGTCAGGGATGACTCGGATCCTAGCCCTGCAGACGTGGTGAGTACCACACAGCAGTATTAGAGAAGAAGGAAGTTCACCTATCAATGACCTCAGCCTTCACCTTGGAAAAAAAAAAAAAGGAAAATCAAACTATATACAAACTGAGTAAAAAAAAAAAAGAGGAAAAATTCAGTGAGTAAATAGATAAAATAGAAAATGGAGAAACAATGGAAAACATTAATAAAACGCGAAACTGATTCTTTCAGAATGGCAACAAAATTACTAAACTAGTAATCAAGAAACAGAGAGAGGGAGAGGGTGAGGACTTCCAACACAAAAAGCATAATAAAGATCTGTTATGAAGAAACTTTTGCCAACAAATTCAACAACTTAGATAAAATAGATCAATTGTCATGCCTGTAATCCTAGCACTTTGGGAGGCCAAGACGGGCAGATCGCTTCAGGTTAGGAGTTCCGAGGCCAGCCTGAGTAACAGGGTGAAACCTCATCTCTATTAAAAAATATACAGCATTGGCTGGGTGTGTTAGCTCATACCTATAATCCCAGCGCTTTGGGATGTCAAGGCAGGTGGATCATGTGAGGTCAAAAGGTTGAGACCAGTCTGGCCAACATGGCCAAACCCCATCTATACTAAAAAAACAAAAAACAGAAAAACAAAACAAAACAAAACCAGCCAGCCAGGCATTATGGCACGTGCCTGTAATCCCCTACTCAGGAAGCTGAGGCAGGAGAATCACTTGAACCTGGGAGGTGGAGGTTGCACTGAGCTGGGATTGTTCCACTGCACTCCAGCCTGGGTGACAGAATGAGACTGTCTAAAAAAAGAAAAAAGAACAAAAAAACCCACAAAGTATTTCTCAAATAATTGTTTGAGGCAAGGAATACTCTGATACCCAAAACCAAGAAAAAGACATTGCAAGAAAAGAAAACTATAATGCAATAGCCCCATAAACGCAGGTACAAAAATATTAAACAAAAGTATGCAAATAAAATTTAACAATATGTAAAAAGGAATGATACATCATGAGCAGGTGGAGTTGATCCCAGGAATTCCAGATTGGCTCAGCACTTCAACATTAACCAATATAGTTCATCATATTAACAGACTGAAAAAAATAAAGATACTATGATCATCTAAATAGATGCAAAAAATGACAACAGCCACTTTCTATTTATTCTTTCAGAAATGAAAGAATAGAAAGAAGGATTCTGAAACTGTTTTTTTTTTTAATCTACAGCTAATATTTATTTAATGGTGATTTATTTAACATCCTCTCCCATGATTAGGATCTGTTCTCACCCACTTTCAGAAATTTTATCCAGTGCAATAAAGAAAAAACATTCTAATTGGAAGAATAAAGTAAAACTGTCTTCATTAAAAAATAACAAGATTATCTATGTAGGAAATCTGAGGTAATCTCCAAAAGCTACGGAAACTAATAAGTGAGTTTAGCAAGTTTGCAAGATATAGGATCAATAAACAAATGCTAATTCTATTTCCACCAGCAATAAAATGAATAATCAAAAGTTAAAATGTAAATATCAATAGCATCCAAAATATACACGCAACAAAAGACTTGCAAGAAGCAGAGCACTGAAAACTACAAACATTTCTGAAAGAACTTAAAGAAGACTGAATAAGTGAAGTGATAAGCTGTGATCTTGGGTGGGCAGATTTAATCTTGTTAAATTCAATCCCAATCAAAATTTCAGCAGATATTTTTGGTATAAATTGGCAAACTGACCCTAAAATTTATAGGGGAATGCAAAGGACATACACCAAACAATATTGAGAAATAACAAATTCGAGAAATAATATTCCCTGACTTCAAGACTTATTACAAAACCCATCGATCAAGGCCTTGTGGTATCCAGGTGGATGGATATATCACTGGAACAGAAGACAGAGTCGAGGAACACAGCAACACATGCATGAACAAATGATTTTTGGAAAAGTGGCAAAGACTATTTGGTGATGATGTGATAGTTTGTGAACAAATTTTGCTGGAATATTTTAATATCCATTTGTAAAATAAAAATAAACTCTGAACTATACCTTTATATCATATATAAAATTTGTCTAAAAAGAGACCATAGAACTGAATACAAAATCTAAAAACATAAAATATAAAGAAGAAAACACAGGAAACCTCGTGACATTGGTTTAGATCAGTGTGTGTTAGACATGACGCCAAATCCCAGTCTGTAAAATAAAAAGACTGCAAAGTGACCTAAAATTAAAAAGTTCTCTTCTTCAAAACACAATTTTTCAGAGAATGAAACAGAACTAAAAGTTGAGTAAACTATTTGTAAATCACGTGTCTAACAAAGAACGTCTACCAAGAAAGTGAAAATAAACAAAAACTTGATAATAAGAAAGCAAACAGTCCAATTTAAAAATGAGCAAATGATGTGAACAAACACATTGCCGAAGAAAGTGCACAGATGGCAAATGATCACATCAAAGACACTCAGCATTCTATGTCATTAGGGAATGCAAATTAAAACCACAGTGATATTACTGCATACCTGTTAGGATGACCGAGGTGCAGAAAAATAAAATAAGAGTAAGCCTACAAGTGTCAGGGAAGATGTGGAGGAACTCAAGCATGTGTATACTGCTGATAGGAATGTAAAATGACAAAAAGTTTGGAAATGTATTTCTGCAAAAATTAAACACACCCTCCCAATATGATTTGGCCATTCCATTCCTAGAAATTTAACCAAATGTATGCACACTTACATCTGCACAATGTGTACTTATTACACCTGTATCAGTACTAGTCAACAACTGGAAATAGCTCAAGTGCTCATCAAGAGGTGAACAGATAAACCAGCTGGGTTATATGCGCACAATGGAATACTAGTCAGCCATGAAAAAGAATGAACTATGGATACACAGTATGACATGGATGGATGTCAAAATAATAATTCTGACTGAAAGGAGTCAGAAAAAAGGATATGTTGTATGATTCCTACACATTTCTATAAAATGTAAACTCATTTGCAGAGCTAGAAATCACAGGGAGGGTGGGAGGGAGGAATCACAGTGACACTTTTGGAGATGATTAATATGTTCATTATCTTGATTGTGGTGATAGTTTCATGGGTCAGAACTTATGCCAAAGCTCATCAAATGGAACACTTTAAATATGGTGTAGTCAATTTTATGTCAAATAGACCTCAATAAAGCTGATTTTCAAAGTCTTTAATAAGACTTTGATCGTCACTTTAATTAGCTTAATAACCATTCCAGCTTCCACATTTAAACTCGTATTTTCTTTTATTTCCTCCTATCACGCAAGGCTGCAGGAAGCGGCTGAATCATCACTTCCGACTTGACCGTGTTCTTTCTTGCTACTGGCAAAGTGAAACCCACCCCAGTGGAATGTTCCCAGATACACAGGAAGCACATATTGACAGGTTAGATGTGATATGACCATGGAATTAGAACCTAGGGAACCTGCCCATTTTATATGGGCAAGTCTTGGTGTTCAGAATGTGCTGATTTACTTAGGATTAAGTTTATGTGTCTTTGCTCACTTAGTTAACAAAGCAAGATGCTGACAATATCCCAGTGATGTCAATATCTGAAAGCCTTTCTCAGAGTGGACATCTTGTTACAAAGCATGTCCACTTCAGAAATATGCAAAAAAAAAAAAGACAGAATTGCTTTTTTGCTACTGTGGAGGGTCTATTTTTAGTCATGTGGGCTCTTTATAAACTAACATCGAGTTTATTTTTTAACGTGTATGTCCTGCTTGGAAAGAACCCTTGCTTCCTTTTCCTCAGCGATGTGAGTCCACCACGGCAGAAGTGCAGCTTGTCCCCCTCGGGCATGCCTGTCTTCCCAGACCAGCTCATTCATTCCAGTCAGAAGAGCAATGGCAATGCAGTTTCTGGAACTTTCTCGCTGATAAACACCAGCTCCTTCTGTATTCCGGATACCTTATTGTTTTGTGACATTATGGTGACTTCCAAGGAATCTTGTTTGACAGGGCAGATCTTGAGATTAACTGGGTCTGGGAAACATTTGTTTGCGTGAATATGTTTTCACAGCTCCTGCCCCCAGATCAAGATACAGCTCTGAGACCTACAGCAGCCTGTTCATGAGGCAAACTTTTTGAGTTTCAGCCTCTCCGTTTTTAAAACTGTGCATTGTTTTGGCCCCAGTATTGCCACGATTGCATGAAGAAGTATCATGCGTGTGTGAAAATACTCAGTAGAGTGCCCTGGGAATTTTTGGCTCTCAAGAAGTGTTAGTTTTTGCTCAGTAATCAGCCTTACCATCTGACTGCTATATCAGAAGGTATTCACTTAGCAGTAATTAAGAAGAAAAGCTGATTTTTATCGGCTGCAGTTGTTAAGATGAGATTCGCACGGTGGCAGCTGCCCATGCAGTACTGCTGTAAATGCAGTCTTGTGGCGCCACCCACCGGCTGACTGTGCAGCTGCGCGCCTGGTGGCTCTCCAGAGGAGACACTGCCACCAGAGGCACTCCCAACTAATTTCCCGTCCCCGCAATGGTGACTGTGAAATTCATGCAGCTCACAGAGGAAAATGATTTCTCTAAAAGCTTGATGGCTTTTAAAGTCTTTGGCCAAGAACTAAGTTAGGTTTATAATGGTTCAAAAAAAAAAAAAAAAAAAAAAGGCAAAAAAGGGAAAAGAAATGGTTTATGTATGTATTATGGTCAGATACATTTCAGAAGACATGTTTTAATTAAACCCCTGAGTAGTGAGAAGCTAACCAGTATTTTTTTTTTTCTGCTATGCACCAAGAACTGTAAATCAATGTGTTTAAAAGAAACAGTATATCATAAGAATATTTTGGATTCATTTTTATTCATCCACAATGGATAAAATAAGCATTAAAAGAAGTGCATTGGGAATTTTTATTTTATGATGTTAGTTCCACTTTCTCCAGCGAAATAAAGGAATATCATGCCACTCAAACTAGAATTGAAAAAGAAAAGATACCCTAGGAAAAACCCTCCAAAATATTCTGGAACACCTAATAAAAACAAATAAATTGCTCTTTAATAGGCCATGGAAAATGTTGCAATTATTACCCAGTGAACCACATAAATTCTTTCTAGTTACATTTTAACTGTAGACTTTCATTTCTATTCCCTAGCATTACAGAAGGAAAACAATTCCAGGCTAATGTTTAGTTTAAATTGAAAGGAAAAAAAAATGCTTTTCTTGATTCAGATGCCTCATATAAATGCACTGGTGAAAGTTTCTAACTTAAATATAACCTGTGTGTCCCTTGTTCTAAAATACGAGCTGGAAAGTCCTAAACCTTGTTTCTAAATTTTGTATTTCAGAAAATTGAAGCTCAGAGGAGTTAAATGTTGAATCCAGTCAGATTACACAGCTGGGTAACGATGGAACTGGAGAAAGAGATAGATTTTTGGTTCTCAGTTGAGTGGTCTTTTCCCTTTCGCTACATGCCTCTCAATGAAATATTAATATTTATGTGCTCATATACATGAGTATATTATAATTTATACTAAAAGTTAAAATATACTTTCTAAGAACTTTGGGGAAAATCTGCTTCCTTAGACATATGGTGCAGAAGTCAAAAGCAAATAAAATACCTTGGGTTATAAAATTTATAAATTTAGAATGCTGCTTCTGCTTTCATGACTGTAAACATGATATTGTTCTTAAGTCTGGAATTGCCATGGACTTCTTGCCGCTGACTTATAGATTTCAAAGTCCTGAGAATTTGCAGTTTAACACTGTTGTCTGCAAAATGAATCATAGGTAACCTCAAAATAACCGGGGTTATGTACATTAAGATGAATCATTCGTTAAATTTTGTCTTCATGATAAAATCGATGTCTGTTCATTCTTAGTTTCTTCTATAGGCAAACATATTTCTAAGTGTGAAAAATATAATGAAGTCATCAGTAACTCTGTTATAGAGCATGTCCAAACAGAATCAAATTACAATTTTGGTATACTTCCCAGAGTCTCTCTCTCTCTCCTTCTTTCTCCTTCTCTCAATCTCTAACTCATCCATATTGCTTTTCTCATGATAAATAAGGTAAGCTCATGTTGACTATTGAAAAACTTCCTTACTTCAGAACATTTTCTATCTTATATAGCAATATAAAAAGTGAACAAACATAATTTCCAAAAAGAAGTACTGTGAGAAATTTACACATTTTCTGGATTTGAAAGGTGCAGGATTCTCAGGGTCTTTTCACTTGGGATCGACTATTCCAAGTATGAGCATGGCTGTGTGTGTGTGTGTGTGTGTGTGTGAGAGATGCACGTGCACCTGTGTGTGTGGGCTCAGGCTCTGTCATCAGTATTTACTGGGGTCTTCAAAAAAGGCCTTGTGTATTCTACTTTTTACATTCTGCATACAATTTTAATGTAAATACTGATTTTGATAATCTTTGGTCTATTTTGCAAATATTGATGCTTCCTTGTTTAATTCTGATTCCTTTTTTGATGCTCTGAAATGAAAAATCCCAGACAAATTTATCAAAATATTTTCAAGGTTTTCTTTTTCTCTCTCTCTCTTTTTTTTTTTTTTTTTGAGTTAACTTCCTCTTGCCCTTGAGAGTTGATAGATAGATAGATAGATAGATGTAGTTTTCTCTATATATAGATATATTCATTCAACTGCCTTTTGTGGTTCATTAATGGACTCATTAAATATGTATTCTAGCTGAAATTTATTTTAGACCTCTCAAAAATATCTAAATTTATTTTTCTAAGAAGTTAATGGAAAGTATCATGTTTTATCACCACTTTAACCCTTTTTAAAACATGATTCTATGTTTGTTTATGGTATTTTCACAAGTTGAATTAGAAAAGTTGGTTTTCTAATGTGTTTTGTTTCACTAATATCTTCTGTTCATCTATTGTAATTTTTTATATCAGTAACATGCTTTCTGATAATTGTTATAGAGCCAGGAGTTTTTGATCATTGGTTTTACATGTAGTTTTCTGTCCCTTTATTTTGTACTTCTCTTGTATAATCACATTTGAATAGACATCAGTAAAAAGGGTTATAATTTTCTCTGGATGCAATTAAATCTTAAGTTTAAAAAGTAAAAATAATTATTTAAAAATAACATTTTAAGGCATGTCTTAAATATTTCAAAGCATGTCATTCCTATTTATTTAAAATACACTCAGCCTTCAGATAAGATTTGACATTTTCTTCATGTGCATTCCCTGCATTTTTAAAAATATTTTTACAGATATTTTGTACTCTTGTGGCTATTAGGAACAGAATGCTAGTCACTATTGTAGTTGTATAAATTATAATATTCTATATTAAAGAATGCTCTTGATTTTATATAATGAATGATCTGATTAAATTTCACACCATTTTAAATTGTATTTAGTCATTTTTCTGTAGTTTGTCAGCTGGAATCACAGAGTCTGAAGATACTTACATGTACTTTTCATCTTTATAGAAAATTACTTCATTTTTATTGCATATTTCATAAAATTTTCTTAAAAAAACTTTAAAAAATGATGTGATAGAGATTTATTTTTATTTTCATAAAATTGTTCCAATTAAGCTATTTTGTGAGATTTTAATTATTTGCAATTATAGAAGTGATTTATGTTAAAGAACTTTCTACTTTGAATTTCCCAAGTGATCTTCATTTACCTGCTTTTTTTGTTTGTTTTAATCAGGAAGGAATATTGAAGATAATCAAATTACTCTTTAGCTCTATTGGAATTATCACTATATACATATAGACCATATGAGGGATTTACCAATATTATTTGTATTCTATTTCACTTTTCTACAGCTCATGTCATTAAATCTATCCTATGATTTCTTAGAGTTTAATATATTATTCACTAGAAATGTTAGTAAATTTAATTTAACTTAATTTTTTGATTTAATTATGAAACTAATCTAGATCTTAAGTTTACTTCTGCACACTCTATTAGCTAAATCTCATAAGAACTTTTTGCAGAGATATCTTCTTCATTTTAAATGTAATTAATAGATGTTACATAAATTTTAGAAAATAATTTAGGTAACTCTAATATTTACTTTACAAGAGTTCCAGAAATAGTATTATTTCCAGTTTTATTCTCTGTTGCTGCAAAAGAAACTTGATAATGTTACAACAGCATGGTTATTCTATAGAGTTAATGAGCTCAGGTATATGATTTCCAGCTTCTTGCAGTGTTGGCTGGAGCTGGAGTCACTGGCAAAGTTCCAGCTTTCCACTATCTTGTGAATTGACATTGTTTCTAGTTTCTAGGGAAACTTTTCACATCAGGACACAGAAATATGCACATGGACATTCATAGTAGCATGTACACAATAGTAGCAACTAGAAATAGCTGAAATGCTCAGTTACAGGAGAATGGATAATAGTGTCTCGCAATGAACAACTAGACCATGGTGTGGATAAACTCATTGCAATTACATGCAAAAATATGTGTGAAGTGAGCCAGCAATGGTGGCTCATGCCTGTAATCCCAGCACTTTGGGAGGCCAAGATGGGCAGATCACTTGGGGTCAGGAGTTCGAGGCCAGCCTGGCCAACATAGTGAAATCCCATGTCTACAAAAAAAAATAACAATACAAAAATTAGCCAAGCATAGTGGGGCATACCTGTAATTCTAGCTACTCAGGAGGCTGAGGCAGGAGAACCACTTGAACACAGGAGGCAGAGGTTGCAGTGAACCATGATCATGCCACTGCATTCCAGCCTGGGACACAGAGTGATACTTAATCTCAAAAAAAAAAAAGTATGATTCTTAATGATGTAACTTGATTGCAAAGAAAAAAAAAAGACCCCAGAGCATATCTATTAATATATATATGTGTATATATATAACAATGTATATAGCTATATAAAATAGCAGATATAAATGTAGATATATTATATAAGATAGCAGATATAAATGTAGATATATTATATAAGATAACAGATATAAATGTAGATATATTATATAAGATAGCAGATATAAATGTAGATATATTATATAAGATAGCAGATATAAATGTAGATATATTATATAAGATAGCAGATATAAATGTAGATATATTATATAAGATAGCAGATATAAATGTAGATATATTATATAAGATAGCAGATATAAATGTAGATATATTATATAAGATAGCAGATATAAATGTAGATATATGCATCTCTCTATTACATATACATGTAATATGTGTATATGTATATAATGTATAACATGTCCCTCTGTGAAACTTCAGCCATTTTTGACTCAGACCTAAACCTATAAGTTCAAGGGATTCAGCCCTTTATGGAACTTTTCTGGACCAAGGGAGATTGAAAGCCAATGGACAAATGGTGGAATTTTCCAATGAAGCCATCTGGCCCTGGAGTTCCCTTGTTGGAAATTTTTTAATTGCAAATTAAATTTCTTCAAAGGGTTTGTGACTGTAGTTTGTCTATTTCTTTTTGAATGAGTTTGGTAGTTCATGTCGTTCAAATAATTTGTCCATTTGATCTAAGTTGGTAAATTCGTATGTACTAAGTTGGTCATAATACTGTCATTATCATTTTAATATCTGTACAGTTTGCCAAAACTTTCTCTCTTTTATTTCTGATATTGGTAATTTATGGCCCTTCTCTTTCATCCTGATCAGTCTAGCTAGAGGGTCATCAAAGACCCAGGTTTCCATTTCAATAGTGGTCTCTATTGCTTTTCTGTTTTCAATATAATTGAATTCAGTTCTCATCTTTATTATTTCCTTTCTTTGATTGTTTTGGTTTTAACTTGTTCTTCTTTTACTGGTTTCTTAAGATGGAGTGGTCCACTGTGGTAAGACTAGAAAACAGTGAATTGTGTTACATGGTCCCAAGGGGCTGACAGAAATTTCTGCTGACATTTGTTTAACTGAAGTTGGATATAAAATAAGTTAAAGTTCTTAGAATAGTGCTTAATTCTAGGGAAGCACTGTATTACTAGTCTTATTATTATTTAGTCTTTAGAATTTTTGAATACTTGTGTTTTTATGGCTTAAATTATTCACATTATTTCATACCCTTGCATCATACTCCTGCTATTTTTTTATCTTTCTGACTCCACAGTATCTGCTGAACATACTAATTTCTCATGAATTAAACAATTCACTGATTTGATGTCTTTCCTGCCCATTATACAATAAATGTTCTATTTTGTCTATATTCTTAATACATACTTCCAAAATTATTTTTATCCCTAAAATTATATATAGTATAGCAAAAAAAATTACCACCACTTAAAAAAAAAACACATTCATATATGTTTGAATTTTAAAAACTCTCCCTTTTTTGGGATATGTTATAAGGATTTTCATATGTAGGCTACATTTGTCTTCAAATGGAGCAATTATTGGTTATAACTGTACTTTATCATTGTCTTTTATTTTATTATGACTTGAGCCCATGGTTCTATGCATTTTCTAGTTCTTGATGCTTCCAATTGTTTTTATTTCTTTAAAAAATGTTCCTTTGGACGTTTTTAAATTGAACTAATACATGTTTGTTGTACAGATGAAATAATACACACATGTATAAAATATAAAGGAAAAGCTAATTTTATTCTTCATCCCTGATGTGACCTGGCTCTGTGTCTCCACCCAAATCTCATCTTAAATTGTAAGCCCCATATGTTGGGGAAAGGACTTTGTGGGAGGTGATTAGATCATAAGGGTGGTCTTCACCATGCTGTTCTCATGACAGTGAGTGAGTTGTCACTAGATCTGATGGTTTTATAAGAGGCTTTTCTCCCCTTCACTCTGCACTCATTCTCTCTCCTGCCACCATGTGAAGAGGTGCCTTCCACCAAGACTGTAAGTTTCCTGAGGCCTTCCAAGCCATGTGGAACTGTGAGTCAATTAAACCCTCTTTTCTTTATAAATTACCCAGTCTCGGGCATGTCCTTATAGTGGCGTGAGAACAGACTAATACAATCCCCATCTGAGATATCAGGTTAACAACTTGCTATGTTCATTTCTAGCAGATTACACTTTTCTCCAAACAGCCACAGCAATACATCTGGACCTACAATCTCTTCCAGAACCTTGCTGATCTCTGTAAGATATGCCTTTTATTTCACTCTCTTCTTTCATTGGCTGCTATAGTGCTGGATGTAGTGTATCTTCCTTCATATAGAATTTCTTATACTTAGAAGAGCACAAAAGCAGAGGATAGTGTTACTGAAGGCATTATTAGAGAACACATACTTGGAAGGAGAAATATAACTGATATTTGCAATTCTACAAATTTTTGAAAAAGGAACTTATAACAAGAATGATCAAAATAGGTCTGATGAAATTATCAGCAATTGGGTCAAAGAGATTAGGGAAGCCCCTAAAATGAACTCTTTCCCACATGAGGAGATGTTCACTGTCACAATTATGTCTGTTATTTTAGGAGAGACCCCATGTCAGAGTTCAAGGAAAATATAATAATGCACATGTGTCTTTTCACATTAACTTAGTTGTCTTTTGTGCTTAGTACAGAAGAATTGGTGCCTCTGTTGTGGCAAAGTTCTTCTTGCCTTCTAGCATGAAGTGACGTTAGCTGTAAAAGTATCTCATGTTCATACCTCCTGCAAACATACTAGATGATTCACATAGTTTTGTGAGGAGCACAGCCAGATTGTAATTATTACTATATTACTATATTAAGATTGTAATTATTACTATATTAAGAGAACCTACATTTTCTCCTATCCCAATCTTTTTAGGAAGCATCTGAAAAAGCTACCTCTCCTATTTCCAAACAAAACAAATTGCACATAATTTAGGAATTATTTGTGTAGCCACATGTTCTAGAAGAGTTAAAATTCATTATGTCTTAGAGCAAAGCAAAGAAATGAAGGTATCAGAAATGACAAATTGTACTCCATCTTTTTTACTGTCCTTCATGCTCAACTAAATTCTTCTTCATTGCACTTTGTACCAAATGACATCATATTAAGTTTTGATTTCACATTCTCTTTCTTCTTCATAATGTACATTTTGCTCTATGTGGCTATTCACACTTCCTTTTTCCACCATTGTATTCCCAGTATCTAGAACCTGTTACGACACTCAGCAAATATTTATTAAAGAAATTAATGTGTGATCTAAGAAAGTGGTACCTCAGTCAAATGATGAAATGAGCTCTGGTGTCACTGACATTTATGCAAATTTTTGCTGCAGGTCGCAGAAGAAATGACAGCACTATCGCATCCCTCCAGGTTACAGCCTAGAGGAAAGGCTGATGAGGGTAGTGGACCAACTACTGCATTTCATTTTATGAAGAAACTCAAAGGATATCAAAAACAAATTCTTATATTTTGTAAAGTTCGAATACATTAATATCTTCCAAACCAGAAAAATTTCTTTTGCTAGGCAGAATATCAAGCTTAAATTAATAAATTTATTAATGCATTAATTTCGCTTATTAGTCATATGCTTTCACTTTACACCTAGTTTTGCCACTTTGACAAAGAAAGATGCCTCATATCTCATAACAAATCTTTGCCTTCTGTAAATGACTGCATGAGTTGCCAAGAGCTGTGCCCCAAATCCCCAAAGCAGTGTGTTCAATGCTGTACAAACAGTTAACTTCATCAAAGCTGAGACTTTCAACCATCATCTTTTCAAGGCAATTTACTGAGGAAATGGAAGATCCCAGAGGACATCTTTAAGTGTTTGATTGAAATGCTAAGCAATAAGAAAAACAGGAAGAAGCTGATTTTATGAACTATTGAAGACACAAGAAGCCATTCATGAACTGATATGCTGGAAGTATTTCTAGATGTGTGAATAAGGTAAAGGCTTTGATTCAAAGGCCCTTCGGTCTCATTATGCACAAACTTCTGCCCTAGACAGAAATCTCATAGAAGGGACTGGGGGCACAGAACGGTGTGAACACTTCGGGGCTCAGGAAAATGCAGTGAAGGCTCTGTTTGCAAAAAAAAAAGTGGGAGAGCAAGATGGCTGAATATGAACAGCTCTGATTGGCAGCTCCCAGCGAGACCAATGCAGAAGGCGGGTGATTTTTGCATTTACAACTGAGGTACCCAGTTCATCTCACTGGGACTGGTGAGACAGTGAGTGTAGCCCACAGAAGGCGAGCAGAAGCGGGGGGCCGCTGCCTCACCCGAGAAGCACAAGAGGTCGGAGACTCCCTCCGTTAGCCAAGGGAAGCCATGAGGGACTTTGCCGTGAGGGACAGATTGTGCACTCTGCCCCAGATACTACAATTTTCTCACAGTCTTTGCAACCCACAGACCAATAGATTCTCTCAGCTGCCTACATCACCAGGGCCTTGGGTTTCAAACACAAAACTAGGTGGCCATTTGGGCAGACACCAAGCTAGCTGCAGGAGGTTTTTTTTTTCCCCAAACCCCGGTGGTACCTGGAATGCCAGCAAGATAGAATCATTCACTCCCCTGGAAAGGGGGCTGATGCCACGGTGCCAAGTGGTTGAGCTCAGCGGATCCTACCCCCATGGAGTCTAACAAGCTAAGATCCACTGGATGGGATTCTTGTCACCACCAAAGCAGTCTGAAGTCGACCTGGGATGCTTGAGTTGTCATGGGGAGGGGAATCTGCCATTACTGAGACTTGAGTAGACTGTTTTCCCCTCACAGTGTAAATAAAGTCACCGGGAAGTTCGGACTGGGCAGAGCCCACCACAGCACAGCAAAGCCACTGTAGCCAGACTGCCTCTCTAGATTCCTCCACTCTGGGCAGGGTATCTCTGAAAAAAAGGCAGCAGCCCCAGTCAGGGGGTTATAGACACAACTCCCATCTCCCTGGAACAGAGCACCTGGGGGAAGAGCTGTTGTGGGCACAGCTTGAACAAACTTAAACCTTCCTTACTGCCAGTTCTGAAGAGAGTAGTGGATCTCCCAGCACAGTGCTCAAGCCCTGTGAGGAACAGACTGCCTCCTCAAGTGGGTCCCTGACCCCCGTGCCTCCTGACTGAGAGACACCTCCTAGCAGGGGTCGACAAACACCTCATACAGGAGAGCTCCAGCTGTCTTCTGGCTGGTGCCCCTCTGGGACAAAGCTTCCAGAGGAAAGAGCAGGCAGCAATCTTTGCTATTCTACAGCCTCTATTGGTGATACCCAGGCAAACAGGATTTGGAATGGACCTCCAGCAAGCTCCAGCAGACCTGCAGCAGAGGGTTCTGTTAGAAGGAAAAGTAACAAACAGAAAGGAATAGCAACAACATCAACCAAAAGGATGTCCACAAAAAAACCTTATCTGAAGGTCACCAATGTCAAAGACCAAAGGCAGATGAATCCATGAAGATGAGGAAATAGCAGCACAAAAAGGCTGAAATTGCCAAAACCCAGAAAGCCTCTTCTCCTCCAAAGGATCACAACTCCTCACCAGCAAGGGAACAAAACTGGACGGAGAATGAGTTTGATGAATTGGCAGAAGTAGGTTTCGGAAGGTGGGTAATAACAAACTCCTCTGAGCTAAAGGAGCATGTTCTAACCCAATGCAAGGAAGCTAAGAACCTTGATAAAAGGTTACAGGAACTCCTAACTAGAATAGCCAGTTTAGAGAATAATATAAATGACCTAAATGAGCTGAAAAAACACAGCACGAGAACTTTGTGAATCATAGACAAGTATCAACAGCTGAATCGATCAAGCAGAAGAAAGGATATCAGAGATTTAAGATCAATTTAATGAAATAAAGCATGAAGACAAGATTAGAGGAAAAAGAATAAAAAGGGACAAACAAAGGTTCCAAGAAATATGGGACTATGTGAAAAGACCAAACCTATGTTTGATTGGTGTACCTGAAAGTGATGGGGAGAATGGAACCAAGTTGCAAAAGTTATCCAGGAGAACTGCCAACACTCAAATTTAGAACAGAGAATGCCACAAAGATACTCTTCAAGAAGAGCAACTTCTCCTTTCAGAAGAAGAGAAGAAGACACATGATAGTAAGATTCATCAAGGTGGAAATCAAGAAAAAATGTTAAGGGCCACCAGAGAGAAAGGTCAGGTTATCCACAAAGTGAAGCCCATCAGACTCACAGCAGATCTCTATGAAGAAACATTACAAGGCAGAAGAGAGTAGGGGCCAATATTCAACATCCTTAAAGAAAAGAATTTCCAACCCAGAATTTCATATACAGCCAAACTAAGCTTAGTAAGTGAAAGAGAACTAAAATCCTTCACAGACAAGCAAATGCTGAGGGATTTTGTCACCACCAGGCCTGACTTACAAGAGCTCCTGAAAGAAGCACTAAATATGGAAGGAAAAAACTGGTACCAGCCACTTCAAAAACATACCAAAATGTAAAGACCATTGACATCGTGAAGAAACTGCATTAACTAAAGGGCAAAATAACCAGCTAGCATCATAACGACAGAGTCAAATTCACAAATAACAATATTAACCTTAAATGCAAACAGGTTAAATGCCCCAATTAAAAGACACAGACTAGTAAATAGGATAAAGAGTTAAGACCCATCTGTGTGATGTGTTCAGGAGACCCATCTCATGTGCAAAGATGCACATAGGCTCAAAATAAAGGGATGGAGGAATATTTATCAAGCAAATGGAAAGGAAAACAAAGCAGGTGTTGTAACCCTAGTCTCTGATAAAAACAGACTTTAAACCAACAAAGATCAAAAAAGACAAAGAAAGACATTGCATAATGGTCAAGGATCAACACAACAAGAAGAGCTAACTATCCTAAAAATGTATGCACCCAATACAGGAACACCCAGATTCATAAAGCAAGTTCTTAGAGATCTACAAAGAGACTAAGACTCCCACATAATAATAGTGGGAAACTTGAATATGCCATTGTCAATTTTAGACAGATCAATGAGACAGAAAATTAACAAGGATATTCAGGACTTGAACTCAGTTCTGGACCAAGTGGACCTAACAGGCATCTACAGAACACTTCACCCCAAATCAACAGAACATGCATTCTTCTTAGCACCACATCATACTTTTTCTAAAATCAACCACATAACTGGAAGTAAAGCACTCCTCAGGAAATGCAAAAGCATGGAAATCATTTCAAACATTCTCTCAGACCACAGTGCAATCAAGTTAGAACTCAGGGCTAAGAAATTCACTCAAAACTGCACAACCACATGGAAGCTGAACAACCTGCTCTGGAATGACTACTGGGCAAATAACAAAATTAAGGCAGAAATAAATAAGTTGTTTAAAACCAATGAGAACAAAGACACAACGTATCTCTGAGACACAGCTAAAGCATTGTTTACAGGAAAATTTATAGTATTAAATGCCCATACGAGAAAATGGGCAAGATCTAAAATTGACACCCTAACATCATAATTAAAAGAACTAGAGAAGCAAGAGCAAACAAATTCAAAAGCTGGCAGAGACAAGAAATAACTAAGATTAGAGCAGAAGTGAAGGAGACAGAGACACAAAAATCCCTTCAAAAAATCAACGAATCCAAGAGCTGGTTTTTTGAAAAGATTAACAAAATAGATAAACTGCTAACCAGACTGATAACGAAAAGAGAGAAGAAACCAAAAGCCACAATAAAAAATGATACAGGGAATACCACCACTGATCTCACAGAAATTGAAACTATTGTCAGAGAATACTACAAACACTTCTATACAAATCCATTAGGAAATCTAAAAGAAATTGATAAATTCCTGAAAACATACACCCTCCCAAGACTAAACCAGAAAGAAAACAAATTCCTGAATAGACCAATAACAAGTTCTGAAATTGGGGCAATAATGAATAGCATACTAACAAAAAATCCCTAGATCAGGTGGATTCACAGCCAAATCTTACCAGAGGTACAAAGAGGAGCTAGTACCATTCCTCTAAAACTATTTCAAACAACAGAAAAAGAGGGAATCCTCCCTAACTCATTTTATGAGGTCAGCATCATCCTGATACCAAAATCTGGCAGATACACAACAAAAAAAGAAAATTTCAGGCCAATATTCCTGATGAACATTGACGTGAAAATCCTCAATAAAATACTGGCAAACAAAATCCAACAGCATATTAGAAAGTTTACCCACCACTGTCAAGTTGGTCTCATCCCTAGGGTAGAAGACTTGTTCAACATATGCTAATCGATAAACGTGATCCACCACATAAACAGAACCAATGACAAAATCCACATGATTATCTCAGTAGATGCAGAAAAGGCCTTTGATAAAATTCAACACCCCTTCATGCTAACAACACTCAATAAACTATGTATTAATGGAACGTATCTCAAAATAATAAGAGATATTTATGACAAACCCACACGTGTATCATACTGAATGAGCAAAAGCTGGAAGCATTTCCTTTGAAAACTGGTACAAGACAAGGATGCCTTCTCTAACCACTCCTGTTAAACGATATTGAAGTTCTGGCCAGGGCAATTAGGCAAGAGAAAGAAATAAAGGGTATTCAAGTAGGAAAAGAGGAAGAGAAATTGCCCATATTTGCAGATGACATGATTTTATATTTAGAAAACCTCATTGTCTCAGCCCCAAAACTCCTTAAGCTGATAAGCAACTTCAGCAAAGTCTCATGATACAAAATCAATGTGCAAAAATCACAAGCATTCCTATACACCAATAATAGACTAACAGAGAGCCAAATCATGAGTGAACTCCCATTTGCAATTGCTATAAAGAGAATAAAATACCTAGAAACACAACTTATGAGGGATGTGAAGGACCTCTTCAAGGAGAACTACAAACCACTGCTCAAGAAAATAAGAAAGGGCACAAGCAAACGGAAAATCATTCCATGCTCATGGATAGAAAGAATCAATATTGTGAAAATGGTCATACTGCCCAAAGTGATTTATAGATTCATTGCTATTCCCATCAAGCTACGATTTACTTTATTTGCAGAATTAGAAAAAAAAACTATTTTAAATTTCATACAAAAGACATATAAACCAAGGGAATAGAACAGAGGCCTCAGGAATGATACTACACATCTACCACCCTCTGATCTTCGACAAGCCTGACAAAAACAAGCAATGGGGAAAAAAAAAATTCTGTTTAACAAATGGCATTGGGAACACTGGCTACCCATATGCAGAAAACTGAAACTTGACCCATTCCTTACACCTTATACAAAAATTAACTCAAGATGGATTAAAGATTTAAGCATGAGACCTAAAACCTTAAAAACCCTAGAAGAAAATCTAGGCAATATCATTTACTATATAGGCATGGGCAAAGACTTCATGACTAAAACACCAAAAGCAATTGCAATAAAAGCCAAAATTAACAAATAAAATCTAATTAAACTAAAGAACTTCTGTACGGGAAAAGAAACTATCACCAGCGTGAATAGGCAAACTACAGAATGTTTACTTGAGAAAAAAAAGGAACTTAAACAAATTTACAAGTAAAAAACAAGCCCATCAAAAAGTGGGCAAAGCATATGAACAGATACTTTTCAAAAGAAGACACTATGTGGCCAATAAACATATGAGAAAAAACTCATCATCACTGGTCACTAGAGAAATGCAAATCAAAACACATTGAGATACCACCTCATACCAGTTGGAATGGCGATCATTTAAAAAGTCAGGAGACAACAGATGCTGGAGAGGATGTGGAGAAATAGGAACACTTTTACACTGTTGGTGGGAGTGTAAATTAGTCCAACCACTGTGGAAGACAGGGTGGCGATTCCTCAAGGACCTAGAGCTAGAAATACCATTTGACTCAGCAATTTCATTACTGTGTATCTACTCAAAGGATTATAAATTATTCTATTATAAAGACAGATGGCACATAAGTTTATTGCAGCACTATGCACAATAGCAAAGACATAGAACCAACACAAATGCCCATTAATGATAGATGGATAAAGAAAATGTGGCACATATACACCATAGAATGCTATGCAGCCATAAAAACGAATGAGTTCATGTCCTTTACAGAGACTTGGATGAAGCTGAAAACCATCATTCTCAGCAAAGTGACACATGAACAGAAAACCAAATGACACTTGTTCTCACTCATAAGGGGGAGTCGAACAATGAGAACGTATCAGCATAGTGAAGGGAACATCATGTGCCAGGGCCTGTTGGGGGTGGAGGACAAGGGAAGGCATAGCATTAGGAGAACTGCTTAATGTGGAGACAGGTTTATGGGTGCAGCGAACCACCATGGCATATGTATGCCTATGTAACAAGCCTGCATGTTCTGCGCATGCATCCCAAAACTTAAATAATAATTTAAAAGAATAATAATGTAAACTTTCACATAAAAAAAGTCTGGTCAGTTTTCTAGAAGTGGAAATCTTTAGCTTTCTTAAAACTTTGAAGATATATTTTGTAAATTTGTTACCTTGTTGATAACTTTTCAAATAAAATGTGTGTCTGCATTAAAGCCATAGAAACCTGCAAAAATAAAGTAATTGAATTGAAGACAAAAGGAATGATATGATAAAACTTTAACCCTAGGATCTTAGAAGATCCAGGTACTTCTTAAATTAACCTCCCTTTTTCTGGCCAAAATGCTGACACCACCATTTGCTGAAGCACGTCCTTAAGAATTTGTTTACTTGTTGTCATCAAAAAAAATTGAAATTGACTGCATTACAAAGAGAATGTCCACAGCTCTTTTAAAACCTGAAAAATTTTAATTTCTTATCTAATGCAAACATCAGTAATATTGTTATTTATGTATATTTAACTTTAACCAGAATAAATTGTATTTATTGTTTAAGTAATTTGTGTTTAATTTCTTTGCCTTTTCAGGAATATTTTATCATATTTTCTCAAGAGAAAAAAAGGGCATTTGATATAGTTACATCTTTTTCTCACTTAAAAACTCAAAATAGTACTAATCAAGTAAGTTGAGCATGGAAACATACTGTATTTTTCTGTAGTTTCTGTATCTATCTACACAGAGCAAGTTGATCAGTTTATTGAAAAGTTTAAGCTCAGTTCTTCTCTCAGCTTTGTTGTATTATTTATACAGAAGGTTATGCTTAAAGCTTCTCTGTAAATCCTTTTCAAGAAAGGTACCAGGTCCCGAGGAGCCCAATATTCTGTTTGTTGACAACACTGGTGTCAAACATTGCGTATATCAGACGCTGTGAAGAAAGATCTGGTGGCAAATATTCTAATTTACATGTGCTAGTCCATGAACAGCGAACTTGAGGCTCCTGTTTAATGAATCAGATGCACTCACTCAGTCACTACTGTTTTGAACACTGCTTTAGATCAAGTATTTTAGAAACCATGGCTTCAATCCTTTGCACAAGCTGAGTGTTTCCTTTGCATTTGCAGCAGAACAATAGGCAGACGATCATTATCCACCCACAGGCTGAACACAGGCAGGGGACTAGATGAAAGAGCTTCATGATGGGCTTCTGCCCACACAGGCATTTTCATATTTGGGCGGGGGGTGGTTCAGTTTAAAGTGCATGTTAAGGACAAAGGCATAAACAATCATTTTTCTTTAAACTCTGCTTGTCAAGGAGCATCTATTTCTGAGACATATAAAGAAACAGCTCCTGATGAGCCTATGTTGAAAACAAGCACAAATAGTGGGATAAAAAGAACAGAATGTAGATAATATGTGTTTGTTGGAAGCAGCTGAAAGTGCAGATGAGTTGGAAGGCTAGAAAGAAGCAAAGACTGGGGATATTCATCATTTGAAAAATGAGTTGTTTTAAGGCTGCATTCTGCAGGGAAAACAAAAATCACACATTTAGGTCAGCCTTGAGGGACCTCTGAGATTGTTTCAGGCTTAATATTTCTACCTCTAACTCAACGTTATACTCAATTAATCTGCCTTCATCCAAAAGTAGAAAGAGATGTTAAAGGCTCTTATTCTTTCTTGCTGTGAGGAACTTTCCCCTTGGAGAGTGCAGCACACAACCTGCAAGATTAAACCTTCTCTTTTAGCTCTGCTACCTAAGCTAATATAGCAGGACCTCGCAATGTCTTGCAGAGGAAGATTGATATAATGAGATCAGGAAAGATAATTTATAATGACTGAAAAGGGCTTTCACAGCCCATCCAAAGGGCTGGGCGAAACTATTTTTTCATATAAAGGAGTTTACCTAAAAGAGTGATGTCTGTTGAATGCAATGCCAGTATGATCTAGGAAAAAATAAAAAGCTTGAAGTTGGTTAAAAAAAATATATTGACAATTCCAGACATAGCCAAGCTTAGAAGTCACTATCAGAATTCCACAATGCCCCAGATGACTTAATTTTCTCTAAACTTTGACCATTATGTGTAAGTGCTTCTGTTAAACGATACATGTAAGTCTTACCATTTGCGTTTCAAAGTGGGAAACTGAAACGCAGACTCGGCTGTGGCTCTGTAGCCAGAGCCTGCATTTCAGGTTTGCAGAATTATAACCTTCAAGGTATGAGATATGTGGCTACCACATGACGTGAGCTCTCTGACATGTGCGTGGTGCTCAGCTTTTATAGCCGGAGGAAACAGAAGAATTCTGAGGATGCTCTTGACTGCTGCATTCAACATTAATAAAAGGAAAATAAGTGAATTTCATTTTCATCCTTCTACTCTCATAAAGATAAGTTTTCTTTTTGTGAATGCACCTGTCCTTGATTACTTACTTTCTATGTCTATTTGTCATGATTCCCTCTAACAGTCAATATCAGACTTACAGATAATTGAAATGTTTTACCTTTCTTGTGTTACCTAGGTCTCCAAATCCACTGTATCTGATATACATTAGGCAATCAATGTGATGCAGGGCAGGCCAGCACCAAAATTGGGACTTAGCCTGGGGAGGTTTTTGGCTTTGCTCAGGAAAGATTTCAAGAGCGAGCCAGTAGTAGAGGATCACAGCTTCATGAGGCAGTGGTGTTACAGATCCCTGACTGCTCCTGCAGAGCAGGGCTACTCCATAGGCAGTGTGCTGAGAACAGCAGCTCAGGGCAGTTCTGCTCCCACGTTTATGCTCACTTTTAACTACATGCCAATTCAGGGTCAGGTTATTCAGAAACTTATCAAAAAAGAGGAGTAACTTCCTGGTTTTTGCCATGGAAAGGGGCAGTAACTTCTGGGCATTTCCATGACGTGGTAAACTGTGGTGCCTCTTCCCTGTTCTAGCCAGTCTTCAGTCTAATCCAGAGTCGAGTCCTGCATCCTACCTCAAATAGATGTTAACATCTTTTCTCATTTTTGCCTGATGTCAAGGTTTCTAAGTAAAGGGAAGGGACTTGGCTGAAAATTGTGACAAAGTCCCTCCCTGAACAGGTTGGAGACTAAGACATACACTCCAAAAGGGATGTGAACATCTCCGAGTAAAGTGTCATTGCCTGTGGAAAGGTCTCTGGCCACTGAAGCACAAGGTGTCCTGCATTCTCTTGTATTGAGAGTGTTGGCCTTAATTCAAAGTCTCAAACACTGTCTGTAGTTCAAATAGTTCTCAAATTGCTGACATATTTTCTCCAAACGTAACAAAAAATGTGAATGTGGTGAATTATTGGACATCGGTGCTCAAAATCTGTTTCTCATCTAAAATAATCACATATGAAACTCCCATTTGTAGTTTCCAAGGAGAAAAAATTTTGGAAAGTTTAAGCATATTTTATGAGTTAAAGAGAATAAAATTTCAGGAAATGGAAGATGTTAACAGTAAGAAAAGTTTTCAGGCAGACATTTGGAAGAAGTTACGAAGGGAAGTTTTTTGTTGTTGTTGTTTTGTTTTGTTTTTTATAAAGAGAATAAGATATTTGTTATCTTTTTCCCCAATGAAATTGAGAAAAAAAAAAAAAACCACACTATTACTATAGTAATTAAAATGTCTCATTCAAGAACTTCATTTAGTTTAAACCTTTAAATAATTATTCAATGAGAATAAATATTAATAGGGCTATATCAGAAAGATGCATAGATTTCCTGGCTCTGTATGTACCTGACAAAAATTATGAAAGGCAGAAAAGAATTATAAAAAGAAATATATAATTCCACAATTATTGTGTTTATATTTAACATAACCTTCTCAGAAATTGATAGGCCAAATGAAGCAAAGAGCTAGCAAAACCAAAGAACAAATGTGGAAAATTACAAAAATTTAACGCACTATATTTTTCAAGACATATCTCAAAACAATTAAGACATCTACATTATATCTACCATGTTCCTTAATGGTAAATATTTGCAATAATTGTAAACCCAAACTTAAAAAAATAACCCAAAACATCCCATATTTTGGTAATACACAAGCACACTTCTAAATTATTAGTGTACCAAAGACAAAATAATGGAATATTAAAAGTTATAAAAATGTGATTTCCACCATAACTTAGTAGATGTAAGTATTATTAATCTATTTCACACTCACGGAGGTAGAATTAACAACCATGCTTCAGTTCTTCGCCCAAGGATGGACTAGGTAATGCCAAAACCAGAAATTAAAGTCAAATCGTCTGATTCAAGAAACTGTTTTCTTTTTGATGCTTTTATAAGCCTGCACATAAAATAGGTAGTGTTATTAATAATTCTAACAAATTTTAAGATTGGCTTGGTTCATTGTTGCAATTGTATGCAGGCCCTATAATAACCTGCCTGCTGTCACCTTTGAGTTAGGAGGAGGTTATGTTAATGTGTATAGTGAGGAAGTGTAGGTCATAAGGACTGGACATTGTGTTAATTCACATTTATGCTCAAGAGGAATAACAATCATCATTCCAATAAGCCACAGTCCTTGGTAAGATTCTTCATTAAACACAAATATGACTGATTCTGTGCAAATGTGGTTAAATCTGATTTCAAACATATTATGGAGTATCCACATGCTTCTCTTCAATACCTGCTTCCTTTTGGTCCCACCCTTTCTTTTGGCTTTGGTTGTACCTGAATGCCAAGGAACTCCACTTCTTTCTACTGCAACGTCTCTCCTGATTGAAGACTTACATGTCAGCCCCACTGCCTGCCCTGCTCCCATTTGGATGCCTGACAGACATCTCAAAATGGACAGGTCCAAACTGAACGCTCAGATCCCCAACTCACCGCCGTTTAAACCTTTTCTATGTCTTCTCCAGCAGATGGCTATGGTATTTCAGGCTGCTCAGACCAAAAAGCTTGAAGTCATCAATGACTCTTGTGTTTTCCTTGTGTCCCACAGACAGGAGGTGAGGGAATCTGGCTTGCTCAGCCTTCTATATCTTCAGAATCTGACCCCTTGCCACCACGCCAGAGCGCTCACTCAGTCTCAGCCATCATCTCTCCCGCCTGCATGTCTGCAGTGCTATCCAGCAAGCTGCCCTGCTTCTAAGCTGAACCCTCAGCAGCCAAAGTCTCTCAAGTCTCTCTGTGGAAGCTGAAGTCCATAAGAAGGTGTAGTAGTTCATGTCCTTCATAGGGACGTGGGTGAACCTGGAAACCATCATTCTCAGCAAACTGACACAAGAACAGAAAATCAAACACTGCATGTTCTCATTCATAGACGGATGTTGAAGAATGAGAACACATGGACACAGGAAGGGGAGCATCACTGGGGTCTGTTGGGGAGTCCAAGGGAGGGACAGCAGGGGGGTAGGGAGGTCAGGGAGGGATAACATGGGGAGAAATGCTAGATGTAGGTGATGGGGGATGGAGGCAGCAAAACACATTGCCGTGTGTGTACCTATGCAATAATCCTGCGTGATCTGCATATGTACCCCAGAACCTAAAGTACAATAAAAAAAAGAAGGTGCAGTAGTTCATTCTCACATTGCTAACACAAACATACCTGAGACTGGGTAATTTATAAAGGAAAAAGGTTTAATTGACTCAAGTTCAGCATGGCTGGGGAGGACTTGCAATCATGGCAGAAGGTGAAGGAGGAGAAAAGGTGCATCTTACATGGTGGCAGGCAAGAGGGTGTGTGCAGGAGAACTGCCCTTTATCAAACCACCAGCTCTTTTGAGACTTATTCACTATCACCAGAACAGTACAGGAAATCCCACCCCCATGATTTAATTACCTCCTACCGGGTCCCTCCCATGGCACATGGGGATGATGGGGACCACAATTCAAGGTAAAATTTGACTGGGAGCATAGCCAAACCATGTCAGATGATCCTCAGCAAGGCACCCGATATGCCCCCTCATTTCAACCCCCTACCATGTCTCCCATTCACAGTGGATCTTGCAGTGGTCCCTGGTGGTCCTGGACCTCACCTGACAGGACTCCCCCACCCTGAATACAGCAGCTTAGGCTGCAGCCTAGCCAGCCCTCCCCAAGCTCTGCTGGAAGCCCCAACTTGGGTCTACCTTTAATTTTTCTTCATTTCATGTTGTATCGTATGTTAATATTTATTTAGTCATCTTGCTTATTGTTTACCTTCTATCTCCTTCTCCAGAAAGATGGAAGACATTATTTCGTGTTAAAAAATGTACTATCTGCTAATGGGTAATACTGGCCTAAGCCCTGTGCAGTTACACCAGCTTTTAGAGGGAACCAAATGACTCCCCACATGTTAGTTTCAATCTTTGCAATCACTATGCTTTATGTTCCTGAGTCTATGCTCGAGCCTTCCTTATTCGCGTCATGAGCAGCACCCCTGGTGAAATAACATATAAAGGTGCTTCTTTCATTCACTGCAATGGTTAACATATCAGGTACCATTTTAATTTTATCAATAAAACATTTCACAGTAGTATTTCTTTTAAACTAAGTTAATAGAAACAATTATTTTTAAATCTACTTTCACAGTGAGGCTTTAATAGAACATACCCTACAAATATATTAATTTATACCTAATTTGTTTAAACAACAAAAAAACCCTAGACAATATTTTTTACAAATCAATTATTAGATGTAGGGCTCTGAGTAACTTAATTTCTGAAGCCTCTGGGAGGGAACGGCATTAACACACTAACTGTCACACCAGTGGACACAATGTGGGGTGAGGCACACACAGATGGAATCACAGTAGGAGGCTCTAAAGAAGTAGGTAGAGACAGCTATACATCTTCTGTGCTTCTTTTTAAATATCTATTTTTCATTTCAGAGTTTCTCATCCCCTTAGGTGCAGTATGAACTTAAAAGCAACCTAGATTCTTCATAGGACTTTTAGAGTATATGATAGATCAATAATTTGTTGGTTTGTTTATGAAATATGCCAACTTACTGGGACAGAGTCATTTTTAAGAGGAAGCCAAGATCAATATATATGTGCATAGATTTATGGGTGTTTTTGTTACAATCAGAATAAGTCTGTTTAAAGAACTCTAAACGGCAAGGCTGGCTGTTTTTACTGTGGTCTATTGGCTCATGGGTGCCACTTTAATTCCAGAGACTAAAAATATCACATCTGAGACTTTTATTCTGATAAACTCTCCTTGAATGTAACTAATTTCAACAGCCAGATTTTTAAATTGCAGACAAATAACAACCCAGCTGTAACTTAATAGCATAATCTCCAGAATTTGCTCTCTTTCTCAGCAGTACCAAATAATTGTTCCTGCCAATGGATTTTAGAGTTACAGCCTTCTGAATTTTTATACTGCATATTTCCCTTTACAGAATTAAAGAAAGGAAAAAGAATTATGGACTTGAACATGTGTTATGACTTAAATATCAAACCACACCTGTGTTCCCACACAACCCAGCTGTGATACCTTTCTTTGTGTAGCTGGTTGGATTTCAGCCCTGCCACTCTGGACAATCTAGTTTGAGCAAAGACAGAAGACACAGGTACATCTCTTCATTCGGTTTATTAACTTCAGTGATACTTTCACTCTGTTGGTCTGCTGAGCATAAGTAGTGGGTCTACTCACATTGTAAAATTACACCAAAGAGATGGGTTGGCTTCCGGTGGTCCAGCTAAATAGAAGGGATGAGAAACATCATGACGTGTCAGCAGCATCTTTATAAAGCTCCCACGAACATAACTTTAAGATGAGTTACGGGGAAGGTTAATATTCTCCAGCTACAGAGATGGGAGTGTCTCCATCTTACATTTCATTTATGACCATTTTCATCATACACTCCTCACCGTGCATCTTACTTTAATGGTAAAGGCAACACACTTCTTCCACTCTTCCCCATCCTCAACTCCATGTAGGTTTCTGGACAGAAAGGTAAACACAGTGTCATTTTACTTTTAAAATGTTAATCACTAATTGAAGAATCCGTTGCTTTTAAGTCCTGTAACTATTAAATTAAAATTCCGCATGCATATAGAGAAGATAGAGTCAAGGTTATTTTAGCCACAACAGTGACCAATAAGAAAAGAAATTCATTTTTTTTTCTTGCAATTCATACTGCTTGATAAGAGGGTGATTCCAATTAGATCACCCCTAGGTAAACATATCTGCTCCCTTTTAGGGATATGTAAGCAAAGACATTTAGAGTCTCCTGTCCTTGGCTCTTGACCTGAGCCTCTGCTGTGCCATTGAGTTGAAGGGTGAAATCTGGAATGGCATACTCAAACACCTGCACTGTTTTTCTAAAACAACCAAGCTAAAACAGTAACCTAGTCATCTGGTCTCTGTTAAGCTCAGGTGCAAAGGTGCAACATCACCAGTGAATACATTCATTTCCAAATGTACCTAAACAAACTGTATTTCCAGCTTTCTCCCAATCTGATTCCAGCTCACCTATGCCTCCTTTGCATCTCTTCCTGCTTCCCACCTGCATGGCCTTCTTCCCGTGAGCTACCATGTCTCACTGCTCCTGATCATGTGTGTCACCGCTAAACCCCTGGGACTTTGCCCAGTGTCTACCTCCCTGATTGCTGTGCTTACCGTCAATCCCAGCCTTTTTTAAGCACCTGTAACACAGATTTTAGTGCAAACTGTTATGAGCTATTACATGCTGCCTTGCACCATTCATTAAATGATTCACATTTTGATTCCTCTACCACATCGAAAGTCCTTTGATGAAAGAGCTCTCTCCTGAGGATTTGGTTGAGAGTCAGTAATGTAGAAGAGAACTGGTTGCTTTATTAAGAAATTTTGCTGGGTGCCTCAGACAAAATGACCCTGAAGAAGAAAGATTACAGTAAAATAGTTACCCCAGGAACATCACAGAGACTTTGAAGAAGAGGAGGAGGAGAAGAATACTGAGTGAGTGGCAAGGAAAGAAAGGAGAGATTAGGACTATTGGAAGAATATAGAGAATGTGTTACAATGATTCATATATCGAATAGCCATGTTAGTAAATATTCAACAATATATAAAATTATAATAATCATGTCAAATAAGCAAGGATAGAATTGCACACCATTACCATAAGGTTGACCCCTTAATGGGTGTTTTGAGGGAAATGTTTACTATCTTGGATCTCTTTTCCTCACACCAAAGCTCAGTTCCACTACGATTTCTAAGGTGAAGCAAAATGAGAGTCAGAAGTCACAGTGTGGACTGTTTTCTGTTCCAGATCAAGCCTTGGTGTGGGGAACACCGATGGAGGTGAGTCCCAGGCTTTGTACCATTCCACTCCGCACTCTGGGTGTGCACTCACCCAGCTATCAGAGGTGGAAAGCAATGTCAGAGATGAAGGCCTCCATGCATGCTCCTTGGTCCCAGGAAGGAAATCTCCCGGATGCTGTCTAATTTCTCCAAGCCACAGTTTTCTTGTAGGTCATATAGGAATGATGATCGCATCCAGCTCATGGAGACACTGCAAATACTAAATGCATCAGGTCTGTATTGTAAGACATCCATGCTAATGCCTGTGGGCCCTTGCTTAAGAGGATATAAAGGCAGTGTTGTTACATGGTGCTAAGGAATTGAGGCTATCTTCAGAGAAATGGCCAATAGTGAAAAGATCTCTGGTAGGGGAAGTGGTGCAGAGATAGCAGATCCGATAGCAGATCCAGTGGTGCAGACTGGAGGATTTATCCCCAGACAGAAACAGGAGCCACCAGAGCAATCGCAGCAGCAGCTTGTAGTCACGGCTCTACACTTGCCAGGCTGTTGTAAGCAGTCAGTGTGTTCTGGATTACTTCATTCAATCTTCCAAATGAGGTTAGGTCCCACTGTTCCACCATTGAACTGGTGAAACCACTACCCCTGGTCACCCAGAATTAGGAGATCTTACATCTGAACTCCAGCATGCTGATCCTTGATCTGCGCTAAACTGTTCTTTCTCTGTGTTATATTACTTTACATAACTAAAGCTATGTCTAAGTGTTTGGGTGGCAAAAGGACAGGAGCCAGCCCCATAGAGTGAATGTCTGCCATTCAGCACTCTCAACTTATGTTTGCTGAAGTTCTAGGGTTGAAAAAGAATGTCAAACACAGGGCCTGGCCTTAGAACACACACAGGTCAGAATCTGGGGAGCCCAGCCTTCCATCTATTAAGAGGGCAAGAAAGAATTGTCTGAGCACCCACACAGCCTCAAACCAACGCAGAGATGATGCTTCCTCTTAGCCTTCAGCAAATAGACTGGTGAATGTCCGCACCTCTCATGTTCTTCCCCCTGACAACACTGGTTTTAGAAATAATGCCGAATTCAAATAAACTCACCATTTTGTTGATGTTTATTTAAAATTGTATGTGGATAGCCAGTACAATATGCCTAGGACTGTGTTTTTAGTAGATTAGTATGGATAAAATTCAATAGGTTGTTTTTTTTAATATACATCTTAGAAAAACAGTCAATAAGCTTCTTCAGTATTCTTAAAGGCAGCTGTGGCCTTACCCTTTATCCCTAAGTCTTACGTAAGAAACACTGCTTTTATCAAGTCTCAGTACAATATTCTGAAATTGAGGTTGGAGCTGGTGTCAAGGAGCTCCCCACTCTTCTGTTGATAAGTTAGCACATTGGTGACTGGGAATGAAGGCTGCAGAAGTTGACACACCTCTCACCTGTGACTTTAGGCAGAAAGCTACTTCTTGGCTATTTTTAGGCATTCCAAACAACAGCATTTGTCCATTTCACTGTCCATGTGGATACTACACAAATAATGACAATATTTACACATGCATCCTTTGAGGTATGATCAAGTGTGGCTGTCTATGAAGTACTAATAAAACCATCCTTTTAAAAAACACAAATGACAATTGACCTTTAAACGTTATTCACACTAGCAACATTTCAACAATTCAGAAAAAGGAAAATGGGTAAAGCATTTGTATCCAAACTACTTGTATCATTTTTTAAAAATTTATTTATTTTACTTTAGGTGAATACTGTATCTGTCATTTCTCCCCATGTTATCCCTCCCCACCCTCCCCTCCCTCCCCACCCCCCACTGTCCTTCCCCTACCCCCTCCCAACTGCCCCCAGTGTGTGATACTCCTCTTCCTGAGTCCATGTGTTCTCATTGTTCAACACCCACCTATGAGTGAAAATATGCAGTGTTTGGTTTTCTGTTCTCATGTCAGTTTGCTAAGAATGATGGTTTCCAGATTCATCCAATTCCCTACAAAGGACACAAACTCATCGTTTTTTATGGCTGCATAGTATTCCATGGTGTATATGTGCCACATTTTCTTTGTCCAGTCTAATATTGATGGGCATTTGGGTTGGTTCCAGGTCTTTGCTATTGTACACAGGGCTGCAATGAACGGACGTGTGCATGTGTCTTTATAATAGTTGTATCTTTTAGAACAACAACAACAACACACACCCTTTCTCTCCATGTAGACACACACATGCGCGCACACACACACACACCCATATGTGCATATATATACATGTGTGTGTATGAAAGCAACCATGAAAATGTATCTTTAACATTTTATACAAATTATATCTAATTTTAAGAATATTTGGCACATCAAGAAAGAGGCCAGTTGGAAAATTTGGGCCCTTAAGGCTGGCAGGAGAGAGGAAAAGAGAAGGGGAAAAGGACAGTGCAGTTCTAGGGTCCAGGTCCAGGCTCAGTGTGACTTGGAGATGCCACAACGATGGAAATGTGCAGGACAAAGCATTAGAAATAGACACAGGGGGCCTGCTCACCTGTTTCAGGACAGTAGGGAGATCACCCTGGCACCACGTGCATGTTCATAACTGCCAAACCAGACAGCAGACCATCCATTAGTGATGCAGAAGAATGATCCCTGTAGGAACGGGGATCCCTGAAGCAAACCACCAGCACCAGGAACATCCATGCATTTGCGTGTGCCTTATGCCAATTTTGCATTACTGAGCAATGTCTGGAATTCCCAGGGGTTCATGTAAAAGTCAAAAGTTTGAAAACCTATTATTTATAGTAATACCCTTGTAAAGCATTCTCTAGGAAGTCACTATGAGCTTTTTGTAATTCACATTCTACAAAAGCGTATAGAGTCCTCTCCTCTTCAGACTCTAGCTAAGGGCTCTATAATGTGAACTTAAGAGCACTTCCTGTTTGTATTAAAACAACAGCAATAATAACCGAGAACTGTATGGCTCTACCCATCACACATTCAGAAAGTGTCTCTGACCTGTTGATGCTTCATGAAGCACAGTGATGGTTCTGAGGAGGGTACAAGTGACTTTAGATTAAAAGACCCTAAGACGTGACATTTAAAGGTGGCACATGTTCCAAGACAGGTGATACGAGCGAGAGAGTGAATCCTAAAGAAGAGACAAGCCTTGTTTACACTATATTAGTAAACTTTATTTTAGAACACTTTTACATTTACAGAAAAATTATGCAGTACAGAGTTCCCATACACCTCACACCAAGTTTGCCTGTTATTAACAGCTTATGTTAGCATAGTACATTTGTTAAAAACCAAAGGACCAGTAATGGTACATGATATTACCTGATGTCCTATTTCTGTTCCACAATGCCATTCAAGATACACCATTATATTGGACTTGTGTCTCCTTAAGCTACTCTTGAGTTTGAGAGCCCGAAACTTTCCCTTCTTTAATGACCTTGGCAGTTTTGAGCAGCACTGGTTAGATGTTTCATAGAGCGTTCTTCAATGGAGGTCTGTCTGATTTTTCCTCATGCTCAGGCTTTCGCGATGTGTTTTTAGGAAGAAGGGCACAGAGGTTAAGTGTCATTTTCCTCGCAACATAGCAAGCGTATTGCAGTGGATTAAATCAAAATAAATACCCAAAAAGACATTTTCGACTCCTAGTTCCCATAACCTATACATGTGACTGCACTTGAACTGGTTCTTTGCAGGTTTAACTGCATTAGAGATCTTGAGATGAGATCATCCTGGATTTAGAGTAGACCAGAAACCTAAGGACGTGTGTCCTTGTAAGAGAAAGTTCGTGGAAATTTGAGACACAGAAACACACGGTGGATGAGGCCGTGGGAACACGGAGGCAGAGGCTGGAGCGATTCAGCCCCAAGTCAAGGAAGCTGCAGAAACCAGAAGCTGGAAGAGGCAAGGAGGGGCCTCCCACGGAGACTTCAGAGGGACTGTGGTCCCCTTGACACCTTTGTTCCACACTTCTGGCCTCTGAACTATGAGAGAAAACATTTCCTTTGTTTTAAGCAACCCAATTTATGGTAATTTGTTACACTAGTCCTTGGAAATGGACTCTAGTGTATGTAATATTTACTATCCACGTAACTTCACCGCTGATGTGAACCTTGATAACCTAGGGAAGGTAGGATTGTCAGATCTCTCCACCGTCATTCTGCAACTACATGGTCACAATGTTACATAGTAACTAACCTTACTATGCAAGGTCACAGTCCACACTCAAGGAGTGGGAACTATGCGCCACCTCCCTGTAGATACATTAGATATATACATGTTTGGAATTCTTCTGGAATTCTTTGTGGAAAATCTGTCTCCTCTTCACCTTAGTTACTTATTTAATCATTTATTTATGTTAGTATAGACTCACAGATATTTACGTTTTGCATTTTAATCCAATACTACATTATTCATTTTGTTGGTAACTTGTGCCAGGTTTGGTCATTGGGAATTCTGTCAGTTGATTCTTGCATTTCTTTGAAATAATCTCATTACCACAGGATTTTTTTTTTTTTTTTTTTTTTTTTTGTATTTACCTTGTATTTTTTGTTTGGTGAACACCTTCTGAGTTTCTGGCAAATGATGCTCCAGGCTCATCTTGTACGTTTTCTGAAGCAGCCATTGCTCCAGGAACCCTCCTTCCCTTTCTTGGAGAACAGCATCAGAAGTAAAGAGCTGGATGCCGGCTGGGCTCTTGCTAGCGAGTTAGGTTTGCTTTTTGATTAGCTATTTACTACCTGTTTGTCCTTGAATAAGCTACTTAACCTCTCTGTTTCATTTTATTTAACTTGCAATAAGAATTATAAAACACCAAAAATAATTTTTCACCAATTTGGGTTTAATGAACTATCAAAATTGACACCTATTTTCCATTTGTCTTTTAAACCATCTAACTACTGACCACACAAAGGAAAGATTTAAGTGAAGTCACTTCAAAGTCCTAGAAAATGAGATATCTGAGCCACTCACAGGGAGAAAGCAAAGTATACAAAACAGAAGTGCTCCACATTCAAATTACTTTGCATACTATCTGTAAGACTTCACCGTTACTGGAAGAACAAGCACATACATTGTGAACTGAGCCTTTTGTGTACATTTTTTCAAGAAGGACAACTTGGAAATTAAAACAGCAACAGACCCGTATTCAAAGAAGTTGATTCTGCCCTTTTTGAAAGATTGATAAATAAATGGACACATTTTATTTAACTAGTGGGTCACCAGAAGCTTCACCCAGTGGCTAGTTACCCGCAGGCCTGGCATATTTTTGTATTTTAATAGCTCCCATGCTGTCTTGGTGTGTACTGGCCAACTGTAGCCCCAGCATGGGACTCTGAGGTTTGGTAATTCTATGCCTCAGCTGACTCTTCAGTAACCAATCGGTTAACCTGTCAAGAGGGCTTTGCCACTATGATTTCCCAAGGCTGGTATAAGACAGCTCCTGACAGGCAGAGTCTTTCCACGTTCTGGTCTGTGAAATCAGCACTGCCACTGTCTCCTCCCCATCAGCATTAGCCTTGACTCCAGGATGACCTGACTCTGCCCAACCAGAGATGTTCTTTGGCAAAGTTTTTGGCTGCATTCTAAGTGTGCCTGTAAATTGAAAGTGCAGAGATTTTGGTGAGACATTATGAACATCAGCACCACCTGTGCAATCCCTACTCTCCTTTCATCTAGTTTTCTCATCTATATAAAGGGAAGTATAATGCTTAATGTATATGGCAAAAATTAAAACTTAAGAATTCAGTGCTGTAAGATGTTTGTAAGGAGCACTCAACAAATGTATCTATCACCAGCTGCATTTTTATATAGACAAATATGTAAATAGTGGGCAAAGCAGGCAAGCAGAGAGAAGACTGAGAGGCAGCATGGGGGTATTTCAGACAGAAAGATGCCTATGGCTCTGTGGGAGCAAAATGAGAACATTATATAATTAAGTACGTTCCATCTGCCAGGAATTGCTCTAAATGCTTTCCAGGTGGTTCTCACTTCCCCCTCAGCTAGCGCATTAAAGTCTTCTCATTTCACTGGATGAAAACTGGGGCACAGGAAGGGCTGCCCCTTGTCCAGAGTCCATTACTCCTCCAATCCAGGCCCTTGCTCCTGGCCCACTTTGGGTGCTGCTGGCTCATCCTGGAAGACTGCTCATGAAAACAGAAACTCTTGGAAGCACAGGTAGTCACCGTCTTTGCTCAGAGAGCAGGCAGGTAGTCAAAGGATGGGGGAAGAATAATTGGGGGAACAGCATGGCTACTGCCAAGGCTTGGTGCCCCACATGGCCAGGGACGCTCCAGCAGAGGTGGCTGCCTGTGAGGGCTCTTTTTGGGAGAGATGGGTGTGTACCTGGAGACACATGCAGTGGCTGGGTTGTTAAATGTTAATGAATCCATGCACATTTCATCAAATGCCTCCCTTTCTGGTGAAACTAAAATACAGTTCTCCTGAACTCTTAGGGGAGTGGAAGGAAAAGGTCTAGTTGGCATACGATTGAGCATCCACGTCTTTTATTCTAAAAGGTATTAAGAGACCTGAAAAGATGAGCAATATAGATGCTAAGGAGGCAAAAAAAAAATGGATGTCTATTTGACCAGGGGTCCCCAACCCCTGAGTCATGGACTGGTACTGGTCCATGGCGTGTTAGGAACTGGGCCACACAGCAGGAGGTGAGCGGCAGGTGAGTGGGCAAAGCTCCTTCTGTATTTACAGCTGCTTTCCAACACTCGCATGACCACCTGAGCTCGGCCTCCTGTCAGATCAGCCGCACCATCAGATTCTCATAGGAGTGCGAACCCTATTGCGAGCTGTGCAGATGAGAGATTTAGGCTGCGTGCTCCTTACAAGAACCGAATACCTGATGATCTGAGGTGAACAGCTTCATCTGAAACCATCCTCCTCACCACCCCGTCCATGGAAAAATTGTCTTCCATAAAACAATACGCTGGTGCCAAAAAGGTGAGTGTATGTTGTATGTCAATAGCAAGTATATTAGTTTGCTACAACTGTGGCAACAGAATACAACAAACTGGATGGTTTAAACAATAAGCATCTGCTAGGCATGCTAAGATGCCTATAGTTCCAGCTATCTAGGACGTTAACGCAGAAGGATTGCTTGAGCCCAGGCATTTGAGTCTAGCCTGGGCAACACAGTGAGGTACTTGTCTCCAAAAAAAAAACTGTAACAGAAATGTATTACCTGATAGCTTCAGAGGCCGGAAGTCCAAGATCCATGGCTAATTCTTTCTGAGACTGGCGTGGAGATGCTGTTCCAGGCTTCTCTCACAGCTTCTATGGATTGATGGCAATATTCAGCATTCTTGGACTTGTTGAAGCTTCATCCCAATCTCCACCTTCAACTTCATATGGTATGCTCTCCATGTTCATATCTGTCTCCAACTTTTCTCTATTGTAAGGACATCAGTCATCTTGATTAGAACCCACCTTAATGTGGTCAATTTGAGTAGATTACCTCTTTAAGGACCCAGCCTCCAAAAAAGATCAGGCTTGGAGGTACTAAACGCTAGGACCTCAAGATACATTTGGGGCAGGTTTGGGGGACACAATGAAACCCATGACAGTGAGAGTAGTTAAAAATCCCATTACTGAGTATATATCTAAAGGATTATAAATCGTTCTACTATAAGGACACATGAACATGAATGTTCATTGCAGCACTGTTTACAATAGCAAAGACCTGGAACCAACCCAAATACCCGTCGATGATAGACTGGACAGGGAAAATGTGGCACATATACACCATGGAATACTATGCAGCCATAAAAACAATGAGTTTGTGTCCTTTGTAGGGACATGGATGAACCTGGAAACCATCATTCTCAGCAAACTGAAACAAGAACAGAAAATCAAACACCGCATGTTCTCACTCATAGACGGGTGTTGAACAATGAGAACACATGGACACAGGGAGGGAAGCATCACACACTGGGGTCTGTCAGGAAGAACTAGGGGAGGGACAGCAGGGGGTGGGGAGTTGGGGAGAGATAGCATGGGGAGAAATGCCAGATATAGGTGATGGGGAGAAAGGCAGCAAATCACACTGCCATGTGTGTACCTATGCAAAATCTTGCATGTTCTTCACATGTACCCCAAAACCTAAAATGCAATTAAAAAAACCATGTACTAAGTATAAATTATAACAGTAGGATACTTCTTCATGTTTATTTAACACAGGTGAAAGTTATTTCCAAGAAAATTCTTAGTTGAATAGAGTCAACGTTGGTTATATATTTTTAAATGTTATTTCTCTCTTACAGGCTGTTATAAAGTCATCCAAATATGTTTATTTTATATTAATCAAAGAATAACGACACTTGAATTTGTCGTCACTCAGAATGTGTGACAGCATTTTTTTAATTGTTTGTGTAGACTTTTTAATCATGAGGATTGAATGTACTTTTGGTGCGACATTGTTAATGTACACAAAAAATAAAGTTGTATCTCAAATGCATTTTTCTTTAGTTGGAAATTCAAGGAATAAGATTATTCTTATGTCAAATTAATTTTTCACACCTCTTCACAATAAGTTTCTAAGTTAAATCATGTTTATTTTAGATAACTTAAAATCATCATTTTAATTTAACAATTCATGATAAGAAAAGGTCTATTTTATAGGCCAGAAGAACAAAGGAACATTGTAAAAATAAACTTTTAAAAATGGATCTATTTCTCCCCCAAAGAGAAACTATTCTAAATCCACCATTGGGTGTCATTTAGAGCAACTGTTCCCAAATTGTTCTGGGATGTGTGTGGGTCCCTGAGGTCCCTCCAGGTGACCCTCAGGCTAATCTCATGTAGTATTGATGCTTCTAATATGAAAATGTCTATATTTTAGTTTCCAGAATGGATGGTTTATGAATAATGTATAATATTTAATAAAACCAGACATTGCCTCATTAATGTCTCATCAAAAGTAGAATGGATCTTTCCCTTATATCTGGCATTTTGGGGTCATGTACTAGATACAAGTGGGTAGGTAGATATACATTAGTTTGCCCTACTGAACACAGTTATATTCCAGAGAATCTGAGAAGTAATTTTTAGAAGTTTTAATCACTAACCAGATTTAACTTAAAATAAAAATTACGTAAAGTTGTCAGTTTATTTACTTTGCAGTGAGTATTTTTGTTTGCTTGAAAATGGTTATAAGAAATGTGAAGTCCAGAGATACAAAAGGATTTCTATGAAGAGCACACAGTACATTAGGCTGAAGATTCCAGGGTTACTGCTTAATGCATATTTTTTAAATTGAACTGTTTGAGAATAATAACAATATTTGTTTTGAGAATACTGATTATTTGGTATGACAGAATTACACTGGGGAAAGAATGCCATTGCCCTGTGATACTGAGTTATCGGTCTACACTCAGATCTCAGATTACCTAACAAATAAATGATTCCCATTAGTTATTTTATATGTTATCTGGTAAATTATTTCCTTTCTCAACAATTATAACTGCTACAGTGAATTCATAACTTCTCTAAGTGATAATAGTAAATAATTAGTTTTATCTAATCTTGGCATTGTGTTCCTGCAGAATCTGCATCAATCTTAATATTTTGTCACAGACTTTTAAAAATCATGCTCACTTAGTCTTTTCCCAAACTGGCATATATATCATTTTACATCTATATATGCCTTACATTTCCAGTGAAAACGTATATGCTTTTAGTCATTTTTTACTCTCCTCTTTTTTTCCTTCTCTGTTGTAAGACAGGATGGATGGAGTGGGAAGGAAGGAAGCAGATTGGTGGGGCTGTGCAGTGGTGGTGTGACGAAGGATAGGTGAGTGAGCGTCTTTGATCTCTGGGCTGCTGCCAGTGGAGGCTGAAGGAACACTCCTTCAGAAAATATTTCTCCTGGAATTGGAAATCACAGGATTCCTGAATCAAATTTCCAGCAACTGAAGTGTGGGCTCTTTAAAAAGTAACTTCTAGAGGCTGCCAGGACTCTGATACCTTTATAATCTCAAGTAATCTACAGTCTTGCCTGAGACAACTTGTCAAATTCACTGAATTACCCTCCCACTCCCCACCGTTAGTTTCTGGGTAAAACCCCACATCCTAAACATGACCTGCAACTGCCTTTCATTATTTGATCCTGGCAACCTCTGTAAGACCACCCCACTTCATTCCTCAACCCACAACTCACACTTCCTATGGGGAAAGTTTCCACACGTGCTGCTCCTGCCTTGTTTATATCACCTCCTCTGTCCTCTACACTGAGGCCAGTGCACTAGTCTTTTAGCTCTAGGATAAGAGCTCACATGTCATCTATAGGATTTCCCCATGATGGCCTAGGTTGAACACTTTCCCACCTGGTACTTATCACAGGACCTCATAATTGCCTGATGGTTTGTCACATTAGCTAGAGATTACCTTGAGGTCAAATAATTAACTATCAATTTTATCTAAATATCTGTGATTCAGGGGGCTCACAGTATGTGGGAGATGCTCTGGGAAAAGTCTAAAGACTAACTACGGGAAGCTTTAAGGGAGGCAGAAAATGGGATAGTTAACAAAGATTAGGCAAAGGGGGTGAGAGGTGATGCCTTGCTAAGGAGCTGCTTCATTCTGCAAAGGTGGATTTTCTGTATGTGGTGTTACAAAGAAAACATATGCCACATTACTCACTTTCAGGAAACTTGGGCCGTAAAGGAAATTGTGGACTTTATTCTAATCACAGGATCTTGGAGACACTGACACTTAAATTTACTTAGTTTTAAAAATCGGGACATTAGTATTATTTCATTTTTGACTAGGAAATTATTCTGATAACAAAGCAGAGAAAGAAATGAACTGGGAGTTGGGATGAGTAGCAATGGCTAAAGACAGCGGAAAAAGTTATAAATTGGTTTCAATCATTCTGGCCGGTGATAACTAACAAGATAGTAGTAGGAGATGAAAATACATTAAGTTATTAACATTTTCATGAAAAAGTCCCAATGAAGCCCCTTATCACATGCTCTAGAGATACCATTTTTGCAAATGCGCTTTGGTTTCATAGTGAACATCACAAGGGATGCTGCTTAGCTGGATGGCATCGATCCCCTTAATGAAGGTGTATCTATCCCAGAGTTATTTTTGACTGTCTCCTGATTTGCTGATTCTCTCATCTCCTACTCCAGTTTCTTTCTAACTTTCTCTCCTATTGCTTTATTTTCCCCCACCAAATTCTATTTGTGAATCAATTTGTCCCTAAGAATAGAGCAGCCCTTGCAAAAGTGTATTCAGTACACAAAGGATGGAGAGTACAAGCAAGTAAATCAAAGGTGATCCAATTAGTGATTTTTTTTTCTAGGACGGGAATACTGAGTCTTCATTTATAGTTGGAAAACATATAGAGCACTAAAATAAAAATTTAAATTTCATGATACTTGTAAAGAAAAGTGCAGATGCATTTAAAAAGTTATTACTTTTTAATCTGCTAATAAACACATGCCAGGTAGCAGGTGTTTCCTGAGGATGATATTTATGTATTTATAGTAGGTTTAACACTGAAGATTCTGAAATCTTTTCATCTGTGACCAAATCCATTGAGCAGAGCAAAGGTACCATCACCAAAACAAGGAAACCGTCCTTATCATCCAGGAGGGAATAAAAATAAGAGGGGCTGGATTGATCCTGTTTTATGGGCTCCTCTTCCTGGAATCCAGATCACTAAAAAGAACCTTCAGTTACAAAGAGCAGGAGGCTCTCTGCCTCTCTCCTCTACAGTGGGGTTTTTCCCAGGATTATTGGTCATTTATCTTTTAGTAACAGTACAGAGCTTTAGAGACACGAGGCCATGAAGTCTCCTGCTTTTCATTTCCCTCGCAATATCTCGTCAAGATGATTCCAGTCACCTCCTCTGCTGGCAACCTACCTAGAGATCCACCACCCTCCAGCTCCTCATCTGTGCACAATCTGGAAGGGTGGTTCACATTTAGGTTGAAGATGTTTAATATCTTTCCTAAATTGGCCCTAGACATTGGTGGATTAAATGATTAGAGAAAACATCAGTAAATCTCAAAAGGCATAAAAAGACATTTGCTCATTGATTGACTCAAATCATCTATGAGTTAAAGCAGAATACAGTTTGAAACAGAACCCTTCTAGTAACACATTCCATGGAATGAGTGAGTCATGGTTTTGTGATACCCATGGCCACTGTGCTGTGATTGTCAAATCAGGATGAAATGTAACTGTGCTCAGCTTGCTACTCAGCATAAATTTTTGCAGATAAATGGGCACATTTTTGGTTTAACACAGCTATTTACACGATACGTTAAAAGGTTCTATGGAACCCCGTAGTACCCAGCACAGTAGAAATCATGATTGATTTATTGTCCTTGCTTTATCATTAGGATGGTTAAGCCTTTGACGTGTGATGATGAGGAAAGCAGGGGCTCAATATTTCATGCAGAGAATCCAAAGAAAAATTAATATTCACATGCTGCTGGAAATTATTTTTACAAAGTAATGAAAGAGTACACATATCTAAGGTCCTTGGTTTTCTTGTTGCAGTATCTGGATAGAATAAGAGAATTGTATAATGGTGAATACTCATTCACCAAAACTGACTTCATTTATAATTTTTCTTACTTTAAAAAAAGCAAGTGAGTAAATTTTAGCATAAGGAAAAAGCAGAGGCAAAATATTTGTTAAGCTCCATGACTTGATTGCAAAAGGTAGATATTAGGGTTATAAAAAATTAAAGCTAAAATGACAATTTTGGTCATGGATTTAGTGTTAATTCCAGATTTTCCTATTCACATATTCAGCAAGGAAATTTCTCATGGTTAAAGAAGACATGTGATGAATATTTAATTCCTTGTTTTATGTGCGTCATTAAAAATATATATTTTTTATTTTGTTTTGTCCTGTCCCTAGCAACACCAGAGCTACCTGCAGCTACAGAAATATGAAATTGCTAAAGACCAGAGATGGTTGTTTGGAGGTAAAATAAATTGATGCTGAAGTGTGTGTGAAGCAAAAAGAGATCTTCATAAAACAGTGTCTGGAGAAGAGAGAAATGAGATTAAGTTTGGGATATGAGATTTATGTCCGGGATATAGTTCAGGTGAATAACAAGAAGGAAGACATTTGGGATTTCAGAACAGCTTTGGTGACTATGGAATAGGGAAGGGTGCTCTGGAGGGCAGCTCAAGGGAGTGAAATCCACTCACAGAGGCAGAGGAAGCCCAGAGGATTAGGTTACACACATCAATCAATCCCAGGATCAAAATATTTGATCTCCACATTGGAAGCAACCAAAACACTATTTTTACCATGAAGAATACCATGTTATAGAAAGTCTACTACATTCTAAGTCTATGGTGAATTTAAAGATAAAATCATAATATTTTCTGAATGAATTTTAGTTTACTATGACTTTTCAAACATATGCAACATTGCAACTTTAATGGTTCATATAAACAAAAACCAGGAGAAAGTTAGTTTTGCCACTTTCATGCAAGTTTCTATACCACTCAGGCTGTTTAGCATCTCGCTGTGTGTGCTTTTTATCATTGGAAAACCATAATCTTACAGAACCACATGGCTTATACATGGAAACCTCACTAGAGGATATCTAAATCACTGAGTATACAAATTATTTTTAAGATTATTAAGATAAAAGTAAAAAAAAAGAGACTTGGTGATGAGAAATAAGACCAAAAGTCTACTCTAATTCCAGATTTCTTACCTCGAGTTTCCTGTCCTTATAATAAAGGCAATATTGTGAAAGGTAAAATGATTGATTACAATTCTTAAGCAACTGATTCCATGAAAATGAAATAACACAAAATAATGGAAAGATAGACTAGGTACATTACCTATTTATTGTTGCATATGGAGTCACACTAGCATGTAAGAACTTAATCATTTATTATCTCACAGTTTCTGTGTATAAGAATTTGGATGGTTTTGGTTCAGCTCTACCAGGAGGCTGCCGTCAAGATGTTAATTGGGGCAGGAGTCATCTAAAATCCTTGACACACAGACCTCTTGAGTCCCTGCCTTCATGGCAGCTGTATTTCCCCAGGGTAATTGATTCAAGAGAGAGAACAAGACCAAAGCCACATGTAATTTAAGACCTAGCCTAAGAAGCTGCCCTCTTTCATAGCTCCAATATGCCATTGAATAAACTGAATCCAGAGGTCAGCCCCATTCTGTATCTAATACAGAGCTCTAGAACCCAGGCAGAGCTCCAGACCCACATCCCCAACTTCCTACAACCCACCACCATTTAAATGTCCCCATGCTTCTCAAATTCACAATATCCCCAAGTGATATCAACTTCTCCCACCTGTCCTCCCCTCTCCACAAACTTCTCCTACTCTGCCCAAACCTAGCATGTAGAAATCTATGCCTTCAGTTGTGTTTGTTTCATTTCCTCCACACAGAAATCAGGTTTTCAGTTAGTCTTAATTTGAAATCCACTTAAAACCTGACTCTTCTTTTTCATGTCTATTGGTCAAAATATCTCATTGAGATGATTCTAACTTCTGCTCTACTGGTAACCTACCTAGAGGTTCACCGCATACTAATCCATCTTCAAAAATTATGACAGAAATGCTCTTTCTAAAAATGTATGTTTAATTGGCATCACCTTCATAAACTTCTTTATCTTTCCACATAACTTCAGTTTTACTCTCTTCTTGTATTCCTATTCTGTTCTAAGACCCATTAAATGTTTTTGTTTGTTTGTTTCTGGTACTCTGTTATTCAGTTCTTGTATTCCCATTTGGTTCTATTTTATAATTTTTATTTTTCTGCTCAGATCTTGTGGCCCTCTATTCATTTTGACCATATTTTATTTCACATTTTTGAAAATAGTTATAATGGCTGCTTAACAATTGTATATCTGTTAATTTTAACATTGGAATCATCTTAGGTTCTTATAGATGGATTGTTGTTTGTGAATGGATCCCGTTTTCTTTATTATTTACATGGCTGCTGCTTTTTATTTTATCATAGACATTGTTACAATGCATTGTGGAGACTGTGGATTCTATTATATATTCTTTCAAATAATGTTAATTTTGAGTATTTGCAAATGATTAAGTTGGTAAAAAGCAAATTTGAAACAGAGGTATCAGTCACTTCCTGCCTCTCCTGAAGTAGGCAGTGACTGGTATCTCTGTTCAGCTCCTTTCAATTAGCTGAGCTCCTTAAATTGTGCCTCACTCAGGTGTCATTCAAGGTTAGATACATGGGATAAATTTTAAATGGAAAATCTAAACGACACCCTCTGTGGTTCTTCCTATCTAGTGATATCCTCACTTTTTATTTTCTACATTAGGCTTCATTATGTCTTCTAATTTTTCAAAGTAGTATTACTGTCAATTTCTACCCAATTTCGAGCTTCTCCATCAGGTGGCACTAACTGAAAACAGTCTTTGGATGAAAACTAGTTTTTTTGAGAAATGTTGACAATTCACCCCACTACCATTTTCCCTCAAGTGTCAACTCCCTGCAGGTCCTCGCTGATTTTTTTTTTTTTTTTTTTTTTTTTTGAGACAGTGTCTTACTCTGTTGCCCAGGCTGGTGTGCAATGGCACAGTCTCAGCTGGGAAGGTCCTCTCTGATTTGATTGCTCTTCAGTGACCTCAGACAGTGGCTTTACAAAGTTTCTTCAGAGCTCATAATGGTTACAGGCAGAGTTATTGGTCTCTATCAATTCATCTACCATTTCTGGAAGTGTTGTTTTTTATTTTTTAAAAAGTCCTTAGAATCATTTTGGAAATAAAACATTAAATGCTGTGTTGCACACAATGAAATTTATTTTATAGTACAAAATGTTCATCAATTACAGATGCCAAGAATTTACATCTAACGAAAAAAATGTGCCACTTAGAATATTCATATCAGGGTTTCTTTATCTCATTTCAAGCCCATCTACTTTCCCTCTGGCTCTAGTCTTTCTTCACTACAACCAGGGATGCCTCCTTAAATTATTTCCTGTTACAGATAGTTATTACGGGCTAACATAAAAAAAATGAGACATTGTTTCTGTTTTTCCAAGTCTACTAGAGAGCCTTCAAAAAATGAACATCATTTACCCCAGGCCTTTCTAAAAGGCAAAATCATCTGATTATTAGGACTCTGGTCCAAGAAGGAAAGAATAAAAATGTCCCAGACCTTCTTGCCCTCCTTTTCTCCCACCACGGCCCTAAGAAAAGATCTTCATGAGTTTGGGCATGGAACTATCCCATCTGTCTGATTTGTACCAAAGGAACTCTGAGTGATTGCTCTTGGACCCTAGTTTGATGAGGCTGATCCATAAATCCCAACCACAGCAGAACATAAATCCCAGTCACTGGAAGTGACCAAGGAGGAGAGCCAGCCATAGGAAGTGACCAGAGCCAGTGGCTGACTCACTTTAGGACCAGTGAGAGCTCTTGGGATGCCCATTCAGCAACCTGTACCCAAGCGGACAGCTGTTATTCTCACGGTTTTACTTCCACAAAAGATGTTTGTTATTTCAAAATTTGAGGGAAAATCTTTCCCTTGTAACTTCCTTCTAGGAGTGGGCAAAAGAGAACAGATCTCATTGCTTTAAATTACATAGGGAGAGACATTTAAGATGATTTTGTCTTAATAATTTTTTGTCTAAAGAATTTAAACCATCACAAAAGGTTTTCTATTTATGATACAGTTTGCATTATGTGTGTGTATGTGTAAAATATGTGTGTGTGTATTCTCTCTTTCTCTCTCTGAACTGACAACATTATCATGATGGCCTTGTTTCTATTTATTCTCTGAATACTTACATCATCAGAAGAGGAGATTTCCAGGCACTGGTGGAAACCTGCTTTATCTTTTTCATATTAAACCCTCTCCACGTCAACTGTTACCCTTGGCTGGAGCTGAGCTTCTCTCAGTCTTACAGTTGCCAGGAGTCCTGTAAATTTCACTGAATTTTCCCCATCTTAACAGAAAACCTTAAAGTCATTCATCCACTCTATTTACTTTCTTTTTTGTTGTGGCACATGAAGAGTTAAACATCAGATAACTTCAGAAAGTCAATTAAAAAGGGATAGTGTCACTTAATCACAGGGCTTTTCCTATCTATTTTTTCCAGTAGTTACTTTAAAACTGCTAACTTGAAATCACAGCTCTGTGCTGTCTTCAGAAGTTCACTCAATCAAAAACTAAGTGCTGAGTAATCAAAGATCTTAAATAACTGGAAGTTCTAACCCTGACCACAAGAGGATTAAAAATCCAGTAGCCAGAACTCAGTTCTTCGATCCAGCAGGCACCAGTGCATAATGAGAAATCCCCAAAGCCCCAGATCACAGCCGTGTCCTTGCCCAGCGTAGAACTAAGTGGAAAACCTCTCTAATTCCTTAAGAGATCTTATCTGCCTGATGAAAATAGATATTGGCTTCTGTGTAGCATGATTAGAAGAATGCAAGAGGCTTAGCGAAGATGCAAGGGAAAGGCTCAGCCGGCTCATTTACATGGCGTTGCTGCTGACAGGTGATGTTAGCGGAAAAGCATAACCCACGGGCACAGCCACACCTGAATTAAAGTGGCATTTATTTACTCAAGCTAGAGAGGGATTAGTATTCGTTTATTTTGCCATATCCAATTTTTAAAATCTATTAAGCACTTTGATGCTTACTTTATTTTCTGTAACAAACAGTCAAGCTGTTTGAAGAGATGTTTATTTTCATTCAAAACACCCTGTCAAATGATTGTAACGGAAATGTAAGTGGTTGTAGCAATAGTCTCTTATGTAATAGGATGAATAAAATTATTTCTATTTATTTAGAGTATAAATATTTGAAAGCCACATTAATTAAGCCAGATTCATTAATACATTACTATTGCTTATTGCTACATAATGTGATATACATGTGCACACACACACACACAAGCATACAAATATGTATACTATATATATAGTATAGCATATCAATATTTTATATCAGATCCATTTCACATCAGTCAAAATGGCTGTTATTGAAAAGTTAACAACAATAGATGCTGACGAGGCTGCGGAGAAAAGGAAACACCTGTACACTGTTGGTGAGAATGTAAATTAGTTCAGTCACTGTAGATAGCAGTGTGAGGATTTCTCAAAACACTAAAAACAGAATTACCATTCAACCCAGCAATCCTATTACTGGATATATTCCCAAAGAAAATAATTCTTTCCTCAAAAAAGACACATGTACTTCTGTGTTCATCACAGCACTATTCACAATAGCAAATACTTGGAATCTATGGAGGTGCTCATCAGCAGTGGATTGGATAAAGAGTATATGGTACACCATGGAATACTATGCAGTCATAAAGAAGAATAAAATCGTGTTCTTTGCAGCAACATGGATACAGTTGGAGACTGTCATCCTAAGCAAATTGACACAGGAACAGAAAACCAAATACTGCATCTTCTAACTTATAAGTAGGGGCTAAACATTGTGTTTACAAGAACAGAAAGATGGCAACAGTAGACACTGGGGACTACCAGATGGAGGAGGGAAGAAGAGGGTCAAGGGTTGAAAAACTAACCACCGGGTACTATGCTTCAGTACCTGGGTGATGGGATCGACTGTATCCGAAACCTCAGCATCACACAATACACCCATGTAATAAACCTGTACTTTTTATTTTTACAAAATAAAAGTTTTTAAAGATTGCTTATTTTAGAATACTATGTGTATATTTGTATGTTTGGCATCGAAATTTGAAGTTAAAATTATCTAGAAATAATAAGCCTTTAGAAAGCTCAGGCAAAACTTAAAATCATACGATACATTCTGTCATCTCCAGTACTCACAGAATTCAAAAACACTTTAAAGGGAAAAAGTGTTTTTGAAAAGTGTCAATTATGTGAATAATCGGAAAATACAAAGTTACTTTGAGCAAATAATATCTCCTTCCTCATTTATTATCAAAGTGCTGGACATTATTAACACAAGGGAAAAGTTTATACACTTAGAATGTTTTTAATGTGTCATTGTTAAAACAATGTTGGTTTCCTCTTCGGATTGTTGCCTCTATATACAGAGTGATTCGATCTAACATAAATATATTATCATATATGAAAGTTTTGAGATCTGGTTGAATACAGTGTATTGCCGTATATTGCACAATTTAGGAACACAGGTTCCATATGCCTGCATAAGGGAAATCAAATAAACACAGTGAAGAAAAACAAAACAACACCAAAACCACAACAGTGAAAAAAGTCGGGTAGTTTTGTAATAGAATAAAGTATAAAATGATAAGAAAATATTTCAAAGCATAATATCAATTTTGGTCAATAAGTGCAAATTCAAAATTATTTTATAATTAGTATTAAGAGGCAGATTCAAGTGAATTTGTATAAAACTTTTAAACAACTTTATTGCAATATCATTGGCACACGATAAACTGCAAATACTAAAAGTATAGGATGTCAGCCAGGAGTGGTGGCTCATGCTCGCAATCCCAGCACTTTGGGAGGCCGAGGTAGGTTGATCACCTGAGGTCATGAGTTCAAGACCAGGCAGGCCAATATGGTGAAACCCTGTCTATACCAACAATACAAAATTAGCAGGGTGTAATGGTGCAAGCCTGTAATTCCAGCTACTCTGGAGGCTGAGGCAGGAAAATACTTTGAACCTGAGAGGCAGAGATTGCAGCAAGCTGATATAGTGACATTGTACTCCAGCCTGGGAGAAACTCTGACTACAAAAATATTTAAATATTAAATAAATAAATAAATAAAGTAGGGAGAGATCCAAGGTGGCTGACCACTAGCCATTCGGGATTGTAGCTCCCAGTGAAAGTGCAGAGAACGAGAGGACGCCACACTTTCAGACGAATTTTTGTTGCTCACAGACCAGGAGATTCCCAGTGGAGGAGCCCCATGGGTCACCACGGTGACTCTTGTGGCTGGCGCGGCGATTTTGCTGGCGCCTCAGTGCGGCAGTTCTTGGTGTAAAGTGAGCGGGACTGGGTCCCCTTTTGGCCAATTCCTGGGCAGAAAAGCACCATCAATCTTAACACCACTGTTTTGGCTGGCACAGTGGATTGCTCAGATTTTGGCGCTGGGAATCAACAAGTTGGATGTCCACTCAGAAACCTAATTTGAAAGTCAGAAATCACAAAGACAACAGGTGGATAAATTTACAATGATGGGAAGAAACCAGTGTAAACAGGATGAGAATACCCAAAATCAGAATGTCTCTCCCTCTACAGGTGATCACAGTTCCTCATCAGCAATGGAACAAGCCCTGATGGAGAAGGAGTGTGTTCCATTAACAGAAGTAGGCTTCAGAAGGTGGATAATAAGAAACTTCTGTGAATTAAAACAACTTGTTCTAACCCAATGCAAAGAAACTAAGAACTTTGAAAAAAGGTTTGACGAAATGCTAATGAGAATAGACAATTTGGAGAGGAATATAGGTGAATTAATAGAGCTGAAAAACACAACACAAGAACTTCGCAAAGTATGCACAAGTTTTAACAGTTGAATTGATCAAGCAGAAGAAAGGATATCAGAGGTCGAAGACCAACTTAATGAAATAAAAATGAGAAGTCAAGATTAGAGAAAAAAGGATAAAAAAGAATGAGCAAAGTCTCCAAGAAATATGGGACTATGTGAAAAGACCTAATCTACGTTTGATAGGTGTACCTGAATGTGACAAAGAGAATGAATCCAAGTTGGAAAATACTCTTCAGGAGATTATTCAGGAAAACTTTCCCAACCTAGTAAGACAGGACAATATTCAACTCCAGGTAATACAGAGAACACCACAAAGATATTCCTCAAGAAGACCAACCCCAAAGCACATAATCGTCAGATTCATTAGGGTTGAAATGAAGGAGAAAATACTAAGAGCAGCCAGAGAGAAAGGTCAGGTTACCCACAAAGGGAAGCCTATCAGACTTACAGCAGATCTCTCAGCAGAAACCCTACAAGCCAGAAAAGAGTGGGAGCCAATATTCAACATCCTTAAAGAAAAGAACTTTCAACCCAGAATTTCATATCCAGCCAAACTGAGCTTCAAAAGTGAAGGAAAAATAAAATCTTTTGCAAACAAGCAAGTACTTAGAGATTTCACCATCACCAGGCCTGCTTTGCAGAAGCTTCTGAAAGAAGCACTACACATATAAAGGAGCAACCAGTATCAGTCTTTCCAAAAATATATCCAGCTATATTAAACTTATATATATTATTAACTGGATAAAAAGCCAAAACCCATCGGTATGCCATATCCAGACCCATCTCACATGCAATGATATACAAAGACTCAAAACAAAGGGACAGAGGAAGATTTACCAACCAAATGAAGAGCAAACATGAATAAATAAATAAAAAGCAGGAGTTGCAATTCTCATCTCTGATAAAATAGACTTTAAAGCAACAAAGATCAAAAGAGGCAAAGAAGGACATTACATAATGGTAAAAGGATCACTGCAACAAGAAGAGCTAATGATCCTATATATACACGTACCCAATACAGAGCACCCAGATATATAAGACAAGTTCTTAATGACTTATAAAGAGACTTAGCCTCCCACACAATAATAGTGGGAGACTGTAACATCACATTATCAATATTAGACTGATCAATGAGATAGAAAATTTGCAAGCATATCCAGGACTTGAACTCAGACCTGGAACAAGTAAACTTAATAAACATTTATAGAACTCTCCACTTCAAATACACAAAACATACATTCTTATCAGTACCATATCACACCTATTCCAAAAGTGACTACATAATTGGAAGTAAATCACTCCTCAGTAATTGCACAGCATTTCATAGGTTTAAATGAAATACTGGTTGGCTGCCTGTTTGTTATTTTCTTCCCTTATTCCTTCCTGTATCCATTGTTAAGTACAATTATTGGCATAAAAGAGGTTTTCAATTCCCATTTTTAGACTGCATTCTAGCCTGGGCAATAAAGCAATACTCCCGTTCTCTCTCCCTCTTTCTCTTCCTTTTTCTTCCTCTTCTTCATACTTTTTTTTCTTTCTCTTTCTTTCTTCCTTTTTTTCCTTCAAAAATAAAAAAATAAAAATAAATAAAAATAAATAAAGTAAAAATAAATTAAAATAAATAAAAATGTAGGATGCAAAATTTAACATGCATATGTATCTATGGACCTATCACAGTTTGTTTGGATGTATACCAAGCAGCGGGGTTGCTGGATCATAAGACAGTTTCATTTTTAGTTTTCTTGAGGACACTCCATACTGTTTTTTATAGTGTCTGCCCTAATTTCCATTTCCACAAGCAGTGAGCTAGTGTTCCCCTTTCTCCACATCCCTGTCAGTATCTGTTAAATCTCATTGTTTTGATAATGGACATTTTAAATGGAGTAGGATGGTATCTCAGTGTGGTTTTGATTTACAATTCCCTAATGATTAACAGTGTTGATCACTTTCTATATGCCTGTTGGCTATTAGTATATTTTCTTTTGAGAAATGTTCATTTAGATCATTTTCTCCTTTTAAAATCAAATTATCTGGAATTATTTTTTGCTATTGACTTGTTTAAGCTTTTTATATATTCTGGTTATTAACTCCTTATCAAATGGATCATTTGCAAATATTTTCTCCCATTCTGTAGGCTGTTTCTTCCCTCTGTTGATTGTTTTTGTTTGTTTTTGCTGTGCAGAAGCCTTTTAGGTTGATGAATTCCATTTGTTTATTTTTTGCTTTTGTTGCCTATGCTCTTGAGGTCTTACCCAAAAAGCGTTTCCTCAGACCAATGTCCTGAAGTATGTCCTCAGTGTTTTCTTTTTCTTTTTTCTCCTTTCTTTCTTTCTCTCTTTCTTTTTTTCTTTCTTTCCTTTCTTTTTATTATATTTCAGGTTCTGGGGTACATGTTCAGAATGTGCAGGTTTGTTTCTTAGTTATACCTGTGCCACGGTGGTTTTCTGCACCCATCAACCCGTCATCTACTTTAGGTATTTCTCCTAATACTATCCGTCCACTAGTCCACCACCCCCTGACAGACCCTGGTATTTGATGTTCCCTTCTTTTTGTCCATGTGTTCTCATTGTTCAACTCCCACTAATGAGTGAGAACATGTGGTGTTTGGTTTCTCTTCTTGTGTTGGTTTGCTGAGAATGATGGTTTCCAGTTTCATCCATACCCCTGCAAAGGACATGAACTCATCCTTTTTTATAGCTGCAAAGTATTCTATGGTGTGTATGTGCCACATTTTCTTTATCCAGTCTATCATTGATGGGCATTTGCATTGGTTCCAGGTCTTTGCTATTGTGAACAGTGCCACAATAAACATATGTGTGCATGTGTCTTTATGATAGAGTGATTTGTAATCATTTGGGTATATAACCAGTGATAAGATTGCTGGGTCAAATGGTATTTCTAGTTCTAGATACTTGAGGAATAACTACACTGTCTTCCACAATGGTTGAACTAATTTACACTCCCACCAACAGCATAAAAGCATTCCTATTTCTCCACATCCTCTCCAGCATCTGTTGTCTCCTGATTTTTTAATGATTGCCATTCTAACTGACACGAAATGGTATCTCAATGTGGTTTTGATTTACATTTCTCTAATGACCAGACAATCCAGAGCAAAGGAAAAGCTGGTGTCATCACGCTACCTGACTTTAAACTATACTACAAGGCTACAGTAATCAAAACAGCATGGTATTGGTACCAAAACAGAGCTATAGACCAATGGAACAGAACAAAGCCCTCAGAAATAATGCCACACATCCACAACCATCTCATCTTTGACATACCTGAGAAAAACAAGCAGTGTGGAAAGGATTCCCTGTTTAATAAATGGTGTTGGGAAAACTGGCTGGCCACAGGCAGAAAGCTGAAACTGGATCCCTCCCTTACACCTTATACAAAAATTAACTCCAGTTGGATTAAACATTTAAACATAAGATCCAATACCATAAAAACCCTAGAAGAAAACCTAGGCAATACTATTCAGGACATAGGAATGGTCAAGGACTTCATGACTAAAACACCAAAAACAATGGCAACAAAAGTCAAAATAGACAAATGGGTTCTAATTAAACTAAAGAGCTTCTGCACAGCAAAAGAAACTATCTCTAGAGTGAACTGGCAACCAACAGAATGGGAAAATTTTTTTGCAATCTACCCATTTGACAAAGGGCTAATATCCAGAATCTACAATGAACTTAAGCAAATTTACAGGAAAAAACAACTCCATTAAAAAGTGGGTGAAGGATATGAACAGACATTTCTCAAAAGAAGACATTTATGCAGGCAACAAACATGAAAAAAGATTCCACCAAATTTCAACATTGATAATCACAGCAGCTGAGAATTAAGATGGTTCTTTCCTTCTAATTTGTATTCCTTTTATTTCCTGTATTTTTATTATTGCATTGGCTAAAACCTTGAGTACAAGTTTGGACAGAAGTGGTGGGTTGCAGGCATCCTTGTATGATTCCTGATCTTAGAAACATAGTGTTAATTCTTTAAACATTAAGTATAATGTTAGATGCAAATTTTTTGTAGGTGTCCTTTCAAATTCAGGAAGGTGATTTTTCTTTCTGGTTTGCAGAGTATGCATCATTAATAAATATTACATTGTATCAAATAATTAAATAATCATATGCTTCTATTGAGCATATGGCTCCTCCATTTTAATTTATTAATGTGGTAAATTACATTGATTGATTTTAAATGTTGAAACAACCCTGAATCTCTAGCACAAACCCCACATGGCAATGTATTAGCATTTTAATGTATTGTTGGATTTGAGTTATCAATAATGTATCTCTTTTCCTATCTGTGTTCATGAGAGGTTGGTTCATTGTCTTCCCTCATTTCTTATACTATTGTCTACTTTTACAGTGAGAGCAGGACATTTCTTCATCTTCAATATATTGACAAACTTTGTTTAGAATTAGCGTTATTTCTACTCTCAAAATGGAGTATTTAAAGATGCTGGTGTTCAGCGATTAATTCATCTGCTTCTGGATTTTTCTTCGTAGAAAGTTTTAAAAGTACACATTAATTTTTTTTCAATAGAGCTATTCTGCTTATATGTATTGCATCTCAAGTGAAGTTTTGTGATTTGTGTTTTTCATAAAATTTTTTTCACATCATCTAAATTGTCAACCTTAATAGTATAAAGTTGTTTATGCTGTGCTTTTATCCTCTAGTATCTATTCATAATTTATAGAATATTATCCTATCGACACATTTTAAATCCATCTAAAGATACTTTTCATATCTGTAGAAACTGTAGAAATGATCTCTTTCCTCACGTGATCTGCCTGCCTCACCCCATCTCTACTAAAAATACAGAATTAGCCAGGCATGGTGGCACATGCCTGGGTTAAAAAATCCCAGCTACTCAGGAGGCTGAGGCAGGAGAATCACTTGAAACCAGGAGGTGGAGGTTGTGGTGAGCCAAGAGCATGCCACTGCACTCCAGCCTGGGCAACAAGAGCAAAGTGCCATCTCATAAATAAATAAATAAATGAATAAGTAAATAAATAAATAAATTTCGCTTTCTAATTCTGGATGTTGGTACTTTTTTACCTTCTTTCTAACTTTTTTTTCTTTAAAAGTCTGGCTTGGTGTTGATTAGTTTGACAACCTTCTTAAAGGAGCAGCTTTAAGTTTTATTGATTTTTTTTTGTCTATGTGTCTTTATGTTATTTTACTGTTTTCTACTATGATCTTTATTATTTCTGTTACCTTGCTTACTTTTAATTCACCTTAGTTTCTCATTTTATAAAGTTGAATCTGAGATCACTTTTCTAACAACTTTCTTCTCTTTACAGATGTTTAACGCTATAAATTTCTTCATAGGCGCTGTTTTAGTGCCATCTCACACATTTACATATCTATGTATAAGATATATATTTTTATTTTGATACAGTTCTAAGTATCTTCTCACCTCATTTATGCTTACTCTTTGATCCACTTTTTATTTGAAAATATATCATACAGTATCCAAATATGTGAGGATTTTCCAGAGAACTTTCTGTGATTAATTTCTAATTTAATTTGATCATGGCTACATAGACCTTTGTATTACTTGAATACTTCAAAGTTTATTTATATTTATTTCATAGACAAGAATATGGTCTGCCATGGCAAATGTTCTGTGCCCACTTGAAAATAGAGTGTACACAATGATTGTTGTTTATATTGTTCTAAAATTTGAATTTACTCAAATTGGTTGATAGTGTATTTCAACTATATAATTTACTAACTTTCTATTTGTTTTATCAAGTGTTGAAGATGAATATTAAAGCCTCTGAATATAATTATTTGTCAGCTATTCATGGTGGCTCGCGCCTGTAATCCCAGCACTTTGGGAGGTCAAAGCAGGTGGATCACCTATGGTTAGGAGTTCGAGACCAGCCTGGCTAATATGGTGAAATGCTCTCTCCCCTAAAAATACAAAAATTAGCTGGGTGTGGTGGCAGGCACCTGTAATCCCAGCTACTCAGGAAGCTGAGGCAAGAGAATTGCTTGAACCCACGAGGTGTAGGTTGCAGTGTGCTGAGATCCCACCATTTCACTCCAGCCTGGGTGACAAGAGTGAGACTTCACGTCTAATAATAATAATAATAATAATTTGTTTATCTGTTTCTTCTGGATGTTTTTTAAGTTGTTGCTTCATATTTTATTAGGTGATAAGGTTGTGCTGCAGGATGAAATGTAACATGAGTATGGCAAAGGTCAAAAGGCAGGTAAGGACCACCTGGGAAATAGATAGTGCAAGATTTTAGGTCACTTTGAACAGACAACATGCACACCAGACTCAAGTGATACGGCATTCATTTACAGCAAGAGGAGAAAGCACGTACATAAGATTTAGCCCCTTGCAATGCATGGGTTTCCCATGGCTATTGGATCCATTTCACAGTCACTGAGGGCAATGAGACTACATGTGTCTCACTTCAGGCTGAAGTAGAAAAACTCCCACCATTGCCTCTAAAAGTGTGAATGTTAGAAAGCTAGGGGGTGCCTGAAGACTACTGACACATATATAGGTAAGCAGTTCCCAGAAAAATGTACATATTCCCAGTGCAGCATGAACAAGAATATACTAGCTGTGCTCTGAGATTATTTCACAAAACGTGATTTGTGAGCTTGCCAACATCCTGTACCAAGCACAAAGTTTTTCTTGAGAACACAGGGGAGCTATTGGGCTGCACTCAGAACTCACACTCACACTACATATTTAATGATGATATTATTAAGTGAATATATATTTAGATTTTTATATCTTGATTAATAGACCCCTTTGCCACTGTAAAATGTCTTTATTTTCCCCTGGTAATATTATTTTGCCTTAAAGCTTACATCGATTAAAGTTAATACAGTCAAATCAGTTTTTAAATTTGTATTAAAGGCTGAGCATGCTGGCTTATGCCTGTAATCCCAGCACTTTGGGAGGCCAAGGCAGGTAAATCACTTGAGGTCAGGAATTCATGACCAGCCTGGCCAACATGGTGAAACACTGTCTGTATTAAAAATACAAAAATTAGCCAGGTGTGGTGGCAGGCACCTGTAATCCCAGCTACTCGGGGGGCGGGGGTGAGGTGAAAGAATCACTTGAACCTGTGAGGCAGAGGTTGCAGTGAGCCGAGATCATTCCACTGCACTCCAGCCTGGGTGACAGAGTGAGACCCTGACTGAAGAAAATAAAATAGTATTAACATGGATATATTTTGCATCTTCCTACTTTTAATATATTTGTATCTTTATTTCTCCAGCCTTATTGATATATAATTGAAAATAAATTTGTATATATTTATGATGTACTACATGATAACTTTATATATGTATACATTGTTAAATGACTACCACAGTCAACCTAATTAAGTATTTAACGTCCTTGTCTTTCAAACTGCATGTATTTGTTTCTTTTTCATCCAATATGACAATTTCTGCCTTTTAATAGGTGGCTCGAATCATTTGTAATTAATATGATTATTGATGTGTTAGGTTTAATAGCACTATCTGCTATTCACTTTCTATTTGTCTTATCTTTTCTTCATTTTTCTATTTGTCTGCCTTTTTAAGATTATTATGATTTGTGACTCCATTTATCTTTGTGTTTACTTAATAGCAAAACACTTTATTTTGTCATTTTAGTGGTTACCTTAGCTATCATAATGTACATCATAAACTTATAGTCTATCTTCAAGTGATATTATATAACTCCATGTAGAATATAAAAATGTTACAAAAGTATACTTCAGTTTTCCTCACACTGGTCATAGTGTCATTGTTGCAACACATTTTAACTTTTCATATAAACCTTACCCAATGTTGTTATTGTTCTTCCTTGAACAATCAACTAAATTGAATGAAAAGGAAAAAAATAAGTGTTTAAGTAGTTATGAGCTCCAGTATTCTTTACTTTTTTTTGTTTGAACTTATATTTCACTAGATAGCCTATGTGAATTTCCTTTGGCCTGAAGGACTTCCTTGAACATTTTTTATACTTCACATTCACAGGAGATGGATTGTTTTATGACCTGTATGCATGAGTCTGTTTTCACGCTGTGATAACACATACCCAAGACTGGGAAGAAGAAGAGGTTACATGGCTGGAGAGGCTTCAGAATCAAGGCGGGTGGTGAAAGGTACTTCTTACATAGTGGCAGCAAGAGAAAATGAGGAAGAAGCAAGGCAGAAGCCCCTGCTAAACCCATCAGATCTTGTGAGACTTACTCACTATTACAAGAATAGCACTGGTGAGACCAGCCTTTGTGATTCAGTTACCTCCCCCTGGGTCCCTTCCACAACATATGGGAATTCTGAGAGATACAATTCAAGTTGAGATTTGGGTAGGACACAGCCAAACCATATTATTCCACCACTGGCAACTTCAAATCTCATGTCCTCACATTTCAAAACCAATCATGCCTTCCCAACAGTCCCACAAAGTCTAAACTCATTTTAGCATTAACCCAGAAGTCCACAGTCCAAAGTCTCATTTGAGATAAGACAAGGGTCCTCTAACTATCAGCCTGTAAAAGCAAAAGCAAGCTGGTTACTTCCTAGATACAATGGAGGTACAGGTACTGGATAAATACAGCCATTTCAAATGGGAGAAACTGGCCAAAACAAAGGGACTGCAGGCCCCATGCAAGTCTGAAATCCAGTGGGGCAGTCAAATTTTGAAGCCCCAGAATGACCTCCTATGACTTCAGTCTCAAATCCAGGTTACCCTGATGCAAGACGTGGGTTCCCATGGTCTTGGGCAGCTCTGCCCTTGTCACTTTGCAGGGTACAGCCTCCCTCCTGGCTGCTTTCATGTCCTGGTGTTGAGTGTCTGCAGCTTTTCCAGGCACACAGTGCAAACTGTCAGTGGATCTACCATTCTGGGGTCTGGAGGATGGTGGCCCTCTTTTCACAGCTCCACTAGGCAGTGCCCCAGTAGGGACTCTGTGTAGAGGCTCTGACCCCATGTTTCCCTTCTTCACTGCACGAGCAGAGCTTCTCCATGAGAGCCCTGCCCTGGCAGCAAACTTCTTCCTGAGCATCCAGGCACTTCCATACATCTTCTGAAATCTAGGCAGAGATTTCCAAACCTCAGTTCTTGACTTCTGTGCACCCATAAGCTCAACACTACATGGAAGTTGCCAAGGCCTGGGGCTTCTACCCTCTGAAGCTACAGTCCAGGCTCTACATTGGCCCCTTTCAGCCATGGCTGGAATGGCTAGAACACAGGGCACCAAGTCAATAGGCTGAACACTGCATGGGGATGCTGGGCCTGGCCCATTAAACCACTTTTTCCTCCTGTGCCTCCAGACCTGTAATGGGAAGGCCTGCCATGAAGGTCTCTGAGATGCTCTGGAGATATTTTTTCCATAGTCTTGGAGATTAGCTAAGGCTTCTTGCTATTTACTCAAATTTATGCAGCTGAATTTTTCCTCAGAAAATGGGTTTTTCTTTTCTACTGCATCATCAGGCTACAAATTTTCTGAACTTTTATGCTCTATTTCCTTTTAAAATGGAATAATTTTCATAGTACCTAAGTCACCTTTTGAATTCTTTGCTGTTTAGAAACTTCTTCCAGCAGATACCCTAAACCATGTCTCTCAAGTTCAAAGTTCCATAAATCTCTAGAGCAGGGGCAAAATGCTGCCAGTCTCTTTGCTAAAACATAATAAGAGTCACCTTTGCTTCAGGTTCTCAACAATTTCCTCATCTCCATCCGAGACCACCTCAGCCTGGGCCTTATTGTTCACATCACTATCAGCATTTTTGTCAACGCCGTTTAAGAAGTCTCTAGGAAGTTCCAAACTTTCCCACATTTTCCTGTCTTCTTCTGAGCCCTCCAAGTTGTTCCAACCTCTGCCTGTGACCCAGTTCCAAAGTCACTACCACATTTTCAGATATCTTTTCAGCAGTGGTCCACTCTACTGGTTCCAATTCACCGTGTATTAGTTCGTTTTCTGATAAAGACTGGAAAGAAAAAGAGGTTTAATTGGACTTACAGTTCCACATGGCTGAGGAGGCCTCAGAATCATGGCAGGAAGTGAAAGGTACTTCTTACATGGTAGTGGCAAGAGAAAATGAGGAAGAAGCAAAAGCAGAAGCCCCTGCTAAGCCCATCAGATCTTGTGAGACGTGTGTGCCTCTCTATATGTAGCATTTCTTTGCTCACCCTCCTTGCTGCTTTTTAAATTTCCTCTTTATCACTGGTTTGTAGCAAACTTATTATGATACGCCTTGGTTCTGCTTTCTTCATGTTTCTTGTGCTTGCTCTTCACTAAGATTCTTAGATCTGTTGGTTTACAATTCACATCAAATTTAAAATAAAAGCAGCCATTATTATTTTAATTGTTTGTCTCTCATCACGCCTCCCTTTCGAAAATGCAAATTACATATATATCAAGCTGAAGGCACCCAATGTTGACATTCACCGATTCCTTTTTCAAGATTTTTTTTTTTTTTTTTTGGTTTTTGTGTTTAAGTTTTGATGTTGTGTATTTCTCTAGCTCTTCAAGTTCATTTTTTTTTTCTGCAATGTTAAATTTGTTATTCATTCTGTTCAGTATATTTTTGTCTCTCACAGTGTAGTCTGAATTTTTAGAAGCTTGAATTAGGTCATTTTTATTGTATCTTACATTGAATAGAATTTTGATAACTTAAAAAAACTGCAAAAGTGTACATTAAATTCCCAAATATCACATTTTAAAATTATTAATGAGCACATTTTAATTAATTCTTATTAAACAGTGTCCATGCTGTATTCAGATTTTCTTATTTTGAACTAATATTTTTTCTCTATCAAGATCCCACCCAAGATATTCTGTAACATTTAATTCACATGTCTTCATAGGCTCTTGACAATGACAGTTTGTCAGGTTTTTCTTGCCTTTTATGATCTTGACAGTTTTGAGGGGCTATAGTTAGGCATTTTGTAGAATGCCTATGTTCATCACATCATATCCGGTGTATGTCCTATCAAGATGATTCATCACTGTTGACATTAATAATGACCACCTGGTAGAGTTAGTGCTTGTCAGCTCTCTCCACTGTAGAGTTGCCATCATAGCTTGCAGTAAAGAGTGGGTAGAAGTGTAAATACATAAATTATTTGGAATTTTTTTATACGGAAGCCTTCTTTGTCCCATTTGTTTATTTTTGATTATCTATATCAGTATAGTCTCATGAGTATTTATTTTGTGTTTTGGAATATGATCTAATAATACTTTATTTACATTATTAATACATACACAGTTTGATTTGTCCTTTATACCCTAATAAAGCTGGAAAACGAAAATGAAATATGGAGGAAAGAATAGTTCCAGATTTGGCCATTAAGAAGTCTGTCAGTTGGCCCCTGGCTCCTTTGTGCCTATGACATACCATCGTGGTGTGTGTGTTAGGACAAATTATGGTTCCTCAAAGATGCCTGCATACTAGTGAAAATTACTTAGTGAAGATACCTTAAAAGAAAAATTCCAGGTATGATTAAGTTAAGGATCTTAGAATGGAGAGATTTTCCTGAATTATTTGAGCAGACCAGAAATTAATCACAAATGTTCCTTGTAGGAGGAAGTAGAGGGAGGTATGACTATAGGAGAAAAGAATGCAGAGTGAGTAGAGGGAGTAGAGGTTGAGGTGATGCAGTCACAATTTAAAAATTCAGCAACCTCAAGCAGCTGGAAGAGGCAAGAGCAAGATTCTCCCCTACAGCATTCAGAAGGAGCCAGCCCTGCCAACACCATGATTTTAGCCCAATGAGACCCACCTCCAACGTCTGACTCCAGAATTGTAAGAACATATTTATTGTGCTATTTGAAGTCACTATGTTTGTGGTGATTTCTTATAGCAGTCATGGTAAGTCAATGCATTCAACTTTTATATTTTCTTCTGCAGTCCTAGAACTGGCAATTACTAATATCAGCACTGACTGATACATTTGAGAATAAACATATTTAGAACTATAATCTGGTTATTGTGTGTGCCCATCGCTTCAGGGGTGTTATTGTTTCTACACTTTCTGACATAACAGAGCAAGAAAATGTATGTGTATATACTAACCTACGTATATGCAAATATCTATGAGCATTGATAATAGTGTATGTAGTCAGCTGTATCTATATTAAGCTAGACAGGAATTTGTGCTTATGTCTCCAGCTCTAATCCACTACTGCATGGATCATTCTCACCATCTCCCTTGCTCATCTGTAAACTCCAACTCCAACAGTGAAAATCTGGGCACTTAACATCCATCTTCCACTTAATTGTTCAATTCCTCTGTGTGTGTGTGTGTGTGTGTGTGTGTGTGTGTATTACATCAGTGTAAAACTAGCTCACAATCTTGCAGAAAACTTTATCAACCAAAGAGGTTACGTAGTTTCTTTTGCCTGTACTCTTACAAATTCTACTTAAGTCAGCACCATTTTTCCTGACCTCCTTCAGTAAAGCTATTTTAAACATTTGTCAGACATTCAGTCTTTGTCACATTCTGCATTCTACTCTGGGATCCCCTGACCTCCTAAATGATTTATTTTTATGAATTTGCATACATTAAGGTTTACTCTTGGTGCTGTAAAAAACTATGAGTTTTGACACATATATTGCATCACGTATCCACTGTTACAGTATCAAATAAAATAGTTTTACTGCCTGAAAAATCCCTTGTAGTCGACCTATTTAAACTCTTCCCAGTTCTTTCTCCTGGTAACAGACAACTGATTTTTTACTATCTCTACATTTTTGCCTTTTCCAGAATGTCATAGTTAGAACCACATATTGCATAGCTTTTTTAAAAAAAAAATTAGTTGCCATATTTAAGATTCTTTCATGTATTTTTATGGTTTGGTAATTTGTTTCTTTTTATTGTTGGGTGATATTTCATTATCAGGCTGTATCACAGTTCCTTTATTCATGAACCTGTGGAAAGTCATCTTGTTTGCTTCCAGCTGTCACTGATTATTAGTGAAGGTGTTATAAACATTCACACTGAGTTTAGTGTGTTGGCGTATATTTCAAATCTGCTCGATACATAATTGGGAGGGAAATTGCTGGACCATATGAAAATATTAAGTCTACATTTGTAAGAAACTGCCAAAGCATCCCTCAAAATGTCCATTTTGGATTCCCACAAGTGGTGAATTGGAAATTCTGTTGTTTTACATTCTTCACTATTGTCATTGCCTTTGTTTTCTTTTGTTTTGTTTACTTGCTGTTCTAATGGACGTGTAGTGGTATATCTGCTATTTCGATATGTAATGGCTTATGACAAATGATGTCGGGCATGTATATGTGTATTTTCCATCTGTATAGCTTCTCTAATGAGGTATCTTTTCAACTATTTTGCTCATTGTTAATTTTTTGTCTTATATTTTGAGTTTTGAGGTTTCTTTAAATATTTTGAAAATAAATGAGAAATCTGTTTTTACAAATATTTCCACATCTGTAGCTTCTTGCATTGTTATATTAACAGGGTCTTTTGCCTAACAAAGTTTAATTTTAATAAGGTATAATTTTTCAATGTTTTCTTTCGTAGATCATGCTTTTTGTTTTGAATCCAAAACCTTATTAACCAAAGTCACAATGATTTCTTCCTAATATTTTTTATTATGGAAATGTTACAGTTTTACATTTTATATGTAGATCTATAATCAATTTTGAGTTAATTTTTGTGAAAGGTGCAATGTCTGTGTCGATAAGCATCTTTATTTTGTTTTTTAAATACACACATCCAACTGTTCCAGCACCATGTATTGAAAAGGTTTCCCTTGTTCTATGGTATTGCATTTTCTCTTTTAATAAAAATTAGTTTATTGTGTTTTTGGCTATGCCTGGGCTATCTCTTTTGTTCATAAATACATATATATACACACACAAAAATTATATATGTGTGTATTGTATGTAACATATATAATATGTGCATATATATATATATATATAAAACCTTACCAAAATATAGTCTTTTGTGGAGAGTCGTGTGTGTGTGTGTGTATATATATAGAGAGACAGTAATATATCTGCACATTATATATAATACACACATATATGCATATATAATATGCATAAACACACACACATATATAATCTTCCTAACTTATTACAGTGTTAGAAGTTCCAGTAAAATTTTGAACAGGGCTGGTGAAAAAATTCCTTCTTGCCTTGTTCCTCATCTTCAGGAGAAAGTATTTTGTTTCCCAACCTTAATTATGATGTTAACTACAGGCTTTGTGTGTGTGTGATTCTTTTAATTAAAGTAAGAAAGTTCTTCTCTATTCCTAGTGTCCTGAGAGTTTTTATCATAAATGGGTATTGTTTTGTGATGAATACTTTTCATATATCAATTAATATAATTACTTGATACTTCTGCAGTTTGTTGGCACAGTGGTGATTGATTTTCAAATTTTGATCCATCCTTGCATAAATGAGTAAATCTCACTCGGTGGTGGTATATACTTCGTAATTCATTCTTGTATTTGATTTATTCATATTTTCTGGGATTTTTTGTGCCTCCACAACAGGTTTTGGTGAGTTCTTTTTTTGGAATGTTATTAATTATTGATTTGATTACTTAAACAGATATAGACCTATTCTGGTATTTATTTCTCCTTTTGTGAATTTTGGTAGTTTGTTTCTTTCAAGGAATTGTTCTGTGGATACTTAGTTATGTAGTATTTCTTATTATTCTTTTAATATAATGGAATAAAAAGTGATGACTACTCTTTTATTCTTTTATTTCTGGTTTTGTAAATTTTGTCTTTTCTATTTTGTTTGTGGCTGGAATGGCTTGGACTGAGGCTTAAAAGTTTTTAGATCTTTTCAAAGAATACAATGTTAGTTTTGTTGATTTTTTTTATTATTGCATTTTAGGTTTTGGGGTACATGTAAAGAATGTGCAAGATTGTTGCATAGGTGCACACACGGCAGTGTGATTTGCTGCCTTCCCCTCTTCACCTATATCTGGCATTTCTCCCCATGCTCTCTCTCCCCAACTCCCCACCCCCTGCTGTCCCTCCCCTATTTCCCCCCAACAGACCCCCGTGTGTAGTGCTCCCTTCCCTGTGTCCATGTGTTCTCATTGTTCAACACCCACCTATGAGTGAGAACATGCGGTGTTTGATTTTGTGTTCTTGTGTCAGTTTGCTGAGAATGATGGTTTCCAGGTTCATCCATGTCCCTACAAAGGACGCGAATTCATCGTTTTTGATGGCTGCATAATATTCCATGGTGTATCTGTGCCACACTTTCCCTGTCCAGTCTATCATTGATGGGAATTTGGGTTGGTTCCAGGTCTTTGCTATTGTAAACTGTGCTGCAATGAACATTCGTGTGCATGTGTCCTTATAGTAGAACGATTTATAATCCTTTGGATATATACCCAGTAATGGGATTGCTGGGTCAAATGGTATTTCTATTTCTAGGTCCTTGAGGAATCACCACACTGTCTTCCACAATGGTTGAACTAATTTACACTCCCACCAACAGTGTAAAAGTGTTCCTATTTCTCCACATCCTCTCCAGCATCTGTTGTCTCCAGATTTTTTAATGATCGCCATTCTAACTGGCGTGAGATGGTATCTCAATGTAGTTTTGATTTGCATTTCTCTAGTGACCAGTGATGATGAGCATTTTTTCATATGTTTGTTGGCCTCGTGTATATCTTCTTTTGTAAAATATCTGTTAATTGTTTTCCAATATTCCATTTCAATAATTTTTTCTAACTTTTATTATTTATTTTATTTTCTTTGAGGTTTAACTTGGTCTTTTTTCTCTAGTTGCTCAATGATTGATACTACATCTATAGTATTTTTGAACATCTACACTTAATGCTACAAATTTCTCCCTAATCATCACTTTTACTGTACTCTACATACTTTCATGAGCTGGTTTTACATATCTGTTTAGTGTTACCTATTTAAAATTTATTTTGAGATAAATAGTTCCATCATTCACATATTATTTAGAAGCATGCTGTCTGATATTCAAATATTTAGGAATTTACCAGATATCTTTATTACTGACTTCTAGCTTAATCCTATTGTGTTCTGAGAACATAATTTGTATGGCTTCTATTTTCTCGAATTTCTTAAATTATAGTTTAGGAACAAAATATGGTCTCTTATGATGAGGGTCTCAAGAGAGTATGAGAAGAATAGTTATTCTGTTGTTGGGTGCAGTATTCTATAAATGTTAATTACATCAAGGTGATTGATAGTGCTGCTCAAGTAAACTGTAACCTTATTGACTTTTTTTGGCCTGTTTGGTCTATCAGTTACTAAAAGACAAATGTTGAAGTCTTCAACTATAAAAGTAAATTTGTGTATCTGTTTAGTACAATCTGTTTTTGTCTCACATATTTTAACACTATTGTTAGATCTTCACATGTTAAAGATCCCATGTCTTTTAGGAAAATTTGTCCTTTTACCATTAAATAATACCATTTTTTATTCCTGGAAATTCTTTGTTTTGAAATATTCTTCTCCCAGATTGGATTAGCTCTGCTAAGTTCTTTCACCCTGAAAAAAAAAAAGGGGGGTCTATTTTAATATGGTGAAAGCACAGGGATTATTTTACGATTACTTTTCTCTTCTCTCTGCCATAGTTATGGGAGGATATTTTTCAGATCTTCATCATAAGAACCTGGTAGAGTCCCTGGAGGTAAAATCTATAAATATGTCTGTCCTCCCCAAACTGCAATCCATACACATCCTCAAGCAATTTTCCAAAACTACTGTTTTCTTCCCAGTTTATGGTTCCAGCATTTTGTTCTTCAGGTAAGGAAATATGACCTGTGACTCTGGATTCATCTGTCTCTTCAGATATCATGTTTTTTCCCTGAAACCTTAATTTTCTGATAGGTACAAAAAAAGTAGATGAATTTTAGTTTGTTCAACTTTTCTGTTGGTGTAAGGACTGAAGTGACACCTTCCAAACTCTATATTTCGTGGCTACAAATAGAAATCTATAATAACCTTTTAAATGTCTAATAATTCTAATAGCTTTGTCAATTCTGGATTAGTTTTAATTGACTGAATCATCTCCTTATTATAGGTTGATTGCACAAACATCTATTTTGCCTGTGGAGGTGCTGAATATTTTTGTATCCATAAAAATGTGTAACATTTTCTTGTATCTGATATATACTCAAATTTTTTATAATCATTTAATCTGTTCTGGTCTTGGTTTCAAGATTTTTGGGGATGTTCAGGAGCAGTATTGAGTCAGGAGTAGTTTTTGTGCCAAAACAATGACAATATCTTTTTTATTATTCTATCTCATATTATTTGCATAATGAGATTTTACAGGCTGGCTGCAGAAGAAAGCACTAAGGCACTATTTTTGAGTGTCCAGCACTCTTACCTGTGACTTTTTTTAATAGGTTTTTTTCCCCATTCTCGTGTAGTTTCTTCACACACATGCACTGGTAAGTAACCAGCTGAACACTGAGTATCATTGGAAGATCACCAAAATTATCTTTCTGGAAGTTCTCTTCTGTTTGTTTGAAAACAAACAAACAAACAAACAAACAAATCAAAGCCTCTTGAGAGCTTAATTTATCAGAATTTATTTGAGCAAAGAATGATTCATGAATCGAGGAATGCTCAGAACCAGGAGAGGTACAGAGAGCTCTACCCAGCAATGTGGGCAGGCAGTATTTACAGACAGAAGAAAAGGAAGTGGCATACACAACAGCTTGATTAAATACAGCCCAACATCTACTGCATTCCTGTGATGAGGCATTTGCCTCACACGAACGTGATGTCATCAGTGAGTGTCCTGTCATTCACTGGAACCTGCTGTCATGATTGCCTGGGACTCAAACATCAAAAGTATTGTGGAAGAACATACTCTTATGTTGTAGTTTATTTCTTATTAAGTTAAATTATGGTTTGCTATGTGTAGAATCAAGATACTTGAGCAAATTTAGGCCAAATTTAATTTAAGAATCTGTGCCTTTTGGTCAGCCTTTTAATTCTGAGAGATTCACCAAAACCTCAGGCATTAAAGCCATGCTCTGTCACCAGGGCAATTGACTTGTTTGGACTTAGTATGGAATTCACAATTCATGATATCAAGCAAGTTAGATTATTCTTTTTATTCTCTTTGTATTTTCGTTATTCTAACTGTAGTGAAACAATTTGATGCGTAACAGATGGCTCTGCACAATCACTTAGGACTATTGAGGGAATGTGGCAGGGAGACTATCATAATGGCTGCCAGGAAGATGGTATGAAAAGTCTAAAGCATAACTCCTTAACAGGTGCCTCCCTAAGTAGAACCAGTCCAACAAAAAATATCACAAGTAGCCAGGAAAGAAAACTACTTGTTTGTACCAACTTACTTGTTTCTTGATTTTTTACAATTGAGTTTTTACCATACCAGATATATTTATCCAAATGTATTTATACACACTGCCATATGTTTAGCTGAAAGATAGTCCAAAGAAATTATGTTATCCAAAACAATATTAGCAGGAGAATTTAAAGAAGTTTTCTGGACAGCTGTAACATTTGCAGTCAGATACAGTAGCTAATGTTTGAGACAGATTTCTAATTATAACCTCACTTACATTTATGCCAAGCCAGAGAAGGAGGATTCAATAAAAGATGTCCACTTGAAGGATTTCCACCTGCTAGCAAATTACTTTTTATTCTATAATGCAAGTTAAGAAATATAGGCCAATATCCAGTGTCTAGTTGATTGTGGAGTGAGAGTAGTAACATTAGAATTCCTAATACACATTGCATCCTTATTTTCTGCTTGTTGAAACATGGAATGTGTGAACAGTTAAATGATTATTATACCATTAAATCCTCCACAAGTAAAAATATATTCTGGAGGGACATAACAGACAGTTCCAACAAACAGCTTCCTACGGGGATAACTTGTGCCTTAGAAGTCACCAGTAGGAAAGCACTAGTAATATTTATCTAAGATACCATTACGGAATTACTGCATAATTGACGGCTACCAATAATTAAAATGTTGGAGTTACGAATTTGTATAAAAACTGTGGAATTATCTTTATCTTCTTTTTTTGGTATTTAATTTCTGACATAATTTAACTGAAAATCCCTCAGTATAGTGTTTACCTACTGTTAGATTTAAATAAGGAATCTGAATATGTAAATATAAAAGTTTGACGCTATAGAAAGCATTACACTAAGAATATCAGCAAAATATATTACACAGTGAACCAAAGGATACCTAAGATCATGGAACGATTCAGATTTGACATGACATATCAAACATTCATTCAGTTAAGTTCTCTGTGGAAGCTGTCAATGATAAAATCTCAATTTTCACATTATCTTTCCATGTATAGACAGAAAATAGACAGTAGGAAAAGAGAAAAAGTTTCATGCTGACTGTAGACAGACTCTTGATCTGTGATCTTGGGATAGTTGTGCACATCCAGGATGTTTTCTTCTTCTGAGGAGAAGCTTCCCTTGATGTCTCCAATGTGTGTATGGTCCCAAGAGTCTAGAAGGGACCTTTGAGTTAAGAGATATGAATTCAAGACTTGAGTCCCTGATGTTTTGCTGCAAGGTAGAACTTGGCATAGGTCCTTACGAGAAAGTTCAATGACAGTCTTTCTCTCGTATTGTTTCCAAGAGACCCAATCTCCATTCTAGATTGTGAAAGATCTGCCTGTCATCAGTTCATGGGTCATGAAGAGCTTCTTTTACCTGGAGAAAATATACTTGGCCTAGTGTATGAAAGCCTTGAAATATTGGATCATGTCCATTTAAAAGGGCATGTGGTACATAAGCTTTTGTTATTGGAAGCGTAAGTGCTCCAATAACTATTTTAATGGGATCAATTTATGTTTTCCAGTGGGAATGAATCAGATTACCATCAATCAGGAATAACATTTACCAAGGTAATGCAATTATGTTAGCTTTGCATGATGACATAGTATTTGTAATACCTTATTTGACTATTTTATAATTTCTTCACTGAAACAATTATCTCTAATGCTGGAGATTTCTCCAGGAATATCCCATAAAGTAAACACATGTTTTTTTAAAACAACCTTTTTGCTACCAATTTAAAAATGGTTTTTCTGCATGGGGAAGCTTCTATACTACCAAAAACACACACAGAAGAAGGCAACTGCATGAAGCCATTTGTATTTGTTCAAATAGTCCAGTAGATGATGGAAATCTGTCACCTGAGGTTTTTGTTGCCTTACTAGAATTATGGATTTGATAGACCAAAGATTGATTATAAACAACTTTCGCAATTTTAGAATAGTCACAAAAACATACTTTTATTATTCATATTATTTTATCTACTCCATGAGGAGTTTGAATGCAGAGCATTTAATAATGAAAGTGTTAAGAAGTCAGGAATAACCAGGTTACCATCCAGGCTTTCCATGAGCCCACACTTTACACTGAATTAAAATCTCCTTAAACACTAGCTTTGTTTCTCCAACTCAGGTGCCTAGTGGTGTTTATTAAATAGATTATCATAGGTAATTTACTTGGATCGATCATACGAAGTTCATTCAAATTGCATGTCTTAATGATTTCAGTATTGGCTGAGTTAGCATGAAAGTCTGTCAGAGCATTTTCTTGATGATAAATTAACTCTTGTTTTGCTTGGTGTTGGCTTAGCAGTTTTATGAAACCAGATTTTCCTATTAGAGTTCTGAAAATTCTTACCTAAGTCTAGTAGTATGATTGTATTTCTATAAATTTCATATAAATTTTGAAACACATATTAACCTCCATACAAATGTAACTCAATAAAAGTTTAATGTTACATATTATTTGACAATGCTTCTTACATAATTTGATATATGAAATAAGCTCAATTCGTTTAAGACATCTCTTTTTATAAGAAGATATAGCATTTGGAGATGCTTCAAGGGCCCATCTGGAAAATCCCTGAAAATTAATTCAGGATTAAGTAAAAGACTTAATTTAAAATTTGATTTGGGGAGCTTGTCAAAGATGTCAAGGATCTAAACACTTGATCAGAATAGAATCACCAGCCACTGTGAAAAATAGTCATTCATTTAACCAGAGTAATAATTTAATGACTTCAAACAAGAGAAGTTAGACAGTTGTAGAACAAATTGTAGCTCTTTTAATAGAGAGGTGTTAGTTTTCTTAAATTATCAATAATCTACTAAAGACAAGATGAAGCAAAGGAAATTATATTGGTAAAACATAAATTTTTTTTCCTTTGGTCAATTATCTAAAAAATAAAAATAAAAAACTTTCACAGTTTCCTATTAAGAAAAAAAAATTACTAAAGAAAACCTTCTTGTTTTAACACAGAGGACTAAATTCTAGTTCTACATCATTGTACTTTATTTATTTATAATCATATTTATTTATTTATTTTTGAGACAAAATCTCACTCTGTCACACAGGCTGGAGTGCAGTGTCATGATCTTGGCTCACTGCAACCTCTGCCTCCTGGACTCAAGCAATGCTCATGCCTCAGCCTCCCAAGTAGGTGGAATTGCAGGCATGCACCACTGCACCCAGCTAATTTTTGTATTTGTAGTAAAGATGGGCTTTCACCATGTTGGCCAGGCTTTCTCAGACTCCTGACTTCAAGAGATCACCTGCCTCAGGCTCCAAAAGTGCTGGATTACAGGCATGAGTCACCGCACATAGCCTGTATTTTTGATATTGATGCTTAATTTGCAGAAAAATTTATAAGCAAGTATATTCTAATCTTAAATAACTTGATTACATATAAATTCCTTTTGCAGGATTCATCTGCCGGAGATCTTTTTAGGCTTTCTAATCCATTCAGTTTTTGTCCTACACTTTTTCTCTTCTTATTTTTGAACAAGCCATTATACTAATTTTGGACAAAAGTTACTCATTTCCATTTTTAAAAAGTACTTATGTTATAGCTTTTCCTTACCAAAATCACATCTTACCTCTCTTGTATACTTGCATATAGCATTATTTCCTATTTCTTTACGTATTATTTCTTTATATGTATTATTTCTTCATTTCTAATATATATATAAATTACATAATTTATAGGAAAAAAGAAAGCCTGTCACACCAGCAATCTGTAGATTGGCAAATCTATGAATCATAAGTTCTAGAAGTAGATGTTTCTTATAGTACAATTTGTCAATGTGTGACGGGACATGTTTACTAGCTGTCCTAAATACCTTTAGTGTATCTGTAATAAGAAACTGTAGAGGAGGCAAAATTTTATGTCTGTCCTCCTAATTTTGGTCTGTTTGTTTGTTTGCTAGGACTAAGAATCAAATTTTTGTTTGTACATATTTCTCTCAACCTCAGTTTTCAATTGTTGATAAGATAGATGATAAGAACTTTAAAACTTTGCATTATAAAAGGAACTTTTTTAACATAAGGATTTTATCTTACTTACATTTATGTAACTCACTTATATTTAACAATTGTGCTTGAGTTGCTCATGAAGATGAAATATTAAATGGCTAGTTATCATTTTAATTTATTAACTTTGTAATATAGAAATAAAACAAGCTTATTTTACCAGTGACCCTAAGTAGGAAAATTTGTGTGTCTGAATTATATCTAATCCTGAAAACTCTGAAGATATAACTGTTTAATCAAATCAACAGTATTCCTATTTACCAAAGATTACCTAAGCCACATAAATTTGAAAAGATTTAGGGGCATTTCTAATAGTTCTGAGAAAATAATTAATATAAGCATTTATTCTTATTCTTATTAAGCCAATTAAAGAGAGCTTTTATACAATTTAATTTTGGCAGTATCATAAAAAGATAGCAAAATATTATACACATATATATCATGCAGACAGACAGACATAGACATATAGACAGGAACAAATCTTATAGCTGCCATTCTGAGACTTTAGCCATGTTCCAGGTACAATAATACAAAGCTCACTACTTTACTAAACAATATTTGAATTCAATTATTTTTCCAGTGGAATTTTGGGGAATATCAAGGATCATTAAAACATAAAAGAGACAGGCAGAGCTGGTGAATGTAAAGTCAGCATAGGCTTCAGAAGGGGGGTTTCTCATGGGGGATGCAGGGTCAAACAGAAAAGCACAGAGGACTAACTCTTACAACTTATTTTTCAGAAAATGGTTCAAGTAGCAATCGAACAGGTTTAATCACAGTGACGTTTCAGACTTGATTTGAAACTTTCACCACCGTCATATTCTTGTATTTTTTTTTCTCTGAACAAATTATTGATTATTGTCCCAGGAATGAAGCCACTGGGAGCTACCTCTAGTGGAGATAATCAGGCTAAACCAAGTGGACCCATCAGATGACTGGTGTAAGACAGACAATTTCTTCTCCAGTGATTTGGCTGTTTAGAATTAAGGCAGATATCTCAGGGCACAGGAGTCTTTAGTTTGGGACCCCTGTGTTTGGATTTGAATACAGAAGTTTTCTTGGTCCCTGTAACTGTAAAGACATGCACTTGTTTGCCTTTTATAAAGAGTGTATTCACTGTGACCACTGCAACTTTGAGGTCTTTTAGTAAGATTTACCCATTTCTCTACAGAAACACAAGTTCTCAGTCCATAGGTCTTCTACATAAAACAGGCGAAAGTTCCAGACTCCTAGGATCCAAATGAATCCATGATTCCCTGTCTTCTAGTAACCTTGACTACCTACTGAACCTAGTTCAGTATCTGACTCAAACACCGAAGACCTCCTTATAGGACTCAGTCTTATTATTGTCACAACTTCTAAGTACTGATAAAAAAAAAAGGCTCAAATGAACTTGGAGAGCTAAACACATAAGTTTGTGGATCTGGAATCAGAAAGAGAATTCAACTTTGACTCCAGCTGCTGCAAGAGATGAATGGGCAAAACGGGCCCAGTCGGTATCTTCCATTGGTCACCTACTGCTCCTGGGGATCAAGGGAGATTTATTTTGGATTCCACTTCTGATGCCAAAATTTTAAAAGAAAAACTTTAGATAAATTAAATTTGGCAGAGTTGATTTGAGCAAAGAACAAGTCATGCATCAGGCAGCATTCATATCCAGGAGAGGTTCCGAGAGCTCCACCCAGCAACATGGGCAGGTGGTATTTACAGACTGAAAAAAGGCAGTGATACCCAGAAACAACTTCACAGGTTACAACTTGGCACAGGCCCAAGTTGTAACTTGGGCCAAGTTGTAGCCAATCAATTGGCAGCCTGTGATTGGCTGAAACTCAGCTATTATAAAAATACATATTTTCAGGTTAGGCTGTAGTTCTCTAGGTATGGACTCGGGATACAAAGATTTAAGCCAAATTTAGTTTAACTTAACCCTTCTCTCCAGGACTATCAGGAAAACTCCAGTGATCTTAGATTTCCTGGATTTTCAGGTTCATCTGCTCAACACGGGGAGACTAACAGGCCTCTCCTTGGTGGCCCCTCTTTGTATTACGGTCTGAAAACTCCCTTGAGGCAGACACACAGCCAAATTTGGGGGTCACCTTATTTGTTTCTTAGCCTTCAGGAATTGCCATTCTTTTTTTTTTTTTTTTTTTTTTGACAGAGTTTTCTTCCTGTCACCCAGGCTGGAGTGCAATGGTGTGATCTCAGCTCACTGCAACCTCTGCTTCCCGGGTTCAAGTGATTCTCCTGCTCCAACCTCCTGAGCAGCTGAAATTACAGGCACACACCACCACACTACCCTAATATTTGTATTTTTTACTAGACATGGGATTTCACCATGTTGGCCAGGTTGGTCTCAAACTCCTGACCTTAGGTGATCCACCCACCTAGGCCTCCCAAAGTTCTTGGATTACAGGTATGAGCCACCACTCCCAGCCTTTTTGGTCTTTTTATAACTGGTTTATTTCATTGAGAGTAACATCTTAAAAGTTCATCCATGTTGCACTATGTATCAGAATTTTTTCCTCCTTAAGGCTGAATGATATTCCATTGTATGTAATTATCTATCACGTTTGCTTATCTGCTGATAGACAGTAGGGTGACTTCCATCTTTTGCCTATTGTAAGGCCGGCAGCCTCTCCAGGAGCATGGACACAGACCCACCCCCCGCCTTTTTTCCAAAGCCCGGACAAGCTCGGGCACACTCAGACATGCTCAGGCATGTTCCCTTCTCCCATGCTCTCACAGCCTGACCTTGCCTTAAAAAGCCCAGTATGCAAATAAGGTGCCACAATCCTAGCCTCTTTCTAGCCAATAGCAGTCAAGTCTTTCTAGCCAATAGCAGCCAAGTCTTTCTGGCCAATAGCAGCTGAGCCTTTCTAGCCAATGGCAGCTGAGTAATTCTAACCAACGGCAAGCCAAGTCCTAGCTGAAGGCTTGTAATTCTACCCAGTGACAGTCTTGCTCTCCCACAACCAATCGAGCTATTTCACTCCCTATAAAACCCCATGTCTGAGAGGAGTCCATGCGACTTCTTCGGCCCCTCCTGTCAGACCGCAGAACCTCGTCCGGGAGCCTGAATAAATTCTTTCACATTGGATCTTCTTGTGCTGGCCTCAGTTACTTCACTTTAAACTCGGTGAGAACAAACCTTACACCTATTGTGAATAATATTTTTCTTAATGCGGGTGTACAGATGTCTCTCCAAGTCTCTGCTAGGAAAAGTTGCCCCAGAATAGTGACATCTTGAAATTTAAAGTTCCTGTGAATCACCTAGAGATGCTATTCCCATTAAACCACCATACTAATTCTTCACAGAATTAGAAAAAACTATTTTAATATTTATATGGAACCAAAAAAGAGCCTGTATAGACAAGATAATCCTAAGCAAAAAGAACAAAGCTGGAGGCATCACACTACCCAGCTTCAAACTATACTACAGAGATTCAGTAAGGGATCACCATTCTTTCTTGCTTGTTGTCCAATGTCTTGAAAACCATTATTTTGTGTATTTTGTATATTTATTGTTTTTTAGGAGAAGGTAAATTCAGTCCTTGTTACTCCATCTCAGGTAGAATCATAAGTCATCATGTACTAACATTTGATCTAATGTATGAGATCACATAAAAGTCCCCTTTACTTGTAACAAGAATAAGTAAGGCCGGGTGTGGTGGCTCACACTTGTAATCTCAGCACTTTAGGGGGCCGAGGTGGGTGGATCACCTGAGATCAGGAGTTCAAGACTAGCTTGGCCAATATGGCAAAACCTCATTTCTACTGAAAATACAAAAATTAGCTGAGTGTCATGGCATACACCTGTAATCCCAGCTACCCAAGAGGCTGAGGCAGGAGAATTCCTTTAACCCGGCTGGTGGAGGGAGAAGAAATTTTTGAATGTTTTGTTTCAGATTCTTAGCCTTTGGAAAACTGGTGCTCAGAACAAAAAAAAAAAAAAAATTAGAATGAATCGGTGTGTGAATTTGGGGACAATTTGTTTAGCAGTGTTCTAATACATCTCATTAAGGCCATGATATGATATAATCGATTTAATGCCCACTAACTTGACAGGGAAAAGACTACTTTCTACTACGCATGTAGTTAGAGAAAAGCTGAGAAATTACACGGAAACAATTTTACAGCCATTCTTTATCACTTACTCTGTGATTGGCCAGAATGAGAGTGTGTGCAATGGGTACTTGCACAGAGAAGGTGACAGAGTAAGAGAAAGAATGAGACACAGAATGGTGGAGAGAGAGAGAAAGTGTCATCTCTGAACCTGGGTTGCCAGCTGTGGTCACAGCCACATTTCCAAGGGTGGCAACCACTCAGTGTCATTAATATTTTAATATTTTCTTCTCACAATCACCTGATTAATAAAACCTCTAAATAAAGAGTACTCAAATGTTATATTTTCTTCTTCATGAACCTCATCTTTAAGTTTTATCTGTAGTCAGAGATACTTTGTGCTATGGCTTGAACTGTGTCACTGTACAATTCTTAGGTTGAAGCTTCAACATTTGGCATAATGGTTTTTAAAGGTGGGGCCTTTGGGAGGTAATCAAGGTTAGATGAGGTCACGAGGCTGAGGCCCTTAAGGTGAAATCAGTCCCCTTATGAGAACAAACACCACAGATTTATCTTTTCTCACACTCCATACACAGAGAAAAGGTCAGGTGAGGACACAGCAAGTAAGAAGCTGTCTGCTAGCCAGGAAGAGGCCCTCCCCAGGAACTGCCCTTCCAGGCACTCTGATGTCAGACTTCTACCCTCCACACTGGGAGAGAATAAACGTCTCCATCTCCCAGTCTATGGTATTAATATTTGGATTATGGCAGCCTAAGCAAACTGATACGCTCTATTTTTACAACTTCTATACATTGTCCTTCCACAATCAGTGAATATAGCCTGTCCCACAAGCAATTTTGTTCTTTTAGAGGATGTACTGATGTGCCTTGTGAGAAAGGCGCATGATGGATGGTGCCTTTCTGCACTCCTGAAAGCAGTCCCATGTGGTGCTTTTTGGCCAGAGCCCTTCAGTGGATGTATTGGTGGGAAGGTGGGCACTTTCTTATGCTTGTCTCCAGAAAGAGGTTGTAAAGAACCATGCTCTCATGAACCCAAAAGCTGGAGGGCAGCAGGTTGGATGAAATGGTCACCTTCCAATCTCATATCCAACGGCACAAACAGTTTTGGAAAATGAAGTGTGCATGGACAGACAAGAGGAGACTGAACCCTCCACACTGCAGTGAACCTCCTCTCTGTGGATAGAGGAAATCTCAAAACCACAGAAGGCAGTGAGCCGAGACCACGCCATTGCACTCCAGCCTGGGCGACAGAGCGAGACTGTGTCTCAAAACAAATCAAACAAACAAACAAAAACCAAATGCTGTCTCTAAAAGTGTCATTGAATATTGATTCGTTTACTTGATGGAGAAAACTTCTATGTTCACATGCAAATTTTAAAAACCATTTTTTTTTTTTACATCAAAGCCTAGTGTCAACAAAACAAATAAATAAGCAAACATCTTAGCTGTCTAGGGGAAAAGTTCAGGAGCAAACCATCTCTCCAGCTCCTAGTCTTGGAGTAGCTGCTGGTTGCAGGCGTAAGCCCTGGGTTCCCTCTTTGCGATGAATGTGGCATTACAGGTGCAGGGGCCATGCAGTGTCCCTGTGTGTGTATGGGAGTGGGTTTAGGAGGGAAGAGTTATTAGAGGAATTCCAACGCAAGCAAAGCACACATTAATATCTAAATAAATTACTCAATTAAAAGTCTTTAAATACATTTGGTGAAATATTCGATCAGCTTGGTCATGGAAGCATCAAAATTTTTGATTTTCTGTTTTTCTGTTTATATCTTTCTTTCCCTAATACAGTTTTTGGCGGTATGATAATGCTTCTGCTGTATTCCTGAGATACAAACATGACTGAAGCAGTCTTCCTGCCATGAAGACATTACTACGTGCAAATCACAGAAGCCCAAACAAACACCCAGGAGAGGTGTATGATCAGACCAGAGATTCTGTGTGCAATAGTGATGGTGATGGTGACTGCTCCTGAAATTTAAAAAAAAATCTTAAATAAATTTATTTAGAGGTTTATTGAGTTGTCAGATCTTCTTCCTCTTTTTTTTTTTTTTTAATGGCGCATGTAAGTGAACACTTACAGGATTCTTCTTGAAACTGTACAATAGAAGATTGGAAGTGAGAATACTTTCCATCCAGCTCAAGATACTCCCTAGACCTTCCTATGCACAGGGAGGCCAGAGGCATTGCATGGAAGGACCAATACTTCCAGAGCCCTCGAAGGATTTTAAACAAGGGATTAGCATGGTGATCAAGTCCTGTTGGCATCTCCAACTTGGGTTCTGAATTTTAGGTGCAATAGAGAAGCAGTGTGAGTAGTAGAGTCTTGATAAGGTTTGGTTGTGTCCACCATCCAAATCTTACCCTGAATTGTAGCTCCCGTAATTCCCAGTATCATGGGAGAGACCCAGTGGGAGATAATTGAATCACGGGGGCAGGTTTTTCCCATGCTATTCTCATGATAGTGAATAAGTCTCAAAAGACCTGATGATTTTATAAAGGGAGGATCTCCTGCACATGCTCTAGTGACTGCTGCCATATAAAATGTGTCTTTGCTCTTCCTTTGCCTTCTGCCGTGATTGTGAGGCCTCTCCAGCCATGTGGAACTGTGACTCCATTAAACCTCTTTTTCTTTATAAATTACCCAGTGTCGGGTATTTCTTCATGGCAGTAGGAAAATGGACTGATACAACTTTCAACAGTGAAGTATTTGCTTTCTTCTAGTTCTCATCCACCAGATTCTGATGTGGTTGGTGCACCTTGTCTGCATGCCAGTGCTGATGTTCTTCCTGGATTTCCATTTCCCAAGTGGCTTTATGACCTGCAGATTCCCCATGTCCCAGGTTCCCACTGATCACCTTAATAAATAACTCTCTTCATTTAGCAATTCAGTTCATTGTCTACTAATTTTTAAATTTCAGGAAAAGAAAGCAATAACTTTCCTCCCTATGATGTAGCCTGTGAGCATATTCATAGTGGTTCAAAGAAGCAGATGGTTGTTACGTATCTGACCCAGGTGTCTTGCTCACCTGCAGCACCTGAACTGCTAACTACATGTGCAAATGTGCAAATTAAGACTAAGCACAAACATGATTGTCTGAACTCCCAAGAAAAAGTTTAATTTTAAAAAGCAAGTGTTGAAAATATTAACTTTTCATAAAAGAGGGTATTTTTATTCAATTCTCTCAATGAAATTTATCAAAGCAAATAATCAGATTCTTCCATGGGAAAAATAGCAAAGATGCTGTGATTTATAATGGTTCTAAAATTTGTTTTTAATGTTGAGAAAAAAATAGTATTGAATAAATGCATTGTGTGGAAATGGACAAATATGATGAATTCACAAATTCAATACTTTAAATTTTTCATAGTCAAGGATATGCGACATCCTACAATGTGACTGCTAACTTTAGACACCAATGGGAAAACAAAGGTTCTGTTTTATGAACTGAGGAAATTTCTGTGCTGATAAATGAAGTCACCATGCAAAGTTTACAATTTGCTTTCATTGGAGATTCAAACAGAGATGTGTTCTGTGAGTTCCATCATTCTTAAAATAATTTGGGTAGATTGCAAAAATTTTTTCCCATTCTGTTGGTTGCCAGTTCACTTTATTGATAGTTTATTTTGCTGTGCAGAAGCTCCTTAGTTTAATTAGATCCCATTTGTCTATTTTGGCTTTTGTTGCCATTGCTTTGGTGTTTTAAACATATGAAAAAAAGCTCATCATCACTGGTCATTAGAGAAATGAAAATCAAAACCACATTGAGATATCACCTCATGCCAGTTAGAATCATTAAAAAATCAGGAGATTAAGCCTGTAATCCCAGCATTTTGGGAGGCCGAGGCGGGTGGATCACGAGGTCAAGAGATCGAGACCATCCTGGTCAACATGGTGAAACCCCATCTCTACTAATACAAAAAATTAGCTGGGCATGGTGACGCGTGCCTGTAATCCCAGCTACTCAGGAGGCTGAGGCAGGAGAGTTGCCTGAACCCAGGAGGTGGAGGTTGCGGTGAGCCGAGATCACGCCATTGCACTCCAGCCTGGGTAACAAGAGTGAAACTCCGTCTCAAAAAAAAAAAAAAAAAAAAAAAATCAGGAGATAACAGATGCTGGAGAGGATGTGGAGAAATAGGAATGCTTTTACACTGTTGGTGGGAGTGTAAATTAATTCAACCATTGTGAAAGACAGTGTGGCAATTCCTCAAGGATCTAGAAATAGAAATACCATTTGACCCAGCAATTCCATTACTGGGTATATACTCAAAGGATTATAAATCATTCTATTATAAAGACACATGCACACGTATGTTTACTGCGTCACTGTTCACAATAGCAAAGACTTGGAACCAACAGAAATGTCCATCAGTGATAGACTGGATAAAGAAAATGTGGTACATATACCACCATGGAATACTATGCAGCCATAAAAAAGGATGAGTTCGTGTCCTTTGCAGGGACATAGATGAATCTAATAACCATCATTCTCAGCAAAGTGACACATGAACAGAAAACCAAACACCACATGTTCTCACTCATAAGTGGGTGTTGAACAATGAGAACATGCAAACACAGGGAAGAAAATATCACACATAGGGGACTGAGGGGTTGTGGGTCAGGGGAGGAATAGCAGGGGTTGGGGGGATTGGGGAGGGATAGCATTAGGAAAAATACCTGATGTAGATGACGGGGCAAATGATGCAGCAAACCACCACCATGGCACGTGTATACCTATGCAACAAATCTGCATGATCTGCACATGTACCCCCAGAACTTAAAGTATGATAAAAGAAACAGAAAAAACTGCAATTTAAAAAAGCCTAATAATTTCAGCCCATTTTTTGGGTTGTTTCTTCTCTTTCCTTTTTTCCAGCATAGCAAAAGTTCATTAGAAAACAGACCTGACTTGTACGGTTGAAGCCTTCTCTTCTTCCAAGAGCATAACCCACTAAGTGAAAAGCCTCACAAACCGTGAACCATGGAACACATTTTCCTTCTCTTTGCTTCCAGAATAAAAATGTTTAGAGGCTTTTCTTCAGGAAACTTCCTCTTGGTGGGAGCCATTTTATCCTCCTGCTGAGCTACCTCACTTTGAGCATAAATCCCATTTCTCTACCCTGTCCTTCCATTGTGAAAACTCGGCACAAAATTCTTTAAAAAGCATGTTTCGGGTCATGTCATGTGAGTAACCCACAATTTCAGATCTGTTATTTGTAGCCAGGGTAGTCACATAACTTATCATCAAAACAGGAGACTTTTGAGAGTGAACAGTGATTATATTAATAATTTTGCCAGACAACAGGCGCAATCCAGAATTTAGAATCATCCAAGTTCTGACCAGATTGGAAGTTCTGGAAAGACTTTATCTATCAAGTTCCTGAGCATATAACCATTTGTGCTACATTAACACAAAGTAAATGCTTGATATTTGTTTATTATCACAATGATCTGCACAATAAGAACCCCAACCAAGCCAGATAGTGTAGAACTGGCCTGTTTAACTGGTAGTATTTGCAAACAGCACCTACAAGAATGGGCTAGTCCCAAATAGCAAAAGGATCATACAGATTTAATTCTTTACTTGATTCCAGAGTTATTTCCCCACCAGCAGCAGAAGGTGTAGAAGAAAAACCTCTCGCTCAACAGTTCATGCTCCTCTTGTCTTGGTATTGATATTAATGCCAACAAAATTAGTAATTTGACAATTAGTTTCCCACTTACCTGAGGAGACATGAAAGGGAGAAAGAAAGTATTTTAACTAGATTATAATGTGGCTCTGACAAGTCAGGATCCTGTCATGTTATAGCCTTCCAACTTTAACATTTTCATGTCTGCTTGGCAGGTTATTAAAATAAATGAGGGTGCATGGGGCTGCTGCTGTGCATTTCCCTAATGGGAGTTGAGGAATTTGCAAGCCACCAATGTAAATTGACCGATCTCAGAGACTGAAAGGATTTAGCTAAAGTGGACAATTAGGATCATTTCTGCACAGCTGAGTGAAATATTCCTTGTTATTTCAATAATTCAGGCCCAGAGTAATTTTCGGAGGCTGAGTTTGTCAAGATAATGTGCCTTGTGCTTGTCTGCTTGTCATTTTTAACTCAGTCTCACATGTTACAGGTGCAGTCTAGCTTACAAAACAGGAAAATCATTCGCTGGAGGATTTGCATATGGAATACAGATACACTGCATGGAGAGAAAGCCGACCTGAAGATTGACAGGGAGCTGTGGTATGAATGCCTCATGATGGTGAAAGTCAGGATGGTGGATGGATGCTGCATTGCTTTGTTGATGCAATTGTGAGCGTTATCGGGCAATATGCATATGCAAGTATGAACCACATTCAGCGCATTTACCTTGTGTAACTTGCGCAGGTTAGGTAAAGAGATTTGCAAGGCCGTGGTATTCCCCCATGGTAGACACAAATGCTCAGCTTCCGCTCAGTTTTATCACAGAGGCTGATGGAATAATATCTTTACTTTTAGTAGCAAGACACATTTAGGAAATATACATGAGTTGATGGCAGAGAAATTCTGGAGCAGGAGAGTTCGTCAGTGCATTTCTGCAAGTAAAAGCTTGTTTAGTCAGATGATGTGGTCTCAACAGATTGAAACATCACTCGTGATTAAGTTGATTGGTATAAAACTGTAAGTGACCCATTCTGTTCATTCCATGTATTAGATGGGAACAGCTAATTCAATTTGAAATCAATAAATTATTAAAATATAATTCTCACTGAAGGTCCAACTCCTGCCAGCCCTTTTTGGGGGGCCTTATGCTTGGTATCTCTTTTAGGTGCTTATTGGGAATTGAATGGCCTTTGAAGAGTGTTCAGATTGTCATTGTTCTAGGAACTCCACTCAGCTTCATTGGTACAATTCTGTTTCTATCTGGTTTATTTATTATACTTCCATGATGTAATTTAGCGGAAGATATAATTTATACTAAATACAACGTATCACCATCAACAAAAACACAAATATTGAAAACATTGTTATAGAAAAGAGATTTTGTAAGGTAAGTTACCCTACGATTGAAAACACAGCCAGGATTATTAGTTGAGTATTATTTAGTACGAACTGTTTGATCACAGTAATGTGTCTCTACATCTACCTAAATAAAGTTATTAATAAAATTAGATGCATAGAAATATAATCTCACACAACATGTTGTTAGATGAGGAGGTCTAAAATGAGTGGGACACACCAGATAAATTACTTAAGGATTGCTCAAAACATTAAATTTAAATGTTGTTACAACATCAGTAGTCTTTTGTCCTTGAACTCTTATGGAAGACAGTGTCATACAACAGAGAGCCCATAGGTTACTTTTTCCTAATTCAAGTGTCCTTTCGGCCTGGGGTAATTTTGAACTCTCTGGTTGTATTTTATTATGTCATGCAATATGAGGGACTTCCTGAAATGGTCAATCGTATGTCTCAGAAATAAAGAACTTTCCACTTGGGCACAGTACTCCATCACAGGTCAGCTGAGAAGCTCAGACTGGAAGAGAAACCGTATTTCAAAACAGTGGCTCTTCAAAATTACCCTTAATGCAGCTTTCCTAACCAAGTGAGTAACGTGCGGGAAAAGAAAATTTTTCTTTGGATTTCTGGGCCAATGATGGCTGAATTACACAAACTGAACCATGAACAAACAAACAAGCATGCTAAGCCAACCCAGAGCATCCTCAGCCTGATGGAGCTCCGATGTTTCAGGCCATGCAGGGCGAGCTCTGCAACCTCCTAGACTCTAATTGCTGCCTTATTTCCTGCAGCCCCGTGAGTGTTATTGGGCAGTAAGCATATGCAAGTGCAGGTACAAGCACTTGCCATCTTGGTATAAGACCTGCCAACTTCCGTGTGAGTCAGGGTAACGACAGTCACTCACTGAATGTGCTGAACAAAAGCAAGATGTGTGTCTCATTTAGAACCCAGGCAAGTTAAACAGATGTCCTGAGCAATCTCTTTCAAGCAGTGGCTTAGAGATCACGATTCCTTCCATTGTGCATCTGTCGTCTCAGTGTCTCTTCCAGCCTGTGAGCAGAAGACAGAGAGTGAGCTGAGACTCTCATGTGCTGTTAGGGGCCAGGTTCCAAAATAGCAGAAACCGCTTCCACCTGCAACACAGTGACAGAAGCTGTCCTGGACACCCAATCTGCCTGAAAGTGAGTCAGGGATGGAAAGCAGCCCCCGTGTGTAGTAGGCCAGTGAGCGTTTAGGTGATCTTTGTCACATAAACCAACAAACTCGACAACAGTGGCATTTCAGTACCTGAAACAAGTCAGAAGCAGTAAAATGCTCAGTAGACAAACACATAGGGACTTTAAAGGGCGCGTGATACACATAGACCATCAACAGATTGTCCAAGGATAATCACCTCCATAGAAAATGTACAGGCAGCAGCATCTTAAAAATAGTGTATTTAAGAAATGACTTTGGAGTTTTAGGAGTTTACTCAGATGGATCTTTTCAGTTATCAGGGATCAGGGTGGGAGGAGAGAGAGGATCTGGAAAAAATAACTAATGGGTACTAGTCCTAATACCAGGGTAATAAAATAATCTACAACTAAAACACAAGTTTACCTGTGTAACAAACCTGCACATCCTGCACATGTTCCCCTGAACTTAAAATAAATAAAAATAAAACTATGGCATCTGACTCCTCAGGTAAGTTAGGCTAGGTTTGAGAACAGTGCAGCTCTTGGACTTGCCATAAGAATAGTTTCCCTTCTTAATCTTCAGTCTCTTAAAAACAGCCATACCTAAGCATTCGTTCTTATGTGCCCAAAGTACTATACAGTGAGTCCCATGATTGCAATAGCATCAGAAAGCATCATCTCCAGGCTGAAGTGGTTTATGGGCACATGACATTTATAACTTGTCCAAGGATAGGAATGTCCGGTCTCTGAAAAGAACAAAAGTACTTCTTAAAGAAAACTACCACATCTGTCCTTTCTGCTGATCTTATGGTTACATATTTTTCCACTTCCTTGTTCTCTAGTGAGAGAGGACCTGGAACATCAGCTGCCCCATATACATCATGCTTTGAATCACCCACAGCTCTTAGCATTAGTGCAATTGATGTTCAATACTAGAGTATATTAAATTAACGTCTTAGGCTCCAGCAGATTATCAATAAGAGAGTGAAACTGAATTATAATTGATTAGAAATAATTTTGCATGAGTTCCTCCATCAGCTTCATCATTAAAACTTGTCACTCAACTTTAAATTTGGCCAACTATGTCACACGCAGTGGGGTCTGTGGAACTAAGTATATTTCGCAGATGTCCCAGGGCTGAATGAGATTACCACGATTATAGTTAATCAATTTTGTGATGCTCTCTTTGATTAAATGAATTCCCACTTAAGTAGTTTTCTCTTCTTAAGCTGATTATGAGAATCAGATATCACTTCTGATTTGAAAATCCGTAATCAAAAGGAGACATCCACTGTCAATGCCAAAACACCCACGAAGGTGGCTTGACATTTCAGGGAAGAGAAGGAATTTGAAGAACCAGCCCAGGATCACAAATCATTTTAGAATCCAGCTTAATCGTCTCACATTGGTTTCATTTTTCCTCTGGTATCTTAAAAGTGGCATAGCTTATGACTAAGAGATATAGCATCTTAAACAAATAATCACTTGGATGTGCAAATGCATTTAGGTCAAGGTGTGATTTGCCTTCTCTTGGGTAGCAACTGCCTTCTTCCACAGGTCCTCACTAAAGCATGAGCCATTACCTAGCATATGATGATGTATGTTCTTGTCTTACTATACATTACTGAAATACATTTTCTATTGAAAAATAAAAGCCCTGTAAAGCTAACCCTAAAATATATTTTAATTTTCCTTAAGTTAGAACACAAGTCTAGTCTGTAACAGTCTCATAGGATATATTAGACTCCTCACTCCCTGAGTATCTTGTAAGCTGAATATGACTTTTTAAAATATGTACTTATCCACCATTCAGAAAAGCAGCATTTTCTTTTCACAGTGCACCTACAGAAAGTAGAAAAGAAATCATAGACAACAAGATGGGTTAGAGGTGAAGTTTTGTGCTAATCAGTCCTCTCCCCTTGTTTGAGTATGCTGTTTCACTTTGTGTTGATTTAAGGGAAGAAACTTGGTATTCAAGGCAAATACTTATCAGAATACAATTTACTCAGAATGGCTTTCAACCACAGGCTCAGAATATTTGCCTGGATAATCACTCAAGCTAAAACATGGGAAGCTAAAATGTTCTTGCTACTAACCTGATTACTAACTCAATTCTGCATTTTAATCTAAATTTTCACTAACATTATGTCAGGTATGTATTGGTTGTGTTTCTAGAATTTTATGTAGTATATATCTTATTTAAAACTTAGCACTTTAGGTTCCAAAACATAATCCGTATGCATCTGACATTCCCAGCCAACCTCACAGCATTAGACAGTGGCCTTCCAGCCACTTCCCACATTGAAACTGTTTAAAAACACACTCATTATAAACACTTGTATTCCTGTTAACCCTCTGAAGTCCAAACAAATCCACGAATGAAATGGTGGCTTTGCTATTGTGTATGGTGTTGCAATGAACATCTACGTGCATGTGCCTTTATAGTAGAACAATTTATATTCCTTTGAGGATCTACCTATTAATGGAATTGCTGGGTTGAATGGTATGTCAGTCTTTAGGTCTTCTAGGAATTGCCACACTGTCTTCCATAATAATTAAACTAATTTACACTGCCACTAACAGTGTATAAGCGTTCCTTTTTCTGCACAATCTTGCCAACATCTGTTATTACTTGATAATAGCCATTCTGACTGGTGTGAGATGCTATCTCATTGTGGTTTAGATCTGCATTTCTCTAGTACATGGAATCAACAACAAATGCCCATCAGTGATGAACTAGATAAAGAAAATGAGGTACATGTATACCGTGGAACACTATGCAGCCAGAAAATGAATGAGACCATGTCTTTTGCAGGTACAGGGATAGAGCTAGAGGCCATTATCCTCAGCAAACTAATGCAGGAACAAAAACCCAAATACTGCATGTTCTCATTTATAAGTAGTAGTTAAATGTTGAGAACACATGGAAACATAGAGAGGAACACCACACACTGCGGGTTATTGGGGATTAGGGTGGGAGGAGAGAGAGAATCCGGAAAAATAACTAATGGGTACTAGTCTTAATACCAGGTTGATGAAATAACCTACAACTAAAACACAAGTTTATCTGTAACAAACCTGCACATCCTGCACATGTTCCCCTAAACTTAAAATAAATAAAAATGAAACTATGGCATCTGACTCCTCAGGTAAGTTAGGCTAGGTTTGAGAACAGTACAGCTCTTGGACTTGCCATAAGAATAGTTTCCCTTCTTAATCTTCAGTCTCTTAAAAACAGCCATACCTAAGCATTCGTTCTTATGTGCCCAAAGTACTATACAGTGAATCCCATGATTGCAACAGCATCAGAAAGCATCATCTCCAGGCTGAAGCTGGTTATGGGCACATGACATTTATAACTTGTCCAAGGATAGGAATGCCCAGTCTCTGAAAAGAACAAAGATACTTCTTAAAGAAGATGGCATTTGCCTGGGTTTTGCAGAGAGTAGCATTTAGGCAGGCAGAGGTGAAGGTAGAATGACGAGGGAAAGCTGTGGGCCAGGTGTGGAGACACGCGTATAACACGACCTGACTCGAATGTGGAATTAACCAGGGGACATCGTGGCTGACATTTGGGGAAACTGAAGTTGAGGAATCACCATGGAGAGCCTTGAGTACCTGGATGAAGGTTTTACAATGATCTAGCAGGCAGTAAGATCCCATGACATATTTTTGAACAAAAAATGAATAAATGCATGTTTTGGAAAATTTATTGCTCAAAAGTTACCTGGACTATCGGAAGAAGGGAAGTAGTAATTTGGGAAACTTGGAAAACACTGGTAATATTAATATATTATTATTTTTATTATTCACATCGATAAAGTCAAGGCTGCCAGCAGTTTGGGGAAAGATAACAACAAGTCATAGTGAATCACCTGGAAAAACATCCAGAAGGCCCCGAAAGTCAGGAACTGGAGCTCAGAGTGAGAGGTGAGCATCAGACTAGAGCCGGTCTTCCACCACTGACCTAAGCCCTGTCTGTTCTTCCAAGTGCAAAGTGTCATTTTGTGATTTCACTGACTTGTCAGATATTTTATGTCTAAAATATGGGGCAGAGAAAAGGAGGAACAAAGATGTAAGGGAACTTGCGGAGACGGATTGCAGCTGTGGCCTGTGAGTACGTGGATGCCAAGATCTCCACCTACAGTACCTCGATATCTTTCTCTTTCAGGGAGGAAATAGTTATGATACTATTGCCTTTTTTAAAAAACAAGAATGTCATTCTCCGATTTCTCTTCCCCTGAGATCCCACCATCTATCTGCTCAAGAGTAAATTACTGCATCCTAGGTCAACTTTTCTAACACATAGGTAGTGTCTATGAGAAGAGAAGCCACCATTTTTTGCCCCAGAGAATGTTCTGGTTGTACAATTGATATCAGTGCAGGATACATTGTTGTGTTTTTAGCAGGAGGGGAATTATCTGGGGTCTACTTCCATTAGTCCAACTCTTGAAGGTTAATATTGTAATAGGTAATTGGGAAAGAGGATATTTTGAAGTGAAAAGGATAGAGCAAAAAGAAAAAGGATTTTTTTTTTTATTTCTAAATACTAATAAGAGTGCTTTTCTCGCTAGCTATCAGGGGAAAGATCAACTCATACATCAGAATCTCGGAGATACAGACGCTTCAGAAATATCATCCTCTTCATGAAAATCCTGCCTTGTCAGCCGATCAGAAGGTTTCAGTGTTGCAACAACCTCGCAGCTAATCTGACGTTGATGTAAAACTTGCCATTTACATGAAAATGCCAGCCCTTACTCAGGACCTGACTTGGCTCTATTTTTGTGAGTGGGCAGCCCATGTATGCCTTGTAGGTATGGAAGAAGCAGCGTGGTGTGCATTTCATGTAAAATTGCTGTTAAATGCAGAAATTGTTGGAGAGGGTTAAGAGGATACTATGTGACTTAATCATCAAAGTTGTATTAGTAAAATGCATCATAAAGTGACCAATGTCAATTTAGGGCATTTGAGCGAAGGATATGCTGCTCTCCAGTGTGAACTGGCCCTCCCTGGCTCCTCAAAATCTATTAGCAATGGAGGGATCTGTGCAGAGGTTGGGGCCGCTGCAGTAGTTGAAAATGGATGAAGATGAGTGGCCTCTCTGACTATTCTTTTACATAATTATGAGTTCATAAAGTCTGCAACCTTCTAAATTGTAGTCTTAATTAAAGTGAAAGACAAGATAAAAAGGGAAGAGCAATGAGGGATAAAGGGAAAAATAGAAACTCCACAGTTTCCACCAAACAGCGTTAAGAATAATACTTGATTCTCAGACAACATATTATTGAACCTTACAAAACCTGGGGCTAAACTACCCAGATTAAGTGTGACTTGGGCCATGGGGTTACACTCATGGACATCTGCATATTGTGTGCATTTTTCTGATGTCTTAAGCTTTTGTGATTCTAAGTTTCAGCTTTATTTTCCATAATTCTTGACCCTTCCTCAATTTACCAAGGACATTACCATGGCATCTAGGAGAATTCGACTCTTAGGGCAGAAATGCAAACATCTTAGTTTAATACCGTTTCATTTTTCCTTTTCTTCCTAACATAGTGCTTGAGAATCCATAAGTAGAGCTTCAGGAGATCAGGGTAAAGGGGCTCTGTCCTCAAAGTTCTGGCAAGTGAATAGGGGGGACGGCGGACCATAAGCTGAACGGGCTGCAGAATGGGCCAAGGAGCCAGGTAAGGGGGCAGGAGAGGGCAAAGTGGTGAGGTATGTTCTTAGCTGTGGTCTGCATGCTGGTGTCCTCCACCCAGTTTTTTTGTTTGTTTGTTTGTTTGTCCCTTTTGTTTCGTTTTAAAGAGACAAAGTCTCACTCTGGAATATAGTGACACCATCATGTTTCACTGCAGCCTTGACTTCCTGGGCTCAAGTGATACTCCTGCCTCAGCCTCCTGAGTAGCTAGGACTACAGGTGTGCACCACCACAGCCAGCTGGTTTTTATTTTTGTTTTTAAGTTCTGGGTTCATGTGCAAGATCTACAAGTTTGTTACAATGGTAAATTTGTGCTACGGTGGTTTGCTGCTCCTAGGTATTAAGCCTAGCATGCTTAGCTATTTTTCCTGATACTCTCTTTTCCACCGATACCCCCTAACAGGTCCCAGTCAATGTGTTTCATTCCCCTCCATGTGTTTTCATCATTCATCTCCCACTTATAAGCGAGTGTTAACATGCAGTGTTTGATTTTCTTTCCTTCATTAGTTTGCTGAGATAATGACTTCAAACTCCATCCATGTCCCTGCAAAGAACATGATCTCTTTTTTATGGATGTATAGTATTCCATGGTATATATGTACCACATTTCCTTTTTCCAACTTACCATTGATGGGCATTTGGGTTGATTCCATCTCTTTGCTATTGTGAATAGGACAGCAATGAACCCATGTATGCATGTACTTTTATAATAGAATGATTTATCTTCCTTTGGGTATACACCCAGTAATGAGATTATTGGGTCAAGTAGTATTTCTGCCTCTAGATCTTTGAGGAATTGCCACACTGTCTTCTGCAAAGGTTGAATTAACTTACAATCCCCCCAACAGTGTAAAAGTGTTCCCTTTTCTCTGCAACCATGCCAGCATCTGTTGTTTCTTGACTTTTTAATAATAGTCATTCTGACTGATGTGAAATGGTATCTCATTATGGTTTTTATTTGCATTTTTCTAATGATCAGTGATGTTGAGCTTTTTTCTTATGTTTGTTGGCTGCATGAATGTCTTCTTTTGAGAAGTGTCTATTCATGTCCTTTGCCCACTTTTTAATGGGGTTGTTTTTTTACTTGTAAATTTGCTTAAGATCCTTGTAGACTCTTGATATTAGATTTTTGTCACATGAATAGATTGAAAACTTTTTATTCCATTGTGTAGACACCATAGGGGCATTATAGCAATCTATTGCAGATGAATATATATGTGTATATATGTGTGTGTATATATATATTTAATTGGCTTACAGTTCCACATGGCTGGGGAGACCTCAGGAAACTTACAATCATGGTGGAAGGGGAAGCAAACATGCCCTTCTTCAAATGGTAGCAAGAGAGAGAATTGTAGAGCCAAGCAGGGAAAAGCTCCTTGTAAAACCATCAGATCTCATGACAACTCACTATCACAAGAACAGCATGGGCAAACTGCTCCCATAATGTTATCACCTTTCATGAGGTCCCTCTCCAAACACATAAAGATTACAATTCAAGATGAGATTTGGGTGTGGACACAGAGGCAGGCAATATCAGATATGTGAAAACATTTGTATCATGTGCTAATGCTCACAGGAAGGCAAACGTTGACCAACCAAATAGGCAAAATAATCCAGCTGTTTGACACTAATCAGCCATCATCACTGTCCAGCACAGAATATGGACAACAGCACATGAACAGACTTCATGCTTACAGAGATGAAGGCTAAAAATTAACCCTGCTGGGATAGCACTTACCAAAGCTGATCTAACTGCTGACTGTAAAATAGGCAAGGCACAAAGATGAGTGCTGAGCCCCAGTGTGTTACAGTTCCTTGAGGAGACCAACCAGCTGCTACATAGTCTGGCGAACAGACTATAATGGACCTTTTAAATTCTGGAATGGTCAGTGATTTTTCCTTACAGAAATAATTGCCTAATCTGGGGGTGGGTTTGTCTTTTCACCCAGCACAGCGTCATTTAACACCACTACTAAAGAGGTTAGAGCTTGGCTAATCTACATGTATGGAATCCCACACAGCACAGAACCTGAACAGGAACCCACATCACAGCAATGGAGGTATGGAAGAGGGTCATGGACCATGAAATACAATAATCGTTTTATACACTGCACCATCCAAGCAGACAGCGTCATGGAATTCCAGGACTGTTTCATGTTTTTGTCTCTCTCTTGCTATAGACTATTATTGTGTACAAAATAACCTCTGTTGCTCTGTTCACAGAGGTCATTTACTGCCCTAGGATTTGATGGCTATGTGCTTTAGTTCTGAGATGTGCACCTGAGATTCATTTAGGTAGAATATCTTTGGCTTACTGGATCAAATTTATCTTCAGGTCCAGGAGTCAAAAGTTCTGTCAGTGTTAACTTTACTTTGATACAGAAGTATAAGAGCATACGTGTTTTGGCCCCAGAACAGAGAAACTGAGAGGCATAAATTACACTCTATGAAGAGTTAACCCTAATGAGAACACCAAGCAAAAAAAAAAAGAAAGAGAAGAAACAAAAGTAGTGCTGTAGGTAATAAAGGCTAAAAAGTATGTAAAAATAATGAAAGATATGAAATCACAGATCTCAGAACCTCAGAGAACTCAAAACCAGATAAATTCTTAAAAACTATAAATAAGCTTATCAAAATCAGTCTACAAAAAATCAAAGACAGAGAAAACTCTGAAGAAGCCAGAGGGGAAAACACCTTATTATAGTGAACAACAATTGCAATTACATAGGACATCATATCAAAAATCATGCAAACAAAAAGAGAGTGAGGTAAAATGTTTAAAGTGGTAAACAGAATAATCCAGCAGTGCTTAATCCTGCACTCCGTGAAATTATCCTTCAGAACTGAAGGAAAACTAAAGAGAGAAGCAAAACTAAAAGAGTTTGAAACCAATTTTCCTGTCTTGCAAGAAATATTAAAAGAACTTCCTCAGGGAGATGGAAAATTACTTAGGACAGTAATTTATATCTACATTTAAAAAGAAAATGAATCCAGAAAGAAATAAGTAAAGGAAAATCATGCATTTTGTTCATTATTCTTAATTTGTCTAATAAATAACTTTTCAAAATAATATTAACATCAGTGAATTGAATGATTATTGCCTGTAGGTAACTGTAATAAATGACAAAAATGTTATAAGAGATGTACAGGAGGAATGTTGAGTACTGATAAGTTACCTGCACTATCTTAGAAATAGTAAAACGTTATTTGAGAGTTTGCTTAGGTTAGTGGTAAAGACGTGTTGCAAAGTTTAGGGCAGAAAGTACAGCTTTTGGAGAATAAACATTACACATCTAAATAACATATGGGCCAAAGTAAAAGTCTCAATTTGTATTTTAAAAGATAATAAAATTAATAAACAGAACTACCATATGATCCAGCAATCTCACTGCTGGTTATATATCCAAAGGAAATAACATCAGTGTGTCAAAGTGACTTCTGCACTCCCATGTTCATTGAAGCATTATTCACAATAACCAAGACATGGAATCAAACTAAATGTCTATTGACGAATGAAAGGATAAAATAAATGTGGTATGCTTGTGTGTGTGTACCTATTTGATGCATACATGTGTAAAAATATACCTATATATACACATACATGGCATATACATAGAATACTAATCACCCTTGAGAAAGAAAGAATTCCTACCATTCTGGTAGATGAATCTAGATAACATCATGTTAAGTGAAATAAGACAGGCACAGAAGGACAAACACTGCATGAAATCACTTATATGTGGAATCTAAAAACGAACCCATAGAAGCAGAGAATAGAATGGTACTTACCAGAAGCTGGCAGTGGGGAAGGAGAGATGTTTGTCAAAGGGTACATGTTTCAACCGAACCTCATAAACAAGCTCTGGAGATCTATCGCACCACATGATGACTATAGTTATTAACAATGTAGTGCATATTTGAAAATTACTAAGGCAATATGTCCTAAATGTTCTCACCCCAAAGAAATGATAAATATGTAAGGGGATAGATAGGTGAAACAGCTTAATTAAATCATTTTACATAAGATATACGTACATCAAAACATCATATTGTGTACAATAAGTTGTATTTCAGTTATGTCTTTTTTTCTCTTATATTAACCTTTTTTAAAAAATTGTACTTTAGGTTCTGGGGTACATGTGCAGATCATGCAGGATTGTTGCCTATGTACATACATGGCAAGGTGGTTTCACTAATGACCAGTGATGATGAGCATTTTTTCATATGTTTGTTGGCCTCATATTTGTCTTCTTTTATAAAGTATCTGTTCATATCCTTTGCCCACTTTTGAATGTTTTTTTTTTCTTGTAAATCTGTTTTAGTTCTTTGTAGATTCTGGATATTAGCCCTTTGTCAGATGGGTAGATTGCAAAACTTTTTTCCCATTCTATTGGTTGCCAGTTCACTCTAATGATTGTTTCCTTTGCTGTACGGATGCTCTGGAGTTTAATAAGATCCCATTTGTCTATTTTGGCTTTTGTTGCCATTGATTTTGGTGTTTTAGCCATGAAGTCCTTGCCTATGCCTATGTCCTGAATGGTTTTGCCTAGGTTTTCTTCTAGGGTTTTTATGGTGTTAGGTCTTATATTTAGATCCTTAATCCATCTGGAGTTAATTTTAGTGTAAGGTGTCAGGAAGGGGTCCAGTTTCTGTTTTCTGCACATTGCTAGCCAGTTTTCCCAACACAATTTATTAAACAAGGAATCCTTTCCCCATTGCTTGTTTTTGTCAGGTTTGTCAAGTATCAGATGATTGTAGATGTGTGGTGTTGCTTCAGAGGCCTCTGTTCTGTTCCATTTGTCTATGTCTCTGTTTTGGTACCAGTGCCATGCTGTTTTGATTACAGTGGCCTTGTAGTATAGTTTGAAGTCAAGCAGCATGATGCCTCTGGCTTTGTTCTTTTTGCTTAGGATTATTTTGGCTATACAGGCTCTCTTTTGGTTCCATATGAAGTTTAAAGTGGTTTTTTCTAGTTCTGTGAAGAAGGTCATTGGTAGCTTGATGAGGATAGCATTGAATCTATAAATTACTGTGGGCTTAAAGATTACAGAAATATTTGAACAAATGAGAATGAAAGAGAAGCATCATACTTTGATGCATTGAATGTAATGTTTAGTGGGCAATTTATGACATTAAATGTATGTATTGGGGAAAACATGTAAAATTAATAATTTAATTGCCTATTATAGCAAGCCAAAGAAGTAAGAGCAATTAAGGTTAAATCAAGCAGAAGAAAGAAATCATAAAAATAAAGCATAAATAAAACTATAAACAGGAAAACAATAGAGTAAATCAATGATATCAGGAATTTGTTTTTGTTTTTTTTTAAGATGATCACTAACATTATAGAAACTCTAGACAGGCTAACCAAGAATTTTAAAACAGATATAATTTATTAATATTAACATTAAAGAAAGATCATCACTACTAATCCAATGCACAATAAAATAATAATAGTGGGATATTAGGAACAATTCTATGCCTGCATAATTCTTTGAAAAAGACAAACTATCAAAACTCAGTTAAGAAAAATAGATAATATGACTAGGTCTGTGTCTATTCAAGAAACTTATCAATAATTGATAGTATTCTGTGAAAGAAATTACCATACCCTGAATGTTTCACTTGTAAAATCTTCTAAAATTTAAAGAAACCCTTATACTGATTCTTCAAAATTTCTTCAAAAATTGAAACAAAGGAACCATTTCATAGCTCATTATATCAGGTCACCATTACCATAATGGCAAAACAGTAAAAGACAGTACAAAAAGAAATACTATAGACTAATGTCTCTAATGAACCACAGTTACAAAAATCCTCAACAAAATTTAGTAAATCAAATTTGACAATTTATAAAAGTAATTATACACCACAACATAAAAGAATTTATTCCAAGTATGCAAGGCTGATTCAACACTTGAAAATAAATTTATATAATCATAATATCAATGGGATAAGAGAGAAAAATATTATGATATCAACTAATACAAAAAAAAAAAAAAAGAAACACCCTTGACAAAATCCAACACCCATTTATGACCAAAAAAAAAAAAAAAAAGCTCTCCAGGAAACAGGAAGTAAAGGAAAACTTTCTCAACTTGATAAAGAACATCAAAAACAAAAGAAAGTAAAACAAAAACAACAATCAAGCTAGAGGGCTGGGTGCAGTGGCTCACGCCTGTAATGCCAGCATTTTGAGAGACCAAGGCATGCAGATTGCCTGAAGTCAGAAATTCAAGATCAGCCTGGGTAACATAGTGAAACCATGTTTAAAAAATTAGCTGTGCATGGTGACGTTGACATGGTGAAACCACGTTAACAAAATTAACTGTGGGTGGTCACACATGCCTGTAATCCCAGCTCTCAGGAGGCTGAGGCAGGAGAATCCCTTGAACCCAGGAGGTGGAGGTTGCAGTGAGCAGGGATTGCGCCACTGCACTCACTCCAGCCTGGGCAACAGAGTGAGACCCCATCTCCCAGAAAAAAAAAAAAATCGAACTAGAGCTAACATTATAATAATGAGAAACCGGGTGCTTTTCTCCTAAGACCAGGAATAAGACAATAATGTCCTCACTCTCCATTTCTGTTTTACATTATACTGGAAGTCCTAACAAATGCAATAAAGAATAGAAAATAAAAGATATACAATTTGGGAAGGAAGAAAAAATATGTTTTTGTTCTGTATCCATGTAGAAAATACCAAAAATAAAAACAAAACTCCTGAAATTAATAAATCAGTTACCATAAACATTGCAGAATACAAGGTTAACATGCAAAACTCAATTGCTTTCTTACTTACCAATAATGAACAATTGGAAGTTGAAATTAAAATCTTAATACTATTTACATAGGCACACCAATAAAGTAATACTTACATGTATATCTTACAAAGTAGGTATACTTTGTATACTTCTGAATCTATATTCAGAAAAGTGAAAAACTGATTAAAGACATCAAAGAAAACTAAAAAACCTATGTGAATGGAGAAATAGTCTATGTTTATACATAGGAAGGCACAATATTTTTTATCAAATTATTTTTGTTGTCAATTCTTTTTAATTTCATATATCCATTCAACATAATCCCAAATAAAATCCCAGCAAGCTATTTCATGATGTTTTGTGTTAAACTAATTCTAAAGTTCATATGTAAAGACAAAAGACTTAGATTACCCAAAACAATAATGAAGAAGAACAAAGTTGGAGAACACATACTACACAACTCAAGACCTACCAGACTGTAAGCAAGAAAGCTTGAAATTGCAGAAAGAGGAGCCACATAAATACATGGATCTCAGAAATGGAGAATCCAGAAACAGATTCACACCAGTATCTGATCTTTTACAAATAAACAAATGGAATTAATTTGAGAAAAATATTATTTCCAACAAATGCTGGTAGAGAAGTTGGACATTCATAGGCAAAATAAGTAAATACATAGAAGACAGGCAAGAGGAGAGTCTAGGCACAAAATTTATACCTTTCACAAAATTTAACACATAACAGATCATAGACCTAGACATAAAAATGAAAAGCTATACAACTTCTGAAAGAAAACACAGAAGAAAATCTAGGTAACCTTGGGTTTGATGAGAGTTTAGATATAATACCAAAATAATGATCTATGAAAGGCAAAATTGATAAGTTGGAGTTTGTGCAAATTAAAGACTCTGGCTCTGTAAAAGACACTCTTAAGAGACTAAAAATATAAAACGTAGGCTGGGAAAAAACATCCGCAAAATTTATATCTGATAAAGAATTGTGTCCAAAAGATACAAATAATTCTTATACTCACAATAAGAAGGCAAACCACTGAATTAAAAATGTGTGAAATAACTGAATAGACAATTTACCAGAGAAAATGTACATATAGCAAATAAGCCTATAAAAAGACACTCAACATTATGCCATTAAGTAGGGAAAAGTTAAAACAATTATGAGATACTATTGCATAACTGTTCAAATGGTTAAAACCGAAACAAAACCAAATGACACTGACAATACGTAATCCTAATGAGGGTGCGGTGATAGGAAGTTTCATTTAGTGTTGATTGTAAAGCAAAATAGCATAGCCAATTTGAAAGATAATTTTGCTGAATCGTGCAAAGTTAAATGTGATTCAGTAAGTATGCTTCTGAATATTTACCCAATGGAGTTAAAAATTTATATATACACAAGATTTGCACAAGAACTTTGTAGCAGATTTATTTATAATCTCCCAACACTAGAAACCAACAAGATATACTACAACTGGTGAACGAATAAACAAGCTGAGGTACATAGATAAAATGTTACATTATTCAGCAATTCAAAGAAATGAGTTAGCAAGCCATGAAAAGACATGTAGAAACTGTAACTGCATATCGATTAATGAAAGAAGGCAGCTTAAAATGATTTACATACTGTACGATTCCAACCAGATGAAATTCTGGAGGAGGAAAAACTAGGAAAAGTAAAAAAGATCAATGGTTGCCGCAGGTGTGGAGTTGCAGGCAGAAACGTGAAGCATAGAGGATCTCTAGGGCAGTGAAACTACTGTGTATATTTCTATAGTGACAAATACGTGACATTTTGCATTTACCAAAACTAAAAGAACTATATAATGCAAAGAGTGGATCTTAATGTATTAAGTAGTTGATAATAACAAATCAATAATTGATCCATTAATTGTAACAAATGCACCACAGGATACGATGTTAATAAGACGGGAAACTCTTTAGTGAAGATGGTATATGTGGGAACTCACTGTACCATCTGCTGAATTTTCTGTAAATCCAAAACTGTTCTGAAAAATAAAGTTTATTGTTAAAATAAAAATCTCACTCTGGAGAAAGCCTAGAACTGTAATTATTAATGGATTTCTTCTACTTCTGTTAATGGTAGATTCGCTTCAAATAGTTGTTTTTCCTTTTCGTAATAGTTGCTCTTTATGGTCAAGTTAAGAACAAATAGAAGCTCAGCATCCATCTATCTTACATTTGGAAAGTGAATGCTGAAAAAAAGGGACTTCAGCAATATTTTAAACTGCCTTTATATTGAGTAAATATAAAACTTCTTTTTTGATGTTACCTAAAATAGGTAGAAGGAGAAAGCAAACTTGTCATTATTCATTGAAAATTACAAAATTGCACACAGAGAAAGACAGAAAAATCTACAGATTAACAAATAGAATTATTAACAGAATTTAATAAGCATGCTGGTTATAAATGCTTCTTTGAGAACTAACTAAATCTCCATAACCAGCATTTAAAAATAAAATAAAAAGAAACAATTTACAATAGTGTAAGAAATATGAAGTACACAGGAGTGATCTAACAAAATAAAAGCAAGTCTTTTTTACAGAGAACTATATGGCAATAAAAATAGACCAAAACGTGTGGAAGGATATGCCACGTTTATGAATGAGGAGACTCTATACTATACAGATGTTCATTTCCTCTTACTGATTTATATGCAACTACAGTACTTGATAGATTGATCCTCAAAGTTATAGGAATCAAGAATAGACAAGGCTAACTAAAACCAGATGACATTAAAGTGGTTTATTGGTACAAAGATCAAATATTATAGTAGACTAATGGCTACTATAATTGATGCTGTAGTAAAAAAATATTGCACATGTTGTACGGGCACAGTGGCTCACTCCTGTAATCCCAGCACTTTGGGAGGCCAAGGTGGGCAGATTGTCAGGACTTTAAGATGATCAGCCTGGCCAACATGGTGAAACACTGTCTCTACTAAAAATACAAAAATTAACTGGTCATGGTGGTGGGCACCTGTAATCCCAGCTGCTCAGGAGGCTGAGGCAGGAGGATTGCTTGAACCCAGTAGGCGGCAGGAGAATTGCTTGATCCCAGTAGCCAGAGGTTGCAGTGAGCGGATATATATTGTACATGTCTTTGGAGTACACATGTGTTTTTTTTCTCTCGGATAAACATGTAGGAGGGAAATTGCTGCTGGACTACTGGGCCATAGAACATACATATCTAAAGTTTAGTGAACATTGTCAAATCACTTTCTAAAGTAGTTGTACCAAATCACACTTTCATTTATATATGAGTTTTTTATTTTTCCCTAATGTACAGATTTAAAGACAACTGTTACTGCATTTCCCTGATTATGAGCGAGATTGACCATATTTCATAGCCTCATTGGTCCTTTCAGATTTCTTTCCTTGTAAACTGCCCACCCACAGCCACTGCTCATGTTTTCACTGTGTCTTTTAATTATGACATTATAGGAATGCTGCATATTATGGATGTTGATTTCTTTGTCTTGTACACAGAGATGGTCTTTCCCTATTCTGTAGATAATCTGTGGTCTGTCAATTTATTCAGTTTAGGGTGCTCTTGTCCTACAGAAAGTTATATTTTGACAATACGGTAAAAGTTATGGGGTTTTTTGCCCACTTCTTTTTCTGTATGCCTGGATCAATAAATCCTATCAAACCTGGAGATCATATTATGTCTCCCTATACAACATAAAGTTTTGTTTTGCTGTTTGTCTTAACACATCTGTAATTCAATTAATTTTAATTTTTCAGATAGATAGTTACCTTGTTGATTTTCAGAGCCACAACTCTCACATATTAGTTTCATAAAAGAATATACAAATTCTGCTAGTGTTTCTGTTTTTGTACTTTTTATTCTTTTCCTTCAGTTTACTTGTTCATCTCAATTCCTACATGGCATTAAATACTACAGTTTTATACTCATTCTTGCCTACTGTCAGAATTTTATAAATTTTAAAATAAATGTATCTAGTTCTATGGGAGTAATTTGATATAAATATCATTGTATGTATTAAATAAATTGGGAAACAAATAACATGCTTATCCCATCCATGAATATTGGATGTCTTCTTATTTGTCTTCTTTTATGTATTTCAATCAGGCTTTATAGTCTCTAAATTAAAACTCTTTTACATTTAATTATGTTTATACAGATATATATTTGTTCATTGCTATTTTGGAAGGAATTTTTAAAATTAATTCTATTTCATAATTAATTGCTGCTTATGTTTAGGAGCACAATTAATTTTTTCTATACTTATATTTAACAATTTGTTGAGCTAGCCAATTAATTCTAACAGTTGTCTTCAAATTTTCCTGCATTTTCCATGAAGAATATATTATTTCATATGAGAACATGGAAAGTTTTATATCTCACCTTTTAATAATTGTACTTAATATTTTACATTAGGGAAACTCTTAATATAATTCACTTTATTAACAGTTTAAAGAGAAAAAAAAAATTCCTCAGTAAACCAAAACCACCACCAATTCAAAAGACTCTCTACATTTCATCTCTCGGTAGTAGCTGTTAACATTTAGCACCTCACGGCTACAAGAACTCCAACACAGTGTCATGTCTGTAAACAAATCAACTGTTGAGACCAATGTGTAGACAAAGAATTCAAGTGCTAACATGCCATCTTGCCCAAAAGCACAGTTAACTGCTCATGGAAATACACTAGTGTTTAAATATGAATGGAGGAAACTTGATATCTTATAGTATCAGGAATAAATGATTTCTGGACACAAGTCAGCAACCACAGCCCATATGTTCTGACATAACACTAACATTCCACCGTCAGCCGCAAACTTGTACAAGGCTGTCTACCTGGCCAATTTCATGTTAGTAGCACTACTTATCATTGTCCATTGTAAATATTTTTAAACTATGCAATGTTTTATATGAGAATGCTGGTGATAACTCTGATCCTTGTGCAAAGCTTTTATCATGTCTGGAAACCATTTTCAACTACTTAAAGCTTGACTTCAAAACACAAGTTTGGCTCTGTATTCAACTGAGAAAACAGCACAGAGAACGACACTGAAGACATACCTGAGGTTTCTTTGGACATTTGGTGAATGCTGTTATGTTATGTAACTTTTTTTAGGTATTTTGAAGAGATTGAATTATAAGTTTGTATTTTGTGTGTTTGAAGACTTCTTTGTTTTATTAGAAATATCCGATTTCGGTTATTATTTTCATATTTAAAACAAAAGTCTCCTACCATAAGAGGATAGAAAGAAATATCCTCAGCTAGAGGAAAAATGTTGAAACACAGATTCTTAATTTTCCTTTCATACCAATATTCTCCTTTTTCTTCACAGTAGACATGCCAATTTGTAGCTAGGCACATATTCATACAGAATAATGATTATATTTCCTAGCCTTCCTTGAAGATTTTTCTGATGGCAAAACCTTCTTCACCTTTCAGCCTCGCCTTTGGCTAGGATGTATTTTTGATGACTGGAGCTCAAGCAGCCACGTTTAAGTATGAAGTTTCTGCTAATACAGCAGAGCAGAGAGATAATATATGTTGGTCCCCTGAAATCATGGGACTTAAGAATTTCCACTTCCAAACTTCTTTCATGCAAAGCAGAATTAAACTTCTCTTACACTAAATTCACTATTACTTCTTTTTAAGTCATTATTACTCTGTGTTTTTTGTCACTCACAGCACTTAGTTCTGTTACAGACATCTAGATTAATGCAGGCCCTCATCACTTCTAATGACATTTACAGTATATTTCCTTTGAAAACAGTTAAAACGTTTGAATGAGTTTATCTCTCCTCTGTAACCGAATGCTACTAAGGGAAGGTTTGAGGCCAACCCAATATTTTCTTCCATGTATTTGGATGATTTTTCTAATTAGATATCTTTTCCTTTATCTTCAACATCCATTAATCCCAATAAGTTATGTCCTGATTATTGTTGTCAATTTTCATATGAACTACTAAGTCGTTTTCAATCTACAAATTTTAAGCTCAATTTTGCAGAAAAAAAGTTTATTAGATAGTTGTATCCTTTCTTATTATAATGATTCTATTTTATTTCCTACCCTCTTCTTCTGGATTACCTATCTTCATTTCTGCCACCTTCTCATGAACATTTTTATAACTGTTCGGCTACCATTTGTGTGGATATCATCAAGACAATCTATGCCTGATTATCTTTTAAGTCTCGATTTTCCTATTTGCTTTAAATTCACTTTCACTTCTGCAATTCTTTCCTCTTCCATGTCTAGAACACACAGTGAAATATATTATTGTATGGCCTTAGAGAAACACTTCTAAGTCTTTGATTATCAGTGTGGCTGAGCTACATCTTTAAATTAAAGATTCTTCTAGTTTATAATCTGTCTGTGTTGTGTCCTTCATGAATCTACCTCCTAGACGTGTTCATTATGCCTCTCCTTCTGTAGGTCCTCTTGGTAATGCCTCCAGACCACAGATCATGAACTGTTTAAATCACAAGCTTTCTCTTTTACCTCCATCCACTTCGACATCTTTTATCAAATTTGATGTGTATGCTAAATTTTCAAAATTGTCCTTTGGTTTTCCCAAGCCTGAACTTCTCATCTCTTCAATAATGGATCACTGGAATTGTCTCTCAGTATGGGAAGAATTTGTTTCTAGGGTAACTGGTGCCTTATTCAAAGTATGAGGAGATATGTTACAGCTGTTAATGCCCTTACTCTAGTTGGTCTATATTTTCCAATTTTTACCCAGTGTGTGTCCTCAAACAGGTGAAGTGGGGACTTTCTTTAGAGAGTGTGTGGTTTTATTCATGGAACATGAAAGGATTTTAGGTCTCTATATTCTATTGCATAAGTTCGACACCTTTTGATGCAGGGTACTGAAGTTACGATGCCTTACACCTCATGAATATTTTAAGGTAGCATGAAAATTAGTAACACCGAACACATCAATCTGATTTCTTTCTTTGCTGCTTCACTTTTTCCATACTGTCTACCTATATGAGTTTGAACTTTTGATAATATGCACAACCCTTGCTGATTAATACCCAAGGTATTCCTAATCAGCCAATTTAACATCTTGCCAAAGAGATGTAACCACTAGTAAGGAGGTAGCCTATAAAAGTTCCCATGGACCACATATATTGAAAAATATTTGAAGACAGAGATAGAGATAAAAATCTTAATCTCAGTGCTAGCCAGAGAGTATATATTCAATACAGTTTTGATATTTATTTTATAATTTTTGATGCAGGATCTTGCTCTGTTGCCCAGACTAGAGTGCAGTGGTGTGGCCACATTTGATTGCAGCCTCAATTTCCTAGGCTTAAGTGATCCTCCTGCCTCAGCCTCCCTAGTAGCTGGGACCACAGGCACTCACGACAACTCCCAGCTATTCTGAGATATTTTTTTCGTAGGTATGTGGTCACCCTATGCTGCCCAGGCTTGGTCCCAAACTCTCAGGCTCAAGCAATCCTCCTCCCTCAGCCTCCCAAAGTGCTGGTATTACAGGTGTGAGACAGTGTGCTCGGCTCAGCAGCTTTTATTAATCAGTGTTGTTATGTGAGAAACCATCTCCAGGTTCACCTTCATATCCTTAAGTCTGTCCCAAAAGAATGCAAGACTAGCTGTATAATATGCACAGCCTCACATCAAATGAAAACATGAGGCCCCTTGTTCAAATAAACCTGCACTTGTACCCTTATCTATATTAAAAGTTGGAAGCATTTCTAAAAATTTGATTATATATAAGATGTAATATGGATAATAGTGATACAAGAAAAGAAACATAAGGTTATAAATGAAAAAAACAAATTTTGGTGTCATAATTGTATATAATACAATAATGATACCTTCTTAATGTGATATTTTGATTGATGGTAAGGTTATCTGGCTCACCATTACATTCCTCCAGCATTTGGAGCAAGCTGTGGTTTGAATGGAACTGCTGCCAGCACGCCCACTTAGCCATAGACTTGTCAGTATAAAACAGGAGCATGGTGTTCCCGTGTAGCCACAGAGCATGGGAGCTCAGTGAGCCTCCCAGTGAGCATAAGTTATGGATAACAAGTAGCAATAGTAATGATACACGCCAAAAATGTGGCAAAGCATGGCCAACACACACATTTCTTCTGCTCACACAAGACTTCATCATCCATTTGATTTTACTTGCAGGACATGAGCTCAAAGACGCAATTATTAAGAATTTCAGGCTTTTGACAGGGACTCTAAACCAAGTCCAGGCCTTGTGTGGCTGCATTATTTCTATGCCCTTGAAGTGGGTCCGCTTTTCAGCACATAATTTTGCTCCTCACTATCTTGTCCTGTCAGCTCGCAAACATGGCCAAGAATTGGTGACCGTTAACAATATAACAAAGGAAAAACGTCCTTGTGCTTTTTTTTAATTTGTTCCCTGCATGTCACTTACCTCTTAAAAGTAAGCTATAAAACTAGAATAGTTAACTGTCTTGTTTTCATTTCCTTGCACCCCTTATTTATTCTTCACACTAACAGAAACAATAATGTCTCATATTTTATACAGAACCTGTTATCTATGAAACCACAAATGACCATTCATTTCAAAAGTCCATTGAGACTATGCATTCACCTTTTTACTCCATTTCTCATTTTTTCATGTATTTTCCTGTTTATAGTTTAAATTCATATGAGCCCCTGTTATGTGTCAGGCAGTTCTGAGGTTACAATTATAGGCAAAAACACAAATACCTTCATCGTCTCTTTGAGATGGAATGTGCATGAGATATCACGTGCTTAAGCAGCCACCTGCTAGTGATGATGGAAGAGAGAAAGCAGGACCCATGGCCTCGGCCTCTGAGGATCTCCCAGTTCTGAAATGGAGATCCGCCAGAACTCATCCATGATTCAGGGGTTTTCCTATGGTAATAGGGGATTTGATCACATGAAAATTCTCATTAAATTAAAATCTGTAGGAATGGTAATGATTATTGAGATAAAGATGAAGAGAGGAGCCTCAGAAGTCTAACGCACACTATGTGCAAATACCAAATGATGGCAGGAAGTTTGGATTATTCAAAACTCAGAAGAAACCCAGGTGCTATCACAGGCTGTGAAAGCAGGTGGAGCTGGGTGGCACTACCCACAGTGCTGTGCCCTCTGTGCAAGGTGTTTTGGTCCAACTTAGGAGCAAGGAGATTTTGTGAATGGCCTATAAGCGATATAAATGATGAGTTTCTGAGTAGATGTTTGACTGCTTTGTGGACAACTGATTGGATTAGTGTGAAGGGATCCATATGGATTTGAGGAAGCAAAGACTAATCTAAGAAACAGTGCTGGTGCAAGAGTCTAGGAAAGATATAGTGATCATCTGAACCAGGAAGTGGTGGTGGAGAGAAAAAGAAGTGTAGGAATTAAAACATATTTTGGGCCGGGTGCAGTGACTCACGCCTGTAATCCCATAACTTTGGGAGGCCAAGGCAAGCAGATTACCTGAGGTCAGGAGTTTGAGACCAGCCTGGCCAACATGGAGAAACTCCGTCTCTACTAAAAATACAGAAAAATTAGCCAGGCATTGTGGAGGCTGCCTGTAATCTCAGCTATTCAGGAGGCTGAGGCAATAGAATTGCTTAAACCTGGGAGTCAGAGGTTGCAGTGAGCCAGGATGGGGCCATCGCACTCCAGCCTGGGCAAAAGAGTGGGACTCCATCTCAAAAAAGAGAAAAGAAAAAAAAAGTGTTTTGAAGGAAACCCAGGAGTCTAAGCAATGTTTGTAATACAATGAGCAAAGGAAGGTGAGGTGTCAAGAACAATTCCTAATCTTTTGACTTACATACCTGGGATGATGGTTTTACTATTCACCATAATTGCCAATATTATAAAATATTATCATATGAGGGAAAATCATATGTCCAATTTGGAGCATGTTAAGCTTTGGGTACTTTTTTCTTGGCATTATGCATCTCTCCCTCTCTGAAAATTTATCTTCCCTTGGTTCAAATGGCATTATACTGTGTTTTCTCTGGCTTCTATTACAGTTTCTCCTCAATCTCCTTCACAGGCTTCTTTATCTCTGCCTAAGTGTAAAACTGGGTTGTGTCTGAGGCTGTCTACTCCACACACGTTTTCTGGGCAAAGCCCATCCATGGCTTTAACAACCACCCAAATGCTGAGTGCCAGACACATCTCTGCTTCTTGCCTACAGAACAAAGCCACCTGTATGCCTGATGTTGTTCGACTGTGTCCTCACCCAAGTCTCATCTTGAACTGAAGCTCCCATAATTCCCACCTGTTGTTGGAGAGACCCAGTGAGATAATTAAATCATGGGGATGGTTTCTCCCATACTGTTCTCTTGGTAGTGATTAAGTCTCATGAGATCTGATGGTTTTATAAGGGGAAACCCCTTTGGCTTGGCTTTGTGATTCTTTCTTGCCGCCACCATGTAAGAAGTACCTTTCTCCTCCTGCCATGATTGTGAGTCTCCCCAGCCTTGTGGAACTATGAGTCCATTAAACCTCTTTTAATTTATAAATGACCTAGTCTGGGATATGTCTTTATTAGAAGCATGCAAATGGAATAATACAATGCCTACTTCAAATTTACAATGTTCAAAACTTTCAGACCTGCTCTTTCTTCTTTAACAATGTCTCCTTTGGTTAATAGTACCAAATTATACAAACTAGACCACCTGGAAAGTTTGTTTACTAGTCTTATTGCCTCTGGTCCCACTTCCTTCAATCTCTTCCAGAGTGATCTTTACAACATGGTAATAAACTTCATATGATCCCTTAACACCCTGCCCCTGGCCCCATTCTAAATTATTCTCAATCTTTGTCACTTTTAGGGAAAAACTAGAATTCCATTTTCATGACAATAACAGACCATCATTATCTATGGCACTTCCTCCAGCAACTTCATTCCATAGCAATACTGAACGTGCAGACAGGTTCGCTTAAGCTTCCATGACTTTGCATAAACTATTCCATCTCATGAAATAATCTATCTCAGTTTATCCTTTTCTCAGGCTCAGGCTAGATGAAATTTTTTGTCATAGTATATCTAATCTTGAGTAAAACTTTAATTCCTTGCAGGGGCAGCCAGAGTCTTCTCCACTTTTCTGATGGGACTTATCCATTATTTTTCCTACCAAGTTTCCATAGCTATGCAGAATGTTACTGTTCTGTCTGTGATAATAAAAAACAGTGATAGCCAGACTCCTCCAGCCTCCTGCTCTCTAGTGTGGAGTGCACTCAGTCACTCTCCTGAAGATTTGGTGCCTGGATGTTGAGTGAATTGGTCATGGAGAGAGGTCATTTGGAGGACACCTGACCTCTTTCCATTTCTCTAGCTGAAGTCACCTTCTTGTCCCATTAGCTCATGTCATTTGTTTGCCACATGTCCCACAGGATGGTGCTGCCAAAAGTCATGTCTCTCTTGATTTCATTTTGACAAAAATGCTTCTTCAAAGAAATTTATTTGAAAAAGAAAAGTTACAATGAATACCATGTTGCCCAGCTCACTATACGTTCTTGTCTCTTCCAGGTATGTGAAGTTCCTGGAGGACATGAGCATTTTTCTCAGGTCTATCTCCAGCACATGGTGGAAAACCTAGTATACAGTAAATGATCAATCAATATTTGTGGACTGAATACATAAATCACTCCCTTTCTTTGAATTCATTTTGGGCTATTCCTTTACAAACATAATCCCTAACTTTTTGTATTCTTCTATTGTCTCATACATGTGTGAACCCAGTAGAAATAAATACTGCTTTAAAATAGAGACCAAATTTTATAGTTTTACCATCTCCCAAAGTACCTTGCACATAGATAGGGATATGATGAATAATCACTGGTAATTAAGAATGTTACGTGTATAATACAGTACCTATTTTATGAAAACTAAGATCTATTATAAGTGACCCTCATAAGTGAAACTAGAATTATAATGAGAGAGAAAAAAGGGAAAGAGAAAGAGAGAAAAGAAAGAGGAAGGGAGAGAGAGAGAATATTTCTGTTACTGCAGTTAATTTTAATTCCAGTTTCAACAGAAATACGCCCTTTTCCTGAATTTTTTCTACAGATGAGTTGGGTATGTATCATGAGCAATGTGGTAAGCAAGGTTCTATTTCACCAAGAAGATTGGGCTACTAGATAATCTTTCTTCCAATAATTTCAAATTATTTTATAAGAAAGATATGATAAATACTGAAACTTCTAGTTTAGTTCTCAAAATTAAATTTACTGACATATTCTAAATGGTTCCAAAGTAGAAACTTCCTTCCCCTTCCCCTTGCCTTTATTGAATAGTACCTTCTAAACATCCACATGAGTTTTAGAGAATAATTTAGATGAAGGCTGGGTGGTGATTACTTAGAAAAATAGATTTAAAATGATTTTGTGTGTCCAGTGAGGATGCGAATGATAAAAATAAAAAAAAAATTAAAAACCTGACTGGAAGATTGTAGGACTAGAAAAAAAAAAAGACATTTCTCAAGAATATAGAGATGTCTTTATTTGTTTTCTCTTATTTTTAAACCTACAGTGTATATTAAGGTTTGCCTTGGAGCCCCTTAACCTGTCAGGATTATAAATGATTATTGAGTTTGCCTATCGAATATCCAGTGCTGATTGGCTTGTCTGAATAACTGCACAGATTTGGAGTTGTGATGGACACCCACTCTAAATGGCTACCTCCCAAATTGGTCTCCCCAAAGGCCCTGGCCTCTCACAGCTCATCTCATCTGCTCTGGGTGGCTCACCCTAGAAGGGGAAGACCCTGTCCTCTCTGCATGGAGGTCAGAGCCTGCAGCATATACTCCTGGGCTGCTCTTTGCATTGTCCAACAGCTTATGTAATTTAATGCATCACATCAGGTTAACTCCCGCTTCAGGTGACCTAGGGATCTAGGGCACCAAATGACACCCTTGTGTGGCACAGGGGCCAGGTGTTGAAAATGCAGCTTTCTCTTCTTTCCGGGTCCTAGCTCACTAATGAATCTAGCAAGTTAAACGAGACCTGGTGCTCACCAGCTTTCAACTCTCTCTTCTTGAGTAGCACAACACGGAACATCAAAGATGTTCTGCTTGGCATCTTTATGTTCACACAGCATTTTGCATGACTAAGGATGACCCAATAACAATTATGCCTGCATCTGTTCCTTTGTCTTCATCTGGACCTTTGTCCCTATCTTGATCTGTATCTATAGCTACAGCTACATTTATGTAAGCCATATATGAATTTCTCTTCACTGCACAAATCTTGATTATAATAATTTTGAAAGAAAGTTGCCTGCTAGAAATACTGAGAAGGTAATAATCACATTACTGTAGTAGCCTGAAGTTATTTTTAAAAGTAGCTGAATTTTTATTTTTTCCAAGCAAAAACCTTCCCCCACTTAATCAAATGATAATCAGCGTGTGTACACTTTTTAAATCTTTCTTCCTAAGATTTTATTTAAATTCCATTTTAATTGGTATGTTTAAAGCCTGTGTATAAGTCCATTTAAATAAAAATAGGACAGGCTTACTAGTATTTGTACAGCATGAAATTACAAGCAGGTTCGAGCCGAACAATTAATACTACTTTTTTTCTCAGTGGTGGTACGAATAGTGCCAATTTAATGCTGTTTAAGCTTATTATCTAATTGCATGCTTGTGCTAGCTTCAGAAACGGCAGGACAGGAAGGCAGGCGTGTGCTGTGTTCCCTCTGCAGTAGAATATTCAATTATTTGTTCTGACTCATGTAATTCCCTGTATTCCAAGCTTGTTAATGTCATTACAGAGCTGAAATAAAGTGATTACTCTTAATGAGTATTTATCGGATAGGTAATACAAATCCTGCACCCTCCAGCTGACAGTGGACTCTTATGGATTTTGCTCACCGGTCCTTTCACCACCCCCCGCACCACCACCCAAAGGCGCCATTCCCCACCCCTTGACTTTCCTGTCAGAGAGGCAACATTGCATTGCGGTGTTCTGTGAAATACTGTCAGATGATAGGGGAAAAAAATAAAAAAATCTTTAAAAAAAGGAAAAGGAAGAATTGCAACCTCCCCCGGCAGAGTTCCAGCTAATGACCACTGCTTCCACTTGCCGGCAGTGATGACAGCTTGCACTAAATGATAATGGCATGCCTGCTGTCGGGTTTGCCCACTTATGTTATTTCTCTTGACATGGTTCTGGGGAAGGCCTAATTTTTTTGACATTTGACCATGCAAATTTGAGTCCTGATATATTATTCTGCATTTACATCCTTCCAGTGTTGCTGTTTAAAATGTGCTACAAGCTCCAGGAGCTCAGCTAATAAAGGCCACCGAATGAAAGAAAGTTAAATATGAATGCAAGAGGAGACCTAAATGAAGGGCTGGCTTGTACAGCTCAAAGATGACCTTCTGGAGATGAACGAGAGGAAAATCTTTTTTTTAAAGCAAATGGTAAAGACTGTAATATCCATTTTTTTTGTAGAAGATTTTTTAAAAATTTTCAAATATATAGCAAAAGGAGAGAGAAAAAAATCCTTCCCATTATATTTTACATGAAAGTTTTTCTACTCGGCTTATCAGGTACTATATTAATAACTGATTGCAAGGTGGTGCTGGCTTCTCGAACTCTAAACTCACAAACCTGCAGAAAGCATTTTTTATTGCCAGACCTACAGATGTACAGCCTCTAAACTTACTAGTTTCATGTCATCAATTCCATGCCTGTTGGTTCTAAGAAAATCTTTCCATTTTAGAGATTCCTGTGGGCTTTGGAACAAATCAAACTTCATCCTATATTGTCTTTGGCTACAGATAAAAATTTGGACCTGACAATAAAAATGGGGAAAATGTTAAAAACAGTCAATAATAACACTAGCTGTACAGATTGACATAAGAACCACTAAAAATAAACATGCACTTCTAATAATGGCAAAAAAGGAGTATTCACAGATTTTGTTATGGATCTCAACATTAATATCATTATTTTATAAAAAGAAAAAGGATAAATAAAAAGTGCTTGCTTATGGTCTGTCTATATGTTTTACTTAGCATTTGATTTATTAAATTATTTTTATACATTTTGAAATGTTTCATTGTATATTCTCCCAGTTAAAATATTAAAATAAATCATTTAATACACATAAGTAATTGGACTTCAGGTTTGATACATATTAAGAGTATTACAGAAAACAATTTTTGAAATTACCGAATAGCCGAAATTTTTCTCTGCTTCTTCATTCTCTGCTTTCCTTTCTCTCTCCTGTCTGATCTTCCTTTTTTCCTTCCTTTCTTCCTTTTCCTTTATTACCTTATGTTTTGAACACCCACTTTACTTTTTAGCACTATGTCTATTTATCTATCTATCATCTATCTATCTATCTATCTATCTATATGATCTATCTATCTAATCTATTTATTTAGCCTATCTACCTACATTTCCAGTTGGGTGCTGAAGGGTTTATAAACATAAGTAAAACAGAGAGTCTCTGAACATTTGAATCTTGCAATAATAAGGAGTAATTAGGCAAATATAGTAAGATACAAAACACTTTGCTTTTCCAAACAGTATTCTGACTACAAACACACTTAGTCACTTACGGTCAAGAACAGAACCAACCCAAATGCCCATTGACGATAGACTGGACAAGGAAAATGTGGCACATATACACCATGGAATACTAACCAGCCATAAGAAATGATGAGTTTCTGTCCTTTGTAGGGACATGGATGAATCTGGAAACCATCATTCTCAGCAAACTGACACAAGAACAGAAAATCAAACACCATATGTTCTCACTCATAGGCAGGTGTTGAACAATAAAAACACATGGACATAGGGAGGGGAGTATCACACACTAGAGCCTGTTGGGGGGCCAAGGGAGGGACAGCGGTGGGGGGTGGTCAGGGAGGGATAACATAGGGAGAAATGCCAGATGTGGGTGACGGGGGTATGGAGGCAGCAAACCACATTGCCATGTGTGTACCTATGCAGAAATCCTGCATGATCTGCACATGTACCCCAGAACCTACATTACAATTAAAACAAAAAGTACTTCTAAGAAGTCTTCATACACCTGTTAGAGTTATGAAGATGTGGAGTTCATCTTGCTTTATTTTTAAAAATATTTGTCAGAATAGCATTTACTTTTATGTATATTTAATTTAATATTTTAAAATATTAATAGCAAAGAAATAAAACATAATTTAATAATGAGTTGTTTTTCAACAAAATAAATAAAAGCAGGATAAAATTTTCCATTTTGTAAAGTACACTAGATGGCCTTGCTCACATAGCAGTTAGTATGTATGCCTTATGAAGATCAATTGTAGAGACATATGTCAAAATCTTGCATCCCACTAATTCTGAGTTCTGATAAAGATAAATAGGCTGTTTGCACCTCATGAATCCAGCCCTTATTGTATGGGGGGTGTAGAGAAAGACACTGGGCCATCCTTGTCATAAGTGCTTAGGTTTCACAACCAAGTCAGTTTGTCCAAGGATGTCTCAATTCTTCTGCCCTCCCTTCCACTTCTGTTCTTCAATCAGGGATTGTTTGCATTTAGACTAATGCAGTTCCTTTAGAGTTGACAACCCTGCAGGAATGCTGGCATATTTCTGTGTCTGAGACAATTTTTTACCCTTGTTTTTGACGGAAATTCGCTGATCATAAAAATAAAGATTGCCAGTTTTTTAGTGTCTTTTTTTATTCAGTATTTTAAAAATATTATTCTATTGACTTCTGAATTCCATTGCTTCTGTTAAAAATTCAGCTCTCATTTTTATTGTTGGTTTGTTTTATTTTTTCCCACTTGATTTTAAGTTATCTCTTTTCTATGATATTTACAAGTTTAAGTTTTATATAACTAGATGAGATTTAATTTATAATAATAATTCAATTTGTGGTTCACTGAAAATCTTTAATAGCTTTCAAGCATTTTAAAAATCTTCAAGTTATTTTGGCTTTAGATTTGTTCAATTCCTATTTTTTTCCCCTCTTTCTGGGAACCCAGTCATGTATTTGCTAAACTTCTTGTTCGTATTCTAGTTTTATATATATATATATATACTCTTCATCATGTTCATGTCTATGCTTCAATTTTAATAGCTTTGCTTTAACTATATTCAAGTTTATTAACTTATCTTTTGAATCCAGTGTAATTTTTGTATCTATCAATGAATTATTAACTTAGTTATATATTTTTCACTACAATAATGTTTCTTATATTTTTACAATTTCAAATTATCATAAGAATCTCCATATTTTTCATATTTCTTATCTATATTTCCTTCATTAATTTCAAGATATCAGTCATTTTCTGTTAACTAAAATGTATGAACAATCTTTTCCTCTGCTTAGACTGTATAATTTCTTAATTTGTCACTTTTTTCAACCTCTTTGAAATTCTAGAAATTTTTAATTATGTTCCGGACATTGTAATTATTACATTGTAAAGAACCACAATTGTATCATTTTCCATTTTTAGTTTGTTCAGAGTTAAATTTGAGTTAAATTATAAAATAATCAATTACCATGGATCATTTCAAGGCCTAGTTTTCGAACTTGTTAGGGCAATTATATTGCAGTTTTTCTTATTTCCAGGATATAACCTGCATTCCTATAGCATGGTCTTTCTGGTTTCTAACAGAATATTCAGGATATTTGAAAGCTGACTCCACTTTAAGCAGCCTGGACTTCAGCATCTCCCTGACACAATGAATTCTCCACTACATCCATTCAGCCTTACTCCTCCTGACAGGCAGACTAGAGTTCTATCATCTCTCAGAAACTACCCAGGAACCAAAGAGACTGATTTAATGTAGACTTTTACAATTTTCTTTCTACAATTTGCTCATATTCATTGCCTTCTGAGATTTCTGGAAAGCTCTCATCTGTTTTCTCATTCTCTTTAGCTCAGCACAACTTCCACTCCCAGCCTTGACTGAATTTCTCTGAACTTCAGCCTGGAAAATATCTCAAAAGAGAAATTCAGAACAAATATGAGACATACCTCATGAGGTTCCTTTCTCAATTATTATGGCCCTGGGTTAATTGTCATTCTAAATCTGTAATCAATTACTATATGGATATTTATGTAGCTTTTATAACTGTTTATGGGTGGGTAATTAATATGATATCAGCTACTTTGTCATGCACAGAATCAGAAGTCTTTCTGAACTTTATTTTTATGTTTAGATTTATTGGATTTTTATTTAAAAATGCAGTTTGCAAAATCTGCCTTGTAGAATTATTTTTTTTTTCTGGAAACTAGAACATGATTTATTTCTATAAATGTTTTTCTATCATAAAGTGATTGCAGGTTGTCAGTTTGCAAGATATGAAACTGTGTTTTAAAGTTTTTGATTTTGTTTACTGGATGTATTTATTAAAATATTTGAATATAATTTTGTTTTTAAAAATTTACATTTGCATTTATTCCCATTCTCTTTTATTTATGTGATAGAGACAGCATATAAAAGTTTATATATATAGTTTATTTGTTACTATACATTTTATAATTGTATAAATTTCATCTTTTTAAAAAAATTTTAACTTTGAAATGTGATTTAATTGTTATTCATACTGACATTACAGGAGAAATCCTGTTTGACGTTTTTATGGCCACCTTGTTCCAAGTCTTATTATTTTTCTCTCTTCTCATTTTATTTTTGAGGGAGGAGGGGCATGCTTTTTTCTGCTAATTTAGTTCGATTTTTAAAATTACATTTTTAAAATGTAATTTTATATACATAAAATAAGCATGATTTCCCCCCAAAAAATTTTATTTTAAAAATAAAAATTAGATTTTTGAATGTAATTTTTAAAGTACATTTTCTATCATTTTATAAGAAAAAATAATACTTGCTTGTTTACTCTGTTTACTCTGTTTAATGTCTAACACCAATTTTATATTTATTGTTTCTCTCTTTTTAAATTTATTTCCTATTTTTAAAAGTATGTTTTCAGTTAGCTACCATTTCTATTTGTCACTCACCTATGCTCTCATATTGAGATTTTAAAAAATCTGTTTACTCTGTTTTCTGAGATGAAATCTTTAGAATATTTGTATTTTACCCTTCTCCTGGTGTCATAGATACGCCAATTTTAGTGTTTTTTTCTTTTTTATTATTATTATACTTTAAGTTCTGGGGTACATGTGCAAAACGTGCAGGTTTGTTACATAGGTATACACATTCCATGGTGGTTTGCTGTATCCATCACCCCATCACCTACATCAGGTATTTCTCCTAATGCTATCCCTCCCCTGGGCCCCCACCCACTAATATTCCTTCCCTAGTCCCCCCATCCTCTGACAGGCCCAGATAACAATGAGAACACATAGATTTACGGTAGTTTAGAATTCTTAGGTCTGGAAATTTATTTTTAATTTTAAAAACTGTTATTATTTCTCAATTAAAATCCCCTGTTGCATTATCATTATCCATTAAAAGTTATATTTTACACAGTATAAATACTTTCTCATGACTGTTGTTTTCATATCCAATCTGGTCCTGTTTTAATCTTACTTCTGATTTATCGATTTTGGTTATACTATCTGTTGAAATAATTTGTTCTGATACAGAACAAGGATAGAATACTTTCTGAGTCTTTGCACATCTTAAAAATAAAAACAAAATCTTTAAAAAATTCTCAACAGACTAATAAGTGGTGACATTACCTGACATTATTCATTGTCATACAGACAATGAATACCAAAAATATTCATTGTCTCATACAGACTGCATATAAGACAAACATTATTAGCTTTCACTACAGAAGATGAAAAGCCCAATTAAAATTATATCCTCTTTATTTTGAAAGTAAATTGTTTTTTATGAAAAAGCAATTAGAAGATTTTGCGAGGTTTTATCTTTTTCTTTGAGGTGTGACAATCTCTTCAGGATATTTTTAAATGTTGCATTTCTTCATCAACATTTTATTGCAATCAGAACAACTTCTTACTTAAAAAGCATACTTTTTCTTCAATTCAGTCATTGTACATTATTATTAGAGGTAGTAATAACTTTTTTTTTCTTTTTTACTTCTTTTGTTCTCTCGGAAACTCTTGTATATTTTAAATTTTCTTTATCTTCTCTGCCAGCGTTTCAACTTTATACTAATAATTCCAGTTTATTTTAATTTTTACTTTATTTCATTGACAACTGTTTTTTACTATTAACAAAACTTAATTCAGCAATTTTGAGAAAATTTTTCTATTTTCATTTTATCTATTACATATTTTACATTTCTATTTTTATTACGTGTTTGTGTGTATATATAAACATATATATATATATATAAATAATACTTTAAGTTCTGGAATACATGTGCAGAACGTGCAGGTTTGTTAAATAGATATACATGTGCCATGGAAGTCTGCTGCACCCATCAACCTGTGATCTAGGTTTTAAGCCCTACATGCATTAGGTATTTGTCCTAATGCTCTCCCTCCCCTTCCCCCCACCCTTCGACAGTCCCTGGTGTGTGATGTTCCCATCCTTGTGTCCATGTGTTCTCATTGTTCAACTCCCACTTATGAGTGAGAACATTCGATGTTTGGTTTTCCATTCCTGTGTTAGTTTGCTGAGAATGATGGTTTCCAGCTTCATCCATGTCTCTGCAAAGAACATGAACTCATTCTTTTTTATGGCTGCACAGCATTCTATGGTGTGTATGTGCCACATTTTCTTTATCCAGTCTATCATTGATGGGCATTTGCGTTGGTTCTAAGTCTTTGCTATTGTGAATAGTGCTGCAATAAATACACGTGTGCATGGGTCTTTATTACAGAATGATTTATACTCCTTTGGGTATATACCCAGTAATGGGATTACTGGTTCAAATGATATTTCTGGTTCTAGATCCTTGAGAAATTGCCACACTGTCTTCCCATAATGGTTGAACTAATTTACACTCCTACCAACAGTGTAAAAGCATTCGAATTTCTCCACATCTTCTCTAGCATATGTTGTTTCCTGACATTTTAATAATCACCATTCTAATTTGGGTGAAATTGTATCTAAATATGGTTTTGATTTGCATTTCACTAATGACCAGTGATGATGAGCTTTTCTTCATGTATTTGTTGGCTGCATAAATGTCTTCTTTTGAAAAGTATCTGTTCATATTCTGTGCCCATTTTATCATGGAGTTGTTTTTCTTTTCTTGTAAATTTGCTTAAGTTCCTTGAAGATTGTGAATATTAGACCTTTGCTAGATGGGTAGACTGGAAAATTTTTCTTACATTCTGTAGGTTGCCTGTTCACTCAGGCAGTGACTGGTTTTTTGAAAAGGTTAAAAAAATAAACAACTAGCCAGACTAATAAAGAAGAAAAGAGAAAAGAATCAAATAAACACAATAAAAAATTATAAATGGGATATCATAGAAATACAAACTACCCACAGAAATACAAACCACCATCAGAGAATACTATAAAAGCCTCTACACAAATAAACTAGAAAGTCTAGAAGAAGTGGATAAGTTCCTGGACACATACACTCTCCCAAGACTAAACCAGGAAGATGTCAATCTCCCACATAGACCAATAACAAGTTCTGAAATTGAGGTGGTAATTAATACCATACTAACAACAACAACAAAAGCAAAACAAACAAAAACAAGAAAAAAACAGGACCAGACAATTTCACAGCCGAGTTCTACCAATTCTACCAGGGGTACAAAGAGGATCTGGTACCATTTCTTCTGAAACTATTCCAAATAATAGAATAAGAGGGACTTTTACCTAACTCATCTTATGAGGCCAGCATTATCCAGATACCAAAATCTGTCAGAGACACAACAAAAAAAGAACATTTCAGGCCAATATCCCTGATGAACATCAATGTGAAAATCCTCAATAAAATACTGGCAAACTGAATAGAGCAACACATGAAAAAGCTTATCTACCACAATCAAGTCAGTTTTATCTCTGGGATACAAGGCTGGTTTAACACACACAAATCATTAAATGTAATCCATCACATAAACAGAAGCAATGACAAAAACCACATTATCTCAATAGATGCAGAAAAGGCCTTCAATAAAATTCAACAGCCTTTCATTCTGAAAACACTCAATAAACTAGGTATTGATGAAACATCTCAAAATAATAGGAGTTATCTATGACAAACCTACAGGTAATATCATACTGAATGGGCAAAAGCTGGAAGCTGTAAGAGCTCGGACACACCCCCCTCCCTCGCCGGGAGCTCGGACATGCCTCCTTCCCTTGCCGGGAGCTCGGACACACCTCCCCCCCGCCCCCTGCTGGGAATCCGGGAAAAAAAGCCCCGCCAGGACCTACCTGATAGCATTTTGTCCCATCCAGGCCCCACTCCCTACCTACCATTTTGTCCTATCCAGGCCCCACTCTGTGCCTGCCATTTTGTCTTACTGCTTAGCATTTTGTCCTATCCAGGCCCCACTCTGTGCCTGCCATTTTGTCTTCCTGCTTACCATTTTGTCCTATCTGGGCCCCACTCCCTGCCTACCATTTTGTCCTATCTGGGCCCCACTCCCTGCCATTTTGTTCCATCCGGGCCCCATTCCCCACCATTTTGTCTCACTCACCTTGGGCACAGCCAATCAAATGCCTCCACTCCCTATAAAATCCCGTGCCTGAGGGGAGTCCGCGCGACTTCTCTGGCCTCTTCTGTCGGACTGCAGAACCTCACCCGGGAGCCTGAATGAATTCCTTTGCATCAGATCTTCTCATGCTGGCCTCAGTTTCTTCGTTTTATCCTCAGTGAGAACAGACCTTACAGAAGCATTCCCTTTGAAAATCGGCACAGAACAAGGATGCTCTCTCTCACTACTCCTACTTACCATAGTATTGGAAGTTCTGACCAGGGCAATGAGGCAAGAGAAAAAAATAAAGAATATTCAAATAGAAAGAGAGGAAGTCCAATTGTCTCTATTTGCAGATGACACGATTGTATACTGAGAAAACCCCATCGTCTCAACTCCAAAACTTCTTAAGCAGAGGAGCAACTTCAGCAAAGTCTCAGGATACAAAATCAATGTGCAAAAATTGCAAGCATTCCTATATAAGAATAATAGACAAACAGCCAAATCATGGGTGAACTCTCATTCACAATTGCTTCAAAGAAAATAAAATACCTAGGAATGCAATTTACAAGGGACATGAAGGACCTCTTCAAGGAGAACTACAAACCACTGCTCAAGGAAATAAGAGAGGACACAAATGGAAAAACATTCCATGCTCATGGTTAGAAAGAATCAACATTGTGAAAATGGCCATACTGCCCAAAGTAATTTATAGATTCAATGCTATTTGCATTAAGCTACCATTGACTTTCTTCACAGAATGAGAAAAAAAATACTATAAATTTTATATGGAACCAAAAAAGAGCCCATATAGCCAAAACAATCCTAAACCAGAGTTTAGGATTAGAAAAAAGCCAGAGTTGGGCACGGTGGCTCATGCCTGTAATCTCAGCACTTTGTGAGGCTGGGGTGGGTGATCGCCTGAGGTCAGGAGTTTGAGACCTGCCTTGGCCAACATAGTGAAAACTTATCTCTACTGAAACTACAAAAAGATTAGCTGGGTATGGTGGTGGGTGCCTGTAATCCCAGCTACTAGGGAGGTGAAAGAAGGAGAATTTCTTGAACCCAGGGGTTGAAGGTTACTGTGAGCTGAGTTCACACCATTGTACTCCAGCCTGAGCAACAAGAGCAAAACTCCATTAAAAAAAAAAAAAAGAACAAAGCTGGAGGCATCACATGACTTGACTTCAAATCAATACTACAAGTCTACACTAACCAAAACAGCATGGCATGGTACTGGTACCAAAACAGATATACAGACCAATGCAACAGAACAGAGATCTCAGAAATAATATACACGTCTACAACTATCTGATCTTTGACACGTCTGACAAACACAAGCAATGGGGAAAGGATTCCTTTTTTCAGTAACTGGTGCTGGGAAAACTGGCTAGCCATATACAGAAAATTGAAACTGGAATCCTTTCTTACACCTTATACAAAAATTAACTCAAGATGGTTTAAAGACTTATATGTAAAACCTAAAACCATAAAACCTCTAGAAGAAAACCTAGGCAATACCAACCAGGACATAGACATGGGCAAAGACTTCATGACTAAAACACCAAAAGCAATTGCAACAAAAGCCAAAATAGACAAATGGGATCTGATTAAACTAAAGAGCTTTTGCACAGCAAAAGATACGTTTCCACTTTTAAAACAAAATTTATTTTAGAACAGTCTTAAATTTGAAGAAATGTATTTATGGGATATTGTGACATTATTATTAGATAAACTTTGTATTTTATTTTATTTTTTAAAATTTTTATCCAGTGCCCTTTTCCTGTTCTGGAATCATATTCAGAGCACCTCAATACATTTAGGTCTTCTTAGGTGCCTCTGGCTGTAACAGTTTCTCAGATTTTCCTTATTTCTGATTACCTAAACACTTTTGAGGAGTTCTACAAGTATTTTATAGAATCCTCCTCAGGTGGAATTTGTTTGATGTTTTCTCATTTTTAGAGTAAAATTGTATGTTCTTAAAAGGTAGACCACAAAGAAAAAGTCAATTTTTATCACATCATATCAAATGCACATACTATCAATATGGCATTATTGTTGGCCTAAATCTTTTTTTTTTTTTTGTATTTATTTTTTGATATATAATGTTTGTACATATTTATGGGGTACATGTTATATTTTGATACATGTGCAGAATGTATAATGATCAAGTCAGGGTACTTAGGATATCCATCACCTCAAGCATTTATCATTTCTTTGTGTTAGGAACATTTCAAATACTTTCTTCTAGCTATTTTTATTTTTTATTTATTTATTTATTTATTTTTTTATTGCATTTTAGGTTTTGGGGTACATGTGAAAAACATGCAAAGTTGTTGCATAGGTGCATTCATGGCAGTGTGATTTGCTGCCTCCCTCCCCCTCACCCATATCTGGCATTTCTCCCCATGCTATCCCTCCCCAACTCCCCCCCCCGCTGTCTCCCCCACTCCCTCACAACAGGCCCCCGTGTATAGTGCTCCCCTCCCTGTGTCCATGTGTTCTCCTTGTTCAACACCCTCCTATGAGTGAGAACATGTGGTGTTTGGTTTTGTGTTCTTGTGTCAGTTTGCTGAGAATGATGGTTTCCAGGTTCATCCATGTCCCTACAAAGGATGTGAACTCCTCGTTTTTAATGGCTGCATAATATTCCATGGTGTATATGTGCCACATTTTTCCTGTCCAGTCTATCATCGATGGGCATTTGGGTTGGTTCCAGGTCTTTGCTATTGTAAACTGTGCTGCAATGAACATTCGTGTGCATGTGTCCTTATAGTAGAACGATTTATAATCCTTTGGATATATGCCCAGTAATGGGATTGCTGGGTCAAATGGAATTTCTATTTCTAGGTCCCTGAGGAATCGCCACACTGTTTTCCACAGTGGTTGAACTAATTTACACTCCCACCAACAGTGTAAAAGTGTTCCTATTTCTCCACATCCTCTCCAGCATCTATTTTCTCCAGATTTTTTTAATGATTGCCATTCTAACTGGCGTGAGATGGTATCTCAATGTAGTTTTGATTTGCATTTCTCTAATGACCAGTGATGATGAGCATTTTTTCATATGTTTGTTGGCCTCTTGTATGTCTTCTTTTGTAAAGTATCTGTTCATATCCTTCGCCCATTTTTGAATGGGCTTGTTTGTTTTTTTCTTGTAAATCTTTTTTAGCTCGTTGTAAATTCTGGATATCAGCCCTTTGTCAGATGGGTAGGCTGCAAAAATTTTTTCCCATTCTGTTGGTTGCCGATTCACTCTATTGACTGTTTCTTTTGCCGTGCAGAAGCTGTGGAGTTTGATTAGGTCCCATTTGTCTATTTTGGCTTTTGTTGCCAATGCTTTTGGTGTTTTGGTCATAAAGTCCTTGCCTACGCCTATGTCCTGAATGGTTTTGCCTAGGTTTCCTTCTAGTGTTTTTATGGTGTTAGGCCTTATGTTTAAGTCTTTAATCCATCTGGAGTCAATTTTAGTATAAGGTGTCAGGAAGGGGTCGAGTTTCTGCTTTCTGCATATGGTTAGCCAGTTTTCCCAACACCACTTATTGAACAGGGAATCCTTTCCCCATTGCTTGTTTTTATCAGGTTTGTCAAAGATCGGGTGGTTGTAGATATGTTGGCCTAAATCTTAATCACCTGGATGAGGAAGTGTTCACTAGGTTCGGGTAAATTTATTGTTTTTCCTTTCCTCTCTATTTCCATATGTGCTTTTGGGAGGGAAGACACTACCATAGCCCAGACTTATGTGCCTGGGAGTTACACCTCATTGAAGCGGGGACATATCTACATACATTATTTGAAATTCAACTGCCTAGGATATTTGTTGCTTCTCCCCAATTTTTACATATTTAATCATTTATGTACATAAGTATGGTCTCACAGATATTTATTTTGTATCCTGTGTTATAATGCAATTCTTTCTTTCTCTCAAAATGTGCCAGATTTGGCCACTGGTAACACATTCAGCTGGCTCCATTTCACATACTCTACTATATTTGTGGTCTTTTTTTTTTTTTTTTAATTTTCTACTTTCTTGCACTAAAAGATATCTAGCTCATCTTGTATATATCCTATCCCAGCCTGCAATTCTACCATTTTTCTATGGAAACCCAGCTTTTTAAATTGAAGAATGACAGTGGAAACCAAGATTGAGGTATGGTTGTTGATAATGGGGCATCATCGTTTCCAGATACTCTTACATAACGAAGGAATAAAACACATGTGCATGTGCAACCCTTGTATATAAAATTATATATGCATATATCTATAGGTAACTACACACACACACACACACACACACACACACACATATGTATATAAACATGTGCTCATCCTGGTGTCTCCAGTTATACAGCTTCATCCCGTTGCTTTCTCCCACCCCGATAGTAAGATACCTAGCTCCAATATTTATCATCTATTTGCTGCATATTTAATTCATATATTGTGATTGCTACTTTTGGTAACATCTTTACTGGATTGGGGTACAGCATTATTTATTCTCAGTGCCACTAGTGTTTGTCCGATAGTTCAAAGACTGGAGAATCTGGAATTTGGGCATCAAAAGCAGAAAAAGGGTATCTTGGCTCTCAGAGAGAGAGAGCAAGGATCTGCTCTTCTGCTCCTTGGTGGCTCAGAAGAGGCACAGGGCCAATTCTTCTTCAGCTGAAGGAGATTTTCAGGGGGTGTTGCCTTTGAATGGGATGATTGAGCTGCCTTATGTGTGTGTGTCAGGATATTTCCAGAGGAGATTGACCTGTAAGATCTGTGGACTGAGTGGGTAAGAGGTGCCCTCAATGGGGGTGGGCACCATCCAATCACCTTGGGGCAGATGAAACAAGACACTCAAGAAAAGGCTGATTCTTGCCCTCTCTCTTTGAGAGCCAGGACACTCTTCTGCTGTTGGTACCTGGACTCCAGGTTCTCTGGCCTTGGGACTGTGGGACTAAAACTAGTGGCTCCTTGGGCTCTTGGTCCTTAGTCCTAAGGCTAAGAATTACCCCATCAGCATCCTCTTTTATTAGCTATCAGAACTAATAAAAGTTTGGTGAAGTTGCAGGATAAAAAATCCACATAAAAATCAGTAGTATTTTTATACACTAGTAACAAACTATCTCAAAATAAAATAAGAATAAACTTAACAAGGATGGTGGAAAGCTTTATACTGAAAACTATGAAACACTGATGAAAAAATTAAAGAAGACAGAATAAATGAAAAGATATTCCATATTCAAAGATTGGAAGACTTAGTAGTGTTAAAATATTCATTTTACCCAAAGAAATCTAAAGATTTAATGCCATTAACATCAAAATCTCAATGTCATTTTTACAAAAACAGAAAAAACATTCTAAAGTTATATGGAACCACAAAAGACCCTAATAGCCAAAGCAATCTTGAGAAAGAAGAACAAAGCTGAAGTCATCACAGTTCTTGGCTTTCAAAGTTACAGCAAAACAATATGGTACTGACATAAAGACAGACATATTCACCAATGGAATAGAACGGAGATCCCAGATGCAAACCTATGTATACCTGAAACTGATCTTCCATAAACCTGACAAGAATATGCCATGGAAAAAGGATAGTCTTTCAACAGATGTTGTTGGGAAAATTTGATAACAACGTACAAAAGAATGAAATTAAACTCTTAGCATATACCATGCATAAGTATCAATTCAAAATGGATTAAAGACTTAAACATAAAATAAGAAACTGTGAAACCCCTAGAAGAAAACATAAGAAAAAAAAAATCTATGTGACATTGATCTTGGCAATGATTTATTGGATTTGTCAACAAAAACAGAGGAAACAAAAGCAAAGATAAACAAGTAGAATTACATCAAACTAAAATGCAACTTCAAAACAAAGGAAGCAATCAACAGAATTTAAAAACCTCCCATTGGCCAGACACAATGGCTCATGTCTGTAATCCCAGCCGACTGGTGGATCACTTGACCCCAGGAGTTTGATACCAGCCCGGACAGCACGATGAAACTCCATCTCTTCAAACAATGCAAAACTTGGGTGGGTGTGGTGTCATGTGCCTGTAGTCCCAGCTGCTTGAAAGACTAAAATGGGAGGATCACCTGAGCTGCAGAGGTGGAGGCTGCAGTGAGCCAAGATTATGCCACTGTAATCCAGCCTGAGACATAGAATGAGATTTGACTCAAGTAAATAAATAAATAAATAAATACTGCTTATGGAATAGAAGAAGGTATTTGTTTTAGTTTGAAATTCCCTAGAGAAAAATAATTTTGAGCCTGTGTTACTGTGTTTATTCATCATTTGCATATTTTCTTTGGTGGGGAGTCTATTCAGATCTTCTGTTCATTATCTACTTGTTTTTCCATTGTTGACTTTTAAGAGTTCTATGTATATTTTTAAAAATATTATTTAGTCTTACCAATCTCTTAACATTACATTTCACAGAAAAGAAGTTTTGAATTTCCAAATTATTAACTTTTTATATCTCATCTATTGGGTATTGTATCTAAAAACTCATCACAAAATCAAAAAACCCATCATTTTCTCTTCTGTTAAATTCTAAAAGCTTTATAGTATTTCTTCTCTATTTAAAGCCTATAAATTTTTGGTGAATTTTTGCAAAAGGTGTATGTTTTCTATCTGAGTTTATTTTTCAACATGGATATCCAGTTTTTCCATCCTGATTTATTGTAAAGACTATCATTTTCCCATTGAGTTTCATTTGTTTGCCAAGGAGCAGTTGGATATATTTTTTGAGCCACTGTGGGTTATCTATTCTGTTCCATTAATCTATATGCTTATTTCCACCAGTGTCTCACTATCATGTTTCCTTAGCTTTTTAGTAAACCTGGAAGTCAGGTAGTTCAGTCTTCCAATATCTTCTTCCTCAATGGACATGGAGTGCTGGCTCCATTCTGAGTCTTTTGACTTTCCATATAGACTTAGAAACAGTTTACTGTGATAAACCACAAATATCATAAAATGGCCTGCTTGCATTTTAATTGGGATTGCATTGAATTTATACGTCAAGTTGGGAAGAATTGATAACTTACCAATATTGAGTCTTCTATTCCATGGATGCAGAATATCTTTCCATTACTTTTGATCTTTGATATTTTTCTTCTGAATTTTATAGTTTGACAAATAGATCCTGTATATGTTTTCTTGGATTTAGACCTAAGTATTCTATTTTTATGACATTTTAAATAGTATTGAGTTATTAATTTCAAGTTGCAATAGACAAGATTTTGGGAAAAAGTTTATATTCTCAATATAGGTTGGATGTTGTCCCCTCAAAATGTCATGTTGAAATGTGATCCCCAATATGACAGTGGGGCCTGGTGGGAGGTATTTGGGTCATGGAGATGGATGCCTCATGGCTTGGTCCTGTCCTCACCACAGTGAGTGAGTTATCTTGAAATCTGGTTGAGTAAAAGCGTGTGGCAGCTCCCCTCAACCCTTTACTCTCTCTCTTGCCCGCTCATTCGCTGTATGATATGCTTGCTCCCACTTTGACTTCTGCCATGAGTAAAAATTTCTGAGGCTCTCACCTGAAGCATAGCAGATGCCAGTGCCATGCTTGTGTAGCCTGAAGAACCATGGGCCAATTAAAACTCTTTTCTTTACAAGTTACCCAGTCTCCAGTATTCCTTTATAGCAATGCAAGCATGACCTGATACATTCTTATATGAAACATGTAAGAGTTCCTGTTCTCCACATCTTCATTGGGATGCCCTGATCTGCTTTTCGCTTTTCTTTGAGTTACTCTCTTTTCCTGTCAGCCTCTTCCCAGTGGATTCTGCTGGACTCAGCTTGCCATAACACACTCCAGACAAGGGCCAGCCAATCTAAGTGTGTCATGTTAACCTACAGAAGCCAGAGCAATGAGAAGTGAGATGAACAACTGTAGGCTGCCTGATTTCTAATCCCATGCCAGTTGGTTTACTTACAAAATAAGTGGCATTTCTTGAAAATACCTGTTCTTCTTACTTCAAACATTGCTTCTTTAATCTCATTGGGCATTCTCCTCACTATATGAAAAGTATTTTCTTTTTTAACTTTTACTTGAAGTTCAGGGGTACATGTGCAGGTTTATTAAGGGGTAAGCTTGTGGCATGGTGGTTCATTGTATAGATTTTCTATCACCCAAGTATTAAACCTACTACTTATTATTTATTTTTCCTCATCCTCTCCCTTCACCCTTCACCACCCTCTACCTTTTGATAGGCACGGGTATGTTATTCTCCTCCATGTGTTCATGTGTTCTCATTATTTAGCTCCCATTTAGAAGTGAGAATATGTGATATTTGATTTTCCCTTCCTGCATTAGTTTCCTAAGGATAATGATCTCCAGATCCATCTACATTCCCACAAAAGACATGATCTAATTCTTTTTCATGGTTGCACAGTATTTCATGGTGTGCGTGTATCATATTTTCTGTATCTAGTCTATCATTGATGGGCATTTGGGTAAGATTCCATGTCATTGATATTGTGCATAGTGCTGCAGTAAATATACACACGCATGTGTCCTTATAATAAAAAGATTTATATTCCTTTGGATATATATCCAGTAATGGGATTGCTGGGTCAAATGGTATTTCTGTCTTTAGGTCTTTGAGGAATTGCCACACCGTCTTCCACAATGGTTGAACTAATTTAAACTCCCACCAACAGTGTCTAAGCGTCCCTTTTCTTTCACAAACTCTCCAGCATCTGTTATTTTTTTATTTTTTAATAATAGCCTTTCTGACTTATGTGAGAAGGTGGTAAGTGTTAAAAACACTTTAGGGATTCTTGAGTTGGTTAAATATATTTAGTCAGATTCATGATACATTGTATTTTTAGGGAAATACAGTTAACTTGAAAATTAAAGCATTTAATTTAATTGATAAGTTGAATTTATCCTCAGAAAATATTTCTAATAAAGTATTAGAAAATATTTTCTAATCGAAGATAAATGCAACTCATCAACTAAATTAAATACTTTAATTTTAGAAGTTAATTGTATTTCCCTAAAAATACAATGTGTCATGATTCCGACTACATATATTTCAGCAACTCAAGAGTCCCAAAGGTGTTTTTGACACCAGTTTCTGGTCATGATGCCACTCCGTCCTCGGCAGGCAGGAACGAGGTCAGTGTGCAATAGCACGGCACAGTGAAGCTGGAAGTCTCACGGCCTTCAGAGAAGCCTTGGCTGATGTGGGGACTTGATAGTGCTCCCATGTGACAACCCAGGCCAGGGTCCGAGTGTGCATGGCAGGTGAAACAGATTTTTAAAATAAGGTGCCAAGACCAAGTCATAATCAAAACTCAAGATGGGCCTTGCACAGCTTCCATGTCTTCTTGTAAGTGGCATTTCTCTGGTGCGTTATCCTGAACCTCCATTTCATAATACATTGTAGCTGCATATTCTTCTCTAGATCTTACTGTAGCTACCATTGTAAAACTGTCTCTGTGACTGTGGACTCTCCTCCCAGTGCGCTACAGGCTTCTTGAGAACAGGACTGGTGTGTGCCATCCAGCTCGTGTTTCCTGCCCCAAGCAAAATGCTCAGCCCATAGCAGACTTAGCATAAATGTAAGTTGAAAGAATGAAGGGCTAAATGAGTGCATAAATACATAACTAAATGAGTGGCTTGGATGATAAGCTCTATCGTAAGCAGCTTGATTACCTCTAATGAAAACTTTAGTTTGTTGAGGAATGAAAGCACTCTTGAACATGCCTTTCCCCTGGTGCAGCCTCTGCTTTTGCTGTCTGTTGGCTGGGTCCCCGTTAGAGTCTTCTGATGTCAGAGGGATCTAATGCCAGTGCCTTGGCCTGGGGGGACACCTTAGAAAACACAGGTCTGAGCCTTCATAATTGCTCCTTAGGGGGAAATCCCAGGTGTGCTGGGAGGGGCGGGGAGTGTCGCTAGATGGTTAACCTACTATTCTTACATCTTCATCTTCTTACTCTCACTATATATATATTTTAAATCTGTTGGAATAAGTAGCAGCTCTTTCTCTCTACTGACTTTCTATCTGATGAGCAGCCAAAGTCTGTAAGTATGTGCAGAAAAGACTGAACACAGCATATCCCAGCTACAGGAATACACAAAAAGGGCCCCACAGCCTTTCTGAAGAAAAGGCAGCTATCAATCAGTCATTCAACTGAAGCATGCATACCTGCACCTCCAACGGCGACAGGCCTCTCTTTGCAACAGCTCAGCAAAGTGCAATGGAGCTATCAGATACCAGGTTTCCCCAATGCCAGGTTAAGGCCACATAATGTTTTTTACATTAATTTACACAAGAATGAGAGTGGAGACTTTAGTAATACGGCTTTTAAGCAAAATTGTCAATTAAAAGTTATCTGAGAAAAAAATATATATAATATATATGTTATATATTTGTTATATATATGTTATATATAACATATAAATATATATTATATATAATATATATTTTATATAATATATACTATATATGTGTGTGTGTGTGTGTGTATGTATATATATATATTTTCCCCGAGACAGAGTCTTGCTCTGTTGCCCAGGCTGGAGTGCAGTGGCGCAATCTCAGCTCAGTGCAACCTCTGCCTCCTGGATTGAAGCAATTCTCCTGCCTCAGCCTCCCAAGTAGCTGGGATTACAGGTGTCCACCACCACGCCTGGCTAATTTTTGTATTTTTAGTAGAAACAGCATTCCATCATGTTGACCAGGCTAGTCTTGAACTCACGACATTGTGATCTGCCTGCCTTGGCCTCCCAAAGTGCTGGGATTACAGTCCTGGGCCACTGAGCCCAGGCAAAAATTTTCTATATACAAAGAAATGTAAACACCAAGGCAACAGGAAAGATAAGCATTTTAAAGAAACAGCAAGGAGGCCAGGATGGTAGGAGATAAAATCAGAATTTATAACTTGTGATACGCATTTTATTGTTGTTTTGTTTCTCTAAACCTTAATTAGCTTCAAGACTTCAAAGACATGTACAGCTTCTCAGAGGAGATTTATGGTTCCATGGGGATGCTTGGCAGTTGTGAGGGTGCCTCACCAGGCTAGTGAAGCTTGAAGGGGAAAAGAGGTGGTGAGCAGAGAAAAGTAACTAAATATTGAAGAAAAGAGTTTATAGTCCCCTCAAACTAGCTCAGTTCCTCTAAACCCTGACAGATGTGAGCTGTAGCAGCAGGTGAATCTGGAGTGCCTGAGTGAGACATAAATGCAAGCAGAACAAATTTTTATTTTAATAGATATTGATTCACATTCAACGTTTTCTTAGCTAAAGACTGGTCATGAAGTTGCTGAAACTCTTAAATCACAGTTTGCATAAGCCTGAGAGCAACAAAAATGCAAGACATACTGAGAGGAGGAGGGGATTTCTAATAAAGCCTATGAAGAAACTTTCATAAGGCTACGGCATCCATCATGTTGTCACCAATTTTACGGTTAAAACACAGTTTGAAATGATCTTCAGTAAAACTTGAAATCTAAAATGTGGTTCTCAAAATACATTTCAATACATCAACATTCTTCAGGATTTCATCAGCAGTTATTACAACTCTGTCTGCAACAGCGAAATCTGTTTAGAAATATGTCACCATGGTGAATTCCTAGACGTTGTGAAGAGGATGTGTAAGAAACCTCAGAAAACTAACTGAGTAAAAGATTATAGGTATGTTTTTATGTAAAGTGAGGTAAGTAATTATATAAGTTACTTATGTAATTTTGTAAATTATTCTATAAATAATATTTAATGGCAATGGGAAAGAAATGTCATCTGAGAGGTCAGCAGCCACTGTCAAAGTGGAATCGTTTTGAAGAGAAAAAGCACAACAGGATTTTCTCATGAAAAATCGGAAAAAAAATAAGCCTAAGTCCACTGAATATTTAAAAGGTAGAAAAATAACCACCAAAATAATTCTTAAAAAGGTGGTTGGACTGACTTGAGAAATTTAATAATTGAGTTTAGCCTTTGATGTTCAATAGTTCCAGGCTGATGGAGATAATCAATAGGAAGGCTTTTATATGGTAATTCTCAGCAGGTCTTAGCACATGCCTTTTTCCCAGCACTGTGTCTATGTATTCATTATATTGCTTCTGGAGTTCTTGGGATGTGAGATGTCTGGTATCTACTATCTATCTTGTGGCACAGATGCCTCTCCCTGAAATGCGTTTTTGAATCAGGATACATATTCAAAGATTAGATACTCAAGGGTGATTCACAGATTACATACTTAAGGGGCTTAATCAGAAACCACCAAAGATGAGAGGTGTACTGTGAATTGGGGCATTACTTTGGGCCAACAGATAGAACAATGCTCAGCTGTGACCCGCTGTAGTGATGGACGTAGATCATAACTGCTGACAAGGAGCACTTTTATTAAGTCACAGAATCAGTGTCTAGAAGCACCCTAGAAGTGATCATCAATGACTGAAAATTCTCTTTGGACAGCAGATCATCTTACTTTGGACAGTATCTTTGGACAGCAGTCCTATATACTGAACTTATATGTAAACAAGATGCAACACCTACCTACCGGTCAATGAACGGTATATCCATGTTGAAGTGATTCCTAGCCCAAGAAAAAGAGTCAGGATTTGGTGAATCTCACTTTGGGCACATATGTTAATAGGCTTTGTCTTAGCACCATGACTGCAGACATATAAGAAGACCAGAAAAATCCTGGTACATGTCAAATTGAAAATGTTCTAGTGAGAATGCATTCATGACTTAAGAATAACAGGAAGCTATAAGGTGAAAAAATGTCCCAGAAAAGTTAGAGAAGGCTAGTTAGTCAGGGAATCTATGAACTCACTTCTGTAAAGGGCTTAATCATAGGACAGAGGTCAGGCTTTTCATGTCCCAGCAGTACATTGCACTGGCCTAACTCATAAAGTATGTCTCTCAATGCCTTCCAAAATCCCATATATTTGTTAGTAGCTACAAGACATAATTCACATGCCATATAAATCACTCATTAAACTGTACAGTTGTGCAAACCTCACCATGCTCTGATTTCTTTCACTAATGTTAGGTTTTCAGGTTTATCCACACTACAGCATGTTTCCGTACTTCTTTCTTTTTATTTCTAAATGCTATTTCATTGTATGTGTATAGTATACTTTGTCCAATCACTAGCTGATGCACACTGAGTTGTTTCTGCTTTTTGGATGCTATAAATAACACCACTATGAACATTTGAATACAAGTTTTTTTAAGCACGTTTTCACATTTTGGGGTAAATACCTAGAAGTCAAATCCCTAGGTCATGTGTTAACGCTGTGGTTAATATTCTGAAGGACATCCATCCTGTTTTATTAAGTGATCTCACCATTTTATGTCCCCACAAGAAAATTTTGAAGGTTAAAATTTTTTCTTATCCTCACCAACATATGTTATTTTCTGCCTTTTTTATTGTATACATTGTACTGAGGATTTTGCTATCCAATGAAATGGTATTTTGCTGTGATTTTGGTTTGTATTTCTCTAATAACTAATAATGATCATTTTTCTGTTTGTTGACTATTTCTATATTTTATTTGAACAAATGCATTGACATCATTGCCCATTTTTAAATTGTGTTATGTTTTGTTGTAGTTGGGTGATAAGAGATCGTTTTACATTCTTTATATAAGTCCCATTTTAGATGTATGATATGAACGCATGTTCTCACACTTTGTGAGTTGTCTTCTCAGTTTGACGACATCATTTGCAGCAGAAAAGTTTTCATTTTGATACAGTCAAATGTTTAAGGGTGTTTTGTTCACTTGTTTATCACTTATGCTTTGGTGAGATATCTAAGAAATCATTTCTTAACCCTAAGTCATGAATAGTTCCTATTATTTTTGTTCTAAATGTTTATATCTTTAGCTTTTATATTTAGGTCTGTGGCCTAGTTTCAGGTAAGTTTTGTGTATGATGTGAGATAAAGGTCAAATTCATTATTCTGCAAGAGGGTATCCAGTTGTTTCAGCATTATTTGTTAAAAAGATTATTCTTTCCCCTATTGAATTTCCAGTGTGCATCTGTCACTTCTTTTGTTACACTTATTTATATGTATTTTATTATTTTTGATACTACTACAGATGGAATTCTTTCCTTACTTCCATTGTTGACTTGTTTATCACCAGTGTATAAAATACAAAAGTTTAAAAGTATTAACCCTGCATCTATTAAAACCTTGCTTAACTCATTTATTAGGTATAAAAATTATACTTGATACCTTAAGATTTTCTGTATACAAGATCATGTCATCTCCAAACAGAGAGTTTTGCTTCTTCCTTTTCTATCCAGATGCTTATTATTTATTTTTTATTCCCAATTGCCCTACTTGAAACCTCTAGTACAATATTGAATAGAAGTTACGCAACGGTCATTCTTGATTTGTTTCAGATTTTTGGGAGTTGTTATCAAAATCCCAGTGATGTTTGTTACAAAAACACCCATCATGAAAGACCTATGCATCTCAAACAATCCTAAATAGTCAAAATGTACTGAAAAAAAATAAAGCTGAAGAACTTAGACTTCTTATTTGAAAATTTATTTTAAAACCAAAGCAATCAAAATAGTGTGGTAATGACATAAAGACAGACAAATACATGGATGGAATAAAATAGAGAATCTAGAACTAAATTCTTATGTATATTATAAAATTTTTTTTACAAGTTTGGCAAGACCATTAAGTGAGAAAGAGGAATTTTCAAGAACTGATGCTGGGAAAACTATATATCCACATGCAAAAGAATAAAGCTGAACACTTATGTAACACATTATACAATTAACTCATAATAGATTAAACACGTAAATGTATGACAAAACTATAAAACTCTTTGAGGAAAGCATAGGGCAAAAACTTCTTGACAGTGGATTTGGCAATGATTTCTTGTATATGACACCAAAGACGGGCTACAAAAGAAAAAATAGACAAATTATACTTCATGAACTTTTAAATTGGACATTAGAAAACAATATAAACAAAATAAAAAGGCAACTCTGAAGTAGAAGAATTTGTAAATCATATGTCTGATAATAGATTAATATCCAGAACATATATAAAATTAAAACTCAACAACGAAAAGACAAAATATTCAATTTAAAAATGGGCAAAATACTTGAATAGACATTTCTCCATTTCTCCAAGGAAGATATATACATGCCAATTAAGCACATCAAAAGACGTTTAACACTACTAATCATTATGGAAATGCAAATCAAAACTATGATGAGACTCATTAGGATGGCTCACACTCTTGAGGATGGCTACTAAACACACACACACACACACACACAAATAATAAGTGTTGGTTATGTGGAGAAATTAGAATCCTTGTTCACTGTCATTGGGAATGTAAAATGGGGCAGCCACTGTGGAAAACAGTACGGCGGTTCTTCCAAACATTTCAAAGTATGATTAGTATATGATGCAGCAATTCTGGTGCTGGATATAGGACAGATAGAATTGAAAGCATGTTCATAATAGTATTATCCACAATTGCCAAAATCTGGAAGTAACACAAGTGTCCATAGATGATGAATATATAAGTTAAAGGTAGTACATACATACAATGGAATATTGTTCAGCCTTAAAAAGGAAGAAAATTCTGCAGCACGCTACACATGGAACCTTAAGGATATTTTACTAAGTGAAATAAACCAATCACTAAAAGATCAGTACTATCGATTTCACTTATATGAGATACCTAAAGTAGTCAAAATCATAGAGACAAAATATATAATGGTGGTTACTAAGGGCTAAAGAGAGGGGAAAATGGGGAATTATTGTTTCATGGATAGAGAGCTTTGGTTTTTCAAAACAAAAAAAAACCTTATGGAAATGGATGGCATTGAGGGTTGTACAACATCATGAATGTACTTAAAATAATATTTAAAATAGTCAAGATGCCAAATTTTGTATTATATGTATTTTGCCACAATAAAAACCTGAAAAAAATATTTTAGGGAGAAAAATTCACTCTTTCAACATTATACATTATGTTAGCTGTGGAAGTTTTGTAGATTCCTTTTAACAAGTTGAGTGAGTTTCTATTCTTAGACTTTTTATGGCTTTTACTATAAAGGACCATTGGATTCTGTCAAATGTTTTTGCTGCATCTTGTTAGGTAATCTTGTGGTTTTTGTTACCTTTATTCTACTTACATAGTTTATTGCATAAGGTTTTTCTTTGTGTATTAAACTACTTTTGACTTCCAGGATCAGTCCTGCTTGGTTATCATGTTTAATCCTTTTTATTTGTTGCTGACTTTAAACTCCTATCATTTTGTTGAAGTTTTTTATATTCATAAAATGTATCTTTCTTTTTTATCTGCCTGGTTTGGGTATCAAAATACTACTGATTTATAGAATTAATCTCTCTATATTATATTTGCTTTAATTTTTTGAAAGCATTTGTAAAGGATTGCTATTAATTCTTATTTTTATTTCTTTTACAAGCTGGCCTTTATTTTTAACTGAAAAGTGAAAATGATGTGTATATATATTTACATACAAAAATGTATGGTATGCAACATTATGTTTTCATGAATGTACACATTGTGGAATGGCAAAATCAAGCTATTTAACATATGCATTACCTCACATATCTTTCGTGTGTGTGTGTGTGTGGATGTGTTTGTGTGGCAATTCTTTTAACCTTGCAGAAATTTCTTCAGTGAAGTCATCTGAGCTAGGCTTTTCTTTGAAGGAAATTACAAATTACAAGTTCACATTGTTCTTATATATCAAGTTTTCTATTTCTTCTTGAGTCAGTTTCAGTAGTTAGTTTCTTTCTAGGAACTTTTTCATTTCATTTAATTCATTATCATTCAGTTGTTCATAGTTTACAAGAACTAAATTTCAAAATTTGCAGTTATAAAATTCAGAATAATTTATTAAAATAGTATAAGCCTTTAGATTCCCTTTGAATTGTTGTTCACATTGGGAGCATATAGTTTTAGGGCAGTGGACTAATTTGTTGCATATCTTTATTTCTGTGTGATTATATTTTATTAATAAGCCCAGAAAATTAACGTATGTATAAGATGACAAAACGTACCCAGTGAGTATTAGGATGCATTTCCCCACATGGGGATCTATGAAAGAAGAATCTGTATTATAATTATCACATGGTCTTTGCTCCGACATCTCCCCCATTCAAGGGCATCCTTGATCTAGAGTCCTGATCTCTTGTCTGTACCGAAAACAATTACAGAAGAAAAGCTGTGGGTGCTTGTGTCATCCTGAACTTTTACAATCTTGTGAGAGAAAGCTATAGCAAAATACAATTTAAAATTTCTCTTCATGCCCAAAGCCATTAGCCCTGAGAAATGCTGTTATGTTTTCAGTGTTGTCATAATGCCAATCACACCATGGTAATGCCAATCATACCATGGTAAAATTATGGATGACTGCCACCCCAAGAAGTGAAGCATCCTCATTTTCCCCACCACTTAATCCCTGAATATTCTCTTCCAAAACAAACTCAAAAACCTCAATATTCCCCAATTGAATTTTCTTCTGTAAAGAAAACCTGAGTCCCATGACCTGCTGGACATTTGCGCTAGTACAGCAATTGCCCGTGTGCTCTTAGAGATATCTAAGAACTGCAGCAAGGCTGAATGGCTGTCTAGGAATTAGAGTGCATCAAGGGTCTACCCAGCATCTTATGCCAACGTTATCACTGTGAATCTGGCCTGCCTTCACTAGTAAGTCGTGCCAACTGTACGGCCCTAAGTTGTGATCTTGGAATATGCTCGGGGTCGTGTAAAATCACCATTCCCTAACTGCAGCTGGTGCAAGTTGCTGGGCCCTCTATCGCAGTAAACGTTATGCAACACAACTGTAGGCCTGTTGTTAGGACTCCAAGAGCAGCCAAGAGATCTTATCCTATGTGAGTTAATTGTCATATCAAAGAGTCCTGAGACACACCGGGTAGATCCTTGGCTTCGGAAATAAAGCAGTCTCAGGTCCTTGAGATCCCATGGTTCTGACAGTCTCATCTGGTAGCTGCCTTTCCATCTCCTCCACGTCCTGAGAAAAGATCTCATGAATCACAGAATATGTTGGAGGTGGTGCTGGCAGTCTCTCAGCATCTGTCTTGTTGAGCAAGGAGACTCTGTGTTAGACTGGGAACATGGGAGGAAAAAACTTGAAGGAGATGCCAGAATGAGTGACTCTGAGATATCTTAACGCCTACATCTCCTTTCTTGGCAATGCTACAAGATGTCTGTATTTTAATTTTTAATGGTTCTGACTTGAATAGAGTCTTCACTCTCAAACTGCTGCAATGTCTTCCATTAGAAAAATATTTCCTGGGAACAATTCAGTCTTCTCTTTTGAGAATAAATGGACTGAATGAATAAATTTTAATTGTACCAAAGCACACCGTAATCTTTAAATAATGAGCTAATTCTGTAAACTTACATCAATGGGGGCTCCTTCCCCTTAGCAAAGTCTTTCTGCAGCAAGCAATAAGGCGTGGGCTGCAGTTACCAAATTCTTAATGGTGGCATTTCCTTATCTCTGTCTTGTAGTTGTACATTTTTAGCACCCCCACAAGTCACCTAATTAACTTCTGGTGGCCACAGATACCATGCATATTTAATGTTATTAAAATAAGTTTGGCCGGCCAGTGCTGAGCAGTGTTCAGCACACAATTAAGGCAGTCCATCTTGACTTCACACAGTGGGCTGCTCTAACCTGGCAGAGAATTATTCTGATACCTCACATGCATCCTCCTCCTCCTTCATTGTTTTATATCACATTCGGTTTCCAAACAACTTTGACTGCTGCATGTGCAAAAATTAAAATGCCATCTGAAACCATCATTATGCCCATAGAGCATACATCCCATGCATGACTCCTATCACTTAAGATCTCTGCTAATTTCATGTACTTGAACTTTTGAAGGGAAGGTACTGGCCCCAGGTCCCCATGCTGTAAGGGTTGTGGGAATATGACTGCTCTCAGTTCTCTGATTTCTGAAACTATTCACAACAATCTACCATTCTCTACTATGAAACATCTGAAAACCATTTTGTTAAGAAAAAATCAGCTCACCCAAAGGTATTTGGCATTGCCACTCCTGAAGACTGCTACATATTTATTGTGATTTGCCATAACAACAAACACAGAGGGATTGTGTTTGCTGAGGTTAGCAGTAGTTCAGTCTCTGCACTGAAATACACTGAAGCAGGGATGTGGTTGTATGTTTTGAGAAATGGTGGAAATCCCATTTTGCCAACAACTGTGTAAAGATTTGAAATTATATGACCCACAGTTGTGGGCACTGAAAGTTAAATGGGATGGGGAAAGTTGGCAGCAAGCATCCTTTAAAGTCAGTGCTTATTTTCTTATTTGCATTACAAGTTAGAATAATTCTTATTTTACATTTGAGAAAATTATAGCAGAAGGTGAATGTATTTGCCCATAACAACACAAATAGCATTGGAGTTAGAATTTGAATTCAGTCCTCTGGCTTCAAATCTTACTTTTGAATCCCCAAGCAATGCTAGCCCTTTGCTGCTTTCTGCTACCTAGCTACCCTACCTAGACAGTTAATTCTAGACAAAGTTTTGTGGACACCAGCTCACTTACTGTAACCACAAAAGCATGGATACCAAGTTGCATCTCAAAACAAATTCTCGTTTCTCTAAACTCACTGTGCACAGACTGCCAACCTCTCCTTCCAGGAAAACAACCTTCCCTCCACACTCCCTCCCTCCCTTTCCTTCTTTCTCCCTCCTTCCCTCTTCCTTCCTTCTTTTTTTTTTCATTCTTATGACAGTAATTTTAAATTTCTCTGACAAGACCATCACAAGACTAAAATACAAAAACATAGCTAACTAGAATTTTTAAATAATGGAAAAAAACAAACACTTCCAAAATTTTACCATAGTTGAAAGACATTATTTTAAATACTGTCTTTAACACTGTAAAAATAATTTCGTTCCCTTGAGGGAATAGGAATTTCTCACCTACAGTACATTATCCAGAAGAAAGGGGCTTTCACTGGGCAAGCAGGGATCTCTTTTCTATTCTTCTTACAATCGGCTTCATGGCAATTTCTAGAGCGAGAAATGCACTGGTGTGAAGCTTAAAGTTTATGTGTGTGTACATGTGTATGTGTGTTTATGCATGTATGTGTGTGTGTGCTTGTGTGTACATGTGTGTGTGCATTTATGTGTATGTGTGTGCATGTGTACATGTGCATGTTTAGAGATGTTCTTGACATGATGTTTTGTAATCACAATTTCAAACATCAATGTTTCTGGGCATTTCTTGCCAATAAGTTGGAGAACAACAGACAGCGGAAAGGTAGGGCTTTGCTGCTACCTCCAAAATCTCCATTTGAAAGGAGGAGACCACATTTCTGGAGCATGGCATGTAGGCTCAGGGCTTCCCTTGGAAATTCTTGCCTGGGAGTGTTGCCCTGCCCTCCGAAGCCACCTGCCCCTACAGAGGCCCTGTCACTCATTAGGAATCCCTTGGTGGAGAGAGATTAAGATTTACTGGGTCAGGTACCACTCTCCTTTTAGAAAAAGAGCTTTAGTAAAAGGAAATTGTGTGGAATTTTCAGCCTTTTAAAAAACATAATACCTTAATATTTGTATTAAATCAAAGCATTTAGTTCTGGCTGTGTTTGTTTTATATTAAAAATACTTCAGAAACTTTAACAAAATTTGTTTTTTAGAAAATCAGAATCCTGAGAAAGTTTACTTTATAATGTAAAAGCATTTAATTTTAGGGTTGCTTTGTTTACCGTAAAAGCAAAGAGATATGTGTATATATGGTTTTGAATGCATTTCTTTGAAAGAAAAAGACGTGGGGTTTGAATACGGGTAGTGTTTGATGATGAAGTTAGATTGGAATCAGATGTAGGGTGTTTGGAGCTAGAGTTTTTAGCTGTAAGTGGGTGCTAAGGTTTCAGTCTGGGGTTGAAAGTAGGAGCTGGGTCACAGGGTGAGGGTGTGATTAGGTCAGAAGCTAAGCCAGTGATGAGCTGAGGGAATACCTGGAAGCAAACTGATGAGTTGGGGCTCGGGCCTCCCTTAAAACTACACGGTTTCCTTATCACCCTGTTCGAAGTGTTCCTTTCCCGAGAGTTCCTTGTGCTGGGACAGATACCATCCTTGGATCAAACATTTGGTTCAGTTTGAGGTTCATGCATTTCTTTTGTTTTATAAAGAAAGATCTCTCTTTTCCCTTGACTTCCAGGTAGCCACCTTTCCCCATGTCCACAGGGGAGGTTCAGCTTGTTCCATGTCCCCTTGTAGTTTCTGCTTTTCCTGTGATCTTAACGAAGGAAAATTACTTAGGGCTTTCAGTTATCTTAGGTATTTGATTCTTAATTAAATACTGTGAGTGAAATATGATTATTTTCCTCCTTTAACAGAGATAGAAATGAAGCTTCAGATAACCCACGGTCATAGACCAGGTAGAGTACACAGAGTTGGCATTTTATTTAGAAAATATGTATATGTACATGTATAAAATCTGTAGTCAAAAGGGAGGAAGGAAGAAAGGAAGGGAGGGAGGGAGGACGGGAGGGAGGGAGGGAGGGAGGGAAAGGAAGGAGAGGGAGAGAGAGAGAAGGAATAATGAATCATACCAGGTCTTCTGAGACCCAAATCTCTGATTGTTCAGTTGTACCTGCAGCCTGATGATTTCCTACCTCACCTTGTTAGCTACGATTCAGTGAGAATTAAAGCAGTGAGCCCTGGTGTCTAAAATCTCACCACCTATAATGCACATATTTGTAAATGCATATAGGAAATGCAGAGACTTAAATATAATACGGTAGAAACATTCAACCAACATATAAATGGAAAGTAGGAAAGTAAGATTTAACTTTAAAAGGAAATTTTAAATCTTGCTATATCATTATCTACTTTAGGACTCTAAATATACGTCGGCTGGAGCCCTGAGAAGTATATCCCCATTACCGTAAATTCCACTTAGATCATGATGGGGATTAGTGTGAATCAAAAACCAAGCCCTCCTTCCATGTGGAGTGGCAAGCCTTCACTGCAGCCTCATTTCCACTAATCTGAGGCTGCTGTGTGATCTTTGATCACACCAAGTATTACAGATGGAAGAGTACTCTTCTCAAATCCCCAACGTGTTTCCAACTGTCAATACAATCCTTTTTAAGTGTCAAAAGCAATTGCTCTGGTTTCTACTTATATTGCTAACCATAGCAGTACATTTCAGTACTTCTAAAGCAAAACAACAACCAAACGGCATAACTGCGGGCCAGAATTCTGACAGGCACATTCACCCTCAGCTTTAAAGGCATTAGGAATCCATCTCTAAAAATTGCCGTTTATGTTAACTGCACTTTAAAGATTAGGTATTTCACTCTGCAATGCCTTATCTGGGAGGCAAAACGCCCCCACTCCAACCCTTGAATAATACAAACATATCACACAGGTTACATGTCTAGCCAGATGTTTAAAATTCACACAGAAAATGAAGCGTTTCCAGAAAATGCAATAAACATTTTAATATTTGGAAGCATGTGAACAAAGGATGTCTCCCATTTAAAAGATGATCTCAATGAAATTGAATTCATCCCTATAAATTATACAAGACAATGGTTTGCAGTAATTGATGTAATAAAGGAGTGGGTAGAAAGAGGCACAATTCCCTAAACTCGATAAAATAAGCAATCACTCTTGCTATCAGAATGGCAGTATCAATGGGACGTCGTCTGTGTCTGAGCACAACCTCACCAACCCTGTTGCATTTAAGCGTCAGAGGCCATGGCCTTATTATCTTTCCAGGATGTGCATGTATAATAAGCTTCTCCAATAAATGAAAGGGAGATGTTTCTGGCAAAATGAAAAATGGTGCTAAACTATGTCCAGATGATTAATTCACAGAAACTCTCCATCACACAGCGACGACATATGCCCATCTCCTCTGTTGTCCCCTTGGAGATTTTCCTACTAAACGTATGTGCATATTTTTCATGGCCACTGATATTTGAATTGCAGCCTGCTCCCATGCAGAACATGAAACACTTCAAACTGCATAATGCTGACTAAATTATCAAGTCTCCAGTGGCCTGAGGCAGCAATAGCCATAATAATAAGTGTGCTTAAGTGGTTTGTGCAGATCTCCCGCCCCCTTCCCTTTAATGCCTTGACTTATCAGGGTTTTTTCCTTTTTCCCCACATAACATTACGGACCACTTTGTGTTGGGGAAAAGCAGTGGTCTCTCATTGTATAATGACTATTCAAGAACAGAAAAGGTGGCAGTGGGTGGCTGATTTGTAATCATGATTTAATTGAATAAAGCAGTCACCTGGCATCCTTTCATCTGTTGTTATTTCATCTTGTTTAAATACAGACAATGCAATGATTCGTGCACATTAAAGTGTAGCACTTAGGTTACGTTAAACGGTATCATCCACTTGCACACCTAAAGTTGGTGCATCAATCCTGAATAATTTTCCATCATTTAAGAGATTTTGCATTTATTATTTTCTTAAGAAAACGAAAAACACAAAAAAGAAACTACATATATTTAATAATTTTGTAAAAAAAAGTGCTAAAATGTTGATGGTATTCTATTTATCCTTGTCTCTTTTAAGGGTTGTGCCAATTGAGATTTAATTTTTAGCATAGCTTGGGATTAAACAAAATGTCGTTTAATACTATGAATTTATGTAACCCACTATGTGCCAAGCATTGGTAAAATAAGTATTTTCCAGTTTTCATAAGTCTTTGATGAGGCTAAAAAAAGAAAGCACCATGTGCCCAGAATCTGAACAAAGAGAATCTTACCTGGTTGGAAAAAGCAATGGATTCAATGAAGGTGAAATGAAGAACAAAACTGAAAGGTGTTGTACCAACCTGGCCCCTCTCAGTCCTGCGGCTTGGAATGGTCGGCCCAGTCCACATATCAGGAGCTGGATTCAAGGCTGAGTCACCAGTGAGGTCTCCACGTTCACCAGGCCACAGCGACTCTGTCAAGGGTGGGGGCAGCTGCAGGTCCTGCATCAGTGGATCTGGAACCCAGGAATTGCACTGGGGAGAGAGGTACATTCTTCCACTGGAGGCTGCCAAGATGATAAAAGGGAAGGCTGGAGCAATTGGGATTCACTTTTTCTTACAAATGGGAAGACCTGCTTGTATGTAAGCCACCCCAATGAAAACAGACCTTAGAGAAAGGAGCAAGAATGTTGGCCATGACTTTGCTTGCGTCTTCAGGTAACTGTATCCCTGTACTTTTTATCTGTGTGAGCCAACGGGTTTCCTTTTATGCTTCAGCCACTTTGAGTTGATTTTCTAATTTGCGATCAAAATACTTCTGACTCTTTTGGTCCCTTCTCCTTCACTCAAATCCCATGAGAATCATTGCTTGCTGAGCCATCTCAGTTGTCATAATGAGATAATAAAGCTGTGGTTACCCTCTGGGAGCACAGCAGGAGAAAATCTCATCTCTCCCAGTGTAAAGAGAGGAAGCAGGCCTGGCCCAAGCCTATGAGGACCTAGAATGCCGGATGCAAGGCCTTGGTGAATCAGGGGCATATAATAAAGATTTCCAATAATAATACCAGATGCTTAGAAAAAATTCAGATTTTCCACCAAAAACTAAATGTTTCTGCCTTTTTCCAATTCTGCCAGCATGGCCTCTTTAAGGATTCTTAGAGTGGTGTCCACATTTATTCATGGTATCAAACAAACAAAACATTTCTGCACATCTGTCTGAGAAGTGAGGGCGGAATACAGAAACAATTCTATCTAAGACCATTTAGGGAAACCAAGTGAGAAAGGAGGCCACGGTTTTTGTTTAGTCCTAGGAAAGTCTGTCCTTTCACCCTAACTGCTATTAGCTGCAGAGTTAGCAAAATGGCTTTCATCAGAGGATCCTGCCCTCTGGATCTGGCCGCTGAGTGGTGGAGGTGAGAAAAATCAGCCCTATGAGTGCACAATCAGGTGCTATGAAAAGAGCTGCAAGCTCTGCTTTAATAAACTTCAGCACAAAGACATAGAGTTCCAAGCAAAGAAGACAGTGAGATCGAGCAGACAGGCTGAGAGGTGGGATCAGGGTGTTGAGTTTTTGGAGGCACCCACCAAGTTGAAGAAATCATTTTGCTTCTACAGGTCTCTATACACTCGTTCCTACTGGGTTTTGCCCAGAAAAATGAATAAGGGCCTTTTAGCCAATGGTTCAGCTAGTGAATCTGCCCAAGTTCTGACCCAAGACTGGCCCTGATGCACTCCTGCATCTCTTGTTCATTTTTACTTCCTTTTCCTCTGCAAACTGGAAGAATTTTAAGAGTTCAAGCCCAGGTGTGGTTGACAAGATCAATTGGAACATTTGCTTCTTTTATTTTTGCATTATTGTTTTCCTTTGAATAGCATATGCGTGAACATTAAAGAAAAAAAATAAACAAAAGTAAATGGCACTAACCGGGAAGTAGTGAAGAGTCCATCTCCTGCCACCCATGCGCTGGACCCACCCACAACCTTTCCCTCCAGAGAGGCATCATGGCCACCAGTTCTAAGCAGGAGGTGGCTCTAAGAAATATCCCTAGAAGATGAGCTGCTGAGTCAAAGGGCATGTGCACTTTCAACACAAAAAGATATTGACAAATTATCTTTCATAAATTGTATTAATTGGTACTTCAGATAAATTTGGAAAAGTGACTGTTCTTCCACGTTCACCAAGAAAATGGCATCAATCTTGTAAATCTTTGCTGATCTGATCATGTGAGAAATATTTTATCTTGCATTTATTTTTGATGAAATTTGATTGTTTCATATATGAAAAGATATTTATATTTTCTTTTATAAGCTCTCTCTGTATTCTTTGATAGTTTTTTATTGTATTAGTCTTTATCTTACTGATTTATAGAACTTTCTTATATGTTAGTCCTTTGATATGAGTTATGATTATTTCTTCCCATTTGTCATTTGGCTTTTGACTTTGTTTTTGATTTGTAACCATGAATTGTTTATTTAATAGAGTAAAACCTATCAGTTCTCATCTTTTATGGCTTCTGAGTTTTGCTTCATTTTTAGAAACCTTTTTTATTATATGATGATATTAGAAAATCCATCATGTTTTCTTATAGCATTTTTATTGTTGCACATTACTTTTTCTACTACACATTTTGTGCATTTGCACTTTATTTTGGTGAAGGATATAGGGTAAGATCCCTCTCTAATTTCCAGATGTTATCCAATTGTTCATATAGCATCTACTGAATAATCTATATTTCTCCTAACATTAGTAGTAAAAGCCTTCCTTTGTGATACTACCAACATCTTCTTAGCTAACTTTTCTCTCGCATGGTTTCAGCTGTATTTTGTGGGCATATATTTTAGTTGGATTTTGTTTCTTGTATCCATCATTATTCTTTTTCCATTTCTGAATCTAAATCATTTAGATAGAACTAAGTCATTTTATATAAGGAATAATTTTTACACCTTATTTAATATTAAAACCCACTTTTGCTAGCCTCCAAGAAAGGAAAGGAGAACTTACATGCAATATTTATTATGTCATAAAAGATGATGCAAAGCATGTTTTTGAGAATACTGTAGTATCCACTGTGGTCATTAGAAACAATTTGAAGTTTGAAATGCATTTATATTGCTTTCTCTTTTTCTCTCTCTTTTTGAGGTTGACAAGATAAGAATCATTTCCTATGAAACACAGATAACATTTGAATGTCTTATACTTTTTCATTCCAGAACCAAGATCCAGAAACAAGAGTTTCTGATATATTGCTGTGGCCCAAAGCATTGTTAAAGAAAATTGAAGTTTTACACATATCTACAAATTCAAGGACTCACAATTCAAACTTAAACAGAATACACTGAAAAATAAATTATCATTTCTCATCTCTCTCCATGTTAACTATAAAGTAGGTCCTGATGGCTATAAATTTCAAATACATGACAATGCCTGGACATTTGTGGACGGCCACAATGGGACTTAGATGCACAGCTAAACAGGAGCCCGGCCCATATTGAGAAAAGGAACAAAGCATGTTTCTGGTGGCTAAAATTGATACACAAGGTGATTGACTTTTACGTTTTTCTAATGTGAAAAACAAGAAGCCAACCAGTCAACCACAACCACAAACTAAAAATCTTTAAAACTGTATGGATTTGAAGATAGATCCAGAAACTATTAAGTTGTCTGGCATACTCTAGACAAAAGAAAAAATAACTCAAACTGAAAGGTAAGATTCTTGCTTCAGAAAGAGCTTACTATTTAGTCCTGGTTTTTTTTTTTTTGTTTTTTTTTTTTCATAATTTAATGCCAATGATAAACTAGAAGTTTAACTCATAGGCATGACTTCTCTAATGGAGAGGCCTGTAGTCATTCAAAGCTCATGATATGTCACACTGGGCCATGTGGTTAATGATTAGCTCTGGAACTGAGAGAGGCTATTAGCCAGTGGAATAGGAGAGTCCTTATGACAGAGAGGAAACCTGAGGAAGCCTACATTCCTCTCTTGTGGGTGAGCATGAAACATCTCCTCCAGAGCTTACAAATGGTAGACCCCAGGAGAATACAAGTGGATGGAAAGAATAATGCAGAGGAGGAGAATGACTCAAGTAGAAAGGCCCAGAAACAAGAAGAATTAAGGATGGTGCCCACTGGAAGTAAACAGTGGAGACAACGTGAAACTATTCATTTAGTACAAAAGGAGAAGGAAAAGAAGAAAAAAAGAGCAAGGGGACAAGAAAAATTAAATAGCAAACATATATTTAAATTCATCCATTAATATGTACATTAAATGTAAATAATTTGAACGGAAAAATAAAAGGTAGAGATTGTTATGAAAAAAGCAATTTAAATTTTTAAAGAGTACTAAAAATAATGAAAAATATTTAATGCATACACTAAGCAATAAAAGCAGAAGTGGTTATATTAATCTCAAATTAAATTTCAAAACAAGGAATAAAGAAAGACTTTTCATAATTTAAAAAGAATATATTGATAAAGATTATTATTGCATCCAAATGTATGAGAATTAAATATCAAAACTTCAAAATAGTAAAAGAAAAATGGTCAGAACTAAAAGAAATAGAAAACTCTATAAAAATAGGAGAGTTCTGGATTCCCTGCTTAATAATCAATAGGTCACATAAACAGAAAATTAATAAGGAGCTAGAAGATGTAAAAAAAGCACTAGTGACCTAGCTGATATTCATAGAACACTTACAGCACTCCACTCACAACAAAAGACAGATTCTGTTTAAGTACACATGAAACATTTATTAAGGCATACAATATTCTAGACTACAAAGCAAATCTCAACACATTTAAAATAATGCAGTCATAGTCTGTACACAGTGAAACTAAACTTAAAATCAATTGTAGCATTGTAAAATCCCCAAACACTTGCAAATTCAAAAAATCACACTGCTCTATATCCCAGGGGTCAAATAAGCAATCAGAAGTAAAATTAGAAAATACTTTGAGTTAAATGACAATGTGTGTCACACAGCTAAAGCAGTGCTAAGAGGAAAATTTGTAGTATTAAAATTCTTACATTGAAAACAGGAAATACGTCAAATCAATGACATCTACCTTAGAAAGAAAGAAAGGGAATGGCAAATTAAATTTAAAGTGAGTTCAAGTAATGGTAAAAAGAAGAAAAATATAAAAATCAGAAAAACTGATAACAGGAAAGCAACAGAGAAAATTAATAAAACAAAAAACTCATTCTACTTTTTTTTTTTTTTTTTGAGATATGGTTTCGCTATTGTTGCCCAGGCCAAAATGCAATGACGCTATCTTGACTCACTGCAACCTCTGCCTCCCAGGTTCGAGTTCTTCTCCTGCCTCAGTCTCCCGAGTAGCTGAGATTACAGGCACACGCCACCACACCCAGCTTATTTTTGTATTTTTAGTAGAGACGGGGTTTCACCATGTTGGTCAGGCTGGTCTCGAACTCCTGATCTAAGATGATCCACCCACCTTGGCCTCCCAAGGTGCTGGGATTAAAACAAATGGAGGAATATGAGTTCTTCAGGAACTGGCATGGGTAAAAATGGATTTTCTGCGAATCAAAAGGAATGAAGTTTGACCATGATCTATTCTGTGATCACCAAATAGGTTGTGGTGATCACCAAATAGCTTGTGTGACTACTGGGGATAATATCTGAGTCTGTTTTTGATTTCAAACAAAATGCTCTAAATAGTGTCTGATGCTAGCTAGGCTAAGTTCTAATCTCAAATCAAATCAATGAAGAAGCATCATAATTCTTATCAAAGTTAAGAAAGACTTAAAACAAGAGCTCTATCTGAGGAAGTTTACAACACACACATAAAAATCAATGTATTAATGTGTATTAAACTCATCCAAAATGGCTCAGATCCTTTGAAACTGTAAGCCTTTTTCTTTCATGCTTCTCAGCAATCAGGCCAGGTGTGGTGGCTCACGCCTGTAGTCCCAGCTAATTGGGATGCAAGGTAGGAGGACTGCTTGAGCCCCAGAGAGACCAGCGTGGGCAACATAGGGAGACCCTGTCTCTAAAAAAATAATTTTTGAAAGAAGGAAAGAATTAGAAATAAAACAATTAAGTGGAATTTTAAGCATTAAAATGTTTATAGAAGAATTATTTACAATAGTAAGGAGAAAACACTCATACTCAATATTTGACAATTGGTGACTGGTTATTATGTTGGATCCATTAAATTAAGAGACTCTAATAAAATAAAAGATTATGATATTAAATTAATGAGCCACATGAAGTAGTCTTAAGGCTGGTTTTAATTTTATCTTCAACTTTGTTTTGCATTGTTTCTACACTTATATGATAAGGTTATTTTTAAGTTAAATTTCCCTAAAATAATACCAAAGTAAAGGAGGAAACCAAGGGAAAAGTAATACCTTGTTTATCAATCACTTATTTATTTGGTATTTAGTGATTGTTGAGTGTTCATTGGTAGAGATATTATCCAAAGAGTACTTTTTACTACTAAATTTTCATTAAAATGAGTAAATCAAGACGAGAAGAAAAATCGAATGATCGAATTCATGTACCCCATCATCTCTGTTGCAGACTCTCTTGGCTTATGTCATATAAGCAAAGTTTTATAAAATAATGAGTGATCTAGCTACCCGCACAAAAACTCCCCTACAGGCAGTTTAATAAGTATTTTCCAGAGTGTGTAAATAGGCTCAATAACTTCAAGTGGATCATTTTACTTCCTGCCAGGTCTTGGAAGCAGCATTATTGAAGGCTGTGTATGGGATTGTTAAGAGCCAGGCTCTAGGCTAAAGGCTTGGGTTCAAGTTCTTATTATTCTTTATTAGTTCTGAAGCCTTGGTTGAGTTACTTCAATTGGTTTTTCTCTCTGAACTTCACTTTTGGCATCTGTAAAATGGATATAATGATCCTCAACTTTTTGGATGGTAGTAACAATTACAGAAAAGAACTTTTCAAAGCACACATGTGTATGTGCACACACACACACAGATAGTTCTCCTTAATTAGAAAATGTGTTGCCCATTGCACAAAAATCTACTCTTCATATCATTTAAAATGATAAAATAATACACACTACTGTACATCGTGTATGTTCTATGTGCCAGGTACTATATGCTTATATGATTTCCTCTACATTTCATGCCACATTCAAGCTAAAGAAAAGAAAATGGAAGAACTAAGGGAGTGAAAAAGATGTAGCACCCATCTAACACAATAATAATAACAACCTGTTAGATACAAACACTGAAACAAACAGCTGTTTTAGACTGTCTTCTGTAACTATTTTTTTTTCCCTTTTAAATCACTGCTTTCATGGTAAGAGTTTTGTATACTTAGCAACACAACTGTAATGTAATAATAAGAGAAGGGAGAAGAGAGAGAGACAGACAGAGATTTCTAAAGAACAAAGAGAAAGTAAAGTTTCAAGTTGTATAAAAATAAATATTACTTGGTGATGCATGTTATTCAGAATCATAAAATAAAAATTCAAGCATTATATCAATTAAACCAATTATCTCTGTCCATTAATTATCTTGGTTATAAAGAAAAGTATGACATTTAGCATCAGTTTAATTTTATTTTGATGTTTAATTTTACAGAATAATGTAAGACTCAATTAGTAGGTTAATTAGCTATGTAACCAATAAAATGAATATTGACAAAATCTAATTTTATTCTTATATATGGAAATGATCTCCAAACATAAACATGCACTATTATTCAAATGCTCACATTACCTGCATTTCATAGAGATTAAACAAATAATATATTTTCACATGATTTTATTTATCAATAGCAAGAATATTTTTTCACACTGAAATGGGACGATTGTATTTTTAGGTGAATAATATAATTGAATACACTTTTCAAACTCCTGATTTTATGTTTTGTGATTTAGTCATTTGAAAATTGGCTTCTAGGTTTTCTTCATTTTGATTTGTGAATTCATTGTCTCTCCAGGGCTGGCCAATGTCACTTGAGAGGTGAGTAGTTTACATGAAATAGGTATGTTTACGATACATTCTAACAGCAAGCATGCAAAGAAGGAAAATAAATTGTTCAATCTCACATACCAGTTATATGAGTCTATTAAATTTGCCTAGTATTTTCCTTCTGCACCTATGTCATTTAATTATTATTGCAAGGAAATAGAATAGTCTTCTAAAATTAAATATTACCAGAAGATTTCCAATCACCTGATGATCCTCATTTGAAATATTTTCAAACAATCAGAATTTTCCTCAAATTGAATTGTTCAGTTATAGGAATTTTTTAAAGTGACAGATTTACATCATTTTTTTGGTAACAAATTAAACAATGGAAATCAGCTATTATGTGTTGTTTTCAAATGTTGACTTTTCATAGAAAACATTTCTCTTTAAAAACAGCCACTGTCTTGTTCACTACAACTTTACTTTAAAAAGTGCCACCATTTGAACCAAGCATTACAATTTATTTAAAAATATTTGCCCAGTTAACCAAGCTGTCAGCCTGCTCCCATCCCAGAACCTATTGGCAAGGCTGCAACATTTGTCTTTTATAGAAGAAAAGTGCATCCTGCATCTATAAATTTGACTCCTAAGTTAAAAATGTTCCATGCATTTAAGCAGCATAGATCCTTTGTGCTAGAAAAGATTTTCATTATAACTTTCCTCTCATTAAACATTTTGTAAAGCTTTCATGGTATCTCTTTTACAAAACAAATGAACTCAGTTAAAGATACCCTGTGCACTTGAGCACTTACTTCTGGCTTCAATATCTCGACTCATCAGAGCTTGTCTATAAATGATGCAGCAGGTAAATTTCATGTATGGTACTATCTGGATAATTTTAGTCGGGAATCTTGATAATTTTAGTTGGGAGTCTTTTGTCTTTTCTTTCTCTTCTTTCATTCTTTCCTTCCCTCTCCCCAACCTGCTTTCCCCCAACACACTGTCGGAATTCCAGGAAATACAGCCACATCATCAGTGATTACACTTATAATTTTGTAATTTTTTATTATACTTGTTGTTTTCATTTGATACTATTTTTTGGTTAAAGAAGATTTTTGGTGTTGCATGTATCAACTTTTGAGTTATCTGAGGTTTGCACCTAGGCATACACACATGAGCACTTCTTTAAGAATTGCATTACTGAAAAAAATATTGCAATCAATAAAATATGTTTAAAATACTCACATTCTTATTCAATATGGGAGAAATTATCCCAGTTTGTAAATTGTTGTTAGTGCAAAGACACTGATATGGTAACTAAACCTTTTTTCCGTTTCTCCCTGTGCGCAGGGCAGCCTCCACTCCCTAGATTAATAAACTTTAGCCAAGGCCTTGGCGACATAATATTGCTCAGCGGCCTGAAGATTGGTAGAGGTGTGCTATTATGTTTCAGATGCTTAATTTTAAAATGTTTTGCCAATTGAGATGGTTTCACATAGTCAGTAGTTAATTTTTCAAGGCATCATCTTCATAAAGGGTAAGAATTAATGTTAAAAATAGTGGCAATGATATTTACATAAATAATTTACTTGATTATATCACATCAGGCTGGGATCACCTTCTTGATAATCATAATTAAGGCATCATTTTATTGTAACATGGTTGAAAATGGGCCCATTCAAAGACATTTTCTTGTAGCTTTTTCATGCCTAGTGTATTAGAAATTTCTTCAAGCTCCAACCTTAGCAAGACTTTTGTAAACAAATTTTCTTTGTATATGGGCACAGCTGAGCTGCACGAAGTCACAGTACCATGCATTCAGAACAACTAAAGCAGCCAGGTTCTTGGATGTGGTATAATCTCACCATGCTAGGGACACCTGAGTGCTGTTAATCATAGACCATCATCTACCTTGACAAAGGATGGTTCCAAGGTCAACTCACTTATTAAGTTCCAATGAAGCTTAAATTTCATACTCATTTTTGAGATTAAAATAAATACAGAAAAAGTTATAGAAATTTTTTCCTGGAGCCCAGTAGATCCTGCAATTCAAGACATGTGCACATCCTACTGTGAAGTCACTGGTCTAAATCTCTCCATCCTAAATCTAAAGTTTTAGGTTTTTAACTTCTATAGTTTAAAAAAAGTTCTCACATCTATAAGCTCTGGCCTGGAAATTTTGGAACCAACAGGAGTCAACAATGAGATAGTCCAATTGTAGCTCAAGAATGTATATCACCTTACTCCTTCATTTGAAGCAGATTGAAACATTTTTCTAGTGATTTTTAAATTGCAGTGGTCCCATCAAAGAGGAAGCCTTTTTGCCGGACATGGTGACTCATGTCTGAATTCCCAGCACTTTGGATGGCCAAGGCAGGCGGATCACCTGAGGTCAGGAGTTCAAGACCAGCCTGGCCAACATGTCGAAACCCTGTTTCTACTAAAAATACAAAAATTAGCCTGGTGTGGTGGCATGCACCTGTAATCCCAGCTACTTGGGAGGCTGAAGCAGGAGAATTGCTTGAACCCAGGAGGCAGAGGTTTCAGTGAGGCCAGATCATGTCACTGCACTGCAGCCTGGGCAACAGAGAAAGATAGACTCCATGAAAAAAAAAAAAAGACAGGGACTTTTAAATTCTTGACTGCTCACTGTTTCTTCATAAACTACTTTGGAAAACTGGTTTTATTCACTCTCATAGTTTTCTGTTAAAACACTCCTTAATCTAAATATTATCAGGGTTGAGATTTAAATAAAAAGACAGATTTCTAACCCTTTTTTAAAAATGGATATTTTAAAAAATATGAAAGAATCAAGGGGAAAACTAAAGAGATGGCCATATTTCCTGCAGTAAACATGCAATGAAAGGACAGAACATACGGGTGAAGAAAACTTCTCAGCAGGGTCACATCCATAGGAGATTCTCATTGCTACCAGATCACACTGTCCTCCAAAGACAGCCCACTCAGATCAGCCTACCATAGTTTATGCACTTTATAAACTGAGCAAGATAAATAGTGTGTTAAGGCTTTATGGACTTGTTATGACAGCTAATTTCGTATCGCCTGACATAGTATCTGAGCAAATGTACAGATGTTCATTCATTTTCACTCCACTATAGATACTGTAAATTGAGTACCTCTGGAAGTCCAGCCATAACAGCTGACAAATATCCCTGCTACCTAGAAGAATGAAAGTTGTAAGTCACTGGACTTCAACCAGGAAAGTTAGCAGGGAACACGGGGGCCCATGCATCTTTTTAATGACTGTACTGCAGAAACCTAGTGTTGGTGCCTATGACAGTCTACCTGGTGGCTCAGAGGACACCTAATGAATCAGCCATAACTTTAATTTACATGACATTAGGCCTGACAAATGAGGGGCTGCTGCCAGGCCTTTGAGTTTTTCAGCCCCTCCGTGAAACCACCCATTGTGACCCAAACCTTGTATTTGTTTTCTCCTTTACTGTGATCCCTTCCTAATTTTAAAAGGTCAAATAGCTGTTACTGAACACAATGGCATGCAGTCCTTCCTAAAAGTGTCACAGGCCACATGGCCCTAGCATATTATTCCTGCTGTTGAAGCTGGCCAATCATTCCAAAGGGATTGTTTCCCAAATGTTATTCTCTGCAAAACATGCCAATATTTATTAGAGTCTTATCCATGAAATATGTATGACAGCTCCTCTTTGATTTGAGGTTGATTGAAACATAAACTCCATGATAAAATATCAATTTTAAATATTGTCCATTTACTAAAGGGAATGCAGAAGTATCACATAACCTATGCATCAACAATTCCATGTAGCTTCTAACTGCTTATGATTTCCCATTTTCCATATGATTCTTGATTCCCAATCAAGAATTTCATGACTCTTGATTTTCTTGAGGTGTATTTTAAACATCTTTGAAAATAAAGAATTTTAAAGACTATGAATGATAGATCTGATTACATTATATTTCTATAATCATGTGCATTTTTGTTTGCTTTGAGTTTATGACTTAAAAACATTTACATCACTTTAAAGAGTATAATAACAAATCACTATTTTCAGATGCTCTTTGAGATTGTCACAGTCACATTTGGTGTGTGTGTGAGGGTGTGTGGGGCTCTTTTACCTTTGGCTATAAACCAGAGGAAAGCAGTGATTAAGGTAATTGTGATGTTGTAAGGTTTTATTGTTTTTCATTTACGTATATGTTTGTTGTTTGGTTTTGTTTGTTTATATGTTTTGATGTATATATTTGTTTTTTAATGCTAAATTGTGAAGAACAGAAACCAACACTGAAAAAGAATTGAGATTGTAAATGGAGTCTAGTATTTACATTATTGTACATATAATGTGAACGTGCATTCAATGTGAATAAAGCAAATATCTTGTCATCACGATTCTTTACTTAAAAAACAAACAATAAAAAATTAAATATATACTAGAATGTCAAGTAATCTTAATTGCTCTAAAGACAGCAAGGTAAGATAATATAAAGAGAATTTTTTTTTGTAGAAGAGTAAGGGAGAATACATATGTGCACAAATGCAGAAAACAGTCAAAAAGCTTTTTAAATATGAGTCACCATTTAAGCAACCACAGTTAAAGGTAGTATTTAAATTGCAGGTATCAGGGTTGCTTTTACCTCGAACTTTGTCCTAGTATAACACATAACAAAGTAACACTTTAAGATCTGTCTCAAACTTTTTCCATTTCTAGTTTGCCAAAATGTGTGGAAGCATCCTTTTTGTCAATATAGTAAGACAGTATTTCAACAAGGCAAAGAGGAGAGATGTATCTATATGCACTTTCATCCATGCCTCAGTTAATTTTATGTTGCTTTTTTCCTATTTCTTTTCTTGTATTCCTGACAAAATATTTTTAAAGGAAATTTGGAGGGTTAAATGATACTTCTATGTTGAGAACCAATGGAGATGTTGAAGTAAGCTTTTTTAATGGAGAAAAGACATTGAAAGGTTCTTCAGAGAAAGTGTTGACCAATAATGATAACGATGTCAATGGTGGTGGTGGTGATGAAGGCGATGGTGATGATGATGATGATTGCAGAATCAACCAGAAAGATTTTAAAGGGGACAAAATGACCCAATAGAAAAGTTGGCTATTACATGATATAAAAACAGAGACCGCATTAGTCCAGAAGTGAAGGGGCTTGTGTTCTAGCACAAGCTCTGCCATTACTTAACCAAGCGACTATGGGCTCCTTCCTTAAATTATCTGAGAATGGGATTATTCCAACATGGGCAAATGGAGGACATCAAGGCATGTTTGCCCTTCCCATAGGTGAGTAGTAGATTTTATAATATATGTAGTACTTTTTGCTGAGCCTAAAGTTTTTTTTTTTCAACTTTTATTTTAGATTCGGGGGTAATATGCAGGTTTGTAACCTGGGTATATTTCATAGTGCTGAAGTTTGGGGTACAAATAAACCATGACTCAGCTACTGAGCATAAGTACCCAAGAGTTAATTTTTCACCCCTTTCCTGCCCCCTCCCTCCCACTCTCCCCAATCTAGTAATCCCCAGGGTCTATTAGTCCCATCTTTATAACTATGAATGCCCAATGGTTAGCTCACACGTTTACACGCAGTGTTTGGTTTTCTGTTCCTTTGTTAAGTTACTTAGGATAATGGCCTCCAGCTATAACCACATTGCTGCAAAGAACATAATTTCATTTCTCATTATGCTGAGCCCAAACAATTCTAGAATACAAGGTATGTATTGTAAATTGATTAGATATATCCTTAAAGATGAAAACACATCAAGGATATTTTTGGTGGAGTGGTAACAGCCACAAAAATATGAAATTGAAAATATTCTAAGATCCAATTTTATATAAATGGTAGTATTTGTTTCTTTTTTAAACTGGATAATCTTTTATTTATTATATACCCCACGGTTTCTTTATTCATTCATCTGCCTATGGACACTTAGGTTGATTCTGTATCTTGACCATTGTGAATAATGCTAACATGAACACCGGAATGCAGATGTCCTCAAGGTGGGCTGAGTTCATTTTCTTTGGATGTGTAACCAGGAGAATTCCTGGATAATATAATAGTTCTAAAAACAAGCAAGAGCTTCTATACTGTTTCTCTACATAATGACCATTCCGATTTACGTTCCCAATGGTGTAAGTGTTTTTTTTCTCCACATCCTCTCCATACACATGTTGTCTCTTCTCATTTTTACAATAGCCATGTTAAGAATGAAATGATATCTCATTGTGATTTTAATTTAATTTTCATTTCCCTGATTATTAATGATGCTGAGCACTTTTTCACATACCTGACCTTTTTTTATTTCTTCTTTTGAAAAATGTAAATTCAGGTCCTTTGTCCCATTTTTTAAATTGGATTATGTTTTATTTTTGCTATTGAGTTTTGTGAGTTCCTTAAAAATTTTGGATGTTAACCTCTTATCAGATATATGGTTTACAAATACTTTCTTCCAATCTTTAGCTATTATATACCATGAAAAGTAGGATTTATCTCTGGCATGCAAGGTTGGTTTAACTATGCAAATCAATCAATGTGATATATAATATTAGCAGAATAAAAGATAAAAATCACATAATTTCAATAGATGCAGAAAAAAATGACAAAATTGGACATCTTTTCATAATAAAGACTCTAAAAAATTTATACAAGATGATGTTCTTGACATAATCAAGGTCATTTGTGTAGAGCTTATTGCTAACAGCATAAAAATTGGGAAAAACTGAAATCATTTCTTCTATGATCTGATATAAGGCAGAAGTACTCACTTCTTCACTTTTTTTTTTAACATAGTACAAGAAGTACTAGAAAGAGCACTCAGACAAAAAAAAAGAAATAAACAAAAGTCATCTAGAAAAAGAGAAGTAAAACTAGGCCTGTTTACAGATTCCATGATTCTATAGGTAGAAAACTCTAAAGACTCCATGCACACACACACACACACACACATGCACACACACATTCGCACACATACACAAACTGTTAGAACTAGTAAATAATTCCAGTAAGGTAGCAGGATACAAAACCAACATACAAAAATCAGTTGCATTTAATTACACCGATAAAAATAGATCTGGAATAAAACATAAAGGAAACAATTTCATTTATAATAGCATCAAAAAAGAATAAAATACATAGGAATAAATTTAACCAAACAAGTCAAAAATTTTTACACTGAAAACTATAAAACATTCATGAAATAAATCAAATAAGTTACAAATAAATGAAAAGATAGCTCATGTTTATAGTTTAGAAGAATTAATATTGTTAAAATGACCATACTACCATAGCAATATACAGATTCAGTGCAAACCCTATCAAAATCTTAATGGCATTTTAAAAAAAATAGAAAAGGACAATGCTAAAATTGTTAGGAAACCACAAAAGACTCTGAATAGATAAAATAATCTTGAGAGGAAAAAAAGTCGGAGGCATCATACATCACACTTACTGATTTCAACTTACATTATAGAACTATGATAATCAAAACAGTACAGTGGTGGCGTAGAAACAGACACAAGGATCCGCAAAACAGACTAGAGAACCCAGAAAGGAATCCAAGCATGTACAGTCAGCTAATTTTCATGAAGGCACCAAGAAGACACCATAAGAAAAGGATAATTTCTTCAGTAATGGTGTTGGGAAAACTGGATATATATACACAAAAGAAGGGTTTAACCCCTTACCTTACACCATACACTAATGTCAAATAAAAAGTGAATTTAAAACCTGAGTATCAGACTTGAAACCATAAAATTCCTGAAAGAAAGCCTAAGGGAAAAGCTCCCTGATATGGACCTTGGCAATAATTGTTTTGGATATCACAGGAAAACCACAGGCAACAAAAGCAAGCCTGGACAAATGATCTGAAATCTAACTAAAATGCTTCTGCATGGCAAAGAGACCCATCAAGAAAATGAGAAAATCCAAAGGCTTTTTAAAGGTTCTCAAACAACAAGATTAATTGAAAGATTAATATGAATTTTACTTATACTTAGTCCATAATCGATTTCAATGAAATATAAAATGACTAAAATCTTAAATTGTAATTAAGGTAACCCTTCCCTACTACATCTTCTGACCTTTATTACTTACATTCCTATTTCTCCATTGTGATACTTAATAATTATTTCTGTTCTATAACCATAATTTCCATCATGTTCTTTCTTTAGTTTTATGTTTAAGTTGATTCATCTTTTCTCTCATTTTATCACTCATTTATTGGCAAGTGGGAATTAACTAATACGTCTTTTATTGAAAAAAGCTCTTGCAACCTCTATCCCTTGAGTTCCTAATGTTAAAAACTATGACTGTGTTCTTTGTATTTGAATAACCATTTGGCTTATTACTTTTTGCTATGTCTACTTTTTAACATTTTATTTTTTAATAATTATAGACTCACAAAACATCTCAAAAATAGTCCATGGAGTCCCTTGAGCCAGTCACCCAGTTTCTCCCAATGAGGACATCTTATATTAATCTGGAATAAGATCACACCTGGGAAACTGGCATTGGCACAGTACAGTTAGCTGGACTACAGTCTCTGTTCTGTTGTTACCTGTTTTTCATGCATATATTTGTATGTGTGTGGTGTATGTGTGTGTGTGTTTGTGTGTGTGTGCATGGATATACACAATTCGATCCTGAGTGTTAGAACCACCACCATCAGTAGACAGAGCTGAGTCATTGCTTTAGACCAACGGTCCCCAACCTTCTTGGCACTAGGGACTGGATACTTGGAAGATGATCATTTTATGGACAGGAGTGGTGGAGATGGTTTTTAGATGAAACTGTTCCACCTCAAATCATCAGGCATTAGTTAGATTCTCATAAGGAATGCACAACCTAGATCCCTTGCATGCACAGTTCACAAAAGGGTGCTCACTCCTGTGAGAACAGAATGCACGGCTGATCTGACAGGAAGTGAAGCTCAGGTGGTAATGCGTGCTCGCCTGCCACTCGCCTAGTTCCTAACAGGTCATGGACCAGTACAACTCCATAGCCCTGGGGATGGGGGACCCGTGCTTTAGAGGATCTCCCACTGCTGCCCATTGTATTTCCATCTCTGTTCCCTGGCAACTACTAATGTGTTCTCAATCTCCATATCCTTCTCACTTAATAAAGTTATATATGTGGACTCATGTGGTGTATAAAACTGGAGATTGACTTTTTCACTAAGCATAATTCCCTGGATATTAATTGCTACAAGCATCAAAAATTTCTTCCTTTTTATTGCTGAATACTTTTCCATGGTATGGATGTCCCATGTTTTGTTTACCAATTCAGTCACTGAAAGATAGCTTGGTTGTTGCCAGTCGAGGGCTCTTCTGAATAAAGTTGCTATGACCATTAGTGGATAGATATCTGTGTCACTATCGGGTTTCCTTTCTTTACAATAAATGTCCAAAAGTGCAACTGCTGAGTTATATAACAAGCATTTTTTATTAAAAATCTGACAAACTGTTTTCTGGAATGGCTTTGCCACTTTCCATTTCTACAAGCAATGCGGGAGCGAGTCAGTGGCCTGCAGCTTCACCAGCAGTGGGTATTTTAACTTTTCTGGCAGGTGTGTCCTGGTATTTCACAGTGATTCTCATTAATGTTTCATAAATAGCTAAAGATATTGGGCATCTTTTCATACCTCTGTAGTGAAATGGCTGCATGTACCTGTCACCATGTTTCTAACTGGATAGTGTACTGTTATTGTTGTTTTATACTTTAGAGTTTTGAGAGGTCTTTGAGTTCTTTATATGTTCTGCATACAAATTCATTGAAAGATTCGTTGTTCACAAATATTTTCTCCAAGCTTTTCCTTGTTTTTTCGTCCTTTCTTACGGTCCTTTGCAGAACAAACGTATTTTAATTTTGAAGAAGTTCAATTTAGCAAATTTGTGATGTAAGGACCATGTCGTCACTGCCACATCTAAGAATTCTTCACATAGTCCAGGTAAAAATGTTCAAAATTGCTTTAGTTTTAATTGTTCTAGGCCTTTTGCTTTTCTATGCTACGTTCAGAATAAGCTTATCTATCTCTACAAAAACATTCTTGCTGGAGTTTTGGTAGGCATTGCATGAAACCTGTAGATAAATTTAGGGAGAAATGACATCTTTCATATGTTGAGTCTTCCAGTTGATGGATCCCGCCTGTTTCCTGTTTATTTAGAGCTTAGACTTCATCAGTGTTTTATAATTTTCAGCACTCGACCTTTTATATGTTTTGTTTGATTTATACTTAAGAATTTCATTGTGTTTCTTTTTCATCATCTTTATTTTATAAAGGAAGGAGATGACATTCAGGTAATTGGAAGTGAAGTTCCAGTTAAAACTCTGCTTTCCAGACACAAAGGCTGCCCCTTTGCCTGGCTGCCACTCCCTCAGGAAAGCATTTGCAATTGCAAAGCATCTCTTTACCTGGGGAGAATTCCAGGCACTGAGGCAAGCTAGGGCTCGGGCTGTTTTTGAGTGGGGAGGGCGCTGCAGAACGTGGCAGCCTTGAGTAGGGTCTCGGAACAACAGCTGCGGGCTCACCTCACCTTTCACAAACTCTTCATTTCATCCTCACTTAGGAACCACAGACTTTTCAGAAACATCTGGGTTGTCCTAAGGGTTTCTGTCAGTGGCTAAAGAGGTCATAGGCTTTACAACAGAAGGAAGGTAGCCTGAGGGACACAGGAATTCAGTCTTCAGTCTCCTTAAATGTTCTCTTAGGATTCAGAGACACTCAAACCAGAGAGAAGGATGATCTCACAGCCCTTATAAGGCACTGTGTGCCGACGCTCGGTTTGAGTAAACATTTGGATGTGGAATTTTCACTTTCATCAGCAGTTTACTTGCACAGAACACATCTCCTGAAGGGCTTCGGGGTGTCTGGAAGTGGAGATGCAACACGTTACAGGGACCAGTGTGTCACGAGTGAGGGAGACGCAAATCTCTGCACTGCGTGGGATCATCCACACAGCCTATGATGTGGAGATGCCTCTGCAGCCTGAGAGTCCACTCCCTGAGAACCACAGGGATGTGGACTAGAGAATCACACACATGTGAGACTGTGTGTATATACATATATGTAATTTTTGTCTGATGTGTGGTTCACTGGTTTTTATTTGCATTCTTTTCTCTATTTTATAATTACACTAGCCCTACTCTTTCCTTGTGGACATGAAACCTGACCCTCTCAGTGCTAATTGGAGATGCCTAATGGGAAAACCACACATTCTACCAGTGTCCACCACAATAAGCCTTTCCAGTAATTGATGTACTCCAGTGGGTCACATTTCATTACGCGAGGTGACTTCATAAACCGATTTGACAGGTTGTGTGACCACATGATTCATCAACTTCAAAAGCAGGTTTGGGTGGCAACTGGAGGAGCAGCAATGCGAGTCACCTTAAAGCGGGTGAGTGGGAGAGAGTAATTTGCATTATTTCATAAATAGTTAAATACTTTGATATCTACACCAGGAAAAAATGTACTTACAGCTCACATTCTATCTCAGTGCATAAAATGGGGCCATGTGTATCACAGAAAAGCTAGGAATAGGGAAACGTTTTAGACACATATTCCATTTCCTGTGGACTTTAGGGGAAAAGCAAATGCTCCCTCCCTAATTCTCAGCAAAGACTGTTGGTAGGATTTTCAGTATATGGAAGAATAAGACCACAAAAATCTTCATATTTCCTTTGTAAATCTCCTGAGGTCTTCTCTGTTAAAAAAAAAAAAAATGATGCCACATTGCTACTTATAAAGTGATTCTATATGGGGAAAACAGATAATATTCAAGCTAATTATTATGTTGTGAAATTTATTTATTGGTATTTTGGATTGGTAAATCGGATTTTGGTGCTTTTATCTTTTTGAAATTTGAATCAATGTAGATAAATAATTACAATAATAAAAGATACATTTTCTAGTTTGAATATGTTGTAAAATTTAGTTTCTCTAATAAAGAAATACACTCAGGATTCCATATCATCTACAGGTAAGATAAAGCTATAAATTAAAATGTTTTTTTACTCTTTTTATTATTATTATACTTTAAGTTCTGGGGTGCATGTGCAGATCTTGCAGGATTGCGACATAGGTATACACATGCCATGGTGGTTTGCTGCCTCCATCACCCTGTCCTATATATCAAGATCCCTCCCTAATCCCCCCACCCCCTGCTATTCCTCACTTAGTCCCTCACCCCGCAACAGGCCCCAGTGTGTGATATTCCCCTCCCTGTGTCCATGTGTTCTCATTGTTCAACAACCACTTATGAGTGAGAACATGTGGTGTTTGGATTTCTGGTCTTGTGTCAGTTTGCTGAGAATGATGGTTTCCAGCTTCATCCATTTCCTGCAAAGGACATGAACTCATCCTTTTTATGGCTGTATAGTATTCCATGGTTTTTATTACTTTTTAGAGATAATTTTTTAGGTAACACATTCCAAATATCATTTGTTCTACTCAGCGATATTCACTAGCTAGTTGAAGTCTGATGAATAGATTTGGAAGAATGAAAATTTGAAGCAATATACTATTAAAAAACGATCTAGGATTTTTTGTGTGTATGAAAAAGCATTCTTTTCTTTATGTCACTACCATTGACATAAAAGATAGATGATATACAAATGTCCCAAAAGTCAGACATATTGGAAAAGGAAGAATAAACAGGAAAATACCTAAACCTGCCACAGATGATGCCAATTTTCCAATCCCTGGATGCAGTTCCATAAGGCAATAAATTTCATAATAGCCCTGTTCACCCAGGATGTGAGTGCATTGAAAGTAAAATGAATCTGGGGTGATGTGGCTCCAGCGCCCAACCCCGAGCCACCAGGAGACTCCTCTAGTCTAATTGATGCACATGACTCATGAGCCCGATCCCTGTCCCTGCATGAGAAGTAAACTATTTGTATTGTATTTGATTTCTAGTACTGATGTCGAAGATGGCCCTGATTTGATGTTAGAAGCTCAGCTATTTCAGGGTGGTTCCGTCTCTCCAGCACTCTCTGATGCATTCATATCCATCATCACCTATTTTGGGGGTGGTTCCATTCAACCAGCACTCTCAGATACATTCATATCCATCTTTCCCATTCATATCCATCATTCCCTGTTTGGGGGTGCTTCTATCCCACCAGCATCCCCTGATGCATTCAAATCCATCATCCCCTTTTTTTGGGGTGGTTCCATCCCTCCAGCACCCTCCGATGCATTCCTATCCATCATCCCTTGTTTTGGGGATGGTTTCATCCCACCAGCACCCTCTGATGCATTCATATGCATCATCTGTTTAGGGGGGTGATTTCATCCCTCCAGCACCCTCTAATGCATTCATATCATCATCCCCTGTTTTGGGGGTGATTCCATCCCTCCAGCACCCTCTGATGCATTCGTATAATCATCCCCTGTTTTGGGAGTGATTCCATCCCTCCAGCACCCTCTGATGCATTCCTATCCATCATCTTCTGATCTTCCTCACACTCTCATTGTTCCCTGAAGATTTTCTGCTCCTGGTTTTCCTCTCTGTCCCCATGTTTCTCTTGCCCTAAGTGGCCTCAAAATTCCCAAGCCTCACTTTACACCACAGCAGTCAACCACGTGTAGCTGAGCCACACCATGCATGCTCACGTCCTGGCTTAGGATCCTGCCACTGCTTCAATCCCTCACCAACACATTTATTCATTGACCTCAGCCTCCTGTTTGTCATCACCTCTTTCTCTCCCATTATGCCTGTTGTTTGACTTCACTGAGGCTTACATCACACTCCCAAGACAGTATACATTCAATCCAGTGCCTCCGTTGTACCTACTCTAGAAAATGACATTGTGTTTCACATAATAAATCTGCTGAGGAGAACCCGTCTATTTTGCCATGTTGCTATCCCACTGCTTCCACCCATGAAATGCCAGCCCTTGATAATTTCATGTGCCTGCTTTCTCTGGGCAACACCAAGAATTCAAAAAAAAATCACAATTTAAAAAAAATTTATTTAAAATTTTCAATCTCTGGATGCAGTTCCATAAGGCAATAAATTTCATCATAGTCCTGTTCACCTAGGATGTGAGTACATTGAAAGTAAAATGAATCTGGGATGATGTGGCTCCAGCTCCCAACTCCAAACCACCAGGAGACTCACCTGTCTCTGCACATTCACACATGACCACCTTCCTAATCAGTCTAAGAAAGTCATGTCTTCTCAGAGCGTATAGAACTGTCATGAGCTTCAAACTGAAGATGGAAGTGTGAAACATCTCTACCTACCTGAATGGCAAAAGAAGATTAAGAAAAAAAAAATTAAGAGAGAAGAGTGTGAAACACAGACATGAATCTCTACAAATGCCATGCAAAATAAAAAGCTGCTCAAATCGCTGAGCCCAGGAAGGTGCCATCCACATTGGTTGTGGGCAAAGATGAGCTTCAAGAACAAGACCAATGCCATGCCACACTTTTGGTAAGAAACCAAAGCTGGACAAGAGGAGGAGTAACTGCATGCATACACTGTCTCTCAGTACTTTGATTTCTAGTACTGCTGTACTAAAGCCAGCAGGAAAAGCACAGGAAGACAAACTATGTACATGGACATCGGCTTGACCACCACTGTGAGGAATGAATGCCAAGTGACCCCACAGAAATATGCCTCCTTACAAGCTACACGTGTGTCTCCAGCTCACCAAGCAGCTTGGAATGCAGAACAGTAAAAGGAGACAGGTCCCAGACTAAGAAAGGCAACAGATTTCATGAGAAATCATTCTGAGTCAAAAAGTTTCCTCTGGCCTAGGGCAGGCCTCACTCTCTGTTCTTCCATGCATAATTCTTTAAGAATATCCAGATATGAGTTTACATTCAAAATCACAAAAAAAGTAAAAAGAAAAGTGGAGTGAGTATAGTTAAAGACAGAATAAGCAGAGTCAACAATTGCGGATAGAAAGTCACAGGAACAAGGAAAGGAAGCCCCCACTGCTGAATAGTTACAGCTCTGTCCAATGCATGAGCAGAGTGGCATTGGGAAACTCAAAGATATGTAAAATAACTTTTAAAAGGATTAATTTAAAACCGTGAATAGAGTGAAAATGATTTTAAGTAGAGTCAAAGCAGATTCAACCTCCTTGACCCAGATTTGATAACTCAAGCTGTGGATGCTTCTGCACTATGATTCCCACATATGAAAACAAGCATTAGGAGCCCTGAAAGGCAGAATACAATGAACAACTCATCGGAGTGACAGGAAGAGGAGATGAGAAGATACATGGCCTTACGAATTATGTAATCGAGTTTCCAGTGACAGTGGACTGTATTATGGTGAGGAAACAAAAGATGCCATGTTTATTTTTATAAAACCAACATAACCGTGATACCAGAAGCTGTCAAGGACACACACACACACAGACACACACACACACAACCCAACCATCACTGCAACAACCAACAGAACAACCTCACTGCAAATATCAATGTAAAATTCCTCAGTAAATTATCAATAAGGAGAATTAAGCAGTGATTCAAATAACTAACAATGTTCATGGATTAAAAAATTCAATTGTATGCATTTATTAACTAATCAATTAAATGTTGACTCAAAGTAATATAAATCATTGCAACTGATGCTAGTGTGATATTTAGTAAAATTTAACATCAATTTAAATAAAAATAAAACAAAAATATTATTGAAATGAACATATAAATATCTTCCAAAACATAAAAATGTATGGCCAGAGGTGCAGGCAGATGCATCTTGAAAGATAAGAGATGTGTTCTATATGGGGCAATAACTTCTAGTTATCCTTTAGCTAATTTGACCATAGACGTGGCCCAGAGATCTGGGAGCATGGAGGGTTCACATTAGACCTCAGTGCAGACAAGAGCTCAAAACACGAAGTCAGAGTAAGTCCCACTTCAACAAATTGGTGCTCACGCCAGGTTATCTCCAGGAAACAGGCAAACTGAAGAGTAAAAGCAGAAGGATGTACAAAAGGGACCCCCAGGGGTTTCTGGCCTTGACCCGTCCACAGCTATCAAGGAACCCTTGGGAGAGCCAAGTGATAGGAAACCCCAGGTAATGCTGAGGATCCTAGAGCAGAAAAGAAGGGTCCTGACTTCCTGCCAGGATCCCGGGAGGATGGTGCTGGGGCGACCCCGACATCCACAGGGATCAGCTGTCACGCAGTGGAAATGGTGATGAGAGTGTGGACAGACAGCGCCCGAGGTCCAGCCCTCACAGGCATCACTGAGTGTTGCAGAGGGTCCCTCATTCTTTGGAGGTGAAGACAGAGAAGGCGACGACCACAACAGGAAGGCTACCAACACCAGGGATGGGAGCACCCACGGGCGTCGGCCTTGTCGTGTGCCAGGAACGGTTGGAAATATTTTATATACAATACTTTGAATAACAGGACTTTGAGCCAGTCTTATTTTTATTTTTGTTTTACAGACTTACGCCTTCTATGTGCTCATGCACTGTGATCACGCCTGCTTTTCATCATTCATTCCTCTTGGCCTATGCCCACCTCAAGATGCGTTCCGTGCGTACCTTCATCCCCTGCTCGCTCTGAGTATTTTCTAGCTCAGCCTCTCAGAATACATACCCATTGGCACATCTCCTCTTTGTTTGCCAGCCCAGATCATGGATGTGAGCCAGCCCATGGTCTGGCTGCCCTTGGTTCAATGTCTGTTCCAATGAACAAAGGACTGGGGGGTTAGTCTTGGAATAAAATGAGTCTAGGTCTTCTGCACCAATAGGGCAGTGGGAAAAATGCTCACCGTGTCTGGCGTGGTCCATGCAGACTTTATCTTAAAGATGAGGAAGGTAATACAGAGAGGGGAAGCAACAGGTGAAAGGTCGTCGCTAATTCACAAACCTGGTTTCAGCATCTTAAAAACTATAGAGTCATTATTGGAACTAGATGTCTAAAACAGATGACCATTTTCCACTGTGACATTTTGACATCCTTTAACCACTTTCTGGTTCATCTCTCTTTCCAGTAATATCAGTTTATGACTTATAGCACTATGGTATATTTATTTTTTAAATCTGAAGTCGTCAAATAGGCTTCTATCTCTGAACCGCGTAAGAGGTGGCTGTTGGAGGCTATGAAGAAATACTTTACACTCAGCATTGCTTTGCTGTCTGAAAGGGAAAAGAGCATTTTCGTATGCCTACCCCCACCTGCCACATCAAATACTGTCAGAAAATAAGTCTGATTTTTACTCAGTAGTTTGGAGAAAGAAAGAAATTTTAGTAACATAAAGGTTTCGGTCATGTTAAAAAATTTAATTTACGAACTATTTACCAAGTTTAGAAGGATGTCATCTCTTCGGCTATTTTAGTTACTTCTAGGAGACACACAATCTAGATTTATAAATTGACTCAAAAACAGTATTAGATAAGTTTATCTGTTTTCTAGAGCGCTGTCAGCTGGTCAATTCATATTTAGTAATTAATCTAAATGAGAAAATAACTAGCAAATAAAATCCCCTCATCCAATTCCAAGTAGGCTTTTAGATTCGTGACATTCTTGGAGATCTCCTTGTTAGGAACACTGTATATAAACTTCTACACAGGCAGTCTCTGAGATGATACATTCTCATCTTGAGTATTTTAGGAAATGGAGACTGTTTATGTGTAAGGAAACCAAAAACTACTTTAAAAAACTGGTGTTTTCTAGATAACCCTTTATTCCAAATTATTTGAGAATACAGAGGGTCCATGTAATAGAAATTACACTAATAATTATTTTATCTCTTCTGACATTTCCTTATGAGTTATTCAAATGAAATCATAAATAATTAAATCCATTATGTGACATTAATAGCAATCACTCACTTTTTCTCTGAATGAGAGTAAACCCATTTCAAAAAGTTGAGCCAACATCTTTGAAAAATGTTACACCTTGTTTCCTTCTAAAGATCTAGGCAATTTCTATTTAGAGAATTGTTAAATATAAAATCATTTCAAAAAGAGCACCCTGGAGATTTTTTTTGAAGTTAAACACATACTGTGCATTTAATTTGTGTATATAATAAGAGACACAATCCCTTTGTTTATTTAGTTTGGAAGAAACTGCAGGCACACCTAATACACACAGATGGAGCTCTAATTGATTTGATCGTTTTCAATTGAAGACTTCTTTAAAACCAACAGCAGCATATTCCAAAATTTAGCTTGGAGTGCCCTCTGCTGTTCTTAAGACAATAATACAAACACAGGTTAAATTTATTTTCTATTTAAAAGTTTACTTAAACGAATTGTTGATAGCCTTATAACTTTAATCATATAATCATGAATGTATGCTTTACATAGGGTTCTTGGAAAGATGACTGCTTAGTAAAGTACAATGTATCTAGTTAAAAAGTCTTTCCAGATAGGTAGATGATGATGATAATAGAAAAACATGATAGAGAGATGATAGATAGCTAGATATTTAATAGATAGATGGATAAATATGTAGATTTGTGTTACAAAACCAGTAGATCCAAGCTTACATCTCCAATTTTTGAGAGAAAAATAAATTTTCTAGTGTCTGATATTAAGCTGGATATTGTAACTAATATAATGTAGCACTGGATTGAATGGTGTCCCCTTTAAAATGCATATATTGAAGTTCTAGCCCCCAGTACCTTACAAGGTGAGCTTACTTGGAAGTAGGGTTGTTGCACGTGTAATTACCTAAGATGAGGTCAGACTGTAGTAGCACGGACTCTAATCTGATACGTGTGGTGTCCTTACAAAAAGGGGAAATTTAAACACAGAGACACACAGAGAAGCACACAAGGCGAACACCACCAAAGGTGGAGGACTGAGGGGATACGCCTACAAAGCCAAGGAACACCAAGGATCGCCAGCGAACCCCAAGGATTGCCAGCAATCCCCAAGGATTACCAACGAACCCCAAGGTGAGGGGAGGGGCCCAGAGCAGATTCTCCCTAAAGCCTCAGAAGGAACCTGCTGCCATCTTGAGTTTGGACTTCTGGCCTTTAGAACTGTGAGATCATACATTTCTGTTGTTCTAAACTACCCAATTTGTGATACTTGGCAATGCCAGTCCTGGGAAACTAATACAAATGCAAAGTTAGAAATGCAAAATCAGCGTCGCATTATAATTGACAGGATTCAAAGCCCAGTGCAAGGATCCCACGCGTTGGTGCCAGAGGTGAGCCAGGAGCTCCGCAGCTGGTGCCTGCAGGGATGCTGCTCTGCAATCCTGCTGGGTCAGGCCCTCATCACCACTAACCACACAGGACAAGAGGACACTCAAAGACACAGCTGGGCAGGTTGGAAGGAGCTGATCTTGAACTAAAACACAGATGCAGCTGATCACCAGAACTGTGCCTCTTCTGCAGCCCCATGCTATCTCTACTAGCTCACATGCAGATACACAATCACACACACACACACACACACACACACACACACAGTCACAGTTATTCACACAGCTGGGTGACCAGAAAAGCCAGAGTTTAAACTTACATCTCATCAAGAACAATTACCATGTATCTGTTGCAGCCATTTTTGTTTCTAGCAGTAGAGACTTCCATTGCCTTATCTATTGCTGGGGTAGTTTATATGTCACTTCTGCCCAGACGCCCTTTTCACAGCAGATGAAGTTGCAGATGTGAAGACTGTGATAGCCACGAGGTTGCTTCCTACTTCCGACGTGAATATATCAGTGAATATTTGGACTTTATAAGCTCCCTGTGGCTGCCTACAAAAACCAAATCACTTAAAACCACATATTTAGGGTCACGTAGTTCCTGCTATTCATGATTACAAAAACTGCTGAAATACATTATATGTGTGTATATATATATGTGTGTGTGTATATGTGTATATATGTGTATATGTGTATACAAATCACATACACATATGTGCTATATATCTGCTCTACAGGTATTATGTATTAAAATAGTATTTATAATCATGAACGTGTGTATATGTATTAGTCTGTTCTCACACACTGCTATGAAGAACTAGCTGAGACTGGGTAATTTATGATGAAAAGAGGTTTAATTGACTCAGTTCTGCAGGCTTAACTGGAAACATAACTGGGAGGCCTTAAGAAACTCACACTCGTGGTGGAAGGTGAAGGGGAAGCAAGAACCTTCTTCATATGGTGTCAGGAGAGAGAGAGTGAAGGGATGTTCCACACACATTTAAAACATCAGATCTCGTGAGAACTCATTCACTATCATGAGACCAGCAAGGGGGAAATCCACCCCATGATCCAATCACCTCCCACCAGGTCTCTCTCCTTCAATTCAACATGAGATCTGAGCAGGGACATAAATCCAAGCCATATTCTTCCTCCCCTAGCCCTTCCCAAATTTCATGCCCTTCTCACATTATGAAATACAATGATCTTTTCTCAACAGTCCTTCATTCTTAACTCATTTCAGCCTTAACTCAAAAGTCCACCGTCCAAAGTTTCATCTGAGACAAAGTAAGTCCCTTCCACCTATAAGCCTATAAAATAAAAAACAAGTTAGTTACTTCCAAGATACAATGAGTGTATAGGCATTGGGTAAATGCTCCCACTCCAAATGAGAGAAATTGGCAAAAACAAAGGAGCTACAAGGCCCCATGCAAGTTTGAGAACCAGCAGAGCAGTCTTTAAATCTTAAAGCTCCAAAATAATATCCTTTGACGCCATGTCTCACATCCAGGACATGCTGTTGCAAAAGGTGGACTCCCAAGGCCTTGGGCAGCTCCATCCCTGTGGCTCTGCAGGGTACAGCCCCCAGAGCTGCTGTTGTCAGCTGGAGTTGAGTGCTTGGGGCATTTTTAGGCACACAGTGTAAACTGTTGGTGGATCTGCCATTCTGGGGCCTGGAGGACAGTAGCCCTTTTCTCACAGCTCCATTAGGCAGTGCCCCAGTTGGAACTTTGTGTAGAGGCTTGAACTTTACATTTCACTATTGCACTCCCTAGCACAGGTTCTCTATGAGGGCCCCACTCCTACAGAAGACTTTGGCTTGGATATCCAGGGACTTCCATATATTCTCTGAAATCTAGGTAAAGGCTCCAAAACCTCAATTCTTACCTTTGGTACACCTGCAGGTCTGATGCCACATGGAAGTTGCCAAGGCTTGGAGCTTGTGCCCTCTGAAACAACAACCTAGGTTATACATTGGTCCCATTTAGCTATGACTGAAGCTGGAGCTGCTGTGACACAGGCACCATGTCACGAGGCCACATAGATCAGCTGGGCCCCGAGCACAGCTCACAAAACCATTCTTTCCTCCTAGACCTCCAGGCCTGTGATGAGAGAGACTGTCACAGAGGTATTTGACATGCCCTGGAGACATTTTCCCCATTGTCTTGGCTATTAACATTCCACTCCTCTTTACTTACGCACATTTCTGCAGCAGGCTTGAATTTCTCCCTGGAAAATGAGTTTTTATTTTCTACTACATGGTCAGATTTCAAATTTTCCAAACTTTTATGTTGTGCTTCCTGTTTAAAGATAAGTTCTACCTTCAGAGTATCTCTTTTTTCATGATCATACACTTTTAGAAACAACCAGGTCACATCTTGAATGCTTTCCTGCCTAGAAATTTCTTTGGCCAGATATGCTAAATCATCTCTCTCAAGTTCAAAGTTCCATAGATCTCTAGGGCAGGGGCAAAATGCCACCAATCTCTTTGCTAAAGCACAGCAAAAGTGACCTTTACTCTAGTTCCCAATAAGTTCCTCATCTGCATCTGAGACCAGCTCAGCCTGGACTTCATTGTGCATATGACTACCAACATTTTTGTCAAAACCATTCAACAAGTCTCTGGGAAGTTCCAAACTTTCCCACATTTTCTGTCTTCTTCTGAGCCCTGCAAGCTGTTCCAACCTCTGACCATTACTCAGCTCCAAAGTGGGAGCTAAACGATGAGAACACATGGACACAAAGAGAACGATGCACACTGCGGCTTCCCTGAGGGTGGAGAGTGGGAGGAGGGAGAGGCAGAAAAAATAACCACTGTGTACTAGGCTTAATACCTGGGTGACAAAATAATCTGTACAACAAACCCCCGTGACATGAGTTTGCCTACACAACAAGCCCGCACATGTGTCCATGGACTAAAATAAAAGTTAAAAAAATATATCCCAAAAGTAAAGTTCAAAGAGGTGTGTATGGAAGCGGGTTGGGAGGCACTGGTATGGGTGGTCTTGGTCCATCTCAATGTATCCAAGTGGGACCTACGTTTCCAGACTCCCCTCCTCGTAGGACTGAACACAAGGACTTTGCATAAGATCTGTGGGGTGGGTGGCTGCTGAAGGTGGATGCTGGGCCTGGTGCTTGCTGTAGCTGGTCTGCTGCTTCCTTGTCTACATGGGCAGTGGTTAGGACCACGCTCCCCATACCCACACCGTGGCCTTCTTGTGCCTACCCACGGCCTGAACGTGTGTGCAGGGGGAGCTCGCTATTTATTTTCACTCTCCCTGCAGTAACCACTGTCCCTTTACCACCTACCAACCCTGCTCGTGGGCTCCCTGTGGCTTCCTGGCCATCACCTGCCCTATGGATCCCCTGTTTCCTGCATTTGTCCAGACTGAACTTTTCTCCAAGGTGCCATGCTCCCTCTCACCTCAGCACCTTCCACGTTTCAAAAACTCCACACACAAAAAAAGGATACGGGCCTTCCCTTCCTTTCTGTGGTTCAGTCTACCTGACCTTGACTTCTTGGCCAGGTTTATTCCCAGATCTGATTCCTGCCATGATCCCTCATGGAACCGTGGTACTTTCAGAAGGTCATGAATCTACCTTTGTAATTGTAATCCTGCCGGAATGATTACTTGATTAAAGTTCATTTACTCCCAGCCTGTGAACTTGAGATCAGCTTAATCGTGCTTTAATGGTAGCAATGGTTTCCACACGTGCCTGCCGTCAGTAGGTACCGGGGAAATAGGGAATAAACCCGCAAGTTCTATGTTCTGAAAATCCGCTTGAGTGCCTATGTTAGCCAGAAGGATTTGGGGAAATAAATCACTGTCTCAGTTCATTAGGGTTGCCGTAACAAAATGCCAAAACTGGGTGGCTTATAAACAAAATTCATTGCTCACAGTTCTGGAGGCTGCAAGTCTAAGACCAAGGCTTCCTGATTCATAGATGGTGGCCGTCTTCTCTGCGTCCTCAGGTGGTGGAAGGAGCAAGGGTCCTCTTTAGGTCTCTTTTATAAGAGCAGGAATTCCATGTATGGGGGTTCTGCCCTCACAACCTTGTCAGCTCCCAAAGTCCCCACCTCCTACCATCATCACCTTGAGGGTGAGGATTTCCACAGGTGAATTTGGGGGGCTGTAAACATTCCCATCACAGCAACCACCCACCTATCACCATGGTCTGGGGTGTGGCAGGCATTGCAAGGGCTCAACCAAAGCCAGACTCCAGCTGCTTGTGTAGATAACAAAGGCTTCTCCAGGCTCATCTACTTCATCGTGACGAGGTCAGGGCTCTCAGGGGTCAAGTGGATGATTTAGCTCCACAGCGAAATGGTGTTCTGGGGGAAAGGGACTGAGGCTGCATGCTGTGGACAGTCTTCATCTCGGGCTTCAGAGTATCTGTTCCAGCTTCCTAAGGGTTCTCCCTTGTCCTGGAGTGAAATGATCCTCCCACCAAGCCCACAGCCCACGGTGGAGAGGCTATTCCTGGCATCTCCTCCTCCTGCAATTGGTGGCCAGCGTTCCCATGCTGAGTCCACTCCACGGTTTTGTGAGAGGTGGGATGTGGGCAGAGTTCAGCCACCTGCACCTGCTCTCCTAGGGCTCTTCCTGTTGAGCAGCAGAGGGAGAACTGTAAGGCTGCCTGGAGGCGCAGGTGGAATCCTCCATGTAAATCTCAGCTGTCCTCTTCAGTCCATTTTGTGTGCCTTCGGCACCTTTCCTGGCATGGCTGGTTTCCCCCATGTCAGCCAGAGACTATTTCCCTTTAACTTCTTAGGTCAATGTGAAGTCAACGTCTAATGAACCCGAGTTCAGCCAAGAACACACACCATTTGCTGCCGGGAAGAATCTCACGGTGAGTCCCAGCAACTCCCAGCCTGACCTCAGGGTCTGAGTGTGGGGCTGCTTCTGCCACAGCTCATTGCCGGCAATGGGGCTGTCTGCATGTCAGCCAAGTGCACTGCGGATGCACTTTGACAAAAGCGGATGTACCTGGGCAGTTATGAGAGTCCCTGCGTGAGTGGGTATCATTGAAATAGCAGGAAAATAAAAAAGCTGGAACACTGGGAGCCTGGCCCTAGGGTGGCAGAGGGCACAATGGAGCCCCCAGCCGGTTGGAAAGAGGCGTCCTATGCTCTCCTTCCCATGCCACTGCAGAAGACCAGGCCATTGCCAAGTGAACAATCACAACCAGGCATGTAGCTCAGTGTGAGCCGCCTTCTACTCAGCATCACTCATGTGATGCTGGAAACAATTCCACGGAGGTTAGAAGCCTGTGCAAATGAAGAGAGGCGCAGTTTCCCTATTGATCCAAGCTGCAGGCTGAGCTGTTCCTGCCAGGGCGGTGCTCCTCCTGCTTCCCCTGGTTCTCCCTCTCCTGCTGGGTATTCCTGGAAGCACCTTTTATTCACGGTGAGTGCTTTGAATACATACAAATACAATTTATATCTTCTGTAGTCCATTCCATACAACTGAAAATATAATTTAATAAAAATCAGAAAAGTAAATCCAGCAGAGTGTCTAACACATACTAGGGCCTCAATAAACGGGCCCCAGGAGGGTGGGGAAATGGCTTTGGTTTTTAACCGTGCCTCTTTCGAGCTTGATGCTGTTAACTTAGTACGACCTATCAAATACTGTCTTCAAGAAAATAGTAAAGGTGTCCCTGAGTCACAGTGAAGAGGAGCACGGCTTCTGAGAAAATGTCCTTCAGTCACCAGCCCCTCAGCAATGTCCCCTCGCCCTGCGTACCACCAGGGGGCACTGAAGAGCTGAGAAAAACTGCGGTCCAAAAACTGTACCAAGTGAAAAGGCTGCTTCCCAGCCGCTGTAATAAAAGTGAAAAGCAGACAGGGAATTTAGTTAAAAGCTTATTTAGATATTGGAAGGTGGGAGAGCAGCCAGTGTTGGAAAGTGTTTTATGGTAACCAGTTTAACATCTTATAAAAAAAGAAAAAATATTTTTAGGATTTTTTTTTTTTTTTTGAGATAGAGTTTCACTCTTGCTGCCCAGGCTGCCAATTTTTACTTCTAATAATTTTCTTCTCACTACTGTTAAAACAAGTTTAGCTTAAAGCTGCCTTCTAACATATGTTGTTTTACCTAAAGGTTTCTTGGTACATCATGAACTATAACTATAACTGCGTAAATAGACCACGGCCCATAACTGTGCCAACCACTGAGTTTTGACCAATCAAATGTAGCCAACTGTTTGAACCATGTTCTAATAAGGCCAGTGCCTAGGTGTAACGAATCCAGCTGTTCTATGCCTCCCTTCCTTTTTCTGCTCATAAATTTTCTTCCACCACGTGGCTGTGCTGGAGACTCTGAGACTACCCTGGCTCAAAAGGCCGCCTGATTCGTGAGTCATTTGTGGCTCACTTAAACTCCTTTACATTTAATTGGGCTGAAGTTTTTCTTCTATCACTACTTTTTAAAAATCTGCAAATGGGTCATTGCCTTTTATCCCCTAATTAGATTTTATTTTCTTTTATTCCCTAATTAGATTTATTTAGATTCCCTAATAAGATTTTATTGGGAAAAAAGTTTTTTTATCATCTTCCTTGGACCAGGATGTACAGGGTTGAATCCATAGATGTTCTGCTGGTTTTTCCAGCAAAAATTCACAGGTGCTGGGCAAAATGTAGGGCTCAGAACTCCAGCCCTGAGAGCAGCATTGTTCTAGAAAGTTCTAGAACCTTCGTTCTAGAAGGAACAAATAGCTGTTGCTCTGTGGTTCTAGAAAGGTGCTTCCACGAATCCCCAACCAGAGGATGAAGCACAGAAAGGCAGAAGGAGGGAAAAGCAGGAAGAGAGAGTCTGGTGAGAGCCACAGGAGTGGGTCAGAATCTGGCCTGCAGGGTCGGCACCCTGGAGTCGACGCGGGTCTCAGAAGAAGCTGCTTTCCCCAAATCCTCAGCTTTCACTGAGCGCCCTGTCTCCTGACAGCCAGGACTGTGCAATTTAGCTCCTTGTTATTTACTACTGAGTTATCTAAAACTATCATCAGTACTTCCAGAGCCCCTGGACTCACATGAGGCATGAGAACCCAGAAATCTGGACAGTTAATGTCTCTGATGCTGCACTGGGGCTCTGAACCCCTCGTGGGCCGGATCTCTCTGCCGCTTGGAGGGCTTGCATTCTGCATCAGGGCATTTTGTGCCAGCCCTGTCCTTCAGGAAGATGCAGGGAGTGCTGTGCCTCCTTGACAAGAGATGTGTGTGTGCCTGGCAGGATTAGGTCTAAGGCTTGCCTTCCTTGTGCCATTCTTCCTGGGAGCAAGTTCATGTGGAAAAATCTCTGACCCACCTAGGGTAACCAACAGGCATACCAGCGTAAACAATACAGCGTCTGGCAAAGGAGGAGCCATGTGCAGGGGGGCGATGGGTGCCCTTGTGCCTTGGGGTCTCCTTCTGAAGCTTCGTCTAGTGGCTGAACATTGAAGCCGCAGAGGACCCACCAACTCAGGTGAAAAGGCCGGGTGACCACAGAGGCCAGGATGCCGGTGCTGTTCCTGCCGAAGCTCCCTGTGGTCCAGGCTGCATCTTCCTGCAGGGGGCGCTGTCTGGGCCACAGCTTCTCCTTCACTCCAGTGGGGTCAGGGAGGGACCCACCGTGACTTGTCCACACCTAGATTGTTGACACTGGTGTCCTGGCCTTCGACAGCAGCACCCGTCTCCCTCCCTGGAGAGGACAGACACCAAAGGATGCTGAACAAAACACAGGACACAAGGTCAAACACAAATGCACCGGTATGGTTCAGCTCTGCGTCCCCAGCCAAATCTTATCTCCAGTTGTGATCTCCGTAATCCCCATCTGTCGAGGGCGGGACCAGGTGGGGGGTGATGGAATCATGGGGGTGATTTCCCCATGCCGTTCTTGTGGTAGTGAGTGACTTCTCATGAGACGTGAAGGCTTTATAGGACAGTTTGCTCTGCTCTTCCTGGCCCTCTCTTTCCTGCCGCCACGTGCATGGGCACGGGCTTTGCTTCCCCTTCACCTTCTGCCATAACTGCAAGCTTCCTGAGGCCTCACCAGCCATGTGGAACTGTAAGTCAATTAAACCTGTCTTACTTATATTACAGAGTCTCAGGCAGTTCTTTATAGCGATGTGAGAACTATCTGATTGTGGGAAGTAGAAAAGTTCCTTTTTAAAGTTTACTTTTTTTGTTAAAGAATAAGTGTGCTAATAACTTTGTGAAGCCCTATCCTATGTAGCTGTTAGGCATGCCATGTTTACAGGCATGAAGTACATTCTATGTCCTCGTACTTTAACCAAGATATCTGTGCTGGACGTGCTCACAGGTGTGTCCCAGCTCTCCATTGCTTTTACCTGCTTAGAAAAGTTTTAAGTTATTAGCCAATCGGGTTTTAGTTTAGATTGTGAGGTCTGGCTCCAGCCAACAGAGATCAGACACAGCAGTAAGGATGACCCCAAATGCATAAGGAATAAATTTGTGTGTTTTTCTTTGTTCTTTGTACTCTTGTGGCAAGATAGCTAGTGAGAGTACCCTTCCTGTGGCCCAGGAATTTAAAATTGCATTGTTGAAAAATCCTTCGTCTCAGTGCTCATTTTTCTTTGCAGCCCCGAGCGTCTATTTCCAAGATGGATACATGCATGTTTTGGTACTGAGAGATGCCAGCTCCAAATCTATTCTATAAATGTAATTCTATATAAAATGCCTAATGGGAATTGGCTTGTAAGAGAATTATAAGATTCAGATAAACTCAAATTTTAAAAAATAGTCCACAAATGCCGGCACTCTTCAAAAACACCAGTATCATGAAAAATTAACAATGGTTAGAGAACATTACAGAATAAAGTAGACTACAGAATATAGCAACTAAATACAGCATGTGAAAAAAATCACCATAGAGATGTCATTGGCATACGGGAAAGCTTGAATGTAGGTTGGGTATTAGATACTAGCTTTGTATTGATGTTACATTTTCTGACACTAATAAAAGTACCTAGGTAATTTGAGAGAATAGTCTCATTTTTGTGGGATACATGCTAAAGCTCATAGGAGTGAAAGATTATAACACCTGCGATTTTCTCTCAAATAGTTCTGCCAACCAGCAAAACAACTGCATGTGAGTATAACTGTGCATTTATAGGTGGGGAGGGTGATGGCTCAAATGCAGCAACATGTTGACAAGAATGTCATATGGACGATGTGTTTCAATCCTTCAGTAAAGCTCAGTAGATTTGGGTTTCCAAATTGTGAGTGTCCCGACACAGGAGAGAAATGAGAGGGCACCAGCGAGGGCAAAAGGCGACGATATAGCAGGGGAGGCAATTCTGAAATTTTTTTAAGCGAAAATGGAATTAAAGAGCTTTTTTTTAAAAAAAAATTAGTGTCCAAATGGAATAGAGCTGATGATAAATTTCTAATTTTTAAAGTTTTAGTTAGCTTGAGTTTTCATCTAAAACAACTGGTGAATTTGGCAGATTTTGAACAGAATGCCCGAAGCCTGGAATGAAGCTGTAGGCCCCACACATGTCTTGTTAGTCGTCTCTCGCCTTTGCTGCCCTCCAAGAAGAGGGTGGGGAAGTTTTCACAGGAAGGAAGTGAAGCTGAGGAAGAGGGGGCTCCGTCATGAAGAAACTGAGGAAGAAGGGGCTCCTTCGTGAAAAAACCAATGGAGAGGGGGCTCCGTCTTGAAGAAACCGAGGGAGAGGGGGCTCCGTCTTGAAGGAACTGAGGGAGAGGGGGCTCCGTCGCTCCGTCGTGAGGAAACCGAGGGAGAGGGGGCTCTGTCATGAAGAAGCAGTGACAGGGGCCCCTTAGAGAAGGCAAAGGGGAAGCAGCGATAAGGAAGACAGAAACTAGCATAGGCCAGGGACCCCCTGGGGAAAGACACAGGCCCACATGGCGCGGCCTCCCCAAGGGCCGCAGCACCAGGGAGAATCCAAAGGCCTGACCCCACCGCCCAGCCCCACGGCCCTATGTAAGGCGCCATCCAATTAGCCTGAGCTCAGCCTGCTTCTGATGGGGAATGACATCCTTCACCCATGTTTGGAAGTCAGTTGACTAGACATTTAGCCTGGAGGCAGGTGGGTTTTCCTGATTTGAGCCCCGAACCATGAACCGGGAGGAATTGGCTATCATCTCCATAGGGCAAGTGTGAGCCAGCTGGGACTTAGGTACCCAGGTGTTCCCCAGCCAAGGGGCCGTTTGCCTACTGTACCTTGTGAGCGTGAACAGAGCAGCGGGATACCGCACCCAGCAGTCACGGCTTGGAGCTTCCCCTTCCCTCCCGAACGCTTCAGCCACTCCCTAGTGTCATCTCACATCAGAGATTCATTTAAACGTAGGAGTCTGAGATTCTCTCATTCTACTACCAATTTACAACTGGAAAGCTGAAGTCCCAGTGTCACCCAGGAAGTGGTTACTAGGCTGGAAGCTTCCCAAAGGCTAACGTGCATGAGTGTCCCCCGCAGGTTCTGAGTTCCCAGGCAGGGGTGAGGCCTGCGGTTCTGCAGGTCTAACCAGCTCCAGGGATGCTGCTGCTGCCTTGGGGGCTGCACCTGTTCCACTCAACTGCCAACCTCACCCTGAGACATTCCCTCCTGCTCAGCACAGTTGGACACATAATAGGCACTCAGGAAATACTGGTTGAATCAGTGTTTAATCAAAGTCCAAGACTAGTCCTGAAGCCTCACACACCAAACTTCTTTTAAATGCTACTTTGTAATGCTTTCGTAAAAATTCTGTGGTGGTGAGAACACCTACCATGAGATCTCCCCTCTTACCAGATGTGAAGCGTCCACTACAATCGTGTTAACTGTTGGCACAGCAGACCTCTAGCACTTACCCATCTTGTAGAACTGAAATTTTGTACCCATTGATGTCCTGATATTTAAGAAACGCACAGCCGCTTTTTTCAGTTTGTTAAAGCAAACTAAACATGGTCAGAGAAGGAGTACTTCTATATTTGAGTCTTTGTGGATGAACCGCAACCTAACTTAATAGGTAGACAGGATTGAAAACCTCATTTAGGAGGATGCGCCTGTAACCATCGCTGAGTCTTGGCCAATCCCAGCAGCCGTACTTCAACCACTCGCATGCTGCGGAGTGTTCAAACTGTGTTCAAATAAGGGAAATGACCACCTGTAACCCGTGTAGCTGTTTCTGTACCTCACTTCCAATTTCTGTACGTCACCTTACTTTTTCTGTCTATAAATGTGTTCTGACCAAAAGGCATCCCTGCAGTCTGTCTGAATCTGCTGTGAGTCTGGTGCTGGCCAATGCATGAATCGTTCATTCATGAATGAACGATTTACTTTTAACAAGCTAAATCTCGATTCTCGATAGAAGAAGCTCTGTCTCTGATTTATCTCAGTGTCGTCACACGAAGTAGAACAAAGCAACATCAGTCCTCAACAAACTCCTGTGCACGATGGGCTGAGGCGCTCGGGCAGTCTTCTCCATAGGAACAATTAGAAAATTTTGCAGATAATTTTGGAGAAACTCTAATAATTGAGAAAGAATAAGAATGCTTAAAAGACAAGAAAATGGAAACTCTTTACAAAAGTCTTTCTAAAATGAAAACACTCAGAGTGATGCACGTTGGACTGCCTGGGTTCTAGACATGAGCCACTGCTGGGGTGTATTTCTGTGTAACTCACAACCTCAAGACCCAGCAGCTCAAAATCACAATGTGCCAGAACTGGACTCTGTAGCTCAGAGTCTCTCACGGGCACAATCAAGGTCTAGGCAGGTGCTGCAGGCATCCCCAGGCCTGGCTGGGAGGGGACGCTGCCAGGCGCAGGACATGACCGCTAGCTCAGGCTTGCCTTGGGGTTCAGGTGATCTGACCAGCATAACCGAATCATCCTCCATCTCCTCAACCCCGTCTGGCAAAGGTGAAATTAAACTACAGCCCAGAGAAGTGAGACACAACCGAAGCTGGCTTCCCCAAGCCCTTTCTACTCCGCCTATCCTGTGCCACAGAGCCCATATGGGTAGCACACCTGGGGCTGCAAAACACCTTGCTTAAACACACACACACACACACACAGAATCACGGCCACAGACACATACACAGTCACAGTAACACACAGTCACACGCAGTCATACACACAGGATCACACAGTGATAAACAGTCACAGGATCACACATACTCTCATGCACACTGTCACACTCACAATCACACTCAGCCACACAGTCACACAACCACACAGTCACACAGAGTCCCATTCACAGTCACACACAAGAGCACACTCACAGTGACAAACACAGTCTCACAGTCACAGAGTCACACTTAAAATCACCCACAACACAGAGTCAGAGTCACACCCATGGACACTCACAAAGTCACAGGAAATCACACACATCGTCACACTCATAATCATACACACAGTCACACAGTCACACACAATCACACAAGCAGTTACACACACAAAATCTCACACACACACACACACACACGTAACTGATGTTGTTCAAAGACCAGACAGAACTAACCCATCTCGGAGCTTTCACCTCGACTTCTTGTCCTGTTTCTTGCCCCCTGTAGCCATCAAATCAGGAGTCACAGTCTCACACCCAACATCTGTGTTTGAAGGTCCAGTTACCTCCTTGGCCCCTCCTACTGTGTCCAACAGCCAGGCCCAGCCTCCCCTGCCCTTCTTGGCCAGTCCTCCCATGCTGCTGTGATCTCAGTGTGTTCCCCAGAATTCATGTGCTGTATTATTAGTCAGCGTTCTCTAGAGGGACATATATATGTATCCTCTTAGTTCTGTCTCTCTCTCTCTCTCTCTCTCTCTCTGTATGTGTTTATATATATAAAGGTGAGTTTATTAAGTATTAACTCACATAATCACAGGGTCCCACAATCGTCCATCATCTGCAGGCTGAGGAGCAAGGAGAGCCAGTCCAAGTTCCAAAACTAAAGAACTTGGAGTCTGATGTTTCAGGGCAGGAAGCATCTAGCAGAGGAGGAAGATGGAGGCTGGGAGGCTAGGCCCATCTAGCCTTTTCACATTTTTCTGCCTGCTTTATATTCTAGCCACACTGCCAGCTGATTGGATGGTGCCCACCCAGATTGAGGTGGGTCTGCCTTCCCCAGCCCACCGACTCAAATGTTAATTTCTTTTTTTGGCAGCACCCTCACAGACACACCCAGGATCAATACTTTGCATCCTTCAACCCGATCAAGTTGACACTCAGCATTAACCATCAGATGTGTTGAAATGTATTCCCCACCATGGGGGTATTGAGAGAGGGCTCTTCTAGGAAGTGCTGAAATCCTGAGGGCTCCACCCTGGTGAAAGGATTAATGCTTTAGAAAAAGTTAGAGGGAACTAGCTAGGCCTTTCACTCTCCGTCCCTTCTGCCAGGTAAGGACGCAGCATTGTTATCCTCCAGAGGACACAGAAACAAGGCATCATCTTGAAAGAAGAGACTGGGCCTCACCAGACACCAAACCTTCAGACACTTTAGTCTTGGACCTCCAAGTCTCCAGAACTGTGAGGAATACATTTCTGTTGTTTATAAATTATCAGTCTAAGGTATTTTACTGAAGTGGCATAAACAGATGAGACGCCTTTCTTGGACATGGGAACACGGGGAAGTGGGCTGTCCCGTGTGTGGACAGGCATCTCAGAACGATGCTCACACCTGCCCAGCCCCCATAGCCCACTGCCTCTGGGGCTCTCCTGTGCTGTCTCCTTACTCTTGTTTTAAGAAGATAATCCCAAGGAGCCCGAGCTTGCCTCACCCCACGGTATCTCCGGTGGTTTCCACCCTAAGGCTCCATCTTGGGCCATTCTTTGTCACTAGCAAGGTTCCCTCCACCCCATCTCACAGACTGAGCAGGTTTTCCTGTGACCTTACCAGCTGTGATGCTGGAACCCTCCAGGCTTCTCGTCACACCTGTCTGCGGATTCCTAGCAAAAATTTAAGGTCATGGCTAGCAACCACATGTATTACAGCGCAATCAAACGAGAGATGAGCCTCAGGGAGGCATCGGCAGTATTCAAAGGCATCTCTAGCAGAAAGAGGAAGAACTGAAATTACTGGGCGTGGTGCCTTAAACATTTCTCCCTGAGACGTGATTTTGAATCCACATCGCAATTTGTCCATGATAATAACTCCTGTCACTATCCTTTCAGGGAAATCAGTTTATCAGATGCATTTCTTAGAGTGTAGAGTCTAGTGTTCTAAAATAAACATACTTGAATTGTCAGCTACCTCTTTGGAAATATACCTCCTTATAAACATTTCCTCATCTGCACTGACTTTCCAGTGTGTAGTTGCCTTTTTAAAGACAAGATATGTATCATTAAGAGCAGCTCGCACAGTGGCTATTATTAAGGAAAGAAGTAATAGAAACATAAAATAAATGTTTACAAATTTGAGGAATAGAAAAAATGTATAAAATTCCCTGAAATGAATTTCATATGAAGTTGGTAGAGTCATACTGAAAAATTTCCTATATTTGTTACTGCATAAATATCAGTGTTTATGAGGATTTTTAGAAAAGGAGTCTTAAGAATCGAGGAATTAAGAAAATGACAAAATATGGAAACAAATGTCCCTGGTGCTTCTGTGTAAAATAACCAGAAAAACCCCTTTGTCCAGTGCACTCTCAAAGTGCGTTTGGGCTGGGTGGAAGGCACTCCAGTTTCCCTCCCCTGCCGCCCTCTTGGGGTTGTCATTGCTCTCCAGCTCCATTGTGCATGACTCCAGAAGACGTGCGGACCTACCGAGGTCACAGCCTCGCGCTCCCGGTCACTCAACTTGGAGAATTACCCCGAAGTCGAACTTAGAATGGATACAACTGACAATCCAGAAGTCCCTTCACTCTAATGATCAAAGGCAGGGTTTGCATCCCACATGTACATGAGAGTCAGAGTCGGGGGGCGGCGTATTTATCTCTAAGCCACTGTGTAAATCATTTGTAGAGGCGAGAATGAGCCCTTGTTCAGTATTCAGCAAATCTTGCCTACACAGCAGGTCAGTCCTAACCCAGAACCATCCTTAACAGGTCAGTCCTAACCTGGAACCATCCTTGCTCTAAGTATGCCCGAGGATTGAGGTGTGAAGTTTCTAGGCCGTGCATCTAATTCACATAGTCACGTGGGGAGTGCAGCTTGCAGCATTGCCATGTCACAGGGAGAAGAACAATTTGCAGATGCAAGCTTTAAAGTGGGCGTAAGCAAAGGGCTTACTGCTCCTTCCAGATGAGTTAATTTGGCCAAGTGCTAACTGAGCCTGAGTCTCTGGTGTGAAATGTGAAACACCTTTGAATCCATAAAAGCAGGGGCTGTCTGTCTGTAGTTCAAGGAGACTTCTGCTTTGGGATTGCTGTGAAAATTAAATTAGCATCTGAAGACAAAGAGTGAGCACTCCGTAAGTTCCTGGGTTTTTTTTGTTTTGTTTTGTTTGCAACGGTCTTGCTCCGTTGCCAGGCCGGAGTGCAGTGGCACGATCACAGTAGCCTCAAACTCCCAGGCTCAAGTGATTCTCCTACCTCAGCCTCCCAAGGAACTGGGATCATGTGTGAGCCACCATGTTTGGCTACATTTAAAAAATTTTTTGTATAAATGGCATCTCCCTACATTGTCCAGGCTGGTCTCAAACTCCTGGCCTCAAGTGATTCCTCAGCTTCCGCTTCCCAAACGGCTGGGATTACAGGCACGAGCCACTGAGCCTGCCTCTGTAAATTCCTGTTAAACAGGTATTGCCTCACCAGACACCAAACCTTCAGACACTTTAGTCTCCCTGTTTGACCTGGCACATCCAGGGCGTGTGCTGGCTTCGATCCTCGGCCACACCACAAAGGGTGGTGTCTCTCCACCAACAGCATCCCCACATGTTAGAACAAGCGGTCTCTCCTGGGCTTCTGCTCCCATAATTCTCCACATCTCTGAAAGACTGTAGTCCATTCTTGCATCCATATAATGAAATACCTGAGGCTGGGTAATTTACTTTAAAAGGTTTAATTGGCTCATGGTTCTGCAGGCTGTACCGGAAGCAAAGCACTGGCTTCTGCTTCTGGGAAGGCCTCAGGAAGCCACAGTCACGGGAGAAGGTGAAGAAGGATAGTACATGTCATGTGGCAAAAGCAGGAGGAAGAGGGACAGAGCGAGCTGCCGCACACTTTAAACAGCCTCGCGAGAACTCACGCTGGCCAGGACAGCAACAAAGGCAAGTGCTAAGCCACTCATGAGAAATCCATGCCGTGAGCCCGGCGTCTCCCACCAGGCCCCACCTCCAACACCGGGGATTACATTTCAACATGAGATTTGGGCAGGGAACACACATCAGAGGTCAGAGAAACTTCAAGTAAATTACAGGGTTCTTCCCTAATTCTACTGTCCTGCTTGTCATATTGAAATGGAAGGATAATGGTCCAAACCCCAGATCCCATAATTCTTGCTTTCTCACATTCAGGGGAAGACAGAGGAGCAGATGACGGTTCCAAGCTGCATGGATGGGGCTCAGCTCAGAGCCGTGGCCCCAGTCCCCAGCATCTGAGCCAATCGCTCATGTGTCCCCTTGTGCCGAATGATCTGCCATCATCCAGCTCCCAGGAGATAGCGCTCCCCTGTGGGCCGGCCACCAGCCCCCTCGTATCTGGCTCTGCCCGTTCAGCACCAAGCAGAAGTCCTGTCAGGAACCATGTGCTCAGTACAGGCTTTTCCATGTGCGACAGCTTCTCGGCCAGGGACTGCATGAGACAGAAGCCGAAGGAAGAACTGAGGGCTCTGTCAGCAAGGAGAGCAACCATGCTGGACCCCTCTGTGAGCTACTCTGAGGTTGCTTGGGGCTCCCGGATCATCAAACATTGAGTATCCGGCCTCCGTCCCACCGCAGCTCTGAGAGCAGCCAGCCTCTAGGCCCCATCCTCAACCAGCTAGCTCCAGATGTTTCTCAAGGTTACCCAGCACCTGACCCTCCATCGGACATGAGGTGTAAATGGAGAGGCTCCCAGGACAGCGGGAGCTGTGGAAGACACCAGGAAGTGGCGATCTGAGCTGCTGAGGGTTTAGACAGAGGAAAGTGGAGCCATCGGAACGCATGAAGGCTGATTCCGAGGGCAGCATGGGACACTTCCCAGTCACCTGAGTTCAGCCCAGAAGCACCTCTGCAGGGAAAAAGAGCTGCCTTCCCTTCAATAGGGGGAGTGTGATGTTGACAAAGGTAACAAGCCTGTCTCAAGCACAGAGGATCATTGGATCATCGTACTGAAGAGGCAGTGCAGTGTTTCCCTAAGACCATGGGTGGAGGTCAGGCTGCCAGCTCTGTCATTAGCCATCTGAGTGACCTGGGACGAGTGACTGAAGCTCCCTGTGGCTCAGCTTCCCCATCAGGAGGACCTCACGAACTTGTGGCGGGGACAGACACCAGTCGTGAGTTAGGGCTGGCACAGAGGCAGCGTCTTACCAAAGTCGGCCTTGGCATTAATGACAAGCCTGGGGAGGACCAGCAGGCCCGCCGCATCACGGCCCTGCACTCCAGCGCTCTGTGGAACAGGAATTCGTATTGACTGTACTGGGATTCAAAACCACGTCTGTCTGCTGAATCCAGCGCTCTGGAACTTCTCTGCAATGAACAGCCACTCGGTGGGAGCATCATGACAGAGAGGCTGGTGGTGGGCTGCAATCCCGGTGGGCAGCAAAGCCCCAGCTTAGCTCACACCCCTGAACACCCTTCCTGCCGCCAGAGTGCAGGAGACACTCACGTGTCCATGGTCACTACTTCGAATTTTGAAATAACATGAAATTAGCCTTGGCATGCAGCGTTTAAGGAAACTGGGAAGGATATGAAAGGCATTTACATAATGATTTCCTTACATAATAAAAGTGCTTTAGGTTTTTAAAACTTCACTGACTTGAAAGAAAAATGGACTTCAGTTACGTGCCAAGTTAGTGCACATGGGACGCCTCAGTTCTCTGTCATGTGATGCATTCGGTATCCACTTAGCGGTATCCACGTGCACATGCAGGAACACACGCAGCAATTCAACATGCGCTTGTGTATCAGCGTCCATTTGTAACTTGTGCATATAAAAAATTATTTTACTTGCCATAAAAAGTAACTTTGATAATTTGTAACATTTTGTAGGACTTGATGGAAAAACTTCAGGCCTTTAAAAACGGCCGCTGCCTGGGAGCCAGTCACGTTTATAAATATTGCTTCCTCCTTTCCTTCATCTAAGTTTGCCTTGTTTGCTGTTTGTATTAACTGACTCAAATGTTGGCTCTTTTTCTCTTGCTCTGTTTTAGAAAATCTGCGCATGTGCAGGTTACAGGGTGCCCTGCTGCGAGGAGCTGGCAGCGACCGATGCCTGGGGCCAGTCTCCCGGCAACTGCCCAAGCCTTGACCTGTTTACCTAAGGTCAGCGGGTTGCAATCGGGGATGGGTAATTTTTTTTTAATCTTTAACTTCACACTTGTAAATATTTGCTGACTTTTTTTCCTTTTTAATAAAACAGGTTCTACTTGAGAAAGGAGCGTTGAAATTACTGTTTTACTTTAGAAGGAATGGCCAGAAACCCTCCCCCGCCCTGCCCTGTTGCAATTATTGATGCTATTAATCTGCCCAGCAAATGCTTCTTTCAGGTTGTTATAGCATCAAGATGAAGAATTCCTGGATAAAGAGGTTTCTGTCCTTTATGGGGAATCAGAACCAGTGACTAACAAAGCCTTTGGCTGCATTCCTGGTACCTCGCTCTATGCAAAGAAACGTCCATCCAACCCTTCTCAGCCCGGGGCTTCCCAGAGCTCCTTCTCACAAATACCTGATAACAGGAGAGCTGCAGGCCCTCATTCTCTTTCACCCCGGAAAACCTGCACGCATCCAACTTGGTGAGCAGATGCAAAGGCTAATCCCCGCATGGTCCCCATGCCACTCGGAGAGAATGATCTCCTGTGATTTTCCTTCCCCCAATTCCTGCTTCTCCCTGGGGAAGTGCCAGTGTCCCCGCTCCTGGAACTTGGCTGGCCATGAAGAGTCATGTTTTAGTTTTATTCATAAGCTCACAATTGATTCCAAACCGAAGGCAACAGGTTGTCTGTGAAACGTAAACTAGTGCTGCACCATGCATATTTTGATGGGCTGAGACTTTGAATTGCTATCAAAGTGGTTTATCCCATCTCGTCTTTCAATATGATGATTAAGTGAACTTCTTTATTCCTCTTTGGCAAGGGTTGAAAGAAGGGGTCAATAATCAGCCCTGTTTATTTTGACAGTGGCATATTTTGTGATGGGCTGAGAATGATGACTGGCAGGTAGAGGCGGCCCCACGCAAACCGCTGGTGGGGGTGAGGGCGCTCAGCCTCTGAACTCTGAAGGGAAGTGGTCGGGTTGGCCCTGGGCCATGCGGTGCCCTGAGCAGGTGCAGTTTATCACATCCCAGGTGCGTCCCGCCTAAGCCAGCATCGCAGCAGTCTCGGGCAGGGTCCTCGGGAGACCAGGCGGGGAGAGACGGCCTCTTGCCGAGCTTCTTGCAGTCGGGGAAGCTTGAGGACCACGGAAGAGAGGGAAGTTGACTCTGCACCGGCAATCCTGCAGCAGCAGTCACACAGCAGCGCGCCACCCTGAGGCACATTTCCAAGGCCATCTGCTCCTCTGACATAGGCCCATGAAGTCCTAGCAAGAATTTATTCATCCTAGTGTGTCCAAGACTGGCCTGATGTTAGTACTGAAGGTCCTGCACCCCAGGAAGCCCCAACTCAGTCCCAGTCAGACCAGGACAGTCGTTCACCCTAACTTGGAGGCTGATGTTCAGACCCCCCAGTGCCCAGTGCGGAGAGGCAGGGGTGGCAGCACCTACTGAAGCCCCCTGCTCAAAGGAATAGGGCCTCTCAGCCAAGCTGTTCCAGACGCGACCAGAAGAGGGCAGCCAAGGACCACAGCTATAAAATAGATATGGGTTGCCAGAAATTTCCCCAAACGCAGGCCCTGGTCCACCTTCCAGGTTGAAACCTCTTTTATGGATAGGGCTATGAAGTGTAGACTTCGAGGGGAAAGAAATCTAACAGACGTCCCGTTAACCCACAGTCCCTGTGTTTGTGAGATGTCCACAATGTCAGGTCTCCCATTCTGATATGTTTCAGTATAAAGACTTCCTTAGCATTACTAGTTTTTAATAGATGTAAAGAACAAAGGCTGCTTGTCATTTAACAAGAATGGCAGCTGCGGTTTTGGAAAAAATAAAAAAAGAACATCACACCTTTTCATCAAGTATGTGGAGAATCACGGGAGCCTTTAGAAGTCTTCTTGGTATTTTTTTGTGCCGACACTGGTGGGGTGGGCAGCTGCCCCAACCATCAGTCTATCTGGGAGTGGAGATGGCTCACAGATGGGAGACAACGATCCCACAGGAGTCTGCAGGTCCCGAGAGCTATCGTAGGCACTGAGCACATCCTCCTCCTCTCATCTGAGCCTGACAGGGCCACTGCAGCAGCACCTCCTTGGGGCAGAAGGAGTGATAGGAAGGGGAAGGACTCACCCCAGCACAAAGGGGACCATGACAGCTAAACCAGGGGTGCCCCCGCAAGGTGCCGCTGGAGCTCAGAGGGGCGCGGCTCACTCAGGACACACCTGCGGGGCTAACTCTGGAAACCAGGACCTGCGTCCAGGAAGCAGACCACACCCCAGGGCATGCCCTTCCGGCATCAGTGGGCCATGCAAACCTTTCGGCAATTGAGGTGCAAGGCTGGGCGCGCTCCAGGGTGAACAATCAGCTGGTTTTATTTGTTAACACAGTGGTGCCTGGCATGAGGGAGGCACTAATAAACCTTTGTTGGATGAAGGGTGATGGCCACTAACCAGCTCTGCTTCCTAGAACACCTTTCTGGGAGTGCTAGGTCTTTGCTTTGTGTCCTAAGTATTTTCTATTGTCTTACACTCTGCTAGGTGCCTAGGGCTGCCTAAAAACTAAAATGAAATTGACAGCTTCAAACAACAGACAGGCACTCCCTCAGAGTGCTGGAGGGCAGAATTCTGAGGTTAATGTGTCCAGGGGGCTGTGTTCCCTCTGAAGGCTCCCGGTGAGGAAATTGCCTTGCTTCCCCTGCAGGGTTCTGATCCCGTAAGCATTCCGCAGCTGGTGGCTGCATCCCTGCATTCTCTTCTGACCTGGCTTCTCCTCTTTCTTCCTACATCTCTCTGCTTCCAGACCTATCTCTTGTGAGGACACTCTCATTGGATTTAGGCTCACCTTCATCCAGTGTAATCTCACCTCAACTCTTCCCTTAATTCCATCTGCAAAGACCCTATTTCTAAGTCAGGTGACGTTTCGAGGTTCCCAGTGTGCATGAATTTTGGGAGTACCTCGTTCACCCGCTGCACACCTGGATACAGCGGCCTCTGAGGCTACCGACTTAGCTCAGGCAGGACCTATGTTAAGTGCTTTATGTGTGTTTTCACATTTTATTCTCAGAGTCACCCTATGAAGTAGGTTTTGTTATTATCACTCCCATTCTACAGGCAGAAACGCTGAGGCAAGTTAAGACCCTTGTCCGAGGTCTGAAAGCTAAAAGGTGGCAGAGCCAGGGATGGCCTCCAAAGAGATAGAGCCAGCTGAGCCCTGCAGCTCCAGACATACCTGCCCCATGGTGCCCCTCCAGAGGGACTCTCTGCACTCAGCTCTGCCAGGAAATGCCCTAGGACATGTTGAATAGATGATTTGAACTAGTTGAAGTTTTATCTTTTGTGACTACTTGGAAAATGCAGGACTATCCAGAAAACTAATAGAGCATGAACGAAACCAGCTGTTGACATGTGATGTCCATCCCACTCCAAAATACTTGGCCTGCCACGCACCAGAGGGAGTTCTCACTGATCTTAGATTCCTCGGCATGCCAAAGATGAGATCTTCCTAAACTTTTTGTTATAATTTGAAGGAGCATGACAAGTGAGGGCAAAACAAATGATACAGAAATCCTGAGTTTCACGGACTTCCTAAGCAGAACGTTAGCTACGCAAGCAGCATGACAAGGTAGCCATACTAACCACCAGCGCTTCCCCAGCACTTACGGGGGTACTTCTGCAGAACTACGGTCCAAGACCTATGATTAAGGCCAAGTATCATGGGCTGCCTTAACACCTGGCAAAGTTAGGAGAGTCTGGAATGGCATAACCATAGATATCCCCCCAATTTGCTCCCATGGACCCCTGGCCAAGCCATCTCCCTTATAAAGGAATCGGGTGCAATGCCTGCTTATCCCTGAGCAGTGGCCTTCCACAACCCCTAGCCCCTGGAATGACGCAAACAGGCCAACTGCATCTTCCTTCTGGAGCCAGAGTCATGCTACCCTCTTGTTACTACACAGCCAGCCTGTCCCAGCCCCTGGGTGTATGTGCAGTTCCTGAATGTGACTCTTTAGGACTCCATCGCACATGGTGTCTTCCATCCCGGGAATGTGAGTGGATGTGACTAACATGCCATGCCAGGGGCATCTGCCTGGTGCTGGTGTGTGTTCGGCCATCTTCAAAGCCTGGAGCCAGACTTCCTCCCTCACTAATGGGATGAGGAAGAGGTCACTGGGAGTTCTACTCAGCAGGTCCTGCAAAAACTCACATCTCTGGGGAGGTAACCACAGGGAGAAATGTCTACGATGCAACGTGGAGACATGAGACAAGAGTCTGGTGCTGATGGCAGGCAGGGAAAACAGTGATTTCTGAAGCAAAGCTTAGAGAAGAGGTGACCTTTGAGGTGGGTGTTGGAGCCAAAAGAGGTGGTCCCCAGACAGACACCGGACTGGAGGACTGGGCTGGAAGGGCACTTAAGCCACAGGACAACGCGTGCATGAGTGTGACAGCCAGGAGGTAGCCCAGGGCCCCATAGCACTCCATGGTGTGGACGTGTCCTAATCCAGATTCTGGCAACGTCTCTTCAGTCCACACTGCTGGGGGCAGCGTCTGCATGTAAACTCAGAGGTAGTATCGCTCCAGGTGGAAGGGAAGCGTTTAAAGATGTTTTTGGGCCTGATTGACAAGAACGTGCCAGTGTCCAGCAGACAGGGTGGCCGGGCTTATTTGTAATCATGAAATGGTTCAGGTAGAGAATGATCTGAAATGTCTGAATCCAGGCATTGCAGGTGGACAGTGTTGTTTACTGACCTCCCCCCGTCACGGGTTCTTTGATTACTTACTCTATAAATTCTTTGGACCTTCAACGTCTCACTTTTGACAGAAATGTAGAAGTAACTTTTCAGAATCAGTATGAAATATTAACTACTCTGAGGGAGGTGAGGGGATTGAAAACAAATGGGGACACAAGCAAAGGAAAGCAATGTCCTGAGGCATCCAGGGCCATGTAGAAGACACATCTCAAGTGTGCAAGCCAAGGCGCCCCCCCGTCGTTATCACAGAGGCACAGAGTTCAGCGGGGTAGTAGAACTGTCACCCCGGAAAGGCAGGGCTGGATGCGTGCACAAGTCAGGATGTGAATCCTGGATTCACATTCGGCGCATGATCCTCGCTCATGTTACTGTGCCAATAACTTTAATTTAATAAGCCCGTGTGTCAAGGGCCACTTCAGATCCATCGCAGCTGCTGCCTCCCCTCCCTGCTTCCTTGGAAAGCTCAGTTCTCTGGCCGGCTGCTCCCGCCGGCGCCGCCACAGAAAGCTCTGTGCTCGCACTCGCTGCCTGCACCGACCCTTCCCGAGGAGGAACTTGGTGTTCCCATGGGTCACCTAACTTTAGCCTCATGACAATGAGCGCGGCCATCAGTGTTCCTGGAGACCTTTCCCTGCAGTGAGGAAAAGTGCTGAGCATGGGGGAGAAGAAAAGGAGCCAAATACACAAATCACTTTAATTTGATGCCCCAAATAAAAATTGCTCAAATTGACATTTAAAGTAGGCGTTACAGGGGCAAGTTGTATGACTAATCCTTTTACCCAGGAGTAAGCAACAGAAAAGAGACAAAGGTTATTTTTAAGAAACAGTAATGAAGTTTAAGGAAAAAATACGGAAATTGAATTAATATTGGTTCTAACATTTAACTGGGCTCGCAGACAACAGGGAGGAGCAGCAGGTTTGCAGTGGATGTGTTGCTTATGACTGTGTTGTTTATAACCGGTCTAACAAAGCCAGAAACCCGGCCCGGAGAAGGAACAATGTTTTCCAAAACATCACAAAAGATTCAGACCCTTAAGTGAATGGGTACAAAAGAGTCAGAGGAAAGGAAGGATTTAGGCAACCATGCGTCACAAAGGAGACACAGGGCAGAGCCAGCGTTTCCTTGGGCTGCGCCAGCCCCTAAGCACCTGAGTTTCCTGAGCGTGGGGTACAGCCAAGCATTTCACATAACAATTTCTGGACTGTTTTTTTTGTTTGTTTGTTTTTGTTTTTTAACCAAGTGATCTATGTAAAGGCCATTACTCTTGAGAATAACTGCACCCACCCTCTGCAGTGAAAGCTGCACGTGCTTAATCCAGTGCAAACCCAGCCAAAGGTAACACAGCCCCCAAAAGACACACACTGCATTCCGTTGTGTGGGATTCTGTGGGCTGGAGTGCGCTCAGTGTCGGCGAGAGGTCCAGTCTTCCAGCTCCGCACCCTCTCTGGGCCCACACTGTGCTTCTCCATGATATTTGAGTTACACTGTTTTATTTCTTTGATCCACAGTCTTTTTTTTTCCAACGAAGAGTTTTTCACATATGCATTTTCAATTCCTCAGATGCTTTCAGTACAGCCTTTACATATGATAGAGGGCTTCTTTTTTCTCTAACTAACAGACATTCCCTGATGTAACTGGGAATGCTGCTGTGTGCTGCCTGCACCATGCCTTTCTCTCTCTTTTACTTGAGCAATCTGTCCATCAGCAGTTCAGTTCAGCTCTCACTGAGGATGGCTGCACCACTTCCCAGGCACCATGGAGGCACAGCATCTGACATGGTAACCGGAACGGCACCCTTTCTGTTCGAGGCTCTGCATGTGCCACCGAGGGGCCTTCCCTACAGAAAGTCCCCAGAGGCCGGCAGTCCTGCATAAGGTGCGTCAGCATGAGACATTTCAGCATTGAAATGCTAAGAGCTGGGTTTAAAAATTGAGTGACGAGAGAAGTGCTTATCTGGTTTTCTAGAAAGAAAGAGTTAATGGAGAAGAGAAACTGGGTTTTTGAGGACAAGTAATCTTGGCCAGAGAAAGAAAAAAAAAGCCATAGTCCAGACAAAGAATCTGTGTGAGCAGAAGTACATGGAGAAGCAGATGAGCACACTGCTGTTTGCTGAAGATTCGCCATCATGGAAGAAAGCCCAGGGTCAGGAGTGAAAGGTAGAAGGTGGGAGCTGGATGGGGGCTGTAAGGAGGCCTTCTACAGCCGTCAAAGGGCAAGCTCCTGTCCACAGCAGCGGGGTGAGCCGGACACAGGGCTCCTTAGAGCCCGCAAAGGAGAAGTGAGCCTAACCCCTGGCCATTTCCATCCAGTGAGCCAGTAGTTTCCTGTGTTGACTGAAGCTATTTTGAGACATCTCGTAGGTTGTAAACTGGGGTGCCAGTAATTGAAATCGGAAGAGAGGAGTTTAAAGAAATATTTAGAAAAAGAATAGAAGTTAGAGATCAATTAGATGTGGAGAGTGTGAAAGGGGAGGACATTGAGATTGACCTCAGGTTTCTGAAGTGGGTGAGTGATGGACAGTGACAGATTTGAGAGAAGGAGGACATGCCTGGTCTTTATTATTTGGAGTTTGAATAATTGTTGGGGATTTAGGATCCCAATAAATAAAATCTCTCTTTCCTACTTGAGCTTTGGAATCCATTGAGAAATAAATGGAGGTGTCAGTCAGTTGGAGACGTGTGAGATGTTATTGATAAGAGCTCTGCAGGAAGATGGGGCTTAAAAGTCAGTTCAGCTGTGCTCATCAATGTATCCTCTTGCTTTGCACGGCCCAGAGAGGAGGTGAAAACCCGGGATCTCTACAGATACAGGAGCTCCAAGGAGGACTCAGCAGAGCTGGAGCACCATGTGGTCTACTGCTTCGGCCCAAGTTCACCAAGCACAGTGAGTGTGAGAAGGCAGAGAGAAGGGAGGCTGTGTGCTGGACAGGGCGGCCCATAAACTCTTGCCACCACCAGCTCCTTCAAGCCCAAAGCATAGAGTCCAGTAGGCAGTTCCTAGAATGCCTCTGATTATTTCAGGGAGAGCCCATGGCACGTGTGTGCATGTGTGCGTGTGTACATGTGTGTGGTGTGAATTTGAAAGAGAAGAAACTCAGGAGGGCCTGGGATCCAATGGTAAAGGTTTTCCTTAGGGAACAGCCGTGATGTGTAGTGGCCCAAGGATGGAGCCCTGGGGGTCACCACCGCCTACCAAGAGAGATCAGAGGAAGAGAACTCTTTAATGAGACAAAACAGACAGCAAAGTTCATGGAAAACCAGGAGAGAGGAGTGTCCCCAAAGCCAGCAAGGGTGAGTGATAAGAAAATGCAATAAACATCATTCTCTGAAGAGCAGTCCATTAAGATAAGCCATGAAAAAAGGCTATAAGTCCTGGCAACGTGGGCGTCAGGGACGACATCCAGAGAAACAGCCGGAGCAGGATTCTCATCAATCATCCTGCAAATGAACAAGGAGGAGTAAGTGAGGGACTCTGAGTGGAGCAGGGGCACTTTCTGTTGGGATCTGAAATGGAAATGGCTCCCCAGCACACAGCCACGTGGTGCCTGGTGTTGCCCGTTGATGTCCGTCACAGCTCAGAGGGGTGGCTGAGTTTAGCCACCTCACATCCCAAATTTTGTTAGCCAGTGGTTTTTAATCTGTGCTTTTGACAAACTGGGGATCCAGGGATTCCTCCAGGCCAGCAAAAAGGGTTTTGTGGACCCATAACACACACACACATGCATACACATGCATCTTCCATGCCATGTGCTCTCCTTGAAAGGACAGACACACATTCTTGAAACTGCCTGCTGGATGTTGCGCTTCAGGCTCCAAGGGGCTGATAAGGTGAGGAGCTTTCCTCGTCTTTGAAAGTCCACTCCCCTTCATCTGGAGCATCTCTGCACGTGGAGGCTCTAGCTACCCTTTGCAAAGTGGATGCTCCACTTGAACAGGGATCTTAAGTTGTTTATCAAAATGGTATCTAGTAAAGTGGTCTCTGAATACATCAGGATTTACTTTACATTTTTGTCTCCTGTTGGTTTTCATTAGGATTTAATATTTAATCTTAATCACATTTAATCTAATAATGATAAAATATACAATTGAAAGATTAATACTGTAATTCTAAAGAAATTCAGATCAAAAGTAACTCACAATTATTATTTTGCTTTGAGCCGTACAGGTACATGCTGTGTGCATTTGTAAGAAAGATCAGATAATGGTTGCAATTTTTTTAAATGTATGCAAATAACCTGTATTGGCACTACTAAGCATGGAATTGAAATTATATAGATATAACTCAAATTCTCTGTGAAGGGTATCTTTTATCAACTAACTTTATATATCTTTATGATTTTGTATTTAGTTGTGTATTTAGTTGTTTGGCCTATAAAATATTTTATGAATGTTACAAAGATATTTTCTTACATGAAATATGGGATTCCGAGAAAGGTATTTTACTGGAATTTGACTTGGGATGTAAGTAAATCGCCATTAACAGTTGTCTTCTCATGCTGTGTGACACAAGACGAAAGAAGAGATAGGGAAAGACCACAAAGGGCTTTTCAGGAAGGTCCTGGGAGTTGCAAGGACTAAGCTAAAGGAAGGAACGGGAGGCAGAGGGAGTAAGCTGGAGTTGGATTCTCCAAAAAAAGTTTTCTTTTCAACTCCATTGATAAAAAACCGGGTAAGTGATACCTAGTCCTACTTATACTTCAAAGAACATCTTATGGAGTTTAGGAGAGGTCTTATAGGTGTCCCCATTTTTTTATTTGTTTTAATTTTGACCCCATCACTTCCCTAATATTTACCAGCATCAGATACTTAGGAAATTCAAGCAGCTTCTTACTGATTCTGGGAACCATAGAGGATGATTTAGAAACTTCATAAATTATCATTTTTCTAATTGGAAAAAATCACATAGAAGAAGGGGGTGGAAGGAATGGTGGGCCACAGGAAAACAGCCTAAAGTTTCCAAAGAAGAAGGGAATCAGAGGGGCAGGTGCATCCTGAGACACCTGTGAGCCCACGGTGGGGATGCTGGCAGGAGAGCCTCAGGGGTAGCCCATTTCCCCAGCACTCTCTTGAGTCCCAGGCTCTAACGGGACAAGCAGCAGCGAAGGAGCTCTGGGGTAGAAGGATGGCTGTGCCTGCCATTGCTTCAAGGTGACTTTTGAAAGGATCGGTCATAATAGCAAAAGAATTTGCTCTCTAACAGTTCCTAGCATTTTCCCAGTACATTTCCCATTACCTGTTCACTCTTTTCCAGCATTTCAAGATCAAATGGTGAAATGCAGTAAGGTAAGTAACAAGTCCTTAACACCAGAATGTTATTGAGTTGCAGACTTAATACTTTATACGTTTCAAAAAATATTTAAAGAATATTGGCTAGCTGGAAATTAACTCCCACACTACAGAGAAGAGTCTTGGTCCTATCACTGCTTTGTATGTGTATTCCTACGATGAGTTCAAATAGTCCAATGATATGGTTTGAATCTCTGTCCCCATCCATATTAGTCAGGGTTCTCTAGAGGAACAGAACTAACAGGATAGATAGATATAGATAGATAGATAGATAGATAGATAGATAGATAGATGATAGATAGATAGAAAGGGGAGTTTATTAAGTACTAACTCACAGGCTCAGAAGGTCCCATAATAGGCCATCTGCAAGTCAGGGAGCAAGGAGAGCCAGTCTGAGTCCCAAAACTGAGGAACTTGGGGTCCAATGTTTGAAGGCAGGAAGCATCCAGCAAGGGAGAAAGATGTAGGCTGGGAGGCTAAGCCAGTCTAGCCTTTTCACATTTTTCTGCCTGCTTTTATTCTAGCCTCACTGGCAACTGATTAGACGGTGCCCATCCAGATTAAGGGTGGGTCTGCCCCCCAGCCCACCGACTCAAATGCTAGTCTCCTTTGGCAGCACCTTCACAGACACTAGGATCAATACTTTGCATCTTTCGATCCAATCAAGTTGATGGTCAGTAGTAACCATCACAGCACCCAAACCTCATCCTCAGTTGTAATTCCCAGTGCTGGAGGTGGGGCCTGGAGGGAAGTGACTAGATCGTGGGGTGGCTCCTTCATGGTTTAGCACCATCCCTTTGGTGCTGTTCTTGTGATAGAGTTCTCACGTGATCTAGTTGTTTAAAGATGTGTGGCAGCTCCCTGCTCCCTGCTCTTCTCCCTGCTCCCACCACCTGAAGCATTGGCTACCCCTTTGCCTTTCACATGATGGTGCATTTCCTGAGGCCTCCCCAGAAGCTGAGCAGAAGCTGCTATGCTAGCTGTACAGCCTGCAGAACTGGGAGCCAATTAAACTTTTTCTTGTAAATTACCCAGTATCAGGCATTTCTTCATCACAGTGCAAAAATGGACTAATACGCCCATCCTTTCAAAAACAGTGAAAGCAACCCTGAGAGTTGTGTGTCTGACACTTCGTATTCCTACAGCTATTCTTTGGGGAGCTCTTAACATTTTAATGTTGAAAAAACTGAGAGTCCAAGGTGTGAGTGAGCTGCTCACGGTTTCTCAGCTAGGATGTGGCAGGGATAGAGATGGGTACAAAGCAGATTTGGGGTTAACTAATGACTGTAGAGGCCAAAAGCCAAGAATAGAGAACAAGTGAAATGCATTTGCTAATTAATATGAAGACACAATCATGCTTTTCTTTAATAGAATCATCCACTTGCAAAATGGAGCCAATTTGTTCTGCTCTCTTTGCTTTGTCTGCAATTCCTCGGCATACAGAGTAACCTGCACATGTTTCTCATCCGGTCATTATGGACTCCGGTGAATGTGATGGTTTCCAAGTGTTTCCCATAGCTTGCCACCTTTTGAACCCACAGAGGCAAATGAGGAGCATCTTTACAATGTCAGCAATTGAAACTGATACGAATGAAGACAAGAATGATGACTGTGTAACTCTTCAGAATGCAATTTCAAAACTGGATCTGAGTCCAGGGAAGTGGAACAAACCCTGACCGCCCCATCACTTGCATGTGGGGGTTTCAGTGCCAAGCACTTCATTATCCAAAGTAAGTGCTTCCCAAGTGCTCTATCTGATAAGGATAACAGCAGTGGATTTTGCCAAGTTAAATCTGTCCCAAGTAACGGAGGCTCTTCTTGCTGCTGAGTTGAGAAGTGCTAAAGAGAACAATAAAAGCTCCTACCCGAGTCCAGAGGGACATAAAGAGCACATAGTCTTCCCGATGGCAACAAAGCTTCATGTCTGAGCTAACCTCCCTTGACTAAGTGGGATTGCACAGATCCTCTGATTCAGGTCAAACACGAATCCTTATATACTGGCACTCTGATCCTCAGCATGTAGAAGACGGGAAAGGAATTCTTTCAGCTGTTTAGAAACTAAACTGTAGAATCTACACAGTAGAGTTTTCTAATTTCTAATTAAACATGAAGTCGGAATGTGCATTTTTTTTTTCTGCCTTTTAGCTACCTTAACTCTTCTTGTAATAGAAGGACATAGAGTGATTCATGGGCTTCCATTTTGATGATCAATTGAACTTACCAGGGATTTTTAAAAACAGATTTCTGGGTCTTAGCCTATGGGATTCTAACCATCAGTCAGCATGGGACCCCTAAATGTGATTTTGAGGTCTTTTCCAGTTCTAACAAAACGAGAAAAGTTTAGGTGGGGCTCCCAAATGTGATTTTTGAGGTCTTCTCTAGTTCTACCATCCATTGTTTCTTCTTTATTATAAATGTTCATTTATTTTCTTTCTTCTCCTCAATGTAGATTTCACCAGACCCACTCTTCAAAAACGATCAGCTCCGTCTGATGGTTCTTCTCTCCGCTGAAGCCATCGTAATTCAGTTAGCTTTGGTTTTGGAGACCTATTTTCTAACCTTTCAATTATTTCGACTACTCTCATTTGAATATTCTCAAATTTCCATCTTGTTACAAATATGATCATCGTGGTAATAATTTTAGAAGGGGGTGGGAGTCATGGTGGACCACAGAGGAAAAGCTGAAAGTTTCCAAAGATGAAGGGAGTCAGAGGGACGGATCCACCCTGAGACACCTGTGAGCCCATGGTGGGACCCTGGCAGGAGAAGTAGGTGCCAGTTGTCAGCCATCTGATAGTTCTTACACACACACACACACACACACACACACACACACACACGGATTTTATTCAAATTATCTCGGTTAAATTTAGTCATCCCTGGGGAAATAAAAACAAACCATTTTCCACTACTCAATACTGCCTACTCTATGATTCCTTTATTCCTGCCATCATCTTTCAAGAAACTGGTCTCTCCCACCCGAGGTCCCCTGTGAGGAAGGGTTTCACTAGAATACTGCACTGTCTGTGGGGTGGTTTATCAGTTGGAAGACATGTGAGTTAGTGCATTTGGAAGTATAGGTGTGTCCCCATGATACTGAGAAGTCTGTTATAAATTATTTCTTTTACTTTTCTTTTCAGAAAGGGATTAGTTCATCCCAAATGAGTATGAATGTCCCAGGTCTATTGTTGCAGAACTGGAGCTGCAATCCATAGCCTGTGAAGGTGATTATTCACTTATTTTGGAAGTGCAATCATAGACCACAGACTATTTCAATTAAACTTTGCCTGTCCACATGTTGCATTCCGTGTTGTTAGTGAACTGGGTCTCTTGCTGGTGCCGCCTACTGTTAAGTTTATTGATGAGAACTTAAGCATTTAGCCTCTAAGGAAATACCCTGGGTCTTACACATGCACCTGGTTTCAGCTGGGGAAAAATTCATCCTCCAGCCGAGTCTTTGTGGCTGGAATTTTTCAGCCACCACAACACGAAAGGTACAATATATGCAATCTCATCTCTAGGCATTAACAAAATAGAAACAGAGAAGGTATATGATCTAACCAGAATCAGACAGCGATTCAGGCCCCATGTGCACAGCAGCAGCCTATCGTAAAACCTGGACACATGCTGCTGAAATGGTGCAAAATGCAGGTTTCCCACTTTGCACATAAAACAAAATAAAAATAAAAGTCAATAAAGATATGTTGGCGTGTGTTTGTGTGTATGCATTTTATCTAAGTTCAGGACACTCAGCTCATTCTGTCCACTACCCCATGGCTGTTCACATGGTTCCTACACAAACATAACTGACTACTCCATGGCTCACTCTTGGTTTAGAAAATTTTCTTGACTTAAGACTCTTTCCACTGGGCATGGTGGCTCACATCTGTAATAACAGCACTTTGGGAGGCAGAGGTAGGTGGATCACCCAAGGTCAGGAGTTCGAGATCAGCCTGGCCAATATGGTGAAACCGTGCCTCTACTAAAAATACAAAAATTAGCCTGATGTGGTGATGGGTGCCCACAATCCCAGCTACTCAAGAGGTTGAGGCAAGAGAATCGCTTGAACCCAGGAGGCTGAGGTTGCAGTGAGCTGAGATCGTGACATTGCACTCCAGCCTGGGCAACAAGAGTGAAACTCCATCTCAAAAAACAAAATGAAAAATGAAATTTTTAAAAAAAGATTCCAAAACAAAAGATTCTTAGATTATTTCCACGTCCCTACTTTGAATAACGATATAAAGTCTCAAATTTGCCAGGACTCCACCCTGTGCAGGCCAGCAGCTGCTCAAGGAGGAGTCTGATTTCTTCCATCTGTTTCCTGGCCCTTCTGACTTCCCTGCCTGCAGGTGAGATGAGGGATAATCCCCCGTGAGTCAGCACCTGCCGTAAAGCCTCCCCACGTGCAGCCCTTCTGCCTGCGTGTGTCCTCCATAGCATGTGACACAGCGGCACTGAACAGCCTCCAGCTACAGAGAAGCTAGAAGAGGCTCTAGCAGAAATGCACTGAAGGCTTCTGTCTGCAGTGGGCAGGCCTTATCTTCTCATGAAGTCCCTCCTGATATGTTCATTGATGCATATTTATGTGTCCAGTGAAAGATGACTGAGACTCCTGCTTCGGAGGCCTGAGGCAGTTTCTGGGAACCGGAAGCCATTCACAATGTAGTTCACAGAGCTTCAGCATCAGCCCCTAGGGTGGGCTTGCAATGCGTTTATGGACCACGTTTTGATAAAATTTGCCAGTGTGAGAATGTCACTGCAACTGAGATCAATTACATTCTGTCTACCCCTTGCTTACCTTTCCCTCAAGGCTGATGGCATTGAACTGCTATCGACAAGTTAGGGATCTCAGAAAGTGGAGCTGCTTTAGAGACACATTTAGACTGTAATTAACCTGATACAGTTAATGGATTTACAGTTACTTTCTTGTATAATTAAGTTACTGTTACTTGTCCTTCTCCTAAGACACACAGGAGAAGGGAGTGGAAAGGGTCCTAGGATAGGATTGTGTCCTGAAGGTGTTGGCACAAAAGCCTGTGGGACAGATGAGAAGAGACTCTTAAAATACATGGCACTGTGGCCGGGTGCAGTGCCTTATGCCTGTAATCCTAGCACTTTGGGAGGCAAAGGAGGGTGGATCACCTGAGGTCAGGAGTTCAAGACCAGCTTGGCCAACATGGTGAAACCGTGTCTCAACTAAAAATACAGAAAATTAGCTGGATGTGGTGGCAGGTACCCATAATCCCAGCTACTTCGAAGGACTGAGGCAGAAAAATTGCTTGAATCTGAGGCAGAGACTGCAGTGAGCCGAAATTGCGCCATTGCATTCCAGTCTGGGCAACAATAGCGAAACTGTCCCAAAAAATAATTATATATATATGTATATTTTATATAATTACATATAAATAAATATATATTATATATTACATATATAAATAGTCATACATATATAATTATATATATATATATATATATATATGGCACTAGAAGCCAGCCTGTGGGAATGTCATCCAATTCCCAGATGTGTAAAATTGTAAACAGATTTCCTTAGCGAAATGGATGCTCTCTCCTGTCAGAAACAGATCCAGTAAAGCAGCATTAATATTTAGGAATATATTTGTAGTTTTTTTTAACTTTTGATGGAAATCTTATAAAATAGAATTCATCCAGATTCCTGTGTCTGTAAAGCACAAGCCCTCATCAGCAGCGCAAACGCGAGAGCTCTGCGTGTCTTCCGCTTTTCCATGTTTAATGATAAAACCAAATAAATGTTAAACAAGCAAGTTAAAGCAAAGACTAAACTATTTTTCTAGTTTTCCCGTAGAAAATATACTAGGAAACCACTATGATTTAAAAAGAAAATCAAAGATATGCCACCGAAAATTGTAGGCAAATATAATCGTAGACGTCTGGCAGTTTATGATTTCTGTGTGTGTGTGTTTCCACTTAAGTTATAATTTGATGTGATTTATTTTCTCATTCAAGACAAATGTTTTTATTTGTACCATGTTTAGCTGAGTGAGACAGGCAGGCTGCCCATAGCTCCCCGCTTGGGCACCAAGCCTTCAACACACGGCTCCATCTGGCACCATCTGGCTCTGCTGTTTCTTGCTCCCCTAGTTGTGAAATGCAAGGCTCTGTTTGCCTACCCGAACTTTTTGTGGCCTCAATTATTTTGTCTTGTTTTCAGGACCTCACTGCTCGGGAACATAGCAGAATACCTGCTGCTTCTCCAGTCCCCTGGTGGGGGTTTCTGAGCATCCTAAATGACCAGCTTATACTCTTCCTGGACTTTTATCCAATGCTTGTGCTTGATCGCTGGCAAAACTCACTTATGCCTTCATCCTAGTTCACTCCCTGCACACCAATGACATCTCCCATATGCAAATTTGGCAAACTCATCACCTCCTATCACGGCCAAAGCATCCCAAGGTCTGAAGCCAGTCGGTCCCACATCCCTCCACCCCATCAGGACTCTGTCCTTTCTTGCAACTTCAAGGGTGGCTGGTCCTGCCACCAGCGTGTCCCTGGGTCCATCCTCAAGTGAGGTATTCCTGGGAGGTGTCGTTTGAAGAGCCTAAAGAGTGATGGGAAGTTTTCCTCAGCCGTTAGAATGGGTTGAATGACCTGTGCCAAAAAGGGACTGTATGATTTGCAAACTTAATACTAAGACTTTCTTTTCTTGTATAATAATCTGGTAGCAAGGCTGTGGGGAGAGGAGGAGACATATCCCCCATGGAACACTGAGTGCTAGAGGCTTTGTTTATCCAAAGAACTGACAATTGCTGGGAGGAGAAATTCACTTAGGTCAGTTTTCACGCTGCTTTACACACTTGGCCGGTGCCTCTGGGATCATTCCCCAAAGCTCGGTTGTTATTTTTCTGCATACTTAGTTCTGTTCTCGTCTCATATCTCCTTCCAGGCCACTTGGGCTGCCCACTTGGGATCCTCTCTTCCCGGCTTTTCAATTTCCTGTCTCCGTAAATACAGTTCCTTGTAATTCTACAATGCAAACCTTAATCATTCCACCTGGCACAGCTAGAGTCCAATCCCCCTCACAGCGTACGAGAACCATTTTTCCTTTCCAGAGATTCCCAATTGACACCAGCCTGATAAACACGATACTCATCCAGACCCCAAATGTAACCATTGTCTTGCATTGGGACATCTATGTCACTCAATTTGCATTCTCAAATATCAACTGCTAACTCATATCTGAGCTTTATGCTCCAGAGTCCCCCAGGGCAAACCTCCAGGAAGTTATGAACTGCTCTTTCTTGCTGAAACATACAGTGGCTGGGACTGCACTAAGCAAGAAGGTTCTTCTGTAGTCAAGCATGGTCCCAGTGAGCATTTAGACACACCGGGGCAGGGAAGATGTGGGCCCGATTTGTCAATCACCAAATAGTGACATGGCAGTGCACAGAAGGTAGGTGGTGGAAGATTCATGAGCTCGGGGTTTCAGAGGCGTGCTGAGAACAATGTGGTCTTGCTGTCTACACAGAATTGGATGAGGTTAGGATCCATTTCGAAGATGCATTCTCTTCACTATGGAAGGGAAGGGTACACACTTGTAATATCTCTTGAATTGTTTTCTGTTTTTCCTCATAGAACATGAGAATGGTCTGGGCACAGTGGCTCATGCCTGTCATCCCAGCACTTTGGGAGGCCGAAGTGGGTGTATCCTCTGAGGTCAGGAGTTCGAGACCAGCCCACCCAAAATGGTGAAACCCTGTCTCTAGTAAAAATACAAAAATTAGCTGGGAATGGTGATGTGTGCCTGTAGTCTCAGCTACTCGGGAGGCTGAGGCAGGATAATTGTTTGAACCTGGGAGGCGGCAGTTGCAGTGAGCCAAGATTGAGGCACTGCACTCCAGTCTGAGTGACAGAGAGAGACTCTGTCTCAAAAAAAAAAAAAAAAAAAAAAAATCTGAGAATGTATTGTCTTAAATATTTTACAAAAGTGTAAATATAAAGAGGAAAAATGAGGTTTGGAGCACCCTCAATGAGCACTTTGGTGTCAGTTTGTATCACCAGCAGAAGAAGAGGAAATGCACGAGGTGGAAAACTCCAACGGCAGCCCCAGTGCAAGCTTTTATGGAGGAAATATTAGTGATATTTTGTACCATGGGAATGTTATAGGCAAACATCCTACTGGATGTGAACGTATTATTTGTCGTGGAAAACTGATAACCAAGACACTGCTTTCCAGTTTTAGCTGTGCAATGGCAGACCCTCAGGTCAAACTGGTCTCCCAAGCAGTAACAAACCTTGTGCGGAGTGCACAAGGCTTCAGCGCTCAAGGCGGACACAGGCGCAGTCTAACCGCTGTGAAATCAGCGTCAAAAAGGAGACAAATGGATCTGCTTTAAACAGCGTGCACTGAATGTCAAGGGTTTGAAAATTGGTACTCAGGTTCAATGGACTGCAGTATAAAAGTGGATGGATTCCTTAAAAATGTATGCATTGAATGTATTATCCCTCAGATATTAGAAAACTGAAAGTGCAAATTAAAATCTTTTGTATAAATTAAAATTAATTTACCCTTTCACGTGCTCAATACCTGCATACTGATTGCTTATTGTGTAATAAGCCTGGGGCAAATCGTGTGGCCCCCTCATCCAATCAGTAACCGAGTTTTCGTTACTTTAACTCCATCTCTCTTTTCGATGTATCTCCCATATGGTCTGACAATTCATACTTTTCATAGTCTGGACCTTCATGATTTCTATTCTTTATTGACACAGTTACTTCCTACTTGGAAGTTCCGTATTAAAAGCTGGACCATGCCTTCCCAAGACATGCACATACACGCATGCACACACATGTACCCACCCAGAAACACACACTTCTTTGCACATACTCATTCACACTACATTCTCCCTATGAAAAGAAATGTGAAGCTGCTAGATAAACACCTAACATCAGAGCATCGTCTGAGCTTTGGATTGGATCCCTTTATGGCTCTTGTTGGATTCAGGACCAAGTTTCCTAGCTGGTCAAAGAAGGAGCCTGCCTGTCTCTAGTTTTGCGTCCCACCTCTCCTGGCTGACCCCTCCCTGTGTCCTGCACTGTGGCATGTGCTCTGTGGCTCCTGCCTCACCTGTTCTCACCACTTCCCCACCTGTATCCTCTTCCTCACAGTTTCTCTGTCAGGCCAGGTTAGGGCTGGCTGCAAAGACAGAGACCAACAACAGTGGCTTAGTCAATGCAGAATCCATTATTCTCTCATAAAAATGGAGATATGCACCTTTTCTGTAGCTCTATCTGGATTTTCAGAGAGAATAAACCGAGCTCCAGTTCACAATTTGACCTGGAAGCTGTCAGAACTTTCTTATACTCATTCTCCCCTTGTCAGTCTTGGAAAGAATCAGGGCTGTGATATCACCCTAATCGTATTGCAGAGAGAAAGAAGAAGGCAGCCCCATGAGGCTTTTTTGTTTGCTGCCTGTTTCTTCTACTTGGAATTTCATAAAGGGAAAAGGAAAGGCCCCTGATGAACAAGGCATGGAGAAGAATCCCTATCAATGAAGAGAGGAGAGAGCACAGGACTGCGTGCCCACTTTAGGGTCCCCAGTCTGGGAGCCAGGCAGTGAGACACTATCTGGGTGGGGTGGTCAGAGGAGATGGGGTGGGCAGGGCGGCACTATGGCAGGCAGCCTGTGCCATCACCTGTACCTGGGCATGTGCAAGCACCTTTCACTCTGCAGAGGAGCACAGTACCCTGCACATGGCAAGTGACGCCCTTGCTGCTGAGAGGCAAGCACACTCCTGTACATGACTCAGGAGGGGCTGCTCACCCACCCATACTGCCCCGTGGTCAGAGGAAAAGGTCCCTGAAAACCATGAGGGCAGATGTGCTTGAGAAGCTGGCCTTCCCATGGGGCCTCGGGGATCTGGGGTCTTCTCCTCTTGTGGCTGCCCCACCTCATGCCCATCAGAGTCCTCCACAGGAGCCTGGACATCAGTTGATGGAGGAGAGTGTGCAGATGGCCACACAGGAAGTTTAGTGAGCCAGGCTGGGAAGCAGCCAGCCCTCTGCTGACCATGCCCCTGTCCCCACCACCACCCTGAACTCACCAAGAGCTGGGAAGCGTTGGCTAACTCTGTCCCTTGCAGAAAAAGGAGGTGACTCTGGACAACATCTCCTGTTTCCTCACCGTATGAGGGAAGTTCCCTTTCTCCTCCTTTTATTTTGAAGAGATGGCAAATGGAGATGTTCAAAGAAATGTGTAGAATGTAGCAACAGAAAAAACTGTAACCTCTGAATGAAAAGACGTTTGGGAGAAAGAGAAGCTAACGAAATAGCAAAAGAAATAATAACAAAGAAAGATGAATGTCTTTAAATTAGATTCAAATTTATAGATCTTATTTTATTAAGAAAAATTATATTAAGGTAAACAATTTTGCTGACCTATTTAAGCTACGCTTCACAAATTAACCTATTTGATAAAAAACTATTTGGAGCCAAATCAAGGCTCTAGATATTTGCAAGTGAGTTCTCATGTATACGGGCAGAACAAATGCATGAGAACATGGACTGGAATGATTCCTTCCTGCAATCATTGTATTTTAACTTCTCCAGAATGCTGACAGAGCATTTCAGAATTGGGCAATTTAAAAGGATACGTGGATTTTGCCCATTTCTTAATGATGCTTAAAATGACACAGAAAATGGTACAAAATCACTGGAAAGGCATACACGCGTGAGCCCAGGCTGAGGGAAGCATAAAGTCCCCTGGCAGCCTGCACTGCGTTAGTCATTGTGACCCTGCCGCCTTTGTCCACAAGGATGGCTTGAGTGGCTTGGGGCCACCACACATGTGGTGTGAGTTGTCTCCCACTGGGGGTGATGGATGTGAACTGATCTGGCCACGGTCTCCCACCCAGTCCCCCTTGTGGCCAAAGGCATGTGTTTGTGAGAGAGCTGGATATTGTCACGGGTGAAAGGGGTGATCATGAAACAGAGCAAAAAAGAAAAACAGTCAGCGCAGCAATGACTCCCAAGACACTGGCCTTGTCCGTGATGTGTTCTAACCAACCGTGCTAGAGCCTCTGTTGCCTGGAGCCTGAGAAAAGAGGCCACCACACAGGCCACTGGCAAGGTGACGACTGCAGCCGCAAAGGCCTGCTGTTGCTGTCCGGAGACATGGCAAAACTGTTCTCAGGGAAATGAGGGCTGCAGCCGAACGAGAAAGGAAAGTCAAAGTTCACTGTAGCATAACCCTGAAATTAATGTTAAGTTCATGTAAACATTACTTCCTGAAGTTTATTCAGCTTTTGCTGATTTCTCAGGGCACTAAAGGCAGAAAAAGATCAATACCTTTGTTTGAAATATACCCTATTCCAAACAATTCCATACAATGAAAATTGTATCTTCTTCTTGAAATAAAGGTGATATATCTGTCAGAAAGCAACTCCATAAAAATTGCCAACCAAGTAGAATCCGGAATCTGCATAAAGTATATATATTTTTAACTATGTCAAACAAAATTTAAAAACAGCTTGACATTTCTTAAATATGTTTAAAGAAATCGTAATTTTGGGCAGAAGGGAGCAGATGGCTGCAAACACTGTAGGAACTTAGAGAGACCGAAGGAGGTTTAAAGCCATATTTGATAGAAAACTAAAGGAAGAAATCTTTCCTCCCCTTCTTCATCCTGGACTGTTTTCAAGATAGTGAATTATTTTATGAATATGCATTCCCCACTCAGAGCCATGGAGAAAGGCCAAGGAGGGACCTGCCAACACATGAGATTAGCAACACAGCCCTGTGAGATTTATTGCACATAAAAGATAGGGAAGTAAGACAACAGATTCCAAAGGAACAGATATTCTCACATAAATTAAGTGCTTTTAAAATTTAAGGTGCTCTTTCGGTGATGTGTCTTAACATAATTTGGGCTAATTTAAAGATAAAACAACTTCATTCTCAAAAAAGCCATAAATGTTTTATTGATAAACCATCTGCTGTTTACTAAGGCATGGTAAACCTCTGCAGATATCTCACCCAGATAATTTTCAATAAACCTTGAGTTCATTGTTATCGCTACATATGCTTGTAAGAACCTAATTCAGTTTATTAACTGAAGTTATAGTTATCACTTGATAGTGTCTCGGCATCTATAGCTCAGGGACTGTCTGCAGGCAAACAGAACTTTGCTGGAACCTGGGACCCCAGAGCCCAGGGAAAAAAGCACTGAAGAGGGCAAGCTCAACACACATGACCATTTTCTTCTCACAGTTTCTGGCAGAGTTCTGTAAGAAAAATCTGCATTTGTCAGGTCCACAAGCAAGGAATGGTTTCACACCTTTAAATGTTTTCTAAAGAATCAAAAGAAAAATAATGTTTTGTGATACATGAATATTAAGTAACATTCAAATTTCAGAGTCCATAAATATATTTTATTGGAACGCAGCCATGCCCGTTCACTTATACACGGCTGTGGCTGCTTCCCCACCACCTGCAGAGCTGCAGAGCTGCAGCAGAGACCACACTGCCCTTGAAGCTGAAAATCTTATCATCTGGCCCATTGCAGGGTAGTACATTGACTAAGGCCTGGTGGCTATTACAGGAGTGGAAGGCGAGCTGTTTGTGGTTCTTAACGACTGTCTGTTCCCAGTGGAAGGCTAGGACTGCTCTGTCCTGACCTGTCCTTCTGCCTGAGGGAGCACCTCAAGGGAAACTCAGCAGGTGAGTTAGAATGGGGTCCAGTTAGAAGAGGGGAAGAAAGCCAGGGGGTGGACATTGTATTACCTGTTACGTGTTCATATTGCAAAAACTACAATGGCACTTACCACTAAAGGTCAAGGAAGGAACCTCTTTCCTTATTTCCCCAGCATTTGATACAATTGCCAAAATAATATCAAACTTGCAAACCACCGAATTAGAACCTGTTGAGTCATGGAACCAAAAAGAAGTTTTGTCATATACGTCATATCAAGACATAGAATTGTCCCGACACAGACCTGGGCTCTGAGGCTAAAATTGCAGGTGCAAGGTGGAATCAGCTAGCAAAAATTAGGAGGTAAAAGCACAGGTCACAAATCCTGAACACTCATTAAATACTAAAAGTCACATAGATACTCTTGTAGAGGTTCCTGACGAGTGGAAGGGAGGCACTGACCTCATTTGCTGTCAGGCGAGGTGACTGTTTACACTCCTGTTTGCGTAGAAATCTCACTGGAGTCCCAGTGAGGTCTGGGACAGACCTCAGAAACCACTGTGGGGGAAGCACAGTTTCTAGAATGTACACTCTGCCCTCCCTGTAAATCTGGGGGAGAGAAAGGACTGCCCAACCTGTCTGCTTCACTGACTCCCAGCCCAGGTAGTCTTGAGCAAAGCCAGTAGATCACAGACTCCAGGACAGCACCAGACCCTCCATCCCCTCCTGCTAGCACACGTACCCCAAACATACCAAAACTGAGAACCAAACCATCGCGGCAAAGAGAGAAAGCATTCAGATCAGGCAGCTTTTGCTCTGGAACTCCTCACTGCGCAGTCTCTTTCTGGGCTCAGGTGAGCCTTCCGCCTCAGCTTCCTGAGAAGCTGGGATCACAGGCATGGACAATCATGCCCAGCTATCTTTTTCCTTTTTGTAGAGATGAAGTCTTGTTATGTTGCCCAGACTGGTCTCAAGTTCCTGGCTTTAAGTGATCTTCCCACTTTTGCCTCCCAAAACATTGGGATTGCAGTTATGAGCTACTGTGCTCACCAGCTTTTATTCATGAATAATTTTCTTTGCATATAAATAAGCAACTGTGGGTCCTGGGATGTGCCATGGCAGTCAGTCTAGCCCAACACTGAGTGGAGTGTGAAGAGGCTACTCATCCTACTACAGGGCACGGAAGAGCAGGATTGCCCTTGATGGAAATGATAAGGAAGCAACTGTGGTAGATGACCTTATCACACATTGGGGTGAAGGGTCAAAGTACTACTTCTCCATGGAAGGGAGGTTGAGTCAGGAGATCTGTATTAGTTCATTCTCATGCGCTATAAAGAACTGCCTGAGACTGGGTAAGTTATATGGGAAAGAGGTATAACTGACTGACAGTTCTGCAGGGTTTGGGTGGCCTCAGGAAACATACAATCATAGCAGAAGTCACCTCTTCACAGGGCAGCAGGACAGAGAATGAGTGCCAAGCAAAGGAGAAAAGCCCCTTATGAAGCCATCAAATCTTGTGAGAATTCACTCACCATCATGAGAACAGCATGGGGGTAAATGCATACATGATTCAATTACCTCCTATCAGGTCCTTCCCACAGCATGTGGGGATTATGGGAACTACAATTCAATATACGGTTTGAATGAGGACACGTCCAAATAATGTAATTTTGCCCTTGGCCCTCCCAAATCTCATGTCCGAGACAAAGCAAGTCCTTTCTACTTATGAGCCTATAAAATTGAAAGCAAGTTACTTATTACCTAGATACGATGAGGGGTACAAACATTGAATAAATAAACCCATTTGAATGGGAGAAACTGGCCAAAACAGAGGGCTACGGCCCCTGTGCAAGTCTGAAATCCAGTAGGACAGTCATTAAATCTTAAAGTTCCAGAGTGATCTCCTTTGACTCCATGTCTCACATCCAGGTCATGCTGATGCAAGAGGTAGGCTCCCTCTTACTTACAGGGTACAACCTCCCTCCTGACTGCTTTCATGGGCTAGTATTAAGTGTCTGTGGCTTTTCCAGGTGCATGGTGCAAGCTGTTAATGGATCTAAGTTCCTGGGGTTCTGGAGGACAGTGGTCCTCTTGTCACAGCTTCACCAGGCAGTGCCCCAGTGGGGACTCTGTGTGGGGCCTCCAGCCCTACATTTCTCTTTCACACTGCCCTAGCAGAGGTTCTCCATGAGGACGCCACCTCTGCAGCAAACTTCAGCCTGGACATCCAGACATTTTCATACATTCTCTGAAATCTAGGCAGAGGTTCCCAAACCTCAATTCTTGACTTCTGTGTGCCCACAGGCTTAACATCATATGGAAGCCTGTAAGGCTTGGGGCTTGCACCCTTTGAAGCAATGACCCAAGCTGTACCTTGACTCCTTTTAGCCACAGCTGAAACTGAAGCAGCTGGAATGCAGGGCACCACGTCCTAAGGCAGCACAGAGCAAGGGAGCCTTGAGCCCAGCCTGGGAAACCATCTCAACTATGCCACTGAAATTTGCTGGAGACATTTCCCCATTGTCTTGGCTGTTAAAGTTTGGCTTCTCCTTACTTATGCAAATTTCTGCAAAAGCTTGAATTTCTCCCTAGAATATGAGTTTTTTTTTTTTCTATAGCAGCATCAGTCTGCAAATTTTTCAAACTTGTATGCTCTGCTTCTTTTTTAAACATAAGTTTTAGTTTCAGATCATCTCTCTCAAGTTCAAAGTTCCACAAGTCTCTAGGGCAGGAGCAAAATGCTGCAAGTCTCTTGGATAAAGTACATCAAGAGCCACCTTTGCTCCAGTTTCCAACAGGTTTCTCATGTTTATCTGAGATCACCTCAGCCGGGATTTCATTGCCCATATCACTATCAGCATTTTGGTCAAAAACATTCAACAAGCCTCTAGGAAGTTCCAGAGTTTCCGACATCTTCCTGTCTTCTGACCCCTCCAAGGCTCTTCCCACATTTTTCTGTCTTCTTCTGATGCCTTCAGGCTTTTTCAACTTATGCCTGTTTCCCAGCTCCAAAGTTGCTTTCACATTTTGGGTATCCCTGTAGCAGCACCCTACTCCCTCGGTATCAATTTACTGTATTAGTTTGTTCTCACACTACTATGAAGAAATACCCAAGATTGGGTAATTTATAAAGAAAAGAGGTTTAATTGACTCACAGTTCCACATGGATAGGAAAGCCCCAAGAAACTTACAATCATGGCAGAAGACATTGCTTTACAGGGCAGCAAGAGAGGCAATGAGTGCTGAATAAAGGGGGAAAAGCCCCTTACGAAACTATTAGATCTCCTGAGAACTCACTCCCTATCATGAGAACAGTATGGGGGTAACCACTCTCATGATTCAATTGCCTTTCACTAAGTCCCTTTTACACAATACATAAGAATTATGGGAACTACAGGTCGAGATGAGATTTGGGTGGGGACATACCCAAACCATATCAAGGTCCTCATGGTCTTTCAAGCGAGGGAAGAAGGAAAGGGGCCTGTCCTGATTCTGTTCCCTTGGAGCCTAGGAGCTATGGTTCTAGGATCAGAGAAAGAAGGAAGACATGGACCAGGAGAGAGAAATGAGCCAGACAAATGGGTTCACCTCAGAGGCTCTACCCCATTGACTATGGTAAGGGAGCCCTGGTAGGATTGCAACCTCCTTTCAGGCTCCAGAGCAGCTACCTCCGAGAAGGGAGCTGGGACCTGATTGCTTTGTGGTGACACTGTGTGCCAAATGTGAGAGAGATTTGAAGCTAAACATTCTATTTCTATTTCTTCCTTGATTTAAAACGTGGGGACAAAGAATGTGACCAGCTTGTGTACAATAGAAATACAGGCCAAAAGATGACAGTTTGTATGACCCTGACACTTGTTCCTACCACAGCAATTAGTATTTGGTGGGGACCAGATACTCTGTGCCTGTCATTTTCAATATGGGTTAGCTAGTTAACATTATAAAGTCCCAAACTTAGCATCAGGTCGCAATCCCCTGCTGTCAGTTACAGATGCTGAAGACCCAAGAGACATTCCTCTGTGGGGAGTCAGAATGATTGTTGGGCATTTTTCTCTCAATAGAAAATTGAATCTTCGTGATTTGTAATGGAGAAGGAGCACTGGGCTTATTTGTTTTCCTGTCATCACCCTGACATCTCCTCCCCAGCCAGCAGCCTGCCCACCCTGGGTTGCCACGGATTCTAACCTCCTTCATGCCCCATCAGCCAGCAGTCACTGCCATCACACAATGAGGGCTCAGTCCCCTGGGCTCCATGCTTCCTGGCAGCCTCCATGAATCTGGCCTGCAGAGTTGCAGGCTTTTGCTGGGCACTGGGCCTGGGTCTCAGGTTCAGCCAGAGTTAGTTCATGGCAGCTTTGAATTCAGATACTGAGAGAAGCTTCGAGGACAGTGCTGGTCAGCCAAGAGTTCCTCTTTGTTGGGGATTTGTGTTTTGGTCTGGAAGGGAATCCATATTCTATTCCCTTCTGCTCCTATGAAAAAAAGAGAGAAAGAGAGACAGCAAGAGAGGAAGAAAGAAGAAGGAAAGAAAGAAATAAAAGAAGGAAGGAAAGAAGAAAAGAAAGAAAGGAGGGAGGGAGAAAGGGAGGGAGGGAGGAAAGAAGGAAGGAGGGAAGGAAGGAGGGAAGGAAGGAAGGAAGGAAGAAAGGAAAGAAGGAAGGAAGGAAGGAAGGAAGAGGGGGAGGGAAGGAAGGAAGGGGCAACAGCAGTGTTTATTTTGGGTCCAGGCACTGGGTCAAGTGAGAAGGGAGGTTTGACATAGGAAAGGAAGACTCTGGAGCAAGCTGGCTCCACACCTTTGAATTTGTATTATGTAAGATTGTGATGGCTTCTCCCTTACCATTCCTTCCCAAATGCTTCCTCAGATTTTCTTTTAAAATACAGAAAAATATCATTAAATTCTCCAACTCTCCATAGTACATCTTGTCCACATCTTTGCAATATACCAAGGCAGGAGTAGTTCAACAATTAGAATTAATTAACATCTGTGGTTTTATTAGAGTCATATTAATTTCTTCAGTTAAATAAACAACCAGAAAGCACCAAAGCTCTGATAATGCTGAAACCTCCGAACCTGTGCCTTCCAGCCTACAAAGCGTGAGGGGGTTATGGAATGAGTTAACATCAGATGTCAGCCTTTCCTCATACAACGACGCAGCAATGAAAGCAAAATATTTAAGAACCTTGAATGCAACATGCTTACAACATGTTTTTAATTTTCAAATTCTTAAAACCGAATCCTTTAATATATCCAGATTTAAACTCAATTATCAAGTTGAGTAAACTGTTTGCATGATAATATAGACCAGTTTTTGATACTAAAAAAACCCATGACTTTACATGCAAGTAAGAATTATGCTCTCGGTTGGGTCTCTTTAAAGCCTAACACAATATTAAGAGAAAAATTGTACTATCCTTAGTGGAGTTTTAATGTTGACAAGCATTTCTGCGTGAATCGATTAGTACGCTGTGAGTAGATCTTGACAAAAGGACTGAAACACAAACTAAATTTGTTAATAAAAAGACAAACCTGATTCCATGAAATATTTCGTCTTTTTATTGGTCATCGTGCCAGTGTTCCATCCCAAGCTTCTCTCTGGTTCTACAACCCCTTGAAATTTAAGAAGTAGCTTTTGTAAGTCTTGGGATCTCCCTGGGATATTTTAGGCTGACACCAACACTCCCCAACACACAGGCACTCCAAACAGATAATTAAACACAACAAAAGGGCGCTCAGCAGGCCATGATACATTTCACCAGCATGGGTGGGGGAGGTGGGGCACAGGCAGGATGAAAGGGACGATTTCCTGGATATGTTGGACGTAGATGACACTTTACGGTTTCATGAACATAAATGTAAAATTGCCCCCCTCTGAGTCATTCTCTAAGAAACTGAAAGTCAGAGTGCTGGCATGAGATGATGTGTCATTCAACGCACTCGTGAGGTGTCCCAATGCCAAGGAAATTTGCTATATTATATTGCTTACTGGTACGAACTATATTAATTTTTTATTAGACTACATTTTATATTTTCTTAGTGATTTTGTCCTGCATTTTACAGATCAAATATTTTGTTTTATTGCATTTTACCTAATAAAAATTACATTCTACCCAGATGAACAACTCAGAAATTCTTATAGTAACATCATTCTCTGAACTTTAATTTTTATAGAGCTGAATAAATAGATCACTCATAAAGTTTTCTTATAAGCCATATATTTGAGTTAGCTGATAACTTATTGTGCCACAAGAAGAACACATTTTTAAGTCTTGTTTATAAAACTGATAGTATAAATAAATGTATGAGAAAAATTTCTGCTTTCTATCAAGAAAGAGACTATTTTTACCCTCCTTCCTAAAGCAAACAAAAAGAAATAGACAAAATATATGAAATCCACATTGTCAAAAACAGACATCAAGAAACAAAGGCTACGATCCCTGAGAGATAAAAACCAAACGACGTGAGCTTTCCAAGTGTCCTAGCATATTGCCTTCAGGGAGTTCCCAGAGGGGTAAAGTCAGGGAAGCTGTCTGTAGACCATCGGATTCTCTGAGTTGAGGAGGAGACAGAATAATCCAGTCAGGCAAAGGCAGGTAGAAGCTACAGTGCAGAATACCAGAAAGAGATGGGACACAGAGAAGGTGCTTCAGAGATCCCAGGAAGGTCCCTGTGGAGTATTCAGCTGAGTACTCATGAATACACCCACGTGTGGAAACTTCTTGAAGCTGGGGAAAGAACCACCCAAATGGATGAGAGGAAAGAGTGCCAGAATCTTACACAGGGCTGAGGATAGTGCATGCTCCTCCCAGCCAGGTAAGGAAAACTTAGAATCATTGTGTATTGAGCAAAGTACATATAAAGTTCTTGTCTAAGTCACCAAGAGTAATTAGTCCTACACCAGTGGTTTTCAATCTCAGCACCACTGATATTTTAGCCTGAATAATTATTTGCTGTGGGAACTTCGTCTGGTGCACTATAGGATGCTTAGCAGCACCCACAGTATTAGCCCATCAGATGACAAAACCATAACCCCTGCAGATGTTGCTAAGTGTCTCCTGGGTACACAATTAACCCTGGTTGGAAACCACTGTCTTAGTCTGACCACTACTCTAGTTCTTATACAAAAAATCTTATAAAGGAAGGCATGAGAGCTCAAACTATTTTCAATAAAATTAATGACATCCCAAGACAAAGCTCAAGGATATTCCTAAGAGAACAAAAATACCAGGACTTAACAAAATCAAATGACAAAATCTTGCATTACATAAAAATTACTACATTTTCAAATAAAAAGGAAAACATGCCCCATAAAAAAAAAAAATAAACAATTGAAACTGACCCAGTACTAACACAGGTTTTAGAATTAGCAGATAATTTTAAAAGTTATTATAAATGTACATATGTTCAAAGTACTAAGTAGAAACATGAAAGGTATTTAAAAGACCCAAATCAATTTTTGGAGATGAAAAGTGTAATATGTGAGATTGTAAAATGCACTGGATAGGAATAATGGCAGATAAGAAGCAAAGACTAGTAAACTTGAAAACACATCATTGGAAACTAAATGAAACACAAGAAAAAACCTATGACTTAAAGAAGTATCCAAGCACTGGTGACCTCTGGAAAACATGCAAACAGAATAGTATATAAGTAATTAAAATCCCTGAAAGAACATGAACAGTAAGGAGGAAGAAGAGAAGAAAAAGGAAAGGAACAGTAGAAAGAAAAAAAAACAAAGTAGAAACTAAAATAACCATATCTTTTTCTTATTTGCTAAAAACTACAAACACACAGATCCAAAAACCTCGACAACATGAGAATGAGAAGCATAAAGAAAACTATCTCAGGCCATTTTATAAAGAAACTGCTCAAAACCAATGACAAAGAAAAAGACTTAAAAACAACTGGAGAGGAAATTGATTACAAAAGAAGAACATCGTTCTGATGACAGCAGGTTTCTGGTAAGAAACAACACAGCCAAGAAGACAGAGTGATAGCATCTTTAAAGGACTGAAAGAAAGCACTGTTTGCCAACAGTTTAATACCCGGAGGAAAGATCTTTCAAAAGTAAAAATGAAATAAAGACTTTCAGACATAAAAAGCTGTAGAAATGTATTCTCAATGGAATGGCACTACCAGAAATATTGTTTAAAGTTCTTCTGGGAGACAGGAAATAACCAGATAGCAATGTGAATCTACAGCAAGAGAATGAAGAATACCAAAAACTGTAGCTACATGGGAGATACATGAGACCATTCTGATTATTAAATCCGCTTTTAAATCACATTTAGTGAAAGCATTAATAAAATATAACAATGCGTGTAAGCTTTACAACAAGTACACATTTAAAATATGCAGCAAAAACAGCGCCCAAATCAGAACGAACAGAGGAAAGTATGCCATCGTAAGTTCCTTATGCTATATGTGAAACGTGTGTGTGAAACATGACTTCAATGTAGACTGCAATAAATTAGGAGTTCATATTATTAAACAAAATACAACCCCACTAAAGTAACAAAACGAGTTATAGAGAATAAAAAATATTGTTATAAAATGAAATTATAAATATGTTAAATTGTTTCAAAAGACGATATAAAACTAAAAAAGGAAATGAAAAACAAGTGGGACAAATGAAATACAAATGACAAGTTGGTCAATTTATACCTAATGATATCAATATTCACAGTGATTGTAAATGACCTGAATACACCCATTAGAAAGCAGAGGTAATCATCCTAAATAAAAAGTCTAAACTCAAATACACATTGACTACAGAAACACACTTCAATCCTAAGTACACAGATAGGTTAAACAATTTTTTTAAAGTGCCATATCATTCTAACACTAATCCAAAAATGCCAGAAGTCTATATTAATTTCAAGCTAAGTATATTTCAGTACAAAGAATATTACCATCAGTAAAAATGGTCATTTCATTTTGATAAAGTTGTCAATTTACTAAGTGGATGTAGAATCCTAAACATGTATGCACACAGTGCAAGAACAAATAGAACTGCAAATAGAAAAGGATGAATCTGTAAACATCGCTCGAGACTTCAATATCTTCACTCAACAATTGAGAGAATATGTGAACGGAAAATCTCCTGCCTAATACCTATTAAAGCGAGTCAGTTTGTAGCTTGTCACCTCCCTTCGGTGATTATATCAGAGACAGATGGCTTCACTAGTAAATTCTACTAACGTTAATGAAAAAAAATATCCTATTTATACAGAAACTCAACTAGAAAACTGAAGAGATGTCTCTTTCTGTGAACTGACATTATCCTGACTTAGAAAAAAAAAGATCATGACATTGTAAGAAGAGAAAACTATGGACGTCAGAAGCATGGTAGAACAAAAATCCTAAGCTGATCTTACCAATTAAATTCAACATTTAAAAATACATCATGATTAAGTGAGCAAGTGAGGTTTATCCCAGGAATACAAGGTGAGTTTAATATTCCAAAATAATTGTGAAAAACTAAGAGTGAAAAGTCCCGTGAACATCTGAGTAAAAGTAGAAAAAGCATTTCACAAAACCCAGCATCCATTTTTTTCATAAAAGCTTTCAGCAAACTAGGAACAGAAGGTGTCTTCCTCACGCTGATAACATGTGTTTTTGAAAAAAAAAGTGACAAGTAACATCATAGTTATGATGAAAGATTAAACGCTTTCCCGTTAAAATCAGTAGTAAGACATGGATGTCTTGCGCTGCTGATTGGATTATAACCATTTTGAAAAATAATTTTTCTCTTTTTTAAAAAGTTAAATCTATACCTACCATATGATCTAGTTATTCCACTCCTAGGCATTTACTCAAGATAAATGAAAGTATATATGCAATACAAATCCTTGTAAACACACATTCACTGCTGCTTAATTTGTGACAGCCCAAAAGTAAAAGCATCTCAAATGTCTATCAATAGGTAAGCGGATAAAGAAGCCGGGTACAACCGTACTGTGGAACACTACTCAGCCGTGGAATGAATGAACAATTGATACATGCAACAACTTTAATAGGTCTCAAAATAATTATGCTGAGTGAATGAATCAAGAAAAAAAGTACATAGTGTATTTTTTATAAATTCTTAAGAAAATAATCTAATCTATAGTGACGGGCAGAAAGCAGATCAGTGGTTCCCCAGGCTTGGGATGGGGGCTGAAGGATGCCATGGGCAATTCCTAGAGGTCAGGCTTTTCAGCTAAGAACTCACCTTCTAAAGAAGAAATAGAGTACTTCCTCTAGATGGAAAAATGCAAAATAAAATTTTTAAAAGGAGGTTTTTTTTTGTAATGTGCAAACCCCGACTTATTCTTGAAACTGTCCTGGAAGCCATGGCGCCGGTTTACATCCTCCTGTTTCGGAACAACACGGTTTCTGATAAGGAAGGGCAGAGCAGTGGAGCTGAACAGCAGGCGCTTATTCACTATATCCATGGCTAGGAAAGTGGCTTGAGCTTCAAAGTAAGATTTTAAAATGAACAAGCAATTCGAAGTGTGTAACCGAATGGTGGAACATAAATTAGTATTTACATCTCAGAACTAAATCCAGGATCTGGCAGCCCCCACAGAGTGCTCTGGGAAAAAGGACAATAATATTTTCTTGTGCATTTTAAGAGCAATAGACAGTTCTAAAATTGTCAAAGTCAGTGGGGACATAAACATAGCTAGGGCCAATGATTCTCTCTTCAACTGTGAAAACCTGTGATTCGAGAGATCAGAGCGGGTAAAAAAGGAGGTGCATCCCCGCGGTTGCACGGGGTGTGGAATATGTCCTTACTGTAGCTATTTACATCACAGTAAAACGTGAATGCAGATTCCTTAGACATAGTAATTAATGGGTCACGTATGCAACACTGGAATCAGACTAGCCTCTCTGGTTGCTCTAAATATGACAAAATGTCAAAGCCCATTAATGGTCACATTTAGGATCTCAGTTGCTGACCAGCTGGGACGATGAGAGCATTCCCCATGGAGGAGTATCATCCTCAGCTCCGAAACAAAGACACTCTGCCTTTCTCAGAGTGTCCGGTCATGTACTGAAACTTCTGGAGACAGGAGACTGAGATAACTCGACCGTGTTATCCATGATTCGCTTTGATAAAACAGTGCCAGGGCCTTGAAGAAACCTCCAAGTTATTAGATAAACTGATGCATCCATCATCGGAAAGATTAGCTAAGCTTTGATAACAATGGCTGGACTTGGGTTTGCATTTCTTTTTCTATACAACCAAAAATAATTCTTGAAGCAAGAGTGACTTTAATGCTTTCATGTGAGAAATGCGATGACTTCTGTGTGGTTAGAAAGGGAGCAGCCTCTGTATTCTCTGTTTCTGCATCCGTGCTTCAGTCTGACCTGATCAGACATTTCCCTCCGGTGGTAGATTCCACAGGGCTGAACAGATGGCCCTGAGCTCGAGCCTTGGACAAGACTACATTTGTGGCTAGGCATATGTTCTTTCATGGACAAAAGAATTTGGTTAGCAGAAGGAAAATATAGAATTTCCTTACGTACACACGACATACACACACACATGCATGCACACACATGTACACATTAGAAGTGTTGAGGAACACGAAAACACCCTTCTTATTCTCTTTTCTGCAGAGTGGTTTTGGATTGCTGCTCCACAGGATGCAATATGATCCACCATAATCAGTAATCACAACACCTGAAATACTAACACTGGAATTGCCTTTCTTTACCTCTGAAAAATAGTTGCCCCTCCCGCGGAAGCAAGGATGGTCCAGGGACCCAGCCCTGACCTGCAAGTCCCATGACTAATTGATTATAGTCCCTGGCAAAGCAGGAACCCTCCGTATCAACAGGCTGGGACCCTGACCTTCATTCATTTGCTCAGCCTGCTGGCACCAATTGTGTAGGAACATATTACGTGCCAGGCACTGGGATGTAGTTTGAGCGAGACTGGTGAGGATGGTCCTTGTGTGGAGTCACACTCTTGTAGGGAGAGGGATAGCAAATAAATAAACATATAAACACCACGGTGATGCAAATGCAGAATGGCAGTGCACGCCGTGCAGAGACTTAGGGAACTGTCACCCACTGGGTAGTCAGGAGGTGCCAACGGAGCTTAGATTTGAATGGTGTGATGGTGTCAACGCAGAAGCCACAGGTGGACGGTGGACGGAGGAACATTTCTGGTGGGGGATAGACATGTAGTAATCCCCTCCCGTGCGTTTGGGTGGATCTGTGACTTGACTTCAGACAACAGAATGCGACCGAGGTGACAGAATGCCAATTCATGATTGCATTTTATTATAGAAGAAGCCATGGTAGCAGGCTTACGCTGGAGACTTTCGTACAGGCCCTGCAGAAGCAAGTCACTGTTTGTGAAGACCTGGAGAGGACCACATCCAGGAAGCTGTGGGGGCTTTTAGATGCCCAGAGCAGCTCCTGGAAAACTGCCATCACTGAAGCAGGGACCTCTTTTCTGTGACTGAGTTCTGCCAATATTCATGCAAGCTTGGAAAAGGATCGCTGTGAGACCCGGATGCAGGTCTTGCCCAAGGGCTGGGCAGAAACCAGTGTGTGATGCTGGGTTTGACACTATCTTGAGAGTATAAAACACCGACTCTCAAGCTCGAGAGACAGAGGGAATTCCTTTGGGAAAAGATGTTGGAGAAATGTTACGTTTTCCCTATGCATGCCTTCAACCTCTAGATGCTGGGTTCCTACCCACACCCAGGGTCCTGTAGAAAACACAGAGATTAAGTCCTCAACAATCTCCTGGCCTAGGAGGAGAGAGAAACTGCACAGGAATCATGATAACGTAAGGTTGAAATGCAAAAGTATCATAAAAATGTAAAATATTAGGGTCCCTAAGAGGATGGGGGTTCCCCTGTAGGAAGGAAGACCCCACAGGCTTGGCAGAGGGGATGCCCACCTGAAATGCATTTGCAGGGCAGACAGAGAGGACTCAGACAACAAGAGCAGAGCACTTCTGAAACTGGAATTGAGGACAGAAAAGTCACCAGGATGGAAGAAGAAGCATAGTCAGCAGCCAGGTTCTGTGGTGGTTAATTTCATGTGCCAACTTCACCAGGTAGCGAGATGCCCGGATATTTGGCCAAGCATTACTCTAGGTGTGTCTGTGAGTGTGTTTCCAGAGGAGATTAGCATTTCAATCTGTGAACAGAGTGAAGGGGATGGGCCTCACCCAATCCATTGAGGCCCTGAATAGAGCAAAAAAGGCAGAGGAAGGGAGAGTTCAACATCTCTACCTGACTGCATGAGCTGGGTTATGTGTCTTTTCCTGCCCTCGGACTCTCAGACTTGGCCTTACACCATCAGCACTCCTGGAGTTCTGTCCTTTGGATTAGGATTGGAATCATAGTACCCACGTCCTTGGGTCTTAGCTTGCAGACAACATATTGTGAGATTTCTAGCCCGTTAATTATGTGCACCACTTTCTTATGATCTCTCTCTCTCTCTCTCTGTCTCTTTCTCAATAAATAAATAAATAAACAGATAAACAGATAGACACACACATACACGATTGGTTCTGTTCTGCTTCTCTGGCGAAGCCTGGCTAACACAGAGCCCATGGGTAGAAGGCAGGAATGGAAACTGAATGGCAGATGGAGACAAGAGCTCAAGGCCTTGACCTCCGGGCTGAGTTAACTTGCGATCAGGGCAGTGGCCTCCAAAGCCACAGCATGGAAGTGAGGCATAGCTGGGACCCTCCCTGGATGATGGCTCTGCTTCGCTGATAAGGATGGGTTTGGAATAGTGCCGGGCAAGATGCGTAAAGAAAAGAGGGAGGGGAGCTCACCGCTTGCCCTGCACCCTGAACCCTGGTGGCTACAGACACCCAGGTGGTGATCCACAACAGCAAAAAGAAACGAGGAGAATCAGACTCCAAAGAGCAGCCGCAACTCTAGACGCAGATTCATGAGTCAGCTCCGCCAGACAGATAAATAGAGCCATCCATTCTGTAATGCATACCTCAGCAGGGATATGATGTAAGCATCATGACTGTGGGCACTCCTGATAACAGTTTCCAGACCCTTTTTGAGAAAAGCAGGAAAAGGAGAGCTCTGGAGCTTGAGAGCAGTGTGTGCGCCGATGTAATGTGGCAACTTGGCTCGGCTCATCGTTTAGTTCTGGGGCAATCTGAATTCAAGGGATAGGATGTCTTGATAATGATCACCTGGTAACGGCAATATTTATGCTAACAGTTTAATCTTAAATTCTAATGTATGCTTTTAAAAAATGCAGAGTTTTGGGGCTGCAACAATTCCATCTGCATGACGAATGGTATGAGATGTGACATTCTAAGTCACAGCTCTGTTCTCTGGGCCGACTCTTGTCACTGATTGTCCTTTCCCAGTAAATATGAGTAGACAGTGTCAGGTGTTAATTAGGCTGCCTTTAGAGGTGATGCTGGAACATACGTTCTACTTATCAAGATGGGGTTGTTGTTTTCGTTTGCACTGCAGACCATGACCCTCTGGGCAAAGAAACCCATTGAGATTAACTTGTAACTGTTTAATAGCATATGTGTTTTTAAAGCCAGTCTGCAAGAATGATTCATTCATTGGTCATCGAGGATAAGTGTGTGGCCACTACTGCCACCTCTGTGCACTTACTGGTTGGGTCTATTGTTTCTTCACACTCATCAGGTGCTGTGGAAAGCAGAGTAAACCCAGTGGTGAAGACCACTGATGTTGTTAGGCAGAGAGTTTAAGACAACGTCAAACTTCAGGAAAGCACACTGCCGTCCATAGCATGAGAAATCTGGGTGAGCCAATCAGGTGTCCATTGAAGAGTCAGATGCTACAGACATGTATCTGGTGTACAGATGCATACAATAATAAAATTACATTTCTAATCAACGTTTTTGTTGTTACCATTAAATATATTTAGCATAAGAGACTTTCTGAGACATATTAAATAGAAGAAAAGATATTGAACACTCCAATAACTATTGGAAACTGATTGCCGATGCTTCTTCTACCGAGAACTGTTGCCCTTTTGTCTTCCTGAGGTCTTGGCTTGAGTCAAAGGTTTATACTTTTCAAGACCATCATGCATTCTGCTTTTAGACGTTCCTGCCAGAAGCCTTATCTGATGGGGCAAAGCTCTCAGCACTGAAAGAACTTTGGTACTCTTATAAGAGGGCTCTAGGGATAAATTCCTGTCCTGGAAGCCTGGATGGGTGGCCATGAATAGAGAGGACCCACACCAGTATGTCCTGGAGAAGGATATACCTTGCCTATGACATCTGTGTGGTGGCAGTCAATGTCTTGGCAATGAGAAAAGTGTGAAAATGAAGAAAGAAACAGGGCTATGATGCAAGCTGAAAACACAGCTTTGCGTGGCCTCGTGCCTTCAGTGGGGCGTCTGCTTCGCTCTCCTCCCTCTGTGATGTCACAGCAGCTGGTATCTATGTGTCAGTTTTACAGGTTGATGGGGTTGGGTTTTAAGATGATATAACATCTCCTAAGAAAGCTGCCCAGGGACCAGGGTTTCTGTTGTGTTTTAAGTTGCCCTTCTGCTCCTCTGCTCTGTAAAATTGCTTTATATGAGAACCACGTCAGTGCCAATGTGTAGCCATGATGTATTGGTGTGAGCCTTCACTCCTGAGGCAACCTGCTATTAGCTATGGTATTACCAAGAGTAATTCTTTCCAGTGTAATTTTATGGATCTTGCTGCACAAGACTAAGCCACTGGGGATGCAGACACACTTTAGCAATAGGCTCTCCCTATGCCAGCAGCCCAGAAGACCAGTGGCCAATTCTGTCATTTTAAATATCTTTCCAATCATTAACTTTGAGTGGTGAAATCAACTATAATTATGGAAATGATACAGGTGATGTATCTATGAATTTGACAAGCTTTTATTTTAGTGGAAAATCTTAACGCTTTGCTCATGCTCCTGTGCATGCTGTTTGTACAGCATAGAATAGTGCCTGGGAAATGTAAGTTTCAAACATGCTCAGTACTGTTCATGGCTCAGGGGCATACGCTGGGAAGATTAAGTGGTTTTGATCTCTAAGATGGGACCTGGGAAGAGGCATATTTTTGACATGGTGTAGAGGTCTGGAGACCTCTCTAGAAAGTGTTTTGCATCCCTTTCTGTTCCCTAACACTGGGGCTCTCTTTTGGACAATGAGGAAAGACAGATACGGTGCTAACAACTGGGCTTTGCCAGATACATTAATAGATAGGTAGGAAACTCAGAATTCCAGAGTCTCTGAGACCATGAAGAGACTGTGTGTCCCGACTTACAGTGGGATGAAAAAATGATCCAAAGCCCACACCCTCTGAGACTGTTGGTTTCCCACCCTGTGTTTTTCTCGTTCCTCCCGTTACTCTCTGTAGAGCAGGGTTTATCAACCTCGGCACTACAGACATTCTGAGTTGAATAATTCCTGGTTGAGGGGCTAATCCACGTGCTGTGGTTTGGTCAGCAGCACCAAACCTTGTTCCTACTAGATGCCAATAACATTGTCACCCACTGTGACAAACAAAGTGTCTTTAGACACTGCCAGACATCCCTGGGAGGGCCATCTGCCCCCGGTTGAGAACCACTGCTCCGGGATAATAATGAAATAACAGGATAATAATGACAAATAGGACCATGATGATAAATATCATTCTTGGGTACTTCAACTCGTCCCAGTACGTTATCTTTCTGTAATCATTAAAATAACCCATAATAGTTGTGTCATTGTTATTCTTATGTGATACATGAAGAGACTGAAATGCAGGGAGCCTAAGTAACTTTCTTAGGTGAACCAATGGTGGAATCCAAACTTAGAATCCCTGCCCTGGACACGCCGTGCTGCACTGTGATGGGTCACGGACGCTGCCCTGGACAGGCCGTGCTGTGAATACGATTGGTGTTTCAAAGATGCTCACAAAATAAAACATGGAAATAATAAAACTATTAGAAGATATGGCTTGTATGTTATATTTAAGACTGCACCGAGAGCTTCATTTGCTTTGCAAGCAAGGAAGAGAGAGCCTTTCCTAAGGCAGAAGCCTCGTTACTCTGAAGGCTGCTCTACTAAGCCTGGCTTGGGGGGCTGCCATCAGCTGTGGGGGGCTCTAGGTCTTTCTGCTTCGACAGTTCAGCAGCCAAAGGAGTGCTATTTGGAAAACCACTGCCCCTCCAAGTCCCAAATGTCCTGCCTCCTGCCCACCTGGTGCTCGGTAGCTCACAGCATTCTGCTAATGGATTGTGTGTGTCTCTTTGGGGCCTAAAGGAAATAGAACTTCATCAAACATGGCTTGCGCAGATTTGGGGATAAAATCATTGATTTGTATTCATGCGAGGCAGGCTCTCGACAGGGAGGCATCCAGGACCTTGGCACACGCCGCTTGCCCTGTGGGGGAGAGCTGTGTAGAAAAGTCATTTTTTCCTGTGAGCAGGATGGGTGAGGAGGGAGAGGTGTGAGCGCAAGCACAGACATCTGGGAAACATGGAGTCCGATCAAGGGCCAGCCCAGCAGTAAAAGCAACCAGAGAGCAGAGGGTGAGCCGCTCTCTGACCAGGCTGTAATGCCTGTCTGGAGAGGGGAATTTTGATTTTAGCACTAGCAATAGAAATATGCTCTGATCTCACTCAGCCTCCAAGCCAGGAACAAGCGATGCCTACCTCCAAGCCCAACCCTCTCTGATGCACAGCTCCAGCTGTCATTAGGAAGCAGCATTCACAGAGATCCGTGGAAAGCAGAGGAGGCCACTCGTGGGTGGGATGACTTCAGAACAGCAGGGTCCAAGAGATGTGGGCTTCTGACTTCCCATGAATGCCCCAATCCCACAGGTACTTAGAGATTTATTACTTTAGATCAGAGCTTTGTATTTCCCTTTGAGAAACAGACATGCAGTTAGTCAAGTAGTCACATTAGTTGTGTCACATAGAATTCTCCAGAGAGAACCAATAGGATATATATATAAGTGAGGGAATATGTACTCTATATATATGTGTGTATGTGTGTGTGTGTATATATATATATGCATACACCCCACGTATGTGTGTGTGTGTGTGTGTGTGTGTGTGTGTGTGTGTGTATGGAGAAAGAGAGAGAGAAAGAAAAAGGAATTATTTTAAAGTCATCTCATGGCAATTGTGGGAGCTGGCAAGTCTGAAATCCCTGGGCAGGCCAACAGCCTGGGGAGGCAGGTAAGATTTGATATGGACTTCTTGAGTACAAAATCCTCAGGGCAGCAAGAAACTCAGGCAGGGTTTCTCTGTTGCAATCTTGAGGCAAAATTTCTTCTTTGAGAAACCTCAGTCTTGTGAGACCTTTGATGAATTAAATGATGTTCACCCACGTTATGATGGGTAATCTGGTTTACTTAATGTCTTATAATTTCAATGTTATTCACTTTCACAAAATACTAACACCTCCCCAGCAACGTTTAGACTGAGGTTTGACCAATCAGCTGAGCACCACAGCTGGGCCAAGTTCATATAAAATTAACCATCACTCCAGTTACCACGCCTGGACAGATCTCTCCTGAGAGCAAGTTTAAGGAAAGGAGGGTTCAGATGAAGTGAGTGCCCTGACAGTCCCAGCAAAGAAGGGAGAGGGGCAGGCCGGGCGCGGTGGCTCATGCCTGTAATCCCAGCACTGTGGGAGGCCGAGGCGGGTGGATCACAAGCTCAAGAGATCGAGACCCTCCCAGTCAACATGGTGAAACCCTGTCTCTACTAAAAATACAAAAAATTAGCTGGGCACGGTGGCGCGTGCCTGTAGTCCCAGCTACTCAGGAGGCTGAGGCAGGAGAATTGCCTGAACTCAGGAGGCGGAGGTTGCGGTGAGCCAAGATCGCGCCATTGCACTCCAGCCTGGGTAACAAGAGCGAAACTCCGTTTCAAAAAAAAAAAAAAGAAGAAGAAGGGAGGGGGCACTAATTGCATAGGAAGTATAACACCTTCTGCAGAGTAGTCTAGCAAAAAGGCAGAAAATTATGTATAAAATATGTCAGAATACTCGCATGCATATTTGTGTGTATATCCATGTGTATGTATGGGTGTGGTATGTATGTGTGTGTATGCATGCATGTGCTTTATCAACTTAGATAACAGACAAAGTGTCTCTAAGAAAAAAAGTGTTTATTTGGGAATAAAGCATTATAACGGGAATATGCACACGATAGTAAACTATGTGCCTATTCAGGGAAATAAAGAAAGATGGGGGGTTTAAAGAAAAAAAAATACATAATTGTTTTAGAGTAACTATCTTTGGCTACAAAGATCAATAGCAAGGGTGTTTCCAGGGCAAGGTTGGACAGGCAGTTGCTGGGCAGAAGTCCTTGCAGAAGTATTTATTTTTTGGCATGATTGAGATGACCTTTGTGCAAGTGTGTGGTTTTTGTAGTCTTTTTTGTTATCAGGCATGTAATGTGAGCACTCTCTCTTTCTTCATGATGTCACTGCCTCTATTGGTAAGGGTTTTCTTTTTTTTGAGACGGAGTTTCACTCTTGTTACCCAGGCTGGAGTGCAATGGCGCGATCTCGGCTCACCGCAACCTCCGCCTCCTGAGTTCAGGCAATTCTCCTGCCTCAGCCTCCTGAGTAGCTGGGATTATAGGCACACACCACCGTGCCCAGCTAATTTTTTGTGTTTTTAGTGGAGATGGGGTTTCACCATGTTGACCAGGATGGTCTTGATCTCTTGACCTCGTGATCCACCCGCCTCGGCCTCCCAAAGTGCTGGGATTACAGGCGTGAGCCACCGCGCCTGGCCCAGGGTTTTCTTAATGTTAATGACTCAGACTAAATTTTGATCTTGAGAAATTTCACATACTTGCACATATATGTATGTGTGTCACCTAACAAATTTCAGGGAATGCAGAGAGCAGAGGAACATTTCAGCTGCACCACAGAAATGCAATTAGCAAACTAGAAGCTGTACAAATTCTGCAGGACAAATAACAAATTTCTTCAAAGACAAAATAGGAAAAAGTTCAGAAATAATTTGTAGGGGTTTTAAAAGATATATCAGTTAATCAATATCTTGGAACTAATTTGGATTCTGATACAAATAGACTAAAAAACAAGGAAGCACGTTAATGAAACTATTGGAAATATGAACACTGGATATTCACTGGTATGAAGGAATTATTTATTTTAAATATAATTATATGATGATCTTTAAATTCATCTTTACAGACAAACTCTGGGATATTTGCTTCAAATTAATAAAAGAATGGGCAAGTAGAATGGAGGTTGCCTAGGACTGGATTGGCCACAGTGTCCAGGCTGTTGGCACAGGATAATGGTATATTGAAGTTTAGTATACCGGTCTGCCTATTGTCATGCATGTTTGAATTCTTCCATAACAAAAGTATGTTTATGTATAAATGCACTGCGTGTATACACATATGTACACTGTGTTTATATATATATATACACATTGTGTGCATACAAATATATACACACAAACACATAGACACACATGTAAACTAATCTATATTATTTACATGCTCTGTGTACTGTATATTATACTTAATACTATATGCAACCTATATGAACCATTATGTAATATATATGATACACTAATGTTGTGTGATGCTGTGGTTGTATAACAACTGCAATGCTCATCTCCACTGATAGGGTAGAAATTGGTACAAAGACTTTGGTTAGTGATTCTTATAATGACCAGAAGGAATTTCACTCATTAAAGTTTCAATAGAAGATGCCAGACACAAGAGGTCATGTTATATCATCTAATTTATTTGAAATCCAAGAAGAGACCTAGATGGGTAATGCAGGTTGGAGATGTAAGGAAGTTTCCAAGATGCTTCTGCTGATCTTTACTGAGCCGGGTGGATGTTACCAGAGGATGCTCATTCTGTGAAACAGGAACATGTGCACTGTGATCCACATATATTATGCTTTAATTAAATACTTAAATATCATTCTCTTATGGATGTACAAAGAACAAACATTCAGATGATACTATTACATCTAACTAGAATTGCCCAGGTCCCCTGATTTGTAATTACGTAATTCAGAATGCTGACTTGTACCAACCTAGGTTCCCACCAACAGCTTTGCCAACACTTGCTGTCTGTTGTCTGTTGACAGCCACCGTCCTGACAGGTGTGAAGTGGTATCTTGCTGTGGCTTTGATTTATATTTCCTTATTAGCGATTTTGAGCATCTTTCCAAATACCTGCTGGCCATTTGTATGTCTTCTTTGGAGACTATTTTTAATCCAATTATTATTCTTTTTGCTATTGAGTTGTGTGTGTTCTGTATATATTTTGGATATTAATTCCTTATCAGATATATGATTTGCAAATATTCTCTCCCAATCTGTAAGCTGTCTTTTGATTGTTGATTGTTTTTTTTGCAGTGGAGCAGCTTTTCAGCTTCATATAGGTGTCGTTTAAAAAAAAAAAAATCATTATTGATGACTGCCAATGTCAAGTAGCTTCACCCCATGCTTCCTTCTAGGAGTTTTATTTTTTCAGACCTTGAGGTCAAGATCTTTATTTAGAGTTGATTCTGTGTATGATGTAAAATAAAGGCCCAATTTAATTTTTTTTTCATATGGAAATTGTTTTCCCAGCATTGTTTTTTGAAGAGACTATTATTTACTCATTTGTCTTCTTTGTGGAATTGTCAAAAATTAGTTGACTGTATGGTTTATTTCTGGGTTTTCTACTCTGTTTCATTGGTCTATGTGTCTAAAACATTACCATACTCTTAGTACCACACTGTTTTGATTACTATAGCTTTGTAATATAATTTGGAATCAACATATGTAATGCCTCCAACTTTTTGTTTGTTTGTTTGTTTTCTTTTCCTCAAAATCACTTTGGCTATTTGGAAACTTTTGGTTCCATATAAATTGTAGTTATTTTCTATTTCTGTGAAAAACACCATTGGAATTTTATTAGGGATTTAGGGATTGGTACAGCCATTATGGAAAAAGGCATGGAGATTCTCAAAAAATTAAAAACGGAACTACAATATGATAAAACAATTTCTCTGCTGGGTGTATACACAAAGAAAATTCAACCACCATCTTGGAGAGCTGTCTGCATTCTCATATTCATTCCCCTATTATTCACAATAGCCAAGACAGAGAAACAACCTAAGTGTCTGTCAACAAATGAAGGGATAGAGAAATGGTGATGTATGAATGAACACAACGGAACACCATGCAGCCTTGCTAAAGAAGCAGATCCTGCCATTTGTGACAACATGGATGAACATGGATGACGCTGTGCTAAGTGAAATAACCCAGATACAGGAATAAAAGTGCCACATAATCTCACTTATATGTGAATCTAAAAAAAGGGTCGAATACATTAAACAGAGAATAAAACAGTGGAAACCAGGGACACAAAAGAGGAGGAAATGAAGGCATGCAAGTCGGAAGGTACAACCCTTTCAATTACAGTGGATGAATAAATCTGGAGATCTAATGCACAGCCCAAGGACTATGGTAAATAGTATGTTGTGTATTGGAAACTTGATAAGAGAATGATTTCAGGTGCTCTTACCACAAAAAAAGGGGATAGTGATGAAAGGCGATGTATAGGTTAATTTGATTATAGCAACCATTTCACTGTGAATCTGTAGACCTCAACAGCATGTTCTACTTAAATATATACCATTTAAAAATCCTTACTTATAAATGAGTCACAAAGACTTTTCATAATATCAACTGAGTTAGTCTTTGTACAGTTGTTCCTAAAATTATAAATTGCTATACAAATTTAAGCTATTATTGTCATATCTATTAATTCAAAGTTTCTGTAAATAATGCATTTATAAATGACTTTATTTCAGTTTCAAAAAGCGAATGGAATTGAAAGTTTCATGGAGAAGTTTTGAGGCATCTTGGTTTAGATGGCTCCTCTTCAATGAATCTTTTCACATCTAGATGCTTGCACTTTCAAATTTGTAATGTAAGAGTCATGGATTTATTCTGAGAGTGAAATAAGATAATGTATGAGAAAGCATCTGAATTCTGCCTGGCACTGGAATGAAAAACTATACATATTTTAAGACAAAATAAAAGTTTAGCTCAATCCCTCGTGGATGGTTCATGGGGAAGCTGAGGCCGGGATGTACATACGGAGTCTTTGGTCTTCTATATGACACTGGTCCATTTATGTCATTCAGAAGAAGCAGAACAATGTTGACAAAATGTTAATGCATAGCCTGTTGGCTGCAACATTGTGTCACTCATGTCACTGTGCAATTTAGAAAGTCCTTTCGTTTTTGAGACAAAGTCTTGCTCTGTTGTCCAGGCTGGAGTGCAGTGGCTGATGATAGCTCGCTGTTACCTTGAACTTCCAGGCTCAAATGATCCTCCTGCCTCGGTCTCCCAATAAAGTAATTTTCTATTAATACTTTTTTTGATTGACAAATAAATAATTGCATGCATTTATGAAGTACAATGTGATGTTTTGATATATGTAAATAATGTAAACAATTAAATCAAGTGAATTAACATATTCCTCATCTTCCTTACTTATTAATTTTTGTGGTGAGACCTTTGAAGTTTACTCTCTCAGTTACTCTGAAATAACAATGCGTTATTTTTTACTATAGTCAACTTGCTGTGCAATAGATCTTAAAACTTACTTCTCTTCCTGGATGAAACTTTGTTCCCTGTCACCTACATCTCCCCTAACTTTCTCCTTTCCCCATCTCTACAGGACTCTTGCTCTACTAAGAGTTCAACTGTTTTAAATTCCACATATAAGTGTGATTATATAGTACTATATTTGTCTTTCTGTGCTTGGCCTCAAAAAATAAAAAATAGAACTACCGTATTATCCAGCAAGCCCACTTCTGGGTATACATCCAAAGGAATTGAAATCAGCATGACAAAGGCATACATAAACCACGGTCACTGCAGAACTAGCCAAGTGCTTGGTCAACAAGCATGATATGGAATCAACCTAAGTGCACATCATGAGAAAATGAATAAAGAAACTGGTACATATATACAATGTTATACTATTCTGCCTTGAAAATGAAGAATATTCTGTCATTTGCAATAACGTGAATGAACCTGGAGGAGCGTATGCTAAGTAGAAAGTCATTTCTGAGAAACAACAGTGTTTTGTGTTTGTTTTGATTTTGTCCTTGCAGGAAGGGGTCAGTTGCTGGAAACAAGATTGAGGTAAAAGAGGAGCATGCACTGTGGACATTCTCTCCATGTGGCTCAGCTGTTCCTCCAGGGGGGACATTAGGCTTGATGACCAGGAGAGGCTTGCATGCTCATGGAACCCCATGACCCCCGTCAGTAGCTCTGGGGATGGGAAGTGCTCCACGAAGCTTTTGTGTCCTGGGATGAACATGGACTGGCCCAGAAATGCCTTCAAGGGTTTTGTGGGACTCAAGGGGGAAGATAGATGAAGGCCTTTCAGAAGGCTCTGTCACTACAAGCTGAGGACCACCTTGGGCGAAGACCAGCCCTGACTCCAGCTCTGAACTCCATTGCAGCCAGGGGGATTTTTCCCATCTCTCGGCCCTCGGTTGTTTTTCTTAATATTTTTTATTTCCAACCTACCTCTAGGTTTCCAGTGGCTTCCTTCAAATTGGTGAGCGCCCCTCCCAGTGCAGAGCATGCACCCTTGCTTCTGCCCCAGGGACAGCCTCTCCCCATTAAGCCAAAGCCAGGAACACCATCAGAATCCCTCATGCTCTACCTGAGATGAACACCGTGCCAAGGCGGGTGCCAGCCTCACCGATTTCTCCCTGTAAACAAACACTCCTATAATTATTGGAAAATTGTTCCTCGCACCTTTTATTTTTTCAGTAAAAATGTCATAGAAAAAAATGTGTGACTTTCATGCTATATCCAAGGAAAAGACATTTGGACTCCTTATTCTCCTAACCAGATGCCTGAATTTTCTAACAACTCACATTTCAGGCAGGGGGTTGGTTGGCAGTCAAAATAGAACCCTGGCTAAAAGCAATTAACTACCTTGTAGACATTTTTCTTTAGTTAGGAAATTCAGAGAACAGATCTTCCAATTTTTGTGAATATATGTAATAGTCTCGCTTCATCTTATTTATTTTTATATGTTGATACTGTCAAAATAAAAAAAAAATCCTCTAGTTTTGTAATCTGTATGTAAAGGCCATGCATGGCAAGCAGGTGCAGCAATGTCCTTGTGCAGCAGACGGCATGTCCCCAAACCAGCCCATGGCCTTGGCCTGCTCCCTGCAGCTGAGCCCCAGACAATGAGGGGTCAATGCTTTCCACCCCCTAATGGTGGAACTAATGAAAATCTCCCACAAGGCCTTTTGCACATTGTCCCTTTCCGTAATGACCTTGGAGGCTTTTGTCCTCTGACGATGGTGGACCTTCAGGACAGCGCCTATCCTGAATCACTGCAGGGAAGATGAGGCTTGCCCACCTGCATCCTTGTGAATAAGAAAGAAACTCTGATTCTTTAGAAGCCAGGGAGGTCTTAGGCTTTTCTTAATTTATGTTTACCAGTGCTGTGGGATGAAAATGCATTCTATTTACAAATAAGTTCAAATTTTATTTTCAAAAGCTTCAGACAGGAACACCTGAAGAGTGGGAATCTCTCCAGATGTTGGCATCAGGTGTGCACGTGTGTGCTTGAATCCAGACAGAATGCTGATGCAGTGCCAGGCACCGTCCTGGGGAAATGATTTAGCTCTGCCCTTCAGAACAGCCATGACCATGGTGATTGTCATTGTTTGAGACGTGCCATGAGAACTCAGTGAGGTGATACCCATAAAGTTTTTCTATAATCCTCTAATTCAATAGGTACAAAGTTAATCTTTTTACTTTGCTATCTTTCACTTTCCCTGCCAGAAAAAAGTCCATCTCCTGAAACAGATTGTTGGAAACAATTGCTTGGTGCCACAAAGAAAAATTAGCACTGAGACAAAGAATCTTTTATCAATGAAATTTTTACTCCCTGGACTGCAGAAAGCGAACTCTCACTAGCCAACTTGCCACAAGAGTACAATGAAGCACAATGAACAAAGGAAAAATAGACAAATTTATCCCTTACGCATTTGGGGTCATCCTTACTGCTGTGTCTGATCTCTGTTGGCTGGAGCCAGACCTCACAATCTAAACTAAAACCCGATTGGCTAATAACTTAAAACTTTTCTAAGCAGGTAAAAGTAATGGAGAGCTGGGACACACCTGTGAGCACGTCCAGCACAGATGTCTTGGTTAAAGTACGAGGACATAGAATGTACTATATGCCTGTAAGCATGGCATGTCTGACAGCTACATAGGACAGGGCTTAACAAAGGGTTATTAGCACACTTATGATTTATTGTTTAACAAGAAAGGAAACTTTAAAAAGGAACTTTTCTACTTCCTACAGAGATCAAGGATGTCATCAATGCAGGTTCTCTCTTTTAATGATTTGTCAGTATCTTAGAAACACAGAGAAGACGCAGAACGCCATGTAAGTTCTCCTCCCTGGTGGCTTGCTTGCTTGTCCTCTGTTCCAGGATAAATACCACTTTCTTCAAGTCTTAGTTTGGACATCATCCTTCTGAGCCCGGGGCCTTGGTTCGCCATGCTCCATCTGCTCCCGCAGCAGCCCCCGCCTCCTCTGGCTTTTACTCACTACCCTGCTGAGAGCTCGCCCACAGCTTTGAGGATCCCTGTACTGAGCTTCAGCCCAGAGGCGAGCCGTTTCTCTCGACATCCTCGCTTCATCCCAGCACCTGCCACCTGGACAGGGTTTCAGGTGAGATGAGTAAAGGAGGAAATGAAAAAAGCAGCATTTGGTGCAGATACACTCTCCTTGAACACATGTGTCTGCAATGTCATCTTCTAACATGCAGTTCACTGACACACTGTCTTCCAGTGTTGTTTAAATCATGATCCTGGGCTAGTTTCTACAACACTACAGGGTGTATTTGTTAAAACTGCTTAAAAGTAGCAGAAGGCTTTACTGTCTTTCTTGGTAAGCATAAAGCACACTATTTCCACTGTAACCCACATTACGAGCTGTCTGTGATGTTATTTTTCTTGAAAGTGCAAACAGAACCCTCTAACTGGTTTCTTGCTCTTGTTTAGTTTAAGCTGCAGCTGCTTATTCACACATGTGCCAGCGATAGTCAGTGAAGCCATTGCTTTCAGAAGGGCATACACGAATGCACAGATCAACGACCAAATCCCTTATATCTGAGCACCTAACTTCCCTCAAAAAGAAATTTCAGGATGGGATTTCAAAGCATAATGAAGGAGAATTTCTCAATACCCCACTTGGAGAGTAATCTGCAAATTAAAAGATTTAAAGGTGTCTAAGTCTCCTCCCAGGGAGGTGTTTCAAGCAATTGGCACCACCGCAAGGCATCAATGCATACAGACGAAGTGGTCCTTGTCATTGAGAACATTGTGCAATCTGCTGGTATGCGCCACCTTATACACAAAGTGGTCCAATCACGTGAGGCTGCACTGGATCTTGCTAATATAACAGCAATGCCAATCCGACAGGTCTCCGGACCTTCGTTTGGGACATCACCACTGTTGTGCTGCGTAGCATAAACATCCTGGAGACGCGCTACGTCTACTTAAGCAAAGACAAAAGATCTCAGTAGTGACAGGACACGCCTGATGCTGACTCTTCTCTTTCCAGAGCACACACCCCAGCTCTGCTCCTTTGTCCTGAGGGTCTAACCCAGCATTTTTCTACTGTTGGGGAAAGCGAACTTTATCAAAATGACTCAGCCCCTAGATGTCGGAGGGCCCAGATGTGGCAAAACCCCTCCACAGCTGGTGTTGCCCAGGGGCAGTAGCCAGGGGACTGTGAGGTGATGCCACCAGCTGGGGCCAAAAATACTATGGGCGTGTGTGCACTGGCACTCTCCAAATGTTGCACACCAAACTTGTAAATGCCCCATGCATTTGGACGCAGCCAGATGTCCAAACAGCTGACGCACAAATGGATTTCCGTATTAAATTCTCAGCCTGCAACTTGAACATGAGAAGGGCTGGAGGCACAGAGCCCATCTTCTTGCCTGTCAGGCCGCCATCATGAATCTCTGTCATCTCTGGCCTTGGATTCAATTACATACACATTCAAAAGTCCTAGCCAATGAGTTACTCATGCCCATCACTCTGACAGGCATTACATGTATATACAGGGAGAGCTGGGAGGGTAGATGATTCTCTACCTGCCTCTTATGCTTCTGCACATCTTTCCAGATCATCTTTGCAAGGCTATCTGTATAGCAAACCACCGTACAGTATAGAGAAGTTGTCTCCCTAAGAGCAGAGGGCAGGCCTACTTCTGCCCAGGATAATAAAGATAATGTTTTCCTTTCATGTGAGACAGCAGGTGAATCACATTTTTTGATGCCTAAAATTTTTTCACAGATGAAATCTATTAACCACAAACAGTAATTCTTAGTAAAAGTTTCCTAAAGGTAAAAATTACCATTTTCTTTTTTTTTTTTTTTTGACATGGAGTATCGCTCTGTCACCCAGGCTGGAGTGTAGTGGCCCCATCTCAGCTCACTGCAACATTTACCTCTCGGGTTCAAGCAATTCTCCTGCCTCAGTCTCCCAAGAAGCTAGGATCACAGGCGTGCGCCACCCTGCCTGGCTAATTTTTGTATTTTTAGTAGGGATTGGGTTTCACCACATTGGCCAGGCTTGTCTCAAATTCCTGACCTCAGTTGATCCGCCCACCTCGGCCTCCCAAAGTGCTTGGATTACAGGTGTGAGCCATCGCACTCAGCCTAAAAAAATCTTTCTGTCAATAAAAAGCTCAATCACTTTGCAAATATCCACTGCAACAATGAATCCAAAGCCTCAGTGCTGAGCTCTGCTCACTGGTCCCAGCTCCCTGCACAGCTGGGAAGCAGGGAAATCCTTCTAAGGCTTTGGAATTAAAAGGGAGCCAGAATGAGTTTGGGAAGGACAAGAATTTTCCACGCAAGCATGATTGTCACCTGGTATGGTGAAGTGGCTAGGCCATGAGGCACAGAAAAAGTGGATTTTGTGTGAGAACTGTGTGTGCACGATTCTGGGGTGCCAGGAATGGTTTCCTAGAACTAAGCAGTTTAATTTCATCACCTCTTTTGTGCACAGCAGCTCTTCAGTTCAGGAATGGAGGGTGTAATTTGTGTAAGAAAGAACATTGTTATAAGTAAATCGCAGACTACAGACATACCCCATTTGGGGTAGAAGCTCGCACAGAATATGATGAGGAAACCGAGGCAGGCTTCCTGGCTTCCTGAACAGAAGGGCTGACACAGAAACCACGTTTTCTGTGGTGACGGCCTTGCCGCATCACCACACCGGGTGACAACCATGCTCGCGTGGAAAATTGTCCTTCCCAAACTCCCTCCCACTCCCGTTTAATTTCATAGCCTTAGAAAGATTTTCCTGCTTCCCAGCTGGGCAAAGAGCTGGGACCAGTGAGCCAGCTCAACAGCGAGGCTTTGGATTCACTGCTGCAGTGTGTATTTGAAAAGTAATTGATTTCCATACTCAGTGTGAACTCAGTTGAGGAATCATTTATAGACTTCACTGTACGGGTCAGACGCAGAGCCAAGCAAGTGCAGCGGGTCCCAGGTGACAGCAGCTGAACGGAGGCGGCGGCGCGGCCCTGCCCAGCTGCTAACTATGCCAAATAGTAACAATAAGTACGACTCTCCGAATTACATTACTAACAAAATAAATGCCACATGCCTTATTGAGTTGGCCCGCAACAGCAATAATACGTTTTCTGTCACGTTGTAAAAATCAGTCCACGCTTTTGTGAGATCCTTGAAAGCAATGCTAACCTACACTCACGTGTCCAACCGTTTTCTTGAAATGGACCACTGAGTGGAACGCGTGAACTATTTGGGAACACGTCGCTGCGCCCCGACAGTCCCTGCACAGGCAGAGGCGCCTCAGGTGAGGCAGGGGCGCGGCGAGTGGAGCTCGTGGCTTCACTGCACTGAGCTCTGTGAGCAGCGGCTGCCGGTGCGTCTCGGGGCTCCCCCGCCGTGGACCAGCCGTCCAGTGGGTCCCGGGGGACTCCCGGGCCTCTCCCGGCCTCTCCAGGCCCGGGGCTTCCCTGCGGGGATGCTCTGACCGCGCGGGCTGCGGCTGCTTCTCCATCTGCAGTTGCGGGTGCTCCTGGGTGCACTCTTCTAAGGCCTCTCTGAAGGCCACCCAGGAGCCCCTTTCTCTCGCCCACCAGGCACCCCCAAGTCCCATCGCAGCGCCCCCTTCCTTGGCTGGGACATCTTCTCAGGAAAAGCTCGTGTTTTTCCCCAGCTTCAGTCCACTCCCGAGGCGTTGGGTCCCTCCCCTCTGGAGACAGCGCCCGCGCGGCTGCCCAGGCTGCAGGGCCTGGGGACACCCGGGGACGCTCTTGCCCTGAGGGTCCAGGCCAGGAACGCGGCCTTTGTACCCCCAAACCGGGCGACCGGTGCTGTGCTGCCACCTAGGGGCCGCTCCACGCACTGCAGGCCAGCCGGGCCGCAGTCCCCAGATGCTGACAATCTGGTTTCTGTTGTGCTGTTTTGTTGCTCAATGTTTTAGTTTAATTTTTGTGGGTACATAGTAATAGCATATATTTTATAGGGTATACGAGATGTTTTGATACAGGCATGCAATGTGTTCTCATCACGTGAAACATGGGGTACCCATCCCCTCAAGCATCCATGCTTTCTGTTACAAACAATCCAGTTACAGTCTTTTAGTTGTTTTGAAATGTACACTTGAATGACTGTTGGCTGTAGTCACCCTGCTGTGCTAGCAAACACTACATCTTATTCAATGCTAACCATCGGGGCTGTCAGAGGGGAAGGGATGCTGTAGCGGAGGTATTAGAGGTGAGCACGTGTTTCCCACAACCGTCCCCCTGCAGAGCCATTTGTAAATCCTGGCCTGGAGCCACGCGAAGCATTCAGGTAGACCTGGGAGCATCACCCACGAGCTGGGAGCACTACGGTGGGGACCTGCAGTCCAGAACAGCCATGGTGTTGCAGGGAGGCCCCGCACTGCAGGAGGAGCTGGTTATGACCCAGGACCAGCAGTGGAGTGGTGGCCAGGGCTCCAGGCACCCATAGGACTGTGAAAGTCACTAGAGGCAAGAAAGGAGAAGCGAATTGACAGCTTCAAAAGAAGGCGAGAACGGTCCTGGGAAGTACCAGAAGGAGGAAGGTCATCCCTGGGGCTTGAGGCATGGACAGATCTTGTAAGCCAAAGCTGTCTTCATGGTACCTGGAATATTTTTTAAAGTCAGGGTGGGGTGCACAGACGCAGAAAAGATTGTCATAAGGAAAGAAGTTTATCCTCACAGATCCCTGGACAGAGGAGGCATGCCTGGCCACACAGAGATGAACAGCCAGGCAGGTGGCCAAGGGGGTGAGGGGAGTGTGTACCAGGGAAGGCTAAGATCAGCTAACCTGAATCATTTTTGCAGGCTCAGGGTCATGGGGCTGTCCCTCATTGTCTGGTCCCTGGCCTGGGGTGACTTGGGTAGGTACATAGTGGCCTAAAGTGTGAGGGCCACAGAAAAGGTGGTTGGAGTGTGGACTAGAGGTGGTTAGTTTGATTGGGAAAGCACAGCCCTGGGTTCTAAGAACCAGCTCATTCTGGCAAGGGCAGTTCCTCCAGGGTCAGCAAGACCTCAGATGTCCAAGCACCAGAATTCAGAAAATAAAAGAATTCATTAATACAAAAGACGACATGGAGGCGTGGTCAGAAGCCCTGCCTTGGCCCAGACTGCCGGCCTCTTGTCGTCCAGGTCCCTGTACCCAGTCTTTCATAGCAGGCACTCATGGAATCTGCTTTTGAGAAGAAGGGGGCTGGGCTTTGAGCTCTGAAGAATGAATGCCCAAGACAGGACACACTGCCTCTAACAGGAGGAGACGCCTGCATCCTATCAGAAGTTCAGACCTAAGGAGGGTTTCAAGCGTTTCAAGATAACAAACAGTGCTCCCCTAAATAAGACTTACCACAAATAGCAGATGAACAAAATAATCAGTCAACAAGTCTCTGAACATCTGCCCCGAAAGAAGGGAGAGGATGGCACTGACTGCCACCTTGATTCAGCTGCCCAGGTCAGAGATAAGTTAACACAAAAACAGAAGCGTCAGAGTAACAGGGACTGAATTTGACATATTTGCATGTCTTTTCCCACATGGCAACCACAGAAAAGGCAACTCAAGCCACTTCACACAATAATATTATGTATCGATCCAAATCTTCATGGCGGCACGTAGATGCTGGAGCCTGGAAATAGTTTTACCAGGAGTCAATTCCCAGTCATTGCCCAGGGTCTGAGATCCCTGCAGTTTCCTCACTCTAGTGTTTCAGAGAGTGGACAAAAACAGCATCAGTTACTCAGCCTGACCTTTTTCTTTGGCATTGGATTATTTCCTGTTTCCATGATCACAAATATTTCTGCATACATTATGTTTGTGTGTATATTTTGTATTCAAATATACACACAAACATACAAGTATTATACAGGTACCATAAGTATGATGTATTCCAGCAGTACTTATAATCATGAATGTGTGCATACATTAGAGATAGCAGCTTATGGGAATGAGCATCTATGAGAAAAGTTTCCTGAAATGAAATCGTCCTCTCCAGCAGCAGTTGCTCATGAATGCTTCCTCCCTATACAGTCCTCTCCAGCACTGGGTACTCATGAGTCCATCCTCCCTCCAGAGTCCTCTCCAGCACTGGGTACTCATGAGTCCATCCTCCCTCCAGAGTCGTCTCTAGCACTAGGTATTCATGAGTCCATCCTCCCTCCAGAGTCCTCTCCAGCACTGGATACTCATGAGTCCATCCTCCCTCCAGAGTCCTCTCCAGCACTGGGTACTCATGAGTCCATCCTCCCTCCAGAGTCGTCTCTAGCACTAGGTATTCATGAGTCCATCCTCCCTCCAGAGTCCTCTCCAGCACTGGGTACTCATGAGTCCATCCTCCCTCCAGAGTCGTCTCTAGCACTAGGTATTCATGAGTACATCCTCCCTCCAGAGTCCTCTCCAGCACTGGGTACTCATGAGTACATCCTCCCTCCAGAGTCCTCTCCAGCACTGGGTACTCATGACTTCATCCTCCCTGTAGAGTCCTCTCCAGCTCTGATTACTCATAAGTCCATCGTTTTGTAGAGTCCTCTTCAGCCATGGTTACTCATGAGTCCATCCTTCTTGCAGAGTCCTCCCCAGCACTGGTGGTTACTCAGGAGTCCATTCTTTCTGTAGAGTCCTCTCCAACACTGGTTACTTGAGTCCATCTTTCCTGTAGAGTCCTCTCCAGCACTGAGTACTCACCAGTCCATTTTTCCTGCGGAATCTTCTTCAACACTAGGTACTCATGAGTCCATCCTCCCTCTAGCGTCCTCCTCAGCACTACGTACTCAGGAGTCCATCCTCCCTCCAGAGTCTTCCCTAGCACTAGGTACTCACAAGTCCATCCTCCCTCCAGAGTTCTCCCCAGCACTGAGTACTTATGAGTCCATTCTCCCTCCAGAGTCGTCTCCAGCACTGAGTGCTCATGAGTCCACTTTTCCTGGAGAGTCTTCTCTAGCACTGGGTACTCACAAGTCCATTTTTCCTGCAGAGCCTTCTCCAGCACTAGGTACTCATGAGTCCATCCTCCCTTCAGAGTCCTCCCCAGCACCTCCTTCCTACATTTTCCTAGATCAGCACCTGGTCCTGTCCTAGCTGTCAGGACACAAGCAGGACTCTGAGAGGATCCTGTCACATTGATTATTTTCTATTTTATAAAATTATTAGACTTATTAATTGTTATTTCTAAGAATATGTGTCTGTTATTTATAATATTACGTGTTCAATCTGTGAGTGTACAGTGCTTGGCATGTAACATTTGCTATGCTCTCTGTGCTGGTGGGTGCTGATCCGCATGGTTGCCATTTGTTAACTCTTTTCTTCCCCTTACAAATCCATGTGATGGGTCCGCTTGTCGTTTTACAAATGAGAGAGAGAGAGAGGAAGTACAGAGTAATCAGGGACTGCCGTTGGCATCTGGCCACCTGCTCCCAAGCCCACATGCCTCCTCACTGACCTGTGCTTCATAAATTGCTAGTCAGACACATTTTGCAACCCTCAGTTACTGGAAAGGTTTTGATTCACTGAAATGTGCGGAGACATTCTTAAGTTAATTATAAAACTTATTTAACAGAAAGATAAAGCTGTCTCTACTCCTACAGAAAATAGTTCTAGAATTTGTTATCTTATTAAATGGATGTAACCCCATTTTTTGTTGATGAGCTGAGGATCTTAGCTCTTTTATCTATTGAGTGACTTCAGGAAAGTTACTTTACTTCTCTGTGCTTAATTTTCTCTTCTCAAAATAGAAAAAAAAAAATACTCTGAGGCAGGATAATCACTTCAACCCATTGAACCCAGAAGGTGGAAGTTGCAGTGAGCCGAGATTGTGCCACTGAACTCCAGGCTGAGCGACAGAGCTAGACTCCATCTAAAAATAATAAACAAATAAATAAAATAAAAAAACCTACTCCACGAGTTTTTGTGAAGATTAAATGAGTAAGTACCTTTAAAAGTTTGGCAAAATACATGGCATGTCGTAAATGCTCATTAAGCATTAGTGTGTTTAATGGACTTTAGATTCCAATGTACAGTATCAGTCATGATAATTAGCTATATAGCTTACACAGGACCTGTAATATCTACGTGATGCAGCATCGCTTTTTCCAATCAACTGAGAAGGAAATTGGTTCAAGGGACTGAATAATCTGGTTAATATTGCAAACCTATTACCATGCAAAGGGAATAGAAAGCAAATATCGACTTCTCCCCCTCCAGTTTCACGGCCTAAGAGATTAGATATGCAGAAAGTGTTTGATTGGTTTCCCCCTTTTTTTTTAGGATTGCCATTTTTTTAGGAATGCCAATCTTTTAGGGTCTAGCTGCCCCTATAGATTTAAATAACCAGGCTTCAGGCTTGAAAGACAGCGCTCCCACTGTCAGCAGTGAGCACAGAGCAGGACCCGGGCATGGAGCCTGGTGTTTCTCCAGCCAGGCAGCCCAAGCATCAGCCTCTCTACCTTTACCAGAGCCCATCCACGCTGTTCTGAACACAAATCCATGCTGGACACCTGTAGTGTCTGGAAGGTACGGTGTCCCGGGCTTCCTGCCCTTCTGGGATGGGGCATCATTGCTCAGATCTCTGCGAGGTTGTCCTGTGAGGCCTCCAGGCCTGTGTGGAGCAGTGCACGTGGCCGAGCTCTGCGTTCCCCTTTCTTGTTCCTCTTCTTCAATATCTTCCTTCCTAAGCCTTTTCCAGATTTCCTGTCCCTGTCCCCACCATTTCTCCTTTCCCAGTTACAGATATGGATCCCCACCCTATTCTGCAATGTGAATGTCCCGGACCCCGCCCCAGCAGCCACTGCCAGGGAGGAATTTTCTGTGACAGATGGAGGCCTGGCATGTGTGAGGGTCTCAGAGGCTGCTGTCCAGGGCCTGGGAGAAAGGAGAGGGTGGGCCAGAAAGAAGCTGGGGTGAGTGGGTGGGGGACCCTCCTTTCCACAATGCACCTCTTTATTTCATACAATATCTAAAATAAAGCCCATCTCTTCTCCTTGAGAATTCCCTTTTGAGTGTGTAGAAGACATGAGAGGTTAATCTTCTCTTTAAAGAGGGCCACATACACTGACCCAATGCTCTGCCTTTGTTATGCTAAGGACACCCCCACGCCCGCCCACCATGACAGAAGTCACAGCACAAGACATCCTCATGACCCAACCAAAGGCCTCTAGACCCAAGGTGGTTCCCTGTATTTCCTAATCAGCATAAAAGCTCAGTGAGCCCCCTCCCTCGGCAACAACATGAGTCCCCAAACTTCTTGAACACTGTTGTACTACCAAGAATATTTTATTTCCTATCAACAGGACTAACTTATTTTAGCTCTCCATAATCTGGTTTAAAATATACCTTTTCTCCTCTTTTCTGAGGAAAGAATTGATTCTCTCTATTTTACTGTCTGTCCTCTAACATCCGAAAGGCCAGGAGCCAAAATAGAATGTCCAATATCATATTTCCAGGTCCACAACTGCACACTCATCACAGTGAACTCCCTGAAGAGGAATAACGCTGTTCAATTCCAAAACACATTGTGTTTTCATATTTTTCATCTACTAATGAAGAAATGACAAGTGCATTTAGCATCATGAGCTCCAGCGTGATGAGATGAAGCGGAATGCCCAGAGTGGTCAGCACCTTACCTCTGTCCATGGGGACACCAAGCCCTTCTGCTATGGAAAACACACAACATTTGGCAATAAAGAATAATGTATTTGGCATAAACAGGTGCTGCTTTGTAAAACATTTTAATTTGCCAGGAGTGAGTCAAAGATTTCATTTAGTCACTTGTCACGAATTCAACACAGACTCGTGATAAAATGCTGAGCCGCCTTTCCCTCATTCCTCAGAGGCCTCTGCTGTGTGAGTCTTCTGGGGCAGTCAGGACTGGCTTCTCATCCCCACACTGCCTGCGTGGTTCACACTGCCTGGGTGGTTCACGCCCCCTCCAGCCTCTTCTTAGTGAATGTTTTGGGAATCCCAGATGAGTGGCTCAATGAGAGGGCGGGAGGGGAAAATCCCCAGGAGAGAAATGAATAGCCTTAATGAATGAAATCAAGGTTCCCTAGACACAGAATCCATAGGCCTGGATAGTCCCCCGAGAAGTTAAACAATTATGTAGTAACTGTGTTATTGAGATCCTGAGCAATGCTTGGATTATTACCTCCACCAGCTCTGAAGTGCAATATACTTAACCACACAGAAAAAGTCCACACGTCCAGAAATGATGGTGATGTCATCCTGAAATTGTGTTAGTATAAAGGAAGTAGAAATAGTATCACAATGGTCCATAACTCCACTACAAATCCTTGCTTCTTATAAAAGAGTAAAGATGGTACAGTTTGTAATTGGTCTGTCGGGTAATGTGGGCTGTGAGATTTAATATTAATTATTTATGTAACAATTAGGTGTAGCTTGCAAGTGATGTAAGTCCAACTCAAACGGCCTTTTGTTAAAAGTTCAGAGAATCTCTGGGCCATTGTACACCCAGACCCTGGGAGGGGCAGAGGCATGAGTGGCCTTCCCCGGGCAGCCTGGGACTTGGCTTCGTATTTGACGGAAGGTGGCTGCCCACAGTGCCTACCGAGTGATAGAGTGACCTGGGGTTCTCTATCCCCATATCCAAACATCCCAGAGGAACTCATCCTTGGAAGTCAAGCCTGGATGGATGGAACAGGCCAGGGAGGGATTGAAGGGCAGAGGAGCAGAGCATGACAGCTGACTTAGGTGGGCCCACTTACTCATTCCTGGGCCAGGCAAAAACGAGGCAGGTTCAGTAGCACTTCCTAGAACAGGAATTCTGGACAAAAAATTACCAAGATGTACAACAGAAAAAAAGTTTCAGGCAACGTCTTATGGATCCTGCAGTTTACAAAGCTGCCTCTCGTATTTTTCCATTTGATTGCCACACTAGGAATGTAGGATTCACACTGCCCTCCTTTCAGAAATAAAGAGAGGAAGACTTCGTTAAAAATCTAGCTCTTTGGATTTCACATTTCAGGAAATTTTAGTTTATTAAACAGGGCAGGAAGTGAAATCATGTTTTGTAATGTAAAACATGCGGGGGAGGAGGGAGCATTTCTAATGTGTCTGAGCCCACTAGAGTAAGGGTTATGAGAGTTTGCAGGGCAAGGACCTCATGCTATGAACACATAATTGGTCTTTCAGAGAGTAACAGCTTCGCCGAGACTCAGCGTCATATTCTCGATGAGGCCAGGCCAGTGTAGAGTAAGCCATGTCATCTTGCTTAGCATGGTACACGTTTTATGATAGAAGTGGAACATACTGTTTACCAGGTAACAGTGTAAAACATACTGTCATGGCTAAATAAAGAAAATGCACCCGACGATGAAAGGGCAGCGCCATCTGTGAAGCTATTTTTTGACAACATGGAAGGTGGACTGAGGTACCAGCTGGCATCAGCAGGAACTGAAATACGGTCCACTTTAGACAGATAACCTGAAAGGACGGGTGCAGGTCTCATGTGTGCAGCCAGGAGCCAGCATTCACAGCAGCAGCCCTTTCCCAGTGCGTGTCCAACGCCGCAAGGAAACCATCCATCTTCACCACCCCTTCCCGGCTGTAGGAGCATGAGAAGGTTAATTCTAACCTCATGCCAGACTACAGCAAGGACCACAGAGACTGGGAATGCCTACGTTTACAGGGTTCACACATGTTTTTCCTGTTGTTCTAGAAACAAGACTAGAAAGGCATTCAAAGATTCTAAAACAATACATAGACTAAATCATCTCAAGTCGGGTCATTAATATCTATTGTTGGATATGACTTTAAGCTCCCTGGAGGCAAACACTCATATTTTTCTTTCTGTATAGTGCTGAGCATGCAAGCAACTGGAAGAGGTTGATAGATGCCCTTGGGGTCTGAAACATCTTTGCAAACATCCTGTAGCTGACTAGCAGGCTGGAACGTGCACGTGGTTGCATAAGGGAGAGGCTAGGTTCTTCGTCAGATGGATGATGAACGTTCTGGGGTATTTTCTCAGAGGAAGCATGGTGCAGCTCTAAACCAAGGTAGAAGAGATCACAAGGTCAGCACTCAGGCATTGTCACAAGCGTTTAGTAGAGAAGGAGTACATTAGTCCACTAGGGCTGCCATAACTTTTCATGAGCTCGGAGGCTTGAATGACAGGTGTTTATTTCTCATGGTTCTGGAGTCTGGAAGTCCAAGATGAAGGTGTTGGCGGGTTTGCTTTCTCCAAGGCCTCTGCTCTCAGCTTGCAGATGGCTGCCTTCTTCTGTGTTCTTTCCTCTGTGCCAATATGTCCCTGGTGTCTCTCTTTTTATAACAACACCAGTCTTATTGGATTAGGATCCCACTCTTAGGAGCTCATTAACATCAGTTACTTGTTTAAAAACTTTCTCCAAATCCAGTTGCACTGGAGGTTACAGCTTCAACCACATGAAGATGAATTTCGAGGTGACTTCATTCAGTTCAACCTGAACCTGGTCATGCTGGCACCCTGGTCTCAGACAGGTTAGCCTCCAAAAGTAGAAGCAATACATTTCTGTTGCTTCAGCCATAGTCTATGGTAGACTAAGACACATAGTCATAGTATTTCCTCTTCTACGGCTCATTTTACCTGAGTGTACAAAACAGGAAAACAAACTCTTTGTAGCTAGAATTACTTTGTTATTACCAATTTATGTCTTAAGAAATGTCACCCACAGCACCTCCAGAGATGTTAAATAAATCAATGTTGACATTCTTGACAGAGATGAGATCACCACCAGCTTCCAGTTCAAGAATTTCCGAAGGATCTTTGGCACCCTGGAGCTAATGAGATGAAATGATCCCGGAGCTCTTGCTGCTCCTAGAAACTTGCTGCTGTTTCGCCTCATCTGGAATAAAACTGAAACCTCTTTTAGGCATAAAGCTCTTCTTTCAAACAGCTAGGTGGTGTCATGCAAATCAAAAACAGTAACTGAGGGTGAAAGACTTCTAAATAATGCAGAGGCCAAAATCGATGGTTATATGTATTTATATTTTTTAAGTCTCAAATTAGAATGCATCTGACTTTGTATTCTGCGTTTAAGAACTATTAAAGATTCTTTTGAAATTTGAAAGCTTATTATTAAGACAAAGTTCCCCTTTGTTTTTGTAATCTTTTTCTCACAACCATTCTGGTGACAGTGTTAGACCATTTAACCTCAGTAATTCATTCATACAGTTCTTAAACTCAGAGCAAAATGCATCACTTTCTAAAATGTTGTAAAACTAACACTGTTTTACTTGACGTTAACAAATACGAAAAAAAGATAAACACTTTTGCATGGATCCTTTAGTCAAAATGTTTGGAAAACACTAACTTTAAAAAGCCTCTGCTTCCCATAACCCACCCCTCTTTATTTCAAGTTCAGTTTCTAGAGCTGGTTAATGTAAGAATATTCCTTGCACATCTCCAGGGGAATAGAGCACCCGATATTTTCCAAACTTTCTCTGGACCAAAGATTACGACATTAATTCTAATCAAAGGCTGCAGGTGATTATTCGTGGCTCCGGACTTCAATAGCAATGACGGAAGTGCGGGACACTGGTCTACACGCCAAAATTTATTTAGAAGGAAAGATTTAAAATAGTGCCCCAAGTGGGAAATAGAAATAGGTGGAGAAAAGAAAAACAAGATTCTTTAGGTTCAGTTAAAAAGAAATAAACATATTGAGAATAAGCCAAGGTAAACATTTTGGTTTAGGGGAAAAAAACATCAACACTGAATTCTATGTCTGAATCATGGGGAAAGAATAGCCCAAGACCATGGTAGCAACAGCCCCTGGGCTTAGTTAGGTGGAGAAATTTGGCAATTTGAAAACTGGATGGTTCACAAGGAGCAGAGCCAAGAAAGAATGCTAACTGGCACACTGGGGTGACTGACTGTAGTAGTATTGGTACCAATTAAAAGAACTTCCAGTGAAGCTATTTTCTGTACCAATAGTGTTTTTACAAGTGAATTTTTACATTTAAAACTCAGAAAACAAGGAAGGAAAACTCAATGCAGTATTCATGAGAATGTCCGGAAAACTCTTCTATTTTGTTGCATTTCACTTGGTATTGGTATTGAATATGCACGTGTATAAATATTTTTAGTATTGATTTAAAGAGGCTTTATAATTCTGTTTTATTAGAGTAAAATAATAGCTTGTTTTCACATTATTTTGCCCATATATCTCATTACAACTAACGGAATTATAAAACAAATTAATTTCTTCCTTTTTTTCTTCTTCAGAGAGAGTCTCACTTTGTGGTCCAGGCTAGAGCTCAGTGCTGTGATGTTGGCTACTCACTGCAGCCTCGACCTCCCAAGCCGATGATCCTCCTACCTCAGCCTCCCAAGTAGTCAGGACTACAGTCACGTGCCACCATGCCTGGCTAATTTTTTGTATTTCTGATAGAGAAAGAGTTTCACTATGTTGCCCAGTCTGGTCTTGAACTCCTGACCTCAAGCAATCTGCCTGGCTCGGCCTCCCAAAGCACTAGGCTTACAGGTGTGAGCCACTGCACCCAGCCACAGATACAATTTTAATACTCTGCTTTGCCCACTTGATTGCAACACAATAATTAAAAAGGCATTCTTGCGAGTGTTGTTTTCTGATTTCAGCTAAGTCATAGACACCATCTATATGCTGTGTGCTAAGAACCCTCACAGACCAACACCCTTCCCTATATGCAACTGCCAAAGATGGACCAAACACAGAAACCAGAAATTTTCTAAACCTTTTGTTTAGTTGCTTTTATTTTTGTGTGTTGGATTTAAATTTTTCTCAATAGATGTATATTTTGTTTAGGGCAGGCAATACAATAATTCTGTCCATTCCACCTGAATGGAGTTAATGACATTAGCCATGCATCATTGCCTCTTAATAGGACACTCGATCATCTCCCTCCCATTCTTCAGCAATACATTTTGAACCCTCCACACTGTCTATGTGTGCATATAGGAATGTGTCCAGATATATAATTGTGAAAACAATGGTCCATTTTGTTCTGCATCAGAAATAAATCCACACACACACACACCCCTAAAATTCAGATGTCATTTTTTCATTGACAATTGCATTGTTGTTTAAATGCCTTTGTTGATCTAAACGTAAAGAACGGAATGTACAAAATGGGTCATAAAAAGTGTGGCCAGTCTAAAACTGAAGAGACAAGTTAGCTTAAAAAGCAAATGGAAGCAGTAATCAGAATTAAAAATGTTTTGATATGGATTGTTTTTTCTCTTAAAGGCTAATGAACTTTTATTCTTTTCCAGGGAAAACAGAGAGAGAGAGAGAGAAAAGAGAGAGAGAGAGAGAAAGAAAAAAAAAGAGACAGCCTGGCTTACATGCTAGCCTGAATATGTCCATTACTATGGGCAGAGAGGCGTTCCTAGAGCAATCTGCTGCCCATTCAGATGGAGGCACTTGGTTTTAGTGTTTAAAAGTGATCCCAAGAGTCATCTACAATATTTTGCTACTTTAAGCATAAATCACTGATAATACTAATAGCCCTGATGGATCCATTTTATTCGATTAATCAAGTTGCTTGATGTAGTTCCAATTGCTTGGATTCACCAGGGACATTGGATTGCATGATGCACAATTTTTCACGCTGATTCCTCTAATTACCAAAGTTTAAAGCAGTTGCAGGTCAAAAATCACAAATGTATTTGATTTAACAAATGCTTCTTTCACCACGAACGAAGCCCTTGAGGTATGCTTTCAGAGGTGGGGATGATTTTCTTCCTAGGCATGACCTAATCTGATAAAGTGCAGCCAGATGATTCCAGGGGAAAATCCAGATGCAGAAAAACACTTTAAAAATTTTGGAGTTCTTTTAAACATTCTTCCTGGCTAACCAGTCATGCTGTGTCATGGCAAGTTACCGTACGTGATTTAACATAAATTAGTGGTGGAGATAATGGAATTAATATCGCTAACTATAGTTTGCAAGAGTGCAAGTTATACTTACTGAAAATCTAGGACATTTGATACCAGAATTTGCTCTAGAGAAGCTCTTGAAACCCAGATTTAATCTAGCTATGTAGAACATGCATTATGGAGACGGGTCCTTTGGAAGTCAGTTGGAAGGAGGTATACAAGAAAAGCCCTGAATCAGCTCTTTTTGGTGGAGAACATGAAAAGAGAACACACTGGTAGTTACAGGAGGAGAGTCAGCAGTGCCCATCAGATATATGGGTGGCCATGAGCGGCAGAGGTAACCGCATGGAACCTGTGTTATTCAGGGTTCTCTGGAGGAACAGAACTAATAGGATAGACGTATATATAAAAGGGAGTTTACTAAGGAATACTGACTCACACGATCACATGATCACGAGGTGAAGTTCCAGACGGACAACAGTCCGTCTGCAAGCTGAGGATCATGGAAGCCAGTCCAAGTCCCAAAACCTCAAAAGTAGGGAAGTTCAGAGTGCACCCTTCAGTCCCTCAAGCCCCTGGCAAACCACTGGTGTAAGTCCAAGAGTCCAAAAGCTGAAGAACTTGGAGTCTGATGTTCGAGGGCAGGAAGCATGCAGCACAGGAGAAGGATGAGGCCGGAAGACTCAGCCAGTCTAGTCTTTCCACGTTTCTCTGTCTGCTTTTATCCTAGTCACACTAGCAACTGATTACATGGTGCCCACCCAGATTAAGGGTGGGTCTGCCTCCCCCCATCCACTGACTCAAATGTTAATCTTCTTGGGCAACACCCTCACAGACACACCCAGGAACAATACTTTTCACCCTTCGATTCAATCAAATTGATACTCAATATTAACCATCACAGAATGTGAGTTCCCAAGGGAAACGGAAAGATCTCTTCCTTGGGGGCAAACCAGAGATGGTTTTTATAGTTGCCCAGAGTACGGAGAGGCATCTTCTCCAAGGAGAATTGCTCTGCCATGGAAGTGAAGGGTAAAGAATGTCTGTATGAACCATAGTGCCCTGAGAAACATGGGCATCTGGACACAGAAGGGCGAACCCTGAGTTCTCTTATTTCAGCTGAGAAAAAAAGAAAACTTCCCAGCTAACGTGTGTTTTTGAGTGTTGCTGTGTATTAGCAGTGTTTCCATGAAGCCTGCATAGTTAATAGTGCAGTATGCTTGGACTCCATCATTTTCCGTTAATCGAATTGTCTCCTGTAATTTTGTGGGGACATTATTGACTTGATGTAGCTGGGATGAGAATGCCACCTAGTTCGAATAAACTATCAAAGCAAAAGTTGCCCCAGACCCAAGATTAAACAGTCAAGGAAGAATTTATTCAATACTATTGCAATAAGGAGAGGGATCACAACTCAGTCAGAACTCATCAAGCATAGAAAAATTATTTTTAAAAGACTGCTCAAAGGAAAGGGAGGTCAGCTGGGAACTTGAGTCAGGAAGAAGCCTCTCTGAGGTTTGCCAAGCTCAGGGCAATGTTAAGGCCATCTTAGGCAAGTCCACACAATTTGGTAAATTATTCAAAATGACATGGAGGAAAGAGCTATATTTAAAAAGATTATACAGGAGAAGACAAAAGCATAATCACAAAATAAGATAATAGGATTCAGGACGCTATGTGAAGGCACTTCCCGGAAGAGTCTGACCCAGCTGCATGTGTTCACCACAAGCTATGGAAGAGCACCTGGGCTTAACAAGCTGCTTCAAAGCTTATTGCTGGCCTTGCTGAGTCCGTTTCCCAGTCCATCAAAATGAGCAAGCAGAACTCTTGGGCAAATTTCAAGGGCTACGCTTTAAATGCACTGAGGAATTGTTAGCTGGATAAGGTCAGGTTTCAGGCATGGCACACAGGAAAGCCATCGACCTGTCATAGGTGACGTACCTGTCTCGTAGCAACACACATGCGCAGGTTGGTAGAGTCAGTATTGCAAGTTCTACAGTGAGGATATCTTTAAAGGTGGCAACCGTGGCTCACTAAGCAGCTGCAAGGATATTGGCCCATCACCTCCAGCGGAATGGGCTTTGTAAAGAAGTACACGGTAAAGCAGAGTGCATGTGCTGCTCTGGGAGGCTGGTGACCCCCATACATGGGCCTTTTTCTCAAAAAGGGAACATAGTTGACACCAGTGCCCTGTCTATAAAGGGTTCATACTGTCATGTAGAAGAGTGTGTTCAATCCGTGACCAGTCTGAAGACAACCTGGCAGACATGTCTAGTAGCTAATTAGGTTCATAAATTTAGAGATGGGAAGACTGTCTGAGGACAGGCAAAGAAAAATGAATGAAGCAGAATTGAGGAGATGAGACTAGATGAGGCAGACTGAGCAACACAGGTTAAATAGTCCCGGGAGAGGGTGAGACACGAGAAGAGCATTTAGGAAAGGGACTGAGGCATGAACACTTGAGACCTGAGGTGGGTGAGAGAAATGTGGGAATAGAATTGAGAAGAAGAAGTAGAAAAGTAGCTAAAACCTAGAGATAAACACACACACACACACACACCCCCCCCCAGAAATTAGAACGGAAAGGTGTTTCACCGTCAGCAGTGTTCAATATCCAATGATGTCAGCTAAGATGGAACAGGTTGGCGGCTCTGTCTTTGGTGGCTGGCTCTCTGCTTGCTCACTGAGGACCTTGCTGGGTGGTGTTGCAGTGGAGTGTGGGATATGAAACAGACTATCAGCTGCAAGTGAATTGAACCAAAGTTGAGGAAGCACCGATAACTAATACTGCCCTGTATTTTTGAAAAGGCAACAAGGAAAAGCAGAAAAACTCTCACATAGTATCTGGAAAATAGTTATCGCCCAAGGGACGGTTTGGGGTGTTTTTGTAAGTCAGCTGTTTTGAATATAGATGTGTGTTTCCATTGAGAAGAGAGCAGTGGAGAAGAACCATTTGAAGAAATGAGAAAGATGCAAATTCATGAACAGGAAGGGCAGGGCTCTGCAGGCCAATGAGAGTAAGTGAGGGTGGGGGAAGCAACGGGGAAGTTCAAAGGAACTTCACAGTTCAAAGTCAGTCTCAGGAAGGTCCAGCACCCCAAAAGCTTCCCACCTGGGCACCCCTGAATTCTCCATGGAATAAGATGGGTCACTTATGAAGGTCAACAGGGGCTCACGGACTTGCAAATCTTGGGAACAGTTGTTGAACTAATGGGAGAGGGCAGTGATAAAGGATGTTTGATGAAGAAGCCAGTTTTGAGGATGTAACAGACTAAGTCCAGAATGATGCACTGGCCCAAGGATGTAGTCGTATGTGATTTCTCAGCAACACTCACCCACCCTGATGTTGGTGTGTGGAGAAGCAAAATAGCCAAAACTGTTAAAATAGCCAAAACAGCAGGCATGTGAGGACTGCAAGTCAGGCAGCTGAAGCTTCACCACCAGGGGCCTGTGGAACTGTTGAATCCTGAGGTCAAGGCTAGAGCAAGACAGATGGACAGGGCTGAGAGGAAAAAAAATGGGATGTTGTGAAATCCCTGCACTTTTGGAGACTGAGGCAGGCAGATCATGAGGTCAGGAGATCAAGACCATCCTGGCTCACATGGTGAAACCCGGTCTCTACTGAAAGAACATGGTGGCAGGCACCTGTAATCCCAGCTACACGGGAGGCTGAGGCAGGAGAATCGTTTGAACCAGGGAGGTGGAGGTTGCAGTGAGCTGAGATTATGCCACTGCACTCCAGCCTGGGTGACAGAGCAAGACACTGTCTTAAAAAAAATGGTGGGGAGATGTTGGCATCCACAAAAGGACAGTCATCACCTGTTCCCCACTCCTCTGGTGGAGAGGCTTCCTCAACATACCCCAGTCCCATGACAATGTTTCCGGTCTCCTCTCACCTCTTACTCACTGGCTCTTTCCCAAGGAGTAGTAGAAAGTAAGCTAACTTGAGTTTGGGGTGAGTCACCATGATGAAGCTGGACATGGACTCCTTTACTTTCTGGGATCTCTCTCAGGTCATCCTGTCCCAAAGGAAGCCTTTATCCTCTGTGCCTCATTCTCCAGGTTGTCAACTGGGTAGAGGGCTTTTCCTGGCACCCAAGAGTGCTTCATGGGTGACAAACATGGTGCTTTGCCTGACAGGCTTTCATTTGCTGGGGAAGTTGGTTCAGAATGAAAAAAATAAGAATCTGCTTTTTGGCCTCAGGTCCAGACTTTCTTTTAATGTAGCTATGATTAAACAGCTGATGTTTTGACCCTCTTTGTGGTCACCAAGGCTTTTCATACTACTCCATGGCCCATAATCCTGTAGGCGAAGGATGAGATAGGACGTTGATGCCAACGCCTGCCAGCACTTTCCAAACTGGCTGGTCCACAGAACTTCCAGGTTAACCAGAGCTGAAGCTGAACCTGGTGACTTTCACTTGCCAGTGTTTCTCTGATCACTTCTGTAGTGAAAAAAATGAGTCTACAGGGCAAGTGACTTTTCCTGCTCACACGTTACCAAGTCCTCTCCAACTGTTCAAGCATGAGACAGCAGGAAATGTGGGGAAAGTATCTGTGGGTTCTTCCTGGGCCTGTACCTGAGGGGGTCATGCCTATACCAGTGCCCACCCTAACATCAGAAACAACTCCATTCATAAATATCAAGCGACTTCCTGGCAAAGCATTACTTCGACCTGAAATGCAGGAAGACCATGCTGTTTCAACTTTAGTTTTAAGAATCAATTTTTAAACTATCTACACTTATGCAGTTAGCATTTTTTTCTTTCTTTCTTTCTTTCTTTTTTTTTTTTTTGAGACAGAGTCCCCCTGACGGGGCAGGCTAGACAGTAGGGTGATCTCAGCTCATTGCAACCTCCGCCTCCTGGGTTCAAGCAATTCCCTTGCCTCAGGCTCCTGAGTAGCTTGCTGTCTGAAATATTAGATGCAGCCTAGTGCTCTTGCCTGGATTATTGCATTTATGCGAGCACCAGTGCCTTCAGTGTCTGCACTTTGTGGTGAAAGTTGCGTGAACAGAAGGCAGTCACTGTGTGATGAGTCTGATCACAGAGGCGGAGAGTATGAACATGGCCGCAAGCAGCCTCCAGTCTCTCCAAGCTCACCCTGCAGCCTCCAAGCCTGGAATAGATGAGGGAAGTGAAACAATATCAAAGCCAGTGCAAGAGAGTGATTGGAACCAACTTCAACAAGGACAAATGGGGGTTTATAACCAAGGAGCAGCATGGGGACAGTCAAACGGGGAGGGAAACCAAGGAAAAGCATCATCTGACATTTTCTACCTTCTGACTGGTGACGAGCAAGTGACTCCAGGATCAAACTCCTATCAGCACCTTCTAGCCAAGCCCCCAGGTTTATGAACTGAAAACGGGAAGGGAGAAACAGCTTCCTTTCTATTTTTGACTACAACAGGCTGCCTGTTTCCTCCTGCAGAGATGCTTCTATTGAGTCCAGTATTCATATTGAAGCTGAATTCTTCCCACACACTTGACAACTCAGGCAAGCAAAGACACAGGCAGTGACCCTGGGTGGAAATACCAGCCTGCAGGGGTCAAGAGACTGAGACCACAGGCACCCTCTGCTTCTCCAGGGAGCCGGGCTCACAGACTCTGGCTCAGGCACTGAGACGAGGCTTGTTTCCTGGGAATTGGAGCATTTCCATGCTCCTACAAAACCACTTCTAAAGGAGGGACTGTAAATGCCATCAATATGTGCAGTGTTCCTCACTGAGCTTCTGTGTCATGTTGTTTTTTCAGTAATGGACAGGAGCAGACTCAGAGGAGAAAATCAGACCTAATGGAATATCCTGGATGAATATGCTCACAGGAGCACTGGCCTCTTTGACTTGCTTCTGTCCACTCGCCTTCCCAGGAGTCTTCTGCCTCCATCCTTGGAGTCTTCTGCCTCCCCGAGCACACTAGACTCTGCTCTTCCTCAGGCTTTGCTCATTCTTACTCCTGCTTAGTATGCATAGGCTCCCTCTTGCCTTCCAGGACTCAGAGTGGCCCCCGTGCCATTCTCATCTATTACAAACTATCCTTGCTTTCCTTTGTAGTGTCTGCCACAATTACAACGACCTAGCTTCTGTTTTTTGGAAGAGCAAGGAGCTGGTTTTTCTGCCCTGGGTCTCAGAAGACAGAGATCCGGGTGTTAAACAGACTGTGTTATTTTCTGGAGGCTCTGGAGAAGAATCAGTTTCTAAGCTGACTTGGATTGTTGGTGGATTTCAGTTCTGCTAAAGGAAAAAAATCATGACACTTGTTAAAGATGATAAAGCAGACATTATCCAAGGACAGCCATGGAGATGGGTCTAGGGGCCACTGCAACAGGGTCTTGCAGTACAAGAGAGTGATTGGAACCAACTTCAGCAAGGACGAATGGGGCTTTATAACCAAGGAGCAGGGCGGGGTCAGTAAATGGATACTAAGAGAAGCTGTATGCTTCCAGCACAAGGGGTCTTGGCTAAGCTGACTTGCTAGGATTATTGCTGAAGGCAGCATGGTAAGTTAGGTAGGTAGGGTAATAGGGAGGGTAGTTAGGCACCAAGGTTTGGGGTGTCCTTGAAGGATTCTTATTCAAACTGGATTCTACAAGGACAGAGAAAAAAGCCCAAGTTTGGACCTATTTAGCAAGGAATCAGGAGGCTGACTAAAGTTTTGGTCAAAGGAGAGAGTCTTTGTCACTCCATGTTGTAGACACCCTTCCCTAGTTACCTGCTGGTAGAGATTGCCATTGCCTCCCAGGGGCAGCCCACGTTCATGCTCATGGCACCCGTTACATAAGAGCTAGCGTGGGTACAGAAAAAACATATGCTGGAATCTCTCCAACATCTACTGCTGCAGTTCTCGTCTGCTTCCAGCCACAGAACGAAGGCGATTCTCATGCCTCTGCTTTTTAGGACTCATGTGGTTTAGCTTAGCCACACTGGAAAATTTAGGATAATCTTTCTATTTTAAAGGATGTAACCCTAATTATAGCAGCAAAGACCTTTCTCAGCAGTACCTAGATGAATGTTTGACTAAATAACCAGGAGTTAGAATCTTGCAGGGAAAACTTTGGAATTCCCACCACACCCAGAATGCTCTCCTCCCTAAAGAATAGATTAACATGACAACTCGAATGACTATGCACCTAACCTGAAGTGCAAAAATATTTGAGGCAAAAACTGATGATATGGGTAGGAGAAATCAACAAATAAATAATCATGGTTTGAGATAACAACCATCTATTAGAAACTGAGAGCTCTAACAGACTGAAGGAGACAGTTGGCCCAAACGTAATAGACAGTTATAGACTACTTCGTACAACAATGGCAGAAAATATTCTGCTTCTTCCTTCTTTTGTTTTTTTTGAGACAGTCTCAGTCTGTCACCCAGGTGGCAGTGCACTGGTGTGATCTTGGCTCACTGCCACCTCCGCCTCCTGGGTTCAAGCGATTCTCACGCCTCAGCCCCTCGAGTAGCTGGGACCACGGGCACGTGCCACCATGCTCAGCTACTTTTTTTGTATTTTTGGTAGAGACAGAGTTTCACCATGTTGGTCAGGCTGGTCTGGAACTCCTGACCTGAAGTGATCAGTCTGCCTTGGCCTCCCAAAGTGCTGGGATTACAGGCATGAGCCACCGCACCCAGCCCAAAAATATTCTTCTTAAGCTCACATGGAATATTCACCAAGATAGAGCACATTTTGGATCATAAAATGTACCTTGACAATTTAAAAAGTAGAAATCATACAAAGTATGTTCTCAAGCAACAATGGGGGTAAACCACAAATCGATGACAGAAGGGTAGCTGGAAAGTTCTCTAATATTTTGAAATTTAGAAACATTCTTGTAATAGCATATAGGTCAAAATGAAGTCGCAAGGTAAATTAAAAAATATTTTGAACCAAATTAAAATGACAGTAGAACTTAACCATAATTGTAGATATCGCAAAATTACTGCTTCGGAAGCAATTTATAGCATCAAATTACATGTTAGCAAAGAAAAAAGACATAAAGTTGACAACATCAACCTCCACCTTAGGAAAAGAGACAAGAAAGATTAAGTCTAAAGCAAGCAAAATAAATTAATAATAGAAATTAGAACAAAAATGAATAAAAATGAATTATGAAACAATAGAGAAAAATCAACGAAAACAAATTTGATTCTTTAAAAATTTCAACACATTCATACACTATAGACAGGCTAACAAAGAACTAAAGAGAGAAGACAAATTGCCAATAGCAGTAAGGAAAGAGACATCATTGCTGCTGACCTTACAGACATTAAGAGGACAGTTAAAGCTTACCATGAATTCAATGCCCACAAATTTGATAACTGAGATTAAATAGACCAATGACTTAAAAGAGAAAGCTATCAAAACTCACACAAAGAGAAGCAGATAATAGGTTGCCCCTAAAGGAAGCATCCAAATGGTTTATAGGCAAATTCTACCAAAAATTTAGGGGAAAAAAAATAAAACTCCCTTTCTACAATTTCTTCTAGAGAACAGAAGCAGATGGAATACTTTCTAACTCATTCTCTGGGGCCAACATTATCCTAATAACAAAACAAATAAATGTTACAGCAAAGAAGAGCTATAGACAATATCTTTCCTGAACATAGGCATAAAAATTCTCAACAAATACCAGCAAATCAAATCCAACATTGTAGTAAAAAATATATACGCACAACAAAATGGGATTTGTTCTAGTTGTCTAAGGCCAATTTAACATTAATATGCTAATAAATTTAATCCACCACAGCAACAAACAAAATAAAGTCTTGTGACCATATTAGTTGTAAAGTCAAGTGACTGGACAAAAGACAACACTCACTCATAATAAATACTCTCCGTTAAGCAGGAATAAAGTGGAACTGGCCTAAGTTGATAAAGAATTTCTACAGACAACCTATAGCTAACATCATACTTTGTGAGAAACTGGATGCTGTCCCCCTAAGATTGTGAATAAGGCAGAGATGCAAGCTCTCATTCCCCTTCTACAACCCACTGGAAGGCCTAGCTAATGCATTGAAACAAGAAAAGAAAAGAAGGTACAGAGATTGGAAAGAAGAAAATAAATCTGCCATTATTTTCAGATTATGTGATTTTTTTCTGCATGGAAAAACTCTCAAAAAATTGGTGAAGAAAAACATCGGAACAAATAAGTGAACAAATAGCAAGGTTTCAGGATAAACAGCTAATGCATAAAACTCAATTGCTCATTTTCAAAAATCAATTGGAATTTAAAATTTTTAGGAACAGTAACATTTTCAATAACACCAAAAAAATTTTAAAGTATAAATTTTACAATATATAGGGTCTTTAGGTGGAACACAAAATCTCTGATGAGAGAAACCAAAGATTTCAAGAAATGGGAAGATATTCTATGCTCATAAGTTGGAAGACTTAACATTTTAAATTGTTAATTCTTCCAACTTGTTCTACACATTCAGCATAATTCCAACCAAAATCCCAGGAAGGCAATTGTAGACGATGACAAATAGATTCTCAAGCTTGCATGGAAAGACAAAAGACCTAGAATAGTTAACACAATACTGAAAAAGAAGAAAGCTGGAAGGCTTACATGACCTGATTTCAACTCTTACTATAAAACTAGTCAATAAGATAGTGTGGCAATGGTGAAAATAGACACATAGATCAAGGGAACAGAATAAAGAATCAATAAATAGGCTTATATAAATATAGTAAACTGATTTATGTAAATGAAGCACAATTAATACCATGAAAAAGAGTAGTCTCTTCATCAAAAGGCACTGGGATACTTAGAGATATATATTTTTTAAAAAATGAGCCTAGACAAAGATCTCTCATTTCTCCCCAGAAGTAACTACAATGCATGTTTGGCCTAAATGTACATTGAAACTCTAACACTTGTAGACAAAAACATAGGAGAAATTTTACATCACTTTTGGTTTGGTGATGAGCTTTCAGATAAAACGCTAAAAGCATCATCCATGAAAGATAAACATTAAAGTGGAGTGTATTCAAAGGAAAAAATGTGTACTCTGTGGAAGACAATGATAAGATAATGAAAATTAAAGCCACAGAGAGGAAAAAAGTATTCACAAATCACAGAATTTTTGAGACTCAACGATAAGACCAATAATCCAATTAAAAAATGTGCAAAATGATCTGAACAGATACCTCACCAAAAACTATGCATATGACAAATAAACAAAGGAAAAGATGTTCCACATCATTTGTCATTAGGGAATTAGAACTATTCACAACTACTCGAATGGCCAAAACAAAACAAAACTGTCACTCCTAATTGCTGGTGAGGATGCACAGAAGAGGAATTCTCTTTTCCTATTATGGGGAATGCCAATGGCACAGCCACTTTAGAAAACAGTGTGGCAATTTCTTACAAAGCTAAATATGGCCCTAACATACAAACCAGCAATCATACTCTTAGGTATTGACCCAGCTGACTTTAAAATTTATGCACACAAAAACTTTTACACAAATGTAGTAGCTTTATTTGAAATAACTCAAAACTGGAAGCACCCAAGCTGTCCTTCCACAGATAAATGGGTAACAAACTGTAGCACATCCATACAATATAATATTATTCACCAATTAAAGAAAGAAATGACAAAGATGAATCTTGCCAAGTGAATCTAATCACATGGCATTCTGGAAATAACCAAATTAGAGAAATAGTGAAGAGATCAGTAGTTGCCAGGTGCTTGAAGGAATAAGAGAAAAGTTGAGTAAATGATGCACAGAGTATATTTTAGGATGTGGAACTATTGTGTATGATGCAATAATGGTGGATTAAAGATATTACTAATTTGTCAAAACCCACAGAAATTTACAGCACAAACAGTGACGCTCAATGCCTGCAAATTATTTTTTAAAACTTTGGGAGGTCGAAAAAATCCTGATGGAATGCATAATGTGTTAAATCAATTTAACTATATTATGAATGTATGAAACAATCTCCCTGAAACGGGTAAGGAAAAATAATTTCTATCCTAAGCATCTTTGGATATTAGTAGAGTTTGTAGCTCCATACTGAATAGTTGATAAAATTATTTTCCACGAGGCCACAGGTTAACAAACATGTTATTGCCACACACTAATACTGGAATTGAAAAGTTAGGTAAGTGGGTGGCAGGTGTTGGCAGTCAGGTTTCTCATGATTGGAGTGGGAAATTGCAGGTGAGCCATGGGAGGATACGGGAATTATTTATGAGGTAATGGGGTGGCGTTAAAGATACCAGTACAAACTCAGATACATTTCACTTGTAATGGAAATTCAACCAAATAGCTAACTAAAACTTCTCAAAACTAGTCGAGAACAAGATATGCCTGAGAAACTGTCACAGCCCAGAAGCAACTCAAGAGACAAGACTACTAAACATAATGTATTCAGGATGGAATCCTGGAATATTACAAAAAAAAAATGGAAGTAAACCACAAAGGCATTCTGAATAAGGTATGCACTGTACTTAATAACGATGTGTCGGTAGTGGTTTGTTAATTTTAATGTTAATAATAGCGAACACTGGTTTGGGAACTCTGTGTACTACCTTTGCATTTTTTCTGTAAATCTAAAACATGCATTATTTTTAAATGAAGAGGAAACCTCTGAAGGATGGATGCTTGCCCTAAAGAAACAGAGGTAATGTGGGTGAGATAAATAAGACCAAAGCAGAGCTACTTTAAATATTTAATGCCCCGAGTAGAAAAAAACTCATGGGACTAGGCACAGTGGCTCATGCCTATAATTTCCGCATTTTGGGATGCCAAGGCAAGCGGATCACCTAAGGTCAGGAGTTTGAGACCAACCTGGCCAACATGGCAAAACACCATCTCTACTGAAAATACAAAAATTAGCCCAGCATGGTGGCACACCTTTAATCTCAGCTACTCAGGAGGCTGAAGCAGGGAGAACTGCTTGAACCAGGGAGGTGGAGGTCACTTCAGTCTGGGTAATAGAGCAAGACTCCATCAAAAATAAAAAAGAAAGAAAGAAAAAACAAAAAGACTCATGGAAAATTTGGGTTTGACTATTTTCAAAAGGAGAGAGAAAAGATAAAGTTTTTAGCATTGCATGACTGAATCATAGTATGCAATTTTCAAACAACCAAACCTAAATAAGTTTAATTTCTAAAACATTTTGCTTCAAAATGGGGTAACAGATATAAACATGATACTTTATATCTCTTATTAGTTTCATTCCAATTATTTAGACATACACACTACACATATTTATTAAAGCCAATAAATAAATAATAAAAGTGACTTTGCAATTATCTTTATCACTTGTGTTAGCTGGGCTAGAACAGTCATTAATGCACCTCCAATTATTCTGTTTCTCAAGGGTTTCTACATAATCCAATTATCACCATCACGAGGGTCATCTTTACTATGAATGTGATGATGATGACCCACCTATCGTGCTTATGTGGGTCAGGCACTAGTCTCAAAGATTTACCTAATTAATTTCAGGTATCCCTTCCAATACCCTAAGAGGCATATTCCATGATGAAATTGAGACACAGAGAAGCTAAGTTACTTTCCATAGAGTACAATTAGGTAGTGATGGAGCCAGGCTTCAACTGTCCAGTTCTAGAAGGTAAGCATATATCTGCCACATAATTCTGCTTTTGATGGGTAGCCTTACCCAAAATTAACAATATTCTGACCTTTAGGGAAGTGAAGGACCTGCCACTTGTTGAGTATATTATGGGCCAGTCTGGGAAAGGTGCATTTCATTTTTCTGCTGTAGCAATGAACAAACAATAATTTCTCCAACTGGATCAATTACTAGAACACAAGAGGGCTTTTGTTACACGTGGACCACTTCTAAACGTCATCTCATCTACTTAGCACTAAAGCATCGGGCACAGGAATGGTAGAAAATCGTGCTGGGCCTGCTCCTTCCAATGACTCCATCACCCGAAAAACATATGTTTGGCAGCTGGGGGAATACATTAGTTCAAAAGAAAGAATAAAAGGCAGAGGAAAAGAGGGCAAATGTGTTCTCCAATTATTTCATTGTAACATAAGTTAAATAATTTTAGTATGTTTGTTTGCATGTTTCGTTACTAGGAACTTTTACCTTATCTCCAAAGAAGAGAAAACAGCCAAGTCACAACATGTCTTGACTCTTTCTAAGTAAGTCATTTATGAGCAGTGGGTGTAATGCTGACTCTGACTCTATTAGCAGCAAATCCTGGCTACTTAATACTGGGAAATAACTTCCAGACACTTAATAACTAGCAGACTGGTTCTACTTAAAGTGATTTTGAGAGCAATACTTATTACTCTGCTTGTCAGGGCTCTTCAGAATGGACAGACCATCCTTCTAGACTGGCAATTAGTCACCCTAGAAAAGATTTGTCTCATCATTCCAATCCCAAAAACATGTTCACCAATTTTGAATGAACCAATGATCTACACTGACCCAAGGAACTACTGAAAAACAGTCTTATACTCTTGTGAGTGTAAGGACAGTATGAGAGACAGAATTTGAATTTTGAAGTAAGCGCGAAAAATGTGACTCTGGCACTTGCTGATTGAGTGGCTAACCGTTTCCTTCCCATGAATTTCAGTTGTCTTATCAAAAATTTTGATAGGATAACCCATACCCCACAGGATGATGTAAGAGTTAAAATAAAGCTGTGTTGGAATATTCAGCCATGATAATAACATACTCAGTGGAGCAGAACCCAGTTGTATTTATTCATTTATTGCTCTCTGCACCATGCCTCCACAACAATGAGAGGCAGTTAGATCTCGCTGAATCTCAATAGTAGGATTTCACAGTAGTCCTTAGAACCAGGATTTGAGGAAGTAAGACTTGTGGCCATGTGACAGAGAAACCTAACTAATTCATTAGCCACCTGGAAACCATTTTCTCTTAATGTAAGTAGATGTACAACTCCCCTCCTCTGGTTGAAATGTGAAAGAGAGTAAGTAGTTAGGTTGGAGAGACTACCTGAAGTAGAAATGAGACTTGTTGGAGGAGTCACTAAAAGTTTGCAAGATAATCAAAAGCTAGAACAAACAATGTCCTAAGTGAAATGAGAGCTCATCTGGATATATACAGAATCGTGACCACTGCTGGTATCTACTGAACTCTTGGTAGCTTGTTCCTTGCTTGACTTCTTACATGTAATCCTCCCAACTAGTCTATGGTAGGCAATCACAATTTTCATTTGGCAGATGAGAAAAATGGAGCACCACAAGATGCAACCACATGTCCAAGTTCCTATTTCCAGTGAGGACCACAGCTCAGGTCTGCCCAGAGAAGGATCCTGGGCCCCAAGCCATGATTCACCTCTGCTCCTCACATCAGGCTAGACCCCCACGATTCACCCCTGCTCCTCACATCTGGCTAGACTCCCATGATTCACCCCTGCTCCTCACATCAGGCTAGACTCTCACAATTCATCCCTACTCACATCTGGCTAGACTCTCATGATTCACCCCTGCTCCTCACATCTGGCTAGACTCCCATGATTCACCCCTGCCCCTCACATCAGGCTAGACTCTCACAATTCATCCCTACTCACATCTGGCTAGACTCTCATGATTCACCCCTGCTCCTCACATCTGGCTAGACTCCCATGATTCACCCCTGCTCCTTACATCAGGCTAGACTCTCACAATTCATCCCTACTCACATCTGGCTAAACTCCCATGATTCACCCCTGCTTCTCACATCAGGCTAGACTCTCACAATTCATCCCTACTCACATCTGGCTGGATTCTCATGATTCACCCCTGCTCCTCACATCTGGCTAGACTCTCACAATTCACCCCTGCCCCTCACATCAGGCTAGACTCTCACAATGCATCCCTACTCGCATCTGGCTAGACTCTCACGATTCACCCCTGCTCCTCACATCTGGCTAGACTCCCATGATTCACCCCTGCTCCTCACATCTGGCTAGACTCCCACAATTCACCCCTGGTCTTCACATCAGGCTAGACTCTCACAATTCATCCCTACTCACATCTGGCTAGACTCTCATGATTCACCCCACTCCTCACATCTGGCTAGACTCTCACAATTCATCCCTACTCACATCTGGCTAGACTCATGATTCACCCGACTCCTCACATCTGGCTAGACTCTCACAATTCACCCCTGCTCCTCACATCGGGCTAGACTCTCACAATGCATCCCTACTCACATCAGGCTAGACTCTCACGATTCACCCCTGCTCCTCACATCTGGCTAGACTCTGATCATCCTGAGGACAATGCATGTGGCTGATTCAGATTTGCTGTAGCTCAGCAATCTGTACTGCCAAATCATAAATATTTCCTTGATGAATGCTGTCTCGGTTGTAACTGTTTGACCCAAAAAATGTCATGTTGAAATGGGTGCTTAGGGAGCATTAGTCTGATGGAGTGCAGGTTGGTTGGACCAGAAGTGTGGGAGTGGAGATGAGAACCAGAAAGATGTCTTAGGAAACTATTACAGTGCACTGATGTGAGGATAGCTGAGGAAGCCTGAGGGCTTAACTCTCCTTTTCCATGCGTGTAACACAACTTGAGGAAGTCATAGAAACGACTGTATTGCATCAGTTTTTGCATTGTTCACTTACCATACTTTACCTTTTTATCTGTGGAGATGGAGCCTTCTGCCTCACCAACAATGTCACTCGGTAGTAGAAATGTATCCCAGGAGTCATCCAAAACGTCACAGGAAGATGCCTTTAGTGACTAAAGAAGACCACATTCATATTACACATCCTACGACTTAAGTTTACATCTGCATAAATTATCACATTTAGGTTCATTCTTCCATAGTTGAGTTTCACTGTGGCTCTACAAATATGCTTACTAGCATTGTTCTCCGGAGTCCACAGAAGGATGTGACCATAGTGGTTCTTTCCACTTGAGGCTTTAAAAACATAGTATATTCATTCATTTGTTCAGCTTATATTTCTCATATACCTACTGCATACCTGGCATTCTCCTTGATTCTAGAAGCAAAATGAGGTCCTTGCTCTTTAGAATACTACATGTCAGAGAGATAAATTAACAAACAAGGAGTCATCTATCCATATCTCTCCTTGTTATAAGTCTTCCAATTGTTTGTCATTTTACTGAGGAAGAAATCAAAATCATCAGCATGGCACAGAAGGTCCATCAAGATCTCACTCCTGCTCCCTCTGCGGCCCCCTATTCTATCTCCTCCCCTGGAATTAAATTCTGAAGTCATGCTGAAAGGCACGTGTTCCCCCAAATGTTTCATATCTCTTCTGAAATGTTCTGTGTTTTTGTCACTCCCAGGACTTGGAGCAGATTTCTCATCCTTCATTGTTCACCAGCTACTCATCTTCTGACACTCAGCCTAAACGGCCAAACCTTCTCCAGGAAGCCTCTGACAGGGCCCCAGCACCCATCCCATGTGACTGCTTCCCTTTTCTCTGCCATAACATTTGTGACAGTATCTTATAATCACCTCATTTGAGAATGAGGATTTTATTGTTTATTTCTGTGAACTCCCAATGACTTGAACATTATGATATCTTCTCAATATATTTCTGCTGAAGAAAAGAAGGAGGGGAAGGATAAGAGAGGGAGGGAAGAATGGGGGAAGAGAGATAGAGTGTGTAGGTCAGGTCTTATAACCACTCTTTGTCATTAGTTTATACTGTGATTAAATCCTCCTCTTCCCTGTGGGGCAGTTCTGTCCTTATTCCAGGGACAACCAAACAGGAGGTAATGAGCACCTGACCTTAGTTTATGGTGGCAGCAGCAGAGAGAGACAATCTGAAAGAAACCAGGATGGGAGAATCAGCAATAGTTGGTGACAGGTTCAATAATTAAATGAAAGAAAAACAGTATTTTCCTTGTCTTGTGAATAGAAAAGACAAAGAGAGAAAAGAATGGAAGCCATATCTTTTCATGTCTAGTAGGGATAAACCATTGAGTGAGAGTTAGGTGCTTGGATTTTCTCATTTAAATCAAAATATCCAGAAAAACATAAAACATGCATTAATTTAGAGCCACACATGAAAGCTTTAACATAAATACATAAGAATAATCACTGTGTTAAATTAAATTACAAATGTATACACCCGCCGAAAGCTTTCCTGCCAAGATTCAACTGAGAGTATATTTAATAGAAATCCCATCCTGTCTGATGTGGTAAACTCTCTGCCTGCAATTCACTTTATGAACAACTCTTGAAGCCTTTCTTTAGATTCAGGGATAACCTCCAGCTCAAAGTCTGAATTTTCTTTGGAAGTATTTTCAAGGTCTTGAGCAATCTATCATATTATTATCAGATTAGAAATGAAAGAAAAGGAAACAAATATGCAAGAAAAATATTCAGGATCTGTTCTATGAGAGTCAAGTCAGGGTTGAAGCCATTGTGACCACACTCTAGAGCAAGCCTGTCCAACGTGCGTCCCAAGGGCCACACATGGTCCCAAATGACTTGGAAAGCTGCTCAACACAAATTTGTAAATGTTCTTAAAATATTAAGAGATTTGGGGGGTGGATTTTCTTTCAGCTCATCAGCTGTCATTAGTGTTAGTGTATTTTATTTGTGGCCCAAGATAATTATTCTTCTTCCAATGTGGTCCATGGTAGCCAAAAGGTTGAACACCCCTGTATAGAGATAGAAGATAAGGGACCCAGGAAATATGAAAGCAGGCTTGCCAGAGACTTACCTGAGGAAAAGCTAGTGGCTGATCAAGAAGATGCAATTCACAAAGAAACTGCAGCATGCATTTGTTTTCATGGAGCTGACCACAAAGGGAATGATTGATTGCTCCAGTAACTGACATTTCACAAATGGGACAAAGTTTCACCCTGAGGGAAATCTTTTAGATTATGTTATTGTCAATACTAAGACATTCCTAATAGAATAATTCTAGGATCCCAGAGGATTCCAATTTTGTTTGAGCATTCCTGTTAAAATTCCAGCCACCCAGGACACTCCTGAGGCCTTCCTGGGGGAAGAGAATGGATGTCTATTCCAAGAGTCTCCTCTTTATCAGGGAATGATTCTTACTAACTTCTGCCACTCTGTAATAGTCCCATCCCATTATTAAGTTGGCATATATTTCCCCAGCTTATATGGATTTGCAGCTGGGCCCATTACTCTCAAAACCCTTGGGAGTCTCTGAGCCCCACTTCTCTTACTGTTTTGTCTGGCTTTGTTCTGTTTGCTTCCACTATTTGTAATAACTTGTATTATTAGAGCACTTTTGAGTTTACAATGCTTTCAAATACATTATCTCATCTGGCCTAAGGATTTGGCACTGTGGCTAGGCATAAGCAACCATCTGGGGATCTCTGATTTACAAGTCTATCATTAACTCATCAATAAACAGTCACTGAGCAGCTACTGTAGGTTAACCACTACACTGGATTTGGGGTGACCTGTGGGAAGTTGGAGAAAAAAAAAACAAAAACAAAAAATGGTATTATGATAACATCAACTTCAACAAATTATAAATTAAAGAACCCGAACAGCTATGAATACTCAAGTTTCAAAAAATACTAGTGTTTTCTGAAATGTTACCCCTATCATCTGTCATTTCTCTACACAGAAACCACATAGTTTTCTCATTATATCTACTAATTTAGTGGCAGTCAAATGTAAATCAGGCAGGGTTCATGGACTTATGCCTATAATTCCAGCACTTTGGGAGGTCAAGGCTGGTGGATCACCTGAGATCAGGAGTTCAAGACCAGCCTTGCCAATATTGTGAAACCCCATCTCTACTAAAAATACAAAACAAACAAACAAACAAAATTGCCGGGCATGGCGGTGCATACCCGTAGTCCCAGCTACTCAGGATACTGAGGCAGGAGAATGTCCTGAACACAGGACTGGAGACTGGAGTGAGCTGAGATTGCACCACTGCACACCAGCCTGGCAGACAGAATAAGACTCTGTCTCAAAAAAAAAAAAAAAAAAAAAAATGTAAATTAATCTTTCTAAAATCATTCAAATGAAATCTAGATCTCCTAAATTGTACTCATGAAAAAAAAGGAATCCACAGATCATTTGACCATAATACTTACTTTAATAATAGTTCTTCAGGAAAAGCGATAAATATGAAATGTATGGATTATTACTTGGATTCACCAGCTTCAGAAATGCCTTTAGAATTAAATGCAGACTACACATAGCTAATCCTCCAATTCCTCAGGAGAGATGCCCTACATGGCTGAAAAAAATGCTTTCAGATATTAAAAATTAAAATTATTAAGAGTTATTTAGAAATATTAAATTATAAACTGTCAAAATTATAAGTATTTCTATTGAAACATTTGCTGTTAAATTAGAAGTCTTAAGCTTGATATTTTGTGACATTTTTAGTTCAGGTCACCCATGTAGCCCAGTAGAGCAGTCATTTTTCATTCTGAACACAGTTTATTCACTAGCCTTCAGACAAAGTTGGTTTCAAAATTATATAAGAGCTTTCAGCCAATCAATTTTCACTACAAACTTTATGAGAAGTTTGTCCAACACTAGTATTTAAATCAATAGTTACAAGTCAAAAATAAATAACTGTTCTAGCATCTTATTCTAGAACCCAGCTAAAATGCATGACTCCATTTTTAGTTTATTTCAACCTCTATCATATTAAATTTCTTGACTAAGAGTATTCAACCCATAGTTTTCATAAATTGCCAACAAACAAAACAACAAAAACAAATGTCAAGGAACAATGTCAGGTGATATCAGAAAAATATCCCAGGAAATAGCAACTGGAACAGAGGCTAGTAGTTAATTTTCGGCTCCTTGGAATATGTTGGTTACTTATAATAACTAATTTGTAACCATTATTAAAGCATGCTTTTTATCCTAATGAGGGAAATTATGTTTTTGCAGTGAACTTGGACCATTTGCATGGGAAAATATGGTTACTTCCATCCCACACTAACAGCAGTTTCTCATTCGTCCTGGGTTCCTCATCAAAGTGGGTTTCCTGAATTGGAGATAACACCTCTAGTAGAAATCCTGTGGGTCACACCTGAGTGCATTCTTGTGGATGCTCTACTTATAAGAGTTGCAAATCCAGGCAGGTATTTTAACAATCTAAAAATATTTCAAATGGGCTTCCTACTGGTACCTACACCATACCTATCCCTATCCTATACGTAATTCTACGCCTATACCTATAGTTATAACTATACCTATACCTATATCTTTACCTACACTACGCCCATATCTATATTCATACCTATGCTTATCCCAAATACACCTGCACCTACACCTACACCTACACTTGTGATGATTCTACACATATTCCTACACCTATACCTATATCTAAACCCATACCTACACTTCTAACTGCATTTATGTCTATATCTTAGCTACATCTATACGTATACCTCCAACTACACTATGTCTATACCTACACCTATGTCTATACCTACATCTATGCATATACCTCCAACTACACTATGTCTATACATACACCTATGCATATACCTCCAACTACACTATGTCTATACCTACACCTATGCATATACCTCCAACTACACTTATCCTATACCCATACCTACACCTATAGGTATATTTCCAACTATGTCTATACTATACCTCCACATATACCTACACCTATACCCCCACCTATACCTCCAACTGTACTTATGTCTATACCTAGACCTAAACCTATACATATATCTATACCTACACTTCTATGGAAACCTGTTTTTATACCTATACCTGCCCAATATGTATACCTGTGCCTACACCTATACACGTGCCTGTGTCTCTGCCTAAGCCTGTGTATACCTACGTGTACTCCTCCAACTTCACCTATGTCTGTACTTACACCAATACCTGCACCTACACCTATGCTATACCTATACTAATCCTACACCTACTCCTAGACCTATACTTATATCTACAGCTACACCTGCAATGACACTTCCACCTATTCCCATACTTATATCTACGCCAATACTGACACCTGTATGTATACCTACTCCTGTGCCCGTACCTCCAACTATGCATGTATCTACACCTATACCTAAATGTACACCTGTATCTATACCTACACTTGTCCTATTTTTATACTTTTATCTATACCTACACATATGCTTATACCTACACCTATACCTATGCTTATATCAATCCTGTACCTACACCTACATCTACACCTGTACCTACACTGTACCTGTAAGCATGTTTACACCTGCGTCTCTGCCTAAGCTTGTGTATGCCCATGTGTACTCGTACATCTGTACTATACTTACACCTACACCGGTACCTACACCTATAGGCATGCCTATGCCTGTGTTTATGCCTAAGCCTGTCTATTTCCATGCCTACTCCTATACCTACAACTGTATTTCTCTCAAAGGTTGTTTTGAGGATTAAATGAGAGGCGATTTCAAGTATATGACATCTAATACCTCACAGTCATTGCCTGAATGTTGGCCCCAAAATGATTTCCTTGGTAGACATAAAATTGACGGATTTTCATATCTGGTAAGTAGTCATTGCTGGTCTTTGTGAAGAATGAGCCATCCAAGGGAAGTTTGCAGTGGCTGCCAGTAGCCACGAAACATCCAAGTGCTGAAAACATCCGTTTATATCAGCTTTGATTTACCTAAGTGAATAATGTGAATCTGCAATGGAATCCTCTTATTTACTTTTCTACCTGGCATTAAGTGGCCTGGCCTCACCCTTATCAGGAACAGGACCCATTTACCCTCCCAGCCCATGGGTCAGCTTTAGTGGCCAGGGTGAAAAGCAACAAATTGGTATGAAAAAGGTGTATAGCCACAGGTCTGGAGTTTAAAAGGGGCATTTCAATCATGGCAGCTGGAGAACCCCACCAGGATGGCAAGCAGGATCAGAGCCCCAGCCCCTGGGCACAGGAAGGAATGGAAGAGAGGTTCCTAGATGTGGAAGAAGTCACAGTCGCTGAGAGCAGGCCCGTGGATGTGTCCCTTCGGTGGATAATGAATACACGGCAGAAATTACGGTGGTCACATCTTCCCAGGAGCTTGCAGATCCACAGAGATGCTTCTGACAACTACCGTGTGCTGAGCCTGGGGCGAGCTTCTGCAGATACAAATATAAGGGGAAAATAGTCCAGCCTCTGAACACTTCAGCTCCTCCATGAAGAAATACAAAATGTCCCCACAATATCAGCTGTAGGAGAAGATCAGATAAACCTTCTTTCTTAACACCCAGAGATATTGCTTCATCTCGGGGTTGGGCAGACAAATTTATAGAAAAAGTGACATTTGAATTAGAACTTGAAATAAGGGAGACTTTCTGCAGGTAGATGCAGGTGAACAGCACTCCTGGAGAGGCATAGCAGAGGCCAAGGTATGAAGGGCAGGGCTGGTCTGCAGGCACAGGACACTGACCACTGATGGAGAAGACAGGAAGGCTAGCTTAAAAGTACCAAGGGGCCACGTGAGGTGGCTCACGCCTGTAATCCCAGCACTTTGGGAGGCTGAGGCAGATGGATCACGTGAGGTAAGTAGTTTGAGGCCAGTCTGACCAACATGGTGAAACTCCATCTCTACTAAAAATACAAAAAATTATATGGGCATGGTTGTGAGCGCCTGTAATTCCAACTACTAGGGAGGCTGAGGCAGAAGAATCACTTGAACCCGGGAGGCGGAGGTTGCAGCGAGCCGAGATCACGCCATTGCACTCCAACCTGAGATACAAGAGTGGAACGCTGTCTCAGGAAAAAAAAAAAAAAAAGCACCAAGGGAGTCTGAGACACCTAGGGTTTAGACTACCCTAAATCTAACCCCTCCCAGTATTGACACACGTTGGTAAATGTGAATATTTTCTGATGAATTTCACTTTTACATGGTCTGAGGTTTACTGACATGAAGTTACTCTCACAGCTGCACTGTGCAGAGAACTTCAGAATTGCTTATTTAATTGCTCACAATTGCCTATTTAAAATAAAGCGAAGGTATAGTCAAAAATTCTTAGAAATAAAGACAAAAAGAGCTGCATATAACAGAACCTATAAGATTAACAAAGTCATGAGGATGTTTGGGAAATTCTCCTGCTCTGTGCTGTAAGGAGGTTCACCTGAACCTGTCTAATAATCCATTAGCAAGAAGCATTATTTCCTTTACAAAATCTCTTCTCTCTGTGCTCAGGTCCCTGGATCTCCAGTTGTATCCCCATTATGTACCCTTTGATTAAATGGGTCTATTAAAATGTTTTACACATTTGCTCAAATGACGTTTGAATGAAGAGCACATTTCTGATATTTATTAAGGATGTTTCCACCTTCTTACATTTCCTTGGCTTGGGCCTATTCCACACAACTATGGTTGGTTCATGATTTAGTTATGCTCCCTCAATACCAAGAAAAGATATCCATCTAATTGGAATCTCCTTTGGGATATTTCCTTGACATTTTAAGAGAGTACAGCTTTCGCCCCCAGTAATGAACATGCTCTCAGATGCACTGCGACGCATTTCCCTTAGCAGAACAGCAAAGGCCCAATTTTCCTTCTGCCTTCAGCTCTACAGGCAGAGGAAAGAGTGTCTAGAGCAAAGGCATGGAAACACAATCTGTGGCACTCCTCACAGAAGCACTCACCCCCTCACCGCACCTCACCTCACTCCACTCAGCTACGGTACCTCACCCTATGCCCTCAGCCCTCGTGTCTGAGAGCCACCAATTTGTTCTTGTCCATCTGAAAATGAAGTGCTCACTGTTGTTTTCTTTGAATGCTTCTCTGTGAGGCTTAAAGATCAATCGCCCCAGGATGTGTAGACTGTCATCCACACCACTGAAACTGAAAATGCAAACAAGAAATGCACATCTTAGTAATAACATAAAAGGTGGTAAGTAGATTAATGAATGGATGTATGGATGACTGAATGATACAGTCAAGTAACTGCAGAGATTTGGGCCAAGGCCACACTTTGAAATTCTAAGTAGATGAGAACACCAACAAGTCATTCAGCTATCTGTTCTGGCTAATCATTTCCCCTTCTGGAAAAGGGTAAATGCAGACTGAGAATTCTGATGTGGTTTGCAAGTTTATCCCTCAGAGGTAAAATGTGGGATGGTGACTATGTTTATTATCTCTAATTACTACATTATACCATGTTTAACAAAACAGGGTGTTATCACTTCATGCTTTTCAAAATGTTTCACAACTGTTATCTCACTTTATTAAAAAAGAGAGAGAGGAGAGAGAGAATGAGTTCTGTGTCTTCTTCAATTAATCTTCAAATTTTCATTGTTACATTTTTCTTTATTGTATTTTTTTTGCTTTATCCAAAAAAAAATTAGTGTTCCTTTCTTGTGGAAGCAATTAAAAAAATCACCAATTACAATATAAAGTTCCTCTGTTAATTGTCCATAGACATTTTCATCAGGTTTTCAGAACCCATGCTCTCCTAATTCAGAAGCTGGACGTGGGACAAGCATTACTTCAACCTCCAGAGCACTGCCGTAGGAAACAAATAGAAGCAAAGGGGAAAAGCCGTAGTGAAAGCAAGGTCTCCTCATTAAAGCATGACAGAGCGCTCGCGAGTGGCAGCAGCACATGTGAACAGAGAACACCCCAGACAAGAGCCGTGTTGTTGGATCGTCTCTGATTAGGGAACCCACAGGCACAGGCTAGGAACAAGTCTCAGGCATGAGCAGAAGTGTGTCTGTGTCTGTGTGTGTGTGTGTGTGTGCATGCACACGCAAAAGCTGGTAAGAACCTCTAGCACTGGGCCTACTCCAACCATAGGAGGAGGAAAAGAAAGTTGGAAGGATCTGGAAGATCATCTGGTGAAATCCTCTTCCATCCCATGCATGAATCACACTACAGTGTCTGACACAGGCCACTCCAGCCTTTGCTTGAATCTACCTCGTGACGAGTGGCTCATCACCTCAAGGGACGGTGTGTAGATGCACAGTTCTTAGAGCAAAGTCATGATCTGATTCTATTGACATGCACCTACTCGTGTCCATCATAGACTTGTTCAAGTCCTATCGATGGAGATCACCTGTATCCAGGGGTCCTCTTAGGTGATCTCCAGTCCATCCTCATGGCCTCCACTGGGTGCTTTCTCTGTGGGAATGCAGAAGACAGAAGCCACGCTGCTCAAGATGTGAGTAGCCAGCCCTGCCCAGCACTGACAGACCCTGTCCCGTACCCTACTAACCCATTAATGCTTCCATAAATGCACACTCAGGTTTCCTGAGCTTTAGCCTAGAAAAAGCATGTGATACAGTTTGGGTATTGTCCCCACACAAATCTCACGTTGAGTTGTAATCTCAAGCCGGAGGTGGGGCCTGGTGGAAGGTGATTGGATCTTGAGAGTGGATCCCTCGTGGTGTGGTGCTGTCTGCATTAGATTGAGTGAGTTCCTGCCAGATCTGGTCATTTAAAAGTATGTGGTACTCCACCCTCACTCTGTGTCTCTTGTTCCTGTCTTTGCCATGTGACATGCTGCTTCCCCTCTGTCTTCCACTATGATTGTAAGCTTTCTGAGACCTCCCTGGAAGGTGTGCAGATGCCAGCACGGGGCTTCCTGTAAAGGCTGCAAAACTGTGAGCCAATTAAACCTTTTTTGGTTATAAATTACCCAGTCTCGGGTATTTCTTTATAGCAAGAATGGACTAATACAGTATGGAACTCTGATTGCTGGCAGTTGTGTGAACAACTACGCATAAATACCTAGAAACTCCTAACTTTACATGACTCGTTTAAATTGCATCCTAGTTGGTTGCAGTTCTCTTCTTTTTTTGAATTATTCTGAAGAGAGTTCTGTCAGATGACAGAACTGACAGAGCGATCACTTTGAGTTTGTGTCATGTGCAAATCTTTTTAATTATAGCTTCTATTTTAAATTCAAGGGTACACGTGCAGGTTTGTGATATAGGTAATCTGCATGTTACAGGGGTTTGGGGTACAGATTATTTTATCACTCAGGTAGTAAGTATAATATCTAACAGGTATTTTTTTAATTCTCTCCCTCCTCCCAACCTCCAGCAGGCCCAGCGTCTGTTGTTTCTCTTTTTGTGTCCATTGGTTCTTTCTGTTTAGCTTCCACGTATAAGTGAGAATATGAAGTATTTGGTTTTCTCTTCCTGCGTTAGTTTGCTTAGGATAATGGTCTCTAACTTCATCCATGATTTTGCAAAGACATGACCTCATACGTTTTTACCGCTGTGTAGTTTCCATGGTGTATATGTACCACATTTTCTTTAGCCTATCTATTGTTGATGAGTGTTTAGGTTGATTCCATGTCTTTGCGATTGTAAATAATGCTGCCATGAACATTTGCATGCATGTATCTATATGGTAGAGTGATTTATATTCTTTTGGATATATACCCAATAACGCAATTGCTGGGTCAAATGGTAGTTCTGTTTCAAGTTGTTCAAGGGATCGTGACACAGCTTTCCACCATGGCTGAACTAATTTACAGTTCCACCAGCAGTGTATATGTGTTCTCTTTTCGCCACAATCTCATCAACGTCTCTTATTTTTTTACTTTTTATAATAGTCATTCTGACTGATGTGAGACGGCGTTTCATTGTGGTTTTGATTTGTATTTCTCTAATAATTAGTAATGCTGAGCATTTTTCCATATGCTTGTTGGTTGCATACATATCTTCTTTTGAAAAGTATCTGTTCATGTCCTTTGCCCACCTTTTAATGGGGTTGTTTCTTGTAAATTTGTTTAAGTTCCTCATAGATACTGTGTATTAGACCTTTGTCAGATGCACAGCTTGCAAATTCCCTCTCCCACTCTGTAGGCTGTGTGTTTACTCTGTTGATAGTTTCTTTTGCTGTGCAGAAGCTCTTTAGTTCTTTCAAGTCTGATTTGTCAAATTTTGTTTTTGTTGCAATTGCTTTCGGACTCTTCATCATTAAGATTTTTGCCAGGTCCTATATCCAGAATGGTATTTCCTAGGGTATCTTCCAGGGTTTTTATAGTTTTAGGTTTTACATTTAACTCTTTAATCCATCTTGAGTTGGATTTTTGTATATAGTGTAAGGATGGGGTCCTTCTGCATATGGCCGCATGTATAGATCTCATAAGCATGCTTTTTGTGCCAGTCACCCAAACCACTGAAGTTAACACATTCATAAGTTAACACATGATGAAGAACAAGACACAATTGCATACCATTAAGGGTTTCCTCTCGATTGACCCCAATTAATTAGTAGCAGTCTTTGAATAGGTTGTTAAGGCAGCTCTGATCTGTTGAACTGTGGCTTCATCAAGTACACAGGAATATCAAAAGGACAGCTACCTGCCAGGTGAAGTAGGAAGCCGGAAGTTCACCATGCTGTTTGACACACCAATTGAGAGAGCTCCTTAAACCCAAGCGTCAGTATTCATTAATCTTTATTGTAATTAGCACCCAGCAAAGAAAGTTGACTAGATACAAAGAGAAAACCTGTTGCTTGTTGTGAAACTAACTGGGCTGGACCTGCAGATAACTGCTCCTTTTCAATCGTTCATCTGCCTGTTAATAATTCCTTTTGAATTGTTGTTAGTGATCAATGTTGAACTGACTGGCCCAGCATTTCTGGAATTCATCCTTTTGCCAATTTTGAAATTGGAAAAATATTAGTCTTTCCCATTCTTCTGGCCCCTCTCTCACAAGTCAGCATTTTCTCATGGAAAAAATAACTCCTTTCTCATATATGCAAATACTCGAAGGCCCTGTGTTGTGACTCTGGTGGGCCTGAAGTGTCGAAGCTTCCTGGAACATCTGATCTCTTTCTTGCTTGCTTGCTGCCCCCACCCCTGGAGGGGAGCAGACCACTCTTACTGACACGTCTCTGCTGTCAGCCTGAATGTTGTCTTCTACTTGGAGATGATGAGAACACCATGGTCACCTAGAGGTGCTGCCCTCACTTTGTCCTCTCTGAGCATAATAAATTTTCCCAAGTGTTGGCCTGTCCTTTTCTTTCTGTACTTGCTTTGCATGTATCAAGTAGTTCCATCTGATGGCTGATAATAAAGTGGTGGATTTCTCAGAAATTGAAAAATGGAAAGAAGCTTAGGGTGTTGCCTTACTCACTTTAATTTTCTGGAGAATGAAAGTAAAGTAATAAGTACTAAAACATTCAGTGGTATCGACTGTCAGTAATTTGTAAAAAAATGAAAGAACCTGAAACACAGAGATGACGAGTGTATAAATTACATGTTCAAAATTTGAACTTATAAAAGAATCTAGCAGAAATTAAAGGCAAAATTTGTGAGTCTTAAATATTCTATTTGTTCTCACGGATTTCATTAACTATAGAAAATAGCAAACTAATTTAAATATTAATTACAATGATCATTATTAATTAAACTATAAGTAATAGTTATTTGAAAGTTTTGCTAAAATGTTATTAAAAAAGTGTCAAAATACAGAAGATAAACAATATACACATTTTCTTTCTGTCTGTGGACAGGCATCTCTCAGAGGGACCTCAACTGGGCTAATTCTCTGTGCCAGCTATTTTTCCAAGATCCTGACTTCTTCGGAATATCTTTTGGTAATTGGTTCCTATTCTTCTGGCAAGCCACCTGTAAGCTAAGGCAGAAGCTAAGAAGGAGTAAAATGGGTGGAGTTGATATATTTCTAGCATTACTTCACAATACTGTAATGCAAGCTCTTAGGTCCTGAGGCCGCGCATTTTTTCACAGGGTGTGTGGTTGATTTCTTAAGGCTATTCAGGTCAAGCAGTGTGAGTCTTTATTTTATTTAAAATTTAAAAAGAGATCTGTTCAGAGAAATATTGAATTTGAGATATTTATCTATGATTTAAATGAATAATATAAGTCAATTTAAAGTCAGCAACTCTAGCGTAAGACTTTTGGTTAAGAGAAGTATTGGTGCCTATACGTGAATACTAATTTTGCCTCTATTGTATCAATGTCATTTAATTGAACCCAAATGAAGCTTAACCCAAGGCATGTATTTTATTTCACTTCAAAATTTGAAATTTAATTACATAAAAAAAGAATTGGCCTTGTTTTTTAATGCCTTGATGCTCCTCTACATCTATGCTATGTGTTAAGGTTGGGCTACAAGGAAATTCTGTTGGAGTAAAGCAGTGTGGTACCATGCCCTGGCAGCTGCTGGATGGTGGTGTGGACTGTCCCCACCAGGCCTTGCTGCTGATGCTATCCAAATCCAGTGGGAGGGGTGGTCTAGGTCGCTGCTTCTCCACCTGTAATCCCAGACCAGCGGCATCAGCATCACCTGGAACCTGCAAGACACCCCAGGACCCCTGAGTCAGAAACTCTGGGAATGGGACACAGCGATGTCACCTTAAGAAGCCCTCCAGGTGGTTTTACTCCATGCTGAAGTTCAGAAATCACTGATCTAGGGCACAATCCCTAGAGATTGAACGATTTTGCTGGAAGCAGCTTAATTCAAGATCAGCACAGAACACATGCCTGTGGAGCACTGTAAGAAAAACAGAAATGGTGGAATCTGGTTTTTATATATACCAAAGATAGGACCAGGTCCAACAACTTCAATATTCCTTCAAGGCCAGAAAATAACATCTTACAAATCATAGTTCTGGTTAGGAAAGAGCTAAGCACAGCACTGCAGGAATGATGATAAATTCAGCAGTTTATGGTCTCCGGGGATCCTCTAGTAGACACAGCTTCAAATGTTTTTCAAGGTTATCTGTGTTATTAAGAGTCTGCTAAACTAGCTATGTCTTTTATTTTATGTATTCCAATTGGTGAATCAAGACATTTTTTAAGGTTATCTGAATTATCATCAAAGTCTGCTAATCTTCTAACAGAGTATTTTATTTATCCCTCATTTTCAAATCATTGATTAACAACTGGCTATAACTAACCTTCCATCCAAATGTTTGAAATGAATGAGTCTAACTAACATTCCATCCAAACACGTGAAATAAATGAGTCCACAGCAGGGCAATGCAACCAGAAAGAGAACTCCAGTCAGGCTCACCTTGGCTCAAGCACAGCCAGGTGATGAGTCAGGCAATGAGAGAAGCCGCCCTTGTCATGTGCTCACCCCTCCCAGGCCTGTATTCACATTCATGCAGAAGTTTCTAACGGTAAATTTGCATGTCCACAGACAAAAAGGACAAATAAATGCAGACATGTCTATTTAAACATTTAGCAGCTTTAACTGGCATTTAAAATATACACCAAGTCAGACACAGTCACTTTATCTGATGGCTATTCTATGTGCTGGAGAGTTCATCTGTATAGGTTTCAAGATACCATTTTCCTTCCACCATCGAGAGTTTATTAAGGACACTTTGTAATATAACACTGAATATTATTCAAAGAGAGTCATGCACTCCCTTCTACATGCCTGGGTGTTTGAGAAATTGACATGCAGAGAGTAAATGGAAAGTCCATGCTTGAAAGACTCAGAACATGCAAAGCCCACCCTCATGGTTTTGTCCAAAATAACCATCCTTGTTCAAAGCAGATGGTGACAGACAAACATTTTGTACTAGAGGATCCCCCGAGATCACAAACTGCTGAAGGACCTCGTCACCGCTCCAGTGCTGTGCTGAGTTCTTTCCTACCCAGAACTAGAATTTGTAAGATGTTATTTTCAGGCCTTGAAGGGGTATTGAAGCTGTTGGACTTGGTCCTATCTTTGGTATATATAAAATCAAGATTCCACCGTTCCTGTTTTTCTTATAGCGTTTCACAGGCATGTGTTCTGCATTGACCTTGAATTAAGCCGCTTCCAGTTCCACTTAAGTTCCTTGCCAGTTCACGACCTGTACTTCAGCTTCTTTCAGAAAAGGTTACTGAGGACATGGTACTAACACTAATACTGTGGTTCTGCCATCAACAGTAGCAAGAGTCCTCACGTTCCCCCAGCTGGGGGATCGCTTGTAATGCTTCCACAGTGCCCTGTACTGCTTGTCCACCACATTTGTGATACCGTCATTGAGTACCTATGTTTTAACATCTGGTCTTTTCTACCAGAATGCAAGTTTCAGGAAGGCAAACAACAAATATTTTATATTCTGCACTCTATTTTTCACATCCAGTAGCACATCTAGCCTAGCATATTGTAGGTACTCAATACATTTTTGTATAATTAATAAACAAATAGGCCAGGCGTGGTGGCTCACGCCTGTAATCCCAGCACTTTGGGAGGCTGAGGCAGGTGGATCACGAGGTCAAGAGATCGAGACCATCCTGGCCAACATGGTGAAACCCCATCTCTACTAAAAATACAAAAATTAGCTGGACGTGGTGGCACAGGCCTGTAGTCCCAGCTACTCAGGAGACTGAGGCGGAAGAATCACTTGAACCCAGGAGGCGGAGGTTGCAGTGAGCTGAGATTGCACCACTGCACTCCAACCTGGTGACAGAGCAAGAATCAGTCTCAAAAAAAAAAAATACATATAATGTACACATATACATATAATAGATACATTATATATTGATATTACACCACATATCACATGGTAGTTTTTCACATTCATTTTCCTGCCTGGTTGTCTTGCTGGGCTGAATAGAATTCATTCTTCAACCTACATTTAGTGCAATGCCTGTTATCTAGGGGGTATGAAATTGTTTTATTATTAAGGGATAAATCTTGAAATCTAGGAGTGAGTGCATATGACCTTAATTCTCCTTCTCACTGCTGACCAGGGGCTGTTAAATTAACCATTCCATGTCCTCATGTTCTCATCCATTATACAGACATAATCATATTTATTTTTATTTTCCTAAGACATTCTAAGGGTATAGGGAAAAAATTATGGGACAATACAGTCAGTCTTGAAAACAAAGCCATTATGTGATTCTGTAAAAACAATAAAGCTATTATTTCTGGTCTACTTTTTTCCTTTTGAAATATCTATGCTATTCTAGTAATTCAGGCAGAATCTGAATAAAGTGATCTTCCCATTTTGCTGTTATTCTCTAAGTAGCATTTTCCTTCTTAGCACATGACTAAAAATTATCCAGTAAAACACAGAGATCTGCTGTATAGATCTATCCTGCTTCAATTTCTTCTGCAGATGTTTAAATAGTACTTAGAGACTCCCAAACCCAGAGAATTTATCTTAAATCACACATGATTCCTTTTGCAGCCAAAACTAGAATCAGTTTTCCTAGAAGCCCACAAAGGAGGTGACTGAGGGGCCATGAGAAATGCAGCATGTGATGGTTACTTTTATGGGACAACTTGTCTGGGCCATGAGATTAAACATTTCTGTGGGTAGGTCTGTGAGGGTTTTTCTGGATGAAGTTAACATTTGAATTGATGGAGTGAAGAGAGCAGACTGTGCTCCCCATTGTGGGTGGGCCTCATCCAATTCATAGAGGGACTGAATGGAACAAAAGGGCTGAGTAAGAAAGAATTTACTGGATCCCAAGATGGCCAAATAAGAGGCAGCTACAGAAAGCAGCTCCCAGAGAGAGAGAGACGCAGAAGCCGAGTGGTCTCCACAATTCCAAAAGAGGTACCAGGTTCATTTTGTGGGTCTGGTTGGACAGTGTGTATAAATAAAATAGGAAAGTTGAGGCAAGGTGGGGCACTGCTCCACCCAGGAGGTGCATGCAACCAACAGGAGGACCAGGGGATCTCTCCCTCTGGGACTTCAGTTCGGATACAGCACTCCACCCAAGCCCTCTACAACCCACAGAACAGGAGATCTTCACTGGGCTGAAAAGCCTCAGCGAGCTGCCTGAACAGGGCAGAACAGCAACTTCGGCCAGTGCCGGGGCAGTCTGCATAGATCTAGGTGGAAGCACTGGCTAACACAAAAGCCAGAAAGTCAGCTGGATGGAGCCACCTGCCCCCCAGAAAGAAGGGGAACTGATATGGCAGGACAGCACCCTCCCCGCTGCCCCCTGCACAAAGCCAGCAGGCTAAAAAACTCTCATCCCAGAGTTTCACACCCAGAACATAAGTTAAAGAGTGACCAGGAAGGATCAAGCTCGGCGGGAGGGAGGTAAGCTGCCATTACAGAAGTCGGTCTAATTTTCCTGAGTTAAAAAAAAGACGTAGCAGCTCCACTGAATTTGCGGCAGTCCAGCAGTGTCTCTACAGGCAGACAAAAGAAAGTCCACCTCCCCAAGCAGCTACCTGAGATCAAAACTATATAAATCCAAGGAGATGAAAGAAACCAGCAAAAAAAGAATGAAACCATCAAAAACCAGAACCAGAACACCTTTCCCCCACCACGAGATCACAACTCCTCACCAGCAAGGGAAGAAAGCTGGACGGAGAACTAATTTGGCGAATTGACAGAAGCAGGCTTCAGAAGGTGGGTAGGAACAAAATTCTCTGAGTTAAAGGAGCATGTTCTATCCCAATGCAAATAAACTAAAAACCTTGAAAAAGGGTTAGAAGAAATGCTAACTAGAATAACCAGCTTAGAGAAGAACATAAACAACTTGAAGGAGCTGGAAATCACAGGACGAGAACTTCGAGAAGCATACACAAGTTTCAATAGCCGAATAGATCAAGCAGAAGAAAGGATAACAGAGATTGAAGATCAACTCAATGAAATAAAATGAGAAGGCAAGAAAAAAGAACAAAGAGTGAAAAGGAATGAACAAAGCCTTCAAGAAATGTGGGATTATGTGAAAAGACCTAATCTACACTTGATCAGTGTACCAGAAGATGACAGGGAGAATGAATCCAAGTTGGAAAACACTCTTCAGGTATTATCCAGGAGAACATACCCAATCTAGCAAGGCAGGCCAACATTCAAATACAGGAAATACAGAGAACACCACAACGATACTCCTCTAGAAGAGCAACCCCAAGGCACATAATCATCAGATTCACAAGGGTTGAAACAAAGGAAAAAATATAAAGGCAGACAGAGAGAAAGGTCGGGTCACACACAAAGGGAAGCACATCAGACTCACAGTGGATCTCTCAGCAGAAACCCTACAAGCCAGAAGAGAGTGGGGGCCAATATTTAACATCCTTAAAGAAAAGAACTTTCAACCAGGAATTTCATATTCAGCCAAACTAAGCTTCATAAGTGATGGAGAAATAAAATCCTTTAGGGACAAGCAATTGCTGAGATATTTTGTCACCACAAGACCTGCCCTACAAGAACTCCTGAAGGAAGCACTTAACACAGAAAGGAAAAACCTGTACCAGCCACTGCAAAAAAGAACCCAATGGTAAAGACCAATGACGCAATGAAGGAATTACGCCAAACAAAGGGCAAAACAACCAACCAGTAATACAATGGCAGAATCAAATAATGTTAACAATATTAACATTAAGCGTAAATGGACTAAATGCCCCAATCAAAAGGCACAGACTGGCAAATTGGATAAAAAGCCAGGAACCATCAGTGTGCTGTATTCAGAAGACCCATCTCACATGCAAAGACACACATAGACTCAAAATAAAGGGATGGAATAAGATTTACCAAGCAAATGGAGAGCAAAAAAAAGCAGGGGTGGCAATCCTAGTCTCTGATAAAACAGACTTTAAACCCACAAAACTCAAAAGAGACAAAGAAGGGCATTACATAATGGTAAAAGGATCAATACAACAAAAAGAGCTAACTATTCTAAATATATATGCACCCAATATGGGAGCACCCAGATACATAAAGCAAGCCCTTAACAACCTACGAAGAGACTTAGACTCCTGCACAATAATAGCGGGAGACTTTAACACTCCACTGTCAATATTGGACAGTTCAACAAGACAGAAAGTCAACAAGGAAATCCAGGACTTGAATGCAGATCTGGACCAAGCAAACTTAATGGACATTTACAGAACTCTCAACCCCAAATCCACAGAATATACATTCTTCTCAGCACCACATCGCACTTACTTTAAAATTGACCACATAATTGGAAGTAAATTACTCCCTAGCAAATGTAAAAGAATGAAAATCATAACAAACAGTCTCTCAGACCACAGTGCAATCAAATTAGAACTCAGGATTAAGAAACTAACTCAAAGCCACACAGCTTCATGTAAAATGAACAACTGGCTCCTGAATGTTGACTGGATAAACAATGAAATGAAGGCAGAAATAAAGATGTTCTTCAAAATCAATGAGAACAAAGACACAACATACCAGAATCACTGGGACACATTTAAAGCAGTGTCTAGAGGGAAATTCATAGAAATAAATGCCCACATAAAAAACAAGGAAAGGTCTGAAGTTGACACCCTGTCATGAAAATTGAAAGAATTAGAGGAGCAAGATCAAACAAATTCAAAAGCTAGCAGAAGCCAAAAAATAACTAAGATCAGAGCAGAACTGAAGGAGATAGAGACACAAAAAGCCCTTCAAAAAATCAACAAATCCTGGAACTGGTTTTTTGAAAAGATCAGCAAAATAGACTTCTAGCTAGACTAATAAAAAAGAAGAGAGAAGAACCAAATAGATGCAACAAAAAAAGATAAAGGGGACATCACCACCAATTTCACAGAAATACAAGCTACAATCAGAGATTACTACAAACGACTCTATGCACACAAACCAGTAAATCTGGAAGAAATGGATAAATTTCTGAACACTTGCACTCTCCCAAGACTAAACCAAGAAGAGGTTGAAACCTTGAATAGACCAATAACAAGGGCTGATGTTGAGTCAGCAATTAATAGCCTAAGCAGCCAATTGAAAAAAGCCCAGTACCAGATAGGTTTACAGCCGAATTCTACCAGACATTCAAAGAGGAACTGGTACCATTCCTTCTGAAACTATCCCAAGCAATACAAAAAGAGGGAATCGTCCCCAACTCATTTTATGACACCAACATCATTCTAACACCAAAACTGGGCAGAGATACAACAAAAAAAGAAAACTTAAGACCAATATTCATGATGAACATCTACGCAAAAATCTTCAATAAAATACTGGCAAACAGAATGCAACAGCAAATCAAAAAGCATATTCATCATGATCAAGTAGGCTTCATCCCAGGGATGCAAGGCTGTTTCAACATACACAAGTCTATAAACGTTATCCATCACATAAACAGAACCAAAGACAAAAATCACATGATTATCTCCATAGATGCAGAGAAGGCCATCGCCAAAATTCAACAGCCTTTTATGCTAAAAACCCCCAATAAACTAGGTATCGATGGAACATATCACAAAACAATAAAAGCTATTTGTGACAAACCCACAGCCAATATCATACTGAATGGGCAAAAACTGTAAACATTCCCTTTGAAATCTGGCACAAAACACGGATGCCCTCTCTCACCACTCCTATTCAATATAGTATTGGAAGTTCTAGCCAGAGTAATCAGGCAAGAAAAAGAAATAAAGGATATTCAGTTAGGAAAAGAGGAAGCCAGATCATCTCTATTTACAGATGACATGATTGCATATGTAGAAGGTCCCATCATTTCAGCCCAAAATCTCCTGAAACTGATAAACAACTTCAGCAAAGTCTCAGGATATAAAATCAATGTGTAGAAATTATAAGCATTTCTATATACCAATAATAGACAAACAGAGAGCCAAATCAAAAGTGAACTCCCATTCACAATTGCTACAAAGAGAATAAAATACCTAGGAATACAACTAACAAAGGATGTAAAGGACCTCTTCAAGGAGAACTACAAACTACTGACCAATGAAATCAGATAAGACACAAACAGATGAAAAAACATTCCATGCTCATTGTTGAGAAGAATCAATATCTTGAAAATGGCCATACTACCCAAAATAATTTGCAGATTCAATGCCATCCCCATCAAGCTACCAATAACCTTCTTCACACAGCTGGAAAAAAACACTTCAAACTTCATATGGAACCAAAAGAGAGCCCACATAGCCAAAACAATCCTAAACAAAAAGAACAAAGTTGGAGACATCATGCTACTTGGCTTCAAACTATACTACAAGGCCAGAGTAATCAAAACAGCATGGTACTGGTACCAAAACAGAGACATAGACCAATGGAACAGAACAGAGGCCTCTAAAGCAAAACCACGCATCTATAATCATCTGATATTTGACAAACCTGAGAAAAAAAAGCAATGGGGAAAGGATTCCCTGTTTAATAAACGGTGTTTGGAAATCTAGCTAGCAATGTGCAGAAAACAGGAACTGGACCCCTTTCTGACACCTTACACTAAAATTAAGTCCAGATGGATTAAAGATCTAAATATAAGACCTAACACCATAAAAACCCTAGAAGAAAACCTAGGCAAAACCATTCAGGACATAGGCATAGGCAAGGACTTCATGGCTAAAACACCAAAAGCAATGTCAACAAAAGCCAAAATAGACAAGTGGGATATAATTAAACTCCAGAGCATCCGTACAGCATAGGAAGCAATCATTAGAGTGAACTGGCAACCAATAGAATGGGAAAAAAGTTTTGCAATCTACTCATCTGACAAAGGGCTAATATCCAGAATCTACAAAGAACTAAAACAGATTTACAAGAAAAAAACAAACCCATCCAGAAATGGGCAAAGTATATGAACAGACACTTTACAAAAATGACAAATATGAGGCCAACAAACATTCAAAAAAATGCTCATCATCACTGGTCATTACAGAAATGCAAATCAAAATCACATTGATATACCATCTCACACCAGTTAGAATGGCAATCATTAAAAAATCCAGAGACAACAGATGCTGGAGAGGACGTTGAGACATAGGAACACTGTTACACTGTTGGTGGGAGTGCAGATTAGTGCAACCATAATGTGGTGATTCCTCAAGGACCTAGAAATAGAAATTCCATTTGACCCAGCAATCCCATTACTGAGTATGTAATCAAAGAATTATAAATTGTTCCATTATAAAGACACACACATACATATGTTCATTGCATCACTGTTTACAATAGCAAAGACCTGGAACCAACCCAAATGTCTATCAATGGTAGGCTGGATAAAGAAAATGTGGCACATATACACCATGGAATATTATGCAGCCATAAAAAATGATGACTTCGTGTCCTTCATAGGGACATGGATGAATCTGGAAACCATCATTCTCAGCAAACTGACACAAGAACAGAAAACCAAACACTGCATGTTATCACTTATAGGTGGGTGTTGAACAATTAGGACACATGGACACAAGGAGGGGAGCATCACACACTGTGGTCAGTTGGGGGGGTTAGGGTAAGGACAGCAGTGGGTGGGGAGGGTGGGGAGGGATAAATTTTTTAAAAAAGAAAAGAATTTACTGTTTTCCTGCCTGAATGTCTTGGAGCTGGGACATTGGTCTTCTCCTGCCTTTGGACTCAGACCTGGAGTGAAATTTATACCATCAGTCCTCCTGGGTCTGCATTTTGCTGTATACAGATCTTGGTACTTCATGGCATCTTTAATTAAATGAACCAATTGCCTATAGTAATCTCTCTCTCTGTCTCTCTCTCTCTCTCACACACACATGCACACACAAACACACACACACACACACCCATCCTAACTCTTCTGTTTCTCTGAGGAGTCCTGACTAATACACTGCATGCAGAAGCTCATCATCACCAAAACCCTCATGGTGACAACTTCCCACCCTGGTGTCCAACTCCAGCAGCAAGGATCTACAGTGGCTACAAATTAATAAGAGTTAAAAGACCTATTGTAACCCATAACCTGCCAGCCAGGCCACATATTCATGATGGAAAACATTCACTCATTCACTCTCTTAAGCGTTTTCCTACCAAGGTGATGAAGACCAGGATGGCAGAGAAATGGTAACTATAGAGGCAGAAAGAGAGAACATATTTTTTAAAATTCACATATTAAGCAATGTGGGGTGAGTCTGAGGAAGGTTGAGGTGGAGAAGTGTAAACCCATATAAGCCATTTAGAAAAGCGATGCTAGGCCCCACTTTCTTGCCACTGCCCTGAGCACATTCATGCACCTCACCTCTTCTTTCAGAAGCGTTGCTGGAGTGTGATCGACCCTCCAGTCCACAGCCTCTTCTGGGTTGGAATGGTGAGAGCAGACACCAGGTCCAAAGCCAAGCTTGGAATAGGAATTATACAAATTCAAAGAACTAAGAACTTCAACATGATCTCTTCATGACACTTTGGAATAGAAAATAAGTCACGTGGCCGGGCGCGGTGGCTCACGCCTATAATCCCAGCACTTTGGGAGGCCGAGGAGGGTGGATCACGAGGTCAAGAGATTGAGACCATCCTGGTCAACAAGGTGAAACCCCATCTCTACTAAAAATACAAAAAATTAGCTGGACATGGTGCCACGCGCCTGTAGTCCCAGCTACTCGGGAGGCTGAGGTAGGAGAATTGCTTGAACTCAGGAGGCAGAGGTTGCAGTGAGCCAAGATCACGCCATTGCACTCCAGCCTGGGTAACAAGAGTGAAACTCCGTCTCAAAAAAAAAAAAGAAAAGAAAAGAAAAGAAGTCACGTACAGACATACTGTGCTCTGTAGTGGTGGCACCACGGAGAAGCTGCTCCTTTCCCCTTGGGAGGAGTCAGGCCATCCTCCACCTCCAGTCTATGGCACTGCTGAGCCTCTAGACATCCATTCACAATTTCCGTGCCCTGGTGGGTATTCTCTTACTTAGTGCATGATAATTATAAATGAAGAGGTACAGAGAGTTGTGAAGCCAAAGTGTAAGCATAGGAATATCGGTGTAACATGGAAGGTCTAAATAAACAAAGCCCCTTTCTGTCTCAAGTAATTGTAGTTTTATTACTTCTTCTTTCTGAGACAGGGTCTTGCTCTGTCACTGAGGCTGGAGTGCAATGACACAATTGCAGCCTCAATCTCCTGAGCTCAAGTGATCCTCCTGCCTCAGCCACCTGAGTAGCTGGGACTACAGATGCATGCCACCATGCTTGGCTTTTATTTTTATTATTTTTTATTTTTATTTTTATTTTAGAGACAGGGCCTTGCTATGTTTCCCAGGCTGCTCTTGAACTCAAGGCCTCAAGCAATCCTCCTATCTCAGCTTCCCAAAGTGATGGAATTACAAGTGTGAGCAACTGCACCTCACATAACTATTAATACTTCCTTGATAGAAGTTAAAAAGATAGCTCTTGCTAAGGAGAATGAGAGAAAGGTTCTGTAGCTATAAAATCTAACTCTAACAGCAAACTTCATGAGATAAAATCAGACTTCTCATGAGTCTGAGAATGACAGTACCTGAAAGTCAGCCCTGAACTGTGATTCCACGTTGAATGTGTCAGTTCAGACCGTGGTGTGCCACCAGATTGTTTGGCACTGGAGATGTTCATGGCAGTTTCCAAACAAGCACCATAAAATGACAATAATAATTGTAAACATCATTTATTGTAAATCTGACAGTGGCGCTTGGCCTAGGATCAGAATAATCCTGATGGGTGTCCCAACTATGTGAAGAGAACCTCAGGGTACAGCTGGACAAAGCATACAAGTCAAGAGAAAGCTGAGCTGCTCTGCAGTCCAGAGCCTGGGGAGCCTGGGAGGAAGTCTCGGGATGAGGAGGGGCAGAAAAACAGAGATGTGGCCAATTAGAGGAGGCTCCTCAGAGACTGCTGGAATGGGGGGTGACAAAAGAACAGCAGCCATGGCAAGCTAAGTGAGAAGGGGTAAATATCCCATGAAAGTCACTTGATATGGTAATGGCAGAAGATCTCCGAACAAAACAATGTTTAGTGCTCATTCTTAAGAAGTTTTTTGTATTGTCCTAGATATTGAACATTGCTGCTTCTCCCAAAGCATTCCTACTGACAAATGTCTTACATATGGACTGTCTGAGGGTATTGAGATCAAAGAGAATGACTTCCGTTTTGGGGACTGTGTGAGGAGTAAAGAAGGGACAAGGTGCCTTGAGAAATACAGAAGAGAGATGAAAAGGAAAGAGGCCTGAGTTTCTCAAACCCTGCACATTCCCCAGAAATGACTATTTTCAAAACTGGCCCTTGGGTAGTTCTTGGGAAGTAAACACTGCGCCTTGGTATGTTCTGCCTGGAAAGAGTGTTTTTGCATGGCTGAGGCCTTGGGCTGCATGACACCAGTTGAATAGCTTGTTAATGATAGCAATGTGATTTATGCTGAATGCCTAATTTTGCTCTGGGGAACTGGAATCTGAGTATCTGAGGTCAGTCATATAAATGTTTCACATCTGCAGGACTGGCTCCCAATAGGAACCCTGGACACAAAGGCTCAGGTGAGTTTCCTAGACACCAACGCTCAGGTGAACTTTCTGGAAACCAATACTCAGGTGAGCATCCTGGACTCCAAGGTCCAGGTGAGTGAGCTTCCTGGACACCCAGGCTCAGGTGAGCTTCCTGGACACCCAGGCTCAGGTGAGCTTCTGTGCTTGGCAGCACTCTGCATATGCTGTTGCACATTGTTGTTGGGAGAATTAAGCATGTCCACGGGACTCCACTGTAAGAGGATGCCTGAAAGCTTTATTCCTTTGCTGAAATAATCCCTATTCCTTTGCTGTAATAAACTGTAACTGTGAGTATAATAGCTTTTCTGAGTCCTGTAGGTTGTTCCAATGGCTCATAGAAGCTGAGAATGGTCTTGGGACCCCTCCAACTCAGACAGCGAGAAGTCAACAGTTTCAGGATAATAGTTTAAGAAAAAGATGGAAAGAGACAGATTCCTGCAAATCTTATGGGGTAACTGTAAAGAGAAATGATTTCCACTGTCTGAAAGTTTAAGCCTTTTTTTCCAAAATAAAAGATGAATAATCTTATACAAAAAATAATGGGAGAAGAAATAATTTTATGTGCTCTCTCCTCCTTTTCTGGCCTATATTTTTCTTCATTTTGAACTTTAAGTGTTATTTTATCATGTTGTGTTCAAAGCATTGTTGCTAGCTGTGTTAAATAATTTTTGTAAAAATGTTGGGGGTGCAATCATTAGCCAATTTTTCATATTAATATCTTGCCCATTACCCATTTCATCCAAATCAGGTAAATATGATCTAAGAATATGTAACTCAACTTTGTCATAAATGCCCGCCACCACAGCGTGGTTCCAAGCATCCAGAAAAATCCCACTGTGATAGAAAGACAGCAGCATCAACTCTCTCTGGTATCTTAGTTTTCTTTCCAGCTTAAAAGTGAATTGGGTTTACTACTCACATGGGTGGATTTACCTGCTTCGTATTCCCTGACGATTGCGTCTTCTGTAGTCACACTGAACTGCTGTGCTCAGTCTCTTCACATCTAAATAAGGGCAGATGTGAGGATTTTGGAGCGGGCTGCACTGACCGACCCACTGCAGATTGAAGGCACTCCTCTGTGGATCCATGGCCTCTCTTTGACTGACAGAAAAATATAAAACAAATGTACAACTAACAGTTCTTAAGAGGCTCTTTTTCCATTTATAGCATATTTTTAATGTGTCTATGCTTTATGAATCATTCCTTTGAAGTCATCCTGGAGTTTTGTTTTGCTGTGTTTTTTATAAATTGATGACTATAAGCTAGTATTTATATTATTTAACAAATCCATTTTGTATGTGTCTATTTGCTTTGTTTTTGAGCACACTGTTTAGTCTGAGAATCCACAAGCACAAACTGTTACATTGGGATAAAAGTTCCTTACAACCTGGCCTGGGGTTGGGAAGTGCCTGGGAATGCCTGACTCATTAATGCAGTCTATAAATGATTGTCAAGAGTGTTACAGATGGTGCATATTTTTACCAGCCTCCCCTTTCTAGATACACTAACTAATGTGAACTTGTTATTTTCTGCCAGCTAAGCACACAGCCTTAGTTGGTTCCAGGTGAGAAAGTAGTTGGTGATTCAGTGTGGCCTCACTGTAGATCAAAGGCAGATTCTTACTGGGAAAATATGTGTTGTTTGCAAAAGCTCCAGAAAATCAAGGCGATTCTCACAGAAACAGAGAATTGTTTACAAATACATTCCAGAAATATATGAGCTAGGTTGGACTTTTTAAAAATGTTTTCTTCAGTAGAATACTTTTAAAACTTCAGAGGGCCTCTCAGACATCTAACCAGCTTTGCCAAGCCAAATATGAGGGTTTCCATGCAACCCTGCAGTAAAATTTAAATTTGGTCTCTTTTTGCTCTCTCTCCTTTAATTGCAAGAATAAAATTACTCAAGAGTAAGTTATGCAAATTGGTGACAGTTACTTTTGTCAGGAACTATACCCCACATTCTCTTACAGTAGATATTTATTGAATTTGGTTGATTTAGCAATGACCTCATGGTTGAAAGAGACCCTAAATGTCATCCAGCCCACATTTCTGAACACATAACTAAAGAAACCAGAACAAAAGCTGACTGAGGCTTTTCCACAAGAGTACACCATTTGTGAGGTTCAAGTTAGAATCTCATTCTCGCAATGATAATGCCAGGTGCGTCAGCCTGGTTAGCTCTTCACTGATCTGCCATTTTCTTCCTGAGCACACAGTGACACAGCATTTTATGGGTCCCTGGTAGTGAGATGTAACCTGTAAGGTACATGGATATGCTTTGGTCAGGAATAGGCTGAGACAAACATCCAGGCCAGAGTGACTCAGCGAGTTTAGGGTGCAGGTGCATACTCCACTTGTATAGCCTGCTTATGTAAGCCCATCTGTGGCTGAGAGCCCCTATTGTCTGAAAAAGGTTTAACTGCCCTGCTAACACTGTACGGGCCTGGCTTGCATGCACCCAGGGAGAGAGTAATGCTACTGATCCCTGTAAGGGATATCCAGTTGCCTTGAAGGCAGGCAAGGTGGAGAGCCAGGAACTGGTTTGTGTCTGGAGAGAAAAAGAGTCAAGCTGCTGAACCTGAAGGCAAGAAGGAGCCAGCCGTGCAGCTATGTGTGTGAGTGACTGGAGCAAGTAGCCAAGACAGAGCAGACAGTGAGAGAAAGCTGCTGCTGAGAGCGCTGCTGCCAAGACGGCTGCTGAATAAAGCCATATTCACCTGCCTGCAGCCCCCTGCGTTTCCTTTCAGCTATCTGCCCATTCACCCACTCCCCCTTGGACCTCAGCTGGGGCTAAACCTGACCCTGAGCATGATATTTGGCATAGTTGTGGACATAACAGACCACGTAGCTGACTGAGCTCAAACCAATGGATGTGAACATAGGTAATAAATAGTTCTCTATGTTCTTCAAAGACTCACCCACAAGACCTCTCTGGCCAAGACCTCATGTTCTTCCTTCATCTGCTGACTTAATGCAGGCAAGCCTGCCGCTTTGGAAGTCATGAGCTGTTATAAGACAACAGGGGCACATATCTCCAAATCACTGTGTGGGGAAAAGCTATCCATGCACCAGGAACATTTTTTGGATTTTACATGAGAGAACAAGAAATAAACATCTACACCAAAATAAGCTGCAACCTATAAATCCAAAAGACAACAACTACAATAAACAGAGTATAATAAATGAGCTGCACTGAAAAAGCAAAACAGTACCTGTGGATGGCAAGACTTTCCAGAAACAAACCAAGTCACAGGAGCACATTAAATTCTAGAGGAGTGAGGGACATCTTGTGTATGCCACAGATGGCAGTGGTTCAAGTTGTTGCTTATGTCAGCTTTTACCAAATGCTCATAAACCACTTTCTTAATTTCTAATGCGTTGGTGTTGCTGTTTTTACTAAGGCATCATAAGATGATCATCAACACGCAATTTAACAGTAAGTCAGATAAATTGGATGCCAGATAGATACTTCATTTCCTACGGTGGATTGTCATGTGCTTAATATTTTATACAGAGAATACAGTTTAATTTTGATTTATAAGTTTATTCATTTTTGACTGAGTGCCCACATCACTTTCTCATATTCCTGCTCTTTATACTCTAGAGTAAAATAATAGCTTTTATCTGACCTACTCCAAACGTACCTCTTCCCACGCACTATTGAACATATGTAGCTGATGAAAGACATGTGGTTACTTCAAATATCGAAACACATACATAGTTTATTTTCAGTGCATTCTTTTTTGATGTCTTTAACCTGTCAATACTTCAAGAAAAACAGAAATATCAAAATAGTTAAATTTCCTTTTGCATAATATGCACATTCACAGTATGTACGTATACAAACCACACAGACACAGTATATTTGCATATATATGCATAGTCAGCAGTTAGCTTCCAAGTGGGATTATGCCATAAAACTTTAAGTTCACAATCTTCATTAGGCAGTATATCAAAGGCTGGACTTTGGCTCTCAGCTGATTTTGATAGTCTGCAAAAGAGTAGGGGTCATTGCTGTAGGGGCAGGTGGTGATTTGTGAAAGGAGATTTGATCTAAGGAATGCCTTACTCAGTTTCCCTAGGAAACCTAAGGAGATATTTGCAACCATATCTTGCCTTAAAATGGTCTTAGCATATGAACCTGTACAGTTTATTGTATAATTTATCCAAAGTCTAAGTCTTGAAATGTTTGAATGGTGGATAGACCCATCAAACAGGTTAATCCAGGAACCAGTTTGCACCATATGGCACCTCTATAATCAAGTATGTTCTTAGCAGTGTTAGTTCACTGAAAAGATTCACAGTTAATGGATGGCCTTAAATTTGGGTTGATCCTTGCAGCTATCACTGAAACAATAAGAAGTGTTCAAACTCATTCATTGAGCTTTCCTTCTGCTTCACTGTCTCTTTTTATTAGTTTTATCTTTTTATTAGTTCCTTTCTTTGGAATCCTAGAGCTTACTCTTTGAACCTCTTTTTCCGTCTATAATCACTCTGTTGATAAGCTCATTAAGGCTCACAGTCTAAAATTTGCTTGTATATAGATTACTACCGTATTTTATTCCCCAGCCTGGTACTTTTTTCTACAATACAGAGTACTACATAGCAAGTAGTTATTCACCACTAGATGTATTTAAACATCTCAAACCTTAAAGAGACCTAAGATTAGTTCTTTATGTATTTCCTCAAACCTGCTCCTTCCTCATTCTTCCCCATTTTTGTAAATAATAACTCCAATCTTTCACTTAATTAAACCAAAGAAAGGTGAATTCCCCCGACTCCTTTCTTGTCATACTCCATGAGATATGGGACAGCAGTTCCTGGTAGATCTAGCATCAGCATACACCTTGAATCTCACGATACCCGTGGCTGTCACTATAATCTAAGCCACAGACATCATTTTCTTTAATTGAAGTAAAAGTATACATAGAGTGAAACACAAACGTTAACTGTGTAATCCAATGAGTTTTACAAATGTATATGATTTTGTTCTGTGTCCCCACCCAAATCTCATCTTGAATTGTAATCCCCATATGTCAAGGGAGAGACCTGTAGTCCCCACATGTCAAGGGAGGGAGTAATTGGATTATGGGGGAGGTTCCTCTCATGCTCCAGATAGTGAGTTCTCCAGATAGTGAGTGGGTCTCATGGGATCTTAGGGTTTTTAAAGTGGCAGTTTTCCTGTGCTTACTCTCATTCTCTCCAGCCACCTTGTGAAGAAGGTGCTGGCTTCCCCTTCAACTTTCTCCATGATTGTAAGTTTCCTGAGGCCTCCCCAGCCATATTGAACTGTGAGTCAATGAAACGTCTTTCCTTTATAAATTACCTAGGCTCAGGAAAGTTATTTATAGCAGTGTGAGAACGGACTAATAAAAGATACATCCATGTAACCAACACCCAATCAAGATACAGATTTTTGAAATATTTTCAAAAGATTTTTAGAAATATTTTCAATATTTCTTTGGAGCCCCTTACAACTTAGTATGGAGTCAAAGAACCAAACTAGTTTGCTTTATCTTCAGGGAAAAAGTGAATTTTGTTTGAAATTACACTTTCAAGATAAATATGGAAAGAATTCAAACTTGAAGAACTTGGTTTTTGTTGCATTGATTTTGTTTTGTTTTTGGAGTCACCAAGCCTCTCTGCAGGCACCCTTTCCTTAACAGCTTTATTGGAATATAATTCATACATGATGAAGTTTGCCATTTCAAAGAGTACAATTCAGTGGTGATGAGTACATTCACAGAGTTGTGCAACCATCACCGTATCTAATTCCAGAATGCTTTCATCATCTCACAGAGAAACTCCATTCTCACTAGCAATCACTCCTCATTCCTCGCTTTCTCTAGCCCCTGGGAACCACTAATGTACAATACTTTCTGCCTCTGAGGATTTGCCTAAGTTGACTATTTCAAATAAATGGAATCACCTAATACGTGATCTTTTGTGTCTGGCCTCTTTCACTAGCATAATGTTTTCAAGGTTCAGCTGCATTGTATCACGTATCAGCACTTCATTTTTTAATGGCCAATTATTATTTCATTATACAGACATCTCACATTGTGCTCATCCATTCATCACATGGTAGAAATTTTTATTGTTTCCACTTTCTGGCTATTATGAATGCTGCTGCAATGAACATTCATGTTCAAATCTTTGTATGAATACGTATTTGCAATTGTCTTGGGCATGTAAGTAGAAGTGGTATTTCTGTATTACAGGATAACAGCATAATTAAGTTTCTGAAGCATTGTCAAACCATTTACCTGCTTCAACTACTTCACCATCTTATATTCATACCAGCAACGTTTGAGAGTTCAAATATTTCATATTTTCCAACACTTCCTTGTGTTCATCTTCTGATTGCCATCATATCACTGTAGGTTTCATTTGAATTTCCTAGTGTCTAATGATGTTGAGAATATTTTTAAGTGTCATTCACTCTTTTATATCTTTCTGATGAAGTATCTATTCAGATCCTTTGCATGATTTTAAATTGGCTATTTTTTGGTATCAATTTGTAAAAACATAAATGCAAAATGAAATTTTTATTAGAGATATAATTTGCAGATAATTTCTCTCTTACTGTAGCATATCTTATCACTTTCTTGGTGATTTCCCCTGAGACACTAAAGTTTTAAATTTTGATTAAGTTATCTATTTTTTATTTTGTTGCTTGGAATTTGGAGCATATCCAGAAAATCATTGCCTAATCCAAAGTCACAAAGATTTATGCCTATGTGTTCTTCTAAGAGTTTTATACTTCTAGCTTGTACTTTAGCTCTGTTATCCATTTGAGTGTTTTTGCATATGATGAAAGATGACGGGAGTTCAAATTAATTCTTTTTCATAGGAATATGTAGTTTTCTAAGCACCATTTGCTGAAAAGTTTATTCTTTCCATTGAATACTCTTAGCACCATGGTGGAAAATTAATTGACCAAAAATGTTGGGATTTATTTCTGTAATTTTAATTCTATTAAAATTTAATTTTCTCTCTCTCTCAAAATTGTAGAAATTAAAATAGAATATATATTCTATATATAGATATATATGTCCCTTAAATTTCCTTAAGAGTTTTAAGATCAGCTTATTAATTTCCACACATAATCATCTGGAATTTTGATGAAGGTGTGTTGAATTCACAGATGAATTTAGGAAGTGTTTTCTTTTAAAATTTTTTTAAGAAATTTTGTTTTTAATTCACAAATAATAATTGTATATATTTATGAGGTTTAATGTTTTGTTATCTCTATATATTGTAGAATGATTAAATCAAGCTAATTAATAATTCTATCATTACACATATTTATCATTTTTTGTGATGAAAACATTTGGAGTGTATCTCTTAGTAATTTTGAAATAAGCAATATATTATTATTACGTATAGTTACTACGTTGTATGATAGATTTTGAAAACTTGAAATATGTTTCCTGTCTAATTGAATCTTTGTACACTTTAACCAACATCTCACCTTTCTCCCCCCATCACTACCACTACTGACTTCTGGTACCACCATTCTACTATTTCCATGAGTTTCACTTTTAAAAATTCCACATATAAGTGAGATTATGTAGTATTTGTCTTTCTGTGCCTGGCTTATTTCCCTTAGCATAACGTCCTCCAAGTTTGTCCATGTTGTTGTAAATGACAGTATGTTCTTCTTTTTGAAGATTGAATAGTATCCAGCATATATGTGCCATATTTTCTTTATTCTTTCATCCATGAATGAGTACTGAGTTTGCTCTGTGTCTTGGCCATTGTAAATAATGCTGCAATTAACATCTGAGGGCAGAAATCTGTTCAACATACTAATTTTAATTGATGTGAATATATACTCACAAGTGAGATTCCTGGGTCATATGATAGTTCTATTTTTATTTTATCGAGGAAACTCCATATGGTTTTCCATAATGGCTAAAATAATTTACACTCTCATCAATAGTGATTAAGGATTTCCTTAATAGTGATACATACTTAATAGTGATATAAGGATTTCCTTTTCTCCACAATATTGCCTACACTTTCATTTTTTGATAAGAGCCATTGGAACAAGTGTGAGGTTGTATCTCCTTGTACTTTTAATTTGCATTTCCCTAATGATTAATATGATTAATGATGTTGAAAATTTTGTTTTGTTTTGTTTCATGTAACTGTTAGCTACTTGTATGTTATCTTTTGAGAAACATCTTTTCATGCCCTTTTAATTAGCTTATTTGTTTTTCATTGTTATTGGGTTGTTTGAGTGTCATCTATTTTGGGTATTGACCCTTTAATGGCTATATGAATTGCAAATATTTTCTTCCAATCTGTAGTTTATTCACTCTGTTTATTGTTTCCTTGTCTGTGCAGAAGTTTTAGTTGTCTCTCAATTCAGGAACATATAGTATCTCTCCATACAGAAACATTCTCCATACAGAGCATGTAGATATGTCACAGTTACTCACTCATTCTGCTAATCTCTGCCTTTTCATATTCTTTATCTGATAATTTTGTTCAAATATTTTGTTTAATGAATTTCTGATTTTTGTATCATTTATTTATATATACTGTAGGTAGAAGTATATATCAGATAAATATACTGCAAAATTTTCTTCAAAACTGGTTTTCCTCTTCTCTTCACCTTTTCTTAATGATGTCTTTTATAAATAGGATACTGTAATTGGGATCAATTTTAATGAATTCGTTAGATTTAATTTACATTTGGTATATTTTGTTCTCTCCAAAAAAATCTTTGCCTAATTGGAATTACTTTATGTTTAGTACCTGTATTAGGCCCTTTTCACTTTGCTAATAAAGACATACTCAGACTGGACAGTTTACAAAAGAAAGAGGTTTAATGGATTCACAGTTCCACACGGATGGGGGATGCCTCACAATCATAGTGGAAGGTGAAAGGCACATCTCACATGGAGGCAGATAAGAGAAGAGTGAGAACCAAGTGAAAGGGGTTTCCCCTTATAAAACCATCAGATCTCATGAGACTTACTAACTACCATGAGAACAGTGTAGGGGAACCACTGCCATGATTACATTATCTCACACTGGATCACTCTCATGACATGAGAATTATTGGGAGCTACAATTCAAGATGTGATTTGGGTGAGGACACAGCCAAGCCCTATTATTATCCCCCTGGCCCCTCCCAAATCTCATGTTCTCACCATTTCAACATCAATCATGGCTTCCTAATAGTCCCCCAAACTCTTAACTTATTCCAGCATTAACTTAAAAGTCCACAGTCCAAAGTCTTATTTGTGACAAGGCAAGTCGCTTCCACCTGTGAGCCTTTAAAATAAAAAGCAAGTTAGTTACTTCTAGATACAATGGGGGTACTGGCATTGGGTAAATACAGCCATTCCAAATGGAAGAAATTGGCCAAAACAAAGGGGCTACAGGCCCCATGCAAGTCCAAAACCCAGCAGGGCAGCCAAATCTTAAAGTTTTGAAATAATCTCCTTTGACTTTATGTCTTGCAGCTGGGTCATGCTGATGCAAGAGGTGGGTTCCCATTGTCTTGGGTGACTCTGCCCCTGTGGCTTTGAAGGAAGCAGCCTCCCTCCTGCTGCTGTCATGGGCTGGCACTGAGTGTCTGCAGCTTTTCCAGGCACATGGTGCAAGCTGTTAGAGGGTCTACTGTTCTAGAGTCTGGAGGACAGGAGCCCTCTTCTCACAGCTCCACTAGGCAGCACCCAGTGGGGACTCTGTGTGGGGGTATCCATGCCACATTTCCCTCCTGCACTGTCCTAGCAGAGGTTCTCTGTGAGCATCATACCCTGCTCCTGTAGCAAATTTCTGCCTTGGCACCCTGTAATTTCCATACATCCTCTGAAATCTAGGTGGAGGTTCCCAAATCTCAATTCTTGACTTCTGTGCACCTACCACATGGAAGCCACCAAGACTCAGGGCTTGCACCCTCTGAAGTCACGGTCTGAGCTGTGCCTTGGCCCCTTTTAGTCATAACTGGAGCCCTAAACTGCATATAACAGAGGGATCTTAGAACCAGCCTAGGAAGCTATATTTTTCCTCCTAGGCCTCTGGACCTGTAATGGGAGGGGCTCCTGCAAGGGTCTCTGATCTACCCTGGAGGCATTTTCCTGTTGTCTTGGTGATTAACATTTGGCTCCTCATTACTTATACAAATTTCTAGAGCTGGCTTAAATTTCTTCTCAGAAAATGGGATTTGCTTTTCTTTTCTTAAATAATTTTTATGACTTTTATGTATTTATTTTCTTTATTTCTTCAAAAAAATAAGAAACAGGATGCATGTGCAGAAAATGTAGGTTTGTTTCATAGGTATACATGTGCTACGGTGGTTTGCTGCACCTTATGACCCATCCTCTAAGTTCCCTTCCCTCTCCCCCCACCCCCCAACAGGCCTTGGTGTGTGTTATTCTCCTCTCTGTTTCTATGTGTTTTAAATATTCAACTCCCACTTATGAGTATGAGTGAGAACATGCAGTGTTTGGTTTTCTGTTCCTGTGTTAGTTTGCTGAGGGTTGCTTCCAGCTTCACTGATGTCTCTGCAAAATACATATCACATTCCTTTTTATGGCTGCATAGTATTCCATGTTGTATATGTACCTCATCAAAAATGGGACTTTCTTTTCTATTGCGTTGTCAGGCTGCAAATTTTCTGAACTTCTATGCTCCATTTTCCCTTTTAAAAATGAATGTCTTTAACAGCATCCACATTATATCTCAAATGCTCTGCTGCTTACAAATTTCTTCCACTAGATGCCCTAAATCATCTATCTCAAGTTCAAAGTTTCACAGATCTCTAGGGCAGAGGCAAAATGCAACCAGTCTTTTTGCTAAAACATAACAAGAGTCACCTTTGTTCCTGTTCCCAAGAAGTTCCTCATCTTCATCTGAGACCACCTCAACCTGGATTTCATTGTTCATATCATCAGCATTTTGGTCAAAGCCATTCAAGAAGTCTCTAAGGGTTCCCAAACTTTCCCACATTTTTCTGTCTTCTTCTGAGCCCTCCAAACTCTTCCAACCTCTGCCTGTTGCCTAGTTCCAAAGTCACTTCCATATTTTCAGGTATCTTTTCAGCAGCACACCACTCTGCTGGTACCAATTTACTGTTAGTCCATTTTCATGCTGCTAATAAAGACATACTCAAGACTGGGCAATTTACAAATGAAAGAGGTTTAATGGACTCAGTTCCACATGGCTGGGGAAGCCTCACAATCATGGTGGAAAGTGAAAGCCTCATCTCACATGGTGTCAGATAAGAGAAGAGTGTGAACCAAGTGAAAAATGTTTCCCCTTATAAAACCATCAGATTTCATGAGACTTATTCACTACCATGGGAACAGTATGGGGGAAATCGCCCCCATGGTTCAATTATCTCCCATTGTGTTCCTCCAAGAACATGAAGGAATTATGGGAGCTACAATTTGAGATGAGATTTGGATGGAGACACAGCCAAATTATATCAGTATTTTAAAAACTATAGTTTTAGTTTTTATGCTTGAGCTGATCATTTATTTCACATAAAAATTTTGTGTAGTGTGAGCTACGGATCAAGTTTCCTTTTTCTTCCCACATGTATATCTAGTTGTTCCAGCATTATTAGTTTAAAAGACTTTCTTGAGTGAGTAATGTCATAAATATAGTAAATTAGAAGGTTCTAACTCTTGTACCCTGACAGACACACCAATTTAATAACAGTCCATGGACAAATATACCTTTGAGAGGAATCTGAAATAAAAGTAAGAAGTTGCAGTATCCCAATGGAACATAAAAACAATAAACCAAACATTGAAAGGGTAAACAGAACAGTTTTACTTTATGTATGTCATTCTTCCCCAAGTCAGAACAGTGCAGTGCCAAGAGAGATCCCCTCAGTCTGCATGTTCTCCCATGGGAGAAAGAAACAGTGGAGTGAACATCACCAATTCTTCAGTCTTTTGAGGTGCTACCTAAGAAGCTCACCTTAGTTGTGCTTTATTTAGAACACTGAGAAATCAGCATGGCTAGTTCACCTTGAGATATCTAAAACCAAAGAAGAGAGGTCAAAGTTCTAAATATCCAGATCTTTGCAGATCTCAACAACCAGCCAAGGCTCTTGGCATCAGGCCTGCCCACCAATCCCATGAGCCAGTCTATACAGAATCTCTGGCCAATCTGACTGGTGGAGGATATTTTTCTGCTAAAGTTAGCCTGTAAAGACTGAAGAAGATATAAATGCCAATTTGCAGACACCAATGCAAGGCTACAAAAATTATTTTAAAACCTGGGAAACATGACACCATCAAAGGAACAAAATAAATCTTTGTTTATGAGCCCTAAAGAAATGGAGATTTATGAACTGCCTGAAAAATAATTCAAAATTATCAAAATAATCAAAATAACCATCTTTACACAGCTTAGTGAGCTACAAGAGAACAGAGATAAACAACTAAATGAAATCATGGAAATGATACATGAACAAAATGAGATTTCAACCAAGAAAAACCATAAAAGAGAAACAAATAGAAATTCTGGAAGTAAAATATATATAACTGAACTGAAAAAAAAAACTCAATATAAAGCTGCAACAACAGATTTGTTTAAGCAAAAGAAAGAATCAGTTAACTCAAAAACAGACCAGAAGAACAACAAACATAAGGAATTTAAAAAGAATAAAGAGACTCTATGGGACTTATGGGACACTGTAAAGCAAACCAATATATACATTAGGGAAACTACAAAAGAAGAAACGAAAAAAAAAAAAACCAGAAAATATTTTAAAGAAATAATGGTTGAAAACTTTTTAAAGTTCAGGAAGCAAATGGACATCCAGATGAATGAAGCACAAATGATTCCAAGTAGATGGAATCTAAGGAGGTCCACACCAAAATACCTTACAATTAAATTCTCAAAATTAAAGACAAGAAAACAATTTTGAAAGCAGCAAGAGTAAAGCAATGGATCACATACAACAAACCACCATAATAGTACATTTCTTCAGCAGAAGTATTACAGGAGAGGAGAGAGTGGAATTATATATTCAAAGTGCTGAAAGAAGAGAAAAAACCCAACCCTAAAAAAGAATGAAATCACATCCTTTTCAGCAATATAGATGCAGCTGGAGGCCATTATTCCAAGCAAATTAATTCAGGTATAGAAAACCATACATCACATGTCCTCATTTATAAGTGGGAGCTAAACATTGTGTACACAAAGAGGGGAACAATGAAGGCTTATTTCAGGGTGGAGAGTAGAAGAAGGATAAGAATTAAAAAAAACTGCCTATAAGATACTATGCTCACTAGTTGGGTGATTAAACTATTTGCACATCAAACTCCAGTAACATACAATTTACCCATGTAACTAACAAACCTACACAGGTTCTCCCTGAACCTAAAAGTCAAAAAACAAAACAAAGCAAACAAACAAAAAAAACCTCCTGTCAACCAAGAATACTATTCTAGCAACTCTGTCCTTTACAAATTAAGGAATGTCAAAGACCTCAAGACAAACAAAACCTGGAAGTGTTTATCACCACTAGATTACCATGCCAGAACTAGTAAAAAAAAAACTTCAAGTTAAAATGAAAGGATGTGTCAACACAAATGCACAGGAAATCATAAATATCACTGATAAAGGTAAATATACAGTTAAATACAGAATATCCAACATTGTGAGAAAAGTACATAAATCACTTTTAACCCTAGCACAGAAGTCACAAGACAATAATATTGAGAAAAACTATTACTCCTCCAAACTAGTTAATGGATACAGAGTATTAAAGAAGTAAACTCTGAAATAAAGTGAAGGCATAGAGTTTTTGTATGCATTTGAAGTTATCAGCTTAAAGTAGACTGTTACAACCATAAGCAGTTTTATGCAAGCCTCACGGTTACCACAAAGAAACAATCTATAGTGGATACAAAAATGACAAAGAGAAATGAACCAAGTGTATGACTACAGAAAATATAATCAAATAACAAAGGAAGGCAATAAGAGAAAGAAACACAGGAACTACAAAAACAAACAGAAAACAACAAAGTGGCCATAGTAAGCTGAGACCTCTTAATAATTATTCTAAATTCAAATATATTAAACTTACCAGTCAAATAATGTAGAGTGAATACATAGATAAAAATAAAATAGGCCAGGTGTTGTGACTCACACCTGTAATGCTAGCACATTAGGAGGCTGAGATAAGGCAATCACTTAAGCCCAGGAGTTTAAGACCAGCCTGGGCAACCTAGGAAAACCTTATCTCTACACAAAGTCAGAAGAATACCAAAGTGTGGTTGTGCACCTCTGCAGACCCAGCTACTTGGGAGGCTGAGGTGGGAGGATTACTTGTGCCCAAGAGCTCAAGGATATAATGAGCCATGATTATGCCACTGCACTCTAGCATGAGGGACAGAGTAAGACCCTGTCTCAAAATCTAATTAATTTAAAACAAGACCTAATTATATGCTGTCCAAGAGGCTCATTTTAGACTTAAAGACACACATAGTCTAAAAATGAGAAATGTAAAAAGATATTTTATGCAAATGGTAAATAAAATAGAGCAGAAGTAGCTAGAATTATATAATTAGAATTTAAATTTTAAAAAAACTGTCACAAGAGACAAATATGATAATCACATAATGATAAAACAGCTAATTCAAGAGAAAGATATAACAATTATAAATATATATGCACTTAACATCAGAGCACCTAAATATAGAAAGCAACTATTAAAAGATCTGAAGGAGGAAATAGCAATACAGTAATAGTAGCAAATTTTAATAGCACACTTTCAGTTATAGATAGATCACTCAAACAGAAATCAATAAAGAAGCAGCATTCTTGAACAAGACTATAGAACAAATGGACCTAAGAGACACATACAGAACACTTCACCCAACACCAGCAGAACATTTCACTCAAGCAGATATGCAGCGTTCTCTAGGATACATCAGTAATGTGTCACAAACCAAGTCTTAACAAATTCAAGAAGATTTAAACAGTCCATGTATCTTTTCTGACTACAATGAAATAAAACTAAAAATCAGTGAGAAAAAGAAAAGGAAAAATATCACAAATACATGAAAATTAAACTATATACTCTTTAACAGCCACACAGTCAAAAAAGAAAAGTGAAATTAGTCAATATGTCAAAACAAACCAAATAAAAGCACAACATACCAAAATTTATGGAATGCAGCAAATCTGGTAATAGGAGACAAGTTTACAGTGATAAACACATACATTTAAAAAAAGAAGAGCTCCAATAACTAATGTAACTTTCCACCTTAGGGAGCTAGAAAAAGAAGAACAAACTAAACCTACATTCAGCAGAAGGGCAAAAATAATAAAGATTTGGGCAAAAATAAATAAAATAGAAAAATATTTAAAAACTGACAAAACTAAAGTTTTTGTAAGAGATAAAGAAAATTGCTAGACTAATTAAGAAAAAAAGAGAGAAGTCTCAAATGACAAAAGCAGTGGTTAGAAAAGAGACATCAGTATAGATACCATAAAAATAAAAATATCATGATGCATTACTAGGAACAATTATATGCCAATAAACTGAACAACCTAGAAGAAACAGATAAATTCCTAAAAATGTACAATCTATCTAAACTAGATAAAAAATAAGTGGAAATCTGGAACAAATAAATACACTGAATCATTAATCAAAAACCTTTCAACAAAGAAAACTGCAGAAACAGAAGTTTCACAATTCTTCTAATTAATTTAAAGAATTAATAGAAATTATCAAACTTTTTCAAAATATAAAGAAAGAGCACTTCCTCACGTAGTTTGGATGTTTTGTTCCCTCTAAATCTCATGTCGAGATGTTAAATGGGAAGGACATTGTCGGGGGTATTTGCGTCATTGGGGCAAATTCCTTGAGGAATGAGTTCACATGAGATCTGATTGTTAAAATGTACCTGAGGCCTTCCTCCTCTCTCTGGCTCCTTTTTTGTCAGGCAACACAGCTGCTATCTCTTCGCCATCCGCCATGACTAAAAGCTTCCTGAAGTTCTGTCCAGAAGCAGTTACCAGTGCCATTCTTCTTGTACATCCTGCAGAACCATGAGTCAAATAAACCTCTTCTTTCATAAATTACTCAGCGTCTCATATTTCTTTATATCAATGCAAAATGTACTAAAACATTCCAAATTGTTTTTATGAGGCAGCATCACCCTGATACCAAAGACAGACAAAAACAGCATAAGAAAAAAAAAAACAACTACAGGCCAATGTTTCTGATGAACACTGAACACAGATGCCCAAATTCTTAACAAAATATTTGCATAGTAAATTTTGTAGTATATATATAATTTATATATATACAATTATAGTATATATATAAATTTTATAGTATATATATATAATTTTATAATGTGTGTGTGTGTGTGTGTGTGTATATATATATAATTATACTTTAAGTTTGGGATACAAGTTCAGAATGTGCAGGTTTGTTACATAGGTATACATGTGCCATGGTGGTTGGTTGCACCCATCAACCTGTCATCTACCTTAGGTATTTCTCCTAATGTTGTACCCATTCTCTGACATGTCCTGGCATGTGATGTTCCCCTCCCTGTGTCCATGTGTTCTCACTGTTCAACTCCTACTTATGAGTGAGAACATTCGGTGTTTGGTTTTCTGTTCTTTTGTCAGTTTGCTGAGAATTATGGTTTCCATCTTCATCCATGTCCCTGCAAAGGACATGAACTCATCATTTTTTTATTGCTGCATAGTATTCCATGATGTATATGTGCCACATTTCTTTATCCAATCTATCATTGATAGACATTTGGGTCGGTTCCAAGTCTTTGTTATTGTGATAGTGCTTCAATAAAGATAAATGTACATGTGTCTTTATAGTAGAATAATTTATAATCCTTTTGATATGTACCCAGCAATGGGATTGCTGGGTCAAATGGTATTTCTGGTTCTAGATCCTTGAGGAATTGCCACACAGTCTTCCACAATGGTTGAACTAATTCACATTTCCACCAGCAGTGTAAAAGTGTTCCTATTTCTCCACATCCTTTTCAGCATCTGTTGTCTCCTGACTTTTTAACATCACCATTCTAACTGGTGTGAGATGATATCTCACTGTGGTTTTGTTTTGCATTTCTCTAATGACCAGTGCTTTTTTTCATATGTTTGTTAGTCACATAAATGTCTTCTTTTGAGAATTGTATGTTCATATTCTTTGTCCACTTTTTGATGAAGTTGTTCGATTTTTTTCTTGTAAATTTGTTTAAGTTCTTTGTAGATTCTGGATATTAGATCTTTGTCAGATGAATAGATTGAAATTTTTTTTCCATTTTGTAAGTTGCCTGTTCACTCTGATGATAGTTTCTTTTGGTGTGCAGAAGCTCTTTAGTTTAATTAGATCCCATTTATCAATTTTCACTTTTGTTGCTATTGCTTTTGGTGTTTTAACACATCTACTACCATCTGATCTTTGACAAACCTGACAAAAACAAGCAATGGGGAAAGGATTCCCTATTTAATAAATGATATTGGGAAAACTGTGGAGCCATATGCAGAAAACTGAAACTGGACTCTTTCCTTAACACTTTATACAAAACTTAACTCAAGATGGATTAAAGACTTAAAAACACCTAAGACCATAAAAACCCTAGAAAAAAATCTAGGCAATACTATTCAGGACATAGACATGGGAAAATTTCACAGCATATTTAAAAAATCATACACCATGACAAAGCAGGACTTATCCCAGTGGTATATAGAAAGTACGGTGTATGCAAATCAAGTAGGGTAATACACCAGATTAACAGAATACAGGATAAGAAGTCTCATAATCATCTCAATAGATGCTGAATTTTGAAAAAAAAAAAAAAAAAAAAACACTATTTTATAGTAAGAAAAATTCCAACAAACTAGAAATAAAAGAACACATTTTTAGAAATGCAATAAAAGCCAAGTAGGAAAAGCACACAGCTAACATTATCATCTTCAATGATTAGACACTAAAAGCTTTTTCTCTACAATCCTGGAACAAGGCAAGAATGCTGACTTTTATCACTTTTATACAACATACTTCAGTAAGTCATTACCAGAGCAATTTAAAAAATGGATTTAACTATGAAAGGAAGAAGTAAAATTATCTCTCTTTTCAGATGTCATAATGTTACACGTAGAAACCCATAATGTCTACACACACACAGACACACAATAGTTTGAACTAATAACCTAATTCAGTAATATTGTGTAATGAACTAATAAACAAATTCAGTAATACTGCATAATACATAATTGTGCAATATTACTGAACTAATAAACTAATAAATGCAGTAATATTGCATAATACATAATTGACAAACAACAATCTATTGCATTTCTGTGCACTAACAATAAAATATCCTAATAGGAAATTAAGAAACTATCACATTTGCAGTAGCATCCAAAAGAATAAGATCTTGGAAATAAACTTAACCAGAAATGCTGTCTTAGTCTATTCTGTGCTGCTATAATAGAATACCACAGACTGGGTAATTTATGACAAACAGAAATATATTGGCTTCCAGCTCTGAAAACTGGGAAGTCTAAGATTAATCTGCCAGCATCTTATGAGGGCCTCTGCTGTACTGTCACAAGGCAAAAGGCATCAGATAGTAGAAAGGCAGAGAAGGCAAGAGAGACCATGTGAAGACTGAATTCACCCTTTTATTATAGCGTCAATTTTGCCCATGAGGGCACAGCCCTTATAGTCAAATCAGTTTTCACTTTTTAATATTGATACAATGCCAATTAAGTTTTAACATGAAGTTTATGACAAATATTCAAACCATAGAAAATGTGAAAGACTTATACATTGGAAACTAAAATACTGATGAAAGAAATTAAACCCAGCATAAATAAATGGAAAGATATTACATATTCACAGATTGGAAGAATTAATGTTGTTTAAAACTCCATACTATCCAAGGTGATCCACAGACATATTATAATTTATATCAAAATGTCAATGGCACTTTTTAATAGAAATAGAAATAAAAACATAGCCAAAATAATTTTGAGCAAGAAGAGTTAACACATTTTTAGATTTCAAAGCAACAGTAATCAAAACAGTATGGTACTGGCAATAAAAAGTGACATGTAGACCAATGGATTGGAATAGAGAGCCCAGGAATAAATACACACATTTGTGGTCAACTGATCTTTGACAAAGATGCAATAAAATGCTATAGAAAATAATATACAATGGAAAAAGATGGTCTCTTTAATAAATGTTGCTGTAAAACCTGGATATCCACATTCAAAAGAATGAAATTGGACTCATATTACAGCATACATAAAAATTATCTCCAAATGGATTAAAGATTACCATATAACTCTCAAAAACTTGGGGAAAATCTTCTTGACATTAGCCTTGACAATAATTTATTGGATATGACACCAAAAGCACAGGCAACACAAGCAAAAATAGAAAAGTAAAATTATATCAAACAAAAAAATCTTCTGCATATTAAAGAAAGCAATCAAAAATAAAATAAACCTACAGAATAAAAAATTATTTCCTAATTGTGTGTCTGTTAAGGGGTTAATTTCCAAAATATGTGAGGAATTTCTAAGATTCAACAGCAATCAATCAATCAATAATGATATTTAAAATATGGAAAATAAACTGAATAGGCATTTCTCCAAAGACATACAAATGAACAGCAAGTATGTGAAAAGGTGCTCAACATCACCAACCATCAGAGAAATACAGTGAAAAGGTGCTCAACATCACCAACCATCAGAGAAATACAGTGAAAAGGTGCTCAATATCACCAACCATCAGAGACACACAGTGAAAGGTGCTCAACATCACCAACCATCAGAGAAATACAGTGAAAAGGTGCTCAACATCACCAACCATCAGTGACATACAGCGAAAAGGTGCTCAACATCACCAACCATCAGAGAAATACAGTGAAAAGGTGCTCAATATCACCAACCATCAGAGACACACAGTGAAAGGTGCTCAACATCACCAACCATCAGAGAAATACAGTGAAAAGGTGCTCAACATCACCATCAGTGACATACAGTGAAAAGGTGTGCTCAACATCACCAACCATCAGAGACACAGTGAAAAGGTGCTTAACATCACCAACCATCAGTGACATACAGTGAAAAGGTGTGCTCAACATCACCAACCATCAGAGACACACAGTGAAAAGGTGCTTAACATCACCAACCATCAGTGACATACAGTGAAAAGGTGCTCAACATCACCAGTCATCAGAGAAATACAAATTGAAACCACAATGACTTATCACCGCACAGCTATGAAAATGGCTATCATCAAAACAAAACACAAGTATTGGAATAATATGAAAAAAATAAAACCTGGTAGACTGCTGGTGAAAATGTAAATTGGGGCAGCCACTATGGAGAAGAATAGGGAGATTCTCCAAAAATTTAGAGAGCAGAATATGATACAGCAATCCCATTTCTCTGTACATATCCAAAAGAATTGAAATCAGTCTGTTAAAGACAGATCTGCACTTCCATATTCATTGCAGCATTATTTATTCACAATTGTCAACATATAGATAAAACCATAATGTCCATTGATAGATGAATAGATATAAGAAATATTTCTTATACACACAATGAAAGAGCGTTTAACATTAAGAAGAAAGAAATCCTGCCACTTGTGTCAACATGGATGAACCTGGAAGACACTATGCTAAGGGAAATAAACCAATCACAGAAGGACACATACCACCTGATGCCACTTTATATGATTTGGGTGTGTTCACACCCAAATTTCATCTTGAACTGTAGTTCCCATAATTCCCATGTGTGGTGGGAAGGACCAAGTGAGAGGTAATTGAATCATAAGGGTGGTTTCCCCATGCTATTTCCATTATACTGTGTAAGTTCTCAGGAGATCTGAAGATTTTATAGAGGGTTTCCCCCTTGGCTTGGCTCTCATTCTTCTCCTTCCTGCCATTATGTGAAGGATGCGTTTGCATCTTCTTCCACCATGATTGTCAGTTTTCTGAGGCCTTCCCTGCCTGAAGGACTGTGAGTCAATCAAACCTCTTTCCTTTGTGAATTACCCAGTCTGTCTCAGGCAGTTCTGTATATCAACCTGATAATGAATTAATACAGTATAGTAAATTGGTAACAGGTAGTAGGAGGCTACTGTAAAGATACCCAAAAATATGGAAGTGACTTTGGAACTGGGTAACAGACAGAGGTTAGAATAGTTTATAGGGCACAGAAGAAGACAGGAAGATGTGGGAAAGTTTGGAACTTTCCAGAGACTTGTTGAATGGCTTTCACCAAAATGCTGATAGTGATATGAAGTCCAGGCTGAGGTGGTCTCAGATGGAGATGTGAAACTAAAATAAAGATGATTATTGCTATATTTTAGCAAAGACACTGGTTGCATTTTGCCCCTGCCCTAGAGATCTATGGAACTTTGAACTTGAGAAAGATGATTTAGGGTATCTGGCAAAAGAAATTTCCAAGCAGCAAAGCATTCAAGATGTGACTTTGGTGCTGTTAAATGTGTTCAGTTTTCTGTATTCATACAGATATGGTTTGGAATTGGAACTTATGTTTAAAACAGAAACAGAGCATAAAAGTTCAAAAAATTTGCAGCCTGAAAATGCTATAGAAAAGAAAAACTCATTTTCTGAGGAGAAATTCAAGTCAGCTACAGAAATTTGCATAAGTAATGAGGCGTCAAAGTTAATCACGAAGACAATAGGAAAAATGTTTCCAGGCGATAGAGGTGTTCATGGCAGCCCCTTCCATCACAGACTCAGAGGCCTAGGAGAAAAAAATGGTTTCACAGGCCGGGCCAAGTACCTTGTTGCTTTATTCAGTCTCAGGACTTGGTGGCTTACATCCCAGCAATGGCTAAAAGGGATTGACATAGAGCTCAGGGCATTGCTTCAGAGGGTGCAAGCCTCAAGCCTTGGTGGCTTACACACGGTGTTGAGCCTTTGGGTGCACGGAAGTCAAGAACTGAGGTTTGGGAACCTCCACCAAGATTTCAGAGGATGTATGGAAATGCATGCATGTCCAAGCAGAAGTTTACTGCAGGGGCAGAGCCCTCGTAGAGAACCTCTGCTAGGGCAGTGAGGAAGGGAAATGTGGGGTCAGAGTCTGCACACAGACATACAGATTCCCCACTGGAGCACTGCCTACCAGAGTTGTGAGGGGAAGATCACTGTCCTCCAGACCCCAGAATGGTAGCTCCACCAACAGCTTATGCTGTGCCCCTGGAAAAGCTACACTCAATGACAGCTTGTGAAAGAAGCTGTATCCTGCATAGCCACATGAACACAGTTGCCCAAGGCCATGGGAACCCACCTCTTGCATCAGCATGCCCTAGATGTGAGACATGGAGTCAAAAGAAATCATTTTGGAACTTTAAAGTTTAATGACTGCCCTATTGTATTTTGGACTTGCAGGGGCCTATGCCCTTTTGTTTTGGGCTATTTCTCCCATTTGGAAAGGGTGTATTTACCCAATGCCTGTACTCCCATTGAATCTAGGAAGTAACTAATTTGTTTTTGATTTTACAGGCTCATAGGTAGAAGAGACTTGCCTTGTTACAGATGAGACTTTGGACATGGACTTTTGGGTTAATGTGGAAATAAGCTAAGACTTTGCAGGGACTGTTTGAAATCCATAACTGTGCTCTGAAATGTGAGGACATGAGATTTGGGAGGGGCCTTCAGTGGAATGATATGGTTTCACTGTGTCCCCCACTCAAATCTCATCTTGAATTGTAGTTCCCATAATCCCCATGTGTCATGGTAGGGACCCTGTGGAAGATAATTTAATCATGAGGGCAGTTTCCCCTGTGCTATTCTCGTGATAGTAAGTTCTCAGGAGATCTGATGGCTTTATAAGGGGCTTCCCTCTTTACTCAGTTCTCATTATTCTCTTTCTTGCCATTATGTGAAGAACAATGTGTTTGTTTCCCCTTCCACCATGATTGTAAGTTTCCTGAGGCCTTCCCAGCCTGTGGAACTGTAAGCCAATTAAAACATTTTCTTTGTAGATTACTCAGTCTTGGGCAGTTCTTTATAGCAGTGTGAGAATGGACTAATACACCAGTTATGTAAAGAATTGAAAACAATCAAACTCCTAGAAGCAGAGAGTGGAAGGGTGATTACCAGGGACTGAGGGAAGCAGAAAACCAGGAGGTACTGAGCTTCTGCTGTGCAAGATTAAGTAAGTCCTAAAGAGCTACCATACAGCACAGTGCCTAAAGTTAACAATTCTGTATTATATATTTAAAATATTCCTATGGTTGTAGGTATCATGTTAAGTAATCTTATGACAAAAATAATTCTTATAAACAAATAGGGAATGTGGAATCTTCTAAAGGTGATGGAAAAATTGATGGCATAGATCTCAGTGAGTTTTATGAGTGTAGACTTATCTGCAGACTCATAAAGTTGTGTACATTAGATATGTATGGTTGTTTGTATATTAATTACACATCAATGAAGTGGTTTAAAAAAACTTTCATTTCTCCAAGAAAATGCGTTGGCACCTTTTTCAAAAATTATGTGATCTTTATATACGGAGCTATTTGGGGGTTGACTTTTTTCCTTTTCTTTCAGCATTTTCAGCATATTAACTATGTTGTTTTATTGTTTTCTATACTTCATTGCTTCTTATGTGAATCAGGTGTCATTTATATCATAACTTTCTAATTAATATGTTTTTTCCTCTGTCTGCCTGTTTTTCATTGTTTAATTATTTTATTTTATGTGTTTATTTTTGTGGTTACATAGTTGGTATATACATTCATAGGGTACATGAGATAATAAATAAGACTTCCATCTGCTTTAAGATTTATTTTTATATTTCACTTTCAGCAGTTTGACTACAATGTACGTAGTTCTCTTTTTAAAAATTTATTCTGTAAGGCACTTTCCTTCTTGTAGATCTCTAAGCGGACGTTTTTCAAACAATTTCATTTCTCAATTAATTTTTCTACTCCATTCTCTATCGCCTTTATTTTGAAATTCACATTCTACCTATGTTTGTCTACTTGACATTGTCCCATAAGTCAGTGAGGCTCTAGTCAGTTTTCTTTTTTCTCTTTGTCCTTCAGTATGGATAACTTTTATTTACTTCTTTTTAAGTTCGTCAGTTCTTTTACTGCCATATCTAATCCACTGTTAGGCCCATTCATTCTTTTTTTCAACTCAGATGCTGTAATTTTTAGTTCTATAATTTACATTTAATTATTTTTCATAGTTTTTATGTCTCTGGAGATCTTTTCCATCAGTTTATAATCTTTTATAATTATAATCTTTTCCTGAAAGTTCTTGAATACATTTATAATGCTGCTTCAAAATTTTTGTCACATTAGCTTATCTTCTAGTCTATCTTAAATGCTTTTTCCCCCTTTTTAATGGGTCATGTTTTCCTGCTTCTTTGCATATACAGTAAATGATATACTTTGCATATTTGTTCCATTCAAATTTCATGTTAAAATATAATCCCTGATGTTGGAGGTGAGGCCTAGTGGAAGGTGTTTGGGTCATGGGGCAAATCCCTTGTGAATGATTTGTTGTGCTGTCCTTGTGGTAGTGAGTGAGTTTTGTGAGATCTGGTTGTTTAAAAGTGTGTAGCACCTCCCCCTTCACACTCTCTTGCTCCCTCTCTCACTATGTGACATGCCAACTTCCCCTTTGCCTTCTGCTGTGATTGTAAACTTCTTGAGGTTCTCACCAGAAGCATCTGCTGAAGCCATGCTTATACAGCCTGCAGAACCATGAGCCTATTAAACATCTTTTCTTTATGCATTACTCAGTCTCAGGTATTTCATAGCAACACAAAAATGTCCTAACACAGTAATTTTTTGTTTGCTGAATATTATGAATGGTATCGTCTATTAGTTTGTCTTCCTTTAAGGATGTTAAATATTTTTATGAGATAACCAAATTACTGGTAGGTTCTATCAAGCTGTTTTCTTTTGATAAGATGTATCTACTTCACTTTTCAATTAGATCCTAGAATGCTGACTTTACTGCAAAATGTGAGGCTTATATATAAGGCACATCATTTTCTGGGATCTCAAGTGGATGATCAAAGTGTGTAGTGAGGTTTCTCCACCGTTGCTATGTCACAACATTAATGTCCATGAGTCCTACGGGACCTCTTGTATCTCTGTTCAGCTGCCAACTCTATAGCAAATCCTCTCTGCAAGGCCTCAAGGAGTCTGTTGTGGATGCACGGCCAGCCCTGTGCAAGGCTTCAAAATGAGTACCACTGCCACTTCTGCAGCCACTTCTCTGTACATCTGCTTCACCTCAGGACTCCCAGTCACTTCAGCAGGCTCAAACTCCAATCTCTGAGTTTTTAATTCAACAACCCCGCTACTCTGTTTGGGTTATACCTTCTTATGTCTCTGCAGGAAGGATGGCAGTGCTATCTTCAAGCTTGGTTCTGTGATTGGATTTTCCTCACAACTTGTATCTTGGTTGTCTGTTGCCTGATGTACAAAAACAGTGACTCATCAATTTTGTCCAGTTTTATGCTTGTTCTCCACTGGAAGGAGAGTCTAGTGACTCAATATCATAACCAGAAACCAAAGCATCATCACCTTAACTGGATTACTGCAGCATCCTCTGCCTATCTCCCTGCTTCTACTCTTGCCCACTCCCCCATCATCATAGGCTAGTCTCAGCCTATTGGTCAGAGTCATTCTGGCTAAACAGTTTGCAGCATGCTGCTCTATTACTAAAAACCACCTATGGCTTTCTGGGGAAAATAAATGCTTTCAATGACCTGTCTGATCTTCCCCCAGTCCTCACCACAGCTGGGTTTCTAACCACATATTCTCATCGTTTTCATTTGTGCTACACCGGTGTTCTCCCTCTTGTAGATGTCCCAGCCATGCGTTGGAGCTGCACACCCACTGCTCTTGGTCCATAGCCTGCTTCCCGTCATCCAGTGGCTCTCCACCTTACTGTCTTCACTTTTATTTCAAGCCTCATCTCCTTCCTGAAACTTTTCTAGCAACCTTTCCAAAATTGAATTTCCCCCATCAAACTGCATGACATTTTCTCTCTACTTCTATATGTCTTTTCCTCCATGAAACCTGTCAATAACTACAACATGGCCTCTTGTGAATAATGACCTTGTCTGTTATTTGCCTTCCACATTTAGAAATAAAAGCTTCAAAAAGCATAGACATTTTGTGTTTTCTTTGCTTTTGTAACCCCTTCACTTAGAAGAGTATTTGACTCTGAGTAGACTCTTAATATTCATTGAAAGAATAAAAGCTAAAGCAAGTATGAAGAATTTATTTTATACAATAGTAATTACTTACTATTTATTTGTTCACTTAATCTTTAAATTTTGTCAGGAAAACTTATGCTGTATTAATTATAACACAGAGAAGAGCATTTAAGTTATGTGTTAAAAATACTATATTGATAGCTGGAATAAATTACAGAAGACAACTTTTCCAGATATTTCATTAAATACTTTAAATACTAAGAAGCTTGTAAAAATCACAGAGTGTATTTTCTTTCATTCCAAAGAGGATTACATGGAACCCAGATTATTTTATTTAACAATCATTGAAATAGAGATAAAATATTTTACTGCATTGCACTGTTGATATAATGACATCCTCAACATTGCTGGATATTTTCATGGTTCATACCATTTTACTAAATTACCTCAAACTGCTTTTCTTTTTGTATTTTTCACCATTTTTGAAGTTAGTAAGACTTTCCACTGTAGATTCATTTAAACAAAACAACCATGATTATGGATTTTTTTTTCAAAGATTACATGTTTCCCTGATGGGGTAGAAAATTATTCTTCCTGTTGATAACCTCGGGCAGCTTGGCTCTCTGGTGGATTCTACTCTCTTCCCTTGCTCTAGTTTGAACCGCAAGTCCTGATGCTCTGAGACATGTTCCTCAGTGATAGATCCATGGGCTACTGACTGGGTGTGGCCCTGTGAGGCACTAGAGGGAGACTGGCAGTTGGAGAGAGGAATCAAGCCAGCCTTGTCTTCTCTTTATCTCCTTGCAATGGCAGTGGCTATGTGATGGCCTCAGTTTCCCCTGGGAGTTTCCCAGGGGTGAGTTACATCACCTCCATCACTTCCCCATGGCACTCACTAGCCTGGTGCAGTGGCTTCCTGCTGATGCTCATCCCTGGGTACTCGCATTCTCTTTTGGCTCCCTGCCCCTCCGTTACCTGTGCAACAGTTTTTCTGCATTACTTTTTCCCTAGTTAGGTAAATACATAGATACATAATATGGAGACCTAGGTATGTAGAGATCTAGAGGTAGATATAAAGATACATATGTAGGTCTTATGTGGTTTCTCTTTTCCAGGCATTTCCACAGTAAACCCTTAGTCAATGACTCAAGTCATGCTATGAGCAACAATTTCTGTGTTCCACGTCGTGTACAAGCAACACAGTTCTGTGACTCTCCATCTGCCCCAAGTTATGCTTTGGTCAGTCATCCAATTGCTCCCATTGTGCCTTCCTCTTAAAGAGTCCCTGGATATTCCTGTCTAGCTTGAGGGAAGTTACTTCATTATGGTGATTTGGGCACTTGGGGAACCTTTGCCATCTTTTTGACTTAAATCTTGATTTCCCAAAATAAACCAGACATATAAGGAAAGAACATCAATTTAATAGAAAAATCCAATATATTTCCATGTCGATGGCTTTTTTACATTAATTTGGCCTCTCCCTTCTGTCCTATTCACCCTTCCTAAATAGAAAACAAAGTCAATTATTTGATTGGCCATATTAGGAAAAGAATTATAGCTGAACCTGTTTGTCCTCTTGTTCTCTGTTTTATTCAGAAATCTGAAATAGCATCTATTCTTCCATTCTCTGTATCATAAATTTTCGGGGGAAGGGAAGACTGAAGTCTTCAGTTTATCAATAACAGGTTGGGTTCAATGCAGGGTTGCTGAACAGGAAGCCCACTTTGGCAGAGGAGGGAACTGTCCTCTGCAAACAGCCTGATTAGTAATAAAGGCAATTATTTGGTTCTCTACCTCTTTAGTTTCTCCCCTATGCATTAATTAATTCAAACGTGGGGGTAAGGAAGACATTCATTAACACTTTCAAAATCCTAACAACAGTTTACAGTGCAAACGTCATATTTAACACTTCTTTTCTTTTTCTTTTTTTTTGAAACAGAGTCTTACTCTGTCACCTAGGCTTGAGTGTAGTGGCACAATCTCTGCTCACTGCAACTTCCGCCTCCCAGGTTCAAGCTATTCTCCTGCCTCAGCCTCCAGAGTAGCTTGGATTAAAGGCACTTGCCATCATGCGTGGCTAATTTTTGAATTTTCAGTAGAGACGAGGTTTCACCATGTCAGCCAGGATGGTGACATTCAACATTCTTACTGGTAAATTTAACATACTGAGGCTAGAATCCTTGCATCCCTTACTGGGAATATCATGAAAAGAGACTTAAATTTGTGGTAATTCCCAAGGGAGAGATAAATGATACTTTTTGGTCATGTACTTTGAAAGCATCTTTCAAAAACATTAATTATAAAAAGAAATGCTCATATGAGGAGAGGCAGGTATTATTGTGTTGCCCTAACCTGTAACATTTCTGTGAGGAGATGCAAGACCAAGTCCCCACACTGTTTAAGTATTCAGAGGACAGCAGATAGCATGCTCCTTCACATCCATTCACAGCCCCCAGAAATGCTGTGGTTGGCATCACAGTTTCAAAGCATTCAAAAAAATTTCCGGAAGTTTTAACTTTTCACCCAAATGGTTTTGCCTTTTTTTTATCTTAAAAAGAAGAGCTGGCACCATACCAACCATCATAGCATCTTCTTGAGTTGATCATTGCCCACTAGGGATTGAGAAGCAGGCTATGAAAGTCAACAGCTTGGCCATGGTGACTGGATGAGTAAGAGCAATTCAGAGCCTTGACTATTCCTCTACCTTTTCTGCTATCTAATCCAAAGACATAATACTTAGAAAAAAACATACATAGCAGGGGTGTCCAATCCTTTGGCTTCCCTGGGCCACATTGGAAGAAGAATTGTGTTGGGCCACACATAAAATACAGTAACACTAATGATAGCTGATGAGCTAAGAAAAAAAAAACACACACAAAAAAAAATTTCATGACATATTAAGAAAGTTTACAAATTTACGTTGGGCTCCATTCAAAGCCATGTTGAGCCTCATTCAAAGCTGTCCTAGGCCACATGCGGTTTGCAGTCAGTGCGTTGGACAAGTTTGATATATAGTAAAACACTCAGCGTTGCAGAGTTACAGAACATTCTGATCAACTGCTGTGTAAGAAAAATGAATGCCAATTTTCACTCTGTCAATCAGAAGATTCTTCTGTCATTTTCCAGCAACCGTATCTATACAACAGCATCTCCATCCTGCAATTTTAGATGAGATTGTAAATTTACATACAAGATTCAAAGATATATAATACTTATCAGACACAGTTGTACCTGACATTATTTTGTTTATTAAAAGACAACCACTTGTGATAAAATGCCCTTCCTCCAAAAAAATTTAATCAGCTGCTAATCTCTGGAGACGATATGTACTAGCTTATATGGCAAACAAGGAAGCTTTGTGATTCATAATTCTGAGATGGGGAAATGATCCTGGATTCTCTGGGTGGGCCCTAAATGCAATCCCTTGTTATAGACAAGCGATAACATACACCCAGAAGAGAAGGAGACAGGAACACAGAAATAGAAGTGATGTGGCCACAGGCTAAGGAATATAACAGTCACCTGAAGCTGGAAGAGGCAAGAAATGGATTTTTCCCCAAAGCTTCTATAGGGAGTGGGCCCTGCTGACACCTTGAGTTTGGTCTAGTGAAACTAATTTCAGACAGGGAATTTCTTGTCTTCAGAACAGGGAAATAATGCATTTCAGGTTTGTTTATGGAAATTTATCATAGCAGCAACAGGAAATTAACACATAATTCACTGGCCCCCATTTTCTTGCTCAGGTAAAAACGTCCCTTGTGTTCACTCTCTTTGGACGTTCGGGCCCACTCAGGTGGCCCATGTGCTACTGCAGGCATAGCCCTTGCTCATTGCATGAGGTGCATTGTCCAAATTCACAGGTTTGACTTGACAAATCATACAAACAAAATAAATTCAGTTTTGACAGACTTTGAAATGAATTGAATTGGTTGACGTGAACATAAAGAACCATATGATTCTTTTAAAAACTACTTCCTATTTTAAAAAGCCCATCACAGCACTTGTGGATTATGACGTATGTATATATGTGTTTGTAGGTATGTATACGTGCATATATATATATGAATCTTTATCCAAAATATTAAGAAAAGTATAGTTTAAATGCCATAATTTATCTTTTAGTGGTAATTTCTAATTTTCTCTACTTTCCAAACATGCTTACCCAAAAATTGGAGATGAAAAGTTTTATTTCTCCATATAGCTCCTTTTTATCATTGTCTCAGTCTGTTCAGCTGCGATATCACTACAGCAGGGATAAAATTTTAAAATATAATCTGCTCTAATCTGTGTAATTGTCTAACAGAAGACAGACAATTGTTGCTTTCTCAATCAGCTTGAGGAAAGTCTCTGAAGCAAACGTCACAAATATGTTCAAATGGTTGGCTAAAATATGCTAAATCAGAGGATGTGTTTTTATTAATAAATTCAAATCTGCAAAATGGTTTCTCCTTGTGTTATTTTTTCCTGCAAACTTGCAGGTTTTTTCCTTTGTGCTGTATGTAGTATTTAAGCCTATATGCTAATCTTGACCTAAATCCCTATTCATCTTTCCATCATTAAACACGATCCTGTCATTCAGATGTCTGAAGGCTTACAAGTGACTGTTTCTACTCTTTTAACTGCATGCAATTTGGCATCCTATTTCCCATAACTGCCATATCCATGTTTTATGGGATTTTGAAAAGGTTTAGGAAAGCATTTTGGACACAGGACAGCCTACTGAATGAGACTTGGAAGGGGCCCTGAGCTACGTGGTGGGGGCCAAGAGAAAGCCCAGCAGTGATTCACGGTGTGTTCACACCGTGTGGGCTGGCAAGTGCGGGAGGCGGCTCTCTGCTAGCAGACTGGAACTAAATTCTTAGACATTCCTGGGCTGCCAAACAATGTCATCACGGGGTTTCCTAAAGAAGCTGTGAATTGGATGTCAGTGTCTTTTGGCTGAAAGAAGAGTTTGTGTCAGACCCCAAGAGGTCTCCTTAGATACATTTTTTTAATTGAGGCTCCTTCTCTTTCCCTGACAAAGAAATGCATTGGCACCTGAGTGTTCTGCGTGGGGAAGACGTTCAGCTCAGCCAGATTCCAAGGGGGAGGGTATTGCAGACTCAGGTGCGGTTATTCCCTCTGCCAGTTCTGTCTTTCACCCCACATTTCCAAAGAAAGTGTGTGCTCTGTCTGGTGCCTGCACACCCTTCCTCCTCACCCAGTGCTCTGTGGTCCTACAATGTGACCACTGTTCTACCTCTAGGGAGGCCTGGCCACACAGCCTCCCGGGGGATCTCGTCGCCATGGCAGACACTTTGGCTATAGCCTGCACCTTCTCTCTCCTTCTCTGACCTTTTATTTCCAGGCTGAAAATTCACAGCTCTTTAACACATTCTGCAGCCGCCCATTTTAGCTTAAATAGAAATGAAGAGAGGATTTAATATTCCAATCCCACCGCATTAGTGTCAAATATGTTTATGCTATTAAGAGGAAAATAAATACGTTCTGTCATACAGATGCCATTCAAATCTAATGGGACTCAATTTCATGCTTTCAATACTGAGAGGAAGAAACCAGATTAGCTCAAATCAAGAATGATTCCTGAACGTTCTCCATTTGCCACATGCCAGATTTCCAGTTTTTTATTGCCTTTTTATCTTATTTTTTTTAATAGCAGCAACACTAGATACCATTCTGATATGCTTTCCCTGGGATCCTATTAAATAAAACTGATTATCTCTGGGTGTGCATCAACTTATAAAGCAGAAGAAGGCACAGAATTTTTCACAGAAGTTATGAGAGGCCTTTCATAACTAAATATTATAAGCATATCTGACACATATGAATTTAAAAAATAGTCATAGGAGAATTCAGTTTGAATTTACTTGATAATTTGAAGAAAATCATGACTCACATTAGACAAAGGATTGTCAAGAGGAGGAGTCACACACCCTCTTCTGCTTGATTCTCTCAACAACTGTAAGACAAGGTTATGTCATCATTTCGTTTTGAAGGTGACAACCCTGCAGCCTAGCATGGCTTTCCCAGCATCCCACAGAATAAAACATAGGGTTAGGACAGGACTTCAGGGTTTTCCAACTCCTAATCTTCAATCTTTTCCATGGCACATTGAAAGCTACAAACTATGCTGGTAACCAAAAAGATGTTTTGTTATCCATAAATACACTTAAGAAATAGATACTTCGATACTTTGCAGGTATCTGTGGCACCTGACACCTGCCACCAAGCACCAAAGAAGCTCTCCCACCACATCTGATCACGTAGCCCATGTTCATCAAAAACTTACTACCACAACATTGTGTGTGCCTGGGGCTGAAGAGGGTGCTGGTGAGAAAGAACTCTTGTACCTTCAGAGCTCATGCCCTGCTGAGGGGCCAGGGAAGGCATAAAGAAGAAATCGATTAAATTATATCAGAAAGCATCAAGTATTATAAAGAAAAACAAAGAAGCATAGCGGAATCAGAAGAGTGACAGAGGGTGGGGATCGGGGTGGCCTGACCCGTGTGACTGATGGCCGAGACTACATAATTGATTTCTGCCCACAGGGAGCAAACAGAAACAACAGCAACAACAAATAAACCAACAGGCAAAGCCATCAGGAGCTGTGACTTGTAATGGGAAGGAAAACTGGGAGGCTGGGAGACAGGACGATGATGGAAGGGCTGCCCCTACAGAGAGTGGGGTGGGACCCTGTGTTGAGCGAGTGACCTGGAGGCTGAGCTCTGACGGTTGAGAAGGAACCAGCTGAGTCCAGTCAAAGGAGGGGCATTCCACCAGAGCCCTCATCAATTGCACTGGTCTGATAACTGGAAGACCCTGGACTTGAGAGACCCACTTGAAGACCCACACCCAGTGTGGGTGTGGATGAGGGATGGACAGGGAGTGAGTGGAGGGTGGCCCAGGATGGATGTGAAGAGATGGGTCTGAGCCAACCCTGGAATCCCGGTGGCCAGGGGAGAAGTTCAGGTTCATCTTAAGGCTAACGGGAAGCCAGGGCAGTGTTTTGATCCAGGTGGCATTGTGTGGAGCCTGTGTTGTGGGAGGGAGGGTGTAGCAGAGAGCAGTTAGATCTCCTGGGAATATCTGCCATGTCTGCAGAGTGCTGTGAGAGTGACCTGACCACCGCCACAGAGAGGAAAGGGGGCTGAATTTGTGGTGTGCTTGGAGGTAGAACTGACTGACAGGTTAGAGCATAGATGGAGTGTGAATCAAATCATCTGGATGAGGGCAGGGTCTATCCTAAAGGGACAGGGAAGATTTCAGAGGAGGGACCTGTTTGGGGACTGGGGAAGAGAGTGATGCACGTTGCAAAGGTCAACTTAATCAGGGATGCAAGGAATCACTGAGGAAGACAAGTCTTCATCCAGTGGGATTCGGGTAAGACAACTTCAAAGCTCTTTTCAGTGCCCCCATCACCTCCTCCAGGCAGTCACACAGCTGTACCCTGGGGCCTCCAGTGACACCTCTCACGGGGACCTCCCCATCCTTGGACGGGTCTGCCTTGACTCACACCCCGGAGCTTCCTGCCCCAGGACTTGAACCTGACAGATCCATTTGGCCCATCCAGAGAGGGACATAGTGCTGCTTCTCCAAGTGATTTCGTCCAACACTCAAAAGGGGCAACTACGTTCCTCGTTCTGTTTCTCTGAACAGCTAAACAGCTGTCATGGTCTCCACCTTTCCTCTCCCAAGCATTCTCTGGCTACTTGTCCTGGCCATGGCTTTCGAATTTTCCTTTGTTTGTTTAATGCTCTCTGAATGAGGCATCCAGAACTAATGTGGCACCCACGGATGGGGCCAGAGAAATCAGAAAAAGGCTCCTGCCCCCTTCACCTTGGCTGCTGGAGTCTGTTGATCCAGCCTCAGGCAACTCTGCCTTTTGGGCTCCCACACCAGACAGAGGATTCGTTCTGATCCCAGGCAATGAGGCCCTCTTTTTCCACACATGCCTCTGTAAGCTAGGGCTCTTCAGTTCTGCTTTGGAGGACATGGTTTTGGATCCCAAGTCATCTTGGCTACATTCTGATGATCTCTCTGACAAGTGACACTGGAAATGTATTCCTGGTTTCACTGGTGACAAGAACACAATGGAAACTCTGCTATTAGTGCTGGGCCCACAGCCCAAGCTGCAGCCACGGTCAGAGTGTCGTGACTGCACTGCATCGGCTAAGACGGGGTGCTTGTCTAGGAGCTTTGTGAGCACAGACAGGACGCTGTGTGCCTTTGTACAGCCAGTCTGTGGTGTCAGGCAGGCAGGAAATGTGCTATCCTTGAGTGAAGCAGGATCCCACACACTTGGCTTGGTTGTCTGAGACCAAATTCGGAGAGCACTAAATCCTGGCCTAAGAAGCCAGGGCTTTATTCCGCAGGAACTGGAAAATCGTTGTAACAAAGGGCTAAAGAAGCATTTGGAAAGGTCGACCGGTGGGAAGGTTAAGGATGAACTGAAGCTAACACGGTTAACTTTCTATGAACTCCACAAAGAAGTTAATTTGAGGAAAACTTTGAGTTATATCATGGGTAAAATAAGAATAATTGTGACATACTTTGGATATAAAGTGAACATATAAAGTCAATCATTCATTCAATACCATAGTACTTCTGTGTTTTCTCAAAAGAAAATATCCCATTCAAGCTGGGTGAGAGTGAGTTTTACACAAAATCATTCTTGCTTGACAGTGGTACCAGTGAGGAAAGACACATTTGTAGATGCACAGAGCCAGCACGGTACATAGCAAACTATCAGCACAGCGTCTTCCTACAAGAATTATTTCTGTCGGCTGCTAAATATGTGATGTGTTCACATGGTTCAAAAACTCTCCCTCTCCCCAAGGGGTCCACTTACCTAATCCACACCAAGCCCTCTGCCCACGCAGTTTCAGTTTCTTAGGAATCTTTCCCATATTTTCTTGTAGCAATCAGTCTTCCTTCTGCTTTTCCTGCTCTTATTTATTTGATTCTTATAAAAAAGAACTTATTAAATAGGACACAGCCTAGAAACTAATCCAGAACCAGAAACGCACAATGGTCTTCTTAGCGCATGTTCATCAGACACTTATTACCACAACATTGAGTGTGCCTGGGGCTGGAGTGGGTGCCCGGGAGAGAGAGTCTGTTGTAAACCAGTACAGGTAGCTTCGGAGCTCATGCCTGGATGAGGGTCCAGGAAAGGCACAAAGAAGAAGCTGATTAAATTACGTCTGGAAGCGTCAAGCATTATTAAGAAAAAATAAAAAGCAAAGTGGGATCAGAAGAGTGATGGAGGCTGGGGGTCAGGGTAGCCTGATCTGTGTGAGAAAGTGACTGACAGGCAAGAGTACAGAATTGGTTTCTTCCCAGAGGAACCAAACAGAAACAACAGCAACAAATAAAACCGAAGGGCAAAGCCATCATGAGCTGTGATAGGTGATGAGAAGGAAAACCAGGAGGCTCAGCCATGATACTGGATCTGTGGCCAGCCACGCTGAACTGACCCCTGAGTATATCCCAGGTCATACTGTGGAATTATTACTCTGTTTTCAACTTAGTACTAATAGATACTGTGGCTGCGGTTCATCCAATGGATGGAGTTCACTTCCTCCCTGATAATCCTGTTTTACAGTTTCAAGATAAAAGTAAAACAACACAAGAAACAAACAAAAACAAAAACCCTACGTAGAAAGTGTCGGGGAGAGGCATGTAGTACCGATACCACAGACTTTTCTAGAAACCGCCTCTGGACTGTCTTGTGCAACACGAGGGGTACTTGGATTTCTGGGCTGGTCATCCTCTCGTTGCTATTTCATGGAAGCCAATGACGTTCGGTGCTTCTGGCAAGCTCATTATGCAAATTTATATTATTTTGCCATTATAAAACAGACATACTGGCATATCAAAGGAAATTTAGAAAACAGATAAAGATTTTTAAAGTCCATTAGTGTACTAAATTTAGAAAGAGCAGCATTTTCAAAATAGTATGCCTATTGTAAACCGATAAGGAAAAAAATTGTCGTAGCCAAGAGCTCACTGACAGATGAAAATAGTAGAATAATGGAGTAGCAGAATTCTAGAATGGGAAAATGGTTATTAAAAGGAAGAAAGAGCAGACTCCAGCTTTCTTCAGTTGCCTGCCAGTCCCTTCCTGTGAGGGGGATGGCAGACCCTTCAGGAAGAGAAAACAGACTTCACAGTTCCCCTGGTTTTTACTTATAAACCTATAGGCTCCACTCAGCCCTGCCCTGGGGGGAACATGAGGCACAGCTTTAAACAAAGAATCACAGAAATGCATTCATTTCTTTTTTATGTAATTTTTAAATTTTTGAGACAGGGTCTCACTCTGTCACTCAGGCTGGAGTGCAGTGGCACAATCATGGCTCACCACAGCCATGACCTCCCAGCTCAGGTGATCCTCCCACCTTAGCCTCCCAAGTAGCTGGGACTACAGGTGTTTACCACCATGCCCAGCTAGTTTTCATACATTTTGTAGAGATGAGATTTCACCGTGCTGTGTAGGCTGGTCTTAAACTCCTGGACTCAAGTGATCCACCTGCCTCAACCTTCCAAACTGCTAGGATTACAGGCGTGAGCCACCACGTCTGGAGGAGATGCATTTTTTAAGAAGTCCACATCAGTGAAAGATCTAGATTATTGGTATAATATGGAACAAAATAGCATGAGAATAACCCATTGCCCTGGCTTGTGGAATGACTCAGAAAGCTGGGAAGCAGCAGCCCAGCAGAAGCTTGGGGCTCACAAGGGAGGGCATGGGAGCTCCTGGAGGCACCATCTGGGCTTCTCAGCTCCATAATCAAATTTTTATGTCTTTATCATCCCATGAACCAGAACCTAGGGACAGAAATAAGCAGAAGGAAAACAAGCACGATGCATCAAACCATTGTCTATATTACAACTGGATCCAAATTAGCCTTGGGATACAATGTTTACTTAGTTTGCATTTTATATGCTTAGTGCAATAAAGAAATTGAAATGCTCATATGCCTACTGTATAGGAGCGAAGAAACATTCCCTTAATTTTGACATTTTGTGTTTGTTATTCTATTAAATCATAAAGAAATGAAATGAGTCACATGTCTGAACCTCCCGTCCCCAGCTCTGGTCACAGGGCCTCCTACACCTGGGACTAGAGGTGCATTCCAGTGTACAGTAGGTTTCCAAAATCAGAGTGATTTTTCACTTGAATTAGTTCTTTAGAAATGCGTCCCCAAGGAAAGGTGCTACACAAATACGTTTTATTACACTCTCGATCATCAATTTGCCAGACCTACTCTTTTATGGAACTGATAATATGAACCTTTCAATAAAGTATGTCTGACCTACACTGGTCCATCATCATCCTCTCCATAAAATGAGTATATATATGAACCCCAGAAGAGGGGAATCTTGAACACCTGGGTTACAATTACAGCCATGCCGTTGATATAAACCAAAATCCTACAAAATTCCTCTAAAGCTGATAAACTAACCAGATATACAAATAACTATATGCGTAAACCTATAAAAATCTTTCTGAATACAGAAAATATTTGAATAAATTAAGAGTAGATTTGTTACTTCATATAAGACCAGTATATTAAATATATTGATTTATTCACATAACTAAGTAAATTAAAGGCAACCTCAATCAAAATTTCCGCCATTTTTAGAAATTGAAAATTCAAAGTCTTCTGGATAATTCAGAACAAGGCAGGAATATTCTGAAGACAGGAAGTAAGAACAGGGACTTGCCACTCACTAATAAAATATGAAATAAAGCAGCAGTAACTAAAACTGTTCATACTAAAGAGGAAAGGAAAGACAGACTGATAGAGCAGGGAGGCCAGCTGCAGACCGAGTGCACGTGGCCACTTCACGTTTAATGAAGGCAGAATTTCAAATCAAGAAAGGAATGTGTAAATGAGTTAAGATATAGATTAGTTCATACATAGATCAGTTAAGATTGGTTTTAGATTAGTTAAGAAATGGTTTAAAATAACTGCCATCTAGAAAACGACAATGGGTTAGCACTACTTCTTACATGAAGAAATGCTTTTTAAAATAATTGTGGTCTATGAAATTGTTTTTCTAAACATGAGTGGTTATGTAGATTAATAAATATAGCACAGTAATTATTTTGTTGCAAATTTTATGATGAACAAAGTCAAGAAACAATTTATTCAGTGAACAAAAGCAAGAAACAAATGATAATGGAAAATAAAGTATTGCAAGGAGTATTTCAAAATAACATGTCATTATTTTTGTAATAAAAATTATTTAAATAAAAACCAAGACACACATAAAAAACACAGTTCCAATATCATAACTGAATTCAGAAAGAAATTTACAATCTTCTCCCAGAAAAAGTACTAACTAGAGAGATTTTAATGAGAATTAGGCATTGCCTTTAGGAGAACTACAAATACTATCTAAAAAATGTGGAAGCAGATTCAAATATATAAAAAAGTGTAACATGCTTTGGGAGTTAAAATGGATGCCAAAGGACATTGTTCTAACTATTTCTTAGTCTCGAATAACTTGTGAGGATCCTTTGGAACTAAGACCCTTGTGTAGACATCTGGTATACACTGCAAAGCCCAGCGAGTGTGTGACATTCACAAAGGCCTTTTGACATCATCCCAACAACTGACCTAATATGAGACAATGAAGGGAAAGTATCCTCTAATAGTTTTGGTTTTTTTCTGTTTGTGTGCTTTTTATGGCATAAGGGAAATAGAAGAAGATTCAATCTTCCCTTTAAGTATTTAGCTTGGTGCCTGACAAAGGATCCACCTGGGTGGCTAATTAATTAATTTGAATTAATGTAGTAAGAGAAGTGAAAGAGCAATAACTGCTGGACTCGTGTCGCTACTGTCAGGCAGCTGTGAGCAATCAGAAACGCTGGCTTGATAGAACGAATTCAAGTGTGCGTGGTTTTCAATTCCTCGTGGAATTCTTCAGGTCTACATTATGGACACAAGGGGTTCAACCGAAATGAAAAATTTCCAATATGCAGACTGATTTGTAATTGACCTGGAGAACTAGCCAACTGTCTCTCACGAGCATGGTCTTATTTCATAGCCAATCCTATTCCGTAAAGGAATCTGACACTTTTCTAACCACAGGGAATTGGAGACACAGCTTTCATCTTCTGTTTGTATCACCTCCTTTCTCCTTCATTATAGTGGGTTGAACTTTGTCACTCTAAAAAGACATGTTCAAGTCTGAATCCCCGGTACCTGTGAATGTGCTCTTACTTGGAAATAGCGCCTTGAAACATAATCAAGTTAAGATGAGGCAATGCTGGATTACACTGGGCCGTAAATGCAATGACTCTCTCCAGATACGGCAAGAAGTGTCACAGAGACACACAGAGGGAAGAAGGCCATCTGTTTATTCACATTCCCAACTTTATGCCATCCATTCATTCCATTATTTGGAAGCCAAGATAACCCTCTTAGCTTTGTTCCTCAGTGCTGTCTCCTGAAACCCAACACGGAGAGTCACACAGTTTAGGTACTGAATGAAAGACCCGGACTCCAGACATGATCACTGCCTCTCCCCCAACAGTTCACTCTGTGGCTACAAATGATCACTTCTGATAATGCCTGGATCTAAATGAGTGAGTTATTTGTTTCTGTTTGTTTAGAGAGTCCTGTGTAGCTTGAATGAGGGTATTGGCCCAGGAAAGTCTTTCTAGCCCCATTGTGAAATCTCTGTGCCTCCTTCAATTTCTTCATTTTTAAATGAAGACAATTTTACGCCTCACATGGGATTGTTAACATCATCACATTCTGGGAATTACAATGAGCACATACACTTGCATTTAACCCTTGCTAATCACATTGTGATTAACCAAAGAAGTGAACATGATCTGAAGCTGTGAGTCAGGAACCAAGGTAAAGATCCAAATGATATGAAGAACTCAAACCCACCTGAAAGTCAGGAGATGGTGAGCTTTTTCTCAGCCCAGGACAGCTGGCCTATGTTGACCCATAAACTGCGAAAATTTTCATCCTTAAGAATGGACAAGAGGCCCAACACCAGCTTCCTTGCAAGTGCTCACTGAGCTCCCAGCTCCAACAGAACAGATTGAATACAACAGTATTCACCAAGAGTGAGTTATCACCAGGAGCGAGTTTTCACCAAGAGCGAGTTTTCTGCTGAGCAAGATTTTGCCTAGCACATGTGATCCACGGGGTCAGTGAGGCTGCACGCATTTTTGGATGTCACCTGGTGGCAGTGATGAGGAGGATGTGATGAAGAGAAAGTGGATGAAGGAACAGAGAGACCCCTAAAAGGAAGCATCAGTCTGGAGACGCTAAGAAGAAAAAAAAAATAGAAGTACCTAGGAAATTAAACAGAACACAGAAGACCAGATTAGAGGCTCATTTCAACAATAGGAGTTATCAGGGATAGGCAAGGGAGGAAGACAACGTACTGGGCTAATGCTCAGATCATTCCAGCGAACTTTTCATGTGACTTTAAAAGGAGCTGGACTGGATGGGGTCTGGACTGTGCACTTAAGTGGACAAACCTCATATTTAAATTTGCAAAAATTGGGGTGGGGGGGCAGGGCCAAGATGGCTAATTAAAAATGGCAGCGATCTGAGGCTTCCATCAAAAAACAAAACAAAACAAAACCATAATAAGCATGTGAATCCTTCACCGGCAACCAAGGTATCCAGGTTCTCTCAGAACTGGCTAGAAGGCTGATGTGATCCATGGAGAGGAAGGAAGAGTAGTGTGGTGCTGAGGCCCACCTGAGAGCCACATAGTGCATGGGAGCCCCTCCCTCCAACCAAGGGAGGCGATGAGCGAATGTGCTACCCACCTGGGGAAATCGTACTTTTTCCACAGAACTGTGCAACCCATGGATCAGAAGATATCACACCAAACCCACGCCACCAAGGCCTAGACTCCCAGCCCCAGAGCTGCACAGATTCTCAACAGCTGGAAATCTGTTTAAGCCTAGTGACCTCCCTAGGGAGGAGTGATCAGCACCAGAGCTGCAGTTACCTGCTGTCTAAGCCTTTGTGTTCCTCACAACTGCCTAACACATTAAGATTGCTGGGTGGTGGAAGGGCAGCATCTATCTCTATAGCTCCAGGTTGCACTTTTTCACTCACTAGCACTAGGGAGGCTGGACTGATTGGTCCCAAGATGTGTCCCCCACAGCCAAACACAGCAGCTGCAGCAGAGTGTCTCTTCAGGCCTGACCCTGATTCATCCTTCCTCAACTGAGCGGGGCTTCCATGCAGGAACTCCTGTAGCTCCAGCAGAGGCTCAGGGACAGAATCTGGATCTCCCTGGGACTGAGCCCCTAGTGGGAGGGGTGGCCACATTGTCTGCAGACCAGCAGACTTAGCCTTTCCTCCTGGTAGTTCTGAGGAATCTAGGCAGTGCAGATGAGTGAGTTTCCCTCCAGCAAGGCACATGTCCTCCACCAAAGGACAGTCAAAGAGCTTTGTTAAATGGGTCCCATTCCCCATGCCACCCAACTGGATGAGACTCTCTAACAGGTGTTGTCAGACACTCTATACAGGCACAATCCTACTGGCATCAGATTAGTGCCCTTTGAGGTCAAAGATCCCAGTAGAAGGAGCAGGCACCCATCTTTGCTGTTCTCCAGCTGTGGGAGTGAGCCAGATGAACAAGGCCTGAAGTGAAACCCCAGCAAACCACAGGAGCCCTGCAAAAGAGTGACCTGGTCATTGGAAGAAAAACAAACAACAGAAAACAACAACAGCAGCATCAACAACAAAAGCCCCCAAAAAAACCCCATCCAAGGGACAGCAGCCTCAAATATCAAAACTGGACAAACTCACGAAGATGAGAAATAGTCAATGAAAAAACGCTGAAAACTCAAAAGGCAGGAGTGCCTCTTCTCCACTGAATGGTCACAAGATCTCTCTAGCAAGGGCACAGAACTGGATGGAGAATGAGATGGATGAATTGACAGAAGTAGCCTTCAGAAAATGGATAATAAATAAAAAAAAAATATGCTGAGCTAAAGAAACATGTTCAGGCCAATACAAAGAAGCTAAGAGCCTTGATACAAGGTTAGAGGAGCTGCTAACAAGAATAAACAGTTCAGAGAGGAACATAAATGACCTGAGGGAGCTGAAAAACACAGCATGAGAACTTTGTGAAGCATACATAAGTAACAATAGCTGAATCGCCTAAGCTAAAGAAAGGATATCAGAGTTTGAAGACCACCTAGCTGAAATAAGGCATGCAGACAAGACTAGAGAAAAATGAACTAAAAAGAATGAACAAAGCCTCCAAGAAATATAAGACTTCATAAAAAGACCAAACCTATGATTGATTGTAGTGCCTGAAGCAGACAAGGAGAATGGAAACAAGTGGAAAACACACTTCAGGATATTTTCTAGGAGAAGTTTCCCAACCTAGCAAGACAAGCCAACATGCAAATTCAAAAAATACAGAGAACACCACTAAGATACTCCATGAGAAGACCAACCCCAAGACACATAATCATCAGATCCTCTAAAGTTGAAATGAAAGAAAAAATGTTAAAGGCAGCCAGAGAGAAAGGTCAGGTCACCTACAAAGGGAAGTCCATCAGACTAACAGCAGAACTCCCAGCAGAAACTCTACAAGCCAGAAGAGGTTGAGGGCCAATAGTCAATGATTTTTAAGAAAATGATTTTCAACTCAGAATTTCATGTCTAGCCAAACTAAGATTCATACGCAAAGGAAAAATAAAATCCTTTCCAGACAAGCAAATGCTGAGGGATTTTTTTTACCACCAGACCTGCCTTGCAAGAGCTCCTAACAGAAGCCCTAAATATGGAAAGAAAAAACTGGTACCAACCACTGCACAAACACACCAAAATGTAAAGACCAATGACACTATGAAGAAACTGCTTCAACTTGTGTGCAAAATAATCAGATAGCATCATAACAACAGGACCAAATTCACACATTACAGTACCAGCCTTAAATGTAAATGGGTTAAGTGCCCCAATTAAAAGATGGAGACTGGCAAATTGGATAAAGAGTCAAGACTCATCAGTGTGCTGTATTCAGGAGACCCATCTCATGTGCAAAGACACACATAGGCTCAAAAAAAGATGGAGGAAAATTTACCAAACAAATGGAAAGCAGAAAAAGCAGGGATTGCAATCCTAGTCTCTGATAAAACAGACTTTAAACCAACAAAGATCAAAAAGACAAAGAAGAGAATTACATAATGGAAAAGGGAACAATTTAACAAAAGAGCTAACTAGTCTAAATATATAGGCACCCAATACAAGAGCACTTAAATTCACAAAACAAGTTCTTAGAGACCTACAAAGAGACTTAGACTCCCATACAACAATAGTGGGAGACTTTAACACCACACTATCAATATTAGACAGATCAACAAGACAGAAAATTAACAAGGATATTCAGGACTTGAACTCATCTCCGGATCAACTGTACCTAATAGATATCTACAGAACTCTTAACCCCAAATCAACAGAATATACATTCTTCTCAGTGCTACATGGCACTTATTCTAAAATAGACCACAGAATTGGAAGTAAAACACTCCTCAGCAAATGCAAAAGAGCTGAAATTATTAAAAAAAAAAAAAACAGTCTCTCAGACCATAGTGCAATCAAATTAGAACTCAAGATTAAGAAATTCACTCAAAACTGCACGATTACATAGAAATTGAACAAGCTGCTCCTGAATGACTCCTGGGTAAATAATGAAATTCAGGCACAAATCAATAAGTTCTTTGAAATAAATGAGAACAAAGAGACAATGTACCAGAATCTCTGGGACACAGCTAAAGCGGTGTTAAGAGGGAAATTTATAACATTAATGGCCACATCAGAAAGCTAAAACGATCTCAAATCAACACCCTAACATGCAAATTCAAAAAATACAGAGAACACCACTAAGACACTATTAAATTAAAACAGATAGAGAGACAAGAACAAACTAATTCAAAAGCTAGCAGAAAACAAGAAATATATAATATTAGAGAAGAATTGAAGGAGATAGAGACACAAAAACCACTCCAAGGAATCAATGAATCCAGGAGCTGTTTTTTTGGAAAAAAAAAAAAAAAAAAAAGTAATAATAATAACAACATAGATAGACCACTAGCTAGATTAATAAAGAGAAAAACAGAGAAGAATCAAATAAACACAATAAATAATGATAAAGGTAATATCACCACAGATCCCACAGAAATACAATCTAAATTAGAGAATACTATAAACACTTCTGAACAAAAAAAAAAAAACTAGAAGTTCTGAATAAATGGATAAATTCCTGGACACATACACCCTCCCAAGACTAAACCAGGAAGAAGTTGAATCTCTGAATAGACCAATAACAAGTTCTGAAATTGAAGCAGTAATTAACAGCCTACAAAGCAAAAAAGCCCAGGACAACATGGATTCACAGCCAAATTCCAATGGGGTAAAAAGAGGAGCTGGTATTGTTCCTTCTGAAACCAATTCAAAAAATTGAAAAGGAAGGACTCCTCCCTAACTGTTTATTGAAGCCAGCATCATCCTAATACCAAAACCAGAAAGAGACACAACAACAAAAGAAAACTTAAGGCAAATATTCCTGAACATCTAAGTGAAAATCCTCAATAAAATACTGGCAAACTGAATCCAGCACCACATCAAAAAATATATTCACCACGCTCAAGTCAGCTTCATCCCTGGAATGCAAGGCTGGTTCAACATATGCAAATCAATAAACATAGTCCATCACATCAACAGGACCAAAGACAAAAACCACATAGTTATCTCAATAGATGCAGAAAAAGCCTTTGATAAAATTAAACATTTCATCACATTAAAAACTATCAATAGGGAGAGAGATCCAAGATGGCTGACCACTAGCAGCTCGGGATTGTAGCTCCCAGTGAAAGCTCAGAGAACGAGAGGATGCCACACTTTCAGATGAATTTTTGTTGCTCACGGACCAGGAGATTCCCAGCAGAGGAGCCCCACGAGTCGCCAGTGTGACTCTTGTGGCCGGCACGGCAGTTTTGCTGGCTGGCGCTTCAGTGCAGCAGTTCTTGGTGCAGAGTGAGTGGGACTGGGTCCCCTTTTGACCAATTCCTGGGCAGAAAAGCACCATCAATCTTAACACCACTGTTTTGGCCAGTGCAGTGGATTACTCAGATTTCATTCAGCACTGGGAATCAACAAGTTGGACGTCCAGTCAGAAACCTAATTTGAAAGTCGGAAATCACAAAGACAACAGGTGGATAAATTTACAATGATGGGAAGAAACCAGTGTAAAAAGGCTGAGAGTACCCAAAATCAGAATGCCTCTCCCTCTACAGGGGATCACAGTTCCTCATCAGTAATGGAAAAAGCCTGATGGAGAATGAGTGTGTTCCATTAACAGAAGTAGGCTTCAGAAGGTGGATGATAAGAAACTTCTGTGAATTAAAAGAACTTGTTCTAACCCAATGTAAAGAAACTAAGAACTTTGAAAAAAGGTTTGATGAAATGCTAATGAGAATAGACAATTTGGAGAGGAATATAGGTGAATTAATGGAGCTGAAAAACACAACACAAGAACTTTGCAAAGTATGCACAAGTTTTAACAGTCGAATTGATCAAGCAGAAGAAAGGATATCAGAGTTCGAAATAAAATGAGTAGTCAAGATTAGAGAAAAAAGGATAAAAAAGAATGAGCAAAGTCTCCAAGAAATATGGGACTATGTGAAAAGACCTAATCTACGTTTGATAGGTGTACCGAATGTGACAAAGAGAATGAATCCAAGTTGGAAAATACTCTTCAGGAGATTATTCAGGAAAACTTTCCCAACCTAGTAAGACAGGACAATATTCAACTCCAGGTAATACAGAGAACACCACAAAGATATTCCTCAAGAAGACCAACCCCTAGGCACATAATCGTCAGATTCATTAGGGTTGAAATGAAGGAGAAAATACTAAGAGCAGCCAGAGAGAAAGGTCAGGTTACCCACAAAGGGAAGCCTATCAGACTTACAGAAGATCTCTCAGCAGAAACCCTACAAGCCAGAAAAGAGTGGGAGCCAATATTCAACATCCTTAAAGAAAAGAACTTTCAACCCAGAATTTCATATCCAGCCAAACTGAGCTTCAAAAGCAAAGGAAAAATAAAATCTTTTGCAAACGACCAAGTACTTAGAGATTTCTGCAAAGACCTGCTTTGCAGAAGCTTCTGAAAGAAGCACCCTACATATAAAGGAGCAACCAGTATCAGCCTTTCCAAAAATATATCCAGCTAACATCAAATGGCAGTATTAAACTCATATATATTATTAACTGGATAAAAAGCCAAAACCCATCGGTACACTGTATCCAGATCTATCTCACATGCAACAATACACAAAGACTCAAAACAAAGGGACAGAGGAAGATTTACCAACCAAACAGAGAGCAAACATAAATAAATAAATAAAAAGCAGGAGTTGCAATTCTCACCTCTCATAAAATAGACTTTAAAGCAACAAAGATCAAAAGAGGCAAAGAAGGACATTACATAATGGTAAAAGAATCAATGCAACAAGAACAGGTAATGATCCTATATATACACGTACCCAATGCAGGAGCACCCAGATACATAAGACAAGTTCTTAATGACTTATAAAGAGACTTAGCCTCCCACACAATAATAGTGGGAGACTGTAATATCACATTGTCAATATTAGACTGATCAACGAGATAGAAAATTAACAAGGATATCCAGGACTTGAACTCAGACCCGGAACAAGTAAACTTAATAAACATTTATAGAACTCTCCACTTCAAATAGACAAAACATACATTCTTATCAGTACCATATCACACCTATTCCAAAAGTGACTACATAATTGGAAGTAAATCACTCCTCAATAATTGCATAGCATTTCATAGGTTTAAATGAAATATTGGTTGGCTGCTTGTTTGTTATTTTCTTCCCTTATTCCTTCCTGTCCCCATTGTTAAGCACAATTATTGGCATAAAAGAGGTTTTCAATTCCCATTTTTAGACGGCATTCTAGCCTGGGCAATAAAGCAATACTTCTGTTCTCTCTCCCTCTTTCTCTTCCTTTTTCTTCCTCTTCTTCATTCTTTTTTTTCTTCCTCTCTTCCTTTCTTCCTTTTTTCTTTCTAAAAAAAGAACTATCAATAAACTAGGTATTGATGGAACATATCTCAAAATTATAAGAGCTATTTATAACAAATTCACAGGCAATATCATACTGAAAGAGCTAAAGCTGGCAGCATTCCCTTTGAAAACCAACCCAAGACAAGGATGCCCTCTCTCACCATTCCTATTTATATAGTATTGGAAGTTCCGGTTGGAGCAATCAGGCTAGAGAAAGAAATAAAGCGTATTTAAATAGAAAGAAAGGATGTCAGATTATCTCTGTTTGCAGGTAACATGATTTTATATTTTAAAAACCCCATTATCTCAGCCCAAAAACTCTTAAACTAATAAGCAATTTCAGCAGTCTCAGGATACAATATCAATGTGCAAAAATCACAAGCATTCCTTTACACCAACAATAGACAAACAGAGAGCCAAATCATGAATGAAGTTCCATTTACAATTGCTACAAAAAGAATAAAATATCTAGGAATATAGCTAATAAGGGATATGTAGGACCACTTCAAGGAGAACTGCAAACCACTGCTCAAGGAAATAAGACAGGGCACAAATAAATGGAAAACATTCCATCTTCATGAATAGGAAGAATCAATATCATGAAAATGGCCATATTACCCAAAGTAATTTATAGATTTGATACTATTCCTGTCAAACTATCATTGACATTTTTCACAGAATTAGAAAAAAAAACACTATAAATTTTATATGGAATCAAAGAAATTCCATATAAAATTTATATGAGAGTCCATATAGCTTAGACAATCCTAAGCAAAAAGAACAAAGCTGAAGGTGTCACACTACCTGACTTCAAACTATACTACAAGGCAACAGTAATCAAAACAGCATGGAATTGGTACCAAAACAGGCATATAGATCAATGGAACAGAACAGAGTCCTCAGAAATAACACCACACATCTCCAATCATTTGATCTTCGATAAACCTGACAAAAACAAGCAATGGGGGAATGATCTCCTATTCAGTAAATGGTGCTGGGAAAACTGGCAAACCATATGCAGAAAACTGAACCTGGACCCTTTACTTACACCTTACACAAAAATTAACTCAAGATGGATTAGCGACTTAAATTTAGAACCCCAAACCATAAAAACCCTAGAAGAAAACCTAGGCAATACCATTCAGGACATAGACATGAGCAGGCAAAGATTTCACGATGAAAAAAGACAAAAGCAATTGCAACAAAAGCCAAAATTAACTAATGAGATCTAATTAAATGAAGAGCTTCTGCACAGCAAAAGCAACTAGCATCAGAGTGAACAGGAAACCTGTGGAATGGGATAAAATTTTTGCAATCTACCCATCTGACAAAGGTTTAATATCTGCAGTCTACCCATCTGACAAAGGTTTAATATCCAGAATTACAAGGAAGTTACATTTATGAGAATTAAAAACATACAACCCCATAAAAAAGTGGGCAAAGGAAATGAACAGACACTTCTCAAAAGAAGACGTTTACATGCTCAACAAGCATATGTAAAAAGCATAACATCACTGGTCATCAGAGAAATGCAAATCAAAACCACAGTGAGATACCATCTCATGCCAGTCAGAATGGCAATTATTAAAAAGTCAAGAAACAATAGGTGCTGGCAAGGCTGTGGAGAAATAGAAATGGTTTCACACCGTTGGCTGGAGTGTAAATTAGGTCAACCATTGTGGAAGACAGTATGGCAATTCCTCAAGGATCTGGAACTAGACATACAATTTAACCCACCAATTCCATTACTGGGTATACACCCAAAGGAATATAAATCATTCCACTATAAAGAAACATGCACACATATGTTTATTGCAGCACTATTTACAGTAGCAAAGTCATGGATCAAACACAAATGCCCATTAATCATAGACTGCATAAAGGAAATGTGGTACATATACAGCATGGTATACTATGCAGCCATAAAAAGGAATGAGATCATGTCCTTTGCAGGGACATGGATGAATCTGGAAGCCATCATCCTCAGCAAATTAACACAGGAACAGAAAACCAAACACTGCATGTTCTCACTCATAAGTGGGAAATGAACAATGTGAACGCATGGACACAAGGAAGGGAACATCACACACCAGGGCCTGTTGCGGGATGGAGGTGAGGGGAGGGAAGTTAGAGGACAGGTCAATAGGTGCAGCAAACCACCATTGCACATGTATACCTATGTAACAAATTTGCAGGTTCTGCACTTGGATCCCAGAACTTAAAGTAAAATAATAAACAAATAAATAAATAAATTTGCAGAAATGAGTAACACTGCCTTAACCTTCTTTTTATTTACTATTTTGCATTTAATCATGCCTATAACTATTATACCTAGTGATTATTATTGTAACTAATCATTACATTTAATATTAAACATTTGATAAATGCAGAAAAGCACAAGGGAAAAATAACGATGGCCCCATAATGATACTATTCAATGATTACTTTTAATATTTGGTAAGTTATCTGATTCTACAAAATAATGCCATGCTGTTTTAAAAACAAATTTTAAATAACTAATGTAAACTTTTTTCCAAGCAATTGAATATTTTTCTACAAAATTATTTCAACTGACTCTGTAGCCATAGAGATAGACCAATTTACATCTCCAGTTTTTTTAATTGCATAGTTCATTTGTTTTCAGGTTTTAGCATTAAAAATAAGGCCATGTCAAACATACTCGAGACACAAAGTTGCAAAACGTCTTCTCTCTGTTGCTTTTATTCTTACCACCCCTCTGAAGAATCCACACTTTCACGTTCCAGTTGTGTTTCCATGGTCTAGCTCTGGGTCCCCACCTAGTTCTCATTTTGAATTGTAATCCCCACAATCTTCATGTGTCATGGGAGGGACCTTGTGGGAGGTGACTGGACAATAGGCAGTTTCCCACATGCTGTTCTTGTGATAGTGTATGAATTCTCACAGGATATGATGGTTTTATTAATGGTAGTTTTTCCTGTGCTCTCACATGCTCTCTCTCTCTCACATACCTACTACCATGTAAGGTGTGCCTGCTTCCCCTTCCACCATGATTGTAACTTTCCTGAGGCCTCCCCAGCCATGGAGAACTGTGAGTCAATTAAACCTCTGTCCTTTATAAATTATGCAGTCTTGGGAAGTTTTTTTGTTTTGTTTTGTTTTTTTGAGATAGAGGCTCACTCTGTCACCAGGCTGGAGTGCAATAGCATGGTCTCGACTCACTACAACCTCCACTTCCCAGGTTCAAGTGATTCTTCTGCCTCAGTCTCCCGAGTAGCTGGAACTACAGGCAGGCACCATCATGCCGTTAATTTTTGTGTTTTTAGTAGAGATGGGGTTTCACCATGTCAACCAGGATGGTCTTGATCTCTTGACCTCATGATCGCCCATCTCAGCTTCCCAAAGTGCTGGGATTGCAGGCGTGACCCACCGCACCCCACCAAGAAATTATTTATAGCAGTGTGAAAATGAACTAATACATGTGTTTAACCATAAATTGAGAAATCACAAACATTTTCATTGTTTTAATCTTTTCCAATTGACAGATAGCAATAATTTCACATTTATATTTGAAATTTATACCCCATTGATTATCACTGAGATTAATCAGTTTCAGGGTTGATGGTATTTGTATTGCTTATGTTTATTTTTAAAATTCTTAATTGTTTATTCTCATTTTTAACTATTTATTCAGAATTTATCTATCTTAATTATTTGCAGGATGTCTTTGTGTATTAATATTCACATTTATGAATCACATTTATTGTCTTTTTATTTGATTTTGGATAATATAATCATATAATAATTTCAAATTTCTGTAGACAAGACCCTAAATCTTTTATTCTATAGTTTTTGGTTTTGGTTGGATACTTAACATGGCCTTTTGTGATGCCAAGTTCTAATAAATAAACTCTATGTTTTGTTCTTCTTCTGGTCTTAACATTTAAATAGCTAATCCCTTTGCATATTGTCTGTGGGCATGTGGGGAGAAGATGGAGAGTTTGACTTACTTTCTTTCCATCCCCTAGATTCTAATCTGCCTGACTAGGCTCAGTTCTTTTTTTCTCCCTGTCTTGTAGATGCATTTCGTAATTATGTTTTAGAAAACATATTCCTTTATACATTTTGAAAAGGTTATGTCATAGCCATAGATTTATTTGATAAAAAATGAAGATTTTACATTTTTATTTGTATCTAATGTTTTTAAAACTCCTAATATACAGGTTGGATTCACTGAGAAACAGCATCTGAGATACAGATGAACATCATGGAAGTTTTTTAGGGACTGATCACAGGATCAAAACCTATGAATGGAGGAGAAAAAAAGGAGAATTGGGCAGAGGGAGAATGAGGTGCAGCCCCATTGAGATCTCTGCTAACCCTATAGGCAGAAAACCTTGTATCTAAGATGCCTCCTGAGAGTGGTCCAGTGTTGGAGTGAGGAGACAGAGTCTCTATGTTACTGCATTAGCCAGTCATTGTCTGAGGGCTGCTGAGAAGGCAGCAGGATCTTGGGCAAGGTGACTTTCAGCCAAGGCAATTCCTGAGAAGCTACCAGCCAAAAATGTTTTCAGCAGCCAGGGAAACAAAGTCCTTCTGTTCTGGAAGGGGATCTGGGAGGTGCAGCCTAGTGTCCTTGAGAGCCCACTGTCATGGTCTTTCTGATAGGCTTGCTACACATGTGTCCTGGGAGCAGCTCACCCAAGAGGCTGCTGGCATCACCTTTCGGGAAGCTTAGCAGAGGAAACTTACTGGAATAAACTATAGTCTCTGGCACTAAAGCCAGACTCAAATCTACAAACAATGCACATGCCTGGGTGAGACCCAGCTCCTAACCCTGGGGATCTGAGTCTGTGTTTATCATGCTCTTATCAGCGAATGGTTCCATTCACTGTCAAAACTGGAGAAGAAAGTCCTAAGAACCACCTATGTGGACACCATGTGTCAAGCTTTTCTCCTCAGCTCCATGGAGAGGTGACAATACACCCTCCTGATGGCAGCAGTAGGACCTCCTTGCCACAGCAGAAGGACCTCCTCTGGTGGCCTGCTGTGCCATGTGCACTGTGGCATTTCCCTTTCTATCAAATGGGTCATTTCGTCTGATGTGATGTCACAAGAAATGCCATATTTGGAATCAGTCATTCTGTAAGGGGTTGGCTTTCCTTTGGCACAAACAGTCTGAACTACTCATGTGGTGGCTGAAGTTCTGCATTCAGTGGAATTCTGGTGTGTCCTGTAGAAATCAGGACCTCTAAAATCCACAGAAATCTCAACTGTCTAGATGAAAATCATACCTTCACAAGTGGATGTTCTTGTATACAAGTGAGTTAGAAGGAATGTGCCATGCTCTCAGATAGAAATTAAGAGTCCTTTATTAGCCGGCAACTGAGAGATGGCTAATGCTCAAAATTCTCTAGGCCTTGAGGAAAGGGCTTGATTATCTTTTATACCTTGATTTAGGTAAGGGAGGGGGTACCTAGCTGAGGTGGAATTTTACAGAAACAGAAAAAGCAAGTTAGTAGAAGGCATTAAGGGGGGAAGCAGGGGGAACTTTCCATACAATCACTAATGGGGTGTTCAGGTACTTTCTACACAATAATCAAAGGGAGTTTTTCACAATGGCAGGTGGGCTCGCCAAGCAGGGTGCAGGTACAATGGTTACAAGTGCTAAGAACAACATGCTTCAAACCTCAGCCTTCACAGCTCTGGGTACAGCATGACACAGTTATGAACCTGATGGGCCGTGGCAGGGAGGGAGAGGTGAGGCTGGAATTTTCAGCTAAAATGGAGCCAGTCAGGCTAGCCCAATTTAGGTTACCACAGATATGATGAAGGACAAGGCCACTTCTGCTGGCCCTCCACAGGTTCCCTCCCATGACACATAGAGATTATGGGAATTACAGTTCAAACTGAGATTTGGGTGGGGACACAGCCAAATGACATCACCAGGAAGGACATTCGGAAAACTCTTAAAGGGGATGAAAGAATTAGTCACATGGAGATCTAGGGTAAGGACTTTCTAAGCAGAAAGAGCATCCAGACAAAGGTCCTGAGGCTGGAGGAAGCCTGGTGGAATGGAAGACCTGATGGCTGGAACATCTGGAGTAGAGAGAACAGGGAGAAATTTGTTGGTGAGGAAAATAATGCAGAGCTAGATTATGTGGCGTGTAGCAAGCAATTTTAGATGAAGAAGGGACGTTTTCAACAGAAAGGGATACCAGGAACAGACATTTACAATGAGCCACTCTGGATTCTGTATCTAGGACAGACTCCAGGGGATGTTGGATAGGGTCAGGGTCAGGAACATGGAGACCAATTCTGAGGCCACTGTGGAAACGTGGGCATGAGATTGTGGTCCCTCAGAATAGAGTGGTAGTCCTGGAGATGGTAAGAAATAATTAGATTGCTGGAAAAGTTTTTAAAATAAAAACCAAAATGATTCTCTCACTCAAAGGATATGGAATGTGCAAGAGTGATAACAGCTAAGAACAACCCCAGGTTTTGGGGAGGCAAAAAATTGGTAGAGGAGAATACTACCAGCTGAGAACGGAAGGCTGGGAATGGGCTCAGTGTTGAACGTGTGCAGCGTCCAATGTGAGTAAAGCACTCAAGTGGAGATGTCGAAGAGACAGTTGGACAAAGGAGCCCAGGTCGGGAGGCTGCAGTGTAGACTGTGGACTTGAGCCGCATCAGTGTGTGGATGGTATTTGAAGCCGTGAGACTGCATAAGTTCATGGGAGGAATGTGTGTGGACAGAGAGGAGAGTAAGACTGAGTTCTGGGCCGTACAAAGTGAAAAATCAGAGGGGAAAGAAAGAAAAATTTGTTATGAGAAAAACCACAGGAGTGTGGCATTGTGGAATCTAAGAGAAGACATAAATCAAGAGAGAGGAAGGGGTCAACAGGGTGGAATGTAGCTGGTCCCACTGGGTTTAGCAGTGCAAAGATCTTCCATAATGTCTTTGTGGAGTATAGGGGACAGAAGCTGGTGGCGTGAGGTTAAAAGGCAAAGGAGGGAGAAGAAGTGGAGTTAGTGAGAATAGATAACGCTTGATGGCTTTATTGCAAAGGGGAACACAGAAATGGGTGATTGCAGGCAGAAGAAATGGGTTTAGGAGAAGGGTCATCAAAAAATGGGAGAGATGACAGCATGCTTTTGCATGGATGGTGATAATCCAGTGAAGAGGAGAAACTTGGCAATGTGGGAGAAAGTGGAGAAAGCTCTGGGGGCCATGCCCTGGGGTCTGGGGCAAACAGGGGCGGCACACACCACTGGAGAAGCTTTCTTCACCCGGAGCTCGGACAGGGCATCCAGGGAAGAGGCATAAAGGGGAAGAAAGTGGAGACAGATGCTGGCAGAGGAAGAGCTAAGAGGAGGGAGCCTGGGGCATTATTTTCTTGTTGTTCCCATTTCTCAGTGAGGGGGAAGCGAGGTCACGTGGGGAGGAGGTAGACAGCAGTGGCCGGTGCTCAGCAAGCCTCTGGGGTGCTGATGCTTCTCCAAGCCACAGGACTGAACCCTAGAAGGCAAGCAAACCTGCCTGTTGAATTGTCAAAGAAATATATATGACAAATTTTGTGAGAGCCGAAATACGAATTTTTATAGTTCTGTGAGCTTCAGCCAAATTTTAGGTTAAATTACAGTCACAATAATGTGTTTTGTGTTTAATTTCAATGTGCACCGTAAATTATTGTGATAGCACACAATCGGGCCTATTTTAGCAGAAAAATCGAAGTGCTAAGTATGCCAATCGTCTCAAAAAAGGAACATGTGAACTTTTCTCTGGACTGTATTATAATGAAGATGAGGTAAGGAAAGCTCTCTCTAGTGACCAAAAGAGGGATTCATTTGGTGTCTATACTGAAACCTAGGCACTTATTGCTCAAATTATTTCTGAAAATAGGTAAAGAATAATTTTTTTTAAAATGCAGCATGAGCAAGACAAGCTGAGAATAAATAAACAGAAGCATGACTTCAGAGTAGCAAATTAGATTCTGGAGCTCATGACTCCAAGATTTTTACCAGTAAGAAGTACAAAAAAGTAAAAATCGTTTAAGTAAATAATAAAAAGAAGTTCCATAAATGAACCTCAGAGGTCAATGTCAGCCCGAGTAAATAGGCTATTTCATAGGATATCCCAGGAAATTCTTGTGACAACAAAATGGTGGACTTCATGGACCCAGTTTCTGACTAGAAAGGCAACTTCTCTCTCTTGGTTTAAGCATCATCTATCTAGATTATAGAACATGTGTCAGAGAGTGAGGGTCATGCACTTGATATTAATAATAAATGTATAGATGGGATTGGTTTTTTATGAAAATATGAAATTAATTTTCTCACCTCACTTAAAAGCTCTGAGTACTTTAAACCCAGTAAATGACTGATCTCTGAATTGTCTTCAGGGGATTCTTACTCACAGCTTCTCTGAGCTGGCAGACACTTCAACAATGGATGCCTGAGGAATTATAGAATTCTACCTTGTGAATGGAAAATTCAGGGTTCTGAACTTGAACTTCAAACACCCTTGAGAAAAGGGACCAGTCTGAAAAAGAATGTAATCTACATTCCCATGCTTCAGTGGAAATATGCCCTCTGGGAAAGTTCAATGAGGACCAACTGGTTTTTCAAAATGAACTTCGGTTTATAAATGCATTCTAAATTTGTCTATCACCCTGGGATTTTTGTAATACAAGACAGCAAAACAGCAGGATGCCTTCTGCCTCTCTCCTCTGTGGTGGTTGCAAGAGACAACTGAGATCCCTTGCTGCTACTTGGGATCCTGCCAGGAAGGGTCCCAGAAATAGCATTTATGCTAAAGGCAACGACTCTGAATTCATCAGCCCAGCTTGGATTTCCAAACTTTCTGCACATTTGGAGTAACAACCACCTTATTCAAATGCATATATATGTTTGATGGATGTAAATGGGTGACATAGACATAGATATAATTAGGTATCTGTGTGTCTATTTATTAAGTTTAAAAGAAACATTTTATTGCGTACTTGTAATTTGCCAAGAAAGTAGATTTTAGATACTCTTACTACACAAAGAAGGAAAGAGAAAGGAAAGAAAGGAAGGAAGGAAGGAAGGAAGGAAAGAAAGAGAAAGGAAGGAAGAAAGGAAGGAGAGAGGGCAAGAAGGGAAGGAAGGAGGGAGAGAGGGAGGAAGAAAACCTCTTCACCATAATCACTTCACTATACCTATGTGTATATATACATAGTACGATAAGGAGGATGTTCTGATATACTTCTCTTGATGTATATATGTCAAGATATATATAGATATATATAGAGAGAGATATAGATATTGCAAGATAATTATATCAAAATATGATGTATGTCATATATAATTTTAAAAACATAAAAAGACAAACATTTAATCTTTATTTTATTTATTTATTTAAACTTTTAAGTACAGGGTACATGTAAAGATTTGTGACATAGATAAACCTGTGTCATGGGGGTTGTTGTACAGATTATTTCATTACTCAAGTATTAAGCCTAATACTCATTAGTGATTTTTCCTGATCCTCTCCCTCCTCCTGCTCTCCATCCTCCGATAGGCTCCAGTGTGCGTTGTTCCCCTCTATGTGTTCATGTGATCTCATCATTTAGCTCCCACTTATAAGCGAGAACATGAGGTATTTGGTTTTGTTATTGTGTTAGTTTGCTAAGGATAATGGCCTCTTGCTCCATCCATGTTCCTGCAAAGGACAAAATCTCATTCCTTTTTATGGCTACATAGTATTCCACGCATTCCATAGCATTCCGTGAATATGTACATTTTCTTTATCCACTATATCATCGATGGATATTTAAGTTGATTCCATGTCTTTTCGATTGCGAATAGTGTTGCAGTGAACAGGTGCATGCATGTGTTTGTGATAATAGAACGATTTGAATTCATTTGGGTATATACTCAGTTATGGGATTGCTGGGTCAAATGGTACTTCTATCTTTAGGTCTTTGATGAATCACCACACTGTCTTCCACAACGGTGGAACTAATTTACATTCCATCAACAGTGTATTCACATTCCGTTTTTTCCACGATGTCACCAGCATCTGTTATTTTCTGACTTTTAATACTAGCCATTCTGACTGGTGTGCAATGGTTCTCATTACGGTTTTGATTTGCACTTCTCTAATGGTCAGTGATGTAAAGCATTTTTCATATGATTGTTGGCCATATGTATGTCTTCTTCAGCTAGTTCAAATAGTTGGTGAGGATTACCTAGGAATTCAAAACATGCTTGATATCTATTTTCAAACCTGATAAAATACTTATTTTCAAAAGGCAGCTTTCTACGTCACTCCACATGAATCGGATCCTATCCCCCGGGCACATGTGTATCTGGCTACATACCAGTGAGGAGCCTGAGTGACCTGAGTTCTGCGTTAGAACATTTTTCTTAAGTTTTGATAGCTTCGTTACCATTTTCTAAACACGATTCAGTCATCCTCTATTCAGAATTGAATTTTATCACTGGATTTAGAATTTAGAGAAATAAATGCTCATTACAGTGTCCTGTGTTTCTGATGAAATAAATAAAACAGCTCACATAGCAGCAATGGTATTGCTAAAATTTAAATGAACTTTCAGAGTTTCATGGTAGGATTACAGCTGTGAGTGGAGGATTGTGTATAAAATTCTCTATGCATTAATTATTCATTCATCCATGTAACCACACCAAGTCAAGGATCAAGGATCAAAGATGTGTGTGTGTGTGTGTGTGTGTGTGTGTGGGAGGGGGTTGTACACATACACATATATACAAATATGTATTTAGGCATATATACATATGTATATGTGCATATATATTGATAGAAATGCATGTTTCTGTCCTTTGTCTCTCTTTTTGTCATTTTATTTGGTTAATAAACGCATGATAAAATTTCTATACAGCTGCTCAAAGGGATCCGGTTATTCAACAATGTCTAAGCAATTGTGAAAACCAAGGGACATGAACAGAATCCTGTACAGTAGAGCCAAGTAATCTCTGTATTGAAGTTATTTGGAACAGCCCTGCAAAGCAAAGTAGATTTCACAGGAAAAGACTACTGAGGTTAATTGCCTTGATTGAAATTGATGAGTAATTGCTTATCTCATGTAATCAGCTCTTTTCATTTTAATTAATCTCATTTACTCTTCACAAAAACCTACACTTGAGGACAGCGGGTTTGAGACTGTGGTCTCTACCTCTGAGCCTTGGTTTCCTCATCTACAAAACAGCAGTAGCAATCATTCTCTCACCAAGATAAGAGAGAGGATGTAATGAAGTAATGAGAGGAGTGTACCATTTTTAGTATCACCAATGATACTAGTGTGGGATCTCAACACAACATCCTTGGCCTGAACCCCTGTTTTCTACCTTCAGCTGGGATTTAGAACAGGAACAAACACTGTAGGAATTCCCGCCATTGGCTTTGAACCAGAAAGAATCCCTAGGGAGGGTCCAAGGCAAGCCCTTGAAGGAAAGCTGAACACCAGCCAAAGACCAAGCAACCAGGCCAGGTGGACAAGACGTGAACTGCAAAAGGGTCCGAGCCAAGGCTCACAGGAGGTAAGCAGAGCCTGGTGGAACCTGGTGGGCTTGGAAGCATGCAAAGGCCACAGCCGTCAGGAGAATGAAGCTGGTGCTGACCTTCCCCGGTAGGCGAGTGGACAGTGGGTGCCTCAGACTGACTCAAAGAAACCAAGTCAGGGGCAAGTTTTCTCCCAACAAATAATGACAGTTAATTCTCAATTGCAGGCTCAGCTGTCCTATCTATACAGTCAAGTCTTATGTAGCAATAACAGGATTCTTAACCAAGAATTCTACTCTAGAGCACGGGGATGCAAGCCTCATCTGGACTCATTCTGACAGCTCTGTTTGGTCAGAGGAGACTCACCTATGCCTGTCTACAAAAGTGGAATTTCTACCACTGCAATGTGTTTTCTCTTTCCCATTTCCCATCTTCCGGGGAGTCTAGATTCATGTGTTGATACATCTTAATCTATCCTTAACTGAGTTTTGTCCTTTGTCATGATACAGAATATTTGAAACAAAATTTCTCAGATGTGCCTGAAAAAGTGTTTGCCACTTACTCTCTTCTTTGATTTAAATTGAAGTTGGCTTGTTTTTTGCTCTTTTATTATTGTAAGCGATATTTTAGAGTATAATAGGCTTTTGTGACTGTTTCCTAATGTTACACTTTGGATTTCTTGGTCCCATTTGTATACAATAACATTTTATATCTATGTAATTAGAAGGAAAGCCTCTAAGAAAAAGATGGCAGATGCCGTAGCTGGCCCTTGAGGGCTGATCCCCTCTGCAGATCAGTTTAAACCTTAGATCCAACATGTATTCTGCTTTTCTACTCTTTCTTTGTTCTCAACATAAAGAGATGAGATTCTTGAAGCTGGAAGCCACATGTTGATAAACATGGTGATTTTGTCAAACGCCATAGAAAACTTAGGTTTTCCACATCCAGTTCTTTTCCCTTGTTTTTTTTTTTTTTCTTGGGGCTGTTACACAGTCTCAACTAAAACCATGAACTCTTATTCTTATATGTTCTGCCTACCAGCAGGTGATAGCGTTTCACATCTCAGACAGAAACGTCGTGAGTAAGAACCTGGCTCAGGCACATGCGTTTTGCTCAGTCCTTTGATTATGGATGATTAACCAAGCCAGGTGGGACCTTGAACACACTGACGGATTTTTTTCTACGGTTTTGGCCAAACGTGGAACTTTTAATGAAGAGTTCTCTTGTGCTTCCTTCTGAAAATTGCATTCTCAGAAGCAGCTATTAGATGAGTTTGGGATCATGTTGAGTCCAAGACCAGCTACTTCTGATTTTTAGGATAAAAGTTCAGCTTCCTAGGACAATCGAGCTTGGCCTGTGGGACTTCCCACATTAACAAAGAACTGCCCAAATTTTAATAATCTTTTCATCAGTACTGGCTCAAGCATAACCAGGTGATTTTAGTGTCGTTTTTACATGAAAACTCCAGTGATGGAGGGTAATGTGTTTGAGTGTCAGTTATGGAGAAGAGCTGGGAAGAATTACTAACCAGGATATGTGTCTTTGAAATCCACTCTTTTTATTTTTTTCCCTGAAAAGCAATCTTTTCAATCCTCTTGATTTGTGTCTGAAAATCTCAGTGGCCTGAGAATACAAAGGAAATTGATTCAAAGACTCTGGAAAACTTTGCAAAGAGGCTGTCATTGAACTGGCTTCCTTTGTCAGATGCCCGAATCTGATACTGCCCCATGGAAAGAGTACTAGGGAGACGGAACTCTCCTCTGACCCAGTTCCTTTTCAGCCCTGCCTCGGAGTGACTGTGCAAAGAACAATCCCCACCATAGTCAAATCCATAATTGTTCTGGAAAGTGTCTTCCCTAAGGTTTCTCATGAGTTCTTTGTCAGTGAACTTTCCTCACCAGCCAAGGAACTGTCCAAGTTCCATGAGGTTAAATGATTTCCCCAAAGACTATTACATCTTAATCCAATTACGAAGCAATCTCATTTTGCTGAATGCATTAGGAAAATGTTTTCCAGTCTCCATTGTATGTATCTTTTTAGAGGAATCATTTTATATTCATTGAATTGAAAGAAAACTTTTTAAACACCAAAGTGATAGGATACATTGATAATCCTCATCAGGTCAAGCTTAAAAATGCAATTTAGGTTTACCTGGTAAATGAAAATATTGTTAAAACAAATCAATGTACTCCAAGAATTCAACTTATCTACATGGAAAAATTATAAAAATCTGTATTGTAGGTTTAGAAAATAGCTAGGCTTATAAAGTATAACCTTTCAAAATGGATCAGCAAAGCCCTTCTTTTTAATCCTAGTTAAAATATAACAGCCTAGGGAAGTTGTAGGGCCACACACATAGCAAATAGAGGTTTTTCCTGTAGGAGCTGAAAGAAGAGTACAAGTTTAAAAGAGCTCCACAAGCCTAGGAAGGCTCCTCCTGAACGCACGTGGCCAGCGGCAACCTCAGGTGCCTACCCACGAACAAACGTTGGTGGGCAAGCCTGACGCTAACGGACCCCTCGCTCTAGCCAAGTGAAAGGCAGCACCTACAGCTTTCAGCAGGAGGCACGCGCTGCCAGTTCTTGAAAGGAAATCACAGGTGACTGGTCCGTGCATGTTACTTTTCTTGCCCACGCCAGTAGATTGTTCTGCCATGTGTATCCGAAACTGAAGGAGGGACTCTGTGAGGTGACCTCCTGTGGACAAACTTGGTTTACAGTTCCCAACACTGACCCACACTGAGAGTGACCTTGGACCTACTACTTAAACTCCTCGGTGTTTCAAAAACAGTCTACAAGACACACATTTCATCTTTTTCAAACCCAAAAGGGTATCTTTCCAACAGGATATCCTTCCTCTTATTCCCAGTGGATCTTGTTTTGGGGTCCCACCTCCTCACCTGCAACAGCCATCCAGGCAGCTGGTCGGCTTCTCTTCCGACCCTCCCTGGGCGCCCCACCCAGCTTCCCAGCTCTCATTGTTTAATGCAGCACCGTCCAACAGAGAAATAATTCCAGCTACGTAGGCAGCTTAGTTATTTTTAGTAACCACCTTGAAAAATAAAAAGAAATAGTTAAACTTTATTTCAATACTATATTTTGTTTAACCCAATATATTAAAAGTATTATCACTTCAAAATGTAATTAATGTTAAAACATAGGTGAGATAGCTTGCTTCTTTTTGTACTAAATCTTTTATATACAGTGTGCCTTATACTTACAGCACATTTCAATTCGGACTAGTCTGCTTTCAACTGCTCGGTAGCCGCGTTCAGCCAGTGACTAGCACGTGGGAAAGCAATGGTCTAGAGCAGAGCAGCGGGGTCTGGCTGTGCCTGATGGCCCATAGTCACCGTCCTGTCCTAGCTGGGTTTTTTCCTTTTTGTTTTTGTTTTTGTTTTTTTTTTTTGAGACAGAGTCTTACTCTGTCACCCAGGCTGGAGTGCAGTGGCACAATCTAGGCTCACTGCAACCTCTGCCTCCTGGTTTCAAGCGATTCTCCTGCCTCAGCCTCCTGAGTAGTTGTGATTACAGGCATGCGTCACCACACTCATCTAATTTTTTGTATTTTTAGTACAGACAGGATTTCACCATGTTGATCAGGCTGGTCTTGAACTCCTGACCTCAGGTAATCCACCCACCTCGGTTTCCCAAAGTGCTGAGATTACAGATGTGAGCCACCGTGCCCAGCCCCTGTCCTATCTATTTTAACTTCAGTGTGCCATGAAGATACTTTAAAACCTAATAATGCCCTCTATCTACTGTGGAACTAGTAAAACAAATGTCTCTTGGATTGATGTGAAAGGCCCTTTGTAATATTAGCAGGCATATTCCTCCTTTTCTCCTCTCTGGTTTCTTAACCTCTGATCAAGCTTTACCCCTGACTCACCTTAGGACCTACAGCCCTCCATCCACCTCCACACCATCCGTTAGTTCCCCAGAAAGAAATGTGTCCAGATCCCCCTGGCTGCCAAGACCCTTAATGACCCTCATCCAGCATCCCTCCTTCATAGGACTCATCATGCCTTTAGAGATTAACTCTCATCCAGTCCCTTAGCAGCAGCAGGAGCAGCATACTGCCTTATGTTGTAGTTCTTTATCTGAAACATCACAGCACTATGTACAGAGCGAGCTCGATGACACCCTCCTAGAATCCCTAGTGCAAGGCTCGTGTGGACACTGAATTAAAACCCTTTCCCTTTTCTCTTCTTATGCTATGTAGAAGGCATCCTGGTGCCCCATCAGTAGACTATCACCTAATTAGAGCTGATTGAACTGGATTAGGGCACACATGGAGGCCATGAGCACTTGCAGCGAGGTGTAGCATATACCTGGACCTATCCGTGGAATGGGCAGGGATACGCGGAATGGCTGGACCTCTCGGCATCTCCAGATAAAGGCAGAAAACTGTTTCATTTGACTATACCTCTTTGGTTGCCTTGATGATCTAAAGCAATCTCAACTCATTCTAGTTAATCACTGAGAAGCCTGTCATTGTTCTTAAATCACTTGTAAGTTTACACCGAAACTGAAGAGATTTTCTTTGCTTGGCAGGATACATTTATAATTTCTTCTTCTACAACAAAAGCCCAGGTGAGAGGGGCCCAAGCAAGCAGATGGCACAGAAGCATTTATTGGGCAAGATGCACCTGAGATCACCTGCATCTCTTTGCTGGCCTATGGAATGTCTGGGCTGCGTGGGCCTCTGGATGGGGTATGGGTGATGGGTCTGGCTTCATCTTCCAGATGCAGGCTGTGGTCGTCAGTGTGGTTCTCCCCGACTGCCTCTTTCCTCTATTTTGAAGCTTAAGACAGAACTTTACACATCATCCCCGGCCTGACCCTGGGTAACTCAGTACTCATCTTCACCTTTCTCTCTCCTTCATGACGTGAGTCAGGAGCAGATCTCCCTCACCCCCACCCTGTACAACCCTTTATTAACTTTACTGTTGACAGATAAAGTGCTTTCTCTGGTGTCGATGGCTGAGTTTTCCTTTTTCTTGTTTTTTCTTGTCAATGACACATGTTGTTTTATTCTTGTTCCTAATATATCTGAACCTTTTGCCCCATTCAGGAAAGAGAAAAGGGGAGCTCAGGTGAGAAATATAGTTTTATTATTTATTAATTAATTTTTTATTAAGTTCAAATTTGGTTTATTCCTTACCTAAAGTCTAACAACTCTCCCCATTTTGCATCCAAGTGTTCTCAGTATTTGCTTTAGACAGCAACAGCAGGATGGTGAATGGACCCTAGATTTCTACTACTGGGTCAAAGGCTGGCCCAATAAGCAAGTACTCAATAATCATTAACAATAATTGAGAGAAAGATGGAGTATGGAGTATTCCTTTTAGGAAATAGAGTACTCAGGTTAGTATTTTTCTAAAGGAAAGAAAAAACCTGGCAGAGCTATCCCCAAGCTTTCACAGTTTAAATTTGGGCCAGTGGTCTAGGGCGTCTTAGCGGTGTGACAGAAGGAGACTCCTGAGGGTAGCCCCTGCTCAAATACAAACTCTTTGCCAAGGATTCCATGCAAATAGTTTGTGTCACTCTTGCTTCAGGCATTTTTCTATGTAGACCAGGCTTTTCTTGCATCCTGATCTATTCTCAGAATGAAGAAAAAAGGAACTCTAAACAAACACAGGTATCTCTCTCCTCACAATAAATCAGAAGTTCAGTAAAATAGTAGCCATCTCCTCTAACTTTGAAAGTTGAAGTAATTGGACTTGTAACAAATTGGGTTCAGATTTTATCAAAGCACTTTGCTTGTTTGCTCTGAGTCATTTAACAAAGTTCCCAGTTTTGTTTCTTTTAGAAGACAATGCCAAAACAAGTTCTATTTGATTGATTAATTGATTGGTTGATTACGTGTTAAGCACAGTGATCTTAAAGTTATTTCCTGCCATTGTGATAACTGCTGGGAGCTGGAGGAGTGGTCAAGATGTTCAGAGTCGCTGAAGTCCAGGGACACGTGTTCAGCCTCAGCAGCTTTTGCTCTGATCCGGGTCTCTGCAAAGTCCTTGAGGATGGCAGAGAAAAGCCACCGGAGGAAGGTCAACTTCAGGCTCTCTGCACTCCCTCCCAACTGGGAGCTGTGACACCGGACGCCTCATGATCAGGCCCCCAGGGCATGTGCTTCTCCTCGTGGGCAGTAGCATCTGACTGGTCATCCCTGTACCTTCGGTCCATTGCTTCATTGGTCCCAGCAGGAAGCCAAGCAGAAGCACCTGGTTTCTAGGAACTGATGAGGGCTGCTGGCAAATGAGTGGATAGTTTCCCAGAAAAGGAATGGTCAGCAATCATAACAGGGCACTCAGTGCTTGGAAGCAGGGGGCACACCATTACTCCAGTGAGCTCCAGGACCTCAGCAAAGTCGATGCAGGCAGCGGAGTGGCTTGACAGTGAAGGGAAGCAACATTCGCGCCTGCCCATGCTGAACAACTAAGGTTGTAACTGCTCATCCCTGGAGAGGGCACCCCTTTGCCAGGCGCTGGGTGTCCTATCTCGGGTACTCCTCACAATCAGCCAGCTGAGGCAGACATTGTCATTAACCCACACTGCAAATAAAGAAACACAATCTTGCAGTAATCGCTAAGTGACTTGTTAAACTCATAGCCAATCAAAGGCAAACCTGGGGTTTAAATTCAATTTGTCTTTCTGTCTGCTGCTTATGCTAAAACTCTGCCACTATTTACTTTCTCTTATTCACCTGTCTTACAGCTTCAATTCAATCATCTCCTTTGTAGAGTTTCTTTGATTTATAGAGACGTCTTGGAGTTGAGCGTCTCCAGTCTCACCTCCACACTGGGACAGCGGTCAGCTTGCCATGGTTAGACTCTGACCCTAACTCTGCTGCTCTGGAGACTCTGAAGTTCTGAGGTATCTGGGCTATATGATGAAAGAAGGGAAAAGAAAAATAGAGGAAGGAAAGAAAGAAGAAGGGGAGGTAGAAAAAAGGAAGGAAAAAAGCAGACTCTGTTATTCTTTTCATATGAGGTAACCATAGCCACCTATCTCAAAAGAATATTAATTACTTCTATGGTATAAATCAAAAAACTAAAAGACAACTGAAGGTGGCCTGAATTTTTTCATTGTGTAAAAATTAATGGAACTCTTATCATTAAATGACTCACAGGAAGAAAGTATTATACACCTTGTCGCAGGGAGTAAGGTGTCAGAGAGAAAACCCTCTGTTTTTTATCAATAGCCAATTTCCGGAATTTTAATTTAATACATTTTAAGAATGACAGCCTGTGACTTACATTATTCATGATCACATTTTCCTTATCTTGAACTAAGATAATACAAATAAGTAAAAAAAAAAAAAAGTCCATTTTCTAACCTAAAAACCTTTGGAATAGTCACCCCTAGCATACAGCATGGTGCCAATAATACTCAATGAATTCTTGTTGAAAACATGCATAAATGCATGAATGTATGAATCCATGAGGAAATGAATCTCTCTGAACCTTTGTGATAAAACAACAAACATTTAGGCAGTCAAATGAGATGGGAGTGGAGAATGAGCTAGAGCTGCGCTTCCCAAACAATTACAAAACAATAACCAAGTAGTAAGACCGCACTGAGAGAGACACCAAGAAGGGATTTTTTTAAACCCGGAAAACTAACAGATCCAGTAGACAGATTGCGAGACTCCAAAAACTCTCAGTGGCGGCTCTAGAAGATGAAAAGACAACGACACAGAAGTGTGTAGTCTAAAAGTGAATGGTTATTTTCCACCTTAAAAGCGCTGCATCTTCTGTAGGACACTCAATTTGAATTCAGAGTGAGATAAGAAAAAAATCCAAATCGGGGCAGGAGGTAGTACAATTTAGAATGGCAAGTTAAAGAAAAAAAGTAAAAGCTATTAAAAAAAAGTTTGAAAAGAAATATCTGCCAGAATAATAGCAGACACATCACTGGCAAATTGATGAAGAAATCAATGAAATATCCTCCGAGGGAGGAAAATCAATATTGAATTATGTTCTAATCCATGACCATTCAAATTTATGATACAGTAAAGATGTTTTCGGTCTTAAAATTTTAAGACAGCTTACAAGCTTTCTACATTGAAAGGAAGGACGACATATTACAAAAAAAAAAAAAAAAAAAAAAAAGGAAAGGAAAAACGCCTATGGAAGTATCATGGTGGGGATTACAAAACTATGCCCAGTAAAGACCTTAGTAATGAAGGACTGTGTTAATTTCCCTTCCCAGGTCCACAAGGGACGTGGTTTCAAAGGCAAGAACTTCCCGGCACCATACCTCCACCCACCTCCCCATGTGGGAACTAGAGGTCTTTGTCTAACTTCTGCATGCGTGCAGGAAACGTAGACCGCCCAGGTGAGCTTCCTCTCTTTAGAAAGCCTGCCAAAAGCCTTGAAAGGAGGGGCTTTATTGGGAGCCAGGCAGCCAATCAGATATCAAAGTCAAAGATCAATCACTCCAGCGGAAGTTTGAAGGAACTTCTCTCATGGGAGAAGAACTTAAATGGGGCAGGAGTAACTCCCAGATTAAAAGTACCCCTGCCCCTTACCTGTGCAGACTCCATCTCTGGATCCCCTCCCACGAGAGCATGAGAGCTCACTCTCTCTCTCTCTATTTCTCTTTCTCTCTGCCTGATAAATCACTTTTCTACAAAGCTCTTTGTGTCCGATATTTACTTGAACAATATCACTGACACCAGGGTCTCCTACCCATTCTTGGGTGAGTGAGATCCCAAGGATCTGGAAAAAACACATCCGATCGGAGAACAGTGAGCACCTTTTGAGACATCCCTGCAACCTGCTCCTGTCCCCCAGGTTACAGTAACATTTATATGTTCGTATAACCAATTCTGTGTCTAAATTTGATTTTTGTGTATTAAACAGTTGCAGTTAAAATTCTAGATAACAGGTTGAGGGGTCCTGTAGTTAATATCTAACAAATATCATGCTCCTTATCCTATTGTGGAAAGAGAATAGAGGACCTAAATAATTTTTGACACTGTTGAAAAAATTTAGGATAAATTCTATTTATTTAAGTATGAATAATCTTAAAACCTGTTTTAATATCATAAAAGGTAATATTAGAAAAAAAGGGGGGGAAGAAGAAAGAAGGAAGGAAGAGAAAAAGCTTTATTGCTAAAAATTAACAAGTTTTAAAATCTTCCTAACATTTCTCTCCAGTGGTTGCAAATTCCTCATGGTGTGAGTTGGTGCTCTGCCCTCATGAGGAAGAAACCAGCTCTCACTTTGCATCCTCCCTTGCAGCTAAGGTGCAAGTATGTGACGTGGGCTCTAACAATAAGCATATTTGAAGGTCGGGCTTGGTGGCTCACGCCCGTAATCCTAACCCTTTGGGAGGCCGAGGTGGGTGGATCACCTGAGGTCAGGAGTTCAAGAACAATAAGCATATTTGAATAGGCTTGAGTGAGGCTTCCGTTCAGAGACCAGAGAATCTAAAAAGCAGGTGCCTTGCAGCATCTATTGTAGTGAGGGTAAGGGCAGAGACCTCCTCCACCAGGCCCAGCACTCTCAGTGCTCTCTACAGGGGCTGTGCCCACAGCTCCACGTTCCTCTGCTAGGGCAGTACTGCTGTGCCACATGGGTGCTCCATGAAAGGATGGTTCTCTGGCCTTCTGTGACATACTCTGAGGGTCTATAGTATACCTAAATAGGTCTCTTTCCTGCTTAAACTAGAATTGATTTGTACTTATAGCCAACAACTCTGAATGGCATTATGCTTGGTGAGGAAAACAGTTTCACCATGGGACTATAACAATTAACCCAGGCAGCATTCTCCAGTGGACACAGAAACTAATGAATATAAGTTTGCTAAGTAATAATATTTACATACATTCATCCGTATTTTTACAACGGGAATAAAAACTTCAGGATGGGTTAACTTAACCTTAACCAAGTGATCCAAGTGAATATCCTCAATAACAGGACAAAGTGACATCGTCTCCTCCAGTTATGATGCCCTGAGAAGGAAACATGACTTCTTTAACATTCCTGCCAAAAGAAAAGAAAAGCATAACCTCATAACCTGAATTCAGTCAGGAGGAAACATGCAACAAACCCAAACTGAGGAACGTTTTACAGAGTAATTGGGCTGAATTCTTGAAGTCAAAATCATAAAAGATGAAGGCTGAGTAAATGTTCTGGATTAAAGGAGACGAACTAGACATGGCAATTAAATTTAATGTCAAATTCCGAATTGGATCCTGGCATATAAAAAAGAAATGTAGCTATAAAAAAATTATTAGGAAAATTAGTAAAATTTAAATATGAAATACGGATTAGAAAACAGTATTGAATCAATGCTACATTTTCAATTTTGATTAATGCACTATGATATGTAAAATCTGTTTGTCTAGCTGAGAGGATGGACTGAGATTATCAAAAAAGATCTTACAGATACATTGTTAATTTACTCTCCACTCATAGCTGAAAAATTTATCCTGAGGCCTTTTTACCTGATGGAAATACTGGAGATGAGAAAAAATTTTCTCTACCATTTGAAAATTCTGGCTCTTTCATATTCTCTCTTAATTCTGATTGCAAAATGCTCCATTCTTTCTCTAGCTCATCACTTTCTTTCAATGCCTTACCATACTTAGCTCTAAGAGCCAGCTGAACATCAACATTCTGCTTCAAAATGTAATTGTTCAAATTCAAAAGTTTATTAGGTACATTTGCTATCTCCCAAGTTAGCACACATGGTCCACCACCACATGACATGGGTCACCGTAACTCCAGACTCCTAAACAATTTCCTCCACTTCCTCTAACCTTGACCACAATTCAATGACAGGAATTTCAGATTTTTATTATAGCAGCACTGCCACCACAATTCTGCAGAGCAAATTCTGCATTAATTACCTATTGTCATGATAACGATACTTAGAAACTGTCCTCAGATACCTTAAAACAATGTACATTTGTTATTGCTCATGCATCAGTGGTCAGCTGGGCAGTTTTACTGCTCTCACGTGGGCATCTGTGGTTGGCCGCAGGTCTGGTAAGTGCCTCTGCTGATGGAGGCTGGGCTGTCTGACATGCTTGGGGTCAGTGGCTGTGGCCAGATCGTGATGGTTTCGGTTGCAAGGGCTGAGATGACTGGGCTCTCATCCACAGGTCTCTCACATCCCTCAATCCCTCCACATGTCATCACAGTAGATGCAGAGTCAAAACCCAGCAAGTTCAGTCATGCAAAAGGCACATGGAAATTTAGTGTACTTTGAAGTTATTTTATTAACATCCAATTGGTTAATGTAAGTTACATGGCTGAGTTCAAGGCAGAGTTGGAGAGAAGTAAGAATTATAGAACCAGAGGAGTGGATATGGGGAGACTTACTAGGCGCTTTATGCAGCCAACCCATCACATGATTACCTGTTTTGTGATGAAGGAACCACTGAAAATCAGTGGGATAAGTCTTAGAACTGCCATATGTAGCATTAGGTAAATCCGATATCTATACTGAGAAAATGAATTTTGACCTGTAAATTATGCCAAAGACAAAAATTGATTTAATTAGACCACAGAATTCAATGTGCAAGATAAAACCATTAAGCTTCCAGACACATCCCTGCTGATTTATTACCAGCCTAACGATAGGAGTTGCCTTTTGAAAATACAGATCAGCTCATAAAGTCCCCTCCTCAGAAATGTGACATGGCCCCACTCTCTTCAAAATAAATGTCAATCCTTTTATCGTTGCCCTTAAAATCCTTCTAAATCTTACCTCAAGCTACCTCCCAAAAAAGACCTCCTCCCCCAGACATCCCAGGAGCTGCTCGCCCCGGAAGGCAGCTCTGTTTGCAGAATCTCATGCTCTGCACACTCCTACTCACTGTTCTGGTGGCTCAGCTTTCTGCTCCCTCTTTATTGGTAAAATATAAATTGCAATTTCAGGGCATTTTTTTTAAGTATTAGACTCTTGAAACTCTCCAGAGTCCCCCAAACACAAACAAACATAACTCCCTCTCTTCTGTGTCCTCCCAGAATTTTACTCAGAGTCACGTTGCTCACTGCTGTGCACTCCTACGGGCAAACCCCAGTGGACTCTGCACTGCATCCCCAGAGTCCAGCGTGTTTCCCGCCTTCCGTTAGATATCCAAAACTTTTTTTGTGAAAGAAGAAACTGATGGAAGAAAGGAAGGAAAAAGGAGGGGATGGAAAGGGAAAGGAAGGAGGAAAAGGAAGGGGAAGGGAAAGAAAAGAAAGGGAAGGAAACTTGAAATCCTACAAGGTCTCAAAGTCAAGACACATGTAAGTCAATTATCATAGAAAATAAAAGTGCTGCTACAAGGGCAAGTTACTGGGCCAAACACCAGTCACTATTTCAACACAGTCTGAGTGTGTTCGTTTTTGGTCATTGTAATCATTGTTGCTTTTGTTATGGTCATCTATTTTATAATTCATGGTGTCCATTTGTAAAAAAATAAAATGTATTGTGTGTGTGTGTGTGTGTGTGTGTGACAGAGAGTTTTTCACAAATGGAAAATAAGGATACAGTTTGGATTTGGGAGAAATGGAAATTCATTTTAATGCCTGCTGACATTTATTTCACGATGATAACCACATTATCTCCCACTCTTAATTTTAGAGATTGCTAGAAGAAGAATGTTGGATTCTTAATAGATCAACTAATTTAACTTCCAATAATTGTTTAAGCTAGATTTTCCACTCTGCTGTTATTTGAATGTTTGTGTCTCTCCAAGATTCGTGTTGAAACTCAATCCCCAATGCAGTAGTATAAAGTTATGGGGTCTTTATAAGGTGATTAGGTCATGAGGACTCTGTTACCATGAACGGGATTAGTCCCTTATAAAAGGGTTTGAGGGAGCCTGTTCATCCTTTTTTGCCCCTTTTGCCAGGTGAAGACATAGCTAGAAGGTGCCATTTGTGAAGGGGAGCAAGCATTCACCAGACAAGGAATCTCCTGGTAACTTGGTCTTGGATGTCCCAGCCCCTGGAACTATGATCACTAAATTTCTATTAGGTATGATTCTCAATCTAAGGTATTTTGCTATGGTAGTGTGAAAAGGCTAAAACACAATGATTCTTTTACTTTTCATTGTCATCAAGGGGAAAAAAATCTTTTAAAAGTAGTGGAGAATAACCATTCAGTGATTTTTCTAGACTTTATGACTGATGTGGGCTTGATGACCCCAAAGAAATGCTTTGAACCAACGTGAGTTTATGCTTAGGGCACACCCATAGGAACCTATTATATTTGCAACTGGTTACACTTTAATCAATCCCAGGCAGCCGAAGTAAGTCACGCAGTTTATACCATTTTGCTGGTCAAAGGTTTAGATTCTGTTCCTTCTAATTGCTCACTTTGATTGGTTTGCTGGTACAAAAGCTGCCTCTGCATGAGTGTCTATATTACAGATTTCTGCAGAGGAACAGATGAGCTATAGATTTGGAGAGGAAGATCTGCCAGTTTGGCTTACTGATCTCCACCCCTCCTGCCATGCCAGCTTCTTCTTTACTTTTAGGTGCACTTCAAACACAGCATAAAGATGTTTTGGAACTCAAATAAAACAGAACTTTGATGAAGCTGGTAGTGGAAAGGGCAACACTTTATAATTTGGGCATGGACTCAATGTTAATTTCCCAAAAATTGTAGCAGAATTTCACTTATGAAATGTAATCAATAATTGCCTGAAAACAATCTGTTGTACTTGGAGAATTGATCCTTCTTCTAAAATGGTGTTTTAATGTTTAGGATTGCTGTTTTACAGGATTGAAGATCCTTCGTCTTCTGGAATCTGAAATCTATAATTTTCTTCACATGTAACAAAACACAATGGCATGTAGTCATTTAAGAGTGCTATGAAGGCAGTGTATGTGTACACAGAAGCCCGAAAAGCTAAAATCAGATGGAGAGGAGAGAAAGCAGGGTAAATAATGAAGTCATCATAGTTGGGTGGACGAATACTTGATCGGTGGGCCAGACACATCACCATATGACCATGGCAAAGCGGCAGACATCACTCCATCCTCCGTCCTACGTTTTAAGAGAGAAATAGCAATAATTGCTCCAATTTCATCTACTGCATCTTTACTAAGGGATAATTTTACAAGACATGCACATCGACTTGGGGATCTTAAATGAAAGCTAATTAGAGTATGAAATTTTTAAATCTCAGCCCAAAGACAAACAGACTTCATATTTTACATTACTCTGATGTGGAATGAGAGAAGAATTCAAGTGATTTACCATAGCTAATCATATGAACATTATATATAAATGGCGATTCTAAAGTGCTACGTTTTAAAAAACTTTAAAAGATCATTTTTAAATAACCTGGAAAATGTATAGAGCCATGCATACAAATCCTTATGTCTCCCCATTTCTTGCTGAAATGCCAAAATCAATGCAACATGAAGAGATTATCAAATGTGTGAAATATAAACAGGGTCTAGTTACGCATCTGAAACACGGAGCAGCTTTGGCAGAAGACTGAGTAGACACAACCTACTCACTATAGGGAAGCCTCTGTATAAAGAGGGCCAGTGCCTCCCAGCCCTTGAATTTCCAGGGTCCATGAGCAGCTCTTGGATCTGAGTGTCTGAGGACCAGAGATGAGCCGAGTGAGCAGAAATTCTACTTGGTCATGTTCACCCAGAGTTGAGAGAGGATACAATGAATGTAAGCAAACTTTGGAAAAGCCCTCACAGGCCAGGTGCTGTGGCTCATACCTGTAATCTCAACATCTCAGGAGGCCGAAGCTGGTGGATCACCTGAGGTCAGGAGTTCAAGACCAGCCTAATGAAACTCCTATCCCTATTAAAAATACAAAAATTAGCTGGGTGTGGTGGTGCATGCCTGTGATCCCAGCTACTTAGTAGGCTGAGGCTGGAGGATCTCTTGAACCCGGGAGGTGGAGGTTGCAGTGATCCTAGATCATGCCACTGCACTCCAGCCTAGATGACAGAGTGAGACCCTATAAACTTACAGGGAAAATAGGAAAACTTAAAACATCAATACCAGGCCGGGCGCGGTGGCTCACGCCTGTAATCCCAGCACTTTGGGAGGCCGAGGCGGGTGGATCACGAGGTCAAGAGATCGAGACCATCCTGGTCAACATGGTGAAACCCCGTCTCTACTAAAAATACAAAAAATTAGCTGGGCATGGTGGCACGTGCCTGTAATCCCAGCTTCTCAGGAGGCTAAGGCAGGAGAATTGCCTGAACCCAGGAGGCGGAGGTTGCGGTGAGCCGAGATCGCGCCATTGTACTCCAGCCTGGGTAAGAAGAGCGAAACTCTGTCACACACACAAAAAAAAAATCAAAACCACAATATTAAGCCTGCCATTATCGCCAAACAATATGGAAGAAACAAAGCATTCTGGGAAATAAAAATCTGACTTCCAAATTTTAAAAGGTAATAGAAATAAATAACATACAAGCTACCAAAGAAAATCTAATTAATGAATTAGAAAGTTAGTTTAAAAGCCTCCTATTATTTAGAGAAGCGGTAGAAAATAGCTTTTGTCTTGTGCATCAACTATTACCGGTTGACAGTGGTTGCCTATGTTAAGAAAGATTCTGAGGTACTGTTTGGGTAAAATTCCAATTCTGTGGTTTCACTCCTAACTTTCAATTAAAAATCACTGAGGGGTCATTTAATATAAAGACAATAAAGCCTGCGTCTACTTGGGATGGACAATTTTCCTGCAAAGAAACCAGAATCAGATTGGTTTAGAAGTCTGTGCGGCAATATTTACCTAATTCTAAGGGAGTATCATTATGACTCTTGAATTCAACACTCAACTAACCCTTATGCATGTACATTAAAAATAAATTAATTAAAAAATTAAATAAATAACATAGGAAATGTATCATTTAATATGTCTTTTAACACATGATTTTTTTTAATGAACTAGGATAAAGAAATCAATAAAGAGGAAAGGATGGTACCGAAGAAAGATACCTGAGAAACGGGCAACACTAAAGCATGTATTTAAACGGAAACAATTGCTGTGCATGTATTTTTGAAGCTTAATGAAAACACTTTAAAAGCATTCTTGCTTTATACTTACAATTTAAATTTGCACCGAAGATGTTACGTGGCTTCACTCTAACCTCAGAAATGGTAACTAGAGTAATACCCATCCAGGGGGCATTATTTCAGTCTTAATTAAAAAATCGAGATTCAACTATATGTTCTTTCAAAATGTGAGTGTGAAATTGCAGAATGTAAACACCTTCAAAAAGTCCTCCGAGGACGGCTGAGGCTACGTTTCCGTTGGGAATGAAGAACCAGAATGAAGGATATGGAGTGAGGCGACAAGCTGCCGACTGCATGCGATTTGAGTTCTAGCTGTCAACATCCTGATGAATTTTCTTTTTAGAGGAGCTTTCCACAGGCAATTCTTAGTCAGCCTCTCCTCAAAAGAAGAAAACACCCATGTCACTGACACTTCCCGAGATTCCTTCTGCTGCCCTCCTGGAATAAAACCAAATTAATCTATTTTTTTGGTGAGACTTTTTTCATGTGTTTGCTGATGTGCATTTAAAGGGTTTCCTTTAAAATTGTTTTTTAATATGGATGTTTCAGTGACCAAATAATAGAAAAGTTTGGTTTCTTCTACTGCAAAGAACATGTTCACCTGGTGGACAGCAAAATGGTTGAGTTTGTTACACACTCCCCAAACCACCCCCAACCATTTGTGCAAATTAACACGGGGCTAAACTTGGAAACCTGATCTAATAATTTAAAGTAAAATGAATTAAGAAATAAGTGTGGTTGTGAATTATAAGTAAAATAAAACATTTTCATTTTAATTTAATGTAGAATTTGTTCTATTCAATAGTAATGACACATATTTACAGAAACTGAATTGGAAACAGTAATTATAAATAATGGGAAGAGGAAGTTTTCCTTTTTAATCTAAGATGTTTAGTCAATATCCTAGAGGTTGGCAAGGTCAAGAGCTGCAGACTCAAGGCAGCTGTCAATCTGCCTACGGAACTTCTAGAGGAAAAAGGAAGTTATTTAACATCTAAACATCAACTAATGGGGCTTTGGGAAAAGAAGATTCCAGTCTCTGACTTCCCCTGGGACCCTCCTAAGCCTTCCCAGGGTGCTCAGACAGAAAATGCAGAGAGCACTGTGCACCAGGATGTTATTAAAATGATTTAAAAATACAAGCCCCAGGGAGCTGCAGATTGGGAGAGAAGTCACACACTGATAAGAAATACTTTTGAAAAGCTTAACAGAAGAAGAAAGACTGCCCTGGGAACAAAACTGACTAAAAACTCCCCTTTTAATTTTAATATTGATCAAGTAAATTTGCAAAATCTGAGACTATTTGCCCAGCTAAGTGTACATGTATGTGTATGCATGAACATGTGCGCACACACAGAGTCCCACGGGAACCGTCCCGTGCCAAGGGAGGCTTGACAGGAAAAAGAAGAGAGTGGAGAGCAGATGAGACCATGAAACATGGGCAGTGTGGGAGAAGAGGCGGTTGGACGTCTGTCAGTTCTGGAGTAAGTTAACTGATCTGGATTTGAACTTGCTACTTTAAGGCATATTATATATATTTTTCTACAATTAGCTCTGCCACCAGATGTTAAATGTTTTTTTTTTTTTTTTCCTGGTCTCACCTGAGTCATCAAAGTTGAGAAGAACATGTCTCAATCATACCACATCCTGAAAAGAGATGCAGAGCTGTGCATATAGTACATGAGGTGGCCCAAAACTGGTTCTGAGGCTATTCACTCACCTCCAGGGTGTAACAGAGAATGTTAATGATTTACAGCAAGAAAAAGATTGAGGATTTATCAGGCAAAGTCACTGGAATGCTCTACATTCCTTTCCCACGTCAAAACAAACAAGGGTCTTGGAAAGAAATAATCAGAGAGCAAAGGTGATCTGCTGGAACGGAGACTCAAGTCTGTCTTCCCACCCTCACCCCTGCTGGAGGCTTTCTGAGCTGCAGATGCTCCCTAGGAGAGCATTCAACGTGCACCTCCCGGAGTGTGGGGACCAAGGCTGACACTAGACTTCCGCCTGGGCAGGCGGGAGCAGCCCCTGGTGGCCATCTGAGGGGAGCTCTTGTGCCAATGGTTGGGGCATGACACTGACCTGTCCCACAGCCCAAGAAGATGCTTCTAGAAGTAGCTGGGATTGCATCCTGGGGAAGGTCCTGCCAAGAGTCCTGCCTGCCAGGGAAAGTAATTCCAGCAGAAAGGAGCCTTGGGGTTTCCTGGAACAGAAGCCATGGGGTTCCACAATCAAGCATAGGAGCAGAGCTCAGACCTTCCCAGGGAACCACAGGATCAGAGTGAACACCAGCTCTATGAGGTATCTACAGGCACCATGAGAGAGAGAGAGACGGGGTGTGTGTGTGTGTGTGTGTGTGTGAGAGAGAGAGAGAGAGCGCCAGCATTTCCCCCTCCCTGCCAGGAACATGGCAGTAACCCCAGATGACTGCTGCCTCATCCAGAAACACCTTTTAACCCTTTATGTCTCCACCTTCCAAGTCCTGTCCTCCACCCAAGAGGAGGAGTGAGGAAAACTAGGCAAGCTGGCGTCCTCCTGCTGCAAGTTCTCAAGCTGGTGATTGTCTCTCCATAGGGAAGGATGGATGCCTTGGGTGTTATGATAAATTGAACCAAGGAAACAGTCTCAACTTTCTAAAGTGCTAAAAAGTGAGCATGTCCTACTGAAACTAATGGAAAAGATGGGAAATCTGCTTGACAAAGTGTTCAAGGGTGAGATGGGAGAGTGAGGCAAAAGACAGTGAAGTTAATGTATTGGTTATGAATGGAAGTAAACCATGCTCGTTCTCAAATGCATATCTGCATTTGTCTTCCTTACGTTCTTAATAATTGTCCCTTCTCTACAGAGCTGTGGTTGACACGGGTCCTGCCTGACTACGGCATTAGGATTTTAGCACTCACTGTGGGGGACACAGGAGAAGGTCATCCTCGCCCAGAGACTTGTGCCAACCTACGTTTGCTGCACATTTAGCCGGCATAAACGGATAAGAGATCAACTAGGTTTTTGACTAAGGAGGAAAATTCCTATCATAAAGAATAAAACAGGCCAGGCGTGGTGGCTCACGACTGTAATCCCAGTACTTTGGAAGGCCAAGGTGGGTGGATCATTTGAGGTCAGGAGTTCGAGACCAGCCTGGCCAACATGATCAAACCCCATCTTTACTAAAAATACAAAAAGTAGCCAGGTGTGGTGGTGGGTGCTTGTAATCTCAGCTACTCGGGAGGCTGAATCACGAGAATCTCTTGAATCTGTGAGATGGAGGTTGCAGTGAGACAAAATGGCACTACTGCACTCCAGCCTGGGTGATAGAGTGAGACTCAGTCTCAAAAAAAAAAAATAGGAAAAAATGAAAGAATCAACACTTTGGAGCAAATTATAGACATGGGAGTGAAGGGGAGTATGTCAGAAACACCTTCGAGGATTCACTTTGAATCACTGATAGTAGTAATATCATTAAGAAACTTAGAAAGATCTATAGGGAACGTGGAGAGGCCCCTGGCAAAGCTTTGCTTACACGTGTTGACTGACGCCACTGACACCCAAGCAGACGATGCAAGCAGAGGGTTAAAGAAGTTAAAGGTTAAGGAGTGATCCAAGCAGAGAAAGAAATAAGCCAACACTTAACCCATGGATGAAGCTTGAGTGGAGAGAGTGAGAACACTTTTCTGACTTTAGGTCCTGTTTGTCATAAAAAAGCTAGACTCATATTAATGTGTCAAGTGTTATAAATGTCACAAAGGAAATTCTACAGGAGCACAAATGAGGAAGCGATTCCTTCTGGGTGGGAGGCAGTCAAAATTTAGCTGACTCTTGAAGGATGGATGACAGATATGAGGATAGATCCAGACTGAACCTCAGAAGGGAGCTTCCAGCAGAAGCTGTGATGTGATTGTGATGCCAGCTGCAGAAGCAGGAAGCCCGGGGCGGCTCATGCTGCCAGCCTCCGGGATCTGAGGAAGGCGCACAGAAAAGCAACTTGGTGGGGTAAGTGTTACCAGATTATGTGAGAGACAGGGACTTGTATCTGTACTAATTTTTGTGAAGTGATGGATCTGTTTGCTTATGGTACTAAGATGGGCAGAGGACTTTGACGAGAAATGAAGGTTAAAAGATGACAAGGATGATAGCTGGGAAGATGGGCGAAGAGTCCTCCTCCCCTGCAGAAGGGCTTCTGTGGGAACTCACGGTGGAGTGATAATGAGAGCACAGCCAGTCCTGTGACAAAGGGGAGGGCGAGGGAGGGGCACACAGACTCGGGGACAGACCAATTGCTGGGCAAGGAAACCAGGTGAAACTGAAGACGGCTCTCAGTTGCTGAGCCTGCACATCAGATTCATGGTGAGGAGCATAGATGGTTTAAAATACATCAAGGAAAGACTCGGTCTTGTATTAGACATGAATACAAGGCATTGCTGGGACGCCTAGACACACACCTGGAACCAGCTGAAGGAAGGTAGAGAGGGAAAGTTTAAATTGTACTTTGAGACAGAGGGTTGAAGCCATAGACCTTAGATGGGTGGTTCTCAGACTTCAGCCCACTGCAGCAGCACCTGGAGGGCTCCTTACAGCACAGATTGCTGGGCCCGCACCCGGAGCTTCTCAGCCAGCAGAGCTGGGAGGAAATTGGCACTTCCTGTGCAGGAGACACTGGTGCTGCTGGTTGTCTGAGGACCACACTTTGAGAACTACTGCCTTAAAAGTAACTGAGGAGGCAGTGGCTCCAAGTGTGGTCCCGGGACAACTAGCAGCACTAGTTCTTTCTATGGGGAAACAACTGAAAAGAACTGAAACAAAAACAGGCCCCCACCCTCAAAAGAGGGAGGGGACAAAGTCAGCCCTCTTCCCCTGAGAGTCTGGTTTCCCTGGCCTGGGCCCAGGTGATGTCATCGGTATTTTTATTGCTCTCCAGGTGGTTCTGACATGCTTCCAGGATTGAGAAACACTGATCAAGGAGGAGAAAAGAAAGTTATTTAGTTAAATTTTTTTAAAAGAGGCAGACAAACAGCCCACTTTTTTTGGCACTGATCTAATTCTCTTTTCTTTCCTCGGGAAAAGCAGTTGAAATACCATTAGTTAACAGATTGCCCGATGAAGTCGTTGACAACTGTGATAAGACATTACTCACCATCACAGCGTCTCCCAGAGACGAACAGTGGATGACGCTCCCAAAGCCCAGATGTCCCTCTCCTCCCCAACCTTCTTTCCCCAGAAAGATGTCAACACTGTGGAGATTGTGCCAGTGAAGACGCCTGGTGTGGCATCACAATAGATGAAATATTAAGGGCAATTCAACAATTTTCTGAACAAATAAATGGATTTAACTTGAAGTTGAATTTAATTTGACTTCAAGAAAAATTACATTTCTGGTCCTCCTATGATCATGTACTAAGAATTATTTAACTGCAGATACAATGGTTATCTTTAGAGCTAGAAGGCCTCATTTTAGAATTGAAATGAATGGCAACCCAGACAGATAAAGTTCAGTCGAGATCATCCCACTGCGGAGGCAGAGCCACCCCTGACCACCCCAACATTCTCCAGGTCTCACACATCTAATCTCTGTCTCTGCCAAGGGAATGTTTTCCTTCCATTTATTCTTAGAAACAACTAAGGGAGTTTTAAGTTAAATGCGTGCTGCCAAGTTGAACCCAAGGAAACTAAAGTCAAATACATTAGCAAACACTTAATGTCTTCTCTATTTTGACATTTCTCCCTCAATTCCTATTGCTGAGTAAGGGCTGTTCAGATGAATAAAAGCATATTTTCAGGAATCTGAGCTCACAGGACCTACAGGACTGTGAAGTCGCAGACCGTGCATTTTCAGCAGTCAGCAATTCTGCTGGATTGAATTGGCATATTTCAAGCTATGCATTTTTTGTTATAAAGGGTGTGTAAATGCATTCACAAAATAATGTGTACTCTTTCCCACTAATTCGTAGTTGCCTTCACAGTACCCAGTTTCTGATTTCACACTAAGCCCTTGCTGAAGATATGAGAGTAATAAAAAGGGGAGCCCTGGCTCTTCCTCTCCTGCAGTGTGTTTCCTTGCAGTGGACTGGGATTGAGTTTCTTCAGCCACCTTACACCTGCAGATGAGCTCCATGGGTGTGCTTTAGAAGAAGGCTTCAATCTGAAGAAAGTCAAATAAAACAAGGCAGGCTATCATTACCACGGAGGCAAGGGAAAGTGAACCCAGATTCAGATCCTAAGTCAGCTGTTCTGCAGGTAACTCTTAGGTGGCCGGGTCAGAGGCGTTATTCAAACTACCTCGTCAATACTGGTTCCTCAGTGGTCACAAATATACCGAACTCATGCACGTTGTTAATAACAAAAGGGTAACCCTAGGGGAGGGGGTGGTGTCTATGAGAACTCTGTACTTTCTGTGTAATTTTTCTGTAAGCTTAAAATTGCTCTAAAAGTAAAGTTTATTCAGAAACAAAAAAATAAAATAAATCATGTATCCTGAGTACATATTACATAAAATTTGTCTATGTTTTCACCTGCTTCTTCAAATGTTCTGACCTTCACTGAAAATCGTTTCTTCATTTTGCACATTCTTTTCACGCCACTGAAATGCGTTCCTCCTGGTGACTTGGTTTTGTACTCTGTACCCAGTGAATTCTACATCAGCAAAAGCTTTAGGATAAGTCTCCCAGTCGACCAAACCCATTAAATGTCTGCTGACTCTTTGGACTACATAGGTTCTTATATGTGGATTTTTTTTCAATCAATATATTGAAACAATCTTGGAGATTTGCAACAGTTTTTAAAAACTCACAGATGAATTGTGTAGCCTAGAATTATTTTTAAAATTACAAGAAAGATATGTTATGAATGCATAAAATATCCACATTAATCTACCGTTTATATTATCAGTAAGGTTTCCAGTCAATAGTAGGCTATTAGTAATTCAGGTTTTGAGGAGTCAAAAGTTATGCATGAATTTTTTTTTCTATGCAGGGGTTGGCTTCCTTAATCCCCTGCTGTTCCAGGGTGACCTGTGTGCACCTATAACACACACACACGTGCACACACACACACACATTCACACACAGGCACATCCACATTACCAGAGGCCACGTCAAAGAAAATTAAATAGAAAATCTCAGTAAATGATATGAGGTGGGATTCTAGGATATTTATTTTAAAAATAGTTTTGAATGTTGTGTATGTGATAATTCAAAGAATAAAATAGCTAACATAGAGTGTGGAAAAGCATATTAATAGGATTCATTTCAGCCTATTTAGAGTCACGAGAAGGAATTTTAAAAGACTACCACATATGACCCTTTTTGATGAACCCTAACATAATGGAGATAGAACTTAAATTTCTATTAGATTCCATCTTTTGAAATTATTATAAAGTCTTAGACTCACAGGTAGGGACTCTGTAGACTCAGCTATCTCTTTTTTTCCAAGATGGGATTTCTCTTTTCATCAGGTCGTTGTGTTTGCAATGGGTCCACAGAGACAGAGACTTCTCTGAAGCTTCCATGCCACAGTGGTTCCACCTTCACGTGTATCCCTCAGAGGCATCCTGCAACCATTTCGTCCATCCGAGTACTCAGTTGTAGGATTCAACAGCAAATTGCAGGGTTTGCTGCCTGGCAGAGGAGCACAGAGTCAAAGCATGAGAGAGCAAAATCTATGAGTTGACAATATCATGGACACAGATAGACGCATGCAGAATATCAGCTAAGAAATAAGCAATGCACGTAAACAATAGAACTATGAGTAGATGTACAAGTGCTGGGTAGAGATGACAACAGTTTTGTGTCCTGTTAGAGCTAAGTCAGAAAGCTGGGTTGAAGGGAATGTGAAGGTGCAAAAGGCCATTAAAATATTTAAGGAGGAGTTCCAATATTTTTAAAACGGGAAGGAAAACTTGCAAGCAATCTCCGGGGCTGGAGGGAAAGAAACACAAAGCCCCTCCGCCTGCCCCACAGTTATCTTATGCGTTCCAGTAACTGACATGTTGCTGAATATTATGACTATTTGTTTATTGTTGACTGTTCTTGGCACCACCCAGTGTAGCCAAAGATTCCTTGCCTACGGTAAAGCCTTACTCAGACAATAAACCAGGGAGAAAGAAAACTGTCTTGAGAAAAGTGACATTTCAGAGGGAAAGGAATTCCACCAGAGGCAAAGAAACCCCCGTCCACCGCAGAATCAGAGCTCAGTATCTCTTATGTCTATCTGTGAAAGCCGTCATGGAAGCCCAGGCGGGGGCAGGCGGTTGGTACACAATGGTGTGTATTGTAATGCCCCGTTTTCAGACACATTTTTCTGAAAGCATAAACTTTGCTGGCTCGGATTGCATAAACCTAGTGGGATTTTTTACTTTTTCTTGGAAGGCGTTTGTCTCCTGGTATCATAAAACTTAACAGTCTGCTTTTCATGGTAACAGTGTGACCCTGTGGTCCCCAATCCTCAGTGTCTATGTGTACAGTGCATAATTTCCCTTTGTTTCCTCTGAATTCTGCCTCTCCACCCTTTGTCAGTCTAAATGGGCTTTAGTGTCTAATTTTGCTCTTTATTTTCTCCGGCAATGTACCGGTTTTTCTTCCAGATCACCACTTTGCCTGATTTTGAGGTTGCCGTTTTAATTTTAGCATAATGCTTGGATTTACGAGAACCATCAAAAAGGCAAGAGCGTTAGGCTTGTTGCCCTTCCTGGGACTCTCTTTTCACTTTGGTGTCTGCTGTGTTAGTGATTTAATGTCAGATCAATCCATGAGCCCTTCACTTTAAACCAGGAGCCCAAAGGAAACAAATAATGCCACCAGACAGAAATGAAAAGCCAAACGTTATTAGTAAATGAAAACTACACCCTCTTGCACCTGGCAATCTGTACTAAGGCATTCAGATCGCGTATGTAAATGTTATTGAACTCACTCACAGCCATATTCCTTTGATGGCACTGAGGTGGTACTTAAAAAGGAGCAGGTTCCACATCGGAATCCCCTGCATCTCCCAGGTAATCAAGACCACGCGTCCTCTTCCGGGTCCTGTTTCCCTGGCTGAGCCTCGCCGCCCCACTGTGCTCTTTACTACTCTTTCACTAACATGCAGAAACAATGTTTTTCTTTCCAGTGCCTTTACAATTTGGCCGAATTCTCCACCAAACTTCAGGAATTACTCATTACCTCACGTCCTTTTTCCAGAACAACAGCCGAGCATGTGTTTTGGTGAGCTGAATATTCTGGCCCAGCACTGCTGTGTCATGCCCGAATGACCATTTCTTAAATGGCAAAGGTGGGGAACAAGAAAACACTTCTAGGGCTATTTTGAGAGCTCGGCCCTGCGACCCTTCTCAGCCTCCTCTGACCCTTCTCTTTCTCCCTCCTGCTCTGTGCTATGCCTGTGTGTGGTCAGCTTCCTTCTTGACACTGACGCAATTCTATGACTCAGGTCGTTGGCCTGGCTTCCCGCTGCCCAGGACAGGAGGGAACACCTGAGAGTGCTTATAAGGCAGCTCTTCTAAGGTGGAGGGAGGTAGGAAGAAGCAAGGTAGATCAAAGGCTCCCTCTCTCCCTATCCAGAATTATCTGTGGTGCGATTCATCCCTTCAGCTCTCCTGGAGAAGTCATGTGGGCCATGGGGCCACCTGCTGAGAGACTGGTGGGTCTCCGGGGGGCTTCTGGAGCAGGGGCAATGCTGGACATCACACCACTTCTACTGCACAGCTTTCTTGTCTCATTTCCCTTCTCCTCCACCCTCACCACCTCATGAAGGACTGGCACCTGCTTTTTATCCCAGGCTTTGCTTTCTGAGGGTCAGGGGCCAGCTGAAATGTCCTTCCTACAGGACATGAGAGTCAGCCTTGGGGAGCTTCAGGGGATGAGCACTGAGCTGCCCAGCAATGTAGAAAAGCACACACTTCTCTGAGCTTCTGAGTGTCCTGACCTGTTGTCGAGTTTGGATGGAAAAAGGATGACCGACAATGAGACAGGAACCTCAGAGCCTGTCAGTCAGTCACCGGGAAGGCAAGTGGATTTCTCCTCTGGGGAGCAGAGAGGAGAACCACCTGTTTGGTCTCTTTCTCAGATTTAACTTCATTGGAATAAAAGCTGCCTAAGGCACTATGTATTAGTCAGGGTTCTCTAGAGGGACAGAACTAAGAGGATACATGTACATATAACAGAGAGTTTATTAAGAAGTACTGATTCACACCGCCATAAGGTGAGGTCCCACAATAGGCTGTCTGCAAGCTGAAGGGCAAGGAAGTCAGTCCAAGTCCCACACCTCAAAAGTAGGGAGGCTGACAGTGCCGCCTTCAGTCTGTGGTCAAAGGACCAACAGTCCCAAAGCTAAAGAACTTGGAGTCCCATGTTCACGGGCAGAAAGTATCCAGCACAGGAGAAAGATGAGGCTGGGAGACTAAAGCAGTCTAGTCTTCCCATGTTCTTCTGCCTGTTTTTATACTAGCCGTGCTGACAGCTGATTAGATGGTGCCCACCCTGAATGAGGTGGGTGGGTCTCCCTCTCCCAGTCCGCTGACACAGATGTTCATCTCTTTTGGCAACGCCCCTCTCAGACACATCCAGGGACAATACTTTACATCTTTCAATCCAATCAAGTTGACACTCGATATTAACCGTCATGTACTGTGACATCCAAGTCTTGATTCATTAAAATTCAGCCCTTTTGGAAAAAAATCTCTCCCTGGTTACAGCCCTTTCCTCATGCACAGCTCAGGGAACAGAGGAGGTAAGTGAGATGGTGTCTCCAGGAGGAAGATGTCCTGGCTCTGAGCTTCTGCTCTGGAGCTGGGGCTCAGTCAAGATGAAGTGGTGGTGACAGACCTGCTGGCTGGCTTTGTGCTCCCAAGAGTTTTACCATGTACAAAGAAATGTAGAGAGGCGCACCTACAGACAACCCAGCCCGATTTGTTTCCAGCCTGAAATCCCTGGGGACACGGCCTCCAGACGCTTTTATATTCATTGCATTCTTCTTGTTCCCTTTATATTCTGGTGAGTCCCTCAGACCCAACCATTCAGGATCCAGTTCTAACCCACTTCCATGGAGAGGCTTCCCTGACACCTTTCTCTTCTACTCTGGTGGCATTGCTGCCATCACTGTTGTGTGGATGGTAAATAGATCATGTTCAAGTAGATCATGTTCTAAGTCACAGAATCACTCCACTAAAGTAGAAGAAAAGTGTGCAGCAAGGGGTTAATTCAGGCCTGACTGATCAAGTCCTGCGCATTCTAAACAGAGGCCCTTCCCTGACCAGCTCCTGGAAGACAACCTCTGAGCCTCTGCCTTCTGCTTTCCTGGCTGTGTCGTCCTCCTGTCTAATGTGGCATTATTGTCCCCTGTCCTGCACTCCTTGGGCTTATCATTCTGGCATGGATGGATTTTTAATCCCCCATGGCTCCTGGATGCGAAGTTACTTGTGTCAAGTAAATGATCTGGATTAAATTAAGAGCCCGAGAGTCTGTATCTATTCCTGACCGTGGTGTCATCTGTCACTTTTTAATTAGTTATATATCTCACCCTTTTATTGTTAGGGAGATGCTGGACCTAAATCCATGAATCACTGTCCATATCCACAGAGGTGCTGGGGAATTGCGTCGGCAGCCATCACAACAGTACTGGTGCTCAGTGAAGGGCAGCTGCATGGCAGCATAGAACTTCATAGAACGTTACAAACATAATGTCACTCACCAGAAACAAGTTGCCTTGTAGGTGTGCAGGCCCCCAGGCAATGGACTTAAATTCATAAATTGAATCCCTGATTGCCATTGTGATGGTATTGGGAGGCAGGGCCCTGGGAGATAATTGTGTTTACATGGGGTCCTGAGAGTGTTTCATTCATCAGAAACAAGTTGCCTTGTAGGTGTGCAATGAACTTAAATTCATAAATTGAACCCTGATTGCCATTGTGATGGTATTGGGAGGCGGGGCCCTGGGAGATAATTGTGTTTACATGGGGTCCCGAGAGTGGGATTCTGATAAGGTTTGGATGTGTGTCCCCGCCCAAATCTCTTGTCCAGTTGGAGGACGAATCTGGTAGGAGGTGATTGTATCATGGGGCGGGATTTTCCCCTTGCTCTTCTCATGATAGTGAGGGAGTTCTCATGAGATCTAATGGTTTAAATGTGTGTGGCACTTCCTCCCCTCTTTCTCTCCTGCTGACATGGGAAGAAGGTGCTTGCTTCCCCCCACCTTCCACCATGATTGTAAGTTTCCTGAGGCCTCCCAGTCATGCTTCCTGTTAACTCTGCAAAACTGAGTCCATTAAAACTTTTTTCTTCATAAATTACCCAGTTTCAGGTGGTTCTTTATAGCAGTGTGAGAACACACTAAATACAGGTGCCCATAATAGGATTAGTGCCCTTCTAAGAAGAGACTTTGGAGAACTCACCCTGTCCCATCCCACAAGCAAGAAAGACCCGTAAGAAAGAAGGTGGCTGTTAGCAAGCCAGGAAGAGCCCTCACCAGAAACAAACCAAACTGGCACCCTGTTCTCAGACTTCCAGTCTCCAGAACCCTGAGAAAATGCATTTCAGTTGTTTCAGCCCACAGCCTATGGGGTTTTGTTATGACAGCTGGAACTGACTAAAACACCCTGTTTCTCAGATGAGGAACTGAAGCACCCAGAGGTTAATGAACCTCCCCTAGACACACAACCAAAGATGGAAGGGGCTGAAGCTTTCATCCATTTCAGTTGACATATAACCAACAAATTAAGTAGAAGTTGATAGAAGCATCCAATTTCCAGATAATCTGGATAAAATTATCGAATTTCTAGATGATTGAGTTCCATTTATTTATAAACTTTTGAAAGAGACTTTAAAAATTTCTCAATTTCATTATTTTCTTACTTTAAATTTTTTCACATTGAAATAATGTTAAATTTATAGAAGAGTTGCAAAGATACTATAGAGAGTTTCCAGGTATCTTCCACCCAGCTCCCTCTAATGTTATCACTATACATATGTTGGGGTTCAGAAAACAATGCCCCAAAGTACTGTGCTTTGACCTGCTGGCCTCTTTGAACTAAAAAAGCAGCCCCAGAATCAAGTTTCGATGACACCCCCGCTCCTGTGCATGACTCCTGCCCCTCTACCACGTCAGAAGCACAGGCAAGTGCCCTTATCTGAGGTTCACTTCCCAAACTAAGGGAAGTTCCTCTAGAGAGAATGCAGTTGTCCAGAGCCTGCTCCTTATAATTCCATCAAACAAGGAAGATTAATTCATGGGAGAAAAAACTAGCGTGGACACCACACCCAGAGCCCAGAGCGACTCTGTCCCAGGCATTTGTCTGTTCTTCAAGCCCATTCATCTCCCTTAAAGATCATTTATCTTCCTTCTAACAGTGCCTACAGCTCCTGCTTCCCTTTCGCGCATTGGAAAAGGTTATATACATTTCATTGGCTTGCTGGGTATTGTGACATCTCCATACACGTAAAAAATGCATGCCTTATCTCCTGTTTATTAGTCTATTTCAGTTCATATCTCAGACTCAAATATCAAACTTCAACAGGGAAGAGAGAGGGTTCTCTTGCCCCAACATATAATTTATTGCTGTGTATTTATCAAAAGTAAAAGAAAAAAGTATGAGTGCAATACTAGAAACTAAATTCCAGGCTTTATTCGGATTTTAGCAGTCTTTCCACAGAACAGCATCCTCTGTCCAGTGCAGGATTCCACATCACCAGGGTGGTTTCCTGGGCACACAACCCAGGCAGTGCCAGGTCCCAGCCAATTCTTCCAGTTGCATTTATTCCTGTTACCTTCCTCTCCTTTGATTGGGGCAGCTTCTCAGGCTTTCCTTGTAAGTGACAATTTTGAAGACTGCATGACAGGTATTTTGTTGAATATTCCTCAGTTTGGATTTGTTTAATGTCTTCTCATGATTAGACTGGAGTTACGGCTTTTTGGTAAGATGCCATAAATTTTTTTGACATTAACTTCATAAATGAAAATAAATTTCTTAAAACTACTTCAGCAAATAGAGAACTCTAGCAAAACTATGGTCAGTCAAGTAAATCCTATTCTTTGCAAAGCATACCATTTCCCTTTTGATTGGTGAGACAATAAATATTTATGGATACTTCCAGCTTCTGCTGATTTGTTTTTGTTGAAGTAAATTACACATAGCATAGAGTTAAACAGTTTAAAGTTTAACCATTTTAAGTGTACAGTTGGGTAGTTGGTGCATTTATTAATGAAGTAAGTAAGCAGAAAATATAAGAGAAGAATTAAATCATGATTCAAAATTAGCTTTAAAGCACAGTATTTAGTTGTTCATTCTTTTCTTTCCACAATGTACAAATTATGTCTCACTATTCTCAGAAAAAAAAGGGCATCCATTTTATAGTTATGTATATGTGTGTGTTTGTGTACACAAACGTGTGTGTGCATGTACATGTACATATATGTATCTATATGATTGTCATATATACCATCAAATGAGGTGCCAGGTTGCTTACAGAAGATGTTTTCTAGTATCCATGTGACTAGAACTTTAGTTTATAAACTTGAGTGTGTAAAGAGAAAAAGCAACTTATCCAAGGGGAGCAACTGGAAAGCATTTGTTAAATGGTATGCTATTTGTCCTAAGCATCTCATGAATCGTTCCATCACACACCGTACCTTTGGAATTTTCCAGATGTAAATGCATAATGTTGTAGTTAATTTACTTAATTTTTCACTTTGTCTTACATGTATTAATGAAAAAAAAAGCTAAACTTTGTAAAATACTTGAAGAGGTTTATTCTGAGCCACAAGACACAGCCTAAGAGGTCCTGAGAACGTGTAAGGGGGTCAGGTGACGGTGTGATTCTACACATTTTAGGGAGGCAGTCGTTACACACATTAATACCTGCAAGGTGTTAATAATGTACGCAAAGACCTATCTATGCACACATACGTTAATACCTGTAAGGTATTAATGATGTATGCAAAGACCTATCTATGCACACATACGTTAATACCTGTAAGGTATTAATGATGTATGCAAAGACCTATCTATGCATACATACGTTAATACCTGTAAGGTGTACACTAATTCAGCCTGGAAAAGCAGGACATCTAGAAGCAAGGGGCTCATAGGTCATAGATTGGCTTCAAAGATTTTCTGATTGGCAGTTGGTTGAAAGAGTTAAGCTTTGCTGAAAGCTTTGTAGTCAGCAGAAAGACGTACTTGAGTTAAGATAAGAGAGGTTGTAGAAGCCAAGGTTCTTGTCATGTAGATGAGGCCTCCAGGTAGCAGACTTCAGAGAGAAGAGATGGTAAATGTCTCTTTTCTGACCTGAAAAGGTGTCAGACTCTGCGGAAAAGATCTGGTAAGGGAAGGAGATTCTCTACAAAATGCAAATTTGCCCCCACAAGAGAAGGCTGTACAGAGCCCTTCTAAAATATGTCAAAGAAATATTAATATATAGTGGGATATAATACTTAGATTTCCTTCAGAATCTGTTCTCTGTCATGTGATGCTATACCAGCGTCAGGTTGGAATTCGGGTATCTTATTGCTACAAAGAGTTGGTTTCATCAGTCTTAAGATCTCCATTTTCATGTTAATGCTGGTCTGTTGTGCCTAAATTCCTAAAGGGAGGAGGGTATAATATGCATATCTGGCCGCCTTTTCCATCATGACATGAACTGGCTTTCGAGTTGGCTGTGGGTCTTAGAATTTTATCTTCGGTTTATGTATGCCTAGCTAGAACACTTGGAACTTTGCAAGCAGAAGCCACAGCAATTCACCTTTAGAATCCTAAATCTAGTATATCGTTTCCTAAATGATATCTTAGCAGACACTGATCCCTTGCAAGGACCCTCAGGAAAGCTCTTCTCTGTCTGTTAAGCCTAGGCTACCCAGTGGAGGGCTTCCCTCACCCACAGATTCCCCAGCATAATAAAGGCTAGGACTGTTCTGCTCCAAGAAATCCACCTTGCTTGGTCAGATCCTGCATTTCTGGAATTTATTTGATCACGGATTCCTTTCATCAAGAAACACCGGTTAGCATGCCCTTTGGGAGGGTGTGGTCCTAGAAAGTTTTCTTGTTTAGAGTAGAAATCATGGCTATTGATCATGATGTTTTAAAACACCAAAATGGTTTTGTTTTTGTCTTGGTTCTTTTCCATCTGTGATAAACAAACCCCATGCGGAGAGCACACAAAAGCCACCCGCAAGGGCATCCCAGGGGCAAAATCAGCATTTATGTCATGCTCCTTTGTGTGACTTTGGTTATGTTAACTAAAATCCTGGTTACTCACTTTTCAAGTTACCCCCAAGACAGGAGTGAGCCTTGATCAGAAATGGTAGAGAGGAAATTGGGTGTTTGCCAAAAGAAATGTGCAAACATGAAACAAACACTTGCTGACTGTTGATGCTTTGATTGGCAACCTAAGGGCATTCTTTAATGCACTGAAAGGAAACCAGAGCATAAACGAGGTGATTCCCTTGCATTTCCTCATTCCCTAGTGGGGGAAAGGAAAGCAAGCATAAGCCATGTGCTCAGCATAAGGATTCACTGCTAAGGGTCTCCTTAACCTCAAAAGGCAGCCCCTGCCAGTGATGATTTCCCTCCGGGAGGTTAGGATATTCACCCACAGAAAGCTGGTGTTTCTGGGCACGGAGAGGGTGGAGAATCATCAGGAAAGTGGTAAGTTTTTAAGTTTTGGCCAAAACAGTGTGATGAAAACAGTCCTCTCTAGAGGCACAATGACCCGTAGCTATCAATTGCAAGTGTGTCCTCCACATCCATGGCCAAACAAATCCCTTGAGTAAAGTAGGACACAAAACTCTGAGAACCTAAGTGGGGTCCCTGAGGAAGGCAGGAGCATCTTTCAGGAGATACTTGGTGACAGCAGAGACTCAGGAGCCAGGAGAACCCATCCAAGCCCAGACTGGCCCGGCGCTCTCCAGCTGTGGCCACCACTTAACATCTCTTTGTCACAATTCATCTGAAGGTAGGGATAATAACCGCATTATGACCAGAAAGGAGTCCTGATCCAGACCCCAAGAGAGGGATCTTGGATCTCACACAACAAAGAATTTGAGGCGAATCCATAGAATAAAGAAAAAACAAGTTTATTAGGAAACTGAAGGAAGGAAGAATGGCTACTCCATAAGCAGAGCAAGGTGCTCCCGAAAACAAGGGGAAGAAGCTCCCACCCTAAGCATAATGCTTGTTTGTATATAGGATAACAAAAAAAAAAAAGTCATGGGAGATGTGATCTACTGCAAGACTTTGTGATAAAGGGTTAATTTTCATTAATTACTATATTTACAAGAATCGATATTGTTATCTTTAAAGCAAAATTAGGAATGCTTTTGTCTTCAAGATATCAGACTATCAGGGCATTCCTGACCCTGGGTGTGTTTAGTAAACATTATTAATCTGTTCTTCTAACCATAAACATCTAGAGGCTAGGAATGCAGAACTCCTGAGAATGCAGCCCAGCAAGTCCCAGCCTCACTTTTCCTAGCCTTCATTCAAGATGGAGTCACCCTGGTTCTAATGCCTCTTCACAGGGTGATTGGTGAAAATTAAAGAGTTAATAGAGTCTCTGGCACAGATCGTGTGCTGTAGGACTGTTACCTGGAATTGGTCATCGGAACAGAGGGTGTTGTCTTCCTGGCACACGTAGGAGCAATGTGGCCAGGCCTGACTTTAAGCTTCTCTGGATTACTAGGGATGCTGTAAAACCGCCTGGAGTTACCTGATGAGGAGAAGAGAGCACGCCAGCAGCGGATCTCATGGGAAACAGGGGAGAACTTGGACTTCACACGTCGCTGTTCTTCCATTCACTGCCATTGCCTCACACGTGCTCCAGGCCTTGGCTCTGAGGAGATGCTGGCATACAGCCTGGAGTCCTCACTATGAGCTTTTCTACTCATGCAATGAGTGGGAAGTTGGACTTACAGGAGACAGGGCCACTGAACCTCTAATCACCGAACAGGGGCTGCTGTGGGTGACGTTGCAGCCATGCTGGTCATTTGTTCATGTTTTGGTATTTGTTTAAAATGTTGACTTTGGGCAAGCTGCTTTAGTATTCTCAACTTTGGAAAAAGTTTATGCTTTAGAAAATTATGATTATAAGCCAGAGTGTCAGATATGCGCTCGACAGTTTAATTTAAAAAAAAAAAATTGAACACAGCCTCGGTAACGTGGCAGAACCCCATCTCTATAAAAAATACAAAAATTATCCAGGCGTGCTGGCACACATCTGTAGTCCCAGCTACCCCAGAGGCTGAAGTGGGAGGATCGCTTGAACCCAGGATGCAAGGCTGCAGTGAACCGTGATTGTGCCACTGCACTCCAGACTGGGTGACAGAGTGAGTCCCTGTCTCAAAAAAATAAAAATTAAAAAAAAAAAAATGGAAAACCCCCCAGGCAATATGGGGAACATTTTCTCTCTCTTTTTCTCTCTGTCTCTCCCCACAGAGGCTATGTGTCTGTGTGTGTTTGTGTGGGGAGAGCTACACCTGTTTGGGCAAGACTGCCACAATCTCTTCTTTTAGCCCAGGATGAGCTGATCTGTGCCCACACCTCAGCCAAGATCCTCAGTGTGGCTCCGCCATCCTGGGAGCTAAGGAGTTCACTCTGCTTAGATGAAGGGGAAATCTCCTGGCTGGGGGAAATCGAAGTCCCAGCATAATATATAGCAGGGAGGCCGTGAAAGAATTTGAGAGACTACAGCAGTGTGTTGTGTTAACCCCAGTTACCCGGTGATGAGCGTGGTCACTGGAACACTGGAAATAGCTCTTAGGGTCGGAAATAGCTCTTAGGGTCAGAAATAAGTTATGTAAAGAGTGAACAATTAACCGAAGTCGAGAGGTGGTTTAAGTAGCGCAGGTTACCCAGGCTCTGGGTCAGGTGGGATGTTATTTCACAGCATCCATCCCTGCTCATCATGCAAAAGGGAGATCAGTTTGCTTTGTCACATCTCGGCTGTCTTATGTCCTCAGTGTTACTCCCATGTGTCTGCAGGCTTCATGGGAAACCCAATATGAAAACTGGCAATGTGCAGAGAGACTTGAACACTTAAATCTACAAGCTGAGCATGCAAATTTCAGTTCTTGATGCACCATGTCCAAGAGAAAACAATGGCAGTACACTGATGCTGGACAAAATAATATGTCATTCAAAACAACTACCCTATTACGGTGACAAACAGTAAGAAACACACCAATTCATTAAAATGGGAATAGTTAACATGTGAATACCAATTATTTATATTGATATTCATCTTGTGACATAATTCATCTTACGACATTCATCTTATGACATAAAGAAAGAAAAAAACATGTTGCTCTTACTTCAACTATTAATTAGGATTGAAAAATTAAATATTCATTCCTTCCATTACTGCTGAACATTATTATTTCCTTTGTGTCCTAAAATATCTATTCTTTGTTTATTCTTATCTCATCTTTATAGATAACTATGAGTCATTCTGGAATTGAGTTTTAGTCTTCTAACCTGCAAATGATATATAGAATAGTCGATCACTCCTTCTGTCCCTAGAAGTAGTAGATTTGGATTAAACAAAACTAATATGCATTTCTCTTTCACAAAAGAGAAGCTGGCCAGGGGAGGTAGGCTGCGGGATGGGCTTTGCTGGCCAGGGGGAGGCAGGCTGCGGGATGGGCTTTCCTGGCCAGGGGGAGGCAGGCTGCGGGATGGGCTTTGCTGGCCAAGGGGAGGCAGGCTGCGGGATGGGCTTTGCTGGCCAGGGGGAGGCAGGCTGCGGGATGGGCTTTGCTGGCCAAGGGGAGGCAGGCTGCGGGATGGGCTTTGCTGGCCAGGGGGAGGCAGGCTGTGGGATGGGCTTTGCAGGATCTTTGGAGGCTCCTGATCTCTGAGGAAGTATCCTCCTCAGCATTCCACACAAAATTGTCCAAGATTGTCACTAGTGCGCCAGTCATTGTATCTATTTCCAGCCAGCAGAAAGGAGGCAGAAAAGAGCATTTTTCCTCCAAGGACATTAACTGCTTCTGCTCTGTTTATATTCTGCTAGCTAGAACTGATCTCTTGACCTCAAAAAGCTTCAGCAAAAACTGGAAAATGTAGCCTTTATTCAGTAGGGCCCCCTATGCCCAACTTAGAATAAAAAACAAGGAGCCTTATTACTCAGCAAGAAGGGAAAGCCCCTACTGGGAGCTACTGTGCCAGCTCAGCCACGTTCATTCATCTTATGACATGAGTAGATTATTCAAGTGTTCACGGAGGTGACATTTATTATGCGCTATAAGTTCTTTTCGTGTTTCTCGGTTATTTGTAGCCATGACTGTGTAGGAAACTAGAATATCTCCCTTCAAAATATGTGTGAACTAAGAAAGTAAAAGTCACACGGTCTGGCAGACCTTCACTCACCCCCACCATCACACCATCATCTCTCAATCCTTTGACTCTCCCCAAGCACAGGACAAAACTGTTCTCTGAAATTTCTTTATCTACCTAGAGACCAGACCTGCCAGAGAGAAACACAATTGCCTTCCCTGAAATTTCATTAACCAAAGAAGATTAAAACTCATGTCACAGAAGAAGAGATTGAAGATTAAATACCACACCCAGATCCGAGGGAGACTTCGAACTTTTTCTGTTCACAGGTCTGATTCAATTCTCAAAAATAATTGTTCACAAGATAATGTCTGCCTTATGGGTCCATTCATTCGACCAGAAGGTCATTCACTTCTACGGGCTTATCTCCCCTTTTCCTATAATGAAGTGCATATAAGAATCTGTACCTTATTGGATTGTTGAGTAACCATGTTCCTGTGATTTCTCCATGCTATGCACATTAAAATAAGCGTGTACATCCTTGACACAGTTTGGTGGTGTCCCCACCCAAATCTCATCTTGATTTGTAGTTCCCATAATTTCTACATGTGTTGGGAGGGACCTGGTGGGATGTAACCGAATCATGGGGCAGTTAAGTTACCCCATGCTATTTCTCGTGATAGTGAGTTCCCACAAGGTCTGATGGTTTTATAAGGGACTTTTTCTCCTTTTGCTCGGCACTTCTCCTTCCTGCTGCCATGTGAAGGACGGGTTTGCTTCCCCCTCCACCATGATTGTAAGTCTCCTGAGGCCTTCCCAGCCATGCTGAACTGTGAGTCAATTAAACCTCTTTCCTTTATAAATTACCTAGTCTTGGGTATGTCTTTATTAGGATGAGAACAGACTAATGTAGTCTTTTTTCCTTATTAATCTGCCTTTTGTGGGTTGATTTTCAGCCAACCTTCAGAGAGTGACAGGGAAGCTTTCCCTTCACTCCCACAGATTTGGCACAGTGAGCAGGGTAGACCCAAACCATCTGCTGTTCTGGAAGCCGCAGTCAAGGAAACCCAGGATCTGACAACCAGTAAAAAGAAAAGATGACGAGTTCCCACTACTCCCATTCTCTCTCTCTCTCTCTCTCTGTGAAATCTGGTCACCACTACGTATCTCTTTTTCCTTTCCAAATTTAATATTAATGGGAGGAAAGCATTGTATGGCTAGTCTTAGGGGTAGAAACTCTGGCATACTTTCTGTGTGAATATTTACATAGTGTGTTCCTTTCCTTCCATAAATAGTCTAAACCGTCTTTGCTTTTCTTTGTCCTTGTCTTCTTGTGCTATTTTGTTGTAAAGAGGGATACCTTAGGACAACCTGATGAGGTTCCCCTTCATGTGGATTTATACCCTGAGAACCTGGCTTTTGTGACCAAATGGGAAGGTTCTCCCCTGGCCTCTGCCAGCTGGGAGCATGACTTCATGTTACATCTAGCGACCACTAGGAAAGGACTGGGAATCCCAAGACACATAAAATTTTAAGCAGCACTCTCTTTGTCCTGAATATGCCAAGCTCTCAGGAGAGTTTGTCTTAATAAGTTTGATCTCTATTGTCTGTTTAGTACTGGAAAAGTCCAGTCCCAGAAGGGCCCACCTGGCATCCCAGGTTAGAAGGCTTGTTACTGGAGCCACCTCCACATGCCCCTGCATCCATGTAATCCTGAGACCAGAGACATTTCTCACACTGCACCATCCTTAACCACCCAGGGTGGCAAAGATCTTTTGCTTCCTTAGCCTACCTCTGAAAGTGAATTTTTGAGGATCATAAGGACTGCCTCTTTTGTGCCCTCTCCAGGAGTGCCTCTTGTTTACATAGTAAAAATATATCCTAAGCTTAGAAGGTGACCTCCTGGTCTTTCCATAAAGGGGCTTGTTAGACTGAGTCGCTATTGAAATAAGTATACCACTGGAAGGAGAATCATCCGTGGCCAGAAGACAAATTATCTGCATTGTAAGGTCCCTATTTTAAAAAAACATTTGAGAAATATCTCATTCTCAGCAAGACCTTATTTTTATTTACAGGAGGATCAAGTTAAAAGAAATATGCATAATAATGTCATGGCTAGCCTTAGAAATTCTCTTGACAAGTTCAAGTACAAAACTCTAAGCTAAAACAAGAGTTAAAATCCTTTGAATGTTCCAAATGTCTTCTTTGGATTCCCTGTGGGATTTGTAAAAAAGGCACCCACTCTTAAACCAGTGGTTAAAATTGGGCCCTTTCACTGCTGTAGCCTGAATGTAGTTCAATTTCCTGAATCTCTTTCAGGGAGCCAGTCCCTTGGAAATGTAAGCCCTTTAACTCAGGTGATAAAAATATATATATTTATAACAATGCATTTACATTACTTGTATGTTTCTTGACCTCTGGGGTACCCATTCATTATCATTCTTTCTTCCCCCGGAGATAGCTTTTGATTTCTCACTTGTTTTACTGTTGGTCTCTGAATTTTTCATCTATCAGTGTACAAGCTTGTTGGAGTTTTGAGTACAGGTGCCCAAAAAGCTAAGAGCCCTGGAGAATATGGCCAGACAGAGATGTGTGTCACACCCCGATTTCCATCAGCAAACCCTCCCTTTATTCAGCCATCATTGTGCGGGGTCTGGATCTGGAAAAGACTGCAGCTTTTGCTTCCTTTTTAGAGACCTTGGTTAAACCCATAAAGGGCTTCTTGGTTTTAGTATCACATGTGCTTATGTGTTTTGGTTTTAAGGCATTTGTTTAGGCATACCTCTGGTTTAAAGGTTTGGTTTCTATCTAGAGTGTGATAGTATCTTTTTTCTCATTTATCTTTCTTTCTCTAATGGGCAGAAGAGACATGCCTCTCACCACCTCTGGGATCTGAACTGGTGAACAGATCAGCTGGGATCCTCCCAGACAGAGGGCTGGGTGGGGGACAACTCACAGCTGCCATTCCTTTGGCTCCAGCAAAGGCCAGCTGCTCAAGTGACAGACCGTTTTCTACTCATATACTTAAAAGAATTTTTTAGAGCTCTACAGTCAAATGTCAACTCAATTAAAAGCTTTTATTCTTTTGTGGTCTCTTTCAGATTCTATACCTACAATGGGAATGTCTTAGTCAACGAGAAAAATTTTTCTCTAAGCCTTGTTGACTAGAACATCACTGGCCTTTTGGAAAGCTTAACATACCCCTAATTGGCTCCTCTAACACTTTTTCCTTCATTTACTTGTATCCCTCCTTCCTTTTGCCACCTTCAAAACCACACAGAGGGATATAGATAGGTCTTACTTCTGGTGGCCCTGGGACCCTTGGCTTTGTGTTACTTTTCCACTGATCCCCTCTTTTGCAGTCACTTGTTTTTCTCATGGAACCCTAAGAGTCATAGAAAAGTTCCTCTCATGTTTATTGATATTCTCTGCTTATATTAAACTCCTTGATCTCTTTGGCTTTTAGATATATAACATGTACACATGTGTGTTGTACATTGTGTCTACATGTGTTGTGTGTGTGTGTGTGAATATATATATATATGCCTGTTTGTATTGTCTGCATGATACCAAATTGACAAAATAAATGAGTACTCATAAATTAAATAACCAGCCAAAGTGCTTTTGAAATTCACATAACTTTAGTAATCTTTGGTAAATAAAGCCATTTTTAAATTGTGGTAAAATAAAATAAAAACAACTTCAGAATTTAATTTAGACTTTTTTCCTCAGTCTACTGGTCAGACAAATTTTTGTTGTCTTAACTAGATGCTTTAGGATTATAAAAGTGTTGCTTCTGGGATATTTTTTGACATTTGCTTGATTTTTCTATAAAGTACAGCTAGAAAGACTGGTTACTGGACCCCCTCGAAGCCTTGCACGCATCCTCCTGTGAGCTCGTGTCTTTGGTCTTATGCCTCTGGATCTAGGGTCTAGACATGTGGCCGTGGTGAGGCCTGGGGACATGTGTGTATCCTCAGTGCCTGAGCCATCAGCTAAAGGACAGAGTCAAGCTCAATATGGCTCCTACCTCCACGGTCCAGTTCTGCCTTCTGGCCATTCTGGGAGGGGTCGAATACTCCTGGCATTGCCTTTGCAGCTCTGTCCTCTGTCTTGGGTTCTGTCCTCTGGTCCTGTATCCAGAACCCAGACGGATCTTGCCCTTCATAACCATCCTGGGTGCCATGGGGATACTTGGGATCCACTATGACTTGGGGGACACTGAGGGGGGCGGATATCTGTGTCAAATATCTCAAAAACCTTGGCTAAGATAAAGACTGACTGATGCAGGGCTATCTTGGCCTTGCTTTTTTAAAGAAAAAATAACTTCAATGACTAGCTTTATTTTCCATGAATAATTCAAATAAAATTGTTAATGAATAAGTTAGATAAATGTGAATGGAATGAGTATTTATAACTATATTTGTCATAGCTTTAAAAAATTTTAATAATTTAAAATCTTAAAGTCATACTATGTTAAATTAAATAATAGATAATCATTAAATGTCTGAGTCATTTCTAAGTACATTAAGATACTGAAACATTAATTATTAAACTTAAATTTAGGTTTATATTCACAGGTAATTTTTATTACACTATGGTTATTTGCATAAATCCACTATGAATCTCTTTTCTTTTGTAACAGGACATGATTAGAAACACTGGCTATTTTACCAAGGATTTGAATACAACATCATATTTTCAGAAGTGAACAGACCGCTTTGAGGGATTGAGGTTAACTTTCATGCAAAAGTGAATAAAAATCCTGGCCTGATACCTTTTCTACACAGTTTCCTTAGAAGATTCCTGACACTGTAGTTAAGTAAATAATGTTATTTTCTGACAGGCCTGGAAACCTTAAGATATTTGGAAGACCTCAAGAAGAGAGTAATTTACCCAGCTTTTATAGGCAGTTCAGACAGCCTGGGGCAAGTCAAATTGTTGGGTTGGCTCCTTATTCTAGAGAAGTTTCTAATAGTTTGATTTGAGATTCCTTATGAAGAAGCTTCAACAAACCCAATTTAGAAAGGTTCTATATCATAAATCACTATCCTTGCTGAACTTATATAAATAATCAGAACGAAGACTAAACTGATTTTGCAAATAAATTTGTCGTACTGTGATTATCTTTGGTAAAAAATAAGGAGTCTATACAAAGAAAAATCATGCTTCGGAAAAAACACTGTATTTATTGTTTGATTCTAGCCTTCCATTTGTTTTTGAATTTTTGTGTTTAAAAAAATCTGGATTGCAATCTTGAACTCTTAATTTCTTCCAATATCTGGGCTTGACCCTCCAGACTAATGTTTTCAATTTTTCTCCCACTCTTCTGTCTGGGAATCACTAAAAAAATTTTCCTGAGACTGAAGCTAGTAACTTAGCTTTTCAGAAATATCACTTCAAACTTTGTTTTAAACTGTTGTCTGTTTGTTGGTCCCATTTAATTCCCAAAAAGGATCATTCACAAGATAGTTTCTGTCTTCTGGGTCGTTCATTCCCCTTCAGGATCACTTGCTCCTACACCTCTCCTCTTCCTTTCTCCTATGAAGATGAATATATAAGTATTTGTACCCTATTGTGTTATTGAGTGACCATATTCCTCAGACTCCCCCATGCTAAGCACATTAAAATAAATTTGTATGCCTCTTTTCTCCTATTAATCTTCCCTTTGTCATCTGATTTTCAGTGAACCTTCAGAAGGTGAAGAGTAAACATTCCCTAGGCCCTGCAACTGGATGCTGGTTTTCTGTTTTCCTGTTTTTCTGATATCTGAGCTGTTCCTAAACATACCACATCTTAACATGCATTCAACCATTACAATTCTCTTTAAGTGCATTTTGAAAGTACAACTAAAACTTTAGCCTGAATTCCTGTTGTGTTTCTATTCTAAGTTTTTATCCTACAATTGATAAACTTGTCTAACAACCTGTTGGGAATCCTCCTTTTGGAATAGAGTTCTTGACCAGCTCATAGGGATCACCAAAATCACAATCTCAGGCTTTCACATCCAAGGCTCATGGGCCACAGGTCTTCCTAATTTCTGGAGAGTCCCAGTGACTGGAAGACTCCATGTGCCTTTGTCTCAACCAGGGAACAGGATGGTCATTTTCATGGTTTCTGTGGGGAATCCTAAAGATTTCTTCCCTCCAGTTGCCACCCTGGACAGTCACCACTGCAATAGGTGTGTGTGTGTTAACAACTTTGCATGTAACAAACTATTGTTTTTTCTTAGAGAATCTAAAAATAGGTAGAAATATTACCCCACTCCCTTTCCATAGGTGCAGAAACTGAGGCCTGGAGATGGTAAGTAACATAGTGAGAGATGGGAAGGAAGGAAGATAACCTCACAGCTCTGGTTCTAGACACAGTCCACTGTAGTTCCTGGTCAGGAAAGGCAGGCCTCACACTATATCCTGGGACTTGGTTAAACTGAAATGTATTTTTAGATGAGATGGCAGCAAGATGCTTCAGATTTTGCTTGTCCTCAATTCCCTGTAAGCATAGACAAGTCAATTTATTGTAGTTTCAAAACCAATTTAGTGGTCGCTTTTCTTTACACTGCTGTTGTTTCGAATCCAATGATGGGTTTGTTAATATGAGTTTATATGCCTCATTCGTGCCAGTTTTCTATCCAGAGATGAGTTGTTATGTTGACAGTTTCAGCACTTATATGAGTCTTTTATTTTATATGGTATTGGGACATTATGATTTATAATAAGAAATATATATTTGGTCTCTGCCCCTGGTTTCTGGCACACAGCAATTAAAATCCTTATAATTTTTGAGTGACAGAAATGCTATGTGCATCTTTTATTCAAATATCTGTTCTTTGACCAAACTTCTTGATTTATATCCCCTAATCCCATGAAATTTTCTAGCAATAGGAGCATCTTTTGTTCCTATGTCTTTGTGTGTTCCTGGATGGGGGCTGGTCACCAGAAAGGCAAAGCCATGGTTAGAAGCTTGAAACTTTCAGCCCTATACTCCTATCCTGTGAGGATGGGAGAGGGGCTGGAGACCTAGGTAGTAATTAATCATGCCTATGTGGTGAAGCCTCCATAGAAATCTCTGGAGTTGGCTGGGTGCGGTGGCTCACGCCTATAATCCCAGCACTTTGGGAGGCTGAGGTGGGTGGATCATGAGGTCAAGAAATCGAGACCATCCTGGTCAACGTGGTGAAACCCCGTCTCTACTAAACGCACAAAAAATTAACCAAGCATGGTGGTGTGCGCCTGTAGTCCCAGCTACTCAGGAGGCTGAGGTAGGAGAATTACCTGAACCCAGGAGGCGGAGGTTGTGGTGAGCCGAGATTGCACCATTGCACTCCAGCCTGGGTAACAAGAGCGAAACTCTGTCTCAAAAAAAAACTCTGGAGTTTTCAGAGATCTTCTGTGTTGGAGAATGCATCTATGTGCCAAGGCGATACTGTATCCCAGCTCCATGGAGGCAGAAGCATCTGTGCTTAGGACTCTTCCAGACATTCCCCTATGCACCTTTTCATCTGACTGTTCTTCTGTATCATTGATAATATTCTTTCTAATAAATCAACAATGTAAGTAAGTTTTTCCCTGAGTTCTGTTAGCCATCAAAGCAAATGGTCAAGCCCAAGGAGGGGGATTATAGGAACTTCAGATTTATAGCCAGCTGGTCAGAAGAAAGGAGAGCAGCTCCAGGGACAACATGGATTGTGACTGGCGTGTGAAGTAGGCAGAGCCCTCATCTTATGGGATCCAACAGCAACTCCAGATAGATGGTGTCAGAATTGAATTTAATTGTAGGGCATCCAGCTGGTTTCTGGAAAGCTGGAGAATGTGTTGGTGTGGGAGAAAACACACACACACACACACACACACCCCTGGTCACACAAGTGTTGGGGATGAGTATGGAGAAAAGCCGTTTATTTCTCTAATATTAACTAAACTCTGTTATTTTCTGCTTATGGTCCCTGTGACTATAATCTGGGAGCTCCCTCAAAGCCAGCTTTGCCCTCACTACCTGTAATTCATTTTGTTTCAGTAAAAACTATTCTTATCTGCTGCTTTCTGAGCAATTGAGCTCTAAAATAAAGACGGTCAGTGGATGAGAGATCTACAGTGTGGGATGAGCCCTTTCCTGCCTTCTCCCTCTCTTCCCTCCTGCCTTCCCTTCCCCTAATTCGCTTACTACTTTTCCCCTATTACTAATCAGCCCATCTAAATCACTAGCAAAATGGTGACAGAAAAGTACACAGTTCTAGGGAAGATTAACTATCTATAGCATCATTTTCAATACTTTTCGTGCTGTTACACGGCTTGGCCTATGTCACCTTAAGCAATGTTCACAGACAACAGTGCAAAACAAGCAAGAAAGGAACTATCCTCAGGTACAAATGAGGATATTGAGTCAAAATTATTATGTGATTTACATTAGTTTCTACAAATAACAGCTCAGAATTTCAAAGGCAAATGAAAGTCTTATCTCCTTCTCATTGCCTCTCTATACACAGCACAGGACCTTAGCCCAGGAACTTGACCTCCACATTCATCTCCTCACTTTACCGTCAGGTCAGTTACCTCTAAGAGGCCCAGACAGGAAGTGGAAATAGGTTTCCAAATGCTGTGATCTTTTTTTTTTCTTGTTTTATAAATGAAACTAATATACTTTTAAAGTTTTAATGATAAAAGAAGTTAATTCTAATTGAACTCTAAATAAAGAATAAATAATACTCTAAAAAAAAGACTTCACCAGTATTACCTGCCAGATTAGCACACATTATGTGGTGTCAGATATTGTGATTTTGCAGTCCCAGATGCTGAGTTGATCATGCCCAAAGACCTGGTGTATTAATCAGGGTTCTCTAAAGGGGCAGAACTAACAGGATATATGTGTACAGGAAGAGGAGATTATTAGAATTGACTCACACCATCACAAGGTGAAGTCCCACGACAGGCCGTCTGCAAGCTGAGAAGCAAGGATGCCAGTCTGAGTCCCAAAAGCTCAAAAGTAGGGAAGCCAACATGGAAACTTCAGCCTGTGGCTGAAGGCCTGGAGCCCCTGGAAAAGCACCGGTGTAGGTCCAAGTATCCGAAAGCCGAAGAACATGGAGTCTGATGTTCGAGGGCAGGAAACATCCAGCATGGGAGAAAGATGGAGGCTGGAAGACTCATCAAGTCAGCTCCTTCCACCTTCTTCTGCCCACTTTATTCTAACCATGCTGGCAGCTGACACGATTGTGCCCACACAGACTGAGGGTGGGTCTGCCTTTCCCAGTCCACTTACTCAAATGTTAATCTCCTTGGGCAACACCCTCACAGACACACCCAGGAACAATACTTTGCATCCTTCAATCCAATCAAGTTGTCAGTATTAACTATCACAAGTTTACCCCTTGTCAGCTTGAACCTATAGATATCTCCTGAAATCATACACACATAATCTTCAAATGAAGACAATAATAAGATCATAATTATGCCTAACATAATAAAGCTATCCTTCATACAACCAAAGTGCACTAATCCTTAACCTAAATGCTATTATACAAAGTTAACAACACTTAAATTCCGATATGAGTCAATAAATCTTGTCACATGATAAAGGAAAAAGAAAGGAAATAAAATAAATATTTTTAGTACAAGTTTTTACATACACAAACAGGTTCTTAACAAAATAAGGAGGAAATACTCATGACAACTGCAGTCCTTGTTTCTACAACTGGTCACGTGGTCATGGCTGGTATTGATGACTACCTTCTTCTACTACTCATTCTGTATTCCCTTTGCCTTCAGCAAGCAGTGTTTTTTACCTGGTGGGGTGACGCAAACCTTCATTCCTGAAGGGTCTGGGCCATTTGTGGTCCTGCCTGGATTGGGCTGTTGTAGTTTCCCATTGACCTTAATCACAGGGCATGGTAATACTATGAGACACCCTAATGGATCTCCTGAATTCCATGCACACTCTTCCTCACCTCTGTTGTGGAGTAGTAGACTGATTTCATCTTGATAGTCGGGGTTAGTCACCCCAGCCAACACTGCAACTCCCTTCTTAGCCTGCTGACTTAGAGGTAGGAGGAGCCCAAAGTGTCCAGGTGGCAATCATAACTTCCAATTTAATGGAATCATTTTTGTGTCTCCTGGTGGCAGCATTCCTCCCTCTGGAACTAAAACTTCTAGGCCAACAGAACACAATGTCGCAGAACAGGAAGCAAAAATTTTTCTAGTGGATCACTAGGGTCCACTAGGACTGCCATCACTAGGATGGTGACTGGTGTCACTTCCATTTCCACCCTACTCCAGTCATTGGAAAGGTTATACAGATAAATAATTGATATTTGTAGAATGGAATATTACACAGCAATTTAAATAAACTGGATCTATCAGTACGAATATGGATTACATCAATAATAAAATGTTGGGATGTTAAAAGAAAAATGGTGGGCCTCAAAAGTCATTCCGTATAACATATGAATGGTCGAAGATCTTTATCTGGACAATTGAGTCTCAGGGGGTTAAATGTCTCTTCCAAGACATAAACCATGGTTTCCACAAATAGACATCGAGGGCCAGCTGGAGATGCTTCAGACATTCTAGGCTGATTATCTCTGTTCTGTAATGCCCCATAGAGCATGTTGGAAAAGCAAAAGATTCACAAGTATTCAGGATTTTAAAAAAAGGTATGTCTACACTATTTCAAATGACAGTTTTTGTTTTAGATAAATGTGTTAAGTTCTGTGACTATCATAGATGACCCGGTGACCAGGATTAAGATTGCATCTGAAAGCATCATAGTATGGAAAAGGGAGAGCCCTGCCCAGGGGCTGGGTAAGATTGATTGCAAGGTTTCTGGAGACAGCCTAGAGCGCTCCAAGCACCCCCAAAGCCTGCTGGCTTCTTTAGTTGGCCCTCTGACCACACTTGGCTCCTATGCCATCTGAAATCTGACAGCCTGAATGTCTCCATAACCTCCCAAACAGAAAACCTTCATCCTTGTTTTGATTCCATCAGCAACGTAGTGGTAGCACTTGGGTCCTTTGGCCAACATGGGAGCACAGATTTTGTTGGCTTCATGGATGCAGGTTGTATATGACTTTCATAGTTTGAGAAGTATTCTCTTGGCTGCAAGCATATTGATTTTACTCTTTCCAACATAAATTTCTTATAAAATATTTCTTTGGTGGCTATAATCTCCAAAAGGACTTGGAAATGCAGGTAGGCTTGCTAATTCTGGCCTCTCTTCATCCTGGGCTTAAGTGCGTTAATAGATACGTACACTCACCTGCTATATTTCTGTTTGTTTTTCACATTCTGCCCCTTTTCCAAGAAATTCTCCATAAAATCTATTTTCATACATCAAAAATTCTTAGTTCATGTATTTTTGAATCAAACTTATGATTTTACTTTCATTGCTTTTTGTTTTGTATGTTTTATACACTTTTCCATGTTAAAAACTTGCCAAACATGATGCTGGAATGTAATTATCAAACGGGGATCACAACATTTGGGTCCAGCTTTGTCAAGTGGACCTGTGCCAACATGAACTAAGAGCCCTGTTTTCTGAGAGCAAGCCAGGCATAGAACTGAGCTCAGCAGGTCAATCGGCCAGCACTTACTGGCCTCATGCAGAATCTTGCCCAGTTCTCTGTACCTCAGAGAGCTTTTTCCTTCTTCCAAAGAAAATGTCTTCATTACACAACTTTGATCTACTTGTGGGCAAATCTGAGTTTTAGAGATCATGCTTTAAGTCTTCTCTCCTACTGTAACTTCTTTTGGCAAACTCTGCTTGGCTACTCTCCTTAAAACAAAAATTCTTAAAGTAGAGGCAAGAAGCTTTTATGTATATGACCCGTTATAAAAACTGTTCCAGTTTTCATCCCTTCTGAGAATTACGTACTGACTCTATCTACTTGAGTGGCAAGTTTGGAGATGAGGAAAGGCAGTGGTACTCAGGAGCACTGGTTTTAGTATTTGCTCCTCAATTCTCTGTGTCAACATGAGCACATCGCTCAATCTCTCTAAAACCAATGTAGCTGAAAAATCCACACGGTAACTACTGCTATGCCTACCGTAAGGCTGATGTTATGAAAGGGAAAAGCTCCTTGTAAGCTATTCACAGTTGTACAAATACTAGTGTTTTACTTTGGGTTTTCCCAGAAAATAGACCCTGACATAAGAATTCAAGTGCAAATAATTGCTTCGTCAACAGATCATGGGAAGCATCAGAAGAACAGTGAAGGCAAGCAATAGGTGTTGGAGCCAGCAAGTTACCAACTGGGAAACTCTGAGAGTGAGAATGAAGCATATACCTCAGCATATGCACCCCAGGACAGACTGGGCACTGAGGTGTCCACCACCAACTCCAGTGAGTTATTTAGTTAGAGGTCAGGTGTGATTTCCTCTGCCTCCTGTGTTCCCTGAATGAGCAGCCTGGGGCAGAGTGAGCCCTTGGTGGAAGGGAACCAGGTGCTCGGCAACTGGAAGTCAGATTATAGTGCCCAGGAAATGTGGGTGGGGCAGCAGCAGCATCTGCTGCCACCAGTGTTATCACAGATCCTCTCAAGCTTGTGCACCACTGATGATTCTTTTACCTAAGAGAGCTAGCATGCTGACTCTTCTGTTGATCAGTCAATTGTGCTATATTTTCAGCTGATACCAAGAAAACCTACATTTTCATTGTGAATAAATTTTAGCATGTTTAATATTTATTTCATTATATTTTTCTGGGGTATGTGAAGTTCTTGTTGAGATATTTTGCCATTTTTCTATTGCATTCTTTCTTGTTTTCCACATGAATTTTTTTAATAAGTTTATTACATTAAAACAATTAACCGTTAGCCTTCATGAAGCCTCTCTTTTCAGGTCAACTAGTGTCTTAGTCCATGTTCTGCTGCTATAACAGAATACCAATACTGGGTAATTTATAATAAACAAATTTATTCTGGAGGCTGGGAAGTCCAAGATTGAGAGGCTTCATCTGGTGGGGGCATTCTTGATACATTATCCTGTGATGGAAGGGCAGAAGGGCAAGACAGCACACACATGAGAGAAAGGGAAGAGGTGAAACTTATACTTCTATGAGGAAGCCACACCCTTGATATATTCAGATGGAGTCTTGCTCTGTCACGTATATATATATATGTTTTGGTTGGGCACTGTCATTCACACCTGCAACCTCAGCACTTTGGGAGGCTGACGTGGGCGGATCACTTGAGGTCAGCAGCTCAAGACCAGCCTGGCCAACATGGTGAAACTCTGTCTCCACTAAAAATACAAAAATTAGCCAGACATGATGGCAGACACCTGTAACCCCAACTACTCAGGAGGCTGAATCAGGAAAAGTGCTTGAACCCAGGAGGCGGAGTTTGCAGTGAGCCAGGATTGTGCCACTGCACACCAGCCTGGGTGACAGAATATTAAAAGAAAAGGTATTTTCTACAACTGGATGACGCCAGCAGTTGGTACAGTCACTACTGACATATCTTTTTACAGCATCTCAGCAAATCAGGAGGCCACGCGAGCAGCTTTCATCTAACGGTTTCCTATAGAGCATGAAGACAAAATAGAATTCAGTATGGGTTCTACAGGTATAAAAAGAGGATCTCAGTTGTCCTGTTAGTAAAAAGAGCTTGTCCCAGTCTTTCCTAATAAACTTTTTGGGATATTCAATTAAAACACTTATAGCCAAGTAAAGAATGGTGATCATTAAAAAATCAGGAGATAATAGATGCTGGAGAGGATGTGGAGAAATAGGAATGCTTTTACACTGTTGATGGGAGTGTAAATTAGTTCAACCATTGTAGAATACAGTGTGGCAATTCCTCAAGGATCTAGAACTAGAAATACCAATAGACCCAGCAATCCCATTACTGGGTATATACCCAAGGGACTGTAAATCATTCTATCATAGAGACACATGCACACTTATATTTCTTGAAGAGCTGTTTACAATAGCAAAGACTTGGAACCAACCCAAATGCCCATAACTGATAGACTAGATAAAGAAAATGTGGCACATATACACCATGGAATACTATGCAGCCATGAAAAAGGATGAATTCATATCCTTTGCAGGGACATGAATGAAGCTGGAAACCATCATTCTCAGCAAACTGACACAAAACAGAAAACCAAACATCAAATGTTCTCACTTGAAGTGGGTGTTGAACAATGAGAACACATGGACACAGGGAGGGAAATATCACACACTGGGGCCTGTCAGGGGCTAGAGGGCTAGGAGAGGGATAGCAGGGGGTGGGGGGATTGAGGAGAGATAGCATTAGGAGAAATACCTAATGTAGATGACCGGGGGATGGATGCAGCAAACCACCATGGCACGTGTAAACCTATATAACGAACCTGCACATTCTGCACATTTACCTCAGGACTTAAAGCATTAAAAAAAAAAAAAGTTTCAAAAAAAAAAAAAAAAGGAACAGTATGTAAAACTAAAGAGATCCGAATAAAGTAAAGGGTTTAGTTAATACTAATGTACTATTTTGCTTTATTAGTCGTGGTGAATGTATAATACTAACCTGAAATATTCAGTAACAATAAAGGAAACCGGGGCAGAGTACAAGGGAACACCGTGATCTTTGCATCTTCGCTGAAACTCTAAAACCATGCTAAAATCAACAAGCTTATTTACATAAAAAAACTTCCTAAAATATAAACAAAACTTAGAGTTTAAAATAGTCATTAAAGTAAAAATTAACAACAGATGGGAGAAACCGTATCCTGGCTACAAATAAATAGTTAATACATTACATAGTTGTACTAGAAAGAATTTTCTTAAGATTCAGCCCAGAGTGAAAAATAAAATTAAAACAAGACTGAAAAACAATAAACAGATATAGAATCTGATTAGAGAGATAAAAAGATTTTGAAATAAATTAGGAAAAGTAGTTAAGAAGTATGTAGGGCAGATTGAAAGAAACGAAGACATGTCTAAATAGGATTCCAGAAGAGAGAGAGGAAGAGTGACAGAAAGCCAACATGGAGGTCGGCGATGGCTAAAGGGTTTCCAGAATAAAGGAGGAATAAGAATCTAGATTTCACGTGTACACCATATGCTGACTAGAATAAATAGAAATAAATCTGTTTTGGAGAACCTGAAAGCTGAAAGTCTTTTGCTCACAGCTTCACTGGCTGTGCACTGCACATGCACTGTTTCGTAATGGCGCTTTTTAGTTTGTAAAGTACAGAACATGAACAATTGTATGTGGTGTTCCTGCAGGAGAGAAAATAAAAACACCAACCATAGAGCCACTGTGAAATTGAGAGTAGGCTTCTCACTACCTACAAAACCTGCCAAAACAATGCTCTGAGGAAGAAAATTCTATCAACCCAGAAGCTCATATTGACTGAAGAATAATTTAACTTTATGAAATTAATAAGTTTATCACATCGTGGCATCAAGAAATTTAAAAAATCATATGTATTTTAATAGTTTCACAAAATTTTTATAGAATTTTGTAGAGTATAAAGTTGGCCTTCAGTATTTTCAGGTTCCACATCGGTAGATTCAACCACCTTCAGACCAACAGTTTTGAAAAAATAACTAAGAATAAAAATCACAATATGACAATTTATTAAAATATAAAGAGCTATAGAGAGGGCGGGTGTGGTGGCTTATGCCTGTCATCCCAGCAGTTTGGGAGACCGAGGCGGATGAATCACTTGAGGCCAGAAACTCAAGACCAGCCTGGCCAACGTGGTAAAACGTCATCTCCACTAAAACTGCAAAAAATAGCCAGGTGTGGTGGTGAACTCCAGTAGTCCCAGATGTTCAGGTGGCTGAGGCAAGAGAATTGCTTGAACCCAGGAGGCAGAGGTTGCAGTGGGCCGAGATTGTGCCACTGGGCTCCAGCCTGGGCGACAGAGTGAGACTCTGTATCAAAACAACAACAACAAATGAGCGAGACAGTGTAACAACTCTTTAGATGGCATTTACATTGTATTAAGTACTATAAAGAAAACAGCGTTGATTGAAAGTATACAGTAGAATGTGCAGGCTGTTGTATATGCAAATACGCTCATCCCTCATTCATGGGGGATTGGTTCCAGGACCTCCACGGATACTGAAATCTGTGAATGCTCAGATCTTTTATATAAAATGGCATAGTATTTGCATAGAACTATGCACATTCATATATCTTTAATTAACTCTAAATTACTTGTAATACATAATGTAATGTAAATTCTACATAAATACTTATGCTGTGCTGTTTTTTATTATTTTTTTATTGTTTTTATTATTGTTTTATTCTTTTTTATTCTTTTTTCAAAAGTATTTTTCATTCACAGTTGGTTGACTCCTCATGTTGAGAACACTCAAATACGTAGGGCCAACTGTATTATGTCACTTTATATAAGGAACTTGCGCATCTGTGGATTTTGGTATCCACTGGAGTCCTAGAACCAATCCCCTGTGGATACCAAGGAACAATTGCATACGCCTGACCACACTTCATGATTGAGTAATGCATAGCTGTTGACATAAATAATTTGGAATAGTAGTGTTATTCTTGTTAAAGTTTGTAATGAAGCAAGGTTATTTGCTATTATTTATGTAATTTACATTTTCACGTAAGCAATAACTATTACTACAAGACTGAAAGGAATATCAGAAGTCACAAATAACAAAATTGTAGTAGTAAATAATCATTATTTATAAAAAATACATTGGTCTACCGAAAAACACAAGAAAATCAAGACTAGTTAAAATATAAATGAATAACTGCTTAGAAACTGTTATTGGAAAATAATATTAGTAAGAGGCAGAGTGTAAATACAGTACTTTTGTGAACAGAACTATAAGACGTTTTCAGAGGACATAAAAATGTGAATGAAGGGAGAATTTTCTCTGTTACTCAGTGGGGAAGAGGCACTGTTGGAAGGTGAAGAGTTGGGGAAAGGCCTTTCAGAGGGGATACCAAAGGCAAAACCCATGCAGGAAAACACTGATAGACTGAGAACCCACACATTAACAAGATTTAGACGAAAGCTGAGAGTCCATTGTTCACTGGGAAGAAAATGTGTGTAACATAGACAGTAAAAGAGAAAATGTTCCTATTTTAATATTAACAAGCTCTGTCTTAGTTTATCTGGGCTGCTAAAATAAAATACCATAAACTGGGTAGCTTATAAGCAGCACATTTGTTTCTCATGGTTCTGGAGACTGAAAAGTCCAGGATCAAGATATTATATTCCATATCTGGTGAGGGCCACTTTCCGGTTCATAGACACCATTTTCTCACGGTCTTCTCACCTGCTGGAAAGGCAAGGCAGCTTTCTAGACTCTCTTTTACACGGGAACGAATCCTATTTCCAAAGATCCCACCTCCTGATACCATTACCTTGAAGGTCACAACTTCAACATATGAATTTGGTAAAGACATAAACATTCAGACCATAGCTAGCTCTTACAAGTTAGTGAGAAAAGCCTCTTCTGTCTTAAAAATAGTTTCACAAAGTGATTTTCAACGCTCAGAGTTCCAAATGGTATCCTATGCATCATCTTCATTGGGGGTCTCCTGAGCTTTGTTCCTGTCCGTTATCAAGCCTCCCTGTCCCCTCTCAGAGACCTTGCAGGCATGCTCCCTTTGATTCTCCCACACTTCACTGTCCAGGTGCAGGGTGACCTGCAGGCCCAGACCTCAGATTCCCAGATTCCCACCCATTGGCTTTCCCTGACACTGTTCCCAATGGCCTCAGCCTCTTCTGTCCCAGCTCTGGAGTGTGGGTACTGACTGCGGAAGGTTCTGGCCTGGCTCTACCCTCCATCTCTGTCCCCGCCTGCTCTGGTCTTGGCTTGCAGCCTCTTCTCCCCAGTGGCTTGTGTTCCTGGATTCCCTTTGGCTGATTTTCCCAGTGGGCATTGTCTCACATTATTTACCTGTTGGCTCTTACCTCAAGCCAGCCCTGCCTTTCCTGTGCCCATAAATAAGAAATTCTTCAGATTCTTATTTATGAATAGCATGTTGTATTTCATTACCCATGTGTCAGTGCCAATGACAGTTTTCCTCCCTTTACCTCATTCTTCTTGTCACTTAACAGAAATTCAGGAGGCAGTAATTGTGTGTGGAGGAGGAGGTCAGATCTTCACGCGGAACCTGACCTGAAATGCCAACGGGAAGGCTATAAGTGATGCTCAATCAGTAACAGTTGAATAGAAAGTCGTAAAACAAATGATTTAGAAGTGGCAAGAGAATTTTATTTGAGCTGAAAAATTTTAACGAAGGTTGAATTACACCAGAAACAACACAAGATTTACTGGAAAATCTTGACATTAGTGCTGGCCATATTAAATTGGTTAAATTTTATAAACAAAACACTTTTTGCTTTTCTTGTATTGCTAAAAAAAATGAACCATTCCTTACATGCCTCTCTAAGTGGTTGTTTTTTGGAAAAACAAACAAACAAGTTATATTTTATATAAAGTCTAGTTTTTTAAACCATTCTGTTGTACTATAATTAATGAAGAAAAAGTTGTGGATATTTAATGTGTACAACATAATGAGTTTGTAGATAAGTGTACACCGGTGAAGCCATCACCACAATCTATGCCATGAACCTATCCCTCACCTCCAACAGCTTCCTTGTACCCTTTTTATTTATTATTATAATTATTATTATTGTGATAAAAACACAACATAAAATCTTCTACTCTCTTTATGACTGTAGGGTGCAGAATTTATTGTTAGCTAGAGGCACTATGCTGCATAGGAGATTTACAAAAATTATTTATTTTGCATAACTGAAACTTTGTATCCTTCAATTATCACCTTCCTGTTTTCTTCTGTCTAGTTCCTGGAAACCAGCATTCTATTTTCTGATTCTGTAAGTTCGACTATTTTAGATTCCACATGTAAATAAAATCATATAGTATTTGTATTTCTGTGATTAGTTTATTTAACTAAATATAATACCCTCCACATCTATTCATGTTGTTGCAAATGGAATAATTTTTTTTCTTTTTTAATGTAGAATAATATCTTGTTGTGTATAGATGCCGCAATTTCTTTCTTCTTTCATTCATCGAAGGTCATTTAGGTTGCCTCCATGTCTTGGCTGTTGGGAATAATGCTGCAATGAACATGGACGTACAGTTATCTCTTCAATATACCTTTTCAATTCCTTTGGATAAAAACCTAAAGGTGAGATTGCTGGATGATATGTTATGTTTAGCAGTTAATAGTTAATTAATACTGATAGTTAATATTTTTGTTTTTCTGAGAAATTTTCATACTGTTTTCCATAATGGTGGTACTAATTTACATTTCTACCAAGAATGTACAAAGATTTCCTTTTCTGCTCTTGCTCCTTTGATCTGTATGTCTCTTTCTACAACAGTACCGTGCTATTTGGATTACTGGAGTTTTTAAATATATTTTGAAATCAAGAATTATGATGCCTCCAGCTTCATTCTTCTTGCTTAAAATTGTAGAAAGTCTAGTTTTCAATCGACATTTGAAAATGTTTTCTGTATGTTTAATGCTTTAATCTCTAAATGTCATATTTTCTGATTATTTGCAAACATCATCTTTTTGGTTATAAAAGTTGTCAATTGTAATATTAAAATGATTCATTAAGCTTGTTTGTTATTGTCATTGTTTAAAGTGTCTGTTTTCTCTTTGATGACCTTGAATTAAGACAATGAAACTTAGCAACGTGATTGAAGGTGTATGTTTTTCTGTTCATTTAGGAGGAAGTTTAGGAGAAGGCTTTGGGATTTTATCACAGCAAGAATGAAGAAAGAGGCGAGAGCCTGAGGCCTGCAAATGCCCCTGAAATACCAAGGCGACTTGTCATGAAAGGTTTCATATTTTAAAGAGAGCAGCTCCATACTTGATTCTCATAAGTACCAGCCTGCAGAGCAACAGGGCATTAGGAACTGGGAAGGAGAGACCCCCAGCCAGTGGCTGCCCTTCAAAGACCAGGATGCATATCTTTCTTCCATGATTTATTGTCTTTTTCATATCTTCTTTTCTTTATCACTAAAATTCAAATTCTTTCTATTAGTAAATTGTGAGAAAATAAAATTAGACCCAGGAGCTCTGAGTCAAGTACTATATTTGCCACTCCCTAAATGATAAATGATGCTCTCTGGTTTGGGACTTTTTGGGTTTTCCTCTTTGTGAATGGGAAATGATAACCACCTAACAGAATTCATGCACAGCTTACGTGAAATGCACTGAAAATGAGTGGCTCTCAATGAGTGTTAGCCAGCTTTGGAAGAGTCTCACAGTGCTGCTTGAATGAATTCTGAAGGTTTACTCCTTAACAGAGGCAAATAGTGGTATTGGAGGGTTGAGAAACTCGCTCCTCTAACTCCAGACATATGATCAGTCCTCCACTCAGGTGCAATTCAAACCCACGTGCAAAAGAGCCAGACTTCTCTGTTCCTGACAGTAGGTCTCCACCTCTTCGGAAACCAAATATTGGACAGCTGGTGACAAATGGCGACAAAAAAAATGTTCTTCTTATGCAGTGTGACGAGAAAAAAACATAGACTGAGTTCCTATAGAAAGCCTGTGTCCAACATCTAACATGAACATCGTGTTTGACCAGAAATAAGTGGAGGCTAAGACAAGAAATAAAATAAAATAAAACAACAAAAACATAACAAACATGAGCATGCCTATTGCATTCTAGGGGCGGTTCTAAAAACTTTTCATATATTAGCACATCCAAAGCTTGTAGCAATCATGTGAGTAGATGCTGTAGTTAACCTCATGTTAGAGATGGGTACAGAGAGGCGGAGTGACTTGCCTGGGTCCCCCAGGGAGTGGGCTCTGGCATCTGTGCTCTAGACAGCATCTCTGTGCTCCAGAACAGACCTGTGGCTACAATCCTCTGGATTTAGGCACCATTTACTGAGAATGGAAGAACACAGAATTTAGGGCCTGTCCTTTCAAGAAAACAAATGTGAGAAGCAGCAATTTAGACAGAAAAACAAAACAAGGCTATCCTATTTGGCAATCAAGATGACATGAGTGACATTTACAGAGAAGTTTCAGGTGTTCACCTGGGGTATGCAGGATGTGGAAGGGGAGATGCTCAGGCTTTTTGCAGTAAAGCAAAGAGCATTATGATAGCAGCTTAAGCAAGCCGTGGACTCAGAAGTCCCTTTTAATGGTAGGAAAGAACTGGGTGTGTTCTTAAAAGAAACAGAGCCACAAAAAAGAGAATACAGAAGAAACAAGAGCGAGAACTGAGATACTCGTTGGAGCAAGAATCCAGAGGAAGCCAGGAGTTGAGGAGACGGTCCAGAGCATGGATAGAAGAAATGGCATTGATAGAGAGGAGGAACATTTGTCCATCTAAGACAGAAGCGCAGGAGAGAAGCTTGGAACCAGTGACAGCACCTGCCACTCTTCCCCAGCTGCAATATCACTAATGTGATGAGTGTGTCCTGAAGTTGATTAACACTTATATAAAGTTCACTCCGTGGACTGGCGAGGCAAGAGGGCAGCCCTAGTAAGTGGGTGGCAATATGGGATCAGTTTGTTTAACTCACCAGCCCTGTACTGTAGACAGCTCTACTGAACACTTGTGCCATACTTACTCCTGACACTCTGTGCCCAAAGAGGAAAGTTAAAAGATGCCTCTTTTGATGGTGTCTCAAGTCACAGCAGAGACATAAGAAGTTTCCAAGAGCTGTTGTCAAGACTCAGCATCAGAATGGTCTGGGCAGCTGTGCGCCTCACATGTAAGCATTAACTAGTGTCTTGCGTTTATGATGCTTTGAAGTTGTTAAAAGAGATAGATCATTAGATTAACACATACTGTACAAATATTCCATTATCCTCCAAATTCCCCGCTGAGGAAAAGAGGCGTCTGCAAATCTAATTTGAAAGATTGGTTTGAAGCAAAGCTATGGCAAGCTTCCCAGAGTCTTGTGGTTTTCTGGGTCCCTGACCCTGCATTTGCCTCCTGAAATCACCTCAGCAGAGGGAGCAGGGCCACCAGGCCCAAGCCGCTGGGAGCAACTGGAGAACACCTCTCTAGATACCTCAAGCGACCAAAAGGAAATGAGTTCAGTCACCATGCATATTCATACACACACGTGTAAAATAAACATGTACTTTTATATTCAGCCTACTTCATTCGAAAAGTCCCATGGGCTGTCACTTTCACTGAGTTAACAGTGAGTCTCTTAAAATAAGGGTCACACATGCGGCGTAAAGAGTTGTCCATTGCTTCCTCCTGAACATGTGTTTGTTCAGGTTCACGCATTTGTCCTCCAAACCTGGAGAGTCAGACCACTCAGTTTATAACTCACATTATAACTCATTTTCTCTATTTGCCAGGTGATGGGCCAGTCAAATGCACTTCTGTGAATATCACCACAGATATATGTATTTTGATTCTCGAAATTCTAATTTTTTAAAAATTTGAGGTCAACACTACTCAGAACATGCTATAGAATTGTATCCCTGAAGGGTCATGTGTTGGGAACTTAATCCCAACACAACAGTGTTGAAAGGTGGGTCCTAAGGGAGGTGTCGGGTCATAAGGACAGAACCCTCATGAGTGGGATAATTTTATTATCACAGCAGAGGGTGGGTTATCCAGAGAGTAGTTTCCTGTAGGTGAGTCCAGACCCTGTTTTCTCTACATGTGCTGGCTTCTGCCCTCTGCTTTTCCAGGATGAGATAACCCCAGCCAGATTTTGGTGCCATGCTGGACTTCTCATACTCCATATGAGAGAAATGGTCTCCATAGGTGAGAAATAAATTTATTTTCTTTATAAATTATCCATTTTGTGGCATTCGGTCACAGCAGCAGAAAATAAACCAAGAGAGAACACCAGTTTGACTGCTTCCTACATGGAACGTCTGATTTGTTTTTCTTTCACTTTTTTTTTTTTTTTTTGAGATGGAGTTTCACGCTTGTCGCCTGGAGTGCAGTGGCATGATCTCGGCTCACTGCAACCTCCGCTCCCTGGGTTCAAGCAATTCTCCTGCCTCAGCCTCCCGAGTAGCTGGTATTACAGGCACGTGCCACCACGCCTGGCTAATTTTTGTATTTTTAGTAGAGACAAGGTTTCACCATGTTGGTCAGGCTGACCTCAAACTCCTGACCTCAGGTGATCCACCCACCTCAGCTTCCCAAAGCACTGGGATTACAGGCGTGAGCCACTGCGCCCAGCCAGATGTGATATTTTTTAAATGTATTTTGAAAGCAAATAGAATCTTGGGACTGAAACTCACTACGTCAAAGGGAAAGTTAAGTTTGGGAGCTGAGTCACACAATACTGTCTTTCTTTTGTTACCAAGGAGGTAACCCTGTGTCTCACCCATAGGCCAGCTTTCAGCAATTATAGGACCACATATCTCCCCAGATGATCTCCCTCAAAAATTCCTTACAATGAAATTCCTCGTAATTACCAGCTTATAATAATTATAATTATAGTAATAATTACCAGCTTATTTTCACAGGTACAGGGCAAGGACAAGACCAGAAATTATGCCCCCACCTACTCGGAGATGAATGCACAATTGACTTTTTCTCTACTCTCTCTATTCCCATGTCAATGTATCTTCTGTAAAATGTAGATTTACTGAATGCAAGACTGCATAATTGACTCGTCTTCTACTCCCTCTTTTCACACGTAAAATTTAGCTTTAGTGAGGCTAATCAGAGCCTCACAAGAATGTAACCATTTGCCTCTCTACCTTCCCTTCCCTTTTCTGCCTCCAGTTTGCTCTTTCCCCATTAAACACTGCACTTCCACAAATTCTCTTTCAGAGAAAAAAAAAAAACCACAGGTCACGTGTACTCCTGTGACGTGTGGAGTTTGTTGCTGTTGTTGTTAGTTTGTTTGTTTTCTTCCTAGGTGTGTCTTCCTCAACCTTGGCTAAATAAACCTCTGTGGATTGAGACCTGCCTTAGACACTTTTTAGTCAATAGCATCGTACTTGGAAATACTTGAATTCTAGGCTGTGCTCAGCACACTCACCCCTTTAAATATGACGACCTCATTAGACATTTATTGGAACCTGTAGTCTAAATTTCCTGTCTCTCTATTCTTACTGACATTGTAAAAGCTTTTATCATTTGGCGATGCAGGTTAAGCGAGTTCCTCAGATTTGTAGCAATGCATTGATACACTCTTTCTCAGTTGTCATGCATTGTTTTCTTTTCTTATTTTGCTTGTTTTAAATGATAACACTTTCTATTTCTAAGAGTTCAAAACGTTTTTCATAGGTACATAGCTATTGCATTTTGTAACACATCTTTCTTGCTTCATAACTTCCTCTTCATGATCCATGATTATTACTTGATCTATTGTTACTTTCAGTACTTCTAAATAAATTTAATGATTCTTTTGCAAAAATAAAAGAACTAAGCACATACTCAATGATACTGAAAATTCAATACATTTGCTATTACTAAAAAACTTAGAATTTATATCAACAATAATAAATAATAAAAATAATATTAGAAAGGCTTGATTTATAAAAGACCTTGTATTTAAAAAAAAACTGTAATTCTAAGAAATATTTAAGGACCAGATTTTACCATAAGTTACCTATAAATTCCAAATAATAAATCCTATTATATAGTAACCAATATTACGCAATACATTGGCATCTTTTATGACAGAAAATAATTAATATGATCAATATATAAAAAGGTACATAAAAAGCCCTTAAAATCACAAAGGAAAACTTTGACATCCCAAAACATAAAGTCAAAGGCAATACTGAATTCCTGAACCCTCCCAACCAATTAATTCAGAATGTTTGCATCTGGCATCTGCACATGAACACCTGATGTGGACCGGCAGATACCGTCCCTGAGAAGAGCTTTCAAATCACTGCAGGGAAACCCATGCCTGCTGGAGGGCTGCCCTGTGCCACCAGTTCACAGTGAATGCCATGAGGAGGTTCCCTTGGGGGCAAGACCTCAGGCTTTGAGGGTGCAGCTGACATTCCCTAGCCAGCCACCTGCTTTCCCAACCTCTCAAATACCACCCGCCACTTCTCATCATTATACTGCTGCCCACGTCTCTGCAGCAGAAGGAATGTCTACCACGTGACCCTCACCACTACCTGCCTTCACTTGTTCTTCTCCTCCTCCAGAGAGTAGGGGCAACTTGTCTGCTGGCAGCTTCCAGCGAACAACCTGGAGTGATATCCACATCCCTTTGGAGTTCTCTGTTCCAAAGTCCAATTTTCTTCAGAAAGTATATGCTCTCTGTTCCTTAGTTGGGTGGGGGCTCTGTCACTGTCAGAGAGGCTCATTGTTTTCTAGCATAGCCTATAAGAATGTGTGTGTGTGTGTGTGTGTGTGTGTGTGTTTATGCATCTCAGTCTTTTGAGATAAGTTTGAATAAGGCTTCATTGAGACCACTCCCTAGCACCTACCCAGGCTGAACAGCCTATGGATATTCCTCTAGAACTCCAGCTTTCTACATGTGGACTGGCTGGCTCCTGGCAGCACAGACAAAGATGGGCTTCAGGGAGACAGCATTCTTGGTCACGGACCTCAAGAGGCACAGCCCTGAAGGCTGCAGAACTTGGCGCTTTTATGTGGGGTGACTCCAAGCATGTGCTAGCCTCACAGGTGCACAGTTGGCTCATAACCAGCTTGGGTCACATGTAGTCTGGTTACTCACCCATGCAAGTCTACTGGGCTGGTCACTGCAGCTGACTTTAGCCTGAACTAGGCAGACACAACATCTACTGAAGCAGGTGCTGAGACAGAAATTACATTATTCATGAAAAACATTTGTTTTCCAATAAAAGCTCACCTGGGCATAGGCAAGGTTTCAGTCACTCTCCAAGCTTTTAGGGTATTGAGGTTATATTTTTTCCCCAGTCAGTTCTCAACTGTGTCAACTTGAATGGATTAAGAAATATCTAAAAAGCTCGTAAGGCTTTAATTCTGGTGTGTCTGTGAGGGTGCTTGTGGAGGACTGGCCTGTGAGTCACTGGAACGGGAGGAGGAGGTCCACCCTCAATACATCCAATCAACTGGTGGCCTGAATAGAGGCGAAAAAAACAGAGATAAGGTGTTTTCCTCTTTCTCTCTTCTGGAGCTGGGACACTCTTTTTCTCCTGCTGTCGAACTTCAGAACTCCAGACTCTCCGACCTTTGGACTCCAAGAATTACACCAGGGCCTTCCAGAGTTATCAGGCCTTTGACTTTATACTGAGAATCACACCATCGGCCTCCCTGATTGTTAGGCCTTTAGACTTGGACTGAACCAAGCTATTCGCACCCCAGGATCTCCAGCTCGCAGGTGACCTGCCATGGGACTTGTCAGCCTCCATAATCATGTGAGCCAATTCCCCTAATAACCCCCTCTCATTCATCTATCTATCTATCTATCTATCTATCTATCTATCTATCTATCTATCTATCTATCTATATCATCTATCTATCTATCCATCTATCTGTCTATCTAGCTAGCTATGTAGCTATGTATGTATGTATCTATTTATCTATCTATCTATCTTGATCTATCTATATATCTAGATCTATATTTATCTGCATCTGTATCTCTATCTCTATCTCTCTCTGTGTGTGTCTATCTATATCCTATTGTTCCGTCTCTCTGCAGAACCCTGACCAGTACAGTCAAGAATGTGCATGGACCTCTCTGTCTTCTCAAATTTACAAGATCAGATCACTTTCCATGAAGCTTATGAATGAGGGCTGAATAAACCCCAGGACAGAGAAGAGGTGCCTGAGTCTAGGGGCAGGCTTGCAAGTACTGGTTGGACCTTATTAATTAGTGTTTGTTAATCAAAATCAAAGAGGACATGAGTAGGGGTACAAACAGAGACATGAGGGAGGCAAGTCCTGAGGAGGGCAAGCAGGTGCTGATCTGAGAAACACCTTCCCAGGCGAGAGTCCATAGAAATAGGGTCAAGTCAATTTTAAGACACCTACACAATATGCTTATGGAATTGGGCAGGGCAGAATCATTGCTAACTGCATCCATGCTATTGTGTACTCTTTGATTTGGTGCCACATTTGTGGGTGAATCTGGGATGGGCAAGTTTAATGTGGAATTGCAAACTGATTATATTGTAGGACTCTGAGCCCCAAGCATACTGGTACTTGTATCGGAAACCAGAGATGATGCCCAGAAATGGAAGCAGACAATGAATGGGGCAGAAGTTGCTGATTAAGTGTAGGAGCACCCTAACCATCACAACTTCAAAATTCCAAAGCATCTCAAAGGGCAGAAACTCTCCCTGTCATAGCTGTGGAGGCAGCCAGACTCCCCTTAATTATTATGGGTCTACAATAATGGTACATATTTATGGCTTGCATGCGACATTATGATACAAGCATACAATGTGTAGCAATCAAATAAGGGTAATTAGGGTATCCATAACCTTAAACATTTATCATTTCTTTGTGTTAGGAACATACTAATTCTGCTTTTCTGGTTATTTTGAAGTCTACAATAAATTGTTGCTAACTCTGTTGGCCCTTTCGTGCTACTGAACACTACATCTTATTCCTTCTATCTGATGTATTTTTATGCCCATTAACCATACCTTGTTTACCCCCTCCTCCCCTTCACACTCTTCTGAGTCTCTGGCCACCATCGTTTACTCTCTACCTCCATGAGTTCAATTTTTCTGGCTCCCACATATTAGTGAGAACATGTGTTATTTGTCTTTCTGTCCCAGGCTTATTTAACCTAATGTCATAACCTCAAGTTCCGTCCATGTGGCCACGAATGACAGGATTTCATTCTTTTTCATGACGGAACAATATTCTGTAGTGTGTATATACGCCACATTGTCTTCACTTATTCATCTGTTGATGGACACTTAGGTTGCTTTCATATATTGACTATTGTAAATAATATTGCAATGAACATGAAAAGGCACATGTCTCTTTGAGATGCTGATTTCCTTTCTTTGGATATGTGCCACGCACTGAGATTGCTGGATCATATGGTAGTTCTATTTTTAGTTTGTTGAGGAACCTCCATACCAGTGTCCATAGTTGTTGTACTAATTTACATTCCCACCAACAAAGTGGAAGGGGTCTCTTTTCTCCCTATCCTCACCAGCATCCACGGTTGCCCATTTTTTGATAAAAGCCGTTTTAATTGGAGTAAGATGATATATCATGATAGTTTTGACTTGCATTTCTCTGAAGATTGGTGACGTTGAGCATTTTTTATATACTTCTTGACCATTTGTATATCTTCTTTTGAGAAATGTCTATTCAAAACTTTTGTCCAGTTTTAAATTGTATCATTTGTTGTTGCTGTTGTTTTTTTCCTACTGAATTGATTGAGCTCCTAATATAGTCTGGTTATTAATCCCTTGCTAGATGGTTAATTTGAAAATATTTTTCCCAATCCGTGGGTTGTCTCTTCACTTTGTTGATAGTTTTCTTTGCTGTGCAGAAGCTTTTTAGCGTAATGTAAGCCCGTCTGTCCATTTTTACATTTGCTGCTTGTGCTTTTGATATCGTACTCAAGAAATCTTTGCCCAAACAAAGGTCCTGGAGAGTTTTCCCAATGTTATTTTCTAGTAATTTTGAAGTTTTAGCTTTTAGATTTAATTCTTTCATTTGTGTTGATTTGATTTTTGTATATGGCAAGAGATGGGGGTCTAGTTTGATTCTTCTACCTATAGATATCCAGTTTTGCAGGCACCATTTATTGAAAATACTGTCCCTTACCCAACATACGTTATTGATGCCTTTGTCAAAAATAAGTTGACTCTGAATGTGGATTTATTTCTGAGTTCTCTATTCTGTTCCATTGGTCTAGGTGTCCGTTTTTACACTGTTTTGTTTACTATAGCTCGGTAGTATAATTTGAAGTCAGGTAATGTAATGCACCAACTTTGTTATTTTCACTCAGTATGCTTTGGCTATTTTGGGTATTTTGTGGTTTTGTATAAATTCTAGGACTTTTTCTATTTCTGTGAAATAGAAATAATTGTTATTTTGACAGGGATTGCATTAAATCTGTAGACCATTTTGAGTTCTATAAACATTTTAACAATATTGATCCTTCCAATCCATGAACATGAATATCTTTTCATATTTTTATATTCTATTCAATTTATTTTATCAATATTTTATAGTTCTCATTTCAGAGATCATTTACTTTTTGGGTTAACAACTGTAAATGGGATTACTGTCTTGGTTTCCTTTTTCAGATTTTTTTGCTGCAGGCATATAAAAATGCTACTGATTTTTGTATGTTCATTCTGTATCCTGCAACTTTACTGAATTTGTTTATTTATCCTAATAGTTTTTTTAGGTAGAGTTAACTTTTACTAAACATAAGATCACATCATCTGTGAACAAGAACAATTTGACTTTTTCCATTTCAGTTTGCCTATTCTTTATTCCTTTCTCTTATCCAATTACTTTGGCTGGGACTTCTAGCACTATGTTCAATAAAAGCGATGAAGTTGGTCATCTTGTCTTGTTCCAGATCTTAGATGAAGGGTTTTCAATTTTTCCTTTTTCAAAATAATACCAGCTATGGGTTTGACATCAACACCCCACTTTTAGCATGGGACAGATTCTAGAAAGAAAATTGTTTAAGTCCATTTCACATTGCTACTTGAGACTGGGTAATTTATAAAAGAAAAAGCTTTAATTGACTCACAGTTCCACAGGGCTGGAGAGGCCTCAGGAAACTTACAATCAAGAAGGAAGCACAGACTTTCTTCATATGGTGGCAGAAGAGAGGAAAGCCTGTGAGAATACAGAAAAAACTACCAATTATGAAACCTTCATATCTCATAAAAATTCAGTCACTTTCATGAAAACAGCCTGGGGCAAAACTCCCCATAATCCAATCACTTCCTACTGTTGACCCATGAGGATTACAGATCCCTCCCTTGACATGTAGGGATTACAATTTGGGTGGAGAAACAGAGCCAACCCATATCAAAAATCAACAAAAAAAATTGGACTTAATCTGTACCATAAACTAAATGGACCTAATAAACAATTATAGAACATTTCATCTAACAGCTGCAAATTATACGTTCTTCTCAGTGCATAGAATATTCTCAAAAATAGACCAAATGTTAGATCACAAAACAAGTCTCAAAAAATTCCAAAAAAAGAGAAAACTTTCAAAAAAATCCAATATCTTTTCTGTTCACAATGAAATAAAACTAGAAATCAGTAACAAGAGAAACTGTGAAAACTACACAAACAATGGAAATTAGGCAATATGCTCCTGAACAACCATTGAAACAATGCAGAAAATGGAAAGAAAATTTTTAAATTCCTTGGGAGTTGGTGGGTGGATCACTTGAGCCCCTCCACCCCAAGAATTTGAAATCAGCCTAGGCAAGATGTTGAGACATCATCTCTATAAAAAAGTTTTAGAATTAGCCAGCCATGGTGTGGTGCACCTATAGTCCCAGCTACTTAGGAAGCCAAGGAAGAAAGATCCCCTAAGGCCAAGAATATGGGGTGGCGGTGAACTCTAATGGTGCCACTGCACTCCAGCCTGGGTGACAAAGTGAGATTCTATCTCTTAAAAAAAATAAATAAAAACACATAAGTAAATAATTTCTTGAAAATGGAAACACAACATACTGAATCAGGTGGGATACAGCAAAAGCAGTACTAATAGGGAAGTTTACAGCAATAAACATTTAAATCAAAAAGTAGAAAAACTTCACATACACAACCTAATGAGGCATCTTAAAGAATTAGAAAAACAAGAGCAAACCAAACCAAAAATTAGTAGGAGAAAAGGATTAATTAAAAACAGAACATAAATAATAAAATTAAGGTTAAAAACATAATACAAAAATTAATGGTATGAAAAGTTAATTTTTTTAAAAAAGCTTTTAAAAAATGACTTTTTTTTGCCAGAATAGGAAAAAAGAGAGATGGTCAAAATAAATAAAATTAAAGATGAAATAGGAGGCATTACAACTGATAGTACAGAAATTCGAATGATTGTTAGGGATTATTATGAGTAACTCAATACTAATAACTTAGCATTGAGAAACTTAGAAGAAACAAATACATTCCTAGCTATATACAACCTATCAAGGATGAACCATAAAGAAATGCAAAACCTGAATAGATCAGTAACAAGGAGCAAAATAGAGGTAGTAATAGTTTCCCATCAAGAAAATGACCAGGCACTGATTGCTTCACTGCTGAATTCTACTAAACATTTATCCAGAATCTACAAAGAACTTAAACAAATTTACAAGAAAAAAAATCCCCATCAAAAAGTGGGCAAAGGATATGAATAGGCGTTTCTCAAAAGAAGACCTTTATGTGGTCAACAAACATATGAAAAAAGCTCATCATCACTGGTCACTAGAGAAATGCAAATCAAAACCACAATGAGATATCATTTAATGTGAGTTAGAATGCTGGTCATTAAAAAGTCAGAAAACAACAGATGCTGGAGAGGATGTGAAGAAATAGGAAAGCTTTTACACTGTTGGTGAGAGTGTAAATTAGTTCAACCATTGTGGAAGACAGTGTGATGATTCCTCAAGGATGTAGAACCAGAAATACCATCTGATCCAGCAATCCCATTACTGGGTATATACCCAAAGGATTATAAATTGTTCTATTATAAAGACACAGGCACACATATGTTCATTGTGACACTGTTTATAATAGCAAAGACCTGGAACTAACCCAAATGCCCATCAATGATACACAGGATAAAGAAAGTGTGGCATACATAAACCATGAAATACTATGCAACCATAAAAGGGATGAGTTTATGTCCTTTTCAGGGACATGGATAAAGCTGGAAACCGTCATTCTCAGCAAACTGACACAAGAACAGAAAACCAAACACCGCATGTTCTTATTCATAAGCAGGAGTTGAGCAATGAGAACACATGGACAGAAAGGAGGGGAATATCACACACTAGGGCCTGTAGCGGGGTGGGGAGCTAAGGAAGTGATAGCATTAGGAGAAATACCTAATGTAGATGATGGGTTGATGGGTGCAGCAAACCACCATGGCACATGTATCCCTATGTAACAAACCTGCACATTCTGCACATGTATCCCAGAACTTAGAGTATAATAATAGTTAAAATAAATAAATAAATAAAAATAAAACTGATCCTATTCAAACTATTCCAAAAAACTGAAGAGGGGAGAAGAACACTTCCAAATTTATCATACATGATCAGTATTACCCTAATACCAAAACCAGACAAAAATGCAACAAAAAAAGAAAACTACAAGCTAATATCTCTAATGAGCATACTTGTAAAATTCCCCAAGAAAATAATGGTAAACCAAATTCAACAATGTATTAAAAAGATCATTCAACATAATTAATTGGAATTCATCTAAGGGATGCAAGGATGGTTCAACCTACAAAAATCAATCAGTTAGGTATGGCATATCAACACAATGAAAGACAAAAAAATTATATGATCATTTCAATACCTGCCAAAAAGGCATTAGGTAAAATTCAGCATCTCTGAATGATAAAAACTCTCAATCAACTGGATATAGAAAGAATATACCACAACATAATAAAAGCCATATATGGCAAACCCACAGCTGTTATCACATGAATAGGGAAAAATGGAAAGTTCTCCTTTTTCAATATCCCCTTTCCTCTGATTTTTAAAAGTTAAAATTTTTAGCTTTTATTATAAATTAAAGGGTACATGTGTAAGTTTGTTACATTGGTATAGGTTTGGGGTACAAATTATTCTGTCACCCAGGTAGTTAGCATAGTACTTTTCAGACCATACCCACCCCTCCCTCTTCTAGTCAATTTCAGTGTCTATTGTTCTCATCTTTATTTCTATGTGTATTCACCGTTTATCCTCCACTTGTAAGTGAGAACATGAAGTATTTGGCTCTCTGTTCTTGTGTTAATTTGCTAACAAAATGGCCTTCAACTCCATCCATGTTGCTGCAAAGGACATGATTGTATTCTTTTTAAAGGCTGCATAGTATTACATCGTGTAGATGTACCACATTTTCTTTATTCAATTGGCCATTGATGGATAGTAGGTTGATTCCATGTCTTTGCTATTGAGAATAGTTCTGTGATGAACATTTGAGTGCATGTGTCTCTTTGGTAGAATTATTTGTTTTCTTTTGGATATATACCAAGTAATAGGATTGCTAGGTTGAATTATAGTTCTGTTTCAAGTTACTTGAGAAAACTGCAAACTGTTTTCCACAGTGGCTCAACTAGTTTTCTTTCCCACCAACAGTGTATAAGCATTCCTTTCTTGTGCAGCCGTGCCAACATCTGTTATTTTTTGGCTTTCTAATGATTTCCATTCTGACTGGTGTGAGATGGTATCTCATTGTAGTTTTGATTTGCATTTTGCTGATGACTAGTGATGTTGAGCATATTTGCTGGCTGCTTGTGCATCTTCTTTGGAGAAGTCTCTGTTCATGTCCTTTGCCCATTTTTTAATTGTATTGTTTGTTTGTGCTTATTAATGTGTTTAAGCTACTTGTAAATTCTAGATATTAGACCTTTGTCAGATGCATAGTTTGTGAATATTTTCTCCTACTCTGTACGCTGTTTGTTTACTCTGTTGGTAATTTATTTGGCTCTCTGGTTTAATTAGGTCCCACTTCTCAATTTTTGTTTTTGTTACCATTGCTTTTGTTGACTTAATTAAAAATTTATCCCTAAAGCTGATGTCAAGAAGGACATTTCTTAGTATTTTTTATAGTTTTTGTAGTTTGAGGATTTACATTTAAATCTTTAATCCATCTTGAATTAATATTTGTATATGATGACAATTAGAGTTTTTAAGTTTAATCCTTCTATATATGACTCCTTTGTTATCACAGCACCATTCATTGAATGATTTGTTTTCTTTTGAATATATATCATACCAAGCAATGAGATTGCCAGGTTGAATGCAGAAGAATAAAACTGGACCCCCGACTCTTATCTTATATGAAAATTAAATTCAGATCCTTTTCTCATTGCTTAATTTTATTAATTTTGTTGAAGATCAGATGGTTGTATGTGTGTGACTTTATTTCTGGATTCCCTATTCTCTTCCATTGGTCTACGTGTGTGTTTTTGTACCAGCACCATGCTATTGTGGCTACTATAGCCCTATAGCACAGTTTAAAGTTGTTGGGTAATGTGATATGTCCAGCTTTGTTCTTTTTGATTAGGATTGCTTTGGCCATTGGGCTTTTTTTGTTTCCAAATGAATTTTAGAATAGATTTTTCTAATTCTGTGAAAAAAAGATATTTTGTATTATTATAAAGATAGCATTGGATCTGTATATTGCTTTGGGCCGTACAACCATTTTAGCAATGTTGATTTTTCCAATCCATTAGCATGGAATATTTTTCCATTTGTTTGTATCATCTAGGATTCCTTTCAGTAGTGTTTTGTAATTCTCCTTGTAGAGATTTTTTACCTTATTGGTTAGATGAATCCCTAGGTATTCTATTTTAAGGTGGCTATTGTAGATGGGAGTGTGTTTCTGATTTGGTTCTCAGCTAGAATGTTATTAGAATATTGAAAAGCTACTAATTTTTGTACACTAATTTTGCATCTTGAATCTTTACTGAATTCCTTTATCAGTTCCAGGAGCCTTTTGTTGGTGTCTATGGAGTTTTCTATGTATAGAATCATATCATCAGCAAAAAGAGATATTTCAACTTCTTCTTTTCCTATTTGGTTGCCTTTTCCTTCCATCTCTTCCCTGATCATGCTGGCTAGAACTTCCAGTAATATTTTGAATATGAGAAGTAAGATTGGGCATCCCTGTCTTGTTCCAGTTCTCAAAGGGAATAATTCCAGCTTTTGCCTGTTCAGTATGACATTGGCTGTGGGTTTGTCATAGACGGCTCTTATTATTTTGAAGTATGATTCTCTGGCACTTAGTCTGTTGAAGGTTTTTATCATAAAAGAATGTTGGATTTTATTGAAGGCTTTTTCTGCATTTATTAAGATGATCATATAGTCTTTGTTTTTTATTACATTTATGTTGTGATTCACATTGATTGATTTGCATATGTTGAACCAAACTTGCATCTCAGGAATAAAGCCTACTTAAGTCTTTAAGTAGGTAGTAATAGTAATACTTTCTCTTGCCTAATGGCCCTAACCAGAACTTCCAATACTATGTTGAATAGTAAGAGATGACATCCTTGTCTTGTGCCAGGTTTTAAAGGGAATGTTTCCAGGTTTTGCCCATTCAGTATGATATTGGCTGTGGGTTTGTCATAAATAGCTCTTATTATTTTGAGGTACAATCCATTGATACCTAGTTTTTTGAGAATTTTTAGCACAAAGGGCTGTTGAATTTTGTCAAAAGCCTTCTCTGCATCTATTGAGATAATCATGTGGTTTTTGTCATAGGTACTGTTTATGTGATGGATTACCTTTATAGAATTGCGGATATTGAACCAGCCTTGCATCCCCAGGATGAAGCCTACTTGATTGTGATGGATAAGCTTTTTGATGTGCTGTTGGATTCAGTTCGCCAGTGTTTTATTGAAGATTTTTGCATCAATGTTCATCATGGATATTGACCTGAAATTTTCTTTTTTAGTTGCATCTAGGCCAGGTTTTGGTATCAGGATAATGTTGATCTCATAAAATTGAGTTAGGGAGGATTCTCTCTTTTTGTATTGTTTGGAATAGTTTCAGAAGGAATGGCACCACATCCTCTTTGTACCTCTGGTAGAATATGGCTGTAAACCCATCTGGTCCTGGACTTTTTTTGGTTGGTATGATATTAATTGCTGCCTCGACTTCAGACCTTGTTATTTGTTTAGTTAGGAATTCAACTTTTTCCTGGTTTATTCTTGGGAGAACATAACTGTACAGAAAATTTGTCCATTTTTCTAGATTTGCTGATTTGTTTGCATAGAGGTGTTTGTAGTAATCTTTGATGATAGTTTGTATTTCTGTGGAATCAATGGTGATATCCTCTTTATCATTTTTTATTGCATCTGCTTGAATTTCTCTCTTTTCTTTTTTATTAATCTGGCAGTCTATCTATTTTGTTGATCTTTTCAAAACACCAGCTGCTGGATTTAATAGTTTTTTGAAGGGTTTTTTTTGTGTTTCTATCTCCTTCAGTTCTGCTTTCATCTTAGTTACTTCTTGCCTTCTGCTAGCTTTTGAATTTGTTGGATCTTGCTCCTCTAGTTCTTTTAATTGTGACGTTAGGGTGTCGATTTTAAATGTTTCCTCACTTCTCTGGTGGGCATTTAGAGCTATAAATTTCCCTCTAGATACTGCTTTAAATGTGTCCCAGAGATTCTGGTACATTGTATCTTCGTTCTCATTGGTTTCAAAGAACATCATTATTTATGCCTTCATTTCATTATTTATCCAGTAGTCATTCAGGAGCAGGTTGTTCAGTTTCCATGTAGTTGTGCAGTTCTGAGTAACTTTCTTAATTCTGAGTTCTAATTTGATTGCACTGTGGCCTGAGAAGATGTGTTGTTATGATTTCCTTTTTTTTTTTTTTTTTTTTTTGCGTTTGCTGAGGGGTGTTTTACTTTCACCTATGTGGTCAGTTTTAGAATAAGTGTGATGTGGTGCTGGAAGAATGTATATTCTGTGGTTTTAGGGTGGAGAGTTCTTTAGATGTCTATTAGGTCTGCTTAGTCCAGATCTGAGTTCAAGTCCTGGATATTCTTGTTAATTTTCTGCCTCATTGATCTGTCTAGTATTGACAGTGGGGTGTTAAAGTCTCCCACTATTGTTGTGTGGGAGTCTAAGTCTCTTTGCAGGTCATTAAGAACTTACTTTATGTATCTGGGTGCTCCCGTATTGAGTGCATATATATTTAGGATAGCTAGCTCTTCTTGTTGCATTAATCCCTTTACCATTATGTAATACTCTTCTTCATCTCTTTTGATCTTTATTGGTTTACAGTCTGTTTTATCAGCGACTAGGATTGCAACTCCTGCTTTTTTTTTTGCTCTCCATTTTCTTGATAAATCTTCCTCCATTCCTTTATTTTGAGCCTATGTGTGTCTTTGCATGTGAGATGGGTTTCCTGAATACAGCACACCAACAGGTGTTGACTTTTTATCAAATTTGCTATTCTGTGTCTTTTGATTGGGGCATTTAGCCCATTTACATTTAAGGTTAATATTATGATGTGTGAATTTGATCCTGCCATCTTGAAGCTAGCTGATTGTTTTGCCCATTAGTTGATGCAGCTTCTTCATAATGTCAATGGTCTTTACAGTTTGGTATGTTTATGCAGTGGCTGATACTGGTTGTTCCTTTCCATATTTAGTGCTTCATTCAGGAGCTCTTGTAGTGCAGGCCTGGTAGTGATGAAATCTCTCAGAAGTTTCTTGTCCATAAAGGATTTTACTTCTCCTTCACTTATGAAGCTTAGTTTAGCTGGATACGAAATTCTGGGTTGAAAATTCTTTTCTTTTAGGATGTTGGATATTGGCCACCACTCTCTTCTGGCTTGTCAGGTTTCTTCCAAGAGATCTATTGTGAGTCTGATGGGCTTCCCTTTGTGAATAACCCGACCTTTCTCTCTGGCTGCTCTTAGCACTTTTTCCCTCATTTCAACCCTGGCGAATCTGACGATTATGTGCCTTGGGGTTGCTATTCTCTAGAATACCTTTGTCATGTTCTCTGTATTTCCGTGTTTGAATGTTGGCCTGCCTTGCTAGGTTGGGGAAGTTCTCTTGCGTAATATCCTGAAGAGTATTTTCCAACTTGGTTTTGTTCTCCCTGCCACTTTCTGGTACACTGATCAAACATAGTTTTGACCTTTTCACATAATCCCATATTTCTTGCAGCCTTTGTTCATTTCTTTTCACTCTTTTTTTCTATAATCTTGCCTTCTTCCTTTATTTCATTGGGTTGCTCTTCAGTCTCTGATATCCTTTCTTCTGCTTGATCAATTAGGCTATTGAAACTTGTGTATGCTTCACAAAGTTCTCCAGCTATGTTTTTTCAGCTCCATCATGTCATTTATGTTCTTCTCTACACTGGTTTTCTCATTAGCATTTCATCTCATCTTTTTTTAAGCTTCTTAGTGTCCTTGCATTGGGTTAGAACATGCTCCTTTAGCTCAGAGAAGTTTGTTATTACCTACTTTCTGAAGCCTGCTTCTGTCAATTTGTCATACTCATTCTCCATTCAGTTTTGTTCCCTTGCTGATGAGGGGTTGTGATCCCTTGGAGGAGAAGAGGCATTCTGGCTTTTGATGATTTCAGCCTTTTTGTGCTGGTTCCTTCTCATTTTCATGGATGTATCTACCTTTGATCTTTGAAGTTGGTGACTTTTGGATGGGGTTTCTGAGAGGATGTACTTTCTGTTGATGTTGAAGCTATTTCGTTTTGTTTGTTTGTTTTCCTTCTAACAGTCAGGGCCCCTCTGCTGTAGGTTTGCTGGAGTTGCTGAAGGTCCACTGCAAACCCTGCATGCCTGGGAATCACCCACGGGGGCTACAGAACAGCAAAGATTACTGCCTTTTCCTTCCTCTGTTAGCTTCATCCCAAAAGGGTACCTGTCAGATGTGAGCCCTAGCTCTCCTGTATGATGCATCTCCCAGTTAGGATTCATGAGGGGTCAGTGAGCAACTTGAGGAGCCAGCCTGTCCCTTAATGGAGCTCAAGCACTGTGCTGGGGGATCCATTGCTCCCTTCAGGGCTGCTGGGAAGGGACATTTAAGTCTGCTGAAGCAGAACCCACAACTGCCCCTTTTCCCAGGTACTCTGTCCCAGAAAGGTGGGGGCTTTGTAAGTCCCAGAGGAGATGCTGTCTTTTTTTTCAGAGATACCCTGCCCAGCAAGAAGGAAATCTACTTGACAGTCCACCTGCAGAGGCCTTGCTGAGCTTCCATGCTTGGCACGGAAGCTCAGCAGCTTTGTTTACACAGGCAATGTTGAAACCACCTACCAGAGCCTCAGCAACGGCAGGCGCCCTTCCCTCTACCTAGTTCCAATGTCTCAGGTCGAGCTCAGACTGCTGTGCTGGCTGTGAGAATTCTAAGTCAGTGGATTTTAGCTTGCTGGTCTTCGTGGGGGTGGGACCTGCTGAGCCAGCTCACTTTGCTCCCTGGCTTCAGCCCCCTTTCTCAGGGGAATGGGCAGCTCTGTCTTGTGGCATTCCAGGTGTCTCTCAACTAAAATTGCTGCCCAGTTTTGTGCTGGAAACTCGGGGCACTGGCTTTGTAGGTGCAGGAGGAAATCTCCTGGTCTATGGGTTGTGTAGACCATGAGAAAAGTACAATTTCTGAGCCAGAGTGCTACAGTGTCCGTAAAAGTCCCTAATGGCTTCCCTTGGCTGGGAGAGACAGAGTTCTCTGGCCCCTTGGGCCTCCCGGGTGAGGATATGCCCCACCCTGCTTCAGCTTGCCCACGTTGGGCTGTTCTCACTGTGTAACCAATCCCAGTGAGATGAACCTGGTACCTCAATTGGAAATGCAGAGATCACTCTTCTGGCATGCTGTTGCTGGGAACTGCAGACAGAGCTGTTCCTATTTGGCCATCTTTGTGGAAGTCCCCACAACTTGATTTATTAGGTTTCAATTTTCTCTTGACTCCTGATGAGCTTCCTTCCCATTTAGATTCTGAATTCTACATCTGCCATTTCAGTCATCTCCATCTCGTTAAGAACCGTTGGAGGACCAGTGTGTTTGTTTGTAAAGAGACACGCAGGATTTTGAGTTGCAGGAGTTCTTGCACTAATTCTTTCTCATGTATGAGGGCTAGTACTCCTTGTACTGTGGTAGAATTTGACTGTAGTCAGTGGCTTTATTTCTGGGTGTCTATAGAAGTCAAGACTCTGTGCAGGATCTTTATTTGTGGCTGAACTTTTTCTTTGTTTTCACGGGCATTGTATACTGGCAGAATATTTTGGTGTTGTATCATGGGCTTCCATCAGTAGGTGGCACTTAAGAGTGTTGGCCAGCAGATAGGTTGTTAGCCTTTTGGTGCAGTTGTCAGAGTTCTGTGGTAGGGAATAGAGAGATTACTCCCCTCACGTGGCCTGCTCCTGGGCTTTGAAGGAGCTCCAACCAATCACTGGCTCTGCACCCATATTTTCTTTGTTAGGTGCTCTGGTCCATGGGATCCTTCAGGCAGAAGCCATGGTTGGCAGACAGGCCATGCCCTTCCCAGGCTGGCTCTGCAGAGAGAGGTATGCCCCAACCTCCACCAGTCCACAAATGCACGTGTCTCATCTCTCTCAGTGTTCTGTGAGTGAGGGCTCCCCTCCTGCTTGGGAGTCACCCAGGCCAGTGAGTCCTGACCAGCCAAGAACAATGAGGGTGAATGGAGTCACCTATTCCACCATCTGAGTGCTTCCTGGGAGAACATGGGGCTGTGCCCACCTGTAGAATTCAGGCAGAAGTTGGTCCACTGTGCTGGAAGTCCCAGCAGGCATGACCCATCCAACTAAGAGTGGTGTGGATGGGTGGAGTTGTCTTTTCTGCTCTCCTGTTCTTTCCAGGGAAACACAGGGCTGCACCTACCCATAAAATTCAGGCAGAAGCAGAACCACTGTGCTGGAAGCTGTCATTAAGTCTTGTCTAGTGTGGGTTTGTGGAGCAATCTTACTGCCCCCAGGCACTGTGACTGTGGCCTCTATGGGGGTATGGCACTGGCGTCAGGCTTCTCCAGAGTCCAAGGCCCACGTGAGGCCCCATAGACTTGAATGTTTCCTCCACAAATCTCCAGGTGCTTTCTTTATCAGTCTAGAGGCCAAAAGGTTTGAGGAATCCTCTCGTTCTCAGGATTTCACAGGCCCTTCTTGGACGTTTGGATTCCCGGGGACTGTCACTCACTCACCCTTTCCCCATTTTGAGGAGCTTCTCCTGGCTCCACACCAACATCAGATGGGCAGCTGCTTGGCTTCACTCTTCTCTGTTCTCCCCTCACTCCCTTGATGGATCCCCACAGGGTTTATTAGATGATCATCTTGCAGTATCAGTGTTTACTCATTACTTTTTCCCCTCTCTTTAACAGTGATGAACAGGAACTATCTCTGGTTTATAATCTTGAGTCTTTAAGCTGATCCTTACTCCACTCCCACAAAAGACTACAGCTGAATCGGAATGAGTTCATGGTGTTCTTTGAGGGTTAATCCCAGCATATCTAGAATTGACCTGACCTGCATGGCTCTGACAATGGACAAGGCATGCTCCTCTGATGTTTTAATTGACCTTTGCTGTCAGCACCTGCCTCTGTGCATACCTGTGCCACCACAGCCTTTTAGCCACTCCTGTCTTTTGGCTTTGCTGTGCCACTCTGTGACGATCTGTGGTCTGGCCCAGCTCTGTTCACTGGCAGTGCCAGACTCCTTGCCATGTGCCTATAGAGGGGTAAAAGCCCCACTTAGGCCTCCCCTGGTTTAGTTCCTTCTCTAGAATCTGATCAACCCTTCTTCACTTCTAGTCTTCTCATCCTAAAGAATGAAAAAGGTACAGCCCAAATAATTTAAAAATATGTGGGTGTATGTTGAATTGAAAGGCTTAAACATCTCCTTGAAGTCTAGGTATTTGGTAAAAATAAATAAGTAAATGATTAAACTTTCTTCATGTCCTAAATTATAAAAGTTCAAATTCTCTTCTTCCCTGTGCTGACTGTTGCGGATAGGAATGAGAGAAGGGGTACAGAGATTGAATGTCCACAGTTAATAAGCATTCCACTGAAAAATGAGGGTTTTCTATGCCAGCCGCAGTGTCTCTGGGCAGAAAAATCAGGTCATTCTTTCAATAATTTGCATGCTAAAATACATAGTGAGAGCTCCTCCTTTTTGCCTATCATGAAAGCAGAGTTTGAAGTTTTTGAGCACAGGCTGGAGGATATCAGCCCTTCTATTACTGTTCCAGGAGATTAATAGCCATGGATTTTTTTTTTAATATCATAAAAGGTAAAAGGAAACTTGAATATAGAACTGTTCCATCATCCAGGCAACTAACAGGTATTCAACCTCACTATGTGCTGGGCACTCTCTGAGTACAGGAGATAGAGCAGTGATTGAGACATCCAGGGGGAATACAAATGATCAACAAGGCACTGAACAATTATGTTATGCGATTCCAGGTAGTAGAAGAGTGATAAAGGATATAAACCAGGGTAAGGGGATAGGGTGTGATTACCTCTTCTGAGAAAGCCGTATCAGTGTGGTCAAACCCTGTAACTCAGAAGGGATGGAATAAAAGGAGAACAATGTTTGCCCAGTCCTGTTTTTTATCAAGAATGTTTTTATACAAAGTGATTTTTCAAAGTCCAAATTACTGATTCACAATCAGAGTGTCTGTCCTTGCTAGAGATATGTTAAAGGTTTAAGTCAGATAGCATTTGAAAAAGTATATATAATCTATAATTTCATTGATTTACTTTGTTTTAGTTATTACATATGCAGTTTTTTATATTCTAAATTGCATTAAGGGAAATTATCAGATACGTAACTTATCCAACTGGATTTGGCTTAAGGATATTTCAGAAACACTAGTCAAATTCCTCAGTTCTTTTGAGAGAACAGGTAGACAAAGCTAGAGACTGAGATCTTTTTATTTTGATTTTCAAAATGTAAAAATTTGCCATTCAAATTTCTCATGAGAAATTATCACTCGGTTATCAGAAATTAACATTCTAGTGATTTTACATATGATTAATTTTGTTCGTAAAAGAAACAATACCATTATTATAAATACTCTGGTCTTAGTCTGTAAAATTGTATCATACGGTTATGGAGTTGGAATTTCATAATTTGGAAACTTGAATTTTTTCATCTCTTGAAGATAGAATGAGACAGCTGAACTAAAATCACTCCGTAACGGAGTCTTGATGCTAATTAGCTGTACCTATCAAAGCTTTCCACTTGAATCTGTCCCAGTGCATGAAGAACATTATAAACTGTGGTGTTTGCAACATCATAGATGATATTCATTATCTCTGAAAATAATCCAGACTTTTCCCATAAGCTTTTGCAAAGATTAAGACTGGGCTCTCTTCTCCTGTAATTTTTGTGAATCTGATGGGAAGTTCTCCCATTCGTTCAAGGTACTTACAAATGAGATGCGATATGGGAAAAATGAATCAGATTTGTCACAACAGATTTGCTGTGCAGTTTTTGGTCTTTGGGTTGCAGGAATGCTAAACTCCATTCAAGAGCTGCAATCTTTATCCTGGAAGGATCACTGGAACTATTCCCCATGTAAATCAACCAGATTCAGAAGCAACTTTCAGAACAAAGAAAATGTTCACGTTGATTTTGAATTTGGTCTTTACTGATCAGATACTGCCAACTATTTTTTCCCATTTGTATTATTTTTTAATAACATGTATTATTTTTCCTTTAAATGTATTAAATTTCATTTATATTGAAGTTTTATTAAACTTACATTGCAGATCCTTTGTTTCCTGTATTGTTCTAATTTTAAAAAAAAATATATTAGTCTATTCTATCCTCATAACAACCTTCTGAGTTGGGTTGTATTTTTATCATGTCCACTACACAGATGAAAACATGAAGACTTTTGGAGATCTTCCTCTCCAAGAAATGCATCCATGCTCATATCCAGTTCTCCCTGTTATGTACTTACCTGAAAAAATACTTTAAAAATTTAATATTCATTTAACAATTAATTTAATTTAATATTTTAGTTTTCCTTTGCAGTATGTGTGTATTTCAAGACTATACTGTTAAATTTCAATTCTTTAAAATAATTTAAGACCTTGTTTTGTAATAAACAAATTTTATCTATTGCATGTAACAGATTAATTTTTTTGCATCTTCTATTCATGTTATGCCTTCTGATTTAAATTTTTCTATTGCTACAATTGTTTTTTTCTAAATCAGCCAAAGTTACTTTACTTTTATAATATATTCTGCTCATTTTTACCATCAATATTTTACTTTTGACTTTTAAAAATGATTTTAGTTCATTTCTCTGATTTTCAGTTATGAATAAACAGTATTTCCTCATCTGTAGGACAGAATTTCAGTAAAATTTCACTCCACTTTTCTGCCACTTCTTCCCTTACTGATCTTTGAAATTATCATGAACAATATGAAGCATACTATTTTTATTAATCTCATTTAATTAAAGGTACATATGCATATATATTTTTTAATGTGATTGTCTTTGTTATTTTATGGTTTCAACAGCTACATAAACTCTCAGCTTATCTATTTTAATGCTAGACACTACTCATTTAATATTATATGTCCTCAATAATAAACTCATAAGTATATAGATCTTTCTAAAGCTGGAAAACTAAACAAAACTGAGTATAAGGCTCAAAAAGTTCATGATGTTCCAGGCAAAATGAATGGCAGAATGCACAGCCAGAGACACATCTTGAAAAGCACAAGGTCAGAGACACAGGAAAATCCTATGAGGATCCAGTCTGAAGAGCAAAAAAGGTTACCAATAAAATAGCAAAACCAAACTTGCTTCCAGATTTCTCCTCTGCAAAAGTGCATGTCAGATCACAACAATGACGTTAGAGAGGAACAAAAGCTGTCCCAAGTCAATGTCTTTGGTAATGTAGAGAGCAGATATAAATTGTCAGACATGCACTATCTGTCCCAAGTATTCCTCACCCATGATAGTTTGACTTCAGTCCAAGACTTTTCCTCCTCTTCCTTGGGAACTCGTCACTCCGCTTTGGCCTCCACTCTGTGGTGGTAGAGGGGAAGAGGAGGTTCAATGGTTGACTTGTTCTTGGCTAAAGGTCTAAATTGTTGACACAAGAGCATGAAGTTCTAAAGAAATGTGAGCTAAAGGTGAAGGTGAAAACATAGAAAGATTTATTTAGTTAATAGAGACTTTTTTGTCATGAAAACTAAATATACAGAAGGAAACTGTATAAACACAGTGGAGCAAATTAAAAAGGGAATCAGCACTCAAAAAAAAAATCAGAAACTGCACTAATGCAAGCTAAGTAATACAGAAGACAAAAGAAGAGAAAAGTCAAATTGATGCCAGGAGATAATTTATATACAAGGCAAAAGATGCTCAACAACATACGTGTGTAATGGGCTTCCAAATTACAAATAACAAAATCAGAACTCAAACAGACGCCAGATAACTGTATTCTACAATCTCATTGATATGGGTCCAACGTCCAGTGTTGGGGTTTTCTTTGCAGGGATTGGGGGTGAGGAGGGAGGAGGACAGGGAGGACGTATGGTAAACCACACTGTTATGTGAAATATACATTTAGGTTTTAAGATGCAATTCCAATTTAACAGACATTAAATTGGGAAAATTAACTTTACAATAGAGGACATGCAGACAAGAATTAAGACTTTACTGATCAGAACTGGGGGTAAGCCTGGTGCAGTTCCTCAGGCCTATAATCTCAGTGCTTTGGGTGTTCAAAGTGGCAGAGCTGCTTGAGGCCAAAAGTTTGCAACCAGCCTGGGCAACAAGGCAAGGTCGCATCTCTACGGAAAATTTAAAAATTAGTTGAGCATGGTGGCATGCATCGCCAGTCCTAGCTACTCAGGAGGCTGAGGGAAGAGGATTACTTGAGCCCAGGAGTTTGAGGCTACAGTGAGCTGATTGTGCCACTACACTCCAGCCTGGGCAACAGAGCAAGACCCTTTCTTAAGAAGAAAACAAAAAACTGGGGATGAGAAGATTTATAAATGTAGACAGGAAAGAAATACATATTTATATATTTACATAAAATATATTATCATAAACTTGCAAAATGTTTGAAGAAAAGCCCAATTAATAAATGTATTCTTTTAAAAAGTTCAAAAATAAAATTATAAGGCACAATAAACCTTCACACAGCCCTCTGTATTTCTTCAAAATATGCAATCACTGAAAATGAAATTGTTCAGCCTTTGTCTTCCCCACTGAGTAATAAGCGTTAAGGGGAAAGGACCCTCCATAGTGGGTTCTCAACAAGTAGATAATTATTCCTAATTAAACATGATTAACGAGAGACTAATAAAAAAGTAAACAGGCAAAAGAAACTATCCTAAAATGATTGAAGGTCTCGATGAAAGGAAGTCTCTTACAGGAAAACATAAACTGAAAAGCTGCTTTAAGAGGATGGAGGGGAAGTGAAGGCAATCTGGCTGCAACATCTGTCACCCCGCTGATCGCCAGGGTTGATTGGGCTGATCTGGCTGGATAGCTGGGTGTCCCCTTCATCCCTCACTGCTCCACGTGTGTCTCTCCTAAAGCTGCACACTCAGTCCAAGAGGACAGCCATAGCCAGCAGAAGAGGCCTGGTCTTCAGTCAAGTGTATATGGGTAGTTGCGCTCCCTGCTAAAACCTTCAAAGAAGCTCTCAAGATGATGGAGGAAGACACAATAGGCCATTAACAATAAAACTCATTGAATAGTTAGGCAAAAAATTGCCTCCAAAAAATAAATCAGACTCTAGTCATTGTACAGGTGTTTTGTCAAATCATGAAGAAGCAGGCAATTTTCACTTGTTTAAAATGTTCCAGAACACAGAAATCATTTGGGAAAATTTCCAGTTAACTTTACAAGTGGCTAAAGCACTAAAAGCAAAATGTAAAAAGGGAGGCAAACAGGTTTTTATTGCCTCTTTTTTGCCCCATTGGTGAGGGAGGAATTCCTGCCCTAAGGTTATGAAGAGGGTCAAGTGCATGACACACGGCGCTGGGCCCTGTGGAAATGGCAGCTGTTTGTTAGCCACCTACACTCACAGCCTGTGGAAGAGGACGCCACACTCCATGGAGGGCTGCATGAGGCTGCACTTGGAACAGATCGAACAACAAGGGCTGTGGAGAAGCCTTTGTAGGAACAAGAGGGTGAGGTGCTCCTGTTCCCGTGGGAGGATGTGATTGGCCTGTTTGAACAAGTCCATGAGATGGCAGAAAATGGAAATCTTCTACTCAGGAATAAGCAGACGCTGCCTCACCCCAATGATAAGGAAGGTTGTCAATTTTACCAGATGTCAAGACAGCATATACTAGTGATCCTTAATTTTAGGTCTTACACTCCAATATGTCCAGGGACAACACACAGACAACCCCCGCAACACAACACACACACAATTGACCAATATCTCTTATTATTTATGAAAATATACTCAACAAAATATGCTAAATTTCAATTAATCAATATACTTTAAATGTAAATTTTAATTTTATGTATTAATCAATATAGTTTAAACATATCAAAACAAAGCAGGATAAATTCAAGAATAGCATTGTTCAATTTTTTTAAGTTAGGTAATTACATTAATGAATAGGGCAAATAAAAATCAAAACTTTTAGGAATTGAAAAAGGAGAAACATCCACTCCCCCAACCTATACCAGAGGGATATATTAGAATTACTTAAAGGGTTAAAAAAAAATCCCCCCTTTCTCACATTTTCTTAACCTCCAGAATGAGAATCATGATGGAGATTTGGGTTTGTTGAGGAAGAAAACTAACCCAAAGAGATGATGTTAAACATTCGATATTCCTTACCACTAGTACTTCTTAGCAAACTAGAAAAGAACTCTTTTTAGCATCGTAAAACACATCTACTGGAGACCAAGGGCTAATACTACCCTTAGGAACAGAATGCAACAGCCAATCTCATTAAGTTTGGAATAAGACAGCTGGCCTCCTGATCACCAGTATTCTGCTCTCTCTGGAAACCCTATCCATGGCCTGGAGTAGGGAAAAACTAAGGTGTAAATACCAGGAAAAAAAAAAAAAGAGAGAGATATATCAATTATTTGAGATAATGTAATTTTTTTTTGATGGAAAAAGCAAGCAAAATAATTAAAAGTTTATTAGACCTCATCAAAGCAGAGGAAAGGGGCCAAAAAGTACCTGTACCATTTCTATAAGTCATTTAATTTAAAAGACAACCCTGCATGTATAGCAAGAATACGTCTCAAACACTGTTTTAAGTTTTTTAAAATATTCACTCATTTGATCCTTGTAACAGTTATGAGGTAAGTGCTATTATTGTCATTATCATTGTCTCCATTTTACTGCTGAGGACACTCGGCGAGGCTGAATGACATCTCCATGGTCACCTGTTGGCAGGTAGGCAAGCCAGGATTTATTCCCTGGGTCTTGGACATCTGGTTTCAGAGCCCGTGCTCTGAGGCGGTGCACCCAGCTGGCTGCCATTCATTATTTTAACATTCTGGTTATAAAATGAGTTACAATGAGCCAATTGAACTCTATAAAAATATGACTATCCTAGGAATAAGCATTATAAAAAATGTTAAATACCTGTGTGAACAAAAATACACATTTTATATTTAGAAGCATGTTTAAAATAGGAATACATGGAAAAAGATTTTGCTTGACTCGTAATATTGAATATTTTAATGATTTTGATATTGTATAAATTAATTCATACATGTATGTGATCACAATCAGAATCCCAATGGGATATTAAAACTTGATATAAATAAACCTAAGATAATGTTGAAAGAATAAACAAACAAGAATAGACGGAAAATTGTTGAAAAAGAGTAATAAGAGAATACAAGTCAGCTAATGTTAGAAATCAATCATAACCGGAAAATAAAATATATCACTAACAATTAAAACAGTGTTTTAATGACAGTAGTAAGACAAAAGCATACTCAAATTACTTATTTAAAAAAAGTTAAATTTTTAGATGAGTGGTGATAAGAAGTGAATTATCCAAGTAATTGAGAAAAAATAGGATATTTTTAATCTTTTAAAAACATGAAAATTAGATCTCTGCTTCACATCTTGTAAGAAAATAAATAGCAATTTAAATTTAATTTTGCAAATGTATTAAAATAATAAATGTGTTCAGAAGAACATATGAGATATTAATTTGGGGAGATATTTCTAATTTGGGGGTGCAGGTAGAAGATGTCTAAACAAACACACAAATAATGACACTGTTTGGCTGCATGTCCCCACCCAAATCTTGTGTGGAATCATAATTCCCAGTTTTGGAGGAGGGGCTTGGTGGGAGGTGACTGAGTCATGGGGCAGACGTCTCCCTTGTTGTTCTCGTGATAGAGCTTTCATGAGATCTAGTTGTTTGAAAGTGTGTAGCACCTCCTTCTTCTCTCTCTTTTTTTCCTGTTCCCGCCATGTAAGATGGGCCTCCTTCCTCTTCACCTTCTGCCACGATTGTAAGTTTCCTGAGGCCTTCCGAGAAGCAGAAGCCTATACAACCTGCAGAACTGTAAGCCCATTAAACCTCTTTTCTTTATAAATTACCCAGTCTCAGGTAGTTTGTTAAAGCAGTGTAAGAATGAAATAATACAAATAGCAAACACACAAAATGTTGACACTTAAAGCCAGGACCAAACCTGGCATAAGGAAGCTAATGTGGAACCAATCTCCCCTCCAGAAGAAAAGAAATATCAAGAAAGATTTGCCAGTCACAGTCAAACTAAAAATTAAGCCAAAACATGATTGCATTCAAGCAGAGAATTTCAGGTGGCTCTCAAACCAATGATAGAAAACGGAGCATAGAAAGGAAGACCAATGCTCCTCTGGAGAGTCAGTGTGGGGCCGTCTGTGGACCACAGAGCTAAGGAATGCTGAGCTGAGCAGAGAAGGTGCCATGTGGGACATGGGCTCATGATGCATTCGAGGTCAGGAGGAAAATAGAGGCCACTTTAGCAGGTTCAACACAGGGAACTGAGATTTCTGCTCTGGGGCATGGGTGGGGAGGCAGAGGCAGGAACCCCCTAGGGGTGAGGAATACCTAAAAGACCACTGCTGCCCACCGCACCATGGTGGGTGATTCCCCGGAGGTGATTTCCTGTCCCAAAATAATTCCAAAACCCACCTGTCCTCTGCCTTGATGGCCCGTCTCTTTGCCTCTACAACGAGAGCATGTGCCCCTCCCCAGCTCCTTCCAGCAAAAGAGCCTGGGCAGCATTGGTTTCTGATTAGCATAGCCTGGGAAAGGTGGGCTGGCAGCCTGAATCACCAGTCATAACCAGAACAAAGTCTGCACCACATCTTGGCATTTCCTTAGCAGGATAGTCTAAACTTTTTCCACACAGTCCTGCTGGAAAATGTGCTTGAATGAGTACAGCACTCTAGTGTCCCAGATCCCAGCCGAGGTCACGCACAAATAACCCAAAGGTGCTGGGTCATGGCTGTGCCAAGGAGCTGGAGGAATGCAAGAAGGAGGTAGGACTGGGGGTAAAGTTGTGCGTACAATACGTCAACTGGCCACCAGGGCTACTATAAAGGGTCAGGAATGATCGTGAAGTGGATACACACACACACACACACACACACATACACACATACACACACACATACATACACACACACATACACACACACATACACACACATAGCTCATGAAACTTCCGCTCTGGGGCCCCTCATTTGCACTGACGCTTTCTAAAGCTTAGTACCAATTTTGTATTTATAAGTGTATAATTTATCTTAAAGAGGACGCCCCCGAAGGTGAAAGTGTAGGTTCCACAGAGCCTGGATCTCCCACTCTTCAGCTCCAGCTGCCCCAAGTGTGGACACCTTCACAGCACTCAAATGAGCAATACATGGTGAGAGGAAGACTACACTACAGGATTTCTGTGCATGGCGGACACAGTGACACGTTTTTTGTCTTTTGTTTTTTGTTGTGAGACAGAGTTTTGCTCTTGTTGCCCAGGCTGGAGTGCAATGGCACAACCTCGGCTCATTGCAACCTCTGCCTCCTGGGTTTAAGCAATTCTGCCTCAACCTCTGGAGTAGCTGGGACTACAGGCCTGCACCACCACCCCTGGCTAATTTCGTGTTAGTAGAGATGGAGTTTCTCTATGTTGGTCAGGCTGGTCTCGAACTCCCGACCTCAGCATCCCAAAAGTGCTGGGATCACCGGCGCGAGCCACTGTGCCCCGCCCCAGCGACATGATTGTTTAATGTGCACAGGAAAGAATAGAATGTTTTAGAAACTGGGGAAGAAATGATTTCAGATACCAGACAGCTCTAAGTACTCCCTGTGGTAGAGGATTGGATTTTATTTGGAAGCTAGAAGAGGTGGAGGGAGGGAAGAGAGTGACTGTAGGCAGACAGGTCACTTTTGATGGGATTCTGCTTCAGCACCCCCCGTACCACACCATTTAGGAGAATATTTGGCCTCCCAGAGCCCTTTTCAATATGGGAGTATTCCCTCTTGGGTAACATGATGCTGATACAGTACTAGATGTTTGCATTTGTTTGAAGTTAGCTTCACACTCCACCAAGGTTAGTCATGGAAAGAGGAGGCTGTTTCTGAAGAAGGGTCAAGCATGCAGGGAAACAGCGTCCAGGGCCCCGTGGCACTGGGACAGAAGGCATCAGGCAGGGGGAAGAGACTGGGGGAAGAGCCCAGCCTCGTGCACCCCACAGTCCTGGTCAGCCCACTGGGCTCCCAGAGGGCTTTGGCTCTGTTGCTGAGTGGTAAAGCTGAGCACGTCCTCCATCCCCGGTCAGGAAGGCCACCTGTGCCCTGTGCCCCACTCAGGCCCCCTCACGTGTCTGGGAGCTGAAGGGGATGCTAGAGTGATAGAGAATTAAGGGGCAGGAAAAGGAGGTGCCTGCTCTGTGCCTGGTTGGGACAGCACCTTCTGGAGCCCAGACACGCTTTCCTCTTCTTTTTTCTTGCGGACCACTCAGAGGGTTCCTCCTCATGAGACCTCCTCTGACTCCAGTTTTCTTCTTATTTATCAATTAAAGAGAAAAGTGGTTTTTCCACTGCTCTGTCCAATGTAGTTATTCTTCCAAGAAGAAATGAATGGGCCAGGAGTGGTGGTTCACATTTGGAATCCTGGCGCTTTGAGAGGCTGAGGCAAGAGGATCTCTTAAGCTTAAGAGTTCAAGACCAGCCAGGGCAACCCAGCGAGACTCTGTCTCTACAAAAAGTTTTTGAAAAAATTTTTAAAAGAAGCAATGACATTGCTGAAAACATAATCTAGATTTCATAGCCCAGTTTGTAAAAATTAAACTTATCAACATTTCTTAGCAAAACATAGCATTATGATTACTTACAGAATATTAAAATCAGGAGTAATGATGGCTATGCCATTCTTAGATTTTAAAAGTCATTCTTTGATTGTTTAAAAGTGAGATAAGGAGAAAAAATCTAACCATGCCAACATCTGGTTTCAAATTAGAAGAATTAATTCCATATTTTGCAATTCATTTTATTGGCTTTTTAAAAAATTTACAAAGTAATACACAAGGCCATTACAACCCAAACAGCATGAAATGTGTTTCAGTATGAGGCCCACAGTCCCTGCTTCTCACCAGGAACCACCGGCACATCTTTTTATCTAGAAATCTTAGCATTTAAAAACTCAAACAACAATATGCACATGACTTGAGAACTTGCTTTACATTATAGTTAGAGACATCCACACACACACATTCTCATACGCACACTCCAACCAAACCACTCCTGCACACACAGAAGCATGAACACTCACTGCACACATGCTTCAGGGTGGGCTCACCTCCATGGTAGAGAATATCTAAGGGGCTGGGCAGTGTTGTACACAGAGCCATCTCCCCCGGCGGACACTCGGTGTCTTCACTGTCATCCTCCCAGCCGCTCAGCTGGAGCTGCCTGGTGTGATTCTTCTTCCCCAGCTCCGTTTCAGTGTCTGCAATCGTGGAATCGCCCCAGGGAATTCTCCAAATTGAATCCTGACCTCCAGGCACTAGCCCTTACCCGGGATGTTGGGCTCTGGTGATGGGTCCAGAAATCAGTAAGTTTACAACTCCTGAGGGATTCTGAGCACACAGGGAGGCCCATGGCCCAATGAGCCTTCTCAGGGTGGGGCTGACTGGGAGGGGAGCCCCTGCCAGGGTGGGCATAGCAGCAGGCTGTTCTTGGTGGGGCAGGGGGAACCTCCTCCCTTGTTGGGGCTGACCGCAGTGCTCACAGACCTCCAGGTGCGGCAGGGGGGACTGAGCCTTCAGCCCAGGGGCTGTCCCTGAGGAAGCACAGGGCACTTGAGTCCTGCCGCCTCCCTGCTGGCCCGAGGCCTCTGCCTGCACTTGCTGCCAACAGCCTCAAGATGCCAGCCTCCCCCAGCTCTCCTGCTGGCAGGCCACAGATCCCACATGAGCCTTTCCTCTGAAGACCCCTCACGGAGACACCTCCACGCCCCTCCAGAGCGGGATGGAGTCTTGGAGTGTCCTCCATCAGGCCCTGGGGTGGAAAGAGGACTGCAATGGATGTTCACGTTTCAGTGCTTCCACGCTCTTTCCTGAGGGTACAAACGTCATTGGCTCCAGCTGATTGCATGAGTCTGCACACCCTGAAGATCTCATTTTAACTTGATCACCTCGGTAAAGACGCGATCTCCAAGGAAGGTCCCAATCTGAGGTGCTGGAGTCTAGGCCTTCAGCATAAGAAACGGAGTGGACGCAATCAACCGCAAACACTGATTAACCTACTGTGTTCCAATACACGAGGAAAACCAAGGGTCTTCTTAACCACCGTGGAGAGCGTGACTGGGAGAAGGTGCAGAAAGCCACCTCTCAAACAGCCCCACCCCCAACCTCACCCCACTCCCGCCAGCACTGCAGCCCTGACCCACATACCTCTGTCCTCTGCCCGGCACTGCCTGCGGGGCAGATACTCTGGGAAGGCATCACACAGGAAATGCCACTCCCTAGATCCAGTCTGTATCTCAGGTCACTGACAAAGGTGACGTGAGAGCAGCAACAACGTGTTCCCTAAATCAAAATCCGCAAATGGTGAGGTTTGAAATGAAAGTCCGCAGACTGACGGCAAGCATGACTGGCTTCCTCTACCCCTCTGTGTCTTCACACCTTCACAATGTGGCTTTGCAGCTTCTCACAGGAAGCAGCAGAGGCTCTTCCCTTGTGCCTGAGCTGCCTACGCAGCTTGGCCAGGAGGATGTGGCAAAAACAGTCATGTGGGTACAGCAGCCCAAGCCCAGGTCTTCAAGGTCTTCCATGCAGGTACTCTGTCTCAGAACCCGGCACCACCTGCAAAGCAAGCCCAGGCTGGCCTGCAGGAGGGCGATAAACTGTAAGAAATAAAGCTGGATCTGCCCACTTGCTCCAGAAATCTGAGCAAGTCCAACTCTACCCAGGCAACCACCCAACCCCGCTGACGGCACACCTGCGTGAACCCAGCCGAGATCAACAGGCCCGTCATGACCACAGATAACCAGCCAGCATGCAGATGCACAGGCAAAAAGAACTGGCTTTGTTTTAGGTTTTGGGGTATTTTCTTGTGCAGCGACAGCTAATTGAGACACGGAGCTCTGCCAGTTACGCCTCCTTTGTACCCATTCGAAGAAAGCATGTTTGGCAGAAGCCAGTGTTAGCACGGACCAGAATACTGCAGGGAAGAGTGCTAAGTGACTGAGCTTCAGCCCTGGGGGAGAGTGAAGGGACTCACGCAAGAGATGGTGTGGAATACCAACAGCAATAACAATAAAATAATAACAAACACTCAATGTATTATTGTTAGAAAAAAATACAAAATTGATATGATGGTACTAATTATCGTATGAGATACATTATTACTATTTAACGTAAATTTTCAGGGTTTAATAATAAAAGGAAAGGAGCTTATAAATGCCATATTGTAAATTTGGGAATCTACTATTGTCTGCCCTCATTGGTTCCCAATTTTCCTTTCTTCTTTTTACTAAAAACAGTCAAGCATCAAAGTAAGGGAGGACGGCAGAGACAAGAACGTAGCCACGAGCAGAATCTTCCTGCAAACCGCGTGCTGACGCGATCTCGTTACCGCCAGGCGTTTGAAGGACATGCTCATGCCATTAGCACTGCTGAGCTGAGATCTCGGGATCAGTTAGAACTTGGCCGAGGGGCGGTGAGGAAGCCCGGGGGCTGTGTCCGGTGTCGCCAACCACTCCGAGGGGCGGTGAGGAAGCCCGGGGCTGTGTCCACTGTCGCCAACGACTCCGGAGGAGCCGGTCTTCCAGTGCCCTCTCATTTCTCAAGTTATGCTCAGTCCAGCTTCATAGTGAGTTCTACATTTTATGTAATTCATTTAAAGTTTCTTCTGTCAAAATCTCCTTTTCTCGTTTTTTACTGTGACTTTCTCACATTGTGGGGGTACTGTCAGCACTGGGAGAGAGGGAGGCGCCTCACTGCTTTCAGCCCATACATCACCTTATTGCAGGGGGGCCGAGAGCGGGGCTGGGAAGGAGGAAATGTCCGAGGCCCGAGCGCACTGACCCTGCGGGGCCAGGAGGGCTGCATTACCTTCCTGAGTCTTGGCCTTCTCACCTGACACCTGCAAAGGAGGACAAGAGCCGCCCACAGGCCTCCACACTGGAAAGGCATTTGACATTATTGTGTTTGTGTTTTAATGAAATTGTGCTCTTATAATTTCTATAAAGTAATAAAGAATGACTAATCTTTCAGAAAACAATATGAACTGCAAAATACATTTTCATCCAATCCTTCTGATCTTTTCCAATAAAGAAAAGTGTTGATGCCAAACACAATGGTAATTTCTTTGAAACCTGACGAGTTTCAGCTGGGTGTGAGATGAGGAAGGAAGAGAATTACAGACTAAACAGAATCTTCACAGGGCACAAACCCATCCACTTCTGCTCTGTTTCAGTGGGTGGTGGTTTTACAGACAAGGTAACGTGCCCCTTTACATTGCTTTAGTTTAAAGTTTATGCAATTTAGAAAAGGGCTATGACAAAGTTTGATCCTTATAATCTAAAATGCCCTCTGTTTCCACACGAGAAAGAGCCCTGGCTCCTTTGATTTTGAAAGGGCGCTGGGCGTGGGTGAGCACGCAGCTGTTAGGAGATGCTCTCTCCCGGTCTTTGCTAAGCACTTTGTTTTTATTTTTGATTCAATTTTTATTCTCTATCAAACATCTACTTGATATTCAAAAATAACCTCCTAAGTAATGAGACCCTCTGTCTGAAAGGAAACAAGTGCTAACTGTAAATGGTCTAAATAATTTACAGCAACATTTTTCTGTGAAGGGCCAGATGGTAAATAGTGTAGGCTTTGCAGGGCACAGTCTCTGTGGCAATGACTCAAGTCTGCCATCGTGAAAGCATTCACAGACGATCTGCAAACAAATGGATCACGTTCCAATAAAACTTTATTTACAAAATGAGTCAGCTGGCCAGATTTGATCTTAGGCAGTCGTGAGATTTCTGACCCTGGATCCAAACAAACGATGACAAAATTACTTTCCTAAACTCTGACCGCAAAGTTAAGAGTGCTAAGTTCTTGAAGGGCTGAAAGTGAAGGACTTTGAGCCTGGTGGTTTGTTTTGACCCTTCCAATATTTGTCCTCAGGGTTACTTTTCTGAGACACATTTAAATTGAGGGAACTCCACATACATATTTGGACTTCCATTTTACCTTTTAAAATTAGGCAGGTCTGGGCCCCCAGACTGTATGGCAACACCCCATGCTCTGGTCACTGAGTGCCAATAGTCCCTTTTAAGGCAGACGTGTACTCCAGTTTGCCAGGGACCCTCCCCTCCTCTCCATCCCTCCCTGAGACTGACAGGCAGCTGTGAGTTACTGCATCCTGCACCATGTTGGATGGCTGTTCTTAAACTGGGCTCTCTTGTGTGTTGCACATCTCAGCTCCCAACCTGGCCTCTCTAGGCTGGAGTTGACCACCCCTCTGTGTTATCTGGAGACATCCACACTGTGGGAGGAGTGCTGAATTCTGCTCACAGCTAGAGAAACCGGGAAACTAGTCATTACAAAGAATGTTCTGGTCTCACTCTTTTTAAGCACACCCTAAGAGTGAATCCTTTTATATGAGCCATTTTTCTTTTATTCTGTTTGAACTTATAGAAGAAGGCCCCTGGGTATCTCTATGTGATCATCAGAATCGAAAAATCTCACTCCCTTTCATGTTACACTGGGCATAGTTAGAAATACGGAGAGTATTATCCCAGCACTTTGGGAGGCCGAGGCGGGTGGATCACGAGGTTAAGAGATAGAGACCATCCTGGTCAACATGGTGAAACCCCGTCTCTACTAAAAATACAAAAATTAGCTGGGCATGGTGGAGCATGCCTGTAGTCCCAGCTATACTCGGGAGGCTGAGGCAGGAGAATTGCTTGAACCCAGGAGGCGGAGGTTGCGGTGAGCCGAGATCGTGCCATTGCACTCCAGTCTGGGTAATCGGAGCGAAACTCCGTCTCAATAAAAAAAAAAAAAAAAGAAAGAAAGAAAAAAAAAAAAGAAATACGGAGAGATCCCCTTTTATCAAGCATGCAATGGACTCAGGACAAGGGAAATTCTGCCGGCAGGCAGGAGATTTTGGAGACTTCCAGGCACTGCCCAACCCCCCCTTCCAGGTAAATGTAAGCTCCGTGAGGTGTAAGGAGCTGAGGCAGACACGTGTTAGGCATTGGCAGAGGGGAAAGGTGCCAGGTGTTTTAACGTCCTGCAATGCCAGCCTAAAAATAGTTGCACTTTTGAAGAATGATTTCAAATAAATGAATAAGAGAGGGGCGTGTGTCGCAATGGAATGCGGATGACCCACACACAGCCAGGGGGTTCTGCTGCCCCTGCCTGGGGTCTGGCGCTTCAGGACAGCCCTGGCAGGAGGCTTGCTGGGAGCTCTCCCTGAGGACCCACAGGCTGCGACAGGACAGGCTGGGCAAAAAAGCCAGAGGCCAGGACACCGTTTCCCCCATTCATCCCCCTCTCCAAAGTGTGCAAAAGAGGCAAGTCCGGCTAAGCTGACTATGAGGGACACTGGAGCCAAAGGGCGGAGGAAGGCCCAGAACCCCGAGAAGGTGAGGGGTGGGAGAGGAGCCAGGGAAGGGGAGCGCACACCCAGACACGTGTGCAAACACGCACTCCCACGCGCGCAGTCCTGAGGGAGCACAGCATGTCCTCGCGCACACGCAGTCAGGTGCTGGTGTACACCCGGGCACACCCAGGTACAGGTCCACCCGCGCCTCACACACCCCATCCAGCTACGCAGAACTCTGGCCAGGCGGGTGACCAAACACCTGCTCCCTCCTTTCCCTCCTTGTCCACTCAGCAGCCCGATCGACCCCTGAGGCGGCCGAGGCCCCGGCCCCTCCGCAGCCCCGAGACCTCCCTAGGGATTGCACCCAGCAGCCAGTCACCGGCACCCGTGGCCTGGCCAGTCGAGGGCGTCCGTGACCCCGGGACCAGGAGCCCCTCCACCTCCGGGGGCAGACGGCGCGGGGAAGAGCTTCCTCTTCGGCTGCCCCGTCTCCGATCGCTCCGCAAACTCCAGAGCGACTCACAAGCGTTTAGAAGAAGGTTCGCGGCTCCCCCAGGTCCGAGCGCCCCGTTTTCGCACCCAGTGTCCCCGCAGGACGCCGCCCCGCCGCACGCCGCCCCGTCGCGCTCCGCGGGCTGCAGGTGTCCGGGCCTCTGGCTGCGCCAGTGCGGCCCCCCGGGGTGGGAGCCCGCGGAGCGACTGCAGCAGCCGGATCCCTGCCGAGTCCCAGTCCCGCGGCAGGGCAAGAGCGCGCACTGGCCGGAGATCCACGCTGTGCACCGCCAGGGCCGGGGCCGGTCCCCTCTCCGGCCGCGTGGTCCCCACACAGCCGGTGGGGCCCGGACTGCGGACCGGGGGCAGCTCCATCCTCCCGCGTTCTCCTCCCCCGGGGCCGCCGGGGTCCACGCCTCCCCTCTGCTCCCCGCCCGCCTCCGCCCCAGCGCCCCGCGGCTCTCGCCTCCTCCCCTCCGCTCTTTGTCCCTGCCCTCTCCCCTCCTCGGTCCTCTGACCCCCGCTGCCCTCGCCTCCTCCCCTCCCCTCCCCTCTCCCCTGCCCGCCCCCTCCCCGCTCTCCCACGGTCCCCGCCGCCCCCGCCGCCGCGGCTGCCACTCCGCCCCCCGCGCCGCGCGGAGCCCCAGTAATAACCCCAGCGCGGCGGCGGAGTCGCTGTGGGGAATCCTCCCGCGCTCTGCCGGGGCCGGGTCCTCCCTGCCCGCTCGCACGCTGCCGGCCGGGGACCCTCCGGAGGCCCCCAGCCCCTCCGAGCGCCCCCGGATGAAGCCCCGCGAGCGCGGATGGCGAGGCTGCGCGGCGCTGTGGCTGCTGCTGGCGCAGGTGGCCGAGCAGGTGAGTCCCGGGCGCTCCCCGCGGCGCGCGGAAACCGCGCGTCCCCACAGCTGGAGGCGAGTCCCCGCGGCTTCTCTCCCGGGACCCCGCCGTCTCACCGCCGTGTCGCCGCTGTTTTCCGCAGGCACCTGCGTGCGCCCCGGGACCCACAGCGGCAGCGCCAGGGAGCCCGAGCGTCCCGCGTCCTCCCCCTCCCGCGGAGCGGCCGGGCTGGATGGAAAAGGGCGGTAAGTCCGCGAGATGGGGGCTGCTAATCCTTGCCATTTAGCGGCTCGTAATCCCCGTGCCGCTGGTTTATTAGGTGCTGTGAATGTTCATGACTCCATGGAACCCTACTTTTAAGATGCTGCTGTGCACTTTTTTTTTTTTTTTTTTTTTTTACCTGTATGAGAGACCACCGATGAATGGACTTCCACCAATATTTATATTTTATTCCCTGGCAAAGCGGTTTGCCAGCGTTATTGATGTAACATTAGGAAAAGGATGAGGAACTTCATTTTGTTTTCTTCTAAAGAGCTTAGGGAGAATATAAAGCTATTAATGTATGCATGAAAGCCGTCATAAAGAGCAAAGTACTCCCTTTTCCATTCCCTCCTCCCTCCTCCGATCCTCCTCCCCTACCCCTTCTCCTCCTCCTCCTCCTCTTCCTCCTTCTTTATAAATTGTAGTATTTCTGTATCCTTGCTCATTCTCAGTGAAGGAAATAAAAGAAGACCATCTTTCCTCAGTGCTTAGCATCTCAGTACTAAAGTTAACGCTCCAAGAATCAGGGCATACTTCAAACATAATAGTGTCTGAACCGGCTGAGCTTATCGTGACACCATCAGCAATGTTCAGCAAAACTACGTTTGATTCTCTCGATAAATTTCCAGGAGATCTAGAAAATTAAAGACTTAATAAATCAGAATTTCTAAGTATAGTTACTTTAATTTGATAAAATAACATAAGGCAAGAATTTATGCATTAACTTTTGAAACTGTTCCCTACCAAATGAGTATACAAATAGTATGTAAGGTGACCAACATCAGATTGACGCTCCCCATAGGACCTTTTTGAGAACCACCAGAGGGCGCTAACTGCAAATGATATAAAATGTCTAAAACATAATTGTCACGGTGTATTTACAAGAGAGAGTTAATTATCTGTCTATTGACAGCCTATCTTCTTGTGGTTGTCCTTGTCTCGTTTGTGTTTTGTTTGCAATACTAAAAGTTAATTCTTACAATTTTAAAAGTTAATTCTAATTCACCTTTTTAAGTAAGATTTTTGTAAAAAAAAATTCTAGTTCCCTAAAATCATGAAAATTCCAGAGGGACTCAGGAGATTTCCAGAGTAGTTTATGGCATTATGAAGTCTTATTTAAGAGGAGCACATTATAGACAGAGAAGACAGAAGAAGAAAAGCCAAGCTTCCTGCCTAAGTGTACTTTTCCCCTGGAGCGATTCAATCCACTTTAGAACCCTCTCTGGGAGTGGGGTGCCCGTGTGCTACTCTGAACACCTGGCATCTCAGCTGTTGTCACAGCCCAGAGTCTCCATGAAAGCCACTTACCTGGCTTGGTGAGAATTTGAAGGGGAAGAGGCGAACCTTCCTCAGTGAAGTTCTAGCCCAGTGGACACAGCACGCTCTCCTCCCCACCTTCTATGAACTGTAGCTCCTTAATTATAAAAAGCTAACGTGTGAGACTGAGCATCCATGATAAGCTTCTATACCACCAGAGAAAAGACACCACTCAAAAGTGTTACCTGTTTCCCTCTGACCTGGAGTAGAAAAGCTAGAAGACATTTGGTGACTGCTGGGGTCAGCTTACTTTCGCCTGTCGAGGTATCCATTAGACAGGATAGTTCTGAAATAACTAATTGGTAGCCATACATTTTGTTTAAAGTAGCGTGTGATTCAAACTATTATTGCAAATTGTTCTTGGTGTCTGAAGTAATTCCAAAATAGCAAAGAGAACAAACCCAGACATGCCATACTCTCTGACTTCAAACTATACTACAAGCCTACAGTAACCAAAACAGCATGGCACTGATACCAAAACAGATATATAAACCAATGAACAAAACAGAGGCCTCAGAAATAACACCTCACGTCTACAACCATCTGATCTTTGACAAACCCGACCCAAAAAAGGAATGAGAAAAGGATTTCCTATTTAATAAATGGTGTTAGGAAAACTGACTAGCCATAGAAAACTGACTAGCTATGCAGAAAACTGAAACTTGACCCCTTCTTTATACCTCATACAAAATTTAACTCAAGATGGATTAAAGATTTAAATGTAAGACTTAAAACCAAAAGCAATTGCAACAAAAGCCAAAACTGACAAATGAGATCTAATTAAAGAGCTTCTACACAGCAAAAGAAACGCATCAGCGTGAACAGGCAGCCTACAGAATGGGAGAAAAATTTTGTAATCTATCCATATGATAAAGGGCTAATATGCAGAATCTAGGAACTTAAACAAATTTACAAGGAAAAAACAAACAACTCCATCAAAAAGTGGGTGAAGAATATGAACAGACACTTTTCAAAACAGACATTTATGGAGCCAACAAACAGATGAAAAAAGCTCATCATCACTGGTCATTAGAGATGCAAATCAAAACCACAATGAGATACTGTCTCACGCCAGTTAGAACGGCGATCATTAAAAAGTGAGGAGACAACAGATGCTGGAGAGGATGTGGAGAAATAGGAACACTTTTACACCATTGGTGGGAGTGTAAATCAGTTCAACCATTGTGGAAGACAGTGTGGCAATTCCTCAAGGATCTAGAAATAGAAATTCCATTTGGCCCAGCAATCCCATTACTGGGTATATACCCAAAGGATTATAAGTCATTCTACTATAAACACACACACACATGTATGTTTATTGCAGTACTGTTTACAACAGCAAAGACTTGGAACCAATCCAAATGCTTATCAATGATAGACTGAATAAAGAAAATATGGCACATATACACCATGGAATACTATGCAAAAATAAAAAAAGGATGAGTTCTTGTCCCTTGCAGGGACATGGATGAAGCTGGAAACCATCATTCTCAGCAAACTCACAGAGAAACAGAAAAACAAACACCACGTGTTCTCACTCATAAGTGGGTGTTGAACAATGAGAACACATGGGCACAGGGAGGGGAACATCACACACCAGGGCCTGTTGTGGGGGGATTGGGGAGGGATAGCATTAGGAGAAATACCTAATATAGGTGACAGAGTGATGGATGCAGCAAACCACCATGGTACATGTGTAGCTATGTAACAAACCATGAACCCCAGAACTTAAAGTATAATTTAAAAGGAAAGTCATGTGCTCATTAGTGAGCATAACAACAACCAGAGAAGATAAAACAGAATTGTGATGGTATCTATCCCTAGACCCCTCTGCCCTTAGTATCATTTGCCTTCTGCATTTTGTCCAGATAATCTACAAGGATTTATTTATTGCCTTGTGTTCCTTACAGGTTACTTATTTTTTCTTTTAAAAGGTCACCTTGGCTTCAGAGCTTACAACCTACTTTGAAAGCTTACTATATTATGAACTTTGCCTCACATGGTGAAATATTCTTTTAGATTTCATTCTTTTAAAGTATATTTTTTATGAGCTTTAAGATATTCCATTTTATGGCTTTACTGTAATTTAGTTACCAATTCTTTGTTCTTGATTATTGTATAAAATCTTTGCCTTGTTATAAATAATGCTTCTGTGAACATATTTACATAAACCTTTTAAAATTCATCTGGGATGATTTCCTCAGGGTGATTTCCTAGGTCAAAGGGTTTTGCAACTCATCGACAAAGCAGACTTTAGGAGGGTAGTGTCATTTTTCTTGCCTGACCTCAGAAGTGTTTGAGAGACATGGCTGGTGGTGGACTGATTTTTTGTTTATGCAACTGATTTCTATTTAGAAGGCTATACATCTCCTGCCACCTGCCCCACCCTTCTCTCTCTGTTTTCTGGATTCTCCTTCCCTGCTATCCTTTTAGGGTGCTGGTGAACATTCCTTTGCTTTTGGACAGTCAGGCTCTGTCTTTGAGTCTGGGGCAAGCTGCAGTCAGGTGCCATCTAAGCAGCCAACTGTGGGGAGAGCGTGAAGGGTGGAGCCTGTGGCAGATGCTCCTGACGGTTGGGCGAGGTATGGCGCTCTGGCTGTCTGCCCCAGCCTTTCGGAATTGAGCTCTCCCAAGACAACCAGGGCCTCACGGGAGCCTTGCAGGGCTTCTTGGAGTTGAGTTTGCCTGAATGTTGAGGTGAGGAATCTACCACTTATATATACGAGTTTTTAGATAGGAAAAACTTTTCTTCTTGCAAGATGGTTGTGTTTGAAGTCTTTTAAATACATCTTTTCTGTTTATGGAAAAATACTATATTAATAAAGATACTAATCATGGTAAAAAAATTAAAATATATAAGTTTACAATGAGATCAATTATATTAAAAACATTGCAATACTCAAAACTCATCATTTAAATAATTATTTCACTGCATTTGATGGTAATTTAGGCCCTTGACGCCATTGGCCTGTTTGGCATCTGCATGGTAGAAATACCGCACAGGGGGCTGTTGTGTGTCTCTCCACACTGTACGTTCAGTGATGGCACAGCAGTCATTGAAATCAGCCACGGGGCGGTGGGAGAGGATTTACACCAGGGAAATTGGCAAATGCCAAAATCCAGGTCATTCAAACGCCAAAATCCAGTGGGTTGTTGAATGTTTATTAGCACAGCATTGTGTTTATGTAAAAGTGGCTTATCAGTAGTTATTTGGCATGATAAATATATGTGCCTCCAATAAAGGACAAATATTGTCTGCTCTCCAAAATAAAGATCATAAGAATATGGCTTATTTCATCCAGGAATAATTTGATATTTTAAAGAGTAATCACCTTTTTACACACAATAAAATGTGCTAAGCTGCCACTGTTTGGAACAAGCCATCCTGCTTTCCGTCACCCTTCCCCTGCCTCAGCTACAGCGGCAGGAGCCGGTGGGAGGGGAGGAGCATGCCCCTGAGTGGCTGAGAGTGCAGCATGGCAACTGTTAACGTCACTGCATCACCCTGGCCTCTCCCCTTCATCCAGAGACCCAGGCATAAGAGAAGCAGAAGCCTCGCTGTGGGGAAGGTGGCTTGGGGAAATGCAAACCAAGCCAGTGTGTGCTTTTCACTTTGTCTGTAAGTAGCTCAGACACGGACTGGGAATCCACACACCTGTGCCCGACAAGCTGCGTCCTGCCGTGCTCTCTCTTTTCTCCTATTGTTGCATACCATCTCACCAGATCTTTTGACTTTCTCGTTTTCCAATAAATTTTAAATAATTCCAATGTATGCTACCGATGAGACCACAAGTTACTGGCTTTGCTGTAAATCCCAATGGTTAGCTGTCAAGATGTCTGCCAGAACATGCTGAGCCCCTCATCTGGCTACCTTCAGAGTACCTGTCCATACCTGTGTGCAGACTTGCCAGCCATCCCTGGCCTCCTTCTCTTCTCTCAAGCCCAAACACCTGCCTTTCAGACTGTCCGCTAGCTGCCACCTCTCTCCATTTCTCTGTAACCGATTACCTGCCAGGATGGGACAGAAGTTGGTGGACAAGTGTCTGCACTGAGAGTTTTAGTTGTAAGGGAAACTTTCTTTTTCCAGAAAAATACAATTAACCAAGCGTACTGTTCACTTCTGACCAAATGCCGTTTGTGTAGGATGCTATTCTATATTATCCTACGATTCCAAAAAGAGTGTCCAACTCAGGCCAAGGCAGAGAAGGGCCCTGATTCTGCAGCGCCTGACAGAAGTGTCTCCTCACAGCATATGTTGGTAATAAAGGAAAAGATACAGAACATTAGAATCAGGGTCTTAAACTAGTAAGAGGAAGTTGCACTTTTGAGTCTTAAAGGACTGACCTCCTCGTTGCTGGGCTGGAGAAAGATCTACTCTGGGGCCTGACTCTGACATCCTTTTCAAAGACATCTTAGAGGAAGTTTGGAGAAAGGGTTGGCATCATGCTGAGCTGTTATTTTCTCATAAATAGAAAACTGCAGGCTAGGACGCAGACCCCCTCCCAACACGTGGAGTCCCCGGCTAGGACGCAGACCCCCTCCCAACACGTGGAGTCCCCGGCTAGGATGCAGACCCCCTCCCAACACGTGGAGGCCCCGGCTAGGATGCAGACCCCCTCCCAACACGTGGAGGCCCCGGCTAGGACGCAGACCCCCTCCCAACACGTGGAGGCCCCGGCTAGGACGCAGACCCCCTCCCAACACGTGGAGGCCCCGGCTAGGATGCAGACCCCCTCCCAACACGTGGAGGCCCCGGCTAGGACGCAGACCCCCTCCCAACACGTGGAGGCCCCGGCTAGGATGCAGACCCCCTCCCAACACGTGGAGGCCCCGGCTAGGACGCAGACCCCCTCCCAACACGTGGAGGCCCCGGCTAGGACGCAGACCCTCTCCCAACACGTGGAGGCCCCGGCTAGGACGCAGACCCCCTCCCAACACGTGGAGGCCCCGGCTAGGACGCAGACCCCCTCCCAACACGTGGAGGCCCCGGCTAGGACGCAGACCCCCTCCCAACACGTGGAGGCCCCGGCTAGGACGCAGACCCTCTCCTAACACGTGGAGGCCCCGGCTAGGACGCAGACCCCCTCCCAACACGTGGAGGCCCCGGCTAGGACGCAGACCCCCTCCCAACACGTGGAGGCCCCGGCTAGGACGCAGACCCCCTCCCAACACGTGGAGGCCCCGGCTAGGACGCAGACCCCCTCCTAACACGTGGAGGCCCCGTGCTCCCCTACAGTTGGAGGCACACATACCAATACTTACATATTTAATAGGTATAAAGCAAGCTAACAAATCATTAACAAAAACTATTTTAATAAAGCTACCTTCCCATGACCTAAAAGTCCAGGTCTACGTTGAGAAGGTGGCATGCAACAACATCTGGCCAGGGCGGTAGGCCTACTCTTTCCCATCTCGTCCAAGTTCTGGTCCATATAAGACAGCTGCAGCCACCCCCTGAACTGTAGAGAGCAGAGATGATATTGTTATGGTGGTAATGAGAGACCAAATCCTGCTGGTAACCATGAAAACTCAACGATCATTTTCGAGAAGGGGAGAAACGTCCTTGGAGAAGATGACTATGATATTTACAGAAAAGCAGCCCCGAACCACTGCCCAGGATCCGGATAAGCTTCAGGGTGTGCATCTGTTTTCTACTGAGAGCGTAGTGACCCAGTGTACACGGAAGGCATTGCTGGGAAGATCGCCTCTGACTACAGCCCTGCAGACCTACAGGGATCCCCCAAAATTTGACAGTTCCTTGGGGTTTTCTTTACTTTTTTAAAAGAAATAATTTCTTTGAATATGATTTAGACCAGCACACTCTACCCTACAGTGGGAAGATGAAAGTGTCGTATGTCTTCAGAAGGTCTTGAGTGTGAAATCTGATCAAGTCCCAAGAACCCAAGCCAATGGGAGGGTCACCAACAGTTTTAAATGCACGTGTGACCATTTCCAAACGTCAACACTTGGTAGACCTGGAGTGTGGGTGCAGCCCGTCTTTCCTCCTCCATGCTCAATGATTTCATGAATAAACGTTTTGAAAATTAGCAGAAAAGGATGCCTATCACATTTTTTTAACTGTGTTTTGAAAAATTGTGGCTGTATTAAAGCTAACATTTCTTATCAGTTCAATGAGAAACAGAAAGAACATGACTGAAGGAATGTCTTAAAACCAGAAAATGATTATATTTGATAGTTATTAGTAAAATTTATGAAATATAATCCTAAAAGTTCAGTTTTGGTTTTATTTGATCGGTAATTTATCTTCCCTTTTAAGTGTCATAGAATTTCCTAGCTTGGTAATAGCACATTATGGGGCCCTTTTAACAATTTTTCCTTTAAACGGTGATGTTACATATTCCACACTTTGAATTGACTATGGGTAGGTGTTGCATTTTTCTTCGTCATTTTTTACTGGGTAGAAAGGTCATGTGGTAAAATAATCTGCTATCTTAAGACTTCCTGATCCTTCTCAGAATCCTGAAATAATTCAGCCTCTCCTCACTCTTTTGATTTCAGAATATGACCTGGTCTCTGCCTACGAGGTTGACCAGAGGGGCGATTATGTGTCCCACGAAATCATGCACCATCAGCGGCGGAGAAGAGCAGTGGCCCCATTAGGGGCTGACTCTCTCCACCTTCGGCTGAAAGGCTCCAGGCATGACTTCCACGTGGAGTTGAGAACTTCTAGCAGCCTGGTGGCTCCTGGTTTTATTGTGCAGACGTTGGGAAAGAGAGGCACTAGGTCTGTGCAGACTTTACCACCAGAAGACTTCTGTTTCTATCAGGGTTCTTTGCGATCCCACAGAAACTCCTCAGTGGCCCTTTCAACCTGCCAAGGCTTGGTGAGTACAGCACAGTCCCTGGTAGGGAGGTGAGGCTGGCGATGGTGCGAAGGGGAGCGTATGGAGGACTCTTCCTTGAATTAGCATAGATGGTCTTCTAGTACTGCAGTGCAGCTTAAGCAGGAGGAATATTGCCAAGTAGAACTTTCCAAAACACATTGTATGCCTCTTCTGGCCTATTTGGAAACTGTGCACACCCACCCTGCTGCTGCCGTTCTAGAATCACTGTGGAAGAGTCCTTCAGCTTGAAAACTGTACATAAGAACCACTGGCCAAATCTGAATTCTTTATCTTCTTAGGGGATGTTTTTACTCTAACTTACAGCTTCTAACTGACAGAACTGGAGAAATGTCTTCATTTTGAATAGAATAACAGTATTCAAAAGATTGACCATGAGGATTATTTGATCAGACATTTGAAAGACTTTGAATACTGTACACCTATCATTCTGATGATGATCACCAGCTTACATATTAGGGCATTCATTCGTGGCAGGGCGTTGCTGGTCGTCCTGCACTGGTGAATCCGGGGCTGCGTTCCCCATGTCTGCATATCGGGCTTGGAATTACACATCAGTTCTATGCTTCTGGTGTGCAATTTGCAGGGACATCACTGCCACATGTACATGTCGCCATCCTCTCAGTCCCTATACAGAGACATTAGAGTGAGGGGCATCTGGCCAAGCTAAGAATCTACCTGCCTCCCTCAGGCCTACTCAAGCCAAAACTTCAATGACTTGCTTTTCACTTTTCTTAAAATGTTTTCATGTATTTAGTGAGAGAAATCTCAGGAGATTCTTAGATTCTTGGCAACAAATGAATTGCTCAGGTGCAGAGGAGTGAAGTGTGACTTCGCGGAGTGAAAATGTGTGGTCGACAGTTCAAGGTCTCGAGGATGCTAAAGCTTTAGCCAACAGGTCTGGGACATTTATTGCTTTTCTAGAAAATGCTTTCAGTGTGTCTTAGGTTTCCTTCCCTCTTTGAGGAGAGGGAATTCAGACCCCACATCCCATAGGAATTTTGTGTATGCGAATTTTGGATGCTGAATTCATAACCAATTCCTTAAAATACTAAATGTATGCAAATGCTAAATCCTATAAAAATGTTTTTAAATGTTAACGTTCTGCTTTTCAGGGAAATTTGATATGAGTTGATCTCATTGCTATTTCACTTGTAAGAGGCTTTTGGGTTGAGTTGTCAGGGCTAGGGTGGTGGTGATTTGGCGCTCTTGTTAAGCACGAAGACAATGGGGCTGATTTCTTCCACGCTCTCCCAAGAAAAATAAGGTTTCCTTAAGGGACTAGAATTCTTCGTGAAATGCACAAAATGAAGATATCTCTTCCTTGGCATTCTTTCACAAAGGCTTATGCCAGAAATGGAAGCCATCTGTGTGGCAGCGAGGTGTGCCCTGCCCTTCAGACTTGCATCAGCTTGGATGTGGTTGTGGAAATTGGTGAGGTGCTTCTTGCTAACCCAGCAGGGATGGAAGCTCCCTGAGGCCTCAGGGCCTCCCTGAGCCAGGGTGGCTGAGTCCTGCCCTGGAGCCTGTTCCCTGAATCAAGGTGGTTGTCAGCAGCTTGCTTTCTGACACTGTTTGAGCTTGATGGGAGTTAACAGGAAAAGTTAACAGGAAAGTAAGTGTATAATTATAATGAAAGATAAAGAAATTATAAATAACCAAAAAAATGCTTTTCTGGATAATAAACAGTGGTATCTGATACTGCAGTTGCTAGAAGAGAAATTTGTATGTCTTCTCCATTGATCTCCCAAATAGGTAAACACCAGCTTTACTGAGGTTTTCTCCATAGGTGGTCACAATAAGTGTGATCTCAGCCAGACTTAAGAGCGTGAGGTTTAGGATGTTTGTCATAAGAGAGGACAAATCAAAGGCACTTGAAAGAGCCCTGTTCTTACTTAGGTATCTTTGCAGAGCCCAGGGGAGAGCACTTTGAAAAGAAAATTTCTTCTAGCAGGAAATGCTTTATATTGTATTCTATCTATTTAATTTGTAAGATAAGAATATTACTTTTGAGTTTAGAAATATATTGCTTAATTATTACATAATATCTTGTATCAGTTAATTAGAGAAAATGGTTTACAGTTGCTAGACAATGCAATTTCCAAACTGATATATAGTTTTTTACCCTGGTTCTCAGATTGTGCGTTTGGGAGGATTTTGCTGTTGCCCTCTAATGATTGGTTTGAGGTGAATCATTGAGGTGTTGTCCTATTTATAGTAAATAAATATAAAGAAGAAAGGAAAAACTAAACAAACATCGTGCATTAAATCTCATGTTCATAATGACAATTTGAGTACTGAATGACCTTGAGAATTGCACGTGGCTGCAGCCTGGCGGACCTGGGCCCCAGGAGTTTATTGTCTAATGAGGGAGGCAGGACACAGGCCAGTCCCTTACAGGGGGAGGAAACAGGGAAGACAAGGGAGCCAGAAGAACCCAGAGGAGGGTGTCTCCATGTGCCTTGCTGGTAGGTGGAGAGTGTCAGGGTAGGATTTTGGAAACTATCCAGAAACCAAGTCAAGCCCTGTCCTCATAGTCAAGTTAGAATATGATGCCCATAAATGCAGGAGTAAGGAGCAGTCCTGGAGAAGACTGATGGCATCCGCCAAGCTCACAGATTCTTGTTAACACCACCTATAAATGTTAAGAGCTTACTATTTGCATATTAAATGCAAGTATAATATACTCAATGAGCTCTGTAACCCCTAAAATTATTTCTGGAGTTTAGCCTGGTATTGCCACCAAGTATCTCGACTTAAAATATTTCTTATTTAGTTAAATAAGGGTAATTTTTGGAAAAAGGATACCTGTTATATTTATGTCTGCCAAATAGGCGTTAGAGATCCATTGTGGCCCCCAACCACAAGTGCATCAGTGTGTCCCTCAGTAGGCACTTTCTAGTACTCGGTTAAATAATGGATAGACTCAGTGGGCTAGTTATAGAGTAAGAGACAGTGATGGCCATGGCAACAGCACGAAGAACAGCAATGACTTACTGCATGTTAGACTTTGCTAATAGTTTTATAATTGTCGTCTCAGTTAGCTTGAAGATAAGTCTAAGAAATAGGTACTATTTAAAAAACAGAGTTATTGAGATATAACTCACCCCCTAAAGAATTAATTAGCTCTATTCTTTTATTGGAATAGAGCTAATTATTATTAATTAGCTCTAATGTATAATTAGTTGTGCATAATTTCAAATTGTTTAATTCAGTTTCAAATTCATAGTTCAGCTGTGTTTAGTATATTCACAGAAGTTTGCAAATATCACTAAAATCTAATTGGAGACATTTACATCCCCTCAAAAATAAAGCCCTTATGTCAGTCCTCATTTCCTCCAGTCTCCCCGTTCCCATCCCAGGCAGTCTCCGATGGACTTTCTCTATAGGTTTGTCTAATCTGGCTATTGATTATAAATAGAAGCGTCCACGATGTGGCCTTTGTGACTGACCCCTTTCGCTTCGAGTAATGTGTTCAAGATGCAGCCACGTAGCAGCACATATCAGCACTTTATCGTTTTTTATTGCTAAATAATAATCCTTTGTATATGTGTACCACATATTTTATATTTTTTGTCAGTTGATGGACATTATTGTTTCACTTTTTTGGCTACTGTGAATAATGCTGCTGTGAACATTGTGCACAGTTTTTTGTATGAACATGTGTTTTCATTTCTCTGGGGTAAATACCTAAGAGTTTAACTTCTGGGAGATATGGAAACTCAACATTTAACATTTTGAGGAATTTTCAATCTGTTTTTTACATTGGCTGTACCATTTCGTAATATCCTAGTAATGTCTGAAGATTTCTATGCCTCCACATTCTTGACAAACCTTGTTATTGTTCTCTGTTTTCATTCAAATAGCCATCCCAGTGAATATGAAGTAGTATCCGCTGTGGTTCTGATTTACTGGGTAGACATTATTTGCTTGTGAAGCACATTCACCATGAAGAGGTTAGCAACCTTGTCTGAGTTTGGTGGGACAGAAATCCCCACACACAAGTTACATGAAGCAGGTTTATTATTTAGAGATAGGCAGCAAGGGACAGCAGAAGCCTAGGGGTCATGACAAGCTGGTGCGCAAGGCTCAATACAGCTTCCTGAGTGGGTGAAGTCTTGTCTGTGTGTTCACCATGGCTGAGGCACCCAGGAAAGCAGCTCACCCTGGGTTTTATACCTGAGCACATGACACACTGGTCAAGTTCCACAGTTCAGTCATCACAGCAAGTTCCACAGTTCAGTCGTCACATCGTGCCCCAAGGCAGGGACTGCAACAGAGTCCTGGTTGTTTCTGTCCTTTCCCTCCTATCTCATGATGTTGCATTTCCAGCACATTTTACAGTCATCCTTGAGAATGACAAAAAAGAAAATGGGGAGGACTCAGTTGATCCATAGTCGTCTGTAGAATTCTTCTGCATTGGTTGACAGTTTATTGTTGTTTTACTTTCAATACTTTGACTGTGCCATCCTACTGACTTCTGACTTCCATTGTTTCCAGTGAGAAGTCAACTGTTTATCTCACTGTGGTTTATTATGCATATTGCATTATGCATATGTTGATAGGTTTAAATGATGTCCCACATTTCTCTGAGGCTCCATTCATTTTTTCTTCATTCGTTCTTCTCTAAGTTCTCCAGATTGCACTATCTCTATCAATTTATCTTCAAGTTCATTGATTTTATTCTGGCAGCTCAAATACACTATTAAGCCTGTCATGAATTTTACATCTTGTATATTGTACTTTCAACTCCAAAATTTTTATTTCCTTCTGTTAAAAATGTATCTTCATTCCAATTCTCTGAACAACATTGCCATCATGGTTCCCTTTATTTCCTTTTTCATTTTTATTTTTAGTGTATTTTTATTGTATATATTTAAGATGAAAACAGGTTTATACACACACACACACACACACACACACACACAATGAGATGATTACTCAGCCAAGCAAATTAATCTAGCCATGATTTTCCATAGTTCTCTGTGTGTGTGTGTGTGTATGTGGGTGTGTTAAGAGCACCTAAAATACTCTTTAATCAAATTTTTGGTATACAATACAATATTATTAAGTACAGTCCTCATGTTGTACATTAAGTCTTTAGACTTATTTATCCTATGTAATTGTAAGCTTGTATTCTTTGACTGACTTCTCCCCATTTTTTCCTCCTTTCTATCACTGGCAAGGAGTGTTCTAATCAGTACTCTACTGTCTACTTCTATATATGCAACTTCTCTTTTAGATTCCATGTATAAGTGAGATCATACAGTATTTGTCTTTCTGAGTCTGGCTTATTTTACTTAGCATATTGTCCACCAGGGTCATCCTTGCTGTCATAAATGGTTCTTAATTTCTCACAACCAAAATCTTTATTATTTTTGACGATGCCCTTAGGCATGAACTTCCTACATTATGTTTCAAATAATGTCAGACACTGGAGGCAATCTCCTCGTTCCTGCAGCCTGTCTCTTCCCCTGGGCAAAGCCGCTAAGACACTGAATTGCAAATGGTACTGGTAGAGCGGCTTGCTTCTCCCACTGTGACACCCATACTCTATGAGTAGGTCTCTGTTGTGGATGGTAACCCCTTGTCTTCCTTGGTTTTGCTTCCTGTCTTGAAACTTTAACCTACAAGTGAAGTGGAGTGGAAGTATTCAGGGTTTCATTGCTGTTGGCTTATCGAGAGTAGAGTCCTTTCTATGTGTAGGGATGCTTGGTAGAAAAGAAGTAAGTTCTCATGGCCATGACTACTTGGAGTAGAATGATGGAACTGAAGGAATTTCAGATGCAGGTGGCTTGCCTCTCCTGTGGTGCAAATGGAGTCTCAGAATAGAAATTGGTTGGTGGGTCGGGGGATAAGGAGATAGGAATTCCTTATCTTCTTGGCTATACATGTCTGCAGAAAAACTTCTGCCACATTGAGCTGGAGCTAAGGCAAAGAATTGAGCAGACCATGGTTCAAATGCTACCAAATTTCACTGTTCTATTCAAGGTTTATTAAAATGTTTTCAATAATTTTTTCTCCATATTGTATGTCCTTAAGATAATTTCCAGGGAATTTAAATGGTTGATGCATGTGTGCAATTTTCAGCAAGTGAGTGGTTGTTTCACTGGGGTGAAAACCCACCATGCTCCTCAAATTGCCATTCTGGAGGTCTGTCTTCAATAGGCACTATTATTAACATATTTTACAGATTATGACACAGGACCACTTTATTAGCCCCATTTTATAGATAATCTGAAAGCTAATTCTTCAAAACATGGGAATCCAGAACTAGCACTTGAAACCACAGTACTATTTCACTTCCCTTAATCGTGAAGCTGTTGCTGCCTTACAGGGACCTGTGAGCTCACGCGCATGAATTGCATTGTGTCACCTGAAATTTCTCAAAGGGGTAATGACTTTCTCATTGGTTTCCACTTCAGTGCCATTTTCCTCAGCATCTAACACTGTTTGAGCTTAGTGACCACATTTGCCATGTCTAATGTTAAATTTGCAGTGTGTAAATGTTAAAGCACATATGTGTGCTTTATTCTATAATTATTTATTACAGGATTTTAAATACCAGACTATGAACTCTTCAAGAGTTCTTTATTATTCATCTTTATATGCCAAAGTTCTTGTAAAACATTAACCTAAATTCATTTTTTTCTTGTAATGAGTGATTGTATTTCCAATTTACAAATAGTAATCCTGTATCTTCTCAAACTCTATCTTTGGGTATTAATAAATGTAAAATTAGTTTTATAATCCACTTCTTGCTATGATTAATATCAAAGACTGTCAATTTTCTTTTAAAGTACATAGTTTATTAATAAATAGTTTAATCACTAGGGTTTTTAACAAAACTTTTTTTTAGAAATTTCATTAGTGACTATTTTTAAATGAGGCTTGTTTAAAAATGTTTTCTGTTACATATGATGGGAAGAGATTTTTCTTGGGATTTTCTGAAAGTTCTGTACTTGGATTAGAAAAAAATTAATATAATCTGTCAACTGCCTTTGGCATTAAATCTGCATGAAATTTAACTCCTATGTGTAAAACATGATATTTGTCAAGGCATTAATGCAGAGAATAGGTATCATTTTTCCTGAAATCTAATTATTGTTTTCAAAAATGTTGGAAAACTTGTAAAGACTGTAATTCTCGGTTCTGTCTATACTTTCACTTAATTTCAAACTTAGGCCCCTGGTTTGAATTGTACTGGGTTTTATTTCTACCCACAAACTCCAGGGATTCCCTTGAAATACTAGTCATTGAGAGATTTTTCTAAAACACTCAATAAATCCTAGGAAACTGTCTGAAATACCGTCAGATTTTCCACTGACTTTAAAAAAATGTTCCTGAGTCAGGATAATAAAACAGGAATAGAAAGGAAAAACCCACATGGGGGATGATCAGAAGAGATACTATGAGTTTTGCAAGAAAGGTATCACTATCTGAGAAGACTGCTGATGGCATAAGCAGATGAAAATGTCAGTCTTGGGAGGCATGTGGGAAAGATGTAGTAAAAGTTAGGTTTTTGAATAAAGAATGCCCAAAGCTGGTGATGATTAGGAAATTTAAGGTGGTTGTGAAGAACTAATTGACAGTGTAGATATTTTCTTACTTTTCTGCTAATTACTTAAGAATAAATATAATAGTGTAATTTGAAATTAACAGAAGTGAACATATTTCATATGATTGAATAATATTTTATAAGGTATTTCTGGAGGAGAACTTCATCTTTGAAGTGATGACAGATTTTTCTATTACTATTAGTTGTAAATAAAAATTAGATAACTAGAGAATTTTAGCTATAAAATCTATGGTTTTGTTTCACTTCTCTCATTTTCGAAGTGATGAAACTGAGATCCAAGTGAAGTGGAGTCACTTGGTCAATATCACAAAGCTGGGTGGAGTTCAGACAGGTCTAGTGTGTGCATCTTCAGATTCTCTGTCCAGCACGGTTTTCACCAAGAATCACTTGGTGATATTACTTCTTCTTTATGAAATAGGGATCAGGTGGCACAGCAGAAATGGGATTTGTAGAGTTCCAGCCTCAGCTTTACAAAGCAGAGTTTAAAAGGAGAGTTTGGAATTAAGAGATGACTTCTTAGTAATGCTCAGACCTGAAACTTGATCTCCTGGGAGTAACAGAAGATAATCCCTGTGTCCAGTGACTCTGGGGGATGATCCAGGCCTCGGACTGTGTGAATGGCAGGATGCCTGAAATCTACTTTTAAAGAGAGTGCTTGCTCAAGCAAAAATCCAGACAAAAGAGAGTAAAAGAGGCCAAATGAAACCAAGGTCTTGAAAGCAGATCTTGCTTTGCCTGAGGTTTAATGAGAGGAGCCTGATTGCTGCCTAACATGCATGTCACCTTTTTTTACTTCTTAAATATTACCTTTTAAAAAGGAAGTTCACTGAGGCCAGACAGGAAGCCCACTGGGACAGACAGGAAGTCCACAAGGAACAGACAGGAAGTCTGTTAAGGACTTCTTTGGCCAACATCTAACCTTACCCAGTCCCTGTTTCATTCCTATCCCTGTTTCCCACTTCCTATCTCTATTTTATTTTTCTACTTGGAATTTATCATTAACTGTATCTATCACAGTCCAGTCAGGAGACAGAAATCACACAAATTATTTGAAGAGAGAATTAATACAATGCATTAAGCAGGCATTTGAGAACTGAAAAATAAAAAAGAGAGTATCAAAGCACCTAGACAACAACTACAAGAAGAATGTGCTGCCTCTGGGCCTGAAGGAACTGAGGAGAGAGGCTGGGATTTTTAAAATTCAGAAGTTTGGAGCTGGGCCTCAAATCTCTTAGTAGTAGGAGTTGGCTGGTGCTAGGATTCTGAGGGAGAACAATGTAGTTTGTTCTTCAAGCAAGCTACAAACTGGAATCAGCTGCTGCTACTGGAATGAACTGCCACTATGAGGATGAAGTGAGAATGACAGGAACAGGAAGCAGGAAGCTCACCGGAAACAGACAGGAAGCCCACTGGAGACAAACAGAAGTCCACCCTCCCCACCCCAGGGCAGACAGGAAGTGAGAGAACAGACAGGAAGTCCACAGGAGCTGACAAGAAGTTCACAGAGGACAGACAAGAAGTGAGGGAGCTGACAGAAAGTCCACAGGGGTTAGACAGGAAACTCACTGGAGACAGACAGGAAATCCATCCCTGGGACAGATAGGAAGTGAGTGAATAGACAGAAAGTCCACAGGAGCTGACAGGAAGTCCATGGGGGACAGACAGGAAGTGACGGAGCCCACAGAAAGTTCACAGGGGTGAGACAGAAAGCCCACTGGGACAGATAGGTGGTCCACAGTGAACAGAAAGTGAGGAGACAGATAGGAAGTCCACTGGGGCCTGCCAGGAAGCCCACTGGGACAGACAGGAGGTCCACAGTGAACAGAAAGTGAGGAGGCAGATAGGAAGTTCACTGGGGCTGGAAAGGAAGCCCCCTGGAATAGACAGGAAGTCCACAAGGAACACACAGGAAGTAAGGGTAGACAGTCTGCAGGGGCTAGACAGGAAAAAGCAGGTTCTTCCACCTTCCTTAGACTGTCCCGATTGTGTGGGCTATTGGTGGATGTGATTAGGGAGTAGGTGAAAAAGCAGAAATGGGATTTGTGTAGTTCCAGTTTCACATCAGGAAACAGAGTTTAAAGGGAGAGCTTTGAGTTGAGAGATGATTTCTTTGGATAATCAAGCAGCATACAAGCCTAAATATTGAGAGAATAACTAGCAGGAATGTTTGACTTTTTCTTGCTTTATCTCCAACACTTTCAATAGTGTCTGGCACACAGTAAAGCCCTCAATAACAATTTCTTCAAAGAATGAATGATTTTTGTAATGGATGAACAAGACTTCTGTTGCCTTACAAAAATCATCTGCACAACCACTGGTTTGAGTGGGGGAAAGAGACCCCAAAAGCTAAGGTAGGACTATTCCAGCCGTATATAGGGAAAGGAATGGGCTGGCTCAATAGCTAGATCTTGCTAGGCCTTGTAACAGGCTTATTCCTGTATGGGGCCAGAGTTGTCAGACACAGTGTGTCCAGACAGACATTCCTCCCCCATGGTAGGCTGCACTTGACCTCTTTTACTGCTTTGATTAAAATTAAGCCTCCTGTGTAGCTTGCCAGGAGGGGAAGAAACCATTTTCTCAGTAGGCTTGGGGGTCGTATTTCATGACTCATACAGGTATAAATTAGCACTCAGGGGCATGTGTGTGTGTCTTTTTCAGTCTGAATTTGGTTACTCTAAATCATTCCTGAAGGAGAAGTTAGGGTATCATCATCTAGAAGCTTGAGGCCAGACTCTGTATCAAAGCAAATTTACACACTCAGTGGAGACCTGTCCTTCCTGATTGTGAACAACAGCTGTTCTCAGTAATCCCCCTACCAACTCTCTAGTGCCATGAGCCGCAGAAGTGAACCAGAAACTCCTAGTTACACTTGCTCTTCCGTTGATCCTCCATCCCCGGTGGTTCCAGGCATGGATCATTTTTACTGACTTTGATTCCTTTTTAAATAATAACATCCATCATTTGTCATTTGTTGAATGTATTTTTCACTACTTAAGAGTTCAACTTTTTCTGTTAAGGAAGAACAGCATGTGTTTTAAATCAAGTAACCAGCATTTTAAGTTAGTAGCAAAATCAGTGCTAATTTTATATCTTTTTTTCCTATAATTTCACAGAAATTATAGAAAAACTAAATTAAAACTTTATTTTGAAAAATTTCTACCTAACATCAGGTTGAATTTCTATTTTTTTCTTCATATCTAATTGATGACAAATGGAAATACCAAAAAAGGTATGTACTAGCGTTATATAAAATCTTAGCAGTTTTGAAGCAAAAATAAGCCTCACTGGAATAAAACTAAAAAAAAAAATTCACATGCTGATTACTTCCTAGCTTTATATATATGATTAAATGGTAGGTTGCCTTTAGTTTAAAACTGGTATTAAAATATTAGAAAGCTTCAATAGTAGTGACATATCTGGTGGCTCTAATTTTCTGTCACTGAATAGTTATTTGTACATCCCTTAAGACATTAGAAATTGGAAGCAAAACATGTCAAGTGAAGTGTGGCTTAAGCAGTTGGTGATTTCTTTTAGTATCCAAAGACTGTGAAAAGTAATTGTATCAAAAACCCTAGGGTCCTTTTATCCTTTTATTATTATTTAAATTTATATGCATCTTTTTTCTTAGGTGAAAAAGCAAGGGCTTTTCTTTCAATGTGGTAAACCCCTCTTTACCTCCACATTTGTGGAGAACTTTTTCAAATAAGAATGTTTTTTTGATTGAGCTTGCCTCCACATAAAGCTCTTTGAGTTGCGCCCTGCGGAACTTCCAGCAATGGTGGGCAAGGGGACCACACCAACTTTTTGTAAGTCCAAAATAAAGAAACTCCTCATCCCCTCCGGGTTTTGGTGGATACTGTTGCCTCTGCCTGTGAAACAATTCCCATCCCATTCCCTCTGGGTGTCACTTTGTTCTTTAGGTCTGAGTTGAAAAGTCACTCCCATAAGTAATATCACACTGTTTCACTGTCGCTCCAAGCCACGGCCGGCTTCCTGCTTATGCATCCATGCCACACCTTATTTTTCTCTTTAAGAAGACTTATCTTAATTTAATTCTTATTTGGGTACCAGTTTAGCATCTACTCCTTCCTCTCAACAGACAAAGGGCATTTTAAGGGCAGCACCACGATTGTCACGATTCCTACAGTGCCACCACTGCCCGCAGTGTTCCCAGCCCATGAAAGGAACTGGATGGATGGGTGAAAAGATGGGTGCATGGGTGGATAAATGAGTTGATGGATGGGTAAATGGATAGGAAAAAGAAGGTAGTTCCATCTCTACTGGAGAGAATCACTGTATCTACAGAGAGGGTGTATTGACTGCAAAAAGCCCAATCTAAAACTGGCCCTAAGTTGTGTTGGGGAAGCATGCATTCCCCAGTTAGCCATCATGCAGGTCCAAGGAGTGTCTCTGAGGCCGTGGGAGCATGTCTCAAAATCAGGGAAGCAAATGGGGCAAGTGCTGTTCACATGTGATCTCAGGAGAGGCCAACTGCAGGCGAGCGCTTCTGTAGTCCCAACCATGAGGGTCATTTTTCTAGCTACAGATAAAGAAAATCTCTAAACAAATTCTAAATAATAAATGTTCCAATACACTTTAAGTAACAGGATATGATATAATTTATATGAAGCACAAGTCAAGCAACTAAGTGGCATTTGTCCAGTTCTTAGCCTTTTGTGTCCACTGCTTAAGCATACAAACGTTGTAGTTGCTGTGCTTCATTCTCTTAGGCATGTCTTATTTAATTACCAAGCTTACCCCAAGGAGAGATTGCCTACTGTGGATCAAGATTCTTGTGAATGAGCACTCTCACCACCTGCATCCTCCACAGTGCAGTGACCATCTATACTGACACTCAAAGACGAAAAGCTGACACTTCTCGTAAAAGCAGAAACATGCTCCACACTTACTTTGTTTAGTTAATTAAGATAAACCATATAATAATCGATGTCTTTTATCAAAATCCAGAACCAAGTGAGTCAACAAGCACTTCAGAGAACCTGCAATTGAAGGACTGTGGAAGTTATTCTGCAAAATAGATCAGCGGGAAAACATGAACTCTCCACACGCAAAGAAAGATATTGAGTCAGACAAACATTCAAACAAGAAGCAGAATGAAAGTGCTTCTTAAGTAAATGGAAAGTATGATGAAAAACATGGTTTTGGGAATCAGACAAGTCTTGATCAAATCTGATTTCTCTTACTAACCAGCTAGCTCACTACCCTGGGCTTTAGCTTTCTTCATTCGTAATTAACACTATGGCCTCCAGGGCTGAGTGAGGTTTGAGTAAGAACATATGAAAACCCTTAATACAGGACTTGGCACAGAGGAGGAACTGAGCAAGTATTTGTTCTCCTCAGCTTCCCCACTCATTAGTGACCTGTATAATGCAGATAAAATCTAATCACAAAATCAGTGCACATTTTGTAATGCAAGCCAGTTCAAACAGAGCTAAGGAACTGAGAGGTGAAGTTATACTGACCTTCAGAGAAGTCCCACAGATGGGATGGGAATAGGATTAGAAAGTATTTTATTACATAAGAACCTTCAGAGTGACTTATGAAAACAATTAGGATGATAAAAAGACATTTCATTTGAGCAAGCCATTTAAAACGTGAGGGTGTTCTGCAACGTGTAGGGCGGTGGCTGACGCCCACATTTTGGAAGAAAGTTGTCTATTCCCAACACCTTGGGAATCACTTGTGCTTAACAAGGTATCAGAAAAGAGGGACGTGCCCAGAATAACCAGCGTTTTGATTTGTATTCCTCCTGCAGCAGTCAAAGGAGCCATAAACCTTGTTTTTATTTGCAGAGATTATCTAACTGAAGACGGAGGAGTGTTGACTATTCCCTTTCCAGGTCATCATTAGGCAATAAATAAAGAATGTTGGATTGCAGATAATAAGCCAAAAAGAAGCTAGGATCTTTTATAGCACATCTCTAGCTGAAATGTACAAATATGTGTAGAAGACTTGGGTGAGTAAATATTGAATGCTTAAGAATAAAGAGCTATGCAGAATAGGCACACCATATGTAAAAGCAAAAGTCATCATCTGTTCCTTAAGAAGGCCCCGTACATAACCTCTTCTTCACCATTCAGCACCATTATTCTGAATTTCTAGTGTTGCTTTGACATGTAACATAGTTATATGTTTACTACTTTAAAACTTTCTTGGATCTAATGTCAATCATAATTTTCTATTCTGACTCCAGTGTTTTCAGTATGCTATGCATTAGGAAATAGCTGTGGGCTCATGCAGTCTAGTTAAAGCCCATTGATTCCCAACACCGAAGTTTCCTGTTATTACCCTAAGAAAAGTTAGAGTAATTCCTCCTCTACTAGAGGAACCAGAGCCACTTGGTTTATACAAATGTAGAATTGTTTATGCCCACATATTTGAAATAGACTCAAGTCTAAAACCTTGAAATATCTGCAACTGTAACCCCAGGCTGTGGTAGATGTAAAATCTTTACGGGATAACAATTTCCTCTGATTTTGTTTCTCAAATACTGACTGGGTTGTGCATAAGTTTACATTTACTTAAACTAGAGAAAGTCTTCCTTACCTTGACTTAAAATTTTACAAACTTAAAAAATACCAAAAAAAAAAACCAGCTTTTCTTGACCCCAGGCCTAAGTTACATGTGTGCACCATTGGCTGAGAACTGGCAAACCCAGGTTTTAGTCCCACAAGAGAGGACAATGCCCCGGGAGCCCTGTGTCTTTATATGTAAACAAAGAGCACAGTGTTCAACAGATTTGGGCACTTTTGTATAAAGTGTTAAGTATCTTAGAATTATTTGCTAATCTCACAGATTGAATATAGTATGCACCTAAAGTAAAATAAATAAATTTTTTTAAAAAGCCCATACCTTAGTAATCACATTATTGAGTGTCAGCTTTCAGTTACATACACCCTAGTTTATTAACTATATTTTTGTACGCACATGGCATTATACTATGATAAAATCAGGAGTTATCTGTTCTATCCAACAGACATACCCAACCATGAAGGCCAAGCATATTGATTACATTTTGACATTGTATCACATTCCGTTGGACAGTGTGCAGATTAATCCTCTTATCTGGCAGTTACTCACAGTTTAGATTTCACCTTCATCTTCTGCACTCTAAAATGGATTAGAGTTGGAGACCTTGAAGAGGTCATTTTTGTTTGATCTTGGTTTCAAAGTCAACCACAACCAACTTCTTTCTCCAGTTTCAGCCTTTCATCCTCCCATTGTCAATGGCGTAACTCACTCCAGGCTCTGTCATGGGTTAAGGGGACATAACACAGCTGTCCTAGATACAATGCACATGTGGGTTAAACTGTAGAGTCCAGAAATATAATGGACAGTTAATTACGATGTTGGGCAAAATATCGATAGGTATGTAGATGTGTCAGAGGAGTCTGGTTGATGTGTGGTTGGATGCAGCTGGATAATTTCTTTTGTGATGAGCTACATTTCCAAATTCCCATAATGTCTTAATTCACCTTCCATTCACATGTCCTTTCCACTGCTTTTCTCTTCATGTTAATACCATCCTTGCAGCCCACATTCGCAGCCCTTACCTAGGAGAGTACCCTCTGTTGCACTCAATAATATATTTTCTATCATAGGAAGAGCAGACACATTCTTAGGCTTTGACCTGCTTCAGTTATGGCAGGTCTTCAGAAATGGTTTTTCTGCTCCCTGTCACTAGACAATGGCTGGGGGTGGGGGCACGGACTGTGAAAGTTTTATGCAAAGGACATTATTTACCTCACTGTTCATTTTCAAAATACATATCGCTTTTCTCCAACTCCCAAACCAGAGCTTGGGAGAAGAACTTTTTCTCATCTTTAGTGTACCCCAGTACTAAGGGGTACTTGTAATCTAATTTCTGTGTTTGGTTGTAATGGAGCAAACCTATGGTGAATTCTGCTTTATTACCATAGACTCATGCATGTTAAACTATGTGTCAGTTATATAATTTGAATAGTTTCCAGTAAAACTGAAAACGTACCCATTATAAGTAGGGAAAATAATTGATATTAAAATAAGCACTTACTGTATGCCAGGAATTTTTTAAATTTTTCTAGGCAGATTTGTTACAGGAACCTGCATTTAATTATATTAACATTGTGAGAAACATTTTATTCCTATTTTATTTAAGGGGAATCTGCTGATCTGACCCGTTATCTAACCTGCCCAAAATGGATGTCTAACAAGGGTGAGAGCCCGGAAACCATACCATGACAGTGAGATCTCAGTGTAAAGGCTGAGCATTCGACCAGGCACCTGTATCTCCTCCCAGGAACATTCCCATGAGTATCCTTGGAGTCTAATTGATTGTTTGGACAACATTGGGAATTGGCGAAAAAAGAATAACTTAGATGTACAAAAGTCTGTGCTTTTAATCACTTCGGTGCATGCACAGGGAAAAGCTCTGAAGTTCTGCATGATCTTGCTTAGAAAGCCAGGATTCCTGGAGAGAATTCTGGAAGGCTTCTTCGATTTTTACAGCTCTGGTGGTTATCAGCTCCCGTGATTATATGATTGAGTGATGAAAGACCAGAGAGAGAGAGAGAGAGAGAGAAGAGAAAGGAAGAAAAGGAGCGAGAAGGAGAGAAAAAGAGAGAATAAGGGAGACAGAGAAACACGTACATTTAAAGTATTTTTTAATCAAAAGCTAAGTGAAAGAAGCCTACAGAAATTTCAAATCATAGTGAATGGTCTCCTTGGTTCAGTTTGATTCACAGCTATCTGGAATTCTGTGTTTAATGTGGACATAACAGCAATAGTTCCAACAGCATTATTTCCATTTAATTGCCCAAGTCAAAAAATGCTTCTGGAAAATTGACAGAAAGGTGACTTCAGGGAGCTTCGTGGTAACAGCCATCACTGCCTGACCAAAAAGAGTGAGGGTCTCACCTGCAAATTGCTGAGAGTACAGGTCGTGGGGCATTTTTACTTCTTTCTTAATTTTTGTGGAGAAAAATATATAACTTTCCAGGAACCATCCTTGTCAATGAATGACATGCATACCCACTGATACATAGTGATTTCAGCAAATTCTTTTTAGAAACCTTTTGTCACGCTGAATTATTTTATTGGGAAACCTGAGCATAAATAACTTTACCGCCTGCTGTGGTGTGGCTGTGTCCCCACCCAAATCTCATCTTAAATTGTAGCTCCCATAATTCCCACGTGTTGTGGGAGGGACCTGGTGGGAGGTAGTTAAATCATGGGGTGGGTGTTTCCCATCCTGCTCTTGTGATAGTGAATACGCCTCACAAAATATGATGGTTTTATAAATGAGAGTTCCCCTGCAGAAGCTCTCTTGCCTGCCTCCATGTAAGACATGAGTTTGCTCCACATTCACCTTCCACCATGATTGTGCCACCTCCCCAGCCACATGGAACTGGGAGTGAGTTAAACCTCTTTCCTTTATAATTTACCCAGTCTTGAATTATGTCTTTATAAGCAGCATGAGTACAGATTAACACACTGTCCAGGAGTTGTCTATTGATCAAGTAGTGTTTCAAGCTCTTACTTATATCTTAATCATATTTAATTATAAGATTGGAGAGCTATCTTACATCTCTGCGAAGTTGACATGTGGATTTTGGACATTCGCATGGGGTCCATGGCCACACGCTTCAGCATGTTGGCGGCAGCCTCAGATGGACAAGCATACATAGGGGCCAGGCATCTGCCCAGGAGATGGTATTTTATGTGCAGGAATTAAGGTGAAATTCAAAGGGTAAATGGATGGACAGATATGGATATCATGAATATTATCACTGCATAATATAGTGCTTAGGGCCTTTGGGTGTCTCCTTTTAGATCCAATCCTCCATTGCCTAAGGTTCCATTTCCTTGTCCTAATTAATAAATTGGAAATAATTTATTTGAGAAATTCTTTAATCGTTGAGGTAAAAATATTCAAAGAACTACCAAGTATATAGACAGTTAGGGTGAACCATGATGCCTTTCTTGTGAGTTTTTACAGAAGATACTGACTCCTGCAAGGTTAGAATCAAAGTCAACAAATATTTATTGAACACAGACAATTGCCGGACAGATAATATAGACCCTCATCTATCTTGGGAAATATTTGGTGGTTGAGAGAATTGAAATCATCACTGAAAGGAGCTCAACTGGCAGGAGTGTCCTGTTAATATGGAAAATATACTTATGTGATTCAGAATAGCTGTTGCTCCACTTCCAGGCCACACACCAGGTTTGCCTTTGCAGGGGCTGTTTTTCTGGCTGTAAGATAGGAGGAGGAAATCATTGTCAAGCTTATCTGCAGTTTCTGTCTCTGAGCCAGTAGTGGGAATCACATCCCCTCCTCACTGGCTAGCAGAGGTAACTGCAGACGGCATTATGATGGTTTAGAGAAATGGGGGCAGTCAGTCACAGCAAGGGGACCACCTAAGCCTGCTTTCTATTTATTAATTGTTGGTATCATTTTTTTATTTGTCTTGGTTTTTCATTGTTTGTTTGTTTCTCTAAAAGAGATGGTTCTGCCTAAGTTTTTTAGCACTGAACTGTCTCTGGATGATGACCTTTAGGAGACCTGCAGAGCAATATCCTAGATTCTCATGGGCTAATTTTGCCATAGTGTTGTCATTGTTTTATTTCTAGAAATAAAAGAGGAAATTTGCATAATAAATTCTTGATAACAGTTTATTAGGAAAGCATTCTAAAAATACCATTTTGAATACACATTACCACCTCCTATGACGATTATACAATTTGAGCTAGCATCCTGAAAGAGCAATCATAACTTTTATAATCCCCATGGGACTCTGACATGTGTGAGAGCATATGCAGTCATACATATAACTGGGGCTGGAATTTATGAATGGTCAAATTTGGTAGCCACAGCAACAGATGTTTAAAGTAATGGCCTGGGGTGTTACATATGTAAGGGACGTCATGTAGAATATGAGTATTGGTACAAATTATCATCCCCGAGGCCATGTCTTCAGTCTGTGCCAGTGGACTTAACGAGGGTTGTTGTACTCAGTATTGCTTTCGATATTTATCTATTTGCCATCAGAAAATATGGATGTCTAAGGTCAACTTGCTTGAGAATAAGGAAATGTCAGTAATGACAAACTCCACACAAATTCGGATTGTGTCCTAACAAGCCTTTGGATACATGGTGGACACCCAACACCGCCATGCCTTCCTGCAGAGGCCGTGCCCCGCTCCCCGACTGCAGGGCTGGGGAGAAAAACAGAGACAACAAACAGCACAGGGTGAACAGGACCTAGGCCCTTGTGACCCGTGTGCTTCTTTTGCCAAGTGTAATGTGCTTGCATTCGCCCACGTGGTGTCTGTCAGAATTTCCCTCCTTTCCATTGCTCATTGGCATCCCATTGTATCACACTGTGTTTATCCATTCGCCAGTTAATGGACATTTGGGCTGATCGGGCTTCAGTTTGTTTTAACTACACAAATGCAGTTGCTAATCCCTACCTTGCAAATCTGTTCCAAGGATTTTGGATAATATAATAATACGTGAGACAGGGGCAGGGGTGTAGTAGGTGATTAAGTGAGCGCCATCAATGTTGATATGACTAAGAGAGGAACTGTTAACATGATGTAATCTTCCTGGAAGCTGAACCCTGAAGAGCATCGTTGCGAGAGACTAGATATCAACAGCAAAACCGGCTGGGAGAAGTACCACTAGTGTCAGAATTAAATAGAGAAAGCAGCTGACTCATGAGCTAAGTGTCAACTCGATGAGCTCAGCATAGAATTCGCATAGGCTGGCAGCCTGCTGTGGCCAGAGGGAAGGGCGCCATGGGACTGCACACCGGGATGAATTGAGTGTGAGTGCAAAAACGTGGGTGATTCCAGCAATGGCTCATAGGTCCAGGTGGCAGCCCCTTAGGACCCGTGGCCTCTGATGAGAAGCACATGTGCATGCCTGACTTTCTCTCGCCCCACCTGCCAGTGTGGCCGCCTCCTCTGCCCTTACTCAGGCAACAGCTGTCCTGGATCAGCTGCGACGCCCTTGCGCTGCCCTCGACCTTTCGATCATTTTCAACAGCATGGAGTCCTGCACCCACTTTATCTCCTGTCTTCCACGAGTCCCCACGCACTGCCTTTATTCTTTAAAAATATATCCTGTAATCTTGATTGATAGATTAAAATATTTTTTTGCCATCTTCAAAGTGTTTATTTAATCTACACAGTCACCCTGTGAAATTAGAATTATCCTCTAATTGCAAACATAGAAACTAGCCTCTGGACATACAGTTACTCTCTCCCCCTGCCCCACTCACCGTCTCACACACACGCACACACACACATATACACACACACACACAGATCTGAAGACAGGCAAAGTCAGAACTTGCACCAGCTCTTTGATCTCAGATGCCACCACTGGCTATCCGATGGCCCCTGTGTGTACCACAGACCTGGGTCTAATATGTCCTGCACCTTTAAGAGCAACATGGCCTGGCTGGAGGATCTTAAGCACCCAGAGAGGCAGGATGACCAGAGCCTGGGAGGAACCAGCACTGGCCAGAGCATGCAGGCTCCTGGGAAGCCTTCCCGTGGGAATGCTGGGCTGTATTCCCAGAGACATTACTGCAAAGTTGAAGGAGAGGGTGATCTGGTTTATGTAGAAGTAGAGGAAAAAAAAATTGTAAGGATTGCCAGAGTGGTAGTAGTCAGATGACAAGTGTAGCTCTCTGAGGAAGAAGATGGCAATGTCTCAGATGGCACAGAAAACCCCAAAACTCTGAACTGTCCCTTCTATATGATATGCTGGAAGATAATTTCCAAGACAATGTTTCCACTTGGAAAATAAGGCCCTGCCGAACTATCACTATTAATTGGTGAAGGTAGCACATGTGGATATTTTGCGAAGAACACAAATGTCAGTGGCCGCCACGTGGAGCTGCAGGTCCTTGCAGTGTCTCTTCCCTCCGCCTGGCCCACGGCTTCCCTCCCGAGTGCTCACAGCCAGCTGCTCACCTCATCACAGCCTTCACTGAAATAATAGCCCTATTTAATGATGACGCTATGTAAAAGTCAAACCCCTTTTCCTACACTCTGATGTCTCTGTTCATCCAGAATTTTCTCTCTCTTTTCTTCATTTTTTGTGGTACTCATTACCTTCTAACTTCCTATGCCTTACACTTTATGATGACTACTGTTGATTCTCAGTTCCCACCCACACTGGAACCTAAGCTTCATGACGGTAAGGAGATATGCCTAGTTTATCCATTGTTGTGTCTGGATTGCCTAATAGAGTGCCTGTCTCATACCAGGCAGCTCATGAATAGTGACCGAATAACTGAACAAAAACACTACACTCCCTGGATAAGAGAGACTGAATTTATTCCACAGTATGGAATGAGATTCGTGTCTAAATGTGATGTGGGCATCTTAGGTCCTAGTAATATATTCACTTCCTTGACCAATGATCATTTGCTTCAGTATTTCTCTTTGTGTCTTGGGAATATGTAAGTACAGGATCTCTGAATCTAAGTTTCGGTCGTTCATAATTCAGATGCTTTTGTGTCAGCCAAAGCAGTTTTATTGATTCATCAGTCTAGGTTGGTGTGTTCTGAATATTTTAGCTGGGACAGTTTTAGAAGGTTGCCAGTGAGTGTGATTGCTGAGATTGCCCCTACCTGGGCTATGTGCCACTTACAGAGAAATACTGTAGCCACTTCTCATTTGTCTGGCAAATTAGTCTTAAGTAAGCTTTCAAAGATGTGTTAGTTACCCAGGGTTCCAGAGCCATGCTCTCCACTAGCGCTCTGCCCTGGGATACAAATATCTGTGCTGTTCAATATAGTAGCCACCTACCACATATGGCATTTGAGGAGTTGAAGGCCTAAATTTTAAATTTTATTTCATTTTAATTTATTTAAACTTGAATTTGAATACCCACGTGGGGCTATTCAGCAACTGGAGAACTGAGTGTTTAACTCTATTCAATTTCAATTCATCTAAATTTAGATGTGCATAGTCACATGTGGCTAATGTCTACCATACGGAACAGTCCAGGTCTGGAAGGCTTCCTTTAATCCATACTGAAAGAGTTAAATCGTTTTTTAGCATGTTGGCCTGAAAGATGTCATAGAATTGAAAAGCATGACAAATGTCAGTACAAATAGAACAACAAATTCACTGATGTAAGGTGAGGATACTTACTACAGAGACGTTTAATCTCCATGGAAAGTTCCATCACTCATTTTAAATCTCAGTCGTATATTATAGTATCTATCTTCTTGACTTTAATATTTTTGTTGATTCCATTTTTATGAGGCATGTCCATTTAGGTCTAAAAATCAGATCTTGACTTGTCTAGACTTCTGTAATATTCACATTGCTTTACTCTTTTACATCTTTATCATAAACTTATTTATTTATGTTTTTACGAATCTTTTCTGTTTGTGAGAGGTCATTTTTGCACTTTTTAAAACTCTTCGAGTTAATGCTTAGTTTATTTATTTTTAATTAAAAAAAGCATTCAGGACTTTAAATTTCTCTAATTGCACCCTAAGTACATATCACCATTTTTATTATGGATAGAGCCCTTATTTTCCACTTTGTAATTAACTAATTATTATAATCTTTTGTTTTTGATCTAGTAGTTACTAATTAGCAAGGAGCAGCTAACAAGCTGGGTCAGGAACACCCTAACACATTGAATCTGGGCTCGACCTTGAGCCCTGGATTCCTCCCGGTGCTATGCAGTGCCTGTTCCTCTTAGCATGGGTATCCTCATGGCATGGGGGCTAGATGGTTTGGAATTTGATTTCTCACTTCCTGGCTTGTAAACTCACATTGATTGTTTAACCTACATAACCAAATCAACAGCGTGACTCTCACGCAGAAGCTTTCACGAAAATCCACTCTAGTCATTGGTTATTGAGTAATAACTAATTTCCCATGCTGTAGCAAGTTACGAAGTTCCTGCAGCCTCTTCACAGGTCTACAGCAAAGACCAATAAACTAATATCTATGAAATGCAGTTCCTTGCATAGATGATAGCCTCAGTAAATGGAAGGTCTATTAGTAATTATTACTATGTAGCTTCTGGCGACATTCCTTGTTTCAGTGTAAGGGGGAATATCGGTCTTTGGAAAACATTCATGCTTAGCTGCTGTGAACTCTCACAGAAGGTCCTTCCAGTTTTGTTAAATGCTCAGTGAAGCCTAAAGCAGGCCCTAGGAGGACCCCACATTCGTCCTCATTGCACGGCACACTTGGTCTCCTGGAATTTTGTTTTCCGTGTTAGTTGTACTATCTGTGACCTCTCGTGACTGGGTGTGCACTGTGGAATCCCTAGGTGGGTCTCAGCTGGCTTCTGTATCATCACCTTCCGTGAGCCTTTTGTGTCCTGGTCCTCCTCTGTCGCATCTGACACAGCCATTAGGGATTTTCCTCCACGTGGCTGGTTTGCCTTTCTGCAGCGTTGATTCTCTTCATTAACGTTTAGTCACATGCTTGCTATTTAGTCACAGGATTGCTCACTAGGTGTCCTTGCTGCGTATTCATAGACCATTCACTGACTTCTTCTGTGGCTCCTTTTCGAGTGAGAAGCAGGTTGTCCGTGCCCAGTGTCTGCTGAGAGGGTGCTTACCGGGTTCCTGTTCTCATCTGCTCATGTGCCCTCGGGGTCCAGCCTGGACTTGGGTGGACATCAGAAGTGGATGTGTCCACTCCCTGGAGATGTGTCACCTCTGTTGAATTAATGTGAGCCGCTTCACCTGCATCTCTAAATATTGGCTCATTGACTATGCCGGAGAGTCAAATTCGGCAAGTGGGGGAAGCTGTTCACGGAAGTTCACTCTACTCATTGGTTATTTTGCAAACGGCGCCACACTTACATTGCTTTCATTTTTGAGGCAAATATACTTCCAAGGACTGATGTACTACACTCTTTCCCACCCTCATCACTGGCCAATTCTATGATGTGTAATAGAACAGAAGGTGAATATTTGGTGGCTGGGCAGCACTGTGGCCACATCTGAGAATGCTTCCCATGCTGTAGCAAGTCAGCTTCCCATTCTGTAGTCCAGGTGATGCCTGAACTATGAGCAGGTTGACAGGGAAAGCGGCCTTTGCTTGACTAGTATTTCTAGTCCCTTATGCTGCTTCCACTCAGAGGACAGAAAGGGCCCAATGACTGTGATTTTCAGTCTATGGATTTTAGTTTTGACATCAAGGACACTGCCTTCCTCTTAGGGGAAAAGTTCTTCTTCTTTTTTTTTTTGAGATGGAATTTTGCTCTTGTTGCCCAGGCTGGAGTGCAGTGGTACGATCTTGGCTCACTACAACCTCTGCCTCCCAGGTTCAAGCAGTTCTCCTGCCTCAGCCTCCCGAGTAGCTAGGATTACAGGCTTGTACCACCATGCCTGGCTAATTTTGTATTTTTTAAGTAAATAGGGGTTCCACCATGTTGGACAGGCTGGTTTCGAACTCCTGACTTCAAGTGATCCACCTGCCTCGGTCTCCCAAAGTGCTGGGATTACAGGCATGAGCTACCGTATCTGGCCAGAAGTTCTTCTTAACCACAGTGTCCAAACCTGTGGCCACCTTTCTTCCAGTTGCCCATCTTCTGCTTGCATATTTTTAATGGTCAAGAAATGACTTAACAGTACCAACGAGCAACTATGATTTCCTAGATGTATAAACCGAAATTTGGGGGAAATTTCACTTACAGAAGTAGGATTGAGGATGCCTGCTTTCAAAATGATGGCTGTTAGAAAAAGGTGATGAGTTTATGATGTGTAAGCTGCTGAGCAGATTGTGAAATCTTATACCATATTACTTAACCCCCTCAAATCTAATCCTGTCACTGACTTTTCCCTGTTTGGAAATATGTGTTCAGAAGAACATTGAAAAACTGGTGTTGGACCCAGCAGAGCCATAGAAAGAAGAGAGGCTTGCATTTATGTAGAAATGCTATGGTGGCTCGCCAAAGGATATCTGGCAGGGAAGAAAGAATAGTTAAGTAGGACATGGCTAAATGAGTATATTGAAAAACGTTTCACAGAACAGTGATTAGAATTTGTCCTGTGTAGCACCAAAGATAAAGGCAAGAGGGTGACAGATTTCAACACATTTTTTTTAAAAAACAATGTTGTTCAACAATGTTATCTTTCTGAGAAATCAGTACCCAGGCAAGTGACAAGTGAAGTCAGGAGGATCTTAGCACATTGAAGTTGGTCTAGACACTGAGCCCAGATTCCTCCCAGTGCTGTGCAGTGCCGTTTCCTCAATGGTGTGAGGTAGTGATACAGAGCAGGGGTACCCTCACGGCATGGGGACTTTGATTCCTAATTCACTCACTTCCTGGTTTGGGAACTCCCATAGATTGTTTAACCTTGGTAGGCATCAGTTCCTGCAGCCTCTTCACAGGTCTACAGCAAAGACCAATAAACTAACATCTATGAAGTGCAGTTCCTTGAATAGATGATAGGCTCAGTAAATGGAAGCTCCATGAGTAAGTATCATTGTGTGGCTTCCGGCAACATGTCTTCTTTCAATATAGGAGGATATACTGGTCTTCGGAAAGTATCCATGCTTAGCTGCTCTGAATTCTCACAGACTGATAATCCCTCCCGTACATGTTGTTAAATGCCCAGAGAGGGCTGAGGAAGGACCTAGGAGGAACCCCACATTCACCCCTCATGGCCCGGCACATTCGTCTCCTCGAATAGCATCAATTCTGAAACAGATTTAGGCAACACCTTGTTTTTAGAGATTTTGTAATAATTTTGGATAATTTTGAAATAATTTATTTTCAAAAAGAGTTTAATACATCAAAATTAGCTTCTCTTTTACACAAATACTTTTTATTTTTATTTTGTAAATTTGTGATTTAAAAGATTATTTTTAATTTTTGTGGGTGCATAATAGGTGCATATATTTTGGGGTTCTTGAGATATTTTGATGCAATGTGTAATAATCACATCAAAGTAAATAGAATATTCATCACCTCAAGCATTTATCACTTTTGTTTTACAGACAATCTAATTCTACTGTCTCAGTTATTTTTAAATGAACAGTAAATTATTATTGACTGTAATCACCCTGTTGTGTTATCAAATACTAGATCTTATTCATTCTATCTAATTATATCGTGAATAATTACATTAACCACCCCCATTTCCCCCCTCACCGACACACACACTATCCTTCCCAGCCTCTAGTAACCACCATTCAACTGTCTAACTCCACAAGTTTAATTGTTTTAATTTTTAGCTCCTCAGAAATAAGTGAGAACATGGAATGTTTGTCTTTCTGTGCCTGGTTTATTTCACGTAACATAATGATCTCCAGTTCCATCCATGTCGTTGCAAAGGACAGGATCTCATTCTTTTTTATGATGTAATAGTACTCCATTGTGTATGTACCACATTTTCTTTATCCATTTGTTTTTTGATGGACATTTAGATTGCTTCCAAACCATGGCTTTTGTGAATAGTGCTGTAATAAACATGGGAGTGCAGATATCTCTCTGATACCCTGATTTTCTTTCTTTTGGATATATACCTAGGTATGGGATTGCTGGATCCTATTTTTAGTTTTTTGAGGAATCTCCAAATTGTTCCTCAGAGTGCTTGTACTAATTTACATTCCCACCAATAGTATATGAGGATTCCCTTTTCTCCACATCTTCACCAGCATTTTGTTGCCTGTTTTTTTTTTTTTTTAGATAAGAATCATTTTACTGGAGTGAGATAATATCACATTGTAGTTTTGATTTACATTTCTCTAATGATGTTGAGCACTTTTTCATATACCTGTTTGTCATTTGTATGTCTTCTCTTGAGAAATGTCTATTCATATCTTTTGCCCATTTTTATTTATTTTATTTTATTTTATTAATTTTTGAGACAGAGTCTTGCTCTGTCGCCCAGGCTGGAGTGCAATGGCATGATCTCAGCTCACCACAACCTCACCTCCCAGGTTCAATCAATTCTTCTACCTCAGCCTCTCAAGTAGCTGGGATTACAGGCATGTGCCACCACACTCGGCTAATTTTGTATTTTTGTAGAAACAGAGTTTCTCCATGTTGGTCAGGCTGGTCTTGAACTCCAGACCTCAGGTGATTCACCCATCTCAGCCTCCCAAAGTGCTAAGATTACAGGCATGAGCCACCATGCCTGGTCCTTTTGCCCATTTAAAAATCAAATTCTTAGATTTTTTTTTTTTTTTTTAATTGTCTGAGCTCCTTATATATTCTGGTTGTTAATCTCTTGTCAGATGAGTACTTGGCAAATATTTCCTCCCATTCTATGGATTGTCTCTTCACTTCCTTGGTTGTTTTCTTTGCTGTGCAGAAGCTTTTTAACTTGCTGTGATCCCATTTGTCCATTTTAGCTTTGGTTGTCTGTACTTATGGGGTGTATTCAAGAAAACTTTGCCCATTCTAGGGTTCTGGAGAGTCTCTCTAATATTTTAATAGTAAATATCTGTCACTTCTTTGGTTAATTCCTAGGTATTTCATTTTATTTGTAGCTATTACAAATGGATTTACTTTCTTGATTTCTTTTTTCAAAATTGTTCATTGTTAGCATATAGAAACGCTACTGATTTTTATGTGCTTGTTTTATCTCCAGCAACTTTGCTGAATTTATCAATTCTAATAATTTTTGATGGAGTCTTCAGGTTTTTTTCAAATATAAGTTTATTTCATTAGCAAAGAAGGATAATTTGACGTCTTCCTTTCTAATTTGAATGTCCTTTCTTTCTTTCTTTTGTCTGATTGCTCTAGCTAGGGTCCTTGGTGATTTTCTGTCTTGATGATGGGTGTTAAAATCTCCAGCTATTTTTTCACTGGGATCTGTTTCTCTGCTAGCTCTAATAGCATTTGCTTTTTGTATCTGGGTGCTGCAATATTGAATGCATGTATATTTACAGTTGTTATATCCTCTTGCCAAATTGACCCTTTTATATAATGACCTTCTTTGTCTCTTTTTATAGTTTTTTGTCTGGAAATCTATTTTTTCTGATATAAGTTTAGGACTCCAGTCTCTTTTTTTCCCTATCTGCATGGAACATCTTTTCCTATGCATTTATTTTTAGTCTATGTATGTTTATAGATGAAGTTACCTATAAGCCACAGATCACTGGGACTTTTTTTTCTCTTAATCCATTCAGCCACTCCATGTCTTTTGATGGAGAGTTTAGTCCATTTACATTCAATTTAATTATTGATAAGTAAGGACTTACTTCTGCTATTTTGTCATTTTTTGTGTCTGTGGTCTTCTATTTCTTTCCTTCTTGTCTTCCTTTTAGTGAAGGTTATTTTTTCTGTGGTATATTTTAATTCATTGGTTTTCGCTTTTTGTGTAACTTTTGTATGCTTTTTTATTTGAGGTTACAGTGAGGCTTGCAAATAATGTTTTATAATTCATTACTTTTAACTGATGACAGCTCATCACTGATTACATAAACCAGCTAAGAACAAGCAAAGAGAAAACTAATAAAAATTCTGTGCTTTACTTTGTCCTCCTGCATTTTAACTTTTTGTTGTTTTTATTTGCATCTTACTGTATTATGTTTCAAAAAGTTGTTATAGTTATTATTTTTGATCATTCGTCTTTTAGTCTTTCTACTTGATACGTATGATTTACAAATGTAATTGCAGTATTCTAAGATTATGTGTTTTTCTGTGTATTTACTATTTCTAGTGAGTGTTCTACCTTCACATTATTTTTCTATTGCTCATTAATGTCTTTTTCTTTCAGACTAAAGAACACTCTTTACCATTTCTTATACGACAGGTCTTGTGTTGATTAAATCCCTCGGCTTTTGTTTGTCTAGAAAAGTCTTTATTTCTCCTTCATGTCTGAGGGATACTTTCTCTGCATGTATTATTCTAGGATTAAGGTTTTCTTCCTTCAGCATTAATATGGTATCCCACTCTTTCCTGGCTTGTATGGTTTCCAGTGAGAAGTCTGCTGCCAGATGTATTGAAGCTCCACTGTATGTTATTTGTTCTTTTCTCTTATTGCTTTTAGGATTTTTTTCTTTATCATTGATCTTTGGGAGTTTGATTATTAGGTGCTTTTAGGTAGTCTTCTTTGGGTTAAATCTGCTTGGTGTTCTATAACCTTCCTGTACTTGGGTTTTGATACTTTTCTTTAGGTTTGGGGAGTCCTCTGTTATTATCCCTTGAATAAACTTTCCATCTCTCTCTCTACCTTCTCTTTTGGGCCAATACCTCTTAGATTTGCCATTTGAAATAATTTCCTAGATCTTGCAGCCCTGCTTCACTCTTTTGTATTCTTTTCTTTTGTCTCTTCTGTGTATTTTCAAATAGCCTGTCTTCAAGCTCATTAATTCTTTCTTCTGCTTCATGAATTCTGCTAAGATTCTAATGCATTCTTCAGTATGTCTAATGTATTTTCAACTCCAGAATTTCTTATTGATTCTTTTTAATTATTTCAATCTCTTTGTTAAATTTACCTAATAGGTACTCCCTGGCTGCCTCCAATGCCCATTCAAGGCCCAAGGAATCTTCAGTCAATGTGTGGTGAATGCTACCAGGTCAGAGACTCACTTTTCAGGGCAGTAGGCTCCTCTCTGGCCCAGTACTGACCCTGAAATGCCATCCAAGAGCCAAGGCCTGGAATTGGGGGCCCCAAGAGCTTGGTTGGTGCTTTGCCTCTCTGTGGCCAAGCTGGTACCTAAGTTGCAAGGCAAAGTCCCCTTTACACGTTCCTCTGCTTTTCTTAAGCAGAAGAAGTCTCTGCCCATAGCCATCACAGCTGGGAATGTGCTGGGTCACACATGAAGCTAGCAGGTCTCTGACTGTTGCCCAAGGCCAACGTCGAGACTGCCTGGGTACCACTGCTGATTACTCCAGGCCTCAGGGCTCTCTAGTCAGCAGGTAATGAATCCTGACAGGACTGCATCCTTCCCTTCAATGCAGCTAGTTCCCTTCAAGCCCAGTGTGTGTCTAGCAGTGTCATCTGGGAGCTAGGTCCGAGAATGGGGGCTCAGAATTCTGCCTCGTGCCCTATCTTACTGGGTGGAGCTGGTATCAGAGTTTCAAGATGAAGTCCTCTTTACTCTTTTTACTCCTCTCCTCAAGTAGAGAGAAGGAGTCTGTCTCAGAGTGGCAAGCCGTGCTGCCTGAAGCTGGGGGCGGGTTGGCACCATCACTCCCTTGGTCACCCAGGCTGCTGTCTGATTAGGTTGCATGCCCCCAAGTCCACTGGTTCCAAGCCCAGCACCAGAACTTGCCTAGGAGTTTTGGTTCTTGTGGCCTAGACTGCATTTCAAGTTTATGTAGGACCTCAGAGCACTTTAGCCCACAGTGGCAAGGCTTGCTGGAACTCAGGTTCTGTCCACTGGGATGGTTCTGACCCTCCAGCTTGGCCTGGTCTGGTCTAAATGTTCCCTCTGTGGGTGTCGGCTGATTTCTGCCCTGTGTTGCTTTCCACTGTGATATGGTAGCACTGAGTTCCAATGCAAAGTCTCACGACTGCTGTGCTCTCCCTCCCGCAACCACACAGATTCTCTCTGTGCCATGTGGCCTCAGCCGGGAGATGGGGGAAGAGGTAGCACTGGCCATTCAGTACCGTCTCTCCTGCCCTCTTCAGTGCCTCAAGTGACTCTTTCAGCAATATGAAGTTGAAACCATGTACTGTGGTTGCTTACCTGCATTTCGGTTCTCTTGAAGGTACTCTTCCGTGATGGTTGTTCAATTTGGTGTGCCTGTGGGGAGGAGGTTTGGTGGAAGCTGCTGTTGGGCCATCTGGCTCTGCCTTCTTAAAACTGACTTCTCAGCAGGTTTGTGCTGTTCCTCACTCACAGCTGGCTGCCTCCACCTGACCTTCCTCTTGGCACTACAGGCAAGGACAATGCTGAGAACGTCCTCTCTCCCACTGAAATGCTTCCTTGTTGCACTTTGGGTTTGAGAAGTGCTGTGCTCCTGAGTCCTGCCCTTTTTAGAAAACCCTAAGAACTTGGTAAGAAGTATTTACCTCTGAGAGAAGATCACCTGTCACTCCAGGTTCCTTCAGCCAGGGATGGAGGAAGTCACAAATATCATTTTCATCTAAGCTTTAATCAAAAGTTATGTCACTGCAAAGATTAGATTGTAGAGTTTGGCAAGCAATCTTGGTAAATTTAATTAATGTCCAGGTAAATTAAATGAATATTAAATACTAAAAATATAAGAGTTCTTCACGTTCTAAGAACAAGGCCAGAAATGTGAATGTTCACAGTGTTGTACCCTTGAGGCTTCAGTAATGAGATTTTAACATACATGAAAAATCACTGCTTCTCCTACTGAACAAGGAACATATAGATACGGGAATAGTTTTGAGCACATCCACGGTCAATGATTATTTGGAATAACCGATGATAATCATAGTGCATTCTTAAATTGTACTATTAAATTATAATCTGTTTTCTGTAGCCTTCTTGCTGCCATAGAATTCATCCGAAGCCTGATTGGCTGTTGACTCAGGTATTCCCAGCTGTGCAGAAACTATGGGAGGCACGTGGGCCATCTGTGACAGTATTTGTGGGTCATGTAGACAGTAGGCACCTCGCCCGGGTCACACTTGTGCTGCTGGGATGGTTATTACACTGGTCCAGTTTAGCCAGGCCATGAAATCCAGGCAGAACCAACAATTCCATCAACGCCTATATCCAGTTAACCTCCAGATGACTCCGTCCCCCTGCTTCTCCCTCGTCCAGCCCTACCTCACCCTTGCCCGTCTCTTCCTCGTGCACAAACACAGGTGCTCGTGTTTTACAAACGCGTGCTGGTATCACTGCACAAGGACCTGGGCTTTGTGAGAAACCAAGGACCGAGTCCTCTCTGGTGGATTATGATGACTGGAAGAACTTGTAACTCACAAGACCCAACTTTAACCAGAAACTTTGTCAGAGTGTCCAGTGTCAAAATGTTAGTCTATACATAAGCAACTGGAAAGTGACCAGGCGCCAAGTTTAAAGCTGAACAGATGACTGCAATCATGAAGCCTGGACTTCTTTTTTACTTAGTTTAGTTTAGTTGTTTAGGTTGATGCGTGGTGACCAGCATATCATCAGCCCCATTGTCCTTGAAGACAGAAAGGTTGAGCGAGCCCAATGACTAGGTCAGGTAGAGTGGAGAGAGGAGGAAAAAGAATCAGATACAAAACTTCTGGGAAAAAGAGGAAGGGTTTGTTTTATTTAAACTTCTTAGAAGATTTTAGCCAAATTTTGACTTTCATGGTATCACATATAATCATACAATGAGACTGTGGCTTTCAGTGTAGATTCATGTTTGGTTCTGAGGAAAAACTTACACTTTGATTAAAATTTAATGAAAGTTAAAATTGTCTATTGTTTCTGAAATATCACTAATAAGATCTAGAATGAATAGAATATTCCCAAAACAAATGACACTTCAGGAGAAAAGATGAAGAAGGAGAGTAAACATAAAAGTACTTGAAAATTAAAATGCCTCTTTCTCATAACAAGCCCAATTACTTCTTTACTGTGTCTGTGGATAAGTAGCTGTCATGAATAGGGCATTTGGTGTCACGTGAGACACGCTTGGAACTGGATCACTGGGAGTCTCTCTCACTGCAGTAGAAGTAAACTCAGTGGTTGGGCATTTATTCATTTCTTCTTAGTTTCTATTTTATTTTTTGATTTAACAAGCAGTTTCTATGAATCTCAACAAATAACAATTGATACAAATCTACCAACTTTTAATTATGAATGACAACAAATATACTGCAGTAAACATTCTGCTGCTAAGTTTCAATATTTTCTTTACTTACGTTGTTCAGAACCAGCATCTCCCAGCAGTAACACAACACACATTCGCTCATTTCTTATGAAGGCAATATAAGTGTTTGGTCAGTTTTCTAACGTCAAATGATCATGGAATTGGTCATGAGCGAGGCACGCCCTGCCTCTTTGAGAGCAAAGCCTGAAGGACTTGGCCTTTTCTGAAGCCTGGTTAATAATCCACCCGCCTTACATTCCAGGGGTTACTGTGAGCTACAGGCAGGTTCCCCCAGACATTTCGTGAGTTTCCAAACAAATAGTCTTATTCCGATAAGAAGAAAACATTCATCTTCTGCAATTTACCTTATCTTTTAGATAAGCTTGCAAACTAATAATGCCACAAGCTAATGAAGTACCTTTTTTTTGTATTTTTAATATCTGTTGCTTATCAAGGGATATCAAAATATCAGTCTTATCAGCTGCTATGCTCTACGTATTTAATGCAACTGGAGATTATTTAAATACAGAATATTGTGACTCAGATTAAATTATTAGTGAAACAACTATAATGCTTGATGACTTTGTTAATGAAAACTCAAAAATCTGCCAGCTGCACCCGGACACCTTTGCCTGGGGATTCAGTCCTCTCAGCCTGGGCCACCCAGAATGTAGCCTTGAACCCAGGGGAACAGAGGAGATGGTTCTGAATCTGGAAGAGCTGTCAGATCACAAACGTGTAGGCAAGTAAGTTAGAAAGAGTGCAAAAAGCAAAGCACCAGGTCAGAAGCAAAACTGTTTGGGACGATTGTGGCGCTGGGTGCACCAACACTCACTCAGGGCTTCAGAGGGATCTCCAGCTGCACAGTGAAAAACTCCTCAGGGGCTCTCTGAACTATCAGAAGGAAATCAAAGATCATCAGGGTGAAGTATGATATTTTATGTCCTTCATTCTATTAATTCAGCAAATCTTGTTTGAATGTTCACTAAATCATCTACTTTAAGTACATTAAGTCTTACTAACTCGTGACAAGCAGCTATTCTTCTATCTGCTTCCTAAAGCACAGAAAGGCTGAGTAGATCATCCAAAGTCACACAGCTAATAAATGTGAGAATGGGATGACAAATTCTGCAGTGTCTGACTCGACCAGCCGTTCCCGATGCTGAATCACATCTATTCTAGGTTCTTAAGGAGCCAATCATCCTCTGAGGGGTGATTTGAAAAGTGAGCAATTGTTTGTATATCAAAAAAAGTGTCATTGTTGTTTAAGCCATGCATGCATTTTTCTTCTTTTTTGGTTATACCTAAACTGGTTTCCTTCGGTAACAGGGACGCTAGTTGGGTAATGTTATCCAAGGTTCAGCACGTTGGTGACTGCTTACGCTTCTTCTTTGTTAAAATGCAGAAAGGTCGTAACCTAATTGGCTTCAACCGTTATTTAACTTATTTCATACCTGGCATTCCCTGGTAGAACTGCAAAAGGTACTACCGTTTTTGTGTCTTTGTGCTGGAATTCCAGAAAGCCAAGAAGGTTCCGAAGTCATTCATGAATAGCACTGCAGGGCAGGCTGCCTCTGCCCCTCCCTCAATCCTGGGCACACATTCCAAGTATTTCACTTTCCCATGGCTCCGTGGTATTCGGGCTGCAGGAGGTCTAACCCCCCGTGGTGGCTCTGATGGCTTCGATAGTCTACCAAGCTTACCTTTGTCTCGCCTCCTCTCACCCCCAGTGGTAACACTGCAGCCAATGCTTCCTCTCCCAGTATTGAGAAACCTGCTCTCCTCTTTATGTCTCCCACCCCAAACCCTGTTTTCCTTGATTGTTGTGTTTTTATAAAATCACTGCTTTCCTACTTCTGTTAATATCTTGCTTAGAAAAACCTTCCAGATTCCCTAAGAAAATTTTTTTATGCTTTCCTCTGGATTCATTTTGCGAAGTTACACTTTTCTAGAAAGTAATACATTTTAGGCCAGGCGTGGTGGCTCACACCTGTAATCCTAGAACGCTGGGAGGCCGAGGTGGGTGGATCACCTGAAGTCAGGAGTTCGAGACCAGTCTGGCCAACATGGTGAAACCCAGCCTCTACTAAAAATACAAACAAAGTAGCCAGACATGGTGGCGCGTGCCTGTAATTCCAGCTACTTAGGAGACCGAGGCAGGAGAATCACTTGAACCTGGGAGGCAGAGATTGCAGTGAGCTGAGATTGTGCCACTGCACTCCAGCCTGGGTAACAGAGTGAGACTCCCTCTCAAAAAAAAAAGTGTTACATTTTCTCTGTTTTCAAATTCGCTTTGGGTTTTGCACATCACTCTATTAGGATTCTAATTTTTATCTCATCTCAGACCCCTCCCCAGTATGAGTACTGAATATTTTAGTGTGCACATGTTCTTTCTTGCACCACCATTGGTGTGAATTAACGGACTTTGGTATTTTGTGTGCCCTCTGTCCCTTTCTCCACCCTGGACTCCAGTCCTGGAGCAGCTCCACGCCATCTTTCGCCAGGGATGCAGAGCCGGAGAGCTCAGGCTTGGTGTGGAGGCCTTTCCCATAGCTAATTCTCAGCCGGGATTTCTGAACCTTTCCAGTGCTGGTGCCCGCTGGAGGGAACAGCATGCCTGCGAGAGAATGATAACACACGCAGTGCTTGGAGAAGAGGCGCTGGCTTCAACCGGAAAGTCTAACTGCATTTTCTTTCTCCCTTTGTATTTTTTCCAGTCAGGCATGATAAGAACAGAAGAGGCAGATTACTTCCTAAAGCCACTTCCTTCACACCTCGCGGGGAAACTCGGCAGCACTGCCCAGGGCGGCTCCCCGTCCCACGTACTGTACAAGAGATCCACAGAGCCCCGAGCTCCTGGGGCCAGTGAGGTCCTGGTGACCTCCAGGACGCGGGAGCTGGCACATGGACACCTGCGCAGCAGCGACCTTCACCTGGGACAGCCACAAAAGCAGCATTTCTGTGGAAGACGCAAGAAATGTATGTAAGGGTGAATCTTTGCATGTATTTAGTGATTTCGACATTTATGTAAGCTGATGGAACCTTGCATGTTTTCTTCAAAGCATGTCTGCGCACGAGGTGACATCTGTTGACTTTCCTTGCTAAACTAAATCATTTCAGAGAGAGTTCCTTATCTGTAAGTTCAGCATGGGACATCTCTCCGTGTCAGGTGGACGAATCGTGGTAAATGAGGTTTTTGTAAGAACTCTTTCCTGGGCAGATTAAATGACACACCGTGCGGAAGTGCAGAATCCACCAGACATCTTCAAAGAACCCTGGCATCACTATTCAGTCATTCTATATTTTTGAGGCTCAGATTTATTCAAGCCCACATAGTTTTCTCGCTGAGGTAATTCATTTATATTCGTATTTATATACATTACCACATCAAAAGGGGCAGACTCAGCGTGACGTAATATACCTACAATTCACCACCAAGGCTTTATCGAAGTCTTTTTTTGTCATGACCATTTAGGAAATGATTTGTTATTTACATTTTATGTAGAAACCTCTCAGAAATTCAGGAACGGAAGCTGAGAGCTTTCTGGAATGTCCCTCCCTTCCTTGAGCTCTCTGCTCGAGCATCCCCGGCTCTACCTTCCCCAGGAGCCTCTGGACAGACCCCCTCCCCCTGCCCATCATTCCCTGCTTGCTTGGCTTCTGTGACTGCTCCACCCAGCACCCTGAACAGAGGCAGACCTGCTGCAAGTGCTTAGTGAATCTCATTGAATGAGGGAAGGAACAAAAATCTCTTGGCACCTACAACGACAGAATCAGCGCTTGTGAAATCATCAGTGCTTTGTGTCCTCTGAACCCATTTCATCCTATCCCCGAAAGTCGTGTGCTGCATTCAGATGACTTGAAAACCTCACACTCAGATGGACTCAGTGGGCTCAGGTGTAGGGGAGGTAGCAGGAAGAACCTGCTGAGGACAAACGGAGGTGAACAGGAGGCTGAGAAAGTTGGGAAGACTGAGGCATGGCGGAGGCTGCGACAAGGTCAAAGCCAGGACTCCTGCTGCCAGGGTTCATGGTGAGGGTGTGGTCAGAGCAGGACAAATTCCAGATACCAAGGAGATAAAGTGGCCCACACACCTGGATCGCAGCAGGAGAGATAGCAGGGCCGTCTTAACCTCTTTGACACACCACACACCAGGTTCTTAAGCAGATGTTGCAGTGGACTTTGAAAACGTCACACAAAGCAGACCTTTGTGAGAGGACTGCGACCCTTTCGTTCTTATCTGAAGGTGGTAGCACAGCAAAGGCACAGCTCTGCCTGGCAGGCAGTAGAGTCGATCCACACGTGTGCATGTGTGCATAGGCATGTGAGTGTGCGTGTGTGTGTGTGTAGTGTATGTTCCCTTGAGAGACATTTCAGAATTGTAATAGTGGTGGTTAGTGAATGTCAGTTATTTGAAAAAGGATACTAAACTCTATAATACATTTTGTATTTGAAAAGTGGAAAAAAAGTTCCCATGGTTTTTAAAATAAAACTAGAGAAATCAGACTCAACAAAATGCCTCCCGTAGGTGGAAGACATTGGTGATTGACATCCTGCTGTTTAGTTTGACAAATATTTCTATCCCTTCTGGGCCATGCAGGTGACAGTGTCACACTCCTGGGCCTCGAGTGACCAGCGGCCATGTGACCAGCCCTGGCACCAGAAAAGTGAGCAGAATCCACAGCACTGCTTCCCACTGGAGCGTGCAGCCTCATGGTCCTATGTCACCTGATCATGGACTCACCCCCAGGGCACTGCGTCACCTGTGCATGGACGCTCCCTCAGGGCGCTGCGTCACCTGTGCATGGACGCACCCCCAGGGCGCTGCATCACCTGTGCATGGATGCACCCCCAGGGCGCTGCGTCACCTGTGCATGGACGCTCTCTCAGGGCACTGCGTCACCTGTGCATGGACGCTCCCTCAGGGCACTGTGTCACCTGTGCATGGATGCACCCTCAGGGCACTGCGTCACCTGTGCATGGACGCTCCCTCAGGGCACTGCGTCACCTGTGCGTGGACGCTCCCTCAGGGCACTGTGTCAACTGTGCACAGACACATTCTCCAGGCCCTGTGTCATCTGTGCATTGATATTTCCATGTTGTCCCTGAGGCTTTTGGACTTTCCCTCAAAGTCGGGGCAGTCTTTTTCTGTTTCAGTGGAATTCACACTTACAAGGATTCTTTCCTATTAGGGTCTCCGGTTCAGGAAATGGGAGCCGTTTTCTGTGTTCACTGAGGCATTTGTTGGTGGAAAAGGGCACACAGGGGCAGGTTGATTTGCTGAAAACCAATAGTGAGGTTAGACCTCAGGCTGATGAGTGGGCCCTTCAGGCGATGGTGGATGTGCACCTGGGTCCCGTGTGCTCTGGGGACAATGTTGCAAGCTGCACATTGAGGGGCAGTCATTTGCTGAGGGGTTTTCAGAGCCGAGGCCCATGAGATCAACACCGTGAGGTGCTTCTGACCCCTGTCCCCGATATTGAGGGCCTGTAGCCGCTGGGCCCTGCGCTAACATGCTGTTTTTATCCTAAAGACATTTTTCCACTGGTGGTAAGAACAAGAGCTCTAGGACCACACTGTCCAGATTCCAACGCTTTTGAGGGACGGGCTGTGAGCATGTAATGTTCCTCTCCTCTCCCTTCATGACCTCATCCTCAAAACCCCGTGCTCAGGCTGGGTGCAGGTGGCAGGAGTTACACAGAGCCATCTCCTAGGGAGGAGGTCACACCTGTGTGCGTTGCATAAACATGAATGGCAAATGATGAGTGCTCAGTAAACATGACCTGGTGTCTTTATTATTCTCCAAAGGCTTTATTTAGTTTTGGAAGTATTTTAGCGAAGGAAAATAAAATGTGTTGGTTGTACCAGTCAAACAAAATAGCATCTGCTTACAGCGTGCTCCGTGAATACAGTCTGCATAGATTTTGTGTGCACGCCACCTAAATATATGGGCTTTTTGAAGTCCACTTTCACATGAAACAATTCTAACCACATTTTCTGAGGCATCCACTAAGCCTAATTGTTTTCAATATAGTGTTAACGTGACAATTATACATGCCAAAAATATTTTTAAAGGGATTACTTCAAGAGGAAAGTGTATACTTGGTCTTCTAATCAAATTAGGTAAATATTTATGGTACTTTCTAGGAGATTAAGCTCTGCAGTGAAGTGGAGCTGCCTCAAGCATTTTATAATCCACTGGCAACAATTTAGACAAGCTAGTTGTGTGTCCAGCCATTGAAATCAACTTTAAAAATGGTCAAGTCATTAAATGTCTTCAAGTGGGCAAACAATGCAAGCCAGCCAGCCCGTGTTCTTGTCATTGTTTGTTCCATTGCTTTGTCTGTGGAGGAGTCTGTTCTACAAATCCTTATGCCTAAAGTCTTTGAACGCTTGTGCTGCTAGATGTTAGGACTTAGAGCAAAAAAGCGCCTTCTCTTGCTGTTTTAAATTAGAATGGAATTACATAAAGGGAAATACAGCCATGAGCCCTAGACTACATGAATTTTATTTAAATTTAGTGTGCTACTTTAACACAAGCTTCTGCATCACAAGGTTTTAAAGATTATGTGGTTTTTATCATGAGCGTTCATTTTTGAGGCCACATTTCTCTGTGACAAGTTACGCCCCTGATTTTGTGTGATGACCTTCATTTGCCCTCTGCGTGTCCCTCCATAGACATGCCCCAGCCTCCCAAGGAAGACCTCTTCATCTTGCCAGACGAGTATAAGTCTTGCTTACGACATAAGCGCTCTCTTCTGAAGTCTCATAGAAATGAAGAACTGAACGTGGAGACCCTGGTGGTGGTAGACAAGAAGATGATGCTAAGCCATGGCCATGAAAATATCACCACCTACGTGCTAACGATACTCAACATGGTAGGATCGTCCTTCCAGTTGAGCCCACCTGTGTCATTGCACTTCATAGGGGGTGCGTGTGTGTGTGTGTGTGTGTGTGTGTGTTTCCATTTTGTTACCTCTGGATTTATGTTTCATAGATGAGAAATACTTTATTAGTAGTAACTCCTTTAGTTTTTTATACTCCAATGAAAAGAGCCATTTTCAGAACTTCAGAGAATAATTAAATAGGAAAAATCCTTTGACCCCCTGTGTAAGTCTCTGTAAGCCTGTGAGATGTTTTGGGTTTACTGGTGTCTGTTTACTAGACATCTCTAAGGGGATGCTGAGTCACTGCAGTGCAGTAAATCTGATGATCAGCATTAGATGTGTGATTGTTTTAGATGGCTCTGTAGAAATGCCCAGCGTTTTAGAAATATAAATGTTCAAATGCTGAATATAAATTATTTTATTTACAAAAACAGGGGAAAAGTGCAACCTTTTAGAATATCGCCTCAGGTAAAATGTGTTTGTGTCTCAAATTGGCAGCTGCATTAATCATTGAAGAGTGACCAGAGGTGTACTAAGCCTCATTTCATGTACATGAAATCTAGATGACAGAAGACAAAATCTTGGGTCACTAAAGTGCATTTTTAAGAGTAGTTTTAATGACAGTATTTAAAAAGTATGTCTTTACATTCTTCTGCCTCAGTAAACAGAGTACCCCTGAATATGCCCATCTTTCCATGATGGGCATATGATGACTAAGGCTAGTGTCATTTCTGGTAGACTGAACCATTCAGGCGATGGTCTCCCAGGAAACTGAGGAGGTGGTGAAATAGAGCCACCCTCCCACTGCACGGGGTTGAGGCATTGCCCCCTTGTCCTCAACAAGCTGCTCTGATGTGTGGAAGTGTTTGCCTCTATTCTGTAGAACTTCTCCAATATTTCTGCACCTCAGTGTCAAATCACTTCAGGTTGCTTTTCACGGTAGTCACACTGTTCCTGCACCACCCCAAATGCCACTCTCATCATTCAGTTCCACCTCCGTGGTCTGTCATCTCTAATATTTGTGTCTTTCTCTCATTATCTTGTTACCACGATTTTTTCTTTCACTTTCTTGTATCCTCTTGGAATCCCAAGAGAGCTTGAGAAGTGACTGGCTTCTGTTGTCATCATGATTAGCTTAAAAATCCTCTTGATCTTCTAAGAAGAACGCTGGCCAACCCACAGGTCTCGTGGTCCTCTCATGCGTGTTTGACAGGAAGAGGTGGACCCCATTTCCCCCCAAAACGTCAGCTGTTTACAGTGATATGATTAACATATCTCTCTGCCTAGCAATACAAGAACATTAACATTGCTCTGTCACTGAATATCAAGGGTGCTGGATTCTATACCCACTAGTAGGTAGAGGGGAAATGCCATTTACAGGGCTGACATGGATTTCCCGTCTTTTTCAGGTATCTGCTTTATTCAAAGATGGAACAATAGGAGGAAACATCAACATTGCAATTGTAGGTCTGATTCTTCTAGAAGACGAACAGGTAGTTTATCTTTGAATTTATCTACTCTTTCTATTCCCAGAAAAATAAATGCAAAATAATGCTTTCTTCTTTAATATAATTGTTCTCTGGGTTCTTCTCTCTCGAGGGTAAAAAGTATTCAGTATTTTGTGTCGACTGCAAATGAATGTCTTTTCAATTCTTTTAAATGTTTTTTGGATTTTTTTGAGGGTTTTGTGTGTGTGTGCAGAAGTGGTAAGAAATTTGCCTTTAATTGGCTTATAAGAAAATGGCATGTAAAAGCTGCCTTTAACGTACAGGTGGGACACGCTAGGAATACGTGGCACAAACTGTCTCTTCAGCCATCATGAGCTTTTAGGATGCCAGTGGGAAGGAGCCCTTTCTGCTTCTTGCTAGAAGAGTAAACATGTTTTGTGGCCATGAAGATACATTGTACCGTGTGGCCCTTCATTGCTTTACTCTATTATCTCCCAGCTCTTAACCCTCACCACCTGCAGTCTGAGATGTTTGTTTTTATTAAGATTTCTGTGGACTGTCAAGTGCATTTCTCTCACTGCATGCAAAAACGCAGATGACGCAGATCTTGGTAGCAGCGGGTTGAAGATCCTTTGCCTTCATTTGGGACCTCCCGTAAATGCATAGAGGTGGTCCGTTCACAGTGTGGATGGACATGAACACCTCCTGACATAAGTGATGGGGAGGCATTATTTTCCCCCGAGCTAATCATTAACTGGGCAAAGGAGGGTGGGTGCTAGGCAGGAGCCAGGTGCCCAGCCTCAGCTCCACCTTGGCTCACATTTTTCAGAGTCTCCCGTTAGCCACAGTTTTTTAATTTATAAAACAAAGAATTTTTTAGATGAAATCTGAGATCATTCATAAGATCTAAGATGCCTTCGTTGTAGAGTTCTGGGGTGCTGCTCTTTCTCTGTGCAGAGTCGGGGAATGTGTAGGCAGGGCTATTCTAGTCTGACTCGTCAGGGAAGATACCACCTCATTGTCTTTTGTGTGAGGTTGCAGTCGGGGAGGGGGTTGCTGAACTCGCAGGGCTTCTCAGGTGACAGGTTAATTATTTCTTGTATTAAAACATTTTCACCTTGGAATTCATCCAAGCTGCAAAGAATAAGCGAGGCTATCGCTTGATCATACACCTGTGTTAACTTTAATTAATGCAGTTTTCCTGGAAATCACCTGCTAAAGATGGTCAGGCATGCCCCCGTGTTTATGTGTAGCATTTAACTTCAATATATTTGACTTTCTGGAGAAAGAAAATAAGCTTTTCAGGAGAAAACATATTCAGTAACTAAGATACAAAAATTTCAATGTGACATTCTGACAGTGAAAGCTTTAAACAAGCTAGCGTCCTGACGTTGAGGTAATTCAAGCTGTTGTTGTCTGACCAGCCTTGTGAAAATAGAGCATGCCTGTGAATAAGGTTCAAATAACTTGGTGCAGCCTGGTCTGATGCATGTTCCTCCTACATCTCAAATTCTTCGGTTCCCAAGAGTTCCAGTGTTCTACACTCTGTAATTTCGCTGTTGTGTTAGCAGAACTTGATAGAGATAGAGGAGGTTGAATATGGCTTGCAAAGTTTCCTTTCATAGTTGCAGTTTATTTTCCAGAAACAAAGCGTTACCAGTTGACCTGCCTCCTCTCAGAAACATACCGCCTTTGTAGAAAAGGCATTTAATTTAACACTGTAATGATATACATTAAAAGACTTACTTAGTGGAAATCTCGCTTGCTTAACTTGGTTATGAGATAAACATAAACGTATCGCTGTCTAGATGTGTTTTTGTATGTGTATATGCAAAGCCATGTATACATGATTCTGTGACTTAATTTTGAAAAGTGTTTTCCAAAGATTTTGAACACAAAAAAATTTATGCACAGAAGTAATCTTTCTCGGGGATTTGAACATGCACTCAGAATTGGTCAGATACATTTCAATTGTTTATGTGTGGAACTAGAGAAACGTCCCCAAATGTCTGCAGTGGCTCTGTGCAGGTTTTATATAATACATAAAATAGATGCATCAGCTCACATGCCATCCAGATCCATCCATGTATTTGAAATTCAGGTCAATGAGAGTTTGCTGTGATGACAAGGCATTGTTATAACGTGTTTTCTCTTCTTTATACTGGGGTCTTTGGTCCTTGTCTCTTGCACAGCCAGGGCTGGTGATAAGTCACCATGCAGACCACACCTTAAGTAGCTTCTGCCAGTGGCAGTCTGGATTGATGGGGAAAGATGGGACTCGTCATGACCACGCCATCTTACTGACTGGTCTGGACATATGTTCCTGGAAGAATGAGCCCTGCGACACTTTGGGTGAGTCCCTCCAGCAGAGTGTGAGGACCACGTGTGGAGTGTGCACCCCTGGTGGTGGCACTGAGTACAGAGTAACTTTGCCCTTGTTTCTGGTTAATAGGCAGTAGCAGCTTCTTAGTGCAGGTGTAAACAGTACACTCACTTCCCTGTATAGACTTTAGCAAAACACAAGTATGCTTGTATTCATCAAGAGTGATTATTGAACAAGGAAATGTCACTCACAGATTCCAGAATTCCTATCTCTTCGAACATAATAATTTTTTCCATGTTTACCATTTGTGAGAATGGGGTGGATAGATGGAAGGGTTCCTCATTATGTAATGAAAAGAGTTCGTTGATGAGTATTTGCGGTGATACTACAGCCATATTATATTTCCTGTTTTTTCACTCCTCTCTCTACATCTCAATCATAGCAATGTTTTAGACATTTCCAGGACTGGGTGTGACTTCTAGTCTCCTGAATATTTCTTCTAACTTGCCATTTCTTCCCAAGTTCTTAGGGAGGAAGGTTTTTATTTATAAAAACTTTCAGATAAGATGCACTTTAATAGCAGTTAGTGTTATTGTGCAAAAACGCGTTAACGTGGTGTCCTGGCTGCTTGTCCTTAGACAGCCCTGCTTACCAGGCTGCTGCTTGGCTGGCCTCCAAGAACTCAGGTTGCGGGATGATTCCCACTGCCCTACCTCCTACAAGTGGCTCACTGTGCCTAAATTGTGTGTACAAATAATGTGGTTTCCTCCTGAGGGTCTGGAACTTTGGTACACTTTGGGCAGTGGGTGCCTATGATACCTGGACACTGAGTTTCTAATGGTGGGCAACATTCACCTTCATTGTCACGACTCATTGCTGAGGAAGAAAGCACATCCTTTGAGACTCCGCTGGGAAAGGACTCTTAGACATGTATGCCTGTTTCCCCCTAACTTCTGCCCGTGTGTTTTCCCTTTGCTGATTTTGCCCTGTGTACTTTTGCCATATTAAATAATAACTGTGAGTATGACAAATGTGAATCATTAAAGCTGACGGTGGTCTTGAGGACCTCCCAACACACCCATTCTCCACAACACTTCTTCACTCGGTCTTTTGCAAACATAGCTATTTAGAATAAGGCAAAGAACCTTCCTCCATCTGCAAAAGATTCCCCTTTCTATTTTGCCCCAGTTAGAGCTTGTACCAGGAACCATGAATTTGGTTCCATAATACAGAGTCCTTGGGCTCCCTGGAATAGAATTCCTTCTCCCACTTTATCAAGTGCCCTTCTTGTGATTGTCTGTTTCCCATTTCATATTTCCCCATATGAATATAAGAACTAAATTTCACTAAGGGGTAGGGAATATATATATATCTATACCATGCTTTATATTATTACAACACTGCTATATATACTTTTGATCTTTGTGCCTCATAGGATTTGCTCCCATAAGTGGAATGTGTAGTAAATATCGCAGCTGCACGATTAATGAAGATACAGGTCTTGGACTGGCCTTCACCATTGCCCATGAGTCTGGACACAAGTAAGTGCATCTCCATGGGAATATGGCACCCCGAGTTTTTCTCTTACTGGATGATTTCCATAGAAATATTGACTCATCAAGTCAAGTCCATGAAGGGGATTCACATATATCCCACGAGAATGCCACTGACAGTTATAAAATGCTGTCACTTAGGACTTTTGTTTCTGTATGCCCCATCATGCGAATTTTATTTTTATTTATTTATTTACTTTGAGACAGGCTCACTCTGTCAATTAGGCTGGAGTTTAGCAGCATGACCTCAGCTCACTGCAATGTCTGCCTCCTAGCTCAAGCGATCCTCCCACCTCAACCTCCCAAGTAGCTGGGACTACAAGCACGCACCACTATGCTTGGCCAGTTTTTGTAATTTTTGGAAAGACGGGGTTTTGCCATGTTGCTCAGGCTATGCACATTTCAAAACCACAACAATGTACATGCGTCCAAGTCCCTGGGGTTTCTCTGACACTCCTGTACACACCTGGGCCTAAGATTGAGGATCACAGTATTTCATTCCACGGTGAGCTGCTGTAAATGATGAAGTGCAGTGTCAACCCTCCCATTGCTTCCTGTTGTTACCCTCATGTTTGTGTTCGTGTGTGTGTGTGTGTGTGTATTGGACAATTTCCGGCAATTATTTGTGGAAACTATTATTCGTAATCAAATTTCTGAGGCTAACAATTCTGTGAGCTGCTTTACTTTGCAGTACTGTCTACTAAATAAAACATTCGAGGGCCTACTTGCTGTCCAAGCCGCTGGGGACTTCCTGCAATCACCCTAATTAATCCCAGAACCACCAGATGGAATGCAAATATTGTCTTGCTATGCTGAAACAATACTTGAAATTTCTCCTAGAAAAATGTACAACCAGGAATTATAATTTTTTATTTTTTTTAATTTTCAACCTGATTTTATTGGCAAAAGGAAAACCAAGGCAAGTGTTTGTGATTTGTGGTTTTACAAAGTTGACTTATCCATTACTGGAAAATGGACCGAGGTCTCAGGCTTGTCCAAAGCAGTGCGTGCGTGTGTGTGTGTGGTGTGTGCCCACATGCACGCACACACACACATACATGTATGTGTACGTGTGTATATACATTTGCTTGTGTTTAATGGAATTCCACGAAGGTTCTGCATGCTTTGGCTGTGTGTGAACTGATGACCTGAAAAATGAGGCTTCATATCCTATTACTGATCCCTTCATCATTGCAGGTAATGATTGACTATTTCATTGCTTAGACAATTACACCGCCACTTTATAAAGCTTTCAGTTGAATCATAGTTGTATTTTTCATAGTCTGCTAGAGTTAAAACTTCAAAAACTCTCATTATTGTAACAACATGAGGCCCTTGCTGTCCTCTGAACCATACCTGAATTTAATTAAACAATCAAGGCAAGAAATATTTAAGTCACTGAGGGCCGAGCCAGTGAACGTTCGATCAGCAGTTGAGATAGGGCATTGGCAGCACCAGCCGTTGCAGGTGGTGAGATTAACTAAGTTAAACGCAATGCATCCAGCACAAGGCACTCAGGCAGTCTTCCGTGTCACACACGTATCAGTGTTGGCATTTATTTTTCTTAGAAGTCAATTCTTACTATTTTCTCTCCTCACCCAAATTGGGTGTAGTTGGAAAAAGATTTTCTCCAAACAAGAAAAAACTGATTTTTTGTTTGTTTTTTTCTGGAAAGTCAGAACGTAGATGTGAATAAAGAAAGAAGCTCAGTTGGGCGTGATGGCTCATGCCTGTAAACCCAGCACTTTGGAGGCCGTGGTGGGAGGATCACTTGAGCCCAGGAGTTCAAGACCAGCCTGGGCAACATAGTAAAACCTCATTTCTACAATAAATTTAAAAAATTAGCCAGGCATTGTGGTGCGCACCTGTAGTCCCAGCTATTTGAGAGGTTGAGGTGGGAGAATCACCTGAGCCCAGGAAGTCGAGGCTGCAGTCAGCTGAGATTGCACCACTGCATTCCAGCCTGGGTAACAGAATGAGACCCTGTATCAAAAAAATAAAAATAAGCCCTGCATGTGGATGAAGGAGAGTTCCATTGCTACTAGGATTAACTGCCAGAAAGTGTCAGATGTTTCTTGAACACCGGACTTCTTCAAGTTCTCTGAGACAGAGAACCTGGAGCTTGTCAATGAAAAAGCTTCTATGTTGAGAAAATAGGAAACGTAGGTATTTATCATGTGCTAAATGCCAAAATGATTGGCATTAATAGTAATAGTCGTAGTGGTCATGATAATGGTAGTATCTGCTCTTTGTGGAGCACTTTTTGTAAAATTCACCGAGCAATTTCACATACAGCTCAAACCATCGAGACCACTCAGGACAGTCCCTTCCGTTGCCTTCACTTAGGGGAGACTATGTGAAGTATTCAGCAAATGCGTATGAATGGAGTGAGGAGAACGAGTAATTCAGGGCATGAGCAAGAGACAGGTGAGGAGCGAGCACTTCACATGAGCTGTTAGCTGTGACGTGTGAGACTCAGTGATAAAACTCCATGAATCTTAGTTGAACTAAACTGAAGACAAACATATTTGTTCAGTTCATTTATTTAGTGAGTATTATTTTTGGAGGAAGGAATAATATATTTGATGCACAATGAGCTCCAAGCAGTCAACTTTTTATGTTCTGTACTTCAAAAATTAAAAAGCAATTCTATATCTATTATGACTTCTACTATAGAAAACATGTAAAACATCCTGCTTCGAAGGTAAATTTTACTTTTTCACTTCTGTTTACCTTCCGAGGACATTATTTGCGATGAAGGACTACTTCTCCACGCCCTCAAGCATGGAAAAAAAACTTCGTTTTTAACTGTTTATGCAAATAAAGATTTCAGTTAGTGTCCATCCAATTTGTCCTCCTAAATTTCATTTTTTTAATCTCAAAATATCATGCAGTTTATGCTGGGGAATGTGACCGAAAAGTAGAAATTACTAAGAACAGGTGTTTGGATTTGTATTGGAAAGCAAAGAGAGGAGACTGGAACCGGAACTGAGATATGTATTCTCCTGTGGTATATGGGATTGAATCAAGATTTGTATTAAGCCGGTGGTACAAAGAGAGTTTCCCAGTTACGTTAAATCACTTGGCACAGGACATGTGGTTTGCTAATGCAGGTGCTGAAGTATTGGCACAGATATAACAAGGGCTGAACTGCACGTTTGGGAGAATATGTCATCTGTGCATGAATTCATCTGAAAAATTCCCATTTGCTAAGGGAAGTCATGTCATTTGATGGGTAGGGCTCTGGGATTCAGATTCCAGATCAGCACGGTGCTACCACGGTCTGATAGTGACCAGGGAGTGTCCAGAAACCTAGCTCTTACCTAGGTTTCCCATCTGCAAAACCAATAGAGCACTGTATGCTCCGTAGCTCATGTATGCAGGTGTAATTTAGGTTGCATTATTTGAGCTGCATTCCACTTATATAAAATAGGCTCAAATAGCTAAGTTGCATTATCATTTGAGACCACTGAGGTGCTATTAAAACAAACGTACTAACTGTGTTCAAAAGTTCGTTATTCATCAGTCTGTCTCTTGCATTTTCCCAAGTTTATGGTCCCAGTCATTGGACACAGTTTGCATTCTGACAGCAAAGCATTGCGTAGGAGTCTACAAAAAGAATAGTGATCTGTGACCTTCGACAGTTTAAGAGAAAAGAATATATAGATATGCCATGCAACAGATCAAGTAATGAGAACTGTTGGTATTACAGGAGCCCACACAGGGACAATCAGGGAGGTCTTCTTAGAAGAAGCAGCATTGGGCCGGCTGCGGTGGTTCACTCATGTAATCTCAGCACTTTGTGAGGCCAAGACTGGTGGATAACAAAGTCAGGAGTTCAAGACCGGCCTGTCCAAGATGGTGAAACCCAGTCTGTAATAAAAACACAAAAATTAGCCAGGCGTGATGACAGCCACCTGTAATCTCAGCTACTCGGGAGACTGAGGCAGAAAATTGCTTGAACCTGGGAAACAGAGGTTGCAGTGAGCCGAGATCACACCACCACACTCCAGCCTGGGTAACAGAGTGAGATTCCGTGTTAAAAAGAAAAAAAAAAAAAAGAAACAGCAAGCAGCAATGATGTCACTACTCGCAAGCTTGATAATACCAATACCACTCAGCTCAACCAGTCACTGGTGAGGCCCTTTTCAGTATTAGATGATGACATGTGCATCCACCTAATTTGTGGCTGTGCTGTCACCAGTCTGGGCCTCTTCTAGTGCATCAAGGAGGCACCTGGTGATTTTTAAAGACTTGAAGAATATTGGAGAAAGCCAGCCCCTCTAACCATCATCAGGACTGGAGATTGTCAGGCTGCTCTCTCGGGAGCTGTGGTAGGTCAGAGCGTCAGTTCTTACCAATTTTAGTAGTTGTCATTCCTCTTAGGATTTCTTGTCTGTTTCTGTGTCCAACGAGTATTCGAAATCCATTGATATTTGGCCAGACCTTCCTATACACATGCATAGCTACCATGAATGGCACTTAGGCATTATGTGATTTGACCAAGACCACGTTTGGATCATAGAGGGAATAGAAGTTTTGAACTTGCCTTTGTGATGTGCACAGTCCCAGGTATTCTGCACAGTTTATGAGAAAGGTCTTACTATCCCATTTTATAGATGAGGAAACTGAGGCTTGGTGGGGGGAGGGGTCAGGTAATTTGCTCAATATCAAGCAGCTTGTGAATGATGGAGCCAAGACCCTGTCTGAGGTCCCTGCACCTCCACAGCCCACGCGCTCTCCCATTATCTACCCTGCCCAGGTCCCTCGGTTCCCTGCAACTGCTGTCTTCAGCTCAGCCTTCTGCCTGTCATAGCAGATGAGCTGTGCTGCTCCAGATGCCTGCATGAAGCCTGTGTCAGGACTCTGAGCTGCTCAGTCCTACCTGTGGTCACCATCATTATGCCAAGGGTAGAGTTTGGCAATCAGATAACATTGGCCCTTGGTTCCTTTGAAAAATATCTCACGTCCTTAGCCACTACTGTCTGAATGGCTTGAAATAAGTGACACAGCTTCTACGAACACTTGGCTGGCTGCTCATCATTCTCACTATATCATTAGTAATACACAAATACTTCCCAATAGTAATTGAATCACTCAAAAATATTGTAGCAGACAGTAAAAGCATGACATTGAAATATAATTCCCAAATTCAATTTAATCTGAAATTAGGTTTATGTCTGGGTATTTGAGTTAGTGTTATGGCAGGAAAGGTTATCCCTTCTTCACTCAACAAACACGAGTAGAAACCTGTTACATACTGTCTTGTTCACTAGCAGTGGGGCATGGATAAGAGGAGTCTCTGTCTTTTAGAAACTTACAAACCAGTAAAGAGAAAAAGATAAAATATATTTATGATTTTAGCAAATGCGATGATCACCACTTTAAAGTACCATAGTGCACAGGAGCAAGATACAGCCTCTGGTGTGCATAATTTGAATAGCAGTTATATTCCTTGTTTGCCAAATAGCAACCTTATCTTCAAAATGTGTTCTATTCATTCTTCTGTGACGTTATTAATGTTCGTATTAAATATAATCACTGCTTGCTACTTTTACGCTGATCTGCTGGCATTCATTACATTACAAATGCGAGCATGGTAGTGATTGGAGAAACAAATTGTGAAATACTGGTGCTGAGATTTTTGTGGGCATCAGAATCACCTGGAAATGTGTTAGAATACACCCAAATGCCAATTAGAACAGTAACACTGCAGTCTTGGGTAGCTACATTGTGCTGTGTTTCTCTCAAAGGTTGATGCCTCTCAGAGTTTGAGACTTGATACTAGAAAAAAAAATCATTGAAAATACTTTAAACGTAAAAGTGTAAGACCAAGATTTCCCCTGGCTTGGGACACTGTGGACTTTGAATTCCTTAGGAATGTAGGCAGAAGCGGTAGGAAACGTATGAAGGTCAATTTCGGGACCATAATGTGTCCTCCTCATTAGCAGCTCAAGCGCCAGCCAGGGGACTGCAGTTTGGTATTTTGTGTCCCTCCTTTTCTCCCTAAGGCGCCCTCCCATTTGGGATTTCAGCCTGAATCTTTTTCACAGCCATGACACGTTTCTTCTGCCATGTGGTTACCCTGGCTTTGATTAGTTGCCTTTAATAGAACTTCAGAGAATGGGTGGAGGCTAAAACGACTAGATCTACATCACCCTTGGTACTGATCAGGACTTTTGCAGAAATTCAGCAGGATTTGCACGGCCAATTTCCTTGGATACAGCCTTTAATCATGTTCAGGTTACAGTTACACAAACCCTGCCTAGGCTTTGACATCAAAGTGTCCAGGTTGTAGCCTTGACTCTGCAACCTGGGATGCAGTGACTCTCCGGCCCTCAGTATCGCTGCCTTTATATTAAAGCTACCTCATAGAGCTGTGTTGAGTTTTAAATTAAAATATAGGCTATAAGCCTACCATAATAGCTGTAAAATGGTGAGGCTTATCAACATTAATTACTGTATTTACTAGTAATATACTAATTAGCTACTAAATAGCTCTAAGCAAAGCCGTTAAATAGACAAATGTGTCCTCAGCCTAGGCAACAAGTACAGATTCTCTTAGGATTGTCATTCCTCTTAGGATCAAGAAGATCCCGAGTCCCTCCACCCCATATCAGCTTTTGGAGCTGACTTTCCCCTGTGCTGGTGTCTTGCTGTCCCCACTACCTTCTGTCCACTCTTCATGGAATTCTCGGCAGCAGAATTCTAGTCCACCGTGTCTAGAAACCACCGTGTCCTTCTTTGCTTTCTCTCTCTTGCTTCCCCCTTTTCTCTGCATCTCACCACTTGGGACCCCGTGCTCAGGGAATACACACAATGGGTGAGGGCCAAACATTCACGGCAATAGTGGACTGCCTCTTCGAGAGTGTATTTACCTTAATGAGAGGTCTTCAGAGCCATAAGAGTTCCCGGGGAAGTATGTTCTGTTCTCCTGGGATATGGAATCATTGAAATGAGCCTTGAGAGCACTCGAGGCTCCCCTACAGCAAAGCTTTCACAGGTTAAGAAGATGAGGCAGACTGGCTGGTGAGGGAGGCAGTAGCCCTGGGAAAGGTGATTCTCACAGGTGCAGGGCTGCAGTTGCCTCAGGTGTTATTAAGGGACCGGTGATGGGCACTGTGGGATCTGAACACCTCCGATGGCTTCTAGTAAGGGTTCCTACAGCCGCTGTAGCTTGAGATGTTCCTGTAGTCTGAGCCAGCTACGGATCTCCAAAGTGGTGTGGTTTTCACATGAAAGTAACCTGTGCTGCTTCAAATGACACCCACAAGTACTTGCATCCATAGTCGCCTGTTGGGTGTCTGTGGAACTACTCTCTCCAAAAAGACAGGGATTCAGGCCAGGCACTGCCCGCCCATCACAGCCTCTAGCAGTGCAGGCCCAATGTTTTGAGATGGAACATCCCCAGGTGGAGTAGGGACAGAACATCAGCCCACCATGAGTTGCAGTAGCTGTTTGTAGTTTCCAAATTGCAGTGAGTATCCAACTCACCTGGAGAGCTTGTTTGGAAAGCTCCGATGCCAGGATCTCTCTCTCTTCTGAGTCAACCATTCCTGGGTAGAAGTCTGGCATCTATATTTCTAAGGAACACTCCTGGAAATTCTAACAATTCTGCCGAGCAGCAAAGAGTATAGGAAGCAACACAGAGCGATGTTAGCCTAATCAAGAAGATCCCAAGTCCCTCTGTAGCAGGAGCAGCCACGGGAAACGGATCTCTCAAACACCGAATAAAGGAGGGAAGAGTTTATTCGGCTGGGAGACCAGGCAGTAATTTGTCGAAAGCCCAGCTCATTTAACAAAGGAAGGTTTTGCCTTTATATAGGCTTATAGTTTAGATGTTACATGTGGAAGAATCTTAGGTTCATAGCTTTAGGAATCACATATGAAAGGGTTCTGCTTTACAGTTTAGGACTCACATGTGAAAAGGTCTCTGGTTTGATCTTGTTTTAAGTAAAAATCGTGTCTTCCAGAGAGTTTCCCCAAGACCAAGCGTGTTATTTTCAGGAAGGAGATTCAGGAGGCACCAGCTGGCCTGCTCTCTCTTCTGTTGAGCTGCACAGTGGATGACAGGGGGAGGGAATCCCAGATGCCTGGGTCTCCTTCCTAACCCCCCCCCCCCGCCGAGACCCTCACCATTTTATAATATCAGTGATAGGTCTCACTTTCATTCTCACTTTCCAGATTTTCCCAAGAAACTGATAATGTTTCATATAATATACTTGTGATGTCATTTTTTGGCTAACTACAGTAGTGATAAATCTCCTAATTATCTGAAGAAACAGGGGGAGTAGACAAAGGAGCAACAAACAAACGCCTATTATTATTGTTAGACTTCTCACCGAGTTCAATGAGGAAACAGAGACCAGAGTGAGGAAATTAAAAGCCAATTTATTCGGCTCCCAGGCGAGGTTCTGTGGTCCGGGAAGGGGCCAGAGAAGTCGCGCTTCTCTTCTTGCAGCACGGGGTTTTATAGGGAATAGAGGTAGCTGATTGACTACGGGGGAAACAAAGACGAGGTAGTTCTATTGGTTATTAAAAGACTGGAGATGGGCTAGGTGAACAAAGCGGGGGCATTTCCATTGGGTATAAAGGGAGTGAGCACCGATGAGGTCGAGAACGTACGGGGGGGCTACTATAGGGCAGGTTCTTGGCGGGCTTTTTCAAAATTTCTGGCGGGTGCAGGGCTGAGATTGGAATGCGGAAATGGGAAAGGGGGAGTCCTCGTGGAGAGGGCAAATGCTGAGCAATGCGCTCAGAATGATGACGTAGTTTTTAGGCGCAGAGAGAGAGACAGAGAGAGAGGGGCGTGTCCACTCGGCTCCCAAGGAGGCACCGGCCTTACAATTATGATAACGCTTATGATGAGGGGTTTGAATCCTCCCAAGGATGAGAACCAACCTCCGAATAAGGACTCAGGGTCAAATCCGTGCCACACCTGTTCAGGCACGTGTGCCAGTTTGGTCATGTCTCACACAATATCCCCCACTGCTTGCCCCGGTCATCTATGTGCAGACAGAGGTTGGTTAGATCGAACTTTCCACAGACTCCTCCTTTGGCTGCTAGTAAGTAATCTAGGGCCAGCGGGTTCTGATAAATCACGTTTCTCATTTGAGTTTCTTGTTGGGCTAAAAGGGACAGAGCTTTGCCTGTCTCATTAGTGAGTATTTTCAAAACAGCCTGCAACCGGATGATTCAGTTGAGCATGTAAATAGGGTCTGGTATCCCTATAAGCCATCCTCTCTCTGCCCATGTGGCTGGCCCATAATACTCAATAATTCTCTCTGGTGGCCACTTACCATCTGTCCATTCTCCTATCTTTAGGCTTCTTTTCTCCCTAGCAGAGTAGACTGAATACATTAACAGCACACCTGTCTTAACAGATAATAGGAAGAAAGAGGGCTTAATGATGCCTATGACACAGCTACCTGTCCATCTCATGGATTACACACCTTATACTGAGTACCATTGTATAAACAGGTTCCCTTTTGTGTCCCTGTACATTTATAAGAACTGCAGGACAAGAGAATGGCAGTAACTTTTATGCCCTACCTGGTGTACATACTGAGGGCATTCTTTAGAATTAGTTAATGTTCCTACTGTACAAGTCCAAATATTAAGAAGAACAAGTCCCACAATGAATCTCCTCATGCTTCGGCCGTACGTGGACCAGCCAGCTTCCGGGATGTGGCTGGAGCAAGGCTTGTTTTGCTTTTTAAGGTGATTCTGCAGTCCTTGCCTTGGTCTAAGTCTCAGCTGTTGCTGGTTTCTTACACGGCTGTAGTGGATTCAGGCTGGGATTCCTTCTACCTTCACAGCTGTGGGAGTGGTCAGGCTCAGGTCTTTAGAGGGGCTGTACTCCCATCCTTTATCCACACGTGATTACCTAGTGAGAAAGGGTGAACTGGGGAGAAAAAGGCTTACAGGACATTTGTTATTTACTCAGGTTGAAGTATCCTGAGCAATTCTCCCTAGAGCTGGTAACTAGCATCCTAACTCAATCTCTCCCCACTCCCGAGGAGTTCCTAGGAGTGCCCAGAGTGGGGGAGGGGGCCTGTGGTATAAGACTTCATAGGGGAATATCCTGTTTTCCTAGAGGGGGTGCCTCTAATTTTGAATAACCCCAAGGGAAGTGCCTGCACCCACTGTAATCTTGTTTCCTGACACACTTTCCCTAAGCTGTTTTTGATAGTCCGGTTCTTTCTTTCCACTTTTCCGGAACTCTGAGGTCGGTAGGCAGCGTGCCGTTTCCAGGTGATACCCAAGGCCATTGCTGTTTTCTGTACTAAATCTGCCACAAATACTGGTCCGTTGTCTGATCTGATGCACAGTGGCAGTCCAAACCTAGGGACAAGATCTCGAAGCAGCACACGGGTTACTTCATGGGCCCTTTTGGTCCCACCCAGAGTATGTGCACACCAGGACCAACAAATACTTATGTCCCCCACACTTGGGCATTTCAGTAAAGTCTACCTGGGGATCCTCAAATGGAGCTGCTCCATAAGCTTGAATGCCAGGAGAATATTTGGACCCTGCCTTGCATTGTGTTGCTGGCATGTAATGAATGCACTACTGTGCCACAGTTTTGGTCAAGGCTGATAAGTGTGAGTTGTAAAAGTACCGGCCCAGCATCTTTTCAAGTGACTCTTGACCTAAATGAGTGGTCTCATGTAAGGCTTGTACAACCACTGCACATAGCAGGCCCTGGTATTTGGCAGGCTTACCAATGAGGCCTTTTGGTATTCATTAGAGTCACCACTGTGTGCGGTGCTTTGATTCTTAAATTCTTCCCAGAGTTGAGGATAGAATCTTTGATTGCCATTTCTTTTTCTTTTTTTTTTTTTCTGACAGCATGAAAAGGCTATGTTAAAATCGGCTAGCCCCAAAGTCAGGGCTGGCGAAAGTTTCACTTTTAGCTTCTGCCCCATTCGAAGGGTGTCTTGTCTTCTCCCCTCCCCCCTTTGTCACTTTGTGTAAGGGTTTGGCCAGTATCACGAAGTTTGGAAATCCACAATTTACAAAACCCACCGCTCCCAGGAGCTCTCTCACCTGCTTTTTAGTCTCAGGTTCTGTCACTTTGCAAGCGGCTTGCTTCTTCTCTGCTTCTAGGATGCGTTCCCCCTTCTGGATGGTGAGCCTCAGATATTGCATTTGCTTTTTGGCAAACCTGGGCTTTCCTTTTAGACACTTTATACCCACAGCCCTCCAGGTGCTGAAGTAAGGCATTTGTTTGCGCATCCGACTGCTGTGGGGTGTCCCAATAGAAGGTTATCAGCATATGGGGTCAGCATGCAAGCAAGAAACTTCTAGGGGGCGGTCACAGGCTGATGCCTCCCCAGCGATGACAAGAGAGTTTCTGAGCCCCTGGGAAGCTGGGTCCAGGTGTATTGAATGGTTACACATGCTCCTGGGTTTCTCCCATTGAAATGCAAATGGTTTTTGACCCTCCAAGGCCAATTCAATGCTAAGGAAGTATTCTTTAAGTCCAATTAACTGAACCAACTATCCTCTGCTGACAATAATCCCAACTGCGTGTATGAGTTGGGTGCAAAGCCACGAAAGCCCTGCACTGGCCTGGGCGATAATATCAGTCTTCTGCTTTCGGCTAGGAAGTCTCCACCCTCCTTCCCAAGGGACAATGAGAGCTTGGATAACCCCCGGCAGAGGCAGTTGTAGCTGCAGGGAGTCTTTTTTCTTTTTAATGGGATAGTGGCCCTTGATTTGCACAACAGGTTTCACCACAGAATGGGGGCAGGGGCAATTCATTAAGTACAAGAAGGTCTGTTCTCTTAACACCTTAATATATTTAACAACACTGGCTTTGTTTTTTTTTGATGAGGGTTACAGGGCTGTCATCTGGACCATGGGCTCTTTGGGGGCATATGAGTCCAGCCCTCCTCTCTTTTAGCCCAGTGGCCCTTCCATTAGATTGAACAGAGCCCCTTCACGCTCATTTGGATCCTCGTGCTTAGGATCATCCTGTTCCTCAGTTAACTGTGGACATTTTTTCTTCCAGTGTCCTACTTCTCGACAAAATGCACACTGATCCCATTGTGGGCGCAGGCGGGCAGACTGGGGCTTTCCAGGAACCCCCCTTTTTCTGCCCTCTTGGGGGCGCTCCTTTAATAGTGAAGCTATCAAGACAGCATTTTGCTGAGCCTGAAGTTCCTCTTCCCTACGATTTTCCCTCTGGCTCACCGCCTCTCTGTTTACAAACACCTGGTTAGCTATTTCCAATAACCGTGAAGTATTCATGCATGCAAATCCTGCCTGTTTCTGCAATTTTTGTCTGATGTCTTCTGCACACTGACTGACTAATGCCATATTTATCATACGCTGATTTTCCGGGCTCTCAGGATCAAAAGGAGTGTACATGCGGTAAATTTCACACAGTTTTTGATAGAATCAGGTAGAGCGTTCCTCTTTTCCTTGAAGAACCTCAGAGACTTTATCAATGTTTGTAACTCTCTGGGCCCCTTTTTTTAATCCTTCCAGTAAGGCTTCTCGGTACTGGATTAGCCTTTGCATGCCCTCCGGGGTGTTTGGATCCCACTGGGGGTCAGTTCCCAGTAACTGAACCCTGACATACTCTTGAGGGTTCTGGTAATCTGCAGGAACATGCTCCTCCAGTCAATTAGAAGCGGCTTGGAGTATTCTCTGCCTTTCATCCATGTTAAAAAGATGCATAAGCAGCTGATGGCAATCAACCCAAATGGGGTTATGAGTCTGGATAATAGTTTGCAGTAGATCAATGAGAGCTTGGGGGTTTCTCGGTATAAGACGGGTTGTTATTTTTCCAATTGATAAGATCAGCCGAGGTGAATGGCAGGTCTGTGAAAACCTGCCTTTCTACCATGTGGCCAACCTCATCCACTCCCGTGTACCCCTGCTCTCTCAAAGGCATCTGCACCCTGGCCTGGGGTCGCAGATGGGCTGCCAGAGAGGGAGTTCCCTCCGGGAAGTGGGCAGCAATGGGCAGAGTTTTTCCACACTCTCTTTTGTCTGCCCTGGAGGATTTAGGGGTGTGCAGCCCTAGTGGGGATGCTGACGCTTCTGGCCCAGGGGCAGGGAGTCGTGGAGGAGGAGGAGGAGGAGGAGGAGGAGGCGGAGGAGGCATTATTGGCAAAAAACTCTTCTGCCGCTGGGTCGACCGAAACCTTGGGAGTCTGCTTTTCTCAGTGGCAAGAGGGATGGTGGTTTCTAGCAGTCTGACCCTTGGCTACTAAAACAGTCGCTGCCTGCTCTCTTAGCTGCTTCGGAGGGTTTAACACTAACTGCAAACACGAGTCTATGTATGGAAATTGATCGAGGTGTTCTAATTCGCCGTATATAACCTCATGCCTTACTTTGGAGACAAGGGACCTGTCTAGGGTCCCCTCTGGGGCCAATCAACTCTAAATGCTGGCCAATCTTCCCAAAAAACCCTTAATTTGTCTGGTGCTGTAGTTACTTTATAATTCCCACTAAATCCCTTCTTGAAAATTTTCAGCATGGTTTCTAAAGGGTTGGAATGGCTATGGGAGTGACCCATATTAACACTTCAAAGAAACAATTCTCACAGTTAGGAGAATGTTAGTTCACTAACAGCAGTTCCTGTTTCTGCCTAGCAAGACACAGCACGGAGCACTCTCCAATTTACATTCACTTCAATCCTTTCACAATGCCCAGAGGCTTCTTCACTCACCTTTCACAACTGATGAGTCCGGTTGGACACATCTACACACACAGACACACATCCGATCGCTCTCCTTCCAATTCAAAATCATAAGCAAAAGCTTCCAAGGTTAGTTACAGAGAGAGCTACCTTCAAAAGTGCCGATCTGGCACCCATGGGTGATCAGGCCACGCTCCCACCCAAAATGGGGTGGGCTAATTTCCCGGGTTCAATCTTACCAAATTCAATTGTCCAGACTTCCCCAAATACTCGTTCCTCCTCGGTGTTCAGCCACTGGGTGGATCCGCACTGCAGGGCCTCCCTGCTCTGCTCTGGTGGGGCTTTTCCACCAGGGAAATACCTGCCCAGGAGCGCTCTCAGGATGCATCACCCCAGCGAGCAGGAGTCCCCCTGCAGGGATGCTCCACAGGGCTAAGCAAACCACCTAAGAGACTTTTTCCCACCATCTGCTATCCGAGACTCGCTTCCCAGCCCGTGCACAAAAAAATGTAGCAGGAGCAGCCCTGGGAAACAGATCTCTCAAACACCAAATAAAGGAGGGAAGCATTTATTCGACCAGGAAACCCAGCAGTAATTTGTTGAAAGCCCAGCTCATTTAACAAAGGAAGGTTCTGCCTTTATATAGGCTTATAGTTTAGATGTTACACGTGGAAGAATCTTAGGTTTATAGCTTTAGGAATCACATATGAAAGGTTCCGGTTTACAGTTTAGGACTCACATGTGAAAAGGTCTCTGTTTACAGTTTCAGGAATCACATATGAAAGGGTTCTGGTTTACGGTTTAGGACTCACATGTGAAAAGGTCTCTGGTTTGATCTTGTTTTAAGTAAAAATAGTATCTTCCACCCGAACCCAGGAGGCAGAGGTTGCGGTGAGCCAAGATCGCGCCATTGCACTCCAGCCTGGGTAACAAGAGTGAAACTCCATTTCAAAATAAATAAATAAATAAATAAATAAATAAATAAAATAATGTCTTCCAGAGAGTTTCCCCAAGACCAAGCGTGTTATTTTCAGGAAGGAGATTCAGGAGGCGCCAGCTGGCCTGCTCTCTCTTCTGTTGAACTGCACAGTGGATGACAAGGGGGAGGGAATTCCAGATGCCTGGGTCTCCTTCCTCACCTCCACCCCATTTGAAATGCAGGCATCTGGACATTTACTCTGCTTTGATATTGGTATACACTTTCAAGCAATTTAGTGGATGGCCCATTCTTCAGAAACTGTCTGTGAACATGTGAATATTCTCAACCAGTTAGCTGGTGCAGCTTTTATTTTTGCCTGCCTAGCATACAGGGGTAAGGGAGTCTCACAGTCTTGACTTGTAATTGTCAGAGTGTATTAGATAATTTAAACTGTTTTTGTTCTGAAAGAACCATCTCTCTCTCTCTCTTACAGCTTTGGCATGATTCACGATGGAGAAGGAAACATGTGCAAAAAGTCTGAGGGCAACATCATGTCCCCTACATTGGCAGGACGCAATGGGGTCTTCTCCTGGTCGCCCTGCAGCCGCCAGTATCTACACAAATTTCTGAGGTAAGAACTCTTTAAGCTGTTCTTCTGTTCTCTGATGCTCACTACCTGGTCAGCCAGATCCTGTGCAAGCAGCCCCAGGAAATCAATGTCTTGAGACTAAAAGGGAGCCATAAGACTTAAGTTTTACAATTCTCACTTCTATAATTAGGAATCTTCAGTAAGTGAATAGAAAGATCGGATATGTACATATCTCTATACACAATAATAAAGCATAACTTTTTTTAGTTTTCTTCCTTCTCTTTTTTCTTTTTCTTCCTTTCTTTCTTTTTCTTTGTTTCTCTTTCTTCCTTTTTTCTCTCCCTTTCCTTCATTTTACTAAATGTATTCCTCATTAGGTGAAGAAATATGTGTATATAAACCTTAACCTAGCTCTAATATTGTTTGTAGATTTAAAAATTTCAGAGAAATGAGGAACTTTATAAAGCTTTCTTAGGACTGCTAGTTTATACGCTATTTTCCAAATCTCTTTGGCTTTAAGTTTGATGTTTGGTTTAAATCTTAAGCCAAAACTTTATTTCTGACATTACAGTGCAGTGTGGATTGGCATGTCTCTGCTCCACACAGCCATTCAGAGACCCAGGCTTTCCTCCTCCAGGACCTAGTGGTCTTTTCTCTTCCGAGACCTAGTTCCCCACTGCAGCCATCCGGGCACTGAGGATAGAGAGCACAGGAGGGTATGCAGGACAAGGGCGGTGTTCCTGGAAGAACTCATATGACCTCCCAGAAGTTCAAGGGACACTGAGAAATGGCCTCTACCCATGTGCTCAGGTGACAGAGAGCCATCTGTGCCACATGAGTAGAACCCAGGTGTTCTGGACCCTAAAGTTGATCTCCCTGCATTTATCTCAAGGACAATGGATGCAGCCGGCAGAGGAAAAGCAACCGTGTTGCAATCTAGCCTTTATTATTATTATTATTATTATTAATCTTTAAGTACTAAGAAATAATTTGGTTCAGCTACTAAAAAGATAAATGAGAGTCTGTATGTGTTTAGAAAGCAGCTTTTGTGTCTTGAAGATGACTGATCTGTGAGAAACGGCAGAGGCAGGGCACATGCTAGATCTGCATTCATGGGCTCTGAGTGGATGTCACATGCCGGATCTGCCTAAACTCAACACTCCTTCCCTTCCGTTCTGAACACAACTGCTCAGATTGAATGGCAGCACCTGGCACAAATTGCAGCTTGATGTTTTTGCTCATGGAAGACACACGTGTTTGCCCCTTTGCTGTCTAAGGAATACTGTTTCTTTGGCCCTAGCAGGAAGACCTACTCTTATTCAGAATGGAGGATATGTTCATTCATTAGACAGACATGTACTTTGCTAGACACATAGAAGGATTGTGTTTGCTCTTAACAAACATATTGACTCAGAGTAGTTCACTGATTCTAGTAGAGAAGATACACAAAAATGTTTCCTTATTTTCAAAATACACTAATACTTGAAAATACTAAAGGGAAATGGGCTGCTGTGTTTAGTTCTCAATTAAATTCATTCACAATGTTTTCGAAAATTGTATTTTTGAGATTCATCAAAGAAAGTATAAAAATTATTCTTAATTCAAGGGAATGTTCTTGGGGAACACTAATAAACACAACCACCTTAAGAATTTGGAGAAGATTACACAAGAAATCACAAGATTACTCGTAAAATTGAAAGTCAGATGAGGAGAAGAAGCAAATAAAAATTTAAAAATGAACAACAGAGTAAGGACACAAATGTATAGATTCTAAGGAGCTGCCTAGTTGTGACAGGAAAGTTTGAAATTTGACAAGAAAGGAAATATATTTCTATTGTAAGAAAGTAGGGCAAATACTAATACTTCCAACAAAAGCAAAGGGTTTTTTTTTTAAGTAACAACTTTAATGAGATAAAGTTAATACACAAAACTACACATATTTAATGTATACAGTAAGATGAGTTTAGACATTTGCATGAACCAATAAAATAATCTCCATGGAGATTCCACCAAATTTGGGGGAAGAAAAAATATCTTGGCAGCACTCCTGAAGTCCTCAGGCCAGGAAACCAGGTATCCACCTTCCAAGTCTTTGTAACTCACATGTTCTTGCAGTCAAAACTAGGAACTAGTTATTCCAAACTGAGAACCGAGGACAAAGGTCCCCTACTCTGTTAGATCCTGTAGACTTTTCAGTGTTTAACTGGCCTCTTCGTTGCCTTTCACTGACCTTCCTTCTTTGTGTCCCACTTTTTCTTTCTTTCTTTTTTATTCACTTATTTAATTAATAGAGCTCTTTTTTTTCTGTTGCACAAATTGTCTTCTTATTCCTAGGACACAATTTGAGTGGGATCACACCAGTACTTCTGTTGGTTTTACTCCAGTGGCCTTTTGCCCCAGGGCCCACCTGTGGCCAGGGTGTCCCTATGGCTGCCTCTTCCCTCATTCTCTAGAGATCCTGACTTTCCGTCTTCCCAGCCGTAATCGTGATCATCAGTCTCCTGGGGCTCTGTTCCTCTAGCTTCATCCTTTTTGGTGTTCATACTTCAAGGCCTAACTCAAGGTATTTTAACACATTAAGGAATGACTGTGTTTCATAGTTTATGCCACCCAGAATAAGTTGCAATATTTTGGACAATGTGTGTATCAGGTAATATAAACCCATATTCTAGGAGTATACACTTGATCATTTTTTTAACTTCTATTACCAAAAAAGACAATGTTAAAGATATTCTGCAATTGGTGTAATGCATATGAGTACATTTAGGATTTGTTTTCCCTGCATGGTATTGTCAGAGTCAAGCTGGGGATTGTTAGCATTGTTTTTAGCTGTTTCTTGCAGCTGTTCACATTTCTCTCTCTTTCTCTCTCTCTCTCTCTCCTCTCTCTCTCTCCCTCTCTCTCCCTCTCTCTCTCTCTCTCCCCCCCCCTCTCTTTTATTCACTTTAGGCTCACCATGATTTTATTTGCATTAATGAGGAAAATTTGGAGTTTTCCATATTCAGATCCTTTCTATAATTTTTCTAGATTCAGAATTTTTTAAACCTCTTTTTCATCTTAATGGTTATGAGGAAGATACAGTAACACTTTTTATATTTTGAAATATCCTCTGACAACTTAAGAACTGAGGGAATTATAATTTGGGTGTGTCATGAGAACGAGCATCATGAAAGTCCAAAGAAAGTTCTGAAACTGCCAAGAAATATAGGCAGACTCATGGAAAGAAAATAATTGCATGCTCAGGGAATAATTATTTCAAGGACATTGAAAATAGAATGTAATCTTGAAAACATAATATAGTCCTAAGAATCATTATTAAGATATTGAAATTAAAAGCTGTTTTCAGTCTGTGATACTGAAACACCTGAACTATAAACTGAAGTGTGCTGATGTGTTTTTGTGCTAATCCAGCAAAACACTTCTGCAGCATTTCAATGGTAAACATTTATTTTCAGGGACTTTACTAATTTCTTTAGACCATGTGAATATGAATAAATAGGTAATGTTTTACATGCTTACAAATTTGTTTTCTTGAATGGTTTAATTTTCCAAGAAAGTCTCTTATCAAATTCACTATTAAGGTTCATTTTACTCAAAAACCAGTTGCAAATTGGACACTTCTACAGTGTGTTAAATCTTGCTTTTTCACTGATTTAATGAATCTCAGACTGTCTTATTTGATTGTTTGCTGACTTCCTGATTTCCAACTAATCAAAATACCATCTTATTCTCCACCAATTAGGTGGCTCTTTGGATATGATCCCAACAATGAGTAAGGACAAATGGCTACCTTTTAAGATGAATCTGTTCTCCTTATTAGTAGTCAAGCATTTGATAGTGGAAAAAATGTAAGGGAACTCAATTGGCCTCAAGTGTTTTCAGTACAGCTTTTCTCCATCCTTGGTAGAGTTGCGAAGGCTGGCTGCTCGTTTGGGTTAAATCATCTACCTAGTCAACAAAGTCATGTGTCATTTTCCATTAACAGACACAGACCTCATCAGAGTATTCATGTTTGCATCTGGGAGGCCTATGACTTAGGGAAATTCTAGCTCATTATTTTAATGAAGCAGGGACTCATCTTCAGTTTACTTTTAAAACATTTAAATCATGCCCTGCAGATCAGTGAAAATGCCAGCTCTCTGACCACGTGAACCTGAACACATCCCAGCACGCAAAAGGTGACCATCATCACAGGAAACTGGGAGCATAGGTGGTGCTATAGCCCATGCTACTTCTGTTGATGGGAAAATGAGACGTGACCTGAGAGCCCAGGAATCTTGTTTTTGCACATAATGGAAATAATACATTTTGACTCACACCTTGCTCTGTGATACAAAGCTCATCTTAGGTCATGGCCAATTGTAGTCTCTGCAGTGTTAGTGTGACTGACTCTAAGGCTGGAGGGTAGGCACTTTGCTGAGGAGGAATGAAGGGCAGAGGGAATCAGGTCATGTCTTTCTCACCCATGTCTGGGGATGTCTTGACCTTCGCAGGTAATATAACCTTTTCTGAGGGCCCCTGTCTTCTTAATTGAAAAATGACTGGATACAACTAAAAAATCTCTCAAGCTCATTAACATTTTTTGGTTCACTGCTTAGAGTGGGAAAGGGATTTTGAAATGTTGTAATGATACTTTTGACCTGCCTTAATGTGTTCATTAAGATTATTTTTGTTGTGTACAAAATATATACAGAACAGTACAAAATGATAAGAGTGCATACAGCTCAATGAATTTTTACACAATGAACACAGTGGTACAACTTCTACTCAGCTTGAGACAGAGTGTGATAAGGACCTTAGAAGCCACTTCTCCCCACTCCAACCGCTTCCTCTCTTGCCCAGTGGAAACCACCCTCCTGACATGGGACACTGTATACTGGAATCGGAAGTAATGTATCATTTTGGCATTATGAGATTCAACCTTGTTACTGTATCTAAATATAGCATTAGTCTACTTAGTTATGTTGTATATGACTTATATACTAAATATATAAATATATTAAAACTTATTCATTCATTCTGTTGGTGATAGACATTTGAGTTTCCAATTTTTGTCTATTATAAGGAACAGCAGTGAATATTCTCTTGGTTTGCATATATGCCTCTGAGTATACATAGGAATGGAATTTTCAGAGTCATAAATTTACATGCACAGCTGCAATAGACAGTAATAATCAGCTTTCCTAAGTGACTGTGTGAGGACACACTCCTAGAAGCATATATGAAACTTTCAAATGGTTTCAAATCCTTCCCAACACTTAGTCATGTTGATATTTTTCATTGCAGGTATCTGGTGGGTGTGTAGTTTCATATCAATGTGTTATTAATGAGATAGAATACATTTCATATGTGTAATGGCCACTTGGATAACCTTTATAATAAAGTCCTAAAATCTTCTGTGCATGTAAAAAAATTAGACCCTGTTTTTTTCCTCTCTCTTGATGGAAGTATTGTATGCACTATGAATATAAACATTTTGTCCCATTCTGAAATATATGTATTATAAAATCTTCTCTGACTCTATAACTTTCTATTTATACTTTTAATGGTGATTTTTGCTAAACAGAAATTTTTACTTTTTTAATGGAATCAAATTATTAATATGTCTTTAGGATTAGTGCTTTTGTACACTGATGGGAAAAAAAACAAACTCCACTTGTTCTAAAGTTGCAAAGGTGTTCTCACACATGATCTCCTACAAGTTTTATTGTTTTGCTTATCATGTGTAGACTGTTTAATTTTTGTATATGGCATGCAAAAAAGGCAACATTTATTTTGTCCGTGTGGTTATTGTGGTCAATTGTTTGTAAAGTGGTTGCAATGATTTTCTTTTGTGCACCCACACTTTTGGTGGCTGGACCATTTGCATTCTCACTGGAGGTAAATGAGAGTTCCTGTTTCTCCACATTCTCATCAGCATTTGACATTGTCAGCGTTTTGGATTTTCACTATCCTAAGAGATGTGTCGTGATGTCTCATTGATGTTTTAGTTTGCGATTTCCTAATGGTGTATGATGTTGAGATCTTTTTATATGCTTATTTGCCACCTTTATCTACTCTTTGATGAGGTGTCTGTTTGGACTTTTGTCCACTTTTTGTTTGTTTTCTTATTCTTGAATTAGAAGTGTTATTTTCATGTTTTGTATAACAGTCCTTTAGTGGCTATGTCTTTTACAAATATATTCTCTTAGTCTCTATCTTGTCTTCTCATTTTCTTGACATTTATTTCACGGAACAGACATTTTTTGTTTTAATGAAGTACAGATTGTCAATTATTTCTTTCATTGATTGTGCCTTTGATGTTGTATCAAAGAAGTCATTTTCATATCTAAGTTCACCTAGATTTTCTCCTATGTTATTTTCTAGGAGGTCTATAGTTGTACATTTTATATTTAGCTCTATGACCTATTGTGAGTTAATTTTATATGGGGTATAAGGTCTGCATTTAAATTCATTTTTTGATTATTTTATTTTAGTTTAGTTTTTGAAACAAAGTCTCATTCTGTTGCCCTGGCTGGAGTGCAGTGGTGTGATCTTGGCTCACTGTGACCTCTACCTCCTGGATTCAAGTGATTCTTCTTCCACAGTCTCTTGAGTAGCTGGGATGACAGATGCACACCACCACACCTGGCTAATATTTTTGTATTTTTAGTAGCGACAGGGTTTCACCATATTGGCCAGGTTGGTCTCGAACTCCTGACCTCAAGATCCACCATCCTCAGCCTTCCAAAGTGCTGGGATTACAAGTATGAGCCACTGCTCCCAGCAGATTCATTTTTTTTTTTACATGTAGATGACCAATTGTTTCAGTATGGTCAGTTTAAAAGGCTGTCTTTTCTCCATTTCATTACCTTTGCTCCTTTGTCAAATATCGTTTGATTATATGTATGTGGGTATATTATTGCTCTTTCTAAACTGTTTTATTGATCTAATTGTCCATTCTTTTGACAATACCACTTCTTCTTGAAGTTCATATTGTCAGTCTTTGTTCTCTTCTTTAAGTATTGCTCTGGTTATTTTGAGTGTTTTGCCTCTCCATATAAACTTTAGAATCAGTTTGTTTATATCCTCAAAATAACTTCCTTTAATTTTGATTGGCATTGCATTGAAGCTATAGATTAAGATGGAAAGAATTAATCTCCTGACAAGATTGAGTTTTCCTATCTATGGACATGAAGGATCTCTCCATTTATTTAGTTTTTCTTTGATTTCTTTCATCAGAGTTTTGTAGATTTGCTCATGTAGGTTTTGTACATATTTTGCTAGATTTTTATCTATTTCATTTTGGGGGTGCTAATATAAATGACATGTTTTTAAGTTTCAATAAATTCTGCTTGGTTGTCACTGGTATATAGAAAAGCAATTGAGTTTTGCATATTGACCTTTTGTCCTGCAACATTGACATAACTTATTTGTTCCAGGAGTTCCCTGGTGGATTCTTTCAAATTTCTACATAGACAGTCATGTCATCTATGAACAAAGATAGTTTTATTTATTCTTTTTCAATCTGTAAACCTTTTATGTAATTTTCTTGCCTTATTGCACTAGCTAGTACTTCCATTACAATGTTGAAAAGGAGTGATGAGAGGAGTCATTCTTATTTGTTCCTGATCTTAGTGGAGAAGCTTAAGATTCTCACCATTAATTATAATGTTAACTGTGTATTTTTGTAGGTGGAAATTCTCCTTTATTCCTAGTTTGCTGGGAGTTATTTTTATCATGAATAAGTGTTACATTTTATCAAATTTTTTTTCTTCATCTATTGATGTGATCATGTGTTTTTTCTTCTTTAGCCTGTTGATGCAATTGACTTTTGAACACTAAACAGGGCTTGCATACCTAGGATTCATCCCACTTGGTCATAGTGCATAGTTCTTTTCATGCATTATTGGATTCAATTTGCTAATGTTTTTTGAGAATTTGTGTATCTATGCTTGTGAGAGATAAGGAAAACTTTCTTTTTTTGTAATGTGTTTGTCTGGTTTTGGTATTAGGATAATGCTGACCTCGTATTATAATTTAGGAAGTATTTTCTTTGCTCCCATTTTTTGGAAGAGGTTGTAGAGAATTGGTATAATTTCTTCCCTAATCTCTGGTGTAATTCACAGAGAACCCATCTGGGCTATTTGTTGTTTTTTATGCATAGAGTCCTGATCTCTGAAGCAGTGGAATGTGGGACCAGGGTCCCAGAAATGAGCCAGAAATTTTCCAGTAAAGGTGGGCAACCACTTGAAACCAAGTTTGGAGGATGATCTGTTATTGCTCATTGTATTGTGATTATAGGTTTTTGTTTTTTGCTTTACTGGGAGAAGGGCCTATTTGAAATTTATAGGAGGGATTTAGTTGCTATTTGAAAAAACAAAAATATTTTAATACTCTTCCCCAAAAGCATAAATTATACCAAAGAACATCCTGGTAGAGAAGAGGACACTCTATTTATGGAAAAAGAAATTATTAGGTGGTCTTTAGCCGTCTACCAGTGAATTTTAGCAAGATTAATTTTCTCCTTGACTTGGGGGTCATCAGAAATGTTCCTGAGCATAGAGCATTGCTGGGGAAAATCCGGTGTTCCATGAAGAACCTCTGGAATCTGGAAGATAATATATAGGTGACTCTTAGCCTATGGGGAAAAAAGAATAAGAGGCAAAGAAAGAAAATTCCAGTCTTTGAGATAGACCGTGTTTTATTTTTACAACGTCCATATGTTGGCTGATTCTGGCAAGAAGAATGCATAAAAAGTGTCCTAATAAGAGCTTCTCACACTCAACACTTGGTTGTAATTATTCAGTTGCAGTTTTCCTCATAAGTTTGAGAAATTTAATAAATTTAAATTTCAAAAGTATCATCCTTCAGAAACTTTCAAACTTTTCCTCTTCCTGGACCAAGTACAATGTATAATAAATAATTTCAGAAAATGAAATCTCTGTATTTAAATGTAATTAAAATAAATATTTTATGTACCTCAGGAGAAAAAATTCTCCACTTTCTATACACAATATATGTTGTAAAATTGCATGGGAAGAAAGGCATACTTAGTGGCACATCCTTTGGTAACTCTGTGGACAGTCACCAGTAGCTCATCTCCTCTTTGTTTTAGCACGGCCCAAGCTATCTGCCTCGCTGATCAGCCAAAGCCTGTGAAGGAATACAAGTATCCTGAGAAACTGCCAGGAGAATTATATGATGCAAACACACAGTGCAAGTGGCAGTTTGGAGAGAAAGCCAAGCTCTGCATGCTGGACTTTAAGAAGGCAAGTGATTATTGGCACATACTCAATGCAACATGATTCATAAAACTGTTTTATTTAGTGTAACTGATGTTGATGTATTCTGCATTTATTGGGTACCTACCAAATGTCAAATCCTGTATGTTAAGGCTGGTCCTGTATAACAGGAAACACATGCTTTACTGGCAAAGAAGATGACAGGAGATACTATTGTGGGTATCAGTTTTCGCTAGAGAACCGACTTGGCCTGTTAGGTCGGATCTTTCTTTCTGATTTATCATGTGGAAGCTTAGCAATAACTTTTAGTCAGTGTAAGTTGGCAAATTAATACTCTGCATTTTTTAAAATGGTTTTAAAAAGCGAAGTCCCCTCCTCTCTTCCAATATAAGCATAGTTTAGTATAAAACAACAGCCTATCTAGGGCTACTGATTAATAAATTCTCCCCAAATAATGTATTTATAGAGTTGTCTCTCATAGAAGGTAGTATCCATTCCGTCAACCCCAGGGACTTTACCAGAGTGATTTCCTAACATCATTTCCTCATGTAACACAGAGACATATGCTCTTGCTAGAAAGGGAAAATCGAGATTTAGGAACTTGCTCTATCAAACACAGGACAAGCAACCCATAAATTAAATAAAAGTAACTATTTTTAAGGTTTCTTTTATTCTAGTTTATAATGAAATCAAGAAAGTAGATGAAAATATAGTCCTCTAGAAATTTCCAAACATTTCAAAATGCATTGGGAATACTCCCAACTTAAATCTAACATGATAATCTTCATTCTTAGAAACTCAAGCAGAGCTTCCCCAAAGATCCATTCCGGCTATGTGCCAGAACTGGATCTTTAGCTCCCCGGCTGGGGAGTCCCAGACTGGAGCAAGAGCTGTAAATCCGTCAGCAGCAGCAGCAGACATTCTCAATGCTGCCTTTTCTTGTGGGCAGAAGATATGAATTCCCTAAGAAATTTTTCTTGAATGTTACTCTTCTGTTTATTAAGGAAAAGGGACAAAAACTAATGGGTTGTGTCAAAGATAAGATCTTCTAGATTGTGCTTCTGGTTTCCTTGGTAGTTAGCTTTGTGACCATGGGCTGTGTCATTCGTGGTGCCCTGGTGTCATTTGGAAAACATAAGCAATAAAAAGTTAAATGCAGGGTGCATTTTTATTATTGAGGAAATATTTACATGCAGAGAAACACATTCATTTTGCATGTACAATTTGAATTTTAACAAATGTGTTCTCCCATGTTACCAGCTCAAGACACGTTTTATTTACATGAAGCCAGAACCTTCCTGGTTCTGGCTTTAGGTAAATAAAAAGGGGGCTATGCCCCCTCCTTCAGCCCCTCCCCAAATCCAGTAAGTTACGATTGTTCTCATTTCTATCATAATTGACTAAGTGTTGCCTGCTCTTGAACATCATAATTACCTTGCTCCATATATTAATATTAAAAGCAAAGTGTTTAATATTTCACCATTAGTGATGTTACCTGTTGGTTATTACACACATGCTGCTTATCAAACTGAGGAAGAAGTCATCTCTAATCCCAATTCGTTGAGAGATTTTATCACACAATTGTGTTGAATTTTGTCAAATTTTTTCCAAGATCTATTGATATAGTTATATGGTTTCCTCCTTCATTCTATTAATGTGGTAAATTTTATTAATTGATCTTTAGTTTTTTCCATTGGACTTTGAAGGTTAAGTCAATCTGCATTCCTGGGATAACCTCACTTGGTTGTAATCTATTGCTCATTTTTATAATTTACTGAGTTGATTTGCTAATATTTGCTCATAATTTTTACATTTATGTTCTTGATTGATATTATTGGGAAATTTCCTTCTCATAATTTCTTTTCAAAAATTGATTATCAGAGTTGTGCTGACCTAATAAAATCAGTTGAGCGTATACCCTACTCTTCTGCTTTCTTGAAGAGTTTGTATAAGAATGTTGTTGTTTCTTCCTTAAGTGTTGATTAGAATTTACCAGTGAGTTCTGTCTATGGAAAGGTTTTTGTAATTATTGATTCAACAACACTAACACATAAAGGCTTTTTCAGAAGACACTCCTAGCTAGACTAGGAGTGTCTTCTGATCAAATTCATTGGAAAAAGTAAAGGAATCATTAAAAGTGAAACTAAAGGAGATGTTTTTTCAATGAATATCTATGAATTTCTTTAATTACTGTTAGATCTATAATAATATATCCTCTTTCATTCCTTATAATGATAATATGTATTTTTAAAGCTTTTTTTCTTATCAGTCTAGTTGAGAGTTTGTCAGATTAATCCTTTCAAAAACATCAATATTGGGCTTAATGTTAATTTTTAAGAATTGTTTGTTGGATTCTTTTCTATTTCACTGAGTTTTGTTTTGTCCTTAGTATATTTCAAGGCTTAGCATGCCTGTCTTTTTCTTGCTTTTGAAGTAGCAGCTTGGATAATTGACTTTAAATCTTTCTTATTTTCTTAATAACTATTAAATATATTTAAAGCTATTAATTTCTTTCCAAGTACATTATCTGTATCCTGAAAATATTTACATATTGGGTTTTTAATATTATAAGCATAAAATATTTTCTAATTTAACTAGTAATTTCTTCATTAACCAATGTATTCGAAATACATTAAATATCATTTAATTGCCAAATAATTAACTCTCTAGATAACTTACTAGTTTTGATTTCTAATTTAGTAATTTTGTCAGAGAATATACTCTCCATATACTTTTGAAATATATTGACACATTTTGCATGGCTTAGCATATGATCCTATCTTGGTGAACATTCTGTGGAGACTTGAAATGAATATCAATCCTGCAGTGGTTGGGTAGAGTATTTAAGAATTAGCTATTTTTTAGTAAGATTTCTTACATCTTCTGCATAATCCATCATATTTGCTACTCGTTCCACCAGTTTCACAAAGATGAGTGTTAAAATCTCCAGCAATGGTTATATATGTTTCTATTTCTCATGTTAGTTCTATTAGTTTCTGCTTTATATATTTTGAAGCTCCATAATCAGGTTCACATACATTTAGGATGGCTATGTCATCTGACTCTTTTCTCGTTATAAAATACCCTTCTTGACTGTTGGGTAATATCACTTGGCTTGAATACTGCTGATCTGATATTAATGTAAACACAGCAGCTCACTTGGGATTGCTCTTTGCGTGATCACTTTTTCCATTCTTTTACGTTCAGTGGGTGTGTGTGTTTATATAAAATGTGCCTGCTGTAAATATCCTTTTGTCTAATATTTTTTCTGTTCAGTTGAACCATCTCTAACCTTTCACCAGCATGTTTAATCTATTTACATTTAATAAAAAAATTATATAGCAGATTTAAATCTACCATTTTGCTATTTATTTTCTATTAGTCTCATTTCTATTTTGTTTCTCTGGTCCCTTTTTCCTGCCTTCTTTCAGATTAAACTATTTGTTTAATTCGGTATTTTACCTTGACTTGCTTTTTAACTGTACTTCCTCAAGTTAATTTATAGAAGTTGCTTTCGAGATTACAGCATGCATCCCTAATTTAAAGCCTATGTAGAATGAACGTTGTGCCCACTTTGTGCAAAATGCAAGATCCTCACAGCAAGTGAGTCCATGCCTCCATTTTCTTTGCCCTATCATTGACGTGTATTTTACTTCTCTGCAAATTAAATGCCACATAATGCAGTGCTGCAGTTTTTGTTTTAAAATAGTTGCTTTTAAATAAGACAAGAATTTAGACCATCTTTTATATTTACTGTTTAGTATCTATGTTTTCCTATAGATCTGTTTCAAATTGGTATCATTTCCCTAAGGCCTAAAGAACTTCCTTTAGTATTTCTTACAGCACGTACGTGCTAGCCACCAATTATCTACAGTTCTCTTTATCTGAAAATGTCATGAATTCATCCTCAGTTTTGAAGCTGAAAACTGTCTAGACACTCAGTGAAATATACATTTGGCTTCGGTTTTAGTTCCTGAATTCCATATTTTATACTTTATTTTCTGCATTTTCCCAACTTGTTCACTTATTATCTCTACTTTTTCTTGAATAGTATATAATTTTATATTTCTGTCATATTATGTTGTTATGTATAAGGTGAGTCCTTTAGATCCTTGAAGACTGTTTTATTCTTCATTGGGGCTCATCTATTTCGGTTTTCTCTGGGTGCTCTGGTGTAGCCTGTACTCTCGTGTGTGGTTCTTCCCCGTGAGGCATGGACTTCTGGGCTCTCCACTCAATGCCCAGGATGCTCATTGAGGTCTCTCATTCTGTGTGAGCCAAAACTCCAGTTTCTCCCAGCTCTGTGCATCCTCTGTCTTGAAGCCCTTACCAGCTTTCAGCCTGCAGCTGCGGTCCTCTGCTAGGTCACCTGGAATCTTCTCCTATGTATCAGCTGCTGACCCCTCACCATCAGGACCTGCAGTAAATTTTTTTCTTTTTTTTTTTTTTTGAGAAGGAGTTTCGCTCTTGTTACCCAGGCTGGAGTGCAATGGCGCGATCTCGGCTCACTGCAACCTCCGCCTCCTGGGTTTAGGCAATTCTCCTGCCTCAGCCTCCCGAGTAGCTGGGATTACAGGCACACGCCACCATGCCCAGCTAATTTTTTGTATTTTTAGTAGAAACGGGGTTTCACCATGTTGACCAGGATGGTCTCGATCTCTTGACCTCGTGATCCACCCGCCTTGGCCTCCCAAAGTGCTGGGATTACAGGCGTGAGCCACCACGCCTGGCCTGCAGTAAATTTTAAGACAGACTCCTGGGGCCCTCAGCCCAATGCAACTTTTTTGTATATGAGCCAACTCCCACCTAGCTACTGAACAGGCCTCAACTCTGATCTCTGCATCCTCCAATCCGTGAGACTGCTGTCATCTGCCTGGATCCACCTCCCCACAGCAGGGTCTGCAAAGTGCTCCCAAGCAGAGAGGTGGGCAAATGTGGCATTCTCCTTGTATGTTTCCTTCTCTCGAGCATCATAGTAATGTGTTGACTACTGCCAAGACCTGAAACAATTGGTCCGTATATGTAGTATACATAATTTTATAGTTTTGTGGAGGTTTTGTTGTTTTGTTTTGTTTTGTTTTGCAGGAAAGTGAATTTGATACCAGTTACTTCATAGTGGACGGTAGAAGTATCTTTTGAAATTAAACAAGCAATACATCTATTAAAATCAGATAATATCAGATCACTCCTTAGGATATAAAATTGTTCTTGAACACAAACTTTATGTATTTTCTTTTCCTTTTCTTTTTCTTTTTTTTCGAGATAGATTCTCACTCTGTTGCCCAGGCTGGAGTATAGTGACACCATCCGGCTCTCAGCTCACTGCAACCTCTGCCTCCCAGGCTCAAGCAATTATCATGCCTCAGCCCCCTGAGTAGCTAGGATTATAGGCGCATACCACCTTGCCCTGCTAATTTTTTTATTTTTTGTTGAGATAGGGTTTCACCATGTTGGCCAGCCTGATCTTGAACTCCTGATCTCAAGCAATCCACCCACCTTGGCCTCCCAAAGTGCTGGAATTACAGGTGTGAGCCACAGCACCCAGCTCTGTATTTTCTTTTAAAAATTTAAAGCTATGTGTGTGACCAGTATCTCTCAGACACCAAATCTCAAAATTAGATATGATGTGGCAATTAGAGATATTTTTATTTTCTATGTGAATTGAAACATCTCAGAACAATTTAAACTATAAAACTTATTTTTTTAAAGAACACCAGCTAAATTTTTATTTTTAAAAGGGCCTATTCTGTTCAGATGAAATGTGGAGATCAAGAAGTTTCTCAATGGAAGATATAAAACAGGAAATAACAATAAGAAGCAAATAACCCAGTGCCCAGACCAGCCTTGGGCACATTAGACTCACTCAGAAATGTGCTAATCTAAATGATGGATGGATGATATTTTAGAAAGGGATGAATCTCTTTTAAATACCTATCACTAGTTTGAAAATTGAATAGACAATATGAATTCATATGCATCCTTCTTTTGTATAAAAGAATGTATATTTGGTGCATATGCATGTTTACATATATAACAATGGCTTTCTCTGTACACTGATGTGAAATGATAATCAGAATTAGTGATAAAAGCATCCCTCTGCTTAAAATATAAACAATGACAATGCACTGTATATCTGACTATAACATCAATTGTAACTGCATTCTTTTCTTTTCTGTAAGTTATTGGGGTACAGGTGGTATTTGGTTACATGAGGAAGCTCTTTAGTGGTGATTTGTGAGATTTTGGTGTACCCATCACCCAAGCAGCACACACTGCACCATATTTGTAGCCTTTTATTCCTTGTCCTGCTCCCACTCCTCCCCACAAGTCCCCAAAGAGCACTGTGTCATTCTTAGGCCTTTGTGTTCTCATAGCTTTGCTCCCACATGTCAGTGAGAAGATAGGATGTGTGGTTTTCCATTCCTGAGTTACTAAACTTAGAATAATAGTCTCCAATCTCATCCAGCTCACTGCAAATGCTGTTAATTCATTCCTTTTTATGGCTGTGTAGTATTCCATCATATATATCACAGTTTCTTTATCCACTTGTTGATTGATGGACATGTGGGCTGGTTTCACAGTTTTGCAATTGTGAATTGTGCTGCTATAAACATGCATGTACAGGTATCTTTTTTGAATAATGACTTCTTTTCCTCTGGGTAGATACTCAGTAGTGGGATTGCTGGATCCAATGGTAGTTCTACTTTTAGTTCTTTAAGGAATCTCCACACTTTTTCTTCTGGTTTTTCCATACTAGTGGCTGTACTAGTTTACATTCCCACCAGCGGTAAAGAAGTCTTCTCTGTTTGCCGGATCCATGCCAACATCTACTGGTGTTTGATTTTTTGATCACGGCCATTCTTGTAGGAGTAAGATGGTGTCCCACTGTGGTTTTGATTTGCATTTCCCTGATCATTAGTGATGTGGAGAATTTTTTTATATGTTTGCTGGCCATTCATATATCTTCTTTTGAGAATTGCCTATTCATGCCCTTAGCCCATTTTTTGATGGGATTGTTTGCTTTTTTTTCTTACTGGTTTGTTTGAGTTTGTCGTAGGTTCTGGATATTAGTCCTTTGTCAGATGTATAGATTGTGAAGATTTTCTCCCACTCTGTAGGTTGTTTGTTTACTCTGCTGACTGTTCCTTTTGCCGTGCAAAAGCTCTTTGGTTTAATTAGGTCCCGTATTTATCTTAGTTTTTATTGCATTTGCTTTTGGGTTCTTGGTCATAAAATTCTTTCCTAAGCCAATGTCTGGAAGCCTTTTTCCAATGTTGTCTTCTAGAACTTTTATAGTTTCAGGTCTCAGGTTTAAGTCCTTAATCCATCTCGAGTTGAAGAGTGCAGTACAGGCAGTTTGCGGAGGTGAATCTGGTGGCGTGCCATTCACAATCCTGAAGCACCACAATACAGCGTCAGCCCAGCAGTCTGAAATGTCTGCTTTATCTGGGGCGTTATGTTGTGATGTGAAACCTTAACCAAGTTCACATTACTGAAATTGGTCTTTGTGAACTTAACTCTTAAATTATGGACTAGAATAAAAAGGGAGAGGCTTCATTAACGAGAGTATACCTTAGCTGCAAAGATTAAGCAAGAGTAAACACTCTGCATAGGTTTTAACTCTTTTCTGCCCAAGCTAAGCGTTTGTTATTACATTTTGTCTTGCTTGCGTCCTATCATGCTGTGTCAGCATCGCTTCGGTGGCCTGACCCTGCAGTCTAAAACATAAGCCGCCAGAATTGCTTTGAAATTTGATCACCTTAGCATCCAAGGTACTGTTGTTAAATTGGGAGCTCCCACAAAACCAAGCAAGTCTGGCATTCCAACTGCCTGGACTCTAGAACCATGATTTAATAGAATCTTTGTTCCAAGAAGACTCTGAAGTTTCACTAAGGATATAATGACCTACAACAATCATGCTTTAATAAAATCCTGGTATGTTATGTACCATGAAGTTAGCAGTTAAGTCAAAGTGATGAAGTTGGAGGGAACAATTGAGTTTTGGCTATTCATTTGTAGTTTTCTTTTTAACTTTTTAATGTTTATGGATCCATCATAGTTGCAGATGTTTATGGGGTACATGTGATACATTGATACTGAAACAGAAGAGTTCCCTTATCCCCCTCTCAGGACATGAGACAGGGGTGTGGCTCGCTCCTTCTGTCACCCATCTGCTCAAACCCTGAGGGGGAGCATGCAGGCAGGCAAGTATAGAGACCGTGGGGAGCACTTTTGGGTTCCGGCCACACCGCAGTGTCTAGGGGTGGGTGTCTGCAACTCCCAAAGCCCAGGTGGGCGTGTGTTCCAGTGCACTCCTTCGGCTTTGCCATCTGCAGGCTGCTTGTGTTGACCAGCTCCGTAGATCCTCTCTGCCTTATTCCAAGGGCAGAGGGCCAGTGTGATAGCATTCTGTATCCCAAGTTCTTTCCCAGTGTACTGGAAAAATTGGGTCACCCTTGTGGGCTCAAAGATGAGTGCAAGGTTTTATTGAGTGGTGGAGGTGGCTCTCAGCAAGATGGATGGGGAATCGGAAGAGGAGGATCGAGTAGGAAGTTGGTCTTCCCCTGGAGTCAGGCTGCCCAGCGGGATGGACTCTTCTCTGACCGCCCCCAGAGGAATTCCTCTTAGCGTCCAGACATCCCTCCTCTCTTCCTCTGCCACGTTCTTCCTCATTCCGCCGTCGCCGGTCTGCCAGTCTGCTGGTGTCTGCCGGTCTGTTCCTCTGCTTCTCTCAATGTCCAGCCACTGTGTGTTTGCCCATTAAGGTCTCGGGTTTATATGGGCACAGAATGGGGGCATGGTAGGCCAGGGTAGTCTTGGAAAATGCAACATTTGGGCACAAAAACAGGAGTGCCTGTTCTTATGTAGGTCTGTGAGCACAGGCCCGGGGGGGAAGCCCTAACCAGGGACCCCTCCCTTCTCTACCCAGCACTATCCTGTCCCCTCCCATGTCAGTACAGTCATACAATGTGTAATGATCAAAGCAGAGAAACTGGGATATCCTCCACCTTCAATGTTCATCATTTCTTTCTGTTAAGAATATCACACTCTTCTAGTTATTTTGAAATATACAGCACGTTGTTAACTACAGTCGCCCTATGGTGCTGCTGAAAGCTGAACATTAGGTGTTGTTCCTTCTGTCTGACTGTGCTGTTGAGCCCATTAACCAGCTCCTCATTATTCCTCCCACCCCTCTTCCCCACACTTCTCAGCCTCTTGTAACCATCATTCCACCACTACCAAATCCATTTTTTCACTGCCACATGTGAGTGAGAATGTGCAATATTTTACTTTTGTCATTGCAACTCTTTAAGACACTACTGTTTTAATTTGTTTGTCTGGAACAGAGTGTCATGTTTATTAAATAGCAGACAAGTACATCTATAGAATAGCAAGGTCCAAAATGATATTTTGTTTTGTTTTATTTATTTTTGTTTGTTTGTTTTGAGACAATGTTTTACTCTGTCTCCCAGGCTGCAGTGCAGTGGTGCAATCTCGGCTCACTGCAACCTCCACCTCCTGGGTTCAAGCAATTCTCCTGCCTCAGCCTCCAGAATAGCTGGGACTACAGGCATGTGCCACCACGCCTGGCTAATTTTTGTATTTTTAGTAGAGATGGGGTTTCACCATATGTTCTCGATCTCCTGACCTTGTGATCCACCTGCCTTGGCCTCCCAAAGTGCTGGGATTACAGGTGTGAGGCACCGCACCTGGCCCTAAATGATGTTTTAAATGTTGAAAGACAGTAACATGGGTTATGATCTTTCAAGTTTCTTCTAACTTTATGATAATTTCCAGCCCTGAGGACTGGAGTTGGGGATCGATCAGGTCCCAAAATGAGGCTGAAAAACACAGATGGCCTGAGCCAAAGCACAGACTGAATTAGAGAGCCACATAATTTGGTGGTAAGCTATCACCAGCAGCCTATATTTGAAGGCTTTTTACTTTAAGAAGTTGAAAGCCCGTACCTTTAACAGTGTCTTCCATCAGTGTTCATTCTGCAAAATGCTCTCCAAAACTGAAACATAGGAATATTCTGAAGTTACTCTGAACGGTAGTCTGAATCATGGCCATCTTAAGTCATCTTTGACTTTTTACGATCATTTACTGATTCTTGTGAATGTTATTGTACCTAAAGCTTTCCTGCTCCTCTGTCACTGGTGTTCATAGGAGCAAATGAAAACACGTTCAATGTGCCCAGGAAGTGTTTATTCAAAGACAAGTAGCAAGCACTGTAACAGGCAATGATAAGGAACATAGTAAAATAATTTAACATTTTAAAACACCATTTACTTTGTATTGTCTTGACTAGTCTTAGAAACAGCTGTGAATTAGGACCCTAGCTCCCTAACATCACAGCAACCACATGGCAGAGCCCCAAACGCAGATGGATACCTGGGCCAGAGTCTCCTTGAGCCCTTGAAGTGAGACAGGAAATGTGCAGTGCCTTAGTGTCCTTAGCTGCCCAGCGCTGAGCTGAGCTCGTTACCTAGAACCACTTCATGTAGCCCCCAGGAAAGTCGATGATTGAACGTTGTTATCCTTGTGCGCACAGTGAGGACTCAGGGGTCCTGCCTGCCCAGATCTGCCTGCACAATCCACTCTGGATCTGCTCATCTACCTGGGGATCCTAAACTCTACTGGACCATCATGGCCATCTCCCAGATCACCCAACCACACGAGCAGCTTCTGCTCTCACATTCGTTCATTCATTCCTTCACTTCGGTATGCACGCTCTGCCTCCTGAAGCAGTAGATCCCTACACCCCATTGGTCGAGGAGGTATCTCTGAGCCACTCAGGGCCTGCCCCACCTCTCTCTCTAGTCTCCATTTCTGACCCATCATATTGCCAGTCAGACATCAAGCCGGGGTGCACAGGCTGTGGTTCTAAGAGAGCTTATTTTTATCCTGGCATTCTATCAAGTTGTCATTCCTGCAAGCAAATAGAGTTGTCCAGTTGTCTGTTTAGAAAGTTACATTCAGGGCTTTTGCATTCATGGATTCCTTGGGTTCTTCATACATTTTTTATCTCTAAACATCGTTCTGGCCAAGAGCAGAGGCCCCTGACACCATATACTAATGGGCATAATTAAAGCCTGTCTGAAGGAGAGCAAACCCTGGTGCTCAGCAGCAGTGTTCACGGGAGCAGCTATGGGAACATCACTGTTCCCTGCTGACAAAGACCTCAGCCAGGCAAAGCCCCGGCCCTCAACACAACACACTTACCACAGTGGCGAGGATCCCGGGGGACTCGAAAGTTCATGACATTTAATTGCACGATGATTGTAACCATATGAGATTTTAAACAATAGCACCACGTGAAAGCAGTTGATATCTGAATTAAAACGCTGAACGTTTACTTGTTAATATTTCAAGCTCCAAAATCTGGTTTATTGCTGAAGGAGATATAGCCAGGGAAAACATGAGGCTGTGTCTTTAATAAATACCTTAACTTCTAAGTATATAATTAAATATCTGCAGGAGATTTAAGAACTAGTGTGAAAACCCTTCATGAGATGACTCACACAGTGCAGAAAACCTTCCTTTAACATCGCTCAAATCCGGAATGAGATCACCGTGCAACAGAACGCCGTCTTCCAAGCCGCACTAGGTTGACGTGCTTCATTGCGCTGCATTTTCTTTATAACAAGAATTACCCAGTAGATGCAGCCATTTAAATTCTTGTAGAATAATGTAACACTTGTTAAAATATTCCAAACAGTTGTGTGGACAATTTAAGAAATGTTTTCATCATGTCCAGTTGAATCTACCACCAGCATTCCAGAAGCTTCCATCATTTCACAAGTCCTACTGTTTGCCCTTCACTAAGACATTCTTTTGGACTCAGTAAAAAACTCCTCCTTGCACTTGGAGTGTCTTTCATAGTTTATAAATCTTAGACTTTGTCCTACTTTGCTGCCAGGTCAGCCCTGTGGGTCTTCCTTCCCTTGCAAACACCTTTCATTCCTGAATCTTTCATTCATACACTCTTATTCCTTAAATGCTGGCCCCTTTCCTCCTGACAGACTCCTCTAGCTCAGGATTTGGCTCAGACATTATGTCTTCTCTGACTTCATATCTGAGTCCTCAGGAACCACCCTTTTTTCTTTCTGAGAAGTTCACCCTGCCTTATGTTCTTCTTTTCATTGGGGCATCTCTTTCTGTATGAGCCAAATGGTGATTTACAGAAAATTCCTTCTTTACCCTATGAAGACCAAGAGGCAAAAAGGGTTATATTCACAATGGAACCTCTTGCCTGGTGATATGCCTAACATATTTTAAGCTTTAATCCCAGATTTGGGGATGGTAGATGCATGGTTAAATGGATGGATGGATGGATGGATGGGCAAGCCAACAAGCATCCTAAAGATCCTTAATTCAAAAACAAGAATTCACACTTGGAGAGATTCTTGGAAGGTGGGGCTGAGAAGGATACTTTATGAAATATTAGTTTTTTAATTTTAATTTTTTATAGTTTTCTACAATGTCTGAATTAAGCATATTTTACTTTTTAATTTAGAAAATATAATTTTGTTAAATAGATAACACATTAAGAGATGGAATTAATTTGAACTAAGTCTAGAACATGAGTCTCCTCACTCCTCACTCTATTGTATTCTATCATATTGCTAAGTAGGCATTTCCTTGTGAATTATATCTGTTGTTTTCACCTTAAATCTTTCAGCAATGTTTTTATCATAGGTGGACAATATGATGTAATCCTAATGAACTTATAAAAAATTTCTTTAGGACATCTGTAAAGCCCTGTGGTGCCATCGTATTGGAAGGAAGTGTGAGACTAAATTTATGCCAGCAGCAGAAGGCACTACGTGTGGGAATGACATGGTAAGAAGCTTTCACGTTCAGTCATTCATTCCTTCACTTAGGTATGCACGCTCCTATAGGTACAGCAACCCATGAATCTTTGCTCCTCTTGCATTGGTATTTTTAAAACCTGTATTTTTCATACACATATAAATACCCATGCTCCTATCAAACACTGTGTTTATTTTATATTGATAATGTGAAGAGGAATCTTTTTCTCACTTTTGTGAAAATAAAACTGATGAGCTACCTGGAATTCATGGACATAGAAGTCAGACAATAGGTGATGACAGAATTGATCTATTGAGGGGAAACATTAAGCCATTGATCACCATTTATCCATGGAAAGGACCAGCATGAAGCAGTGCTGTGAAAGCCACAGAACTTCGGGTTGAAGACCCTGGGGCACGTGATTTTCACCTTTTGTTGCTCCTGTGAGAAGAGAGAGCTATGGTAGAAAAAGAAGTATACAAGATGCTACAGCAATGTGGATGAAGCTGGAGGCCATTGTCCTAAGCAAACCAATACAGGAACAGAAAACCAAATACCACGTGTTGCCTAGTAAGCAGAAGCTAAACACTGAGTACACGTGGGCACAAAGATGGGAACCGCAGACCCCAGGAACTACTCGAAAGGGAATAGTGGGAGGGGGCAAGGGTTGAAAACTTGTCCAGTATTATTCTCGCTGCATGGGTGACGAGGTTATTCAAGTACCAAACTTTAGTGACACGTAATTTACCCATGTAACAAATCTGCACATGTACCTCTGAAGCTAAAATAAAAGTCAGAAAAAAATAAATATACAAGATAACAAGTTTATTACTAAATGGTAAAGACTGACGATTTCATTATTAAACCTTTAAAAAATTATAATACTCCATAATAACATTTTAATTCTTTTGATTTAACTTATGATTGCATTTTTAAATATAAAAGACTATTGATAAAAATAGAAAGATCCAGGATCCAAATTATCAGTATAACTATTTTTGCTTTTTATATATCTGAGCTTTTTAGCAATACTAGTGAATATGAAATGATATTTAGGCATTGATCTAGTATGGTATTTGAACATGCCTAATTATCATTGATCTATTATATTTAAATACCAAAGAAAACATATCAGAGTTTATATATATTCAAAGTGACTACAGACAGAAAGGTTTTAAAATGTTAACAAACAATGCTAACATGTGTTTTCAGGTTAAATTATTGCATTGCCAACTGAAGAAATGAACAGAAATAAGATAAATTTATTTGAGACTAGCCCCCAGCAACCATTCATTCTGGGCACGTTGCTAATATGCTTTTTTATTCAGTCCCTCAAAGGGCATGAGATTGATCATCGAATTCTTCTAATTCATTGAATTCTTATGCTAGTGATACAGATAACAATAGTTGAATTAATCCATAATAAATAACAATGCTTTCAGTTTCTTGAAAGAAAATGGGTATAATGAGATGTGGCGTGGAAATTCCAATTGTCAAAGGACATCAGGCAATTTACCTGAGTGTTAAGCTGAGGATAATCATGACTTTTCTGCTGTCATTGATCAAAATGTATTCTTCAGGTGATCATTTGCAAAATTATGCCTATTTCTTAAAAGATCAACAGCCTTTCTGATGTGGCCCTTGAATTATTGCCTGCATGAAACATGAGGTGGTTCCCAGGCATCCTGCTTTCTTTGTGATCGGAGGCTACTTTTTCCCGAATAATGTAGTTGTGATGCTCTTTCAAAATAACCCATATGTTCTAGTTACATTTTATTTATCTCAAAAGCACCATTAAATTAATTTCCATTGATATTTGACATTATTTTCCCTTGTATTTCAACAATAGCTTTTTCCTTTGTACCAAATTAAAAAAAAAAAAAAGAACCTATGTCGAGATAGAGTAGGTTTCTACAAATTACACAGCTGAACCCTGGGCCAAAGCTATAAAGTATTCTGTCCAGGGTCGTCTGGCTGTTCAGTGGCCAAGATGGGACTCTAAACCAAAGCAGATAACTGAGGCAAATCTCAATGAATGTAGAGGTTTCCTTTTCCAAGGTTGAGGACATGCTCTGGGAGGGGGCAGGACACAAATCACAGAAGTATCTGTGACCCCTGCTCTTTGCAGAGAGGATTTGATGACTTCAATATTTAAAGAGGAAAGAGCAGCAAGGGAAGCAGGAAAGAAGAAAAGAGGGGAGGGCAGAGAAACGAGGCAAGCGTTCTTTTGACGCTTCAGTGGACACTTACTGAATCCACATTTTACATGTGAAGTGGAGGAAGCAGGCAAATATGCATTTGTCCGGGGTGGGTGGAAGGATGAGTTTTAGTCTTGTCTTTGTCCTGTACCTGTGAAGACAAGCTGTTAATTCACATGGTCATGATGAAATTCAACTGAGCTCTGTTTTAGGGTAAAGATTTGGGGGCCCACAAAGAATTTCCTTGTGAGCAATTTGTGAGGGGGGCCACCTGTGGAGACCGCCACGCCTTCCATCTTCACAGCTCTCTGTTTAGAAACAAAATGCCAGGTGATTTTTGCACAACTCCGTCCTCAAGCTCAATTTTTCCTTTTGGTATAGTGAATGTGAAGTTCCAAGATTTTATTTTCCTTTCTCACATTGTATTAGTCTTTTCTCAGGCTGCTAACAAAGACATACCTGAGGGTGAATAATTTATAAAGGAAAGAGGTTTAATGGACTCACAGTTCTACATGACTGGGGAGGTCTCACAATCATGGTGGAAGGCAAAGGAGAAGCAAAGTCATGTATTACATGGTGCAGGCAAGATAGAGCTTGTGAAGGGGGACTCCCATGTATAAAACCACCAGATCTATTGAGACTTATTCACTATCATGAGAAAAGCATGGCGAAAAACTGCTCCATGATTCAATTACCTCCCACCAGGTCCCTTTCACCACACGTGGGAATTGTGGGAGCTACGATTCAAGACGAGATTTGGGTGGGGACACAGTCAAACCATATAAGACATCCAAGTCTCATATAAACAGTCCCTTTTGATATTAGTCATGTGTCTGGGTGTCATTAGTTTGCATGTGCACCTGAAGTGTATCAGTTTAGACGTCTGTGTGGCCAGTGGGCAGTATCCCAGTGCTGTTCCTCTTGATGGGAACCTGTCTCCTCCCTCCGTTACTGAGGATGCTGCTGAGGCTCCACAGTAGTTGCATAAGGTCATAAAATGGACTGAGATTTATTTCAGTTTTAATGCCAAATTCTAAACTTAGTACACTGTGTACATTTCATCCTCAAAACAACCCTACAGGTGAGCCTAGTGCAGTCCCCATTGGACATACCAGAGCTCTTCTGGGAAAGGGATCCTAGGTTCATCTGCTCAGCCCAGGAGAAATCTAGGGCAAGGGGTGGGGACCACAGCTGAGATGCTTGCCTGACGGAGTCTAGCTCTTCAGTCACCGGGGACCCCTCCTGTGAAATCAAACCAGCTGTCACTGTGTGATTACATCAGGTCCAGTGCTAGGCACTTGGCCCAGTCCTCACATTGAAACCTCCTTCTGAACTTATTCTGGTAGTTTCTATCACCCGTAATTTCAGAGGAGGACATGGGGCTCAGAGCACATGGGTGCCTTCCCCAGGTCACACAGCTCGCAGAGTGGATCTGTGATGCCCATTTGATGACTCTGTGCTGCTTTTTCTGCTTTACTACACTGCTCCCCTGCATCTGCTGCATTTAGTGTGACGTGCTTATTTTGTGAACATAATCGCCACAGGCATAGGCACTTGGTTGTGTCATCTTACTCTCTAAGACAAAGGCTTTTTCATAAGCCACAGTATCTGCCAATAAAATACAAAACTGCCATAAAGCCAGTCCTAAGAAACCTAGTTAGTATTTCAGTGGACATCTGTATGTATATTTAACACAGCATTCTTAATCCTGACCCGATGGCTCCACAGGTCTGTGATCTGCCCAAAATTATATCTAATATCGTGTGTGTGTGTGTGTATTTCCCCCAACCCCTTAGGAGAAGTTATAGTGCTTTCTCATCAGATTCTCAAGAAGTTTTTTTTGTTTTAATACTTTTTAAAAGTAGGAAAATCTTTTAAGGATACTCTAGCAGAAATAGCAAAAGATGTATGAACCACAGTTACTTTTGCATCAATTTAATAAACGCATCTTTTGCTATTTCTTTTGCCATTACTTTTATTTGCAAAAACTGCAATTACTTTTGCATCAGCCTGATACAAGGAAATTAACTGCAACAGCCATTATCACAGCAAAAAACTGGAAATTATGCAAATGTCCATTGACAGAGGACTGGTTGGATAAACACCCCATGAAATATTATGCATCTGTAAAAACGGTATGAGGGATGTGTCTATATGCTTCTGTGGAACGATGTACAGAACATATCGTTAAGTGAAAAGAAGGATGGAAAAAATTCTGTGTAATATGCTATGATTTATCAAAGAAAAGGAAATACTGATTAATACAGTTATTTGATTATATTAAAAAAGGATAAACCCTAAATGCTGAAAAATCTTGTAAATATTTTAGGTAACTTAAAATGCTATTAAATAATCCCTAAATATCAAAGGCGGAATGGAACATTTTGACCTAATGTATCAAGTTGTTGGCTTAACGAGAATCCTAACAGAGGAATTATTTCAAGCAACTTTAAAACCCAGTAATTATATTGTATATTTCAACTGGGATAGATTCAGTGGAGAAAAAGGTATTATAAATAACAAACTATTCACAGTAATTATGTTATTACTGATGGATTTACTTTGCTAGGATAAAGGCAGTACTAAATGTGCTTATATTGTTAAGAACCAAGATTTTTAATATGTAAGAGAAAAGAGATGCATATACAAAATTAAAGAAACTAATTAACATTTATAGTCCTAAATTTAAAATTAATACATTTCTAAGGACGAATGAAGTATTTTTTCTTTAAAATTAAAATTTTTAGAGACACACACACAGAAAAGCGCTGTTTACCAACTCAGTAACAATGACCCCCTTTCGTACAGATTAACAGGCTGCAGCCTCTTAATCTAGTTTTCCCAGTAAAAGGAGCCAGATCTTCTTGTGTAAATGGGTGATTCCAGGCCTGTAACAAGGAATGTACAGAATGAGCCTGGGATACCTTGCTGAGTCAGAAAGCTAGAAGCCTGCCAAAGATTCCTGGCTCCTGTCAAGAGGAAACTCAAGTAACGTTTCCAAAAGAAACATATGACATTAGCATATTTTTCTTTATCATTTAGAGAAAGCATCATGGTTTTCCTGTACGAACTCAAACTCAGGGTACAGAGACATTTGATGAAGGTTGTTTTTTCTGAAAAGAAGTAATCCAGGCCAGGCGTGGTGGCTCACGCCTATAATCCCAACACTTTGGGAGGCCGAGGCAGGTGGATCCTGAGGTCAAGAGATCGAGACCCTTCTGGCCAACATGGTGAAACCCTGTCTTTACTAAAAAATACAAAAATTAGCTGGGTGTGGTGGCGTGCACCTGTAGTCCCAGCTACTCAGGAGGCTGAGGCAGGAGAATTGCTTGAATCCGGGAGGTGGAGATTGCAGTGAGTCGAGATCACACCACTGCACCACTGCCTGGTGCCTGGCAACAGAGTCAGACTCTGTCTCAAAAAAAAAAAAAAAAAAAAAAAGAAGTAAGCCAGCCATCATGAAAAAGAAAAAAAGACAGAATTAGAATATCATTATTCTTGCAACACTCAAAGACGTAAGGGATCTAGGAAATAATTGTTAATGCCTGCTGAAAGCATTATCTGGGAAGCTGGTGGGGACCTTTGCAAAGATCAGCCTACATTCCCTGAACACTGAAGCATCCTAACACCAATGTTCCAAGCCTTACCAGGCATTCTATGTGCATCTTCATAAAGCCATCCATGGCACACTCTCCCCAAAATCCAATTCTAAACCTAACCAACACCTTACATCCAACTGCCTGATTGCAGCAGATCTAGGGAGCCCAGGGACATGTCCAATGGCACCAGAGAGGCAGCCGGTAAGATTAGAACAGGAAAAATGTGGCACATATACACCATGGAATATTATGCAGCCATTAAAAATGAGGAGTTCGCGTCCTTTGTAGGGACATGGATGAACCTGGAAACCATCATTCTCAGCAAACTGACACAAGAACACAAAACCAAACACCACATGTTCTCACTCATAGGAGGGTGTTGAACAAGGAGAACACATGGACACAGGGAGGGGAGCACTATACACGGGAGTCTGTTGTGGGGGAGTGGGGGGGACAGCGGACTGGGGAGGTGGGGAGGGATAGCATGGGGAGAAATGCCAGATATGGGTGAGGGGGAGGGAGGCAGCAAATCACACTGCCATGAATGCACCTATGCAACAACTTTGCATGTTTTTCACATGTACCCCAAAACCTAAAATGCAATTAAAAAAAAAAAAAAAGAATATAGAAACTCCCAACAAAGAGATCCCTCCCTTTATCACGTGAATTCAGGTAAAAGAGAATGTCAAGGGAGAGTTTGAAAGTGGAGAGAGACGTGAGAAGCATGTCAGCCAAATGCAGTAAATGGACCATGTTTTGATTGTGATTCTATGTTAACTAATAGAAAAAAGGCACCACATTGGAATTTTGAACACTCACTAGACATTTGGTGATATTAAGGAATGACTGTAAGTTTCTAGGTATGATAATGGTGTTGTGGTTAAGTTTTCTAAAGTCCTTAATTTGGGGAACCCTTCGTGCAAGAGCTTTGAAGAATGATTTCAAGTCTGGGAGTCAGTGTTGGGAGAGAGAAAGTGGACGGGCATTTAGGTGAAGTGAGGCTGAGTGTGAGTTGATAAATGCTGAGGCAGCACTGCTGGTTTCAAGGGGTCCTCTACTATTTACTTGTGTATATCTTTAAATCTTTCATTAAAAAATAAGCTTTTTAGAAAAACAGAAGAGTGAAAGCTATTCTCATGTCAGTTTCCCCTTCTGAGTCTGGGAACTTCGCCAAGTAATAACAGCAAGTCAACAACCGTGTCATGATGCACGCTGAATTTGCTCACAGCTTCTCCGTAAAAACGGTGGTTCTTTGATAAGTTCAACATCCTTGCTTTCAAGACAGCGCTCCTGTCTTCCACTAGCCTGACTTCATTCTGGGGCTTCAAATCCTGTTCTTCTTCTTCAAAACAAGACATGTTTTTCCAGAAATATTTTCAGAGTTCTTCAACCTGTTGAAATTTTGTTTTCATGTTTCCTGTCTCCTGCATTAGAAAGCTATGACCAGATGGTTTTTAAAAACAGAAAAAAATAAACAACAATGACAACTAGCACACACCCGGCGTCTCCCTCCTCTCTGCACAACCAGCGCAACCTACTCCTGCCCCCACACCTGCGGGAGGCTGTCCAGGAGCAGGGGCCTATTCCAGGCAGCGGCTTCTCCTTGAGCCTAGGACCGTGGACTCTGTTCTACACCTGGGGGCAGGGCAGGTAGGGACGGAAGAGATGATGCTTTGCTTAAAGAAAAGGATTGAAGAATTGAGTGGATGAGGGTTACTCCTCAGAATGTCTTGTTTTTAAATTGAATGGTTCTTATTTCAGTAGCATTAAATGGAGCCATTTGAACTGCCATTGTATGTGCCGGCACTGGTCAAATCTCAGTGGTCTCATATGTGTTACCCTAATACATCAATTAATAATAGAAGTATCACTTTCCTCCTATGAAGGTAGCCTTTTTTTTTCTCTCCATACAAATCTAGTGGCTCTAATCTTGGAGATAAAAGAGGACTCAGCTTCAGGTCTCTGCAGCCCACAGCTCTTCTCACTCCAATGGGGCCAGGACAAGAGACAAACATCTTCCTTCTTCCTCCCAACAGACAGTCTAGACCTTTAAGATGTTTGAAGTCCACACCACACCACGCCGGGGACCACGGCTGCTGGACACGGCGTTAAGTAGTGCATAGCACTGATGTGTGGTGCAGTGAATTTGCCACGTGGAATTTAGCATGAATTAAAGTGGATGAGCACTCCTCTGGAGAAAGGGAAACAGAGAGCATCTCCAGCCTTCGTGGGGACAGACGAAATTCCACATGGATTGCTTCATTGCCTTGGAAGCTGCGTGACCTCAACAAGCCATCAGTTAATCCTCCAAGGCTCGGAGCCCAGGTGCTTTGGGGAGAAAGCACAGGGCACCGGCCCGAAATGACAAGGTGTTGAGCCACACGGAGCCTCCAGCTGCACTTTCCTACCTGGGACTCTCTCTGTTCTGAACACGAGATGTGAAAAGCACCTTGTTTTCAGGACACGTCAGAGTTCACCGACTTGGGAGTTGAACAGCCAGACTGAGTATTCAGATAACACTCCTTCATTGAATGTGTTAAGTTTCCAGGAGCTCAGACATTTGAAAGTTATTTTTCTATTCATCTTCCCTGTATATGGATTTACAGGAGGATGCTAGGTTTGGAAAAAAAAAAAAAGCAACATTGGATTTACTGTATTTGTATTAGGTGCTACTTGAGGGTAGGGAAGCTAATGTCTGCAGTTAACAAAATTCCCCACTACTCAGCCTTACAGTAGTAATGAGATGAACCCATCTACCTATCTGTCTGAGTCAAGTAAACTTATTTATGTCGAAAATTTTAGTGGTGTCGTGGAGGGCAGTGTGTGAAATACGGTGATGAAGGCCCCAAGCCCATTCATGGCCACTGGTCAGACTGGTCTCCTTGGTCCCCATGCTCCAGGACCTGCGGAGGGGGAGTGTCTCACAGGAGTCGCCTCTGCACCAACCCCAAGTAAGTATACCTTGACCTCCTTCCTCACAAACGAGTGACTTCCATGCCCTGAACCCTGCAGGCAGCACACCTGTGTCTCAGGTCTTTAGCTCTATTTTTTTTTTTTTTGAGACAGAGTCTTGCTCTGTCACCCTGGTTGGAGTGCAGTGATATTGTCTTGGCTCACTGAAACCTCCGTCTCCCGGATTCAAGCTATTCTCCTGCCTCAGTCTCCTATGTAGCTGGGACTACAGGTGCCACCACCATGCCTGCTAGCTTTTGTATTTTTCACCATGGTTTTCAACACAGTTTCACCATGTTGGTCAGGCTGGTCTCGAACTCCTGACCTCAGGCAATCTGCCTGCCTCAGCCTCCCAAAGAGCTGGGATTATAGACATAAGCCATCACTCCCAGCCTCAGCTCTTAATAGCAAGTCTGTGCTGTGCATATGATTGTAAGGAGCACTGAGTAGGAAATGTATTTCACTCCAGTGTTTCTTAATTACCTCTCTGTGCTGTAACTTAAGAGGCTTATAACTACCTGAACACAGCAAAAAATAACCACCAATAGTGATACTCAGGGATTCTATTTTAACCACATTTACTTGACATACCAAGGATCTGCTTAAAACAAATAAAGAAACCATAAGAAAAGTATATAGAATGCAAAAAAATAAGAGCAACTGTTTTGTGCAGAAAAAGAAATTTTGGTTTTCCATCAAATATATTTACCCTCACAACAGGTGGTTTAATTGCCAGCTTCTGTAAGAAGTAAGAATGAATCTGAGAAGCATCACCAATTTGGGGAGGTGAACAGACTTTGATTTTTAGTTTTTTTAGTATAACTTTATTTTAAGTTCAGGGGTACAGGTTTGTTACATAGGTCAGCTTGTGTCACGGGTGTGTGTTATGCAGATTATTTCATCACCCTGGTATTAAGCCTGGTATTCGTTAGTTATTTTTTATAGTCCTCTCCTTCCTCCCACCCTCCACCCTTCAACAGGCCCAGTGTGTGTAGTTCCCCTTTATGTGTCCCTGTGTGCTCATCATTCGGCTCTCACTTACAAGTGAGAACATGCAGATTTGGTTTTCTGTCCCTGTGTTAGTTTATTAAGGATAATGGCTGCTACACTCCATCCACGTTCCTGCAAAACAACATGATCTCCTTCATTTTTACAGCTGCGTAGTATTCCATGGTGTATATGTCCCACATTTTTATTATCTGGTCTGCCATTGTTGGGCATTTAGGTTGATTCCATGTCTTTGCTGTTGTGAGTGGTGCTGCAGTGAACATTCAGGTGCACGTGTCTTTATGGTAAAATGATTTGTATTCCTTCGGATGTATACTCAGTAATGGGATTGCTAGGTCAAAGGGTATTTCTGTCTGTAGGTCTTTGAGGAACTGCCACACTGTCTTCCACAATGGTTGAACTAACTTACACTCCTACCAGAGCGTATAAGTGTCCGTTCTCTCCACAACCTCGCCAGCAGTTATCTTTTAACCTCTTAATAGTGGCCATTCTGACTGGTGTTTTTTATATCTCCCTTTGCCCCTAAGCTTGTTTAAGATGTGTCACTTGGCTTCTTGTTTCAGTCCTATCTTTAAAGCACGAGCTCCCATAAACTCCCCCACCCCCACTGTACCCCTTGGGCTGCCTGCACCTTACAAGTGTGTACATGCAAATTCTCTGGGGCAAGCAGGGGTGAGCTGTCAGTGCCAACCAGCAGAGGTGACTGGGTCTTTAGTCCTGGCCTTCACCAGAACACTGGCAATGGAAAGTAATTTTGATCTGGAAAGCAAAGTCATTGAACTTCACTCTGGGTTCCACGTTCTCTCAAATGTGCCATCCTGGGAAAGTGTGGTCCTCCTGAGTCAGCCCCTCCCTGTGCAAGGTGAGGACAGCCCTGCTCACCGTGCCCACGCTGCTCACTCCTGCAGAGGCGCTGGGCCCAGAGAGGAGCAAGCACAGGCCGGCCTGCCCTGCCACTCTTGTAAAGGATTCACTCAACAGAAAAGGGAGCATGACCTTACCATTCATGTGCAAGAATGCGTTCTTGACCACTTAGAAATCCACTTTTCCTGATTACCCATTCTGACACTCTTAGCTTCATCTCTTCCATCAGCCTAATTTCAAAGAAGGTCTGAGTAGCTACTAAAATATGAAAATTCTAACTTCAAAATACACATTCCAGGCCATCGCATGGAGGGAAGTTTTGCGAGGGCTCCACTCGCACTCTGAAGCTCTGCAACAGTCAGAAATGTCCCCGGGACAGTGTTGACTTCCGCTCCGCGCAGTGCGCTGAGCACAACAGCAGACGGTTCCGAGGGCGGCAGTACAAGTGGAAGCCTTACACTCAAGTAGAAGGTAAATCGCAAACTGCTTGTGTGTGGTAGCCTCATGCTTTGCTACCTTTACTCTTTAAAGAAGGACGGGATTGAGAGTGTGGTGCACAAGTAAACCAGATGCCGCTCTGTGGTTTGGTTTTATTTTGCCAGCCCCACTGTCACGACTTCTTATCTAAACTTGACCAGCCGTGAGGTCAGAACTCAACACACCAGATAGAAGTCGTGTGCGTAATACAATGAAACTCGTCAAAGAAGGGATAAAAATACAAAGTAGATGCTGTATGGAAACTGAGTCAGTATTTTTTGGATTAAGAATGACAGTAGTTGATGGTGATGCTGCCATAAGCAAGTTAGCCATTGAATACTTATAATTGTCAAAGAATGAAAGAGAAATCTCAGTATATTTTGGAAAATTTAATAATTTTGAAGCACACTATGTTGAGAAAGTCTTGATCTATAACTATTAACCAAGAAGTTTATTGGTGGCATGTATAAGATTTTACTCCCCTGTGGGAAAGAAATAAGTGTTGTTTTCATGATTAAAATAACTTAAGGTCAGTAGCTTAAGTGACGTAATTAAGGAGAAATTCAAAGAAAACCTAATCATCTCATTGCTTGAAACTGGGAATATTGCCCAAGAAAATGGCAGAAGCCCTTTGGACATACTTAAGTGGGATGCCCCCTGTGACATCCTATTCGCTTTCATCATCTCAATGTATACTGTGTTTTCACAGTGTCAGGTTCATAAAGGTAGAAAATCCTGAAAGAAAATTACCGTGTTTGGTTGTCCCTTTACTCCTAAACCTGTACAAATGAAGCCAGGGTGCTACAGGCTGCCAGGAAGGAGAGAAAGGGAGAATGAACTTTGAAATTGCGCTCCAAAAATGTGTGTGTATTACTCCTGGCTGCCAATCTTCAGCGAATAAACTCATTAATCATGGAAACACACACTAAATTTTATTCATAGAATTAGTCAGTTGGGCCTCTTATCTTGAATGATAAGGAAATATCTGTAGATGAGTGTTAGGCCTATAGAAATTTCTAAGACAGACAACGTTTTCATCATTAATTGTCCCAGTTTTAGCCAGAAGAGAACAAAAGGGGGAAAATGCCTTCAATAAAAGTTCATATTAAATATAAACCAAAAAAATCTTGAAATGGATTATCTAGGAAGGAAGTAAACTTCTTGTTTCTCTGGGTACCAATATTTTAAAACAAAACAATTTAAAACAATTTGTTATATTTGTAGAAAACATTGTTTTCAAGAGATTTCATCTAAGTTATTCCATTTATTAGTTTAATTTTTAATTTTTTTTACCAAATGCATTAAGAAATTCAGTGATTTGTTATTCTTTCATTACATTTTATCTGTAAGAATTTTGTGTATTACTACAAAATGGTAGTGACCTTTTTTGCATTTCTACAAGATGGTAGCTAATTCTGCTAGTGAACTAGTAAAGCGTTAATGTTGTAGTCAACCAATATTTATTGAATGCCTACTATGTGCCAAACACTGTATAAAAATCAAAGAACTTAAAGGACACTGTACAGTAAAATTTAATAGTGAAGCGATAAAAAAAATTAAAGAAACAAAACATAACGAGGCAACCGTTAAAAGTGCCATTGCAATGTGTTATTGTGTGGGAGTTATTTTATGGGGGAAGAAAGAAAGTCTATCTAAAATTCAGAGCAAAAATGATCAGAGCTTAAGTATCTTTCTTATTTGTGTTTGTGTGTGTATTTCTTTTTAAGATCAGGACTTATGCAAACTCTACTGTATCGCAGAAGGATTTGATTTCTTCTTTTCTTTGTCAAATAAAGTCAAAGATGGGACTCCATGCTCGGAGGATAGCCGTAATGTTTGTATAGATGGGATATGTGAGGTAATCATGATCCTTCATTCATTCAACAAATGATTCCAGACAGTCTGCTTTGTGTCAGGCATCCCATAGAGGCTAGAAAGACCAGACATATAAGACAAGCCTTTCCCTCTGAGTCATATCCCCGTGAGGAGAAAGCCAGAACACATTGATGACACGCTGCTTTGCTGCAGTGGAAGTGTGTGCAGAGCATGAGGAGAGGGAGGGGCCCATTCTGTCTTAGATGTGGGTCTGGGACATGTGGGTCTGGGGCTTCTAGGAGAAGGGAACATCCACATCCAAGCTAGAGCTGAAAGGATGAGTTGGAAGAGGGATGTCAGGGACGTGGCGGTGCCAGATGCATGGGCTGCTGGCAGCCGATTCAGTCATCAGAATGCCAGAGGGAAGGTGGGGTCTGGGGGGATGCTGTGGGAAGGGATGAGGCGAGAAGAAGGTTTCCAAGGCCTCTCCAAGGCTGTCTGAATGGTTGGGACTTTTATTCTGTGTCCAAATAGATAGAGCAGGCATTGAGTCCGGGAACAGTGGAGTCACAGGATTCGGTTGCAGTTTGTAGGCAGTAGTGTGGCGAGTCAGTGAAGCAGGGACGGGTAAGAGAGCCTGGGTCACTTTGCAGCTCCAGGAGGGGCCTCAGCAACATACAGCAGGTACACTTTCACTGAGGAGGGTGGGTGGACAGGGATGCAGGAGCCAAGCTGGGGAAGTGTCAGCGGCTAAATGAACGTAAGTGACTGATGGTAGCCTTACCCTGATTGGCAGAGGGAAGAGGTGGAAAAATGTTATTATAAACCAAGCAAAGGTGTTAGCAGATCAAACACATTGCATGTAGACAGTGGGGTTTCAGATGAAGAAGGTGTTCAACCTGCATATCCTGTGGAGTCCAAAATCATCTTTTCTAGTTCTCACTTCCCCTGTATTGTTGACCGTGTTAAAGTCAAATCACCCACTGAGATCGTTAGTGTGATCAGTTTTAATACATGAGGGTTAGGCTAGATGCTTCCATTAAGATCTCTTTCAGCTGTACAGTCCTCAATTTTGTCTAACTGTTAATTGATGTGTTCACTATTTCATTGTATTTAGGTATTCTTAATGATATAGTGTCATAATCCCTTATTTGTAACTCTGAAATCCAAAAAGCTGTGAAAATCTGGAGGGACCTGAATTTGGTGGCAAAGCCTGCCCTGAACTGATGTGAGACTACTGATTGGTTTTATTTATCTCACTTCCTGTAAATAACACATTTACAGGTTTTACTATAGAAACATTAATATGCTAATTATGGGCTGACATCCTAGGCCCTTATGGGATTCTCATATGCATTACATACATAATATCTATTACCTTTCTAAAATTTAAAAACACTCTAAGTTCTGAAATACATCTAGCCCTATGGATTTCAAGCCAAGAATTGTAGTTATTTTGCTTCCAAATGGATGTTTTTTGACATATAGAGCCTATTCTCTTTGTTAGAAAGTGCAGAAATTTTACAGAGCTCCTAAAATTCTAAGCAAGTGAATTAACATGCCCTTTAAATAATTACTACTGAGGAGAATTTCTGTGTGTCATCTGCTCCTTCTCTGTCATTGCGTAGGACAATGAAAGCCCACAATGGCGTATTTTGATAGAAGCTTGCCTAGACACATTGGTTGTCATTGTACTAAACCCTTTAGGGCAGTCTGAAATTCACCCATGGCTCCAATGTGACAACCTACAGGTTTAATTTAGGTCCACTTGTGTGACAGTACTAAAGGGGACAGGTTACGTTTCACATTTTAAAAGCTTCCTACATTTTTGAAGGGTAACACTGTAGTCCCACTGTGCACATATTGGGTATCCAATAAATATTTGTTAACTACCCTATGTTGGTGAAATTTTAACTCTAGTGGGGAGGAGGTTTCTTGCATGAGATTGGTGACATTATTGCTGTGTTGTCCTTTCTTCCATGAATGACATGTGACCTTGTGGGCCCTCCAGAGAGTTGGATGTGACAATGTCCTTGGATCTGATGCTGTTGAAGACACCTGTGGGGTGTGTAAGGGGAATAACTCAGCCTGCACGATTCACAGGGGTCTCTACACCAAGCACCACCACACCAACCGTGAGTAGAGCTGTCTACAAGCCTTGGGCAAAGAAGATTGTAACTGGGGCTTCTTAGCGGAGGAGCTTGAGGCGACAGTGCAAACAGCAGGCCCTCCTTCCATGCCTCACTTCCTGCCTCAGCTAGCTCTTTGCTTCTCGAGCCTCTCGCTTTGACCGGATGTGGTAGCTAGGTTATTTGAATTAAAATTGTTCTTAGGAAGAGTGCACGTCACAGGAGCTCTGCTCCAATTAATAAAAAGCAGTCGGGTATAGTTCTAAGGTAACTGATCACCAGAACACATCTTCCCCCAGTTCCAAATGTGGATACTCAGGTTTTATTTTCTCAGGAGTGGGGTTGCTTAGAGAGTTTGCCTCAGCTTTACGGAATGAAAAGCTGTATCTTCCCCATTTCCTTTATCCAGAGTATTACCATATGGTCACCATTCCTTCTGGAGCCCGGAGTATTCGCATCTATGAAATGAACGTGTCTACCTCCTACATTTCTGTGTGCAATGCTCTCAGAAGGTACTACCTGAATGGACACTGGACTGTGGACTGGCCAGGCCGGTACAAGTTTTCAGGCACTACTTTCGACTATAGACGGTCCTACAACGAGCCTGAGAACTTAATCGCTGCTGGACCAACCAACGAAACACTGATTGTGGAGGTAAAGTCCAGCCTCTTGGTTTTGGGGCTTGGATTTCGGGGGTGTTCTGGTGTTTGTGTAAATTCATGGCTGTTGGCATAATTTTAAGAATACAGAAGAATGTAAACAGTTATTAAAAAAAAACAATTATAGAAAAGAGTGATCCATCCATAGGCTGAATGGGGCAGCAGGCTTGTTTTTATCGTCATTCACTTTTTGGCATATGATTATGTTTGTATTTAAGTGCTCACCTGCGTTCCCATTTGGGGGTTTTAGCATGAGATGTTTGCAGAAGTCTTCTGTTCTGTAAGCTCAACGGCTGTGAGAAGTGCCCACTCTTAGGGGAGGGAGGTGGATTATGACTTCACCTGTGTCTAGGGTGGGATCCGCATTTCTGCTGTGTCCTGTGGCAATAGGAGAAGAGAACTGAGAGGCAAAGCCCCTGGCTGTGTGACGACCTGCTTGTGTCACAGCACTGATCTTGGCTGGCCACAGCTCTACAGTCACATCGATCCAGTGTCCAGTGAGTGGGTCACCTCCCAAACCGAGCCGTTCTGTTTACTCCTGAATGCAGAGGTTCACAAAATATAGTCGGATTCTGACACCACCACCTATCCCATGCGACTGTGCAGATGGCAGTGTTGGGTAGTGGGTGCTCTAACTCCCCACCATGTTATGTTTCTATGAACAGTTGAAAAAAAGTGCTTGATTCAAAAGTTGCCCCATCAATCTACACCTTGCTATGGAGGTACAGCCACCTGGATGCCCCGACCTGTTCCCTGGGACTGGCCGCCCTATCCCATCCTCTTGTGTCTTCCTGGGACATGCTTCCCCAGGCAGTCGGGTGTGGTGGAGGTGGAGCAGCTGCTGCATCTCCACAGGTTCTACGTCCATCTCCTGTCCTGCCTCTCAACGCTTTCATTCCACCCCTTCCTAAACGTATTTATTTTGAATTCTTTTCTTGATCGTGTCTCCCACCATCTGAGGCTTTTAGCTTTAATAATCAGAGAGAAAGAGAGATGCCTCTGGGTTGAAAATAAGTGAGGCTTGTCAGGAAACTATTCTCGATGGAAGAAGAGTTGCAAAGGCTCAGAATGTCAGGGCTGGAGATCATCTCAATGGCCTTGCAGAGCAACCCCCTGTCCTGGGCTTGTACCTGTCCCACAACGTTGGCACCACTGAGACTGGAGCTGTGTCATTAGGCAGAGTGTGGACCATGGGGCCAGGGTGCTTAGGGGAGGGTGAGTCTGTTTGTCTACATGGGCATCATATCAGGATGCAAAGACTCTCAGGTGCTGGTATGGGATTTATATCAACAGGCTATGGTGAGTTTTCCAGAAAAATCTTCTAACCAGAATTCAAGGATCTAATACATTTATGAGAGAAATGGTGGCTGGTCCACATGATTGGGTTTCAAGCTAGGAAATGCAGAGTCTAAACCTGATTCCATGCCCTGAACTATGACTGAGTGATCTTTTTTACTAATAAAATACATTTTCCCCTGGACTTGATGAGTATCTGCCAGTAGGCAAAAGTCCCCTTCATCTCTCCCAGTAAAAAGTACTCTAACTTAGCTTTGGTCATTCGTGAATCCTATCTATTGCTGTTGAAGGGTCCTGGGTTATTAGAACTCACCAGGAAGCATAACAGTGTTTGTAGGTATCTCTTTCTGATTTGCTCAGATGCAGGGAATTTGTAGGGGATCCCAAAGAAACACCAAGGGAGATAACCAAATGCTTTTTTAGGATATATCAAATTATTACATGTACCCCCCAAATACGTGTCTCTATTACGTATCAATAAAAATGGTAATTTGAAACTGCTTTTTCTAAGTCGCAAAGGTGTTTGAAGTTTTGCATGCAGGCATACACTAACTGTAAGGCGAAGGGCGGAAAGTCTAGACGTTTTTTTAGATGAGCTTGAGTCTAGATGGGAGGGTTATTCCTGTTTACAAATTTTATGTAAATTTGGATGATAGTCCGAATTTAGTTTCTCATTATGACAAACTTTTTGTTGATTGATGTTGTTTTAAGTAGTCTAAGCCACATTAGCATGTATTGGCTGGTTTTGCATTAATTTGTCTTCTTTTTCCCCTTTCTTATTTTGTAGCTCCTGTTTCAGGGAAGGAACCCAGGCATTGCCTGGGAATACTCCATGCCTCACTTGGGGGCCGAGAAGCAGCCCCCTGCCCAGCCCAGCTACACCTGGGCCATCGTGCGCTCTGAGTGCTCCGTGTCCTGCGGAGGGGGTAGGTACCTTCCAGTGCTGTTCTCGGAGATTCCTCCCATGCTGCTCCTGGAGGCAGCATGTGAGCCTTCGGCCATGGGGTGCACTGCACCTGCCCTTCTTGAGTCCTAATGAGTAGCCCAGGGCTTCTCCCAGCCAGTAGCAGTGACATTCCCAAGGTGGGGAGTGGTGACATTCCCAAGGTGGGAGTGTCACTTGTAAGCTTGAGCTGCCTTCTCCAGTTTATCTACTTCAGTGTGTGACTCTGAAGAAGTCAGTGGGTGCTTTGGTTCCGCTTTTCCTCTAATTTAAGATATTTTAAAAGATAATTTTGTTAATTGAGATTAGTCAAGTGAAAGTCACTGTAATTATGAAATGCATCATGTTGATACTGAGAAACAGAAACTCATGGAAAAGGCACTGACTAGAGTGGGTTTTTTAATCCAACTAATCTCGTTCAAAACATTTCCTGGAAAGAGCTTTGCCTTCCAGTTGTATAGTCGGATTTGCCCAGAAAATAAAAGAATATTTTGAAAGTTGCAAAGAAAACATCAAGAAAAAACATGTCAGAAAGAATTGCACATGTACTGACTGTCTGATATAAACAGTGGTGAGCAAATATTTGCAAGTTTAAAACAACATAATAAATTCTATCTGATATTTATCAAGTAGACAAGTTTCCATCTGGCCAAGTGGATTTCAGCTTTGAGCAATCCAGGTTTTAGTAACTAAGAAGTTAATTTAGATAATATTATATTTAAGTAAAGGAAAACGGTTCCCAAATGAGAACTGGCATCAAGTAAGAAGATAATGAATTAATAAAAAATAAATAAAAATAACTTTGTATGTTCTCAATAGTTGCCTAAATAAATAAGATGAAGGAACTAAAGGAACACTGAAAGATTAACAAAAAGCTGAAATAGTCCTAAAAGCACTGAGTGCTTGGCGTATGTTCATCCTTCCCAGTATGAACTAAGGATGAGATAGTTAAATTATGGGTGCCAGCAAAGCTCATGACTCTGAGTGAAACACTGTCTGAGGAAAATCACAGCTACCTTCTGCACAGAAGGACAGCAAGCACGTCGCTCTAGGAGCAACCAGAGGGAAATACGGGAAATCTCATACCAGTGATATGGCCCACGTCAGCCACCAGCTTACTTTGTTTAGAAAATAGCGTAACAGAGCCACCTTGTATGCTCTTCTCTCTGTGTGACGTGGGAAAAGCCATTTCTCACCATACGGATTTTCCTTCCCTTTTCCTCTGATCTTGTAACCATCCCCATGTTTTCATGGATCATGTTGAATGCATTTGACTTCACCTCTCCTATTTAGGATCTTCAAATACATAGTAATTGGTTAGGATAATAATGGAATCACAAAGCTTCATATTTGTGTAAGGAAAGTATGAATTTTGGAACTCTTTCTTGTTCCTTTTCATTTTGTAAAAAATGTATAATGAATTCCATGGAAACATCTGTAAAGAATGGCCAGTTGATGATTCTATTTCATTCCACCAGGTTCACTGGTGCCTTTCCGTTGAGCATCAAGCATTCAGAGGAACTCTTAGTTTTCTCAGCTGCTACCAATTTATTCATCTCAGTATCCTGAAACACTGAATGGATTATTAGTGCACTTGCAAGTCACCTAACTATCCCTACCAGATAAGTGAGAGTTTCTGGGGTAAATCAACCCAAAGTCCATTCCCTAATCGCTTTTCTAAAGAGCTGCATTAGAGAGTCAGTGAGTGTTGTTTGTTTTCAATTTCAATGGGAAATTGATGGAAAACATGGATTCTCAACTCAACAGCTGGATGGAGTGCAGGATGTCTGTACTTTCCTGTCTTCTGTAGGATAATGCTCTGCAGTCTTCCTGGTAAAAACCTGACTTCTTCATAGGACAGAAGACTCAGCACCTAATCAGGGCACCCGGTCACTGACCATGTGTGTATAGTTAAGAAAGGAAACATTTGCAAATGGTTATCCAGCAGGGCTGAGTTATAGTTGATCTTCCTCTGTTTTTGTAAATGCTTAAACCCACAGCCTCACTCTCTTATTCTCTCTCTTTCCTTCCCTAATATCCCCAGAATCACTTTCTATACAAGCAAGATGAAAGTAAGAAACACATTATTGCTATGTATTGAGCACCTACTATGTGCTTTCACATAAATTATCTTGTCAAAACCTTTGACAGGTTAAGGGTAGAAAGACCACAGGTTCGAGGCAGCCATATCAGATTCAAGTCTTGGCTTCATCAGGCCACATTCCTTAGAAATTTTGAATCAGCCTTTTATGTATGTGAAGCTTAAAGATTTTATGAATATCAATGCCCGGAAGCAATCATTATTACCATCTCAGAGGTGGCAGGTAACTTGGTTCAAATGGGTTTACTGGCTCCGTTCTTATGTCTCCCCACCACAACTGCAACTGAGCCCATTGCTGATGTTAACATTCTTTAACAAGATGATTCTGCCAGGGAAGCACAACATATTCTTCGACTTCCTGTCTTCCTGTCGTAATACAGCTTCTACCTGGCAATGGGAGCTGCAGTCCAAGGAACATAAGATTGAAATGTCAGCAGTGAGGAGGCGCCCTCGCTTGTGGGCGGCGCTTACATTTCATGGTCATTCAGGGTGAAGGCTGATCTCGTTCAGTTGCACTATTCAGTTTGCCTTTGATCTGTGTTTGGTGGACTTGTCAAATTTCCCCTGATAATCTTAAGTAACATAGTTATTCACTGAATGTTAATCACAGTGACTGATTTTGAGGTAAGGGCTTTTATTTCTCAAGACTTCATTACTCAATTATAAGTGATTATTTTGATTAAGCAGTTTATTAGAATTTACTGTCTCTGCCTTACTGAACTTTAGGAGTTTCAGGAGTTGATGACATCTGAAGACACAGATCCTTTAGAACTAAAACCTCAATTACTTTAAGTTTATTAAATGCTTCATTAGTTATATCGTGTTGGAGCCTTCTAAATTTCAAAAGATTATTTAAATTCTGAGTTATCTCACAACAGCACATTTTAATTGCTCGGATGATTGATATTGGTGGGTGAAAACCCAAAATGAGTCTCCTTCTCAGTTTTTCCATTTTGTGAAAGAATAACTAACTTTCCCAATGAGCGTGATATAATAACCTTTGATTATTGTTCTCACGTCTTAGAGGATTAGGTTAATGTATTACCTGAAAATTCTTGACCTGATTCTTCAAAAAAAAAAAAGGGAAAGTATAAATGCCATTTTTATCTTAGCTGCATATTTTATATATTTTTTAAGACTTCTAGTTACATAGACTTCCCGAGGTTCTGGATTTGAAACTTTTAAATCATCTTTTTCTTAGCTCTCTTTTTGAGAATTTAAGGGTCTACAAAGGGAGTTATGGAATTAATGAATGGGAAGAAGACAGCTGGAAACTTGCCCCCACCTCTTTCTTCATTCCAGAAACATTATCTGGCATCAAAAGAGGACGGATAATTCTTTTTGATTTAAAGAGATCTCATTTCCTTATCTCCTACAATGAGTCCATCTCTCTGTAGGAAATGTTTCCACACAGCAGGTAATGCCTTCTATCTCCCTCTTTGACAGCTTCTTCTGTTTTTTTCTTCTCTCCTCTCACTTTTATGACATAATTGCATTTTTTTTATTTCAGTGTTCCTGCTTCATCGTGCCCTAACTGGACACTCAGTGAGCATCTGGGGCATTGGTAATGGGGTATAAAACTCAGCTAGAGAGACAACATGCCAAGAATATTGCTCAGAGATAGCTTATCCTACTGTGGCTGTCTCTGAGACGGAGACTTTCTGATGTGGTAATGACTTCACTAGACTTTTGTTTACCTTGTAAAAGCATCAGCCTTTTCTCAAAATTATATATGTAGTCATCTTTTAAAGTCAGCACCTACAACTCATTTGGCCTGATGTATTCCAAATCACTAATCTTCAACCTCTGATTTATTTCCAAATAAAAGTACTTATTAAAATTTGACATATGTCTTAAATTGTCCAACATGCATCCTGTAATGTCTGGGGATGAGGCATTTTTATTCAAATGAAAATATTCATCTAATTGACAATTAAAATTTCTCAAACAAATCTTAAAACTGGCTTGTAAACCGTCGTCTCTTACAGTTTTTCAATATTATTCTCTTCACCATCTACAAATACATCCGGGGCTTAAGGTTTAATTCCTTTAGGGATGAAGTTTGGAAAAATGATTGAAATCCCTTGCAAACTTGCCCTACTTTGTTGTTACCAAGCCAGGCGTCCACTGATTCGTTCATTCATGTACTTGTTCAGTCAGCAAATGCTTGCATGTTTGGATCTGAACCTTAAACATCTTTAAGCCACCTGGGGAAATGCAAGAGACCTTTGCTTGATTTCTTCTGTATCTGGATTGAGCAATGAAATGCTTAAGTAGATGTCGCTTTACATGAAAACTATTTAGTGCCTCTTTCATGTCATAGCTAGTTGAGGTATTGGACATTTGTGCGTCTTAACCAGTGAATCGAGTACTTTAGCAATTTTTTCTTAAATGTGAGAGCCACTATGCTGAGTTCTCAGTTTATAAGTCAAGATGGTATATACTTGGCTCTGTCCTCAAAATCATTTGCAATCTGGAGCAAGGAGGTACCCATATGCCCACGTGTAACAATGCAAGGTGGTAGCCTGTGTTGTGTTCCAAGAACTGTGAGAGTTCAGAGAGATCTCCAGGCCTGTTCACAGGAAGTCTCAGCTCAGCTGCAGCTGGGACGCCTGTCTTCCTCTGAGTCCCATCGCTGAGATGGCTTTAAAGAGCAGCAGTGGGTTTGGGTTGCTATTGCTCATCTGATAGGCTAAAATCTCTAAATCTTTTTCACAGGAACTGCTTTAAATTAGATCTTCCCCATCCTCACTTTGTGTGCTAGAATGTTCTGAATCCTAGTGGATGTGTCTCTTTCTCTTTTGAACTTCACCTAAAGGGTTGAGTCCCAGAATTCAAGTTGAAATGATTCTGGTTTCTTTTTCCCTGCCTTGGGTCACCTTTGAGCTGATCTACTAAAAATGTCTCCTGTTCTTTATCCAGTAAATTACAAAATTTATTACCCACCCCAACCCCTTTCTTCCCAAAAAAGCAGAGAGAAAAACAGAAGTTTGTCTCCCAGAGAGTGGGGTGTATGCCTCAGGGTCCTGGGCGGCGTGATGTCACACAGGCCCATTTCTTCAAGTGTGCACAGAGGTCCAGAGTGAAACAAGCCCGCGTCTTCCCAGAAAAGCAGGAATTCCTTCTCGTTCCCAGAGTCTCTGCAGTTCCAGCAAGCCTCCGCTCATCAGGGGTGCCGGGGTCCCTCCCATGTTCCCACTATGTAGCCGTGGCCTATTCTTCTCAACTCTTGCTGTGCGATTCACTTATGCCCACAGGACTTAAAGTCTGCAAACTTGGAGCCTTAAAAATGGGCAATTACTGCCTATATCCAGATGGGCTACATGTCCCTCTGCCATTGACGGGTCAAGGCTGTCAGGGAAATAGGCTAGTGAACCCAGTTCCCTGTGAAGCAGGGAATCTGCCTCTGGTAAGACTCATGAAGGTGCCTCAGCCTCCAAGCTTTAGTAAATGTTGGGATAACATGTGTCCACAGCAATCCTGCCGGGCCAAGCTGTCACTTAAATACACTGGGAACCACTCAGAATCTGGACAGCATCCAGGAATATACCAGTTCCCTCAAGCTGTCTTCCCTCTTCTGGGTTCAAGGTCCTGTAATGTTCATGCATGAGGCATCAATAATATACCTAGCACGTGTGATAGAAACGGTGCATGCTTCTTTTGAGAGCTCATGCGTTCGTTTGTGGAATATCAACCAGTTTTCCATGTAGGTTTGCTTATGGAATTGGTTTTTCTTTTCTTTATAAAAGAAGGATAAAGCTTTTGGCAACAGCTGGAATTCATTCTATAGTTCAAATTTTGGAAAACTCAGCAATTCTTTGATGAAATCATGCTCTTCCAGACTTAAGACTCTTCTTCTAGACAGTCTGGCAAACGTGATGATTTTTAAGTGGTTTCCAAAGACCTGGCCAGAGCTGGTTTCTGTAAAAAGATGAAAGCAGTGCCCAAGCACATTGCTCATCAGACTCACCACCCCGTGGCCAGGCTTTGTCTTTCCACAGCTAATGGATTGTTCTCTCTGAGCTTCTTAAATTCTCTTTTGAAGCTTATGCCCTTCCCCTCTCTTATCTATTAATATAGATCATTTACAAAATTGGCCTGCATGATTCTGGCATTCTCATGAATTCTGTGGTTTTTCTTTCTGAAAAAGTTAAGTGATTTTGTGTACTGCTGAGAACTTCCTGGACATGCCATTAGTCAGAGAAATAATACCAGAGTCTCCATAAGTGTCCAGAGGAGTAATACCTGAGCTAAACAGCCAAGGAGACCCCAGTCCATCGTGTGAGATACATCTGAAAACATAATCATCCAAAATCTGGTATAATAATAGACCTTGGAAAACCTCAATGCTGTTGAACATATGGCTGTCTGTACATGTTTTCATGTTCTGAAAATATTCAGACATTTGAAATTAGTCAATGGAATAAACATATAAATTCGCTTTTATGTCTATTACTGTTTATATGGGTTGGTATATTAGGGTCCTCTAAAGAAACAACCAGAAGGAGATATCTGTCTCTCTATTCATCTATTTATTTATGTAGAGAAAAAGAGATTGATTGGGAGAGATCGGCTTACACAATTACAGAGGCTGTGAAGTCTCACAATTCACTGTATGCAAGCTAGAGAATCAAGATAACCAGAGAGGTGTCTTCCAGTCTGAGACTGAAGGTGATGGCTAGAGGAGAATGGTATGAGTCCTAAAGTCTGAAGGCCAGAGGACCAGGATTGCTGATGTCAAATATAAGAACTTAATACTTTAGATCTAAGTAGACTAATCCAAGATCTTGAACAAGCGAATTACATGTGTATTGTCTCAAAAGTCTCTGATTAAGGATCCAAGAAAAACCCTTTGAAAACAGACATAGTATGCAAGAACTGGGGTGTAGTTTCTTTTGCTTAATTTTTAGCTCTTACAGTTTTTCCTACATGTGATGCAGTCATGTAGGAAATAAATGTCTTATGACTGGATAATGGATTGGCACCATGTTCTGAATATGAGGTGGGAGAGTGCCCTTGACCCCTGCACGAGACTCGTGAAGGGGTGACTTGTTTACCTGGCCACCGTGCTCAATCCCTTACGAGAGGGAGCACATGAGCAGGTGGGTGTAGGAACCAGTGTGACGAGCACTGGAATTTGCTGGTAGCTCCTCTGTGGCAGAAGCAGGCTTTATGCGGGCCCCACAGCAGCATCCAACTGTGTTACAATGCTCTCTTAGCTCTGCCATCCAGAAGGGGTATCCACAACCCCTGGAGCCCCAGAGGTCCTTTGTTACAATCAGTGCTCTTTTAACATTTGCAGACTGCTAACTATTATTAACCAGCTCAGTGAAGGATCAGGTAACAGCCTTTGATACTCTGCCCTCTTGGTACCCTAGTTCTTGTCCAGGGTCCAGGAATAATCAGGTCACAGGAACAAATTGAAGGGTGGTGAACATGGAGGACTTTATTGAGTGGTGGAAGTGACTCTCAGCGGGAAGAGGAACTGGAAAGGGGATGGAGTGGGAAGATAATATTCCCCTGGAATCTGGCTGTCCACAGCCAAACTTGACTCTGACCGCCCCTGGCTGTGCTCCTCTCCAACCATAGTCTCCGATGTCCAGCTACTTCTCTTGATGTTCAGATGCTTCTATCTTCTGTGTGCATGTGTCCACTGAGTCTCAGGTTTGGGGTTCTTATGGGCTCAGGACAGGGGACTAGGTGAGCCTAAAGGCAACATTCAGGCAGGACAACAGGGACAGTTCTCACTTTGGGCTGTGGGTCCAGGCTTGAGGGTGGAGCCCTTGCCAGGGACCCTGCCCTCTTCTAGCCAGTATTTCCCTGCCTCCTGTTTGTATCAAATAGACAACAGAAAAGCAAGAGTTTGAGAGTGGATTAGGGGAGAAAACCTATAGGGGAACTAGTCTGATAGGAGCCATGCAGAAAATAAGGGACAAAATCAAAGATATGGAAGAAGAAATCTGAATGTCCCTGGCCAGCCTATGACCTCAGATTTTCAGGTTCTCTAGCTAAGCAAAGACCTTCTGATCTCACGTGATTCCCCATAGCCCTGGATTAACCACAAAAAATGGTTTCTTAAAGCATAACTCAAACCTACTCTTTAATAACCCAACCTTGTGACCGCCATGTGATACCTGAGAGTTTAGGTGTAAGTGTTGGGGCCCAGGCCCAGGCCCAGGAGCAGGACCCTCATGTGATGGATGGTGTGGTAGAGAGGGTGCTGTTTGGGACTGACTTCCACTCTGCCTTCTGCTGAGGAAGGTACTTAAACTGGTTCACCACCCTGTCTTCTGTGTGTGTGTGTGTGTGTATGTGTATGTATGTGCATGTACTCCTGGACAGGCACACAGATGTGTGTTTTAAAGGGGCCTCTAAGGTCTTTCCAGTTTGATGTTCTGTGGTCTGTGTCAGTCAATATATAAGATGAATCAAAAGTAAAACCAAATGTCAGCTGCCCTTTAGCCCCTGGCTCCTTCCTCCCTCCATTCACCTCTTTAGGACTTTAAATGAAGAGCCCTCAGGGCAGTCAGGGGAAGGAGAGGCCAGAGCAGCTGTGGACAGAGAGAGTGCAGGCAGATAAGAATGTTTGGATCAGTCAGGGGCCCCTGCCCAGTGTCCTTGAGCCAAGCCTGCCTAAGGTGTCAGCAAGACAGGATATCTACCTTCATAAAGGCTCAAATTTGCTAGTTTTGGGCATGCTTTTCATTACAAATGTCATAAATAAATAGAAAGTAGAGAACACAAATCATTCCTGAGACACTGTCCTTGGAAGATGCTACTGTAAGCATATTAGTGCATCCATCTCGTCTCTCTCTCCATGCACAGCTCTGCAAATGCATACCTTCCTTCAGGAGGGGCCTAGCAATCGGCTTTTTCTATGTCATTATGTCATCTGTGTCCTCTATTTGCAGAGAGTTTCTCCTTAGTTATGTGCATGAACAGCCCACTTCTAATGTGGCAGGTCACATTCTTGAGCAATTATTAATATATCCAAGTGTTATTCCAACTTTCAACACACTATAAACAAAAGTGCTTCCATACTCCAAGGAAAGTTCCTTAGAAATTACAAATATTGGCTTTACTTTTATGGAGAGTGTTTCAGATGAGGTGGTTTCTAAAAGTCTAAAACCTTTTCTCTTTGGAAAACCCTGACCACAAATATGTGTGTGTGTGACACACACAGGGAGATTTTTAGTTTTCTATGGCACAGAGACTGAAATGAGATGGAATTATAAAGATTCTGATTTCACTTTCATGAACCTGGATGCCTACCAGGGTAAGATCACTGTATGGGAAATCTTGTGGAAGAGTAACTGAGATGCTCTCTGCATGGTAGGACCCCAGGCCAGCAGCATCAGCATCACTTGGGAACTCCTGAGAAATGCAGATTCTTGGGCCCCCAGCCCAGACCTGCTGAATCAAAAGCCCTGGGTACGGGGCCAAGTAGTCCATGCTTTTAATAGCACGTTCCAGTGTCTACGTTGCCCATGGAAGTTGCTTTTGTGTGTTTTCACCAGGGGACTTCTCTCCAAACACATTGCATACAAAGGACCCTCACCAGTCCCTGTCTTACACTCCAGGGAGCCCCCAGAGAGATTTCTGGAATCCCTGACATTCAGAATTACGATAAGAAAATGATTGCCCTGGGGGGGGGAAACTGCATTTTAGAAGAAAAACAATAACTCCACTGAATGCAGCAGTTAATTTTAAAGTGACAATCAGAAGATTGCCTCGCAGGGATTGGGTAGGGAAAGGCCTGCCTTTGTGACCTTGGAAGGTGAGTGCAGATGCCTCAGTGGGTGGGGGTGAAAGCTGAAGACAAGGGCTTCCCTGGAGAACTCCCAGGCTGCGCGCCTGAGGATCATTAGCAGACCCCCTCCCCCACATGACTTTAATCATGGTAAGTTTGTAAAAAGAGGAAAACAATTTCTGTTAACAGAATCCCAAATCCTACTGATCTTTGTAGATTAAAGTCAACACTTTACCCTCAGAAGCAAATTGAAAGCCAAACTCACTATGAAGTATGCTGCAATAGGTTCCATATGTTTTTGTCTCCATCAGCCTGGGTCTCTTCGTATACACCAGGCAGTTTCCGTCCCCCTATGCGGGAAAGGCCGTGCCACACGTATGCATCAGCTTGCTCCCACAGCCTTCGCTCAAGGGTCCTCTGTTATTCATCTTGCCATGTCTTTTTGCCCCAGAGGGGATGCTTCTCCTCCTTTCTAGATGAAATTCTCCACTGGTGCTCTTCATCCCATTATCCACATTTCTTATCATCAAATGTACCTTTTTTTTTCCATTCAATGTCATTCTTCCCTCTCCTACCAACCAGTCCTTTTTCTTAAATGTGCTCGGGCCTCCTTAATCTTAAACTCTTCATTCTTCTACTCCTTCTCTTCCTTCTTTTGCTTTTCAGTGTGAAGCTTGTGAATGCAAAATATCTGAGACAGGTCTCGGTCAATTTAGAAAGTTTATTTTGCCAAGGTTAAGGACACTGCCGTGCCACAGCCTCAGGAACTCCTGAGACATGTGCCCAAGGTGGTCGGGGGTACAGTTTACTTTCATACATTTTTAGGGAGACGTGAGACATCAATTAATATGTGTAAGATGTACATCGGTTCAGCCCGGTAAGGCGGAACAACTCAAAGTGGGGGCTTCCAGGTTAGAAGCAGATAACAGACAGAAGGTTGTATTCTTTTGAGACCTTGATCAGCCTTCCACTGAGGACACAATTTAGTCTGGCTCAGTGTTTCTGCATTTTTACATAAACAATAGGAGTGAGGAAGCAATCAGATATGCGTTTGTCTCACATGAGCCTCAGAGGGCTGACTTTGAACAGAAGGGGAGGCAGGTTTGCCCAAGCAATTCCCAGCTTGACTTTTCCCTTTAGCTTAGCAATTTTGAGGTCCCAAGATTTATTTTCCTTTCACAAGCTTATCAGTGCAATCTGCACTTCCTGCTTGCATTCCCAACCAGAGACCACCAGCTCTTCCCCAGTGCCTCAGTTTCATCTCTGCAATCCACATCTTCGAAGACCCTCCAGTCCAGACCCCGCCCGGTCACCACATCCACAGGCTCTTTCTCAGCCCCTCCTCCCTGGCCTCCCTGCAGCCTTCAACAGCTGGCCACTCTTCCCTTGAAACTTCTTTCCTCTGGATTTCCAAGACCTGTTTATTTCCATGAATTCTGGTCTAACAAGATCAGTGGCCTCCTTTCTTTGTATTCTCCCATAGAGTAATGGCTCATTGAATGCTTTTCCCCATCATCACTATCCAGGAAGGGGCTTGTGTCTTTTCATGCAAATCTCTGCCTCCATCTCTGTTCCCTTGTCAGTCCCACACCTACAGTGGCCTGAAGGACACTTTTGCTTGGTTTTCCCTATTGTAGCGAATTCATACTGTCGTGGCAACAGGGGTCAATTTCCCAGTTACCTCGAAGACTTCTCTGCTCTTTTTACATCCAGGCTTGATTTTTTTCAAGTTACCCAAGAATCTCTGATTATTCATCTTGCTCTCCCTGTTTCTAGTCCTTTCTTTTCCCCACTCCCAATAATCAGTTAACAGACCCATCTTAACACCTTCCTAGATACATAATCATACCACATAAGCTTTCCTCTTCTTGTCATAACTTTAATACTACTTACATTCTTTTTATTTTGTCAAATTATGTCAGCCAGTGTTTCCAAAATAATTTTAACTAATAATAGTTAAAATTCTTTCTTTATTTCTGACCTTAAGGGGAATAGTTCTAGTGTTTCTCATAATGCTAGCTTCTAGGTTTAAATAAACATTCAAGTACCTATATTTATATATGTATGTACAGATATACACACATAAACATACAAACTCATACAAATATGCAGATATATTGATGTGAGTAAATGTCCATCTGTCATCTGTTTTATTAATGTTTTTATCAAAAATGGAGGCTAAATTTATGACATGCTGAACTTTATTACATTTATAATGGAGTTTGTGTTTGTCCTTTAATCCATTAAATGGTGAAATATATTAACATCTGTTCTTAACATTGAACCATCCTTGCATTCTTGCTATGAATCATTATCTGGTGATGTATTTCTTTCTAATATGCTACTTGATCCTTCCTTCTCTTAGCTTATTTAGCATTTTTCACATTAATACTCCTAAGTATTATTGAGCTGTAGCTTTCTTTTATGTGCTAATATGAGACATTCATTTCCATAACTGTTGGAAACCTTTCCTATTTTTTATGCTCTGGAACAATTTTTTTTTTTTTTTGAAAGAAAGAAAGAAAGAAAGAAAGAAAGGAAGGAAGAGAAAGAATAAAGAAGAGGAGGAAAAAGGAAGAGAAAGAGAGGGAGAGAATGGGAGTATTGTTTTCTTGCCCAGGCTAGAATGCAGTTTAGTAATGGGTATTGAAAACCTCTTTTATACCAATAATTATACTTGATGTAGACAGGAAGGAATAAGGGAAGAAAATAACAAACAAGCAGCCAACCAATATTTCATTTAAACCTATGAAATGCTATGCGATTACTGAGGAGTGGTTTACTTCCAATTATGTAGTCACTTATGGAATAGGTGTGAGGTGGTAATGTATGTTTTATGTATTTGAAGTGGAGAGTTCTATAAATGTTTATTAAGTTTACTTGTTCTGGGTCTGAGTTCAAGTCCTGGATGTCCTTGTTAATTTTCTGTCTCATTGATCTATAAAATCATTAGCTCTTCTTGTTACATTGATCCTTTTGCCATTATGTAATGTCCTTCTTTGCCTCTTTTGCTCTTTGTTGCTTTAAAGTCTGCTTTATCAGAGGCGAGAATTGCATCTCCTGCTTTTTATTTATTTGTTTATTTTTACTCTCTGATTGGTTGATAAATCTTCCTTCTTCTCTTTGTTTTGAGTCTTTGTGTGTCATTGCAGGTAAGATGGGTCTGGATGCAGCATAGCAATGGGTTTTGGCTTTTTATCCGATTAGAATGTATATAACTTTAATACTGCCATTTGATGCTAGCTGGCTGTTTTGCCCATTAGTTAGTGTAAATTTTTCGTTGTGTTAATGTTCTTTTCTTTTTGATATATTTTTGGAAAGGCTGATATTGGTTGTTCCTTTATATGTATAGTGCTTCTTTCAGAAGCTCTTGTAAAGCAGGCCTGGTGGTGGTGAACTCTCTAAGTACTTGTTTGTTCGCAAAGGATTTAATTTTTCCTTCGATTATAAAGCTTAGTTTGGCTGGATAGGAAATTCTGGGTTGAAAGTTCTTTTCTTTAAGGATGTTAAATATTGGTCCCCACTCTTTTCTGGCTTGTAGGGTTTCTGCTGAGAGATCTGCTGTAAGTCTGATAGGTTTCCCTTTATGGGTAACCTGACCTTTCTCTCTGGCTGCCCTTAGTATTTTCTCCTTTATTTCAACCCTAATAAATCTGGCAATTATGTGCCTTGGGGTTGGTCTTCTTGAAGAATATCTTTGTGGTGTTCTCTGTATTACCTGGAGTTGAATATTACCCTGCCTTGTCAGGTTGGGAAAGTTTTCCTGAATGATATCCTGAAGAGTATTTTCCAACTTGGATTCATTCTCTTCATCACATTCAGGTACACCTATCAAACGTAAATTAGGTCTTTTCACATAGTCCCATATTTCCTGGAGACTTTGCTCATTCCTTTTCATCCTTTTTTCTCCAATCTTGTCTTCTCGTTTCATTTCACTGAGCTGGTTCTCGACTTCTGATATCCTTTCTTCTACTTGATCAATTCGACTGTTTAAACTTATGCATGCGTTGCGAAGTTCTCGTGTTGTGTTTTTCAGCTCCATCAATTCACTTATATTCCTCTCTAAATTGTCCATTCTCATTAACATTTCATCAAACCTTTTTTCAAGGTTCTTAGTTTCTTTGCATTGGGTTAGAACAAGTTCTTTTAATTCACAGAAGTTTCTTATCACCCACGTTTTGAAACCTGCTTCTGTTATTGGAACACACTCGTAATCTATTAAGCCTTGTTCCGTTACTGATGAGGAATTGCGATCCCCTGTAGAGGGAGAGGCATTCTGATTTTGAGTATTCTATGCCTTTTTACGCTGATTTCTTCCCTTCATTATATATTTATCCGTCTGTTGTCTTTGTAATTACCGACTTTCTAACTAGGGCTCTGAGCAGACGTCCAACTTGTTGATTCCCAGCACCGAAATCTGAGCAGTCCACTGCACTGGCCAAAACAGCGGTGTTAAGATGGATGGTGCTTTTCTGCCCAGGAGTCTCCGGACTCTGCACCAAAAACTGGCGCGCTAAGGCACCAGCAAAATCACCGTGCTGGCCACAAGAGTCGCCCTGGCGACACGTGGGGCTCCTCTGCTGGGAATCTCCTGGTCTGTGAGCAACAAATATTCGTCTGAAAGTGTGGCATCCTCTTGTTCTCTGCGCTTTCACTGGGAACTATGAACCCGAGCTGCTAGTGATCAGCCATCTTGGATCTCTCTCCCAAAATATTTCTGGAACAATTTAATAGCTTTGGTGTTATCTATCTCCTAACATTTGGTAAAATGTATTTGAAGAATCTGTATCTATTGTTTTTGAAGGATTTAAATCTTTGATAAATTTTTATATTATTATGTATGGTAATTAGACTACTTAGATTGTTTAACCCTTCTGGAGGTAGTTTTTCTAATTAAGAACACCATCTTTTTAAATGTAGAATTTAAAATTTAATTTTTATATATTTGAAAAGACTAGCCCATTAGATTATTTTCATTTCTTCTATATGTAAATATTTTCTTTTTCTTTTTTTTTTTTTTTTTTTTTTTTTGAGACGGAGTTTCGCTCTTGTTACCCAGGCTGGAGTGCAATGGCGCGATCTCGGCTCACCGCAACCTCCACCTCCTGGGTTCAGGCATTTCTCCTGCCTCAGCCTCCTGAGTAGCTGGGATTACAGGCACGCACCACCATGCCCAGCTAATTTTTTGTATTTTTTTAGTAGAGACGGGGTTTCACCATGTTGACCAGGATGGTCTCGATCTCTTGACCTCGTGATACACCCGCCTCGGCCTCCCAAAGTGCTGGGATTACAGGCGTGAGCCACCGCGCCCGGCCCTATATGTAAATATTTTCTTATTCTCATTTCTTATCTTGCTCATTTGCACTTGCTGCTTATTTACTTCATGAAGTCAACATATCAGTGACAGTTTCATTAAGAAAATAGAAACCATTCTATGTATTTCAAGCAGTAAGTTATTTAATACAGAGGATTGGTTGTTTATAAAATAGAAAGATTGAAGGAGTAAAGGCCAGACATCTGTAGCTCTCAGAGATACTCTGGCTTTTGAAAGGCCAGACAGTTGCAGAAAATTTTAGAGATCACAGGTGGTGATTAGAGATAATCCAGCAATGGAGCAAGTGATTCCTAGAAAATGCCCAAAGATAACCACAGACCTTTGCATCTGCCAAGGCCCATCCTTACATCCACTGCTTCCAGAGATGGGAGCATGTGGCTTCTCACTCCCACCTTCCAAATCTCATGCTAGTGCCTCTGATTGGTGGGATCTAACTGAAAGCCTCACAGACAACAGAGTTAGAAAATGTACTCCTGATTTTCTTGTGATATGGAGGAGAGTGTGAAAGAAGGTACGCAAAGTTGTATGTTATTATATTCAGTATATTGACTTCTGTTTCTAATATATTGACTTCTGTTTTTATATCAAATTTCTCTTTCTGCTTTCTTGGGCTATCCTTTATTTGTAACATCCTAATTAAAATATTTAGTTCACTTATTTTCATTCTTACTCATTTATTGACATAAGTATTTAAGGCCATGGATTGTCCTCTGAATACTGCTTTAGCTACATTCCACAGATTATCTGTTTTAGCATTTTCATCATTATTTTGTTAAGTAATTTTTTTGTAACCTGCTAACTTCTCTATTTCCATTACTTGCTAAAACTTTCAAAGGGACACTGTACATTCCTCTTTTGTTTCCTAATTATATACTTACCTTACGTGCTTGTCATCTGTCAGTGTTCTCAACTGAAGAGTCTACTGTCCCTCATAAGGTACATTTAGAAACCCGTGGCAGTATTTTAGTTGTCATTGTAATTGGGAGAGGGATGCTACTGACATTTAATGGGTAGGATCCAGGGTTGCTAAAAGTCTTGCAATATGCACTGCTGTGCTACACAACAAGGAATGTTGTTGTCTAAAATGATAGTAACATGTCATTAAGGAAAACAAAAGATTTCTAAGGTCACAGCTAAAATTAACTGGCTGAGGCAAGACTTGCACATACATTGAACAAACACAGTGCTTTTCATTGCGTTATAAATATTTTTTTACTACGTTGTTACTAAATTATCACATGAATTATTAGATCCAGACTTCCCTGTTATCCAGTTAACAGGTAAAAGTTCTGTGACTTGGACCTGGGACATGGCCCGCACTGAGGCAGCTTAAGGGTGAAGTCAAACAAATGTCTCCAGTGAGAAAGAAAGCTAAGTGTATTAATAAAGCCAACTTCTGTGTTTATTTCAAAGCAAAACAAATTTCTTATTTGCTTAGTTATTGAGAGACTGCACCTTGCTCAGAATCATCAGTGATCATAAAGGCATAATTCTTTGTTCAGACTTGAACAGAAGATTTGAATTTCACGTTTTTAATTTCAAAACAGGAAACCAAACTGAAGCCATTGTTTATAAAATCACACCTCCTAAAAAAGCCATAAAAGTTTGGTTAAAATGGACTTAACTTGAAAAGTAAGTGTAAATAGAGGAACAGTTTAACTTTCATCTGTACACATTAGATTTCTAACAGTTTTAGAAAAATAGTGTGGTTATTTGTATATTTCTTATTTAAATTGGGTCATCATAACTATTACACTTAAGGAAGTCCATAAGATTTTCTGCAAAACAGTTTTAAACAAACATTTGTTTCTTTTTCTAATTTAATAGTCTCTCAGTCCTAGTTAGCAAGTGGAAAGTGGGTTCGTAAAACATCTTCAAATTGCATCTCAGCATTGATACATGTGTCAGTCATTTGTGCCCCAGTTTACCCTTAAGTAATATGTAAAGAAAAGAATATATCCTTATTTTGATGATGTTTGTGGGGGCTAAGTATTAGTTAATCCTCTACTAACTTGTCCGAGCTTAGAAGTTAATGAATGTAACAGAATTGCCCCAGTGGATCAAAAGCTAAGTGAAGTGACAAACTAATCCATGCATGCTACTGAAATTATAACAATGAATAACAAATTCACTCTGCCGCCTGAGGAATCTGTTCCAACGGATGACATATAAATGTTAACAGAACCTTATAATTAGAGTCACCATGTAATGAATTACTGGGGATGCAAAGTGGGGTGTAATGCAAACTGCCATGTAATACAAACTGCGATGTAGTGCAAACTGCAACATACTGCAAACAACTGGGAGGCTTTGAGAGGGAAAGGTGTTACTGCTATCATTTTTCCAGGACAAATGTGCACAAAGCTGAGCTAGCCTGACAGGAACTGTTTTTGCTCACAGCACTTCTGACACCAAATAGGTGGACTTTTTCCACACTAACAACCAGTTCTTCAATTCTCTAGATGCTGCTAGCTTGGTGTCCTACGATTCAGTTCAGTTCTGATACTGACTACCTGGAATTAGCTTCAAACCCCAGCGGGGTAAGAGCTCCATTCCCCAAGACTTTCCTCCCCTCGATGTGAGTTTCCAGTCTTGGGTCTCATGGATACCCACAACTTGCCTACAAAGTCAGGGGTTCCCACAGGCTTTCCCTTTCAGGTTTGCTGATCTGCTAAAATGGCTCATAAAACTCAAGAAGCCACTTGATTTACGATCATGGGTTTACTACAAAGGTTACAAATGACGAAGAGTTGCACAGGTCTTGAGGTCTCGAGGTCTCGAACATCCCAAGCACAGGAGCTTTTGTCGCCATGGAGTTGAGATGTGCCACCCCCACCATGTGGATATGTTTATCAACTGCCAATCTCTCTCTCGTCTCTGGAGGTTGGTGAGGTGGGGGAGTGGGAACTGAAAGTTCCATGCTCCAGAGATCCCGGGGAACTTAGGAGCTGTGTGCACTCATCGCACCTGGGTAAACTGAAACAGGAATCAATGGTGGCTTCTAAGTTTGCCCAGAGCTGACTTACACTTCTCAAAGTGTAGTCCTTGGTCTAGCAAGAGCAGTAGCAACTGAGCCTTTGTTAGAAATGCAAATTCTAAGACCCAACCACAGACCTGCTGCAGCTGAAACCTAGAAGCAGAGCCAGGCACTCCATGTTTTAAGGAACAAGCCCTTCCAGGGTGCTCTGAAACACACTCTAGCTTGAGAACCAGTGAGCCAAGGAATCTAGAGAAGCTGGTGTGCCTGGGTCTGATTGAAAGGGATGAGAAAAAACCCGCTGGGTAAGCCCAGAGGCACTGCTGTAGAGGACAGCACTCCGGATGGGGAGAACAGCAGGTGGGCTGCCCTGGGGAGTCAGAGGACAAAGGAAAGGTTGCAGGGCAGGGTCCCAGCATCACAGGCTAGAAGAGCAAGGCTAGGAAGTCCAGAGCTTAAAAACAGAAAGATGGGCTTTGAATCTGGGAGTGGCAGGAATGTATGCATGTGTATGTATATTTTTAAAAGGAAATGCCATTTTAAAAAGGACATTCATTTGCTGGAAAACAGAAACTGATCCAGAACAGTGCTGCTCCTCCCTCCTGAGAGCAGGAGCTGCTGTGAGACCTCGATTACAAGGGATTTGGGGCATATCATTGCCCACCCCTTGGTATACCCATGTCTGTGCTGGGTGCGACATGATGGTTCACAGAGCTGGTCCATTACTATCTCAGGGACACTGACAGCCGTGAGTTTCTGGGACATCACTTCCTTTTGCAGTGAATTTCACTGTGCAGCCATTTGGGTCATCGTGCACAGCCTCTGTGATCCTGTACACACCTGCGCATGTCTCTGGCCCGCTGAGTCCCACCTGAGCCGCAGCTGAGCCTTGACCAGCACCACTGATGAAGCGGGATCCTGTGCCCACTCAGGCTTCTGCAGATTCTGCTTCTGCTCTGTCTCCATCACAAGAACATATCTGCTGAATCAAGGTTCAGGCAGCTGAGCAGCATAATTCTAGAAGTTCACCCTCTTTACTGTAAAAAGTATCTGGGACAGGTCTCAATCAATTTAGAAGTTTATTTTGCCAAGGTTAAGGATATGCCAGGAAAAAGGAATACAGAATCTCAGAAACAGTCTGTGGCCTGTGCCTTTCTCCAAAGATGATTTAATTTGAGGGCTTCAATATTTAAAGGGGAGAAGTGGACTGGAGGGGAACGATTAAGGGTATGGTCCATTACTGGATCCACAGGTGGCAAGGGAAAAGGAACAGGCAGGAAATTGTCAATTGAGTATGCATCTCACTCAGTAAATTGGCACTGGACATGATAAGGTGAACATAGGTAGCTACCCGTGGGCGTGTTTAACCTTGTATCTGCAGCTTTCTTGTTAGGAACAAAAGGAAAGGTGCTTTTTGCATGACTCAGCTTTCAGCTTAAATTTTCCTTTCGGTGTAGTGAATCGGAATCCTGAGTTTTGATTTTCTTTCAGCATGTCTCTCGCCCCACTGTCTCGCCCCCTTTCAAAGGCCACTCCACCTGCCCGGGGGGGTGTTGGTCAAAGGCCAATCCCAAATCCATCTTTGGTTTTTCTAAATTGATCTTTTAGAACAGATGCTGAAGCTGCAAACTTACCAGTCCTAGACATATTTACTTGGACTGCCTTTCCGTTGCCTCAAGGAATTGAGGTCTGTCTTCAGTGAACGCCACCTTGGCCTTCCTGCTGTTAGTCTATAGTGGTTTAAATCTTGTTCTTTCATAGAAACATTCTTCTTCAAGAGGCTCAATATGTTTAAATAATTTTCTTACATTTCTAGAGTATGTATCAAAAACTTTTTTTTTTTTGGAGACAAAGTCTCACTCTGTCACCCAGGCTGGAATGCAGTAGCACAATCTTGGCTCGCTGCAACCTCCACCTCCCAGGTTCAGGCAAGTCTCCTGCCTCAGCCTCCTGAGTAGCTGGGATTACAGGCATGTGCCACCACGCCCAGCTAATTTTTGTATTTTTAGTAGAGATGGGGTCTCACCTTATTGTTCAAGCTGGTCTTGTACTCCTGACCTTGTGATCCGCCCGTCTCGGCCTCCCAAAGTGCTGGGATTACAGGCATGAGCCACCACGTCCGGCCTCAAAGTCATTTTTAAATAACCTATTCCTGATCAGATATCGCTAAAATCAAAGAAATAATTGCAAAATTCACCTGAAGGGAGCACCATATAAAAACCACTTACCTGGGTTAAATATATAATTCTGCCAGGTTAGCAGAGAGATGACTGATTTACAGAACTGCGAGGGTCCTATGTAACCTCTCTTTCTGCTTTATCAATGCTCAAAAGGCTAGAGGAAATGGGTGGTTTGCGGCTTGGAGCCATGAGCTCCTACGGTGGCTCCCTGCTTTGGAACTTAGGGGAGCTGCCCTCCTCTTTACACTTAAGAAAACAGACACTGTGTGGAGTACAACCTCCCTTCTGAACGGCCTTACTCCTTTTGACTAAACAACGCCAAAATGTCAAACTCGTTTTCAATGTACATTTTAGAGACTTTTAATTTTCCTTAAGCCAGGAGGGTTTTGACTTCCGTGGAACTGGCATTAGAGATTTTTGCGCCTGGTGTCTACAACCTGCTCCTTTGCTCCTCTGAGACAATCTCTTTATTGTATTTCCTTATGAGCAAACTCCGAGTCGTCGGAGTCTGTCTGGGCTGTACACGGCTTGGGCTGCAGAGGAATGAGAACAGGAGTTCCATCCAACCTGTAGGACTCCTTCGTCGGTCTTCCCAAGTGCAGCGATAAAATCATTTTTAGATCTAAATATATTTTGTGTTAATTTTAAATCAACACTAGTTTGGTTCTATTTCTTTTTCCCCTACTCCTTAACTTTTTCGAGACAGGGTTTCCCTTTGTCATCCAGGCAGGAGTGCAGTGAAGTGCCATCTCGGCTCACTGCAACTGATGCCTTCCAGGCTCCAGTGATCCTCCCCTCAGCCTCCCGAGTACCTGGGACTACAAGTGCGTACCGCCATGCCTGGCTGGTCTTTGTATTTTTTGTAGAGATGGGATTTTGCCATATTGCTCAGACTGGTCTCAAACTCCTGGACTTAAGCGATTCACATGCCTAAGCCTCTCATAGTGCTGGGATTACAGGTGTGAGCCACCACTCCTGGCCCTGCATTCACTCTTTAATATCATTCCTCGAAGTGTCTTTTAGTTATAGGCTCTTTTTTATTGTGGCAAAATATATGTGAAATTTGCCACTTTCACCATTTTTGAATGAACATTTTAGTACTGTGAGGCGCATTCGCACTGATGTACAACCGTCACCACCATCGTCTCCAGAACGTTTTCATCTTCTCAAATGGAAGCTCCGTGTCCATTAGACATTAGCTCCTAATTCGCCCTCCTCAGGACCCTGGCAACCACCATTCTACTCTCTGTCCTGATGAACTGACTACTCCTGGTCCCTTACTTAAGTTAAAGTCCCTTTGGGGTAAATTTAATTAATTGAAATGTTTGAACAAATATAGAGAAGGTCACAAAGTCTTGAATAGACGGAGGCTGAGAATCAAACACACTTCCATTTCCACTGACTTCCTTCTGTGCAACACCTGAGTCGTGACTGTGAAAGTTTGCCTTTCGGACTGAGCTCTGTGAACTCTCTGGTGACACACGGCTTGCTACTTTGTTGTCCATGTTTCCTGCTGATGTATTACTGTTTCTTGTTGTCACCTCAAATGGAAATGTGAAACAGGTTTATTTAATATTGGTGTTTCTGCTGAAAAACAGCTGGTGTTTTCAACTATGGCAAGAGTAGAAAACAAACCAGTAAATTTCATCACATGTATGATGACATCAATCGCAGAAGAGACGTTGTCTTTAAAGATGTTCAAATAAAAATGTGGAGGGAAAATATGTGCATCTTAGAATGAATGAAATTCGCTAATGACGACTTATGAAGACAGGTCAGAAAAGTGGAATATTGATAGTTGGCCTGTTGGTCATTAACACAGAGACATGTAAATGTGCCTAAGATTTTTTAAAAGAGATTTTATTAGGTCTTCACCTGCCTTTTATTGTGGGGCATGCGTGTGAGCCTTTATTCTGCATTTCTTCCTTTCCTACAGGACAGATGACCGTGAGAGAGGGCTGCTACAGAGACCTGAAGTTTCAAGTAAATATGTCCTTCTGCAATCCCAAGACCCGACCTGTCACAGGGGTGGTGCCTTGCAGAGTATCTGCCTGTCCTCCCAGGTAAGAAGCACCGTGTTCATCAAAGCAGGTTTCCCAGTTTGCAGATACCTTCAGTGAGTCTTGGAGTTCCTGAGTTTAGAAAGAGAAGTGCGGATTGCCATCGCGTCACTCATAAGAGCAGAGAAGCAAAGGGGACAAGAGCTGCCTGGACAAGGGACCTAGAGAGTATGTTTGGGCGGGAAGTGGTCTGGAAATTTTGTGCTTGTAAGTGGACGTTCTTAGAATGGTGTCCTGTTGGTTGTATTTGCGCTTTAACCAGTTGCAGGCTGGTAGGAGTGATAACACACCATGGTGGCAGCGATGCATTCTCTCTTAGCCTGCTGTGCTGTTCACCAGTGTGTGCTTTTCTTGCCAAATGAAACCTGCTAGAAGAACCCATCCCAAGGGCTACCAGGGGAAGGGACCCTGGGTTCCTCAGTGCCCTGCAAACATGCAGGGGTGAGGGCTGGAGCCACAGAAAACCGGGGCGCTTGTCATCCCGCTCTACTCTCACTGCTGCTGCCCCTAAGAGTTCCTAAACCCAAGCTTGGGTTCTCGGAGGTAGGAGGTGGGGAAAGACCCCTAGAGGCAGCCACGGTCCTACTGGGCTGTCAGGAGCCATCAAGTCTGGGCAAAACCTTGATCCTTCTGGTCCTCACTTTCTTCATCTTTACATGGGGACACATCACAGAGGGCTGTGAAAGGTGATGCAGGATTTTTCTCTGCCCCTTTGCTGGACTCCCAGCAGGGGCACCTCATCTCCTCGGCCTGCTATGCTCAGCCCCTTGTGGGAGGAAGCATGTGAGCTAAATGAGTACAGGATCCAGCTGGCCACTCTGAAGACACAGGAGAAAGCTGCGTGCAGAGCCCACGGCCAGATCAGGTGTGTTGCCAGGAGAGGAACATGGTGGTACCCAGGCAAGGGTGCCCAAACCCCAGATCTCCAGAGGGGGTGTCAATGTGCCAATTAGCTCTTTCAGTTCCATCATCCACAGCCCAGTGGACGGAGGTGTGTTAGCAGCTCGGTCAGCCCCTGACCCTGTAGTGTGGGGCAGCTGCCTTCCACCATCAGGGGCAAAGGGCCAGTGTGACAGCCTTTCTGGTACCCACACCCAGTGGGTCCCAAGCTCTAGTCCAGCATCCAAGAAGAATGAGGTCACGCTTGATGATTGAAGATGGTGAGGGTGGAGAATTGTATTGAGCAATGAAAACAGTTCTCAGCAGAGAGGGGAGCTGGAGAGGGGAGCTGGATAGGGGAGCTGGAGAGGGGAGGAGAACGGCAGGTCATCTTCTCCCGAAGACAGGAGGTCTCTTCCCTGAAGCCAGGCCATTTCCCCTCCTACCAACTGAGCCTGGGGTCTTTAGAGGAACAGAATGAAGAGGTGAAGAATTACAAAAAGCATGAAGGAGGGTTGGTCCCTGTGAAATCTATCTTGGTTTGCCAGATGGTGATCAGAGAAGTAAGGCTCCCGCCTTCCCACAGAGACTGGGAGACAGGGGTCCTCTCTTCAGATGTCAGCCGGAACAGACAGGAAATTCTTGGGAAGCCTTGAGATTTTTTGGACAGGCACCTTAAGTGGGGCTGGGGTCATCTTAGGGATGTTCCTTTGAGCTGTTAGAAACCATGTTTGTGTTTATTCATGACTTTAGAGGCCAAGGTGAGGCCTCATGGTGAAGAGGGCTCTGAGGAACTTGGCTAGAAGTTGGGCAAAGACAGAACATTGCTAACTGCTGCACCAGCCTGACCTCCCACCCCTGCTGACTGGACGGTGGGGTCTGCCTGTGTTTCAGTTGGTGTTGACATCACTGTGACCTTGACTGCAGGTCCTTGCCTTGCCATATGGGAGTTGGAAACATTGCGTTCTGTGCTGAATTTCTTTCCATACTGTGTTTAGTTCAGGTTTGTTAAGGAAGAAGCATCTGCGGCTCCTCAAGGCACCTGGTTACCAGTGCTGCGAAGCGGAGAAACCACTAAATTGACTTAAAGAAATCTGTGTGTGCGCATGTGTGTGTGTGCATATGGGACTTCCATATGCAGGAGGGACTGGGCTTACTATTTCCACGTGGAAGCCAATCCATCACAATGTTAATGTTAAAGCTCAGGGTAATTGGAAATGTTGATGAGTGCTTGCATGATATTTCTCCAGCTGGTCGTGTTAATGGATCAAGCATACCCTGGCAATCTAGTCAGCCCTGGTCTACTCGGTGAAGTCCATCTAGAGAGAATGCTAGAGAAAACTCACCCCAACGTGGGAAGAAGTTACCAACGTCTGGGATCCTAATTGTGTGCTTTGAAATATCACATAATTCGCTCTGAAGTGATAGTGGAGACGCCCCTGAAGAGGCCCCTTTGCATCTGCAAACCCCACAGTACTCAGGTGTAGAAAGCAGGAGAGCTGGTGGCCCCAGGGCAGCAGAGGGAGCAACTGTGGCCTTTCCCTAGGACGGGCCTGTGCCCTGCCACCTGGGGACATTGCTGGCAGCTGCTTCAGTGCTTTCTTGGAAAGAGCAGAAGAGTTCGTTTAAGTCATGGCTGCCCATTGGTGCAATCTGCGTGTTGGTTGGTTGCTTTCTTTCTTGCCACCTCCCCCATGCTGCTCACAGGTACGTCCGCCTTGGCACTCACAGTGAGAGGGACGTTGGGGATGGCTCCAGTGAGAAGGGAGCTCTTCTCCTCCTGGGGCTTTCTCTTCCTGGTGTTACCCCGACTCTTCTTCAACCAAACCTCAGGTAGAGCGTGCTCAACTGCAGGCTATGTGGCTGCTCGTTCACTGTCACTCTCAGTGTTTGCTGTTTCCATATTGTCTCACCCTGTTTCAAATCTGTCAAAATACCACTTTCCAAGCAAGACCATCATACAGTTATACTGAATTTCGATCATGGAAATCTAAGCAGCCTTGCGTGGTCAGGCAAACCTGCCCTTACCCCCAACCATTACCCAAGGCTGTCGTCCTCATCTCTTGTATCCGTTTAGATAAATCTTTGTTCCTGATGTAAAATATTCACACTTACTATGTGAAAAAAATCTCTTTGGAGTTGAAATGGGAGGAGCTCCCTTATCCCCGTTGCAGGGCGTGCGATGAGGGTGTGGCTTGCTTCTTTGGTGGCCCGCTGCTCAAACCGCTAGAAGGAGCAGGCAGATGGCAGGGTGTGGGGCTCCGACCCCACCGCAGCGTCGAGGGTGAATGTTTACAGCTGCTGAACTCGCAGTGGGCGTGTGTTACCGTGTGAGCTTCTGGTTTTGGCATCCCTAGGCAGCTCATGTCAATCAGCTCAATTAGACTCTCTGCCTTATCCCAAGGACAGAGGGCTTTCTGTAGAGGGTTCTTGCCTTGGTATATTAGAAAATTTGGATTACACTTGGGCTTGGAGAATGAGTACAAGGTTTTACCAAGTGCAGGTAGCTCTCAGCAAGGTGAATGGGGAGCCAGAAAGGGGATGGAGTGGGAAGGTGGTCCTTCCCATGGAGTTGGGCTACTCCACAGCTGAGCTCTCCTCGGACTGTTCTGGACAAACTCCGGCTGATGGTCTGCCAGCATCTGCTGGGGCCCGTCAGTGTGCTCCTCCACCAATGTGTTTTTCTCGACATCCAGCTGCTTGTCTAGTGCCCACTAGGGTCTCAGGGATTTTATAGGCACAGGATGGGGGCATTGTGGGCCAGGGCAGTCTTGGAAAATACAATATTTGGGCATGAAAACAGAAATTCCTGTCCTCACTAGGTCCGTGGGCACAGGCCTGAGGGTGGAGCCCTCACCAGGGACCCTGCCCTTCTCCCAGCACTTTCCTGCCCCACTCCCTTATCAGAATCAGATTTTTGCTTGTCCACTGACCTATCCCAAGGGATGAGAATCGTGCCTGGCTCATGTGGGACCTCAGTAGGTGTTTGTAGGAGACGTGGATGAACCATGGTCCCATTAGGCCAGGTAGAGACACTTCAGGCTTGTGGTGTGGCCGTGGGGAAGTGACTTCACCTCTTTGTGCCTCAGTTTGCCCGGCTGTGAGATGACAAAAAGAAAATGTGTGCAGTCACATGCCGTGATTATAAGCTCTGTGACCCCACTATCCCTTGGGGTTGCTCTGTAGGGAAGCTTGACAGGTCCTGTCTGGATTGCCACCATTGAGAAGCAGGCACTACTCAGACATCACAAAGCTTCTGGAATCAACTGTTCCTTAATACGTCTAAACCACATTTGTATGTTTCCACGTATCTCCTAAGTAAAGTATCTGCCTCACGTCAGCCTCCTTCAGGAGCTCCCTTGGGAAGACCCCAAGGTAAGAGCATTTGTGGTATTCTTGACTCACCATAGTGCTGCAGGTGAACGTCTCAACAGACACTTGGTCACCACAGCTCCTGCTACTGATGTGGTCAGTTCATCAACACTAAATCCACCTGTGTGATCCTTCCAATGTACCTACCTCTCTGTTCCTTGACTGTTCACTCAAATGGTCTCCCTGTTTCGGTCTCTTGCTCCTGCTGTCAACAATAATTGCCCAGAGGTATCCCTCAAGGTCAATCTCTCCTTCCTGTCTTTGTTAATAGAAGTCCCCCGCCTCAATACACTGCGTATACCCACATGCACGTAGATCCCTACTGGACGGGGTTTCTGTCCTCCCAGGCTGAGGTCCAGCCCATGGATGCGAGCCTGTGCTCTCAATGCTGAGCCTTCAAGAGGCAGCTGCTCATTCCTCTTCCTCTGCCCACCCCTGTGGCTGCACCAAGGCCTGGCCTTAGTGAGCAGCTGCAGTCCCTCAGGCAAGGGTCACCTCCTAGGGGAGTGGAGGACCAAGATGGAGGTAACCGAGCCTGGTGACCTGGAGCAGGTCCACGCTCCCCTGCTCCACAGTTGCCCACCAGCTCAGACTCATACAAAGGGAACTGCCCCCTCCCTTGTTAAACCATGCCTACTGGGTCTAGTTGGTGCAGCTCAGCCACTTTCGGAGCTCATATACACCTCACCTGTGATGCCTCGGTCCTGAACACCCCTCACCAGACAGGCCATGCCTCTTGTCATGCAGCTCCTGTGCTTCAGGACCCACACTGAAGTTGTCCTTCTGTCTCACTGGGTGGCTGGTCTTCCCACCACTCACTGCTCAGGACCCTGGAGTCCCCAGCAAGCCAAAGTCCATGGCAGTGCTGGAACCCTCGCCTCACCGGCCCTGAGCTGCCTTGCTTCACCCTCCCTCCCCTATACTGCCCTGGTCACCCCAGCCTGGATACCCTCAACTCTTGACCCACTCTGCACATAGAGCTCAGCACTTAAATGCTACCCCCAAAATCCCATGTTCTCACTCTACAGTGTGCTCACCCAAGGATGGTACACATCCTTCCTGTCCCTGGGTCATTTGCTCCCCACCTCCAGGACACTGGGTTCACATCCCCTCCAGTCTCCTCCCGTATCCTTGATCGTCCTGCCCCACACTCCGTCTGGGACCTCAAACTAAAGAGAAGGAAACAGTGACCAGCCCTTCCTCTTGCCAACATCTCCCTGTGCCTCCACCCGTCTGCTCTGCCCTCCCTCCCATCACAAGGGGCAGACAATCTCGCGCCTCTAGAGGAGCCTTTAGAAGTTACTATTTTTTCCATGTAAGTGACCCATTTTGCCCTGTGGTTCCTCTTGTTTTTCTGGCCGGGCTTCCTCTGCCTCCGCCTCTCTACTCTTGGTCTTTCTGGTATTCAGAGATTTGCAGCCGCAGATATCCCTGCATTCTGCTGGGTCCTGTATTCTACACTTAACTCTTTCAAACACAATTTCATACACACATGCTGGCAAGAGCACTGTGAGCTGGAAGAAAAGTGCAGTCCGGCAGCAGAGGGCCAGTCTAGGGGAAGCTGAGGTATCCACAGCAAGCAGGATCATGAGACTGAGGCTGCCCCAAATCCACTTCAAACTGGGGACCTCCATCCAGAGGCACCCTTTGGCATGTGGACCTCATTTTTTGGAATGTTGATATTGCCCTCTGAAAGGGGAAACTTTGAGACACTACAGAAGCCTCTCTGTGAACCCACGGCCATGCTTTCCTGGCTGGGAGAATCTTAAGAAAAATTGAGTGAATCTCCCCACCCCCAACCCATCACCCACAAATAGCAGGAGCCTGATCCCAAGTGGGGCTCAGGAGGTTTCTGTCTCCCGGGAGAAGCAAGATCTCCAGGCTCTCTTCTCGCAACTCTCCTGCATCGGAATTCTTTCTGTGGAGTGGTTTGGTTGGCAGGCATTATGTCCATGGGCCAGAGACAGACAAAGGCGCTGGGCGGCACCGCGTCTTGTCAAAGGTGCAGCAGTGACACTGCCTGTCTCCGTGGGCTCAACCCTGCCTTCCCCACTTCAGCGCAATCCAGGTCTCCTGTCTCCAAGGATAAGGTGCGGATTTCATGTAAACGCTCTCAGGTGTGATAAACACTCACTAAATCTTGGCTCTGATGTTGCTGTAAAAGGAGAAACAAATTCACAACAGTTACGTATCCAGTCTATAAAGCAAAACTATCCGTGGCAAAACACAGAATTATGAACCTACCTTGCATATATTAACGCTTGGGGATTGTTGATTTATTATATTATTTTATTTTAACAATTGAGTTCGGAACATAGAATTTAATTTAAAAATTTGCTTTACTTTTCTTCTGAAATGCAAAATATTTCTAGTATGTCCTGGATATTAACAATTTTTTGTACCTGATTAAATGAGCAGGAAACCCATGTTCCATTTCTCTGAGATTGGAGCGTGCATCTTTCTTATCGGATTCTGTCTCCCTGCGAGGCTTCCCTAGCCTCTAGGCTGCAGGTGCTCCGAGCTGTGTCCTCAGCAGCCTGGCAAAGCTGGAGCCGCAGCCCTGAGGGAATGGGCAGTGCTGTCCTTCTCCACAGTCCGTGCTCTGTCTGACACTAGTGGGGCTCAGCGGGGTGTAATCCGGTGTTTCGTGTTCAACTTGAAGGAGAGTCCCACGAGGACTGGGGAGTGGGACCTGTAAAGTATCTTAATCCGCAGCCTTCTCATGTTTAACTTAAATGAAAAAGGAAACCTGCTGTGCTGGCTGGTGCCCCGGCCTCCTCCTCAGCACCCAGAGGCTGTCCTGCCACTCAGGCTCCCACAATTGTATTGTTAGATGGAGTCCCCTAGGTCATAAATTGCTGTAGGGGGCAGGGTGTTATGTGTCCAGGAGTCTTCTTGCTGGAGATTCTCTTAAAACGTCTGTGCAGCCTCAGTCAGCAGGAGTATCCTGCAGAAATAGCAGGCGTCAGCAGTTCCCACCTGCCCTCCAGCTCCTGCTCCTCCCTCACACTGAGCCTCCTCCCTGTGCTGGCGTGGCCCAGACAGGCAGCCCTTGGCCCTCCCGCGGCTGCCCTGCCTCCATCTACATTCCAGCAGGAATCAGGCATTTTTATCACTTGGTTTTGAGACACGGATGATAAATCACACAAACATTTATTCCCTTTATACTTCTCAGTTTATCTAAATGGAGTGGCTCTTCAGACCATTCATCTTAAGTCTCGTTTTCTAAGCATTAACACTGATCACACACCTTCCTGGACAGGGGATTGAAGATACAAGAGGAAATGATTTCCAGATGGTAAATGGAGACTTCCCCTCTGTTTTCAGGACTCTTCTAGGGATGCCAAATAAGAGTCTAGGTGACACCCAGTAAGAGTCTGGATCACATATCGTGATCAAATGCTTTGTTTTCTCTGTAGCCCTCTCTCCACTTGATATTTGGATGCTTTATTCTTCTTGCTTACACAAGCCCATTAGTGGAATAATTCCTTTTACAACCAAGATACGTAGGTCCGTAGCTCTGCCTGCTGCATGCACGCTAGAAATGAAAGAGAAGACTCAGCAGGCAGCTTTATTTCCACTGCTTTCCTATAGAAACACGTGCAATGAAAAGAGGGGAGAAATTTCCTTTTCTGATGTTTCTTGTCTCTCTTCAATGTGAGACCCTGAAAATAACTAACCACTCAGTAATGTGCAGGTTACCAAGGGAATGAAAAGAAACCTGGTTGCTGAGGTGGTGTTTGTCTAGGAGAGGGTTTCATTCACAGGAATGCTGGAGAAGTGAACAGCTCCGTGCATTTAATTATCCAAGTAGCTGAGCGCTCCCAAGCAGTAGGATGGGCTTCCCGGGGGTGAGGGCCGCGTAGCCCATGGGCTCCCTGCTCAGAGGAGCCTCCAGTGTGATTTTATTCTCTGCTGTTGCTGATTCCGAAGGGTTTTTAACAAGGGACCTGGCACATTGGTTTTGCACTGGGACCCACGAATGGCACAGCCGGGGTGGCAGGCGGCCCCACTTCTGTGTCAGCACGGCTCTCTGGAATATTTGGGGATTGTATTAGGATGCTTGGTGTTTTAGCAACTCTACTCTGCATTCAGTACTGGAGCTCAGGAAGCTGTCGCACACTGTTGTCAAATCCTGGCTGTAAGCACAGGCAGCCATTCTCTGCTGTTACTTTCTTTTTGCTTCCGGGATGAGTGCCAGTTTTACTGAACTTTGGATTACTTGCAAGGGAAAGAAGTAACGGGACCTTCCAGAGTCGTTAGAGATTTTTTCTCTAGATCCCAAGGCTTTCCTGCTCTGCCAGGAGAGAGCCCAGTGGGATGGACACAGGACTATGTGTCTCACCCGCAGAAGCCACCTTGTTGAGGCCTATCTGATTGTCCTTGGGTGACCTGTTTGCCCACCACTGTGCCCTTTGCAAAGACATCTCACCAATCTCAAACTAATCAGGGAAACCAGACGTGCTACGGACCCTCCAGAATGAGTGCTGGGCCTGGCACAGTGGCTCACGCCTGTAATCCCAGCACTTTGGGACAAGTGGATAGCTTGAGCTCAGGCGTTCAAGACCAGACTGGGCAACACGGTGAAACCCCAGCGCTGCCAAAAATACAAAAAAAATTTGCTGATGTGGTGGCACACGCCTGTGCTCTCAACTACTTGGGAGGCAGAGGTGGGAGGATCACTTGAGCCCAGAGGCAGAGGTTGCACTGATTGTGCCACTGCACTCCAGCCTGGGCCACAGAGTGAAACCTTGCCTCAGAAAAATAAACTAAACGAAAATAAAAGAGAAACACTGTTAGGGAACTGCTCAGCTACAATGTGACGTCACCAGATCAGGTAGCAATGCCGTGACTTGAAACCGTCTAATCACTTCAATATGCTGACTCTGAGGCATAAAAGATGATCCTTACTATATCTCCCCTGGGGAAAATGTCACTTCACGCCAAAACAATGAGCTTGCATTGTATTTAATCAGGTACAGACATTGGCCTACAAACATCTCTAATGAAAGTCAATTATAACTGTAGACAAACACGACAAATCATAAGCCAGACTAAGTGGACGTATTTCATGAAACACTGGAATGTTAATATAGAAAGCATTGCAGGAGCTGTGGGGACATAACATTAACTTCCTAAATCTGAATGTGTCATCGTACATCTAAAGTGTGCCTTAAGTCATTCTGTAAAGTATTTTGTACTTCGGGTTTTTATTTTTCATTCGATTTTCATTTTGTTGTATGTGTATGTGTTTTGTTTTCTTTACTTACTTGTAAAGACTATTTTTTTTCCAGCAGTTTTATTTTCATAACAAAATTAAGCAGAAAGTAGAGTTCCCAGCTATTTCCTAGGCCCATGCACATCCACCCTTCCTCACCATCAACATTCCCCACCAGAGTGCTCCATTCGCTAAAGTTTATAAGAACCCACATTGACACATCCCTGTCACCCAAGTCCACAGTTTACATGGGCGTTCACTGAGTGTCGTATATTCTGTGGGTGTGGACAGACAGCCCGCCATGGTAGGATAATACAGAGGAGCTTTGCTGCCCTGCAGATCCTCCCGGCTCTGCCTGTTCATCCCTCCCTCCCCTCAGCCCCGGCAACCACTGACCTTTTTACTGTCTCCAGAGTGTTGTCTTTTCCTGAATGTCATAGAGCTGGAATCACACAGCATGTAATCTCTTCAGATTGGCTTCTGTCACTTAGTAACATGCATTTACGTCTCCTCTGTGTCTCTTTGTAGCTAATATTTTCTTAGCATTGAAGAACATTGAAGAACAAATCAATAATTTAGAACTGAGGCTCTACATTTCCAAATGTAGGGAAGCTTCGGAGTAAATTTTTTCTGTTATTTAAAATATTCTTACGTTGAAATAAAAGGAAGTTTTAAAGTTATCTTATTTTTGGCATTTTTGAGACTTCCTTTATGGCTTAGCAATGAGAGTTTTTATAAATATTCCCGTGAGAATTAAGGAATGTGTTCTGATTAGGGTTATTCATGTGGCGAGTAGATCAAATTCATCAGTTATTTTTTCAGATCTGTCACGTTCTTATATTTGTCTGCTTTCTCTGCTTCTGAGAGAAGTCTATTAAAATCTCACATTATGATTGATTGTTTTTCAATTTCTTCTCTTAGTTTTACTTTATAATTGACTTTAAAATGCCAATTTGTATTGTTATAGTTTCCATGTGAATTGTTCTTTCATTATTAAGTAATGACCATCCTTGTTTCTAATAATGCTTTCCAATTTATGATTTATTTTGTCTGAAATTAACATTATGAGCACTAGTTCCATTTATTATTATTATTTTTTGACCTGGCTTACATTTCTAAATTCTCTTTATTTTTAAATGTTTGTGTCATTAGGTTTTTCTATGTCTTTAGCAAATAGTATTCTGCTGGATTTTGATTTTACCCAGTGAAGAATCTATTTTTTTTTTGGAGACAGAGTCTCGTTCTGTTGCCCAGGCTGGAGTGCAGTAGCGCGATCTCAGCTTACTGCAACCTCCACCTCCTGGATTCAAGCGATTCTCCCGTCTTAGCCTCTCAAGTAGCTGGGATTATAGGCGGGTGCCACCACACCCAGCTAATTTGTGTATTTTTAGTAGAGATGGGGTTTTGCCATGTTGGTCAGTCTGGTCTTGAACTCCTGACCTCAGGTGATCCACCGTCTCAGACTCCCAAAATGCTGGGATTACAGGCATGAGCCACCACACGCAGCCAAATCTATCATTTTTAACATAAGCTGAATCTGTTCTCATGGAGTGTGGTTATATTTATTTGGATTTAGGTCCACCAATTTATTGTGTGTCTTCTATTTATCATGTCTTCTTTTCTTCTTGACATATCATGTCTTTATTCTCTTCCATTTCCACTACTGCTAGAAGTGATAAATTTTTCTCTAAGACAGACTTTAGTATAAATTACTGTAACTTGTTAATAACCAGGATTACTCACACATGATTAAATCTTAAAACTCTTAGAAATAAGTAATTTTTACAAAGACCTAAGTGCACTGTGATGAGCTTGAACTGAAGATTAAATCTCTTTGCAGTTCCATGATGCAATATTGCTAGATTTTCTGTGCACCATTCTTCAAAGAGTGTTGGAAAGCAAGTGGGCCAAGAGCCAGGGGCTACACAGCAGACACACTAGCAGGGAAGGTCTCTGGGGCTGGGCCAGCAAGCACAAGGGATAGCTTCCCTGACTCACACAGTGGGACTGCTCGCATTTGGAGTGGGGTCAGCCAGCGCTATTGAACCTAGAAACAGGACCCAGCACAACTGGCCCCAGAAAGGGAACGTCTCCCTCAGAGTATGGCCACTAGCCTCATTTTTCTCTTTCTTCTTGTCAAAAACAAGAAACAAAACAAACCAAGAAAAACACAAAGGAAAAAACTACTTCATTAACCCTGTGTTTAATAAGAATAAATATGTTTGTGTCACTGATTTCTTTCAAGATACTCATGTAGGCCTCATTTTCGAGAGCATTGAACTCTGTTAAAGAAAACATGGCTGAACTTTGCAGTCTTTGAAACATGCTTTGATTCTGAAAATCACAGATCCTAAATGTGTTGGACATGAAATTTATGAAGACGTCACTAATTTAGAATTTGTGACTTTCAATGAAAGAGTTGGATTGAAATCTCCCCTTATGCTGTCTCCCAGCATGAAGTTTGCTAATGTAATTTAAAAGAACAATCAAATGTCAGTGGAAGGCCAGATGCTACAATCACATCACAGAAGAAAACCAGGCTTCCTCCCTGTTCAGTGAGACAGCTTTCATCAGGGAGATTATGTATACCACAGTATGTGTTCAGTTACTCAGCAGATCGTTACTAGTGATAGACAGTCCAGCACCCGCCCCTTACTAGATGGTTTGGAAGTGGCCCCTGAGCTATAGGGCCAGGGAGCTAGAGGGGGATGGTTGTTCACCAGGCCGACCAGTGAATGCACAGAATCATTTCAGGGTTTGCTCCATGAATGCAGTCGTCATAAAGGAAGACCACAGTCTCCTAGAATGTGTGGGGTTTGTGAGGACCCAATGCAAGGTAAGAATCCATGCAAGAATTCCCCTCTCAGCTCCAGCCACCTACATTGTCCCAGAGTCTGATTTTGTTTTATGCCAAATGAAATTCTAATAATTAGGACTTTTTCATTGTTTTGATGCATTCATGATGTATTTCCTTAAGTTACAAAGACTAGGCCAGGCGTGGTGACTCACACCTGTAATTCCAGCACTTTGAGAGGGTGAGGTCAGAGGATTGCTTGAGGATAAAGTTTGAAATCAGCCTGTGCAACACAGTGAGAACCCCACAGACACAAATCATAATAATTTTAAAAATTAGCCAGGTGTGATAGCATGCATCTATAGTCCCAGCTACTCAGGAGGCTGAGGCAGGAGGATTGTTTGTGCCTGAGAGGTCAAGGGTACAGTGAGTGTGATCATGCCACTGTCCTCCAGCCTGAGTAAACAAGACTCTGTCTCAAAAAAAAAAAAAGACTAAAGAGACGAATCTGTTTAAATTGTTAAAATTCAACATTTAAACTAAATCTAGGTTTTTGTTTTCGCATCTATTATATCAATTAACTTTTATTACTTAGTCACCACATGAACACTGTTTGAAACATTGTGTTGTACTTTAAAGCCAACTATCAGAAGCCACCCACCCAACTCCAACCTCAACGACCCGGTGCTGACAATTGCAGTGACTTTGGTTCTCTGTTCCGGCATCCTGATATTTGGAAATAACGTGCATGAGAGCCGTTCTTCTATTTATTGAATTTAAGGATTATCCTATTATCCATTGCAAGTGAGGACTTGGCCTTTTCGTGGCACCTTTTATCAGTTTTCTGTCACTCAGCTCTCTACCACCAGCTTCCTGTCCTTCCGTCCTGCTTATGTGATCGGAGCCCACGGTTACTCACTGTCATCACTACTTACCATTGCTGCTGGCTAAGCAGAGCTGCTTGATTCCACTTCCTTTCATGTATAAACCGTTGTTTGTCTGAAAGCTAATGATTGTCTGACTTTTGTTTGCTTAGGTTTGTTACATAAACTCCAAAAGACATATTAAGTTCATGGATTCAATTAACAAATATTATTGAGTGTCTACTATGTGCCAGGCCCTTGGGACGCCTTAGTGAATAAACAGACAAAGCTCCCTGTCCTGGGGGAGGGTGTGTTTAAGTTGGGGCGACACAGAGTCAACAATGTAGTGTTTATTTAGACCGTATGCTTAGACTTCATGTTTAGTTCTATTTTTATTTATAGATGTTTATAATGTGTTTTAAATGATAATATATTTTATAAAGTGATAAGTGGCATGCATTAAAAATGAAAACAAAAGCAAGGGGAAAAAAAGGGAGATTAGAATTCCAAGAGAAGGAGGTGCAGGTTGTAGGATAGACTGAATGAGAAAGAGCCATTTAAACAAAGGTTAGGAGGAGGTGAGCATGTGAAATGCCCACAGTGCTTCCCCGACACAGCCCAATCGCCCCCTCCCTTTGTTCCCACACTCCTCATTCCCAGTGCTACCATCCTTGTTCCAGCCTGGAACTGTCGCCCCCCTGGAGCTTCCTGTGGGTCTCTGCCATGCTGAACACCCTGTTTTGGGATGCCAGGTGTTGTCTGTATGTGGGAAACACAGAAGCAGTCTTCTGATTGCCTCTAAGGCTTCTCAACAGAGAGTTAGAGAACAGAATTCTGGGCTAGAATTCACTTTCCACAGGAGTTTCAGCACGATGTCCTTGTCCCCCATCCACTGCGGCGACTGGGAAGTCCATTGCTACTCCAATCCCCACTCCTTCATTTGGGAGTGTTTTTTTTTCATTTTCCTCTCTTCTTTCTGGAAGTTTTAGGGACTTTTACTTGCCTGTGGTCTCTGAAGTGCTTTAATGGCTTTGTATTTTCACTCATTTGATGAGTCCACAGTGGTTCCTTTTCATTTGGGGAAGAAAGGTCTTACTAATCCTCTCCTTCACCTGTTTACACTCTTGCCTTCTGGACTCTAACACGGCAGACAAATGTTGTGATGTTCTTTTCTTTTCAAACGTCCATCTCTGTCTTTTTGTTCTGGAAGATTTTTTTTTAGTTTCGTCTTCCAGGTTTTCTGCTTTTTATTTTGCTTTTGTTTGTTTGTTTTATACCTGACTATCCTCTTTTATATTTTCAAATGCTCATTTTCTCTTTTAATCTTTGTTTCTTCTCTTTTAAGGCATCCTGCTCTACTTGTTTCTCTATAAAGATACTAGAGTTGTTTTCCTTCCTTCCTTCCTTCCTTCCTTCCTTCCCTTCCTTCCTTCCTTCTTTCTTTCCTTCTTTCTTTCTTTCTTTCTTTTTTCTCTTGCGGTTTTTGCTCACCCTTTGCGCCCTTGTTGGCTAGCGGTCTCCAGCCCTCGTGAGCAGCCTGGCTTGGGCGATAAACTGTCTGGCCCTCAGCGCGTCACCCTCGTGCTCTGGGTAGCCATCATGGCAGTTTGTTGCAGCATCTTGCCAGACACACTCATTTGTTACTGTTACATATTACGTTTGTGTTACGTAACGGAGTTTCCCTTAATAGATTCTTGTTTACGTGACACACTTGGAAAGTTTTTAATACTCTAATATTATGAAATATTTACTCATATTCTCTTCAAACATTTTGATTACTTTAAATATTTGATTTTGATCAAAATATGATTTATTTTGATATAAGGAATGAAGTATAACTTTCCCAGTTATTCTTCCAATGCCCACCAATCTGTCCCAACACCATTTATTGAAAAATTCACTTTCTCTGCATTGAGTTGGAAGGCCAGCCCTCTCCCCACTTAAATCCATGCGAGGTTCACAGAGTCCGCTGTCCTTCCCCGCCCTTCCCCGTGGTGCACACAGGCTTCTCCTCCCTGCCGTTTCATCCCTACAGCGGTTCCTAAAGCTGACTCCCCCAGAGGGAAAGCCCACCTCTCAACACTTGTCTTTCTTAGAAGGTTTAGGGATCTTCCTGAATGTTTTTCCCAGAAGAATTTTATATGCTTGTTGTCAAGTTTTTAAATAAAAAATAATCATCCTGAAATTTTGGTTGGGATTACATTGTATTATTAGATAAATTTAGGCAAAGTTGAAATCTCAAAAACTTGGAAGCTACCTATCAGAAACCATTTTTTAAAATTTTTACTTTCCTTAGTCATTGATTTTCTAAAGAACAGTTTATAGCTTTATTTATGTAGGGGAATATGAGTGTTTCTATTTTCTCCTGAATATTTAATAATTTTTATTAATATTGGGAATAAAATTTTATATTTTATTTAGTATTATTTTTATAGAGTAAAACATTAATTTTGTAACCAGATGCTAAAATTTTATATTTTTACATTTTTTCAATCAATAATCTTATATTTTTAATATCATAAGTCAATACTGATAATTTTTTCTTCCCTCTCTAGTGTCTATATCTCTCGTTCACCCCTGCCCTTAGTTTAATGGCAATGGCACATATTTCTAGAACAATACTACAGTGTATTCTTTCCTGTCTCTTATTTCAGTTGGAATGCTTCTGCATTTTCACAATTAAGTGCTGGCTCTTCATTTCATATGTATTGCCTATTACATTGTAATTTATTTATCCAATTATGGAAACATTCACTTATTTCCATCTTCTCAGCATGACTAAATCTTTACTCATGGCTTTTCTCCTACATTATTCTATCGTGACCTTGTAGAGATTGTAAGAAAAGAAGTTGACAAATATGTTTTTTAAAGTTTGTGAGGGTCTGTACATAGCACAAGGAAGAGACCCATGCCCCTACCCCCACCTCATCCCCAGAAAGTCCACAAGACACTGTCACCTCAAGCTCTGTGGCTACCAATTCTTGGTAACTATTTCTTTCATCAAGAAGATTGACTTTGTCCAGTCACACAGGATCCTGGGCTTAATAGGCAAAAGGTGTAAACTCACAAGACCACATAGTCACAGAGGATGCTGAGTGTTGACTGATGTTCTGTGTCTTTGTGTTAATGACACTGTGTCAGCCCCATCAATGAAGAACACTTGAACCCATTCACACTTTCATCACTCAAAAGAAGTGAGTAGTCATGAGTTTACATTAGTGAAGAAAAGCACATCTCATTCTATAACTTTAGGTGAATGAGACTTGGGGTGTGTGAGTAATTAAACCATCCTTGTACTCCTGTAATGAGTCACAGTTGATCTTTATGTATTTTTTTATGGTCTAGTGACTTTAGTAGTATTTTCTTTATACTTTTTATACATTTCATAAGATTGGTCTATGATATTATTTCTGTTTTACCTTTCAAAAGATGTCTTACATTGTTTCACCTAAGTTTACTTCTTAATTGGATGAGTTCATTTTTTTAACCTTTTCTTTTATAGCTTTTGTGATATGACTTTCTTCTTTTTTGTACCCTTTGGTTATTTGGTAAACATACACTATATTTCTAACACTACTACAATTTAAAATCATATGTTTATGCCACTCTTTCTTGATTTATTAATGTTACAAATTAAACTAAAGCCATAAAGACCTTCACGGGCAAAGTAAAGCAATTGGCACATTCCTATTTCATTTTCTGGTCCTCTCATTTCAGTTCAGGCTTCAATCTTTGTTATAATTGCTTGCAGTTTCATCATTTCAATTTAGCTTTAATATTATTTTTGCATTGTGTACCTCTAACCTTTCAATAGTAATGCATGTAAATTCTGTTTTACAATCTTGACCACAGTTGTTCAGGTTGAATTGTCTGTTTAAGTGGATTCAGTGGCCTTGCCAGTCCTTCTGTGCCCCATAGCTTTCCGATTCTCAAGCTTGACGGTATCAGTCTCCCTGCTCAGTGAGTGAGTGTCTCAGGGGTGTTGTTCAGAAGGATGATTGCTCCTGGATTTCCTGGCTGCTTGCTGCTTCTCTGTTGCTCCATGCCAGCTCCTGTTAGTAGAATTCTGTCTTCATATCTCCACTTGGTGTCTTCATTGAATTCTCATTCTCTTATGTTACCTGACAGTGTAATTACATTTTGTGAAACTGATTAGCTGAAGTCAGTCTTCTTCCAGAATATTTTTAATATACCCTTTTCACATATGTGTTTTTGTTGGGAGAGGTTTGTAATTTTTCTGTAGGTTGCATGTGAGGTTTCTTTTTCCCAACTTATTCTGACCAGGACATTTCCATACAAGTCATTTATAGACCAAAAATGGAGCTGATCTCCCTGCTGTGGGCCTTGTTCCTCTGGTGCACTTATTCTGAGTGCTTTATGGAACAAGTACCAATGACTTGTAACAAGAAGAGTGCTTTTGTTTTGGTTCTTTTGAGATGTTGAAAGTTTTTCCGCCTCTATTTGATTTGGGGAAAAAGGAATCTGTACTAGCTCACTTGCACCATCCCTCCAAAAACGTCCACCATGACGCTTAAGATAAAAAAGATATTTCAGAGAGATGTGTTTTCTTTATAAATCTGTCAAACAGTGGTCCACACCCATCAAATAATTGGCCTTATATTTACCAAATATATTTATCAATCTAATATCAAACACATCAAATATCAAAATATATTTATCAATAATGGCCTTATAGTTACCAAAGACATTAACTCAGAATCTGGTGTGTTGATCAACAAGAGTGTTACTTCTCTCTCTGAAAACCATGCTGCCTTTCCACCTGCAGTGAAGGATGCTTGTGAAATGTTTCCCTAGCACTGGCAGGGGCCACATTTTCCCAGTGGTCACTGTGCCCACATGTGGGCTGAGTCTCCAGTCAGCCTCTGAATGGTGGATCTCACAGTGTTCCAGAATTCGGATGCAGCCCCATCTGCCTGTCTGTGCTAGGATCCTGCCTCCACCACGTGCTCCTGCATAGCCTTGGGCACATTCGTTAGCATTTCTGCACCTGTTTATTCATCTCTGAAATGTGCACAATAATCAAACCTACCACACAGATTTAAATAGTAGCTATTAGTATTATAGGAACTCTGTAAACTAGAGGGATTTGAACATTGCATTCATCAGCAGGGATCATTTGACTGTACGTGGTTTGGAGACATGCAATGGATGTTGGTTTCTTTAAGACAATGAGATTTTTCACTGTCTGTTCAATGCTACTTAATGCCTTTTAGCTCATAATACACAACAAACTGTACATTAGACATCTGCATTCAGCTCTCTACTAATCTCATATTTCAGATGCCTTCACTCTTTTTCTTCTCCTCCTCCTCCTCCTTCTCCTCCTCCTTTTTCTCCTTCTCCTCCTTCTCCTCCTTCTCCTCCTCCTTCTTCTTCTCCTCCTCCTCCTCTCCCTCCTCCTCCTCCTTCTCCTTCTCCTTCTCCTCCTCCTCCTCCTTCTCCTTCTTCTTCTTCTTCTTCTTCTGGAGAACCTTTTCTTTACCTCAAAGAATTGAATTCCCCCAGTGCTTTCCTGAGTCTGTGAATGCTAATGCAATTCTCTCATGCACCTCGTGTGTATGTAGACTGCATCATAGGGGTAGTTGATGGAAGATATCATAACACTGCCTAAACTACCCAGACTCCTCTGTTCTGCATACGATTCTTCAGAATGAATTATTATAAAAGCTACACAGGTTGGCTGCTTTTCCATTTAAACTAGGTGAACTAGAGAATGAGATATTTAAATACAGGCTTGTTCTACCCCAACTCATCATAAGAATACTGATCATATGTGAAATCATTGAACTCTAAAATAGAGTATTTTCTGATGTCTGTATATATACGTAAACACCACAGAATCATTAGACTTTTGCAACATAGACTAAAAAATTATGCCAACTATACCACAGCTAATCTTATTAATGAGATACCAGTACAGTATACTCCTCCTCATTTTCCCTTCATTTTCTGGACAAATGTTTTTAAGAGCAATAGATAAACATGACATTTTCAACATGATTCATTTGATAAGTTTAGTGATGTAATGGCTGAAGCTTTACTTGGGAAGTTGACTCCAAAGAATGAAACAGTAACTGTTGTTTAACTAATTACTTAGCTGACTAAACTAAATATTTAACAATATTATTTAAATATTTTAAAGAGTTTTATAACTTATATCTGCTCATACATAGAACCGACTTGATAGGAAAAACATTCAACCAATTAGTACCTAAGACTTCGTAAGAAAATCAGAAATAACTAATCTGAAGGTGTCTTGAAGAAGAATGAAGGCATTTGAAAAGGAGTTTCATGGGACGGGAGCCAGGAAGTTACATAAATGTTGTTCGACCTACTCAATATGTTCATTTCCCGGATCTGATTAATCTCCTCAAAGTGCCACAGTGCGAAGTCCTTCCTGAAGGGAATGGAATTGTTTCAGCCTTATCAAGAAAGATGAATTGATGTCAAATGTTAACCGTGTATTCTTGGCAGACCCCTGGCCTAACAGCATCTATTGGCCAGAAAAACTGTCTGCAGCATGTGATGCCTTCACACCTGAGTCTCGGCACGGTAGCTATTTGAAAGCTGAAAAGAAGCTTAAAACATAAAACTTACAGATTCTTACAAATCATCGTTAAAAAGTCAAATCCTATGTGGAAATGAGTCAGTATTCCTGGGTTTGCTGTCATTTCAGCTCTTTACTTTTCAATTCTTTGCCTAGACCCGTCTACAGAGACTTACACCTCATATACCTCATTCTTCAGTCACCGTTGACTGCTTTCACCAATTTCTTTGAAAGCAAGGAAATTCAATTCCTAGTTTTGTTTAGCATGAGCAGGCTAACCACTTAGAAAGCGATGTAGAGAGCTCCAGGGATGTGATCGAGATATTCTTACTGCCTGACAGTAAAGAATGTGCTTGAGACTCCAAGCAGGATATTGATGTTGACTTCACACACAGTGTCAGCTTGCTTGCAGATTTGATCTGTGTAAAATATGGATTTAATCCACTTCTTTGGTTACTCTCTTAAAATCCATTGGATTTATGGTGATTCCTGGTGACCTCGTCACTGAAGACTTCACATAATACCTTTGTGGATGGTCCTAACTGCCCAGTCCTGCTCGGTCCAGACCCTCACAACCTCCGTGCTGGTGGAGCTCAGGAGCCTTAGGAACCGTGCAGCTGCAAGCCAGCCTCAAAGCATCCAGGTTTGCTGCAGGAGGACACCTGGAACTCATTCTCGGAAAAACAGCTCAAAAGCCTGGAGAAGATCATTTCTAAGTGTTAATCTCAGAGTGAACATCCAAGAAACCCTAACACAAAAATGCCAGAAAAGCCCGAAACTAGAGGAGGAGGGAGCCCATCGTTTAAAAATCCTTGTCACAAAAGAAAGAAGTCCAGCAGGGTCGGGGTGGGGGTAGGGGGCTGTTCACTTCTGTAATAAAATGGGAAACTGACAGTGTTCCCAAGACAACAAAAAGCCAAAGAACCAGAGCCCATCCACAGTTGCTAGTGAATCCTCCATGATTTAAATGGCACCTCACACCTTAAGAAATGAATTAAACCATCTCCTGTCGGAAGGTCATTCATTTCAAAGAAAGAAAAATGAACCTAAGTGAGTCATGAAATGTTTAAATTCATGTCAGACACTTAGGCTTTCCCTAGAATACCATGTAATAGGGTCCCGTGAGAGGCAGGAAAAGGCATTTCAGATGTTACAGACAATCTGTAAGTGCATAATGACTAAGGGAAATCTGTTTGGAAAGATCAAGGCACTGAGTATTTTGACACTGATTCAATACTGAATCCTTCAGGAATTTTCAGGAAACTGCTCTGAGTGGATAATTAGCCAGAAAGTAAAAATAGACAACTTTTACCAAGATTAATGAATTCTATACTTATCTGGGTGTAAAATACATAGGCATCACATAAATTGCAATGGTCCAATGAACATATTCAAGCCCACAAAATTACTAAATGTATGCATTTTTCCTAGGTCATTTTAGAGCTAAGCAACGTTAAATTACGAACTCACATCAGATTTTTCTCCAGCTGACAAGCCAGCCTTGTAGAAGTTGTGTGTATCTGGGAGCAGCGCAGCACAGTGGCTAGGAACCCAGACTGACTGGGCACCCTTCCTGGTTCTGCCACTCCAGCTGTGTGATGCTGACCGTCCACGACCTGCGTGGCTGCAGACAAGGTCCTCGGTGTCTCCAGCCTCAGTTTCCTAGTCCGTGAAATGAAATTCTAACCCTAACATTGCCCTGTAGGGTTGTTAAGTGGGTTGATGCGTGTGATTGGGCTACTTGGTGTGTATGTGTGCTTCAAAAGGTGCAAGAGCTGGTCGTGAGAGTCCAGGCCCTGGAGCTGGACTTCCTGGGTTTAAATCCCATCCCGCAACACTTACGTCACCTTTCCGCACTTCACTTTTAGGAAATAACGGCATCTGTCCACATCATTGGTTCGTGGGGTAAATTAATCCAGTCAATAGAGAACAGCAATAAGAAGCTTAGTGCCTTGCCTAGCATTGGGTGCGTCCTCCAGGTGCGCTGACTCAGCGCAGCTGTTAATAACCAAATTCACATACTACCTGGAAGGCGCGGCTGGTTTGCTCTCTGACTTGCTGCAATATTCGAAGCTGTCTGCATGAGACTCATTTTGTCCCTTTAAGATTTGCTAACACTTTGTTAGGACTTCAGGCTTTAGTTGTGGGGCTTGTTGCTGTTTGTTGCTATTGCTGTTATTTCATTGTTAACATTCCCAGCAACGGGGTCGTTTGTCCTGATCTCCTAGTCCACGACGGCTAGGCCCAACATAGATATCAAACTCCAACAGGGCTATCTTGGAAGGCGTCTTGGGTGTTAAAACAACACTAGTTGCTTCCTGGTTTCCACAGACATGTTCAATCCTGTTTTTATGTAAATAGTATTGGTGAAATCAGTAGGTGGCAACCTACGGTCTGTGTGCCAAGTGCAGCCTGCCATACCTGATTGTGTAAGTGAGGTTTCATCAGAATATCAGGCCTGTTCATTTACACGGGGCCTCCAGTGGTTTTCTCACTGATGCAGCAGGGGTGAGTCCTCGGAGCAGAGACCGCCACCAGCCCGAAATATTTCCTATCTGACCCTTTAATAAGATATTTGCCAACTTTTGGGCTACATGACAGCATCCTCCAGCAAAACGAGTGTCTTAGTCAGAAGTACTACATCACCTTTTAATCAGGGCAAAATAGCAGTGTTAATGGCCATGGATTTGCAAGTAGTTCGCAAACCTAAACCTGATTTCAGTCTACGATCTTCTCATTATTAGCGTGCAAGTACCTCTTGTTGATTTAGATGATGTATTGTTTAGTACACGTACCTTCTCAGCAATTTAGGAAACATATTTCCTTTCTCAAGAAAATGGCTTATCTTCAGGATAGGAAAATTTCACTAGGTAAAGCAGCAAGTTAGATCTGAAGTCATCAAATCTGTATAACACAAGAGCTTGTGTTCTTGCATCTGGCTTTCACCTAAATTGTATGAGGAAGGCATTTCTAGCCAGCTGCTAAAATGTCTAAACGAAGTCAGTGGTCTCACGATCACAGTCCATGAACTTTGAGACAGAAGGGCCACTTCTCCCCTGGGAATACTAATAAGGTATTGCCCAGGCCAGGCACGGTGGCTCAGTCCTGTAATCTCAGCACTTTGGGAGGTGAGGTGGGTGGATCATCTGAGGTCAGGAGTTCAAGACCAGTCTGACCAACATGGTGAAACCCCATATCTACTAAAAATACAAAGAATAGCTGGATGTGGCAGCACATGCCTGTAATCCCAGCTACTCGGGAGGCTGAGACAGGAGCCCGAACCTGGGAGGCAGAGATTGCAGTGAGCTGAGATGGCGCCATTGCACTCCAGCCTGGGCAACAAGAGCAAACTCCGTCTCAAAAAAAAAAAAAAAGGTGTTGCCCAAAGGCAGTTCAGGCTTTCGTAAAATTCTCATTTCCATGGTGCAGTAGGCTTCAGCAACTTCTCTTGGGAGTTAATCAAGTATTTAATATCATTTTTCTCTTTGAAAGACAGGATTTGTAAGAGGCACTGGCAATCTTTTCTTTCCCCTCATAAACCTTCACGACATAGGACCTGAATGGCCTGTTCTTCCCTCTGTGACCATTTGCTCTCATTCTCACCCCAGGCGAGGTGGAGAACACCTGTGCGGGGCTCGTCTGGCGTCACTGAGATGGCATCACTTTCTTTTCATTGGGTTAAATAAATCTGTCCAGTGACCTCTGCTTGGGAGCATTGTTTCCTGCACTCTTTCATCCTCCCCATCCTTCTAATTGTAGAAATTCTAAAATTTCTTAATAGTTCTCACAAGAGTAAATATTCCAGAATCACATTGTTTGCATGTAATGGCCACGTCATTACATCATTTTTGCCGATGCCAGAAAATCACTATGAAGCAATACCCAAAATTCATGTCTGTGTCTCTGTGATTTTTTTCTTTTTAAAAATTTGTATTTATCAGCCATGTGTTGAGTGGTTCTTTGTTGGTTTTCAGAAGGGATATATAAAATAAGTATAAAATAATACTGCTCTGGGAAACACGGCTTTCCCTCTTGTACATAGGCCGAGGGACTGAATATCTGGAGTCACGTGAACCACGTGTGAATGAGCTCCCTTTCCCAGATGACGCTGAGGAGGAGCAGAGGCAGGGGGCAGGATGAGGAAAAGGTGAAGGAATGAAATCGTGATAACCACAGCCAGCCCTTCCCCAGCACTGCCTCTCTGCTAGTCCTCCCAGCCTGCCCAGCACTGCATAGGAAAGATACTGCGACCATCTCCCCTTTGTGGAGGAGAAAATGGAAATGGTGGTGTCCAGTGATTTCCTGAAGGCTGCCCAACTGGCAAAGGTGGGGTTGAGATTGGAGCACAGGCATCCTGACCACAGAGGCACCACTTCTACCCCCAGTCCCCCAAACCACAAGGCCTCAGACACAGGGAAGGCTGTCCTCGGGCAGTCAGCCAGTCAGGGTCATGGACCAGGGCAAGGCTTCCCAAAGAACTTCGATTTGGGTTGCCCTGTTGGGGCATGGTTATAACTTTATGGGTTTCTATATCCACAGGATCCACGGGCAAAAGCAAATCTGCTGAAACACAGGTATATTATGGTGAGCCCAAAAGGAAACTTCTAGTGGTGTTACTATATTTAACAAATAACATAGCTCTGTATCTGTGAATGAGGAGGCTGGTGTTCGTTGTCAACAAATGTTTAGTATTTTTGATGTGCTCCGTCCTGTGAGTTTCATGGAGGCACTGATGAAATGTCATAAAGCGTAGGTTTTGTGGACAGACAGAATGGTCCCCTCTAGTGGAAATGAGCCTCTAGTCATAGTTGAGCCACCAGCTCTCACCCGTGCAGCCTCAGAAGATTTGAGTAGAAATCTCTACCTACAGTCTAGCTTCCTCTAGTGTCTTATTCATTCTGCAGTGACAGTGATCTTTCTAAAATACAAACCCTTGGATTGTAATGAAGGCTGGCTTTGGGAAAAAAAAAAAAAAAAGAAAGAAAAGAAAAAAAGAAAATACAAACCCAGCCCAGGTGTGGTGGCTCACACCTGTAATCCCAGAACTTTGGGCAGCCGAGGGGGGCAGATCACCTGAGGTCAGGAGTTTCAGACTAGCCTGGCCAACATGATGAAATCTCGTCTCTACTAAAAATACAAAAAATTAGCTGGGCAGCTACTAGGGAGGCTGAGGCAGGAGGAAAAAGACTTGAACCCAGGAGGCAGAGGTTGCAGTGAGTTGAGATTGCATCACTGCACTCCAGCCTGTGTGACAGAGTGGGACTCCATCTCAAAATAATAAAAATGATAATAATAAAATTACAAATAAAATAAAATAGAAACCCAGTATAGACACTTCTCTAAGTCCGGCCTTCCATGGCTCTCCATTGTCATTTGCTTGGAACCCAAATGCTGTCATGTGGCCTCCATGACCCTCCAGTGTCTTTAGAAGCCCTGTCCTTGCAGTCCTCATTCCTGCCACGCTGACGTCCTCCTTGCCCTGCTGTCACCATAACCTTTCACTGTTGACTTCCTGTACAGCCTATCTTAACATTTACTCCTTCTTGGAACACATTTGTTTGTCATCCCTCTTCATAGCCATTCTCTCTCTTTTTTTTTTTTTTGAGATGAAATCTCGCTCTATCACCCAGGGTGGAGTGCAGTGGCGCGATCTCAGCTTGCTGCAACCTCCCCCTCCCTGGTTCAAACAATTCTCCTGCCTCAGCCTCCCATGGGATTACAGGCACTGGCCATCGTGCCTGGCTAATTTTTGTATTTTTAGTGGAGATGGGGTTTCACCATCTTGGCCAGGCTGGTCTCGAACTCCCGAACTCGTGATCCACCCACCTCGGCCTCCCAAAATGCTGGGATTACAGGCGTGAGTCACCGCGCCCGACCCATAGCTATTCTTCATATTCAGTGAAACCCTCGGTCGGGTGTGGCTGGGTGCATGGTCTTGTGGTGCCTGGCCCATGGGCCCTACGTGGGGTCTGTGACCATAACCCTGTGACAGGGATAACAGATATTCCCTCCTTCCCTTCAACAGAGCAAATGCTGTGGATGGAGGGAAAGGCACAGGCGGTGAGTCTCATGGTAATGGAAGCCACAGTGACCCTGTGAGTCCAGGGGACCCAGTGAAGGACACAGAGATGGAGAGGACCTTGACAGGCCATTTCCTGGCCTGTGTGCAGGTGGCAGGAAGAGGCCTCTGGTGATGTCACAGTTTTCTAGCTCTCTTTTAATTTATGAGATGTAATTCCTAACGTTATTTTTCTCGTGATGGCACTGGCACATTCTTAGCTCAATGAGTGTGGCGTTGAACCTGAGGACAGTCAGGAGTCACTGCCTCGTGTGGCTGTGTGTTCCCAGTTTCCTTTCTCGGTTCCCTCACGCAAGTCCTTTGTGTGAGAAGAAAACACTCAGTGGGCAAAGCGGCCTCCTGCCCAGGATGAAGCCCTCAAAAGTCTTCCATGCTGTTTCCTCTCGCTTGGCAAATCAGTCTCTCTCATTTCCTTAAAATACGTGATTTCATTCTTGCCATTCCTGCATCACAATGTCTCCCTCCAGCACTGTCAGAAAGGAGCTGGCCGGGTTTCAGGAGCTGAGGTGGGCAGGCCTGTCCGAGCCTGGGTGCTACAAGAGGGGGTTTCTCTGTCCCAAGATCGTAGGCAGCCGTTTCCCTCCTCGCCTGTGCCTCTCCGGTGTGCTTGTGGAGCTTGTGTTCCTTTCCCCTAGAAGGTTAAGAGTTTACCACATCTCTGAGGCAGGGAACCCTATAGGGCAAGACTGCCAAATAGAGCGTTTGGTAAAGGAAGCAACCAGTGCACGTGTTAGTTAGGTTAATTGGAGCAACCAAACAAACCCATAGGTCTGGACCTAAAGGCAGTGACTTCAGAGATTTGCCCTCCTGGGTATCTTGCCAACACAGCCTCTCTTTACTCAACAGCTGAGGGACCCTTTCCCGGGAGCTTTGAACTCTCGAGCCCCTGACACACTGGGGCTCCTGAGCATTCAGGGAGGTGGGGGGGCAGATGCCACAGGTCCATGTGCTCGAGCCCCGTGCCCTGGGAAATGGAGAGCCCTGGAGAACTTCTAATATTATAGTAACGCTGTGTCATGTTCGCACTGAAAACACTTCTTCCTGGCAGCAGAGTGGAGACTGGCTTTTATCAACTCAGACCCAGAAGCTAGGGGGCAATTAAGGAGCAATTCCTGTGAAAAATGACAAGGATCTTGTATTATTAGAGTTCTGCAAAGAACCAGAACCAATCAGATGTGGCTGTGCCTGTGTGAGGTAAGGGCCCGCCTGCACTGCAGTCCTCCATAAGACTTCTAAATAAAACTAACTTTAATTCTTTAAAAGCCTGCCCTTTTTTTTTTTTTTTTAGCTGACAAGAGACAAAGAAAGATTTATTTTAAGGAATTGGCTCATGTGATTGTGGGGACTGGCAAGTCCAAAATCTGCAGGACACATCAGCAGACCAGAAGCCCAGAGAAGAGTTGCATTTTGCAGTTCAAGTCTGAAGTCCAGAATTCCCTCCTTTTGGGGGGACCTCCTTCTCTTCAGGCCTTTAACAGGCTGGATGAGGCCCAGCCCCATTATGGGAGGTCATCAACTGCACCCAAAGTCTACAGATTTGAGTGTTTATCTCACCTAAATATGCTCTCACAGAAATGTCTAGAATAATGCTGGGCTAAATATTTGTCTACTGCAGTCTAGAGAAGTTGACACATAAAATTAACCGTCACAGGCCTGGACTCAGCCAACATGAATATCAGATACATAGGAGGGAGTAGCTTTGCTGCAAAATGGGGAAGCAGAGTCTGTGTGATTTGGTGGCATCAGGAAAAGGCTGGAGGATGAGGCAGGGGCCTCCCACTTCTGGGATGAAAGGAAGGTAGGTGACAGGAAGGGAAGAGGGAGAAAAGATGGGGACCGCTGGCTCTGGATGCCCATTACCCACCAGACAGAGATGTCTGTAATGGTCTCTACAGCTGTGGAGTGCAGCAGAGAGGGTGCAGAAGTCATCACCAGACCGAGGAGAAGACTTCTCTTACTCTGATGAAAAAAGTAGATGGAGGGAAAAAATTATTTTAAAAAATGCACATATATATACCTGAAACATTTATTTTCACTTAAAAGACATACATATGCATTTATTTGCTAATTCTTTGAATTGAGGCCCAAACTTTTTTTGAGTAGGGCCCGCCTATGGAAGTCTCTCAGTGGGTCATTTCATCAAACATGCTCATGGCGTGTGATTTCCATGGGTTTCTTTAAAGAAGGATGAAATTTGTCCCGTTTATCTGAGTGGGAAGTCATTTTAAAATTTTTATGTTTCCTCAGTATTTGACTTTTGTCTCAGCCACACCTAATTTGACAGCAATGTCATTTAATGACTGGTCTCAACTGACTCATCCCAAAGATTTAGCTTCGTTTTCATAGAAACGGCTTTTCTTTTCTAATGCTCGTGTTTCATGGAGCTACACCAAATTTAATTATATTACACAATTCCTGTAACAAGTTCAGCTGCCGTAAACACACTGGAGACAGACTTGACCCATTCCCTGTGAACCCTGGAGTGGCAGCAGGATGCTGACATCCCTAGGCAAGGCTGGCACCTCACTCGCTGGCACTCAGCACGGTGTGGACAGCCGCCAATGTACTTTGCCAAGGGATGGAAAGGCGCGGTGAGTCTGATGTGTCAGTTCAGAATGACTGAAGAAGAGTTTCTAACGAGGCTGGAAGCAAACCAGTGGGCAGGGAGGAGCCCAACCAGGCAGCACATCTAGTGTCCGGAGATGAACAGAACAGACAGGTAGAAAGCCACCAGGACAGAAGTCGATAGAGCACATAGAATACGCTAGTGCTCTGCCCTCCCGAGAGTAGAAAGCCGAGGGATCTCACACCGGACGTTATATACCCTGTGGAAAACCACTGTGTGTTTCGATGTCGGGGTAACCCAGTGTCCCCAGTAACCAGTACCTCCATTACAACCTTCCATGTCCAAATACAGCGTAAGTTTAAGATCTTGCCCTGAGGGTAGAACATCCTTGGCTAGGAGTATCTCCACAGTTCATAAACTGAGTTGTTTAGGAAGCTTGAGAGGATGTTAATATTGGAGACAATTACCTTTACTTTTCAGATCTCTTTATTTCAATATTGGAAGAGTCAGTATATAAAAGGAAGCAGCTGGGGTCCATCCCAGCTCTGAAAGCCCTTGGGTTCTGGGAGGGTCCCCCTTTGAGAAGGAACTCAAGCTTCCATGACTGCACTCACAGAGGCTAAGTCACGGGCTCTGGGCCAGCAGCCTGCTGCAGACACGCTCTTCCAAACCAGGAGGGCTGTGCAGAACCAGAGAGGCTGCTCCACAGAGGAGCTCAGATGAGCTTTGCTGAGATGCTAGTGACAGGGAATGAAAGCATCTGTTTTCCTCTGGAAGAATCAATTGACCAGACTGCCCCGCCATCCCGTTTTTGTATTGGCACATTCTAGTTAGTTCTCATAGTGGTTAAAAAATAAAAATAGCACAACTTTAATACAAGAAACTGAGACTACAAAGGGGAAGGGAGGGTAGCTCAGAATTTTCGTGGCCAGTCTCGGGGATTTTCTGAAGACTTGGATGTTACATTTCCAAAATCGTGTTTCCAAAGCTGCCAGTCATCCAGGCCCTCAGGGCCTTGCACAGTTTCAGATTCCTGATCCCTAACCCCTAGAGACCAGGGCCATCGGATTTCTGGTTCATACAGAACAGGAGCGAGACCAGGAATGTGCAGGTGTTTGAGAGTCCCACGGCAGCTCCCCTTTGTGCTATCCTTGGGCGTGAGAACGTGGGACGTTAAGCCTGGTAAAGTGGAGGGAGTTACGTCTTCCCAGACAGGACTCAATTTCAGGTGCAATCAGGTCCAGATCATTAGGTTGGCTGCCCGAGTGTTTCCACCCCAGTCGTTTTTAGTCCACAGCAAAGGTGTTTGTAGTAGAAACTGTTGGCTCAATGGGTGGGTGTTGAAGGGGCACAGAAGTGACAAGGGAGAGGTGTCTTTCCAGCGCAGAAACGTGAAGAGGCCAAAAGACTCTCGTTCTTTTGTGCAGACCACGAATGATTCTGGTTGTGACAACAGCACCGTTTTGGAGAGGGACTGGCGGTCAGGTGTGCATCTCCTTGATTCTGGGAGCTCAGTCTCCACAAACATAAGACAAGGCTGGTAAACGTGATGATGCTGGAGCCCTTCCCAGCACATAGAGGGCAAAGATGGGGATCACTGGCTCTGGACGCCCTTTACCCACCAGATGGAGATGTCTGTAAGCAATGGTTTATATGGCTGTGGAGCACAGCAGAGAGGACGCAGGAATCAACACCAGACAGGAAGAGAAGACCTCTTACTCTGCTGAAGAAAGTAGAGCGTGTTGCTCTTTCTTCCAGTCTTCCCTGGAAAGCGGGCAGAGGGGCAGCCTCCCAAGAACCAGAGTGCTGTCGCCATTTAGAGTTGAATGGTTCCCCTTTTAAATAGGGATGCAAAAGCCCCCAGTGTTCTGCAGAGGAAGCCCTCAGATGAGGGTTTTTTGTTGAAAGAGGGAATTATTGAGGCTGTCTGTTTTGAAAAGCGAGGTCGGTTTCTTTGGTCTGTGTGTCTCATAATTCCATGTTCCCTGTCTTTCCCCCGTCAGTGAAAGCTCTGTAGATCATACTGATTCCTTTTAAGATAAGATCTGATGACAGGATGGTGAGACAGGAAAACCTGGTAAAAACGGCATGCCGGCCTCAGAGTAGTAACTCCGCACATGCCTTTGGCTGCTCACAGTCCGTGAAGTTGCTGCCCTGAGCCCCGCCTTTGTGGGGAGCTTTGATGTCCTCGGTTTGGCTTTGTGTGCTTCAGGAAAGAAGTCCTGCATTTAGAGATGAAAACAATTCAGTGTCTGTGTCTGGCTCACTGTAAGCCTCTCCTTCGGTTTCACAAGTCGAGCAAAGTGGTTTGACTTTTGAGGCTGAAGAAAATGAAGTGACTGTCAAGTCGCAAGCTTCCAAATGCTCACGGCGAGGCCTGGGGTGCTGGCCCTGTTCCTTGTCAACCAGTTGTCAGAACTAGGTTGTCCGTTCCCTTGTGAAAAACCAGACAGACCCTGGCATTAACTCCTAGACGGGCACCTCCCAGGAGACAGTCTGAGGGTCCTTCTCTGCCAGGCAGTGTCAGGAACGTCTGTGCAAACTGTGACTGAGGGAGGAGCTGGCATGTTGCTGTCATTTCTGACGTCCTGACTGTTGGGTTCTGGAGGATTTGGTTTCTGATGCACTGACTTGTGGATTTTAGGAGGATTTGGAGACTGGTGTGCGTTGCTCCAGAAGGCATTGTGTGTGGACGTAGTGCAATGTGTCTAGTAGCTGATTCCACCTATTGCACTCATTTACGTACTTGGTTGAGGAGAACGTTATTTGTTTCAGAGCTGGACTTCTACCCTGAACTTGCTTGGAGTGTAGCTGGCACCAGGTGACACTGATGAAATGGCCTTTGTCCTAGACCCATAGCAAATCCCCAAGCCAGAGAGGAGGAAAACAAGTTAGAAAGGCCCTTGGCCACCTGGCACGCAGGCTTGGGACGTCAGTGTCTTCCAAGTCCTGCTGATCTTGGCCACCGTACTTTCTTTCAGCTTACAGCTGGCCTGCCCTCTTAGTTAATTTGTTAAATAATGTTCTTCCTATAGGAGAGGCAGATTTTTCCAGCTGTCATCTGTTTATTGTTGAATGTGCATTGTTACCTTTAAAACATTCTATTTACTCACATTATATTAGATCTCAAATTACACACGTGAGTATGCTGCGATTTTATATGACGACAAGATTGTTGCGTCTTCAAATGCCAAGTAATACTGATCCTGTCGGACCACGCTGGCAGCTGTGTTGGCCCCTGGGCCATTGAGGCTGCAGCGTGTGAGTATCTGAATATAGTCAGTGACATGAACGGTTTAATTTAGAACAGCCTACTGGAAAACTGTGACCATACAGCAGCATGCAGACATCAGGAGTCCCCACGTCCAACTCTGATGCTGAAGAGGCACCACCTAGCAAATGTTGTGTTCTAATGTTGTCTCTCACAGCATCCAGCACCCACCCTGCTGGAACTGAATCCAGCCGGCAGCTGGAGCCCCTAGTGTTCATCACTGCCTCTTGTAGGTTTGTCTGATGACAAGGTTTCTGCCCCATTGTTATTCCCTGTCTTTAGTGTGTTATGAGACATGACTGCAAAGAAGGCCAAGAGTTATTCTTGAATATAGAACAACAGAGTGCTGGATGGTGAAACTTCAAAAAGAATCAGCAGACAGAAGAAACTGAAACTAAATTCTAAAAGGGAGGATTCAGGGAGACTTGTGGATGTGAAAGCCACCGGCAGAGCACGGCCGCCCTGGTGGGGCTCGGCCTGATGCAGCAGCTGGGGTCTGCCCGGCACTGGCCTCTGCGTCTGAATTGTCATCACGACACGTAGCCCGCTGGTGTGATGCGTCATGACAAGGGATTTTACTAAACCCTTTTTGGAAACTTGCATTTTCAAAGAAAGCAATACGTGCAAAAACCAAAGTGTTATTTTAATTTTTTTAATGGGAAAGGGGGAATATTTTGTTGAGAAATGACTAAAGACTGTTTGCCATTAAGGATGTTGCATATTGATTAGATGATACCAGGAAATCCTGGCGAGACTGTTGAGTGAAGCTGTAAACTCCATCACCTTTCTGGGCAGTGCTGAGAGCCACAGAGGCGCACCCTGGGAGGGAGCCTTGGGCAGTGGAGGTCCTGAGGGCTTGTGGGGGATGCATCTCCAGAGTCCCGCCTTGGAAACTGATTTGGGTGATACCGGCCACTTTGCATTCTTCCAGTTGGTGGACTTAGGAAAACCAAAACAAAGTGGGAACGCTGAGGCCACCGGTGAGCTACTGAACAACTTGTTTCTGTTCATGGAACCCTGAGACATTAGCACAGAGGCTTGCGTGGAGGTCGACTCATTCGTGAGCTGAAAGGAAGGCATTTCCCTAAAGCTCTGTTTGTTGAAACAGACAATCGGTGTTTCCCGATGTGGTATGAAGGAGCTTTGTTCAGTAGGATTTTCTTAATGATGTGCAGCTAAGAGAGAAGGCAGAGAGTTAATCGACCCAGTTGGAATGTTTTAAAATGGTGGAGACAGAAGACTTAACGAGGCGGTGTGGAAAGCTCTTGAACAGCCAGCGTGACTTTTACAGCCTCCGTGTAGAATACCCGTTATAATTTATAAGGCTGCAGGATTGAGAGAGCAAATGTAAGAAATGAGAGGAAAGGTAAAAACAGCATGAATGCACATGGAAGCGGCAGCAGAGTAACTGAGAGGCTTTCCGGCAGAATTGTCACAGCCGGGAGGCCAAGGACCAATCTTTCATAAGGAGCATTATGTAATTTAGGTGGCTTAACATGGAATTAAATAAAAACAACACGCTAATCTTGTTGACACTGAAAAATTGAAGCGTTACCACAATCCACACGGGGAACTCCTACAGCCCTGATGTGTTTACTTTTTACGTGTACACAAATTTGCATTTTTGTCTTTTTATAATTTTCTTAAAAATATCATCGAATCTTTCCAGTAAAAACACTTGGTACAAAATAAATTTAAGGCTTCTACAAACAAAAGTAAGTAAAACTATCACAGTGCTCGGTCTGAAGGCGGTTAGGTAATGCAGCGTGGCTGTCAAGAGTTCAGGGTGGGATCGATTCTGTTTCCCATCCAGGAAGTAGCGTCAATTTCCCTCTGCTTCGAGGTTCCACCACCTAATTCATCCTCGGGACTTTCAGAAGAGTCCAGATCTTGGCTCTAAAATTACTTGAGTCACAGACTCCCTGGAGAACTTGAGGAAAGGCACTCATCATTTTGCTCAGAAATCACGTCCGGCCAGGCACTCATAGAACTGGGATAGTTTCAGGATGTTCCTAGATCTCCTGGAGCTTGGGGTCCAAACCTTTTTCGTCTGTATTTTCTTATTTGGATATCTATATACCTTGGTCCAGACTGTGGAATTAGAGACACTGAAATGTGTTTATAAAGCCTTTCAAGTATAAGCAAAACTCTTGTTTTGGACCATGAATTTTTATTTATTTATTTTATTGTATTGTATTTTTTTGAGACTTTTGTCAGTCAGGCTGGAGTGCAGTGATGCAATCACAGCTCACTGCTGCCTCGACTTCCTGGGCTCAAGTGATCCTCCCGAGTAGCTGGGACTTCAGGTGTGTACCACCTCACCCAGCTTATTTTTGTATTTTGTGTGTGTGGAGATGGGCTTTTGCCTTGTTGTCCAGGCTAGTCTCAAGCTCCTAGGCTTAAGCGTTCTCCTAGACTTATTCCTCCTGCCCCAGGCTGGAATGACAGAGCTACAATTCCCAGCATGAACAACCACACCCAGCGTAGACACTGAATTTTTTGAATGCCGAATAAAACTTGCATATACTACCTGCTCGTAACCATGTTAAAAAATGTGTTTATACACAGAAAGCAGAAGCAAGAGTGAGGAAGTCATCGCAGTGGTGTCCGTAGGAGGGATTGTGGCGGGATTTCCCTTCTCCTTTATGTCTCTCTCTGTGTAACTTGTGTCCACAAATGCCATTCTCCAGAACACCATTCCCAGGTGACGTGGCTGCTGCCAGAGGCACCTCCCGAGTTCCCAGCCAAGCTCTCTGGGCTTCTGCTTTGACACCTAAACCTGAGGGTGACTGTGGGGTTCAGTGTTGGGAACAGGATGGAGGGTCAAAGGAGAAGCCTGGGCATTTCCACAAGTCCTCGGGTTTACCCCGAGATTCAGGAGAAAATCACTGTTGCCCTAACTCTACTCAGCAATGCTGTAGAGTGGAAGAAGGATGCCCCTGCACCGAGTCCTCAGCACAGACACAGCTGCAGGCAGAGCCTCGCAGGCAGCCCCTAGGTGTGACCCCTGGTGCTCTGCATCGATATGCTGGAAGGAGGTGGTGAGGAAGCCAGCTCACCTCCATCCCCTTGTGCCTGGCCCACTGGGAGTTGCGCAGGGAAATTTACATGAATGGAAATCATCAAGTCCTCAGAAGTGACTCCAGGAAGGAGCCCAAGCCCTCCTGCCCAGTGAGTCCCTGTTATGAGGCCATGTTTCCCCCTTCCTCTTGACAGCCCCTCCAGGGTGCACACTGAGCCCTCCTGCAGGTGGGCTTGTGCAAAACCAGCTGAGGCTTGGTAGACACACTCAGGTGCAGTATCTTGATTAAAGGTGATGCCACTGGGCAAAGCCTGGCTCTGACTCCACTCTGCACCCCATAACCTGACAACATACATGTTAATGGGGTATACTTTTATCACTAGGAAAGGAAAACACATTTACAAGCATCAACAGCTGCTAGCAAGCCGAAAGAAAGATAATCAGACATCATGAGCCTCCTGCTGGAAGAATGCATGATCACTTGTGAAATAATCATATGAGAAAATGGAACCAGAATCTGAAGAAGCCTCTAGATCCAACCACTAAAGAATTAAAAGATAGAGGACAGAGGAACATGAGAACCAACACCACAGAGATGTAATTCCACGAGTCCTGTAATCAGCAAAACACACTGTGGGAGACTCAGGGAGGGAAAGATCCAGTTTCTTTAACAAATATATTGAACATAAAAACAAACGAAATTTAAGGGAAATCCTAAAGAATAAAAGAGAAGATGTGAATCTGTTGGAATACCTGGAGTTTATTTGGCTTCCTCAAACACATTATGTTATGACATTGATTACACAGCTGGGAAATGGAACACTAAACGTCCAAGGATGTTAAAGAATCATTAATGCTCTAGATATTATGATGATATTATGGTTATGATTAAAAAAATCCTATTTTTGGGGGATGCATACTGAGATAGGCTCACGTCTGGAATCACCTTCAAAATGCTGTAGGAATCGGGGGCATATGCTGAAAATTGCCAAAGTTGAGCGGACAGGAACCCAGAGTATCTTATTTTTTATGTGTTTGTAATTTTGCATTTTTTAAAAAAGAAGAGAACAGACACACTGTGCCAAATAGGGTTCTTTCCAACTCCACTGGAACCCAAAAGCCAGGAAAGGGAAGGAACGGCAGAGCATTAATCAGGATCAGGGAGGTGAGAAACAGCGGGGTAGGGAGAGTCCGGGAGGAATGCTCGCCCGGGAAAGGTGGAACTGAAAATAACTGCAGACCGTGGCTGGGAAACCTCACGGCCGCCTCCATCTTCTATCAGAGTGATGGTGCCGTTCCTCACTGAGGTCTCTTTGTCCTTCCACAGCTGGTCCGTGGGGAACTGGAGTGCCTGCAGCCGGACGTGCGGCGGGGGTGCCCAGAGCCGCCCCGTGCAGTGCACACGGCAGGTGCATTACGACTCGGAGCCAGTCCCGGCCAGCCTGTGCCCTCAGCCTGCTCCCTCCAGCAGGCAGGCCTGCAACGCTCAGAGCTGCCCACCCGCATGGAGCGCCGGGCCCTGGGCAGAGGTAACCTGGGCGGGGTTGGCAAGGGTGGTGGCAGGGCCCCTGCATGACCTGCTGTGTTGCTTGTGGCCCTCGCTGGGCGCTGATCCTGGCTGTTCCGTGCAGTGCTCGCACACCTGTGGGAAGGGGTGGAGGAAGCGGGCAGTGGCCTGTAAGAGCACCAACCCCTCGGCCAGAGCACAGCTGCTGCCTGATGCCGTCTGCACCTCGGAGCCCAGGCCCAGGACGCACGAAGCCTGTCTGCTCCAGCGCTGCCACAAGCCCAGGAAGCTGCAGTGGCTGGTGTCCGCCTGGTCCCAGGTAGGCGCGCTGGTCTCCAGGGAGCGAGGCTGGCCAGCTCTCTTCTCAGGGTTGCCTCTTCTCCCCGGCTTTTCCTCTTCCTGCTCCTCTCTCTTCTCCCTTTTTATCTCCTCTTGGCATCCTTGCACTGCCAAGGTTCTGGTCCCCAGCGTTGGACCACCCCTTCGGCTTCCGTCAACCTCATGGCCTTGCTCAATCTCCTTCGGCTTTTGACATGTCCTGGGAGCATCTCACCCAGAGGATCCACATCATCATCACTGGTCCAGCGTGGAGCAGAGGACGGGAGGGTTGTGGGGTGTGAGCGTGAGAATAGGGCTTCATCTCACTGACAGCGGGGCTCTGGGGACTCACCTCACTCCCGGGCAGGTGTAGCCACATTCCAGGAAATGCACAGAGGCTGGAGAGCAGGGAGAACATGTATTGCTTGGGAAGAAATGGTACCCATTTCCTGAGACAAGTTCTATTTGTGAAAGGAGTCTCTCACATTCGTTTTGTTGAAATTGATTGCCTGGTGCTGCAGGAGGTGGGAAGTCCATTCCCGTGCACCATTCAGGAGCTGCCCTGGGCCCCTTCATGATGGGAATAACGTTGGAATCATGAGTTTGGAATACTGATGGTTTCGTGACTAGCTTTGGACCAGATGGTTCCAAAAGCACTTGGGAAATCTTACACCCCACAGAGTGGTAACAGCAGCACCAGGCAAGCATGAGCCTGTCTGAACGGGGTGTTGTGAGATCACCCAGACCTGCGCCTCTGCGTTCCTACAGCAGCCATGGGAAAAATCTCCTCCCTGACCCCACGCTCTTCGGGGAGGGACCTGGGTCTCATCAGACACTGCGTTTTCACCACCCTTGAACGATGCCTTCTTTGTTCAGAATGGTAGGAAGTGCCAAGCAAGGCACTGAATACTTTTGAGACACTGTTTCAGTTTGTCACTAAAACGTAAGAATCCCCTTGCTCACTTCAGTGAGCTTGTCATTGCGAACAGTGCACTTCGCGTCCTCTTTCACCTGGAGGGCAGGAATGAGCGCCCCATAGAACCTAATGCACTGTCATTGGGAAAGACGTATCCCTGGGTGCATATCCCTAGAGACAGAGTCTACAGAAAACAAGTGACATGGGCTGCATGATCTGTGGGCAGCGTCCAGGTAGAACGTCCTTGCCCTGAAATGTAATACATGCACACACATATCCCACACACACACATGCCAGAGCATGTGCCTGGATCAGCGAGCAGCCGAGAGGAGTGTTCCAGCTCCTCTCCATCTTTGACCAGGATGCACGAAGGCCACACCTGTAAGCCTAAAGGTGTGCCCTTTCACAAGTAGAACTTGTCTCAGGAAATAGGTACCATTTCTTCCCAAGCAACATACCTGTAAGTACACCTGTGAGTGTGAGGTCAGGACCTGGGCAGGTGTTCTCGTCTGGGCTCCTCTGCTGGCAACCTGCAGAGGTCCATTGGGCTGCACAGCACCGCCCGGTCCACCCCAGAAGGAGACAGCAGCGCCAGGGGCCGGGACCTCTGGCCCAGAGACCCTCCGTGACCAGTCTGTGGTGGGACCGTGTGCCTTGCTCCTGTGTGCTCTCCCTGCAAGCGAGAGCTGCAGCCTCCTGCCCAGCCTGCTGGTTTGCCCAGGGCACCTCTGCACAAGCCAGGGTGTCTGCAATCTGAACAAACATCATTCTTGATAGTTTTCATGTGATCCAATCTGCTTTTTATTTTTAGGCGGAGTCCCTCTCTGTCGCCCAGGCTGAAGTGCAGTGGCGCCATCTAGACTCACTGCAACCTCTGCCTCTCGGGTTCAAGCAGTTCTCCTCCTTCAGCCTCCCAAGTACCTGGGAGTACAGGCATGCAGCACCATGCCCGGCTAAGTTTTTGTATTTTTTAGCTGGGGCAGCTCAAGCTTAGAGCCTGCCCTCGAGGGAAGCTAAGGGATTTGCTCTGCACGCTTCCTTTCCTCACGGGCAGCACTCAGATTCTTGGGGAAGATTGGGAGCCCTGACTTCCTTCTACCTGTCCCTGCTTTAGGGGCCAACATCACAGGTGCAGTGGGGTGGGTTAATCCATGGAGCTGTGGTAATTACCACGTGTCCTTATGTATTAAGTTTCAGTATGTTCTAGTATCGTTGACAGAACAGCATTTTAATTTTCCAGTGAAATGTTCGCTTTAGAATTACTACCTTCATGGTTTCTGACTGCCCTGCCCCTACGTATGCCCTATGATGCTGTGCCACTATGACCTCAAGATCTTCTTACTTTTAATGATAGATTTTATAATGTCTTTTAAAAATGCTAAGGTCCAATAATTTTCATTGAATGTTTACACTTATATAAATGTTCAAATGGATATCTTTGATATTTTAACCCACAGAGTTTGCAAAAAAGAAGAGATTCTTTTTCACTGACATCTTTTGTCCTCTTATTTTTAGTGCTCTGTGACCTGTGAAAGAGGAACACAGAAAAGATTCTTAAAATGTGCAGAAAAATACATTTCCGGAAAGTACCGAGAGCTGGCCTCAAAGAAGTGCTCGCATTTGCCGAAGCCCAGCCTGGAGCTGGAACGTGCCTGCGCCCCACTTCCGTGCCCCAAGCACCCCCCCTTTGCTGCTGTGGGACCCTCGAGGGGCAGCTGGTTTGCCTCACCCTGGTCTCAGGTAGGAGAGGCTCTAGGTCCTGGAGAGTGGGTGAGTGCGGCTTGGGCCTGGGGTTGGCCGCTGGCTCCGGCGATGCTTCTGCAAGGGTGTTTTCTCAAAGCTGGCCAAGCTACTGCGTGAGGCTTTCTTTCCAGGACATGTGCGGGTGGGTGGCCTGGTTCCTGGGTGTGGGTGTGGCTTTCTGAGGATGGTCTCCAAGTGTTACTGAATCTTTTAGGGCACATGTGTTTTATTCTAAATGTCACCCAATTAAGTATAAGGAGATGCAATGCTTTGGGTAAAATCTGAGCTGAATTCCCCAGAGATGAGTGTGAACAGGAAAGGAATGTGAGCTCTGGAATCAATCGGTGGCTGTAAGTTTTCAGTTAGTTTCGGCCCACCCTCAGCCCTGTTTCCTGCTTGGGTCCCTGGCAGCCTCGCACCCACCATGGAGCGGGGGTTCCTTCCTGGGGGTCTTTGTGTCTGTGTTCCTCCTCATTCGAGTCTGTTCCTGTGCTTCCGTCAGACCCCTTGATGTTGCTGGCGTTTCTGCTTTTGGGCCAGGGTGAGCCCAGACCTGTCAGGGGTTCCTGAGGCTGCCACTCGGTTCTCTGCAGCCCACCATGAGCGTGTGCGCCGGCTTGTGGCTGCCGAGCAGAGCGGCCTTTACCTGGCCTCGTCCTCCCATCTCTTGACTGGGAAAGTGAGCCTCTTTCCAATTTACACAGACGTTCTCTGCCTGCTGCAAAGGCCCTGGCTCTGATTCTGTGGTTTCAGAGAGATGGAGGTGGATGGAAACAAGCGGGAGGGAACTGGGAGTGACCCTGTGTGGCAGCAGCCCCCTATGTGCGCGTCCTCACTGTCTTGCCCATCTCCATGTGGGTGCCTAACTGGGCAGCACAGTGGAATGAACAGGAATCAGCGCAGGGACAGCAGCTGCCCCCTGCAGAGAGCCCCGTGTGCTGGCGCTGCTTAGTCAATTCCTTTCTCTCTCCTGATGGGGCACCCGAGGCACAGAGTCAGCCCCGACAGCACTAGTGAGGGGCACAAGCCCACCTGCTCAGTCGGGTCCACATGTGTCGCATGGCTTTAGAGAACAGTCACTGCTGCGTCGGGGTCCTTGGGTCCTAGTGATGGTCCTGCCCGGGGCCCTCTGCTCTATATCCCTGCTTCTGGGACGCAGACAGAGGTTGCCTTTCCTGGGTGAGGGCAGCTGAACAAAGACCCGGTCAGAGTCTGTTGTCACAGTGGCTGAGTGTTGGTTACTAAAAGGCAAATGAAAAGGACCTCATGCGTGTGCTTCTGCTTCCCACCTTACCGAAACACCTCCGCCCAGGCCAGGGTTGCCTGACCATAACAGGTGGCATTGGCTCCAACACACGCAGGGTGAAGTCCTGCATTTACCGTGCCACCAAGACGCCCGTCGCCAAGGTGTCTTCCATGGTTTCCAGCATCCGATTCCAGAAGGAACTGGGCTGTGGCCTGTGCTCTGTCATTCAAAAAACTTTCACAGGTCCTTGTCTCTCTCCAAAGACACTTCCCAAACGATCAGTTTGGTGGCTGGTGTCATAGGAGTAACGCTATCCGCAGCGTACGCACAGCCTTTCCTCTCTGCCTGCTTCGTCCATGGTCCACAGAGAAGTCCCTGCTTGGACTCCTCCAAAAGTCTGCTTCCCGGTTCGCCCACTCATCTACCTCTTCAGGCCAGCCTGTTCTGGGAGCCTTCACTGTACCAGGTGTCACTGTGAAGTCTCAGCATAACGAGCCCATGCCATGGAGAAGGGAGCATCCTCCCAGGGAGCACCCCACACCCTCCACCTCCCCCAGGGCCTGGGTTAAAAGGAAGAATGGACAGAAAGCACACAGCTGCCTGGGCACACATCCCATCCCATTGTGGGCCTCAAGCCGAGTAAGGCCAGCATAGATCAAGGCTGCTCAAAAGTAGATAGGATCCCTGTAATTCCAGCACTTTGGGATGCCGAGGCAGGTAGATCACTTGAGGTCAGGAGTTCGAGACCAGCCTGCCCAATATGGTGAAGTCCCGTCTCTACCAAAAAATACAAAAATTAGCTGGACCTGGAGGTGCCTGCAATTCAAGCTACTCAGGAGGCTGAAGCAGGAGAATTGCTTGAACCTGGGAGGCTGAGGTTGCAGTGAACCCAGATGGTGCCACTGCACTCCAGTAAGGGCGACAGAGAGAGACTCCATCTCAAAAAAAAAAAAAAATCAGATAGGATCACGTAAAAACCATCAAGAATTACGTGTTTTACATGTATGTTTTGTATATTTACATGTGTGCATATTCACACACATATACACTCACACATGCATACATAAACACATATGCAGTCATCCCTCTCTATCCATGGAAACTGATTCCAGGACTCCCCACAGATACCAGAATCTGAGGATGCACAAGTTCCTGATAGAAGATGGCCCAGAGTTTGCCTGCAGCCTACACACCCCCTCCCGGTGCCTTCAGTCATCTCTGGATGGTTTATAATACCCAATACAATGCCCGCACGTCACTTCCTTCTCATGGAGTCAGTGTAGTGTGTGGTACACTTTTTGGAATTTTGTGACATTTTTTTCAAATATTTTTAATCTGCAGTTGGTTGATTTGATTGGTTGATTTCAGGGATGTGGAACCCACGGATAAGGAGGGCTCACTGTCTTTGATATACCATACATATGCCAGCCATGCACCTAACCCGCACTAAGAATTCGGGAAATGCCTGCTGCATGGCGGATTTTAAAGGAAAAGCAAATTCAATGAGCGAGTCCTGGCAGCTGCCAATATTTCGTCTTTGGAGAACTTTCCTCCTGCAGCACAGACCATCAAAGCACACACGTGTCTTGGCCTTTTGCTTTCATTGCCCGTGGATACTGTGCATCTGTTGAGGGACCTGTTTGTGACAGTGTCATCTTTAAAAGCCAAAGGTGACCCTCATTGGCCAACTGTATGCTTCCTGGCTGCAGACCCATGATGCGTGTGGAAACAGACACATCCGAGTGCATGGCTGGTTTGAGGTAGGCTGGAGAGTGTACATGTGGGTTTAGGAGATCCAGGCCATGCTCTCCTGTGTGTGTGTGTGTGTGTGCATGTGTGTGTGTGTTCAGAAGAGGGAGGGGCGCTGCCAGAGAAAGCAAACAAAATGTGTCCAGACGAGCTCATAGTCATCACAGCTCATGTCCCGGTCAGGTGACCAGGTCCCCTAGTAACTTGGTTGGGTTTTTAAGGATTGAAGAATTCCTAAGACCAACCTGCCCATGGGGCAAAACCCACCACAGGCCGCTCCACAGGCAGAGGGCTCCCTGCCTGCACACCCTGTCCTGGAACAGAAATCAGTGCAGGTACCTGTTGGGCACCCAGGATCAAGGAGTGAACACGGGAGGCTGAGCTCAGCAACCAAGCATCCTCCCAATGCTTGGTCAGATGGAGCCACTGGTCTCTGACCAAGCCTGAGTCTCTCCTCTCGTGTCCCCAGTCCTCTACCTCGTAGGACCCCACCCACACTGCACAGCCCATCTCTCATCCTTTCTAGCCCCCAAGTCCCTTTTCTGTGCCCGCTTCCAGCCCGCCACCGGTCATCTCTCCTCTGGAGAGGGACCCCACACTGTGTCTCGTTGGCAGTGTTCTGTGCTGAGTAATGTCTCCAAAACTCATGTCCACCCAGGACCTCAGAGTGTAGCCCTACTGGAAATAGATGCACATGTAGTTACCTGGGCTGACATCATCCTGGGTTAGAGTGGGCACTAAACCCAAGGACTGGCTGTCCTCGTGAGAAGACCACGGGAAGACACAGGCTTCTCACATGTGGGGCAAGTGGTGGGTGGCACTGGCTGCGTGATGGATGACAGAGGCAGAGATCGGAGAGGGGTGCATATGGCAAAGAACACTGAGGACTGAGACACCACCAGATTCTGGAACAGGGATGACATGTTCTCCCTCAACCTCCAGGAGGAACCATCTCAGCTGCTCAGACAGTGATTTTGGATTTCTGGCATCCTGAACTGCGAAAGACTAAACTTCTGTTGTTTCAGGCCCCTAGTTTGTAGCAATCATTACAGCAGCCCCAGGGAACTGACATGGGTGTTATTTGTGTCCTTGTGTCATTTCATCTGTTTCTGACCCAGAGAGGGTCAGCTGCCCGAAGGCCAGTGTCCTCCGTCACTTCATAGGCTGCAGAGCCCTAGCCCAGAGCTGTGAGGACCAGGGGTATGTGAGCAGCGTGGGCTGGGTTTATAATACACCGAATGCCCGAGGCTGCTGCTGGTGCTTGGACTTCTCCTGTATCAAGCAAGAGACACAATCAAGACCTCAGGGCTTACTGCCTCGCAGCCCCTGTGGCCAGGACATTGAGAAGTGCCAGACTTGCTGGCTCTTCCACTCTCGGCCTTCCTGACTCCCCTTGAACTGGGGTAGCCCCAGCTCTGCAGCCATCTGCCTTCACTCACACCCACCACTCACCGAGACCCCAAATCAGCATCCGTCAACTTAAGCCCAGCCCTGCATAGGAAGCTGCAATGAGTCAGGTGAGTTTGACGTGGGCAAAAAAAAAAAAATCACACATTCTTATTGTTTTATCTAAATCTAAAGGAAACAAACAAATATTTATTTGAATCAATTCAATCCACCCTGGAATCTTTTTTTCAGTATTAGCTAAAATTTTACTAAAATAAAACCAGTTCAAAATCCCCTCCAAATGACACCACCGCTTCATTCCGCTCGCTGGAGCTCTGGGTGTGCATGTGTGAGACAGGGCTGCCGTGTATCAGTCTGCTTCTTGAAAACCGTAGCATCTGAGCCTGGCCGCGGCTGTTTTTCTGTATTTCTCCACGTAATTCTTGGTCCCAGTCCCTGAGCTCTGCAAAAGCAAACCGGGGAGGAGGCATCTCCCAGCTCTGTGTGCTATACCGAGCTGTGTGCCAGCTCCTCTTCTGCTTCCTGTTACCTCCAAACCAGATGTGGCTTTTTCATAGAAGTATTCCAACTAGAAATAAATAATTGAAATTAAATGATTGGAGCAGGGGCATTTGAACTATATCCTTTGCAAGCATGTCCTATTTTAAATGGACAAAATATATCAGTAGCTACAGACTTTGACCAGGAGATCTCCTTTTATTTCTCTCTCTTTTTTTCTTTCATTTTGAGACAGTTTCACTCTTGTCATCCAAGCTGGAGTCAGTGGTGCAATCTCAGCTCACTGCAACCTCCACCTTCCAGGTTCAATCGATTCTCCTACCTTAGCCTCCCAAGCAGCTGGGATTACAGGAGCACACCACCACTTCCGGCTAATTTTTGTATTTATAGTAGAGACCAGGTTTTTCTATGTTGGCCAGGCTGGTCTCAAGCTCCTGACCTCAGGTGATTTGCCCGCCTCGGCCTCCCAGAGTGCTGGGCCAGTGCACCCGGCCCCCTTCCTTTGATTTTCTTCTGAGTCTGCTGTCTTTTGAGCCAGGTAAAGCAGCAAGTGAGCTGGGCAGCTGAGCCGAGCCATTTCTCAGGCAGACTCTTTGCCTTCTCTATGAGAAGTGTGGGTCAGGGACTAAGAGAGGAAACTGAGGGTCCTGAAACTGACCCCCGTCCTCCGGCTGCCAAGCCATCGTTCACCAGCCCCCTGCTTACTGCAGACATCAGGCAAATTTAGAAAGTGGAAAACAAGGTTTATCATTATTTAACTTACACCCTAAAATGCATCTTTAATAGCTGTTGCTGGTCTGAGATATTCAATCTGTTTGTCTAAGTCATTTTTACCATAAGCTGGCTAAAGTTTTTATCCGCTGTGATTCCTCTGCTGCGTTCTGAGGCTGTCACTTTCCCCAGGGGTGGTAATGGCTGAAAGGGCCGTGTTTGCCATACCACTTTTGCCCAAGTCTCTGCCCTCACACTGTGGGAAATTGTCAGATAATAATGAATGGCCCAGGCCTGGCTGAACTTCGCCACCAGACAGGTTTATTCTTGTGACAGTCTGAAGATTGCCATTCCTATTATTTGGTCTGCAGGATTTCTATTGATTGAAATGTTTTGCTTATCTTCACATTTCCTGGTGCAGGGCAGCGTGGGACTGATTTCAATCACTGCAGTCATTTGGGCTTAGTGTCAGGGTGTTCCCACGCTCATTTGGTCTGGGAATGGCATGCGTGCAATCACCTGTCGGACACTGACCCCACAGGCAGAGACGGGATATGCCCTCCGTGCTGGGCAGTGTGGGGGCCCCAGCTCATTCTGGGGCTCCCCACAGTTTGGGCAATTTGTGACTAGGACAGTGCACAAAGCTGACTTGGAAACTCACGGGCACTGAGGGGCAGCAGCCATGTCAGAAGCCATGAATTTGATTTTCCACCATGGCAATTAAGACTGCATGCTGCATCCAGCGGACACAGGAGCACACATGCGCATGCGTGTGTCACAAACACACACAGAGTGCACAGACAGCTCACCCGATGAGGACCGGGCGAGCGCCGGGCAGCCCATCACGGAGTGTTGCCCTGAAGCCTGGTCTAGCCTCCCACCTCTGATAAGTCCACGCTAAATCTTCTCTCATCATCTTCCAAAATTAGGTAATGCCCAGAAAAACGAGAACCAGCCTGCTGCCGGATGGAGAAGGTCGCCATACGCACCTTCTGAGGTTGAGGGAGTTGGTATTTGTAGCCAGTGGGATTTGTACAGGAATCCACTATCTCGATTATATGGACAGCAGAGGTTTCTGTGAGGAAGACCATTGAGGTCTGTGCCATACCGCCCTGAAATGAGTGTGGACATTTGGTCCTAGGATAGTGGGAAAGTTACAGGCAGAGGCTATAGACCGGGAGAGAGAGAGCATACCAAGGCCCTCAGGAAGAAGGTGAATACAGAGAGGGCCTTAGAGCAGGCCGCTCAGGAGAGACTTCACAGCTAGAAAATGAATGTGTGAAGCCTGTGGCCTCTAGGAATTGGCCTGTACTTGTTTATTTGCTGTTCCCTTTGGGAGATGAGCTGTGTCCTGAGCATGATGGAGAGGCCACCAGAGCTTGAGTCGTGAGGGAGACTGGTAGCCTCAAGTCCCACCAGCAACTTTCCATGAACAGCAGTGATGTTACTACGAGGAATTGCTGTAGTTTAAAAAAGTACTAGAGGTAAATGTTCTAATACAAAATGCATCTCTTCTGTTTTACTAAGGACTAAGAGTAATGACTGACTTTTCCCGTTCTTCTGTAGTGTTCGTGTAGTTGTGTGGTTCGCCTCTCGTACATGAGCTGCTGAACTCTCTAAAAGCGTGGAGACTGCCACTGAGACAGGAGAATACGGAAGATCAGGAGGGAGAGGTTTTCTAGTCCTTCAGCGTTCTGGAAACGGGGTGCAGAGTCCGTGTCTTGGGTTAGACTTGCTGGAAGTGGGTGGAGCTAATGCTGTCTGCTGAGCTTCTCTCAAAGCGTGAAAGTCAGCAAGGTGGTCTTCAGGTGAAGACGAAGCTGCTGTCTTCTTGAGGAAGTCACTGAATCCTAGGGTAACAAAAAGGCCCCGCTTGTGGGACCTCGGGGAGAACTATCCCCTGGACACTGCGTTGATGGTTTTCCTCACCCAGTTTCCCAAATCGAACAGTGTCTTGGCAAGAGCCCCTGAGCTCACCTGGGACTGGCATCAGACCCCAGGTAGACAGCCGGGCACGGCTGCATCCCACCGTGAGGTAGGCAGACCCAGAGGCTTACACTGGAAGATTGACTGGCTGTGGGATGACCAGCCCTAGGATGGCTCGTGGGAGCCTGGGATGCTTCTGTGCCACACTGCTCCACGCTCCCATGTGGGTTGAATCAACCCCAGCCATTCAGATAGGATGCCTGCCAAGGCTTACCCTCCCCTGACCCTGGGGAGTTTTCACAGCTGGAGGAGAGGCAAGCCTTGAAGACAGGTCCTCACAGAAGCTGCAGAACTGCTCTGTGCACAGAAGAGGGGTCTCCCACAGGAGAGAGCTCTGTAGAACTGGGGTCATGGGGTCCTCTGCAGGCTGTGACAGGGTGGGGGCAGGGTGGGGAACCATGTGTCCGGAATGAGGGGAAAGGAGTATCAATCTCTTTAATGTTTACAGTCAGTCCACACATGGGCTCTCTGCATCACTTTTGTTAGATGAAGATGTGGTTGAAGTCAATTCTGAAAATAAGAGAAGGCAGAAAGGCATTTACCAATGTAATTCTGCAAACCTAGGGCGGTGGTTCTCCTAGTGTGGCCCCCACCTGCAATGCAGCAGCAGCGTCACGGTTAGACATGCAGGCTCTCGGGCGCCACCCAGACCACCTCAAGCTTGAGCCCTTTGCAATGGGGTCCTGCGGTCGGTCTGTTTTAATAAGTCCTCCCAGTGATTCTAATGCACATTCAAATTGGAGAGCCACGGGTCTGGGGGTGGAGCTACCATCAAGGGGATTTGGACAGCGGCTCGGACAGTGGATAGGCAGGAGGTCCAGGTGCAGGTCACCACCATGGCACAGCACAGCATGGTGTCCCCTCTCTCTGTGCCATCGGTAGGATGCTCTGGTTGGATCCCATAAAGGCGGAGGAGGAAGCGCCAAGCACTGACTTCCATTTCCAAATCCCAGGCCCCCCTTCCACCTTTAAGTGTATTTCCCAAAGGTGCTGTGTCATATGACTTACCCACCACACCTGTCAGACTGCAGCCTCCTGGTTGCTCCCAGACCCCCTGTCTCCTCTGTGGTCACCCAGGAGTCTGTGTGATTGTCAAGGCTCCAGGTAATTTTTAGGATCCGTCTGTTTGGAAGTCTCAGGTCCAAAGGAACGTCTGGAAGGTGAATTCTAAACAGTTGTGCTGAGTTTTAAGCTATTGCATTTGTGAGACTGAGGAAAAATTTGCAGTTTTTTTCTTCCTGAAATGAAAAGTGAATAAATGTTTTCGGGCTTCTTCTTTTACGTCTCCTAGTATATCACCATCTTTAGCCATTCAAAATATTTTCAAAATGTTCTTTCATTTCACATGAAGAAATGCAAATTTTGAGAAATGTGGAAGCTTCTTTCCCCATGATTTTTTTTTTCATGAGGTATTTTAAAACTCTCTGGACTGGTGCTTCTCATACTTCCTGTGCATAGCAATCACCTGGGAATGGCGCAGATTCTGATGCCGTGAGTATCAGAGGCAGGGACGCTGAGAGTCGGCCCTGCTAACAAGTTTTCCCACGCAGGCCCCTGCAGCTGGGCCAAGGTTCTCACCATGAATATCGAGGTTTTTCAGCTGTCCTAAGGCTCAGGGCCCAATCGCTTGTGTTCATCACTTATATCAAGGGTCTAGAACGGTGCCTTGTACTGGGAAGGTGGGCGATTGTGTTAGTCCATTCTCACACTGCTGATAAAGACACACCTGAGACTGGGTAATTTATAAAGGAAAGAGATTTAATTGACTCACAGTTCAGCATGGCTGGCGAGGCCTCAGGAAACTTACAGTCATGGTGGAAGTGGAAGCCAACCCGTACTTCTTCACATGGTGGCAGCAAGGAGAAGTGCTGAAGAAAGGAGGAAACGCCCCTTCTAAAACCATCAGATCTCGTGAGAACTCACTCAATATCATGAGAACAGCATGGGGGTAACCACCTCCATGATTCAATTACCTCCCGCCTGGTGATGTGGGGGTTATGGGATTATGACACATGGGGATTCTGGGAACTACAGTTCAAGATGAGATTTGGGTGGGGACACAGCCAAACCATATCAGTGATTAAAATCTGCTGAATAAGTGAATAAGTGACAAAAATGAATCAAACCACATTTCCTTATTTTGGAACTATTTAAATGATACAAAAAAAAAATGGTGAGACCTCTTGATTTCTGATTGAGGTATATCTTTAGCAAGAATGTAATTCTGTCTGAACTGCTTATCATGAAAGAAATCTAACCCAAGAAATGAAAGATGTTGTGGACACTGATGGCTGTAGATATGACCAAAGAGTTCTGTGAACTGCTGTCTCAGCAGGGTGACCAGAGCCCCAGGGTTCTGGGCATGCTGTGTGAGCTAAGAGGGCGTCTGGAATGCAGACAGCAGAGAACAAAGGCAGAAATGTGGTTCTGTGGGATGTTCAGAAAGATGTAATATGCGATGGGCCACACCTGGCTCTATCCTTGTGACCCTGATAGTTCTGAAATCAAACATGAATCTCCCCACATTATTTTTTTCTAGCTTCCAGAGTCATATATTAAAACTGAATTATTGACAACTTTTGCTAAAACTGGGTTTTAAGCAAAGGGAGTAAGCCTCCCAGATATGTTCCAGACACTTACTCAGGGGCTCAGCCATTCTTCATTTGAGAAGGAAAAATGCAGAACAAACAACTTCAGCTTGTAACTTTCAGGGCCATTTGTATCTTCAACTTTTCTACTCTCAATGGGCAGATGAAGATGTTCAACTTGCTCCATCACTGAGTCCCATCCCCCATGATTCAAGTCACTTTGCAAAGCTCTGATTGCAGGAGGTGCAAGAGAAACGTGCAAGAGAAGGTTCAGTCCCTTGTTGTTCACCTGCAACAAGTTTGGGCTGTGGAGAACCAGCCCCAGGCCTGATGCCTTCACTTACTGGAATGGGCTCTGACATACTTTCTTGTAAGTTTGGGGTAGCAAAGGGCGTTGTGCATGGCCCATTTTTCACAGTGTGATCCTTGCATTTTAAAGCAAAGTTTTGTTGTTTTGTTCACCCACCACGCGCCAGGACTCCCACATCATTATCTGACTCAATCTTCTTGCAGGTTCTCCTTTAATCGCTTACATTGTCAACATATTCCACCCCAACCTCATTTGTGCACAATTTACATGATTTAGTCTAGACAGTGGGTAGTTTTATTTTTCAAGTGACTCAATCACAGATACCAGTGTCTCTGTCTCTTTAGTTGCCTATCCCCTGATTTCTTTGCGGTGGTTGATCTCAGATGGGTCCCGCTCGTGTTCTGCGTCATGTGCGCCAGGCTGGCTCATGAAAAATGATCTAACCAAGCTCACTCCCTTCCTTCTCTCTCTCTCCCTGTGGTGTTGATGCTCTGAGTGTTGGGGGCAGGGGACTCAGTAGAATGCCAACACCTTAGGAAAATGAGCCCCAGCAGCTGGCAGTGCCCACCCTCATGCATCGGGGGCCTGGGAATGTGGATGATGGTGCCGCTGTGAAGATCATCTTGTCAAGCTTCTCCTTTGTGGACCACCAGAAAGGGCAGCTTGGCGAGGGCATTCCCTAAAGTGAACTTCTCTCATGCTAGGCTCAGAGAGCAATCCTGGTATCCCCAGATATGTACCCATTTCCCTGTGGCCACGCAACCATCAGTGACACCCAAGAATACTCTAGACTTCCAGGCGCTTCTCCCCCTGCCCATACCCAAGGCTAATGTCGGCCAACCACCCGCAGTTGTAGAGAGAGGCTACCTCCAATGGTCCTGGTGGAGGCGGTGGTGCATTCCAGTGGAGAGGCAAGAGGAAATGAGGGGTTACCCCAACCAGCAGTGACAAGGGCTGGCCCTGGGGACAAGGGTTAGGGAAGAACCCAGCCCACATAAGTAAGAACGTTTGTGCCGGGTCCCGGCTGGTAACGTTGGCAATCGTGTGCTCTGAAATACCATAAATAGAAACCAAAATGTTAAGTCTTTTCATGGTTTTCAATCAGAAGGATAACCTGTAGGTAACTTGATTGGCAGGGGGGAATCTAAGCTTTTTCTTCCTCACTGCCTGTAATTTGAGGAGATAATAAGCCAATCCATGAATATCAGCTTTTATAATCAGTATACTTACTTTTTTTTTTTGAGATGAGATTTTGCTCTTATTGCCCAGGCTAGAGTGTAATGGCTCAATCTCAGCTCACTGCAACTTCTACTTCCAGGGTTCAGGCGATTCTTCTGCCTCAGCCTCCTGAGTAGCTAGGATTACAGGTACCCGCCACCACGCCCAGCTAATTTTTTTATATTTTTAGTAGAGATGGGGTTTCACCATGTTGGCCAGGCTGTTCTCAAACTCCTGACCTCAGGTGATCCACCTGCCTCAGCCTCCCAAAGCGCTGGGATTACAGGCATGAGCTACCACACCCAGCAGTATACTTACTTTTATAAAAGTGAATTCAGCCCCCAAAAAGCCCGAGCCCGGGAGCCCTCTGTTGAAGCTGAAGCACTCAACTCTAGCAGTTCACATCCCAGCCTGAGCAATCTTGTCACCACCAAGGCTGTCGGAGTGGAAGACAGGAACAACAGGAAGGGAACCAGGAGCCATGTCACCTGGCTGGTTTAGAATGCTCAGCTAGAGGCCTGACCTGGGGCACGCCTGGTGCTTGGTTCTGGAAAAGGTGAGCAGGGACTGTGCTCGCACACGTCGTGGCCAACTAACTCCACCTGCCTCTTCGAGGCTCTCTTCCCGGCTGACATCACTCTTCCCTCACTGGTCTGCAGCAGCCACCCTCTTACAAAGGCAGGCACAGCCAGGGGCGGTGGTTCAAGCCTGTAATCCCCAAACTTTGGGAGGCCAACGTGGGTGGATCGCCTGAGGTCAGGAGTTCGAGACCAGCCTGGCCAACATAGTGAAACCCCATCTCTACTAAAAACACAAAACATTAGGTGGGCATGGTGGCTGGCACCTGTAATCTGAGCTATTCAGGAGGCTGAGGCAGGAGAATCTCTTGAACTTGGGAGGTGGAGGTTGCAGTGAGCCGAGATCACACCATTGCACTCCAGCCTGGGCAACAAGAGCAAAACTCTATCTCAAAAAAAAAAAAAAAGCTCAGGCACATGGAAGTTGACCAGGTGCCTGGGAGTCTGGGGCCATGGTGACATGAATGTGTTGCTCTCGCAGTGCACAGCCAGCTGTGGGGGTGGCGTTCAGACGCGGTCCGTGCAGTGCCTGGCGGGGGGCCGCCCGTCCTCAGGCTGCCTTCTGCACCAGAAGCCTTCGGCCTCCCTGGCCTGCAACACTCACTTCTGCCCCATTGCAGAGAAGAAAGGTGAGTGCCTGGGGCCCCTCAGCATGACCTGGGCATGGCGCTGGAATGTCAGGTTTCCGGAGCAGTTCCTTGGAGGGCCTGGAGTTCGGGTCCTGCATCTAATCTACCTTTTCTCTCCTTGCATCTTCTTCAGTTTTACAATGAAATGGCCTCTCATGACACCCCAGGACAACATAGATGGTCGTGACGTCAGCATGACTTCTTTCCTATGTCAGTGCTATTCACTGTATTTAAAGAAAGCAATCTTAACTGAAGCAGCTTTCCTCCCTAAGTTAAACAGAGCCTCCCTTATCCATTGGGTGCTCTCTAAATGCCATCCCTGTGCACACACAAACTCCCCCAGCATTGCAGAGACAGATGGTCACCCGTTAAGGCTATTCCCAGAGAGAATGTCGCTCGAGGAAGGTGAGTGGTTTGGCTCAACCAGAGAATTGGACAGTTGAACTTCTGCCAACAGAGGCTCCAATGGGTAGATGTGTGGTTGAGTGAGTAGGTTCAGCACAAGAAGAAAATTTCAGGGTCTTGAGGAAGTAATAGTTTCCACGGGGCCACCATTAGACCTGGGGGCTGCCTTTGTGCCACAGCTGTGGAGTGTGACAAACTTTTTTATTTGCCAAACAGCTATTAGCTGGCAGCGTCAGTCAGTGTGCTCGGGATCACAGAGTAATGCGGCTCTGCTCCTTTTCAGATGCCTTCTGCAAAGACTACTTTCACTGGTGCTACCTGGTGCCCCAGCACGGAATGTGCAGCCACAAGTCCTACGGCAGGCAGTGCTGCAAGGCTTGCTCCAGGTCCAACCTGTGAGTCAGGACAGCTTTCCACCGCAGAGAAGGTGCCTGCGTGGCAGAGGAGTTTCCCAACAATGAGCTGCACAATCAACGTCAGAATACATCCAAGGAAGATCAAAGCCGAAAGAAGAAAACCGTGTTAGGGCTCTTTGACCAGGAGTGTATGTGTGTATGTTTCACTGTGAGCCTGGATGCAGACCTGTGTCCCCGTGTGCACAGTCTCTCCTGTTAGGCTGACGTGGCACCCTGCCAGGCAGAGCTGTGGCATGTGAGGCAGAAGGCAAGCTCCACAATGGGAGAGGCTGCACTCACCCCTGCTCGTATCACAGCTAAATCAGGTCAAACAGACAGGCGGGGCTGAACTTGCTAAATGTATGGTGCCTTGTAAAAAGAAGGAAAGCCCATAAAATAAGGAAAACATGCAAAATATCTGCCACCAAGTTTACCAGCCTCCCCTCCCATCGGGGAGGCCCCTCAGACCATCAGGAGTGACCAACGTCCTGAGTGGAGGGCCGGGGAGCTCCAGCAGGCTGCCCACCTCCTCCTCCTCCTCCCAGGCATCTCTTACCAGGGAACCGGAGCCACCGCCAGAGCCAGCGTCATCTCTAGGGACACTGGCCGGGGGACTGCATTCTGATTTGGGACTCTGCCTATGGAAATGGAAAAAACGAAATCCCTGCTAAGGTGCTCCCATCTCTTTCAGATTCATGCATTGAAGGAGAGACATTTTATACTTTATGTTTTATCGTTCTCAGTTATTTGCAAGTGAGTGTCCTTTTGAAAACCCACCTCTTCATGCTTTTCTTTGTAAATGACAGATCGGAAGCATAGGTGACATCAAAACCCTGCCGTCCTGAGAAGAGTTGCGGTTCTACTACAGCAGACGTCAGCCACACGGCCGATGCGATAATAACCTTAGAAGCCTGTTTTTTGTTTCTGTGTGTTCTGAGATTTTAACCTTTTTTTCTTCTGTGAGTCTGGCCATTTCTATAATGCCAGGTGGGAAGCGAGGCCGCGGGTGTTCCGGGGAATCTGCCCGTTGTCTCCGGCGCCCTCCCTGCCATCCTCAGCGCCACTGCTGTCCTCTCCGGCGCTGTGGCTCCATTCTGAAGGGGCACCTGGATATTTATATTTGCTGAAGTTTTATAATAAAGTTTATATGGTACAATGTGCTTCTGAACTCTCATGATTCTTCACAAGGTTTGCTTCTGAAGTCGAAGGATGGAGCAAAGATACTAGGAAACAGGTCTCAAAGCGGAAGAAATGGAGCTCTAGACTGTAGGAGAAAACTAGAAGTGGCCCAGAAGAAAGTGCCCCTCTGAGTGAGGAGGAGGCTGCAGAGGACATGGTGGGGGTTGGTGATGGTGGCTTCCTGCTGCTTTTAATGAAAACGAGGGGGGACCTCCCCCTGCCACCCCACCTTGTATTAGTCAGGCTTCTTCAGAGAAGCAGAACCAAGAGGACATATAAAGCGTTGGTGGGATGTGGGGTGGGGAGTACATTGTTTTAAGAAATTGACTTTCGGGATTGTGGAGGCCAACAGTTTTGGAATCTGTAGGGCAGGCCAGCAGGTTGGAGATATGGTAAAAGCTGATGTTGTAGCCTCTAGTTTGAATTCCACAGAACAGTAGCCTAGCACCTCAAGCAGGGTTTCTTTCTTTCTTTCTTTCTCTTTTTTTCTTTCTTTCCTTCCTTCCTTCCTTCCTTCCTTCCTTTCCAACTTTTATTTTAAGTTCAGAGGTACATGTTCAGGATGTGCAGGTTTGTTACATAGGTCAATGTGTGTCATGGTGGTTTGCTGCACATATCAGCCCATCACCTAGGGTTCTTGTTGTTACTGTTTTGAGACAGAGTCTCTCTCTGTCACCCAGGCTGGAGTACCGTGGTGCGATCTCGGCTCACTGCAACATCCGTCTCCCGAGTTCGAGTGATTTTCCTGCCTCAGCCTCCCGAGTGGCTGGGATTACAGGCACCCGCCACCATGCCTGGCTAATTTTTTATATTTTTAGTAGAGACAGGGTTTCACTGTGTTAGCCAGGATGGTCTCAGTCTCCTAAACTTGTGATCCGCCCACCTCAGCCTCCCAGTGTACAAAGTGTTCCTTCTTCTCCACAACCTAGCTAGCATCTGTTGTTTTTTTACTTTTTTTAATAATAGCTATTCTGACTGGTGTGAGACGGCATCTCACTGTGGCTTTGATTTGAATTTCTCTAATGACCAGCGATGCTGAGCTTTTCTTCGTGTGTTTGTTGCCGCATGTAGGTTATCTTTTGAGAAGTGTCTAGTCATGTGCTTTGCCCACTCTTTAATGAGGTTATTTTTTTCTTGTAAATTTGTTCTTTGTAAATGCTGGATATTAGACCTTCGTCAGATGAATATATTGCAAAAGTTTTTTCCCATTCTTAGGTTGTCTGTTCACTCTGATGATAGTTTCTTTTGCTGTGCAGAAACTTTTAATTAGATGCCATTTGTCAATTTTTGCTTTTGTTACAATTACCTGTGCCTATGTACTGAATGGTATTGCCTAGATTTTCTTCTGGGGTTTTTATAGTTTAGGGTATTACGCTTAAGTCTTTAATCCGTCTTAGTTGATTTTTGTATATGGTGTAAGGAAGGGGTCCAGTTTCAATTTTCTGCATATGACTAGCCAGTTCTCTCAACGCCATTTATTAAATAGGGACTCCTTTCCTCATCCTTTGTTTTTGTCAGGTTTGTCAAAGATCAGGTGATTGTAGGGGTGTGATCTTATTTCTGCGTTCTTTATTTTGTGCCAGTGATCTATGTGTCTGTCCTTGTACCAGCACCGTGCTGGTAATATAGTCTGAAGTTGGCTAGTGTGATGTCTCCAGCTTTGTTCTTTCTGCTTATGATTGTATCGGCTATTTCGGCTCTTCTTGGGTTCCATATGAATTTTAAAATAGTTTTTTTCTACTTCTGTGAAAATGTCAATGGTAGTTTAACGAGAATAGCATTGAATCTATACATTGCTTTGGGTGCTATGGCCATTTCCATGTCTCATGAGCACGGAATTGTTTGCATCATCTCTGGCTTCTTTGACCAGAGGTTTGTAGTCCTCCTTCAACAGATCCTTCGCTTCCCTTGTTATCTGTATTCCTGGATATTTTATTCTTTTTGTAGCAATTGTGAATGAGAGTTCATTCACAATTTGGCTCTAGCTTGCCTTTTGCTGTATAGGAATGCTAGTGATTTTGGCACATTGATTTTGCATCCTGAGACTATGCCGAAGTTGCTCATCAGCTTAAGAAGTTTTGGGCTGAGACAGTGGGGTTTTCTAGATATAGGAACATGTCGTCTGCAAACACAGATAGTTTGACTTCCTCTCTTCCTATTTGAATAGCCTTTATTTCTTTCTCTTGCCTGATTATCCTGGCCAGAGAACTTCAGTACTATACTGAATAGGAGTGATAAGAGAGGGCATCCTTTTATTGTGCCAGTTTTCAGTGCTTCCAGTTTTGCCCATTCATTATGATATTGGCTGTGGGTTTGTCATATATGGCTCTTATTATTTTGAGGTATGTTCTTCCTTCGAAACTTAGTTTATTGAGAGTTTTGAACATGAAGTGGTGTTGACTTTTATTGAAGGCCTTTTCTGCATCTGTTGAGATAAATCATATGGTTTTTGTCTTTAGTCTGTTTATGCAATGAATCATATTTATTGATTTGTGAATGTTGAACCAAACTTGCATTGCAGGGATGAAGCCAACTTGATCATGGCGGACAAACTTTTTGATTCAGTTTGCCAGTGTTTTATTGAGGATTTTTGCGGCGGTGTTCATCAAGGATATAGATCTGAAGTTTTCCTTTTTGTTGTTGTGTCTTTGTGAGGTTTTGGTATCAGGATGATGCTGGCCTCAAAATAATGAGTTAGAAAGGAGTCTGTCCTTTTCAACTGTTTGGAATAATTGCAGTAGAAATGGTACCAGCTCGTCTTTGTGCCGCTGGTAAAATTCATCTGTGAATCCATCTGGTCCTGGGCTCTTTTTGGTTGGAAAGCTATTTACTGCTGCCAGGCAGGGTTTCTGTGTTGCTGTCTTGAGGCAGAATTGCTGCTTCTCAGTCTTTGCTTTTAAAGCTTTCATCTGATTGGACAAGGCCCACCCATATTATGGAGGGTCCTCTGCTTACAGTCAGTTGATTGAAATGTTAAGCGCTTCTATAACAATACCTTCACAGCCATATCTACTCTGGTGTTTGACTAAACGGCCCAGCCACATTGCCACATAAAATTCACCATTGTGCCCCTTTCCCAAGGGTTAAATTTAACCAGCAGTAACTGGGACCCAGTGAGGATCCCAGTTCAGGATGCTGTCTGCATCCTGAACAGCATGTGTGAGCCTACCAGGGGCTCAGCACAGGCCCTTTCTCAGCCTGCCGTTCTCACTTCTGCATTGCACAGGGCAGGTTCAGAGGCTCCTAGGGCCTGTTTGCCAGCAGAGTCTGCTCCCCAAGGCAGGATGCCAGGCTGCCCCGAGGCCTCCCTACACCCTCCTGAGCCCACTCTGTGCCCTCTCCTTGGTGTTCCACTTCTCCCAGCACCCTTCCAAGAGCTTCAGCAATCCCAGGTATTGCACCCTTCCCTCCAAGGCATCCTCCTGCCCCTTCCCTCACTTACACAAGTTGTGTGCCCTGGTCCCTGTGTTTGCTTTCTGACTTCCACCATGAGGACAGGGTCATCTGGGGCATCCCTGAGACCTGCCGCTAGTGCTTGTCCCCTTAAAGAGAATCATGTCCAGGGTCCATAGGCAAGGCCAGGCCCTTCCCTGCCTGACAGCCACTCCTCGGCTCTGCACAAGGACCATAAATCCACTTGCCTGGAAGCCCCTGTGGGAAGAGAGCTGCTCGCTCCCTCTTGCCATTTACCTCTCCTGAATTCATGAAAAGAAAAACCTATTCTCTTTCCGCCATGAGGCGCTATTGCTCAGTTGTGTCTGGAGAGACCATCAGCAGAGGCAGCAAGTCTCTGTTCTGGGGGAGGTAATCATGAGCTTCCCCCCAGCCTCTCGCCCCAGCCTAGACACCGTGATAAGACAGGGCAGAGCACCCAGCACTCCCCTGGAATGGAGGCCCCAAGCTCTGCACAGAGCACACCTGGAGAGGATGTGCACAGGCCTGCCGTCCCACCCAGCATGGGGGCTCAGGGCGCAGAGCTTAGAAGGCTGGAAGCCAAGACCGTGTGGTCGCATCTCACTATTGTTTGGACATTGCATGGACAGAGGGCCGAGGGTGCATCAAACGCTGTCACCAACCCTCTCTGCCTTGGTGTCTCATTGTGGCTTAAGTAATCAGAAGTATTCTAGAAAGGGGAGAGAGGGTCCATTCCGGTGACCCCTCAAGTGCCACCACTCATCTATTGTCTCTGGTTCCTGCCCTGAGCTCTCTTGGGAAACTGCTGTTGCTACAGCACTGACAGCCTCCTGGTTACCGAATCGAGGCACCTGGTCACTGCTATCTTCCACGGCCTCTCTCAAGCACCCCCGCTGTAGACATGTCCTCCGCCATAGCGCTCATCGTGATGGGCCTGGGGCATACCTTTCTTCTGTCTCCTCCTAGTTCTCCAAATGCTCCCAGACACTGTGGTGTGGCACACCCCAGGCCAAGCTCACTGTTTCCTACTCCTCAGCCCCCAAAGCTATGCCTCTTGTCTGCTATATCCTGGGGTCACTACTCACACAGTGTCCTAAACTAGAAACTTAAGGTCATGCTTGGACTACTCTCTTGCTCCAACTCCACACTACGACCCCCTCCAAATCATTCCCTGAGCATTGCCACTGTCTGGTCTTAAAACATATTTCTTCTGGACCGGGCATGGTGGCTCACGCCTGTAATCCCAGCACTTTGGGAGGCTGAGGTGGGTGGATCACGAGGTCAGGAGTTCGAGACCTGCCTGGCCAACATAGGGAAACCCCGTTTCTACTAAAAATAAGAAAATTACCCAGGTGTGGTGGCTGGCGCCTGTAGTCCCAGCTACTCAGGAGGCTGAGGCAGGAGAATCACTTGAACCCAGGAGACGGAGGTTGCGGTGAGCCGAAATCACACCATTGCACTCCAGCCTGGGCAACAAAAGCAAAACTCCATATCAAAAAAAAGAAAAAAGTGTTCCTTCTATCGTCTTGCCTAGATTGTTGCAATAGTCTTTTAAATGGTCTCCATTCAGTTGTCTCCTTTCACTCTATCCACCAAACTGAACCCATCGGATCACAGTCAGCTGCTGAATAAAGGATGTGTGGGAAAATCCCCGTGCTTCTCAGTAGGGCGTGCAGACCCCCTCACTGTGCCCTGAGCTTCCTCGGCTCCCTCTGTTTCTCCTAATTAGCAACAGCCTTTCACTGGAAATCTCCAGTCAACTCTCAGCCAGGAATGCACTTTTCTCTCTAGTGCAGGTGGAAAAGTCCAGCTTATTCTTTAAGCGCTGCCCCCTCTCAAACACAGGCACTTTTGAGAGGCCTTGACCATCCTCCCAAGTTCCTCTAGCCCCCAGTACTGGGTTGTGCAGACCCCATCACAGCACCAGCCACAGCGTGTGAGGCTGGTGGGCCTCCTGCCTCTTCACCTCAGGGGGATTTCTTCAAGGGTAGAAATTTTGCTTTCAGCCAACTGTGCATATCCTGGGATTAGCAAGGGTCTGGCATCCTGTGAGCCTCAGCAAACACCGAGTATAAAGGTTCAAGAAGAAAGGAGTTTATACAAGAGGAAGTCAGAGAAATAGGGAAAGGTCATCAAGAGTGGTACCAAAAAAGAGGTCCCAAGAAAGAGGAAAATAATGAGCAAAGGTGGGATACAGGCTCCAGGGATATCATGTGCTGGGCTCTGGCTCACCAAGACCAGAGACCCTGTGGAAAGGGCTCCAAGAGATTTGAACCTCAAGGGATAAAAATGTGTGTGAGAACCAGGGTGTGTTCGTCTGTTTTCACAATGCTAATGAAGGCATACCTGAGACTGGGTAATTTATAAAGAAAAAGAGGTTTAATGGACTCACAGTTCCATGTCACTGGGGAGGTCTCACAATCATGGCAGAAGGTGAAAAGCACATCTTACATGGTGGCAGGCAAGAGAGAATGAGACCAGAGGAAAGGGAAAACCTTTTATAAAACCATCAGATCTCGTGAGACTTACTCACTACCACGAGAACAGTATGGGAAAAACCACTCCCAGGATTCCATCATCTCCCACTGGATCTCTCCCAGGACACGTGGGAATTACAAGAGCTACAATTCAAGATGAGATTTGTGTGGGGACACAGTCAAACCGTATCACAGGGGTACAGGCTGTCAGAGCTGAAAAGAATCTTAGAGATGCTGCAGTCCAGGCCAAACTTTGTAGAGAAAGATCCTGACGCCCAAGAAAGACAAGTGCCTTCCCCAGGATTTCATAGCTCAGGGAAAGCCTTCGCGTTTTGCCTTTACTATTCAATGGCAAACTGTCAACCTCAGAAAGAAAAGCAGCCAACATTTGGAAAGAAACAACAGCACCTCATTCAACAATGTTTTGCAATGTTTTTCCAAAAACATATTATATAAAGGCTGAGATTAAAGGTTAAATAGAAGAGTCTCGTATTTTGACATTTAATTCAGATGCCATTTCACGGTTGCTAGAATGGAGGGGAACCTATTCCAGTGTAAATTAGGATGATTTGGTTCACACTAAAGAGAACATGGTCCCAGCCGGAGGCCATCTCAGTTATCTCAAGCACATTTATTTTTTCTGCTCCTAAATCATCATTGATTCCATTGTATACGTTGTCAAAAAAAAAAGTGCCTACTGATTAGTTTCACTTTTCAACTATACATTGTCAAATGTACTCTTATAAATGGAAGAGTATATAAAATGTACCTACTGATTACTTTTACTTAAGTAATTACTTTTACATTTTATGTACTCTTTTCTAAGAAATCAAGAGCATCTAATAGGCTCTCATTTCCTCTGCTGAATCCTAGAACAGATTATCACCTCATTGCAAGCTCAGCTTCACAGAACTCACCATCTCCTCTTACCCTGTAGAAGATTCTGCTCTTTAAAAGGCCGTTTATATAAAGTCATGCAGAGTTTGGAATGCAATGAAACTCTAATAGTAAATGGCGGCCCTTCAACAGTGCCATAAATTCAGATGCTTGAAAAGGATTTCTCTGGGTGTGGGAAGCTCAGAAGCCTGGTGAGGTCATGGAGCAGCCAGTCTGGAAAATGGTTCCGCTGCTGCAAGCAGAGAGGTGGGTCTGCATCGTCAGGCTGAGTAGGTGCTGGCAGATGAGCAGGTCACCAGAGGCCAGCACGCAGCTCTCACGTCATTCCTCTTTGTGCTGGTTAATTTTAGGTGTCAACTTGACTGGGTTAAGGGATGCCCAGGTCCCTTTAACCCGGGAGTGTCCAATATTTTGGCTTCCGTGGGCCTCATTGAAAGAAGAATAATTGTTTGGACCAGACATAAAATACACTGACACTAACGATAGCTGATGAGCACACACACACACACACACACACACACACACACGCACACACACACACACACACACAACATCTCATCATGTTTTAAGAAAGAACGTTTTATGTTAGCTGTATTCAGAGCCGTCCTGGGCCACATGCAGCCCACAGGCCTCGGGTTGGACAAGCTTGCATAACCATTATTTCTGGTCATGTCTAGGAGGATGTTTCCGGAAGAGATTAACCTTTGAATTGGTAAACTGTGTGAGGATCTGCTCTCACCTAACTGGGTGGGCACTGTCCAATCCACTGAAGGCCCAAATAGAACAAAAAGGAGGAAGAAGGGCACATTGGCTCTTTCTGCCTGAACAGAGACACACACCAATCTTCTCATGCACTTGGACGTCAGAGCTCCCTGCGGTCTGGGGCCTTTAGACCCCAGGCCTTTACACCAGCCTCTTCCCAAACCCTGCAGTTCTCAGGTCTTCTGCCTTGGACTAAATTACAGCATCAGTTTTCCTGGTTCTGCAGCCTTCAGAGGGACTAGAGGAGACTTCTCAGCTTCCATAGCCACGTAAGCCAATTCCCATCATAAATCCCCTCTGGGATATCTATATAGCTATATTCACACCTGTCTATGTATGTATGCATGTATCCTATCGGTTCTGTTTCACAGAAGAACGCTGACTAATGCACTCATCTTGGGTTAACTTGGTATACTAGTTTTCCTCTGGGCTCAGTAACCATCTACATGTCATTGTCCTCCATGTCATGACAGCAGACTTAAAAGAGCCTGCGGTTCACCAGGAGAAGAGCTGCCTTGGCCTGTCCAGGTTGAGAGCATAACTCAGGTGAGCAGAGTCACAGGATCAAGCAGAGATCACACTGGGATGACCATCTGCCCTAGAACCAAAACCCAGCTATGCCTGCTCACCTAGACATGGAAAAGGGGTGTTGTGATGAGGGATTGAAAACACAAGCCTGTGAATTCAGGATCCTGTTTTATTTCTACACAGACATTCAGATATGCGAATGCAATATTTAAGTAAAGTGTATGTATTGACTTATCAGTAAGACAGATAGATACATAATAAGTTCTTTTCATATCAATTCATTTTAATTATCTTCAACCCAAAGTTATTAAAGGCTTTTTTGCTTAGACTTCGGCTAGTCTGATCTGCTACTGTCCAGATGAACTAGTTTTGCATTTGGGGCTGAGCCATCCCTGGGTCAACCAGACATCTCATCATCCAAGCAGGTTCACTCCACTTCTGAGGACAAGAGAGGGCAGAATGACACACTCTTCCGGATGGCGGAGGAGGCACAGGCTCACCGACACATGCAACACGCTGCTTTCGCCCCTTGGCTGGAACTGCTTTTAGTCCCCTCCAGGCGAGACAATGGCTTTACTCGCTCTACTCACCGGAAGCGGCAGCAGTAGGAGCTGATGCTCTCGATCGGTCACACATGCGGCTGGTCATCTGCAGAGCCGTGCGAAGCACACACGTCGGCACTGTCGCCACGCTGGGTCCACACCGGCCTTAGGCTGGATTCTCGACAATGCCCCTTCATCTTGGTATCTCTTGCCCATGCCCAGATTCTTCTGGTTTAGCCCTATTTATCACATCACCAACTTGTAAAAGTAGTGGCCTGAGATGCAGACGAACACCCCAGTATCTAGAGGGCGTGGAAAGAAATAACCTTTATTCCTGGTCATTTATCTTTCCATTCATTCAACCTGTGGTCACTGCATGCCACTGTATCTGTCGACTTGGTCACTGGAACAACAGCCTCACAATCCCAGCCACTTACAACCATAAAGGTTTATTGCTTCAACTTGTTATATCTTGGCTGCACATTGCCTGTGGGTCTGTTGTCTGCATTTTCTTCAGTCTGGAATCCAGACTGAAGAACAGCCCCTATCCTGTTGTTTTGGCAGAGGGAAAAGAGTGGAAATCTACTAGAAGTGTCAGCTGCCTCTTCACGCTTCTGCCCACAACCGGCACCCTGTCACACATGCCCCACTGGCCAGAGCAGGACACAGGGTCAACTCCAATGTCGGTTAGGCAGGGAAGTGAACTACAGGAAGATTCTGCATGGTAAATGTCAGTGGGGTGGGGGGGATGTAAGGCACTCACGCAGAAAGGGAATGAGTCATTGAGACCAATACCACCCACCACACCTACTGTGTTCCAGGCTCCAAACTAAATGAGGCCGGACTCATTTAGTGAAGGTTCTACAGTGCAACTGGCGGTTACATTAACTAGCTGGGAGGGTCCGGGCAAATCATTTTACTTCTCTGGCTGTTGGGTTTATGACGTATAAAACAAAGTAATTTGATTCCTTAGGTTCCTCCAAAATTCTTAGATGCCAGCCTTTTCATTTCACTTACTATTATTAAATTAAGCCATTGCTTAAAGTCATGCACTAACATTTAAAGCAGAATCTCAGCTCATGTAGTATAAGAGACGGTTAGGAAATTATTCTCTGAAATAGAAGCCAGACAAAGTGGGCTCTGGAGGATTTTTAAGGATCATTTTAGCAATGCCTGTTCACATTTTTACAGCTACATTTACAGCCTTTCAGCTTCCGACAGAGCCGGAACCACCTGCGAAGAGTCCAAGTGGGTAGAGTCCAGGTCAGGATGCCCAGGGCTGCCTGTCCATCTGGCAAATCCTCCTGCCCGTGGTCCTTCGCAGAAGCTTTGCCCATGCCCACGAGCCTGCCAGACTCACCTGGTCAATGACCTTGCTCCCCTCCATGGTCCGGATGCTTGAGAAGAGCCTCGAAAGTCTCCCCCTGGTGCCAGCCTCTGGGCATGGTTCTTAGTGGCAGTATTTCTTCTTCCGACCTCAGGGTTTAGCTGGCCGGTCCAGGCAGCTGACTCCCAGCTGGAGGCGGAACCACAAAGCCTTGCAGTGGGTTTGCAATCATTAAGAGCTTTAATCTGAAATCTGGAAAGAGCCAGCAACACTCATGTGCCCCATGGCTAAGAGTCAAGTGAGTGCCGAGCCTGGTGGGAGCCCAGGACTGAGGAGCCCTGCCAGGTGGGCGGCTGGACCGTGGGGAGGGTTGGGGCAGTGCTGCCTGCTTGGCTTGCACATCTGGTCATCACCATCCTTTCTTCAGAGCCAAAGAAGGCATGCTGGTCTCCCCAGGAACACCAGGCTCACAACCATCAGGATAACTGAAAGGCATGCTACATTTGTCTCCATAATCCCCCTGGAGTGCCATTTCCTCTGGTTCATTTCACCAAATGACTCTGCACCATGGTGCACCATTAGCTTCCAATTGTCTCAACCTGAAAACCTCGCCTTCCCCCGGAGCACTGGAAGGTCACAAAACTGTCCTCCCTAAAGGAGGTGGCCTGCAAATCCTGCAAACACAGAAGGGCCCCTTGCTCTCTGTGTCTTCTGTATTTAATGCACCTAAACAGCCCATCACTGCACGTGGGGATCAGTGCCTGAGGGGAAACAGGCCAAATATTTGTTCAGCTCTAACTCTATCCCATCATTTTTGAATGAATGCAATCATTCTTGAATGTGCTACGCTTTGTCGTACTTCTGTGTTCATTAAGCTTACTTCCAGACCCTTAGGAACCCCAAAACCCCTCCTCAGGACCACAGGTCGTGGGCTGAATCGTGTCGCCACAAATGTGACTGTATTTGGAGACAGATAGATCCTTTAAGGAGGTATTCAAGGTCAAATGGGACCCTAAGGGTGGGGCAAGAGAACAGGTGTCCTTATAAGAGAGAGAGAGGCACCAGAGACCCTCTCTTTCTGTGCACACAGAGAAATGGCCATGTGAGGACACAGCGAGAAGGCGTCACCCATGAACCAGGAAGAAACCCCTCACCTGAAACCAACCCTGCAGGCACCTCCATCTCGGACTTTTGGCCTCCGAAACTGAGAAGATAAATGTCTGCTGTTTAAGCCCCACTAGATATGTATGTCTCTCTCTTTCTCTCAAAAAAGAATTTTCTCATTCTTTTTTTCTATTTTCATTTTCACAATGAGCGTTGTATATTCACCTGTGCCTCCATCAGCTCCTGGCGAATTTAAATGAAGGAAGGAGAGAAGGTAAGAGGGAAAAAGTGTGCTGGTGCTGTTTTGATTCATTTACTTTTTTGAGATAGAGTCTTGCTCTGTCACCCAGTCTGGAGTGCAATGGTGCGATCTCGGCTCACTGCAACCTCTGCCTCCAGGGTTCAGTGATTCTCCTGCCTCAGCCTCCCGAGCAGCTGGGACTACAGGTATGCGCCACCATACCCAGTTAATTTTTGTATTTTTAGTAGAGACGGGATTTTGTCATGTTGGTCAGGCTGGTCTTGAACTTCTGACCTTAGGTGATTCATTCGTCTTGGCCTCCCAAAATGCTGGGGTTACAGGCGTGAGCCACTGTGCCCGGCCCTGGTGCTTTTAGAAATTGGTGGTCACATAGGCCTTAAGGTTGTAGGCACAGCCATTCAACACTGGAAGTTTCATCAAGATAGAGCAACCTGCATGGCTAACTTAAAAACACAAACACACATGCACACACATACATGCACACATGGAGGCACGTACAGTGCACAGTAGTTCATTTCGTTATTGTCTTCACTGAGGGTTTATCCTGTGAAGATCCCATGACCAGTGGCATTGCCTTCCACTTTGAGAAACAGGAAACCACAGTGAATAAGTATCAAGGCTCAGCTCAGCATCCTTCCTGCCTTCTCCGGTGCCCCTCGGCAGCAGGACAGAGTTCCTAGGGCTGTGGTCAGTCACTCTTCACATCCACCACGTTTCTGTCTGTACATGGACATCAAGGTTCATGGCATCCCAGGGTATGGTGATTTTCTACAAGGTCCAGTCTCAGACATTGTTTTATGTATCAGCCTTTCCTCCATATGCACGGCTCTCCAGGCTCAGGGAAGGAGTTTTGTTTCTGAACAGACTGCAGGGTTCAGAGGCAGATCAGGGGACGAGGGGAAAGGCCGTGTGTGGACAGTGCTGCCACTTGCATCTGGTCGGCCGCAGAGCTGTAAGGCCTCTGCAAGTTCTATTCTAGGGGCTGCAAGAGGCAAAACCCCTCCGGTCCTCAGGGCCTTCATGGAGGGTGCAGTCCTTCCTAGACTCTGGGTAGAGGAATGACCTTGCTCCAGGGTGCCGCAAGCACTCGTCAACCTGTTCTCCAGATTTTCACCATAGCCAGGGTGATTTTGGAAGCTGAGCTCACTTTGTCTGTTTTAGATCCAACTGAGCCAAAGATGTGGAAAGACAGAAGTCCCCAGGCTGCTTCTGCGTGGCTCCTCCCTGAAGGTCCGTGGCCCCCTCGTCTGCTTGGCAGCAGGGACGACTCCAGTTATGTCTTTCCCAAGGGCTCCCTGGGCCCACTTGGCCCCTGCTGGGCTTCTGCCTCCGAATCTTTCCAGCACGGCCCTCTGGTTGTCAACTGGCCCTAGACAAGCTGCCCTGGGTGTCCTGGGAGGGCCACACACTCGCCATGTGCAAGTAGGAGCCCAGCACCTGCCCCCAGCTCCCTCCCAGCTCCACTGCTGCTCTTGCGAGCCCCACACCCTAATCCATACTTCTCACCCCCGTCCCTCTGCAGGGTATCGAAGGGTCCCCACACATTTCCTTCTTTCCATTCACACAAGAACAACCTAGCTTTCATCTTTGGTCCGAATATCCTTAGACCTGGCTGAATTTACGCTTTGTACCTCAGAAACACACTTATTTAACTGAGGAAGTAATTTAGTGAGGAAGGAGCCCTTTGTCTCAATAGAGTATCTAGTCCTGAGAAAATGAGGTCACTGGCAAGTGATGAGGCATCCATGCTGCAAAGGCACCTGGTTCTCTTATGGATGGGGAGGGTGGCGAGATATTTTCCTCCAGGACTCATTTCAGCCTGACCTCTTAGGATCTCCCCTCAGCTTACTGAAAAGAGATAGAAAAAGATGGATGGCTTAGCCCAGAAAATCGGGGCGGAGAATGATGGGGCCTGGAGGGAGAGTCTCTGTCCAGTAGCAGATGGTGATTCATGGTCTGAGGCATCTTGCACTCCAAAGCTCTCAGGCAATAAGTCTGCCAAAAATTAAAAGATGAGAAACATCTTCCTGCCTTCCACAAACATCATAAACGGGCAAATATGTGCAGAGTAGAAGAACAAAGATTATCTTCCAAATAGGTCCCAATTTTCTTGTAACTTAGTTTGGTGAAGGAGGAGGTCAGGAATTATTGAGGAGAGAATAAATGTGTATGTTTGAACTGTATTTCCCTGTCAATAAAATAGAAATGATTAACAAATACTCAGTGTTTAATAAAGATTATTTGAAATTAAGTGGGTAACCCAAATAATATATTTATGCACACAAAACCATGGAAAAGAAGAAAGCCGTGTGCATGGGAAGCTGGTGTGCTGAATCTGGCCTCCCCTTGAAAAGTAAATAGATAAAAGACATAAAAATTCTTGGAAAAGTTGAAGCTCTATAAAATGTAAGGTATTGTTTTGTAGAGTCATCTGTGACTCAGCCATGATGAATTACCTTTTTAAAAGGATTATCTTAAGCACACATCTGAGACCTCCTTAAATCACTCCTCAGTTGCTATCTTATGACAAAGGAAAACAAAACTAATCATTGAAGACACCTTTTCTTTTCTCCTCCTCAACCATGACATCTTACAAACCAGGGTTAAATGAATGCTGAGTATGAAAGCAGTCCCCGAGTGTGCATTCTTCTTTAATGCAAAGAGTGCTTTCAAATAAAGAAAATACCCACTCTTCCCGGAGTTTTAAGCCACTGTGTGCCAGGAGTCCCCGTCCCTGAGGTCATGCTTTGGTGTTAATCACATGAGACATCGTTTGCAGAGGCTGTCAGGTCACAGCACTCAGGGACAAGTGTGCCTGCATTCCTAGAGGCTCAGCTGTTCTGTCCGCAACACCAGGACCACGAAGTTTGTGGTTTCTAGGGTTACAAACCCCAAGAAACCTTTCATTCCAGAAACCTCTCCAGGAATCTCCTTCGATTCCTGTTTCTCTTTGTTTTCCTCTCTTTTCCCCAGGTCTACCCACCCTAAATCACTTGAGGCATTAAAACTTTCCAATGTCTGGTAACACCATGAGGTTAGACAATGTTGTTCTCAAAATCACAAAGGCTAAAAATACCGGAGGCTAAGTGTTGAGATAAATTCATTCCACCTAATTTACCAATAACTTTGTCTGAGCTCCGACTGGTGCCACATAGGTGAAAGAATGAGAAGTGTATAATCCAATCCCTCTCCTTGAGTGGCTTTCTAATTATACTGTGGAAATAAGTTTTCCAAATGTGAAGCAGTAAGCAGCTACTGTAAGAGCCTGCATAAATCAGCATGGAAATTGGCATGTCCAGGTTGAGTTTGGGATGCGGGTGGGAAGAGGAGCCACTTATCTGATTAGGAGGAACTCACTGAGGTCTGGAGGCAGAAACTCTCCAGGCTGACGTCACAACACAAGCACAAGAAGCAGAATATCAAAAGTACATGTAGGCTGTGTGAACCATGCACACCTGCTGAGTGCAGGGCCAGGATGGAGGGCAGGAGCGGGACTGGGGAGGAAGGGTGCCTTCCCACAGGAGCCCTGGAGGTAGGGCTGGAACTGATTCTAAGGATGAGCTGAGACTTGCCAGTCAGTGAGAGAAGACTGGACCATTCAGGAAGCCACGAAATGTGATACGGGCAGCACAGCGGGGAGGGACAAGGGTCCTCCTCAGAGATGTGGCAGAGAACTGAAGCAGGAATGGGAAACAGGAAGAGAAACTGAGAGGTAAGTCACCAGAAGTAGGGAACATAAGGAGGACCCCATGAGCCCTGGATTCACTGCCTGAGCACCTGAGCCATAGTGCTGGGGGCAGGGGGAAGGTAGGCGCCTGGGAGACGCAGGTCTTCCATCTTAGAGGCAGAGGGCCAGGCTGGTCCAACCATCAATCTCACTCTTTTCCTTATGGGATCCTAATTCCGATTGATTATGTGACTGATGCTTTCACAATAATTACCAAATGGAGCTTTTGGGATTTTTCTGAAAGCTAATAGTGTTTTTTTTTTAGAAGCCCGGATTCCCAAAGTAGACATCACTGCAGCAGGAGCAGCATCGTTCTCCACCATGAGCGACTATTCTGGTGACCACTGTGGGATGGCAGGTGCTGCGTGCCTCTTATCCCAAACAGAACACCAGGCATGCCCTCCATCAGTAAGGACAAACTAGGACACCCTGTGCATTCCCCGTGCTCCCTGGGGGTGGAGGCAACACCCCACAGGGAGCCACAACCAGGTCACTCTGCCGAGGGAAGATGTACACATTGCTAAAATGAGCACGGCTTTCCAGCTGCACGGAGGAAAGCGGGAAGGGGCACATGAATCAAATCGGTAATTATGCCTCAGTGTAGAAAAATCCACTAATAGAAGCATGTAAAATACCAAGTCCAGAGGCCCAGTCAGTGCACAGAGGAGCCTCAGGATGACTTCACCCTACGAGGAGAGACAGGAATTGAGTCTTAAATGGTGAAGGGAAGGCCGGAGCATTTCAGGAGTGGTACAACAGGCACATAGACACATTGTAAGATACGTGTGTTCCTACAGAGGGCACATCTGACATGTTCAATGCTCAGCTTTTGTGTCTCCTTTAGATCATTTTGAACATGACAGCTAAAATCAACAAAAATCTTAAGAGATACTCCCCAGTGAAAACTACCAGAAATGACGCTAAGGAAACTCAGAGGTTAGAGAAAAAGTCAGTCAGATAATAGATGTCATTTTTTATTCTCTGTAATAGTTCATCCAAGGCAATTCAATGGGAAAGAATAGCCTTTCCAGAACATGGTGCTGGCCCAGTTGGATATCCACATGGAGAAGAACAAAGTTGGCCTCCCTCCGCCCCCCATCCTCAAAATCAACCCAAAATGGGACAGAGACCTTCGTGTACAAGTCAAAACTGTAAAGCTCTTCTATAAATCTGTGTGACACTGAATTTGGCAACGCTTTCTTATTATAATACCGAAGGCATAAGCAACAAAAGAAAAAAATAAACTGGCATCTGTGCCCTCATGACAAAGGCTCCAGTGAGCTTCTCTGCCCCTTCTGCCATGTGAGGACGTGGTGATGAGGCACCATCCTTGAAGTAGAGAGCACCCTTCACCAGACAGAAAATCTGCTATTGCCTTTCTTAGATTTCCCAGCCTTTGGAACTGTGAGCAAAAAATTCCTGTTGTTTGTAACTTACCCAGTCTGAGGTATTTTGTCATAGCAGCCTGGATGGACTAAAGCGGGCTTTACCATCCCAAGTATATAAAAGCTTTTACAATGCAACAATAAAAGAGGAAGTAACTCAAATAAAAAATAGTCAAAGAATTTAACTGGATATTTATCCAAAGAAGATACACAAACGGCCAGCAAGAATAAAACACAGGTGCTACGTACTTTTAGTCATTAGAGAAATGCAAAGCCACGAGGAGATGGTGCCTCACATCCATTAACTTAGTGACTTTTTTTTAAGTTAAATACCAAGCGTTGACGCGAACGTGGAGAAATTACCCTAAAACCTTGCTCTTAGGAGTGTAAAATGGTGCAGCCTGGAACAACTTGGCAGTTCCTCAGAAAGTTAAGCATGGAATTCCCACACGCATAGCAATTCTACTCTTAGACATTAGCCCAAGCAACGTGAAAACATCCGCTGAAAAACCTGAACATGAATATCCATAACAGCATTATTCATTGTAGCCACACCCAAACTCGAGGGTGAGCAGCCCACCAGGCTTTGGGAGAGTAAATTCTCATTCTCTCTCCTCACAGAGCAATGGATTAGGAGACTAATAATCGTCACCATTTTCTAAGAAGTCAAGGAAGAATCCGTTTCATCAGGCAGAGAAATCCTTGTGCCTGGGGCCAGCCTGGAGCCACGTGCCTTTGCCACGCCTCTCCTGGCCATACTCCCAAATCTGCTCCAGGTAAGGGGGTGCCTGGAGATGTCTGAATGCACCTCCGCCCGCCGCTGTTTCCAACAGCCGTGGCTGGTAGCTGAACAAGCTCTGGCACAGCAGGGGTGTCTGTGCACCTATACTCCTTCCTGGATTTGGCAAACTTGGGACCTGGAAGAAGCAGGTTTGAAATTTCCCTTTTCTCGGGACCTTTCTATAAGCCGCTCCCAGAGTTAAGTTTAGGACACATAAGCTAACCTACTACCATGAATGTTTCTTTTGTTCTCAAAAATATTAAACTATTTCTGGGGCAGGGATACTTTTTGTTATAATTACCGTGTTTTTTGATTAATCCCAAATTGTTCACACTGAGTCCAAATGTACGGAACTTTCATTTTGCCTCTTCCGTTTGTATTCATACGATTAGTGGTGAAGCTGCCCAAGCTGGACAGCTTCGTCTTGGTACCTCTCTATCCCCTAGAAGGATTTGAGGCCAGAATAGAACTGTGTGTGTCTCCAGAGAGCCACACGCTCGTCTGAGGAAGCCAGGAGGGTCAAGCAACCTCTCAGAGGCAAATCATAGAGAAAGCAATCAACCTACAGATCCACTCAGGAAAAGTCACGGCAAGGAGATTGTCATGAGCAGTGGGGGATACCAGGAAAGATGACGCTAAACATTAGCGCACTTTCCCAGACCTCCCACGCGCTTGCCACATGCAGAGCCCCCAGCCCTGGCTGCTCCTTCCAGTGTGCGGAGCTCTCCCTATTTGTCTCCTCTCGGCATTACTCATCCCAGGATGGATGACTCAGCTTTCACAGGCCTGAGACTCCCTCCCATTCCCCAGATGGCTCACAGATCACCCTCTCCTGTCTTCCTTTCTTAATGAATTCTGATTGATTTATCTCTAAGTTCCTGAAAAATCAATTGCAGATGGAACTTTATAGCATTGACTCTCTTCCCCACTGTTTCCCGCGTCTTTCCTACAACCTGGCGGGGTTTTCTCAGGCCAGATGCCCATAAGTGGTCCAGGATTGCGCTGACAGAAACAGGGCTCTCGTGCCATTTACAACACCCAGACATAGGACCCTTAACCTTGTTTGAGGAGTTTATCTGGAGGAGTGCTAGCCATTCAGCAGAGCTGAAGATTGAATATGAAATCACAGAACAACATTATGAATTAACCAGCCAGTCATTGAGTGACCCCGAGTATCTCTGTCATGAACAGAATGACAAACCCTCCATGCATTCAAATAGAGGAGCCAACCACGATCGTGGAAACACATTCATAGAATGTGATTTTTCTTGGGGATGGGTGTTGGTGGGGAGAAAATATTAACTGTTTCCTTGCTTTCTGTACTCTTGACTCTGTGGCATGTGTGGCCTCCTGATGGGAGAGCCTGCTCTTGCCAGGGCTACTCAGCTCCTAGAGCCAGGGACGAGCTCACCCTGGAGTGTACAAACCAAACATCCCAAGTCCGTACCCCAACCACGCCCTTTAGCTAACTCTCACTCACCAAGCCAGTATATCCCCGTCCCTAAATCACCCCAAAACCAGGTACCAGGCAACTAAAGACCACTGCTTAGCCCAGAGCCTGCTGACACTTTTGTCACCATCCAGTCCCAAGCAAGCCCTTCCCCTCAGGCCTTGCCTTTCCCGCAGAAAGCACAAGCTGTAGCCCAGTCTCTGCACTCACCCCTCCTTTCTGCCTCTCTGCTTCCCCATGCGACATGGTGTGATCTCTCCCCTCAGAAAGCATAAGCAATAAACTTATATACTTTCAGCGGCACTCTCTGCAACGTCATTCTGTCATCCTCATGAATTGCAGTCCCAGGGGTGGACTCTGACACGTCCCTGCTTATTGACACGCCATATCTGCATTTGTCTGCTGTGACCAAGCCCTAGACACAGAATCCCCACCAGAGGCTGGGGCTGGAGTCGGCAGTGGGAAAGGCGTGCTCGTCTGAGGCTGAGACCCTGGCACAGCTCCCTCTGTGATCACCTCACTGAGTTAGCTTTCTCTAAGCCCCTGGAGAGTGCTGGAATGCCTGAACTGTGTCAAATACACCATCCAGCCCCCAGGACACCCCAAGAAATGTTCTTTAAATACAACCACCAACATCTAATCTACAAATGGCTTGTGGATACTTTACTAAGGCATAATTGGTACACTGCAAAATTGACCCTTTTAACGAGTATAATTCAATGTTTTTAAAATATTTACATGTACAAAGTTTTGCAATCCTCACTACTATCTAATTGCCGAACATTTTCATCATCATAAGAGAAACTCCATACTATTAGCGGTCAGAGCCTCGGCCTGTGGTAACACTGATTCATTTTCTGTCTTAATGATTTTGCCTGACCCCGGCAATTTCACATCAGTGGAATCAAGCTATCTGGTCATTATATTTGACTTTGGTACGTGGCATAAAAAAAGGATAAACCTATTCATTGCAGATAGCGGAGGTCCCACATTCATTGGCAGGAGGACATTAGGGCTGTTGCCATGGTTTGTCTGTTAAGAATCGTGCTGCTGTAAACGATGTGTGTGGGAGTGTCTGTGTGAACATGCTTTCACTTCTCCTGGGTTTATACTAGGAGTGCGATTTCTGGGTTGTATGGAAGCTCCATGGTGAACATTTTGAGGAGCTACCACACTGGCTTCCCAAGCAGCTGCACCATTGTGTCCACCAGCAGGGCATGGGGGTTCATTCTCTCCCCATCTTCTTATGTGACATCTTCACTGTAGCCATCCTAGAGGGCAAGAAGTGCCATCGCACAGGGGCTTTGATGTGCATTTTCCTAATAACCAATGGCACGGAGTGTCTTTGTGCATGTTAACGAGACATTTGTATATTTTATTTGAATAAATGTCTATGCGTGTCCTTTACCAATTTTTAAGTCAGGTCATTTGTCTTTTGATTGTTGAGTTGCAAGAGTTCTTTGCATACTACGGATATCAGTCCCTTGTCAGATACGTGATCTGAGTTTATTTTCTCCCATTCTGTGAGTGGGTCTTTTTTTTTTTTTCACTTTCTTGATAGTGTCTTTTGAAGACAAAAGTTAATTTTGGTGAGGTCTAACATATCTATTTTTTTGTTGGTGGTGGTTTTGCTTTTTGCGTCATGTCTAAGAAATGATGGCCTCATCCAAGGTCGTGAAGATTCATGCCTGGTTACTTCTCAGAGTTTAATCTCCCTTTGCTTTTGATGACTCCAGTGATGATCTACACTCTTCAAGGAGGATAAAAAGGAAAATACTTCGGAAAAATTAGTCATTCCAGTGCATTCTTTTTTAGTAATCCCAAGAGATTAATGGCTGACATCATAGCGAAGACCAACACTTGAGACTACATGGAAATGATTAAATTGTCTATTTGGGGGAGACGCCCTCTCCCTCCTCCAGCATCCTTTCTTAACATGCCACTGGTGGCCCTCAGGTTTGCCTTTTGTGCATGTGATTTAAAAGAGCTGGTTACTGACCCTGAGTAATGGAGGCTGCAAGCCTTTGGAGGCCTTCCCATGCCTGTCTCTCTCTAGCTACTCTCCTGCAGTTAAATTTCTGTTCCTTTTTTTTGTTTTTTCATTTTTTTTTTTTTTTTTTTGAGACAGGGTCTCATTCCTTCACTTAGGCTAGAGTGTGTGAGTGCAGTGGCTAGGTTATGACTCACTGCAGCCTCAGCTTCCTGGGCTCAGGTTCTCCCACCTTAGCCTCTTGAGTAGCTGGAACTACAGGTGCACACCACCACATTCAGCTAATTTATTTTATTTTATTTTTAGTAGAGAAAGAATTTTACCATGTTGCCCAGGCTGGTCTTGAATTCCTGGGCTCAAGCGATTTGCCTGCCTCGGCCTCCCACAGTGTTGGGATCACAGATGCGAGCCACTTTACCCAGCCCCTTCTCTGTCCTTTTGCAGATGCACTGCCTGCTGCTGCTGCTGTGGACTGTCACAGGACCCCAGGGACTGGCACTTTTCAAGACTGTAGCCATGTGTGACATGCAGTGGCTGCCTTCTCGGGCCAAACCAGATTAAGAAGGCCACTGTTGTGTTCTCCGTTACACATCTTTGAGAAGGACACTTGTTGAGTCTTATCTCAACAAGACTCTACCTAAAAATCATTCCACACCCACATCTCTGCTCCTCGGGGCTCTTCCTTTCTAGAACGTGCTGCACAAATCTGAAAAATCTTTTATCATTCCTGCAGAACATGGGAACTTCCAGCTTTAATTCAGCCCTGGCTACAAATGGAAACATTTTCCCGCCACCTGAATATGATGTGTCAGCACACTTTAGGCCCTCGGCATGGACGCGATGCATCCTTTTCTCTCTCCCGGACAGCAGGATTCATCCCACAAAGGGGCCTCCCAGCCTCCGCAGAGGTGCAGCTGGAGATCCCCCTCCTCTCCAGCCTGCAGTTCTCCGAGTACAGCACTCCCCGACTGAAGTCCTACCCCCAGCCCAGGCCTTTGGGGCACAAAAATGTTGCTTACACATTCAGGAAATTAAGGAAAAATAAAATAAAAACTCATTCAACACACACTTCCTGCCCTGAAAAAATCTGACTATTGTTCTTTCTAGGCAGCATCCTTCAAATCCCACACTTTCCCAGATTTGATCATATCTGCCCCTGGAGGCTGGAGTTTCTCATTAATATACAGTATTCCTGGAGTGTGTTTGGTTTGGTTTTTTGCTGCCAAGCCTGGGGGAGTTGGCAGTTCAGCCAGCTCCTCACATTTAATCACACTTTGCATTTTACCCATCCATTTTCCCTACTCCTTTTACTAGCTCAAGTTTAATGAGAAAGAAGAAACTAATTTTAAACACACACACACACACACACACACACACACACACACCAGAGTGGTAACAGTATCTCCAATACATTCATCCATCAGCTCAGAAATTATCATTATAATGCATATTAATTTGCAAGTGCTGCATATTGGATTTGTGTTTTTAATGCCAAAAGATTAGACATTCCTCATCTTACGCTGTTCGTTCCAGAAGCAATTCATCCTCTATCCAGGGTGCTGCTGTACAGCTGGCGCAGGCTCTACTGGTCAGATGTGAGGTAACGCAATGATAAACCACTTCCTGCAAGCTGGTGTACATCAGATTCTCCACACTTGGACCAAAATTATGACCCAAATCAATTAAGTGATTTAGAAATAAAATTATTGGGTGAGCGTTTTGTATGGAAGGCAGCAGTCTACTGCAAACATTCAAGTAGAAACCAGCAAAAAGCCTCTAAAATACCTGAAATAAAAGTGTCCCCAGTGTTTTTGGAAATTAGAGGACTAAGATAATTTATCATGCAAGGATTCTTTTTCTAGATTGGATAATATCTGTATTTTAATTTTTTATTTAAGGCATATAAGTTATGAGAGGAATATGGAGTTATGATAATGTGTATTACTGTATTAATAACAAACCTCTAACTATGAGCCAGGATAAATGCTAAATGTTTATAACCTGGACTCCAAAACTTATAAAATAGTATTAACATCTTTATTTATAGAACAATCAAACTAAGTCGGAAAATATTTTAAGTAACTGGCCTAAGGTCACGTGGACAGTCAGTGGAAGATCAAAGCACAGGCAGTTTCACTGACTCTGAAGCCAAGTTCTCCATCCCCAGAGCTTGTCTTCAAGCTCAGTGTCATTTTGACAACTGGTGTGACCATCTGTAAATCTGCAATTTACAACCTGAATTTCCCCACTTCAATGGAAACTCCACAAAGGAAGGTAGCTGCTTGGTTTTGTTTAATGCTGTGCATTCAGCCCCTGGAACAGAGCTGGAGTCCCAGCAATAACAATAAATTTTGATTGAACAAAGGAGTGAATCCAAAAAGGTGTCGTGAGGTCACACCACCATCATCTGGTCATTTACGCGGGATAACTGCAAACGCAAAAAAGAGATTCAGAAGCCTCTGTGGACTGAATACAAAATGGTGTATGCTCAAATTTTGCAACACTAAGGAAGGATGTTAAATAAATGCCACGTTTGTTTATTATTAGTGTGTACTTAACATCTCCACCGCAATAATCCCTCACTCAAAGCTATTGTTGATTTGATAGTGAGCTTCACAGCTGAGCATCTTATACTCACAGAAATAGTGTAGTCATGTGGTCTCCCTAGTTCTGATGCTGTTTCTTGATGGTTCCAGCAAGAGACAGTCTCTCTTGATTCTCAGGGTTCTCTTAGCAACTCCTAACCCTTGCTGTGGCTTTCCTTGTCTCCACTTGTCCCAGGTTGTCAAATTATCTGAAGGGTAGCCGTATCTTGGTGTCTGCTCCAGCCCAGGGGTGCCATCCTTGCCCATCTAGCATCACAGGTGTTTGCACCTGCAGACTCGCATACACTACCGGTGCATCCGATCTGGCCACAGCCTGATGTTCCAGGAAATACCTTCTCAGCAGCAGACAGTGGGGACTAGACATGCTGGATAAGCAAGTGGTGCCTTTTTCATAATAGGTTCAAAAAGAAATATTGCAAAAAAACCTCAGAAATCAGTCTTTTCACTTGTGTTCAAAATCCTCCTCCAGCCCTCAATTCTTTCAAAAGAAAATTTAGGAGGATCCCATATGCTCCACAAAGTCTCTTCCAGTTTCAAAAACTCTTCATTTAATCAAATTCTGTCTCCATTTTGGATTACTCCATAAAAACATTGAGTTTCTTAAAATAAACACAAATGCGTTTTGTACCAAACCAAATAAAATTAAACCTAAGTATGTCTTCAAGCTTGCCTATCTCACATCAAATTCAATCATCATCTCACAAGCACCAAACACCAGCAAATGATGGATTGTGCCACCTCTGAGAATTCTAGAGATGCAGTGTATACATTTTGACTACATTACTCTTGCTCTCAGATTTCCTTAAGAAAAAAATGATCATTTTGATGTGAGCAGACATTGCTGAAGAAGGGTTTCACTCTCAGTCATGAGTAGGGTATAAATAAGGTTATAAAGCCACACAACAGGCAGGGTGGGGAAGCTGAAGAGACCCTGGCAAATCAGAATGTGCACACTTTAATGAAAGGTGTTCAATCACATTTTCTAAAAAGCAAAACCTGTGTAGGCCAAAGGCAGATTATCTGTTGCTACTCACTGAATGTTTGTGTCCGCCAGAAATTCAAATGTTGTGAATTTGGTATTAGGGGTGGTATTAGGAAGTGGGGCCTTGTGTAAGTGACACATCATGAGGGTGGACCTCTCATGAGTGGGATTACTGTCCTTATAATAGGGACCCCAGGGAGCTCTCGCACCTTATTCACCTTGTGAAGATGCAGATCCCGGAAACGGGCCCTCATCACGCACTGAATGTGCTAATGCCTGGACCTTGGACTTCCCAGCCCCCAGAACCGTGAAAAATAAATGGTTGTTGTTTGAGCCACCCAGCTTACGGTATTCTGTTATAGCAGCTGCAATGGACTAGGACATCTGCACATGAGATATGGCCCTGAAGGGAGCAATTTCTGACATCTGAGGTGCAAAGACAAACCACCATTCATATATTGCTTGTGGATACTAACTAATGAATAACCATGAGATTTAAAATCAATCAATGTAATTATTCCAGAGGCATATGCATGGATGATACCCTTTCAGATCATAGAAGTTAACCAAGGGGAGGATACTCTCTCTTCTTTCTTGGTTGCAGAATTAGATGAAGGTTTTTCATTTGGGGCTTCTGATATGATCTTGGAAATTAAATCCTTCAGTGAAGTAGATACAGATCCTTCTTCTGTTCCAGCAGATTCCTCTGAAGGTTGTGCATCCCTGGGGCCTCTGATAGAATGTGAGTGCCTCTGGGCTCCCTATGACCCTGTGAAGTTTCCCCACCTCTCCTGTCACCAGCATTAGAAGAAAGCACTTCAGAAGCCGCGGGGCCATGAAATGAAGAGCCTAGTGGGTCCTGAAATAGCACAGCTTTCCTATTTTATCACCTAAACGCATGTACTAATGGAACATCCTGCAGGAGACCACCAGAGGAGCTGCCAAAAGCGTCTTCTCCTCCACAAGGTGAGGGGGTGCAGGAAAGAGCTGCCTCTTGGAAATTAGCCACCAGAGAAGAATCAACGTGGAGAAATGAAAAATGTTCTCTAACACTAAGCACTTTACCAAGAATATGAAACAGTTTTTTTAAACTTCCTTCCTGTCAATTCCCGTTTGTTCCTCTATATTATCCCTATATCAGTATTAACACCAAGGGATCCTCTGACCATTTCAAGCAAAGCGCTTTGGGCCAGAACCACCCAGCATTGAGGATGGGCATCTATGCTTTCCAGGTTGTGCCTAGACAGGCCAGGCATAGCAGCTATTTCCTGCTTCCCACCTCCACCTCTTATGCCAAGCGCCTCCTCTGTTGGTTTTCTGTGGCTGCTGTAACAAACGACCACAGACCTCATGTCTTAAAACAACACACATTTATTCTCCTGCAGTTCTGGAGACCAGGAGCCTGAAACCAGGGTCACTGAGCCAAACTGGAGATGGGAGCAGCGCTGTGCTCCTGGGGGTTCTGGGGGTGGTCCTTCCCTTGCCCAAGGGGGCTGTAGGGTCCCTCCCTGGCCCCTTCTAGCCTCCTGTGGCTGCTGATACTCCATGGCAATCCAGGCTTTTGGCCACATCACCCCAGGCTCCTCCAACCTCTCTCTGTCCCGTCTTCATCGTTGCCTTCTGTGGTCCAATCTCCCTCCATCTGTCTCTTATGGAGACCCCCATAGTTATATTTAGGGTCTGCTCAGATAATCCAGGATAACCTCCTGATTTGAAGATCTTCAATCACATCTGCAAAGTCTATTTTGTCTTATAACATGACACCCACGGATTCCAGACATCAGACCTAATGCCTTTGGGGGTCATTCTTCAACCTACCCCGTCTTTCCAAGATGGTTGAAAGGAAGACACCTGAATTTAGGAGAAAGCTGTACCCATCAGGTGGTTCACTGAGAGACACATGAAGAGATGCTCTGCTTGGCAGCATGGCCTCAGCATAGCAGCAGGGTAACATAAACCTAAGGACAAAACTTCAGATTGATATAGACCTGGAGTCGTGGGCTCAGAGCATGAGATGAGCCTTCAGGGAGCCCCCATTCAGTTCCCATCTCTTCAGGCTGGGTGAGCTGTGGCTCAGTTTCTGCTGCAATGCCTCGGGCAGTTGGGCATCTACTAATTATGTACATACACCACAATCTTTCCAAAATAAAATTGACATCATACCCCCACCATGTGAGCACATCCGTGGGTCCTTGGAGATGACGCCACAGCACCCGATCTGCTTTCAGAGTCCTTTGTGGTATCAGGTGCAGCCCCGTTCACCAACACCCCCCTGAGCAGTCATCTTTCTCATGTGGGAATTTTAATTCCCAGGCATGCCATGCCTTTTACGCTAGGGCAACTTTGCACGTGCTGCTGACCAGATCTGGCCGAAGCCCTCCCTACTTCATAATCGCTCTTGCAGCAATGAGGATGTCCACCACGCCATTTTGGCAGTTTCTGCTTTATCTGTTTTGAGGCTCTGTTATTAGGTAAATACTGATTTCAGGTCATTATTTCTCCATATCAAATTCTTCTGCTCATCCTCCAGGAGTGCATTTTTATCCCTAGTGCTCTCTGCCTTAGAATCTACTTTGTCTGACATCGACATTGCTACCTCAGCTACAGCTGCACCTGCATTTTTAGGGTATAGTGTTTTGCATTTTTCTACTTGCAATTTTTTTGCATCTTTATGTTATAGATGTGTAACATGTAACAGCATACAGACAGATTTTGTATGTTAAAAATTACCTGTGACTTCTCCTAGCTAGCTGTAGAAATGTTTTCGTGTTGCGGTAACTGTGCTTAGTAAAGTCACATCTTTCAGATCCTTCATGATTTTTGCCTCTCTTCAAGGTGCTTTAATACTACATACTTAATACATATATTATATTCACATATATATATTTAAATTTACTCAATTCTTAAAATTTTAAATAGCTGTTACTTTATTTTAAAAAGTTAATTAGGACAAAGTTAAATAATAAAAGTTAAAAGTTAAATAACTCTCGCTATTTCACTTTGTCTTAATTAACACTATTTACTGGGTCATAGGTTTAATTAAACATATGGGTGGGCCAGGCGCTGTAGCACATGCCTGTAATCCCAGCACTTTGGGAGGCCAAGGCAGGCAGATCACAAGGTCAGGAGTTCGAGACCAGCCTGGCCAACATGGTGAAACCCCGTCTCTACTAAGAATACAAAAATTAGCTGGGCATGGTGGCACACACCTGTAATCCCAGCTACTCAGGAGGCTGAGGCAGGAGAATTGCTTAAACCCAGAAGGCAGAGGTTGCAGTGAGCTGAAATGGAGCCACTGCACTCCAACCTGGTTGACAGAGCAAGACTCAATCTCAGGAAAAAAAAAAGTGTGGAGGTATAAGTGACTGTGTATCCTAAAATGTATTAAAATAAATGTAGAAGGAAATGTGGACAATGTGTTTAAATGTTTGTTCGTGTACCACAGGAAATGTTTTAGAGACTCTCCAGGGTACATATCAGTCTTCAAGTAGCCCTGGAAAAATTAATAATCTTTTATTTTCTTGAATAAAAAACTGTCTGTTTATATAATACTATTTAGATCAGCAAAGAATTTGTCACCTTTTATAAAAATAAATACAGGACAACAAAATTAACAGCCAAGGACATCTGGGATACTGTGGAGGAGGGCAGAAGAGCCATCAGGCCAGGGCTGTGAAATTCACACCAGCCTCCCTGCCCGCTACACAGTGGTCTGCTAGGCAGAGGCTCACACTCCATTTTGTAAAAAAAAGTAGCAGATTATGTAAGCATGGCTGTTTACTAATTATAGTACCATAACATAAAAAATAAAGCAGACGTTCAGAAAGCACAGAAATGTTCCCAGCAACTGAGACGTGAAGACATTTCTCCCTTGGGTCACATGAAGCGAACAGCATGCAATGCAGGCTTCAGCAGTGGCCTGGGAGTCAACGCACTTCTTCTGCCTGTTTCCTCCCACGCACCCTGGTGTGAACCCATGGCCCCGGGCTGGAGCACCAGACAACAGAGCGGCTCTCCCCGAAACCGGAGCAAGCCCAGCTTCGCTGGGCAAGAGCACGGCTTGACTCCTTCTTCATGAACCGCTGGACCAAGGCAGGCCACGGGAGTGTCTATAGGACTGCAGGATGGTGCTGCTGAATCGTTGGTGAAGATTATTTCTGTCCATTGAGCTTCTCATAAGCGCTTGTGTGTCAGAAAGCTCAAAGTTCTACTTAACAATGCCTGGCGTGTGGCATTCTATTTTCCCAAGTTCAGACTCAGGCCAGCAGAAGGTAGGTTTGAAATCTATCTGGGAAAGCTGAGAAGCTTGACTTGCCTGTGGATTGGAATCAGAAGCTCGCCAGAGAAAACTAGACGCAGAGAGACCACGAAGGCTCGAAGTGACATCGCCACTTAAAGCCTCTAAGCCTTGAGGTAGCCCGCTTCTCCTGGTCTTCTTTCCTCAATCAGTTCTAAGATGTGTTGTAGCTGTCAGTCATTCCTTTTCACACTTTTAAAAAAAAAAATTATACAAGAAATGTATGAATAAATTCCTATTGAAAAAGATGTAAGCTATTCAAAAGAATCAGATCAATCTGTGGAAGGTCCTCACCGCCGTCCTCATTTGCTCCTGAAGATCAGTCTTCAGCATCCTTCAGCACCCTTTGCTGTGCATTTATACACACACATACGTACACAACACACACACACATTCACAGATACACCCATACGTTCGCACTCACACACACACGCACACGCCGACACCTCACCTTCGCCTTGCTTACCTGTAAAATTTGTCTGAAGGATGCGTCCTCGCTGCCTGTATTCAGTACCCGGCTTACGCAAGGTTAGCTCCCGTTTTGTTTTTATTTATTCCGGGTGGATCTTAAATTGTTACAGGTGAATCATGTTCCCTGAAATTCATGTGTGCCTCTGAATGTGACCTTCCTCTTTGGAGATAAGATCTTTGCAGAAGTCTTCATGTTAAATTGGGTGCATTAGTGTGGTTCTTAATCCAGTTTGACTGATGCCTTTACAAAATGGGAAATTCAGACACAGACAGGGGAAGCACACTGTGTGCATATGAGGACTGAGAGTGGGATGGTGCTTCTGTAAGCCAAGGAAAGCCATGATCGCCTGAGAACCCCGAGACGCTGGGAGGGAAGCTGGGACCTATGCAGCCTCATGGAACCCACCCTGCCGTCACCTGGACCTCAGACTTCCGGCCTCCAGAACTGGGAGGGGTACATGGATCTCATTTAGGCCAACTGGCTTGGGGTGTTTCATTAGAGCAGCGCTAAGGCACTAACACACACACACACAAACACATACATATACGCACACAAACACACACGAACACACATAAACAAACACACATATAATATGTCATCAGGTTTTAAGAGCTATGGAGAAAAATGATAAACAGAGGGGCTATGGGAGCAGGGATAAGCAGGGAAGGGACATCGCTGCTTCCTGGAAAAGTCTCACTATTTACTCAGGGCAACTGGGAGCTCAGAAAAGGAGGACAAAACCAGGCAAGTGCCAGGGGAAGAGCACATGGGTCAGAGGGAGACAGAGGGCCGAGTCCCCACAGCGGGACGTGGCTTGGGAGGTGGAAGGGGCCTTAAGGAGCTCAGGGAGGTGGGGTGGGGGCCCGAGTCAGAGGGCAGGGGCATGGGGTGTGTGGCATGGGGTGTGGGGTCTCCTGCACCACTATATTCTCCTGTGTCAGCTGAGCTGCGAGCAGGAGGCAGGTGCGTGGGGCGGGAAAGGAGGACTGTGATTTCTAAGATCCTTCTGGCTATGATGAGGAGGAAGGAAGGGTGGAGGCTTTGAGGCCTGTTGACAGGCTGTCACGAAAATCCTGGTGGGAGACAGCAGCTCCAGGGGGAGGGCATGGGAAAGAGGCTGAGCCCGTGTGCCTCCTGGAGGTGAGGACAAGGGGCGTTACTGATGGATGGGATGTGGGCATGAGCAGAGGAGAGGAGCCGAGGATGACATCAAGGTTTGGGGCTGACATCTAGGAAGATGGGGCTGGGCTCCCTGCAGTGATGGAGCAGAGGTGAAAGGCAGCTCAAAGCGCAGCATGGCAGCCTGGCAGCACGTGTTTTGCAGAATTATTGAAGAATACCAAGGTTTCATTTACAACAAGCATTTTCTACCTTAAACTGTCTATTGTTGGAAGTTAAAGCTCCTTGAGGCCCTTTACACTTCCTCCGTAATGCCAGTGGGGGGGCGTTTAACTAGTAGATGTCCCAGCTTCCACCAAGCTGTCCTCATTCCTGAGCTACCTCCACCGCCTATTCCAAGACACTGGACAATTCTCCCTGCCTTGGGTGGAATGGATTGTCAGTGACAGGCAATCAGCTAGGGACATAATATTTTTCTTCTCCAAGCTGCAACCCAGCCAGTCTTTTTCAGAACAACTTAACAGTTAGGCCTCCAAAAAGCTAAGTGAAAATCCAGCTGTGTGATTTGCTGCCAGTGCTACTGAGGTTACAAAAGGACGGATGGAAGTACTCCGCTTGTGTGCACACACAGATACACATACAAATAAAAATAATCACACAGAGAAAATGAAGCCACCAGAACTGTGCTAGCCTGCTCTAAACCAGCAGACGTGGTGAAGCGCAATTTACTTTATTTAAAGTTGAAATAGAGCTCCTATGTTTGAGAAGAAGTAGTTTTCTAAGAAGGAAGCTTTAGAGAAAGAGCTCATAGAATCCACATCTACTTAATAGGTTGGATGAGTGAGAGCTGAAGAGTTTCAATGACTTTTTTTTTTTTTTTTTTTGAGATGGAGTTTCGCTCTTGTTACCCAGGCTGGAGTGCAATGGCGCGATCTCGGCTCACCACAACCTCCGCCTCCTGGGTTCAGGCAATTCTCCTGCCTCAGCCTCCTGAGTAGCTGGGATTACAGGCACGCACCACTATGCCCAGCTAATTTTTTGTATTTTTAGTAGAGACGGGGTTTCACCACGTTGACCAGGATGGTCTCGATCTCTTGACCTCGTGATCCACTCACCTTGGCCTCCCAAAGTGCTGGGATTACAGGCGTGAGCCACTGCGCCCAGCTCAATGACTTTTAAGGTCACGTCGTAGAGAATGCAAAGCGGAACCAGGGCTCCTACAGCCCTGCCTCTCTGTCCATTACTCCAGAAGCAACTCACGGCTTCCTCCCTGTGTGCTCTGCATGTTCCTCATGTAAGACTCTCAGGGACCCGAAATTCCTTATTGTCTATAGCTTAAGAGCCATCCAAAAACCTAACCAAGAATCGAATACGAGAAGAAACACTGACCATGGCGAGAGAGGCTAGAGCAGGGCTGCCCCTGAGGGCTGACCCCCATCTTGTGGCCCCTTGTCCATGGAGATGCGCAGGTGCTCCACGGGCCGTTCCTGGGTGGGTTTGCACACGATGTCGTCCCCGTGGAGGGACAGCTAGAGAACCTGTACTGAGGGACATTTAGAAGGAAAGGAATGTGGAGGGCAGTTCTAGTATAAGCAGGAAGTTGGAAGAGCAAAAACACCGCTCGGGAAGCTGTGGAGAGGGCTAATACAGGGAGCTCCTCCTGGGGTCCAGGGCACCTTGAGCTGGGTGAGCTCTGGAGGCTGGGGGTCAGGGCAGCAGAGGAGCAGCAAGGTGACTTGGAGAAGGAATGCTATGGGGCTGTTGGACGCCAGGACATCCACGAGGGAGAGGTCCTCTGGCATCTCCTAGGAAGAGTTGCGTTTTCCCCAGGTTCTCTTTGCGGTTGCCCCGGGATGGCCCAGGGGGTCCCTGCCCATGTCACTGTGCCTGGGCAGCCGACATTGTCTTCATGGCAGGCTGTTTTCTTTTCTCTTTGTGCCCATGCTTTGACTCCCAGATCGTGTACACTTTCTCAGGCACTGAGATCTAAGATCCTAGCGACAAGCTGCAGCACTTGTCAAAAAGAGTGAAAAATGGACGTACCAAGATGACATGGTACTTCTAAATCAGCACTAAATATCTGTCTGGGCTATAAATGTCTCAGGTCTCTTTCGTGCTGCAGAGTAATGTCAATAGTGTTTGCGTGCCTGTCTGACCTCTCCTCAGTTCCCCCAATTCCAAGCTGTCTAGTCATGCTTGGGGGTGGGGGAGAGGGGGACGTGGAGCAACGGCCTTAGTCACCGTCCTCCCCCCAGCCCACAGCAAACACTCATTGTCTCCCAGTGACTCATCCCCTACTGGAGCCCACGGGGGCTCTTTCACCCTGGTTGGTGCTCCTCTCTTCCAAGGGGATTCCAGGGTCAAAGAAAGATGCTTGCAAGTACATGAGGGTCCCAAAGTAAAACTTTTACTTCCTCACTGTGAGGACACTGGACTCAAAGGTCTCCGGCTGGGTCTAAGATCAGCGACAAGACTAAAACATCTTTGCCCAGAGTTTCGTCAGATAAAGATGATGGTTTTCTTGCTCTGAAATTCCAATGCATTGCAGAGAGAGTGAGAGGAACAGAAAGACTTAATAACAATTCAGCCCACATATGAAATTTCAGAAGTTTTCTCTTATTAAAGAAGATGATTCATCCATTAATCTCATAGACTTTTCTGAAGACCTACTGTGTACCTTACCACCTACAGAGAGCTGAAAAGGGACCCCAAGCAAGCCTTATGTTGATCCAGGGAAGGGCTACAGTAGAGATGTGTTTGTGGCACAAGGGAGGAAGGGACGCGGCCCTCTGGGGTCTGGTGCATGGTACAGGGGAGAGGAGGTGGGGTGACAACAGGAGGTTTACAGTGGAGTCTTCAGTCCTCTGCACAACAGCTAAGGGGATGAAGTATTTCTGGAAGAATTTTCTGTTTGGGAGTAACCCTTAATCATTTTAAACTCACACTTTCTTACACTTCAGTGTTCCTGTGGGTACCTAAAATATCCAAATTTGCCCAAAAAAAAAAAAAAACCAGTCTTCAAGAGAGGCTGTTACAATATTCTGTTTTCAACCATCTGCTAGTTATTTTCCAGAAAAATCTAGATTAGAGGTCTTTTTAGTGATTTAATAGAAAATTAAAATTAGTGTTTAAATTTTTAAATGTTATTTTCTCCCGTTTATCAGAAACACATCGTCAGAGCCAGTTTCATAGTGTAGGGCTCTCTAGAGTATCCATCTAAGACCTGAATCCACTGCTTGTGGCATATTAGGAAAGGAAATTTGGTCTTTGTCTCCAGTTCCTGGCTCAGAGCGCCTAAAACCCTTGGAATTTTCTGAGTGAGAAGGGAGATTAGAGCATCTGTTGTTCTAATGGGGCAGCTCCCTGTGGGCTCCTGGAAAGCTTCAGGATGGGGGTGGTCACCCGAAAGGTCAAGCCTTGATTAGAAGCCTAGGACTTTCAGCCCCACACCACAAGAAAAAGGAGCCAAAGATTGAGTGAATCACCAACAGCCAGTGATTGCATCAGTCCCGTCTATGCTATAAAACATCCATGAAAATCACTAAATGACAGGTTCAGAGAGAGCTCCCCACGCCTGGAGGGAAGACGTCACACCCCGGCTCTGCCAGGCAGAAGCTCCTGTTCTCAGGACCTCTCTGATCTTGGGCAATGCACCCCTTCATTGGCCGTTCACTTTTTGCCCTTTATCATAAACCGGTGTCATAAGGGCAGTGGCTTTGCCAGTCCTGTGAGCCAGCTACCACATCATCCACCTGAGGAGGCATCGTGGGTCCTCCAGCGTGTAGCCACTCAGTCAAAAGAGCTGGGAGCCCCACAGGTGGGACTGGATTGGCATGTGGAGTGAGGCCAGGCTTGTGGGACTGAGTCCTTCATCTATGGGCTCTGATGCTACCCCTGGCAGAGAGTGGCTGAATTAAGCTGAACCTTCAGACACTCGATTGGTGCCAAAGACTTGGAGAAGTGGCGTTAGAAAAGACACCACACATTTGGTGTCAGGAGGGAAGAAAACTTCCCACTGTTTCACCCTGGAAGGGATGCCAAGCAATGCTGATTAAATCAGTGGAGCCGGCTGAGCGCGGTGGTTCACGCCTGTAATCACAGCACTTTGGGAGGCTGAGGCGGGCGTATCACTTGAGGTCAGGAGTTCAAGACCAGCCTGGCCAACTTGGTGAAACCCCATGTCTATTAAAAATACAAAAATTAACCAGGCGTGATGGTGGACACCATAATCCCAGCTACTCAGGAGGCTGAGGCAGGAGAATCATTTGAACCCAGGAGGCAGAGGTTTCAGTGAGCTGAGATTGTGACACTGCACTTCAGCCTGTGTGGCAGAGTGAGACTCTGTCTCAAGATAGTAATAACATTAGTGGAACTAATGGAATGCTATATTTGAAATCTCAGAAAGGAAGGGACTATTACATACATGTACACATACACACATGCATACACACATGCACACACATATGCAACCACAACATACAAGCATGCACACACATGCACACTCACACATGCACGCATACACACACGCACATACACGCATGCACACATCCACACACATGCACACACACAAGCATGCACACACACGTGCACAGTCACACATGCCCGCATGCACACACATGCACATACACACACGCACACATGCACACACACACTCACACACATGCACACACCTACACACATCTGCACACTTGCACACATGCGCACACACGTGCACACATGCACGCACACATGCACACACACATGCACACACAGATACACATGCACACCTGCACACACACCTGCACACTTGCACACATGCGCACACACGTGCACATACACAGATGCACACATGCACACATATACACAGGCACACACGCAGGCACCTACTCATTGTTGCATTTAGTTTTTCATCTTAGGAAATGAAAACCACTTAAAAGGTTTCTTTTAACCAAACATTCATCGTCCATAGATTTATCTCCTATCTGTGATTATATTCTTAGTAAAGAAAATAAACTAACTTTTTAAAGAAATTTATTTATTTATTTCAATTTTTTTTATTTTTTTATCTTGAGAAGCCGTCTCACCCTCGTTGCCCAGGCTGAAGTGCAGTGGCACAATCTCGGCTCACTGCAACCTCCCCTTCCCGGATCCAAGCGATTCTCCTGCTTCAGCCTTCCAAGAAGTTGGGATTACAGGCGCCCAGCTAATTTTTGTATTTTTAGTAGAGACAGGGTTTCACCATGTTGGCCAGGCTGGTCTCGAACTTCTGACCTCAGGTGATCTGCCCACCTCGGCCTCCCAAAGTGCTAGGATTACAGGCGTGAGCCACTGCACCCAGCCTTAAAGATAATTTAAGTAATTATATTTTTAAAAAATGTTTTACAAAATAAAATATTATTTTGTAAAACTAAAAGTAGACTCCAGGATTTTTTCCCCTCATCTGGTAAATGCTTAGGGAAAAAAAAATTATCTCTCTCTATATACATACAGATTTTTTTTCCAAGAGAGAGAGAGAGGATGAAAACAGCTGGCTTTAAATTAAGTGGATGATAACGTTTCTAAGTAAATATACTGTGGACTGTTTCTGCTGGTGATCCCTGCCCCCTGCTGCTGGGGTCTGGCCAGTCTCTCAGGGACACTCAGCCCAGGTAGCCCAGTCACAGGCAGCCCAATGCCAAAGGAGGGGAAGGGAGGGAGAGCAGGTGCCTCCGGGCGGCTTGAGCAGTGCCCATGCCTCTCTCCACCAGCCTCACTCCAGTGGCCTCTGAAAGGAAGGACAGGCTTCTCGTTTACCTGCCAGGAATGTAGGAGCCTGCAGCTACAGGAGAAGCCGTTGCTCCTCACAACTTGCCAGGGCGGTCTGACGCATTTTTAGGATTGTTTTGCTCTCAATGCTTTCCTGAATTCATGGCCCCGGCTCTGGGAGAGACCCTGGAACATGGCTCTGCCCTGATATGATGCGTTCTGAACCAGCTGCTCTGCAAATGGCCCTTTCCCTTCCTGGGAGAGGCCCCGCCAGCACCTTGGGTCTGGGCCTCCAGCATCCTCCTTCCATCCGGCCCAAGCAGACCTTGCCATGCACCAGCGTCTCCATCATGGCCAGTCCCTTTCACCCCACCCTGACCCTCCTGTACAGCAAGGCTTAGAATCAGACAGTGGCCGGGAGGCAGCTTTGTCATTGCAGCTCCGAGGGCATACTTAGGGCACATTTTAGTTTATGTTCTTAGACTATCACTATACCAAAACACAGTTACGGCCCATAGCACTTGGCTTCTGAATCGTGTTCCTCAGAATACTGATCCCATGGAGGTACTGGTAAATGTTCTGTGAAGCAGATGTAAAGACAGAGAGAGACAGGGCCATCTGGCCTGCAGCCTGTGGGACAGCACCCCCACCCCAGGCGGAGAGCAGAATGGGCGGGACACACACCCGCTCTGTAAAGTGGGCATGACACCGGCACACTCCACGCTCTGAGCTGAGCTGGGATGCAGGACGCGGGCCGGACGCATGACTTCCCGTCCTGCTCATGTGTGTGGCGTGTGGTTCTCGCTGAGCGAGGCCCAGGTCCGTCAGCACAGGCTGCCTGGCAGTGGGGGAGACACGAGACAGCAGCCCTTTGTGTCTGTTGCTGTTTTGACATAAAACTTCTGTGCTGGATGCATTTTCACAGTGAAAATGATGTGGTTTAAACCCTTTTGGTCCATGGAACGTCAAGAAAACTAGTTTTCATCGCTATCTGGTGTTCCGGGCATTCGGGAGACGTGGTCACAGAAACATCTGATGTGCTGGCACTTATTACATCCCATCCACTTGAGAAGCTCTCCCCCTTGGTTTCCAAAGAAATCAAGACTCCAGCATGATGAGAGAGAGGGGGCGGCTTGCTCTCCACCATGACAGCAAACGTCCTCTTAATAAACACACAATCAAGTTCACAGGAATAACACTGGCTTCTAAAGGGCAGTAAGTCAGAAGCACTGGGCAGGAAGCACCGTGGCTACTCCAAGAGGTCCCTCGAGGGTCAGTGACAGTCAGCCCATGCAGTGCTCTAGCAGGAAGAGATACAGCCTTTCAGGAATTCCAGGCTCATTCCGGCACGCACTTCCCGCTGCAAGCACGTGTTTGTCTCATAACATTAAAATATGATTCTAGCTACATTCACACACTTGATCCTGGGAGAAGACAGGTGACTTGAGCAGGATGGAGCACCTCTCTGTCTCGTACAAGTGAAAAGATTAAGGCTCTAGGAGGTGAAGTGGCCCGCATGGGACTTGGCTGGTCAGGAGTGGGAAGGGGACCAGCGCCTTCTGATTGCAGAGCAGGCTGGTCCTCAGGGCTCCCTGCAACAACTCAGTGTCAGACAAGCAGCACTTTCACACGGAATGGGCCCATCAGGTTGGAATGCAGAACTCCCTCGGGAAGAAGCACTTAACTTGAGCACTCTTCCTTTCAGATAAACATGCACACACTCACACACACACACACACATACACACATAACCACTGCTACAATAAATATACAAAGTCTCCTTAAGGAATCACTGTTACCAAAACATCTTAATACAAAATATGTGCAATTCATGTTTCACACCATAGAAAGCAAAGGATAAAGTCTTTTTTGAAGACATTTCTGTTGGTTACTAGTTAGGAAAGTGGGTCCCTAGAAAATTTTTTTTTGTTTTTTTGAGATGGAGTTTCACTCTTGTTACCCAGGCTGGAGTGCAATGGCGTGATCTCAGCTCACTGCAACCTCCGCCTCCTGGGTTCAGGCAATTCTCCTGCCTCAGCCTCCTGAGTAGCTGGGATTACGGGCATGTGCCACCATGCCCAGCTAATTTTTGTATTTTTAGTAGAGACAGGGTTTCACCATGTTGACTAGGATGGTCTCGCTCTCTTGACCTCGTGATCCACCCACCTCGGCCTCCCAACCTAGAGAACTTTATAATGCAGAATGATCATTTGCTTGGAACAAATCTGAACCATAATTAAAGCCACAATGTCACAGAGAGGCCGGCGTGGTATGGCCAAGCCTCTGATGCTGGCATTTACCCACCAGGATGGAGCACGCCGCCAAACGGTGCAGCCAGTCACCTTGCTCCCCGGCTATGAAATGATCACATACCACTGTAGGAGAATCTGTAGAGTCCGGAAAAGAAAAAAAAAAGGAAGATTTTGGCTGATCTTGCCAGCTGGAAATAATCACTATTAAATTTTTTGTATATTTCCTTCTAGCTTTTTTTTTTTTTTTTTTGAGACGGAGTCTCGCTCTTGTTACCCAGGCTGGAGTGCAATGGCACGATCTCGGCTCACTGCAACCTCCGCCTCCTGGGTTCAGGCAATTCTCCTGCCTCAGCCTCCTGAGTAGCTGGGATCATGGGCATGCGCCACCATGCCCAGCTAATTTTTTGTATTTTTAGTAGAGACGAGGTTTCACCATGTTGACTAGAATGGTCTTGATCTCTTGACCTCGTGATCCACCTGCCTCGGCCTCCCAAAGTGCTGGGATTACAGGCGTGAGCCACCGCGCCTGGCTCCTTCTAGCTTTTTAAAAAATATTTTGTGATTGCAAACTTTCGAACAGTTAGACTCCTACTCCATTCAATAGGTAAACTCACAGAATTGGTACTGAGTGTGCAGAATCTCCCAGTGAAGGAGGCCAGTGGTTTCAAAGACAAATGAGCTTTGGTGGGGAGGGCCCAGGTGCCAGCCGAGGGTGTAGGGGCAATTATCTGTCATCTGGAACTGCTGGCTGCAGCCGCGGCCTGTCGGTCGGCTCTTTCTGTTGGGAGCTCCGGATATGTGCAGATCTGGAAAAAAAGGATTCTGGTGCTTAAAAATGTTTCTTAAAAACCCCACTGCAGTAAAGTCATGTTAAATACTGTCAGCTTCTGTAAAGGGCAGAATCATACTTTCCAGGCCAGGCACAGTGGCTCATGCCTGTAATCCCAGCACTTCGGGAGGCCAGGGTGGGTGGATCCCCTGAGGTCAGGAGCTTGAAACTAGCCTGGCTAAAATGGTGAAACCCCATCTCTACTAAAAATACAAAAATTAGCTGGGCATGGTGGCAGGCACCTGTAATCCCAGCTACGCAGAAGGCTGAGTCAGGAGAATCACTTGAACCTGGGAGACAGAGTTTGTAGCAAGCCAAGATTGCATCATTGCAGTCCAGCCCGGGTGGAGAGAGAGACTTCATCTCAAAAAAAAAAAAATTGCGCTTTCCAATGCTGTCTTCACAGTGCTCATGGCATGGTTCAGTCCTGCTGGTTTCTACTTTGGGGACACATCCGATGAGCACTTGTGAGTGGGTCTCACAGGCGAATGTTTCACAGCACAGGAGTGGATTTCCCAGCTTCCTGGTAATTTAGTTTTGGGGAAGGAACACTTCGATATTCCCAAGACTGCTGACAAACCACGGGGGTGAGCAGGTAGGGGCACGAAATTCACACAATCCAACTCCAATTTTAAAAAACAGACCTGGTTTCTGTGTTTCCTTATAGATGGACTAAACTCCTTCCAGCGCCCCTCACACTGCTGATGGCAGTGGAAACTCGAGTTGGCTGGTCAACTGCCACTCACAGCTCTCCCCTGCGCCTGCTGAGGAATACGCTTAGTTCCGTGGAATTCACTTTCTGAGGGGGTGCTCTCCCCGCCAGCAGTGCTGCTTTTAGTAGTATCATTCCAAAGATGCCCACAGCATCCACAGCTCCGCCTGCCACTCTCGCTGCTTCCCACGCCCCCCAGCCTCTGCGTTCAGCTGAGGTGTCCACGGCTGGTGGCTGTCCCGGCCCGATGATGTTTGTTTCAGCCATTTTCACAGAAATGCGTTGCTATCTCATCACGGTGTTAACTGGCGTTTCTCTGGTGTCTAATTACGGTAAGCGCTCCTCTAGGTGCACGTTTGTCATCTGAATATCTTCCTTAGCACGGTGTCTTTTCAAATCTCTTGCTCATGTTTACGGCATAGTTTTCTCATTGAGTTTTGATTCTTTGGCATACAAGTCCTTTATCAGACATGGGTTTTGCAAATATTTTTTCTCTATCTGCAACCTGTATTTTCATTTTCTTGACAGTATCTTTCAAATAGCAGGACTTTGCAATTTTGATGAAGTCCACTTTATCATTTTAAAAAAATTGTTATGAATTTTGTTTTTGCTGTTGTGTCTGAGAGATCTTTGTCCAACCCAGTGTCACAGATATTTTCCCCCACATTTTCTTCTGGTAGTCTTATAGTTCTAGGTTTTACATGTAGGTCTTGATCCACTCTGAGATGTTTTGGGTGTAAGATTTCAGGTTCATTGTTTCATATACAGATGTCCAATGAGTCCATCATTACTTGTTGAAATAAATTATTTCGCACCACCTGTATAGTGACATAGCTCTAGATGATGCGCTCTCTGAGAACTTTCTCACTAGATTCATGACAATCCTGTGAAAATTGGGGGTGGCACTGTTATCTCTGTCTGTGACAGACTGGAAAAACAAGGCAGAGTGTGTAAATTCTTGCCCAAGGTTGCCCAAGTGAGAACAAGTGGAGTTGAGACCCGAACAGTGTCGCCTAGCACCCAGTCCCAGGCTCCTGTGTATTTCATTCTCTTCCTTGAGGGAGAAAGCAACGTGGCCAGCCCTGGGTGGTCTCCTTAACCTGGGAGTCACTGCCACCACCGAGGCTTCTGCAGGACCAGGGATGCCCAGCAAGGCAAGTCTCTTCCCTAGCTCATGGGCTAAACATGGCTCGAAGTTTCAATGTATTAGAATGTATTTAATACACTTACCCTGCAATCCTGCCACCAGTGAACCTGTCAACCACAACTGGCACAGAATTGCCTTTCCCTTCCCTTCCCTACAAGACATGGCATGGGCAGGAGCCACAGGCTCCCCCTAGAGACTGATCCACATCTCACAGGAAGAAAGGCCTAAACAGCGATGGCCCCTCCAATGCCAAGGTTCCCCTTTCAAAAGAAAGGAAACGCAATCCCACCCGGGACCAACATCTTAATGTGGTCACACCCAGTATAAACATCATAATGGAACAGGCAAGGGATGTGTGTTCTGCTGCATTTTTGGGCTTCCTTTATCCTATTCTAAACATTGGTTTTGGACCGCGTGCTAAAGCCCCACTCCTATTTGATGTAATCCTTTGTAAAATCATGGCCATCCCAACGCTCTTGCACTCCTTTTAAGTTTTCAGTAAATAAATACAGTCTGGCACAGCTGCCCCCCATGGTGTGACACGCCAGCGCCCCAAAAGCCTCTCATCAATCATAGGGTAGCGACACACTACCGATTTGAAAATGGCCTTGTAATTCTACATGTTTCTGATATTTCCTTACCTAAGAAAATCATGTACTCAGCTGTTTAAAAATTACTTTTCATCTTAGATTACTCCAGAGAAATGCTTGCCCAGTGAAGCCTAGAAGTCTCTGGGCCCTTTAACTTTAGATCTTTGATTCATTGAAGGAACTATAGCCTAACATTAAACATTAATATTACACCATGTAGGTTAAAAGTGGGCATTGGACAATAGACTTAGCTCATAGACTGCTTTTTCTTTTCTTTTTGCTTAGGAACATAAATTTCTTCATCTTATTGCTAAGTTTGATAATAATGTGGATGACACAATTTTGTCAATCAGTCAATGTGTTATCCTATTAATGAAATCCATTTAGATTTCAACCATAACTAACAGTGCTTGGTTATGTATGACTTTCTCATGTGCCTTCAGCATCAGTGAAAATTGGTTTCTCCGTGGCACATCCAGGCCGTGCTCACTGCGCCGGCGCAGGCCCCGGGATTTTTGGATGGCCCTTAACGCTCCAGGTGGAGTGAGGAACTGCCAGTGGTCCTGGCCAGAATCACAGCTTCCTTCCAGATTGTGTTCTGACTCCAAGAGTTACGCTGCTAAGGAGAAGAGGTTAGTCCACCTTCCTGGACACCCCATTGCCTCGCCAGCCCTAACGCACTCGTGTTAGACAGCAAAGGAACGTGGTGTCTTCATGCACTCTCCCAAAACTCCCTCCCCGTTTTCTATTCTACATTTCTCTGAAACACTTCAAAGTGAATGAACTGACCTGAGAGAAGGAAGTCAAGCTGTGTGAGATACATCTCATAAAACGTAATTCACTGCACTATCTCCCGCAACAGAAGGAAAACCCAACTCACTAAAGTAAGAAAATAAAGACATGAATGAAAGAATGAAGGAAAGAATGAATGGAAGGATGGACACATGGATGGAGGATTGTATTCACGAAACTTCGTTTCCTAACAACTCAATTTCATTTTGTTTAATATGGCCAAAATATTTGGAAGTTAAGGTCATTAAACTTTAAATTACACAATTAGCAGAAATTTGAGGCCAAAATTAGTTTTTACTTTTCTTTGGAAATCATTTCCCCAAATTACACAATCACATTTAATAAATTAAAGCACGGACTTAATTTAACAATAAATTAAGTTCGGTGTTACTAATTCTGAAAAACATGCCACTCCCTACTGAGGTGTTGTAAATTATTTGTAACATCTGTGGATTAGATGTGCATTTTTATTTTTTAAGCTCCAGGGTACATGTGCAGAACATGCAGGTTTGTTACATAGGTGAACTTGTACCACGGTGGTTTGCTGAACCTATCAACCTGTCACCTAGGTGTCAAGCCCAGCGTGCATAAGCGATTTTTCCTGATGCTGCCCCTGCCCTGCACACCCCTGACAGGCCCCAGTGTGCGTTGTTCCCCTCCTTGCGTCGATGTGTTTTCAATGTTCGGGATGCAGCTCAAGGCTACAACCTGCAGCAAACTAACACAGTAACAGAAAAGCAAACACCGCATATTCTCACTAATAAATGGGAGCTGAATGATGAAATATGCATTTTTAAATAAAAATCAGTTTTTCAACAATGAAGTAGAAAGTGTGATTATGTGTATACTTGTGTTTGTATGTCTGTGTTTCTATAGCCCTCTTAGAAATAATTTAAAATTATAACATTCTATTTAATTATTTGTAGAATTAAAAATATAATTAGCTATCTTCTGTGTCAAGCCCAAAGACTTGAGAAATTTACCTTCAGAAAGAAGTGACTGTTGCTACCTTAAGTTTGTCACTTCTTGGGAACACCTATCAAAGTAAAACTTTTGGACTCTTCTCAAGCTGAAGATCACAGGTATTCTAGAGGACAAAGAGAACGGTGTTTTTGAGAAACCAGTGTCAACTATACTCACTGAAATTATTTAAAATGTAAACAGCCTCTGATCGTGACACAGAAGCTCACTTTTGGACATGGTATAGCCCCACACCTAAAAGCAAAATAAACCAGCCCAAAATACACAAACATGAAGCACAGTGTTACCAAGGAGCCAGTAAAGGATTTCCTATCCTACTGCAGATCACAGACAACACAGATGTGAATGCAACCCCATCTAGAGTTGGAGAGCCTTGTTTGTCTCATCCATGTATGAGGTCCCAACAGCCGAAGGACGCTGGGAAGCATCCAGGTTACTGTAAAGAAAAAAAGAGACAGATTGGAGAACCAAGCTATCCAGACAATACCAAATATTATTACCTTGACTGATAAAATATTTCTGTTGTCACATTAAGATGAATGTCTACATTCTCTGACATTCCAAAGAGAAGATAACTGAAGCACAAGCATGCTACGGGTTTAATATTTCAGGTTCTGTAATGTTTTGAGCTGCCTTTTTAAAAACTTTGATTGATCGTCAGGTCAGTTCACAGCAGTTAAATCGCTTTGTATGCTGAGACACAGCCTGAGCTAAGGTCCTTATAATTGTGACTTACTTAAAAGAGGACTAACAACAGCCTGTGCTGGGGTCCTTCACCAGGGTGTCACGTTGACTGATGGTCATAGTGTATGACAAGCACAGATGTCAGATATGAGATATACTTGGCAGCTTCTCTGCTTTTTAGAAAACAGCGTTTCAGGGACATGTGTATATGACCAATTTTTTAAAGGTAAGTCTTTATGTAAATTTGGGCCAACTATGTCGAACTCTTCATGTGGATGCTTGCAAGGGAGCCCGACACCCTGAAGGCACAGAACTGTTTGGGAGCTTTGGGTAAGAGCCAAGACAAGGAAGAAATCTTCAGATAGACCAAGAATGACGGAAATCCACTGGAGAATTCTGAGGACCGACACAGATCAACAGTGACTATTAAGTTCTTCTATTTATTGAGCACCACCCAACTCTTCATCCCTCAAAACATCCAAGTTTTTTCTAATATTCGGTAACAATACCATGAACACTAGCATAAAATGATGACAAAAACATTAATAGTATTCCACTTGGCCTTTGGTTTTTTCTTTACAGGAGGATACTATTTTTCATTTACTTTCTCATCGAGACTTATATGGGTCCCAGGAAATGGACAGTGGGAACCTCAAACCAAGATGTTTGAGGGGTGCACCTGCAGCCTGGTGAGCAGGTTCCAGCCTTGCTAGAGAAGGGAATCCAAATAACACGTGGAAGAAAACTCTGTCCCATTGCTTTTCCCAATATCCCCTCCTCTCTTTCCCCATACAAAAGCATTTCTTCTTCAAGTGCTCACATTTCCAGAAGACAAACAAGGCGAATATGGAATTTCCTTTCCACACATTTTCTCTCTTTTTTTTTTTTTTTTTTAAGCAGAAAACATACTACACACAAAATTCACTGGGAAAAACAGTTCTATTCTTGACAGGGAAAAACAAAGGTCAATTTGTAAAGTTGTAATGAATAGATTGTCAAGACTGCAGGCTCTCTCCAGAGTCCTGGCTAGACCAATTCTCTCATTTTCCTTCTATTCTTCTGCATCTTGGGTTGGGTACATGGATTCAGCGTCCCAGTGCCCTGGATTTGCTCAGGCAGCAAAACTTCCCAACATCCCAACACGTATGTCTCCTGGTGTTTCTCAGGCCATCTGTGACCTGCCTGTCTAAGATCTCCAGCAAGGCCTGGCATGGCCAGGAATCCTGCTGTCATCCTTCAGCACCAAAAACCCAAAATTAGCCGGGCACAGTGGCTCACTCCTGTAACCTCAGCACTTTGGGAGGCCAAAGCAGGTGGATTACCTGAGATCGGGAGTTTGAGACCAGCCTGAATAACATGGTGAAACCTGTCTCTACTAAAAATACAAAAACTAACTGGGTGTGATGGCATGTAGCTGTAATTTTAACTACTCAGGAGGCTGAGGCATGAGAATCACTTGAACCTGAGAGACAAAAGTTGTAGTGAGCTGAGATTGTGCCTCTGCACTCCAGCCTGGGCGACAGAGTGAGACTCCATCTCAAAAAGAAATAAGGAATGAACAAGAAGAAAAAGAGAGAGAAAGAAAGAGAAAGAGAGAGGGAGGGAGCGAGGGAGGGAAGGAGGTAGGGAGGGAGCCGAGGAAGGAAGGAAGGAGGGAGGGACGGAAGAAGGAAGGAAGGAAAGAAGGAAGGAAGGAAGGAAAGGAAGGAAGGAAAACCCAAAAAGAAATGCAAACAACACCTCCTGTCAAGCCCCCCATGCCGTGTGTTTCTCCTGGAATTGATTTCCATCTTTTGTTCTAAGTAATGGAAATCACTCAGGAAAGCAGAGAGGCTGGGAATGAGGCACCCCGGAGGGCGGTGAGCACAGCTCCCGTTTCAGCCGGACCCCAGGACAGGCACACATCAGCGGCGTACAGCATTGTCCCAGCATTTCAGACATACACTGCTAGTGACAGGTGAAATGTTTATGCAAAGGAGAATGTTCTGATGTCCTGTGGCTTATTTAATATTGATATTTTTCTAGAACAATTGGGGATTTTGCTCTGAAATGTGCTATTGTTTCTATCATTGTTTTGTTTTTCCCATTTTTAAGTCAGATCAATTCTTTGAGAGACTCCACTGGTGGACTGTGGAAATGGCACAGTTGTGTGCCAGGAGATATCTGCCTAAATGTTTGTAAAATCAACCCTATTACTAAGAGTTAACTACTTAGGGGGTGTTTGGTGCCAGGTGTGACCAAAGAATTGCCTACATGATGCCATCACACACTTGGGAAGTAGGTGGTATCATTCCCAGTTACAGACGAGGAAAGCCCCAAGTGGAAACGTCTTTCCCAAGGCCAACCAGTGATTAAGTTGAGGCTGGAGCCGTGATTCAAAAATCGGATGTGCCTGGCTCAGCCTGGAAGACCGCGTTGTGTGCCGCCAGAGGGGGCGCTCACGGTGAAGCTGATGCCGCGGACGCTTTGCTCTCAGGGTCCTCTGGGTAACCTGGGCTACTCTGCTGGGGGCAGGTGGGGAGGGAAGGCAGGTGCACTCCAGGAGCAGTTCCCGAGATGCATTTCTGATCAGTCTTTTCTTGCTGTCCCGGGAGAACGTGACCTGAGGCACCAAAGTTCTCCTGTCTTTGGTTGGGTTTTCTTTTCCCAACCCAAATAAATGCCCACTTTCATACCTGATGTATTATTTTCCTTACAGAAGGCAGAGGTGGTAAAGCTTCAGACCCCCACAAAACCTGGATCTTCTCCCATCCGTCACTCAATGATCGTCTTAGAGTGGATGTGTCTAGCAGATCATTTTATGCAGAGCAGCGTCTGAAAGCACTGGAATGCAGGGCAAGTGTGTTAGGTGGAGGGGGCGGAAGCGAAAGTTCATGCCTCCGAGGACACGTTCTGGAACGGGGAGATGGGCCCATTCGGCGCGCAGCAGAAGGACCTACGTGCCCCAAAAGAGGTGGATGAAGAAAGCAAAGATAAAAGGAGGGAAGAGAAAGGAAGGAGTGAGAAAGATGAACCTGCAAGGTCCCCATGAAGAGGGCGAGGAAGGGGCTGAGTGTTTTAATGGCAGCAGTCACCCCCGAAATCCAGGCTAGAGGCCTACAGGGGCTGGAAAGCAAGATCTCAAGAGGTCTGCGTAGGCTAGTGTGGGCTGAGAACAGCTTTGAGAACAGCTTTGAGAACAGATGGACAGAGTGGGGTCCCCTGCAAGGAGGCAGCCGGGGCGTGGAGCACAATGTGGGGATATTTTAAGTGCACATGTTTAGTTTAAGGCAACAAAAACAGCCTGCTTTCCTGGGCTTTGGTCCGTTCTAGCTGACTGACGTCATTGCACAATTTTACACCCACATTTCGCATACCCTTGCCTACTGAATCCTGCTCTCTGTTCTGAGCACACCTGCTGACAGCGCCCCTCCTGCAGAGCTGCCACGCATTCTGGAGAATCTGGGGACAGGAGCATCTGCTGGGCGCATGGAGGTCTCTCTCCAATAATCTGTGTGACTACCCGAGACTCGTAAAGGGTGGGCGTAGGACCAGCTGTCATATTGGATGGAAAATGACTAATAGGATAACAAATTGTCTGACAACCACCACCCTGTGCCCCAAATCACCATGTGACATCTGGGTTTAGAAGTTGAAAAAACAACCTCTTTAAAGGAGTATTTCCTGTAGTTTTGCCTGAATAGAGGAGCAAACATTTGAACAGATTCAGAAAGCTTAACGAATAACAAAAGGAAGCAAAACGCTTTTTCTCGTCTAAACTGAAAACACGCGAGGCATCGGCTATCACGTGTGAACCTCAATGAACTCTGAACACAGCAGGCTCGAAGTCTGAGAACTTGTGACAACCAGTGGCCCGGGCCGTCCTTACCCCGGTTGACCTCTGGTTTCTCTCATTGTAAAAGCTCTTTTAGTCTGCACAGAAGACAAAAGCCATCACCAGGGACACCAGACGAGTTTGGTAAATAGAACCGTCTGGGCACATAAGGTGCAATCCCATAACTCTTCATTTTTCTTTGTCTGCCCAGAGTGATTAGGATAAGTGTCTGTATGAGGGACGTTCACCTGGAAAGCAGCAGAGACGGCGTTGGCGTCCGAGGGCTCAGACGTGGAGGCAGGGCTTCCTAGAATGTTGGCAGGACACGAGGGTCTTTATGTCTGCTCAGTTCTCCTGCTGTCACCACCTATCAGGGACAGATCCCAGCCCTGGGGACTCCTGCGTTAAAGGGCCACTGTCAGGAGGGTGTTCATTTACTGTATAAGAATTCAAACTCGAAGAGCAAGATTCGTCAGAAGAGCTCAACAAGTATTAAGTCACTGAGGCTGGGAGCATCTTTGTGGCTCACTTCACTTATAAAAAATGATAAATAACCGCAGCCCAGCTGAATACAAAGCAAATTGCCTCCTTTTTGGTGTTTCATGAGCTGGGTCTGTTTTAAAACCATTGTTCTTATGTAATAGTCTCACATGATGATTGTTTATACAAGAAAAAAAATCTTAAAATTTCCTTTAAATTAAAAAAAGAGATATAAACTATGACTGTCTTGCAGCCCCCATTTTTATAAGTATCATATTGAAACTTGTTAGATTTTATCTTAAAAAGATGTAGAGTTTTACATTCAATCTATACATGAAAACCAAGTGATTTTCTCCAAGAACTTTTACAAATAAAACTGAGTAAAGGGGCCAGGCATGATGGCTCACACCTGTAATTTTGGGAAGCCCTAGAGAATTGCTTGAACCTGGGAATTTGAGACCAGTCTGGGCGGTATAGTAGAACTCTGTCTCTAGACAAAATAAAAACAATTAGCTGGGCGTGGTGGTGTGCCCCTGCTGTCCCAGCTACTCAGGAGGCTGAAGCAGGAGAATCTCGTGAGCCCAGGATGCCAGTGCTGCAGTGAGCTGTGATCACGCTAGTGTACTCCAGCCAGGGTGACAGACCCTGTCTCAAAAACAACAAAAAGCTGAGAGAAGGGATTGAAGTTCTCCTTACCTAAATTTAGGGCAGCCTCAGGAGTTGTTTCTTGCTTTGTTTCTTCCAATTGTTTGTCCTGGGCAATAGGTACAATAACAAATTAAGGTTCTCTAGCTCATTAAAATGTTTGTGAAAGGAAAAGAAATCTTGGGGCCCCAAAATCACTAAGATAAAGGAACAAGTCAAGCTGGGTACCGTTTAGGGCAAACCTGCCTCCCATTCTTTTGAAAGTCACCCGCCTGCTCATTGAGATAAATGCACGTCTGATTGCCTTATTTAGACAGGCTAATCAGAAGCTCAAAAGAATGCAGCCATTTGTCTCTTACCTACCTATGACCTGGAGTTGTCCCGCCTTTACCTGGAGTTGTCCCAGCTTTCCGAGGTACAACTTACACTTAGTGAATGACATCTCAGGTCCCCTAAGGTGTGTAAAACCAAGCTGTGCCTTACTCACTACCTTGGATGCATGTCGTCAGGACCCCCTGAGGCTGTGCCACATAAAGTCAACTTTTTAGACGAGCTGAGACCTGACTTAGATTTTCAGGGTTCACAGGTTTCATATGCGAAATGAGTTCATACATTTAACAGGTGTTTTGTTCTTGGAGAAAACTAACTCAATGCCATTGTTCTGCCTCATTAAGATAGCTCCCATTTTTGACCGAAGTTAGAGTCAGGGTTCCCCCGCCCCCCACTGCAAACAAAATCTGACCCATTATGCCTGCAGAAGACGTTATTGATTCATACATCCCGGATAGTCACATTTGAGGTCAGTTCTATCCTATACACTCATTAAATTTTGCCCTGGGGAATTTTCTATTTGCTAGGGTGGCAGGGTGAGTGACGGAGCACTCGATTTGAGAGTTGAGATCAGGATTTTAATACAGTTCTGCTCCTCTGTTTGACACTACGAGGCAGGCTTCTGTTCTGGCAAGAGGAAAAGAAGTGGTTTGGGGCGATTGCTCTTTGAGGTCCCTTTCAAACTGACCTAAGTGTGCAATTCCTCTCTCGTCTCTGGAAACCGGCCAGCTTTAGAGCTTTCCTGAGAAGCCTCACCCAGGGGATATTTATTCATTCCTATGGTCCAAAAACTGCTGGTTTTGGACCTAAGGTCTGGATTTGAGGCTGGGGGTCTGTGACACCCTCGATGGCTGCCCCACCAGGGCCGTGGGCACCCTGGAGCTGCCAGGCTGCCTGGGTGCACATCCAAGCTCTGCATTTCTTCCCTCTCCAGTGAGTTAGGGTCTCCAACCCTACTACCATCAATCACGGCTTGTACTGGGACATCCCTCCTGGAAGTCACCCATCAGTCACTTCCCCACCGGAGGGGCAGAGCCGCTTCCCTGTTGAGGGAATGTGGTCTCTTTCCGGGTCCACAAGGGGGCGTAGTTTCTAGGGCAAGAACTTCCCATTGCCATAGTTTCTCCCTGTCCCATCCATCTTCATCTGGGAAATTTAACGGTTTATGTTTGAATTTCACGGGCGCGGGAAGAAACTAAGAATCAATCTCCCCAGTGGAAGTTTAAAGGAACTCCTTTCATTGGCCAGAGAAACTTGGGGAGGTGGGAATTTCTCCCAGGATAAATTCCCCTGCTCCTTCACCCACACCGATTTCCAGCTCTCTGGAATCCCCTCCCCCATAGTGGGAGCTCTCTTTCCCGTCCTGGGTTTCCCCTCTGGGATCCCCTTCCACACTCTCTCCTGGAAGCCTGTCTTCCCTTCCTAAACTCCTTCTCTCTCTCTATTCCCTTCCACTCAGTGTGGAAGCTGCTTTCTTCTCCTGGATTCCATCTTTCTGGATTCACTCATTCAGCGTGAGAGTTAGCTGTTTCTTTCTCTCTCCTTCTCCTGTTTCTCTCTAAATAGATAAATAAATCACTTTCTACAAATACTTTTGAGTCTGGCATTTATGCACACTGTGCCATGGTCCCCTCTCTCATTCTTGAGAGGGCAGGAGACCAAGAACCTGGAGAAACGTCCCCTGAACCCCAATATAACACTGTGGCCATGGCAGCTGAGCTTCCTTGAGGGTCAGCAGGCCCCAGGTTCGAGGGTCCTAACTGCGGGGACACATCCGGGTATCTCAGTGGAGTGAATGTTGAGAGGTGACAGGTTTCCTGAAGCTAGGACATGAGTGTTTCCTGAGCTCCATCAATGCCACTGAGGCTGCTGCAGCCTCACCTCAAATAAAAGCAAAGGCAGCCTTCTTCATCTAAGGAGAGACTTTATTCAAGAGAATTATTGCAGGGGGCAGGGCGATTGCTCTGTGGGATGAAGGCTGTTGCAGCAGAAGGCTCTGACCAAAGGTCTGCAAGTTTCTCAAGGGCTAAGATGAGGCTGGAAAGAACTGGATAAGGAGAAAGGGAATGATGTGGTAGCTGATGGGACCTCAGAAGAGAGAAGGTTCTCCCTGAGGCCAGACTATTCCTGGAAGTGATGTCTGTATGTTAGGTATAGTGAACTCCAAGTTTCTCTTCAAAGAATCAGTATGTCAGTATATTCAGCTGTCTTCTTCTTTAATCCTCCATTTTAAAGTTTGACTTCCTGGTTCTCTGCGCCTTCTTGCCTCTAGGTTCAGTAAACAACTTTCCTGCCAGTTCTAATCAGTAGTTCACATCTGTTCCCTCGGTTCCCTGCTCTGTCCTGACCCATGCTGCTTTGACCTGAGTCACCCCCGGTCACCTGCTCTGCCGTAACTGTTTTTCCTGCCAAACCACTCACCCCGCCACTCCAGCTCATACCCCGCTCTTTAAAATAGCCAATTGGAGTTAGCTTAGACTGTGCAATCTAACTCTAGCCAATAGGGGAATGACACAGCAGTAGGGGCTGCATCAGGGATGAGAACCTCTTCCCCTCCCCTGTTCAGATGTGCACCCGCATCATCTGTGAGAGGCAACGTTCTATAGAAGTAAATTGCCTTGCTGGGGAAATTTATACTTGAGTGTTACTTCTTTTGTAGCACTGAAAATGTACATATAGCAGGTAGACTGCAGCTGAGAGTGTGGCCAAACCTGAGAGACCTAAAGGAAGGGGAAGCTGAAGCCAAGCTTGGTGCAAAGGCATTTTGTTCCAGTGGATTCCTGAGGACAAGACTCCCAGCGTATCATTTTGAAGTGGAGAATGGGTGCTTGCAGGTCTGTGTCTGCCCTGTGCTGAACAAAATGGGGGCCTTTGTGAGTCTCATGGCTTCATATGGGAAGGGCGGTCTTCACAATGAGCCCATCTCCCGGACACAGAGGGTGGGGGAACTGCTCAGTCTTCGCTGTCAGGCAGGAGCTCAGGACTCTGGTAAATTTCAACCTTGTAGAGCCCCAGATCCTCAGGAGAACCAAGGCCTGGCTTTGCCCCTATTTGTGAGCCAGGACAATAGGTCACTGGCCATCCCGGGTTTTGGACCGCCTTGGGTCAGAATCTGTTGGGTCTAAGTGATCATGAGTTCCTCCAGTTCAGCGTCTTGCTATGCTCTATACAATGAGAAAAGAACAGAGAAAGCACAGCGGCCGTGAGAACCAGGGCTCTCTTATGGTTGCTGCAGAGCTTGGAAGGCACTGAAGAGGCTCTGAGGAGCCCCCAAATCTGGAAAGCGACTTGGGGAGAACAATTGTTAGTGATTTTGGAAGAAGAAACTTGAAAATATTTCTGTCAAAAACGTTTAGTAAGCACCCACCCCCGTTCAGGCCTCATCTAGGCACAGGATAAATGAGAAACCACCCGTGCCCTGAGAGAGCCCCCAGGCCACTGCACAGCACAGCAGGGGCTGCTGCAGCCAGGACTGACCTGCAGCGCCTGCTCAGGGCTCTGGACTCCCCTAGAGCTGGAGATACCATGAACCGACTGCAGTGGACTCTTTCTTTTCTCTGGTGAGCAGCCCAGAAACTGCCAGCAGGCCTGTGAGGGGACAGGCTTGCCACCTGCTGGGGCTGGGTGGGTGACCTCAAGGGGCACAATTTGGCTACAAAAAAAGCACTTATTTTAAAAGCCACTGGATAAGTGTTCTCTGCATGAATTCAAAGGAGGGCATTCATGGAGCCTCAGGAGGGCTACAGAAAGCCCTCAAGGAGAGGCCAGTGGAGGGATGATAGGGGAGGGTTACCCCCAACTGTCAAAGTAGGGTTCCAGGAGAGGACCCCAGCATCCGCACTGCTGTGGAAGACTCATGCTCGAGAAGCATTGGTGTAGGTCAGGGCACTATGCGGCCTGCGGGCCTGGGGTCCTGGGATAAATAAGAGACTATTCTACGCAGAGGCAACGCTTTGTAAAAAGACGCAAAGGTGGAAATTGGTCTGCAACGAATGCTGTGCGGACCAGAGTTAGCATGAAGTAAAAATTCCTGCTGGGGAGAGACCTTGGAGAAATAGGCTGGAGCCTGTGGGGAAGGTTCTAAATACCCGACCACTGGCCCAAAGAGCAGGGACTTCGTCTTGTAACCAACGAGAACACCTAGAAGGGGGAAGTTAAATGGAAGACTGCCACTCCGTTTTTCTTTTATGTTATTTACTGTAAAGTTCACATAGCAAAAATGTTATCATTTTAGTCATTTTCCAGCATGCAATTCAGTGGCACACAGTACATACACAATTTCATTTTAGTTCATGACCCTGCTCTAAATTAAATGATAATTTGTGATTTTCTTTTTTAATCAGTGATGGAATCCAGAAAGAAGCTTTGTGGTTGGCTTTATATTTGGATCAGAAAGGATATGAAAGAAATAGTTAATTCCAGGTATGCTCAGAACCGCCACTTGGCAAGAGGATTTGGTGAGTGAAGAAACTATGTTTCATAACAAATGTGGGTGTAATATTGCATATAATAGCTTTTTATTTGAGACCAAGTCTTGCTCTGTCACCCAGACTGGAGTGCAGTGGCATGATCTTGGTTCATTGCAACCTTCACCTCCTGGGTTCACGAGATTCTCCTACTTCAGCCTCCTGAGTAGCTGGGATTACAGGTGTCTGCCACCATGCCAGGCTAATTTTTATATTTTTAATAGAAGTGTGGTTTCACCATGTTGGTCGGGATGGTCTTGAACTCCTGACCTCAGGTGATCTGCCCACCTTGGCCTCCCAAAGTCCTGGGATTACAGGCATGAGCCACTGCACCTAGACTATAATAGCTTCTTAATATCCACATCGCCTGTCAGAGAAACCGGCTCACAGATCGTAAGTCTTGTTCTATGGTGGACTTCTGGCTGGCAGCAGGACTGGCCTCAGAATGCAGGTCCTGCTGGCATCACAGCTGCCTCCAATGTCCTTCCCTGCAAGTGTAAATACATGTTTTCTCACCTCCCTCATGATACCTTCAAACTGAGGTGTCAGCTCTCTGCAAAAGCAAACAGAATCAGGCACGAAGAAGACAAGAGCATTAGGAAGCCGGGAGGCACAGCTGGTGCCCCACGCGTGTGCTCTGGGGAGCAGCCGGCCTGGGCTCCATGCCACCTTGGGTTGTAGGAGTTTCTCCTTAGTTCAGCTGAAAACGGGGTCCTTGTCACATGGCCATGAAATATGAGGCTCACATACACTTTGAAGGGTGAGAAAATGGAATTTATTGGATGAAAAAGAAAAAAAACTCAGTGAAGTGAGAGAGGTCACTGTTAACAGGCTCCCATGTAACAGATTGCATCCTGGTCACCACACCACGGAACAGGAGAGAGGCCAGGCTTCTCCCCCTTGCAAAGGGCGCCAACTTCCCACACTCCACCCCAGTGCACATTCCTCCCAGTGCGCAGACCGGTCAGAGGTCCTGTCATGGAGCCCTTCCCACCTGGCTCTCACTTGCTGTCCAGCTGCCTCCACCATCACCACCACTCCAGACCCCTGGATGTGGATCTGCCAGATGGGAATCTCTCCTTTCTCTCTCTCCTTCTCCCACTCTCTCTCTCCCTTTTCACTCTTAAGTGACCACTAAGACTCCGTTAGTTCTTGAAGGTTACAAGGATGGTGCACATGCTCACTCGTACATAGCTGCATGCGCACCTACACACATACATGCACACATATTCAAGCACATGTGCATGTGCACACACACACGCACACGTATTCAAACACGTACGTGTACACACACACATATTCAAACACGTGTGCGTACACGCACGCACATACATGCACACGTATTCAGACCCATGTGCATGCACATGCACATACATGCACACATATTCAGACCCATGTGCATGCACACACACATGCATGCACACATATTCAAACCCATGTGCATGCACACACACGCACCCATATTCAAGCACATGTGCATGTGCACACACATACATGCACATGTATTCAAACACATGTGCGTGAACACACACACACACACACAATTGGCTTCTACCCCAGACCCAGGTTAGGTTCAAGAGTTCTTCCCCAAGGCCCATGACCCATCTCCCACCGTTTCTTTTTTCATGAGTATATGCTATTTTTTTCTGTCATTTAGTCATGAGAAGTGGAGCTGAGCTGGAGGCTTGCTGTAGAAAAACATGGACATTCTCGCCAGCCCCTTCAGAGCTTCTTTAGAATATTATCAGACAACTTCTCTTGCTGAAGAAAACTCCAACTGCTGATTTTCCTTCTTGGCAATAGGTTTTCCACAGGAACAGGATTCTATCCCCGCACCCAGCTGGCTCTCTTCTCCGGAATCGCCTTTGGCCTGGGTCGTTCTCCTGTTGCAGAATACTCTTTCTTCTGTCGTCCCGGCTTAGAGGCCACAGAAGGAGCCACAGCATAAATTTAGGATGGAAGATAAGAAACAATTGAGGGACGCATAAACTGTGTGTAAGGAGTGGCGGCTATTGCGCTTCCTGCCAATGTGAGGAGACACATACATTCACAGAAAACTGTGAATTGACTGACTTTGATTTTGGTCTCTGCCACCAAGGCCTTTTTATGATTTCGACATCCAAGTTCCGTAAAGAATGTGTTTTGATGAGGATTGTGGCAGCTTCCCGAGCCACTGGCCCGTGAGTCTGAAGATTGCATCGCCCGTCCCACTTTATCTTGATTCACTGTCATTATCTCATCCCTTCTTGGCTTCAACTTTGGGGAGGAAGCTGAGCATCTGCAGAAAGACCAGGAGTTCTGAGAAATGCTTGCACAGACATTTTCTGCTTATGGCTTCGGTTTTAGCTCATTTTACACATAAATGTTGCTTTTCCTGTGGAAATGTGATAATGACATGTTATTATGATTACATAGATTCATTTATTCACTTTATATTTACTGAACACCTCCTATGCACCAGGTTATGAGGTGGAGACATTAGGGTAATAAAAGGATGATGGGATTTCTGTGCATGGAAAGCCCAACCATCCAGGGGAGAAGGGGGTGTTGGTGGCGGTGGGGGGCACACAAAAAACCCTGAGTAGTTTGGGCCGGATAAATCTCCCTCTTTGCTAACTGTTAATTCCAGGTCATCACATTTCCTGCTTGGGCTACGAGTAGTGTCAGTCCAGAGCAAAATGAAATATGTATTTAACATCAACCAGTGTGGGCCAAAGGGATACTGTATTAGTCCATTTCTTGCTGGTATAACAGAATACCACAGACTGGGTAATTTATAAAAAGAAAAAAATTGTTTTTTGAGTTCTAGAGGTTGGTAAGTCCAAGACACAGCACCAGCCCCTGGCAGGGATCATCCCATGGCAGATGGCAGAAATCAGAAGGCAGAAGCAACCTGGAGAGAGAGAAAAACGGAGCTGAACTTACCCTTTCATCCGGAGCTCACTCCCACAATAATGGCGTTATTATTAGTCGCCTCTTACAGGTCCTACCTCTCAACCCTGTTATAATGGCCGTGAAATTTCAACATGAGTTTTGGTGAAAATTCAAATCATAGCACATGCTGTCCACTACTCAGGCTGGGAGAATTTACTGGAGGAGCACTATTGCACCCTGCTCGTTTCACTAAAATGCCGTGCAAGCTCAGGACGCGTTTCTGTGTCCCCTCTGGGGGCAGCCACTCACGGCTCATCTATATCCCACCCACACAGTCAGAAAGAACCCAGTCTTTTTCTGCACAATAATGGAATCTTATGTAACATGTTGGGACAGAATCAGGGAAGGAGTCCTTTCTCAACGTAGATAAGTTGTGTTTTTCTCACAGCAAAACTTCGTTTTGCTGCTTTGCTTTTTTGGAGATGAGCTTACTTGTTTGGTTGGTCATCTGTTCCAAGCATCCCAGGCAAGATGCTCACTAGTGGAGAAAAAGCAGGACCATGGTCCCCAGGGTCTCCCCAGCGTGCACTTGTGGTGGAGGGAAGGAACCGACCCAAAAAATGCACCAGCAAAATGACCTCTGCAGAGGAAGGAGAGGGCTCTTGTAGGAGAGGGATGGGGTGGCTAGACTTTGGCAGGGAGCACAAGCATGGATTTGGGGATGATCAGGGTAAAGCTCAGGTCATGGGGTGCTGCCCATCCCCTCACAGAGGCAGGGAAAAGCCCCTGCAAGGCTTGTCTAGCCTGCATTCTCCCCACCCTTGCTAAGAAGCCCTGTTCCTTGGCCTGGCTTGTTCAAACACACTCAGAGTTCAAACTGGACAGGTCTAGGTGGGGTCCAATAACTTGCTTGTCTAACATCTTCCCTGGGTGATGCTAACACTGCCAGTCCAAGGACCCCACTTTGAGAACCACTGATGTCATCCCTTAGGCCTGCTGTGTGGTAATTCCAGGGACCTTGTAAGCTCTAGATGCTACAATGATGAAGTGAAATAATGGATGCAAAGGGAGTGGCTGGTGTGTCACGAGGAGCTCAAGGATTTTCAAATATATGTTGATCATATTATTGTTCACTCAAAAACGAGGATCATGGAAGTCTTTGGGTCTAAGACACTGGATTTTTAAGAAATTCTTCTTACATTTGGGGCTTTAGTTCTTAGCTGTGGTTTTCTTCCAATTGATGTCAGCTAATATTGAGCAGTACCACATCTTCCAAATCACTCTTTACAGCCCCCATGGTGTTTAAAGTATCTTTGTTCCCAACATCCTGGAGTACTTAGCTAACCCTTTTCCAGATCAAATAAAATCCCTGGTGTTCTTGTTTATTTACAGCTTTTGGAGGTGGCATGAGAGCTGAGGCTTATTGTTGGCACACGGTGGGTGTTTTTCACCCTGTGCTACCTAGAGGTTAATTGAAATGAACACCCTGGAATAGAGAAAGTAACCAAATACGAGGAAGGAAGAAAAATATGCAGCCTCAGGTCCAGCTCGTTGCTCCACTGATTAATACAAACGGCAAAATCCCAGAAACTGAGAGCATCCAGGCCCCAGAGCCACATAAGCCATCAGCCAGAACTCGGGACTTACTAGTCCTGTATTTCATCCTTTGGGGATATCTCGTGTCACACTTTTTATTATTGTTAACGTTTTATTTTGGAAATAATTTTAATCAACATTTAAGAAAAAGTTAGAAAAATGGAACAAGAACAACTGTACTCCCTTGACTCAGAACCAAGTGTTGTTGCCTGCTTGTCCACCGGCTTTTTCATTTATTCTCTGTCTCTGAGTGTGTGTGTGTGGTTTTTGTAATGTAGGTATGGTATGTATGTGTATATATATTATATTACAAAACCACACACACACATAAGTCGCTTTAAGGCATGCCACTCTCCTGCTCTTCACCAAAATCTACCTGTCCCCTGAATAGACCATGCATTCGAGGATGCTGAAGCATTTGTGTTTGCTAAGCATTCACGATGGTTCTCGTCCGAACCATTCTGTGTCGTGAAAGCTGCGGAATGAGGCGTTTTAAGTTCGGCGCACCCTCCTCATAGACCAGCCGTAGGTGGCACTTGACTGCAAGCAAGAGCTGCCCCTTCTCCCCTGTCTACTTGATGGACATTGACATTGACATTGACTCACTGACTCATTTGCAACAATCATTGTCATCCTTGATTTTTTTGGAATGCCATTTGTCCTGGGCTTGGCTAGTGGGAGCGCCTTCTGGTGCTCCGTGTCCTCGTGTGACGTGCTCCTGTCATTTTTTATTTTAAGCATTCTCAATAAGATGTTCCAAACTGACAAAGATTCGCTCCTTGACTAAACTCTACTCAGGCCCTTTTGAGAGCTTTTTCAACAAGACCTTGACTTTGGGATTCTGGGTTTGTCTCCGTGTTGTCCAATTTTAGCAGGAATCTTTTTAAGTCAGTTTAGCCCATGTGACCATTCTCTATCTCTGGTCATGCTACATATCTAATCAGGTTTCTCATTCCCCACCATCCCCCAGGAGGTGTCAGATCACCCTGGCCGCCCCCAGCAAGCATCTTGCCAGGTTGGTTTAGCTAGACTCTCCCCTGGCCTCCAATGTTTCCCTTCACTAATATTCAGTCCACGAATGCCCACCCTGCCCCTTGGCCATAAATTCTCACTTTTTCTTGTATTCAGAATTGAGGCCAGTTCTATACTGGAGTCTCTTTTACCCTATTGCCATAGTTTTTCTGAATAAATCTGTTTTTACCATTTTTAAAACTGCCATCTATGGTTTCTCTTTGACAAAACTCATCTACTTTCCCCATCCTCTCTCTGGGTTCTGTCTTTTTTTATGCCTAAAACAAGGCAACTGACATCTATCTATCTATCCATCTGGTTTACTTTAATGCTGTAAAGAGAGTGTTCTTTACTACATACCTGGGGTTCTGAATGGAAGTCTACTGGTCAAATAGGACTCCTTGGTAGCAAGAGGCAGAAAATCTGACTTGAATAAACCTGAGTAAAACGTCGATTAATTGGTCAAAAGAAGCCAAGGGAGAGTCGAACAATTAACCCTGGGAGGGGAAGGATGAATCTGGCCCCAGGGACTGCTGACAACCAGGATGCAGATGGTGCCAGGCAGTCTCAGTTTCAGAGCCTCATCTTTGCTTCTTCCTGTGGGCAGCTGCAGCCCTGAGCTGTGTCCCTCGATAGCAGGACATGGCATGACATGCCTGGCTTACTTTGCTCAGTTTTCACAATCAGGGAATTCCTATTCAAAACCACTGGGGAAGAAACAGAATTTTCTGGCTTGGATGAGGTTTCCAGCCCTGGATTAATCAAGAGGGCCATGGATGCAAGCTCATAAGAGAGGACGGATCTGGTCAAATGGAAGCAAGAGAGGAGGAGGGCCGGGGAGCAGGGAGCAGACAATCTCAAAATGGAGGGAAGAGAGGAGGAGGGCCGGGGAGCAGGGAGCAGACAATCTCGAAATGGAGGGAAGAGAGGAGGAGGGCCGGGGAGCAGGGAGCAGACAATCTCGAAATGGAAGGAAGAGAGGAGGAGGGCCGGGGAGCAGGGAGCAGACAATCTCGAAATGGAGGGAAGAGAGGAGGAGGGCCGGGGAGCAGGGAGCAGGCAATCTTGAAATGGAAGGAAGAGAGGAGGAGGGCTGGGGAGCACTGAGCAGACAATCTCGAAATGGAGGGAAGAGAGGAGGAGGGCTGGGGAGCAGGGAGCAGACAATCTCGAAATGGAGGGAAGAGAGGAGGAGGGCCGGGGAGCAGGGAGCAGACAATCTCGAAATGGAGGGAAGAGAGGAGGAGGGCCGGGGAGCAGGGAGCAGACAATCTTGTGCCTGTTTGTCACAAGCAGGAGGTGGTTGACTCCCGCTCACTATTCTCAGATGTTACAAGGGAGCTATTTTTCTTCTTCTAAGTGTTGCTAGAAGGTAATGTTTCCAATAACTACAAAACCGTACGATGTTCCTGACAAAGTTACATGGGTAATGGCAGTGAAGTAAAGAGAATGTCAACCAACCCCACCTCCTCGTCTCACATTTACTTGTCTGTGCTGTGGCATTATGTGTATTATGTAAATAGTGAAAAAGCCATCGGGAGAGAGAGGCCCTTGGAGATCAGTCCTAACTGTCTGTGACCTTGGGCACCTGGCCCAACCTCTTGGACATGTGTCAGCGGTGGTGAATCCCCACGGGTCAGCACCAACCTCAGTTCTTGCCTCCTCAGAAAAAAAGAATTCAGCTGAGAAGACATAAGGCAGAAGGAGAGACAGAGACCGAGGCACGTTTTAGAGCAGGAGTGGAAGATCATTAAAAAGCTTTAGAGCAGGAATAAAAGGAAGTAAAGTACACTTGGAAGAGAGCCGAGTGGGCGACACGGGAGATCAAGGGTACTGCTTGACATGTGACTTCGGGTTTATATGTTGGCATGCTTCCGGGTTCTTGCATCCCTTCTCCGTGATTCTTTGCTTGGGGGAGGCTGTCCGCATGCACAGTGGCCTGCCAGCACTTGGGAGGGCCACAGCTGCAGCGTGTTTACAAAGTGGAGTTGTGCACCTGCTCACTCTGAGGCATTCTTCCTTTACCAGCTGAATGTTCCTAGAAGGTCATCTAGCAGTTAAATTCCTCCACGTTGCCTCTTAATGCGCATGCTTCAGTCCACTCGCCCAACTCCTGAGATCTTTTCGGGAAACTGCTGCTCACCAGCTTCAGGTGTTTTCTGTCTATTGAGAGACTGTCTTTCCCTGGTGCCAGCTGCGACCAGTTATTATTTCAGAGAGACAATGTAACAACTGCCTGCCCATCACCTGATGGTGGCCTGACATTCCTGGGGGAAGGAAGGGGTCTCTCCTGCCCTGCTCATGTCCACCGGACTACTTACTGTAACACTTAGGCTAGCTTGAAATTCCCTTTCTGCTCTAACATCCCTTGATTGCGTGGTCTGTATTCAAGCAGACTCATTATTATGCCAGCTTTGGCCTTGCCTTTGCATACAACTCAGCGAACTCATGACTGTTGGTGACCACAGATGGACAGAGAACCCAGTCATGGGCCAGCCTCCTTCCCTCCCTATTACCTAATTCCCAACTCCCTTCTGGCAGCCTTTGACATTCTTTTGGTTTGGACCCCATCTGTGGGTCCTGTTTCACCCATCAAATTCCAAATTAGGTTCATCTATTACCATAACAACAAGTGGACAGCATGAGGCTGCTGGCCTCTTCTACCTCCAAGTGACAGCCCCTGAGCTCATCATCCAGGGACAGCCTCACTGCACAAAGCCACCCATGTTCGCAGACCTCATCGTCACCGCCACGGTGGTCAGAACAGCAGCCACTTCCACCACTAACTGGGAGGAGCTCCATGAGGCCAGGGCCTCCACCAGGATTACAGAAGAGACACTTGCAAGTGGGTGCTGAGTTATAGTCAGGGTTAGGTGACTTGTGTTTTGACTTTATTATGAATGTGTCATGTTTCTAGGAGTATGAACATGCTTGGAAAACGGAGTTGAGATTAAACTATTGGTTCCACCACGAGGGATGGGATTAGTGGTTCCTGGGCCCTGCCAGCAATGCAGCTGTATAGACAAGCCACAGTGACCTAATATGCCCGAGTATGAGCTGGCCCCTCCAGCTGTGACGGGGGAGTTCTAGCTGGAGGGTGTGAGACAGATTTGAGTGAAGTGGGAAATTCTGTGAGTGTCTGTGGATGCGAGAGCAGGAAGGGGATGCTGTATTAAAGAGAAAGAAATATACCCACGATTACAGAGGGAGACCGTGTGGGCAGGTGCTGAGTATTCCTGAGCTCAGGAAAGAGGAAAAAGGCAAAGGAGAAGACAGCGGCGTCAAACCAATGAAGAAGAAGGCAATGCCACGGCAGAAGCAAAGCCAGCAGGAAAGGGGACGGCCCAGTCTCGTCCAAAGGAAGTGAGTCATGTTCCATTTGCAGAAAAGTGGCTAATAAAAAACGTTGGTAAAATCAGTAAGTTTTAAAATATTTGGTGATTTTCAAAAAAGGATTAGGGAGATGTGGAGTCCTCATTTGGAGCAGTTTTTCCCTGGTGCTGAGTGTGGACAAGCTCACATCTTCCCCCACATGGTTCCTTGAGACTTAATGAGGAGTCATTCTAGTACATATTTCTTCGACTCACCGAGTTAATTTCCAGCACATTATTCCAGTGGTAGTTAAATCATTCATTGACAGTCTAATTTCGCTCTCTTCTCTCCCTCGTCTCCTTCCCTCCTGCCATTCTGTCTTTTGGATAGATTTATGAGTGCACAACAACTGGAAGTCAAGAACTTTCAACAACTCTTTGGTTTATTTTAACCCCCCTTTTTCTATCTATTTTTAGATAGTTAAAAAATCAATAAAGCATTATCAAAAGTATGTTTTTCCAGGCCGTTTGAGCTTAAAAACGAAAGACAATATCCCAAGGCAAGGATGCAACTAAATTTCTTAGACAATAAATTCAAACACTCATATTTCATGTTTTTCTTTATATCAAAACTAAACTGAATATTTAAACTAGAACAATAGAGCATGTAGATTCAATTACTTAGCTATCACACACTTTAAGAACACAAACATATAAGTGACTCAATCAAAAGTGGGTATTTTTAAAAAATAGAGAACAAATTATAATTTCTGAATGGCTCAAATTAACCATTTAGAAAGTCCAAAATTCATTCCAAAAGCTGGAAATCAACTCCTGTAAAATTAGCAGATTTTACACAAACGGACTAATCCAGCAGATAATATGCGATCTGTGTGTACTCCTGTGAGTTCAGCTTCCCTCAGTGTCTTTGTGTCAATATTGTATCCACAGCATTGTTGATCAACATACGTAAAGGTCCCGGTGATTTTGACTGGATGCGTGGCTGTCTGTCCCCTTTCCCTGCACATCCTGTGTGAGTCCCTCTCTATATAGAAAGAGGAAGTCTATACATATATGTGTGTGTGTGTGTGTGTGTGTGTGTGTGTGTGTGTGTAGAGAGAGAGAGAGAGAGAGAAAGAGAGAGAGATGGCAAGGGTAATTTGGAAGGGCACAGAGTCTATTGCCCCCGGGTCCTGAGAGCGTACTGGAGGGAAACGGGTGGATTTCAGCAAGCTTTCTTGCTGTGTTGGCTGCTCTTGGGGAAAGTCTGCAGGCCCAGCCAGAGCTGCAGCAAGAGGATGGCAGGGCATACATGCTGGGCAGCAGAGCTGCAGGACGTGGAGGGGTGTGTGTTCCAGGGGAGCTCCATGAGCCCCAGCACCAGCAATCTGAGCAGGCGTGTGAGCCAGCGTGCAGTCCTGCCCACAGGAAGTAGGGCAGTGTGTGGAAATACCAGACGTAGAACTGGTAGTGGAAGGGGTGACTGAAGCAGATGCCAATGGAGTTACAGGTGAAGAGGGTAGAAACGATCTGGCCGTGTGTGAGGGGCTGGGGTAGAACCTTCCTTTTGGAGGGATTCTTCAGCAGTGACAACATGCATTCCCCCATCCTGCACCACCAGTGGAGGGTAAACAGCAAGAGCAGGGTGAGGTGGGCGGCCAGCAGGGCCTGGTGGAAGGCAGGTGCAGGCAGAAAGCCTCCAGGAGAAAGCCCCAGTTCACTGTCCGGCAGAACAGAAACTGGCAGCCAAGGTCAAAGGAGCAGGACAGGTAGCCATGAGCTTCTTCAGCAGGAATGGCAGCCCCAGCGCCACCTGAAGGCCAACACATTTGCCCTGCTTAGGGAGGGCACCACGGAAGCCAAACTGTGTGAGGAGAAGAAACAGTAACCCAGGGGTGAATAGCAGCACTTTCATCTTCACAGAGACTGCCAGGTCCAAACAGCAGCAGCCCCAGCCCCAGTGCTGGGCCGGCAGAAGGCTGATACTGAGGCCACTGAGTCATAGAAGAGCCACAGCACAAAGGTACAGTGAACCCGGTAAGAGGCGTGGCACATGAAAAGTAAGATGAAGGGAGGTACCTTGCAGGTCTGGTGGTAGATCAAGAAGACAAGCAGCAAGGTGGCCAGGTAGAGCACAGCAAAGATGTTCCGGGCATGTGAATGTCAGTGCCTCGGCCAGGGGCATAGAACAGCCCCATAAAGACGGACACAAAACCAACTGGGTACACAAGTGGTCCACTGTCATCCCGCAGCTGGGTAGAGTCATAGGTACCACTGATGATGACTTCCACCTGGGCCATGCATGCCTTCTGGTTGATCTGTGTGTCTTTCACTAATTTTCAGACTTCTTAATAGGAGTCATTTAGGTACCTGTGGAGGAACTGACACAGGATGTACAGGGAAAGGAAAAAGACAGCTGCACATCCTGGTGAGCCAGGTATGAGAAAACATGGGCAGGACTGGGCACTGTGGCTCACGCCTATGATCCCAGCATTCTGGGGGGCTGAAACAGATGGATCACCACCTGGAGACCAGTCTGGGCAACATGGTGAAACTCTATCTCTACTAAAAGAATACAAAAATTAACCAGGTGTGGTGGTGGGCACCTGTAGTCTCAACTACTTGGGAGGCAGAGGAAGGATAATTGCTTGAACCTGGGAGGTGGAGGTTGTAGTGAGCCAAGATGTGCCCCTGCACTCAGTGAGCCAAGATAGCACCACTGCACTCCAGCCTGGGTGACAGCACGAGACTCTGTCTCAAACAAACAAACAAAAAAAGAAACATGGGCAGATGGGATCATACAGTACAGATTTGACTCAAAAGCAACTTGTTCCAGAGGGTCAAATTGATCTATGCACCCTTCTACAGCACTCGAATGGTAAGAATGTCACCAGACTAATCTCAGAGTAAAAATCAAAGCCCAAAAAGACTGCTCCAAAAGGAGACTCATCTTCCAGAACTTCCAGGTCAATTACACATCTTAAGATCACCAAAGGAGGAATATCACTAAGGGGAACATTTTCTTCAGGACATGCTAAACTATGACAGTACTCAGATCAGGAAAGTAAATTAACTTATTGGGACCGACTTTAAATTATTTCCGTTGCCTGAAGGAACACTGTATTCAGGTTCATCACTGTCTCACCCCAGGCTTCTGCTAAAGCCCTAGTGTCTCCATTAATTTACAAACAGACTTAAAAAGCAAGTTAATTCTCATTTCACACTGAAGTAAATCAGCTTTTACTTTGAGCTTCCGTAATAACAAAGTAAGTCTTTGATATGGTTTGGCCATGTCCCCACCCAAATCTCATCCTGAATTGTAGCTCCTGCAATCCCCACATGTCATGAGAGGGGCCCAGGAGGAGGTAATTGGGTTTTTCCCATGCTGTTCTCGTGATAATGAATAAGTCTCATGAGATCTGGTGGTTTTATAAAGGGCAGTTCCCCTGCACACACTCTCTTGTCTGTTGCCACGTAAGACGTGCCTTTGCTTCTTCTCAGCCTTTGACCATGAGTGTGACGCCGCCCCAGCCATGTGAAACTGTGAGTTCATTAAACCTCTTTTTCTTTATGACTTATGCTGTCTTGGGTATTTCTTCACGGCAGTATGAAAATGGACTAAGACAGCCTTAATGGAAATGTTACTTTGAGTATAAAAATTACAGAGCCAGAGCAAGTCTTTCAAAAGCAAGCAATCTTGGATTCTGTCTACAAGTTGCGATTAACCCAGCTGGGACAAGAAAGAATATGTGTTTTCAAATGGCCACCGGTCTGGTGCAATAAGTAGTATTTTCAAAAGTAACGGATATGGGAGTAGAGCAGTAGCATTTAGTCCACTTACTTTATTCACACACTTAGTGTGGACTCTAAATGTGCCCTGAATGCAGGTGCCTGAGGTGCCAGTCTTCTGAGATGCACTGCTCCTGAGAAAGGGGCCAGGGGTAGCGGGTGCTTAGGGCCAGCAGGGGCTTTCAGCCGTGACAGGGCTCAACAGTCATCCCTGTCTTCCTAATGCACAGTCTGTAGAGGCTGCTTCCCCTGTGGAGCTGTCCCAACCACCCTCCAGTACAGTCACAAGCACAGGCGGGAAGAAGCCCAACAGATTTGGGAGATGCAGGAGAAAGGTATGGAGGAAAATCATGGACTACTTCCACTTCAGCGAAACTTCTTTGAGCATCTGAGCATCTTTTGTCACTGCATTTTTGTTTCCTTTTAAATTTGGTGTGGGTACATAAATCTGCTTCCATGAAGACTGAGTTGAGCTTCTTCCAGAACTTGAATTTCACGCTAGGAATGCTGGGCTAAGGAACACCTGTGATGCTGTGGATGTCCTGGGCAGAAGGTCAGGCCGCACTCAAATGTAGAACCTTGTATCTCCTGGCCACCAGATGTGCCAACTTTGAAATGAAGTAAAAACCAATCATCTCTTCAGTCCATTTTAGGTGTAAAAGGAAAACAAAATCTTTGGACCCCAAACTCATTATGCCGAGGAGAAAGTTAAGCTTGGTTACTAAGTCATGCAAAAGAAGAAAAAAGAAAGAAGAAAACTTGCCTTCCTTTTTGTTCCCACACAGATGGCTGCAATGACAGAAGGCCACGTGTCTCCCCAGGTGGCCTCCCTCCCAAATCGCTCACATGGAAATTTTTTATGGACCTTCAAATATTTCAGAATACATATCCCCTCTATAACCCATAACCCTAAAGCAGAGTTTTATGGAAACTCACCCAACTGTGGAAAGTAGCAGCTTGTCTTCACAGGCACGGGACAAAGACCAGACTAGAATCCTCCCTCCCTCCGCCCACCCTGAAGCAAATGTGTATTTGACTTCTTCCTCTACTCTACGTTTGCCTCATCCTGTATAAAATGCAGGTTTACTGAGTGCAGATTTACAAATGCATAATTAGCTGTTTTGCTACCCCCTCTTTTCACATGTAAAACGTGGATTCAGTGAGTGCTGATCAAAGCCTCACCAGAATGTAACACTCACCTCACCGTCTACCTTTCTCCCCTTCTTTTCCTCCTTCCCTTGCTACTCACTCTGTGCCCTTTAAATATTGCTGTCCTCAAAACCTTCTTTGGAAAAAGCCCCTACCACGGATCCTATTGTGACTCCTGTCTCTTTCTCCTGGACACATCCTCAGCCTTGGCAAAACAAACCTCTAAATTGATTCAGATCTGACTCAGATAATTTTTGGTTTAAATAGTCCTCTCAGTAAAGGTAATAAATTGTTTTCCTGGTTAAATGTGCAAAAAACAGGACAATCCAAGGCTTTTCACTGGACACAAGTGGGGAAAATCCAGAGCGCCAGGCTGAGGTCGGTGTGATGTGGAGGTACTGGGAGTTGATCACAAACCACTGCTTTCTCCTGAGCAACCCGGAAGTTCAGAAGGAGTTTTTGCAAGATAGACACAGATTCTTACCTACATGTACTTGAGCTGTCTTCTCTAGTTTAGCTGCCTGATAACTTGCCTTATAGGTGAACTTTTACAAAGTAAAAAGGCAGGCTTAAGGAAACAAAAAGATAAAACCTCTTGTTCAGAGTGAGATCCAATCTGAAACCGAATTCTATTCCATTGCCATTACTAATTCAAAGAGCCACTGCAGTCTAAGGCTGAAACATCTCCAGTCCTCTGTTTCTATCCCTTACTCTCTCACACCAAGGTTCGGTGTCTTAAAAAGGAAGCCAAATTCAACAGGGACAGATATTTTAGAAGAAAAACTCATTTTATTTAAAACTTCATTTTATTAAACTCAAGGTATTTGTCTCTAGTTGATCTGATGACTCAAAGGTTTCATGTTGACCTCCTCTGAGGGCTTTGGAAAGCCTCACATGCCCACAGAGGATGCAGCTGATAAAACAGAGACGGCCAGAGACGGCCACTTATCCCAGCATCAATGGGTGCTTTCAGTTGATTCAGATGTAATTGAAATGCCCCATCTGCATTGAGTTCGCCAGTGCAGGAAAACACAGAAAAGACGTGTCGGCCTTGCCCCAGGTTATAAACAATGTCGGGTTTTTCATGAATTACATCTTATGACTGTTTCTAAATTTGAGAAAATAAATTGTCTAGCTACCAATGTGTACAGATATCATTTCATCTTCATTCAGTATCCACTCAGCAGACAGAAGTTAAAAACCGATGTTGCAAATGAACAGAAGAGATGAAATGAACAGATCACCAGACTCCACGCAGAAGAGAAGACGTTCCTGCCAGGACATAGCCCACGCTGTCCCCACCCCATCCCCTCACTGCAGCAAAAGTGTGCTTTAAAACAGCACATTTCCCTGGCGGCTGTGTATTTGTAATCACCAGAAGAAATACGTCCCCCACAATAAGCTCAAAACCATCAGGTACGTATAGAATGATTAGGTGCAGATGTTGACTCTTGTACAAATATTGTAATATGGACTCAATTATTAAACTTTTTGTCAGACTTAATCACATAAGTGCTTGAAGAACATATATGCCCCATAGTGTGATATCAGTGTAACCGGAGTCATTCTATTAAAATGTTTAATGTGAAATAAGGCAAAACTTTTAGACACACACACACAGACAGACAGACACATACACAATACACACACACACACCCCGTGCTAATATCCATATCTTTAATTATTACAATTAATTAGTAGAGTAGGTTTTACTCAGAAGAGCTTAGTTGCCAGATTTGTTTGTGGTAGAGCATTTCCCCTGCATGGAACTAGAAATATCATTGTAAATGTGGTGATTAACAGCATTTCTATCTGCAGCTCAGAAAGTGTTGACACAGATGTTTGGCTAATCATTCATAGCAAATAGCTATTCCCATAAAGGCTAAGATTAGTCTGAATTGGCATGTGCTTCTTTCTTCTGTGAGTCTCATTTGATTATGGATGATGTTTTGTTAGAGTGTATCCATGCAACCTCATAAATGATGTAAAACCCAAGAAAAACACAGACTCTGTGCCAAAAGCGAATTAAATACACATCAGAAAAATGTGAGCTTGATTCAGGTTCAGGTACCATGAAACTTGCCTTGGTCTATTGTTGTTGAAACCTTCAGGAAAACTATAAAAAGCAAGCCTGACATTAATATCAATTTAAAGTTGGCGTGGCTGCCAACAGTCATTCTGCATGAAGCTCAGCTGGTTGCATCGTCTCCAGCTCGACATATGGTGGCAGCAATTGCAGCCTCCAAAAGCTGTGAAAAATGGCCCATGAGGACTGGGCAAGGAAAAGCCGTCTTATCTGCATAGATGTGCTGCCACTGTCAGCGTTTTTCTAGCGATGAGCACAGACACGTCAGGGAGCTGGACATGGAGGTAGTTGTTCCTCCCAATTGCGCTCTGGGTGAGCAGTTTCAGAGTCTCTTATCGGTGCCACACTCCCCTCCTCCTCCCATCAACTGACCCCAAGAGGTCATTCAGCCTGCCACCTCTCTTCTCTGCTTTCCCACCCCCTCCTCACACAGATTCCGGGAATTCCAGGTAGAAGTACCCATATGGTTACTTCTGGAGCATCCCAAGGAATCTGGAAGTCCTCTATCTTATTTCTCTATGCTCCACAGTCCCAGGAATGGGACTTAGGAGAACAAAGGCAGTACCAAATCACAGTCGAGAGCACCGGGTCCTCCAAGCCATAAAGCACCTGTTCACTCGTGACTTGAAACACCCTGTATTCCTACGGTATGTGCCTGCTACCGGGAAGGGTTCTACCAGGTGCTGGGACAAAGACCAGGCTGTGAAATGGTTGCATAAACTTCACTTGCCTGCCTGCCTGCCCACTAGAGAACTGAAACATGGACACCTGAAAAGCAAAGTCGCAAAGGGAAAGCAGGTAGATGGTGTGGAGCGTTGAAGCTCTTGCGTATCAGGGGGGCTGATAACCATTTACCCTGGCAAGAAAATAACTGACCTCAGGGGAATGGGAGAGAATGCCGCGTTAGCTTCCCCCAGGGGAGGAGGCTAAGCCATGATCACCGTGAGTGCGCAGAGCACCCACGTTTGTGGATGAACCCCATTTTAAAGCTGAAACCACTACTTACTACAGGAGTGTCTCAGCTTTTACAGAAAGCTGAGACTCTGACTGCCCTCTTGAGAGCTTTTATTTGTGTGAAAATATAGCATCCCCTCCAAAATTCATATTGAAACTTAATCTCCATTGTGGTGGAAGTAGAAGGTGGGGCCTTTGGGGAAGTGATTAAGAGGGCTCCACCCTCATGAATGGATTAGTGCCTCATGAAAGGGCTGAAGGCAATGAGCTTAGGCCCTTTTTGCCTTTCTGTCCCCTCTATCAACTGAAGACAGAGCGTTTATCTCCTCCTGAGGATGCAGCAACAAAGCCCATCTTGGAAGCAGAGACTGGACCCTGACCAGACCCCAAACCTTGATCTTGCATTTCCCAGTCCCTGGAACAGTGACAAAATAAATTTCTGTTCTGTGTATTAACCACACAGACTAAGCACCTCACACAATCTTACTCCATCTCTGTCTCCCAAATGCAAGTTAAGCTGCTGCTATGCCACGTAACTTAGCCCGGTATTCCCCGCACTTTTCGTTTATGTGCTTCTATGTATGTCAATCTCACCAAGGAACAAAAGTGGCATGCTCTTTCATTTTAAACAAAATCTGTAGGGAAGAGAGAAGAATGCAAGCGAACACACAAGCACTCAGAGCTTTTCATCTCGTGCTGAAGGCTTTTTACATTTGTATTTATTTTCAGGACACTTAATAGGGTCAGCTTCTAATCTTCTACTTTCTTCATTACCTGATAACTCCTGGTCTTCCTTGAAGACTTGGCTTAGAAGTCAGCAACTGCAGGGCCCCTTTGGCCTCTGGACATCCTTAGCCCCCATTCATACATCTACTAGGGACTAATTAGATGGTGTTGACTCATCTTTCCTCTCCCAGTGGACTGAAGTTCTTAAGAGAGGATGACAATGCCTTTAGCAACATTTTATGACCGCTCTGTGCAGTGGAACTGGTGGCGATGATAAAAACGTTGTACATCTGTACTGCCCGGTAGGCAGCCACCGGCCACACGTGACTACGGAGCACTTGAAATGTGGACGATGTGACTAAGGAACTGAGTCTTTTTTCATTATATTTCATGTTAATTAATTCAAATGTCTACCTCAATCGCTGCACGTGGCTGATGGCCCCCGTATGGGACAGTGCAGCTCCTGAGGTTCCTGTGCTGCTTGGAATAGGGTACCCAATAAAATAAACCGAACTTAGGAGCTAAAACCAATCTTAGTTCTTAAGTGGTTAAACTTTCTGAAATATCAGGGACGTTACACGCCTCCTTCTTTATTCATTTGCCAAATATTTGACAAATTGCCCAGTGCCAACCTGGTGGGACTGCTGTGTCAATGGACTCCCGTTCCATGAAGCTAGGGCCTCTCTCCAGAAGTGCATGTGAACAGAGACCTGTGTCTTGTGTGGGAAGAGCTGGAGGGAGGGTGCGTACTCCAAGCAGAAGCCCAGTTCCTGAAAATGGACCTAAGCAGGACGTGCCTGGCATGCTTGGTAAGTAAAAAGGGGAAGGCAGCAGTGGGAACAGGCAGTCTCCAGACAATGCAGGACCCTACAGGTGTTAGAACATCTGCATTTTGTTTGTTTGTTTGTTTGTTTTTTCATTTTTATTTATTTATTTTTTTCATTGCATTTTAGGTTTTGGGACATCTGCATTCTATTTTAAGCATAGTGGGAAGCCACTGGAGGGCTTCGAGGAGGAGCACAACGTGATGCTCCTGAGGTTTCAAACCCTCTCCTCTGGCACCTGGGAGAACAGTAGACGTGGGTGGTGGGCAGGAAGGAAAGCAGGAAGGCAGGAGAGGGCCCATCCCAGTGGTCTGGGGGCAGAATTGGCCTGGCCAGAAGGAGGCAGGCGGAGGGACAGAGCGATGGCTGTGGCCCTTTGAATCGCCCCAGAGCTCTATTTCCCATGGACTGAACCCTTAGATATAGTTGTTGAGAAGAACTGGGATGGCCCCCAGATTTTCTTAAATTTTATTTCTCTCAATGGATTCTCAACAATGAGATAAATTTAGATTCCCTGTTAAGCAAGCCGCCATGGTAACTGTGCAAGTGTGATGTTTTAAATTACTCTTTTATTATCTTGCTTTTCCCTGCCAACTTCTAATTCTTTCTCACCACTCTCTGGTTGTTTCTGATCTGTATCCCTTCCTCCTCACAGGACAGTCATTAAACGGCTCCAATCTCCATTAAATGGTGGAAAGAATGAATGGGTTTGGCCTTAAACACTCCTGAATAGACAGTTGGGAAGTGTTCGAAAATTAAAAGCAGGCAGCTTAATGATATTAATATGGTCTGTTTGACAAAATGAGCCTCAGTCTCTTGTTTCTGGGCTCAACTTTGTTCATGACCTCAGAGCTCAGAGGGAACAGCTGGGAAGGGGAGGCGGTTGGCGACTGGGCCCCCCAGCAGAGGAATCCATGCAGTGGGGCTCTTCTCCAGCCCCCGGAGTAGCTTTGCTCACCTCACATGGAAATAGGAAATCCAGCTTCCTCCATTCAGGACAGCCGAGGGTTCCCGCAGAGAGGAGGCTGGTGGAGGCTGAGCAGATGGTTCCCTCAGCATCTCTCCAGCACCTCTTTCCCAGTGCTTCTGGAATATGGAGCGCTGCAGCCATCCCACCTTAGGCAGCCTGTTAGCGCCGCCAATGTTTTTACTTGCTGGGATCTCATTGAAAACTTTACACACAGAAGAACTTTTACAATTTTGCCATCAAGAATTCAGAAAATGGGGTCAGCTATAGCCTGGGGAATACAATGGCTTGGTGCAAGGATGTGATATTCATCCCCAAATGTCTCAGTGTGAAGATTTGGGGTTGGTAATTTCTTTTGATTTATTATTGAGAGCAAACAAAAGGTGAGTTATATTAACATCCTCTCAAGAACAGCAGTGCCATGATTGCGCGTCATGTAATTGCCCCAAATATATGGAGCACCATGTAAACCATAGACAACAGGGAAGCCAAAGGGACTCTTTTAAAACCATGCATAAAATGGCAACTGTCTGACAACCATGCCGACTCTTTTGATCTCTAGAACAGGAGGCAGGCAGAAGGGAATGCATTTTGTCAGACCTGCTTTTCCAGGCTGTCCTCATCGGCAACTTCAGGTGGATTCTACTCACACTAAAACAAATCTGTTCAGACTCATGATTTCCCCAATCGCACATGGATCACCCTAGTAGCACAGGAAAGACCTAAAGCAAGTGCATCCTGATGCCCCTAATGAAAACGAAGTGAGGGAGGGAAGCAAAGCTCTAAGATAACCCTGAAATCCCCCCCGGCCCCATATACGCAAATAGTCACCCAGTTATTAAATTAGTAACTAATCTCAGTTCTGCTGTGAAGAGATCTTGCAAATCAAATTGAAGTCTTGAAGATGAATCCAATAAGTTGACTTCAAGGTACAGAGATTATTCTGGGTGCACCTGACCTCATCAGGTGATGTGGCTCTTCCTGAAGAAAGATATTTGAGGGAGACAGGGATTCAACATGAGGGAGATTCTCTACTGCTGGTTTGAAGACGGAGGGGCGCATGCAGTAAGGAATGTGGGCAGTGTCTAAGAGCTGGAGTTCTCAGCCCTACAGCTAGGAGGAACTGAATTCCTCCACCAACCTGCATAAGGCAAAAACAGACTCTTCCCAGAGCATCCAGAAATGAAAAATGCCCAGCCAGCACCCAAATTCACTACACAAAACCCTTAGCAGAAGATCCAGCCTCGCTTCACCCTGCCTTCTGACCTATAAGATCTATGAGCTAATAAACGGCTATTGGTTTCAGTAATTAAGTTTGTGGCAAGTTTTACATAGCAAAGGAAAACTACAAAATATGTTTGGGAACCAACAGAAAGATTACTAAGCAAATGCCAAGGCCACACAGCATCCAGCGTCTCAGCCTCGGGTTCCTCAGCATGCTGGAGTGGCAATGCCTGTCTGCCATGCCTCATTAGGAAGGGGTGAGGACTGCGGAGAAAATGCTTAGAACGCTCTCATAAAAATAGCAGTTGTCACCAAAGAATAAATCCTATTCTTCTTGTCAAAGAGTGTAAATAATTACAGTTGTTCTCATTTTCACTGTGGGAGACATTTCATTTTTTTCACAATGTTGTTTGAAAAAATAATTGTATGAGGAAAATAGCCTTTCCCAGGCAGCAGTGCTTGGAAGGCAAGCATTCATTGAGATGTTGGTAGTTGTCTCTTGAAGAAGGGTACCAAGGTCTAATAATCATCACATTCTGGGAGAGTCACAGGATGTCAGAGATTGAAGGCCCTGAGAGGTCCTGCAGCAGAGGAACTTGCTAGGTGTTATCTAACTTGGCACTTTTTCCCTCACTGACCAGAAAGCACTCTCCTCCAGCCGCTCGGCTGAATCTCGTGGGACTAGAGTGGTCCGTAAAACCCAATTCGGGGAGCTGGTTGAGAAACTAATAAAAACATGCGAAGGAACTAAGATCTGCTGACTCCGTAGCAAGCGATCTTGTCCTTCCATCGCGTGGGGCTGTGAGAGACCCTGCACCTCATCTAGTGCCCAGGGCTCTCTGCCAGCTTTCAGACACCCCCCACCACCCGCTTTGTCCTTGGGCCTCAAGATTCCAAGCACTCTGGGAAAAGGAAAATGAGCTCTAGTAACAATACTTAAGGTGAGTGGCGCTGACCTTCAATACACAGGGAAATGCATACCCGCGACATGTTCACTAAGAAGTTAAAGGCATTTTTAATGGGAAAGTATTTGGCTAGATAAGAGAATGAAAAAATCACTGTCCTCAAAAGAAAAACACACCTTTTAACTTATCCAAATCCTATAAAAATAAACACTCTATCTACTTGCAAATAAAAGATGTGACATTTAAAACAAGACCCGCTCTGCCAGGTAAAGAAGTATAATATAAATCATCAGGAATTTATATTGTGTGGCCTTGGGCCAAGACAACAGGCAGATCAAGGGAACAGAATAGATGGTCCAGAAACAGCCTCTCACACACGGGGATTCTCACATGAGCACGTGACCAACAGGCAGATCAAGGGAACAGAATAGATGGTCCAGAAACAGCCTCTCACACACGGGGAGTCTCACATGAGCACGTGACCAACAGGCAGATCAAGGGAACAGAATGGACAGTCCAGAAACAGCCTCTCACACACGGGGATTCTCACATGAGCACGTGACCTAGAAAGGTGGATTACTCAGTAACAAAGTTAAGAAAACTTGCTAATTCTTTGGTTAAAAAAAAAAGTTAATAACAAACTCTCATCTTATTTTAAAATAAATTTCAAATGGAAAACAAATTTAAGTAAAATGTCTACATATACTTTAAAAAAAAAAGCATTCATAAAGATTTAATCCCAGGGTTAAGAAGGAACTTTTCTACATAATTCCAGAAGTGAAAGCACACAAAAAAATTGATGGATTTGACTACATATCAATTCCTATATTAAAGAAAAACGTAAATGAAAAGGCAAAGAGAAATGGAGAACAATATTTGCAACATTTATGAAAGACAAATGGCCAGTGTTACACAGATCTAAATGAATGAGAGAAAGTTGAATTCCCTGAAAGGAAAGTGGATGGAGTACATAAACAGGCAAAGTAAATTAAAACACAAATGGCCAATAAATATGTGAAAATATGTTTGACCTCACTGGTAATGAAATAAATGGAAACAAAATAATGAGTTATCTGTCCAGTAGGGTATAAAAAAATGAGTAATAATCCTTCCTGTTGGATTGGTTATGGGAAGGAACTGAGTCAGTTGAAGGGAGGGTAAATTTTAAAATTTCAGGAAGGCAATGTAAGAAAACAAAATCAAAACTTGGAAATGGGCACAAGGATGGCTCTGTCTTCCCACGTTCTCATTGGGGGTGACTGCTTTTGCTTTGACGCTATTTTCAGCTGATTAGAATCTACCGCAGCCATGAGAGGTCCCTGGATTCTCACACACACAACACTGAGAGCAGCGCGCATGGATCTTGTCTGGTGTTGATGCGAAGGAACGCCGCCTCCTAGACTTGGAAAGGACTGCAGCGCAAGCATCAGGGTGTCCTCGTATGACCGAATGACCTTCTCCAGGGCTTTTGCGACCTCTTTCTGCACTCTGCCCCCACCCTGCTGCAGCCTCACTGCCCTGCCACCTGTCCCACTACATTAGAGAAATACATCTTTGACATTTGTTCTGTATATGTTTGTCTGAGAGTCATGTTTTTAACTTTTTAGAAATGATACGTCAACAGAAATTTGGCAAATATTTATCAAAGTTCTCAAATGAATACCTCTTCTCTGTTACAGTAATGTCGCTTCTAGGAATTTTCCCTCTGAATAGAATTGGATAGAAGTGGAGAGACAGGAGAGACATCAGCAAGGAAGTTCAGGTGGCTTTGTCTTACGATGATAGTTCAAAAAAAAATGTCACTGGTTCTCAATCTAGGGTGATTTTGTCTTCCAGAGGACATTTGGCAATGTCTAGTGACAGTGTTGATTGTCACAGCTGAGGGGAAGGGATGTTTCTGGCATCCAGTGGGCAGAGACCAGGATGTGAAGCCACATCCTATAGTGGCCAGGACAGGGTCCCCCAAAAAGCATGGCTGACCCCGACTGCCTGCCCATAGTACTGAGGCTGGGAAACTCTCACTTAATGTACCACCAGAGGGATTAGGAGGAATAAATTAAAGTGGAATGTTTCTCAACCATTTTATGATATCTTTTTAAAAACTTTGATATTGTTAGTGTATATTTATGTTTAGGACTTATTGATAAGTAAAAACAATTATAAAATTACATTTGTGGTGTTCATATAATCATAAAAAATTAATACATTAAAATTTCATATGTAAAGAATATTATATCTTTCATGTTTTCTATAGAATGAACATATTTTTGTATGTATGTATATATAGAGAAGGAGAAAGCGAAAGTAGCATATAAAAAAACATACATCTTATTACATATTACAGTATTTATTTTTCTACACACTTCTCCATTCTTGTATATACAGGCACTTTCTTACATCCTGCACGGGTGCCTGAGGTTCCACCACAAGAGTCTTGCCTTTAAGTGAAGAGGTCGTTAAAGCTGTTTCTGTAAAGCCTTTATCTTGGAGACAGGGCGTTAACTCTTTATGCATTGGTTATGAAATGGCCGATTGGATTGACTGGCATGCCTGTCACTCAGCACCGCCCTGGGACCAGACAGCTTTGGTGACCAAGCTGGAGAGGGGCTCCTGAGCTGGACTGACCCTGAGAAGACTCCACCTCCGAGCAGCACAGGGAGGAGATGAGGCCCGGCTGCTTTCCCTGGGGCCAGGCCTCATGTCAAATTGCAGAAACAGCCAGAGTACAGAGCCATGGAGAGGCGGGGAGAGGGCAGGCTTGCCCATTCCGGCTTCCACCTCGGCCTCTGACCCTCATCTGTGGAATCCGAGCGGTGAACCAGAAGCCTCTGGAGTTTCTCAGTGCTATGATCCAGTGAATTCCTCCTCTGTCCCCGCGATTTCGCAATGAATGGATGCTTCCCATTCTCACCAAGTGCCTGCTGAAGCTGTTTCCTCAGCCCAATAACTTTCTTCTGTTACTTTCAAATGATCACAGGCTCCCAGGAGAAAGTTTAAGTAAACCTCTCTTCAAGTGCTGTGTCCCAAAAGTCCCAAAGAACTCTCTACCTATAAAGGGCTCTCAGGACCTGGGATGTGTGACCTCGAAAATCCAGGGATCAGCCAGTGCTGCGCCCTGGGGAGAAGGAGGCCTGGGTTGCTGGCTCTGAGCTGCATCCCCTCATCTAGGTCTGTGCTGTTCCTTCACTTGATAACACAGTTTTCCCTTATTCCCTAAGGCTCAACAGATCTTCTGTCACTCTCCATCACTGTATCCTGGGAGTCGGACGTTTGCCTGGTTTGTTAGTGCACGTGAATGCCTACCCAAAATTGCTATGTGATTTTCAAAATGCTGAATTCTGTAGATTCTTTGAAACTGGTGACTTTCACTCTTTCAATTTCCATTTCCATTGGGTTGAACTCTGAAGCATGATTGGGAGAGAAAAGAACACCTTTGTAAATAACAAAAAACAAAACAACAGAAACCTTCACAATGTCTTTAGCTTCACACACTTGTGTAAGGTTGGGGCCAATGTTCTCCACCCTGGCACTATTGGCGTTTTAGGCCGGACAGTTCTTTGTGGTCAGAGACCGTCATTCTTGTTGTAGGATATTTAGCAATGTCCCTAGGCTATACCTACAGGATGCCTGTAGCACTGCCCTTAACCCCCACTACAGTGTGAAAAGTCAAACATTAAAAAAAGTCGTATCTAGAGCAACACAGGGATCCATGTGCCCAGCTGAGCAGTGGCCTTCACTCTGAAGATGCAGGAGCTGCCCAGAAGCTCATCTCTCTTCTGTGGACACGGATGCCTCCTCTTGGTGGCCTGCTACGTGTGATTGGTCCCAAACTATACTTCTGAAGAGTCATCAGTCCCACTGGGCAGTAGACCATGGGTGAAGGAAGCTGGGATGGTCTGTAAAACCCTGGTCCAGTACATACATGCAAGCGTTACAAGTGATCATCTTTGTGGTAGAAGTCATGACAATTAGGAGTGATACTATGTTCTTCTTTGTATTCATTCATGTAACCTACATTGTCTATGTTTATTCCTTTAGTACTTTTTTAAAAGCTCAAGAAATGTAAGAAATGAGAGAGATGTTTCACATACTCTTGGGTGATGTAGCAAACACACCCTAAGCTCACCCCTCCCCAGTGATCTATGTTTTGGATGATCCACTGCCCTGAACACAAAGGGGCTGTGGCATAATTCTAGACAACAGAACGCAGCAAATGTGATGGTTACATCTGATGCGAGATTCCGCCTTAGCAAGTGGAGCAAGAGAGACTCCCTCTTGCTGACTTGTGTAAGAAGGCTGCCGTCCTGTAAGAAGGACGTGATAGGCCACGTGGCAGGAACTGTGGCAGACCCTGGATGCTGAGAGTGGTTCCCAGCTGATACAGTTTCACCAAATCTCCACCCAAATCTCATCTTGAATTGTAGCTCCCATATTTCCCACGTGTTGTGGGAGATAATTGAATCATGGGGTCAGTTTCCCCACACTGTTCTCACAGTAGTGAATAAGTCTCATGAGATCTGATGGTTTTATAATTTCCCTTTTACTTGGCTCTCATTCTCTCTTGCTTGCTGCCATGTAAGAAGTGTCTTTTGCCTTCCACCACGATGGCGAGGACTCCCCAGCCATGGGGAACTGTCAGTCCATTAAACCTCTTTTTTAAAAAAATAAATTACCCAGTCTCAGATATGTCTTTATCAGTAATGTGAAAATGAACTAATACACCAGCTGACCATCCCCCCGAAAAAAAGAAACTTCAGTTCTACAACTGCCAACAATCTGAGAGAGCCTCTGCCAGGACCACAGCCCTGACTGACCCCTGAATGTAGCCTGGTGAGACCCAGAGCCGAGGCCACAGTTGAGCTGCGCCTGAACTTCTGACTTACTGAGAGTGGAGGTAACTGATGTGTGATGTTTCAAGTCACTAGGTTGTGGTCATTTATGATGCAGCCGAAGATAACAAACACAGACAGCTTCCCTCTCCTTTGAGAACACATCAGCCAAATGCCTTTCCTAAGTATTGCAGCCACCTTTGTGCTAAGAGAGTGTGAACCCTTGACTATCCAGTCAAAAGCTGCTGCTTTTTCACCAACCATAGCACCAGCCTCACTCCATTTCTCTGACCTTCCAGGACAGTTGTTAAGACAGTCAATCGCACAATTACCCCCATTTCCAGATAGCACTCTGAGCATGGCCTGTGCATTTTTCAGGGTTCTCTAAGGAGACAGATCTAATAGGATAGATGTATATATGAAGGGGAGATTATTAGGAGAATCAGCTCACATGATCGCAAGGTGAAGTCTCACAATAGGCCATCTGCAAACTGAGGAGCCAGGAAGCCAGTCTGAGTCCCAAAACTTCAAAAGTAGGAAGGCAGGCTGGGCGCAGTGGCTCAAGCCTGTAATCCCAGAACTTTGGGAGGCCGAGGCGGGTGGATCACAAGGTCAAGAGATCGAGACCATCCTGGTCAACATGGTGAAACCCCATCTCTACTAAAAATTAGCTGGGCGTGGTGGCGCGTGCCTGTAATCCCAGCTACTCAGGAGGCTGAGGCAGGAGAATTGCCTGAACCCAGGAGGCGGAGGTTGCAGTGAGCCGAGATCGCGCCATTGCACTCCAGCCTGGGTAACAAGAGCGAAACTCCGTCTCAAAAAAAAAAAAAAAAGTAGGAAGGCAGACAGTGCTGCCTTCAGTCTGTGGCCAAAGGCCTGGGAGCCCCTGGCAAACCACTGGTGTAAGTCCAAGAATCCAAAAGCTGAAGACTTTGGAGTCTGATGTTCAAGGGCCGGAAGCATCCAGCACAGGAGAGAGATGATGGCTGGAAGACTCAGCTAGTCAGCTCATTCCAACTTCTTCTGCCTGCTTTATTCTAGCTGCTTTGGCAGCTGATTAGATGGTGCCCACCAATATTGAGGGTGGGCCTGCCTTTCCCAATCCACTGTTTGAAATGTTAATCTCCTTTGGCAACACTCTCACGTACACACCCAGGAACAATCCTTTGCTTCCTTCAATCCAATCAAGTTGACAGTCAATATTAACCATCACAACATGTTTCCTTGACCCTCCCCAAGATCACCTTGTATAAGCCAAATCCTCCAAGTCTTTCCCAAGGCCCTCTCACTGCTGCTGAGCTGCTGCTGGGCCCCAATGGTGCAAAGCCTTCCTTCTTGTGATGAGCCAGCCAACGGCCTCAACTTTGCTGGGTTACAGGCATGTTCCTGGTGGCCTCTGGATGACATCATTAACAAGATTACAAACAAGATCATGTTGATGCATTCCAGTTTCTGCATAAAATTTGAAAAATCATTTATTTAAAAATTACCCACACCAAAGATTTCACAAAATAAAATCAAAATCCAGGGCTTATTAGTAGGTAGCTCATACGTGTACCTGCTTCATGCCCGCTGTTGTCATTGATGTCTGGAATGAAGTAATGAATTAGAAAGTCTTCAAACACAGAAGAATGGTTTGATAAACTATATTTACACAGTGTATATGCCACATATAACATAATTACTGTGTACTAAAAGATAAGAAATTATAATTGTGCATTTTAGAAAGATTTGGTCAAAAGAGGAGGAGGGATAAGGACTTTATCATGATTGTCAATTTCCCAAGCATTTCTGTAAATTAGGAGCTTACTGTACTAACTAGAAATGGTGGATGGGTTTTTAACTTCAATTCCACACATCATGTCCCATCTAAATGCTCTGAGGTGGTAACAGCAAACTGTGTCTCAGATCTTCTGCAAGCCGAAGTGCTTTGGGGTGATTGCATATTCCAATAACGCCCCCTGGAGGCCAGCCTGGCCAGGGCCAGTGGACACTCGTCCCCATGGCAGCAAGTCTGTGCCTCATCTCAGCTGTCAGAGTTTGGTTTTCCACCGTGATCCAGCTGCTAATCTGTCCCTACCATGTGCCCCTCACCCGCTACCAGTCAGTGACTCCTAGCTCATGCAGTTTCCGGTGTTCACCTCTTGCTGTCCCCTGCCTGGCCCTATATATAAGTTTGTGTCCATGCTGCATTCAGTGCATGAAATGCTGAGAGCTGTCCCCAGCTGACAGCCACCAAAGATTCACTGATAGAAGACAAAGGGGATGCAGGGAAGAAATCTGTTACACCCGCGAGACAGAACTGCCCTTTTACATCAGTGCATGGTGGGGAAGCGGGGAAGGCAGGGACATCCCAGCTGTACTGCGGAAAGACCACATTTTGAAAGGTGGTTTCAAACCACGTGTTCAGTCAGATGTAGAAAATGCCAGCTGTTCCTACAGGGATTACGGTCATGGGAATCTTCTCTTACTCTGCAAAGGAGAAATGGATCTCCTTACAACAGAATTATAAAAACCTGCCTTGGGGACTATCTTTCCTTAGTTAAATATCATAAGAAATATGGGCAAAGCACTCTAGCCTGGCATAATTTGGCTCTTCAGAAAATCTATCAGAATTTTCCAAAAATTGAGAAAAAAGATATAGGATCAAAATGAGATTTTTATGAAATGCCTCACTAAAAAAGAGCTGGTAGAGAATTTTCCTGAAATAAAGTAGAAAATATCAACAGAAAAAAAAAATATTGCAAAAAAAGCCCATATCTGTGTGCATCCTCAGACATTATTTGTAACTATTAAGACATTTGAGACACAAGTGAGGAACCAGGTATTACATAGAAGAGAACAGTAAGAACAGAAAATTCCAGCTACATCACTGGAACTGACCCAGCGTCATCTAACAAATAGCCACTGTCCACATGCTGATGGCTGATCGAGACTCAGATCCCACCCCCCGGAGTCTCACTGATGTGTGGGGCAAAGGTGCGTACCGTCCTTAAGGCTGGCTTAGAACAGCCACGCTACATTCACCATGTGGACATCCTTAGGCATGTTCTAAAACTCTGAAAATATAAATTAGGCAGCATTTAAGATGAACTTGCTGGCTGTCTATAAGATATGTGAGGGAACCTTCATGTGAATTGTTTTGAAAATTCAATATGGCCAGTCACGGTTGCTCATGCCTGCAATCCCAGCACTTTGGGAGGCCAAGGCAGGAGGATGGCTTGAGGCCAGGAGTTCAAGACCAGCCTGGGCAACATGACAAGACCTTGTCTCTACAAAAAAACACAAAAATTAGCTGGTGCGGTGGTTTGCACCTGTGGTCTCTGCTAATCAGGAGGCTGAGGGGGGAGGATCTCTTGAGCCCAGGAGGTCAAGGGTGGAGTGAGCCATGATTGCTCATTTGCACTTCAGCCTGGGTGACAGAGCAAGACCTTGTCTAAAAATAATAATAATAAATAAAAAAGAAAAGAAATGAAAATTCGATCTGGCTTCCCCAAGGTCATGTCTTCCATTTTTTTTCTAGTGGGTTTTCATGGGGTCATCAGAAGAATGATGAAGATAAAAACACGTGAGCTCCCTCTTAGGCGTTTTGGAGCCTACAATGGTTAACTTCATATGTCAACTTGGCTGGGCTATGGTGCCCAGTTGTTTGATCAAACACGAGTCTAAATGCTGCTGTGAAGCTATTTTTAAAATTGGATTCATAAATTAATGTGGGTAGGCCATCCAATTAGCTGAAGGCCTCAAAAGCCAAAACTGACATGTTCCAAAGAGGAAAAAATTCTTTCTTGAGACTGTACCACAGAAACTTGCCAAGGTGCCACCCTGCTGCCCTGTGGAATTCGGGCTCAAGGCTGCAAGATCAACTCTTACCTGAATTTCCAGATTTCCTGCCTTCCCTGCAGGGAATTTAGGGCTCACTAGCTCCTCCAGTCACTTGAACCAATTCCAATCAATACATAAGTAAACAAACAAACAAATCCATCTCTCTCTTTATCAATCTATCTGTCTCCAATTGGCTCTGTTTTTCTGGAGAACCCTGAATAACACAGGGGCTGCAGGTCGTTTCCTGTCTAAGGGTAGAATATCTGAGTGCCTGCGCTGCTCCACTGTCTCTGCTAAGTGGCCATTGTTAACTTTCCCTTCCTCACTTCCTTTGACCCCTTCCACTCAGTACAAACCCAGGCTATTTATTCCATCTTTGGGTCGCTTATCAAGGGAAGATGAATTGTGTAAGACTAGGACAAAATGAAGAAGATAATTCTACTGCTGTTAATGCTACATAGTTTATTTCAAAGACAAACAGAAGCAACTTTTGGACTCTGTATTGTTTAGAATCGCCTCTTCAATTGCTTTCTTTCACTAACAAGGCATTTTAAGGGATGATTCTTTGGCATGGTAGAGAAAGCTGTGCACCACTCATTGACCTGACAGTCAGAGAATAGTCATGGAGGCCCTGTGGGGTACTAGGCACTGTGCCAACCACTGTCTCTCAGAGTTGAGACAGACACCCTGCCTATATGCAGCCTCATAGACATAATATAATACTTAGTATTAGAGATGTGAGACCTATAACAACAATTGTCAGTATTTATTGTCTGCTTATGATATCTTGGATACTGATAGAAGTGCTTTATGTAAGTTAACTCATTTAGCCTTTGTAAAAACCCCAGGTGATAGGTCCTGTGTCTATAATGCACTTTAAAGTTGTAAAAAAAAAAAAAAAAAGAGTTCACTTGTTTCCAATTGCTGCTGTAACAAATTGCCACAAACCTGATGGCTTGAAACAACACAAATGTTTTGGGTGTGACTTACAGTTCTGAAGGTCAGAAGTCTGAAGTCAGCCCATTCCAGTGTCTGAAGTCAAGGTGTGGGCTGGCTCCTTCCGGAGGCTAGAGAGGAAAACACATTTCTTTGCCTCTTCAGCGTCTGTTGGCCACCTGCATTCCTTGGCTTTTGGCCCCTTCCTTGACCTTCAAAGTGCATCACTCCAGGCTCTGCTTCTATCTGCACATTGCCTTTCCTCTCTATCAAACCTCCCTCTGCTTTCTCTTATAAGAATGCTTGTGATTACATTTAGGGCTCCTCTGGGTAATCAGGAACAATTTCTCCACCCCAGGATCTCTAAGCCCAATTATATCTGCAAAGTCCCTTTTGCCAAATGAGGTAGAAGGGGTTGGCGGTAGGTAACTCTGGAGCCATTATTCAGACCACCACCTGCAGACACAGCAACAGGGCTTACCCCAGATGATGGTGCTGGTCAGTGTTGGCATCTAGAGCCACGGCGGACACTTTTAACCACCTTGCATGGTCCTCAAAGAGAGCTGCACTCAACAGTGAGCGCAGGACACCAAGGCAACTACAATGACCTGGCCACGATGGCACTTCTGCTACAAAATGCTGCTCCCCGAAAGTCCTCCCAGAGCAGGCTGGTGAGAAAGCAAAAATGAGCTTGTCACTTACCACAGTCAGGGGAGCACCACCTGGATTACCTTAGGTTCGTCTCGGAAAGTGTGGGACAAAGGAGGGACATTTATGAGGTTTTCAGTGTGTAGCTTAAGGCAGGTTTTCCAAAGGGGAGGGTGGTTAGGATTGGTTAGAGTTCATGGTATACTCATTTAGGAGGGATGTGTGCCTCTCCTAAGGTATAACAGAGAACATCTAATGTTCTTTACTATAAACTGAGTAGCCGAATGTCAATTTTAATTGATTTTGGAGAAGTCATTGAAATTAACAGAAATGTTGTTTGTTAGTTTAATCTTCCTGGGCAAGAGTTAGCTGCAGTAGCAATGTCAGGTTGGTTAAGACAGTGGAAGAATAAATGGACATTAGTGTAGACAGTAAACTAATGTGGGTGTAGACGTTTAGATTCTCAACACTCAGCCCATCAAAAATCCCCAGGTGAGTTGAGTCAGAGGAAAGAAGCTCATGTCACAGTGTGAGACTTTTGCCTCTGGGAGGCCCCCACTTCATAGAAAACCCAGAAGTCACCCCAAGAAATTGAGAGAACAGTGGTGAGGTGGGAGAGGAGACCCTGGGTGACCTACAGAGCAGGCAGCCGTCAGACAGGACATCTTCTTCATGCGACTTCCAAAAGCCACACCCAGAGTGACTTCCAAGGGTGCGTTCAAAAGGAAATGAAGAAGAGAGAAGAATTCCCTAAGGGACAGCGGCATGTGCCGCAAGGGGGCAGCTGCCGAGTTCTGATCTGCACACCCACTGGCCATGTGGGAGGGTGCTGTTACACCGCAAGAAAGAGCATGCCAGCTACTGCCCGCTGCAGTGAATCTGCAAAGCGGGCACAATGTGAACCTTTAAAAAAAATTGGAAAAAAACAAGAAGGCCATTTTGTTAACCACATAGACCTACTTCCAGTGAAAGTTCAGTCTGCAGCAAAGCGGGGGAACAGAAATTAATGGTACTAAGATGTTGACTGTGTCTTGTGTCTTCATATTTTAATTTCTTTCACTTACTGGGCACCAGTTTTTCAGCCAGATACATTATATATGCAATTACTTCAACACAAGGGAAAGTCTTGTTGTTCTCATTTTACAATGAGTGAATAAAGACCCCCTTCAAAGGTTATTTGGCCACAGCTACACAGTAAGAGGCTGTGTCCTCAGAGTCTCCGTCTTTGCATCACGCCACCCCCAGTATTTCTAGAAGACAAGCCCCTTAGCTTCTGCTCCACTTCCTGTTACACCGTGCTGCGTCTGCACAATATGTATATATAAATCTACACACTGGCATAAATCATCCTCTGCAGTCTGTGTCCATCCCTAGAAAGCTCTCTTCCTTGGAAGTCCAAATTGTTATATGAATCCTTTCCCTGCCCTTCCCTGACTTCCCACAAAACTCAATATATTCTTGCTGCCCAAATTCCTTCCCTGCAACTTCAAGACCCCGAAACCCACTTTTACATAATCTTTCCTTATTATTCCCTAGACAACCTTCCCTGCAGCCATATGCTAATACATAGCTCCCTTCATTAAGCCAATATTTTTATGCCAGGTGCCTTTGCCAAAATTGTTCCCTCTTCCCTGGGAATGCACTAACTCTAATGGCTCTGTTCTTGGCAAAATCCTGTCTTAGCCTCCAGCTCAGAATTCAAGGCCCACCTCCTCTGTGAAGTATGCCTGGATGTCTGGTGAAAAGTCCTGCCCTACCCTGCTAACCCTGGTTGTGCCTCTGTCACTGTGCGCAGTGAAGAGTACCTTGCACAGGGCTCACCTGGCCAGTACGTGAACACTGTGAAGACAGGGAGTACATCTTCACCATCTCTAGCTCCCCAGAGCAGTGCCTGGCCTGGAGCAGATGTTTAGCTTGTTTAATAAATTAGAATCGAGTAGGAATGTGTTGATTTCTAACATGAACTCTTAGTTTTCTGGGAAGATGTTTAGATGAGGAAATCATGTACTTTATTCCTAGAACATATGGGAGTTTCATCAAACCTAGTGGGATATAGGAGTTCCCCCTAAAAAAAAATAGCAAAGATTTTGGATAAGTGAATTGAAAACATAAACTCTGGCAGAAACAAGGATTTCTTTTTCTTCTTTTCTAAATTAGTACCACTTGGTTCAAGAACAAGAGGTCACCTTTGTCAAGTTTAAAATTTATTAGATTTCCTTTGCTTCTCTCGAATTTTAAATCTGTGACTTAAACATACTTCATGAGGAAAGTTACACTGTTCTCTTCATGTTGCTGTTTATCAGAGAAAAGAGATGCTTTACAAACAACGCTGCACTTCACAGGATTCCTCATCAATGAGTCAATAGACTTACTCCCATTTAGGGAGCAGGAAATCTCAGATACAAGTGAAAAAAACATTTTATGCACAGAAGACACGCATAACTGAGCTGATGTTAGAACACACGGTATTTACCATCACCCTCCAGGGCTGATTGCATGAGCTGTTTCCCCATCCATGATTCCCAAATGTCCATTTCAGTTGAATAATCATGAATTAAACCCTGCTTTATGAATCAATTTATAATATGCATTGTGGATGACACAGTGATAATCTGTGGTTCTCAGGATTTATGACCTACACATTAAAGTATGCAGAACAGCTGAAGAGATAACAAACCAAAAAAAACATAAAAACAAACAAAAACTTCCAAGAGATCGCACAAAGCAGCGTGAGACTGAGTGCATGACCCAGTGCTTTCCTAAATCCTGTAGGAGTTCACAGGACAGAGTGATTATTCTGAGCTAGATAACTTAGGGACAAATTATGGGAAATGTGGGCTTTGAGGAGGAAGTCAAATGTGGCAGGATTTGACCAGATGAAGGTAGCCAGTCAGCACTCTCCATGAGAGAGATGTTTAAAATGAGGACACTGCATGACCAGGGGGCTGAGAGTTGGTGTAACGTAGCAATCAGTAATGAAACTTCAAAGACGTGCGGGAAGCAGAGAGGGAGGATATCAACCCATACTATGGTGTTGGGGGCTTTGTCTTGTAGGTTACCTTAGTGACTGGCTTTTCAAAATAAGAAAATGACATGCTTATTTTTGTTTTGTTGTTTTGCTTTTCTTGAGACAGGGTCTTACTCTGTTGCCCAAGCAGGAATACAGTGGCACGATCATAGCTCACTGCAGCTTCAAACTCCTGGGCTCAAGCGATCCTCCTGCCTCAGCTTCCCAAGTAGCTGGGACTAGAGGTGTGTGCTACCATGCCCAGCTGATTTTTTTTGTAGAGATTAGGTCTCACTATATTGTCCAGGCTGGTCTCAAACTTCTGGGATCAAACAATCTTCCTGCCTTAGCTTCTCAAAGCACTGGGATTACAGACGTGAGTGTCTGTGTCCAGTTCTTTTTTTCTTTTTTTAAAAGAAAACGAATGTGTCAAAGCTCTAAAAGATGGTGGAATGAGATGAGTGAAGCCACACCATAGATCAGTAGGTGATACTGGGTATACCCGTGTGGTAATGGAGCCTGCCTGCGCTAGGAGTGAGGCAGTGTGGATGAGAAGAAAGAGGAATTTAGAGAAGGCATGGAGGAAACAGGGAGCAGAGAGTTGACAGAGAGAATGAGCCATCATTGATAGAAAGGAGGAAGATAAGCTAAGAAACCAGCTTGGGAAAAATCAAGAGTTCATATGTGGTTTTGTGTCTTCTTCCAAAGCAGTGGAAGAAAGTATCCAAGCCGTACTCAGGCTAACAAGCAAGGAGCAGGAATCACCAGCGATCACAAACATACAGGGACTTAATGCCGAGAATCAAATGCTTCCAGTAGGGTAAAAAAGCTGGAGAAGGGATCTGTGCCCCTGGCTCCAGGCATAACTCTGGAAGGCCTTTCTGAAAAGCTGTGCTTAAGGAAGAAGTTAGAATGAGTGCCACCCACCTAAAGTGCCACAGAAACCTATTTAGGCAACTCAGCATCTCCACACCATTCTATGCTGAAACTGCTGCCATACTGAATGACAACAAATGATCCTGCCCAACACGATGGATTTATTCCCCAGACAAATGAAAAGCAGCCCATCTTCTCTGCAGAAGAAGAGCTATCCAGGGTCTTGTCTATCAGCACCTTCATCACTGGAGATGTTCTTGTCAGTCACAATCATAACCTCTGCAAACAAAAGACTATATTAAGGCATCAATCACTGCCCACACCTCTATCAAACTAAAAGAGAAAAGGGAAAAAGAAAAAAGGAACTTGGCTAATACAACTTTCCTGGAACGAGAAAGAAATTTTAGTTACTATAGTCTTCCTTTCTACCAGTGATCAAAAAACTTATTTCTATAAGGGATCATAATTATAATTATTTACAATAAACTTCTTTTTGTCTATTCAAAAAAACACTTTGGCTATTTTCTTGGTAAATAAAATCTTCATTCTTCACGGGTTTGATCCCTCTGGGTCCTGTTTATATTGGATCGTTATAGTCTTGCATTAACTTTTGCCACTGGTTTGGCAGTACTGATGTCGCTGATGATAACCTGGGGTTTCGCATTCCTGATCTGGGAACTGATGCCTTTAATCAAGGAAAGTATAAAGTTAGAGGAACAGGAACTCAACATTTGTGAGTGGCTCATTAAGGGTAATAACAAAGGGAGGTGGGGCACGGTGGCTCACGCCTGCAATCCCAGCACTTTGGGAGGCTGAGGCAGGCAGATCACCTGAGGTTGCGAGTTCAAGACCAGCCTGACCAACATGGAGAAACTCTGTCTCTACTAAAAATACAAAATTAGCTGGGTGCGGTGGCGCATGCTTGTAATCCCACCTACTTGGGAGGCTGGGGCAGGAGAACTGCTTGAACTAGGGAGGCAGAGGTTGCAGCGAGTCCAGATCATGCAATTGAACTCCAGTCTAGACAACAAAAGTGAAACTCTGTCTGAAAAAACAAGGAGTTGTGTATTCTCACTTCCAGGAGTCAGGGGCTCATATATTTTGGCCATTGGGAAAATAGCCTCACACCTTGGTCATCCTTTTAAAGTGCATACTGCATTCTATAGGACATCACCCAGTCTCAAGTGATGCCACTGACAGATGTTATCTGTGTATGCAAGAGGTCACTCTCCCACTGTTTAAGGCCAGCTGCACATGTGTGTTAGATAGGAAGACTGCAGAATGCCATAGGAATAAGGTCATTGCTTCACTTCTCTTGCTATAAAATGAGTTATTAGGTCAGAAACAAAGTTTATGTGATACCATAATCGTATTAATGCATTATTTTTGATGGTAGTATTGGCAGAAGCATTTCATACCCAAAATGTCTATTCCAGAGAGGACAAATAACTACTGTTTTTTTTTTTTTCCACAATAAAATGGGTCTTATGTAATGAACCTTCCCCTGCATGTCTATCTGCCCCCAACAGAATGACTTCATATATGACAGTCAACATCATCCACTCTTAACAGGAGGCACATACAGCAGGGATGGGCCAAGGCAGCCTTAATGAGGGAAAGCCCATGTTGTTGAACTCATCTTTAATCTTCATCCCTGACACCAGGGCCGTCTTATTCCTGAGCTCATTGGGAAAACACAGATGGCATAAGAAAAGGCTGGCTGACATTCCCAGGCTGGTCATCTCCACCCCTTGGTTCCTGAAACACTTATCTGAAATTGATGCCCTTTGGTGAAGATTCATAAAGAACACAAACATCTTAGACTCTGTGCTCATACCTCTTCTGCAGACCTCTTTGTCACCAATTCTCCAGGTTTATTTCTTTCAGGTCCTCAAGTATCCAACCTGCCATCGACTTCCTGTGAATCAGTTATAAGCTGTACCTCCGGACATGTTTCCTTCCAAGAAAAAATGAGACATGACACATTCTGCTTGATTTCTTCCCTTGGGAGAAATTCCCTTTACTACTCTTCTGTTGGAGCAAACCTGTGAAGAGCTGCAGAAATCTCTCATGAGCTGTTACCAGCACACCATGCAGAACCTTCTGTAAGTTAGCATCCACATTTGTTTCCCTCAGACAATCAAGGGAGGCCACAGTTGAGGGCTGGCTACAAGAGAGACACCTGTGTGCGGCCTTGGTGGGGATGCTGAGAGATGAGTCTCTGGATCACGCTTACGCTCGGCCTCACATATGCCACTTTCATTCCACCCAGTGCTGTTATAAAAGTCAAACTGTGTGACTCATGATTCAGATCTTAGGATTATTTGATGTCCCATAGTTAGGCATCTGGTCTCCACCAGGACCTAGGAAAAACAAAGAGCCATTTCAGAAAAATAAAAAATGTTGTAGTTATTTTCCAAAAAAGCGTTACTAGGTGATACGGTTTGGATTTGTGTCCCCCGGCCAAATCTCATGTCAAATGGTAATCTGCAGTGCTGGAGGAGGGGCCTGGTGGCAGGTGACTGGATCACCGGGGCAGATTACCCCCTTGCTGTTCTCCTGAGAGTGAGTTCTCACAAGATCTGGTTGTTTAAGAGTGTGCAGCGCCTCCTCCTTCTCTAGCCACGTAAGGTGTGCCTGCTTCCCCTCTGCCTTCTGCCATGATTTTAAGTCTCCTGAGGCCTCCCTAGCCATGCTTCCTGTACGGCCTGTGGAACCATGAGTCAATTATAAATTATCCAGGCTCAGGTTGTTCTTTATAGCAGTGCAAGAATGGACTAAGAAAGGATTGCAAGTGGCTTGCAATAGTTTCCATGAAGCATCTGGTCCTTCCTAATTCATCAGCTAGGATACCAGATAGCAGGTCTCTGCCCTCTCTTGCTTCAAGCTCTCCTTAAAGCTGTATTTTCAAGGTACTCAATAAGAGGATCAGAGCACCGTACCCTCCAAAATCAAATTTAAAAAAAAAAGCCTGACCAAATAAAAAAGGAGCACTGAGCTTCATTTCAATATCAAATGGAATGAAAGTTTAATGCTTACTTTTTAGTTATAGGGCGTCAAATAACAATTGTCTTTCGCTCCCCACCGCTGGGTTACATCTGGACGAGCAGAAGCTTCACAGGCGTGGGGGCCCTTACACGTTTTCACTGGACTTATCTCCTCTGCTCCATATTACATGTGATTGACAGGACATTTCTGGCTTGCCAAGTTCAGTAAGTGTGATGCCATCAAGAACTTGAACCAATATAGTGCCCTGTAGAATGGCGAGATAATCAAGTTCCCTAGGGCTAAACTGTGACAGAGAGTAGGAATGCTGGGATCTAGCAAAAGTGAAAGAGTCCTGAGTATCTGATACATTTTGCCCAAACTAATGTTCCTTTTACCCTGGCTTAATATCTTTGTAATATATTCCAAGACATATTACCAGCTTCTTCAGTAATTCAATATGAATAAATGAAAATTATGTAATTAAACATAAACAAATTGTAACATTATAATAGCTTTGATGAGTAATTCTTCTCTTCCTGAGTCAGATTCTATACTGTGCCTCTAACGTATGCAAGGATTCGATTGTAACTATATAGGTGCAGAGGTAATGGGAGAGGTAGAAATTGGCATGAAAAGAACTGTCCTTTCTTTAAAGCTGTATCAGGTGATGACAGGATTGGCCTCATCAAAGGAGGGGCCTCTGTTAGCAAGAGGAGCTCTGAAGCCCTCTTTCCTTGCCTCTTATTCTCACTCTTAACCAATTTCCTGTATTTGCTAAAGAAGACCTGGTGAAGTTCTGAATCAACTTACACTGTAATTCAGTCATTTGTATGATTGGCCTCCATTTGGGACTTTTGGCTACATCAGGCCTGCAGCTACAAGAGATGAGCATTTGTTTAGGACTTAGAGATTTGTCATTGGACATACCTTGAACTGAGTATGTAAACTCTCAAGCCGACATTTTCTTTCTTTGAACTGTTCAGTTTGGTCACAAGCAGCCGGCTCCCCACCCTCCTCAGAGTCCTCATTCTCACTATGATGTTGCTGCAGTCACTGGGTCCTCCGTCTGCCTTCAACAGGCTTTGTATTCCCAGGGTCTGCGGGAGATAATTTAAGCAGCTGTTTCCTAGTGTGTCAAAAGTCCAATTTCTCATTTACTAGTGGTAATTAGGTCCTTATTGCCCTCAAATCCAACCAAGGCTGATAAGCAGTTCTAGGGTGTTGCTCCTAGGGACTGTTGCATACAACTACTTTTGCTACTAAATTCCATATTAGCAAGCATTAAATTGCAAGAAATAAAAACAGGCACAAAAAGACAACTACTGTATGATCTCACTTATATGTGGAATCTTAAGAAGTTGATCTCATAGAAACAAAGTAGAGAGGCAGTCACCAGAGTGGGGGCTGGAGAGATGGGGGAATGGTACATGTTGGGAGCTAAACGACGTGTACATATGGGCATAGAGAGTGGAACGGTAGACATGGAGACTGGGAAGGGTGGGAAGGTGGGAGGGGTGAGGGATAAGAAATTACTTAATGAGTATAATGTACATTACTCCAGTAACGCTTACAGTAAAAGCCCAGCCTGGGTCACCACTACACAATATATCCATGTAACAAATTTGCTCGTATACCCCTAAATTTATACAAATGTTTTAAACAAGACACAAAGTTTCAATTTAACTGGAGGAGTAAGTTTTGGTGATCTATTGCACTGCATGTTGACCACAGTTAATCATAATGTATTGCATATTTCAAAACTGCTAAGAGGATAGATTTGTAACATTCTCTCTCTACCCACACAAAATGTAAGTTAGTGAGGTGATGGATATATTAATTTGCTTGGTTTAATTTTTCTACAATGTATCAATTTTTAAGCCCACCCTAACCATTTTAAGTAGAGAGGACTTTAAAATGGAGTGTCCACAATGTTGCTGTACACTGGATTGGAAAACTAGTTCCAGACTTGGCCTTCAGAAGGGACTCTGGAACACTGCAGGCCCATGCAGGCCAAAGGCTGCTACCTCTGCTGAGTGAGGAAGGCATGGAGTCAGGATCAGAGCGTGCACCCGGTGCCTGGAAGTCCTCCTTTCCCACGGAAACAAGAAAGCACCAGCCATCACTGCTGCGAAGGGTCTTGATGCCTGCAAGACAAACAATATGGGGGTGGCAAGGCAAGTTCTCCTATACAGCCAGAGCAGCAGGGGTGGGTCTTGCCCTTGCTTCTCCCTTCCACAGCTTTTGTGAGTACATCTAATTGTCAGGCTCTAACTCACATCCAAAACTCTAGCTATGAACATGCAGGGTTAGCTGTCTAGACCCTCCGATCCACAAAAGACCCACGAGAAGGAAGATTAAGGATGCTGTTGCCAACCGCCTCTGTCTTCCACATTAAGACATGTTTAAGATCAGAGATAATAACCTTAGTCTAATGCAATCAGTTTCCTTGACTGTGATTCATCACGTGTCATTTGTTTGCAACTTGTGTAACACTGGAGAAGTTTGCTCTTTTCTTTTCTAATTATTTTTCTCCAATTTGATTTCATTTCCATTACTTAAGTTTTAGTGTCCTGTGATAGCTACTTAATCTGAACAACTAATCTTCAGCTGGGGAATTAACTAAATGAGTGCTGAGCAAGCATTTTTGCTCACTTCTTTAAAATAGCTACTCTCGTAGGGTCAAGCGTTTTGCTTTTTATATGATATTCACAGACAGCTCTTTAAATAAATATCCAGATATAAACTATATATGTATATATATACATATATACACGAGACAGCATCTTGCTCTGTTTCTCAGGCTGCAGTTCAGTGGTGCAATCACAGCTTCCTGCAGCCTCAACTTCCTGGGCTCTAGTGATCCTCTTGCCTCAGCCTCCTGAGTAGTTGGGACTGCAGACACACACCACCACAGCCAGCTAAATAGAGACGAGGTAATGCTGTGTTAGCCCGGACTTAAAGCAGCAATTTTTCCAGTGATATTTTATCACTAGGTTTGTTAAGGCTTCTGCAGTTTTCTTTTATGGCTTCAACTGAGCAGGCACACTTTGCTCCTAACTCTCAGTTACTAGACTCAGAAGTGCCTGAACCTTTGTGGCTTAGCTGGGTTATACTTTCATCCAGATATCAGCTGTTTAACACATTCATTCATTCACTCAGCTCACTGATTCAGTAATCATTTCTTGTTAACAGATGTGTAGGAAACATGGTCTGGGCATTGGGGACATGGCAGTGAGTGGGTTCTGCCCCCTGGGACAGATGTCAGGGCACAAGGACTGGAGAGATGATGTACACAATGAGAGGTGCTGGCAGTTGCACACACGCTGACTACGGCTGGTTGATCCCCTGACAGGCTGGGAGGGGTGTGGGAGTGGAGAGGAGTGGGGCAGCCTCCTCGGTTTTCAGCCCTAGCAAGTGGGGGAACGGGGCACATGCAGGGAGCGTGCTGCAGGGAGATGCTCCTCACAGGACCCGGGAGAGAACCGACTGCCTGGGATGGCCATGGCCATGATGATGGTGGCAGGACAGGCAGACAGCCATCTTACCAACAAGACTCATACTGCTTAGATGTGGGGAGGAGACAAAGGAAAAAAAAAAAGGAAGGACCAAGAATGATACCAAAATAAAACAAAAAAGTTTAATATTCAAAACACTATCAAGGACATTTCCCAGAGAAACTGGAATAGAATGGACCTTGAAGAACTGGCTGGATTTACTGTCTGGGATGGCAAGGGGGTGTCACCTGCACACCAAGCCCAATCTTACAAAGGGGCTGCCTGGAGCCATGCACTGTGAAGAATAAGAGCTGGGCACACACAACAACCGAGGAATTGACTGGGAGGCGGGTGAGAAGGAGGGGGAGGGGAGAGGGAGGGGAGGGGGAGGGGAGAGGGAGGGGAGGGGGAGGGTGGGTGTGGATGCACATGCCTCAGGAGGGGAGCACTGAGCAGAAAGTGATCATAAAGTCACTTCCTCTACTTCTTGTTTTTTTTTTTTTTTTTTTTTTTTCTGAGACGGAGTTTCGCTCTTGTTACCCAGGCTGGAGTGCAATGGCGCGATCTCGGCTCACTGCAACCTCCGCCTCCTGGGTTCAGGCAATTCTGCCTCAGCCTCCTGAGTAGCTGGGATTACAGGCATGCACCACCATGCTCAGCTAATTTTTTGTATTTTTAGTAGAGACAGGGTTTCACCATGTTGACCAGGATGGTCTCGATCTTTTGACCTCGTGATCCACCCGCCTCGGCCTCCCAAAGTGCTGGGATTACAGGCGTGAGCCACCGCGCCTGGCCCCATTTCTTGGTTTTTAAATCATTGTTGTCTGTGGGCTTTGTCCTCTGTGCTCTCTCTTACCCCAGATGAAGTCTTGGGCATGCCCCCAACCTTCTCAGTCACTCTGAGACAACACAAAGTGCAGTGCGATGTGCTGTCACCTATTTCCCGACTGCAACTAGCTTCTCCCACAGACGCGAGCAAGACGAGTGTGGGTGGGTAGGAGTGCGGCATGACAGGCTTTTTCTTTGCTCCAACATTTTCCTTATTCACCAGCTAGTGAATAAGGTCTCCACCTCCAAGCTTGGGGTGGGAGAAGAAGGCATCAAAAGAAAAAGATGCAGTCTTTCACGGCTCATTCAGTTGTAACCTGGGTTCACCAAGCGCTCGAGTCCAAAGTCAAAGAACAGGCTGGTGGGGTGAGCTTCTCTCCGGCAGGGAGCTCCTCGGGACGGTCCAGCATCTTCCACACATGACTGGGGCAGGGTTCAGCTCCAAGACCCACATTACACCCAAATTATTTTAAGAGAGAAAAGGTAAAAACAAAACACTAAAATATCACAGAAGGAGCCACTGCGACAAGCAGCTGACACCCTTGGGCTGGAGAGAACAAAGGAAAGGAGAGGGAGGAAGCAAAACTCAGAACCCTGGAGGAGCTGCCGCCCACAGCTCACACACAGACATCTGAGGAGGGACATTCTGGGCTGATGCTGGGGTCACTGCTCTTGGAGCCGGGGCCCTGTGGAGCCGGGAACCCAACTTTGCTGGTATCTCTGAGGGGCTCTGCGTGTGTCAGAGAAACTGCAGACCAGATTCGTATGCTGCTCTGCTTGTAAACTGCCACTGCCAGGGTGCAAAACCAGGGACAGCAGGATGCTGGCAGGACCAGGAGTCAGATAGGAAAGAGTGGGAGGCACAGCCCCTCTCCCACTTCTCATCTTCTGCTCGTCTTGGGTGCATCTGTTGGCACAGCTGAATAGGACTCCGACAGCAGAGACGACGTGTGACTCCCAGTCCCCACATCACAAGGCAGAGGATAAAAGGGAATGTGTGGGGTTGAGAGACAGTAGCTTAACCACCAGCTCAGCATCTTGGGATTCATCCCTCTTCCAGTCAACAGGAAGTGACAAAGAGCATGGGAAGGCCCTAGGGGCGATGCCCCTTCTGCTGACGTTTGGCTGGTAGAACGTAATCACATGTCAGATTACGGGAGGCTGGGAAACCCTTGGACGCCTAGACAAAATGGAACCAAGTACTGGTGAGCGGCTGCCACTGTCTGCCACTGGTGCTGTGTGGATACAACTCAAAGTGAGGACTTTCCAACTGCGGACATCCAGCTACAGTCCTTTCGATGGGGGATGGAAGAGCACAGTGTTATTCCTGGCTGCTCACTTCCACTCTGCTTCAGACCTGCTTTCCTCCCAGCTCCCACTGAGATGCCCAGCATATCCAGTGTGCAGAGACCCTGCTTCATCCCAGTGCTAGTGAGCATGAGGCTCAGTCACCTCCAACCCATCTCCTGGAGCTGTCCCGTGGTTCCCCTGGAACCACTCTAGTGCACGTAGTGTCTGACCCTGAGTACTTCACTTCATGGTGCACTGCTTTCAACAAAAGCTCTGGAAAATAGCATGATTGAGAGGTAACTTGATTTATTAACATATACGTCCACTGAAATGGCTAATAGATGTAGTCTAGAAACCAAGGAGACCCCTCACCGACCTCAGGTGAAAGAGAAGTCTGTCCCTCCCTTTCCTATCGCTCCTCAGAGGTAGGTGGGGCATGCCCTTGCTGCCTGTCTAAGAGAATCCCCTCCTCAACAGGTGTCACCTCTGCGCACCTGCCTTCTTCCTCCTCCAGTCTTGGAAGCAACAGGAAGTTTCTCACGTGACCAACTGTTACAGCTGCCAGGTGTTCACAAATCTGAACTGTTACAGCTGCCAGGCATTCACAAACTCACAAGGCAGAGTGGGCTCGTCCTCCTTTACAGAGGGCAACTGCAGCGTGGAAGTCATGCAAGTCCTTTCAAATGCTGCTTTATCTATTTTTTCTTTTCTCAATCAGCTTCCTCAGGTTGAAGAAAATTTTGCTTTAACAATCATATTAGTTTTGCATTCTATTTCAAACTGATGTCTTAAAACTAATTTTTTTTGTCTGGTTTCTAAGTAAAATCAGTGTTTCAGGAAGAAGCAACATGTTTACCCTCTGGCTCCAAATCACTTTGAGGGTAAGCGCTGAGGCTGTGAGCAAATTGCTGATATCTGGAGACAAGTTGAAAGCCCACCACCGCAACCTGAGAAAAACAAGCAAAGACAGCTTAGGACTAAGCATGGCGGAACGTGCCTGGGCGGACAGCTAGGTGGTTCCCACAAGATGCCTTCCATCCCAGGATACCTCAGAGGATGGCCTTTCCCCTCCGCAAGAGGGTTCGGTTATGTCCTGATACCGTTGGAAATTCTATTTGTGTGGAAAACACACAGGGAAAGACAGACATCTTGTGGGCATATCATAGCATTACATCACAGGTCTGGAAATTAATACCTAATAATCAGGTAATATCACTGAATAACATGTTAGTCACAAAGAATTCCATCAAACATCTCTCCAGCTTTTAAAAGAGAAAATGAACATATAGTTCATTTTTCTTATGGTTAAATGCATCAAATAACACATAGCCTTGAACTTCCAAAGAGCAGAGAGCTTTCCGTTTTGAGTTCTCCTTGGTTTCTAGACCACATCTATTAGCCATTTCAGTGGATGTATATGCTAATAAACCAAATCTACAGTTATTGCTCAATCATGCTAATTCCAGAGCTTTCATTTTAAGCAGTTACCAAGTATCTGAGAGGTAATGAGCGCGTGGGGCGAGAATTGAGACTTTTTTAGTTGGATCCTCTGAACAGCTGGCTGGATTCGACAGGCACAGGGAATCCCAAGACCAGAGTGGAATGCAGACATTCCTCTGGGTCTTAGGGTTTCTCTGGCAGAAAAACAGAAACTTTATCTTGGAAATTTGACAAGAAAAATGCTTGTATAGAAAAAGCAAACCGTCTTTTTCCTATGAGTAAGCTGAAGATATATTTATCTATTTTCCAAAATGGATATCACCATCAATAAATTATTAAAAACGACTTTCTGTCTAGTGAATCCTATTGAGTGGGTCCAATCCTTGTCACTTTTTACTTAAATTACAGTTGGTCCTCTGTTAAGCAAACACCAGCACACATATGTCATTTGCTTAAGAATTTAAAGACAGATGTGAGATTCCAAAGCCACACCATTTGCTGCAGGACAGATGTTTGCTTGTTTCCATCGTGAGGAAAGAACAGGTGTGGACCATCACGTGGGAAAGAGAAAAAATGTAATTTTGACCATTCCTCAATTAGTGGCCTACATAAATTCTCATTATGACCAATAGTCACTCCTGTTTTTGTACAGCCTGCACGCTAAGAATGACAAGTGGCACAGACATGTGTGACCTACAACGCCTAAAATATTTACCACGTGGCTCCTCAGAGTTTACCTATCCCTGCATTTCATAAACAAGACTTGTTTTCATGAAATGTTTTGAGAATTGGCTTTGAGAAAGGTAGGAGAAAATGGAATTTTATTAATATTTTTGAAGGGAAATATTTGTTGTTTCTTACCTTCAATTATTTGCAGCAAATCTGACTCCTTTTGACCTTCATTTAACATCTACTGTGCAGTATTTAACGGGAAGACTCATCTCTAAGATCTAAAAGTCACTATCGTCCAATTCAAAATGTGGTGTTATTAAAAAATTACTCAGTGCTAAGGGGCAAAAAAGGTGGGAGAGCCTTGGGGTTGCGGAGGTAAGCCACGGAACCCGGAAGAGCAGGTAGGATTTCCACACCTAGAGCTGGAAGGAAGTGAGTTTCAGGCGAGGGGAAAACAGTCGCAAGGGTGCACAGGCAGGGAGGCAGCAATGAGAATTCCAAGTTCCCCTAATGATAAAAGTGCATCCTACCTGTGGGTACGATGGTGTAGTGTCTCTCTCCAGTAATGTGCTTTGGAAAAACACTCATCTAAGTAATTTTAAATAAAAGGAAAGTTATTGTGAAGATGAATTTGTCTGGAGTCAGAGGCTAGCGCCGGAATGATCATGATCCCTACGCATCTCTCTCTCTAATACCTGCTGCCCCTTTCCCTAATGGGTCATAAGGTCCGTCTTCCACTGTGTAGCTGCATCCCTCTGTGGATCTGCTCACTTCCCTTTTCTCTTTTAACCTTACTGTTTTCTGCCTACCTGAGGCAGAAAGCTTTCCTTTTTCTGAGGAAAGCTGGGACTTCGATCAAGGGCACGTCCTCAGTTATGTACACGCCTGTCTTGCTTGGGTGTCAACGACAGGACACCTAGCTATTGCTGCATGGCGCTTCCTCCACTCCACAGCAGGTGGTGTCCCGAGTGTGTAAGAGAGGCAGGGGTGCGAAATTTGGAGAAGAAAACCCAGAGAAAAATGTAGACTGATTTTTTTTGGAAAGGGTGTTTTCAGTTGCAATTTCCATACGGAGGAGCTAGGAAATGGCTGGTAAGGTCTAGACATTAACACAAGCACTCTTTCTCTTGAATTTGGACTTTTTAACCAGACGATGGAGGCTGTGAGAGCCTTCTGAACAGGGTATTAATGGGGACAAGCTATGATTACTAAAAAGACGATTCTGGTGGTGGTAGATATGGTGACTGGAGATAAATACCTCGGTTCAAACGAGATCTGAATTTACTCACTAACTACGGCTACAACTAGTTTTTTTTCCTTTTTCTTTCCATTTTCTCCCTCTTCCAAGAGATACCAAAAACAGGATTTGGAGGTGGCAGGATAATAGCCAAATGGGTGGGCAGGGTGGCCAAGGATTCCACCAGGCTTTGGGCTTGGTGCCCACAGCTGGGCGTGGGAACCCGTCGCTCGGGAATCAGGGGCTGCCGCGGCGACCGGCGTGGACAGACGACCGAGGAGCGAGAGGTCGGAAGACAAGGGGACCGTCACAGGAGCAGGGGAGCCGCCACCCGAGACTAAGGCCGTGCAACCAGCGTCGAAGCGCACTGGGCGCGGCCTGAGAAAGCGCACGATCTCCGCCTGCCCCGCGGCGCGTCGGGAAACGTAGTCCTCCCTCTGCTGCTCCCTGGCCCGGGACGGGCTCCGGGACAGCGCCTGTGCCTCTAGTTGTAAATCACGCACTTTCCAGTCCTGGACTCTGGGTCCTTCCACTCCGGCGGGCGTCTAGAGCTTACGTCACGGGCGGGTCACCTCCCACATAGCAGTTGGCTTTAGGTGTTTATGGGAAGCCTGTCGTACAGCAAGCTGGAGATAAAGGATTGACCGCAAAAAGTGGAAGGAATGCACCTCCGATGCCTCTACTCCTCTTGGGTGCTCCTCTGCGGGCGGTTTCCCCGTCGCATAGCGCAGCTGCACTCCAGGTGTTGCTCAGGCATCTCTTTAGGCAGCCTGGCGCCTCGGGAAGGGGCGGGGCCAGCCAGGGCGGGGCGGGGCCCTGAGTAGACTGCGTCGCGTCCGGGGGCCGCGCCGGGTAGCGTTTCTCTTTAGTGCCTGAGGCAGCTCTGGCTCGGAGAGCCTTTCGCTAGCCCTACGGGGACCTCTGTGCACGGATGGACCCGCCCGGACCCGGCGGGAATCGGCCGGGCAGGCGGCGGCCCCGGCGGCATCAGCAGAGACAGGACAGGGCAGAGGCCGCGGGCCCCTGAGGCGTGCGTGCCCACCGGGCCCGGCAGCGGCACCATGATGCCGGGCGAGACCCACTCGGCGGCGCCCGGGACGGCGGCGGACCTGGCGCGATGTCAGGGCTGCGCCTCTCTGCAGCAGGTGCGGCACCTCCCGGGGCCGCGGGCGCGGGGGGCGACTCTTGCTTGGCCGTCAGGGATCGCGGGAATGTGGGGTCCGGCCGCGCGGGCTGCGCCTCAGTGCGCTGCTCTCCCTTCCCTACCGAAGCTTCTGGTTGCTCGTCTCCCCAGCTCCCTTTTTCCTACACTAGTTTTGGGGACGACTTCCTTTGCTTTATTTAGGCTTGAAACCCAGAGTTCATTGACCGGAATGCCCTGGTGTAATGGTGGGGGTGGAGTGAGCGAGTTCTGGAGGGCCCGCACCTTCCCTACCCGGCCTCGGAGCTCCCTAGGGCTGACCCTTAGGTCAGTGAGTGACAGGTCAAATGCTGAGGGCAGTTATCTCTCTGAGGGCAGGGCTTTGGTCTTCTAGCTCATCCTGAGTATTTGTTTGGAGGCAGAATCTTACGTGACATGTGTGTTGTCTGAGTCATTAGACTCCAAGGCTCTAGGGAGGCATTTCAGTTTGTGTCAGATGTGCCATTCAGAGGCTGATTTTTTCAAAAGCAAGCCAAGTAATTGGTCACGTCAATAGCATGTCAGTTGTTTGATAAAAGTACTTTATTTAAGGCATGTAGAGACTGGAAGTATCTAACAGCGGCCTAGGCTCTTCTCTATAGTGACAGAAGGGAGAATTGCTAGAGTATGGCTCCAGATCTTATGGAGTGGTACTTGGGAAATAGTCCCCCTCATTTCCTACGACTCTCCTAACTGCCTGGTGTTGGGGGTCTCTTTTAACTTCCTACTATCACGGTTTCAGTGATAAAACAACTCACCACCACTTCATCACCTACTCTGCTTAGCGTTCTAGGAACTACAGACATTGTGGTGAACAAAATAGGATCTGCTCTTAAAAGTAGGATGCAAGTGTGTGAATAAGGCTTTAGAAGATTTTAGGTGTTAGAAAATAAATGAGGATGTTGGAATATTGGTCTTATCTCTTAGCTAGGGTAGTCAGGTAGGGTACTTTTGAGTCAGTGAGTTTCAGATATTTGCATGAGAAGGATTGGGCTGTCAGAAGAGACATGGGAAGAGCTTTCTGGATAGAGGGATTAATAGGTGGAAAGGTTCCTGTGGTGAGAAGGAGCAGGGTGTCTCTGAGGAGCAGAACATAGTATGGTTGGCATGAGCATAGTGCAGAGGGAAGATGGTTGATGAGACCAGAAGGGAGCGCAGTCTAGGTAGGCCATGCAGGGAAACTTGATTTGCGTTTTAAGTGCAGTATCTGTGAACTGATTGCAAACATTTTAAGTGTTGAAGGGAGGGGAGGAAGGAAATGTGCTGCTTTTGTGAGTAGAAAGGGAACTAGTAATTCGTACGATCATTGGCTTCATTGAGCTGCGTTGTGTAGATGTAACGCGCCCCTCCCTCCACCCCAAGAACCTGAGTAGAGTTCTCCCGACTCTTTAATACATTGTATTTATTATTCGAGCCAGTTCATTCACTTAACAAATGCTTATTGATCATCTGCTGTGTTTTAGACACTGCACTTATGGCAGTGGGGAGCTAAAGACAAAAGTTCTTGACCTCTTGGAGCTTCTGTTCCAGGAGGGTGGCAGGATAAATGAAACATTTTGTGTTAGAGGGTAATAAAAACATTGTTGATGAATTGAACAGAGATGGGGAGGGAATGAATGGATGAGGACTAGGCCAGTGGCTGCTGGAATTTAAGTAGGGAATCCTGGAACGTTTATATTGGAGCAAAGGTGAGACAGTGAGCTCTGTTGAGACCTTGGAAGAAAAGCGTCCCATACAGTGAAAACATCAGATGTGAAGAACTGTAGCAGGAGCTGGCTTGGTGTGCTTGGGAAGAGCAAGAAGGCCAGTGAAGCTGGAGTGGAGTGAATCCTGGGAGTCAATGAAGTCAGGAAGGTAGGAGGAGGGCCTGATTGTGTGGGCTCCTATAGACCATTGTTCGGGTTTGGGCTTCTCTGATGGAAACGGTTAGTCTTTGGAGGCTTTTGCGCAGGAGAACTACTGATGTGAATTTTGCTTTTCAGTCATGGATCTGCTCTGGTTAAAATTAGCAACTGTATCTTCTGGTTGCTTAGGCCAGAAACTAGATGGCATCCTCTGTGCAGCTCTTTTTTCTCACAACCTGTATACAGTTGATCAGATTCTGCCACTCTCCCATCATTATTCACCCACTTTTCAACATTTCTACTGCTTCCACCATGGGGTGAACGACTCTAATCTATGGCCTAGAAATTGAATCTCCTTCCTTCCACCCTTGCCGCATTCCTGCTGTGGGTTTTCAAAACATCAGTAAGAGTAACCCTAGATCCAGGGGTCTGCAGACTTTTTCTGTAAGAGCAGAGTCACAAGTATTTAGGCTTTGGGGACTTGTTCATAGCTACTCAGCTCTGCCATTTTCATGTGAAAGCAGCCATAGACAATTCATTAAAGGAATGGGTATGCCTGTGTTCCATTAAAACATTATAGAAACTGGAGTAGGGCCTTAGTTTCCAGAGCTCTTCTTTAAGTCAGGACACTATTGCATTTGGATTTTCTGTGGCCTGGAATTGGATTACCTTTTTAGGTGAAAGTTATGAGTAGAGTGTGGAGGAATTCTGTAGTTGTGCAAAGTGAGGCTAGAAAAATAGGTTCCTGGCAGTTTATAGAGAACGTTGAATGGTAACCATCATAAATTCTTGTACTTATTTCTGACAGTGTTATGGGATGGTGAAGGTTTTTGCATAGATGCATTAGGATAGTGCTTGTAGTAGAAGTAACAGTTGGTGGTATACAGCATGGATTGGAGGGAGTGCGACTAGATATGGTAAATTTTACTAATACATAATCGTGATAATAAAAGCCTAAAGTAATTGAAGTTTCCTGGGAATGAGAATAAAGAAGAAAAAGGTTCTGAGTATGAGAGAGTGCAAAGAATGGGCGGGTCTCATCTCAGAAAATGGAAGGTCCAGAGGTTTAAAACTCGAATGACCATGAGAACTGTGGTAGATACAAGAGGAAGAAGAAATCAAGACCAAAGTTAGAATGACATCAGAACTAGGAGTTTTCAGCCATTTTCAAATTTAATGTTTGTGGAACACAGTGCTTCCAAGGTGCCCTAGTATTCCTCAAGGAAATAGCAGGCCATGTTAGATGTGCACTGTGTTCAATGTAAGAATTTTATTTGGGCTGGGTGTGGTGGCTAACACTTGTAATCCCAGCACTTTGAGGCCGAGGCAGTAGATAGTGAGGTCAGAAGTTCAAGGTCAGTTTGGCCAAGATGGTGAAACCTTGTCTCTATTAAAAATATGAATATTAGCCAGGCGTGGTGGCATCTGCCTGTAATCCCAGATAGTCAGAAGGCTGAGGCAGGAGAATTGCTTGAACCTGGGAGGTGGAGGTTTCAATGAGCCTAGATTGAGGTACTGCTGCACTCCAGCCTGGGCCACAGAGCAAGACTCCGTCTCAAAAAAAAAAAAAGTAATTTTATTTGGTGGAGGAGAGGTGTGGGGATAGGAAAATAAGGCATTGTGTTCTGTCACCTAAAGGAATCTTTGAAACTGTGGTGCCAATTCATGGACTACGTGCTGTCTTAGAGTCAGTGACGGAAAACCCACTAGCTGATTGATGTGTGCTGGTTGGTTTTCCAGTTGATGAAGGGGAACATGGAATGGTGAGGAAAGGAGAAACAGATAAAATGTGTTAGAGGGTTAAACAGGGAATGTGTTCCAGAGGAAATCAAGAGTTCCAGAGGGAATCAAGATCAGAAAGAATGAGAATTAAGGAAAAGCAATTCCTTTGGTCGATTGGTAGACAACCGCTTTTTGGAAGTAATTTTCTGCATGTATTATAACTACATCAGGTTCTGTATTTCAGTTAAACTTTTGTGTGAGATAGAAACTAAAGAGGTTAGATACTGAGAGAAGATATTCTGCACTATAGTTTTAACCCCTTGATCATGCAGAAAATTTACAAGCATAATATAGGAGTCAGTCTTTCAAATAATAGGCAACCATATTGGTGTTGTGACTTCATTCTGAGCTGTAATTTGAATGTTAGGCTGACTTGCCTCTATCTTGAATAGCGGTTTATTCGCACTGAAAATCTGCCTTTCATTTCTTAATCTTCCATGTCCTTTTTTCTTCAGTTGTTGAAGAGATACAGTACCTTTGCTGAGATCATTATTTGGTTCAGAAGTGTACAGATTGACTGCATTTTATGCATCTTTTGTTCGTAGTCTCACAAATTACTTTATATCTGTTTTGTCACTCTCATTGTTGACAGTAGTTTATCGCTGATCCATAGCCCAGTGCCCATGTGGGTTACAGAACTTTGGCAGTCAATGTGGGTCCTCACTCTAATCATACTATGTACGATTAAGCAAAGTCTTAAGTTGTGTGTTTTTAAGTTAAACTAGTCAAACTGACATAGTCACTTTATTCTGGTGAAGGAGAGACCCATATTTGCTGACTTCACTGCAGTACAAAACAATTGAATTCTCTTGGGGATCCAGAATGAGAGTTTGAAACACATGATTTTATCGTTCGTCTTATGTAACTAGATTAGATTCAGTGAGTTTGGTGTATGGTTGTCCTTGGGGCAGATTTGAGCCTGTCCATAAACTTGTGCTAGACTCCCAATGATAATTGTTGGTGGTTTGAGTTTCATCGTTTGGAACTTGAAACATTTTCTTCCACACATACTGATTTAGAAATGGTTCTATTACAAGGAATGCGCACAAAATTGTAATTCATTCATTTACCAAACACGTTTATTGAACACCAATATATATATGATGCCATGCTGTGTTTCAGAATACAATCATGAACAGAAGAGGTGTGGAGCTCATTCTAGTTGAGATTACAGTTAAGTAGAAAAGCAAGCATGGTATATGTATAATATAATAAATATTATGGTAAGGGACATATGACGTACTCTGTGAGCATATAGGAGGGACAGCTATATAGGGCTTGTGCCACCTCTGGGAAGGCTTCATAAAAGTGAATCTAAATTGAGGTCTGAAAGATGATTTGCAGTTAACTAAGAGAGAAAGGATGGAGGGAGAGTGTTGTAGACAGAGAACAAGTTGTGCCAAGGCTTGAAGGGGAGAAAGTAGTTGACGATAGATGAAGCACAGAGTAAAGGTGGGGATGACAGAGGTGGGGCTGGAGAGACTGGGGTTTGCTTTCCCAGCACCCAGAAGCCACCCTCTTGGTTTTGGTGGGTGGGTGTGGCTGGGGCACAGTTAGAGAGAGGTGGACATTCCCGCTTTGTCACCCTGTTCTGGTCTATGCTGTACCAGAGAACAGCTGAGAAGGCACACTTATCTCTGCTAGAGATCTGTGTAGGCTTTAATTTTAAATAAGAGCAGTTAATAAACAGCAAGCACACCAGGAATAGGAAATATGGTTTATCGGAGAGGAGTCATGCTGAAAAATTAGGCCAATTTCTCCCAGCAATCAATAAATGTGAGTAGAGTGATTTTTAAAAATAATTTATTTTGAAATAATTTCACACTTACAAGAAGGTTGCCAGAATAATGCAAATAACCCTGATGTTCTCAAATTCACAGATTGTTAATACATTACTGCATTTGCTTCATCATTGTGTGCTCACGTACACTTTGTCTGCCTTACATGCTCCAAGGTATATTTCCTCCAAATGTGAATATTTTCCAACATGATTAACCTATACCCCTCCAAATCAGGGTAGTAACATTGGTGCAACTGTAGACCTAGTCAGATTTTGCTTACTAGCCCGGGAGTGGCTTTTTCCTTTCTTAGTCAAAGTCATGTCGGGAATATGTGTTGTATTTTATTATCATGTCTCTTCAGCCTCCTTCATTTAGTCTTTGTCTTTCTTGTTTGTGAAAGTTTAAACAGCAGATCCTTGCATTCCTCAGCAAACGTTTTACAACTTCTGAAGACATTTTTGGTTGTCAGTGTAGGAAGTCCTCTTAAGAGCACACTCAGGTTTCAGTACTCTTAGCATATAGTTATACTCATGGGTGTGGTTTCTTACAGGGAAAGGATGCAGAGTGAAATCAGTAAAGGGAAAAGGCAGATGGGCAAACTCTGGGAAAATCAGGTTTCTGAGAGTGTTTCCCAGTGGAGTCACACAGGACATGCCTAATTGCTCCAGAATCAAGTTGTAACAGCACTTGTGAAGTGTTGTCTACTGGGGAATCTCATTAGGGACCTTGTACCCGAGTTTTTTATTGGGGACTAGTCATGTAGTTACCTCTGCCTAGCAAGCACCAAGATTCCAGACTCCCACAAGGAAAGCAGGTATTGAGCATAAACCACACATAGTGAGCCACTGTCATCGGTTTACGGAATGATGGGAAGGAACCCTCCAGAAATCTGAGTCCAAGGGCCCGCCTTGGAAACAGGTCTTGCTAAGGATCTTGTTCTCAGGCCTGCTGTGTTAATTGTTTGCTGCTCACACACCTTGGAGCTTGGGGAGTGCCACAGCAGCTGGTGGAGGCCAGGGATTCTGCTGAACATCCTATCTTCCTTCTAGCCCAAAACGTTAATAGTGCTGAAGTTAAGAAACTATCCTCTCTTATATATTTACTGATTTGTTCTAGCACACTACGTATCCCATTATCATCTGTATTTATTTGTTTGCTATATTATCTGTATACTTACTGCCTTAGCATAACCACTTTGCCGGCTACATTGGCCGAGTTTTCTGTCACATCCTCTCAGCCAATTAGTCTGCTAGCGTTCTTCTTGTCCTGTATACTCAGCCAGGCATGATTCTACTTCCCCAAGAAAGGAAGGCAGCAACATTCACAGTGGCAATTCAGGAGGGTATTGTGTAAAGTTAAAATTGTCTGCCATAGGGGAGAAGTAAATGGTGAACAAAATCTTGAGTAAGAGAGTGGACTGCTCTGGGAATTGTGTTTGTGAGTAAGTATAGCTTGAGAAAATCACCCAGAAGGCAAAGAAAAACAAAAGATGGTAGTTATCACAGAAAAGAAGAGAGAATTGAAAATAAACCTGAGCTTTCCAATAGACTGTATAATAGAAGTTCTAGAAGAAGAGAGGAGGAGTGCTAGGAGAAAGCGTTAATCAGGGAAACAACCCTTAGTGTCTCCTGGAGAGGAAGAACACCTTGAACCTCAATTCTTCCTTAGCAGTTGGACCTGTGCAGGAATGAATGTGGGTCAGAAGAGCCTACGTGTCCTTCACCCAGGCACACGCTGCTTATTTTCACAATTGTGAGGTTCATTATTTAGAGACCTTGGTTTCAACCAACGTAAATGACATTGGAACCTAATTGGAGGAAAGCAAAATGTTTTATTAGAATATTATAATATCTAACCACAGATAATACAGTATCTGACCAAATTTGAGCTGATATGCAGCAGGGCCTTAGGAAATAATGTTAGACGGAGACTAGAATCCTATTGGATAACTGAGAAATCTTTTGTTTTCTCATTATAATGCTGTTTTATGATCCTAAGTTTTTTAACCCAGTTTAATCTGAAAAGGCAGCTAGATAGGTGTATAAGATAGTCAGCAGCCCCCAGCCTCACTCATCCCTGCTTTCCAAGAGAGAACCATTTTTAATTGCTTGCACTAGGTGTTTTATAATGAACTTCCCTTTTGTTAAGTAGTAGACTCTCATTGCTGACTTTGGGAGGTGAGGATTCAGCTGTCTTACTGCCTCATACTCCACCATACCTAAGCATATCTCTTCTCTCTCTATCCATTCAGTATAGTTATAATTTCAGTTAGATCAGTATTTGAAGTTGACATTATTATGACTGTGTTATTTGAAGCAAGCAGTGGTGTTTTCTTTTCTGCATGGTTTCTTGTTTTCCTTGATAATGATTATATCTTTAATTCAACTTTTCATCCTGAAGATGTTAGTGAGTGCTTCCTCTATGCCAGGGACTGGATTGAACACTTTATATGGTGCATCCTATTTAATCCTGGTAGTATGCCAGTTATTTAAACTCTTTGTGCTTCAGTTTCTTCATCTGTAAACCTGGAAATAGTACCGAGGCAGTGGGGAGGTTAAATAAATGTGCCCAAGGTCACTCAGCAGAAAGTGGTGGTAGAATAGGAATGTGAATCGGGCTCTGTGAGTCTGGAGCCTAAGGTTTCTTTGGGGTCTCTGGCAAAATGCTTGACAGCTCATAATGACATCTTGAAGCATCATGGGAAAGATGAGCAAGGGTACCTAAGAACTTAAAAGAGAATGGGAGAAAAAAGAGGAAGAGTCACTTTGACTTTAGAAAAAAATAATAGTTTAAGTACATGACAAAACATAACTGCATTCACTTGCATGTCTCTTCCAGTTTGGTATAAATACTCAAATGCTTTCAGTCTTTCATTTTCTTCTCCCTTTGAGCTTTGGGGCCTACTCTCATCAGGTACACAGTGTCATTCTGCGGACTCTGTTCAACTTAATCTCCATTCTGAAGGAACATGTTTACATCTTTCAGTACCTCCCTGAGAAAGGATGTCTGGGAAGTAAGTCTGTGGAGACTTTGAAAATTTGAAAATATTTATCGTATTGAATTTTACCGTGGAATTACTTCCCTTCACGATTTCAAAGGCTTTCTAGGTCTCTTTGAAGTCTGAACCCATTCTGGCTCCAGATTCTTTGTGTATCAACTGATTCATTTTATTTTGCTCTTGGGATTCTTGTAGGATCTTTACTTTGTCTCCAGTGATCTGAAATTTTGTGTTCTTGTTTCATGGTTTGAATCATGTTGGAGTCTATATTCCAGGCCCTTTCAATGGGAAATTTCTAGGTTTGCTTCCAGGAACTTTTGAATGTCAGTATTTCTTTGGTAAGTCTCCATCTTTGCTTTATTCTTTATGTGGAACTCTTATTGTTGGGTATGTGGATCTCTTGAATTGATACCCTAATTGTTTGTTCATTTATCTATTTTTTCTTTCTCATGTCTGTGTTTTTATTTTCTGGGTCCTTTTTTTTTTTTCAACTTTATGGTCAGATACTTTGAGTCTTTCATTTCTGCTTTACTGTTTTTAATTTAGCGATTACAGCGTTACTGAAATATAATTTACATGTAAAATGCAGCCTTTTGTTGTATACAGTTCTGTGGTTTTAAGTATGTTCACAGAATTGTACAGCCATCACCAGTATATAGTCCTAAAACATTTTCATCCCCCACCTTCCCCAAAGAAAACCCTATACTAATTACCAGTTATTTTCTGTCTTTCCACTCTTCCTCCAGTCTCTGGCAACCACTACTTTTGGCTCTATTGTGGAAAATTCATATGAATGAACTCTAGAATTTTACGTGGACTTTTGTAACTCGCTTTTTAATGTTTCAGGGTTGGTCCATGTTGTAGTATGTATCATTCGTTCGTTTTCATCGTCAAATAATTCCTATTGTATGGATATATGACACTTTGTGAATCCATTCATCCTGTGATGGACATTTACTTTATATTCACTTTTTGTCTAGTGTGAATGGTGCTGCTATAAATATTAGTGTATATGTTTGCCATGGGCTGTGTTTTCTGTTCTCTTGGGTATATACCTAGGAATGGGACTGTTGGATCATTTGGTAACTCTATTAAACATTTTGAGGAACAGCCAAACTGTCTTCCATAGCAGCTGCACCATTTTATGTTTCCACCAGCAATGTGTGAGAAAAGCATCCAGTTTCTCCACATCATTACTAACACTTGTTATTATCTGTCTTTTAATTTTTAGCTATCCTAGTGTGCTCATTTTTAATTTTTATTTCACTTTTAATAGCTCTGAATATTCCTTGTAAAAATAACTTGTTTCACAAATCAAACATTATTTATCTCATATTAATAAACATTTTTAAAGATTTCTTTTCAGTGTTTGTTTACTTCAGGTTGCTTTTGCTTGGTTGAGTCTCTTTCATATAGCAGGTCTGTCTCATGTTTGGAAATCCTTGCAAAGAGTGAGTGGTGGATACACTGAGAATGTGGGGCTTTTGGACCCTGAGTGTCATCGCAGGATAGTCTGGTTGGGCCATTTATTGATTGAAGAATATCTAATGTCGTTACCTTTAGATCTTATCTCTAAGAAGGTATTTCCATTCTTCTTCTTGGAAGACAGAAGGACTACACTGTTTGGAAGCTTAATGGAGAAAAACAGGCAGCCAGTCCTAGACCACTGCGCTTAGGTTTATTTAATCCCTGTGCTTTTGACATAGTAAATACACCTGCCCCAATGGTCCATGGTATTGCAGAGACCTTCAAAAACCAAACCTCCTTCTGCTGGATGGGAGAGGAGTGATTTCTTTGAGGCATGGTAGAGGGCTGGGGATTGAGATTAAATGATTATGAGAGGGCCAGGTGCAGTGGCTCATAATGCCTGTAATCCCATCCCAGCACTTTGGGAGGCCGAGGCAGGTGGATCACAAGGTCAGGAGTTTGAGACCAACCTGATAAACATGGTGAAACCCCGTCTCTACTAAAAATACAAAAATTAGCCGGGTGTGGTGACATGTGCCTGTATTCCCAGCTACTCGGGAAGCTGAGGCTGGAGAATTGCTTGAACCCTGGAGGCGGAAGTTGCAGTGAGCTGAGATAGCGCCACTGCACCCCCGCCTGAGTGATAGAGTGAGACTCTGTCTCAAAAGAAAAAAAAATGCCTACGAGAAAGTTTACAACTAGTGCTTGTTTAAGTTTCAGCCACCTTTACCTTCTCAAAAGAGCCCATGTTACTGATTCTCAAGCTTGTTGAAGTTTTGCAGTATAAATGGAGTTGGTTCTTTTCCCCACTGCTGGCTTTCTTGGGTACTAAATCAGCACCCTTGAGTCTGCTTTCCAGTTGCCATTGGTCTTTTATCCTCTTGTCATCCTTGTTGGTTTTGCCTTTTGAAAAAAAAAATTTTTTTTTTGACTGTAATTTTAGCTGGTTTTAGGGAGGGAATAAAACAGATGCGTGAATACATCCTCTCTGCCCAGAAATCTGGATTATGGCCCGCTCTAGTCTGGTATGACCTCATCTTAACCTCTTCATATCTGTAAAGACCCTATTTCTAAATAAGGTCATTCTGAAATACTGTGAGTTAGGACTTCAGCGTGTCTTTTGTGGGGCACGTCATCATTTAACATTTAACAGATGGTGACCCAACAATTCTGTACCTAGCAAAGTATTACTCATGCATGAGAGGTGTTCCTGGTTTACTGCCTCCTTATGCTTTTTAGCAAGGGAAAGGCATCCTACTAATTTTAGTGCAAAAACGGTATAGGCATATCACTTATAAACATAGATTAAAAAAAAAAAGCCTAAGTAGGATATTGGGGAATTGAATGCATAGTGTGTTTAAATAGTGTTTACATAGTATTTGGTTACTTTTATCCCCAGGAATGTAAGCCTGCTTTATCATTAGAAAATCTATAAATAAACGGAGAAAAATACATATTCAAAAATAGATGCAGAGTTTTATTTGATTAAGTTTGGTACCTGTACATGAAAATCTTTTAGCGAACTTTGTAGGCATGGTTAAAAGATATCAACCAATAACCTGGAGCAGAGCAAATTTAATTAATTAATTCCAACTTAAGACAAAGATACTTGTTATTACTCCTACTATTCAGTACTGTGCTGAAGCCTTAGTCATTTCAGGAAAGAAGGCAAATGAAGTGTAAGCATGAGTAAAGGAAAGATAAAATTATCAGCAAATGTTAAAACTATTCACATAGCACATCTAAGAGAATCTGCAGATAAATTATTCACTGCTGGATTAACTTTGCAAATATTTAGATCTTTTGTGTGTATGTTTATAAGTGACATTGTTGTAAAATGAGCAAGTCTTGCTGTAGTCAACAAACAAAAATTAGTAATATTTCTGCATATCCATAATAACCAATTAGGAAATGTAGTATAGCAAAAACAACAATGTAGGGATAGTGCTCATGCTAGTGATAAAAACAAATTAACCTTGGGTGTAAAAGCTAACCAGGATGTAGAAAACATCCTTCAGGAATGCATAGAGGGAAAACAAGAAATTATCACTGTATTTTGATTTTATATATGCTGCCAAAATGCTCTTCATATACTACCCATGAATTTATTTTCCTTACATCCTTAATATGTTTATTTCAGTCTAGCCTAGTGGATGAAAAGTAAATTTTTGTTATTTTAGTTTGCATTTTCCTGATATGAAAAAGGTAGAATACCTTTTTTTAAAAGCCTGTTGTCTATTCTGGATTCTTAATCTGTGAATTGACAGTTTATATCCTTTACCTTTTTCAGTGTAAACCTCTTAATACATAAGTCTGGTCCAGCAGTACCAGTATTTAGACTTTATTCTCAGGAAAAATAGAATTGTCTGACAAAGGAATAGGCAGGGAAATTCATGGCATGCTGTCTGTAAGGACTGGAAAAGGACCTAAATGTCCCTCAACAGCAATTTGATAGATTGAGTACATCAAAAAATATATTTGTATATGTGGTGGCCGTTCTGAAAGTTGAAAGTTAACAACATATTAAGAGTGATTTTTGACAGATGGTGAGACTACAAGAGAACTTACACATTTGACTTTATATATTTTAATATGTAGATGTTTTAACATATATAACATAACTGAGAAGAAAGGCAGATATCATAAAGGGAAATATTACTGTAACTATCAAAATAATTTGGATTAACTAGCAAAAGACATTTTTGGGATAATCAGTGAGAATTGAACATAGTTTGGATAATATCAAATTATTACATGTGTTGGGTATGAAAGACTATTATGGTTATGTTTAAAAGTAAGCCCTTATTTCTGAAGTATTTAGTGATGGAAAAAGGAGACGTTAAAGGAAAGAAGTCAGTTAATGAAAAGAAAAATTAGCTCATTTAAAAATACTAGGAACATTATAACAGTATAACTAGGGATGTTTTTCCTTTCAGGTTGATAGCAATAATTTAGAGCCAAATTTGTGGTTGGTCCCTAAAGTGTAATATAGATCTGTGTATATACACACATACACACACACGCACACACACACACAGAGGTGTGTGTATATATATTTTGTTTTATTTTATTTTATTTTTTGAGACTGAGTCTCATTCTGTTACCTAGGCTGGAGTGCAGTGGTGAGATCTCAGCTCACTGCTATCTCCGCCTCTTGGGTTCAGGTGATTCTCCTGCCTCAGCCTCCTGAGTAGCTAGGATTTCAGGCACCCACCACCACACCTGGCTAATTTTTGTATTTTCAGTAGAAACAAGGGTTCACCAAGTTGGCCAGGCTGGTCTCGAACTCCTGACCTCAGGTGATCCACCTGCCTCGGCCTCCTAAAGTGCTGCGATTACAGGCATGAGCCACTACGCCCAGCCTAGATTCTTATATATGTTTCCATTTAATCTTAGTCTATTTTAATATTTCTATTCACCTCCTCCATGGTTTTGTTGTTGTTGTTGTTGTTGTTTTTTTATAATTTATGTGTCTTTTTGGGTAGTCTTTAGTCCTCTGAGAAACAATGCAGGGTAAAGATTGATTAATAGTCAATTTTTACTGTGATTGACAGCGAACTAAAAATAGTTAAATATGCATTGAACTCCGTGACTAATTGCACACAGTAAAAGCATATTTACAACTAACCACTTTGCTGTTAAAGGAGTACTGTCATTCAGATAAAGAAACAGGTTTAGAGAGAGGCTGTGTGGGCTCAGATTGTGCTCATACAAAATATAAATAATACATTTACGTATTTCTATATTTATGTAATTATTAAAATGCTTAGATTTGATAAATTAATGCTACAGAAATGAATTACACTTAAAATAATTGCATGTGATCAAAGCAAACAGCTGACTGGCTTTTTTTCTTTCAGAATTTGAATGAATATGTTGAGGCATTAATTACCTTGAAACAAAAGATTATCAATACAGAGTAAGTATATTTTCAAGTTTGGCAGAACTTAGTAAAACCTGACAAACTGGCTGAAGCAGGCTTAGGCCCCAGGGCTGGAATGAACATTAGAGTTTCTCCTTTGGAGGCTTACATGGTGCTGATAACAAAACTCCCCAGGAGCTTTGGGACTTGAACGTTTGTTAGAGGTTCACAAGCCTTTAAAACAAAGCTCATGGGTTAGTAGGAAGTTATTTTTACTGAACTGGACTTTTTAGAAAAGCTATTTTCTATCTTCAAAACTTTAGCTTTACTGCTGGACCTCAAACCTCCCAACAGTATTTTATAGTCATGGTGTGAGGTTTACTGTTTTTTTTTTTTTTTTTTTTTTTTAGCTTTGTAATAGTCTCATGAATGTATGAGCCAAGATATTACTCAGATCAGAAGGACTCTAAATAAAAGGCTTGTATGTCAATGTGATACTTTTGGGAAATTTAAGGTGATACAGTCATTAATTTAGCATACATTTTTTTCAGGAAATATAGGAAGTCTAGAGGGTACCTTGCATGGTTTGAAACATAATTTTAACATAGTGTATTTTGTAAATTAAAAAGTAACCTAATTTTTCTTTTCTTTGTTGCAGTAATTTGTTAACAGAGTATCAGAAGAAATGTGATGATATCCTTTTACTGGCATTTCTGGTGAATTTTGGAATTGTGTATAATTCCTGAAAGAGTTGGGGGAATTGTTTATCATAGTTGCCTTTTGGAAGATAGTACTTACAGGCTTAAGTAGGGAGTGTGTCTCACAAGCACAGTGCACGTGTTTAATGATGGGTTTTAAAATGGGGAGATTATTTTTCTTGTTGATTCTGATTATCTTAAGGTCTCATAAGCTTTTTAGGGATGCGTTTCTCTAATTTGTACTGATGATGTAACTTTTTTTAGGTTTAAGAATAGTGTGAAACTGAATGTGATACTGTCTGAATGTTATTTTTTGAATCTACAAGAATTACAGTATGGGAAATTTAAAATGCTGGGCAACTGACTTTTATTATTTTTGTGATTTATAGGGAAATGTCTCTGTGTGTGTGTGTGTGTGTGTGTGTGTGTGTGTGTGTGTATAAAACTCCAAAATCATTTAGAAATAGTGTAACTGTGTATTCATGAACGCTCTTGAGCTGTCACTAGACAGTTCTTGGCCTTACACTCACCATTTGTTTGATAGCCATTTAATGAACTCAGTTGTGGAGTTACTGTCTGGTCAGGTATTTTTTTAGCAGTGGGAAAAAGATGTGTGTAATTTTTCCTTTCATGCCTTGCAGTGATAACACCTTGATTTAAATCTCCCCTGTAAAAACATAATTTCTCTCATAAAAATAAACATATGCATACCTTTAGGGAGTCCCTGAAATTTAGCTTCATGTTCGATGTCAGGACAGATTCAGCTGTTCAGCTTTGGCAATAACTTGAGGCCTACTTGAATATTATTTCTGGCATACCTGAACTTACATGTCATCACCAGTTATTTATTTGTGTTGGTACCATTTGTACTAGTTCATTCTCATGCTGCTATATAGGACTGCCCTAGACTGGGTAATTTATGAAGGAAAGAGGTTTAATTGACTGAGTTCCGCATGGCCGGGGAGACCCCAGGAAACTTATAGTCATGGTGGAAGGGGAAGCAAACATGTCCTTCTTCACTTGGTGACAGGAGAGAGAAGTGCAGAGTGAATTGGGGAAAAACCCCTGATAAAACCATCACTACCAGGAGGTTCTACCCCAGCACGTGGGGATTACAACTCGGATTACAATTCAAGATGAGATTTTGGGTAGGGACACAACCAGACCATATCACCATCATTTCTAATTTGTGTGAAAAGAGTAGTAAAGTTAAGAGATGTCCTTTAGATTTATTTTTAGCATCTGAATTTTTACATTCAAAAATAAAGGTCATTGGAAATCTTCTCACGTGCTTTATTTGTTAAAACCATCAGTCTGTTTAGCTATGTATGCACATTGTTGCAGGAATGATTACCTTCAGTTGTTAGCAAAAGGTGTATTGTCTTTAATTAGTTAAAGGTGTATGGAAACAATTATTACAACTTTTAGACAGACAAATAGGGAAATAGGTGGGCAGTTCCAGTATTAGAGTATGTGTTCATTATATCATTCTTGGAGAAAATATGCAAACTTTTTGAGGTAACTTATACATGTAACCTAGCAGAGAAATAACTTTTACTTTTCTAAAGTTTGGCCAGAAACATTTTTCAACAAAAATTACCAGAATTCTTTTTTAATGGATAAAACTTTTGATTATTCCTGGATTTCAGAAGTTCCATTCTCTGATATGATATTTGGCTTTATTGTCAACTACAGATAAATACATGACTTTAAAATAATAAGTTTCACATTTGTTCCAAATATGCATTTGTTGTACGTCAAATATGCAGTAGTTTTTCCTGCAACTTGAAGTGCCAGTGTCACAGATTTAACATGGCTTTTAAAAATATAATTTGGTTCCTTTTGCTACTAAAGTAGCAATGCATTTTCCCATTTTTCAAGATGGGAAAGTTATTTCTTCAACAACTACACTATGATAATTCAGTATTTCACCTCTTTTTTCTGTAATCCTGACCACTTTATTATCACTTCTTTGGCAAGGAGTATATTTTATTTCATCAGGTATTTTTTGAACTTTTCTTTTTTGCAAAGACTACTGTAAGATGAATAAAATATAGTTCTTGGTCTTCGGAAGCCTTCAGAAGCTTACATTCTAACAGAGGAGGATGCAGATGTGTTTTTATGAACATACATGTGCTATATTGTGATATAAATACAGGAATTCCTAGGAGATGAAACATAAAGGAATTGTTTTTTGCTATCTTAGAATATTTTACTGGCAGTATGAAATGGTAAAATAAGTTTATCAAATTATATAAATTGTAAAAAATGAGAGCTTATGTAGATTTTATGATCTATTTTCTAATTACAAAGGATGATTATATATGGTTTTCGTAAGTACATAACTCTTGTTTGCTGGAATTATTCTCTGCACTATTTGAAAAATGAAGGACAGGTTGTTTGAGGATTCTGCCATATAGAGAAATCAACGTATTTTCTATTAGTTGCATATTGCTTTGTCTTTATTCTTTTAATTCTAATCATACATTTATTCACCGAACTCTTTTAGAGGAACAGATGTTTTGACTTTAGGTAAATGTTGTTAGGATCAATGGAAATAACTCAGTAAAAAGACTCACTGCTGTGTTAGAGATTGCATATTGAATATCGTTTTCAAACATTTGTGATCTTGCCTGTATATATATTGAATATAAATTATTAAAGATAATTATAAAGTGAGTTTTATCTCCAGACAAGTTTCAGAAGATAAAATTCTCAGAGTTTTCTTTAATAAGTTTTACAGCTGCAGTTTGCAAGAAGGTGAGCCAACCTGTTCCCATAGTTGATGATACCACTTATTTGAGTAGTTGATCTGAGATAGACATTTATTAGAGCAGACTTTTAAGCAGCTTGGAGCAAAATGTACATAGGATTGACCCATAATATAGAATGCTGCTTTGATGCACAGAGTAAAAGAGGAATTACTGTTAAATTCTTCAAATGAATTTGTTACTAAGGTCTTAAATTCAACCTGGGTTGCACTTTTCAGTAGCTTTTACTGACTGCATTGTCATCGAAATGAACAAATTAACTGTTGTTTACATGGTTCACACTATTTAACTTGGTTGTTTATCTTCTGTTACTTTAAACAATTTAAAATAGGCCTACATAAAATTTTGGCAATGTTTCATTTTCTGATTGGCTTCATCACCCAGAAGAAGGTGAAACATGGTTATAAACTAAGCCATAGAATTGCCTATCACTTAAGTTGAATAAATGTGTATGAACTTAGGGCTGAAGATTGAAACAGCCAGATTATCAGCCAGGCTGTTTGAGTGATTTTACTGTAAAGTATTCTTCAGCAAATTAAGAATCTACTGTACTTGTTTCTCACAGGGCTTTTTGGTAGACTTTTTTTTTTTTTTTTTTTGAGAAGGAGTTTCGCTCTTGTTACCCAGGCTGGAGTGCAATGGCGCGATCTCGGCTCACCGCAACCTCCGCCTCCTGGGTTCAGGCAATTCTCCTGCCTCAGCCTCCTGAGTAGCTGGGATTACAGGCACGTGCCACCATGCCTAGCTAATTTTTTGTATTTTTAGTAGAGACGGAGTTTCACCATGTTGACCAGGATGGTCTCGGTCTCTTGACCTCGTGATCCACCCGCCTTGGCCTCCCAAAGTGCTGGGATTACAGGCGTGAGCCACCGCGCCCGGCCCTTTGGTAGACTTTTATCAGAAATAGATTACTAGGCTGGGCACAGTAGCTCTTGCCCGTAATCCCACCACTTTGGGAGGCCAAATAATAATCATAGTAGTAATAGTACTATTTAATAGTAAAATTTTTATACTGTTAAAAAAATTTTTTTAATTAGCTAGGTGTGGTGGCACACAAATAGTAAATAGTGCTACTTAATAGTAAATTTTTTTTACCATTAAAACTTTTTTTTTTTATTAGCCAGGTGTGGTGACACACACCTGTAGTCCCAGCTACTTGGGAGGCTGAGGCAGAAAGATTACTTGAGCCTGGGAGATTGAGGCTGCAGTGAGCTATGGTGGTGCCAGTATCCTCCAGCTGCTATATTCCAGCCCAGGCGACAGACTGAGGCCCTGATTAACAAAATATAAAAAAGAAAAGAAAAAAAAAAGCACTATGCCTAGGAAATAAAGGCAATGTGGAGACCATGTTAGTGTGGAGAACAATGCATTTAAAAAGATTTTTTTCATTCTTTTTTTGTTCCAAGTTAGAAATGAAATCTGAAATTATGAGTACATATATTTAATAATTCATTATATATACTTTTCTATAATAATGTTAATTCATTGTCTTTAGAGAGAACAGTAATCTGCATCACCAAGTAGAAGAGATGCTTCAAAAAATTTCTCCTCTGCAGAAGTGTCAGGAAGAACTGGGATCTTTAAAAGCAGAGCTAGAAGAGAAAAAGGTACCAACAATAATTTTCCATAAAGGTTTATGGTCAGTAAATTAGGATCAGCTTATTCAGTATAATTGGCACAAGGGGGCTTTTGATGTGTTTGAAAAAGAAATAAAGGGGAGTCAAGACTCTCAGTATATTCCTATCTTTAGAGAACATCAAACTAACTGCTTGGTAACTTAGTCATTTCAGTGATTATTAGCTCTGCAATACTGTGTTAGTTGCTTATGTTTTTTGAGAGGGTCAGCAGAGGAAACTTCTAGCTGTGAATTAGTGTGGTTTTATGTGTTCTGCATTAATTGATTACTTTTTTTTTTTTTTTGCTTAAATGTAAAATAACATGCAAAAATATAAACTTTTAAGGTAAAGGAATCGCGCATAAGAGAGAGGGAGCAGGAGAGAATTTTATTTCTTCAGTGGTTCTAGTCTAGCCCTGGAGAGCCCAGTGGTGAAGGCTGTGTGCAGGGCTCCTGCTCTGGTATACGTTAAGAAGTCCTTTAAAGAACCTGCTCTCATCATTCATAAACTAGTCGGTATTTTAAGCAATGTTCATATACTTTACCTCTGTAACCCTAACAGCTTTGTTTGGTCCCTTTTTTTCTCTTTTTGGCAATCATGTCTAGTCTCTTGTGGTTTCTCATTGTCTGTGAGAGCTACACAAAAAATGAGTCTTTCAATAATGCTTTTATAAGTAAGTGTTTAGGTTGGGGTTATTTATTTTACTCAAGGGGGTGTGTTTGATCTTTCTGGGTGATACTATTAAGCTGAGATGAAGCATTGGAAGAAGATGCCCACTTCAGGTATGAAAATCTGATACATATGTCCTTTCATGGAAGCTCTTCTTTTCAAAGTCAAGTTGCAGTAAAACAGTTTGTTTAAAAATGCTGTAAACTTGCTTTCCTATATAAATTGTTTACTCCCTACGTAAATCTTAGAATTCATAGCTTTTACAGATAAAAACATTTAAAGTCCATAGATTTAAGTGGTTTGCACAAGACAAATAGCAGCCACCCTGGAATGATTCTCACTTCTTAACCTCTTCTCTTTAGGCTCTTCTCACAGTAGTGTTTGTGCCTCTCAGTCTTCCTCAAATTGTGCTATTTTAGTAGTGACATGTAGCTGTCTGAGGGCTTATGTGCTTTAGTAATACATATTCAGTTTCCTCTTTATATAGAGATTCTTGCTATATGTGTAACTATGCTGTCAAACTGATAACAATCACAGGGTTCAATGATCTCTATGCTGGTTATATAATCTTTTCAGCCATATTTGAGAAGAAGCATGAAGAAGAGTCAGACCTTAATGATAACCCCAATCAGTCATTCAGTCACTGTCTTTGGAAGAATAAGTCAGCCTGTCAAACCCTCAGATTCCTCATTTTTAAAAAAGAATAATGAAACTGTTGAGATTAAAGAAATCTCTCAGAGATGTTGAGATTAAAGAAATGTACACATATTATACCCTGCTAGAACCCTCAGTAACAGTGTATTTCCCATTGTATAGTAGCTGTCAGGGTGTATATATCAGTATATATCAGTGTCTACACATTTTCCCTAGTTATTAAGTATAATGATTTGTTTTATATTTTTCCCTAGCAATACCAATAGCTAATATTTATTATGCTCTAATATTTCTTCAGGATATACTGAATTTCAATTAGTTGAGACAAAAATATTAGCTGTTTGATATTTAAACCAATTATGAAGATATAGAATTGCAATAAAATTAGTACATTGTTTTTAAGTTTTATAGCTTTTGTTTGATTGTAAGCCATATTTCATCTACTAAGAATCTGGTTACCGCTATTAAAATATTCAGTGAATTGTACTTTGGTTTTCTGCGTAATATCTGCTCATTTGGTTAATAGTTTATCAAGGTTCAAAGCAAGTTATGACCAATGGTCAATGACTTTCATTTTGACAATATTTGTTTTTTTTTTTTCTTATAAGAGTTCTTTAAAGTTGTATCAGGATACTCATCAGGAATATGCTCGTGTAAAGGAAGAATGCTTGAAGAGTGATGCTCAGTAAGTAGTTACTAAATTACTATAGAAATAGAGTTTTCATTTTTGAAAATGCATAATTCTTAAGTAAATAGTGTTTCCTTTTTACAGTCTTTGGATTTCTTGGTCATAATTAGCTGCATGGTCTTGAACTAGTCAGTCACTCAACCTTGGTTTCCACATCTGTAAACTGGAAATTATATCTACTTTGAAGGGTCATAAGGAACATTAAATAAATTGTCACATGTTAAAGGGCTGCACAAAGAAAGAACTCCATAAAGGTGTTTGTCTGTGTATATATATGTGTGCACATGTGTCTGTGTGTGTTGGAACATGGTTTCTGATCCCTTGCTTTGTAGCAGTGCTTTAACTGATAGCATGTGGAATGGGTGTCTTTGTTACTATTCATTAAAAGCGTTGTTCAGAAGCATCCCATTGATTGTTCGAGTTTCATACCATAGTCACGTTATTCACAAAATAAACATGAGCTATACATACAACAGTTGAATGTAGATGTAATGAAGCAGTGACTCCGTTACCTACCTTCTCAGACTCTCAGAAATCCGTCTTAAAACAAGTGCAGCTCTCCAGCCACCGCTTCCCGTACAGGCGTGCTGTGACACCATGCATGCCCCTGAAAAGTGACCTTAACTCATTAGACTCTGGACTGACCTTTAGAGACCATCTAGATACTTCAGCTAGATGATACCACTGCAGTTCAGGAAAGGTTCCATGTGTACTCATGGCAGAGATTCGATAGGCCCATGGCATGTGTTTCAAGTGGAAAGGACAGAATTTTTTAATCCACTGTAAAGATATTTCACACTAATTAGTATATTATTCTCCCTTAGGATACAGTTCAGACTGAAAATTTCTTTGTTATACAAATATTAGTAATTTAAAAAATATGTGCCACAAAATATAAGAGCGTATTTTTTTCCTATTCCACCCTCTCTTGCCATTTAACTTATACAATTTCATTCTTAGGAAGAAGAAACTGGAAGCTAAGGTGAAGAAGCTTCAAGGTAAGCGGCACTATCGTGACCTGAAGTTTTTGGTCATTATAGAAATCACTGGTAACTGTATGAGGAGGTACTTCTTGGTCAAATAGTTGAATCTTTGTGGTTTTTGATGGTACATCCATGGGTGACTGCATCAAGGGGTTTGTTAGAAGTGTGAATACTACACTCCTTTCAGTTACCAAATGATAACATAAAGATGGAATGTGACAAATCTCTGAAATGTTACTGCATTCAAAATATAGCAGCCCATACTTTTGCTATTAAAAAGCAGTAATTAATAAAAGAATTTAATTTGGAAAGTTAAATCTCATAGGGCTTTCTCATTTTTTCTTAACGAAATAAGTGGCTGGCAGAAAGCGTTGCTACTTTTAATACCAAGAAACTAATGTATTTAGATAGTTATAACATACTTAAAGAGAGATCTCTATGAAATTTTTTACATTAGGGATTGTCCAGTTTGTACCTGATCCTCCCCCATGCCCTATCCTCTTGGTAGGGGCTTCTAGACTACAGTAAGTAGGTACAAGTGCAGAGGGACCGATGTGAGAATCTTAGTCCTCTCATTTTAGCTAATAACCCTTCAGGAATTGGTTGAACTCAAGATCTTTTTATTTGCTTTTTCCTCCCTTCATTGTGTGCTTGGGACACAGACCTAATACCAAGTAGAGACAAAGGGGCTCTGTCCCATCCATCCTGCACAGATCCATCCAGTCTTTCTGTCATTCCAGCCTGGATTGCAGCGGGCATCTTAACCTGCTGTGGGTTTCTGACCGATTGTCTTGCTGGAGTTCTACTTCAGAAATGGTTTATATTCATTTAGAGTGTGAAGTAAGAATTTGAATTTAGTTGCATCAGGGGGGCACATAGAATAATAGTTGCTGAAAATATTTCTAGTCACTGATTTATCAAGATTGAGCCACATTTTTTGGACTTTTAAACTTTATAAATATTTTGGTAACAGTTGTTCCTCTGATTTGATTATTGCACGAACATTGACGGTATGGCAGTAAAAATGATATTACTGTGTTCTTTCTAAGTATTGGTGTCTCTTGTTGGAACGTGGAGATGAGTGTCTACTGTATTTAAACAAATGTTTTTTAAAAACAAATTTAAACTTTTTATTTATTTTATTTTATTTTATTTTTTGAGACAGGGTCTCACTCTGTCACCCAGGCTGGACAGGTGGTGCCATCACCCAAGTGGTATGATCTCGGCTCACTGCAACACCTACCTTCTTGGTTTAAGAGGTTCTCCCACCTCAGCCTCCTGAGCAGCTGGGACGGCAGGCACGTGCCACCAAGCCTGGCTAATCTTTTTGCATTTTTTGGTACAGATGGGCTTTTACCATGTTGGTCAGGCTGGTCTCGAACTCCTGACCTCAAGTGATCTGCCCTCCTCAGCTTCCCAAAGCACTGGCATTGCAGGTATGAGCCACTGCACCTAGCCACATTTTTTATTTAAAAAAAAAAATTCTTTTTTTTTGAGACGAAGTCTCACTATATCACCCAGACTGGAATGCAGTGGCGTGATCTCTGCTCACTGCAGCCTCTGCCTCCTGGGTTCAAGTGATTCTCCTGCCTCAGCTTCCAGAGTAGCTGGGACTACTTGGCGTGTGCCACCATGCCCAGCTAATTTTTTTATATTTTTAGTAGAGATGGGGTTTCACCATGTTGGCCAGGTTGTTCTTGAACTGCTAACCTCAAGTGATCCACCTGCCTCAGCCTCCCAAAGTGCTGGGATTACAGGCATGAGTCACTGTGCCTGGCCCACTTCTTTTAATTTTTAAAGACAGGGTTTCACTGTGTTGTCTAGGCTAGAGTGCAGTGGTAAAGTCATAGCTCACTGTAACTCTGCCTTCAGGCGATCCTCCAACCTCAGCCTGTGGAGTACATGGGACTATACGTGTGTGCTACCACACCTGGCTAATTTTTAAATTTTTCTGTAGAGATAAGGTTGTGCAGGCTGGTCTTGAACTCCTTGGCTTGAGTGATTCTCCTGCCTTGGCCTCCCAAAGTGCTGATACTACAGATGTGAGCCGGTGTGCCCAGCCAAGGAATTTTTTTTTTTTTTTTTTTTTTTGAGACAGGGTCTCACTCTGTCACCCAGAGGCTAGAGTGGAATGGTGCAGTCATGGCATACTGCAGCCTCAACCTCCCAGACATAGGTGATTCTCCCACCTCCCGAGTAGCTGGGAACTACAGGTTTGTGCACTACGCCATGCTAATTTTTTGTAGAGACAGAGTTTCACCATGTTGCCCAGTCTGGGCTTGTACTCCTGTGCTCAGGCGATCTGCTCAGCTTCCCAAAGTGCTGGGCTCACAGTCATAAGCCACTGCAAGGAAATGTTTTTAAAGAAATCTGAAGTGCCAGTGAGACTATATATGTAGCTTTTAGAACAGAGTTTCTGTGAAGCAAAAATGTCGCCTTTATTTTTCATGTATCAAAAGTATTTTTTCCCGTAAAAAAAATTTATCAGTGTGTCTTAATAAAGATTACTGAGTAAAGAAATACCCAGGCTTGTTAGAGGAGTCAGGAGAGGATTGTTACTGAGGTGTTTCATGGGATTTGACTTAGTAATTGTATATGAGCATATTTATATAAAGTCAATACTGGTCAGATTCTTAATACTATGTCTGAACCATTTGAGGATTCAGAACCAAAAATCAGAATGAAGGATTTGCTGAAGGTCTAGAGAACTGTGAAAATACCTAAAACTAGATCTCTAATAAAGGTCCTAGGGATTATGTTTAGCTAACTTGTTGAAGAGAATTCCAGGGAGGAATAACCATATCAGTAATAAGCATTGAGAAGATTGCCTCTCCCTTCCGCATAAAGGCACTATATTCTGAGATAAAATCGCGTTTCTAAAATTTCTAAGACTTTAAAGCTTGTGATTGAAATGGGGAGGCAACTCCCTTTTATGCCTTGGATTCTTCCCTAACTAGGGATTGGGAGTGCTGTGCCTAGTTTGGAAAGGATTCTTAAGGCCTGTGCTAATTCTTTGGTTTAATAAATGACAGTTGAAGAAAAAAGTGTATTGCAGTCAGCCCTGACGATAAAATATGGAAGGAACAATGGCTTTTTACAAAATTTATTTCAGAGTTTTAAGAAATGAGAAAAACTTGTAATAGATAAGATTTGAGCATTTCATTAACCACAGTAGTAAAGTTAGTAAATCATTTTTCTCTCTCTATTGCTTCTTTGGACTTAAATAAAGAGGCTGCTGTCAAGCAAACTCAGGACTTCAAGCAACTGAGAAATGAAAAGAAAATACTTGAAAAGGAATTTAAGAAGACACAGGTACTAGATGGAAGCAGCACACACACACCTTAACTATGTGGCCCCAGTGCTCCTGGCCTGTCTCTGTGTTGTAACTCATGAAGGAGTCAGGCATGAGGCCACCTGGCAGATACAGGTGCCTGTTAAGTTGCACCTGTTTTACATTTGGTCTAGAATGGCTGCACTTCTTATCCAGCATAAACACTATTAGTGTTTTGTTTTCACAGGAAAGGCTTGATGAATTTTCTAAACAGAAAAATGAAAAGGGTGAGTAGTCAGTTAATGCTTACATAAATTTCTTTTTGATATGTAGTATTTTATTGACAATTTTTTTCCCATGCTTTTAGAGCTGAGACATATTGGAACACAAATTTCAAGTGATTCATATGGAAGCATAGATAAAAGTGAGTATATTGCAACTTTTGTTTTAATGTTGTGTATTACTCTTAGTGATTTGGGAGGCTGTGTTTCGCTCTTACATACAATTGTGAAAGTTCCAGGGCTTAATAGATGTTTCGTTTTAGTAGAAGTCATATATCGTTGTGTCTTCCTTAGGTCCATATATAATCAGCTTATTGTCTTATAAAGTAATACAGTGAATAAAAGAGTCAAAAAACAATATTGTTTGGGATAGGAAAACTAGTTGGAAATATAATATCTGCTCTTTTCCATTAATGAATATAGATTTTCTCTCTGGATTATAATTTATCAAATTAATTTATTAAATTTCCTAGGTATCAAGTATATTAAAAAATTTTAAAGTCAGTCAGGAAAACTGTAAAGTTAAAGCCCTATAGTATATTTTCAGAAGACAGAAAAATTTAGGGAAGGCCCACAATTGAAAACAAAAGTGGTGACCATGGAACAAGGGAATGTAATACAGATGTGGACACACGCTGCCTTACTGGGCGCCACATCCCATAGGTGAGAAACACAACTCTAGAAGGTGAGAAATGAGAATTTTCACTTTAATCCTTCCATTTGTTGTGGCTCTTTGTTATTTACTTCCCTTTTTTGTGTTTTTATTCTTCCTTTTTAAAATGGAAATGTGAATTTGATTTTCTGCTCTCACAAGTTTTTTATGGGGATGCATTTAAAATGTTTAGTAAATAATTGTATTTCATCTTACTAATATGTTATTTTTTTCTCCAAGTGAAAATGATTAAAAACATTTACATTGTATGCAAGTATATGGTGTCTCTTTGAGAACTCACCTTTACCTTTTTTTTTTTAATTTTTTTTTAAATTCAGAGCACAAGTTCATGTTTTCCTTGGTGTAAGGATTTAACAGTTCCTGCGTTTCACTGCTGGGGCATTGATTGTTCACTTCCCACTATCACTAACATAGGATTCCATATTCTTTTGACTATATTCTTCCTTCTCTTGTGTATGGAAAGTGACACTTTAAGTAATAGTATTGCTGAGAAAAATAGAAGACTTGACAACATTTTGCTTTCCCATTCATTAGTCAGCTATTGAATGGAATTATCTTCGTTTTTGGACTGACAGATTTGTTTTACTATTCAGCTATTCCCAAGTCTTACTATTCAAAGCAGGACACTTCTGTCCTCTTTCTATAGTTGCTCTCTATACCAACATTCTGTTGTATTTTTTTCAAATAACTTATTACTCTCTCAAGTAAAATTGTCTTATGTTTTGTTTCTATCTGCCCTCTTATTCAGGGCAGGGATATTGTCTGTCGTACATTTTACTTTTTCCAAATACATAAATAAAGTTTTTAGGAATCTGCTAATTATTTAGCTATGGACCTTGATGGGTTTATCCTTAATTCTTAAGTGTATTGTTAACACTAATACTTATGGAGGAGATTTGCAAAGTAGGCACCAGAGTATTAGGTTGACTTCAGTTTATAAAAAAAGGCTGTCTGAGTGCCACTTTGCCTTTTCTTTCAAATTCCAACAAAAATGACCAGAAACAAACAAATAAAAAAAAACAACAACAACTCCTGGCTAGTTACAAAGATTACCGTCAGTAGAAGAAATGAGAAAGATGCACAGCAGATAGTATCAATTGGTGATGAAACCCACAATTGCAGAGAAAATAGCAGCTCTCACAAAGTAAGTTTTCATTGCAAAAGTTGCGAGTTTCCCCATGTCAGAGATGGCAGGGAGTGGGAGAAAGAACAGGACATTAGCATTTTGCCAGGTAATTGATTAAAGGTTGAAAGGAATGCCAACCTTCTGGTTTCAAAAACTGTTTCTGGCCTTTGCTCATAAACTGTGGCCCAGTTTAGTTTTGTAAAGTTTTAGCTGTGACATGCGAGTGCCTCATACTGGGTGTTGGTATCAGAAAATTGGGTAATTATGGCCACTTTAAGGGCTAGCCCCTCCTGTTCCCAGAAAATAAGATGTTTATATACTCCATCTAAACCTTGACAACTACATCCACTTTCCACTGCTTCCCTTGCAAGGCAGGACCCCACAGATTTATGAAATGAGAATCCACATTTATTGCTAAAGGAATAACACTAAAAATGTAGGCTGAAGAAATATACTTTGTCTACCAAAGATGTTCTGCCTAAACTCTCATCTAAAACTTAGAGAAAAAGAAGTGACAAAAAAAAAAAGAAAAGAAAAACAATAGATGCAAGAAGACTGAGAGAAGCAGTCTTTAATCATGAATGAGAAGGAAATGCTGAAAACTGATTTCATTGCCTTTAGAGAAGGTCTATGAACATGTCCATAGGCTGCCGCTATGAAATTGAACCTGCTGGAGATCTTGAAAATCAAAAATCCAATTGCATAAATTAAATAAACCCAGTAGAAAAGCGGAAATACTGGATGGACAAATAAAAGATCAATTAAGTTGATTCTAGAGATTGAATCCTAGGTGGCTGAGAACATGGTACAAATGGACAAACAAAGGTATTAGAGAAAATAACAAGATTTGAAGGATAGAACCAGGTGTCTCAATATTGCATCTCTTAGGACTTCTTAGAGGGCAGAACAGAATCATAAGCAGAGAAGGTGTTCGAGACATGACAGAAGGAGCTTTCCTGAACAGAAAACAAATGTAGTATTCATGCTCATAGGGGCCACCAGGTGTTGAGCATGATTTTTGTATACAATCTCCATCTCTGACACTTTGATAGGAAATATATCTAAAATCAAATGAAACAGAAAGACTGAATATTATAGGGATGGATAAAAATATTCCAAGCTATACTGACATTAAAGCAGTCATGTAAATCAAAAAATAATAAATGCTTAGAAATGAGTTTACATGATTAAAACGTTGATTAAAAGTATAGTTCACTAAAAAGATACTGCTAGTATCTAAGAGTGTGAAAGGATGTCAAGCAATACTCTTGGAAATCTGGGGGGACTGGCCACATTTTCATCACGAGAGACTTCAATATGTTTTTCAGAAAGTAAAAGCAGACAAAGGATGGAATTGGAATCACAGTTCCAAGATGGATAATTTATATACAACTCTTTGTAAACCATACATCTGAATTATGTTAAAATACTTTTCAAACATGTATAAAAGTTGACAAGTAGACACTTAGGAAACTACAATTTAATATGAGCTATTAATAAAAATTTCCCTCCCCCTGCAAAAACAAAACTTGCAAAACGTACCTGGTAACTAAACCCACATAAACACAAAAAATCCTCTCTTGGGTAACAGAGAAAATAAGAAACTGTTTTGGAAGTAAACAGCAGGGCAATATTTATTGCCCTTGAGATGTAGCCAATTCCTTGACTACTCAGAGGAATATGTTATGGCCTTAAGTGATATGTTGTCACTTTAGAAAATAAGAAACACAGAAAATGAAGTGTTTAACTGAAGGAAAAAATTGATGAAGATGCAAACTTAATGAAATAGGAAACACAGCAATTGATTTAGGACAATTAAATCTGATAGATGGTTGTTTGCAATGCTGCTGAAACCAAAAAAAACTCCTTGGTAAACTCTTTGGTTAAACAAACAAACAAAAAAAAAGGAAAATACCCAATAGCACCAGGATTGACAAAACTATAAAACTGCAGTAGAGAAATTTTTTGATTCACAAGTTCATATTCAGATGTGAAAATGTAGATGGAACGGTCCATTTTCTAGGAAAACACGCTCAAATTGACTCAGAACAGTTGCAGCAAACCTGAATAGAAAATAACCAGGAAGAAATTTTTAAGAACAGTTAAAGGTCTAACACCGTAATAAATCCAAATAGTTTATAGATGGTGAGCTTTGTAAAACCTTCAGTGAAAAATGAGTGTCTCTATTATTAGTTATTTTGTTTCAGAACTTACTAAGGAATGTTTCTATTTTATTCTCTTAGCCTAGCAAAATGCTGTACCAAAGCCAAATAGCATGTGCACATATTCTCCAGACTCAGGACTCTTGTGTTATGAATATAGCTGCAAAAATACTGAACAAAATTTTAAGAAATTAAATCCATGAATAATTTAAAATACAAACAAATTATGCTTGAAGATTTATGTCAGGAATACTACAGCTGGGTCAGTGAATATTGTGATCATCTCAATTCAGCACCTATTTCCAATTTTAAAAAATTGATGAGGTGATAGAAAAAAAAAATTGTAAATTGAGAAAGGTGAAACATTTAAACTATAGTTATTACTGTCAAAGACAAGGGAAGCATACTTTTTTTTTTTTTTTTTTTTTTTTGTACTGGAGGCCTGAATCAGTGCAACGGAATAAGCACAGAAGAGTAGGAGCTGTAAATACTAATAAGGAAAAGTTGAAATTGTCATTATTTCAGATGATGTTACTAATGTAGAGAATCCAAAAGACTCAGCTAGAGATGGAATTAGGCGTAATAAGAGCTTGGTAAAGTGCTGGCATATATAATGAACATATACATTGTACCGTTATTAACCTGTTAGAAAATAAATAGAATAAGAACAACTCATTCTTAAATGACACCTGAACCAGCAGATGTCTAAGAAAAGACCTGAAAGCAGTATACAGTATTTCTGAGGAAAACTAAAACATTCCTTAAAAGCATCAAGGAAGACCTGAGTACATGAACAACTCATTCTTAAATGACACCTGAACCAGCAGATGTCTAAGAAAAGACCTGAAAGCAGTATACAGTATTTCTGAGGAAAACTAAAACATTCCTTAAAAGCATCAAGGAAGACCTGAGTACATAAACATTATGTTCCTGGATGAGAAGATTCAAAGTATAAAGGTGTAAAATTTCCCCAAATGTATTTGTAAATGTACAGTAACACTCAAAATCCCATAGAGGTTTTCTATGGAAGAGGACAAGCAGATGGTTTATAGGGAAGAATATATGTTCGGAACAATACAATTTTTAAAAAGGAAAAAACTGAGCAAGGATTATGTCTAACAGATATTCAGTAGCCTATCCTGATTAAAGAAGTGTGGTATTGGTACAGAAACTGACAAAGCAATGAAGTAGAAAAGAAATTTCATAAACAGATAAGTCCTTAAATATTCATACTTGCCTTGGATTTGATAAAGGAAGAGTTTTAAAGGATTAGGGAAAGGTATGCAATTCACTTTAAGGAGGTGTTATCTTCACAATTAAGTATGAAGTTAAGGCTGAAGATTTTTTTTCTGCTTTGTTAGGCGTAGAGAGCTCTTATTTATTTTTTGGTGTCAGATTAGTAGTAATGAGTGCTCAATTAGAAAAGACATAGCTCTGGATGATAGCCTCCATAAAAATGGAAAAGTAACTTTTTTTCTTTTTTTTTAAGGTTCCTTGTTTGCTGCTTTGGGTATACGTAATAAGCAGGGATCCTGGTCAGGTCATTTAAGCAAAGGGGATTACAGTGTTTGGAAGCAGGCTTTTGGGTAGGTTATATCGCAACATAGATAAGCTACACGATCACAGAATTTTTGAACTGAAAAATGGACATGGCTCACACACAGTGGCAATCAGAAGGTCGCTTGGCTCAGGAGAGTTGGCAGTGCCCAGCCTTTCACACTTGTCTGTGAATTGGCCTCCACAGTTGGCCTGTACCCTTTCTGTGGACTTCATCTTTTGGAGTGATCCAGTCTGCCAGCTTAAGTAAAGCTAATCTCTTATAAAATCTGTGATTCCCTGAGGCATTTTGGTTTTTAAAAGTTGGTCTTTTAAGCTTCTCTTGAACTGGATTAAAGGTTTCACTAATTTTAGTAAATGCTTAAGGTTAATTAAAAAACTTAAGTTCAAGGAAACTCTAATAGAACTTTTGAGGTGGCCTGAAAGTTACATAATACTTAAGCTATTTTTAGTTGAATTTTAATTAGTATGGGTTGTCTTTTTATGCACATTTCACCACAAGCTATTCCTAGTTATATTTTCATAAATATTTTTTTTCTTTAGAAGGTTTTGAAATTTGTATTAATGTAAAAAAGCTTTAAAACCATAGTATAATATTCTTAATGTTACATTTATTTCATTAGGGCTGCCTTAGTTGCAGCATCCCTTGGCCTTTCAATTTGAATTAGTGGTTCTTAATTATTTTAGAAATTTACGTCTCTTTGAAAATGTATAAAAATTCCAAAGGTTTTACTTTCCTTATAAAAGTATGTGCTTCTCTGTCTGCTGGTGTGTGTGATGATCGGTTCCTATTCATATGTTCATACACACACATTTTGCTTCCCATCCAGTCTCCCCTCAAGTCCATTGATGGATTATGTGTAATCCTTGAACTCCCCAGGTTAATTACAGCATGGTCAAGTCTAATGACTTCTCTGGTAACCTCTTATAACTGAGGGATGCTTCTTTACTCCTTGTAGAATACATAGAGCCCAGATCTCTTATCGGTTATTAACTGTGTTTCCTTCCCCATCTCCAAGCACTCACTGGTGAAAACGTGTGGGCCAAAGATTCATTTGTCCCATGCATACATAAAGGGATAAAAAAACCTTTAACAACAAGTACACATGGTCTTTTGAATCCCCTCTCTCTGCCACTAAATTTTTATTTTAAAAGCAAACAAATGTATCTTCAGCCTTCAATTTTTAGCTAATGTATTGCAGACCTTTTTATCAATAACTGACCCTATTGTGCACAGTGGTTGAGTTTGGCGAAGATGTTTGTTACGTAATTTCCTTAGTCCTTAATAAACCCTGATTTCACAGAAGTATTTTTTGGCCTTGTGTAGGGTGAACCAAATGACTTGACTTTAATGCTTTACTCTGTTTCACAGGAAAAGTAAAACTGCTTCTGAAGGAACTCTGGCTCTGTGTAAACACAACACACAGACTACCTGGTGAAGGCAGCAGATGTGTCCCAGGTGAGAGAGAAGCTTACAGAAACAGATTGCATACGTGAAAGTAGAGAGGTTTACCGTAGTCATTGCAGCTGTGAAAGAATGAAATAAACTAGAATCAGTACTTTATACAAAACTCATTTCCCTTCAGTGTGACTTCTAATCCCAGTAAATTCAGCTTTCGTCAGAGAACCTTAAGAAAAACTAAAAGGTCAAGTAGCAGAGGCACACCAGGCAGGTGGAGAGGGGAGACTTGAAGGATGCACGGTTTTTTCAGAATCATTTCATGAATTTGATCAATCCATCAGCACTTTAGCTTCGTTTATTTTTAATGTAATTTGTCAGTTTCTTTGGTTGAACATCTTGATTCAAAGATGAATATCATGGAGGCATTCTAGCACATTCACAGTGATAGTCGATTTAGCTACCCCAAGTGGAGAGGGAGAAGACAGCTGTCTTGTATAAGATTAAAGTGCTTCTTATTTAGCTTTTTGTCCTTTTACTAATTTCTTATGATTAACTGCTGTAAATTCACAGGTCATTGAGGTTCTAAATCTATAGAGTCCTGCACCTTATTTTCCTCTCATGCTTCTGAAGGCAAAGTTCCCTTGAAAAAACATTAAGGGACAAGTTACTGATTCTTACTTAATGGTGGACCCAGAACTTGTTGAGTATACAGATGCATATTTGATGGAGTTCCTTTAAGTCAATGTCTCCCTCAGTTTACCTACCAGGTCCCCATTGGTAGAAACCACATGGTGCCCACAACTCCTAAATTAGTCCCCCTCAGTTTTTATCAATTCATCTGTTTAGTAGAAGCAACCTGGGGATGCTTTTTGGCATTCTGTATCCATCAGCATTCTATTTTAAGCATTTGATTTTGTATTGTCAAGCTGTTATTAAAAGATCTATTCTTCATTTCATAAACTGATGTTTTTATTTAAAAACATACTTTTGAGGGGTAAATATATTACGTTAACTTTTCCAAAGTAGAAGGAAGAACATGGCATCTTTGGAATCTTATTATACCAGAAGACATATTCTTTTGTTTTAATTTTTATCTTCATATGAGGACGGTTACAAAAATAGTTCTGAGAATCCCCATGGATCCCTTAGCCGGTTGCATGATTTTTAACATTTCCAGTTACCAGTGATCAAAACCGGAACATTGGGTTCAACCCTATTAACTACACTGAATTTCACAGTTTTCCCTGGGTATCCTCCTTTCCCTCCGGGATGCAGGCCCAGAACCCATGATGCTTTTAGTAGTCATCTTGCTTTCTCCTCCTCCAGTCCAAAAGTTCGTTTTTTAGTCTCTCATGTCTTTTACACTTTGGGAGAGTATTATTTTGTAGAATAATTTTGTAAAAAGTACATTGTTTTGGCTTGTCTGACGTTTTCTCACGTTAGATTGAGGTTGTATATGTCAAGAACGCCACAGGGGTGATGTTTCTCTTTGCTCAGGGAATTGTTCTGGGGATAGGTGATGTGGATATGTATTATCACTGGCTCTAACCTTGATCACTTGGTTAAGGTGGTATCTGCAGGTTTCTCTATTGTAAAGTTACTCTTTTTTCCTAATGAATCAACTCGAGAAAGAGTCCTTAACATTATGCAAATGTTCTGTTTTTTTTCACATTGTCACCTGCTGATTTTAGCATCCAGCAGTGGATCTTGCCTGCTTGCTATAATTACTGCTTTTGTGTTTGCCCAAGAGTAATTTTTTATTTGTCTCATTCCATCTGCATTTTTTAATTGGAATTCTTATGTAAGGAAGAGCTGTTCCTTCTCCACCATTTATTAACTTACTTGTTTACATCAGTATAGTCTCATAGATATTTATTTTATTTCGTAAATCATAAATTGGTGCTATCCTTTTAGCTTTGGTGGGAGCTTCTTCAGATTGGCTCCTGTGCCCTTCATAAATACTCCATCCTTTTTTGAGTTGTTTACTTCTGGTACCACAAGATATTTCAGTCTCAACTTGGATTTTCCCTCCCCAGCCCTATAATCAACTGCTTATCCAAGGAGCCCTGGATCCACTGTAAAACTTATTTTTAAAGCTTGCAAATATAATAAAAGGTTATGGAATCAAATGTTTTTGTTAATAGTTAGTACCACTGAAGTTCACTAAAATCAAGACCCTAAAAGGATTAGCTTTTTACAGAAACTTTTCTGTTGCATTATCATACTGAGTATTCATAGACCTCATCAGATCGCTCAGAGAGCATTGTATAGATATGGCTTTATCTGTACAATGGGTAGGCTTGATATTAGTTGATTTCAAATCACTCTATAGACAGAAAGTAGTGTTCTATATCAACCTGTAGACACAAAGTTGATTCTCTGACAGTTGTGCTGGTTGTATGGAAAGATTCATTCAGAGACCAAGCAAGCTAGCAAGGTTCGTTTTCATGGCCGTGGATGCCTTTCTAGCTGTGTCATCCATCCACCCACTGGTCCATCTCACCTGTCTGTCTCACTTTTCTTACTGCAAGGCTAGCATACTTGTATAACATCTATTGATCTTCTAGGGTAATGTTTAGAAAGTGATGGGTTGCCTTTTAAAAAGCATTTCTGCTTACTTGGACTTAATATTTCAAGCATTTTGAACTGCTATAATAAGGATTTTTTTTTTTTTAAGTTTTCTTGATATTGTAAATACCTGATACTTACTTTTGTTCCCCAACACAGAAAAACCTGCCAAAGCAATCACCAGCTCCAGAGTGCCTGGGGAAGATGGCACGCTACCTCCAGCACAAGGCAGCCCTCTCAGGACCTCAAATGTGCAGACATGCCTCACGAAACTGTCCATGGAGATAAAGGAGGACTTTTCATGTCAAAATGTGGAAAAAGAGAGCTCTAGTGGAACAAATTGTAGTTCTGATCATATTTTTAATGAGAATGGAAATCTTGAGGTTTTAGTACAAAGTCATCATGACGGTGGCAGCACTGACTTTGTTGAACATGATCTTTTTTTTGATGAAGATCTTCAAGCTGCAATTGACTTCTTCAAACTTCCTCCTCCTCTTCTGTCTCCAGTGCCCTCACCCCCTCTGATGTCTTCACACCTGGATTCCATACCTTCATTTGCACCTGTGAGTTTTGCTCTCTGAATTTGAATTACTAAGTGGGTATGTTGTCTATCCTAATATATCATTTATGCTCAAAGGATATTAGTAATACTCATGCAAAGATTATTCATTTTAGCCAATTTTTTTAGGGGGTAACATGAGGATTTTAAACAACATGGCACTACCCTTTGGATCAACATATATAGTTTGAATTTTTTCACTTTGTATTGTGGTTGCATTTTAGTTAGTCTTTATTCACAACCAAATTACAAGTTTCCTGTAGGAAGACTGTGTCTTAATTGTTTTTAATCTCTTGTATGGAATGACTGAATAAAACACATATTTGCACATATTTGTATGCATGGAGTTATATAGTGATAGGAAAAAGTCTGTGTGTATAGTACACACGCCCCTTAACCTAACTTAGCCGAGTTCTCTACCTTTATTTGATGAATTCATCTTTTCGTGTGTTTGCTAAATGGTTTATAGTAGTTTCTTAGGATGTTAGTCTTTATGAAGCAGATGTATATCCTTTTTGTCTTAAGGAGCAGATATATGTTTTGCTCTCAGAATCAATTTCTTCCTTTACGAAAACACCACGTGTGCCTCTTATGTTCCAGGCACCAGGCTAGACACTGGGAGTGTAGAGGTGACAAAAGGTGCCATTGCTTCTCAGTGGGGTTCATTGTGTGGAGTTCGGAGCAGTAAGGGAGCAAACAGTAGCATTGCTGTGTAGAGCCCTGCAGTGGTGGAAAACACACTGCTCGAGAGGATAAAGAAAAGCAGCTTAGTCCTGAATGGAGGCCAGGCTGGGGTGGGAGGCAGGCAGGTAGGCAGGCAGGCAGGATTCTTCTGAAAATTCAGCCCCCACACTGAGTTTTAAGGAGTGAGTGGGGGTGCTTCAGGTTGAGAAGCTGTTCACATGGCAGTGTAGAAGCAAGGGTGAACTCTGTGTGGGGCAGATTCATGCAGATGATACTGTGAAAGGCCATGTACATGCTCCCAAGGAGTTCCCACTTTATCCTGAAGGGGGAAATCTTTGATGAATCCAAAGACATGGACTGAAAGATAGGTTTTTATTTGAAAGTTTCATTTCAGTATGAGTGAGTAGGGAGTGGAAAGCTAGTCAGAAAATAGACAAGACCATAGACATGGTAGCAGCTTAATAAGCAGCTCACTTAATTCTTGATACCTGAACCTAAGTTGTGGCATTGGGGTTAACGAGGTAGGGACTGGTTTGAAAAGCGTTATGAGGTCAAATGATCAGTATTCGGTGACATTTTGAATATGGTAGTTAGGGGAGATGGAGGAGTCATATTGAAACATAGTAAATGTAAGAAGAGACCCTGTTTGGGAGAATAATGTATAGAATGTTAGATATGAGCCATGCATATACACAGGCAAGGTGCTGGAGGGAGGCTGTGGTGGGCACAGGCGTTCTGGACATGCCAGCATTTGAGTGCATCAGAAGTCATGCAGTTCTGATGTTATCCAGTAAGAGTGTATAGGAGGAGAAAAAAGATAGGGTTCCAGTCAAGACCCTGGGGAACTGTCCCTACGTAAGTGGAGAGTAGAAAAAGTGAGGAGGCCAGGCGCCGTGTCTCACGCCTGTAATCCCAGCACTTTGGGAGGCCGAGGCGGGCGGATCACAAGGTCAGGAGTTCGAGACCAGCCTGACCAACATGGTAAAACCCTGTCTCTACTAAAAATACAAAAATTAGCTGGGCATGGTGGCATGCGCATGTAATCCCAGCTACTCAAGAGGCTGAGGTTGAAGAATCGCTTGAACCCAGGAGGCTGAAGTTGCAGTAAGCTGAGGTCCCGCCATTGTACTCCAGCCTGGGCAACACAGCGAGACTCCGTCTCAAAAAAAAAAAAAAAGAAAAAGAGTGAGTAAAGGAGACTGAAAACAAGGGCAGAATAGCAGAGGAAAGCCAGGAGATGATGGTACTCTGGAGTTCAAAAGAGGAAAGAATTCTTTCAGTAGGAGCAAGTTAATGTTAGCAGCTGTTAATCTTCACCAGTCCACCGTTCTCTAACAGAATAGAGACAAGATGTTGATACTGTCAGCACATGCCAAGTGGGCCACATGCTCTAGGCACTTAACTCAGGAGGGGACAAGTTGGGGGTCAGGAAAAATTTCTGGAGCAGAGGTGGCTGGAGAATGGGCTGGTAGAAAGAGAGCTTTGTAAGGGTAGCACAGGTGTGTGTTGATGACATCAGTCAGGCTGCAGCACTCTGTGAGGACATGTTGGGGAGGAGACAGGTGGCGGGAGAGACCCACAAGACAACAACCCTCCTCCTCTGCACAAGGCTGTACCAGGCACAAGTCAGACACCAGAGGGAGAGGAAATAGAGAGCTGTGAAGCCAGAAGCTAGCAACCTGTGTCAGACGGTTTGTTATGAGATGATGGGGAAGTAACAGTTTGCAAGTAGGAATATTTGAAAGTTAAGAGAACAAACCTAACCCTGTGTAGAGTGGGGTGTGACACTTGGAAGCATGTCTGTTATTGGAGGAGGTGTCTCTGTGGGGTGCTGGGCACCCATAGGGAGAGAGCAGAACAGTGTTGGACCAGAGCTGGAGAACTCCCTACCCACCACAGAGATTCCAGGCCCTAGCATGCCCTTGCTCAAATGTGATTTTAAAGGTTCTTCGGGAAGCAGCATGTGCTTTAAAAAAATAATGCATTTAAATGATAGTCATATTAATCTATTGAATTAGTTTTTGACAAGTATAATTCGTATTTTTAAAGGAAACCTACTTTGGAGAGTATACAGATTCCAGTGATAATGACTCGGTCCAGCTTAGAAATTCTGCTGAGTCTGTTTCCGAAGATGATACAGCTGAATCACAGAATTATTTTGGCTCATTGAGAAAAAGTAAAGGAAGTGGTACATCGGAGGAAAAGCCCAAATCACATGAAGCTATCCAAGCTCTAAATACATGGGAAGTAAATAAAGTGACAACTGCTGGACTCGAAACTTTCACAGCAACACTGAGTGAATCTTCTGCCACACACTCCTTAGCTGGTGAAAAACACTGGACCACAGCATCTCGATCCATGAGTGATAGAAAAAGAGACATTTTACATGAGACAAAAAGACAAGTGGAGGTTAGGGAGATGGATAAGTCAGTGCAAACTGAGAGAACCATTCATAAACTCACTCGAGGTTTGTGCATTGAGAGATTGTCTGCCAGTCCAGCACAAGAGAAGGAAGCTGCCACTTGGAAGTCAGAGTTGTATTTGTCTCCCCTTGGCAAGAGGCCATTAAATGAACTCATGGAATCTGAAGGAAAAACCCTATTGTCTAAAATGATAGGATCGCCCAAATCAGAGTTTACTAAGTGGACACGAATTAATGAAATCACTTCTGAACCAGACTGTGTCACAGTTTCTGGCCATTTTCACAGACTGTCTAGAGAATTGGAAAAGGAAAAAGAAGATACACAAGGGTTCACTTCAGGAGAATCGCCTGAATCAGAAGATGACGATTCAGGCGATGCAATGGATGTAGCAGGGCTTGGTGTTGAAACCAGTTTTTCTTCCTCTTCTACCTTGGTAGCACTGTCTATTGGCAGTAATCCCCAGTCGTCTTCTGGGTTAGACTGTGGTAATGATACAGATATTACTACTAAAGTATTCTCTACTGAATCGCATCATTCAGAACATAAATTACAAACTAAAACTTTAAACACGTTACATCTGCAGTCTGAGCCACCAAAGCGTTCTATAGGAGGAAACAATTTGGAGAATAGCATGCATGCATTGAGCTCTGAATTGGGAGCATCTAATTTTAATGATCAGAAGAGCAACGGGATAGAATATACAAAAGTCGTAAAAGGCTTGACCAAAATACATTCACTTCCTCGGTCAGTATTTATGAAAGCCACAAAAGATGGGCAATGCGAAAGTCAGGATCCAAGAATAGAGGTCACACGAAATAAGCCAGATTTCACATCATTAATAGGTTCTCAGGCTGCCTTGATAAAAAGTGGTTTGGGTTTTGTTAAAAGTACTTCATGGCACCATAGTGATTTATTAAGGAAAGGAGGCGAAGAAAGTCTGAGAGCTAAATCAGAACATGAACAAAAGACTAGCCATCAGTTACAAAAGGCAGTGCCATCCCTACAAAATAGAGGACCAACACCCAAGCCTAACCTTCTTAGAGAAAATAACAGTCCTGTAGATTCGAAGACCACTGCATCAGTGTTGCCTAATCAAGTGTCAGTTATCACAAAACAGACAAGACCTGAAAAGGTTCAGAGTGCTAAATTGGAACACTTGAGGCCACATAGGAATGAGCCTACCTTAGTAACAGAAAATAATGGCAACAAAACTGATCATATGTCAACTCTAGCAAAATGTGATGGGGAAAGAGATGATACAACTCAAAACATCAGGGAGGTGGCTGCTGTAAAAAGCGTTTCACCAGAAGTTTCTGCCTCTCGGAGAAAACTAGATTTCAGTTCTCCAGGTGGTTCTTCACCAGTAGAAAATTCGGATTGTTCCACAAATAGCAGATTATCTTTCTCTTCTGAAGACATCCTTGTCCAAAACCAAGACATTGTGAGAGAAGCTGCAGTGCAAGAAGACGGGCAGAAGCAGAGGCAGCCTCCTCAGGCCACAGATCTGGACTCGAGTGGGACAGATAGCAGTGAGGTGCTTCCAGCCACAGAAGTGACCGTGTCAGGAGGCTTTTCTGTTGAAGAAACGACCTGTGGAGACACAGGGAGATCTGGTGGTGATGCTCTGGCTGTTGCAAATGGTACTGCTAGCACACCACAAAATGCTAATGGACTTTGGAAATTGAAATCTACAACTCCTGTTGGTGCTTTGCCTGAATGTTTTAGCACCACAGACACCACTTTATCTCCAGCATTTTGCAGAAAAGCTGGAGAGACACAGGATACCTCCCAAAGTAGCCCTCCTGCTACCTTACCTTGTTACACAGGCATTCGAGAGCAGGGAGATGACACTGAGGCAGAGGATAGTGAGGCATTTAGCTGCAGTGAGGGGAGCGAACAGCAAGATGCTCTTGACGACTCACAGAAAAATTTAGCAGATACAGAAGCCGGTGTAGCTGAGGTGAGGCCTTCTTTAGAGGTAGGTTGTTTGACGTCAGCTTTGCAAGATTTTAACATAAGTACATTTTCTGAGCTAGACAGACTTTCCACATCAGAGGTTGTGATGTTTCTTGAGAGCTGTCAATTAGGGGATTATAGTTCAGGGGACTCTGTTTCTGAATGTTCTAGTAAAGGAACCCTAAGTAAAGAAATGAACAAAGAATTAAAGCCAAGTGAAATGTCAGGAGAAAAATACAGAAAGCAACCCTGTGAAGAAGAAATACTTGGAACCTGTGAAGAGTGGATTGAATCAGAGGAAGATGATTATTCATTAAAAAATACAAGTCAGCTCACTCAGTGTTCTTTGGAAACTCTGTCTGAGGTTCTCACCAAGATTAGGCAAGAACTTCAGACAAATTCTGAAGATGGCAGTGGTAAAGATAGTGGCAGTTTATTGCTCTTAAATATAAATAACAACATGACCACTGAGAATTTAAAAGAGAAAGGCCCATCTCGGGAAATGACTAGCTCTTCAATACATGGTTCAGAACCACCCCCACAAATAGCTGCCGTGGACACTGAGGGCAGCTCTCCCATCAGCGGTGGGCCTCACGATGAAAACATTCAGAGCGGACCAGAGGCTAACTCAGATGCAGGCAGGCAAACCAATGGTGGGGAAGAAGTCCTAGCAGAACCTGTAGATCCATCAGCCTTGTGCTCTGACTCCGTAACAGAGCCATTGATGGAGCAAAGTTCTAATTGTGAGGCCGAAGCAACATTTCAGTGTCAGATAGCCACAGTGACCTCAGAAGTTATAAATGTACTTATAAATAAGGATCAGAATCTAGTCATTGAAAAGGGGGACAACTGGACAATCATCAGTGGCGTAGCTGTTATGCCACATGTGGACCAGGTCACACTGTGTGACACTCCTGGAGACATCCCTGTTTCTCAAGATCAAGGAGAGCTGGAAGCTGGTTGTATCCCAGTGACTTCTGCTGAGAAATCCCCAGAGGCCAGTCACACTGGCCCTGCATTTCAGGAGGCTCCATGTGACAATAATCTTTCATGTCCTCAAGAGGATGTTTCAAGCAGTGGTCAGAGCACCAACTTTGATAAAAGTCGTTTGCGAAATAGACCTGTTAAGCCTAGTATATGGATCAGTTCTCAAATATATGATCAAAACTTTGAGACTCAGATTGTTGCATCTGATCACACATATTATAACTCAAAACTAGAGCCATCTGGCAAAAGTAAGAATCGATCAAAGGTTTCAAACAAAGATCAATCAAACAAACCAGTAAAAACTTCAGCATCAAGCAGAGTTGAAACTCATCAGAGTGAAGTTGCTCAGTCATTTTCAGGGGAAAAAAGTTGTACAAAAACTCAAAGAAGCCAAACTCAGACCATTTTAGCAAATGCTGACACGTCCACTCCTACAGATTGCTCTCCTGACACGCTGAGTAAAATACGGCAAGAGGTGGGGCCTCCTTTGCCGCCTCTTCTTGCTCCTCTGATAGCTACACCTCCAAGGACTTCACAGCCACTCTCTCCTCTGATATCGAGTTCTAGTCCTTCCTCACCAACTTCTCCTGTTGGCCAGATTTCTCCCTTATGTGAAACCCCAGGGCCTCCTGTCATGTCTCCATGGCCGGAGGACCCCAGACGTGCTTCTCCTCCAGATCCGTCTCCATCTCCGTCCACTGTATCAGCCAGTGAGAGGGTAGTGTCGTCTCCTCTGCAGTTCTGTGCAGCCACACCAAAGCATGCACTTCCTGTGCCTGGCAGACTACCACCCTGTGCACCTGGCCATGCTGCTGTGGGAGGGCCCCAGGAGAATTCTGTGAAAATTCTTGACACCATGTACCCAGAGTTATCTGCCAGGGCCCGGACCCTCAACATCCTCAGAGGGAATATTCAACTCACACGAGGTCCACCTGCTGACTGTAAGAACTTACCAGGACCTGCCAGTGCTATGATAGGATTCAAAACGATCACTTCAGCAGCAACTGCTTTTGTCAAAACTGGGAGCAGCTCTGGTGGTGACTGTAACCAAGACAAGTCAAGAGATTTGGGGACTCATCAGGATTCAAGTGGGAAAAGAACACTGTCAGCGTCTACACTGAGAAGTGCTAAAAGACTGCGCCTGGACACTGGGTCCCCAGAACCAGAAGCCAGGGGAGTCACTGCAGAAGGAATCCACAAGAACCTCCCAAGGAGCCTTCCTCCAACTGAAGTTGCAACAACAGATGAGGAAAGAAGTTCTAGTTCAGCCATCAGTGCAGTTTCACGGTTGCCTTTAAGCCCAAAAGAAACTGTGGAGTCCCATGATAAAGCCATAGCTAATGCGCTGAAGAAAATTGCAGAGTTTTCTTTTGATCTGTTACCTGTCATTCGTAGTCATGTATATGTGGGAAATATCTCCAAAAAGCCCGTGATGAGAGATCAAGAGAAAGAAGTTGTTTATGAATTTAGTACAACAAAAAAGGTATGTGGCTTCCCTTTTCTAAGTGCATTATGGATTACACGTCCTCCAAGACAGATGCTGTCTACTGCCAGCAAAATGTGTAGATGACCAAAGAGAAGTTTTATTTCGAGGATGAGAGTTATCCCTGTAAACATTTCTAGCCAGCATCTTACAAATGTTCTTTTCTAAGTGCATTAGGGATTATGTGTCCTCAAAGACAGATGCTGTCTACTGCCAGCAAAATGTGTAGATGGCCATGAACAAAAGTTTTATTTCAAGGATGAGAGTTATCCCTGTAAACTTTATTTCTAGCCAGCATTTTACAAATTTAAAATATGAAAAGACACTGCAGATTTGATCTTTTCTATTCATCAAGTTACTTAAATTTTTAAAAAGTATTTATCAGGACTAAAATTGCATGTATCCACTTGATCCTGGCATGTTTAGAGGCTTAAAGTTATTTTCTTCAAAGCCTCAAATTATCACATACTTTTTCTTTTCCTTGAGTGTTTTTGAGAGTCTTCCAGAAAGACTCTTCAGTAGTGAATATTACAGATCAAACAGGAAGAAACGCTTAGTGTCAAGACCGGGAAAAAAGGGATGGTTTAAATTTACATATGTAGTTTATTAGGACTTTTATAGTGCTATATCGTTGATGACTTCTGATGCCAAAAGGATCACACTTAGTCCTTATCTGCATATGCTTGGAGTCGTTTCAGCATACATATATTTTTAGATTGCTTACTTGCAGAAAGCATAAAGAGCTCTGTAAGTCACTTTGAAAGGAAATGAATGCATGTATCATATTATCATTTAATGCTCCCCTTAGGATGAAAATGTTACTTAATACTTCAGAATTTAAACCAGTATAAATTAGAGTTTAGAAAACCAGAATGAGAGTAGAATTATATACTGTATTTAATATATTTACATATGCAGATTATATAGAGCAAAATCCAAGAAATTATTATTTATTTGACTGGTGGTAGTGGCAGTTGGCAGCTAGGTTTTTTGAGACTTGCATTCTGGCATCTGCAGCATTATCAACCATAGGAAACAGACTGGTATGGGGATTTTTTTCAATGCCCCCACTTCGATTCTCATGACTTACCATGCTAGGCAAGTCCTTACCAATTATTACTGTGCTCTACCTTCTGGTGTAGTGCAAGTTTTATTTTTTCAGTAGATACTTAAGTTTTGTAACTTTTAGCTAATCTTTGGTAGGCTAAAGATAAATATGAGTGTACATTGCCTTTTTATTTTATTTTTTTTTAATCCAGCATTTAGCAGAGTGCTTGCTTCACTCTATTCTCTCAGAACTAAAAATTCAGAAGGTATCTATGGACCGTAATTACATTCATGCCCTCTGCAGAGTGTATGTGGGTATTTGTCGACAACTTGGAGACTTGGAAAGAGCTCGCTTGTTTTGCTACAGCCTACTTAAGGAAGGTATGCTTAGATTGTGACAATTTTGTCTTGAAAATATGATTGCCTTTTTTACCTTATTATACTGGAGTCTATATTTTCAGCTCTGTGATTACTGCGTGTCTTTTAAAATAATGTTATGTTTTGTCCATTGAATAGCTTTGGCTATACCCAGCTGCACCTGGTCTTCAGTAGGGCTTACTTATATCAACACATATATTTCTACTTGTAAATAAATGATTATCTCTCATTACTATTTGTTTTATGCCCTGTGCAGCTGCTTTAGAATTAGATATAGTTGCCCTAAAATAGGGAATACTTTTAAGGTAAGTGACAAACCAAACTGCTAGGTAGAAGGGGCAGCAACTTTAAGATGAATTTGTCAGCTGGTGAGAAGAAGTAGATCAGAGAAAGCTGAAAGGAGATGGTGACATGAGGGTTGTCCTGTGATTATCTTTTCTCTTTACTGTTTCTTCTGTTTCTACTAGTGGATCAGATTGGGAATCATTTTTCTCTGTATCAAATCATCAGTATTTTCCAATCATGTGATATACAAATGAAACGTAATATATCAGTCTTATCTCAGTGGTAAATATTTATAATCTTTGACTACCATGTTTATGAGACTTGTAAAGCAGGATGATTGAGTATATCCATTCATTTTAGTGTTTCGAATGAAGCTGCTATGTGTTTCAGTTGCCCACTTCATTTCTTTGTTTATTCTTTCAGTCATTTATTTATTGAATGAATCATTATCGAGTGAATGTTAGGATTTCTGTGGTGATCAGAATCAGATGGAGGTACAATTGTCCATGGGGCTGATAGGCCATAGTCACATCACAGAAACACATATGAAGTTCAGCAGTTGGTTGGTGGTAGGACAGAAAGGGGTGTGGGCTCAGTCAAGACCACGTTGTATTTCTTGTTCTTCCTCAACCACAGCAAGCCCATTCTTAGCTCAGGCTTTTGTGCTGACAGCTTTCTTGCTGTTTCCTTCGACTCTTGTGTTTCACTCCACGAATTTCACATACCTTCCTAGTCATCCTGGATCCCTTATTTTTATTTGCCTTCATGGCACTTATCACTTCTTAAAAGAGTATTTTGTTTGCGGTCTCTCTGCTCCTCTAGCTTGTATACTCTATAAGTAGAGAATTTATTTGTCTTGTTTCTACTCTGAAATGTCACCAGATAAACATAGGATTCAAAAACTAACGGATCAAGTTTAGTGCAGTGAGTTTATGCTTTGAGCTCCCTGTTCTTAGATGTGTCAATGGCAGATAAAGCAGAACAGAGAAAATTAAAAAGAAAGCAGAAAAGTGAAAACTAAAAAGATGTGATTGTACATCAAATGGTTAAACATTGGAAAGCTCTTTGACAATTTCTTATGAAATTAAAACATTTATTTCCACTCATACACACTTATGCAACAGAAACACAGAGATGGATCATTTCATAGACTGGCACACAGATATAACATCTTCATTCATAGGAGCCCATAACTGGAAACAAATGTCCATCAGCCAGTGAATGGAAAACATTTTGATGTATTAAGCAATTAAATACTACTTGGCTATACAAAGGAATAGACTGCTAATGTATGCAACAACATGGATGAATCTCAAAACCAGCATGCTGAGTAGGGAAGGCAGACAGAAGAGAGTACATACTACACAAATCCATTAATACATACTTGAGAAAAGGCAAACTAACGTATAGTGACAGTAGATCAGGGCTTCTCTGTAACTGGGGTGAGGTGATTCACTGCAGAGCACGAGAGCGAGAGAACTTTTGGGATGATGGTATTGACTGTTGTGGTTTCTTGAATTTATTCATTTGTCAAAATTCATCCAACTTTATACTTTAAAAGAGTATATTTTATTGTCTGTAGACTACACTTTAGTTAATTTTTAAAAAAGAGATAAAGCCAGATGTAGGAGAAAGTATTTACAACAAAAGAATTGTCATCCAGAATTTATTTAAAAAATTTCTTCAGATCAGAGGCTTTATGTGCTCAATGAGTAAATGTAATGCATACTGACCTATGTAATGTAATGCAAATTTATGTAATGTATAAAAATAGCCTGTAATGACACATAACAAATGGGAGGATTCTGAGACTGAGGAAGTTGGAGAATGGATTTTTGAAGTGACTGTGGCCGGAGCCTCATCTGGGCTACCCACTGACAGTTTCCTCCATTGCAGGATGCCTTGCAAGGCACCAGTGAAATTAATACAATTTATTCTTAATCTGTAATTTATTCACTTGATTATACATAAAAGGTTTATTGAATTATTTTATTTCTCATAGATTTTCCAGAGTCTGAAAAATTGACTTTGTTTATTGCAAACATGTGGCATGATATATTTCTCTCTCAATCGGTGATTAATAAAGCAATGCAGTTAGTTGCCAGGCAGCGTGCTAAAGGAGAGGTTCTGAACTGCTTGAGAGCTTTTCTTAACTGGGAAAAGGTGAGCTTTATTTTTATTTCTTACAGTACCATACTTTAAGATATTACATAAATGTTACTGTGTTATGTATTTAGTTTGCATTAGTTCATAAGCATTTTCTTCTTTTTAGATCTTTTAAAATTTAATCAGTTTACCCTAAGCTTACCCATTTTGTTCATTAAGTATGCAGAAGACATTCAAGGAAGAATTATAGACCAAAGGACTGTGTTAATTAACAGTTTGTTTTATACACTAATTTGTGACTGATGAAATCCACCCATAGGTCTATATGTTTAAAAGTCTCAGATAAGCTACAAAATTATTTGGTTCTACAACAGATACTTAGGTGAAAAAATATATCTTGGTTCTTTCCTATTAGGATTTTTTAAAATGTGCTTTATTTTTTTTTTCCAGTTGATGGAATTTGTTTTTGTGCTATCTACTTTGTTCCCATGTTATATTTTATATGATTTTTAGTTACTGATATGTTAAAGTAAGTGTCTAGATGAGTGTTCTTTCATCATTTTATTCCATTCATTAAGTTGATCTAATGAGAATCTAACTACCAGTAGCAAACTTCAAGAAGAGATACTGAAGCCAGTCATACTGATTTTTAAATTTTATTTTCTGTTTTTAATGAGCATGTATTTCCTCTTCCAAAAATTCTCCTTGGCTTGTGTGTGGAGCAGAATTTTATATGCTATTTTGCTTTTTTGGCTACTTTTGATGTTAGTATGTATTAGGATTTTATTTTTTATAAGATGTAAAGGAAAGAGCTTTTGGTGGTCAAAAGTTAGCTAAATATTAGAAAGCAAATTTGCAATGATCTCTTCATCAGTCTATCTAGACACAACAGAATACAATCATCGTGAGGTATTGTCCTCAATTCTAGTCAGTCATTTTGTGTTAGGAGAGACATCCTGACTCCTACCAGTGGACACCAGCAACCACATATATATCTATCTGTTCCAGAGGGTTACCAGCCTCCAGAATGTTACCTGCTTCTGGAAGTTTACTTGCCTCCAGAGAGTTACCTGCTTTGAGGGTTACTGACTTCAGAGGTTTACCTCTTCCCAGAGAGTTACCTGTCTCTGGAGGGTTATCTGTTCCCAGAGAGTTACCTGTCTCCAGAGTACTACCTGCCTCCAGAGAGTTAACTGTTTCCAGAGGGTCACCTGTCCTCCAGAGAGTTACCTGTTCCCAGAGGGTTATCTGCCTCCGGAGGGTTACCTGTTCACAGAGAGTTACTTGCCTCCGGAATATTACCTGCCTCTAGAGGTGAGGGTTACCTGCCTCTGGGCAGTCACCTGTTCCCAGAGAGTTACCTGTGTCTGAAGAGTTACTTGCCTCTGGAGGGTTACCCACCTTCAGAATGTTACCTGCCCAGGCTGCTCATGCTCTCACTTGGTCTTTCCGCTTGCACACTAGAGCCCATCTCCTTTTACTTGTTCAGAATTAAGCAGGATATGGTTAAAAAGACATTCCTTATGAGGAACATATCATTTTAGCAAATGTATTTGCTAAGTATCATATCAAATAAAAATACAAAGTCAAAGCTTTAAGAAAGGTGAGAAATACTTGGGAAATAAAACTATTATAGTGTAAGATTTCCAAATGCTCTCTTACAGAATTAAAAATCTGGTAAACAAAAATGAGGATATAGTACAATTCAATAATATAAAAAGTAAATGTGTGTGAAGAGTATATATTTTTCTTATATCAATGACATTACACAAATCGATGATTTGGCCACATGAAAACATTAATTTCTAAAAAGTAAAGATTTCACACTCAAAACTCTCTCATAATAATTCAGTAAAATTTAACAGAAAAAAATTTCAAAATACATTTACTTCAAAATTGAGATACACATTCTTAGACAATCTGGGAACAAATAAAATACGAAAAGTAATATTCAAAGTCTTAAAAGTCAATGAAAAGGTAAACTCAGTATCAAAGATCTCTAGGATTTTTGGAAAACATGTACTCATTAAAGTATCTTAAATGCCTTAGTTGTTTAGCAAAAAATAAATGAAGTTGGCTGCTACTCATCTCTAACATTAGAAATGTTGAGGGAAGCAGAGAAAAAGAATAAAGTTTAAGAGATAGTAATAATGAAGTGGAAAAGAAACAGAAACACATAGAAGGTAAAAATACTCCTTTAAAAAATGCTCACAACATAGATAGCTTACAGTGCAGATCAGTGAAAACAGAGAGAAGCAAAAATAGTGAAGATGTGAAATGGGAAAGAATATAGGATACAGAATGAAAAGACTCCTACCTGCAATCCTATAGCAACAGATTTGGAAACTTAGGGTGATTTCCTGGCAAAATAAAAATGATCAAAATTGGCTTTAGGGGTAGGATACTTGAAAAGACTGGTTGAAAGGTGATTAAAACTTTACAAAGACATGTGTAGATTTCTCCTGAGTTTTATCTAATCTTTAAAGAACCAAGTAACTATAATCTATTTTAGGCATGATGAAAAATTGAAAGCCCTCTGTTTGTTTCTAATGATAAAACCCAATTAAAAATGCTGTAAGAAAGAAAAAAAAGCCAGTTTTTAGTGAGTCTTTTAGATACAAAAAGTGTCACTAAACAGAAGATTTCAGTAATGTATTCAAACAATAATACTTTATAACTTAATAGAGTTTATCTTGATAAAACAAGGAGAATTCAGAATCAGAAAATCAATATAATTATTAAAGAAGAAACCCCCATGGATTATTCCTAGACTAGGAAATAGAAGGAAACTTACTAAATATAATGCTGTTAGTTAACAAGAAATCAGTGGTATTATCGTCAATGTAAATTACGAAATTATTTCAGTTTTTTAAATCAGGAATTAGGGGATTCCTGCTGTAACCATGGTGGGAAGTATTTCCTGAGTTGGGTTCTTCAAGGTGTTGCTTCCTCCAAGTTTTTCTGCCAGAGTTGATAAAATCTTTTAAGAGTGCTCTATATGTAGAAGTGAATTTTAAAGTTGTAAATTTATAAACCTTTTAAAAAAAAGCCTTTAAATTTATGAGTCTTGTTTCATTTATAAATCAGTTAATTGTTAACAAAGTAAGAATGTGTTCACTTTGGCCATTGATAAATGTTAGTTAACTCATATTAACAGATTAACATTTCCTAAATAATCTTATTTACAAATTTCAGCAATTTAATTATCTTAAGACTTTAAACGTATTCATAAACTTAAGATATATTCTTCAAAAACACCTCAAAGTAGGCTTTCAAATCTAATAAGCAAAATCTTCCTAAGCACTTCAGCAACTCTTGAATGTGAAAAGTCAAATTGAGAATGTAGAATATGAGTTGTAATAAATATTCAAATAATGTTTACAAACCTAATTACATTCTCTTAAAACACATCTAATTACAATCATGATTCTAATACCAAATACTTCACATTACAGCCACACTTGAAACTTAGGAGATTCTCAGCACTTTTATGGAGCATATATATTCTATACATGTAAATTATCCCATGTTCACAATTACTGCAAAATGTATTATAAAATAGATACTCAGAAAAGTAAATATATGGATTTGATTTATTTCATGTCAGAATTTATTTCTGCATCTTTTCAGGTTGCAAAGTCACTGATTTTTCAAAATGGGAAATATTTATCATTCTGGCTGAGTTTTGGTTATCAGGTATATTACTTTGAACCATGATTTTGTAATGGATTTTCTCATAGAAACCTTGAGACCTAGAACCTTTTAGGATATATATGCCCAAGCTACAGGTTTACTTGTTGAGCCCTTCTAATAATAAAGCAAATATCCAAACCCAAACCTTTTCTTGTATTAAATATATTGAGTATTATATGTGTATTATTTTTATAATGAAACTCTCATATAGTGCTGGTGGAAATGTTAAATAGCATGACCACTTTGCAAAATAGTTGAGCAGCTTCTTATAAAGTTAAACCTTTTCTTAGCAAAAGACCAGGAGTTCCACTCTTAGGTATTTTCAAGAGAAGTGAAATTTACATCCTCACAAAGGCTTGTACATGAATATTTGTAGCAGCATTAACAACAATCAAAAGTGGTAAATTGATAAACAGTAATGTATTTGTAGAATTGGTTACTACTCAGCAGTAAAAAAAAAGTGTTTAAACTACTCTTTCATGCAACACTATGGATAAATATTACAACATATTATACACAGGTGTGAAAGAAGCCAAATATAAGAATTCATTACTGTCTGATTCAGTTTTATGAATTTCTTGAAAAGGCAGACTGATCCTTGATGTCAGGAAAATAATAGAATTTAATTTTTAAAGGATTATTTTTATAATTATAACTAGCTTTCTAACTTTAATTCTCTGATTTGAATTGATGAAACTGTGCTTTCCTATCTGGATTACAGGTAAGATCTTTTCTATCTGATTGGATTCTGCATCCTGCCTAGATAGCTTTTTAATCTGGTTCATCCAACTACTGTTCTGTAATCTTTCTATGACTAAGATAAACATGGTTCCTTATTCAGACTATTTTAAAAAGTTAAGATTAAATGATTAGTCACTGAATGCTTATTATAGTCTTTTAGATAACTAAGGTAAGATGCATTATATTTGAAACTCCAGATTTTATTTTATTTCTTTTTTTATTTGCTAGAATGCCCCGGTAGATGTTGGCTTCATGGTTTCTAAGCTGCTTTTGACCATACAGTTATGTCCAAAAACAGAATTTCAGTCCAGTGAAAAATTTGGTGAAGACCTAAGCGATAACACTTGGGAATACATATTTGCCATTGATCTGCTCTGCTGCCATCAGAAATGGATCTGGACACATGATAACATTATAAGGTTAGTAATTTACCGACTTAAATAAAGATCCGTTATTTGAATTGTAAGGTTGAATTGTTGAATGCCGAATTGTGGTTTGAATCATTTTTGTTGTATAAACATGTAAGGCAGATGAAACATTAACAAGTGACACTTTTTATTTTATAAGAGTTAATGAAACTACACTTAAGATACTTTCATCACTATCACATTATCTTGCTTTAATTTTCTTTAGTACTGGTCACTACTTTTTGCTCTATTCTGCTCTTATCATCTCTCTCTCTCCAAAAGAAATGACTCTGGGTGGGTGTAGGGTGGCCTTGTTTGACTCACGGTGTATCCCCAGCATGGGAAACGGTGCCTATACAAGGGAAGCACTTGGCGAATGTATGTTTAATGAAATTAATGATCATTAGCATAATATACAGATACTGACAAAAATTAAAGGGAAGAGAAATATTCAAAATTATAAATTAGCAGCTCCTCCCACCTGGGAGAAAATTAAGCTCTCAGGCATTCATTATATGTAGTAAATTGACTTTTCTCTGTGCATCTATAATTCTGGCGCTAGCTTTGTATCATCTCTGGGAGAATGGAGAAAATTGTCACTCAAATAATTTTTCTATAGGTCTTAATTTTCTTGTGGAACCCTGGCTGAGAAAGGCTGGTTTAAGGGAGTTGGTGACATTAAAAAGGATTCATCAAAGATTTGAAATCCATATCCTTGAGCTACTTGAAGCTGTAGAAGTTACCTTGTCCATGGATCCATGTGTGTACAAGGATGTCTGTTACTCTTATTCATCATCTTGACACTAAGAGAAGATTAGGCAACTGAATGTCAGACAGGAAGGAATCAAATCATGGCACACCTCTGTGAGATAATAGCTATATATCTCATAGCTGTGAATGGTTTACTATGTATTGAAATGGAAAAGTATTTCCCAGTCTGTTACTAAATAAGAAAATGACAGAACAGTCTGTTTAGTGCCAGTCTGTATAATGTGTCAGGGTGCTCTTTGGGCCTCAGCTTTCTGAATCCTAATGGGAACGCAAGAGGCAGGGGCCCTGCTAGCCCCAGTTATGCATGAAGAGACCAAGACTGATGCCCATCAGAGATGATTGGTCCATGATCCCTGCACTGGTGGTGAAGACAGCATCAAACATGAGGATCTCCACCTGAGTGATGGCAGACCCTGCTCCTTTCTTCAGCACTGGTGGCTCTCTCCAGGTTGTTTATATCCATAGAGATGGGGGAGAATCTAGAAAGCCAGAATTAGAAGAATAATAATGATTTGAGACTGGATTTGGAGTGCTTTTAATTACCTTTTCTCTTTTGTCTACATTCAGCTTTTCTAGTGATACTTTATGAATGCCATGAAAGTAGATACATTTTTGAAAAAACAGAAGACAAAGAGGACATGGCACTGTTTTCAGTCAGTGGAGAGTTTCTTTTATCCATCTAAAGTGTTATTTGATTACTGAAATTACAGTTTTCCTCTGGCTTAGCTCTTTTTACATGCACAGCTTTATTTGTTGGTGATCCTGCCAGTTAACTGGGCTTCTAGAATTCAGGGGCTTCTTTTGTGCCTAGAGAGTCCAAGTGAAATCTCAGACTCTACCACTTCCTCGTTCTGGGGCACTGGGGATGCTGTTCAGCTTCTTTGTGCAAAGCCTCATTAAGAAGAGTTAGAACAAAGATGCAAACACTGAATTTGCAGCCATGTTTCAGCTAGCATGGACACACCTGTGCTATTGGAGAAGATGTGAGTGTCCAGTAACTGTTCTCACTTGAACTTACAATGTTACATCCTCAGCGGTTATTCTTTTTCACTAATTGCTTAAGGACCATTTATAAGATAAGTTATTAATATTGTTTTGAGTGGTGATAAGCACACATCTTTTCATCTTGTTATTTTATAGTAAGGAGCTGTGGCCTGTAATGGATAAGTGGATTAAATACAGAAAAGGACACGCGAACATTGCATATACTCCTGATATTATTATAGCCTCAATACTGAGGCTGATTGGTGAGTTGTCTGTTTTTTGTTTGTTTGTTTTTTCTTATTATTGATATCTTGGTTGTAAAGTGGGGAGTAATTATATAATAACATGTTAACTTTGAAAATTTTCCATAATGACTGATTTCACAACCATCAATGTATAATTTATAATTAAACAATCTTTATAAATTATTGTTTTATCCATTTTTTTCAGAGATTAAGATTTTTCACATCAGTATATTTTAGTTATAATTGACCTTTTCTTAGATACTACTAATAATATACATAAACATTAGGATATGTAAGTTGTTATAAATTATACTGTAGTTTCATTTGGTTTCTAAAAGGATTAAGTCTTTTTGCGTTGCTATAAAAAACTGAGATGGGATAATTTATAAAGAGGTTTTATTGGCTCACAGTTCTGCAGAGTTTATAGGAAGTACAGTGCTGGCATCTGCTTGGCTTCTGGGGAAGCCTCAGGGAGCTGTCAATCATGGTGGAAGGTGATAGGAGAACAGACACATCACATGTGGAAAGCAGAAGCGACCGACAGGTGGTGGGGAGGTGTCATACACTTTTAAATGATCAGATCCCCTGTGAACTCAGAGCAAGAGCTTGCTCACCACAGGGATGGCCCAAGCCATTCACCATTCATGAGGGATCTGCTCCCATGATCCAGACACCTCTCACTAGGCCCCACCTCCAGCACTGATGATTACAATTCAACATAATATTTGGACAGGGACGGATATGCAAACTATATCCAGGATATCTTCACAGTACCTACCCCAGATTTTTCTTACTTGCCCAAAAGGGTCACCTAAGTGAATTACAGAAGTTAAATGATTGTTTAAAAATATTTTAAATGAGACATGGATTCTTCTTAATCTCATATTTAAAGAGGACCTCAGTGGCCATTTGGTTCTCCTTCCTTATTTCCTATGTATCATTAATTTTTACTTTTACTTATCTCCTATGAATCTTTAGTTTTTATTTTTATTTATTTTTTGTCTTGTCTTCAATGAGCTGCTGTCCAGGCTCTGCAGGATTATCAGTGATGAGATCTGTTAATTAGAAAGCTCTCTTAGACACAAAAAACCCTTCAAAAAATCATTGAATCTAGGAGCTGGTTTTTTGAAAAGATTAACAAAATAGATAGACCACTAGCCAGACTAATAAAGAAGAAAAGAGAGTAGAGTCAAATAGACATAATAAAAAATGATAAGGGGGATGTCACCACTGATTCCACAGAAATACAAACTGCCATCAGAGAATACTATAAATACCTCTTTGCAAATAGAAAATCTAGAATAAATGGATAAATTCCTGGACACATACATCCTCCCAAGACTAAACCAGGAAGAAGTCGAATTCCTGAATAGACCAAAAACAAGTTCTGAAATTGAGTAATTAATAGCCTACAAACCAAAAACAGCCCAAGACCAGATGACTTCACCGCCGAATTTTACCAGTGGTACAAAAAGTAACTGTTACCATTCCTTCAGAAACTATTCCAAACAATAGAAAAAGAAGGAATCCTCCCTAACTCATTTTATGAGGCCAGCATCATTCTGATACCAAAACCTGGCAGAGACACAACAAAAAAAGAAAATTTCAGACCAATATCTCCAATGAACATAGATGCAGAAATCCTCGATAAACTACTAGCTAACCGAATCCAGCAGCACATCAAAAAGCTCATCCACCACAATCAAGTCGGCTGCATCCCTGGGATGCAAGGCTCGTTCAACATACTCAAATCAGCAAATGTAATCCATCATATAAACAGAACCAATGACAAAAACCACGTGATTATCTCAATAGATGCCAAAAAGGCCTTCAAGAAAATTCAACATCCCTTCATTCTAAAAACGCTCAATAAACTAGGTATTGATGGAACGTATCTCAACATAATAGCTATTTATGACAAACCCATAGCCAATAGCATACAGAGTGGGCAAAAGTTGGAAGTGTTCCCTTTGAAAACCAGCGTAAGACAAAGATGCCCTCTCTCACCACTCGTATTCAACATGGTATTGGAAGTTCTGGCCAGGGCCATCAGGCAAGAGAAAGAAAGAAAGGGTATTCAGATAGGAAGAGAGGAAGTCAAATTGTCTCTTGTTTGCAGATGACATGATTATATATTTAGAAAACCCTGTAGTCTCAGACCAGAAACTCCTTACACTGATAAGCACCTTCAGCAAAGTCTCAGAATACAAAATCAGTGTTCAAAAACCACAGGCATTCCTATACACCAATAATAGACAAGCACAGAATCAAATCATGAGTGAATTCCCATTCGCATTTGCTACAAAGAGAATAAAATACCTAGGAATACAGCTTATAAGGAATGTGAAGGACCTCTTCAAGGAGAACTACAAACCACTGCTCAAGGAAATAAGAGAGGACACAAACAAATGGAAAAACTTTCCATGATCATGGACAGGAAGAATCAATATTGTGAAAATGGCCATACCGCCAAAAGTAATTTATAAATTCAATGGTATTTCCGTCAAGCTACCATTGACTTTCTTTGCAGAATTAGAGAAAACTACTTTAAATTTCATATGGTACGAAAAAAGAGCTCGTTTAGCCAAGACACTCCCAAGCAAAAAGAACAAAGCTAGAAGTATCACACTACTTGACTTCAAACTATTACTACAAGGCTACAGTAACCAAAACAGCATGGTACTGGTACCAAAACAGATATATAGACCAATGAACAGAACAGAGACCTCAGAAATAACACCACACATCTACAACCATCTGATCTTCAACAAAGCTGACAAAAACAAGAAATGGGGAAAGGATTCCCTATTTAATAAATGGTGCTGGGAAAACCGGGAGAAAATATGACTTGTTATCTTTTTCAAATCAAGTCTATCCTTTGAATCTTTAGAATTCTGCCTATTGAAAGCCAAGTAATTTGACTCTTTAATCTATATTATTTAGAGTAATACATGCATACTTACATAATTAAGAGTGATATGTAACAATTATAGAGAATAAGAATAATTTATAATTAACAATAATATATAATTGACAATATCATGTAATAAAATGCTAATATATAAACATATAAAAGCCGTTCAGAGGATGGATAATTAGAAAGCCTAATGTCGAAATAAGAGCAAAGTCAGGAAGAGTAAGCCCTTCTCAGGTCTTCTGATGAACTTGTGTGAATGAGCAAGATGGGTGTGGGGAGGCTGGAGCGCAGCCCAACGGGCTTCCATGTGTGCACAGGTGCGCCAGTGCAGGAAAGCGGCAGTGGAGCCTGGTCCTGCCTTTTTGGTGCCGTGGCACTGCATGGAGGAGGTGGGACTCAGAGCCAAGCAGTTGCCGGGTGACAAGGTTAGGCCTGGCAAATTTCTACGAATGACATTAACATCCCCACCCCCAACATACACACACACATACACACACACACTCACCCACCCACCCATCTGGATTGGGAGTTTGAATTGTTCCTAAGAGAAACTTAGTGAACTTTCTTGCCGTTTCTGAACCGGACCTTGATTGAAAAATTGAGTAAAAAATCAAGTTGGTAGGCTGTGATTTAATAATATTAACTTAAGTCACATAGTAATCTTCATAAAATAAAGGAATTGTCTTTATTAATTCAAAATTTACACATCCTATTAATGAGATTTTTACTCCATGGAAAATAAAACAAGCTTTATGTCAGTGAGACTTGTGATATGTAATGTTGGATTCAGGTTGTGAGCATTGCTGTTAGCAAATGATCACAGGGTTAGTACATGGGGTTTACTCCAACGTACCTTAATGATAAACTATTAAAGAGCATTTTGTGGAATGCTCAAATTGCTCTAGAGTCACAGAAATGAGGAGGATAGAAACTCATCACACTGCAGTGCTCATTTCTTGGCAGAGTTGAGGTCTAAAAAGGTTTAGCCTTTTGTCTAAGGCCATCCAGTGGAAAGGTAGCAAAGTTGGGACAGAAATTTGCCTACCACTGGATTCAGCGCTATGTAAAGCTGTAGAATACCATCTTTCTTCCCCAAGGAGCTTATAAAATCCTGAATAATTTGCCCCTACTGGTATTAACTGGAACCTAGAGCTAGAAAAACACTGTGTCACATGTTAGGTTTCTACAGATCAGACTGAATTAGCCATTATTCAGTGATTTCTGTCTATTCTCTTAGCAATTCTGTCGGCTTTCCTTTGGAATTGTGTCAGCTCACCATTCCTTTGCAAACTTGCATCCAAAATCTTAAGTGAAAACCCTGCTGTCTTTATCTTCTAATTAGTGTTTATTAGAAGGATCTGCCCTGTAGACTTACTTTCTGTGCAGGCCCTCAGCTCTCCTCAGGCTCCCTTAACAGTGCTGAAGATTGCATTGTTGTGGACATGGAGATTAACTCCACATTTCTTATTTGTATTATAATATGGCTGAATGGCCCTGGGCCTCCTTACACACCTTCTGTGGGGAGCTCTTTCTCCATCATTTAGCCACTCTGTCATTGTCAGGTTATCATATATTGAGTCTTTTTCACCAAATCATCTACCCTAGACTCATGATTTCCTCTTATTTTACTCCTGATGATAGCTCCATTAATTTAAATCGCTTTTAAAACTGAATTTCATTAAGCGCTTTTAATTGAAAGAAAGGGAGTCATTATAACATGGTTATATATTTCCTGGGAACACATGCACATCGCACGATTGAATAATGTCATAGCTGTGTTAGATGCACATCCCTTTCTCTGCTATTAGTCATACATTTAATGTCCATGGTAGATTGTTTCAGAGGACAGATCCAGTGGTATGCTGTTAGCAGTTTAATGTCATTGCAAAGAGATATTTGAAAGTGGTCAGTAACCTGAAATTTCTGATTTCTGAAGTAAAGGACTTTTCAATGTCCTAGGCTCCCTAGAAATTACTCACATATTTACAATGTCGTCTTAAATTGGGAGTTATCCTGATATTCTTTGATCAGTAGTTATTTACTGAGCATCTGCTATGTATCACAATATTCAGGTGGCATGCACCTAGCACTAAGCTAGTTCCTATAGAGGATACAGAGTAATGCAAGTTATTTAAGTGCTCCATGCTTCAATTTCTCCACATTTAAAATGGAGATGAAACTCATCTGCTGGATTCCCATATAGACCTGTGGGACATTTGTAGTATTGAGAGATAATGTGAACACAGAACACTGAGCATACAATATGATATTGTTGTAAAAGCACATCCAAGATATGTTCTGCAATCCTCCTCCTACTTAAGAGTCAAAAGAAGATGAGGATTTGCCTGGATGGAGGAAACAGGATTCCACTTTGAAGCAAGTTCTCATCCATAGGAGAGCCCCTGGAATAAGGGACAGCTCCAAGTGTGGGGAATGATGGGAATGATGCCATCCTGCCTGCTTGAGCCTTTAGTGAATTTGGCTGCCGTGTGATCTCGATCTTTGGATCTTTGGTCCTCATACCTGTTAGTTATTATTGAGAACCCTCAAAGGACTTTCATTACTCCAGGTTATATCTTTCTATATTTATTATATCAGTAATTAAAAACTGAAAGTTATTCATTTTAAACGAACAGTAATGAACTCATAAATGACATTTTTAATGAAAGGTACCTATATTCCCAAAACAAACAAAAAATGATGGGAATGGCATTGGCTCGTTGCAGATCTTGGTACTGTGGTTTGATTCAAGATGGCCGATTTTTCCTGATCTGTTCTACATTCGGTCTCCTATGTGTTTTGATATACATGAGACTGAATATATGAAGAAAAACCATTCTCATACAAACATGTAGTTGATGAAGGGCAGACTCTTTTAATAACCTTTTCAAATAATGGATATTCTTTTTGGATACTGTAATAAAACTCAGCAAGTAATAATTTCTTAAAGGTTACTTGAAGTGTGAAATCTGAAATTCTGTCAGTGAGCTTTTTGTACCTTGTTACACTCAAATCCATTGATCTAGCTTAAATGTTGAAGGGATCCTTTTGCCCACTTATGATTTCGTAACTCACATTATTCACTTGGAAAATAATTGATTCATATAGATCTTCCAAATGCCAACAATACCCCAAAACACATTAATATCACCAGTCTCGTCACAGAAAAGTCTTAAATATTGTAAAGCTGTCAAGTTCAGGGTAACTGATGAAAATTGTTCCAAACTTTTAATTTTGCTTAAAAGCTCAAATGTTGTCATTGACCACGAGGATAAATTTTGTTTTAAGTTACAGGCTCACTTCCTTTATTGTTGAAAAAAATCTGCCTTGTTCCAGTTAGCCATAATTTGGCAATTCTTTCAATCAGAAATGGTGTCCTACAAAAAAAGTGCCTAATTTCACTCACAGCACAAACAACTGCATAAGTGCATTTCTTCACAACAACCAGTGCACACTCGGTGTATAGGGGAGTGCTTCCTGTGCCGTCTACAGCATGTGACAGAGTTCTGTGCTTAGGGGTCCAGGTTTAGTGAGAGTAATCATGACTAAGAGAAATTGGCTTTTTAACTGTGAGCACCTGGCAGTGGAGAATAACTCTGATTATCAAGATGCCATTGTCTTGACTTGCACTAAGAGTCCTGTAGTTTGATCTCCTGTGGCTTTTGCACCATCAGACCACATCTCAGCACTGGGAGGAAGGCACATAACTTCTTAGCATTGTTGTGAAGTAGTTTGACTTAGAGGACTCTAAGGTTTCTGCAGACTGCACTTGAGAATTACTGTTCTATAGTGTAATAGTAGTTACCAAAGTGTCAGGCTAAAAATATGTATTTTAGTGGGGCTTATCTTTGAGCTGTTAACAGAAGTCAGGTGTTTCACATTGGCCCTAGTGAAACCATTCTTTCTTCTAAATTCTATTTATTCCATTATAACTTAGATAGCAACACAGTATATCATCTGTATAGGTGAATGCAAGAAGAAATGATTAGGCATTTTGACCACCTCCTGTAAGAGAAATGAAACTTTAAATTCTTATGAAAAGTTAATCAACATTTCACTGGACGGTTTACCTTTTGTTGTTTTGTTTCCCCTAGGTCGTTTAGGCCAGTTGGGTTTGAAAGAAGGATTTCCATCTGCTGTGAAAAATATTAGTTCGGTTATTGGTATGTTTATACAGCATGCTCACGATGAAGGTAAACTTATGTTTATTAAAATTACTTTCAAGTAACTTGTGTTTCTCATAGCTAAACTTTTCTTGGGGTCCTTACAGTGTGCTGTGCTCTGTGCGTCTCTTGCTGCCTCATAGATTAGGGAGTATTGGCAAAACATTTCAGCATTAATATTGGAATGTGTGTGTGTATTTTGTGGTGGTGTTTATTTACTTAAATGACAGTCATTTGCCCTGTTAGGCACTGCTTCCCTAAGGAAAAAGGAACTCTCTTTTCTTGGGGCTAACATTCTGCCTCTAAAACTCTTTACTGTGTGATCTCTGGCAAGTGACTTAACCTGGGCTCTCTTCGAGGCCTCCTGGATGGTGCTGTGTCTTGACGGAATGAAATCAGTGATGTACAGTGAGATGCCAGGTATCATAGAGTACTGAGCATCTGGAGAGAGCTTGGAAACCTGGAAACCTTGTAAGCAAGGCTTCGTGGTGGGGATTTCTGTTATTATTTACATATTGCACAGCATGTAAGTTTATGTCTTATTCTTTTGTGGGAAAAGCTTAACTCAAAGTAACTCTGACAAGGGATGAATCTAGTTTCTATTTTGAATATTGTATAATCAAGGAATAATACAGTTAAGTAACATTCCATCAGAAATACACAAAGTGACATTTTAAAATGTGTAACACCCAAGATTATCTTAACATGGCAGGTTATTTGTCTTCAGCTTTCAGTGGGAGACTGTATATTGAGCTTAATGAGAACAGTGCTTCTTATTGAGCTGCTTTCTCTGAAATAACCTTCTTTACCTTTAGGACAGCTGCTGAAGTGATGCACATTTCTTCCATATGACAGTGTACTTCTTTACAGCTGAGGTTGTATATTGACATAAAAGAAAGTAGCCAGAATAATGGCTGATGGGTTGTCTTGCCAATAGATGCAGGCTTACTCTGATCCTGGGGTGAGTGTGACCTAGAAACTGTGGTAATCCTCATCCCCATGAGGGAGGAGGAGGAGCTGATGTTGGGTACTGCTTTGATTAGACCCTGTGCATGGCACTGCCCCACAGCGTGATAAGAACCCCAAGACAGCCATCTGACTGGATGGCATTGTCTTTCTTATATACGGGAGGAAACTAAAGCTCAGAGAGAAGAGTGATTTGCTGAAGGTGAGGCTAGGGAGTGCCATTCCAGCTGTTTGCCCAGGCCTGTCCCTCTTCAGAGCCCTAGCTCTTTAAACAGTGCCACATGCTCTTATTTAGTAAAATTCTCTCTAACCTCTTGTATTTCTCTTACTGTTAAACTTTTTTATTTGTTTGAGTCTTGGCCTTACTATTTACCATACTCTGTGCTTTCTCATTGCTTATAGTTTACGGGGGGAAGTAATTTTAAGAGGTGCAGTTCTGCCAGCATTTTCAGCATTAATGTTTGAATGTGCGGGCTTTTGTGTTGTTTGAAATGGTGCTAGTTTGTTTTGTTGGAGAAAACTGATATGCACATTGAGTGTATTTTATTTGAAATGCTTGGGACCAGAAGTACAGACTTCAGATTTTCTTAGATTTTGGAATATTTCCTTTATATTTACTAGTTGAGTGCCCTAATCATAAAATCAAAATCCTTCAGTATTTCCTTTGTGGGTCTTGTTGGTGCTCCAAAAGTTTCAGCTTTGGAGCATTTTGGATTTTAGATTTTTGGAGTAGGAATACACAACCTATATGTAGTTAATAAACTTTAACTTCTAAATTGTTTAATGTAAATTATTTAAGTAAGTTAAATTTTAACTAAATTAAATTTTAATAACTTTGAAATAAACTTACCTTAAAAGAGAACTGTGATAATATACTGTAATGTATAACCTAGCTATAATCTAGAATCGTATACTATACTATAGTTTGTGAAAGTATGGTATAATACAAAAACAATTTTCCATTATATCTCATTTTATTATACTTTTCATTTCCAAAGTCTATTTATAAATACTTCCTTGGCTATCTCATAGAGTCATATGTTTAATGAATATTTGAGGATCACAGTTTATTAAAACTTAAATATGGGAGTGTCATCCTTCCAGAACTGCTTTGGGCAGCTCAGAGGTGGCCATGGGTGATTGGGAACCGTGAGGCCCTCTCCCTTTTACAAACACACCAGCAGGAAGCTATGGACAGCTGCTGCCAGGCTTTTTTTTTTTTTTTTCTTTTTTATTTGTAGACAGGTCTTAAATCAATTTTTTGATTGTGGGTTTTAAAAAAAATTTTTCATTGCTGGCAGAAAGTATTCTGTATTTGAATAGTATTTCAGTAGGTTATATCACTAAAATTTTGAATAGCAGATATTTTCTTGTTTTATGACTGATTTGACATTTCTTTTCAGATATACCGTGGGGTATACAGTTAGCAGCCGTGTACGCTCTTTGTGACTTGAGTCCCAGCAATCCGGCAGAAATTTCCAAGATCCTGGAAGCCTGGCGGAGAGAGGCCTCCAAAAGTGTTCCGTCTGCGATTGTCAGTTGCCTGGAGGAAGTCAGTGCCCTGAGCACAGAGGGGCTTGGCTGACCCGGGTTGCCACTGAGGCTTGAGAAGTGCCTTGACACATTTTGAACACAAATAGTTTGATCAGATTTGAGAAAACAAGGGAGGTTTAAAAAAGAAAGACATAAAATAGATAAAACAGACCAGAGGCTCTCCTTATTGTTCGGTAAGAGGCAGGAGAAACAAGCAGTCCCATAGTCATTTTCCCTAAATCTCATACATTTCACTTACGGCTGTTGTGATTATGTGACATATGGGTTATATTATTGTGTCTTGGTCAAACAACAAAAACTTGAACTTAGCCCTTTTTTTGCTGCAGAAAGTGTCCTTTTAGTGGCTTTTTAAAATTGAGTGGCATTTTGTAATGAATTTACCAATATAAAAACATGATTCAGTTCCTGAGCTATTGTTGGACTTGTGCTCCAATGAGTGACTAGGAAAAAATAAATTGGCAAAAACTTAGAGTTTTCTGCTATCTTAGCTGGAAATGAGCTGCAAAAGTTGTTCTCAAGATGTAGTGCGTAAGTGATCAGAGCAAAAAACATGGAGATCCCTTAGCAGAAACCCACTTTAATGCATTTTCTTCATATCCCTAAAGTTCCTTAAAAATATGTGACAATGTATCAGGAAGAGGAGAACTGAAGAGCAGAAGTTCCCTTGCAGATTTTTATATCAGTGACATGTAAATGAGCAATTCACAGATGAGCGCAGGAGAGCTCTGTGCCGTGTACATATGGACCGTGCTATGATGTGTCTCACATTTGATGATATTCCACTTTCGGAATTTTAGTATTTGTATATAGAAACTGGGTTTAATAACTCACCATGGTTTTGATTTGTCTTATATTCATTATTTCTTAAAACTCTTGTATGTGTTTTTTATAATAAAAAATAAAAGTAAGCCATAGATGTTACTGTTGTGATGATTAGAGTGACACTGGGCATTACTTGTGCTCCACCGAAGGTGAAGAAGACACTCTAGCCAAAGATAGAAGAAGATGATCATTCCTAAGGAGACTTGCTTCCTGGTGATACAAACATCGCATTGCCGCTACTTACCCGGCTTTGAGGATTTATGGAGATGCTCTTTAGTGATACCAGATGCCAGGTAATTGAGTGCTCACAGGTACCCACGATCTGATTTTTTGTTTAATTACAATTGCTGCCCTTTAACAATTGCATTTGGCAGCAATTTTGTTACTCCTTCCTTAAGTAATTACAACGGGCATAACTGAAATCTTTAAATCACTCGGTCGCCCTTTTGGAAGCTTTGTGTTGATAGAGGCATTCTTACTACCAATATATTGAGCATATTCTCTCTGCCAGGTGCCTTGCTGGGAGGACCCAGTCACATGGCATTTGGGTAGAGGAGAATCCTAAACAAGTAATCACCCAGTAAATACAACAATCATAAATAGGGGAAATGGCAACAAAGCAAACATGGAGATTTGCATATAGAGTAGCGGAGTAGACACCTCTTTCCATGTGTTGGTCAAGGTGAGTCTTTGAGGAGGTAACATTATAAGGACCTGAATGGAGGGACCCAGTCTTGAAAGCAGGCAGGAGGAATGTCCCTGCCGGACTGGGGAGTGCAGCCCTGCAAGGCAACAGTCCTGTGAGTGCTGAGATCAGATTAAGAAAGAAACTGCGAGCCACTCAGGACAGCTAAGAGCACTTTCATGCTGAATGGCAGTCGAGGCTCCAGGGAGATTTGAGCAGAGGTGTCACATACGATAGTTCCCCAGGGCTGTTCTGAGGAAAGGGGATGTGAGAAGGGCAAGAAGTGAATTGGAGAGACCTGTTTGGAGGCGACTGCAGCAGGTGGAGCTGGGAGCTGAATGATGGTGGTGAGGGTGCAGATGATTAAGAGCAGATGGATTTCACATCTATCGGGGTAAAATTGATGCTGTGTTCGTGAAGTGGCGGGGAAGAATCAAGGAAGACTCCCAGGGTACTAAGTTGAGCACCTGAGGTTGGGGACAGGTGCACAGGTTTAGGAATTACAGGTGGTAGGAATCGCGACTCTCGAGCTTTCCCTTTGGAACATGGGAACCATGAGGCCTCCAAGTGGAGATGGCGGGGATCCTTCACAGGAAAAAAATCTATAGAAGGGATGTGAGAGAGCTTTGGAAGTTGATAGCGTATGGAGACTACTTAAAGCTCTGTGTGTTTTTCTGTGTTCACCTAGGGAGAAAAATAACTTCCCCTCAGTACCTCCTATAATTTGAAGGGCCGTGGGAGAGGAAGAAGACGAAAGGCAGGGCAGGAGGTGGTGTGGGAGTAACCTTGGCGATCATTCGCCATCCAGGCACTTGGCTACCTATGCGTCCGGAAACTGCAAGGTTAGGTGAAGTGAGTGTCGCTGGGTGACAGTGACCTTGGTGAGCATCTCCCACATAGTGATGGGCTTGGAATGTTGCACAGTGAGTGGGAAGTATGGAAGAGAGAAGAGCAGGGTGTGGTCGGCTGAGTTTGTGGAAATTGTGCTCAGTGAGTGGATTTGTCAGGTGGTTCAAACATGGTGACCTCAGCAGGCGTATGTGTTTTTATTAGCGGAGAAGAGGTGCACTGCTGTTGATTAGCGCCAGTGCTGACTCTTGCTTGCAATACTTGTTCCTTGAGTTTACTTGGCAGCATCCACTCCATAGTAACTGATGATAAATAGGCTTGACGTTGCCCATGGTACTGTTAACCCCAGAGAGTGCAAAGGTTTTAAGCTGTTATTAATTTCTGGTACACAAGCAGAACATTGTTGTAAGGTTTTATTACTTGAACCAAAAAAAGAAAACTATAAACAGAAATAAATGAACACCTCAGCCTGGAGTTGGGTGAGGCTTTCGACCACACTGGTGCTTGGTGGCTCAAGCTGGTTCCCCTGCAGCTTGATAAGCCTTTCAGTGCAGAGCTAAGCATCAGTGAAGAGGATAAGGATGGTCCACGGAATGTGGACAGAGCTCAAGATGATTACCTACTTCGGAGTGTCATTTTCCACAGAGCAAGTACTTGGTTGCATTGTTTAATTTGTTTTTTAAGATAGGATTGACAGTATCCCTAAGCAAGTTTAATTTTTAAGGAACATGAAATAGAAATAAATTCATACCTCGGCCTGGAAAGAACTGCACTGTAGCCATTAGAGGGCGCTGTAGACTCACCCGTGAACAAGCCATCCAGAAGGGAGGGAACCTTCGTAACTGGAGAGGCCGTCTGGGTGCAGAATTTTGCGCTCTGAGAGCCTTTCTATCAGGGAAACATTTCCATTCATGTTTGTTCCTTGTACTTCCTAGGTACATTATCAAGAAGTATATGGGGAAAATATGTGGATAGAATAACATGTAAAATTCATGATTTGTTTTAAGAGCATATTTCAAAAAAAAATTAAAAAGCAAATACTTAAGTGCTTTGACCAAAAAACAGCACAAATAACAAAACAAAACCAAAAAAAAAAAAAAGAAGAAGAAGTGTCAGGTGAGTAACTGGTGGTGGCAGTGAAGTGAATGGGCAGGTTGTGTCGCTGTCACCCGATGAACTGGTGTCAAAGAAGCTTGTCAATCAAGTCACCCTGCCCACATTGAATGTTACTTTTTTCAAACATTCCTGACACATTATCTTGTGTAGAACCATATTACAAAGAATTTGTAGTATGAATAGAGATCATACCATGAATCTAATCAACTGGCTTCACTAAGACTAAGAATGCAACAATGTTTCAAGGGGGGGGGGTGCTTTAAAAATTTAGAAGAAAGTTGAAAAAGTCAGATCTATAAACTTGTAAATGCTTTCCTCTCTTGATTCCATCTACCTGATGCTTTCTCAAAGAAATTCAGAGTGTATAATTGTGAAACAAACAAGTTCATTTTCTTGCCCCTCTAAGGGAAATTTTGAGGAATTAAAGAGCACTCACTGTATTGCAGTCAATTTGTTTAGCACAGTTAAGTTCTGATAATAGAGGCAAAAACGGAACTGTGAGTGAAGAGCCATAAAACAGATAGAATTCAGTTTTATGAAAATGAATGCTTTTGTTTGCTTTTATGAACTTTGTGTTTTTGCAAAGGACGTTAGTAGCTTGGAATGCCCTGGCTCAGGCCACCACGCCTCCCAAAAGCGCACAGATGCGCCTCATCAGGGTGTCAAAGTACCAGCATTCATATTGGGCCCAGCCCTCACCAGGCATCCTCTAATTGCACCTTCCACAGGGCCTGTCTGCAGTGGGGAGAAGAGTGGGGAGGCTATATCGCACCTGGGTTCTTAGGAGTGGAGATTCTAGAGCTTCACCCATAACCCCTGAGTTTGAAACTCTGGGGGTGCCTCCAGGTGACATGGATGCCCCCAGCAGTTGAGGGAGACACGGCCTGGTAAGTACCCTGAGCATTGCAGCCTGCTCTGTTCTGCCCTTGAGGCCTGCCCCCGCCCCGCCCCCAGTGGCCTCTGCCTTCTCAGCTGCTTTCTGTCTAGAGGGTCACAGCTCTGGTGTCTAGATGGCTTTCCCCACTGTCCCACCTCTTGATCCATTTTCATGGAAATTTGGAAAGAGAAGGTAAGCTGTTTACTGCCTTCCACCACAAACTGAATCCAATCCCTAACGGGTTTTTAAAAATTTTCCCATAATATTTAAGAATATTACTTTCCCCTTAATAGTCATCAATTGCTGCTGAGATAATCTCACCCTAAATTACGAATACACAACTGAAATGCAAGCTCATAAGGGAAGGCTAAGAGCTGAGAATGTATGCCCTGAACTATTACACCTTCCACAGCCAGAAACTCACCGTCCTAGGTATTGTTTCTCTGTGTTTATTTTTGTTATATCTATTTTAGTAGTTTCACTTGTAATGCAATATGTACTATTCTTTAATCATCTCCTGTTACCTGTGTATTATTGTGTGCATGTAGCAAATTAAACACTGAAACGGGTCGACACTGGAACGTCCTCTCCCTGTGGCCCAGGCCCTTTTCTCCCAGGACTGCACTGACTGGCCAGTCTTTGACTGCCCCCGCTGAGATGCCTGGGCAGGTGGAGGTCTCAGGGCTGGGGACCCCGCATTCGTAGCCCCGCCCCAGCGGTCCCGCCCCTAGCCTGAGGCCCTGAGGCCCGGCGGCCCCGCCTGCGTCTCTGCAGCGCCCCCCGCAGCCCCGCCTCCGCCTCTGCAGCGCCCCCCGCAGCCCCGCCTCCGCCTCTGCAGCTTCGCCCCAAGCCCCGCCTTCGCCGCTTCAGCCCTGCCCCGCCGCCCCGCCTCCGCCTCTGCAGCCCCGCCCCTCCGCCCCACCTCCGCCACCGCCGCACCGCGTCTGCCTATGCAATCCTGTATTCGGAGGCTCCACCCCGCAGCCTCAGGCCCCGCCCCACAGCCCCGCCCGCCCGTGCCTAACTGGAACCTCGAGGCGCAGCACTCCTAGCGCGTTGGTCCCTTGCAGTCGCGCGGAGGTGGATAAAATTTGCAGTGCCTCCTTCTGCCCTCCCAGCTGCTTCTTCCTGCCAGTGCATACTCGGGCCTTGTGCGTGCGCTTCCACTGGGGAAGCTGTCCCCTGGGATGGAAGGGTCGGGGCCCCCGTGGGCTTCAGGTTACTTGGAGAAACTCGTGACCCTGGGAAGCGAAGCTGCTGGGAAGGCCGCGGGGTGGCTCCCTGGCTCGGGATTTAGGATTCCGGATGCAGGCTTCCTCTAGGGACTCGCCTCCTCGCTCGCCGCGGGGGACCGGGCGCTGTCCGTGCTGAGGTCCCTGTGCCCCGGCTCTCCCACGGCGGCTGTGCTGGAACCCCACATTTGCTGGATTCGTGTGCCAGGATCCCCGAGTCCAAGCCAACATCAGCGAGATTCTTAAAACTGTCCTTGAAAAAAATGTAGCAAAACCTTAAATGAAGTAAACATGTTGATTTTTGAATAATCACATTTATAATGTTGCAACAGTTTTGTAAGAAAGTAACATCTAGAAATGTTTCCAGGGTTGGAGTTCAGATGCTAAAGCATGTTTGTGATGAGGTAACCTAGGTCTCCGTGTCTTCGCATCCTGCTGTGCCCTACCCCATACTGAAGAGGGTTGCAGAGTGACTATGTGCAACGGCCAAACCGCACATGCCCAGTGCTCTGCCTGCCCCAAAGCACCTCTCCCAACTGCTGAGGAACCTGCTCCCACCCTGACCACTCTCAGATAATCCAAGACTCACTCTATTTTAATGGAAAACCACAGTCAGGTTTGCAAATGTTTGGACAACCCAGACCTGAGGACCTCCAGAAAGGAGAGCCTCGCGCACCCACTGCGCAGGAAGGGTTGGCTGTGCACGTGAAAGTGTGCTGCGGTGGGAGGAAAGCCCTTTCTGCCCTGTATCCCTATATTATTTAGACCACTATTTTTCCTTTTGTGGAAAAAAAAGTCTCTGGAGGAAGATGATAGAGTCCTTTATTAAAAGGCATTTAGCCTACCGGAATGTCTTCTGCTAAATGAGGTCCTCTGTCAGCCTTACAGCTGCCCCAGACCTAAGAAAGGTGGATGGGAAAGGCTAAAGGATCGTGAGCCACCCCAGCCATTCCAGAACGCTCCTGTTAGTCATTCAGAAGCTGTTCATAATTTTTAACTCAGGCTTCTGCTTTCAAATCACCCCTGGGATCCTGGGAAGAAGGTCATATGGTCTCCCAGGCGGGAAGAACCTACAAATTGTAGGATGTGTACTTACTCAAGTGCCTTGTTAGTGCAGAAGCCCATCTGTAAATGCAGAATTGAGCTCACAGTGCTGCGGCAGTGGCGATGCTCTTTAGAGCAGTGTCACTGGCTTCCAGGAGACATGTGTTCGCCAAGGAGGAGAAAACCAAACAGGACCCTCTGTCCCTGCCTTAAAATGCAGAAGTGCTTTATGAAACACAATGAGCCTCTCCTGCAGGTCATTCTCCAGAATGCCAATTATATACGTATTCTTCCTGCTTGAGACATGGGAAAGTGTTGTGTTGTCCTGGAGAGCCATCTGCATGTGGTTGCTGCTCCTTCATGGAAGGAGGAAAATTGTCACTTACGGTATAAGCAGAGTGTTCTCACAAGTTTCGTTCTGAATTTCTGTAACTGAGCGCCATCCTTCATTTGCGTGTTTGTTAAATCTTCAGTGGAGCAGAAAATAGAATTTTTAAAGCACTCTCCCCTGACCTTTTCTATTTTGTGTATTTTAAGGGACAGAAATTCAACCCCTATCACATTGGCAATCATCCGAAATAATATTTTAAATGCACCTTTGTGTTTGTTAAACTTGCTTAGTGATGAGAAAGTAAGTTTTCTGGATTTTGATGCAATTTCAAAATGCAGGATGTTAATTTCTATATATTTTTCTTCTTTTTTTTCTTAGCATATTAATTTCTTAATAGATGCACTGGCATTGGAAAAACTAAAGTAAGATGAAATATAATTCTAGGAACTCTAAGCTTACTTTGCTTTTTTCTGACTTTCTTTAGCTCTATACACCTATTTTTTAATGCACTTAAAGAAAAAGGCATGGAATTGTGAATGGTTTGTTTTTTATTCACAGGTTGAGCTTTATTTTGTCTTTCACCTGACAATTCTTTCCATTAAATTCCACAATATGGCTGAGCGAGCAGAGAGAAAGGACTCAAGGGAGACAGAAATATTAAAATCAAAAAACAAAACAAACAAACAAAAAAAACATGCTATGCCTGGCTCCCCAAGTTAATTTTTTGGTTACAATTATTACTAATCCCCTACAAGCGTTTTTGTTGGGAAATAATGTTGATTCAGTTCCCCGGCTGTGCGCCACATGGGAGGCCTGCAGCTACCTGTTCTTCCCAGCAGGGGGAGCTCTGCACTTTTGTCATGAACCCTGGCTCTCAGAAGGGTTCTTTCATACGGAAGCCCTCCTTCTGCACACCAAGCACAGGCTTAGGAAAGAAAAGAAATAAAAGGTGTATTTCAAATCCGCCCAATGTCATCCTTTTTCAAACATGTTCCTCGTGTATATTTTAAAGGGGCCATTTCCACAGAAGCAAAGGCTGCATCAGCCAGTGACGGCAACACTTCTAGTGCTTGGGAGGGGACTTCCAGTAAGAGCTTTACAGACACCATTGAGAAATTAGACACTCCCTTAAAAATAATCACAACATCACTTACCTGGAATTGTTGTGGCCGAAAGGGCTAGGAATACTTGCGTGTCTCTCCGATTGAGGTGGAAAGGGGAGCACCTACATTTTTTCCTGACTTCATGGGGCTCCTTGCACCCCTGGTGCCTGTCTTTTGACTTGGTGAAGCAATGGTGAAACAAGACAAGTGTACCATAAATCATATTTTTATAAGAGTCACCCCCAAATTTTTGATAGGGCTTAAAAGTTTTTTTCTATAGAAAATACAGTGCCGCCGATAAATGCCCATTCTGATAAGGAGAATTTGACCTCACAAGACATTTCTGCCCAAAAGACATTTCTTGGGCCGGGTGTGGTGGCTCACTCCTGTAATCTCAGCACTTTGGGAGGCTGAGGCAGGTGGATCACCTGAGGTCAGGAGTTTGAGACCAGCCCGACCAACATGGTGAAACTCCGTCTCTACTAAAAATACAAAAAATTAGCCAGGCATGGTGGTGCATGCCTGTAATCTCGGCTACTCAGGAGGCTGAGGCAAGAGAATTGCTTCAACCTAGGAGGCAGAGTTTGCAGTGAGCCAAAATCACACCACTGCACTCCAACCTGGGCAACAGAGCAAGACTCTGTCTCAAAACAAAACAAAACAAAACAGAAAAAAGACATTTCTTTGCATTAACAAAACCGCACTCCATTTTGTTATTCTGGCAAGGTCTCAGTGGTTTGTTAGTTCATAGAATTAGCCATCTTTCACTATTGGGATGGAATAATTTTGATTACTTTCTTTTGCCTTTATCTTTTATTTTTGTTTCTGTTTTATGGAGGCATGGAATAGGCAGGGATTTACATGACATTTTCCAGTTTAAACATAAACATTATAGTATGATTTGTTAATTATTGAAGTAATGCCATGTCACTAATTTTAACTAATTAGGCATTAAAAAAATCTTTGCTTGATAAAGAGTTTTTCAGAATCAACTAGCTTAGCTTTTCTTTTAGACCAAGGACTATTTTATCTCTGTCTTCCTTAGAACATGCTTGAAAATCAGGTATTATTATCATTATATTTGCTTCTAAAGCTGAGGTACAGGCAGGCTAAGTGACCTTAACGTCAATGAAAATATGGACTTGTAAAAAGCACTGAGTAGATTCTCTAAACCTGTGTGCTGATTCCGATATCCTCATGAAGTATCCAATGGCCTAAGATAAAATGTGTTTTTATCTCCCAGACCCTGTGGTCTCACCATCTTCAACTGGGGAAAGTAACAACAAACTGTGGCAGAAAGATCAGACTTGGCTTCTAGCCAGTTCTACCATCTTTTGGAAGAAGAAAGATGCTGGTTACCTTGGGCCGGTAGAGAAGGACCTGGAAATTGACCACAAGAGGCAGATTTGTGTGGGGAAACCAAAGCACTGAATGTTTTCGGTTGCTTGTGGACCTGGGCACTAGGCACAGTGCTCAGAGCAGCCATCCCAATGCAGATTTCACCATGCACAGACCGTGGCCTGACAGCCATGCTGCAAGAGCTGGTGAGTGGCAGACAGAAGCTGCAAACTAGATCTTTCTGCCTGTTCTCTGGAACCTGCCTTTTCGCCGGCTCCTTGCACCTGCTCAATGCCATATTGTATGCATCCACACAGGAGGTTCTTGTTCTGCAAGAAAAAAGAACAAAACATAGTAAGAATATCAAGACTACATCCCCCCTATTAAATCGATTTTACACCAGATAACTTCACAACCTTTTTATATAATTCCAGATTTGATTAGACACTTCCCTTCTCAGTTCTGAAGCCTCCACAGATTCAGTCAACCAAAACATTTTCTCACAAAATCCACGAAGAATAGTTAACACAATTTCTAGTGGTCATGGAAATATATATGTATATTTCTACCTATTGATTCATTTAAAATTAGAAATCATTGCTAAGCATTTTAAGAAAATTATTAGGACCAGTTTGAAATTTAATTTGGGTAGAAAAGTCAGTTGGCAGGAATGATGTATTTACTTTTAAATTTAGTCATATCCACATTCACGTCAACATTTACAGTGACCAAAATAGAGACTAATATAAAAATAATTTTAACAGAATATATATATGTCTGTGTGTATATATATATATGTGTGTGTGTGTGTGTGTATATATATATATATATATTTTTTTTTTTTTTTTTTTCTTTGAGACAGAGTCTCACTCTGTTGCCCAGGCTGGAGTGCACTGGTGCAATCTCAGCTCACTGTAACCTCTGCCTCCCAGGTTCAAGCGATTCTCCTGCCTTAGCCTCCCGAGTAGCTGAGACTACAGGTGCCTGCCACCATGCCTGGCTAATTTTTGTATTTTTTAGTAGAAATGGGGTTTCACCATATTGTCAGGCTGGTCTTGAACTCCAGACCTCATGATCTGCCTGCCTCAGTCTCCCAAAGTGCTTGGATTACAGGCATGTACTAACGTATTTTTAATGCACAGTCGAGCTGGTAGAAAATACAGGAATCTCTTCAAAGTGAAATGGGACAAAAAAGCTTAACTCCACAGGAGAAAGGAGCACTGAAGCCATTTGCCCTAGATTTGAACAGGGTGGGGTGTAGATCCGTCTCTGGTGGGAAGCAGATGGAAGGTTATAGGCCACAAAGAAGGGCAATGGAGACAGGGTCTGGGGCCATAACTAGGGGATATCATATAAGTGACCACCCCATCCCCAAAAGCCAAGACTCACATAGGGAGATATCTTGGGAGGAAGTGAAAAAAAATGCCCCAAAGAGGAAGAAGGTAGGGGTACTAACCTACGTTCATTCTAACCGTGGGTGGATCGAAGAGAAAAACACACACACGATCAACACTATCTCCCAGAATTTCTGCACTCATGAGTTTGGCAGGAATATACACCACTGGTGGGCTCAGTTCCCCCAAACTTGTTTTCAGGGATGCCAGGTTAGAAGTACGACCAAGGACCTGCAAAGGCAGTTGCAAATCCTCATGAGAGGAAAGTTATCTATCCTTAAAAGATCCCCACACGTGAAGTTCCAAGGATCATGAATTCATGCTCATACCCACAAAATCCCAAGCAGCTTAGAAATCAAAGGACAGATAAAATATCATGAGAGAATTTCCAGGAACAGCAAACTGTGCTTAGAATCAGACTTACAGCATTTGTGTGTATTTTTTTAATCACATTTAGAATGTCTAAAATATGTGTGTTTAATATGTTTAAAGAAATAAGAGAGGAATGTAAAAGTATGACAAACGGACAAAAATTTACCAAATCTGAACAAAAGCAAAGTGGAGCTTTTAACAACAATAACATATACACCCACACACACACACATACACACACACATACACACACACATACACACATTTCAAAGTATAAAGCCGGGAAGCAAGGTTAAAGGCAGATTAGTTACAAATGATGAGATAATTTATGTAAGATTTCTCTGAAAATACCCAGCAAACAGCACAGGGAGACACAGTGACAGACAATAGAAAGTAAGAGGCATGGAAGATTTCTCTTATGTTTAGAATGTAGAAGATAACAAGACACTGTTGTTTTAACACAATAACCCAAGCAAGATGTAAGAAGTCGCAAAATCATAGTCTTTCTAAACTAACCAGATAACTGAAGCTAAAAAAGAAAAAAAAATGCGTGAATTAAATTCTATAAAATAGCAGAGAAGACAGACATTCCTTAGAACATCCTTAAAAATCAGATATTATTATCATTATATTTGCTTCTAAAGCTGAGGTACAGGCAGGCTAAGTGACCTTAACATCAATGAAAATATGGACTTGTAAAAAGCACTCAGTAGATTATCTAAACCTGCCTGCTGATTCCGATCTCCTCATGAAGTATCCAATGGCCTAAATTCTCTTCTTTTTCTGAGAATAGAAGAGATTCTCATTCTTGGTATAGACACAAGAGAGAAAGAAATCTGCCATAGATGGGGATGAGGATGAATTAGGATGAACTTTAGTAAACGTGCAATGGCCTATATGACTGACAGATTCGAATTCTGAGGCTCCTCAATAAGAGAGTGTGTCTCCCCGACAGGCTTTCCTCAAATGCTCAGAACAGTGTGTGTGATGGTTAAGGTTAGGTGTCAGCTGCACTGGATTGAAGGAGGCGTAGATGGCTGGTAAGGTATTATTTCTGGATATGTCTGTGAGGGTGTTGCCAGAGGAGACTGATATTTGCGTCAGTGGACTCGGAGAGGAAGCCCCTCCCTTACTGTGGGTGGGCACCAATCAATTGGCTGCCAGCATGGCTGGAACCAAAAAGGAGGAAGAAGGTGGGATGAGCTGACTTGCTAGGTGTTCTGATTTCCTTCTTTTTTCCCGGGCTGGATGCTTCCTTCCACTCCTCCTGCCCTTGGACGTCAGGCTCCAGGTTCTTCAGCCTTTGGACTCTGGGACTTGCACAGTGGTTTGGCGGAGACTCTCAGACCTTCATCCACAGACTGAAGGCTGCACTGTTGGCTTTCCTTGTTTTAAGGCTTTAGGACTTGGGCTGAGCTACTACCAGCTTCTTTCTTCCCCAGCTTGCAGACAGCCTATTGTGGGACTTCGCTTTGTGATCCTGTGAGCCAATTCTCCCTAAAAAAACCCCTCCCTTTTATATGTACGTATATGCTATTGGTTCTGTCCCTCTGGAGAACCCTGACTAATACAGTATGCCAGAGCCTGCGATGGAGATGATTCCCTTGAAGCCCAAGGCAACTTCTCCCAGACCAAGGCAACACCTACTAAAGGAAGGGAGAAGCAGAGCATGAGAACTGAGATAAATCAGCCTGAGGCACTGTCCATTTCCGGTCCCCAAGAGCCGGGCATAAATAAGTGACCAGAGAGAATCCTCCTCTCTTAACAAGCAAAAACAAAAAAAACCTCAGGCTTTCAACTGACAATAGCTACAGTGGGGCAGGAAAGATGAAAGAAACTCCTCTAGGGCATTCCAGACAAAGCAGGATCTCCATGTGGATCAAAAGCCTGGGCTGGACTGGAGAGGTTTGTACATCCTCCAACAATGTACAAACCACCATTTCAGTTGTAAATCAAAGAGAGATCTCATGATTGGAAAAAACTGGTGATTTGGGTGACATGAAAAAATTGGGGGAATTTTGCTAGTGCTCAGAAATCCACATACTGCAGAATGGAAAATCTGGAGCCCACTTTCAAAATATTTGAAGCTAGTAGTGAACTGAAGCAAACTTAACTTGTCAAATAGCTCAGACACAGTTTAACTTTAAAATACATCTATTCAGTGACATGAAACCAGTTCCTGACACAAGAAGGGAAATTGTGTGCACTTCGGGCTCTGCTGTTCTGATGTCTTATGATAAAGAATGGAGTAGTTAATAGCTAGACAGACAGATGGGCCAGATGTTGAAATTATTTGATAGGGGCTTTAAAATTTGATAGGGGCTAAATAATATTTGGAAAACGTGTACAGCATGTAGGAAGAGACGGCGAATACGACCAGAGATATGGAAGCTATGAAAGAGAATGGAGTGGAAGTGCTACATGTGAGAAATACAGTATCAGAAATAAGTACTTCATTGGGTTTCATAATAGAGTGACTTAGCAGAGAAAATAATCAGTGAACTTGAGGACAAGTTATTAGAAAGTATTCAAGCTTAAAGACAAAGTAAAAAAATGGCAAATGAAACAATAACAACAACAAAAAAACAGAATAGGTGATGATGTCTTTCTTTATGAGACAATATCAAATGACCCAAAATACATATAATTAGGATCCAAGAAGGAGAAGAGAGAATGAAGAAGAAGAAATAGTTAATAAGATATTTGCTGAGAATGGTCTAAAATTGATGAAAGACATAAACCCACAAATTTAAAACAATGAGAAAAAACCAATCAAGAGAAATGCAAAGTACCTAAGCACATCACAGCTAATTGCCAACCACCAAAACTAAAGGGCAGATTTTTAAAATGTGCCAGATAAAAGATGCACATTGTGTACAGGAGAACAAAGATAAGTGCAGTCACTGACTTCTCACCAGACTTAATAGTGGCCAGCAACAACAGACAGATTTCCTCAAAGTACTGAAGGGATACATGAAAGCATGCATGCACACACACACATGTGTACAAATAACTACCAGCCTAGAATTCCACATCCTGCAGAACTAGCCCTCAGAAATGAAGATAAGCCAATCACAAAATATTAAATACTGTATCATTTCATTTTTGAAATGACAAAATTGTAGAAAGAGAAGACAGATTTGTGGTTACCAGGGGTCATGGATGGATGTAGGGAGGAGACAGTTGAGTGCTTCTAAAAAAGAGCAACGTGAGAGATCCTTGAGGTGATGGAACGGTTCTATGCCTTGACTACATCAATGCCTATACTTCATTATGATATTGTACTATAATTTTTTCAGATGTCATTATTGGAGGAGACCCAGTAAAAAATATATGGGAGCTCTTTGCATTTCTTACAATTGTATGTGAATCTACTATTATCTCAAAAAGATTAATTTTAAAATGAATGGAAGACACATAAATTTTCAAGAGATAAAAGCTAAGAGAACTCTCCATCAGACTTTCTCTTCAAGAAATACTACAATTAGCTAGGTGCAGTGACTCATGCCTGCAATCTCAGCACTTTGGGTGGCCAAGGCAGGCAGATCCCTTGAGGTCAGGGATTCAAGATCAGCCAGGCCAATATGGTGAAACGGTGTCTTCCCAAAAAATACCAAAATTAGCTGGGCGTGGTGGCGTGTAGCGGTAGTCCCAGCTACTCAGGAGGCTGAGGCACAAGAATCACTTGAACCCAGGAGGTGGAGGTTGTAGTGAGTCACGATGACACCACTACATTCCAGCCTGTTTGGCAGAGGGAGACCCCATGTCAAAAGAAAAACAAAGAAATACTACAATAATTGCCTCAGGCTGAAGAAAAATTACAACAGATTTAACCTTGAATCTGTAAGAAGCAATGAAGAGCACCAAAAAGGGTACATATTTGTATAAATATAAAAAACCTTATAAATACGTGTACGAGGGAGAGAAAGAAGAGTATGCTTATTCTTTAAACTGTGCATATATAGCCATGAATGGTAAATTTCATAATTTAAGAAAAGGAAAGAGAGAAAAATATCAAGGGAGGCAATACCATCTGGAGAATGTCTGTCACATGTGGCGCCACACACGGGGGATGAAAATAGACTTCTATTTTGACAGCAAAGAAACCGACAGTGATAAATACATGTGCTTAGTAAGTCAAAGTAGTCCCATGTAGAGGAAGTGGAAAAGCAGGAGGAGGAGGTGAATTACATGAGTTCCTCTGACTTCTCAGGTGTACTAAAGACAGTTTTCAAAACCTGTGTTAGTAGCCAAAGGGAAGCAAGTGTATATCGCTACGCTATTGCCGATGACCCCTGAACAGCATGGGTTTGAGCCATGCAGACTTTATTTGGCCTCTGCCACCCCTGAGAGGCAACAGAGACAACCAGAACAACTTCTCTTCCTCCTCCTCCTCCTCCTCCTCCTCCTCCTCCTCCTCCTCTCCAGCATACTCAGCAAAAGACAGCCAGGAGGAAGAGCTTTGCGATGATCTGCCTCCACTTAATGAGTAGTGAATACGTTTTCTCTTCCTTGTGAGTTTCTTAATAATATTTTCGTTTTTCTAGGTTAGTTTATTGTACCAATTCAGTATATAATACACACAATATAGAAAATGTGTATTAATTAGCTGTGTTATAGGTAAGGCTTTCAGTCAACAGGCTATTAGTAGCTAAATTTGGAGGGAGTCAAACAATTATGGACTGTGTAGAGGGTGGGTGCCCTTAACCCCATATCTTTCAAGGCTCAACTGTAATTCATATTTTGTAATTCATATTTTAAAATATGCCTTATGTGAGATCCATTTGAAAGAAAGAACTTGATCACTAATATACTGAATACAAAATCAATTTGAGATGAATTATGGACCCAAATAATAAAAGCTAAACCAATCAGGAAACTCCTAGCAGAAAACGCAGAAGACTATATCTGTGATCTTGGGGCAAGGAAAGATTTTTTAGGAGATAAAAAACATGCTGATAAAATTTAAAAGATGATTAATTATACTTGATCAAGATAAAAATAAAAGGCTGGCCTGGCACAGTGGCTCATGCCTGTAATCTTAGCACTTTGGGAGGCAAAGGTGGTTGGATTGCAAAAATACAAAATTTAGCCAGGTATGTGGGTCGCAACTGTACTCTCAGCTACTTGGGGGATTGAGGTGGGAGGACTGGTTGAGCCCAGAATGCAGAGGTTGCAGTAAGCTGAGATCGTGCCACTGAACTCCAGCATGGGTGACAGAACGAGACCTTGTCCAAAGAAACCAAATCTCCATCACAAAACATTATCAACAAAATAAAAAGGTAGGTCACAGACTGTGAGAATGGATTCATAAGAAAGAGGATTTGTATCAAAGTACATGAAGAACTTCTGAAACTAAATAATAATAAGACAACACGATTTAAAAAGAGAAAAAGGCAAACAGCCTGTTCACAAAAGAAGACGTAAAAGTGGTGAATAAGCACGTGAAAACCTGCTTAACTTAAACCTCAAGAAAATACACGTTAGACACTGGAGGCGCTCTGACCGCATGCTGCCCTAGAGGACCTGCGATGCACAAGGCCGGCCGCAGCCGGTGCTGGGAGGAAAGTGGAGCCTTGGCTGCTGCTGGCAGGGACAGACAGCGGCACAGCTGCTTTGGCAAACTGTCCTCTCCTAAAATAACATACGTCTATCCTGTGACTTAGTGATTTCATTCCCAGATATTTGTCCAAAAAAAATTCGACATATCCATAAAAGTTCCTTTACAAAAGAGACGTTTATAATAGTCAAATCTGGATTGTTTAATCAACACGTGGATAAACTATGCTTTGTTCATGCACTTGGGCAGCAACACTCAGTAGTAAAAAGGAATGAAACACCCCCCCCACCATACACAATAGTCTCAAGCGTCACAGGCTGCGAGGAGTACAGCAGACGCAGAAGTGTACACCCTAGGTGATTTAACCCCTGCAAACTTGTAGAAATAAGCAAGAGAGGCTGAGGGTGGCAGAAACCTGATCAGTGTGGGCTTTGCAGTGGAGGATTCATAGGAAGGAGAATTAGGTTCCTTTCTGGGACGCGGAAGATGCTCTGCGTCTTGACAGGCATCAAGGTACACTTGAGATCTGAGCACTTCAGTGTGTAAATTGCACTAAAGTTAAAGTTTCCCTTGGGTGCATTTGCATAATTATGTCACCCCCGAGACTGAGAGAGCATGGCAGACACCACCGTGGTCCTCCGAGATTCCTCAACAAAACCGTTAGGAAGAAAAAGGGCAGAATCTGAGAGCAGCGCACGAACCACCAGCTCTGTCAGTCCCTCCGTCTTCCCTCTGCAGTTCCCCGTGCTGGGAGCTCTGCTGGTTCCAGGACAGCAGCTGATGGATGGTGAGGACTGGCTGCTTTCTGGAGAAAGATCACTGTTCTTGCCTTATGGAAGTTCTAGAAATAAGAAAATCTTTGCCAGCTGGGATGATTAATTTTATGTATCAACTTACTGGGCTTTGTTGTATGGTAGTTCGGTCAAAGACCAGTTTAGATGCTGCTGTGAAGGTCTAGTCCGGATGTGATTAACATATGTAATCAGTTCACTCTAACTGAGATGACCCTCAATGATGTGGGTGAGCTGCATCCAGCCAGTGGAAGACCTGAAGAGCAAAGAGGAGGTTTCCCAAAGAAGAAGACGGAAAAAAAACTCTGCCTGAAGACTGCAATATGGAAACTACTTGAGTTTCCAGCCTGCTGCCCTGAGGAATTTGGACTCAAGATGGCAATATCAGCTCTTCCCTAAATTTCCAGATTCTGATGCCTGCCCTATGGATTTCAGACTTGCCAACCTCCACAAACATGTAAGATAATTCATTAAAATTTCTCTCTTCTTTCTATCTATCTATCTATCTGTCTGTCTGTCTATCCATCCATCCATCCATCCATCCACCCATGCTTCCATCATCTCTATTGTATTAGTCAGGGTTCTCCAGAGCCACAGAGCCAGTGACCCACGTAGGTATCCGTCCTCCTGGCTCTGTGTCTCTGGAGAACCATGACGAGCACACACCAGCTCTGTTTTCCTCTGCGCCCACGCAGCATCCCGAATTGGAGGAAGCAGGTGGCCCAGTGTGAAAGGTCATTTATCTGAAAGGACGCATTCCTGAAGTGATTGATGAGTGTGCCTTTCAGCTGGCATATTTGGGGACAGGGGCATTCATATTTGTGAGTCCAGATTCCCTAAAATGGGGTGCTGCATTGCTCATCACATAACTCTTCGTGATGTACCTGTTCATTATTTCCTCAATGAAAAATAGTAGTTGGCTGCAAAACTGTGAAACTGCAATCTCTCTCCATCTCAGGGTTTGTGGGCTTTTTCATCACAAGGACCCTCTTTCTTTTCAAGGGCAATTATATTGTTGATTACTCCAGTGTGAGCTCAGCAGTGAGGGAAGGTCAGGTTTCTAAAGCCGTTTTCGGATTGATTCCTTGGTTGTGACTGGAAGCCCAGAGTGAACTGGGGTAGGAGGGCTTAGTTCAGCCCAACACAAGCCCAAGCTTGTGGCCCCACTCACACTCGGGCCACTCCTCCCCTCCCCTTCCCTCAGGATTTATTACGCCCTTTGCTTCTGTGTCCTCAAATCAGAAATTCCTCTCAGTAGTCATACCACGGCCTCTTCTAAGGTCCCTGTCCTCCTTTTAAGGAAAGCTCGTGACCGTTTGCAGAACCCCATGTGGGTCCACCTGCAGCTGGCCATCCTCAATGTGTCAGACCATGGGGTTGAATGAAAATAATTGCATCCAAACTACAGCAGGATGCAGGTTCAGGAACAGGGACATGAGAATGGTGCTTAATGGGGAAGAGGGCAGGAGAGCAGCTTTTTCGTTCTTCTCAGGGACATTTAATTGTCCAGCTGTGGACTGTGACGAACTCACCTTCCTCTGTCCTGCATCACTTTGTCCCTGCTTTTTCCTCTCCCCTTGTTTCATCTTTCCTCCTTTTCAAAGTCACAGAGAGATGAGGGGCCCGGGTGGGGCCAGGAAGGCCCATCCATCTCCTAACACCCCTTACTCTCAGCGCTGATGCCACGAAAGCCCGCAGCCTCCTGCTAGCTGTGGACGTGTGCCCTCTGCTGATCTGATCGGGAGTGCGTTTATTTCACTGTTTCTACAAAGCAAATGGCCACCTGGATTTTACCCGTTGCTCTGGGCTGCCTGTTTGGCCGGGCCCTTGGGGAAGATACCCCCCACTCTCCAACTCTGCCTGTGAACACCCCCCACTGGGTATGGGGCCTCTATGCACACTATTGCTGCTCCACCCCTAGGATTTTGCAGACATCCCAGAGCCAGGGATTCCCTTCTCCCCGTTCTCTTGGACAAGCACTGAGCTTTCCCCACACAGCCTGGGCCCGCCCCTCTTTTCAGTTTTTCTCTCGCCGTCTGCCTTCCCCCTGCACCCAGGCAGGTGCTGTGCCCCTCAGTTCTGTGTGAAGACCCTCCACCCTTCCTTCATTGTCTGCTGCTGCTTTGACTGTGGGCTATCACCTGGACCCCATGGACTGGGCTTTTGCCTAAGAACTTTCTAAAAACCACATAAAATAGTGAATGGCAGTTTCTCCAATAACAGTTCCAAATTATCTGACAATAGCAAACCGTGGCTAACTTCTGATGAACAATAATACTCTTCTCTATGGCTGAAAGGAAAGCGCCCAGCGCAGATGCATGAGAGGCCCCAGATGCGTGGCCCTGAGCTGATGGGGGAACAGGAAAACACCGTGAGGAGCTCCGGCTGACGCGCGGCTCAGTTCAAACAGCATCAAACCTAACTGCTATCTGTTTTCCTGAGATCGGAAAGTTTTCTACAATATGAGTAGGTAAAAAGAATCAAATCATAAAACTGAATAATGTTTTGATACTAGAATGAAATCAATATACTGCAAGTAATTTCAGAAGCAACAGCAGCTTCCAAGAATAACTATTTATCAGGATCGGCACTTACGCACGTTTAGGGATCTTGTGGAATAACTGAGTGGTGTTGGGTCCATAGTTCATTCATTTTGCCATTCCTCAACCTCCATTCCACATGTGGCAAAGTGCTCACAGGTGCTGGCATGGGGAAAGATTCCCTTTGCAGCTAGCAACATACATTTAGGGATGATCACATGTTACTAAATTGTGTTTACATTTAAAACGCCAGTATTCGATCAGGATTGTCAACACAGATGGAGAGCAAGAGAAGCCACCATTTATTAACCGCTTGCCTGTGCTAGCTCATTCTTGTGACCTGATGGATTGTGCAGGGTCGTAGTTAGGGTGGGAAGGTTGTCCTGGGGCCAGGTCCCTGAGCGTGAAACCTCTGCAGCCCCTAAGGGGCTCACCCATAATTTGACCTTGAAGAGAAACGTTTTCAAGTCTCTCTGCCTCACTGTCCTCTTCTGTGAAAGAACAACCGTCACAGGTGGATGAAGAATTGGAGATACTGAATGTAAACGTGCACGGCACAGTATCAAGTATACAGGGAATGGGCAGTAAATGTTGGCTTTTCTATGCTTAATTCTCACAACAAACCCATGAGACAGACCCATGAGTGCTTGAAACCCATCCCTCACTCCCCAGAAAGCAAAGCCTGACAAGGCTGCCCTGTTCCAGGTGGGGACCCAATTAAACCTTACTTTGCTGTTCCGTCTTCTGCTTGAACTGCCCACTTCCATAGCTAATCACATGTCCCATTCTTAAGAGCAAACATCTCCTGAGCTGCAGAGTGGGACCCACTACTTAGGTCCCTTGTGGCTTTATCCCAGGACCCTTGCACCAGGCAAACACCTTCTGTGGTTGCAGCCAAATGGTGTTAAAAGCCACCGTGGTGTTTTCAGTTGTTTTCAAAGGCCCTCAGCAGAAAGCAGAGCTTTCCAAATGGGGACTGCTTGTCTCTGAGGAAAGAAAGCATATTGGAAAACACCGGAACCTGGACATGGGAGGTCACTTTCTGTTCCTTTGCAGTCTCGATGTAAACAAGAGAATTCTTCAGAAGATGATGGGGAAGGTTGTCCCCAGATCCTCTGAGATCTTATGAAATGTTGTATTTTTCATGTGACTCGGTTAGATTTACTGTGAGAACTGAAGAAGGAAGAATTCACAAGGAGCACGTAATAGTTGCAAGGAAGTGATGGCCCCGGGCAGCAGGTCCGTAGCTGGCCCTCCAGCTGCTCTCAGCATTGCACAGAATCCTGGGGAACAGCACACAGGAGGTGAGGTGGGATGTGGACCCTGTGGGCTGAGCGCCAGTGGCCGTGGGAGAACACTGGATTGAAGCAGCCTCATGTGGCATTTGTGTGTCTTCTCTCTGCATCAGGCTACCCTCATGGTGCCTGGATTCACCCAGGGCCAGCACTTTGAAAGTGGAGAGATGAATCGCTTTTTATCAGATCCTTGCGCTAATGAAGTAGAATAACACATAGAAAATCACCACACACGGTAGATCAGTAGACAAATAGAAGCGAGTTGGGGTAATGGACAAACCACGCCTGACATATCTATGTTGCTTCTTCTATAAACTTAGAATACTCAATGTGTTAATTTCCTGGCCAAGCAGCATATAAAATTGTGAGGTGTATGTGCCAAGTACTTGAATGTGACATGGGGGCAAATTAGATTTTTTTCTGCAAGATCAGTAACTTCAAGAACCCTGAATGACATAAGTTCTCAATGCCAATGCAAAGGACAGGCTGAATGAAATGAATTATTTTATCTGTTATTCTCTGGTCCTCCAGTTTAGAGGACTTAATTGGTGGTTTATACCGTATTGTTCTTGGAAAAACCGAGTGACTGATGATGTCAGTTTCAACTGTGTGACGCGTTTTTAAGCAGATATTTACTTACATTAATGAGCTACTGCCAAAACCAAGGCTCACATAATCCAGATGTTTTTATCACAAGCCTTTGGCATCTGGGGAAAAAATAGGACAGTACAACATGTTGGCCGTTCAACAGTGGGAATTTCAAGGAAAATGATCTTTATGATGTTGTTTTGAATATTCCCATAATTTCTTAGTTTGGGGAGATACATTTGCTTAAAAGAAGTGGAAATGTTAGTTATTTTGGAAAATAATAGTAAGGATATTTGAATTTGTTTGGCCAAAGTCACTCTCATTCCAGATTTTTTATGTAATTTGTTTTTCTAATGCTATCAATCTAAAGCTTCTGTTCTAACCTTTAGCCATCCTCCGAGGGAACCACAAGTGAAAAAAAGGTGGAATTCCATCATCGTGATGCCACTGGTCAAGACTGTTTTTCTCACTTTCTTTTCTTTAAAATTTTATTTTTTTAGTGGGGTAAGGAGACTCTGACTCTGTTGCCCAGGCTGGAATGCAGTGGCTTACTGCAACCTCTGCCTCTTGGGCTCAAGCAATTGTCCTGTCTCAGGCTCAAGCAATTGTCCTGTCTCAGCCTCCTGAGTGGCTGGGACTACAGGTGCATGCCACCACCTACAGCTAATTTTTGTATTTTTACTACAGATGGGGTTTTACCATGTTGGCTAAGCTGGTCTCAAACTCCAGCCCTCAGGCGATCTGCCTGCCTCAGCCTCCCAAAGTGCTGGGATTACAGGCATGAGCTGCCATGCCCGGCCTGTTTTTTCTCTTTCCTAATGACTCCCATCTGGTCTTTCTAATACCCTGGTCTAATTCTGAGATCAGTGCATGTGCTTGGAGTTTCTCCTCTGCTTTTGGCTCTCCTCCCCATCTTCATGCAGATGGACTTTGCCACAGGCTCTGCATCTCCCTTTCCTGGCACTGCTCCATTCCTCTTTTGCTCAGCCTCCCTCTTTCCCTCCCCCAGGCTTGACCACCATTCCTTTGGATTTCTCTCCTCTTCTAAGGCATAATTCATCTGTGCTTGTATCTGGTGCTATGATGCACCTGTTATTCCAGCCGTCCTTCTTGTCACTCCACATCTGCTGAGTTTGTGAGATAAACAAAACTATTTATACTTCAAGTCAGGATTTTTCTTAATTATATATTTCAGTTTAGCTGGAGAGGGTAGAGTGATACAGGCAGGCGCATGTATTATTGGTGTCACCATGAATTGTTATAACTTTTTGAACAGGGATTTGGCAATATGCCTCAAGATCCTGAAGTCATTAATCCTCTTTAACTCAGAAATTGAACTTCTGAAAAATCTATCCTATAAAACAAATCTCCAACTCGAGCATAAAATCATGCACAAAGATATTCGTAATAGTATTATTCATAATTGCCCCAAATAGAAAAGAATCTAAACATCCTGTAATAGCAAAATATCCTATAAGAATAAAATAATCTTTAAAATGGTGGTAAATAAACCAAAATACTGTAATGAGAAAAACATTTATGTCAAATTGAGTGACTGGTAAAATGGAACACTTGTGTAAGGGCTTCCTTGAGATTGAGGGGTCTGTCTGGAAATGGACAGAGAGATGGGGCTCTGGACAAGTTCAAGGGATGTGGCTGACAGTGGTGTGGAGGGTTGTGGTTACCACATGCTGTGGAAGTGACCTGAGCCTAAGTGGTGTAGGGCAGCAGGCATCTTATTAGGCTCCCAAACCACGTGGGCCAGGAAATTATGCAGAGCACAGCAGGAGCACTGGGGTCTCATTCTGAAAGATGAATGGCTGTAGTGATGTGAGACTGGGCCCTGGAACCATCTGGAAGCTTCTTCACTCAGATGTGTGGTGCCTATGCTAGGATGGCTTGGTACCAGCCTCCACTCCTATGATTAAGCAAGTGTGAGCACATGGCATCCCAAGTGACCTGGGCTGGGTCTCTAGAAGAAGCATTCCAAAAGCCAGCTCTCCTTGAGGCCACGCGGAGGCTGCATGGCTGTGCCCGGCCTCACTTCAGGAGCCCCAGGGCATCATCACCTCCACCCTCTGCACTGCTTGATTGCCTTAAGAGGAGGGGACACTGACCCAGTCTCTTGAAAGGAGGAGTGTTAAAGAAGTTGTGACTTGTTTTTTCTGAGACAGAGTCTCACTCTGTCACCAGGTTGGAGTGCAATGGCATAATCTCTGCTCACTGCAACCTCTGCCCCCGGGGTTCAAGCAATTCTCCTGCCTCAGCCTCCCAAGTAGCTGGGACTACAGCTGCACCACCACGTCCAGCTAATTTTTGTATTTTTAGTAGAGACGGGGTTTCACCATTTGGGCTAGGATGGTTTCGATCTCTTGACCTCGTGATCCACCCACCTTGTCCTCTCAAAGTGCTGGGATTACAGGTGTGAGCCGCTGCGCCTGGCCAGGAGTTGTGACTATTTTATTAGAAGTGCCACATTGGGAAAGGGGTAATGTTCAATTTGGCTTTTACCTACAAAGACTCAAACACCAAGGCCCAGGTGGGTGGAGGAGACGCCACTAATGAAAGTGCCCATGGAGCAGGAAACTTTAGAAATTCATCATGGAGCTAAAGTCTCTTTTCCTCTGCCCAGTGCCCATGTGCTCAGTAAGAGGAGAACTCACAACACAAAGGGGCTTTAACATCAAATGCTTGATGCAGTGCGCACTCAGATCTTCATTCCTTTCCTCCACAACCTCACCAGCATCTGTTATTTTTTGACTGGTGAAAAGGGAACACTTATACCCTCTTGGTGGGCGTGTAAATTAGTTCAGCCATCGTGGAAAGTAGTGTGGTGATTTCTCAAGGAACTTAAAGAAGAATTACCATTCAACCCAGCAATCTCATTACTGGCTGTATACCCAAAGGAATATAAATTGTTCAACCACGGAGACACATGCAAACATATGTTCATTGCAGCACTATTTACAGTAGCAACAATATGGAATCAACCTGAATACCTGGCAACAGTAGACCGAATAAAGCAGATGTGTTACACATACACCATGGAATACTACACAGGTGTAAAACAGAATGAGATCCTGTCCTTTCTGCAGCAACAAGCATGGGGCAGGAGACCATAATCCTAAACAGATGCAGGAACTGAAAACCAAATACCACATGTTCTCACTTATAAATGGGAGCTAAACACTGAGTCTGTTAAAATGCATGCTCTGAATGAAGAGACACCCCCAAACAGGCTTTGTGTGAGCAACCAGGCTGTTTGTTCACCTGGGTGCGAGTGGGCTGAGTCAGAAAAGAGAGTCAGTGCAGGGCAGAGGCATAGGAGTTGGTTTTATAGGTTTGTGGTAGGCAGTGAAAAGTTACAGAAGTTACAGTTTTAGGGTGTTTTTAGCTGGGAGGGGGTCATAGAGTCTGGAGACACAAGGTTGACAAGGTCAATTACAAAGTCCAATGGCCTTGTCATTTGAGGCCAGAATAAGAAACAATAGAAGAATGTCACAGGTTAGTTAGGCGCTGCAGGGGTTGATCATTTCTTCCAGGAACTCATCTGGGGTGTACGTGCAGGTCACAGAGGCTACCATGCCATTTATGGCACGGTCAGTCAGCCTAAAAGACCTTACACAGTCCACATGGACACAAAGAAGGGAACGACAGACACGAGGGCCTCCTTGAGTGTGGAGGGTGGGAGGAGGGAGAGGATCAAAAAACTACCTCTGGGTACTAGGCTTAGTACCTGGGCGATGAAATAATATGTACACCAGACCCTTATGATACACAATTTGCCTGTATAACAAACCAGTACATGTACCCCGGGACCTAAATAAAGGTTACAAAATAGAAAATAAACAAACAATGAAAAGGAACATTTTAATTTTGGAAAAAACAAGACCTTGATTCCAGGACAGCTATCGGGTAAAACAGTCCATCTCGGATAGTCTGAAAATATTTCCATTTAAAGTTGGATAAATTTGCATCAGATTCTTGGTATCTGTGATTTATTCATAGAAGTCATTTTCTCTTTTCTTACTATTTCAAGATTTATAACCAGAAATTAAAATCCATGCCACAGTTCCTGAGATGAGTTGTTTTGCTAGTGAATGCTCATGTTACACAATCCCAGAAAGGGTCTAGGAAATGGACCTGAATATATTATAGACATAGTTCATTTGTATCTATCTGAGGATTCCAGGAAAAAAAAATAATATAAAGGACCAGTCAATACATGAAATTTTGAAAGAAATATTTCTCTTTTGTTTTACCTTTTTGAATTTGCGAGCAAATTATAAGTATTTTAGAAATGAAATTCATGCTCATTGAATTATTCAGAATGTTTATTTCCAAATCTCTTGATTCCGTTTTCTCCCATGATATTGTAAGTGCCCAATTGGTTCACCTTGCCCACTGCCTAGACAGAGCAAATTTATCAGAGAGGGGGCCATAATCCTAAGCAGATGAAGGAACAGAAAACCAAAGAGAAAGAGTATTTCACACAGAACCAGCTGTTTGGGAGACTGGAGTTTTATATCAGTCTCCTCAAAGCTCCTAGCTTAGGGGTTTTTCAAAGGAAGTTTGAAAGATGGGGTGGGGATGGCCAGGTAACAGGTACTTGCTGCTGATTGGTTAGGGGGAGAGATGAAATCATATGGGGTGGAAGCTGTCCTCCTGCAGGCTGAATTGCTTCTGAATGAGGCCACAGGAGTGGGGTTGGTGGGTCCAGGTGGAGCCATGAGTGTCAGACATGCAAAAAGGTATCTTAGGTTCTGAAAAGATATCTCAGGCCAATCTTAGGTTCTGGGATACTGATGTTATTTGCAGGAGCAGTTAGGGAAGTTTCATGTGGCTGACAATAGTTTCTGTCTACACCCTAGCAGGTTCTGGTTCCTCTGCTCCTTCTAGCCTGGCAACCTCTCATTAGCTTTGCAGAGATAGTTGAGTTTGGTAAGGAGGGCTATTACCATTTAAACTATGAACTAAATGTCTCCCAAAACTAGCCCAGGAATAATCAAAGGCAGTTTGTGGGGCGAGGAGGCTAAAGCCAAGAGTGGCGTTGAGTAGATCAGATCTCCTCCATTGTCAAACCTTCTTGGTGATTAGAATTTTGCAAAGGCAGTTTCAATATTTTCTTTGAGTCTTCGCAATAGCACGTATCATATCGTGTCTTAGATTGTAGTTTTTGTCCACTTATCTAACTCATTATATGCTAGCTGAAATATGCTTAAATGATATTCTATACACTTCTTGTAGGGCTCAAGTAAATGTTTGTTTAACTGAATTAAACTCCCCTTTTCCTGCCTTCTTTTTCGATAAACACAATGATTAGCAACTAACGTTTTCAATCACGAAGGCATCTTTTATTTCATCATACACTTGCAACATTAGTTATGTTAGTCTACTTCTTACATTAAGTTAATCTATATTCATAATCATTCATAGCTTTATCTTTGACTTATGTTTTATAAAAGATTCTGAATGACATGTTTAATTTTTTATCATGAGTGGACTGGATCATTTCCTATGGGAGCCTTCATTGTGTTTTTTGAGAGCAATGCTATAAATATTTTTGTCTAGTTCATTTGTTTAATATAATTTCTGATTACTGGGCACCAACTTGTCCTTCTTCCAATCATGGGAAAGTTGAGTAAGAATCGGAGCAGCGGTTGTCATAGGTGTTAGAACCAGAGCAACTCCATTTTGAGTGAGGGCTGGGAAAATGAAACTGAGACCTGCTGGCTGCATTCTCAGGAGTCAGGCATACCTAGCCTCTAGATGCTGAATAATGTTTACTAAACAGACCCAGACTTGGGAGTTTAACATGATTCTGTGATATCGGGACATCTGGATAACAAAGGCATTCCTAATTTTGCTTTAAAGATAGTACTATTGAATCTTGTAAAATATAGTAATTAAGAAAATTAATCCTTTATCACAAACCATTATAGCAGAGCACGTGTCCCCGTATATACAAAAGCATTGTACATAGGGTGGATGCGTTCCTCCTCTGACTTTGAGGAACATCTTACTCTCTGTATGGAGTAGGTGTACTTTCACCACTTTACTTTCCTAATAAACTTGCTTTTACTTTGCACTGTGGACTCGCCCTGAGTTCTTTCTTGCCTGAGATCCAAGAACTCTCTCTTGGGGTCTGGATCAGGACACCTTTCCTGTAACACGGTCACTGAGGACCTGTGGATGAGGTGGACAAATCCTATTACATTCCCTGTTGCCACTTTCTCACCTGCAAAATGGTATTTATAATACCTGTCTTACCTACATCATGAAGTTGTTTTGGGAAAAAGTGAAAAAGTAACTATGTACTTTGACATGCCATAGCACATTCTGGAATAATTATGATTATACGCCTCCTCTAAGGAGAGAAGTGGCAAACATACAAGCCCTGTGCTGTGGCTGTGGCTGATCCCACTCCTCACAGTTCCCTTCTCCTGAACCTTTATCCAGCCTCCGAAGCTTTCTCAACACAGTGCTGAGTGATTAAATCTGGCATAGGAGTGGTAAATTTGCTTCAGAGAGCATGCTTTTAGGTGACCCAAGAGATAGCCAATGTGATTCAGCGAACATACTCTATACAGAGGGCTCACTGGCTTCTTCCCTGCCCTTGTCCACACACGTCTACAAGCACATCTCTGTTCACTCATATAGAGGCTGGTCCCTCAACCTCACTGTCAACTTTTTACAAAGAGCTCCCCCTTCTTGACCTTTCTCCCTTCTCTGAGACCCAACCTTCTCTCTCAGGCTCATTGATGGAGTCCAGAGTGCATGCACAGCCTGGGGTCAGAGGGAGCATGCACAGGTGGCTTCTGAACAAGGTTTAAACTCCAACTCATGCTCCAAGCTGAATCTCCAGAGGACACAGATTATAAATAAGTCTCTGTAAGATTGACTTACTTGATTACATTTCTCTAATCTGTCATTTTGCTTTTTAAATTAAAATTCTTTTTTTTTTTAACCTGAAAATGCATTATTACGTTGTGGTTAGGTTGTACATCTTGAAACCCTTTATTTTGCCCCAACCACTACTTGGAAACTTATAATTAAGTAACCTGGCATGCTTTCATGAGAGGTGGAAATTTTCTAAGAACACAATGTGTTGGTAGATGAATCCTGAGAGAGATTTCCTAGTTCAAAAAAAAATTAACTCTATAGGCTGTCTCTGACAGAAAGAGGCAGAAATTTCAAAACAAAAAAAAAGTTTTTTAAGGAGATTAACACAGAAGAAACATTCTTGAGAGAAAGTACTAACACATTGCACCAAGTCATTTGCCATTTGCCCAGTGAAATGAATCTTTCGCTTACGTCTTTCCAGGTGTCTGCCACAGACTGCTGGGCTTTGGAAGCAAATAAGAGAACCTCTGCAAAATTACTGTAAGCAACTAAGAGGAGACTTCTAATTCTGTTAATGGGACCAGTCTTCCTACCAAGAACAATTAGAAAAGCTGAACACAATGTAAAGAAAAAAAGAGCTTATCTATCTGTTTAAAACATTGGAGAACTTCCAAGAAAGCAAGAACTCAAAGGCCAAGTGATATGACTTGGTGCTGTGTTCCCAACCAAATCTCACCTTGAATTGTAGTTCTCACAATTCCTATGTGTCATGACAGGGACCTAATGGGAGGTAATTTATTCATGGGAGTGGTTACCCTTATGCTGTTCTCATGATAGTGAGTGGGTTCTCATGAGAGCTGATGGTTTTATCAGGGGCTTTCCCCCTTTTCCTGCTGCCATGTGAAGAAAGATGCATTTGTTTCCCCTTCCACCATGGTTGCAAGTTTCCTGAGGCCTCCCCAGCTCTGCAGAACTGAGGTCAATTAAACCTCTTTCCTTTATAACTTGCTGAGTCTCCGATATTTCTTCACAGCAGCATGAGAAGATACTAATACAACAAATTGGTACCGAGGTCTTGGAGAACTGCTGTAAAGATATGCAAAAATGTGGAAGTGACTTTGGAACTGGGTGGCAGGCAGAGGTTAGAACAATTTGGAGGGCTCAGAAGAAAAGTTTGAAGCTTCCTAGAGATTTGTTGAATGACTTTGATTAAAATGCTGTTAGTGATATCAGCAATGAAGCCCAGGCTTAGGTGGTCTGAGATGGAGATGAAGAACTTGTTGGGAACTGGAATAAAGGTGACTGTTGCTATATTTTAGCAAAGAGACTGGCAGCATTTTGCCCCTGCCCTAGAGATCTATGAAACTTTGAACTTGAGATAGATGATCTAGGGTACATGGCAGAAGAAATTTCTAAGCAGCAAAGCATTCAAGAGGAAACAGAGCATAAAAGTTTGGAAAATTTGCAGCCTGATTATGTGATAGAAAAACCAGTTTTCTGAAGAGAAATTCAAGCCAGCTTCAGAAATTTGCATAAGAAATGAGGAACTGAATGTTAATTACTAAGACATTGGAGAAAATGTCTTCAGGGCATGTCAGAGACCTTTGCAGCAGCTCCTCCCATCATAGGCCTGGAGGCCAAGGAGGAAAAAATGGTTTTGCAGGCTGGACCTATGGCTCCTCTGCTGTGTGCAGTCTAGGGATTGGTGCCCTGAATCCTAGCAGCTCCAGTCATGGCTAAAAAAGACCAAGGTACAGCTAAGGCCATGGTTTCAGAGGGTGCAAACCCCAAGCCTTGGCAGCTTCCATGTGTTGTTGAGCCTGCAGGTGCACAGAAGTCAAGAATTGCGGTTTGGGAACCTCTGCCTAGATTTCAGAGGATCTATAGAAATGCCTGAATGTCTAGGCAAAAGTTTGCTGTGGGGCGGAGCCCTCATAGAAAACCTCTGCTAGAGCAGTGCAGAAGGGAGATGTGGGGTTGGAACTGCCACTCAGAGTCCCCACTGAGGCGTTGCTAGTCGGGCTGTGAGAACAAGGCCACTGTCCTTCAGACCCCAGAATGGTAGATCCACTGACAACTTGCACCGTGCACTGGAAAAGCCACAGGCACTTAACACCAGCCTGTGAAGGCAGCCAGGAGCAGGGGTGTACCCTGAAAAGCCACAGGGCTGCAGTTTTTCAAGGTTGTGGGAGTCCACCTCTTGCATCGGCATACCCTGGAAGTGACATCAATCAAAGAAGTTCATTTTGGAGCTTTAAGATTTGACGGCCTCACTGGATTTCGGACTTGCATGGAGCCTATAGCCCCTTTGTTTTGGCCAAATTCTCCCATTTCGAATGTGTGTATTTGCCCAATTCCTATACCTCAGTTGCATCTAGAAAGTAACTAACTTGTTTTTGGTTTTACAGGCTCATAGGTGGAAGGGACTTGCCTTGTCTCAGATGAGACTTTGGACTTGGCCTTTTGGGTTAATGCTGGAATGAATTAAGACTTTGGGGGACTGTTGAAAGGGCATGATTGTGTTTCAAAATGTGAGGACATGAGATTTGGGAGGGGTCCATGGTGGAATGATATAGCCACCCAAATCTCACCTTGAATTGTAGTTCCTATAATCTCTACATGTCATGGGAGGGACCCAGTGGGAGGTAATTTAATCATGGGGGCAGTTACCCTTATGCTGTTCTCATGATAGTGAGTGACATCTCATGAGATCTGATGGTTTTAAAAGGGCTTTTCCTTCTTTTGCTTGGCACTTCTTGCTGCCACCATGTGAAGAATGACGTGTTTGCTTCCCATTCCACCATGATTGTAAGTTTCTGGAGGCCTCCCCAGCTCTGCAGAACTGGAGTCAACTAAACCTCTTTCCTTTATAAATTGCTCAGTCTTGGGTATTTCTTCATGTAAGTGTGAGAACAGACTAATACACCAAGATTCTGGAAAGGAGATTGCAATGAAGAAACCCTGAAATTAGGTGCCACTTTTTCCTTCAGGGCATTTGTAGTAACCAAAGTCCGAAATTTGAAAAGAGCTCTCAGCAGGCTCCCAAGCCTGGAAAGACAAATATCAGATGTCAGAGACCACTGTGAAAAAGAGGTTCTCAGATACACCCAATGCTTTCAGTTGGAAATCTTGCAGAGTAACATCTAAGAGTAAGGGTTAACCAGAAATGGATCAGGCCCCATAGAGACTGAAGCCCAGCTGGGAATGAGCTCAGTCCTCTTTTGGATTAAGGTCATCTATCCCTACCCTGACTGCCCTTCTAAAGCAAAAGTAAGTGTTCTCTAGAGAACGATAGCCCTGACCAGTAATATTTCTTATTTTCTGTACATGATGTCCTAAAGTTAAAAATAACAGATAAAAACAGTTAAGGATAGACCAGAACCAAAGAGAAAATGCTAGACAATAGGAACAGAAGCACAGGAAATTCAGATATCAAAATAATCAGAAACAGACTTTAAAGTAACTATGATTAATATGCTCAATAATTAAAAGTCAAGTTGAAGAATTTCACCAGAGAACCAGAGAATAGGTGAAAGAAAATAAAAAGAATAAATTCTAGAAAAAATGAATGATGAAAAATGTGGCAAAGAATAAAGAGAAATATTGATAAAAATGAAAGGTCTAACATTCATAGAATTAATGTTCCCAAAGCTGAGAAAATAGAGTCAATGACAGTCTTAAAAGAGATAATGGTTGAGGATTTTCTTTTTAAAAAAATATTTACCCACATTTATTTTATTTCATTTTTAAAACTTTTATTTTAGGTTCAGGGGTTCAGATTTGTTATGTAGGTAAACTCATTTCATGGGGTTTGTTGTACAGATTATTTCACCACCAAGGCACTAAGCCTAGTACCCAAGAGTTATTTTTCCTGATCCTCTCCCTCCTCCTACCCTCCACTTTAGGTAAGCTCCAGTGTGTGCTGCTTCCTTATTTGTGTTCATGAGTTCTCATCATTTATCTCCCATTTATAAGTGAGAACAAGCAATATTGGGTTTTCTGTTCCTGCATTAGTTTGCTAAAGATAATGGCCTCCAGCTGCAACCATGTTCCTGCAAATGATATGATCTTGTTCATTTTTACGCCTGAATAGTATTTATTCCATGATGTATGCATACCACCTTTTCTTTATCCAGTCTGCCATTGATGGGCATTTTGGTTGCTTCCATGTCTTTGCTATGTTGAATAGTGCTGCAATGAACATATGCGTGCATGTGTCTTTATGAGAACTATTTACATTCCTTTGAGTATATACCCAGTAATGGGATTGCTGGGTCAAATAATAGTTCTGTTTTTAGCTCTTTAAGGAATCATCACATTGCTTTTCACAATAGCTGAACTAATTTACACTCCCACCAACAGTGTATAAGCATTCCTTTTGCTCCACAACCTCACCAGCATTTGTTATTTTTTGACTCTTTAATAATAACCATTCTGACTGGTATGAGATAATTATCTCACTGTGGTTTTGATTTGCATTTCTCTAATGATCAGTGATGTTGAGCTTTTGTTTTTCATATGCTTGTTAGTCTCACAGATGTCTTCTTTTGAAAAGTATCTGTTTATGTCCTTTGCCCACTTTTTACTGTGGTTGTTTTTTTCATGTAAATTTGTTTTAAGTTCCTTATAATGCTAGATATTAGACTTTTGTCAGGTGCCTGGTTTGCAAATATTTTCTCCCATCCTGTAGGATGTCTGTTTACATTTTTGATAGTTTCTTTTGCTGTGCAGAAGCTGTTAAGTTTAATTAGATCTCATTTGTCAATTTTTGCTTTTGTCGCCATTGCTTTTGGTGCCTTCATCATGAAACCTTTGCCTGTTCCTATGTCCAGAATGGTATTGCCTAGGTTGTCTTTCAGGGCTTTTATGGTTTTAGGTTTTACATTTAAGTCTTTAATCCATCTTGAGTTAATTTTTGTATAGGGTGTAAGGAAAGGTTCTAGCTTCAATCTTCTGCATATGGCTAACCAGTTATTCCAGCACCATTTATTGAATAGGGAGTACTTTCTCCATTGCTTGTTTATGTCAACTTGGTTGCAGATCAGATGGCTGTAGGTGTGTGACCTTACTTCTGAGATCTCTATTCTGTTCCATTGCTCTATGTTTCTTTCTTTCTTTCTTTTTTTCTGAGCTCTCTACTCTGTTCCATTGGTCTATGTTTCTTTCTTTCTTTCTTTCTTTCTTTCTTTCTTTCTTTCTTTCTTTCTTTCTTTCTTTCTCTTTTCTGAGCTCTCTACTCTGTTCCATTGGTCTATGTTTCCTTCCTTCCTTCCTTCCTTCCTTCCTTCCTTCCTTCCTTCCTTCCTTCCTTCTTTCTTTCTTTCTTTCTTTCTTTCTTTCTCTTTCTTTTCTGAGCTCTCTAGTTTGTTCCATTGATCTATGCTGTTTTGGTTACTGAAAAATGGCTGAGAATTTTCTAAAACCAATGCAAGACATCAATTCCCAGACACAAGAAGCTCCTTAGTAATTATCACTTTGTGATATTTATCGAGCTGTATACCTCTCAACTCTGATTTTCCTACATGTAGGTCATGCCATAATAAATTATTAAAAATAAACCACTGCAAAGCACTGGAAAATGAAAAAACTAATGGTGAGTAATAAAAACAAAGTGATTCAGGCTGGGTGCGGTGGCTCAAGCCTGTAATCCCAGCACTTTGGGAGGCCGAGGCGGGTGGATCACGAGGTCAAGAGATCGAGACCATCCTGGTCAACATGGTGAAACCCCGTCTCTACTAACACAAAAAATTAGCTGGGCATGGTGGCGCGTGCCTGTAATCCCAGCTACTCAGGAGACTGAGGCAGGAGAATTGCCTGAACCCAGGAGGCGGAGGTTGCGGTGAGCCGAGATCGCACCATTGCACTGCAGCCTGGGTAACAAGAGCGAAACTCCGTCTCAAAAAACAAAACAAAGTGATTCAAAGTGGTATGCATGATACAATGGCATGGAAGCTCTAGGGCAGATATGAGATATAATGGCTATATGTCAAATGCATTTTTTTTTTTTTTTTGAGACAGAGTCTTGCTTTGTAACCCAGGCAGGAGTGCAGTGGTGCTATCATGGCTCACTGCAGCTTCAAATACCTGAGTTTAAGCAATCCTCTGCCTCAGCCTCCAGAGTAGCTGGGACTGCAGACAGGTATGTGCTACCATGCCTGGCTAATTTTTTTTAATTTTTTTTTATTTTGTAGAGATGAGGGTCTTGCAGTGTTGAGCAGGCTTGTTTTGAACTCCTGGCCTCAAGTGATCTCCCAGCTTTGGCCTCCCAAAGTGCTGGGATTACAGGCATGAGCCACAGTGCCTGGCCTAAAATGCAATTCCTTATTAAGTAGTAGAAAGATTAATGACCTTCAAGTCAGCTAGATTGGGTTTTAAATCCCAAATAGGTATCTTACTAGCTCCGTGACCTTGGGCAAGTAACTTAACTCATTTTCTTATCTTAAAGAAAGGATAATACTTCACAACCAATATGCTGAACTCCCTTGTTCCTCTCTGCATCTCACTTCCTTGGCAAGGCCCCAGTCCTCTGGCCACGCTGCCCCTTCCCCTGTGCAGCGAGAGGCTGGACAGAATACCATTGTGCTGACTCTGCTCCTGTTAAATTTATGACCACTGACCTCAAATGGGCCCTGAGAGACGCCTGGCCGTCATGTCACACATACAGATCACTGTCTCACGCCTTCTCCTCTCTCTTGAAACTGCGTCAACTCCTCCTTCAATCTTATATCAGCTGATTTCTTTGCTTCTTTAGTTTCATGGAGGAAATCGGAGTGATCAGAAAAGAATTGCTGCAAGTTCCCTCCCCGTCATCCACCCACCTCCCCCAGCTGTGCCGACTCCTCCGTTTCCTCTCCTGTTACTAAGGATAAATCCTATCCCTTCTCAGCTTCTCAAGGACATCACTTGGGTAATTCTCCCCTCTCTCCTTCGAGATCAATTTCTCCCTCCCTATTGGGTCATTTCCATCAGCAGATGAACATGTCATTATTTCTTTCTGTGTTACAAAATGACCTTCCTTTCTTTCCACTTTTCTCTACAGCAGCTGCCCTCGTTTTGCTCTGAAGTAACTCAGATCACTTTGTTCCTTTGTTCCTACTGCTCCTGGGATCGCTGGTCAGGGTCACAGGTGATAGACCCCAGGTTATATCCGGGAGTTGATTCTGAGTGTTCCTCTTACCCCCAGCAGCACTGCCCACGGCAGGTCCTCCTTTTTTGTGAAACATCCTCTTTACTTGGCTTCACAACGCACACTGGCTTTTCTCCCACGTCCCTGGATTCCCCTTCGGTTTCCTTTGCAGGGTTCCTTCTCTGTTTTCTTTAAACCTTGATATGCCTCAGGTTCTATCCTTGACATCATTCTTTCTCTATCCATGCTTGAAGTCTCTTGGTTTTAAATATCCTAAGTTTGCTGTTGCTTCTCAATTTACATAACTAGCCATGATCAACACCCTGAACTCCGGACTACTGTATCTAATTCCTATACAGCGTCTTCACTTGTAAGCCTAACGGGCATCTGAAATTCGCTATGTTCAGAATATAACTCCCGATCATCCTCTTGCAACCTGTGCTCCTTGCTCTTGTTACCACAGTAAATGGCAGCTCCGTCCTTCCAGCTGTCCAGGGTCAAGACCGTGGAGTGACTGCTCAGTGCTGACTCTCACCCTCCCTATCCTGATCCTCAGTATATCCTGAGAGCTGTACCCCTAACCAGTATCCTGAATCCGGCGACTCCTCCCCAGGATCATCTCTACAGCCCTGGGCTGAGCAAGCATTTCTGTCACTTAGGCGTGTGCAGCGCCGGCCCCTTGCTCCCCACCCATTTTCAGCTCAGCAGCCAGAAGAGTGTTACAACATAAACCAGGTCATGCCCTTCCTTGCCTGTTGAACCTCTGCATTTCTTGTCTCACTAGGAACGAATGCAGAAGTTCTAACGTTGAACCACGATGCTCCACAGTCCCCATGCCCTCCCTCCCTTATCCTCTGTGACCTTTCCCTGCCTGACTCTGCTTCAGCTACTCCAGCCCTGAGTCTCCCTGCTGGTTGTCTACCCTGCTGGCTCCGTGCGTGCCTTGGGACCTGGTCTCCACTCTCCCATCTACCCAGGATGCACTCCTGACACAGCAGCATGGCCACCTCCACCCGCTTCTCCTTCCGTCTCCACTGAGCCTCCCCTCCCAGTAACACTTCCCTGTCTACTGGTTCTCTTTCCCTACTTGACATTTCTCCTGCCCATCTTTACCATGTAAATACATGATGGATGTTTAAATGTATGTTGTTCATCATATCCCCTCTCCTGCTAGAGCAAGAAATCTGTCAGGGTGGGCATCTCCCCTGGTTGGCTGCAGGCTGGAATTCCAGGGAGAGTGCAGCACACAGCAGCTGCTCGGGGACTGTGTGTTGACAGATGAAGGGTGGCTGCAAAGTCCTGGCCATAGAAGGCACCCATGGGTTCCCTCCTCTCTGCTCTCCATTCCTCCTCATAGCCCACCCACGGGAGCTGACTATGGTGGGCCACAGTGACTGATGGTCCTGACTCAGCACTTCCCCAATCCCGACCCCAGCAGGAAGTGTGGTGAGCACCAGTGTCCACCCTGTGTCATGGCAGCAGTGGCTCTGTGGGGAGGTTGGGGGATCAGTGTCGGCACTCAGTGGCCGAGCTGGGACACTAATGGCCAAATTGGCAAACTGAGAAATGAAGCATGTGCCCCTCGGGCTGCTGAGCAGGGGCTCCTGACTGCTGGCACCGTGCTCCTCACCCAAGGTGGCGACCCAGGCTGTGACGTCCAGACCCGGGCTGTGACATCCAGGGCTTATCTCCAGCAACATCAGAGCGGATGGGGCCATGGAACCTGCCTGATATGACCCTTGGGCATGGGCCTACACCCTCTGCAGGAGAAAATCCCTCCTCCACTCTGTACCCAGGACTGCTGCCGACCCCCTGACCCCTCCACAGTGGGCCTTTGTTTGTCCACATTGGAAGCAAAGCCTGCTTTGGTCTACATGGACATTTTCTAGTTAAAAGTTTAGTAGAGCCTCAAGGTCCCACAATTAAACATAGTCTACCGTCTTCATTTCGCCTGCAGGAAACTGAGGCCCAGAGAGGTGACAAGGTGCCCAAGGCGAGGAGGACCCATAGAGCTTGGCTTCAGTGCCCAAGCAACTATCTCTGCCTGCCGTGTCCTTAGGGTGCTGCTCCTGACTGTCTCCCTGATCTTTCTAGAAAGCAGGTACATGCAGTGTGGGTGGTGTGAGGTGCAGCTCTCGAGAAGCTGATGGCAACTTCAGCACCACTGAACCTGCCACAGGAGCCACCTCCCTACCCTGCCTGAACTGGCAGGAATTTGAGGTTCGGCGTGCTGAGACCACGCCATCACCAGCACCTGGGGCCAGCAACCAGCGTGCAGCTCAGCAAGCCAAAGCTCCAGCTGTGGTCCTGGGCCCCCACCTGCAGCTCTGGGGCAGGCTGGATCCACTTCCCTCCATCAGTACCGGCTTCTGCGGCAGCCCTGCCTGCCTTAGAGAGGCTTGGCCAGTGGCACATGCTCCACGTGTGGGGCAAGGAGAAGGGTTTGCAGCTGACATGGCAGCTCTTTTACTAACTGGACATTGTGGCTGTTGGAAACAATGCTGATGGGAAGTGCCCAAAGCTGGTCATGTTTAGGGGATTCAGGTGTAGAAGGCATTGCATGAACACTACAGGATCAAACAGTTGGCTGCAAGCCTCAGCTCTGCCCTTTACCTCCTCGTCGTGCACCTGAGGGTCTCACTCCGCCTTGCCGAGGGGCTCACTCCGCCTTGCCGAGGGGCTCACTCCGCCTTGCCGAGGGGCTCACTCCTCCACCTTGCTGAGCTACAGTTTCCTCATTTGCAAGAGGTGATGACAGACGCACCTCCGGGCTGTCGTGAGGTTTCACCAACCTGACCAAAGTGTGTGCTCAGGCCTTTGTGACATTGCCCTACAATCACGAACACTTAATCACTGGAAGCTGATTTTTGTATCTTTTATTGCACATTGGCAAACGCTCTCCCTTTGACCAAATTTTAGGCAAGTGCCTCTGAGCCTTCTTTTCCATCAGCCCTGTTCTCAGGCTGCCTTGCCAGTCTTAACAAAGAACACTGCTAAGCCAGCCCTTCAGTGATGCCTGATCCCCGTCCCCCCTACCCCCTCACATTCAGCAAGGATCCAGGTGAGCTGGCTTAGCAGGTACTCCCTACCCTGACGTCTCCTCTTACTAATTTCCATCCACCAACTGACCCCCTACCGCCGTTCCTTGGCCACAGAGCCTCACCTGCTTTTGTATTTGGAGCGGAGCTTCCTCTATACGACGTCTCCCTTCCCCGGTTGCATCAGCACTGAACAGAATCTGTCCTTAACCCCGAGGCCTGTGTCCAGCTCTGTTTCTCCTTGACAAATGCCCAGTTCTGCTTCCTCTTCAGTTGTTCTTCCAGGAATTCTGTGCACACTGGAAACACCGTAGAAGCACAGACTGGGGGAAAAGAGAGAGGTGGGCGGCCTTCCCGATTCTCAAGGGAGCAAACAGGGCTTGTCCTGGATGGCTGTTCACGTTGCATGGTCATCTGAATACTGTACACAGTTTGGGTTTGCACAGGGTAGCCTCAGGGGCAGCCTTCTGTCTGAGCCTGGAGTCTCCTTCTTCAGGATGATGGGAGGCAGGGATGGTGGGAGGCTTTTGTATTTGGAGCTGACGTTGCCTGGATTAAGGCAATTAAACATTAAACCGGAAGCCAGGAGCCAAGGGCTCTTCCCCAGAACCTTTAGCGACCCTGACAGCCCCTGGATTACACAGTTCTGACCTCCAGAACTGCAAGAAGACACGTTTCTGCAATGTTAGCCTCTCAGTTTGTGGAACTTTGTTCTAGCAGCAGCAGGGAACTAACAGCAAAGGAAAGGCATGAAAGGAGGAAGGCGTGGGGGTTCTGGGAAGCCAGATGCACAGGGAATTGTGGCAGGGCTGTGTTCAAGGCTGAATGGAGAGGGCTGCGGGAGAGAGAGAAGCTGTGGGGAGAAGAGGGAGACGTATGGAGGTGATAACAGAGGCAGCGGTGCCCTGAGACCTGAGGTGAAAATTGCAGAATCTCCATTAAATGCCATATACCATCAGTAAAGGACATCCCTGGCCTTTGAAAATTCAGGCTTGATGATGAAAGACATGCGGCTTTCCAGAAGCCCTCTTGAGAATAAGAGGAAGGCATCCATGCCCAGGTTGACAGAACGCATGGAGCTGCACAGCAGAAGGAAACAGCGTCTGTCGGTTCCGATGCCCCAGTGACCTCCCTTGAGGGTGTGGTGTTTAATCCACTGCCACGGCTTCTTCCATTCACAGACTCACAGGGCACTCAGATGCTCCATGCTTGTGGATTCCTGGAAGGGAGCTGAGCCTGTGGAACCCATTCTCTAGATGACTAAGGGGCTTTGGATTAGATTCCTAGGACTGATATAGCAAAGTGCCACAAACTTTATGGTTTAAAACCACAGAAATGGTTTTCTCTCACAGTTCTGGAGGTTGGAAGTCCAAATCAAGGTGTGGGCAGGGCCGTGCTATCTCTGAAGGCTCCAGGGGAGGGCTTTTTGCCTCTTCCTGTTTTGGGGGGTCACTGGTGGTTCATGGCATTCCTTGGCTTGTAGACATATCAGTTCAATCTCTCTGTCTCTGTCCACATGTGGTATTCTTCTCTGTGTCTCTGTGCCTGTTTTCTCTTTTTATTAGGACCAGTCATTGGGATAGGACCCAGCCTAATGCCACATAACCCTATCTTAACTAAATACATCTGCAAAGACCCTATTTAAAAACAAGATTCTATCCTGAGGTTCTTGGTGGACAAGAATTTCAGCCTAAAAGAGACCCTGAAAGTATTTAACGTCTCAAGTTCATGTCCTGAGTCCTGACACCCCTCTGCTCTGCTCACCGTGCTGGTCTTATTTGTCCATTTTGTAATTAAGACTTCCTTAAGTGTCTGAGCCAGTAGAGGGGTTGTAAAAGGGGTTTCTCCTGTGCTATCCCACCCCATGCCCACCTCTCCTACCATGGACAAAGGCCGAACTAGAAATTGCTTTCACTTGTTAAAAAAGACTTCCTTAAGGCATTAATGGTTTTGGTGGTAAGAGTCATTTGAAAATGGTAAAATGTGAGTATATACCTGGAAGTGGGAAAAAAGGGAGAATTTACCATTCAAACAGCTAAAGAAACGGCAAAGTTATGTCTGTATGCACGCAAACCGCTTTGAAAAAATAAAATTATTCATGAGCAATCAGTTACTTGGAAATACGGGGTTTTTTTTTTTTTTGGTCTAATTGGGTGTATAAATCACATTAGAAACCCAGTGACAATATATGTTTTCTACACATTATCTGTCTTTTATAAAGTCATGAAACCTCATCTGTCACAGGAGTAGAGAAAAAAAAGTCATGAAACCTGAATATTTTAGGAACTTGAATGTTTTTTCTTAGCAACCTCATTGAACAGATAATCTCTCTCCCCTGCTCAGTATGAAAAATGTGCGGGCTATGCTCTGCTCCGCCTGGAATGGAGTTTCTCTTTGGGCATTTGTCTTTCAGGTTTCTCCCTGAGAGCACGCACAGAGACTGGCGTGTTCCTTACTGTTTCTTTAAGCACCATTATTTATTTGCCTCACATCCATTGCTGTTGTATTGGATCTGCTAGGCGCCAGCCACTTAAGCCTTTAAGTGTGGGTAGAACATCTTCTCTGACAGAAGGAAAAACCACCACATCAACTCCGCAGATGTTGGGTTTTGCTATTCTATTCATCCTGTGTGTTTTCATGTTTTAGTCATTGTTTTGTGTGTGTTTCTCCTACAGATATGTTCTCATGTTTATACTGTAAAATGACATCTTTTCTTGGCAGCTTCAGAGCTTGGTGGTCCAGCATTCAGCATCACCCAGCGTCGCCTGCCAGGGGCTGTGTGATGATGGTGGTTCCTACATCCCAGCAGGCTTTGTCCTTGCCTTTCTTTTCTTTACTGATTCAAAAAGACAGAGCTATTCAAGTATTTTATTGTGAAATTAGGAACATATAGCTTACTTTTCAAGAATGTTCTCTTTTCTAAGGAATGTGAGATTAAGGTGCATACATCTGCAGTCTGTAAAAGGCCTTGAGGATACATCTTTTCAATAAAAAGATTGCCTTTTTATTTGCTTTGATTAAAAACAGCAGCACTCCCTGCTGCCAAATAACTCACCTGGGTTTCATCTCACTCATCACTATCAATAAGCGGAACAGGCATGCGTCACAATAAGCTTCATTCAAAACATCAAGGCAGAGTCTCAAAAAGCCTCCCTGTGGGGTGCGAGTGAGTTGCACGTTCAAGATCACAGACCGCCAGTTTCTCAACATCTTTATTCTCAGCCATCTGGTCAGACTGCCTCCTGGGAGGAGGGGGCCCTCCTGCTCTGTATCCCTTGAGCTTACAGCCACGCATCCAGGCTTGTCCATGGTGGGTCTGGATCATGAGGTGCACAGTTGCTGTTGACATGCATCCCTGCCATTTCATGTGGTCAGAGAGGGAGTACATGCCACTTTACCAGAACCTCTGTGATGGGCATGGTCAGGTGCATTGTGTTTCAAAGGTCTCGGTGGAATATTCAGGGGTGTGGGAGTTAAAATTTCTTTAAAAAAGAGGACAGAAGCAATCTACCAGTTCCAGAATGATGTTGTTAATGGTGGTGGTGATGATAATGTTGGTGTTGATGGTGATGACACTATTGGCAGTGATGGTGGAGAGGATGATAATGATGGTGGTGGTGATGATAATTATGGTAGTGAAGACAGTGATGGTGATATGGTGATGTTGATGGTAGTGATGATGATGATGGTAATAGTGATGGTGATGATGAAAAGAATGGTGGTAATGGTAATAGATGATGGTGATGGTGATAGTCTAACTATCATTTATGGAGTTTACTCTGTTTGAGATGCCCCCTCAAATTTAATGTAATGTAAGCCTCAAGTCCGGGATGCCCTTACTATTATTAGTGTGACTTGAAGACCTGGAAACTCTCCTGGGTGGAGTCTCACTCTTCTTGTTTGGGACAGTTCTTTTGGTAAAGCCATCATATGCTTCTTGGAAGGGCCCTGCCATTGTTCCTTTCCTTGCATGTGTAGTGGTGAACTCAGGACTCCATCTGAATCATATGATCCCAGGAAGTACAGAGGTTGAGACTGAAGACAAAAGTATTTAGGGGTGGGTGAGAATAGATATTAATAAAAAAAGGCTTAATATCCCAGCCTTTGCCAGAAGCATGACAGTGCCTTATGCAACCAGAGTAAATGGGCATTCTCAGAATTACTGGTGAAGACTGGTGCAAGAATAACATTGCTGATCATAATTGTACTGTGTTCTGAACTGGGCAGAGCTTCTCCTGACAGGCCAAAAAGAAAGAAAGAAGCAAATGCTTAGGGCAGTGATTCTCCAGAAGACCTCAGCAGAACCAGCGCTACATATGTGCTCTCAGCCTAGAGCCGTGAGACGCATTCTGTCTCCTCATGTCACCTCTCTGAAGACATCCTCAGTTACTCAAGGTCTCAGAAATGCCTGATGTTGGGTATCTTCTAAGAGAGAGTGTGAACCATCTGATTTCTCATCAGATCCCTGTTTTTCTGTGGTTCCTCCACTCCCATTCCCAATGGGAGTTCTGCACATACAACCACCTACATTTTTGTTTAAAATTTATGTCAATACAACTATATAACTATAATATTTTATGCTTTTAAAAATGATAAAATAGTCTATATTTTATCTTCCATATTAAAATATCTGCTAAAACCACATAGTTTAATGGTTGACCTGGGTCTAAACTGTAGATCTTTTGACTTCAAATTCCATGTGAGTTTTTTTTACTTCTTGGGAGCTGCCTTTATGTACACTTTAACATGGTCCTTCTCTGGAAGAGGTCAAGAGTCCCCCTTTTTGAAGTACCTGGGATTCTCTTATCAGGTGCTAGTTTCTGGGCCAAAAGACATACCTGGTATATGATTAATATGTGGCAGGCCCTTGGTGAATGGCTTCAAGAAGGGCCTCTTTCCTTGCTGTTAGCCTGTCCTTATTCCCATAGAATAGCAGTATTCTTTTTTATGCTCAAAATTCCATTTATTCACTCCACAAACTTTTGTATCTTTTAGAACACCAAGCACAGGTACCATAAACAGAATCTATTTTGAACCAAACGTATCAAAATCTGGCCTGGAGGCTAAGTTTGAAGTTCTCAAGGACCTTATTTCCAACTTCAGCTATCAAATTTAAAGCTCTTATGCTTTCAAATTTGACATTTTAAAGTACACTATTTTTTCTTTTGGGGGTGAAATGTAATACATGTACACAAAATGCACAAATCATAAATGACAGCCAATGAACTGTTGACACTTGAATATCCCTATTACGGATACTTAGACCAAGGTACAGAACACTGTCAGGACCCCAGAGGGTGGTTCAGGCTGCTTCCAATCACTGTGACCCACCACGTGACTTCCAACATCTTAGATCAGCTTTGCTTGTTTTGAATTTTGAATAGGTGGAATCATGTAGTATCATTCCCTCCTCACTTGCTTTTTTCATTCAGCTCCACTTGTGAGTCTGTCACGTTGTAGCGCACAGCTATGGTCTGTTCATTTTCATTGCTGTGTGATAGTCGTGTTCATTTTCCACCATTTATTTCCACATCTCACTATTGATGAACATTTTGTTTTCAGCTGTTGGCTATTTTGAATAATGCTGCCACAAATATTCTCACACATGTCTCTCGGTGCATGTGTTCATGAATTTCCTTTGGATGTAGACCAAAGAGCATATTGTTGGGTCATAAAGTCGGCATTCACTCAACATCAATAGATAATATCAAACCATTTTTAATGCAGTTGTGCTTTTGCTTGTTACCATCAATCTTTCAATTTATCCATTTTGGATGGTGTGTCATGGTATTCTATTGTGGCCTTAATAAAATATTTCCCTAGATGCCTAAAAAAAGTTAAACACATTTTATGTGTTCATTAACCATTTATTTTGATGTGCTGTTTTGTGAGATATCTTTTCAAGTTGTAGGGGAGAATAATTCCCATAAGTGCTTAGTTGGAATGGACCCTATAACAAAAGGCAGATTAAAACGAGGAAAACAAACAAATGTGTATTTCACATGTACCTGGGAAGTACCCAGGGAATGAGTAGTTCTCAAAGATGTGGCTTTGAATTCCAGCTTGTGTGCCATCTGCAACAAAAGACAGTACATTTTTCGAGCAGTGACAAGACAAAGGGACAGTCCATCAGTCTCCAGAGAGGGCAACTTGGAGGAAGGCAGAGAACTGTCAGATAAAGGCCAGCAGCTGGGGAGGCTTGCTCATGCAGAATCCTCTGGGGCCATCTCCAGGCAGATAACGGCCTACATTGTTTTTAGTGGGTAACTTTTAGTTCCTCCTGGTAGAAGGGGTGGGCAGGATCCCATTTGTCTTTGTAATCCTGCTTTTAGGCAAATAGAGCACAGAAAACTTCCCTGTAGCTGCTTCTTAATCACCTTCAGCTCAACAACTCTTCATATACTGGGGTGCCATATTCTGTTCTCCCACCAAGTCTCTTGCCTGTTTTTCTCTATAGCATTGTCTGTCTTTTTCTTGTTGACTTCTAGGGTTTCTGGATGCTAGTCCTTTGGAGGTTGTCTGTGATGTGAAGGTCTTTTGTTACTCCATGGCTCAGCTTGTCACTCCCTTGTTAGTGTCTTTTTTCATGAACGCACTTTCTTAAATTTAACACAGCTCTGTTAGTCTTTTCATATATGTCTTTTCCAAGGTCATGAAGATATTCTATGTCATTCTCTAGAACTCTTTTTGCTTTGTATTTCACAGGGAGGTCTATAATCCACCTGGAATTGATTTTATGTCTTGTGATTCATTTACTTCCCTATGGCGTCAGCCCATTTACTGGAGAGACCATTATATCCTCGTGTTTCTGGGCCACCTTCGTTATACAGCAAATGACCATATGTAGTTGCTAATGCCAGTTTTCCAAAGAGGTTATTCCATTTTTATAAAGTTATTCCATGTCAGTACCAGAGTGTCTTGATTATGGTATAGTAAGTCTTGATATGGTATAGTAAGTCAGTCTTGATATGGTATAGTAAGTCAGTCTGGATATGGTATAGTAAGTCAGTCTGGATATGGTATAGTAAGTCAGTCTGGATATGGTATAGTAAGTCAGTCTGGATATGGTATAGTAAGTCAGTCTGGATATGGTATAGTAAGTCAGTCTGGATATGGTATAGTAAGTCAGTCTTGATATGGTATAGCAAGTCAGTCTTGATATGGTATAGTAAGTCAGTCTTGATATGGTATAGTAAGTCAGTCTGGATATGGTATAGTAAGTCAGTCTTGATATGGTATAGTAAGTCAGTCTTGATATGGTATAGTAAGTCAGTCTTGATATGGTATAGTAAGTCAGTCTGGATATGGTATAGTAAGTCAGTCTGGATATGGTATAGTAAGTCAGTCTGGATATGGTATAGTAAGTCAGTCTTGATATGGTATAGCAAGTCAGTCTTGATATGGTATAGTAAGTCAGTCTTGATATGGTATAGTAAGTCAGTCTGGATATGGTATAGTAAGTCAGTCTTGATATGGTATAGTAAGTCAGTCTTGATATGGTATAGTAAGTCAGTCTGGATATCTGGAAGAGATGTTCCTCCTCTTTGTTTATCTCCCTAACATTGCCCTTTTTATTGGATTGGTTAAGTATTTTTTTTTTATAATCATTATTTCATTTCTTAGTTGGTTCAGGCTGTGTAGCAAGCTTACCATTGACTGGGTGACTTAAATAGCAAACATTTGATTCTTACAGTTCTGGAGCCTGGAGGTCTGAGATCAGGCTGCCGGCATGGTTGGGTTTGGGGTGAAGGTCTTCTTCCTGGCTCACAGATGGCTACTTTCTTGCAGTGCCCTCACATGGCACTGACCTCACAGAGGGAAAGACTAGGGGAGGGGCCAGGAGAGAGAGAGACATGCTCCTTCTTATAAGAACACTAATCCCATCATAAGGGCTCCACCCTCCTGATCTAATCACCTCTCAGAGGGCCCGCCTCCTAGTGCCATCTCACTGAAGATCACAGGGGCTTCAGGTGTTGACACAGACATTTTTCAGACACAGATATTCAGTCCGTTACTCGGTTGTGATACACTCTTTTAAAAGCAGTGATCATGCTAACAGAACGTAACAGGTGTCTTTACTCTACAGAGTCAGCTAAGCAGGTTCACTCCTTTGCACTCAGTGCGGGAAATTCAGGCTGCTCTAACTCCATTTAGCTTCCTACCACCTTATGTATTATTATTGCCATTAATTTTAATTCTGTATTATTCTTGTTTAAATCAACATTTATTCACATACGTCAAGCTTCAGTTCTCTTTCTTCTTCTTCAGGTTTTAGCGGGAGTCATCTCCCTGCAGATGAGTACACATTACACTTTCTTGAGCATTTCCTTTAGTGTGACACATTCTGTCAATTTTGTTTCTCCCACTGTGTCATAATTTTACTTTCATCTTTGAGATATATTTTTCTAGAACTTAAATAAATTTAACATCTTTTTTTTTTTAAATTTGAGGATATCTTTTTATTCTTTTCTGGTTTTATATCATTTCTAGTGAGACATTAGTTTTAAATCTTATGGAGACCACTTTGAAAGTAATTTACCTTTTTTCTCTGCTGCTTTTTCTTTTGTTTTTAGGGACTTTTCCGTCCTGTGTCTAACTGTGGTGTTTTGCATTTATCTTGTTTGCGGTTTGCAGAATTTCTTGAATATGTGGCTTGAGGGCTTCCATCAATTTTGGAAAATTATCTTTCTTTTGACTCTATTTTTCTCTTGTATTTCTGGAAATTCAGTTATAAGTAATGTAGACGTTCTCACCACATCTCTGCATCTCTTCTGTTCTTTCTGTAATTCTCATTACATTGTCTGAATAATTATTTCTGACTTATCTCAATTTAATAATTTCATCTTTAGCTTTTTATAATTTTCTCTTAAATCCATTAACATGCTGTCACTGAAGTTCTAGAACATCCACCTGGATTTAAAAAAAAACAGTTTCTAGCTCTCTATAGGAATTCTCAGTCTAGCCTTTATTTCCTTAAACGTGTTAAGCCTTGCTATTTTAAAGTCTGTGTCTGATAATGCCATTATCTGACTCACTTATGGGTCTACTATTTTCTATTTATTTTACATAATTTTTTCTTATCTCCTTATGCATAATAATGTTAGATTGGGCATAGGCAATGTATTTGAAAACTTGTAGAGCTAATTTGAGTCTCTGGATGATGCCATCTTTTTACACAGAGGGTTTCAGTTCGCTTCCCGAGGGTAACTAGGCTGGGAGAGTTCTAAGGCTGGGATTACTTTGACTTCTCAGAAATTGGAATGGCTCAAAGCTTGGATACTGATTTTGTCTGAGAGTCAATGTGTTTGTGGTTACTCTTAATTCTATGTTGTAACTCTTTGATGTCCCAACCTAAATCGTAGGTGCTTACCAGAGCCACCGTCTGTACCTGAAGTGCCTTAAATTCCGGTTTCTGTCTCTGTCTCTGGCTGTCTGTCAAGGGCTCTGTTCATCTTTACCTGTTCTGTGCTTATTTCAGAATAAAGAGAAGCTTTTAGGGGTAAAATAGACCCACATGCCAGACACACCAGTTTGTGTTTTATTTTTTCTCAAACCTTGGCTGGGTAACTTTTTATTGCTGTATTATTTTTCTGACACCTTTAAATACATTTTAACAATATTTTCTCAGATTTTCTTCTTGTTCACATTGGGGAGGATTTGTCTGATATTAGCAGAGGTGGAACTCATCTCCATAGCAAGCTTAACTGCATATTAAATAAATCATATGCATGGGAAAGTAATAGGACCCACCTATGTAGCTAAGGTCCCAAGACCCTGCCCCTCTCCCATCAGCCCTGTCCTCCATGGCTGTGACCGTGCTAAAAAAGATAGTGCTCACATAACGATGCCATCCTTTTGCCCTAGAATGTTCACGGCATTGCGACACCTGCCCACTTTGTTGTTTTTCTGTTATTAACTGCCTATGAGATCAGCATGGAGACTGTCATGCCTTAGACACCGTGTGGCCCACTGGCTGCTCCACCTATGTTCACACCTTCTTTAGAAACTGCCGTCCTGGCCACCACCACCCCTTCCACCTTGAAGACGGCTTTCATGCACAGCTTCCATCCCAGCCCTCATCCAAGCCTGCCTTGGCTGCATGCACGTGGCAGCTGATGACTGGAAACCATGCTGGTTCTTTGTTACAGCCATTATTTGCTGGGCCATTACCGTGTGCCTGACACTGTCATTAAGTGCTTTCCTTACAGGTCTCGATTGCTTCTCACATCATTCAGCAATTTCATCTTTCTAGGTCCACTTTACAGATTAGGAAATAGCCCCAGGAGATTAATTTGATGGTCCAAGATTATATAGGAACACTGTGGAGGATCCCAGGGGTGGACTCAGGTTGGGCTGACTCCCAAACCTGTGCTTCTGAGCTTTGCACTTTACTGCTTTGTTTAAGCCTTTTGTGCACAGAGAATCACCTCAGTTTCTAGAAAAGACAATTTAAGGACAGAGAGGGATTCATGCACATGTATGGACAATGTCCAACACCATCTACTTTGATTTTATTTAATAGCAATTTAGCTAAGAAGCCCAAACATATTATCACCTGCAGGTAGACAGGTAGTACATGTTATAGACTTTCTTTACTGCTTTTTGTTTGTTTGGTTTTAGATTTCTTTTTGCCTGAAGATGGATAACTTCAAACTACCCGAATGAATTTTACCTCTGTATATGTGTGTATCGTCATGTACCATAGAATGACATTTGAGTCAACAACAAGGCATATACGTGAAAATGAGCTCATAAGATCATAACATCATATTTTTACTGTACCTTTTCTATGTTTGAATACACAAAGGCTTACCATTGTGCTGCAGTTGCCTACAGTACTCAGTACAGTCACCTGCTGTACAGGTTTGTAGCCCAGGAGTGATACACTGTTCCATGTAGCCGAGGTGTGTAGTGGGCTGTAACATCAAGGTTTGTGTAAGTCCACTGTATGTTGTTCACACGACAATGAAATCGCCAAATGACACACTTCTCAGAACATATCCCAGTTGTTAAGTAACGCGTGACTGTGTATGTGCTGGGTAATTTTATGTGTCAATTTGGCTAGATCATGATACGCAGTTTTTGTGACCAGACCACAGCAACCAAAATGTTGCTGTGAGCCTATTTTTTGATGTTATTAACATTTAATCAGTATTCATGAAACTGTAAAACTACTACAAGAAAATAGGGGAAAGCTTCACAATATTGTTCTGGGTAATAATTTTCTGGATGTGACCCCAAAAACCCAGGCAACAAAAGTAAAAAATATAGATAAATGGGATTAAAGCAAAGTAGAAGCTCCTGTAAAGCAAAGGAAGAAATTAACCAAGTAAAGAGACAACCCACAGTATGGTAGAAAATGTTTGTAAACTGTACATCATCTGACAAAGAGTTAATATCCAAAATATACAAGGAATTCAAACAACTCAGTACCAAGAAAACAAAATCCTGATAAAAAAGTTGGCAAAGGACATGAACAGACATGTATCCAAAGAAGACATACAGATGGCCAATAGATACATGAAAAATGCTCAACACCACCAATCATCAGGGGAATGCAAATTAAAGCCACAAGGAGCCATCATCTCACACTTGTGAGTACGGCTATAGTAAAAAGATGAAAGATCACAAGTGTTGGTGAGGACCCAGAGAAAAGAGAATTCTTGTACACTGTCAGTGGGGGTGTCAGTGAGTGCAGCCATTATGGAAAATAGGCATGCAAGTGCCTCAAAAAACTAAAAATAGAACCACTGTGTGATTCAATCTAGCCAAAATACCTGAAATCAGGATCTAAAAGAGACATTTGCACTCCCTTGCTCGCTGTAGCCTTATTTATAGTAAGTGCAGGAAAGTGAATGGAGAGTTGCTGGTGAAAGGGTGCAAAGCTTCAGTTAGGCAGGAGGGACACATTTTGAGATCTGTTGTCCAGCAATGTGACTATTCTCAATATAAATGTATTGGTATTTCAAAATAGCTAAGAGTAAATTTTAAACACCTTACCATAAAAATGATAAGTGAGATGTTGAATATGTTTATTAACTTGATCGAATCATTCCACGATATACATAAATCAAAACATCATATTATACTCCACAAATGTATATAATTATGATTTGCCCATTAAAAATAAATTTTTTTTCTTTTTTTTTTTTTTTAAAGAGAAAGAGAGGAAAATAGGAAGGAGGAAAAAGGAAGAGAAAGAGAGAGACAGAATGGGGAGGAGGGAGAAGGAAAAGAAAGAGGGAGAGAGAATGGGAGTATTGATTTCTTGCCCAGGCTAGAATGCAATTTAGTAATGGGTATTGAAAACCTCTTTTATACTGATAATTATACTTAATGATGTAGTCAGGAAGGAATAAGGGAAGAAGATAACAAACAAACAGCCAACCAATATTTAATTTAAACCTATGAAATGCTATGCGATTACTGAGGAGTGATTTACTTCCAATTATATAGTCACCTTTGGAATAGGTGTGAGGTGGTAATGTATGTTTTGTGTATTTGAAGTGGAGAGTTCTATAAATGTTTATTAAGTTTACTTGTTCTGGGTCTGAGTTCAAGTTCTGAATATCCTTGTTAATTTTCTATCTCGTTGATCTATAGAATCGTTAGCTCTTCTTGTTGCATTGATCCTTTTGCCATTATGTAATGTCATTCCTCGCCTCTTTTGATCTTTGTTGCTTTAAAGTCTACTTTATCAGAGGCGAGAATTGCATCTCCTGCTTTTTGTTTATTGGTTTATTTTTACTCTCTGTTTGATTGGTAAATCTTCCTCCTTCTCTCTGAGTCTTTGTGTATTGTTGCATGTAAGATGGGCCCGGATGTAGCATACCGATGGGTTTTGGCTTTTTATCCAATTAAAATATATATAAGTTTAATACCGGCGTTTGATGCTAGCTGGCTGTTTTGCCCATTAGTTAGTGTAAATTTTTTATTGTGTTAAAGTTCTTTGCTTTTCGATATATTTTTGGAAAGGCTGATATTGGTTGTTCCTTTATATGTATAGTGCTTCTTTCAGAAGCTCTTGTAGAGCAGGCCTGGTGGTGGTGAACTCTCTAAGTACTTGTTTGTTCGCAAAAGATTTAATTTTTCCTTCACTCATAAAGCTTAGTTTGGCTGGATAGGAAATTCTGGGTTGAAAGTTCTTTTCTTTAAGGATGTTAAATATTGGTCCCCACTCTTTTCTGGCTTGTAGGGTTTCTGCTGAGAGATCTGCTGTAAGTCTGATAGGTTTCCCTTTATGGGTAACCTGACCTTTCTCTCTGGCTGCCCTTAGTATTTTCTCCTTCATTTCAACCCTAATAAATCTGGCGATTATGTGCCTTGGGGTTGGTCTTCTTGAAGAATATCTTTGTGGTGTTCTCTGTATTACCTGGAGTTGAATATTACCCTGCCTTGCCAGGTTGGGAAAATTTTCCTGAATGATATCCTGAAGAGTATTTTCCAACTTGGATTCATTCTCTTCATCACATTCAAGTACACCTATCAAACATAAATTAGGTCTTTTCACATAGTCCCATATTTCCTGGAGACTTTGCTCATTCCTTTTCATCCTTTTTTCTCCAATCTTGTCTTCTCGTTTCATTTCACTGAGCTGGTCCTCGACTTCTGATATCTTTCCTTCTGCTTGATCAATTCGACTGTTTAAACTTGTGCATGCTTCGCGAAGTTCTCGTGTTGTGTTTTTCAGCTCCATCAATTCACTTATATTCTTCTCTAAATTGTCCATTCTCGTTAACATTTCGTCAAACCTTTTTTCAAGGTTCTTAGTTTCTTTGCATTGGGTTAGAACAAGTTCTTTTAATTCACAGAAGTTTCTTATCACCCACGTTTTGAAACCTGCTTCTGTTATTGGAACACACGTGTAATCTATTAAGCCTTGTTCCGTTACTGATGAGGAATTGCAATCCCCTGTAGAGGGAGAGGCATTCTGTTTTTGAGTATTCTCTACCTTTTTACGCTGGTTTCTTCCCTTCATTATATATTTGTCTGTCTGTCGTCTTTATAATTACCGACTTTCTAACTGGGTCTCTGACGTCCAACTTGTTGATTCCCTGCGCCGAAATCTGAGCAATCCACTGAGCCGGCCAAAACAGCGGTGTTAAGATTGATGGTGCTTTTCTGCCCGGGAATCTCCGGACTCTGCACCAAGAACTGGCGTGCTAAGGCACCAGCAAAACCGCCACGCTGGCCACAAGAGTCGCCCTGGCGACCCGTGGAGCTCCTCCACTGGGAATCTCCTGGTCCGTGAGCAACTAATATTCGTCTGAAAGTGTGGCGTCCTCTCGTTCTTTGCGTTTTCACTGGGAGGTACGTGCCCGAGCTGCTAATCATCAGCCATCTTGGATCTCTCTCCAAAAATAAATTAACAAAAGCATTACTTCAGTATACTTTGAGAAAACAAATTACCCTCTATAATATGGGTGGGCCTCATCCAATCAGTGGCGGCCTTAGTTGAAAAAGACTTACCTCCCTCAGAAAAAGAGGGAATTCTCTTTTTCTCTTGCCTTTGGACTTGAGCTGCACCATCACCTCTTCCCTGGATTCCCTGCTTACTGTCTTGTCCTGCAAATTTCAGACTTGCCAGCCCTTGCAAATGAGTGAGGCAATTCCTCCTTAAAATAAATCTCTACCTCTATCTCTATTTCCATATGTGTGTGTGTGTGTACGTGTGTGTGTATACACACATTACACATCCTATTGGTCTGTTTCTGTGGAGAACCCTGCTTAATGTATTTGTGTGAATAAGTATTTTATTTGTGAGTAGGTTATTGAGTCTTAAGCCTCTGTAGACAACTCATATTTAATACAGCTCATGTCCTGGGGAAAAATCTCTGTGAGCAGAACATGATTTGCTGTGGGCCATTAGAAACAGTGTTCTAGTAGCCCACTATGGAACACTGCAACAGTTTTCCAAAATCTCAATGCATAGTATTATTTTTAAATGGTCAAAAATACTCTATGGAGCACAGGCAAGTGGGCTGTAAATACAATCGTTTCTGAAGCAATGTAGAAGAACTCTATGAACTCATGGAATCATGAAAACTTTAAGTAGAGAGAAAATCTTATGTTATGGCACCAATACCTCTCATTTGGAACTAAGAAAATGGAGAACAAATTAGGGCTTGGGACTTACTCAAGACCTCTCTGGAGGAGACTTCATTTCTGAAGTTCCCAAAGTGTTCTGTGGGCCTGAAGGTCTCCTGTGTGATGGGAGATTCCCAGAGCGGCAAAGCCTCCCTGAGCAAGGCCTGCAGGGGCTGCAGGGGCTGCAGGGGCTCTTCTGGCTTTAGGAGTATGGAGGACCAGGCCATAGATGGTGGCCACCTACTGCTGCAGGCTGTAGTGAAGACCAGGGGTGGCTGAGTGGATGAGAGTGGTCTGGATCCTTCAGTCACATCACTGTGGATTGAGGGTGTAACATTAAGTAACATTTAACATTTTAGCTCCTCGCACTAAATACCTAATCATAAGAAAAAAAGAGCATGATTTAGAATTTATGCCATGATGTTTAGCTATTATTTGGATACATGAAAACTACTATTGGGAAAATAGCCATCTGCAGATGAATAATTAGTGTCTGCACATACCATAAACAAAAATTCTGTTAGAATTATGAACCCAAGGAATTCTTAGAGTTGAGAAAAGGCGCCTGGATACGGAGGAAACTCACTGTCACTGGTTGTCTTGTCTGGGTCATGCACTCTATATTAATGATTGCATGTTATTTTCATAAAAGCTCAAAGAAATAGGTATTATTATATCTGCTTGGACATTGTGAAAATTAAGTTCAACCGGTTTAAGGAATTCAGCCAGCTTCTTAGAGCTAGTGAAGGGAGCTCATTCCCACTCAACTTCAGGCATGCTAGGAGTAGGCCATCTACCATCTTTTTGCTATCACAGGGGTGGGGACACTTCTTATGTAAAGGACTGGACAGCACAGTGTTTAGGCTTTGGGGACCAAGCTGACAGTCTCAGCTTGACTATCCAACATTGCCATTGTAACAAGAAAGCAGCCTTGTTTTATGTAAGCAATATATCAATGAATGAGCATGTGTTCCAGTAAAACCTTACTCATAAGAACAGGCGGTAGGATGAATGTGGTCTACCAGGTGCAGTTTGCTGACCCTGATCTATCATCTTGTCCTTGAGGATGGTTGAGTTAGTTGATGGGCTTTTATCTATCACTGTGTGAATATATATTATATACATGTGAACGTTGGATAAACTCCAATCTCATGCATAATGACACTGTCAGTGTCCAGTCAACACTGTGTTTGTGGTTGAGAATATGATGCTCTTACTCACTTAAGTCTTACATCAAAGAAAATGCTTTTTGTATCAGTCCATTCTCACATTGCTATAAAGATACTACCTGCAAGCTGTCAGTGGGTCTACCTTTCTGGGGTCTAGGGGATGGTGGCCCTCTTCCCACAGCTCCACTATGCAATGACTCAGTGGGGACTCTGTGTGGCAGCTCCAACCCCACATTTCCCTTCTGCACTGCCCTAGTAGAGCTTTCCATGAGGGTTCTGCCAGCAGACTTCTGTCTAGACATCCAGTTCCAAAGTCACTTCCACATTTTTAGATAACCTTTATAGCAGTGCCCCGCTCTCATGGTACCAATTCTCTATTATTAGTCTGTTCTCACATTGCTATAAAGATACTACCTGAGACTGGACAATTTATAAATAAAAGAGGTTTAATTGACTCACAGTTCTGCGTGGATTGGGAGACCTCAGGAAACTTACAGTCATGGTGGAAGGTGAAGGACAAGCAAGTAAGCACCTTCTTCACATGGTGGCAGGAGAGAGAGAAGGAGGAGCAGCCAACCACTTATAAACCATCAGCTCTGGTGAGAACTCACTCACTGTCATGAGAACAGCATGGGGGAAACCATCCCTGTGATCCAATTACCTCTCACCAGGTCCCTCCCTGGACACCTGCAGATTACAATTGGAGATGAGATTTGGATGGGGACACAGAACTGAACCGTATCACTTTTCCCTTCAGTTGAGGCATCCTTCACCCTTGCATTGGACTTCTTAGAATATGAAGTCACCCTAGTAGGGTTGCAAGTGTCTTTATTTGCAAAGTAATTTGTCTTTCAGATGCTCAGTGTGAGTTCTCTAGGGCTGAATTCTCACTGAATATTGGACAAGGATGGGGACTAAGTGCTCTTCTTACTGACAACCATTGCAGTTGTCATGATGGGCTGGGAGATGCCTGGTTTCACAATACGGAATGTGCAGCAAAATTAGACAGGCTGCCCAGGGGACATGACAGACAGGGATGGAAGCAGTATTTAAACAAATAAATGGACAGGATGGAACACTTGATCTTCGTCAACATCTCTTTAAAAGGCAGCACCATCAGGCAAGCAGACTATGAAATCGAAGTTTCAGGCACCTTCATGTGTTGGCTTTTGGACAAACATATTAAAAAATATTTAACTTAGTTTGGCTGTTGTTTGTCTTTGGCATCAAACAAGACAGAGACTAATAGAAGAACAATGTTATTTTATCGTTGGGATCTGAGACAACCAGCAAGCTTCCAACATCACGTTTTGTCCAGCTTGGATTTCCTTACCCTCAGTGTCATGATGGTCCTTTGAAGCAAAATAGGATAGGCCACCCGTCAAGTCAAACCCTTGTGCATACATTGTTCTTAGTGACAAAAGGAGGCTCAGAGGTCAATGTAGACCCCGATGTGCAGAACCAGCCACTGCCCTGGCAGGCGATCGACATTCATCAGCGAGAGGATGCATGCAGCCCCTGCTTGTGGGGAAAGCCCACCTTTCCAGCTGTCTACAAGGTCCTGGTTGGTCTGACTTTGCTTTCTACAGCTGGAATTCTTGGATGCGAGGTGTGGACTTGTTGAGGTGTGGACTCATTTTTTTTTTTTCGGTGGAGTCTTACTTTGTCACCCAGGCTGGAGTACACATTTGATCTCGACTCACTGCAACCTCCACCTCCTGGTTTCAAGCAATTCTCATGCTTCAGCCTCCCGAGTAGCTGGGATTACATACAGTGCCACCATGCCTGGCTACTTTTGTATTTTTAATAGAAATGGGTTTTCACCATGTTGGCCAGACTTGTTTCGAACTCCTGACCTTAAGTGATCTGGCTGCCTCGGCCTCCCAAAAGTGCTGGAATTACACTGCATCTGGCCTCTTTTTAATGGCAGAAGTGGCAGTGTAATAAATATTTCCTATTCACAAGCCACTCATTCAAGAAAGTTTGCAAGTACATTGTAAATTATGGGGAAAAGTTCACCTTTCAATGCCTTCTGTTTTGGAGGAGACATCTATCTTTGGTTTAGGAGCTCTTCAGAAGATTTCTATAAGTAATAATGTCAGGAACAAGAGAGTAAATAAAGTTATGTGCTAACACTGAACTCAGCGATGCACAGTCCACAGAAGTAGACTCGAGGTTGCTATTAGTCAGGGGTGGCTTTTAGAAGGAAAGCAGAAAGGTTATGGGGCTATTTGTCTGAGTACATGCATGTATTTGCATATATTATGTAGTTGTGGAGGTGTTATGATTAAATTGTTTCTCCCCAAATTCATATGTTGTAATTCTAACCCCTAGTACCTCAGAATGTGTCCTTATCTGGAAGCAGGGTCATTGCAGCTGTGTTAAGATGAAGCCTTACTGGAGTAGGGTGGGCTCTTATCCAATATGACCGGTGTCCTGATAAATGGGGGATCTGGACATGGATACAGGGAGAACGCTGTGTGAACATGAAGGCAGATATGACAGTGACACTTCCACCAGATGCTCTGCTAAGGCAGCCCTGGTAAACTTGTCCAGGGCACTCCGTATATTATATACTCATCTTTACATACATGTTATAGATATGTGTGTGCATCTGCAGCATACATGTGCATGTGCATTGAGTGTGTCTTCCAAACGTAAAAAGATCTGTCATGCCGTCACCCATACTCCAAAGTTCTTGTAGGCTTCCCTCTTCACAGGTCCAAGAGCAGTCTGGGATTACAGACAACCTGTATTAGTCTGTTTTCATGCTGCTGATAAAGACATATCTTTAAAGAAAGACTGGGCAATTTACAAAAAAAGGAAAAAGAGGTTTATTGGACTTACAGTTCCACATGGCTGGGAAGATCTGAGGAGCAAATCAACATCTTACATGGATGATGGCAGGCAAAGAGAGAGCGTGTGCAGGGAAACTCCCACTTTTAAAACCATCAGATGTTGTGAGACCCATCCACTACCATGAGAACAGCATGGGAAAGACCCACCCTCATGATTCAGTCATCTCCCACCTGTGGGTCCCTCCCACAACATGTGGGAATTACAGGAGCTACAAGGTAAGATTTGGATGGGGACCATATCACAACCCCGGGTGATGCACTTGCCCCTCTTTTTCTCTTCCCATTTGATGCTGAAGATGCCCCACTTTTACTTCTCAGTGGTCTGCTTTCCATCCTTCCATCAGATCTAGAAAGTCCTGGACATAAGCAGACTCCTGGGTATGTACATTGTCTTGTGCAGAGTCCTCAGGAACTCTGTTGACTGTCTTAATCAGTTAAGAAATGAATGTTTGTCACCAGGCTGGAGTGCAGTGGCATGATCTTGGCTCACTGAAACTTCTGACTCCCTGGTTCAAGTGATTTCCTGCCTCAGCCTCCTGAGTAGCTGGGATTACAGGCATGGACCACTATGCCCAGCTAATTTTTGTATTTTTAGTAGAGATGGGGTTTCACTATGTTGACCAGGATAATCTTGTTCTCCTGACCTTGTGATCTGCCCAACTCAGGCTTCCAAAGTGCTGGGATTACATGTGTGAGCCATTGTCTCAAAAAAAAAAAAAAAAGTGAAAGTTTGATCCCAGTCATAAAAATATTCAGGTTGCTAAGGAGGAAGTAACATCAGGAACAGGAGCAATTTCAATCAGGAACAATTTCCGTCCTCTCCCTCCAGGAGGCCCCAGTGTGTGGCGTTCCCCTCTATGTGTCCATGTGTTCTCATCATTTAGCCCTTTTAGTGAAAATATGCAGGATTTGGTTTTCTGTTCCTGCATTAGTTTTCTGAACATGATGGGCTCCAGCTCTGCCAATGTTCCTGCAAAGGGCATGATCTTGTTCTTTTTCATGGCTGCATAGTAACCCATGGTATATATATATATATGACATTTTCTTTATCCAGTCTACCATCAATGGGTGTATGAAATGCAGATAATCCCTGTTGTGTGCTCTTAATCAGGGGTCCCTAGTTAGGAACCAGTCCACACAACAGGAAGTGAGTGGCAGGTGAGTGAGTATTACTGCCTGAGCTCCACCTGCTGTCAGATCAGTGGTGGCCTTACATTCTCATAGGAGCTCAAACCCCATTGTGAAATGTGCACGAAGGATCTAGGTTGTGTGTTCCTTGTGGAACAATTTTGTCTTGAAACCATCCCCCCTTCTCCGTCCATGGAAAAACTGTCTTCCATGAAACTGGTCCCTTATGCCAAAAAGGTTGGGGACCACTGTTCTTAAGCATACAAGTCAGGCATTAATAGACTGCCTCTGCTTACAGGACAATGTCATCAGCACAGCGCAGGTGCAGTGCCCAGCCTTCTATAACTCTGTGTGTGTATCCAGGTAAGCAAGAAGTTGCACACCAGAGAAGCCTAGGAGGAGGTTTATGTTATTTGGACCTTTATATTTTAGTAGGTTTCTTTTCTTTTTCAGCTTCACTGAAGCTTTCTCCTGTATATGAACATTTATGACAAAATGCACTTGAGCGTCTAGAGTCATCTTAAGACGGAAATTATTTTTCTTCACACTTGGATAGCTTCAAGTTGGCTATGGCGATCTTTATATTCTGCATCCAAACAAAGAAGAAATTAATCCATTCTTCCAAAACCCAAGACCACGTCCATGTGCATTGGAGGCACAGGACTGAGCTAGAGGAACTGTGGTAAAGTCGGATTCCATGGGCATGTCTGTCTGCTTCTGCAAAGAACATGTTGGTGTTCCACATTGTTGATGGTTACTCTGATTCTTTGAATTTGGTGGTGGGGCTGGCAAAGAAAGCTGGAGCATTTGGGAAGCCTGAAGCCTGCCCTTCCTGGCAGCATTGGAAAGCACGGGGAGATGTTGGTGTACAGGAACATTCAGCTCTCAGCACAGATGATGGAGGACTGCGTATGCTGCCAGGGAGAAAGAATCCAGGAAGGGCCTGAAGATGTGTGGAAGCAATGAAATGAATTATCCCAGGTCTATTGTCTCCTGTTTGGAAATACCCGAGCACATTCCTGTCATCCTTATGTTTAAACCACCTCGTTTTCTGAATAGCTGTGCCTTTTGCTACCTGTCTTCTGGTCGCGCGTGGCCTCTGGCTCCCAGCTGGACCCGAGCCTTTGCAGGAAGCACACTGAGGTTTGGATAATGCAGTTGCTGTTATTTGCTCCCTGTGCTGTCCACCACGCTATGTACAGATGTAACAGGTGACACTGTGCTCTGCCTCTTCGCCAGGACTCTCTAGAGACATGGTTTTGACTCCAGGGCTGGAGGAAACGTCAATACCAGAGGTGGATGTACTCTTGGAGGAGGAAGGTCTTGGATTCCCAGGGAGTAGGTGGTCATTTGTGCCAAAGGCTGGTGTTGGCCATGGTCACACCGAGTCTCACTGAGGCATAATGAGAGGAAGCTACACAGAGAGATAACAAGTGAGAATGGCAGGAAAGTGCTGGGCGGATGACAGGGAGTGGCGTTTGTTCAACGGCACACATTCATCTATTCCATTTTAAAACTGCGCCACTGAGCTGCAGGGAAAAGAAGCTACTGAGTTTACCATCTACAAACACCTGGTGCACTGATACCTTCTGCTGCTTGTTTAACTTTGATTTTCCTAAGTCAGTGGATCCAGAACAGAAGGCAGTTCCCCTTCCCTTTTATTCAAAAGAATTCGTTTAATCAGGACTTCTAAAGTGAAGTTTCCCAAAACATTTTTTAAAATATTCATTTTAAGTGTTTGTGGGTGCATAGTAGGTATATATTGATGGGATGCCTGGTATAGGGATGCAATGTGTAACGATCACATCAGGTAAACAGGGAATCCATCACCTCAAGCACTTATCCTTTGTGTTACAAACAATCCAATTTTACTCTATCAGTAATTTAAAAATGTACAATTATTTGTGACCATAGTCACCCTGTTGCACCAGCATAGGCTACGTCTTATTCATTCTTTCTCACTACGTTTTTGTACCCATTAGCTATTCCCCGCCACCTCGCCCACCACTCTTCCCAGCCTCTGGTAACCACCCTTCTACTTTCTATCTCCATGAGTTCACTGGTTTTAGAGTTTAGCAACCACAAATAAGTGAGAACATGCGAGGTTTGTCTTTCTGCCAAAACATGTTTTTAAATTGAGGTAAAACCCACGTAAAATAAAATGTACCATGTTAGCAACCTCACAGTATACAATTTAGTGGATTTTAATACATTCACTATGCTGTGCACTCTCACCTCTACCTAGCTCCTGAACTTTTCATCGTCCCCAGAATGAAACACTGTGCCCATCAGTAGGCACTCCTCATTCTCTGCCCACCCAGTCCCTGGCAACCGCGAATCCATTTGTCTCAATTGACTTGTGAATTCTGGACATTTCGCGTAAGTGCAGTCACACAGTATATACTCCTTGTGTGGGGTTTATTTCATTCAGCACAACAATTTCAAGCTTCTTTTATGCTACAGCACGTGTTAATACTTCATTCCCTTTAATAGTAAAATAAATCCTGTTATCTGTATATACTGCATTTTGTTTATCCATTCATTGGTTGATGAACATTGGGATTCTTTCCACCATTTGGTTATAGCAATACATTAAATACCTTTCTCTGGTTATTTTTTGCCACACGTCTTCAAAAACAGACAACTCGTTCTTCTGAGCACATCCCAGAATCCACGTTCTCTGTAGATTCTTGTCCAGGATTAAATAATGGCCTTTATTTTCTTAGTATCCTTTTGACAATCGGGATAAGGCAGCCAGAAGGTAACTGACTTCTATCAAGCTATGGAGCAAATGGTTCAGAGATGAATGTAGGCCTTTCTGATTCTTGTCCTCAAATGGACTTGTGTGACTCTGCTGAGATTAACTCTCTGCAGCACGCCCATCCCTCACGCGTGCACGGAGTTCTGGAACTCTCCCCTGCTGTACATTGCTGTGTAATTGTGACCTTACTTATCCACCAGCGTCACCATGAGCATGAAGACTGTGACTCAGCAGAGATCCAGGTCACAGCAGGCGTCCTTACACATGCATGTTTAAATGTGCAGAAGCTGGGATCCTGTGTTTGTGAGAAGGAAGACAGATCTAGGATTGGGGCGAGAAATACCTCTCATTGCAGATGTGGTTCCCGGTGGTCTGATTCATGCCTGTCCCCCAGTTAATGTTTTCTCGGTGGCTGCTCTATCGACATCTGGACCGAATAATTGTCCTGGGCGCTCTCCTGTGCATTGTAGGATGTTTGCAGTGTGGTGGCATGCACCCGCTAGGTGCCAATGGCACCATTCTGCCTTTCTCTCCCCATCGGGATCATCCACAGTCTCTCCAACATTGCCAAACGTCCCTGGGCGGCGCAAAAATCATTCTTGCTTGAGGACCACTGGGTCAGATAAAATTAAATAGACTTCCTATTCCTCAGACGCTAAGCCTGGCACTTGATGGGAATGTGGGGACAGATAAAGCCCAAGGAGGTTACAGGAGTAAGAGGGTTATCTGGAGCAGGGAAACGTGCCAGCTAAGAAGCGTGTTTGCTTGGGTTCGGGAGTTTCTTATCTGGGAACAGAGTGGCTGATTACAGGCTGCAGGCTCATTACTCCCAAATTGCCCGTCTGTCACTGCTCATTAGAGGAGTTTTCATTTGAAATCTGTTTCTGGTTGTTGCCCTCTTTGAAGAGAAGAGTGAATGAGGTCACAGGGATTAATGGCTGCTAAAAGCCATTCTGTTTCAGTATTTCTCCAAGGAAAGCTAATTGCCACGTTTTCTGAATGCAAAACTCTGAAATGAAGATACGGGGAGTAGCAGATCCTCTCCAATCAGACAGGCTTGGGAAAGTTTCCTCTACCAAAACAGAGCCGCTTATAACAAAGTGGAGTGGAGAGGGGGCAAGAGGGAGTGCCCTTGCACCTGCCTGGAACTTGCCTCATCACGAGAAAAGCCTGCCGTCCCACATGCCACACGTGTCCCATGCCTTGTAGCAGAACCTTTCTCAAGATCCTCCTGGAGACTGCAGGACTCCAGACAAGCCACCTGCTGAAGGATGCTGACCCCAGCAGCAGCGTCTCCACTAAGAAACGAGCAGTGAGCAACAAACAGCGCCTATTCCTGCACTGAGCCTCCGTGACCTGTGGACTTTGTTTCAAAACAGCTTGTGTGGGCTTCCTTTTGCCCATGAAAGTTTCCCCTTTGTGGCGTCCTCCTTGCTATGCCTGTGATCATCGTAGCAGGCACATCCCAAGTCGTGGCTCCCTCTGCAATTTGCTGATAAACTTTCTGCTTGGAACACTGGTCTGGTGCTCATTTTAGGCTGACTGTCTATGTAGAAATCTTTCCATGAAACTCCATGCCCTTTTTCTAAAACCTCCCTGGCAGGAAGTTCAAGTAGGAAAATAAGAGGTACCAGCAGAATCATTTTACCCAGCATATTATACAATTTTAATCAAAGTCTTTGATGTGAGCGTTGCCTCTGCCAGGTAATGCTGAGGGTAGCATTACAAGTTTCAATGAGCAATTAACTTGTGGTGGTGTTTTGCATGGTGAGTCTGTGGAGGTGGGAGTGGCGGGTTCTGCACAGTTCTCTTCCGTAAAGCTATCTCCCCTTCACACAGTCGCTTATTACCTGCTGTGTGTGCTGTTCTCCTTTTGAGTTTTGCTGTCTGTGCTTTCAACCAAGTCATTCTGAACTGTGTTCCCCTTCACCAGCTGTCATTTTTCCTCACCTCCGTGCAGCTTGGGTACTGCTGTGAAATGCAGCTCTGTTTTCCCACCTCAGACTTACCTGTTTTGACTCCTTCCTGGGAGAGTCTTTCCCGTTGGTTTCCTTCTGTGATGTGTAAGTGCTGCCTCTGCGAAGAGTCACTCAACCACCTCCCTCTGCTCTGCTTCACATCCGCGCTCTTAAACGTCTGTGTGCCTTTGTCTTCTTTGCATTAGCCATGAGGAGCCAGCAAGAGTCAGGAGACCTGGTTCAAGTCCACTTTCTACCACTAAAGAGCTCTGTGGCCTTGCGCAGGCCACAGGTTGGCTCTACCACAAAGCTTCATCGGAAAAGCACACCTAATACTGTCTTTCCCTGCGGTATACTTAGGAGATTATGAGATGATCTTATTTAAAGTTCTCGGTGAAGTTAAAGGTGGAAAGTTGTGTCTCTATATCTTTGTACTTACCATTATTTGCTGAGTTAATCATAGACCTCACCTATCACTCTCACTCTCTCTAGTGTATTTTTTAATCCTATTCGATCCTGGCACATTTTACCTTTCTTGTTTCCAATTTCTCATGTGCTCCGTGTAATGTCTTTTTTTTCACCACCAATTAACCATCTCTCGGCAAAGGAGGCACATTACCAGTCATGGCTCCCACGTGCCAGGCCCCACTGTGAGCACTTTATATGTGTTTTCTTTTTATTCAATTTTTAATTTTATTTTTCCATAAGTTATTGGGGTACAGGTGGTATTCGGTTACACACGTAAGTTCTTTAGTGGTGGTTTGTGAGGTTTTGATGCACTCATCACCAGAGAAGAGTGAACGAGGTCACAGGGATTAATGGCTGCTAAAAGCCATTCTGTTTCAATATTTCTGCAAGGAAAACTAATCGCCATGTTTTCTGAATGCAAAAGTCCGAAATGAAGATATGGTCAGTAGCATACCCACTCCAATCAGATAGGCTTGGGAAAGTTTCCTCTACCGAAACAGCCGCTTATAACAAAGTGGAGTGGAGAGGGGGCAAGAGGGAGTGCCCTCACACCTGCCTGGAATCTGCCTCATCACGAGAAAAGCCTGCCGTCCCACACGCATATGTATCCCAAGCCTTGTAGCAGAACCTTTCTCAAGATCCTCCTGGAGACTCTTATGCCTTTGCATCCTCATGCTTAGCTCCCACATATCGGTGAGAACATACGACATTTGGTTTTCCATTCCTGAGTTACTTCACCTAGAATAATAGTCTGCAATCTCATCCAGATCGCTGCAAATGGAATGCTACTCAGCCATAGAAAGGAATGAATTAAGGTCCTCTAGAGGGTATGAAAGTACATGTAAATTCCAGAATCTCTTTCCTCTGCGATGCCTCTGGTACTGATGGCTCAGCTGGAACGAGGGCTCCTCTAGCAAATATCTGCTTGACGCAAACAGGCGGCCTCCCTTCTGGGTGGGAAACTCTCCTACCTACCTGACCTCTTCTCACCTCCTCCCCAGCACGGTCATCATGCAAGCAACTAGACCGAGACCTCCCAGCACTTCTCTCAACCACTGCTTTCTCATTCTCACGCATCCCGTTTTGGGAAAGGGGTCAGAGGAGAAAGAGCCATAAAGGAGAGACTCAACCCTGCCTGGCCTGGAGAGGGCAGCAATCAGCCCAGACCGGATGGAGTGGGCTCGTCTCCTGCCCTCTGGAATGGCAGGGGCAGCCACCTTGCACACCACGCCCAGGGTTCCCTAAGAAGGTGGCGAATGGGATCTGCACCTTGCAGGGTGGGGGTTGGGGGCAGATTCCAGGCTCCCCCCAGTCTAACTTTGGTTGGTGTCTTCTTAGGGCTTGTTCATGAATCAACCACTTAACTGGCTTTCTGGCACCTTTTACTTTTCTGTCCTTTGATGCTAATATATATATGTGTGTGTGTGTGTGTGTATATATATATATATGTGTGTGTATATATATATATACTTTAACCTGCTTCTGTTTGGTGAAAGGACCTTGGTGAGGAAAGTCTGTTGTTAGTCCCTGAGCTGCAACAGCTATCTCAGAGTCAGAGATGTTTCATGTGGGGAGACTTTACTTCTTCCGCATTCTGCAGGGTAATGGCCCTGCCTTTGGTTCCCTCCTGTGCTGTTCGCCAGACACCACGCTGAGTTCCTGGCAAAGGAAGACATTTCCATCGCAATAAAACTTCACGGTCCCTGTGGCTCCGATGACATGTCAGCCACAGTGGAGGAATTTTCAGAATGGTTTTGGTTCCAGGGTGCAGGGAGTAAGGGCTGTCTCCCAAGTCAAATGAAGCATTTCTTCTCTGTCCTGTCATTCCTACCCAGTGGGCCTGGAGGGCCTTTGCTAACCAGCATGACTCAGTTGGAGACGAGTAGCTTTATTTAGTCTGGATATCTTTTGCCACTCTTCACTACTGCACAATCTCTATGCTAAAGGTAATTGCCAAGAGATTTTGTTTTATTGCTCTATTGGGGTCCAGGACATCCTCCTACTATTTCAGGTGGACCCCATGTAGTTAACGGCCAGGAGGCACACTCACTGCATAGCAGAGTCCTAACTGCATCCTCACATTAGGAACAGGGTTTTCAGATCTTTTCAACAGAGCTAACCTTTTTTGGAGGGGATGGAGTCTTGCTCTGTTGCCCAGGCTGGAGTGCAGTGGTGCGATCTTGGCTCGCTGCAACCTCCACCTCCCAGGTTCAAGCAACTCTCCTGCCTCAGCCTCTTGAGTAGCTGGGATTACAGGCGCACACTACCACACCTGGCTAATTTTTGTATTTTTAGTAGAGATAGGGTTTTGCCGTGTTGGCCAGGCTGGTCTTGAACTCCTGACCTCAGGTGATCTGCCTGCCTCAGCTTCCCAAAGTGCTGGGATTACAGGCATGAGCCACCATACCTGGCTTGAGCTAACCTTTTTTAATCTTTGGGATGAAGAAGGAAAAATGATAGCATTACACGTTCTGATGTTTAAGTAACTTTAAAGCAGTGAAAAGAATGAGAGTTGATATTCAACAAAGTTGTGGATAGGAGAGAAGAGGTAATTATTCATGGGGTACAACTGGATAAAGAGAGAGGGGAGTACAGACGCTGGGCAGGTTCTTCCAGTCTGGAGAGAGGATAAGCTGCCTGAGCTATTCTGGAAGGGAATTTGGCAGTAGCTACAAAAGTCTGGGAATTTTGGATATCCTGAGACCCAGTGATTCCACTTCTAGGAAGTTATCAGAGGAATAACTGTAGGTCGGCTAATTTATTAAGCTACAAGTGTGTTTATAATGGTGCTCTTGATAACAGAGAAATATGGAAAAGCAAAACATAAAAAGTTTCACTTATTGGGATGTTCAGTGTTGCAGAATTTATTTCGATTATTAAGGAAAACAAGTTTCAAAGCAGTACATGCAGCTATAGTAATCAAAAAGGTGTGATATTGGCATAAAAATGGGCATGTAGATCAAGGGAGTAGGACTGAGAGTCCAGAAACAAACCATTAGGTCTATGGCTATTGCTTTTCAACAAAGGTGCCAAGACCTTTCAGTGGAGAAATAGCAGGTTCCCCAATAAGTTGAGCTGTGGCAACTGGATATCCCACATGCAAAACAATGTAGCTGGACCTCTACTTCACATCAGATGCAAGAACTAACTCAAAATGGATCAATTACCTAAATATAAAAGCTAAAACCATAAAAATCTTAGAAGAAAACTTAAGGGTAAATCTTTGTAATTTTAGATTTGGCATGAACAATGACAAAAATAGATAAATTGAACTTTATCAAAAATAAAAACTGTGTATCAAAGCACATTATGAAAAAATGAAAAGGCAATGTACAGAATGGAGGCAACTATTTGCAAATCATGTATTTGATAAGGACCTAGTATCCAGAATATATAAAGAACACTTAAAAGTCAACAAAAAGACAAACCAATTTAAAAAATGATAAAGGACTTGAATAGATGTTTCTCCAAAGAAGACATATAAATGCCAAAAAACACATGGGATGATATCCAACATCATTTTCTGTCAGGGAAATGCAAATCAGAACCAGAATGAGTTATCACTTTATACCCTCTAGCATGGTCATAATTTTTTTTTAATGGGAAATAATAAGTGTTGGTGAGAATGTGGAGAAATTGTAACCCTTGTACATTGATAGTGGGACTATAAAATGGTTTAGCCTTTTTGAAAAACTGGTGGTTCTTCCAAACTTAAAAATAAAATACCATATGACCCTACAATTTCACTCCTAGGTGTAGATTCAAAAGAATCTAAAACAAGTACTCAACAAGTTCATGTCTATAACCTTAAGTGCATGTGTAATAACCAAAAGAGAGCAACAGCCCAAATGTCCACGAACAGATAAATAAACTGTGGTATAGTCATAAATGGTGGATTATTTAGCCATAAAATGGAATAAAGTACTGATCCATGCTACATCATGAATGAACCAACACAACGTTATGCCAGCGGAAAGAAGTAAGACACAAAATGCCACTTATTATATGACTCTATTTATGTGAAATAGCCAGAATAGGTAAATCCGTGGAGACAGATCGCAGGTTGGCGGGGGCCGGAGGCTAGTGTCGGGGAGGAACGGGAAGAAACTACTTAACGGGTAAGGGATTTTACTTGGGAGTGATGAAAATGTTTTGGAAATAGAGGCGTGGGTTGCATAAAATAAGAAATGTACTAAATGCCACTGAATTTTCACTTTAAAATAGTTAATTTTATGTTATGCAAACTTCACCTCAAAATTATTTTATCAAAAAAGCAGCATATGCAATATCTCATTTTTATGAAAAATACATACCCCCCTACACCCACACACAGGGGAAAAGGCTGGAAGAGCAGCACTGCTTTATATAAATGTGCTCATGGTGGACACGCCCAGGTGGCACTGGAGGACACAACTTCAGTGCTGGAGCCTGGTCCAGAGTGGCTTGGTCACTTCCCAGTTGTGGGACCATGGGCAAGCTACTTGTCCTCTCTGTCTTATAGACTGGACATGAGGGATAAATGAGAGAAAGTGGCACTCTGCACATACCAGTAACATTAGCTATGATTATTTTTAAAGACTTTTTTATTGTTCTTCGTTTATTTGCATTTTCTAAATTCTTGACCATCAAAAAGGTTTTACTGTAATATCTGGTGGAAATGTAGACTCTAAGAGAGGACTGGACTCAGACACCCCTGTGTGTGGTTGGAGGAGGGTGTGTATTTTGAACAAATATGGGATATTGCATCAGCTACTAAAAAAAAATCCCTTTGGAGTGGAGCCCTCAGCTCTGCAAAACAAGGGCAGAGATGGAGAGGCACTGTGGAGTCAGCGTGATGTGGTATGAAGAAGAGAATTGCAAAACAGAGCTTATATCAATCCACACACACAAGCTGTTAATATTAATGTGCAATGTTAAATGTTGAGAAATAATGGCTATTAAATAAAGACTCTCTAATGGGGCTTCCTTGTCTGGAAGGCCCCACCGTCCCTACTCTGTGCCTCCTCCTGCCCATCCCGTAGGTCCATACCGGGATTTTGGAGCCTCTTTAATTAGGCTCCCCTGGTACATTATCTCTTAGCAATTCCCACATTCCCTTCCCAGCTGTTATTACAGATCTTCATTATGTATCAGGAATGGATGCATTGGTATATTCAATGAATGACTTTCCATGAGCCAAGTGTGATGAATATTTTGTTCACTGTATTTTCTCAGTTCCTAATAGGGAGCCTGTATTAGGAGGAGTATGGTAAATATTTTTTGAATAATCAGAATGACCAGGTAGATACAGTTCAATAATCGTTACCAGACAGTCAGCTTACATTTTCATTGATTCCATTAGACTATTCTTTACAGGACAGTCCCACAAGAGGGTAAGCAGTATGGATGGGTTAGTGCTGGTGCCACTGTGGGGATCAGCAAAGAATCTTACAATCACTTGGGGAAACACGGGCCCCTTTTTCCATACTTCATCTGGTTTTGTTTTGTTCTCTTTTCCATCCTGGTCACTGCTTTATCACTGTACATCCCACCTGTTCTCTGGAATGCTTGGGAAGTGTCACAGGGTCACATGGTATCTTTCATACATAAAGAGCAATAGGAGATGTTTTGATTCTGCTTTCTTCCTTATTGCTTTTTGTACTTACTAGACATCTATCACAACAATATGTAGAAATCATCTTTAGCAAGTTATTGGGTATCTACTCTTCAGCATAGCAGCTTTTCCTCCAAATACAAAAGCCATAACTTAAATTTCCAAACTCATGTGGTCACAGGTTCCACCTGTTGCTAAATTTTTTTTTTTATTGTATTTTAGGTTTTGGGGTATATGTGAGGAACATGCAAAATTGTTGCATAGGTACACATGTGGCAGTGTGATTTGCTGCCTTCCTCCCCTTTACCTATGTCTGGCTTTTCTCCCCATGCTAACTCTCCCCACCTCCCCACCCCCCTCTGTCCCTCCCCTGTTTCCCCCCAACAGACCCCAGTGTGTAGTGCTCCCCTCCCTGTGTCCGTGTGTTCTCATTGTTCAACACCCGCCTATGAGTGAGAACATGTGGTGTTTGATTTTCTGTTCTTGTGTCAGTTTGCTGAGAATGATGGTTTCCAGATTCATCCATGTCCCTACAAAGGACACGAACTCATCGTTTTTGATGGCTGCATAATATTCCATGGTGTATATGTGCCACATTTTCCCTATCCATTCTATCATCGATGGGCATTTGGGTTGGTTCCAGGTCTTTGCTATTGTAAACTGTGCTGCAATGAACATTCGTGTGCATGTGTCCTTATAGTAGAACGATTTATAATCCTTTGGATATATACCCAGTAATGGGATTGCTGGGTCAAATGAAATTTCTATTTCTAGGTCCTTGAGGAATCGCCACACTGTCTTCCACAATGGTTGAACTAATTTACACTCCCACCAACAGTGTAAAAGTGTTTCTATTTCTTCACATCCTCTCCAGCATCTGTTGTCTCCAGATTTTTTAATGATCGCCGTTCTAACTGGTGTGAGATGGTATCTCAATGTAGTTTTGATTTGCATTTCTCTAATGACCAGTGATGATGATCATTTTTTTATATGTTTGTTGGCCTCATGTTTATCTTCTTTTGTAAAGTGTCTGTTCGTATCCTTCGCCCACTTTTGAATGGGCCTGTTTGTTTTTTCTTGTAAATCTGTTTTAGTTCTTTGTAAATTCTGGATATCAACCCTTTGTCAGATGGGTAAACTGCAAAAATTTTTTCCCATTCTGTTGATTGCCGATTCACTCTAATGACTGTTTCTTTTGCCGTGCAGAAGCTGTGGAGTTTGATTAGGTACCATTTGTCTATTTTGGCTTTTGTTGCCAATGCTTTTGGTGTTTTGGTCATGAAGTCCTTGCCTGTGCCTATGTCCTGAACGGTTTTGCCTGGATTTTCTTCTAGGGTTTTTATGGTGTTAGGTCTTACATTTAAGTCTTTAATCCATCTGGAGTTAATTTTAGTGTAAGGTGTCAGGAAGGGGTCCAGTTTCTGCTGTTGCTAAATTCTAACTCAGAGTCTCTCATGCAAGGCCTGGGAGTCTGAATCTGAAAACATTTTCATGATCAGACGGGTCTAGAAAAATGTTTGCTTAAATAATAGTGCAACTAGCAAGCTATTTTAGAACCTTAGAAGTTGCTGCTTACAAGGGAATCCAATCATGGGTATGAAGGCTGGAGCTCTGACTTCCATTTTCCTGTTTGGTTTCTCCAAGCTCCTTCCTTCCTGGAGTTTGAACTAAAGGAAATAAAAGTTCAGTCTCTCGTAATGCCTCTTCTGCACTCTGCCACACCCCAAAGAAGTATCGAAGCTGGCAAAACTCAAACTCACATCATTTGCCCTTAGGTGAAGAAAAAGGCATCAGAAAGGGATGTGCTCAAAGGGTATAATTTTATTCAAGACACAGATATTGGCAAATATCCCCCCATGAGTCTACTGCCCTATAAGCTTGGCTGACCCCATTCCAGTTTATTATACTGGATTAATACCTACCTGCAAGTCTCCTTTCCTGGTGCAAAGAGAAACAGAGGGTCTTTGAAAAGCAGACTGGGAATCGTTTCTTTAGTGACTTAACATTTAGGACGCTCAGATTATATGGATCCCTCAGAAAAGAAAGACACAGTTGAGCTGTGAAGGAAGTATTTTAAAGCCATTTGCTAAAAGGTCACTGGAATTTGTAGTTGAACCCAGTGAACAGCTGGAGATGCTGTAGCAAGTGACAGTGTTGGGATCATCTGTGATTGCTTCTAATATCACTGCAGTGGACCATGACAGGATGAAACACTGTGCTGATCCATCATGAGGTGGGCTTTCTTGCCATACTGGGCATGCTGCCAAGACACTTTATTTGCTTTAGTTCTTGCTCTGAGGTCGGAATTTTTCCAGCAGCTGAGCATCACTCTCTGATCATCTGTGTTTTTATTGGAATGCATTTGCTTGGTTGGTCTTAGTTCAGTGAAGCTGACCTCCAGCTATACTGCTCCACATATCCATCAGTTCTCAGAAACACCTGGGCCTGGGACCTGCTCCACTGGTAAGGGGTGAGAAACTGAAGCAGGTTCTCACATGAAATAGCCTCAGCTCACCTATCAAATGTGGGTGGTTGCTGGCTCATCTGTGGAAAGAAGATCTCCCCAAAGATAAGGAGACAACAGAGGTAGTGCAGTTAAGACCCTTAAACCCTGATTTTTCCCTTCTATACTGTTATTTGGAAGTGAGTCACTAAGTCCAGCTCATAATCCAAAAGATTGGTGGGGAGGAGGAGGCCACTGCTCCCGGAAGGGAAGGGTCTGCATGGGTAATATTCAGAACCAACACTTGCTTTGTTGGTTTTCTCTATGGTGCACAAGTCCAGTTTTAATCAATTTTTTTTTTTTTATATAAGCCTGAAGACTTTTTATTCAGGTTAAAGAAAAATCATCCAGTTAGGATATTCTTTTTCATTTTCCTGACATCTGAGGTGTTGGATAGATACTGTGACCACTTCCTCCTTCTGGAAAGTGTATCTTGTCTCCCAGACCCTGAGACACTTCTTGGGTACCTTTGGTTCGTGTTCTCAATTCTCACCTGCAGCCCCTGACCCCATGTGCCACGTTTCCTGACCTATGGAGAACCGCTGCAGCATCCCTTGCCCAGCACAGCTCAGCGGCTCCTCGTCTCTTCTTTTTCCCAAGGAACCCTCACCCCTTAATCTCCCCATTTTTATGCACTGATTTTTCAAACTGTAGTCATTTTTCTTTTCTTTCTTTTTCTTGTCCCCCAGATGAATTTACCACCAAGTCCTATACAGCAGGTCCTCGAGGAACGACATTTAGTTTAACGTTTTGTGATAATGTTGCCCAGGAGAAAATCAGTTCCAGCAGGGGCCACTGCCAGCAGAGTTGGCATCCTCTCCCCACGTCTGTGTGAGGTTTCCCCATGTGCTCTGGTTTCCCTCCACAGAGAAAGCTGTGCCTGTTAGGTGACTCTAGTCATGACTGACATGACTCTAGTCTCTGTCTGGTCTCCATGTGTCTGCATCTGAGTTGCCCTGTGATGGGACAACACCCTGTCCAGGCTGGTGCCCGCTTTGCACCCTGAGCTGCTGGGATAGGTTCTGATCTGGAGTTAGTGGGTTGGAAAATGAATGAATGAATGAATGATGAATGAATAAATAGATACAAATTATTCGTAAAGTAAAAACTTACAAAGTCTACGATAATCATTCAAATGTGGAATAATACACCACGTGGTACAAGAGAGTGCTGGGTGAGGTCCCACGCCTGTGGCTGCTTGCGTTTGAGCTGACGCTGGCAGGGGCTTCCTGGCACCGCTCTCCTTGCAGACACTCACTGCTGGAGCTGCCGCAGCAACACCATGGCTGCTGCCCCTCAGCGATTCACCATAAATTGAGCAAATAATTCTCCTACTTGTTTTCGTTAATCTTTGTTAAAGGTATGCATAGCTCACATTTACGTCAGTGCTTAACGTTAGAAGCATTTTGGATCATTAGTTAGCAATTTGGTGGTTTGTTTTCTTTTTTGTGACCAGAAATATGCCATCTCAACTCTTGTTGACATCAATTACTTATTGTAAAACTGATTTTGTTATATGTCGTTTCGCTTCAAGTCCCAGTTTCCAATAACCTACGGAGGAGGTTAAGGGAGGACTTACTGTAGATGTATGTTTTTTATTTTCTTTTCCATTTCTAATACCTCACTCTGCAATAATAGATGGGACATCATCTTTGGGGTCAGACAGAGCCATGCATGAATTCTGGGATGTGGCCTGTGTTTTTTCTGGCCTCTCTATGTCTCTGTTATATTTGACTTTTATGTATCTCTGTGTCCTGGTCTCTAACATGGGGATAAGGCACAGGACGTTTAGAGCTGTGAGGATGCAGGAAGGGCCTGCTTGAGCATCTGGCTCTGGGGGCCTCTGGCACACTGTATCCGGCCTGGGGCCCTGCCCCGTGCCTTTCTCTCCTCACCTTGCCCCTATTGGTCTTACCCGGCATCAGCCCACACCACATAAAAGGCCATCCCTGCAACAACATCTACCTGCCCGTTGCGCCCACTTCACAGCTGTCTGAGCCCAAACATCTTCGGGGTTCAAAGCTACCCAGCTGGCCCCCACGCTCCTTCCTGTCAGCCTGATTCCCGGGGCTCTCCACCGCCTCCTCACAGCCCAGCTCTATGTCCCTGGGAAGCCACCACAGCTCCTCCCTCTGCCAGCGGAGCCCCAGCTCCCTCTAGGGTCTGCTGCAGCCCTGCTCTCTCTGGTCTCTGTGGCTCCAGGGACCCTGCTGCTCTCTGCACCCCTAGCCTGGAGGGCAGTTGACCAGCATGCGGGAGGCACGTGTCAACCAGCATCATCCATGGAGGTGGACAGTGAGCTGGCCCTGCTTTCTGTGTGGACCCAGGACTGGAACCATCAAGCTATCTTTAAAAGGCCAAACAGCGCCTTTTCTCTTGACTAACCCTCCAAGTGGGGTTTCGAGAGAAAAAAATCACCGCTTTGAACCACACTAAACAAGCCAGGTCTTTCTGAGTTTTAAAGAATACCAGGGCACTGGCAGGAGGTCGCCATAAGGACTGGAGTTCCTGCAAGGACCCCTCGGGTCTGGGAACACGTGTTTGAGCAGCCAGCGGCCTCTGATGTAGTCAGCTGCAGAATGTCCGTTCTGAGTGGAGCCTGGGGTTTTTCTTCTTTATAAACTTCATGGAATGCTGCGAGAATGTGGCTGGGGTTGACCGGGCAGGCCTGTGTTTGTGCATCCCAGGGTCTCAGGCACAGCTGAGGTTCAGGGACCACATGCCAGGGTCCTGAGTCAGTGAAGATGACCACTGGACATGATGTGGTCTCTCCTTCCTAAGAACCAGAGGCCAATGTGAAGAGGGAATTCTGAGACTTCCCAGAACAGAGGAGTGGGTTGGGGGTGGCAGCTGACAGCTGGGATAGCATCCTGGCCCACCCCAGCCTGGGGCCTGTGGTCTCGCGTGGAGCTGCCCAACCTGCAGGCCTTTGCACTGTCTACCCTATTACCTCCGGGCCTGCAGGGCACACTTCAGGGGGAGGTTCAGCTGGGAGCACCCAGCTACAGAAAAACACTGGAAGGACCCAGTACTATTTGAAAGAGGGATTCTGGGGCTCTGGGCTCTGCAGAAAGTTCCAGAAGCAGCGTGCACTGGCTCTGGTAGTCACAGGCCCTATTAAGGCTCCACAGCCTTTTCTTTTTCTTCCTGGAAAGGCTCACATGGCTTAAGGAGAGACAGAGAGAACCTGTGTCTGACAGGGCCAAGGGCGGGGGGACTGATGTGCTGCCAGGGACGGGAGGGGGATGCCAGGAAAAAAACCAGACAGCTCCTCAGGAACCGCATCATGTGGGGAACAGCCTCTTCTTGTTGAGAAATGGCCCAGTTGTCCCTCCAGAGACACACTGGTCTGCATCTCAGCCAATGACACAGGACTGGGACCCAGCATCCTCACACAGGCACCTGCTCTGTGATGCACCTGGCTTCTCCAGTGACTCAGCTGCCTGGCCTGGGCCTGCTGGAGAGGCAAACTGAGGTCTCATCAGCTTTCCTAGCCCTGCCCAGACACCCTGCCCAGTGTCCAATCAGGCCTGCCTTAGCGAGTACTTGGAGTGTCACGAATGACTCAGTGGAGTGGGAGTTGGCAGGAGCCTCCAGGAGTCTTGGAGCCAAGTGTCCCTCCAGGGTTGGTGCCCGCTTCCCATAGGCTTGGCTGCGCCAGGAAGGCCACCAGGGCAGTGCAGAAAGTGGTGGAAAGACCTGCTGTCAGGTCACGCCAGAGCCACAGCAGGGCTCTTTCACTTCAGAGATCCCCCACTTCCATGGTGAAGGGGGGCAGAGAGGCTAAGAGTGATGAGTGGGAGGGCGTCCACCAACTCCCTGACACCCACTTGCTGTGGGAGCTGGGGAAGTTCCACAAACCCTCTGGGGCCTCGATCTCCTCATCCATAAAATGGGGATGCTAAGAACAGCACTTGACTCCCGAGTGGATGTGAGGAGCTATGCCCTTATGCCCAGAGAGCCCGGAGAGCCCAGGACCAGGAGGCAGGATGTGTGCCGGCTCTTCCTGGTGGGGCATCGATGGGCAGTGCCCACGCTGAGCCTCAGGCCTCCGTCGGTGGATGGAGAATGTCCATGATTCCTGCCTCCAGGCCAGCTGGGAGCCCGCACATCAAGAAGGCTTAGGACAGCCCCGTCTGCTTTTGCTCAGCTTCCAGGAAAAAATAGGTCAACCACAGAGCCTGTAGCAGAGAGCAAGCTAGAACCTCTCTCTGTGACCCAAGAGCCATTCCATGGCCATGAGGACAGTGGCTTGTTTGATGTGGAGTGAAGGGTTAGGCACCAGTTATGGTGGCTGATTTGCACACCGGTCACACTGTCTTGTTGACATTAATTGCTGAATACCTTAGGAAAAAAGTGTGAAGGGCAGTGCAGACTCTAAACAGAGAGGCAGGCTCAAGTAAAGTGAAGTGGGGCTTGGGCCCCTGAAACTGACAAGCAGCATGGGCTTTGCCATCCTGTTTCTGTGGAAATTGCAGAAGAATGAGGCTGGTGAGTCTGCCCAGAGCCCCAGCCTCCGCCCTCCTCGATGAGAGGACGAAAGCTGCCGGCAGCGTATTTTGGCCACTCCCTTGCAGTGTATTCATTTGGAGCCTCTGCCTTTCTTCCCAAATGTGGTTCGGCTCAGTCAAGCTCCATAGAAAAAAATTGCTTCCCGGGCTGGGATTTCGAATGGTGACTCATTCTGGTGGAAGTGCCCATAATTAAAATCAGCCACAACAGAAACGAGGCATGAGAACATATGAGTCCCAGACAGTTGCCAAGCCCAGGAGGTCCTGACATCATGACGGCAGAGGCGGCAGCGAATTAAATTTACAGCTCCCTTCTGCCTTTTCCAGGGGCGTGCCCTCAAAAGGGTTTGGTTTATGTAAGGGCTTAGGAAGGCTGGGACGCCTTTTTCGGAAACGATGATGCATATATATTTTTGAATGTTGAAAATACGTAGGAGTGAATCCCAGGAAGACGTGTTGGGGGACTGTGAGGCAGAGGTGTCCCCTCATGTGGAAGGACAAGAGACTAAGGGAACTTCTGTGCAGATGGCGCCAAGGTTAACTCAAGGTAGGGACGTCAGAGCAGCGTCACAGTGACACTGGCTGAGATGAAAGGTAGAAGGAAAGCTCATTTCCATGCCTCACAGCCCATGATGCATTTGCAGCTGAGGTCAGGAGGGACGGGGCAGCAAAGCCCTGGGTGCGGCGGCAGAGACGGGGAGGCCAGTGCCCTGCGGGGACCTGCAGGGTTCCTGTCTCTTTGCCTGAGGTTGATGAACAGCCCGCAGCAGCTTGGTGGCAGCTCCAGGCCAGCTCCTTGGAGAATCCACAGAAGCCCTCAAAGGCTGCAGAACTGCACTTGTGAACATTTCCTATGCATTCAAAAATCACATTCCTTTGAATTATTATCAGCGGCCTGACCACGTGATGTGGTCCCTGTGTGGTGGGTCCCCAGGTGAAAATATTTCCTGAGAAGATGCCTGAGTGCTGAGATTCAGGCATCAGGAAGGTACAGGTCTCACTCACTCTGGCTCCGAGCAGGATGCCCGAGCCAGGTAAAGGGCAAGCCTCTCCCTCCAGGCTCGAGCGGAGAGAGATACCTCCCCCACCTGGCAGACCCCTAGGTGGCTGCTGGCCCAGGGCATCCGAGGACGTCTTCCCTTTGGAGAGATTCCACTCTGCTTTCTCCTCCTCCTCCCACATTATGGCTCTTAAAATTTATAGCAAACATGGGTGTGAGGGGCTCCGGCCGCTGATGGGTGGGTCCCAGAGAAAGGAGAAGACCCCCGCAGAGGTTGCACAGTGATTGTTGTTGTGGAAGAGAGGACTGAGTCCAGGACTGTCCTGGGTCTAGCTCCCACCTAGGGGTCTGCCGGATGGGGGACGCCCCGGCTGCTGCTCTCAATCAAGATGGGCAGCTTCGGGACCCTGCTCCTTAGGGTAAAGCCACACAGGGGCCAGGTGGCCAGGCAGCCTTGCTCACCTCCCACCTCTGCAGACGTGGAGGCCCCACCTGGCTGCTTGGGAGACTCTTGATGGCAGGTGTGCTGGGATCTGAGTTATGTGTCTGCTCTGTCAGGTGTTTGCATTTCTCAAAGCAGGTGGGAGCTGCCAGGATTCCTATGCAGCCCTGAGATGGGGCGTGAGCACTGGGCTGCCCAGCAGAGTTCTGGTCAGGGTGGGTGAGGCTGCGCTGAGCTTGGGTATTGACAGGGCCTGCCAGAGACTAAGGGACCCGCTGCCCCAGCCAGCTCTGCTCTGTTCTCTGCACCTACATGTGTCCTGGGTTTCCATCCTCAATTCCTGCGCAGGGAGGCAAGGACACAGGCTTTCTATCCCTACAGGCTTCTAGCTCTTCTCGTTGCTCTTTCTGTCTAAACCCCACAGGGAGGCTGCAGGGATTCCTCATCTCAGCCCTGCTCTGAGCCACCTGTGGCAGGGACTGTCTCCCGCCTTCTTAGGGAAGCCCAGCGTGGGCCAAAAGCAGTGAGAGAAGGCAGGTTTAGGAATCTCAGGGAGGGCCATGGGAGAGTCTGCTAGGGCTGCTGTCACAGAGTACCACAGCCTGGCGCCTTAAACAACAGAAACGTCTGGTCCTGCAGCTCTGGAGGCTGGAAGTCCCAGGACAAGGCGTGGGCAGGGCTGGTTCCTTCAGCGGCTGTGAGGTGCCGCTCCCTTGACATCTGGTGGTGCTGACAAACTTCAGTGCTTGTTGGTGTGTGGAAACCCTGATCTCTGCCCCCATCTCCCCATGGTGCTCTCCCTATATGTGTCTGTCTACAAATTTTACTCCTTTATATAAGGATTCTGGTCATAAGGATTAGGGCCCAGCCTCCTCCAATATGACTTCATCTTACCAGTTATATCTGCAATGACCCTATTTCCAAATAAGGTCACATTGGAAGTACTGGGATTAGGGCTTCCACATATGAATCTTGGGAGGACACAATTCATCCCATGATAAGCCAAGACTGACTTTCAGGGCGTGGCATTCTCTACCCAAAATGTAACAAGCCGGGAGGGGGCTCCCTGGCTGCACTGGTCTCAGTAGAGAGAAATGACATCACCTTTAATTTCCATATGAGTAAGAATGAAGTACAACGTAGATGAGCTTTCTGAGAGTGAAATGACCTGAAACGTTAAGGAGCTGATTGAGGGATTCTGGGACCTTGTGATTGTTCTCCAGATTGAGCAGCAAATTACTCTAAAAATAGCCGAGCGCCTCAGTACCTCATTCATTCAGATTAATTAAAGGGAAGCCTAACCTTCAGAAGGGGGAATTCTTTTCACAGATTTCCTTTAGAAATGTAGTATACTTTTAGTTTTTTAGTCTGCAATCAGCCCTGCTCCCCACGCCATGCGACAGGAACCCTGGTTAGAGATGGGCAGGGGGGTTGGTGAAAGCAGGAAGGAGCAGTTGTGGGGGTCTTGAAGTTGGTTTAACAACGGCAAATACTTAGAACTAATTGGGGAAAGAGAGGCTTTTAATTACTTTGCTTTCAAGGACTTATTATTTTTTTCCCCTTAGAAAGTGAAAAATGTCCAAGTCTCTGACTTGTGGACTCTGCCCGCAGTGAGATTTGATTTTATTTTCCAGTAAGGCATGCAGAGGGCAAAACAAAAAGTCAGAAGGAGATGGGGCTCTGTGTGGAAGGGAAGTTGCCCTTGTTGAACTAAGAAAACTCATGTTCGTCCTGAGAAGTGTCCTGTGCCTGTGATGTGGAAAGCTGTTGGTTCCCCATATCCTTGCTTCGTGCCCTGTGCTATAAAGACTTGGGCTTAGATGGCCTTAGCATAGATATAGTTAACATTAACATTTTTATTAACATGACCTTCACATTGATAAATTGTAATAAAGCCCATTTTCTTTCCTCCAATCTTTCAGAATATATCATATATTCTGCTTCTAAATTAGGTTTTATAAGCATTTCTGAAGCACCTACTATGTGCTAGGCAAGCTCCTTGGGTCCTGAGGGTGTGAGCACGCATGCCATTAAAGTGAATGGATTTCCATTTATTGGGAAGAGTGCATCAGCAGACTTCTTGGGAAGGTGTGAGACAGGGAGAGGAGAGACTAGTGCCTGTGAGGGCGAGAGGGGAGCCTGGAGGTGTCAGGAAGTTTCCACCCTTGGAATTTGAAGGGAAACGAGGGAAAGATCATTCTGGGAGCTCACTAGGATAACCCAAAGCAGAGAGGAAGGAGATGAGTGCTCCAGTTGATTCTCTGCATGCAGTTTAACTCAACCCTAGACAATGTTCCAGGTTGGCCAAGGTGTATCCTATTCCAAAGTTCCCATCCAAGGTGAGAAACAGGAAGTAAGATGGCAGGAGTCATCGTGTAGAGTACTGCTTAGCTTGGATCACATCTCTTTGATAAAGGGATATGTCAACTAAGCTTGTTTTTATTTAACCTTGAAAGTGTTGCCCTATCCTATAAGCTCTGAATAGTAATTTTCATTCAAGCCACTCATGGAACTTCTTATGCCAACATCATAAGACACCTATCAGCCACCGAGCAAGCATCCCCATCTACAGATGATGTGGTTTGAACTTTCTGTTTGTGGGCAAGACACCAGATGCCCAGAGCCTTCTTCTAAACAGAGCAGGTAACACGCTCCCTGTGGGTGCCCTCCTTTGCATTTGTGGCAATGGCTCAGTGGAGGCCCCTTCTCACCTTCTGGAGAGACGGGAGGGGCCAGGACTTTGTGCATCTGCCTTTATCCTGCACTGACTCCCCCACGATGAGGGTGACTTTTCAGGCATCTCACAGAGAAGATTAACTGCCAAGGTAATAAAGCAACCACATTTAATCATTTTCCTAATTAATGCATTTACTGCAGTTCCTTGCTGCTTTTCAGGCTGAACGTAATGAGCATGAAAGAAGTGAGTGTCGCAGGGATCCCACACATTCACCTAAAGGTTAATTAACCTGCAGATTATCTGGGAGATGACACCCACCCCATGATGGTGGAGGAAATGCAAAGTCAGTGCTAAGTGCATCCAGGTCTGAGTGTAGAGCAAGGTCACAGAAAGGGAGAACTCTGGCTGATGGCTGTAGCCTTTGAGAGGATGTTAATGCAGATATTGATTTAATTTGACACAGAGCACATTGTATTTGGAAGCTTCTAGTAAACGAAAAATGAAAGAAAAGAGGTGGTGAGCAGGACTATAAATTGAAAAGGTGCCTCTATCCTGCAGCATGAATGAAAATAGACTGTGTGTGTGTTCACATATTGATCTGGGTTTGTATCTTCCGTCTACAGCCATGCTGAGGCAAGGGCTGTTTTCAAACAAAGGCATTGACAGACCTCCGTGGGGAGGTCCTTCGAACGAGCTGATGGATCTTCCAAACGAGTGCGTTTGCATGTGGTATTGATGAAGGTCCAGTTTCAGATGTCAGAGGGCACAGTGCCCTAGCTCCACAAACACACCTCGCATTGCTTATCAGCAGTGTGAAGTCAGCTCAGCCCTCCCTGAGCAACTCAAGAAGAGAAAGAACCATGCCTCTCTGGGTGGGATCTCCCAGTTGTCTGAAAATTAGTTTACCATGGTACAAAATAAGATTTGTGAAAGCAAAAATGACGGTATCCCCTGCTACCTCCCACCAGGCCACAACATTGAAAAATAGATGGAGGGCGGGGTGCGGTGGCTCACGCCTGTAATCCCAGCACTCTGTGAGGCTGAGGCAAGCAGATCATGAGGCCAGGAGTTCAAGACCATCCTAACCAACATAGTAAAACCCTGTCTCTACTAAAAATACAAAAAATTAGCCAGGCGCGGTGTCAGGCTCCTGTAATCCCAGCTACTCAGGAGGCTGAGGTAGAAGAATCGCTTGAACCCAGGAGGCAGAGGTTGCAGTGAGCCGAGATTGCGCCATTGCATTGCAGCCCAGGTGACAGTGCGAGACTCTGTCTCAAATAAACAAAACTAACAAAACAAAAACAGATGGAGCACAATTTGGGAAAACACACATCAAAGGTCTTTAAAATAAACATAGCACTTAGAAAAATGTTATCCTAGGAAAACAATCACAGCACAAATATTTGTCCAGGAAGATAGTCATTGTGTAATTTTTTAGTAAAAAAGAAATCAGAGAAAGCCTAACACATATTATCTGTGTAATGTTGGGCATGTGACCACTTGGTGCCTCAGTTTCCCCAGTTGCAACTTCACAGGGTTGCTTTGAGGTTTAAATGAGATGATGCCTGTGAAGTGCTGAGGACCACGTTGACCCCAAAGGATGCCTTCAGCACAGTTATCTGATTACTGCTGTCGTTATGACTGGTTACAGAGAGAGTGGCAGTGGGATGGGGCATTAAATTGCAATTAGAGTAATGTTGACTATTTGCTGAATGGAAAAATGCTCACGGTAAATTAAACAAAGGATGAATCAATAATTCTATTTTTAGACAAAGGTATAGTGCATGTGTGCCTACATATGTACTGCAAAAATACAACATTTCATATAGAAATACACATACTAGAAGACTGGTAAAATGTTAGCAGTGATTCTCTTTGGATATGGGAATAAAAATGATTTTAAATTTAGTGTTTGTGTTTTGTCATGTTTTCCAAATTTTCTACTGTGAAGATATCTATTTATTTTTCAGTTGGAAAAGAATCTTTCAAAAATAGTATCTATTTAATTTAATCAACATCAGATTCTAAAATTGAGGGTTTATGTTGGACACTGAGAGCCATTTGTTGTGGAGAACACTGTTCACATACTTACACGTAAAAATGCAGCCTCTGGTTTAACATTGTTTGTGTTTAGTGATGTCATCAGACAGAAGACAGGAGCGTGTAAGATAAAATAGGCACTCCATGAACTGGGACAGGAGCTGGTCTCTACGTCTCTAACACTGTATCAGTATCTTGAGCGTGTTTCATCCCAGGGTGCTGATTGTTCTCAGGATTGAGCGGCTGGGACCGTGTCTGCTCTCCTGCAACCCCAGAAGGCAGTGCCGTGGGTCTGCGGACAGAGGGTTGATGCTGCATAATGCTGCCTGTACCATGTAGTCAGTATTTTTTGCCCACTGACAATGACTCCTTAGCTGTTGAGAAGTCAAACAGTATGGAAAATTTGAATGCAGGAAAGTCAGATATTTAGCAACCCTTTTCAATTTACTCATGAAACACTAATTGGAGATTGGAAAAGTATCCTGGTAATATTTTATTTTCCTTAAAACTTAGTTTGAAATATTCAAGGTGTTCAAGGCTATTCATTCATAAAATCAAACAGGCAAACAAACAAAGAAAAAAAAACCCTGAATGGGTCCCGGAGTTTGGAAATACCACTAGATTTTCTCTAAGCAGGCCACACAGGCTAGACTTAATGTGTATCAGCTCCATGATGGGGTGATCTAACCAGTGTGTGGGCAGAGGAGGCAATGGAGGCTGGCGATGAGTAGAATGAGGTGCAGGAAATAGGAGCGCAAAAGAAATTTTGCAAATTTAGCTTCCACTTCAGTTTAATCCTCATTAAAATGTAGCTCTTAAATGAAGACAGTAAAGTAAGAATAGATCTTTCTCTCCTTTTCACTTCTGCTATAAAATCACATTCTTAATTTGCGGTCACATGAATAAGATACAAAGTGGTGGCACTAGGAAGGGGATCAATGAGTTTGCAGAATCATTTTATAAAACCTTCTCTGCAAACACCTCATCACCTTGGGAATCTTCCAGCAAATTTCACTCCAAAAGAAAAGATTAGCAAGTGGAGTTTCTCCCTATCCCTTAAAGTGCCCATGTATTTATATATATATATTTTATTAAACAGGTATCCTTTGCTTAACAAGGGACACTGTTTTGGTCAAAGGAATTTATTGGCTCAGGAATATTTAATGCACTAAGCTTTTAATTTTTAGCCTCCTTCAATTAGGAGAGGTTGTCCATTACTTTAAATATTTACATTTTTTATGTTCTCACATATTTATTTTAGCTGTACTCTTTATAGAAGCAATAAATGTTTCCAAATTCTTTTTGGCTTGATCTGGATTATGGTAAGTGGCAGGTGTTGGCTCCTTTTCAGCTCTCTTGCGGCTCCTCCCCTGTGTGGCAGTAGGGAAGTAATAGTTCCTTCTTGACAACTGTGTCATTCTTAGTTTCCATTCCCTGAACTCTGGGGGTTTGTCTTCCTTACTAATATGGTTTGGCTATGTCCCTACCCAAATCTCATCTTGAATTGAAGCTCCCACAATTCCCACGTGTCGTGGGAGCAACCTGGTGGGGGGTAATTGAATCATGGGGACAGTCCTTTCCCATGTTGTTCTTGTGATATTCCACAAGATCTGATGGTTGTATGAAGAGGACCTCCCCTGCACAAGCTCCCTCTCTCTGCCTGCTGCCATCCACGTAAGATGTGACTTGCTCCTCCTCACCTTTCACATATGAGGCTTCCCAAGCCATGTGGAACTATGAGTCCATTAAACCTCTTTCCTTTATAAATTACCTAGTCTTGGGTATGTCTTTATTAGCAGCATGAGAACAGTCTAATACATCCGTCTTGACTGATCCTTCTCAGGTGTATTTCTCTTCTTCCCTTGGTGAGGTCTTGTCGGAGGCTCTTTGTCTGTGCTTGCTGCCTTTGGAAAGCTCATTTCATCCAGCACAGTCAGCTCTCAACTGTGTGGCATCTTTCATCTGGATTCTGGCCCCAGTCTTTCTCCTCAACTCCAGGTCTGTATTTATCTTATGTAGTGAACACTCCCACCTGCAACCACCAGCATCTTAAACCTCATCCACCGAGATAGAATGCATTACCTATTATTTTTCTCAGTCTCACTCTCCCCCATTTCTCATCTGTTAATGTCAATGCAATCATCCTCCAGTCTTCCAGATGGTTAATAGTTACATTTACATTATGCCCCTGCTGAATGCCTATTATGATGCAGAAGACACTGGACTAAGCATTTGGGTTTTCCGTTTTTCAAGCTTGTGCTTGCAAGCATGATACCTACAGCTTGTTTATTAAGTTCAAGTGCCGATAATTCTATCAGATTCCTGATTATGTTACTCCACGACTGAAAGTCTCCACTTCACAGCTGACCACTAAATTGCAGACACCTTGGCCTCAGGTGTTAGCTCCTCTGCCCCTCCTCTCACCTCTTGTTTCCACTTACCCCATGCTCTGGTCGAATTAAACAACCTGCTGTTCTCTGCATGCCATGTGGTTTCCCACCTCTGAAATCTGGCTCGCTTTCCCTTTCTGCCTAGAACTTCTTCCATTCCATCTGTATGTCCACATCCTTCCTGGTAGTCAACGTGCTCAAAAGGCACATCTAGAACCTACTCTATGATCTTCCCAACCAAGTCTCATGGCTTCTTCCCTGCCATGTCCTTGGATACATCAGGACATCTCATATTACTTTTCAACATCCACTTGGTATCGGGAAGATTCTCCTATCTACTTAGAAGTAAGTTACTCAAAAGTAGAGGCTGCATCTCACAGTATTTGCATTATTGAAGGGAGGCATTATTTCACCCAAGAATTTCCTCGATGATAACACTGAGAAATATTTAGGCAAATACACAACTTAGGTCACAGGCTTACTAATTATCTTTCGGTTCCAAAGATCAGACACTGAGTTATACAGAAAAAACAAAAGTACAATGACCAGGTTAAGGATATGTAGTCTGTTGCAGGAAGGTACTTTCAAGGATACAGTCTATTGTGGGAAGGTCCTTTTGAGGACATGTAATCTATTATTAGAAGGTACTTTTTGTTAAGAGGTGATAACGTGTATTTGTGCTGAGAACCAATAAGGTCCACTGATATCTTTCAGCCACTGCCTCTCAGGGGTTTAGAATAAGAGAAAGATTAGGAAAATGGGTCCTGATGTTTTCTCTCTGACAGCTAGCATCTCCCCAGTGGCCTTCCCATTCTGCTCCAGCATTTGGAGGTTGTTCTCCTTCTCTGCCCTTGACATTCTCTGACAATGCTCACCATGGGTCCAGACCTGGGGTTCTCCCTTGGCTAGTACCTGATTTAACAAAGAAATAGGAAGCTGTAGTTCTCACTGTTGTCTATTACCCGAGAGTCTCTTTAATGACAGGATATGGGAGACTTGAGGGGACTTAATTAGCATTTAAAAGAAGAAAATCTTGACATGGTGATTTAATGAGCTTAGCAAAGCTATTGCTCTGAGCATTGTTGCAAAGATGGTGTTGAGAATGTGTAGCTAATCTGAATACATTAGATTCATTGAACTCTTGCTTAGCCACAAAGATGGAGTTATTGACGACATAGATGGTGACTTGTCACCATCTATGGATAAGACCACAGCCATGGAGTCAGATGCATGAGACAGCCACAGATTGATTGATTCTTTACTTTTAAAAAAAATTTCTCATTCCCCTCATCCGTGAAATGGAACATTAGCATCTACCCTGGCAGGTTGTTGTGATAATTCACAAAACAGTGAAATAGTAAACGGTCAGCACTTACTCAGCCCAGTGCCTGACATGTAGTAGACACTGAAGAAGTATAACGGAGTAATGAAAATAAAATAACAAATATTAGGAGAGCACTAGGAAATACCATCTAAATATGAGGCTAAGAGATAATACACATCCAATAGGCAATGCGCAGCCATTGCTGGTTTAGCAGTGGCAAACTTGTTCAAAGCAGAGTTTTATGATGATCACTTTTGCAACAGTATAAAAAAGTGAAGTGGAGGAGAACGAGGATAGAGACATTCAATATAATTGCAAAAGTTCGGGCATGAGAAATAGATGTGGTGACACAAATAGAAACAAAATGCAGATAGAAATGACTTTTTAAAATAATTTAAAAAATCAACTGGAAAAAGAATGAAATAAAGTTATCAAGGAAACTCTTTCAATTAGGAGACTGAAAAAAGAGTGGAAATAGGAATATTTGGAGGCAGAGTTAATTGGGGAAATGCCAAGGTCTACTTTCAACCTATTGAGTCAGACATAATAATGCAACATCGGTGGAGATAAAATTGGAGTGGTCAGTGATTAGAGAGACTCCAAGCCAGGATCTTCTCTGGTTTAGAGTTGTCTGTATGAACTGGATGGCTGAAACCATGTGACTGAATGAGAACTACAAAGGGAAGAGTGAGAAATGCAGAGACTGAGAATTCCACGTCAACAGCATAGTTAGTACAGGGAACCCAGTAGGAAAGAAATGTGAGAAGGGAGGCAGTGCTGAGTGATGCCAAAGGCTACAGATAGAAGAGGTGAAATGAAGACTAAGCACAAGCCATACGCTGGTCAGAAGCAGATGTGAGAGCTGAGCTGCAGGGTCACCCTCATCTCAGTGCTTGTGGATAAGGAGACAGAAAGTCAGACGGAGCCTTGTTGATGAGAAGGAACGAGAAGCTGGAGCTGGCTAAGGTGCTGCCCTGTTCTCCAGCTGTCAATTGTTCATGGATATTATTATGCTTTTTTAATGGTGTTGATGTTTTTTCCCCCTAAAGTCGAATTTAGTGACCTTGAATAGGATAACCACATTATAAGCTTTTTAAAGTCCCATGGGAAGATTGCCAATACTCCGTTAGTTTTCTGAGTAAGAAGGTAGGTCGAGATACTCCCCATAACGTTCTCAGAGCCAGTTTTCCCACTCAGGAATGTTCTCAGAGCCATTCATGCAAACCGAGGGGAAGACCAAGAAGTCAGAAAATGGGAGGCCACGTGGGTGGATTTGCATGATCTCGGCTCCTCTGGCCTTTTCACCTTATCTGCCATTAACCTGACAGTTAGATGCTGGGCTTTAAGCATCCCCAAATGCAAGTCACCCTAACGAGGACAGATTTTGCTCCTACCAGTTAAATGGAAAATTCCCGAGTGTCTGTTTCATCTAATTGCCACCACAAGGGGTAAATAGGTCACCGAGCTACGCCTACGTTCATTGTACTTTTGTTGTGTACTTCTTGCATCTTTCTAATGTGATTACTGTGTGAAGAAGACCCAGACAGTGTCTGTGGGCAGCTTAACTGTGTCCTCTAAAATTCCTTGCATTCTGCTTACCAGCCATATGCTAAGAAGCAACACCTTGTAGCACAAGTGCCATTAGCCTATGACATGGCAGCTGTTTCCACCCTGAAGACACAATGCTTGCAGAGCTGTTCCAGTGTGGGTGAAACAGGGAGCAGCCCACCAAGTCCCATTACCACACTCACTGAAAAGTGCTTTAGGACACACGAAGGGTGTGCAGATGGCTGGAATTTGAGGACCAGCCAAGGGATGTCCAGGTGGTGTGTGATGGCTGCTGGCCGCCTCTCAGACTTTTGGTCCTAGGAGCAGAGTGAAGCTGAAGGCAGAAAAATAAAGCCATCTGTGAGGAACCTCCTCTCAGCAATCTGCAAGGACAGAGCAGTACAGTGTGAGCAGGATGAACTTTTCTCCAGGGAGACCTCACCGGCTAAGAGCAGGGGGATAGATATTTTGGTTGGTTGAACTGTAAATAAGCAAGCATTTCTAGGTCATGAGAGGCATACAGGTCTTGTGAACTCAGCAGCTTTTGTGGCTGCAGATCCTGTTCTCTAGTGCCGTGTGCTCCAGCTTCTGCGTCTCTCTGGACACAGCCCCTGGCTAGCAGGTGGGACTGAGCCATCCTGGCTTTGTGGGCACACAGGCTTCTGTCCAGTTCTCTTCTCACATCTCTCAGTGGGTAGGGAGCGCAGGCGTTCAAAACCCAGCTTCTGGGAGGGTCAGTCTCAGTTCTATCCCTTCCTGGCCAAGCCACCATGGGCAAATTACTCAACCTCTCAAGGTTTGTTTCCTTGCCTGTCATTTGGGAGTGATTCTAGAACCCCTTGGTGGTAATGTGGGGATAAATGAAATAAGCCACATAGAGAAGTTTATCTGTCACTTGGCCATTGAAGAAATGTTATGTCTTTCAATTCTCTTCATCCCTCACCCACTGGCCGCTTTTTCTTTTCTTTTTTTAACCTATAGAAATAAACCTCTATTGCCTGGTTGTTTAACTTTATTAAATTCTAGTCATTCTTGGCAATAGGTCAAGATATAAAAAATTGTTCTCCCTTCCAAATAATTAACTCCTAAATGTCACCCTTAAGCAATTTAGTGCCATAATTGAAATGCAAATGTTGCTTCTATAAGCTTGGCGCTTTTATCTCACTGATAATTTTTTTAACTAGAGAAGCTCTAAAAGGAATGCAATTTCTGTCCATTTCTAGAAAGACTTCTTTGAAGTAAAATGGAAACTCAAGGCCTCTGTGAAACCATGTAGGCTAAGCTTTTCTTTTCCTCTTGAGATGTCCAATAGACTAAGGAAGCAATCTGACAGTAACGGAGTTTCAGAATAGAAAGAGATTCAAGAGGCACATGGGTCATTCTCCAGGAAAAGAAGGAATCCTTAAGGCCAAGACTCATGATCTTGCTGACACATTGGAATCATCTAGGGATCTCTTAAAAACCCTGATGCCCAGAATGCACCCCAGACCTGTTAAATTAGAGCTTCAAAAATGTTATAAGGTCTAAGCGATCCTGATGCAACATTCTGATGCAAGAATCTTGTGATGGTTCTCGGCTTCATCCAGGAAAGAATTTAAGGGTGAGACTGTGGTGTTAGAAAGAAATCTTTCACTGAACCAGAGCTGCTCCATGCAGAATGGGGCTAACTCATAGACAGTGTGCCCAGAGCAATGTTTGGGCTCTTGGCAACTGTATTTATACTCACATAAACCCATGTTCAATTACATGCAAATTAAGTGGTGTGTAAATGTAAATTGAGGTCCAAGTTATTTAGATCTTTCTAGACAAAGGGTGGTAACTTCTGGGTGCCATGGAAAGGAGTGGAAACTTCTGGGTTGTTGCCATGGCATTTGGAAACTGTCATGGCTCTGACGGGAGTATCTTGTGCTAATGAGCAATGAGAGCAGCTGGGGATTATCTCCCTGGCCATCTGCTGGTTTTCACCAGTTTCTTTACTTTATCCTGTCCAGATCAGATCATGTTTTGGTCAGCAGGGTTGTGACCAGAAAACAAGTCCTGCTGGTCTCCTACTTTCATCCTGGTGGGCGTCCACTATGAGCCTGCACTTCAGAGGCATCTCCACTGCTCATCAGTCCCTCTTTGATGAAGGATCCTAGCTGCAAGGAGCTTACCACCTTGCCAGTTGGTTGATGATTTCATTTGTGTCTTAGGTCATTTGGGCTGCCGTAACAAAGTACCATAGATATGGTGGCTTATAAACAGCAGAAATTTATTTCTTATTGTTCAAAAAGTTGGGGGTCTGAGATTGGGGTGTCACAACAGCTGATTTCTGGTGAGGGCCTTCTTCTGGGGTATAGACAGATGACTTCTCAGTGTGTCCTCAGATGGAGGAAGGAAAAAAAAGCTCTCTGGACTTTTTTTCTTTTTATGAGGGCACTAATCTCATTAATGAGATCTCCATTTCCATGACCTAATTAGCTTCCAGAGGTCTGCTTCCAAATACCATCACACTGGCAATTAGATTTTGCATATGAGTTTTCTGAGGAGAGCACAATCATTCAGTCCATGACTGTTAGTAAACCATGGAGCTGCCTCTGGTGGGAGGAGAAGATTGCAAACCTCACACAGGGTCACCCCCTGGCTCCAGCAAGTTGGTGTCATGTGGAATTCAGATAGAGGATTGCCAGATATTCTAATTTATGAAGAAAAGCTGGAAATTCACATATTTATGTCCTTGATTTTAAATGTGGGCAAATAATTTATAGAGTTAAAGAACAGTAGGAAAAAATACAATGTTGTAGGCCCTTGGGTTTATGACTCTGCTGTGCTAAGTATCCCTGATATAGGGAGAGAGGGGGAGGCCTGGGCGCTGTCTGGAGAGGAGGAAATTGGAGAGAGTGACGTATGCAAAGATGATGGGAAAGGAAGACGGGAAGAGGAAGAAGTGACGGAGCCATGCTTTGAGAGCAGAGGCAAGTGCCGCGGACACTCTCCCACATTTGTACTTTGGGTTGTATTTATGTTTTCTCTCCTATGAATTATGCCCAATTGGAAAGAGTCAAAAATCTCAAAATCCCATGACAACCTCCCTTTTGTTGCCACGATCTCCGCAGAACCATTGCAGATCAAGGAAACAGGAAGATCCCTGCCTGCCCTGATCACAGGAAAGGGAGATGCTTTCTGTCTGCACTGGCCACGAGAGGAGGACTGAGTGCTGTAGGTTAGGCTGGGGTGAGAGGCGGGACGAGGGGTGGTAGATCAGAATCTGCCATGGTCTACTGGTGTTGGGAATGCCTTAGCTGGAGGTCCCTTCCTGTGGCTTGCTTATTCAAAGAGGTCCAGGGCCTGAGCTTCGAGCAGCAATGACTCAATGTTCGTGGATTGAGATAAGACGGGGGACAGACCAGGATAGGGGTGCAGCTGATGTTGGCCTTCTCATTCAGATGACAGGGCCAGGGAACAGTGCAGGACTCAGGAGATTCACCTTTTCATAGATAGTTGGGGGTCCCTAAGGTGAGGGTGAGGAGCCCAAGGGGTCATGAGCTCCAGAGGAAGGAGAAAGGAGTCAAAGGCGGGCAGCTGGGAGAGGCCAGGAGTGGGCTGGCTGGGCGTAATGATTTGGCCATCCCTGAAGCATCTGAAACTTTCAGTGGCTGGAGGAAGAAGGTTAATTCTCATGATCATTTCTAAAAAAGGTATTCAGTCCTTTTATTGAGGAGAGTGGGTTAAATAGGACATGGGAAGAAGAGGGAAAACAGAAAACACAAAAGCAAGGAAGGCAGGAGCAGGCGCAGTTGGGGAGATATCACTGTAGCAGTTTAAAGAGAAGCGTCACCTCCTCTGCTGTTTTCTAACCCCAATCCAAGTATCTATGTTCAGGTCAGGTTTGACTCAAAGACAGAGAACAGATCACACAGCCTAGAGTTTGTGCCCGAGTATCCCTGGAAACTTCGAGAAGCACTCCAGGCCATGCAGAGTGATGTGTGCTGGGTATGATGGGTTTGCAGGATCCAGGCAGCCCCAGAGGGGCCACGGGAGTTTGGAACGAAGCCCTGATATTCAGGTGGGAGGCAAGATTAGGGACAGCTTGGTCTCTTGGCTCTCGCAGCTTCCCAAGTGTCAGCTTCTTTTGGGAGGCGATTTATACGCTGGTGCAATCTGGCATGAGAGCTGTTTGCCAGTTCCTGCTCACCAAGGTCAACGGTGACTCTCGCTGACACATTTGAGATGAAAGGAGATTTTGTGTTTGGTGTCTAGGATTAGGACTCTGCATACAAGAGTTAATAAAGATGATTGATATTTACCATCACTTTCATAGGCCACAGGGGGCTTAGACTCTCTTTGATAACACTCCTGACCCTTTTCTTTTTGGCTTCTTTTCTTTGAGAACACGGTGGCTGCCACTGCAGAGCCACCACCAGAGCCCAGGGCATCCAGACAGCATGACAGAAGCTGCAGCATCTAGGGTGCATTCACAGCCAACGCAGACAGAGAGCAGTGTGTGAGTGGCGATGCTATACTGACTGAGAAAGGCAGAGGGCACCTGCCCGGCAGAACATGTCCCTCATTATCTGGCTGGTCTCCTTGGAAACTCATAAATAAGGGAAATTAAAAGATACTTTCCCACCACTCTGGCTCCCATCCAGTAAAAAATACTGGCAGATTCTTTGTTTTAGTGCCTGCTTCCCTGCAAACTATGTGCAAACAGTGAAAAAGGTATCGATTTAACTGCAGTGGATTCCATCAATCATCTTGAGATTTGTACACAGAAGGTAGAGTCTGACACAGTCACAATAAGGAAAAGGCCTTCAAGAGTTGAAGGATTTCGCGAGGAGCACCAGGAAGGATGCTGGATAGCGGCTCTCTTGTGTGAAGGCTGTGGGGGGTGTGCCCTAGTGTGATGTAGGTGGGTCAGACTTACTACCTGGCAAATTGTACAGGCCCAGGGGTCCTGGTGACTTTGCAGAGATTAGTGCAGCTGTGGGGGAGTCAAGCGTCTGTTTCAAGAGGAGGCAGTGTAGTTTTCATGCGGGACATGGCTCCTCAGCTCCTGAGCGTGCCCTGCCTCCTCCTCTCAGGGAGGCTCTGGCCAGCTCCTCGTAAGACAAAGTGACAGATGAGGGTGATTGAGTGTGGGGGACAGACATAACTCACTCACTCTGTCTTCAGTTCCACCTAGAGGACGAGAAGCAGCATATTCAAGAGTTGGGCTCATGTGACTCAAACCCTTCACAGGCCCTGCACCAGGACACTTTGACAGGGCGTCTAACCTCACTGCCTTTCTCGTTCCCCATTTGCACAATGTGGAGAGCAATAGCTGCCACGAATTGTTGAGACAGACTAGGCTACTATCGTGGTCTCAAGTCAGAGGCAAGGATGATTTAAAATAGCGGAAACCAGGCCAGCGAAGGTGGCTATTGACGGGCATTTTCTGAGCATTCAGGATGTGCCGTGTGCTGCGCAGTCTCTGGTAAGACAGCTGCAAGGGGTGCAGGAGCTCCCTGATGTGGGGAGCTGTGTGTGACCAGGTGGTAAAAGATGCCAGTGGTGAGAGCTTGAGGACGAGTCTGCCGCAGGCCCCGCCCCTGCCTTCTGGTCCTGTTGACAATTTTTGGTGTTTGTCACTTGGTGTTCTCCTCTCTGTGTCTTGTTTCTTTGGTGACAGGGTTTGGCTCCATCACCCAGGCTGGAGGTGCAGTGGTACAATCACGGCTCACGACAGCCTTGATCTTTTGGGTTCAGGTGATCCTCCTGCCTCAGCCTCCTGAGTAGCTGGGACTACAGGTGTGCACCACTACGTCTCGCTAACTTTTGTATTTTTTGTAGAGACAGGATTTCACTATTGTATAACTCTGTTCTCAGGCTGCTAATAAAGACATGTCTGAGACTAGATAATTTACAAAGGAAAGGAAGTTTCATGGACTCACATGGTTCCACATGGCTGGAGAGGGCTCATGATCATGGCAGAAGGCAAAAGGCACATCTAACATGGCAGCAGACAAGAAAGACAGCTGCCTGCAACAGCAGCTCATTTCGGGCCCATTTCCTTTCCTTTTGTTACTGAGCCTCATTGCTTCTAAACTCAGGCAGCGCCTCAAATTATAATTCAAATTTAAATATTCAAGTATAGATATTTTCAGAACATTTCCTCCTAAATACACCTGGTCTGAACAATCAAATGTTATGTTTTCAACCTTATTCCATGAACCAATTTCTGAACCACCACTTAATGAATGTTAGACAAAAAGGGTTACAATAGAGAGCCGAGAGCCCCAGGCTCCCCGGACTGCGGCTCTGTGAGGGAGGAGTGCTGCTGTGCCCCGGGTCTAACCCAGAGATGCCTGTGCTTAGGGGAAGAAGAAGATCCTCGGCGTCTGTTGTAACCCCAGGTCTTATCCCTTCCTCCTTTAGACTGGATGGTTCTGCCTCTCATGCATGTTTAGGTCTCATTTCTTCCCCTTATGATAACATTCACCATGTCTTTTGTGCTTGCTTTAATGTGGAGGCCAGGAATGATCTTTATCTTATATTTTAAATTTAACAGTTATTCATTCATTTATTTATTTATTTTTTGAGACAGGATCTTGCTCTGTTGCTGGGGCTGGAGTGCACTGGCATGATCTTGGCTCACTACAACTTCCACCACCCGGGTTCAAGCAATTCTCATGCCTCAGCCTCCTGAGTAGCTGGGATTATAGGCATGTACACCATGCCCGGCTAAGTTTTGTATTTTCAGAAGAGACGGATGTTTTATTATGTTGCCCTGACAGGTCTTGAACTCCTGGCCTCAAGTGATCCACCTGTCTCAGTCTCCCACAGTGCTGGGATTATAGGTATAAGCCAGTACCCCAGCCCAGGAATGCTATTTAGTTCTGATTTGTGCCAGGCATAAGGCTTAGCGAGAAAAATAAGGGAAATGGACTGGAAATGAGCTGCTGCTATGTGCAGCCACCTCTCCCTCATTATACCATGGTATCCTCCAAACCTAATAGGTCAGTAAATACCAGGAGCCCCATTATGCAGGAGAGTTTTACTGCAATTCAGAAAGGTCAGGGGACATACCCCAGAGGATGATTTCAATGTTCCTGGGAGGATAGGGCTCTGTTTTCAAGAACAGTCCCTGCTCTGGTTGGGCTATTAAGTAGCCGATAATATAGATTCCTCCTCCTGTAGTCACGGACTGTGGCTTTGTGGTATCTGCTTGACCATCTTAGAAGCAGCTGCCAGGGCCTGGCCATGGCAGACACACTTGCAGCATGCTGGTCAAGGGTCCCAGCATCAAGCAAGACATGAGCACCCATGAGGCACGGAAGTCACTGCCCGGTTCCTTCCACTGCCTGGTTATGTCGTGGAGACCATACTTTGCCTATTAGTTGATGGATATTTTACACTGGACATAACCAAAAATTTTAGAATTTCAAGACAAATGCTATCTCGGTTGGAACTGCATTGCGACGAAGCATTTTATTTCAGAATTTCTTGGCTGGTCTTGGAACAATTTTAAAGGACAACACTGAAGTCAGGAGGTGAGATGCCTCCAGCTTTGTTCCTTTTTTCCTCAAGATTGTTTTAGCTATCAGGGTCTTTTGTGGCTCTATATGGATTTTAGGATTTTTTTTTCTATTTCTGTAAAGAATGCCATTGGAATTTATATAAATGCAACTGATTTTTGTATGCTTATTTTATATCTTGCAACTTTATAGAATTTATTAGTTCTAACAGTTTCTTGTGGAGTTTACATATATATATATATATATATAAAGCTATAATTAAAAAAAGTATACTATTGGAATAAAACCAGACACATACATCAGTGGAATAGAATAGAGAGTCCAGAAACAAATCCAGGTATGTACAGTCAACTAACTTTCAACAAAGGCACCAAGAATACACAACAGGAAAAGACAGATACTTCAGTAAGTAGTGTTGAAAAAACTGAATACCCACATGCAAAATAGACCCTTTTCTTACACCATACACAAAAATAAACTTAAATGGATTAAAGACTTAAACAATAAGACCTGGAACCATAAAAAAACCTGCAGAAAGCATAGAGGAAAATCTTTTTTTTCTTTTTTTTGAAAGAAAGAAAAAAAGAATGAAGAAGAGGAAGAAAAAGGAAGAGAGAGAGAGAGAGAGAATAGGAGTATTGCTTTCTTGCCCAGGCTAGAATGCAATTTAGTAATGGGTATTGAAAACCACTTTTATACCAATAATTATACTTAATGACGTAGACAGGAAGGAATAAGGGAAGAAAATAACAAACAAGCAGCTAACCAATATTTCATTTAAACCTATGAAATGCTATGCAATTACTGAGGAGTGATTTACTTCCAATTATGTAGTCACTTTTAGAATAGGTGTGAGGTGGTAACGTATGTTTTGTGTATTTGAAGTGGAGAGTTCTATAAATGTTTATTAAGTTTACTTGTTCCGGGTCTGAGTTCAAGTCCTGGATGTCCTTGTTAATTTTCTGTCTGGTTGATCTATAGAATCGTTAGCTCTTCTTGTTACATTGATCCTTTTGCCATTATGTAATGTCCTTCTTTGCCTCTTTTGATCTTTGTTGCTTTAAAGTCTACTTTATCAGAGGCAAGAATTGCATCTCCTGCTTTTTGTTTGTTTATTTTTACTCTCTGTTTGAATGGTAAATCTTCCTCCTTCTCTTTGTTTTGAGTCTTTGTGTATTGTTGCATGTGAGATGGGTCTGGATGCAGCATACCAATGGGTTTTGGCTTTTTATCCAAGTAGAATATATATAAGTTTAATACTGCCATTTGATGCTAGCTGGCTGTTTTGCCCATTAGTTGGTGTACATTTTTCATTTTGTTAATGCTCTTTGCTTTTTGATATATTTTTGGAAAGGCTGATATTGGTTGTTCCTTTATATGCATAGTGCTTCTTTCAGAAGCTCTTGTAAAGCAGGTCTGGTGGTGGTGAAGTCTCTAAGTACTTGTTTGTTTGCAAAAGATTTAATTTTTCCTTCGCTCATAAAGCTTAGTTTGGCTGGATAGGAAATCCTGGGTTGAAAGTTCTTTTCTTTAAGGATGTTAAATATTGGTCCCCACTGTTTTCTGGCTTGCAGGGTTTCTGCTGAGAGATCTGCTATTAAGTCTGATAGGTTTCCCTTTATGGGTAACCTGACCTTTCTCTCTGGCTGCCCTTAGTATTTTCTCCTTCATTTCAACCCTAATAAATCTGGCAATTATGTGCCTTGGGGTTGGTCTTCTTGAAGAATATCTTTGTGGTGTTCTCTGTATTACCTGGAGTTGAATATTATCCTGCCTTGCTAGGTTGGGAAAGTTTTCCTGAATGATATCCTGAAGAGTATTTTCCAACTTGGATTCATTCTCTTTGTCACATTCAGGTACACCTATCAAACGTAAATTAGCTCTTTTCACATAGTCCCATATTTCCTGGAGACTTTGCTCATTCCTTTTCATCCTTTTTTCTGCATTCTTGTCTTCTCGTTTCATTTCACTGAGCTGGTCCTCGACTTCTGATATCCTTTCTTCTGCTTGATCGATTCGACTGTTTAAACTTGTGCATACTTCTCGAAGTTCTCGTGTTGTGTTTTTCAGCTCCATCAATTCACTTATATTCCTCTCTAAATTGTCCATTCTCGTTAGCATTTCGTCAAACCTTTTTTCAAGGTTCTTAGTTTCTTTGCATTGGGTTAGAACAAGCTCTTTTAATTCACAGAAGTTTCTTATTACCCAGCTTTTGAAACCTGCTTCTGTTATTGGAACACACTCGTTCTCCATTAAGCCTTGTTCCGTTACTGATGAGGAATTGCGATCCCCTGTAGAGGTAGAGGCATTCTGATTTTTAGTATTCTCTGCCTTTTTAGGCTGGTTTCTTCCCTTCATTATATATTTACCCGTCTGTCATCTTTGTAATTGTAAGGTCTGTTCTTGCCGAGGACGAAATGAAGAAACTGAGGCCAGCACGAAAATAATCCAATGCAAGGGGTTTTATTCAGGCTCCCGGATGAGGTTCTCCGGCCCGGACGGGAAGGGTCGGAGAAGTCGCGCAGACTCCTCTCAGGCACAGGGTTTTATAGGGAGTGGAGGCGTCCGATTGGCTGTGGCCAAGGTGAGTGGGACAAAATGGAGGGGAGTGGGACCCGGATGGTGGGGAGTGGGGCCCAGATAGGACAAAATAGTAGGCAGGGAGTGGAGCCTGGATGGGACAAAATGGTATCAGGTATGTCCTGATGGGGCTTTTTTTCCCAGGCTCCCAGCGGCGGGTGGGGGGGGGGAGGAGGAGGCGTTTCTGAGCTCCCGGCAAGGGAAGGAGGCGTGTCCAAGCTCCCCGCAAGGGAGGGAGGCGTGTCCGAGCTCCCTGCGAGGGGAGGAGGCGTGTCCGAACGCCCCGCGAGGGGAAGGGGCGTGTCCGAACGCCCCGTGAGGGGAGGGGGCGTGTCCGAATGCCCCGCGAGGGGAGGGGGCGTGTCCGAACTCTCCACGACGCAGCCAACCTTACAGTAATTACCGACTTTCTAACTAGGTCTCTGAGCGGACGTCCAACTTTTGATTCCCAGCGCCGAAATCTGAGCAATCCACTGCACCGGCCAAAACAGTGGTGTTAAGATTGATGGTGCTTTTCTGCCTGGGAATCTCCGGACTCTGCACCTAGAACTGCTGCGCTAAGGCGCCAGCAAAACCGCCGCGCTGGCCACAAGAGTCGCCCTGGCGACCCGTGGGGCTCCTCCACTGGGAATCTCCTGGTCCGTGAGCAACAAACATTCATCTGAAAGTGTGGCGTCCTCTCATTCTCTGCACTTTCACTGGGAGCTACGTGCCCGAGCTGCTAGTGATCAGCCATCTTGGATCTCTCTCCGGAGGTCACATGCTTCTGAACTGGGGAAAATCTTTTTGACGATGGTCTTGGCAATAATTTTTTGGATTTGTTGCCAAAAGCACAGGCAACAGAAGTAAAAATAAATGAGTGAGACTATGTCAAGCTAAAAAAGCCTCTGTACAGCAAAGAAAACAATCAACAAAATGAAAAAGCAACCTGTGGAATGGGAAAAGATACTTGTAAACCACATAGACAATAAGAGGTTAGTATTCAAAATGTATTTGAAACTTATAAAACTCAATTGCAAAAAAAGAAAAAAATCTGAGTAAAAATGGGCTAAGAATCTAAATAGACATTTTTCTAAAGAACACATACAAATGGCTGATAGTTACATAAGAAAATGAACAACACTAATCAGGGAAATGCAAAAGAAATTCACAATAAGATACCATCTCATGTGTTAGGATAGCTATTACAAAAATGATGAAAGTTAACTGTTGGTGAGGATGTGGAGAAAAGGAATCCTAACGCACTGTCGTGGGAGTGTGAATGGTGCAGTATTACGGAAAACAGTATGGAGATTCTTCAAAGTAAAATAAAAATAGAACCACTGTATAAAATAGAAATCCCACTTTCAGGTACAAACAACCTAAGTGTTGGTCAACAGATAAATGGATAAAGATAATATGATATATTTGTATTATATGTATATGCATGTGTGTGTGTGTGTGTGTGTGTGCGTGTATATATATATAATGAAATATTATTCAGCTTTAAAAAAGTAGATCTTGCCATTTACAACAACATGGATGAAACATAAGGACATTATTCTAAGTGAAATATCAGGCAGAGAAAGACAAATACTGTATGTCTCATTTATATGTGGAATCTAAAAAAAAAGAATTTAGTAACAGAGAGTAGAATGGTGGCTATCAGGGGCTGGAACAGGGAGGAGGGGAGAAAAGGTACAACATTTAGTGATGAGATAAGTACTGAAGACCCGATATACAGCGTGGTGACATAGTTAATAAAATGTACTGTATATTGACATTTGCTAAGAGAGTAGATTTCAAGTGTCCTCACTACACACAAAAAATGGTAACTGTGTGAGATGTTGAATATGTTAATTAAAAAAAAGAACAACATTGAGAATAATTCCTTAAAATATTTGCCCATAAGTTGGCATCTCCTAGTGCTTCCAGTGATGATAGGATTACCTAGTCTTGTCCTAGTTCTGGCTCAGAGCACCACCTGACGTGGCTTATTCTGTTAGTTCCATTGACCCTATAGCAAATTCTGAGGTTGCCCTGTACTCTTCAAGATCTGTGAAGATTAATGATGTGATTATTTCTTGTTCTATTATGTTCTGAATATGGAAGACTTAAAAAGTCTTCTATATTAACAGTATACCATATAATAAAAATATTAAATATAAATAAATTTAGAGTATATATACATTTTATTAGAAAATAAATATTAAAAATATTATAGAAAACACATTCTCTGACTCTGTAAAATAAAAATTCAAAATCAACAAATAACATGCAGATAAAAACAGTCATGAATTGGAAATAGCTGTTACCACATCTTTATTTACCTCATAGGTCAAAAAATAAATCATAATAAAACATAAGAACTTTTGAACCAAATTATAATATAAATGTTATATATGAAAACACTTATGATTCATTTTGACATATTCCTATAGGAAGCTTTATTGTCTCAAATCTATAGTGAAGAAAGATGACAAAATAAGTCTAAATTAGAGAAAATAGTGGGACATACTAAATGGAAGAAGTAAAACAATAACAAGGTAAGATGTTAATGAAATTTACAATAAATACCCTTAAAGAGGGTGAGCAACAAGCATAGCTGGTGCTTTGTAAAGAACGTTTGAACCCCGGCTAACCTCAGACAAAACCAATCAAAGGCAGTTATAGATGAAGACTGAATAAAAATAGAAACATAGTTCAAGACAGAACAGAATTTAAGAGTCGTAAGAAATATCAAGAAAAAAATGTTATGTCAATGGCAATTTTTTAAAACAAATCACCAATATTGACATAAGGAAAAACCAAACTATTTATAAACCATAAATTAATTCTCAAAATGACTCCAAAATGCACCAAGGACAAATGACTTTACTGGAAATTTTGCCAAACCTTCACAAATTAGGTAATTCCCATCATGTACAAATTATTCCAGAAAACTAAAGAGCAGGAAAATATGTCAACATTTAGGAGGCTAGTCACGTCAAATTATAATCCCCATTGTTGGAGGTGAGGCCCTGTGGGAGGTGACTGGATCACAGGGGCGGATTTCTCCCTTGGTACTGTGTCAATATAGTGAGTGCATTCTCATGAGTTCTGGTTGTTTAAAAGTGTGTGGCACCTTCCCCTCACTCTCTCTGCCTCCTGTTCCAGCCATGTGAGATGCCCTTCTCACTCTTTGCCTTCTGCCATGATTGTAAGTTTCCTGAGGCCTCCCCAGAAGCATATGCTACTATGTTTCCTGTATAGCCTGTGAAAATCGTGAGCCAGTTAAACCCCTTTTCCTTATGAATTAGCCAGTTTCATGTATTTCTTTATAGAAATATGAGAATGAACTAATACAATATTTAAAATGCAAATACATATGTATATGTATATACATGCACACGTATATATTATTTGACAAATGTATACATAATACATATTACATATCTATATATTATAAATGTTTGTTATAGATATAGATATAGATATCCCCAGTAGAACGTATTACAGATGGATGGTAAATATTAGAAAATTGTGGATATACTAGTATAAATAATTCTATGTTTTGAAAAACAAAACAATTTTTTTCTATTATTAGGGAAATTTGCTAAAAAATTGTGATGCAGTCAAGCGACCGAATTTTTATGGAGTAGTTAAGATGAATAAATCATATCCACATATGTCTACATGAAGTTATCTTAAAAAGAATTTTAAAAATTGCTTTTAAGTTGCTAAAGAAAACATTCAGAATAATTTGCCATTCATGTAAATTTAACATCACACAAGACTACTCTATTATTTATGTACATAAACATATACAATAAAAAATATAAATGTCAGGAATAATAAACATAACTTTCAGAAAAGTAGTGATTTTTAAAATGGAATCAGAGATCAGTTATAAAAGCTGACATTAAATACATTTTTTTAAAGGCCTGAAATAATTATGGCAACTAGTCAACTTTTCAATATTTTGTAACAAGGTAATGTCTAAGTAGGTGTTTAGTATCTTTTTTGTTTTGTGTATTTTAAATATTTCAATATTAAAAAATAGAGATATTAAAAATTCAATACACTTGGGTTAACTTTCTCCTGCTTTGTGATGAGAAGGTAGTTAGGCCGTTTGATTAACATTATCCTTGGCCATGTTAGTTGTTGTTCCTGGAATCTAAAAAACGGTGAAATGTGGCTCACCAGTGACTTCAGCCCGATATGTCAATTCCATATTATATCCTTCTTCCCAGACCTTGGGGAGAGGAGATGCCCCATTAGGACCCTTGGGTGATGGCTGTCATGGCCACTGCTGTCATTGGATGGAGTGTGACATTCTTTGGGATGTCATGTATTCTGTGTATCTTGTACTCCTTGTCCTCTTCCCCCATCTTTAAATTATAACCTCAGAAAAGTCTAGACTAAGGTCAGAGGTTTCATATTTTTCTCTTGGCTTTGCTTTGCTTTAATAACTGAGATCCCAGCTCCACCTTTGGGTACTCGTACTGCTCCAGCTGAAGACCTCCAGGGAGTGCAAGGCTGTGCAGGGGCCGGGCTGGGGCTTGGAGGTGGCAGGGTGCAGAGTCGATTTTAAGAGTTCCTCTCTTAAATTAAGCCCTATGTTAGTATGTCGGCTTTTTCTCTTTTGTTTCAGTGATTGTGACCCACGTATCCCAACCTAGCCTTCGATTTATGTAAAGTGAAAATAGATACATGAATATACAAACACAACAAAGGCTTGGCTTTGAGGGGAAAGCTCTGTTAAGATGTCCATGCACCTAAATAATAAGCAAAACTATGTAATTGACAAGTTGCCACAATTATAGTTGGTAAGAGATAAATTACATATCTAAGATATAATTGAAATACTCTCTGTAACCTTTGATGACAAGTTCTTGGAGACCAAGAAGAAAATAATCTTGTCAGTCAAAACAGATCTGGTTTATAGGTCTTGTCAATAGAAAATAGGAGACATTTTTCTGCTGAGATGATGGACCTAAATATATCCCGCACCTTCAATAGGTTACAATTTTTAGCAAGTGACGACACAAATGAATTAAGACAATTTGTATAGATTCTTGGGTAATTAGGAAGCCATTTACTGATGACTCAGTGTGATGAGCAGGCAAAATATTGATTTTTTTTAAATAAAGCAATTGTATCATTCTGGTAACTCTGCCATCACAGTTGTTCAGAACCTTAAAATTGTTCCTTTTACTCTTGTGCACTGTATGTGGTTATAGTTCATAATTGTATTAGCCCCAGCAAAACTTTGAGATGAGTTATAAAAGTCAAATGCAAAACCAAAAGTTGTGTGTTTCTTCATATGGGCATGGTGATAACTAAGGGTGGATTAACCTAACATCCAGTGGCTCAGGGTAGGTTTCTTCAGCACAAAGTGCAAAACAGGGACTCAAGTGAACATGATTTATTGAGGGAGGGTTCTGCAGGAAAACATGAAAGACAGGAGTGGGGAAGAATGAGAAAAAGGAAAAACTCACCTAGTGTGTGGCCACAGGCACGGTCTAGCTGGGGCCTGAGCCCAGGGAGAAAGCTGCAGGGCATAAATCAACCTCTGAGTTATACCCCATTGAGTCAGAGGGGCCGGATTCTCTTCCTCATATCAATCACTCATTGACTGTGGGCCACACCTGGGTGGAGGCTGTGTCATTTCCCGATGATGCAGTTCCGATCAATAGAGGACAATTTGTCAAAGAAAGTGGGTAGCTCCACCTCCCTCTTAGCTAACAGCCAACACACCAAACAGCTGGGGGTGGGGCTGCCAGCCTGGTGAAGGGGAACCAGGTGGGGCACCACATTGTCTATGACTCTCCACCTAATGCAATGCTCAAGTCCGCTTATTCCTTTTATTAACTTCACACTGCCCATGACTCTGTGCTCACAAGTCTTAGGGAAACATAAAAGGAGGATTGGTGGGAGATTTTATGCACCACTGTCACAGATGGCCCTGAGGCCATCACTGAAAATGTTTTCCTCCTTAATGACCCATGCTAAATTTCTTGCACTCTTAACTAGTGCTTCGGCCAGTCTGAGTGGATTGCCTGATGGTTGACCCACCTCTCATCCTTGATGGGTCTGAAACCCTGGTGACCAAACCCTTAGCAGGCTCTGGTTTCTTTGTCTGTCTATTATTGTTAAAACAGGACATTAGACACAAAGAGACACCTAGGTGGATTACCTGAGGGTGGCATCACTTAGCAGGGGTGCTGCATGGACCTTATCGCGGTCAGGTGCATGACTTCATGAATTAGCTACTGCTGTGCCTGTTGATTTTCTAGCACAAGGAGCCCAAGCGATCTGCAACAGCCATTGCATCACATTGAGAAGAATTCTTTTTATTTTCCTTGTCAGCATCATCACCCCTTTTGGTAAAAGAGCTTTTAAACTCATAATTAGGATTGGTGACAGAGCTAAAAACTGGAGATGGGAAATACAAATTCCCCTAGTGGGTCACTGGAGTGATGGAGAGTGGGGCCCCTTCTAATCTTCTCCTTGTTTTTCAGATACAGCAGTTGTACCTTTGAGGACATGACACCATGTGAAAACCATTGATTTAATGGGAACATCCCATCCTGAAGGATAATGTCCCATCTTCACAGGGCATCATATCTAGGCTGGAACCTCAGCTCACCTTTCAGAGGTCATTTCATCAGGCTTCCATCTCCTGGTGGTGGTATGTGGAAGGGTCAGTGTTCCTACTGCCACAGCCCCTTTGCTGTCAGGGGGATTCCTTGGACTAGGATGACATTACCCAGGATCCCATGTCAGTTAATCAGACTCATGGTGAGCCCTTGGGTATTGTGCTGGGTGAAGCCTTGCAGATAGGAAAGGCAAATCCAATCCCAGTAGGTGTCAAACTCAGTCAGCATGAATTGCTGCCCTTCTATGAAGACTGGATATGCTATACCTTCCCCCCAAATGGTGGAGTGGTCTTCTTGAGGGAGGTGCATACCAGGGGATTAGAATCAGCTTTGGTGGCTGACTCACTAGACATTTAGCAACGGTGATAGCTAAATCAGCTTTAGTGAGAAGGTCCTTATGTGCCTGGGTCCATGACTAGCCTCCATTTCTACAACGTGGCTATTCCATTCTTGACATCATTGCACAAGCACCAGCTGTCAAGGGCACAGGCTGGCTGCCATCAACTGGGTGAGTCATCCTTCCCATTGGCTGTTGAAGGTCTCTTCCTCAGCAGCTGTCTCTAGTGTGGGGTATGAAGACCGTTGCACTTTCTCCACTCACAGATCTGCACACATGCCTCTTTCTGACCTTCTGGTCCCCAGTCTTCCAATATTTCTTCTTCCAAGACCCTTGCCAACCAGCTAAGCCATTTGCCACTGTCCTTGAGTTTATACCTATCTTTTCCTTCAGTCATTCTTTTAATCAAGTTTTGTGCCTGGGCTTCAGCTCTGTTTGTCTTCCTGCTGTAGAAGCTGGAGATCTCTTGCAATGACGCCCAGAAGGCCCTCTCACTCTCACACATTGCTTTAAGTGACTGATAGCTCTAGACTGACATTTCCTCTTTTCAAAGTATCACTGGCCCTCAGCAATAGTCACTGTATTCCATAGTCTTCTAATTATAATCTCTCCTTTGTCTTCCCAATGCCAAAGATATTGCACAAATTAGAACAACCCTCTCTACCTGTGTCTCATGTCAGTTCATTACAGGTGAAAAGCCTTAGAAGTTTCACTGCTTCTATGTGTCAATATCATTACTCCACCGACCAACAGTGATGGGGTCATTGTTGCCAACTGGATAGAAAGTGATCACAACTCGGAATCCAGTTCTTAATGTTTACTTCTTGGGTCCAGTTTTGGTACCAACAGTCTTAGGTCGAGTTCCTGAGAAGCAGAGTCTGAGATAGAGGTTCAGGTACACGTGACTGTGGCGGCAATGCTCCTCAGGAAATATCTGCAGAGCAGAGAGTGACTCGGGACAGAGAAGGAGAAAGCTGGACAAGGATATGTTCTTATGGAAATCTTCCCTTGGCATCTTAGTGCATCTGGGTTGCTCTAACAAAATGCCATAGACTGGGCAGCTTACAAACAACAGACATTTATGTCTCACAGTTCTGGAGGCTAGAAGTCCAAGATCAAGTAGCCGGCAAATATGGTGTCTTGCGAGGAAATGCATTCTGGTTCATAGATGGCCATCTTCTCACTGTAATCTCCCATGGTGGAAGGGGCAAGAGGTCTCTCTAGGGTCTCTTTCATAAGGGCACTAATGTCACTCATGAGGGCTCCATCCCTGTTACTTAATTGCTCCCCAAGGGCCCCACTTCCCAGTATCATCACACAGGAGATTAGGTTTCCATATATGAATTTTGAGGGGGCATCAACATTCAGTCTATAGTACTCGGTTTATGTGGAGAGGGCTCTGGAACCTAGATCATACCAAGTTGATACCTCATTGAGGCTGAGGTCAGACTTTTGTACCTTATATCTGTGAGCCATTGGTGATGGGCCACAGAATTTCCTAGGTGAGGTACCGTTAGCAGCCAACACTCACAGCAGTTGGTGGGCAGGTACCAGCCTGGTAGAGGGGACATGGGTGAGGCACAATAGTGTTCACTACACCCACGCTGTAGGTTCAAATTTCAATTCCATCATGTACTGGTGGTGTAAGTTTGGCAAATTCGTCTCTGTACTCTTATCTATAAAATGCTACATAATAAACTTCCAATAATGTTAGCTTTTATTATTATTGTTATTATTTATTTTGTTGGCATTGTGGTTATTTACTTTTTAATAGAGATTTCCAAGATGCTGAGTATAAACGAATCTTTTGAGAGAAAAAATTAAAGTTTTACTAAGTACTGTTGAAAGGCACAACTAACAGTGACAAGGTCAGTTCTCAAATGGCCCATATTCATTTGTTTTGGTAAGATGATACAATTGCTCAATTTTCATGCTGTGTAAAATAATTAATAGCCTGTTGAGTGAGATTTCTCATTAGCTAAACATAGGGGATAAATATGAGATCTAGCAACAGGTCTGGCTTATAGGTCAGGAGAGCTTGGTCCCATGCCCAGACCCATTCCTGACATACTGTAAGACCTTGAGAAGATGACATCTATCTCCATTCCCCTGTGGGTTTCATATCAAATGGTGATAGAGAGGAAACTGACATGTAGGAGCATGATCTTGACCTCGGGCTGGTTAGTTCTAGGAAACAGAAAGCCATTTAAGCCAGAGCAAGAAAAGGTTTCTGAGTTTATTAAATCCAAAGAATGGCTTAAAAATTGTCCCAGGGAAATTGGGAATCAAGGTGTCTCCAGGATTTTACCATCAGGAACATCTATTATATTTCTTTGAGAATACAATTCAAATTCTAACTCTCTCAGTCTCTGTGTCTCTTAGTTCAAATCCTCAAGAACAGAATCTGATTGGCAGCTGCCCAGACAATGTTTTGGCTCATGATGAGGCATTGGCCTGCCCAGGTCCAATCAGCTGCAGCTGGAGATGGCCCAGGTGGTGAATGGGAAGTTAAGCATAGCAAGGGAAATGCTGGTTGACAGCTTTGTTTTGAGACCGCACCATATGCAGTCATGGTGCTGCCTGCTTTCTTCGTGGTAACCTTGTTAGTAGGTATGATGACCTCATCTTACAGATATGGAGGTTGAAAGAGATAAGATTTCTTTCCAGCACTGCACTTGATAAGGCAAAGCTGGAATAACTCTACCTTATTTCTTGCAGGTTCTATGGAGGAAAGAGTTACTGCCTAACACAGCTTTTCTAGAATTTATCAATGCTGGGCTTTCTTTAAAGTGGGTAACAATCATTGATCCCCATGCTGTGATAGTAGATGGTCATCACACCAGCTTGTGTGAGCAAATGTTTCTTCCCTGTGCCTAGGAAGCTTACCTTCTGGCTATCAGGAGTCCTTGTCCACTACCAGAGAATCCTGAGACAGTGCCCCATGTCTCACTTTAGCCGAAGTTTCATTCTTGAGTCCCCCAAGGAAGATCTCCCCTGCATATGGGACATAATTCTTCCAGATTTAACCTGGGGCAAATCAGAGCCCAACTGTCCGAGAGCCAGGAAGTGGAGCAGCTGTTCAACACATCTTTAATTAATTTCTCCATGGACAGCCCCATAATTATTCATGATACCTCAAGTCAAGTGGTCATTCTGGACCACTGCTGGCAAAACTCCTTTCTTTTAATGGTCTTGCTTGATGCTTATATTGTGTAGGGAGCTCTTTAGTTCTGTTAATTTTCTCCATCAATCTCATAACAATTGGCTTACAGTTTCCAGAAATTCTTTGATGTTCTGGTCTTCTAATGGGATCATTTTATTTTCCACCACTGATACACATTTATTCTTCTTTTTGATATATGCTCTTTAATTTGGTAGAATTTTGATAGCGACAAAGGCAGATGTGCGTGTTCAGCTGTTTTGAAGAGGAAGCCCTGGAACTCAGTCTACATTATTGATAAATGCAAGAAACAAGGGTTAGCTCTTCATATACATGGACTCTTCTGTTTCTATGCTGTATTGTCATGGTACTTGAGTTTTTGGTTTGTTAGTTTTGGCCTTAGGTGTTGGCGGTTTCCAGCCGCTGGAAAAAATACAACATGAATTTTTGACAGTTGATCTTTTCTTTTCATCTTTTATTAATCAATATATTTCTGATTAATGAAAGTTTCAAGAGGAAAGGTAGATTCCATTGCAGACAAAATGACAAGAGAACACGATTTCTCTTCTTTTCAAGAAACCTGTACATGTTGAGTGCCATGATTGTGCAGGTAGTATTCTCTGAATGAGGAAATGCTTGACTCCTCTGCATGTGAGAATGTAGAAATATTTCCCTAGAAAGCAGAAGATTAGCATTTAGATGAAACCTGTATCTTTTAGTCAACAGAAAACTTTATCACGAGTCAATAGTATAATATGGCTGTGAAAAAATCAAATGTGATTTTCAACCGAAATAAGTGAAGCATGTTATAGTTAGAACATTTTGCTCAGTTTTGGGTCCTGTACTTGTGTTTTATTATCTTAAATTATTATAAGACTAATAGCCCATCATCTCCACCCAATGAATAGAACCTTGCCATTCCCCCTCAAAGTTTCTCCATTCCAATCACAATCTCTTCTTCCTTTCTAAAGTAATTACTTCCTTGACTTTTTATAATAATCAGCTCCTTGCATTTCTCCCCAGCTTATTACTCATGCACATATTCAGGTACTGAGAATTTTTGAAACGTATTTTAAATTTCTCTTAATCTTAGGCTTCCCCATCATCTCTTTTACTTCCTTACAATTTATCTGGATTTTGAGAATTGCATTCTCCTGCTGCAGTTCAACATATTCCTCTGTCCTCTGCATTTCCTGCAAATTGGCAACTGATTTCTGAGATTCCACGAGACTCAATTCTTCTTCTGTAGTAGGCAGAGTGAGGGCCCCCAAAGATATCCACATTGAAATTTCCACAACCTATGAATATACTACCTTACATGGCAAAAGAGACTTCGCAGATTTGATTTATTGAAGGACCTTGAGGTTGAGGAGATTTTCCTGGATTATTCAAGTGGACTTCACTGGGGAACTAGACCTTTGAACTGTGAGCAATTCATTTAAAATGGTTTGCCTATGCTTGGAGGATTATAATTGTTTATATAATTTACATATTATTTCAGGAATTTAGTAGCCAATAAACTGTCTCTAGTATCAGATTTTTGCAGGAAGACATTAACAGTGACATTTTCACTTGCTTTCTAGGACTTGCTGTGAAAATAATTAGGGGACTGATGTGTTTGCTAATCATACGTTAGGTGGAAAAAAATAACTGCTCTTTCAAAGAATTCCTGCACTAAGAAATATATCTTTTATTTAAAGTTTAAAGATTCAATTTCCTCTCATCATTTTAAATTATTAATGATATAAAAATAATCTAGATGGGATAAAATAATCTTGTTAATGAAGGCAAAATTCCCCACTTACCTGACTTTTCTCTGGTAGGGAATTAAAATAGCAGCATCTTTTCTCAAAGGTCTCAGTCAGGATCATCCATGCCCACTGCTGTAAGGGTCATGGAAGGAGCCTCTGAGTCACCATCACGGGCTACCAAGTTTCTCTCTGTCACGTGGCAGCTGCATGGCTTCAGGATGTGACTCAGTTTTCACGTTTTCAGTATTCTTGTGGAGCATCAGTTGTGAGAGTTAATTGGTAGGGTCTTGGGGCCTCTCTCTCACCCATGTCAATGGTTCTGACCATGTGATCATATTGTGCCACTTCTGGTTTCTGCTGGGTGAAAATGTGGGCTCAGCCATCCTCATTTTCCTGGCAAGCCCTCTATCTTGTTGTCTGTCAGTTCACTCAAAACTGTTCTTTGGAACTCCAGAATCCCAGCTCTGCAGGAAGCATAGCTAGGGGAACCCCTACAGCAACACCTGCTCTCTGGCTCGGCTGACTTAGAAGAGCGCATGCTCTTAACCGCCTCTCACGCTCTGGCCTGTGGTTGTGCATGGTCTTTTTTGTCTCCACAGCTGGTCTGGAAGAATCTTGAAAGCAGGTGCCTTGTCCTGCTGGATTCTGGCTGTGGTTGGATGTAATCAATGCTTGCTCAGTGAGTGAGCGAGGCAGTTAACCTAATGGCTGGACCAGAGGATACAACCCTTAATCTTAGCATGGAGGACTTCTGTGACTAAGGAAAGACTCCTCCTTCAATAAATGGTGCTGGGATAATAATAAAGCATTTTGAAGCAAATGTACTGATGTTTAAAATTTACTCTAAAATGTGTCAAAAATAAGATGGGTTGATAGTGAGATGTATAGATGGAAATTTATATATGTGATGAAATCCAAATAAATGTTTATAGTTGAAGCTAATAATGTGCATACAAGTGTTTGTTTTAACATTTTTTCAACTTTCTTGAAGTTTGGAACATTTTCATAATAATAAGAAAAAGGAAGGCAAAGTGGTGATATTTGAAGACAAACAAAAACTAAAAGAATTTATCATCGCTCTCGGCCTTAGCGCCATTTTTTTTGGAAACCTCTGCGCCATGAAAGCCAAGTGGAGGAATAAATGAATGCGCAGGCTGAAGCGCCAAAGAAGAAAGATGAGGCAGAGGTCCAAGTAAACCGCCAGCTTTTTGCACCGTGGAGGTCACAGGAGCAGAAACATGGAATGCCAGACGCTGGGGATGCTGGTACAAGTTGTGGGACTGCATGCTACTGTCTAGAGCTTGTCTCAATGGATCTAGAACTTCATCGCCATCTGATCGCTGATCACCCCTAAGACCCACCTTGCTCATAACCAAAGCTGCCCATGTTGGTCCTTTGCCCTGGACCTGTGACATTCTGGACTATTTCTGTGTTTACTTGTGGCCGAGTGTAACAACCATAAAATAAATCACCTCTTCCACTGTCTTAGCTGAAGAAAAAAAAAAAAAAGAATTTATCATTAACAACATGCACTAAAAATATTAAGAGTTTTTCAAGCAGAAAGATAATGATCAAAATTATAATGATGAACATGTAGAAATAAATGAGTACATGAAAAGGTAAATATTTGGAGAAGTAGAAATCAATTTTGAATAAAATAATACTAATAGTAATTATCTTATAGAATTTAATGTATGTGGAATCAATGCAAGAATTTAATGTGTGTGGAATTAATTAATTAATTTATTTATTTTTTTGGGATGGAGTCTCACTCTGTCGCCCAGGCTGGAGTGCAGTGATGCAATCTTGGCTCACTGTAGTCTTCGCCTTCCAGGTTCAAGCAATTCTCCTGCCTCAGCCTCTCAGGTTGGGATTACAGGCATGTGCCACCACACCCACCTACTTTTCTATTTTTAGTAGGGGTGGGGTTTCATGATGTTGACCAGGTTGATCTCAAACTCCTGACCTCAGGTGACCCACTTACCTGCCTTGACCTTCCAAAATTAATATTTTTTACCTGTCCAAGTTGACTTATGCATAATATGCTCATTGTTTCAGAAACTACTTTTGTAACTCTCACAGGCTGATTTTATATATATTTTAGTCAAATGCCTTCAGTTAAACTTTTTTTCACTAGAAGAGTATTTAATTATATGAATATCATGTTTGCTTTATGCTAAGTAATGAAGTCTACCAAATAGCAGGTAAAATAGAATTTAATATTGGTAAAAAGGAAAGAAACAAATGAATGTAACAAAGGTGAGAAAGACAATGATATTATAACAGTAATCTCCCTGAGTTATAAAATCTTCATGAGAAAGACAATGATATTATAACAGTAATCTCCCTGAGTTATAAAATCTTCATGAGAAAGACAAGGATATTATAACAGTAGACTCCCTGAGTTATAATATCTTCAGCTCATCTTCATTATCTTGTCTGCTTGTGCAAAAATTTACACAATGCACATATGCTATTTTGTGATAAGAACTAAAGTCATTTTTAAAACCAAGAACAAAGAGACAAATATTTATGCCTGGTTCTATTTTTGAAAAGGAGCTTCCTATTGTGAACAATGGGTCTACTCTTTCATTTTGTAAATGAAGAACATAATTATTCATGCTTGTAGCCATGTATGCACGCAATCATGCAGTCATTCACTAATTAAAAGACTTGTTTCATATTGTTTTTTTGAGGTCCACTATGAAATAAACTTCAAAGGATGAGGAGCAAGCATTTTAAACAAGAAGCAGCTGAGGGAACTAAGAAATGAGCCAAGAAGGTCTTCCCCTTTGCTTCTAGCTGGCCACTCTTGTGGGTATCCGCAATACTGGTTTCAAAGGGAAGCTGTTAATTCACGCTACGCTCAATGTGTCCGGGTATTGCGGTGATTTTCCACATAGATCTATTCACAGTGGTGCCAAAGATTTTCCTTGCCATGCAAGCAGGCTCATGACTGCAGTCCTAAAACTGGCCATCCTCCTCTCTATGGCTGCCCTCAGAGGCTCTGCTTGATCTCTTCGATGCAGGAAGGGCCATGAACCCCCACACCCCCTGGGAATCTGAGTGACTCACAGCGGCGGCTGGGGTGGCAATGTGATCAGTGGTCCTTGAGATGTGCTGTTTCCTGAGGTATATTTTTCCCTTAAGAAAGAGGTGCTATTAACATGTCTGAAAACATTCTGCATAGAATACAGACTCTACTGCAGCTACGACACTTGAGTAGTGGTTTCTATGACACCTTCCCATCACTGGCCAGCAGAGCACTGGATAAGAAGCAAGGCAGAGTTCACCGTCTCTCTCCTGGTCCTCTCATCTCATTATGGTGGTCACTGACTTGTGGACATGCTAGCTAACACTGCCATTTCTATTTCCTTACAGAAGCCCACACCCTTCCTTTGTATTTGGTTGAGTAGCCTTTACAATGAGCTGCGTTTCTGTGTGATATTGGACATATATTGCTTCCATAAGTATGACGTTATATTGCTGTTTATGTTTTGGGAAACCACCTAGTTCCAGGAGTCACACAGAATCTTCTGGAAGCCCCTATCCTGTAGACACAGTCCTTTCTTCCCAGAACTCCCACCCATTTCTCTAAAAGTGCTGCATGGCAAAGAATATTTGATTGTGCACCCTGTACCACATAGGGAGGGAAGGGTATTCTTGAAGTTTACTCTCTGTTGTTGTGAACACAGAACAAAAAGCAAGAACCAACATTTTGGGAGCACTGGGTCCCCCAAGGGCTCTGATTCCACCTGGCCCCCTTTAGTCCAACAATTTCATTCCTACACCCAGGGTTCCATGAACCTGACATCGGTGGCCCAGGCTCACCTTTGCAGGGTGTTGCTGCCATAGTGGAAGGGAGGAAGAAGCTGCTGGCAGGTGGAGACCCAGGCTGTGAGTGAGCCTTCCCAACACGCATTCCTACAGGAGGCAGGAGGAGGCTTCGCCTGGCATGCAGCACAAGCCACTTTTTCTCTCTGCCGTGTGTATTCATGGCATCTCAGGGATATGACTTGACTAGTGGTCTACCTAGGTCTGTGTCTCTGAATCAAGTTGTAAGACCTAGGCATGGCAGGGTGTGTTACACAAACAAGGCGAATATTTGTTTTGCTTCAGGATGGAAGAGAAAGACAAAGCATCTCACTTAGAGGTGTCCCTTAAAATAAATCATATCAATTTCTGGATCCAGCCGCCTCCTGGAGGATGTGAGCACCCCCCAGGGTAGCCCTGACTGGGTGAGATATCCAGCCGTGTAACTGGTAGTTTGAAGCAGGGTCTCGTTTTCATCCTCCATGTACTGATGTGGACCCAATGACGTGCTCTTGAAAGCAGCTGTGAGCTGAGCCAGGAGCAGGGTGCAGATAGGCTGCATGGGTCTCTGCTCGCCAGGTGGGCGGTATCTGAGGACCTCCCAGTTAGGTATGGGGCTTCTCAGGCCTTGGGTGGTGTAACGAATCGATGTTTCCTCTTTACATCAAATTTATTTGGACATTAGTCAGGGTTCCCCTTCAGTGACTCTGCACCCTGACGTGAAGTTCTGGGTAAGAATGAATCCTTTGTAAGCACAGTGTCTCATGTTTAATTCCTGCAACACTAAAGGACCTTGCTGACTTCACTCTAAGGCAAAGCAATGACTGGATGATGGCTCAGAGTGAAAATCTGTGGTTCACTAAATTAATTGAATGAGATTTAGACAATTATTATTTATATATAAATTTGATCTATATAGCAAACCCATCATTGCATATTCCAAAGAGTATCCCAATTACTTAAGCAGCTTGAAATTTAATTGCGTTGAATTTTATTTTAAGCAAGTGAACCTGTTACTAAGTTTTCCAGTCCTCCAGCTTTTCCTTGAGTTATCTGTCAGTGTGGGCTTTTACTGATAGAGTTTGAGCAGATGGAGAAGCATGGTGCACTCACTGGACTAAGTAAGAACCTTCCTTTTGTCTAGAGAGAGCTTGTATGAGGAGCGTGACCTACAGAAGATGTGATCAGATTGTGAGGGGATGATGCTTCTCTGGGTGACTTGAGACCATGTGTAGAGACAGGAAATAAACAAGGAAGATAGGAAGCTATCCAAGAGGGAAAAGATGCTATCTAGATAGATTTTATAACCAAGGAGGGAGAAGAGATAGAAATTAAGAGTTACTGAGATCTTCTAATCGCCAAGTGTTGGCTGGGTGCCTTCTATCAATTCATTCTTCAGTCCTCAGTGACACTGGAGGTTCATGAACACAGCACCTGTCTGAGGTTCAGGAGAGTCTGAGTTGGAGCCTAAGTCATACATTAGTCCAAGGCAAGGCTCCTGCAACTCCAGATCATTGTGGCTTTCATTCTGCCCATTTCAGAGCTCATGTCTGCAGGGGCTGTGGCTACAGCTGGGCTCCCCTTGGTATTGTCACCACCTGCACCTGAGGCTGGCAGGGCAGCAGTTCTTGGCCTCATTTTGGGCACAAAAGCAGTAGAGGATTGGTCTCACTTTAAACCAGGAACTTCAGCCCTGACAGTCCAGTTCACTGGTTCAACAGGCTCCTGGATTTACTCTCACAGGCAGATGAGAGGATTTCAATTTACTGCTCTCTCTTGGCTGAGCCAGAGCTTCTTAGGCAGAGATCTTGAGAGCTGAGCCTTTTCCATTCAGTTCCTATCAATGCACTTAAGTGGATGTAGTTGAACATTTATGGAACACTGTGTATGTGCAATGTCACAGTCTTGGACCTGCTTACCTGTTGTGCTCTACCCTTACACCATCTCAGGCAGAGGTCTTATCACCATCATTACTGTTAATTGAGAGAGGAACACTAATTCCCTGCTCCCTATGTTTTACAGTTCACCACTCGTTTTCCCGACTGTTCTCTTTTATATAAAACTCTTCCTTAGACTCTGAACCAGAATCACTCTTTATGGTGATTGGCAATTTTGGTCTAAAAATAAATGATCTGTAAGTAAAACCTAGACACAGTTTTAGAGTTGGGCGTAGAACCCCTTGAAAATGTAAATGTTGTTGATTAATTGTGATTGATAAATAGGATTTATGGTACTGAATTTTGGAAAATGGTATTTACCAAATTATTATCTTCGCCTTAGAAAATTTGGCTTTTTTTTTCTTTCACACCAAAACATACTGAAAGTACAGACCTTGAGAACAGAATGAATCAGCAGAGGAAGCACATAAAGCAGAGAAAAGCTTTTACAGTGAAGGCTATTTTGGGAATTTGGTTCATTCCCTTTGTGTGGATAATTCATCATTTTTCTTCTATTTTTTTTTTCTAATGTGCACAGCATTTTATTAAACAGCATTTTGGTAAATTGTTGGTGGCCTCCAATGTGATTACAAAATGATTTTTTCTGAATTATAACTCACCAAACACTTTTATTATTCAAGAGGCAGGTGCATTATGAAGAGCTAGAAGTTATTATTGACCAGTAGCTCTTGCTAGCATTAGTTGGTAGTCCTAATTAGTTGGTATTAGTTGGCTCTTGGGTAACGTCCACCCAAGGAGGCTGTGTTGTGCACCTGCGTGGGTCCCAGCTTTCACTTCCCTTTTAATGTCTGTAAAGACTCCAGGGCCAAGGAAGGCAGAGGTCGGAGCTTGAGACACAGGCAGACTGAAGACCTTCCTGTCTCCTCAGGGTGAGCTAGATTCCTGAGAGTGCTCCTAGCTTAGCAGTACCCATGCAAGTCCTAGGTGCTGTTAGCCTCTCCTAGGAGGCTCCCATCTGGATGCCCTCCAAGATCAAGAAGCTAAGAAGCATGGCTACATTGGGAAGGCAGGGCAGTCATTGTTTCTACTACCGTCTTCCTGAATAGAAATAGATTTGCTTCTAGTTGATGTGGTGCCTGTATATAAATGAGAAACAAATCTCCCCTGCATTAGAACTTGGTCCTACATTGGGCACATACTGGCCCATCTGTAGGCAAGTGTGTGCCCAGCACAGGACCCAGCACATGACGGGTGACTGTTGTGATGCAATGCCCAGAGCCACCTTATGGAATGAAGCATGTCTTTCCTCAGGAGCTGGCAATGCTGCTAGGAGAGAGTGCCCAGCTTCCGGCCTCCTTGGATACTGCCTCAGCTGAGGGAGGTTATGTCCTTCTTGCTGTGACCTGTGTTCAAGGACTGATAAAATGTCCCAACTTGGGGAAATGCTGAAGGCTCATCTGAGCTTCAGGGCTCCCCACAGTTGGGCTGGGGCTTCTACAGACACTGCAGAACAGCCCAGTTTCTTTCTCAGTCCAATCCTTCCGATGAGTTGTGAGTGCAGGAGCACTAACTAAGAAATTGTTTATGTGCTAATCTTTATCTCAGAACCAGCTCCCTGGGAATCCAGCCTGCAACAATGAATGGGCCTCACAGGAATCCCCCTACTTTCAGCTTGGAGACTACATCTCAAAAAATCTGGCCCTTATCTCTTTCTAAAATGTAGCTTGAGAAATATAACTTTGTTCTTAGGGACAAAGAGCAGTCTCCTTCATGTGGCTGATATGTGGTCTGACCATCAGATTTGCCAGCCATATTAGGATGGTTTAGGAAGTACGACAGAGAACAAAAGTTATTTCAACTTATATAATTTTTGAAATATTTATTTGCTGAATAACAAATTGATTTTATTACATTGGTAGACATCTAAAATAATTCAACAAAAGTGATTAAAAGATGGTCTAAAACATCAAAATGACTTATACATTAAAGCAACATTTAATCATCATATTATTAATTTGAATATTAAAATAAAATAAGCAGAATGGCCATTTTGGCTACATGTCTGTAAACATGTCACTGGTATTTTTCCATAGAATAAATATACATATATGCACACACATATATATACTTACATATATATATATGTGTGTGTGTGTGTGTATATATGTGTGTACGTATATATATACGTGTGTATGTATATATATGTACACACATATATATCATATATATGTGTACACACATATATATCATATATATGTGTGTGTATATATATATTTATTATAAGAAAAATATCAGTGACATGTTTATAGATGTGTAGCTAAAATGACCATTCTGCTTATTATAATATTTAAATTAATAATATGTATATCTATGTGTGTGTATATATACACATATATATACACATATATACACATATATACATATATGTGTATATAAATATATATGTGTATATATATGTGTATATATTTATGTGTATATAAATATATATATACAGACATACATATACATATTAATTTGAATATATACACACACATATATATACATACATTAATTTGTGTATATATTTAATATATACACACATTAATGTGTGTATATATTTAATATATACACACACATATATATACACACACATTAATTTGAATATATACACACACATATATATACACACACATTAATTTGAATATATACACACACATATATATACATATTATTAATTTGAATATATACACGTGTATATATATGTATTTTTTTGAGATGGAGTTTTGCTCTTGTTGCCCAGGCTGAAGTGCAATGGTGTGATCTCGGCTCACTGCAACCTCAGCCTCCGGGGTTCAAGCGATTCTCCTGCCTCAGCCTCCCGAGTAGCTGGGATGACAGGCATGCACAGACATGCCTGGCTAATTTTGTATTTTTACAGAGACTAGGTTTCACCATGTTGATCAAGCTGGTCTCCAACTCCCGTCATCAGGTCATCCGCCCACCTTGGCCTCACAAAGTGCTGGCATTACAGGTGTGAGTCACCGTGCCTGGCCCACATAGTATATTTGTAATAAGGTCTTTTTTTAAAAACAATATTTTCCAAAATTTGCTGTAATATTCTACAAAGATTAATTTCATGGCTAACAAATTTGAAGTTACTGATGTCTTTAGTTTACTCTTCTGAACAATTATAGCATTTTTAATTTAGAGAATGTTCTTAACAGGTGCTGATTCCTACACTTATAAAGAAGGAATCTCTCAACTCCAATTTTTATGCTGAAATACATGTTTTAGGCCAAATCTCTTCACACTTTCTGACTTTTAACCTCCATTCAGTCCATCTTTGATAAATATTTTTGTAAGATAAAATTTATTTAATAAATTATCTATTTATGAACTGGATCTCTCATACTTTGCTGGTGGGAATGCAAAATACAGTAAGGTCACTTTGAAAAAGCGATTGGCTGTTTCTTAGAAGGTTAAGTATATTTTCACCATCAACTTAGCAACCTCATTCTGAGGCACATATCTGAAAGAAATAAAGGGATACAACCAGAAATGATTGTAAAGTAATATTCATAGCAGTTTCATTCATGATAGCCAAAAACTAGAAGTCCTCCAATGTCCACCAACAGGAGACTGGATAAAACATTATGCTAAGCAAATGAAGCCAGACATCAAAGAATACATATTTATGATTTATTATTTCATTTATATGAAGTTCAATATCAGGCAAAGCTAGTTTATGGTGATATAAATCAGAACAGCGGCTGTCTCTGGAGGTGGAAGCAGGACTAACTAGAGAGCAGCAAAGGAAACTTTTTGAGGAGGGGGAAATTTTGATTTTGAAAATCATGGTCTCCTCAATTTACCCTATTCTGGTGCCAAATATACACTTACATAATTGAAATTAAAATTCCACTAAAATCCTTCACAAAAGCTGAGACATAAAACTTCAAAATTATATTCTAAGCTCCATATAATCTCTCATCTTTTAATTTGTTTAGTTGCTTAATAGCTCTTGAGGGGCAAATTTCATTATCTTTCTATTTGCTAGCTTTGTTGTAGATAATTAAAATTTGCCAAAAGACTCCAAAGCTGAGGTTTTCTTGTCCTCCTTGCTGAATAGTTCGATTTAGAGGTTTTCAATATTATTCAGAGGACTTCAAAACATTCAATCTTTTCTCAGGACACTCACTGACTTACAAATATAGTGATCACAGGCATCTTTGTTTTGAAAAAAATTGTTATTGACATATCCTATACTTAAAGAGCATACTTTTTATCTATGCAACTTAATCTTAATTAACTTTTAAGGGTAACATACTCAGATAAGCACAACTTAGGTAAAGATTTAGTGTATTTTTGAGTCTCTTCCCAGCATATACTCCTTGTGGGCAAAACTCCCATGATGGTGTACCCTATTTCACCTCAATCGCCGCATGGTGGGCAGAATAATGTCCCCAAGGATGTTCACGTCCTAATCTCTGGAACCTGTGAATACGTTAAGTGGAAAGAGGAATTAAGGTAGCAGATGAAATTGCTAATCAGCTGACTTTAAGAGGGAGATTATCCAGGATTATCTTGGGAACCTAGTGTAATCACAAATGTCTTTAAAGATGGAAGACTTAGAGAAAGTCAGAGTTGCAGTAATGCCCAACGAAAAAGACTTGACTGGCTGTGACTGGCTTTGAAGATAAGAATGCCGGGAGCCAGGAAGTACAGGCAGTGTCTGAAAGCTAGGAAAATAAGAAAAAGCTTTCTCTTCTAAAGCCTCCAGAAAGGAAGCAAGTCCTGACATCATCTTGATTTCTAGCCAGGAATGCCCATTTTGGACTTCTAACCTCTGAAACTGTAAGAGAAAAAATTTGTTTTGCTTTAAGCCGTTAAATTGTGAAAATTTATTACACTGAAAATAGAAAACCAGTAAATCTCATTTCATAAATTGATCTATTTTTGCTTTCTTGTTGAGATATGACTTAAATTGTACAAGTCATAAGCATACGTTTGATGAGATTTGGCAAAGATACAGACACCTGTGTAACAAACAGCCTACTCGGACAGAGTCTTTCCCTCTTCTCAGAAAGTTCCCTGTGTTACACTCTCATTAGTCCTGCCTCTACTTCCAGAGACAGCCACTGTTCCGGTTTCTGTCATCATAAGTTAATTTTCCCTGATATTGAACTTCTTATCAATGAAATAATAAATCATTAGTATATATTCTTTCATGTCTGGGTTTCATATCCTTAGCATAATGTTTAATCTAATCTGTTGGTAGACATTGGAGGGGTTCCAGTTTTGGGCTACAGTCAATAAAACTGCTATGAATATTATTTTACAATTATTTCTGGTTGTATCCTTTCATTTCTTTTTTTTTAATTTTTTTTGAAACAGAGTCTCACCCTATCGCCCAGGCTGGAGTGCAATGGTGCTATCTTAACTCACTACAACCTCCACTTCCTGGGCTCAAGCAATTCTCCCGCCCCTGCCTCTGCCTCCTAAGTAGCTGGGATTACAGGCGTCTGCCACCACACCCAGCTAATTTTTGTATTTTTAGTAGAGATAGGGTTTCACCATGTTGGCCAGCCTGGTCTCAAACTGCTGACCTCAAGTGATCTACCCACCTTAGCCTTCCAAAGTACTGGGATTATAGGTATGAGCTACTGGGCCCGGCCACAAAGTATGTCTTTTTAAACAATCCAGATTGGGGGAGAGCACGAACGCAGTCCCCTACTACCACAAATTATGCAGTCAAGTTTCTCACACTGGGGAAATCGCAGGGGTCTGCACATCTGGAGTGCAATGGATGAGCCTCGCCCTGGGAAAAGCACCTTCATGATCATGGTATCTCCCCTGCCAGGTATGTAGGTATGTCTCCCATATGTGCCTCAGGTTGCTAAGTTGATGGGGAAAGTATACATAACCTTATGAGAAACGACCAATCACTTTTTTAAAGTGACTGTCCTATATCTTGCATTCCCACCAGAAAAGTATGAGAGATCCAGTTGCTCCAAATTCTTGGTGACAGTTGATGTTGCCAGTCATGTTAATGGCAGCCATTGCAGTGGGTGTTAGGTGATTTTTCACTGTGATTCTTTTTTTTTTTTTTTTTATTGCATTTTAGGTTTTGGGGTACATGTGAAAAACATGCAAGGTTGATGCTTAGGTGCATACGTGGCAGTGTGATTTGCTGCCTTCCTCCCCTTCACCCATATCTGGCATTTCTCCCCATGCTATCCCTCCCCAATTCCCCACCCCCCCGCTGTCCCCCCCACTCCCCCACAACAGACCCCCATGTATAGTGCTCCCCTCCCTGTGTCCATGTGTTCTCCTTGTTCAACACCCGCCTATGAGTGAGAACATGTGGTGTTTGATTTTGTGTTCTTGTGTCAGTTTGCTGAGAATGATGGTTTCCAGGTTCATCCATGTCCCTACAAAGGACGCGAACTCCTCGTTTTTAATGGCTGCATAATATTCCATGGTGTATATGTGCCACATTTTTCCTGTCCAGTCTATCATCGATGGGCATTTGGGTTGGTTCCAGGTCTTTGCTATTGTAAACTGTGCTGCTATGAACATTCGTGTGCATGTGTCCTTATAGTAGAACGATTTATAATCCTTTGGATATATGCCCAGTAATGGGATTGCTGGGTCAAATGGAATTTCTATTTCTAGGTCCTTGAGGAATCGCCACACTGTTTTCCACAATGGTTGAACTAATTTACACTCCCACCAACAGTGTAAAAGTGTTCCTATTTCTCCACATCCTCTCCAGCATCTGTTGTCTCCAGATTTTTTAATGATTGCCATTCTAACTGGTGTGAGGTGGTATCTCAATGTAGTTTTGATTTGCATTTCTCTAATGGCCAGTGATGATGAGCATTTTTTCATATGCTTGTTGGCCTCATGTATGTCTTCTTTTGTAAAGTATCTGTTCATGTCCTTCGCCCACTTTTGAATGGGCTTGTTTGTTTTTTTCTTGTAAATCTTTTTTAGCTCGTTGTAAATTCTGGATATCAGCCCTTTGTCAGATGGGTAGGCTGCAAAAATTTTTTCCCATTCTGTTGGTTGCTGATTCACTCTATTGACTGTTTCTTTTGCTGTGCAGAAGCTGTGGAGTTTGATTAGGTCCCATTTGTCTATTTTGGCTTTTGTTGCCAATGCTTTTGGTGTTTTGGTCATGAAGTCCTTGCCTACGCCTATGTCCTGAATGGTTTTGCCTAGGTTTCCTTCTAGTGTTTTTATGGTGTTAGGTCTTATGTTTAAGTCTTTAATCCATCTGGAGTCAATTTTAGTGTAAGGTGTCAGGAAGGGGTCCAGTTTCTGCTTTCTGCATATGGCTAGCCAGTTTTCCCAACACCACTTATTGAACAGGGAATCCTTTCCCCATTGCTTGTTTTTATCAGGTTTGTCAAAGATCAGGTGGTTGTAGATAGGTTGTGTTGCCTCCGACGCCTCTGTTCTGTTCCATTGGTCTATATCTCTGTTTTGGTACCAGTACCATGCTGTTTTGATTACTGTAGCCTTGTAGTAGAGTTTGATGTCTGGTAGTGTGATGCCTCCTGCTTTGTTCTTTTTGCTTAGAATTGACTTGGCTATGCGGGCTCTCTTTTGGTTCCATATGAAGTTTAAGGTGGTTTTTTCCAGTTCTGTGAAGAAGGTCATTGGTAGCTTGATGGGGATAGCATTGAATCTGTATATTACTTTGGGCAGTATGGCCATTTTCATGATATTAATTCTTCCTAACCATGAACATGGAATGTTTCTCCATCTGTTTGTGTCCTCTCTTATTTCGTTGAGCAGTGATTTGTAGTTCTCCTTGAAGAGGTCCTTTACATTCCTTGTTAGTTGTATTCCTATGTATTTTATTCTCTTTGTAGCAATTGTGAATGGCAGTTCGTTCTTGATTTGGCTCTCTTTAAGTCTGTTATTGGTGTATAGGAACGCTTGTGATTTTTGCACATTGATTTTGTATCCTGAGACTTTGCTGAAGTTGCTTATCAGTTTCAGGAGCTTTTGGGCTGAGATGAGGGGGTCTTCTAGATATACAATCATGTCGTCTGCAAATAGAGACAATTTGACTTCCTCCTTTCCTAATTGAATACCCTTTATTTCTTTTTCTTGCCTGATTGCTCTGGCTAGAACTTCCAGTACTATATTGAATAGGAGTGGTGAGAGAGGGCATCCTTGTCTAGTGCCAGATTTCAAAGGGAATGCTTCCAGTTTTTGCCCGTTCAGTATGATATTGGCTGTCGGTTTGTCGTAAATAGCTTTTATTATTTTGAGATACGTTCCATCGATACCTAGTTTATTGAGGGTTTTTAGCATAAAGGGCTGTTGAATTTTGTCGAAGGCCTTCTCTGCATCAATTGAGATAATCATGTGGTTTTTGTCTTTGGTTCTGTTTATGTGGTGAATTACATTTATAGACTTGCGTATATTGAACCAGCCTTGCATCCCCGGGATGAATCCTACTTGATCATGGTGGATAAGCTTTTTGATGTGCTGTTGTAATCGGCTTGCCATTATTTTATTGAAGATTTTTGCATCTATGTTCATCATGGATATTGGCCTGTAGTTTTCTTTTCTTGTTGAGTCTCTGCCAGGTTTTGGTATTAGGATGATGTTGGTCTCATAAAATGATTTGGGAAGGATTCCCTCTTTTTGGATTATTTGGAATAGTTTCAGTATGAATGGTATCAGTTCCTCTTTGTATGTCTGGTAGAATTCGGCTGTGAACCCATCTGGACCTGGGCTTTTTTTGGGTGGTAGGCTCTTAATTGCTGCCTCGACTTCAGACCTTGTTATTGGTCTATTCAGGGTTTCAACTTCTTCCTGGTTTAGGCTTGGCAGGAGGCAGCTGTCCAGGAATTTATCCATTTCCTCCAGGTTTTCTAATTTATGTGCATAGAGTTGTTTGTAATAATCTCTGATGATGTTTTGAATTTCTGTGGAATCTGTGGTGATATCCCCTTTGTCATTTTTTATTGCATCTATTTGATTATTCTCTCTTTTCTTTTTTATTAGTCTGGCTAGTGGTCTATCTATTTTGTTGATCTTTTCAAAAAACCAGCTCCTGGATTTATTGATTTTTTGAAGGGTTTTTCGTGTCTCTATCTCCTTCAATTCTGCTTTGATCTTAGTTATTTCTTGTCTTCTGCTAGGTTTTGAGTTTTTTTGATCTTGCTCCTCTAGCTCTTTCAATTTTGACGATAGGGTGTCAATTTTAGATCTCTCCTTTCTTCTCATGTGGGCACTTATTGCTATATATTTTCCTCTAGAGACTGCTTTAAATGTGTCCCAGAGATTCTGGTATGTGGTGTCTTCATTCTCGTTGGTTTCGAAGAACGTCTTTATTTCTGCCTTCATTTCATTGTTTATCCAGTCAACATTCAGGAGAAAGTTGTTCATTTTCCATGAGGCTGTGCGGTTCTGGGTTGGTTTCTGAATTCTGAGTTCTAACTTGATTGCACTGTGGTCTGAGAGACTGTTTGTTATGGTTTCCGTTCTTTTGCATTTGCTGAGGAGTGATTTACTTCCAATTATGTGGTCAATTTTAGAGTAGGTGTGATGTGGTGCTGAGAAGAATGTATATTCTGTGGATTTGGGGTGGAGAGTTCTGTAAATGTCTATTAGGTTTGCTTGTTCCAGGTCTGAGTTCAAGTCCTGGATATCCTTGTTAATTTTCTGTCTCGTTGATCTGTCTAATATTGACAATGGTGTGTTGAAGTCTCCCACTATTATTGTGTGGGAGTCTAAGTCTCTTTGTAAGTCTTTAAGAACTTGCCTTATGTATCTGGGTGCTCCTGTATTAGGTGCATATATATTTAGGATCGTTAGCTCTTCTTGCTGCATTGATCCTTTTACCATTATGTAATGTCCTTCTTTGTCTCTTTTGATCTTTGTTGCTTTAAAGTCTATTTTATCAGAGATGAGAATTGCAACTCCTGCTTTTTTTTGCTCTCCATTTGCTTGGTAAATCTTCCTCCATCCCTTTATTTTGAGCCTTTGTGTATCCTTGCATGCGAGATGGGTTTCCTGGATACAGCACACTGATGGGTTTTGGCTTTTTATCCAATTTGCCAGTCTGTGTCTTTTGATTGGGGCATTTAGTCCGTTTACATTTAGGGTTAATATTGTTATGTGTGAATTCAATCCTGTCATTTTGGTGCTAGGTGGCTGTTTTGCCCTTTGGTTGATGCAGATTCTTCATTGTGTTGATGCTCTTTACCTTTTCGTGTGTTTTTGGAGTGGCTGGTACTGGTTGTTCTTTTCTATGTGTAGTGCCTCTTTCAGGAGCTCTTGTAGAGCTGGTCTGGTGGTGATGAACTCTCTGAGTTCTTGCTTGTTCACAAAGGATTTTATTTTTCCTTCACTTATGAAGCTTAGTTTGGCTGGATACGAAATTCTGGGTTGAAAGTTCTTTTCCTTAAGGATGTTGAATATCGGCCCCCACTCTCTTCTGGCCTGTAGGGTTTCTGCTGAGAGATCTGCAGTGAGTCTGATGGGCTTCCCTTTGTGGGTAACCCGACCTTTCTCTCTGGCTGCCCTTAGTATTTTCTCCTTCATTTCAACCCTGGTGAATCTGATGATTATGTGTCTTGGGGTTGCTCTTCTAGAGGAGTATCTTTGTGGTGTTCTCTGTATTTCCTGGACTTGAATCTCGGCCTGCCTTGTTAGGTTGGGGAAGTTTTCCTGGATAATATCCTGAAGAGTATTTTCCAGCTTGGATGCATTCTCTTCGTCACATTCAGGTACACCTATCAAACGTAGATTAGGTCTTTTCACATAGTCCCATATTTCTTGTTGACTTTGTTCATTCCTTTTTACCCTGTTTTCTCTAATCTTGCCTTCTCGTTTTATTTCATTGAGTTGATCTTCGACCTCTGATATCCTTTCTTCTGCTTGGTCAATTCGGCTGTTGAAACTTGTGCATGCTTCACGAAGTTCTCGTGTTGTGTTTTTCAGCTCCATCAATTCGCTCATATTCCTCTCTAAGTTGTCCATTCTTGTTAGCATTTCGTCAAGTCTTTTTTCAAGGTTCTTAGTTTCTTTGCATTGGGTTAGAACATGTTCTTTTAGCTCACGGAAGTTTCTTATTATCCACTTTCTGAAAGCTGATTCTGTCATTTCATCACCCTCATTCTCCATCCAGTCTTGTTCCCTTGCTGGTGAGGAGTTGTGATCCCTTGTAGGAGGAGAAGTGTTCTGGTTTTGGGTGTTTTCATCCTTTTTGCGCTGGTTTCTTCCCATCTTTGTGGATTTATCCACCTGTTGACTTTGTAGTTGTTGTCTTTCTGATTTTGGTAATTTTAAGTGTGCTGTGGCAGAACTCATAAACCCCCTGCTCTTCCCCCCAGGTGTTCTGTCCCAGGGAGTTACGGGTTTATGATGTTCCCCTGTGCGGTTGCTGTTTTCCCTGCCCTCAAGGTGGCAGCCTAGTCACACTCAGGTTGCAGAGGCTTCGCTAAGCTGCTGTGGGCTCCACCCAGCTTCCGTGTGAACTTCTGGGTGTAGTTAGAACTGCTTCCGATATGTTGGCCCGCCCCTGTAGTGACGGAGTCTCTGTAGTGGCGGATTGCCTTGGTAGAGAACAGCAGGGTGCCTATGGAGAACGCCCCTCCTCCACAGAGCTGGACCGTCCCGGTTTCAGTTGTGTTTCAGGTCTTCTTGCTGGGTAAGAGGGGACACCGTCTCATCTGATCTGCCTCCGGAGCCGCTGCGTTGGCTAAAGCCGCGGCTCTGAGATTCGTGGCGCTGGCCTGGCTCCCCGTTTCAGCTCCCCTTGCTGGCTTATAGGGGACTCAGACTCTCTCACTTTGTACCGTGAGCCGTTGCCTCAGGGTGCCGGCCCAGCGGCTGCGCCGTTCAAGCCAGCGGCGCCAGCGGCGCTGGCGACCCGTGTGGCTTCTCTGCGTGTGAATCTCCTGGTCTGTGGGCAGTAAAAATCAGTCTGGAAATACGGCGTCCACTCACCCTCTGTGCTTTCTCTCGGAGCTGCATTCCCGAGTTCCTCCTAAGCGGCCATCTTGGATCTCCCTTTTCACTGTGATTCTAACATGCATCTCCCTGCTAACCTATGACTGTTGAGCTCCCTCCTATGGTTTATTTGCCAGCACGTACTTTCTCTTATGAGTTGTCCTTCAAATATGTTGCCTCTTTTTAAGATTGAATTGTTTTTACTATTCATTTGTTGGATTTTCATCCCTGAATACATGTTCTTTGTCAGATATACATATTGTGAATATTTCCCTCTGTCTGTGTCACTTGCCTTCTCGTTTTCCTAGCTATGTCTTCTGAAGAGCCTAAGTTTATGGTTTTGCTGAAGTTGAATTTATCATTTGACTTTTTTTTTCTGGGTAGTGCTTTAGTGTCCTAAGAGTTATGTTGAAGATGAAAATGCATATTTTGCTCTAGAAGTTTTATGGTTTCAGCTTCCATTCAAGTCTACAAGCTGTCTTGAGTTAACTTTTTTATACAGCATAATATAGAGGTTGAAGTTTATTTTCATATCTATGAATATATAATTGTCCCAGCACTGTTTGTTGTATCAATACCCTTTTGTGTTTAACATCATTTTCAGCCAAAAAACCGTGGTTCAGTTATTCTGTGCCTGGCCATATGTTAAAAATTTGTACATAAAATAATGTTTCCATTTTGACTAGTAGAATACCTCAGCTGGTTTGAATGTAACCAAGAATTACAAAGTACCATAACAAATTCCAAGTAAGATCCTGATTCACATTCTGATTTTTAATTCAGCAAGCTTATTAGTTTTGCCATGATATTTTGTTCCACCAAAATTTGTGTTCACATCATTACACAAAACAAATAATTCTATGTTCAATGTGGAATTTAACAGTAGTGAAATTAACAAAACTGTTTCTCCACCTTCGTTAAAATAAGCTTCCAAAAGCTTTACTTTGGCTCCATTAATTACACAAAGTATTCAACCATTATAATGATCCAGTTTTACATTTGAAGCAACTGATGGCGTTGATTTGCATCGTCTGTTTGCAAAAGCAAAGATTTTCTGTTATGTAGCCGTTTATTAATTGATATTTCTTCATTTTTTATACACGCACAAGAAACCTTGAAATTGAAAATAAGCAACTATAATTTAGAAAATAGTCATTTCATTCAAAGTCAAGCTACTCAGAATGGAAAGCGGCTTTACCTTCTGCAGCTACTTGTGTTATATTTTCACCTTCAGCCATCATCTCATTAAAAACCACCGATATTTCCACAGAAGGTCTGTGTCTTTTGACTTGAGTGAGCTCTGTGATGTCACAATGTCCTATGTGTGCTTGGTGGATGGATGGTAAAGGTTGATTGATATCTTGTGCGTGTTACACATTTATGACCACCATTGTTGAAAAATAGAAATAACTTTTCATTAAACATGTACTTTCATTTATTAGTTCATTGCTGCTGAATGTGTTTAATGAAAAGATGTCAAATAAATAAAAATTTTCATTTTTACAAAATAATGTATTTGGGAGCTGCAGTAGCAAAAGCATTCAGATGCTCTGAGTCATACTATCCTGCCTGTATTTCCTCCATTTCAAGTCTACGCTTTCCCGCATTTGCCACTAACCTTGCTGATTGTAGCCTGATGATACACTGTATCTTGCAGACTTCAGCAAGTATTGTGGCAAAATTTGCTAGTAAATCAATAGATGGCAGGGGCAGCTGAATTAAAAATGTTCCCACTATTACTTGAGAGAAATGGACTTAGCTACTTCTGGCTGCTTTTGTCTAAGCATTTGTTTTTATCAGCAAATGCCCTGTATGCTGTCCTTTAAGCCAGGTCATGAAAACTCATGTGCTATTAGACAAGATCATGCCCTTAGCTGGAACTATGAAAAAGAGCACTACTGAACTCATCTTGCTTTTTTTCGGTGCAATTGGCAATAAAGATACTTTGCTAAAAATGGAGAAATCCTAAGACAAATACTAAATCAAATGGGAGTCCAGAGCAACAGGCATCATCAGGACCTTTCCTTTCCAGCTGGGACAAACGGTCACCCCAGCCACAGGACTTGGCCGGCTCTGCTTCCCCTTCCGCACCCACCTTTCAGCCCCATTACAGAAACACTTGTCAGCAGTGTACTGAGACCTTCAGTGAGCATTTGATTTAGGCCTATCTTTGTTCCTAGATTTAGGCTTCACAGGCAATGGTTGTACTGGATTTGACTCACCATTGGGTCCCTGTTACCCAGCAGACTGCCTGCCATATGGAAGGTGCTAAGAGCATATTTGCCAAATTAATCAGAGGGTGGGTGAGTAGGTTGGGGTACAGAGGGAGAACACTGGCTCTCTGGGCCCTCAGGGAGCGCCTCCTTTAGAGGACTGCATGCAATACACTTTGAGTGTGGAGGCAAGATGAGCTTGCAGATGTATTCCAATGATCAAGAAATGTATTTCCTGTATGATATCTTTTATAACCTATCTCTTTCATGACTTCATTTCCACTTATTATTTTGTGATCACAGTACTTGAGTAGTGCTGAGTATCAGGTTCTAGGGAAAGCTTGTTCCAAGGATAATCTAAATCTGCAGTCTACCTCCCTCCTATATCCCAAGACACACACACACACACACACACACACACACACACACACACACACTCACTCTCCAATTGGTATCATAACATTCCAGAAATGTAATGATCAATGAATTTGTATATAATTAACTCTTTGAAATTTGCATATGTAGAAATATATGTATGTAGAGAAATACATATTTATTTAGGTAAAGTGCTACAGGAGCAAATTAACTGTGAAATCTCAGACAGTGTAACCGTAGTTTATTTCTACCAAAGTTACATATCCAACTCCACATAGTAACTCAGGGATCAATGCTTACAAAAGTCATAGCCTCTTATATCTGCATCATTCTCATTTGCTGCAGCTTGAGGGTCCTATGCCTGCTCTCAAATGTTTTGTTCAACATAGTCACATTTCATTTTGCTTGCAAGTCATTAGCCAAGCTAGAGAAAGGAAGGGCAGCACATAGGCTGTGTCACCTGTACGCTCTACCTTTTGACTTCCAGCTGGAGTTGACCAAAAAAGCACTGTCAAGATCACAAATCTGAGTATTAACTTACTCAACATTTTCTCCAGCAAGCCATGGTTTGACCAAGTCATTTTGGAGTCCTCTTGTTATAGCTACAACCCTCCTTAGGATGTCCTCCGACCTCTATAGCCTTAGAGGAGGTCATGGATTTCCACTGCTGCTAATTTTTCCTTGATAATCATCCCTGGTAGGATTATTTAACATTGCCCATGCCTTTGTTCATTTTAATTGACCTTTTAAAATTGCCCCTTTGTGTGTTCCATATGTTTTATGCTGTGGCTCTAATTGACATAGTTCCTTTGTTCTCATACATACAACTACACCAACCTCTCCCCAAGAGAGACAATCACAAGTCCCATCCAAGTGCTGACTTCAGCTCTTAAATCCAGAATCTCAGCAGAATACACAGTAGACTCTATATTAGGTCAGGATGTAGCTCCTCTTAGCCCACACCAAGAACTACAAAGGGAGGTTGTCCACACTCAATGTGCAATAATGGAACCACAAGTTGACAACAGCAGACAATCCTATGTAAAAGTGGATGAGAGAAACACAGAAGTCAATGGTCCCTGTCAATTGTGTAGTAATTTTGACAGTCTCATTGCAAACACCCTTATTCTGGAGATGGAACTGTTACTATTTGTTCATTAGCTCTGGATCCTGATCTCTGGGAAAACTTTTCTTGTTTCTGGTTTTCTGTCATTCCTAAATCCATCTTCTGGAATGATCTTGTACGCTATTCTGTTTGACTAGATCAGATGTGAGTTTTGTAGAATATACTATTTTGAGAGTTACATAGCTTTGTCAGGTAACTTTCTGCTTACAAAATGTTTGGACCTCAAGTTTTATATGCTCGTTTAGGCCAGTGATATGGTTTGGATGTTTGTCCCCTCTTAATCTCATGTTGAAATGTGATTCCCAATGTTCAGGTGGAACCTGGTTGGAGGTGATTGGATCATGGAGATGGGTCTCTCACTAAAGGTACAGCGCCATCTTCTTGGTGATAGTGAGTTCTCACTTAGTTCACATGAGATCTGATTGTTTAAGAGAATCTGGGATCTTTTCATTCTCTTTTGCACCCTCTCTCACTATGTGATATACTGACTGCTCCTCTTCGTCTTCTACCATAATTGTAAGCTCCTCGAGAGCTGCCCTCACCAGAAGCAGATGATGGCACCGCACTTCCTGAACAGCTTGAAAAACTGTGAGTGAAAATAAACATTATTCCTTTCTAGGCTGTCAAAGAAAACTGCATCAGACAGAGTGTAACAGAAAAAAAAAAATAACTTCATTCAAAACAATTGCAATGGGGTCAAGACTATTGCAGTAGAGGAGAGAGGTTGAATTCAAGTTTGAATGCAGCAAGGACAGCTGGGGGTTTATAGCCAAGTATCAGAGTGAGGGAGTCAGTGGATAGAAATTACTAAGAGGAACTGATGAGATACCAGTGTGGGGGAAGAGGGCATTGATTAGATATGAACAGTGGGGGCATTTGTGCTAACCTGGCCTATCAAAATTCTTGCTAAATCTTGACTCAGGAGAGCCAGGACGAGGGGGCTCAGAGGAGTTTGACTAAAGTTTGGTCAAGGAGGAGATTCTTGACAAGACAGAGTTCTCAGGTGTGCTATATTTCTTTATAATTCTCAGAAATCTCTCTTTCCTTAGTGCTGGCTGCTTTGAGGTTTTATAAGATTTCCATCACTCCAAGTCTTTTAACATCCCATGTGTTATTTGGGGGTTAGAAATAATCAGGTTGTCCAACACGAAGGGCTGCACGTTCTGGGCTCTCTCTGTGCTCGCTCGTCTGTGCTTGCAGGCTGGCCAGTGCTTTCTGCCCATCTGTCTGTCTTGCAATACCTTTCTGAATCCCAGAAATAACCAGGACACACAACTGCTTTGTCATTTTACAATATGGATCTGCATTGGTATAGCTTCTGAAATCAGTCCTCTTGCCACACTCTATCACTGAATTGATGCCATATGTTTTGGGTTTTATTTCAGCAGGAGTTCACCACCTTTGCACAGTATTTATGTTATTATAGTCACATAATCCTCTGCTGTGGAACAGATAAATCCTCAAGTTGCACTGGTTTAATATCGTGAGACTTGATGTCCTGTTCACACGGCATTCACTGTGCAAAACAGTGAGATGGTGAGGTGGAAAGAGTGTGGGGGCCAGCTGTTGAATTAGAATCTACTAATTTCTAGGTGCACATGTGGAAAAAACAGCTGCAGCAGGAGAAAAGAGACCTGGAGTTCTGTGCAGCGGCTCTCAAATGCGTCAACCTGAAGTGAACACAGTCACTTTTGCTCATATCTTACCAGCCAGAGTACCTGGCAGGGGGCTGGGAAATGTGCTGAAGCACATGCACATTTGGTGCACAGTCAGTGCATCTGCCACAATAGGTTTCAAATATATTATAAATAAACAATTATACCTAAATGCATGTGTTCATGCACACACACACATACTTGAAATAGTCATTGTGTAAAAACTCTATTTAAACAATTTTATGCTACCATTATTTCACATCTTAACAGATTGATTATTTCACATTTTGACAGATTGAATCTCCCAAGAATGGCTGCAAAGCTATTTCCCATTCCACGTGCTCTTCTGCAGTGACTTTGCCCCTCTCCTCACCTTTGTCATGAACTAGGCTGATTTCCTCGACCAAACCTCAAATCTGGGCTGGCCTTAGAGACTCACTTGTAGCTGATAGAGGCAGCATGAATGATGCTACGTCACCTCCAAGGATAGGTCAGCAGTCTACCTGTTTTTGTCCCCTGGAATCCATTTGTTGAAGTCCTCCCTACAAGGTGATAAGAGGAGGGGCCTTTGGGAGGTGACTTGACCATGAGGATGGAGCCCTCATGATGGGATTAGTGCCCTTTTACTCAGCTCTCCATCTGCTCTCTACTTTGTGAGGGCACAACCAGAAGATGGCCATCTGCAAAGCAGGAAGAGGACCTTCAACAGACACTGATCTGCTGGCTTCTTGGTTTTGAACTTCAGCTTCCGGAACTGTGACAAATAAATTACTGTTATTTAAGCCCCTAATCTATGGTATTTTCATTATAGTAGCTTGGACAGGCTAAGACACTTCCTTTTGAAATGATCCCTCTCAGAGCCCAGCTTCCACAACTTTGAGAAGCTTAAACCACACTGTAGAGAACTCCAGGCAGATAAAAAATCTTCCAGGTTATTCTACCCCCAGCTGTTGAAGTCACCTCCAGAATCTCACATCCTCTGGCTGAGGCCCCAGACATTGTGGAGCAGAAACAAACCTTCCTTGCTTTGTCTTGTTCAAATTTCTGACTTACACAATCCAGGAGCAGAATGAATGATGGTTATATTATAGCCCTGAGAGTTGAGTGGTTTGTTATGCAGGCTGGATAAATGGAACAATATCTCTGGATCAATGTGAGTCTTACAATCGTGTCTTTTTAAAAATTTAAATATTTTAGCAACTCAAATTAGAATACATCTTAGATATGATGAAATATATTAACAAATAAACATGAGTATACTTTTATGAAAATCTAATGGGAGAGTTCTTTCTTTTTTCATTGTATCAGAAATACATTATAAAACTATGTACATACACATATGCACCTCCATAGAGATTTTACTAATATTTTCTATTATAAAATAATGATATGTGCATTGTACTAGATGAGTCTTTCTTATCGTTTTTATCAACAATCCCTTTTAAAAATGCAGTCTCTGAGCCGTGCCAACTTCCTTTGTCCATGAGAGCTTAGACTCACTCCAGATTCCAGTTTTTTATTGGCAATGTGTGTGTGTGAGGAATCATGTGATCAGCACGGGGTACAGTGTACGGAAGACAGGCAAGGACCCTACCTGCCCCCACAGAGTCACGGCACAGCAAGAGATGCGTGAAGCCAGCAAGCGGGAATCAATATGTGACAAGTCCTGAAGGGTGGGGTGAAGGGAACAAAGAAGGTACTTGAGAAGCCGAGGAAGGCTTTCCTTTGGGTAGCAGGAAGGCCTCCCTAAGAAAGCCCATTCAAGCTGAGACTTAAAGGCCTCTGCTATGCACAACGTGGGGATCATTTCTGGAAGTTCTAGCCAGAGCAATCAGACAAGAAAAAGAAATAAAGGGTATTCAATTAGGAAAGGAGGAAGTCAAATTGTCTCTATTTGCAGATGACATGATTGTATATCTAGAAGACCCTATCATCTCAGCCCAAAATCTCCTGAAACTGATAAGCAACTTCAGCAAAGTCTCAGGATACAAAATCAATGTGCAAAAATCACAAGCATTCCTATACACCAATAATAGACTTAAAGAGAGCCAAATCAAGAACGAACTGCCATTCACAATTGCTACAAAGAGAATAAAATACCTAGGAATACAACTAACAAGGAACGTAAAGGACATCTTCAAGGAGAACTACAAACCACTGCTCAATGAAATAAGAGAGGACACAAACAGATGGAGAAACATTCCATGTTCATGGTTAGGAAGAATTAATATCGTGAAAATGGCCATACTGCCCAAAGTAATTTACAGATTCAACGCTATCCCCATCAAGCTACCAATGACCTTCTTCACAGAACTGGAAAAAACCACCTTAAACTTCATATGGAACCAAAAGAGAGCCCGCATAGCCAAGTCAATTCTAAGCAAAAAGAACAAAGCAGGAGGCATCACACTACCGGACTTCAAACTCTACTACAAGGCTACGGTAGTCTGATGAAAAAAGATGGGAGGCTGGAGGTCAGTGTGGCTGCAGCCATGGAGGAGCAGGAACAGGAGGGCGCTGGAGGGCAGAGACCAGCATGCTCTTTAGGACGTTGAGAGCGAATAACAAATCTGGGTTTGTTAAGAGTCATTGTGAATCAACCTTAGTAGTAAGCCCTTCAGTAGGTGAGTGGATAACTGTGGTACATTCAGACAGTGGGGTGTTATTCAGCTCCTACTCGAAAGAAGTGAGCCAGGAAGTCATGAAAAGATAAGAACCTTAAATGCATATTATTACTAAGTGACAGAGGCCAGTCTGAAAAGGCTACGTCTGTGATTCCAATATATAACCTTCTGGAAAAGGCAAAACTATGGAGACAGGAAAAAGGCCTGTGGTTGCTGGATGTGAGTGGGGAGGGAGGGGTGAATGGGCAGAGTGCAGGGGAGTCGAGAAATACCCTGTATGATACTCTCATGGTAGATGCATGTCACCATCTATCTGTTCAAACCCACAAAATGTACAACACCACAAGTGAGCCTAGTGTAAACTACAGCTTCCGGGGGACAGTCATGTGTCTGTGTTGGTCCACTGTTCATGACGAAGGCACCACGTCATAGGGGGTGCTGATGGTGGAGGGCAAGGGAGTGGGGGCAGGAGGTAAATAGGAACTCTCTAGGCCTTTCTCATAATTTTGCTGTGAACCCAAAACTGCTCTAAAAATTAAAGTCTTTGTAAAATTGAAAAGAAAGAAAGAAAGAAAAAGTCATTCTGGGGGCTCCTTGAAGGGAACAGAAGGGAGTGAAGAGAGTGGGAGGTTGTGGGGTGGCATAGCCAGGACCTCTGCAGACCCCGGCGGGAGGCGTTCCTCCCCAGCGAGCCTGAGGATCTGCCTCCGTGCAGCACCGCTGCAGCCCTCTACTGCAATTGTTTGCTCACATGTCCTAGTGCCCTAAGACTGAGCAGCTGGCTGGGAGGAGGAGGAGTAGTGCTGAAGTCTAATTTATAAGGGAATCCAGGTGGTGGGTATGCACAGGGTTGAGGCCAGAGGAGGAACAAGGGACAGATGGACACACCTGAGGCCTGGATGGTTTCTATGCCTTGCCCAGGGACAGAAGGACCTTTTCTTGCAGACACAACCTGCACCTGTGTCCAGCCTCTAGAATACATTTGTGTTTCCAGGAATGCTTCATCCGTCATCCTTCAGGGTTATTTTCAAGCCAGCATGTTGAGCACAAACAGGAGGAGATGCAGTCCAGGTGAACCTGCGTCTCTACAGCCTGTGCAAGGGAGCAAGGGAGGGAAGGGTGGTCCAAAGAGGGACTGAGGCCCCACGTGGGAAATGGCTGTGCCCAACCCAAGTGCCCGCCTTCTTTCTGCTTCCCACCCTTGCCATCTCCTTGTCCTTCCCTCGCTTTACCTTCCTTCCTCTTGCCTTCCCATTCTCCCCCATCCCTGCTTTTAACCCTTTGAATTCACGTTTCATGCATGGTGAGTGAAAGGGCTGCCCCGTGGTGGGGTAGAGTCCCCCTGACTCCAAAATATCTCCTAGACTCTTGTCAGAGGCTCCAGCATCTCTGCCTCTTTGCATGGGGTGATGGCAAATCTGGGGTGCAGTGCTGGGCTGGGCAGAGGAGCACAGGACAGCAGCAAGCACAGATGCTGCTTCTGCGGATTTCCCGGCAGCTGACCGTGAGCCTGTGAGCTGACTCCTCACCCTCACAACTCCAACGGATCCCGGCCTTCCTCTGACTCTCTAGGACAGTCGAACACATGCTTCATTGTGATCACTTTAGAGTCATGGTTTTCAGGTCAGGTGTGAATTTTCCCACAGACACCAATTCTGTGACTTCATTCATTCTTACCCTCATTCTTTATGCCCGTCAGAAGGTGTGATTACAGAGCTGGGTGAGCTTGCACAGACACTCAAGGCCTTTCAGGGATCCATTAGCGCTCCACAACCTGGACTCTAGAGATACTTTCCTCCAACAGTGTGGTCGAGTAATCCTTTGTTACTACAATCCTTTGTTAGTACCTTATTCTAGCATGCGTAGAGGCGCAGATGTGCACATGAGATCCACTCCGGGACCCCATGGCCTCTTTCTGAATATTTATTGCATTCTGCCTGTCAAATGTTTTCTGATTATGAGGAAATGTAATCTGGGTATCATGAGTACAAGTCTTTGTGATGGCAATGAAAATGGAATATTCCAGTGTTGTATATTTCAAATAAAGTTTCAGCTCTCCCAAGCTGTGGGAACACATTCCTTGCAAGCTCTCTCCTCTCCTTGCCTTCTGCTGCCCTCTCCTAAGCAGCCATGACAGAGCACAAAGACCAACTTGTGGTTGGCTGAGTAGGATGGGTGTGTAAGGCAACATTTTCTGTACAGAAAATTCATGAGGCTGAGTCGCGCATTTCTAGCCGGGCACCTTCAATTGCAGTTGATGTGGCAGGTTGTTGCAATGTGTGCCGGTGCCACAGGAATTGTCTCTTAGCACATTGATTAAAATGATCCAGGCCCTCAGCAGAGACATTCTTGAGGCCCCAGAAGCGCCCAATAAATGCAAACATTGCAGAGAAGGAGAGAGCAAAGGTGAAATCACTTAGCATCCTTGGCTGACCTCAGCTCTAGATGCTGGTGGAAGCTGGGGCTTGAAGGTGCTTTGCTTCAGGGACAACAATGATATATTTTATTATGGTGTTGACTCTGAGGTCCCATCAGGCATCTGGCGTCCTCAATATCCAGGGAGACTAGGCAAGCTGAATAAATCTTTGCACCATAGCAGGGAGCAGCCGGAGGAAGGAAACAGCAAGGCCACCCAAAGCAACACAGAGCTTTCTGCAGGTCAGAACATGCACCCAAGAGCAGTGGCTGAACCTTGCATGGGAGTGAGGTTTAGAGGCAACAGCTCAGGAAGTTCTACCCCACCTAGCAGGTGAAGTTAAAAAAAAAAAGCCAGTCAGACTTGGAGAAGGGCATTTCCTCAGTTTTTGAAAAATAATAACACACATGTCTCTTTCTCTTAACAAAGATACTGGACATTTAAACCAACTCAATTCTCTTAGCTCTGTAAATACAATTTTTTAAACTTGGTTTGGCTGGGCATGGTGGCTCACACCTGTAATCCCAGCACTTTCGGAGGCTGAGGCAGGTGGATCACGAGGTCAAGAGATCAAGAGCATCCTGGCCAACATGGTGAAACCCCATGTCTACTAAAACACAAAAATTAGCAGGGTATGGTTGTGCATGCCTGTAGTCCCCGCTACTCGGGCAGCAGAGGCAGGAGAATCGTTTGAACCCAGAAGGCGAAAGTTGCAGTGAGTCGAGATCGTTGCATTCTAGCCTGGGCAACAGAGCGAGACTCCGAGTCAAAACAAAAACAAAAACAAAAACAAAAACAAAAACAAAAACAAGTGGGTCTTTTTTAGTTGCCACAGATGAAACCCTGGGCTGCTTCAACCTCCTACATTCTGCACAGGAGCAGCTGTTGAGCTGCTTTTATGTGCTTTCTTGAGAAGAAAAGGAGTTCCCATGGGTCTGGTGATATTCACCTGCAGGGGGTCTTCAACTCAGGACAGCTCTACAAGAATAGCCTTGGCCAGAGCTGCGGGTGCAGAGGGAAAGGCAGGCCCTGCCCTCCAGGGCCACACAGGCTGGTCAGGAGACAGGCCTGTAAGGGGACGCTGTGGGTTCCCTGTGGCAGTGCAGGGCCGGAGGGGCGTGCAGAGCTCCTCAGGTACATGAGAGGGAACTGGAGGTGCCCGTGCCTCCTGGTCATTTAAACCAACTGGCATCCTGAGCATATTAGTGCCTGTATGTATACACATGTATGAGCTTCGTGTGCTCACTTGCATGAGTGATGAGTATGTGTTTCTGCATACATGTGCCTGCATGTGTGGTATATATGTGTGCATGCATGTGTGATACATACGTGCATGCATTGTGAGTTGTGAGTACATGGGGATGTGTATGTGTTCATGAGTATGTGCATGTCTGTTTGTATTCCTGTTTTTGTGCTTGCATGTGTGAGTTTGTGTATGTCTACACTGCTGTGTGCACGCCTGTATATGGGCAGATTTGTGTGGTGCAAGGGCAGGTTTGTCTAGAGCTTGGCCTAACTCCTAGACCTGCTTTGACTTAATTGTTTGCACAGACACATTAATCTTCATGAGACTTCCTTTAATAACAAATAATAATGAACCCTGTGTTCATTTCCTGAGTCTATGTGGCAATGATGTGGCATTCTCAATCACATCTGTAAAAACTGGAGAAACAGGAGATCACTTTCTTTGAGAACCAAGGATGGCTCGCCTTGTAGAGCTCTTTGCCAACTCACTTCTGGCCTCTCTGCACCCTGTTGGTGAAGGGTGCAGTGCGAGAAGGCTGGCTGCATACTGTTTAGATTTAGGACGGAGGAAACTCCAACAAATGACTCCACATGATTTGTTCGTTTGAAAGCATGACCTTCGTCTGGAGCCTAGCCTTGAAATGGCTGAGAGCGCTCATTTGGATGCCATGCCTGAGGCCAGACTTTGCCTAACTTGGCACAGATTGTGTTTGTTCTGCCGTTGCTTTAATGCCTGTGGAAGAAGGTCTCTCACAATTTCCGCAGGCAGGTATTTTGGTGGCATCACTATTGTCATCACAGTGTCTCCTGATGTTTGTTCTAAATCACTGTTTTGCCCCCCATGAGCAATTATCCTTGCTAAATGATTCCCAGGACTTTTCTAGTAAGAGGAGGAATGAAGGAGGGTGCTGCAGAGCCCTTGAGCAGGTAGCTGGACCCATTGTCATGCACTTTCCTACAAGGACACAGCATTTAGGGCAGTGTCGGAGCCTCATCCACCTTCACCACACCCTCTCCCCACAAGAGGAGGTCCCCAAATGGGTTAAATTGTTTTTCCTTCAGACCTTCTCTTCTTTTAGCAGACACTTGCTCTTCATGCTCTATTGAGGTTACATGATATGTCTTTCGGATTGATGCTTACATTTGCCACCGCTCTAGAATGTCATCCAGAATATTCCGTCTTTGCAGAATGTGAAGTCTTTGAGATTTTAGCTAAAAAAGAAAATATGACAGGCTGGATCCTAAGGCTGCATGGTTCCCTTTGTTTGTTATTACATTTTTATCTGTGATAGTCTACTCATCGTTATTTTCTAGGCCTTGAAAATGATCTTTTATCTTTTCCATTTTGAGGACTTTCAGGTCAAAGAACTCTTGCCCTCTCTTTTATGTTAGGGGAAGACATGAAGGGGTTCATGTTGCTTACTGCATTTCACATGTATGCTGGAAGATGCACAGAGATGCTGAGCAGTGGCATAAGAATCGGCTGTAGTGAAGCTACTCTGCTCAGGTTCTATACTCTGCAAATGACATTTTTCCTTTGCCGTAATGCTCGTGGTCAGGCTCCACCCACAGGACAAGAGACAGGTGAGAAGGCTGGAGGGGAGAAGGGACTACTCACTCCTTCCTTTTGTTTATGTTTCCCATCAGCTTCAATGACCTGCTCTCAGCATGAGTTGATCCCAGTGTTCAGTTTTTCCCATAACCTGAGCCTCATGGGGTCCCTTCCAAATTTTTGTGGCACCAGTATTTACAGAGCAGCCCCCTTTCTTCAGAGACCCGCGTCTCAGCTCTGCAGGGCCTCTCGCCCAAGTTTTATGTTCTAACAAATCCAGCTTCTTCCCTTTGTCTCCTCAGTCCTAGGAGGCTGACTGATTCTGCAGCTACCACCTCTGTGTCTCTACATCCTTTCAGCCCTCTAATTCCTAGTCAATCAGTTCCCTATACTCAATTCTCACCATTAAAATAACTGGCATGCTTTCTGTTTTCCCGACTGGATCCTCAGTGACCCAGTGTTCTTTCAGTAAATAAACGTAAAGATGAAGATGAGCATCAGCTGAAAATACGGTTGAGGAAAGTTTTCTAAATTGGTGAGAACATTATTTCAGATAAAACTCAAGAACTATGGCAAAGATGAGATAAGGTTTTTTTTTTTTAAGTTTTAGGGATGTGAAGATCGAGCATATTTGCCAACTAAAAGAGCCAATTCCATAGAGAGAGAAAATGAAGAACACTAAAAAGAGAGAATAATTGGCTGGATTAAGTCCCATAAAGATGAACTCAACATAGAAAAGAGATGAACTGTTCTTTCTTTGGAAAAGGAGAAAGGAAATGAGGGAAAGGAGAATGGGAATAAACATGAATTTAACAAGTGGGGGAAGCAGGGAAATTCCTACTCCTGTTCCCAAGAAGTATAAATTAAGACTATTCGAGAATAAAGGGATTGGGGATGGGATCAGGGTAGATAGAAAGAAGGTAGCACAAGCAACAGCTAATGGAACAAATGTTCCAGAAACTCAGTATTTGGTAGATTGAAGGCTGTTGTGCAGCTGCTGTGCAGCACTGGGCTTCTCAGGTAGGAATTTATGGTAGAACAAGTGATAGCTACAGGAAAGCTTTGTAGCTCCAAATAGGATGTCTCAGGTGTCAAGTGTGGATGACACTGGTGACACAGAGCCTTAATCCACCAGAGGGAGGGCAGAGATGTTACACACACTATTTTTGAAACTTGTTTCACATCAGAGGCCTCCCTCTCCCTCTTCCTCTGTTCAGGAAGTTCCACTGAGTGGTGAGCAAGCCTTGAGAAGCACTTCTAGGGCAATTAGAGGATAGGTTGAGGTGACTTCCCCAGCATTGTACAAATATTTCCATCTAAGGATGCTTGGGGGACCCTAGGAGCTTCACTTTGTAGTGAAGAAAGTATAAAATTAGAAGTATTTGGAAATGTGTGTATGAATTGAACTCTTTTTCCTGAATTAAACTGAGATCTATTTCCAGTTTTGTCACTATTTATTTTTAATTTCCCATTCTGTTTTCCACCCACCCACATTTGCCACCCTGGCTTTGCCATTATATGTAAAAAAGAAAAATGTAAGAAGACATTTCACCTTGATACTTTGGTGAATGGTGAAGAGGAAATATTTCTTAACTCCAATTTTTAAATTTGAACCTTGGATTTAGGGTTATCTCCAGATTTTTGGGAATGATGACAGTTGTTTTAGACATCAGAAGAGTTGGTTCTGGACTTGACATTTGCCCTTCTCTCTCATTTTCAGTTCATGCTGACATCTAAACAAGACTTTTTTTTTTCTCTTGATCAAAGGAATTAAAAGTTGTAATAGGAATATTAAAAGCTTCAAATGAAAGTAAATTTCCAGCGAGGAGTTTCTGTCATCTTGTTAACTCTGTCATTGGAGACACAGACTTCCTCAGGTCCTGCCAAGGCTGTTCAGAGAGGGTATTAGGGTGGCTTTCCTACAGGAAGGGGTTTATGGCCAACCTCCCTCCCAGCTCTGAGGACCACAGGAGCTGTGGCTCTGGGTCCACCTTATCATTTTGGAAGACCTGCATGGCTTCAATTAGTCCTGGGTGGCTTGGTACAAGACCTCTGATGGTTTTGTATTCTTTGCTATTTAGTCATTTTAAGTTCCATATGGAAAGGCAAAGGACAGAATGTGTGTGTGTGTGTGTGTGTGTGTCTGTGTGTGTGTGAGAGAGAGAGAGAGCATGAGAGACATGAGAGACAGCACCTTGAAATATATGTTGAGGGCCACTGTAATGGTAAGAGGTTGACACGCCCCTCTCTAACACTGAAGGAATTAGCAGGCCCTTTCTACCATCTACGAGAGAGCATAAGCAAAACAATGATTGTCCGAAGTCTTTGAGAAAGTCCTATGGGACCCCACACTGCTTTGTCCTGCTCTCTGTGCCAGTGTGTAGACACTGGCAAGACGAAAGCCTGCAGCCATCACAGGCGGGTGCGGCATATGCTTCTACGTGGGTGTTTATTTTTCACCAGACAGAGAGCTTGGAACTGCCTGGCACGGTGCCTCTTGGGAGCAAGCTAGGAAACAACAGCAAAGTGGGCTTTCTTTTCTCTTCTTTTTTTTCTTAGATGCTGGAAAAATGGGGTAAGAGAGAGGCTGTGTGGCCACAGACTGAACGCATATGAGAAAGTCTTACCTTTTCCTGAACCCTCCCATTGCTCCTGAGTCCTAGCTTCCATGGCTGGACATGAGGAACCAGGCTTATTTACCATTTTTTTTTTTGAAACGGAGTTTTGCTCTTGTTACCCAGGCTGGAGTGCAATGGTGTGATTTTGGCTCACTGCAACCTCCACCTCCCAGGTTCAAGCAATTCTCCTACCTCAGCCTCCTGAGTAGCTGGGATTACAGGCATATGCCACCATGCCCAGCTAATTTTGTGTTTTTAGTAGAGATGGGGTTTCTCCATGTTGATCAGTATGGTCTTGAACTCCTGACCTCAGGTGATTCACCTGCCTTGGCCTCCCAAATTGCTTGGATTGCAGGAGTGAGCCACCGTGCCTGGCCTCATTTACCTTTTTACTGGAGAACCAGGTGGGGAGTGGGGAGCTCACGCCACTGGGTGTTCCAGAGATGCCTGCAGAAGACTCTTAAGGAATTCCACATGTCCACTATTTAGCATTTAAAAATCTTTCAAGGTGGACAGATTAATGGAGAAAGAGTTTTTCCTAAACCAAATCAACCTTTTCAGAGAAAATAGAAGTATAAGCCAAAAGGAGAACATGGAAATTAATGCACAGAAAATAGTGTCGATTTAAGCTCTCAGCTTGGGTTTAAAGCTGAGGGCCATGCTGAGGCACCCGTGTTGCCTATAAACCTCCAGCAACCATGACAACCGTGACTGGGGGCTTGGAGCAGGTCATGGAGCTCAACGGCCATGATGCTCAGCAAAATGCTTTGAGACCTGAGAGTGACTTGAGTGACTTCAAATTCTGGCTTAGACCATTGTGATCTGTGCTGTTTGGAGTCAGTTATTCCCCCTTCTGAGCCTTGGTTTCTTTCTTTGCCACTTGGGGACAGTTAAACATGCATGGCAGAGCTGTGGGGACTAATGAAATCATATATAAACAGATGAGAGGCCCCTACACTGTGCCCGAGTCGTCATCGGGGGCACTTTGGGAATAACACTGCTTATCATATCAATTTAAATATGGCTACTTTTTCTGATTTTAAATTTCTTTTCATACAATATTGACTTTTGGAGTTTTATTTTAAGAATGGAGAAGGAGAGGAAACAGATGAGGAACTGGGTCCCGAATTGTTCCGGTAATAATACAGTTCATGAGTTCATGTACTAAGCTTCTCCACTAAGGTTGATTTTTCCAACCATGGGCCTTTAGCAATATTTGGAGACATTTTTGGTTGTCATAACTGGAGGTGCTACTGGTATCTAGTGGGTAGAGATCGGGGTGCTGACAGACATCCTATGATGGCTGGGCAGCCCCCATAACAGAGAATTATCTAGCCCTAAATGTCAATACTACTGAGGTTGGTTAAATGTAGTAAATGATGTGTGTGTGTGTGTGTGTGTGTGTGTGTGTGTCAAAAACCTTTTTACATGGATAGAGATATCTTAGAAGTTTAGGGACTTATTCTTGACTTATAAAAAAATGAGAAGATAAAACTTGTGCTCATATTTAAAATAAATACTTCAGAAAGCTCAATAATGGGCAGAGGCCTCTGCCACTAGCTGAGGACAAGGGACACAGGCTGTGACCTTCAGCTTCCCCCAGAGCAGAATAAGAGCTTCAATCTGTCAACTAAAAACCCACAGTCTTCATAGATCAGGAGAGGAGATTTCATGTCTTATGAAGGGTTGCAGCCTGCAAAGTCACTATCCGGAGAGGCTGGGAATTGCAGCCTCTGGCAGAGCCCAAAAGGCAGGCGCTTTGAAGGAGGAGGGGTTGGGGCAGGAGCTTCATGCTGAACAGATTGGCTAAACGTACATATTCAACGTATTATAGGAGGAGCTATGAATATCCATGAAGGGGGTCCTGACATATGCTTATTGAACAAACATGCATGTTACCTATCACCCATGTTCATCTTGGGGGTGAAGACATTTAAATGTATTACAATTAGGCCTGTCTGTCAAAAGATGAAGCAGGCCTGTGAAGGCATGCAAGTGCACAGCCTCTGTAAAATGGCCAGAACCAGTTCATGGTGTGTGGTCTCTTATCAAGAGAAACTTAGGAAATCAGTCTCCTGTCCCAACAAAGCTGTCATTACGGCGGGTGGCACAGGAGCGTGGGGGTCCGTTAGTCCATGTCTGATGGGTGGTGAGCTGCAATTACTTCAGCATTATTTATCTCATGGTGAGTGCTTGTTTAGCTGCTAGAGGGAAAAACCTTGTGCAGCTAGAACACAGCTTATTCTCTAAGTGTAGGCGTGCGTGACTTAACGCTTGCCTGGCATGGCCTTGGGTCTTGTTTATAGTGTGGTATCTTATTGCCACAGAAGAGTTTATTCTATTTTAACGTTAATCTGGTCAGTTGTAGCTAAACCACAGAAGGCATAGGTATAACGAGGCATATCTAACCTCTCCTCCCATCATGGCCAGGAACTCAGTTTTTAAGGTTTCTCTGGGGTCCCCTTGGTCCCTCAGGCATTTGTTCAGTCAGTTGGGGAACTTAGTACTATATATGTATGTGTGTATTTTTTTGTTTTTTTTTGAGACAGAGTGTTGCTCTATCACCAGGCCAAAGTGCAGTAGCATGATCTCACCTCACTGCAACCTTCACCTCCCGGGTTCAAGTGATTCTCCTGCCTCAGCCTCCGGAGTAGCTGGGACTACAGGTGAGCATCACCACACCCAGCTTAATTTTGTATTTTTAGTAGAGACGGGGTTTCACCATGTTGGCCAAGATGTTCTCTATTTCTTGACCTTGTGATCCACCTGCCTCGGCCTCACAAAGTGCTGAGATTACAGGTATGAGCCATCATGCCCGGCCTATATTTTTAATTCTCAAGTCTAAAGGATCTCTTATTAGGGACGCTGATTTAGAGCAAGAGCTTTCCACTAAGGTTGATTTTTCCAACCATGGGCCTTTAGCAATGTTTGGAGACATTTTTGGTTGTCATAACTGGAGGTGCTACTGGTATCTAGCGGGTAGAGATTAGGGGTGCTGACAGACATCCTATGATGGCTGGGATAGCCCCCCTAACAGAGAATTATCCAGCCCTAAATGTCAATACTATCGAGGTTGATTAACTATAATAAATGATATGTGTGTGTGTGTGTGTGTAAATAAACATTTTAAATGGATAGACATGTCTTAGAAGTTTAGGGACATGCTTTGAACAAAAACCAAGAAGATAAAACTTATGGTCATATTTAAAATAAATACTTTCTAGTATTCTTTTCAGTAAAGAGCTGTATGAAATCTGGACACACATGTAAGATGTGAAAATTTGAACCAAATGTGTCACCTGCTTCAAAGATGATATCTTATTCTTTGAAAGAAGAAATAATTTCATGCTTAGTTTTAAGAGTCTTTTTCACTTTGGCCAGCTACTTTTAATCTAGTTTTATTTGCTCACCCAAACATATCATTACTGGAAAAAGATTGAAATTCAAAATGTTTGATATAAAATGGCCCCTTTTCCCTCCTTTCCTCCTTGTCTCTATATCATCATGTAACTAGATTTGGTAATAATGAAGCTTTATCCAGATGGAGGGGTGGATGTCTACTAACAGAATTACCCACAGATGCTACATAAAATCCATCTGGCCAAGAGAAACATGAAGCTGAGTTCTTTAGGTGAACCACATTGTGTCATGGATATAAAGAAATGTCTACTTCTTAAGAGTGCTTAGGGGTTTTTAAAAATCTCAATTTTTATTAAAAATCTTTATTAAGACATTTTCAGGAAGAAAAGAGGGCTTAGGTTTAATAAATGAAAATGCCTTATTTTCTCATTTCTTCTCTGTTTTAGCATATGCCATATTTAGGTTACAAAGAATGACAGCCAGGTATACAGCAATCCTCACGTAGCTGGCTAGAGTGAGGCTAAGAGCCAGATGGATAATTCTCTCTCTTTCTCTCTCTCTCTCTCTCTCTTCCCCTCTCTCTCTCTTTCTGCTTTGTTCCTAAGCTTGGTTTTAGTTTTGTCATATTTAAAGGACTAGAAACAGGTGTTGGCAAGAAACCAAGGGAATACTTACCTTGAAGGTTGTACTGATGTTGTGTTGTGTCTAGATTTGGGACCCCTCCAAAGAGCACCTGGACCCCACTGGACCCAGCAGTCCTTAGAACCTACCCTTACTCCCGACTGATCCATTGAGGAGAGCCTCTTGTTGCATTCCAGAGAACATCCAAGCCTGAGTCAGTCTTTCCAGACCCTTCCCCATTCATTTCCATCTGACCACTCAATTAGAGTCTCCCAGTGCCTGCCGTGTGCCAGGGACCACTTTAGAGTTTTCCATCCCATCCTGCCACTTCCTGCCCTTTGTAGCCTTGGTAGTGCATTCCACCTATCCATGCTGCAATTCCTCCGTCTAACACAATATAAAAGACACAGTAAATCACTTATTACTTAATTAGTATGCTCCTGCTTACTGCACATGCCGCATCTACTGGTAATCATGGCCTTTCAGGGAGCTCCACCATTCTTATCTGTGAAGATTGTGTCCCTGGGAAGTAAGTTCATGTTTTGCTCTGTTGTCCTGGGTTACTTTCACTGGCCGTGGCCTCTGAGTTCAAGCACTCAGGATACATCTCCCGAGCATAGAATGTGGTGGCCGTGACTGCTGCCGTGTATTTTACATAATCGTATTGGAATTTACTTCAAAACTCCTTGGTATTCTAAAAATAGGCCCATCCTTTTGCTTATTTTTATGTCCTTACCATGGCTGCCAAGTTTTTGCTTGGAGTGAAATACGAGTTAAAACTGATATACCGGAATGGTATTAATTATAGCACCTTGAAAATGAAAAACAGCATTGCTAAAATTACTAGTTAATCACATACAAATAGTGCTTGCTGTCAGCTTTTTATAGCTGAAATTGGGACCAAGTTGGGCCATGGAACAGTGAAAATGTTCAGAGCTGCTATGTCCTCCAAGAACCAATGATGTGAGTAGGTTTTTCTAATGACTAGAAGAAAAAGGCTTGTAAATGCAATCTCCAATTTGAAGTCAAATTTCTTGCCCTCTCTGGGTCACAATGCCTTTATATGTATTTAGAAAATCAAAAAGAAAATACAACCTTATAATGATACTGACAGGAATTGACTTATTGAAATATTTGAAGTGTGCTGAAAGTTTTACCCTATGAATAACTAACTCTGCTGTTTAAAATTCTATCATGCTATAACAGTAATAGTAGCACAATTAAATATAGTTGATATTTTCCCAATGCTCTAGGACTTTTGCCCTGAGTTTTAGAGGAAGGCTCCTTCATAAAGAAAGTGAATCAAATCCCAGAAATAACCATTTCACCAAAGTTGACACTGTACTGTATTAAATTAATACAAGCTAATTTAAGTGATTTCAAAATTGTGCATGAAACTTTGGAAACTTCAGCTCTAAAATAAAACCTGTTCCCATCATCTAAGAGATAGTTAAAATATAATTTCTCGGTAGAATAAATGGATAAACAGAAGTTCACAGGCAGCTACTCAAGTTGCACAAGTAATATGAGCATCATTCTTTGTTCTCTCTTTAAAAGGATCCTTGCTGATTCAGCAGGCACACTTCACATTAAACATCAACAGAGAAAGCTGAAGAAGGTTCCATCAACTGCTAATGAAGATACATTTTGTAATTTTTCTCCTAGATAGTAGTACTGACTTTTCAAAGCAACTGAAAAATTGATTTTAGGAACTATCACAAAACTTCTGAGCCATTCTATCCCAGGTCTACAACCAAAGGCCTTGGCCTTTCTTATGCAACGCTTGGCAGTATCCAAGGGGTGAGCGGAGTCAATGTGGACACCGACAGAAGGTGAGCGTCGGTGTACACACCATCAGAAGGTAAGCATCAGTGTGCACACCGACAAAAGGTGAGTGTCGGTTTGCACACTGACAGAAGGTGAGCATCAGTGTGCACAACAGAAGGTGTGCGTTGGTGTGCACAACAGAAGGTGAGCGTCGGTGTACACACTGACAGAAGGTGAGTGTTGGTTTGCACACTGACAGAAGGTGAGCATCGGTGTGCACAACAGAAGGTGAGCATCAGTGTGCACACCATCAGAAGGTAAGCGTCAGTGTGCACACCGACAAAAGGTGAGCGTCGGTGTGCACAACAGAAGGCGAGTGTCGGTGTGCACAACAGAAGGTGTGCGTCGGTGTGCACAACAGAAGGTGAGCGTCAGTGTGCACAACAGAAGGTGAGCGTCGGTGTGCACAACAGAAGGTGCGTGTCGGTGTGCACACCGACAGAAGGTGTGCATCAGTGTGCACACCGACAGAAGGCGAGCGTGTGCAGGAGCTTCAGGCCTGCTGCCTTGATAGCGTTGGCTCATATTCAAAAGCAAGCAACAGTGGGCGGTTTGGGAAGTTGGAATAGCTGCTTGACCAACATGGGTTTCTTGTCTTTGGAGTAGAAGAAAGACATGATCTTACCTTTTTCTTTTTTTTTTTTTAAAGGAAGTCTGGTTTTACTCAAAGGTCTCTATCTCTCAGAATGATTGATCCATTTTCTTTTTCGCTGGTGCTTCCTACCACCAGGTGAACATTTGTAATCATTAAGATATTAGAGCTTAATAACAATCTCAAGTGGTCATAAAAGGAGTTATCCTTTTGCAAACAAAATGAGTTAAAATCCCCACAGAATGGAGAGGAAACTAATATTATGTCCTCCTCAGGTCCTTCCACTGTCCTCTAGACACAGAGGAAACCTCTTCTGACCTGGAGCTTAGGGACATCTCTGGCTTTTAGGTCAGTCCTCTTCATCAGAAGAATTTTATCAGACTTGATATAATGCTGTTAGAATCTTGAGTCTCTAGGAATCTGTCTTCTGTTGTTTCTCCTGCATCAATGCCTTCATCTTTTATGGTCATTATACCTGGTTCTGACATGTGAAGAAGAGGTGATATATTATAAAAATGTTTACAAAGCACCTTCCAAGGATTTTAATCCTTTAAGAACTTGAGGTCTGCGTTACTTTGATCAGCTCTCTTGGAAGTCCGAGTTCTCCCGGTTCATGTACCCAGCCCTCCTGTCTGTTGGAGGCCCTGACTTCTGACTGCCATGAGGTCATTGTGCTGTCCTAACACAAATCCCACACAGCTGGCATCCTCCTTTCCTGAGGATGGGTCCATGAGGCAAGTCTACAGCAGTGCTTTCTGAAGGGCAGACCCAGCACCACCTGGGTTGGGATCATGTGGGATGCCCGTTAGAAATGCAGACTGCCTGGGTTCTCCAATAGCCTCCCTGAATAAGAATCTCTGGAAATACATTCCAAGAATTGGCATTTAAACAAGCTGTTCAGCACATTGAGATTAGTGTACCTACCAGTGTGTGAACTACCGGGTTATGTATGGAAAGTGGCATCTGAGACGAAGACACACAAAACACAAGTGTTATGCAGCAGTGACTTGCCCTGAGTAGGGAGTTTGGAAGGAGTAACATGTATGTTCTCTTGAGATCATAGTTTTAATCAGAACAACGAAAATGGCAATCCGTGATAAGAAGAACACTCATATGCAAATAAGGTAGGAATATTTCCATTCAAAATAATTCCCAATAGCCACCTTGAGTACTTGGCTGAAGAAAGCCCACAGAATGTTGGTGGTCATTGAAATTTAAATCTCCTTACACATGTTCTAGCAAAATAATACAGTTCAACTAGAAAAGCAAATACCATTACCCATAATACACATCTCTAGCATAACTAGGAGCTAGGAATACTATGGGCCTCACGTACACAGCCAGATTTGGGATATGAACTCAAGATCATCCCTGAGGAAGCAATCGGTGAGGGTGTGTAGAAAAGTAGGGAGGAGAGAGGAAGTCTAGGGAAGAAAGCCCACCCTGGGTGGGAAAATGTGAAAAACTACTACCAAAGAAATCGGGGGACAGAATTCAGACCTGGTGGTGAAGAAAAAAGAAAGCAGGAGGTGAAAGCGAGGTCTTACAGAAACACAGGAGAAGCACAATGTCACTAGTGGCACCATACCTCCCTGCAGCAATAGATAAATAAATTGACAGACAGACAGATAGATAGCATCCGACTACACCGACAGATGAGTGTGTGCTTGAATTACATCTAACCCCACATGTGTGTCTGCATTCAGCTGTTATCACTGATTTGGTACCAACAATAACAACAAAAGGCATTTAAAAATGACTGAGTCACTGTTTACAATAGCAAAGACCTGGAACCAACCCAAATGTCCATCAACAATAGACTGGATAAAGAAAATGTGGCACATTTATACCATGGAATACTATGCATTCATAAAAAACCATGAGTTCATGTCCTTCATAGGGACATGAATGAATCTGGAAACCATCATTCTCAGCAAGCTGACACAAGAACGGAAAACCAAACACCACATGGTATCACTTATAGGGAGGTGTTGAACAATTAGAACACATGGACACAGGGAGCAGAGCATCACACACTGAGGTCAGTTGGGGGGGACTAGGGCAGGGACAGAGAGGGGCGGGGAGGGTGGGGAGGGATAATGTGGGGAGGAAGGCAGCAAACCACTTTGCCATGTATGTACCTACGCAACAATCTTGCATGGTCTGCACATGTACCCCAGAACCTACAGTACAATAAAAAAAATTGACTGAGTAAAAGAGAGAAAAATGGTTACTTAATACAGTAAAGAGCATAGGAGAAGTGTGAAAAAAATAAAAATGTTTATCAAAAATGTAATTGAGATTCTGCCAAGAACAGCAGGTTATGAATAGGGCAGAAGCATTATTTAAAAAGATCCAGGCCAAAATTTTTCTAAAGCTGAAGTAACACATTAATCAACATATTCAAGTATCTGCACAAAAACAAACAAGAGAAAATAATGAGATAAACCAATGTATCCTCCCAGCAAAAAAAAAAAAAAAAAAAAAAGAAAGAAAGAAAGAAAAAAAAGATGGAAAGAGAAAGAGAGGGAGGGAGATTGTCTCTATACCAATAGAAACAAACAATGAAAACAAACATCTAGCTATAACATTAACAAAAAAAAAAAAAAAAAGAAAACATAGCATATAACAAACCACCAAAGGGGCAAAGCCAAAGCAACAAAAACAAAAACAAAAAAACACAAACGGAAAAACTGATGTTCAACAGGAATATTTGAAGCAAGAAATAATGGAATAACATCTTTACCTTTAAATTGATTAGAGAAAAATGTTCCTAATCTAAACTAATATACCAAGTGATCATACCCTTCAAAATGAGGCAAAATAAATATATGTTCATACAAACAAAAATGAGGAGAAATAATTACCAGAAGATACTCACTAAAATACATTCCTTTGAGTTGAGGTCTTGCTCTGTTGCCCAGGCTGGAGTGAAGTGGTGAGAACATAGCTCACTGCAGCCTCAACCTTGAACTCCTGGGCTCACGTGATCCTCTCACTTTAGCCTCCTGAGTAGCTGGGACTACAGCTCCCGACAAAAATTCTAATGGAGGTTCTCTGCAGAGAAGAATGTTAATCACAAATGGAAGCCTGGAAGCACAGAAAGAATGAAGAAGAATGAAAGGATGAAATATATGAGTAAATAGTGTGAAAGGAAATAAAATCTTGGGACCCCAAAATAACTAAGCTAAAAGGAATAGTCAAGCCAGGAACTGAGTTTGATTAAATTCTAGAAGTCAGTGTCTACATTAAATGATAAGAGATCATCATAAAGTTCTTCCTGAGGGAGAAAGTAATGTTAATAGACACGGCACACCCCAGCACTCTAAGGAAACATGAGCTTAGCAACTTTGGTGGAAATATGACCTCAGAGAGTGGTAGAGCAGTCTTCAGATCTGATTATAAGAACAAAGGGTTGATTCAAGAGCCAAAAATGTAAAGTGCAAATATTCAAAGCCAATGTGGAAACTTGGGCAGATAATAAAACCTTACCCTGGAGAAAGGAACCATAGTTTTTGATCTCATAGGGAACAATTTCATCTCAGTGCCACCTTCTCATTGGCCTAAAGGAAATCTGGAAAGGTTCATCCAGTTTTTAGAATCTAAAACCCAACTCACAAAAGCTGTACATCTTTGTGCACATTTCTTCACCTGTCTGGGTCTCCATGAGATGTGCATAAGACAATGCAAATTTAAATTAAATTAAATTAAAACTCACATGGTTTCATGCACATCTCCATGACACATGACCTTGAGAACACTCTCAGTAATTAGGCACCAGCATCATTAGATACGGTATAAGACCAGAGAGAATGATCACATTATCATCTGGCTTTCTGTGCCCAGAGTTTTGTGTGGTTCCCCCAGCAGGAGCCACTGTCTTGTAAATGGTCATTTCTGTGGGTGGAGGTGTGAATATGTGCTGCAGTTAGAAAAATCAGGGGACAGAGTTGACATGGCATCTCCTCAGAGTTTCTAATGCTCCTTCTCTCCAAAGGTGACAGAGTGCGTGGCATTGAGGACAGAGCGCAGAATGTGGATGACCTTTGGCCCCTTCTGGATCTGCACTGTGCATGCAGCACGTGATGAATACACTGATTCCCACTCTGTTATCCCAGCCCCCTGACCCACTCAGAGTCACACTTTCTCTACCGAAGGAGTTTTCTAGTAATTTCATTAAACGTATCTTCTTCCCCCCAAACTCCCAAACAGCTGGATAGTCTAATAATAAACTCCTTTCCTTGTGGTGCCTTCAGATTTTCCGTATAACATAGACTTGTCCTGGTGGAAGGGTAGGAGAGAGGGTAAGAGACCTTGTGAGCTGTGAGTGCTCTGGTCTTACCCAGATTATGAGCTTATCATGATCGCCTGCCAACATCCAGGGGACTGTGCGGGCTGTGTCTTCTCCTTCTCTCTGTTCTTATCGCCCCAAGCTTTGGTGTAGAGTATGGGACAAGCACATGACAGGGAAGATCAGGCCCAGTCAGCCCTTTTCAGAACACAAACCCTTTGAAGGTGACTTGCTGCATCCTGGTACTGTTTCTGTTCAGGCAAACCATGCTTGATCTTGTGCAAATGGCTTCTCATTAAGACGTATGAAAATAGGCTCAGCTCCTCCTAGGTTCCAAGAGATGAGCACCATGGCTCATCTGTTAGGGCTGGAAAACAGAGCAGACAGGGCACAAATGGGCGCCTGCAGACATTTGGCAGCAGCACTCAGCTCTTCTATTTTAAGTAGCATAGTCCTGAGCCATGGAGGAAACTTTTCACATAAACACTGCCTTGTTAATTCCTCCCAAAATCCCCAGGAGGAGTGTAGGTGACAAATATTGTTACCCCGCAATTCCAGATGGTAGACATGATGTCAGTCACTTGGCATCTTTTGTATCTCAAAGTCACGATGCTCTTTCGGGATACAGCTGGGGACAGCACATGGGACTCTGCCTCATTTGTGCAAGGACAGCCTATGCTTCTATTGTGTCATGCGAGCTGTCTCCTAAATCCCTGGCAATGTGACATTTCGAACTTTTGAAATACAGTTGAAAAGCTCCTAGGGTCGAGTCCCAGTCTTTCCTTCTTGAATCAGGTGCAAAGTGAGAGGGAGCCTCTCCCTGCCAACACAAACCATATTCTTAGTCACAGAGACTGATTTTCAAAAGACGCCTTGAGGAAACTCTATAGGCGAGAGTTTCCTATAGAATGAGAGATCTCTATAGAATGAGAGATCACAGTAAAAACTGCCAACAAATAGCCACCAAAAATTCTTTCAGTATTTGACTTTGGGGAGAATAGCAACTTGCTTTTTAGAACTGCTCCTGTCCCTGGAAATGTGATGAAAATATTTATGTTTCTTTTCTTGGCAGGTGCTTCTATCACTGGGCATCTGCTAGAGAGGTTTTCTTCCCGTTAGTTTATCCTTGGGAGCAATAAATGTAATGAGATTATGTTAATATCTTTATTGGATGAGGAAATCCTTCTTAAAAGACAGAAACTAAACATCTAATGAACTCCTAGAAGGAGGAAGAAATCATTTCCTACGTGTTCTCTATGTTATAATTTATCTCCCATATTTTACAAATAGATTATAGCAGATTATGAGTAATTTCCTGTAAGGTCATTCCTGGCAAAAAGGAAAGCAGGGTGCAGAGATGGTGAGATTATAATTCATTGACTCTATAAGGTAAGAAGATAATCAGTCAAATTCCTGCCACAGCTGTTTATCCCCCCAGGTCCTCCAATTTAAGACTGGGCAAGGTTACCAAGCAAATGTTAATAATGGCTTGCAGACCTTTGGCTGAGAGCCACGCAGTCAGTGGAGACATGGGGCCGATGAGGTGAGAATGTCTTTTTTATCTTGAGAAGAGAGCATGTCAACTGCAGTGGGTGGGAGAACAGACAGGAGTAGCTCCCCAGCGAACCCTCTGCCCTGCCCAGGCAATTGCTACTGTCAGTCCCATGCAGAAGTGCAGTCACCCTGAGGGACAGGCCAGAAGGGCACCGGCAGTGAGAAGGAATAAGAGGTGCTCCTCACTGAACATCCCAAAGATGCTATAGCTACATAGAGGTGTGAAGAGGAGAGAGGTTGACCAGCAGAGGAAGGGAAGGCTTCTTTCCTGCTAATGGAGCTGAGAACGATGTTGAAGATTTCAGGGAAAGAGGAAGGCAAAGGACATCATTGTGCATGACCTCTGTCCTGACCCTATCCAGGTGGCCTGACAGTGCCCGGGTTGTGAGCAGGAGAGCACCAAACAGGTGCCAGGAGATTTGCAGATGCTCTCTTGGTATTAAGGATTCCTTGTGCCAGGGGCAGGGAGTGAACCCAAAGATGATTGTAAACTGAAAGGCAGGATGCCTGTGGCAGGGCTGGCTGCCCCACAGTACCAGGAAACCTTGCTGGGCAGACTTTGTGGGCCAGAGAGTGACTCGCAAAGCCATAGATACCTGCCTTTCTGTCAGAGCTGGAAGGTTCCACCTTGTGGTGCCAAAACTTTTCTCTAAGGAAGGCCTCTGGGCAGCTCTTCTCAACTCATTTCATTGAGTTATTTTGATTAGGGGCATTTCCCTGTGAAATAAACAGATTTGTCCAAGTCTGTAAATCTTGCTTCTCTATCTTTTTCTATGTTATATTGACTATGGATGCGTTTATCTGGCAACCCAGGAGAAGGGTGTTTTTCCACATGGAGCCAACATAACAGCCCTTATAAGGAACAACTAATTTTGTGCTTTAACCAAATATGCTGTCTGATATCACTGCAGTCACTTAGCAAATTTCTGGGGCCCTATAAGTAAAGGAAGCATGTGAGGACATTCAGCAGTTGTAAGCTTCTTGACAAAGTTGAAATCATCTTTCACTTGGTGTCCACGTGCTCTTCTTCCTGAGCTGCCCATCATGAAGAACCACCAAGCTGGCTGCTGGCTCAGTTGCCTGAACAGCATCCAAACCGTCAGAACCGCCTCCACCCTCCCTTCGTCTCCCCAGCATCTCATGAGAAACTTAATCTCCGTCTGTCAATTGCACTGTTTTCTCAGGGTTTTACAGAGAATCAGACAGATAGCATCTATTATAAGAAATTGGCTCACATGATTATGGAGGCTGACAAGTCCAAAATCTGCAGAATTGATGTTTCAATTTGAATCCTAAAACTGGTAGACAGGAAGATTTCTCTCCTACCTGGGAAAGGATCAGACTTTTCTTCTACTCAAGCCTTAAACTAATTGGATAAGGCCCACACATATTACAGAGGACAATCCTCTATAAATGCTAATCTTATCCAAGAAACACCCTTACAGAAACACCCAGAACAAAGTTTGACCAAATATCTGGGGATCCATGGCTCGGTGAAGTTGACACATAAAATTAACCATTGCCCACACCTTCTTCACATGTCTCCAATTCATCCATCTCTCCTGTAAATTTAGTTCTGGCAAGGTCATCCCTTACCTGCCTTCATTGCTGCAGCAACCTCTTAGCTCACCTGAAGTCTTTATCCTTATTCATACCAACTTTCCCTATGCCACTCTACACCATTCTTTAAAATTCTTCACTATAGCCTGCCTATGAAGTTCAAATTTCTTAACACACTCTGCAAATGCTCTAAGAATGGACTGACCATGCCTCTTCTACCTCCACTCACTCTCCCAGCCTAGTCATTCTACTGAGCTCATGCCGACCACCTTCTCTGCATCCTCCAATGTCTCTCTTATCCATGGTTTTGATTAAGGGTCTGGTCTATTTGACATACACTTCCCTTTCTTTTTTCCCTGGCCAATATCTATTCATTCTCCAGGATTGAGCCAAGGATTATTCTTTTCTGATGAGCTTTTCTTGACCCCCTCCCATCAACAGTCAGCTCTAGGTGTCCCTTTTATGGACTCCGTAGCCTCTCCTGTGTCTTTCTGCAACTGCCTACTTAGCTTTTGGCCAAGCTCAGTCTCTGTCCTACATTAGACTCTGTGTGGCTCAAGGCAGGAATTATGTGGCCCAGGACTCCTGCTGCTCTCTGCCACAGCCCTGGGGCATATGGGAGACACATTGCACCTGAAATTAAAAATTAGACAGAATGATTACAGGAAGTATGCAGAATCTGAAATCAGAACGTGTGGGCGTAAGACTCAGTGCTGCTGGCACAGACTACTGAGGTGAGCTTGCTTAAACAACTTCATGTTCCTGAGCCTCCATTGCTCCTTCTGCCAGGTGGAAATGAGCTTCCCTCACTGAAGTCCCTTATGTGTGGGTTAAAAACCCTAAGTGAACAATAAAGGGCAATACATTGCCTTGTAATAGCCACGTTTTCACCACATTGATGAGGCTCAGCAGGCATGGTGGTCAAGGGCATGGGTTCTGGAGTCCCTCTTCTGGGGCTCAGATACTGACTTGACCACTACCTGTGTGTTACCCCGGGAAGGCTAATTCTTCTGTGCCTCAGGATCTATGACACGGTCCCCATGAGTGCTGTAATCACAGACTCACTGCAGATGCTTGCTGTGAAGTGCAGTAACATGGAGGGTTCTCAGAACAGTGCCTGGCATGGAGTAAGCGGTGGTGATATTTGCAGCCGTTGTTGCTGTTACCATTATCACCTGGGTATTACGAGCACACACGGTGGTTCCCGGCACTGCCATGTCCTTCCTGGTGACATGGGTGGAGTTAACCTCTCTGGGCTTCCTCATCTGTAAAGGGTGCATTGACACTAGTCTGAGGTCACATGCCTGGAGATGCCCTACTTTTCCACCCAGGACCCCTGAGCTGAGTGGTGGCCAGGCAGCGTCTTACTAGGGCTGTTGCTTTTTCAAAGCTCCCAGAGGATGAGTAGCCATTCCTTCAAGTTCAGGGCTCTTGACCTGTGAGACTTGCACAGCAGAAAGGGGCAGGTAGGTGCTGATTTGCAGGGCTCACAACTCAGACCAGGTGTGGAGCAACCTCAGCAGAAAAAGCCCGAGGTTACAGTTCCCAGAGCTCTCCCGACACACAGAAGCCTCGTGTTTTCTTGTTCTGCTATCACTTATTCTGGGTGCAAAGGGCTCTAGAGTCCCTCCTTGACCTCTTCTGGGCAGAGTCAATGACACCACTCACAGCCTGCCCACCAGCCCCATTTCCCTCCATGCTGCGTGTGTGATATCTCATTACAGCCACTCCGCCCCAAGTCCTGCTGATGGGACTTTTGGGAGTGGAAAATGCAGAGGTCAGCTTTGCCTCAGACCTTTATTTCCATTTAATTACACTCTTGCTGCCTTCGCGTCACACTCAATCTTGTTTGTAAATGAATGTTTTCTCCCCGTTTTTGTCTCTCATCTCAAGATCTAGCTGACTTAAGCACTTTAGTCCTAGTTTATTAACTTCTTTCATTTCTACTCATTAACTCAATATCGTTTCTCCTTTTCTTCATCATAGATTGCTCTTCCTCCTGTCATTAATGCTTCCCACCTCACAATGGGTCACCCACATAGGGAGGGATTGGTAAGCCATGATTAGTATTATTATTTACACAGAAAGCAATTATGGCAGACCGAACTTTTTGGAAAGAGCTAGGAAAGTTCCCAGCAAACAACAGTTTGTGAAAAGGTATCTTGCACCTTATTGGGCTCAACACCAAGCAGCAGGAAGACATTACATGGCATTCAGAGGTCCCAGGCTCAGGGTTCAGCTCCACGCACTGACGATTACATAGGTGACTTTGGGCAAGTTACATGGACTGTCTTAGGCTCCGTCTCTGTCTGTAAAATGGGAGTAATAAACCCAACACTGAATGTGGCACAAAGAGGCATTCAGTACCCGGCCATTGCCAAGCCAGAGGAGGGCTCCATGAATGCCCCTGGTGCCCCAGCTGTCACTGGTGGCCTCCCCCCGTGAATTTGGCCAGAGCCCCTAAAGGTCACCTCCCTTGGCATCACCTGGTTAGGCAGAGATGAAGAGCTTTATTTCTGTTGGATAATGGACTCTGGGAAACAGACGCGCTTCACTGTGGCTCCCTCGCCGGTCCTAGAGTGCGGCTCATGTGGCCAGCTGCTGGCGAGAAAAAGGGCCAGATGAAAGAAACTGTTCACACCACATTCCTTCTCTTAGACAGGGCTCCAGAGTGCCTGGCAGCCTCTGATCTTCAGAGGCAGAGCTTTCCTGAGGTGTCAAAAAGAAGCCACCACAGCGAGGATAAAGACTTGGGCCCTGCAGGCAAGGGTTGACAGGCTCCAACTCTGCTGTGGCTAGTAGGAGATGCACACCTCCAACTTTCAGATGCTTGTTTATGTGCTGTTCATTTGCTTACCAAATCATCAAGGATAAAAGACATATTTTGAATAATAGGGAGTGCTGAATCAAGATTCTTTTAACAGCCTCTCCTGCAGAAGTCATCAAGTTCTGCTACAAAGTTCTGTGAACAATACTTACAGGTTCTAGTTTTATTTAGAATGATAAAACTGTGACTCTTAAAAAATACTATAATATATCAATTTACTCCATTTGGTAGAAATTTAGAAATTGGCACACTATACTGCAAACATATTAAACTAGAGAGTCACAGTTGGTAAACTCTAACTCTGTACTGTTGACTTTTAAGACATGTTATGCACTTACTTCTGCGTTTGTTTGTTCACTTTGTGTATGCTGTCGGGCATATCAGAGATGTCAGGCTCCGTAGCGAGCCTGAAAATACAACCGTGAATATGGACTGGATGCTGCCCTCAGGTGTGTAAATGTTATGGCCGGGAGTGAGGCAAATAAACACAGATATATTCCTGGCATGCAGTAGAAGGTCACATGGGAGTTGAGGTATACAGAGGAGGAACTGTCCTCAGCACTGAGAATATTCTCTGTCTGCTACTGACAGACAAGGGGGAGCAAGGGAATTAGGCTCATTCCACACGATAACAATATCTACTTAAAATTACATATGTTTTTATATATACTATGTTAATTCATTTATAATGTCAAATGCTGCTGTTTAGGCTTTGGACTTTGAGTTTTTAATTTTTAAAATTAATTTTAAAACCACAATAAAATATGGTGTAAAAACCATCACAGGTGTCAGTGGGATAAAACGGGGAAGTCCCTTCTCTATCTCCCTGACATTCCTAATGGCCATTTTCCAAGGTAACTACTTCTTAAAAGTCCAGTGTGTTTGCTCATACATAGATGTCTTAAGTAAATGTGTGTATAGAATACACACCCACACACAAACATGTATCCTTTATAAATGAGATTATACCGTGAGGTTGGTTTAAGCTGACCTAGAACGCAGGCTGTGTTTCCTCCATATGTACACATCCAGATATGCCATTCTCTTATCCAACTGGCCACTGCTTTATGAAATTGGTAGGCTTCCATAATATGAGCCTTTTTTTTTAATTGAATTCACATAACACAAAGTAAGCCGTTTGAAAGTGAACAATTCACTGATATTCAGTCCATTCACAATATTGCATCATCCACCCCTCTGCCTAGTTTCAAAACATTTTCATCCCCTATCAACATAACAAAAAAGACATTGGAAAGAAATGTCTCCAAATACGTGGAATTTATCTGGGAATGAGAAAAGAAGTTTGTAATCCAGGATGCACGCAGTGGCAAGTGACAAGTGTGCTGATGACAAAAAGGAGAAGGGGAGCTTTGACTGGCAAAAAGGAAAATTTCTCCCAAGCTTCTTAGAAATACAGTTCATTGCAGAGGCCCAAAGCAAGTTGCCTTTGGTTCATTGGTGGAGATGCCCTTCCTGGGCATGTATTCTTTTGAGAGCATCTTATCTGAATGACTGCAGCCCTCAAGAATGTCTAGTGATAACATGTCTATATGTGTGAAACGTGCAAGCCATACGGGAGATGTGTGAAGGGTGCAAGGGGCTTTCTTGTGATGTATTAGAGCGTGCTTGGAAACAGTTCTGATCTCAGGCATGCAAGTGTGAGCCCTCCCTCCTGCCTTCCTGGCCCAATTTTGCCTAGGTGTGAGAAAAGTGATTTCATCGTAGTATCTTTCACACTCCCCCGATAGAAAATCTCACACCCATTAAATAGCTACTTCCCATTCCCCGTAGCCGTAGCCACCACCAATCTGTTTTCGTTCTCTATGGATTAGCTTCCTCTGGATATTTCTTCCATGTAAAGGGAATCATACCATAGGTGACCTTCTGTGTCTGGCTTCTTTCACTCAGCATAATGTTTGCAGGGGTCCACAACCCCTGGCCTACCCATGGTACCGATCTGAGGCCATTTAAGAAACCAGGCCACACAGCAGGAAGTGGGCAATGGTGAGCGAGCCCATAGAGCGAGTCTGCTGAAAGTGTGTGTGGCAGCGCACCTCGGATCTCCACATCACACTGTCCCTGTGTGTGCGTCTGTCTCCAGCCTGAGCTCCGCCTTGCGTCAGATCAGCAGTGGCCTTAGATTCCCATGGGAGTGCAACCCCTATTGTGAACTGTTTATGTGAGGGATCTAGGCTGTGTGTTCCTTATGAGAATCTACCTATTGCCTCCCGATACCATCCCCTGCACCCCAGACCATGGAAAAATTGTCTTCCATAAAACCAGTCCCTGGTGCCAAAAAAGTTGGAGACCGCTGATGTTTCTGAGGTCGTTTACGCTGTAGCATGTGTCAGTACTTCGTTCATCTTATTGATGGGATACTGGTCTGCTGTATGTGTATTGTGTGTGTTTTCTGGAGCTGCCAGAAACTGGTGCCTTAGACAACAGAAATCTATTGACTCACATTTCTGGAGGCTGGAAGCCCCACATCGAGGTGCCAGCAGGGTGGGTTTCTTCTGAGCACTTCCGTCAAGCCTCCTTCCAGCTTCGAGGTCTGCTGAAAGCGCCTGTGGCAGCACACCTCTGGTCTCTGTATCACGCTGTCCCTGTGTGTGCATCTGTCTCCAGGTTTCTCTTGTTGTAAGACCACCAGTCACATTGCATTAGCATTAGAAATTCATGCTACTCGGGTGTGATCTCACTTTAATGACATCTGCAAATACCCTATTTCCACATAAGGTCACATGCTAAGGTCCTAGGGAGTAGGATTTCAACATATCCGTCCCTTCGAGGGTGGTAAAATGTATTATGACATTATGGATGTACCACTTTTTGTTGATCCACTTAGCAGCTGACACACATTTAGGTTATTTCTGCCTTTGGGCTATGGTGCATCATGTTCTTATGAACATTTGGGTACCAGTATTTGTTTGAGTACTTGTTTTCAATTCTTTAGGGATATATACCTAGGGATGGGATTACTCCATTTGAGGAAATACCAAACTTTTTCACAGCGGCTGCACTGTTTTATCTTCCTACTACTAATGTCTGAGGGTTCCGATTTCTCCCCATCTTTTTTTTTCTTTTGATTCTTTTGAAACAAAGGCTCACGTTATCACCCAGGCTGGAGCGCAGTGGTGTGGACTCAGCTCACTGAAACCTCTGCCTCCTGGGTTCAAGTAATTCACCTGCCTCAGCCACCCAAGTAGCTGGGATTACAGGCACAAGCCACTGCGTCTGGCTAATTTTTGTATTTTTAGTAGATATGGGATTCGCCATGTTGGCCAGGCTGGTCTCGAATTCCTGACCTCAGGGTATCCACCTGCCTTGGCCTTCCAAAATGCTGGGATTACAGGCATGAGTCACCATGCCTAACCAATTTCTCCCCATCTTTGCTACCAGATATTATCTTCTACTGTTTCAAAAAATATTCCAGTGAGTGTGAAGTGGGATCTCATTGTGATGTTGATTTATAGTATATTTTAATGAGCAGATTCCTGAAAAGCATTCAGGTTGTTTCCAGACTTTTGCTGTTAGCACATTAGTCTAATAAAATCTTGGTACATTTTATATTTGGGATGATATGTGAGCATTGTTTTAGGATCGAATCCTAGATGTGGAATTGCTGAAGGGTGTGCACTTGTGTTTAAAATTTGATAAATATTTCCAAATTGCCAAAATATTTTAATAATTTATATTTTATAAAGTATTTAATAATGCATTTTCAGCCTTTTGACAGTTTAGGCTTTCAATTCATTAAAATTCTTAACAATAATAGCATAATAGTTGTAAGTTCCCATTATCCCTGCCCTTGCATCTACCTCTCCAGGCACAAGGTATCTGGAAGTTCATCATGTATTCTTAATATATTAATATTAAAATATCTTAAAATATTAATACTTCCAGTTATAGAATATCATCAGTGAAGACAGATAGTTTGACTTCTTTTTTTCTTACTTGGATGACTTTAATTTTTTCTGTTGGTTGATTGCTCTGGCTAGGACTACTAGTGCTACACTGAACAGGAGATGGTGAGAGTGGGCGTCCTTTTTTTTGTTCCAGTTCTCAAGGGGAATGGTTCTAACTCTTACTTGTTCAGTATGATCTTGGCTGTGGGTTTTCCATAGATGGCTTTTATTGTTTTGAGGTATGTTCCTTTGATGCCTAGGTTGTTGAGGATTTTTATCATGAAGAAATATTAGATTTTTCTGGGTCTATTGAGAAGATCATGTGTTTTTTGCTTTTAATTCTGTGTATGTGGTGAATCACATTTATTAATTTATTAATTTGCACATGTTGAACCAGCTTTTTCCCCAGAAATAAAGCCTACTTGATCATCGTGCATTAACTTTTTGACATGCTGCTGGATTCAGTTTGTTAGTCTTTTGTTGAGAATTTTTGCTCTACATTTATCAGGAATATTGGCCTGAAGTTTCCTTTTTTTGTTGTGTCTCTGCAAGACTTTGGTATCAGGCTAATGGTGGCTTCATAGAATGATTTAGGGAGAAACCGCTCCTCCTTGAGTTTTTGGAATAGTTTCAGTGCATCTGGTAGAATTCAGCTGTGAATCCATCTGGTTCAGGGCTTTTCTTATTTGGTAGGGTTTATTATTATTATTACTGATTCCATTTCTGAACTTGTTATTGGTTTGTTTAGGTTTTCATGTTCTCAAAAGGAGACTTACAAGTGGCCAAGAAACGTGAAAAATACTCATCATCACTAATAATCAGGGAAATGCAAATCAAAACTATAATGATACCATCTCACAGCAGTCAGAATGACTATTACTAAAAAGCCAAATAATAACGGATGCTGGTGAAGCTGCAGGGAAAAGGGAATGCTTATACACTGCTGGTGGGAATGTAAATTAATTCAGCTATTGTGGAAAACAGTTTGAAGATTTTTCAAAATTTCTAAAAAGAGAAGTACCATTCAACCCAGCAATCCCATTACTGGGTATATGCCCTCCCCCTCAAATAAGTCATGCTACCAAAAAGACACATGTGCGTGTATACTCATCACAATAGCAAAGACATGGAATCAACCTAGGTGTCCATGAATAGTGTGTTGGATAAAGAAAATTGGTACATATATATCATGGAAGACTATGCAGCCATAAAAAGAATGAAATCATGTCCTTTGTGGCAACATGGGTGTAGCTGGAGGACATAATCCTAAGTGATTTAATGCAGGAACAGAAAGCCAGATACCATATGTACTCACTTATAAGTGGGAGCTGAACAATGAGTGCTCATGGACACAAAGATGAGAAAAAGAGACCCTATAAACTGCTAGAGGGGTGAGAGCTAGAAGGGGTTGTGGGTTGAACTACCTATTGGGTACTATGCTCACTACCTGAATGATAGGATTTATACCCCAAACCTCAGCATTATGCAATGTGCCCTTGTAACAAACCTGCATATGTACCTCCTACATCTAAAAAGCTGAAATTATTTTAAAAACTTCTGATGATAAAATAACTATTTAATTAAAATAGAACCCCAAAGGCTAATTTGTTTGTAAAAATTTGTTTTGACTTGTTTCTAATATTATTTTTTACTGAACACCCTTTGATGTTTCATCTTCCTGTTTTATTTTCTCCTCTGTGATGACCAATTTTCATTTATATTTTGGGGGGATCATCCTGCCTTCTTTCTATAGACCTCAGTGAAGTCTTGGTATATGAATGATCTGACCTTTGCTTTTTTCATCAGATAGAGTACTTATTTCCCTAAGTTTTTCTCAACCACATCAAACTCATTCTAGTCTTAGGTTTTGCATTGCTATTCCCACTGCCTAGAAGCTACATACTGATGGATTTCTATTTTATCCAAAGGGCTACAATCTGTAACTAGTAGTATTTATTTTGACAAACCGTCCCAAGCTTGGCCAGCAAGATCTCCTTAAGTTGGCTACAGTGTCCTTGCGGAGGAACCAATAGATCAGCAGAATATGCTGTGATGTGGAAACACCTATGAGGCATTGGTCTAGGAGCCAAAGCCCCTTCCTGTCCATACACCCTTATTCCAAGTACCCAGAACAGTGCCTGGCTCTTAATAAGTGTTCTGAATGAATGATGACCTAATGAGTGAATGCATGTGTAGACACCCTGCCTAGACGATCATTCTCTCTTTTCCCATCTATTTATCCTTCCTGAGTGCCCCACAGGTCTCCCATCCAGCTGGGCCCTTCGTTGCAGGGCCCCCATGTTTCTGAACATGGCTCTGTTGTAATATAGTATTGCAATCTAGGCATCTTATTTTTTCTGTGACATATTATGAATATAAGACAAATTACTGCATCTTATTTACGTTTGCATTGCCAGTAAATGTTATGGAACCTGGCATTTCAGCCTCTAAAAGTATTCATTTTAGTTAGAAGACTCAAGAGACAGCAAGGATAGAACAAAAATAAATCATGCCATCATGCTCTTCTTAGTGGATTCTGATGGCATCTAAGATCATGGCCATCTGACTAGCCTACCTGGGTTTCTGATTACACTAGCTCAGAAGGGGGCTGATGAGATTTACGTTGAAGATATTTCATTCTCCCCTGAGTACTTGTAAGGAGGCCATTTGCAGGAGGATTTGAGGAGCCCCCTGAGCGGGAGCTCTTTGCAAGAGGAAAGAGTTAATCCAGATTAATCTCATTGGCTCTACTCAATGCCAGGACACTATAGTCACAGAGATTACATCATTTTGAGAACTCTGATGTTGAGGTAAGAGACTGGTATGACTAATTTCCTGGTCCCTATAGGATAAAGTGAAAAAACCAGCAGAAACCAGCAGATAGCAAAGAAAATTATCCCTAGTTGCCCTCATCTCATTGCTCATTAGCATCGGATACCCATATCAGCGCCATGACCGTTTACAAGTGCCATGGCAATGACCGGGAAGTCACCATCCTTTTCCTAGATAATTCTAAATAACCCTCCCCTAAATTTGCAATAATCCACCTCTTAATTTGCACGCAATTGAAAATAGGTGTAAGTGGGTATAAATCCAGTTGCCACTGGAGGCAATGGGGCAGTGAACAGAGTAACAACAGCAGCAATGCCTTTGCAGGCAGCCTCCTTTGCTGAGCACAGGACTGGTGATGGCTGCTGGACTCCGTGAGATGGAGAGTCAATCTCACATTCAAGGGTTCATCAACCACTGATGTGTTTTTATTTCCTTCTATATGATTTTAAGATGTGGTTTCTGCATTCTGTAAAGAAACATATCAAACAAAAAGAAAGCACTGTCTTTATTACAAAAAAAAAATACAGTTACTAACAACCCATACACTGCCAACTGTGGGAACACTGCCTATGAATTAGCCCTGCTGTGTGAGGAGTGGTGTCATTCAATAAGATTGCTGTCTAATGTCACTGGCTCGCCCTTGAATTCTTCCCTGAGTGAAGCCAAGAACCCTCCTGGGCTATGTCCTATTCTGGGGGCTCGCTTGTCCTGCATCAGTGTCTGTCACCTGATCTTTTCTTCTGATGCAGCAAAACCAATTGGCTTTGGCTGGACCTTATGGAGGACACGGCTGATGGTGAAAGTAAAAATAAAACATCTGACTGTCTTATCAGGTACCTCTACTTTGAACCAGAAAGTCTGGTATTTTAGACTCGTGCCTATGAAATGAAAATGAGGAAAAACCAAACCAAACCAAGCCCTAGAGAGTCGTGTTCCTTCTTATTGTAACTAACTTCGTTTCAGCATAATTCTTGATTGGTACTTGAACTACAGTGGTTTGGAATATTCAGCTTTTAATATCTTGCTCTATTTAGTGGTCTCAAAGTAAATGTTTGCAAAGGAGCCCTGCTGTCATTTCATAAAGTGATGAATCCTTTATTAGAAAGGGCAATTTTACCCTTGAGTTTCATTTTGGGTATTCAGGTGCTGATATTGTGTACTCTGTTTGACAGTGTAAAATGCTCTTCTGTTCCACCAGTGAAAAGGGCTCTACTATATATATATATATATATTCTCTTTATTGCTTGTCTTGATATGCTAGCTAGCTGAGGGAAGCTCTAAAAGAAACCATTTTCCTCCCATTCCCTGGAGAAGACACCCTGCAGCTTTGACCCCGGAAGCTTCAAGAACATCAGAGAAGACAGGAGCAGAGGAGCTCTGTGCAGGTGACCAGAAGAGAAAGGCTGAATCTCAACAGGAGTCTAAGGAAGAAAATAAAAACAAAAGCAAAACCCCGAGCAGGCGTGGAGTGGCTTTGTCTTGCTGTCCAGTCTGAGTTCTGAACACATGTGATATTTTATTACCACTTCCAGAAATACTTGAAGGATCTGAGATTCTGCCATTGCCTCTGAACCACAGTGTTGCTGGGAAGGCAGCCTCTCTTAAACCCAGGGAAGCTTGGCACATTATCAGCTATATTATTTCATAGACATCCTATGATTCTAGTAGTTGTGAATGTAATTTCTCTATTTCATTTTGTAATTGGTTATTACTGGTAAAAGCAAAAATGCAATTGATTTTTTTGTGTTTATATTTTGTACAGCAATCTTGCTGAACTATCATTTCCCAGCCTTCTTGGCAAAGAAAAACCATTGTCCTTAATGGGTAAAGCTTTTTTGGTCTTTTAGTATTGTTGTAGCTATGTCTTTCTATTCTCTTAGTCATTGCCCCTAATTTTATATATCAGCCTAACAATAACTAGATATTGATTATTTCTGCCCTGGTCATGGTCTTATCCAATAAACTGTATATAGGCTGTGGCTGGTGACATTCCATTGTGGGCAGTTCTGCAGAGAAACCAATTCTGTGATTCAGGAGGGCAGGGAGACTCTCTCTCTAAAGTGATGCCCTGGAGCAGGAGAAGTGGGGTTTCCCCCATATGTCCTGGGACAGAAAGGTACAGCTGAGGACGTTTAATTGCTTGGTGACCATCCTCATTATGGATGCAGGAGAGGCAGAAGAAACCTTATAGGGAGCTGAGATTTCATTTATTTCATCTACTGGCAGGGGCTGAGTGTCATGCTGGCAGAGGCAGGCAGGACTGGGATGCAGAGTGCAGGACATGAGAATATGCACAGGGCAATGGGATGTAGGTGCCAGGGACTCAGTGACTGGGTGGGTGCAGGGAAGGGACGGGTGCAGGGGTACAGGGCCATATGGACCACCTCAGGCTTGGCCCCCGGCTCTCCAGCACCGATACTCAGAGCATGTATATCTCAAAGACAGTGAATCAATTAGTTTTAATTATCTGCTTTGCATTAGGCATTGCTTTTATTAAAAGCTTGTAAATCAATCACATAAACACAAAAGGAGTGCTGATGATTCTTACCTCTATTCCTACAATAGTTGTTTATATTTCAAATCTAACAGAACCTTAAAAACACGTATTTAAAAGGTGAATTTCTGTGCATAGCTCTTATGAGAAATGGAATGGTTTTTATAATTTATTGAGAAAATCATTGGGCCTTTGTCCTTTAACCTGTTAAAATTGAGAATAATATTTATAGACTTTCTAATATTAAATCCTATTTCTATTTCTGCCATAACTGCAATGTAGACACAGGGATTATCATTTTTGATATGCACTGCTGGGTTAGGTTTGTGACTATTTTATTTAAAGGATATTGAAACAATGTTCAGGAGTGAGTTTGATCTGTAATTTTCTTTTCTTTTCTTGTTTGCTTTTCTATCATGTACTATTTTTGTTTGGCTTGAGTATCAAGGCATACTGATCTCATAGAAAGGTTTGGAATATTTTTTCTTCCTATGCGCTGGGAGAATTCGTATAAGCTTAAAAGTTTGGTAGAAATGTTCTGTAAAACCATGATAGCTGGATATTTTTCCCTGTAGGAAGATTTTTAACTGATGCCTCAAAATTTTTGCTAGTTCTAGTGTTACTCAGAATTTTCTGTGACTCAGCTTTGCTAAGTTATATTTTTCTAGAATTTCTTCATTTTGTTTAAGTTTTCAAATTGACTAGCAAAAAGTTACTGGTGTTGTATTTTCCCTTTTGCTTTATCTGCAGTTTGTCTACCCCCGTTCCTGGTATTGCCTATTTGGGCCTGCTCTTTTGCGCTCCCGATCAGTTTCACTAGACGGTTGTCTATTGCATTAACCTTTTCAAAGTGCCAACTTTTGGTTCTATTTCTCTATTGGATATTTATTTAATTGATTTCCAGTCCTCTTTTTATTATCTCCTTGCATTTACTTTATTTGGGTCTATTCAGTGCTTCACTTTCTAACTTTTTAAGCTATATGTTCAACTTGTTAATATTTAGCGTTTCTTCTTTTAAATAAAAGAGTGTAAGGCTAAAAATACTCCCTGTAAGTGTTAGTTTATCTGCATCTGACAGTTTTTAACGTAGTATTTTCATTATCATTAAATATTTCTAAATTTCTACTTCAATTTCTTCTTTGTCTCATGAATACTTTAATAGTGGGTCTTTTATTTTCCAGTCGGTAGAGGCCTTTTACTTTCCTTTCTCTTGCTGATACCTAACTGCATCATAGTCACGCAGCATAATCTGTAGGATACAAATTATTTGAAAGCTGTCGAGACTTGTCTTACCTTTTTCAGCATGGCCGATTTTGGTAAATGTGTGTGTTTCTGAGATCAGTGTGATTCCCTAATTGTTGGATGCGGAATTCTATATATGTCCATTAAATCACGCTGATGATGTGGCTCAAAACTTCTGTCGCTTTGGTAATTTTTCCTTTTTGATATAACCATAATTGAGAAGGTTTTGAAAGATCACACTAGGATGATACATTTTTCGTTTTCTCCCGGTATATCTGTCAATATTTAATTCAGGCATTTAGTAACAGTTTTAAACTTCACAGAGGTTTAAAATTGCTAAACTCTATTATTGAATGATTTTTACAAATCATTTTTTAGTGACTATGATTAAAATTCTTTGTGCTCTAAAGTTTATTTTAACTGATGCTAACACAGTGATCTCAGATTTCTTTTGATTAGCATTTGCCAAGCATACTTTTCTGTTATTTTAATTTAATGCTCTGTGTGCCTGTAAGTTCAAATGTATCTCCTACAGATAGCATACAGTTGGATTTTAAAAAAAATCTAATCTGGCACTCTTTAATTTTCATTGTTGAGTATGGTCCATTTATTTTACCTCTATTTAAATATTTGGACTTGCTTCTCTGTCATCTTGAAACTGAAAATACCTTTGAATAAGGGGCCTTGTGATTTCATTTTTCACTGAACCTCACAAATTTTGTAGCTGTCCCTGCAGGAGGGGAGCAGGCCAGCTATGCAGGGGAGGCCAGCACCAACCCTGGGAGGTGGACATCAGCTGGCTGGGTTGGAATTGGTTCTGAGTTCCTGGACATTTCTTTCCTGCTGATGATCTGATTCTCTTCCTATGCTATAGTTTCTTTTCTTTTTTTTTTCTTTTACTTTAAGTTCTGGGGTACATGTGCAGATCTTGCGGGATTGTTACATAGGTATACACATGCCATGGTGGTTTGCTGTCTCCATCCCCCTGTCATCTACGTTAGGTATTTCTCCTAATGTTATCCTTCCACAATCTCCCCACCCCCTGCTATCCTTCCCCTAGCCCCCACCTCCCAACAGACCCCAGCGTGTGATGTTCCCCTCACTGTGTCCATGTGTTCTCATTGTTTAACACCCACTTATGAGTGAGAACATGTGGTATTTGGTTTTCTATTTTTGTATCAGTTTGCTGAGAATGATGGTTTCCAGATTCATCCATGTCCCTGAAAAGGACATGAACTTATCCTTTTTTATGGCTGCATAGGATTCCATTGTGTATATGTGCCACATTTTCTTTATCCAGTCTATCTTTGATGGGCATTTGGGTTGGTTCCAAGTCTTTGCTATTGTAAACAGTGCTGCAATGAACATACATGTGCATATGTCTTTATGATAGATCAATTTATAACCCCTTGGGTATATACCCAGGAATGCATTTGCTGGGTCAAATGTTATTTCTATTTCTAGATCCTTGAGGAATCCCCACAATGCCTTCCACAATGGTTGAACTGATTTACACTCCCACCAATGGTGTAAAAGTGTTCCTATTTCTCCATATCCTCTCCAGCATCTGTTGTTTCCTGATTTTTTAATGATTGCCATTCTAACTGGCACAAGATGGTATCTCAATGTAGTTTTGATTTGCATTTTTCTGATGACCAGTGATGATGAGCATTTTTTCATATGTTTTGTTGGCAGCATAAACATCTTCTTTTGAAAAGTGTCTGTTCATATCCTTTGCCCACTTTTTGATGGAGTTGTTTGTTTTCTTTCTTGTATATTTGTTTTAGTTCTTTGTAGATTCTGAATATTAGCCCTTTGTCAGACAGGTAGCTTGCAATAATTTTTTCCCATTCTGTTGGTTGCTGGTTCACTCTAATGATTGTTTCTTTTGCTGTGCAGAAGCTCTAACGTTTCATTAGATCTCATTTGTCTATTTTGGCTTTTGTTGCCATTACTTTTTGTGTTTTAGTTGTGAAGTCCTTGCCTATGCCTATTTCCAGAATAGTATTGCCTAGATTTTCTTCTAGGGTTTTTATGATGTTAGGTAAGGAAGGGGTCCAATTTCAGCTTTCTGCACATGGCTAGCCAATTTTCCCAAACCATTTATTAAACAGGGAGTCCTTTCCCCTTTGCTTGTTTTTGTCAGATTTGTCAAAGATCAGATGGTTGTAGGTGTGTGGTGTTACTTCCAAGGCCTCTGTTCTGTTCCATTGGTTTATATCTCTATTTTGGTACCAGTACCATGCTGTTTTGATTACTGTGGACTTGTAGTATAGTTTGAAGTCAGGTAGCATTATGCCTCCAGCATTGTTCTTTTTGCTTAGGATTCTTTTGGCTCTTTTTTGGTTTCATATGAAGTTTAAGTTGTTTTTTTCCTTTAAAAAAAATTCAATGCTATCCCCATCAAGCTTCATTTTGAAGGTCACTGGTAGCTTGATGGGGATAACATTGAATCTATAAATTACTTTGGGCAGTATGGCCATTTTCACAATATCGATTCTTCCTAACCATGAAAATGGAATGTTTTTCCATCTGTTTGTGTCCTCTCTTATTTCCTTGAGCATGGTTTGTAGTTCTCCTTGAAGAGGTCCTTCATATCCTTTGTTAGTTGTATTTCTAGGTATTTTATTTTCTTTGTAGCAATTGTGAATGGGAGTTTGCTCATGATTTGGCTCTGTTTGTCTGTTATTGGTGTACAGTAATGCCTGTAATTTTTGCACATTGATTTTGTATCCTGAGACTTTGCTGAAGTTGCTTTTCATCTTAAAGAGATTTTGGTCTGAGATGAGGGGTCTTCTAAATATACAATCCTGTCATCTGCAAATAGAGACAATTTGACTTCCTCTTTTCCTAATTGCATACGCTTTATTTCTTTTTCTTACCTGATTGCTTTGGCTAGAAATTCCAGTATTATGTTGAATAGGAATGGTGAGACAGGGCATCCTTGTCTAGTGCCAGTTTTCAAAGGGAATACTTCCAGTTTTTGCCCATTCAGTATGATATTGGCTGTGGGTTTGTCATAAATAGCTTTTATTATTTTGAGATACATTCTATCGAGACCTAGTTTATTAAGAGTTTTTAGCATAAAGGGCTGTTGAATTTTGTTGAAGGCCTTCTCTGCATCTATTGAGATAATCATATGCTTTTTGTCTTTGGTTTTGTTCATGTGATGAATTACATTTATAGAATTGTGGATGTTGAACCAGCCTTGCATCCCAGGGATGAAGCCTATTTGATCATGATGGATAAGCTTTTAGATGTGCTGTTGCATTCAGTTTGCCAGGATTTTTTGAAGATTTTTGCATCAATGTTCATCATGGATATTGGCCTGAAATTTTCTTGTTTAGTTGTATCTCTGCCAGATTTTGGTGTCAAGATGATGTTGGTCCTGTAAAGTGAGTTAGGGAGGATTCCCTTTTTTTGTATTGTTTGGAATAATTTCAGAAGGAGTGGTACCAGTTTCTCTTTGTACGTCTGATAGAATTCGGCTGTGAACCTGTCTGGACCTCGACATTTTATGGTTGGTAGGCTGTTAATTGCTGCCTCTATGAGCTGAATTTACAGAACATTCACTATAGGTTAGGTGTTGTGCAAATAGTAAGGCATTTAATTCTCACAATAAAACTATGGGCAGAATTATTAGCCTCTATATAAATGGGGAATAATAGTTTCCTAGGCTTATAAAACTTTATAGCCAAGGAAATGGAAGCTTGGAAGTTATGTAACTTGCAGAAGTTCAACTCTAGCCAATGGCAGGACCTAGATCCAACCTCAGGCATGTGTCACGGTGCCTTGTGGTGTCTAGTCAGGACACTCTCCAACCCCTTCTGACTGCTTGTTTTCTGACCGGGGTTTAGCAAAACACTTATTCCAGAATTAGTTTCCTGATGATCCCAATCTCCCCTTGTCTTCCCACGTGCTGTGTTTGTTTCTCCAGAAGTCCTAGCCTCCGTTTTTGTCTTCAGGTGTGATATCATCCAATGCCAATGGCCCCAGCCACTGTGTTCAGGTGGAAAGGCATGCCTCCCTGTGCTGGTAGGATTTCTGGAGCTGCGTCTGCCTGTGACACCTGGCTACCTGCCTCTATCTACAGGGTCACAGCTTGGCACTATACTTACTGAACCACCCATCTGTCTACTGGGGGTTCCCTGCTCCTCCCTTGCAGGGCCCAGGTTTCTTGCTCTACCCCAACCTCCTTGCTCTATTCAACAATGTTTGACTGGATGCACCTATGGAAGAAGACTAACACATTTTGTTTTTGTCTCCCAAATTCTATCAGAGATTGCAGGGCCTACTGCTTTGAAGGATGTTGGTTTACCTTCCCAATTATTCTTGTTATTGGCCTCCTCCCTCTGTTTTAGTTTTACAGTCAGACTCCTTTTCTACTGTTCACCTGGATACATACTGTTTCCCTCCTTTTGGCCTCTTCAAACGCTGGGGTCATGACATCTTTTTGACATTCCACTAGAAAAGATGATCTCCTCCCTCCCAGTCCCCCTTATCTCCTTCTACTTTGCTGTCTCAATCTGGAGTCAGCTCAGCCTCCACCCAGGAACACAACCCTGAAGAAGACAGACAAAGGGCACATGCACACATCAACACAACACACAAGGTTCATTTTCTCCTCCAACTCAAGTCCTGCACTGCTGGTCCACACTCATTTCCTCACTAACCCCTCAACCAAAATTCCTACCGACCTGCCCTGTAGGCAGAATTGCCTTTCATCCCCATCCACTACTGTCAAACCACCATGTCCCTGCCCCTGTATGGTCCTATGTAAACCATGTGATTATTTCACTTCTGATGTCCTTCTACAATGGCAACCATGTTATTACATTGTAAACTCCAGAAGGGTAGAAACTATGATTTCCAGTTCTTTAGAATAACTGCAGAAACTGGTATGTCACTTGTGCATAGTAAATGCTTATGTGGATGAATCTTAGCTATTCAGAATTCCCAATTAGAAAATCTTACAAAGCCTGATACTGTCTCAGCTGCAAAAAGAAGTCGTGGGTTCTGCACAATTACAAATAACATCTCAAACCAGCTCTGTACCTTTTTAAAGCATAGAGAATGCTGTTTTAGTCCATTGCATTATGTGCATTTGTATATAAATTTACAGGCTTTTGGTGTGTGTTTCATAAACTATTGTTTTTACTCCTATGTGCTTGACTCTGTTAATATTTTATTCAACCTATTATAAAAGTAAACTAAACAGTTGTTATGACCATGTTCTAATGTAACCTTCTCTTAAATAAATGCCACGTTGTATAGACTACAGTTTTAATGTAAAACGTTATTAGTTTTTTTTCACATATGTGCCAAGCAATTTGGTGTTTGGAATCTCTCGAATTCCTCTTTTTAGTAAAATTCTCTTGTTAATACATTTGGAACAGGAATTTTGTTATTGTTTGTTTGTTTATTTATTTATTTACTTATTTATTTATTTATCTTTAGACAGAGTCTCACTCTGTTTCCCAGGCTAGAGTGCAGTGGCCTGATCTTGGCTCACTGCAACCTCCACATCCCAGGTTCAAGTGATTCTCTCACCTCAGCTTCCCAAGTAGTAGCTGGGATTACAAGCATGTGTTAACATGCCCAGCTAGTTTTTGTATTTTTAATAGAGACGGGATTTCACCATGTTGACCAGGTTGGTCTTGAACTCCCAACCTCAGGTAATTCACCTGGCTCAGCCTCCCGAAATTCTGGGATTATAAGCATGAGCCACCATGCCCAGCATGGAATTTCATTATTTTTATACTTTTCTTCTCCTTATGTTGTTTCTGAATTCCTTAGTTCTTTTTCCTGTTCCATGTCAGGTTTTCAACTTCTGCCTGCAATAGAGTGTGCTAACTTTTCCTAATGTGTAGCATTCCTAGATTGGTAAGCTAACTCAGTCATACTCATGGACTGTGTCATGTTTTAGTCTTCTTTTCTTATTTGCCCCTGTTAAATATTTTTTGATGGTTGTCTGCATGTGAATAGGGTTTACCATAATATATGCTAATGAAGAAACATTTGTTCTCTTCCATTAATGTGCTATATGTTTTAAGCATTAGGATTACAGACACCTTTAAAATACAGTATTAGTTTTTAATATAATTGCAGGCTTAGCTGGTTCACTTGCAAAGATTAGGCATCAGGTTACTTTCTTTTTGAAGCTTCTAAAACTATTTTATTTTTCATCCTTCTTGAGATTCTATTTAAAAAAATTCTAGGGACATTGATCCATGTTAACAAAAATAAAATCAATTGGTGACCAAGTATAAGTTAAGTTCTTTAACGTCATTATTTTAGACTTTACCCCTGAAAACTAAAACTGTGAAAGAACAAGATACAGTTTAATAGGAAAGAGGAAAATATAATTGTACTCAGTAGGAGGCAATGAATAATTACAATGTGAGCTTTAGCTTCATTGAATAGTCAGTACAGGCCAGAGACCAGAGGGATTGGCAAGTGTGTGTAGGAACGATTGGGAGTAGGAGTGGGCACCGGGTTTGCATCAGGAATATGGAGTTCTGTCTCCAAGGAAAAGCAGGTTTAGAACAAGAAAGGTCAGCCTCCTGGGAGGAAGGAACTGGGGCTGGAAGGGGTGCTGCCTCTTGCTCTTCTCTGGCCTGCTCCCCGGGCTGCCTCTGTTTCAGCAGAGAGACTCTGAAGGCAGAGAGGGTGAGATAGCTACTGTTGGAGAGAAATAGAACCACAGACTAGTTAAAGGTAGTAAAGACAAATTTTATTTGGCATTATGGCAGCAGGGAGAGAGCCTTCCATAAAACTGAGATCATCTCCAGATACAGCAAAGCCAGCTAAAGACTCACGGCCAAGGAGCAGAGGGAGGGGTCAGTGGGTGGAAAGTTACTGAGAGGAGACCTCAACAGCAGGGATTCTTGCTAAAGTTGGACCAAGGACTTAGACATCGAAGATGGGAGATGAGGAACTTGATCAGATGTCAAAGGCCTGGGGATTCTTTCTAAACCACCTTAGTGGGATTCTTGCTAAAACTGAGCCAGTTAGCCTGAGGGCGGGTCCTGAGGCCTACTGGAGCAGACAATGCCCCACACCTGCACTGTCCACTGTGGCAGCCATGGCCATGCTGGTGAGCCTTAAAATGTGGCTGCTGTAGCAGAACTTGTGGTAGGTACATCAGTGACCTCACTACATAGAGACGCCCACATCCTGATACCTGGAAACTGGGAATACAGAGCCCTACACGGGAAAGAAAGACTAAGGTAGAAAACAGAATTAAGGTTGCTAATGAGCGGACCTTTACACAGGAAGATTTTCCTGGGCTATTTGGAGGAACCCAAAGTAATCACAAGGGCCCTTAAAGGTGCCAGAGAGGCACAGAGGAGAAGGAGGAGGGCATGCAGCTTCATGACATGGATGCCAGCTGCAGCTTCGAGGATGGAGGAAGGAGCCACACTCTCTGAAAAGTGGCAGCCTCTGAGGCTGAGAAAGGCAAGGAAACAGGTTCTCTCTTATCACCTCCAGAGGAACCAGTCCTGCCAATGATTTTAGCCCGATGAAACGTGTTACTGAGCTTCTGACCTCCAGAACTCTAAGATAATACTAAGTCATTAAGTTTGTAGTACTTTATTGCAGAACCAATGCAAAACTAATACAGAATTCACATTTTAATTTTAATTCTCGTTCTCTAGTTTAAATTTGAGGAACCCATGTGGCTAGAGGCTTCATTAAGGTTCAGGACGGTGAGGACTGTGGAGCTGTGGTGCTGCCAGGTACAGGTTCTCTGTGATCAGCGATTGGTCCTTTGAAGGTGGCTCCCACCAGCCCCAGAATCCACCCCATTGCCCTTCTTGTCACCTTTTCATCCAAAGAGGACATCAGTGGACAAGCTGGTGAAATCCCAAAGAAGGCTGAGGTTTAGTTAATAATAAGGCACTGGCATTGAATTTTTTAGTTTTGATGAATGTGCCACAGGCCTGTAAGAGGCTAACAATGGGAACAGTTGTGTGACAGGTACCCAGATTCTTTGCACTTTTTACATCTTTTCAGTGAAGGGAAAATTAGTTCAAAATAAGATGTTTGATTTTTTAAAAACATGCAGTGTTTAAAACACTTAGCGGAGTCAATGACACAGTGAGCATTTATAAGTATTTGTTCTCCTTATAACAAAAATTTTAAAAACAGATAATAACCTGCTTTTGATTTCTGGGTGGCTGTAAGTGTGAGTTAGGGGAAGGGCCCCCTTCAAGATCTCTAAGGCCAGGCTGAGGTTGAGGAAAGGGGATTCTGTGGAAGGTTTTGAGTGCAGATGTGGCATACTGATATTTTTGAAAGATAATTCTAATGAGAATTTATAGACAGAAGTGGAGGGCAAGGATCTCTTTGAGGCGACTGTAGTAATTAAAGTGACATGTTATAAGTATCTGATTTAAGCTCTGATGATGACATTAGGATAGAAAGGAGAAAAGTGATGGGAGGTAGCTCTAAGGAAGAAGCAACAGGACTTGGAGATCATCCTAATGTGAGAGAAAGAGGAGGCAGAGGGTGAACGAGCATGCACCTCATGGGCCCTGATGGAAGTCAGAACCACTTGTCGGGTGGAGAGAAGAGCCCTCAGCTACGCAGTGGCAGGGATGGGATTTGGTGCTTTCCTCATCAGGGAATACTCCCATGAGAGCCGTGAACTCAAATCTGGAGCAAAGGGAGGCTCTGAGGTTGTAGGAATGGCTGCTTCTTATTAGGGTGTAGATTGACAGGGAGCTCAAGCTCAAAAACTTGGGATAAAAGAAATCTGATCTTGGGCAGAGGAAAAGGAGCCAGAAAAAGAAAATGAGAAAGAGCTGTGTCAGAGGGTGAGGCTGAGAACTGGGAGAGCTACTGAGAAGCCAAGAGGGAGGAGCAAGTGCCCAGTGCCACTGGAGACCGGCTGTGGGGTTCCTGGATTGTCCCTAACTCAGGAGATTCATCCAAGGACGTTTTAACTGTCAATCAGTTTTGTTTGTGTGGCACTTTCCAGGTGAGAGACAGCAGAATAAATCCACTAAGTCCCCACCAGCGGACCAGAAAACGCCCTTTTACATGAGATTGTTTTCTAGTGGTTACCCTTAACTTGATGCTAATATTTACAAAGCCTGGCTTTGCCACTCCTAACATTGCATTCATCCAGGAGGTCCTAGGGTAAATCCTACCATCGAGGCACACTCATTGCCAGGCTCCTGTTGATATTGACAAAGCCAGTGGAAGGGAAGGAGAGGCCTGAGATGGCAGGGAGGGAGCCCATGGCCTGAAGGCTGCCCTTGTAGTGAGCAGCAGGAGTGAGGTTGTTGCCAGCTTTGGGAGGTCCAGCCCGTAAGCAAAGCCTGGATTAAAGATACCTGCGACCCAGAGTCCAACCTGGAGTCCGGTGAGGTGTGCAGGAATGCTGTATCTGCCAGTGGGTGGGGCTTTGGAGAGAGCCTCCAGCTTCTGAACTTCAGCAGGGAGCCAGGAGTGCAGGCATGCAGGTTTTTAAATTTAAATCTCCAAATCTAGGACCAAAGAGTTGGGTTAGGAGACCAGGCAACATTTATGGGATGAGCATTTAAGTGACTCTCCCCGTCACTTCTGTGATAAATTTCATCTGCAGGTAATCCAGCTGAAGCTCTGCAGGGCCTAAGTTGATACAGAGGTTTAGGCTGCTGATGTATTTTTGTCCACACCCAGGACTGACTCAGGAAGTGGGGAGGGAGGAAGGTCGGCCTGCAGTTGCACCCAGCCGCAAGGCGCTGCAGGAGGCGGAGGACCAAGGCAGGGGCTGGCGATAAGCAATTTCCAAGCCGATGAGAACCGCAGCGCCAAGTGTCGGGTCTGTTTCAGTTCAGTTTTTTCGGTCCTTATTTAGAGGCGAGGGATCACGCTGGACTGACATTGCCACAGCCACTGAGCATGATGATGACAAAGAAGACATCTGGGTCAAGCACCAGGGTCTGGCTGTTGACTCTGCCAGTGTGCTTCAGTGCGCACCAAGAAATTCTGCTTGCACTTGCCTGAGTGAAGTAAACAGGATTTCTAGGAGGTTAATGGCAGCAGAGCATGCATACCTAAGAACAATAGTTGGCCTGCTTTATTCCATTTCAATGTGTCTAAGCTTTTTGTCACACCGTATAAATACAGAGCTGGAAGTTTCCTGTGTTTAAATTACCTAATACCTCTTTTCTTCTTATTTTTTCAGACCTAAGGTCTTTCTTCACTGCTGTCTTTGGGTTTCGTCTCACATCATCTCCTGTTGTAACTGCACACCTCATACGATGGAAAGCTTCTATAGAAGTGCAAGGAATTTCTGTACATCTTTTCAAGTGTAAATCTGAAAAAAATCTTGACTCAGGGCTATGACAGTTGCATAAGTATCCAATCTAATTCACATTCTATAAAAGAGTCAGATAGAATTGTTAAATGAGCTCAACAGAGCAGAATAATCCAAAATGAAAAAAAATCAGAATCCTTTCTGAGTGCTCAATAGAAAGGCTAACTAGACAGCTTGAAGGAAAGGGGCAAAGAGGACTTGTGTTCTTCTGCCTAATTCCAGGCTGCATCCTGTGTCAGCATCCCCATGGGATTGCAGGGAATGGGAACTAGAAATGCACATCTCTGCACCAACATTGGGAAATGATTATTCCTGTGAGATGAAGATCTGCACATGGCGCCATAAGCCTAACATCTGTGTCTGGAAGCTGCAGTCGACTGAGTGCAGCCAGGAGAAAATGCAGACGCTCTGCCTGGTCTTTTCTCCATTGACTGTGACAACCAAAACGAGTGACTGAGACGTAAGTCTCAATTATCAAGGTTTATGAAGCCACCAGCTTTAGGGCGTGTCTGGGTAAGACAGGAGATGCAGACACATCTGTGGCTGTTTTTCTGAAGAGGTTTTCAGGAGATTTAGTAGTTATTTATACATTTCCTTAAAGGGGAGAAGCAATGCAGGAAGAGAGGCAGGTAGGCAGTAAAACATTCCTCTGAGACTTTAGTTACTGCTCAGTGAATTTTACATAAGGTGAATGTTGAAGAGAAAAAGGGGATAAAGAGAGAGGTGATTATACAGATGTCTCTGGGCAGGTGGAGGAATGACTGATCACATCCTGTCTTTTCTCTGCACCTGGAAAAATAAGCTTGTAATCAACATTTTCAGTGTGGAATCCAACAGACTTTACTCTTAGAACATGGACTTAGATTATAGGCCTAAAGTTACAATTGGCATGCCCTGTTTATGGGAGGCCTGTTTGATGGGCTTGTCTCGAACTCCTGAGCAAAGCATTTACTTACGAACGATTGGTGGGGGCAGCCCTTCCGGATGGCCAAGGCCTTTTCCTTTCCGTGGGGATTTGGCTGAAGCATCATGTTAGTAACAGCCTTTCATTTGGAAGAACGGGTTGCATGACTCAGCCTCTAGGCTTAAGCTTCCCTTTTGAAGTTTGGGGATCCTGAGGTTTTTTATTATCCTTTACTACTGCAAAGCAACAAGGGGCCTGCTGCCTGGCCATGGAGACCCAACCTTGTCAGGCCGTGGAGCACCAGCGATACCATCTTCCTGCCCGGTGTGTCCACTTTCTCGAGGAAACGTCCATGGTGTTGAAGGCTAGGGCACCCTCCCTGAGCTCCTGTAGAGACCTCCCTGGGCCCTGCCAAACTGGCCTTTGCCTTTGCTCTCCATGCCCAGGCAGCAGAAGCAGAGCATGCCTCTCGTGCCACCTTAGGCTTAGCTTTGGACACCTGCTTTCATTTCACCCTATAAAGGCCCTTGCTGTGCCTTCCCTTCCTCAGTGCCTCCTGCCTATGACAGCTGTAGGCATCAGTGTAAACCGGATTGTGCACCAGGCACAAATGGACACGAGTTATTTCTGGATGTGGATGATGGAATACCACCGTCCTGCTCCCTGCTCAGAATGTTCAGATCAAACCAATGCACACTGGACCAACATGCCTGCAGCCCAGGTTCTGACAAGGACGTTCTAGGGGAGTGAAGGGAACCATGGAGGACACTGGTGGAGATTCTGAGATCATTGGTGGGCTCTGATAGGCAACTCTGTTGGGGCGGGGACTGGCGGCATGAGGAGGCTGGCCGAGCAGGGAGAGGACGTGCTGTGTGTGCCTCCTCCAGGATGCTACTGGCTGGGGAGTCCCAGGCTGCACCTCTCAGGCTCCACCTCCAAGACTCACACGTTTTGACCACGAGTGAGGCTGCAGTGGAGCAGGTGGCCACTTCCGAGACAGCACACTAGCCTTTCCGTCTGCAGTCACCCGCTGAGCTTCCTCTGCCTCCTGGCAGATCAAAGATACTGACTTAAATGTATCCCTTCAAGGAGAAGGGGGGAAGTCTGACTTTCTCCCTCCTCCCTCGAGGACATGAGGGACTCTGAGAGTTTCCAGTCCAGCGAAGTCGGGTTGGAGGCGTCAGTGTAGAAGAAAGAGCCCCCAAGTCAGGCAGCACCTCGGCCTGTGGCCTTGGTGTTAATTTACTTGTGTGATCCCTGACTGTCCCTTTGCACGCTCCCTAGAAGGAACAATTATCACTTTCTCCTGGTCCTGAGAAAATCACAGTGGACTGAAGGAAACGAGGTTTCGGCCCATGTCCACCAGTCAGGGCACACTTTCACAAAGTCACATGGACTGCTCTGAGCCGTTCGAGTGCTTTACAGCATTAAAGAAAAAAAAGCAAACAGTATATAATAAGCTATTGATGTACAATTACTATGTGTTAAGTAAAAAATAAAGAAAAAAAGCAGTAAGAACAACAACTAGATATTGAAACAATTTCTTGGCAATTGGGCCTATGGTAAGTAATTTTTTAAAATGTTGTTGATTTTTCTAACATGTTATCTTGATTTTCATTAAATAATAAAATTATCTCAATGAACCTAAATCAATTTTGCTTTTTAAAATAAATTTCTGTATTTTTTTCTGAGATATGTGCATGTGTATCACTGAGTATGTATAAATAATGGCCGTGCATCCACAGGTGTTTAATCAGGAAAGTACTAAGTTAAATCCTCCTGAAATTTGGCAACATGGACAGAAAGACTTAAAAACTAACACGTATTTTGACCAAACAATTATTTTCTCTTTAAATATGAAATAAGTTTTAAGAAGGTACTCTAGAAAGTAATTAGGCATATTCCGAATTGTATATACAATGATCGTTGTTACAGTATTTTTTCAAAGCAAAAATTAGAAAGAACATATAAATCTAACAAGGCTGATTAAGTAGCTAAGTGCATTATGAACTCATTCAAAAATGCATTGCAGGAGAAGACTTAATGATACAGTAAAATGATTGCCATAGTTTTTTAAAAGAGCAAGTTACGTAACAGTGTGTACTTTACGTTCTGAGAGTTGTAGGAAAAGTGCCTATACAATCAAAGAAAAGAGAACATACAGAATGTTTAAGTGATTATTTGGGGATGGTTTAATGATGATTTTCATTTTTCTTTCTTGGACTTTCTAATTTTTTCTCAAGTCTATAATATGTAAGCATTAAGTTTGGTTAGCAAAGAATAATAGTGATACAAAAAATGAACTTCTTTATGTATAGAATTTTTAAAATGTTTAATAGGATATTATTGACATTAATTACACTGCACATATTTAAAAAGTACAATTGGTAAGGGCTTGATCAATGTACACACCTGAGGAATCATCATCACAATCAAGATAACAAGTGCACCCATCACTGCTGAGTGTCTGCACGCCCCTTGGCAATCTCTCCCTCCCAACTCCTTCTGCTGCCCACTCCCCATATCTGAGCAATCCCTGATCTACTTCCTGCTGCTCTGTCACTGGAGTCTAGTTTGTACTGTTTACAATTTAATGTAAATGAAACCATACAGTATTATACTTCTTTGATCTATATTCTTTCACACAGTATAATTATTTCAAATTATTGCAAGTTGCGGCATGTGTCAATAGATCATTATTCTTTATTGCTCCCTAGTATTTTTTTTATTTTCTTATACTTTAAGTTCTGGGATACATGTGCAGAATGTGCAGGGTTGTTATATAGATATACACGTGCCATGATTGTTTGCTGCATCCATCCCCCGTCATCTACATTAGGCATTTCTCCCAATGTTATCCGTGTTCAATCTCCCCACTCTTCCTATCCCTCCTCTAACCCCCAACCCTTAAACAGGTCCCAGTGTGTGATGTTCACCTCCCTGTGTCCATGTGTTTTCATTGTTGAGCTCCCACTTATGACTGAGAACATGCAGCATTTGGTTTTCTGTTCCTGTGCTATTTTGCTGAGGGTAATGGCTTCCAGCTTCATCCATGTCCCTGCAAAGGACATGATCTCATTCCTTTTTATGGCTGTATAGTATTCCATTGTGTATATGTACCACATTTTCTTTATCCAGTCTGTCATTGATGGGCATTTGGGTTGATTCCATGTCTTTGCTATTGTACATACTGCTGCAGTGAACATACAAGTGCATGTATCTTTATAATAAAATGATTTCTATTCCTTTGGATATATACTCAGTAAAGGAATTGCTGGATCAAACAGTATTTCTGCCTCCAGGTCTCTGAGAAATTGCCACACTGTATTCCACAATGGTTGAACTAATTCATATTCCCACCAACAGTGTAAAAGCATTCCTATTTTTTCCACAGCCTTGCCAACATCTGTTGTTTCTTGACTTTTTAATAATAACCATTCCGACTGGTAGGAGATGGTATCTCATTGTGGTTTTGCTTTGTATTTCTCTAAGGATCAGTGATGTTGAGCATTTTTTCATGTTTGTTGGCTGCATGTATATCTTCTTTTGAGAAGTGTCTGTTCATGTCCTCTGCCTACTTTCTAATGGGGTTGTTTATTTCTTGTAAATTTGTTTAAGTTCCCTGTAGATTCTGGATATTAAACCTTTGTCAGATGGATAGATTGCAAAAATTTTCTCCCATTCTGTAGTTGTCTGTTAACTCTGATGATAGTTTCTTTTGCAGTGAAGAAGCTCTTTAGTTTAATTAGATCCCATTTGTCAATTTTGGCTTTTGTTATAACTGTTTTTGGTGTTTTTGTCATGAAACATTTGCCCATGCCTACATCCTGAATGGTGTTTCCTAGATTTTCTTCTAAGGTGTTTATAGTTTTGGGTTTTACATTTAAGTTTTTAATTCATCTTGAGTTAATTTTTGTATAAGTTGTAAGGAAGGGTCAGTTTCAATTTTCTGCTAATGGCTAGCTAGTTTTCCCAGTGACTTTGCCACACAAAATAATTTGAGAGAGAATCCAAAGTAAGAGTAAGCAAAGAAATTTATTGCGAAGCAAAAGTACACACTGAGAAGCAGAGCAGGCTCCTTAAGATGACAGGCAGAAGCTAGTGCCTTAAGAGGAATTCCTTTTATGGGAGCAGTTCCTATATATTAAAAAAATTCCTGTGAGGTGCAAAGTATGCAAAGGTTGCACATGCACTCAAACTCTAAGTTGCATTGCATGTATCATTAGTATATAAAATCCCTGCCTGTGGGTGTGCTTTTTACTATTAAGATGAGGAAAATCTTCCTATAAGCAAAACCGTGAGCCTAGCTGCACATGTGGGACCCAGAGAAGTCCCCGTCCCCACCCTTCCCTCAGGTAGGAATTTGTAGCAAATAATTCCTTGAGCTTTTTGTGCTGATTGATTGGCTAGAGACTAAGGAAACTATATCAGATATAAGGGGTTTTTGTTGTCTTTCTTAGGCCCTGATTGGGTGTCAGGAATGTGCAACCATCTGGCGGTCAGCTGGTGTCCTGCAGGGCTGCTTACCTGGTGTCCTGTAAGGCTGCATACCTGGTGTCTCACAGGGCTGCTTACCTGGTGTCCTGCAGGGATGCTTACCTTGCAAAAGAGTTAGGTGCTGACACATCACGAGGGCACAAGCATGAGGAGCTTGCTGCATGTGAAAGGCACCCAAAGGGCTTCATACAAGGGGACAAGTCAGTATGGTCCCCCAATCTTACTCACCCTGCCTCACTAACAGCAGTGAAAAAGAGTTCCAGTTGCTCCATATCCTCACCTGCACTTGGTGTGGCCGGTCATTTTAACTTTTAGCCATTCTAATATAATTAAAAATGCTATCTCATTGTGATTATAATTTGCGTTTTCTTAATAATGAACCATGTTGAACATCTTTTCATGTGTTCATTTAACTACATAAGTTTTTTTGTGAAAGTGTCTGTTAAATATCTGAAGAAGAAAATACCTCCCAACTTACTGTATAAGGCCAGTGTTACTCTGATAACCAAGTAATGTTCATTCCAGGAATTCGAAGCTTGTTTATCATTAATCGTGTTAAGCAACTAGGAAAGGAAGAATATGTGATAATCCCAAAAGATATAGAAAATCTAGTTGGCAAAATCCAACATGTATTCTTGATTTAAAAAAAATCTTTCAATGAATTAGGAATAAAGGGGAGTTTCTTGACTTGATAAAATGCATCTATGTATGTATGTATGTATGTATGTATGTATGCATATATGTATCTATCTATCTATCTACCTATCATCTATTATCTATCTACCTATCTGTCTGCCTACAGATAGCATCATGCTTAATGGAAAAAAGGTTGAATGGTTTCCCATAAACTGAGGAACAAGACTGGGGTGTCCTCTTCTGCCATTTCTATTTGACTGGTACTGAAGGTTCTAAATAGTGCAGTAAGGCAGGAAAAATGAAAAAAAAAAATGTATTGTGATTATAAAGGAAAGAGTACAATGTCTTTATTCATGAATGTCATGTCTATGTAAAAAATTAGGTGGAATGTTCCAGAAATCTCTATTTTATTTTATTTATTTTTTTAGACAGACTCTTAACTTGTCTCCCAGGCTGGAGTGCAGTGGCACAATCGCTGTTCACTACAACCTCTGCCTCCCCAGTTCAAGCATTTCTTGTGCCTCAGCCTCCTGAGTAGCTGGGATTATAGGCATGTGCCACCACACCCAGGTAAGGCTAATTTTTGTATTTTTAGTAGAGATGAGGTGTCGCCATGTTGGCCAAGTTGGTCTCAAACTCCTGGCCTCAAGTGATCCCCACACCTCAGCTTCCCAAACTGCTTGGATTATAGAAATGAGCCACTACTGCCAGCCCCAGAAAACTTTTAGAACAAATAAATAAGTTTAATGAGATTTCAGAATAGAAAAACAGTATGCAAAAATTGAGGATAAATCTTAAAATGATGTGAAATACTTATGCGTTGGAAACTACAAAACACAATTGACTACCTAAAGAAATTGACAGGTATTTAGGCTATATCCTTAGGTCAGATATTGTTAAGAAGTCAATTCTGCCCACATCGCTTTATAGATTCAACTTAATTCCAATAAAAATCAATGCATCTTTTTAGATTGTGTAAATTGACAGATTGAGTCTAAACTTCATATGGAACTTCAAAGGATCTAGAATAGCAAGTAAATGTTTCTTCATTTTTGTTTTCATTTTTTTTAAAATAAAGTTGGTGAAAAAAAGCTACCTTACTCAAAGACTCATTATAAAGACACAATAATCAAGAGGGTATGATGTTGGTGTAAAGGTAGACAAATAGATGAGTGGGACAGAATAAAGTCCACAAGCAAACCCACACATACATGGGTAATGAATTCCACCAAAGATGCAAAGGTGATGCAGTAGAGAAAGGAAACAGCAAAAACATTGTATGCCTTGCACTATATTAAAAAATGGATTCAATAGAACATAACTGAGCTGCATTATCTTTCTCATCATTCTCATCCTTCAGCCTCTCCTGGGCAGCTGTCCCAGTGTCCACCTGTGGCCCCATAGTAATAGTTAATGATACTCTCTTCATTGTATCTTAATGTAAAATCTAAAAAAATACACTTTTAGGAGAAACAAACATTTATGATCATGGATTAGGCAAAGATATTTTTAGATATAACTCAAGAAGCATGATAGCAAAATGACAAATTAATAAGTTGGACGTCATAAAGTCAAACACATTTGCTTTCTGAAAGGCATTATGAAGATAAAGAAAAGCCACAGATTGAAAGACAATATTTGCAAATCTCATTTATGATAAAGCTCTTCTGTCCAGAATATAGAAAGAACCTTCAAAGCTCAATAAAAATAACATAATTAAAGTTTTAAAAGTACTATATTTATTTTTAAAATTACAGTTAGCCATTTGACATTTTTAAAGATCTTTTTTTTTCTTCATTTTTTTGTATATGTTGCCATTGAAAAAATCAACTACTGGGTCAGAAATAAGAATCTACCTATATTTTTCATGATTCCAGTAATTGGCAACAGAACATCTACTGAAAATTCCATTCTTCCCTTAAAATGCTCAGTGAAACAGAAGACTATGGATCAGACATTTGAAATCTCAGCTTTGTGACTCACTCATGCTTTTCCTTAGTTTAAATCTGTAAGGTGTCATATTAGTCTATTTTTATGCTACAGATAAAGATGTATCTGAGACTGGGTAAATTACAAAGAAAGAGATTTAGTGGACTTACAGTTTCATGTGGCTCAGGAGGCCTCAAAATCATGGCAGAAGGCAAGGAGGAGTAAGTCACATCTTATGTGAATGGCTGCATGCAAAGAGAGCTTGTGCAGGGGAGCTCCCATTATTAAAAACATCAGATCTCATGAGAATTACTCACTATCATGAGAACAGTGCCAGAAAGACCCACCTCCTTAATCCAATTACCTCCCATCAGGTTCCTCTCACAATACATGGGAATTGTGGGAGTACAATTCAAGATGAGATTTGGGTGGGGACACAGAGATAAGCTATATCATCCCATCCCCAGCCCCTCCCAAATCTCATGTCTTCACATTTCAAAACCAATCTTGCCTTCCCAACAGGCCGCCAAAGTCTTATCTCATTTCAGCATTAATTCAAAGTCTACAGTTCAAAGTCTCATTCAAGAAAAGACAAGCCCCTTCTGCCTATGGACCTGTAAAATCAAAAGCAGATTAGTTAGTTTCTAGAATCAATGGGGGTACAGGCATTGGGTAAGTACAGTCAATCCAAATAAGATAAATTGGCCCAAAGGGGCTACAGATCCCATGCAAGTCCAAAATCCAGTGGGGCAGTCAAATCTTAAGTCTCCAAAATGATATCCTTGACTCCATGTCTCACATCCAGGTCACACTGATGGAAGAGGTTGGTTCTCATGGCTTTGGGCTGCTCCATCCTGGTGGCTTTGCAGGGTACAGCCCATCTCCTGGCTGCTTTGATGAGCTGGCATTGAGTGTCTGCAGCTTTTCCAGGCACACAGTGAAAGCTGTCAGTAGATCTACCATTCTGGGGTCTGGAGGACGGTGGCCCTCTTCTCACAACTCCACTAGGTGGTGCCCCAGTAGAGACTCCGTGTGGGGGCTGTGACCCCACATTTCCCTTCTGCACTGCCCTAGCAGAGGTTCTCCCTGTAGGCCCCACCCCTACATCAAACTTCTGCCTGGGCAGCGAGGCATTTCCATACATCCTCTGAAATCTAGGCAGAAATTCCCAAACCCCAATTCTTGATGTCTGTGCACTCACAGGGTCAACAACACATGGAAGCTGCCGAGACTTGGGACTTGCACCCTCTAAAGCCATAGCCTGAGCTCTACGCTGGCCCCTTTTAGCCACAGTTGGAGTGGCTGGAAGGCAGGGTCCAGATGCGTTGCACTATGTGCAACCAAGTCCCTAGGCTGCACATAGCACAGGGACCCTAGGCCTGGCCAAGAAAAACACAATTTCCTCTTTAGCCTCTAGGACTGTGATGGGAGAGGCTGCCATGAAGACCTCTGACATTCCCTGGAAACATTGTCTCAAGGATTAACATTTGGCTCTTTGTTACTGATGAAAATTTCTTCCACCAGCTTGAATTTCTCCTCAGAAAATGCAGACAATGGGATTTTCTTTTTTTATCACATTGTCAGGCTGCAACTTTCCTAAATATTTATGCCCTCCTTTTATTATAAAATTGAATGCCTTTAACAATACGTAAGTCACCTCTTGAATGCTTTGCTGCTCAGAAATTTCTTTCACTAGATACCCTAAAGCATCTCTCTCATTTTCAAAGTTTCACAAATCTCTAGGGCAGAGGCAAAATATTGCCAGCCTCTTTGCTAAAACGTAACAAAAGTCACCTTTGCTCCAGTTTCCAACAAGTTTCTCATTTCCATCTGAGACCATCTCAGCCTGGACTTTATTGTCCATATCACTATCGGCATTTTGAGCAAAGCCATTTAACAAGTCTCTAGGAAGTTCCAAACTTTTCCACATTTTTCTCTCTTCTTTTGAGCCATCCAAACTGTTTCAACTTCTGCCTGTTACCCTGTTCCAAAGTCACATCCACATTTTGGGGTATCATTTCAGCAACACCCTACTCCTGGTACTAATTTACTTTATTAGTGTGTTTTCATGCTGCTGATAAAGACATACCCATGACTGGGTAAATTACCAAGAAAGAAGTTTAATGGACTTACAGTTCCACGTGGCTGGGGAGGCCTCACAATCATGGCAGAAGGCAAGGAGGAGCAAGTCACATCTTATGTGGATGATGACAGGCAAAGAGAGAGCTTGTAAAGGGGAACTCCTATTTTTAAAACCATCATATCTTGTGAGACTTATTCACTATCATGAGAACAGCATGGAAAAGACTCCCTTCCATAATTCAATTATGTCCCATGACACGTGGGAATTGTGGGAGTACATTTCAAGATGAGATTTGGGTGGGGACACACACAGCTGAACCATATCAGGCATATTCACACAAAGTAAGTTGTAATTTCCATCAGCAATTTCTTTGCAGCTTCCATTTTGATCCAAGTTCTCTATGGAATGTGAGGTCAGGGATGGAAAGGATGGGGATGATGACAAGACTCACTAATGCAGTCCAGCTCATGCTAGGGCAGGAGGAGAGCTGCAGTGTCTTAACATTCCATTCATGTTTCCCAGCAGACCATGGGCATGAGACCAAGTGGTCATGCTCATACACCTCGACCCCTATGTTGTAGACTTCTGCAAACCCTTTGTGAATGTTTAAATGATTTTCTCTCCTCTAATAATAAAATGACATGCAACTATGATGGGATATAGTTCTAAATTTTTGTACAGGTGATGTGTTTTTTTGCCCTAACAAGTTGCATATGCCTGGATGTGAACTTCCTTTGAAGGCAGCTCACTGGATCCTGACATGTTACTGTCAATTACTCAAGATCTTAAAAATTTGCTGTTTTCCTAGAGTCTGGTGGGTTCTTAGCTAGCGGAGTATTCCTTCAGATCATTTTAGCTAACTAGCATTTAAGATAAAATTTAATATCAATAAATTTTTCATTGTGCAGGAAAGATTGAATGCTGGAGGCTAACACATGATGAGTCTGATAAGAACAGACATACAAATTTAATAGATTGCTACTCTTTTCAAATCAGAACATTTCCTGAGTCCATGATTTACAAGAAAGGAAAGTTCTGGGAAAGCAGCCACAGTCTACTAGGGAAGATCCAAGGCCATGACCCACAGAGGCTCTAAGGTCCTCAGTGAAGGAGTAGGACTGTGAGTCTTTCTACCAAACTGGATAGTCTATTTTTTTCTTGTGTCTAAAATAAATTTTCCATTTCCATTATATTTTCAGTCAAGTAACATTTGGAACAGTGAAAGGAAAAGTCTGCACATTGTTTTGCGCATTTGACTTCGTCTTCACATGTATTTGAAACGACAGACTAATAGTAAGACGTAGGTCCTTGTCTCACACACCTGCCTTGCTGCGGTGAGGCACTGGGCAGCCAAACTCTGGGAGCCTCAGTTTTCTCATCTGTAGTGGGAGGATGATATCTTTCCTCTCTCTCTAAGGGTCCTTCTGACCACCCTTCCACCACTGTATATGGATCTTCTACTCTTTTCTAAACACTGGGAGTGAAAAGCAGTGGAGGTGCAACTCCCCAGCCAATTGTAGTGTGTGCTTTAGCACATGTAGCATGTTCTCTATCATGTGCTGTGTGTATGCTCTAGTGTGTGTAGCATGTGTGATAGCATGTATCATAGTGCTCTAGTGTGAGTAGCATCTGCTGTAGCATGTGGTCTAGTGGGTGTAGCATGTGCTCTACCATGTGCCATAGTGTATCCTGTGCTCTAGCATGTGTAGCATGTCATTGTGTGTGCTCTAATGTGTGCCCTAGTGTAGCATGTCCTGTAGCATGTCACAGCACGTGTGCTATCATGTTTTATGTGCTCTATCATGTCATAACATGTACTCTAGCATGTGTAGCATGTCATAGCATGTGTGACATGTGCTCCAGCATGTGTCATAGCATGTCATAGTGTGTGTTCTAGCATGTGTAACATGTGCTCTATCATGCAATAACTTGTACTCTAGCATATGTAGCATGCATCATAGTTTGTGTTACATGTGCTCTAGCATGTGTCATAGCATATGTCATAGTGTGAGCTCTAACATGTGTAGCATGTGTCATAGCATGTGTCACATGTGCTCTAGCATGTGTCAGTGTGTGCTCTAGTGTGTGTAGCACGTGCTCTAGAAGAGAGGGAGTGGTGTGTGAACATGTGCACAATGGATCGTCACTTAGAGAATCAGCTGTTCCTTATGTGATGTGTATTAGGCCAATGCTACAAGTGGCATAGAGCACAGCTTTGTTAGACATAGCCGCGAGGGGCAGGGGAGGTAGGTGGGTCATATCTTGAAAGCAGGTTCTGTTTTCATCAGGTGGGCTTTGGTTTCAGGCAGGAGATGGATGAATTCTGGGCAGAAATATTGAGCATAGGCAAGGAAATGAGAATACAACACAGTGCATTAGGGCATTTCAAGCTGCCCTTGAAATGTGTGTGCTTGTGTGTGTGTGTGTGTGTGTGTGTGTGTAGATGATGTGCAGAGAGAAACAGGCACAGGATAGCACTGTAAGTATGTGCTAAGTTTTTCAGACTTATCTTGCAAGCACTGAGGAGCCATTGGTGTTCCTGTGAAGGCTCACAAAGGTTCATTGTGTGAAGAAGTCAGTGGTTACATAAGACACGCATATGAAAACTAAGTGCCATGTCACACACTACTCTATTGGTGTAGTCATATGTACTAAAAATGTAAAATTATGGGCTGGAATGATATCTAATTCTGGAGAAAGAGAGACAGGAAAAGGATGAGGGATGAAAACAATAGGGACATAAAATTTATTAAAACGCAGGAAGCCAGCTGGGTGCAGTGGCTCATGCCTGTAATCCCAGCACTTTGGGAGGCTGAGGAGGGCAGATCACGAGGTCAGGAGATCGAGACCATCCTGGCCAACATGATGGAAACCCGTATCTAAGAAAATACAAAAAATTAGCCAGGTGTGGTGGTGCACACCTGTAGTCCCAGCTACTCGGGAGGCTGAGGCAGGGGAATTACTTCAATCTGGGAGATGGAGATTGCAGTGAGCCGAGATCACACCACTGTACTCTAGCCTGGTGACAGAGGGAGACCGTATCTGAAAACAAATCAAAAGAAAACTATAGGAAGCCAAATGATGAATGGGGGTTAATTGGGGTGATGGACACTTATTATTATTACTACTTGTTTGAATGTTATAACTTTTCAAGGAAAAACCATTGATATCCTTGTGACTATTAGTTGAGAAGCGGTCTGGACTAGGATGATGGTAAGAGGGAGATAAGAGATTAAGGGACCTCAGTTAGGGCAGCAGAAATGGGGACAGACAGGAAGAGGCACATCTGAGAAATGTTGGGATGAGGCTTCTCAGGATTGATGAGGATGGAGTGGAGGGAGAGCTGGAAGAGGCTGAATGTGGATGAAGACACACAGGGTTGCTGATGCGCTGCAGAATGAGCGAGTCATCCAGTATGGCTTGATCTCCAGAGGGACGTTAACTGTCTGTAAGACATGTAGGCAAAAACATCTGCTAAGGGGCTGTATTGGTTGATTTTCAGACTGCTATAAAGATACTACTTGAGACTGGGTAATTTATAAACAAAAGAGGTTTAATTGACTCACAGTTCTTCATGGATGGAGAGGCCTCAGGAAACTTACAATCATGGCAGAAGGCAAAGGGAAAGCAGGCACCTTCTTCACAAGACAAACCGCCCTCATGATCCAATCACCTCATACCAGGTCCCTCCCTCAACATGTTGGGATTGCAATTTAAGACGAGATTTGGGTGGGGACACAGAACCGAACCATATCTACTGCTAAACTACGGTTCTGAAGTCCAGGAGAGGCGTGAGCCAGAAATGCAGACTTAGGAACCAAAAGACGGGGAGATGTTTTCCAGGGAGAAGAGGACAGCCATGAAGGGGGTGCCAGGTTTCTCAGTGCAAAACAAGGTCTTAGGCAGCAATGAGGGCCATGTTGAAGAGAAAGAAGATCGTAGTTGTGGCAGGCACTCCTGTAAGTATGGACACTGATGGCCTCGTTTAATTCCCATGACAGCCCTTTCAGGCTACGAGCCCCATTTTCCAGGTGAGGAGACTGAAGAGCAGATAGGTGAGGTCGTTTGTCCATAGTCTCAGGGTCAATCTAAGACCTGGCAGTGTGGCTCCAGTCAACAGTACCCACAGGGACAATGGGAACTTGCAAAGCCAGAGGGAAGGGAAAACTTCCCTTTCATTCTTTTCTAGGTGAGCTTTGTTTTTTCTCACTGATGTGAGAGACGTGACTTAGGAGAAGGTCAGTTGATGACTGCCTGAATTTCAAATGCCAGTAAGGCTTGTAATTCTGATATCACATCAAACAGTGCTGCTCGCCATCCATGCTTCTAATACTGCCTCATAACCCTAAAGCTGATGCATAAAGAAGACCAGGGAGTCCTAAATTAAAAGAATTTCCAAACAGAACTTTCCTGACCCTGCCTTCAACTCACATGTGTAGACACACACAGTTTAGAAAATAACCATTTAAAAAAAACAGTGGATTCTGATAAATACGTGTTTTTGGAGCACACTCCTTGCACTATTGGAATTCGATATGTTGGAGTGGGAACAGGCCGAAAGCAGGAAGGGTTGAGTTTGGCTGTACTGCTTTTCCCCTCACAGGATCAGACAGAGTCTCCAATCCTTTGGCAATACAGTAAATTGTTATACTATTAAAGTCAATAATCTTAATGGTCAAGATTTTTCAATACAGTGTTTCTGAGATTTTTTTTAATACAATTTTTCCTGGTTTATAATGGTTTATTTGCTTCTCATATCCCTTTACTGTATAATGAACTAATAATTTTGCTAGATAATAAATATTAAAGGGAGGGAGAGAATTTAAATAGTAAAAGCATGCAGCAGGGAGAATATTAACAGATTCATTTTAGTTTTGGCCTCAGTACTGTATCTGAATCCATGTTATTTTTTTCATAATAGAGGTGGAGAGAACATGAAATTTAGATAGCAAATATTTGCTTCAGTAATTTCGTATTTTTTATATCAGTAATTTCTATATCTTTTTAACCAATTCTATCTGCAATTCCAGGCTTAATATAAAGTGTTTAATTCTGTATGTGATCCTGTTCTACTATTTTTCATATTTCTATCCTAAATATCTTAACACATAAAGAGAAGTGTGAATAATGAATGAAAATTTATATTATTTGGGATTCAGGCTTCATTAGTTAAACTGAGGCACTATTTAGGCCATCCTTTCTAGGTATTTCTATTAATCATACCTATTAATTATATGTTACATTCAAAAGAGACAAAATAATGATTACAAGACTATTACGGTTATTATCTCAAAAAATTGAAGGTGGAGCATGCTTTGAAATAGATCATCATTTCCTGCCTACATGCCAGTGTTGTTGAGGTATCTAAAGCCTATTTCTCTTATGAGCTTCACTTCCTTTGAAGCACTTGTAATACTTATTACAGTCTCCAGTCTGACTGTTCTCTAGGGTCTAAGTAACATAGAAGGTCATTTCCCAGAAGCATAATCTGAAAGGAAGTTTTTATTTGTTTATGTTCGTTTTGGTTGTTTATACCTCATTGGCCTTAATCTATCCTTAAACAGTCAAGGTGAAGGAAAGAGAAGCATTTCTAAAAGATGATGATTTTCATGTTTCTAGAAGGAAATATTTAGTTCTACCCAAGAACAAAACCAAAGTTTCCCAGTGCTTGGGCTCATGTACAGTGTCCTGTACTTGGTGGGTAGGGGAAGGCCAATCAGTCAAGAGTGCTCATTGGTTGGGTTGGAGATGAAATAATGGGAAGTCAAAGCTGTCTTCTTGTGCTGAGTCAGTTCCTGGGTGGAGGCCACAAGATCAGATGAGCCCGTTTATTGATCTGGGTGGTGCCAGCTGATCCATCAAGTTCAGGGTCTGTAAAATATCTCAAGCACTGATCTTTGGAGTAGTTTGAGGAGGGTCAGAATCTTGTAGCCTCTAGCTGCACAGCTCCTAAACCATATTTTCTAATCTTGTGGCTTGTTTGTCCTACAAAGGCAGTTTAGTCCCCAAGCAAGAAGGAGGTTTGCTTTGGGAAAGGGCTGTTACCGTCTTTGTTTTGAACTATAAACTATAAACTGAGTTCCTCCCAAAGTTAGTGGAGCCTACACCTTGGAAGGAACAAGGACAGCTTAAAGGTGAGAAGCCAGATGGAGTCAGTTAGGTTAGACCTCTTTCACTGTCTCAGTAATAATTTTGCAAAGGCAATTTCAAAAGGAGCAATGTAAGAACAATCTTTATGTATTGTGGAACCCTTTATAACACCGGTGTTTAAAGAATAGGATTGACACTTGGCTTATAAGTCAAGGAGTTCTTTTTCTTATATAAATGCTATGTTTCTGGGAATATGATTAAATCCTATGAAGTATTTCTAAGGGACAAAAAGATATTTAGACAGGCAGTAATGAGAGAGAGAGAGAAGATAGATTCTTAGTGTAACTTACTCGGGACTACCTTTTGGAGTAGTGTAGTTAAAAGCTGAATGAAAAATGAATTAAACTCTACACATTAAGGATGAGGGCCAGGGAGTGTACAGTATTGTTTCACAGCCTAGGATCTAGAAACAAGATGGCAGATGATTTCCTAACTATGTCCCAGCCTGGTCCATGACAGCACTTGGTGACACTTCAGCGTACTGCAGTCACTGTCTTCTGGGTGGAGCTTCGTTCAGGGCCTGGGCTGTGGCTCTTATTTCTGGCTGCAAGGGTGATGGGGGTCAGGTGGTTTATGAATGTGCTTGTGGGAAAACAATACTGTCTTCGGGGCCTCTCACTGCCCCTTTCATGTTCTGCAGGCAGGAAGAATTTCAGAGAAAATTAAAATAGAGAATGAATGAGGACCCTAGTGGAAAAGGACAATCGGGCTTATCCTTCTTCCATTTATATCTCGGCCCCTGCTGCCCTGGTTCTGTCTTTAGGCCTTTGTAAAGCCCTTTGTCAGCCAAAAGGGCCTGAGCCTCTTTTTCCCCTCTAACTATTTAACTGGACTTTCTTCTGCTCTTGCCTCTGGCCAAGATTTTAGCTCCAAGTAGATTTTTAGCTTACATAAGAAATAAATAACGGAGATACAAATTACTATTAAAACAATTGTCGGTAAGGATTTGAGAAAACAAATCCAAGCAGATAAAACAATTGTTTTAAATATCTAGTGATCTTCTATTTTGGAGAGATAATAAAGAAACTTTTTGTTAAATATCGGAGATGCTCACTGTTCCTGGCAGTGAGAGGTAATAAAGAAAATGCGTGTTAGAAATCTGAGTTGCTCACTGTTCTTGGCAAATTGCATGGCCAAACCCCAGCTTGATGGCATCTCTAACCAGGCATCTACAAAGCTGATTCCGAAAACCCTGCCTCACCTCTTCTCTCCCTCGTGGATTTTGGAGACACCTGTAAGATGTCAGCTCTGACAATATTTGGCAAAGACCTCGAGCTCTGCATGCTAATATTACAGGTAGATGCAGCATTTACTGGTTAATCAACACAGTCATAGACTTGCATGAAACCCTAGACCATCAACCTGCTACTGGCTGAAAACCCCATATTCTCTGTCATCTTAGCTTCTCACTCTCACTGTTCCCTCTGCCCCAGACACTCTTGCCTACTGTAAACAGCCCATCCTCAAAGCCAACTTCTCTGCAGAGCCTGTTCCAATTCCTTGTAAGCCTGAGCAAGACGGTCTCTCTTGTTCCCACGTCACTCTTTGCAGCACTCACTTTGCTTATTTCATTGTTTGTTGCCTTTTCTGCATGCTCCACTATTTCACGTGTCCTGTGGGCACAAACTCTTTCTAATTCACTCTCTGATACCTCCGTATTAATCACAGAATGGCACCGCACTGTCCAGGCTGGTAGCCATAAGTAACACCTGGTACTGAGCGCAGGAACTGTGGCTGGTGAGCCCAAGGAACTGCGTTTTTACTCAAGTAAAACATGCTGCAAGTGTAAAAAATACACAACAGATCTTGAAGCTCTAGAACAGAAATAAGTATACAAAATATGCGTAATGTCGATATTTATTATGTGTTAAAATGAAAATATTTAAAATATGTTAGGTTAAATAAAATCAATTTTTGAAAATAATCTCCGTTGTTTCTGCAAAATTTTTTAATGTGGCTACTAGAACATTTAAAATTACATGTCTCAAGGGAAAGCAGGTAATGCTGTAGGTAATATGTATGTTAATTATTCATTCCACAATGTGTATAGACTTTAAAACATCATGTTGTACATAGTAAATACATACAATTTTGTCAATTAATGTATACGTAAAAAAAGTAGCTAATTAATTAAAATTACATATATAGATATTGTTAGCATTGTATTTCTATTGGACTCACTAGTTTAGTACATACTAAATCTTATAAATCTATCAAATATGTTTCTAGAAGTCTTTTTTTAAAAAAAACTTTGCAATGCAGAGTTGAACGTAAGGTATATGATTTAGGAGTGATAAAAAGCTATTTTAATAGTTGGGAAGAAAAGAACTTTATTTCGACACACAAAAGAAGTAGAAGTCTGCTCATTCCAAATAGCCATGTATAAGGTGGCCTGGAATAGATTTAATACTTCCGGGAGCTGCTTTTTTCAGCCTGACCCCTTGTCACCTTTTAGCCTCCCTTTTGAAATGACATTTGGTGATCAGTCAAGGATTTGGGCAGAGAAGGAGCTCACGCTGTCTGTAAGTTCCCTGCTCCTAGGGTTACCCCTCATTCCCAGCTGCTCCACTCAGATTCCTCAAACTTCCTGCTGTGTGCCAGTGCAAGGGTGGAGGATAAGCTCCACTAAGGAACACATCTGGCTCACACATCTGGCTGGTATTGCTCTGTCTTGTAATAGCAGGTTTCTCTTTAGTGCCTGATTTTCTGTTACCCCCATCGAGGGTCATTCCTGCGTGTGTATAGGTTAGCTGTCAGCCAGGGATTGGGGCAGTCTGTGCTCTGAGTTTCGGTTTCACTCCTGTGATGCTTGTGTGGCCAGGATTTCCTCTTCCTAGTTCCAGCTGCTTTCCCGTCTCTAAGCTCCAAGTCCTGTCACCTTCAGCTGATCAGTGGTGGCTTTGTCCCTCCCCATTTCTCTAATCCCCACATCACTTTCTGCAGACCGGGCAGCACTCCTGGCCAGGAAGCCATGAACAATCCCACCATTTCCCGTTGCTTTTGGGTGAGTTCTGGTGTCCTTAAACGGCTGTATCAGTGTGGTCCTAGACCTGCTGCAGTGTTGGGGTTTAGGTTGTCATGCTAGCCTCTTTCTTGCTACTTTTGAAGCAGCATCGCTGTCTGGGGTGAATACCCAGGATTTGTTGCCTCATGCTAAGGAAATCAAGGACATGGACACACGAGGAGTGAGGTTAAGAGTGGAGGTTTAATAGGCACTCCAGCCCGAGCTACAGAGTGAGACTCAAAAAAAAAAAAAAAAAAAAAAAAGGCCCAATATCTGTGACTTCTCGGCTCTCATGAATGAACTTAGAAACTGATTTGTGAGTCACGTGTCCACTTCTCAATTTCTTGTAAGGAACTGGCTTTGTTTGTTCCAAACCCCATCTTGTAAGGAACTGGCTTTATTGGGAACGTGATGTGTATAGGTGGCTGGAAAGTGCGTTTGGATTTATACTTGGCTCTTGCTGCTCTGTTGTCTCCAGGAAAATGTGCTGGGACTGGTCTGTCCAAGGATAAAGCACAGGGAACAGCATGGAGTTGGCCAGCTGTTCCTCAGCCGACCCTCATTCACTAACTGTACATCTGGGTTACCCCAGCCAAGATCAGAACTTCCCAGCTGAAATTCTAATTCACTAACCCACAAGCCCATGAGCTAATACATGCTATTATACCCTTCTGAGTTTTCACAGCTGTTTGCCATGAAGCATCACTATGCCAATAGATACCAGACAGAAGTATTGCCGGCAGCCATTTGAAGTCTGGGGCAGGTGGCCCTTATTAGAAGGGCAAAAAAATTCACAGCAGGTACCAGGTGGGTAAGTAAGCACTGTGAATGTTGTCAAAATAAAAATGGAGTCACTCTCATTTAAAAAATCCTGACAAATAGAGCCCAGAAAAGCCATGATGAGAGATTTTGTTTACTTATATGCCTGATGACAAAACTTATCACAAAACACTGCAAAAATCACAAACTTGCACAAAGGCCATCACTACCTTACACAAACAATACTTCTGCAAGGATATCTGCCCAACGACTGCCTGTCCAACCTGAGACAGGTGTCACCTTGTTATTCATCTTTGTACACAGAGGTAATTATTTCAAAACGAGTGTAGGAAATTAAAGTTTCCTCTTCAAAGCCTTCCTCTTAGTTCATTACGAATAAATAATGGTTTCTTCAAAGGTTAATTTACTTTAAAACTTTTGCTAATAATCTTAAAGTAGCTGTTAGTCATAATAAAGAAATAAGTACCTCCCCTGTTCTTAGTTCTTACACTTTAACCTGTATTTGCCCAGACAAAGCCCAGGCAAGTCTTAGGTCACAGTTTATTCCCCTTCTTTATTTGGAAATGTTATCGCTTCTCTAAGCATTCCTCAAGTAACTTCCTCTTTTCCTTTGTTCTCCTCTGCCTTCACTTCTTTAGAAAATTTCCAAGATTTTAGCCAGTCAGGTCAAGCACAGAATGTGAGGTCCCGTTAGGGCCAATGGAAACTGGACACAGCAGTTGGACAGTTGCGTCAGGTTATGAAAGTTATAAATGTCCCTATCTCCTTATTCAGGTGTGCTTTCATCACAAGACTGCTGGCAAGTTGCATCCTTCCTGCAGGAAGTAAAACTAGCCTTGCTGAGTAGTCCACTGTCTCAGTGTGGATTTTTCATGAAATTATAAACCTGTTTCCAACAACGAATATGTAATCTTCATCATTTTTCCCTTTAAAAACTATCATGAGTGGTGCAAGGTCAGAGACAGCCAGGTGCACACACGTTTCCCGCAATGTCAGCCTTTTATTGGTGCTATTTCAATCATAAAAGCCATGAGCTACGTGGAATTCCCAAGGAGGCAGTTCTCTCTAGTACTTCCCATTCACGTGGTAGTCAGAGTCACGGGCACACAGGCGCAAGCCACTCCACAAGTCAGTCAATATTGCAAACCACACAGAATAATATACTCGATCAATTTATAAATATTATAGATTGATTAACATTTACCAGTTAGACTAAACATTCCACAACAAAGTAACATTTAATATCAAGAGAAAAGGGATAGGAAAAAAGGTTAATAAACCAATCCAAGGAAAGCAATGTGAACAAATATAGCATTCTGCCCTGGCCCAGGCAGTCTATCAGTGGTCAGCATATTGCAAGGAAGCATCTTTGATACTGGCAGAGCCTGGGTGGGGGATGCTTGGTGCTTATCACAGATGACAGCAAGATGGTGCCTGTTCAGAGGTTGTTTTGAGCTGCCGAAGTCCTGTTCTTTTCATGGCCAGAGTCCTCTAGTTAGGACTCACAGTGGAAGAGTGAAATTGGTTACGTTCTTATCATGTTGGGTGCATTCTTTACTGATCAGGCTAAACATCTGGTCCCTATTAGCAAGGTGCCTTTTTAAATGTAAGATGGAATCTTTTTCTAAGATGGAGTTACTTACGTCAAAGATGCTTCATGCAAAACCTTCATCTTCCTTTACCTCCTGAATATACATGTAGCTTACTGTGGCATGTATATTCCCATCACCATGTTTTATTTCCAAACAAGCATCTTTTGTTTTAGAGAGTCTTGTTCTGTTTATCATTGGGATTGACGGACCTTTTCAGTATCTATACCTCCCATCAAGACCAATAGGGGGGTAATTCCTCTATTCTGATTATTGACCTTTTGCCCTTTGAAAGTTCACTTTCTGCCTTCCTCTGCTCAACTTATACCTTGTGGGTTGCATACCCAACCTCCCTTCTTTCTGAAATATGGTTGGCTTGGGTCAATGAGATGTTCCTGCAGATGAGAGGATGAAAGGAGAGAAAGGTTGGGCTGTGTCTTCTCTGCTCCATTCCAGCTTTGGTGCCAGGCCTCATCACACAGTTGCATCCTTCTGTGATTACCTAGGACTTCCAGGACGCTCCTCTGTGGGTCCAGTTTTCAAGAGGCTCTGGTACCAACATTTGCTGTCCTTGTCCTTGCAGACTATGAGATGAAGATCACTTCTCCTTGCTGCCAGATTCTGAAGGTCTCAGCAGCCCCTGTGGGTTTGTTTAACCCTACTCATACCTCCGTAAAGAGTTCTCTCATGATATTCTGTTTATCTAACCATTGCAGATGAGCTCTGTGTTCTGCTCAGACACTTACTGAGTCACTCCAATCTGAGGCAGGAAAATAAGGTCTGAAGGTGGGGAACATAAGGCCAATTCACACTTCAGCTACAACAGGAAATATCCTCTCCATTTACATAGGATGTATATCAAGTTACCAATGGAAACCTCTAGCAGGTATTTAAACCACTCAAAATTCTGTGATGGGACCCTTGAGCCCCTGTGCTCGAATCTGCTCCCAAACTGTGGACTGCACTTCCATTTTTAATAAATTTCTGCTTTTGTTATTTCCTTCTTTCTTTGTTTTCTTTGGATTGGGGCCTGTTTATGACCTTTTCCTTCCTTTTGTGTGTTTTGTCCAATTTTTTGTTGAAGACGCCAAGAACCTGGACACCCTCCACCAGTAACAAATCCACTTAGGAAAGTAGTTCCGATGCTGGGAGGCCGAAAATGTGCCTCCCACATTGCCCACTGTACCCAGGGACTCTCTGTCATCTTACTATGTTTTAATATTCTGCATGGCATTAGGATAATATTTTTAATATAATTGTTTATTATGTGTCTTTCCTCCATGGAATTCCATGAGAAGAAAGATGGAATCTGACTTTTCTAACCTGGTATTCCCATTGTCTGGAACAACCCCTACACATAGTTGGACTTCAGTACATTTCTCTTGATTGAGATAAATTCTTTTGTGGAAAAACAAGTAAAAATAATATTTATGACCTCAAGTTGCAAGACTTGGGACCCAGAAGGAAGGTCTAAATCCCACTGAAATATGTTGAAACTTAAAATCTTAATTTTTAAGAGACTGCTAGATAACACATTCAAGTAGCATTTCTTTTCCGAGATCTTTAATCTAATCTAACTTGAAATATGGAAATGTGATATCATAATAGTATCTGAAATTGGTAAAGATGCTTTTACTTTAAACTTGAGGCCAGTTTTCTCTTTATAGAATCCCAAGGCAGGTGAAGCCAGCTCTATTGGGTAAGTCAAGTTTACTGGGAAAATAAATCTATTTTATTTTCATGAAAAATGCAAGATCACACAACCTATTTCTGGATAATTATTCTGCTGATTACAAGGCTCAAAAGCAGATGAGAAAAGAAAGAAAGGTCATGTGCTTCCTGGTAAATCCTCCTGCCATGCAGGGCAGAGGACTGGAGAAACATCACTTCCACTCAGGAAATAAGGATGCATGTCAGTCTTCCAAGTTGAGGTAGAAAGTAACATTTATCTGAAGAGATAAACAAATATTTAACTTTCTCCCTGACAGACATATAGACTTTAATTGTCAAATAAATATTGTACAAAAACAATTTTTCTCTAAATCTGAATCTCAGTCATTATTTTCTAGACAATGCTAACTGGGACTTCTATGTTTCAGACAACTCAGTTTCAAAGTGCGAGTTGCAGATATCATTCTGGCTTTCAGAAAACATAAACAATGAACGGCACATTTGAATCATTGTCAGTGGTTATCTCTCTTAGAGTCTTCTCTGGTGTGCTCTGACCTTTTAAGGTTTTAAAAGTTTATTGTTTTTTCTTACAGAAAAGCTCCATTTTAATAACTGCCTACATAAAACCCAAGGGATTACATACACTTATTTCATGTACTGAAGTTTTTTCATATTGAATAAAACTTTCTTTGGCAGTTTTACATCTACTGCCTGGTTGGGTAATGCTAGTGCACCCACACTTAGTAGATTATGTGGTTATTTTATTAGTATCACATGGCCAGGATCTTACAATCTTCCTAGGAATTTCAATGTGTCCCATTCCACAGGCATCTGTGGAGAGGAGAAGGATACTTCAAGAGGAAAAATCAACTAGGGATGGGATGCCAGAACGAGGATATAATGTTAATTAGCAAGGGGTGTCAGGGATGGGGAGCTGGAACTGGGGAATGTTAATTAGCAAGGGTCCCGCATATAGCAAGAGGAAACTACGCATCCCTCTAGCCTGAACTCTGTCTGCAGATCCCAGCCTCCTACACTGTCACCTGGAGAACTCCCCAAGCTCTTTCTTCTCCTTCCATATCCCCAACATCTCGGCTTCCTCTGGATCCAGGTTTCAGATGATTTTCACATGTCCCTCTCTTGCTTCTACCCTAGGTAAGTTAAACTTGGATAACAATACCCAGATCTCATGGTTTGAAGGAGAATTAAATGGAATAATATGTGCAGAAGTGTTTTGTTAATGGCAAAGTGCATTCAAATGCAGAATGTATATGTGAGATAGCCAAGTGTAAAAGGTCCCCAGAGAAACTGCAAAGGTCCCCAGAGAAACTGCAAAGGACTTGTGCACCAGGAGGAGTGTGCACTGTGGTGGGGCCTTGGGAAGTTCATGCCCTTTGCACTCGGGGAGGAACCTGGAGTCTTCTGTTCGGGGATTGAACTTGGAATTCCATCTGTGGGGAGGGAATCCTGTACTTACAGGACTCTCACTCTGCTGAGAGTCCCTGTTTCCCCCTTTTCACCTTTTTGCCCAATAAATTCCATTTCTCTCATCCTTCAAAGTGTTTGTGGGCCTAATATTTGATGGCCATGTGACAAGAGTCCAGCTCTTAGCTGAACTAAGGAGAAAGTCCTACAATATTTTTGGTGCTCATAATGTGGGGCTCTAGAACAGTGAGTGAGATGCAAACGAAGAAATCTTTTTCTCTCTCGTTTCTAAGCCTTTTCATCCTCTGACTTCTGAGGGTAGGGGAAACCATGTCCCCACCCCCACTGGGGGTTGGGGGCCTGTCTATGACCTTTTCCTTCCTTTTTTGGGAGGGCCAGGTGAGCGCTCACCACCACCCTCCCCTCCCTGCTGGGGCTGGGACACATGGCACAAGGCACCACGGGCTGCTGGCTGGTGTTTTCATCTCAGTGCCCTGGAGTCTCCACTTTCCCTGGACAGGGAGGCCAACTGAATCCTAAAGCAATGAAACTCTTCTTCCTGGTGGAGGAACCAGTTGCATAGGAATGAGAGATTCTTTTCCAGGCATTTTTAAACTGTTGTTTTTTTCTTCCCTTTATCCACCCTGTCAGCAATTAATTTTTAAACAAGGTTTTTCCTTTTAGAAGACATTTTATTACTAGGTTGAAATGATAAGGATCACTGTTCATATTCTCTGTAAAGTTTTAATTGTGAAAAAGGATTTGTGAGGCTGGTCTTAAGCTATAGCCAATCTGGCATACTTTGCCTGTCTGTATGGTTTGCAGCAAACTCACTGCAGGCCTCCATCTTGTTTTACATCCTGAGGCCGTGGCCTGTAGCCCCATGGCAAGGCTTTGTTTAGATATCCTGCCTTAGAAAATGAGCACTTTCTGGTTTGATATCTGTATGTTTTCCTAGCCCCTTCTCTTAAAGGGCTCCACCCGGCAACTGGGTTTTCTTCTGCCTGTCTGTGTAGTTACATATGTGTTGTGCATATGATGTCTTTAAAAAGAGCTCTAATTAATTTGGCCCAGAGGAAGACATGTACTTGGATAAAATATTTTTAAAAGGAAGCACTGTGGTACCTTTCAGCTCATGTGACTTTAATCTTTGAGAAATAAAAACAGCCTTAAAGACTATTGGTAAAATGCAGATGCCATCAAAATGTAAACAGGTGGACTAACTTAAATTTAGCAGGTCATATGCAAGGTTTGCTAAATGTTTAAAGATTATAAATTGACTTTTGAGTTTTGAGAACTATTTAACTTGCCAGATCCTTAATTGGTAAGACCTAGGGATATATGGAACTAACCACACCCTTAATTATGCTGGAAGGAGTCAAACTTTGGTTGCACCTAGCATGCAATTAAAACTTACCAGGTTAAAGTTAAAATTGTCAAAAGTTACCATTATGACATGTAATTAACACTACTGAAAATAGATGCAAGATGGGTAAAAATAGTAAAATGTGTTTTAGTAAAAGATTATAAAAAGCATGAAACTGTAAATTCTTGCCTTGGGTTAAAAAATGTTTTGAATTAGGAAAAAGCTGAAGATTCAAACAGATCCAAAAGGTTTCTAAAAATTAATCTTGCAAAAGAAATTCTGTGTGTAAATATTAACTAAATTCAGAAGGGTTTTACAAAGATTTTCTGTAAAGTAAGCATTGAAATAAAAGCATGACAAGGTTTTCTTAAGGCACTAGTCTGCTCTTTAGCAAAATTTGTAAAGGAGTATAAAAAGTTTTTGCTTTAAAATTTCTGAGTCATCGTTTTGGCAAAATAAATAACTTATGGCGATCTGGAATTCTATTTCAATACATCAAGAGTTTTAAACCTCTAACACATTTAACAGGCTTCCCAAAATCAAACTGCAATTTCAAAATTGTCTTTCCTGAACGCTGCTTTTTGGAAGTTCCAGAAGGGTCCCTGGAGTGTCCAGAAAAGAGACATAAACAGGATTATTTGACATGTTTAGGTACATGAGATTGCCACAATGATGTTCAATCTTCTTTAGGTTATATTTTTGTAAGTAAGACTAATATGTGTTTTAAAAATGTATAGGATTTCACACGTATGTTCATCATGGTACTGTTTACAACAGCAAAGACCTGGAACCAACCCAAAGGCCCATCAATGATAGACTAGACAAAGAATATGTGGCACATATACACCATGGAATACCATGCAGCCATAAAAAATGATGAGTCTGTGTCCTTTGTAGGGACATGGATGAATCTGGAAACCATCATTCTCAGCAAACTCACACAAGAACAGAAAAGCAAACACCACATGTTCTCACTCATAGGTGGGTGTTGAACAATGAGAACATGTGGACACAGGGAAGGGAGCATCACACACTGGGGTCTGTTTGGGGGGGCTAGGGGAGGGACAGTGGGGGGAGGGTGGGAGTGATAATGTGGGGGAAAATGCCACGTATAGGTTATGCAGGGATGGAGGCAGCAAGCCACCTTGCCACATATGTACCTATGCAACAATCATGCATGATCTGCACATGTACCCCAGAACCTAAAGTACAATTTAAAAAAAAGACATAAAAAAACAAACAAAAATGTATAGGATTTCTAAAATTTTAATGTCTGAGTATATGCTATCAATCATAATTAAGGTTGTTATGTTAAGTTATTATAAGCCACAGAGATAACCAAACTTCTTTGTCAATTGTGTTTCTAACTGTGACAACCCTAGATATTAAGTTATTCACAGACAATTGGTGTTTTGTTTTAATCCTTTTCAAAAGATAGTTTATAATAAGCAATAGGACTCTGAACATACTCTCAAATACAGATTTCTGATAACTTTGGATGTTGTGACATTGGAATAAAGAAAAATGTACAGGACTCATGAAGAGCTAAAATGTATCAAGCAAAACAAGTGTTAACTAAATGGACTGAACTCAGAAAACTGAAGTAAACTTTTTGCCTTTTGCTTGGAGTATTGCTGATCTTCTTTTTGTTTTTTAGAGTCAAGGAAACTTATTTTGAACTATTTATGGCCTTTAATAATAGAGTAAGATATACTCCTGTGAACAAAATTTGAAGCATATTTTCTCTCTCTGGCTGGCTTTTCCAGAATTTAGAAACTATCTGTGAGTATTCTTAACTTATGGAAATATAGTTGTTTGCATCAGTGCAATAAGAATTCACTTTTCTTTTGCAACAGGACACAATTGGAGAAACTGGTTGTTTTATCAAGGCTTTGCCTGGAAGGGTGTACTTCCCCTTAAGGAGTCAAGCTCAACTTGTGGAGATGATAAGAGCCCCTTGGGAGAAACTGGCCTCATACCCTTGCCTACACAGTCCCTGTACAGGGTTCCTGACCTGTAAGGAATGTCACCTTCTAACAAGCCTAGGAGCTCCAAGTTTACCTTGCAACCTTAAGAGGAGAGGATCACCCAATTCACAGATATTTGAGGATACAAACCCACGGCTGGGCTCAGCTTTAAAAGACCTTACCTGAGAATCCTTGTGGAATAGGGCTCCATCAAACTGAATCTAAAAGGCCTACATAAAAATAGTTATTCTTGCTATGTTTTATGCAAATAAATAGGCCAACTACAAGACTAAAGTCTATTTTGCAAACGACTCAGTCCTAGCATGATTTTTTTTTTATTTTTAACAAAAATAAGGACTAGAGAGAGAGAAATTATCTTTCAAAACTTATCATATGTTTGTCCTTAAATTCTAAACTCACTAGTTGTTTTTAAGCTTTTGCCTACATTTTTAGACTAACCCTGCTTGTTCCTGTGAACCTACCAGCAATCTCTGGCTGCAGTGCAGGAAGAACAAGAAGGATGGGTAATGTAAAAATCTGGATCAATATTCTAGTTCTGTGCAATTTGCCTTCAAATTCTGCCAAGTGATGGGTATAAGCAGGATGTCTATCACCTGGAGGTTTCTGTTTAGGAAAACTAGATCAAGGGAGCTAACCAAAGCCAAGCACCATGCACCTAAATCCTAGCAAGCATAACTGTAGCCAGCAGTTTTCTGGGTGTGCCACAAGACATCCTTTCTCTCCCTTGTAGAAGGAAGATTTAATCCCACAGCCTCACCTTAGCATTCAGTTTATGATATGAAGTCCATGCAACCCCCACAAGACACATTTTTGTCCCAAACTCAATTCCAATCTTTGGGTCAAATCTCTGGGAAGAAAACTGGATCTAAGGGATCCAGAAGCAGATGAAAACAGAGGTTGAAATGTACAGCACAGATGAGATAGTTAATTACTGCAGATTAAGCCAAGCCTCCCACTTCATGGATAAAAGCCATGCTAGTATCCATGGCATAAATGAAGTCTAGGGAATTCCAAGGTTACTGCTGGTAGTGGGGATAGAGACACAGGTGAGAGCAGATGATTCTTATTTTCTAGGCCCTCCCTGCTTCATGGATGTAAGGCACTTTGACACCCATGAGTGGTGCCTGCCAAGTTCACCCAGACTTGGGGATGCAAGGATGGAAGTGGAAAAGAGGACGCTCTTCCTTCTCCCCCTCACATACCCTGGGTATCTGCTGGAGGAGAAGGGAACCAGGGATGACTGCTCCCCTCTTTCTAGATGGGTAGCCATTCATCTTCAATCTGTACTCCTTTCAAATGCATCCTGAATCCCTGGCGCTTTTTTGAAAAACACCCTCTTTTTCCTTTCTCCTCCTTGGTTCTCGCTTCAGTAATAGGCAATTGTGTCTCTGTACTACAGGACACACCCCTCGGATGCATCCTTCAAATTGGAAAGAGTTAATTTTCCAAACCTTAAACTGATTGGCTTAGGATTGGGTTCAGGAGAAGGGAACCCAGGAGCCCAACATGCTGGCTAAAGGGCTAAGTGTTTTTTTTTTTTTTTTTTTTTTTTTTTAACCAGTTGGGCTTTTGGCTGGTATCTTCTCGCCTTCAGGCCATCGAACCTCCAAATGATCATGCAACCAAAGCCTCTGAATATGACTCCTTCTTTTTTTTTTGGAGACGGAGTCTCACTCTGTATCGCCAGGCTGGAATGCAGTGGCACAATCTCGGCTCACTGTGACTGCCTCCCAAGTTTAAGCGATTCTTTTGCCTCAGCCTCCCTAGTAGCTGGGATTACAGGCCTGGGCCACCACACCCAGCTAATTTTTGGGTTTTTAGTAGAGATGAGGTTTCACCATGTTGGCCAGGGTAGTCTTGATTTCTTGACCTTGTGATCCTCCCACCTTGGCCTCACAAAGTGCTGGGATTACAGGCTTGAGGCACTGTGCCCCCAACAGAAGGTCCCTTCTTCTGGGAACCCTTAAATCCTCTGAGGGAACTCTGGCTGCCATTTCCCCAAAACAGCACCCCTGCCAGAGAAGGCAGTTAAGACTGGTCTTTGTCCTTGTGCTTATCCTTAATCTAAAGGCAGGCAGATGTACTTCTTTAGATGGGGAATGAGACAGCCAGGTGGGAAAGGCTCCCTGGAGAAACTCCAACCAGCCTACAAACTGGCAGGAGTGTGTACTGGGATGGAGCCTTGGGAATTTCATGCCATTTGGGGTGGGGAAGAACCTCGCCTCTCCTGTTTCCCCCTTTTCTCTCCTTTCACCCAATAAATTCCATTTTTCTCACCCTTCAAACTGTCTGTGAGCCTACTATTTCATGGCCATGTGACAAGGACCTAGCTCTTAGCTGAAATAAGGAGAAAGTCTTACAACACATGCATGAACTGCCCTCACCACCACATCTCAATGTCCTATTTATGAAGATGAGACCTAATGTTTACTGACTGCTTATGAAATGTCATGTCTTCCTCTCTACATTTCAGCAGTATAAATATTTGTCAAAGGAATAAATGAATGAGTCCCCATCACATTATGAGGTAGATGTTCTAATTGCATTTTTTTGCAGTGAGTAAACTGTGGCACTGAGAGGTTGAATAACTCCCATGGCCACTTAACCAGAAAGGAGAGCTGGGTTTGAATCAGGCCCTCTGCTGTAAACAATTCTGCTCATTCAGTTAAGGAAATTATACCACTATTGAATCTGACATGTGGAATAAAAGATTCCGATTATCTTTTTTCTTCCATCTTTGCCCCAAATACTCTAGTAACAGTGTCAAGTTCTCCAGAGGATGCTGTGGGCCCATCACTTCCCTCCACTCCAGATGCTGAGGCCTGCTTCAATCTAACTCAAACTCTCCTTCACCTCTCTCACCTGAACTCCTGCATTAACTTCCTAACTGGCCACCCAGTAGTCTCTCTCCCCTCCATCTATTTTGTAAACAGACAAATCCAGCTGTGTACTTCTTTTGCTCAAGATTTTTATTTATCCTGAATGACTAAATAAACTTAATCTTCTTGATTTTCCCATTTAATACAGTTCATGACTCCATAGATCATTGACTTACCCCTAAGGGCCTTTTTCTCCAGCCAAATCCTGTTCTTCTTCCTCTCTGAACACTCCTGGGGCTTTAGCACTTGTCTGTTCTCATCTGCATGGGCGTCCTCCTGCCTGGTCTGTCCTGTGAAAGCCTCTTCCACTATTCCATGCAGCCTTCTCAGACTCCCTTCAGGCAGAAACAAATCAGAATTCCCCACAGCTATGGCAAACAAGCACATGAAGTCCTCAGCATCATTAGTTCTCAGGAAGTTGCAAATCACCATTATGATGAGACCACTACATACCCATTAGAATAACACAAATTCGAAAGCCCACAAATAGAAAATGTCCGAGAATGTTGAGCAACAAAAACTCATACCTTTTTGGTGCAGAAGATAAATGGTCCACCTACTTTAGAAAAAGCCCTGAGGCTGGGCACATGGCTCACTCCTGTAATCCCTGCACTTTGGGAGGTTGAGGTGGGAGGATCACTTGAGGTTGGGAGTTCAAGAAAATGTTCTGGCAGATCTCTGATAAAACAGCACTCTTAACTGTTCTGTAACTCTTCATTCACCCAAAAGAAATGAAGATATATGTTCACAAAAACACTTGCACAAGAATGCTCATAACAGTTATGTTTAAAATTGACAAAAACTGGAATTGGTGTAAGTGATCATCAGTAAAAGAAGATGTGAACAAATTGATACATTCATGCAATGGAATTTTACTCAGCAAAAAAGAAACAAATTATTAATATATGCAAAACGTGCAATTGGCAAACAATTTTATTCAGTGCAAAATTAGTCTTACACAAAAGAGTACGTAGTATATGAAGTTTCTATAGCAGACAAAACTAATCTATGATAGAAAAATCAGAATAGAAGGTGCATCTGTGGGATGTAAGTGAGGGTTGGCTGAGATGCAACATCAAGGCCTTTCTGGGATAATAGTGGCGTTCTGTACCTTGAGAGAGGTTGAGTAACACAGGTTCATACATTTATCAAATCTCATTGAGTATACACTTAAGACTTTGCATTTCATTATATTTAAATTTATAGCAAGACAAAAAATTGTATATGAATATCGAATTTGAATTAATCCTGTACATACTGAAGTTTTTAGAAAAAAAAAGTGATGACATTCTGCAGTGTATTTTGAAAGTCATGAAGAATAAGATGGTTTAGTGAATGGATGGATGGAGGGATGAACTGATGGCTAGATATGGAAAAAGGCAAATATAATAAAGTGTTAGTAGTAGACTCTAGGTGGTTGGTAGGTACATGGACATTGATGATAAAATTCAACTTTGCTCTATGTTGGGAAATTTTTGTAATAAGAATTTGGGAAATATTTTCTTTCACTGAGTTTGAGATTTCTGATGTCTCTCCTGACTTCTCTTTAACTCCAAATGCACAGTGCCTAAGGCACTGTATTAGTCTGTTTTCTCAACTATAAAGAAATACATGAGACTGGGAAAATTGTAAAGAAAACAGGTTTAATTAGCTCATGGCTCTGCAGGCAGGAAGCATGGCAGGATCTGCTTCTGTGGAGGCCTCAAGGAGCTTTTCCTCATGGCAGAAGGCAACATGGGAGCAGACATTTTATATGGCAGAAGCAGGACTGAGAGAGAGAGTGTGCAGTGGGTGGCAGGGAGGTGCTGCACATGTTTATACAACCAGCTCTCATGAGAATTCAGCAGTGCAATGACATCACCAAGGAGGTACGGTGTTAAAACGCGAGAAACCACCCTCATGATCCAATCACCTCCCATCCTGCCCCACCTCCAGCACTGGGGATGACAATTCCCCATGAGATTTGGTGGGGATACAGATTCAAACCATATCAGGCCCTATAGTAATCAATAAATGAGTGGTTTATAAAATGCAACCCAAGGACCCTATGGTGGCCCCGAGAGCTTTACAAGGGATCTGCAAGGTTAAAATCATTTTCCTAATAATGCTAAGATGCTATTTACATTTTAAAAAATCACTCTTTTAGAAGTATACAATGAACATTTTTAGAGGCTGCAGAATTTGCTGTATCTCAATCCATTAACTACAGAAGAATCTTGAGAATCCAGCTGGCTTTTATTAAGCCAGGCAAAAATGTAAAACAATTCCATCTTTGACTAAGTTCTGTTGGTTTTTGAAAATGTGGTTTTACTTAGCAGAAATTTGTCATTTACGTTAACGTGATAATGGTTTTACATTGCAATTTTAAAATGTGTCAATATCTACTTTTTAGAAATTAAATTAATTGTATATATTAAATAAATTTAAAATGTCATGGTTTTGATTACTAACATAATAAAGAACAATTCTTAGCAGTAGTAGTTAAAATCTAGATGAATTTTAATTATGAGCATTCCCTTGGCAAAGTTTAGCTCAGTTTTATTTGCATAAATGAAGTTAGGGGTTCCTCAAGATGTGTGAAGGGGAAGAGAGGTCCTGAGAACATAATGTATGAAAATCTCTGCAATTATAAGGTTAAAACGCCTGCATTAGACTCTGGCTTATTTTCTAGAATTTACTGGCTGTGTGATCTTGTACTGGTTTCTTCACCTCTCTGGTCTCAGGTATCTGATGTTGAAAATGAGAAATTAAGAGTATCTCCCTCACCTAGTTTGTCAAAGGCCTGTAAGCGCTGAAGGCAGGAAGTGCTTAGAGCACAGTGTGTGCAGGAGAAACGTTTATAACAAATAAGGCCAAGCCTATGTTTGAATCATTTGTACACATGCATTCCTCTCTCTTCGTTGATTACAGCCTTCTACAGGGAAAGAGACTTTTCCTCTTCCTTCTCTGAATCCCCACTGGAGCTGTAAACATTATATACTTAGTTACTAGAAGACAGTGAAGTCAACAGCTGCCCAAGTTCCTGGCAGAGTCCCTGTATACACAGCAGGCACCAGCCCATATTTTGGAATGAATTAACACATATTTGTTTATTTATTTATTTTTTGAGATGGAGTTTTGCTCTTGTTGCCCTAGCTGGAGAGCAATGGTGTGATCTCGGCTCACCACAACCTCTACCTCCTGGGCTCAAACGATTCTCCTGCCTCAGCCTCCTGAGTAGCTGGGATTACGAGTGGGCACCACCACACCCAGCTAATTTTTTTTCACCATGTTGGCCAGGCTGGTCTTAAACTCCTGACCTCAGGTGATCCGCCCACCTTGGCATCCCAAAGTGCTGGGATTATAAGCATGAGCCACCACGCCCAACTGAATTATTACATATTTGTATAATAGCCTTAGTTGTATCCAGTTGGAAACCAATTTATGGAAGCAATTCCAAGTCCTTAAATTTATTTTCGTACTTTTATGTGTAGGGATATTAAAGAGAGACACACTGGAAACAATTTATCTGAAAGTGGTTCACAAGGAAATTTCCTTAATAAAGAAACAAGAGTGACTTCCAATTAGTGTCAAGTGTTTACAAGTAAATAGATGCTTCTAGACACTTGAAAGTGCTTGAAAACAGTGTGTTCATGTAAGTAGTTTTCATGTTTGCTTAAACTATTATTTCTACTGCACATTTATTTAGTAGATGCTCTTCAAATAAAGCACAAGATTAAATTTGAGTGGTAGCTCCAACTCAGCCGCTAAGTTCAGATTAATAAGATTCCCACAGTAGAGAAATAACACAGATAGAACAAAGTCTCCCTGACATACCATTCACAGAGATAATTTTGCCATGTGGCCAAGAGCTAGCCCGAAGAATTGTCAATCATCAATGTGAGTTGCATCTGAAAAGAAAAATCTCTACTCCTTGAGCAGTCTCATTCAGAATCAGACTGGATTTTCATGATAGAAGGGGAAGGGAAAAGAGAAAAGACCAGGGATACAGCGGTCATGTCTCTTCTTCAGCTATGCAAGTAACACTGAGCTGAATTTTTCCAAGAAAAGGTTGATTATTGAAATAGATCTGGTTTCCAATGACAACAGTTCATAATTGCCTATTAATATGCGCACACAATGATGGTAACTTTGCTATGAATGTTTAATTCTAGAAAGAGCTGACAAAAATAAATTATAGATGGAACATGCATTAACACAAATTGCTTTCATTTACTGCAAGCTTATTTCAAAATGAATAGACATCTAAGAAAGCAAAATATTTTCATGTCTGTCTACTGATGTGATTATGTGGCCTGCTTTGATGGAACTCTAGTAATGAATGTGAAGGCACTGCAGAAGCATTCCCATCAGAAAGCTCATAATACTATCTTGTAAATATTGCTGATGCCAATTTTTACTTTACAGACTTTCTGCCTATTTTATTCAGAAAAAAAAAAATCCAGGTTCTTCGGATCTGTTGTATTTTACCATAATCTTTTAGTTCTTTTACTCTCTTGGTTGAAATGTAGTGTCTAAGTGTTTCACTGCAGAGTGAACATGTTCATTTTATTTTATGTCTAGCCTAAAACCTTATGTGTTCGTTGCTTTCTGTCTTGGTGAAATGTCCTTTTGTGGCTGACATGCCAGGTCTCTCTCTGCTTATCTTGAACATCATTTTTGTTATTGAGATATCCCTGGTCCTAAAAAATGCCAATATAGAATTTAGACTCTTCACCTGCATGAGTCTCCATCATCAGTTTTGCAAGGCAGTCTCTGAGCAGCAGCCCTCTCCCCTGGGTCACTGCTCCTGGATCTATCACCAGGGCACCTATCTCTTCTCCCAAACGTATCGCCTCAGCCAGGTATTCCCAGGTACCTGCTCACTCTCCTTTCCCAGAGCCAATGTTAGCCTTGTAAAAATTGATTAATACCACAACAGGAGACATTACAAGCATGGCGTATAGAGGAAGGGGCGTTGGTCATTCAGGCCACCTGCCTTGCTGACCTTTCTCCGCAGCTCCCGGTCATGTCCTGCCTTGCTGGGCTGTGGCTTGTCTTACATGTTCCTAGACTATGTTTTCCTCCTGACTTATTCCCTAACACTGTCTTGACCCCAGTTAGCTCTGCGTATCCTGTTTTACCTCATTTTCACCTCTGACTTTTGCTAATTTATTTCCTGCCTTTGCTAAATACCCCACAACCCACTTCCCATGGGAGGCGTTAACTTCATGCTCCACTGTCCTCTCTGGTTTCATTTCATTCCTGTGGTAATTCGTTGTTATGAGCCTAATGTTTCTTCTTTTCATCCCAAATTACCCTAAGCTTGAGATAGGATAATAGGTCTCTAAATTAGATATCAAATATATCAAGCTGCTATAGCAAAATGCCTTAAACTGGGTGGCTTTTAAACAACAGAAACTTTTTCCTCAAGTTTGGAAGGCTTAGAAGTCCAAGAAAGTGGCTGGCAGATTCAGGACTCAGTGAGGGCTCATTTCCTAGTTCACAGATGATGTCTTCTTGTGCTGTCCTCACAGAGCAGAAGGAATAAAGGGGTCTCTCCAGCACTAATCTTGTTAATAAGGGCTCTACCCTTATGATCTAATCACATCCCAAAGGTCCCGCCCCCTAATACCATTACATCGCGGGTTAGCATCTTAACATATGAATTTGGGGGAGAACAAACATTTAGTTCATAGCAATTACATAGGTATAATACATATTACATACAACATATTAATATATTATGATATAAATATATAATATATTTAATTATATATCATATATGTATATGATATGATATATCAATTTATGCCACCAAATGTATATCACATATTTGTATTATAATATCTAAATGTTATATATAGCATGGTATAATATGTAATATTATAACATTTTATAATATATGTTACATATATATTTAGATAGTATGTTATATAAATATTTAGATATTTTATATAATTATAATATATAAAATGTTATATATAATATATTACATCACATATTAAATATGATAACATTAAATATATATTGTACATCAAATATTAAATATATCATTGAATATGTTATATCATATATTAAATATAATAGCATTAAATATATATTATATCATATATTAAATATAATAATATATAATACTATATATTTATGCATATAGCTATATTTATCTATAGGGGAGATATATCCCCAATATATACATATATTCTCTCACTATATATAAAATATTGCTATATATTCCCAAATATATATTAATATATTAAATATTGGTATATATTCCCGAACAAGAGTTTCTCTCTCCTTAAAAAAATTCTAGCATTTATGAATTTCTGCCTTTGTAATTTCTACAGTCTATGAGAATTTTAATTTTGACGTTTTCAAACTGCAGTTCAGTCCATGGTGGAGAAAAGGGCTAGGACGCAGACCCAGGCCTTGGCATTGGAAGAGAGGCACAGTAAGTGGTGTGCAGATAATTTTGTCAAAGCAATCGTAATTAATATAACTAGCTGAGTGTTTACTCTTTAAAGGTGAACTGTAACCAATATTCTTTTTCATTTGATGTATGCCTTTATTATTTATTGTGGTGAACACAAAATGTTATTAAATTTCTCTAATGATTTTCCTTGTAAGGTCTTCAATTCCTCCATCCATTCCATTCTTCTTAATTAAATTCACTTCAACCAATATTTATTGATGATCCATTCTGCAGTTCTCACCACAGTTGAAACATGTCAGTAAGACTGCATCCCTTCTAAAGGGATGCCCTTTAGAAGTTTAAAGACTAGAAAAGATTTGGAAAATGTTCACTTAGGATTCACTGCAATAAAATGCCACACATCGAGCAAGGTTGTGCTGTCTTACGGTCTGAATGCTTGTGTTTCCCCAAAATCCATATGTTGAAATCCTAACTCCTAGATTAATGTGATTAGGAGGCGAGGATTGGGTCATGGGGGCAGAATCCTCACCATTAGACTCAGTGTCATTAAAAGGAGGACCCAGAGAGACCCTCTCCCTTGCCCCCATGTGAGGACACAGAAAGACGTCTCCATCTAGGAACTTCCAGATCTGCCAGCATCTTCATCCTGGACTTCTCAGCTTCCAGAATGGTAAAAAGTAAATGCTTGTTGTTTCCAAGCCTCCTGGATTTGAACATGTTTTATAGCACCCTGAATGGACTTAGATGAGCCACCACTGGACTGTATGGAAGTAGTGTCTGAGCCAAGACCTAAAGCAATGGCCTTAATTCTCAGATGAATACACTTTTCCTCCCTTCTCCCTTCCATCCAATCAACTTGGAAAGGAAATACTATGATGCTGTACCTCTAGGACATTTTAATAGAAACTTGACTTCTTATTTGGTCCTCTCATATTTTTAATGTCTCTGCAGCACTGTATAAATATACCCTTAGATTTGCTAGCCTGGATGGCATGCCTTGTATTTTTCTATGGAATAAGAGCTGAATTACACTATTTTGGGGGGGAATTTAAAAAAAAAACCTTACATTTAATAACACATCAAAGGATAAACATGTATTAGTTTTCTATTGCAATTATAATAAATAATCACAAAATTCGTGGTTTAAAACAACATACATAGCTAGGCATGGTGGCTCATGCCTGTAATCCCAGCATTTTGGGAGGCAGAGGTGGTGGATCACCTGAGCTCAGGAGTTCGAGATCAGCCTGGCCAACATGGCAAAGCCCTGTCTCTACTAAAAATACAAAAATCAGCTGGGCATGGTGGTGGGGGCCTGTAATCCCAGCTACTTGGGAGGCTGAGGCAGAAGAATCGCTTGAACCCAGGAGGTGGAGGTTGCAGTGAGCCGAGATCATGCCATTGCACTTCAGTCTGGGTGACAGCTCATGATGCACGCTGTCACAAACAAACAAACAAATAAACTAACAACAACAACAAAAATATATATATATATTGTCTTACAGTTCCAGAGGTCAAAGTCTTCCGGGACTAAGATCAAAATAGTGGTGGGGCTAAGCTCCTTCTGGCAGCTGAGGGAAGAATTTGTCCCCTTGCTGTTTCCAGCTTCTAGGCACTACCTGCATTCCTTGGCACATGGCCCCTTCCTTCTTCTCCAATCCAGCAGTGTAGCATCTACAAAGCTCTCTTGACTCTGACTTCTCTCCTGAGTCTAAGGACCTTTTTGACTACATTGGCTCTGCTAGGTAATCCAGGATGGTCTCGCTCCCTTAATGTTAGCTGATTGGAAACTCTAATTCCCCTTTCCCATGTCACCTACGTAGTCACAGATTCTGAGGATTAGGAAGTGGACATCTTTTCATGGGGGTGGGGACACTAATCTGCCTACCTACCACACCCTGACCATTTTTTTTCTTTGAATGCCTTACATCCCAAATGCTTGTCTCGTTTACAAACCTGTACAGGTTCTGCTTCTTAGGATGATGTAACAACCTCTTTCAGAACAACCAATCCCCTGAAAACTAGAAAATCTTGAGGAAAAAAACCTCTTGAATGGGTTTAAGTGCATCAGAGAACTGCTTCAGTAGCCAGAAATTACAATACAATTTCCCAGAACTCATGAGATGAGTTCAGCATTCTCTGAGGCTTCATTCTTCAAAGCACTTGTTATTTCATGAGTATTGCAAAACCCAGGGGCTAAAGATTTGAACAGAAAGCAGCAAACAAATGCTTGGGAACCTGAGCTAAGGTTGGCTGTTGATACTACATGTGGAGTCAAGGGTTATTAAGGCAACCAAGATTTCAGGGGCAGCAGTCTAGAGAAGAAGGAAGTGTGTGAAGGTGAACATGACTTCGTGTGTCCTTCAGGTGCTTGCTGAATTTCAAGCAGCTCTGAGCAGAGAGACATGGTCAGGGGAAGAGAAGAGAAGGGAAAAGGAAAAAATTTGGAGTTTATGGACTGAAAAAATGGATTTCCTTGTAAATCTAAATTTCCAGAAAGAACCCTAGAACTGGAAATAGAACCACCCTTTTGTGAAAATGACAGCCCTGTGTCAAGCAGCTTAATCCCAGACTTGATTAAAGTAAACTTCTCATCACCCAAATGCCTTCTAAGCAAAGAAAAATGGATCTTTACCCCGCACATTTATTTATTGGTGGTGAGAACAATTATAATCTGTGCTTAGCAATTGCCAAGCATATGATACAATGTTATTAAGCTTGAGTTAGCCATTCTGAAATATATACATACATCAAAACATCATGCTGTATCCTGTAAGCATATAAAATTTTAATTTGTAAATTTATAAAAGTCAACCAAGTTAAAAAGCAAATATTCATTAGAGGAAAATGATTGCAGCAAGAGACTCAAGTTATTTATACAATTTTTTCATACTTAATATCTGAACTTCAGTAAATAATTATCACGCCCGGCAGGAGGCAGAAACAAATGACTAAAAGCCAAGAGGCAAAACAGAAAACAGAAGCAGATCCATAGGAAATTCCTGCTTTTTTGGATCACATGCTCTGGGGAAAGCCAATTATGAGGACACTCAAGCAGCCTTATGGAGAAGCCCAGATGGAAAGAAACAGGGCCCCCGAGCCAGGAGCCAACACAACCTGCCAGTCACGTGAGCCATGACTCCAGTCCCAGCCAACATCTGACCATAAACACAGGAGGGACCACAGGCAGAAACTGCCCAGTTGTTCCCTTGCAAAATTTCTGACCTATCAAGACTATGAGAGGTAACAAGTGATTACGGTTGATTGTTCAACATGCTATGTTTTGGGGAGATTCTTTTTCCATGTAGCATCAGAAAGTAATACAATGCCCAGAAATGCACCTGCATGTGTATACCAAAAGAAACATATGTAAAATTAATATTAATATAATTTGTAGTAAACCCAAAGTAAAACTCAAATGACTATTAACAGTGGAATGGATAAATAAATTATTCTATATTCATACCAAGAAATACTGCAAAGCAATGAAAATTCAGCTACTATTACATGCAACAATACTGTAAGGTTTGTTCTCTCTGAGTTTAAAGGGAAGAAACTGAGGCCAGCACAAGAAGATCCAATGCGAAGGATTTATTCAGGCTCCTGGATGAGGTTCTGCAGTCCAACAGGAGGGGCCGGAGAAGTTGCGCGGACTCCTCTCAGATGGGGCAGTTTATAGGCAGTGGAGGCATTTGATTGGTTGTGCCCAAGGTGAGTGGGGCCCGGATGGGACAAAATGGCAGGCAGGGAGTGGGGCCCGGACGGGATGAAATGGTAGGCAGGGAGTGGGGCCCAGATGGGACAAAATGGTAGACAGGGAGTGGGGCCCGGATGGGACAAAATGGTAGGCAGGGAGTGGGGCCCGGATGGGACAAAATGGTATTGGGTAGGTCCTGGCAGGACCTTTTTTCCGGGTTCCCGGCAAGGGTGGGGTGTGTGTCCGAGCTCCCGGCGAGGGAGGGGGTGTGTCCGAGCTCCCGTCCAGGGAGGGGGTGTGTGTCTGGGCTCCTGGCAAGGGAGGGGGGTGTCCAGGCTCCTGGCGAGGGAGAGGGTGTGTCCGAGCTCCCGGTGAGGATGAGGGGTGTGTCCGGGCTCCCAGCAAGAGAGGGGGGGTGTGTCCGGGCTCCCGACGGGGGGGCGGGTGTGCATCCATGCTCCCGGGGAGGCAATCTGCCTTACAAATACCAATGAATTTCACAAACATAATATTGATAAAAGACTCCACATCGAGAAAAACTACCCACCAAATGATTGCATAGATATGAAGTTCAAAATCAGGTACAACTGATCTGTGGTGATAGAAGTCGGGCAGGTGGGCTTTGAGAAGGGACATAAGAAGTACTTCTAGGAGATTATAACATTCTATTTTTCTAAAAATCAAAGTAGAGGTTGGAAAGATTCTTGATTTTTTGACAACTTACCAAGCTCTGCAGTTTATGTTTAGAAAAGTCTTACAGTGTCTCATATATTTATGGCAATGCTGTTGAAAGTACCTATAAGCAAATAAATCTCAGAATATTCTGGATAAGTAATGACCCTTGTAGATATTTCTCCATTTTAAAATAGAGTAGCTTACCCTGAAGACATAGGCCTGCCATTTGATTAGAGAGCCTGCGTAATGAAAGAGCATCTTTCTATTATTTGGCAGGCTCGTGTACCTGCAGCAGTCCCCAAGAAGGAACTAGACAGTGAGTGATGGAGAGAAGCCTGCTTCATCTCACTGCTGTGTAATGTGTTGTAGAGCTTGACAATGCCCCTGGCTACTTGAGTTTGCAAAGTAGACACCAGTCATACCCAAGGCATTCAATCTCTTCCAGGACCCAGAATTGCTGATAATTGCTCCTGTCTGATCCCCCTCATGCAGTGAAGGGAGAATCAGCAGCTGCCTGAAAGCAGAGCCTCGCTGTGCCTGGGAGGAACAGGCATGAGGACGGCAAAACCCTCCCAGTGGCAGTCTTCAGTGATTGATGTGATGGTCATAGGAATAAATGGGCATTCCGAAAATTTGTCTTTGGGAAAGAGTTTTTAGTCTAGCAACTGAGATATATGAGCCAGTTTTCAGCAAAGTCAGTTTTGCCCTGGATCAGAACCAAGAGTGTGCCTGGCTTCTGGGCTTCTGAAAAGCATAATCAAATTTTATGATTTTTAACTTTGAAATTCATAAAACAGCTCCAACACTTGGCTGATTACAAAAACACCAACTTTAAAATTGCTTTATCTACTTTAGAGATAAATTAGGTTGTTTGAGCTTCATTATCTTCTGTTTTCACAAATTAAATTGCTCTTAGATTCCCTTTTGCTCTTAAAGTTACGCAACAACAGTTTTTTGTCCTCCACGAGGTTAATGTAATTTTCCTAATCAAGAGGGAAATGTGGACATTGTCTTCGTTGAATACATGTGGACTCTGCAAGCTGCACTATAAACACTCAGGTCCATTAACTAGTGGCCATTTCTTTCAACAACAACAAACTCCAGGGAAAACAGATTTTATCGACTCTAACATAAGTGTTTCTCTCCAGTGCAGCTGTATTCTTGCATCAAGAAATAGCAATTAGAACCTTTTTTTGGTACTGTGGCTGCCAGAATCCATCATTTTTAGAGATAGGAAAACTTCTGCTTTGATTTCTTGTTAATCTCTTCTCCTGTGAGAAAGTGCACTGGAAATATAATTTGTATGTAATTGATTTGTATCTCACATCCAAATGCAGTAACTCCTTAAAGAAAGTTTTTATTCTTAAACCCTGAACTGTGGTGAAGATGGACTGCCCTCTACTAGTTATATAATGTATAAGAAAAACTATTTTAAAGGTTGAATGCCTTTTGTTTCCTTCTGATTCCAGACTCTAGTTCACTGTGAAAGTGAATTTTTAAAATAGGGCTTTGTAGCGTAAATGAAACAAACAAGAAACCTCAACAACGTTTCAGTTCAGCTGGACACATATTAAATGACTTCCTGCTATTAGCCAGGAAATGCAGACTGTAGGGGAAGGTAGGTCTTTAGACATGGCCTCTTGTATCGTTGAAAAGTGTTTAATCCTTCTATAAGAAGAAAGAAGCTCTCTCTTTGGTCACTCACACACACACACACACACACGCACACACAATTTTTTCACCATGTAAATAAAAAGGTGATTTACTTTTGTTTTTGTTTGATATTTAGGAGAGAAATAGAATAATTCTATTTATCTGTTTTTCACATGAGTCATGGAAAATCATTTCTGGTTCAATTAATTCAATATGCTAAAATACATTTCAGTTGAAGCTGGTTTAGGAGATGGAAGACTGTAGGAAGAAGTGCTGTGGGGTGTGCTGTTGTTATGGGATCTCTGGGGTGTCGATTTTTCTGGCTGGAAACCTCTGTGGCCATGGTGCCTTTGCCTGAGCTCTTGTCCTCCATCCAGGAAAGATGAGGTATGCAGACAAGTGAAGGGTAAAGAAGAGGTTTATTTAGCAGTAGAACAGCTCAGAGGAATGGGTAACTCCTGTTTGTAGGCAGGTCGTCCCTTTGAGCGCTCAACTCTTAGTGGCCCTGGAGAGGGTGGCTCCTCTCCACAGGCAAGTCATTCCGACGTCCTGCAGGTCTCTGAAGCTCTCAGCAGAGAGGGTAGCTCCTCTCTGCTGGCAAGTTGTCTCTGCAGAGTTCTTAGTGGAGAGGTTTCTCCTCTCTGCAGTGGGTCATCCTGTCCCACGGTCTCTCTGCCCTCTTTGTCCTCTGGCTGTCCTCTGCCCTACTCTGGCTGAGCCCAGGGCTTTTATGGACCTCAGAGGGGAAGAAGTGCATGTGAATTGGCCCATGGGTGGCCATGGGCAGCCCAGTGAGGCACCACGAGTCCGCAACTCCCTTCCATGGGACCAGCAGCTGGCCCCCAGCCTTCAGGCCCTCCCTGACCTTACTAGGGACCCTCCCCTTTTTACCCAGCAATCAATCTGCCTCCCACTGCCTTTCATGGCCCCTTGATTGGGCCCCAAACCCCCAATTGGAGATTGGAGCAGGCACTGGGAGTGAAGAGAGGCCAGGGAGTGAGAGAAGACACCCCCAAGATTGCAGGGATGGGAGTTCCTTCCTGGGGTCCCCAAGGGTGCAGGCTGCAGAGACATCCAGCTCCTGCACCTGGGAGGGTGGCCGGAGCTGCACCCAGGAAGGCAGATTCTGCCTGCTCTCAGACCTCCCCCAAGAGCATAGGGGGTGCCCAATCCACAGCTGCAGTTTGGGTGATTATAGCCCCGCCCAGGGAATTGGGGCTCCTGTCTCCTTCATAGAGCAGAAGTGCTGTGTCTGCAGCTGCTATTTAGGTGGCTACAGTGGAACAGGAACCTCCTGTCCCAACTCAGAAGGGGCAGAGCTCCCACTGGCTTCATGGAGTGTGCAGCCCCAGCTGCACTGCCCTGCTGCAGCCGGCATGATGGCAGCAGCCACTGCCATCACTGTCGGGAGAGAAGCAAAGACAGGAGGAGCTGAGGTCGAGGCTCAGAGTCAGGACAGGGACATGATTCCCAAGGATTTTATTGGTGCAGTGCCTGTGGTATGATGGGTGCCGCTAGGCTTAGGTGCCATGGCAGAACAACACAGCACCCTGTGGCATGCCAGTGTTCACTGTGCAAGCTCTTGCAGTTATGGCATCCCCATATCTTTATGAGCAATCCCTCTGCCCTACCCCCCTGCACAATTTAGTCTAGAAGCAAACAATATCATAGAAGAGAAATTGTGAATGAAATGTACCCACAGAAATCTGAATTCGTGGATTATTGTTTAGTTCTAAAATATTATATCATCTACATAGTTTCAGAAACGTCACTGCACTCTAAATGATAATAAAAATAGAATAAAACTGTTTGTGGTTTCTCCTTAATACAGTTTCGCTCTGTGTCCCTGTCCAAGTCTCATCTCGAATTCTAATCCCTATGTGTTGAGGGAGGAACATGGTGGGAGGTGATTGGATCTTGTGGGGGGTAGGGAAATGCTGTTGTCATGTTAGTAAGGGAGTTCTCACGAGATCTGATCACTTAAAAACATGGCACTTCCTCTCTCTCTCTCTCTCTCTCTCTCTCTCCATCTCTCTCTCTTTCTCTCTCTCTCCTGCTTCCATGTAACACATGCTTTGTTTGTCCTTTGCCTTCCACCATGATTGCAAGTTTCCTGAGGCCTCCCAGCCACGCAGAACTGTGAGTCAATTAAACCTCTTTTCTTTATAAATTACCCAGCCGTGGGCAGTTATTTGTAGTTTGAAAATGGATTAATACACCCCTCAAGGAGACTAATCCTTACCTTGGATGGAGGTAGGGAACCCAAGTCCCTAAAGCCACATCAGAGCTGGTCCTCATTTCTCCAGAAAGACACCTTGATTTGTGATTGGCAGGCACAATGCCAGTGTGCCACCTGCCATTCAATGTGAAAAGAAGCCTGCATTGGCCTGCCGCCACCAGCATTTTCTTTCCTACTGTTTCATTAAATTCTGCCCAAGAAGCCTCAGGCCAGACAGCAGTTGAGGAGAGAGCGTCAATGTCTTTTCATCATAAAATACTTCAGGGTTTTTCTCCAGTGGATGAGCTTTTGGTGCCATGGAGGTGCACCAGCCACCTTTCTGGAGCTTGACTATAAATCTTGCATGAGTTCACTTATCTCCAATACGTGTCTCCAAACCTGCAACTTAATTATTCATTTGCCTTCCCTAAGAGTCACTTGCTTTTGATTCCTGTTGCGCATTTAATGCTTTCTCACAGGAGAGGGTTTATTCTAGTCGAACGTCCTGATTGCGTCTTTCACACAATCAACACACCATTATGAAGCTCCACGTGTGTGCCAGCCCATTGCTCTAAGTGCTGGGGACTGGGTAGGAACAAAATGGGTAAACATTTTCACCCACAGGAAACTTATGTTCCAGTGGGCACAAACCCATGAGCAACTATTTATTTCATGCAATCTCACCTGTCTCAAATCGAGGAGAAATTTGGAAGATACTTTAGAGAGGTAGCCAAATGGCAGAAGAGCAAGAAAGATGGTGTGGGTGATGTAGGGTGGGGGGAAGGTCACAAGATGGGGAAATGACAGAGGGGTGGGGTGGGATGTCAGTGTCACACATTGCAGTGAATTGTGAACACTTTGATTTTTACTTTGAGATGGGAAGACACTGAAAGGTTTTGAGTAAGCTGAATAAGCCAATATCATTTTCTGCCATTGCACTTGAAAGCATTGCTTGACTCCTCGATGGAGATCTGACTGAAGAGGACCAGGATGGAGGCAGGAGGGACAAGCAGGAAGCTACTGCAATAATCAAGGCCAGAAATAGCAGCAGCTGGGACAGATGGTCTCAGTGGACCAGGTGAGCTCTGCTCACACTAGTGACGTGTGCTTTGAAGGTGGAATCTTTAGGGCTCTAATGGCTGCATGTGGGATGAATAAATAGGAGGTATTTGGCCTGAACAACTAGGAGGATGGCAGGGACATTTTCTGGGGTGGGGAAATTGTCGGGGAGGATCCTGGTTTGAGGGAAGAGATGGAGACCTGGTTTTGCACATGGCAGGTTTAAGATCCCTGCTAGATATCACTGGCATTGCATTATGCTGCCTCCCCTCAAATGCATTGGAGATATAAACCCCAGTACCTATGATTCTGACCTTCTTTGGAAATACACTCTTTGCCTACATAGTTAGTTAAGCTAAATTGAAGTCATCCATGCTGGGTTAGGGTGGGGCCTAAATTTTATGACTGGTTTCTTTTAAGAGGGCCAAGTGAAGACACAGACAGGCAGACACAAAGGGTAGGAGGCAATGGAGGGTGGAGGGAGAGATGGAGGCGATGCATCCACGAGCCATGGAATTCTGGGGATTGCCCGCAACCACCGGAAACAAGGAGAGATGTGTGGAATGCATCCTCCCTTAGAGTTTTTGGAGAAAGCAGGGCCCTCTAACTCCGTGATTTGGGTTTCTGGCCTCTGAGATTAAGAGAGAATAAATTTCTGTATTTTTTTACACTACCTACTTGTGGTGTTATGTTATGGCAGCCCCAAGGAACTGATAGAAATCTGTAGGTGCAGATATTGAGCAGGTAGTTGAAAACCCATCTCTGAGGTTCAAGGGTGAGGTCTGGGATAGAGGTACCAATGTGGCAGTTGTCACAAGCCAGGAGTCAAGTTGAGATTGGCAGGAGTGAGGATGGATAGAGAGGAAAGGGGCTTTGGGCACTTGAAGACGGGAGGTCAGGGGATGAGGAAGTGCAAGAAGGATGCTGAGAGATGCACCCAGTGGTTAGGAGTGGAAGCAGAGAGCTGGCATTCTAGAATTGAAGGGATGAGAGAGTTTTCCAGGCAGAAGGGATGATTCATGGTTGCAGAATAGTTTTCTGGGTGGTCATTTCTCCCCCTTTCTCACTTGTAGTTCTCAAGAATAACTCAAATGTGCTTGGAATGTAACACCCAGACGTAGGGAGACTGGCTGGAACAGCCTAGGCTGTATTCCAGGTGTCTGCACTTTGGTGCTTTAGCCCAGAGGTTCTCATTGCCCCAGGGTATAGAACCCAGGGTGAGTTGCTGTCTCAGGTCCTGGGTCCCTCAGCTGCAGTGAATGCGGGGCACACACAGACAAAATTCCATCGGCCCCAGGCAGCTTTCTGGGCCTTGGTAGACTGTATCATCCTGCATCCCAGGCTCCTGTGTTCCTGCGGTCTGTCTGAAGTATTAATAATAAACCTGCTGCATGTAACCTGTGTGCGTGGGTGTTCTGTTTCACTGTACTCAGACAAGTTGGTAAACTGTGCACAGTGAACCTGCCTCACAATCGTGTCATATGCTGGTGACAGTTAAGTAAGGTGAGTTAAGCATCTGTGGGTGGTTTAAGGTTAGATAAGCCTGGATGCCTGGGCTTAGCAAAACAGAGGTCATCAGCGGCCTTGACAAGGGCTCTTCTGTTGAGGTGCTGGGGAAATCTTGATGAAGTGGATTCAAGGTAGAGATGAATAGACAACCATTTCACAAAGGGTGGAAATACATAGACTTAATTGCACAAGGATTTGTGAAGGGAAAAAAGCCACATAAGTGTGATGATTTAGGAGAATATTGAACTGCCTTCTAAGCCATCTCCATTTTCCCTTTGTCCCTTCTGTTTACTCTCCACCCAACAGCCAGAATAGTTCTCCCAAAAGGTGAGTTCAATCCTGTGTTTCATGCTCAATGCTCACATCAGTTCCTTGTTGCACTCAGGTTGAAAGGCAGTCATTACCTCTCTGAGCTCTCTGATCACCTGCTCTTCCCTTATTCAATCCCCAAACTCCCAAATATTTTGAATATTACCCTTGGCTAAAGCCAGTATAAAGTGCTCCTATAAATCTACAGACTAACAGCACAGTGGGAACATGGGCAATAAATAGAGACAGACAATTCATAGAAGAGGAAATGCAAATAGCCAGACACTTCAGTCTCACATACAGCACACAGCATACAGGGTAAATGAAAGTTAAAGTAACAATAAGTCAATATTTTCCACTCAGCAGATCAGCAAACTGTAGCAAGCACAGTAACTTCCCACGTGGACAAGGATTAAGAGAAAGGATGCTAGCAAGCCCCCGCTGATTGAGATGAGAATTGATATAACTTTTTGAAATACATTTCTGAAAGTGTTATATACATATATCCTCTGCCCAGAAAGCCCATATTTTTAGAATGTATCTCATTATAATAAAAGTACCTTAGATTAAAAAAAAAAAGATTGGCATAGTCATATTTCAAAGCATTGTTAGAGCATCTACAAAACTGGAAATATTCCATTTTGTATTCAAACCACGTGTTCTTTACCCATTCATCCCTGGATGAACAACTAGGTGGCTTCTATTTTCTGACCATTGTGAATAATGCTGTCATGAACATGGGAACTGATGAATATATTAATTAGCCTGATTGTAGTAATCATTTTACAGTGTATTCACATGCTGAATTATCACACTGTATACCTTAAATATATATAATTTGTATTTGTTAATCATACAACAGTAAAGCTGGAAAAAGGAGACGATGAACAATAAAATTGTTTTGTATCTTGATTGTATTACTGTCAGCATCTGTGCTGTGAGATTGTGCTATTTTTTTTTTTTTTGATGGAGTCTCACTCTTGTCACCCAAGCTAAAATGCAGTAGCATAATCTGGCTCACTGCAACCTCCGCCTCCCAGGTTCAAGCAATTCTCCTGCCTCAGCCTCCCAAGTAGCTGGGATTACAGGAACCTGCCACCACCCTTGGCTAACTTTTGTATTTTTAGTAGAGTCGGGGTTTCCCCATGTTGGCTAGGCTGGTCTCAAACACCTGACCTCAGGTGATCCACCCGCCTTCGTCTCCCAAAGTGTTGGGATTACAGGTGTGAGCCACTGCGCCTGGCCTGTACTATGGTTTTAAAATAAATTATCATCAGGGGAACTGAGTAAAGGGTACAGGGGGCCTTTTTCTAATTTGTTTCTTAGAACTACATGTGAATCTAGAATTATCTTGAAATAAAAAGCTAATTTTTAAACCTGCCAATAATCTGAAAGTTCATCCATAGCTAATTTTTAATTGATGAATAATAACCTTCATAATATGGGATATTATTCTGCTGTTTGTTTCAATCAATGCCAAGTTTTTCCTTATTCTGAGGACTTTATGTATTTTTGAAAAAATATTCTTGCTTTCTGTGCTGTTTTTTTTCATATATTTTTTTTCTTCTCTATCATCCAGCCTGTTTTCTTGCCTTCTGCACTGTTTTTTTGTATGTATTTTTTTCTTCTCTATCATTCAGACTGTTTTTTCCTGGATCTCCTGTTTTCATTCAGCCCCCGGTGCCCAGCTGTGCCTGGCATAGGAGGACAGAGTCCCCCTAACAGCTCTGCAAACTCAGCCACGGATGAACTCGAGGTGGCAGGAGGGAGTGGGCAGATGCGGGCTGGGCTGGGCAGCCGAGAGTCTCACTGCTTCATAGCCAGACTCGATGGCTCTCCTGTGCCCTATGAGCCACCCAAGAGCTGGCCTACGGTGCTTCACTTCCCAAGTGGGTCTGGGCCTGCGGCACAGTGGGTTGCTTAGGGACTACTCTGCCCACTTAGGTTTCACCTTTCTTAGGGTTGCTAAGGCAGTTTCATTCATCTGTCTGCTTTTCAGCTTCCAAAATAATGTGGCTCTCATCTTTCCTCACATTCTCTTTTTTCTTGTGATTTATGCATGTTAACCATTTTATCATCATGTAAGAGAGTGTTCAGGGGGAGGATGATTAACCTTGTTCAATCGGCCGTCTTCATCTGAAGGGCCTGGTATCTGTTTGCTCTGGCTGCCGTAACAAAGTGCCACAGACAAGGTGGCCCAAACACCTGAAATCTGTTTTTGTACTTTTCTGGAGGCTGGAAGTTGGAGATCAAGGTGTTGGCAGGTGTGATTTCCTTTGAGGCCTGTCTCCTGGCCTTGCAGATGCCAACCTCCTCGCCGTGTCCTGCCGCAGCCTCTCCTGGCAGGTGTGGCTTCCTTTGAGGCCTGTCTCCTGGCCTTGCAGATGCCAGCCTCCTCGCCATGTCCTGCCGCAGCCTCTCCTGGCAGGTGTGATTTCCTTTGAGGTCTGTCTCCTGGCCTTGCAGATGCCAGCCTCCTCGCATGTCCTGCCGCAGCCTCTCCTCTGTGCCTGCGCATCCCGGGTGCCTCTCCTTCTCCGTGCCAGTCTCCTCTCTTATGAGGACACCAGTTGTATTGGATTAGGGCCCACCTTAGCAACCCTATTTTTACCTAATTACCTCTTTAAATGCTGTATCCCAGAAGACAGTCACATTCTGAAGTACTGGGTGTTAAGCCTTCAACATATGAACTTTGGAGCAACCCAATTCAGCCTGTAACAGCTTGTAAAAAATCAAAGTAGAACAGAAGCATCAGACTGGAGAGTGAACAGTGGCAGAGTCGAGATGGTTCCACGCTGCACACCCCTTTCCTTCACGTGCATGTGTGATGTGTACTGATGGCCGTGATCTGCAGGTCCTTCACTTTGGACTCATGGTCAGGCAAGGCTTAAAACCCACCGTCCTGCACATCCTTCCTCGTCTTACAAAGCCATGGATTGTGACTGCCCCTGCGCTGGCACTGCTCCAGGTGCTGCAGAATAGAAGCAATTACAGCTCTGTATGGAAAGAAATGGCCTACGTAGGGTTTTCCCTGATCCATTCCTTTTTTTTTTTTTTTTTTGAGACAGGGCCTTACTTTGTTGTCCAGGCTGGAGTGGAATCGCATGATTTCAGCTCACTGAAACCAAAACCTCCCAAGTTTAAGTGATCCTTCCCACCTCATCCTCCCTAGTAGCTGGAACTACAGGTGTGTCACTGTGCCTGCCTCATTAAAAAAATTTTTTTTTTAGAGATGGGATCTCACTGTGTTGCCCAGGCTGGTCTGCAACTCTTGGGCTCAAGCACTCCTCCCACGTTGGCCTCCCAAAATGCTGGGATTACAGGTGTGAGCCACCATGCCTGGCTGATTTATTTCTTCATATTTAAGTTATGAAGAAATAAATTTATTTAAATTTAACTTTTGTAAATTAAATAACATTTTAAAAAGTTATTTTAGTTACCCACTTTTTTTCAAAGAGGAATTTGAGAGCAAAAATACAATTAGGTTAGGTTAAATGTTAGGGAATATTTCTTAAGATGGAAGTAAAAATGCGGTTTAGAGACAGGGCCTAAACATGTGGCTGTATTAACAGTGATTTAAGATGAAGCTCTTGATATTTATGAACACCCCCACTCAAGCAAATGGGCTTTCAGAGTGACAGCATACATGAAATGCCTGCTACAGTTCCGTGTGTTACATGCCTTAACACATATGTAAGCCTATTCACCTCTGAGGTAGCAAGTATGGTTCTCCCAGGTTTAAATGGAGCTCAGATAATCCTATTAGTTGCTCCCGACGCCAAAGCTGGCTGAAGCTGGGTTCACACCAGCGCTTTTCATTGCTTGCTCTTCTGCTTCTACCCTTACCAGGAGCAGCTAAAGGCTTCACGGGGCCCATGCATAATGAGAATGCAGGAACTTGTTAATTATACTATTGAGAATTTAAGGGTGGCGACAGCAGCATATAAACTGAGTGCAGGGTCCTTAGTGGAGCTCTGTGAGACAGCCCAGGTCCATGTCTCAAACTCAGCCCTGCTCCCACCACCAGCAGACAGCCCCACCAGACCTCAGGACTGGATGGCCTTTTGGAAGCTTCTACAATCCTGACATGGCTTTCCTCCAAAGTGCTCTGAAGATGGAGTTACAGGCCTTGGGTCCTGCTAACCAGGCTAGTTCCTGGACATGCAGTCGGGGGCAGGTGTCACCTCGCTGGCTGCCTGCCTCAGGTCCTCCCACTCACTGAGGCACTGATGTGCTTCTCCGTTTGATTTAAATTCTATGAAGCAAAACTGGGATCAAAGATACCTCTAAAATGCTTTTATTCTTTGGAGAAAAAAGGAAAATATATTTTTCCTGATTATTTTTGGAAAATAGTTTCTTTTTTTAAAAAAAAGAGTGAGATGCTTTTGCTATTAGTTAACTTTTGAAAAATGCTCTTGATTTGGAAAGGAAACACAAGGTGAGACAGAGGTGAACCCTGTGGGATTTTCTCAGTGTAAGCGCTTGATGTTACCTAGTGTTGTATTCTTTTTTTAATTGCATTTTAGGTTTTGGGGTACATGTGAAAAACATGCAAGGTTGTTGCATAGGTGCATACGTGGCAGTATGATTTGCTGCCTCCCTCCCCTTCACCTATATCTGGCATTTCTCCCCATGCTATCCCTCCCCAACTCCCCACCCCTCCGCTATCCCCCCTCCCCCCAACAGACCCTCGTGTATAGTGCTCCCCTCCTTGTGTCCATGTGTTCTCCTTGTTCAACACCCGCCTATGAGTGAGAACATGTGGTGTTTGATTTTGTGTTCTTGTGTCAGTTTGTTGAGAATGATGTTTTCCAGGTTCATCCATGTCCCTACGAAGGATGTGAACTCCTCGTTTTTAATGGCTGCATAATATTCCATGGTGTATATGTGCCACATTTTTCCTGTCCAGTCTATCATCGATGGGCATTTGGGCTGGTTCCAGGTCTTTGCTATTGTAAACTGTGCTGCAATGAACATTCGTGTGCATGTGTCCTTATACTAGAACGATTTATAATCCTTTGGATATATGCCCAGTAATGGGATTGCTGGGTCAAATGGAATTTCTATTTCTAGGTCCTTGAGGAATCACCACACTGTCTTCCACAGTGGTTGAACTAATTTACACTCCCATCAACAGTGTAAAAGTGTTCCTATTTCTCCACATCCTCTCCAGCATCTGTTTTCTCCAGATTTTTTAATGATCGCCATTCTAACTGGCGTGAGATGGTATCTCAATGTAGTTTTGATTTGCATTTCTCTAATGACCAGTGATGATGAGCATTTTTTCATATGTTTGTTGGCCTCATGTATGCCTTCTTTTGTAAAGTATCTGTTCATATCCTTCGCCAATTTTTGAATGGGCTTGTTTGTTTTTTTCTTGTAAATCTTTTTTAGTTCATTGTAAATTCTGGATATCAGCCCTTTGTCAGACGGGTAGGCTGCAAAGATTTTTTCCCATTGTGTTGGTTGCCGATTCACTCTATTGACTGTTTCTCTAGTGTTGTATTTTTATGTTGCTCTCTTGTTTTAAGGGAGGACTAAGATGTATTCCAGCAAGGTAAGCTGCATTCTTGTTTCTGTTTCTTTCATTTTGCTCCATGTTGGACTTAACTCTGTGAGCTTCTGCTGTTAGCACATGCCCTGGGGGTTCTGAGTCACTTTAAGTACCTATAGCAAGAAAAAAAATGGAATTATCTTTCAAAGTGTTTCAGGTTGTCAAGGTACCAGACAATATGTTTCTTACTGAGCCAAAGCTCCAAGGTCCTTGACACGGATGGAAAGAGTGGGGCTGTTGCCATGAACCTCTTCCACTGGCTTCTGTGGAGGTAGTCTTGGAAGAAAGTCCTGCAGGCCCTTTCTGGGGTAGGAATGGGAAGGAGGGGAGGACAGGGAAATGATGGATGCATTTTAATCACTTCAGGCAAAAAGAGTTTCTCACAATCTTTTTATCTGGTTGAGCTCAACTATTTATTTAAATTGAAAGTAAAGAACACAATAACATGGGTAAACATTTCCATGCTGGCATTCCCCAAAATAGAGCTCTTAATATATTTTTAAAGCTTATTTGTATGTGAAGATTTCTTTTAAAGATGAAGAGTAAGAAAATTCAGGAAAAATAATACTAAACATATAAATATATTACCAAGAAAAGAAGACGGATGGGTGGAAATAAACCTGGCTAAGTAATTTGTGTTACTATGAAGTAAGTTGAATTTATCAGCTTTACTTCCAAGAGATTGAGTAAGGATTCTTTTTTGCTATTCTGCTTGTTGGGTTTTCACATAAACATCTGAATATGCAATAGTGATCAATTTAGATAGCTGCTGAAAGTGATAGCATTTCTTTTAAAAGTATTCAAATCAAAGCAATTAGATGATCTTAAGTATATACCAGGTGATCCCACAGTGAATTGGAATTGACTTTTCCAACTAACTTGTGCATGGAATTCAGTGTTATCTGAATGAGAATAGCAAAATGTGTATTGTAGCAAGTGCAAATATAGACATTATATTTCGAAAAACTCTTACTTAGTTATGTAGACTTTATAACAAATGTTCTGATTTTTTGTTATGTAAGTTTAACCTTTTTTGTAACATAGAATTACTGTCAGGACTTTTTTAAGGGGTAAAACACCTCACCCTTGGCTCACAGGATGTGTAAGTCAATGTCATATACAAGTGGGGCAGGGAACATTCTTTGGGAATACCTATTAATTTTGACAATTGTTTCAACTCTATTCTTTATCAAATTTCCTATTTGAATTATCTCCTATGCCTATTATTTCTAGGCACAGTTTTCTCCACCAGAGAAATAAGAAGTTCGTGGAACTTCTCCCAGTTTGGGTTTGCCTAACATTTTCTCCTGGTTAGATTGAGGTTCCACATTTCTGGCAAGAATGACCCCAAAGAGAGACACTATGTGACCCTCTCTCTCCACTGCAGGGAGACGCAGGGGTGTGTATGTGTGTGTGTGTGATGGGGAAAGGTGTTCTTGTTAGGAGAAGAAGCCACACCTGTCCTATTATCTGGGCAGGTGGGGAGGAGAAGAGAAATGGGATCTGAGGCATGGAAATGGGCTGCAGCTCCAGGACCAGCTCCAGGACCTTCTCCAGTCCCACAGTTCAGAGGCAGCACTCTGGAGTCAGGGATCCTGAAATTCTCCAGTCGCACAGCTCAGGGGACAGCACTCTCAAGGTAGGTCCTGAAATTCTGCCTTTTCAAGAGCAGCATCTAAAATACCATTGTCTTCATAGAAACTTCTGTTTCCAGGTCTTTTCTGAATCCCCTCATTTCCCCCACCCCGAGTCCTTCCTTACTGAAGCCTTCCAATTCCTTCTCTAATGAGTCTCAAGATTTTCTAGATTTGTCTTTTCCACAATTCCCATTCCCTCTCCTAGTGGTCAGTGAAATGGTGACGCTGTAATGCTTGTTTTAGATCAGATGATGTGGCCTTCACTTGTTTAGGTCATAGACTCATGTAAACTCCATAGGGATCATGGAGACTCTGGTCATCCTTTAATAAGACAACTTGTACTTATTAAGACTTAAAGCCAAGAGATTTTAAATGCCATATACATTCAACATGATCGCATGAACAGGATTTAGGTTAAAATGTGTCAAGACCTTTCCAGTAACACAGGGTGAAGACCACATTCAGCAAGAGGGAGCTGAATATCAGAAAGAAGGAATAGGAGGCCTAAAAGTCAGCAGGGGTGATTGCAAGAGTGCAGAAAATCAAGCTCCACCTAGGTCTGGTCTTAAGGGACCAAAGTCTCTCCTGATATGTCTATTTGAAGGCACTTTCTGGAGCTGTCCTCGGTTATCTTTGAGAATAATTGCTTTCTGTGTTCTCGAAAATACATGATGTCTGTATGGAATCAGTGAGCGTGCCATATGTCAGACAACAGGTGAAAGGAGTAAGTAGAAGCATATGCACTAGTGGGAAGACTGCATAAGAAATCAGGAGTTTGTGGCAGATACTCGTATGACCGGGAAGTCTTACTGGGCCTGAAAAATTGTAGCAATTTAGCAATTCAGAACACTGCCACTGAAAAGAGAGAAAAATGTTTTTCAGATTTCCAACTCCTGCTGCAAAACAGGAGACAGGGTGCAACAAATTGGTACATTGTTATTCTAAACACGATGTTGATTGGAAAAAGTTAAGTAGGAAAATAATAAAAGGAAACAATGAAACAAACAAGCTGTTAATTCCCGGCCCAAGTGGGTGTTATTTCTCACTGTATGGTCAGTTAGCCGTAGCAGCATTTTGTTTACTCAAAGATTCAATTTCCAGCAACTTCAATTTTGTGTCAGCAAACAGCTGTGACAAAGCCCATAAATTCAAAGCTTTTGAACCACCTTGGAAGGGAAAATTGTGCATAAAATGTAAAATCTTCTCCTTTATCTTCACTGTCTGCGTGCACTCTGTACACATGATGTTTTCCTGTGGGCCACTGAGCTGTGTGTGTGCTCTGTAGCAAATTAACCACAAGTTTAGCAACTTAAGACAAAACGGTTTTATTATTTTACACAATTCTGGAGGTCAGAAGTCTCACATGGGTCTCATCATGCTGAAATGAAAATGTCGGCAGGACTCAGTTCCTTCCTGGAGGCTCTAGGGATGCCCATTTCCTTCTCATTCAGGTGATTGACAGGACGGAGTTCCTTGTGATGAGACTGAGGCCTCTGTCCCCACTGGCTGTCTCTTGGAGGTCACCCGCACTTTGTGGCTCGTGCCTGTCCCTCCATCTTTGCGGCCAGCAGCACTGGGTTGAGTCTGTCTCACGCTTCAGAAGCCTGCAGCTGTTTCATCCCTCTGGGGACTCTGCCTCTGTCTTCTACTTTTAAGGGCTCACGTGATTACATTAAGCCCACACAGATAATCCAGGATAATCTCCCTATTTCAAGATCTGGTACAGACTTTAAGCCCATGTCCATCTGTGATGTAACATATTCCCAGGTTCTAGGGATTAGGGCATGGACATCTTTTAGGGGAGGCCAATTCTGCCTGCCGCTCCCTCCAAGTGAAGGCAGGATTTGTATGGTTCTTTTATGTCAAAATTCATGCCCCTGCTCTTCTAAACTCTTCAGACACAACCTCATCCTTCCTCCCTCTGCTTTTTTGCTAGCTGGAGACCTTTATCCCCAGGACACTAGCAAAGGCAAGGCACTCTCACTCTTGCTAATGGGCCATTATTGGGAGCAGCATAAAAACCAGTCAGCCCCTTTCCCTTTAGATCCTCCACAAACTACAGGCTGCACTGACCTCCTCCTGAATGCTCTCTCGCTCTACCTGCCTGTTGTCTCTTCATGTTTGGGGGCAGAAAACTGACAACTTGTCGGTTCCATTGACTGACAAGTTGTGTTGGAGTTTCTGTGGAATAGACTTCTGTCTCAGGGACACAGCAGATGGAGAGAAGGACTTCAGTGATTTCTGATTTTTGATGACTGGAGAGTTCGTTCTGTTGCCTGTGTCTGGAGGACTCAAAGATCACAACTCTTCCTTCCCCAATTGCCAACTACTTGTTCATAAAAATCATCAAGGACATCATAAGAGCCACGTATACCACAGAGGAAAGGCTTTAGGTTGACGTTTTGGTTCATAGGATCTTCAATGCATTTTTCATGCTCAGTTATAGCTGGTTAAAGACAATGTCAGTGACTGACAAGTGTCAAGGAAAAGGAGCATTGTCCATGTTCTAAAATCAAAACCAAATGCAGTGCAGTGGAAAGAGTAAGGTAAATTAATCACGCGGCTTCCATGCTTGGAGCATCATGTCCCATGAAATATATGAAGTATCTCAAAGGGATGCCCAGATACGCTTTGGGAGGAAGCTCTGCATGGAACTGGAGGGTCTTCATCAGGTTGAAGGAAAGCTAATGAAATTGGGTTCCCCTAGACTATAGGGGTCACGGGGACTCTGGAAATCCTTTAATAAGACATGAAAAGGAGATGTGAGCAGTTCCTCATGACGGTTTCTCATCCACATCGTCAGAATTCTTTGCTTCTTTTGCAGCATATAGTGCACTTGAATGTGGTGGGTTGGGTTTTCATGGGTCAGATCTTCAGGGCTGGTCCATGGCTTGCTTACTTCTATTATATTAAGCTTAGCCTGACATGTAACACACAGTATAGCCTTATGAATGTTTCAAATACATTTTGCATGAAATACTAGACCAAATTAATCAACTGTAAAGACTTGGTAGGTTGTTATGGTTATTTGTTTGATTTCATTCTCTGTCCTGGTTGTTATGGCACACAGTTACTCTGAGGGGTTCATCCCCTAGCTCTGTGCATCAACCCTTATAAGCTCCAATTTTATCAGCTTTATCAAACTTTAGTAGTTCGAGACCAGCCTGGCTAATATGGTGAAACCCCGTCTCTATTAAAAATACAAAAAAAATTAGCCAGGTGTGGTGGCGGCCAGCTATCATCCCAGCTACTTAAGAGGCTGAAGGAGGAGAATCATTTGAATCTGGGGTGTGGAGGTTGCAGTGAGACAAGATCATGCCACTTTACTGCAGCCTGAGTGAAAGAGTGAAACTCCATCTAAAAAGGGACAGAAAGAGAGAGCGCGTGTGCTCTAATGATCACTGTGGTCCTGATACCCTAGTCTCTACACCTATGGGGATGTATCACTTATGTTGGCCTAACCGCTCTGGCCTAAGCCACAGGCAGCAGGAAATCAGGCATGTTTTATCCAAAACAACTCTTGGCAACATAGGACTCTTTCTTTCTTTCTTTCCTTCCTTCCTTCCTTCCTTCCTTCCTTCCTTCCTTCCTTCCTTCCTTCCTTCCTTCCTTCTCTCTTTCTTTCTTATTTGAGGTTCAGGGATACATGTGTGGGATTTTTTTTCTTTTGGAGACAGACTCTTGCTGGGTAGCCCAGGCTGGAGTGCAGTGGTGCGATCTTGACTCACTACAACCTCCGTCTCTTGGGTTCAAGCAATTCTCCTGCTTCACTCTCCCGAGTAGCTGAGATTACAAGTGTGCAGCACCACACCCAGCTAATTCTTGTATTTTCAGTAGATATGGGGTTTCATAATGTTGTCCATGCTGGTCTGGAACTCCTGACCTCAAATGATCTACCTGCCTTGGCCTCCCAAAGTGCTCAGCTAACAGGTGTGAGCCACCGCACCCGGCCCAGGTTTGTTATATAGGTACATTGCATGTCAAGGGAGTTTGGTGTACAGATCATTTTGTCACCCGGATAATCAGCATGGTACCCGATAGGTAGTTTTTCCATCCTCACCCTCCTTCCACCCTTCGCCTTCCAGTATACCCTGGTGTCTGTTCTCGTCTTTGTCCATGTGTACTAAGTGTTTAGCTCCCACTTATAAGTGAGAACATGCAGCCTCCAGTTGCATCGACATTTCTGCAAAGAACACGATTGCCTTCTTTTTTAATGGCTGTATTCTATAGTACATAGGTACCATATTTTCCTTATCCCATCTACTATTGATGGGCATTTAGGTTGATTCCATGTCTTCATTATTGTGAATAGTGAGGCAATGAACATACATCGCATGTGTCTTTATGGTAGAATGATTTACATTCCTTTGGGTGTCCTCTCAAACCCAGTAATGGGATTGCTGGACCAAATAATAATTCTGTTTGAAGTTCTTTCAGAAATTGCTAAACTGCTTTTCACAATGGCTGAACTAATTTACAGTCCCACCCGCAATGTCTAAATGTTCGCTTTTCTCCACAACCTTGCTGGTATCTGCTATTTTTCGACTTTGTGATAATAGCCATTCTGACTGGTGTGAGGTGGTGTCTTGTTGTTTTATTTTCATTTCTCAAGGGAATAGTGATGTTGAGATTTTTTTCATATCCCCCTTGGCCATGTGTATATCTTCTTTTGAGAAGTATGTGTTCATGGGCTTTGCCTACTTTTTAATGGGGTTGTTTTTTGCTTGTAAATTTAAGTTCCTTATAGATTCTGGATATTAGACCTTCATTGGTTGCATAGTTTGCAAATATTTTTTCCTATTCTGTAGCTTGTCTGTTTATTCTGTTGATAGTTTCTTTTTCTCTGCAGAATTTCTTTAGTTTAACTAGGTCTCATTGGTTAATTGCAGTTGCTTTTCGCATCTTCATCATGAAATCTTTGCCCAGCTCTATGTCCAGAATGGTATTTCCTAGGTTACCTTCAAGGGCTTTTATAGTTTTAGGTTTTACACTTAAGTCTTTAACACATCTTGAGTTGATTTTCACATACAGTATAAAGAAGGGGTCCAGTTTCAATCTTCTATATATGGCTAGTGAGTTATTTCAGCACCATTTATTCAATAGGGAGTCCTATCCTCATTGCTTGTTTTTGTCAACTTTGTCAAAGATCAGATAGCTTTAGGTGTGTGGCCTTATTTCTGGGCCATCTATTCTGTTCAGTTGGTGTATATATATGTTTTTGTATCAGATACAAAACATGGATTGGAACCATGCTCTTTTGGCTACTGTAGTCTTGTACTATAGTTTGAAGTTGGGTAATGTGATACCTCCATCTGTGTTCTTTTTGCTTAGTCCAATAGCCTTGGCTATTTGGACTCTTTTCAGTTCTGTAAAATTCTATTTTTTTTTTCTAAGTCTCTTGAAGAATGTCATTTGTAGTTTGATAGGAATAGCATTGAATCTGTAAATTGCTTTGGGTAGTATGGCCATTTTAATAATTGATTTTTCCTATCAATGAGTATAGAATGCTTTTCCATTTGTTTGTATTGTCTCTGATTTCTTTGAGCAGTGTTTTATATCTTTCATTGTAGACCCTCTCTCTTTAGCTGTATTTCTAGGTATTTTATTCTTTTCGTGGCAATTGTGAATGAAATTGCGTTCATGATTTGGCCCTCAGCTTGCATCTTATTGGTGTTTACGAATGCTACTGACTTTTGCACATTGATTTTGTATCCTGAAACTTTGCTGAAGTTGTTTTCAGACCAAGCAGCTTTTGCGAAGAGACTATGGGGTTTTCTAGGTGTAGAATCACATAGTCTACAAACAGGGACAGTTTGACCTCTCCCTTCCTATTTGGATTCCCTTTATTTCTTCCTCTTGTCTGATTGCTCTGGCCAGAACTTCCAATACTATGTTGAATATGAGTGGTGAGAGAGGGTATCCTTGACTTGTGCTGATTTTCGAGGGAAATACTTCCAGCTTTTGCTCATTCAGCATGATGCTGGCTGTGAGTTTGCCATACATGGTAGTTACTATTTTGAGGTATGTTCTTTAAATACCTTGTTTATTGAGGGTGTTTAAACAGTAAAGAGGTGTTGAATTTTATTGAAAGCCTTTTCTGCATCTATTGAGATAATCATGTGGTTTTTGTCTTTAGTTCTGTTTATGTAATGAATCATATATATTGATGTGCGTATGTTGAACCACCTTGCATCTGATGGATAAAGCCTACTAGATTCTGGTGGGTTAGCTTTAGGATGTGCTGCTGGATTTGGTTTGCAAGTATTTTGCTGAGGACTTTTGCATCTATGTTCATCCAGGATATTGGTCTGAAGTTTTTATTGTTATTGTTGTGTCACTTCCAAGTTTTGGTATCAGGATGATGCTGGTTTCATAGAAAGAGGCAAGGAGGAGTCCTTCCTCCTCAATTTTTTGGAATAGTTTTGGTAGGAGTAGTACTAGCTCTTCTTCATTCATCTGGTAAAATTTGGCTGTGAATCCATCTGGTCCTGGGTTTTTTGTTCTTTTTTGGCTGGCAGGCTTTTAAAAACAATTTTATTATCATACTTTAAGTTCTGGGGTACATGTGCAGAATGTGCAGGTTTGTTACATAGGTAAACATGTGCTATAGTGGTTTGCTGCATCCATCACCCCGTCATCTACATTGGGCATTTTTCTTAATGATATCCCTCCCCAATCCCCCACTCTCCTGTTATCCCTCCCCTAGCCCCCCACCCCCCAGTGTGGGGAGTGTGTGATGTTCCCTTCTCTGTGTCCATGTGTTCCCATTGTTCAACACCCACTTAAGAATGGGAACATGCGGCGTTTAGTTTTCTGCTCTTGTGTCAGTTTGCTGAGAATGATGGTTTCCAGCTTCATCCATGTCTCTGCAAAGGACATGAACTCATTCTTTTTTTATGGCTGCATAGTATTTCGTGGTGTATATGTGCCACATTTTCTTTATCCAGTCTGTGTCATTGATGGGCATTTGGGTTGGTTCCAGGTCTTTGTTTTTGTTAGTGATTCAAGATTGGAACTTGTTATTGGTCTGTTCAGAGATTCAATTTCTTCCTAGTTCAATCATGGGAGGTTGTATGTGTTCAGGAATTCACCCATTTCTTCTAAGTTTCCTAGGTTGTATGCATAGAGGTGTTCGTATTTCTGTGAGATCAATGGTAGCATTCTGTTTGTCATTTCTGATTGTGTTTATTGGGATCTTTTCTCCTTTTTTCTTTATTGCTCTAACTAGAAGTCTACCTTATAAACTTTTTTTTTTTTTTCAGAAAAACAACTGGATTAGTTGATCTTTTGTATTTTTTGGTTTGTTTGTTTGCGTCTTTATTTCCTTCTCTTCAGCTCTGAGTTTGGTTATTTCTCGTATTCAGCTAGCTTTGGTGATGGTTTGCTCTTGTTTCTCTATCTCCTCTGGTTGTGATGTTAGGTTGATAATTTGAGACCTTTCTAACTTTTCAATTTGGGCGTGCTATAAACTTCTCCTTAACACTGTCTTAGCTGTGTTCCAGAGATTCTGGTATGTTGTTTCTTATTTAATTTAAATGATTTCTTGATTTCTGCTTTAATTTCATTATTTACCCATAAGCCATTTGGGAGCAGGTTGTTTAATTTTCATGTAATTACATGGTTTTGACACATTTTTCTTAGTATTTATTTCCATTTTTATCATACTGTGGTCCAAGAATGTGGTTGGTATGATTTTTTTTAACTTGCTGATGATTGTTTTATGTATGATTTATGTCTGATTGTTTTATGTCTGATTATGTGTTAAATTTCAGGGTATGTGCCATGTGCAAATGAGAAGAACTTCTACTCTGTTGTTTTCAGGTGGAGTGTTCTGTAGATACTTATTAGGTCCATTTGGTCAAGTGTCAAGTTAAAGTTCTGAATATATTTGTTTGTTTTCTGCTTTGACAAGCTGGCTAATACTGTCAGTGGGGTGTTGAAGCCTCAACGTGGAAGTATTTTCAAAGGAAATTAGGAAATGATTAGGTCTAAATCAGAGAAACACAGAAAGGAAAACATGAGCTTAGATTTTTTTTTTCTGAAATTTTTGGCTTAAAGAAGCTAAGGTTGACTCAGGGCATACTTGTAAAATGGCAAAAGTATATCCAGAAATATTCAATCAGTGCCAGAGATGGTCCTTTATCATACAACCGTATTGAGATGAATCGATGTCAAGGGAATACTGTCTAAAGCTCTTGAGGGTGAGTGGCATCTTCGTGATGAGTCAGTGCAGTGCAGGCAGTCAGTCTTGCAATGCTCTCAGCCTTCCCTCCAGGAGTGCACATTGGGCAAACCTTGGGGTTCTAGACCTTTGAAGATTGCTTCTCTGAAGAAAAATAAAAGTCCCTTTGGGAGAGTGGATGACTGTGAGAGAAGATGGACTCACCCAAATAAAAAACTAGCAGCAGATTCCAATGAATTTCACAAAATTAAACATGATACTCTATGGTTTTTAGATTTTTTATAAATAAGAGCTTTACAGTAACTCAGTGGTTGAGGGAGGTTTATTTCATTTTGGGGTGTATGTATGAAAGCTTACATGCTGGTGTTCTTCACTTTAAGAAACACAAATTGATAAAATCTTAATAATTTAGGAGGTACATAGCCACCAGCTTCATGGTCTTTACAGAATACATTGCCACTTTGATAAGTGGAGTTATTATGTTAAATATCTCTAATAGTTCCACAATGTTACTGCTTTGAGAGTGTCAGACACTGAAAAATAGAGTACGTTTTAATATAATCAAGTGTGTGGAACATAAAGTGACCACATACCATGAAGATGGCATATTGGCCAGCACAGGCTAGCATTTGCGTTCTGAATTAAAGCTGAAGGATGTCACATGGTACCCACTATTGTAAATTTATCCATTTTCTTTATTTCAGAGATTTACTTATGTAAATGAAAAGAATGTGTGTGTTGTCAAAGCCACCTCTGGTTGCCAACATTCCGAACTCATGAGTTGCAAATGCAAGAGGCAGTCAGTCGGAAGAGGCTCAGGCTAGCTCATCAGGGCTTGTAGCCTGTGTTACTTGTCATGCGTAAGCTTCCCAGAATAATTCCTGCAGCTTTTGTGGGTCCGAGGCTATGAGAAATCAGGCACTAACAAGTTCTCACCTGCAATTCTCAATGTTCCATATTCGAGAACTCAAAACTTGCTGATACCGATTACTGTCCAATGAAGATTTTATTTTTCTGAGATGGAAGCCGTGCCTGGTTTTGCTGACACAGCCACCCATCATTTCCAAGATAGACACCACAACTGTATTTGACACCCAGAGGCTGACTGCTACGATTTACCTGTATAATTCTGTCATTCCTATAACTTTGTTTTCTCTGCTGTCCTTGTGGGTTAGATATGTCACATGTTATTCTAATTTCAGGAAAGTTTCTCCCAGTGAAAGAAGAGAGGAACTACCTATATTTGGTTGAATCTACTTTTTTTTTAAGAATAGGGTTTATTTCAGAACATCATTGTAGGTTGGTTGGTCAGGCTTAGGTTTCTCTGGAAGGAAGATTGCTTGGTACAAGAATCTCAGCTCATCGTGTCTTATTTAACTCAATGGCAGATTGAGGGTTACCACTGTGGACTGTGTTCTGGAGTCCAACATTGATATCCAGTTCTTGGGGGACCCCACGAGGTTGCTCCCACTTGGTTCTCTGAAAGTATGAGCCATTTAATTGCATTGGAACCCCTCTTTCTCTAGGAATAGTTTCATTTACTTTAGAAATCCAGAATCAAGCCTAGGAGACTAAAAATCACCTTTTACTCTCCTTTCTTTCTAGGTAATTCCCTGGAAATCAGGTACATTAATCTACTCTGCAAACTCAAAACCTGCCTTTTTTCTTCTGCAGACCATCCTTTCACCACTGAGGTGCGGTAACATGCTGTGTACTTTCCTGTCAGACTCAGGCCTATCAAGTCCAATATTTTTGTTATATTGGTTTTTCCTTCTCACAATTAGCCCTGGCCTTGGAGAGGACACACTCCTTGCTACACTTCTCTGTGGATCACGGTCACCACCGCATAAGGGATCGGCTTCAGTTCTAGACATGCAAAGTGCACTGCAGGCACAAGCAGCATGAGGATTCTGAATATTCCACACACAGGAGGTGTGGATTTCCCCTGATGAACTTAATCTGTTAGGATTTAGTGAGAAAAGCAGGAATAATGCCCAGGTATTTCAAACAGAAGACACAAGTAGTTGTTTACATAAAAGTTGAAAGTCTAAAGAGACAAAAAAAAATGTAACCCAGATAATTAGTAAATTTTGGAAGTTCCTAACACCTCCAGGCTTTAGGTGATCCATTTACTAGTAACTGAAGGAAACAGCCATCACCTGTCTACAGTTGGGGAAACATAAGAAGGAAGTGGGATTATTGGCTTTGAAGCTCAGAGGGAGACCCTGACAAGGCTAATACCCAGACCTCAGAATGGCACAACAGAGAGACTGCTTGGGTTTAGATGTCAGGGCAAATCGCCATGTGGTTGGATCTTGGAACACCGAGTGCTGTGCTGTGGAGTTTGTCTTAAGAGTTGATGCCAGTGGAAGTTAGAGCCTCGAGCCATAGCTGCCCTCTGTTGCATGTGACAGATGCTTAGAGGAGCTGGGCCCAGGAAGAAAGTGACTCTTCCCTTTCAATCTTCTTCCAATATCTTCACCCCCAGAACCTGACAGGAAATGAGTGAGAATGAATGAAAAATGGTTTTGGGGTTGCAGTCCCAGCATCACATAGTACAAGGAGCTGAGAAACAATAACAAATGACTGAAAAGTCCACCTCTTGGGCTGCTCGGCATCCAAGTACAGCCTATATTTAAGACCCTTTCCGTTTTAGCAACTACAGATTTCTGCTTAGAAAATGCAACTATGCCTGATCAAGATGAAGATGGTCTCACCTACAGAGAGGGCAGACTCCACTCTCAAAAGTCACTGTACCTACCTTCAGATAATGCTGATTTCTCTGGTAGTTCAGTCACAATCCCATGTAAACATTCTGTAAGTTTAAGACTAAATTGTAAAGTTCATAACAACAAACAATTCTTACATAAAATGTAGAGGAAAAGAAAGAGAAAAATTAGTAAATATATGCAAATTATAACAAGCTAGAAGGGAAATGTGCAAAGCTGCTCGAGTCCACGCTTCTGTAATGGAAACATAGTTGATAACTGTAATTCCAGTCCATGTTTCTTCTGTTCTCAGGTAGTACTACAGCTACTCCTGGGTGAGTTAGGGTGGTCCAAACTTTTATTTTTTAAGTAACCCAAACCTTTATTTTTAAGGTGATCTTGTTTTTCCATTTAGGATGCTATAGTTTTCTACTTATATTTTACAAAGGGAGTGAGCAGTGAGCAGTAATATGAACCCCTGAGGATTCCCTAGGTTCTAAATTTAGTTCCTCCTGCCCTTCCTATATAGCAACACCACTGAGTCCTCCAGGGAATTAGCGTCTTCTCCTGTGACACTCATTGCTCTTTTAGGAGAGGTGATGGTGAGACAGCGTGATGTGAATCAAATATTCCACACACCCACCGATGTTTTTGCCGACAGAACCATTAAAGACCAGAAAAGCAAATACATGTCCATATTTATGCCCAAAATACGTGTGTTTTCCAGAGAGTGCAAATCATTGCGCCTTTCATGATAGAAGTGGTTTCACACAATCAGCTTGGAGCAAGGTACTTGGATGGCCCCTCAAGGAAAGATGGCTATGCCGGGGGATGGAGCTCTTGTCAAAATGGAATGCAATAGCAACAGGAGCCAGATCCATGCTGGTGGGGGAATTCCATGTTGTCGACCCCATGTGTGGTCTCCTACCACACATTATGCCCTTTAGTCTGGCACTGGTGTGGCTGAGGAAGGAGGCCAGTGAACAGACAGCTCACCTGGTTCTAAAAGCCTCCTCCTCTGCAGAGATGCCCTCTGGTAGACATTCATATGGCTTGTGAACATCTCCACAGCCTGTGCCTATCCCAAAAGATCCTTCTATGCACCAGTTACCCAGCCTTTCAACCCCAAAAGATTGTTCTGCTCATTCCATATTTCTGACCATACAACCAACCCATTAACCATAGCCCGTAAATCAATATACAGATGTTTATCTTCTGTCTTTTAGTCTGGAAAATGTGGACCACAAATTTTATTGCTCAAAATTCTGGCTACTGGGATGATTTTCCCTCACCTGTGTCATTTATGGACAGCCCTGTGTGATGCTATAATGTTGTAGCTGTCAACCATTGGTTGTTGCCACCATATTGTAAAAATGATCTATACACAAAGCCTGAGTATTGTTTTTCTTCCTCAATCAACTAATCCATAGGGAACTCTGCATGAGGTCATAGTGTGAGTTTAGGCACAGGAGCAAGAGAAGAAGTGAGTTCCATGAGATCTGTGCCAAATGGTCATGCTGCTCACTTGTGCTTTCAGGACTCTGCAGAACCCTGTATCTTGCATGTGTTTCTACTTGATGATGGATTTTCTGCTGCTCACACCCAATTCTATGGCTTGCAGACTATAAGGGTTCAGTAGCAAGTTGAAAGATGTGCATAAAAAACAGAATATTGATCTAAAGTTTTAGTTTTATTTTGGAAACCTAAGGTTCTATGCTTTGAGTCATTGGTTGAAGTGCACCTTAGTCCCTGTTCAGTAGCCCTGCTTGTCACAGATCCTTTGAGAGGCATTGGATCTAATGATTCATACGACTCATGTTGGAGAGCAGTGTAGCCACAATGGGACAAAAATACTGTACCACAGCATAACCAAAACTATCACCATTTAAAGTATTTTTTTTAAAAAAAGCTTTCACTTTCTCCACAATATAAATAATTTTAAATATCAGGTACCTAGCTATTTAACACTTAATGAACTCATTAGATTATGTATTTGTTTGCAGTGTTCAATGATACTATAAAGACCAATATGCTAATTATATTTTCCTTCTACACTGAAATAAACATGTAATGTAACAAAAATAATAAAACAATATGTTAAACATACATAATTAATACAAACAGATTTTGCAAAATTAAATATATAAACAAGGAAATACTAAAGGAAAGTTTTTCTATGAATGCAAATGTTGCTTGGTTGGGGTTTGTTGAAGAAAGGGACAGGAGTCTGTAGTCACTGTTGCTGTTTGGTGGATGGTGAATGTCAACAAGAGTAAGCAGGTGAAAGAGACAGTGTCCATGACTTGAGGCCTGTCCACATCTAAATTCACGGAAATGATAGGTGGTCTCTCTTCTTCATATATGATGCCCTAGAAGTGAATAATCAGGACGAATGCAATTGGTAAAACATTAAGAAGAAGACAGAGAAAGAAGAAAGAAAGAAAGAAAGAAAGAAAGAAAGAAAGAAAGAAAGAAAGAAAGAAGAAAGAAAGAGAAAGAAACAAAGAAAAGAAAGAAAGGAAAAGGAAAGGGAGGGAGGGCAAAAGAAAAAAGAAAAAGAAAGAGAAAAAGACAAAGAAAAGAGAAGAAAGAAAGAAAGAAGAAGAAGGAAGGAAAGAAGGAAGGAAGGAAGGAAGGAAGGAAGGAAGGAAGGAAGGAAGGGAACAGCGAGCCATGCGTGCTAATTCACCAGCGCTGCCATAACAAAGTACCACCAACTGAGTGGCTTAAACAACACCAGTTTATGGTCTAACAGCTCTGGAGCCTTGGAAGTCTGAAATCAAGGTGTTGGCAGGGTTGGTTCCTTCTGAGGCTGTGATGGAATATCTTCTCTCTGGCTCTCTCCTGGCTTCTGAGGGTTGCTGGCAATCTTTGGGGTTCTGTGGCTCGGGCAGCCTAACTGAGCTTCACACAGTGTTCTCCATGTATGTGTGTCTTTCTCTGAATCCAAATTTTCCTTTTATAAGGACATTAGTCATATTATATCTAGGCCCATCCTAATGATCTCACATTAACTCAATCATTTGCAAAGACCCTACTTCCAAATACTCGCAGGTATTGGGGATCAGAACTTCGACATCTTTATAAGGGACACAATTCAACACATAACAGTATGTGTTTGCATTCCCTCTGTTTGTGAATGTACAATTCCTGAGAACAAAACTGTACTTGAAATTGTGTCTTTAATGTGATGTTTTTGTTCAAGTCATGGTCAAACTCATTTGTAACAGCAATCATTTTTCTGGATTCTTTAATGATTCTTGCAAGCATTTGTCCTGAAACATTTGTGACTTCTCTTCCTCCTTTCCCTTTGTCCTCTGGAGAGATTGACATCATGGCCAGTGAATTCCTGGGGTAAGTTCCCTGTGCTTCAGCACTTTTCACTGTGCATTTCACTAAATTTATCCTCCTTACCAAAATCTGAGAACATTTGTTTTGCTTCTATCACTTTACTATAATTTTGGAAGTGTTAACAAAATGAGAGACCCATTTTGTGAATACATTTTTAAGTAAACTTTCTGTTTTAGAACAGTTTTAGGTTTACTGAGAAAGTATAAGCATAGTATAGAGAGTTCCCACATATTTGATACCCAGTTTCTCCTGTCGTCAATATATTACATTAGTATACTATCATTGTTTTAATGAATGGATCATTATTTACACATTGTTACTAACTAAAATTTATACATATTTCATGTTTCCTCAGTTTTTATTTAATGCCCTTTTTCTGTTCATGGGTCCCATCAAGGATATCTTGTTACATCTAGTAGTCATGTCTCATTAGACTCCTATTGGCTGTGATAGTTTTGTAGACTTCCCTTGTTTTGGATGACCTTGATTATTTGAGGCGTATGGGGTAAGGTAATCTATAGAATGTCCCTCAACTGGACTTGTCTGATGCTCTCTCATGATTATCCTGGGATTATGGTCTTCTAGTAGGAAGACCACAGAAGTAATGTGACATTTTCATCACATCGTATCAAGGGTACATATATCAACATGACTTAACACTTTTGATATTGATGTTGGTCACCTAGCTGGGGCAGTGTTTGTTAGATTTCCCCAATGTGAAGTACACTTTTTCCTGTCTATATTGTGTAGACTCTAGAATGCTAGACTCTAGGAAGTCTAGACACTTTTTTGTATCTAGACTCTTTGGGAGACCCTGTACCTAAGGAGTGGAGATATGTGGTACAACTTCTTCAGGAAACAATATCTATATAAATAATTTGGGATTATTTTGCAACTGAGATTTTTTGCTTTCCTTTCCTTTATTATTTGTTCAATTCTTCCTTTAAATCAGACAGATATATCACTACTCATTGTATATATCAATACTATTTTATTTATTTTACTGTTCAAATTTTTTGCATTTTAGACATTGGGAGTTCTTTCAGTTGGAATTTTTACATCCCTCCATATCTTAGTCCTTTCAGGGTTCTGTTACAAATTACCATAGACTGAGTGGCTTATAAACAAAAGAAACTTATTTCTCATACTTTTGGAGGCTCAGAAGTCTAAGTTCTGGCTGCCAGCATAGTTGGGCTCTGGTGAGGACTCTGTTCCAGGCTGCAGACTGCTTTCTTCTCATTATATACTCATATGGAGAAAAAATGGTGAGAGAACTTTTAGGGTTTCTTGTGTAAGGGCACTATTACTGTTGTAACAGACTGAGGGGTTCTTCTTGCCTGCTGCCCAAAAAAGCCAATGCACAGAGACAGCAGGTTTTGCAGTAAGGAAAGAGTTTAACAATCGCAGGTCCAGCAAAGCAGAAGGATGAGAGACATTTCTCAGATACCTCGTCCCAAGAACGTGGAGGCCAGGATTAAGGATAATTTGATGGGTAGAGGTCTAGGAACTTGGTAGTACTGATTGGTTGGGAATGAAACCATAGGAGTATACAAACCATTTTCATGTGTCAAGTCAGTTCCTATGGGGTTGGGGGTCATCAGTTGAGTCAGTTTATTGGTATGAGTCATGGGTCCCATTGGAGTTAGTTGGTTGCCAGAATGCAAAAGTCTGAAAAATATGTCAAAGACCAGTCTTAGGTTTATACAATAGTGATGTGATCTATAGGAGCAATCAGGGAAGTTATTATAAAAAGGCAAGCTAGGAAACAATAGCTGATTAATGTTTATGCCTACATTTTAGCAGAATTCAGGCCTCTTCCATAATTCTAAACTTGTGACCTTATATTAATCTTACAGAGGTTGTTTTGGCCCCCAGTAAGGAGAGGGTCAGTTTCAGGAAGAAACTATTATTATCTTTGTTATAAATTTAACAAAAACAGTTGTAGTTAGCTTATGAGGTTAGAAGCAAGAAGAAGTCAGTTAGGTTAGATTGCTTTTATTATAATTTTTGCAAAGGCAGTTTAAATGATGGCTCTATCGTCATGATTTAATCACTTCCCAGAGAATGGCCTACCTTCTATATTCTAATGTCATCACATTGGGAGTTAGATTTTTAACATAGGCATTTTGAGGACACACAACCATTCAGTCCATAACACTCCATCACTGTTTGACACGATAAGATGTGTCATCTTGTATATGTTCTTCCCAGTCTTAGAATAAGCCATTTCTCCAAGTAGTCCTTGTTCCTTGCTTATTGAATAGCATTAAAAACCAAGATCTTAAAGCTTGGTGTGCTCTTTTCTACAAGAGTGTCTGTTCCTAGGTCCTCTCAACTGACAGATCAAGGGAATATATGTGTACACTAACCCCAGAAGTACACATGTCTATAAACATTTCTGTACATAGCCATGCATCTCTATTAAGCTAACTACAAATTTATATTGATGTCTCTGTGAGGGTCAAGGACCACAAGGGGGTCAAGGGTTAAAATTTGCTGAAAAATCACTGACATGAAGTAGATTGATCAGTAGGAGAAAAGGTATACAGACTTATTTAATGTGTATACACAGTAGCCTTCAGAAAAACATCCCAACCCTTCAGTGAGTTACAGAAGCTTATATACCATCTTGAAGTTACAGAAACAATGGGGGCTTGGATCTTGGTTATGGGAGAGGGGAGAAGATTTTGTTGAGGGGCAATAAATGAATGCTATGAAGAATAATTGGATGGAGAACATAAATTAACTTGTAAGTTGCTATTTTTGGAATTCAAATGATCCTTGGACACAATCGTTATCTTGTAAAAGAGTCTGTTCAGGTTTGTACAGGTGTTTTCCCCTCCCTAAGATCAGGGAGGGGAAGAAAAAGCAATTATTCTCTTTGGTGGGTCTTGATCTTAGGCAGATAAAGAAAATATAATTTCTTTGGGGATAAAGTGGGAGGTGGAAAGGTCAGAGAAACCTTGAGGCTTCTTTAGTTCAGCACATCAAAATGCCACATTTTGGGGCATTGGTTTCTGAGCCTCAACATCTCCAAATGTAATCCATTACTATCTGAATTATTCTAGCCTCTTTGTCTTGATTATCTGTAAACTCTTCCTCCAACAGTGATAAATCTGGCTCCTACCAATCACTGTCCATTCAGTTCATTTTTCAGTTCTAGTACACATGGTACACATGTATAATAGTATCAGAATTGTTAGTCTACACCTCCGTAGGTAACTACTCTATCAACTAGAGTACAGTGCTTAAGTACAGTGTCTTCTGTCCTTACTCTTACAAATTCCAGTCCTCCTCATAGTTTCCCCCATCTCCTTTACTGAAGCTGTTTCATGCATTTGTAATACAGTTATATTATTTTGTCACAGACTGCATTCCTGTGGATATCCTCCAAATTCCTAACTGATCTTCTTTTAATTTGTCTACATAAAAGTTCACTCTTTGTGCTATAAATTTTTATGAGTTTTCACAGATGTATAATGTCATGTATCTACCATCACAGTATCGTACATAATGGTTTTATTGCTCTAAAAAAATCCCTTTATGCTTTAGCTATTTCCCCTTTTCCTGTGAACCCCTGGAAACCTCTGATCTTTTTCGTGTCATTATAGTTTTGCCTTTCCCAGAATGCCATATAATTGGAATCACACAGCCTTTTCAGATTGCCTTCTTTCACTAAGCAATATGCAGTTTAGATTCATTTACATTTTCTTTTGGCTTGAGAGTTCATTTCCCTTTTATCACTGATTATTATTTCATTGTATAAATGTACCACAGATTATTTATCCATTCATTTATTGAAGGACATTTTGATTGCTTTCAGTTTTCAGCAATTGTGAATGAAAATGCCATAAATGTTTATGTTCAGGTTTTTGTGGGGACATCATTTTTCAAATTGGTTGGGTAAATACATAGCTGCACCATTGCTATATTCTATGGGAAGATTGTTTACTTTATAACAAATTGCCAATCTACCTTTCAAAGTTGCTGTACCATTTTTCATTTTCACCAGAAATAAATGAAAGCTACTGTTGCCTCATATATTGTAAGCTTTCTAGACTTCAGCTATTTTAATGAGTATGTGGTGTCTTTTGATTTTTAAATGTATTATTTTCTTTTCAAGACAGACTGATTAATTTCTTCTTAATGTCAAAATTCTTTCTTCAGTCCTTCTTCAAGTATCGTTAGCTGTATCAACACCCATATTTGACACTTCATCACCAAGCATATATAATGTGCCTTGAAAAATTTTATAATTTTTGGCTTCATAAGTTTCAAAGGGAAAACAAAGACCATTTATATGTTTTCATAAAAGACCAACACTAAAAGAAAGTCTTAACATATTGCCAGGTTAGACACATAATACAGTCTGACTTTCAGTCTGGGAGAAGCTGGGCTATCCAGGAACACCCATCACGGCTTACCTATTGGGAACTGGGTTACCAGAATCAAAGTGGATTTATCCCTCAATAAATTAATATAACACAACTTCTTATTGCTACTTCTTGAAGTGGAAAATCACTGCGAATATGGAAAGAAAAAGTAACCTATCTAGCAATATGGGAAATGGATACCCAGGAGACTCTCCATTTGATACATCCTGAATGTATTAAAACCTTCAGATGCTCTGTTAATCTATCTTGCAGCATTGCTTAAAAGTGCCTTCAGTGTGATGAGAAGGTATGCTGAACCCCATGTATTAGTGTAAATATGAATGAGAATAGTTTTATTTTTCAAATCTTCAGGGTCTGAAATTTCTAGATTCTACCTATTCCCTGTAATTCCGCTTGAAACTCTGTAGATCTTTCATGAAATAAAACCTTCCTTAAAGGACTTTGTCAAACAGAATAATAACAATAAACTCATACTATCACAATCTGACTTACAACCTTTGTCCAGTGCCACCAGATCAGACCATTAGAACATTTTCTGACTTTAGATTATTAGAGATAATAATTTGACCAAATACTTTGCCATTGCATAACATAGATAACCATTTTGTCAGTGTCTAATATCATTTATCTATTGCTTGCTACTCTGCCAATCCATGTAATTTCTGTATTTGTTAGGGCAGCACCCCACTTCTGATACCAACTTTTGTATTATGAAAGTTTTGCTGTAACAATACTGCATAACACACTTTCCCAAAATCTAATTGAATTTCAGTAAACATCAGTTTCTCCTTCATGGGTCTTTGAGTTGCTAGGACAATTTACCTCTGCTTGAAGTCAGATTCAAATCTCCTCTAACTCCTATGGTTTAGTTACATACAATTAGAAACATTTTTGGCTTGTCATATATTAAGTCTTTAATAGCAATTTACTCTGGATTTATAAAATAATGTGCATTTTATGTGCAGAAGGAAATTACCATGGTTGTATAAGGGGCTCTCAACTGAAATTGAATTTGAGTTGGTGGCACTTGTTATCTGAAACATGGGGATTGAAATCAAAGCTGGTATGGACATTTTCTCTGTTTTTTGTTTTTGTTTTTTTAAATATACATTTTATTGCATTTTAGGTTTTGGGGTACATGTGAAGAACATGCAAGATTGTTGCATAGGTACATACACGGCAATGTGGTTTGTTGCCTTTCTCCCCATCACCTATATCTGGCATTTCTCCCCATGTTATCCTTCCCCAACTCCCCACCTGTCACTGTCATGCCCCTAGTTCCCCCTGACAGACCCCAGGGTATGATGCTCCCCTCCCTGTGTCCATGTGTTCTCATTGTTCAACACCTACCTATGAGTGAGAACATGTGGTGTTTGATTTTCTGCTCTTGTGTCAGTTTGCTGAGAATGATGGTTTCCAGGTTCATCCATGTCCCTATAAAGGACACGAACTCATTGTTTTTTATGGCTGCATAGTATTCCATGGTGTATATGTGCCACATTTTCCCTGCCCAGTCTATCATCGATGGGCATTTGGGTTGGTTCAAAGTCTTTGATATTGTAAACTGTGCTGCAATGAACATTCGTGTGCATGTGTCCTTATAGTAGAATGATTTATAATCCTTTGAATATATACCCAGTAATGGGATTGCTGAGTCAAATGGAATTTCTATTTCTAGGTCCTTGAGGACTCACCACACTGTCTTCCACAATGGTTGAACTAATTTACACTCCCACCAACAGTGTAATAGTGTTCCTATTTCTCCACATCCTCTCCAGCATCTGTTGTCTCCAGATTTTTTAATGATCGCCATTCTAACTGGTGTGAGATAGTATGTCACTGTGGTTTTGATTTGCATTTCTCTAATGACCAGTGATGATGAGCATTTTTTCATGTTTGTTGGCCTCATATATGTCTTCTTTTGTAAAGTGTTCATACTCAGAACTGCACAGCTTCATGGAAACTGAACAATTGGCTCTTCAATGTTGACTGGATAAACAATGAAATGAAGGCAGAAATAAAGATGTTCTTCAAAACCAATGAGAATGAAGACACAATGTACCAGAATCTCTGGGACACATTTCTCTGTTTTTAATGGTGACTTTGATTGAGTATTGCTTTCATCCTTCCAAGTGCATTGACATGTGTTATCTCACTGCAGCTTAACAATTTAATAAAGAAAAGACTTAGATTATTTGACCAGTGAAGGAGATCAGAATCAGTTCTTAGGTGACTTGGCCATTGTCAGAAGCTTGACGGTGGTAAAGGTACAACTTGGTTCAGCAAAGTCTGACATGCATCTGTGCTCTCTCCACTCTAGACACCGTTTTTCATGGAGGACAACTTGGAGAGGACTTGCTCTTATTGAGGTTTCAGATGAAGGACAGGATGCAGTCTTCTGTCTATGTATAATAACCATATTTCTTAAACACCTGAATCTGCATGGGAACCATTCTAGCTAAGAGACAAGGATACTTTGTTTCTCTTGGGCTATTTTGGAGTACTCTGCCCTATGGTTCTGCTTCTGCAATCCTGTGGTTGACATATGTGTGTATAAGGTGAGGTATAATCTAGCCACACAAGCTTACATTAATGTTAGTTATCAGAAAAATATTCAAGGAAAAACAGTCAATGTCTAATGAGTACCAATTACTTCAGGGATGACCTCACATTTCCAAATTAAATTATTTCAGTAAAGTTTATGAATAAATTCCAAGCATGCAGAAATTATTTAGGAGATAGTTGCTATGGTAGAAAGTAGTGAATATCCTAATATAGAGACAATCACAGTTCAATTCAGATTATTCCAAAAGCCAATTATTAGTAAAAAGTTGCTGCCATTCTATTGGAAATTTGATATTTTTAATCCTTAGAGAATTTTAATCCAAAATGTTTAAGCTCAGCATATTTTCTGAGATCTAACTGTATTGATTTTTTAAGATCTAGATTGTTTGTGTAAGTGTTTTATAATGGTTTATCATATACTTAGATGAAATTTTTAAACACATTTCTTTAAAGAAGAGCAATTATCTTGTTTATAATTTGTTTTAATGTTATAAAACCTACAATATATCTTGGCTTCCATGGGTTTTGTAAAAATTCTTCACTTAGTACTTCCTTATTATTTTAAAACAGAAGTGCTGCAATGATTTTTTTTTCATATTTTGAGATACAGTGGAATTGAGAAGACTCTGAGAAGCTAAAATATAAGATCAGACCCACTCGCTGGGCTGAGATAGACACTATAGGAAAACCCACAGTGACAAGATGCAGGAGGAAACCTAGGTTAGCCTAGTGAATTGATCCATGTGACTTAATAAGTGTTTATCACAGGATAAAGAATACACTGAGACTATAGGAATTAAGTAAAGTAGCAGCATCCCAGGCCTTGGAGTCAGAGGTTGACAGGAAACAGGGACTTTGCAGTTTTCCCAAGCTGAGGTGGTGGCTGACCTCGCTGTTAAGTGTTAGCAAAGTGGGTGCTGGCTACAAGGTCCGAATTTAAGGACAGGGCTTTTGACCCTGGGGGAATTTCGGAAATAAAAGCCTAGATCCAAGAACTCAGAAATAAAGATTTCAGTCTATGGTGTTAAATAAGAAAAAACCTGGAACTAGATAAAGAGAGATTTATTCAAAGGGACAGTTTCAATGAGGGTAGGGGGGCTATTGATGTAGGGAGCATGCTCTGGTCATAACATCTGCAAATATCTCAGAGGTCAGCAGAAAAGAGTCTTCTTTTCTAGAAAGAAGTGAATGAGGCTAGAAAGAGCTGGCTTTAGGAGAGTGAGTGGTGTGATGGCACAGTTACCATAGGGAGTATTTTTCCGTATGGTAACTGATTCCTGAGAGAGGTGGTTAAGGAGGGATTGTCTGCTGGTTCAGACGGAGAATAAGTTGAAATTCAGAGACCTGGGAGAAGGAGAGAGGTTTGGCAGATCAGATGTTTCCTTCAGATTATTGAGTGAGTGAAAAGTATAGGCAATCCATGAGTCCCACATCACCTGTGGGTACCCCAAGTTCAGTAGCGACAAAGGAATAAGAGAAAGACAGATTAAGAGAAAAAATGGGACCAGGGGGCCATCACTTTATTACTCCGGAGGTGACAGTGAAGGCCCGAGCTCTGATCATTCTCATTATTTATTGATTACAATCACTTTGATCTATAGGGTAGGGGTGGAGTGATGGTGGAATGAATCAGTGAGCCGGAAGTGAATTAGTGAGCCGGAACTGGTGTGTCATCCTAAGGGTTGATAACAGTGGCGGTTTGGGAGTTTCACAAAATAAGAACATGTGGTATCTTTAGTTTATTATTTATGTACAGCTGATGGAACTCGGGCCTTACAAGAGGCCTACAAGTCTGGCTACATTGTAGTGCTACGAAAGGGTTTTAGGTCCTTGAGCACAATGTTTATGGTAACAGAGCCTAGGCCACCCTGCACCGGAACATGAGGCATGGAGAGGCCTTCCTCCTCAGAGGCCTCCTGCGGCCTTCCGCAGTTTGTTGTTCCTTGTTTATATGTTACTCATAACCAATTTACGTAGGCACTCTGAAGTCCTTTCTGCTTTGCAGTGTTTCCCAACACAGAGTTCAGTTCATTTTTTAGGAGGCAAGGAATGGGAATTTGAAGTATCTGCGTCTGTTTTTTTCATAGGTAGTCAGGGGAGCAACTGTGAGTCTTGTCTACATTACACAGAGAAGAGTGGTTCTTTGCAACAAACTGTTTTCCAGAACAAACAAGGGTGGGAGGATTTCTTTAATTATCACTATTGTTTAGGATCACAAGTCTCAGGTAAAATTCAACATTGTCAAGGAGAGAAAGGACTTAAAACCTTCATGCTAGTCCAAGCTGCAAGTATAATTCAATGCTGAATCCTGACATGCAAGACTTAACTCTTGTCCTACTTAAAGTCATGACTGATTAGACAAACTGGAGTTGAATGAACTGTTCCTAGTGGTGGAAGGGAAATGGTGCACAGATGAAGAGTCATGTAGGGTGTGACCCTAAGCGATAATCAAGAAACGGGTGTGCTAGTCCCACGCTGTTGGGTCACTGGATCCCTCTTACAATACTGGTTCCACTGCAGAGCTTTCTATAGATGAGTTTCTTGTATTGTTGCACCACAAGTTCTTAAACCAGAAAGCAAAAAATCGATTGTGACTGCAATAATGGCTGCATTGCAAATCCAGGTACCTTTCATTACACAAATCTAAACTAATTCTAAATTTTCAGAAAGCAGAAGACTGTTTTTTTTTGTTATTTTACATTGGGAAAATGTAAAATTGTAATATGTTCCCAATTCAACAGAAACACCCACTGATTTCTCACAATATCATTAAAAAGCATTTAAACTTATAAACGAAAATTTGCCAAAGATTTGTGCACATTATAAAATAATTTTCAAGCCATTTTCATAATTATTTAACAATTAATGAAGTATTTGAGCATTTGCTTGCAAAATACAATACCAGATAAAAATTATGTTTTGCTTTACACTGAAGAAACATACTGCTGCATCGTGTAAATAAACCATACGATAGTGTGTTCATACTGTGCAATGGATGCAGATAGCATTTGCCAAGATAAGAAAAAAAGGCAACTCACATGACGTTATCCCACTGATTGAAGAGTTTCTTGAGTGGGGCTGAGTATCAAAGCGGAGGAGATAGTCACAGGTATCTGAGGTGGAAGGAAGTCAGCAGGATGAAAGGGCATATCTGAGGTTGTTCATGTGCAAATCCAAAGATTTGCAGCCTTTGAAAGTGTAGACAGAATAAGAGGTTGAACAAAATTTGAAAGATATACTCTGGTGATTAGAGTTTATGGTTCTTAGTCATACGAGGCTGTGCCTGGAATTACTTTTTTTGAGTGGGATGCTTAAAACTGTATCATGAATAATTATTCTATCTGCATGAATTAAATATTTTAATTGATGTGCTTAATCCTTTAATGGATTTTTCTAGGCAGTGGCTAATTTTAATATTTAGTTAAGAAATGATCAGTCTTTTGTGGGTTAACTTTATTTTTTTTATCTTCTGGAGACCAAAGTTTCTTTCTGCCCTGATATTCTTCAGTTTTATTATGATGTAACTCGATACAGATTTTGCAAGTTTACCCTGTTGCGTATGTACCCAGGAAATGCCTGTGAAGTTATGTCTCTTTTTACTTCAGGGATATTCTAAGCCACTGTCTCCTCAAATGTTGCCTGTTCACCATTCCATCTAACTCCAACTCCAGGTGAATGCTTCTCAATTTATCCTTACACTTTTAGGAACATTTTTATAGTTTCTTTATTTTAAATTTGTCCATAATTCAGGTTCAGTTCTCTGGTACTGTCTTTTGTTACAGGTATTTAGACAAGCATGAGCAGGGCAGGAAAGGGCCCTCCCTCACCCACCAGGAATGTCAGGTGACATTCCTCTTTAAAAGTTTCACATTGCCTCTTTAAAAGTGATAAATTGGCAGCCTGTGCCAGGGAGAGGCCATTTCCTAATGGCTCACACCTGTTGCACTAAAGTCTTAATTGAATCCAGGTGCCAGGGAGACGCACCTTCCGTGCATGAAGAGATAAAATGGAGGAGTATGACCCACTGGGGGCACTCCACAGGAAGAGGAAGAAAGTCTCAGGTGGCCATGTGTACAGCATCCTAAACACGCTGTGGGTGCTCACTTCCCAAGGGTAAGGAGGACACTGTGCATGTGGGCAATAAGGCCCACCCTGAGGAAAGACTCGCAGGAAAGGGGCCAGCCTATGAAGTCCTAGCGTCAAGGTTAAACACTGCACCTGATCTCAGTGCCCACTTGGGACTGTACTAAGTGTACTTTCTTTTCTTTCCTGTTCTAAAGCCTTTTTAAATGAACTTCCACTCCTGCTCTGCAACTTGTCCCGGTCTCCTCTTCTGCCTTATACCCCTCAGTTGAATTCTTTCTTCTGAGGAGGCAAGAGCTGAGGTTGCTGCCGACCCATACGGACTCACCGCAGGTTACCGGGACACCTTCCACTGGTAACAGATTTGGTGCCATGAGACTTGGATATTTGCCACCATAACATTTTGATTCTCTAACACTTTTTTCTACTATCCATTAAATAACCTGCTGAAATTTATTTTTTATACTTTCAAACTGGCTCTTTACATAATCTCTTTCTGCTTGGTTTGTATTCACCTTCTGATCCGTTGCTCTTATTTTGTCTCTTTGGATGCCATTCTCTTTTGGAAGGCTGCTCTGTCACTTGCGTTTTCTTTGGGGTAACTGCTTTCTTTAGTGAGTTTGTGGAGCTCGGACTTCCATGACTGGTACTCTTTCTTCACGTGCTTTGGAATTTTGGTTTCCAAGCTCGTCTCAAGTTGTTTCATGTGATTGTGCGCACCTGTGTTTAATTTCCCTCTCTCTGCACACAGGTACGGTAGCACCCACTTATCTGCAGTTTCACTTTGTGTTTTCAGTTACCTTTGGTCTGTGAACCCAAAATAACCGAGTCATAGCTCAGTCAACTTAGAAAGTTTATTTTGCCAAGGTTAAGAATGCACCAATGACACAGCCGCGGGAGGTCCTGATAATATGTGCCCAAGGTGGTTAGGGTACAGCTTGCTTTTATACATTTTAGGGAGACATAATACATCAGTCAATACATGTAAGATTTATACCAATTCAATCCGGAAGTATGGGACAACTCGAAGGTGAGAGGGGGTCTTCCAGGTCATAGGTAGATGTAAACATATTTTAATTGGCAATTGGTTGAACAAGTTATTATCAATAGAACAGAATGCCTGGGTTAAGATAAGGGGTTTGGAGACAAAGGTTTTATCACACAGATGAAGCCTCCAAGTAACAGGCTTCAGAGAGAATAGGTTGTACATACATGTTTTTTATCAGACTTGAAGTCTGTGTTGAAGTTAATGCTGGAGGGTGTAATGAGACATGTCCAACCCCGTCTTCGGCCATGGCCTGAACTCGATTTTCAGCTTAACTCTTAAATGACCCTGGCCAAGAGGAGGGGTCCATTCAGATGATTGGGGGCCTTAGAATTTTATTTTTGGTTTGTAGGTCTATAGTGGCCCAGAAATATTAAATAAAAAATTCCAGAAATAAGCAATTCCTAAGTTTTAAATTCTTTCTAAATAGCATGATGAAATCTCATGCCATCCTTCTCATCCTGCCCAGGACAAAAGTCCTCCGTAGGTCCAGTAGATGCACACTGTCTACACTCCCGGCCTGGTAGTCACATAGCAGCCATCTCAGTTATCAGATTGACTATTGTGGTATCACAATACTTGTATTCAAGTCACCCTTGTTTTACTTAAGAATGGCCCCAAAGTGCAAAGGTAGTGAAGCTGGCATATTATTGTAATTGTTGTATTATTAGTGAATGCTGTTAACTCTTTCTGTGCTGAGTTTATAAATTAAACTTTATCATGAGTACATATATAAGAGAAAACATAGTACATAGAAGGTTTGGTGCAACCTGTGGTTTCAGTGTTTACTGGGGGCTCTGGGACACATTCTCCTGGGGAAGGGGAGACTACAGTGTTGCTAAGCCCTCAGTGGCTCATCAAGCCTAGTCCAGAACTCAGTTCATATCAGCTCTTCAGCCTTGACACTGAAGGGACACACAATGGTAAGTGAGCCTCACTGGTTCCTGTTCACAGAGGCCTCTCCAGTCTATGCTGCTCAGCAGGAATGGGTCTCCCATCTAATTCTGAGGTCTGAGTCTTGACTGTGCTGTACATAGCGAGTTTGGAGCCCATTTCTGCTTCACAGGAATGCTTGCCACATTTTAGTGAGGTTATGCTCTTTTAATATATGTTCGTAAATTCACCACTGGTCTTCACCTGAAGTAGAACGAGGAAAATGCCATGGGGAAGGCGCCTGACTCAACGTGTCTTTCTGACCAGTCACCTACTTTCTTTGGTGCTTACAAGATATGCTTGAAACTGGGTAATTCCCAACTAATTTTCCAGAGGTCACTGTCCCTACATCAAACAGAAACAGCCTTAGCTAGAGCCAGCCAGATGATCAGTTTTAGAAACTGAACCCAACAGCAACAGCCCTGGGGGAGCCTGCCTTACACTTGCAGGTGTGCTTCAATTACAATTAAATTGTTAATCTGGTTGTTTGCTTCACTTAAATGTTAAGAAAAACAAGACTGATTCTGTCTCAGTTACTTGAGAGTTTGGTTTGCTACTGTAAGCAGACTGAGTAAATATGTGTGGTTAGTGGTGTGGCTCACTGGAAACTGAATAGGTTTCAAAACAAAGGAACAGTCTCTGTTTCCCTGAACTTCCTCCTGCTCAAGTTAAACTAGAGAAGAGTATGCCAGGAGTGACGTGAGCATTTCTTCTTTAAGTGAGAATTGTGAAAGCTTCCTGTCTTTATGTTAAGATTGTTTACATCACAGAATGAGTAAATGTTAGAAAATTGAAAGGACTCTGAGATATTTATGGAAATTAGCATTCACCTGAGACATTAAAATGAGCATGAAATAGATGTATTTTCTACTTAGCTTATAAATTGAGCATTTCCCTGTTGAGATTTCTCCCTGCTGTTAGAATGCTTATCTTTTTACTCAAATGCTCACAGGCTCTCCATTTTCAGGATGAGTGATATGGGCTGGGCCTGAATCCCAGCATTTCCTTGGGTGGATGTCCTCCCATGTTGTCAAGTTCAGAAGCGAAATAACAAATGCTCTGGCATTTTGGTGGCCCCATCCTTTAAACTGGATTGCCTTTCTCTCTTGTTTTTAGAACCTCCATGAACATAGGATTTGAAATATTTCTTAATCTTAGGAAAGTCTGTGACGTTCATGGCATTCGTTGTAGATACTCAAAATCTACACTATATGCCAGTTCAAGTGAGTCACACTTTTATGAACAATAACAGTAGCAATATTTGGGATAAGAACTATTTTAAGTGAATGTTCATTGATTGTTTTAGACAATGTTGAGAATATGTGGTATGCAAATAATTCCTAAAGATGTCAATATATTCTGACCCAATAAAACAAAAATGTCTTCATGTGCCATGGAGCTTGTGGGCAGAGACTTGGGGGCTAGGAATGAGCTGGTCTGGTCCTCACGGTAATCACTGCAGGTGCCGAGTGGCGCATCTGGGTGTGAGAATGGACAGGAGAGATGCTTCTCCGGAGGCTGCATCTGACTCCTCGAGCAGCAGACCCTGACTACCCAACTTTCCTTCATACCTTAACCTATTATTTCCTGAGACACGCATGCAATTTGAGGTTATTGAAGTTTGAGGACAGAAGTTATGGGTAACTTCTGTCCCATTCTCAGTGCTAAACTTTTTGCACTGTTTCTTCATTTTGTTTTTTGGTTTTTTTTTGCAACTGAGTGATCATAGCTCACTGCGGCCTTCACCCGCTTAGCTCAAGCAATTCTCCCACCTCAGTCTCCTGAGTAGCTGGGACTATAGACACACACTACTACACCTGGCTAATTTTTAAATTTTTTGTAGACCCGAGGCCCCGCTATGTTGCCCAGGCTGGTCTTGAACTCCTGGCCTCAAGTGATCTGCCTGCCTCAGGCCCCCAAAATGCTGGGATTACAGGTGTGAGCCACTGCGCCTGTCCAAACATGGTGTCTTTTCCATGCATTCTCTTTGCTGCTCCTATCGCTTGGAGCTTTTCATCCCCTCAACAATTAAAGGCAGTGCGTGTTTGTATAGTCCATGCCTTCCTTTGCTGATTATTGCACTTTAGACCACTTCAGATCATTTCATGCACCTGTAACATTTGTTACTGTTCTTTTTGTTTTTGTTTCGTTTTGTATGTGATTGGTTGGTTATGAAATTGGCTTGCTCCTGTTAGTTTCAGTCACTGCAGCCATGTGAGGACAGACCTGCCACTGAGGACCAGGTCTCTCCATGTGAGGACGGTGTTTTCACCCTCTCCAGGTTGAGCTCTGCAGTTGGACTCAGAAGCTTTACACTAACAATCAGCAACTGTGTGTGGAGCCTGGTTCCACAAACCACAGTGATGAAGATTTCACGAACCCTAGTGGATTCAGTTCAGTTTGCAGGTAGTTACAACCTGCCGGGCAGGCTGCACTGCGCTGTGCTCTCCTGTGGTCCGGGCTTCTGCACATTTGGTGTGTGACAGAACACTCTTTCCATGCCTTTCGTTGTTGTCCAAATATATGTGATGCCCCAGCAAAGCAGGCTGTGGCCATGTCACTACTGAATTGCCTAATTTTGTTGCACTGGTTCTTAAACTATGAAAAGAGTAGCACCACTGATCAGCCCACCCCAACCTGCTCATGTGTGCAGACATCAGCTTTCCTCAACTTAAGAGGAAAAGTGAAGGGCGTGAGCTTCGGCAAGCCTGATTATTAGCTTCAGCCTTCGGAGGTTATTTGTAAATTTCGTTTGGGAATGCTGTTTAAAACCGCGAAGGCATCTTAGATTGTTTCATGGCTAGCATCGTTACATCCAGCTTCTACCCTGCAAAAGCGATGTTTCCATTATCATGTATGATTGCAAATAAGTTGAATTTAAAATGAAGGTAAAACACCAAACCTCTTGGACCGTGTAAATTAGGGTGAGTCACATCATTTCTTCAAACCTTGAGTCTGTCACCTCTGAAAGGGGACATCGACAGCACCTGTTGCCTACAGCTGTGGTGGGAATTGAAAGAGTGAGTGTCCAGCGGCTGATGCAGGCGAAACACCCGAATCCTTCAAAGAAAATGTAACATATAGTTGCCTGTCTTGGCTAAAACATGTTTTAATTGTAAATGACTAAGGCTTGCTTTCAGAATTTTGCTTTTCCACATAATTTTTACCATTATCCTTTTAGGTAAAATAAGAATAACAACAACAGAAACTGCTTTATAGTTTGTCCTATCTAGGAGACAGATATTCTTAGATATTTGGTTTTGAGGCATTTACAGCAATTTTCTTCCATTTCTCTTGCTTCTAACCTAAGATCTTTAATATTCACTATATATACACACATGCATATCCATGTATATGTATACATACATATATGTAGCATAAAGTGAATAAATATACCCATCATATATATATATGTGTGTGTATTCATACAAACATTTGTGTGTATTCATACAAACAAGACCTATATAATAAGATAAATCTATGACTTAGATAATCCCAAGGTTAAAATAATGTAAAACCCAGTAACACACCAAAGAAGCGAAGGTCCTCAGCTTTTATGTCCCAATAGCAGTCTTGACTAGTTTCCCAGTGAAATCATCTTGTAGATTTGAAGACTAAATAGCAGCTTCTCCTTACCTGAGAGTTCTCTATTATGGGAAGTTTTAAAAGAAACTGAAAAAGCACTTTCAATTTTATCCATCAAAGCTTTCAAAGTTTTGCCTCGTTAAGGCCTTCAAAATTAAAGTATGTTTTAAATATCATAGTGGAATTTCCAAAGTAAAAGAATAATTTGTGAAAAGCAAATAACCTTTTCATTATGGAGTTGAAGAAGTAGGCATTGAGTTCTGGCTGTCTCCCATCGGGTGGCCAGGAAATGCAGCACTTACACCTTCTTCAGGGAAACCCGCTTCAGGACGCCGAGTTGATTGACAGCCCTCGTTCCCATCCCTCTGGACTCACCCTAGGCTGCTCTGCACCAGTGCCTTGGCATAGCCAGGGAACAGGAACTGGCCCATTCCTGCCCATGAGTGGAGCCAACAGGGAGTCTTTGCTCCAGGACTCCCCATGGCCTGGCTGAAGCTTCCTCAGGTCTGTTGAGGTTTCAGACCCTTCCTATTCAATCCTTTCTTTCTCACAGGTAGCAAACCTGCATCATGGTCTCAAGGTTCTTCTCATCTTTTACTTCTCTCTGCTCTTTAACATACACATTAATTTCTTTCAATTAATTGGTTGCATTTCTTGTCCCATCTTCACATCTACTTCTCAGAGGACCTTTCAGACACACCCACTGTCCATTCTCTCTGTGCCTTATCTTTGTGAGTTTTGAACCCTACTGTGAGAGTTTAAAATCTCTAAAATGGGAAAATATTTTAATGAAATCACAAATTATAGATTATATGTTGCTATATTATTGGAAATAATAAATAAGAATTTTCAGGGAAATAAATCCAAATTTTTTTTTTTTTTTTTTTCTGGCCTTCTTCGTATATTATGGTTTAACACTGATTTTTGCTCCCTTAGGCCAAACTCAAGGTCAAGTGCTTATTTGCACTGATGGAACAGCAGGAACAAGGTGAATATGCTTTCTGCTTCCTTCTTGCCTCCCTTTCCTCCCTCTCGGCTCTTCTTCAGCACAGCCTTTAACATTTTCAACACTCTTGTTTCGATTTCCATCTCAGATCTTTCAGCTTCCATTTCCATAAGACAGGCGTCCTGCTAGTACTGTTATACCTATCAACCTCCCTGAGGCAGTTTTCCATCCTACGGTCCATGAGAAGCTCCTAGGTAGCTTTAAAAATTCTGAGGCCTGGAAGTAGTGAAACAGGATTTCTCCCAAATATTTTTTTTTCATGATATAGAGGTGTTTAAGAAAGATAATAATTCCTTGTATTCAGCCAGAATGGTTTCTACTTTTGTGACTGAGCACTAAATGACTCATGGTCCAAATCCATATACTCAAACCACACCTATAGCTGACTATCAGCCACGTTCACTTAGATGTCACTTGGGCAACTTAACTCAATATTTTCAACGTGGGATTTATAATCTTCCTTTTTTCCTTCCTAAACCTTCTGCCACCTTTTGGCTTTCTACTGAGAAGAATGGCAACGCCAATGCTGCCCTAAGTAGACAGGACCTTATCCTTGCAGATTACACCTTCTTCAGTCCTCATATCTGCTCTTCCTAAGTCTGGAGGAGTCTGCCTCCTCCATATCATCTCATTAATTTCATTTCTTCAGCCTCATCATTGTCACCACCTGCTGGGCCAGTCACCTGCTGCCTTGTTACAGCAATGATCATCACACAGACTCACCTGACTCCAATCTCACCTCGGTCAATTTCAACCTTTGCAAAATAGCCAGAATGATCCCTCTCCAAAAAAAAAAAAAAAAAAAAAAACTTACTCTTGCTATTCTTCTGCTTAAAAGATACTGGAGGGCAGGGCACATGGCCCACACCTGTAATCCCAGCACTTTGTGAGGCTGAGGCGGGAAGATTGTGAGGTCAGGAGATCAAGACCATCCTGGCTAACAGGGTGAAACTCCGTCTCTACTAAAAATTCAAAAAATTAGCCGAGTGTGGTGGAACATGCCTGTGATCCCAGCTACTTTAGAGACTGAGGCAGGGCAATCGCTTGAACCTGGGAGCAGAGGTTGCAGTGAGCCAAGAACATGCCACTGCACTCCAGATTGGGCAACAGAGCAAGATTCTGTTTAAAAAAAAAAAAAAAAAGATACTGGAAATGGATTCTGGTTGCCTTTAGGGTAGGGTCCAAATTCCCTCCCCAACATGCTTCTAAAATTTCCCTGAGCATCCTACATGTCCCCTCTCTCCACTCCACAACCTTCCTCAGTCTCTGCACCTCCACGTGAAATTCACAGTTCCCAGAATACGTCATATCTGGCTTTGTTATCAGACCTTGGCACTTGCTGTCTGCTGTCCTTAGGCTAGAATATGACCTAACCCTTCTTCTCTTTTCCTGGCTAACTCCCAATTTATTCTTCAAGGCTTAGCTTAGTTTTCACTTCCTCCAGGAAGCCATGCCTATCACTATACTACCCCTATCCTGGGTTAGAAACAACACTTATGTTCTTATATAGTGGTGAGTGTGTGTGTGTGTGTGTGTGTGTGTGTGTGTTTGGAGACAGTCTTGCTCTGTCACCCAGGCTGGTGTGCCATGGTACAATCTTGGCTCACTGCAACCTCCACTTCCTGGGCTCAACTGATTCTCATGCCTCAGCCTCACAAGTACCTGGGATCACAGGTGTGTGTCACCCACACCTGGCTAATTTTTGTATTTTTAGTAGAGACAGTTTTTCAGCATGTTGGTCAGGCTAGTCTTGAACTCCTGATCTCAAATGATTTGCCCACCTTGGCCTCCCAAAGAGCTAGGATTACAGGAGTGAGCCAGCACGTCTGGACATGTTCTGTGCTTTATATTAGAGTTTATCACATTTAATGCTACTATTTTTCTTTCATCCTTTCCTACTTGAATGTACTCTGAGGAGGATGGAGAATATGTTTGGCATATTGTCCTAAAACCTTCATATAAAAGGTGCTTACTAAATACATGCTGAATAGAGGATGCCAGTAAGGGCTGTTGCAGAAAGGACTGTGCTGCCTTGGACATATAGTAGGGTTAGACAGATGGGGTAACTATCTTGTCAAGACTCTCAATTTTGGGATTTGGAATCTATGATTTCAGTGGTATTTTTAGAAACATATGATAATGTGATGTTATGTGATATAAACTTATTAAGGAGGTTTAGCCTAGCAGAACACTTCTTTTAAAATATTTTCTTTGAGTTTGAACTATTGTTTATACTTGAATTTTTCTTTCAGAATGCAAAAGCTATGATAATTATGACTAGACTTAGTATAATTAGTATGTAGGTGAGATTTTCATTGTACTTTAATTCTTATATTACAGCTCTATTAATTGTATGATTTGCCCTTGCCTTTTCCAAAGGGATTATAATTTTTGTCTGCCAGTTTGCTAACTCTGCTGTTTCTAAGCATTTTCCACCATTTGCACACCCTGGAAACAAACTTCCAGGATGAAAGTTTCAGAACATCTTAATCTATTATCTTTTGGTAATAAGCATATGTCTGTGTGATGTTATAAACATATGTGTGTTATCAGCATAGCATAGATTTATATTTATAATCATAATATTAGTTGAATATGTATTTATATAATCATTATGCATATGTTTTTATATTTATGCTAAACATATATATGCTTATAATTATGTATGTTGTATGTGTGCATGCATGAGAGTGTGGGTATGTGTCTTTAGTTCTATTATAAAATTACTATTATAATTCTGATTTACTGAGTCTGTGCACACAGTCCTGGTTTAGTGATGGGAAGATTTAGTCTCTCATGATCTTAGCATTACCAAACAGGAATACAAAGTTTACTTGTGGCCTGTTTTATCTCTATTTTTTAAAAATAAAGCATATATGTTAGATCAACTTAAAGCCTAACTTGTGTTCCAAAACGTTACAACTACATGTGACATTTGTAGCACCTTGTCATGATATGCTGAATTTGTTGTGTGTGTGTGTGTGTGTGTGTGTGTGTGTGGCCTCTTTCACATGATTAATTTCAAAGGAATATGTTCTCATTTGGTAAAGCTATTCTTTACTTTCAGAAAAATGTGTGAATGAATTATACAAAGCAGGAGGATGGTGATTATTTGCTTGGGGAAGTCTTTACTGTAGGGTTTCTAGAAGCCAGACTTTCAAGCTGGCCTCTTATCTCCTACATCCTGAAGTATGAATGAAACTTGATCCTTATCAATCGAATATAGCCAAGGTAATGGAGTGTTACTTCTGGGATTACATTACATTATGTAAGGCTGTCTTAGCAGGTTGGTTTGAGAGAGGCCCTCTTTTTCTGACTTTGGAGAAGTCAATTACCACATTGCAAGGGCCTAAGGGCAGCCCCCTCCTGCCAACCTGTGAGAAGCCTGGGCATTCTATTCCCGAGCTTCAAGAAAATGAATTCTGCCAGCAGCCAGAGGAAACTTGGAAGTAGATCCTTCCATAGCTGAGCCTTCAGATGAGAACTCGGCCCATGGTGACACTCTGATTGATTGCAGCCATGGGACTCCCATAAGTGGAGGATCCAGTTTAATCAGTAGCACCCAAACTCCTAATCCACAGAAACTCTGGTCTGATAGATCTCTTTTGTCTTAGCTGTTGGAGTTGTGACAATGTGTTACACAGAACTATGTGAGTAAGAGGCAAACACAGAGGAAGAAAACAGGTCGTAGTGTGAATGCTCTCATTCTCTTAGTCTGCTGCCCTCTGATCATTTGGCAGCAACTCTCAACCAGGGTGTTATATTATGCCATATATTTGAGGCCAGGTGTGGTGGCTCACACCTGTAATCCCAGCACTTTGGGAGGCCAAGGTGGACAGTTCACCTGAGTTCAGGAATTCAAGAATGCCATGTATTTGATATAATTTTCTAGTTTTACTGAGCTTTCAGTTAGTATTCCTACTTAGTTATTCAGACATATTGGTTGTGCTTTCTTAAGCATTAATTTAAAATAAGAGTTGGGCTGTATTAAAATGTGTGGAAGTAAACGAACACTTTTGAAAATGATTCACAGGACCCAGTCATCCACCACCAAATATTCACCACCTTCTTTGTTCTGTGCATGTGGAAAGGAGAAAAGGAACAGAAGTAGAGGGGCTCAAGTGTAGGGACAGCAGACTGAGGACACATGATATATCAGCCACTGGCTGGACATTCAGCAAGAATCTATTTGTGATTGTGAATACAGAGCATTGTGAGAGAGATTAGACAATCATAAAGCACTTATGGATGCAGTAATTATTCTATATGGAGGTTTCTGTATGAAATTGTGATTCATGTTTTCTAGTATGCAAAGTTGTATAGTATAGAAAAAGTAGGCCACATTATAATGATGTGCCAGTGTATTTTTGATCTCAAAAACGTCAAACTACATATTCAAGAATCAACTATGCATCACTCATTTCTTAGTCACAGTTCTGGGTTTTCTGTGGTGGTTTCCTTGTGCATTCTTTGAAGAAATGTGACGAGATCTGGGCTGGCTCTCCTAATGTTTGGATATGGCCGCATGATTTGCCCAAATAATTGGAGAGCTAAAGATGGTCAATGAATGACCCTTTTCTTCATCTTAGTGGTCATTTTCTTAACATCTGAGGAGTGTCTGGAATTTTTTCCCTTAGGTGAGGGATTAAAATGTGCAAAAGGAAAATAAATCTTGGGACTCCCAAATCATTAAGCCAAAGGGAAAAGTCAAGCTGGAAACTGCCTGCCTCCCATTCTACTCCTAAATAAGATAGCTACAAAGATTTTAAAAAGCTACATACCTCCCTCATAATTTGCCCACAAGAAAATTTTTGTGGATGAAGGACAGACAGAACTCAAAGCCATCCCTCTGTTCACAAGAGACAAACACATATCTGATTGCTGCCTTTGTCCTATTGTTTCACTAAACCTGACTCAGGCATAAGTGGCTATTCCTGTAAATTGTGTATTCAGCAAAAGGTTAATCAGAAACTCAGAAGAATGCCCCAGCCACCTTGGGCACATGTCATCAGGACCCCCTGAGCCTATGCCACTGATGCATCCTTAACCGTGGCAAAATAAACTTTCTAAATTGATTGATGCCTGTCCCAGATATTTTTTGGTTTGCAGGGGTATTTTGATAACCAGTCTTTCATATTGTAAGTTTCCATTTTCTTCTCTGAGGATATAACTTAATGATAACAATATGCAGAAATGAGGAATTTTTTAACCAAAATTCATCTTACAAGAAACCTCTCAAAATATAATTTTAAAAATGCAAATTAATCATTTTCTGCATCTTCTGCAGTGTTTTCACTACCACATTAGTGTAATTAGTGCTCAAAGCTTGACTGAGAACTCCTTGTTCCCCAGGAATAGAGGTGGCCTCTTGGTATCTGACTTGCTATCCATGGGGAAGGGCCGTCCTGCTGTTCTACTATGTGTTTGAGTAGTCAAGATGAACTGCATTATATGCCCCTAAAGGGGCCTTGAGGGAAAAGAACACTCTCAGTTGCCTTTCTTCCTTGTTAGGAATAACTCTGATATTGGTCCATTTCCAGAGTGAGGTGTAGTATGGTTTTATGACTGAGGTTCCCTTGTGTATGATGGATAAGAATATGTGCTCCAATCATAACACATTTGCAGACTGCAAAGCTTCTTTGATTTTGAGAATTTAATCTGCCTAAAAAATTATAGCCTTTCTCTATTTGATTCTTTTTTATTTTTAATATATATTTTATTGCATTTTAGGTTTGGGGGAACATGGGAAGAACATGTAAGATTGTTGCATAGGTACACACATGGCAGTGTGGTTTGCTGCCTTCCTCCCCATCACCTATATCTGGCATTTCTCCCCAGTCTATTTGATTCTTTAACTATCACTTCAAACTGGGAGGTTTTAGAAAAGCCCTCCTTCAGAGAACATGATGGCTTTTTTGGTGAAGCAATCTTGCTGGACTTACCCATCCTGATGCTTCCGGCATCCTCAGCCTGGCCTTTATGGGCTGCATCAACAGGCTTCCTTGTTCTCTGGCTTCCATTTGTGTTCATCTAATAAACAGCAAGTGTCAGTCATGCCAGGAGGAGGGAGTAAGGTGAGGTCAGGTTAATGACTGCCAGCTGCCTGTGACCTGACCACTGAGGGTCCCAGGTCTTGCCAGGAGTCCCTCTTCACATGGCTCTCTCTGTCTGGGTTCTCAGCTCCTCTGATATGGCTTGGCTATGTCCCCATCCAAATCTCATCTTGAATTGTAGCTTCCATAATCCCCACATGTCATGGGAGGAACCCAGTGAGAAGTAATTGAATCACAGGGGTGGGTCTTTCCTATGCTGTTCTTGTGATAGTGAAGAAGAAGTCTCACAAGAATCTGATGGTTTTATAAAGGGCAGTCCTCCTGCAAATTCTGTCTTACCTGCTGCCATGTAAGATGTGTCTTTGCTCTTCCTTCACCATCCACTATGATTGTGAGGTCTCCCCAGCCATATCATACTGTAAGTCCATTAAACCTCTTTTTCTTTATAAATTACCCAGTCTTGGGTATTTCTTCATAGCAGTATGAAAATGGACTAATATACCCTCCATGCCCTCACCCCTGACAACAAGGCACTATGCTTTGGGCATTCCCTACCTTCTCCCTGCAACTTTGTAAATAGTCATTTTATGAGACACTCCTCAACCACCCCATTGGAGTGTGCCAGAACATCCAATATCTCACAAGATGCTTACAAAAGATTCATGAGGAGGGAGACCATTCATGTTTATCTCTGACTACATAGAATGAAGTTGGAGTGCAGAAGGTTGTCCAGCTTACTCAAGATCAAAAAGCTGGTAATTGACAGCCTGGCTGGTGAGAGGGATCTCTTAACACCTACAACCCCTACCCTATAGACTCTTTCTTCTGAGCATCATTCTTTCTAGTACAATTTAGCTTTAATATTTAAATTAGAGCTGAAAGCTGGCTTCATTTCTCATTCATTAAAAAAAAAACTTTGGATGCCAAAAATGTTCTTACATTATGTACTTATGTTTATTCTCTTAGCGTGAAGTACTCTGAGCTCATTGACAAAGGGCAGAACATTAATTTGAAATTAATAGATAGCACCATGGAAATTGGTAGTCTGAGTTACAGCTTGTGTGATTAATTGTTCTAGTCATGACTAGAATAAAAGTATATGCTAATGAGGCTGGCTGTGCACAGTCCTGATCACGTTATTATTGGATATGCACGCCTAGCAATCTACCTTCTAAATGTCTCGACATAGGCCATTTCACCCTGACTGGGTTTTGGAATTCAAGGGCAGCACTGTCGAAGCAGGATCTGCTGCACCAGCACCTGGGCCAAGTGACAGGTGGAGCACCCCTCTCTGGCTGCCCCTCTTCTCATGTATGAGTTACTCTGGGAAATGAAAATCATGTATGTCTACACATTTAAAGTGGACTTTTCAGACTACAATCTGAATTAAACTAATAGTGCAGAATATACTTAGAGACTTGCTGAATTGACTACACAAAACCATAAATCACCAGATAGCAAAATAATCAATTAAACGATGATTAATCATCTGCTATGTGCCAGACCCTATGCTTTGAAAATAAGGGGAAATAAGAACGTTGTTCCCACAAGTTCAGTCTGGTGAGGGAGAAAAACATGAAAGCAAATAAGATCTTCTGGAAAGTCAATGCAGCCGTTGATTATAAAACTGTAGAACCCCATATGTACTGAACCTCAGTTGATGTTATTACCTTTGCTAGATGCTGATATTCTTGGAAAACCTTACCATCTCTAACCTGCCATGGGTAGGACCCCTATGCTGTCAGCTTCTTTCTCCTGACTGAGTCAAACCCTCCCAACTGTCTGTTTCAGCCAGGTTGTCTTAGGCCACTGCGAACCTGTGTGTTCTTATTGCCTTCATGCTTCTAATGCCAAATTGCTGGGAACTTGCTGGGAGTGGAGAATCTAATGGTAAACAAAATAGAAAACCACCCCTGGGGATGTTCTAGGCTAAGGGAACCTGTGTGCTAATGCCCTGAGGCAGCATGCTTGTGGATGAGTTGGTTAAGGAAAGCCTGCTGGGCTGCGGTGGTAACCAGCTGAGAAATGATGCTGGAGACGTAGGCAGGGCAACTCCAGCAAGGCTGTGCTGGCCAGGGCAGAGGATGGAGGGACTGGAGAAGATTTTCATTTTTAAGCACTGTCACAGATTGTTGAAGGACAATGGGTGGGAGATGTCAAGAGTTGTTTGGAGACTCAGGACCGAGGTGATCAGGGCTGGAGCCAAGGCGCTGCAGAAGGGGAGATGAGGGTGGTGGTCCTGGCCAGGACTGACTGACTGGCACTGGCTGGTGCTTAAGGCTCAGGATGTATTTTTCTGGGTAAAATAGAGGTATTGTCTGTTCTGCCAATTGCAGTTTCCATGACAACTCACTGGCCTTTTCCCTTCCAGATCAGCAATAAATAAATATATGAGAAGGACCCTGAGAGAGGTACTGCTTTGTAAGGAAAAAGCTTCCTGAATGGTCAAAATTAGGAATCATACAATTAATTTACCACCCTCCTCTTCCTTATAATGCAGGGACAGATTCATAAAATCATTAGGCATGGAGCCTGGAGACCTGAGTTCATGTCTTATCTCCATGCCTTCCTAGTCCTGGGTGTGCAGATCCTAAAACAAGGCATCTTATTACTTTTGATATCTATTTTTTTTTAAATTTCAGTTCGTCCTTCTTCTGCATGCTAGGTGCTAGTAAACAGTAGTGTTAAGCAATTGGCAAGCAATTTCTTTAGAAAATATTGTGTAATATTAGCTCAATATAGGCCTTCCTCTTCCAAAGCTTAATATGCCACTCATTGACATTTAGGTTTTAATTTTTCATCCAATCTTGTAATCTTACGGAATTTTAGGATTGGGGAAGACTTATATGTTTATTTAGTTTGATTCCTATGTCTTTGCTGTGAATAGTAGACTGTTTTGTCTGTTGTTTGAACTCTTCATGATTCCTATTGAATAAATGTGAGCAGTTTAGATATGCTTAGAAAAAATAAAATGTGAGTTGTGTACAGAGAAGGTTTTATTGTGTCAAAGGAAGCCTGGGATCAGGAGTCTAGTTAGGAAATACTTGTAGGAATTAGGGGAGAAATATTGCCTGCCAGGACTTTGGCAGAAGAAGTGCCATGAGTCATATTTGAGAGGTGCTCAGGTAAGATCATGGGCTGGATTTGGTGACTCATGGAATGCAGGAACGGGAGAGAGAAGGGAAAGATAACTCGAATAGAAAGACTAGGATGCTTGGCTGGGTGCCGTGGCTCATGCCTGTAATCCCAGCACTTTGGGAGGCTGAGGCGGGCGGGTCACCTGAGGTCAGGAGTTTGAGACTAGCCTGGCCAACATGGTGAAACCCCGTTTCTACTAAAAATACAAAAATTAGCAGGGTGTGGTGGCTCATGCCTGTAGTCTCAGCTACTTGAGAGGTTGAGGCAGGAGAATCACTTGAACCTGGGAGGCAGAGGTTGCAGTAAGCCACGATCATGCCACTGCACTCTAGCCTGGGCAACAGAGTGAGACTCAGTCTCAAAAAAAAAAAAAGAAGAAGAAGGAGAAAAGAAAAAAAAAGAAAGACTAGGATGGTGAGGCAACAGGCGTTAGTGGTAGCAGCTGCTACAAGCACTACCTGGGAGACTAGTTTTAACAGGAGAACGTTGGGGGCATCCTTAGAGTGGAGGTCACAGATAGTGGTTCCTTGAACAGGTCTGAATGGCAGACTAAGCCGTGGAGAGATTACGCGATGGTAGTTGGCCTGAGGGACCTAGACACACTTCCCTGGGGTGAGGGTGCACAAACAGAAGGCTAGACCCCTCGGGAAAACAGGTAGACCCCTTGGGAAGAGCTGTTTCTGCAGATGAGCAGAGGAGGAGGCTGCCACAGGAGATTCCGTGAAGGAGCAGCCCGACGTTTGTGGGAGGGGGACCAGGAGAGTCAGATGAGGCAGTGAGAGACCAATCACCCCCCAAATCCTTTCTGCACCCAGCTTTAAGCCCCCCAGGGTCCTCCATATAGATGGCATGAATGGACTCCCCTGTCTTTAGCTTTAGATTGGGTACTGCCAATGGGAGGTCCAGACAGCAGGTGGATGGGTGACAGGTGCCAAGCCTGGGGTATCACTCCTCCACCTCCATCCCCAGCAGACTGGCTGGATGCCCTGACCACAGGCCACAGCTCTGAAAAGCCTGCTCTTTCTGGTTCTGGTTGCCACACTCGTGATTTGCTGCTCATCGTCTGGCAGTGGTCCCAGCTCTGCAGTGTTCCAGTCCTGGGTGCCCACCACCTCTTCTTGGCTTCCCTTGGCCCTGTGCACAACTCTGTAAATAATCCCTTCACTTGATGCACTTCGTGGTGCTATTTTGAGAGTGCTTTATTTTTTCCAGCCTGAACCGTGAGGCATGCCATAATTACAATTTACACCAGGTCACAGAGATCGAGCAGGGCAAAGCCTGAAACATGCTCTTTAGATCTAGCTTCAGGCCTTCATGACCTTGGCAAGGCCTGATTTATAGGGGCACTTTGGAATCCTGAGGCCTCTGAGAGTCTGTGTGTGTTAAGGGTCATAGCTGTGCAGGGCTGGAAAATCAAAATGCCTTTCCAACCCTAATGTTATACAAATGGCTCCTGTTACGAGAAAGGGGTCTCTTCCTTCATGAGGTTACAGTACTCACATTTTATTCATTGTGGTAGTTGCTTTTAACAATGACTTCCTTTCCTTCTCTTTTTTATTCTGAGGTGCAGTTTCACTCTTTTCACCCAGGCTGGAATGCAATGGCGCCATCTCGGCTCACTGCAACCTCCACCTCCCAGGTTCAAGCGATTCTCCTGCCTCAGTCTCCCTAGTAGCTGGGATTAAAGGCGCCCACCACCACATCCAGTTAATTTTTTGTATTTTTAGTAGACAGGATTTCACCATATTGGCCAGGCTGGTCTCGAACTCCTGACCTCAGGTGATCCACCCACCTCAGCCTCCCAAAGTGCTGGGATTACAGGTGTGAGCCACTGTGCTTGGCCAACAGTGACTTTCTTTAATAGAAATTGGCTTTAAGTTCTTAAACTGTTTTAAAAAATCACTGTTTTTGTATAAAAGAGACGAAAGTTGTTGGTGATTTGTTGCTGTTTCTCAGGTTATCACCAGGGTGACCTGGGCAATGTACAGAGTGCCCAGAGATCTGATGCACACATCACATCCTAATGAGAACTGGAGACCTACCAGGGGCGGCTTTCATTACTTCTCTCCATCAGTAGATGGGGATGTCCAGAGACACATGGGAAAATTAACACTGAGGTGGCCAGGGAGGTGGGCATCAGCTGAGCCCTATCTAGCGGGCACCCTCCACGTCTCCACATCATCAGAGGCACCACTGCATCCACTCTTCCTTGGCTGCTTAAAGTGTATTCACATCATAAATCCCATGAATCCTGCTCTTGTGTGGAATTCACTTTCAGCCATGGAAACAACTCAGTTCCCTGCATTTCTGCACCCCCCCTACACACACACACTACAAATACTTATGACATTCTTTCCCAAAGTGACTTTAGAGCAAATAGACAAAATAATTGATGCATGTAAAGAGTAATCATTTTCTACCAAAAGAAATTGTTTTTAATAGCTGGATTTTCTTAATGATATAATTTAAAATGTAAGAATAAAGATTTTCTTCAGAAAGTAATGAACACAAAAGAGGAGGATTTATTTCATACTTCCAAATGTTGCTGCATAATATAAGTTATGCCTGATACACTAGAACCTCCTTGGCTCCCAGACTTGCCAGGGGCCTCAGGGTCAGATCAGTCAGTTCCACCCCCTATAGTGATGACCTTGCAGGGACACAAGAGAGGGACCTTGCTGTCTGTCAAAGACACTGCAACGTTCTCCTGCAGACAAATAGCAAAATATACAGTGAAGATTTTAATCACTTGTGTAAATGTTTAAAAGTATAATAAATTATTACCGTTTTTCCTTAAATATCCAAGTCTTATCAAATATTTGATGATATTTGAATTCAGCTACACAGAAATGATCATGCAAAGATTATCTTCAATCCTATCTCTCATAATTTATTTTCCCATGGTGACAAATATTGGTAAGTTTGCAAACTAAGAAGAGTCATAAAACCAAGCGCACGGCCTGTGTGACAGCTGTGTGGGGATATGCTCTGGGATCCGGGCCAGGGGCTCCGTCCTGGGTGTGCTGCTATTATTGGTTGCTGGTGACTTGTATGCAGTCAGGCATCTCTTAACAATGGGGATACAATTTAAGAAACAGGTGATTCCATCGTGCGAACATCACAAAGTATATGCACACAAATCCCAGTGGTCGAGCCCCCTGCACACATCAGCTGTATGGTAGAGCCTATTGCTCCTGGGCTACAAACACCTTCAGTGTGTTCCTCTACTGAATACTGTAAGCAGCTGTAATATAAGGATATGCAACTGATATACAACTGTAACACAATGATAAGTATTTGTGACTCTAAACATATCTAAACGCAGAGCGGACACAGTAGAAATACAGTTATGATTGTATGAGACCATTGTCATATAGGCAGTCCATCCGTGACCAAAATGTCCTTATATGGTGCCTGACTATAGTTCCCATCTTCCCTTCAACTTCTGCGTCTCAGCCTCTCCCTCTGAGTTGAAGCAGAAATAAAGATCTCTTTTCCAGCTCTGAAACTTGACTCCTGTTCATACCAGTAATTCTGTCTTCATGACTCTTCTTTAAATTAATAATGAAGAAAATAGTTCAAAATGGCATTACTATTTTAAAAAGGTACATACACACACACACACACACACACACACATCTCTCTCTCTAGAGAGAAACGGGGAGAGAGAGAGCGTGCACATGCTCAAGGGAAAGTCACCAAATCACTTAGCTCTTTGGGTTGGTTGCTCCCCCAATAAATAAATTCTGACTTATATTTATCCCCATGCTCTTTGCTTAGTCAGCATTTTAGTGGGTAAAAATCCAGAGAAAGACAAAAACATGATATGGCTTTCTTCCAAGTTGCATCTCACATTACCTAAACAATTACTATCTACAGAAAAAATGTAGCCTTCCCTGTCACATTGAGTGAAGCTTTCTCCTTGAGGAAAGCCAGGCAATTCCCAGAGCCAGCACAAGGAGCAGGAATGCTTGTCTCTCCTCTGCAGAGATGAGCAGGAAAGGAAGAGGAAGGGAGAGGTGCTATGCTTTAAAAATAGAGATTGATGGGTTCATATGAATTGTCATTTTTTAAAGAATACATTTAGGGTAAAAGAAAAGCAAAAAAACTGAGCATATGCAAGTTACTGTTAGGAGAGATGCTTGCTTTTAAACTGTGCAATAGCAAGTAACAAACCCTCAGGAATGGGGCTCTTTCTGGAGAGCGGCCTGTGTGTGGGAGTTTCCTGGAGTCCAAGTTTCCTCAGCAGGGTCTGTGGGTGGCAGCTTTGGAGAGTGGCACCAAGCCCAGCTGCAAGAGCTTGCATCTTCATGGGGATGAAAGAGGGAGAAGATGCAATTGCAGGGTGGTGCTGTTGTGATTCAAGGATCGGGTCACCTGGAACATGCAGGGATTCAGGTCACTTAGTCCCAGAACACCTCACAAACCACTGCAGGAACCACCCTGAGGGGTTGGGGTGGGGATTCTTTGCCTTGTATCGGGGAAGAGCTCCCATCTTGACACAGCAAGGCAGAGAAGCAGGAGGGCAACCCCCATGACACAAATGCCATCAGTACTTTCAGTGGCTAAGTCTCTGGAAAGGGAGGTTTCTGCTCATGGGTAGGTGAAGTGATTGTTGGCATTCACTCGGGGTGGCTGGCAAAATAGTACAGAAAGCTATAGATTAGTCTCAAACCTTTTATTGGGGCAGGCCAAAGACAGCCGGTCCATTACTTCAGCATAGGAAAGAGATAAAGACGATAAGAAGCTTCCTCAGTTACGTCTGTTTACCCCACACCCCTTTGTCTACACTGTGTTTACTCATGTAAACTTTGTGCTGGATGGCCCTTGCAGGGGGAGATCAAAGGGGAATTACCCGTTAATAGCGTTTACTCTGGGCCCGAAACCTAAAGCTTTTATCATTCGTAAAACCACTCTCTTAACCATGTTAATTATCCACAAGGGTGTTAACTTAGAAAGTCTATTGTAAAATCTTTGCAGAATAAATGTGTGGATTCACAGGGGGTCTTGGCTGATTGGCTGCATTTCACCCTCTGAAAGCAGCCAACGACCATCCCTAGCCCACTTGAATCACTGAGCCAGGTATGAAACACATTTATTCATCCGTCTGCAGGTGGTGATCAATGTCTCAAGTGATGCCGCATGAGCAAGAGGTGGAATACGAAGGTGAGCCCCAGGAAACAGAAAGACTGGGTGGGGTGGCATGAACAGAACCAGTTTGGGTGGACCAGACCCTCCAAACTCCAGGGGATCAGTAGCAATTAAGGATGAGGCCCCCTCATTGCTTCATTGGTGTTAAGGGACTTTGATTCAGGAGAAATTGAAATGGCAGAGACCTTGGCCCCATGTCAATCAATTCAAGTATCAACTACAGAGGAGGTGGGTTGGGCCAGGCCTTAACCTCAGCTTTAAACAGGGTGAGTTGGTTCCCAGGAGCAACTCTTGGCCTGTCCATATTTCAGTCAGATGCAGCAGGGTCTCCCTCTCTCATGCTCAAATTATGAAACGCTCTAGCATCTTCTTGGGGGGTTCTTTGGCCCATGTTGCTGCACTGGTGATGATGGTGATGGTTGTGGGATGTGACAAAAGAAATATGACATGACATGGAGGCAAAGAGATGGAAAGAATTGGGGATTGGAGGCAGAAAGCCCCAGCTCTGCGACTTAAATGCCCTTTTGCAAGATATTTATTCTTGTTTTGACTGTAGGGATACTGTTTCTTTTTTCTTTTTTTAAGCCCCAGCTCTGTGACTTAAATGCCCTTTTGCAAGATATTTATTCTTGTTTTGACAGTAGGGTTGTTTCTTTTTTCTTTTTTTTCCTTTTTCTCTTTATAGATTCAAGAACATTCCTATAAAGAACCGCCCGTGTTGCCTCGCTCATAGAATGTTCAAAATTCCCTAGTTATTTTTGAGGTGTATGTCCATCGGTACCTATCCCATCCCTCTGGTCATGCTATTGATCCAGGCATGGTAACAAAACAGTTAGAGCCAGTAGGGCAAGGAGAGATATTTTCTGTGCCTTCTGAAAAGAAAAAGAAAAAGAAGTTCCTCCTGCTCCTCTGAAAAGTGAGTGCACACCCACTGGCATGCATAAAACAATACAGATTTATTATCTTACAGTTCTGGAGGCCAGCATCCCCAGTCAGTCTTCCTAGGTTAAAGTCAGGATGCTGGCAGAACCAGGCCCCTCTGCAGGCTCCTGGGTGGGGATCCATGTCCTTGCCTTTCCAGCTTCTAGAGGCTCCTGTGTTCCTCCACCTTCAATCCAGCCATGCAGTGTAATCATGCCTCCTTCCCTGTCTCTGACCTTGCAGGCTGCCTCACATAAGGACCCTTGTGTTAACATTTCAGGTTTATCCAGAAAATCCAGGATAATCTCCCTATCTCAAGAGCCTTCACTCAATCACATCTACAGAGTTCCTTTTTCCACAAAAGGTAATATTCACGGGTTCTGGGAATTGCAGTGTGGAGATCTTTGAGGGAGCTACTACTCAACCCCTGAAAGATGGTATAAGGACTTGATGCTTGGAGCTCCTGCAGCCACCTTGCTATCATGAGGTAAGTCAATGTGACTTCTGCACTCAGGGGAGGGGCTAGGGAGGCAGATCGCAGTGGGGGAAGGAGACCAAGCCTGCTGGTGTCACTTGAGCTTTTGGGTCAAGTCCTGATAGAAGTCAGTCCTATTTCATGGGCTTTCAGTAATATGAATAGATAGATGCCCTGTTATGCTCATGACATTTGAATTTGAATTGAGTTAACCAGATGTCTGAAACAGAGAGTTAGCTGTTACAAAGGGTTGAGAACTCAGAGTAGAAAGCTCAGCCTCTTTCTTTGAAGCTGAGAAAACAGAGGTAGTATAGGGAGATGGTGTTTTCAGATGGAGACACAGGACACTCTGTGAAGTGTGATTCAGGCTTCCCATGGAGGCTCATGCTCGAGGGAGAGCACAGAACTGTCACCACCACCAACAGGTGCAGTCATTGATCGGTAACAAATAAACTGAGAATGTTCACCTTCCAGCACCAGCATCCCTGACTCTGCCTCTTGCAGAGGCCTGATCCTTCCCTCCAGGCACCCTGCTTTCTATGCCCTTGCTGAGCAAAAGCCCACAGGGAATGCATGGCTCATCTCACTCCCCTTAGCTGAGTGCAAGCGCCAGCAAGCCTCTGCTCTTGCTCAGAAATGAGGAATGAGGTATTGCTTGAGGCCATGGCCCAAGGACCTCTCTCCATGAAATCCCTTATAGGCAGACCTCATGCATCTCAGCAGCGTTAGAGAGGATCCAGGGCTGGGGTACGGCCTGGCCCACTCTCTGTGGGGGCAGTGGGAGGGAATCCTTCATGGGGATGAGATCTCATAGAGCTGTGTGGCTTGATCTGCATGCTTCAGCTCTGCACTGAGACCTTTTTTTTTTTTAAATTTTAATAAATGTCAGTGACATAAAGTTAGAGCACCAGGAATCCTCAATAAAGGAGACTTGGCCCAGACAAATGTATTATTTTGTTGGTAAAGTTAACATTGACAAAATAAAAATCTTTCTATCTCGAGCTTCAGCACTTCATTAGAAATTTTGTTTCATTATGATGGTGAAAAGCTGAGCCCTGGGATCTGGGCAGGCATGGTTTGAAAGCTCAGTGGCAGCTGCCTGCAGTACAGGATGTGGCTGCTCATGTCCAGGGGTACAAATCTGGAGGAACTGCATTTTCCTGAGAAAGCCCAGGAGAGCAAGCAGCAAGGATATGAAGGTGAGAGGCAGACACACAGAGACCAAAAAATGCTGCCTGAGATAGTGAGTTGGCTGCTTGGAATGCTTCCTTCCTGGTTTTGCAAAAGGCTATGAAGGTAATTAAATAACACTGTGTCAATAAGTCTCTGCCCACTCTGCATCCTCCAGCATTGTAACAGCATGGGGAGAAGAAATGGTGGCCTTTGCTATGGTTGCTGGCATGATGATGAATAGGATTATGGATCTAAACTCAACCACGCCACCTCTGGAAAAAACCAGCCAATCAAAAGGCAATACGTAAAAATTAAGCATGGAAGACTGGGCGCAGTGGCTCACTCCTGTAATCCCAGCACTTTGGGAGGCCAAGATGGGTGGATCACCTGAGGTCAGGAATTCAAGACCAGCCTGGCCAACATGGTGAAACCACATCTCTACTAAAAATACAAAAATTAGCCAGGCATGGTGGCGTGCACTTGTAATCCCAGCTATCCAGGAGGCTGAGCCAGGAGAATTGCTGGAACCTCAGAGGCAGAGGCTCCAGTGAACTGAGATTATGCCACTGCACTCCAGCCTGGGCAACAGACCAAGACTCCATCTCAAAAATAATAAAATAAAATAAAACAAAATAAAGTAAAATAAAGCAGGGAGAAGATAGAGCCACCAATGCAGTCTCTTGAAAGCACAAAAATTAATGTGACAAATTTTAAAGGCAGTCCAAATACCACTCAGCTTGCCCAAACTCAGAGTAACTGATTATTTTACAACTCTAGTATGTATGCGTGCATATTGGTTATAACTCTGTGTGCATGTGTATATGTACATGTTCATGTGTGTTGTGCACATGCGTATGTGTATGTGTGTATGCCCTTGTGTGTGTTTATGCATGTGTGTATTTGTTTCTACATGTGTGTTTATGCATGTGTGTATTTGTTTCTACAGTTTATTTCTACCACCTACATTCTTTAGCTTGTGTGGACATCAGTTTTCATATTTATTTGTTATAGCCTATAGGTTGATATAAAATGCTACCTTGGTCATGCCTAAATTAAAGACAAGGTGAAATATGTTTTGTATAGTGTGGGTTTCCAACTGATGGGGAGAGGGATTATATGCCAAACTACCACTGAAGAAAAAAGCCAGTGGAGGCCGGTAGCAGCAAGTGCGAGCAGCAGACATGGAGATGTGAACTGAAGCCTGTTGGTTGTGTGTTTGCTCCTTGTAGCCGTAAGAACTTGAAAAGTGTTGCTCTCTTAGGAAAACCATGGGTGCTCATTGCATTAGCGTTGTAGGGCTGCCATCATAAAACACCACAGGGGAGGGCTTATACATCGCAAGTCTATTTTCTCACTATTCTGGAGACTAGAAATTCAACATCAAAGTATCTGCAGGTTTGGTTTCTGGTGAGACCTCAATTTCTTGGCTCTTTCTTGATGTATCCCCACATTGTCATCCTTCTTTATGTCTTATCTGTATCCTAATCCCCCCTCCTCTTCCTCCCTCCTCCTCCTCCATTTCTCCTCCCCCCTCTCCTCCAACCCCCTCCTCTTTCTTCTCCTCTTCTCCTTCTCCTCTTGTTTCCTCCTCCTCCTCCTTCTTCTTCTGCTTCTGCTTCTTCTGCTCCTTCTTCTTCTCCTCCTCATCCTCCTCCTCTTCCTCCTCCACCTCCTCCTCCTTCTTGTTCTTCTTCTTCTTTCTTCCTCTTCCTCTTCTTTTTCTTCTTCCTCTTCTCTCTTCTTCTTCCTCCTCTTCTTCCTCTTCCTTTCTTTCTTCTTCTTATTGGAGATAAGGTCTTGTTTTGTTGCCCAGGTCAGTCTCCAATCCCTATAAAGATATCAGCCATATTGAATTAGAGCCACTCATATGACCTTATTTAGCCTAACTACCTCATTAAGGGTCCTGTCTTCAAATACAGTTCTGTCCTGAAACAGCAGGGATTAAGACTTCAACATAAGCATTTGGTAGGGGGTGGGGATCAGTTCAACCCATAGCCCTCACACAGCACCATTCCATCAACAGGTGCTTCCCAAGCATCTTCAGTTCCAGGCTCTGTTTTGAGAATCCTTTTGGCTGTAGCAATGGACACACAGATGCCCCACTGTCTCCCCAGGGGAGACGTACAATGTGCCTTGCTTGCAGTTGCAGGTAAAGTTGCCAAGGCTGTATTTGGGAAATAGGGTGTGAAGACCCCAGAGGACACCCAGGCAGCCTGTGTGGGCCTGGAGGTAAGAGGGACCAGGCTGGAGGAATTTCACTTTGCATGGGAAGTAGAATACGACAGAGGAGGGGGTTGTGAGGTGGGGAGGGAAGCAGGGGCCAGATGGTACTAATTTTGAAAACCCTGCACAGATTTTGTCCTAAGATCAGTGGGAAGCCATGGAGGTGGACATTCAGGGGCTTATCTTCTGGAAGGACCACCATGGTGCAGAATGAAGAAAGGCCTGGAGGAAGCCAAGCAGGGGCAGATCATGGAGCTCTTTGATAGCTGCAGAAGGTGGGGTGGCTGAGACTGTTCTCATGCAAGTGTGAAAAGGGCATGGGGCCCAGAGACATTTCAGAAACAGAACCGACAGGGCCTGTGATAGGTTTGTCTCTGTGTCCCCACCCAAATCTCATCTTGAATTGAACTCCCATAATTCCCATGTGTCGTGGGAGGGACCTGGTGGGAGATAATTGAATCATGGGTGCAATTTCCCCCTTATTGTCCCTATGGTAGTGAGTAAGTCTCACGATATCTGATGGTTTTATAAGGGATTTCCACTTTTGCATCTTCCTTAACCTCTCTTTGCCTGCTGTCATCCATATAAGATGTGACTTGCTCCTCCTTGCCTTCTACCATGATTGTGAGGCTTCCCTAGCCATGTGGAAATTTAAGTCCAGTTAAACTTCCTTCTTTTGTAAGCTGCCCAGTCTCAGGTATGTCTTTATCAGCAGTGTGGAAATGGACTAATACAGCCTGGAGACCAGCTGTGCCTAGGGCAGAGGCAGTTGGGGTCAACTTCTGGGCTGGGCAACCACATCCCCTGGGATGTGGGAGGAGGGAGGAGGGCATAGATTGCTGGGCAGGTGATGAAAAGCTCCATTGAGGTGAAACTGAGGATGGCTAGCTGTCCAGGTGGGTCTAGGCTGGCCCAGGTGACTCACCTGTTTTCATGAATAGAAGAAACTGCCCAGGAGGACGAGGACCCAGGCCAACCCTGGGGAGACAGGTGCTGCCACAACATGCCTACATCTGACAAAAAGACTGGGGGGTGATGACACTGTATCTCAGGACCACAGCATATTGGAGACACTGGCCTGTCCCACTCTGAGAAGGGATGAGTAGATGAGAAAACTGCCATCCTTGGCCAAAGAGGAGGGAGGTACCTTCTCCCCTCTTCCTGTCCCCACTGTCAGTCAGCAGTGCTAGGGCCATGGGCTCTCAGGTGGCACTACAGGCAGCTTGCCTAGAAGAGTAGTGACTGAGGAATCCCTGAAGGAGGTGTTTGCCATAGCTCCATCCCTGCTCACCTGGGACCATGTGGAACTGCATCCACAGCAGCAGCACAAAAGCTTTCTACAGGGACACTTAATACAGATGATATTTCCCTGCCATTCCTCCCTCTCAGGAATTAAAAAGTGTCCCACAGTCTAAAGGGAGGTTAAAAGAGTACTTTAGCTCTAAGGTCTAGCCCGAGTGAGGTCATAAGCTTTGATGCCAGACAAACCTAATTTAACCTTCGCTCCATCACTCAACAGCTATGATCATGGGCAAGCTAATTGGCTTCTCAGGGCATTGATGTGGTGATCTGTAAAGACAGGTATAGCAATACTTACCTCTCAAAGTTACTAAAGGATTGGGTGATCTGTTTTGAAATTAATCACATCATCACTTTCAAGTAGAAAATGTAAGTATCTCAGATGCTGAAATAGCATGTAACAAAATTCACCACCATTCCTTCAAAAAAAAAAAAAAAAAACCTGCCAAAGTAGGAGAAGAAGGAAAGTTATTTAAGTTGATACGTGCTGTCTACTAGAACCTTTCACTAAATCTTCCACGTGTGTGAACTCAGACCGTTTCCGTGAGAGCCATGTGTAAGCCGGAGATTTCTACTCTTCCTGCTAACAGCCACCTATCAGCCAATGTCCTCATCACGGTGGTGAAAATAAAAATAAGTAAGTTAGAGGAAACTGGCACTTACCAACAGTGTAATGAGATGCCTAGAAAAGCCAGGAGGATGAACTGAAAGCCGTTTGCACACTGAGTAAAACAGCCACTTATCAGAACTGTAAACAATAACTTTCCTCTGTACTAGAACAAGCAATTAGAACATTTTGTAACTAAAATTTTACAATTGCACCTATAGAAAAGTAAAGAAATAATCCCCTAAATATATGTGAAATCTATAACAATCTTTAGAATATAAAAGAAATGTGAGTAGGGACACACGGACCCTGAGTGGAGCCCTCAGCCTGTGTCCCACTCTCCAGGCAACAGACAGGTTAATGCAACACCTGGCAAGGTCATAAAACATGCTTTAGGGGACTAGACAATCCAATTATAAAATTTGTGTGGAAGGAAAAAGCCTTGTAAAGTTCATGAAAAGCATTATAAAAATTTCAAAATGAAAAAAAATACAGTGGAGAATAACATCCTCTTTATAGTAAGTATATGGAAAATCTATTTCAATAGAGTGGAGAAAATATGGAATCAGTCTCATATTTTTTAGAAAAGCTACCAATTTGAGAAAAATAAAGATTTGATGTATTTCCGTTTTATGTTACACACAAAGACAAATGCCAGATGAATTAGTATGACATAAAAAGAGGATGATGAGGATGTGAGAACAAAATGTATATTAACATGTTATATATTATATATTAATTGATATGTATTTAACATTTTATTATATTAATATATAAATGTATGATTATAAAATATAAGAATATTATATAACAGAATGGGATATTATATAGAAAATATATTGTTTGAAAAATAGAATATATAACAGAAAATTATGATTATATTATACATTATATGTTGTATAATTTTATTAAATTTTCCATTATTATGTTAATAATAGTTTTCTTTTAAACATTTCATCTTTTTGTTATGCTAATAATATAATAATAATATTAGCAATGTAATATACCTACATGTCTATGTGAGATACTTTAATGAAATAAGAAGTTAAGTTGTTGCATGTTAAAATCTCTGTTCCATGAAAAATATTAAGAAAAGCAACAGTCTAGAAGAAAAGGTTTTAAGCTTATGAAATAACCAAGAGATTAATGTTCACAATGTATATATGTTTCTAAAATCCTTTTAAAATGCAACCCAATAGATCCATACATGTATAGTCAACCAATTTTTGATAAAGAAGCAATGGCAATGCAATGGAGAAAAACTAGTCTTTTAAACAAATGATGCTGGAAGAACTGGACATCTACATGCAAAAAAAAAAAAAAAAAAAAAATCTGGACCCAAACATACCCTTCACAAAAGTTAACTCAAAGTGATAATAGACCTAAATGGAAAAACGCGAAACTATAAAACTCTTGGAAGATAACCTAGGAGAAAATCTAGATGACTTTGGGTCTGGTGGTGACTTTTTAGATACAACACCAAAGGCACCAAGTTAATCCATGAAAGGAATAACTAATGAGCTGGACTTCATTAAAATTAAAGCTTCTGCTCTGTGGAAAACACAGTCAAGAGAATGAGAAAGCAAGCCACAAACCAGGAGAAAATGTTTGCAAATGACAGAGCTGAAAAAGGACCATTAACCACAACGTATAAAGAATCCTTGAAACTCATCAGGAAGGAAACAAGCAACCTTATTAATAAGTGAGCAAAGGCCTGAACAGACACTTAACCAAAGTAGGTGTACAATGGCGTGAACACATGCAGAGATGCTGTGCATCGGATGCCATTAGGGGATAGCTGACTAAAGCAACAATGGGATGTCCAAAATCCAAAATGTCCAAAATCCAAAACACTGACAACACCCACTGGTGGTGAGGAGGGGGAACGATAGGAACATTCATTCATTGCTGGTGGGAGTGCAAAATGGTACAGGCACTGTGGAAGACAACTTGGCAGTTTCTTACAAAACTCAGCATACTTTATTGAACGATATCATCCAGCAATTGAGTTCCTTGGTGTTTACCCAAAAACTTACGTCCACACAAAAATCTGCACTCAAATGTTTATAACAGTTTATTCATAATTGCTAAAATTTGGAAGCATCTAAGATGTCCTTCAGTAGATGAGTAGATAAACAAACTGTTATATATCCAGACAATGGAATTTTTTCAGCACCAAAAGGAATGAGCTATTAACTCTCTCTCTCTCTCTCTCTCTCTCTCTCTCTCTCTCACACACACACACACACACACACACACACACACATCAAAACAACAAAAACAAAGCATGGAGCAACTTTAAATGTGTATTAACTCAAATATGTCAATCTGAAAAGGCTACATACTATATGATTCCAAATCTGTGATATTCTGTAAAGGATAAAATTATGGAGACATTCAAAATTCCATTGGTTAGGCCAGGCAAGGTGGCTCCCACTTGTAATCCCAGCACTTTGGGAGGCCAAGGCAGGCAGATCGGTTCAGGTCAGGAGTTTGAGACCAGCCTGGCTAACATGGTGGAACCCTGTCCCTACTAAAAATACAAAATGTAGCTGGGTGTGATGGCAGGTGCTTACAATTTCAGCTACTGAGAAGGCTGAGACAGGAGTATCACCTGAGCCATAGAGGTGGAGAGTGTAGTGAGCTGAGATTGTGCCACTGCATTCCAGCCTGGGTAACACAGTGAGACTCCATCTCAAAAAAAAAAATAAATAAATAAATAGTAAGAAGAAAAAAAAAATTAGTGGTTGCTAGGAGTCAGGGAGAGGAAAAATAAAAAGAGAACAGGTGATTTTTAAGGCAGTGAAATGATTCTGTATGATACTATAATAGTGGATCTATATCTTTATACATTTGTCCAAAGCCGTAGAGTGTACAACATCAAGAGTGAACCCTAACATGAATTACGGATGTTAGTGATCATGCTGTGTCAGCATAGGTTAATTGAGTTTGACATTTATCACTGTGGTGGGAAGGTTGACAGTGGGGCAGGCTGTGTGTGTGTGAAGGGAGTTGGAACTATATGGGAACTCTCTGTGCTGTCCACTCAATTTTGTTGTGAACCTAAAACTGCTCTACAAATTAAGATCTATTTAAAAATCCATAAATAACGTAATAATACCAGTAGTAATAGTAGATACTAGTTAATGAGGACTTACTATTTGTCCAGTACTATGTGTAATCCTTACCTGTATGATCTTGGTCAAGTCATTTAACCTCCTGGTACCTTAGCTTGTCCTGCTGTAATATGGGGTGATAATGAGTGTACTTACTTTATTGGGTCATTCTGAAGATTCAAGTAAGTCATATCTTTGTTGTTGTTGTTTTCAGAAACAGTTTCACTGTGTCACCAAGGCTGGAATGTAGTGGCTTGATCTTGGCTCACTGCAACCTCTGCCTCCCAGGTACAAGTGATTCTCCTGCCTCAGCCTTCCAAGTAGCTGGTACTACAGGTGTGCAGGACCATGCCTAGCTTATTTTTGTATTTTTTTTTTTTTAGTAGAGACAGAGTTTTGCCATGTTGGCCAGGCTGGTTTTGAACTCCTGACTTCAACTGACCCACCTGCCTCTGCCTACCAAAGTGCTGGGAGTGCAGGCATGAGCCACTGCACCTGGCCCAAGGAAGTAATATCTATTATGTCCTTAGCATTATGTCTGGACCATAGTAAAAGTCGGGAAAATGTAGTTATTACTATTATGTTTTATGGAAAAAAGGTAATCTCACAGGTAAAAGAGCAAGGCACAAATGGAGCAAAATGGCAGAAGATGAGATCTAGAGAGGAAGGCATGGTGGAAGGACATCCATCCACTAACAATAACGGAAACAGAATTAAAGCAACAGAGACGTGTTTTCATACATCTAACTGATACAGAAAGGACCTGACTGATTTGATCCAATGTGGCTAGGGTGTGTGAATATGGGGACGACCCTGAATGCTGGTGGGAGGGTACATAGATACATTATTTAGAGGACATTCTGGCATTAACAGTTCTCATCTGGAAGATGCTCATGCATGTCATGTGTATGGGGCTCGGTGGCTGATCGTATTAAGTGGTTGGATATTTAATAAGCTCCTCTCCATGGAGGAGCCCTGAGCATCTGCCATACACGCAGGGCACACAAATCAGGGTAGCCAGAGAGCTAAGAGAAATATATATATACTAGAATTCCTAAGGCTTAGCTTTTTCTTTGCTACCTTTTAAATTTTGTTTTTTAGAATAGGTAAAATATTTCTTACTACCTCATTAACAGGAGTGATTTTTCTCTTCCTTCTCTACAGTCTTGGGTCTCATCAGGACATGTTTATAACGATAGAAAATGATTTAACTGATCACCCTTGCTCTTGCTTCTTATTATTTTCAGCTTCCTATTGCAGAAGCGTGTTGGGCAGTGGCCATGGATAACTTCTCTTTGGACCCACAGGCTCCGCATGTGCCCGCTCCCTTCAGCTTGAGAACCCTAAGATCTGGTCTACTGGCTACCAGTTGAATGTGAATCAATGAGGCTGTATGAGGAAGATATGCCTGGGATTAATTTTGATGGAGGCAACATTTAAATATTCCAGAGTCCATATTGCAAGCCCCTATCTCTGTGTGATGGACCCAGCCTCTGCTCACCCTCCCTGACTTTAAACCAGGAGGCATGTGGCCGATTCATAGGAAGAAAACAAACAATTATAAGCCCAGCTGGGGGCACATAGCAGGTGCTTAGCACACAAGATTCTGAGCTGTTGAGCCCACACCATGACTCCAATGGCTCACAACCTCTCATTCGGGCTGCAGTCCTGAACTTCAGAGCTGATATCCACACCAAGCTCCATGGGAAGCGCTTACATTATAGATGTTAGGACAAACACACACACAAAACACCAACTTAGGTAGACTTCACTTTCAAAAAGTTAATCGAGCTATCTCTACATGTACATGCACATATATATATATACACTATGTGTATGTGTTTGCATAGAAAGGCACTTGTAAGAAAGACACTGTATCGTCAAATTATTACCAGTAGTTATATCTGTGAATTGAGATATAGATACATTTTAATTATTTTCGTCCACGTTTTCTACAATGAATCCATAGCAACAATCTGTAGTTACAGATTAGGATAATTTCTTCTTAGAATCATCAAGAAGAAATAAGTCTTTCCTATACTGTTCAGAATAACAACAACAAAGTGACTGTCAATATGGACTGATCCATGCAGAATAGAGCTCTGCTTTGGTTAATCCTGTAGCCTTCCTGAACACCTGCTGTCACCAGTGAGCTCTGTGATCAGTTCTGGTGAATGAATGCATTTGTCTTTCTGAACATTCATGGAATGACATTCAAAGTGACAGGCATGGTACCAATCTTAATAATCACATTCTTTATAAATTCCATCTAAGCAATGACTGAATTATCATAACCATTGTTCTGTTAAAACGTGGTATTTTTAAACAGAAGTCAGGGTTTTCCTTAAGTCCTTCTCAGTTTAAGATGAAATTTGGTTAAGAATGCAATTAAATTTCAGCGTTTAAGTTCCAGTTCATTCACAAGTTATAATTTGACCAGACTAAAATTTTTCTTTGCTGAGTAGATTCTTTTTTGCAGTTATACTGTGGAATCAATACAGTAGTTTAATGAAATTCAAAGAGTAAATGTTTGAGATACTTAGACTAAACCATTCAAAGTAATTTATGAGGTAGTCAAATACTGCAAGTATTCATGTATCTAGTTTGTGTGTATATATATATATATAAAATTTTGATTAGATATTACCTCTAATAGTTTTCTAGAATCATAAACCATTAAAATTAGAAGAGACTTTAAAAATATAGTTTGTCACTCAGAGACATTTTTATTGGATTTACTTAAGGTACAAATGTAATGGTAAGCATTCACATCTGTTGGATAATTAGAAACTTCATTGTCATGTATATCGTATTTTGTCATGACAATTATATTCTTTAGTAAGCAGAGACAGGAACTTAAAATGGAGATTGTAACAATCAAGAAATATATTGACATCAATAGCCTCTCTCTGACTTCTAGCACTGGCTCGTGGCATATGCACGTTTGGAATGGAAGGGATAGGGATTTGGCCCCTAAAGATGTGTCTTCCCTTGTGAGGGGCAAAGTGGAGAAAGCAGGCCTTTCCAAGAGACAGTCTGATTCCAGTGACATCATTGTGACAAATTATTCTTTTCCCAGAATAGATGAACTGAAAGGAAGGAAGCATTGTTTCTTATTATTTGTTTTGTGAAAAATAAAAAAAAAGGTCTATTTGAAGCAAAGTTTCTCCTGAATCTCTTTGTAGTTTTCCTCCCTGCAGTGCCAAATCCGACATCCTTTTATGGAATCGTATGCCAAATTTGTTTCTTTTCCTTCTCTAATATATCTTTCAGTTTCATCCTTTTAACAAGAAAAAAATGCAAAGACTCACCCTGGAAGGTTCCAAGGTATGCAGAAAGCCTTATGGGAGTGTTTATCAAAGTATGTGGAAGGTTTTCAGGGGCATACTTCTCTAAGCCTCCAGCTAAACGATGGAGATACCATATATATTATTCTGATTACATGGAGGTGAGACTAAAGCTTGAAAACAAATGCTTATATTCAATGTGTGTGATAAAAAAGAAAACTTTTTTAAAAAAGAGATTATTAAAATTCAGAGACACCAGATGCCTCTAGCAAGTTTCATCAGGGGAATTCTTGTGAGAGGGCTTTCATTTTCAGAGTTTTAAATAACTGGAATTTCTACTTTCAATTTTAGTAGAAAAATATAAAATTCCTATTTCTCAATAGGAAACGAGGTTATTTATAAAGATATCTATCTATATAATCTCTATATACACACATACAAATTGGAAAATATATATTTATTAGTTTCAATATTCTGTTTCAGAAATTTTGAAATTGCTACTAACCATTCATTCTCAGTAATACTTTTTCTGTAAACAGGAAGAGAATATATCTCATTTCTTTTCTTATTATCAAGCTCCAAGGAAATAAAACAGTATTTTCTTCTACAGAAATGTGATCCACCCAATCTGAGGTCTTGATACTCTTCATCACAAAAGTCCCTAAGGAAATACTCTGTGTGTTATATAAAGAATAAATACATACATATCAAGATTTGGGAAGAATGGTATGATAATGGTTATGTTATAGTGAACCCCAAGTTTTTCTTCAAAGAATCAGTATGTCAGTATCTTCAGCTCTCTTATTCTTTAATTCTCTATTTTAAAGTTCCTTGTAATTCCAGGAAACAACCTTCTCCACTGGTTCTAATCAGTAGTTCGCATCTGTTCCCCCCCGCCCCCGGCTCCAACCTGACTCATCCTGGTCACCTGCTCCAGTTGCCTGCTCCAGCCACCATCTTTGACCTAGGTCACTCCTCACTATCTGCTCTGACCTGCCCATAACCGTCCTTCCCACCAAAACACCCACCCTCCCACTCCAGCTTGGACCCCTGCTCTCTTTAAAATAGCCAATTGGGACTAGTCTAGCTTGTGTGGTCTAACCCTAGCCAATAGGGGAAGCAGTAGGGACGACCTGTCAGGCATAAGTACCCCTCCCCACCTTGTCCAAGCATAAGGCCACCATTGCTCCACCCACGAGCCACACTCTTCTATAGAAGTAAACTGCCTTACTGAGAGGATTTATCTTTGAGTGCTATTTATTTTGCATCATTGAAATTTTACTTATAAAGGTTATATTTTATCCTTGATGTATATATTGGTAGAGGAGTTTTGTGGAAGCATACACACATTTTTCTCAAAATAATTATTTTTTTAAGCATCAGCTATGTCAAACTCTTAAATCACCACCATCATTACCATTATCACCATCATTCTAATTCAAGGCTATTAGCAGAAAATTCTGTTTTATGCAAAGCTTTTGATTCCTCATTCCAGAAGAAAAATTCTGGTTCTGTAAGAATATGTTTCCAGCTGATTATGCTTTTAAAAAATTCTAGGAAGTGGCACTGAAAGTGCTAGACTTGGCATTTAAAAGCACAGTTCAGAGTCCCTTCTGCCACATATTAGCTTTGTGGCTCTAGGCTCTTTGTCTGAATTTCCTCTTCTGTTAGAGTGGTGAAATAATAAGAATCTTATAAGAAACTAATTAAGCAATGTATATGAAAAACTTAATTTCCACTTACAGGGGAGTGATTATTTCAATCACAAGACATGAAATCAGGATGATGGACACATTTGGTAAGAATCTAGTTCCAGGTAAGATTGAGTAAGCACATGCTACCTTGTGTGTCTCTATGAATGCAGCTATAAGATCTGGACAGAATGCAGGGATCAACTATTTGAGAAGTCTGGATTTAAATAGTACCAGGTGCACTGAAGAAAATGGCCAGAATTTGGAGGACTATCAAACCAGGGGTGAGTTTAAAATTTCTCCAGTTCCAGATGCAAGACAGCATGAAACTCGGAGGTAGGCATTAATGTGGACAAAGAAAGCTCCAGGAGAAACCTAGCCCAGGATTAAGGAGCACTAAAGTTGTCTCCTGGAGATACAAGGGCAGCTGGACCCATAAGTGCCTAAATCTGAAGGAAGGAAACTTCTTCTCTGGGAGCTTTAGTCTTAAGAAGGTGGGGTAAATATTTTTGTTTCATTTTTTAATGTCCTCCCATCCCTTGGCCCTAATTATTGGCATAGTCAGGGAAGTGTATAGTAGATAGGCTAAATAAAGCCTTAGCTTTTTTGGATATAGAATTAAAATGTAAAATAATAATAATAATAAAGGAATTCTAGAAAACCAAAAAGTACTTGGGAGCATTGTAGAAAGAGAATAACTTGGATAACAGCCCCATGAAGTTATTTACCAATTCCTAGGCTCATCTCAAATTGCACATGCATAAAGCTTCTGTAAAACGGCATACCAAAAACTCTAATAATTAAACTAAAGGATATTCTCTACTGCCTTGGTTCTAGACTGGGTGTTACCTACAGAGCTACAGATCATAACATAACAGTGCAGCAAAGCCTTTGAAAATGGAATAGTGGACACTCAAACTACAGAAGGCTAAATATAACTTATAGATCAGACCCAATGATTGACACCTAAAACTGAAAATATCAACATTTTTCGTAAAGTATAAACAAGACCAAAAGTCTTGTAACATAATACTCAAGTGTCCAAAATATAATTCAAAATTCATTATATGAATAACTAGGAAGATCTCATATTACCTGGGAAGAGGCATTCAATAGATTTCAATGCCAAGACAACAGAGATTTTGGAAATATATGTTAAAAAGTTGAAGCTATTGTAAAATGTGCCAAGAAGTAATGGCAAACATTGTTGAAACAAATGGAAAGATAGAATATCTCAGGAAAGAAATGGAAGATGTAAAAAAGAAACAAGTATCCAAACATGTTTGTAAATATGAAAACATTATGTGGTCTTTCCAAAGCTTCTCACTGACTCAGCAGGCTTTTCACAGAGCACTTATTTGTCATGCAAGAGAAGCCAGGAGCAGAGGAAGCTGAGTAGAGTTTGCAAATATAAATATGAGTGGGGAGGAGCAAGGGATGCTTGACCTGTTTTTAACAACGGTTACTGGAAGTGGGGAGTGGGGTGGAAAAATGCTGCAGATGGCAAGTTCCCTTTTCCTTCATCACCCTAAAGCACCTGGAACATAGGGCTAACATGTATAGAAGATTTTACTGACCTTTAGGGGCTAGCAAAGAATGAATCTGGGAAAAATTCATTGTCTGCTGGAAGGGAAACAGTTCCAGCTGTCCTGGCCAGCATTTCCAGCCTTAGAAAGGCATCGCCTCTTCCCAGCACCAGGGATTTCTTTTACTGATGGTGTCTTTTGGGAGGGCCTGGACCTCCCACTCAGTTCACCAGGTCCTCTCTCTCCTGTCCTTCTGCTCTCTTTTCCTTGTCATTTTCACATCCCTCCCCACACAGATTGTGAACTGCCTGCAGAAACTTAAAATTACTTCCCTTCATGATTATGCAGCACAACCCAGACTCAACTCCTCCTTCCAGATATTATCATGGGTTTTGCAATAGGGACCCAGGAGGCAATGATTTATTCCACTGGAAGGAGGGCCCTGTCATCCCTGGGATGGGAAGCAGCTGCAGCTCATTTCTATTTTATGTAGATTTTTTAATGTCATTGTTTGTGCTATAATGATCCTCCCTCTCTGCCTTTGTTTACTGGGCTTTGTTTCTCTCCTACCTCAGCTGGGTCCTGAGCGAGTTGCAAAGTGTTACCAGAAAGCTGGAGCCCCCTGCTGTGTGTGTGGCACCTTGACAAATTTCTTTAAAGTATCGGTCAAATCATTCCTAGATGTCCTTCAACATAAGGTGGCTTATGAGTTAGATACTCAGTCTTTCCCAAATTATTTCCTTAGGAAACACGTTTTGATGCTGCTGAACACAGCTTTTGGATGTTGATGACCCTCATCGAGGTGCGAAGCCATCCCAGCTGACAATGGAGACACAAATTTGCTGCCTTCCTATGTCAGCATCTGAAGAGATGGCATGTGGATGTGAACCAGCCAGGACAGGTGTGGAGGCAGCAATGTGTCTGAAGAAATGTATGCTGTACACTGACCAAGGCAGTGCACACAGGGACATGCTTTCATGTTTTATGGTTCATAAATGGCTGTCAAATTCAGCGTCATGGGATTTTTCACATGTCCCCCGCTTCCCCCAGCTTCTCTGGGAAGGAGTCCCAGCAGGGGTGGAATTGGGTGGCCCAGCCCAGCTTCTAGCACTTCCATGGGAGTGAGGTGCAAAGACACGGTGCAGTACACTTAAAGTACTTTGCCAAAACCTTTTTGTGGGATTTGAGCACAAACAGCAAAGGGGTTGTCCAAAGAAAGAAGTGGACCTCAGGTTGATCTCTCATTGGGGGATGCAGCAAGACTGGGGGCAACCTCTGACCCCATCTCTAGAATTCACTGGATCTGCCTGATGTTTGCCCGTAATAGCTTGACTGATGATGACGTTACTGTTTAAACATTTGAACTGCACAGAGAAATCTCACAACAAATAAGTGGATTCTCTCATCTGTGCTTGGGCATGCTGCCTTGGCTTGTCTGACATGTGTATTATGGGATGCATGTACATGAACAGCTCAGTTACCCACTCATCAGTCGTGAGGGTGCAGGACCTCTAATAGTGAGGCCCGTGACTTGTTCATCTTCAAGACAGAGAGCTCACATTTCAGTGTAATCACCATCAACACTTACAGAGTTGATATGAATTCAATCAATATGAATTCATGGATAATCTGCCAAATTTAAAATAGTGCCCTAGTGGTTTGGGGTGCACAGAGTTAAGTGAAATCACCCATCCTTAGGGATCATCCAGCACAGGAGTGCTGGCATATTCATCAGTGAAGGCTGTCACACAGAACGCAGAACATCACAGGCTGCATGCTTACACAACTGTTTCTGCTGAGGCCTCTCTTCCTGTGTGTAGACAGTGCCTTTTCACTGGGAGTGACAGTGTAGACAGTGCCTTTTCATTGCCTCTTCTCTGTGTATGTGCAGCCTCTGGCACCTCTTCCTGTTCTTATAAGGACACTAGTTAATAAGGGTCGGCTCTGTGTCCCCACCTAAATCTCATCTTGATTATAGCTCCCACAATTCCCACTTGTTGTGGGAGGGACCCAGTGGGAGATAATAGAATCATGGGGTTAGTTTCTCGCACACTGTTCTCATGGTAGTGAGTAAGTCTCATAAGATCTGATGATTTTATAAGGGGTTTCCCCTTTGCTTGATTCTCATTCTCTCTTGCCTGCTGCCATTTAGGATGTGCCTTTTGCCTTCCATGATGATTTTGAGGCCTCCCAGCCACATGGAACCATGAGTCCATTAAACCTATTTTTCTTTATAAGTTACCCAGTCTTGGGTTTGTCTTTATCAGCAGTGTGAAAATGGACTAACACATCAGTCCTATTGGATGAAGTCACAACCCTTATGACATCATTCAACCTTAATTACCTTCTAAAGGCCCCGTCTCTAATACAGTCACACTGAGGGGTTAGGGGTTCAACATACAAATTTGGGTGATGGGCAGAGTACATTCCACAACAGATGGGAGCCATCTTTTATTCTGTTTCAACTTTTTTTTTCAGTATCAACTTTTTTTTCTTGTTTTACTACAGTGATTTAGTGTAAAACAAATAGACATAAATGTAGCATGCTTACTTAAAATTACAAGTATTCTAGAAAATTCTCACATTATGAACTGATTTTCTTAGTTTTTAAAACTAAAAAATTATTATAATTTAAATCATAAATCATCTCAATCGTAAATGTTAAGAGTTTCCTTGATGTTCACTCCTGGGATATTTCAAAATATGATGAAGTATGAAATTAAGCAGAGTCTATTAAGATCAACCATTTTTTATTATATGACCTTTTCATTTCAAAATGTAGATGCACATAATAAATAAGTTTTTCAGTATGTGCCTGCTCAGAGGTTTCTACACTCTCAGAAAGAAACCAAGGTAATTAGACAGGAAATATCAACTGGTGAGCAATTATAGCCTGAAAAAATACCCCAGTGACTTTGTACATTTTATAAATTTATAATTTGAGCAAAACCCGATGTTGTATATATACCATGAATTCAGAAACAGCAATAAAACCTGATCATAACAAATAGTATGTGTACGTATGTATATATATACACATACATTACACACACACACACACATATACACTACTATTATAAACTTTTGCTTTTATTTGGTTGGTAATATGTACAAATGAATATTTCTCATTTGTTAGCTTTCTTGGCATACTTCTAATTTTTTAAATCTCTCCTTCTCTTCAGATAAGAACAATATGCTCTCTCTTCTCTAATGACTGGACAGAGTTCTCTTCCAAAACAGAAGATCTCAATTCTGGAAGGTTAGAAAATCCGTGGGCAGACGGGGCTGTTTTGTATTATGTTCATATAATTATTGCCCACCCATGTGGTTGACTGGGGACTTTCATTATCTTCTTCTGGGATCATCCTAACAGAGAACCTGAGGTTTGGGCTTGGGCACAGGTGGTTTATTTGATAGTGCAGACGCTAAAACAGAGAGGGAATAGGAGTGACAATTCGTGAATTATTGAGCTTTTGCCACTGGGGAAATTGGAGCTTGATCCTGCCAGGGACACTCAGGCAATCACAGGGACATGTCTCAGAATTGCCCATCTAGAGAATGACACCCTTCGGGTTTTATTCACTAACTTTTATTCTCCATTGGTTGAAAGTTTTTCCCAGAGGAAGTTTCTCCCAAACATTTCCAGCCTGCCTTGCCCTCAAGCTGAAAATGTCATATTGGCTTTCCAGAAAACTAGCAAACAAGAAAACAAAAAACAAGGAAATAAAATGACAGTCTGGGCAACATGGCAAAATCCTGTCTCCACCAAAAATACAAGAAATTAGTTGGGCATGGTGGTACATATCTGTGGTCCTAGCTACTCAGGAGGCTGAGGTGGAAGGATTGTTAGAGCCCAGGAGGTGGAGGTTGCACACGTATATACACACAAAACCGAGGTAGAGGTGAAGCAAACTCTTGGGGTGGGATGCTGCCAGCCCACATAGGAACTGCCTACCTGCTCTACGTAAAATCTCTGTGGGGACATGACCATGTGACGTGGGCCACCCAAAGCTGCAGTCCCCCTGTGCCCCGGCACCACTTGGATCTGTGCACGATCGCGCTGAACTCACTCCATCTTAATCATCAAGTGGTGGCTGGCCGCAGACTATTGAAAAGACATAAAATGATGGTGCAGTTTTGCTTCTGATTATATACCCAAAAAATTAAGAGCAGGGACTCAAACAGATTATTTATGCATTCATACTCATAGTATCATTGTTCAATAGTCAGGAGGTGGAGCAACTCAAGGGTCCAGCAATGGATGAATGGACAAAACTATTCCACACAATGGAACATTTTTAGCATTAAAGAGAAAAGAAATTCTGACATGTGCTACACCATGAATGAACTTTGAGGATATTATGCTAAGTGTACTAAGCCAGTAACCAAAAGACAAATGTCCTATTATTCCACTTATATAAGGCACCTAGAATAGCCAAGTTCATAGAGACAAAATGTAATATAGTGGTTGCCAGGGGTTCGGGGAGGGAATATGGGGGTTAGTGTTTAATGGGTGCAGAGTTTCTGTTGAAAAAGGTGAAAAAGTTCTGGATATGGGTGGTGGTGACGTTTGCACAACAATGTGAATGTACTTAATGTCACTAAACAGTGCCTTTAAAAATGGTTACAATGGTACACTTTGTGTTATGTATATATTGCCACAATTTAGAAGCAGACATTAAAGAGGCAATTTCTAGAATAAGCTACAGTCTCCACTGCTGGGGTCATCTCAAGCTGTAACTGACATTTGTCACCTCCCTTTTCCACCTCTGTTACTTGCATCGGACTCATCTCTTCTTTCCGAGCCTGATCCTTAATTCCATTTCTCTTTGTAGGCTGTGGTTACTGTAATTGCCTCTCCCCTGTGGCCACAGGGCAGAGAGACACCAAGAGGCACCTCAGGACTCCCTGCCTGGCCTCAGATATTCTCCTCCTCCGTGCTGTGCTTTTAAGCAGAAATTCTAGATCAAGCTATCATCATCACAGCCATTTGCCATCATTTGCCAATAGGAGAGCTCTCTTCATTTGCTTTAAATTTCTTGCAGGGTCATGCCAGCTAGTCATTTCAAGCCAAGTGTTTGCATTTTCTGATCTCACCCAAAGATCGTGTGAATGAGAGAAGTCAGGGAAAGCTTTGTGCCTAAAACAAGTCTCAGTTCTTCAGTTTCTGTCCCCACGTGATCCTTGGATTGGGGAGTCCTTTAGCGATGGCTCAGGGATGGAAAAGGAAAAGGTGTATAGTCTATGGACTAGGTAGTATTGGGATCTGTTTCACATGAAGGTTGCAGTTTTAAGGATATTGGGGTAGTATGGATGGTCAGGAGAAGGAGAGGATGGGGAAGGAAAGCAGGTACACAAATAGGATGATGAAGTGGTTTAAGTTTTGTACATTTTCTTATCATCTTTACCTGAAGAGTCCTTTTGGAGGCAATTCTAGAGTTCAAACTTTATTTGGAAAGTTCCTCATAACAATTAAACAATCTTATAGATTCTTTTTTTTTTTTTTTTTTTTGAGACAGAGTCTTGCTCTGTCACCCAGGCTGGAGTGCAGTAGCGCGATCTGGCTCACTGCAAATTCCACCTCCCAGGTTCAAGTGATTCTCCTGCCTCAGCCTCCCAAGTAGCTGAGATTACAGTCACACACCACCATGCCTGGCTAATTGTTTGTATTTTTAGTAGAGACGAGATTTCACCGTGTTAGCCAGGATGGCCTCGATCTCCTGACCTCGTGATGGGCCCGCCTCAGCCTCCCAAAGTGCTGAGATCACAGGCGTGAGCCACTGCACCCAACTAATCTATAAGGTTCTTAGGATTTCATAGGTTCATAGGATATACAAGATTGTGTTTTTAAGTTTTCTCAACTTCCAGGAAGAGAGACGCTGTACTTACACATTTACTATTGGTTTGAAGGGTTTCACAGAGCTCCTCCTAAGCAGCAGGAAGGTCACATGCTATTCTTTGGCTTTGGTCTTAGAGGTTACCTGCAACCAGGAGGCTTGCCCCTATTCCCTGCCAAGTAGACCTCATCTCCATTTGTTCCCGAGCGTCAGGCTCACCCCTGCAGTGGGGCTTGGCAACAGCCTGAAGAAGGGCAAATTCAGATCTAACCCAGGGTACAGCCAGCCTCCATCGTGGTCTGCAATGAGCTCTGCCTACTGACTATTCATACCGTGTTAAGTCCCTCCCACACTGACTAGGGTAGTTCTGGGTGACCAGCAGCCTATGCAGAAGTGATGACTGCTCATCTCCTAAGTTATAAAAATGACTTCAACTTTCATCTTGGTGGCCATTCTCTCTCTCTCTCCCCATCCCCTTTCTCAGATAGCTCACTTGATGTGAGCAGCCCTAGGGACAGTCCCCACCATCATGAGTCTCTCTGAAGTCTCTCACCTATAGCCAGCAGATACCCGGGGCTGCCCACGATCATGTGAATGAGTTTGGAAGTGGATCCTTCAGCCCCAGCTGAATCTTGAGATAACTATAGCTCCAGCTAACAGACTGACTGCAACCTCATGAAAGATGCTGAGCCAGGACCATCTAGCCAAGCCAGTCTCAGATTCCTGACCCACAGAAACTGTGAGCTGTTATCTGATTAAGCTTTTAAGTTTGTGGGTAATTTGTTACAAAGCAGTAGATGACTAATACACCAAGGCTGCAGTTTTGTCTCATTAGGTCTTAATTTGTTCAAACCATTTTTCTTCTAGATGCAAGGATATTGGGGTAGGATGGATGGTCAGGAGAAGGTGGGGCTGGGGAAGGAAAGTGAGTATACAAATAGGAGGGTGAGGCAGCTGTAACTTTTGTACATTTTCTTACTGCCTTTATCTAAAGAGTTATTTTGGAGGCAATTCTAGAGCTCCAATTTATTTGGAAGGTTCCTTATACCAATTAAAGAATCTAGTTCATAGACTATATCAGATTTCGAATTACCCAGATGGATTTGTATATGAGGTACAAATTACCCAGATGAGTCTATCTGGTGGGATCTTGTTGCTAGAACTTGTTTCTACGATAATCTTGTCATATGTGGACTATTGTGTCAGGAGTTTCAACACATAGAGCACTGTCCAGCAGTAGGAGGTGCCCAATAAATATTTGTTGAATTAATGATGCAAAGAGCATGAGTATTACATTATCAAGCTCAAATCTCCAACCAGACCCCCAAAAACTACTCAGTCTGCAAGAATCTTGACCTGGACGTTCCACAGGAAACATGTAATTGCAGTTGAGTGACAAGCAACCCCAGAGGTTCTACAGCAAGGATGGCAGCATTCTAGGCATCTTCTAAAGAGCCCTGTCCTCCTGAACCCACATCTCCCGTGAGTTAGTCTTTCACAGGGAGTCTGTCTCCATCCTGGCTCGTGGGGACACACTGATGGTCTTTCCCCTTCACAGTCGTTCCTCTGGCTGGAACATCCAGTACAAAGTTTCTTGCTCTATCCCCTCACTGGCAACTAGGCTTTAACTTGGAAATACCTTTGGGGATGCAGAGAAACTCTCTCTCTGTCTCTTGTGCCCCATTTCCTCCCACACAGAAAGAATCTATCTATTTCGCTGAAAATAATGGAGTCTGACACACATTAACTCTCAAACCTTAAAATATCCATCTTCTTTGTGTCCTTAAATAGGTACTCGTCAAAACAATATAGGTAACACAGAGAAACAGTCATTATGAAAAATTAGAGTACAGCACTAAAATCATGGGATACATATCCCAGTGTCTTCCCTCTAACATGACTGGGGGATCTTTCCCTCTTACGCTGTGTTGTGGTTTCAGAGAAAAACCACCATGATTTCCTGTGAGCAACTCTATCCCGGGTTCCCCCTGCTAGCCTGGAGGTTGCCTTCGCCAAGGTCCTGAAGGTCAGGAGTCTCTTTCATGGTCTCTGCCCTCTACTAAATGTTCTGTAAATAATTAGAGAACAAAGTCTTGACAGTAATAAAGTAGCCTTATCCCATGGGTAGAATAATGAGCAGAACTCGGTCTTGCTGATGATTAAGTCTGAAATGTGCCAGTGGGGAAGAGGGGCTGGAATTCTTTTCTAATATCGATATTTATGGCCCTTTGTTTTCCAGAGAACAGATGCCTTCCACTCTGTGAGTGTAAATTCAGAGTCTTCCAATTTCACATGCTTATTGATAAATTATTTAAACATGAGAGCTCTTTTATAAAGAGTGTTATCTTAAAAGGAAAAGAATCAAAGGGCTGAACATGTTAAAGGTAAATGTAAAAGCCGGGTTGCTGTTGATGGTGATGGCCCAAGTGGGATAAAGCTGGCTCCAAGGGTAAGTGGCTGTATCCATGAATATTCATGCAACACTGTTATGAGAGCACTTACACCACAGAGGGGATCTTCGTAGAATGAACCCCCAGAGTCCGATCTGCAGCCCCTTACCCTCGCAGCTCCCTCACGCTGGATCCCCACCTTAATTGTCTTGTCTTTCAGTGAGAAAATAAAAGCTGCTCCTGTTTTCCTCCCTCCTTCCCTGTGGTTTTTATGCAGATCGATAAGATCAATTCCTGGATCTTGCTGTGAGTCTCTTGAGACAAGACCTGCGATTAATATTAGCGATTGTTATTTTAAAGATCTGTCTTTTCACTGCTTTTTTTGTTGTTGTGAGGAGCTGGCCAAATGGATACACTTTTAGCATAACCTGCCAACCTTCCTCAAAAGCAAATCGAAATCGATTTTGGCTAAACACATATCTGACAATTTAGTATATCTTTTAAAGTAATTGGAGACATCTGGTGTGTCGAAAAAATAGAAAAAGTTGGCCTGTTCTGGACTGAAACTCAGACAGCAGCCACCTCTGACCTGTGCCCCTTGCACAGTTGGAAATGAGGAAGAAGGGGCGATGGTGCTTTCTTTCACAGCATCTTGCTTTGGGATCTGGGGCTAGGTGATCAGTTTCTCTGTGCCCTGAGTCTCCCATCTGAGTGAGGAGTGGGGATTGCAGATTCTGACTTAGAGGAGGAAAAAATAATAATTTTTAAAATGCAGTGTTATGATAGGAATACTTTATTTCACATTGGCAGAAAAACATACTGTTATCAATATATTTTCTTGTGATTGTTCTTCAAACCTTATCAAACAGTTATACAAAGTAATGTCATCTTTATTTTAGGGAGGAAGAACAAGACCCCCATGACTTGTCAATGGCACATGTAAAAGACATCAAACACTAGAAGCCAGTCTTTGGCCCTCTGGCCCAGCCGTGGTCACTGTAATGTGTGGCCAAACCCCTGGCCTGATCAGCTCTCAGGGCTCTGAGCCAACTGCCTAGACCCTCTATTTGAGATCTCTGAGAGTTTCAACAAAGGGCGTGACTGACATCTCCACTGTGTCATTTCCAATAATGTGGCCCCACCGATAGTGGAAGTTTGGAGAGCTCTTGTCAGAGAAGTCAGCTGACTTTACTTGAGTCTTACCCAGAGGGAAACCTGACAATCTTCCAGCATGCTCACCAGGCTGGGGCACTGACTTTTGTCACTTGATTCTCAACTCACAGCCTCAAGATGCTGGTGCTGATGTACATCGCAGCTGACACTGGAGTTTGTTTTTACAACCTCTCTTGCCTCAGAAAAAGCTCCAATCCAGCAGTACTTCCAGGACGGGGATGGTCTGGGTACTGCAGTGAAGACAATGATCATCTGATTCTCTTAGTGGTTAGGAATCTTGTGGGCTTATGGAATAAGCTCCCTGAAACAGACAGTGACATCCACGGTCACACCAACCAAATTGTGCTCCAGTGGCCTAGATAGTGCCTATTATTTATCTCATTTATTTTCTGCACAATAACACAAACCAAACCGTTAATCTGCCATGAATGAATATTATTACATGCTGTGGCGGGAATGCAAAGGCAAATTGAGCTCACTGTAGAGAATATCTTGCTCCTCATTTTATATTAAAATGCTTAGACGTCCCTCAAGAGACTGTGTCAAGGATAAAGTTTATCCACTGCCTGCATTTGCTAATTTGAAAGAGTTCTGATTTCATCTGCAGGGCTTAATATAGAAAGTCTTTTAACCTGAACAAATACATGGAAATGTGGAATTTATTCAATGATATTTTCTTTATATATGTTCGAAAATATACATGACTATTCTGTCATCTTTTTATACATAAAGGCATAAATATATATAAATGTATATATTCAAGTCAGAAATTCTGAAACCACAATGCACTTAGCTCCTTACAGCATAATGCTTTCCATATTCCTCATAATTTATACCCCTGATTCTTTAGAGATACTATGTTTAAAGTGTAAACACTTTATACAGAAAAAAATGTATTATAATTCTGTATGATAATCCTCAAAGTTCAGGAGAATAATCTGAAATAAACATTCTAAATTGAGAAATGAATGATAAAGACTCATCAGTTGGGCTGGGCGCAGTGGCTCATGCCTATAATCTCAGCACTTTGGGAGGCCAAGGAGGGTCGATCATCAGAGGTCAGCCCGGCCAACCTGGTGAAACTCTGTCTCCAATAAAAAATACAAAAGTTAGCTGGACATGGTGGCACAAACCTGTAATCCCAGCTACTCAGAAGGCCGAGGCAAGAGAATCGCTTGAAGCTGGGAAGTGGAGGTTCCAGTGAGCTGAGATTGCCCCATTGTACGCTAGCCTGTGTGACAAAAGTGAAACTCTGTCTCCAAAAAAAAAGGACTCATCAATTGTTTTGATGGATGATTAGACAAACAGATGGATTTGTAGTGCTTGGGCATATTCTAAGAAATGCAGTTCTGTGGGTTCTCAGGCAGTGACTGGGACAGCAGCCATAGGAATAGCACAGCCATACTGCCAAACTGTGTCCCTTAAATCAGAATTTCACTGGATCCCAGGGCCCCTGCACTCTCGTCCTGCAACTGTGCCTCTTTTGCTGGATCTTCCAGCCTCTGCTTGAACTGAGACACAGGGACAGCCTGCATGGGGAAGATGGGGCAGAAGCGTGTCCTCTTCACAGCAGCGACCATCAGTGAGCGAGACTTGCTTTGAAACCTGTGTCTAATGCATGTCTGTCCCTGGCAAGTGATGGTTTAGGGACAAGCAAGCCACTCTGCCACCCCAGTCTGTTATTTATAACAGTTTGAGTGTGAAATCAGAAAGATTCGTATGCTATTTTTGACATTTCTCAGATTTGGCTATAAAAATACAAAAAAAATCCTCTATTTTCTGCCATTCTGTTTACCACCATTTGGTGAGTTTTAATGAAAAACTGCAAGAAAGCACATGTATGGAAAATGGAATTAAGCAGCTCAGGGTATCAAATCCAAGAAGTTCCAAGGATGGTGAAGGTATAGCCAGGCCTCAAAGCAATGCGTCTTAAGAAATCAATGCAGTCCTTCCTACTTTAACACAAGTGGAAACTTTATAAAACCTCTCAGTGTTCTTTGCTGGAATTTATTAAGGAGACCACTGGCAGTGAACTGTGTTCCCCTGACATGCTTATGAATATGTTGTCCTCAGGAATGAACATAGCAGCAGATACCCGTAAAGTTTGTGATTCATAATAAGACAAAATCGGTGACCCCAGCCTGGGGGGCAGGTAGTTTCCTATGGTTGCCATGACAAACTATCACAAACTTGGTGGCTTAAACAATGCAAATTCACTACGTCACAGTTCTAGAGAAAAGCAGGAGGAAGTGGGTCTTATTGGGATGAAGCCAAGGCTCTGGCAGTGGTGGTCTCTTCTAGAGGCTCTTAGGGAGTGCACTAGGTTGAATCATGCCCCTTCCAAACTGATGTCAACCTGGAATCTCAGATGTAATTAGGTAGTTAAGATGCAGTCATACTGGATTAGAGTAAGCCATAATTCAATGACTGGTGTCCTCATCAGAAGATAAAACAGAGAAACAGAAATGCAGATAGACCGAGGGAAGAGGCCAGGGGATAAGGAAGGCAGAAGTTTGAGAGATGTGTGTACGGGTCTAGGAGCACCAAGAATTGCCAGAAACCACCAAAATCCAGAAGAGTCCAGAAAGGACCTTCCCCTAAAGTCTGTCGAGAAAGGAGGACCCTGCTGTCACCTTGATTGTGGGCTTCTGGCCTCCAGAACTGTAAGAAGATTCACTTCTGTTGTTTTAGGCCACCATGTTTGTGATAAGTGGTTGTGACGGCCCCTGGGAAATGAACACAGGTGGAGAATGTATTCCTTGCCATTTCTAGCTCCTAGAGGCTTCCTGCATTCTACGGTTCCCATTCCCCTCTGCCACCTTTGAAATCAGCAGTGATGGCTGAGTCCTTCTCATGGTGCATCTTTCTGACCTTTGTCTGTCATCATATCTACTTCTGACCAGAACCAGGAAAAGTTGGACTCATGTAACTAGATTGAGCCCACCTGAATAATTCAGGATAAGCTCCCCATCTCAAGGTTATCATCTTAATTCCACGTACAAAATCCTCTTTGCACACAAGGTGACATGCTTCCAGCTTCCAGGGATTAGAGCATAAACATCTTCACAAAGGTAGAGGGGATTATTCTGTTGAGCACAGATGGCAGGAAATAATACTCTGTATTAAACACGAAACAGTGAATAGTATGACTTACAAAAGGCTAAAACAAGCAAACAATGGACCACCTATTCTATTCGAGGCTGAGTATTTTGTGGGAGGAGAACAATAAAAAGTAAAAAGATTAATAAGGCAAGTCTCTACCTTTAGCAAATCATATTCTAATGCAGTAAACAGATATGATAAGTAAATCTTGTAAGAGTAACGATGTCATTTATTATTGAAGCAAAAAAAAAAAAAAAAAGCCCAGCGGAAACTCTGAAACTTATGGTTCCTTTATGGAAGCCCATGAAACAGAATCCCAGCAATGAATCAAGCTACCTGGAGCTCTGTGATGCTCTAAGCCGAGGAGTCTGGGCACAGGGCAGAGAAGAGTTCATGCTGGGGATGGTTTCCTTGAGAAGGCATCTTTTGAACTGGATTTTGAGGGATGTATGTGGCTTAAACAGGAGAGAAAATGGGATTCCGGACAGCCAGGCCGCTGTGAGCAAAGGCACTGAGGAGCAAGCATTCCACCAACACAAGACCCGGTGGGACTTTCAGACAGCATTTGGCTTTAGAATGAAGGCGAAGCTTAATTTGCTTTGTCTGCCAGTGGTCACGGAGGTCTGAAGACCGCTGTTCTAAGTGGTTTTCGGGTTTTTGTTCAGTTATTGACCATTGAGCTGCGCAGGCCATGGCAGACTGCAGTTAACTTTCCAAAACCAAATCCAGCATTTTTTCCTCTTTAGACTGTTTTTCATTTGCTTTAAAAGTAAATTAGAGGTGCACTTGGTCTCTCAAGTCACCCACTTGGCCCTCTTCCAAGTACACTTTCCTTCCTTTCATTACTGCTCTAAAGCTTTTTAATAAACTTTCCCCTATGCTCAAAAAAAAGAAAAAAGTAAATTAGAGTTTAGAGAATGATAAAATAGCAACATATAGCACTGATGGAGTTTAAAAAAATGCATTACTTGTATCTTTGAGCCTTTAGTTTGTGAGTAGACTGGAAAAGAATGAGCCTGTGAGATGAGATTTACCTCTGACACTCCTTAGAAATGAGGCTTTTATTCCATAGTTATTTAGGTAATTGCAAAAGGCTTTTGGGACATCTGCCACTAAGCAGATACACGTTCAAGTCTAAAAATAGGTGGGAAAGAAGGGGCTCGTAGAGCACGGCAGACGTGGAGCCTGAATGCCACCCACTAGCCCCCTAACCCACCCAGGGGCACCATCCCCCAACCTGACTTGGCCTTGGAAGCCTCCCAGCACAGCTGGCTTCACAAGAAGCCCCAGGAAAACTACGTCTGTTGGTGTCTTGTACTTGGGAGGTAATTCGGAAACATGATTATCAGCTTTCTTCCAGATCAAGCAAAATGGACAATCCAACTCAGTGTCAAATAGAAACTAGAAGAGTTGCCTTAAGGCCTAGGTCCTAAAATGTCTTTAAATATGGAGGTGGTTTTCTTTAGGTACCTTGCTCATATGGAAATATATTTCAAAATCAGTCGACCCTGAATGGATTTTCAATGCTCCTAAATTATTATGTAAATTTTTAATGAACACAATTAATGTAATGAATCAGATATTCCCTAAGTTTCTTCAGGCTGCAGTTCTATAACCCTCTAGGGGATATTGTCTGGGAGTCTAATTCTGAAACAAAAAGATAATTTTTCATGTAAGTGAAATCCACCACACCTGCTCCATGAGGAGAGCCAAAGCACAGATTTCCAAGTGGGGTGTAGTGCCCCTTCCTGGAAAAGTATGGCTGTTCTTGGCCACCTGGTGTGGCTTTTATTTTGAGTCTTGCACCCCCATGGGTAGAGCAGCAGCCTTCGCAAATAAGCATCCTGATGTATTCACAGGCATTAAGGATAAGACAAATAAGGAAATGCTTCCCTTATCATGTGTTTTCTCAGCTGCCAGAGGGACCCGGACAGATGTCTGCTACAGTATAGCAGATACTATGCCCAGCCTAGAATCTATCCCTAGACTGGGCTCAGAGTGATGCAGTCAGCCCAGTGTGATGCCGGCTGGGTGGAAGCTGCGTCCAGCCCAGGGCCTGCAGCTACCCGCACAACGCCCAGGTCTAGACCCTACGCAGTCTAAGTGGCAGCCACGTAGCAAAAAGGGCGCAGTGGTGAGGGGAGCGGCTGCCTGCCGGGGTGGCTCTAACCATGGCGGGGCACCTTGGAGGAGACCTGTTTTCTTGCCCATCTCTCTCTGGGCCCTGCCATCTCATTCTCATTCTCGTTGTGAGTTTCTTGTGTCTGCTAGAACAAATCACCCAGACTGCTTGGTCTAAAATGACACAGATTTATTTCCACACACATCTGGAGGCCAGAAGTCCAAAATCAAGGTGTCAGCAGGGCTACACCCCTTCCTTAAGCTCAAGAGGAGAATCTGGCCCTTGCCTTTTTCAGTTCATGGTGGTTGCTGGTGACCCTTGGCTTATGGCAATGTCATTCTGGTCTCCACTGCCTCTGTGGTCACAGTGCCTCTTCCTCCCTCTACGTTGAATCTGCCTGAATCTCTCTCATATGGGGATACTTGTGTTTACATTTATGGCCCACCAGGATAATCCAGACTGGAAACAGGGCATGCTCCTTGCTTAGGGTTCTTCCTGATCCTTAGACATGTTTCAGTCATTTATATCTCTGAAGGCTTTTGGCTTAATTTTGCCACCCAGGCTCTTAGCTCTGCCCTTTGGTCCCATCTAAAAAATGCCTTTGCATTAACATCTAGACTAGTGTTTGACCGTAAAACTGGGCATGGCAGCCTAACCAAGCTGACACATAAAACTGACCATCCCATCACACTCCACTAACTTCAGATGAGTCTGAGCTTGCACCAAACTATGCACACGGCTGCAGCTGCAGTGTGAGTTGTGCTGGATGATAATCCGTGAAAAAGGAGGTGCGATGGAATCTACCCCATCCGCTTCAGTCAGTGCTCTTGTTTTTTTCATAGGTTTCCTATACTGGGACTTAGTAAAATCTTGTGTTAAGATGGGTAGAAATATTTGGAGAGATAAAAGAGAAAAATGATAAATAAAAAATGTTTGCATGCTACTTATGCCCCGGATCACTGATTTTCAAAGAGTAAGACTGTAGTAAATCAGATTTCCCTGTGTGCTCAGCTATGCTGGTAGATTTTCAATCATTTATTTAAATACATTCTGCTCGTCTCTCTCCACCCTGTGTCCATGCACACACAGACACCCCATCAGAAATCTAGTAATAGACGTCTTCACTCATAGGAACCCAGAGCCTAGTGCGGTTCTCCACTCCCAGCCTTCTCATTTCTAATTTCCTGGTTGTGACCTAGTTGTGCACTAACAAAGAGAGCTTCCTGGGCCCTGAGAACTGCTGGGATGGTGAAATTCTTACAAATGTGGCCAGTCTGCTGCCGTGTGTATGCTTGAAAAGGTTCTTTAATAGGCCTTCCTTAAGTACAGAAATACTCAGTAGTTACCAGGAAAGAAAATAAAACAAGTGGAACTGAAGCTAACAGCAGCTATACCCAAAGGAAGGCACATGTTCAAATTACCAAGCAGGCACTATTCTTCCTTGGTGCTATGGGTTGAATTGTGTCCCCCCAAAAGATATGTTTGCAGCTCCAAGTCCCAACACCTGATAATGTGAACTTGTTTGGAAATGATGTCATTGCATTTTTAACTAGTTAAAAATAAGGTCATACTGGATTAAGGGGAGTCCTTAATCCAATGTAACTGTAGACCTTATGCAAAGAAGATGTGAAGAAAAGTGGGAAGAAGGCAATGTGAAGATAATGGCAGACAGTGGGGTGACTCAGCTGCAAGCCAGCGAACACCAGAGAGCAATGGGCCATGCCAGAAGTGACGGAGAGGCAAGGAAGGACCGTCCCCTCCAGCCTTCAGGGGAACAAGGCCCTCTGATGCCTTGATTGGACTTCAGCTCCAGACCTATGAGATAATACATTTCTACCATTTTAAACCACACAGTTGGTGGCACTTTGTTATGCCAGGCACAGGATACTAATACATTTGGGATCAGAACAGGGCCTTTCCTTCTTGGTGGGCAAGGAGGGAGTTCAGTGAAATTTTGTCTTCATTGGAAACAATGACAATTTGCTCTCTGAAAACTTAAAATACCATCATGCCCTTTTTCTTGAACTAATTTAAAATGTCCAAATAGCATTCACCTTGAGTCTTTCCACTTGTAATTATATTGACTTCTCCCAAGACACTTATTTGAGTTTCTTACCACCCCAAGTTTGTTTCCATTTTATTACTGTATATTACTCATGTTGCCTAAATTCAGCTTGGCTGTTTCTTTATAATTGTTTTTCATTATCCAGATCTATACATTAAACCTTCTAGAACTCATTTGTGGCAGACCATAAAACATCCCCAGATGTTAGTAAAACTTCTGATTCCTCTCAGCTAATCACACAATATATTAAATATTTAGACTAATGGCATGAGGAAAGACTGGGGGGAGTGTTCTTGTTTGAGCAGCAGTAAAATCGTTCCCTCTCTGTACACCAGTCCTCCCTGGTTTCTAATAAAAAGGCCAGAGTCTCCCACTGGATTTATATTCTATCTGAAAAGATATTCTTTTTTGTTGAGTAGGGACAAAGTTGCTTCATTGCTCATTTAATTCTGGATGAACAGGAAGATTGATCAGGGTTAGTGGATGTCTCTTTTGTAGATGACTGGGGCACTCTCTACCAACTCACTTTTTCTTTTAAAATGACAGTTGGCAGCCGGGCACGGAGGCTTACACCTAAAGTTGCAGCATTGGGAGGCCGAAGTGGGTGAATCACCTGAGGTCAGGAGTTCAAGGTCCAGCTTGGTCAACATGGTGAAACCCCATCTCTACCAAAACATACAAAAATTAGTCAGGCATGGTGGCAGGCCCCTGTAACCCCAGCTACTCAGGAGGCTGAGGCAGGGACAATTGCTTGAACTGGGGAAGTGGAGGTTGCAGTGAGCCAAGATTGCCACTGCACTCCAGCCTGGGTGACAAAGACTCCATCTCAAAAAAAAAAAAAAAAATGACAGCTAGCAATGTTACTCTAGAAAAATAGACGTTGGGAAGTTACTCCACTGTCATTAGAATATTTAATCACTGTGCCTGGAACTCAAGACCAAAACCTAGTTTTCCTGGGTTGATAGGTAGGACATGCTTTTCTTCACAGCCACTTTTTTTCCTAGGATGGTCATAAACCACCCTGATGAAACAGGGGGTGTCCTGCTGAGAAGGAACAGGTCAAAGCTGTCCTGAAGTCCACCCGGCTGCTTGAGGGCCTTGTTGATGGCCGGCAACACTCACTTCCTGTACTCATTTACCACCGAATTCCTGTCAAGTGTAGAGCACCTGTTCTCTAGGGGCAGCGGCACGGCCTAAATCCGTTGCATAGTATCTGGATACAATGAACAGACTTCTTTTTACCCTGGTTAGAATTATTAATTTATACAATTAGATGTCTTGTTGAGATTATTTCTTGAAAGCTAATCTCATCTGGACCCATTCATTCCCACATTTCGATTCAGGTAGTTATCTTCATACATATTTAAAAACACATTAAAATGAGACCTAAATCCAGTAACCTTGGACAAGTCATTTATGTTGTCTGGGATCTCATGTTTCATCTGTGGTAGGAAGGGGGAAAGTGAGTTAGATAATAATCTTTAAGTCTTTCTTCCTTCTTCCCCACCACTGGACACAGCTATCTTTCACACCATGAAACTCCTGCCCTGGAAACATGAATAAAAATAATACCTGGAAACGGTTACATCATTACAGATTTTTCTTCTTATCAAGATTTCCAAGGAGGCTTTGTGGATATAATTTTAATATATAGAAACATAATAGTTACTCAAAATGTCATTACTCATTCTCCGGGGAAAGGTGGTATATATGCTTCAAAAAGAGACATATTCCCAGAGTTTAGGAACAAGGTTGGTAAAGATCACTCTCCGAGAGTTACGATAAAAATCATTATAAGATAATGAACTTAGCCACCTGTGAAGCTAGTCTGGAATATGAAGGATTGATCAATGGCTTTCTGATGAGATCAGTACACTTCTCAAAGTTATATGAAAGAGGTTTGGGTGTCTTCCTCAGTTTGGAAAGTATCTGCAGGAAGACCCAAAGGGGCAGTCAGCAGTTTGAAATCAGCTTTAATGTCCTCATTGAGGAGTCACTTGTCTGAGGCTTCAAAGTAATTTTATTCCATAGTTTATGTGGAATTTGGACACAGGACAGTAATGAATGAGGATGCAATCATGTGGCCAGCCACTGCCGTGCGAGAAAGCCCAGGGTGTCGAAGACCCATTGCCTTGAGCCCAGGAAAGATGAGCCGCACTGGGGAGCTTGTGGTCTCAGACTTCCTCTCTCTGAGCACTTGCCAGAGAGGCCACGTTGATGCCGTCTGAAGTCTAGGCCCCCTCTCCTTAATGGTTCTAGAAGCATTTCTTTTTTCTCTTTTTCCTTCCTTCCTTCCTTCCTTTCCTTTCCTTTCCTTTTCTTTCTTTCTTTTTTCCTTCTTTTTCTTTCCTTCCTTCCTTCTTTCTTTCTTTCTAGCTTTCTTTCTTTCTTTTTCTTTCTTTTTCTGAGATAGAGTCTTGCTCTGTCACCCAGGCTGAAGTGCAGTGTCTTGATCTCGGCTCACTGCAACCTCTGCCTCCCAGGTTCAGGCAATTCTCCTGCCTCAGCCTCCCAAGTAGCTGGGACTACAGGTGTGTGCCACCACGCCCAGCTAATGTTTGTATATATTTATTTATTTATAGTACAGATGGGGTTTCACCATATTAGCCAGGCTGGCCTCAAACTCCTGACCTCGTGATCCACCTGCCTCAGATTCCCAAAGTGCTGGGATTACAGGCGTGAGCCACCACACCCAGCTCTAGAAGCATTTCAACAGCATCCAGTGAGAACAAGGTTAATAGATACCATTGTGAACTGTTCCATATGCCAAGAAGTGTACCAGACATTTTGCATGTGTCAGATCATTGGATCTCTCACACAAACTCCAGGATGCAGTCTCCAGGATCAGTCACTTTGCACAAAGGAGAGAACCCAGTGCTCAAAGGAGTTAAGCATCTTGGTCCAAGACCACGAGCTGGTAAGTGGAGAAACCAGGATAAGACCCCAGGTGGGAACCCTAGGAACCTGCAGAGCCCTCTGCCAAGAAGCTACTCAAAGTCAGCATCTGTGGGAGCCCCTTATAAATTCAGACTCTCAGGAGTCACCAGAGTGATATGGACCAATCGGAGCCTGCACGGTCACATTTGTCTGCACATTATACTGTGAGAGACGCTGCTTGGGCTCTGGGGTGTGCCACAAAATTCACAAACCAGTGATTTCGCAGTTAAATTATATGGATTAGTATTAGGGTAGTTTATATAAACACCTTGGAATGTATGTAATCTTTAAAATAAATAGAGTGGCTAAAATAGTTCCTTCGTTTTTCATTAAAATGGCAGGGGTTTTAGTGAGCTGAGAAGCAGAACACCCTGCTGCCAGTTCTACCTGCCCCCAACACGGGCCGCGTGACCTGGCCTTGCGGTCACTGGGCACTGGGCAGCTGAAGCTTCTATTTGTCCTTCTCCAGCTTTCTGCATTTTTGACCCTAACTGCTATGGTCCTTGCCTTTAATTCTTGGAGAGCCTCCTAGCAGCCTTCAGATGTGCTATGGAATCTCAGTGTTCTAGAAATTGAAGGAGCGGGTTAAACATGACACGTTTGGGGGCTGAGGGTCAATGCCCCTTCCTAGCGTCACATGGTGAGGCCAGTGTCCATCTTAGAACTTCTTGCCTCCATTCAGTCTTCCTCCATCTCTTAGCCTTCCTCTCTCTCCCTCCATCTCTCTCCACCTCCCTTTCTCTCTCTTCACCTGGTTCATCTCCCCTCAGAACACCTTCAGCCTGAAAGTGCCTCATACACTCACCAAACACTATCAGAGCCTCATCTGTGTTGTGACCTGAACTGGGTCTTAAACAGTCAGAGCTGAAAACACAAGGCTTGCCCTCAGCAGCTCAGTGTTGGTGCCCTGAAGATGTATTTAATGGAGGGGACAGTATAAAAAGGGAAGGAAAGAGGCAAGAGGAGGGTTCACAACAGCGGAGGCTCTGAGCAAGGCTACAAGTCACGAGCTGCCCTTAGCTGACAGATGCCCTCTGCTCCAGCCACAGCTGCCTCCCTTCAGCTTCCAAAATAGCTTCCTTCCACAGCCTCGTGAGCTCCTGCAAAGATGCTTCATGGGTTTCAGCCTCTCTGCACCATTGCAGTTTCTGCTGGGGTGGAGACATGCCCCCCACCCCTCCACCCCACCCAGTGCTTCTATGGGAATCCCTTTTTTGGTGAATTTCATAGTCAGTGGAAAGATTAACATTAACACCAAGAACTTGGAGTCATGAAGAGAAATCAGGGAATGGGCCTCCAGATGGAATTTTCTAACCACAGGAAACTGAGGTGGGAAAGTGACTATGATGCTCTGTTTTATATTCTTGTGGACATAACTCCAGGGAGGCTTTGTGTCTGTAGTAGGAATGACCTACACAGATGCCCAGCAGGCACCAGCACCTCCATGAGGGGAACTGGAAAGCCCCCTTTATATGTTGTAGACTCAGACCCAGCACACTCTCAAGACCTGGTGGCAGACTCAACAGAATTCACTGATGTGAACATGGAGGGAGCAGGCATGAATGCGTGGTGCCTGCAACCCCTTCACGTGATGAGCACTTATGTGGTCCACTCCATTAGGCTTCTTTGATACTAAAAGTGACAGGTTTATAAATAAAATATAATTGGCTATCAGAGAGGTCTCAGTGGCTCTTGGAGACAATACTACATACACTGAGCCCCTTTACACACTCATCTGCTACAGTCTTTCTTCCAGGTTGTAAGTGACAATATTATTTTGCAACAGAAGGAATAGGACAATGTCTCCTGGGGTCCACAAAAACACAGAGTGAAGATCTGGGCCTTCAAATCACAGATGAATTAGTAGATCTGCAATACATTTACTAAAATAACTTTTATTCATAATTAATACAACTTTTATACTAGCCTGCATGAAAATACATGGCAAATCCGTATTCAGACTTCCCTGGCTACCCCATACTGTAAACAGCAATTACAGCTAATGTAGATATTACCTTCTATAAATGGCATGCATTATTTTTTTTAGGGCCAGGGAAGCATCATAAATCAAAATTATGGAAGTTAAATTTAAACATGGAATGTTTTCTTTTCCATTGAAGATGATATTGATTGAATTAAACAATGAATCCACTCAATGCTGTCATCACTCCTGATTTTTCTGACTACATGTTGTTTTTCAAATATATTGAGTCCTCAGATTTAGGTAACATTTGTGTTGCACAAAGTATAAAGGACTTTCAAATTACCTGATTTACTTACTCAGAAAAGATCTTGACATCTTAAAAATTTAAGACAAAAATACACTGAGGCCCAAGTCATTTGTTTTAACATAAGGGCTGGCAAATTACTTTTACTAATTTCTACTTTAAACTATGGAGAAGTATGGAATATCACTTAGGCAAGTTAATTTTCAGGAGGGAGTAATTTAACAACAGGTTTGGGAAAAAATGGTAAATAGCAAGTGTCTGATTGTTAGCTTGGTTGATTTAAATCATCATAGATTTAGGAAGAGCTTACAATCTGCTGAGCATTCTAAACATCTGATATATCCCAACAGAAAAACATACATTTGAGGTGAAGGATATCCTAATTACTCTGATTTGATCATTACACATTTTATGCACGTATCAAAAATCTCACCAACCCCATAAATATGTACAATCATTGTATGTCAATAAAAATAAACAGATTACATTTGAAACGGGGACCACTGTCTCAGTAAGGTATGAACTTTAATGCTTGCCAGAAATTATCCCACAGGGATCTTGGGGTTATAAGATCTCTCATCTAGTCACTTCTTCTCTTCCCAGTCAGGAGGATGTGACCTGTGGACCAAAATTAAGGCTGTTGAGGCAGAAATAATTAGATATAAGTTGACTGGAAGTCAAATTTGAGGATTGACTCAGGAAGACACCCCAACAAAATTGGGTGAATTCCAAAGTTCACTACAAGTTAGAAACTTTTATAAGAAAGTTTAGGAGGAGGGAGGGGGACTTCTCCTGTCACAGTTGCCCTTTTCATTAAAAGGTACAATACAGAGGTTACAATCATTGGCTACAGATGACAACATACAGACTAAAATGTTCTACGTACAAGACAATGGGAAAAACTTCACAATTCAGAAACAAATCAGAGTCCTTTTCAGTGTCAGTAGGTTACATACTAATCAGTATGTCAATGACTTGATGAGCTCAGGATAAGATTTGAGAAACTCACATAAGATTCTTGGCTCAAGAACAGGATGTAATCACAAATCATAAGACTTTCCCCAGGTGGTTAATTTGGAAGCCCACCTAACGTGACCTGTAGGTTATCAGGCCCTAGTAAAATGATAGTGTCTGTGGCTATTTTTCTGCACCTTCAGCTTTGGTGGAGGTTAACTTGGACCTTGGGAAGACATCATTCCTGTCTACACTGGCAACTTCTCACTTGGCAACTCTATGATTCTGTCTGAATTGATAAGACTCAGTGTTTGTGGGAAATTGTGATGGTTAATACTGAGTGTCAATTTGATTGCATTAAAGGATATGAAGTATTGATCCTGGGAGTGTCTGTGAAAGTGTTGCCAAAGGATATAAACATTTGAGTCAGTGGGCTGGGAAAGGAGACCCACCCTTTATCTAGGTGGGCACAATGTAATCAGCTGCCAGTGTAGCTAGAATATAAGCAGGCAGAAAACTGTGAAAATACAGACTGGCTTAGCCTCCCAGCCTACGTCTTTCTCCATGCTTCCTGCCCTCAAACATCAGACTCCAAATTCTTCAGTTTTGAAACTTGGACTGACTCTCCTTGCTCCTCAGCCTGCAGGCAACCTATTGTGGGACCTTGTGATCATGTGAGTTAAAACTGAATAAACTCCCCTTTATATATATCCATTCCCTTGGTTCTGTCCCTCTAGAGAACCCTGGAGTAGTTCTAGAGGAACAGAATATTAAGCATGAAGTTCTCCATTGGTTTTGGGGTTTCTGGAGTCAGCTGCTTAATACTATTAGACCCCAAAATGCTAAGGACTCTACTTCTAATAGTATGGAGAACACTGATAGTCCTTGGCATAAACTCTTCAGAGAGTTATGCAAAATAAATGCATTTGACATTCCTGATTCATCACTCATGCTAGGCAAGGAGTTTAGTGACTCTATATACAATAACTTTGTCCATATTTGGAGAACCAAAGAACATAATGAAGTTGATTAGTATTTCCTAAGTTCACTGGACAAAGTGATAAAAGAAAATGATGAACTCAAGGATTCTGTTTTCCAACTTCAGAAGCAGACACTGAGTGTCAAATCTGCTACGATTGCCCTAAGTGAGTCTTATCTCCTGTAGAGAAAGAGCTGAAATTGTGATAAAACAGACACTAGCTCTTATCATGTGAGTGGCTGACCTGCAACAAAATGTGCATGCACGGCTTTACCACGTGTCTGCTGTTAAAGTGAGGGCATTGATTTAAAAAGAATGGAACCATGCAATTTGGAATGGGGACATGTGGGAGGACCCTGATGAATCTGGGGACACTGAGTTTGTAAACTCTGATGAATATTGTTTGCCAGAAGAAACAGCTTTCCCATCCCCGGTAGTGGCAACATCTCCTCCATGACCCATGCTGCCATCAGCCTTCCACCTTTGTCTGAGGGGATAAACTCTATGCTGCCTGAGGCAACAGTGATGCCCTCCCCTGAGGCAGCTGCCAGGCAAGATAATGTTCATTCTCCTCAGAAACCACCCCCAACACCTCTGTTTGCTTCTAGATCTATTACTAAAATCCTGGTGTGCCCCTAGAGGTGAGGTTGAGAGTGTGACCCAGAAGGAGGTGTGCTACACTCGAAAAGAACTGCTTGAATTTTCTAATTTATAGAAACAGAAATCTGGAGAACAGGCATGGGAATATGTATTAAGGGTGTGGGATAATGGGGAAGGAATATAGAGTTGGATCAGGCTGAATTTGTTAATTTGGGTCCACTAAGTCAGAATTCTGCATTTAATGTTGCAGCTCAGAGGGTTAAAAAAAAAGGTTCTAATAGTTTATTTGCTTTGGTAGCTAAAATATGAATTAAAACATGGCCCACTATGAATGAGCTAGAAACGCCTTATCTACTTTGGATTAATGTAGAGGAAGGGATCCAAATGCTGAAGGAGATTGGGATAGTGGAGTGGATTAGTCACTTCAGATCTACTCATCCCAGTTGGGAGGAGCCAGAAGATATACCCTTGACCAATGCCTGGCAAAACAGACTTGTGAGGGCAACAACTGATCTTTGAAGAGCCCTGTAATTGCTCTTCCCTGTATGTCAGAGCTAACAGTGTGAACCACAGTCATTCAACTACAAAATTTAAATACAATGGGAATAATTGGAACCCAAAGTGGCAGGGGCCAAGGGGTGGCACTCAACCGTGAAAGGAAAAGTGGGCAGAGCTACTGTAATGGACAGCAGAGGCAAAGCAGCAATCAGAATAGTCTGACTTGAGTAGAGCTCTGGCATTGGCTAATTAATCACAGTGTTCCTAGAACTGAAATTGATAAGACAGCTATTGTATTCCTACTTAATTTATATAGGCAGAAAATTTCTAGCTCGAATGGACAGAAGACTAATTTTAATCATAAAAACAGAGAATCATAGGACCTCAATTTCCAGATTTGAGCCAGTTTATAGACTGAGAACTCCTTGAATAAAGGGGAGGCTGGGTCCCCTTGAAGAAAAACCCCACTACGTTAACTACAATTATTTATGCAGTGAATCTTTTTCCTATCCTTCCCCCAAAAATACCTTTGGACTTTTCCCAGGGCAACTGTGCACTGGGGAAAGGGAAATGATCAGACACTTTGGGGAATACTGAATACTGGCTGAGCTGACTTATTCCAGGGAACCAAAAACATCTCTGTGGTCCTGCAGTTAAAGTAGGGGCTTATGAAAGTCAGGTAATCAATGTAATTTTAACTGAGTTCCAACTCACAGTAGGCCAAGTGGGTCCCCAGACTCATCCTGTGGTCATTTCTCCAGTACCAGGATCTATAATTGGCACAGACATACTTAGTGGCTGGCAGAACCCCCACATTGGCTCCCTGACTGGTAGAGTGAGGGCTATTATGGTAGGAAAGGCCAAATGGAAGCCATTAGAGCTGCCTTTATCTAGAAAAATAGTAAATCAAAAACAGTATAACATCCTGTAGGGATTGCAGAGATTAGTTCACCATCAAGTACTTGAAAGATGCAGGGGTCATAATTCCCATCACATTCCCATTCAACTTTCTGGCCTGTGCAGAAAAGAGATGGATCTTGGAGAATGACAATGTTTTATTGTAAGCTTAACCAAGTGGAGACTCCAATTTCAGCTGCTGTACCAGATGCAGTTTTATTGGTTGAGCAAATTAAAACATCTCCTGGTACCTGATATTCAGCCATTGACTTGGCAAACGCCTTTTTCTCCATTCCTGCCCATAAGGCTCACCAGAAGCAATTTGCCTTCAGATGGCAAGGCCAGCAATATACCTTACTTTTCTGCCTCAGGGGCATATCAACTCTCCTGCATTGTGTCATACTCTTATTCAGAAAGATCACTTTTTCCTTCGAAAGATATCACATGGTCCATTACATTGATGACATTATGCTGATTGGATCTAGTGAGCAAGAGGTAGCAAACACACTGGACTTATTGGTGAGACATTTGCATGCCAGAGGATGGGAAATGAAACCAACTAAAATTCAGGGATCTTCTACCTCAGTAAAATTTCTAGGGGTACAGTGGTGTAGGGCCTATGGAGATATTTCTTCTAAGGTGAAGGATAAGTTGCTGCATTTGGCCCCTCCTACAACCAAGAAAGAGGCACAATGCCTAGTGGGCCTGTTTGGATTTTGGAGACAATACATTCCTCATTTGGTTGTATTACTCTAGCCCATTTATCAAATGACCTGAAAGGCTTCCAGTTTTGGGTGGGATCCAGAACAGGAGAAGACTCTGCAAGAGGTCCAGGCTGCAGTGCAAGCTGCTCTGCCAGTTGGGCCGTATGACCCAGCAGATCCAATGGTGCTTGAGAGGTCAGTGGCAGATAGGGTTGCTGTATGGAGCCTTTGGTAAGCCCCCACAGGTGAATCACAGTGGAGGACTCTAGGATTTTGGAGTGAGGCTCTTCTATCTTCTGCAGATAACTACTCTCCTTTTAAGAGAGAGCTCTTGGTCTGTTACTGGGCTTTGTTGGAAATTGAATATTTAACTATGGGTCATCAAGTCACCATGTGACCTGAGATGCCTATTATGAACTGGGTGCTTCCTGATGTATCTAGCCATAAAGTGGGTCATGTACAGCAGAATTTAATTATCAAATGGAAGTGGTATATGCTTGAGTGGGCTTGAGTAGGTCCTGAAGGCACAAGTAAGTTACATGAGGAAGTGGTTCAAATATCCATGGTCTCCCCTCCTGCCACCCGGCCTTATCTCCCTCGGCCTGCACTGATGGCCTCATGGGGAGTTCTCTGTGATCAATCAACAGAGGAAAAGAAGACAAGGACCTGGTTCACAGATGGTTCTGCACTATATGCAGAAACCACCCAAAAGTGGACAGCTGCAGCACTACAGCCCCTTTCCAGGACATCTCTGAAGGACAGCAGTGAAGGGAAATCTTCCCAGTGGACAGAACTTCGAGCAGTGCACCTGGTTGTGCACTTTGCATGAAAGGAGAAATGGCTAGATATGTGATTATATATTGATTCATGGGCTGTAGCCAATGGTTTGGCTGGAAGGTCAGGGACTTGGAAGCAGCATGATTGGAAAATTGGTGACAAAGAAATTTGGGGAAAAGTATGTGGATGGACCTTTCTGACTGGTCAAAAACTTTGAAGATATTTGTATCCCATGTGAGTGCTCACCAAAAGGTGACTTCGACAGAGGAGGATTTTAGTAATCAAGTGGATATGATGACCCGTTCTGTGGACACTACTGAGCCTCTTTCCCCAGCCACCCCTTTCATTGCCCAATGGGTCCAGGAACAAAGTGGCCATGGTGGCAGGGATGAAGGTTATGCATAAGCTCAGCAACATGAACTTCCACTCACCAAAGCTGACCTAGCTAAAGCCATTGCTGAGTGCTCAATTTGCCAGCAGCAGAGACCAACACTGGGCCCTCAATATGGCACCATTCCTAGGGTAATCAGCCAGCTACCTGGGGGCAGGTTGATTATCTTGGACCCCTTTCATCATGGAAAGAGCAGAAGTTTGTCCTCACTGAAATAGATACTTACTTCAGATATGGGTTTACCTATCCTACACTAAACATTTCTGCCAAGACTGTCATCCATGGACCCATGGCATGCCTTATCCACCGTCATGGTATCCCACACAGCATTGCCCCTGGCAAAGGCACTCACTTTATGGCTAAAGTAGTGTGACAGTGGGCTCGTGCTCATGGATTTCACCGGTTTTACCATGTTCCTCATCATCTTGAAGCAGCTGGATTGATAGAACTGTGCTTTCTGAAGGCAAAGGGAATACAGAACGGGTAGTAGAAGAAGGTAGTCATGAATACCAGCTAAGACCACGTGACCAGCTGCAGAAATGAGGACTGTAATTGTCATGAGTATTTCCTCCTTCTTTTGCCAAAAACATGTTTGTGCATGTATGCACTTGTACTATGAAAATATCTTCATTTCATTTTCTCTCTTCTTTATCATGTGACATAAGATTTATTGACTTCACATCAGCATTCAAGTATTGCTAACTTTATGTAGTGGTATTTGGGTTGGGGATTGGTGTGCTTCCAGTTGCATGAAGGATGGTTGTATTATGTTAGGGATAATTATGACCTTATTATTGTCTTTGTTTGAAGAGTATGTATGATCTCAGGAGATGTGTATGGGTTCAAGTTGATAAGGAGTGGACTTGTGATGGTTAATACTGAGTGTCAACTTGATTGGATTGAAGGATGCAAAGCATTGATCCTGGATGTGTCTGAGCAGGGGTTGCCAAAAGAGATTAACATTTGAGTCAGTGAGCTGGGAAGGGCAGACCCACCCTTACTCTGAGTGGGCACAATTTAATCAGCTGCCAGCACCTCTAGAATATAAGTAGGCAGAAAAATGTGAAAAGAGGGGTTGGCCTAGCCTCCCAGCCTACATCTTTCTCCATGCTGGATGCTTCCAGCCCTTGAACATCGGACTCCAGGTTCTTCAGTTTTGGAACCTGGATTGACTTTCCTTTCATCTCAGCTTTCAGACAGCCCATTGTGGGACTTTGTGATCATGTGATTTAATACATAATAAACTTCCCTTTATATATATGTAAAAGTTCTGTCTTTTTAGGGAACCTTAGTTCTGTCTCATTAGGGAACCCTGGCTAATACATAAATCAAGCAGGGTCTGCCTGTGAGCTGAACGAGTCCGAGTTTATCCTGGCACAATTGGTCCATGCTCTAACAAGCACGGGGTGAACCTGCCAGTCTGGCACTCAGGCTCCGCAGGGCTTTGCTCTGCCTGCATCCTGGTTTGCCCACTTTGGAAGCAGAGCCAGGACTTCTCCCTGGTGCCATTATGAAAACTAGGCTCAGCCTAGCCCACATGGAGGAGGTAGAATAAAAAAGCATCATCCCTGGAAAAAACACAGACTCATCTTCCAGTTCTAGTCCCCAGATTAAATGAAACCAGAAATATTTCCTACAGTTGCCGGCTCCTCCTCTGTGATCTCTCCATCCCTGACTTTAGCATCAGTGATGTCAGAGATATGTCATGATCTCTGTAGATATGATAATCTGGGGAGGAGATGGGTGTTTTTCTGCCATAAAAAGATGTTTCTAATGGGGCAAGGGGTGGGGATATGGCCATAGTAACCGTGTGTGTGTGTCTGTGTGTCTCTGTGTGTGTGTGTGTGTGTGTGTGTGTGCACTTGCAGTACTCCATATGTCTGTGTGTATTTGTTATTACTGAATGGGCAAAGCCGTCTAATGATTGTGCCTGTTTACAGGTAAATGTTTTATTGTTGCTTTTCTGAAATTCTTTCTGAGTCTTCCTTCCTTTATTGGAGGCTGCACTGAGATTTGCTAAGATGAACACACATCAAGGAACCCACTAAATTCTGCTTGCACCTCTGCAGAAGTCAGCCTCACTGCCTCTTTGTTTGTTAAGCACATATTTGAGTTCTGCTGTCAAGAGTCCTTCTCTCTCTGTCTCTCTCTGTGTCTGTCTCTCTCTCTCTCTCTCTCTCTCTCTCTCTCTCTCTCTCTCTCTCTCTCTCTCTCTCTCTCTCTCTTTCTCTGTCTCTCCTTGGCTCTCTTTCTATTCTATTTCTAGACTAAGTCAGGTGATTGACCAAGCTGGGTCTGCTTTAGACTTGAACACTGCCATGCCTACTCCCTGTTGGTGGCACACGTGGGAATTTTATGGTCTGACCATTTGACATTTTCTGATAAGGGGTGTGTGTGTGTGTGTGTGTGTGTGTGTGCGCGCGCGCACGTGCGCACGCGCACCTGCATATGTGCATTTGACTATTTAGCTCATTTGTCTTGGGGACTCCGTTTGTGACATTTGAGATTCGTGCAACTGCATCACAGGATTTTTTTGTAAGAACGATGAAATTTCCAGCCATCTTCCTCATATCAGTTCCCACACCACTGGTTTGCTATCTTTTCTTCCAAAAATTAACAAAATCCTCTACATAGTTTGTGTTGTTAAAAGAAAAACTTCAGCCAAATAACATGAAAAAGTTTAATTGAGCAATGAACAATTTGTGAATCGGGCAGCCTCCAGCATCACAGCAGATTCAGAGAGACTCAGTGCAGCTGCGTGGTGGAAGAAGATTTATAAAAAAAAAAGCCGAGTGATGTGCAGAGATCAGAAGTGAGGTACAGAAACAGCTGGAATGGGTACAGGTTAGCGTTTGCCTTGTTTGAACACAGTTTGCACACTCAGCAGTGATGGCTGACGTACAGCTGCTGGGATTGGATAAGACTCAGCTATTGTTTCAGGCGCTTCCTCCTACGGTCGGTTTCAATCTTGTCTGCCTATTGAGTTAGGTTATAGTTCCTCCACAAGGACTCAAATATCGAAGTACAGAGTCCTTCTCAGGCCACATTTAGTTCACTTTAATGGTCTTTTTAGCATGCTACTGTAATTTCAAATCTCCCCGAAAAAACTCTGTTCTGCTAGGAATGGGAATACCTGTATGAACGCTGATTTGTGCTCTGTGTTTCCTTCTGACCTGTGGCTGGAGTGAGAGTGATTCGATGGAGAATTCTAATTCTCTTTTTGATTGTATAAGTGGAAAAAAAGAATAAAGATAATCTCTTTCTCCTTCTGCTGTATCTGAACGTTTACGTCCTCCCAAAATTAGTCTGTTGAAATCCTCATTCATGAGGTGATGATCTTAGGAGCTGGGGCCTTTGGAAGGCAATTAGGTCACAGGGGTGGGGCCCTCCTGTGTGGTATCGGAGCTCTTCTAAGAGATAACCCGGAGAGTTAGATTGTTCCCTTCACCATGTGAGAATACAGGAAGAAGGCACCATCTGTGATACAGGAAACAAGTCCTCACCAGACACCAAAACTGCCTTCCCAGCTTCCAGAACTATGAACAATACATTTCTCTCATTTATAAGCTACCTAGATGATGGTGTTTTGATACAGCCCCATCCTTTATGACAATGATGTGCTTATAGCTGGAATCCCTCCGCATCTTTGGCCAGCTAGCCCACCTCTCTCCCACTCCCACTCTCCCCGACTCCACACACATCCCCAGACCCACCCCCACCCCCTGCACATACAGCATTTTAAGTAAATTGGTCATAAGAATTATTTTAGTCAGCTACTCAGGAGCCTGAGGCTGGAGGCTCTCTTGAGCCCAGAAGTTTGAATCCAGCCTGGGCAACATAGTGAGACCCCTATAAAAAAAATCTCTCGTTTTGTGTATACTCTAAGGGTATTTACTGCAAGCATATATATTTACTTCTAAAGGAAAGAGAATGTACAACTAGAAGGACAGTGGCTCAGAGAGCAAGAGTAGGCACCTAGGAGGGTCTTCCTTAGTATATTTAACAGCCTCAGACTGGGAAGACACGTGTGACGGAAGGAAGACTGCTTCTGGTATGTCTGTAGCTTTGCAATTTCCTGAGACGTTCAAAGGGTTCTGAATGAGTGACCATCTGTCTCCTCCCTAAAAAGAAGACAGGGAAGCCCTATGCAAACACACAAATGAGCAAGTCAGTCTGTGAGGAAGAGCCACAAGTGCTGACAACATGGTATGAATAAACTCTGAATTTGCACCTTTAACTTAAACCACAATCAAGCTAGACAAGTATTTTAAAACATGGCACATAATGAATGATACACGTATCTATAAATACCTCCTAGGTTTCCTGACTGGCCCAAGATTTTATTCAATCCTTTGGCTATATTTGTGTGAAACACATTTCTCAGGAAACACATTCATATATTTTCCTAGTTTCAGAAAATAAAGGTAAGTTATAAGCTTCCTTAAATTCAACAGCGCTCCTATTTTGATTGGTTTAGATAAAATGTTAAGTATTTGCAGAATGTAAAAGCAAAATGTTAAACTTCTAATGCCTCAAAACTGCCAGTTTTAAAAATTATTTAGATTATTTGTTGAAATCAGAAAATAAAGACAATGGTTAGCCATAAGTTAAGTTAATGATCTTGCTGAATAAGTTGCAAGATAAGATAATTTTAAAAAGAGAAATCGATAACTTGAGAAAATATGAGAAAATTTTAGTACAAGTAAGAAAAATTTGAAGAACTCTTAAATGTAAAAAGTAGGAAAAATTCAGGGGCTGTTTTTATTTAAGATGAATCCTTGAATAGACTGGTTTAAATATTTCAATTTAAATATTATTTAATAGCTTTCCTTCTATTTTATCACTGTATAAAACATAATGTCACCAAAGTATTCTAGTTTATGCAAACCTAGTTTTTTTCTTATTGCAATAATTTATACTTTTCAAATTTCTTAGATTTTTTTTTTTTTTTTTGAGATGAAGTTTCACTCTGTTGCCCCGGCTGGAGTGCAGTGGCAGGATCTCAGCTCACTGCACCTCCACCTCCCAGGTTCAAGCAATTCTACTGCCCCAGCCCCCCATGTAGCTGGGAGTACAGGCATGTGCCAGCGTGCCCACCTAATTTTTGTATTTTTAGTAGAGATAGGTTTTCCTCATGTTGACCAGGCTGGTTTCGAACTGCTGACCGCAGATGATCTGCCCACCACGTCCTTCCAAAGTTCTGGGATTACAGGCATGAGCCACTGTGCCCAGATTCTTAGACTATATTTTATAGGTCAGTTGTGGTGTCTTTCTGTCTACAAAGTATTTAAAATTATATGTGAACATTTTTTTAAAACAAATTTAAAGAGAATTTGTTCCTGTAACCTATAGAGAAAGCTACAGATGATAAAAAGAGACTGGGGGGGATATTTATAGAGGACCTTAGGTGCTTTTATATTTGTCTGGCAAGGGGAAATCAACATAATTTTGTCTTAAAATATAAATGTCTGCTTGTGCCGGAATGAGATTAAAAGTAAGAAAAAACATTTGATAGTAAAAATAAGTGTGGAAAATTGGAAAGGATGTGAGTTTTGATTTATGTTACCCCAAAATGACCAACTTGAAAAGAGCAGTAAAACATGAAAATTTCGACCAAGTTTGCTGAATGTTAATGAGTATAATTTAAAAATAAGAAAAAGATTTGTAAAAACTTGTCTGCTAATTGTTACATCAATGGCTTAAAATTTAAAAAAGGAAATGTGGGTTTTCCAAATTGATCTTTTGGCATATGAATATACATTCTGCTTTTTACAGGAAGTAGTAAAAAGTTGTTCTGTACCTGCATGGCAGAGTTTCTTATAATCACTACATTATTCTGTTTGCTGTTTTGCTTTTTGTTTTTCTCATGAACTATCTTTGAACAAAAATTTAAGAAACACTAAAATTTCTAGATGATTGTGTAATTGTTGTCTGCTGTTACTCTGCATTTGTGTTTTCACTCCAGACTCAGACCATAACAATTTCTTGTGCTTAAATATTTATGATTTCAGCTTATTTATTGTCTTCTGTTTCAAATTTATATTCCAATTTTGGAATAATAAAGCTTTTATGATATCTTTTTTACTTAAACTATCTTATGAGCTTTCTCAATGGTAGCTGCGTCCCCAAAAAGGTGCACTACTTTAATTCATAAGAAGAGAAATGCTAGAAGTAACTGGGTTGGCTTTCCATTTTCCAAAGTTTAAGTTAGCTACACTCAATTGTTTGAGCTCTACTGTCTATTGAACCAACAATACGAGAACAGGCAAGTCAAAAAGTCAAGTCTACTCTCTAGGACAACTGGGAATAAATAAAAACATCATTGTATCAGTCAGGGTTCTCTGGAGAGACAGAACCAATAGGATATGTGTGTGTGTGTGTGTGTGTATACATATATATATACACACACACACACACACTCTGTCTTTAGACAGATATAAAATAGATAGGTCATAGATAGAAAATAGATAGATAATAGGTAATAAATAGATGATAAATAGATAAATAGAAAATAGATAGGTCATAGAGGACAGATAGATGATAGATAGATAGATAGATAGATAGATAGATAGATAGATAGATAGATACAGATAGATAGATGAGAGAGGTTTACTAAGGGAATTGGTTTGTGTGATTATGGAGGCTGAGAAGTCTTCCCACAGATGGTCTGAAAGCTGGAGATCCAGGGATGCAAGTGGTATGGCTCAGTGCAAGTCTCTGAAGCCTCAGAACCAGGAAAGCCAATGGTATAATTCTCAGTTCAAGGCCAAAGGCCTGCGAACCTGGTGGGGACATGGGGGGTGCTGGCCCAAGTCCTGGAGTTCGAAGGCTGGAGAGCCTGGAGTTCTGATGTCCAAACACAGGAGAAGAAGAGTGTTCCAGCTCCAGGAGATAGAGGGAGGAAGTTGCCTTTTTCTCTGCTTCTTTGTTGGATCCTGATCTCCAGCTGGTTGAATGGTGTCTGTCAGTATGGAGGGCGGAGCTTCCCATTTAGTCCACAGACTCACAGGCCAATCTCCTCTGGAAACCCTCTCACAGACACACCAGAAGTAAGGATTTACCACTTCTTTAGGTTCTCCTTAATCCAACCAAGTTGATAACCTAAATTAACATGAAGATGTTCCAGTCGCTGTGAGTTTCGCAGTTTGGATATCTCTATGCACTTGTCTCTTGTTGGCTACCAGACTGTATATTGATGGGATAAGTTAAAATATTCCAGAGCTGAGTCAATGCCCTCACAAACCTCGAGAGATTAATCATCTTAGCTTTACCATAGGTTGAATCCTTACTAGTTGATTACATACGCACTTCAGAAGAGGACCCCAACCGCCCCATTTGATATTGTTTGTTATAATCAGTTTAGCAGAGCTGTCAAACCTCACTAAGCTTTGCAAACTGGTGCTTATTAATGCTTTACATTTCCCTAAGGCCTGAGCTATTTGTGAGTCAGCAGCCACGTGGTGTTCTAAAGAAACAACAGAAGAACAATAGTAAATGGCTAACCAAGGTCCTCCTGGCCATTGCTACCATGGAGACTCTACTCAATGATGCAGTTCCTCGAGAAAGCTGATATTGTGGAAGTCATCTGGTTAATCCAACACCGTTTAAAAATTACAGACAAGTGGACAAAAAGAGTGAATCTAATTCTGATTAAAGTTCCGTTTTTCTTTTCTTTTCTTTTTTTTAGTTTAAGTTCTAGGGTACATGTGCAGATCTTGCAGGATTGTTACATAGGTATACACACGCCATGGTGGTTTGCTGGTTCCATCCCCCGTCACCTACATTAGGTATTTCTCCTAATGTTATCCCTCCCCAATGTCCCCACCCCCTGCTATCCCTCCCCTAGCCCCCCATCCACCAATAGGCCCCCTTGTGTGATGTTCCCCTCCCTGTGTCCATGTGTTCTCATTGTTCAACACCCACTTATGAGTGAGAACATGTGGTGTTTGACTTTCTGCTCTTGTGTCAGTTTGCTGAGAAGGATGGTTTTCAGATTCATCCATGTCCCTGCAAAGGCTAAAACAAATATACGAGATAAAAACAAACAACTCCATCAAAAAATGGATGCTCATCATCACTGGTCATTAGAAAAATGCAAATCAAAATCACATTAAGATACCATCTTGCACCAGTTAAAATGGTGATCATTAAAAAATCTGGAGACAACAGATGCTGGAGAGGATGTGGAGAAATAGGAATGCTTTTACAGTGTTGGTGGGAGTGTACATTAGTTCAACCATTGTGGAAGACAGTGTGGTTCTTCCTCAAGGATCTAGAAATAGAAATTCCATTTGACCCAACAATCCCATTATTGGGTATATACCCAAAGGATTATAAAGTTCTGCACATGAGAAACCCTCTTCTTTCTTCCTAATCTATCTCTAACACTCAATTTAAAAGACAATCACTGTACAAAATAAAATGAAACATTCTTTAAACAATATCTTGTTCCCACTAATCCCTCAGAATTGAGAAAAAAACTTATGAAAGTACTTAATAAGCTTTATAAGCTCACAAATCATATGTAAGTAAGTACATATATAGCTCTGCTTAAAAATCTTTTAAAAAATGGGGACAACCGTTAAGGACTAAATTTCTTTACTTTTTATGATATTTTTTATGATGTTATTTTCATAATGTTAGTAAGAATTTTTCTTCTATCTGTAAGAATGCAATTGTAATCATGCCAGAAATCTCATTTAATTGGTTACAACAAGCCTACAATTATAGAACTGAGACTCTTCTTCAGATGTAAAAGTTCTATCAGCAAAGACTGCCCAGAAACAGCGGCCAGTGTCTCATGGCCTGTGGGATCCCAGCCTTATGATTGCAAAAAAAAATAAACACTTCCTGGCAGTGTGAGAACAATGACAATTTTGTAACCTCAGAAAAAGGAGATACCCTTAAACTGAAAGGTTTATGCAAGGAAAATATAATAGCAGAAAATTAGATGCTTCTTCATATCTGTCCTAATAGATTAACTAATTGATGCAATAAAGTAATTTTGACAGAGAAGCTACACTTTAGAGTTTACAAAGCTTCAAGAAAGACATTAATTCTTAGTCTTAATGGTGTACAGTGCTAGCTTTTAAAATCGTACAATAAGAGAGTACTTACATACTAATAAATAACTCTTGTAACACTTAAACCAGTAACAGTGGTAATTAAAACAAACCATAAAACTAACCATATGCCATAAAAATAACAAAACATACACTCAAATCCATACCTTCAAGGTTGTGGTAGACTGCAGTACAGCCCCAAATTCTTCACCCCTCCTTGCATCCACATCTTCCATGGCCTCATCGTGAAGAGAGTGCATTTCCCTGCCCTTCACTTTGAACTTGGCCACTGCCCTGCTTTGGTTGATTGCATCCTTTCACGCTCCCAAATCTTTACCATTGCCTAGAGAAGAACTTCCTAAGAATAGCTGCTGGCCCTATAGCCTTGGCTTTGAGGTCAGATATATGGTGTAGAACTGGACCACAGATCTAACGTGTGAGGAAGAGCCTCTGCTGGTGAGCCTAGTTTAGGTCAGCGAACCTTAGAAGACTCACAGACATGTAAGCAAAGACACATCACTGTTTCTAACATATTGGAGTTGGGGGTGGTTGTTATACAGCAATAGCTGGCTGATACAGAGGTGCACAACTGACCACAGGCGAGACCATGGCACATGAGCAGCACCATGCTCTGCCACTATTATGCACCAGCACCCACAACACACCCTGAATTCAGAGATAGTGATACTTTGTATCCTGAGATAAAGTAAAAATAACAATGTCACTCTGTATCGCATTTGTCTCATAAATAAATAATACTTTGATCCCTTCCTAAAAGTAAATGTTTCCTTAATGAAAACAATTTTATTCATGACTATGCTACTATTGATCTCTGAAGATATGTTCATGAGGTTATGGTAATCATGTTAAAAATTGCAAACCACATTGCCATGTGTGTACCTATGCAACAATCCTGCATGATCTGCACATGTACCAGAACCTAAAGTACAATTTAAAAAAAGAAAAAAAAATTGCTATTTATTTGCCATAATTAGATGATAATGAAATCTATAGTCAGTAGTTTTGAATCTTTCTGTCTAATATCTGTATTTTTAAATTAATTTTATAATGAGGGATTCCTATGTGCTAGACTTCTTTGTATCTCTTTGCAAGCCAAGTTGTTTTCTTTCTGAACACACTTTGTGTTTGATTTTCCCTTTATGATCAATGCCCTCCCCCATCTGCCCCTGTTAGCTCACTCCATGCAGCAGCACCTCTTTTCATCTCTACCCCAATCTTCTCCCTTTTAGGAACCCCTAGAGTGCTTTATGCTTCTTTTACAACATGCATCATTATTGTCTTCTAGTTGTTTGTGTTTTGAAGCTTATTCTTTAACTCTGGTATTAAAGCCTCGATCTCACAACAGGTGCCCAGTTTGTTATTCAATTTCTCGCACAACGAAACCTCACGCCCACCTGTTCTTAGCAACTCTTGCCAAGATCAGAAGCAGAACAATCCCATAGAAAGACCCATGTCTCATGCTCAATAGTGAGAGAATATAGTGCTTGTCCAAAACCCCAAATTCTGGGCTTCGGTCCTTCTGGGGTTGGATTTGATCAGAGCAGTGTTTATTCCATGAGACGTCAATGGACAAATGAAATTCTTTGAGGCCCATTTTTTTGTGTGTGTGGAAAGGAATTACTAATGATAATCTTCTATGTGTGTTACAAAAGATAATAAAATCATATATATAAAGTGCCAGCACCTACTAGGTTGTTAATCAAGGTTTGCTGATATTGTTAGTCAGTGATGGAGTCCCAACCATGTGCCATTCTCTCTGGCTGCAGCGCAGGGTATAAAATATTAGTAATTTTCACTCTAAGTCCTAAAGACCTTCTTCAACAATATTCAGGAAGCTGTTACATCACCCTTAATAAGGAATTCTACCTTTATTTTTAAAGAAATAAAGCCACATTGCATTTTTTTAAATGATGAAAACATAGTTTCAAAATAGAAAGGTAAAAAGTTGGTATATTTAGTTTTGTTTTTAACATAATATATAATCTGAAACAGTCAGCAGCAGCACATAATATGGTAGTGGCTTAACATGCCAGGTATGCTCACATGTAATTTGTCTGAATAATTATTTCTGGGCTGCGTGAACCTGCTTTCATTTTTGCTGGGTCTCCTATGGGTTCAGGTGAGAAGAGGCAAGAGAGAGGCCAAAGGAGGCACCGACCCTTGTCATGCCTCATTTTCCTTGGGTGGCCACACCTCTATCTTGTAGGTCAGGCAGGCTTGCTCTGTCATGGTGCTGCAGATGGAAATTCACCCATTTCTGTCTCTACAGTGTGAGGTTTTATGAAGCATTCCTGCAGAGGTGGAGGCAAGCACCACCTCCTTGTTAAAGAGTAGAACAGCAACACACAAGCTTATTCAAGTCTCTCAACAAAGGAGATTACAAATCATGCATGTAAGGTAATTGTGTTTAAATTATTTAAGACGTTTATAGCAAATTGGATGTAGTAATCCCTCAGTCAATGCATTTCTAGATCTATTTATTATCAATGGGGATTCATTACCAAAATGAACAAAAATCATACGGTATTGTATTGTAATTGATATGAGAAGCAAAACCTCCTAATTAAACTCTCTTATTGGCTTATAATACAGTCCAGGACAGTTATAGACTAAAAGTAGCTAGGACCATGTGCAGTAGTGAAAAACAGTGGAGTTTGTATTGTGACCTTCAGTTGAGGGGCTACAAGGAGGTCACAGTGAAAGAAGAGGGTTGAGGGAGATCATCACCAAAGAACCGCTACAGTCACAATATACGTAGCTCCAAATGGGCTCAATTAATTATAAGGAAGGATAGGTTAGTATATTGTAACAAATGTAAAAAATTAAAAACCAATAACCTCAAAATCTCTGTTAATAGACTTTGGACAACCACCCTGAAGCAGAACCTTTTCAATAATGCGTGCTTGAAACTGCCTTTAAATTTTAATCTAAGCATTTAAATTCTCATGCCAGCCTCCAGTGACTTCTTTTTCAGCTAAACAGAAGTTATTTGGGGTGGAATATAAGCAGAATATGATAATTAAAAAAATTCATGAGACAGTCTACCCACTGTTCAGAGTTGATTGGTACGTGAGAATTATTTTCATTCTGTGGCATTTATCCCTTAGTGTGAATCTTTCTAGCTCATGCTTCTTGTAGCATGATCATAAAGTAGCTTTTCAGTGAAGTTTTAGGTTGGTATGGTCAAGTGAGCACTGTCATTTGCAGAGCTTTACCTAATGTATGGGCATGATTATATGTTGGAGTATCCACAAAAACCTATAGTGAAGGCTAAGAATTGGTGTCAAGATACAGGTCTTGAGAATATTTTCTGTGCCCTCCAAAGCCACAGGGACCTTCAGTTGCATTAATTCATTCATTCATTCATTCATCCATTCAACAGAAATACATGAGGTCCTACTCTCTGCCAGCCACTGGCTAGTGGTCATGAGAGAGTGAACGTGAACATCAAGGCTTATAATACAGTCCAGGACAGTTACAGACTAAAACTAGTCCTCTCTTCAGTATTCTTTGCTCTATGTAGGCTGACAGACACTGAACAGGAAGTTACTATATAGCTAGACTGATATTATCTTGGAATACTCTGATGGGATTAGAAATTGTCATATTAAACGTATAAGAGAGAAAAGAAAGAGAACCATTTATTGAAACACAGCGGGACTCTACATGTTATGCTTTCCGTGTTTTTGCTGCATTTCTAACTTATCAACTAACCCAGATCCTCAGTATTCTTCTAAAAATCTTAAATTAATGTAAGACTTATGAAAGAATTTGACTAATTCAAGCTGATGGCTTGAAGACCATCACAAATTACCCAGCAGTGTGCTCTGGGTTGTCAGCTAACACAGAAGAATAGGACTTTTGTGAATCAATTTTTGTTGATGATGAAAAGACAAGAGCCATGATTGACACCCAGCCCACACCAAGCTGCCCATTTCCTATGCTTTGTTTATTACAAGGGTTTTCAGGTTGCTCTACATATCCGGTCATTGTCTTGCTTGCGCAGTTTTGTTTCAGTTTTTATTTTCCTTTTGTGTGTGTGTGTGTGTTTGAGACAGGGTCTTGTTCTGTTGCGCAGGCTGGAGTGCAGATCATGACTCAGCACAACTTTGAACTCCTGGGCTCAAATGACCCTTCTGCCTCAGCCCCCCAAGTAGCTAGAATAACAAGGGGCTGCCACCACACCCAGTGAATTTTTGTACTTTTAGTAGAGATGGGGTTTTACCATGTTGGCCAGGCTGGTCTCGAACTCTTGACCTCAAGTGATCCACCTGCCTCAGCCTCCCAGTTGCTCCCTTTTCTGGTCTCATTCCTCCCTGCCCTCCCTTGTTCCTTACATGTAGTTGCATGGCAATCATCCTTTTCCCACAAGCATTGCCTGCTCTAGTGTGTCTCTGTGCCTTCAAGGTGCACTTCTTCTGCTGATAGGCCCCTTCTGCTCCCATCTGTCTAACAAGCTGGTCATCCTGCATCACTCACTCTGCAGAGGCAATTGTCCCTCACTAAGCTTCAGGCTTCAGCCTCCCTGCTGCATGCTCCCTATGCCCCTCACCTTACCTGTGACAGCATGATTCCCATCATGTCACAATTACTGGACCACATGCTTCCTTTGTCTTTGCTTTTAATACTCAGTTCCTTCCTTGCCGACACACTGCCTTATTTATTAGTTCCCACCACCCAAGAATAGATACTTAATCAAATTGGTTGAAACAAAAACCAAATGAATTTATGAGTGAGTAGATTAGATAGCAAATGAATGAGTGGAGTAACAAACAGTTAAGACTAACTGGGCATCATAAACCATGCAAAACCAGTATAACACTGAGCCTGAAGGTACCAGACTTACTGACAAATATGCAAGCTGTCACTAGTGACCTGGGCAGCTATGTAGGCACACATACTGTTCTTGGGTGACTGTCTTTTCAGAAAGCAGCAAAGACAGCAACGGAACTGTTTGGGACAGAGGTCTCTGGGTGTTCATGGAAAGAGTGCATTGAACAGGCAAGAGCTGCCTTCTGACTCCTTGACACTAGGACTTTCACCTGGCTTTTTCTGAGCATTAAAGAAGGTGTTTCTGTGAACTCAGATTTGAAGGGAGCCATCTGCTACTTTGGATGAATACATCACATGGGAAGAAGGGGATTTTTTTCCTTTCTGTATAATTTTATAAAGGATCTTTATAATTTATAAATATTTGTAATTTAATTTTTTGAGTGTTTTACAATGAACATATGTACTTTTATAATAAGGAAAAACAATAGCAAAATGAATCAATGCAAAGGTTTTCTTTCTATGGAAGAGTTGACAGAGGAATATCTTTGTAAGCACATTGAGAATCTGTTATTAGAATATGTTTCTTTCTCCACAGTGCCCTGTGAGGCCAAACAGAAAAATCCAGCAATAAAAGGCAGATGTAAGCACACCTTCTTTAAGATGCATCCATCTTGCTTCCTGGTTTTCACCAGCAGCCTGCAGCACAGAGAAGCTACTTGGCCTATTCTCAGAGGAGGTCTACTTTGAAGCAAGATTGGAGTCAAGAAGTAATTCTGTTGGCTTGAAGAATCTAATCTCCCAAGTCTCTTTTCTTTCTCAGCCCTGCTGGCAATAATCCCTCTCCTCCCTTTGTAGGAAGGCTGGAGAAAGACCCACAGAGACTGGGTTTTCTCTCCGGGGAAATCCCAGCATCTGAGTGAGACTGAATACTTGTTTTCCCTTCAGGTCTGTTGAATACATAGATTGATTGATTGATGCAGAGAGAAGGTGAACTGGTTAAATCCTCTTGTGAACTAGTTATAGACAGATTGCCTGGCAAACACATGAATGATACTTGAGTCCTTAGGGAAACCATATCAATGAAATGCTTTGAGCAGGAGGTATGTGCTTATCTAGGATTCCTTATGAAAGGCAGACTTAGAAACTAGGGATTCATGGGTCATGGATTCCTGGAAAATGTCATGGAAGTTACATAACTAAGTATAAAACGAATATGTTTCATGACCAAATGCTTCTTGTTTTGTGCAAGAAATGTAGCTCCATATTTTATTGCACTACTTCGTATGTTAATTTGTGGCACAGGGAGCGCTGAGGTGACAGGGAAGGACCCAAGGGAGCCCAAGCTGGGGTTCAGGCCCCCACTGCTGGGCTGTGTCTTGTGATTGCTTGTACCCTCACAATTATTCGTAAAGCTTGATACAGAGCAACACTGCAGATGCATGGCACTCACTTGACAAGCCAACCCTTCGTGCGACCTCAGGTCATCAAAGGGTAACTTAGCAGGTGCTTATATTAAATTCTCACAAATAAATATTGTGAAAGAGGTTGATCCCCCAAATCAAAATATTACTCAATATTATCTTTATAAAATTAAGGAGGCATTCCAAGTATGACGTCTGGGCATTTCCAACAACAGATCTGGTAAAGGTAAGTGTCTCCCATGAGCATCTCATGACACTTTCTACATAAATGTCCATTTAGCCAGGTCTATTTATAGTGGTGTCTAAAGGCTAAGAAAATGCTGATTTCTTCATGCAACATACACAAATTGAGATAAATGATACATTTGTGAGATACATTTAATTTCATCTGATCAATTGTTATAAGATTAGTTTTAAGTTTCTAATTGAAATATTATCTTCTTAATATTCCTAATTGAAATATTATCCTTCTTAATGAAGAAAAAGTTTCTTTCTCTTCATTCAAAAAAATTAACACTTAAATCAAGCTAATAAAAAATGACACCCTGGAATTCAGATCTGAGAGAAGTGGTAATAAAGACAAAGTTGGGCTGTGTCTCCTGTGTGCAGGGAGTAGGAAGACCGAAGACGTAGAAAATGTTCCTCTGCTCCTTCCTCGACCCCCTGTTCCCGAAAGCTGGGCCCCATTGCAGCTCTAGAGGTGATGCAGCCAGATGTTCTTCCAGGCGTGAGACACCAAGGAGGCCCAGGAATGCTGGAAGAAGAGAAATCTCAGAGGGTGGCACATCCGAATTACAGGCAGCCGGTCACGACAGCGACTGGGGCTGGCCTGTCTGTACATGTGGGTGTGGGGCTGTGGGATCTTGAGGCAGCTCTGGACCAAGCAAACTGTGGTGTCCTGGGGAAATCAACCCTTCATCCACTGCGCCCTGAGGCTCCCGATGGTACCACTGCACTACAGCCTGGACAACAGAGCGAGACACGTCTCAAAAAGAAAAGAAAAAAAGAAGAAAAGAAAAACAAAAGGGAGCAATAACGTCAGATGCAGGAAAATACTTGGCAGCAGAGGAAAGAGTTAAACTTGGCAATGTAAACAAAGGTGATGGTGGCTTTGCTCCTGTTCCCGAGGACTGTTCCGACGCACACCTTTGTTTTGGAGTCATTGTTAATAGCATGCCTTTAATTCTGCCAAAAGCCTCCTTTAGGATGAAGAGTTATTTAATTACCCAAATATAGATGCCCTTAAGGTATTTCAAATAAAAATATGAACTCGTGAGGCCTGCAATTTGGAATAACAGAGGAGCTGGAGTTGAATCACACCTTGCTGTGGTCTGAATGTGTGTGTCTTCCCAGATGCCTATGTTGAAACCCAACCCCCAAGGTGACAAAATGGAGCTTAGGAGGAATGTGTTTTCTTTCATCCTAAACTATAACAAACTTGACCTTCACTTGAAGCTCAGCCTTAGTGATGAGCACTCACAGGAAGCGGGCTGTGTGTTGAGTGGGGTGGCGGAGGAGGTAGACAGCTGGCGAGGCTTCATTGCCAATGCCGAACGCTGCTTTTATTCTGTGGGTTCAGCCCATCTCAATGGAGCTCGTTCCCTCACTCCCATAGGCAGCCCAGGTGACCTCACTCAGCTTAACCTGGACCTGAGCAAGGCCTTGTGTGCAGAATGGAAATTAGAGAAACACCCGTTAGAAAGAGCAGGACCAGGGTGAGGGGAATGGCAGGAATTCCTGCATGGGTGGGAAGCGACATCTAGGAGTCAGGAAGAAGGCCGGTGAGTGGAATGAGCCCTGTGGAGGTTTGTGGTCTCAATCACGTTTGTGTTAACTGATGAAGAAGGCAGAGAGGGACTCATTTGTTCTCCTATAGGTAGTCACTGGAAGGCAAGTTACAGAGCTGTGTGGTCCTTAGGAAGGACAAGCGGGCCTTTTGCCACCGCACCTGTTTCCTGGCTTCTGTTTTAGTGTCCTTGGCATATGTATGTCTTTAGCAGAGCATCTCCCTTGCTGGCATTTGTGCGATTGTAGGCAGGGCATTCAGCAGCACACTTTGGGGTGGAAGTACAGACCCACCCAGGGTGCCAAGCGTCCAGACCAGGAAAGTGAGAATTTCCCAAGGAGTCCCTTTATAAGAATAGACACTGGGACAAGGGTCACTGAGTCCCCAGAAGATTTGCAAATGCCTCCATGTCCAACAGTCCAGGGCTTCGCAATGCATCGTGCTCCTGCACCCAATCAGCATCAAATGTTCAGCCCATCTCAGCCAAAAGTCACCATGGGGAACATTTCAAACCGTTGTGCTCTCTCCTGGCTGAAGTTCTGTGTCTTTTCTCGATGAAGCAGTGGGTGGCAGACCCAGGCAGATCCTGGACATTCCACCACCCACGGCTGACATGGCCACTGACTGTCCTTGCAGCCAGACTCTGGAAGACATGGTCAGGAGCCCCTGCCCTGCCTGGCTTGAGGGATGTGAGACAATGAGAGATCAGTGAATTTTTTCTTTTCTTTCTTTCTCCAATCATGACATCTCTATTTCCTTGGTCCTGTTTAGAACATAAGTCATTTAATGTTTCCCTTATCTTTTTATTTATTAGATAATCTCAAGCTTGTATTTAGTGCTATAGTGCTATAGACCACAAATATTTGTTTGATTCTGGCATTTTATTCGAGGTTATACTATACTGCGACAAATGTTTAGCAGGTCACCACAATGTCAGGCTTGTGATGATATAGATTGAGGGTGCTGAAAGCTGTGTGTGTGTATTAGTCAGTATTTGTGTGTGCCTTATGTATGTATTTGTATGTCTTCATTTGTCATTGTTTATATCTGTGTATGTGTATAAATGTGTGTGTGTTTCAGTACCTCTGTGTGTGTGTGTGTGCCTGAAACTATTTCATTAGTCAATTTTTTTCTAGTGTAATGAGTTGCCAAAAACAAAGCCTTTATTAAAACTTATTTTTCACCACAAGTGAACTGTTTTTAATCCCCAATCTGTCAGCAAACCTTTATTTATTTCACAAATACCTGAGGCCATATTGCAAGAAGTTCTCTAATCTGGAATGTGATATTCATTTGGAAGCAGACACTAGTGAAAGGGAATGGGAGACAATTCGCCAGGGCCGTGGTGTTTAAAATGCCTTCTCAGAACAGACCCTGACCATAGGCTCTTGGGTGCCCCTTCAGGAGTGAGGTCCCAAGCCTCGGGGAGGATGCTGCTGTATTGTCTAAAGGGTCCCAGGCAGGGCAGCCTAGAGCCAGCTGAAACATGGGCAAAGGCTGAGACCAGCAGGGCTGAGAGTGGAAGGCAAAGGTGCCATGTGACCTACAGGGGTCTGGATTTTGACACCTTCTCCTCTGTAGCCCAGTAATACCCTGGTCCCACCCCCATGGCAGCCACACTGTCCCCTGCTGCCATCAGCGAGCCCTGCCTTCTGCATGTGAGCCTTGCTCTAGAATTTTCTGTCTGGAACTTCACTATCCCACCTGACCCCTTCTGAAGACTGCCCCTTGAAGCCTTTATTTTCTCAACTAAATGCTTCCTCTTACTTTCTCCCAGCCAGAATCCCCCACCACCCACCCTCCCCATGCTACTTGCATGGTGCTGGGATGCAGTACTCAAGAGCATCAGTGATGGTCACTGTGCACTGTGTTCCTGATGCCTAATGTGCACAGATCAGCTGTAGTCACTGTGTACCACATCAATCTCCCCAGTGAGGCTGGGAGCTCGGTGCAAAGCCCATGTTTTCTTACCTTTTGCCTTATTCCTCCCCTGTGACTCCCAACACATCTACAGTCAATAACCATGAAGCCCTAGGAATGTCCCTGTGACCATGACCTCCTCTTTCCCGAGACAGTGTCACTGCTTTCTGCTCAACAGGACCTGCCTCCCTGGGTGCACTGGCCAAATCTTCCTCACATCTTTCTTACAGTGATTCTTGCTATCTGCATTCAGCGGACACTCTCCATGACCCGTCTATGTCTATGTCTATGCTGTCTGAGGGACTACCACCAACGCCCCGACCCCTGCTCTCCTGTAGATGCCCCCCTAAAGCAGGTGGGCTCTCACTCCTGCAAGGTCAGGCTTGGCAACAGTCTTTCTGCTTGTTCCTTCCAACCCTCCATGGACTTAGCAGTTCTTGATGTAGATCCTGGATAACTATTTATTTTCCCTTTTAATTTTGTTTTTTGTCTCAGAATTTCAAAGCTGCAGGAAATTTGTAATCACCTGGTCTTATTCCCTCATTCTGTAGGTGAAATTGACCTCAGAGAATGTAAGTATCTGCCCTTAACCCCACAGCTAGATCCGGGAAGGTGTCTTACCTTATCTTTCCGTCTTCTAATTCGCCCTGCAGGTGGTCTGTCTGTTGTCATAGAAGGATGATAGGGCTCTGCATCATGGTGGCAGAAGAGGCGCTGGATGGCCAGGGATGGAAGGTGGCACCATGGCACTCAGCCACAGTCTACAAACCTAACAGGCAATGCATTTCCCAGCGACAGTTACAGTCTGCAATCCTGAGTCAACAAAGGGAGCAGTCTAATTGTTCTATGAATAATTTGCCTATAAAAATCTACTTAGGATAATGTATTTGAGGTTTAGACTTGTTAGAGCCTCTCTGACTACTTCACTCCTATGGCTGACCAGCGTTCCATTTTATTTCTAGATATACTGCCTTCTGTTTATTCATTCATCCACTGACTTTAACATCTGGGTGATTTACACTTTTTTGATTACTATAAATATTACTGCTATGAATATTGGTGTATAAGTTTTTGTTTAGACACCTGTTTTCAATTATCTTGGGTATATACCTAGAATTAGAATTGCTATGCAGAGTCAAGGTAGTTAGACACACAAAAACAACATGTCGGGCCAGGGGTGGTGGCTCATGCCTGTAATGTAATCCTAGCACTACTTTGGGAGGCCAAGGTGGGAGGATCACCTGAGGTCAGGAGTTCGAGACCAGCCTGACCAAAATGGAGAAACCCTGTCTCTACTAAAAATACAAAAATTAGCCGGGCATGGTGGTGCATGCCTATAATCCCAGCTACTCGGAAGGCTGAGGCTGGAGAATCGCTTGAACCCAGGAGGCAGAGGTTGCGGTGAACTGAGATTGCATCATCGCACTCCAGCCTGGGCGACAGAGCAAGACTCTGTCTCAAAAAAAGAAAGAAAGAAGAAAAGGAACAAAAATACATGTCGTATGATTTCATTTATGTGAAATGTCCAGAACAGGCAAATCCACATACAGAAAACAAATTTGTGGTTTCCAGAGACTGGAGATAGGAGAAATGGGAGTGACTGGATAATGGATACAGAGTTTCCATTTTGGGTAATAAAAAAACAGTCTGGAACTAGATGGTGGTGCTGCACAACACTGTGAATGTACACAGTTCTCGGACTTGAAAACTTTAAAATAATTAAAAAGGCAAATTTTATGTTGTATATGTTTGCCACAATAAGAAAATCTACTTAAGAAAATAGAGTTTCTTTTAAATGTATAGAATAAGTTAAGGGAATTGGGAAAAAACATTCTTAAGTATACGTATTGTTGAGTATACATAAACAAACAGATGAAACAATTGTAAATAGAAAAGCAATTACTTGTACTCAATATGGTATATCGTTAACCCATAGAAACCTTATCCTTGTAGTTTCAGTGTAAACTTGCTTTCATTCTTGACAACATATATAACAGAAGGTATTTTCAGTTTCATTGTGGTCCAAATATAATAAGTACTTATTGTGGGCATAATTGATATTTATAGAACGTTCTACCTAAGAACTACAGAATATACATTCTTCTCGTCAGCACACCGAACATTCTCCAAGACTGAACATATGATAGGTCACAAAACAATCTCAATAAATTAAAACAAAATTGAAATCATATCAAGTGTCTTCTCAGATCCCAGCGGAATAAAACTATAAATCAACTACAAAAAGAACCCATAAAACTATGCAAATACATGAAAATCAAACAATCTGCTCCTGAGTGATTTTTGGGTTAACAACAAAATCAAGATGGAAACTAAAAAATTCTTTGAAATAAATAATAATAGTCTCACAATTTATCAAAACTTCCAGGATACAGCAAAAGCCATGCTAAGAGGAAAATTTATAGCGCTAAATGCCTACATCCAAAGATCTGAAAGATCACAAATTGACAAGCTAAGGTCACACCTCAAGGAACTAGAGAATCAAGAATTAAACCCAAAGCTAGTAGAAGAAAAGAAATAACAAAGATAAGAGCAGAACTAAATGAAATTGAAACAAAAAATGCAAAAGATCAATGAAGTAAAAGCTAGTTCTTTGAAAAGATAAACAACATTTATGGACCATTAGCTAGATTAACCAGAAAGAGAAAATTCAAATAAACTCAATTAGAAATAAAACTGGAGACATTACCACTGATACCACAGATATACAAAAGGTCATTTGAGACTACTATGAATACATCTATGCACACAAACCAGAAATTCTGGAGGAAATAGATAGATTCCTGGAAACATACAACCCTCCTCGACTAAATCAGGAAGAAATAGAAACCCTGAACAGACCAATAACAAGTAGTGAGATTGAATCAGTAATTTAGAAATTGCCAAAAACAACAAAAAAGTCCAAGCCCAGATGGATTCCCAGCCGAATTCTACCAGAGACATTCCAAGATGAATTGGTACTAATCCTATTAAAACTATTCGAAAGGATTGAGAAGGAGGAAATTCTCCCTGAATCATTCTATGAAGCTGGTATCACCCTAATACCAAAACCAGGAAAGGACATAACAACAAAAATGCTGCAGACCAATATCCCAACATAAATGCAAAAATCCTCAACAAAACACTAGCTAACTAAATCCAACAGCACATTTGAAAGATAATACACCACAATAAAAGTAGGTTTTATCCCAGGAATGCAGGAATGATTTAACCTACACAAGTTAATAAATGTGATGCATCACATCAACAGAATTGAAAACAAAACCCATATGATCATTTCAATAGATGCAGAACAAGCATTTGATAAAATCCAGCATCCCTTTATGTTAGAAAACACACCACAATCTAGGTATAGAAGGGATTTACCTCAGGCCAGGCGTGGTAGCTCACGCATGTAATCCCAGCACTTTGGGAGGCCGAAGCAGGTGGATCACGAGGTCAGGAGTTCAAGACCACCCTGGGCAATGTGGTGAACCCCCGTCTCTACTAAAACAATATAAAAATTAGCTGGGTGTGGTCACACGTGCCTGTAGTCCCAGCTACTCAGGAGGCTGAGGCAGAAGAATCACTTGAACCTGGGAGGCGGAGGTTGCAATGAGCTAAGATCACGCCACTACACTCTGGCCTGGGCAACAGAATAAAACTCCATCTCAAAAAAAAAGGGGGACTTACCTCAAAATAATAAAAGCCATTTATGACAAATCCACAGCTAACATCAAACTGAATGGAGAAAGTTGAAAGCATTCCCCTTGAGAACTGGGACAATACGAGGATGCTCACTTTCACCACTTCTGTTCAAAGTAGTACTGGAAGTTCTATCCACAGCAGTGAGCCAAGAGAAAGAAATAAGGGGCCTCCAAACTGGAGAAGAGGAAGTCAAACTGCTGCTCTTCACTGATGCTATGATTTTATGCCTAGCAAACCCTGAAGACTCCTCCAAAAGACTCCTAGATTTGATAAGCAAATTCCGTAAAGCCTCAGGTTACAATATCACTGTACTCAAATCAGTAACACTGCTATACACCACCAACACCAAAGCTGAAAAATCAAGATCTCGATCCCTTTTACAACAACTGCAAAAAATATAAAATACTTAAGAATATACTTAACAAAGGAGATGGAAGATTTCTACAAGGAGAACTACAAAACATTGCTGAATGATATCATAGATGACACAAACAAATGGAAACATCCCATGCTCATGGATTGCAAGAATCAATATTGTGAAAACAACCATAATGCCCAAAGCGATCTACAGATTCAATGCAATTTCTATCAGAAACCAATGTCATTTTTCATGAAATCAGAAGAAACAATCCTAAAACTCATATGGAACCAAAAAAGAGCCCAAACAGCCAAAGCAAGACTAAGCAAAAAGAACAAAGCTGGAGGCATCACATTACCCAGCTTCAAATTTACAAGGCTGTTGTTACCAAAGCAACATAATACTGGAATAATAGACACAGAACAATAAAACGGAATAGAAAACCCAGAAATAAAGCCAAATACTCACAACCAATTGATCTTTGACAAAGCATCGAAAACCTAAAGTGGGGAAAGGACACCCTATTTAATAAATGGCTATGGGAAACGTGGCTAGCTACATGCAAAGGAATAAAACTGGATCTCTATCTCCTACCTTATACAAAAATAAATTCAAGAGGGACCAAAGACTTAAATCTAAGACCTGCAACCATAGCAATTCTAGGAGATAACCTAGAAAAACCCTTCTGGACATAGGCCTAGGCAAAGAACTCATGACTGAGACCCCAAAAGCAAATGCAACAAAAACAAAAATAAACACATGAGTCTTAAAATAAAAAGCTTCTGCACAGCAAAAGAAATAATCACCAGAGTAAACAGACAACCCACAGAATGGAAGAAAACATTTGCAAACTATGCACTTGACAAACGGCTAATATCTAGAATCTACAAAAAACTCAAAACAAATCAACAAGAAAAAATGAAATAACCCCATCAAAAAGTGGGCAAATAAGATGAACAGATATTTTTCAAAAGAAGATACACACAAAAGATATTTCTCAAAAGACATATGGAAGATTAACATGAAAAAAATGTTCAGCAGCACTAACTATCAGAAAAATGAAATTAAAACCGCAATATTCTGGCAAGAATGACCATTATTAAAAAGTAAAAAAAAAAAAAAAATAGATGTTGGGATGAATGTGGTGAAAAGAGAACACTTAAACACTACTGGGGGAATGTAAATTAGTAAACCCTCTATGGAAAACAGTATAGAGATTCCTTAAAGAACTAAAAGTGGATCTACCATTCAATCCAGCAATCCCACTACTAGATATCTACCCAAAGAAAGAGAAGTCATTCTATTAAAAAGACACCTGCACCCATATGTTTATTGCAGCACAATTCACAATTGCAAAGATATAAACCAAACGAAGTGTCCATTGACCAAGGAGTATTCCATGAATATGCCCCATGGAATACTACTCAGCCATGAAAAAGAACAAAACGTATTTTGCAGCAACTTGAAGGGAGCTGGATATTATTACTCTAAGTGAAGTAACTCAGGAATGGAAAACCAAATATTGTATGTTCTCACTTATAAGTGAGAGCTAAGCTATGGGTACACAAAGACGTATATGGACTATGGAGACCCAATGGGAAGAGTGGGCGTGGGGGTGAGAGCTAAAAAACTACATATTGGGTACAATGTACACTACTTGGCATGACCAGTGCACTAAAATTTCAGACCTCACCACTGTAAAATTAATACAAAACACTAAAGCTACTAAAATAAAAAATTAAATAAGTACTTAATTACCATGATAAATAACTGAAGATATATTGCACAGTTAAATTACTCAATATTACATCATGTTGTTTCTTCTTTGATTTTAGGAAGATCAGACATAGATAAAAATGACTCTGGCTGAATGATAAAAAAAAAAAAAAAGACCAATTTCAATAACAGTTGACATGCTTTTGTCATATCTTTTGCAACAAAAAGGAAAATGACGTTTTGTCTCTCTCTGCAAAATGTGTATAAGCTTGAAAACAGGTTTCATTCCATAGGTATCTTCACACTATTAGAGGTGATGTAAAAAACTGGTTCTACCCATGGGGGAGAAGAGTGTAGACCACTTTACAGTCAAATACACAGCATATAAACATTTCAGTAATGAAAATGAAATTCAGCAAGAACAGGCAACACTCAATGCAATAACAGCCGTACATTTTGGAACTGGGTCTTTTACTGAAACTGTAAAACACACTTGCAAAATGTGCTTCTCTTCCATGAGCGATATATATGCAAATACCTGGTCATAGAACATGTTGCTGGCAACATCAAACAGAGCAAGACCTGGTTAACCCCTTCTTAGTCAATAAATATGTCAGAGCACTGACATTATTCCCATGAGATTTAATTTTATGCTACCTAGAACCTGAAGTGATTATTTTAAAAAATACAATTAAAATTCTTTTAAAGTGGATATAAAACTTGCTGAAAGGTCTATTCTTTATAGCACTTAGCCAAACTTTAAAAGATCTATTATTCATGAGAGCATTTTATGTGGTGTGATTTCCAGTGCTTGTATCAGAGCCAAGGCAATCATTCCATAAGCCGTAGCCCGCTCTGCTCACATCCCCCCTTCTCCAAACTCTGCCATTCCCTAATGGGCATGACAATTATTTCTTAAAGCATCCTCCTTTGAGAAAGATGCCGTATGAGAAAGAATTGAAAGGGGCTCCCTGAACAGAGTAGAGGGTAGGGGTGGGTACCCACCATCCTGTCCTGGTATGTGGCTCTGGACGGCTTTTTCCTGCAGTGGAGTGGCATCTTCCTCCTGTCTGCCCAGGAAAAACTTCTCTTCTTTTAGGACTTCTTTCTGCTACCACCTCCCTTGACCATCATTCCCATTCCCTCCTCCAGTTGGATTTTCTTTCTTCCTTTTTACTTCTGCACAGCTCATACTCTGTTATAACTGCTGCGTGGGGCTCCTCCTGCTACGAGAAGGGGTATGTGGCACACTCACCTGTACATTCCCAGCTCCATGGCTTGGACAAACAGTGGTCGTTCAGGTCAAATTCATGAATGAGGCCGGGTGCCGTGGCTCACATCTGTAATCCCAGCACTTTGGGAGGCCAAGGCAAGTGGATTACTTGATCCCAGGAGGTCAAGACTGGCCTGGGCAACATGGTGAAACCCAGTCTCTGTGAAAAATACAAAAATTAGCAGGGCGTAGTGGTGCATGCCTGTAGTCCCAGCTACTCCAGAGGCTTAAGTGGGAGGATCGCTTGAGCCCGGGGAGGTTGATTGTGACACTGTGCTCCAGCCTGGGTGACTAAGGGAGATCCTGTCTAAAAAAAAAAATTATGAATAAAAAATAAGTGAAATAATGTGCAAATGTTCTTTAATTAAGTGACACTTTAAGATCTGCTATGGCCATGGAGCTGTACTTTTGTGTTGTGTGACTGCCTTAACTGTCAATTTTGGCATCACTTTTGGAGTTCAGCACTTCCTTTGGAGAATGGACCCTCCTCCAAAGGAAATGAAAATGAATGTATCCTGACAAAAAGTGGAAATTCCCATTGGCTCCCTGCCAGAGACCACTTCCAGTGCCTCACTGTCTATGGACCATGCCCCTGCACATCCCTCCATCCATTCGTCTAAATTGTCTGTCTATCTACCTACCTGTTATCTATAAGTATACATGTATATACCTTTACCTGTATGTATACCTATACATCTCAGAATGTATTCAAAATGGTGCTACAGTCACGTGTTGTGTATATGAGTATGTGTATTTTTTGTGTGTGTATTTTGGCTGCCTCTATAGAAGTTATGTAAATAAATATTTTTCAGCTGAGTTTGCTGTAGTCTCAGAGAAATGTGTGATGGGTGCACAAGCATAATATTATAAAAACTGTATGGATGAGGCCATGATGGGTGGCATTGGTGACTAGGTGTTTGTGATGGCTGATGTTAGGTGTCAACTTGACTGGCCTAAGGAATGTCCAGAAATCTGCTTAAACATGATTTCTGAATGTGTCTATGAGAATGTTTCCAGAAAAGATGAGATTAGGAAGGTCCACTCTCACCAATGTGGCATTATCCAATCCCATGAGGACCCAAATAGAACAAACAGGATGGAGGATGGGCAGATTTTCTCTCTCTCCTTGAGGTGGGGCTGACATCCTCTCCTAGCATTGGACATCTAAGCCATGATTCTCAGGCCTTCGGGGCTGAATTACATCCCAGGCCCTCCTGCTCCCCAGTGTACCCATGCTGATGGTGTGACTTCTGGGCCTCCATCGCCACAGGAGCCAATTCCCATCATCAGCCTCCAATACACACATACACACACACACACACACACACACACACACAGTCTCCTGGTTCTCCTGTGCCATCAAGGATAAGCCACTGACACCTACTCTGCCTTAATTTCTTCAAGGAAAAAAATACAGATGATAAAATTACCCTGTCATAAGCTATGGAAGGATGAAATAGCAAATAGAGGTAACCGATTAGAATAGTGTACTGGGTCCATGAGTGTCTGTGTTTAGACTGACATCTTTGCCAATCATCCCTAGCAATGTCATCCTTTAGAATTTTATACAACTAGTGATGTTACCTTTATATAAAGCACAATTTGATGGAAAAAAAATAAAGATAATATTTTAAATTAATTAAAATTTATTAACGTATTAAAAATAAATTTTGAAAATAAAGATTAATTAACAGATTCATAGGCATCATAGGAGTTTTTTAAATCATACTTACCAAAAATCAAGATACAGTCAATATGACCATAGGCTCATTCTTTTCAAATACTTAAAGAAAATCAACATTTTAAAAATATTTTATTTTAGTTTAAGTTCTGGATGTCTGTTATTCTCCTCCCTGTGTCCATGTGTTCTCCTTGTTCACAACATTTTTAATGTGATGAAAGTCATGCTTGTCATGTCATTATATTAATTATAAAAACAATAGCAAATAAAAGACCAAAAAATTCATTAGAAACTTATTAATACTTTTTAGTGACCTTATGTTAAAGTTAAAATAAAAATAAAATATTAAAATAGTAATAGTAAATATTAAACTAGTAGCAAGAACAATATAGTTACCTACTTTCCAAATAAGATAGATAATTTATTACAAAACAAACTAATTTAAATATAAATATAAAGAGGTTTTATATAGAAGGAGAGAGATGAGTTAGCTTTCAGGAAATTTGTCAAAAATACTAGACATTTCTGAAAGAATCCATAACTTAAAAATAACTGAAGTGTAAGTAAATGCCTTTAAAACTTTGGCCATAACAAGGCCTCATGTTTTGAGACAAACAAATACGATGTTGAACTATTTTTCTTTAGTCTACTAGAAGCCCCATCTCAGTCGTTAACTTCTCTAAAAACTCCAAGTGAACAAATTGGAGGAGAAGGCCATTGAAGAGGGCCCAGCTCTCAGGGACACTGCAGGCCAGGAGAGGCAGAATAAAGTCACAGCCCCAAATTCAGAAGGAAGGACTTAGCTCTGGATTTCAACCAATTCTTTCTTCCATATAAATCAAAATGGAACTCATGGTAGTCTTAGGGGAAAAAAAGCAAACCATTTGATATAACTATAAATGATGTTGAAATTTATCGTCCCCAATTTTTAAAGCACCTAAACTATAAAATAAGTGTTTAGTATAAACAGTAACTATTTTGCTCTTTTAAAATGGCAAAGTAGTAATCTTATTGTTAATAAAACTTCCTCATCCTCATCTTCCTGAAAAATGTATTACCAACTTAATTGTTCGTGACACTTTTCAAGGTGTTATAAATGAGAACACAGAAAGTAATCCATGGCATATGGGGTTTATAAATGGACTGTCAGATGGAAGTGCAAATAAACACAGAGCAGGTTCACACGAGCGCAGGAAACCTGCATGCAGCCATCCAGCACAGCTCCTCAGCTGGACATGGCGATGGACACCGAGTCTGCGTCAACGGTGGAGACGTGGTGGGAGTGGGGGGCAGGATCCCAGGCTGTGGAGACACCGGCCACCCAGTTCCCTTTTCAGAGCAGGGCTGCAGGAAGAGACATCAGAGGGCAAGGTTATAATTTCCTTGACCCAGCCAGAGTTAAGGGATGAAGTGCAACATGCTGAGTCATTTGAATAATGGGAGATTTTGGAGAAAATGAAGGGGATAAAATATTTCTTTTGAGTGTTTGAAAGTCTGTCATGGTCAGCCCAGGAAGGGAAGGAGAACCCCGCTATGCCTAGTCTTGGAAAAACTGGACTCTCTACCCAACCTCTGCAGCTGTCACTCAGCACCCCATTGCTCTGGGGAAAGCTGATACTGGGTAGTGACTTAAATACTCCTAGTGGCCTTTTCTGGGAAAGGGTCCTTAACAGAAAATTACATGACCTGGTGGAAGAGAGGGGAAAAAAAAAAAGAAACAGTAGGAAATAAAGTAGAATCATCCTCTCTGCTGTGGTCATGGAAATGAGCAAAGGATTTAGCAGCTAAGTATCTTCATTAATGCAGGTGCCTTTGCAGGCATGAAAAAGAGTGAGATCCTGTCTTTTGTGGGAACATGGATGGAGCTGAAGACCATTATCCTCAGCAAACTAACACAGGGACGGAAAACCAAACACCACATATTCTCACTTTTAAGTGGGAGCTAAATGATGAGAACGCAGGGACACATAGAGGGGAACAAGAGACACTAGGACCTAAAGGAGGGTGGAGGGTGGGAGGAGGGAGAGGAGCAGACTTCCAAAGTGACCCCAAGACAGCTTTATCTGAAAGTAAAAATACAGGAAAACCTACATTATAAACAGACACACACAGAACTACACACTACAAATGGAAAAGGGAGAAGAGAAATTACATTTTACTCTCCCAACTTAAGAACAGCAACCTCTTAGTTTCTTAGCAGTCAAGACAGAAAGGGCAACGTGAGGATCCTGCAGCCCTCACCATCTATGATGTAGCTCACTGTTTAATGACCATTCTCTCCGACACAGGCAGACAGTCCGTGCCCTTTACTCACCCATTACTAACAAAAGAGTTTCAGGGACAGACTCGGTCATTCCCCGCTGGGATTTTTTCTCCCCATATCCTCTTGCACCAGAAAGATAGGCAAATACAGTATGGCTTAAGGGCTAGTAGAGGAAACAAGGAATTGAATGGAAAAATAACAATGGATGTCTCTAGTCCATTGTGAGTGGGAAACATTTTCCGAGAGGGCTCTAGGAGAATGTCACGAATGCCTTCCTCAGTATCAAATACCTGATACAGTAAGAAGATAGTCCACAAATGTCTGGTGCTTGGAGAGTGTGTGAGTCAGAAATCTGACAGGAAACAGATGGTTCATCCAAGTTGTCTCTTTATTAATATTCCCCTTCACCCTTTAAGTTATAAAACAGTCAGGCATTGCTTAAGGATAGGGAGGTGTTCTGAAAAATGCATCATTAGGTGATTTTGTCATTGTTCCAACATAATAGAGTGACTTACTCAAACTAGTCTAGTCTACTACACATCTAGGCTATACAGTAAAGCCTATTGCTCCTAGGTTGTAAGCCTGAATACTGTAGAGTATTGTACAGAGAATTATAACGCAATGGTAAGTATTCGTGCATCTAAATATAGAAAAGGCATAGTAAAATATGTTACAAAAGATAAAAAATGGTACACGTGTAGGGCACTTTCCATGAATGGGACTTCCAGGAGTGGAACCTGCTCTGCATGAGTCAGTGAGTGAAGGATGAGTGAATGTGAAGGTCTAGGACATAACTGTACACTACACTGACTTTATAAACATTGTACACTTAGGCGATGCTGAATTTATTTAAAAAAGTAATTATGCTATGATGTTATAATGCTTTTTTAATCCCATGTCCTAATAAAGAGATAAATTCTGTTTTAAAAAAAATCCCAAGAAATCTGAAAAATATAAAACCTTCTAAAACTAATATATGTGTTTATCAAGATCAGTGAATACAAGATAACACATTACTCACATTTCTATATAGTAACAATGAACACGTAGAAAACAAAGTTAAAAGCACGACATTTATATTCACTTCAAAAAAAGTGAAACAAAGTAATAGCAAAATTGTTTTGGCACCAACTAATACTTAGGTAAATACTTCACAAAACATATACAAGATCTACATGCAAAAACTACATGATACTAATGCTGATAACTTCGGAGAATAGTAATCCCACCCTAGTTCAGATCTGACCAGAATGACGTGGACTCCTAAACATTCTTACGATGTGTAATATCTGAAAACATATTGTATGCCTCAGAGTATGTAGGGAAGAAATTTAACTTCACATAGGCATTTTTAATTTCCCCTACATAAAGTTTTCTTTATATAGCAATTTCATTAATTTACTCATTTATATATTTAATTAATATTTACTCATTGCCGACCCTAAAACATATGCTACAGAAAAATGGCAAGGATGAATGAGAAGGCTTTCTTTCAACAAACTTTACAACTGAATGAGAGAAGTAGGTAATCACAAAACCGACTGAATATAAGAAAACCATCCTTTTCTAGGAATTTAATTGTACATTCAGAAAGTCAATCTGTATGTGAACAGATATATCAAGTTACATTAATATGAGCAGAAATGATGAATATTATATGTTTATAATCTATTTGGTTGTTTTTCTACCTAAACTACAATTGACAAATTTACTTTCTGCATAAATATCTGCACACATTTCACCACAATTGTCTAGTGACTGTTTTAGAATCCTGGTTTCTCATGTCTTAATAAAGAGAGAAATTCTTTTCTTTGTCATCAATAGGCTATAGGAACTTTTTAGCTCCATTATAATCTTATGAAACTGCCATCATATATTTGAGCCTCTTGACGGAGCTCAAAAATAAAGTTGCACATCTACAACCACCTGATCTTCAACAAAGTTGACAGAAACAAGCAATGGGGAAAGGACTCTCTATTCAATAAATGGTGTGAGATAACTTGCTAGTGATATGCATAAGTCTGAAACTGGACCCCTTTCTTTCACCATGTACAAGAATCAACTCAAGATGAACTAAAGCCTTAAATATGAAATCTAGTACTATAAAAATCCTAGGTGAAAACCTAGGCAATACTATTCTGGACTTAGGCCCTGGCAAAGATTTTATGATGAAGACATCAAAAGCATTTGCAACAAAGCAAAAATTTATAAATGGTATCTAATTAAACTAAAGAGCTTTGCACAGAAAAAAAAAAAACTATCAGAGTAAACAGACAACCTACAGAATGAGACAAAACATTTGCAACACAAAGAAGGAGAAATAGATACCAGGGCCTATTTGAGGGTGAAAGATGGGAGGAGGGTGAGGATCAAAAAACTACCTAGTACAATGCTCATCACCTGGTTAAGAAAATAATCGGTATACAAAACCCCCGAGACACAGAATTTACCTATATAACAACTCTGCACATGTATCCCTGAAAGGAAAAGGTTATTTTTAAGAAAAGGATGTTTCGTAATTATTTTATTTTATTTTATTTTATTTTATTTATTTTATTATTTTATTTTATTTTATTTTTTTGAGACGGAGTTTCACTCTTGTTACCCAGGCTGGAGTGCAATGGCACGATCTCAGCTCACCGCAACCTCCGCCTCCTGGGTTCAGGCAATTCTCCTGCCTCAGCCTCCTGAGTATCTGGGATTACAGGCACGCACCACCATGCCCAGCTAATTTTTTGTATTTTTAGTAGAGACAGGGTTTCACCACGTTGACCAGGATGGTCTCGATCTCTTGACCTCGTGATCCACCCACCTCGGCCTCCCAAAGTGCTGGGATTACAGGTGTGAACCACTGCGCCCGCCCGGCCATAATTATTTTATAACTGTCCTTACACTGTTTTTCCATTCTATCTAAGTTTATTTCTGCTCTAACCTGTTATCTACTTTTGATGAACATTTGTGCTTACATGTGAGATACACAGAGCAGCATGTTATAAAATTTCATCTTTGCATCCTTGCATAGAATCTCATCATTTTGTAGTTGCCTCTGTGTCTCTGCCAAAGGCAAATGCTTTGCCCCTGCTTCTGAATGTCTTTCTATCACTTCAGACACAACACAATGAAAACAACTGCTTCTCTTGTGTGATGGCCTGTCCCGCATCACACATCTTTCACATTCAGGCCCAGGAGTGATGAGCTGAGCCCTGATCCCCTGAATTCGCTTAGAAACAAAGCCAGGGAACTGAACCCAACTTATACTACAGTCAGACCCTCAAGAGCATCAAATAATAAAAAAGCAAAAATCCCAATCCAAAGGACAGCAGCATCATAGATTAAAGACTTTATTGAGAAAATAATATTTAAGACTTTAAATTGCTATTCTAATTTTGGACAAAATAGACTTTAAACCAACAATAATAAAAAAAGACAAAGACGGGCATGGCATAATGGTAAAGGGTTCAATTCAACTAGAAGATGTAACTCTTCTAAGTATATATGTAAGGGAATTCATTTCCACCAGACTGTCCTTACCTGAGGTCCTTATGGGAGCACTAAACGTGGAAAAGAAAGACCATTATCACCCACCACAAAACACACTTAAACAAGTAGACCATTGACACTATTTTAAAACACTACATAATCAAGTCCGCATAATAACTAGCTGATGTCATAATAACAGAATCCAACCCACACATATCAGTCTTAACCTTGAACATAAGTAGGCTGAATGCCCCACTTAAGAGTCACAGAGGCCGGGCATGGTGACTCACGCCTGTAATCCTAGTACTTTGGGAGGTCTGAGGTCAAGAGATCGAGACTATCCTGGCTAACAAAGTGAAACCCCATCTTTACTAGAAATATAAAAAGTTAGCCAGGCAAGGTGGCATGCACCTGTAGTCCCAGCTACTCAGGAGGCTGAGGCAGGAGAATCGCTTGAACCCAGGAGGTGGAGGTTGCAGCAAGCCAAGATTGCATCACTGCACTCCAGCCTGGGTGACAAAGCAAGACTCCGTCTTTTTTTTTTTTTTTTTTTCATTTTATTTTATTTTTTAATTCTCAATGTTTTTAATTTAATTTTTTAATTTTTTAATTTTTATTTTTTTATTGCATTTTAGGTTTTGGGGTACATGTGAAGAACATGCAAGATTGTTGCATAGGTGCATATGTGGCAGTGTGACTTGCTGCCTCCCTCCCCTTCACCTATATCTGGCATTTCTCCCCATGCTATCTCTCCCCAACTCCCCACCCCCCACTTCCCTCCCCTATTTCCCCCCAACAGACCCCAGTGTATAGTGTTCCCCTCCCTGTGTCCATGTGTTCTCATTGTTCAACACCCATCTATGAGTGAGAACATGCAGTGTTTGATTTTGTGTTCTTGTGTCAGTTTGCTGAGAATGATGGTTTCCAGGTTCATCCATGTCCCTACAAAGGATGCGAACTCATTGTTTTTGATGGCTGCATAATATTCCATGGTGTATATGTGCCACATTTTCCCTGTCCAGTCTATCATCGATGGACATTTGGGTTGGTTCCAGGTCTTTGCTATTGTAAACTGTGCTGCAATGAACATTCGTGTGCATGTGTCCTTATAGTAGAACGATTTATAATCCTTTGGATATATAACCAGTAATGGGATTGCTGGGTCAAATGGAATTTCTATTTCTAGGTCCTTGAGGAATCACCACACTGTCTTCCACAATGGTTGAACTAATTTACACTCCCACCAACAGTGTAAAAGTGTTCTTATTTCTCCACATCCTCTCCAGCATCTGTTGTCTCCAGATTTTTTAATGATTGCCATTCTAACTGGCTTGAGATGGTATCTCAATGTAGTTTTGATTTTCATTTCTCTAATGACCAGTGATGATGAGCATTTTTTCATATGCTTGTTGGCCTCATGTATGTCTTCTTTTGTAAAGTATCCGTTCATATCCATCGCCCACTTTTGAATGGGCTTGTTTGTTTTTTTCTTGTAAATCTGTTTTAGTTCGTTGTAAATTCTGGATATCAGCCCTTTATCAGATGGGTAAGCTGCAAAAATTTTTTCCTATTCTGTTAGTTGACGATTCACTCTAATGACTGTTTCTTTTGCTGTGCAGAAGCTATGGAGTTTGATTAGGTCCCGTTTGTCTATTTTGGCTTTTGCTGCCAATGCTTTTGGTGTTTTGGTCATGAAGTCCTTGCCTACGCCTATGTCCTGAATGGTTTTGCTTAGGTTTTCTTCTAGAGTTTTTATGGTGTTAGGTCTTACGTTTAAGTCTTTAATCCATCGGGAGGCTGAGGCAGGAGAATCGCTTGAACCCAGGAGGTGGAGGTTGTAGCAAGCCAAGATTGCGTCACTACACTCCAGCCTGGGTGACAAAGAGAGACTCCATCTTAAAAAAAAAAAAAGTAACAGAGTGAAATGTTGCATGAAAAAGCAAGACCCAATTGTATACTGTCTTCAAGAGACTCACCTCAAATGCAACGATACTCATAGGCTTAAAGTAAAAAGATGAAGAAAAATCTACCAAGAAACTGGAAAACAAACCAAAACAGAAAGTCAGGGGTTGCTGTTCTAATTTTGGACAAAACAGATTTTAAACCAACAATAATAATAATAAAAAAAAAAAAGACGGGCATGCATAATGGTAAAGGGTTCAATTTAACCAGAAGATTTAACTCTTCTAAGTATATAGGTACCTAACACAGGAGCACTCAGATTCAGATAAAAGATTCTTGAAGAATGGCCTATGATATGCTTTGATTCAACTGTAAGTGTTGAGTAGGGACATTATAGAATAGTTATTTTAAGTATTTGTCATCATGAAGTTACATATACATGTTCACATATGTATATACATATACACACACATACATGTAAGTGGGCCCCCTGGGATTTCAGCAACCCAGAGTTTTTTAGTCACTGAAATAATGAAAATTCTGAATAGGGCCTTGTTTGATAGCACATGTCAACTGCTCACTTTTTACCCAACAGTCTACGTGATCACAATATAAGTATAAACTGTTCATGTCCCATTAAATAACTTCAGGGTCACAAAAAAAGCTTGCAGAAGGAATGAATGCCTTGAAGGATATTGGAAACCGCTGCTGATGCTCAGAATTCTGGTTGCTAAAGGTTTTATCTGAGATGAACACAGTCTTTTTCCCCTGGTTTCCTGAAACTCCCCCTCCCTTATTCTCTAGCTACATAAAAACTCCCTGCTGCTTCTTTTTGTTAAGATGGGTTTGAGAGATCTTGTCCATTCACCTTCTCACTTTGGCCAAATCAAATAAGTTTTTCCTAAGCACCTGTGACTCAGTGTTTGGCCTCAGCTGCACATCGGATGTATAATCCTGAATTTGAAGGTTCCGCAAGATGTACACACACCCACACACAGCACATTATATTGCCACACTGTGGTGTTTTTATGGAATAATCATTTCTGTAAATGACCTGTAGGCTGTTAAGAAAAACACCTGCCTCTATTCATTCAGTGAATCCATATTTTGTAAGTTCCTATGGCTTCCAGTCCCTCCTGCCTGCACTGGGGATATGTCAATCAATAGCAACAAAAGGCAACGAGCCGACAGCCAGGTATTGAAGCTGCTAGGGGAGAAAACAGTGAAAGGAGATTATGTAAACTGAGGATAGTTGCTGTTTCATATGGATGGCCAGGGAAGGCCTCAGGGAGGCAGCGGCATTTTAACAGAGAAGTCAAGCAGATCTATGGGGGAAAGCACTCCAGGTGCAAAGAACAGCAGATCCAAGTGCCTGCGGGAGGAGAGTGTGCTTGGCAAGAGAGATGTGGGCCCTTGTGCCTAAGGAGAGTGAGTAATGGGCGGTGATGAGGTGGCACAGCTTTGGGCAGTGGGGCCTTATTGCATGGGGACTTGTTGATCATCCTGAGGCGATGGTTTTCCTGATTAAGATGGGGAACCGCTGGAGGAGATTCTAGAAGAGTGATGACGTCTGATCCAGACTTCAGGGGAGAACTCTGATGACCATGTAGGGATAGAAGCAGAAAAGCAGGTCCCCACAGGAGGAACCCATTTGGGTGTGACAGAAATGTGGGCAGAGGACAGCAGGGTGACGATAGCCTGTCAGATCTAGGAGTGCTCTGAACCTGAAGACAATAGGATTTGCTGGTGGACCTGACACAGGGTAAGAGGCAGGGAGGAACTGTCCCAACACTTCTTCCTGGGAGACTGGAAGTGTGGGGTCTCCACTTACAGAGATGCCTGTGAGAGAGAAGCAGGTGGTGGGGGCGGAAGAACCCGGTGTGTCCACTGGAGACTTTGATGTTACTATTCACTCTTTTTATTGAAAAGGATGTCGTCATTGACTCAGTATTGGTAGGAAAATTGTTCTTTTCCTAACCTCTTCCCTGGTTTTGAACATTTGCACATAGAGAAGTTGCTGGAAGGGACAGCGTGGGTGTGGCACTGAGGTCCTTCAGCAACCTATAGGTAGCAGCTTACAGCTGGACATTCATATTGAGCCACGTGGAGGCTGCAGTCAGCATCTCCTGGTGCTGGGCACTGGGGGCTGGGGCCTTGCTCACGCTGCTCTATCCCTCCCATGTCACTCCTGTCTTGAGCAGACCCGGCCTCCTTTTTGGGTGGAGTGAATACACTTCTATATTTGAAGTGGTCTTTCACGTATTTTGAAAATACCTGGGCCTCACATCCTCCTCTCAGCTACTCTCTTGACTTTTGACCAAAAATGTCTCTTTGCAGTTATTAATATTCTTGATTTGATTTTGTCCATCTTGCAAGTGGATGGGAGGAGTAAATCTTCAAGTGAGTTTAGCTAAATGTTCGTTTATTTTATGTGTTAGGAATCCTGTGAGTTTCTGTCCGTGGGAAGCCTGTTTTGCGGTTCTAGTGGCCTGACCTGGCCAAAGGGAGTCCAGCAGAGCTCGTCTGCTATCCTGAACTTTGGTCATGTTCCAGATTTATATCACGCTGAAAAAAATGTATTTTGCCATCTGCATCTTAAGCTAAACCATTAACAGACACTTAGTGATTTTCATTTTTCTCTGGAAAAGCATTCTGAAATTGTTCTAGTTTTACAGAGATCATATTTAACCCACCCCAGAAAGAACTGTAACAATATCCTACTGATTTAAGAAAATAATCCTGTATTGACAAGGTTGTGAATTATGGCATATTTCTAGGGACCAACATCATCTGTGGCAGCAGAGGTGAGGATGAGGGATATGATTACAGAAGTTTATTTCATCTCACAGGAGACATTCCAGCCCAGTCCAATATAACAGCTGCAATGTGAACACAAGCTATTGATTCAAAGCTGCCACCTGCTTAGCCACATCAAGAGGCAGGAGCTTAATACATCAGATGGTATTTGCTGTTTAGTCTCAGGTGGTATCCCAGAATCAATATCCTTAAATCAAGAATCTCTATATTAAGCAAGAGCAAGCATATTTATTATAATTCTGCTTCTCTCCTGTTGTTAGCAGATGGAACCAGGCTCGGGGCTCGGGCTTGTCCCATCATGCGGCCCTAAATACTGCCTTTGTGTTATCCTCCACAATTATATTCTTTCTTAACTAGAAAGAGTCTGGAACAGGCTTACCCTAAAGTATATTGGATAAAATACTTCGACTATTTGAAAAGATAAAATATTAAATCATAACATAATGGCATTACTCTAAGAATTATATGTGAAAATTAATTGATCAATACCAGTTGAAGGTGGTACAGATCTAACCACAATGAAAATAATACCAAAGCCAAGAAATCACCAAATACAGAAACCCACAGGAAATTAGAAGTATACTGAAGGACGGCCAGAAGAACACAAAACATACATCCCTCTTTCCTGGAGTCTGCAAATGAGCTATGGTGTAGTTCTCATAACCAGCTCTAGGGAGCACAATGAGCTATGGTGTAGTTCTCATGACCAACTCTAGCGAGCACAATGAGCTATGGTGTAGTTCTCATGACCAACTCTAGCGAGCACAATGAGCTATGGTGTAGTTCTCATGACCAGCTCTAGGGAGCACAATGAGCTATGGTGTAGTTCTCATGACCAGCTCTAGGGAGCACAATGAGCTATGGTGTAGTTCTCATGACCAGCTCTAGGGAGCACAATGAGCTATGGTGTAGTTCTCATAACCAGCTTTAGGGAGAACACCAGTTTATTAAAATAAATAATAATAAGGCTTAATTTTTTTATCTTGGCCTTGCTCTATGAGAGAAATTTATAGGGGATACTTGGTGGATTCCTGAGCAGGGTGAATCATCTTGTAGTCAATAGTTTCTTGTAAAATTCGAAGGGTGTTCCCATAGAGTGGTTTCTTTTTTGTTTGTTTGTTTGTTTTTTGGTTTCTGGTTTTTTTCTAGAGGGAATTTTGCTCTTGTTGCCCAGGCTAGAGTACAGTGGTGCAATCTCGGCTCACTGCAACCTCTGCCTCCCAGGTTCAAGGGACCCTCCTACCTCAGCCTCCCAAGTAGCTACGATTACAGGGGCCTGCCACCATGCCAGGCTAACTTTTGTATTTTTGGTAGAGATGACGTTTTGCCATGTTGGCCAGGTTGTTCTTGAACTCCTGACCTCAGGTGATCTGCTCGCCTTGCCCTCCCAAAGTGCTGGGATTACAGCTGTGAGCCACCACCCCCACCCCCATAGAATGGTTTCTTATTTAGTGTTTTAATGAAAGCCAGGTTTGAGGTTTATAAAGATAGTTCTACTGGGAAGCAGTGGACAGTTTGTTCATGTAGCTTTGTGGACCTGAGTACTCCTGCATCTTCAATTTACTTGATGTTTTATGAACAATTTTAAGTCGTACATTAAATATTAGAAAATATTGTTTTACATCGAATTAGACCAAATATATTATAAGACAGAGTACGACATTTACATTGGCTTCCTGATAAAAGATCCTGTGGAAGGCACTATCAAAGCATTTACATACTGGCTGCAGAAGGTGGGAGTTTTAATAAAACCCAATACCCTATTTATATAGGAAATTTGTCCTAACAAAAGACTCTGTCTACTTTTTGACATCTCTCAGTAGCATTTTAATAAAGATTCAATGAGAATTAAAAAACCCCTTGGATCCGTATTGCTGTCATTCGACTCAGTTCACAAACAATTCCTGTCTGAATTTGAGAGTCATTAATAATCACAAAAGCTAATATTTGTGTAGCACTCACCACCAGGATGTGTTCTAATCACCTTCTCAATGTATCTTCCAGGCATCTTCTTAAGTCAAGGACTAATAGTAGCTCTCATGTTTTACAATAAAACGTGGTGGCACCAAGAAGTTAAGGAGCCCGCTGAGGCTGGGTGGCTGATGAGTGCGAGATTGGATTCAAAGCTGGAGTGTGCACTCCCAGCTGCTGGGCTATATTCTCTGCCTAACTGCAAAAATGAAATTTGTACTTAACCTTTTTATTTTCGATGAAACAATGAAAAACACTATTAAGTCCAGTGTGTGTTTTTGCATGTATGATATTGGATTGGAAAAACCACTCCTCCATTTTAACAATAAGATGATTGTCAGGGACATTTCTGAGCTAGCTAGCAGAATTTCAAAAAACATTAGATTTGTATTGCAGAATTGAGTATAGGTCGTAATTTAAGGAATTCAGTTTGGGTTTTGTTTGTTTCTGTAACAACGTTAAGTAAGACTTGAACTCCTATGGCTCGATCTATGTAGAGAAACTTAATTCAAGTGAAGAATTTAGCAAGAATAGTGGGTCATCAGAGTGACTGAAATTTCAGTGACTCAGTAGATACCTATTATTATTATTATCACCGTAAATCAGCCTCACAGAAACGATAACAGCAATGCATAAAGCAACAAGCACTATAACTTCTCAACCACCTATGACAGAGCAGGCCCTGAGTGAAATGTTCCTCTCATAATATTTCATGTAAACCTCACAGTCCAATAAGAAGAGCCAAACATCACGCTTATCTGTTCTGGCTTGAGCACCAAGGTTCTTGATCATTAGGGTGCTTTGCTCCCTAGATAAAAGAGGAATGAAATTTAATTTCAGATCCAATGCGGGTACCTGTCAATTAAGGATGTTTGGAAGGTGTTCATTTATGCAAACATTCATTTTGCAAGATTCAGCAAATATTTACTGAACAACTTCTGTGTTTATTGTGTGTTATTTGTGGATGTGAAGAAGATACAGCCCTCGCTGAATGAACATTTTTGGGGGGGAAATTGAATAAAATAAATGGGAGGAGTGGTTCATTCCCACTGAGATGTATAGAAAAATCTTCACATAGGGCACATCAAAAAAGAAACAGCAATGTAAGGTGAGTAAGACTCAATGAGCAGAGAAGGGGAAAGGGCAGAGTGGTCAGAGGGAAGGGAACAATAAAAATACAGAAATAGAGAAAAAATTTTACTTAGGTAATGAAACTTTGGGTAGAACGGAACATCTCTCTAAGTCACCTAAAATAGAGCTGTTTTTAATGTTGCTGGTCTTCTTCGTTAAGTAATTTGCTGAAGTGAAAACAGAGATGCCTAGATATATTCTGATATTCTGTTGCATTCAAGATGAAAATTAAAAGGGATTATAGAGAAGGTAAAGGGAATAAAAGAACCAAATATAGATTTGGTTACTGAAAAGGTTAAGTACATTCGATTAACAGTGGTAGCATTTAAAATGCATTTCCCCATATGATGGGGCAGAATGAAAGGAGCTTTGGAACCATGTGCTTAACCCTAGTGAGCACAGTTTTGAATAAATGTTAAGTGACCATCACCCTTTGCTATAAAAACTGGTATTTATCCACTCCACTGCAGAAATGCTTTCACAGAATGTGTTTCTCACCAGGGTTTTAAAATATTTACATCGACTGATTAATAATTTACACATGGCCTTCATGACCTCAGATTCATGAATAATTGACATGTTCATTTAAGATTTGCAACTGTTCTGTATAATGATAAAGTGCGCCAATCTCAACCTCTCCAGCATTTCAACAGTGAAAGTTTGTGATGAAATCAGGCTTTCTTTTGGTTTTGCAGAGGTGGAAAGTAAAGCTTACAGTAAAATAATGGACGATAATAATTGTCTATGCCAGATGCTCTCTCTGTTAAGAAACAGAAGAGTTACTGGCACATAGGGAAGCCACAATCCTCATACCAGCACTAAAAAGTGGATTTTATTGGCTTCATTTGTAGTTGAAGGAAAGAGGCTCAAGAAATCTAATTAAATTCCTGTTACTCTCTAGTCTTTTAAAGTTATTTAGGAGTAGTAGGAATTATAAAATTACATATATGTACATATGTGTGCGCATATCCACACTGTATATATACACTACATACATTTATTTCCAATCACTATCTATTTAATTATTATTATAGTGTTTTCAAGAAAAGAAATAAATAAAAAAACAATGATACAGCTGGTCTAAGTTTTTATGTGGCTGTCAACTTAATTGTCAAATTGGTCACACCAAAATGACCATTTTTAACCTCACTTTTTCCAGGGAACTGAATGTTGGTTATTGTCAGTTTAATGTCAAAATGATGCTTCTATTTCAAAATATGAAAGTCCATCCTGAAAGTATTAGAACATTTATACCTAGTTTAAAAAAATAAAAGAAAATGAAGAAGAAAAACAGTTAATATAACTTTTCATTAGATGATTTTTCTTTTGCCTGGGGTTTCAGTGTGGAGGTTCACTTAGTAGTTCCTTACATAAGTCATTGGCCCTGAGGAACATCATAAAAAAGATATCTGTTGTATCTGTTTTTCTACCTTCAAGCCCAGATTCCCCTGCTTTTCTTACTGGCCATGCCCTATTAGCTCTATGCTCTTTGCGTAGCTTCACATAATCCTTCCTATCTGACTCCTGGATCCTTTACTGGAAAACATCTCATTCTTAGTTTCATTCTTTTTTTTTTTTTTTTAATTCACAAATGGCTTTCTAACTCTTGTCAGAGTAATGATGGAAAAGGTTTCATGGGACTGTGATTTTTCAAGGTATACTCAGAGGTCTTGTGATTCCAAAAGAGTGTTACTTCAAGCACCATGCCAAGACAATGGGCAAGGGTTGCTTTCCGATGACCTTCGCATCACACCATCTGAGCTGATGTCCACTGTCCCTATGCAGAATGTACTTGATGATTCTTCCATGATGCACTGAAAGCAGGTGCATCACCACAACGTGTCTGGCTGAAGTCTCCAGGATCCTAGCACCTGAAAAACTTGCCATGCTCCAACATACAAACAATTCCTCATTTTCCTATTTGACTGATGTTTCTTGCACTTGTCTTTCCTGGCTGTGTGAAAAGCCTCTTCTGGATCCCAACTTCAGGGTCTGCTGTTCATTTCAAGTTTTTCTTGCTTGTTCAATCCATTCAAAGAATATCTCTATTTTATTACCTACAGGTCCTCCATCAGAACAGCTACTTTCAAGCACCTTAAATTCCATCTGTCCATGTCTGCAGCTGAGATGTGGGTGTCAGTCAGGCCCGACACCATAAGTACAAAGCACTCTAGGGTTTAAAATAAAGAAAGTTAACCTAAGAAAATGTGAACACAGTGGTGAAAAAAGCTAAGAATCTAAATGAGAACAGTGATGTAACAGAGATTAATAAATACACCAAAACTCAGGCTGAAGGTTGGGAGTGGGTAGTGTCACCAGGGCCAAGGGCTGATATCATGATGCACAAAAGAAAACCACAGTGGAGCAATGTGAGCTGCAGAGAATGTGAGGTTCCAAAGATACCAGTCAAGGTAGACAAAGAGAGGGCAGAAATTCCTTCTCTTCACCCTTCCTCCCACCTTCAATATCCCTCCGGTCCAACCACTGTCCAAACCTAAAAGGAATCAGTAGATAGGGGCTTGACGTGTGTAATCTGAAGAGTAGAGAAACCTTCACTACAGAATGAAGTAGGGAAAGATTCAAGATAGGATCTACTGGCAAACAAGACAAGCACCAGCATTACTGGTGCCACCACTGTCACTGTCTGAGTGGACAGAGACACTTTAGCACTCTTCCCCAGGTCCAAATCTGGAAAAAGATTGAGCTTCTTTGTCTTGGCAAGTAGATGAAAGTAACAAGTTAGAATTCATAATTTGTTCTGTTAAAATAAAACGTGATATGGAGGATACTTGAATGTGTTCTTAAAACCCGCAGAAATATATTTTGTATGAGGAGATGACTAGTTGTCAAACTAAGTAATATTTTTTAAATGAAAGAGATTTTCAGAGTAGATTTTAAAAAGTAACTCCAACTTAAATTGGCAGACAAATGCTGTAGGTTCGAGCAAAGATTTAAAAGTGCTTAGAGAACGTGAAAACTGTTATAAGGCACAAATCTATTGAAGACATGAATTAAAACATCACCACATCCTTAAATTTAATCACTTTAACGTTGCATAATAAATTCAAGGCCAAGATTTTCTGTATCACCTCCATAGAAAACGAAGGTGGCAACAAAATTGTTAAGAAATAGGAACATGAAATTCTCATTTAAAAAAAAGATTATTTTCTATCATGACCATTCTGGAGACTTGAATTACTGGTAGGTAAGATAACTCTATTAGAGACTGATGATATAAGACATTCACTGTTGATTGCACCCCACCACAATGAGCCCCTCCCCAGTTTATCTTTTGCTGAAAAAATGCCAGCTTTTTATACCCAAGTCTTGGGTGGCAATATGCTCACGGAATGTGGGTACATGATGGCACCAGTAACTGGATCAGTCAGGGTTCGAGGAGGGAAACAGGAATCACACAGGCATTTCAAGCAGAATGTCATCTGACACAGGAATCAGGTGCTTCTCCCCATCACTGGAAGTGCTGGAGAGCTGTGGTCAGGAGGCCTCAGTAGACGATCTTAGTGGCACTGGATCTGGCCGTGCAGACTTTGGGAGCTGTTTCTGCCGTTACTGGAACCACAACGCCTCATGGCACAGACAGAGCTGTGATGACTCCCAACTCCCTTCTGCCTACCACACTTCATACAAGTTCTCTTCTGACAGTTTATCATCCAAAACTAGCTGCAAGAAGCTTTTAGAAATGTAGCTGTTAGACTTCCAGCCATTCAGTACATGGAGGAAAAACATATTAAAACTAGGGTTGTTGGCTGTGTGTTAACAGACAATTTTTAGCACAATATTTGGCTTGTTAAAATTATTATTATTGATTGACACATTGATATGGTATGGTTCTGTGGGAGTTCCCACTGAAATCTCATCTTGAATTGTATTAATCCCCATGTACCAAGGGCAGGACAGGGTGGAGGTTATTGGACCATGGGGGTGGTTTCCCTCATGCTGTTCTCATGATAGTGAGAGAGTCTCACAGGACCTGATAGTTTTATAAGCACCTGGCGTTTCCCCTGCTTGCACTCACTCTTCTGCTGCCCTGTGAAGAAGGTGCTTGTTTCTCCTTTGCCTTCCTCATAATTGTAAGTTTCCGGAGGCCTCTGGGCAATGCAGAACTGTGACTCAATTAAACTTTATTGTTTATAAATTATCCAGTCTCAGGTATTTCTTCATAGAAGTGTGAGAATGGACTAATACACACATTATAATTGTATGCATTGATGGGATATATGCATACAATGTGGAATGATTAAATCAAGCTACCATATTCATCACCTCACTTACCTATCATTTTTGACTTTGAAACGTAAGTGTAAGGCTGCTGTTGGATTTCTGGGAAACATTCAATACTCTAATAAAAGATAGGCTTGAAAAGAAAGTATCCTCTCTCTTCTGCATAGAAGCATATGATGTTTGAAATTACGGTTTCCTCTTGCAATGACAAAGGTTCAATATTCAGGGTAAAATCCAATATAGTATGAATAACAGTAGGAGGGAAATTTCCTGGATCCTTATTGACATTGATGTGTCACTGCACTAACTTATCCTGAAACACATTATCTCCAACTTCCAGTTTTATGGGACATTAAATTCTCCACCGTTTTGGTTGGACGTTCTTTAACATACAGTCAAAAATGTTTTTTCCCCACAAGATATATATTTCACTAAAACAGCATGTAGGAAGAATTCTGTGAAACTCCTAATGAAGAGGCAATTATAAATTCTGAAACCATAGCTGATGACTCAAATGAATAGTTTAAGCTCATTTCTTGAAATTATTCTATGTAACTCACTAATTCAAAATATGCAAGAAATTCCACATAAACGGAATGAGCCCTCCACTTTCCCGATGCATCTATTTTTGATTTTATAATCTTAAAATAATTGGGAATCTTTTATCTCAGAATCATTCTTCTGAAACTAATATGTTTACGATAAGAGTTCTGTCCTATTTCAAACATTTAATATCAGGTAGTTTATATTACCTTTTCTGATTTTAATAAAATGCTCATGCCATATGTTAATATAATTTGCATGTCAGTTTCTCTAGCAGAAAAAAACTGTCCTGTTTAAGACATCTGCATCACCAGCTGTCCTAGTAGCCATTGGGCAAAACGTGAAATCCACCAAAGCCTTCCACCATTTCTCTTGGGATGAGGTAGATTTAGAATGACATTTTATCTTCCTGTCTATTCTTCCAGGAGATACTGTTCATCTATTTCAATGTTTACTACATACTGTTTATATTTTAAAATAAATAGGAGAATAGTTTTATTTATTTATTTATTTATTTATTTTGAGATGGAGTCTCACTTTGTTGCCCAGGTTGGAGTGCCATGGTGTGATCTCAGCTCACTGAAACCTCTGCCTCCTGGGCTCAAGTGATTCTCATGCCTCAGCCTCCCAAGTAGCTGGAATTACAGGCATGTGCTACCACGCCCAGCTAATTTTTGTATTTTTAGTAGAGATGGGGTTTCATCATGTTTCCCAGGCTGGTCTTAAACTCCTGACCTCAGGTGATTCACCTGCCTCAGCCTCCCAATATGTGGAGATTACAGGTGTGAGTCACCGCACCTGGCCATTTGTTTTTTTTTTTGACAGAGTCTTGCTCTGTCACCCAGGCTAGAGGGCAGTAATGGGATCTCTCGGCTCACTTCAACCTCCACCTCTTGGGTTCAAGTGATTCTCCTGCCTCAGACTTCTCAGGGGAGGCTGCCGGAACTACAGGAGCCCACCACCCCACCTGGCTAACTGTTTTTGTATTTTTGGTAGAAATGGAGTTTTGTCATGTTGGCCAGGCTGGTCTTGAATTTCTGAGCTCAGGTGATCCGCCAGCCTCGGCCTCCCAAATGCTGGGATTAAAGGTGTTAGCCACCACACCCGGCTAGAGAATAGTATAATTTTAGGAACACCAATTATTCATACAGGGTGTACTGTTTGTCCACTATGTATGTTTTCACTGTAGTAGGTGTTGGGGCTGCAGGGTAAACACAGCAAAGCTTTCAGGAAGTCACACCCCACCAGGAGAGGCCAGCAGGTGAGCAGGAGACCTGGCTTTGCAGTGTGTCTTTCCTAAGTATCACACAGCAGTTGGAAAGTGGAATAACTTTGCGTATCTGCTAATACTACATGATATGATCCTGTTCTTGCAGAGAGAATATAGCTTCCTAGTTGCTTAGTTCACATTCCACAAAACAAAAACAATAATGATTGTACTTCTATGCATGAAATAGCCACATAGAGTATCCCTATTTTAAATAAATTTTAATGGTGTAAGAGCTCAGTTTTATGCAGAGTATAAAATTAAATATCAGAGAATCAAAAGCCCATTTATTTAGCAAATAAATAATCTGTGCATGATTTTACTGAGAAATCGCTTGGCCCCATCTTTCAGTCGTGGAAAGAAAACATCATATGGAAGATTTACATAGAGAATCTTTAATCTAAAAGGAACCAGAATAAATTCAGCAATGTGAGACAGTAAAATTGTACTATTCAATAAAAACCACCCCAAGCCACAGAAGCTTTGTTATAGGCTGAATGTTTGTGTTTCTAGCAGAATTTCTAGATTGAAACCTAAGGCCCAATGTGATGGTATTTGGAGGTGGGGTTTCTGGGAGGTGATTAGGTCACAAGGGTGAAGCCCCCATAAATAGGATGATTGCCCTCATAAGAGGGACCCCAGAGAACTCCTTCACCACCTCCATCATGTGAGGTTACAGTGAGAAGTCACCATCTATGAACCAGAAAGCAGGCCTTCACAAGACACTGAATCCATTGAGAAGTTGACCTTATACTTCCCAGCTTCCAAAACTGTAAGATATAAATTCCTGCTGTTTTGTAAACTGCAGTTGGTGGTATATTACTATAGCAGCCCAAACAGACTAAGACAGGCTTATAACCGCAAAGGTCATCACTTTACAACCCAGTGGTTCATCAGACACTTGGGTGGCTGCAGCCTTTATCTCCTGTAGCAAGGAGAAGAGAATAGGACCGATCACACAGTGCTCTGCTGTCAGCAATGGTCACATATCACTCTTCACATTTTCTTTGCCAAAGCATGTGAATGAATGTGCCTAACTGAAATGGGAGAGTTCCCTGATTCCCCTTGCAGGAAGTGTGACAAAGGTGTGTCTTGCCTGTTAGGTCATCCTGACGCTCAAACCCCTAGTGGGAGCATGCAGACGGGCAGGTGCAGAGGCCAGGGCAGGTGCAGAGGCCAGGGCAGGTAGTGTCTAGGGGTGGATGCCTGCAACCTCATGTTACAAAGCTCTTTCGGCTTTGCCACCTTCAGACAGCTTTGAGTGTTAATCAGCTCAGTAGATCCTCTGCTTTATGGCAAGGGCAGAGGGCCAGGGTGATAGCCTTCTGTTTCCCGAGCTCTTGCCCAGTGTCTTGAAGGTATCAGATCACAAACGGGCTAGAAGACTGAGTGCAACGCTTTATCTAGTGGTGGAGGTGGCTCTGAGCAAGATGGATAGGGAGCCAGAAGGTGAAGGGGTGGAGGAGATAATCTTCCCCAGTGGCCAGACTCTTCTCCAACCACCCCGGCGGAACGCCCCTTGGCGTCCAGATGCCCCTCCTCTTCTCTCTTTGTCTGCCACGTCGTTCCACTGTCACTGGTCTGCTGGTCTCAACATTCAGCCACTTGTGTGTGTCCACTAAGGTCTTGGCTTCATATGGGCACAGGATGGGGGACGTGGTGGGTCAGAGTGATCTCGGAAAATGTAACTTTTGGGCACAAAAACAGGAGTTTCTGTTCTCACTTAGGTCTGAGGGCACAGGCCTGAGGGTGGAGCCCTCAGCAGGTACCTCACCCTTCTCTATTCAGCACTTCCCTGCCCCTCTCCCATATCATAACTATTAGGGAGCACGACAACATAACCATATTATGTGCCCTTGAGGAGAGCTGGAAGTACAGATGCCAGGCCAGGCTGCCCAGATCAAAGGCAACACTGGCCCTTCCTTTCCCTGTCTGCAGGTATTTCAGGAGATGCTGGAGAGGGGCTCAGTTTGCCTCTCAGCGTGTCTCCAGAGGCAGACGTGAAGATTCCTCTGCCCCTTACCTTTCCTGACCATGAATGAGTACCATGTTATAAAACCACACCTTCCTCTCCTCATTCTCAGCTAGGCACTGATGACTAAAGCAGATTCAGTAATTGTATGCATTCTATAAATTAGCCACGCATTCAATTCTCCACAGATGTATTTTCACCATGCAAGTAGAAATGGCTAACCCCAAAGAAGTATTACTTTTAATGGCAAAACCCACAATTACTTTTGCACTAACCTGACATTTGTGTATAAACAAGACACTGCACTGTTTTTTGCAAAATACTTGTAAGAGTATTTTGAACAGGAGACCTGGCTTTGCAGTGTGAACAGGAGGTGCAGTGTACCCCACCTCCAGGCCTAAGTCCATGTCTTCATATGAGCCAGTCTATCTGCCAAAGCGAAGTTTTCCAGCCTGTAGGAGACATTCGCTTTGTCCCAGGCACAGGCAAACCACTTTCCATGAAATGTTCCACTGCATCTCTCTGAGCGTTAGTCTGCACAGCTATGAACTAGCATGACTGAAAGTCGAGCAATTTCCTCAAAGCCACTGCATTAGCTTCCTGGGGTTTCCATAACAAAAAACTTCAAAAATTGAGTGGCTTAAAGCAACAGCAGCCGGGCATGGTGGCTCACGCCTGTAATCCCAGCACTTTGGGAGGCTGAGGTGGGTGGATCACGAGGTCAAGAGATCGAGACCATCCTGGTCAACACGGTGAAACCTCGTCTCTACTAAAAATACAAAAAATTAGCTGGGCATGGTGGCGCGTGCCTGTAATTCCAGCTACTCAGGAGGCTGAGGCGGGAGAATTGCCTGAACCCAGGAGGCGGAGGTTGCGGTGAGCCGAGATCGCGCCATTGCACTTCAGCCTGGGTAACAAGAGTGAAACTCTGTCTCAAATAAAAAAAAAGAAAAAAAAAAAGCAACAGCAAATTCTCACAGCTCTGGAGGCCAGAAATCCAAAGTCAAGATGTTGGTAGGGCCACACACTCCCTCTGAGTTGTGGGAGACAATCCTTCTTTGCCTTCTCCCGGGATTCCTAGGCTTGTGGCTCTAGCCCTCCAGTCTTCCCCTCAGCCATCGCATGGTCTCTGTATCTGTGCCTTCTTCTCTTCTGTCTCTTATAAGGACAGTTGTCATCCTATGTAGGGTCTGCCTAGATAAGCCAGGAGAATCACAGCTCGAAAGCCTTCATTCCACCTGCAAAGACCCCTGTTTTCCAAATACATTTATGTTTACAGGGTGTAGGTATTAGGATGTGGACATAACTTCTTGAGGATGCCCATTCAAGCCACTTCAGAACAAAGTAACTGGGACTGTATCATTCTGGAGTGTAAGCCTGTAAACCCTCAACAACTAAGCCAATGTATGTTTTTGTTTTTTGGGTATTTTTTTTTCCAGACAGGGTCTTGCTCTGTTGCCCAGACTGGAGTGCAGTGACACGATCTTGGCTCAAGCGATCCTCCCACCTCAGCCTCTTGAGTAGCTGGGACTACAGGCATAACCCACCACTCTTGGCTAATTTGTTGCTGTTGTAGAGACACAAGGTCTTCCTATGTTGCCTCAAAATTCCTGGGCTCAAGCTATCTGCCCACCTTGGCCTCCCAAAGTGTTAGGATTACAGGCTTGAGCCACTGCACCCAGACCCGTGTGCCTTTCTATAAACCTTGTACTCAGCCTGTTACTTGACCAACTTAATCATCATGGCCCAAAATATTCTTATTTTAAAACATTATTAATCAAAAGTTGTGAGGAGGTAAAAAACTGTAAGTCACAGTCCTGCCCTCCATGATATTAACAACCAGTTGGGATACTTGGTCTGACCATATGAGAAACACTAGCAGCATAGGAATATAGTCTCCCACCTGAATTCTATAGAAAATCTAGGACCATTTATTTTGGAGAGATGTACAGAGTACATATATTAGCCAATTTACATTTAATATGACTATTAATAGACTTCCTTTTTAAAACTCCTGACTCTCTTGTTTTCTAATTGTCTCGACTATGATCTTTTTTCTTTCCTTCTTATAAAATTATTGAAATTATTGTATTTCATTTTCCCTTTCTGTTGAATTTACACTCTTTCATTATTCTAGTGCTTACCTACTATAAGACAATTACCTGTGGAAATTACAGTAGAAAACCTCAACCCTCAAAATATGTTTTCTACTTCATTTTTGAACTCATTTCCAAGAAAATGAGAACCTTGGTATATTTTCACTCATTTTTCTTCCTCTTATTTTTACACTATTATTATTCGTAGGTAAATTTTGCATATATTTGAAACCCCACGGTAAATTATTAATAACTATTTTCTTCAGAACATATTCATGTAAATTTACATGTTTATTGTTTTCTGTCATCTATTCTCCCTGCTCCTGTGTTATCACCTGGGATAATTTCCTACTGAAAAGGCATCCTTTGTTACTATAGCCTATATTTCACTTTCATCCTTAAAAAATAGTTTTACTGGATATAGAATTCTAGATAAACTTTATTTTTAATTGAGCCTTTGCTGAGTTCATTCAATGGCCTTCTGTTTTCCTTAGTTTCTATTGAGAAATCAACTCAATAGTTTAATTGTTGCTTGTTTGGATATGCTATGTTCTTTTTCCTCCAGCTACTTTTAAATATTTTTCATTCTTTTAATTTTTTTCAGTTGTGTATATTTTGTTTTGTGTATGTTTATTTTGTGAGGGGTTGCAGGGCTTCTTAAATTAGTTCCCTGTGATTTTTCTTCAGTTTGGAAAATCTCTTGGTCTTTAGGGCACTTCTGCTCCTTTTTCTTTTTCTCTCCTTCTGGTACTCTAATTGTGTGTATGTAAGACCATCTCCCTACCTCCTGCAGCTTTTACTCTCTCTTCTTACCCCATTCCCCATCATCTAACCTCTTGTTTCTGTGTGCTTCATTCTGAATGTTTTCTTTTCCTGTATATTTCAATTCATGGAATGTTGAATTCATCTGTGTTTATTTGGATATTAAACACAATTGTGTTCTTATTTTCAGTTTTTTATATAGAAATTCCACTTGGTTCTGTTTTATAGTTTTGTTTTGTTTTCTTTTTTATTTTTTTGATCCGGAGTCTCACTCTGTCACCCAGGCTGGAGAGCAGTGGTGGTGCAATCTCAGCTCACTGCAACCTCCACCTCCCAGGTTCAAGCAATTCTCTGCCCCTCCTGAGCACCTGGGATTACAGACACACGCCACCACACCTGGCTGGTTTTCATTTTCTTAACAAAAATTTTTAGTCTTGCTTTTATATTAGTGAAGATGTTAAGCATCTTCACTAATATAAAATAGTTTATAATAAAATAGTTTATAATGAATAAACTAGAAATAATTTGATCTCCAAGCTAATGATATCTTGCAAGGAATATTCCCATTGGCTGTGGTAGGTGGATCTGGGCATCGGAAATCTAAGGTCCGTGATGTTTCAAGCCTGGAGTTCAGTCTGTGTGATCCAGTCTGTTTTCAGTGTTGCCATTCTCTCACGGTGTGGTCCTTCAGGTTCTCAGCTCAGTACGCAGAGAACTTACCAGTGATCACCCCACATGGCGGGTCCTGGACTCTAATTTTTGTCCCTCAGACTCAAAACGATGCCAAAAGTTTTGTTTGGTTTTTTAGTCTTTCAACTCTCTGGAATCAGCAGCTATTCTTAGAGAAAAGGAAGGTCAAAATGCTGGGCTTCCTGTGGAGGTTTTCTTCTTCTCACTTGACTTGTCCCATAATTACTGCAATGCCCTGAGAGTGCTTCCATGTCTTTCAGCAAAATGTATTTACCAGCTTTTAAAGTTGTTCTCAATGAGATTAACTCTCCAAAATATTCAGTTTGTTTTTATCAAAACAATGTTTTTATGGTTTTTGACATGTTTAACCAATGATTGATCCCAGTGATTTGCTAATTAATAGATATGATTGAAATATCTCTTTAAATTTTGCTTTCATAGACACAGATGCATAATCATATTTGCAAAATTTTTATTTCCAAATCTCTTCACATTTCATTTTGTAAAACAACTTCAACATCTAAACGTTGTTTATAAAAAAATAGTGTGAGAATCTACATTTGGATTCCTGTTACTTATTAAATCCTATGTTTTCACTCTTTAGTATGGCAGGCAAACACTGACATGAATGTGTTCACTAAGGAAAAGAGCACTACACATCCACACCACTACTCATGTTACGTGGATTTTGAAAACTGTAACCCAAAACTTACATTCAACTTTGCATAAAGCATATTCTTACTTATTTTACCATTGGTTTATTATTGTATCACAAAGACACATGCATAGATGGCGTAGGAGGTGGGATTTGGGAGGCTAACTTATTTGCCAACAGATGTTTAATTCAATATGGTTTATATAAATTCATAATGAGTAGTGGGGACAATTCCCCAAGCACTTCTTTGCTAATCATCTGTCACAACAACACGGAAGACGGAAGGCAGCACACTAATGTAGGCAGCCTGCTGTTAAATTTCAGACTGATGTGGATGCTGTGCCATCAATTGTGAATTCCCTGAGGGTCTTCCTTCTTCCTGGCAGTGACCTCTAGTCGTGTGCTGGAGCTCAAAACTGCTGGGCACCCTGTGGTCAGAGCACCTGCCCACAAAGAGAATGAATTTTGTCTTAGGGTGGCTACCTTCTTGACATATTTGAGTGCATTAATATTACATTAGAATATTATGAGGCTTGGGCAGATCTCTGAACCCTCCATTCATATTCTCTCTCTCTCTCCATCTCCTTACCTCTTTCTCTGTTTTCCACACTCTTTTTTAAATGCTCTACTTCCATGATGACAGCACTCCTTTATATGAGTGTCCCATTCTTTCTCAGGATCTTTCAGAGATATTTTTCATTCAGTCATATAAAGAAAAGCTTCTGTGAACTTTCAGAGTTCTCCATATTTGCCATAATGATTATTTGTCTATTTGTTTAGGAAAATTTTAACTACATTAAAAGCTTGTATATTTTTAGTAATAAATTTCCAGCAGTTATCACAGCTCCTGACATAGTGTACACATCTAATACAGTTTGATGGAATAAATCTGTGATTCACTGAATGAGTGAGATGACTTGCAATTGCTAGAGTAAAACTTTTCTCCTTGGTGGCCGCTGGTGCAAGTGTCAGAGCCTGAAGGCCACGGAACCTGGAGTTCTGATGTCCAAAGGAAGAAGGAAAAAGGTGTCCCAGCTCTGAGGGGTAGAGGGAGAAAGAGAAAAAAAATCTGTGTGAGAGAGAAGGGGAGCAAGGGAGAGAGAAGAGAGAAGGTGGCAAGGCCGGGGGGTGGGGGGGGAGAGAGAGAGAGAGAGAGAGAAAGAGAGAGAGAGAGAGAGAAATTTGTATTTTCTCTGCCTTTTGTTTCTATTGAACTCCTCAGCCAATTGGATTATTTCTACCTATATTGGGTGAGGGTGATTCTTCTTTACTTAGTCCATTGATTCAGATGCCAGTCCTACAAAAACATCCTCCAGACACATCCAGAAATAATGCTTTACCAGCTATCTAGGTATCCCTTAATCCAGTCAAGTTGATACCCCAAATCAACCATTACACCACATGACTCATTTTTGTATTTTAAACAATTTGGTAGATCCCTGTTGCCTACCAGTGATGAAGACAGCTTCAGTCCAGCTGACAGAAACCATTTATCTCCCTGCCACTCCTACGCTTGTCAGTGGGCACCTTTTCCCCAACCACGGAGACCCCTGTGTCTCCCCCTGAGCACAGGGCCCTTCACATCTCCTTGCCTTGACCTGTGCATATTTTTCCCTCTTGTTTATAACCAACTTTCTCTTCCAGTTATCTGGAAAATGCCAGGCTAACCGTTAAGATTTATTCAATTGTGACCTCAGAGGCCAAAGAATTACTCTCTGTATTAGATCAAACCTTAAGAAATGGATACTATTCAACCATTTAGACTTTCATAAGGGCAATTTCATTTGACTCAACTTATTACATAGCTCCATTAATGTGTCACATTGAATTGCTACCAGCTGTTCACCCATCCATCTCCTCCACATGCGTGGCACAGACCAGCACGTGGTGGGCACTTGTGTTTCAAAGAAACAAACACATATCCCAGGTGCCTCTTTCTCTTTTCTAACTCCGATGTCTTTTCTTTTGTTTTCTTTTTATTTATTTGTTTGTTTGTTTTTCCACAGAAGAACCCGGGGCAGTACTGGATACTGTTGGGACCGGGAGAGGACAGTACCAGGGATGGAGATTCTGTGTTCTGGTTCTGAAGCCCTAGTGGAAGCTGTCACTCACCAGGAGCCTGCTGGAGCCATCTCTCAGCTTTGCAGAGGGCAGTAAAGTCACTTTTGATGGGTGAGTGTTGACAAGGCTATGTCTGTTTCTTCCTTTGTATACTCTCAGTTTTCAGAAGCATGAATTTTATTAGCAACCCCATACCTTCTCATTCTATTTGTCTTGGATTATCATTCAGGGTAGTTACTGGTTATCACCTAGATGTCTGAGAGAGGACTTTGAAATCACTGCTTCCTCATATGTTCACTCTAAATTTTGGCATTTTACGTCAAAAAAAAAAAAAAAGAAAATATGCAAGATCTTTGGGACCATCCCACATTAGCTTATCTCTTCAAGCTTCAATTTGAGACTCTGAATCTTGATGTTTGGTTGTTGGAAATAATACATAACATCCATGAGTGCTCTTATAACTGGAAAAATTAGGTTCAGAGTAAAGTTAAAATAGTATCAATGTAACAGCTACTCAAAAATTTTTCTTCTTCTTATCTTGGCATGCTGAAGTCTGCTCTGATTTGTACCTGAGTAATGATATTTTAAAAATCAAAGATAACAAGTATGTATGCCATCAGGGAAGGATGGTGAGCTGATACGTATCAAGTTATGTCCCTATGCTTCCTGGATTTAACATAGCACACCTGGGAGCCTTTATTGTTTGCACACTGAATAGGTGAAGAAACGGGACCGGTAAAGTTGATGCAGTCAGCAGGCACCGCTGGGCCTCTGTCAATGTTCTGCTTCCTGTATTTTTGTCCCAGGTGATGCCCTTCCATGTAGTAACAAGGCAGATCACAGATGAGAGCGGCTCATTCCCACCTCCCAAGGCTGTCGGGCCACAGTGGGTCTCCCAGGATCCACAATGAGAAAGTCTCAGAAGTTAGAGAAGGAAGGGCAATTCTAGATGATGGGAAGGAATGTCGATTTTCCGTTCTTTTTCTTGTTTTCTACTTGCTTTGTTTCCCTTTTTCTTCCTTTTCACCTTTTCCTTTCTTTTGCCTCCTCCTTCTCTTTATTTCTGCTGTTTCTTGTGTCTTTCCTGTCTTACTTCTGCCTTACTGCCTGTCTTTTGTTATTCCTTTCCTTTTGGCTTCTTGTTGCTTCTTTGATCTTTTTCTTTTTCTTGTATTTTTCTGAATGGTGGAGAGGTTGTGGATCAGTCAAACTGGCTCTTCTGCTCTTGCGACATAAGCAACGTTAATCCAATGTTGGATGCACTTAGCTTTGTAGAAGGATGCAGGGTGGAGCTGCAGCAGACTTTGATCTTCCCCTCCTGAGAAAGCCCAGCAGCCAGCAAGCCGCAGCTCCCCACTCCCATACCCCTGCCAGAGGTGAAATAATGCAGTAATGTGTTTAAAGGTGAGTTGATGCACTCACTGAGGTTCCTATTATCTTCATGTCAATTTGCCTCCTCCTCAGCCCAGGTGTGGTCCCACAGAAGAGGGATAAACACAGATGTAGCACTGCAGGTTTATGTGATCCAGACTCATGCTATGAGAACACAGATTCCAAGGTCATAATTGCAGGGAGGCCTACATTAGCCTGGCCCGACACAGACCCATTACCTGCTGTTACCTACCCCTTTCCTCCTCTTGATGCCTCCTTTACAACTGTCATTTATCACAGCATTGACAGATGTTTCTAGTCTTTCAACATCATGACCATGTCTTTATTTTGTTCCCATGTGACAATCATTTTATCTAAATATTTTTAAACACAGAATGATACAGACCTCTTATTCATTCAAAACACCTGTATTTTTAAGTTCCGGCTCTGACATTTGGCCAAGTCACATCACTTCCCTGGGTCTCAGTTTACGTATCGATAAATTGTACGGGTTTGATTAGATGACATCTGTGATCCCTTCCTGATCGTGAATCCATGTGTCGCTGCTCGCAGTGCTGGGAAACATGCAGCTGTGAGCCGAGAATGCTCTCCTGGCTTCATAAATCACCTCTGAGCCACACCACGTCGCATGCACGTGGAGCTGCATCATGCTTTCCTCAGAGATAATAGATAGATGGGCTGGGGAGTTGACATGGGACCTGAATATTACATGATTCACTTATGTGGATCCTACGAAAGGAAAGCGTCTCTCACTGTGCTAAATAAGACATGGCAGCTAAGTAATGGCGCATTTTGCAGGAAGCAAAGAACTTATGCGGTATCCACATGAGAGGGCATGTTACATGCCACTGCAGAAGGGGCAAGACATGCCCCTACCAGGAGACTGAGCATTTTAGGGGAACAAAAGGATTCTTGCTATGCCATCAGATTTCCGTTAGCACAACTTCTTAGGACCTTGGAAAGGACTTTAAAAAGCTATAAGGGGACAGACAGGATTTTCAAATTCCTATAGAGAAATCCAATGTATAAAGGTTATCAGCAGGATGGACTCCGTGGGCTCATGTGCAGGAGACCACATGTGTCTTAGAGACCAGAGTGGGAAGGGTCAGGGTCATCCCCAAGATGTGTGTCAAAACTATTTATTGCTGACGTTGTAATATTAGTAACCTACCAGACTGCACTGATAAATATTCTGTAGATTATCCTCAGCTGAGTGATGGTGCTTTTCTTTCCCTGACCAAAAGAGTTAAAGTACCGCCACCCTCCCCACACTACCCGCCCTCTCTCCAGGGTTGTTTTTCTCCAAAATATGTATTATCTACAATACCCAGAACATTTCCTGCTTCAGAAGAGCCTGAGTATTGGTCAAAAGTGCCTGAAAGTAGGACAAAGAGGCTCAGAGAAAGACAGAAAGACCTGTTTGACAATTTTGCTTGAGGCTGGCTATGGTTATGCAATCTGGGTTTATGTAACAGGAAAAAGATGGAAAGATTACAGCTACAAAAGATTATTTTATAGAGGAGATACGCCCCTTGGGAAAAGAACATAAGAAAACGGTCTTAAATTAGAGTACGAGAGAGCTGAGGAGAGCTTCAATAATTATTTAAAGCCTCTAACAATGCAGGTTGTTATAAGGATTAAGGTTAGACAGTAATGGAATCTATAGTCCTTCTCCTTGGTCATTAGGGGAGATACCAGAATGGAATTGCAGGTACAATTTACATTTCGTGGAGTGGGAATAGATTTTGAACATATCTTCAAGGCATGAACTTGGTGATTACATATGCTGTGCTCAATATTTTGCACACTCATATCTCAGGATGAACATAATTTTGGATCATTTAAAATGTCTATAATGATATAAATATTGAATTATATGGAGGAAACATAAAGACATCTTGAGAGATTAAGTTAAACCTACATGTTGGTCTCCATAAAGGGGAAGCTCCATCATGCAGATGAGGAAGGCTGTTCGTGTGGTCCTGTGGCAGCTGTTCTCTGTCCTGTGGCAGCTGTTCTCCGTGTGGACCTGTGGCAGCTGTTCTCCGTGTGGTCCTGTGGCAGCTGTTCTCCGTGTGGTCCTGTGGCAGCTGCTCGGTGTGCTGGCAGAGTGGATGACGTCAGGTGTAAGGGAGGAGCCATCCTGGGCCCTGCATCTGAGCCATGGAGCCACCTGCAAAGCCCCCAAGGGTAAAAATGGTCCTTTGACTTCCCGTAGTCAGCAGCCCAGGTAATCTGTCTGAGGCAGGACAGTTGATACAGTGCAGGGGAGTGATGGCTGTGAGGTGAGGGTGGGTGGGGAAGGCAGCAGGTCAGCCAGGGAGCTCTGACTGTGTTATAGCAAGGTTTCCTCAGCCAGTGCATTCTCCATGGCTCCCACATACCTCCTCCAGAGCTTCACTCAAACACCACCTTCCCAGGAGACTTTCCCTGACCAGCAGAGTTAAAGAACCACCACCTCCCCATGCTACCTGCCCTATCTCCAGGGATGCTTTTCTCCGAAATACGTCTTATCTCAAATACTGTATGTTTCACTGATATATTCTCTTTATCATCTGTTTTTTTGATACAAGGACTATGTCTATTTAATTCACAGAGATATCCTAGTGCCTATAATCGTATCTGACATACCGTAATAAATATGGATTGATTGAAAAAGTAATAAGACAGCAATTACAAGTATTTTAAATATCCAAGTGGAATCAACAAGTACAACCTCCCACTAAGGAAAATCGAATTTGGGTCTAAACACAAAAAAGCTTAGATAATTAACAATGAAATCAAAAGCATTCAGGTTTTTCCAGATTAAAGCATTGGATTGACTGGCATATGAGTGTTTGCATTTGCGTGCATGCTTTTCATTTAGAAACTTCAGATAATTCTTAAACAGCAAGGAGCTAATAGAGAAAACTAAATTCCTGCAATCTGTGGCTTCTCAAGTTTTTCCAATTAGAAAGGTACAAATTATCTCGACAATCAATTATACTTTGAGTATATAAAGGTAACCATTGATAAAAAATGTTAAGCTAAACAATTTTGCAAAATTAGAATTTATCTAGTACATTCTTTAAAAGAAGAAACCTCTGTATATCCCAAATCTTATGGAATTTGCCTTTTTGAAAAATAAAAATCATGGCTGTAAAAGGCATGCTATAAATTCCCTCAGGAACAATTGTCTGATAAAGCTTTTTATCTCTCTGAAAATGTGACTAGGAACAGTATCAAATAAAACATTTATCATTGTGAACCTCAAATATTTCTGTATTCATTTGGCTTACTATCCTCAAGCCTGCCATTCATTTATTTATTCATTCAGTTACTCGGTCAGCAGATATTTATTAGTCAGTAGATATTTACTGAGGGCTTATTATATGCAAGACACTGCACTATATACATCATAGAGGATACATATAATAGGCTCCCTGTCTTTGAGAAGTGTATCTTCTACAAGGGAGACAAGCTACATTAACACCTCCATGTCAGTGCCCCAACTCCAAACACACACAATTCTCTTGGGCAGAGTGGAAGGAGCTGGCCCCAAGTGATAAGAGAGGTGTGCACAGGGAGCAGGGAGAATCATGGAGAAGTTGTCAGGACAGAGTGCCAGATGCAGCAGTGGGGACAGGTTGGACACATGGCAGTGGGTACTAAGTGCCAGCTGAGAGTTTGGACTTGATTCATGAAACACACCAACATCTTGGCATGCATAGAACGTGTCAGAAAAATAACTGGGTTATCCAGCCTAGATGCATCTGAAAATTTGGATTACTTTAAGATGCAATACATAAGTCTATAGTTCTTACCAAAAATAATGCCAAAAAAAAGCCTGTAAAACATTGAAGTTTTGGAGTAATAATTGGATTGGATGTTGTTTTCAATAGGTCTGATTTATAAAGACAGGTGGCTACCTCAGCAGTGGCCCAAAATAGAAAATAATTAGTACAGGACACACGGCACCTGGCCCAAATCTATATATAAGATTGTTCAGGGCACTTGAGCTCCACCTGAAAAATAAGCTTTCTGAGCCAATTTGGGACATCAGCTGGTTTGGAAGGGCTCTGGGTGGGCAGCTCTGCAGTCCGGGTGTTTCAGAACCTTCAGAGTGCACATACTCAAGATGCCTAACAAATGCCATCATGTGGGTGTTGTGCTCTGCTCATGACTCCAGCAGAAAAGTAATTTCTACCACCTAGGAAAGGCTGAAAGTCACAGACAATGGGCCCTTTTTCCAATCAGGTTTTCTGTTCTTTGTTTACGCTCTGCTAACTCTCCACCAACTCTTTGGTAAAGTACATGAAGGCAGGGCCTTTCTCTCAGCCGCTCAGGAAACACAGGGACCTGCTGGGCTGTGACCTCATCTGGTCCCGCCTTTTTCAGCCCCCAGGCTCAGCCACAGGACTGGGCAACAACCAAGGAGCGCCCGCACGCGCCTTTGGCCACCCAAGTAGGTGCCGAACAAAAAGGCCCAGATGGGGCAGCGGGAGGTGCTTGCCCGGGGAGCGCCCATCGCCTCCTTGGCTTTGACGTAGGAGTCAGCGCTGGAAGACACAGCTCAACTTGAAACTTCTTTTCCCACAAGCTGCTGACTTATTCCAGTCCATCCCATCTGCCTGTGGTCTCCACCCAAGCGGCTATGGCAGCCCTTGAGAAGCAAGTGGGGGCTGACAGTCCCTGTGAGGAGTCCACTCTCCCACAGCATGTGTGCATGTGATCAGGATTTACGCCCCCCACCCCCCGCCATCTTCCCAATGCATCCAGAGAGTTTTGCTCCATGGTAAGCACAAAAGATGAAACTAACTCTATCACTTACTGTAAGAAACAATGACTTCGCTTCTACACAGGCCCAGAGTGCACAGGTGAACTCAGCCAAATCCAGCATGTCCTCTTAGAAACTGACCCAAGCACGTGCACTTGTGAAGTGGGCTGATGGCATCACATTTATCGGAAGAGAAGAGCAATAAGAAAATCCCAGCACGTTTAGTAGAGAAAGAACACTGATACACTCGCTTCTGAAGGTGCCCAGAGGCCTGCAACGAGACGGGAATTCTGACCACACCGTCTGCGATTGACTTTCCTTCTGCCTCTATGATAATTGATTGTCAAAAAGTTCTAAATTAAGACTGGAAAAAAATCAATTATGCATTTTGTTTTGATTTCATATGTAGGCTCTATTTTTCTATCGTAACCGTAATAATGTCATAACTTTTCCAAAATGTATAGTAAAAAAATGTTATTTGAGTTAAGGAGTGTGCTCTTATTCTCTTCAACACAGATTCTGATGGCCTTTTTTTCTGTAGCGGGAAAGGCTGCAGACACATCTTTCAAAGCTGGAAGGACTAGCCGCTGACTTCTGCTCAACCTGTAGCTTTCAACATGGGCTGCACTTTCCACAACGTATGCACAGCGGGCTCTGACAGGGCTGAAGCCTAGCCCCATGGAGTGCTAATAGAGCTTGCTGTGGGGCTTCAAGTTCCTAGGAGACTTGGGGAGGCGACCTGGAGTCACAGGATTTCCCATGTGCCAGACTGCAACCCTGTTGGGTACCTGCCTGTCCCTGCAGGACTGGCTGCTCTCACACCAGTGCCCTGAGAACAGAAATGCTGGGGAGCTTCTGACCCCACTGCACCCCTTCTAAGTTACAACGTGGCACAAAGATTTGGCATGTTGAACAAAAGTGGTTTGCTAAACCTTTTTCAAGTGCTTGCTGGGACCTCTGTGCCTGTCTGGAACTCCTGGGCAGCATTTTCTAGAAAAATTGAGGTGTGATGGGCAAGACCCCAAGATCCCAAACCCTCTCCATCTCCACAGAGCACTGGCTGCTTATCCCCAAACGCGCAGGTGTCTGCACCAATCATCACTCTCTCTCTCTCTCTCTCTCTCTCTCCTTTTCTCTCTTTCTCCATCTTTCTTACCCCACCTCACTTCCCCAGTCATTCCAATCTAGACCCCTATTCTCCAAATAAGTTTTTGATTTTAATATCCTGTGGGAGGAAAAATAAATCCTGTGGGAGGAAAAAGAAATCCCTCAGGTAAAGAGATCAAAACTGGCCTCTGCACTAATAAATTATTCATTGAAAAATCATTGTGTTCTATTATATTTAAGTATTAAGTGCTATTTGAGGGAGAAAGAATTCGTTATTGATCCTGTCTCCCAGGTCTTTACCATCTGGGGAGAGATGAGATATCCAAGGAATCACCTGCCGCAGAGGGTGGGAACACCCTGGAGCTGCTGCAGAGGGCCAAGGTGGCCTCTAGCCCAAGGTAGGGGTCCTGTGTAAAACAGCAAGAGGGGCCTTCCTGCAGCAGGGCTGTGCTCACCCTATGTCCAGAGAGCTGGCAAGTGGGTTTAACTGATGGAAGGAGTTACTGGGATGAGGGTATCCTGATGCTGAGATGAGGGTAAGGGCGGGAGGGGAGTGGAGTGTGTGGGAGGGGAGCGGGGCATGGTGGGGGGGAGCTGGGCTTGTGTGGAGGGAGTGGGGCGTGTGGGAGGGGAGTGGGGTGTGTGGGGAGGGGAGTGGTGTGTGTGGGAGGGGAGTGGTGTGTGTGGGAGGGGAGTGGTGTGTGTGGGAGGGGAGTGGGGTGTGTGGGAGGGGAGTGGGGTGTGTGGGAGGGGAGTGGGGTGTGTGGGAGGGGAGTGGGGTATGTGGGGAGGGGAGTGGTGTGTGTGGGAGGGGAGTGGGGTGTGTGGGGAGGGGGTGGGGTGTGTGGGGAGGGGGGTGGTGTGTGTGGGAGGGGAGTGGGGTGTGTGGGGAGGGGAGTGGTGTGTGTGGGAGGGGAGTGGTGTGTGTGGGAGGGGAGTGGGGTGTGTGGGAGGGGAGTGGGGTGTGTGGGGAGGGGAGTGGGGTGTGTGGGAGGGGAGTGGGGTGTGTGGGGAGGGGAGTGGGGTGTGTGGGAGGGGAGGGGAGTGTGTGGGAGGGGAGTGGGGTGTGTGGGAGGGGAGTGGGGTGTGTGGGAAGGGAGTGGGGTGTGTGGGGAGGGGAGTGGGGTGTGTGGGAAGGGAGTGGGGTGTGTGGGAAGGGAGTGGGGTGTGTGGGAGGGGAGTGGGGTGTGTGGGAGGGGAGTGGGGTTCATGGGGGGAGTGGGGTGTGGAGGGGGAGGGGAGTGGGTTCCGTGGGGTGTTGGGAAGGGAGTGGGGTGTTGGGAAGGGAGTGGGGTGTTGGGAAGGGAGTGGGGTGTGTGGGGAGGGGAGTGGGCTGTGTGGGCGTTTTCCTTCTACTGGTGCGGAAGCAACAGTATCCAAGACAGTGAGCAGGGCCCTTGGTGGCCCATGATTGTAAGATCCTAGAGGCCCCTGGAGGGGCTTCTGGGGATGTCCAGGGTGCTGGTGTGATGGCCCAGGCCCCTCAGTCCTGTGTGCACCTGTTCCTCAGTGCTCACTCCATCTGACTCCGAGGCCACCACCACCGCAGCACCCAACCCCAGATGCCAGCAGCAGCTTCAGTGGCCCAGCTGCCTCCCGAGAACCTCCTTAGAAAGTGGAGTTGGAGCCTGGAGGTCCCTGTGGGATGGAGCGGGATCCTGCGCTGCTCTCACCTGGTGGACCCTGGGCTGGGGGGATCACGGGTCATCTGGGCCATGCCTCTGTGTTCGTACGATTTTTAGGGGGTTCTGTTGTTCTGTTTCCTCCTTACTCACTAATCAGAGCTGGGTGAGGTGGGAGATTCTGATGACCTGAAAGATCAGGTTTAAAACGGAGTTCAAGGTTGCTCTCTGAACAAAACAATCTTTGCCTTTTTCCTCTCTCTCTCTCTCTCTCTCTCTCTCTCTCCTTCCTTCCTTTCTGCCCTCCCTTCTTTTCCACAGCAATCTGCTCCAGGACTTGGGCACCATTTCAAGACTCTTCTAACCCTGGAAGAAGTTCCAGCGGGGTTTGTAGGAGAGGCAAATCACCCACCCCTCTCAGGGCCCTCCCTCATTTGTTCCTATGTTTATTCTGAAAACATTGAGCATTGCGTGGGTTGCAAGGACCAGAAGTCACAGGTCTGGGCCCGCAGACCCACAGTCAGGAGGGGAGAGCCGGGCCCACGCCCAGGACTGCAGCCCGCCGGACACGTGGACTGGGTGAGGCGGCCAGGAGGCCGCGGGAACAGGTGGTGCCTGCGGCTGCGGGGCCTTGGAGACTTTTCCCCAGGAGATGCCACTCGGGACGCCCATCTCTCGTGCACCTCTCCGCAGGGCGTGCAGTCCAGGGCGTTCCCACGGCAGAGAGCGGGTGGGGGTACATGCCCGTCATGTAAGTGGGTCTCGGGTCACATGGGTGACATTTCTGGTTCTGAGATTATCGGATGGACTTGGCTTTCCCTGGAGACGGGAGCTGCGTTTCGTCCACCCTGCGAGCCTGGGGGATGGCGGGTTCCTGTCTATTCACCCAGTTTCCATTGTCCCCTCAATGCGTCGACATCCACAAGGCCTGCAGCGGCTATTTCGGAAGCAGAAGGAGCCGGTTCCAGCACGAACCTGGAGGAGACGCAGCAGCATTTCCTGCAAAACCAGCCTCGCTCGGCTGCCCGCAGACCCCGGCGTCGCTCCCCGCAGCCCGTGCGCCCGCCTCGGCCGGCAGAGGGAGCGCGCGGCCCCCCCGGCCCGGCGGTGACACCTGCCAGCTTCGGCTCCTGCCCGCCTGCGCTGCGCCGGGGCGAGGGGGCGCTGCGGGTACCCTGCCACCCGGGACCTCCCCGCTTGAGAGCCAACTACTGGGGTGAGCGGCGGCGCCGGCTTCCCACCGACCGCTGCGATTTCACAGGGATTCCCGCCTGGCGCTGAAGCTCTCCCACCTGCCACCGAGGATGGGTCCTGAGGGTCCGGTGGACCCCCAAAGCAGCGCGCCTCTTGAAGAGTACGCATTTTTGTCCCCCTGGCTGCTTCATGCAGGGAATGAAAAACTCCAGAAAACTGAGGGTCTGGATGGCAGCCTTGGTGGGACATCCTCCACCCACCCAGTGTCCACCAATAGCCCCCAGCCCTTACCCGGGTCCCTGCAGTGCTTGATTTTTGCTTTTGGGGTTTTCTTTTCTCTGTCTTTATGTCCCTAGAAACTGGATCGTAATGATGAATTGTGAATAACTCAATCACCGTTTCGTCTCTATTCCTACAAATAACTACACTACCGCCACCAAACCTACATACCAGGAACTGGGCTGAGCACCAATGTCTGGGACACGTAGAAGCATTCGGTTTCTCAGTCCCTAAGATAAAGATGGAAATATCAGCACATCTCTTATTTTTTATTTTTTTGGTTCATTTCTGACAGACCACCTAGGTTTCCTTTTTCTGTTTCATCCTCATTTTTCTGAACTGCAGATAATTCCTCAGCCCCGTGACATTAGCTTTTAACTGTGATTCATGAGGTAATAAAGGAATCTTTTATTCAAGAAGCCACTTATCCTGCTAAAAATTCCTTCTTTATTAGCTTTCTCATTATGAGCCTCAGCAGTCATCTGTTTCTTAGGAGCCAGATTCCTTCTCTCCAGAGAGGGATGGGAGAGACATATAAACAGTATAGGAGCCAGATTGGTAATTTGTCAAAAACTCATGAGGAAATGAGTCCAACTTCTCGATGATCCTGGGGAATATTCCAAGGTCTGAAGTCTCAGAATACATCGGCAGCACCATGTGGTGTCTCCTGTGAGATGTTGGTTACAATTAATCGCCATGGGTGGGTTCTGGTTTAAGGTGTTTGATTTGAAGCAGCTCTGACAAATCACGATGGCAAACTCCCCATGATCAAATTCATCCGACACCTTCCTTGCAGGCAGGCCCGAGTCACAGCCTACCTAACTGGGGAAACTGTCAGAGTGCATTTCCCTGTGGATGCTGCACAAAGGACTGAGGCCTCCTCAGATGACAGAACGCAAACTGTGACAAGACACCGCTCAACCTGTGTCATGTCTGCGCTCAGCCTGGTCCTGCGTGTGTTCTCTGTGTGCAGGATTTCTTTTAATTCTCTGGCAATCTGTTCCTCTGAGCTTACAGGCTTTTAGATGCTCACGAGTTGTTTTATAGTAACCCACAGATAAAAGAGAGAGTGGGTGGAGCTGAAATGTATGGGTAGAAGGTGACTGCTGTGTCACGGGAGAAGAGAATACACATGAAATTATCTCTTTCACCATGTACACAGAAATGGTGCATATCTGCTAGAAAGGCAATTTAGTGATTCAGGAAGTCGGTCCCTCTCTCTTTCTCTCTTGAAATTGAGGGTATATTATATTTTATTCTTTCTGTTTCAGCCGATTATAAGAAATGGAAATGAGACCTTTGTATAATTTTTCTCTCTTATCCCCACTCCTACTCATGACAGATCCTGGGCACTACTCACAAGAGTAATGAATCCTTTCAAAGTTCCTTTCGAGCCCCAAATTTAGAAAGCTGTGTTTTTCATGGAATGCCAACCAGGAAGTCATCAGCATGGCACACACAGGCACAGCCCACAGCAAGTGATCAGCGGACCCCTTTTCTTCCATCTGGGGAGGCAAGGGACTCCGTGTCAGTGTCCTGTCTACCTGCCTTTAAAGATCTGGGTCTGTCAGGTCAATGGAAATCATGCAGTGGGGCCGTGTGCAGGCACCTGTCATCTCTTTGACTCTGCAAAAGTGAAAAAAGGTACAACTCCGTTAAAGAGCTGATCTAACAGAATATAAAGACCTAGACAAATGAAACTTTCAAATAAAATATGATAGATCATTCATTTGTGCTCTATTGGCACCTGAATATGAGTTGAATGAATGAAGAAAAGTGGTTATCCAAGCAAGTAGATGTCTGCAGAAAATAGATGTCCATTTATGTAAGCAAAGCCAATTCATTGAATCCATTTCTTTTAAACTCTGGAATAATTGTGTGTCAGATGTATTTGTTAAATGTATAAGTGAAGAAAAAACAAACCACAAATTAATACAGAAAATCATAGGCAACAAATGGGAAATTGAGCTCAGTATAACTTAGCAAAAGTACTTCCTGAAAGGGACATTAGGGACTTAAAAGATGGAAAGGGAGATCGAAAGGCGCATGAATATTGGTACAAAGTTATGATGCCATGGATTGGCAGGGGGAGCAGGGGCAGACATGCAGATCAAGGTACTGCAGTCATATAGTGCTTCTTAAACTGAGAGGCATGGGTTATTAGTATTATGTTGTTTCTCAATTATTAAAAAAAAAAGGTTACAGGGGCCAGGCACAGTGGCTCATGCCTGTAATCCCAGCACTTTGGGAGGCCAAGGCGGGTGGATCACTTGAGGTCAGGAACTTGAGACCAGTCTGGCCAACAACATGGTGAAACTTCGTCTCTACTAAAAATAAGCCAGCATGGTGGCAAATGCCTGTAATTCCAGCTACTCGGGAAGCTGAGGCAGGAGAAGCAGAGAACCCGGGAGGTGGAGGTTGCAGCGAGCTGAGATGGCACCACGGCACTCCAGCCTGGGTGATGGAATAAGATTCTTCCTTCTCAAAATAAATAAATAACAAATAATAAGGATAAACCAAGTGTCTTTAAAAAAAAAAAAAAAAAAACAAAAAAACTGGTGAATGTGAATCTCCAAAGAAAAACATAAGACAAAATTTAGAAAACCTGTTTGACCTCCAGAAGTCCTTTTCTCAAAGAGTCTTGTAGGGCTCATATTCTGTATAAAATGCTTCGGGAGATGCTGGATGGACATTTACTGAGGATGGGAAGGGAGTGCAGGGTGCATGTCTGAGGACTGCTTTGGTGGTGTCACCAACAGGATGACAGAAAGTTTCATGGAGTGGAGGGAGAAAGAATTCAAACATGGTGGATCTGGCCAGGAGCACAGGGAAGGGATTGTTGTGCAGCTGTTGGCCCTGCCATATCTCTGGACGCCTCTCCCTTCTGGTTCACACCACTTCCCTCCTCTTGAAACACCTGTGACTCCTTCTCTGGTGTTTTTCTCTGGTCACAAGTGTGCACATGAGACTGACTATGACAGCTGGTCAATGTCCTTGAGGTCAGCTTCCAGAAAAAGAAGAAAGGAGGGGGTGGTCGGCTGACAGTTTTCTCATCCTGCACGTGGTCCATGGGGTCTCCCAGAGCCCTGGGGGATGGAGTCCCTGGTCCACAGCTGTTGCTCAGCAATGCCCCACCCCTGCGTTGACTCTCTCCCTGCCTTCTCCCACTTCCCTGTTCTCTGATTCATGTTTCCTCAACTCACCTCCCAAATTAGCCACTTACTCCCAAATTAGCCACTTACCCCCAAATCCTGATCTCAAGATCTGCTTCTGGGAGAACACAAACTAAGACAGACTCTTAACTGGAAAAGAGAAATATTCATTATTTTCATCACACTTCCTGCCTATTCCATTTTTTTCTTTAGAAGTGCTCCGTTTCACTTCTGTGTCTGCCTGCCTATTTATCCATCTATCATTTATCAATAAGTCATCCATCTCTCTGACCTCTCTATCATCTATACACCTGTGAATCAAGATGAAGAATAAAAGTAAATATTCAAAGTGCTAACTGCGGTCATCACTGGGCCACATGGGTTAAGAACTGACTGAGCCTGTGTACCTTTGAGTGTGGTTTCAGTTCTCTAAAACAGACACATACTTACTTTTATATTTAGAGGGAAACCATAAATGCTTTTTAAATGCTTAACTTGAAAGCTAAATATCTCATACCCAACTGGCACACTCTGTTGACACACTCTTGCTTGGAAGGAATGACAACGTAAAGGTATATACTCAACTTTTTTCCTTAAAAATGTGATTTACCTTAACAGAAAAAAAAAAAGACAGAGAAAGGAATATTCCAGCATTTCCCTGACTAGCTGATGCACTGTGAGTTGCTAAGAAGGTGGTGAAGCCTGTTTCATTAGTTTCTGTGTGGGACAGCTCCCCTCTCCTGCTATTTGAAGACATTTACTACAGGAACGCGTGCCTTCATCACTCTGCCTTCACTGTGAATCATGACTCACCCTCGTCCGCACAGATCCACTAAGCAGCTTTGGTTTGCTTCTCAATCAGTGAAGTCTTAGTACCCAGTACCGCAGCCTACCTCCATAAAACGCACGGCACCAAGAGGCTGTTTGATTTAACCTAAAGATTGAACGTGATGTATCTTTGTCAGAAAGATCATATTGGTTAACGATGCACAAGAAATTATGCTTGTGTGCCGAAGTGCCAGCTTCCTACCAGATGGGGTCTGTGCTTGACGGAAGGAGAAGGATGGGCGAGACACACAGTGTGTAACATTCCTCCAGCCTGTGATTCCGTGTGGAGTCCTAGGCGGTCCTGAGGAGCACAGCCAGGGAGCCACTTCCCAATGTTTCCCATGGGGTGTGTGCGTGTGTGTGTGTGCGCGTGCATGTGTGTGTGTGTGTGTGTGTGTGTGTGTGTTTCACAGGTGGGCTGAAATTCTCAGATGAACAGGGGGTGGGGGAGCCAGGTGTCAGCAGGTCCTCAGATAACGCTAAGGCCTGAGGGAAGCACCACAGACAGATTTAGTAACAGGGAGGGAGAGTGTGGCGAGAAAAGACCGAGAACATGAAGCGTGCAGCACGGCCTGTCTGCCGTCCTCTCCCTGGGAAGGGCAGTGTGAAGATGCGTGTGGCGAGGGCAGTGGAGCCTGCGGCCAGGTGAGGATTGCCTTTGATCACCTTTTCCACCGTCCTGCCAGAATGTGGCTCTTGTTACCTTCAGAATGATAAACAGTGGTTTTACTGTTTTTAAAGAGAATTCAAACCCTCCTTCCCCATGACAGCAGATCAATCTGACACACAGTCAGTCTTGATAAAGATGTGTCAGATAATCCCTTGGAAGTGAAGGCTAAACACTTGAAGCCTGCTCCTACTAGGAGCCCCTCAAAGGCTCAGGGTGGTTTTAGTACATGGGAAGACCCTGCTTCCAAGGCCACATCGCACAGCCTTAGAACTCCCTGGCCTGGGAAAGAAACGTGTTTTGTTCAGTATAAATGGCATTGAGTGTTCAGGTCCTAACCTCCTTTTCCATAGCGTCTTCCTCTTTCCAAACTCCATTCTTGGTCCCAGGCTTCTCCTCATCTCTTGGCTCCATTCTCTTTCTGGTTCCCTTCATCTCCTATAGGGAGAAGGGTTACTGGGGAGCTGGGAAGCAGAGGGAGGCAGCTGCAGCCCTCAGACTGATTCATTCCAGAGGCTGCGCACTGGGTCAGACTAAGGGCACTTCATGCCAAGCTGCCCTGCGCTGGTCCTGCTCCATTTGCCCCTGTAGATCTAATCTCTTCCTGCCTCCATCCTGCCTTGGGCTCCAAGGGTCCCAAGCCCACCCTTACCCAGCTGCCTTGGCCCCTGGCTTCCTGCTGAGACATTGACTGACAAGAGAATGGGGACTGGCAAGGGATCAGATGGGGCTCTTTCTCCTCCCACTCCCTCTCTGCTGTAGAGCCAGGGTCTCTGGCATAGCATCCACCTTAAGTTTGGAGCGGCTATTGGGCAGCCCCTGCTCTATGTCCCCAGCCCTCTTGCCCACCTCTGATGACACTTCTTGACCTTGCTTCTGTAGTTGCGTGCACCAAGTGTCTCTGGGTCCCTAGCAGGTTACCCGGACTCTACTTGCATACCCGTGAGCCAACTCCCTGGTTAGACTTTCTTAGTCTAACCCTGTCGAGCGGAGCCTTCTTACTTGGAGAGCTTCCGCCCAATGGCATCATCATTTGCCTCATGGTCCTTTGTTTTATGGCAAGTGGAACCAGCACAAGATTGGGGGCATGGAAGAAAGATGAGGGGACTTCTGTTCAGTCCCCAGCCTGGGTTCCTTGTGTAAGCATAAGGGTTGTCATTTTCCTTGATCTAGAAGCATCAGCTGACATAGATTTCTCAACTTCCTTTTTTCACTTCAAAACTGATTCCAAAGAAGTCTGGTTAGAAACCACAGCAGCACTGGTGTTGGTTGGAAGTTGGGTTTTCTCCAGACCCAGTCTCCAGGTGATGGGCTTGTGGTTCTGCAAGTGTTTTGGCAAACCCGGCTAGTTGGGGCACAACTGGATGGTGGCCAGAGCCCCTCTCACCCTGCTCTGCATCAGCCACCGAGACAAAGCGCCACAGGCTGCTGCTCTGGGAATTCACCTGTCAGCTGTGTCTTAGTTTTTCTTGCTTACTCTTCTTTGTGGAAAGAGACAAGAACAGATTCCCTGGCAATTTGTGTGGTTGCTTTAGGGAGCATGACCAATTATGCCATTCACTTTTCTCTCCAAGACCTAAACAGGAAAGGAGGGGCAGGGGAGGAAGACTGGACATTGGCCATTAAGACTGCCACGCTCCTCACACTTAGGAACTCCACAGCAAGCATGGCACCTGCACTCTCTCGCACGCTCCAATGCTGTCCTCATCTTGTTTCCTCTAACTCTGGAATTGATGGCACCACCACCCCAGCCACACCCAAGTATCATTCTTTTGTGGTTGTTATTGAGAGGGAGTCTCGCTCTGTCACCCAGGCTGGAGTGCAGTGGCATGATCTCAGCTCACTGCAAACTCTGCCTCCTGGGTTGAAGTGATTCTCCTGCCTCAGCTTCCTGAGTAGCTGGGACTACAGGCATGCGCTACCACACTGGCTAATTTTTGTATTTTAGTAGAGACAGGGTTTCACCATGTTGGCCAGGCTGGTCTCAAACTCCTGAGCTCAGGAAATCCACCTACCTCGGTCTCCCAAAGTGCTGGGATTACAGGTGTGAGCCACTGCACCCGGCCCCAAGTATCATTCTTGAATACTCCCTCTCTTTCATTACCCACATCAATCAGCAATTGACTTTTGCTCCTTCTACTTCTTCCATCTTCTTGCATCAGACTCACTTCCTCCATCCCCACCAATGCTACCAGAGCTTAGTTGACACTCCTTCTTCCTGGGCTGCCACTGCCCTCTTCTTCCCTGATGGCATCCTTGGCTGCTCTCTTGACCTTCAACATCATTCTCCATGGTGCCATAAGTCTGATATCCCTGCCTGCACCTGATCACTCCGCCCTGTAACTCAATGCCATTCAATGGCAAGACTTAAACTAGCTGCCAAGGCACACAAACGCCCTCTCCATCGACCCCACTGGCCAGCCGGGACTCCCTTCTCCCACTTCCTGCTTCCACTCCTGGCTGTCCTCAGACTCCCATGCTAGAAACTAAATAATTCTGCGCAATCGATTCTTCAGCTTCGTCGTTTTTTCTAAATTACTTGACTGTCTCCTTCTCCAAACAGAGTAAGTCCTGTTTTTAGGATGTTAACTTGACCCAGCTTCAGCCCAGACCGTGTGAATTCCCCTTGAATGAATGGTAATCCCCGAGTGAACGGTCCTCCCTCAAACAGGGATTGAGCCTGGAAGTGGAAGAATAGTCAGGAGGGTCCGAAAAGGGTAAGGAGATTTCTATTTGTAAGCTCTCACATCAACCACAAAGCAAATTGTGCCTCTCACTCTCTCTGTGTCAAGCGTAAGGATTCTGTTAATCAAATGGCTGCCAGCTACCATCCTGATGTGAATAATCTGTGCACGTGTGTGAGAGAGGACAAGTGCTTCTCACGGAGCAGCCCTGGATATCTTCCCAGCTTAATACCCACTGCCCAGCGCATCATGGCCTGCAAGTGCTTTCTTATCCTTTAAGACCAGACAATCTGCCACCAAAGCATTTCTGCATGTTCTGCAACAGAGTTCACTTATTGGTGTGGAGTTCATTCGGTCCACACCAGCTCACTTCACAAGTGCTTATCGTCCTTCTCCCATTATAACCTCTACCTGCCCTGGGAGTGGTCCCTCTCTGGGCACCGAGGAAGGAGAGCTAAGCAGACCCCCCTCACAATTAGTGCCTGAAGAATAACTACTTGCTCATTTATTTCCTTGTATATAGTCCTTTTATATAATCATATCTTAGTTTGTAGTAGGAGGAGAGTCAAGAGCAGACACGGTTCAGAGCATAAACTAGGGAACAAACAGCTATACCAGGACAAGAATCAATGACCCAGGCCGTAGTGCCCCTGCCTGAAAGGGCATGCCCTACATGGCAGGCTGACCCATGCAGCAGTATTCAGTAGTGTAAAGATATCCGCTGTCTGGCAGGCTTGGAGCAAGAGTATTCCTCCTGTAAGGGAGTTGCAGTATCTTGCGTCCAGTTCTTGTGGAAAGCTGGCCTCAGGCTAGCAATCCCACAAATGTCCGAGGGCTTAAAACCCCTCTGGTATAATCACGCCTCGGTGGCTGTATACCCTGTCAGCTCTCTTGCGACTGTGCTGACTCAAAGCATCCTCTTATAGAAAACCTCAGAAGTTGCCTGCCCCTAGATAAGAGATGTTGCACACTGCACCCTCCTGGCTGCGCACTGCCTACCTCCTTGCCTCGGTGACCTAATGGGGGTGGGCCCCTTGTTTATTACTCACGTGATTGTCTTGACCCCGTCACTATTCTTAAGATGACGTCACTCATTACCCTTCCCCCTAACTATACCTAGTAAATACACATGCGCCTGGATGATCGGGGCCTCACCTGTCTCCACTTGTAAGTGGTGTTGGCCCCCAAGCCCAGCTGCTCTTATCCAGTTCTTTGGTGTTTTGTCTCCTTATTTCTCAGATCCAGTGCCTCAGCACAGTGATAGGGAACACCCCACGACCCTAGTAGGGCTGGACCCTACATGCCCACCTTAAAAGCCCCTATCATGGGCTGTTGCCTTTGAGATGAAGACAGTCACCTTGACGCAGTCTACAAGGGCTCACATGGACCAGTCCTTCCCTCGTCTCTAACCTCACTCTAGCAGCCACACACACATCAGTCTGATAATACTGCTTATATAACAAATCAGTTCATTAGTAGGTTCTGGTACAGGGGTCCCCAACCCCAAGGTCATGGACCAGTATCAGACCATGGCCTGTTACAAACCCAGTCGTACAGCAGGAGGTGAGCAGCAGGCGAGCAAGCGAAGCTTCATCTGTGTTTACAGCCACTCCCCATCACTCACATTACCACCTGAGCTCCACTTCCTGTCAGATGGCAGGGCATTAGAGTCTCATAGGAGTGCAAACTCTGTGGTAAGCTGTGCGTGTGAGGGACCTAGGTTGCATGTTCCTATGAGAATCTAATGCCTGATGATCTGTTACTGTCTCTCATCTTTCTCAAATGGGACTATCTTGTTGCAGGAAAACAAGCTCAGGGCTCCCACTGATTGTACATGATGGTGAGTTGTATAATTATTTTATTGTGTATTACAATATAGTAATAATAGAAATAAAATGCACAATAAATGTAATGTGCTTGAATCATCCAAACCGTTTCCATCACCTCCCCTCCTCCAGCGCATGGAAAAATTGTCTTCCATGATACTGGTCCCTGGTGCCAAAAGGGTTGGGGATCCCTGTTCTAGTATACAGATGACAGTGCGCAAGAAAAGGCTCACCACGAACATGGAGCAAACAAAGACGACTTGGTATGTACTTTTGTCTCTTTTTTATCATTTTTATACACTTTTTAGCTGTTTAGAAGACTCTCAATGGATTATCAACACACATTGTGTATTTAATGTAATTCCAATAAATTAAAAAGTTAAATTCTGAATTAAAAATTTATTTATAAATGAGACTATATCTCAATGAATTTTAAGAGAATTTACATGTAATCTAAATATGAATGAGGATGTGTCAGCCTAACAGTAAAATAAGAAAACATAATAGTGCAAATCAATGGATTTAATTAGATAAGGTTTTGCACGGTATAGGCTACATTTTAGGTATAGTTACATCATGAGTGAATATTTGCAGTGTTTGATAAAGAGTTTATGACTTTATGCAAAAAATGTATAAACATTGATTAAAAATGCACTAACATCTCTCTAGAACTGTGCTCTAACATTTGAAGTGCTCTATAATAAAATTAGCTCTTTATTTTTTGTCATTGTTATCGTTAATATCATTATTATTAAAATATAGGCAGAGAATGCAACATCCAGAGGTCATAAAAATAAAGGTAGAATACATAAAACCATGTCCATCCTCACTTGTAATCAATAAACTCTAAATTCTTAAAAGACAAATTTGTTAAGATTTAAAAATAAATATCAGTCCCAAAAAAGGCTAGTCACTCTGTGGTAATAATGCTGTTCACCATTTTTTTTTTTTCTTTTAACTCTTCAAGACTTTAAAAAAAGTTTTTCCCCCTTGAAGGTAGGTGTGGCCAAGTGACTGACTCTGAACAAGGGATGATGGGCAGAAATGATGAGTGCCCCCTGTGGCCAAAGCTATAAGAGCCTGTAAAACTCAAGGCAATGTCCTCTTCCCCAGCCACAGCCAGAAGCACATTTGCCACGGAGCTGCCTTCACCCTGGGCTTCTTGATGACAATGAGGAACAGAGTAGCCTGCCAACTGCAGTGCACAAGTCACATGGAAAAGAGAAGAACCTTTTGTGTGTTAAGTTGCTGAAACAGCAGTGTTTGTTACTGTAATGAAAACTAGCCTCTCCTGCTTGATAACACCCTTAGGGGAAATGTAATTTGAAGACGTCCTCCTTGAAAGTAACTTGGCAATACACAACAACACTTTAGAGCACCTCAAATATGCATTGGCTGTTTCCCATTTCATTCATTCATCCATTCATCCATTCATTCATACGTTCATTAGAGAGGTATTTTACAAGATTGCTCTGTCTGTATAAGGAAACTTAGTAGGTTCAGGAGAAACAAATAAAGCAGAACAGACAGTGCCAGGACAAGCTCTTCCAGCAATTTTCTCTGAGAGATTCTTTTATAAGGAAGAGTTAGAAAATATAATTAATAAATAAGTAAACAGAAAACATTCAAAATGCAAATTATTATTATATTGAGTAGTCATATACAAAGATATATCCAAGTACAGGAAAATATTAAAATCATTTTTTTCTGTCCACAGAATGAAATGCTCTGCTGTCATTTAAATTATAATTTTAATATAATATTTATGAGCACAGCAAATACCAGTAGTATAATTATTAATGAAGAAAGGAAAGTCATATTCAAAGTGTAGCATAGTCTAAATGTTATAAAAGTATATGCATATATTTTTCTATAAAGTTATACATCAAATTATTAAAATTGATTATATTTAGATAGAAAAAAAGACAAATTTTTTTCTTTATATCGTTTATATGCAAAAGTTTAATAATAAACTTGTTGTAGTTTTTCATAAAGTTAAGAAAATAAAAGCCATTAAAAAACTCCACCAATTTTAGGGGCTCTTGTGAGAAAAAAATTAAATTGCATTTTAGAGTGCTTACAATTTATGCATAACAAATACAACATCAAAAAAAACACAGATCTAATGCCAAAAGAAACAGAAGGATTAAAAAATAAATTGTAATCTGATCCAAAATGATAAAACTGTTTATGAAAAAATATTTCTAATGGCTAAGCTCCCTAAAAAAGAGACTGGCTTTTATCCAATAGGACTATAATTAGCAAATAAAGTATAACATTTGCATAATAATAGTCAACACTCAGCCAACTCCCATTTTAAAACTGAGAACACTAGGAAAGTGGAGAGATAATAACTGTTCTTTGCTGTACCCATAGTGGAATTTTTCAGTGATCCATAGCAGCGAAAGAAAGTAAACGTTGTTCCTTCTGTTGTTAATAAGATTGTGCTGAAATTAGCCACTTGGAAATTGATTGTTTTTGTAGAACAAAAAGGAAGGGAAAAGGGAGTAGCAACAGGTGCTACTGAGCTTACAGCTCTAAGCTGCTGTTGTTATTGCTGTTTTTACTACATAGTTCCAAAATATGTGCACTTATTTTCTTGGTAAAAAAGCAAAGTAATCAACATGAATATAAAAAGATAAGGCTTCAATGTAGCTCGCCACATTCATAGGGGAGAAGCAACCTACTCTCTCATCTCAGTAGATGTACGAAAAAGATTTTATGGCCTATAGATAGTCATTAATCATTAAATAAACAAATAAATCTTAACACAGAAATGAAAGGGCTCCTTTCATTATAATAAAGCATATCTACTAAAAACCTACAACAAGTGTCATACTTTGTGGTGAAATATTGGAAGCATTCTATTAAAATCAGAAATAAGGTCAGGTTGCCAGTGTCACATCAGTATTTAAGATGGTACTTTGTTGTTCTAGTAGAAAACAATTTTAAAAAGCTTTTAAAATCAATGAGAAAGGAGGAAACAATATTGGCTACCAATTAACATTTAAATATTAATATTTCCTTCATACCAGGAATAAAGACACTTAAAAATAAGTATTATATTAAAAATACTGTTTATAACAGAAAAATTCACACAAAAATCTACATCATGAGATTAAAATAAAGCTAAGAAAAAATGTATACCTGTATTAAGTGTGAAAAAAATTGTGAAAGAGAAGATCCAAATAAATAAACAATCCTATTCAGACCATGGGAAGGCCTCATATGGCCAATATACCAATTCTCCCCAAAGGTACTTGTAATTCAAGATCCCAGTAGTCGTCATATTTTTGTGAATGCTTACAAATAAATTGAAACATTTCTGTGGAAAGTTAAAGGTGCACAAATAAATAAGAGGTTTTGAAGAATCAGAACTGATAGAGAAACTGTCACACCAGATATGAAGTCCTGTTATGAAACTATGTGGTAAAACCATATAGTATTGGGGAAGGAGTCAGCAAAATAGAGAGGAGAGTGATGGGGCCATGTGTGTGTAGAGATATAGTGAATGAGGAATGTGGCATCACAGGCCAGTGGGGACAAGACTATTTATCAAATTCACTGACTCTCCATTTGGAAAAATAAGTAAGATTCTCACTGCACAATACACAAAAATCCATCCCAGTTGAATAAAGAAACTAAACCTGAAAAAGAACTCTAAGAAAATCCTCCTCCCCTATCCCAGATGTTATGAAGTTATTCTTCTATAGTTTGCTCTAATTATATAAACTCACAAAAGATACTCTCACACAATGAAAATATAGTAATTTTGATTATTTTAAAATATAAAACTACTGTATGTCCAATGACATCATAAATGCTTAAAATGCAAGTGGAAGGCTGGGGAAGGATAATTTTAATGTATAGTATAGGCAGGGAATGCAGATGCATAACCAAGGAAGAACTCGTAGAAACCATGAGAAAAGTGTATGAAGCATCAACTCACAGAAGAAATCTCTTAGATCTGTGAAAATATGCTCTACCTCACTAACAATCAGAGAAATGCACATTAAAACAGCAAAGAAACGTCATTTGTACAAAAGAGAGATTGGCGAGGAGTAAGAAGTGTGATAGAGTCATGTGTTGGCCATACGGCAAAGAACTTGGACTGTTGTGCTCTCTCTGTGGGGAGCTGACATAGTACAGCTACTCTGGAGACAGTGTGTCAGCGTCTCGGAAAACTGAAATGTGCTTATTCTGTAAGCAAGCAATTCCACTTCTGGCTATGTGGATGAATTATTGCATATGAATACAGGAGATATGTATAAGAATGTCTATTCTAACATAGTTTGTAATAATGAAGGGTTGAGGACAAACCAAATGTCTATCAATTGGATAAATAATATGGTACTAGTTATAAACCATAGACTCTGTCGCCATATTTATCTTTCTATATTAGTATAGAAATATCTCTAAAACAAAATAGAGAATGAAAATGCAAAATGGACATCACAAAGTATGGTGTCATATCCTTAAAAATTGATGATAGATGCAAAACAGTATGTAATGTTAGGAGTATAATATGTGTATCTATAAATATAAAAGAGACTAGAACAGTATACTTCTGTTTGTTTTTGTAACAATGCCTGACCCTTAGTATAGAAGGTGGCAGTAGACAGGACTAAATTTAACTGTATCTCTGACATTTCATGTCTTTAAGTAGACTCAACCAAATAGTATACAAATGTCAGCTGTTAGCTGTAAAGGGTGGAAATATGGGATTCCGTTTTCCTCTGCTTGGTAGATTTTTTTATTTTTAAATTTAAAGAATTTATTTTATAAAAGGGCCTCTAATTATGAAAACAATGCCATGTTGGTGTGGCTTGACTGAGACCGTTCTTCTCTCTAATGTCTTCATGTACTTGGCTTTCATGCTTTTGATCTTCCACTCATCCTTAATAAAACTTCAAAGTTATGTTCGAGCTATTTAAACTATTCAGTAGGCATCCGAGAAAGGGAAACTCAATTGGAGTCCTGGGGTTTTAAAATATGTTTAGTTTTGATAACATCTCATTCGTGAGTCCTTTCATCCCCAAAATATTAAGCTCTTCAGACATATTAGCTCAAGGGTTCCCACAGTCCCCCTGTGGGGTGGGATATTGGCTGTTCTTATTTAGAAGAATCTAAACAATGGTAAATTTTGATACTATATAAGTCAGGAAAAGGTAGGATTAAGTGTGTAGGTTCATGAGATCCATAATAGGTGGACATATAATTTGGGTTATTTCTCCTTTTGTCTTTCACAGTTCCATGTCCATCTTCTTCATTATTTATGTTTAATTTCTCAATTCATCGTTTCATAATCATATTAATAGTTATTTCCTCTTAAAAATTTTTTATCTGTGTTTTGGAGGATGATATGGTTTGACGGTGTCCCCACCTAAATCTCACCTTAAACTGTAGTTCCCATAATCCCCACGTGTGATGGGAGGGACCAGTTTGGAGGTAATTGAATCATGAGAGCAGTTGCCCTCATGCTGTTCTTGTGATAATGAGTTCTCACGAGATCTGATGGTTTTATTAGGGGCTTTTCCCTACCTCTACTTGCATTCTTCTCTCTCCTGCCACCATGTGAAGAAGAATGTGTTTGTTTCACTTTCTTCCATGATTGAAAGTTTACTGAGGCCTCCACAGTCATGCTGAACTGTGTGTCAATTAAACCTCTTTCCTTTATAAATTACCCAGTCTCAGGTATGACTTTATGAGCAGCATGAGAATGGAGTAATACGGAGGAACATACCTAGAGTATTTTGTAAATTTTACCGGCTGGGTGAGGTGGCTCATGCCTGTAATCCCAGGAGTTTGGGAGGCCAAGGCGGACGGATCACAAGGTCAAGAGATCAAAACCATCCTGGCCAACATGGTGAAACCTCTTCTCTACTAAAAAATACAAAAATTAACTGAGTGTGGTGGTGTGCACCTGCAGTCCCAGCTACTCAGGAGGCTGAGGCAGGAGAATTACTTGAACCTGGAAGGCAGAGGTTGCAGTGAGCTGAGATCGAGCCACTGCCCTCTAGCCTGGTGCCTGGTGACAGAGCAAGACTCTGTCTCAAAAAAAAATTTACTGTAGATTATAACTGTGTCACCAGCATAGTATCACATTATGATCACATTTCTGCCTCTGATACTTGTCCTCCTTCCCACTTGCCATTGAATTTCCATGGGAATAAAAATATCTTTCCTTTCATAATGCAGGTGCATTAGAATTCATTGTAATTTTTGGTAGGTTGCCACAGAGAGCTATAAGATCTTTTGCCAGGAAAACTGTTTGTATGTCTGAGAATGGGAGTGGATAAAGGGAGGATTTGCCATGCAAACTAACTCTTTATGTGGCTGGAATTCATTGGATAATAAAGCACCTTTCATTTTGTAGGTTGTAGACTTGGCTAGAATAAGTCCCCAAAGCTTTTCTAGGTGAGTATTCCCTGGGAGTGTTTTTGCTTTTCATTATTTTAAAGCCTAAAAATACCCCTATCATTATTTCCCATGTCCATTTCAAAATTAAGAAGTTCTCATAGACTTCATGTGAGGAATGAGAAATGAGTGAAGAAGAAAGAAGACATCAGTGGAAATGTTTTCAAAACATTCAAGATGATGAATGTTTGCACGTGCTTGTGAGTCTTTGCCTTCTGACCTTTATCCTCTTGGTTAAAGGAGGGTGGTAGCTATTCCTTGACCATGTGCCTTTCTCTTTCATTAGCTGAAAGACCAGGTGTTATTTCAAAGAATTGTCAGCTCACTGTAGGTGGATGGAGGCAAAACAGAACTGTGGCCAGGGCCAGGGACATCAGCTTCCTGAGGCCAGCCCTTGGTCAGTCTTGTTGGCCTGTGGCAGGGTCAGACACAAACATAGCAGACTCTTCATAAAAATTGAGTGAATGAGTAATTGAAGGACCAAAATACTCCTACATGTATGCTTCCTAAAACTTCCCAGTAATTTTATGCAGAAGAGGGGTGTGTGTGTGTGTGTGTGTGTGTGTGTGTGTGTGTGTGTGTATTTTCAATAGTCTGCCTTTGCCATGCCAATTTCTCATTCTAACAGATGTGATTTTATGGTCTTGACACCAGGCTGCAAGTATCCAAATATATCCAGCCTGGACAAATCTCTAAGTAAAAGCTAAATAAACCATCCTGGACCTGGAGAGTCATCGTCTTTATGTGAATCTGAGCAGCCTTCCTGCATCCTGGAGAGCAGCAAGCAGCATTCTAATGCCCAGCATCCTGGAACCGCCTGGCAGGTGTGGGTGAAAGGAGCTCTGGGCTAGCCCCGCTTCACCCATGAAGCCCATAAAGTACACCAGAGTACAGCTGAATGGGCCTGGGATCACAAGCAATTCTGCCTTGCTTTTATTGGCGCTTGCACGATAGCAGACGATCCCCTTGCTGTTGAGGATTTATGTCTCCAGCTTGCAGTTTTATGTCCCTGATATGTGCTCTTCCTCCATGTCCTGCTCTCCCCCATGCTGCATATGTGTTGTAAAATGGAGCATGTGGCGTCTGCTCAATGGTGCATGGCTTATGCATGAATAGCCTTGAAGAAATAAATGAAGGCTGCACTCGCTTTCTCTTGTTTGTGATTCAGTAAGTGTGCTTTTCTGCAGTGCAGCACAATTCAGTCCTGGCTCAGGAATCATGCTCAGGTGTTCTCCAAGCTGCATATGTCATGTGGCTTTACAGCCAGGCCCTTTTGTGTCCAACGGTGATTCACTTTTGATGTCAGCAAGCTGTGTCTTCACTCAACACGCTCCCTGTGGAGGTGAACTTTGCTTGGGAGAAATGGGTATCCTTTCCATTCATTGTTCAGACATAAAGGACCTGAACTGGAAAATACAGTGAAAAAGACACTTTGAAGAGAACCATGCCAAGAAGTGATGTGTCTACTTATTTTTCACATTAGTGGGAGTAAAGAGATTGTACCATCAGGCTGGGTGGCTCAGAGAGTTGGTCACAGATATTAGCCACCAAGAGTAGGGATTCAAATCCAATCCTCTGCACCGGGGTTTCCAAAGCCAAAGCCTTTAGAAGCTACGTCTCTTAGGGATGGGGACTTTTGCCAGCCGTTCAACCCACACCTGCTCTGCAAAACCAGCCAAGGCAATAAAGGAAAGCTGAGAGTTTGTGTGGTTATGTGGCATTACCAGAACTCAGCATATGTCTGGCATATGTGCATGCGATGGTTAATGCTGAGTATCAACTTGATTGGATTGAAGGATGCAAAGTATTGATCCTGGTGTGTCTGCGAAGGTGCTGTCAAAGGAGATGAACCTTTGAGTCGGTGGGCTGGGGAAGGCAGACCCACCCTTAATCTGGGTGGGCACCATCTGATCAGCTGGCAGTGTGGCTAGAATATAAAGTAGGCAGAAAAATGTGAAAAGGCAAGACTGGCCTAGCCTCCCAGCCTACATCTTTCTCCCATGCTGGATGTTTCCTCTCCTCAAACATCAAACTCCAAGTTCCTCAGTTTTGGGACTCGGACTGGCTTTCCTCGCTCCTGAACTTGCAGACAGCCTGTTGAGGGACCTTGTGATCATGAGTTAATACGTAATGAAACTCCCATGTGTATGTATATATCCTATTAGTTCTGTCCCTCTAGAGAACCCTGACTAACACAGTGTACATGTGATGTGCATGCTTGCATGTGAATGGGAAATGGATGGGAGGTGGGCAGTTGGGAGCAGGAGAAATGGAGGGAAGAAGAGGGAGGGCATCCTCTACCAGCCATTGTGCCGGTGTGTGAGCCCCAAGCCACTGGCTCAGCCCACTCTGTGGAGAAAGCTCAGAAAGACAGCTAGGCCCTCACAGCTAGAGCACGTGATGGAGCATGCAGTATGAGCTGGTGAAACAGGGGAAATACGTGCCATTCTCACACGAACCTCATGGACTCCATGAAGCAAAGATGCCCCGCAAATGCTCATAGACTCCATGAAGCAAAGGTCCCACAAAGGCTCTGGCAGTTATTAAAAATACAACATATGGTCTGGACTTTAAAATATTCTGAGAGGCAAGATTACTGTCCATGACTGTGCTGGGCATTTTCCAAACTACAATAATTTTTTGTTTTTGAGAAGGTGTACCCAGATATCCTTAGCTGTTAATTTTATTGTCGTGTATTTATTTTTATAAAAGGCGACAAATTCTTTGCTGATCTAAATAGCCTTACATAAACAGACAGTTCTTTATAATAGAAAATAAAAGATCATTGACTACTTCTCCCCCGGACTCCTTGATAGCCTGTTAGTGGGAGATCCTTGTCACCCTCCATTCGCCTCCTTCAGCGCCGCAGACCCCTTTAAGTTCCAGTCATGCGTGAGTGCATCTCCATCCACGTTGGCCCGGCTGGTGTCCAGATTGGCAATGCCTGCTGGGAGCTGTACTGCCTGGAACATGGCATCCAGCCCGATGGCCAGATGCCAAGTGACAAGACCATTGGGGGAGGAGATGACTCCTTCAACACCTTCTTCAGTGAAACGGGCGCTGGAAAGCATGTGCCCCGGGCAGTGTTTGTAGACCTGGAACCCACGGTCATTGATGAAGTTCGAACTGGCACCTACCGCCAGCTCTTCCACCCTGAGCAGCTCATCACAAGCAAGGAAGATGCTACCACTAACTATGCCCGAGGGCACTACACCATCGGCAAGGAGATCATTGACCTCGTATTGGACCAAATTCGCAAGCTGGCTGACCAGTGCACCGGTCTCCAGGGCTTCTTGGCTTTCCACAGCTTTGGTGGGCGAACTGGTTCTGGGTTCACCTCCCTGCTCATGGAACGGCTCTTGGTTGATTATGGCAAGAAGTCCAAGCTGGAGTTCTCCATCTACCCGGCGCCCCAGGTTTCCACAGCTGTAGTTGAGCCCTACAGCTCCATCCTCACCACCCACACCACCCTGGAGCACTCTGATTGTGCCTTCATGGTAGACAATGAGGCCATCTATGACATCTGTCGTAGAAACCTCGATATCGAGCGCCCAACCTACACTAACCTTAACCGCCTTATTAGCCAGATCGTGTCCTCCATCACTGCTTCCCCGAGATTTGATGGAGCCCTGAATGTTGACCTGACAGAATTCCAGACCAACCTGGTGCCCTATCCCCGCATCCACTTCCCTCTGGCCACATATGCCCCTGTCATCTCTGCTGAGAAAGCCTACCATGAACAGCTTACTGTAGCAGAGATCACCAATGCTTGCTTTGAGCCAGCCAACCAGATGGTGAAATGTGACCCTCGCCATGGTAAATACGTGGTTTGCTGCCTGTTGTACCGTGGTGACGTGGTTCCCAAAGATGTCAATGCTGCTATCGCCACCATCAAGACCAAGCGCAGCATCCAGTTTGTGGATTGGTGCCCCACTGGCTTCAAGGTTGGCATCAACTACCAGCCTCCCACTGTGGTGCCTGATGGAGACCTGGCCAAGGTACAGAGAGCTGTGTGCATGCTGAGCAATACCACAGCTGTTGCCGAGGCCTGGGCTCGCCTTGACCACAAGTTTGATCTGATGTATGCCAAGCGTGCCTTTGTTCACTGGTACGTGGGTGAGGGGATGGAGGAAGGAGAGTTTTCTGAGGCCCGTGAGGACATGGCTGCCCTTGAGAAGGATTATGAGGAGGTTGGAGCGGATAGTGCTGAGGGAGAGGATGAGGGTAAAGAGTATTAACTTGTGTGCTGTATTTTATACTCCATTGTCTTAGAATTGTTTTATTTTTGTTTTGTGGACCTGCCCATTATGGCCTTAAATTGTCAATAAAAGTGATGTTTCAAAAAAAAAAAAAAAAGAAAAGAAAAGAAAAGATCATTAATTTTTCCAGGGCTGCTTAAAGACTGGTATGCACCCTGGAGATTCTCTAAAACATTTCCTGTGGTACACGAACAAACATTTAAACACATGGTCCACATTTCCTTCCACACTTATTTTAATACATTTTAGGATACACATTCACATATATATCCACACATTTTTTTTTCCTGAGACTGAGTCTGACTCTGTCATCCAGGCTGGAGTGCAGTGGCGTGATCTCGACTCTCTGCAACCTCCACCTCCTGGGTTCAAGCAATTCTCTTGCCTCAGCCTCATGAGTAGCTGGAATTACAGGTGCACACCACCGCACCCGGCTAATTTTTGTATTTTTAGTAGAGACAGGGTTTATCTATTTTTGTCAGGCTGATCTCGAACTCCTGACCGTGTGATCCACTTGCCTCGGCTTCCCAGAGTGCTGGGATTACAGGCATGAGCCACCGTGCCCAGCCCAGTAATCTTGTGATAGTTAAACTCCTGTACCAGTTAGGATAGGGCAGGTTTTGCTAAGGTGATAACACCAAGCCTTAAGATTCATAGTCAGCCTGCTAGGGTGCTCGCCAGCTTTCTAAAGCAGCTTCCTTCACGTATTAGAGTAATGCCCACAGCTGCTCTAATCTTGTGGCACTTCCATGTAAGCACCCATTTCAGATCATTGCAGCAGGAGGAGAGAACGTGAAAAATCTCCGAACAGTCCTGAATATTTTCCCCAAAAATGACAGATTGTATTGGACAATATGATACACATGGGCATCCTGCCCGTTTATAGGGCGTGCTCTTGGGGAGCACTGGGAGTGGGTCCCGGTGATGCGCGATCATCTTTCTTGGATGGGGGATTACGCCCTTAGCTATGGTAGTGCAGAGACTGAGTGGTGGGTCGAGGCTTTGAAACAGATTTTTCTCACCCAGAGCTCTGCTCTGTCCACATCACTCGTGTACAGCACCCACCTGACTTGTCTGTGTGTGTCCTGGAGCATGGAGCCACGGCTACTGCAGGTGGCACAGCTGTCACTCCTTCCTTCCTTCCTTATACACATTCGCCTCATGGCTCCTGGGCTTCTGCACTTTCCTGGTCTTCCTGCCCTTCTCAGGATCCTTGCCTGGGTATTGTTGTTTCTCCAACTCGCAATGTTTGTGTTCCCTATCTTGGACCTCTTCATCCTTCTCTCCTCTCTTATTTGTCACATTCAACCTCATAGCCTCAATTATTATCTATACACAGTCAACTCAAGGCTTAAACCTCTCACTTGGAAATCTTTTTGTGCTTGAAACTTATAACTGTGTATGTGACAGTTCAGTTTGGATGTTGAACAGAGAACTGAGAGTGAATGATACCAAATACTCAATCTTCATCACCCCTGCCGTAGCCAGTCCCGGCCATCACCTGCCTGGCTTCAGCAAGTGCAACTCTGCCCATCCCGTTTCCCAGGTCAGGCATTTGGGAGTCAACTTTGATTTTTCTCACTCACTGTATTTAATCTAGAAAAATCTTGTGAACCTACCTTCATGTTATGTCTACAATGTGAGCATTTCTCACCACCACTTTGGTTTGAGTTTGTATCAACTGAGCTGTTATCAAAGCTTTCTAACTTGGCTCCTCCTTTGCAAGCCTCTTGTCCACTCCACATTCCTTTTTATTTATTTTTCCTTCATAGTAGCCAGAGGGATCATTTACAAACACATCTAATTCTAAAACTCTTCTACATAAAACCTTATAGAGCTTTCCATCTAAATCAGGATAAGTAAACACTTGTATTGTTTCCGAAAGACATAAATCTGAGCCTCTCCTGCTACCCCTCAAATGCCATTTCTACTTTTCCTGCTTTTGCTCCTCATTTTCCAGCATGATGTCCTTCTTGCTCCTAGTATGAGCAGCCAGGAACACTCCTACCTTGAACTTCTGCTCCTGTGTTCTCTGCCTGGAATGTCCTTTCATCAAATATCTGAAGTGTTCTCTTTTATGTCTCTTAGGTCTTTACATATTGATTTTGAAGTAAATGCCATTGTGGCCAGAGAGGATACTTTGTAAGCTCTGAATCTTTTTCAATTTATTGAAGCCTGTGTTAGGACCCAGAATATGATCTATCTTGGTAAATGTTCCATATGCATGTGAAGAGTGTGTATTCTGCTATTGTTGGATGGGGTTTTCAATTAAGACAGTGCCAGTTAGGCCTAGTCAGCTGATAGTTTTGTGCACAGCTTTCATATCTTACATGGTTTTTTGTCTATTTGTTGCATCAATGATTAGGAGAAGGCTATTTGTGAGTATAAGTGTGGATTTTTCCATTTTTCTTTATAGTTTTATCAAGTTTCCCTTTTTCCCATGTCTACTGAAGCCCATCAACATTTAGGACTGATACGTCATCTGATTAATCGACTCCTTTATTATTGTGAAATGATCTCTCTACCTTGTAATAACCTTTACTCTAAAATCTGTCTTGGTATTGACCTACCCTTCCAGGTCTCTAGTTTGTTTTCCGTTCCTGCTAGCCTTGTACAAATGTTTCCGACTTCTCCCTTTGAACCCATTTTTGTCTTTATATTCAACATGTTGTCTTGCACATAGCACATAGCTGACTCTTGCTTTTTGGAACCCAGTCTGACAATATCTTTTAGTTACGATGTTCAGGCAATTTATATTTGATCATTGATTCAGTTAAGTTTAAATCTGTTATTTTGCTATCTGTTTTCTACTTTTTTCAGGTGATTTTGTTCCTCTTCCCTTCTTTTTTGATATTTTTTAAATCAATTGAGTACTTTGTGATTCCATTTTATCTCCTTATTCAGCACAAGTAATAGGGCTAGCGGTATCCACCCTCAGCTTGCCACAGACTTCAGTGAGCTGCCACCCCTTCACATAATGATAAGAGTCATCCAATAGTGCATACTTTTGTTTCTTCCCTCCCAGTATCTGTCCTATTATTAAAATATATTTTACTTTCATATCTCATCTCATTCTACATTGTCACTATTTTCATTTAAAGAATCAGTAAGGCCAGGTGCAGTGGCTCCCTCCTGTAATCCCAGCACTTGGTGAGACCGAGGGAAGCGGATCACCTGAAGTCAGGAGTTTAAGACCAGCCTGGCTAACATGGTGAAACCCCATCTCTACTAAAAATACAAAGTTACCTGGGTGTGCTGGTGCACACACCTGTAATCCCAGCTACTGGAGAGGCTGAGGCAGGAGAGTCAGAGGTTGCAGGTGAGCGGGGATCCCACCACTGCACTCCAGCCTGAGCAACAGAGAATAATGTGAACAGAAAATTCATATTATTATTTTAATATTGTGAATTTCTTTCATATTATTGAAAGAAAAAATCAGTAATATTTAAATTTAAAAAATCATATACACTTGCCCTTGTAGTTACCATTTTTGGGTGCTCTTTTTTCCTGGATATAGAGTCATTTTTCCATCTCTTATTATTTTTCTTCTTTGAACATTTCTTCTAGTGCATGTTAGTTTCTCATGAATTCTCTTAGCTTTTATATATACTAAAAACTTTTCCTTTATTTATTAAATTTATTTTGGGGATAAGTAATTATAGGTAGATAGTTTATTTTTTAATGTCCCTTAAAAATGTTCCACTATCTTTTTGGTCACATTGTTTCTGTTGAGAAATCTGCTATCACCCTTTCCTGTAATTTCTGTATATAGCATGCCCTTCTCCGCTTCTGAATGCTTTTGAGATGTTCTATTTATCACTGACTCGAGCAGCTGACTGTGATGTGCTTTGTGCTGTCTTCTTCACGTTCCTTGTGCTTATTAGATCTGAGGGTTTATAGTTTTCATCAAATTTGGGGGAAAAAATGGACATTCTCCTCCTCCTCCTCCTCCTCCTCCTCCTTCTTCTTCTTCTCTTCTTTCTTCCTCTTCCTCTTCTTCTTCTTGTTTTTGTTTTTAGATGGAGTCTTGCTCTATTGCCCAGGCTAGAGTGAGATCTTGGCTCACTGCAACTTCTGCCTCCTGGGTTCAAGTGATTCTTCTGTCTCACCCTCCCAAATGGCTAGGATTACAGATGCCCAGCACCAGACCTAGCTAATTTTTTTTTTTTTTTAAGAGAGAAGAGGCTTCACCATATTGGCCAGGCTGGTCTCAAACTCCTGAACTTGTGATGCGCCCGCCTCAGCCTCCCAAAGTGCTGGGATTACAAGCATGAGCCACCGTGCCTGGCCGACGCCAGTATTCTGTATCTTCTTTTGAGCTTCGCTCCTGTCTTTATGGAACTCCAGTGACATATGTAATGAGGCTTTTGAACCTGGCTGGTGGAAACGGGCACAATTCCCAGCTCTATGCAAGCACCAAGTACTGTTCTAATCCCTTAGGGGGATTCTTCCCCTAGCCTTAGGTATAATAGTTTCCTCACTTGCATGTACTGCTCACCTTCTCTCTGAGGTCTCCTCAATCTGCTCTTCAAAAAATTAAACACTACCCCATTCCCATCCAGCCAGACACCCTCTCCTGCCTCCTTACTTTCCATAGCACTTCGTAAGCTTCTGGCATGGTGAGCTCAATAAGAGTAGGGATTTGCATCTGCTTTGTTCACTGCTATATTCCCGGCATCTAGGATGCCTACTGTGTCCCAAGCACACAGTAGATACTCTATAAAAATGTATCGAATAAGTAAATAAATGATTGGACATTTGCATGATCATTGAGTGAATACATGAGTGAATGGGCACTTGAAAGGATAAATTAATATATAGATAAGCCATTCCAGAGAAGACTGTATATATTCCTTCTTATACCAATAAATATGGATTGTGTTTTATGACATCAATGTTCTTGTTTCATTTTTATTCTATGTCTATTCTTGGTTTAGCCACAGAATCTGCCATATACATCTCAGCCTTAATTCTGGAACCAAGCAGGAGATCAGGGAAGAGATGCGTGACATCTTTCTTCTTAGGAGGAGGTGACTGGCAGGCAGCTTCTTTACCCATTGCATGCACAGAAACAAAATCTAGAGGTTCTAGAGAGATCCAGCTGATGCAATATTGAGGTAGGAGTAAATCATCAGCAAGAAGAAACCAAATAAGTAAGGGAAACGTAGACTCAGGGGAGACTGGAAAGCCAGAATGAAAAATAAGTCAGCAAAGTGTGGGAAAATACAAGATAAATTGAGGCATAAGCATTGAAAACAAAAGGGAATGTAAGGATCAAGAGGATGTATGTGCATCCAAGCACCTGAACCAATGGTGCTGCATGAAGTCTGCACTCTTTCAGCCCCCCTTCATCCTGGTGATTGGAAGCCTCTGTTCACTGGTCCTGGGATTTCTAATGCAGCCTGTTCTCAAGCCATTTATCCCAGGTTGTCATAGAAACAGGTATGCGTTTCCGACCATGAGGCCTTCTTTTGGGTTCAGAAAACATGAATATTGCATGAATAGGGCCATCATGTTTCTTCGGCTTCAAGACAGCTGTTTGGAAGAGGCATGCTCCAGGAACAGTTCTCAGGCACGAGCGCTAGAGCCCCAGGTGAGCGCCACACTCCTGTTTAAGTTCATCGTGACATGGAATGCCTGGGTCTTCTTGGGTCTGGTGGAGAAGGCCAAGTAAATCATGCTAACGTACAATAAATCATATACTTGGCAGCAAAAATTGTAAAACATCAATCGTAATTTAAAAAGCAAAATGCAGAAATTCCAGCAGCTTTGGAACAATTGAAAAGATACGGATATTTTCCAGTCATAGAAAAAAAATTTTTGAATTGTTATTGTGTGACAAAGAGTATCTTTTTTAAAGGAGCAATTTCTAAAATTGTGTTACATTGTATTTGTAAACACTCATTAAAGAGCAGTAACTGCCAACATCCGCTACAGAAAAAAAGCCTTGAAATGTGAATCGATTGTGTATTCTTTGAGATGGAGGCTTATTTATTGTCTAAATAATTTTCTGTTCTTTCAAAACAGAGGTCAAAATGGTCATTTACTGAGTCTGAGTCTGATGTGAAATTCAAACTAAACTGCAGAAATTTTGATGCAATGGCCTTTACTATAGGGCACTGATGAGCTTAGTGAATTTGGAATATCTAACATAAAACCACGAATCGTTGGCCCCTGTATCAAGTAGACAATCTGAGTACCATGAACCATTTTTCTTTGTTCTTCAGCCTCATAGATATTCATAACAACTTCTAGATACAGGCACATGGTAAGTATGTTTATGACTCTTCTGGCGAAATCATAATTCCTGGACTGCTAGCATCCATCGGTGAATTCCAAATGATGGCAAATGCCTCCACAGTATCTTCCTGAATCCAGCCTTGAATGTGTTTTTAAGTAGGAGATGTTTTAGCCATTATCCCATGGGCAACATGCACAGAGACTGACAACCGCTTCTGAGCCTCAGATCTCGTCTTAGGAAGTTCTTAAGCTCTGGTAAGTCAAGACAGAATAATCAAGGCCCATCACTTTGCTGCTTCAGCCACATCCTGAAGTGGAGAACTGAAGAGAATTTGGGGGCACTGACTGTCAGGCTGTGACCATTTTGTGTCCTTCTCTTTGCTGTTCTCATGGAAGTTCATTCCAGAATAATCCCAACTCAACAAATGGACACTTAAGATTTATGTGATGAATGATTCCTAACGATTTGGTCTAAAATGTGGGATCCTTGCGTGTGCCGTAGAATTGGCTATGGACTCGATTGTTTTAACTGGGAACACAGTTGAAATTATAATCTCATTGTAATTGAAATTACATTAAAATTATAATTACATAATTGCTTGAAATGAGGATTGAACTGTGAAGTGAGGAAGGGTTACCAAACCTACTAATGAGGTTTTATAATTTACATAATTAAGTGGAATGGCAAAGTGACAGTGATTTGTTCATGACGGGGTGATTTCTAAGAAATATGCATATACAGTCGCTCTCTCTCAGAAAATATGTAAAAGCTATGGTTGACAAACCCAATTACTGAAAACAAAGCATGTCTGGATTAAAAAATATTTACATTTCACCCCTTCCTCTTCCTTGAAGGAAACGTAGGATGTTCATACATATAGTCAGGGGGACAGGGTAGGAGTTTATCGACTAGAAATAAATGGTGCAGCTTGAGAATCATGGTGCATCAGAAGCACTCTAGAGTTGCTAAGCACACGTATCCACCACTGCCTCATTAGTTGCTGCAGACACCTACTGTGTGACTGGTGGGTGCGCTCATACCTGCCTGGCCCCAGGGAGGAGGGGAGTGTGAGCTCACAGCCTGTCTGTCCAGGGGCTGGGCTTGGAACTGGCCCAGGGACTGGCTCAGAGGAGCTGTGCGGAGTGGACAGGGAGGGCTCTCCAGCACCAGGTGCTGTCCTGGGGCTCATCTCTCCCATGCAGCAGCCTCCTCTTTTGCCCTTTCCAGAATACTAAACAAAACACAGCAAAACATCCTCCACTGAGGTTTAACGGAGGGTATATTTTTGGCTTGAGAGCAGCATGGATTTAGAGCTGACAATGCTTACACTGAGATCAGCTCTGAGACTCCCAGTTGCAGGCTTTTGATTGGAGAGCACTTATCTGTGGGCAGGTGTGCCTCACACAGCAGCTGCTTATCAGAAGAGTTTCATGTCACTACAATTGAATCGTATTCTAAATAAATTAGGTAAGCTCACTACTTAAACCGACGAATTAATGGACAGTCTTGCAAAGTAGATTTGCAAGATTTTTGATGTGGCTGTTTTTGATTTGCCTGTTTTTGATGAGCGTTTTTTCTTTATCACGTTCATGTGTGTCAGAAAACTTCCGAAGTGTACTGGATTCAGTCTCAAAGTCAGTGAGGATGATAGATATTTTACAATTTCTTAACTTTCAGATCTTTATCAACTCTAAGTTTCTCTTCCCCAATTCATATTTGGCAATGGGAATTTTGTACCAAAAAGAAGAACTTCACTTTTATTCTTCTCAAGGCTCATCTTGGTGGCCTCCACTCTAGTGATGGTGTGCTTTGCCATGACTCCCAGCTTTCTAATCTTTGTTCTGCTTTTGAATTTGCATCCCTCTCAAACATGTGTCATCTGGAGACCGTGTCTTCTGCCTTGGTCCAAATTGTTTCAGAAAGCAAAACCACAGGGGCCTGCTCCAGGGAGACCGTGCCCAGGACAACACTCCCATCGAGAGCCTAGGGATCATTGTTTGGGGAAAAGAAGCAAACTGTCTTTGAGTCAACAATCTACGCTCTGAGGTTAGCAAGTTTCTGGGTTCATTCAAAATAGTGTCATCCACGCCCTGATATGCAAAGCATTTCAGTCTCTCCTGCTCCTGCCAACCCAACCGAGCCTGACGTGGTTACTCCTGAAGACAGCTGGACCTTTTCCTTCTTCTTGTTTCCTTAGACTTGTGCTAGAAATTAGTCCCTCTCATGTTCACTTTACTAAGCTAAAATAAGTTTAAAAAATTATGAAAAAATCCCTTCTCTAGAAGGAAGCAAGAAGAGAAGTTACAATCTTCTAGTTTGTACCTTCTCCAAAGTCCAGAGAAGCCTGTGAGAGTTTTAGTTTTCTGTTTGGAATTAAATAAATAAATAGATAAGGTTGAGTTTAACATTTATTTTGGGGGGGGCAGTGAGGTGTTTATTTATACACTTTGATTTGCATAACGCCTTCACTGGCTAAATACAGACCTTATGCCCATCACAAATTTGAATTTGCAGATTCCTCAGGGAGGAATCTCTCCCCAAACAGGACAGTCCACCCATGTGTTCAATTGGACTCTACAGGTGGTGGGCAGTGACTGTGTCTTCTGGTGACCTGCGCTAACATCATCCTCGAAAGTCAAGCGTGTCCGACCCAGGCAATGTCACCAGCATGGCTCAGCCTTCCCCCTGGGAAAACCTCAACCAATATTCACTCTGTTGGTCCCTGGGGCCTCCCATTGGGTCACACTTTTCCGTCATTGAGGACCCCTTCTTAACTCAATGGCACTGTGAACCACGTTGGGATTTAGAAAAAGGAACAGAGGGCCGCTCTTCTCATCTGGGTTCTGGATTCCGACTGTCACGTGACCTGGAAAGAAAACGAGAGGTGTGAATGAACTCTGAAGGGCCCAGGTGCCTTGATGAATGGCCTGGTCATCCTCAGGTAGGCTGGGGCTCAGACCTCTGCTTTCCTGGAAAGCTCAGAGAAGCTTCTCAAGACATGCATGGTGACTCATGCCTTTAACCCCAACACTTGGGAGGTTGAGGCAGGAGGCTCACTTGAGCCCAGGAATTTGAGATCAGCCTGGGCAACATAGTGAGACCTTCATCTCTACAGTTTTAGTTTTAATTAGCCAGGTGTGGTGGCAAATTTTGGCTGACTGAGGTGCAAGGGTTGTTTCATCCCAATTGAAGGCTGCAGATGAGCTATGATGATGCCACTGCACTGCAGCCTGGGCGACAGGGTTATTTGTCTCTAAAACAAACAAACAAAAAAGGAGGCACTCAGAGGAGTAGAGAGCTGCTCTCCTTGGACATGGCATGGGCCATGTGTTGTGACAGCCATGCCTGTGATAGCTGGAGTTTGACTTTGAGGCCAAGCCTTTGACCAGCTACACAGAGAGAATGGCTACCCCTCCCTGGTGAGCGTTTCCACCATCAGAGCTTGCCTACCGGATGTCTTCCACCTGCTCTGGGGCAAGTTGGATGCTGGGGTTGCCCCATGATCCTGAAGAAAGAACTTGATAGAGGCCAGGTGCAGTGGTTCATGCCTGTAATCCCAGCACTTTGGGAGGCCCAGCCAGGCAGATCACGAGGTTGAGAGATTGAGACCATCCTGGCCAATGTGGTGAAACCCCATCTCCATTAAAATACAAAAATTAGCTGGGGGTGATGGCATGCACTTTTAGTCACAGCTACTCAGGAGGCTGAGGCAGGGGAATAGCTTGGACCCAGGAGGCCAAGGTTGCAGTGAGCTGAGATTGTGCCACTGCACTCCAGCCTGGCAACAGAGAGACTTTGTCCAAAAAAAAGGAAGGAAGGAAGGAAGGAAGGAAGGAAGGGGAGAAAGAGAGAAAGAAATTGACAGAGATGAAAAGGGAACTAGCAGGAAGCATCCAAAGATGCAGGGGAGAGGTGCAATGGCTTTTGCCAACCAATATGTTTTGGGGAAAACATGAACTTTATTAGACATGAACCTTATTATTATTCCCTATGAGTGTTTATAGAGAAATAAAAGAAAATCTAAATGACAGAAATGAACACAGTTTTTCCGTTTCAAAGCTGGCCTATTTAGTATGAAATAAGTCCTGGCTGAAGTCTGCACTTAGCACATTTTCAGCCCAAGGCTTAGCTGACTTTGGAAGCGTAGAGTGATGGAACTGTGTGTGACCATCGCTTCAAAACCCACAGACACAGCCCAGGAAATAGAGCAAAAGCCAAGAGATAGCTAGCAGGAAGCGAGGCTGAAGGATTTGAGAGAAAGGAATCTTGTCACACCCTGCGGTTCAAGTGAAGAGCGATAGTGGAGAACGTAATTGAAAGGCTTGGAGAAAGTGGCCCACAAAGCCATCACTGAGAAATACCGATAAATTTCAGACCAGGAGCAACGTTTCTACATTTTTACGAGATCCTGAAACTCTGGGGCAACGGCGGATTTGTCATTGCTGCCGTGATACCCTGAACTTATCTACTTCAGCATATACCTTTTACGTACAAGCAGTTTGTCATTTTGGTCATTTCTGAGGGTTAGGCTGGAATTTGTCTTTCTGTTATCTGTGTTTACAGAGCTTACTGTTGGAAAAAATTGAAAGCTTTGGAAGTTCATCACAAAAGATAAATTTCAAAAGCCAAAACTTTCTGGATAGTGTGACAATCCCTAGCAAATTTATTTTATTTTCTGGTCTGAGAGAAAAGCAAGTGTGTTGTCATGGCCGTGGCCTTGAACCTACTAAAACCTCACCTGTGCGGGAGTCCCGTGGTAGAGCTAACATTGACGGAGCCCTGGGGGAAGCGCCCCGCAGGAGCAGTTGTTAAGGGTCAAAGGCCGTGTGCCCTGCGGTATTCGCCTATCTCTTTTTCCCGACTAATTTTGGGTGGGAAAGGAAAGAATATATCTGACAAAGTTAAACTGTATGATATTTCTGAGTCTTTAGCCTATAATACACAGAAAGTCACACCTATTATATTTCCATCATCACCATAATAAATTACCCCAGATATAGCAGTTTAAAATAGCACAAATTTATCATCTTACAGTTCCGTAGGTCAAGGTTCAACATGAGGCTGGCAGGGATAAGACCAAGGTGTTGCAGGCTGTGTTTGCTCCTTTCTGGATGCTCCCGGGAGAATCCATCCCCTCGACTTTTCCAGTGTCTCGGGCTCGTTCATTCGGATTGCTGGTGGAATTCGGCTCCCTGAGCTCCTGGGACCCAGGTCCCTGCTTTGGCGCTGGCTGTCAGTTGAGGGCTCTCCCAGCTTCTCCAGACAGGCTTCATTCTGTCGCTCATGGTCCACTTCCTCTGTCTTCACAGCAAGCAGTGGTGGGTGGATTCCCTCTCACATCACAACTCTGCTTGTGAGGGTTTGAGTGGATTAAATTGCATCCATGAAGATTTCAAGATCCATCATCTTAATCTCATCTGTGAAACTTCTTTTGTGGTGTAGGGTCACACAGCACGGGTCCCAGGGCTAATACATTCATCTTTGCATGGGGTCATCATTCTCCCTATTTTCTCTATTGTACAGAATGACATATTGTATGCATTCACCCCACCTTATTTGTGTTATTAACTTCCTATTGTACTAAAAATGTAATACCAAGTAAGACTGGGCTAATATTTATCTTGCATACTAAAAGTGAGTAATTTTGTGCTAATTAAAAATATTCTTACTTATTTAACATTATCTTCTAAAAGCTTTACCTAGTGGGGTCATTAGGATATGGTTAAAATTATTAAAACTGAATTGCTTTAAAGTATATTTGATAATCCACTAGTCTTTCTAATTCAGGCTAACCTCCACTATTCGCTGACATCAGATATACCTAGGAAGCTACTGCACACCTGTGTATGCCTGGGGTCTGGGCCTTAGCCTGCAGCTTCCCAGGGTCCTGCTCAGCTGGGATTCCCAATGCTCTTTACTCAGGGGTACTGCCATTCTTCTCAATCTCTTCTTTCTTTCAAAGAACTTGTTTAGTATGTGGCTTCCCCACTGAAAGTTATGAGGGCAAGGATCACCCGTGCTCTGTCACCGAGCATCCAAGTCTCGTGCACTGTGACTACGGAAAGGCAGGTGCTTCATAAACGACGGAAGGCTCAAGCTATGGGACTGAACCAATGGATGCCCAGGTGGATGGATGGATGGATGAATTGGTGGTTCTGTAGAACAGTTTTTTGAACTGAGAAGTATTTTCAACCCAATAACTCTGGCTTTCATTCAATACTCAGATTCTGCGATCCTGTAAGTCTGGCTCTATTAGGAAAATGATCCTTCCTACTACCCTACTACTTAGATACTTCCCGATGCTGTATTGTCACGTCCGTTGTTTCTTCAGTCTACCCACAGCTAGGATAGATAGATCTCAACCTTGTATGCAATACTAAGAAGGGAGACTCAAAAGCTAATTAGTTTGAAAGAAAGGTCAGAATTCCAGGCTTTTAATTTGCAGTCCCATACATTTGTTCTCTGTTGTCTTGTGCACAATCAACAATCCACCAAGCTATCGAACCCACACATATGCAAATATTGACAGAACGTGTGGACTAATGTCCAAATTCTGGTTTTAAAAAGTGGAGGTAGAATTTTTCCTGAACCGCAAAGGTGAACGCCAAGCCCCAGCGAGGGCTCTGTGTTTGAGTAGGAACATCAGGGGCTTCAGCCATCTCTTCCAGGATCGTCCCTTACACAAGGTCTTTCTTCACCATGTAGGTCTTGATGAATATTGTATTTTTACAATATATTAAATACCAATACTATACTTTCAACATAAGAGGAAGACGTGTCTAAAATATGTGGTTCAAGGGACTGTAGCTCTCTAAAAAGTTCCAAGTCCAAAATCATAATTTCTACATGTTGAGAGTCGGTCTTACTGGTCTCAACATGTATTCTGGCTTCCCCCAGAACCACTGCAGAGAGAAGAGCTGAGCAGCTTGTCCCGAGTCTGAGGCGGCACGTTAGAGACCAAGACCAGAAGACATTGTCAAATCCAGTAGACCACCATGCAGGTCATGTTTACTATGTGTCTTCTTTCCCTCGAAAACCCTCACAGTGTTTCTGTACATCTTAGCTTTAGTCTCCATCATATGACTTTTGCCTTTTTTCCTGCAGTTAAAAATAAATTTATTTAGGAATCATTTTCCTGCAAACATAACCCTTCAGTGCTACCATTTGCAAGAAGGTACTTTTTTCTGTGAATCCTTGAAGGACAAGAGCCCTCAAATCCTCCCTCTCCAAGAGGAGCCTGGTGTACCTTCCCTCAGACCCACTGAGATGGGCACCTACTCCCATTACGCCCCTTTCTCCAGCAAATGCAGACTATTTTATGACACTTGATGGTACTAAGCTTTGTTTCCCAAGAGATTGTTATTCTGTGTTCCAAGTGTCTGCACCTTGACAGATCTACACCATGTGAACTTCTGGAGACCATTTGCACTGTGTCCTCAGATTGGAGCCTCTGCAAGCTGCTACCAGAGAAGCCAAGAAGCCTCGTGGTTTTTCTTTCATAGGAAGACATATGCCACAAGAATGGAAGCAGCCTCACGAAGGACCAATGCTTACAGAAATCCCTGCCATTTGCACTCCAGGATTTTGGAACATGTTAATTCTCTTGCTGTTTTTATTTCAGTGTCTGCTTTTGAGAGCCAACCTGGCTGTCAGGGACTATTACCCAGGGTAAAGTGTTTCCATGGAAACCTCCTGCTGATGCATATTGGCCAGATCTTCATTTTGAATCTGGTTTGTAAATAATCATTAAGGGTTTGCTTTATCATATTTAAAGATAGAATAGGAAAAGAAACAGGAGGAGAGGAGAAAGAGGAAGAGGAGGAGGAGGAGAAGGAAGAAGATCAGAAAAGCACGTGCCTTCAATGTATTGTTGGCTATTAAGTTAAATTGGCTTATTTCAAGTTTCTTTTAGCAAGATTTTCCTCTAAGAAACACTGTAATATTGATTGTCTGAGTGTACACATCTAGAAACGTTTTCCTAAGTAAGAGGAAATGGCTCTGTAAAGTGCTTGTATTTGGAGAAAAAACAGCAATGAACTGCTTCTCTGTGAGGATGAGCTCCACAGGCACGTGGGGAAGCACACTGGGTGTTTCAGCAGGTGTGTGGGGACACGTGGTGACATAGTGACTTACAGCAGGATCACATCCAGCTCTGCTTTATGTGGAAACCGAGCACATCGTGAATTAACTGTCATGCTCCATCCATGTTCACCAAGATATGTAAACATGTGCTGCTTTCAGGAGGGTAGTACCTCTATCTTCAGTGACATAAAAGATACAAAAAATGGATAAGTGGATAAGATTCCTGCATTATCTTCCAATAATGGAGACTGGTGGGTAATAAACAAGATAATTTGCATTATTTATCTTTGTAGAATTAATATCACTCCTTTAATAAGATACTGTACTTGTAACTGGATTTTATTGGTCTTTAGTTTTTAATGACACAAAAACTCATTAGATCCACACTATCTACAGTCTCTAGTCATCTTTTTGTAAAATGAATCAGGTTATAATAATTGAAGTTTTCTTTTCTTTTTTTGAGACGGAGTTTCACTCTTGTTACCCAGGCTGAAGTGTAATGGCGCGATCTCGGCTCACTGCAACCTCCGCCTCCTGGGTTCAGGCAATTCTCCTGCCTCAGCCTCCTAAGGAGCTGGAATTGCAGGCACGCGCCACCATGCCCAGCTAAGTTTTTGTATTTTTAGTAGAGATGGGGTTTCACCATGTTGACCAAGATGGTCTTGATCTCTTGACCTCGTGATCCACCCGCCTCAGCCTCCCAAAGTTCTGGGATTACAGAATAATTGAAGTTTTCTTCATGTTTCTCTTAGAAAGACTTCTCCAAAACATGTAACAATGTCTCCAAGATGACTGTGTTGCAGCCACAGCTCCTGCTTCAAGACGGCTTCTTCAGAGAGGCATCCTCCCATGGGCAGGTTGGGGCCCTTCCTTTTGATTCAGTCACACAGTAGCCAACTCACCTCCTTCACATGTGTAATGAAAATAGTGTTTGAACAATGAGTCAGTCAGGGTTCTCAGTTGTAAGTCACAGAACAACATCTGGTAGATGTAGGCAAAAAATGATTGTATTTAAAGGATGTTGGGGATAGCACAGACTCCCTGGAAGGACCGAAGAGTCAGGTGTAAGGCTGGGCACAGCCAGAGACGATCGGCGTTGAGGAGACCCTCAGACCACACTCAGCTCTGGGGGCTGGAACAGCCACGAGGGAAGGGCTTGGGGCTGGACCTCAGACCATGTCCTTACTGTGAATGTGATCTCCCCATAACCAATAAGTATTTTACGGGGTCACCAGGATCCCATGCACACCTCTAAGCTGGGAGATTAGGGCATGTATTTGTGCCCCAGATCTGAGAGGCCTGGACCGGGGAGCTGGGGGACAGGGTCTGCAAATGAATGGAGACGGTGCAGTGGCTGAGCAGCCAAAACACACTGGCAAAAAAATCCACTGAAGGCAGTTATTTAACTCATATCTTCCTCACTACATGATAACCTCCATGAGATCAGGGCTGTGAAACCCTGTGAATCCCAGGACTCGTCAGAGAGCAGCACTGAACCACGAACACATGAGCAGTGGGCTAGACTGAGAAACGCACTCGGACGCATGCCTGTGGCCATATTATTACTGTTGTTACTACTATATGTTGTAACCTCCACAGTCCTAGCCGGGTTCCGGGGGTTACTGGATAGTTCATAATTACCACCTTACTGGTTCATTGTCTTGGATCAGATTCCCAGCACACAGTCCCCTGTGTTTACTCTTTTTGGCCTCACTAGTGGAGCCATTCAAGATCTGAAACACAAAAAAACTTTATTATTATACTTTAAGTTCTGGGGTACATGTGCAGAACATGCAGGATTGTTACATAGGTATAAACGTGCCATGATGGTTTGCTGCATCCATCCCCCCATCATCTACATTAGGTATTTCTCCTAATGCTATCCCTCTCCTATCTGCCCACCCTCTGCTATTTCCTCCCAACCCCTTAGCCCCCCACCACCTGACAGTTCTCAGTGTGTAATGTTCCCCTCCCTGTATCCATGTGTTCTTATTGTTCAACACCCACTTATGAGTGAGAACATACAGTGATTGGTTTTCTGTTCTTGTGTCAGTTTGCTGAGAATCATGGTTTCCAGCTTCATCCATGTCCCTGCAAAGGACATGAACTCATTGTTTTTTATGGCTGCATAATATTCCATGGTGTATATGTGCCACATTTTCTTTATCCAGTCTATCATTGATGGGCATTTGGGTTGGTTCCAAGACTTTGCTATTGTGAACAGTGTCACAATAACATACGTGTGCATGTGTCTTTATAACACAATGCTTTATAATCTTTTGGGTGTATATCCAGTAATGGGATTGCTGGGTCAAATGGTATTTCTATTTCTTGATCCTTGAGGAATTGCCACACTGTCTTCCACAATGGTTGAACTAATTTACACTCCCACCAACAGTGGAAAAGCGTTCCTATTTCTCCACATCCTCTCCAGCATCTGTTGTCTCCAGATTTTTTAATAATTGCCATTCTAACTGGTGTGAGATAATATCTCAATGTGGTTTTGATTTGCATTTCTCTAATGACCAGTGATGACGGGCTTTTTTCCATATGTTTGTTGGTTGCATAAATGTCTTCTGAAGGACAGCAATAACGAGAAAGAAGCTGATCAGTGTATATTTAAGGTGATTTTTCCCCTAATAGTATCCACTGTTACAGGCATTGGCTGACCTTGAGGAATTTTAAGAGGCTACTTGGAAATAGCTCTGCCCACAAGAAGGTTCTCAGCTACCCTGCTGGATCCCCTGTGCTGAATGTGATATTAGAACAATCCCAATAGCAAATATCCCGGTTAACTATGAGAACAAACTTTAATTCCAAAACCACTCATTAGGAAAAAAAAATAATAGATGCTTGCACCAAAAAACATTCACTTGGCAGGACACCAAATACCTCTCTTGGTTTGTGTCAATTTTGCCTGGAGGCAGGTAAGCAGACCAAATTTCTCCTTTAGATTCTTTGAGCTTTAATAATTTTGTAATGATTAACATACAATTGGGCAGCTTGAAAATTTGACAAATGATTCATTTACTTTAAAAAAAATGTAAGAAACAGCTTTCTCTTGCCACAAAGGAAAAACAGCTCTGCTAATAAAAACATCACAGTGTGGGAAACTTGTCTATAAAAACACACAACTACGTTTTTCCTTTTAACTTAAACTCACCAACATGCAAACATATGGTCTAAACCACACACTCACCGGCTTTCATATTTATGAGTATTACTGAGCAGGAAGAGGGTTGAGCTATAGTGTATTCTTCTATCTCCAGGCTTTTTAAAATAGGAATCATGCCCCATGTTCACTTTGCATTTTCTATATTATATATTAGATCTATCTGTCTATTTTCTTTTTCTTTCTTTCTTTCTTCAAATATCTATCATCTAGCTACCCAACCACCTAACTATTCTAGTTGTAATTAAAAATAATGCATAGATGAATGCACAATGAAAACATAGACAATACGTATCTCCATAATGTACAAAGAGTATTCCGCAGTTTTCTTATTTTAGGAAATGTATTTACCTTCTAACATTTAGAGACTCATAGATTCACAGAGTCAGAAGGCCCCGTGTGATCACAGAGTATCTAAAGTGCCTCCTTATCTCCAAAATGAAGACAGAGGAATCTCAGAGCAAAGAAAGAGCTGGTCCAAACTCGCTTGCTTCTTAACAGCCTGCTGGACTAGAATGCATTTTAACCTCACCTGACCATTTTTCCCATTTTTATTTCAATGGTGTAGGTATCACACCAGAGGAAGTCAAAGTTAATTACACATCACTCTTTTGTCATCGTCTGTTTTAGCATGGTTTCCATGGTACAAAACAGCAAAGACTCTCCGAGGAAGGTCTGAAGTTGCTCCCTATGATGGTGGTCCCATCCCAGGTAGCTGGAGAAAGCTCTGGCTCTGCCCTATGTGGAGATCACAGTGGTAGGATGGGAAAAGTCATTGCTAATGGACAGAGAGGGCTCATCTCATCTACTTTGCTATTGTCCATTCCACCCTTAGCTCTCTGTTCATGAAGATCAGCTGTTTACTTTCTTCTGGTTGTCTTAGCTAGGATGAGCTTTCTATTCAACAATTGAGATTGCTTCTTTCATAATGAGACCCAACTTTGTTGTTTCCTCTATAATGAGGCCCTAGCTCATTATTATTTTATTCCTGTTTCTGTTTTCATTTCATAGTGTTCAAAGATTATAAGTAATATCATCTCATTAATTCATTGCTGGCAGGAACAAACACCCAGAGATGTATAATTATGATGACTTTGGCACAAATCTTTAGCAGAATCTGGGGAATTTTGCCCGCAATTCCAAAGTATCTGTGCCTGTGGAAATGCTTCATAAAGCAAGCCACCAAATTACCTCTAACTGCTTTTATTATGGTGAACGATGGTCTTTCCAAAGCAGTGCATATAGTATTACACAGGATGCAAAAATGGCATTGGCCAGATCGTTATCTAAATATTTTTTGAGTGTTTGAGGGAAGTATTATTGTGCCAGACAGAGGACAGAGAGGTTTTTAACTGTCCCACAGCATCCCTGACATGGCCACGGCTTCTCAGTTGGAAAAGATGTCTCAGTGAAAACTTTTCCAAAGGTTGATGGACTCACCCCCAAGTGCAAATTCTATCAGCAGTTCCTGTGTGTGACAGTTGCTAGAAGGAGAGCTTGATGCATAAACAAACAGGCTCTGGGGAGCTCCCTGAACCACATTTATTAAAATGCAAAAGTTTGATCTGATAAGCTGACTGTTTCGGAAATAATTTTTACTCAACAGAAACAATCTCCAAATAGAGAGCTAAGCCTGAACGACCATATTTCCCCGTTGTGTGTATCAGCAAGCGTATGATTAGCAGTGACATCCCAGGGATTTGTCACGGCTGAGCTAGCAGCAGGATAAGCCCAGTTAGCAGTCCTAAAATTCTGATTGTAAATGAATGCAATAAAATGCCTAGAGTTGTTAATGAGAATAAAATGTCTCTAAGCTTCGTATTAGTTTATATGGTTTTTCCCCATAATTAAACCTCCAGATAGCTTCTTCCATTCAACTTCACACAAGCTTCATAAAAGCATTGTCAACTAGTTTCATAAACTACTGTGGGAATACTAAAGACACACGTGATTTCTTCATCATTTAAAGTCCAAGCCAATCATTAAATTATCCCATAAGTTTTCACAGAAGCAGAGAAGCTAAAAAGCTTACATAACGTCACGTGATTGCATTCTCTTTTAGAGGTCACTGCTAAAGTTCCCTTCCCCTCCCCTCCCTGCCCCTTCCTTCCCCTCCTCCTCTCTCCTTCCCTTTCCCTCCCCTCTCCTTTTTCTTTACTGATAGGGCCTCACTCTGTCACCCAGGCTGGAGTGCAATGGCGCGATTTCTGCTCACTGCAACCTCCATCTCCCCAGCTCAAGTGATTTTCCCACTTCAGCCTACTGAGTAGCTGAGACTACAGGCCTGTGCCACCACACCCTGCTAATTTTTCATCTTTTTTTGTAGAGGCAGGATATTGCCATATTGCCCAGACTGGTCTGAAACACCTGAGCTCAAGTGATCTGCCCACCTCAGCCTCCCAAAGCGCTGGGACTACAGCCGTGAGTCACCACACTTGGCTTCTGTTTCTTTTTAATATTAAGGTTAATATAGTAAATTTTAGGTTAGTCATTCACTTTTTTCTTAAGAATCGCTTTCATATATTGCATCATTCTTTACACATAAAGAATGTTTTTTTCTATTTAAATGTGTTTTTTTCTATTTAAAGATTTTTGCATGTCACCATAATCAGAGTTCTGTAAAAGTTCTGTTGCAAGAAACAGAAATATAATTCACCTTTCCACAGGGACTGTTCATTTGCTAAGCCAATAAGTATTCAGAAAGTTTCTCTCTATTGTGATTTTCAAGAGACGTGGGAATATAAAAGACTGGTAGAGTACAGTGATACCGTATAGATGTTCAAAGCTTAATTGAGAAGATATGGCATAAATAAAGGAGGAAATGGTGGAGCAATTATCTGACTGTCTTTCTGAGAAAAACGTGAATAGAGCCAGAGTGGCTAGATCCACTTTCTCCTGTTGCCATGACATTTGCCTCCATTTTCAATGCAGCAGCATCCCCAGTAAGGTATTGGTGACTCTTTGATTTTTTGGGTTCTCTTATTTCAAGTATCTGACATTTAAAAAGAACACTTAAAAATATCAACACAAAATGTGATTTATATCTCGACAGTGAATCAGAACAACTTGAAATGTCTCTCGCTCAGGCAAATGGTCTTGGTTCACTGGTCTTCTAAAATGATATAAATGATACCTCTCTTTTCTCTGCCTTGGGGAGAGTGGTTGAAATTGCATGTCAATTTATAAGTTGCTGTCAATTCTTCTGCCTTTTAATGATATCTCTTAACTCTTCTGTTGAGACTTCAAAAAAATACATTTCATTAAACTAATTCTTATTTAAATATCTTGCCTATCCTCCAGCTTCCTGTAATTCTGATCACTCCCCAGGCTGCCTCCACAGGCATGAGACAGGAGTAAATGAGCACAAGCATTCAGTATTTCTACTGCCATTGACAGTGCCAATGTTTCCCAACCCTGCTCGGAAATAATAACTGTGCAATTCATGACCAAAGGACGCGGTTCCAAAGCCTCTCTCAACACACCCCAAATCTTGCATTTCTGGCCTTGGATAGCTGGCCCAACTTTTAAACACCTGTTACTGTGGCTTGCATGAGTGAGTTCTAAAGCTTGTCAATATTTATGTTTATTTTCGAAACTTGGAGAACTTAAATGACAGATTCTATTGCAGCTGCACCTTTCTGTTACAGACTGTTTGTAGTATTTTCTACAAGGACTTTGTATATAGTAACGATAAAATGTTTATCTTTTTCTTAGTGAGTGATTATTGCTAAAAAGAAAAGGCAACTCATATACCACAAAATAGGGCTTTTTTCTTTTGCCATTTAAATGTTAGATGGCTTATTATAATCTTTTTGTTTATATTCTAAATATTTGTCTTGTCACTCTAGAATACGGGTTATGTAGAACTTACTATATATGGAAGTAGTTCCTTTAGAGGGATTTGTTTTTTGTTTTGTTTCGTTTTTGCTTGAGAGGGACACCTTGACTCACATGAGTAAAGGGAAATGGGAGAAAAGTCCAACAACTCAGTGATGCCTGCATATTTCAGAAAAACTCCTGACACAACTCCAAGACACGCTGGATTACAAAAGGCAAGGCACTAGGACAGTGCCCCGTCCCCCGCACGTTGGAAATTGCTCTTTCCCATGGGTAGGAGGCACCTACACATGGCTCTGGTGGGCACTGCTGGATGCTCGGAAGATCTGAGAGCCACCTGAGGGAGGGTCTGCATGAAGAACTGCAGGGTTCCCTGGCAGTCAATCTACCTGGGAGACAAGGGCTCCACGCCCTGTGCTGGAACAAGGTGCCAACCTGAGAGGAGGATGATTCTGAGCACGCCTGGCATCTGCCATGATGATCCTTCCCTGAGCCCAGCCAGTCAGGGACCCACTCAGAGGTGCCCTGCAGAGGTAGGGCTGCAAGTAAAAACTAAAAGAGCCATCTCCCTGACAATGAACAATGACAGGGGCCCCAGGCAGGTCACTTTGGTGACATATTATCATTTCCGTGTACTGAGGGCAGATGTGCATCCTAGTTCTTTGCATCCGGCTGTAGAAAACCACTTTGTCTACATGAAAGTCTGCCTGGATGAGGGTAAGGATGCCTGGCTCCGAGAGCCGAGGACAGCAGGGGCTCTCAGGGTGTGACGGACAGATGACATTTGAGGGTCTGGCCAGACTGAGTGAGGAGCACATGGTGAATACCCCTTGGGGCTTTCCAGAGACAGATGGGGTATGTTTTGTTCCTGCATGACCATGAGGGGTGAGAGCTGCAAGTCAGCGCATGTGACCACAGGGCCGCTGGTGTCCCAGTGAGGCTAGGGAAGCTGGTGGCTCTTGCTGAGCTATTGAGATCTGAGGTGACCCAGCACGTGGCCAGCTTGTATGTCCCAGGGCCTGTAATAAGAGGATCCAGGGCACTTCATGAACTAAAGTGGAAGGCAAAGTATCTGATCAGTATTCCACATGACAGACAGGATGAAAGGATGCACCAGAAAGCTACCTCTTCATGAATGTAACAGCACTGAGGACCAGTAACCCATTGCTGCCTGAAAGTTAATTCTTGTGTAGTGTTTCATGACATATGAAATGTCCCTTGGTCTAGCTAGATTTTAGAAAGTGGGAGATTGGCCAATGGTTTCGACAACTGGTATGAAAGTACAAGAAACTGTATTTCGTGGCGAGAAGATGCAGCACACAGGAACTGGTGTAACTGGTCAGGGATGTAAGAGAGGAGGGGCCTCCATGCCTCTGGATCGCTCCCACCAGCTGTGCCTTCCTCACCCACACCAGGGCTCCGTAATCACCACTCACAATCTGATGGAATTTACGCGTGCATTTGAATTCACACAACTTGGGTTCCTTTGAATTTATACAACTTGGGACATGTTGTACCTTCTTAGAGAGTCCACGGGGATCAGTTCTAAAGGAGTAGTCTGTTTCTCACTCATCTTGGGGATAGCAAGATGTGTTCTACTTGCATTAGAGAGAGAGACTAGACCTGGGGTCATTTCATAAAGCATGAAATAGCACACAAAAGCTAAGACCCTGCCCTTAGAAACTTGCCTATCGTTGGGAATTCTCAAGTCAGGAAAGTCTGCCACATGCCGGGCTCTTGGCACTAGTGATGATGTGTTTAAGGTTCCGCTGAAACACCTCCTGAAATAGTTTATATTGGAGCTCCAAATAGTCACTGAATGGCCCCAAACTTATAGGACCCCTCCAAGGATGTCATAAGACTGAATGAAGTCATGCTTAGAAGAAAAGGCTCCCGTGTGCTTGACAAACACCCATTCTTCTCAAACCAAAAATGGGTTTTACGTCCTCGGCTTCTTTTCCCCTGTCGATCTCCTCCTTGGAGTCTGTGCTCATCGGTGCTCTTGACTCAATCTCTGCCAGGCTTCCTGTTTCTCCCCTCGCCCAGACCCCACACTCTGGAGTGCTGTGTCCTAACAGGTCAGGCAAAGAGATCCAGATTCTACAGCAAGGAGTGCCTCGGTGGGGGGAGCCTGAGTGGAGAAACATCAGTAGGAAGCACTTGGAGATGCTGGTCGGCTTAGCCTGGCTTTCTTAAAAGAAGAGGTTCTTCACCTTTAATTAACATCCGTTCCATGAATTTCCCCTCTGGAACGTCCTGCCCTGAAACTCTTCTCTGGACCTACCAGCACTCACCGGGCAGAGCCCCTCAGGTCACCACTGCACTTGAAGGCTTATGTTAGAAAGCCCAGCGTGTTGTGATGACTTGGAAGCCTGTAACCTGCAGTCTTTGCGTCACTTTTTTTTAACAAATACAGCTGAAACTACATAGGAGCTCTTCCTAAGCACACTGATAAAAAGGACAGGGTGTGATTCTTGGAGCACTCTCAGCATGACAGGTAGTTTCAGGTACAATGAGAAAATTAAGATGACGTGGTCTTCTGTGACGCTGGCCATCCTCAGGCAAATATTAAAATGTGATTGAGGAATGAGGGCAAAGCACTTAAACACCAGGGTGAAAGAGAGAACAAAAGATCCACTCTAACTAGACCCTGGGCTGGCGGAGAAACTGGAGGCTTCTCTTCTTCCATGGTTCTCCTCGAAGTTTTTGTCATGTATGGTCCCTGCATCGGGTGTCAGGTGCAATTCTGGCAGCAAAGGGCCAATATTTCTGGGACTCCTCCCACGCCCTGGGTTTGGAAGCTTATGGAACCAAGGGAAAAACCTAATCACTATTGTCCCTGTGGTCCATGCCATTCCGTGCTACCTGCTGACCTGTTCACCTGTCTACCAAGCAGAAATATCTGCTAATTTAACAGAAGATAGAAGAGCCCATGACTCGGTCTCTGCACACTAGAGTGGACCGATGCAGGGTTAGTCATTTGGCTCTGTATTCAGTGAAGGGAGAAGAGCTGCCAGAGGAAGTTTCCACAGCGTGTGCCCTGAGAACCTCTGTTTTACAGGTTGTCAATTTTCAGAAGGCTTACATTGCCTTTCTACTTAGCTAGAAAGCAATATTAGTGGTCTTTCAAATGATGGATATCCATCCTTTGCTAAATCCTAGCACCCTTTGAGATGCAAAACTGCTACTATCTTTTGAATATGAGCAGATTATTTTTGGAACCTACGTATCTCTTGGTATCTCTTGATTTGGCTTAGAGTTCATGTTGATGAATAATTCCATTGGGAGGGAACGCAAAGAAGTAAAACCGTATTGGAAGGGTTAAACTCCGTAAAATGCCTCATCGTGCTTGCAGGAGAGATCTGTAGGTCTCCATTGTGCAAATGAGTTTAATTCCTATTTAAAGGGCTTTCACTTAAATCCTCCTGTTATCCCTAAAGCATGCTAAAATTACCAGACATGTGGAGAATTTGAAGTGTAAAATCCTTCTTAAAGAGAATTTTTGTTTGTAATGAGAGAATTGCAAAGAGACAGAGAGAGAAAGAGAGAGGGTAGAATCAAGACAGAAATTTCATACATTTGAATACTGTATATACAGTAATTTTTTTCCCATCCTCACCTCAATGAGATGCCTTGGACTTCAGGATATCACAACTGAGAAAATTAGTTCAGAAACAAGAGGACAACCTAGACAAGCATTTACAGCACTTTGCCAGCATCTCGCTTTTAATGATGCAACTGCAAACGAGTGTAGGTTTGTAATTAGGAAACAGAACAGATGGTGAAGACTTAGTTTAAAGTGTTCATTAAAATAACCTACACTGCCAAGTTACTGTTCTCTGCTAGGAGGCTGCTGCTCAGTTGAAATGTGCTGCACTGAGATGAGATGCAGGAAAAGATCACTGCGGTAGGGAATAGAGCATAATTGTTTCCCAATTGTCTGCCAGTTTCCAGATGTGTGCAGCTTGGAGACTCCATTTCTGTAACCAAAAGTGGTTACAGAATATCTGAAGCTCCCCTCAAATTCCTTGTCAAATACACATGATCTCTTAGCACTGCATCAAGTAATGCAGTTTTCTGGTGTATCAATTGCAGTCAGCCTCGTAGAGAACCCCAGTTACTCCTGCTCTGTGGTGCTCATGACCTTGTGTGAACCCCTCCCTTTGATCATTTTGTGCATGTAACAAAATATCACTTGTACTCCGTTAATATACAACATATGTATCAATAAAAAAAATTTAAATCTCCCCAATGTGAGTGTCTACTCTCACTCACTGGCTCTGAGGGAAGCCAGCTGTCAGGCTGTGAGCTGCCCTACTGAGAGGCCCAGGACAAGGAATGGAAGCCTCTGATCAGCAGCCAGAGAGGATAAGAACCTGGAGTCACCAGCAGCCCCGGGAGAGAGCCTGGGAGAGGATCCTCCCCATCCAGAGTCCTGGCTCACAACAGTCTGTGATAATAATTATCATTTTTTTTTAAGTATTGGTCAATTTGTTATGTAGAAACAGATACCTAATACTATATTCAAAATGCGAGATATCAGAAATCTAAGGCTTATTTCCAATTACTCAGTGGGCAAGTTTCCCATTTATTCGGATGAAAGACCTTGTCAAAATATTCAATAGGAATACACTTATTTAAACTTTTACACATAATTCAAATGCCAATTTGATCTCCCAGAAAATAAAACAGACTGATTAGCTTTAGAATAAGTGGTCAGGTATCATGTGTTACCATGTGTATATGGCTGTGAGTGAGGACATGTGCACATACATGTGTATCATCAGAAGTCTGTATAATACATACCTGAAAGTGTGCACGAATACATGCCTGAATATATGCGTACATGCATTCACATATAAACACTGATTTATTTTTAGAGAGAATATACTTGGTTTCTCTCCTGGACTTGCTTTATAAAATTTATATAAACAGAACTTCATTCCAGAACTTTCTTTATGTAGACATGCATACCCCCATTTTTACAGTAGCAGAAAAATGAAACTCATAGGCACCCTCGTATCTTACTACAACTTCCTCTTGAGACGATTTTGTTTTCTTGTTCCCTCTTTCACAATCCCTAAATTTCTGGATCATTTTAGATCTGTTTCCCTAGAACTCTTCTCTCTGCCTATATATTTTCTTCTTAGATGACTATTTAAATACTACCTACCACATGAACTGAGGATTCTCAAATGTATGTCTTCTGTCTCGAGCACCAAACTTATAAACTATGATACCACAACCTGGATGTCTAAAAGAAATATTTAATTTAAAATTTCCAGAAAAAAACTCTGGAATTTTTCTGCCAAAGTCCCCTCAGTTTCCCACCTTAGTAAACAATATGTTTCTTCATTAAGTTGTTCAGGCAGATATCTGAGGGGCATTTCTGAACCCACGCACCTACCTCTAATCTATCTGCACGTTTACCTTGAAAGCATAAATATGACCTGTATTTCCCCCTCCATTGCTGTCAATCAAGGCTCATCCACCAATACTATGTCTGCACCACTGTGATGACCTAACAATTCTTACCATCTATTTTCCAAACCATAGCCAGAATAATGTCTTACAATTAGAGATTAGTGTTCTTGCCTTTCTTGAAACCCTCTAATACCTTCGTACCACATCTGGAATAAAAAGCAAATGCTATTTAATAGCTTTATTAATGTCATCTCAGCCAATAAAAGATGGCTCAAACAATTAAGATAATTGAAGAAGATGCAATTAAGAGAGTAGGGTGTGGACAGCTAAAAACAAAAGACGAAGTGTGATGCACCATCATCCTCTGTGTCAATCAGGATGGGGTGAGAGTGAGAAGAGGCCCTTCAGAGAGATTTCTGCCCCATTCTTTCAACTCATGCCCCATGTCAAATTGACTAATTCTCTTTTTAACTGTAAAGCAAGAAGCAGACAGGAGGTTACAATTGGAACATAGCCCAGATGTGAATTTATTGGGAGCTATACTTTTGTTTCCTTTTATGATAAAGTAGTATAGGTCTTGCACTTGGAAATTAAATAAATTATAAATTCTGAACACTATTGATAAACTTTACTACTGCCTGGGTCTTCCTGAAGAGAGGTAAAGACCTTTCTTTATCCATCTCTGAATCTTTGTTCTACTCAGCATCTGCAAACATTTAAATTAGGATTCATATATTATCCCTTTTTCTGTGGGAATAGGAAGAACTTGTACTTGACAGATAAAGATGTTTGTAGACAAAGAACCAAGTCTCAGAGAGCTGTATCTAAAAGTTACTAAGTTAACTGATGATCAGCCAAGACAGCTGATATTTTTTGCCACATTGAGGCAGGAGAATAGAGTCTGGCTGCAGGGACCCTAAGGCCAATTCACCCTGACTTCCTAGAACTAAATCAAAAGGAAAGTCCCGACTTTCCATGTCCAAGTAACAAAAGGACCAGAGGTTACTCCCTTTGCAACACCCCCTTCCCCATCTTTTCTGCTAGGCAAATAAGATATTAAAATACATCTGATTGGTTCCAGGTCCTCTCCTGCAACCAATCAGGCTGGTAGCTGGCCAAGTCTTCATTTGCATAGGAGTAGAACTTTGTAACTTCACTTCAGCCTCTGATTCGTCGCTTTCTGCAACCAATCAGACATTGGCATAGGGTGACCTTTGCTTCAGCCTCTGATTGATCCCCTCCTGCGACCAATTTGGTTCATGAGCTGCTTCCTCATGCTCCCTCTCATCCTGTGGAGTGTATTTTTATTTTCAATAAATCTCTGCTTTTGTTGCTACATTCTTTCCTTGCTTTGTTTGTGCATTTTTTTCAATTCTTTGCTCAAGATGCCAAGAACCTGAACACCCTCCACCCATAACACATAGATCAGCTAATGTTACACCAAGATAAGCTGGCTTCAATTTCTCATGGGGCAGAAACATTAAAGGACAACTTAGAAGCTTAGGTAGAATGCTGCTGGTTCTGGACACTGGATCCAACGCTCTGGCAACACTCAGCATTTCCCAGCCTAGTTTACTTGGCTTCACTAACAACAGTAATAACAGTGACGGAAGAAAGATGTGTCACATCTAGTCCAGATGCCTTAAGGTTTCTGTGTCCAGAAAGAAATATAGAAACTCAACCCAGAGAAAATGAATTGCCCTAGGTGCTGTCTCTTCCCTACACCCAGTCCCCAGATGGCTCTTCCATCCTTTCCTGCCCTCCTTTTGCTCCAGGGGCTCATTCTTGCAGACAAGCAGCACTTGGGCTCCCAGCCCTGCATCCTGGTTAGGTTCAGCAAATGGGAAGCAGGCCAAGGGTAGGAGGAGTTAGATTCAAGCATTTCTTCCCTGCTTTCTCCACCCGATGATTCAGTCCTGTGTTGCAAGCAGGCAACATGTCCTTCTGGCACTACTGCTCCTTCTTATCTCTCCTTCCTTAGGGTCTGGGTTCTTTCTAGGCTCCAGCACACTCACTTCCCTAATCGTGGTAGCTTCTTGGTTTTGCTGGTCTTCAGCACCTCACCATCTCTTGTTTGCTCTGCTAACCCATCCCGCGCTTCATGTGATCCCTCCCTTAGAAACTCACCACCTAAACTGTTGAGGTACACCCTGTTTCCTGCCAATGACCTCCCTAATATGCACTGTTAAATCTCATATACACTTGCTTCTATTGCATTAAATATTCTGAAAAATATTTCCCAAGAACCATAAACTAATTAAAACTGATATGACATTAAAAACATGAGATTGTGAATTCTTTCTTTTAGATATCTTATTTTCCTTATTTTTACAGTGTTTGTGTATAAGAAATGTAATATCATAATCTTGAATCACTTTTGTTAATTTTTTTTCTTGTCAACTTTTTTTCCTTTTTAAAAGGAGGCTATTTATTTAGTCCTTTGAGTAAGGACTGTAGGATTTGGGAGACCTGGCACTCCTATGGGAATCTTTTTGCCCCTGTATTATTGGCGGAAAGCAATTAGATAAAGATATTTTAAATAGTAGTTTTTTCTGTATTCAGACCTTTGCTGCTATTGACAATTTTAATGTCCCATTAGTAGTTGGCTTGATGGTGCGCATTTACAACATGGTATCAAATATCATGTCGTTTGTGTGCATGGTGGACTTTTTCTTAACAAGACGGGGAGAGAAAGAGAGAGAGAGACAGAGAAAGAGAGAGAGAATCTATCCCTACTCCTACAACAGCTGACATGTTATTTCCCCACATTCAGTCCCTGTCATTCCAAAGTGACAAGATCTGAAAAGACAGTCAGGTAGCCTGTGTAACATCATTCTGGTCACAATGAGAACAGAGTCAGCATTTCTGGAATCTGGTCATTAGAAAGAGTAAGCAGGGCAATGTGTGAGTGAAAAGGAGCTGGCATGGACGTGGATAGGGAAGAAGAAAGAAATTAGAAGGAAAACATGGTAGGGAAGAGGAGGAGGAGAGGGAGGAGGAGCCAGTGTGAATTATTACTGCCTCTTTGCCCTTCTGGGAGGCGTGGGGGAGATGGCAAACATGGGGACGTGATGAGGATAAGAAGTTTGTCAGTCACCCTGAAGATGTGCAGGGCTGTTATTCAAGCTCTTTGTTTTGTATGCAGCCGCAGAGATGTTTACAGATTTAGGGGCGTCGTGCTGGAGGCTTCCATTTCTACTTTGAAATCAGAGTAGGGCAGAAACTTTGACTAAGAGAGATGGATGAATAGCTGAAATGTCTCTAAGTCTCTCTTAATCTGTAAAATTTTCCTTCACCTCTTGTTTGTTATTTTAAAACATTAATTTACTTAAACAAATTTCAACATTTATCCAGCATATTTCAGATTCTGGATTTTGTCAAAACCTTGTGGTATTATTTAGTGCAGTCTACCATATTTCCTACAAATTGACAAATGGATCTAGAGACTCAATCAATTTCAGATTTGATATCTTTTCCCCACAAACCACATTAAAGGTGGCTCTGTGTTCTATCCGAAGACACACGATGTCTGGTTGTCTTTCATGTTGTGATATGAGCAGTCATTGATGATCACTGACTTGATCTACTCATCCTTCAGGGATTATAAAATGGTGATATTCTAATTGTATCTTCTGCCTTCATTAATCAACTGAAATATTTCTGTAGAAAAAATTTTGTCTGCAGGATTGTGGAAGACCAGTGATACAGTTTGCATGAAGGGATGTTTGATTTTCTCTGTTTACCAATTTTTAAAAATAATTAGCTGGCTCCTTAGCATCCTCCAACAGTGATCAGTTGGCATTTTCTTCTTTTTAGAATCCTTGTGAACTCAAGGAGTTAAGTCTTCTGATGTGTTTCACCCAGCCTGTGCTTATCCCAACTGATGCTCAACTTTTTTGTCTTCAGCCAGTGAGAGCCTCTGAGTTCAAATTTGCCACTGAGTTCTCTAACTGTGGCCCTGGCAGTCTTCCTCAGCTCCCTCACTCTCTGCTAATGTTGTGATGATTCAGTATCATTGTGTACGTCTCACGTCCAAGATCGGGAATTGCTATTTGTTTGCGGAATCTTAGCTTGTTTTAGTGGAAAATGTCATCTTAAGGCCACAATGCTGCCATATTTAAAAATAGATATGGACAGTTATTTCTTAATTCTTTTCCGTGTTAACAATTATTTGTTGTTTTACTACTGAAAACAAGATTTTAGCTCTCAATGAAGCTTTCCCACCCTCTTCTCAGCAAAGCATTTAGTACTTGCAATGTTAAGATTAGGTAAAAAATTCACAACTAAATTTTCTTGTGTGCTGTGATTATGTCCTTTTATTTTATTTTATATTATTTTATTTTATTTGAGACAGAGTCTCACTCTGTCACCCAGGCTGGAGTGTAATGGTGCAATCTCGGCTCACTGCAACCTTTGCCTCCCCAGTTCAAGCCATTCTCCTGCCTCAGCCTCCCAAGTAGCTGGGACTGCAGGCATGTGCCACCACATCCAGCTATTTTCTTTTTATTTTATTATTTTTTTATTTTTAGTAGAGATGGTGTTTCACCATGTTGGCTGGGCTTTTAAGCAAAGTTTTTGTTTTCTCTTAAGTTAATAATTGCCTTGATTTTTTTTCTGTCTCAAATCTTTTGAGTTTTTAATCAGTAATTGTTCTCTAAGTAGAATTTCCTCTTGTTACATTCAAGCACATCAAATAATCTGTCAGTATTTCTTCTTTCTTTCTTTTTTCCTTCCTGGGTATCACCCTTCTGGAACAGTTGATCCAGGCTGCTTCTCACCCCAGGTGCCCTGAAGTCACACTGTGAATTCCTTTCACGTTATCTTTGCTTTTCTCCTTTTGGTAATGTCTGTATCTTGTATTCATTGATTTTATACTTAAAAAAAAATTCAATCCCTTATACTGGGAGCATCTTCTCAAGTATATTTTAAGAAAAATTTTTGAGGTAAATATTTTTGTTTGTGGAAATCTCACACTGAAATCAATGATCCATCTGAATATAGAATTAAAAATTAGCAATAATTGAAAAAAATGTGAGACGTTTTTCATTATTCCTGACTCAATTCTGATTGTCCATCCTTTATGTTAATTTTGTTTTCTTTGTGCAGGCCTTAACATCCTTATCATCATTGTTTTGAAATTTTATAATGCCTGTCTTTACTTTCACATCGGGTACTCTGGGATTTTTCTACATGGTGGCTTATGTTCTGCCCCAATAATTTTATTTCTTTGATAATTTTGTCCCTTTCAATTTTCCTTTTTTTCTGTAATTTATATTATTTGGATGTTAGATATTTTGAAATAATCATATTATTTGAACTATAGATATTTAAAAATAATCTTCCAGTTTCATTTGCACTGCTCTTCTGTTACTCCTTTCTTTGTCTTCTTCTTATACTTTGTTGAACCTTTATAACCACCCTATTGAATTGCTGTTTAAATTCTGCATAATATTTTAACATCCCAGAGATTGTTTTGTTCCTAGAACACTCCCTTTTTACTGCATTCTATGTTTGATTCATGTTTGCAACTTCTTATCTCTCTGAGGCCATTAATTATAGTGAGATGTATTATAAGATTATTTTCTCCTCCTTTGGGCACTATTTTCATCTCCTTCAAGTTTTTTCTTTCCTGTTTATTTATTCTGTTCTCTGTGTTTCATGACAGGTCCTTTCCCACATGGCTTGATCTGCGGCTGGCTGTTCATTTTCAGGAGTGAGGCATTATAAATAGCCCTGGAACTCTGCCTCAACAGAGCTTGTAGAGTGATGGGCTTCTCCACAGGGCCACTGAGTCCAGGCACTCTCAACTCTGAGTTGCACTAGCCAACTTCCCTGCAGAGAAATCTTCCAGCCTCCTGCCACCAGCGTCCTGACAGCGTGGTGCAGAAAGAGCTCAATGGGTGTACATTCACTTGATCCTGTGTTTTCAGTGTGGCCCTCCTCCCTGCAATTATGACTGGTGGAGAATAAGAGGGACCCTAAGGTCTAAGTACTTCTAATGTACATGTTCAAACACCAACTCTGTTTTCAGATATCCCTCTCCCCATCTTCACATCCTGACACCTTCTGGGGGGTCTGTAGCATAAACTCCCACAGTGCTGCTTGGTCTACTGTCCACCCTACCTAGGATTTCTGTTTTCCTGCCTATTCTTATTCTAGGTTAGAAGCTGTGCTCTCTTCCCTGCTTTCAAACAGAGCAATCTAGTTCCTTTAATGGTTTCGAGTACCATCTAAATGTCTATGGTTTATTTTTTAGTCTGGGTCTGCTGAGAAGGAGACACCACAACAGCATGAACGTGTAGGAGAATATAGGGTGAGTTTATCCTTTGCCTCAGCTAACGCTTGTTGCATTCCATGACTATGTGTGTAATTACTCTGGTTGAATGTCTGTCCTTTTCAATGGCTTGTGAGCAACTTAAGAAGGGTTCATCCTGCTGTCCCTGCCCAGTGTCTAGGACATGAAATGGACATCGTAGACCCTGGCTTTAATTCTGTAGAATAAATGAATACAATGTGCCTAACTGAAAGGAGGAAATATGAGTCAGCTGTGAAGAAAGATGGGTTTGTCCTACTTTGGGCTATGAAGTCAGGGAAGAATCCATCTAAAATTGAGAGAGGAAGGTGACGTGTTGTGCCATTGAAAGATAGCACCCTTTGCTCCCTGCATAATATGGGCTTATTCTCTGCTCTGTGGTTGCCAAAATCAAAAATAGTTTTTTCTTAGAAATTTTTTTCTTAAAAAAAAAATTGTCAGCCTCAGCCTTAACAGAAATAAAACACTGCATTGGGGAAATGTGCTCCCCGCAAAAACAGCATGATGGGGTGGGCACTCAGTCCCCAGCGCTCCATTTTCTGTGTGGTTGCTCTGAAATTTTCTGTCGCTGCAGAACCATCCCAGAAGAAGGAACACCATCAGAAGGGATGTGCGTGGCAGAGGAAGGGGTGAGCTGGGGGACTGGGGCATGCTGGCCTGGCCAAACACCAGCCTCTGGTACAGAGAGCTGACTCCAAGAACAGTCTGTGAAGGGCCTGGGTTCTGCAGGTTCTGCTTAACTAAGTGATGGGAACATTTATAGTGACTACTGCCCTGCCTATCTGTATGGATTGGATATCTATGTCCCCGTAAAACTGATACATTTGTAGTTCTAACCTCTAATATAATGACATTTATAGATGAGGGCCTTTGGGAGATAATTAGGTTTAGATGGAATCATGAAGGTGGAGACCATAATAGGATTAGTGCCCACATAACAAGAGACACCTGAGCTGGCCTGCTGTCTGCTGTGTAAGGGCACAGCTAGAAGGTGGCTGACTTCAAACCAAGAAGAAAGCCCTCGTTAGAAACTGAACCGTGTTTGACTTGATCTTGCACTTCCAGCCTCCAGATCTGTGACGAGTAAATGTCTGTTTTGTGTTAATAACGAAGTATTACATTGAGCAAAGGGTACAATCTAGCGTTTCTTGATGATCTAGTGCAATCTAGTGTTGTGTCATTTGCTCAATGTAATACTTTGCTATAATTGACATAATACTTTGTTATACTTTGTTATGTCCTCAAAGTTCATATGCTGGAAATTTAGTCTTCACACAACAGTGTTGAAAGGTGAGACCTTTAACAGATGATTAGGTCACAAGGGCTCTGCTCTCATGAATGAGTTAATTCTGTTGTTGTGGGAGTGAGCTGGTTATCTCAGGAGTGGGTTTATTATAAAAGGAAGAGTGGGACCCCTTCTGTCTCTCTCCCACCCTGTCTTTCCCTCTTACCTTCTGCATGTTTTGATAAGCAAGAAGACCCTCACCTAATTCTGGCCTCTCTCTTGGACTTCTCAGCCTTTAGAACCAGGAGCCAATTAATTTCTGTCCATTATAAATTACTAAGTCTATCGTATTCTGTTATAGCATCACAGAATAGACTAAAACACAAGCCAGGGCAGCTAAGACACTGTCTCACCCCCACGTCTGAGCAGGGGTGAGGCGACACTGCCCCACTGTCCTCTGTTGTTCTTCATTAGTGAGGCCGGAGCAGCCCACGAAGCCTACGGAGGAGCGTGTGCCCACCTCACCATGTCACAAGCAGCTAAGACGCTGTCTCACCCCCACGTCTGAGCAGGGGTGAGGCGACACTGCCCCACTGTCCTCTGTTGTTCATCAGCAGTGAGGCCGGAGCAGCCCATGAAGCCTACGGAGGAGCCTGTGCCCACCTCACCATGTCACAAGCATCTCCGATCCACTCCAGGCACTGGCTGGACAGGGAGATGCATGGAGGGGTGGGACACATGACCCTGCCCTTAGGCTATACAGACACTGATGGAACACCTTCATTCAAATGTAAAAGTGCCTCTGAAGGAGACAGGGTACGTGGGCCAGGGGACAGTGTTAACCAGAAATCTGACCTAAAGAGAGAAACCAGGAAGGGCTCCAGGTCAGCTGAGCTGAGTGTGAGTTGGTAAGTCAAGAGTGAGCGAGGGCAGAGTGCTTTACGTAGAGAAGTAGCAAAGAGGAAGTCCTTGCAGCAGGAAGAGTCACAACACAGAGTGATTCTGCACAGAGGTTGATGTGTGTGCGCTCAGGTCAGACCCACGGCTGGTGGGTGCAATATCAAGGAACAAGCACTGTGAAGGGAGATGCCTCAGCCAAAGCCACGTGTCACTCTGGGCTCTACGTCCGAAGAGGAATGTTGTCAAATTAGTAGGATTCCAAAAGAGTGCCCGGGATGGTGAAGGACTCCATATGGGTGGTTAATTATGAAACTTATTAGAGGCTGAGTAACCCATAAGAAGGGAGTGTTCGAGTAGAGGCTGGGTCACCAGAAGTAAGAAAGGTTTTTGTTCATGAATAGAGTGCCACATTTAAAATGAGGCCTCTGGCTGCAAATCCAAATCTAAGATTCTCCTTTGGTAAATTCACATATATAATTTTGCATGATTATATATAAGATTAAACAATGAAAATCCATGGGGTCCTGAGACTTTTCCCTCTCTTTAGCCTCTAAGAACACATGACTACACATACATTAACGAAGACATGGCACACTGTCTTCCTTCCCTTCCAAAATATCCTTTTGAGGTTGGCAGCATTTGCCTTTCCCCTGGCTTGTAACTAACCACATACTTCCTTCCATGGTTCTATTACCAGGCCTCCTTACCATCTGAGCCCAGGTAATGCCCTGGAAAGGGCCCTCAGGTGTCAGAGAACACCAATTGCCGGTTCAGGTCAGCCGCAGATCTGCTGTTCTGAACCTGAGGAGGTGGTTTCCTTATACATAGAAACATGAAACTCAGATGCAATGTCTCAGCCTTCCATTTTAACTCCGTGCTGCAGCAGCTCAACTCTACAGTTTCATCTGTTCTTTCCACCTCGGTCCTACCAACGTCCAAAGGGTACCCACTACCAAAAAGCACAGCCCAGGAAGGACTTACGACCTGAGAGCATGTGACTTCATAGGAGCAGCTAAGATCAACCAGCACGCTCATTCAAATTTGCCTCTGACCAGAGCAATGCGCTTCATGGCCTTGAGAGAGACCCTTTCCGTTTCTTGCTGGGGGAGGAAGCAGTGGTCACGTTTGTTCCTCTGAGCCTGGGATTCAACAGTGTCAGTTAAAGTCATGTTTAAATCGAGGGTTGCACCATTTGCTCAATGTGATATTTGTTTTATATAATACAAAAAATAAAATATTTTAAGTTAGATTTTTACAAAATAAAGGTTGCTGAGGATCTGTGAGATATTAAATGATCTGGAGAAGATGCATGTTCTATGCCCGATGCCTGATCCTAGTGAGACAATTTGTATGGCCTCCTGGCTCGCTCCAATCCCAGTTGAAAACACAGGCCTCTCCACAGAACCTGTATTCTCCTGGTTGTCCTATTACAGAAGAGCATGGGTTGAAGAAACTAGACTTTAGGTTTGATCTGTTAATGTATTACTCTCAAGGAAAGATATTTCTGACAGTGGGCTTTCAGAGAATCTGTGTTGTGGGCAGAAGTGCTTGGAGGTGGGACTTGATTTGAGACTCTGACATTCACCTCTTCTAACTGCACCTCCCTGGGTATGGAGAAAGAATTCTCTCCATTATCCACGGACCACCGAGACTTGAGTAAACCAAGGACGTTCAAGCTTTCTACAATGGCAGCTTAAACGTGAACTTTTAAGAGGCGTTGACATTTTCCACTGTGCCAGTGGCAGACGGACATGAATGTGCACACAGGGGATCTGGAGTTGCCTTCTGCTCGGGTTCCACTGGCTCCAGTCATATGGCCTAGATTGTGCTGCTTTGATCCACTGCAGCTTGCTTCCGAGCTGTAATGTAAAAGCAAGATGACTTAAAGAGGGAAGGGAGCCATTTGCTCAAGGCTTTGGGCTGTGCAGTCTTAGCAGCAAATGCCAGGCTGCCCACCTGGCCTCTGGCTGGGACGCATCATTTCAACATCATCGACGTAATGCATAACTCAGGCTCTTCTCTTTCCTGTTATGCCTGGGCTTCTTGGGCAAAAGTAATTGCAAGGAACACCTTTTAAAGGTGCAATGACAGCTGTGTTGTGAAACATAACACAGTTCACACTTTTTTCCATATTCACCATTACTTAAAGAGAGCGGCATTGAAAAGACTGTTATGGGACATCTTAATAATATAAAAATGAGGCTTATACAATTACAGAGCTTGACGTAGTACAAGTTCAAGTGCTGTCTTCTCTATCAGAGGGCAAGCCATGGGATGTGGAAGCCTGTGATGGATAGACTTATGGTGAGAGAGGGTGGGGAAATTTTTATGTGAGGAAGGCATATGCCACCTCATTAAAACCACCAATCATGAAACTGTGAATTCTTTAAATGCTTTGCATATCTACTCTGTAAAAAACAAAAAACAGGCTGGGAGCCGCAGCTCACACCTGTAATCCCAGCACTTTGGGAGGCTGAGGTGGGTGGATCACAAGGTCAGGAATTTGAGACCAGCCTGACCAATATGGTGAAACCTCATCTCTACTAAAACTACAAAAATTAGCCAGGTGTGGTGGGACACGCCTGTAGTCCCAGATACTTAGGAGGCAGAGGCAGAAGAATCTCTTGAACCCAGGAGGCAGAGGTTGCAGTGAGCCAAGATTGCACCACTGTACTCCAGCCTGGCCAACAGAGTGAGACTCCATCTCAAAAACAAACAAACAAACTAGGAAAAAAAAAACCATAAGTGATGATTTCAAAGCCTTCAATCAGAAGGGTTTTCTTAAACCATCCTCTACGGCCTGTGCCTGGGTTCACTGAGTTCTAAACTTGATATGTTGGCTTGGAAAACATCTCTCTGTTCTAAAAGCAGCATCCAGTCTTGTTTCAGGTATATCTCTGATGAAAGAAGTTTTGTCAAAGAATCGTGATGTTGTTGGGGACTGAAGGTATGATTCTAGTGAGAAAATTAGAAATGCTTTGCTTAGGAATATATGTAAATTACTATGAAACAAACACATTGCATATATTACTTTGAATATTATATATAACACAAGACACATTTACTTTTTTCTCTGTATTATGTATAATTATTAATTCAGTATTAGCAGTGGCAAAAACATCCAATGGAAGTACTATGCAATTTTTTATTTGGCAATAGAATGATGCTATATAAGCTTTTAGCAATCCAGCTATTGAGAGAGAATAGGGGAAAGAATGAACATGGTATTACAGTTTAATTCCAGCCCATGTTTATTCCACAAAGGTTCCCAAGGTCTTGGGTTCCACTGGGCTTTCCCTGACCGCCTGGAAGGACCATGGCTGCGCAGCACGTATCCCATCTGTCTGAGAACATGCCTTGAGATGAATGGAGTCCTAGTTTGCAGGAAGCAGAGATGAGGGGGCGGAAGAGGGAGCCCAGTGAACTTCAACAAAGCAAGTATAAATCAGATGTCTATTTTCCTCACAAGAAAAATGAGAAGGCACCAATTTCAGCAGGCCAGATGCTCTAAAGACTCTCCTCCATAAAGCTCTATTTTTATCTATTCCTATTCCACATGTAGCACATGAAAATAAAACTGTGCTCTGCTAAGCAAATAGGCTTATATGCCACATCCTCCATCATTATGACAGAAGAAAATGAAACTCCTTAAACAATGGCTATATTTCAACTTCAGTATTCACTGGTTTTCACTAGTGTTGCTGGAACATATTTCTGAGTTCTATTTATAATAAGATAACTATTTTGCTGTCTAAGGAAACTTCTAGATGATAAGCCCTCACAAACACCTAAACAGTTTATATTGTGTTTCATTTTATTTTCCCCTTGAAATGCCTGTTTTTTGTTGTTCCGTTTTCTGGAAGAATAAGCAGGGAAGGCCAGCGTGTCCAGAGATGAGGTAGATGCTGCTCTTCCCAACATACCAGGCCTTCGGGGAGAGACCCTGCCTCACTGGGTCTTGCACAGAAATCATACCCAAGGCTTCAGCTCTCTTTTCTTTTCTTTAAAATCAACAAGCCCTTCTTCACTTGCTGTTTGTGAGACATGAGGGAAGTTTAAATCTTTGCTGCTTGTTTTCATCATGGCTTGCTCTGCATGTGGGAGTGAGAAAAAGATAGTTGCTATTACTGTTTCCTTCATCTGGTACCTGGGCCCACATCATAACGTAATCCAGTCTCAGGAAACGGCCTACATGAAGTGTGACAGCAGCTCATGCTTCAGGGTTCCAGAAAAAAGTTTCACCAACACAATGAGAGCCCCTATAGAGCACAGGGTGATAGCAACATCAAGTCAGTAAGTGAATTAAAGCTGCAGGAACTTAGAGATCTTTGTTTAGAAATTATTCAACCATTTGATTTTTGAGTATTCAATGTACAAAGAAAGCAAATGAAAATGTAAATTTTCAGTGTCTTTCCATCTTTATGTAGAAATTCAGACTTTTCTGCATGTCTTTCCAAAGGTAGAGAAGACTACAAGAAAAAAAAATGTTGTATTCTACCTGTCAGGATTGCCATTGGATCTGGCCCAGGCCCCAGGTCCACTGTAGCACCAGACATACGGATTTGGAGTTCATCCTTCTGAAACACCAGGACCATGAAGAAATGATCAGAACAAGCTAAGGGTCCTCCCAGACAACAAGTCAATCAAACTTGAGAGAGCATAACTTCACATCTAGTCAACATCTAAACCCCCCACTGTCATTTAATTGGCACCCTACGAATGATCCAGGGGTCTGGAAAGGGATGTTTGGTTTTACTTTCTTCTGTCATAGACCTGACCTTGCAAATCAGTGCTATGAATTGAGGAAGCTTCTATTTTTAACTCCCAGTCTTTCTGGTAATGGCTGACCTTCTGCCATTAAACAGGCAGAAACTGGTTTGTTGAGCTTTCTATTTCTCTGAAACCTTCTTTGAAATGTAACTCCCTGTTGGGATCCAGACCGACCCTGTACGTGGGTGCCCTCAGTCTCAGCGGTGACGAGGGTGTGAGAAAAGAAATAAGACACAGAGGAGAGAAGTTCACAGTATGGGTCCAGGGGGCCAACGCACTCTCTTGAGGGGTGAACCGAGTTGGGGCTGAGCTCTGGGCTCCACATGCTTTTATTAGGTGCATTATCTTGTTAATCTTGTGGGCTGTGGGGAGGGGAGGAAAGAAGGAAGAAGGGGGCAGGGGAGGGAGAACGTGTGTCTTGCAGCATTCAATAGCAAATGTGGTTCTTCTAAGAAATGCTAACTAAGGACACGGAGTTTTACCACCCACTGTCTATCCAGGTGCATCTGCAAAGAGGCACATTACGGTCTGACCACACACAATGCTTCAAGGGGATTTTATCTCCTGAGGCTTGCCAACACAGAGCAATCAGAATTACTCCATATTCTGAGAATGTTGGCAGAGCCTGTGGCATTCCAGTTATCTCTGCCCTGCAAGGCTTTCCTTTCCTGCAAGCACCCATCTGCAAAGGCCCTCCAGAATCTTGTGAGCAGAGGTCACGTTCCTTCCCAGAGTTCTTGCACAAGCCCTCCTTACGAGACCCTCACGCAGACCCTATGTTGGGAAGAGATCGTGGGACCAAAGCAGTCTTTGCTGCCTTGCAGCTCTGTCTTTTAGACTGCAGCATTCTGGGGTTATAAAGCGCTCTCAGATGGTCTTCAGTATAGGCCTCCTATTACTGCTTGATTTCTGTTTTTACAGGCCTGAAACAATTTTTATTTTACTGCACCATAGTTTGGAGTTTTCTTAATTCAGTATTTGATCCATGGCACAAATCTCAGTGTATAAAAAGCAAAGCAAGCTTGTAATCATTTAACTTAGAGTAACACAGGTCTGCCCCTGGCCATCTTGATCTACAATCCCATTGAAAGGTGAAACCCCATAAGCTTTAGTTAGACATTCGCTTCTGAGAGTCAGATAATGGGATTTAATTCCTCAAATAAATAGGTTACAATTTGCACTTAGTTCAATGGAGGTAGAATTTGTATATTTGAGATGGGAAGTGAGATGAAAGGTTTGAAAGTCAGGTGAGATTCCTGATGTTTAGTACTTTTTTATTGAGATATAACTCATTTGCCATACAATTCTCCCATTTAAAGTGTACAATTCAATTTATTATATTCAGAGTTGGGCAACCATCACCACGATCAACTTTAGGACATTTTCACCAGGCCAAAAGAAAAGCTGTATCCAGGATCAGTCACTTCTCATTCTTCCCCAGCCTCTTCCAACTCCTCCCTAGGTGGCCAGTAGTCTACTCTCTGTTTCTATAGATTTGTCTCTGCTGGAAATTTGTTAAGTATTATCATGAAGTAGGTCTTCTTTTATGACTCGCTTCTTTCATTTAGCATAATGTTTTCAAGTTTCATTCCTGTTGTAGCCCACTTCCGTCTTTCATTTATTTTGCTGCTGAATAATATTCTGCTGTAAAGATACATCACATTTTATGTATCCATTCATCAATTGGTAAACATTTAGGTTGTTTTCACTTTTTGGTGATTATAAATAATGCTGCTGTGAACACTCATGGACAGGTTTCTGAGTGGAATGTATTTTTATTTGTATGGGGTATGTACCTATCCGTCGCTTCTTACGAAACTGCCAGATGTCTGCTATTATACATTCCCCAATGCACAATGGTGTATGAAGATTCCAATTTTCCATGTTCTCACTCATAATTATTATTTTTTTAATTATGGTATTCTCGCGGGTATAAAGTGCTTTTTATTTGCATTGTCTGATAGCTAATGATGTTGAGCATCTTTTCATTTGGATGTTGGCCATTTCTATGTCTTCTCTGGAGAAAATTCTATTGGAATACTTTGCCCATTTTTAAAATGGAGTTATTTATCTTTTTATTTTTGAGTCCTGTGTTTTTTGTTAAACATATTCTAGACATAAGTCCTTTGCCACATTTACAAATGTTTTCTCTTTCTGCAGGTTCTTTTTTTGTTTTCACTTTATTGATGGCATCTTTCAAAGCAAAAATGTTTTTAAATTTTAACGAAATATAATTAACCTATTTTTTTTTCTTTTTCTGCTTTTGCTTTTGGTGTGATAACAAACTGTTGCTTAGTGTGAGATCATGTTTCTTCTAAAGGTTTTGTAATTTTAGCTCTTACCTTCAGTTCTTTGATTAATGTTGAGTTAACATTTGTATACATGTGAACTAGGAATCCAAATTCACTCTTTTGCATGTAGAGATCTAGTTGCCTCAGCATCATTTGCTAAAGAGTATTTTCTCCTTCGCGAATTGTCTTGCACTCATTGAAAATGCAATTGACTATAGGTGTTAGGGTCTTCTGGACTCCTAATTCTACTTCATTGATTACTTGTCTTAATTACTATAGCATTGTCCTAAGATTTAACATTGGGAATTGTTCTCCTATAATATAAGATTGTTTTGGATATTATGAGTTCCTAGAATTTCCATATGAATTTTAGGATAAGCTTTCTAAATTCCACAAAAAACCCAGCTATGATTTTGATAGAGATTTATTGATTGTGTGGCTCAATTTGGGAAATATTACATCTTAACAATATTAAGTCTTCTGAGCCATGATCATAGGATGTTTTTCCATTTATTTAGGTCTTCTTTAATTTCTTTCAACAATGTTTTATAGTTTTCAGAATATAAGTTTTAGATATCTTTTGATAATTTTACAAGTATTTTATTCTTTCTAATGATAGCATAAATTGAATTTTTTAAATTTCATTTTAAGATTGTTTATTGAAAATGTATATAAATAAAACTGATTCTTGTATATTGAGCTTGTATCCTACATCCTTGCTGAACTCATTTAATAGTTTTTAGCAGATTTCTTAGGATTTAGCATATACAAGATAATGTCATCTTCAAACAGAGACAGTTGGACTTCTTTTTAATCTGTATGAGTTATAGGTCATTTTCTTATGTAACTCTCTTAGCTAGGACCTCCCATATGATGTCGAATAAAAGTGGTGAAAATAGATATCCTTGCTTTGTTCTTGATCTTAGAGGGAAGGAATTCAGTGTTTCACTGTTACGTGTGATGCTATATGTGGGTTTTTCAAAGATACCCTTTATCAAGTTGAAAAAGTTGTCTTCAAGTCCCAGTTGTTTGAGTATTTTACTCATGAAGAGGTGTATTTTGTCAAGTGTGTTTTCCACATCTATTGATATGCTTATGTGGAATTTTGTCTTTATTCAACGTATCAACAGCATTAATTGACTTTCAATGTTCAACAAATCTTACATTTCTATGTAAATCCCATTGATCATTGTGTGTAATTCTTCTTATATATTTCTGGATGCAGGTTGCCACTGTTTCATGAGGATTTTTGCATCTGCATTTTAGGATTTTCTTTCTGATTTTGATATCAGGATAATACTGGTCTCATAGAATGAGTTTAGAAGTGCCTTCACTCCTACCGTCTTCTACTTTTGGAGGAGAGCTTGTGAAAAATTAAATTCTTCTTCAAATGTTTGGTAGGATTAATCAGGGCAGCCACTTGGCCTTGGGCTTTTCTTTGCTAGAACATTTTTGATTAGTAACTTAATCTTTTTACTTTTTATAAGTCTACTAAGATTTTCTATTCCTTCTTAAGTTTCAGTAGTTTATGTGTCTCTAGGAATTTATCTGTTTCATCTGTGTTATCCAATTTGTTGATATATAATTGTTAATAGTATGTCATTAAAATCACTTTTACTTATGTAAAGTTGGTAGTAACTTTCCTCTTTGATTTCTGATTTGAAGTGTTTTATTCTTCCTGTTTTTCTTGGTCAGTCTAACTAAGGATTTGTCAATTTAGTTAACTTTTTCAAAGTTCCAAGTTTTGGTTAATTTTTTTTTTTTCTACTCTCTGGTTCTGCTCTAATCTTTCTTATTTTCTTTCTTTCTTTCTTTCTTTCTTTTTGCTTTGAATTTAGTTTGCTCTTCTTTTTCTATTTTTTTTTAAGGTGGAGGTTTAAACTATTGAGGTGAGATATTTCTCATGTAAGTGTAGGCATTTACTGTTATAAATTTTCCTCTGAGTACAGATTTTACTACATCCCATAAATTTTACTATGTATTCACATTTATTTTTATTTACCTCAAACTGTTTTCTAATTTTGCTTGTGATTTATTGTTTTACTGCTTTGTCATTTAAGAATGTGTTGTTTAATATCCACATATTTGTGGATTTTTTAAATTTCTTTTTTTCATTAATTTGTATCATTTGAAGTTGATCATTATGATCAGAGGATATATTTCACATGATTTCAATCTTTATATTTTTTGAGACTTGTTTTGTGGCCTGACATTTGGTCTGTCCTAGAGAATGTTCCATATTCACTTGAAAAGAATTTATATTTTGTTGTCATTGGGCAGAGGGTCACACAGATTCCATTAGGTCTAGTTAGTAAACAGTATTATTCACATCTTCTATTTCCTTGGTGATTTTCTGTCTAGAATTCTATACATTGTCAGGCATTAAAGTTTGCAACTATTTTTGTTGACTTGCCTATTTTAACCTTCAATTCTGGTAGTTTTTGCTTGATGTAATTCAGAGTTTGTTTTTAGGTGCAAATATGTTTATAATTGTTCTATCTTCTGGATGGATTGACCTTTTTATCATCATAAAATGTCTTTGTCTCTATTAACAAGTTTGTTCTAAAGTCTATTTTTTTTCTGATATTAATATTGTCACTTCACCTCTCTACTGGTTACTGTTTTCATAGTACATCTTTCTTCATACTTTTACTTTTAGCCGATTTGTGTCATTTTATCTAAAGTCTCTTATCTACAACATATAGTTGGATAATAATTTTTATCCTTTAAAATTCTCTGATTTTAATTGAAGGTTTTATTCTAATTACATTCCTTGTTATTCTTGGTATAGTTGGATTTACGTCTACCATTTTATTTTTGTTTTCTGTGTCACACATAATTTTATTCCTCTATTCCGTCTTTAATACGTTCACATTGAGTGAATGGCTTCTAGTGTAACATTTTCATTTATTTAATGATTACTTTTTACAATTTTTAGTTATGTTCTCAGTGATTATTCTACAGCTTACCATATATACCTTATGAGAGTCTATTTGTGATGTTTACTAACAAAACTCCACTGAGATAGGAAAATACTACTCTTATATAGCTCCAATTTTTCTTCTTTTTTATTGTACTATCATTGCTATACATCCTACATCTATTTATACTACAAACTTAACAATACATTGTTAAAATTATTGCTTTAAATAATTTTATATTTATTGTTAAGAAGCTGGGATAAGAAAGGAGAGCACATGTATTATAGAGTTTGCTAAATCTTCCTTCTCATTTGCCATTTCTGGACCTCTTCATTTGTTCTGTGGGTTCACGTTATCGTCTGGTATTATTTCCTTACTACAATGCATCTTTGTTCCCATACACCCCTTTCAAGCTGTTATTGCCAAAGCTATTGCATTTCTATATGTTACGGATCCATAATGCAATTATATACATCCTACTTTGTACAGTTGGTTTTTAAATCAGTTCAGAGGACAGGAAATATGTACTTATTTTGCCTATTATAATTAAATAATTAACTTTAACAATGTTCTTTGTGTGTGTGTGTGTGTGTGTGTGTGTGTGTTTATGAGAGAGAGACAGACAGACAGACAGAGAGAGAGTCAATTACTGTCTGGGTTCACTAGCTTTCAGCCTGAATAGCTTCCTTCAGTATTTTTTAGAAGGCAAGTCTGCTAGTGATGAGTTCTCACAATTGTGCTCATCTCAGAATGTCTTTATTTTACCTTCAAGTTTGAAAGAGAGTTTTGCCATACATAAGACTCTTGGTTAACCAATTTTTTTCTGTCAGCACTTAAAAGGCCATCTCACTGTCTTCTAGTCTTTACAATGTCTGATGCACGTGAGTTATCAACCTCACTGGGCTTCGCTTGCACCTGACAAATCATTTTTCTCCTACTGCTTTCAAGATTTTCTCCTTGCCTTTAATTTTTTTGAATTTTTGCTATGATATATCTGGGTGTAAATCTACTTGGATTTATCATGCTTGGAGATCATTGGGATTTTGAATATTTCCATTTGTGTTTTTTATTAAATTTGAAATGTTTTTAGTCCTTCTTTCCTCAAATAATTTTTCTGTTCTTTTCTCTCTTTCTTTTTGGTTCTCCCGTTACACATGTGTTGTGTATTAAATCATGCTCCAAATGTCTGTCAGAATCTGTTCATTTTCATTCACTCTTTTTTCTATTTGCTTTTCAGATTGTATAATCACTATCAATCTATTTTCAAGTTCACAGATTCTTTCTGCTGCCAGTTCTAAATACTCTTGAGCCCCTCGAATTAATTTTTCCCTTAGGTCATTGTACTTTTAATCTCCAGAATTTTTACTTGTTTTGTTAAATATCATTCCTACTTTTCATTTATATTTTCTGTTTGATGAGATATTGCCATTATAGCTTTCTTAATTCATTAAGTGTGGTTAGCTTCAGTTCTTTGAACATAGTGCTTAAGGCTACTGTAGAATCTCTGTGTGTTAATTTCAACCTCTAGCCTTCTAACAGACAGTATTTGGTTCCCTGTTTTTTGTTTTTGTTTTTCTGTGTATGTCATATTTTCTCTTTCTTTGCATCCCGTGTTTTTGATTGAAAACATAACTTTTTAGGTAATATAGTGCAGCAACTCCTTCTCACTTCTGGGTATATTTTTGTTATCATTTCCTTATTTGTTTATTTATGGTCTGAACTAGACTCTTTCAGTGACATCTATTTCATCCGTGATATGAAGCTAAGCTCTGATGCTGTCCTTAGAGCCTTGGACACTCACCCGGTCACCCTCAGATAACAGTGGCTTTAACAGGTTTTCATTGCCTATTTCTTCTTCCCATCTCTCTGTCAAGCTGTCTGCTTCATTTGGATAATACCCAGTTGTTTAACTCTCCTAGTTGCCAGCTGATGGCTCTTATTTTTGGCAGTGGACAAGTGCATACATTGTTCCACAGTCTGATTCTATCAAATGTCTGCAATGTGGTTTTTGAAGCCAGTCTTCTAGGTTTCTTCTGACCCCAAGAGGACTCCTTTCATCTGTGTCTTCCCTTGTTTCTCTATTGTGAACTATCTAGCCTATGACCCGTCTGGTTTTTTTTTTTCTTTTTTTCTTTTTTCTTTTTTTTTTTTTTTTTTGAGACAGAGTTTTGCTCTTGTTACCCAGACTGGAGTGCAATGGTGCGATCTCGGCTCACCGCAACCTCCGCCTCCTGGGTTCAGGCAATTCTCCTGCCTCAGCCTCCTGAGTAGCTGGGATTACAGGCACGCGCCACCATGCCCAGCTAATTTTTTGTATTTTTAGTAGAGACGGGGTTTCACCATGCTGACCGGGATGGTCTCGATCTCTTGACCTCGTGATCCACCTGCCTTGGCCTCCCAAAGTGCTGGGATTACAGGTGTGAGCCACCACGCCTGGCTGAGCCATCTGGTTTTTAATCAAGAGGAACTACCAGGCTCCCCACCAAAACCTCCATTATTTTCACAAGTTCACTTAGGCCTGAACTTCTCTACATTCAAAAAACAAACGAATAAACAAATGAAAAAAAATCACATAAAATAATTTCCTTTGGCAAGAGTTTGAAGCTATCTTTTCTTCTGTACTGTGCTTCTCTGTCGGCAAAGTCTCTGAACCTCTGCTCTGGAGTTGGCAGAGGGACAGTGGCCCTCTTTTCCCTGAGTGACATTCCTGCTTTATGATCATGCGTGGTAGCCTATGGTATCCTCAGCTTACTCTCAGAATTAAACCCCTGCCCAGTGGACACACTGTGCTGAGGGTTGTTGGGGGCCCTCTGTGTGGCGGCACAGCTTTGCGTGAAGGCAGATCGAAGGATGGGAGCCCCCACCCACTCAGCGACGCTCACCACAAATGTAGCCTCTTCATCTCAGAGTTGGGGATGAGAAATGCTCACGGCCCTCCCCTCCCATGGGGACACCACAGCCATTGTTTGAGGGCTGAGGGTTGAGGAAGCTCATCTTCATGGCCACGCCTTCCTGGAGTGGAGGTTCTGTCAAGCTTTGCAGGGGAGAGTAAGTGGTGGCTCAAATGCACAGATCTTACTATTCTCGCCAAAATCTAGCAGACGTTCCTGACTGAATTTTTCTTCTGCTATTTTATGTCCTGAGGGCAATTTCCCAACTTTAAGTGATCATTGTTGTCTTGTTGTTTAATTACTGTGTGTCACTGGGGAGAGGGCCCACGGTCTCCTTTTGCTGCCATTCTGGACCATGACTTTTTAGTCTTAATTGCACTCCAGAGCATTCTCCCTATTGACCTGAGCAAGCTTTGAGGAGCCTGTGAATTCTGGAAGAAAGTGGCCTTGGGGTGGGTGTGCCAGTGCTGGGACCAACGTGTACCCCTCAGGGACAGTTAGAGGGAGGCAGAGGTTCTGCTGGCTGTCCAAAACCTGTTCTGAGCCTGGGTGATGAGTCAAGCTCATCTCTGTAAGCCGTGCTTTCAGATGCTGTATCTCAGCTGTCCCCACCCAAGGCCTGAGCTTTGGCTTCAAGGGGAAGTTCCCATTGAGGGAGCATACTACACCTGCCCCATCTTTCTCCTATGACACACCCACTATAGAGTTCAGCACCAATAGATGGTGCACCCACAGGGCTAGAATTCACGGCGATATCTAAGTGCCTCGCCCTGTATCCCCTCCTTCAAAACCCCCAGTCATTCTAAGAGTTAGGTACTAGATACGCCAATTTTACAGTTGAAGAATTGCAGATGGATGTTAAAGCAAATCTACCGATCATAGTGAATGCATGGGTCAGAGTGGGGCAGGAGAAGGGTAATTCCCAGTACAAAGTACCTGATATGGTTTGACTGTGTCCCCACCCAAATCTCTTATTAAATTGTGACTCTCAAAATTCCCATGCGTTGTGGGAGGGACTTGGTAGGAGATAATTGATTCTTGGGGCAGGTTCCCCTACACTCTTCTTGTGGTAGTGAATGAGTCTCATGGGATCTGATGGTTTTGTCAGGGGAAACCCCTTTTACTTGGTCTTTATTCTGTCTTACCACCACCATGTAAGACATGCCTTTTGACTTCCACCATGACTGTGAGGCCTCCCCAGCCACGTGGAACTGTGAGTCCATTAAACCTCCTTTCTTTATACATTACCCGGCCTTAGGTATGTCTTTATCAGCAGCGTTAAAATAGACTAATACAATAGTTGGACTAAAGCAGTAGGAAGGAGTTAGCAAGTTCACCAAATTCAACAATTATTCCATGCCTGTGGTTTTTATTGTGAATTATACATTACATAAACTCAAGCCTGTTTCAAGAAACTTTGTATTCTTCCTGTATCCTAGTTCTGAAGCTGGTGGTACACCTCAGGCCCTGATTTTAGAAAGTAATTTTTTTTTATAAATTAGTCTTCATATCAGGTTAATATTGCAAAGCAAACCGGATTTTAAACAGTACTGAACTTGAAAACTCAATTCAAAAGCCACCAATGGATTTAGTGAAAAGAGAACATTTCTCCTGAATCAAATTACACTTCAGCAATACAGCCTTAATAAGTAAATTTGATGACAGCTGTTACTTACTAAGAAATTATAAATATGAAGAAATATTTTGTAGGACCAGGGTTTGCAGTAGTACATGCAGCCACAGCCATAATGTGCAGTTGGATGAATGATGATGAAATAGAAGTCTAGATATGAAATATACTCCTTCCCAAATGGCCAAGAGAGATCAAGGCAGAACACTCAGAGTGAGGTCAAACCTGCACCTATTTCCCTGGGCACAGTGGCTCTGCCAAGCTCAAGGTCAGACTCGTTTTTCCTGCCCTTTCCCATGAGGGTAGCTTGCTGGGCTGGTGCAGTTCCCTGTCTTCCCTTCTGGCTAGAGCCTGGCAGCTGCAAATGTCCATAATTATGAAGATCCACTCATTTTCTGCTCTGCGGTTGAAATAATGACAGTTTCTCTTTTTATTACTGCTCTGTGGCTTCATGTTCTGAATCGCCATGATATTATTAATAATGGCCAAGGGGATCTTATTAGCATAGGGAGGACCTTGCCATGCATCACTCTAAGAGCGGGTCAGGAAGCTGACAGGTTAACGAAGCTGCTCACATAAATGGCAGAGTCGTGAAATGATGCAGCCCTAAACTGGAGCGAATGCATGTTGGGGGGAGGCGCGTCCACTTTGTTCAATTGTTCATCCAGAGAGATATTTATCTGAAACCTAAGCCCTACATCTTAGAACAGACTGTGCTTCTTAAATATATGGCATTTATTGCAACAGTGCTCCTTAAATATGCAGCATTTTACTTAGCTCCTAAAAGTAGCTGGCTTCCAAAAATATATGTATCCCAATCCTGAAAATGGAATCAACAGTATCACCCTGAAATGGAAAACACATAAAACACAGAAAAGCGCCAATCAATATACACACACGGGGCAAGCACTGTAGACAGGGCTCTGCTCTACAAGGATCTCAGCCGCCTGAGCTCCTCCTCATGGCATCCCATGTGTGTCAGGGGCTAGGGATGGGCTATTTTTCCTGGGGATGCCCTGTATGTCTCCGTGCACTTGGGTCTCCTCCTTGAAAGCCAGTCCCCTTTGTCCCAGTGCTCAGCTCACGAAGTGCACACCCTCATGAAATGATAGCGGGACTGCATCACCTCACCATAAATCCAGAGTGATTGGCTGAGAAGTGAAAAGGAGATGGGGAGAGGTTAGGGAATGCAGCGGGAAAGGGCACACACACAGGCTGCTGAAAGAACAGCAGTGCTTTCACGGGAGACGTGGAGGTGAAGCCCAAGACTGCTCACTGCCTGCCTCAAGTCCACTCTTTCACACTTTTGATAACAAAGTTGGCCATGGATCGTTGGTCTTGAGAGGTGTTCTGGGCAACCCTGAGAAGAGCACCTCACACTGACCTGAGGGGACTCCACCGAGATGGCAAAGTCTGTCTTCCATGGCCTCGCACAACCTCCCTGCCATGCTCTCTTTCTCTTTCTGTCCTTCCCCTTCTCTCCTTTCCTTTCCCTCCTTCTTCTTCCCTCCTGCCCCTTTCCTCCTTCCCCTCCCCTCCCTACCCTTCCATCCCTCCTCTTCCCTTCCTGCCCTGACCTCTTTCCTCTTCTTTCCTTCCCCATCTCTTCTTCCCTTCCCTCCTTCTTCCCTCCTTTCCTTTCCCTCCTTTCCCCTCCTTTCCTGTCCTTCCCCCGCCTGCCCTTCCCTTCCTGCCCTTCCCTCCCTACTTTTCCCTACTTCCCCTCCCTTTCCTGCCCTTCCTTCCTTCTCCTCCCTACCCTTCCCTCCTTTCCCTCCCCTCCCTGCCCTTCCTTCCTTCCCCTTCCCTCCCTATCTTTCCCTCCCTGACCTTCCCTCCTTCCCCCCGCCCTTCCCTCTTTCCCCTTCTCTTCCTGCCCTTCCCTCCATGTCCTTCCCTTTTTCCCCTTTCCTCCTTCTCTTTCCCTCTCTGCCCTTCCTTCCTTCCCCTCCCTGCCCTTCCCTCCTTCCCCTTCCCTCCCTGCCCTTCCCTCCTTCCCCTTCCCTCCCTATCTTTCCCTCTTCACCCTTCCCTCCTCCCCTTCTCTGTGGCTCTCTATCCTTCCCCTTCTCTCCTCCCCTTCTCTGTGGCTCTCTATCCTTCCCCTTCTCTCCTTGCCCTCTGTCCTTGTTCTCTCCTCGTCCTGCTCTCCTTGCTCTTCTCTTCTTGTTTCCAATTTTGGAGCCCTTTATCATCTATCTCCAGCAATGGTTAATTAACATCCCATACTTTTCTCCCAGAGTGTGCCCCCAAATCCAACTCTGAATATAAATTATCAGTTACTAAGCACTTAAAATTTCCTACAGCATTAAGCCACAGAATGGGCCCATATTTCACTGTCCCTACCCGTATACGACAGGACACTATTCATTTGCCTTCCATCATGTGTGCCATCATCTGTAGCCCAGCTGTGTGTTCCATGACACCAGAACTGGCATTGAGGGAGCACAGAGCCAAAGCCCACAGAAGCCCAGTGATCAGTCAGACTCATCTCCTTCCTTCCACCATCCGGGAAAAAGAACAGAAAGCTTACGATGTTTCTGATTATTCTAGAAATAAGCTTTCTTGATAGGAGAAATGTGAAATATATAACTTACTTGGAGTTTATAACCTTTTGTTCGGATTACTGTTGTTTCATACACACCAAAGTTAAATGCAAGAACCCTAAATACATAAACGAGTATGGAAAAGGTATGATATCAGTAACTAAACACTGTAATGTCTAAAATGTATTTTCTTATTCAATGTTCTTCTTTCCATTTGCAATAATATGGGAACATTCTGGAAAATAAATACGTGGATCAAGCAAGGCCCCACATTCAGTCATTGGAAGAGAAACCCTCTCTTGGGAGGCACTGCTGCCTTTACAGTCAGATAAAACTGTTTTTGTGAGGGACGACAGGAAGAGGGGAGCTTAGAGCGTTACCCTAGAGCCAACTGGAAGCTTCTAGAAGACTGGTCTCTGGAGAGGTAGAAAACACAAAAGTTGTTAAAACATTTAAATCTGATGGGGATTGGGAGGGAAGATGGGGGAGATGGGGAGATGTTTGAAGAGGTCCCAACGTAGCTTTGCTCAGAATGAATGAAGGCCAAGGCCTCCAGTAAAGCCCCTGTCTCCAGATGTCACTCTGGAGATGCCATAGTCTTCACACAGGTACACAGGCTACTGGTGTCTTTGTGCTGGGCATCCTTTTCTTCCTGGGGACTTGTGAAATGCAGAGCTTCTCAGCATGGAGACAGTTTGAGATGAGAAACAAAGGCCACTCTGTGTTGGGAGCTGGAGGGACAAGGGTCAGAAGAGACCAGCATCCCATGCAGCTGGCATGGAACCCTTCTTGAGTTGAGGGACCTCTGTCCTGGTTTGATGTGTGTGTGTCTCCAAAATCCATATGTTGGAATCTAATATCCAATGTGATAGCATTAAGACGTGGTGCCTTTGGGGAAGTAATAAAGTCAGAGCACTCCACCCTCTTAAATGAGATTAGTGCCAGCACAAAAGAGACTAAAGGGAGCACCCTGGTCCTTTTCCCTTCTGCTTTTTGTCATGGGAGGAAGCAACAGTGAGGTGTCACATTGGAAACACAGAGCAAACCTCACCAGGGACCAAGTCAGCCGACACCTGACCTCGGACTTCCCAGCTTCCAGAACTATGATAAATAAATATTTGTTTATGATAAATTACCCACTCTAAGTTATTTTTATAGCAACCTGAATGCAATAAGACAATCACGTATGTTAATTTTCCCAGCACTCCATGTTTCCATTTCTGAAGAATCTTGGATTTGAGGGGACATGAACCGTAATGCAGAGATGAAGAAAGGCAGTCCCCCACCTTGCCCCTACATCCCGCAGTATCTGTCTTCTAGTTTTTATAACAAACACACTGCAGAGGAGTGGGTTTTCCTGGTTAGTGTTAATGCAAGATTATTGTGCTCCTTAGCTCAGCTGGGTCCAAGTTTGTCTCACAGCCAGGAAGAATTAGGTGCACGGACACCAGAGAGTGAGCGGAGTCGAATTTACTAAGTGAAAGGTAAGCTCTCAGCAAAGAGGGGATGCGGTGGGTGATTCCCCTGTCCAAAAGTGGGAAAAGTTCCCTAATATGTTCCCTAATATGGATGAGCCTCGAGCTTCTATGGACTCAGAATAGGCAGTGTGGGGAGTGTGTGCTGATTGGTTTGTAAGTATGCAAAAAAAAAAAAAGATTACAGTGAAGACACCACTCAAAGGTGGGCATGACAGTGTAGAAAACCAATTAGGAAAGGGTAGGTGTATGTAAAATAGGTGAAGGGTGGGGATCCATCACAGGAAAACATGCCAAACAGGAATATAAGTTCTGAATCTGGTCCCAGGATTTAACTTGTAGCTTGGCTTTCAGGCTTTAAACTGTCTTTGGCTTGAAGGTGGGGTTTCACCAAGGACTCACCCTATCTGCCTAGGCATCTGCTGTCTCCTGCTGCTCTCAACGTGATGCCTGTGTCCTCACGTTCCATGGTGAGAGGCCATAGATTTCAAACCAGCCTGCTATTGGTTATGTTTATCTGTGAACTCTTAGACTCTCAACCCAGTTTCTTCACCTGTAAAATAAAAAATGCATGATACGTGGTGATTTAATCTTTTACCATCTAAACCATGTTCAAGTGTCCAGTTCAGCTGCGAAATACATTTACATTGTTGTGCAATCATCACCACCACCCATCTCCAGAATTCTTTTCATGTCCCTAAACTGAAACTCTGCACGCATGCAACACTAACTCCCCGTATTGCCCTCCCCTCAGCCAGGCATTCTACTTTCTGTCTCTATGAATTGACCACTCTAAGTATCTCAAAAAGGTGATATCAGACAGTATTTATCGATTTCTGACTGGCTTATTTCACTGAATAATGTCTCCAAGGTTCACTCATGTGGTAGCCTTTTAAAGGCTGAATAATATTTCAAAAAAGACATTACAGGCTGGGCACAGTAGCTCACATCTGTAATCCCAGCATTTTGGGAGGCCAAGGCAGGTGGATCACAAGGTCAGGAGTTTGAGACCAGCCTGACCAACATGGTGAAACCCGGTTTCTTTTAAAAAAAAAATACAAATTAGCCAGGCATGGTGGCATGGACCTATAATCCCAGTTACTCAGGAGGCTGAGGCAGAAGAATTGCTTGAAGCCAGGAGGTGGAGGTTGCAGTGAGCTGAGATTGCACCACTGCACTCCAGCCTAGACAACAAAGCAAGACTCTGTTTCAAACAAACAAAAAAAAGACACTATAATTTGTTTATCCATTCATCCATGGATGGATGCTGAGTTGCTTCCTTTTTGGCTGTTGTGAGTGATGCTGCTATGAACGTGAAGATACAAATATCTCTTTGAGGCTCTGCTTTCAATTCTTTTAGTGCACACCTAGAAGTGGCATTGCTGAGTCTTAGAATAATTCCAGTTATTTGAAGCCTTAAATAGGATTATCCACCAAGGGCTGCCTGTCTGTTAAGTGTTGTTACATTGTCACTTACACTCCCTGGCTTCTCCCACTGACCTACCAATGTGTCCAGAGACCTCCTGGAAAACATCAGGCCATTAACAATAACATCCAGAGATGCTCTGTGAAGAGACAAGCTCTATAGCTGTATAAAAACAAGATGAGTCAAATTCCAACTCCTGAAGTCATTGCTTTTGCTGAATTAAATTAATCCTCAAATCCAACTATCCCTAAATGTTAAAACCTTCTGTGTGGCTACCAATGTCTTTTCTGTTACTAGTCAATGCCAATCCAATATTTGCTGACTGTCAGAGAGATACAGGTTTATATGAGGTCTCCCCAGTGGTAAAGCTTGTGCTTTAACTTCCAGCAGAAGAGTATTTATTTAATAATATTCTTTGTTTTGTTTTTTTGTCTGAAATGTGAAAACTTGTGTCCTCACTTTGGTATAATATTACAAAAGATTAGCATTGCCCCCTTCATAATAAAGCATGCAAATGTTTGAGATTTTAGAACCTAACTTTCCTACAATCATAAAAACCAAAACCTCAAATATATCGCATCAGCAACACATTGAAACTATACACCATGATAGAATAGGATAAATCTCAGAAACACAAGGGTGATTCCAGATGAACAAATCTATTAAAATGTTATAACTTCAAAAGAGATTACATAAAATCACTTTGGTATCTATGGAAGAGCCTTTTGAAATATTTTCATATCAATATAAAATTATACTGCTCAGAATAGGAAGAAAAGAATATGTCATTAGCATAAGAGAGTGTGGCTCTTGATGTAGTGGTTAAGAGAATAGACCTAGGAGCCAAACTGCTGAGATAAAATCCTGGCTCCACCGAGTAAAAACTGGTTGACCTTGGGCTGGTCATTTAACATCTCTGTGCCCCAATTCCATCATCATTTCACAAGTGGAAGTAAATTGTATTAGTTCATTCTTGCATTGCTGCACAGAAACACCTGAGATTGGGTAACGTATAGCAAAGAGATTTAACTGGCTCACGGTTCTACAGTCTGTACAGGAAGCATGACGCCAGGTGTACTTGGTGACACGGTTTGGCTCTGAGTCCCTACCCAAATCTCACCTTGAATTGTAGCTCCCATAATTCCCATGAGTTGTGGGGCTGGCAGGAGATAATTGAATCATGGGGGCAGTTTATCCTGTGGTAGTGGATGAATCTCACCAGATCTGATGGTTTGATAAGGAAAACCCATTTCACTTGTTTCTCATTCTCTCTCTTGCCTGCTGCATGCCTTTCACCTTCTGCCACGTTTGCGAGGCCTCCCCAGCCATGTGGAACTGTGAGTTGAATTAAAACTCTTTCTTTCGTAAATTACCCAGTCTCAGGTATGTTTTTATCAGCAGTGTGAAAACAGACTAATACACTTGGCTTCTGATGAGGCCTCAGGAAGCTTTCATCCATGGCAGAAAGTGAAGAGGGAGCAGGAACATCCCATGGCAAAAGCGAGAGTGAGCAAGGGGGGGGCAGGGAGGTGCCGCAGACTTTTAAACCAGCAGATCTCATGAGAACTCACTCACTATCATGAAGACAGCACCAAGCCACGAGGGATCCACCCCCGTGATTCAAACACCTCCCACCAAGCCACACTTCCAGCACTGAAAATTATTGACGTAAGATTTGAGTGGGGACAAATATCCACATCCAAATCTCATGCATAATTATTTCAGTAATTTAAAATGAAGTGCTCAAAACAGTTCCTGGCACATAGCAACCTCCACGCAAGGGTTTGTTATTATTATTATTGCTGTCAAGATAAGAGGGAAGACCCCCTCACCTCCTTCAATTTCACCTCTTCCCCCACTTCCAGATGGGAAGGAGAGTGAAGAAGAAAAAAACAAAATAAAATACCAAAGAGCTGGGAAAATGACACCCTCTTTAGTTCCCAGCATCTCTGCTATCTGTTAACCTTGAAAGAACTGCAAATGAATGCTATCCCCACTGGCTGGAGCCCATCACTGGGTCACACCCCCAGGTCTCCAAGACCCAGGCTCCCTCCTAGAAACACTTCTGGCAACAAATCGCTTGTTGCTTTTGTCTTGTCTCTGTAAGCACCCCCACCCCTTGCTGGTCCCCGTTCACACTGCATATGAATTAGCAAATCAATGAAGCCATAAGATTGTCAGGTTGGACGTCCAGCAAATGGACAATGACATAGTTCTGCCTCAGCTTCCCCTTTAGCATTGTAAGCCTATATAAAGGGAGAGAAGCTGAAGCTCGAGGAGCTTGGTAAGTGAGGCTGTTGCCCGCCATGGCTCTTGGCTGAATAAAAAGACACTGCGTTCCTTACTTTGGTGTTCGAGAGGTTTTTTCCCTGCCGCGCCTGCTACAATGATGACTCTCCAATACATTAGAAACAGTTTTAAAATCAGCAAGAAAGCAAGCATGCTGGACCAAGAGCATGTTTGGATGAAGCAGCCAGCACCTTCCCTCTCCAGGAAGCTGGAAACCACCCTCTAGTCCGTCCTCTCTAGGGAACCCCACCTTCCCACACAGGGGTTTCACAGGCCGCCCTGTTTTTCCTTGGCCCCAGCCTTTTGGACTTTCTTTTCTTACTTCTTTCCTTTCTTCTTTCTGTCCCTTCCTTCCTTTTCCTCCTTTCCTCCCTCCCTTCCTTTCTTCTCCCCCTTCTTCCTTCCTGCTCTTCCTTCCTTTTTCCCTGAGAGCTGACACCTGACCTACTGCAGACCCTAAGTCACTTTTCAGGAGCGTGGGTGCAGAGCTGGGGTTGTGTTGGGGAAGCTCCTCTTCTGACGGAGTGAAACTTATTTTGACGGTGTGAAACTTGGGGACTATCAGAGACGACTGTCCCTTGCCCTGTGAAGAATTCTGCCTTTGAATGAGGCAAGGAAGTCAGGGAGAAGCAGAAGGGCCTGGCCTCCTGAGGCTGCCCATCTCTACCTGAGGCATGCCACCCCAAGGTCCGGTGCCTAGGGTTCACTGTGGTCCAGAATCCACCCACCAGGGAAGGTCCCAGTTTTACTTAGGCCAGTTTCAGTTTTGATGACTTGCAACTTTTCCAAACACTATTCAATATTTGCTGGAAGTTGTAGGTAATTCTTTAAGACACAAAACAAAAAAAAGTGACTGGCATAGGCATGAAATAGACTTTACCTCACAGCCTCTAATGGAAAAGCATGTCTGCCCAGTCCCAAGTCAAGGAGAAGCCATAAGTGGCCACTTCTGCCTTTGGACCTGACCCCGAGGCGACAAAGCTCTAGGTAACCTGCCCATGAGGGCCTGACGCCTGGCCTTATAAAATAGGCTGGAAGAAAACAATGTGTCTTGTAAACTTGAGTTATTTTCCTTTGTGTGTCTTGGCTGCATTAACAGGCTGAAGAAATGCAGCAGGTAAACGTGGGTTTTTTCAAGGCAAATCCATGGGGATGGGGGTGCATGGGGAGGAGCAGCAGACTCTGAGAATCGGGGAGCAGTGTGTTGCAGGCAGGTGGTTCCTGGTGTGCGCCTTTCCTGTGGCTGCTGTAACAAATCCCCACAAACCTGATGGCTAAACCAGTACAGTTTAATAGCTTGTTGTTCTGAGGTCACCAATCTAAAATGGGCTTCACCGCCAGGGCAGAACCGAGGTGTCGGCAGGATTGTGCTCCCTTGTAGCGGAGATTTGGGAATGATCTTTCTCTCCTTCTCCAGGTTCCAGAGCTGCATTGCTTGCATTCCTTGGTCCTGGCCCTTTCTCCACTCCACACCCAACAGCCTCCCAGCAGCTGCCTCCCCCACTCTGCTTCCCTCTCCTCCCAGCACAGGGCCTTCTTCTCTTGTCTGTGTTCAAATCCCTCTGCCTACTTCTTACCTACAATGGCTTTAGGAACCACCCAGGTCATCCAGGAAAGTCTTCCCATCTCAAGATCCTTAATTAATCTCCTCTGGATAGAAACTTTTCCCATATAATATTAGGGCCTGAGTATTTGCGAGGACAATTTTCCCCCTTCCCACACCGGGGCTCTTCTGAGGCTCAGCTTCCGGTGGCATTCCTGAGACGTCCCCAACATCCCTTTCTCCCTTTCACCAGCATAGGCCCCCGGACAGGTCTGAGTAGATCTTGGTTCATGTTTCTGTTTTATTTGGGCTCCTTTGACTACAAGAAACAAAAGTTTAAAAACTGAAGTAGAAAAAAAGTCATGATAAATAAAACAGCAACCTTGGAAAGTTTAAATATTTCTGTTAGAAAACTTTAGACCTAATAAAAATTTCATGGATAGGCAAGACATAAAATAAATATACCTAGAATCAATTACGTTCTTCTATACCAGCAATAACCTGAAATGCATTATTTATAAGGAAATTCTATTTACAATAGAAACAAAAATATAAAATATTTAGAAACAAAAATTAAGAAGAGATGCATGACCTTTATACAGAAAGTTTACTGGGAAATATAAAAGCCTTAAATCAAGAGATAAATGCACTACTTTCTTGGTAGGAGAGCAGAATATGATCATGTTTTTTGTTAGCAGGTTAACTAATGAGCTATACTTAGTTTGGGTAAGATTTTTCACAAAACATTGGAGAAGCATTTTAAAATTTATCATCAACAACAACAACAAAAATCCCAGTGTTTTGGCAGAAAGAAAACTGTACAGAAGTGATATCAGGGTGGTTGAGAGCCTGGCTGTGAACACACACAGACTAGGGCTGGAAGCAAGTTGCTCCCTCAATTGGCTTTGTGGAAAGCTACAGCCCTCTAAAAAGTTAGTTCCCTTCTTTGTAAATTAGAGACATGTCAATATCTATTAATGAATTCTGAAAGGCAATATTGCAAAATATTTAAATAGAACTAAATACAATGTGTTCTGGGAACTGTATCCAATGACTCAGAAAGTGTTTCTTGTGATGCTGGAAATAATGTTTCCTTGTGAACATTTTAAATGTCATTGTTCAAGGACAATAGAGCAGGCAAAATTAATATTTTCAAAATAATATATTTGTTTATTTCATGCAAAATTAAACATGTGCCTGAAAGTAAAGTTATTCAGCAAAATCAACTTCAATCATGCCACAAAAAATTAAAACATTCAATTTGTCCAAAAGCATCTTTAACAAGCATTCTTCTTGGAAAAACGGGGATTGTGTTATTTGGGGGTCCTTTGTTATGCCAACACTTGTAACCATCTTTCAACAAGAAGTGATAGAACCGGAGGGTGAACTGAAGCAGGCAGGGCTCCCAGCCTTATCTAAGCTCCGAAACAGGAGTGCATTTAAGTGGAAACAAACGCTAGCACATAAGTGTGCACAATTGAGTGTAAGAACATGAAGTATGATGATTAACTATAAGCAAACAATGAACAAATGAAGCAACAAGAGGGAAAGATGGGCCAAGAGTTATTACTGGCATTAATGATTATAGGTTGAGCATTCCTAATCCTAAATGCATGGAACTAGGAGAGTTTATAATTTCTAATTTTTCTTTTTCAGATTTGGGAATATTTGCATTATGCTAACCCCAGTTCAACACTTCTAACCTGAAAATCCAAAGCCCAAAATGCTTCAATGAGCCTCATGCCAGCACACAAAACGTTTTCATTTTTGGACCATTTCTGGTTTCAGATTTTTGAATTAGAGATACTTAATAAAAAGCTCATGATCCAGATATCCTTAGCTTTCTTTCACTCACTCTTGGGCTACTGAGGATGTATTCAGCACATGCAGGTAGCCGGAAATGCCTGGACATTCACGGCACACTCCATCATGATTTGTTCTGGCAAGAGAATGAAAGTGAAGCTCCCATACTGGGACATATCACTGTCCCCATAAAAGCCTCCTGTGGCTTTGAAACCACCTTTCCAAAGATGATGACAGTGACAGAAATCTACCATGACTGACTCCATCTTGCCTCTAACATCACAGGCTTGCTGTCTTTGCTCACTCCCGGGCATAGGCCAAGGCAACCATGAAAGGAATTCAGTTTACAGTTTAACTTCGAAGCAAGGATGATAGTAGTCCTTCCTGCAAACTGGTCACCTCCTTTTCAGGCTGAAACTGCCTTTGTAAGATTAAATAAAGGCCACAAGCTTAGGATTAGGAGAGGGCCCTGAATTCTGCTGAAATATAGGCATAGTTTCTGTAATCACTTGATGATTAGAACTCATGTGGCCAGGAGTCACAACATTTGTGACTTCTCCAATTGCTCCTATAGATAACATCACTATTATATAATCTAGAATTTCTTTTTAAGATGACTTTCAGATTCACCCCACCCAGACTTGTGATTCATGACTCAACTGATCCTGTGGCCCTACCAGGGGCAAACTCAGTGGACAAGAACCTTTTTCCACACCACTATGATGGCATTCCCCAACCAGTCAGCAACACTCATTCCCTAGTCCCCTGCCCACCAAACTATCTTTGAAAATCCCTTACCTCTGAACCTTTGGAGAGACTGATTTGAGTAATAAATCCAATTCTCCAAATAGCTGACCTCCTGTTAATTAAACTCTCTATTTACTAAAATACCATGGTCTCAGTGAACTGATTTTGTCTATGCAGTGGGCAGGGAGAAACAGTTAGGTGATTGCAGCTTCCCTTCCCAACCAAAGTAAAAGCCTGCTGATGCTGATTCCCTTATCCCACCTCCCTGTGGCTCAATTCATGTGAGGTATGCTGACAATCTGGCTGTTCCTGGAATGTGCCAAGGCATTCTCTGCACAGGACTTTGGCATCAGCTGTTCCCTTTGCCTCCAGAGCTCTGTCCAGATCTCCACATGGCTGCCTCCCTCATTTCCCTCAGATTCTTCTCAAAAGTCACCTGTTTTCCATGGCAACTTAAGAAACACTACAAATTAATGGGAGAACATAACATGAAACTTGTAACCTTTTCTGCCCCAATGCACATTTTCCTTTGCTTTACTTTTCCCTAAAGTACTCATCATCAGGCTTTTCACTAATTTGCTTATCTTCCTTCCCTCCAACTGAAGAGCCAGAGGAGTGGCTGCTAGGAGGTGCCTCAATCTCCTCTCCCTTCTAGAGAGAGCTGTTGCTCAGAGCTAGAGCATTGGTAGCTGACTGTAGCCCTACTTTTGGAGTTCACTGCTTTGTTCATACCAGGCTCCACCTCCCCCAGACTGCTCTCATGCAGTGACTGAGGTTGGCAGGAAAGTCCAGTCCAAGAGGGGCCTCAGAAGATCATTCTGTATTTTGGGACTCCCCAAAATACAGACTGGCCAAGATGCTCTCAGCGGGGCATCACAGCCTGAGGCTATTCCTGCCCTGTCCTCCCCTCTTCCCTCTCTCTTCCTCAGGTGCCAGGCCTCATTCTCATGGTCAGAGGCTCCCCCACTTGCTCGTGCTCTCTCTCCCCTTACCCTCCATGGGAGTGTTCTCCCTATGCATCCCTGCAGCCCTTAACTGCTAACTCCATCTTGATGTCTGCTTCCCAAAGGACCCAGACTGGTACAAAAGGTAAAGTTCTTATCTATTATACTTGAATCTATACCCTTAGTACCTTGAAAGTAGAAATTTCTACTGATACAATTAGTAAAGCAACACACACAAAATATATTCAAGCCATAAACAGACAAGAAAATGCAGAAGAAGTGATGCTGTGATATTGTATGTTTCTGAAATTAACCAAATAAATAATAATGATGTGTTGATTGTGAGGCTGATAAATTTATACACATCAAATATTTATAATTACCATATAATTGTTCAAAGCTAGCTGGCAGCATGAATAAAAGACTTTAAACATGGTCTTAAAGTCTCCTGTCTGAGGCCTGCCTCTAATGAAATCATTTAAAATAAGACAAAACAAGAAAATAATTCATGTACATCAAATGATTCATCGTGTCATTAACTATAAAGTACATTTCCAACCATAGGAAACTGATCACTTAAATGAGTTAGAAAAGAAAATGCTGAAATTAATAGAGATGAGCCAGAAGTAACTTAAGAAACAGAGACAGGAAGAGAGTTCAATTTTCCCAATCTCAATCTTGCAGAACAGGGCTGTTAGAGCTTTCTGGCACTCACTTATCTGTGGAGAGGGACTGATGGTGACCTGCATCCTCTTCTGAAGTTAATGCAGCTTGTATCCCTAGAGCAGGACACTTCATTTCTCTCTCTTTGATAAGCAGGATTTATATTATGTTGGAAGTCATTTTATCTCCTAAAGCTCAGTGCTTGGGAGTATGCACTCTATTTTGTTGATTTTCAGAGAGCAATGATTCTGAAACATTTTATCGACTTAATAATAGCTTTGCAGAGCACAAATGGAAAAGAACCACGTTAAATGTACAAATCCATTGTAAGATGCACCTTGATTTCCAAAATGTTAAGAGGAGTGCCATTATGCACCTTCGAGTTGAGAAAACAGAGTGCAGAAAGATAAGCAACTGATTCTAAGAATTTGGTCTGTTTCAAGCCACTCACCTTCCCTCACATAATTTATCTCTATGCATTATGGTTTTGAACTTGGGAGACTCAGTGAAAGAATATCCATGGATAGTGCAACCAATTGTATTCACACATATACTTGCCCATATGTCATATGTGCCTGCCAGCAGCAAAAGTTTCACAAAACAATTCTACAATCCTTATTTGTGCTGTATTTGGTCTATTCAATTTTAAAATGCTCTGTGTCTTCATCCACCTGTCAGTCACCACGGCAGAGTGAAACTGCCCCAGGAGGATGGCTGTCAATCACAGGGTGGTGGTCCTCTCGAAAGATCCCAATGCATCCCACTGTATCCCCCTTGCTGCCAGGATGGAAGAGGATATCTAGGTCCATCAGGCACTTTTTGACACTAACGGTGGGTGCTTCCTGTCCAAAGATACCAGGTGTCCCCAGAAACCGATCAGGTCATGGGAGGGTGCCATGGAGTACCTGACTCTCGAAGCTGACGTCCAAGCATGCATTTATATACTGAATCATTCCCATTCCTTTGCATCTTAAATATTTCTTATAAAATGGGGGTTGTTTTGTGATGGGAATGGGTTTTTTTCTATGAAAAACGGAGATGCATTGGTTCATCAATTCCTACGACTTCAGAGCCCTCTAAGATACACATCTGAGAGTGGGGTAAGTTCTCGCAGAAGGAGAGTAACAAGTTAGCAGATAACTGTCTCCTAGACTTGTTCATGAACCTCCCATTTTCTGACAGGCAAGTGTACTCCTTAACAAGGGGGTTTAGGTGGAGCACATAGTGGTTGTCTAAACACTTCTTGGCACATATCTGTCAAACACTTAGAATCCTGCATACACCAGCAACCTAACGCACGTGGGGCTTAAAACCTAGGTAATGGGTTGCAGCAAACCACCATGGCTGAAAGATGAATCAGGAAGCTGTGGAAATTAAGCTGCCCTTCCAAACATGGAGATTTTGTCTATTCCCATTGGCTTTCGGGAGTGTTCAGGGAACTGTTGTTCTCATTTTGCAGTTTACCTTGGGACCATATATTATAATAATTCTTGAGTCCTTTTCCATCTAGTTAAGAGTTTACTCCATGCAGTGTATTTATTTTAGCGAGAATCCTGGGCCTGAGGTGACTGGTGACTAGATTAGTGACGGGTGACACAATACAGCCTGCATTTGACTGTCGTGCTTCTATGATCCATGGAAACACGTCAGGAATACATTCCGCAATAAATCTGCTGCACACAAGTTTAATTAAGAGACTTGGTGTATTAGGCGCTTACTGCATTGCTATAAAGGAATACCTGAGGCTGGGCAATTTATAGAGAAAAGATGTTTAATTCAAGGTTCTGCAGTGTACAGGAGGTACAGCACCAGCATCTGCTCGGCTTCTGGGGAGGCCTCAGGAGCTTTTACTCCTGGTGGAAGGAGAAGTGAGAACGGGCAGGTCACACAGCGACAGCAGGAGCAAGACGGGAGGTGGCACACACTTTAAACAGCCAGCTCTCATCAGAACTCACTCACATCAGGATGACAGCACCAAGCATGGAGGAGCCACTTCATGACCCAAACACCCCCGACCAGGCCCCACCTCCAGCAGTTCAACATGAGATTGAGAAGGGCATAGGCGATTGGGCAGAGTGGCGGGAGGAGCTATAGGGAAAGGAGCGGGTCTTATGAAAGGTGGAAGGCTCTGCATAGCTTCAGGGGAGAATAAGCTGAAGGTAGCTGTTCTCTTACCCTGGGGCAGAGGACGAAGAGTAGGTACAAGGAAGTATAGAGGAATATATCTTAAATAGGCTTGTTTACTTATGTTGTCCTGAAACTGACCTTTGATATTCTGTGACTGCTCCCTGAAAGGGGGAACAATAATGTTAATTACACACAGAAAGTGTTGGCTGCAGGCTTTCAGCATTATTACTGAATAAAAGCAAGCAGCTCCAGCTGTCCCAGACTGCTCACTCTTCGGCCACTAGTGCCAGGCAGTCCCCGAGCTGCTCTTACACTGCATACCTGTCTCTGAGTTCTCTTTTCATCTGTCACTAGGTCACAGTCTGCGGGACAGACCCAGCAGAAGGGACAACATCTAAAGTAGATCTTTAAGAAATTGTTCAGGCCGGGCATGGTGGCTCATGCCTGTAATCCCAGCACTTTGAGAGGCCAAAAAGAGTGGATCACAAGGTCAGAAGTTCAAGACCAGCTTGGCCAAGATGGTGAAACCCCACCTCTACTAAAAATACAAAAATTATTGAATTTTTAGTAGAGACGGGGTTTCACCATCTGGGTGTGGTGTCGGGCGCCCGTAATCCCAGCTACTCAGGAGGCTGAGCAGAAAATTGCTTGAACCTGGGAGGCGGAGGTTGTAGTGAGTTGAGGTCGTGCCACTGCACCGGAGCCTGAGTGACAGAGCGAGACTCGGTCTCAAAAAAAAAAAAAAAAATTATTCGTTCAGGCATGGACTCTACTGTCAGACTCCCAGGGCTTCAATTCTCAGGCATCTACTTGCTGATTAAATGCTCTTGTCTTAGTCCTCTCGGGCTGCCATGGCCACGTACCATAGACTTAGGGGCTTGAGCAACACACACTTACTTCTCACAGTTCTGGAGGCTGAAAGTCTAGGAACGTGGCCCCAACACATCTGGTGTCTGGTGAGCCTTTCTTCAAGGGTGCTAGTCTCATTTATGAGAGCTCCACCCTCAATACCTCATTGCTTTCAAAGGCTCCACCTCCTGATGCCACCACACTGGAGACTTAGGTTTCAACAGAATTTGAGGGGACACAGACACTAGTCCATAGCAGCACTCAACCTATTTTCTCATCGTTAGCGTGATCACTGCTAAGTGCGGTGAGAAATTACATGAGCTCATTTCATAATTAAGCAGAAACCCCAGAATACCAATGAAGGTTGTGGGTTTTGCATCATTTTAAATATTTGTCTTGTAAAAAATTTTGAGTAAGAAATAAAATCCTGTTGATCTGTTGCCAGAGTGGAGAGGATTGGAATATTTTGTTTAATATTTTTACATAGAAATAAAACGTAGAAGAGATTGCACAGTATCTGGTTATTCAGTGTGTCATTATCAACAGACACACATTAAGAAAAGAGTAATATATTGAACATAAGAAGCTTAATTTATCTATGAAAGTGTCAACTGATTTTAATTCAAAATCATGCTGCAACATAGGCAAATGAGAATGAGAAGGGAGACACATTGTTGGAAGATTGCTCCCTGTGAGACAGGGCTACAAAAGCCTCTGCTACATTTCGTTGGGTTGTTTGTGAGAGGGAATGCCACAGACACACACACACACACGCGCACACACACACCCTCACATGACTGGGAAAAACATTTGTATGCCATCTCACTGACTCCCAAAGGCATGATTCTAACTGTACTTAAAAATTCAACATTTGATTACAAAATTCTCGTAGCAAAATTTTATATTAATATGACAGTAGTTTAATCTTCTCACACTGTAATCCATTTTCTGACCCGTTGAACATCCTAGGATTACAATTAATTGAACTCTTTATTTTTTCTTACAATCTATGTTTATTTTTCAGAGCCACTTGGTCCGTGGCCATCTCCATAGTTTTTGTTTTTGTTTTTTTGAGACAGAGTCTTGCTCTGTTGCCAGAGCGAGAGTGCAGTGGCATGATCTCAGCTCACTGCAACCTCCACTTCCCGGGTTCAAGCAAATCTCCTGCCTCAGCCTCCCGAGTAGCTGGGACCACAGGCGTGCGCCACCACACCCAGCTAATTTTTGTATTTTTTAGTAGAGATGGGGTTTCACCATGGTCTCGAACTCTTGACCTCGTGATCCGCCCACCATAGTTTTTAAAAAGAAATGCGGTCATAACCAAAACAGAGTCTATGATCCTGTATAATGTTGAATGCTTGGCAACTGCTTTTTAGAGGTGCAGTCCTCTACAACAGCTCTTATAAAACTTTATGACAGTGGATAAATATGTTTAAAAATATGCAAACAAACACAGGAAGCAGAATTAGAACAGATTGTCTCTTACAGTGGGTCTTTAGGTTTTAAAAGATGCATAGATTCCGTAATAACCTATTCATTTAGTGATATATCTGTTATTATCACTATGAAGTTTATAGAATCTCAAGCCATGACGTTTTGTCTCATTTATTGAAGTATATTATTGATATTCTATTTTTATCTGTTTTCAGAAGATGACTTTAGTTTTCCACAGTTGTATAAAAATAAGCTACTCTGAATGAATGTAATCTTCCAAGGCAAATTCACGAGCTGAGGTTTGAATTAGAATGTCAGTGACAATGTCAGCTTCATGCTCCAAGGAAGGTACATGGAACAGCAACGTAGAGCAAACTATTAGCAATCTTCCCACTACACATGGCTTATGGTGTCACGAGAACATTGCAAAAACACAGCAGAGCGACACCTACTGCATGTGGGTAGAACAGCAGGTTCGTGAAGACTCATTTGTCGTGATTTCCTCCAGAGGTGAGTTGTAGGAAGACCACCAGCTTCTTATTGATTAACTTGTCGGCTATGCGTATGACTTAAGATTCCCTGAGTAGAAGCTCTTCACAAATACCACTTATTACTACTCGCGGCTATTCTGGGTAGCAACTGTTGATCAGAAGTCTGAAGCATTGCAATTCAAGGAAACTTCACTTGTAAATACTCAGCGTAGCTGAGCTAAAATGAGGTAGTGGAAACCTCAGTGAAGACCCTGAGTCATGGCTCTGATCTTTTATTTTTTTCATTCTAAACTCACTTTGGATATGTGGTCCTTTCTTAATGTTATTTTTGTGGATTTCAACTTCCCCTCTCTCTATTCACATAGATTTCTACTTTGGGAGTCAAAGTTTTGTTTTGTTTATAATAATTATTCCAATGAGAAAAGGATCTTTGTAAGTTATTGGGAGCATTTTAGGTATTATTTAAGAAAATTAAACAATGACAGCAGTCTAATGCATAATTAGATGGATGTTTAATATTTGTAGAGCTTTTAGGTCATGCTTGGCTTGATTTACTTTATTTGAAATAAAGTGCATTTTCATCTTCATCACAATGCACAGAAACATGGCAGAGAAAAATGATTCTTAACTGTGGCTCCTACAAAGGAGGTTTGGTATAAATTTGAATTTCAAATAATTTCTCCTTTCAGACACTTCAGATGGGGTTGGGCAGAGTCACTTGTAAATCTGTAATGTAGAATACAGTTTGGGATGTCCTTGGCACTTTGCTGTGAAGGAGAAATGAGGCAAGACAGATTGACAAGCTCTGAATTCCTTGGCATTGTGCCAGGACAGCTGAGATGCCCTTATGGGTTGACACGTTTCCCCCCAGAAGATATATGTTGATGTCCTAACTCCTAGTCCTTGTGATTGTGACCTTATTTGGAAACAAGTTCTTTGCAGATATAATCAAGTTCAGATGATGTCATTAGGATGGGCCTCAATCCAACATGACTGCTGTCCTCATAGGAAGAGGAGAAGACACTCAGACACACACAGGGAGGACAGCATGTGATGATGGAGGCAGATCTTGGAGTGAAGTCTACAAGCCAAGGGATGCAAGGATTGCCGGTAAATAGCAGAAGCTGAGACAAAGGAAAGGATCTTACCTTGGAGACTTCAGACACAGTGTGGCCCTGCCAGCCCCTTGACTTTGGACTTTCAGCCTCTGGGACTGTGAGACAAAAAGGTGCTATTGTCTTAAGGTTGGCCAGTGGGTGGTAAAATGCTATTGCAGCCCAGGGAGACTGATGCAGATACTGGAGCTGGAGCTTCCTCCAGGTGACCTCTCTCATTTGACCTAACCCCAAGCCCAGAGCCACAAAGGCTTAATCTGTTCAACCTTTTGTGCTTTCTCCAGAAAACCAGAGTATCAATCAGAGAACAGAGTCCTGATGTGCAAGGAGCTCCAAGCTCATCCAGGCACGGGGATCACTGATTTTACCAACTAGGAAACACAAGAAGACTGATGAAGATTGTTTATTAATTTGAAACTATATCAGAAAAAAGTACCCATTTGCTTCTAAGCCAATATCACCAGGATGAGCATATTACAAATCTATGTGGAATCATTTAAGAAGCCTGTTTTCCCCTCACATTGCAGAAAGAGGGTCCTCCCATGGCCATTCTTTCTTGATTTGCCAAAGTTTAGGGTTACTCTCACTTCCCTAGTGGCTCTTGTAAACTTTGCTCATCTCTGAACAGAGATACAGGCCAAAGAACATGTCTCCATGGGTTTTCTCATGATGGAGGATGCTGTTCATTCTCACACTGCTGTAAAGAAATACCTGAGACTGGATAACTTATAAGAAGAGAGATTTGTTTCACCTGTACAGGAAATATAGTGGCATCTGCTTTTGGGGAGGCCTCAGGAAACGTATAATCATGGCAGAAGGCAAAGCGAAAGCAGGCATGTTTCACGTGGCCAAAGTGGGAGGAAGAGAGGGTGGAGGTGCCACACACTGTTAAACTCCAAATCTCACAAGAATGCACTCACTATCACCATGCAGTACCAAGAGGGGACGGTGCTAAACCGTCCATGAGAACTCCGCCCCGTGATCCAGTCACTTCCCACTGGGCTCCACCTCCAACACTGGAATTACAATTTGAAATGAGATTTGGGCAGAGACATAAATCCAAACCGTATCAGCTGCTGTCAACTTCCTGGGAAGTGTTGCATCCTTGGGGCTTGAATTAAGGGCCCCCATGAAACAGAACCAATGGCGGGGAGAGAGAGAAAGAGAGAGAGAGCTTAAGTGTATTTATGAATAAATTGGTTCACGTGATTGTGCAGACTGGTGGTCAGGCTGAAATCTGCAGGATGGTCCACAGTCTGGAGACCCAGGAGAGTCAATGCTACCGTCCCAGTCTGAAGACTGTCAGGCTGAAGTCTCCCGGAAGACCAGATGTTGTAGTTCAAATACAAAGGCTCTGAGGTTGGAGAACCAGGAAGAACCAATGTTGCAGTTGGAGCCAAAGGCAGTTTGCTGGCAAAACTCACTTTTGCTTAGGGGAAGTCAGTGTTTTGCTCTGCTCAGGCCTTCAATTGATTCAGTTGGGTCCATCCATATTATGCAGAGCAATCTGCTCTACTCAGAGTCCACAGATATAAATATTCATCTCACCAAAAAACAGCTTCTCAAAACATTCAGAGCAATCTTTGACCACATATCCGGGCACCGTGGTCCAGCCAAGTTGACACATAAAATTAACTGTCACATATATATTATACATGTGTATATATGTCACATTATCTTTTATATTTAAACATTGTCATATGTTATATACATTGCTTGTGTGTGTGTGTGTATTTATCTTGGCTGAGAGTTTCTAGAATCCAGAAAAATCAAAATTAATAATCCATGTTTTTCCTACAGATAACACATGTCCCAGTGTCCAATATTCAACTGATGATAATGTATTTTGTTTTGTTTTTTGAGAGATGGAATTGCTGTCGCCCAGACTGGAGTACAGTGGTGTAATCACTATTCACTGCAATGTTGAACTCTCCAGGCTAAGGTGATCCTCCCACCTCAGCCTCCAGAGAAGCTGAGACTACAAGTGCACCCCACCACACATGGTTAATTATTTTGTAAACACGGGGTTTCACCCTGTTTCCCAGGCTAGGTGAAGCTCTTGGGCTCAAGCAATCCACCCGCCTTGGCCTCCCAAAGTGCTGGAATTACAGGTGTGAGCCGCTGTGTCGGGCCAATGATAATGTTTGGTCAATGTTTTTTAAAACAGAATTAGGTAAAATGAGACATTATGTGCAGACGTGTGATCATGTTAGATTGCCCTGATGTTTACCATTTTGCCAAGGTAACATGCTCTAAACAACCAATTCCACTCATTTCAGTCGGACACTTTCAGTTTATCTCCACAACAGCCATGCTACTCTGCTCTTATATGTTCTTCTATTGCTTTTTCTCTTCTCATTTCCTCTCTTGCTGAGGAACCCCTGGCCCCACCCATGCACCACTGCAGGGAGGCCGTATGTCACCTGCTGCTCCCCATGACTTCTATTCACTTCTTTCAGTGCAGATGAACAACTGCAGGATCATACATAGGAGGACTCGCCCACAGCAGGAAAAGGCGAACCCCAGGCTTCCAGCTTTTGCCCCATCATGACTCAGTGTCCCAACTGGAGAGAAATGTGCCCTGGGACACTCTTGGTGATCATTTTGTATCTTCTGACTACTGTGCTCACCTAGGAGTCCCAAGTACAGCCCTAAGCCTCATTCTGTTTCCTGTGTGCTTCAGCCAGAACTACCCCTGGAACCTGGCAAGTTTCTCTGCTGACCACAAACTGTCAAATGATGCCATGAGTGGAAATCAGTTATGTAAAACTGACAGGCCCGGATCTGAGATGTGCCCATTTAAAAGTTAAAGCAAAGGTCCGTAGATAAGTACAAGGGAGGAGCAGGAGAAGGAGCAGAGAAGGCCAAGAGGAGGTGATAGCAGCATAGTGGATGCAGGAGGTTGATGAACATGGTCTGACCTTCCAAGGAGGAGGGTGGATAACAGTCTCCACATGTAAAAGTGAAAGCGTGTCAGATGCGTTAACAGGAGTTGAACAGGGAGTGGCATTGATCTTGGCAAGCTGGCAAGAATCTCCCACTATTTTATGTAGCTTCTACTTTCTGTGAAATCTTTATCCATTCTGACTCCTTTCACATGAACCTAGAAAGGAGACTTTTTATTGGAAACTCTAGGAGGCCCAGACTCCACAGTCTTCAGGTGGGAGACGATGAACATCCAGGTGGATTTCAGCACTCCAGGTAGATATTCTCTTGTTCTCAGATGTCAGAATTTAACTCAACAGATTCACGCACTCCTGAGGCCAGCAACCAAGCCTGAACCCAACACCTAGCAGTGTTCACTCAATATATGCTTGGTGATTGCATCAGAGAGTAAAACCAATAAACAAAAAGAATCACTGGGCTTAATGTGATGGCACACGCCTGTAATCCCAGCATTTTGGGAGGCAAAATTGGGTGGCTCCCTTGAGCCTAGGAGTTTGAGACCAGGTTGGGAGACAATGAATATCCAATGTGTAAAATTCAAAATTTAGCTGTGTGTGGTGTTACATACCTGTAGACCCAGCTACCCAGGAGGCTGAGGTAGGAGGATCACTTGAGCTTTGCTGGTCAGGGCTGCAGTGAGCCAAGACTGTGCTACTGAACTCCAGCCTGGGCGACAGAATGAGAACTTGTCTCTAAGAAAATAAAAATAATGTTTTAAGAGAATCACTGAATTATAACATTTTTAAAAACAAGGATAAAGCTAAGAAAATAAAGCTAAGACAGTCTGGTCTCATTTTTTCATTGTGTTGATAGGGAAAGTAAGACTCAGAGAAGTTGATGTGTTTACCCAAGTCACATGGCCAAGTTAACATACACTTCCAGGGCACAGAGAAAATACGCGTTTACTGGCCTTCTCAATCCTTGATGATTCAATAATGGAGTGCTAATCTCACCAACCAATCCATTCCCTGTTCACAAACATGCTTTTCAAGAAAATATTATACTCTCACACATTTATTTAGAGCATTTTACTTTTCACAGTGTTTCCACATTATTTTCCAACAGAATATGCCATCTTTCTCCACAGATAAGGAGAATCATAAAAGTGAATTAGTTAGGAAGCTAAAATAGAAATAACAGATCAATAACACAATATTTTTCTTGAATTGCATTTTATTAACAGGAGCATGCACAATATCTGCTTCAAACTGGAAGCCCCTGGCATCTCAGGTAATGTGATATGAAGTTCATGTCCAGGGTTGGATAACAAAATACTGTACATCCCCCAAAGCCCAAGATAGAAGTGGACTACACAGGTCATTCAGACCTTCCCCAGTCACTCTAGTGTCTCTATTTTAGAAAACAAGGGAAGAGACCCCCTGGTTCTGATGCAGTTCCTCACCATGGGCTTGAACCAATGCTGGGAAGCTGATACTTTAACACATCTGTGGCTCCTTTTCCAGCCATGCAAATTTTCCTTTAACATGAGGTAGCATAGATGCTTCCCTCCTCATAATAGAGGTGATATTCCCATCTGTAAAATAGTTTATATTGTTAGCCAGAGAGCACCTGAAATACTAAATTTTCCTCTTAAATTTGTGTGCAATAACTGTAGTGTTCCAACCTCATATCACAACCTCCTAGACATCATCTGCTTTCTCTTGTGGGCCAAACTCAGAGTGCTGTGGCTTCTCCTCTTGCATTTTCTCTTCTCTGTTAATCCAGAAAACCCGCACTGCTGAGAATAAATGACGGCACACAACAGTTTCTTCCTCTGCTCCATGCTGGGTGTGTTTGCTCGGGCACTGTGTGGTATGGTTCCTGAGTGTGTGCAGAGCAGGGAGTAAAGTCCAGAGAATGTGGGGGGGATGGGAAGCCTGCAGGGTGCAGCTGAAGGTGGAATGTGAAAGGAATGGGAACTCAGCCACCGTACTCTTTATTCCCCACTCAAGCCCTGCTTTAATGAGGACATTTTATAGTGAAGGTCTTAAAGCAAAGTAACTTTCAAAAGAAAAGAAGATGGAGAAAGAAAGGTAGGGAGAGATCAATATTTCTCCTGATCAAGTGTCCTTTATTCTAGAGCCATATTCTTCAAGGTGCATTTGATGAAACACTCAATAGCACATTTATATTAATACCCCAACATTGCGCTTCATTAAAACATTTTTTAATGATGTCTTTGAATGAACATCACTTAATATTTTACAAAATACCTCTCCAGCGTTAATTCCATGTGACATCCTGGGCAGAGAGCTAAGGCATCTTCGCTGTATTTAAAGCTTTGGGCGTTTGTAAGGAAATTGTTTCTAGTGCACACATTCAGTGTGCTCCAAGACTAGATGAGCCACAAGTCTCAGTTCATTTGAGTCCCACATGTATATTTTCCAGCACACCTACTTCCTGTAAAGTCGTGATATCACACATTCCTCAAGCGTTATGCTTTTATTTTCCCAATTTACTTACTGTTTGACACTTAGGTCTAAGTCATGCTCACATATTAAGTGTACAATACCCACCATGCTGGACAATGTTGTCTGTGTCCTGCCCTCATCAAGCTTATATTCTAGTGGGAAAAGTAGAAAAATTTAAATGGCATTTAAACTATAATTCAAGTGATAACAAAGATGATAAAGAAAAAAACAGGTGCTCTGAGAAACACCAATAAGGACAGTGCACCATATATTTGGTGGTGGGGAAGGCAAGGAAAAGATCTTCTGCGAAACCAAGACCAAAGGTAGTAGCACACTTGAGTTAAAACTTAAATATTTATAAAAAGTTATCTGAGCAGGGGAGAAGCAACGTGAGAATGCAGGCATGTGAGGTTAAGTCTAATGTGGAGCTGTTGTGCACAGGTGCAGCACCGCAGGTGTGCAGATGCTGGAATGCTTACATGCAGGGCACTAAGCAAGGCCTCTTCTCTGAGTCCTCCAGGGCACCCATCACCCCTCCCAGGACTATCCTCCCACCGTGCAGCACTGAGAGGGCACAGTATGGACCCCACTGCAGCTGTGGTTAGCATCTACTCTGATTGGTCAGTTTCTCTACATGGCCAGTTGTAAATACTTTGACTATGACTCTGGGGTTGGGACAGTAGTGGGTAGGGATGGGACCTGAGAATGAAAATGTAGTCTTGGACAAAGTTTAATGTTGAATTTTCACTGTAGGAGGTGGAGAGTCATCCCTAGACCATAATTAAGAGGGTAACAGTCACAGGTGCTTAGTTGAGTCACACCTGTTAGGTTCATTTTGGAGCAGAAGGTAGTTAGAGTGGGAAACGCCTTCTGAGTGAGTGGGACCAAAGTGCCAGGGCAAGGCGAGCCCCAGAAGAGTTAGGGATAGCAGAAAAGAAAACACACTGAGAGAGTAAAATTGGCAAAACTTATTTACTGACTGGATACAGGGTGAGGTGAAGAGATGGGTTAAAGGTGGATGACAGATTGCTGCTGAGGTGACTAGCTGCTGGACAGTCACAGCTTAGGAACTGAGGAGCAGGAGTTGGCTTCAGAAAGGTGAGGAGCTTGGTTGTAGACGTTTCAAGCTATAGGAGGAGCCTGTTCTTTGTCCAAATGGAGGGAGGTCCATCAGCCAGTTGGTTAGGTGAATGTGAAGCCCAGAAGAGAGATCTGAGCCATGGATGTAAATTAGACACTCGTCAATTTGGGTTTGAGTTATTAGAGAAGTCAGAAAAAGCAGGGGGTGTTTCCCAGAGCGATCTGCTGAGTTAGCAGCGAAGGGAAGGTGAAACCAAGGAGGATCCCGACATTTAAAATTCACACGGAGCAGAGGTGCCCAACAGGAAGCCCAGGTTAAAAGGTTAGGAAACACAAAGAGGAGCAAGGAACATCACGTCTCAGAAGCGAAAGGAGCAGAGGATTCCTACAAGAAGGAAGGGGCTGACAGCGTCACGCATGGCACAGAGAACCAGCGAGGTAAGGACCAGAGGTCGTGCTGGGTCAACATTCAGCAAATCAGCAGTGACATGGTCAGGCTTTGTGTCCCCATCCAAATCTCATCTCAAATTGTAATCCCCAAATGTTGAGGGAGAGGCCTGGTGGGAAGTGATTGGATTATAGGAGCGGTTTTTCCCCACACTGTTCTCACCATAGTGAGTGAGTTCTCACAAGATCCGATGGTTTTATAAATGGTAGTTTCCCCTGAACTCTCTCTTGCCACGTAAGATGTCTTCTCCCATGATTGTAAGTTTCCTGATGCCCCTCCAGCCACATGGAATTGTGAGTTAATAAAACCTACTTCCTTTATACATTACCCCGTCTTGGGTATTTCTTTATTCCAGTCTAAAAACGGACAATCAGCAACATTTTTGGGAGCCAGTTTGGTGCCATGATGGAGACAAAACCCAGTGGCAGGCTGAGAAGTAAACAGAGATGATGGAAATGCAGGCAGAGACCTCAGGCTGGAGAAGCAGAGGCAGAAACTAGGAGGAAAAACGGAAAGATGACTTTAATTTCAATTTCAGCTCTATTACAGCAACATTTATGGGCTTTATTGGTCTCTCAAGGCAGTTTCCCTTCCAACGCCTTGGAACTTAGGTGAAGTAGGCAGAGCACTGGGAGAAGGTGGATGACAAGTGAGGTCTGCACGTCACTGGGGAGGTCGGGACAGAACCAGAGAGGGCCGTATGGTCACTGCCTAACAGAGTATTCTGAGTGAGGAAATATCAGCTGGGTTTTCTGCTTCTCACTTGCCCTCCTCCACCTTGTAAATAGAGATTGGCCCATTTTTTGGCTTTGGTTCTGGAGAGTATAACATACCTCATGGTCAAATGCTGCTAACACCTTTGGTTTCTTTTCTGAGTCTCATTTTATGTTTTATTTAGCACTCTGCCTAGAATCGACATCTTTCTGCTCATTTATCCAGTTTGTCCCAGAGATGGAACAAGTTCAACATGATTATCAGATGTAAAATGTCAAAGAAGGAACAGTCCCTGATTATACCAATGCAGAACTTTAAGTAAGAATTCTTGAGACGTCTTTACCAAAAAGATGTTATTCTTTACATGTATGTCACTTGGATCCAATGTTAAATCTGTATGATTGGGGTTTATGTGTACTTTATATACATTTACAACAAGCAGGATCAGGTTTAATTTTCTTCCAGAGACAATGAGTTCTAGCCTGGGTGAAATGATGGATCACTTTGTGTCTGGGACCCACCGCTCTTCTTCAGGAGGGATTAATGGAGACGCCCATCATGGTGTGAGCTGCTCCTTCTCGAGAGCTCTGGGGCAGGCAATTTATTATCTCCTGTCTCCCCTTCCCCATCCCAAAGCCCACTCCCGCCTCCCACCTGTGATAAAGGATGCACCACATATCTAAACCTGGGGTCTCCTTGCAAGAGGCGGTGAACAAATTGACACGTGTGTGCCCTGAAAGCAATAGCTTGCAGCAGAGAGGACAGCGAATTAACCAGGAAGCAACTGATTGGCCACATGGTGGAATTAGATTGCCAATGCAATTTTCAAATGCTAATTTTAAGTGCAACAGAAGCCATCTATAAATTTACCTTCACAGCTTTTACATTCATAATTTATTTCCTGCCAGGAACCCAGTACCTTGCTATGCAGCAGTGCACAATAAGAGACCTGGAGAATGGAATTAAAAGGCACAATTCATGTACTTGACTTTTCCACCTCCAAAGCCCTTGAGCTTTTGGAATTCAGGTTACATTTCCTGAGAGCTTTTGAAGAATTGCAGGCTCTGTGGTTAGAAATCGAACCCCAATGAGGCTCAGTCCCAGATGGTTTTTGAGAGCAGATTTAGTGCAGCCTGCTCCGTGGGCTTTAGTTCCCTGGGACTGAACTGAGTGTCCCAGGGAGGACAATATGCCTAAGGGGGAAACTCTTCAGTTTTAGGTCCTAAGCCAGGAACACGCATGAGTAAGATCAGCCCCTTGAGCATCCTTTCTGCTGGTGGAGAAAGACGAGAAGCTTGCGTAGAAATAAGATTTCTTATTTTCTTACTACCTGGGTGGTGGGTGGCCTATTCTTCATTACGTCAACGGCAGCACACACACAGGCCAGTATTAGGTCCTGGCTACTTAAAACGAGCTCTGCAGAGGGCAGCAGACTCTCCTGGGAGCTTGTTAGAGATGTAGGCTCTCAGGCCACAGCCAGGCTGGCTGACAGCTGCTGTTTACCGCAGGATGGGTGATTTGCATGCATGTTAAAGTTTGAGGAACACTGGGCCAAGGAATATCTGAGAGTAAGACAAGGGCCGGTCCTTCTGATGATGCTGCCCCCTCTAGTCACTTCTTACACCTGGTCTCCCACTGCTGGTCACTGTTCTGCCTCATTCTCTCAAGTTTTTTATGCTATCTTCCTCCAGATGTTAGTTACTCCTGGTGTCTTCTTTTATTTCCTGCTAGTCTCTGATTTCTATCTCTTAGTGCAACTTCTTTATGTCTATGGCTTCAACTCCCACAAGGAAAAATAATAGGTACACTTGAGCACAGTTTTGGCTGGAACACTGTGAAAGAGCATTACATAAATCTTGGCAGTCACTTAAGATGACTGAGCACGTCCTCTGCTCTCCAGCCTCCGCTGGGTCAACTCATGAATCAACCCTTTTAAAAATGCTATTATTTTCAACTTTTCACCAATTAGTACCCCGGAGAAGATAGAGGTTCAAAACACACTGAGAGTCTACAAGGAGCATGCAGAAGGGAGTAGTCTTTGACTCTGCAGCCTGTGCTCACAATTGCCTTTACACAACAAACCACAATGTTCCTCTGCATCGCAAACCTCTGTAAACCACACACACACACATACACACACACACACGCGCACGCAAAGTCCCACTGCACAGCTCATTTTGCTTAGCATTTTCAAAACCTGCCTGCCCCTTCCTCCAAGTCTTCTCTCTTGTCTTCAAATATGTCGTCATCCAGCCTGTCCTGTCTCCCAGGAGCCTGCAACCAGGCTTGACTTCTCCCTCCCTTCCTTCCCCAAGCCTACATCAAACCTCTTAGGTACTTACGGGGGCGACTAGTGTGTGTCACCCTCTATTTATACTAGCAAGGCTTTAGTTCACTCCCACAAGCAAAGTCATTTGATAACATTTGGAAAATGTTTATACCCATCCTTTAGATCATTGGGATGCACTGGTTTTGCTGGAGTGAGATCATAAAACGAGTTCCTGCTCTCTGAGAGAAGGCTCCCTCTGGCTTCAGGGAAGGAGGCATCATGATTTATCATGCCTTTCCTTTGGGGATGATCACCATCTGCATATGTAAAATCTGACATTCACAGGGAAAAGTCACAGGCAGGGAAGCCATGCCGTCTTGCTCCCATTGCTGCAATCCTGGAAAACATGGACAACCGTTTCCTTCAGTTAGCTGTGCCTTCCCCACAGTTCTGATTGATGAAAGCAACAAGCTGCTTTAGAGAAAGGTCATCTGACAGCTGCTCTTCATTGAATCCGCTTTCCCCAAGTCAGCACAGACCCTTCTCAACACTGATGTGGGGTGAGAGTCAGTCTCTAATTCCACATTCTGTGTGTGAGCACATTTAGTTTCCTTGATTTGTAATAAACATAAAATTTGTGTAAGAATTTTATTATAACCTATATAAATATTTTAAAAAGTATATATACATAACTATAAAAGTAAATATACATAACTGAACATTCTTATTCATTCCCACACAAGATATATACTTTGACCTTGAGAATATATTTTGTTTGAACTATGTTTGAAAGGCTGGAAAGCCTTGTGTACCAAATAATCCATAGTAAAGCCTGCATTTCCAAGTTTACTGAACCCACGCCCACATTCTTCTCACACACAGCCTTATTCCAGTAGAACTTGCTAGTTGGGGTTGGACAATGGTAAGGATTTGTTTCATGCAGTCTCCTTGGCCTTGTGTGGGTTTTTGCGATTTGCGGTTAGTCCCTTGGTCCTGCCAGGCATGGGGCACAGGGAGGTCTGCTCATCCACTGATGTCCACGTCTTTGCTTCTTCCATCCATCAAAGCACAAAGGCTTCAGAGAGTGGAGTTGAGGGGTGGTCTCCACCTTTGTGCTCCATGATAGCTTGGCATTTTCCTTACAGTGCAAGTAGAAATATTCCTTCTGCCTCCCAAAGTCCTCTTTATCTGGGAGCCCGCTGGACCCTCATTCAAATGAAAAATGAGACATGAAGTTTGGTAGAAATAATGCCGGTAAATGTGATACCTCTGCATGTGGAGACATAATAGATACCAGGTTACCATGAAGAAGAAGGTAGATGTGACACTGATGACTAACTCCGATGTCAAACACGTGTGCCTCCTGCTGGGTAACACAACATTCTCTATCCTTTGAAAGTCATCACACTGTCCACCGCATGTCACTTTCATCCCCTCACCCAGACCAAAGTGGCTGCAGAGCCTCCCAGTTGGAGACTTCATCAACAGCCATGTGTGTCCACAGCTGGGAGCTTCCACCTGGAACATCCATTAGCTTTTGAGATTCTTATTTTTTGCCTTACATGATTAGACTCAAATCATGTAATGAAAGGAAAATGTAATTATTTTTATGTGTGTCAAGGGTTCTTGGCCTTGCCTCTCTGATTTTGTAATTTTGGACAAAAACAACCTAGCTTTCAATGATAATGATCTGTGTCATGATAAAGGGCAAATTTTGGAGCCCTTGTTCTCAAATAATGTAATTTTGTTCCAGGCAAACTATTAACTCCTAACTATGTTTTAAATAGAAATTGTTCTGAGAATCCTGTGTTTGCTAAAAGTTATCTTTTAGGAGCATACAACCTAAGATTAAGTATTTGAAATTTCAGCATAATCACTACTCTGAATAGCAAGGGTTGTGTAGTGGGCGGTTGGAACATTCAGTGCGTATGATAGAGAAAAACAGCAGTTTGCTCTAAACATATGCCACAAATGCTTCTAGGTGGCCATTATTATTTTCTTTTCGCAGTGGAGAAATTAGAAGCTTAGAGAGGATAATGAATTAACTAAGGCAACAAAGCTGTCAAGTAACAGAACCAAGATTTTAAGTTTAGCATGGGACACCATTGCTTGTTTTTGTTTGACTACACTATGCCAATATTCTCTATAAAGATAATTTGCCACAGATAAAATAATGAAACCGTAATATAATGTTTTTCTACATATTTTTTAATGTAGAAAGCTTAGAAGCTTCAGAGCTACCTTGTAGTCAAATAGATCAGCCTGGAAAGTAAACTGCTTTCAAGGAGTATGTCGGTTCATTTTACATGTTGGTGCCCCACCAAATAACTACGTTTAGCACAGTGTCTAACATAGTAATTCTCAAGAAATTACGTATTGAATGAGTAATTTAATAAGTAAGAAATTCACTTATTTAATAAGTAAGAAATTACTTATTAAATATTCAAGAAATATTTATTGAATGAAGAAGATAGTTTCCAAGGCCTCTGTGTTTAATAATACAGCACTCTCTTATATATTTGAGGCTTCAAAATAAACAGATGTGGCTGTTACCACCTTCATTCTCATTTTGTTGGAGAAAACTTAGTTCAGGCCACATCTAACTGCAAATGAGACTAGGAAACGTGGATTTAATAGATGTCACCAACAAAGAAGCTGAACTTTGGTCGACAGAAAGCCATTCCTAGCATAGGCATTTGAAGTTGTGTTGAGGATTAGGGAACCATGCAAAGTTCTAGAAAGACAACTCTACCTTCAAGGTTCTGTGAGGGATCGAGGCACCATGTCTAAAAACGGTGTCAGGTGACTATTATACATCCAACTGTTTTCATTGTATCTCCAACCAGATGACTGAATTTGGAGCTCCAAAGCAAGGTCAATACTGGTCTTAGAGGCATGACAGTGATGGACAGCTGGATGATACTTAGAGTCAGTTGGATAGATAACTTATTTAGGCAAAAATTGCAGAGAAGAGATGAGAGGAAAGTTAAGACTAACTCCAAAGGCATTTAAACATTTAGAAGCCTGATAGAGGAAGAAAAAAACAAGGAAGAAGACTGCAGAGGAGCTGCCATTGAGGTTGGAGGCAAGTTAGTTGGTGTGGCCGAGCAGGAGACCCTGGCCACTCAGCCCAAGAGCTGTGTCAGTCAATCCTGTGACTGGAGTTGCTGACCTTGACAGTGGTTCACAGACACGTTGGCAGGGAGGCCATATTCAAATGGACTCATGTGACCAGGAGGTGAGAGTTCTGTTTATTCCCATGTAGCATAATGTGTTCCAAAGTGTTTACTTCATGGCCTATTGGCAATTGACCAGCTTATTACATCAAAACAACAATTACATACTGGAAATTCCTTAAAAAGGCCTGCCACCATGATAGGAGATTGCCTTTATGATAATTCTGGGAATCTATGATTGGCAGCTTTTCTTTATTCCAGTCTCACATTACCATTTAAACCAACCAAAACACTCCTCTTGCCAGAAAAAGTAAATTGCCACTTTGAGACATGAAAAACAGGCGAAAGAATAAAAATGTGAATAATACGCTATTGTGAGTCTAGCAAGTCCTGCGTGATTGTGTGAACGAGGCAGTTTGCATCTGGTTCTGCTTGCCTCTTTCTTGCTGTTGTAATTATTCAAACACTCCTGGTCATTAATTCACCAAATACGAATTAGAAAAAGAAAACTCTCCCAACTGACATAGACTTTCCTGAATCCACCACTGGTCTCCAAATTCCAGAAATTTTTATGTGGATCTCATCCTTTTACTTTTGCCTGCCAGCTGTATTCCAAATTCTTCCAACGTCTACCTATTCATAAACTCCACTCAGTGCATATATTCAAAACATATAAAAATTAATTACTGTGAGTTCTCGGATGGCAGAGGAACGTCTTGTTACTGTTAGAGTAGGAACGTGGCATAATGGTGATAATATAAGCTGATTCGAAAGACAGTGAATTCCTCAGAGGGTGAGTTCTCCACAGTGTAACATATTTGAAAGTCTTCCTTGTTTTTATTAATAAATGGAAGATGCTTCAGAATCTCATAGAAGACATGAAGAGCTACCTAGGCTTTGAAGAAGTTAGGAGACAAGATCCAAGATACCACCTTTGAGGTGTAAGATGAACAAGTTCTGGGGACGGAATGCACAGCCTGTTAATGTGATTGTGATAATCATTGCATGATGCATACAGATATCAAATAACCACCTGTACATGTAGAACATATACAACCTTTCTTTGTCAAATAAATATTTTACAATTAAAGAAAGGTAAGATCAGTGAAAGGAGGAAAGCACCGGTGACCCCAACATTCACCAAAGAGTTTTGCCTCAAGGCATTTGCTAATTAGTAAGGGCAGCCTGGTGATGTAGAAACCAAGGTGTGGGGAAGCCACAGGGCAGGAGAGAACAGCAAGGCTCCAAAATTAGTGGAGCTTTAGGCAGCCCCATGGGTGAGAGAGACTACAACTGGACTTCAGAGCTTGTGAGGGAGGTTCTCTGAGGGCATAGAGCCAGGTGTAAAGGCACAGCAGAAATGAACCAATGCTTTCAAAAGCTGAAACTCAGCTTTCAATAATCTCAATTCAAGAAAGAAAACTGATATCAAGAAAGAAAACTTTGGCACATCTAAAGTTCTTACAGACACAAAAATTGTTGCGATATCTTTGTTCATGCAATTAATTTTTTTTTTTTTTAAGACAGAGTCTCACTCTGTTGCTCAAGCTGGAGTGGAGTGGTATGATCTCACCTCACTGCAACATCTGCCTCCCTGGTGTAAGCAATTGTCCCACCTCAGCCTCCTGAGTAGCACACCACATGCTTGGCTGAATTGTTTTTTACTTTTGGTAGAGACGGGGTTTCACCGTGTTGGCTAGGCTGGTCTCGAACTCCTGACCTCAAGTGATCCACCTGCTTCAGCCTCCCGAAGTGCTGGGATTACAGGCATGAGCCACCTAACTAACTAGTTAGACCATAACTAAATTTTTTAATGTGTTGGCATGAATTTTTAAAAAGGATACACTTATAAAAATCAGCACAAGAAGAAACAATAATACGGATAGTTCTATATCACTTGATCTGCAATGGAAACTTTTTCTAAAGAACTTCAAGGATTTGAGTTGTCCTGCAACAGGAGGAGTTGGCCCTGGGGGCTGACCTATCGCGGCCAGTCCTGCCTCTCTCTGGTTTCAGGCAACAGTGGTGGCATCTCTCCCTCCCCATCAGAAGGGCAGGGCACTGGAGATGCCTTCCCCATTCTGGTGCTGGACTAACCCTCGTCCCCTGCAAACTTCTCTCTGTTTTGTTGTGTAGTGGGCCAGACACAGCCATACTGACTGGGATTCTTACTGAATTCAACTGAACCAAATCCAAAATTGGTTTCACAATATTTTAATATATTTTTACAACACACATTTAAAGTCTTTTCATTTTCTAATACTCATGACAGAATGCTAAGAAAATACTGGAAAAATAGAGTGACTTCTCTCAACAAATATATATTGGGTATCTTGTCTGTGCAAGCATTGTGTTGCTACTGAAGGTAAACGTTGAACACGTGTATTCCATCCTGAGATAGATCTCAGTAATTAGGGGTCTTTCAACTCTGTTGATCTAAACTATTAGCCAGTTTAGTCTGAACGCACTGGGGGAAAAAAGGTAGGTGTGGTGGCATGTGCCAGCAGTCCCAGCTACTCAGGAGGCTAAGGTGGAAGGATTCCTTGAACACAAAAGTTTGAAGTCAGCACGAGCAACATGGTAAGACCTCATTGCAAAAGAAAAAAAAAAAGCTGTGCTTCCTTCATATGTAAATTAAATGATTACATAAAATTTACATATATGTTCGTGTATATATGCTATACTTATATACATGCATACACATGTATACACAGGAAATATTTATATATTGTCAACATTATTTAGATCATGGTACATTTATAGTTCTATATCTTGATTTTGTCTCTTAACATATAAACCTGACGTAGACCAATCTGCCTAGAGCTTCTTGAACTAATCAAAATAAGGTTACTTTTTGTTTTGTTTGTTTGTTTTAAATGCATAGCATCAGAAAGCTCATTGCTTTGGGTATTTAGAAGCCAAAATGAAGCATTAACTTTCTTTTATACATGCATATTTTCTTTTTAAGAAAAAAACCATAAAGAATGCTACTGAAATCTATAAAGTCAACACTCTCAATACCTTTCTATTTTTTATGCACTGGTTGATCTTAGAAAAATGCTAAAAAATCATGCTGTTTTTATTTCCCTGCATTTGTCTAATGTGGTCACTCTGGGCTACTTCAGAGTCGTTATTGCGCTAGGCCTATCTCTGCATTTGCTGAGGCCCATCTTGAATGGCACAGGATATGAGATGAGGCACATCAAAATTGCTAATGGATAAAAACAAACATTATCCAGTGATTTTTTTTTTTTTTTTTTTTTAGTCCTGGGTTAGATTGCTGTATTAGGGTTCTGTGCTGCGGAGAAAAAGAACCAATAGTATATGTATGCATACACATGTGCGTGCACATACATTTAATATAGAGAATTGGCGTATTTCATTACTGAGGCTGACAAGTTCAATGTCTTCAGGGTGGACCAGCTGATGCTGCAGTTGCAGTCTGAAGGCAGCAGGCTGAGACCCAGGAGAGCCATAGTTTCCAGTTTGAGTTCAAAGACCGTACGCAGAGCAAGGAGGAGCTCATGCTGCAGATGAAGTCCAAACACAGCCTGCTGGAGAAATCTCTCTTGCTTAGGGTATGCTAGTCGTTTTGTTCTATTTAACTTATTGTTCTGTCAGCTGATTGGAGGAAGCCCATCCACATTATGAAGGGTAATCTCTTTTACTCAATCTACCAATTTAAATGTTCATGTCATCCACAACACCCTCATAGAAATACCCAAAATAATGTTTGACCAAATATCTGAGCACTTCCTGGCCCAGCCAAGTTGACACAAAACTAACCATCACAGGTACGTAATTTTATTTGCAATCATTTTTAGTATAAAAATTCATACTTATTCTAATTCTGCTGCAGAGTAGCCAAGTCGATTTTAAATGAAGAGCTAAAGAAGAAAGCCATCAGAGAAAGCAGAGCTTTCTTCTCACTAGACATATTACAAAATTAAGAGTGGATTTAGAGAAGGTGGGCACAGTTCTTAGCATTTAATCAAAATTCAGTGGATAAATTAAAGTGTATCTTTAAAATGCTATACAAGGTTATATTTTCTTTGCCAGAAATTTTAGAATAATAAAAAAACAGTGGTTGTATGTGAAAGGTTGTGAAATAAAGTATAAAAATGAAATAAGATTATCAATTATCTTAGTTTGTTTTGTGTTGCTATAAAAATACCCAAGACTGGGTAATTTATAAGGAAAAGAAGTTCATTTAGCTCACAGCTCTGCAGGCTGGGAAGTTCAAGGGCATGACCTTGGTTTCTGGTGAGGGCTTCTGTTTGGTGTTACAACATGGCAGAAAAGGTCAAAAGGAAAAGAGACCTGAGAATGTCCTGAATTTATAGCAAGCCACTATGGAAGGAACTAATTTATTCCCAGGAGAACCAACACAGTCTTTTGAGAGAGAGAACTCACTATCTTGAAAACAGTACCAAGCCATTTATGAGGGATGTGCCTCTAGAACCCAAATATCTTCCACTGGGCTCTGGGCTTCACCTCCCATCACCACCACATTGGGATCAAATTTCAACATGAACTTTGATGGACATAAACAAACTATATCCAAACCGCAGCATCAGTTAATTCTAGTGCTGAGTCACTGTGACATTTCATAAAGTGTTTTAACAAACTGCATCCAAATTAATTTTTAATACAACTCTTTAAGATAGGCATTATTTTATACACACACACACACACATACACAGATAAATGATTAACTGAAAGTTAAATAATTAGCCTCAAATCACACAATAAGGAACTGGCTGTGCTAAAATCCTATCCCCAGGGCCCTGACTCTGAGCCCTGTTCTCTCTCTGATTCAGCTTAGTATTTCAATGAAAGATCAGAGTTACCATGTAACTGAAAGACATGGAAATAAAGTAACAGGTAGGAACATCAATGACGGGAAAACTAATCTTTGGATTACTCTAAAAACCAGGATTGATTTTCACAGAAGCGTTAGGTTAATGAAAACCCACATGCGTCTCTATCTCTTTAAGATGATGGTGTGTGTCTGGTGTTACTATTCCTTGGATGTTTCCAGATTAAAGCTCTTCTAATAAGGGGTGGCATCCATCAAGAATGGCTTTATAATTAAAACAGAAAGAAATTCAACAATGTCCACGAGGTCACACAAAAAAACAAAAATAATACACTATATCTTCACTTAAAGCCATCAATTGGTTGTTGGAAACTGCCACATTAAGCAAAACAATGTATAACAAAGCCAATTTTATCCTAGGCTAATTGACATGGGCAATAGTTATGTTCCTATGGCATATTACTGGTCACAAAAGCATCACCTAACTTCCAAATAAAGCCTAGAACACTCCAGTATTAAACAAAGAATTAAATTTAAATAAGTAAATAAATGTGAGCTATACATACATTTAAGAAAGATTAGTTAAAACATGTAACATGATGATTTATCTGCTTATTTCAGGTCAGGGCAGCTCAGGCAGAAGGCGAGCACCAGCCTGGACAGGAGACCGCACGATCTCAGGTGACTCACACACACCCACACTCACTCACACGGGGACCACCGAGGCTCACTGATGAATCGAACCTGCACAGTTTCAGGATGCGGGAGGACACTGGACGACCTGGATAAAGTCCATTCAGGCATGGGAAGTTGTGCCAATAACACAGACAGTGCCTCAGGTCAGGAAGTGATTTTTTGCCTCATCAATGTTACATTGAAAGGACGTTGAACAAAACCATCTCATTCAAAGAGCAGCTGTAAAATGCTTGCCTCACAGCATAGTGTGGTCCACTCCACATAATGCGGGCATGAACTGCCAAGGTGTGTGTGTTTACCACATTTCCTCCAGTAAGAAACCATCATTTCACACCTTCCCCAAATGTCAGTTGATCACTGTCTTCCTTGCACACTGGACATACCACTCATGGCATGTCAGCAAGTGGCTTTGCCTCCACTCATGTCTCTGCCTTCCTCTGCCGTTTCCTCACCTTCACAAACTCCATCTTTCTCAGTCCTCCCCCGAAATCTTAGTTCAATGCAGCCTCCAAGCTCTGTCATTCAGAGGATGCAGCAAGGTGAGCGAGAAAGAACTTTCTCGTGTTATTTGTGACCTACTCTTCTTCGATGCGATGAAAATGGCTTTGGATTCTAGTCCTGCTCCCAAGTTCTCTATGGAATGACATTTATGAATAGCTAAGGAATTTAATTGGTGGTTTTTTTGTTTGTTTTGACCCAGAGTCTCCCTCCATCACTCAGGCTGGAGTGCAATGGCTTGATCTCAGCTCACTGCAAGCTCTGCCTTTCTGGTTCAAGCAATTCTGCTCCCTCAGCCTCCCAAGTAGTTGGGATTACAGGCACCCACCACAATGCCCAGCTTTTTTTTTTTTTTTTTTGGTATTTTTAGTAAAGATGGGGTTTTACCAGGTTGGCCAGCCTGGTCTCAAACTCCTGACCTCAAGTGGTCTACTCGCCTTGGCCTCCCAAAGTGCTGGGATTATAGGCATGAGCCACTGCATCCAGCCTTATCTGTGTGTTAACTAAAAGTCACGGTCAGCCATTGAAAGCAAAACTTTAGATTTCTTTCACATTTTCTGAAAAAAGATTTTCAGGGAATGAGGAATGAAGGACAATAAAAAGACTTTTCAGATGATGTGTAAAGTCAGAAATGGCTTTCTTCTGCCAGGACCCGAAGTGATATGTGATGTACAGAACAGTGTGGCAGAAAGCATGAAGTCAGGATTTCCATGGCTTAAAGATAGAAATATTCTCTGAGTGTCTCCGTTTTATAACAGGTACTTGCACTTTAAGACTTTTAACAAGGTAGGCTACATACTGGGATTTTTTTTAAACATTTGATGATTCAGCCTAGTTATTTTCTCTAGCTCCTCTTTCTGTTTGAAACTGTAGTTTTACATGTGGTTATGTAATGCTATTTTCATTTTAGGGAGAGCAACCCCCTAAGTTAGCTGTGTCCTCAGCAGATCCAAACACTCTTTATGTAGAAAGTGTGTCTAAAACATCTTTACCTTATGAACACATCATTACAGCCCATGTGGATCAAAATATCAACAAAAACAGGTTACAATTAATAGATGACCCAAAGAAGATGAATCCCCACCTTGGAAGCAGGGGCCTTGGGTCTTGGAAAGACCCCTCGTCTAGGAAAATAGACCCATGAGAAGAGGATCACAGTAAGAAACTCCTTCGCCATTTCCCCTTTGGTCCTATCTGCTGGGTCACTCTAGGGTCAGTCCATCAAGCGGGCCAAGGCTGTGTAGTAGGAATGGGATCTGCACAGATATGTTGATCAGCCTCTGAACGGTCAGTCTTGGTCAACAAAGAGACCGACAGGTGTGCCTGCATCAGAGATGTTCTCAGCCCGACAGACAGGCCAAGAGCACAAGGGCAGGGCCTGTCCCTGGGTGCTTGGTATCATGGGCACCTCAGATGGCTCCAGCAATTTTCCAAAACCTCAGTAATAACTTCAGGCCTTCTCTTTGTCACTGGTATCTCTGCCAACAGTTCCTATACCTCTGGGAGGCAGAATAAGAGCCACAAAGATGTCCACATCCAGAATCTGTGACTATGTTCCCTTACATGGCAAAAAGGATTTTTTTGCACATTGACTAAGTTAATGTTGAGCTACCTTGAATTATCCAGGGGAATCCAGCCCAATCACACATGTCCTTAGGACTTTTCCCAGCTAAATTTAGTCAAAGAGATGTGATATTGACTGGAAGACAGAAGAGGATACAAGCTAAGAAACATGAGTGACTGCTAGAATTCTGCTGGAGAAAATGGGAAAAGATTTGCTACAAGACCTTCCAGATTGAAAAAACAAACGAACAAACAAACAAACAAAAAAACACCCCTACCAATCCTACCAATACCTCGATTTTACCCCAGTGAGACCCTTATCAGACTTCTGACCAACAGAACTGTAAGACAATACATTTGTATAGTTGTAAGTTACTTAGTGTGTGTGGTAATTTGTTATGGAAGCAGTGGAAATTAATATAACACCTAAAGTCACTTTCACAGGAAATCACTATTCTAGAAATCTGTGCATACTGAAATCCCAAGTGGGCACCTGTGTGGCATGGGGTGGTGTCGATTCCAGGGAGCTCATTTCTTTTTTTTCCTACTTTTATACACGTTTTATTTATTACTCAAGCTTTGTGAAAATCATATTACATGTTAAAAACTTTTTTCTTCCAACTTTTATTTCAGATTCTGGGGGTACCTGTGCACATTTGTTATGTGGATAAATTGTGTGTCACTGGGGTTTGGTGTACAAATGATTTTTCACCCAGGTAGTAAGCATAGTACCCAGTAAACAGTTTTTTGATCTTCATTCTCCTCACACCCTCCACCCTTAAGTAAGCCTCAGTGTTTTTTGCTCCCATCTTTGTGTCTGTGTGGACTCAATGTTTAGCGCCCACTTATAAGTGAGAACATGCAGTGTTTGGTTTTCTGTTGGATGTTAATTTACTTAGGATAATGGCTTACAGCTCCATCTATGCTACTGTAAATGACATGATTTTGTTATTTCTTATGGTTGGATAATATGCTATCACATATATGCACCACATTTTATTTATCCACTCCACCATTGATGGGCATCTAGGTTGAGCCCGTGTCTTGGCTATAGTGAAAAGTGTTGCAATGGACATATACATGCATATGTTTTTATGGTAGAATGACTTATATTTCTTTGGGTGTATGTCAAATAATGAAATTGCTGAGCCAAAAGGTAAGTTCTGTTTTAAGGTCTTTGAGAAATTTCCAAACTGCTTACCACAAGAATTGTACTAATTTACATTCCCACCATCAGTATATAAGTGTTCTGGTTTCTCCACAACCTCACCAACATCTGTTATTTTTTGACCTTTTAATAATAGCCATTCTGACTGGCATGAGATGGTATCTCATTGTGGTTTTGATTTACATTTCTCTAATGATTAGTGATGTTGAGCATTTTTTAATGTGCTTGTTGGCTATATATATGTCTTGAGAAGTTTCTGTTCATGTCTATTGCCCATTTTTTAATGAAATTGTTTGGGTTTTAATGTTTATTTCATTAAGTTCCATATAGATTCTGAATACTAGGTCTTTGTCAGGTGCATAGTTTGCAGATATCTTCTCCCTTCTGTGGGTTGTCTATTTACTCTGTTGGTAGTTTCTTTCATTGTGCAGAAGCTCTTTGGTTTAATTAGGTCTCACTTATCTTTTTTATTCCCCTTTGTTGCAATTACTTTTGGAGTCTTCGTCATGAAATCTTTGCCAAAGCTTGTGTCCAGAATGGGATTTACTAGGTTTTCTTCTGGAGTTTTCATAGTTTCAGTTTTTACATTTAAGTCTTTAATTCATCTTAAGTTGATTTTTCATATGGTGAAAGAAAGGGATCTTCTGCAAATGGCTAGCCAATTATACCAGCACCATTTATTGAATAGGGAATCTTTCCCCTTTGCTTGTTATTGTTGACTTTGATAAAGAGAAGATGATTGTGGTGTGTGGCTTTATTTTGGGGTTCTCTAACCTGTTACACTGGTCTTTGTATCTGTTTTTGTACCAGTACCATGATGTTTTGGTTACTATATCTTTGTTGTATAGTTTGAAATCAAGTAGTGTGATATCCCCAGCTTTGTTCCTTTTTCTTACAATTTCTTTGCCTATTTGGGCTCTTCCATATGAATTTTAGAATATGAATATGAATTTGAGTTTTAGAAGATGAATTTCTAATTCTGTGAAAAATGACACTGGTATTTTGATAAAAATAGCATTGAATATCCAAGTTGCTTTGGGCAGTATGGTCATTTTAACAATATTGATTCTTCTTATCAATAAGCCCGAAATGTTTTTTTCCATTTTTTCATGCCCTTTCTGAATCCTTTCAGAAGTGTTTTAGTTTTCTTGTTGTAGAGCTCTTTCACCTCCCTGGTTAGCTGTATTCCTAGATATTCCATTCTTTTTGTGGCTATTTGGGATATGATTGTGTTCTTGATTTGGCTCTTAGCATGGACATTGTTGGTATAAAGAAATGCTAGTGATTTCTGAACACTGATTTTGTATCCTGAATCTTTGCTGAGTTGTTTGTCAGTTCTAGGAGCCTTCAGGCAGAAGCTGTGGGATTTTTCCAGGTATAGAATGATATGGTCCACAAAGAGATAGTTTGACTTACTCTCTTCCTATCTGGATGCCTTTATTTCTTTCTCTTGTCTGATTGTTCTGGCTAGGACTTCCAGTACTGTGTTGAGTAGAAGTGGTTAGAGAGGGCAACCTTGTCTCGTTCTGGTTCTTAAGGGGAATGCTTCCAGCTTTTGCCCTTTCAGTATGATGTTGGCTGTGGGTCATTGATGGCTTTTATTATTTTAAAGTGTTTCTTCAATGCCTAGTTTGTTGAGGGTTTTTAACATGAAGAGTTGTTGAACCTTATCAAGTGTCTTTTCTGCATCTTTTGGCAAAACATAAAGTTTTTGTTTCTAGTTCTGTTTATATGATGAATCACATTTCTTGATTTGCATATGTTGAATCAAACTTGCATCCCAGGAATAAAGCCTACTTCATCATGGTGGATTAACTTTCTGATGTGCCTCTGGACTCAATTTGCTAGTATTTTGTTGAGGATTTTAGTGTCTAAGTTCATCAGGGTATTGCCTGAAGTTTTCTTTTTTAGTTGTGTCTCTGCCAAGTTTGGGTATCAGAATAATTCTGGCACCATCGAATGAGTTAGGGAGAAATTTCTTCTCAATTTTTAAAGAATAGTTACAGCAGGACTGGTACCAGCTCTTCTTTGTATGTCTGGTAGAATTTGGCTGTGAGTTGGTCTGGTCTGGGGCTTTTTCTGGTTGGTATATTTTTTATTACTGATTCAATTTCTTGTTACTGGTTTATTCAGGGATCAGTTTCTTCCTGGTTTAATCTTGGAAGGTTGTATGTTTCAAGGAATTTATCCATTTCTTCTAGGTTTTCAAGTTTTTGTGCATAGAGGTGTTTCTAATAGTCTCCGGGTTTTTTAAATGTCTTTGATTTTGGAGGTAATGGCACCTTTGTCATCTCTCATTGTGTTTATTTGGATCTTCTCTCTTTTTCTCCTTACTAGTCTAACTAGTGGTTATCAGTCTTAATTTTCCTTTCAAAGAATCACCTTTTGGTTTCATTGATGTTTTGTATGGACTTTCATGGTTCAATGTCATTCAGTTCAGCTCTGATTTTGTTTATTTCTTGTAGTCTACTAGCTTTGGAGTTGTTTTGCTGTTGGTATTCTAGTTCCTCTGGGTGTGATGTTAGGCTGTTAATCTGAGATCTTTCTAACTTTCTGATGTAAGTACTTAATGCTATAAACTTTCCTCTTAGCACTGTTTTATCTGTGTTCCAGAGATTCTTGTATGTTGTATATTTGTTTTCATTTGTTATGAAGAATTTCTCGATTTCTGCCTTAATTAAATTCTTCACCCAAAAGTCATTCAGGAGCAGGTTGTTTAATTTTCATGCAATTGTATGGTTTTGAGAACTCTTCTTCGTATTAATTTCTATTTTTATGGTGCTATGTATGATCCAAGAGTGTAGTTGGTATGATTTTAGTGTTTTTTAATTTATTGAGAATTGCTTAAAGTTAGGGTATGAGATCAATCTTAGAGTATGTGCCATGTGCAGATGAGAAGAATATATATTCTGTTGTTGTTAGGAAGAGGGTTCTGTAGGTGTCTGTTAGATCCAGTTGGTCAAGTGTTGGGTTTAGGTCATCAATATTTTTGTTAGATTTTTGCCTCAATAGTCTGTCTAACACTATCAGGAGGCATCAGAATCTCCCATAATGATTGTATAGTTATCTAAGTCCCTTTTAGGTCTCCAATAATGTGTTTTGTGAAACCCGGTGCTCCAGTGTTGGGTAAATATATATTTAGAATAGTTGCATCTGCTTGTTGTGTTGAACCCTTTATCAATAGGTAACATGCTTTTTGGTCGTTGTTTTAAAGTCTCTTTTGTCTGAAATAAGAATTTCAACCCCTAACCTTTTTTGTTTTCTGTTTGCTTAATAGATCTTTCTCCATCCTTTCGCTCTGAGCCTATGAGTGTCCTTGCATGTGAGTTGGGTCTCTTGAAGACAGTATACAGTTGGATCTTGCTTCTTGATCCATCTTGCCACTCTATACATTTTAAATGGAGTATATAGCCCATTTACATTCAGAATTAATATTGATATATAAAAATTTTATTCTATCATCATGTTGTTAGCTGGTTGTTAAGTGGTCTTAATTTTATAGTTGCTTTATAGTATCAGTGGGCTTTGTAGTTTAGTGTGTTTTTGTGTTGGACAGTGATAGTCTTTCATTTTCAAGTTTAGCACTCCCTTAAAGACCTCTTGTAAGGCAGGTCTGGTGATAATGAATTCCTTTAGCATTTGCTTGTCTGTAAAGGTTTTATTTCTCTTTTGCTTATGATACTTACTTTGTCTAGATGCGAAATTATTGGTTGGAATTTATTTTCCTTAAAGATGCTGAATATAGGCCTCCAGTCTCTTCTAGCTTTTAAGGTTTCTGCTGAAGGGTCCCCTGTTAGATTGATGGGGGGTTCCTTTGAATATGACCTACCCCTTTTCTCTAGTTGCCTTTAATATTTCTTCTTTTGCATTGACCTTGGAAAATCTGATGAGTATTTGTCTTGGGGATGGTTGCCTTTTATGGTGTATCATTCGAGTTCTGTAAATTTTCTGAACTTGCATATCAATCTCAATATAAGATTAGGAAAATTTTCATAGATAATATCCTCAAACATGTTTTCCAAGTTGTTTGCTCTCTCTCCATCTCTTTCTGAGATGCCAATGAGACATAGGTTTGGTCTCTTTACATAATCTCCTGTTTCTCAGAGATTTTTTTCATTCTTTCAATTCTTTTTTCTTTATTTTTGAGTTGATTAAAAGAACCAGTCTTTGAGCTCTGAGACTTCTTCCTCAGCTTGGTCTATTGTGCTGCTAATTCTTCTGATTACATTACGAAATTCTTGTAGTGAGTTTTTCAGCTCTTGAAGATCTTTTTTTTTTCTTAAAATGGCTATTTTATCCTTTAGTTCTTCTGTCATTTTATTGAATTCCTTAGATTCCTTGGATTGGGTTCCAACTTTTTCTGAATTTCATGATCTTCATTGCCATCTAGGTTCTGAATTCTATGTCTGTTATTTCAGCCATTTCAGTCTAGTTAAGAACCATTGCTGGGGAGCTAGCATGGTCATTTGGAGGTTAGAAGACACACTGGCTTTTGGTTTTCGTAGTTCTTGTGCTGGCTCTTTCTCATATGTGTGGTTTTATGTTCCTTTAATATTTGAAGTTGCTGTCTTTTGTATGGAGCTTTTTTGCTTTTATATTCTTTTATATTCTTGAGGGTTTTACTTTGGTACAAGTTGGGTTTAGTTGATTGGCTTCAGTTCTGGAAGATTTTAGGGAACCAAGTCTCAGCTCACCATCCCTGGGCTGTATGTTGTAACCCTAGGGCACTGAACCGGGCCTGCAGCTATTTTTTATCGGCCCATCGAGTCTAAGCACCTGGTGTGCTGGAGAGGCCAAGGTGTTCCAAGTCTGTTGTCAACAACACTCCAATAGAGAGAGATGGCAAAAGGCCTTTGGTGAGCAGCAGTGGGGCAGCAGGGCTCCCTGCATGCATGTGTGCCTATGGCAGGGTGGTGGCAGGTCACACAGTTACATGTGCACCCACAGTGGGACCAGCACATGTGTGCATGCTGGCAAAGCAGCAGGGGGAGGCTGCAGGCAAGTGCATGCCAGTGGGAGCCCACCTGCAGAAGCTCTCCAACTGTTAGGTGGGGTCTGCCAATGAGTAAGCTATGGCAGTGGCCACTGGAAAGTGCCTCTGTTAACTGAGGCCACACCACAGATGAGTGTGGTCAGGGAAGAACTCTGGGATAGATCAGCAGACAGAAGGGTGCTCTGACCAAACTGGCTCTGTCCCATAGGCAAGTTAGTCCCACTCTATCCAGGCCCAGCAGCCAACAAAGCCTCAAGCTACCTAGAGAGTGGGGAATGGGCACCCATAGCCTTACCAGGGAGCTACTTTCTATATGTGCTGCCAAAGCAAGCACAAGGTGCTACTTTCTAAAACGTGTCAGCAGCCAGGAGCCTCCATGCAATCAGAATGAGAACACTATGCAGGTTACAGGATGTCGTTGACATGACAGGGTCAATGATTCTGCAGATTGTTTCAGCCATGGAGCTGGGCACTGGGCCCTGTGGGTACCAGGGCTCGTTGCTAAAAAAGGAATGAAAAAGTAATGCATTTGTTCCTGTGTCTGCTTTAACAAATTACCACAAATTTGGTACAGAATTTAATTCTATCACGCTTTTGGAGGCCAGAAATCTGAAATCGAATTGTCAACAGGGCCTCACTCTCTCTGAAGGGTCTGGGAGAGAATCCCTCCTTGACTCTCCCAGCTCTGGAGGCTGTTGGCATTCCTGGATTGTGGGTGCCTCTCTCCAGTGCCTGCCTCCAGCTCTACATAGCTCTTCCCTCCATCCCCTCAAAGCTGCCTCTGTCTCACCCTTATCAGGAGACAGGTGGTTACATTCAAGCCCTCTGGGATATTTCAGGCGGAACTCATCTCAAGATTCTTAATGCAATCACACCTTTTTCTAAATAAAGTAATATTCTCACTTTTCAGAGATTTGGGTATGGACAACTTTTGGCAGGAGCTACCATTTAACCCTTTAAAGGTGGAAATGAAATTTGAGGTTATCTGAGACCAAGATAGTGTAGATTTTCCCATTTAGTTTTGGCCTGATCATGACCTTGGGCTTTGTCAAAAATGGTAGAGGAGATGGAGTGAGGTGAAAAGAAATCACAGAAGAAAAAGGCTGCAGTTTGATTGTCAGGATCTGGCAAATCTTTACTGAACTTCTTCAGGGATTCTCTTGTAGACAATTGTTGTGGAAGGAGTCACTTGTCCTGAAGCTTATGCCTCATTTGCTTCTTCTCATTATCCTTGAAGAAAGTCTGGGTAGGAAGGGCTGCCCATTTTACAGAAGGAAAATGTAGAGGCACAGAGTGTGGAAGCCACCTGCCTAGGTCAGTAAGGGAGCCAGGACCAGCCTGCAAAGCCCTGCCCTACACACCGGGAAGCTCGCAGTGCATACACTGCCAGGTGTTTCCAGAACATGGGGGCTGCAGCAAGGCAGCTCTAGGCCGTGTGAATCCCAGCATTCAGCTGTGCTCTGCAAAAGCAGATGTTGACGCCAAAGGCAGAAGAAAGAACAAGCAACAGGCTCTCAGCCTGGATGGGGCTACTGGGAAGTGCTTGGAGAGGTGCTTTATTACGTTGTATTTCAGAATTTTTGAAATTTTAATTTTTATTAGATTTTTATTACTGATTTTTCTATTGTAGTTATCATTGTTGTTGACATGACCAGAATTCCAATATGCAATCAGATTATTCATTTAAATATTTATTCATGTCAAATTTTATGTCTCATTTCCTGGGGGCATTACTGCTAGGTTTCAGGACAAGTCATCTTCTAATTTATCATCTAAAAAGACTCCTTTGGGTTCCGCTTCTAAGACAACCACTTCTCCATTAAGTTGTTCCATTTTTCTCCATCTCTTTACCTCCATGTTACCCCAAGTGGCAGGAACGAAAAAGAACAATTCTCACTACTAGTAAGATCCACCCCCAAGCCTGCTCTCAGACAAAAGATTCCAATATAGGACCCTGGGAGCCCCACCCAACACACAGGGCTACGAAGCTGTGCAAGATTCATTGCAAGTGCCCCAGATGAGAGCAGCAGTCATATTTTCTGGTATCTGGTATTCTGTAATGTCAAGGCATGCTTTGCAATAGCAGAGATGTGGCTGTGCAACCAGGGCGAGGGACAGGTTGCTAAAGGAAATTGGTGGGTAGATGAATTAGATAAACCTCAAGGTTTCCCCACATCTGTCTCTCAGCCAGCCTCCGGGAGCAGTTTCTGCGTGGAATGTAATCAGGAGGAAGGATCTAGATAGGTGCCTGAACCTTCCAGCAGCTTTTCCCATTTCAGGGGCAGCAAGCTCGTAATTATCTGTCTTCAGCTTTCTGCTAGAATTCAGGGGAGAGCAGCAGAGAAACTGACTGAAGGATGTGAAAAACAATGTCCTGTTTCAAACATGGATTGTCCTAATAACACAACGCCGACACTGTAAGGGCAAAAAAACTTTTTTTAAGAAAAAGACTATTTGTCACTGTCAACGGATGTTTAACAGCTGTGGAATAATCTTCCAAAACCTGCATGGAGTTTCCTTGTAGGAAGTGATACCAGTTCTTGGGGTGCAGGTTGGAGAGGACTGATGACAGCCTTCCCAAAGGGCCTTCATCCTATTTAGGTCCTCTCTGGTGTCTTCGTGGGGTCTGGAGGCAGCAGGGCTGGTTCTCCTTTCTCCACGGCAGACACCAAGGCAAATGCAGGAGTGATTACAATTTTTCTGTCTTTCATACAAATAGAAGAATCATCAGGCATGAAAAAGTCTTCCAGATTCACAGTGATGAGAAAGTAGATCTTTCATGGAATTTCCTTTTATTTTCTCTAAGATCTAAAACAAAACAAAACAAAACAGGAACCTGGCCATAAACAATGTTCTGATACAAGCAGGGACATCAAGATAACTCCAAAACAGGCTTCCCTGCCCCTTCTCCTGTTTGGTGGTTTTCCCCTCTCCAGTACATCCTGTTCCTTTCCCTCTGGCCTCTTGCCCACGCGCTCACCCCCGCGCATGGGGGTCCAGGGCTGTGGGTCCTGGACCAGCTGGGGTTGCTCTAACTCTAGTTTTATACCCTGAGTAGCTCCGCCTGTTCCTGGCTCACTGAAGACACGGGCTGAGCCTCTGTTCCCTGACTCACAGCTTATTTGCTGCACTTTGCTCCTTTCTGTGTCCTCTGCTCTCTCATCTCTTGGTCTCTGGACTAGAACTTGGATCTGCCTCGTTCCTGTATTCTCCTGCAATTTTTAGTTTTCTCCTGGGAGAGATGCCTCAACAGGCTTTGTGGATGAGGAGCAGTGAACCACCTTCCAGGGCCTGTGGGTCATTGAGTGAATTGCCCACTGCAGATGAGGCCCCTCCACCGGAAGCCTTCATGGTCCCTGGGGTGGGAGAGTCTTGATTTTCTGGCCCTATTAGACTATGAGCTCCTTGGGGACAAGGGGTGAAGGTGATGGATCTTGAAGTCCCAGCCAGTGCCTAGCATGTCATAAGCACTCAAACCCTATTTGCTAAATGGCTGAATTATTAATAAATACCTGGCAGCAGTGGCTTTGGGACTGGTGACACAGCTCTTGAAAGTGCTGGAATTTTAGCTAAAATTTCAGAACTTTTCAAAGACCTGATGCTTTTTAGATGAGTTTAGTGATTACTTGCGTCTCCACAGTCCCTGCCCAGGAATCATCAGCTGAAGCCGTCTGTCCCCTCGCTCCGGAAACCATGAGGCAGTAGGTTGGATAACAAAGCTTGGTGGACTGTCTCCTGGATGTGAGTCTTGTCTCTACCATCAGCAGGTGCATGTGGTTGACCAACTGCTTAAACTCACTAAGCCTCCAGGATAAGACGTAAAAACACACAATACAAAATGGAGACCGTGAGAAGACCTAACGAGATAAACCATATAAAGCAGTTCCAGCTGACACATAGTAAGTGCTCCCAAGTTTAATATTAGCTGATTCTTATTTTTGTTATTGTTAGTCATAGCAGTAGTGTAATCCTCCACCTCATTATAACATAGTACATCTTATTCTTATTAATGTAGCTTTGAGTCACTGAGAGTCAAGAGCGAACTTTGAGAGGGTCTGCTCCCTTGTCCAGCCTTAACCTCCCATGAGCTAACAATAAAATTAAGCAACTCAGACTTACAAAGGAAAACTCGCCCCGAAGAGCCTGGGTCGTTCCCTGGCATCACCTGCTTCCTGCTTTTCCCTTCGCCTTCACCATCACCTCTATTTTAGTGGGCAGTGCCATCTACTTCAAAGGGAGATTTACTCAAATCTGTCTTAGACAGATGTGAGCAGCCACAGGGTGACCTCCTGGCATTTCACGACCTCCTCTTCTCCTTTAAAAAGGGAAAGCCCTCTGTCCTTTTTCTGCCTCCTGCTAGCTCATGCTTACCTCCAGAAAGCAATGCCGCACTGTTCCTGTCAGGCTGTCCTGCTGATCCCAGGCCAGATTGCTTGCCCTCCACCAAGCTCAGACCTCTCCCGATTCCACGGCGGCAAACACCTGTCAAGCGGGCTCATCTCCCAGCTCTTGGAAATAATACCCCTCCTGCCATAAATATCTTTATGTGTGAGGGCATATGCCAGTGAGTCTCCTTTCTTTTGACAATTAATTAACTGATTGAGGTGTTACTATCCCCTCCACCATTCACCATTTGAGAACTGAGAACGCTGAGTGTATTTACGCAGGTAGGAGAAACGGACGGGGCTGAGCCCACCTTAAGGTGACTTTAAAGATTCTTGATAGTGTACCGTCAACCACGAGCTCTAGAAAGTGAGAGACATTGTGTTATTTTTCTTGCAAGTACCTAGCCCAGCGCTCAGCTCAGAGCCCGGCATAAGGCAAGCTGTTAAATGCATCATTCCTGTGCTCAGGTGCTCACTCAATGTCTGTGGAATAAATAGATGACGTCAGCAATGTAGGATTACTCATCTCTGTCGATGGCCTGGTGCCAGTAAATATGGTAAGAATGATCACTAGATGATGGTGAAATTGAACTGACATGAAATCTGAGAAGAGGATTAGGAGCTGGACATTATTTTAGAAAAGCGTAAACCCTATAGAGGATGTTTAGAGTCCGTTTGCTTTAAGGAAGCAATGGGAATAAAATGCTGACCTGCCGTAGATGGGCAGGTCAAAGTGAACCTTTTAGTGGGTAATAGAGCCCAGACTCCCTGAGAGCAGGACACTTAGAAAAAAAGATTAATGAGAGGTTACAGTGCAGGACTGTGGATGGCACCAAGCCTGCCGTGACCCACCAGCAAACTGCAATTTGCCCTGACTCATTTAAGATAACTGTGGTGAGGATGAGTCCTATTTGCCCCCTGATATTTCTCTCCATGCCAGCCCCCTCTGTGCCTCCCAGTATCACCTCCATAAAGTGCATCGAGGGGTTCCCTTGTCCTGTGGCTTTGAGGTGGTGGTCTGTCAATGGGTGGAGGTGGCCAGCAGTGGTGGAGAGCGAGCGAGGTGTGCTCCCGTTCAGCTCACCTTCCCAGCAGTGCAGTGTAGCAATCAATCAGTGAGTTCTCCATGGAGAAGAGCTGCTGCTTCCTCCTGCAGCTGAAGATCTCTGCAGGTTCCAGTAACATCTCCCTCCCCTGTCCTTCAGAACTAGGGGTGGTGACAGATTCCAGGTGCTGCTGGCCCTGGGAGGCAGCCCTTAGGTGCTCAGCTTTCCTTAACCCTGCCCCATCTTGTAAATAAGTGGTCCTTCATAAAGCTGCCTTTGCTCATGGCTTGAAGAGTGGCATCTGCTTCCTGCAGACTCTCACTAATGCAGAACTGATAGGACCCCAAGATCTTGGCGGCTTAACCCACGACAAATGAATTCACCCCCTGTTGAAGTCCAGCAAGGTGGTTCTGCAAGCTGGTACCCAGACCCCTTTTATTCTTGTGGCTCTGACCTTCTTGAGGCATCTAGGAATGGTAATTTTATAAGCCGGCCCTGGAAGTGGCATCCATCACTTTCTAGAGTTTTGTTTGCCAGGATGTGGCCACCTGGCCTCACCTATATTCAGAGGACATTGGTGTAGACAGTGTCCTGAAGAAAAGGAGATGGGCTTGAGGGAAAACCAGACAATCTCTGCCACACCATTTAAACTTGTTATCAGTGCAGAAAACTGTATTTTGCTCCAGTGCATAATATGTTCTACAATGGCAACATTTACATCCTGCACCCATAGGTCCTGGGATGTGGCATGGAATAGGTGTAGCCTGCTGGGCACCTGTGAAAGATGGCACAGAATCACGCCACGCCAGTGGCAAAGATATTGTGATTCTTGAAACACCGCACAACCTACTTCTCTGAGACTGTCGGAAAACATGCAGGAGGGTAAAAGGCTCTTCTCGAAGAGCACCTCTGCTGGAGAACACCCGCGGGGACCGCAGGATGGCAGGGGATGAGAGGCTTCTGCAGAGAGATGGAAGGATGCTTGACTGTGGGAGTGACAATAAAAATCTTACAATGTGAAAGTGTGGCACTAAGCTGAGAGAACTAGAGTGAGAAAATTTGGAAAACCGAGATAAAATACACCATCTGGGGCACAACTCGGAGAGTCTTTAGAGGAGGACGGTTTGGCCGTTTTACGGTTTTTGTTTTTTGTTTTTATTTTTTGAGTTGGAGTTTCACTCTTGTTGCCCTGGCTGGAGTGCAATGGTGCAATCTTGGCTCACTGCAACCTTCACCTCCCAGGTTCAAGTGATTCTCCTGCCTCAACCTCCCTAGTAGCTGGGATTACAGGTCCCACCACCACGCCTAGCTAATTTTTTGTATTTTTAGTAGAGTCGGGATTTCACTATGTTGGCCAGGCTGGTCTCGAGCTCCTGACCTCAGGAGATCTACCCCTCAGCCTCCCGAAGTGCTGGAATTACAGTCGTGATCCACTGCGCCCAGCTGGTGGTTTTTATGTTAAGTGAATTTTCATTACATTTCAGAGCTGGAAGGATCCCATGATCTGCACGTAAGAAAGCTCCAGCTCTGTGAGGGAGTGATTTGCCTGTCATGCCTGGCAGCTAATGAAAGAGCAGAGGAAAGGCAAGATGCAAGTTTCACTAATCTTCCCAGGTATCTCCTTGGGACTAAGCTCCCATTTCCCTCCAAGGTAGCTGCTTTGATGAGGAACACTTTGCTGACTGCCTCCCGTTTTCTCTCCCACTTCCCCAGTCTCAGCCGGTGATTGCTGCTCTTCCCAGATAAACTTCCCGAATTCTTGGCTCAAGCCCTGTCTCAGGAACTCAGAATAAATCATCCACGAACAATTTTTGACTACTTTACATACAGTAACTATTACCGGCAACATTCATTTAAGCAACAATCATGCATCTCTGCTTATTACCTTACAACCCTTTTTTGGCTATAGTGCTTATTTCCAAGTATGTCTGTGTGTGCATTTAGCTCAACCACTCCTTTTTTAGTAATTCCTGCAATGGGCACTGAATAAATACATGCCCAAGTAAAGAAAAACTGAATGGAAAAGACCCAAAGAATGACAAGCAGAAATACAGGGATCTCTATTTGAGCCATTCTGCAAGGAAATGGCAAAGAGTAGGACAGGAAGAAAAATGAAGGGCTGCTTTTCCGAAAGGAGAAGTAGAAGTCGGGGGATGATATTAATAAATCTAGTACAGAGAACTAGATGCACAGGGCTTAAAAATAAAAAAATAACTGAAGGAGAAAGTAGGAGGGAGCCCAGCTGAGCAGTCGAGGGTAAGCCAGTGCCGAGCTCTGAGCAGAGTCTGGGTTTTGTGTCGTTCACACATCAATGGCCCCAGCACCCAGGGAAGAAGCAGTCATTTCAATTCCACAGAGAGGAGAGCATCCCTGAGGACTCCCCACCCCAGTCAGTCAGCTGAGACCCTCAGGGCAGGGGTCTGGAACCATCAAGGATGTGGATGAAGCTGTAAACCATCATTCTCAGCAAACTAACCCAAGAACAGAAAACCAAACACCACATGTTCTCACTCATAAGTGGGAGTTGAACAATGAGAACACATGGACACAGGGAGGGGAACATCACACACCGGGGCCTGTCGGGGGGTGGGGGGATTGTTCCCTACTGCAGCGTGGTCCTGATTCCACCCCCTTCTCCTCAACACGATGCTCTAACCCCATTGTGCTCCATGATCTCTTTCTATGTTCATTGAACCAGAATGCACCCCGAGGAAAAGGTCTGTTTCTGTTACATGTACTGACACGTTAGTGTAAAGGCAAGGCATTGCCCTTCCAGGTCCCCAGGGTAGAGCCTTACTGGAGAGGAAGGACCCAGGCACTGACTACTATAGAGAGCTGGGGTGGGGTCAGCCTTGCGCTTCCTCCAACCTGGCCCTGAGCTGGTTGGGCACTGCTCCCAGGCCCACCAGACCCTGCGTTCACCTCTGTGACAGCTCTGAGGGCAGCAGGTGCATTCTAGAGGGGCATATTCCTCTAGAATGTGGGTACTTGAAGGGCATGGGCTTATTTTCGTAATACATCTTTGTATGTCGATGCTCAGCACGAGGCTTGGTGCTCAGTAAAAGCAGACTGAGTGAGTGAGTGAGTGCATGGCTACACTGACCATCCACAAGCTCAAACCAAGGATGAAGGGACCTGCACAGCCCTCGTCTGTCTCCGTGTTCTTCCTGGGTCCTTGAGATTTTAAGGGTCCTTAACCCATCCCACTGAATCTATTTGTCTGTTTTTAAATTTCTTCCATCTGTATCCTTGTTCTCAGTCAACTCTTTCCTCACCAACTCCTGGCAACCGGAGTGACTTTTGAAACACTTTCTTGTTTCTGATACTTCTGGACTTCAGTGAACACGTCCAGAGACATGAAGAAGTGTCTTCGACAGGACTCATTTTGATCCTGATTTCTTCTGACAGGGTTTAACAATGTCTGAGTACGGCCTCTAAAATTTAATAAAACCCTAGATCTTGGCTATTATATGGCTAATTAACCAACCAGTTACCTGCTACTAAAATCTTCTGTTAAATACAATTAAAGTTATTCACTTTCAACATGGGAACCCGCCGTGTCACCCTCCGCTCTCAATGGCCCCTCCTCCATCTGCATGTCATGTACATCCCTGCACAGGCTTCCCGACAGACCTGCTCCTCCCCTTTTCCAAAACTCACCCTTTCCAAGAGTCAAAAACAGATCAAACTGACTCCACTAGAGTCATTGAAATCCTTCTATACTCTACCCACAATTACTTTGAACCTCTCTCAACTCCCCCATCCTTCATTTTTCCCTCCTTCAGAGTCACTGTCTTTAGGAAACATGGGAAGGCTTGTTTCATTTCCCTTACCAGTCTTGCCCATCCTGTTTTCTGGACCAGCTCCCTCCAACAGAGAAGCTCGGCTTTACTCCCTGCAGCTCTTCCCACACGGCTTTCCAGAGTTACCTGCACCTGCAGTGCTGAAGGTGAGCAGGAAGAGATGACAAGCTGGTTAGGTACTGCTCCCAGGCCCCCCAGTGCCTGCCGTCACCTCTGTGACAGCTTGGAGGACAGGAGGTATAACTGTCCACTACCCTGTCTATGCATTCCTCTAGAATGTGAGCACCTGGAGGGCATGAGCTTATTTTTGTATTAAATCTTTGTATTTCAAAGCTTAGTGCAAGGATTGGTGCTCAGTAAAAACAGAGCTTGTGAGTGAATGAGTGAGTGACTGACTGAGCGAGTGAGTGAGTGATACACGGTTACCTCCGTTTGCCCGAGGGCCCTTAGAGAAATTGCCATGCATGTCTCTCCACTCAAAATCCAAGAATATTCCCATTGCCTTTGAGAACAGTAAAAACATTAGTAGATTCTATTCATTTCAAGAATAGATTAAAGAATCAGCTCTCTGGGACAGTATAGTAACATCTGGATTCTCATTAGCTCCTCACTGAGATAGGTCCTAATTTCAGAAGAACACAGTGCAAATGTGTGTCTATCTTTGGGGTCTTCGACCTTGAGAAGACGAATTTCTGAGGAAGGACTTGCCTTCTCCAAACCATCTCCCTAAACTCTGTCTCTCCCATGGAGCTAAAGGCCAAGAAGCTTATCTGAAGGAAGCAAAGAAGTGGCTCATCTTTCCTTTGAAAAGGAAGCCATAACTTGTGTGACTGTGTGTGTGTGTGTATGTGTATGTGTATGTTTTGGGGGGACATGGGGGTGAGAAGGTGAGAATTACTGCTAATCTCACAGAGTATGAATTGTGTCACATCATGCTCTAGAAGGAGCTACAGATATAACTTAAGGGCCTTGAGGAGAAATCCTTTGAGTCTGACTTGAGAGCGAGGTTTAGAGTGTTCATCCCAAACACCATTTACCCTGAGAGAGTTCTCCTTGGTAGTTGGGATGCCACTAACAAATGGGGTTCCCTGAGGGATTTCTGTGGCTTATCCATTTTAAGATATTTCATACTTTATGCTCTTAAAGAACGGTTTGATTTTTAAAAACTTGTCATTTCTGAAACTTATTTCAACATAGAACCATCCCTCACCAGCCACTGTTGTTTTGCACGTATATTCCATTCCAAATGTGGGTCACGTGTTGGGGAGGATGGTCTAGTCTTCCTGTGACAGAGCTGTCCTAGAAAGCATTTTCTTCTGCCTAAACAGTTCCTGAACAGCTGCTGTGTCCTTCTAAAAACTGTACCCTCTCACGCCTGTAATCCCAGCACTTTGGGGGGCTGAGGTGGAAGGATCATGAGGTCAAGAGATCGAGACCATCCTGGCCAACATGGTGAAACCCTGTCTCTACTAAAATTACAAAAATTAGCCGGGGGTGGTGGCGCACGTGTGTAGTCCCAGCTACTTGGGAGGCTGAGGCAGGAGAATTGCTTGAACCCAGGAGGCGGAGGTTGCAGTGAGCCCAGATAGTGCCACTGCACTCCAGCCTGGCACCTGGCAACTGAGCGAGACTCTGTCTAAAAAAAAAAAAAAAAAAAAACTACCCTCCTTGGCTCCTTGGTTCATCTTCCTTATTCTAAACAACCTTGGGCTTAATATTTTTGTTTCCCCAAGCCTACTCCTTCTCTTGCTCTGTGATCTCATCCACTCAAATGGCTTACACCACTCACTTTCCTTCTGATTTCTAATAAATCATTTTATACAACCCAGACTTGTCTCCTGAGCTTAGAATCCATATACTGAAGAGGCTCTTGACTATTTATGTAGGTACCTCAAGCTCAGTACTTTTTTAAAGCTATACTTCTTCTGTTATTTTCTATATAAGTAATATCAACACTCACCCAACTACTTACCTTACTTTACTGCAAAGTATTTCCTAACTTAGTGAGAAGTGTAAATTAAAGTATTTAGAAGCAAAGATGTAGAATGTCTAGAACGTGGAATGTCTAGAGCTTACTTTCAGTGATTTGAAATAAACATATAGACAGATAAACAGATGGATACATGGAAAACATAGGAAGAGGTTCTCATGCAAATAATGAGTGAATCCGAGTTAAAGATTTGTGGTATTTCTTTATTCTCTTCATGAACATTTTCTCTGTAAAACTTTGTCAAAACAAAATTTTTATTCAAAAATTGAACTAAGTGGTTGGGCACGGTGGCTCATGCCTGTAATCCCAGCAATTTGGGAGGCTAAGGCAGGTGAATCACTTGAGGTCAGGAGTTTGAGACCAGCCTGGCCAACATGGTGAAACCCTGTCTTTACTAAAAATACAAAAAAATAGCCAGGTGTGAGGGTGCACGTCTGTAATCCTAGCTACTCGGGAGGCCAAGGCAGGAGAATTGCTTGAACCCTGGAGGCGGAGGTTGCAGTGAGTTGAGATCATGCCACTGCACTCCAGCCTGGGCAGCAAGTGAGAAACTGTCTCAAAAAAGAAAGAAAGAAAGAGAGAGAGGAAGAAAGGAAGGAAGGAAGGAAGGAAGGAAGGAAGGAAGGAAGGAGTTTCAATTAAAAATTAAATGAAAGGTAAGATAATAAAAACAACAAACTGAGATGACCAGGAAGCTGGAAGTAGCTAAAGCCAGGATGGAATAAACAAACATATCAAAATTAGAATATATTACTATATTGTAATCTTCTGTTTCTGATTACATGTGGCCTAATCAGTCTGTAATAATGTTACAACATTTTTAGAAATAAAAAATTCTCTTGAACAGAAAGGTAGACTAACAGAACGTTATGAGAACTCTACAGATTTCTTGCAGAAAAGGCTGAACAAGGAGCAATAGAATTGGAGCTGTGCCTGCCATAGGGGTAGCTTCTGACATTAGTAATCATGGATTTTTTTTTATTGTCGTGTGCATACAAGAGACGTGCGTCGCATCCCCAAAAGACAAGGAGTTGAGCTAAGTCTCCTAAACCGAGCTGGAACCTTGAAAGTTACAGTCTCACTAAAAGAGAGGACAAGAAAGATAAAATACACATGTGGAAAAGAGATAACAAGAGAAGTTATACACACCTAGAATCTAGGGTGAAATGAATGTGTCCTGAGAATGTATAACCAGTGGCTGCTCACTCATGGATTTATGATTTCAGCCTATGTTTTCATAAACTAGAAGCCACCAAGGCAAGAAGTAAAGAAGTTTCTAGTCTGTCATAATATTGGGGGACATGACACAGGCAAATACAAATTCTCCGGGAAAGAAAAACACTATTAATCTAGTACTTGCATTGGTAAGTTTCTACCAAATAAAACCGCAAAATCCAGAACTGCAAAATATAGCAGGCAAAAAACATTCCAAATTAGAAGAAAAAAGCCCTAAAATACAGTATAATTAGTGATATGGTTTGGCTATGTGTCCCCTCCAAATTTCACGTAGAAATGTAATCCTCAGTGTTGGGGGTGGGGCGTGGTGGGTGGTGTTTGTACCATGGGGCAGATCTCTCATGAATTGTGTGTTAGTCCGTTTTCATGCTGTTGATAAAGGCATACCCAAGACTAGGCAATTTACAAAAGAAAGAGGTTTAATTGGATTTACAGTTCCACATGGCTGGTGAAGCCTCACAATCATAGCGGAGGGCAAGGAAGAGCAAATCCTGTCTTACATGTATGGCAGCAGGCAAATAGAATACAAAATGAGAAGACACAAAAGCAGAAACCCCTGATAAAACCATCAAATCTCATGTGACTTATTCACTGTCATGAGAAGAGTGTGGGGGAACTGTCCCCATGATTCAATTATCTCCCGCTGGGTCCCTCCCACAATATGTGGGAATTATGGGAATACGATGCAAGATGACATTGTGTGGGGACACAGAGCCCAAGCATGTCATTCTGCCCCTGGACCCTCCAAACCTCATGTCCTCACATTTGAAACCAGTCATGCCTTCCCAAAATGTCCCCAGAGTCTTAACTCATTTCAGCATTAACTCAAAAGTCCACAGTCCAAAGTCTCATCTGAGACAAGGCAAGTCCCTTCTGCCTATGAATTTGCAAAATCAAAAACAAGCTAGTTATTTCCTAGATACAATGGGGGTACAGACATTGGGTAAAAACAACCATTCCAAATGAGAAAAAATTGGCCAAAACAAAGGGGCCCCAGGCCCCATGCAAGTCTAAAATCCAGCAAGGCAGTCAAATCTTAAAGTTCCAAAATGATCTCCTTTGACTCCATGTCTCACATCCAGGTCAAACTGATGCAAGAGGGGAATTCCCATGGTTTTTGGCAGCTCTGCCTCTGTGACTTTGCATGGTATAGCCTTCCTCCTGGCTGTTTCATGGGCTGGCATTGAGTATCTGTGGCTTTTCCAGGTGCACAGTGCAAGCTGTCACTGTATTTACCATGCTGAGATCTAGAGGATGGTGGCCCTCTTCTCACAGCTTCACTACGCAGTGTCCCAGTAGGGACTACGTGTGGGGGCTCCTGCCTCACATTTTCCTTCTGCACTGCCCTAGTAGGGGTTTTCCATGAGAGCCCCACCCTAGCAGCAAATTTCTGCCTGGGCATCCAGGCATTTCCATACATCTTCTGAAATCTAGGCAGAAGTTCCCAAACCTCAATTCTTGACTTCTATGCATCCACAGGTTCAACACCACGTGGAAGCTGTCAAAGCTTGGGGCTTGCACCATCTGAAGCCATGGCCTGAACTCTACGTTGGCCCCTTTCAGCCATGGCTGGTGCAGCTGGGACACAGGACACCAAGTCCCTACGCTGCACACAGCTTGAGGACTCTGGGCATGGCCCACAAAACCACTTTTTCCTCCTAGGCCTCCAGGCCTGTAATGAGTGGGGGTGCCATGAAGACCTCTGACATGCACTGGAGACATTTTCCCCATTATCTTGGTGATTAACAATCGGCTCCTCCTTACTTATGCAAATTTCTGTAGCCAGCTTGAATTTCTCCTCAGAAAATGGGTTTTTCCTTCTTATCACATTGTCAAGCTGCAAATTTTCAGAACTTCTGTGATCTGCTTCCCTTATATAACTGAATGCCTTTACCAGCACCCAAGTTACATTTTGAATGTTTTTGCTGCTTAGAAATTTCTTCTGCCAGATACTCTAAATCATCTTTCTCAACTTCAAAACTCCACAAATCTCTAGGGCAGGAGCAAAATGCTGCCAGTCTCTTTGCTAAGACACAACAAGAGTTAACTTTGTTTCAGTTCACAAGTTCCTCATCTCCATCTGAGACCACCTCGGCCTGGACCTTATTGTCCATATCACTGTCAGCATTTTGGTCAATGCCATTCAACAAGTCTCTAGGGAGTTCCAAACTTTCCCACATTTTCCTATCGACTTCTGAGCCCTCCAAACTGTTCCAACGTCTGCCTGTTGCCCAGTTACAAGGTCACGTCCACATTTTTGGGCGTCTTTTAATCAATGCCCCACTCTACTTGTACCAATTTTCTGTATTAGTCCTTTTTCACACTGCTGATAAAGGCATATCTGGGACTGGGCAATTTACACAAGAAAGAGGTTTAATAGGACTTACAGTTCCACATGGCTGGGGAAGCCTCACGATCATGGCAGAAGGCAAGGAGGAGCAAGTCACACTTTACATGGATGGCAGCAGGCAAAAAGAGAATGAGGAAGACACAAAAGCAGAAACCCCTGATAAAAACATCAGATCTCATGAGACTTACTCACTACCATGAAAACAGTATAAGGAAAACCACCTCCATGATTCAATTCTCTCCCACCAGGTCCCTCTCACAACATGTGGAGATTATGGAAGTACAATTCAAGGTGAGATTTGGGTGGGGACACAGAGACAAGCTATATCGAATGGCTGAGCCCCTTGATGACAAGTGAGTTGTCTCTTGAGTCCACGCAAGATCCGTTTGTTTAAAAGTGTGTTGTACAAACTATATCGAACGGCTTAGCCCTTTGATGATAAGTGAGTTGTCTCCTGAGTCCACATAAGATCCATTTGTTTAAAAGTGTGTTGTACAAACTGTATCAAATGACTCAGCCCCTTGATGATAAGTGAGTTGTCTCTTCAGTCCATGCAAGATCTGTTTGTTTAAAAGTGTGTTGTACAAACTATATCGAACGGCTTAGCCCCTTGATGATAAGTGAGTTGTCTCTTGAGTCCACGTAAGATCCGTTTGTTTAAAAGTGTGTTGTACCTCCCTGTGACTCTGTCTTCCTGGCATTCTTGCCACATAATATGCCTATTCTGCTTCACCTTCTGCCATGAGTAAGAGCTTCCTCAGGCCCTCATGAGATGCAGATGCCAGTGCCATGCTTCCTATAAAGCCTATGGAACCATGAACCAATTAAACATCTTTTCTTAATAAATTATCCAGTCTCAGGTATTTCTTTATAGCAACACAAAGAATGGCCTAAAACAACTTAATTTCTTCCCAAAACAAGTTATACAGTTTTAGGTAAAGAATTAAAATGTTGGTTATAAATTATTAAAGAAAACAATGGAATTACAGATGAGAATAACGAGATATTATAAAATGCAATCGATTGGAAAATAACTATACAGAGCTTACTTCTGTAAATAAAGACAATCAGAAACTTGTGCCATCTAAAGTAATATCAGATTAGACAATAATTTTAGAGACGTAGAGAAGAAGTAAGGATCAATTAAAAAATCTCCACGGTCAATCACAGAAAGCCAAGACATGTCACATGTGAAAGTGAGGTTAAGAGACATGGTAAATGCAATGAGAAATTCCAACAAATAATTAAATTTACGGAAAGGAGGGATGAGGCAATGAACTATTAAAGGACTGGTAGCTGATCATTTTCAGACTTAAATACTATGTCTTCAGATTCAACAAAGCAAAAGTCCTAATCAGAATAAATAAAAGATAAATCTGCTCATGCTATTTTATAATGGAACTACAAAAAACCAAAATCAGGAAGAAGATATTAAAAGCAAATAGAAAAAAAAAGCCAGATCACTTACAAAGAAGAAAGCAAGCTCTAAAAATTCACATTAAAGTGCCCTCTAATGAAGCAATATCTTTAAAATACTGAGTGAAAGTGTCCACTTAGAATGTTACACCCAGCTAAATTATTGAACAAGAATAAGGCTAAAATAAAGATTTCAAATTAAAACAAAGCAATAGTTTATCTTAATATGTGAGAACACTGAAGGAATATATAAAACTACTTCAAGAAGTATTTTAAAACTAAAAGAAGTAAGATTCAAAATAAAACACTGAGCAAATGAGCTGTAAAACAGTAGGTAAATCTAAACCGATGATGCACGGCTTTGCTCTTAATGATAATGATAAATTTGGGGGAAAAAAGAAAACCAAAAACATGGGCACAAATAATAAGTAAGATGGGTGAGGTCATTGGAGTAAATGATTCTAAATTCCAGTGATTCTAAGAAAATGTGGCTTGGAAATAAGCTAGATATTTAATTAACTATGGATTTACTAAATGAAGTAAGAATGTCAAAATGTTAAGGGTAATAGTAGAAGTAAAAAAATATAAACTTTAAAACTTCCAAAACAGTTGAGGAATAAAATAGGAATTTAAGAAAAAGGTATACAAATAAATAAATAAAACTCAGTCACCCAGTCCCTGGAAAAAGGCTAATTAGGAGAAAAAGAGAACATAGAAAAAGAGTAAATAAAAAGAAAAAGATAGAAATAAACCTGATTAAATCAATAATCAAATTAATATAAGAGACCTATAAGTAATTTAATACAGGTGATCTACAGAGCACATAGATCATCAGATTGCATTCTTTCCAAAAATCATCCATATCTTCTTTTTAAGAATCACATCCAAAAGGCAAAACACACAGCAGCTGAAGATCAAGGAATACAAAAATTTAAACCAGGTGTCTTAGTCCCTTTGTGGTGCTATGAGAAAATGCCACAGTCTAGGTAGTTTATAGTTGACAGACATTTATTTGTTACAGTTTGGAGACTGGGAAGCCCAAGGTCAAGGCCACAAAAATCTGGTAAGAACCTTCCTGGTGCGTCATAATATTGCAGAAAGCGGAAGGGCAAAGGGACAAAAAGGGGTCAACTTGCCCTTTTACAATGGGGTGAACCCTATAAACGAACCAGAGCCCTCATGGCCTTTCAAAAGTGCCACCTCTTAGTACTGTTACAACAGTAAGTACATTTCAGCATTAGCTTTGGAGGAGACAAGCACTCGGACCATAGCACAAACTTTAACCAAATCAAAGGAAATATTAGAAAAAAAAATGTTAGTTTAAGGCAAAGTAGACTTTAAGGCAAAATAATCAAGGATAAAAATATCAACATAATGACAATAGGTAACTTTCTCTAGGAAAATTACATATTTATATGTAATTTTAATAGATATAAACATTTATATGGTATATATTTATATGTGCTATTTTAAATATAAACATATATATGGTTTATATATGCATGTCTCTGTCTCTGTCATTCAAAACACAAAGAAAAAAATAGTAACAGAATTAGAAGTGGAAAAATGTAAAATGTATTATTATTGGGGGAGATTACTAAGAGAACCCGTTTCAGTAATCAAGACCTAAATATATGGAATATTTAACATGACAAGAATAGCTTAATGTTGCAATTATAAAACAAAGATTTTTAAAGCATGTACAGAATCATTTACCCTAAAACACTAACATTGGAACAGTTACTAATATTTATTATGCTATGTAGACCAGAAAATCCAATCACAATAAAATTCACAGACTATTTCCTCTATCCACATGCAATTAAATTATAATTTATTTAAAGAAATAACTTATATGTTAAGAAATTTCCAATAAAAGTCTGTAGAACTTATACCACTAAGAAGTGTATAATGAAAACTAGACTATATCTAGAAATGGATATTAACAGTACTAATTCTTGAAACAGAGAACTATAGAAACATTTGGAAATATACTAACATCAGCAAAAGAGAATGATAGAAAATACTTATTATTGAACTCAAGAAGTTAAAAAAAGAACAAATGAACAAAAATGAAGAAAGCATTGGAAAGTTACAAAAAACAAGTGGAAGTTCATAACATAAATAAATAATGGTTTGTCTTTTCTTTTTTTTTCCTTTGGAGATGAGGTCTCACTCTGTCATCCAGGCTGGAGTACAGTGGTGTGATGTTGGCTCACTGCAACCTCTGCCTCCTGGACTCAGGGTTCTCCCACCTCAGCCTCAAGAACAGTTGGGACTACAGGCATGAGCCATCACCTCTGGGGATTTTTGTACGTTTTGTAGAGACAGAGTTTTGCCATGTTCCCCAGGCTGGTCTAGAACTCTTGGACTCAAGCAATCCACCCACCTAGGCCTCCTAAAATGCCTACGCCTCCTAAAGGTATTATAGGGGTAAGCCACTGCATCTGGCCAAAAAATTCATTTTTAAAAAAGAGATAAAAGCCCAATAAGGTAAGTTATTTGGGAAAAAATTAATAAAATAGAAAATATTTCGCAAGAATAATAAAGTAAAACAAATTTTAAATGCATAAATTTATAAAGCTTTTTAAAATGAGAAATTAAAAGAAGCAGTATAGTAAAACAAAGTAGAAAATAAAGTGAAATAAAGAATGTCCTGGGGTAGAGGAACTATAATATAACACTAAAAGCAACTCAAGATCAACAGCAGAATAAACTATATGAAAGTATGGAATTCATATTTGAAAATTCACCAAAACCAAAGCAAATGAAAACAAAATGTTATTCAGAGTCAGACAGTTTTAGATGAAAATTCTAACAGTAATTCAAAGAACAGACATTCTAACATTTAGAAAATTGTTTAAAGGACTGGAAATAGAAAACCTGTTCTGAAATCTAGGAATGAAGTTACTTAAAACAGGGACAAGAACATTATAAGAAAGAAATTTTACAGACTAATCTCACTGTTGACCATAGCAACAAGAACATTAAATATCTTAGCAAACTAAATCCAGTTATGTATTTTTATAAATGTGGCATAAACACAGTGGGTTTACGCCAAGAATGCAAGGATGATGAACATTTTAAAATCCACTATTGAGACAGAAAAATGTACATCGAAAACAATCAACTTAAGACATATAGTAAATGTATTTAATTAAATTCAGTAAACATTAAAAAATAAAGCTTTTCTAAAAAGTATAAGGACAGAAATTTTTTATTGTAATAAAAGTAAAAACTTATGACAAACTGGGTATTTAATTATAGAAAGATAAAAGAATTTTTTTAAAGTCAGTAGCAAGAACAAAATGCTTCCTCTCACTACATACTTTTAGTTCATTTCTGGTTGTCTGAGACAGCACTGTGAAGCAAGAATAAAGAAGCAAATATTAAGGACTTGAAGAGTCGATATGTTTGTATGCATAGAAAGCCCTAGAGAAACTAGAGCTAAATTACTGAAGTCGATAAAAAAAAATGGAATGTTGTTAGTTATAAAATCAATATATAAAAATTGATTGCATTCTAATAAACCATCAACAAACAGAAAATCTAATTATAAAAATACCATTTACAAAAAACAATGAAGAGCATACCATTAAGGATTAAATTTAACAATAGTAATACAATAATTTTGTGGGCAAAATTATAAAACATTATTAACAGTCATAAACTATGAGCTAACTAAATGAAGAGAGCACGCTATAGGTGGAAAGATAGTCAAATTTGCAAATTAGTGGGGAAATGCTGACATACTTAATAAAAAGTATCAGAAAAACTAGTTTTGTAAAAATCCAAATATTTTGGATAAGGAATATTCAGCCTGCACTCATGTTGAGGGAGAAAGTCCCCCTTGGGTCTTTGAATGCTCCTCTGCCCATGCATCATGAAGCTGGGGAAAGGACTACTGCCAAATTCAGATAATTACTGTAGTTGGGAACTGAAAAATCCCCACATGGTGGTGACAATCATTTGAGTTCCTACCACCCGGTATGAAGATATCTTGTTGACTGCACAGGGCATTTTTCTAGAGTCCCCAGAAAATCAGCAGAAGTTCCCCCCTGATCAAAAAAAGTAGAGATAAAATAGTCTAAAGTTAAAGACTATTTCAGACATGTCCTGAAAGATATGTAAAACCAAGCTGCCAAAGGTCCTAGCTGACTGTCAGAGAGTGTGTCTGCTTATATGCCTGCCCAAGACCACCACGCGTCGTAGCGGATATTCAGAACTCAAAATCATAAAATTCACAACATCTGGAATCCAACAAAAACGTAATAGAAATAAGAACAATTCACTGGATGCTATTAACAAAAAATAAATACTCTAAGAAAAATCAATGAATTTGAAAACATAACAAAAGAAGCTATATAAAATGAGAAAAAGAAATTTAAGGAATTGAACTCACTAAAATTTAGCTATAACCTCAAAATAAACACTTAAATCAATGGTCATTCATGGGCATGCACAAGGTAGTGAAACCTTTGAGTCATTCGAAATGCTCATTGTCAGCTGAGGTTGAATGAAATGGCATTATGCTTTGCTGTTTTAACTTTCCTGCTAGAGAAGTGTCCTTTTTGTGGTCTATCTAGTGCCACACTTTAGTGCTGATTTTGCTGTTTAAAATAATCCTCCAAGCGTAATGCTAAAATGCCACTCCTATGGACAGAAAGGCTGTGATATACCCTATGGAGAAAACGCAGCTTAAACTTCATGCAGGTGTGAGTTATCTTGCGTGAGTTATGCTGCGTGAGTTGTAGTGCTGTTGGCTGTGAGTTCAATATTAATAAACCAACAATATATAATAAATGTGGTATCTTTAAACAGAAACACACAGAAAACAAGGTTATATATTGACTGCATAAAAATGCAGGCCCCCAGGAACCTACCTCTGTACTTCCCCTAGGAACAATGGTTAAGTTTTCACTAATTCGGCATCTGTGGTGACATTGTAGAATATAACTACCATAAATGGTGAGAATAGACTACACTTCTTATATCAATAAAACGGCTGCATTTTAATGCAGAAATATTATAGCAACAATATTAAGAAAATATGACTTCTAGTAATAGGAGTTTCTTATATTCAAATAACTCTCTAGCCAATAATAGTTATAAACGATGTAAAATATATAATGAACAATATTGTTTAATGCACATGAAAGTTACTAAAAATTAGGATAAACTAGAGGAGAATGACTCTCAAAGGAAGAAAACCACAGTGAAATCTACATGCATTCAACATTTGCTCGAAGGACATTCCGCATTGCTTTTTCACAGTCAGAGAGACCCTAGCAGAATCCACGCTCTTACCAGCCGAGCAGTCAGTGGTGGAGTTCGGGGCAGCCACTGTAGGTGGGAATGGGGAGGGCGTGAGGAAAAGGAAGAAACAGGAGGAAGACCAACATCTCTGCTTCTCTCTCCTCATATCTTGGTTGACCCTTTAGCTGTGCATGTGAGAGCCGGAAAGAAAAAAGAGCGGAGCAGAGAACTTAACAACGTCTACCATGGAAAGACAGAGTTTGGAGGTTGAACACCAGCCATGTTGTTAAACTTCACTTCACACGGGAGGAGAAGGACAAACATCACTAGAAGGAAATTGAAAGTAGGTGAAAATATACTAAGACAGCACGTAGCTGTCTGGGGAAGATTAGTTACTGCATGGTATAAGGAAATTTATGACAGGATGCAGATCACTATAAGTAATCTTTAACAGTAAGAAAAAAATGCATTTTAGGTAGAAAAATTAAATACCTAGCATTACAGATTTTTCACTTGCAACCATTCACCTGCAAAGTTCTATCAGAGCCAATAAGCAAGCAGGGACGTCATCGCAGCAATAGTCACAGTTATCATTTTATATAGAAATGTCATATTTACCCCATAAACATACACAGTTATTATTTGTCAATTAAAAGTGAAGACAGACAAAAAAGTATTCACAGAAGTAATAATTAAAACCCAGAGGAGCAAACTCAGATGTTGGTGTTTCGGTTTTCGCAGACTTACTTGGATGAACTATCCTGAGAGAGGCGTAACAGAGGATGTTGACTTCAGCAAGGAATTTGAAACGACTATTTTTTTTAAAAAAAAGGATAAAGCATAAATAAATTTAAACTGATATGCATCTAAGGAAGACCTATTTGGACTCTGTGCTATTCTCTGCTGTACCAGAAGCAGTTCTATCACTTCCTCATTATATCTGAATTCTGGATTCATCCCATAGAACTTACATGAAACTAGACAGTACACAAGAGAAGGTGTTTTAAACATGCCTCATCATAGCTGTTTTAAGAGGAAAAATAATAATCAATAAACATGCATATACCATGCCCATGTGTTTTTGTTGCTAAAACTGTTTTTTCAAATTGTATTTCCCTGGGAAACCTAAGTAGAGTATCTCCATGTCTGTTTTAGAGCACTACCCCTTTTCGTTTATGTGCAATTTTTATTTAAAAAAATAAAAATGCAGATTTATAGAATTATGAAGTAAGTATGACTCATACATTCATCATCCAGCATCCCTCTTAGTTCTGATTAAAAGACAAATAGGAAGGATTAATAATATGTTATTTTATACAACAATATTGGTGAACACTGGTGCCCTTACACATGGCAGATTTTTTTAATCCAAAATAAAGCCTAATGTAAGATTAGAAGAATGTTCATGCAAAATCCACCGAATCTTTGCAATTCATGTGGAGGGAGGCCTTCCCTATGTGAAAATGTTCCACCAGCTCAGAAAATTTGCTGAACGTGCTGTCGACATTTTCTAGAAGTAGCTGCTGGAGTTTGTTCTCCAAGAAACTCAGAAGAAACTGAGCTGTACACAGGCTGATTTCTCTCCAATGCTGTCATTGCTTGCAGCTAGCTGTGTGACTGATTTTCCAGTTCCTTACTTATAAATTAAGGACTTGGGATGAAGGACAGCTCAGATGCATCCAATCGTAATAGTCTAAGCTTCTGTTGCTGCCTCAGGTCATCCAACACTGTAAGCCAACAGGTGAAGGAGCAGATTCTTCAAAGCAATGCTTGAACTCAACACACCTTGCTCCTCAAGTTAGCATTCCTTCTTGCATTCTTCTATCCAGTGGCTGCGGCTTTTCATTTAGAGAGCCCAAATAGCTGAGGAATGTACATATGATGGAATCTGGTCCACCTCTGGAAAACTGGGCTCATAACAAAGATGGGAGTTACCCGACCTACTGAATAAATGAGAGGTAAGCTTATATTTCTGAACAAGTAAAAATTTCTAAAGGGTATTTAGTATTCAATTTTTTGTGTGTATTTTTTTCTAATAAAATAAGGCTATTGGATGCTATGCTTGTTCAAAATTCCATATAAATTTTACTACTAATATGTGACCTCTTGGATGAAAATTACTTAAAATGCAGATGTCCATCTTAGCATTTTCTTAAGAAATGGTTGCTACTTTGTTCTCTGTTGCTAGAAACTCAAGAATATAGATGCTCAGGAATGAAATATGGTGTTTGTTGGTAACCTCTATCGTAACACGATTAGCTAGAGTATCTCAGAGAAAAACAAAAAGGAATATTATTTTAAGAGGTTATAATAAATTTTACAACAAAGGTTACAAAAAGGAATATAAGAATTATTTCACTAATCATAAAGTATATATTAGAAAATTTGTGAATTATAGAAAAGACTTATAAAAATTATAATAGTAAAAATTATCCTGAGTTCTAATTTGATTGCACTGTGGTCTGAGAGACTGGTTGTTGTGATTTCTATCCTTTTGCATTTGCTGAGGAGTGATTTACTTCCAATTATGTGGTCAATTTTAGACTAAGTGTGATGCAGGATTAAGAAATTCACTCAAAACCGCACAACCACATGGAAACTGAACAACCTGCTCCTGAATGACTACTGGATAAATAATGAAATGAAGGCAGAGATAAAGATGTTCTTTGAAACCAATGAGAATGAAGACACAACGTACCAGAATCTCTGGAACACATTTAAAGCAGTGTCTAGAGGGAAATTTATAGCACTAAATGCCCACATGAGAAGCAAGGAAAGATCTAACATTGACACCCTAATGTCAAAGTTAAAACAATTATAGGAACAAGTTCAAACAAATTCAAAAGCCAGCAGAAGACAAAAATTAACTAAGATCAGAGCAGAACTAAAGGAAATAAAAACACAAAAAACACTTCAAAAAAATCAATGAATCCAGGAGTTGGTTTTTTGAAAAGATCAACAAAATAGATAGACCACTAGCCAGACTAATAAAAAAGGAAAGAGAGAACAATTAAATAGATGCAATAAAAAATGAGAAAGGGGACATCACCACCAATTCCACAGAAATACAAACTACCATCAGAGATTACTACAAACACCTCTATACACATAAACCAGTAAATTTAGAAGAAATGGATAAATTCCAGGACACTTACACCCTCCCAAGACTAAACAAGAAAGAAGTTGAATCCCTTTATAGACCAATAACAAGGTCTGAAGTTGAGGCACCAATTAATAGCCTACCAACCAAAAAAAGTTCAGGACCAGACGGGTTCACAGTAGAATTCTACCAGATGTACAAAGAAGAGCTGGTACCATTCCTTCTGAAACTATTCCAAACAATACCAATAAAGGGAATCCTCCTTAACTCATTTTATAAGACCAACATCATCCTAATACCAAAACCTGGCAGAGACAAAACTAAAAATGAAAATTTCAGGCCAATAACCATGATGAACATTGATGTGAAAATCTTCAATAAAATACTGGCAAACCAAATGCAACAGCACATCAAAAAGCTTATCCAACACAATCAAACAGGCTTCATCCCTGGGATGCAAGGCTGGTTCAACATACTTAAATCTATAAATGTAATCCATCACATAAACAGAACTAAAGACAAAAACCACATGATTATCTCAATAGATGCAGAGAAAGTCTTTGTCAAAATTCAACAGTGCTTTATGCTAAAAACTCTCAATAAACTAGGTATCAATGGAACATATCTCAAAATAATAAAAGCTGTTTATGACAAACCCACAGTCAATATCATACTGAATGGGCAAAAACTGGAAGCATTCCCTTTGAAAACTGGCACAAGGGTGCCCTCTCTCACCACCCCTGTTCAACATAATATTGGAACTTCTGGCCAGAGCAATCAGGCAAGAAAAAGAAATAAAGAGTATTCAATTAGGAAAGAGGAAATCAAACTGTCTCTATTTGCAGACGACATGATTGTATGTTTAGAAGATGCCATCGTCTCAGCCCAAAATCTCCTTAAAATGATAAGCAACTTCAGCAAAGTCTCAGGATACAAAAGCAATGTGCAAAAATCACAAGCATTCCTATACACCAATAACAGACAAACAGAGAGCCAAATCTTAAACAAACTCCCATTCACAATTGCTACAAAGAGAATAATATACCTAGGAATACAACTAACAAGGGACATGAAGGACCTCTTCAAGGAGAACTACAAACCACTGCTCAAGGAAATAAGAAAGGACACAAACAGATGGAAAAACATTACATGCTCACGGTTAGGAAAAATTAATATGAAAATGGCCATAATGCCCAAAGTAATTTATAGATCCAATGCTATCCCCATCAAGCTACCAGCGACCTTCTTCACAGAACTGGAAAAAACAACCTTAAAGTTCATATGGAACCAAAAAAGAGCCTGCATAGCCAAGATAATCCTAGGCTAAAAAAAAATTAAAAAAGGCTGGAGGCATCATGCTACCTGACTTCAAAGCATACTGCAAGGCTACAGTAATCAAAACAGCATGGTACTGGTACCAAAACAGAGATTTAAACCAATGGAACAGAACAGAGGCCTCAGAAGTAATGTCACACACCTACAACCATATGATATTTGACAAACCTGCAAAACAAGCAAGAGGGAAAGGAATCCCTGTTTAATAAACGGTGTTGGGAAAACTGGCTAGCCATGTGCAGAAAGCTGAAACTGGACCCCTTCTTTACACCTTATACAAAAATTAACTCCAGATGGATTAAAGAGTTAAACATAAGACATAACACCATAAAAAACCTAGAAGAAAACCTAGGCAATACCATTCAGGACATAGGCATAGGCAAGGACTTCATGACTAAACCACCAAAAGCATATGGCAACAAAAGCTAAAATAGACAAATGGGATCTAGTTAAACTTAAGACCTTCTGTACAGCAAAAGAAACTATCATTAGAGTGAACTGGCAACCAAGAGAATGGGAAAAAATTTTTGCAATCTACCCATCTGACAAAGGGCTAATATCCAGAATCTACAAAGAAATTAAACAAATTTACAAGAAAAATAAACAAACAACCCCATCGAAAAGTGGGCGAAGAGTATGAACAGACATTTTTCAAAAGAAGACATTTATGTAGCCAACAAATATATGAAAAAATGCTCATCACCATTGGCCATTAGAGGAATGCAAATCCAAACCACAGTGAGATACCATCTCACACCAGTTAGAATGGTGATCATTAAAAAGTCTGGAGACAACAGATGCTGGATAGAATGTGGAGAAATATAAACACTTTTACACTGTTGGTGGGTGTGTAAATTAGTTCAACCATTGTGGAAGACAGTGTGGCAATTCCTCAAGGATCTAGAAATAGAAATACCATTTGACCCAGCAATCCCATTACTGGGTATATATCCAAAGGATTATAAGTTGTTCTGTTATAAAGACACATGCACACGTATGTTCACTGCAGCACTGTTTACGATAGCAAAGACTCAGAACCAACCTAAATGCCCATAAATGATACACTGGATAAAGAAAATGTGATACATACACACCATGGAGTACTATGTAGCCATTAAAAAGGATAAGTTCATGTCCTTTGCAGGGACATGGATGAAGCTGGAAACCATAATTCTCAGCAAACTGACAAAAGAACAGAAAATCAAACACAACATGTTCTCACTCGTAAGTAGGTGTTGAACAATGAGAACACATGGACACAAGGAGGGGAACATCACATACCAGGGCCTGTTGGCGGGGTGGGAGAGCTAGTGGAGGGATAGCGGGAAAGCAGCGGGTGGAGGGATTGAGGAGAGATAGCATTAAGAGAAATACCTAATGCAGATGATGGGGGAGGGATGCAGCAAACCACCATGGCATGTGTATATATATGTAACCATCTGCACTATCTGCACATGTGCCCCAGAATTTAAAGTATAAAAAAATTATCGTTTGTGATGTACTTGCTTCAATATGAGAACTAAGCCCTTTTACACATTATTGATTTGTTCTCCCAAGCCTCATGAAATAAGTAATATTATTATCTCATTTATACAGACGAGTAAACTGAGAATTAGTTTACAAATCATTGGTTACACATACACACTATGGCTATACAGCTGGTAAGTTAGATTCCATCTCACACCAAAAGATAAAGGCTAAATTCTTTACCATTGTAATTATCTGACTATCAAGTGCTACATGCTTTTTTCTTTGAACTTTCTATCTTTGTACAGATTTATATTTTTAAAACAAATTGAGATTATACTGCCTATAGCCAGTTGGTCAGCTTGTGCTGCTAATAACACTGTGAGCGTATCTTTATATCATAGACTAATCTTTATAAAATATTGTTTTTAATACCCCCATGGCATTCTGTTAAGTGAAATGTGGTAAAATATATTAGTTTTCTATTGCTGTGTCATCAGTTATTCCAAAATCTCAGAAGCTTAAAGCTGCAGATAGGTATAGTCTTGCTTGGTTTCTGAGAGTCAGGACTCTGGGAGCAGCTAGACTGAGTGACTCAGGCTCAGATTCTCCCACGTGGTCACAGCTGAGATGCTGAGTGGGACCATGGTCATCTCGGGGTTTGACTGGGGCTTGAGATCACTGCCCTCACAGCACTCCTGGCTGAAGATGTCAGTTCTTCCCTGCAGAAGGCTCCTTACATGATGGCAAATGACTTCCTGTAAAGTGAGAGACAAGAGAAAGCAGGGAGTGAGTCTTGGTGACTTTTACAAAGTCATTTCCAATATCACCTGCCATAACTTCCTGCTTATTCTATGTGTTACAAGTGACTCATCCGTGCTATTCCACACTCAAGGGCGGAGGGATTAGATTCCCTCTGATGTAGTAAAGAATATTCATGAGGGTGTGGAAATCCTTTCAAACCATAAAGTCAAATAACTCTACCTTTGCCTTTACCTGTTTTCTAATTGAGTTCTATTAAGAACATTGTTCGAAATATCTTTGTATATAAAACTGTGAGTGCTTCTGTCATTTGTTTTAGGATAATGTCCAAGTAAGATGATTGGGATAAAGGATACAAATAACTTTTAAGTTTATCACGCACATTACAGAAGAATGGCACCTTTTGAACCAAAGAGGTGGTTCTAGATTGTGGAAGATTGTATGACTAATAAAACATATTGTATTTCACATATTCTTAAAACGTGTTGCTGACAATATTACCATTGAGTGGTAGGAGCTACATTCTAGTCCCCTGGTTAGTCTGTTTAGACTTCTGCAACAAAATGCCTTAGACTGGGTTGCTTATAAACAACAGAAATAGATTGTTTACAGTTACAGAGGCTGAGAAGTCCAGGATGGAGGAGCCAGCAGTGTCAGTGTCTGGTGAGGTCCTCTCCTTCATAGATGGCGTCTTCTAGTTGCATCTTTACATGATGGAAGGGGTGAGTGAGCTCGCTGGGGTCTCTTTTATAAAGGCATTATCCCAGTCATGAAGGCTCTTCACTCATACCCTCATTACCTCCCAAAGACCCCATCTTCTAATACTATTACCTTGAGGGTTAGGATCGCAACAGGAATTTTGAGGGAATGCAAACATTCAGGCCGTAGCACCCATCTACCCTTAAACCTAGGTGAAATGTTGTGACTTCCCTAGCCAATAGGGTATGGCAGAAATGACACTATGTGACTTCTGAGTAGGTCGTGACAGCTGTTGTGCACTTCTGCTTTGTTTTCTTGAACTACTTGCTCTTAGAATCCAGCTGCCATGCTGTGAGGAAGCCAGGCATCCTCAAAGAGAGACCACATGAGTGCACTCTGGGTGACACCACAGCTAGGATAGGTTGCTTGCTACCAGTTGACCTCAACCACCAGATAGGATGTGAGTGAATCTCCCAGTCATTTGAGCCCCTAGGCACAAGGCCTTCCATCCTTCAAGATACCTCAGTTGGCACTGCGTGGATCAGAGGTGTGCTGCTTCACTAAGCCAGGTCTAATTCAAAATAAATGGCCAGCAATTCCACTCCATTGTATTTTTCTGAAAAACCATGAAAACATGCCAATAAAAAGACTTGTATAAGAAAGTTTATAAGTACCAAAAGCTGGGAAAATTCCACATGTCTATTGAAAAACAACAGGTAGACCATTGCAGTGTATCTGTAAAATAGAGAAGCAGCAGTGAAAAGGAACCAAGTGCTTATGCAAACATCCTTTCCAGTCAGTCCTCCACACTGGCACATCTCACAGGAGCACATACTGCATGAAGCATTTGATCCATGGCAAAAAAAACAAAATGATGGCTATGAAGGCCAGTGTGGGAGATAGACTGGAAAGCATGCAGTGGGACTTCCTAGGAGGATGGAAACATTGTGGTCTTGTGTTGAGTACGGCTACACAGAGGTGCACCACTGTAAAAAGCGTATCAAACCGAACACTCAAAATCTATTTATTTTACTGTATGTTAATTATATCCCAATCTTTTAAAATGGTACCTGTGTAACTGCAGCCAACTTCTAAAACACTTCTCCTCTCTCACACTAACTAGACACATTTAATAGCAGCACAGATGAACATTTTCTATTAAACTGTAAGTGGATGGAAAATGAGAAACCATATTTATTGAAGGTCATTTTTACTACAGAGGCTTCATTAATTTAACTTGAAGGCAGAAGATGCCAGCAAGTAAGCAGACCGCTTGGTGAAATATGGGGTCCGAAGATAGAAACTGAAGCATTAAGGATTCTAGGGGATGAAGATTAAATTGGGCACTCTTGCTACTAATGTTCCCATATGAATTTATTAAGAGGAAATTAGCATAGGCATTGGACATATTACCTAGCCAACACTTCTTTTTACAAGCTGTAGAAAATAGTTTCAATAGAAGAAGGGTTATAGAAACATGATTAATATTTGCGTTCAAGGCTCTGAAATACAATTCTAATTGATAGAGAAAGTATCTAGGTGGTGATGCTTTTATGAAAAGATGAAATTCTGTTCTGGGTCAAGAAGAAAACCCTGAGTTGAAATGCATTCTATAGTCTGCCATCTTGGCTTTTGCAAATTAAGAATAAAGAAAATTATTTGTATAGAGGCAAGCCTTCTCTTTGTTTAGAAAGTGAAAAACTGGTTACATGTCCTTCTCTAACATGAAACTGGACAAATATCATCTCTGTCTCCCTATGTCTGATCAAATTTCAAAACAGAACACTTAGCTTTCTATATCTCAGAGAACGAATGTGGATGTAACACCAGCTGGATAATTGAAGAGGTACCAGTGATCCCTGTGAATCCTTTCATTTTACTTCTAATAGTTTCATCAACAATGTGTTAGTAATTTCAGAGAAAGAGGTATGAGGCTGGCTTTGTCCACTGCAATATTTTCCATGTCTGTTGTGGGAACCTACGGGGTGAGCACGATGAACCACAGGACCATGAAAGAAAATGAAAGAGCTTCTCATTGTATTAAATCTTAATGAGAAAGGAAAGAGTTATCTGTAATGTTAATTATCAGATATCTAATCAAGATGGATAGGCACCCAGAGGAAGCCAGTGGCACCCTGTCTTACTGACATGCTGTGCAGCTTAAATGTGCCACAAGAAATGCAATTAAAGATTGTATCACCTAATTTTACTTAGCTTTCTTTTGGAAACAGAAAACTGATTGCAAAAAATGTGTGCACAGAGAAATCAGTTGCACGTCAGTAGTCCAGAGAGCAGAACAGTTTAGCCCAGTCACCCCCAACAAGAGTCAACAACAAAATAAGAGTCCCAGGGGATGCAAGGACCCCTTCCATCCACACCTCCATGTGGACACAGATTCTAGATGTCCACTTCTAGCTGACATGGAGTCAGTCACAGAGACTGTGCATACCCTTTCCCTTGAAACAAATAAAAGAAGAATTTGGGAAATGATGATTCCCATGACACTATACATCAAGCAGTGAAGGACAGTGATTCTTGATATGCAGGAAACACCAAGAGAGCCCTAGGATGTGACAGCTTACTATCTAGAGAGACTTTCCAGAATGCAGCACAGAGCAGGAGAAACGGGGGAGTGTGGCCAACCACCCGAGGAGAGAGGCAACGTGGAGAGACTGGGAGATACGGGTCATCAGAATTTGCATCGCTGAAAAAAGGAGAGGGCACAGCTGTAGGGAGAGTGCTGCAGAGATCTGCAGAGCACTGTCCTCAAATGGTCAGCTATGTCCTGACCAGCTCCTGTGGCTGAGAAAACTACCCAGGGCCAGGGAAAGAACCACCCCGAAGGATTCGAGAACAACGCCCAGTGCTCACCCAGGGCACAAGCAGCACTGGTCCCACCAGCCAGACTCTGACCCCGAATTGTTCATAAGACATTGGGTAGAGTACTCAGTTAGATCTCGCCTCATTAGAGGGAATAATTATCCCTGGAGTGACTGGCAGTCCTGTCTAACAAATCTTAAAAGCAAGACCCAAAAGGATCGAATTGTTCCTGAGTCTCATAACTGCCTGATAACAAAGCTCAAGATCATTTTTAGGAGTGGAGGTCCTTCCCCCAAAGAATGACAGCACAAGCGCTCAACAAAAAACTTAGCAGAGCTGATGCTTATTCTTAGAGTGAGATTTTTATCAAGAAAATTATTTTCTAAAAATTCATTGCACTTACTCTCTTCTTTGCACCTGAAACCACCTTTATCTGCTCATCTTCATGGTTCCTTCTCACATCCTCCAAACCTATATGCAGATGCCACCTTCTTGTTGAAGCCTTCCCTGAAAAACCTAACTAAAAAGGCACTCCACCACATAGACTTTACACACCTATTAATTATGTACAGTTTTCCAGGACTCTCCCCAGCACTGGCAACACATCAGGAAACAAGACAGATGCAACCTCTCCCCTGATAGAACTTACCTTTTGCTGGAGGAAGATCGATAATGATAAAATAAGTATTTGTTGAATGAAATAAATATCCTAGTCATCATGCTGCTACAAAGTTGGCCAAAATGTTTGAATTTGGCAAGAAGTTTATTTTTGAAATAGATTCGTACCCGCTATTATTAGTCAATAACCTTGCTCAAAGTCTCTATAGAGTGCTTTGAGATTAATCAGCTTATGATGAAATAATGTATTCTAAACCAAAAATACAAAAATATATACACAGGAATATATTCAAAAATGTTTGATAATGATGGATGGTCACCGATGTTTGCAGAGCATCAGTCTAGGTCCAGACCGCCTATGGGAAGAGTGAGTGTATGACGGGCCACTCCTTCATTTAAGGAGGTAGATTCATCCCCTAAAAGAATACCACAGAACCTGCCTTAAAGGATGACTGATCTTTTATTTTAACATTTTTGTTTCTGTAGAAATATTCTGTTTGGCATTCTTCCTATAAGATGGGAAAGAAGAAGAGGAAGAAGGAAGGGCAATATTGATTTTTAAAAAGCGTTAGTTTATGTTCCTGGTGACTGCACCTCTCTCTGTATAACCTTTGCTTCTATGAGCCTCGGTAGGAAAAATAACCACAAACACAGAGTCTCAACTAAGTTCCCTGGCATGAGGGTTTTTTATGTATCATTTACAGCCTGCTGCAGTGATTACGCAATGCAGCCCATAACCTCCAGAGAGATGAAGGATGAAAGAAAAGCATGCGTATGCGTGGGCTGGGCTGTGACTGCAATGAATTCTGTGCTGCCTACTCGTGTATTTTCTACTAATAAAGGGAGGAAAACACCCTTGAATCAGTGACTCTTTTTTTCTTTCTGGGTTTGTTGATTTAATATTTTAATAAGTTAGCTAACTGTGGGAATAAGTTTAAATCATTGCTTTTATATTTAGACAAGAAAAATAAATTTCTTTTAATGTCAGTGACTTGGCAGGGTACAAGCCCAAGGGAGCCCCTTGAATTCTGTCTCAGTTTGTAGAAAACTAGTTTGATTTGTGTGTGTGTGTGTGTGTGTACACACACACACACACACACATGCAGACTGAAAGTAGAATCAGGGTCATCTCAATTCTACTTTGGAGGAAAATTGAAGTCATGGTCAGATTAAGCAATGTCTTTTTAAATTTTTTTCTAAATCAATGGTTCTTGATTCTTTTGTGATCATAAATTAAGCTTTTGAAAGTCTCCCAGAGATGGGGGTGAGTGGGGAAGACAGAATATTTTTCCATATAATTTCTGGGGACCTGGGTCCCTCAGGAAAAAATCCCTGCTTCAGATCTGAAATTCAGTGTGTACCAGCAATGCCCATGATTTATAATTCAATAGCAGAGACAGAAGCAGGAAAGGGACCTTCATCCTTGAAACAAAAAGAAATGCTGCTGCATTTACCGAGGAATTCCCCAAGGCCAAAGGCCTTGTCTTTGATTTTATTTCTGTTTCCACATGGCCTGCAGCTATAACGGTTCCTACCTACAGCAAGTCTCCGCAAATGAAAGGACTGAATAGTACTTTTTCGAGGCTCCTGGGTGGCTCGTTTATGGAGGAACAATTCTAACCTGGATCCATCTGGAGGAAATCACGGTGGGTGACAAGCGTCCACCATTGCCTTCTCCACCCTCTTTGTCACTGTGGTCCCCAAGCTTACCGCTCTATTCCCTGTTCTGATGAGGAGGGCCCGGTGTCCTAGGCACAATCTTAGTTGGAAAACATTTTATCACTCTAGATGCTTGGCAGCATTCGCTCTCCCTGCAGTCTTAGAACACGAGTTAAATTGGGGTTTAGGGCAGCCCATCATGGAAACACCGTGTCCCACCCACCCTTCCCTCCAGGAACATAATGTGGAGGAACAGAGTTCCTGTCTCTCCTGCTTCCGTGTTAATCCTCCTTGCTGCTTATGCACAAGCTACTGCTCAGATGTAAGCTCGAGAATGTAGACATAGGCCAGGCATGGTGGCTCACGCTGCTAATCTGAGCACTTTAGGAGGCTGAGGAGGGCAGATTGCTTGAAACCAGGAGTTCGAGACCAGCCTGGCCAGGATGGAGAAACCCTGTTTCTTATATAATTACAAAAAAAAAAAAAAAGTAGCCAGGTGTGGTTCACGCCTGTAATCACAGCTACATCAGGAAGCTGAGGCACGAGAATACTTGAACCCTGGAGGCGGAGGTTGCAATAAGCCAAGATTGCACCACTGTACTCTAGCCTGGGTGACAGAATGAGACTTTAAAAAAAAATGTAGACATAGTAAAACGTGGTGAAATTTATCTGGAAGCATCTAACCACCGTGAGGATCCCAGCACCTCTATGGATACAGAGTGCTTACGTGTTACCTAATCATGCTTCCCTCGTAAACTTCAACAAGCTGGTTCTGGGAATGAGGCCACACACACTTTGTACATCAGGAAACACTCCTGCCTTGAGGGAAGCTGTAAGGGAGGCCGCTTCTCACCAGCCAGCATACATCAGTCACTGCGTGGGGCACCGAAACAGGGTGAAGGCACCAGCCTGCTGTGCTCATGGGCCCAGCTTGAACGTCTGGAGCCCTGCTCTCAGTCTTCCCTCCTGCCTGGCCTCACTTCTTGGGTGCTGACGTTCACTTGTGCATCTGAGCTCTGTTTCCAGTGCTTTTCCGTGAAGTCCTTCTCATTCCCCGCGGTGAGAATGAATCACCGTTGCCTCTATTGTTCCCAGCCTCCTTTTGCTTTTTGTTTGGTTTTTGCATTTCTATCTAACGTCATCTTTTCAAAAAGATGCACAGGGTCTTGGCTTCAGACAGCAGAGTCTGAGACTACAGGATTCTGTACTACCACTTAATAAGAAGTGTAACCCCAGGAGCAGCAGCCAGGGGAAGGGCAGCGGGCCAGAGCAAGGGGCACTGGCGAAGTGACCGCCACCGTTATTAAGTGCAACTATTTATTCAGACTTGTGGGCTTATCTCTCCAGTGACTACGTAAGTGGCTGCTCCTCAGTATAGTCTTTCCGGGAAGGAAGGAGACAGAACCTGTCCTCCAGTTCCCTCTCATTGGCGACAAGTTCTCCCGATAGGCATTGTTTACCCTCCACTTGGGCTCATGTGGCCCCTCAGCAAAACCTGGAAAAGCAAAGGCAGCTGGGAAGTGTGTGAGGCCCTCGTACGAGTCGTGAGCCCAGAGCTGTGTCTGTGAGAAGGGGTCTGGAAACCACACAAAGTGAAGCACCGCGGTCGTGGCTGCCAGAGCTGGAACTACTGGCCAAACAGATCCCTGGACAGTCTGCTGTGGTGCGTGAGAGGTGTCTAACGTGCAGGCGTACACAAGTTCTATCTCCCACATCCCCTAATTAAGTGGGAATTCTATAAATGTGTCGTATATGAAAAATTCTGGAATCTTCAAGTTGGACGAGAACGTGAGTCCGTTGTATGACCTGACCGTGGAGTCCTCATGCAGCGTGCTTGACAAAGCCATCTTGACCGGGCTTGAAGAACGTGAGCTCTCCCTGAGGCCAACCATCTGCTGCTTGGGGCGGTGATAATCAGAAGCTCTCCACCTGCTAAGCTGCTAGCTGACTCCCTGCAGACCTCAACAGACCTTCACTGCTGCTGTCCGGTTACACAGAACAAGGGCATTCTCTCTGTTGCATGTCAGGCTTCCACATGGTTTTCAAGTTAAAAATGTTTAGGTTTCAGAATGAATAACCCCCAACTAACCACAATAATGTGGGCAAATCTTGTCAACATGATGCTGAGCAAAAGAACCCACATGTAAGAAAGTATGTCCTATAGGATTTCATTCATATCAGGTACAAACGCAGTGCAGCCGCAGCCGCTCTATGCTGGAGCTCTTGGGAGAGGGAGAGACAGGCATATGCAAGGGACTTCTGGGGTGCAGCTAATGTCCTGATCCCTGACCTGGCTGCTGACTACAGGGTGGTGCAGGTTTGTGAAGTTCATCAAGCCATCCACTTAAGTTGTGTGCTCTTTTCTATGTGAATATTTCGTTCCAACATTTTCTTTTAATGCTGAGTCATATGAAACATTACTTTTATGAAACAATGATCATTACCTTTACACCTGCTGTGTCACCTGCCATACGATGCCTGGCTGACAATATGACCTTTGGGACAGCACCCAATTCTGAAAACAATGTGGCCTCTGTCTCAAACATTATGTAAAACAGTTTTCATAAACAGATACTAAACTTCCACTGATTGACCTTAAATGACTTAAGAAGTTTGGCCATTTTTCAAAATAACCGATTTATAACTTTTGACAACCTTTTCTTTTTACATTTTCCCATATAGTTATCAAGAAACTAAACATATGGTCAAAACATTCAAGAAACACACCAGGAAATTCTATGACTGACACACACACATTAAGAACGATGTGAAATGAAGCACAAGGTTTTCAGTATTACTTTTCTACCTTAAAATTGTCCACCTTGTGTGTTACCTTTCTACCTTGACTGTTCCTTACATATGACTTAATAAACCATGATAAATCCATGTGTAGAATTTATTCAGGTGTTATAAAGACATGAGAAGTTTATATGTAAATAAGCACCATTGAGAAACACAAAATTTAGCAAGGAACAAAGATAAACGAACAAGTGATTGCTCTGTCGTATGAATGCTGCTTCACTGAGCTTAGAAGTCTCATGGGAAGGGCCTCTTAGGTAGTCTGTGGGCAGGTTTGGGGAAGCTAGCAACTGATGGAGTTAGGTAACTGATATGGTTTGGATATTTGTCCCTGCCCAAATCTCATGTTGAATTGTAATCCCCGGTATTGGAGGTGGAGCTGGGTGGGAGGTGATTGGTTCGTGGGGGCAGATCACTAAGGACTTGGTGCTGTCCTCACAATAGTGAGTGAGATCTTGCAAGATCTGGTTATTTAAAAGCATGTGACACCTCTTCTGTCTCTCGTTCTCACCTGTGCTTGCCCCATGCAATGTGCCTGCTCCCTCTTCAGCTTCCGCCATGATTGGAAGCTTCCTGAGGCCTCCCTGAAAGCTGAGTAGATGCCACCACCATGCTTCCTGAACAACCTGCAGAACTGTGAGCCAACTGAATCTCTTTTCTTTGTAAATTACCCAGTCTCAGGTATTTCTTTATAGCAATGCAAGAATGGCATTAAACAACTGGCTAGGGAAAGGTGCTCTATGAGAGTTTTTTGTGAAGTATGCAAACCTTTGAAGGTAAACAAGAGCAAGAAAATATTTCAGTGGGACCTGGGAATGATCAAACGCAGGTGAGGGAGCTGAGCAGGGAAGGAAGAGAGGAAAGGCTGACAGGTCAGCAAGAGTCACACGATGAAAGCCATGGGGAGCCATAGAAGGGCTTTTTGAGAAAGAGTAAAATCATGCATTTGGGGTTTTCAATAGAATGTGCTGGCTGCAATGTTAGGAAGGGTGAAGGATGGCCAGAGGGAGACAGAGAGGCCACTGAGGAGGCTTTGCAGGATTTGTGGTGAGAGGTTGTGTGGGTCCGAATTGCAGGAGTAGCACTGTGGATGAAGAAAAGTGGAGGGTGGAGAGTGTCACATGGCAGGTAGATCTGTTGGCCCTGATGTCACTGCATATGGGTGGTGAGGATACCGGTCACTCAAAAATAGCTCCTGGTTCTTGGATTGTGCACATGGGCTAAAGTAATGAAGTACCAAGACAGAGGTCACAGGATGCTTGGGGCAGCTGCCTGTTATGCAATTTCACACACCTGTGGGACACCCAAGTCGAGATTCTCAGTGGGCAGCTGGGTCTTGGGATCAGGATCTCATGGTAGGAAGTAGTGATGGTTCCAGACACAGCCTCAGGAGTTATCGACGTGGTCCTGGGTGATGTAAGCCATGTGAGGAGATGATAGTCAAGTGGGGATAGAGAGACAGAGGCAAGGGCAGAAGTGGACTCCTCATGAGCCTGGAATTCATAGGATGAACAGAGGAGGAAAAGCCCCTACCCCTCCAGAGGCTGAGCCCCTGGGATAGAAAGATGATGAGACAAGCGTGGCATGGAACAACGGCACAGAGATTTCCACAGAGTGGGGAGGTGACATCAGGGACAGGCACACAGGAGGGTTGGAGATGGGGCCTCCCTAGCCCTGCACTCTGGGTCTGTGTTGGGAGGGACAGCCCTGGTCATCTATGACATTCCGTCAGGGTCATTCTTTCATTGTCTTGGACAATAGGTCCTGGCTTCAGGTTAGATGGCTGACTAAGGTCCTTATCAGAATGTTGTCTGGCCACACCTTTGCTCTCCCTGGAGCAGGATTTCTCATTCTTTGCATTTTGGATAGACTGAAAATTTTCAAAATCTTTAAGTTCCGCTTATCTTGTGGTTAACAATTTCATCTTTAAGTCATTTCTCTCTTCTTGTATTTTCCTACAAGCAATTGAGAGAAACCAGTGCTCAACTGTGTTGCTTACGAGTTCTGCCTTTCACAAACACTAGGACACAAACAGTGTAGCCTAGCTGTTTGCCACTCTGTAGCAAGCTGGATTTTCTCCCACTGTCCAACAGCGTACTCCTCGCTTCCAGTAGGCCATATTTCCACCAACAGTCTGTTAAGGAATACTTTGATATTCTCCAAGAAGACTGAGGTTTTCTCTGCAGCTCTCTTCTTTTGCTTCCGAGCCCTCACCAGAATCATCTTTAATGGTTTGCTTGGAGCAACACAGGCCTTTTCTAGCATGTACCTTAAAAATCTTTCCGCCTCTACCTACCACTCAGTTTCAAAGCCACTTCTACATTTTTAGACAATTGTTACAGCAGCACCTCCATTTCTTGATATGAATTTCTGTTTTAGGAGTCTCCAAAGAAACAGAAGCAAGGTATTTAAGACTGGCTCCCACAGCCTTTTCAGTCTGCTGTCTGAAAGCCAGCGGCCCAGCAAAGCCTTGCTATAAGCCTCCCTGTGGAGTGTAGACACAGCTGACAAGCATTAGCATTAAAATACAGATAAAATATAGATTGTAAGATTGACATAACAGGCTCTTGGTAGCAATAAGATACCCAGCTTCAAACTGACCTTGGTATAGCATCTCATGACGGACAACAGGCCCTAAAGAAATGTGTTTCTTTGACGTATTTTGAAATGGTCCTGCAAAGCCATCTCTATGGGCGCAAATTCCATTCTGTAGAGAATCTTCTTTCCTTAATAGGTCTTCTCCAGAGAATCGGACACCTTCTAAGGGCCCAAAAGAGACATTTACTGTCTATTACCTCTAAAGCCTGCTACCCAGAGGCTTCATCTGCATAACAAGAACCTTGGCTTCCACAACCCCCCTTATCTTAACTCAAGCATTTCCTTCTGCTGACTTTAACTCTTAAGTCAAAGCTTAACTCTTTCAACTAATTTCCAATCAGAAAATCTTTGACTCTGCCTATGACCTGTGGGATTCCCGTTTTGAGATGTACCACCTTTCCAGGCCAAACCAGTGTATACTCTATATGTATTGATTTATATCTTTAACTTCTGTCTCCCTAAAGTGTAGAAAACCAAGCTGTAACCCAACTATCTTAGGTACCTGTTCTCAGGCCCACCCTTCCCACCCACTCCTGTACTAGCTTTTTGGGTTTTCTTTGGGATCCCCTTGGCCAAGGGAGGGAGGTCTGTTTAGTCAGTTGGATGACTTAGAATTTCATTTTTGGTTTACATCTAGTAGGCACAGATAATGGGCACATGAATTCTCTATTCTTTTGGTATCTCACGAAGGCATGTTTGAGCCAGAGGATATCTGGAGGCACCAGGACCCTGTGCACCAGCTGGGGAACTGTGCACCTGCTGCTCTCTGTTTCATGGGGCAAGGTGCCAGTTCAACAGGAAGTTGACGATGGGCATAACATATTTCTGCTGACTTTAACTTTGGGGTGAAAAAGGGTCATAGTTCTGCATATGCCCTTTCCCTTCTTCTAATACTAGCTCTGTCCTTGCCAAGCAATCCAGATAAAGTCTCTCAGGCCATTCTTGTTTCTATATGGTGGCTTTAGAATTAAATGAGATAAAGTCAATAAGGCATTTAGTACAGTGCCGGGTATAGAATAATTTTTCATCATCTATCTTACTGTTTTAGCACATTTACAGACTTTATTCTGACTTTGGCTACCTGAAGACCTTAGTAACTTAATTTTCATTTTTCAGATGAAGAGACTGAGAGACTGTGTGATTTGCCCAAGCTCCAGCTAAACTTTAACCCTCCTCGGTATTTCAATATAGTAATTGACATGGCATGCTCAGCAATTAACTACTGATCAGAGCTGGTAGTTAAGCCATTCAGCCAGCACTAGTGGCAACAGAGGCAGACAAACCTGGCTCTAAGTTGAGTCCTTGTCTGCCTTGCCACATTTGTGTTTCACACCACAAGCCAGGCTCCCCTAGATCACTCCAGTCCCTTCTTGACTCCTCCTCTGACTTTGGAATAACCTTCAAGGTCATTTCAGTTGCGCTCTTGATCACTGAGTATGAAAAAATGGGGGTGCACCAGTCTTTCCAAACAAAAACAATGAATTCTTCCAGAAAATTCACAGTGACATTTTATGATGTCCTATTGAGGAAATGCAATAAAGTATCAACCTTATCAGGCTCACACATTTCCACAGTCTCATTCCTCTGGTGTCTACTGCTTGGGCTCGTGGTGAGCTATCCCTTTCTTTTTAAGTAGCCAAGAAAACACCAGCTGGTTTCCCCTGCAGACCGTTAAGTTGTGGAGCATTTCTCTTTCATAGCACTTGCTTCTTGGTAGTTCCACGTCTAGCTTTCTTCTTCTTTTGTCTGTTGCCCACACTCTTAGCTTTTACCTTTTTCATGGGTCTTAGCCTTAGACACCTGAGTACAGGTAGTCAGTCTTCAAATCACTAGTCAGTGTCACACAAACCTTAATTTTCTAATTACTAAATACAAAATTCCTGGATCATGACTCAACGGATTGACTTAACCTTGAAAATCTCCCAGTAACAACTAGCTATCTTAAAAGAGCAAATAGAAAAACACAATGGTAATTTCAAGCTGTAGAAAAATTCCTCATTAACCCACCTGAACTCCAAGCAACTGTTTTCCCCTGAATTGAGAATATGGATTAAGTGTGAAATAAACTTGCCCTTGTAAAGTTATGTGCTTGTCTTCTGATTACATCCTAAGTGATAAAATTTTTACAGAAAGAGCTACCCACATCATTGGAAATCGCATATGGGCTTCCCAGTGACATATCTGCTTCCATAATCCTGCCTTTTATTAGCATTTTTTCCCCAAATAGTATTCCTGAAATCTATCACTCTGTCAGATCCAATACTTTACATACCTTGAAATATGGGGAAAAAAAGAAGAGATTTTCTTCTTTGGTGTGTCAAAAAAAATCAAAATTAAAAAGCTCTTGTATCTTGTTACCAAACAATATAAATGGGATATTCTGCCTAAAGCAAGGAGATAGAAGAATTTTTGGAATAAGAGTGAAAGAAATAATAGTATAATTGTAACATAGAGATGGCTCAAGTTTAGACCAATGAAATATCATATGTTAGAGGTTTCAGAAGTCATTCTTCAGGTAACTTACACACCTGTGTGTTAGGTGCAAGTGTGTTTACTTGTGTGTAAGTCAATAGTCAGTGGGATCTAATTAAAGAAATTAATGAAGAGTTTGAATTATTGAATGTTTTTAAAGAAATGTAAATTACATTGGCTGATATTTTAACAAGGAGCTTTGATTTGTTATTTTAACTAGCATATATTAATTGTTGACAAGCCACTGGATAATTTAAATATGCTTGAGGGAATCTGAAAAATATTCGTACTTCACGCCTACAAATTTACATGCATAGTTATTTGGCTAACAATGTCTTTCTTCTCTGAGAGTGTTTAATCCTTTGAATAATCAAAACTTATAAATTAGCAGACAGTGGCCAAGACATCACTGGATTTGTAAGTTAAACTTTCATCATATGAATACGTTTTCTTTTTTTCATAATAAGTAACCTGTGTGTGTGTGTGTGTGCGCGTGTGTGTGTGACAGAAAGAGGGAGAGAGAGGAGACTGTGAGAATCTAAATCTCTCTGTAATCACAGAAATTCAACACAAACACAAAAGAAAAGGAAAACACAGCTACCTACATGTTCTCTGCCAACGCCTATGTTCATAATCTCCCCATACTTACATCATTTTATTTTCTAGTTCATGTCAATGTTAATCACTATCTAAAATTATTACTTGTAGAAATAAAAGTGTTTATTAATCTATTAAATCTGAGAAAGTTGTGCTGAATCCATTTTTCTTCCAAGCCTCAAAACAGTAAAATTAGCATGACATGGTTTTACTGCTGGTCTTTATTATTTCAAACAAGGTAAGTTCCGTGCCATGACAGAGTTACTAAGGGGAGAACATGTGGTGTAGCAAGTTCAGGTAACAGCCTAAGTGCCATAATAACCTGCATCGTATAAATGCACACATCTGTCGCTGTGAGTGTTGAAAGGAGCTGGTACACACGGAAGTTGGTGAGAAAGGAGACAGTGCAGTTTTGCTTTCCTGTGAGAACTTTTCAAATTCACTGCAGGTGACTCCTCTCTCTGGTGCATTAACACTGGAGGCTAACATTAGCCTCTGTAAACTCACCGTCAGAAAATGGTCTCATTTTAATGAATAGACGTGTCTCTAAAATTTGTACGAGAAAATATCTGGTGTATGACTTTGATGCCATCTATTAGGAGAGGTTGGTATTCAGAGTAAACTTAGTAATACAAAATTCAGGTAATTTTTTGTTACTAAGAGTAATCCAAAGCAGACCAATGTTTTTAACAGTTTAGACTTTGAGACAGCAGGTTTTCTTAGAGCAAGGTGGGGATAGTTGTGCTATTTACTGGGCAGTCTCTGGAGAGTGCTTCATGCATGCAAAAGATGAAGCTACCTAGTATGTTCCACAATGCATAGACCCTACCTATCCAGCAACAATCGAGTGAGCGCTGTGTGCCTGTCTGTATCTCCTGCGGATAAAATGGTAGTCCAGAACTCTTGAGGAAACTGTCAGATGCAGACTGATATATACTCGGTGCTGTGGAGTGGGTAAAAGGGCTTTCAGAAGCTTTGTTTCTTCCCTTCAACATCCCGTGAGCCATTGTTGTTATACTCACAGTCTAGCTGAGGAAAGTTAAACGTGGAGAACATCAGCAAAGGCATGAAGTTCTGTGGCTCATTAGTGGAACAGCTGGGACACCTGTATGGCTGCACCCAGTAAATGAAAGGGAACAGGTGGTAGATGATGCTAGCCAGGCAGGCAGGGAGCCGCCTCTGCAGGCCACTGTGGGCATATGAAGGAAGCTGACATGATTATTTTCATACTTGAAGACATGAACTCACTGAATTTCACGGGCGTTTTATTCAGTTAGTACTTGTCTAGATTAGCCAACGTCTTTACCCATTTTATTGCTCACTGTTGCTTCCAGCATCCAGTTCCTTTATTCTGAATTCAATTCCTCATCACTGATTTCCTTCAATTATGGAAGGCCACTCAGTGAGAGTGTGTTCCCGATCATTTCCTGGGTCTTGACTTTTCTGATTCCTAAATTGGCAGTTATCTGCTTTGAGCACTTTGAAGAAAACTCTGTTACTGATGAAGACCCTGATGTCAGTTAAATTGTCATTCCTTTATGAGTAATCTCTCTTTTCTCTGCCTTCAAGGTTTTTCTCCTCGTATTTGGTATTAAGAAATTGCAGAGCAACGCATGCGTGTGGGTGTGTGCGTGCGTGCGTGTGTGGGTGTGCGTGCACGTGCACTTTATTTATTTATTTAATATGTTCAGAACTTAGGATGATTCCTCAACAGGTTTCTCTTTGGGCCTGAAAAAAATCTTTGCCATTACTTTTGGAAAATTGACTCTGGTCTCAAATTCTCCAATTAGAAATGTGTTCAACTTTCTCCCATTAAGCTATATTCAGTCATTTTCTTAAATAACCATCACTTCATCTCTCCATGTCTAATTCTGGATGATTTCCGCATATTTTTCTTCCAATTAATTCCTGTCTTTTCAAATGTATTAAATGTGCTGTTCAATATTTTTTTGCTTTTTAAAAATAATCATACTTTTAATTTCCAGAAGTGATTTTTAATTCTTTTTTAAAACTCATTTTTTCATAGTAACCTGCCTTTCCATCACAAACTCTACCCTTTTATAACAGCTCACTGTAGCCTTGAACTCCTGGGCTCAAGTGATCCTCCCACCTCAGCCTCCTGAGTAGCTGAGACTACAGCTAACACACACCACCTTATATGGCTAATTCTTAAAATATTTTTGTAGAGACGTGGCCTCACTATGTCACCCAGGGTGGTCTCAAAGTACTGGTTTCAACCAATCCTCCTGCTTCTTTGTTGTATAATTTCTCCCTGAGTATGAAGTTGAGGGTTTAATTCAGCTATTTTATTCTGTCTCATAGTGAGTCGACTCTTTGTGTAGTTAGTTTTATTTTCATTGTGAGTTCATTTTTATGGAGATGTTTCTTCCAACTTTTATTCCAGTAATTTTGAATTTATAAATTCTATGTACATTTTCTAGAATGCCTTAATTATCCAGTTAGTCTATAAAAGCATTTAATCAATGTTTACATTTCACCTCCTCCCTCTGACAAGGCGAAAACCTTCCCATGTTTGGATTCCCCATGCACTTCCATCGTGTCTCACCTTGTAAGCATTTGTGAAGAAATACTTCAGATTTGTGTTTGTTGACTTAGTTTATTAAAGCACATTATTTGGAATCAACCAAAAATGTTACTGGGTAGTATTGTTTTACACATCATTGTTTCTTGTGTTTGACGTCTGTTATGGTTTGGCTGTGTCCCCACCCAAATCTCATCTTGAACTGTAGTTCCCATAATTCCCACATGTCATGGGAGGGACCTGGTGGGAGGTGATAGAATCATGGGGATGGGTTTTCCCACCATGATTGTGAGGCCTCCCTAGCCAGGTAGAACTGTGAGTCCGGTAAGCCTCTTTTTCTTTATAAATTTGCCAGTCTCGGGTAATTCTTCATAGCAGTATGAAAATGGACTAATGCAACATCTTCTCTTTTATAGTTTTCATTTTGTATTTTGCTATAATTTTCATTTTGTAAATTTGGGGAAATGCTCCCAGAAAGTGCATGTGGTTTGTAAAGTTCTAAAGATTTTTCTGACACTCATAACTCTTTAGCTCTTATGCTTGAATGTTTCTTGAGCAATATCTAATATTATGAGACTAAAGAATTTTTTTCCTAAGGACCTCAAAAACATTGAAGTTATCCTACCTTAGATATTCTTTATTTTTTATAGTTGCATCTTATTCTTTAATGCTAATTTCTGTTGCCATGATGAAAAATCAGTAGACCCAGAAATGATAATCATACCAATTCTTGATAGGCAATTGATGGTATATTCAAGATGAATTGACATTGAATATAATTAACACAATGCTACAATATATTTTAATTGTGCATCAGAAATGATTTACCAAAGTTTGATACCTGTGTGCTATTTGAAATGACTTGATTTTGTTGCATCGCCTGATCTTTGAATAGAATCAGAAATTTATGGGTTTCTTCAACAATAGGTATCGCTTGCATTCGACAGTTTTGCCTCTTCCTCGGAATTATTAATATTTAGATGGAAATGTACTAATGGTTTTTTTTTTTAACAATCCTTGGCATAAATGATAGGAAGGGGGAGAGGATTTTGTCCAGTCTATTCAGGATCCCGGAAGCTCCCCAAATGAGAGACACCTTGCTGTAAAAAGACCTCTGAGCTACACCCACCTGGCGCTTGGGAACTTGCTGCACTTTCTACTTAAACTCAACCTCAGTCACGTTACGGAAACTCCTGTCATTCCCTGTTCAAAGAACAGCTTTATATTTAAGAAAAATGTTACCCTTGATCGTGATTGAGAAAGTCACTAGTACAACTGCACGGATGCTGAAGAGCAATCTCAGCTGGCAGGAGAGGCCGGGACTGTTTGCCTTTCGGCTTTTTAATGAGCTGCCTGCTGAAGGCAGTCAGTGTTTCCTTCCCTGCAGGAGAAACTTGCAGCTTTAAGTCCAACCTGAAAGTTCACAGGAGACAAATTCTGACAGCTGACACTGAGTCTCTCACTGGATCTTCTCAAATGGAGCAGCACTGATCTGTTAAAGTCTCTGAATTCTGCTTGGCTGACTCCTACACTAATGTTTCTCACTTATCTGAATTTTCTGAAAGTAATATCACACTTAGAAGATCCCTAAGTTGGCTGGGCACAGTGGCTCATCCCTATAATCTTGCACTTTGGGAGGCCGAGGGGGGCAGATCATGAGGTCAGGAGTTCAAGATCAGCTGGGCCAATATGGTGAAACCCTGTCTCTACTAAAAATGCAAAAATTACCCAGGCATGGTGATGCACACCTGTAATACCAGCTGCTCGGGAGGCTGAGGCAGAAGAGTTGCTTGAACCTGGGAGGTGGAAGTTGCAGTGAGGCGAGACAGTGCCACTGGACTCTGGCCTGGGTGACAGAGCAAGACTCTGTCTTTAAAAAAAATGGTGATCAAAAGAATGAATATCTTGTATAGAAATGTGGAACCTTCCGAGAAATACTAAACTCTGAAAAAGAAGAATCAACTGCTTTTTGGCCCCTATAAAAAACACAAGACAGTTGAAACCGTGGCTGAGGGGACCTGAGTAGGGAGGAAGTGTGGCATATTTAGGCTTCTTCCCTTTTCTGGATAGTGAGGGTGTGGGAAGGCAGGTGGGCACAAGTGCCTTGGGTGCAACCCAAAGACAGTAAAAATGTTGGGTTGGCATCTGAAATCTGATCCTTTGGGGACTTGAAAATGACATAAAGACTCCAGAACAGTATCAATGGGTTTCAGAGCTACCATTCTGACTTCTGGTGGAGGTCTTATGAAGTGTGTCTGCCATTCACGCGGTCTGGAGGGGCAAGTGTTCTTCATAAATGTAGGCACTGTGGGATGGGGGTGCAGCTTGTTGCGTCCTCTGTCTGTGTGGAAGTCTGCCTCAGATATTCTGGCATCTGTCCTTGCATGAGAAAAGATGTTTTCAACCTAATTTTCATTTCTTTGTAAGTAACCTGTGCCTCTCAATCTGACTCAGTCTCTTTCTCTTTCTCTGAGTCTCTCTTTTTCTCAGTAGTTTTAGAATAGTTCTCTTTAGATTTTTTACCCTAAACTGTCAATATCATTATATATGTTCTTTGGACAGATATTCTTTAGTATTTAGTGAAATTCCTTCATTATAGGAGGTCAGTTTTTATAATGTTCTATATGTGTTCAGAAATAATTGTAATTGGGAAGAGAGTTCCATGCCACGTATGTTTTACTCAATTAAACTAGTCAACTATAATGTACATAATTACTATATCACCTATAAAATTGAGAGGAGTATTGAAATCATCCCCTATTTCTGAACTTTTTTCTTTTTCTTGCTATCATACTAAACAAATTTTTGTACATTTTATTTCTATGAATAACATGAAAGTTAGACATTCTTTTGCAAGTCTTTTTTGTGGCCACACTTGTTACAAGAAAATCTTGAGACTGTGACATCTCCCTTCCCTCCACTCCCCCAAACTGGGAAGGAACCAAGAGACTGAAGAATGTTGTGACCCAGGATACTTGATGAGTAGATGAGTTTATTAGGACTTACACACAGGGCGCTCCTGGACACAGCAAGACAGCTCTACAGGTCTGTGCCACCTCCTGTCTCTAAAGTGCTTTCTGTTCCTTTTTAAATTTTTTTTTGAAACCAGGTTGTCACCCAGGCTGGAGGGCAGTGGTGTGAACATAGCTCACCGCAGCCTCAACCTCCTCAATCTAAGTGATCCTCCCACCTCAGTAGCCCAAGTGCCTGGGATTACAGGTGTGTGACACCAAACCCAGCTAATTTACAGAAACAGAGTTTCGCCATGGTGCCTGGGCTGATCTCAGACACTTATCTAAGGTGATTCTCCTGCCCCAGCCTCCCAAAGTACTGGGATTACAAGCGTGAACCACTGCACTTAGCCCTCTAAACTGCTTTTAAGCTAATTTTCTCTTTGTCTAATGTGTTTGAACAATAAGACCGTTTTCTCTTGGTAAGTTCTCAGATTGTCTCTGAGATGGAATTCAATCTGCTTGACTGAACTGGTTATATTATTTGTTTTGTTCTAATGTTTTCCTTTGAACTCTTCTCTATGAGGGAATTCAGTTCCATTCAGTTTTGTTTGCAGGAATGTAAAGATGCATTAAAAATTAACCACAGGATTGAAAAGTATTTTTCTATCTGAATTTCTCCCTCATTATTCCCTAAATGTTCTCAAGGCTTCTATTTCTGGTGGTGTTCTCTGTCCTCATCTGCTGAAAGGTTTCAGCCAGATGGAATGAGCTCTTTCTCCAAGTTAAGAATCCAGGGTTTTGGCCAACTAGAGGTGTAAAGGCATTCTGCTGTGGAGGGGTGGGGGCCTGCAAGGGGACAGATGGGAGGTTTTGTGGTTGTGAGACTGCATATGATTTGTGAGTGCATCCCCCATGGGTTTTGTATTTGGTCCTCAGTTAGTGCTTCCCTTAGAAAAATTATTTCTCCATGAACAAAAACATTTTGGAAGGAGGTAACTACAGCCTTCTTGCCAGCATCTGGTTTCATCATGGTGTGGTCCATGAACGTTCCCACTTCAGTGTCCTCCACAGACATAGACACCATTGTCTGACCCTCCTCCTCCTTCAAAACCTCTCTGTCCTTGTTACATGAACCATGCTAGCTTATTCTACTTTGCATGCAATAGTTACTTCTCTTCCTATATAACCTGTACTTGGAAACACTGATTTATTCTTTCATATCTGTATATATGAAAGGAATTTCTTTGTGGACAGATTTTGTTTGTTTCGTGTGTGTGTGTGTCTGTGTGTGTGTGTGTGTGTGTGTAAGAATGAATCAATGTTTCCAAGTACAAGTACCTTTATTTTCCTTTCACATATATATGTACTCTATATACAAAGTAAATCTCAGGACCCCAAAATCACTAAGCCAAAGGGGAAAATCAAGCTTAGAATTGCATCAGGCAAAACTGCCTCTCATTTTATTCCTAAATAAGATGGCTACAAAGATGTTTTAAAAGCTACGTACCTTCCTCAAAATTTGTCCACAAGGAAATTCCTTGTGCACCTCAAGATGTTTACCCTAAAACAGTTCTGTTGAATTGTACCCTGGCAATGTAAGTTGATACTCTATCTGCACAAATATGGGACAGAAAGTCAACCCACTGCTCACCTGAGACAATTGGATATCTGATTGCTTCCTTTACCCTATTGTTAATGCAGTTAACAATGCATTAAAGCATTTAATGTAAAAATGCAGATTCACTAAGCCAGACTAACACATAAGTGACTATTCTTACACCCTGCCTTTCTCCTGTAAATTGTGTATTCAGTGAAAGGCTAATCAGAGACTCAGAAGAATGCAACCATTTGTCTCTTCTCTACCTATGACCTGGAAGCCCCTTCCCTATCATGCTCCGAATTATCCTGCCTCTCCAGACTGAACCAATATACATCTTACATGTATTGATTGATGTCTCAGGTCTCCCTAAAATGTATAAAACCAAGCTGTACCCCGACAGTCTTAGGAACATGCCATCAGGACCTCCTGAGGCTGTATCACGGGTGTGTCCTTAACCTTGGCAAAATAAATTTTCTAAATTGATTGAGACCTGTGTCAGAAACCTTTGATTGATATATAGTAATTCTTCTTACATATTTTAAGAAATTAAGGATGAGTTGTTATAGATAAAAGAAGGAAGTCATCATTAGTAGGTGAAGACCACAAAGAAGAGATTTTTTTGCACATTGTTGGTACATTCTGGGTGATAAGAAGATAGGCTTTCAGTCACACAAGTGCTGATTCTTAGATGCTGGTGAATTGATTCCATCCAGCACTAACAAGCAGACAAAACAAGAGCCCAGCACACACATGCTGAGCATCTTGGCTCCCTTTAGGGAAAATCAAGAAGGAAAATGGAGCAGAGAGCACAAGACCACGTAGCACCAATATTGTGAGCCAGAGATATCTGCGTTTCCTTTCTGGTTGTTTAAATATGCTGTCTAGACACATTAGGCTCTAATCTCATTTTCGCTGCTCTGCAAAATTGCAAGCTACGGCACTTGCTGAGAAGCTGTCTGCCATTTTCTCCATTCTGAATAAAGATTAAACGAGACACCTGGAAAATGATGTGAAACGTTGTCCTCTGCAGCAAGAGACATTGCTGCATGGAAAATTCTAGAAACTGGGATGTGAAGATTTGAGTGGGGGAGGAGGGAATTTCACTAGAGGAGATACTAAGGGAATGTTTGGCTGCTTCTCCGTCTCTCCACTGCCTGTGCTGCTTCACAGCGGAGTAGGTCACTGTGGGTGGGAGGGGCACGTGGCCAGTCCCAGCCTCTCATGCGCCCACCTGTCCTGTGCCACCTTGGCTTCCTTCTGCTGTCCTGCCACATCTTGTTAGTGAATTTCAGTTGCCTCAAACTGAAGTGGAAATTTAGGTCTTTAACAAACACGTGCCTATGGATATTCCTCCCTCTGCTCATGACGTCTCCTGCCCCCACTGACCAGAGGCCACTGCATCAAGCAAGTCTGAGGTCTCGAGGATCATCCTGGAGGGAAGAGATGAAGCCTGGAGGCCCTGACCCATCACCCCAGGCCTTCCAGAGAAAAGCTGTGGGAAGATGCTCTCGTCAGAAAACTGTCTGATGATTTGAGCTAGTATAATCTGTATGGAACCTGTCCTTTTAAAATTTACTTAAAAATGTAATTCATTAATGTTTACCTGAAGAACATTACATTTATGCATCAGTCTGCATCCTAAAGGTCTCAGTGATTTGAGACTCATCCGTTCTCTGCTTGTTTGTCCCAGTACCCCTGAGCTGAGTTTGAGGAAGAAAGAAAATAAATACACCTAAAAAAGAGTATGGCCACCTCCTTATAATGTCCTTCCAAAGCAAACCAACCAGGGTTGGGCACAGGTGCCCTGTGGTTGGCCCCAGCCGCATCTGAGGAGCTGTGGCTCAGTCTCCAGCCTGTGCCCTGACAAGGCTGTCCTCTGAGGAATGCACTTTGCCTGGAGTCACCCTCAGCCCCCTCCCCAGCTTCACAGCCACTGATTCCTTGACAGCATGTTGGCCTGGGGCTGTCGGGGTAAACCTCAGTGCACCTTAGAGCTCCCAGGAAAGGCCACACTCAGCATGGAAGTCACGGTGTACACTGTGCTTTCGTTTTCAGAAGTAATTGGCAAATAGCAAAATGAAAATGTCATGCCAGAAGGGCTAATACTGCAAATACAATGTCGTTTGCATTTTTTTCATGTTCCTTAGAAAAGCTTTTCCTCTTTTCTTATTCTATTTATTTTCTATAGTCCTGGGGGACAGAAGAAACAAATAGTTGCAAGAAGAACTTACATTCTGCATGTGAAGAGGAAGCAGAGGTCGCAATACAGCTCTGAACTGTCTGTAGATTTAATCATCTCATTGGACTCTCTTTATTAGGCTTTACAATAAAATCTCCCTGTCCCTGCGGCCAGCCTGGGTGGCCATCAGTCCTTCTGCGCTGACCTCGTTTCACCGCACTGCCCAGAGAAAGGAGTCAAGAGAGCAGCCTGCCTGCCACCCACAGGGCGGACTCCAGAGCCGAGTCCACTCCCTGGAACAAGGTGTGAAAGCTCTGCCCATTCTCCTGTCTGCCTCTCGGGTGGTGGGAATGTGCTGTTAATGCTTATCTGAGACATGCTGGCATCCAGGCTGTCGCTGAAGCAGCATCAGAAGAGGTGACTGACACAGCTCTGCACAGCGGTCCATTCCACCAGCTGCCCCTCAGGATGTGGGTCCAAAAATCCTTCAAGGATTCTCACTGCAAAGCCTGGATTCCACTGTGAGAGCAGCACTGCTGGGGAATCCATTACCTGCTCCGCTCTGCAGTGTTTCCTGAGCGTGCTAGTGCTGAGTGCCCTGTGACGTGTTCACAGACACAGAGCCAGCCCGAAGGCCCTCGGAGTCCAGCCGGGGAGGAGGAGCCCAGGTGGAAAAGCAGCCATCTATGGGGTGTGTGCCACCTGGAGAAGCTCGGAGACCATGAGGGGAGGACGCCTGTGGTCTGAAGGCCTAAGGTGATAGGAGAGGCTTCAGTGCTGCGAGGGAGTTGATCTGAGGCAGGATGCTCTCAGTCTTCCTAAGGAGCTCCAGCTTTATTCTGCCACCCACAGGGAAGCAGCCGGGGCCTAGTGCTGTCGCTCAAGGCAGGCAGCAGTGGGCAGGGGCCTGAAACCGGGTGAGGAGACCCTGGCAGCGTTCCAGGTGACAGGTAAAAGAGAGCCCAGTGCAGGGGGCTGCAGGGGAGAAGGTGGCTTAGGCCTGACATGGAGTGTGAGGGATCCCCTGAACACAGAGCCCGGTGTGAGGGAGCGCAGGACTTTGAGTCTTCTGGTTTCCTGGAGGCTGTGGCCACACTCTGTTTTATGGACTGAAGGTTTTGTCCTCCCCAAATGAGGGAGCCTGCACTGAGCCTGCACTGCCAATGTGATGGTGTTTGGGGTGGGCCTTTGGAGGTGACTGGGTTCAGAGGAGGTCTTAAGAGTGGAGCACCCATGACAGGGTTATGCTCCTATAAGATGAGAAGGAGACCCCAGGGTGTTCTCTCTCCCCCATTGAGGGCACAGCAAGAGGTGCCCTCTGCAAGCCAGGACCGCAGACCCTCACCAGGAACCCAGTCTGCAGGTGCCTCTGAACCTCCCGCTTTCAGAGCTACAGGAGAGAAATGTCTATTGTGTGGGCCACCAGTCTATGGTATTGTGTTATAGGGCTCTTACAGTAGCCCGAGCTGATTAGGACACAGAGTCAGGGAAGACGGGATGAGAGCAGGTGGGGGAGGAAGAGGGATTGGACACACTCCATGGGATCTACGCTGACACCTGCAGGAAGACTCGCTGAGTTGGCTAGGAGGGAACCTGGAGTTAGCCACATGTTCTCGGGAGCAGCTGCCTTCCAAGTGCCAGTCACTGCTCTCGGTGATGTGCATATCACCGTCCCCATGACTCGCAGGAGCCCCTGCCCAGCCACCACTACCAACTGTGGAACGCCCAAGGCTGGGAGCCATAACCTGGTGACCTCAGAGCAGCGGGGGGAATGGGGCACTCCACAGTGTGAACACTCAACTTTCTGCCGGCCATGTAGCTGCTGCAAAACCACTGTTGTGTCAGATGCCCGGACTTTGGGCTGGTGGGGCAGCTGAGACTCTCACCAACCTCCAGCCTCCTCGGTCCCCTCAAGCGCCCATCCCTCCACAGTCCACTCCTTGTGAAACAGAATCTACGAGGCGTGGGAACACTGACCCTGAAGTCTGATGGGACGTAGCCCCTATGAGGAAGCAGGCAAAATTTTTAACTGTCAGCAAAAGGAGGAACAGGAGAGGCTCTAATGCCCACAGGCCACCCTGGTGGCAAAAGACCCGTTGCCCAGATCTGAGATTCTGGAAATGTGCAGGATGTGGTGCATGCATTAGAGATGAGAATGTCACTGGTCACCAGTGTACTCATGGTGCCACTCAAGAAATTTGTGCCTAGAAATAGACAGCCTCCACCACACACACACCTGAGGGTGGGCCGAATGTGCTGGAAGCCCCCAAGACTCCTTGTAGAGGCTGCTGTAAGACTAGGTACTGTGAGACTGTCCTTCACCCACCAGGTGACAACATCCTGGCATGACCCCGCTGGCTCATTCCCAGCTCAGTGTGTGGAATGCCCTTGACAGCAGACCCATGGGACTCCATCCACTCAGATAAACGTCCTGGCCAGGGTTTTGGGGAGCAGGGACCTCCGTGGAGTCCTCCCAGTGCTAAGAGTGTGCTCTGGGAATACCCTCAAAGAAACGAGTGTTAAGTCCACACAGGGTGTCAGACTCCTCAGCTCACTTTCAGACACTTTACTTCCTGCTCCAGGCTCTGCATGTTCCTCAGCCCCTTAGCCCAAATTTCAGCTGCTGTGATGGTGGAAATTCAAACAATGGTGTGAATAAAAGGGTGTGACTCTGAGCATGTGAAAGCCACATCCATATTTACAGGTGGAAAATGTGAAGGCATCCCAGCTGCCAGGGCCTTGCTCCCCAGCTCTTCTCTGACAACAGAAGGAGCTTCCCCACCCCTCTGATGCAGCACCTCCCTTATTTGACGGGCCTAAACTTACAGCCTCCTCCTGCCCGCCTCCACGGGTCTTTGCCAGTAATGTAGAAATTGCAAGATGTAAAATGTATTTGCTAAGAGACGAGGGGGTCGATGGCCATCAGCCACCCAGCCACGCAGCCACACTGATTGTCCGTTGTGTTTTGAAAGTGGCCCGATGAGCAAGAAACACCTGGATCAAACAGCAAACCTTCACCATCCCCCAGCCCTCCCCCCTCCCCCCTCCATGCAACACCCCATTTTGTTCCCTGCGCCATTGCACGGCGCAAACCCGATTCTCAACCCTCCACTGGCTCTATGCCAACATAGTTACATTTAGAACAAGCAGTCAATTCATTAGGAAGGATTTGGAAGTGATTTATTATGCTATAAAAATGTGAGACGATAATCCCTCTAAGATACCTGCATTTTCAATTTGCATATTATATTGAAATCCAAATTGATCTGCAAATAAAAGCAATGTAAGTTTAAAACTTTGGTATTTATGTGTAAAAACACCATATGTCTCCCTTGTCTCTAAATTCACTAGTTTTCTAAAGTGGCATAAGCCCTTTAAAAATGTTTTATATATTTACACATATTTTTAAAGTTCTTAGAAAACAAAATTAGGCCTAATGTGCCTTTAACTGATCTGTGGGGCTTAATGGCAAAGCACAGTTTTAACATGTTCTGATTCTTCAGTTTATCAGTGATCAAGGTCCATAACTTTATAATAGCCATCTACAGGAATATGAACATATTTATTTCCTGTTATAGAAGTAGAACATATTCACTATAGAAACTTCGGAAAGACAGAGAAGAAGAAAATAAAAATTATTCTTCCCAATGCCATCACTCAAAACTAATACCTATTAGATTCCAGAGAAATATACAACATCATTTTCATTATAAAAGGCAGGTGAGTTTCCTGCAAATCCACTCCGCCCAGCAGAATGCAAGCCCAAGAGTCTGGCCCAGCGCCTTAGAACCCCATCTGGTCCAGAAAAGCAAGGCGAACAACTCCATTCCATTGAGGAGCAGAAATCAGGAAAACACCTGAATTAATTGTTAAAAATGGGCTGCCACCCGTGTGAAATATGGGAAAACTTGAAAAATATTCCTCACCAATTTTGTAATTCCCTGAAGAAACACTGTAAATCATTCAATCAAAGGGAGAGTTTTCTTGCGTGGCTGGAGCTATAGATAAAATCATCAAAGAGGAGAAAGGCAGTGCAGCTCTGATGACCGGACAGCTGGCAGGGCCCGATGCCTCCTCTCCAAAGCAGCTCAGAGCGAGGGCCTCCTTGCCACAAGCTCCACAGTACGGACAGTTCATTAAACAGAAAAACACTTTCCTTTCAGAGATGACTTTTAGATGCTCCCTAAGTGAAATTAAGGAGAGATTTAGTTCATGCCTAAAGTCACAAGTACATTCAAATATTTTCACTCTGCTTATGGATGTTTATTCAGATAAAAATAAAAGCGGGCATTTTGGATACACCTCCTAGTCCTTTGGATACGTGGTCTAAATGACAGTGAATGACTGTTACCCTTTTAATTTTGATGTTCATTTGTCAGATAGCTGCAACTCAGAGCACTGAATCTTCTAAGAATAAATTCTTTGCAGATCTAAAAGCTTGCAGTCTGCAAATCATTAAAATGGTTGAGGAGTTGGTAGTTACTGTAATGGTGCATGCACACGCACTCACGCATGCACGCACACACACACGTCACACACAGGAGCAAGAACTCTGCACCAGGTATTTTGCCAAGTACCCTACATTATGCACTGCCTTTTTTTGCAGGTGAGTTACTGTGATTCGCACCTTATAAGCAACCAACTAAGACTTCTAGAAGTTAAACCATTTCATTCAAAATTACACATGGTGGAGCTGTGATTTAGTGTGGCTCCACTCAGCTTTATCCACTATGACACAACATGGATTGTTTAAAATCGTCAATAGAATGACATTATCCCAATAAGGGAGAAAATGGAAGGAGAAGCTTCATGATGTGGCCTCTGCCAGCAGTCAGGATATTGTATTAAAGACACAGCGACTGTAGCGGGAGGGCCTGCTGTCTTAGAAGCAGAGGCTATTAGGTCATACATTTGCTTTTTTGTACTTGTCAAAATTTTGAGATTGGCTTTTTAGAAATCATTCATTCATTCATTAAACAGGTATTTGTTACACACTAAGGATTTACAGGGCATTGGGATGAGTATGGCTTTTTAGAAATCATTCATTCATTCATTAAACAGGTATTTGTTACACACTAAGGATTTACACGGCATTGGGATGAGTACATAAACGATTTGTGAAGACACAAATGCATGCATGTGTGAGCACACACATGACCTCATGTAGCTTATAGTATATGAGAAATATATAGGTTATTGTTATAATTACTTTTCATGAAGAGTAATTATACTTCAGACCTCTAAATGCTTGAAGTATAGAACTTAAGGGCAATAGAAATTTAGCCTCCCTCATGGGAGACAGTACTTGAAGTGCTCCTCAGGGCACCCCAGCAGCCAGCAGGTCCAACTGTTGCCCTCCGGCACAACCTGTTTCCTCCTGTAAGGACAACTCTAGGATTGAAGCTAATACCTACTGCATGCCCTACTAAGTAACTGCGATTATTAGAACTGCTGTCACCATTATTGCTTAATAAAGCCATCCTCTGCTGATCTGTCCTCCATCAGAAATACTCTTACATGGTTTCTCTGAAGTGTATGTTGTGCAAAAGTAAATTCATCCAATTTGCATGAGCAGTTTGCTGAGTTATGATAAAAGTACAGAGTTGGGCAATCATCGCAACAATCAAGTTTTAGAGCAGCCACATCTTCCCCCAACTTTCCCTCAGATCCCCCTTGCAGAAAAAGTATTGCACAGAACTCAGTACTCACTCATGAAAAAAACTCTCAGGAAATTAGGAGTGGAACTTCCTCAGCCTGATAGCGTCTGTGAAAACCCTGCAGCTAACCACATATTTTATAGAGAAAGGCTAATGTTCTTATGATCACAAATGAGACACAGATGTCTACATTCATCAGTTCTATTTAGCGCTGTGTACGATGTACTAGCTAGAGCAATAAAGCCAGAAAACATGAAAGACATGCAGATTAGAAAGGAATAAGTAATTCTCTACTTACCGACATGATTCTGAATACAAAAACTCCTAAGGAATGTAAAAGCAATAAAACAAATAAGAGAGTTTAGCAACATTACAGGATACAAGTTGACATAAAAAATTATATTTATCTACACTAGTAGACAAAAAGTTCAGAATTGAAATTTAAAAAGACAACTTTATTTATAATAACATAAAAAATAACTAAGAATAAGTATGACTAAATATTTGCAGAACTTTTCCATTAAAATCCATGAAGTTACTAACAGAAATTAATAAATGAGGAGATGTATTGAGTTCTTTGATAAGAAGACTCAATCGGAATTTTCCTCAAATTGGTCTATAGCTACAAGATAATACTTATCAAAACCACAGGAGGCATTTTATAGAAATTGACAAACAGATCGAAATTGAAGATGGAAATGCAAAGGACCTAGAGTAAAAAAATAATTTTAAAATAAAAGAATGAAAGCAGTGACCTTACATTATCTGATTTCAAAATTTGTCATAAAATCATAGTAACCAAGAGAGTCAAGTATTGCCATAACAATACACTTATAGATCAATTCATTACCATTTTATCTGTGGTCCAACATAAGGTATATCTTGGTGAAAATTTCACTCAAACTTGAAAAGTATGTACATACTTCTGTTTTGGGTAGGGTATTTTATAGGTCTTAACTTGTTAGTTGACAGTGCTGCTCTTCTTTATACATATGGATTCGTTCTATTAGTTACTGACAGAGGCATATTACAGTCTCCAACTATAATAGCTAATACGTCTAGTTCTCTTTCAATTCTGTAAGTTTTTCCTTTATTTATTAGGGGTATCTGTTTTTAGGCACACAAATATTTATAATTGTTACATATTCCTGTTCTAGTTTCCCTTTTATCATTATGAAATGCTATTTTTTGTCTCTAGCGTTGCCTTAAGATATGTTTTGTCTGATATTTAGCCATTCCATGCTTAATATTTTCAGGCTACATATTTTTACACCTTTTTATGTTCATCCTAGGTATGTCTTTGAATTTAAAGAGCATCTCTTTTAGGTAACATATAGCTGTATCTTGCTGTATCATCCAGTTTGATAATTTTTAACTGTGATTCACTTGTTCACTCCATTCCCTTTTAATGTGATATTGACAGGGCTGAATTTGTACCTGCTGTTCAGTAATTTTCTTTTCTTTTTGTTCTTCTGATCCAATTTTCCTAATTTCATTTGTTTTAAAGAAATATTTTAGCACATGCTTTATTTTTTACTCTTTAGCTATATTTCTGTACACAATTTTAGTGGTTGTTCTAGCTTATTGAAATCTAATTTAATATTAACTTATTACTGGTAAAATACTGAAACAGTGATATTTTAGTTTCATTACATTATGGCTTCATTACAACCTTTTCTCTGTGAGATTCTTATAATATGTATTTCACATACATCCAAATTGATTCCAAAAATATAGTCTCACAATTTTAAACAGCCATGTGTCTTTTAAAGAAATTAAGAGGGAGAAACAAAGAAGCATCTCTTTTAGCTTTATGCACATATTTACTTTCTCTGGTGTACTTTGTTCTAACTTTACCTCCAAGTTACCATCTAGAGACACTCACTCAATTTGATGGGCTTCTCTTAGTTCTTGTAGGGCAGCTCTGCTAGCAATACATTTTCTGTTACTTTCTTGAGAGTGCATTTTTTTATTTTTATTTTTTTCTTTGAAGGATCATTTTCCTGGTTACTGAGTTCTTACCTGATGGGTTTTTCAGGGGTATTTGAATTTTCTTCTTTCAATATGCTCTCTGAATAAACCTTCCAAGTGTCTTCTCACCTTTACTATTTGTAATGAGAAGTCATGACTGTGAAAGTGAGAAGACACTTGAATGGTGTATTCATGGCAAGTTAACTTCATGGTAAAAAGTTAACTTTATTGTCCCACTGTGCATAATTGGTCAATTTTTTCTTGTTGCTTGGAAGATTTTGTCTTTGACTTTCATCATTCTGACTGTTGTGTAGGTTATGTTTTCTCTGCATTTATTCCATTTTAGGTTCACTAACATTCTATAAGTTACATTTTTCACCAAATTTGGAAAGTTTCATCCTTTAAGTTTTTAAAATATTTTCTCTGACTCTCTCTCTTTTTTCTTCTGGGACTCCAATTACATATATATTTCAGTGCTTGTTATTGTCCCAGACATCTGAGAAAATGTTTATTGTTCTTTAAATATTTTCTCTCTGTCTTTTCACTGAATTATTTCCATTGATAGTTCTTCAAGTTAAACTCTTTCTTCTTACATATTAAATCTGCTATTATATCCATCTAGTAAATGTTTATTTCAACTATCATACTTATTAGTTCTAGAATTTTTATTTTTTATTTATTTATTTTTTTATTGCATTTTAGGTTTTGGAGTACATGTGAAGAACATGCAAGATTGTTGCATAGGTGCATAAGTGGCAGTGTGATTTGCTGCCTTCCTCCCCTTCACCTATATGTGGCATTTCTCCCCATGCTATCTCTCCCCAAATCCCCACCCCCTGCTGTCCCTCCCCTATATCCCCCCAACAGACCCCAGTGTATAGTACTCCCTCTATTTTTTTATTTTAAAGTTTCCATTTGTCTGTTGAAGTTCCATATTTGGTCACATATTATTAGCATATTTTCTTTTAGTTATTTGTACTTTTTAAAAATATTAGACTATATAGGTAATAAATAACTTAATAATGTAATAACTTAAAAATCTGTCTGCTAAATCCAGTAGAGTCTGAATCTGAATAGATGGTTTTTTTATCAATAGCTTTATTCCCCTTAGCATGTGGTTTATTTTTTATGTTTTTGAATATCTAGTAATTCTTGCTTTGAAATTGGACACTGTAGAGAACACATTTGTAGAAACTCTGGATTCTATTTTGCCTTTTGAGGTTTTTTGGTTATTTGTTTTAATAGACAATTAAGTTACCTGGACACAAACTTTGAAATCTGTCCCCTTGCCCTCACTACTGTTTCTGTTCATACAATTTTAAGTCTCAATCCATATGGTTCTCTCATGTACTTGTGTAGCTTAGTGATCACATAATAATTTGGGCAGGTGTTACTCTTCATCACAAGCTAGTCAGGCTTCCATGTTTGGCTGCTAGCTTGATGTGAGTTGAGCAACACACTCAAGAGTGGGTCAAATTCATAATCCTCCCCAGGATTTTGCTGCATGTCAGTGTCTTTGTATCCCACCTGCATGTGCAATTCAGCAGTCATCATGGACGTGTGTTGAATTTATTGTCTCAATCATTGTATGTGTTCTTGCTTCCAAAATCTCCAAATAAATTTATAGCTTCTCTACCATCACCTCAAACCAAGTTTCATCCATAGGAACTAGAGCTTAGATTTCTGCTTCCAGAACTAGATGAATATTCATAGGCAAGAATGCTGCATATTCATTATTTTAACCTAATATGGCAGCATTTTTTCATGGGAAAGTGTTCCTCACATTTTTGTCTACGTTTGATCATTCCTCCGTGTCCTGAAATTATTATTTCAACATTTTGTCTAGTTTCACTATTCTTTACTGTGGCAAATATTGTCTGATTTATTCATACCATTAATACTGAAATTTTGGTTCCTCAAACTCATGTTCATAATAATAATCCTCATGAGAAAAATCTTGACTTATTGAGACTCAATGTTTTCTATATCTTGATTCCTTCATCGTAAAAATGAAATAACAAATGTGTAATGTATTAACATTATACTCTACCAAATCATTGATCTAGCTTGAAATAATGACTAAACATAGCTCTTCTTGTGTGTCAAAGTTCTAAGTACTTTACATTGTAACTTATTTAATTCTCATATGAGGAAATCATACTAAGAAAACACTAACATCATGCCTGTATTCGTCCATTTTCATGCTGCTATGAAGAGTTATCTGAGATTGGGTAATTTATAAAGAAACAAGTTTGAATTGACTCATTGTTCTGCATGGCTGGGGAAGCCTCAGGAAACTTATAATCACGGTGGAAGGCAAAGGGGGAGCAAGGCACATCTTACATGGCTGTGGGGGAGAGAAAGAGAGAGAGAAGTGCCGCACACTTTTAAGCCATCAGCTCTCACTAAAACATACTATCGTGAGAACGGCAGAGAGGAATTCCACCTCCTGATCCAGTAACCTCCCACCAAGCTCCTCTTCCAATTTGACATGAGATTTGGAAGGGGCCAGAGGCAGAATGATATAGTTTGGATTTGCGTCCCCACCCAAATCTTATGTTGAATTGGAGGTGGGGCCTAGTGGGCGGTGATTGGATCATGGGAATGGATTTTTCTCTTGCTGTTCTCATGATAATGAGTGAGTTCTCATGAAATCTTTAAGATTTGATTACTGCCCTATTGGGTTTCAGACTTTCATGGGGCTTGTAGCCCCTTGATTTTGTTCAATTTCTCCCCCTTGCAATAAGAGCATTTACTCCCATTGCCTGTACCCTCATTCTATCTTGGAAGTAACTAACTTGTTTTTGATTTTACAGGCTCATAGGTGGAAGGGACTTGCCTTGTCTCAGATGAGACTTTGGACTTGGACTTTTGAGTTTATGCTAGAATGATTTAAGACTTTTGGGAAACTCTTGGGGAGGTATGATTGGCTTTGAAATGTGAAAAGGACATGAGATTTGGGAGGGGTGGAATGATAGGGTTTGGCTTCATGTTTCCACGAAAATCTCATCTTGAATCGTGATCACCACTTGGTTTGGTGAGAGGTGATTGAATCATGACTTATAAATTCTTCATAAATTACCGAGTCTCACGTAGTTTTTTACAGCAGTGTGAGAATGGCCTAATATAATGCCCTTCCTACAGATGGAAACCAATGCTCAGGAAGAAGAACTGTTTTGATGAAAGCTATGCAACTAATGAGTAATGAAATCAAGACTCAAACATTCTAGTTCCTGAGTCCATGCTTGGGACACTGTACTCTTCTCTCTCTTAATTTCCTGAAACTGTAAGTCAGGAAGACCCAACATCAAATCTACCAGGGTACCTCACAGTTCTGCACTTACACTTGTTGTTTTCCAGTCAACATCAGTGTGCTGGCTTGTTCTCTGATAATGCCTACAAGATCCAGCTTGACAAAATCCCTTTAGTTTATTTGCAGAAATGAGAAGACTGTGTTTTTCTGCATTTTTACAATTTACATGTACTGTTTTTCAACTCTGGGTACATGACGAAAGTAAACATCCGCATTAAATGAAAGTATGCCATCAATTTCTGATGTACTATACTAAGAACTTCCCTGTATGATAATGTCATGGAAATATTATATCTGATTCTTTCAAGCAGCACTCAAACCAAGGCTTATAATGTTGGAGTGGATTCAAACAAATGTATCTAGGTCCATTCAATCTGATATGGCTATGACATGTTAGCCAAGAAGGGGAAGGAGGGCACGTGTGGATGTGTGAAGAGTGGAGAGGAGGTATAGGGAGTGCAGAGGTTGGGACTCAACTTTTCACAGCCAAAAGCATATAGGAGGAAATCACTTGCTCCACAGTATACAGATTGCCCCAAACTGCTTTTGAAGGAGATAGCCTATTGTGTGATTAAATCATGCTTACAGTCATATCATCTGAAAAGTGTCCAGGTAGTTTCCTAGGTTATATTGAGAGTAGAAGAGCTGCTGCAAGATGACACACAGTTAGCAGCCCAACATTTTTCTTCATGCATTTCATATGATGGGTAATTTCTCCTGATGGGTGAATGCTTACAATTCCAGTAATGAGCTTAATGAAGCTTGTGAATGGTTTGCCTACTGTATTGATTTTTTAGCCCACATTTAAAATTATTACTTTGTGGCTGGGCACAGTGGCTCATGCCTGTAATCCCAGCACTTTGGGAGGCCGAGGCAGGTGGATCACGAGATCAAGAGATCGAGACCATCCTGGCCAACATGGTGAAACCCCGTCTCTACTAAAAATACAAAAAAATTAGCCAGGTGTGGTGGCACATGCCTGTGGTCCCAGCTACTCGGGAGGCTGAGGTGGAAGAATCACTTGAACCCAGGAGGCAGAGGTTGCAGTGAGCTGAGATTGCGCCACTGCACTCCAGCCTGGTGACAGAGCAAGACTTTGTCTCAAAAAAAAAAATAATAATAATAATAAAATTATTACTTTGTTATTGTTTGCACTATGTTGCATTATTTGTAGTATCTTTTTATTTCTACATGTTTTTTATCTAATTCATTGAGCTGAATACAAACATTTTTTATATTTAGTCTTCTTCAATAGTGATAGCAGTCTTTATATACAGCATTTTAATTTTGTTCCATAAGTTTTCAAATAAGCATTCTATTTTGTTGCTTTCTAAATAACTTTAATTTAAGTTCTAATTTTCTCTAATTCATGAGTTATCTAAGAGAGCGGTTGCTAATACCAAAAGAGGTAAGGTATTCTTGTTGCCTTTTATTGCTTATTTCTAACTTTTATCAGCTTATAATTAGAGAATATGAACCACAAAAAACTACTTTCATAAACAAGTTATGACTTTTATAGGTAAGTACATATCCATTTTTGCAATTAATCCATATGCAGTATGCACATCTATAAAACACTTTCTGGAGAAAATACATCTTTCTATATCTTGTCATTTACTTATACATGTATAAATTTTTACTAACCTATGCTCTTTTTTTCCTGTGGAAATATGTGATCGAGTGATGTTTGTGCATATGTTGCACTGTAACTATTATGTTTGTACTTCTTATTTTTTGTTATATGTTGAATGCTAAGTTGTTTGGTGTATTGTGGTTTATTATTGGTGGAGTTTATTTATAAATGGGGACTCTGGCTATTAGTATAAAATTCTTCTATAATATTTAGAGTTTTCAATATTGAATTCTACCCCAACTCATATTAAAGTTGCTTCCATAGCTTTCCTGTTTGTTTACTTCTATCTGGAATATCTTTGTGAACTCTTTTATTTTCAACCTTCTACTTTTTACTCATTGGGTTTGTTTATTTTTTTGTTGACATAATATAGCCGGGTTTATTAGAGTTTTGTTTATTTGTGACTGTTTGTTTTAACCCAATTTGAAAATGTTTTCTGTGTAGCCCAAGAATAAAAGCATGACCTAGATTTTAATCTTGCCCCACATCCACCAAAATGCTTTATAAATTAAAAAATATGTATCAGGGCAAATAGAACCCCAGATAATGCAAATCTTCAGCACAACTATAGAGAAATCACATGGAACTGCCTGCATATAGAAAGATAAACACCAGACTCCAGCAGAGGCAACATTCAGTCCCCACATCATTGGCTGCTAATACTAGTCACTGGAAGTTTGCCAAAAAACACGACATGTTCATGGTCCCAAAGTGATATGGTTTGGCTGTGTCCCTACCCAAATTTCATCTTGAACTATAGCTCCCAAAATTCCCATGTATCATGGGAGGGACCCAGTGGGAGGTAACTGAGTCACGGGGGAAGGTTTTTCCCATGCTGTTCTCATGATAGTGAATAAGTTTCATGAGATCTGATGATTTTATGAAGGGCAGTTCCCCAGCACACAATCTCTTGCCTGCCGCCATGTAAGATGTGGCTTTGTTCTTCCTTTCCCCTGCGAAGCCTCCCCAGCCATGTGAGAGTGTAAGTCCTTTAAACCTCTTTTTCTTTATAAATTACCCAGTCTCAGTCACTTCTTCATAACAGTAGGAAAATGGACTGACACCCAAAGCATCTCTCCACAAATGACTTCATTGCAAGTGAAAGAAAATACTAACCTTGTGGTGGAAAAACCTGTGAAACCCCACTTTTGTGAAGCAATCAAAGGGAATTTCACCAGCAAAGAGACAAGAGGATATCCTGTGTTACTTGATCTGATGCACAGAGAGGGACACGCATCACTTCCACAAAGGTCCTGCAAGATAGAATCTAGCCCAAATCTAATGCAGAGGAACCTTACACAAACCCAAACCAAGGGTCGCTCTAGGAAATAACTGGCCAGAGTTCCTCCAAAATGCCAGTGTCTTAAAAGACAGAGAAAGGTTGAGGAGTTCTCCCAAACTGTCATAATTATGTATGACAACTGAAAGTGATGTGTGAGCCTGTAGTGTATCCTAAGCAGGAAAAAGAAATGTGCTATAAATGACATTATAGAGAAAACTGGTAAAATATAAATGTGAGGGCCAGGTGCGGTGGCTCACTCCTGTAATCCCAGCACTTTTGGAGGCCAAGGTGGGTGGATCACGAGGTCAAGAGATCGAGACCATCCTGGTCAACATGGTGAAACCCCGTCTCTACTAAAAATACAAAAAATTAGCTGGGCATGGTGGCGCGTGCCTGTAATCCCAGCTACTCAGGAGGCTGAGGCAGGAGAATTGCCTGAACCCAGGAGGTGGAGGTTGCAGTGAGCCGAGATTGCGCCATTGCACTCCAGCCTGGGTAACAAGAGTGAAACTCCATCTCAAAAAAAAAAAAAAAAAAATATATATATATATATATATATATATATAAATGTGAAATATAGATTCAATAATGGAGTATGACTGGGCACAGTGGCTTACACCTGTAACCCCAGCACTTTGGGAGGTCGAGGTGGGCGGATCACCTGAGGTCAGGAGTTGGAGACCCACCTGGCCAACATGGTGAAGCTCATCTCTACTAAATCTACAAAAATTAGCCAGGTGTGGTGTTACACACCTATAATCTCAGCTACTCGGGAGGTTGAGGCAGGATAATTGCTTGAGCCTGGGAGGTGGAGGTTGCAGTGAGCTGCGATCACACCACTGCACTCTAGCCTAGGTGACAAGAGTGAAACTTCATCTCAAAATAATAACGATAGCAATAATAATAATGGCCTATGAATTTCCTAATTTTGATAATTTTCCTGTGGTTGTGTTCGAGAATATCCTGCTTTTCAGGGAATTCATACTGAACTATTTAGGAGTCAAGGATCACTCTTTCTTTAATTTACCTTCAAAAAGGTCAGAAAAATATTACAAATGTACAGAAAGCAAAAAATAAAATATATATAACAAGATAAAAGTGGATGATTCTGATGAAGATTATACAGAAAGTTCTTCATAATAGACTCGTGTATTTTCTGTAATGTTAAAATTTTATTAAATACAAAGTTTAGCAAGAAAGAAAAAATGATACACATTCATGTTTGAATTGATTTACTTGGTTTCATTCCCATCCTCTTAGCTAAAATTTACTAGTTTTGTGTGCGTTTTCTCTTCCCCCCTTTCATGTGTTTGTCGCTTTGGTCAACTTGCTCCAGCTTCCCTTTTATCGTTATTACTTGGAAGTTTCTGTGTATTTCCCATCCATGTGAATATCTTCCATTTCCCAGATTATAATTCTCTGATTTTGACGATCAGTGAGAGCAAGACACCACCTATTTCTTCCACGAGAGGCACAATAAAACAGGCCCCTCTCTCTCATGCAGCATGAGGCAGAAAGTACTCTCTCTCTTTCTCCTCACCTTGTATTTCTTGTCCTAATTACTGTAACAGCTCTGCCCTCCATCACCAAACCAGCAATCTCAGTCTCGTCCTCCACGCACTCAGGTGTTCAACAAGTTGTGTACCTTCCACGCCAGTGCCGTGAACCAAGCCCATGCTGCTTCTCCACTCCCGTGCTGCTCCCAACACACCAACACGCACCCCAGCTGTCTCCTTCCACTCCATCTCCGTGCTATCCCTGTGTTAGCTTCTGGACGCAAATGTCTTATCATGTCACCTCCTGACTTTAAACCCCAACAGCTCCCCGATTACTTGAGAGTAAAGTCAAATAAAAATGAGGGTCACAGAATCCCTCACTGTGTATCTCCCATCTGCTGTGCCGGGCACCTCCTTTCCCCTGACCCAGGTTCCTGCTCCTCTCACCCTAACCAGGCTCACTCCTGGGCCTGCCCTCTTGGCAGGTAGTTCTCGATTTGGAAGCCCTTCCTCCTCCTCTCTATCTGCCCAACCCCTCTCTACCCCTTAACATCTAAAACAAGCACCACCGCCTCTGAGCTCTCCTTGGGTGCCCCTGGTAGAGCCATTGCTCCTGGGTCCTCTTAGTATCTCTAGCACAGCATTCATCAACTTGAATTGCAGCAATCGCAACGCCTCATGCAGTGTATTACGTTCACCTTGGGTTCCTTGGTATCTAGCTTGGTGCCTCCGCAGACAATTGGGAATCAATGCGCAAGTGCGTGTGCACGGGGAAAGCGAACAGGCAAGTGACAGAACCACTGGCACTCACGGTCCATGTGGGAAGCAGAACCTGTGAAGGTGTGAAGGGCGTGGTTTCCCTGAATCCAGAACCAGTCCTGCACTCCCGCTGCAGGTTGAGCCCCAGCAACGTCCTCCACTTGCCCTTCACTCACTTCGTTCACATGCCACACAGTAGGGCCTGGAGTGATGCCTTTCTGCGCCCACAATATCTGTCTTCCTTTCAAAACAAGCAGAAAAGATTAAAACTGCCTTTATGATGCCTGCCAGGTAGCTAAGTTGAGTTCCAGTGCTGAAGAGGCAGCTGACAAAGATCCTGGCCTTGTGGATTCTGCCGATCAGTTGCCCCCACTGCTAAGGAGAGAAGGAGAAATCTTTGGAAAAGCCCCTCCCCAGATGAAGGCAGCTTGCTGCCTGATGTTTATGAGACAGAACCTGCCAACAGCCACTCCTGATCCTGACTCCCGTCTAGGCTTTGCAGAGCCTTCTGCGAATGCTGGGATCACTCTCACACCCAAATGAAAGAAAACAACAGCTTACATTTCAATAAATTAAATGGGATTAAAACCAAAAACACAGAATGATGTAGTGATTTCTAATTTGAGGGCACAAAGGCAGAAGGAGAGGAGGCGGGTTCTTAATGGAGCTCCCAATGGCCATGAAATGTAGGGAAAAACCATTTCCATAAATTATGGAAATACACGCTGGCCTCAAGTGCATCCCATTTTCATACTGTTTTGCCGCCTTAATGACACAGGCTATTTTTGTAACATCTGTTTTTAGGGACCCTCCCTTTCTCCTGCACTTCATTAGAAATTCAGCAGCTCTCTTTTCTAATGAGTGCTCGTTGGCACTGGGAAATGGATGGTGTGCCTTTGTGTGGCTGCACAGGCCGTGATGCTTGAGTGGAAATGCTTCAGGCACAGAGCATGACCTAGGACGAGTGTCTGGATGGTGTGGTAGCAAATGCAGTGTGCCCCACGGAGGCACATGCTTTCCAGGAGAGGCCAGAGGCATAGGGAAGATGTCTGGTGACAGCGATTTGATGATAAACAGGCAGATGCTATGTTTACCCTGGTCAAATGGCAGTATGGATCCAACGGGTCCGATCTAGACTGTATTTGATGAAACTTTAAGAAAATCCTGACTTTATTTATTTATACAGCAAGATACTATATTTCTTGAAGTTGAAAGAACACCTAGAAATTAAGCACCCCCATCAAATGCTGAAAAGCAGACATGAACACAGGGGCTATTTGAGAATTTGTCGCAATGCATGACAAGCTTCTCAGGTTCAGGCTGCCAAGAGGCTCAATCTGCAGTGAGCCTCCTTTGTTAAAAGGATGGGTGTGGAGCTCCACACTGGTTCTGGGATTAAAAGGAAGCAAGAAAAGGAGGAAATGGAGAAACAGGAGTGTTGCGAGCGTAGGAAGCCAGAGGAACCTGGGGAGCAGGTGGAAGGCGTCACACTCTCCATCGTGACGTACAACGGGGTTGTGTCCCAGGGCCCCCAGCCAAGCATCCACTGTCCCTGCAAGTCCTGAGCACCCACTGCAGACTGATCCCCAGTCTGGCAGGACCCTGAACACAAAGCAGGAAATGGTGTCTTCAAGTGAGGCAAGTCCAGGTGAGAGCGTTGTAAGATTGGTGGCGCTTTCAGAAGACGCAAGACCATTGTTATAGACTAGCCAGGTTGCTGGCTGTCAAGCACTTAAACTAGAATTGAAAGAAACCCCTCTTGTTTCATTTCCTAACTCCAACCTCATCCCCACCCCCCCCACACATGCACACATGTGCACACATGTTCTTTCTCTCTCTCTCTCTCTCCTTCTCCCTGCCTCCTTGTTCTAACTTGTGTGACATGTCCTGGGGGCCTCCGCTTTGCAGCTAGCTTGGGTGGCCACAGATGGCACTAGTTTCTGTTTGAGCTCCAGTAAAAAGACAGAGAACAGAGGTTTAACTTTCACAGCTTTGATTCCGGGCTGGCACTTGTCCTTCTATCCTGTCCTCCAAATCTCAGTTTCTGCTGGGAGGCAGCCCATGCCAGCCCACACCAGCCCATGCCAGCCCACGCCATGGCCCCGGGCAGCTCTGCATTGCAGAAGCCATTGATAGCCTGAGGTGGGCTTGCTCTAATGATACGTTCCCATGGCTGCCTCCTCATTTGGTGTGCCATTCGATCCAGACAGGCTGCCGAGTTCAATGGCTCCAACTCTCTCTCCAATTTAGCTAGAAAGTCCACTTGGGGCAGCAGCTCGGGGAATGGCAGAAGTCCTTCAAATCACTGATGCACTGGGGGACTGAAGGAAGTAGGTTTAGCCCTCCTGTTTCTCTCCTGTGAAATATGAGGAATCACAGTAAGTACCTCTTCTACATACTGTTCGTGCCTGCCCTGCATACACCTCATCCTACTGAGGACACAATACCCAAAAACACTGGCAAGCCAATCACCTAGAGCTAAATGCCTAACCGAAATAACACCAACCCGGTGTCACAGAACCATGTTAAGGATTATTTTAAATAAGCAGATGAAGTACCATGCATGCTACTTAGCCCAGAAAGTGGTCAATGAATTTTCAAAATGAGTGTGTGTGTGTTCTGCTATTTGCTATGCTTCTGTTTTCCTTCCAAGAGCTCTTTAAATAACTGATTGCAGAAAGTTTGTGTTCTTCTGGAGAAACTTCAACTCATGTTTCATCCCTCTGAGGTCTGTATGTTCCCTCAGGAAAAGACAAATCTTAGCATCTCATTGTTAAGAATACCTCTGTGCACTCCTTTCTGGACAGAAGAAATGAAAATAAAGCCACGTCCACACCAGAGTTAGAGCCCAGGGAGAAGCAGCTTGACTCCATGCACCAGCCCCAGAGTTTGCAGCCTCTGTGGTTTTGGGGGTTACCTGGTTAAAAGGTGATTTGCAGGCCAGCTTCCTTCTTTGCAGCAAAAGCACCTGTCTGACTGGACTGGGGTACCTGTAGCTTTCCCCCATACACACCATTGGAGGTCCACTGTGCTTTCCGGGGCAGCAGCTCCTACTCTGGAAGTCATCGCCATGTTCCTACAGAGACTGTTGGGATGCAGAATCATCCCTAGTTAAGGAACCCTAGAAAGTTGGGTCTCTGAGATTCCAGCCCCATTTCCTCAGTTCCTGTTGCTAGGGCAGGGAAGGCTGACCTGCCTTAAAGAACATGTGGAGCTGGGCCTGTTTTAGTTGCTTCAGTCCTCCTTCACTCTCCCAGATTGTCCTAGCAGATGTGTGCACGACAGAGCTCTTTTTTCAGCACCAGAGTGGGATGGATTATAGGGAACACTGGTGCAGAGAGAAGAAAGGTCCTGAACCACGGAGCACAGCTGGAGACCACAGGGCCAGGCGCCTCCCCTTACTCACAGCAACCCAGTGAGGCTTGCTTCTCAGGCTGGTGGTTCCTGCAGCCTCACACATCTAGGTGCACAGGTAGCTGTGGACTTGAACAAGTAGTAGACTTGACCAGACGCTTCTCATGTCTCTGAGTTGTGCTTCTACATAGGTGGGAAAAAGTGTTTTGGTTCAAACAGAAACGAAGACTAGAAAGGCTTAGGAAATGTCTCACGTCCATAGCATTCTATCTTTGACCGTATGTCAGATTCTTTTTTCTTTTTCTAAATGAAAGGCCAGTATTTATTCTTTGATATTTTTAGACGCTTCTTCCATTGTTCTCCTATTTCTGTGCCTCTTTGCCCAGATCGCCTGGGCATTGGCAGGTGAACTTCGAGGCAATGAGAAGGTCTGTTTCTAGACCAACACACGGATGTGGCTCGGGTTACCTCCTCTGGGTAGCACATTGAAAACACAGAATGGTCTTCAGGACCATGATTATTTGCTTATTTGAAAACCAAACTAAAAATAGTTTTAGCTGGGTTTTACATGGGGCAGAGACAGAACAACTTTTATCATAATAAAAGTAAATAAATCATAGAAGACTTATTCTATTCAAGAATATTTTAGATTTATAAAGATTTAATAAATAAAATTATGCATCTCTCATCCATGTATCATATGCCATTTCCAAATTACACTGTTATTCTGCACATTTTTCAAGATTTTTGGCAAATATTTAAAATCATTTTTTCAAGGACTCATTTCTTCCACTTATGTGCTTCGTGTAAAACCACATTCTTAGGTGGCTGATCAATGAACACGATTGGTTTTCAAGATGTTCAGATGGAATGTCCTTGCTATGCAAGGTTATTTGAGAAATATTTAGAGCTATTTTTGTTCTGAAAAAGTGACCACTTGGAAAAACCAAAGTTGTACATCTTTAAAAGTACAATTTTGGAGAGAGATCCAAGATGGCTGATGATTAGCAGCTCGGGCACGTACCTCCCAGTGAAAGCGCAAAGAACGAGAGGACGCCACACTTTCAGACAAATATTAGTTGCTCACGGACCACGAGATTCCCAGTGGAGAAGCTCCACGGGTCGCCAGGGCGACTCTTGTGGCCGGCGTGGCGGTTTTGCTGGTGCCTTAGCACGCCAGTTCTTGGTGCAGAGTCCGGAGATTCCCGGGCAGAAAAGCACCATCAATCTTAACACCGCTGTTTTGGCCGGCTCAGTGGATTGCTCAGATTTCGGCGCAGGGAATCAACAAGTTGGACGTCAGAGACCCAGTTAGAAGTTGGTGATTATAAAGATGACAGACGGACAAATATATAATGAAGGGAAGAAACCAGCGTAAAAAGGTAGAGAATACTCAAAATCAGAATGCCTCTCCCTCTACAGGGGATTGCAATTCCTCATCAGTAACGGAACAAGGCTTAATAGATTACACGTGTGTTCCAATACCAGAAGCAGGTTTCAAAACGTGGGTGATAAGAAACTTCTGTGAATTAAAAGAACTTGTTCTAACCCAATGCAAAGAAACTAAGAACCTTGAAAAAAGGTTTGACAAAATGTTAACGAGAATGGACAATTTAGAGAAGAATATAAGTGAATTGATGGAGCTGAAAAACACAACACGAGAACTTCGCGAAGTATGCACAAGTTTAAACAGTAGAATTGATCAAGCAGAAGGAAGGATATCAGAAGTCGAGGACCAGCTCAGTGAAATGAAACGAGAAGACAAGAATGCAGAAAAAAGAATGAAAAGGAATGAGCAAAGTCTCCAGGAAATATGGGACTATGTGAAAAGACCTAATTTACGTTTGATAGGTGTACCTGAATGTGATGAAGAGAATGAATCCAAGTTGGAAAATACTCTTCAGGATATCATTCAGGAAAATTTTCCCAACCTGGCAAGGCAGGGTAATATTCAACTCCAGGTAATACAGAGAACACCACAAAGATATTCTTCAAGAAGACCAACCCCAAGGCACATAATTGCCAGATTTATTAGGGTTGAAATGAAGGAGAAAATACTAAGGGCAGCCAGAGAGAAAGGTCAGGTTACCCATAAAGGGAAACCTATCAGACTTACAGCAGATCTCTCAGCAGAAACCCTACAAGTCAGAAAAGAGTGGGGACCAATATTTAACATCCTTAAAGAAAAGAACTTTCAATGCAGAATTTCCTATCCAGCCAAACTAAGCTTTATGAGCGAAGGAAAAATTAAATCTTTTGCGAACAAACAAGTACTTAGAGAGTTCACCACCACCAGGCCTGCTTTACAAGAGCTTCTGAAAGAAGCACTATACATATAAAGGAACAACCAATATCAGCCTTTCCAAAAATATATCAAAAAGCAAAGAACTTTAACACAATAAAAAATTTACATCAACTAATGGGCAAAACAGCCAGCTAGCATCAAACGCCGGTATTAAACTTATATATATTTTAATTGGATAAAAAGCCAAAACCCATCGGTATGCTGCATCCAGGCCCATCTTACATGCAACAATACACAAAGACTCAGAGAGAAGGAGGAAGATTTATCAATCAAACAGAGAGTGAAAATAAACTAATAAACAAAAAGCAGGAGATGCAATTCTCGCCTCTGATAAAGTAGACTTTAAAGCAACAAAGATCAAAAGAGGTGAGGAATGACATTACATAACGGCAAAAGGATTAATGCAACAAGAAGAGCTAACGATTCTATAGATCAACGAGATAGAAAATTAACAAGGATATTCAGAACTTGAACTCAGACCCGGAACAAGTAAACTTAATAAACATTTATAGAACTCTCCACTTCAAATACACAAAACATACATTACCACCTCACACCTATTCCAATTATATTTCTATATAATTGGAAGTAAATCACTCCTCAGTAATCGCATAGCATTTCATAGGTTTAAATTAAATATTGGTTGGCTGTTTGTTTGTTATCTTCTTCCCTTATTCCTTCCTGACTACATCATTAAGTATAATTATCAGTATAAAAGAGGTTTTCAATACCCATTACTAAATTGCATTCTAGCCTGGGCAAGAAAGCAATACTCCCATTCTCTCTCCCTCTTTCTTTTCCTTCTCCCTCCTCCCCATTCTCTTTCTCTCTCTTTCTCTTCCTTTTTCCTCCTTCCTATTCTCTCTCTTTCTCTTTAAAAAAAAAAAAAAAAAAAAAAAAAGTACAATTTGACAGAATTTTTAAAATTCTCTGTTTAAATTCAAAATTCCAGGCTGGGAAGTGGAAAATGTTTTTCATTTCGAAACAACTATGAAACACATTGATTCAAAGAGGACTTCCAGGTAACTAAATATAGAAAGGATTCTCACACAAAAGTAATCAAAATACAGGGAGACAAGTGCCAGTTAAGTGTCTGCCACTCATGGAGAGAATGCCTGTGATGACGCTGTTCGCCCTCCTCCCATGCTCCTGAGCCTCCCCGTCTTTGAGTCACTTCCTGCACCCCTAAAAAGAGGAGTATGGTAGCTTTTCTGCCCTTTCATGTGTTCCATTATTCTTTGATTCCTTTTAGGCATTTTCAGAGGAAGTCATTCTGGGACTATGAACAAATGGGGAAAATAGAAATCCAGTCACGAGGCTACTTTGTCATGTCATGGTGAGAGGATGTGCTTGGTAGGATTCCAGACTGTATTCCAAGGTCACGTGTTGAAGTTGCTTGTCTTCTGCCAAGGAACATTTTTCCCAGTATCAAGTTTGGAAAACCAGAGACCTGGCACATCACTTCCATCTCATTTCGCCTCTCTTGGCTATTTGTCCTTGAGTGCTTCCAGCCAGCTCTTCAATGACGGATGCTGTATGGCGTGGTCCTCACCAGGCTCCCACAGGGGCAATCTGATGATGGTCCTTCCCCTCTACCTTCTGTTACTATTCCTTCCACGAAGCACAACCCTGGCTCCACTCCCTGCTCCAGGGTTTCCCGGAGACACAGAGACCCTTGCCAAACACAACCTGAAGTTTCCAAGGAGGGGTGGGGGAAACCTTTGAACCATGTCTAACAGTTGGCTAAATTCTCTTTCCTCCAGATGTGAGGTCCTGAGGTGTGTACAGATATGCACAGAGTGATCAGTGGCCCTTGACATCAAGTGGCAGCCTTCTCAAAAAGCACCTTGCACTGACCTCTTCTCCTTCCATGCCAACTTTAATAGCCTGGGCCCTCCTTTCAGCCTCCTTAGTAGCCTGGCTGCCTGCACCTAGTAATACAGCCTTGCCTGTGCTTCCTGGGGACTCCAGACAGAGACATAAATTGGTACAGTCAAAGTCAACAGTGCTATCACAATTATTCATAGTGTTTTTGACTTTGAAACATATCTTAAGGGATTTGTCATAATATTATTTGTTTTAACACAGAATTCATGTTACTAAAAAGTCTTGCACTTTATATTTTGCCAAATTTACAAGAACTTATAGAACAAAGCTCTCATTTTTACTTAATTCACTTGGCAAAGAATGTCTGATGTCAAAGGCCCTGAGGATTCCAGATAGGACACTGTCAATGCAGAGGAGGACACAGCTGTTTCTTTCCCTGATCTGGTTGAATGTGGCTCAGGATTGTGTGTCAGCTTTAGAGATGTGCCTCTAATATGGTTTGGCCATGTCCCCACCCAAATCTCATCTTGAATGGTAGCTCCCATAATTCCCACATGTTGCAGGAGGGACCCAGTGGGAAATAATTGAATCATAGGGTCGGTTTCTCTCATACTGTTTTTGTGGTAGTGAATAAATCTCACAAGATCTGATGATTTTATAAGAAACCCCTTTTGCTTGGCTCTCTTTATCTCTTGTCTGCCACCATGTAAGACATGCCTTTCACCTTCTGATGATTGTGATGCCTCCCCAGCCATGTGGAACTGTGAGTCCATTAAGCCTCTTTTTCTTTATAAATTACCTAGTCTGAGGTATGTCTTTATCAGCAGCATGAAAAAGGAGTAACATAGCCTCCTTCTGGATTCTTGCTGAGCTTAAACTCAATTAGGTCCTATGATCTTCCTTCTTGTTTATGCTATTGTCAAGACAGCTCTTTCCAAACCAGAAAGAGTTGGTTTTACTTGTTTTTACTGGTTTGCTTCATTTTACTTGTTTCTTTTTACCTGTTAACTTGCACAATAGAAATTCTATTTGTACAATAGACGTCTGGAATGTCTATTGTACAAATAAGCCTTTCTTTTGTGGCCAGGTGTCTGAAAAGGAAAAGGAACTGAAATGTTTTTTCTTTACTTCATGGCTTTACCCTGTAGTGTTTATCATGAGCTTGGTGCTCCACAGATGTGTAAGAAGAGAAAATAAGTTTTTATTAAACTGTTTTTCAATTCTGCATTATGCTAATAATCACTGTCAAAATTATTAGATAATCTACATTATATGAAGCAAATCTTTGAAAGACACGATATTCCAAAACCCTCACAAAAACAAATAGAAAATCTGAACAGGCCTCTATTTATTAAAGAAATTGAATCATTAAATTTTTACCTTCCAAAACAAAAGCATCAGGTCCTGATAGGATCACAGGTGAATTCTACCAAAGGTTTAAGGAAGAAATTCTATCAATTTTCTCAGAGAATAAAGACACAAAGGAAAATGTTTCTAACTCATTCTGTGGAGCCAGAATTACCCTAATACCAAAACCAGACAAAGACATTTCAAGAAAAGAAAACTACAGACAAATACCTTTCATGAATATAGATGCAAACATCCTCACCAAAATATATTTTTTCTATGCAATTTTATTTTTTTTATTGCATTTTAGGTTTTGGGGTACATGTGAAGAACATGCAAGATTGTTGCATAGGTACACACATGGCAGTGTGATTTTCTGCCTTCCTCCCCATCACCTATATCTGGCATTTCTCCCCATGCTATCTCTCCCCAACTCCCCACCCCCTGCTGTCCCTCCCCTATTTCCTCCTGACAGACCCCAGTGTGTGATCCTCCCCTCCCTGTGTTCATGTGTCCTCATTGTTCAACACCCATCTATGAGTGAGAACATGCAGTGTTTGATTTTCTGTTCTTGTGTCAGTTTGCTGAGAATGATGGTTTCCAGGTTCATCCATGCCCTTACAAAGGACACAAACTCATCGTTTTTGATGGCTGCATAATATTCCATGGTGTATATGTGCCACATTTTCCCTGTCCAGTCTATCATTGATGGGCATTTGGGTTGGTTCCAGGTCTTTGCTATTGTAAACTGTGCTGCAATGAATCCAATGATGTATAAAAACAATTATACACCATTACCAAGTGGGATTTATCTCAGAAATGCAAGGCTTGACCAACATTTGAAAATCAATTAATGTAATTCATCACATAACAGGAAAATTAATCTAATTCATCACATAACAGGAAAAAAAAGAAAAATATATATATTGATATCAATTAATGTAATTCATCACATAAAAGGAAAAAAAGAAAAAATATATATTCATATCAATAGATGTAGAAAAAGCATTTGACAAAACCCAACATCTACTCACAATATTATAAAAACCCACTGAACTAAGAATAGTGGGAAACTTCCTCAACTTGATAAAGAATAGCTACAAAAACCTGCAACTAACATCATACCTCATAGTGAGAAACTATTAATAGAAGCTTTCCCACCAAGACCAGAAACAAGGAAAAGATGTCCTCTCTCATCACTTTTTTACAACATTACTATGGAAGTCCTAGACAATGTAATAAAAAATGTGACAGTATGAAGATTCCTCAGGGGCGAGGGGAAACTATTGCTGTTCCCAGATGTCATAATTGTCTTGTAGAAAATCCAAAAACAAATTAACATAAAAGGCCCTGGAACAAATAAGCCAATATAGCAAGGTTGCAGGATAAAAGGTTAATATACAAAAGTAAACTACTTTCCTATGTGCTGGCAAATAACACATGGAAATCAAAAATAATATTATTTGTATTAGCACCAAAAAATAAAATACTTAGGCATGAATCTAACAAATATGTACAAAATCTATATGGAGAAAACAAAACTTAAATAAAATAACTCAAATAACTAAATGGAGGGATATTCCAAATTTATGAATAGCAGGACTGAATATTATTGAGATGTCAAATTGAAGATTAAATGCATTCTTCTATAGATTCAATGCATTCTTAATCAAAATCCCAACAAATTATTTTGCAAATATAGACAAGTTGATTTTAAAATTTATATGAAGAGGCAAAATATTAAGAATAGCCAACAAAATATTGAAGAGAAAGAACAAAGTCAGAGGACTGACACTACCTGACTTCATGACTTATCAGTAATCAAGAAAGTATAATATTGGTCATTAAATAAACAAAGAGATCAATAAAACAGAATAGACAGCCCAGAAATAGACACTTATTAATATAGTAAACTATATACATATGGTAAACTAATATAAGTAAACACTTATAAATATAGTAGACATTTGTAAATACAATAAACTAATATTTGACAAAGATGCAAAGCCAATACAAAGGCACAAAGATAGTTTTTTCAACAAATAACATTAGAACAACTGGACATCCATGTACAAAAAAAGGAATCTAGACACAGGTCTTATACCTTTCACAAAAATTAACTCTAAGTCAATTTCAGACCTAAACATAATATGTAAATATATAAAACTCCTAGAAGATAACACAGGAGAAAATATAAATGGCTTTGGGCATGGCAATGACTTTTTCAGTGCAACACCAAAAGCACAATTTGTGGAAGAAATAATTACTAAGCTGGACTTCACTAATACTGAAAACTTCTGCTCTGTGAAAGACAATGTCAAGAAAATGAGAAGACAAGCCACAGACTGGAGAAAATATTTGCAAAAGATATATTGGAAAAAAGGACTCTTATCCACAATACAAAGAACTCTTAAAATTCAACAGTAATAAAACAATCCAATTAAAAAACAGTCCAAAGACCTTAACAGACACCTCACAGAAGAAGCTATATTGATGAAAAGATGCTTCATTTCACATGTCATTGGGAAAATGAACATTGAAACCACAATGAGATACCACTGCACACTTATTAGAATGCGCAAAACCTGGAACATTGACAGCACTAAATGCTGGTGAGGATGTGGAGCAACGGGAACTCTCATTCGCTGCTGGTGGGAATGCAAAATGGCACTGGCACTGTGGAGGACAGTTTGACAGTTTCTTACAAAACTAAACATACTCTCACCATACACTCCAGCAACTGTGCTCCCTGGTAGCTACCCAAAAGAGTTTAAACTGTATATCCACACAAAAACCTAAACAAGGATGTTTACGGCAGTTTTATATATAATGTAGTAAGGGAGTATGTTAACTTCTCTTCCTGGGTCCACAGGGGCGTGGTTTCAAAGGTAAAAACTTCCTAGCGCCATGCCTCCATCCACCTCCCCATCCAGAAACCTAGAGTTCTTTGTCTAACTTTCCCACACACGGGCTAGGTGAAATTTCAGGTGTGCTCCTTTGTTTAAAAAGACCACCAAAAGCCCTGGAAGGAGGGGCTCTGTTGTGGTCCGGACAGCCAATCCAGCATCAGAGTCAAAGATCAATCAATCACTCCAGAGGAAGTTTGGAAGAACTCCTCTCACTGAATGAGAACTTGAATGGAGTGGGAGTAACTCCAGGGTTAAATTCCCCCTACTCCCTTACCTAAATGGATTTTCCTCTCTGGGATCCCCTCCCATGGCAGCATAGGAGCCTGTCTCTCTCTCTCTCTCTCTCTCTCTCTCTCTCTCTCTCTCGCTCGCTCTCCTCTCTCTCTCTTTTTCCTCTTTCTCTCTCTCTCTCTGCCTAATAAATCACTTTCTGCAAAACTCTCTGGGTCTGATTCTTACTTGAACGAGCTCACTGAGCCACCAGGGCCCTCTCCCCATTCTTGGGTGAGTGAGGTCCAAGGACCTGGGAAAACACATCTGATTGGGGAACAGTGAGCATCTTTGCGACACCCCCTCAGCCCTGCTCCTGTTACAGTACCAAACTTGGAAGCAAACAAAATGTCCTTCAGTAGGTGCGTGAATGAATGAACTGTGGTACTTTTTGGACAATATAATATTATTCAGCATGTAAAAGAAATGAGCTATTAAACTTTGAAAATACACAGAGAAGCCTTAAATGCATATTAGCAAGCAAAAGAAGCCATTTTGAAAAGGCTGCATATGGTATGGCTCCAATTACATGACATACTGAAAAAGGCAGAACTATGGAGGCAGTAAAAAGATCACTGGTTGCCAAGGGTTAGAAGGAGGGAAGGATGAAGAGTTGAAGTACACTCAGGTTCCAGTCAAATCACACCTGGTGTGCCATGCTTATTTAATATGCAGTGTGGTCTGGTGCCCTGTCTCACAGCAGACGAGAAGCATAGAAGCAGGGGAAATTCAGCAGGCTTTCCCGGGAGGCACAGTGGCAGGGAGGGAGGTGGTCACCAACAGTCTCACACTGGGAGAAGTGCCCAGGAGCACACATGGCTCTGTGTGAACACATCTATCATAATGAATGTGCACATCAGGGAAAGGTTAAAGCCAGTTCTGCAGCTGCTGCCTAAGAAGGCAGGAAAACACTTAATGCGTTTTTGGAGAGACATCAGCAAAAGATGAAAAGAAATATTAATGCAGGAGGGGGTGCATGTCAGGGAAAGGAAGATTAATTCTTATGAAAATGGCATTTCCTGATAAGACTGCATGAATCTGGTATTTTATAGAATAAATCTGCTGTTTTACTTGCAGAATTGGATAAGATTTACAAAAGGAATGGGAAGAATATGCTAATTATCTTTTTGTGCATCTTTATTGCTGGACTCAGGTTGGTGAGATGGTTTTTAAGATGTTTCTGATCTTGGTTATTGGTCAGGGACTTTATTCTACTTTCATCTTTATTCTTGAAGATTGCTGAAGAGATGTCTGCTCAGATAGACGGAGATTAGAATAGCTGAGCTGAAGGCACCTGATTAGAATATAGACGGTCACATGCTGTTTTTCACAGCAGCCTTGCAGTGTGCCTCTTCCTCCATGTGGTTCTCCCCACTTTGAAATTCTTGGTGCTTTCCTGAAAGCACCAAGATGGGACTCTTGATCAGTTGATCCTGGGGCTGGATTCATGGAGGTCGTGCTTTTAGATCACCCTGCATAAGGCTACCTTGTGGCCAGCTGTGATTGGGAGTCCCTTGGGTAATCAATGTGCAGGAGAATTGCAGAGAAAGCCTACACACATTTCAGGTATGCCCACGTTAGGTATAAACGTCTCATGTATATATGTACCAGCTGGGTTAGGGCAAAAAAGCCTTCAGTAAAACATATCTACTCTGAATTATTGAAACACATAAGCCAGGCTTGCTCAGATTGCATTTTTTCAAATTCTCAAAAAAAAAAAAAAATGCATCAAGGTAATGTGAAGTGTCTTTAAAAAGGTCATTAAAAATGCAAATTATTTTAACAGACTAGATTTTAAAATTTTTTGCACAAAAATAAACTTGTACGAACTTGTTATAACATGTCTGAACAGGATCTAGTTTGAGGCACTAAGAAGGATAAGACATCAGCTTGAAAAGCGCTCCTGTCAGAGCAACATGAATTCAGCTAAAACTGAATCAAGAACAAGCATCAAATTTATGGAGAAGCTTGGAAAAACAGTGAAATTATTGATGCTCTACAAAAACATTTATGGGACCATAGTGCCCTAAAGAAATTAGTGCTTTACAAATGGATAGCTTATGTTAGGCGGGAAAGGGGTGATGCTGAAGATGAAGTCCACGGTAGCAGGCCATCCACATCAATTTATTTTTTTATACTTTAAGTTCTGGAATACATGTGCAGATCTTGCAGGATTGTTACATAGGTATACGCATGCCGTGGTGGTTTGCTGCCTCCAGCCCCCCATCACCTACATTAGATATTTCTCCTAATGTGATCCCTCCCCAAACTCCCCACCCCCTGCTATTGCTCCCCCAGCCCCTACCCCGCAACAGACCCCAGTGTGTGATGCTGCCTTCCCTGTGTCCATGTGTTCTCACTGTTCAACACCCACTTATGAGTGAGAACATGCAGTGTTTGGTTTTCTGTTCTTGTGTCAATTTGCTGAGAATGATGCTTTCCAGATTCATCCACATCCCTGCAAAGGACATGAACTCATCCTTTTTTATGGCTGCATAATATTCCATGGTGTATATGTGCCACATTTTCTTTATTCAGTCTATCCTTGATGGGCATTTGGGTTGGTTCCAGGTCTTTGCTATGGTAAACAGTGCCTCAATGAATGTACGTGTGCATGTGTCTTTATAGTAGAACGATTTATAATCCTTTGGGTATATACCCAGTAATGGGATTGCTGGATCAAATGGAATTTCTATTTCTAGATCCTTGAGGAATCGTCACACTGTCTTTCACAATGGTTGCACTAATTTACACTCCCATCAACAGTGTAAAAGCATTCCTATTTCTCCACATCCTCTCCAGCATGTCTCCAAATTTTTTAATGACCACCATTCTAACTGGAGTGTTTACCTGTTTTCTTTTTACTGAAGGCTCAGGTGGCCACATCAGTTTTTGAGGAAAGAAAATCTTATTTATAATCTAACTAAAGTGGACTGACAAGTAACAGCAGAAACAATAGCCAACACTACAGATATCTCAACTGGTTAGGCTTACACAATTCGGACTGAAAAATGAAAGTTTAGCAAACTTTCCACACAATGGGTGCCAAAACCATTGTGTCCAGGTCAGCTGCAGACAAAGCAGAACTTCCCATGGAAATTTTAACCAGCTGGGATCAAGATTCTGAAACATTTCTTTGAAGAATTGTAACAGGACATAAAATATGGCCTTACCAGTGTGATCCTGAAAACAAGGCACAATCCAGCAATGGCTTCCCGGAAGTGGAAGTGGTCAAAGCAAAAGAAGACTTGTTAAGAGCAAGGGTCAAGGCAACGGCCTTTTGGGATGCTCAGCACATTTTGCTTACTGACTTTCTGAATGGTCAAAGAATAGTAACATCTGCTTATCATGACAGTGTTTTGAGAAAGATAGCCAAAGCCTTAGCAGAGAAACACCAGAGGAAGCTTCACCACAGCGTCCTTCACCACAACAATGCTTCTGCTTATTCTTCTCATCAAACAAGGGCAATTTTTAAGAAGTTTTACTAGGAAGTCATTAGGTATCCACATTAACAGTCCTGATTTGGCTCCTGATTTTTTTTAAACTGAGGCAGAGTCTTGCTCTGTTTCCCAGGTTGGAGTGCAGTGGCACAATCTTGGCTGACTGCAACCTCCACCGCCTGGGTTCAAGTGATTCTCCCACCTCAGCCTCCTGAGTAGCTGGGATTCCAGGCATGGACCACCATGCCTGGCTAATTTTTGTATTTTTAGTAGAGATAAGGTTTCACCATATAGGCCAGGCTGATCTCGAACTCCTGGCTTCAAGTGACCCACCCGTGTCGGCTTCCCAAAGTGTTGGGATTACAGGTGTGAGTCACCGCACCCTGACCTGATTTGGCTCCTTTTGACTTCTTCTTTTTCAATACAAAAAAAATCTTTAATGGACAATAATTTTTCTTTAGTTAATAATGTAAGACAGACTCCATTGACACGGTTTCTCAGTTCTTTAGGGATGGACTAAATGTCTGGCCTCTTCTTCCAATGTGAGGTTGTCTGTGACGACTTCCCTGCCTGTCATTGAGCTTCTCCCACAGCTTGCTGGATTTCCCCTGCTTCCGTGCGTCTCATCTGTTTTTAAGATGTCACTTAAAAGAAGTGACAAGCTGCTTATTATTAAGCACCAGACCAAGCTGCTTATTATTAAGTAAGCATGGCACACGAGTGTGTGATTTGACTGAAATCTAAGTGAAGGCTCAGGCATTTAGGGAGCTGTTTTAGAGATATTAAAGATCTCTTTGGTTTTTCTTTGACAGTAGTCATGTCCCACAGGAATGAGGATAGGAGGACCCCCAATTAATAGGGTTATGACCATCAACTGAAGCAACACATTTGAGAAGTTGAAGAAATATTGGTGCCTGGTTCTGCCTTGAAAGATCTTAAAGTTAAGAGGAAAACTGAGGGTCAGGACTATTTAAAGCCGACCAGGTAAATAAAATATACAGTTGGCTCTGAGCAACTTGGTGCTAATACAGGACTTCTATGGCAAAAAGGACCTTAATGACAAGAATACGTCTGGTCTGGGTGGTGGCTGTTCTTCATGGGTGTTAGGGGTTGAATTACGTCTCTCCAAAAGTTTTTATGTTGAAGTCCTCACTCTCAGAATATCAGAATGTGACCTTATTTAGAAACAGGGTTTTTGCAGATATAATTAGTTAAGATGAGATCATACTGGAATAAAGTTGGCCTCTAATCCAATAAAAATGTGTCCTTATAAACAGAAAAAAAAAAACTGGACACGAAGACACACACTCAGGAAAATTGCAAATGAAGATGAAGGCAGACAACTACAAGCCAAGAAAAGCCAAAGATTTCTAGCAAGCCACCAGAGGCTGGGAGAGAGGCATGGAACAGATTTCTTCATCATAGCTTTCTCAGAGGAAACTACATTTGCTGACACCTGGACCTCAGACTGTGGGCTTCCAAAACTGTGAAGCAATAAAATTATGTTGTTTAGACAACGCAGTTTGAGGAATTTTGTTATGGCCGCCCAAGTTAACTGATACAATAAGCACGACTATAAATTCTCAGAATCTGCCTCCTGAATGTGCATGAAACACACGCCTTTATTGAGCATCTGCTGTAGATCAAATCCAATAAAGGTACTGAGAGAACATGCTACTGATTCGAGAGGAAAAGAGGGAGCTTTGTTTCTAAATTCACCTGGTAATTTTTGTCTCACATAATCAAGTCAGATTGCTTTACAGATAGGCAAAGCACAATGGGAGTAAGGACTCCAAACACAAAATCTATAGTGACACTTCTTCCTCCGATTTGCATGTGCAAATAGCATAGGGAGTTGTGTGTTTAACTAATTCATAGTCATAAGATGTAAAATGTACTGAAATTTGCATTGCAAAATATTCTTGCTCCAGATGCTGAGTTTACAAGAATTTCTGTTGCTTTATAAATTACAATCTTACAAAGATTCTAGGAGATCAGATATTATTGAGTCTATTTTATTTTAGGATCAATGTAAAACCATATTTTAGACTCCTTGTGTATGTAAGATAATTTTGCAGAGTTTCCAATATAACCACTGGCCTTTAGCAAAATGTATCTTTCACAGAGATCTTTACTTGTTAATGTTTTGTGAAAGTTAGCATAGAGATACAATTTTCAAGTGTGTTTGAATTAAACAGGAGCTGCTTTAGAGAAATTAAGGTCTTTTTCTCAAGAAACAAATAGAAAAGCTGACATTTCTTATAACAGAGACACTTCTGCTGTTTTTCTCTAGGTATTTTACCTGTTACTGATGTATCATAAACAAGAGATGTTGTTGAAGTTCAAATACATTTTTAAATAATATTTGCTGCTCAAACATGTCCAAACGTATCATTTGAAAGAAAGAAAGTACTAGAATTGCTAAGAAAAGACAAAAATGGGAGTCTTGTGAGATTCTGATTCATGGGTGTGGAATGTATCCCAAGAGTTCCTGGGATTTAGAAGAGGATAGGACATTGGGCCTCAGGGTAAGGGAACCCTTATGGCCCAACTCTCCTATGTCCAAAGTACAGAGCCTCCCTGAGTGGCTCATTGAACAAGCCAGCGATTTTGTCCAGTGTGCAAGTGAGTGAGTCAGGATCATAAAGTGACCACACACAATTTCACACAATCCATGATGAAATGAAATAAGGTACAGACACTGTGATGACCAGGATCTGGGTACACTCTGACTTTTATCCAAGTGTTTTGAATTAAGATAACCGACTGATAATGCTACATTTCTTGAGAAGTGTCTTTGTTATTTAACATTTTCACTGTCTTAGCCAGCCCTATATACTAACTTAAATTAATGAATATTTATTGGACTCCAAAACTGCTATTTCCTGTCATCTCCCCCAATAATTAATGCATTTCCTTCTGAATACATAAAGAAGGACTTGGGTTCAGCATTCAAAGAATGGACTGCCCTAATGCATGACTCAGACGGTATGGGGACAAACCCAGCAAGAGCATCCTGGCGCTCCAATGGAGGTGCACGGATTCTGGGAGGGAGGGAGGGCAGGGGCACTTCCCAGCAAGGCAATAGGCTCATCATCAGCCTTCCTCTTTCTTTACCATGGGCTTAAACTTAGCCTCTGCTCCCATCAATGTTTTGTTTTTGTTTGTTTGTTTGGTTTATTTGTTTGTTTTGAGATGGAGTTTCGCTCTGTCACCCAGGCTGGAGTGCAATGGCATGATCTCGGTTCATTTCACTGCAACCTCCACCTCCTAGGTTCAAGTGATTCTCCTGCCTCAGCCTCCTGAGTAGCTGGGATTACAGGCGCCCACCACCACACCCAGCTAAGTTTTTGTATTTTTGGTAGAGCTGGGGTTTCACCACATTGGCCAGGCTGCTCTCAAACTCCTGACCTCAGATGATCCACCCACCTTGGCCTCCCAAAATGCTGGAATTACAGGCATGAGCAACCACTGCTCCCATCAATATTGAATCACTTTCTGGAGACAAAATCAGTTAACTGTATTTAACCTAATTCTAATGTTGTTTCTCTTTTCTTGGACAAGTTATAAGAGTTCCTGCCCTAGTTCCAGCCTTAGTGTTCCTGCATTCATGTCATAGTCTAGAGCCTGGAGCGGGTAATCTCCTCATTCCATTTCAGGTTTGTGTCACTGGCACTCTAGCAAGTGCCCACTAGGCACAAAGGACTATAGTTGACATTGGGAAAACAGGAAGCTGAACATAATACGATCATTGCTCTCAGTAAGGGGTTGAGACATCACACACAAAAGCACAATTTGAGGGAATGAGTGATACATCTCTACAAAGGAGATATGCAGAAGTGAAGTGGAATGTCAAAGAATGAAGGTGGTTAGAACAGAAAGTCACACTGGGCCTTGACAGCCGCTTCCCTGGCATTGGTTTCCTTTCCTCTCACACGGAAGTCTCTGGAAAACACTGAGGAGACCTACAGCCCCGGGAAAAGATTCCAGTTCCAGGGTCCTGGACTGGAGCTCATGCCCAGGCCAAGCCCTGCCCCTGTGCCCATGGACACAGGAGATGGTTGAGGCATGGGCCTGTTGGTGGGGTGAAGGAGGTCATCTGCTTAAGTCTTTTGGGGTAGAAGAAACCTCAGGACTCTGCTGAGAACACTGGGACAACACCATTTGTCTTCCGCTCATTGGGAATAAAGAACACGTGGCTCTAAGCTGTTGGCAGTTCTTTCGGGAACGTGGGAGAACCTGCCTACGGGAATTGTCAGGAGACACAGAGACAGAAACTGCCTGCGATGCCATCAATGGAGTCCTAGAAAGCGTTATGTGGGGCTCTGTTCTTCCTTTGGGCTGCCCACCTGCTCAGCTATTTAAGCCAGGGCTAGGAGAGCTCACTCTTCTTCCTTCCTTCCTTCCTCTTTCTCTTTCTTTCTTTCTTTCTTTGATTTTCATTTTAATTATACTTTAAGTTCTGAGATACATGTACAGAACATGCAGGTTTGTTACATGGGTGTACAGGTACCATGGTGGTTTGTCGCACCTATCAACCCATCTTCTACATTAGGTATTTCTCCTAATGTTAGCTTTCCCCTAGGCCCCCACCCCCAACAGGACCTGGTGTGTGATGTTCCCTTCCCTGTATCCATGTGTTCTCATTGTTCAACTCCCATTTATGAATGAGAATATGTGGTGGTTGATTTTCTGTTCCTGTGTTAGTTTGCTGAGAATAATGGTCTCCACTTTCATCCATGTCCCTGCAAAGGACAATAACTTGTCCTATTTTATGGCTGAATAGTATTCCATGGTGTATATATGCCACATTTTCTTTATCCAGTCTATCCTTGATGGGCATCTGGGTTGGTTCCAAGTCTTTGCTATTGCGAATAGTGCCGCAATAAATGTATGTGTGCATCTCTTGCCAGTTAGAATGGCGATCATTAAAAAGTCAGAAAACAACAGATGCTGGAGAGGATGTGGAGAAATAAGAACGCTTTTACACTGTTGGTGGGAGTGTAAATTAGTTCAACCATAATGGAAGACAGTGTGGTGATTCTTCATGGACCTAGAACCAGAAATACCATTTGACCCAGCAATCCCGTTACTGGGTATATACCCAAAGGATTACAAATCATTCTATTATAAAAGAAAGCTTTTTCTATAAAGGGTCAGATAATAAATATTTTTGGCTTTGCATCTCATGCAGTATCTTTTGCAACTACAAACTTTGCCATTGCACTGGGAAGGCGATCCTAGAAATTATATAAAAGAAGGCACGTTGGTGTGTTTCTTAAAACTTATTTATGAACACTGAAATCTGAATTTCACATAATTTTGATGAGTTATAAAATATTGTTCTTTGAACTTTTTCTCAACCACCAGAAAGTATAAATCATCCTTAGGCCATGAGCTTTACAAAAGCAGGCAACAGGCCAGTTTTGTCCCATGGACCATAGTTGGCTCTGACCCTTGGTGTAAGGCAATAAATTCCTATTTTTATTTTTTCTGGAAATTGATGTGTTCCATTATTCACAATCTAAAACATCCTAATGGATAATGAAGACTTCACTAAAAAGGGGACATTTAAAACAAATTTTCAGGAATCAGTAGAATTTGGACATGAAAATACAGTACAAAGAAATAACATGAGAAAATAAAAAGAGACTAAAAAATTCTCATGTTAGCAGTAAAGTTTGTGTTCTGGGGGATATAAATGTATGGACCCACCAGCACATCTGGAAATCATATGACCATAATATTTGAGAATTTCTGAATCTTGTGTAGTCTTGGAAATACAGTGTCCATTAATATATTAAATTCTCTGAGAAGTTCTGGGTAAAGAAACACTCTGTTTAATGTTGTTCAGCCCAGACCTTTACAAGCTTATTTGTTGATGAAACAACATTTTTGTGGCCTGGCTGTTAGCCTCACATAGAATAGTCCTCAAGGTATACCAACTCAAGTGCCCTGCAAGTGAGTGATATGTTAGGACAGGTCCCGTGGGAACATGGACAGTTTCCATTTAAATGAGAAGTGTTTAACCTAAACAAGCAGAATAGACACCGTGGGTACCCCAACCAGAGAGGAGCTTATTACAAAACTTCAACAGGAGGTAATGAGAACCTGAACTACACATATCTGTATCTGAACTAGAAAGGAAAAGAGCAAGATCAGATTTAGAGGACGAGGGGGAGCAATTGGTCAAAGTAACCAGACTCTTAGCCTAGAAGTCTGAAAATGAGAAGAGGAATAAATTTCACTAAGAAAGTTTAAATTTGCTATATTGACTCTGAGCTCTTTATTAGACAGCTGAAGTACCTGGTGGGCCTTCAGAAGATAAATCATGAAGAGAGCTGGGGACTTGCTCATCATCTGCCTAGAGATGATGGTTAAGGCCCAAGACCATGTGCAGTCACTAAAAAGGAAGGGAAGAAAATGCAACTTATGAAGATTCACCCAGGGGAGGACACAAATCTTCAAGGAAAGGAAGGCAAATTTGGTCAAAAAGGTAAGAAGAGTACCATGAACACCATGGTCACATTGTTGCCGGAAAAGGGGGGCCCAATTCAGACCCCAAGGGAATATTTTTGAATCTCACACAGGAAAGAATTCAGGGCAAGTCACATCTATTGAAAGCTACACCATTACAGGGTAGGGCGTACTCAGAAATCAGGTAGAGGAACCCACCATCTTGGTTTTAAGCTTTTCTAATATAGGGGTTGTCTATGTAGAGACCAAATCAAGTCGTGCCTATGTGCGAGTGGGCCAACAGCATGACAAAATTTATTATTTTATTAACTTAAAGAAAACGATCCTTGACATTTTAGTGTGTAAGCACGTTAAAGCGTAATCATAATTATCTGAAAGCATCTATTGTCATGGGCGTTGGGACATCTGTACTTTCTGTTGTCAGGGAAGTTTGTCCTTGCAAGCATTCCAAGATGTTTCTTTAGCTGTAAACACCTTAGGACCAGGGGTCATAACTGGTGAGGAACGTGCCTTGCTAGTTTTAAGATGGAGTTGATTTTAAAATGGTGTCACTGTAGCTCTCCTAGGCTCCTGCTTTCCTAACAGCATGAGCCAAAAGGTACAATTTAAGAAGGAGAAACTGATCAAACATGTCAAGAATAGAGAAAGAACAGGCAGGACCCAAAGACAGGCCTTCAGTGAACTTCTGAGAGAATTTCCTTTAGGGCAGTGAGAGCGGAAGCCCGATTGCAGGGAAGGCCATGGTGAGTGGGTGGGGAAAGAAGGCAGCTTTGGGGCAGAGTTTGACTATTCCTTTTAGAAAGTTGGCAATGAAAGCAATGGAAGAAATTCCACAGACATTTATGGGGAAAATCATAAATCATTTCATGGGAAAAGATATTTAAGAAAAGAGAGACAGGAGCAGTTGATGAAAGTGAAGTAACAAATGAAAAATAAAAAAGGAACATGGGAGGAAAGTAGGAGGTGCAGAGGGAGAGAAAGGAAGCCCAGCAGAGCCACTGCCTCGACAGTGAGGACAGAGAAAGGGAGCAGGAGAGCGGCAGGTTGAGGTGGAGCACCAGGCACTGCAGAAGGTCACATGGGACGATTCTCATCTTCATGAACTAAGGGACAGAGGCATTCTTGCACATGGAAGGGAGTAGCCATTGGTGCGATGGAGAGAAAATGGGCTCTGACCGCTCATCAAGGTAAATGCAAGGTAAATGTCTCCTTATTTGTGTAACTGAGACAATGATCCCACAAGATGTAATAAATGCAAACTACGTTGGCTACACAGTCAAAGCTCAGTAAATGTTAGCATTTATCTTTCCATCTGTGTTTCCTTCTTCCCTCCTCCTTCCTATGTTCATTTCTTCTCTTCTCTCTTCCTATTTTCCTCTTCCCTCTTTTCTTCATTCTTTCCTTCCATGGAGAGGAAAAGTTTGCAACATCCACTGTTGATGATATTACAGGGAATGAATTGATCTCTTTCCTCAGTCTTTCCCCAAGCCATATCCTCCCAACCAAACTCACACAGCTACTGAGGTGCCTCCTTGCCTTCCCCTGATATTTCCTATGTATGTACCCACAGCCTTCCTGCCGGTTTAGTTTCATAAGTAAATTTCCAACATCTCAGGGCTGCAAGTGTACATAAGGGCATCACAGCCACCGTCCCGGCTTTGGGAAGAATCCCAGCAAAATGTTCCAGGCAAATTAAAACCCATTCACTGTCTAAAGACTTCAGCAAAGGTTGATTAATAATTCATTCTTGTCTTTAATAACTGTGAATCTTTCCTATAGATCTTTTAAATCCTGTCTGCTGCTGTGGGAAAGGGAGCCTTTGAATAGTTTTGGTTAATTACCGGAGGTACTCATTTCTACTGAGATTCTTTTGTCAATAATTATTTATCAGAAGTGTGACCAGTGCACAGACCAAGTCAAATCCTTTCCTAAAATTTGCTCTCCCTTTTCAGCAAAGGTAATTGACACAGTATCACACAAGGCATCTAAGTTCTATGTAAGTGTGCATGAAATTCTGATACACTCCACAGTTCAACTCCCCACATGGCAGAAGAAAGCGCCTAGAGTTTGTCAAGAGCCTGTGACTCATTGGCATAATTCTACATAAAGGCTGGGTGCAGTGGCTCATGCCTGTAATCCCAGCACTTTGGGAGGCCAAGGTGGATGGATCACCTTAGGTCAGGAGTTTGAGACCAGCCTGACCAACATTGAGAAACCCCATCTCTACTAAAAATACAAAATTAGCCAGGCGTGGTGGCGCATGCCTGTAATTCCAGCTACTTGGCAGGCTGAGGCAGGAGAATTGCTTGAACTCAGGAAGGCGGAGGTTGTGGTGAGTCGAGAATGTGTCAGTCAAGAAAGGAAGGAAGGAAGGTGAGAAGGAAGGAAGGAAGGAAGAGGGAAGGAGGGAGGAAGCGGGGAGGGGGAAAGGGAAGGAGGGAGGAATGAGGAGAGGGAGGAAGATATACAAGTGTTCCAGATTCACTCAACACTCACTGTTTGCCCAGTCCTTTACTGTTCACTAGGGCTACTCAGCAGGGCTTCTCTGTATATTATCAGGCAACGAATAAAACAAGAAAATGAATTATGTGATAAAATGAAGCCTAGCTTGGGATGGCATCAATTCCATTTTGTGAAGGTGAAGAATCAGAAACACGTTTTTTAAACTTTGTCAATTTTCTCAGCTGCCATCTGCAGAAAAGAAGGACATGGCACAGGGAAACATGGCCAGGTCTCTGTGCTGGGTGGCTCAGGAGCAACTCAGTCCACACCCTTGGTTTTGCCCGAGTCTTGCACAATGAGCATTTGCTTTTGGTTGATCAAAGCCTTGGAGTCGTGCTTGAAACACCATCCATATTCTGTTTGTTTGTTGTACTCCACGGCATTCTTGACATCGTCATGGCAACAAGATCCAATGCAGAGCCCCCTCATCCTTCCCCTCAACACAGGCTGTCTCCGATGGCCCAAGCCCTTCTGCAGCTGAGGCTCTCACTACTGCCTGGACATGTCCACACGGTTGCAATCAGGTTCATACATTTGTTCACGGGCTGCATTTCTAATGAGTTCCCAGGTGAGGGCAATGCTGCTGGCCAATGTTGTTTTTGTTTTGAAATGCATGCGTCTAGGTGCTCCAATTAGCCTAAATAAAATGAAATGTGTGTTTAAGACATAAGCCGTTGAAATATGCATTTAGGGGATATCAAACATAATATCAACTTTACATAAAAATTCAACTCTCTTATTGCAAACTTAGCATCATCAAATAAATCATCTTTTTTCCCCCTAAATAATTTCTGAGATACCCCAGGACAGCCATGCTCAAGTCTAGCTACCAATTGCAGGCACTTGGAAGGTGACAGGAAGGAGGAAGACTTTTTAAAAATACAAATGCCCCAACCACACTCCTAAACAAGCTAAAGCAGAATACCTGCTGGGAAGACACAGGCTTCATCTGGGCAAAAGCTTCCCAGGAGACCCCGTGAGAAGTCAAGCGTGGGATCCACTGACTGGCACCTCATTTAACCTTTGCCCACAATGTGACAGAAATTACACTATTCAGTCTATGTCAAATATTGAAAGCAAAGTAACTTCACAATGCTGGTTACCCAAACCACCTAGTTACAGGCAAACTTTCTCTTAATAATTCCCGACTGATGCTTTTCCAAAAACTCTGCCTCCACTTACAGAATAACCCAGATAATTTTCGTTGAAAAATCCCAAAATCTAATTTTGCCGCTGTGGTGTTGGATAAAATGTATAAAAACTGAATTATAATTTACAGGCCCCTGTTTTGATTTTACTCTTGCAATTTCCTATTTCTTGACAGTATCTGAATATTCTTTGCTCTCCTTAGAAGAAAGATATTAATTTTAAAGGTCTGTCACTGATAATGGGTTTGAATTCTTGCTCAAAGAGCTTGCCTAAATGATCCCAGGAGAGAGTTTTATAAATGACTGGGGGTATTGATCCTGCTGTCTTCTCTAGTTGAGCCAGAAATCCCTTAAGTGAAATGTGACCTAGATCAGGGCAATTATAACAGAAGGATAAGTCACCATTCTGCTTCCAGAGGCTTGGGACAAGAGCAACATTTTGTTTTTGTGATGCAACAGGAACAAGGGTAGCCTGAGAGGAGAGTATTAATGGGCAGAGGTCCTGCAGTTTCACTCCAAGTGCATACCCAAGAGGTTCACATACAGGTGTATAGCAGTACTGCTCACAATAGACAGGTCAGATGAGCTCAGCCCCTCACCAACTGAACAAACTGCCCTGTGGCCAACAGGGCCCCAAAAACTCTTCAAACTGAGTTCGAGGCCATGATGGGACAGGAGGTCAAACACGCCTCATTATACCCCCTTCCTTTTATGGTTTAGACGCAACAACTGACCAACATCAATGTTAAAAGGGAGATCATAAGACTGACAGAACAGACATGAGCAGGACCCAAGGTCACACCAGGCAAATGTTAGGTTGCACGCCCCTATACTTAAAGAATAAGCTATGTTCTAACCACCACACATTTTTTTCTTTTTCTCTAGCAGTTAAACAAGCACTGGCCTTGACGTATAACAATACTAAAACAACTGTAGCCCATCCAGCTCGGAGACGCTAACTGACCCCCTGTTCCAGCAGCCATAACTGCAGCTTTTATTGGACAAGACGTTGATTTCGGTGATTTTCTCCTAATAAGAAGACCACCGACCATGGGCTGGTCCTGGCCGGGTTAGAGAGACCACACTCGTGCATGCTTCTGTGTCCTAACAAGACCTCTGGACATACAGGGCCTAACTGTAACACATTTAAATGTTAAGTCTCCACGCCAAAGCGAGCATGGGTCATATGTTACATGCATGTTTGTGTAATATGTATGCATCAGGACCACCTTCATGAATATTCATAGGTCACCTGTTGAATATGTGTATTTAGACAGCCCATCCAGCATAAAGCGCCTTCCCCAGCTCCTCCTCCTTCCAAGTGCCTGTCTCTGGTCTTGGCTGGAGGCTGTGCCTCCACACCTGCGGGATGGCCACCTTGCAGGCTGTAACCCTTTATAAGAAACAAAGTTTCCTCTCCTTTTCTAAATTTATAAATTGTGTATGTTTTTTGTTAACAGCCAAAAGAGAGAAGCAGCCTAAATGTCTAGCAACAGGTATTGTGGCACACACCTATGGTGTAATGGTATTCAGCCTTATAATGGAGTAAAGTATGGCCAGGTACACAGTGGCTCACGCCTGTAATCCCAGCATTTCGGGAGGCCTGGGAAACCAAAGCTGGTCTGAAGATGAGTAGGTCCCAGCTCTATGCCCAGGAGCCCCATTCCACACAGCTTCAGAGATCATGGAGGCACACAGGACTTACTATGGTAGGTACAGCTTGGATACTCACCACATGGGGCTCAAGTGGGGAATGGTGGTGATATGATTTGACTGTGTCCCACCCAAATCTCATCTTGAATCATAGTTCCTATAACCCCACATGTCATGGGAGGGACACAGTGGGAGGTAACTAAATCATGGGGGCAGTTACCCTGATGCTGTTCTCATGATACCAAGTGAGTTCTCACGAGATCTGATGGTTTTATAAGGGACTTTCTCTGCTTTGCATGACACTTCTCTTGCTGCCACCTTGTGAAGAACATTTTTCTTCCCCTTCCACCATGATTGTAAGTTTCCTGAGGCATTCCCAACCATGCAGAACTGAGTCAATTAAACCTCTTTCTTTATAAATTGTCCGGTCTTGGGTATTTCTTCAAAGCAGCATGAGAACAGACTAATACGGGTGGAGCAAGGTGGAACCTGCTGGTCAGCCTAGCACAGTGCATCCTGCAGCCCCAAATTCTAGTCTCAGGCACCCTCTCTCTCGGGCTTGGTTACGCAGAGCCCCAGTGATGCTCCTAGAACTTGGTGTTTCTGACAATGGCAACATCACAAAGCAAGAAGCAGGAAGTTTAACTGCACCTGAAGGAGAGTCCAACAAAAGACACCTGCTGAGGAGCGTGCCAGGCTAGAGAGATGGCAGGATGATGGATGATCGCTGGGGTCACACCACCACCCTGGACTGAGCAGGTCATAGAAGCATGGACCATTGGTGAGGGCAATAGTAGGTTTGTCATTGAAATAAAAAGCTTGTTTGGCAGCTCTAAGCTACACGTAACAAGAATCACCCCAGGGCTTGCTCTGACAGGGAGGCAAAGCACATGTCAAGTTTCAAACACCATAAACCTTCAGAACTCCCATTATCAATCCCTTTAACAACCCTTTCCAAATGAAGTAGCAGAAAAATTCAAATCTCTTTCATTTTCAAGCCCAAAACAGATCACCTAGGTGGCTCATGGTTGTATTTATGTCTATTGAGACATAATAGACCATATTTCTCCTAAAAGCACTGAAACTCGGAATCTTCTTTTGTCTCACAAAGGAGTAGATAGAATTGAAACCCAAAGGCAGCCTGTTAACGGCTCCAGGAGTTCTATTTCGGGGCTATTGAAGCAACCCCTTACAGCACCTCAGGCTGGATTTCCATTTTTCCACCATATCCTCCGTGTCATTTCAAGTACTTCATTAGTCCTTCCACACCCAAAAATGTGCTATTGTTTTTTTATGCATCCCTTGGAATCAATATTAATCTCATTTTGAAAATTTTGTGATGCCCAATGATGTAATAATATGCAATCTATTATTACCATTATCAAAAATATTATTATTAGTCAATTCTGTTTGATCCTTACACAATCTCAGTGGATAGGGATGGCTATTATCTCCAGTATACTGATGAGGTTGCAATTACAGGGATTTGAAAAATCAGAGAATAAGAGCAAACATTGTGTTTAACAACATTATAAGAAATGGAAATCCTACTCAGGTATAATCTGTTTACGATGACTCCCCTTTTTCTAATAGTGCTGAGTCATGGAACATGGCTGTCTCCCTGGGCTCAGTCCCTGTTCCCTTCTGACCTTCTTATACCTGACTCCAATTTAAGTTCTGCAAGTACCTCTCCCTCAACCACGAATCAGACCACGCCAAGTCCTCCTCAACTCCCTGCTTCTCAGGCAAGACAGCCCTTCAGCTGAAACCAGCCTTTGGGGTCTCCTGTCCTCTCAAACTTCTCTCCTCTGCTACAGCCAGGCCTCCTGCTGCTCAGCTGCACACCCCACACTTCACCCCACAGCTCACCGCATTCCCCTTACTCTTCTCTTCCCTGGCAGCCTTGTTTTTCTGTCCTTCAAGGTCCAGGCCTGAGCTTTCTCCCATTAAAAACTTCCTTCCATGAATAATTTTAAACCCCACTGCAAACACACCAATAACCTAGGCTCAAAATACTTCACATCTTCGTTGATTTGTATTGTTCTTCAGTTGCTTCTTTTGTGTCAAGTAACTTCCTGAATCCATGACTCACAACTCATGTTTCTTTGCTGAGCAGAGTTAGGACTTCATGTGCAAGGAATTCGTCCTGGAAGAAATCCTGTCCAGGCCTCACTGCATCCTACGACGAATAGACATGATTTGACTGTGTCCCCACCCAAATCTCATTGGGTTGTAGCAGAACCTTAACAAGTTGTTGTAGCAGAAAATCTTCACAGGTTGTTTCTGAAAAGAATCTGTCCATGGTCGTCCCCTAGACGAATGCAGACTACTCCTTTGCTTTAAACACCTTCTAGCTGGAGGTCACCCTCTTCCTCTGAACTCTATCTCCGTATTCACTGCCTAAGGGACACTCACACTTAACTTGTCCCACATTGAACTGAGATCTGCTTTGCACCCCTGCTGACTCCTGAGCTGAGATCTGCTTTGCACCCCTGCTCACTCCTGAGCTGAGATCTGCTTTGCACACCCGCTCACTCCTGAGCTGAGATCTGCTTTGCACGCCGCTCACTCCTGAGCTGAGATCTGCTTTGCACCCCTGCTCACTCCTGAGCTGAGATCTGCTTTGCACGCCTGCTCACTCCTGAGCTGAGATCTGCTTTGCACACCCGCTCACTCCTGAGCTGAGATCTGCTTTGCACACCCCCTCACTCCTGAGCTGAGATCTGCTTTGCACACCCGCTCACTCCTGAGCTGAGATCTGCTTTGCACGCCGCTCACTCCTGAGCTGAGATCTGCTTTGCACGCCCGCTCACTCCTAAGCTGAGATCTGCTTTGCACCCCCGCTTACTCCTGAGATCTGCTTTGCACCCCCGCTCAGTCCTAAGCTGAGATCTGCTTTGCACGCCCGCTCACTCCTGAGCTGAGATCTGCTTTGCACGCCCGCTTACTCCTGAGATGTGCTTTGCATGCCCGCTCACTCCTGAGCTGAGATCTGCTTTGCACGCCCACTCACTCCTGAGCTGATCTACTCGCAGTTTTCTCCAAGTCAGTAAACATTCACTTCATGTGTTTGGTGCATTTGAAAACTTGGAAGCTGAAGTTCACTGTCTCCCATCCTCCTCACCCAATCCAAATCATTTCCTAAGTCTCACCTGTCCAGGTGCCTTTCTCGCTCCTGCCTGCTCTGGGCCTCGTCATTCTCCGCCTGCAGGGTCTGTGTAGCCACTTGCCTGGTGTCTGCCTTTTGTCACCCACTCCTGCCACCCATTCTTCACATGACCCCATGAGTCACTTTTAATGTGGACTCCAATCAACTCACCTAGCAAGGTTCCTGTCTCACTTTCAGGAAAAGCTCCAGCCTGCTTCCCAGGCCTCGAGGCCCTGCAGCCGGTGGCCCCTGCTATCTTTCTGACTTCCTTTATCCTCTGGCTCACCCAGGGGATAAAGCTCTTGCCAGGCCGGTCTCCCCATTCCTCGTGGTGGTGATCATGGCTCCCTCCTCTCGCTGCCCCTCTTTCGGTCCTCATCCCAGGCTCCTCCCTCACTGGCCTCAGAGCTGTGTCGGGAACAGCCCTAGGTAGCATCCTGCCTACTGGCCTCCTGCCCCTCCCACAAGCTTGCTCATGCCCTTGATCCCAGCCTGGCTCGGCACATTCCCTATATCCATCTATTCCCTTGTCTAGATCTCCATCTGTGTCTGCATCTATTCACACACTCACACAAGCATCTTACAATATGTACGTTCAGGCTATAGATGCTATAGATGTTTGTCATTATCTTTCTTCCTTCTTTACAATGTAGGCTCCACCAACACACTTACTTTCTTGTGTTCACTGCTGTATCCTCTGAGTTCTGAGACATAGCAGCCTTTCAATAAATATTTGGAAAGAGAAAGACAGAAAGAAAAATAGAAGGAAAGAAAGTCTCCTGTTTCCAGCCTGTAGTTACTCAGGCATCCCAAATAATGAGCACTAAAAGTGGTTGCTTCTATCACGTCGGAAAAAAAACATATTTCCTACAGATAATCAAGATTTCAAATAGAGCCAGGTCTCTAGCACGGCAATTAGGAGAAAATGGTGAGAAATCATTTGGAGGGGATTTCAATTTGATAAGAGAGATTTTAGTTAGAACAGATGGATATGAGAAGTCTGAGGCTAAGAAACACAGAAGAATGAGGAACAATTAGCAAATGTGTAAGTGGTGAATGGCCTGAAACCCTGTGATAGACATTTATAAATGGGCACACAAGAAAAACGAGAAACTCCCTGTGAAAAGGGTGAGACGACAAGCGTTGCCCAAAGCTGGTGATCACGCAGCTTCGCTAAGACAGGCTGCTGTAATTGCACAGTTGCACACAGCCCATTAGGAAGCTTCAGGAGCAGAGGCAGGAGGCTAATTTGGGGAGGCAAGGGGGTGAGTGTTCATTTCAGAAGGTCTTCGCCCAGCCACATGTGCTACTTGGAAATGGACAGCCTCGTTCTAGGGCGATTGTTCTAATAAATTACCGATATTTGCATACACGCTTTTTGACTCCAGGCAGTTAAATATTCACAAATATCACCTGGTGCCCAGAAAGACTGCACTGTCTGCTGTATCATACAGACTTTATCTTTTCTTTGCTTCCAAGTTCAATTAAAACACTCTCCAGTCAAGATCCATTGATTTGCTATAACATATGCTTACAACTCAGCCAGGATATAACTGATTTATACAGCACAATATCCTGTTTATGAACAAAAGATGCCATAAGGTAACTGACAAGCGGTGTTGGCAGATCGTTTTGCTCATGTTATGGGAGACTTTCTCTCTTTTATTTAATGTTCTCCCTGACTCTTTTCAAAATTGCTGGCATGGTTATACAATCGATCATGTAATGTGTTTTTTCAAAGGAACTGTGAGAGAAATACATCCTCTGAAAATCACATAGAAATGTAAGATGTCATGCAGTTTTCCTGAAAAGAAATAAATCTCTCTACCCTTCCAAGATGAAGTTAGTTCTGTAAGCTGCCAGGGTGGAAACATGTCCCAGACATATCTGAGCCTACCAATAGGTTTGTATTTTCTTCCCTTGACCAAACGCCCCGAAGGATAGATCTGTTGCTTGAGTTATTTTCCAGATTCAACCTAGAGCTGGCTGGGTGATGGAGACTCGCACCTCAGTCACTCATTGCGGTTGTCAGCTTCTAACAAAGAAACTGGAAATGCAGAGAGCTTTCACAACAATCCCACACCAGATGCACTCTGAATTCTCGGAACTTTGTGTTGGGTGGGAGGCTTGCTTACCTGTGTGTTTTGAATGAAGCACAGGTAGATCCCAGCACGATGGAATGGCAGTGATTCCACAACTCAAGCAAAGTGAAATCACGTAAGTAGAAAATGCAGGAAGTGAAAAACAGGCATTTTCCTTCCCATCCTAGACTTTTAGCCAAAATGCCCTCTTCAGCTTAGCTCTCAGAGACTTGGGTACATTTTTGAAACCTGATAGTGAGAAGCAGTTCAAAGAGGATCAGCGACAAACTGTGGATGTCATGGGCAGAGAAGACCAGATGGCAAGAAAAAGAAGCCAAGGCAGATGCTTCCTGGGCCTCACGTGGACGTTTACCCTGCCCTAGTGAGCTGGGCAACTGGCCTTCCAGCTGGACGTGTCCTGAGTAAGGGTCTGTTGTCACCACAGCCAACCAAAAGGGTTTCTTATCCTGAAAAGTCTAGACATGGGTATTCCCTGCCGGCACTCTTACTCCCACACCTCACATGCCCACCATCCAGCCCCGGCTGACCAGTAGTCCACACCTACATCATTTCAACATGTTGCCAGCACTGACCATAACGTATCTTATGTCGCATTACCAATTTTTGTCATATGCACTGGTCTTTCCACCTGCACTGGAAGAGGTTGGAAGGCAGGATTTTGCTCTTTACGGCTCCATGCTCACAGTTATCCAAGGAGCAAGGCTACTGTCCAGTTTACATCCAGCAGAATGTTTCCTTGCTCTTCTCTACACTTTATATACCTTCGCTCAGACTCTCATCTTGGTTTACCCTGTTATCTCATGAGCTTATCATGTGCAGCTAATGTATAACTGAGTTTCATGGTGTGTGATTGCACGAGGCAGCACTCACCATGAAATTCTACAGCATTGTGTTTCTGTTGCCAGGCTGCGCTTTGGCATGGGGAACATTCTGTCATTGATGTAGTCAGATGCTCTAGGCGGGGTGGCAATGAGAGAACATGTAGCCTCCGCTCTGAGAGGCACTGGCAAGACTGGCAGCAGCACTGTGCATGGCTCTGCCAAGGGTACCCTAGAGACCATCCGTCCTCTCGCCTGTCAGCCCAGCCCCATCCTAATCCCTGCCTCTCACTGGGTCGGAGGGTAGTTGAGTGAGCCCATAAATGCTCGCTTTGCTGCTTGTTGCCTGTGATCTGGTGTCCCTCTTGGTTAACAGGCTTATGTCCAGCCCCAAGCTCCAAGCAGCTCCTTGAGCCCAGACTTCCTCCTGGGCTTCCATCTGCTGAATTTACTACTCTGTCCAAAAATGTTCTCCAGTTCTTCCAGAAGTAGGGGCTCTGTCTCTACACACCAGTCACCTCACCCTAAGCAGGGAATCCCCAGCCCGCGACAGCTGATAACTGACTTCTCTGGAGCTGACCATCTGCTTGTTTGTCCAGACCTCCAGGGTCTCCCTCTGTGATGGTTACTTTTATGTGTCTGCTTGACTGGACCAGAGAGCTCATTAACACGATTTCAGCTTGTGTCTGTTAGGTAGTTTGCTGAAGAGACTAGCATTTAAATTAGTAGGCTGAGGAGAGGGTGGTATCATCCAGTCTGTCAAGGGCCCAAATAGAACAAAAATGCAGAAGGGTTAACAAATTCTGCCTGACTGCTTGAGCTAGAACGTCAATTTTCTCCTGCCATTGGGGTTTCTGGTTCTCAGGCCTTTGGACCCACTCAGGAATCTACACCATTTGCTCAGGGCTTTGAACTACCCCACTGGACTTTCTGGGTCTCCAGCTGCAGATGGTGGATTATGAGGCTGCTCTCTTTCATAATCCCCAGAGCCAATACCTTATTGTAGATCTCTTCATATATAGACATATATGTATATGAGGCAGGAGAATAGGGTCTGGAGGCAGGGAACCTAAGGCCGATTCACACTGGCTTCCTAGAACCAAATCAAAAGAAAACACCAATTTTCCAGGTCCAAGCAGCAAAAAGACCAAAGGCTACTCCCTTTGGAACTTCCCCTCTTTTCTGAGTGGCAGATGAAAAACTGAAAGTACCTCTGATTGGTCTCCTCCTGCAACCAATCTGGCTGGTTGCGGGCCAAGTCTTTATTTGCACAGGGTTTATGTTGTAACTTCATTTCAGTCTTTGATTGGTCGCTTTCTGCAACCAATCAGACTGGTTTCAGGTCACTACTTCATTTACATAGGGTGTACACCAAGTAACCAATGGGAAACCTCTGGAGGGTATTTAGGCCCCAGAAAATTTTGTAACCGATTTTTTGAGCCCCTTGCCTGGGCTGTTCCCACCCTATGGAGTGTGCTTTTATTTTCAACAAATCTGTGCTTTTATTGCTTCATTCTTTCCTTGCTTTTTTGTGCATTTTGTCCAATTCCTTGTTCAAAATGCCAAGAACTTGGACACCCTCCACCGATAACGTGTGTGTGTGTGTCTGTATAGATTTATCTTCTATTGGTTTCATTTCTCTGCAGAGCCTGATCCATATTCCCCCCTCGCTTGACCCCTGATGTCTTTGAGAACCACACACTGCATCCAGTTTCCAATGATCTCAGTTACCCCAGTCTGTGGCCTATAATGCCACGTCTCTATACACTAATGTTCCGTGGGCCACCCGGCTCCTTTCTTATTCTTGTGGATAAAACCTACTTTGGTTTGACCTTGCTGTAGCTAAGCCTCTGGTAAGATACAGCACTCAAAACACTTAACATTTTTGTGTCACACTTCAAACAAAGCAACTGAATAAAAATAAACAAAATGAAACTACGACCAAAATATTCTCATGCTCTTCTAGTGGGTAATGGATATTGCATGCCCAAATCTAATTAAACTTTGCACGTCAAAGTTATATTGGATCGTTCCTCCCACTGAGAGCACCAAATGCTTTTTTCTGTTAGAATCACATGATTTTTGAGATATGTTACTTTGTTTATCACTGTTTGTATAAATAACATTTAAATATGATACACTATTTTTAAGGCTGAAGCTCTAGACTCCATTTATTAAGAAATTATAATATATCTCTTTTTTTTTCCAAAGTCCTTCATGCAGTCTACTCGTCTCCCTTGTTTTCTCCCCCCTCAGTCAGTGGCACACACATGTGCTTGCACATATGGCACACACTTTCCTAGTTATGCTGATAGGGAGCTTCTCCATCTCAATAAATGAGTCAGCAGAGATGGGGTTCTTCTACAGGGCCTCACTAATAAATTGAACATAACTTAAAGGAAAAACCAAACTGTGGCATCAAATCACACAATCACAGAAAGAACACTGGCAGGACAGTGATGACTGAGCACAAGTCACTAAAGGAGAATAAAAATTCCAGCTCAGACACAATCCAGGAATTGATGGATATGTAGCCCAAAGAAGAGAAGAAAGCATAGCCCTTTTGAGACCCAAAGGGGAACTAGAAAAGGGCAATGGGAAGCCCTAGAAGTGGTGCTCTGCAGTGGGAATGCCCAGGGGGCAGTGGGATACCCTTCAAGGATGCCATCCCCCTCCTCCAAGATGAGATCCAGAGGGGCCAGAGCAGCAGGCATTGGAGGACTCCCAGCGCCTCCAGGACACGCATAAGAGTAAGGCGCCAAGATCACAGTGGCTGGGAGAGGCACCTCCTTGCAGAGGATCCTGGCTCCAGAGGAGGTCCCGTGCAGTTGCACATGTAAGCCTTCAACACTACAGGAGCTTCACATCAAGACAGCCAACCACCTTTAGTTGTGAAATCCTTCGAAGCAGTGACTATACAAGAAAGATCCACAATAAACGACTCATGAATCAGACAGCACTATTCAAAACCCAAATGTTTTTTGTCTCAAGACTTATTGAATCATGTTACAAAAGAGTGAAAATGAGTAAATTTTAAATCACAAGCGTGACTCTTAAATATGTGACAGGATCTCCAAGGTGGCCAGTTTCTACGTGGAGTCGGTTATTCCACGGGTCAACTTACGACCTCACAGTATGATGATGAAAACCTCCTTACACTATTTGCCTTGATCTTGTTTCTCAACACCAGATACAAAGTGATGTTAAAACCATACTCAACTTTATGAACTGATGCCTACAGAAATATTCCATGAAAGCTGTGCAAAAGCATGTGTTGCCTGAATATGGGAGGCTAGTGCTTATGAGAAAATAACAAACTTCCAAGGGAGGGTGGCCTGTCCAGGTGGGGAATAAAGTCACCGCAATGCATGGCTCCGTTGTAGGTGGCGGAGTCTTGGCTGTATACCTGAGAAGCAGCATTCTTCTCTCCTTCATTTAGCAACCTCAGGACATTCCCTGTTTGGGCCTGGGAGACCTGTCTCCTCCGACCAGAGTAGTTGAGAGCAGAGGTCAAGGGAGCGAACTTTGACCTTGAGCTCTAGCAGTGGTTCTGCAAGACAGGTCCCCCAGCTCTACCTGTGTGGCCTTGGGCAAGTCACTCACCCCTCTGTACCTGAGCATGCATATTGGCAAAACGGGAACCATAACTGTACCTATGCCATGGAGTGACTCACTCTCCATGCCTTGGTGCCCGCATCAGTAAAATGGTGACAATAACCCTCTCTAATTTATGGAATTGCCATGGTGTGTAGATGAGTTGGTAAAGCTCTTAGAAGAATGCCTGGCCCTTGTAAGTATTACATAAGCGTTTGCAATTAACATTATCTTGAAAATGATATGCCTGATTCCTTTCTGTCTCTTATGACTACTTCTCAATAAATTCAGAGCCCAGAGGGGAAGGAACATTGTTTCTTAACCCACCCAGCATTTTATGGGACCAGTCAAGGGCATTTGGGCCCATCTAGGCAGGAATATCAGTGGGGAGAGGCTGTAGTTGTGCAGAGAAGGAGGTAGGGACAGGGTACAGGCAGTCAAAACTGGGAAATAGCTCAGGTTGTCACACAGGTGCACTGATTACACAGCCACACCTGCCACCCAACAGCTGTTACCGCTCAGAGGACTGGCTTTAGGGAAAGCCTAGGCACTAAGTTACCAAGAAATGTGAATGCAAATGGAGCAATCTGGGAGTCCTCAGGTACCTTGACACTGGGAATCTAAATGCAAATTCTCAGGCCCTATTATGATTCGGACCTATGGAATCAGAAGTGCTGGGGGTGGGATCCAGGAATCTATTTCAGTAAGCCTCCGAGGAAATAAGAAGGGACACAGGGCTTGAGAAGTTCTCTAGAACAGGACTCCACAAACTGATCCATGGGTCCAAACTGGCCCACCACCTATGTTAATTAAGTGAAATGTTAGTGTAATATAAGAACAGTATTCATTTGCATATTGTCTGTGGCTACTTTCAGGCTCACAGCAGAGATGAGTCATTGCAACAGAGGCCATGTGGCCCCTAAAGACTAAGCTATTTACCACCTGACCCCTCCTAGACCAATCCTGCTGACTTCTGCTCCAGACCATACGCTAATTATGCCAGGTCCTGTAGACCCGTATCGCCCCCTCTACAGTTAATTCCACTCCCTGCCCATCTATGTTCCTACCCAGGCCCAGCCCAACACTCACTTTCTTTCTGAAAGCTTTTCTGCTTCTGTGCCTAGCACTGTGCCTGAATGACCTATCTAGGTGCATAGTAAATACCTACTAACTGCGAGAAGCAGATAAACGAATGGAATACATTGGGACAATTAGTTTGGATCTTCATTCCAGTAGAAACTTCTGAAGGTCATATCCCCTGCTGTTAATTATCTAGTTCCAGCCAGCATTTCAGTAGAAATTTAAAAGAAGTACGATATGCCAATTCTTCATTAAACAGGCAGTCTGATATCCTGTCTGACAAAGGGCTGATATCCAGAATTTACAAAGAACTAACACAGATTTACAAGACAAAAAACAAACAAACCCATTCAAAAGTGGGCAAAGGATATGAACAGACACTTTACAAAAAAAGACATACATGAGGCCAACAAACATATGAAAAAATGCTCATCATCACTGGTCATTAGAGAAATGCAAATCAAAACTACATTGAAATACCATATCACGCCAGTCAGAATGGCAATCATTGAAAAATCTGGAGACAACAGATGCTGGAGAGGATGTGGAGAAATAGGAACACTTTTACACTGTTGGTGGGAGTGTAAATTAGTTCAACCATTGTGGAAGACAGTGTGGCGATTCCTCAAGGACCTAGAAATAGAAACTCCATTTGACCCAACAATCCCATTACTGGGTATATATCCGAAGGATTATAAATCGTTCTACTATAAGGACACATGCACACGAATGTTCATTGCAGCACAGTTTACAATAGCAAAGACCTGGAACCAACCCAAATGCCCATCAATGATAAACTGGACAGGGAAAATGTGGCACATATACACCATGGAATATTATGCAGCCATCAAAAATGATGAGTTCGTGTCCTTTGTAGGGACATGGATGAACCTGGAAACCATCATTCTCAGCAAACTGACACAAGAACAGAAAATCAAACACTGCATGTTCTCACTCATAGGTGGGTGTTGAACAATGAGAACACATGGACACAGGGAGGGGAGCACCACACACTGGGGTCTGTTGGGGGGAAAAGGGGAGGGGCAGCGAGGGGTGGGGAGTTGGGGAGAGATAGCATGGGGAGAAATGCCAGATATAGGTGAAGGGGAGGAAGGCAGCAAATCACACTGCCATGTGTGTACCTATGCAACAATCTTGCATGTTTTTCACATGTACCCCAAAACCTAAAATGCAATAAAACATAGATAATAAATAAATAAATAAATAAATAGGTAGTCTTATCCCGGTTTGTGCATGAAATAGCACATTGTGCATATTGATAGTGCTGATAAAAGTGTGCAAAGGTCATGTATGCTTTAGGTAGTGAGCAGAAGGGCACAGTTGAGGCTTCTAGACCATTCCTTGGCATTTCTCCAATAGATCCAGTCACTGGCTCACTTTGATCCAGTCCCTATGAAGAAAACTGTATCGGTTTTCATTTCTGCTCGGGGAAGCAAATACATAGTTTTATTTATGCAAATAAAACTGAATTTGGTGATTATCTATCTCAATCTTATCTACAACCCCCAGACAGACTTAAAAGCCTTTACATGACAATCAGGCATAAATCAAAAATGGGAGAAATCCTTAACAACAAGGAAAACAACAATGAATCACTCTGGGCGCATTTCAAAGCTTCTACGATCAGTGGGAGAAAAAGATTATCCCCGTCACAGATGATCCTAACAAGAATTATTTGTCTTCTACTATTTGTGACCTAGAAACCAAAAGTTTTAAGAAACAACAGTGGATATCCCAGGACATCCTCAATTCTCCTAATTTGTTTTGTGCTTTATCATAAATATGCAGTATTTAGTTACAAAAAAACAAGCTGTATGTCAGTTGCCATTTCAGATGGTTACATATAGCTCAGATATACCTGTCATTTTATCCCCATATAAAATATACCCTGGTTTTCTACAGAATTTTGATTCTTCATTGTTTTCCCTGAGTCCAAATGATAACAGGTTGTGGGTGGCCTTAGATAAACCATTTTCCAATATTCACTCCCTTATGTAGTCAGAGGGCTACATTATGACTCTGGGCAGGAGTATTTTTCATGAAAAATAATGTTTCGTAAGTGACACTATACCAGTGCCTAAATCTTGAGATGCCTGGAAGCTTCTGTTTTAAGCTCTTGGGAGCCCTGAGCTGCTCTATAAGAAGTGCAGCTACCCCACTGGAGAGGCTGTGGGTAGTTACTCAGGGGCTACATGGACAGATCCTGGGGCTCCATAAAGAGACCCTGTAGCTACCTGGAGAGACCTTAGAGTTATGAGGCAAGTCCCTGGGGCTACATGGAGAGCTAGCGAGGCCACACTGCCTCAGTGTCAGAGGCGTTTGAATCAGAGCAACTCCATCTTGACGAGGGGCTGAATAAAATGAGGCTGAGACCTAGTGGGCCGCATTCCCAAGAAGTTAAGGCATTCTAAGTCACAGGATGGGATAGGAGGTTGGCACAAGATACAGGTCATAAAGACCTTGCTGGTGAAACAGGTTGCAGTAAAGAAGCCGGCTAAAACCCACCAAAACCAAGATGGCCGTGAGAGTGACCTCTGCTCATTGCATGCTAATTATAATGTATTAGCATGCTAAGAGACACTCCCACCAGTGCCACGACGGTTTACAGATGCCATAGCAGTATTAGGAAGTTACCATACATGGTCAAAAACGGGAAGGAATCCTCAGTTCCAGGAATTGCCCACCCCTTTCCCAGAAAACTCATGAATTATCCTCCCTGTTTAGCACATAATCAAGAAATAGCCATAAAAATGGCCAGCCAGCATCTCCTGCTGCTGCTCTGCCTATGGAGTAGCTATGCTTGTATTCCTTTACTTTCTTAATAAACATGCTTTCACTCTACTCTATGATCTCACCTCAAATTCTTTCTTGCACAAGATCTAAGAACCTTTTTTTGGGGTCTGAATCGGGAACCCCTTTTGGGTGACACCAGTATCTCAAACGAATCTTCCAATGACTCCAGCTCCAGCCACTACCAATGTACAAATGCCTATAGGAGCTAGAGTGAGCAGAAGAACCTCAGTTGAGTCCCTCAACACAGGGAACCGCAAGAGATAATCACACTGCTGCTTTAATGTTTTGCAGAGGTTTGTTACATACCAATAGGTAGTTAGAACAGCAACAGGTGTTGGCTTGTACCTGGGGAAACATTTTATTCTGGGTTCTCTACAGGGAATCTTCCTGGGATGCTCCAGGGTAGCACGATGCAGATGCTCTTCTGCTGAGAAAAGTTCACAAAAAAAATATTTAAAGGTCAAGGTAAAATAAAGCCTCTACAAAAGCAAGTGCTGTGCAGGTGAGCGGAGCTGGCTGGTGCTGTCATGAGAGGCCTCTCTCAGAGGCAGGTCCCTCGGCAGGCCCACCACAGCCCAAATTGCGGCCCTCAGCTTTGGACAGGCTTTCTTCTCAGTATCACGGCACATATAAAATCCCAAATATGCTCGTAAGCACAGGCTCAGAAACCAGATCTAAGGATATAATTGAATGGTTCACGTCTATGCACTTTTTCATCACATTCCACATCAATAAAACATATTTTGACCGTGTACTGTAATGTGTGTGTGTGTGTGTGTGTGTGTGTGTGTGTGTGTGTTGCATTTGTGGCTACACTGTTATACTAATGTGCTATAGTTGCTCTAAAATAAACACTAACAGGAAAGGTAAAAAAAAGGATGTCAACAGAAGTTCCCATACATTCTTCCCAGCTCTGGCCATTGTGTTCTGGGTCCATACTTGGGAGATCTGCTCTGGTTGGGGAGTGGGGGGGAGGCAGTGGGGTGGGGAGGAGGTTTTCTCAACACAGGAACGGGGCACAGTTCCAGTAACTGAGCGCCCTACCCCCGCAATGCCACAGTAGCCTTTCTTTCTCCAGCTTGGTGCTCAATTAAAAAGTGACAAATTTTGACTTCCTAATTCCTTTTTTCTAAATCCCTTCTCCTTGGCATGTGAACATTCAGTCCATTATCTGGGATTACACAGTCTTTGCTCCAGTTAAGCTGATAGTTTCCTCCCTGCAGGAAGCTGGCTCCAGGCCACATCACCCTTTGTCTGTGGCTGCATTGTAGAACCTCACTGACAAGTGTGGGGCTTCAAATCCGAGGGGAGGGAGCAGGACTTGGCTGCCTGGGACACAGGCAGTGCCCTGGAAAGCAGCTTGGATAGCACCCAGGGTTTCCTACTTTTGAGAATCAGGATGAATGTGGAATGGGGTTTCTTTCCATTGTTGCTGTTCTCCTCCCATCTGTTACTGCTCTCCTCCGTCTCCCTGTTCTATTTCGACCATGCCAACTGGGTATAGGATGAATAAAGTAAGGAAAGAGGCACCTTTGCAAGACACTGTGCTCTGATTTGAATGATCGGGCATCGAGACTTCTTAAAATGCTAATTACTACCATTCCTTCTATGTCCATAGAGGGGAAAATAACTCCTTCTCTTCTCAGGAACACTGAAGTTCTGCATCTTAAAGCAAAGATTTTTCATTTTTTAATTAAAGAAAAACACAAAAAACAAACAGTCATCACCCAACAGCATAAAATGATCTTTTATTTAGAAAATATTAATGAATCTCCTAAACAAGCCTGCAGGATACAATAATATAAAAATCAACTGAATTCTGCATACTAGCAATAAAACAGATACAATTAATAAAATAATATAATACCATTTACAAATGCATCAAAATATGAAATATATAAAGATAAATTTGTCAAAAATATTCAAGCTCTGTACACTAAACATGCAAAACATTAGCTGACAGAAGTAAATAGAACTCCAATAAATGGGGACGTATGCCATGTCTATAAATCAGAAGACTCAACATAGTAAGCAGGCAATTATCCATAAGTTGATCTATAGATTTAATGTAACTCCAATCAAAATCCAGCAGGACTATTTGTAGAGTTGATAAGCTAATTGGAAAATTTATACAAAAAGCCGAACAATGTTGAAAAAGAACGAAGTTTGACTGATTACACTACTTAAAAGACTTACTATAAAGTTAGAGTAGCTGGACGGCATTGGCATTCATATAAACATATAGAACAATGGAACAAAAGAAAACGTCCAGAAACACGACATACATGTATGGGAAATTTATTTTCAACAAGATGCCAAGGCAATTCCATATGGGAGGTGGATACATTTTTCAAAAAATGATAAGAGAACACTTGGACAGCTATCCTAAAAATAAATAAACCTGGACCTTAACTCATACCACTAAAAAAACTAACTCAAAAGATAACAGACTTAACAATAATAGCTACAACTATAAAACTTATAGAAGAAAGCACAGAGGAAAACTTTGTAACCTCAGGAAAAGCAAGGATTTTAAAAATAAGGCATAGGAAGCACAAACTACATTGAACATCATCAAAATTTAAAACTTCTGTGCTCCAAAAGCCACTGTCTTTGTCTGATTTGTGTTACTAGGACAGAATATCTGAGAACAGGTGACATGGGTTGGATCTGGGTCCTCCCCCAAATCTCATATTGAGTCGTAATCCCCAATGTTGGCGGTGGGGCCTTGTGGGAGGTCATGGGTCACGGGGCAGATTTCTCAGGGATAAGTTAGCATCATGCTGTTAGTGCTGTCCTTGCAATAGTAAGTGTGTTCTCACAAGATCTGGTTGTTTAAAAGTGTGGCACCTCTCCCATCTTTCTCTTGCTCCTGCTGTGGCCATGTGTCATGCCTGCTTTTCCTATGGCTTCCACCATGATTGTGAGCTTCCTGGGGCCTCCTCCAGAAGCTGAACACACCATGCTTCCTGTACAGCCTATGGAAGCATGAGCCAATTAAGATTCTTTTTCTTGTTTTTTGTTTTTTGTTTTGTGGTCAAGTCTTCTGGCTATCTCGCCCAGGCTAGAGTGGAGTGCAATGGCATGCTCTCGGCTCACCACAACCTCTGCCTCCCAAAGTGCTGGAAATACAGGTGTGACCCACTGTGCCTGGTCAACCTCTTTTCTTTATAAATTAATCAGTCTCAGTTATTTCTTTATAGCAATACAAGAAAGCCTAATTCAATGGGTAAACTATAAAGAAAAGAAATGTATTTCTCACATTCTGGAGACTGGGAAGCCTAAAATCCAGGAGTGGCATCTAGTGAGGGCCTTCTTGCTGCATCCTCACATGGCAGAAGGCAAAATGGCAAATGAGAACCAACCCACTCCCGAAGGCCTTTCTTATAGTGGCATTGATCTGTTCTTGAGGACAAAGCCCTCATAACCAAAACACCTGCCAAAAGTCCCCATCTCCCAATACTGTTGCATTGGGGATTAAGTCCCCAACACATGGTTTTTGGGGAACACATTTAGACTATAGTGGACACCGTTAAGAAAATGAAAAGGCACACCACAATATCATATGAGATAAAATATTTGAGTAACATATATTCAGTAAAGTACTTCTATTCAGAATGTAAAGCATTTTTAATTCAGTAATTAGGAAATACTTCAGGGTTTTTTTTGTTGTTGTTGTTTGTTTTTTATAGATGGAGTCTTGCTCTCTTGCCTAGGCTGGGGTATAGTGGTGCGGTCTTGGCTCACTGCAACCTCCACCACCCAGGTTCAAGCGATTCTTCTGCCTCAGCCTCCTGAGTAGCTGGGATTACAGGTGCCTGCCACCACACCCAGCTAATTTTTTGTATTTTTAGTAGAGACACGGTTTCACTATGTTGGCCAGGCTAGTCTCAAACTCTTGGCCTCATGATCTGCCCACCTCAGCCTCCCAAAGTGCTGTGATTACAGGAATGAGCCACTGTGCCTGGCCAACACCTCAATTTTTTTAATTGGCCAAAATATTTGAATAAACACCTCACCAAAGAATATATGCATATAGCAAATACATGCATGAAAAGATGCTTGTCACTTTGGTCATTAGCAAAATGTAAATTAAACCACAGAAGAACGAAAATTAAAAAGACTGACAATATCAAGTGATGTCAACAATTTGGAGCAACCAAAATTCTCCTACATTACTGATGGGTTGGGAAATGGCACTGCCATTTTAGGAAACAGATTGGCAATACCTCACCAAGTTAAATGGACACTTACCATAAGGCATTAGCAATTCCACTCCCAGGTAGTTACCCAAGAGAAAAAAATACGTATGTCCATATAGAGATTTATTTATTCTTAGCAGCATTATTCATTATAGCCAACATCTGAAAAGAACACAAATATCCATCAAACAGAAAGTGGATAAACATATTGTAGAACTTCATACAATGAGATACTACTCAATGATAAAAACTAATAAGTTACTGCTATATGCTGCAATATGGATGAATCTTCAAAGTTTATCTTAAGTGAGACTAGCCAGATACAAGACTACATGTAAGATTCTGCTTACATGACACTCTGGAAATCTATGGTGATAGAAAACAGATCAGTGTTTGTCAGGTGTCGAAGGCTTGGGAAAGGGATTGATAGCTAAGTGGTACAGAAAAAGTTTTGGGGCTGAATAAAATGTTTTGTATTATAATTGTGCTGATGGTTATACGACTACATATTTTTGACAAACTCATCAAATTCTACACTCAGCACCAGAGATTTTATTATATAAACTTCCACTGAGCTGAGAAAAGACAAAAAAGAAAGACAACAATTGGAATTTGACCTATTTTTTAATTATATTGATAATATATTGAAAGATAAACCCTGTATGGTCAACAGTAATTATCCCAGGTTGTTTGGGGTTTTTGGCTAAAGGTGTCTTTTTTGAGATTTCCAAAATAATTATATACTCTGTGATCAGTGAAATTTTAATTTTAAATATCATTTTTGTTTTTAATGTATCAAAAATCTCAATAAATATATTTGAGTGGAAGTTGAGCAAGAAAGATGCTTCCTGCTTTTTTCAGTCACCTTCTCTCCCCATAAATGTGTTCCCTAGTGTTGAGACATGCTGTAGAGGAAGGCTATTGTCAGCGGAGCACAGGGCAGCCCTTCCCCTTCCATGTGCTGAGACATCCTACCCTACGTTTTGGCCCCTTGCCTGGAGCTTCAGGAAACACCAAAGACCAGAGAGGCTATCAGTAAAGGATCACCCCATTCTGTGGGCCTCCCACCCCAGGGACCTACAAACCCCAGGGACCTCCCACTCATCCCAGGGATCTCCCACTCATCCTAGGGACCTCCCACTCACCCCAGGAACCTCCCCATTCTATGGACCTCCCACTTGCCCCAGAGATTTCCCCACCCCGTGAACCTTCCTTATCACATGGATCTCCCACTTAAGGGACCTCCCCACTCATCTATCTCCCACCCCATGGACCCCCCCATGGACCTCCCACCCCATGGACCTACCACCCCAGGAACCTCCCACTCCTGGGACCTTCCAATTCCATGTACCTCCCCAACCCAGGGACCTCTCTACTCTATGGATCTTCCCACGCCATGGACTCCCTCTCCATGGACCTCCTGACCCTATAAACCTCTCACCCCAGGGACCTCAAGACCCATGGACCTTCACACTCTATGGACCTCCTCACCCCATGGATCTCCCACCCCAGGTACCTCCCCACTCCATGGACTTCCCACCCCATGGACTTCCCACCCCATAGACCTCCCATCCCATAGACCTCTTCATCCCATGGACCCTCCCACCCCATGGACCTCCTGACCCCATTGACCTCCCCACCTCATGGACCTCCCATCCCAGGTACCTCCCCAACCCATGGACCTCCCACCCCACGTACCTCCCCACCCCATGGACCTCCCACCCCAGGTACCTCCCCACCCCATGGACTTCCCACCCCATGGACCTTCCCACTACATAAACTTCTCTACCCCATGAACCTCCCACCCAGGTGCCTCCCCATCCCATGGACCTCCCACCCCAGGTACCTCCCCACCCCATGGACCTCTTCATCCTATGGACCTCCCCACCCGATGGACTTCCCACCCCAGGTACCTCCCCACACCATGAACCTCCTACCACAGGTACCTCCCCACCCCATGGACCTCCCACCCCAGGTACCTCCCCACACCATGAACCTCCCACCCCAGATACCTCCCCCCTCCCATGGACCTCTCCATCCCATGGGCCTTCCTAGTACATGAACCTCCTCACTCCATGGACCTTCTCACTCCATGGACCTCCCACTCCAGGTACCTCCCCACTATGTGAACCTCCACACTCTATGGACCTTCCCACCCCGTGGACCTCCCACCCCTTGGACTTCTCACCCCTTGAATTTTCCCATCATATGGCCCTCCCTACTACATGACTCTTTAACAATGCAGTTCATATGGGAACCACTTCTTTTGAACTTTTCATGAGCTCTGTCCTTCCCTCACATTACAAATGCCAATCTTAATATTATTGACTAATCTCTGGGACAAAGAGATTATTTTAATTTATTTTTCTTTACATTATGAACAGAATCACACAGAAAGTTCTTTGAGCGAAGTCTATCTGGGAAATCTGGCGTGGGTTGGGATGGTGAGGGAGGAAAGGAAAGTGGGAAGAGAGAGTTATCTCCTGAGAGGGCAGGCAGATGCTTCCTGTAAAAGATCATCCAGGGTTTTCAGTGGAATGGGTGACCTCACTCATGAGTTGGATTCCCGCTGTAGGGCTAACATCTCCATGTGTCTGATGCCACGATTATCTCGGGAGCTGATGCTGCAGTGGGAAGGGAGGAGGCAACCCAGATCTGAAGGTTCAAAATAGCCTCTTCCTCGACCCCAAAATAGAATCACACTTGTCCCTGGAATTCAGCTGAATGTGCTCAACGACAGTTACAAATGGCCGCCTGGTTTTCTCCCCTTTGTGTTCTCCAGCAAGGCATTGCACTTGAGCTGGGATTTACATTTTTCATTTTATATTTAAGGCTACAAGGCAGCAAATTCTATCATCTTTATTTGAAATATAGAAAATCTATGACTGTGATAAATGACAGAAATAGCCTCGTTCATGCTACAATTAATTAATTTTGATTTAGCATTTACTGTGTATTCATTGTATAAAATACCATCTACTACCCAAAAGAGCATGGAGAATTTGAAAGAAATGTAGAAATTCTCAGAACTCTTACTCATAGATGTACACAAACTCAAACTCATGCCAGCACAGCTGTGCTAGAGGCCTGGGCTCCTGAGGCTCTGTGTGCAGTGGCTAGGAGTGTGGGTCTTGCAGGAAGATCACCTGGATTTGCATCTTGGATCTGCTACTTATCAACTCTGTAATTGGGAGCAAGTTTCTTGAGCTCTCTGGGCCTCAGTTTTCTCATCTGTCAAAGGGGACAATAGTTGTAAAAGGAAAGCAGTCACTTGAGCCCAATGTACTGGTGGCAGGTTAAGATTAGCTAGTGATATGCTGTTAAGCTGTAGGCTTTGGAAATTCCTCAGCAGAGACTCTAGGCTCAGAAATCTTGATGGGAAGTTAATCCACAAGACCAGGAGGAAAGTGTGGGTCCTTACAGGTACTGACCAGGAGCCTAGGACCTGGAACTTTCTAGCTGCCCCATTACTGAGGCAGATGTTTTTGTAGGCCCACGGAAGTCTTGCATTCTCCCAGCTGCCTCTTGGTTAAACAAGGAAGCCCAAAGACAGAGAGAGCAGAGAGTTCCATCTGGGGACCAGTTCCCCATCATTCTTCATCTGCCTGCCTCCCTTCAGGCCTCAGCAGCACAGGGCTTAGGAAAGCTGTGAATAACAGGCTCCTCAGGCACCAGTCTTGTTCAGCATCTGCTGGACCTCCACTTTCTCTTTGATGACCGCAGGGCTTCCTCCTTCCCTAGCAGGTGTCAGAGACATTCACCAGCCTGAGGGGTGGCCAGAGCTCCTGATGCAGCACTCCACATGCAGGCACCTGTGTTCCCAGACTGACCCCATGCTCCGAGGAGATGTGGGTACATCTGCCTGCCTGTAAGTCATTTCACACCTGCTGCGCCTCTGCTGTCTTTCCACCCACCTCTGTCCAGACAACAGCTCTGAGTTGATCCCTAACAGGGTGAAAGACTCCTCTGAAACATGAAGGCCTTCAGCAGAGACACGAGAGGCGGTGTAGCCAGCCACACCCTCCCAGGCTTGATGACTGTGGATCCACAGGCCAGAAATAATAGTGCACTGCATAACAAGAATTGCAAGTAAGTAGTGACCCCTTCTGCCACATCAGGCCTTTCAGGTGCATCATTGCTTGTCGTGGGCTGAATATATTTCCACTTCCTAACCCCTAGAACCGCTGAATGTGACCTTATTTAGAAAAAGGGTCACATCCATGGATGTCTTACTCCATTTGTGCTATTATAACAAAATACCATAAACTGGGCAATTTATAATCAATTGAAGTTTATTTCTCACAGATCTGGAGGCTAGGAAGTCCAAGAAGGCACTGGCAGTTTTGGCGTCTGCTGAGGGCCGCTTTCCAGGTTCACAGACAGCCAGCTTGTTGTCTCATGTTCATATGGTGAAGGGAGCGGCCAAGCTCCCTCAGGCTTTTTTTATAAAAGCACTAATCCCGTTCTCAAGGGCTCTGTCCTCATGAACTAATCGCCTCCCAGAGCCCCTACTTCCTAATGCCATCACATTGGGGGTTAGGATTTCAACTTAGGAATTTTAGGGGGACATACACATTCTGTCTACAGCAGAGCAAAGAACTGAGTGAAGGATCTGTAGGTGAAGAACTCATCCTAGGTCATCTGAGTGGACCCTAAATCCAATAACAGGTTTTCTTTTTTTTTTTTTGAGATGCAATTTTGCTATGTTGCCCAAGCTGGAGTGCAGTGGCATGATATTGGCTCACTGCAACCTCTGCCTCTCGGATTGAAGCGATTCTCATGTGTTAGCCTCCTGAGTAGCTGAGACTACAGGTACGCACCAGCACACCTGGCTACCAATAGCAGGTTTTGTTTTAAGAGACGCACAGAGAAGGGAAGTCCATGTGAAGATAGGGGCAGAGATGGAAGCCATGCAGCCACAAGCCAGCGGACATCTGCAGCCACCAGAAGTTGGAAGAGAGAAGCCTCCCTAGAGCCTTCCGTGTGAGCACAGCCTTCCTGACACATTGATTTCAGAGTCCTAGCTTCCAAACCTGCCAGAAAATCAATTTCTGCTGTTTTAAGCCACCACATTTGTGGTGATTTGTTACGGCAACCTCACGAAACTCATATGCTGCTCAAGAGGAAAGGATCTAAATTCAGTTACACCATAGGGTCTATTTAGGATGTAGATGCACAGGAAGGCTGTGGCTAAACCTAGAAACAGGTGAGAGCTGACTTGCTTGTTAAATAGATTATAACAGTAACAATCCCTGAGAAATCGCCCCATGCTGCTGCAGACCCCCCTGCCTTTGTCATTTAAAGGTAGTGAGAACGACTGCTGGTTGCACCTTCCACCTGACGTGGGGCATTATTGTACTTGGAGGCAGAAGTACTGGCAGTGAAGCTGGAAGACAAAGAGGGTTTTTTAATGGAAGCCACAATTAGAGTCAGAACAGTGCCTCTGCTGGCTCCTGAACGCTGACTTTAATGTGGGTTTACCATGTACTTTAATGTGCTATCGATCATCCCGTTACCCGCTCACTTTCTTTTGTTTTTGCTGTTGCCAAGACCACAAGACTCCTGCATCAAGCCATCACCATCTCCTCTGGATGCATTTTATCAGTGGCCAGGTTTTCAGCCCGCGTTATTGCTTTCTTTCCTAGGAAGCGCAATGCCTACCCACACATCCCATCAAACAAACAGGTAAAGCAACAAGCTGAGCATGAGCTCATTAGCATTTCCGGAAGCACCTGATGATGTTTCCCAAAGTTCCTGGTCCGTTGCTGGCTGTGAGTCTTCCCAAACCTGCAGCAGCTGGGGGAACCAATGCCCTCTCCATAGCGACTTTCTGTTAACTGCATCGTCTCCCCAGCTGGGCCCACCTCTGCCTGCCAGAGTCCTCGTTTGCATCTGCAGCCATCCAAAAATGGTGCCATGGCTTTGCCAAAGCAAAGAAATTCTGAGATTCAGGTCCCCTGAGTGAGTCCAGTTGTTTCTTTTCAGTGACAGAAACGGGCGAGGCGCCCACCTAGAACCTGCGAGTCATCCTGGATTCAGTGGACCTGCTTCAGGGGCACGATTCCCTAAACTTAGCTGCCAGTAGCCAGTCTATAGAAGCAACAGGAGTATGATAACCACACGGCTGCCAGGAGATTCCAGCAAAATCAGCCAAAATATTCCCCAGAAAAGAAATGTTAAAGCAACAAAGTCTAATGGTTCTGCAGAGCTTAGGGCTGAAAGGTCCTTGTTCCAGGGCCATACTGTCTCAGCCTTGCTCCTGCCTCTCATCCCTTCCAGAACTTGGTTTTTCCATCCACATAATGGGCACATTTGTGATAACCATCTCACACTCAAGCTGGGCTGGGAGAGTTGCTTGGGCTATAATTGCAAAAAGTTTAGGAAGTACAAGATGCTCTGATCCACAAATGATAACAACATATTAAATATTTTCAAACCATCACAGATAAATACAAGTTTTCCCTTAAGTTCCCACTGCCAGAAGGTGTGCAGCAGACTTGCTCTGAAAGAAAGTATCTGCTGAACCCATCAAAACTGGCCCTCTTGGCAAGAGGCGTGTTTTTTAGCTCCCCTTCACCATCGTATTGGTCTCTTGGTTGGCAACCCAGCACTATTTTGCCCTAAACAGTATCTGGAGACATTTTTGATTGCCATTTGTCCTGGAGGAGGCTGCTAGCAGCTTGAGCTGGTAGAGGCCACCTTCCCACTGAACATCCTGTGGGCACAGGGCTCCCCTAATAACAGAGTTGGATGCAGCTCCAAATGTGAATAGTGCTGCCATGGGAAACCTGACTAAAGCGGCCTGAGCACGAGGTCCACTTGATTTCTGGGCAGTGTTTGCAATCATTGAGGATTGAGACACCAAGTCCACAAAGTATGAGATGAGATCTTCCCTTTTTCCATTTGAGAGAGCTCAGATTTGTTTTGCATCGTCCTGCAGAATAATGAGGAATACTTTGTAAAATGCAAAATAATAAAGGGAATTAAATGAAATGCTCTTTCTAGACACTAACTGGGAAGGTGATGTCGTTGGCAGAAGCTTCTGTGGCTGGGGCAGAGAGGCAGCCAAGTAAGAACTGAAATACGGTGGATGACTTGAGAGGTTATTCCCTTAGCCTTCATTTACTGAGCACTGTCTGTGCATGACCCGAGCCGTGTGGATGGACAAAACCTGGTTGGTGCCTGTCTTGCAGAGCGTGCAGGCTACTGGGGACAGAGAATCCACAACACCTGTGTGACGAGGGCTATGAGAATAAGCAGGCGGGGCGTGGGACTAGAGCAGGAGGGGTGCATGCTAAGGGGTGTCCTGCACCCTCAGATAAGGTAAGAGTCCATCTGCTGGCAGCTGACACACCACTTTACGAGGTCAGTCTGATGACTCAGTCATATGCATAATGCATGTGGTTAGCAAATTAACCCAGGTTCACATCCCACCTCGCTTCCCACCCACCCATAGTCATTCCCAGGGTCTGCTCAGAGCAGGCCAGGCTTGGGCTCACCCCACTGTCAGGGCTGAGTGGATAATTACTCTGGCCACCACAAGGACACCACGCAGAGATCACAGCAGCCCTTTGAAGACATTCACTTTATGCCTCTTCCTGCCCACCAAGAGCCATGCTGCATTAGGAGCCTTTGTGGATCACTTAGCTGGTAAAAGCACACAGCCCAAAGAAAACAGAAGAATTACACATGGAAAAAAGCTTAAGTCTGGGCACTGTGGCTCATGCCTGTAATCCCAGCACTTTGGGAGGCCAAGGCAGGCAGATCACCTGAGGTCAGGAGTTCCAGACTAGCCTGACCAACATGGTGAAACCTCATCTCTACTAAAAACACAAAAATTAGCTAGGTGTGGTGGCCCGTGCCTGTAATCCCAGCTACTCAGGAGACTGGGGCTGGAGAATCACTTGAACCGGGAGGTGGAGTTTGCAGTGAGCTGAGATCACGCCACTGCAGTCCAGCCTGGGTGACAGAACAATACTCCGTTTCAAAAAAAAAAATAAGAGAGAGCTTCAGCAGGCAGGGAGCCATGGGCCCGTTCATGTTTCATGACAGCTTTATCTCTGCAGTTCACACGCTTTGGTTGGGAGCAGTTTCAAGATCGGTGGAGAAGCAGCTGCCAGCCCTTCTCCCGGCAGCTGTTTGTTGCTCCCTGCACTGCAGCAGCCACCGCAGCACAGGGAGGGAAGCAGCATTGTGTCTGCCTCCCTGCTCATGAGGTCAAATCCAGCCTTTCCAGGCCCAGGATACTGGTCCCAGTGAGAGGCAGAGCACATTTCCCTGCGTCACTGTGTACTCAGATGTGCCATGACTGTGTACTCGGATGCGCCACGACTGTGTACTTGGATACGCCACGACTGTGTACTCGGATGCGCCACGACTGTGTACTCAGATGCGCCATGACTCTGTACTCAGATGCGCCACGACTGTGTACTCGGATGCGCCACGACTGTGTACTCAGATGCGCCATTACTCTGTACTCAGATGCGCCACGACTGTGTACTCGGATGCGCCACGACTGTGTACTCAGATGCGCCATGACTCTGTACTCAGATGTGCCACGACTGTGTACTCGGATGCGCCACGACTGTGTACTCAGATGCACCATGACTCTGTACTCAGATGTGCCACGACTGTGTACTCGGATGCGCCACGACTGTGTACTCAGATGCGCCACGACTCTGTACTCAGATGTGCCATGACTGTGTACTCGGATGCGCCACGACTGTGTACTCAGATGCGCCATGACTCTGTACTCAGATGTGCCACGACTGTGTACTCGGATGCGCCACGACTGTGTACTCAGATGCGCCACGACTCTGTACTCAGATGTGCCACGACTGTGTACTCGGATGCGCCACGACTGTGTACTCGGATACGCCACGACTGTGTACTCGGATGCGCCACGACTGTGTACTCAGATGCGCCATGACTCTGTACTCAGATGCGCCATGACTGTGTACTCGGATGCGCCACGACTGTGTACTCAGATGCGCCACGACTCTGTACTCAGATGTGCCACGACTGTGTACTCGGATGCGCCACGACTGTGTACTCAGATGCGCCATGACTCTGTACTCAGATGTGCCACGACTGTGTACTCGGATGCGCCACGACTGTGTACTCAGATGCGCCATGACTCTGTACTCAGATGTGCCACGACTGTGTACTCGGATGCGCCACGACTGTGTACTCGGATGTGCCATGTTCCTGTTTTCTTTCCTTGGAACACAGCATCTGCATTAGGTGTAGAGGGGCCGTCACTGTCAGAACGCTTCCCACCTGCTCACCTTGCCGGGGTATGATGGATGTGGGCCATCCCTTCACAACCCCTAGATCACAGAGTTCCCACCTCTGGGCTGCCACCGGTTCCAAGGCCTTTGGCCTAGAGAGTACAGGGCTTCATTGACCCCCGGGGCCAGAGAGGAGGTGCGTGCGCATAGCTGTGTTGTGCCTAAGGGTTGTCTCTGCCCCACTGTGGGGCCCTAGATGAGTTCCCTGACTCCCTGGTCCCTATTTCCCCATCTGCCATCTCAAGGTCATAGGGAGCTGGTATTTATAATGAGCATAAAGTATAAATACGTTCATGATAAATATCAGCTCCTCTCAAGGCTGGCAGCGAGGGGCCATCTGCCTTCTTGCCCGCCCACCACCCTGAGCCAGGCTCTTCACCATTTCAGATGTCATGTATTTCAGATTTTCAGCATAAGTACCTCTCTGTAATAATCTTTGAACTACTGTAGAATTCCACACACACACACATCAGACGTAGCAGGCATTCCCCTAGCATATTGCCATCTGCTAATTAGTGGGTACTTCCTGTGGATATCCAGATTTGTATTAGGAGAAGCCCTGGTTATGGAAATTGCACACACAGAGAACAGTCTCTGTGGACACACACTTCACTGTTAAGATGGTTTTTTGTCTGGGCCTGGGGCGTAGGGATGAGGAGAAGGCAAGCAGTTTTTACTTTATATCCCATTGCACAATGGGATGTCATGTGATGAGACAGAACTCACATATTATCTAAGTATGTGCTGGATACACACATCTGTTTTATGTGTATTTCAATATGGCATAGCTGTTTTTTAAAAAAGAATAATAGCATCACTCCAGTTTGTCCCACCATTAGAATTACATTATGAGACAGCATCTTGTCCCAGGAGGCTACATTTAAGCCTCCAGTGGGCCTTAGGATTAGTGACGATGAGCTGTCAGGGCAACCGTTTCCCATCTACATGGGTAGGTACAGCTTCTCAGGCTTCCTGGTGGATCCTCCAGGGAACAGTGAGTAGCCAGGCTTTGGCTGCCTGCTGAACGGCTTCTCCAGAGACAAATGCTCAGCCACGGGGAGGTCAGCTCCACTCAAGCCACAGCAACTTGGTGCCCCACTCGCAGCTGACAAGGACTCCTGCCATGAGCAGGCTCTGAGTGTGTACTCTGTATGCAGGACTCTGGATTCCCGATGACCTGCCTGGGTTCAGAAATATTCCCCCTTCCCCTGGAATCTCCTGAGGCCCTATTCTCCGTGCCCGCCCTCTAGTCTTCTGCTGGGACCTACTATGGGGGCTCGTGGCCACCACTGGCATTGTGAGTTTCAAGTCTGGCTTTCTCTCCTACTAGCTGTGGGCCTCTCACAAGCCAACAGCCTCTCTGAGCTACAGTCTTTTGTCCCAAAGTGCAAAAGGGAGGCCATGCATCACCGGCCCCCGCCTCATCCACCTGCCTCTGCAGTAGCAACCGTCAAGCATTAACTAAGCAAAGACTACGTGCAGTGCCCCTAGGGAGAGTGGTGGGGCTCCGAGGGCCTATGAATCACAGATAATCACACTGATCTAGACCCCACTTTTCAAAGGACATCTCTGATCTGTTCTTCGGGAGGTTGTTGGTTTGTCCTCTGGGTGGGATGGCACTGATCTGTCTCTGTCCACACCACTCGTCTGCACCACACTCACAGAGGACAATAGGAAAAGCCCAGTTTTTGTTCTTTCTCAAGGACAAATTAAATGCAGACTAGGGCCTAGAGCTAGCCTGAAGTCCCAAAGGAGGTGATAAATATCTGCAGAAGGAACCGATTAATAAAAAAGTCAGTCAAAGTGCCCAGTGCTGGCTAGGCTGTGTTTTATGATCAAGTTGCTGTGAGGCAGGACGGCTTCTGAATTGATGAGGAGGGACCCTGGGGGACTCCGAATGCAGAACTGAGTCTAGACTGTGTTGTCCGCTTGAGATGGGAGGCAGCCCTCATTTGGGCCTACAGCAAAAGTCTGTCTGTTCATCTAACATTTACTGAGTTCCTTCTGTGTGGAAGATTATGGATATGAAGGACAGAGGCAGATAAGGAGAGAAGGCTGCGAGGATGGGGATTCAATGTCAAGTGACTGGGAAGAGGCCCTGGGTGTTGACTGACTAATTTACTCCCTCCTTCAACCCAAACTCACCGAGTGCTTCTGGACCAGGCCTCGACTTTCCTTTCATTCTGCTCTACTTCTGTCTTTTCCCAACGGACTTTTCATCTTCTAAAAGATAGATTTTAAAAAATGTTATTGTGTCTTTTAAAATGTGTCTGGATCCCTCTGCTGGAATGTAAGACCCCAGGAGGCAGGGACCTATGTTAGATTCATTCACTGAGGTTTCTAAAGCACCTAGAAGGTGGTACATGGTAGATGTGAGTCAATATTTTCTTATAAATTAACTTTGCCTCTCCAAGGCTGGAACCATAGACGTGACGGTCAGTGTACCTGGACCCTGGCCGGGGTGGCTGGGATCTCATTTCTTCCAAATGCTTCACTCCATCTCAGTCTCTTTGGCACTCAGGTTTGTCTTAAATTTGGCCCCTTGGATCTCGGGTTTCGGTGGGCTCCCGTCCGGGTACAGTTCACCCCCACAGCACTGCCGTGGCTCGCGGGCCTTCCAGGGCCAGCCCGTGTGCCCAGCATCTCAGCACTGCAAGTCTGGAAGGGACATGCACAGACTCTACCATATTAGTCTTTCTAAACTTCCCATCTGACTCCTGGCCAAACCTCCCTCCAGGGCTTTTAGCCCCAGAAAGGCAGAAGGGAAGGGGCAGGAAATTGAAGAGATAGGTGAGGTAAGGGGAGGGGCAAGGAGGGGGCTTTGGGAGAGTCAGCTCCAGTCTGGGAGCAGGCATTGAAACACGGGCTAACAGAGGACAGTCGCGCTGCCCCTCCTTCACCCTCCATCCCCTTTCTCTATAAGGCACCCAGTCTCTGTCTTCAAAGGTATATAAAGCACAAAGCCATGTGTCTCCTGTGTCGCCTGCCCCTTCCTTATTCATTCAATTGTGACTTTACACGCTTGCTAATTGCCCACTGTGTGCCGGGCTCTGGGTGAAGGAAAGGAGTTTTAGAAACGCAAGGTGTAGATTGCACCGCTCTAAACCTCAAGGTCTAGTAAGGGCGACAGAACAGAGACCAACAGTTACATCGTGCAGTGAGGCACTGCTATTCCTGCGCTCAGGTGCAGGAGGGGCTCACAGAGAGGCACCTGGTCAGAACGGTGGGCCTGAGCAGGTGTCTGGAGAAGGTGGTGGCTCAGCTAAGGCTGAGGAAATGAGAACAAAGCATTTGCGCACAGGCCATTCCTGATGGAGGAAAAGAAAAGACCCAAGAGCTTGGTCTATTCCCAGAGCCTCATAGAGTATCTAACATGAAGCTTCCATGAGGCCATGGAGAGAGAGGACACAAGACCAGTACAAGGCGGACCATGAAGGAGACTTAGTCAGCTCCCCCAGCAACGCAGAATCCCACAGGGGGCTGGGGGCTTCAAAACAGGCATTTATTCTCTCACAATTCTGGAGGCTGGAAGTTCATGGTCAAGGGGCAAACAGACTTAGTTTCTGGAGAAGTTTCTCCTCCTGGCTGGTGGTTGACGGCCTTCTGGCTGTGTGCTCACATGGCCTCTCCTTGTGTGTGCACAGAGGGGGCGGGAGCACTGGTGTCTCTCACTCTTCTTACGAGGACACCAATACTGTCGGGCTAGGCTCCCACTCTTATGCCCTCATTTAAGTTACCTCCTAAAGACCCTATCTCCAAATACAGTCACACTGAGGGTTAGGGATTCAACCTGTGAATTTTGGAGGACACAAGTCAGCCCATAGCACTTACAAAGGAATTTGAATTTCAGCCTTACAGAGTTTTAACCATTGGAGGCATATGATCAAATTCATGCCTTAGAAATAGCACAGGGGTCCCAGACCAAGGATGCTTCAGGATGAGCCCATGCCCCTAGTGTGCCTAGTCATCTGGCATCGTCCTGTTCATAAGCAGGACAAGAGGGAGGACTACACCAATAGATTTTATTCTCATTTTATTTTGTTAGGTTGGTGCAAAGTAGTTGCCATTCTTGCCATTGAAAGTACTTACAAGAACCACAGTTACTTTTGCACCAACCTAATATCATGCTGAGCACAATTCATAAAGAACGTGGTTCATTCGCCATCTTGAGAAATGAAAAGAAGATTGTGCTTTAGGGACCGCAGGCAGCTGCTCGCTCAGTAGCATCAGACTCCTCTGTCATTTCAGTGCAGAGTGATCCCAACTCTCAGTGGCTCATACAAATGAGCCTCGGACTCCATTGCCATGCACGCATATATTACGCATTTGGCAACCTTTCAATTATTCAAGAAGTAAACCAATATTTCCTAAGGAAACCACTAAAATTAATAAAACCCTGTATTTTGTGGACTGATTTATTATCATCATCCCTTTGAATCTACTTAGGTTTTTTTTTTTTTTTTTTTTTGCTTCATGCAGCTCAAAGAGTTCTATAAAAGGTTTTGCTATCAGACTGCTCTTCCAGAGTCCACCCTTGAGGTAGTTAGGATGAGAAAAGACGTAAATTAAATTGCAGCATGGGCCATTTGCACAGGCGTTTCTACTAAAATAAAAAATCTAAAAATGTAAAACCAGCCACAAGTTTACTTGACTGTATCTCCTCACACAGACACATTCCCAGGGTCACTAATTTAACCCTCACAACAGCTTTGCAGGTTGCAGGTAGCCTGCACTGCTGTACTCAGTGAGATACGTTCTTTGTTAACAATGTAGCAAATTTGGAGTCGGGATTGACTCTGGGGGCCTGAAACTTAGAATTGATTGGTGTCCAACTGATCAATGATTCCATCTGGTGACCTGGTATCTTGCTCCCTAAAATAAATCAATGCATTTTGTTAAATTTATATTTTCATGTAATGTGTAAGTGATTACAACCATTTGTTTTCTCATTCTTTTTATCATTTACCATGTCCTTTTAAAACCCCATGGTACAAGAGTGACTTGGGTGAAAGCTCACTTCTTAGTCATGGGCTTTTGAGTTCAACATTCAGAAGAAATACACTCAGTATCATGAGGGAAGCTCAAAAGCAATTTGTCCATCATTTGATGCAAAGAAATGGTTGGTGCCTAGAGCATTTTGACTCAAACTAAGAGCTCCCCCTGTTCGGTTGTTAGGTTTTTACATGCTTGGGAATATCACTGAGGGACGGGGTCCAGAAGACCAGCTCCAAGGCATTCATCCCAGTTTTGGGTGGAGGGTGATAAAAAAATCTCTTATAAAGGCAAGATCCCCTCACAGGAACATCTACTGTCTTGTTTCTGTGCTGGCCCTGCTGTCACGGGTGGGGGCATCATCCACCAAGAACAACAAGATGTTGTCTGTAACAAACCAACCTTGACCAGTTGTCATGGACCTTCTGAAGGCCACCTAGATGGATGGGCATGTCCAGGGGCCCCAGGTGTGAGTCACATGGGCAGTGTTACATTACCTGAACATGCTTGAGGACCAAGCAAATGAGGAAAAGAGAGGGAGTCTTGAGGGAAACTGTCCATGCTCTCTGTGAACTATTAAGACTTGTTCTGTTCTAAGCTGAATGCAATGGCTTACACATGTAATCCCAGCACATTGGGAGGTTGAGGCAGGTGAATCACCCAAGGTCAGGAGTTTGAAACCAGCCTAGCCAACATGGTAAAATGCCATCTCTATTAAAAATACAAAAATTAGCTAGGCATTGTGGCAGTTGCCTGTAATCCCAGCTACTCAGGAGGCTGAGACAGGAGAATCACTTGAACCTGGGAGGCAGAGGTTGCAGTGAGTCAGGATAGTGACACTGCACTCCAGCCTGGCGACAGAGCAAGACTCCATATCAAACAACAACAACAATAAAACCTCGCTCTTTTGCATGAGTCTTGGTGCCCACTCAGACGGATGTTAAACCATCATGCACGGGGACCACAGTTTCTTCTTGGGCTGTCCCACAGAACCTCTCAGAATGTTGATGAGCTAGCAAGGATCAATCATAGTTGATTGATCATCCCAAGAAGTCAAGCTTGGGAAAAATCATCTGCTTTGGAGAAATGATTGGATCTTTGGGTTACAAATCACTCAATGATGGTTGGATGATTTGCCTGACGGGGACAACAGTTCTCTGTGTCAACACCTACAGGATGGCTTTTCTACCTACACTCCAACATCCAGCTGGACATATTTGTTTGGTGCAATGTCCAAAGTGTCATCTACATTTTAATCTCAGGGTCTTCACCCTTGCTAGCCTCCCTATTTGATAACCCCTACCCCAGACTATTTGTCTAGCTATCACTTACTTCTATTTAGGCCTCAGAAATGATGTCTCTTCCTTGGAAGGGTCTTGCAGACCCGTTAGTTCTTTTGGTGAGCAGCTCCTCTATTCCTCTGCTTTTTCTCTTTTGTGATACTTCCTGGTAGACTGCATGCCATGATGACAGAATTGTGCCTGCCCAACAGGGTGTTCTGGGCACAATATCTAGTGTGCAATAGTTGCTCTGTGAATATTTGTGAAATGATTCTTGAATGCCTCTTGCCCAAAACTCACCATGAGCCCAGTTGTTGCTGGGGTCTAAATGTATATATCCCCCCAAAATTAATATGTTGAAATCCCAACTCCCAAGGTGATGATATTAGGAAGTGTGGTCTTTGGTAAGAAAACGGGGAATAAGGGCAGCTCTCTCATGAATGAGATTAGTGTCCTTATAAAAGAGACCCCAGTGAGACCCTTACCCTTTTCCCCAGGTGAGGTTAGGGTGAGAAGACGGCTGTCTATAGAGAAAAGAGGCTCTCACCAGAGACCCAACCTACGGCCACCTTGATCGTGGGCTTCCCAGTCACCAGAATTATGAGAAATAAATTTCCGTTGTTGGTAAGCTGCCCAGTGTGTGGTATTTTGTCCTAGCGCCCAAAAGGACTAAAACATCTATGAATGAGCAGAGTTGCATTCATCGACTTGTTACAACGAGGAAGAACATGCACCATGGGAAACTGTGGGGTGTTTCAGTAAGAGGGGGGTAGAAAGGAATTATTACAGGATTTGGGCTTTTTGTTAAGGTGATTCTGGGAAGTTTCAGGAAAGTTGAGGATTTCTCTGAGTTGAAAGCTCTCAGAATGTCAGAGCACTTCTATGGTTGGGTATATTAACAAATCTTATCTACAGAGCAAGAGAAATGAACCACAGCTTAAGCTGCAGTTGTTAAAGAAACAGCAACCATTTCTATTAACTGGGATTGGGGGATGTATGGGCCATTTTTATGCCTTGGGCGATGTTCCCACTATTTGTTCCGATATGATCATGGAGCAGTCTTGTTATTTTCTGGCACTATGATGGTCACAGCCTTCTCCTGTGTTGTTGTTCTGGAAGATTTATATGCCCAAGGCAGAATACCTTGGAGAATACTCAGGCACTGCTGGGACTTCCAGCTCCTAGCAACACCAGGCTCTGGCTGATAGAACCAGGTCAGTTTGCAGACATCTGGGGCAGCTTTTGTCTTTTCAGAATAAATCATGAGAGGTCTGTCTTCTCATTCTTATTCAGTCTGTTTTATTTTTTTATTTTCAGTCTACCCTGAGCTCCTTAGTAAACCTCAGATCATTAATGTTTCTTTGGGTTTTTGTACTAACTGTATGTGTGTGTGTCTGTGTGTCTGTGTGTGTGTGTCTGTGTGTGTGTCTGTGTGTGTCTGTGTGTGTGTGTGTCTGTGTGTCTGTGTGTCTGTGTGTCTGTGTGTAGGCAAGTTTGTTCTGAGTTCTCAATCCACTAACTCAATCAACTGTGGATAAAAAATATTTAGGAAAAAAAATTCCACAAAGTTCCAAAAAGCAAAACTTGAATTTACCACATGCCAAGAACTACATTGAATGCATATAGGTATAGTCATGTGTAGGCACTGTATCAGGTATTATAAGTAAGCAAGAGATGATTTAAAGTATATGGGTGTATATGCATAGGTTCTACGCAAATACTACATGGTTTTATATCAGGGACTTGGGCATTCCTGGATTTTGGTATCTACAGGGAGTCCTGGAATCAATACCCTGAGGATACCAAGGGAAGACTGCATATAAATAGAATGTCTTTCCAGATAGCTATAGATAGATTGATTCTATTGGTTCTGTTTCTCTGGCAAACCCTGACAAATACAGACACTGACCCTGAAAGGGTATAAATGTGGAGTGGAACCTTGGTCAAGAAAGGAGGCCCCAAAACTGGTTGTTCCATCCTAAAGGAAGCAAGAGAGCTGGACAACCAGCTCCTCCTTTGCTGAGCTCTGAGGGAAGACAAAGCCACAGCCCAACAATCCTAGTGATGGTGGTTATGCCAGTTTAATTGAAAGGGCTTAAACACATTAATTTGAGGTTTTCCCTTTTAATTTTTCAAATTTAACAAGCAACGACAAACCATTTTTTTGAAGTCTGAATGACATCATGATTTGCAAGAAAATAGAGTCCATTAACACTCATACTTGGAGACCCATGGAATCACTCCTCTTCATAAACTCATTAGGATGCAAAATTAGTTTCTTTGCACATAAGCACCCTAAGGATACCCTGCAATACAAAGATAAGATTAATTTAGGGAGGCATGCTCCTACTCTTGAAATTCAAGCAGAGTATATTTCTTTACAACCCTTCTAGAAGGTCTCCCCTTACTTAGCTTTGAAAACACTTTGGATGTGCTAGCGTCTGACCCAGAGGAAAGGGGTATGATTGGCTATAGAACCACACAGGATGAACTTGAGAGCATCAGGAATGAAGCTCATCTTGAAATGGTGTAGCTGTGTGTTGTTACTTCCAACACTTAAAACCAGCTGCTAGTTTCAAGTGTAAAAGATGGGATTCCCCTGCATTTCGGCCATGGCATGATGCTTGCACTTCTATTAAATATTAAACTGGTTGGTGTTGAACTTTACAGAAAAAAAAGGAAAACCTGCTTTCTGTAGTTAGTGGGACTTTTACCTAAGCTGCTTCTTTTGGCAGCTTGTTTCATCTGAATTTTGGTTCATCAAATTTGCTTTAGCAAAATATCCTGGTTTTAATAACCAGAAGTAATGTTACATTTAGGGAAATGAATGCATGTATAGTGTGTGTGTATATATTTGTGTGTGTGTATATATTTTTATGTGTGTGTGTGTGTGTGTGTGTGTGTGTAGTGTATATAGTATTCATTTTTGTAATTATTGATTAATCAATGAAGTGCTTAGGAAAACAAAGAGATGGGCATTGCATTACTGCAGCAATACCCAAAAGTGATGGAAAGTTTTAGGCTGGATGGACATTTCAGAGACTTCAAATGTAGCTTGTAGTATTTTTCTGGCGTGGCATTTTTGCTTTTAATTTGGAGGGATATCTTTGAATTCCCAGTAGATGTGCAGCACCTCGCTCCTTCCTATATACATGTAATTGAACTTCTTTTCTTTTCAGGGAAGTCTTAGCCCTACAACCATCTTCGTTAATTAAGTGCACCAGGCTCATGGGAGAAATTCACGTAATTTTTATAAAAACAGGCCTAGTGTCAGGACAAAAGGACTCTAGATTTGTTTCTTAAACCATCCGCTCAAGCACTAGCAGGTCTTCCTCATTAAAGAACTCCTCTGAGATCGTTAAACCACATTTAGCGCTGTCTACGATGTTGAGCAAAAACAAACAAGAATAGGCATTCTGCTGGACGCTAAAGCCAAAGCCTGCTTAAGTCTTGATTTATATACAATTCTCGCCTAACGTATTTTAAATGTAACCGATGCAGCAGTACTTTCCTGCTAATTGGAGATAATCCTACTTTGAAATAAATATTATATAAGACTGCTTTATGAACTCGCAATTAACTCAAGGCTATGTCTCCCCTCAGAGACTCTGTATGTTTAACATGTTTGTTGAAGAACACCCATTTCGTTTTGTGTATGTGCAGGGCTCTTGTCCTATACCCCAGGGTCTTTTGCCTCTGACCTTTCCAAGTCTGCGGGACAGAGGGTCTGCACCTGTCCTTCACCTTTGTCTCCTTTGGCTGGACTCCCTTCCAGCTTTGATCTGAGGTCCTGCCTGACTTCAGGACATGAAACAAAATGTCTCCTTGGCTCTGCTCAGTTACGTGACGAGGCAGTTGCACCATCAGCACGAGAACTCCTTCATCCACTGACCCATCTCCAGAAGGCCCTGAGGGAAGAATGTGGTGGGTTAACCAAGCTACTAGTTTCCCACATGCCAGGGGAAGTTCCATGACATTTATCATTTTTTGGACTCTGATCACCTCTACCTAAAAATTAACCCAGTATAGTAAAACAAGATCTGTGGTTTCAATACATCTGAAGTCTCTTATTGCTTAAATTAGGGACCACAAGATGTATGATTGGGTTTTATAAGAATTTGAGACATTGAGAAGAACCTGGGGGTCTTAGGAAGCTATGGCCCAGAGGGTAAAGGGGGCAACTGTCCCCATTCTTCCTGAGAAAGGCAGGACCATGTCTGGATGGGAGGATGCAGCTTGGTGGGGAGAAGCTCTTGAAAGAGAGAGAGTCTACTGAAATCACTCTAAGTCAAGGCCTGATGGGGGTGTGGCTGTGAGGAATCCCCGGAGGCAGTGAAGAGGCCGTGAAGCTTTGAGGACAGTAGGATTATCAATTTCAACTGGTTTCCTGGGACATGATGTGTTTTCTTCCATTATCATATTTTATTTTAAAATCAAAATTCAATTTTTTTTAAGATTTAGGGGCTGCATCTATTAGATGGGTTATTCCAACTACATGAACAACCATGGCACACCTAAGCATTGGGACACCACATTTCAACACAGTAGACACGTACACTGACAAACTCTCACACAGCTCATCCATACTCTCAGACACTCACTGGCACATCACAAACTCACACACAATCATACACATTCACATTTGTGCTCACTCACATATACACTCACACACACATCCTCTCAGGCTCAAGCCCTCACACCCATATACTCAGACACATACTGACATGCACGCTCAAAGTCACCCTCAAATACACAAACATACACACCAATAGCATGCTAGCTAACAGATACATCTGCGCACATTCATTCACATACCACACACACAGATGTGTACTCACACACTCACACTCAGTAACACACACACTAATATTCACGTAACCCTAATGCTATACAAAACACCTTAGACACCCTTTGTCATGCTGTGGTTTGAGAATTATTACCTTATCTATATTATAAAAAAGAAAGTCAAAACGGAGAGAGTAACCCACTGGAGGTCCTGTAGGAAGTCATGGGAGAACCTGTGCCACTCCACCCAACTATGCCTTCCCAGAGTCACACGTGCAGACAGTGATAACTCTAATTGTGTGCCGGTGTATGACTTGTCACCAAATAAAGAAAATACTTCCATGTGAATTTTTGTGTTTGGAGCCAGCAGAGCACCCTGGGTTGTACTTCAGCTGCAGCGAGTAAACAGAGACTTCTGTGCCCAGCGATTGTATTTGCTAAACTAGCTTTAGCCCAAAGCTGCCTCCTTGCCTATGTTAAGTACAGCCTACAGGTCTCTCCACACATAGTAAATGGAAACCTAACTGGACGTGTTAATACAGTAGCCTATTCTTGTGCACATCAGAGGGTGTCAGCCAGTCACAGGCAAACCACTGTTCAAACCATGTTCAGATGAGGCCAATGCCATTTGTAGCCAATCCAGGTGTTTCCGTAGCTCACATTCCTGGTTCTGTCCATAAATGCTCTCGGGTCACAGAGGAGCCTGGACTTGCTCTGAACCTACTCCAGTTCTGGAGGCTGCCCAGTTCACAAATCATTCTTTGCTCAATTAAATAAACTCTGTGAAATTTAGCTTGTCTAAAAGTTTTCTTTGAACATATTCAAACAGCACATCACTGGAGTTGAGAGCTGAGTAACATCTGAGAATACCTAACATCAACAACTTTGCAAAGGGAAGCCTGATGGCCAGCTCGGAGGTGCCCACAGGACTCACACCTGACAGGTGGGCTCCTGCCTGTTCCACCCGCTAGCATCCTCTTCCTTGATGATCCAGCTTAGAATCCTCGGTCGGGTGCACTTCCTGGGCACTCAAGTGTCCTGGAGTCAATGTGGTGTGCAGCCCCCTGCAACACTCACCCCCACTCCACAAGCTGGTGACCTGGCTCAATTGCACAGAAGCCCATATTCTATACCAATCCTCACAGCTTCAACTTAGAGGGGAAAATTGGCGATTCCGTGGCCGTCATTATTTTCAAATCACTTCTGTTTTTTCTGGTTCTCTTTACAGTTACATTCTGCAGGATATATCCAAGTGATGATAAAAACAAGCAGAGCGCTGTTCTTTTTTTTTTTTTTTTTTTTTGAGACGGAGTTTCGCTCTTGATACCCAGGCTGGAGCGCAATGGCGCGATCTCGGCTCACCGCAATCTCCGCCTCCTGGGTTCAGGCAATTCTCCTGCCTCAGCCTCCTGAGTAGCTGGGATTACAGGCACGCGCCACCGTGCCCAGCTAGTTTTTTGTATTAGTAGAGACGGGGTTTCACCATGTTGACCAGGATGGTCTCGATCTCTTGACCTCGTGATCCACCCGCCTCGGCCTCCCAAAGTGCTGGGATTACAGGCTTGAGCCACCGCGCCCGGCCTGCGCTGTTCTTATACCTATTAACCAGGCTTACCTTTAGAATTCTGAATCTCTTCATCCGTCCCCACTGTCTCTCATGACTATCTTTTACCTCTAACTGATTTTTCAGGGGGGAAGAAAAAATTGCTTCTCCCAGAAGGTGTGTCTTCTAAATCATTGGTTCCATCACCTTGTGAGTGTTCAAATGTATCAGCTCCATGAGACAAAATGACAGAGTGTCTTCCCAGAGTCCCTGCAATGTCGTCGGTTCTCTGGACACATAAATCCCATCTCACTGAAGCCTTTGGAGTAGCTCTGCTGTTGACAGTATCATGGCAGTGCCTTCTATGTCCCCTTACTGAGGAAAATCACCAAAGGAGGAGCAAGTGCCTGTATTAAGGTCAACAAAGAGCCAGGTGCCTTGGATGCAGCCATCATTTTTCCCTCTTCCAGATGCAGAGAGGGTGAGCAAGTTCCCCAAGGTCACACAGCTGGTGAATGAAATAGCTCTGATCTGATCTCCAGTCCATGTAACTCCAGTTCCGTTCTCTCCAGCAGTGTTTCCTTGATCCAAATATCTTCAGCGTAGCAAACACAAGGCCATGACACCATTTCATGAAGAAGCCAGGAAGAAACACATGACAATTGAGAGCACAAGACCTTGTCCAGGCAGACCCTTGCGGTTGATGATGAATAGTTGCTCAGAATCACACAATGAACCAGTGGGCAAGGATCTTGGCACACAGTGTCGCCTTTCTGCTCACATCAGGCCTGCTGAAAAAACAAATCCATTCACTGTTCTTCAGAGAAACAACATTTTGAATAGGATGGAATTGCTCGGTTAAAAGTCACCAGTATTTGCAGGCACATTGTCAAATTAATGACAGAAATAAGTAGAAAATGTAATTGCAAGAATATCTCTCCTTTCAAAAGGTTAAACGCTGAACACATGCATAGAGTGAAAACAATGTGTTCCTGTATAGATTTGTATATTAAGAAAATAGATGTATCCCTTGTGAGAATCTCCTGATACTTTTGTTAATATTTGTAAAAAGTAGGTTTAGTTCAAGGAAAAAAGTACAGCTTCGAGCAAGGGATGGCAAGCTTGTGGAATTTCTAAGAAGTAGAAGGAAATGTGGGTTAGTTTTTCCTATGACTCCATAGATCTCTGCAGAACAGGCAGCTAAATCCTGGAGGGACCTGAAGGGCCCACCCAATAGGAGCTGGGGGCTCACAGCAGAGGGCAGTTCTCTGAGGCTGTGCTTCCATTCCTCTCATCCAAACAAAGAATCTTTAAACATATAAGAAAAACAGGGTTTTTTTTTGGTACCATGAAAAAGTGGTCTTTACAGAAGTTGCTATTATGGCACACATCTTCTTTAACCATCTGTGGGCAGGACTCTTAGAATAAAGTGTTCCAGCCAATATGATTGGAATTATTTTAAAAACAAAATTGGTAACAGTCTTCTTTGCTTGCATTTGGTTAACTTTCCTAGAAAGCAATGATCACCATGGGCATATGTAGGGCCACCTTATTTTATGATGACACATCTGCATTCAAAATAAGATTAATTTCTGAAAGCTAAATAATTAAAAGTGTTTAATTTCTGAGGCAAGGCCAGCCTGTTATGCCTATGAGCCCATAAAATCAAAAGTTAAGTTAGTTATTTCCTAGACACAATAGAGGTGTAGGCATTGGACAAATAAAGCCATCCATAACGGGAGAAATTGTCCAAAACAAAGAGGCTACAGGCCCATGCAAGTCCAAACTCCAGCACAGCAGTCAAGTCTTAAAGCTCCCATAGAGGCTATGCTGGAAGAGAAAAAACCTGAGCTAGCATTCAGTCCTACCTCATCATTCTAGAATAAAGAAACTAACTCCTAGAGATCTCACCTGGTGCAGCAATGCCCTGGGTGTTCTCTCAGCTTCATTATGCATTGCTCACAGCTTCTGAGACTGGAAACTGGAATCCAAAACAGCAAAGCAGGTGTGTGTGAGAGGTATGTGGCAGGCAGCAAGTTTGAGTGAGGTTATGAGTGTCACCATGTATTAGTCAGTTTTCACATGCTGATAAAGACATATCCAAGTTATAAAGAAAAAGAGGTTTAAGGACTTACAGTTTCACATGGCTGGGGAGGTCTCACAATCATGGTGGAAGGCAAAAAGGAGCAAGTCACATCTTACATGGATGGCAACAGGTAAAGACAGCTTGCGCAGGGGAGCTCCCATTTTTTAAACCATCGGATTTCATGAGACTTATTCACTATCACGAGAATATCATGGGAAAGACACACCCTCGTGATTCAATTACCTCCCACTGAGTACCTCCAACACATAGGAATTCAACATGAGATTTGGGTGTCAAAAATTTGAGATTTTGACACAGCCAAACCATATCATTCTACCACTGGCCCCTCCCAAATCTCATGTCCTCATATTTCAAAACCAATCATGCCTTCCCAACAGTCCCCAAAAGTCTTAACTCTTATCTCAGCATTAACTGAAAAGTCCATAGTCCAAAGTCTCATCTGAGACAAGGCAAGTCCCATGAGCTGTAAAATCAAAAACAAGTGAGTTATTTCCTAGATACAATAGAGGTGTAGGCATTGGATAAATACAGCATTCTTAATGGGAGAAATTGGCCAAAACAAAGGGGCTATAGGCCCATGCAAGTCCAAAATCCAGCGCAGCCGTCAAATCTTAAAGCTCCAGAGTGATCTCCTTTCACTCCTTGTCTTACATCCAGGTCATGCTGATGCAAAAGGTGGATTCCCATGGTCTTGGGCAGCTCCACCTCTGTGACTCTGCAGAATACAGTCTGTCTCTCCCAGCTGCTTTCACAGTCTGGCATTGAATATCTGTAGCTTTTATCTGCAGTGGTGCAAGCTGTCAGTGGATCTACCATTCTGGGGTCTGGAGAAGAGTAGTCTTCTCACAGCTCCACTAGGTGGTGCCTCTAGGAAATCTGACCCCACATTTCCCTTTTGCACTGCCCGAGCAGAGGTTCTCCATGAGGGCCCCACCCCTGTGGCAAACTTCTGCCTGGGCATCCAGGCATTTCCATACATCTTCTGAAATCTAGGTAAGTCTTGACTTCTGTGCATGCACAGGCTCAACACCACATGGAAGCTGCCAAGGCTGGAGCTTCCACCCTCTGAGGCAACAGCCTGAGGTGTACCTTGGTCACTTTTAGTGACAGTTAGAGTGGCTGGGTCACAGGGCATGGAGTCCTAGACTGCACACAGCAGAGGGACCCTGGGCCCACAAAACTGGTTTTTCTTCTGAGGTCTCCAGGCCTGGTCTGATGGGAGGGGCTGCACAAAAGTCTCTAACAGGCCCTGGAAATATTTTCCCCATTGTCTCGGTGATTAACATTTGGATCCTCATTACCTATGCAAATATCGGTAGCCAACTTGAATTTCCCCTTAGAAAAATAATATTTTATTTTCTATTACATTGTCAGGCCGCAGATTTTTCAAACCTTTGTGCTCTGTTTCCGTTTTATAACTGAATATCTTTAACAGCACCCAAGTCACATCTTGAATGCTTTGCTTCCTGGAAATTTCTTCCACCAGATACCCCTAATCATCTCTCTCAAGTTCAAAGTTCCACAAATCTCCAGGGCAGGAGTAAAATGCTGCCAGTCTCTTTGCTAAAACAGGAATCACCTTTGCTCAAATTAAATCAAGTTCCCCATATCCACCTGAGACTACCTCAGCCTAGATTTTATTGTTCATATCATTATAAGTATTTTGGTCAAAGCAATTCAGCAAGTCTCTAGGGAGTTCCAAACTTTCTCACATTTTCCTGTCTTCTTCTGAGCACTCCAAACTGTTTCAACCTCTGACTGTAACCCAGTTCCAAAGTCACTTCCACATTTTTGGGTATCTTTTCAGCAGCACCCCACTCCTGGTATCAATTTACTGTATCAGTCAGTTTTCACACTGCTTATAAAGACATACCTGAGACTGGGGAAATTATAAAGAAAAAGAGGTTTCAGGATTTACAGTTCCACATGGCTAGGGAGGCCTCACAATCATGGTGGAAGGCAAGGATGAGCAAGTCACATCTTACATGGATAGCAGTAGGCAAAGAGATAATTTGTGCAGGGAAACTTTTGATTTTAAAGTCTCATCAGATCTAATGAGACTTATTCACTATCATAGAACAGCGTGGGAAAGACCCACTTCCATTATTTATTAAATCCCACCAGTTTCCTCCCACAACATGTGGAAATTCAAGATAAGATTTGGGTGGGGAAATCCAAACCATATCACAACTATTTGCTGTCTTAGCTTTACATTAGACTCCATTACATATTAGATAAATTTTACTGAGCATCTTCCTGGTAGCCTGCTCAGCACCTTTGTTAGAACAAGGCAGTTGTCAACGTGCTAGTGTCCACACAGTCCCTGCAGCACTCCAGGTAACAGGCTAGGTCCTAGGGGCTCAGTGGGAAAGAAACAGAATCTTTGTTCCCAAGAAGTCCAGTGGGAACAAGTTAAAAAATACTCTCATGCCTGTAATTTTCTGAACTAGATTCTTGACAAATCATAAAGGTTTTTTTTGATACAAAGTTTAAGAAAAATAAAACTAAAAAGAGACTAAGATGGTGGATAGGAGGCAGGACTAGCTTGCAGCTTCTGCTTACACAGAGCAGCTTGTGGAGACTCTCATCATGAACTTCTGCTTCAAGAACCACTGTAGGAACATATCAGGAATACTCAGACCCTTTGAAGGAACTGGATCATTGCTGCAGGCTCTCTGAGATGCCAAAAAACTGAGTCTGCTTGCTTTCTTAGTGGGAAGGCTTGTGGTCTGGGGCAAGTTCTCAGCCCTGGTCACCAGCTTCCTGGAAATAGACTTGGTGCTGTTTAGGGGCATGGTGGGAGTGAGACTGGCCTTTAGGACTGCAGTCTGTGTGGGAGCAGGGTGAGGTCTGTGACTGCCAGCTTTCCCCCACTTCCCTGGTGACCTGTGCGACTTAGTAGAGACAGCCATATGGGAATGGGAGTTACATTCCCATTCCTCCTGGGCATATAACTCCACTGGACTGGGAACCACAACCTCACCCCCACAGCAGCCACAGCAAGCCTCACCCAAGGAGAGGCTGAGCTCAAACCCACATACCCCTTCCCCTACCTGGTTGTCTTTCTCTACCCACCCTGGTAGCCAACAACAATGATCATAATCTCTTGAGAGCTCTATGGCCCTGCCCACTGCCTGGGAAATCTGAATACTTAACCAGGTGACCCTAGGGCAAGTTTGTGATGAACACCTTTACATGCATAAACTAGGAAACCTAGAGGAGATACATAAATCCTGTCAATACATAACCCTCCTAGATTAAACCAGGAAGATATAGAATCTCTGAACAGGCCAATAACAAGCAGCAAGATTAAAACAGTGATAAAAATTCTATAGGGCCACAGGTGATGTGCTCTTGAAGGTGCCACCTCCCACCTGGAGGCCAACCAACATGAAACCAGAGCACTAAACAAACAAAAATACAACCAAGGGTCCTCACAGAGTCCAATCCACTCCCCTGCTACCTCCACCAGAGCAGTCACTGGTATTCATGGCTACAAGACCTGAAGACAGATCATATCACAGGACTGTTTACAGACACTCCCCAGTACCAACTCAGATCCCAGAATCTGCTGAGTGGCTAGACCCAGAAGAGCAAAAACAATCACTATAGTTTGGCTCTCAGGAAGCTCCATTGCTAGGGGAAGAGGGAGAACACCAAATCAAGGGAGCACCCCATGGAAAAAAAGGATCTGACCAGCAGCCCTTGAATCCCAAATCTTCTCTCTGACATAGTCTACCCAAATGAAAAGGAACTAGAAAAATAATTCTGGCAATATGACAAAACATGTCTTTAACACCCCCAAAAGATCATACCAGTTCACCAGCAATGGATCCAAAACAAGACAAAATCTCCGAATTGCCAGTAAAGGAATTCAAAAGGTTGATCATTAAGCTAATCAAGGAGACACCAGAGAAAGAAGTCCAACTTGGAGAAATCAAAAACATGAAACATCCATTTCAGTATATGAAAGAAAAATTCTTCAGTGAAATAGATAGCATAAATAAAAAACAATTGCAACTTCTGGAAATCAAGGACACACTTAGAGAAATGCAAAATACACTGGAAAGTCTCAGCAATGGAATTCAACAAAGAGAAGAAAGAACTTAAGGGCTCAAGGACAAGGCTTTTGAATTAACCAAATAAGTCAAAAACAAAGATGAAATAATTTTTTTTTTTTTTTTTTTTTTTTTTTTTGAGACGGAGTCTCGCTTTTGATACAGGCTGGAGTGCAATGGCGCAATCTCGGCTCACCGCAACCTCCGCCTCCTGGGTTCAGGCAATTCTCCTGCCTCAGCCTCCTGAGTAGCTGGGATTACAGGCACGCGCCACCGTGCCCAGCTAATTTTTTTGTATTAATAGAGACGGGGTTTCACATTGTTGACCAGGATGGTCTCGATCTCTCGACCTCGTGATCCACCCGCCTCGGCCTCCCAAAGTGCTGGGATTACAGGCTTGAGCCACCGCGCCCGGCCAGATGAAATAATTTTTAAAAATGAACAAAGCCTCTAAGAAGTTTGGGACGAGTTAAATGTCCAAACCTAAGAATACTTAGGAAGTATTCTTAGGAAAGAATCTTAAGAGCTAGTGAGGGAAAACTATCAGGTAACCCATAAAGAAAAACCTATCAGATTAACAGCAGATTTCTCAGCAGAAAGCCTACAAGGTAGAAAGAATTGGGGTCCTATTTTTAACCTCCATAAACAAAACAATGATCAGCCAAGAATTTTGTATCCAATGAAACTAAGCTTCTTAAATGAAGGAAAGATATAGTCTTTTCCAGACAAACAAATCCTCAGAGAATTCACCATTACCAAGGTGCCACCACAAGAACTACTATTGAAAGGAGCTCTAAATCTTGAAGCAAATCCTTGAAATACACCAAAATAGAATCTCCTTAATGACTGAATCTCACAGGATCTATGTAACAATAACACAATGAACAAAACCACAATGTACTCAGGCAACAAATAGCACAATCAATACACAAGTACCTCACATCTCAATACTAACATTGAATGTAAAAAATTTAAATGCTTCACCTAAAAGATCCAGAATGGCAGAATGAATAAGAATTTATCAACCAAGTTTCTGCTGTCTTCAGGAGACTCACCTAACACACAAACTTAAGGTAAAGGGATGGAAAAAGATATTCCATGAAAATGAACACCAGAAGCAAGCAGGCACACATATTATTATATCAGACAAAATAAAAAATAAAAACTTTAAAGCAAAAGCAATTTAAAAAGACAAATAGTGACATTGTACAATGATAAAAGGACTAGTCTGAGTGGAAAATATTACAATTCTAAATATATACACACCTGACACTGGAGCTTCCAAATGTATAAAAATAATTACTGCTAGACCTAAGAAATTGGACAGACAGAAATACAGTAATAGTGGAGACATCAATACTCCACTGACAGCACTAGACAGGTCATCAAAACAGAAAGTCAACAAAGAAACAATGGACTTAAATTCCACCCCACAGCAAATGGACTTAATATATATTTACAGAACATTCTACCTAACAACCACAGAATATACATTTTATTCATTAGATATGATAGGCCAAAAATAATTCTTAGTAAATTTAAGAAAATTGAAATTATATCAAATACATTCTCAGACCACAGTGGAATAAAATTGGAAATCAACACCAAAAGGAACCCTGAAAATCATGCAAATACATAGAAATTAAATAACCTGTTCCTGAATGATCATCGAGTCAATGATGAAATCAAGATGGAAACTTAAAAATTCTTTGAACTGAACAACAATAGTGGCATAACCTATCAAAACCTCTGGGATACAGCAAAGGCAGTGCTAAGAGGAAAATTCATAGCATTAAATGCCTACATCAAAAAGTCTGAAAGAACATAAATAGGCAATCTAAGGTCATACTTCATGAAACCAGAGAAACAAGAACAATCCAAACCCAAATGCAGCAGAGGAAAAGAAATAATGAAGGTCAGAGCAGAACTAAATTAAATTGAAACAAAAAAAAAATACAAAATATAAATGAAACAAATAGCTGGTTCTTTGAAAAGATAAATAAAATTGAAAGACTGCTAATGAGATTAACTGATACAAGAAGAGAGAAGATCCAAATAAGCTCAATTAGAAAGAAAATGGGAAATATTACAACTAATACCACAGAAATACAGAAGATCATTCAAGGCTACTATGAACACCTTTACATGCATAAACTAGGAAACCTAGAGGAGATGGATAAATTCCTAGAAATATATAACCCTCCTAGATTAAAGTAGGAAGATACAGAATCTCTGAACAGGCCAATAACAAGTAGCAAGATTGAAATGGTAATAAAAATTGCCAAGAACAACAAAAAAAAATTCCAGTACCAGACAGATTCGCAGCTGAATTCTATCATTCAAAAAAGAACTGGTACCAATACTATTGACACTATTCCAAAAGATAGAGAAAGAGGGAATACTCCCTAAATCATTCTATGAAGCCAACATCTCCCTAATACTAAAACCGGGGAAGGACATAACAAAATAAGAAATCTACAGACCAATATCCCTGCTCATGCCTGTAATTCCAGCACTTTGGGAGGCCAAAGTGGGTGGATCACAAGGTCAAGAGATCAAGACCATCCTGGTCAACATGGTGAAACCCTGTCTCTACTAAAAATACAAAAAATTAGCTTGGCATGGTGGTGCGTGCCTGTAATCCCAGCTACTCAGGAGGCTGAGGCAGGAGAATTGCCTGAACCCAGGAGGCAGAGGTTGCAGTGATCTGAGATCGCGCCATTGCACTCCAGCCTGGGTAACAAGAGCAAAACTCTCTTTCAAAAAAAAAAAAAAAACAGACCAATATCCCTGATAGATGCAAGAATTCTCAACAAAATACTAGCAAACCAAATCCAACAGCATATCAAAAGGATAACATACCACAATCTAGTGGGTTTCATGCCAGGAATGCAGGGATGGTTTAACATAGCTAAGTCAATAAATGTGGTACACCATATAAACAGAAATAAAAACAAAAATCACATGATCATCTCAATAGATGTAGAAAAAGCATTTGACAAAATCCAACCTCTTTTTGTAATTAAAACTCTCAGCATAATTGGCATAGAAGGGACATACCTTAAGGTAATATCTATGACAAACTCACAGGCAACATTATACTGAATGGGGAAATGTTGAAATCATTCCCCCTGATAACTAGAAAAAGACAAGTATGCCCACTTTCACCACTTCTATTCAACATAGTACTGGAAGTCCTAGCCAGAGCAATCAGACAAGAGAAAGAAATAAAGGGCATCCAACTCAGTAAAGAGGAAGTCATACTGTCACTGTTTGCTGATGATATAATCATATACCTAGAAAACTCTAAAATACAATTTATAAAGCTCCTAGAACTGGTAAATGAATTCAGCAAAGTTTCAGGATACAAATTAATTAATGTATACAAATCAGTAGCTCTGCTATAAACCAACTTGATAATCGAATTAAGAACTCAACCCCTTTTGCAATAACTACAAAAATAAAATAAAATAAAATACGTAGGAATATTCCTAACTAAGGACATGAAAGACCTCTACAAGGAAAACTACAAAACACTGCTGAAAGAAATCATAGATGACACAAACAAATGGAAACATATGCCATGCTCATGGATGGGTAGAATTAACACTGTGAAAATGACCACACTGCCAAAAGCAATCTACAAATTCAGTGCAATTTCCATCAAAATACCACCATCATTCTTCACAGAATTAGAAAAAAAAAAATTCATATGGAACCAAAAAAAAGCCCACGTAGCCAAAGCAAGACTAAGCAAAAAAACAAATCTGGAGGCATCGCATTACCTGATTTCAAACTGTACTATAAGGCCATAGTCACCAAAACAGCATGGTACTGGTATAAAAATAGGCACATAGACCAATGGAACAGAATAGAGAACCTAGAAGTAAACCCAAAAATCACAGCCAACTGATCTTTGACAAAGCAAACAAAGACATAAAGTGGGAAAAGGACACCCTATTCAACAAATGGTGCTGAGATAATTGGCAAGCCACATGGAGGAGAATGAAATTTGATCCTCACCTCTCATCTTCTACAAAAATCAACTCAAGATGTATAAAAGAAATCTAAGACCTGAGACCATAAAAATTCTAGAAGATAGCACCAGAAAAACTCTTCTAGACACTGACTTAGGCAAAGACTTCATGACCAAGAACCAAAAGGAACTGCAACAAAAACAAAGATAAATAGGTGAGACTTAATTAAACTGCAAAGCTTCTGCACAGCAAAAGAAATAATCAGCAGAGTTAACAGACAATCCAAGAGAGCAAGAGAAAATTTTCACAATCTGTGCATCCAACAAAGGACTAATATTCAGAATCTACAAATAAACAAATCATCAAGAAAAAAAAATCCCATCAAAAAGTGAGCTAAGGACATGAATAGAAAATTCTCAAAAGAAGATATACAAATGGTCAACAAGTATATGGAAAAATGCTCAACATCACTAATTATCTGAGATATGCAAATTAAAACTACAATGTGATACCACCTCCCTCCTGCAAGAACGTCCATAACTTAAAATATCAAAAAATAATAGATGCTAGCATAGATATGGTGAAATTACACTGTTGGTGAGAATGTAAACTAGTACAACCACTAAGGAAAACAGTGTGGAGCTTTCTTAAAGAATTAAAAGTAGATCAACTGTTTGATCCAGCAATCCCACTAACAAGCATCTACCCAGAGGAAAAGAAGTCACTGCACAAAAGGGATACTTGCACACACATGTTTATAGCAGCACAATTTACAATTGCAAAAATATGGAACCAGACAAAATGCCCATCAATCAATGAGTGGATAAAGAAAATGTGATACACACACCATCAAATATGGAATACTACTCAGCTATAAAATGGAATAAAATAACGGCATTTGAAACAATCTGGATGAAACTGGAGATTATTATTCTAAGTGAAGTAATTCAGATGGAAAACCAAACGTGTGTTCTCACTCATATGTGGGAGCTAAGCTATGAGGATGCAAAAGCGTAAGAATGATACATTGGGCCGGGCGCAGTGGCTCATGCCTGTAATCCCAGAACTTTGGGGGGCCAAGGCGGGTGGATCACAAGGTCAAGACATAGAGACCATCCTGGTCAACATGGTGAAACCCCGTCTCTACTAAAAATACAAAAATTAGTAGTCCCAGCTACTCGGGAGGCTGAGGCAGGAGAATCGCTTGAACCCAGGAGGCAGAGTTTGCAGTGAGCCGAGATCATGCCATTGTGCTCCAGCCTGGGTAACAAGGGCAAAAACTCCGTCTCAAAAAAAATTTAAAAAAAAGAATGATACATTGGACTTTGGGGATTCAGGGGAAAGGATGGGAGGTGGCAAGGAATAAAAGACTACACGTTGGGCACAGTGTACACTACTTGGCTAATGGGTGCACCAAAATCTTAGAAATCGCTCCTAAAAAATTTATTCCTATAACCAAATACCACCTGTCCTCCAAAAATCTATTGAAATAAAAAATTAAATTTTTAAAAAGAAATCAATAAGAAATTTTTTTCAAAAACTTATGCATTCTTGTAACACCTTTCAACTCAACAATTCAATAAAATAATTCTGTTGGGTGACTTTGCCCTGAACTGTTCTCTTTGGCAGCAGGGATCATAGCTCTACCACTTTATGCTAGTGGTGAAAACCTTATTCATATCTCATCTACCCTGAATCCTTATTCCTATTTCATCTACCCCGAATCTACAATGCACTTAAAGAAATGATTAAAAAAAAAAATTGTGAGTGATATCAACCACCCTGGCTTAATGGGTGTTTTCAGGTGGTAGGTTTCTCAGTGGCATTCTAGTATCATTTTTTTTTCCCCTGAAAACAACAAATTTCAAGCTCTTCCTCTTCAAAGGCTTAACAGTGAAGTTTCCCTAGCATTCAGAGTATGCCCCTTCATTCCCTGCTCAAGGCCTTGGGAGCCCAGTTTGCATTGGTGTGGCCTGGGTGTTAGACATGGAGTCAAAGGAGATTATTTTAGAACTTTAAATTTTATTTTTATTTATTTATTTTTTGTATCTAATTTAAGCACTTGTATTTTTCTTTTTATTATTATTATTATATTTTAAGTTCTGGGTTACATGTGCAGGTAGTGCAGGATTATTACACAGGTATACACATGCCATGGTGGTTTGCTGCATCCATCCCCCCTGTCATCTACATTAGGTATTTCTCCTAATGTTATCCTTCCCCAATCCCCCCACCTTCTGCTATCCCTCCAACAGGCTCCGGTATGTGGTGATCCCCTCCCTGTGTCCATGTGTTCTCATTGTTCAACATCCACTTATGAGTGAGAACATGCAGTGTCTGATTTTCTGTTCTTGTGTCAGTTTGCTGAGAATGATGGTTTCCAGCTTCATCTATGTCCCTGCAAGCTGCCCTTCTGGGTTTTGGAGTTGCATAGGGACTGTAGCCCCGTTTTGTTGGCTGATTTCTCCATTTTGAAAAGAGAATATTTACCCAATGCCTATATTCACATTATATCTTGGAAGTAACTAACTTGTTTTTTATTTTACAGGTTCATATGCAGAAGGGACTTGCCTAATCTCAGATGAGACTTGGGACGGTGGACTTTGAGTTAATGATGAAATGAGTTAAGACTTCTGGGGACTGCTGAGTAAGGATGACTGTATTTTGCAATGTGAGAAGGACATGATATTTGGGAGGGGCTGGAGCACAATGATTCGGTTTGGATTTGTGTCCTCACCCAAATCTCATGTTGAATTGTAATCCCAGTGTTGGAGGAGGGGTCTGTGGGAGGTGATTGGATCATGGGGGCAGATCTCCCCCTCAGTGCTGCTTTTATGACAGTGAGTGCTCAGAGATTTGTTTGTTTAAAAGGGTGTGGCACTTCCCCACTCTCTCTCTCTTTTTTTCTTGCTCCTACCATGTAAGATGAGCTTGCTTCTCCTTTGCCTTCTGCCACAATTGAAAGTTTTCTGAGACCTCCTCAGCCATACCTCCTGTGTAGCCTGTGGAACTGTGATCCAATTAAACCTCTTTTCATTATAAATTATCCAGTCTCAAGTATTTCTTTATAGCATTGTGAGAATGGACTAATACATGCCCCTCATCTCCTTGCATTAAATTTATACATGTGGACATGTCCCGGCTAATCTTCAGATACATGAAGTATTCTCTAGGAATGTCATCTCCAGCAGGTATCTTAGTACCCAGCACATGCAGGTAATCAATAAATACTATCTTGAATGGAGTTAGATGGCATTTCACTTCTTCCAATATATAGACTAAGTTACAGTATGATTGACAAGTAAAGGGACAAAGAGGACCTCTTCAGGGAAATACCTGTTCACAGGTGGGAAGAATTGGCTGGGACTTCACATGGTAAGTGTCTGTGCCAATCCTGGAATGTTGTTCATCAATTTATAAGTTTTCTTCTTCCAACAGGTTTGACTGGAAGGAATATCTTACTGAGATTGGGAGACCTGATAGGATATCTTATTAGTTCTCCTGGGATTATAGAATTCCTTTCCAGAGCCACAATTCTGAAAATCAAAAATTAACACTCCTGCTGGAGTGCCCTTCACATTAAGGGATGAAAGCCAGGGGCAGAATGAGAGTTCATCTCACAACTGACTGGGATACACAGTAATTAATAGAAAAAAGTGGATGTGGGGTTGGGTATGGTGTTGGGGTTGAACCACAGAATGCTTTTGTTTTGTGTGGCATACAGTCTGGCGAGATTGCTATTACAGGCTTTGAGACGCTGAGAATAACTAGGGAGGTGAGACCCGCAGACTGAGCCCAGTTTGGGCATGAGCCACCCGCAGGCACGTGGTGCCCAAGAAGGGATGTGTCCAAAATGGCACGAGGGAATTCAAGACAGCAAAACCCGGAACCACCACAGGGAAGACGTTTGCAGTGACTTAATCAGACTCTAATGGGAAATAACTCGGACTTCTTTTACAGTTAAACATGAAGGCAGGAAGTGATCTCCTTGTCTCATACCCAAACTGCTTGACTGACTGCTTTTGACACTCATGTCCCTCAAGTTCCTGATCTTTGTCTTTTCCTTTCCTCCCTATTTTACATTCGAAACGAGAGAGTATTAATCACATTAAACATTTCAGTAGCACTGTGGAAGTGGCATTTATCATGGCAGACATGAGCCAGTTACAGCCATTCTTTTTAAAAATCTGAATGACTGCCTCTCTTGTGGTGCAATTCAGCAGACAGGGGCTGAGTGCTTGCTGCCCACAGGATGTGCAAGAAAGCTGGGGACCCAGTGCAGCATATACAGGGAAGCTGTTCCCCTGATGGGTGTGGAGCTCACACCCCAGGGAGGTCTCACCCCTACAGCCAGGGCATGGCTGGATTTTAGGAATATAGCTCTCTTAGTGTGGGATTCTCGGGCTGTGGAGATTCCAATGGGTGGAAGCCCAGGCCCATCTCATGGTTTAGGGTCCAGGAAGCCCAGGTTCCATGCCATGGAAAGGCAGCCCCTGGTATGGGCTGATGGTAAGTTTTCTCACCTCTCTTCTGAGTTCAGCTGATCTGAGGAGAGCCGAGCAACCAGGAGTTGGAGTAGCTAATGAAGACAGCAAGCAAAATCTAAGTGTCAGTGAAGCTCTCATCCCCCACTGTGACTGTGTGTGCTAGAGGCTGACCAGGAATGAAGCTGCTGGCAGGGCAAGTGGACCAGCACAGGCATGGGGGGTGCCTTACTACTAAGGAAGCCTGGAACAAGAAGCTTCTGCAGTCTTAGGGACCCTTGGCAAGAGGAGGGTTGGAGAGGAGAAAGTGCTAAGCTCGGACAATCGCTGAGGCCTGAGGCAGAGTGGGAGGGTTTCCCTCCCCCAGGAAGGAGGTCTCAACAAAAGAATCTGAGCCTGGTCTCTGTTGAAGGCTCCAGATGGAGGCACCTGGGCTAGGAGCCAGCTCTGCATAGAAGCACAGTCTGCTGGGGTGGGGGGTGTATAGGGGCCAGGGTCCTTAGCCGCATCTACCTCCAGAGCCTCCACGCACTGGCTGAACCAAGCATGGCCTGGGAGGGCAGCCCCCAGAGCCTTGGAATTGCCTGTGGTCAGGCCTGGAAGATCACAGAGAAGATTTAGCCAGCAGCCTATGACTCCTCCATAGTGGCTAGAGTGGATATTATCATATTCCCAAAAGTAAAGAAGTTAAATCAGTAAAATTAACATTAATGTGAAATATGAATGCTCAGAATACAATATTTTTTTTGAGGGCATGAAACCACAAAGACACCCGCTGCTCACTTCACCACGATCCCTGCTTCTGCTCAGAGCGTCACTTGATGCTCCCCAAGGAGCATCTGGGGAGACCCATCTTGGGTCTTCAGATGCTCCCCAAGGCATATATGCAGGGAAGGCCTTCAAGCTTTCTGTGAGTGATAGAAACTATTTCCTTTTGATGCTACAAAATAAAAGTATGGGGAACTGAAAGAGGAAATAGCTGGAAGACATAATTAAGTAGACCAAATTCAGTGTATGTGTGTAGGTATGCACACATATACATATAATATATGTATGTATATTTTATATAATGTATGCATAGTATATTTTATAAATTAAAATATACTATAGCATACATAACAATACTTATAACATATATATTATATATGCATGTAGATATGCATACATATACATATATGTATAATATATATGTTACATATAATATATGTATGTATAATATACATGTTGTAAGTATTAATGTTATGTATGATATAGTATATTTTAATTTATAAAATGATATGTAGTATATAATATTTACAATATATAAAAACATATTTACTATGTATTATGTATATTTATACATACATAATATACATAATATAAATACATTAAATATACATAATATAAATACATGATATATTATATTGTATAATATATAATATACAATATAAATATTATATGATATACAGCATATATAATATGTATATGTATGCATATGTACTCACATACACTGAATTTGGTCCACTTTACCAATATTTTATATATAGTATATATTATGTACATATTTCACAGTCTGTAGATCTATATAGACTGCAAAAACACAATTGCAGTCTATACTAAATACTGTCGATATTGCAAGACTGCAAAAATACTATACATCTAATACTATAATATGTCTATACTAAATACTGTGTGTGTGTGTGTATACAAGTGTTGTAAAAACGGTTCTCAGTGGTACCTCCCTGAAAGTTACCAGGTTGGGATCAAGCCAGAACAATAGCCACACGTTCCAACCACAGGTGTAGCCAACGGTGAAGATGAAACCTGCTCCCTGAATGAAACCACAAGGACACCTGCTACTCCCTTCACCATGTGCCCTGCTTCTGCTCAGAGTGTCACTTGGTTTTCAGGTGCTCCCCAAGGCACATCTGCAGGGAAGGCCTTCAAGCTTTTTGTGAGTCATAGAAACCATTTCCTTCTGATGCTATGAAATAAAAATGTGGAGAGAGGAAAGAGGAAACAGCTGGAAGGCATAATTAAGTTCTTCTCAGAGGACATGCTCTCTGAGTTGAGGCCTAAAGGTTGAGTAGGCATCAAGGAGGCAAACAGAACAGACAGAGGGAAATAATTGAAGGCTTAGTGTGACTGACATACTACCTTTTACAGAATAGCCTTCTCATGGAACTAGCCCCCAAATCAACATACTCAACACTCCCAGCACCCCAAAACCATGGCGGTGTCCCTCCTAGAACTTTCCCAGTGTAAAAGTATCCTCAGCCTTTTGTCTTACAGATTACCTTTAGCTGTTTTTCTTAAAATTAACCTAAATTCATTTATGCTCTATGCACACTTTTTTGTCTGACTCTTGTCACTCAATATTGTGACAGTGCATGAAGCAGCGCTTTATTTTCTTACTTTGCTGTATTAAATTGCATTCTGTGATATACCCCAGTTTATCACTTATCCAGTCTGTTTTTGATAGACTGGTTTTTTTTTGTTTGTTTGTTTTTATTGTTGTTGTTGTTGTTGTTTGACAGAGTCTCACTCTGTCACCAGGCTGGAGGGCAGTGGTACAATCTTGGCTCACTGCAACCTCTGCCTACCAGGTTCAAGCGATTGTCCTGGGTCAGCCTCCCGAGTAGCTGGGACTACAGGCCTAAACCACCATGACCAGCTAACTTTTGTATTTTTAGTAGAGATGGGGTTTCACCGTGTTGGCCAGGATGGTCTTGATCTCTTGACCTTGTGATTTGCCTGCCTCAGCCTCCCAAAGTGCTGAGATTACAGTGATGGACTTTTGAGTTGTTTCCAGGTTTTAGCTATTATGAATAATGCTGCTGTGAACATTCATTTGCATGTCTCTTGTGCATATGTTTCTATTTCTTTTAGGTTTATACCTATGATTCAGGTGTTGCTGGGCATGTGCAGGTCGAGCTTTGGAAGATGCTGCCAAAAAAATGGTGGTGAAAGTTCCTGCAGCAATTTTCACTCCCACTACCAGTATTTGAGAGTTCTGGTTTCTCCAGACCCTCAGCAGTACTTGGTATTGTCTAGTTGATTTCTTTTTAATGTTTGCCTTTTAAGGGGGCGTGCTATATCAAAATAATACAGTATATCAGAAGGTCTGTTTGTGTTTCACTTCCCTAATTAATTTTTAAACATTTAATGATCATTTAGATGCCCTCCTTTATAAAATGCCAGTTCAATACTTGTGTTCATTTTTTTAATTGGGCTATTCGTCTTTTACTTATACAGTTATGTATTTATTTATTTCTCTTTAGTAGTCAGCTTTTTAATTTTTTTTTATTTCTATAGGTTTTTGGGAAACAGGTGGTATTTGGTTACATAAGTTTACTTATACATTTATGTATTTATTTATTTCTCTTTAGTAGTCAGCTTTTTAATTTTTTTTATTTCTATAGGTTTTTGGGAAACAGGTGGTATTTGGTTACATAAGTTTACTTATACATTTATGTATTTATTTATTTCTCTTTAGTAGTCAGCTTTTTAATTTTTTTTATTTCTATAGGTTTTTGGGGAACAGGTGGTATTTGGTTACATAAGTTCTTTTAGTGGTAATTTGTGAGATTTTGGTGCACCCAACGGCTGAGCACTATACATTGAAAGCAACTTGTAGTCTTTTATCCCTCACTCCCTTCCCACCCTTTCCCCCTGAGTCCCCAAAGTCTGTTATGTCATTCTTACGCCTTTGCATCCTCATAGCTTAGCTCCTATTTACAAATAAGAACATACGATGTCTGGTTTTTCATTCTTGAGTTACTTAACTTAGAATAATAGTCTCCAATCACATCCAAGTTGTTCCAAATGCCATTAATTCATTCCTTTTTATGGGTAAGTAGTATTCCACAGTTTCTTTATCCATTAGTTGATTAATGGGCATTTGGGCTGGTTTCACATTTTTGCAATTGAGAGTTGTGCTACTGTAAACATGCATGTGCAAGTATCTTTTTCGTATAATGACTTCTTTTCCTCTCAGTAGATACCCAGTAGTGGGATTGCTGGATCAAATGGCAATTCTACTTTCAGTTCTTTAAGGAATCTCCACACTGTTTTCCAAGGTGGCTGTACTAGCTTACACTTCCAGCAGAAATGTAAAAGTGTTCCCTTTTTGCTACATCCATGCCAACATCAAATTTTTTGAGTTGCATCTAGAAAATAAAATGAAATATGTGATATATCTTTCTACACTGCTTTAAATGGTATCATGTATTTCATTTAATTTAGCAAACTATATGTACGAACTGTATACCTAAATCTCCAAAAAATCTTGCTGAGAGAAATTAAAGGCTTTAATAAAAAGAAATATAAATTATGTACATGGAGTAGAAAATTTAATATTTTTATCAAATTTTTCTGTAATGTGGTAAATTTTTAATATAGCACTAGTATTTATTAATTGGTATTTTATTTATCATTTTGACATTTACAATTAGAGGAATTTACCTGTAATTTTACTTTCTGTCGTGCCCTTGTCAGCATTTGATATCAAAGTTAGGTGTGTGTCCTAAAACCAATAGGTTTGCTCTCTCTACATTATTTTCTGGAAGGATTTGTGTAAGATTGCTGTTATTTCTTTCTTAAATGTTTGGAAGAATTAACTAGTAGAGTTATGTAAAGGAACATTTTATCTATATTTTTTAATTTGCAGATGTATTTTAAGTTTATGCATGTACTATGTCTTTATCATTTAATGTGTGCAGGTCATGTACACTCATCGCTTTTTTTTTCATTCCTGTATTGGATTTTGTGTATCCTTCCTTCAACCAGGAGACAAAGCAGAAGAGAAACTACCTGGGCCTGCTCTGCAAGAGAGAACTTGTTCACAACTATGAGTCAAACAAGGAGCAAGAGAATTCACATTGATGGTTAAATGCATACACGACAAAGAGGAAATGAGAGAAAAAGAGCACAGAATAGTCAGCTCCTGGAGGAGGTCTGAAATGAGCAGGCACAGGATGGATGATTAATGGCCCCATCAATGACCACCAACCAAGCCTAGGAACTGCAGGCTGAGAGGACCGCCTGGGGACCAGGGCATTGGCCATTAGTGCTGCATGGACAGCAGCTTTCTCAGTTAATTTAATGTTCACAGGAGCTCCTGATCCCTGCTGATGTTCATTAGCTATTTTGGAGCAAAAACATGGAGGGGTCGGTAGTGTATTCACAAAGCAGGTAGAAATTGTGTCTTGGAGTTGGGAAATCGCTGCTCGCAAACTACCATGGCCCTAAATTCAGGAGAGACCCACGGGAGGTGACACTTAAACGAGCTGACCTTCTAAAACCCACACTGCATGCCACAGATACAACCTACAGGTTGAGTTCTTCAAGGTCACACCTCCAGTTAGTAGGAGAGCCAGGACAGGACAGGCTACAGGACCAGTCTGGAAGCTTCCCTTCCTTTTCTCTTTGCCAACCGTGGGCCTCAGGGCAGCAGTGCAGGAGTTCCTGCACCAATTATGCATTTTTTTTCTTTAATCAATAAAAACAGCATACATGCACCTATACACACATACTTTCTCTAGCTCACCTACATTCTGTTTTTCAAAAATCTAGATGCTACAATGATTAGCAAAATGCAAAACCATTTCAAAGGTGTCACAGGATTCACATCTGTTATCATACTTCCTCAATAAGTGTCTATTAAAAGTACAGCCATCTCATATGAACATCCTCTAAAATGATATCACAGAAGTTTTACTGAAAATGTTCAGGAGCTACCACCCTGCATTCTAAATGCTTACTGGTTTCTAACTTTCCATTCAGAAATAAGAAAAAGCAAGGTGAAATGCAAGAATGTTCGAGAATCCCTTCTTTTTCCAGTCTAAGAAAATTAGAACATCTTCATGGGTTTTGTTCATAGCCCATCTGTACGGTAGAGTGTAAACCCCACATTTCTCCCTGAAATGTAGCAATTGCTGTACTGACTTGTTACTGCCGGTGTGAGTATTGTGCCTGTGAATTACATGTAAATGAGCACAGAGGTGTGCAGGAGAAAGCAATCACTCTACTAAGGAGGAAATCTGGAACTCCAAACCATTCAAATCTTTTTTCAAATTACAGATTACTTTAAAGACATCTTTAAAATAGAACAAATGGAGGAACGCAGTCACAGATGTTTTAATTATTTTTCATTTAGAATCTATTTCCTTCTAGTATCAACAGAGGATTACATGTGACCTAATGCAATCTTCTACAAGCAACATTTAGTCCAATTGCAATCAGAAGGTCATTGAGCTGCACAGACTTAAATTGGTAAACACTGAATTCCATCTGAGACCACCCTAGCCAGGTTATGATTCGGAAGGTAACATTTAAATCAGCCGACAACTACAACCTAAGAATCTACTGTGTTTCTTAAATAGAATATTTAAGTGTTTTGAATAGGGGCTAAGTAGACAAAGCCTGCCTACTTAGATCAACTTGTTCATATTGATGAACAGTGTTGAGTTATTAAATGAACTAATAATTATTTAAAATCACAAGAATGTCTATGAAATCCATTGTTTCAACACTGGCCTAATACATGTGCAAATTAAACTTTGTAAAATTCAAATGCAAGGCTTTATATTTCCTTTAAGGTATCACAGATCAAATTCACCAGGGGATCAGACTTAGAGAAAAATACGTGCCTGCATATATTTGAGGATAACACCTGTGAGGGATAAGGGAAGCAGGACTGTGTGGAGGAAGATGATATATTTATGCATCATCACAGCTGCCTCAGCAGATCCTACCAGGAGTTTGGGAGCTGGCATAGACCTTTAGTGGGGGTCCCTCTGTTTACAAACCCCATGACCCTCAGTGCATGCTCCTGCCATGAGACTTGTTAGCAGTTGAATAAAAGACCAAGGGCAGGCCAAGCATAGACTACAAGAACTACCAATAATTGTAAAAATAAGAATAGCTCTCTTTTATTGAGAATTTACATATGTCAGGTCCCAAACAGGATACACTCCGGTCATATACTCTACATAATCATTCAGTGAATATATTCCCAGAGCTGATACAACAAAGGATCATGAACTGGGTGGTTTAAAACAATAGACGTTTATTCTCTCACAGCTCTAGAGACTAGAGATCTGAAATCAAGGTGTGGGCAGAATTAACTCCTTCCAAGGGCTCTGAGGAAGAACCTGTTCCTTGTCTTTCTCTCCTTCCTTCCAGTGTGGCTGGCAAATCTTGGCATTCCTCGGCTTGGAGATGCCTCACTCCCTGCTCTGCCTCTGTTGTCACAGAGCATTCTCCAGGCCTGTTTCTGTGTCTCTTAAGGACACCAGTCACTGGATCAACTTCCTACTCGAATCCGTCATTACTTCATCTTAACTTGTTACACCTGGAATGGCTCTGTTTCCAGATAAGATCACATGCCTAGGTACCAGGATTGGGACTGCAGAGTATGAATGGGGATTGGGGAAATATAGTTCAGCCTGTAGCAGCAGGTATTCTTATTGCTATTTTCTATATAAAGAAACCAACAGTATCAGCCAGGGCCCACTTAGGAAGATAGAAATCACACCAGTTACTTTAACAGAGAGAATTTAATAGGCATGAGAGCACTGAAAAGGTACAAGAAAACAATAATGCAAAGGTAGAACACGCAGGAAACAGCTCTCTTCCCTGGGATTGGAAAACTAAGTGAAAAGGCTGAGATGATTTGAGTTTAGGAAATTGGATGAGGTTGTAAAGAGTTTGGAGCCACTGGTTCTGGGAGTACTGGAGCTTTAGAGGTGAGGGCTTATGACATTGATACTTAAATCTCAGAAGTGACGTGCTGCTTTTTCTTTACAGTCCTTTTGTGAACACACTGCAGGAATATATCCTTCTAGCTCAAAAATTTCAGTAACTTTTAAACTTTATCTGTTGAAGAGGCACCTGCCTGGGTTGAAGATGTTCTGTCGGCTTCTTTTTATATCAGTGCCAGATCTAAGGTCATTAGTAAAACAGTCAAGGATTTATTGAGCACCTACTATTTGTCAGGTTATGGCACTGGATGCTGACATGTTCTATTCTCGCTGAGTGTACCATCACATGGAGGAAGATGATCAAGAACTCTTTACAAATAATCATACCATCACAATGAGTGATGGCTGAGGCTTGCCAGAACTCCATGCTTCTCCAGGAACTATCCCTCAGGCAACTCTGAGGTACACTTAAACCAAACTCCAGCAAGAGGGAGAAATCTCGTGTTTCCTCAAAGAGAATCCATACGTGTAAGTACTATGCACTAACCGATTGCGCCACTGGAGCTCCATGGAATCCATACATAAAGCGCACCTCTTCTCTTCTCCTTGGCGTCCAACCTGTTGGCTCTACATCTACTTTCAACAATGAGTCAAGACTGTACCTGGCAAGATGGGATGCTGCTGATGCTGGTATCTTGAGGGGGGTTCACCGGTTTGGGGAGTGTGAATAAAACCCAGAAACCGAAACTAACAGGCTCTGCATGGTGAGGGGTGTTGCTTGGATGAGCAAATGAGAGAGTTCATTCCCTCACTGCCCCCAGCCTGAGGCCTCCCTCTAGTGCTTTGGCAGAGTCCCACAGGAAGCAACTGGCAAAGCAGGAATGTGGTCTGCAGAGCCCAGGCCTCAACCCACAAGATCCAGAGGGGTGAGCTTTGAGTGCCACAACAGCAGCTTAACAACTCACTGAGCTAGAAAATCCCAGCATGCAGCAGGTGGCAAGGCTAGGATTTCAACCTACGTCTGTGCAACTCTGAACTCACCTCCTGACCACTGGATTTACCTTCCCTTAAAATGGATATTTAAGAATAGATGAATATGTACTCTTTTTAATTCTTAAAATAATCATAATCCAAAAACCAATGCCGGAAGAATAGCAATTTATCCTAAGCAATGAAAGCAAACCATTTTCTTCATGTCGGGTGTTATTAGCCAGCTGTGTGCCATGAGGAAAGAGTGGACTGTGCTCCCATATGCAGACCATATTCAATGTCAGGGACTGGCAAAAGATATGTACAAATGGAAGCAGGGCAGCCAGACTGCCCCTGACCTCACAGTAAGAGAAACACGTAGTACAGAAGCCTAGTAAATTCAGTTAGGTTTTTCCAATTAAGTAAAGAGCAGAATAAATTGGATTTAAGATTGTAACATGTGAAATTAAGTTAATAATCTAAAAGCAGATGAAATGTTCCTATGACGGGAAGCCAACTAAGCAAGTCATCTGGTAAAGAAGGAAAGAACGCCAGCATTCCAACAGTGGACGTTCTTAACGTCAGCAACACACATCTTTCTGGGACAGCCATAGCTTGGCTCTGTTCACAGATATTTTCTTGAAATATTTAAATAATTGTAAATCAAATTGTATTTTGCTTACACATCTGTTCTGTCTCTGAGGCTCTCCATTTAGTAATAAATGACCTAGTAGTCACACTGTCTTTATGCTCTATAGAAGCATGAATTTAAAGAAACCCCTGAGTAACTTACTCTTTCTTTACCAGGCAATCTTAAAGCAGGAAATGTGTGTAATTGGCCCACTTTTCTATGATTTTTTACACCTTTCAAGCATTAGAGACACTTCTTTTCTAAATTTGTAAGATCATAACAGTTTACCTGGGAGTCATTCCTCATTTTTTATTCAACCATGAGGAAGAAACAGTCACAACCTTTGTGTAAAGAGAGAGGTAAGAGGCTCTCCTAGTTACTCAGGCTGCTATGGCAAAATACTATAAACTATGTGTCCTACAAACAACAGAAATTTACATGTCATAGTCCTGAAGGCTGGAGGTTCTAGATCAAGGCAGATTCAGTGTCCGTGAAGACCCATTTTTCTGGTTAATAGAGGATGCCTTTTCATTGTGTCTTCACATAGTGGAAGGGGCAGGGTGTCTCCCTGGTCCTCTTTCATAAAAGCATAGATCCCATTCATGAGGGCACTGCCTTTATTACCTAATCACCTCCCAAAGACCCTGCCTTCTAATGCCATCACACTGGGGATTAAGGCTTCAACATACGTGTTTGGAATCGTACAACATGCAGTCCTTAACAGAGGCATTAACTGAGGCAGACAGGGAGGGTCACCCTTTGTTTAATTTCCTGCCTTCTACAGGTGGTAGACTTTTGGACTTGACCTTCTGCAGAATGTCCCATTCCTGCTTGGTTTTTGTGTTTGTTTGGTTTGTTTTTGTTTTTGTTTTTTGTTGTTTTGTTTTTCTTTTTCTTTTCCTTTTTTTTTTTTTCAGACAGGCTGGAGTGCAGTAGTGCAATCATGGTTCACTGCATCCTTGAACTACTGGGCTCAGGAGATCCTGTCACCTCAGCCTCCCAAGTGGCTGGGACCGCAGGTGCACTCCACCAGCCCTGACTTAATTATTATTATTTTTTTTTGAGATGAAGTCTCACTCTGTCACCCAGGCTGGAGTCCAGTAGCATGATCTCGGCTTACTGCAACCTCTACCTCCTGAGTTCCAGCGATTCTTCCTCCTCAGCCTTCTGAGTAGCTGGGACTGCACGTGCACACCATTATGCCTGGCTAATTTTTTGTATTATTAGTAGAGATGGGGTTTCACTGTATTGGCCAGGCTGGTCTCAAATTCCTGACCTCAGGTGATCTGCTTACCTTGGCCTCCCAAAGTACTGGGATTACAGATGTAAGCCACCACACCCAGCCAATTTATTTATTTATTTTTGGAACACACAGAGTCTCACTATGTTGCCCAGGCTGGTCTCAAACTCTTGCCAGCTTGTTTCTAACCCAATACATTAAAAAAAACCCTGACTATCAACAACGCATGTGCTACCATCAGGCCATTTCAGAGGACTCTGCACCCCTAACTCTATCAGCCTCCACCTCCTCAGAATGTTCACTGCTCCATCCTTCCTCTCTTCTGGGTCCGTGGCTTGATACCCAGTGGACAGTTGAGAAGAGGGAGTACAGCCTTTGGAGTTAGGCAGTACAAGCCTCAAACTCTTGCTTCATCTCTTTCTACCCTTGAGATCTTGCTGCAAAAGAGAATTTAACAATGCTGACCTTGGAGGGGTTTTATTGGAATTAGATGAGCCTGTATGAAGAAGTCTAGCACATAATTGGTGTTTAGCAAATTGCTTCCTCATCTCAGCTCACTGGTGCTGGTTACACAGGTTTCCAGGTAAGCAGGGTCTGAGACAGACAGAGAGAAGCCTTTAGACAGCTTGGCTTCATACCATTGTCTTCTGAGCTTCCTTTTAGATATCAAAGGAAAGTTTGATATAAAAACTCAGGTAAGTTCATTGGCAAATATACACGCTTGAACCCTGACTCAGCAGTGTTAGGGTCATCAGATGTAAAGATTTAGAGACCATCTGTGCCAGTCATCTTCACCTTCTAACCAGCCAGGGCATCTCCCTCAGGTTGAACAGTTACCATGAAGCGAGCAAGGGATGGGCATGCATTTTCTCATTTAGCTCTCACAGCAACCCTAAAAGGTGAGAATTATCCCAATTTGCACATGGTAAAACACCTGTGCCCAGGATCATCCAACTGAACAGTCGCAAAGTCAGGACTAAGGGTGGTCCAAGGCTTTTTCTGCTATGTTGCACTAAATCCTTTGAACCATCTGTGAGTTTCAGAAAGAGATGCTATCATTATTTTCCAGGGGTGGATTCTGAGTACCTAACCCCAGGCGGGTGTGTCTGTTATTCTGTTAGAGAATCAAGCAAGAATAAGAGTCTGATCTCATGCAGATCAGCTGTCTGACTGCAAAACAACCAAACAGGCAACACGTAGAGATGCATGCATGCATACACACACAGGTAACTTCATCAATGGAAGCTGTGAGGAAAGCTGACATAGCAGAAATCCTTTTGACAAGGAAGACTTATAATGCTACTGCTGGTGGGCTTGTGTCTATACAGAATCTTTTTATTAGACAACACTAGGGGTCTGAGATTGACACCCTCTAATAGCAGGTGCAGTTTCAGGAGAAAGAAGTTGACCCAAGGAGGATCAAGGAAGAAGGGAAGAACGGATGCTTAAGGCTAATTCCTGAGCTTGGATTTGGGTTTATGGGGTGTAAAAGGTCACATAGCTGCTCCTCATAAATGGTAAAGGAAGTTTGAGAATTTTTGACTATCTGACAGCTAATGGTGTCTGTGTGTTTTTCTCTTAGTGGCCTGGAAAATAGAAGAGAATAAAGAGATTAGGTAGTTTACAGGAAGAAACTTGATGGACTGTGAAAGCTGAAGATCTCTCTTATTCTTTTTAGAATAAATGGAAACAGTTGTCTCAGTCTGTTTGGGCGGATACAACAGAATACTTGAGACTAGATTATATAAAGAACAGAAATCGATTTCTCATGGTTGTAGAGGCTCCACAATTAAAGTGTTGGCAGCTGGTGTCTGGGGAGGGCCTTCTTGCTGCATCCTCCAGAGGGAAGGAACATAGTGGAAGGCAGAAGGTCCAGAGGAACGAACTCACTCCTCCAGCATTTTTTTTTTTTTTGAAAAAGTGTCTCACTCTGTTGCCCAGGCTGGAGTACAGTGGTGTGATCTCAGCTCACTGCAAACTCCACCTCTAGGGTTCAAGTGATTCTCCTGCCTCAGCCTCCCAAGTAGCTGGGATTACAGGCACACACCACCACACCCAGCTAATTTCTGTATTTTTAGTAGAGATGGGGTTTCACCATGTTGGCCAGGCTGGTCTCAAAACCTGACCTCAAGTGATCCACCACCTCAGCCTCCCAAAGTGCTGGGATTACAGGGGTGGGCCCCTGCACCTGGCCCCTTCAGCCCTTTCAGAAGAGCACCTAATCCCATTCATGAAGAGCCCTCCTGGCCTAATTGACTCATGAAGGCCCCACCTCTTAATATCATCATATTGGCAACACCTGAATTTTGGAGCAGATACATTCAAACCACAGCCACAGCCAATCCCCAGAGTGCCAACCAATGGGAACCAGGTGACAATGCCTACCTCCTGAAAGCCAAATATAGATCAGTTTCCACAAAGCAGTCACAACGGATTGACACATTAGAACCGCTTCCCATGGATGCACTTTCACTGCCTCGTGTGTGTCCAAGAAATTGATGGGCACTACACACCACTCACCAGGGTACCTTCAAGAATAATTAATTAATCAGGGCATTAAGCTACAGGAATAAAATCTACTTTTCATTACTTGTATTCGAAAAAAATACGATTCAAAGCATTTTACAATTGTAAGAGTTTTAAGGTGTCCTTATTTCATATGTGTTGCATTCTGTGAAGATAACAGATTTCACTTCCTTGATGCTTTCATTTTTATACCTATTTTCAATACATATACTCAAATTGTATGGCAAAGCTGAATTTCAACATTCTTTTTAATGTCAGGGAAAATTTAATTTGCAATTGCGACCCTAGGTTCAAGCTTATTCTTCAGAGTTTTCACCATGGTGATGGACTTGAAGAATTAATCTTAGAAATCTCTTGTTACTAGATTCTCCCATTTAAAACTTTGTAATAGGAATTCAGTGAGATGTTAAAAGAAAGATAATTTACATTTTACGCAGTCTCTGAGTTTCCTTAGGTGTGACTATCACCAATTCTGAAATTGCATCCGCTCCATGTTGCTCATTTTCTAAGCACCTGGCCCTGACGGGTTCAATTTCTACCTCTCTCCAGCAGACACCTTCCAAACCTGGGTGTTTCTTTCACTGTGATATCATATCTTCAGCTCTCCCTCATCTTTCATCATAATTTATCTAACTATTCAGGTTCAAAAGGGCAACCAATTTCAAGCAGTAGAAATAAAAATAAATCCACACTAAAACAGATCATAATATAATGTCCAAGACCCAAAGGGAGATAAAGTCCTAAAAGTAGCCAGAAATATATATATATACACACACATATTTAATGTAATGCATATATATTTAATGTAGTACACATATACAATGCATATGTGAAATACACATACACATAGTGTGTGCAGAGACAGAAACAGAGAGACAGAGACAGAGAGAGCCCTTTGAAGAAATGAAAATAATATTTGACTTTACAGCCATTTAAGCCAGAACTCATGGAAATGACATCTTCAACGTGAAGGGGGAACAAAATTTTACATCCCCCTTTAAAATATCTTGCAAGAATAAGGGCTAAACATTCTCCACTAAAACAAACAAACAAAAAAGTGAGATTGCATTCAACAACATACTAAAATAAATTCTTAAGCATGTAGGTCAAACGGAAAGAAAATTATCTCACATAGAGAGTTTAAAATGTAAGAAGAAATTAAGACTGAAGAAAGTGGAATAAATGTATAATCTAAATAACATTTATAATATAAAAATGAAGATGTCTTTTGAAGATTAAAGTATAATTTTTTTAAACAACAGTAATAGTAAACAAGGCAGGAGAGAGTAAAATAAACTCAAGTCTTATATGTTCCTTCCATTGTTTGAAAAGAGAAGTATTAAATTAATTTAGAAGTGGTAAGTTAAGTAGGCATGTTAAAATTAATAGGATAGTGATTAAAATAATGGAAACAAAGTATGTAACTCTCAAACTTGTGAAAAGGAAAAGTTACTTTAAAAAGATACTCTGTTAATTTAAAGGAAGTCATGAAAGAGATGACAAATATATAGAATGGGTTGGAAAACTACAAATCACAAAGTAAGATGGTATATTTCAATCCAAATACATCATCAACTGCATTAAATATGAACATAATGTTTTTCTAGTAAAGAGCTAAAAAAAAATACCAGCAAAAAGTAAAAAACATTCTGACTAAATTAGGCCTGGCTTTATGACACAAGGTTGGTTTAACAGTGAAAACTCATTCGACGTAATCCAGGATATTAACAGATCAAATGTAGAAAGTTCTAGCTCCAGAAACAGCACTGATCAAGTTTTCCACCAAAAAAAAAAAAAAAAAAAAAAAAAAAATTTACCTAAGAAACTGGAAATAGAAGAGATATGTCTGAGTTGAATGATAAACGTCTACAAAAAAATCATGGCAAACATTTTATTTAATGGTTAAAAAGTTCATTTTTGTTTTGTTTTGTTTTGAGATCAAGAACAAAACAAAGATGCTCTATATCACAAATCCCTTTCAACATTGTGCTGGAGAAACCAATCAGTATGATAAGGTAAGAATAATAAAGAAAAGAAAAAATATGTAACAACCAGATGAATCTGTAAATTACTTTGGGCAGTATGGCCATTTTCACAATATTGATTCTTCCTAACCATGAACATGGAATGTTTCTCCATCTGTTTGTGTCCTCTCTTATTTCATTCAGGACATAGGCGTAGGCAAGGACTTTATGACCAAAACACCAAAAGCATTGGCAACAAAAGCCAAAATAGACAAATGGGACCTGATCAAACTCCACAGCTTCTGCACGGCGAAAGAAACAGTCAATAGAGTGAATCGGCAACCAACAGAATGGGAAAAAATTTTTGCAGCCTACCCATCTGACAAAGGGCTGATATCCAGAATTTACAACGAGCTAAAAAAGATTTACAAGAAAAAAACAAACAAGCCCATTCAAAAATGGGCGAAGGATATGAACAGATACTTTACAAAAGAAGACATACAAGAGGCCAACAAACACATGAAAAAATGCTCATCATCACTGGTCATTAGAGAAATGCAAATCAAAACTACATTGAGATACCATCTCACGCCAGTTAGAATGGCGATCATTAAAAAATCTGGAGACAACAGATGCTGGAGAGGATGTGGAGAAATAGGAACACTTTTACACTGCTGGTGGGAGTGTAAATTAGTTCAACCATTGTGGAAAACAGTGTGGCGATTCCTCAAGGACCTAGAAATAGAAATTCCATTTGACCCAGCAATCCCATTACTGGGTATATATCCAAAGGATTATAAATCGTTCTACTATAAGGACACGTGCACACGAATGTTCATTGCAGCACAGTTTACAATAGCAAAGACCTGGAACCAGCCCAAATGCCCATCGATGATAGACTGGACAGGAAAAATGTGGCACATATACACCATGGAATATTATGCAGCCATCAAAAACGATGAGTTCACGTCCTTTGTAGGGACATGGATGAACCTGGAAACCATCATTCTCAGCAAACTGACACAAGAACAGAAAATCAAACACCACATGTTCTCACTCATAGGTGGGTGTTGAACAATGAGAACACATGGACACAGGGAGGGGAGCACTATACACTGGGTTCTGTTGGGGGGAGGGGGGGATAGAGGGGGGTGGGGAGTTGGGGAGGGATAGCATGGGGAGAAATGCCAGATATAGGTGAAGGGGAAGAAGGCAGCAAATCACACTGCCACATATGTACCTATGCAACAACCTTGCATGTTTTTCACATGTACCCCAAAACATAAAATGCAATAAAAAAAAAAAAAAAAAACAACCAGATGATATGAATTGTTTACATAAAAAAGAATTCATAAATAATTCATTCAAAATAATAAAAAATTTAGCAAAATTAAAAGCTTACTAAAATTAAGCATATAAACATCAATTTCATTTCTGCATGTCAACAATAAAAGGTTACAAAACAGAAATACAGAAATAAAAATACCAATTGCAATAGAGAAAATAAACACAACAGGGAAAATTAAAGCCTAAAAAGTTTTAAAGCCTAAAAAATTTATGCAAGGCTTTATAGAAAAAGATTAGCCACACAAATGGAAACCATAGGTTGACAGACTCAGCATTGTGAAGATATTAATTTTTGAAATTCAGTAGTGTAATGACTCTAGCTTTGTTCCTTTTGTGCAAGATTTCTTTGCACAAGGTTCATATGAATCCGTAAAATTCATATGGGTTCCATATTATGTGTTTCAAATGAAGAACAAGAGATATCCTTCCATTTGTTTATTTTTGCCTTCTTCAATTTCTTTTATGAATGTTTTATAATTTTGGGTATACAGGGCTGTATTAGTCCATCTTCACACTGCTATAAAGAACTGCCCAAGACCAGATAATTTATAAAGGAAAGAGGTTTAATTGACTCACAGTTCTGAATTGCTGGGGAGTCTTCAGGAAACTTACAATGGTGGCAGAAGGCAAACAGAGAAGCAAGCACCTCATTCACAGGCCAGCAGGATGGAGTGAGTGCAAGCAGGTCCAATGTCAGACACTTATAAAACCATTAAACCATCAGACAATGAGTGAGACTCACTTATTATCACAAGAACAGCATGGGGTACCACCGCCATGATCCAGTTACCTCTACCTGGTCTCACCCTTGACATGTGGGGATTATTACAACTCACGGTGACTTATTTCATTTTTTATTCTTTTTTCTTTGTCTTTGTTGGATTGGGTTGATTTGAAAACCTTCTCTTTTAGCTCTGAAGTTCTTTCTTCTACTTGCTTGATTCTATTGCTGAGACTTTCCAGAGCTTTTTGCATTTCTCTAAGTGTGTTCATTATTTCCTGAAGTTTTGATTATTTCTTGTTTATGCTATTTATTTCCCCCCTCATTTCTTGTATCATTTTTTAAATTTCCTTAAATTGGATTTCACCTTTCTCTGGTGCTTTCTTGATTACCTTAATACCTGACCTTCTGAATTGTTTTTCAGGTAAATCAGGGATTTCATCTTGGCTTGGATTCTTTGCTGGGGAGCTAGTGTGATTTTTTGGGGTGTTAAAGGACCTTGTTTTGTCATATTGCCAGAATTGTCTTTCTGGATTCTTCTCATTTGGGTAGGCTATGTCACAAAGAAGGTCTAGGGCACAGGCTGCCATTCAGATTCTTTAGTTTCACAGGGTGTTCCCTTGATGTAGTACTCTCCCCTTCTTCCTAGGGATGTGGCTTCCTGGGAGCCCAGTTGTAGTGACTGTTATCTCTCTTCTGGATCTAGCCACCCAGCAGGCCTACCAGGCTCTGGGCTGATACTGGATTTGTCTGCACAAAGTCCTGTGATGTGAACCATCTGCAGATCTCTCAGCCATAGAGACCAGCAACTGCTCTGGTGGAGGTGGTAGGGGTACAATGAACTCTGATTTGGGTAGAGACACAGAGCCAAACCATATGAAGGTCTTTCACTTTCTGAATCAAATTTACTCCTAGCTATTATAAATAGGATTATTTTCTTAATTTCCTTTTTGGATAGTTTGCTGGTGATGTATAGAAACACTACTAATTTTTGTATGCCAATTTTGTAACCTGCAACTTTACTGAATTTGCTTATCAATCTTCGCAATTTTTTGACAGCATCTTCACACTGCCTGATTTCAAAACGTATTAGAAAGCAATAATCAAAACAACATGATATTGACACAAAAACAGATACAGTGAACAATGGAAGAAAATGGAGGGGCCAGAAATAATTGACCTACACATCTGTGGTCAATTGATTTTCTACAACAGTGCCAAAAATACACTGTGGGTAAAGGATAGTATTTTCAAGAAATTATGTTGGGACAAGTGGATATCTACATGCAGAAAAATGAACTTAGACCCTTATCTCACACCCTATGGAAAAATGAACTAAAAATGTATTAAAGACTTCAACATAAGGCCTGAAATGTTAAAACTATCTTCTTCTAATTTTTCCTTCTAATTTACCATTTTTCTTCTAATTTTTTGCTTACATTCTTCTTAGAAGAAAACATAAGAAAAAATTTCACTGCATTGGTCTGGGCAATGATATCTTACATATAAACCCTAAAGCCCAGGAAATAAAAGCAAGATTAGACAAACAAAATGACAAAAAACTAAAATGCTCCTGAACAGCAAACGAAACAACAGAATTAAGAGAAAATCCATGGACTGAGAGAAAAATATTTGTAAACTATGCCTCTGATATGGAGTTAATATCTAAAATATGTAAGAAACTCAAGTAACTTAATAGCAAGAAAATAACCCAATTTAAAAATGAATGAAAGACCTGATAGATATTTCCCCAAAGAAAATATACAAATGAACAACAAATATATAAAAATATGCTCAACATTAAGGAAACGCAAACTAAAATGAAAATTAGACATCACCCAACACTTGCTAGGGTGACTATTACCAAAAAAAAAATGAAAGTGTTGGTGAGGATGTGGATAACAGAGAGCCTTAGTGAGACTGTGAATTAATACAGTTAAAAAATTTAGCTTACAAATAGAATTATTGTATGATTCAACAATTCCACTACTGGGTATAAACCCAAATGAAATGACATCCATAAATCGGAGACATCTGCACCCCCATCTTTATTGCAGCATGATTCACAGTAGCCAAGGTATGGAAACAAGCTAAGTGTCTACCAACAGATGAATGGAGAAAGCAAATGTGTTTCCATGCACAATGGAATACTGTTCAGGCTTTAAGAAGAAGAAAATTCTGGCATTGTGACAACATGGATGAATTTGAAGAACATGATGTTGAGTGAAGTAAGCCAGGCACAGAAAGACAAACACTGCATGATCTCAACTATATGTGGTGTATTAGTTATGGTTCCCTAGAGGGAAAGAACTAATAGAATATATATAGAACTAACAATTATATATGTGCAGGTGTGTGTATATATACTTGTATATACCCACTAGCAAAATTTTTGCTTTTTGTACCCACGACATTATGTTCTGCAGGTATATATATGTGTGTGTGTGTGTGTGTGTGTATATACCTGCAGAACATTATATATATATATACACACACACACACAGGTATATACAGGTATATATATATACACACACACATATATATATACTTGCAGAACATAATGTCGTGGGTACAAGAAGCAAAAATTTTCCTGGTGGGTCACTAGGGGTGATGGTGAGTGGTGCTACTTCCACTTCCATCCCTTGATTCCTGGACCCATGAATTCTGGCTGTTGGAGAAACAAGTACCATATCTTGAATGCTGATTCAGAGCATACACAGCCCTCTGGAGAACTTTGCCTCAGCCCTATAAAGTATTGTCACCTAGTTGGTGTTGTAATTGTGACTTCAAAAGGCTATTCCACCATTCTATCAGTCCAGCTGCTTCAGGATGATGGAGAACATGATAAGACCAGTGAATTCCAGGAGCGTGAGCCCACTGCCACACTGCTTTAGCCATAAAGTGAATGCCTTGGTTAGAGGCAATGCTGTGTGGAATACCATGACAGTGGATGAGGCATTCCATGAGTCTATGGATGACAGTCTTGGCAGAAGCATTGCGTGCAGGATAGGCAAACCCATATCCAGAGTGTCTATTCCAGTGAGGATAAACCTCTGCCCTTTCCATGATGAAAGAGGTCCAATATAATCAACCTGCCACCAGGTAGCTGGCAGATCACCCTGAGGAATGGTGCTCAGTGTTGGTCTCTGCTGCTGGCAAATTGGGCACTCAGCAGTGGCCATAGTCAGGTCAGCCTTGGTGAGTGGAAGTCCATGTTTCTGAGCCCATGTATAACCTCCATTCCTGCCACAATGGCCACTTTGTTCATGTGCACATTGGATGATGATGGGGTAGCTGGGGAAAGAGGCTGAGTGATGCCCACAAAATGGATAAACTTACCCACTTGATTATTAAAATCCTCCTCTGCTGAGGTCACCCATGGGTGCATGGGTGAGCATTCACATGGGATACAAATATCTTCACAGTTTTAGATCACTCAGAGAGGTCCAGCCACATATCTCTTACCCAAATTTCTTTGTCACCAATTTTCTAATCATGTTTTTTCCAAGTCCTTGGCCATCCAGGCAAACCATTGGCTACAGCCCATGAATCAGTATATAATCGCACATCTGGTCATTTCTCCTTCCGTACAAAGTGAACTGTTTGTTCTGTCCACTGAGAAGATTTCTCTTCACTGCTGTCCTTCAGAGATGTCCTGGAAAGGGGTTGTAGTGCTGCAGCTGTCCACTTTTGGGTGGTGCCTGCATATTGTGCAGAACCATCTGTAAACCAGGCCCTTGTCTTCTCTTCCTCTGCAAACTGATCACAGGGAACTCCCCATGAGGCCATTGGTGCAGGCTGAGGGAGAGAAGGCCAGGTGGCAGGAGTGGCGACCATGAGTGTTTGAGCCACTTCCTCATGTAACTTACTTGTGCCTTCGGGACCTGCTCAAGCCAGATCATGTATATACCACTTCCACATGATGATGAAATGTGGCTCTACATGACCCACTTTATGGCTAGATGGGTTAGAAAGCACCCACTTCATGATCGGCAGTTCAATTCACATGGTGATTTGATGACCCATAGTCAAACATTCAGTTTCCACCAAAACCCGGTAACAGGCCAAGAGCTGTCTCTCAAAAGGAGAGTAGTTATCTTAGAAGACGGCAGGACCTTGCTCCAAAATCCTAGAGGCCTCTGCTGTGATTCACCTATGGGGGCCTGCCAGATGCTCCAAACAGCATCCCTATGTGCCACTGACACCTCAAGCACCATTGGGTCTGCTGGTTCATATGGCCCGAGTGGCAGAGCAGCTTGCACAGCAGCCTGGACCTCTTGCAGAACCTTCTCCCATTCTGGACCTCACTCAAAACTGGGAGCCTTTCAGGTCACTTGACAAATGGGCTGGAGTGATACATACAAATGAGGAATGTGTTGCCTCCAAAATCCAAATAGGCCCACTAGGCATTGTGCCTCTTTCATGGTTGTAGAAGGGGCCAAATGCAGCAAATTATGTTTCACCTTAGAAGAAATATCTCAACAGGCCCCATACCACTGGGCTCCTAGAGATTTTACTGAGGTAGAAGATCCCTGAATTTTAGTCAGATTTATTTCCCATCCTCTGACATGCTAATTTATGTCTCACCAATAAATCCAGTGTGTTTGCTACTTCTTGCTCACTGGATCCAGTCAGCATAATGTCACCAATGTAATGGACCAGTGTGATATCTTGCAGAAGCAAAAAGTGATCAAGATCTCTCCGAATAAGATTATGACACAAAGCCGGAGAGTTGATACAACCCTGAGGTAGGACAGTAAAGGTGTATTGCTGGTCTTGGCAGCTGAAGGCAAACTGCTTCTGGTGGGCCTTAAGGACAGGAATGGAGAAAAAGTCATTTGCCAAGTCAATGGCTGCATACCTGGTACCAGAAGATGTGTTAATTTGATCAACCAGTAAAACCGCATCTGGTACAGAAGCTGCAATTGGAGTCACCACTTGCACTTGGTTGAGCTTACAATAATCCGCTGTCATTCTCTAAGATCCATCTGTCTTCTGCACAGGCCAAATGGGAGAGTTGAATGGGGATGTGGTGGGAATCACCATCCCTGTGTCTTTCAAGTCCTTGATGGTGGCAATAATCTCTTCAATCCCACCAGGGATGTGATATTGTTCTTAGTTTACTATTTTTCTAGGTATAGGCAGCTCTAATGGCTTCCATTTGGCCTTTCCTATCGTAATAGCCCTCACCCTCCCACTCAGGGAGCCAATGTGGGGGTTCTGCCAGCTGCTAAGTATGTCTATGCCAATTATGCATTCTGGCACTGGGGAAATGACCACACGATGAGTCCAGGGACCCATGGAACCCGCTGTAAGTCAGACTTTAGCTAAAACTCTTGTCAAGGGGCAGTGGTCTGTTAGCATCCTCACACGCCTCTAATTCCTTCTATGTGTTCTGTGATCACCTCAGTCACAGTGGGGTCTGACTTTTCCTATCCCCCATCTCTTCTCACGCACCATCTTCTCACCAACAATGTTCTCTCTCATATCTGATTTCTTAAATCCTTTTTACTTTTTCATTAATTAATTCAGTGTCTGCGCCAAGTCACTCAAGCTTAAATTGCCCTTATCTGAAATGCTGGTAGAACTGTCTGGTTTCACAGTTATCGGTCCAGTATCCCCATGGGGGTTTTGGTCTTGGTCACTATATGATGAGCTGTCTCCGGTCAGAGACACTCGGTCATGCTGCCATAAAGCCTTCGTGGTACTTAAGACATTTTCCACATAGGAAATCATAAATAATGATTTAATGAAGAATAGGCCTATTATCAATTCCTCTGAGCATCACATTTGTCACACATAGAGAAAATTAAAGTTGTCTCATTTTAAAAGCACCCTTATTCTGGATATCGAAATCATGTCATAAACACATTATTGATGAACACACATCTTCCACTAGGTAGTGACAGGTTGCAAGAAATTAGCAAAAAAACTCAATGGTGTCCCAATGTAGACAGAGAATACCATAACTGAGATCCTTGTTGCCAAAGAAATTACTATGAAGTCCAAGGGAGTATGAATTATAATGGATCTCTGATCATTAATCTTTCAACCTTCTCTGCTTGAGGATAATACATGCTTTTAAAGTAAGAAAATAAAACATTTGTTACAACTGAGAATATGAGAAGAAAGGGAAGAAGCTGTGAAATGTAAGCTTTAACCATGTCTTACATCTATTAGGTTGATACAAATGTAATTGCAGATTTTGCTGTTTAAAGTAATGGCAAAAACAGCAATTACTTTTGCACAATCTAATAATTTTATCGTCTCTAGAAAGGTAACACTTCTGCAGTAGAGAAGGCTTTGCAACAGCAGCCACCTGAGTTGGATAAGCTTTATCTGGGCAGTCAGGACCGGGAAACAATAAAGAAGCAGAAAGTCACAATCTGGAACACTCGTGGCCGTTAGTTCTGATCTGGCCACGTCTCAGTCAATCACCTAGCGACACCCGGCAAGACCCCATTTCAGCACTGTGGGAGCTGTGAATCAGTTCACCTGAAGGTGTTTCTTACCCAGCGAGCAGAGCTGAGTACAGAAGTCAGGACTCTCAGGCCAGGCACGGTGGTTCACACCTGTAATCCCAACACGTTGAGAGGCCAAGGTGGGCAGATCACATGAGGCCAGGAGTTCGAGACCAGCCTGGCCAACATGGTGAAACCCCGTCTCTACTAAAATACAAAAATTATATGGGAATGGTGGCAGGCACCTATAATTCTAGCTCTTCAGGAGTCTGAGGCAGGAGGATCACTTGAACCTGGAAGGCAGAGGTTGAGCTGTGATGGCACCATTGCACTCCAGTCTGAGCAACAGAGTAAGACTGTTACAAAAGAAAAAAAAAGAGACCAGGACATTCACTTGTTCAAAGACCTCTTCTGCAGCCTCAAGGGTAGATGCCCCTGTGCACTTCTAGTCGTCAGAGCACATCTGGGTTTGTTTGGACTTTCAGACTCTCCTATGAAGGTAGGGGCTCCAGTGGTCTCTGAGACCTCTGAGTACTTGAGGAAGGGAGAGCCCAAGAGCTCACCAGCCATTGAAACACATCAACATCATTCCAGAAAGGTTTAGATTTCCTTGTTCTTCACTGGGAAACCCATATGCCTGTCTCAGACCAACTCTGCACTGCTCACTAAGTAAAGAAGGGCCCATCGTCTTCTAGAGGGTCCAGATTCACTATGAGGCTCACAGGGCTGGGGAGGGGGCTTCCTGTGACGTTCCTCAGGAAACACACTGCAGGTTGTGTAAGCCCAGACCTTTTCTGGTAATCTAGCATCGCCTGCCAGCTGCTCTAGAGTCTCAAAGGAAGAAACCAGCATCTTTAGATGTTCTGGATTGATCAAAACAGCCCCAACTTGGCTAGCCTGGCCTTAGAGTGCAGCTGGGGGACTGACACCATCTGGCACTGGCTAAGCAGAATGAATGCACCAGACCTGATCTCTACTGAAGGCAAATCACCCACCTATGTCATTGGTGGACACCTCATCGAGCCATGTGGCTATCTATTATTCCAGATTATTTTTTTATCAGCCTGTTACTAGGGCCACTAACTAGGCTTGTTCATAGCAGTAAGAAATATCACAGTCTCCTAATGTTCTTGGACTGCAAAGTACATGAAAGAACAACTCCATCATCTCCCTCCCACCAACCCACTCTCCTCCTTCATACGAAGAGCAGAAAAAAGCCAGGGAGACTATGGGAGTTACTGGAGAGAGAGGGAAAATGAGGATGGAATGAGAGAGAGAGAGAAAGCATTTCACCTCTGAGGGCCTTAAAAGGTGACAGCCTAAGTGTCACTTCCCGAAAACCCTGCCCCTTTATTAACCCCCAATCATACAGTCCCTTGGACCAGGTGACATGAGACAGGTGACAGAGGTGAAGTTGAAGGTGCACAGGGCTGTCCACAGGCATTTCAGGAGAGTTCAGAGGAAAAACAAAGCATTGTCATTATAAACACAAGGTACTTTAAAACCCCATACTGTGAAACAGCATAGAGTCCAGAGTTAATAAGTGTCCATTGGCCCGTCACTTAAAATGTTTTCTAAGTAAAAATACCAAAAGGACCTAGCTAGCACATAGCTCCCTCTCCTCCAAGATTTTAATGTCAGCTTGGCTTCGTTGTCTTCAGGACAGTGATAGAGCACATTCCCAGGGTTGTTCACTGTTTCCTGACTTCTCATCATGCTGTACCAGGCAGTCATCTGGAACAGGCTACACCTTCAAATCCTACTAGCCCATCTCCCAATAGAAGCAGTTACTGGATTGGGCTGTCTGCAGTTTGCTACAGAGTTGTTTCATCTTAACCTGTCTTATGCCGTTTCCCCACCTTCTTGTGGCTCCTCATCACCGATCAGCCCCCTAGGGACCCACTTATTCTGATGCTGAACAAGACTGATTGGCCCTGACTTCTGTTTCCCCTTCCTAAGCTACCCAGTCTGCAGACTAGCATGGTTTCCAATAGCTTTGGGAGAACATTCTCCATCCTGTTTCTTGCCTAGGTGCCCAGGATTCCATCCTAGGTATCTCGGACCTTTGCTGATACTGTATCAACTCCTCTCTGCCTGGAGCAGGATGGCTATGCAACAGAACAGATAACCCTGACTGCCTGAATGCCACCCACATGACCAGTGATGCTCAGCAAAATAGAACCATCGGGCTGTTATTCCAATAGCACCTGCATCACTTCTCTTTGCAAAGAAAAATACAAATTTTAGACAGCCGGTAAGTATTAAATCCATACTGGTTCACAATACCACGTTCATACTTGCAGAGATATAGAAAAGGTCTTTAAGACACTGTACAGCATAGAACCTTAAAATCAAGTTGGAAGAAGTAAGATTTACATCAACATTCCAAGAGTTTATTCAGTGCTGGTGATGTGCATTATGTGAAAACATCAGCAAAAGTAGGACAGGCAGATAGAGACACAGCTACATATACCCATACTATATAGTTAGGCAGTAAATAGTGTAAATGAAACAGTGTGCTAGAAACAATCAGAGGCATTGGTAGCAGATAGGGGTCTAAGTCTATACTGGATGAGAAGAATAAAACCATTAGCTCATTTCGCTTCACTGTGTGAAGGTTGAAAGGACATGATGATGATTCAGGGCTTGGACAAAGTCTTGGGCACATGAGCAGATTAAACTCACACAAAAGATGGCTCCGATTACTTCCACACTCTCACACCTTGCTTAAGTAAAAAGCACCTCCTCCGATCCAATCCAAGAACTCTCAATACAAGAGGAGGCAAAAATTGACACCAGGAGGAAAAAACGTCTTACATATTACAATGATTTGTGGTCCTTCAAAGCTCAGTGCTACCCAACAAAATCTATTTCTCAATATTCAATTTATCTTATTAAATTGAAATTTTCTCTTTAGGGGGGTGATAACAAAAACAAATTGAGAAATATTGACTTAAGTCTTTTTAAGTCAAAGCTTTTTAAGGCCAAATTCTCATCAGAATTAAAAACTTTTGGGCGTCAAAGGATACTACCAAGGAACTGAAAAGACTAAAAAGTAGGAGAAAATATTTACAAATCATATATCTGTATGGAACTCGTACCCAGCAAATACAAAGAACAATTAAAATTTGACAGTAAAAAAGACAAATAACCCAATTAAAATAAGAGCAAAGGACTCAAACAGATATTTCTCCAAGAAAATATATAAAAGGCCAACAAGTACACAGAAAGATGCTCAACATCTTCCGTAATGAAGAAATTGAAAATAAAAACCACAATGAGATACCACTTCAAACCCACTAAGAATGACTATCATCAAAAAAGGGAAAAATAACCAGCATCAGCAAGAACGCGGAGCCCTGGAACCCTAACAGTTGCTGGCGGGAGTGTTAGTGGTGCACGCCCACTGTGGCGGGCAAGACAGTTCCTCTAAAGGGGGACATGGAATTACCACGTAACCCAGCAAACCAATCTCTGAGTATATGCCTAAGAGAACTGGAATGTGTTCACACAAAAGCTTGTACATACATGTTCATAAGCACATTATTCAAAATGGCCAAACAGTGCAAATAACACAAACATCCATCAATTAACGAGATGGATAAACAAAATGTGGTGGCTCCATGCAATGGAATTACAGTAAGTTCTGACTCAAATGAGTTCTTGGAAACTGTGACTCTAAGCAAAAGGACTTACAGCAGGTCCTTGAATAATGTAATTTCATTCAGCCTCATTTCATTATATTGATAGGAGAAAAGAAATTGGTTTCATTGTAAGTCATTTTACTTAAGGCCAGTTTCCAAGAACCCGTTGATGATATTAAGTGAGGATTTACTATATTTGGTAATAAGAAGGAAGGAAGCACAGGTACAGGTTACAACATGGATGAGCCTTGGAAATACACTACGTGAAAGAAGTCAGTCACAAAGCATTATGTATTGTGTGATCCCATGATTCTATTTACATGAAATGTCCAGAATAGGTAAAGTCATAGAAAAAGAGAGTAAATTAGGCCAGGCACGGTGGCTCATGCCTGTAATCCCAGCACTTTGGGAGGCCAAGGCAGGCAGATCACCTGAGGTTGGGAGTTTGAGACCAGCCTGACCAACATGGAGAAACTCTGCCTTTACTAAAAATACAAAAAAAAAAGCCAGGCGTGGTGGCACATGCCTGTAATCCCAGCTACTCGGAAGGCTGAGGCAGGAGAATAGCTTGAACATGGGAGGCGGAGGTTGCCGTGAGCCGAGATCGCACCATTGCACTCCAGCCTGGGCAACAAGAGTGAAACTCCATCTCAAAAAAAAAAAAAAAAGAAAAGAAAGAAAGAAAGGAAGAAAGAAAGTAAATTAGTAGCCAGGGTGTCTGGGGAAGAGGGGATGGAGTGACAAAACTGTGGAATTAAACAGTGGTTATGGTCGCACACTTTCTGAATATACTAAGCAACACTAAAAGATATGCTTTCAAGTGCTGAATTTTATGATATGTGAATGAAGTCTTTTTAAAAAATACTGATCAGATTATTTTTCCCCAGACAAACTTGGTAAGGGCTCACAGCATTCCTAAGATGCTGAGCAGAGGGAGGAGGTCATCGTGTCTTCTGCTCTTGCACTAGTGAGGAGAAGCGAGCCACTCTCCCCAGATGCTGCACCAGCCTAGACCTTGCAATTTTTCTGTTAAAACAAACAAAATAATCTCAAGTAAAAGAAGCATTTGGTCTGCTAGGATGTTGCCTCTATCGTCTGATTGCACAGGCTTAGTGATGAATCTATTGATCGTTCCCATCTCCTCTGCTAAGCAAGCATGACCATGCCTGATAACTGCTGAGACGATTAATCACTGAGCAGGGCTAGTGATATCAGGGGTGAGAGTGTATGAAATTAGAGAAGAGATAGACTCAGATTTCTATGAGGATTACGGAGAAAAGCATTCGTGGCTGTATTTACTCTCTGCTCATCCTCAGTAAAGGTTCCATAAGTGATGTTTCATCTTCCATTACCTTGCTCCCAAACAGGAAATACTAAAATAAGAGAAATGCCTTGAGAAAGCGACAGGTGCTGAGAGCCCAGGGTGAATCATCTGCCACTAACAACCTGTTTGAAGCAGAACGTTTTGCAGCATTACTCAAACTGAATTTACAGCTTCCATTCTCCGAAGATTATAGAGATTCTTCTTAACATAATCAGTAGCCATCACCTCTAAGATACAGAACTCTCTATTTGTGACTTCAAAAGGTTCTGAAGAAGAGTCTGTGGCTCCATCTCTTGCCAGTATCATTAAGGTCATTGCTTTGTTCTGCTGTAGGCTGCTATTGCGTAAGTACTTCGGAAGTGTGTGCCTGTGGGGTTTGATTGGTAAAAACAAGGAGGGAGAATTGAACTGGAGCTTGTCCAAGAAGTGGTAAAGGCAGAAGATAGGGATACTGGTGAAAATCTCAGCCATGCTGCAGGATTCATCTGTGATCGTGTGATAGGGAGAGGAGGACCCCCGCAAGCAGTTCCAGCCCTGTGGAGTCCTCATTGCCTTCAGTCTGTGGCAACTGTTTCTTAGGCAATGCACACTCAGAGCCCAGCAACCTTAAACTCCAGGCCATGTCTGCCCTCCTGTCCCCACAGCCAGTCCCCAGAGAGCCCTGCGGAGGCAGCACCTTCTCTTATCAGGGAGATTGAGGCTGAGTCCTCTCTCCAGGTCTCACTGGTTTTAGGGCTGGGGTGTTCATTGCCCAACCCTGTCCCTGCACCCTCCACCCCACACCCCTTCCCTCCTGCTGTTCCTTGACTTCATTTCCTTTTGTTTCAGTGTCACTGGAAAGAAGAGACAGCTGGTCGCCCTCCTCAGCCTAGCAGCCCCTTTTATTCTTGAAAATGGCTCTCCCATCACTAGAATAATTCATCTTATTCTGTCTCTTCCTCAAATTCAGTTTTCAGGCCCTAAAGCACAGTCGCTGTTTTCTACAGACACCTCCTCCTTAAGGGCTCTTTTCACTCTGTTTGTGGGCTCTCCAGTGGGACGCTTCTATTTATTGCACACTCATTATGGGAATGAGCATAAAGATCTAGAAACAGCCTTTCTGTCTGCATTATAATACCAATTCCTCACTAATTCCCCTTGCCCTTCCATTTAAAGAGATCTACCTCCTTTGCTTCCTGACAGACCCAGCAGACCCCCATCCCTTCCCACTAATGAGCTGGCTCTTCCTGCTAATTTAACCTCCACCTGCTCATCCCTCCCATCTGACTCTGGGCCGGGGGAGGCTGTCAGGTCCCAAAGAATAAGCCATAGTTGTTGACGTCCCAGGGGAATCGTCCGAACTCCTGAGACAGAACAATAGTTAGTGGTGATGGCAAACTTCAAGTCTCAAATCTTAGAACAGAAGGAAAGTAAAAAAATCAGCAAAAACTAGACATCCACATATCAAAAGTAGTTTTGTTTCATCTGAAACAGATTTACAAGAGTTATAAGGGGGTAATGGAAAGTCTAATTTCTTTTCACTATTATTGGAATTCTGTCTCCTGGTATTATAGAGAGACTATGCCATCTACTCTAACACCCTTTGCTGCCAGCAGAACCGTCTGAGATGCTGCTGAGTTCATTTCATCGGGGATGCACTGAAGACTCTCGAGAACCACATTTCACCCATGGCCATCCTCCGGCCAAGATTTTCACTTGGAAATCTCCTCTTTCCACCTGCATCTTGTTCAGGATGCTTTTCATCACACATTTTTTACAAAAGCATGTCAAGAGCCACTTCAAAATTAGTCTGAAATGATGTCTTACCATATAGACTAATGATTTTTCCAGCAAGGTTCTCTTTCATTTCAGGCTCAGTGGCTTTTTTTTTTCCTTGAAGCCTATTTAAATCCATGTAATGACATTTCCTATACAGAAAGTGGGTGCCTTTAGATACCTCCTGAACTCTTCAGGCTTCAGGAACTTCCCTTCCTTCCCCTTGTTTTCTTCATGCCTAATAAGGGCTGCACCTGCCGTGTCCTGTCGACATCTGTTTATTTCAATGACCTGAGTATCTCAGCTTCCTCCCTTATATCTTCTGCACAGGCCACAGATGTGATCATCAGCATGACACATCCGTCACTCACAGGAACACAGCTAGGTGGTAAGGTCTGCTCATGAGGAATGGTTAATTTCAGTTGATTTTCATACATTCCCTTATTTCATTGAAACCAAAGGCACTGGCTGGCCATAACCAGGCCAGGAATGGGGTACTTTCTTTGGACTAAAGACAGAAGGGAATGTAACTGACCAACGAAGGGACAGTACTGGACAGTGCGCACGCCAGCTAATTGAGTTGACATGCAGCTTTGCTTTGTCTCAGATGCTAGCAAGGGCGTTATAATTAGATTTTCCTGTCCTTGTGGCAAAATAAGGGTCAATTGTCTTGTGTGCCCAGTCATGATTGTACCACCCTTACTGCAGGTTTAATCCATATGCTGAGAAATTATGTGGGGATGAAATGCACACTGGCATTAGAGAACGACTCCAGATTGTTCTCAGTGGTAGGATTTCATCAAAAACTAAGTGCCGGTTTACATGAATTTACATCTAAAATGCAAATCCCAGAGTTCCCCGATGGAGAGCAAAAGAAAGTTGAAGGCAGCTAGCTTCCTTCTTTATCTCAAAAGCAGAGATCCCATTGCCCTTTACAGTGGAAAAAAAAAAACAAAGATGTTTCCATAGGCAGCCCCACACACAAAATATAGAACACTCAGTTATGTGAACACAGGCCCCTTTATCCTCCCCAGTAGTAATTCTGAGCCTTTGCATCTTCCAGCTGTACTTGGTTAACACGGCAGACTCAGTCCCCTCATCAACTCCCTGTTACCACAGGGACACAGGCGGTGCTGGGAGGGGTCACTTCCTTTTCCAATAAAACCAGGACTACTGGGGACAAATGTTAACAGTTGGCCAAGGTCGTCTGACACTTCTTGGAGAGGATTAGGCTAGGTCTGTTGAGTGGCCTTAGTTCAACATCCATTTTTCACAGCTTAGGAACAGACTGGAGTCAGAATCAGCATTAAAGATAAAAAATGTGCTCGTGTGCGTGCGTGTGAGTGCGTGTGTGTGCATGCGTGTGTGTGTATGTGTGTGCGTGCATGTGTGCGTGCATGTGAGTGCATGTGTGTGCATGCATGTGTGCATGCATGCACACGTGACTGCACATGCGTGTGTGTGCGTGCGTGTGTAGTATGTGTGCATGTGTGTGCATGTGTGCATGCGTGTGTGTGCGCACGCGTGCATGTCAGCACTTGTGGTGGCAATCTTCTATGTATTAAGCAATGTACCCATACTTCGCTTTCTTCAATTATTATGGGTCTCCCTTTTGAGCAGTGAATAGAGAAGAGGGTAGATACAGATCTATCAGTGTCTCTATTTTCCCTTTATTTTCTTTGTGGACTCACAGGTTTAGTTTACATAAAATGGATTATATCATTATGCTAATTTAAAGTGCAGTCTTTTTCATTTTCTTTTTTCTTGCCTCTTTCTGTTTTTTTTTTTTTTCTTCCCTATTACTTCCATTTCATGGAAGCCCTCTCCCTACCGCTTCCTAAGAAAGTCAAGGTGCCACCTTCTAGGCATTCTTACATACTCATGCACACACATACAACTCACACACTATTGGTTTTACAGAAATAAAAAGATATTATGCATGCCTTTCTTTCCACTTAACCGTACTGTGTATAAATCTTCCTAATCCCTCTGCTATAGCTTCTCATGCATTGTTTTCAATAACCGCATACTTGTAGCTGGAATAATTCAACCATTCAGCAATTCCACTACCGATCAACAATTAAATACTTATCAGGTTTTGCCACCTCACAATAATATCTGTGTCCATATGTGACTGCAGGACTCAGTGTTCCTGTCTGTGTAAAGGGTTCCCAGGAGGGAGATTGTCGAAGACACAGGCATGAGTATTGCTAACTATAATCGCTGTTCCCGAAGGAGGCAGCACTTCATGTGTCATCAGAAATGTTCCTGCTCACACTCTCTCTGCAGCATCCCTAGCAGTGGGTTCTTTGCTCTATTTTAGCTTTTGTCAGTGGGATGTGTGTGAAATGATAGTTCCTTTTTATGTTATTTGCATTCCCCTGAGGCTGGTGAACTTGATCTTTTCATATGCTTATGAATCATTTAGATTTGCTCTTGTCTGGATTTGCTATTCAGATCTTTGCCAATTTGTTTTTGGAGTTGCTTATCTTTGTTAGTCGATTTAGAAAGCTCTGTATATGCCTTAAATGTGTCCTGGTTAAAGCTTCTGGCTTCAGAAGCCCAACTTGGTGGGAGTGGGGAGGGGTCTGCATCTCAACCCCGCCTCTCAGCGGCTCCACTGCTTCAGCCACAACCTACTTCTCTGGACCTCAATTTCTCATGTTTAGGTTGAAGATGGAAGCGTGCCCACCTCACAGGCAAGCCAAAAGACACGTTAGGTGGATAAAAACATTTACCACACAGAGCAGGTTAATTTAAGCCATCGTTTCTATTTATTTGGTTTATGATATATTTTGATGTATAAAAGTTTGTAATGTTTATGTTATGAAATTGTTTTTTTAAAGCTTCCATTTTTACCTGACCTGGTAAGAAAAGTGTCTGGAAAGTACCCATCTCCTCTCCACCTGTGACACACCTGTCCCAGCAGGGTCATGGATTTCTTACCAGAAGTGAGATTTCCTTGTAAGGCACAAATCTCCTCCAGTTCCTGCTGGCTTCAATCCCTCCCCACAATGAGTTTCCATATTTTTTCCAGAGTTTATCAAGTTTATTGTGGATTTCTATGATGAGTTAAGGGAGCCCTATGGATCAAGGGTATTGGGAAAGAAAAAACGCCCTAAGGCAGCCTTCACATGCAGGCCAATAACTTCCCTTCTAGGCTAGCTTACAATAATAAAGTGGAATCAGGCAAAAGCAATTTAAATCATGCTTTTTATTTTTCCAGTACTACTGACATGGTCTGGCCCTGTGTCCCCACTCAAACTTCATCTTTAATTGTAATCTGAATCATAATCCCCGTGTGTTAGGGAAGGGACTTCGTGGAAGGTGATTAGTCATGGGGACAGTCTCCCCACGCTGTTCTCATGATAGTGAGTGAGTTCTCCTGAGATCTGATGGTTTTATAAGGAGCTTTCCCCTCCTTGCTCAGCACTTCTCTATCCTGCTACTATGTGAAGAAGGATGTGTTTGCTTCTCCTTCTGCCATGATTTTGAGTTTCCTGATGCCTCCCCAGCCATGCAGAGCTGTGCATCAATTAAACCTCTTTAATTTTTAAATTATCCAGTCTCAGGTATTTCTCCATCGAAGCATGAAAATGAACTAATACAACTATCAATAGCTTTCCTTGGCTTAAAGTGTTGATTTGTAAATAAGTGGTTTTTGTTATTTTTTCAACTATTTAATAGAAAATTGCATTTGCACGGTGCTTTTGAATAATTGTTGTTACTATTCTATTTTTCCCATGAAATAAGGACTGTAAGAACCCTTGTTTTGTTGCGAAAAAATTATCTAAACGTTAATATCAACCCTTGCCTTTTGGCAATGACTTTGTCATATCCTTCCTTGGCCATCTTTCTTACTGCCACTCTTATTTTCATTATTATCCATCTTTGACTAATTATTCTTCTTTGCAATTAACTCCTTTGGTAAGAAAAATCAATGCAAATTAATAGAATTCCTTTATATTTAATTGCTTAATTACTGTTTTTAACTAAGATTGCAAATCATTTTGGCAAATATACATTATTATGCATTTTGTTGCCAATGAATCAAGAGATTAAATTAATGATTTAATTGATTAACTCCAGTTAATGATGGTAATTAATATTGACTGCACCAGTTTACAGATGAATGGAAAGCCCATCTTTCCATCCTATTTGATTTCATCGTATTCTCTTTCAGACTCAAATGGGAAAAAAGTCTTCAAAGGAAAAGCTACTAGTTACGCATTCTAGCAGTGCTGCACAACCAATTGTTTTAGACTAAAAACATGTACCTGTAATCCCACCTCTTTTGTACATAACTCCTCATGACTAAAGAAGATACAGTGAAAATGCTAAAATTGGCATTTGTTGTCAAGGCCAGGGTCTGTGATACATTGTTTAATACCCTTGACACTCAGCAGAGGCTTAAAAAGTGTTTACACAAAATTGGAATATAGCTAGTGTTCTCTGAGCATCTTACCTTGACAGATGTTGACACTTCAGTGCCATTTTGTGTCATGCCTTCTATGGTACTGCAGATCCAAAAACCTTTAACAATCCTTCTTTGGGCAACAAACAGCTTCTATGCACTAAGTCTGGCATTTGAAACCCTCATCCCTCTTTTCAACCCAGTCTAGCTCAATTATACTAAATGTATCTTCACCTGGGTTTCTGGAACCACTCCTTCCTACCTCTCACTCTCCAGACTCACTTAAGTGCCTGCCCAAAGGCTCAGCCCTGCTCAGATCACTTCACTCTCAGTCAGACACATCGGTAGTTCTGAGAAGGAAGCCCAGAAGCTAAGCCTATCTCTTATGCTCTCCATAATCTGGTCTCAGCCTGTCTCTCCCTATCTCTTACTCTTCCACTATTCCCCCATCTCCACTTTCTGACCGACAGAACTGCTCCTAACTCTTGTCCAAACTTGTCTCATAGGCATTCAAGTTTTTGACAGCTCCAGCTAAACACTACACCTCCAGGGCATATGGTGTGCAAGATATTTTCCATGCTTCTAAACCCACCTCAGAAGCTATCCCTCCTAAAGCCTTTACTAGGAAATTATTTCTTGGTTTTGAGGCCCCCTAGAGTTTCTCTGATAGACCCCATACTCCTCATGCCTGTCAACTGCTCAGACCTCAGTCCCATGATGCTGACAAATGGCAGGGCAGGCATGCTTTGGGATTTGGCAAAAGAAAGCTGCCACATGCAAGGTCAGGTTCCATTTCCAGGAGGAGCCAATGACAAAGGCCCAGCCCCACTGCCCCAGTAGGTGGAAACTAAAAGTCTTCTCAGCTCCAGACCTCCCCTAAGGTCCATGACCAGGTGAAGTCTCTGCTGTGGCTACTTAACGTCTCAGTTCCCTCTTCTGCCCACTTCTGCTGCCTTCCCTCCTCTATAGATGTGAATCCCCAACAACTTCCAAATTAACGTTTTGCACACAAATCTCCATCTCAGAGCTGCTTCCTAAGACGCCCAACCTGCAACACAAAATTATCTGGTAACCCCTTGAGGTTAAGGAACATCTCCCGGTCAATTCTGTATCCTACAGAGCAATGTTTTACATTAAATATCAGAAGATTCTGTACACGTATGTCACATTGAGTTGCTTCGTTATAATAAACGAAGATGAACTACTTGATGAAGTAATTGCAAACTGTGCTGCCTCTTCACATTGATAAGCCAAGAAGAGTTGGGAAAGTGGCAGAAAGGTCAAGCAGCTCTAAAACATGTTTTACCACTTCCCATAGGCCAAACCTCAGAGTGTTCAGTTCATTATTATTACAATGTCATTATAAAGCAAGGCAGCAGCTTCAAAATGTGCAAGCAGGTGAGAAGTGTTCACTAAGGATATAGCCAATGAGGGGCTGACTTTGGCAACATGGCAGAAGAGGAGACTCCTATCACTCCAGTCACACAGACACACTGAGTGAACCACACATGGACCAATTCCCTCTAAGAGAAATCCGGAATTCAGTTGAAAGACTCTCACATACTGGCTGGCACAATAGCTCATGCCTGTAATCCCAACACTTTGGGAGTCTGAGGCAGGTAAACCACTTGAGGTCAGGTGTTCAAGACCAGCCTGGCTAACAGAGTGAAACCCTGTCTCTACTAGAAATACAAAAATTAGCCAGGCATGATGGTATGCACCTGTAATCCCAGCTACTTGGGGGGCTGAGGCAGGAGAATTGCTTGATCCCGGGAAGCAGAGGTTGCAGTGAGCTGAGAAGGCACCATTATACTCCAGCCTAGATGACAGAGCAAGACTCTGTCTTGAAATAAATAAATAAAGACAAATAAATGTAAATCACTATGCTCCATGGAAATTGCATGGAAAAGTAAATAGATCATGCCGCTGCACTCCAGCCTGGGTGATAGAGTGAGACTGTCTAAAAAAAAAAGACTCTCACACTGGACAACTAAAAAAAATACACAGAGAAATGAGTAGCAAAAGCAGAGCAACATGAAAATATGTAAAAAAATATAAAATTTCTTGCAGAAGTAAGAATACATTCAACTCAGAAAACTCTCATAACAGAATGGTCGTGTGGAAGTTAATCATATAATTAGTATGAAGGCAAAAAAAAAAACCCAAATTATATAAATTGACAATAGCTACAATAATTTGTTAAGGGAAAAAAATCTATAAAACATGCCATTAAAAACAACTTAGACAAGGAGCAAAAGCATAGTTTGAACAAGTGATCAAAGTTAATTTATAACCAAGCTCAAACTGGCCTGTTACTAGTATGTTTTATGTAAGGCTCACAGTAACCACAAAGAAAAACCACAAATGATACAAAGAAAGGATTCAAAGCATACTACTATAGAAATTTACCTGACCACAGAGAAAGACAGCAAAAGACAAAGAAACAAAGGATCTACAAATTAATAGAAAACAATTGACAAACGGCAATAGTAAGTCCTTACCCATCAATATGACTTTGAATAAAAACAGACTAAATTCTCCAGTTAAAAGACATAGAGTGGCTGAATAATTTTTTTAAGACCCAACTGTATGCTTCTTACAAGAGACTCATTTCACATCTAAGGACACAATAGACTAAATGTGAAGGGATGAAGACAATATTGCACGCAAATGGAAACCAAACGAGAGCAGGAATAGCTATGCTTATATCAGAGTGAAAATATTTTAAGTCAAAAACCATAAAAATAAGCAAAGAAAGTCATCATATAATAATAGGTCAATTTATTAAGAAGCTGTAACAATTGTAAATATATATGCACCCAAAATCAGAGTACCTAAATAAATAAAACGATATTAATGGATCTGAAGAGAGAAAGAAACTACGATACAATAATCATAGAAGACTTCAATACCCCAACTTCAACATTAAACAAACCATCTAGACAGAAAATCAATAAGAAGCAATTCGACTGGACTATGAGACCAAATGGACCTGACTGAGATGTGCAGCACATTTCACCCAGCAGCACCGGAATACACATCCTTCTCAAGTGCACATGAAATATTCCCCAAGAAAGATCATATGTTAAGCCACAAAACAAGACTTAATAAATTTAAGAAGACTGAAATCATATCAAGAACAACTACATAAAACTAGAAATCAAAACCAGAAAGAATGTTGGAAAACTCACAAGTATGTGGAAATAAAACAAATTGTTTCTGAATAACCAATGAATCAAAAAAAAAGAAATTAAAAAATATATTGAGACAAATGAAAATGGAGGCATATCAAAATTTATGGAATGCAGTAAAGCAGTCCTGAGAGGAAACTTCATAGCAATAAATACCTAAGTCAAAAGAGAAGAAAAATCTCAAAAAACTTAACTTTCCACCTCAAAGAACTAGAAACAGAAGAACAAAATTAGCTCAGACTTAGCAAAATAAAGGAAATAACAAAGATTAGAGCAGAAATAAAAAAATAGAAACTAGAAAAATAACAGAGAGCGTCAACATAACTAAATGTTGAGTTTTTTTTAAGATAAACGAAATTGACAGTTATACTAATAAAGAAAAAAGAGAAAAGACTCAAATAAATAAAATCAGAAATGAAAGAGGAGACATTACAATTAGCACTACAGAAATATAAGGGATCGTAAGAGACTCCTGTGAACAACTATGCACCTACAAATTGTATAACCTAGAAGAAATGGATACATTTCTAGAAACATGCAACCTACCAAGACTCAATCAGGAAGAAGCAAAAAATCTGAACAGAACAATAGTGAGTAAGGAGATTGAATTAGTAATAAAGTCTCCTATCAAAGAAAGACTCACAACCTCATTCCTATACTGCTGAATTCTACCAAACATTTTTTAAAGACCTAATGCCAACCCTTCTCAAACTATTCAAATGATTGAGGAGGAGGAAATACTTTCAAACTCCTTCTAGCATTATGCTGACACCAAAGCCAGGCAAGGACATTATAAGAAAAGAAAACTACCAGCCAATATCTATTATGAACATAGATACAAACATTCTCTAAAACATACTAGGAGAGCAAATACAATGGCACATTAAAAGTTCATTCACCATGATCAAGTGAGATTTAGCCAAGGGATGCAAGAATGGTTCAACATATGTAAATTAATAAATACAATATATCACATTAAGAAAATGAAGGACAAAAACCACACGATCATTTCAATAGATGCAGAAAAAGCATTTGACAATATTTAACATCTGTTAATGATTTTAAAAACTCTCAACAAAATAGTTAAATAAGGAATATATCTAAATATAATATAGGCTATATAGGACAACCTCACAGCTAACATTGTACTCAATGATAAAAAGCTTAAAGCTTTCCCTCTAAGATTAGGAGCAAAGCAGGGAGTCCCACTCTTGCCACCTCTATTCAACATAGTTCTGGAAGTCTTAGCCAGAGTAGCTGGGCAAGAAAAATAAACAAGGCATTCTTATATGAAAGAAAAAAAAGATATTGTTTCTGTTTGCTGACAACATATTATTTTCTATATTATAATACAGAAAATATATAGAATATAGTTATATATACATTATATGTAATATGGAAAATCCTAAAGACTATTATCATGCTTATTAATAACAAGATCATTTTTTATATTACAATATAGATTATATATAATTTATATATAACTATATGAATTATATATGAATAATAAATTATATATAACTTTGTTGTATATAAAATTATATATAATATTATTGTATATGAAATGAATAGCATAAAATTTTAATATTAGATGTAAAATTTATAATGTAAATTATAATATAAATTTTATTATATAAAATATACAATATAAAAAATTTTATATATTATATATAAGATTTACAATATAAATTATAATATAATTTTATATACAATAAAATTGTTATGAAATATGAAATTTTGTTTTATATTTAATCTTATTAAATATGAAATTTTAAATGATATATATTATATATAAATATAGTCTCTATATTTCTATATTATATAGATTTATACATAATATATAAATACAATCTAAATTATAGTATAGAAAACCCTAAACACTCCATCAAAAATTGTTAAAATTGATAAAGTCAGTCAACTTTCAGCTTACAAAATAAACATACAAAAATCAGCTTACTTATACACTAACAATGAACTATCCAGAAAAGAAACTTTAAAAACTCCCATTTACAATAACATAAGAAAATAAGAAAAATAAAATACTTAGGAGTAAATTAAACAAGGAGGGGAAATATCTGTACACTAAAAACTGTATGATATTGGTGACAGAAATTGAAGAACACATAAATAAATGGAAAAATAGCTCAAGTTCATAGATTGGAAAAATTAATATTCAAATGTTCATACTACTCGAAGCAATCTACAGATTCAATGTCATACCTATCATCAAAATTCCAATTTTGTCATTCACAGAAATAGAGAAGGCAATTCTAAAATTTGTGTGAAACCAAAAAAGACTCTAAAGATCCAAGGCAATCTTGAGCAAAAACAAACAAACAAAAACAAAAAACAAAGCTAGAGGTATCACAATCCCTGATTTCAAAAGCTACTATAGTAAAAACAGCATGGTATTGACATAAAAACAGGCACATTGACAAATGCAACAGGATAGAGAGCCCGGAAATAAACCCAAATATTTGCAGTCAGTTGATTTTCAACAAAGGTGCCAAGAAACACAATGGAGAAAAGACCATCTCTTCAGTAAATGGTGTTGGGGAAATTGTATATCCACATGCAGGAGGATGAAATTCCATCCTTATCTCAAAACATATATAAAATCAACTCAAAGTGGATAAAAACCTTAAATACAAGGCCTGAAACTATAAAGCTGCTATAAGAAAATATAGAGACATGCTCCATAACATTGTTCTGGGCAGTGATCTTTTGGCTACGGCTCTAAAAGCATCAGTCAACAAAAGCAAAAATAGGTAAATGGGATTGCACCCAACTAAAAACCTTCTGCACAGCAAAGGAAACAACAGAGTGAAGAGACAACCCACAGACTGGGAGAAAATATTTGTAAACCATGCATCTAATAAAAGATTAATATCCAAAACCATATAAGGAACTCAAATAACTCAAAACAAATAACCTGATTAAAAAATGAACAAAGGATCTGAACAGACATTTCTCAAATGAAGAGATACAAGTGCTCAAGAAGTATATGAAAAATGCCCTACATCACTAATTATTAGAGAAATGTGAAACAACACCTCAATGAGAGATCACCTCACACCTGTAAGAATCGCTATTATCAAAAAGACTAATGATAACAAAGACTGCTGGTGATGTGGAGAAAAGAGAACCCTCATTGGCGAGCATGTAAATTAGTGCAGCCTTTTTGAAAAATGGTATGAGGTTCCTCAGAAAACTGAAAATAAAATACTATAGTATCCAGCAAACCCACTTCTGGGTATATATCCAAAAGAACTAATATCAGTATGTCAAAGATATATCCACTTTCCCGATTCACTTCAGCACTATTTACAGTAGTAAATTGCATCAACCTAAGTGTCCATTAATGAATGAATGGATAAAGAGAATTCAGCGTGTATACACACTGAAATGCTAAAAAGAAGAAAGTTTGTCACATGCAACAGCACAGATGGAACTGAAGGACATTATGCTAGATGTGATGAGCCAGAAACAGAAAGAAAACTACTGTATGATCTCACTCAGATGTAGAATCTTTAAAAGTTGATCTCATAAAAAGAGAGTAGAAAGGTACAGAGGCTGGAGGGAAGGGATGGGAAAGGAGATGTTGTTCAAAAGGTACAATGTCCCCATCAGACTGGAAGAATACCTTTTCCTGATTGAGGGCACTACATTTTGACCACAGTTAATAATGTATTGTGCATTTCAAAATTACTAAAAGAATAGATTTCTAATGTTCTCACCACATAAAAAAAGATAAGTTGGTGACGTGATGGATGTTAATTAGCTGGATTAATTCTTTCTACGATATATAGACAGATCACAACATCACAGTGTACCCAATAAATATACATTATTATTTGTCAATTAAAAATAAATTTTAAAATGAGATATAGCCCATGGATTGGCTGCTTTATGTTTATCTCCTTTCCCCATTTTATATCTGACCAACTATAAATCTATAATTTTATATAAGCTATATTTATTCTATAAACATTAATTTTTATTTCTTTCTGAGAGGCAGGGCTGGGCTGAATCTCAGTATTACCCCAGGGCTAACTATGTATCACATAACAGTGCTGGCCAACACTTGCTGGGTTCAGACTCCTGTTACAAAATATTACATGTGTAGGATTCAAAACTAATTGCGCAATTCACTTACGTTGACATCTATTTGTGGGTTCAATGGTACGTGCTATAGATAGAATTGCATCAGGCAAAAACACCTTTGGGGACTCACAATTCACAGAAAACAAGAAAGTGTTTTGACATAAATACCAATAACTCCTCAGACCTTGGCTAGTCCAGGTACCACAGTCTCCGTCATTTCCAGAAAGTGTGCAGGGGCCAAACTCAGCCCCCAGCATCTTCCTCCAGCAGTGCTTCCCATGTTCTGCTGTAATTTCTTACCAGGCACCGTGCTGAGTATTTTCTAAGAGCCAGGAATTGTGCTGAGTGTTTTATACTTTGGCTCATTTAATTCTCAGTAAATCTCTGCAAGATTAGTATAATTATTGCTATTTTATGGATGAGAAAATTGGGGCTTAGAGATTTCAAGTAATTGGCTCAAGTCTCCACTGCCCATAGGTGGAGCAGAGATGATACCTCCTTGCTCCCTGTGTGCCCAGCGGCACTGCCTCTCCTGCTTGCTGAGGTCTTCCTGTCCCCAGAACCCCACTCAGCAAGACTGCGTGTCCCCATGGCAGGAAGAGTATCACCATGGTCATTTGACCCTTTCGCACCCAGCTGGGCTTAGCCAAAGGTATCTGCTCTTTACATCTCTCTTCTTTTTCCTGGGTCATGCGCCAACCAAGCATGATCTTCTCATGGTGATGACAGAATTGCCAGGGAGCCAGCACCAGGACACAAGCACGTTTTAAGCCCTTGTCCCCATCATGTCTGTCCATGTTCCAGGACCAACAGAATATTCCAGGGATGTGCAGCATAGGGTGGGATGGAGTATACGTGGTTCTGAACACTAAGGAATTCTACCATGAGACCACCACTGTGTCCATGTGTGCTGCTAAGTGTGGCTGCCATCTGCTCTGCATGTACTGTTCATTCTGCAGGTGAGTCATAGAACAAACCCCAGCCTGGCCCATTTCTGCCTCTGGAATATTTGGTCACTGTGGAATCAATAAGCCACTTTAAATAGAACAGTATGAAAGATACACGAGTTGCAAAATAAATACTTTAATCCAAAGCATAAAACCTTTTTATACTATTCGTTGCTTTGGATCATCCGTGCCTCTATTCCCTTTATCTACATCATCAGTCGAGATGTGTTCTAGTTCTGAATTATTCCGTTGCCACATTTCAGGTCAGTTCTCATATAAGCATTTTGGCTATAGTCATCCCTGCCAGACCTAAACTAATAAATTCTAGGGGTCGTATTTACGGTATCATTTCCCCTCAGCATCAAAGTCACCTTATTTTAGTAAATCTAGCATATTAATGATAGATACACGATCAATACATAGTAAAGAATCGGTAGGTAAGTAGTAAGAAGAAAATGATGTGGTATAGATTTATTAGCATGGTTATGTTTATGATTTTAATGTTATAAATTTACCTAATGTTTATGATGCACCCAGTAAATAAGAGGATAAAATGTAACCAGGCTACCTGAGAATCAGAGCCACAGACAGCAGTATATGGCTTCGTGCCACAGCTGCAGTGAAATACTGCTGTGTCACCTGGTAGCAACAGTCAACACCATTAAGAGAAGCAGAGCAGAGACAAGGAGCCGTGTCTTGTAGCACAGGGAGCCTGTGAGAGCCAGAGAGAGAGAAGTGAGGGCTCCGACATGACAGGTGTCAGCTAGTGAGCTGGCAGAGCATGGAAACAGGAAGTTCTCATTGTTCAAACCCGGTGGCTGCACTGGGAAGCATCAGAGCGAGCTGGATCTCAGAGAGCTGGGGCCGGCCACAGCTTCAAGTGGTCTCATTCAGCAGCCTCCCCCTCAACTTCCTAGAGGGAGAAACAAGCCATCTAGGTTGGGATCTGGCGCTGTGCAGCTTTGGGGAGCAACAGGGCATTGCTTGTGCTTCCTCGGATGTGGAGACAACGAAAGGGGAGTTCTTGAAACACCACGGCTGGCATTCTTGGCGTCACTTTCCTCTCCCTGAGGGGGCATGATTATGTTTATTGGAGTCTCCTTTTATTGTGCAACAGGGACATTGCTCCCCCCTGCTCCTGCCCCACCCCCCTCAACCTTTAAGAACAAAGAATGTATCTTATAATAACAGCTATTGCTTTTCTGGAGTGTGATGAAGCACACGGTCTCTCAAGTCCATGAAAGGTACATGGAGCTGACAATCACATTTTAAAAAGCTCAGCATCACTGATCATTAGAGAAATGCAAATCAAAACCACAATGAGATGCCATCTCACACCAGTTAGAGTGGCAATTATTAAAAAGTCAAAAAACAACAGATGCTGGTAAGGTTGTGGAGGAAAAGCAGCGCACACTGTTAGTGGGAGTGTAAATTAGTCCAACCGTTGTGGAAGACAGTGTGGTGATTCCTCAAAGACCTAAAAACAGAAATACCATTTGACCCATCAATTCTATTGCTGGATATATACTCAAAGGAATATAAATCATTCTAACGCAAAGACACAAGCATGCATTTATTCATTGCAGCACTGTTCATAATAGTAAAGACATAGAATCAATCTAAATGCCCATGAATGGTAGGCTGGATAAAGAAAATGTGGTACATAAACACCATAGAATATTATGCAGCTATAAAAAAAGAATGAGATCATGTCCTTTGCAGAAGCATAGTTAGAGCTGGAGGCCATTATCCTTAGCAAACTAATGAAGGAACAGAAAACCAAACGCCACATGTTCTCCTTTATAAGAGGGAGCCAAATGATGAGAACACAGGGACACATAGAGGCGAACAACACACACCAAGACCTATGGGAGGGTAGAGGGTGGGAGGAGGGAGAGGGTCAGGAAAAATAACTAATGGACACTACGCTGAATACCTGGGTCAAAAAATAATCTATACAGCAAACCCCAATGATGCAACTTTACCTACATAACAAACCTACGCATATACCCCAGAACTTAAAACAAAAGTTAAAGAATAACAAAAAAAAAAAGATCAACCTTGTGAATCTGAGAGTAAGCAAATTATGTCATGATTTTAACCTGCCTCTCATTATGCGAGCCTGAACAATCGTATGTTTACTGGTGAGCTGAATTTCTGTCTTCGTGTGTTGTTCTCTTTTTATTCATTTAGTTACTTATTCTTTCAACATGTATTTATCGAGCGCCTTGTTTCTCAACAAACATGTCGAGATTGCTTGCTTCTGGGTGTATCTGGAGGACAGCAGTGAACATGTCACAGGTTTACTGCAGGAGCTGGCACACTACGGTCTGTGGGCCAAATTTGGGCCACTTTCTAATTTTGTAAATAAAGTTTTGCTGGAACATCACACACACACAAGATCCAAGCAGTGAGTGAGACAAAGCATGTGATTAAGGTACAAACAGAGAAGGAAAGGAAACACCCGTTCCACCTACCTAGAGGGCAAAGCAATAGCTTCTCAGCATCTGAAGCTGAGGAGGGAATATATGCCAGCCCTTCAGCCCATGATGCTGATGAGACAGACATGAACAAAACCAGTAATAGCTTCACTTGCCTGAAATGTAAAGAGAAATGTCAAGGAAAGGGCAAAAAGCAACAGTGGTGTCCACACAACAAGTACATTGACTGCAAGGTAAAAAAGCACAGGGAAGACCAGTGCTCCTCGAGGGCTCATCACAAAGGCTTGAGCCTAGGCAAGAAACGAGACAGATATAGCATCCCGGGAAGAAAACCATGAGAATACTGCTTTAAAAATTAAAGTGATATCCATCTGTGTCATTTAAGATAAAAAATAAGAAACTTGTCCTGGTGCTGTGGCTCACACCCGCAATGCCAGCGATTTGAAAGGCCGAGGCGGGAAGATCACTTGAGGCCAGGAGTTCGAGATCAGTTTGGCCAACATGGTGAAACCTCATCTCTACTTAAAATACAAAAATGAAGCGGGCATGGTGGGGCATGCCTGTAGTCCCAGATACTCTGGAGGCTGATACATGAGAATCCCTTGAAACTGGGAGGCAGAAATTGCAGTGAGCCGAGATCACATCACTGCACTCTAGCCTGGGTGACACAGTGAGACTCTGTCTCAGAAAAAAAAAAATGAAGAAGAAACTTGGATACGAGCAGGATAAAACATTAGAATAAGCCTGATCCAAAAATGTTTATGGATATAAATGCTGGAACATAAAATCCAGTCTGTGTTTATTTCATGCCAATGGCATGCTGGGAGAGTCTGTAGCCGCCTGCAGTGGCATCCAGCACAGCGCAGGGCCTTCCCTGGAGGACGTTCACAGCCTCACCACTGAAGGCAGGCAGCGTACTGCAGCATTCTATCATTTCTAAACTGCCACCACAAACAATTTCAAACAACTCTGACACAGGAAATTTCTCACTCAGTCACAGAACAGATAAATCCAAATTTCTGAAATGGACAGGTGCAAAAGAGAGAAGATTTGATGTGGATAAATATGTGGCAAAATAGCCAGAGGGAAGCAGTCGGCCTTGATAGAGAAAGAGGTACAGCCATTTGGAAGAAAAACCAGAAATGCCTGGGCAGGTAGGGAGGGTAATGAATTGTGTGGGAGAACCGCGCAGCTATGCTGCCAACGATGATGAATTCCCTCCCGCAGCAGGAAGAAAGGCATTTAGAATTAATGGGCAAAAATAGCCCCTTATTGGGTCTTGGCAAATCCATTTTGAAATCTTTTGTTCTCCTTTGAATCTCCTATTTTCAAAGGGAGCTTGAAACATTAGTAGGAAAGGCACAGTCGTGGGAGATTATGTGATCCTTGTATCGGCTAGAACCAAAGTCCCCAGAGAATGGCTTGATCAGGGAAGAAGACATTGAGAAGGATGAGAACAACATCGCTCCTTCCAAATTAAGATGATGTAACATGGTCATGGACCCTGCTCATGTTTAGTCCGAACCTGAGTTTTAGCTGTGTCCACACGATGGAGTCTGGCCATTCGTTTGGTGGTCTCCAATGTCATAAAGAATATTGAGAAATGCAGTTAACAGGTTACCAGAAAAAGACAGTCTTTACAAACACCTGAGTATGTACCAGTGACTGACTTTTCTCTGCTCTAATACACTGTCTAGGCCAGTAGTTCCCAAACCTGTCTGTGCATTGGAATCACCAGGATAGCTTCAAAACAAACTGAAAACTGAGTCTCCACCTGAGATTAGAATTTTACTGGTGTGGGACATGGCTACGCTTTGGAATTTTCACAAGATTCCCAGGAGATTCTAATGTACCCACGAGTTTGGGAGCCATTGATGTAGACAAGCTTTGTTTAACATGTGGGGTGTGGATAGTAGGATGGCACCTGAACACACCTGTAGAAGCGGTAGTGATAGCAATGGAAGCTCAGGGGTATCAGCTGCAGGAGTGACAGGAGGAGCCTGCTGATGGAATGCCTCCCCCGTGCCAGACATCCTCTCAGACCTTAGCGTAAAGGATTCCAGCAGACACATTCAAGTAGGGTCATTACTTCAAATCCCCAATTTACAGATGAGAAGACAGAGGCAGAGGGCAACTCTGCCACTGACCACAATCACAGAGCCAGAAGGAGGCAGGACAGGGTTCCCAGTTGGACCTGGACAGAGACCCATGGCACTATTGTGCCTCACTCGGAAGGACAAGCAGGATGCGGGTACTACATCACCTGAAGGCTGCTCCAGCTGCCTGTTCTTGACTGCCCTCCACCTAAGCCACCCTATCCCTTCTAGTGTGACCTACCCTAGCACTGTCTTCCCCATGCAATGCCTGCTCCTCTTACCCTCCATCCCGAGGGGAGGTGTGACCCTCCTCTCCTCCTCTGCTGTGGAGCGCCCCCCTGCTCTTTCCCTCCACCCTGAGGGAGGTGTGCCCTTTCTTCTCTCTGACTCCATGATGGTCCCCTGCTTCCTCTCCATCCTGAGGAAGGTGCAGTCAGCCCTGCTCTCAGGAGACCACAGGGCACATGGTTCTGCTGCTCCTGCAGAGACCAGGTCATCCCATTAGGCTGCCTCCATTATTGGCTCCTCCTCTGAGCGGTGTCTGGAGGCACTGAGGTCTCAGGTTTCTGATCTGCTGGCAGATGCCTCCGTCTTCCACCCCTTAAGCCACTCCTCCCTCCACCTCAAGACAAATCCTGGGCTGGGAGGCTGTTGTCCACCGGCCTGCACCCAGCATTGTCTCTGGGCAGGAGCTGATGCCTGCACTGTATCCCAGGGCTGATCCCACAGGGCTAACCCCAGCGGAGTCCAAAAAAATGCCTCCCTCCACATGGGTGCTGCCCTCCTGCTTGGGAATGGAGTAGCTTATCCTCACAGGAGGTTTGCTCTTTGTCGTTGTTTTTCTTGTCTGGGTTCCTTTGTTTAACAGAGGATAGAAGCTTTTAGTGTCTAAGTAATTACATTCAGGAGAGGATCATGCCATTTTGCTGTTTCCACAGCCCATTAGCAAACTGAAATCTGGCACTTATGTTTGGGGTGTTCCTCTGTCTGCTAGAAGCATTTTACATCCCTTGAAGCTCCAGCTATGAAGAGACTGGGCCTTAAGATGAAGCGATTGCAGTGAACTCAGGTGCAGAGCTGCCTCACTCCTCTCCACAGACAGACAGACAGACAGACAGAGGCTCAGAAAAGTCCAGAGGGTGATGGAAGCTGGGCTCGGGTGTGAGGGTGACCGATGTTTTGAGAAGCACAGATGCTGTCCTGTGAAGATGCCCGGCCTGGAAGGAGACGGAGTCCAGAGCCAGCAGAGACCCTAAGCAAGGCATAACCTGCTCACCAAACAAAACACCCATGCTGCCCTTCACCAGGCCATCTCCTAAGAGGCCACCGCTGACCTCCTGAGGCTGTGGATGGTGGGGCCGATCGCTGGCTGTGTGGCCCCTGCTGATGTGAGGAAGACTCAGCATGAAATTGCCCTGGGAGGCTTGCCCAATATGAGCTATAAAAACTGACCCAACGCCACATCCTGCACACACAGCCATTCCCTCAGGGTCCCCAAGTGCCCTACCCTTCTGTCTCGAGAAGTCACAGTAGATGGGCACTGGCCCTGGTCACCCCTAAGCAACCAGCTCTCCAGGCTTCCCCGTGGCTTCTGGAGGAATGGCTTATCACCTGCACTCCACACCAGACTCAGGTAAGAGAGCAAGTAAGGACACCCACATTCCCAAGATGAAGAAAGTGCTGCTGAGCCCGGGTCCTTGGTTTCTTTCTGTTTGTTGGAAAATTGCAAGTTTCTGGCTTCAGCAAATGGGTTCAGGTGAGGTCCAAATCAATGGGTCGATAACCCACTGTTGGAGAACTTGTTCCCGGGTCAGCCTTCACACCCTGTCCTGCCACTCTGACAGGAGTGAGAAGAGGTGATGAAGCCCCTGGCTGCGGGTCTGCTACTCTCCCAGTTACCTTTCCTCATCTCCAAGAGAGCTCATCCTTCAAGACTTAAAAATAAAGATAAATAGGCTGGGTGTGGTGGTTCACACCTATAATTCCAGCACTTTGGGAAGCTGAGGCGGGTGGATCACCTGAAGTCAGGAGTTCAAGACCAGCCTGGCCAACATGGTGAAACCCCATCTCCACTAAAAATACAAAAATTAGCCAGGTGTGGTGGTTGTCACCTGAAATCCCAGCTACATGGGAGGTCAAGACAGAACAACCGCTTGATCCCAGGAGGCAGAGGTTGCAGTGAGCCGAGATGGCGCCATTACACTCCAGCCTGGGCGACAGAGCAAGACTCCATCTCAAAAAATAAACAAAGACAAATAAATGTGAATCACTACGCTCCATGGAAATTGCACGGAAAAGTAATTAGAAACAAGAATTATCACATGTCCTCTTTACCAGTCTATAAGTAAAGTAAAAGCATGATGATAACTTATGTGTATGTGTGTATGCCTAATGTGCATTTTTTAAATTTTTAAAATAGGACAGAAACAAATATTCGGAACTATGTCTTTTCCTCCCCAGTGTCTAGTTTGGATTGAAATCTCTTAGATTCAGGCAAGGTCACATTCTGCTTGTGTCATCTATGGCTGTGGGAGTGCGGCATCGATGCCCAGGAAGTGGACCCTTCCAGCCAGGATTTCTGAGTCACACTGCGAGGAACCACTGTGAAAGCAAGGTTGTCACATCAACATCACACACAGGACATGCGAGGGGAAGGAGTGTGACTGCATCAGATTACCACCTTTACGTATGGTAAATTTCAAAATGTGGCAGAGACGCTTACTGTGAGAGGAGGAAACACCCACAGACACAGTCGCCAGAAACCAGTCTCCCAGGCCCTCTTCACATGGGCTCTTCCCCGGGCAGCGCTCTTTGTGTTTACAACTTGGGAATTGCCCTGAGATGTAGAGATCCCTTTTGTAAGGTGACCACCCCCCAGGACACCAACAATCACAGGGGACCGTGAGGATGGACACTGGTGGGACAAGGGTCCCCTCTTACCTGAATAGATAATCAAGCCCCAGTAATTGGAAACTGAAGCTTCTGACTAGACAAAACCATGAAACCCTGCTCTTTCCAGAATGTCCCAACAAAGACATGACCTCTAGCTGGTACCTGATGGCATGTGGCCCTCCTGCACCCAGACAGGAAACAGGAGAGGGGGCAGCCAGCCTTGCCCCTACACACACCTCAGGACCCCACCTGGCAGGTGTCTGAGCAGGCAGAGTGCCCTCTCATCTGCTTCCCCTGTCACCTCTCACTCAAGGGTCTCCAGTAGTCAATGGAACCCAGCTCAAGGCCAGGGGCTGACGTCCCTGCTGCCTGGGATCTTGAGTGTCCTCCTCAGTCAGAAGCTGCCCTCAGGGAAGGTGGCCTGGCAGCACATGCTCATCCTCTTCAGTGCGGTCAGTCAAAGCAGTTCCAGACATGCTCCTATGGACCAGCCTCCTCCCTGTGACCAGCCAGCAAAGTGCCACCCAACTCCTGGCTGGCCACAACAGACGTCCTGATGCTGCCACCTCTTGTCTCTCCTCTTGCAGCTGGGATTTCATCCCTTCTTCTTCCTTCTCCAGCCCCTTCCCCTCCCAACCTCAATCCTCATCCTGCAGCTTTGGGCTCTGGCCCAAGTCCTATCAGCACAAATTGCCTGGGAGGGGCCTCCAGAGCTGCAAGGGGTCACAGAGTGTGGCTGCAAAATGCTTAAGGCCTAGATATTGCGGCCAGTCCTGGGGAGTCTAGGCCCAGGTATTGCAGGGAATCCAGAGAAAGGTAGGCTTCCTGTGGATGGCCTGATTCCCTATTTTCCAAATAGCTGAATTCTAGATAGCACCTGCAACCAGTGCCTTGTCCATTGTAGGCCCCTGGCTGAGACGTGTTAAGGGTGTTTGTTCACATGTGTTATTTCTCTTCTCCCCTGGGTCCTAAGATGTCACAGGTCTTTCCGGCCGATGCCCAGAATAGGCACTTTTTTTTTTGACAGTGTCTCCCTCTGTCATCCAGGCTGGAGTGCAGTGGTGTATTCATACCTCACTACAACCGCTAGGCTCAAGTGATCCTCCCATCTCAGCCTCCCAAGTAGCTGGGACTACAGGCATGAGCCACCATGCCTGGCTAACTTTGGTACTTTTTGTAGAGATATGGGTTTCACCATGTTGCCCAGGCTGGTGGTCTTGAACTCCTGGGCTCAAGTTATCCTCCTGCCTCAGCCTCCCAAAATGCTCGGATTATAGGTGTGAACCACCATGCCTGGCCCAGAATGGGCATTTTCATCATAAATTTAGAAAGGAAAAAGCTGACATCCCTCCAGTGAGCTGCTTAAAGTCGTCTATTAATTACAGTGGGATAAGCAGTACCAGGTCCGAAGTCATGTGCTGAGGTTGGCACCCCAGTGAGATAGAGAAATGACAGGGCACATGCGATTACAGTAAGCAGTGGAGAGCAGCCATCCATTTTAAAGAAAGGTTACCTTTGTCAAAAAAGAAAAATGTAAAAAGACCTGAAGAGAAGGTGTGTGGTGTGTTCTTCCTGAAAAGAAGGCATGAGGTTGATTGTACCTGAAGAGGAGGCCTGTGGTGGGTCCTACCTGAAGAGAAGGCATGGGTTCTACATGAAGAGAAGGCATATGGTGGGTTCTACCTGAAGAGATGGCCTGTGGTGGGTCCTACCTGAAGAGAAGGCATGGGTTCTACCTGAAGAGAAGGCATATGGTGGGTTCTACCTGAAGAGAAGGTGTGGGTCCTACCTGAAGAGAAGGCATGTGGTGGGTTCTACCTGCAGAGAAGGCCTGTGGTGGGTTCTACCTGCAGAGAAGGTGTGTGGTGGATCCTAACTGAAGAGAAGGCCTGTGGTGGGTTCTACCTGCAGAGAAGGCGTGTGGTGGGTTCTACCTGAAGAGAAGGCGTGTGGTGGGTTCTACCTGCAGAGAAGGCATGTGGTGGATCCCACCTGAAGAGAAGGCATGTGGTTGGTCCTACCTGAAGAGAAGGCATGGGTTCTACCTGAAGAGAAGGCATATGGTGGGTTCTACCTGAAGAGAAGGTGTGGGTCCTCCCTGAAGAGAAGGCATGTGGTGGGTTCTACCTGCAGAGAAGGCGTGTGGTGGGTCCTAACTGCAGAGAAGGCGTGTGGTGGGTCCTAACTGAAGAGAAGGCCTGTGGTGGGTTCTACCTGAAGAGAAGGCGTGTGGTGGGTCCTAACTGAAGAGAAGGCATGTGGTGGGTCCTACCTGCAGAGAAGGCGTGTGGTGGATCCTACCTGAAGAGAAGGCGTGTGGTGGGTTCTACCTGCAGAGAAGGTGTGTGGTGGGTCCTACCTGAAGAGAAGGCATGTGGTTGTGGTGGGTCCTAACTGAAGAGAAGGCATGTGGTGGGTCCTACCTGAAGAGAAGGCGTGTGGTGGGTCCTACCTGAAGAGAAGGCGTGTGGTGGGTTCTACCTGAAGAGAAGGCGTGTGGTGGGTTCTACCTGAAGAGAAGGCGTGTGGTGGGTTCTACCTGAAGAGAAGGCGTGTGGTGGGTCCTACCTGAAGAGAAGGCGTCTGGTGGGTTCTACCTGCAGAGAAGGCATGTGGTGGGTCCTACCTGAAGAGAAGGCGTGTGGTGGGTTCTACCTGAAGAGATGGCGTGTGGTGGGTCCTACCTGCAGAGAAGGCGTGTGGTGGGTCCTACCTGAAGAGAAGGCCTGTGGTGGGTTCTCCCTGAAGAGAAGGCGTGTGGTGGGTCCTACCTGAAGAGAAGGTGTGTGGTGGGTTCTACCTGAAGAGAAGGCGTGTGGTGGGTCCTACCTGAACAGAAGGCGTGTGGTGGGTTCTACCTGAAGAGAAGGCATGTGGTGGGTCCTACCTGAAGAGAAGGCGTGTGGTGGGTCCTACCTGAAGAGAAGGCGTCTGGTGGGTTCTACCTGCAGAGAAGGCATGTGGTGGGTCCTACCTGAAGAGAAGGCGTCTGGTGGGTTCTACCTGCAGAGAAGGCATGTGGTGGGTCCTACCTGAAGAGAAGGCGTGTGGTGGGTCCTACCTGAAGAGAAGGCGTGTGGTGGGTTCTACCTGCAGAGAAGGCGTGTGGTGGGTACTACCTGAAGAGAAGGCCTGTGGTGGGTTCTCCCTGAAGAGAAGGCGTGTGGTGGGTCCTACCTGAAGAGAAGGCGTGTGGTGGGTCCTACCTGAAGAGAAGGCATGTGGTGGGTGGTGGCACACTCAGATGGGAGCTCTGCACCCCTTCCCACAAACCCTGCCCTGTGCCTTTCTTCCATCCGACTGTTTCTGAATTTCTGACCATAGAGGTGGAGAGAGACAACAAGTGATCATTGTTATTTTAAGCTACAAAGTTTTGGGGCATTTCGTGACCCAAGAATAGGTAACATACACAAAGCAGATGCACACACTCCTTTCTGCTTTATGATTTGTCTAGCAAAGGATGTGATATAATAAAAACCATATTTATATTTATACTTAGGTTTTTGCCTCTGGTTCCTGGCACTGAGCTTTTAAAACCCTTGGAATTTTCTTAAGCAATAGGGTAGTTAGGGACATCTTTTGTTGTAACATTTGGTCTTGAATCTGGTTCCTGACACAGAGTTCCTAAGATCTTTGTAATTTCCTGGGTGATAGGAGCATCTATTTTTTTCTAGTGAGGCAACTCTTGGTGGGCTTCTGGATGGGGGCTGGTCACCAGAAATGCCAACGCCTGATTAGAAGTTTGGGACTTTCAGCCCCAACTCCCATTTTCCAGTGAGGGAAAGAAGCTAGAAATGCAGTTAGTAACCCATCATGTCCTCATGATGCAGCCTCCATTAAAATCTCAAAACTATGGGGTTGGGAGAGATTACAGGTTGACAAAGACATAGGGATACTTGGAGGGTGGCACACTCAGATGGGAGCTCTGCACCCCTTCCTGCAAACCCTGCCCTGTGCCTTTCTTCCATCTGACTGTTCATCTGTATCCATTTTTTTGTATAATAAACTTGTTAAAGTAAGCATTTCCCAAGTTCTGTGAGCTGTCCTATCAAATTATCAAAGGAGGGGGTCATGGAGACCCTGATTTATAGCTGGTTGTTCAGAATTACAGGGCACAATCTGGGACTTGTTATTGGTGTCTGAAGTGGGAGCAGTCTTAGGACTGACTCCTTAACCTGTGGGGTTTGTGGGAACTCTGGTTAGTGTCAAAGTTGAATTGAACTGTAGGACATCCAGTGGGTGTCCACTGAAGAATTACTTTGTGTAGGGAAAAAGATACCCACCCATTTTGGTGACCAGAAGTGATCTGTGTTAAGAGTACAGCAGAAGAAAACAGCCAGTTGTCTTGTTTTTTCCTACTATTCAGGGAAACTCAGTGAAGACTTCCCTCTTTCAAGTGCCATCTTTCCCCAGTAACCATCAGATTCATGTAAGAAGATCATCTCTGCAAAATAAATGCATGACTGGACAATAAAAACTTCAGCAACATAAGTGTCCTACACAGGAGTCCAAGGACAAACATGTACCTGGACAACTCACTGCTGGCACACGAGTGAGGGCCATGGACTGGGGCGAACTCACCCTCACCATGGGGAGAGGTCAGAGAACCACCTCGGCGGGGAGCCCATGTGAAGGCAGGGTCTCTAGGGGAGGATGAGAGACAGAGGCAGCTGGGGAGGTGACACTGTCATCCCCACTGCTACTCTGGTTGTTCAGAAGCCACTGGTGTATTTTCTTTAGTTTTTAATTATGTCTTTCCTCTCATTTAGCTCCTTGTTGACCCTTAGCAGAGAACCCATTTCAAAGATCAATGAGAAAACATCAGGTTGGTTTTGCTTCTTAGGGACAGTTACCATGAAGGGTTGTGGAGGAAGAAGGCTCAGTCGTGGTCAGAAACAGGCTGAGTTTCATTCATGTGTTTTTACTTCCAGCGTGGCTGTGGCATAACGCTGAGCATCCTTGAAAAGAAAGCTTGCTCTCTTTCATTAAACCTCACACATACTTTGCACACCAGTAGCAAGAGTGGTTGTTCCCATTTTTTAGCTAAAAGTTGTGGAATAAGGAGTGGCTCAATGGCCCTGACTTGCCACAACACAATCCTCCACCCATGGAAAAGCAAGTCCTTGATGTGCACCTGAGATCACCACAAACCCAGCAAACCATCGCCTGTTACCTGCTGTTCCTGTTAGTACAGACACAGTGTTTGTGGAGGGTCGGTTAATATTGTAATTTACCCTTCTGTTTAGTAATGAAAAGGCTGTGCTGTGTGACACACTCTGGGGTCCCTGAGAGAGACATGAAAATAAGTTTGCATGATCTGCAGGCCCTGAAGAGACAGCGGATGCAAGAAGACAGCCTTAAAAGCCCCAACCAGCAGAGCAGAGAGCTCTCATGGAACAGCTGAGCTGGAAGTGAAGGAGTTCAGCGCTGTCTCCATCATCCACCACAAAGAAGCTGCTATTCTCCATTATCCACCACAAAGCTGCTATTTTAAATAGAATGGACCCAGACATTTTAGGTGGTTTGGAACTCTCAAAAAATAGAGGAAAAGATCAAGCACTCACTTTTGTGTCTCCTCCCCAATAAGATACCAATAAAATGAGAGTGAAATGATTACCAGAGACAGAGAGGAAGAAACAAAGAAAAGAAAAAAACAAAAGAGATGAACAGAGGAATAAACATAATGGTAAAGAGAAAAAGAAGAGGTCATCGACAAATGAGAGATTGCAACAAATCCCAGGAAGCTTAAAAAGTAATAGACCATTATAGCCAAACTTGTACTGAAAAGGAGTGGAGCAGAGGATAAGAAGAATAACTGCACTAATAATGATGATTGGAGGACCATGATAGCAGGTAACATGCAGAGTGAGGATCAGTTGCCCAGCCCAGTTGTAAACCCTCGACTCACATTCTCACACCCAGGCTCACAACACCTTGAGATCAGTGCAGTCATCATTTCCATTTGTAGTGGAGGAGGCTGAGGCACAGAGAGATTGCATGACTTGCCCAAGATCCTAAGGAAGTCAGGATGGGTACCCAAGAGAATTGGCTTCAAATTTCACACCATGCCCTGTAAGAGGAAGATACACTATTGTGCACAGAACCTAAGAGAAGCTATAGACTCATAGATGGCAGATAGTGGGTGGAGGTGGAAGAGGAGCCAAAAACAAGGTGGGAGGATAGAGGTACTGAAAGTCTATTTTGATGAACACAGAGTTCCACTTCTCAGACTTTTCTCCAGGAAAAATAAATCGATTATATGGGTGGAAGGAAAGAAGGAAGGAAGGATGGATGATGGATGGATGGATGGATGGATGGATGGATGGACAGGCAAATGGTTATATACTCAGAAGTATAAGCCTTTTCCCAAAAGCCAGCCACCCACTCATTGACACTTAGGTAAGTCCTGTCCAGCAACGGGCCTCCGCATATATCCAAGACTCTCCAGGGGTTTCATATTCAGGATTTAGCTCTCTATGCACAACAGCAGAGGAAACCTACACCAGATGTCTTGATATATAAACTCACCCTGCCATCCTTAAAATGACTAGACTATAGGATCATGCATCATGTAAAAAGAAAACCACCAGATTGAAAGAAATGGGACAGAAAAGAGAAACTGATAATTCAACAGACCTTTGAGGGGGTGTGGGGGATGTGATATGTCAGGGAAGATCAAAAGAAAACAAAAGACCCTTGATGAGACTCTTCAAAGTGATTTAATAAATTTCTGTATCCATCAAACATATCATCATGGCTCGCTCCTTCCCTTCCTTCAGATCTGTATTCCAAAGTCACCATATCAGCAAAACCTTTCCTGCCTGCACTTTATAAAATAGCAACCCTTCCCTAATCTTCCATCAGTCCTGCCATTCCTGAGCCACCTTACCTGCCTCTTGTCCTCACAAACTCAGCACTACATGGTGATATGCCAAGCACTGACTTACACGTTCATTTGCTGTGGGTCAGCCCACAGATGGCATCTCAGCTCCATGAGAACAGTGGATTTGCCTCCTGTTAGAGTTCTAGGGCTTAAAACAGTACCTGGCATACAGTAGGTTATATGTCAGTAAGTGCAAAACTAATGATTTCTTTTAAAAAAAAAAAAAAAAAAAAAAAAAAAAAAAATTTGCAATGAAAAAAGAACAGAGACTAAGATCTCTTCGAAGTAAAACATGTTTTCCTAAATTAAAGAATTTAATACGCCTGGTGCTGTGCCTCACGCTTATAATCCTAGCACTTTGGGAGGCCGAGGAGGGTGGGTCGTCTGAGCTCAGGAGTTCAAGACCTGCCTGGCCAACATGACAAAACCCGGTTTCTACTAAAAATACAAAAATTAGCCAGTTGTGTTGACGGGAGCCTGTAATCCCAGCTACTTGGGAGGCTGAGGCGAGAGAATCGCTTGAACCTGGGGGACAGATGTTACAGTGAGCCGAGATGGTGCCACTTCACTCCAGCCTGGATGTAACAGTGAAATGCTGTCTAGGGGGTGGGTAGGGGGGAGAAAAATTTAATAAAAGGTTGGGAAATTTCCCAGAACAGGAAGCAAAAAGACAAACAGAAGAAAAGTACAAGAGATATCAAGGGCTTCAACATTCAACTGATTCCAGAAACAGAAACAAATGGAAAACCAAGAGGTAAAACTCAAAGAAAAATGGCCATCTCTGTTGCACAGCTAAGAACTTGTTTTCCAGGCTGGCTAGCTTCTGCTCGCCCCTTCAGTGCCATTCTCTACCCTTCTCCACTTGCTCAGTGCCCCGGAGGCAGGCGCACAGGGACTTCCACTCTTTGCCCTCTGGCTCCCAACTGGGCTTAGCCAAAGGGCAGCAGCTGCTTCAGAAGGGGCGGGGCCAGAGATCGAGGTTCTTTCCACAGCCCCTCCCTGCAGGCTTGCAGCTGGCTGGTTAAGCCCCTCTCCAAGCTTCCTGGGGTGGCTTCTCTGTGGTCTAGGGGTGTTAATGGAGCTGGGCTGTCATACCGAGGGTCCTGCACTATCCTCTCCGGTCTCCCACTTCTGTCCACACTTTGCAAATTTAAATATCTTTCGACATGAAGTTTTGAGATACATATAGATGTTTAAAAGGATTTAAATATATATAATAAAAAATTATTTTTAAAAATTTAATTGTACAATTGTTTAAAAAAAGTCAATACTCAAGGATAATCATCAAAGATTTCTTATCATAACACAACTTTGGAGATGATCCAAATGATTGTCATCAGTGTGGCAGTGTTAAGAATATGCATACAACAGTATGCCATACAAATGTTAACATAAATTCTTTACAAATTATCCTACATTGAGCAGATATCTGCTTTCTGCTGAGACCATAAATGATAAATCAAAAGCCTAGAGGAATCTACTAAGCAGCATAAAAATGAATGAATAAAAAATAGCTCATTTAAGATATCTTGTACAATTTTAGCAAACCAAGAATCCAGAGACTAACAGCTGCCAGAGAAAGAGAGCAGATTTCTTATAAAGCATACTAATGAGACCAGTATCAGACTTTCCAGCAGCAACTCCTGATATTTTCTTTTAAGTCTAGAATTCTAAATCCAATCAACTTACCAACTCAGCTTCAGGGAAAATAAATATAGATTCCGAAATGCAAAAACTCAAAAACTGCCCATGCTTTTTCTTAGAAAGTTATTTGAGGATTTACTCCCATTGAAGAAGGATAACATCAGGAAAGAGAAAGATAGCAAGTTCCAGAAGAATTAATCTAATCTCATGAGGAAACTGCAGAACTAAAGTGCTATAGTTAATCCAGAAAGCTACCATCTAAACTAGAAGTGCAGCCATTGTGCTCACAGTAAGTCTTTTAGAAAAACGAAATGGATGATGTCAGAGACACAGTGTAAAAGTGACATTATTTTTGACAATAATAAGGAAAGATAACTAGAAAACATATAAAATTAAAAAACCTGTGCCAGAAAATCATCTCAAAATATGAACTAAATAAAAATGCAACATAACTGTGAGCAACTGAATAAGATAAAAAAATAAAACTCAGTTTTCATTGACACTAGAAACATTCTCCATCTAGTGACCAGGGTCATGCCAGGGTCATGACCCAGGACCTGTAAAGAAGGGAATACAAGATTAGCATAACACCTGATTCCGCAGGGTATGAGCTTTCATTATTTTTAAAGCAAAACTTATTCTTAAATTAAGAATGCTTTTGCTCCTAAGATATCAGGACATCATGTCATTTCCTGAGTCTGTTAACTCCTGGGTCTGTTCAGTAAACATTATTAACCTGTTCTCTTAACCATAACTGTCCTGTGATTAGGAATATCTAACCTTCTAGGAATGCAGCCCAACAGGTCTCAGCCTCATTTTACCCAGCCCTTATTCAAGATGGGGTCACTGTGGTTCAAATGCCTTTGACATTTCAGCTCCAGATATTGTTTTATCTTTTTTAAAAAACCCTTCAGCTCATGTCCCAGAGACTTACTTCCTGGTTATGTCAGTGGCCCCAACACCTGCTGGCTTCGCTTCACGGATGCCCGACATCACCCGATACCCTGCCCTTGGAAGCTCTTAGCACCCGGTTTCCCTCCCTGGAGGCATCCTAGGGGCCAATAGGATAATGAGGTTCCACCTAGTGCTATTCTGCAGACCCAGTACCAGGGGAGTCAAATGGGCTGCAGGGCCGCTAACTTGAGTTTGAAACTTACAAGTTCTTGTTCCGAATCACCAAAACAGGCATCTTCCAACCTGTTTCCCATTTCAATCAAATGCCCAAGTTGCTCTTATTGGCCATTGACCAATTGATTAACTATTTGGGGGACTGAGTCTGACTGCATGCTTACTGAAGATAGAGGACAAACTCCTCCCTGGGACTTTCAGTATCCCTCAAAATGGGACACTAGTAAAAGACTGGCTACATCATGTCATGGACTGCTTTCTGGACACCCCTTCCCCGGTGTTTATCTTGAAGCCCTAACACAGAGCACCTCACAATGTAACTGTATTTGGAGACAGGGCCTTTAACAAGGTAATTACATTAACACGAGGCTCTTAGGGTGGGCCCTAGTCCAGTGGGACTGGTGTTGTAAGAAGGAAAGGACATTAAGACACACAGAAAACACACCAGGGGAAAGCCCGCATGCAGAGGCAGCAGGAGGATGGTGGTCTACAAGCCAACGAGAAACCTTGCAGGAAGCCAACCCTGCTGACCCCTCGATCTCGGACTCCAGCCTCCAACACTGTGAGTAAATACATTTCTGTTGTTTAAGCCACCAGATGCTGATATTTTGTTATGGCAGCCCTAGAAACCAACATACATCATTTCACCCACACACCAGCAAAGCAGGCTGCCCATCATTTCCTGGCAACACTTAGGCTTCCCTGCTTTTCTTACCCTTTCTCAAACTGTTCCTTCTCTTTTGGAGTGCCCTCTTTTCAACGGACCTAGTAACCCTGCCTGGGAGAGCCCTAGAGTCCCAGACTCCCCATCTCTTCATGTTCTCGAATGACCTGGCGGGGTACATTCACTCCCCTGCAGCCTGCCCACATGACCTGGGAGAACCTCCCACAGATGCAGCCCTGGAGTAAATGTATTTTATTCTTTTGTTCACTTAACAGGCTTCATGGAGCCAGGACCTCGACCTCTGTTCAGCGTCTTGGATGACAGTCAGCTGTTTGCTTAGTTTATGCCCCTTACTCTATTCTACAGAGAGCCTGTATCTCACATTCCTTCTACGCTGCCCTGCAGCCACAGGCACTGTGCTCTGCCTCGGGCAGCAGGCGTGCAGGGGGACAGCTATCATTCTCATTGTCCAGTTTCCCCTCTAACCAAAAGCAGCCTCCCGCTTAGTGGCTCCTCCTCCTCCCACGCCAGAGGCTGTCATAGGAGTGGTCATAGTCTAGTTCATGGGGGACTGCACCTCTGCTCCCAGCACCAATAAGCTACCGCTCTGGGCTTCATGATTCAGGACCAGGGTGGCATCTGGCTGGGCTCTCTCAGTGGCTAAAATAGTAAGATGTGCAGCCCAGGCTGGTGCCCTCATTCACCGTGATAGGAAGAGGCAGTAGTCCTGAGAGAGGGGAAGGAGGAAATGAAGAAGGGGTTGGGGAGGACAGGGAGGGAAAGAAGCCAGAGAGAGACAAAAGCAGAGGGGAGGGCTGAAAGAGAGTCCAGAGAGTGGTCCAGTGCTCGCAGCAGTGTTTCTGGAGCTCCTACCTCATTTCTACTTCCCTCAATGTTCCATTTCTCCTGGGGTATTAGAGAGGCCCCCATCCCCACATCGCAGGGTCCTCCAGTGGTTCCCTTCCTGTTGGGAGCCAGGTGTTTCTTTCACTTTTAGCCTAACAACGACTCCTTTCCTATTTCAAGGCACATAATATATTCTCTAAATTGAATTTTACTTCCGTTGTTTTTGAAGCAATGAAGTGAATTTCACAATAATGACAACCATTGCATCGCCTTCCCATGCACACTTCTGCTCACCAGATGTCCTGGCACATAGGGTCCACAGATGGGGCATCAGAGAAGGTCTGATGCATCAGTCATTTATATACAAATGGTGGCCCTAAATTCTTGGAGACCTGCGGATAAACATTTCATTTGATTTTTGTGAAGAAATTAATTCGATTCGTGCCATCAAATTGTTTAACAGCAGCACCGTCATGGATGACCCAAAGGTCATTCCTTTGCTCAGCAGCTGAGGCTCGGAACTCAGTGGTAGGAGTGGCGTCCAGAAGAACACGTCTCCTCGTCAGTCAATCTGGAAGAGGCTTCCTTTCCAACTCCCCACATCGCAAAGAGTGGGTATGGTTAATGGGTTCGTATCTGAAAAGTGGCTCGGAGCCCAAGGATGAAACGCTGTGAATAAATACATGTGTTCTTCATGTTATGAATTGTTTAGAGGAAAGATGGATTAGGGAAACAAGCTTCCATCCCTCCTCTAAGATTGAGTGGTGTCACTAAAGCCGCTCGTGCATGGGGAGACTGTATGGATGAGGACGTCAGGAAGCTGGGTTGGGGCAATCTTGGCTGAGGCAGTGGATGGAACAGCGGGCTGCCGCCCCTGCCTCTGGCCAGATGCCAGGCCATTAAGAACAAAGAGTAAAGATTAATTCCTATGCTCGTGTTATAGCCACACATAAAATTTGGCCTGGTAACCACAGACCGGTGCCAAAATCTGTTTAGTTCATTTAAATTTTTGTATTTATTTTAATTAAGCACTAGCAGAATGCCATTTGCAGTGGCATATTGAATACCTTTGTAATTAACAATACTGAGCCAGAGAGATAGGCTTCCTCTGCATTCTTTTAATTAACTGAAATAGTTCAAGGACAGAATCAGCAATGATTTCTTTCTGGATGCAGTATGTAGGGGCTAGGGAATATGCCCTTCATTAGAAAAAGGTGTAATTTTTTCAAAATTCTAAGATCTATCAGAATATATTTCCATTTTTATAGATATTATCAGAAGGAAGAAAACTTAGCAAATGTAATGCATTCAGTATTTTGAGTTAAAACAGAAACTTTGTGCAGTAGAGAAGTAAAGCAGAAGATCTGATGTGCTTGAATGGAGTGAATGGTAGCAATGATTCCACCCGCTATGAGTTACATGGGTCCCAGCAGCCACTCGAAATCCCAAATTCTGGTCCTGACTTTACCCTTGAGGCTTCCTATAAGCAGACAGGATGCATTTTATAATTCCCAGCCTTCTTTCCTTTGAGTTGCCAGTGTTCCTTTTGTATTCTTTTTTTTCTCTTTGAGATGGAGTCTTGCTCTGTCTCCAAGCTGGCATGCAGTGGCGCAATCTTGGCTCACTGCAACCTCTACCTCCTGGGTTCAAGCAGTTCTCTTGCCTCAGCCTTTCAAGTAGCTGAGACTACAAGTGTGCACCACCATCCCCAGCTAATTTTTTGTATTTTTAGTAGAGACAGGGTTTTACCATGTTGGCCAGGATGATCTCGATCTCCTGACCTTGTGATCCACCTGCCTCGGACTCCCAAAGTGCTGAGATTACAGGTGTGAGCCACCGCACCCAGCTGTTCCTTTTTCTTTAACACCTAAAACCTCCCCACATTCGAGATATTTAAGGGAAATATGTTTTTTTCTCTCGATCCATTGAACTGGAATTAATCTCCCTATATATGTCAGATGCTGTTTCTCTGGAGTCCAGAGTGAGGATCAATCAACTTGGAGTGCTAACGCTAGTTCTCCCCTGGGTTGGAAACATTAGCATGTCTTCAGCACCCCCGGTGGGTGTGTGGCAGTGAGGAACACGCTTGTGCAACTGTTCCTGTTGCACAAGGAACAGGAGTGGCCCTGACTTTCCCTCAGAGAAGAGAACCCACTCACCAGTCCCTATCCACCCTTGCCCAATCCAGAGTCACCACATCACTATTTCTTACTGAAAGATATCAGATAAAACATCATTGAATATCCTCAGCTGCTTCTGCATGCAAAGAAACCAACCCGTTCTTTTGCCAAATGCATCCTCCCTTTCAAAACTAGAGAAGTACACACTTGCTCTTGCTTACTGCGAGAGGAGCCATCACAAGCGTGTAGGAGGGTGGGGTGTTTTGATTCATGCTGTCTGTGCTTCATATAAACTCTCAAAATTCAGCAAAAATTGTTTTTTCATTTGCTGAGTTGAACAACCTGGTCTCTTTCTCCCTCTTACATGCCACGACTCTGAACTGAATTTTCACAGATGCGAACTGCCAAGTGAAATCCCTTTAATATTAAATTCCACAACTATCATAAAAAGGGGAATCATTTGCCGCTCTAAGGAAATGAGATATATTTTAAATTGAATGCCTTCATGAATATGCTAACAAGTACTGAACAATTTAATAATAATAACAGATCTTGTCTTCATGCAGCCTCTTTCCCCCAGTGAAGACTGACAGCACTTGCTGGGGGGTGGGGAGCTTGGAGAACACACTCTATTTTATGGACAAGAACAGGGAAAACCATCTCTCCAAGCAAACCAGGCTGCAGGCACCCCCCAGTGTGTTCATTCTGGCCTCAAAATAACAGGACCCAGGAATCCTTTCACTTTTGGCAAGCTCTTCCATGGGGCTCTTCCTTGGACCTTGACATGATTTGGTCCCTACCCAAATCTCCTCTTGAATTGCAACTCCCACAATTCCCAAGTGTCATGGGAGGAATGTGGTGGGTGGTAATTGAATCCCGGGAGCAGGTCTTTCCCATGCTGTTCTCATCATAGTGAGTAAGTCTCACGAGATCTGATGGTTTATAAGGGGAAGTTTCCCCGCACAAGCTCTCTCTTTGCCTGCTGCCATCCATGTAAGATGTGACTTGCCCCTCCTTGCCTTTCACCATAATTTGTGAGGCATCCCCAGCCACGTGGAACTGTAAGTTCATTAAACCTCTTTCTTTTGTAAATTGCCCAGTCTTGGGTATGTCTTTATCTGCAGCATGAAAACAGACCAATACAGACTTTATCCCAATTATCACAGCTCTAGGAGCAGCCCATGTATCTGCCAGGATCACTTCAGGTATAAAGACAGTAGAGATGAGGCACCCATCCTCTTCCCTAGCCTAAGATGGGACTGGGTCTCAACTCAGCTTGAAAGCCAGAGCAGAGGTTCCTCTGGACGGCTCCCAGGGCAGACATCTCCTGCCTCTTCCTGGTGGCCGACTGTGTCTGCTTCTGTTTGAAGGAGCAGACATCCTCCTCCTGGATGAAAATCAGCTCTCATGGAAGTCGACGTGGCCAAAAGGGAGATGTATGGGCAGGAAAGCAAAAGGAAGACTCAGCTCCAAAGAAGGGCCTTGCTGGGGGCCTGGGGAGGGGGCTTAGCTTCAGGCCTATTCTAGGCTTATCCTGAGGAGACTCCCTGTGTGACCTTACAGCAGTGAGGCCCCACACTGGAGGCTGGAGACAAGAAACAGAACCCCCAGGAATGGCTCCATGGGGCCCTCAAAGCTCCCAGGAACCATCCTTGATTGTATTACAGGATATGGGGTACAGTCGCTCTTAAATGGAAAAGTGTGTACAAGGAATGAATGAATGAATACACATTTGTCTGGATGGATAGTCTGGAAGCCTCTTTGTAGCTCATTTCCTCATTGTGGCACAAGCAAGTTCTCAGCTTCTGTTTGCATTTTGTGGAGGCAACTTCTTTACCCAGTAAAGACTCACAGCACTCCTTCAGCCCCACTGGGAGAACCCAGCTGACCATAGTTGGCTCTGGTATGTGTAAGCTGCTGGACTTCTGCTCTGTGAACTACACCCAACCTCCTCCCAAAGGAGGAGTGCTCCTGCCTCTGTCTCGGCCTGAGAAGAAGGTCCAGTCTCTTTCCTCAGCACCTTTGGGCTGGTAGAAACCCTGCAGCTCCAAGAAAGGAGGAAGAATTCTCAAACAAGCCCCCAGTAAATTCCCACAGTGGTAACTTGGCAGCAGATGAATTTATTTTTCATTTCAGGAAAAAGAAGAGAAAACCAACTGAAGGAGGCAATGGCAGTGTGGCCTGTAAGTTTGTCTGTCAAATCTTTCAGCTGGAACAGTTTGTAAAGGATCATGGGAAGATCATGTAACGTAGAGCAGGAGGGAGCAAAAGGGAAAGACAGAGATGATTGCAGCCGTGTTCCTGGAGCCATGCAAGTCCTGCAGTCTCGCCACTGCAGAGATGACACCGGTCCAGACTCCAACATCTGATGCTGAAAAGAAAGAGGGTGCAGGACTGAGAACCACTGTTCATGGGGGCAGAAAGGTAGAGGGGTGCGGGCCCACCTCTCACCTCTCAGACAGCACAATGGCCCTGGTATCTTCAAGGCAGACCACTTGCCCCAGCCCTCTCAGCTCCAGGGACCAACCTGTGAGATAAAAGCCCACAAATACAGAACCTCGCTTCCTGACGCCCAGACTCACCGGCACTAGGAGTGTTTCTGACAAAGCCAGCCTCTCTGGCACTCACTCCTGGCTTGTAACTAGAGGCCATGCCACTGGCCCTTTGTGTGAAGTGGGACAGGCCCATTCCAGCACAGCCTGAGAGGGTATATGCACCTTCTCTCTCGCCTTTCACCAGGGCCTAATTTGGAGCTGAGCCCACTGTGGCCAATAATGGACATAGATGAATGGCTTTCCCTGGGCCACGAGGTTGTGCCAGGCATCTGGTGGGCCTGGCAGATGCAGGCACCCTCACAATGCCCCACGTCAGACCATTCAGGCCCAGAAGAGAGCCTGCATGATTAATGAGGTGTCTACCTCCCCGCTTTGCACGCTGCAGCCCCATTTGGTGCACCTCATTAGGTCTGCTTTGAGGTCGCCATTGGCACACAAGCATGGGCGTGCCAGGGTTGCCGCAATGACAGGCAGAAAGCAAACAAGACCCAACACCCAGGTGCACTAAAGAGGCTGACCACGTGGGGGCCGTGGGGACTGGACATCTGTTTGGTATCAAGATTAAGAGGTTAACATTTGCAAAACCAAGAAGCATGCAGCCTTTGTTTTTGAACTTAAAAAGTAATATAAAATTATTTATACTCCACATTTCATCCAACCTTCCACTTCTGAAGTTTTGCATTTTAAGACATAAAATCTAATTAGAAGGATCAGATATTTATTTCCAAGGGGCAGTTCCCACTGTGACATATTGGGGCTGTGGTGGGCTCCAAAAATATCCCAGCTCTCAGGGGCTCCGAGACTCTGCCTTCCACTGAGCTCTCTCTCAGTTCTCTCTTTCTGCTTAACCTACTTGCCTACTTGGAGGATCTAGAAAGCATTTTGACCTTGGACAGCAAGAGCACCAGGGCCGCTTGCAGAGTCACCTGTGTGATGTTTCTGGGTTCTGCCTTGTCCATCTGTGAAAAGCAGATAACGATGCCTCCTACCTACTTGCTGGCGGGCATGGTGAGAGGGTTAACAAGCTGCTTGTCCAGCTCACAGGAGTGCCCACGTAACACACTGCTCCCAGGCTCTGGGCACAAAAGCTTTTCTTTGTTAGAAAAACCTGCTGAGGTCTCTATGAGGGGAGAGATTCTATCCAACTCATGTTTTCTGGTCCTGAAAAACATCACAGGTTTTTTAAAAATATCTCCCGGTTTTGCAGGGTTTTTTTATGTTGTTGCAGTTTTGCGACAGACGTTGTAAAGACATCTCCTGTTAATTATGTTTTTTAACAACTAGTTTCCCTGATTTTATTAAACAGTCACCAGCCAATTGCGTGTTTTTCACTGTTGCTATCATTAGCTACTCATCATGTTCTCACTGTTTTGCACAAAAGCAGAGTTTGCTTCAGTATTAATATTGACAAAGAAAGGGTTGATTCTTCTATTTTATCTTTTGCATGAAAACATTTTATGTAAATTTATGACTCAGCTGTAAGCAATTGGGGTTATCAACTTAAATTCCACAATTGGGGTTACCAACTTAAATTCCACAATTGGAGTTACCACTTAAATTCCACAATTGAGGTTACCAACTTAAATTCCACAATGGAGGTTACCAACTTAAATTTCCACACCCAGATCTGAGCTTCCTTAAACACAGGATCTTCTCAAATCCCACCGGGGCTTACATGATCACAGTCCCAGCAGGCACAAGGGGCAGTATTGGCTTCTGCTCCTCCCAAGATTCTAGGAGCCTGAGACATGAAAACGTGGACAGAGATCCTCTGCACATCCTGCGAGCAGTTTGCTTTGTGCCAAAGGAGACATCCAATGTACCTGTTGGCAGGTAGGCTGGTTCCAGGTCAGCACATCTAAGGACTCTGGAGACCCCACCGTGGGTCTGTAGCCTGCTCTTGGTGAGAGGCCAGCAATGTTCAGTGCAGTGAACAGGTGCTCCAGGGAGATCCTTGAGTCCTCACAACTTCCAGGAGAAGCTGAGATTGTGTCCAAACCCATTAGGCCGTTTGGGAAGCTGAGGTTGTGTCCAAACCCATTAGGCCATTTGGGTTGAGTCTGGGCCATGGTAAACTCCAAGCTCATTGAGAGCAGGAATAAGGGGCATTTTGTTTTTTTTTTTGTTTTTTAAATTGCATTTTAGGTTTTGGGGTACATGTGAAAAACATGCAAGATTGTTGCATAGGTGCATACGTAGCAGTGTGATTTGCTGCCTTCCTCCCCTTCACCTATATGTGGCATTTCTCCCCTTGCTATCTCTCCCCAACTCCCCACCCCCCGCTGTCCCCCCCAACAGACCCCAGTGTATAGTGCTCCCCTCCCTGTGTCCATGTGTTCTCATTGTTCAACACCCGTCTATGAGTGAGAACATGCGATATTTGATTTTGTGCTCTTGTGTCAGTTTGCTGAGAATGATGGTTTCCAGGTTCATCCATGTCCCTACAAAGGACGCGAACTCATCGTTTTTGATGGCTGCATAATATTCCATGGTGTATATGTGCCACATTTTTCCTGTCCAGTCTATCATCGATGGGCATTTGGGTTGGTTCCAGGTCTTTGCTATTGTAAACAGTGCTGCAATGAACATTCGTGTGCATGTGTCCTTGTAGTAGAACGATTTATAATCCTTTGGATATATACCCAGTAATGGGATTGCTGGGTCAAATGGAATTTCTATTTCTAGGTCCTTGAGGAATCGCCACACTGTCTTCCATAATGGTTGAACTAATTTACACTCCCACCAACAGTGTAAAAGTGTTCCTACTTCTCCACATCCTCTCCAGCATCTGTTGTCTCCAGATTTTTTAATGATCGCCATTCTAACTGGCGTGAGATGGTATCTCAATGTAGTTTTGATTTGCATTTCTCTAATGACCAGTGATGATGAGCATTTTTTCATATGCTTGTTGGCCTCATGTATGTCTTCTTTTGTAAAGTATCTGTTCATATCCTTTGCCAATTTTTGAATGGGCTTGTTTGTTTTTTTCTTGTAAATCTGTTTTAGTTCGTTGTAAATTCTGGATATCAGCCCTTTGTCAGATGGGTAGGCTGCAAAAATTTATTCCCATTCTGTTGGTTGCCGATTCACTCTATTGACTGTTTCTTTCACCATGCAGAAGCTGTGGAGTTTGATTAGGTCCCATTTGTCTATTTTGGCTTTTGTTGCCAATGATTTTGGTGTTTTGATCATGAAGTCCTTGCCTACGCCTATGTCCTGAATGGTTTTGCCTAGATTTTCTTCTAGGGTTTTTATGGTGTGAGGTCTTATGTTTAAGTCTTTAATCCATCTGGAGTTAATTTTAGTGTAAGGTGTCAGGAAGGAGTCCAGTTTCTGCTTTCTGCATATGGCTAGCCAGTTTTCCCAACACCACTTATTAAACAGGGAATCCTTTCCCCCATTGCTTGTTTTTATCAGGTTTGTCAAAGATCGGGTGGTTGTAGATATGTTGTGTTGCCTCCGAGGCCTCTGTTCTGTTCCATTGGTCTATATCTCTTTTCTGGTACCAGTATAAGGGGTATTTTGTATACAGTGATTCCAAATTGGCAAAACAATAAGGAACTTAAATTCAGGTAAAGTTGGATTGTACTTCATTTGGACTTCAGAGGAGGTTCACAAAGTACCTCCTCATATGACTCTCCTGTTATCCACAATGGGCTGTCCAGAGGCCATTGCTGGAAACAGATAAAAGAACAAACCTTTATATCCAGGGAGCTCTCCTAACATCTCAACTCAGGAAAAAGGTAAAGTGAAAACAGTACAAAGTTTATCCCCATTATCACAGCTCTGGAAGCAGCTCGTGTATCTGCCAGGATCACCTCAGGTGTGAAGACGGTGGAGATGAGGCACTCATCCCCTTCCCTTGCCAAAGATAGGACTGAGTCTTGTCTCAGCTCAGAAGCCAGAACAGAGGTAAGATGCCAGAAGGTAAGATATGCCAGGAGCCACCAGCATAACCAGAATTTTTTTCCTCTTTCCCTAGTCTGAATTGTGATCTGAATTTTTGTTTTGATTTCAATTTTCTGTTTAACTTTTGTGTTGGAATGCTTTAAAAAATAGCTGCCATTATTTCCTTGTATGTATGCATTCCCCTTTTGCAGTATTATTTTTCAATTTCTTTCCTCAAGAGGTAGAATTTATGTCCCACGCTTTGAATCTGGACTGCCCTTATATGACTTGCTTTGGCCAATGCAGTGTGGCAGAAGTGATGGGTGCCAGTCCAAGCCTAGTACCATATTCCCTTGGATTCTTGCCCAGACACTGTATATGAGCTACAGTCACCCGGTAGAGTATGAGGGTGTGTGGAACACAGCATGTCAGGTGAGGCCATCCCAGACTGGGCAGTTCTCAATCCACATGGCTGAACCAAGTCAAGACCAGCCAAGCCTGGCCCAGACCAAAAGAACTGCCGTGAGAGGCCAGGTGACCTGACCGAGGTCCTCACATAGCAGGCAGCATGAGCAGGCATTGGAACTCGAGCTACCCTGATTCCACAGCCTAAAGTCTTTCCAGGCACTCCACATTTTAGAAACCCGGATCTTGATTCTGCCAACCAGAATGGGAACCAGAGCTTGCACTAATTCCGAAGACATTTATGTTTCTGAGCCATCTTAGTTCCTGGAAATTCAAATAAAGACACCTGCTAGGGAGCCGTTTCTTGAATATTTTGCTTCAGATTCCTATCTCTCGCTCTCTCTCTCTCTCTCTCTCTATTGATAATCTGGTTTGTGAATTATTTCAGTCCTGATGAGATCACATTATTTATATTTCCCCTGCCAAAGTGATTTCCCAAATTATATGGGGACAATGGTAGCTTCAGATGGGGCACTAAAGTGGTGACCTCTGATTTTACAGAAAATATAGCTTAATAATTATTTCACACAAAGTAGAAATTTTCACCTTCATAAATTAAAACTAGAAGAAGTTAGTGGGTTTCTCTGCAGAGAGGGCTTTTGGGACCACCATAACCTATGAGCTCTTGTTCCAAGATTGCACGTGCAGTGTCCGTGGTGTGCTGAGAGCCTGAGCCCCTCCCCTGCTCTCCAGGATTCCCCTGCTCTCCTATAGGCAAGATCCACGTGGAGCTACAACCCTGGGGGTCTCCAGAGCAGGACAACTTGGTTGTGCTGGGATGTCCCTGCCAACTGTGACCCCCACTGGGTCTCTTCTAAGCTGAAATCATCTGAAATGGCTCCAGCACACACTGATGGGGAAGCAGCCATGACATTGGATGGAGTCCAGAGAAGCACAAGCAGGTTGGAAGCACAGTCCTGCCAGAGGCTCCACAATAGAGCTTTGACTGGATAGTAAAATCAAAAATCCACCAAACTCTGAATAGTTCCTAAAACACGTTCTGTTTGGTAGGGTGCAGTGATTTATCCCTGTAATCCCAGCACTTTGGGAGGCCAAAAAAGGTGGATTGCTTGAGCCCAGAAGTTCAAAACCAGCTTGAGCAACATGGCAAAACCCCATTTCTACAAAAAACAGAAATTAGTCATTAGGTGTGACTACGTACACACCCATAGTCATAGCTACTAGGGAGGCTGAGGTGGGAGGATGGTTTGAGCCTGCAAGGTTGAGGCTTCAGTGAGCAGTGATTGGCATTGCTTTCCATCCTGGCTAACAGCAAGACCCTGTCTCAAAAAATAGTTTCTTTTTGATCCTGCAGACAACCCTAAATATAGATGTGATTGAAATTACTCCCCTGTTACAGAAAAGGAAGCTGCGCCTTAGGTAGCTCAAGCAACTTTCTCATAGTAGGAAGGGAGCAGAACCCAGGCCTACGCTTCCTCTGCCTGCGAGCATAGCATCTGTTCTCATTTTCTGTTGAGCTCATTTCCTGTTGGCACATTCTAGAATCAAACTGCCCCAAGACAAAAAGTCAAGAATGGTCAGTGTCCTGAATGCCAGGAGGACAGCCCACCAGCAGAAGGTGAGGAAGGAAGATGTTGGCAGGCAGTGACACACAGTGATTGAAAGATGGCAGAGGACTCCTGAATTCAAAGACTGCATGGCAGTAAGCCTCTTTTCCAGAGGTGCAGTCACATGCTACATTTGGCAAAGTCCCTTGGTAAGACAAAGCTGTTTTCACTCACCAATAGGGCCACAGGAATCTTAACAGCACTGTTCCCACAGAGGGCTGCTTGCTCCCTGCAGCACCCGGCATCCACTAGCCATCAGGAGTTTGAAATCATCACTTCTCTCTGTTCCATTCCTCACTACTTAATAAAATAGCATCTTCCTGTGGAATCAACCCAAATGTCCATCAATGATAGACTGGATAAAGAAAATGTGGTACATATACACCATGGAATACTATGTAGCCATAAAAAATAATGGGATCATATCTTTGCAGGGACATGGATGAACTGGAAGCCATTATCCTAAGCAAACTAATGCAGAAACAGCAAACCAAACACTGAATGTTCTCACTTATAAGAGGGAGCTGAAAAATAAGAACACATGGACACAGAGAAGGGAATAACACACACTGGGGCCTGTCATGGGATGAGGGGGAGGGAGAGCATCAGGACAAATAGCTAATGCATGTGGGCTTAATACCTAGCTGATGGGTTGACAGGTACAGCAAACCACCATGGCCCACATTTACCTGTGTAACAAACCTGCACATCCGGCACATGTATGCTGGAAACTAAAATATAAATAAATAAATAGCATCTTTGCAAGACCTTTCTTTCAGCTTTCAAGCTAAATAGTGGGGAAAATGTAGTCACAGAATAATTGAAAATAATAATTTTGTCATTTCTCGTGGCAATTGGTCTTAGAAAGATGTAGCGTATTTCAGTAAGGTCTCATCAATATTTAGGCCAGCAGCTGCAAGCTGGAGAGACACGCAGCCATTTCACTCTGTGATGAGTATTACTTCATTTTCTGAATGCTCCAGGCTATCACACGCCCTTTGTACCAAGACTCTGAGAGAATTCCACCTCTGCTGCCAATGAAGGGATATGGATCCCCAGAATCTTCCTATTCCACCTGATTACTGTGATCCAAAGGAATTGACTATCGGGAGCCCCTGACTTCCCCTCAGCTGGTTCCTGAATCACAAAGCTCTGCAGTCCTTCCAACACACACTGAACCTAGAAAGGATTCTCCCTGGACCTGCCCCTGTTTGCACCGAGTCTTTGAACTCTTCCTCTGTAGAGAAAATGAACTGCCTCAAAGACTACCGTGGCTACCTGACACAACTATTCTATTATTGTGATCATGAATCCTCAGAAGGGTTTACATGCCTGCCTGCGGCATGATAGCATTTATAAGCCTAACACCTATTTGCCCTAAAATACAATTGAAACCTCTTACTCCCAGATGTCTTGAGTGTATGCTGTTTTGAGTGTCATTGCTCTAAATCCTCATACAGTTCCTGAAGAAATACCTTGTGAAGCAGACCATTTGTGTTTAGGATCCTATTACCTGAGAATGCAGACCCACTAACCTCATGGTAGTTAGCAGAGGTTCTCTTTGGTTCCTTCCCACCTCATATTCATGTTCCCTTCTCCCATGGGCCCTGAGTGCTTTGAAGACATGCGTTGCTTTCCAATAGTGTCAATGGTCCTTGTCAGCTTGGAGGCTGGCTTGGTCAGCATGCTAGAGTGGGACCACATGGATTCACGCCCACGCCACTCTCGAGTGACTTGGAGACTCACACCATCCTGCCCTCTCAGCTCAAGCACCATGAGCACAAGGACAGAGCCTGCTCACCTTCTTGCAGACTCACCTTGCACTGTGCCTAGCTCAGAGCAGGCTATCCGAGACATTTTCTGAATTGTCAGAACATTCAGACATTTTTGGAACCTGGAACTTTTTTGAAAATATGAAGGCCCCGAGAGGCCTCTACAGAGACCACTGAGATGATCGTGCAGAGGCGACATGGGAAGGCAGGGGCGCTATGCCCCTCTGCACAGCCGGTCTTGCTGCTGCTGACTGACATGTCTTGAGAGCACACGGTGCCGCTCTAGGGGAGGCAAGAAGCAGTGTGGGCGCACACAAAGGGGGACGCTCCCCCAGATCTGTGCCTTCGAAAATGGAAATCTTAGCATTCTACAACAGTTCAGACTATCTGGACTTACACATGACAACTTTGGGGACTCAGCCATTGCAGGTGCATGTCGGCGAGGCAGGTCAGACAACGTGGTGCACAATTAAACTCAGAGACAGAAGAACTTGGCAAAAGCTAAAGATCTTAAATATTTTTTCCTGGAACCTGGATAGTTATATTGTCCCAAAATGACTATGTTGAGACATAACCCCCAACATGATGATCTTCAGAGGCAGGACCTTTGAGGGGCATCTGATTCTCTTCAGGCTGCGATAGCAAAGTATCAAACACAAAACACAAAATGGTCTCTAAATGACAAAAACTAATTTCTCACATTTCTGAAGACTGAGAAGTCTGAGGTCAAAGTGCCAGAAGAGAGGCTGTAAAGAAAAGGTAGTGCCTACACACTGCTGGTGGGAGTCGAAATTAGTTCAACCATTGTGGAAGATGATGTGGTGATTCCGCAAAGAGCTAAAAACTGAACTATCATTTAACCCAGCAATCCCATTACTGGATATATACCCAAAGGAATATAAATCATTCGTCCATAAAGACACAGGCACCCGTATGTTTATTGCAATACTATTCACAATAGCAAAGACATGAAATCAACCTGAATACCCATCAAGGGTAAACTGAATAAACAAAATGTGGTACATATAGACCATGGAGTACTATGCAGTCCTCAAAAAAGTGAGATCATGCCCTTTGCAGGACCATGATGGAGCCAGAGGGCATTATCCTAAGTGAATTAACACAGGAACAGAAAAACAAATGCCACATGTTCTTACTTAGAAGTGAGAGCTAGGCCAGGCGCAGTGACCCATGCCTGTAATCCCAGCACTTTGGGAGGCCAAGATGGGCAGATCACGAGGTCAGGAGATTGAGACCATCCTGGCCAACATGGTGAAACCCTGTCTCTACTAAAAAATACAAAAATGAGCTGGGCGTGGTGGCGCGCCCCTGTAGTCCCAGCTACTTAGGAGGCTGAGGCAGTAGAACTGCTTGAACCCAGAGGTGGAGGTTGCAGTGAGCCAAGATCGCACCACTGCTCTCCAGCTTGGCGCCTGGTGACAGAGCGAGACTCTGTCTCAAAAAAAAAAAAAAAAAAAAGAAGTGAGAGCTAAATATTGAGTGGACATGAACACAAAGAAGGGAACAACAGACACCAGGGACTACTTGAGGGTGGAGGATGAGAGGAAGGTGAGGATTGAAAAACTACAAATCGGGCACTATGCTTACTGCATAGGTCATAAAATAATCTGTACACCAAACCCCTGTGATACATAATTTATTTATAGAACTAACCTGCACACATGTCCCTGAAACTAAAATAAAAAACAAAAATGCCAGAAGATTTGGTATCTTATGAGGGCCTGCTTTCTGGTTCCAAGTTGACACCATGTATCCTCAAGTGGTAGAAGGGCTAAGGGAGTTTACTGGGCTCCTCCTTTATAAGGGTACTAATCCCATCCATGTGGCTCCACCCCCATGACCCAATCACCTCCCAAAGGCCCCACCTCCTAATGCCATCACCATGTGGGTGAGGATTTCAACACAGGAGTTTTCGTGGGTATACACAAATATGCAGTCCAGAACAGCACGTGATCAGGAAGCACAGGGAGAGGAAAGCTTCTGAGCAAGCCTTATTCTTAGAAAATGCATAAGTCATCTGAAGGTTGGTGGAGACATGGATGATAAAGGCTATCCTGATGCAGTCTCAGACCAAAATGAGAAACATGACATTGGAAAATGGAGAACAAGCAGCCACAACCCTTGTAATGAAACAGCAAAGAACTAGTCCAAACTGAATTTACATTTTGTTACTTTGTGTAAGGTGGGATTTGCAAGTGATGAATTGGAGGTTGAATTGAAGCTACTTCTAAGCAAGAGGGTAAAGGTGAGGCTTGGCTTCTCCTGACTGCCTACAGGAAACAGGAGAAGAGAGAAACAACTTAAAGACAGAGTTATTCATTGAAAAGGAAGCAGAACGTAAGGATTTGGGAAATTCTCAGCCTATCCATATTGAGAAGAATGAGAAAATGAGTTCAGAAGAGAATGCAAAGGGTGTGGCTAAGCGACCATTTAATAGAGATTAGTAGGATCACCCATCCCAACAGAAGGCAGGAGCTATTCTCCAAGAGGGTGGAAGAACGACCCTGGAGGCAACTTGGAGATCATCAGGGCTGCCCCTCCCATCACAGGCCAAGTGCAAAGGCTAGGGGTGGGGTTACAGCAGTTTCAAAATGGAGGTCACTTCTATCTGTGACTGTGACCACATGTACTGCCCACTGTCACCTCTCATGGTAGGCTCTGCTCCCTGCATGCATGGGGAGCCTCTGGCAGGAGAAACACGGGCTTCAGTGGGTGCAGGTGAAGCCATGTTGTTGCCTGGGGTAATACCCAAGGATCATTGCCTCATGCCAAGGAAATCGAGGACATGGACACATATGGAGTGAGGTTAAGAACAGAGGTTTAATAGGCAAAAGAAAGAGGAGAACAGCTCTCTCTCCGAGAGAGAAAGGGGCTCCCGAGCAGGGCTTCTGGCCCATGGTGGAGTGGACAGGGTTTTATAGACAGGCTTGAGGAGGTGGTGTCTGATTTACATTGGGCTCAAATATTGTTGGACCAGGTGTGATGTTTACATAGCACACGAGGAAGCTGGCCATCCCATCCTAATCTTTCATTATGCGAATGGGATCTCCATTTTGGGGCACCATGCTGCCTGCTCCTTACTGTGCACGTGGTTGACGAGGCGAGGGGAAGATGGAGCCACCATGTTGGAGATGCCTAGCCCTCAGGTAGCCGTTTCCCTATTGGCACAGCCGCCAGCATTCACCCATGCAAGCTTCAGCTTGCTTGTCTATGTCTGCAGCTCAATTTTACAGGTTCCTGTCTGTTAGGGAAAAAATATATAATTTGGGGGTTGCTTTACATTAAAAGAAAAACCTTATTGAGGACTTCCTTACCTTCACTATTGGCCTGAATAATTTCTTCTTAACTCCTATATCACAGGCAGCAAATTTTGGTGGCATCACGTGACACCACCTCTGCTGGCATCCAGGGCTCACGTGCCTCCCTCCATGTGGATTTCAACAGGCAGGGTCACCACAGACAACCTAATATTAGTCTGATAACCAGGGAAGCCATGGAGGCAGGGCCACCTGGAGTCATGGGGGTTTGACCTCTGCCTGGAAAAGTCCAGTGTGCCTCAGAGGCAGGGTTGCAGTCCCATGGGAGTCTCAAAGGCTTATTCTTAAGTCTTAGACTCAATGTTGTTGGCCCTGCTAGATTTTGCGCTTAAGAGCCTGTGACTTCTTTTTTTATTTTCTGTTTCTCGCTTTTGGAATGGGAATGTCTGTTCCATCCATGCTTTATCATTGTATTTTGGAAGCACATAACTTCTTTGATTTCACAGGTTCAGAGCTAGAGAGCAATTTGTCACGGACTGAATCATACCTCGAGTCGAACTCATCTGTTATTTAAATCCTATTTAGATGAGACACTGGACTTTGAACTTTTGGGTTGGTTGGTTCTGGAAAGAATTGGGATTTTGGGGTCTATCTGGATGGAATGAATGTACCTTGAGGATTTGGGGGTCCAGTTGTGGGATGCCATAGACTGAACAAACGTTTGCATTCATCCAAATTGCATATGTTGAAGCCTAATCCCCAGTGTGATGATATTTGGAGGCAGGACCTTGAAGAAGCAATGAGGTTATAAGGGTGGAGCCCTTACGAATGGGATTAGTGCCCTTATAAGAAGAGAAATGAGAGGGAGCTTGCTTCTCTCTCCCTCTCTCTGCTTTCTACATGAGAGAATGCAGTGAGACAAGCATTGTCTATGAACCAGGAAGTGGCCCTAACCAGACACTGAATTAGCCAGTGCCTCGATCTTGGACTTCCCAGACTCCAGGGCTGTGAGAAGTAAGTTTCTTTTGTTCATAAGCCACACAGTTTATGGCATTCTTTTATAGCAGCCTGAACAAGCTAAGACAACCTGTGATTATAATCTCACACTAAATTACTGTAAGAGTTTGTTTTCTTTTATCTCATTCATGGGATAACTTTATTGATCATTTAAAAATAGGGTTAGAAAGAAGAAGTCACAGCAAGTTAATCCTGCTCGTCACTTAGGCTCTCACCCTGCTTACAGGCCCTGAAAGCCCCAAGAGCCAAGTGTCCATCTGATCTCAGTTTCCTTTTTAATAAACTGGGGTCCAGACCCGTGGTCATCTTACTCCACAGCACTTTCACGAATTTCAAATGAGACAATAGGTGAATGATGTTTTGGTGACAATAAGAAGTGAGAAGATAATTTTATTACCAAGAGTAGAGAACTCCCCTTATTTAACCTCAGTTAACACAAACATAATAGTTAGCACTATTAGGCATTTGTAGAAATTGTTAGGATGTCTCAGTGCTGTCACGTGCCCAAGACAGGATGTGACAGCTCATGACAACTATTCTTCCAGTTTCTACAAGGACAGCTAGACTCAATACCGGGAAGAACCCTGCCCCAAATTAATGGAAGTTTCAACTAGTAAGCAGATAGGAAATGGATATAGTGTCTATAGAATTTGCCAAATACAATGTTAAGTGTAATTAAATTGGAATTCAAGTAAGGTTCAGAAACCTTATTTTGTAGGGTGATTAAGAGCTAAAGCTATAAATTAAGAGCCCCAGCTTCTTAAATAATAATAATATCAATAATAAATGTGCATTCAGTACCTGTTACAGACCTGGCCTTGGGCCAAATGTTGCACATTAGAGCACGATTTTCACTATATAAGCGATGCACAAATGTCGGTGGCAAGCACTATAATTTATAATTTTTAAGGTAGCCAAAGTCATGATAGAAGTTGGTTATTATCTCTAGTTTCTTTAATTGAAATACAGAGATGTAAATGATAATATCATATCAATAAGTTGCATTAATACACTAAATATATTAATAAACTCATGCTTTTGAGAAAACTATGTACATTTGCCACATTCCCTGATTTCTTTCCCAAAATGAGAGTCCAGAGCAAAGTCACGATGATCTCATTGGTCGCCCCCACTCGTGCTCCCACCAAACTTTCCTTCCTACACAGGTACCTGCTGCTTCTAAGCTTGCCCCGTCCTCCCCAGACTTCCCTCTTATAGGGATGTCCTTTCTTGTGGCCCTCTCCACGACCTCAAGCAAAACCTAAATCTTCTCTGTCCCATGATCACAGTAACATGATTCAAGCTTTGACATCTTTGATATTAACAAGTCAGGTCAGCTAACATTGACCCCTCCCAGCAACACCTGTACTTTAATGTCGCCTTCTTGGCTTGGCAGCCGCCATAAACTCACTTGAGTTAGATATTTGCTAAGTCACTGGAACATTCTGAAAAGGCAAACTCTGACCAGGTAAGAGAAATCAGATCTTTGACAGGAAAACAATGTTTAACTGGGAAGCCTTGGAGACCTGCAAATGTCCTTCCAGGTACACTGCCTAGGCGACTGCTCTTGTATCCAACCAACCTGCAGCCCTTGTAGAGCTAATGTCATGATGAGCTGGAACACAGAGAGCTCTGCCTGCAATAGATTTAACCAGTTTGCTGAAATACTCTGAATAACACATTGGGATGAACAGCACTGGCTGTCCAGGCTGGCTTTTCCCATGGGCTGCTGTGGTGACCATGTGTGAAAGTTCCCTAAAATAGATACAATCCTCCATTCACCCTCTCAACAACAGCCACCGCCTGGGCTGCCACTCCCACCAGAAGTGAAAACACAAACAGGAGAGCTGTGAGTATTTGCAAGAGGTTCACAGCAAGCGAGAGGCAGGCCAGTGGCTCGAACCCACCCCTCCTAACTACCCATCCGACGTGCTCACTGCTTCATTTGGTCCTGACTTCCTGCTGCATAGGATCGAATAAAATTGACAATAGGAAATCCTTTTCATCCTCATTCAAAGATTCCAGTTAACAAGGTCTTAGAATAGTTTTGGCATAAGTGAGTTTCTTCAGAAAATTTTACATAATACTGATTTGAGAATCATGTGTCAATAATTATCTGAGTTTTTATTAAAGTAATGAATCACCTTAAAGTAAAAGATATTTATAAGGTAATGAAAAAACATCTTTTTTTTTTGAGATGGAGTCCTCACTCTGTTGCCCAGACTGGAGTGCAGTGCCATGATCTCAGCTCACTGCAACCTCCACCTTCCAGGATCAAGCGATCCTTCTGCCTCAACACCCTAGTAGCTGGGATTACAGGCACATGCCACCATGCCCAGCTAGTTTTTGCATTTTTAGTAGAGATGGGGTTTTGCCATGTTGGTCAGGATGGTCTCGAACTCCTGACCTCAGGTGATCCACTCTCCTCGGCTGCCCAAAGTGCTGGGATTACAGGCATAAGCCACCGAGCCTGGCCAGGATAAACATTTTCTTAGGTGTTTTAGACAACTATGAAATAAATGGCGTGAAATTTTATATTACAAGGCTTGAGAACAAACAGTCATTCCAAAAGCCCAAATCAGAGATGAAGGGAAGAAAAATTTAGAATTCAAATAAATATGAACTTGACTAAGTTAATATGCACTTTTATGGTACATCTATTTTGGATGGCAAGATAAATGTCGATGTTATAGAAACATTGACTAGACAGTTTATTTAATTTGACAAACTTACCGCTTTCAGCCACAAAATGAAAACTAAATTTAGACTACTCAAGAATTTTCTAGGCTTTCAGCAAAGCTGTGGAGGTAGACACTGTGATGCCATCTCTGGGGCCAGCATACCATGTCACCCAGCTACTGGGGGCCATCACCTACTGATGGCTTTCATTGGGATCTCCCTTGGTGTTATGGGTTGAATTTTGTTCTTAGAAAAATATGTTGAATTCCTAATCCTCAGAACCTCACAGTGTGACCTTCTTTGGAAATGGATTGTTGCGATGTAATTTGTGAAGATGAAGTCCTTAGGGTGGGCCCCAATCCAATAAGACTGATATTCTTTAGTTTTTTTATTATTATTTTTATGGTTTTTTTTTTCTTTTTTTTTTTTTTGATGGAGTCTTGCTCTGTGGCCCAAGCTGGAGGAGTGCAGTGAGTGGCATGATCTTGGCTCACTGCAACCTCCACCTTCCTGGTTCAAGCAATTCTCTTGCCTCAGCCTCCTAAGTAGCTGGGATTACAGGCACACACCATGACACCGGGCTAATTTTTGTGTTTTTATTAGAGATAGAGTTTCACCCTCTTGCTAGGCTGATCTGGAACTCCTGATCTCAGTTGATCTGTCCGCCTCAGCTTCCCAAAGTGCTGGGATTATAGCCATAAGCCACCTCACCTGCCCAGGAATGGTGTCCTTTAAAAAGGACAAATTTGGACACAGAGACAGACATGCATAGAGGGAAGAGAATGTGGAGAGACACAGAAAAGGGTCTGCCACCTCTAAGTCTAGGAGAGAGGCCTGTTCCTCCCTACACAGCTCTCAGAAGGAGCCTGCCCTGCCAACACCTGGATTTCAGACTTCCGTCCTCCAGAGCTGCAACTCAATACGTTTGTTGTATCCATCCCCTGGTCTGTGGCACTTCCTTACAGCAATACACTGGGTATTGACTAATACACTGGGCATTGCCCTTGGCCATAGAGAACAGCTGCTTTGTGCAAGGGTGGCCCCCACTGGGTAGGTGATGGCAGTGACTGGCTGCAGCAAGGATGCTGCAAGGGTGCCAAGGATGCATGCATGCAAGACAGCCCCCACCCCCGGCTTTCAGTCCGTGACAACTCTGAGCAACCATCCCATCAGGCTGGTTCCCCAGGGATTTGGCAGCACCCAGCTTGCCAGCCAGTGCCTCCCTCTAACTGGCCCCGCCACCCTCACTTCCTCAGAGGCTCTCTTCCCAAAGCAGACACAGAAACACAGACATACCTCCCTCCCAGTCTGCTTCCTGGGGCAGAGCTCCATGGCAGCTGTAAACTGCAACTAGATCATTGTGGATCTTGGTTTCTACTGGCAGGTGGTTTTATTAGAATCACAGACACAACTACCTTAGAGCAAAACTACTAAATATTGGTCTGAAGCTACAAAGGGTGAGTCGTTAGGCTGCCTAGACACCTTCTGATGTCTGCACCCTGGAGGGTTTCGCCTGTGGATTGGTGGCCTGAAGACAGCCATGCATCAGCAGCTCAAGAAGCTGGGAAATGAAGGACCAGTATTTCCGGCAGCTAATAGGGAGGGAGGCACCATTGTGGTGAGATGGATGGCTTCCCATTAGCAGAGCTTCTGTTACAGAGGGATGCTCGCTCTTGCTTTAACCTCGCAGCAGGGTGCAGGTGGCACATAACATGAGCCTTGAAGGGCAGTGGGGAGGAGGAGCCTCCTTGGAGCACCAGAATGTGCTCCTCCCATCCTGGCTGCACCCACACTCAACGGAAGGACTCTCAGAGCCCCTTGTTCTTCTGCATACGCTCGATTCTGCAGAGGAACGTGGAGTCATCATTGTTGCTGTGTTCACAAGCTGGGGGCTGGCCAGTCTTGGGAAAAGGGGACGTGGTGGCCAGAAGGATGCAGGAGGGACCCACAGAGGGCAGTTGGCCTGAGTTCAAGCCCAGAGACCAGCCCCTTCACACCCATCTTTCTACACTGGACCTTCTTGAGCTGAGCTCTCTGCTCCCCAGTTCCAAGATCAACTTGGAAAGTAAGGATGGATACAGAGACACCTGAAAGGATGGCTGCTTTGATTGCCACAATGATGATTTTTTTGGGGTGGCAACATTTCAAATCATCCTCCCTTTTTAAATAATATGTATTAAAAATATTGCTTGCCCTTTTTTCTACACTAAGTGTGAATCAATTGTTAATCAGAAAAGCAAAAGATAAATATTTTTATGTGTAGGAAAGAAAAGCATCTATGGAATTCTCAGGCCACACCCCAGTCACCACACGAGGGCACCTGTGGGACACGTTGGTATTGAGTCCCAGGTGTGAGGGTTTTGCCCCTGAAGCCGCTCACCTGTGGGGAGGGTAGAAGGCCCAAGGAGGAACAGGAAAATGGCACTGGTCCAATGCTTTGAGGTCACTTTGAGGAGCAGGCTCTAAAGTCCAGGAAGGAGGCTTGGTGCCAGGTGGAAGGCAGAGCACCAAAGCTCCATGCAGCCTTGTGGCTTGAAACCAGGTCTCCACGCACCCGCCATATGCACTGCGTACCACCACACACCTCTGGGGAAGGCAAGTGGCCTCCGTCACCTATTAGAAGCACTTCTACCCACTGCATCCTGGCAGCACAGTCGCCAAGAAACACAAGCAGTTAAGCACTGGGTGAAACAAGGCTATATTCACGCGGAAAAGCAGCAGAGAAAGATCCGTTTCCGTTTCTGTACTGGGCATTGGTCCCCCACGACAAGTGGGTCCCTCCCAGAAGCCAACGCAGGGCCACCGACAGGCATACAACCCTCTTCCCTCTCATGCTCTGTCAGAAGGACCTGCCCTCTCCCCACAGCGGACCAGCACAGCAGTGGGGCTGGCCAGGTGCCTTGTGACACACACACTGAAGCAGAACGGAGGACACACTGACTCTGAAACAGGGAGAGATGTTCCCACACGAGGCGACAAGTCCTGCAGAGGTTGTGAGGACTTTGCCTTTTGGTAAGGACATATCTCAGGCCCAGGCCCAGGCCCGTGGCCCATTCTTTTTTTTTTTTTTTTTTTTTGAGATGGAGTCTCGCTCTGTTGTCCAGGCTATACTTACAGTGGTGTGATCTCTGCTCACTAGAACCTCCACCTTCTGGGTTCAAGCAATTCTCCTGCCTCAGCCTCCCGAGTAGCAGGGCTTACAGGAGCATGCCACCACGCCCGGCTAATTTTTTTTTCTTTTGTATTTTTAGTAGAGACAGGGTTACACTGTGTTAGCCAGGATGGTCTCAATCTCATAACCTCGTGATCCTCCCGCCTCGGCCTCCCAAAGGGCTAGGATTACAGGCATGAGCCACCATGCCCGGTCCATGGCTCATTCTTATGTCTCTGAGCAGGGATGGAAAGCCTGTGTCCCTGAGGCTGCCTTTCTCAACAGCATTGTTCACTTTGACCCAGTGCAACCCCATTCTGCCCTCTAGAACTGCACTGCACATACGGTGGCCCTACAGAGACCTCTCATAGCAGAGGATGTACCATTGGTCTGGTCCCTGTGCAGAAGGGCCCAGAAGATGCTGTGTTGCTGAGCTGGGCCACAGGACCAGGTCCACAGGGAGCTGTGGCTCAGCCCTGCACAGTCACGCTCAATGGCTGTTACAGGTGAGTGTTAGCACCCACCCAGGCTTGCAGGCTGGAGGGCAAAAAAGACAGGACTGGGCACCAGGTGCCCAGGAAGAAGCTGCCTGATTCAAAGAGAACCAAACAACTAGCACTGGCAAGGAGCCTCTCAGCACCTGGGAGAGGTCGGCCGCTGCTCTGGAGAGGCACTGAAACTGACCAAGGCCACACCCTCTCTGTGGGGTTCTGCCTGGCTCTTAACTTACTGGCCCATATTCATCTCCCAGCCTCTGGATGCAAGGGGGCTGTAAATACCTTTCCACAAGCGGAGGGGCAGAGCCACCTGCTGAAGCCTTCCTCAAGTCCACGTGCCCCCACGTGAGCCTCCTAGCCTGGCAGCTTTAGGCCTGGACTCCTGACTTTGCAACCCCAGATGGAACTAACCCCTGCCTCTGCTGGCCCTTGCACATCCCCTTGCTGTCCATCATCGTAGTCCGTACACCCTGCTAACTTCTTCAAGTGCCGCTGTGCTGGAGTGGAGAAGGCCAAGTTCGTCAAGCCTTGGACAACAAGAAAGAAGAGGGCATCAGAAAAGTCTCAATGCAGGCACTTGTATGATGACATTTTTCTACCACGGAGAATTTGGTGATCAGTGGCAGGAGGCTACCTCTGAAGTCCTGTGAGCCTAACTAGCTCGCCACGTGCAGGGCAGGGAGCAGGCGCCCTCCACACCTCCCACTGCTGCTGTGGTTGAGCCAGCCTCGGCTGTCTGATGCCTGCAAGCTGTTCCTGGTAGCACAAAGGGAAATAATGCCGAGGCAAAGAACAAGTCAGCTCTGACACCAAGGAGATGGATGATAAATTGAAATGATGAATTTCTGATGCCAGCACAAAATCAGGTAGGAGGGATCATTCATCAAATTTCAGCACATCATACAATGGAAAGGTTTTTGGTTGCTTGATAGAGAAACAGAAACCTTAACTAAAGTTTAGATAAAAATCCAGCGTGAGATGTTCATTTAGTAATCTATGCTTGGGACATGATGGAACAGGCTTATTTTATCCAAGTGTTATTCCTCTACATTTATGATGGTTCATAAACTGTTTATCACTGTTCCTGGTGCTTGTTGACATGCCATTTAGTACAGCACAACCTGCTCCCCAGGAAGCTGAATCATTGCAAGCTTAAAACGTGATATCTGCCTCCACAGTGTTTTTATTCTCACTACACGCAGAATCCAAAGAGAAATCCTGAAAACTGTGGAAATTGGAGAAGTCCTTGAATGTACTGAGTGACCCCACCCACCCACTGCTGAATTCCAGCCTTTCTCCACTCAGCACCTGTCAACGCTCTAGCCATGAACACCCGGGCTGCTGTATTTAGAGTTTTGGGACAGTTGAGCACCATCAGTCGCCTGGGTGGCCAGGAGAGCCCTCTCAGCCGCCCTCTCCCCTGGCTGAATGACATGGAGCCACCACGCCCGCCATGTTTGTTCACGCCTCCTCCCTAGGGCAGGACTCTTAGTCTTGTTCATTTCTAATTTGCATTTGAGAAGACAAAGATGTGTCTCTGTGTGGTGCCTAAATCCCGATCTCAGAGTAAAACAATCATACTATAAAACCGTGAAATATTAAGACAAGATATTAAGGGGTCTCATTATACTGCTGAGTAAGCTAAGGCCTGGTAAGGCTGTGTCACGTATCAAAGTTACTGGATGCTCATGGGCCGAAACTTTCAATCCGGTGCTTGTTCTGCAATTGGTGAAGGTCCCTATTTCTAAAAGCCTCACAACCTCATACTGTACAGCTCTCCCTTTGTGTGTGATGGTGCCGGGCACTTAACCAAGTCCATTAAATGGAGGCAGTCACTACCCTTATGAACTCAAAACTCTGTGCAGGGAAAAAGTGGTTTGTAATTTCCATTTGTGCAAGCCGCTTCAGTCTGTGTGCTTCTGGTTTGGGAAAACCTCTAGCCCCATAAAAGGCTGCCCCCGTGCCCTGGCTCCCACGAGGTCTGGGGGTCCCCACGGGCATTGTTTGTTTATGTGTTTGCAAGAGGCACTCCCAGGACAGTGTTGCCCCCACCGCGACCTCTCCCCGCTCCTTTGCTGAGGGCTCTGATGCAAGCCCCTCACCCCGAGGCTGTGTCCAGGAGCCCCACCCAGCCACTCCTGCCTCTTCCCACCTCATCTGGGCCCAGGCCTCGCCACATCGAGCTCCCCACCAATGCTGAGTGGTGCCAGGACCTCCGGAGTCAGGGAAGAGCCGACGCCACACCTCCTCCTCCCTCCTCACTTGGTGGGTGCTGCACTTTGCACTCTGAGCACCAAAGCAACCACGCTTGTCTGGGCCAGGGCTTGGCAGGCCCCCTAACGGTGCCTCATGCCGGGCAGCTGCAGCAACACACATTTATCGTCTCTCAATTGGGAGGCCTGGAGTCTGAGATCGGGCTGTGGTCATGGCTGTTTCCTTTTGAGGCTCTGAGGGCGCCTCTGGCCCAGGCCCCTCTCCAGCTTCCAGTGGCAACTGGCACTCTTTGGGCATCCTTTGGCTTGGAGATGCATCCCCCCATGCCTGCCTCACCTTCACGCAGCCTTCTCACCATGTGCACACCTTGTGTCAAAACCCTCCCTTCCTCATAAGAACACCAGTCACATGGATTCGGGCTCACCCCAACCACCTCATTTGAACTGCACTACCTCTATGAAGACCCGAGTCCAAATAAGGCCACATTCTGAGGTTCAGCGATTAGGACTCCAACTTTTCTTTTGTGGAGGGAAACACAAGTCAACCCCTGACCGCTGATATTAGGGCGAGTCCAGTGGAGTCCCCAGGGCAAGGTGGAAGGAGGCCCCACCCTCCAGCAAGCAGAGCATCAGCCATGAGACAGAAGCTGCCTCCCTACATTTTGTGCCCTAAGCCCCTCACTCACCTCCCCCACACCCCAGCCCTGCTGCTTATTTAATAAAAGAGGTGAGATCTCACGCACATGCACCTCTACCCGCTTTGGACCCAGTCCATGAGGAGCCTGCCTGGAACTTGCTGGAGTGACCAAACACCACTGCCCCTTGTGCCCCAAGCGACTGGGGTGCCCCTCTTGGGAGCTGGTAAGTGGCCAAATCTCTCCTGCCCCACCTCATGCCCTCCCTGGAAACCATGTGGTCCCTTGGGCAATCCCTGGTGGCCACCTGCCTGGCCAGGCCAGCGGTCACACAGAGGTCACTCTGAGACCAGACCCTCAGCGATTTGGTCTCCATTTGATCCCTGCTGCCTGGAAAGATGTAAGAACAGGCTGGGCTGAGGTTAGGAATGGGGCATCAGAACGCACTAGGGGCTCTCAATGTGGTGAATGGATGAAGGGGCCCTGGGTACCTGGGAGGAGTCCAGGCAGCCAAAAAATGCCTTTATGGCAACATTTTGTAATCTGCGTAGCAAAGAGAAGAAAGAAGACTGACAGCGTAAAGCAGTGGGATATTTCAGCTGAGTTTTCCCTTTGATCAACTATAGAGAGAATGACTAGGGTGACTGGAACAGGCATGAGAAGCAAGATTATTTGGAGCATTTGACTTACAGCCTGCTGAGGATCCTGACTTTGACCATCATGAACACACACAGGCATCTCTGCTGCACTGATGGGGTCAAGAGCAGGAAAGCTGCAGCCAAGTGACAGCCAGCTCTGCCAGCTACTCACTCCCTGGTCTTGTTCACACCCCTTCACTTCTCTGTGCATCTTTATCCATAAAATGTGGTTAATAATGGCTCCTGCCTTCCTGATTTGTTGTGAGGTTCAAATGAGGTGGTACATACAAGTGACTTAGAATAGCATTTGGCATATCGGAATGCTCAATAGCTCTAAGCCATGATCATTACTGTTGTTAAAAATAATCAGTTGGGAGGCCATTCGGCTGAGACAGTTTCAGTGACTTGAGTTCCTACATAAGTAACCGTAACCCTACTCAGGGTGAATGGCCATAGCCTGGGAAGACGAAATTAAGCTTAACCAATCAGAAATTGCCAACTAACTTCTAACCAGAGACTTAACCAATTAGAAACTGCCAACTAACCTCTAACCAGAGACTTTGCCCTGAAATTGCCAACTAAACCTCTAACTAGGAACTTTCCACTTTAACCAATCGAGTAATTTCTTGATCTTGCTTCCCTGAGCAGCCTGTGAATGTTTGCCCCTCACACTCCCTCAGTGGAGCCCTGAACCCCTTGTGGTCCCATTGCTGCCCGTGCATGAATCCCTGAATGCTCAAATCAACTGATGAAAATAAATTGTAATGTGCCCAAGCTTATCTTCTTCTTTTATTTTCTTTTGAGACAGAGTCTCATTCTGTCACCCAGGCTAGAGTGCAGTGGTGTGATCTCAGCTCATTGCAACCTCCACCTCCCAGGTTTAAGCAATTCTTCTACCTCAGCCTCCTGAGTAGCTGAGATTACAGGTGTCCACCACTAGGCCCGGCTAATTTTTGTATTTTTAGTAGAGACTAACACCAAGTTGGCCAAGCTGGTTTCAAACTCCTGACCACAAATGATCCACCCTCTTCAGCCTCCCAAAGTGCTGAGATTACAGGTGTGAGCCACTGCACCTGGCCTGAGCTTATCTTTTTACACTGTTCTTTGGAACTCAAATAATTTAAAATGAGTTTTTAAACATTTTTCACTGTCAACTACTCTAGAGACCACATTCAAACCCTTTTGGAAAGAGAATTCATGCAGTGACAGAGCAGTGGAGTTGTGAGAATGTGCCTCCTGTGAAGCGTGAACGGAGCAAAGCCGAGAACTTGGCTCTAGGCTCTCAGAAGTTGACCGCGTCTTTGATGTTGCCCCACTGATGACCCGTGCATCTGAAGAGCCAGCCCAGAAAAGGCAGGTCTGCTTGCCTCATGGACCAGTCACTTCCAACCCATTCAAATCCTCACTTCTCCCCCATCTTTTCACCTGGATTGTTTTGCCTTCATGCTAATCCACAAATGCAGAGCTTCCCATGAGAATGCCACGACAATTTATTACCTTGTTCTGAATTTTGCAACTTCCTTTTTGCATGGAGGGTCAAGAAATGTGGTGGGATTATGTTTCTTTTTATCTCTTCATTTCAATTCACTCTAGTTCAATCTGTTATGGAGTTAGAGTTATAACCCTTGATTTCATTTTTTCTTTGACCATTCTCATGGGGTAAATGGATGAGCTCTTTGTTCAAAGCATTTTGAAGAAAGGAGCTTGTTCATCTACCTCAAGTGCGTCTGCACTGCTGCGAAACACAGGCCTCACTGCATTCTTGGAGAGGGCTTCCCGGGACCCACTTAGAAACGTAAATTATACTGCATAGAAAAAAAACTACATCCAGAAAAATAAATGCAAATAGTGGAAGGCTGGGAAATTTCCCCTGAGATACAGGCAAAACATAATAAAGCAGATGAAGGAAAGCTAGGCTGAGTTAGGAGGAGCCGGAAGAACCAGGCACGGCAGGTAAAGGGAATGCGGTGGGTGGGACTGAAGCCACATTCAGGAGAGTACACATGAGATCTGCACCCATGGGTGTTCCCAACAGCAAGAACAATTCCACACATCCCTGGGGCCTCCGGAACAGAAACAGAGGAGCATGCCCAGAGCCGACAGATCCCATGCTTTCAATTAGTCAGCTTGGGCTGCCAAAGCAAAATACTGGAGACTGAGAGCCTCAAAAAACAGAAATTTTTGTTCTCGTAGTTCTTGAGGCTGGAAGTGTGTCAGCAGTGTGGGTTTCCAGGGAGACCTCTCTTCCTGGTTTGTAGATGGCCATCATCTCACTGTGTGCTCACATGGCCTCTTCTTAGAGGGAGAGAAAGAGAGAGAGATGTCTTCCTCACAGGCCACCAACGTGCTTGGATTTGGGTCCCACACTCATCCTTATGACTCATTAAAACTTCACCACTTCCTTCAGGTTATATTTCCAAATACAATCACGTTGAGGATTAGAGCTCCAACATGGGATTTTGGGGGGATACAGTTTCATCCACAGCATGCTTGTCAAAGAAAAGGAGATTAACAGGGAAAAATAACCTTATTGTATATGTATAAATATATATATATGAGAAATTAACAAATGCTCAATGATGATAACTGATTAGAAGTTCATTGAAATATTTCTATTTCGATTCCTTTTCTAGGAAGAAATTTATAAACATGAGTTACATATAAATACCCTTTCTAGAAATCCTGTTTTTTTTTTCCTGGAAATTTAAAAGAGAAGATAGGATTTCTGGTGGGTTATATGTGCATAGCTTTGGCTGAGACTTTAAAATATATTAAAAATTTTAGAACATAATTATGAAAATGAAAACATTGTGTCTGCCACTCACATGGTTCTGGCCAAGTGTATGCATCTTTGCTTTTCACGCTGTTCAGCCCTGCATGCTGGCTGAAGGGAGGGCAGGCCTCACTTGTTCTCCCCAAACAGATAAGAAATTTCTACCCTACGCCTGGACCAAGACTTATCTGTGGGACAGGTGCAGTGGCTCACGCCTGTACTCCCAGCACTTTGGGAGGCCAAGGCAGGTGGATCACCTGAAGTCAGGTGTTCAAGACCAGCCTGGGCAATGTAGTGAAACCCCATCTCTACTAAAAATACAAAAATTAGCTTGGTATGGTGGTGAGCTCCTGTAATCCCAGCTACTCAAGAGGCCAAGGTATGAGAATCACTTGAACTCAGAAGGCAGAGGTTGCAGTGAGGTGAGAGATTGTACCATTGCACTCCAGCCTGGGCAACAGAGTGAGACTCCACCTCAAAAAAAAAAAGACATGTGAACACCCCAGACCAATCCTGGAGCTACAACCAGTTCTTCAGGAAAATGCAGAACAACCTCACCAAGCACTTGGTGGCCCATGGGAGCTTTTCCGCACCAATAAATTGCTCTGGACAAAAGTATTGAGCATCTGCCAGGTCATGTATCTTTCCTGCCCTCCACTGCTCCCTGCCCCTAGACCTGCTCCAATCACATCTGTTTTGGCTCCAGCCGTTTCTTATTTCAGGAAGGAGCCTGGTCCTTTGCTCTGTGTTGACTGTAATTAAAGACACTGCAGAGAGTCTCCTGGGTTTTGGGCACAGGCAGGAGCCCAGAGGACCTGCTGGGATCAGCTGCCACGGGGCTTCTCTTGGGAGGCGGTTTTGTTTATCTTAGCATCCTCCACACGGCTCCCCGCCTCGTTCCATGGAAGCATGTCCTTTTCAGAAGCCTTTCTGTGAAAAGAAGAGCTGAGAGCACTTTTGCTTTATGAAATATTTGACTGGGTTTACCTCTCATGATGCCAACTTAGATTCCTAATGGTGGTGCTGCTGGGTAGCTGTTTATCATTTCTTACTGTTAACTAGCGAAATTTTAATGAGATCAATCAAGTCTAAGTCTGGCTTTTGCATCACGATGATTGTCATACATAAGATAGTCATTTTGTTGTTGTTAAGCAGACATTTATAGCTTCCTTTAACTGGTGCATTTTACATTAAGCAATGGTTTGTTCTTGTCTGGGCTGAATCACATTGTACCACTTGCCCCCACAATATTTTTTCTGTTTATTAAAAATCCACTTGTTTTGTTAAAAATCCACTTGTTTTTGTCCAGAAATTGACTGGGTAATCCAACCACCATGTTTACTCCAATGATAAAGGTGCCTTCTGACATCTGACTTACATACGCTAGGAGAACACGCCCACTTTCTCCTTCTCCGGCCTGCTTTTACTGTTGCTTGCTTTATTGGCTTTTGTGTTTACCGCTGTCATCCAAGGCTGTCCTGTCCTGGGTTTTACTCATGCATTCCTTCCAGCATCCCTCCTCAGGAAGAATGACTACAGAAGTCTCATTGCAAAAATTGTGTTTGTGGAATCTTTATGAGTAGATGATATTCATACAAACTGTTCTTAGCCACAGTTAGGTACAGCAGAGTATCATTCTACTAAATCAGTATCTTCAGGAAAGAGAGAAGGAAATTATTAAATGTACACATTATCCACTTTTTGTAGTTCTAACCCACGCACTAAAAGTTAGTTGAATAATGACTCCAAATGAGACAGAGTTGTTAGCTTTTGAAATTATTTTCTGAGCTTGCCCTCCTGGGGATTCAATTTCAAAATATTTCTAACTCATCTTTTCCAATGCAAACACGATTTCTTAGATTAATACAATTAATGCCTACACTAAAAGTTAAGTATTTTGAATAGGTAATAATTGGCTTATGGTTTTAAAAAGTGAAAATGGGGCAATAAAGCACGACTGCTGACTTTCTGCCTGTGCTTAATAGAGCCAGTATTCATTCATTCCCCTCTGTTCATCCATTAGATCCTTGAAGCCATCTGCACTCATGCGCAGATGCATATTTCTAAACTAAATATTTCTACATGCTCATTTTGCATTTAAATTTTTTTTATTTAATAAAATGAGAGGGCATTAAATTATATGAAAAGAAATGAAGAGCCATTAACATCAGTTCTCGGCAATGGAATCTCAGGTCATTAGTTTTCTTATGAGTAACTGCATAAGTCAGAATTCTCCAAAGAAGCAGAACCAGGATGTGTATGTAGCTGTAGATAGATATTTATCCATCTATGTAGATGGATATACAGCTGCGTATGCACATCCTGTTTCTGTATAGTGTGTGTGTGCACACACGTGTGCGTATATCAGACAGAGAGAGATGAGTTGATTGTAAGCAATTTAAGCAATTGGCTCATCTGATTATGGAGGCTGATAAGTCCAAATTCTGCAGGGTGGGCATGTGGGCTGGAGTCTCAGGGAAGAATGATAGTTGAAGTCCAAAGGCGCTTTGCTGGCAGATTTGCCTCTTGTTCCTGGGCAGGTCAGCCTTTTTCCAATAAAACCTGTGACTGATTGGATGAGGCCCACTCACATTATGGAGACTAATCTACTATCTTCAAAGTCTGGTGATTTAAATGTAAATCTCATATAGAAAATACCTTCACAGCAACATGTAGACTAGTATTGGACCAAATGTCTGGGTGCCCCAGCCTTGCCAAGCTTACACATAGAATTAAACATCACAGGAACCTAGCCAGTGGCTGCCGTCATTCAGTCATTTATGAGCACGGGGCTTCTTTCTATGTGATTTCCTGGGGATGCTTTTCCATGGCAGTCTCAGGTGTCTCATTGGGCACAATTGTGGCCTCTGTAACCTCCTCCAGAACCCTGTGCTTGTTTGTTTCAAAAAGTTTTCTGACTACAAGAATAGCCGTGGCTCAGATGCAAGAGTAGCAACATCTGCAAATGGAATCTGATTTCAGAGGATGAATGACCCAGACATTCCCAAAGCACCGATGGCACCTGCGTCCCATTATCATTGATGTTCTACGACAGTTTCCAGAACCCTAAAAAAGGGTGACATCTCTATAAGTTGCTGCCTACGCTAAGTATGAGCCCACTCGAAGCTCCCACACCCCCAAGTGCCTCCCTAGGGCCCTCCTTGCAGGACTGCCAGAGCTTCGTTCCTGGACCACCAGCCTCCAGCAGGAACAGTGGCAACTGCCTTCTCGCCATCCCCCCTGCCTGCTTTGTGGCCAAGAGCACAGATGTCATCAGTGCGTGTTGATGAATGGATGAATTAATGAACGGACACAAGTATTCTGTCATGAAAACAATGGAATTTTCCACTACCCCTTCTCTCAGCCCTTATAATGATTTTCTAAAAACTCCTTTAAGAACCCAAGTTCTACACTTTCTGAATTTTAATCAGACACTCACTCTTGCCGTTTTAGTGAAATAGCAGAGACACCAAGCGAGCATCAGAATTTGTTAATAGCAAAGGTGAGGTAAGAGCAGATAATTAAATAGACAATCACAATAACTGCCTAAGTGTTTGGGGAAACTCAGTCACTGTGGTGCCGACTGTGCGTCCCCTCCCTCCACTGCACACCCTCCTCTGCCCAGCTTTGCCCAGCTACGTGTGCAGAGGGGTGAATCCCCACAACTGACTTATCAAGGAGGCTTTGCCCTCTGGCTTGAAACTGGGGTCAGCCATGGGAATCATTGACAGTTTGGGACTAGGAAGAGGGGAGGGGAAAAGCCTTTCTTCTCCACTTTACACCAGCTTCAGCACCGTTGTTCTGCCAGTGAATGTGCCTGCCAAGATCACTGTCCCCGCCACCCTTTGCCACTGCGGTCCCTCCTGCAGTTCCAGCCGTTGCTGGAAAGGAACCGTGGCTGGGAGCGGCTGCTGTGCATGCTCCTCCCTCGGGCCTCAGCAGCAGTTGCTGGTTCTCTCAACCCTGACCGCACCCCATCATCTGTTTACTAAGGGATACTGGTGGATACTGACTCCTCTCTCTCGTCTGACATCTAAATGAACTCAAGATGTAAATACAACAATGTAGACAATATACGCACTAAAATGAAGCCTAGGTAACTAGATGGAGATCTGAGACATGGTGAAGGCTCTCAAGCCCTTACACTAGTACCGGAAACCATAAAGGAAAACAAGAGAGCTATGTTTAAAAAGAATTAAGTTTCTCTGATATAAATATACCATATACAACAAATAGAACAAACGGCTTATAGCAGACACGTTTGCCTTTTAACTCAACCTCCAATTCCCATTCTCTCCCATCTGTTCCTGGCAGAACCGGGTTTTGTTCAGGAATTCAGTTAGCCAGATGTTTCTGTGGTGATCACTCATGCCCAGCCCCTGGGTCCAGATATCAATGGCCCCACACCCTGATGATCCACTACCTCCCAGCAGTCATTTTTCTTTGACGTGGTCATGGACCTGGCTGTGGAACTGTTGGGAAGTTCCCTTCCCTCACCCACTGTTAGGTTCCACCTTAACTCTTTGTTCAAACCGACTGCCATTCATTCATTCATCAGCTCACTCATTTGTTAGTTCAATTCGTATATAATTTAAATACTGTCAATAAAAGTTTCCGTGTCTACATCCAAAACAATACCTATTTGTCACTGAGAGACAGACTTAAATTGAGACAGAGGTTTTCTCTACCAATGGAGATCAATCCTTAAAATAAAAGCAGCCACATAACACATCAGTGAAAACCCCATCATCTCTCTTGATGGTAGTCATCTGGGCTAGAAGATGCTTGAAATTATTTAACAAGATCAAAATATAAAGAAAAAAATAACAGAGAACTGGGGATTCTGTGGGCTCCAGAATGTCTATTTAATGTGACAAGAAAAAAGAAGAAAAAAAGAGAGACATTTTATATTATTCATGGGCATCCCTCAGGCAGCTGAATCAAAGCCTTGGCTTGGCTTCCTTTAGCAAGACCAGATGTGTTAGCAGCAAACTTTCTGACCCACAAAAAGGGATGTGATCACTTGACCGTCAAACAAGTGTTCACTTACAGTCAGGATGGAAGTCTTGGGAATATCATGCTTTTTCCATATTGGCAGAAATACACAATTCAGTCTATTGCAGATCACCCCTAGCATTCAATAAACAGAAACAAAATAAAACAAGGGTCCAAGTGCCTTGTCACTGTCAGGTAATGTTGGCTCCTGTTCACCTCTGGCCCACAGGCGGATGACAGGTGTCAACTGCATACCCAGCATCCCTCAGGCAAAACACACAAGGCTACTGGATTCTTTTTCTTAGGTCTGGGTTTCAACACCCACCTGCATATGTGCCTCTCCCTGAGTTCCCTCAGGTCTGCTTCTGAGGGCGGACCTACCCACTCCCTCACTACTACCTCCTCTTCCTTTGGTCACAAGCTTCCCTGATTTACTCAAACTCCTGTTAAGAATACAGGCTCTGGAGCCAGAACCTATAAGGCTGAGACTATTATTATTCTCAAGCAGAAGAGGAAATTGAAGCATGGAGATGTGTAACTCTTGGAGAGTCATATAGGTTTTTACTGCAGTTGTAAGAAATTAACACAAACATTTCTGCTGCCAGTTTTCAATTATCAAGTTCCTCCATTAGGACCATATCTCTCCTACTTCATCAGAGAAAAAAAAAATCCTCATTTTCCTGTAACGCTGAATTCGTTCCCGAAGACTGCCATAATAAAATACCGCAAAACTGTTGACTTATAACATCAGAAATACTTTCTCCCACAGTTCTGAAAGCTAGAAGTCTAAAATCAAGATGTCTGTATGGCTCCACTTCCTACCCAAAGTTCTTGAGGAGAATTTGCCCCATACCTGTCCCATCTGCTGGTGTCTCCAGCAGTCCTTGCATCTCTGGCTTGTGACCACATTCTTCCAATCTCTGCCTCTGTCTTCACACAACTTTCTCTTCCTCTCTGTGTGTCCTCTCCTGTTCTTATAAGTCATTAGATTTAGGGCCCACCTTAACCCTAGGATGCTTTTATTTAGAGATCCATGATTTATTTACATCTGCAAAGACCCTAATTCCAAATAAGGTCCTTCTGAGGCTCTGGGCAGACCTACATTTGGGGTGGACACTATTCAACCTGTTACCTATGATTAAGCTGAAAGAGCAATTTCACATTCACTCTATTTGTCCCATCACTCCCGACTCTGTTGCAGAGATGTTGCCCACTTTTTTGGGGGTCCCTTCTTCAACCTACTTTCACATTCATTTGTACACTTATCTAATCCCACCAATCAGACCGAGCACACTGGCAGTACCCCAGAGGGACCATGGGATCTTCAGCTTTGTAGACTTGTGTGGTCCAATTATATACTGAGTTGTATCCTATATAAATATTTGTGCATCTCAATATAATTTACAGCATCCTCCCTTGGGTTAAAAATCAAATTATGGGTATTGAATACAGTAGAGAATAAAATGAATATATGGAGGTCCATCATTTTTTCTGTCGACCTATTTATCTACACATCAATCTACTTACCTACCTACCTACCTACCTATTCATATCTGCATATATCTATGCATTTAAACTATATATTACTTATCTTTCTGTGCAAGGAATGGAAACATTATATTATAGAAAAAAATGTAAACTTCATGAGAGCATGGATTTCTAACAATGCCTGGAATATAGCAGTTGCTTAGTAAATATTGTTGAATGAATAGTATTAGCGAGCATGATATCTCAGACTTGTACATATTCTAAACCTTTCTTTGGCACCTACTCTCTCCAAACCACACACAGACAAATTAAATGTCTAATGGAATTCAGATAAAAAATACCCCAAATATAGATGAAAACCGTAATTGTGTATAAAAGTTAATCACTTCTATGGTAATTTTTTTAAACACCTTTAGGTAGACCATATAAAGCTTGGAGTGGTTGTTTATTAGCTTAAGAAATTATTCTAAAAGAAAGAAATACACCCAAGAACATTATTCATTTGGAAGGATTCCTTTGAAAGTAGATCGACATCAGACAACATTATTTTATTTCATAGGAACTAGACTGAAGAGAAGCAAATAAACCCATTTTGTTTATTTTAAGTTCAATATTCAGTTGAGAAGATGAGGTTCTGATTAACAATAAGCAATTAAAATCCAAGAGTCAGAAGGGAACTAAATAAGAAATTATTTTAAAGATACTAACCCTACTAACAGGTAAGGTGCCTGAAAACCATGTGAAGATTGCAATGGCCAGAGCTGCCAGTTTTGCAAATGATTCCCACGTTTAGAGGAATCTGTTTACGCTGAGTTATGAATTTTGTGATGCTCGAGTCTCTTCCTATAAAAGCAGACATCCAGTGACAGGACAAAGGCATGTTCTGTTTGCGTGCCTGCACATTGCCTGGTGCACTGCCTGTAACCTAGCAGTTACTCACTTTAATATTTTTTAATTTTCTCAAAATTGGATTAAAAATCATTTTATTTTTAGGATATTTTTAATGGAATGATTATTACCTGATTCATCAACTTTGAGTAAAGATAGGGCCACATCTCTTACTTTTCAAATAAATGTTTCGTGTCTGTACAGTGCCAGCTCATCCAGGAGTCGAGCATGTCCTTCTCCTAAGCCATCCTTCCCTCACTGATGATTTGTCCAAGAAACCTGGGAGATTTGCCTAGTGCAAAAGGGGCAGCCCTGCCGGCAGTCAGGAGGAGAACTGTCCGGCCCACTGGGGCCCCAAGGTGAGTGGGCTCTTCCTCCACAACTTCTTGGGGCTTCTCATTTACTCCCAGCAGGTGTGTGCCTCGATGTCCCCTCGCGCCCCATCTGAAATGCCTTCTCCCGTTCCTCTGGGTCCTCAAACGCCACTGCTTCCTTCACAGCAGACCTCACTACCTTCCCCTAAGTGTAGATGTGCCCCTTGTCTCAGTCACTCAAATTTAAACTCCTGTCTCCAAAGCCTAGAAAAACATCTGGCATGTGAGAGGCGCACAGTAAATATCCATCCAGTGCATGAGTGAATGAGCAGTAGGCAGGGCCACACAGACAAAGGGTAGAATCAGGTGAGATGAGTATGCAGCAAGGGCAGAGGCAGGACTCAGCTCTTTTTAAGTCTTGTATTTCATTGTAATGAACTTGGATTGTATCCAGAAGGGGATGAGAAGGCATTGCAGAACTTGAGCTTGAGAACAACAACTATGATCACTTTTTTTTTTTTTCTGAGACAGAATCTCATTCTGTGGCCAAGCTGGAGTGCACTGGCACAATCTTGGCTCACTGCAACCTCTGTCTCCGGGTTCAAGCGATTCTCATGCCTCAGCTTTCCGAGTAGCTGGGATTACAGGTGCACACCACCACGCCTGGCTAATTTCTTTTGTATTTTTAGTAGAGATGGGGTTTTACCATGTTGGCCAAGATGGACTCGATCTCTTCACATCATGATCCACCCACCTCAGCCTCCCAAAGTTCTGGGATTACAGTCATGAGCCACCACACTTGGTCACGATCACATTTTTTAAAGTCTTCCTTGGCTTTTATAAAAAGAAATCACGGGAGGAAACAGGTGGAAGCAGACAAGACAGACAAGTGGGGAGGTCATGAGAGATGCTGGAGACTCTCTTCAGAGTTGATGTGCTGGAAGCAGCAAGACAGATTCGGATTTATACTCATCCCTCTGTACCCACTGGTTGCAGGAGTTCCCTTGGATACAAACATCTGAAGATGCTCAAGTCCCTGATATGAAATGACATGGTGTGTACAGCATATATTCCATGCATACCCCCCCACATGCTTTAAATAATCTCCAGATTATTTATAATATTTAACACAATGTAAATGTTACATGCATAGTTTTATACTATATTGTTTAGAGAATAAGGACCAGAAAAAGTCTATATGTTTAACAAAGACACAATTTTTTTCAAGTATTTTTGATCCGTAGTTGGTTGAGTTTATGGCTGTGGAACCCATGGATATGAAGGGGCAGACTGAATAGATTTGGAAGCTGAAGTTGGACAGCCTTGCTGATAAATTGGAGGCAGAGTGTGAGGGAAGGAGACCCAGGGAGTGCTTCAGGGTTCTTGGCCAAGTTTCCAGCCACCCGTGGAGGTGGCAACCACTGAGTGGAGAAGATGGAGGGAGGAGCACATTTGGAGTGGAGGTGGGGGACCTTTTGGACACATCACATTGACACATCCTTCAGGTTTGCAAATGGAGATGGGAATAGTCACATTTGCACATCTCGTTCAGGGGCTGGAGGATTAATTTGGGCAGTTGCCAGCATATAATGGTGTTTAAAAGTGAAGGTACCAGGTGAGAGTGCCCAGGAGAGGACAGAGGGAGAAACGGTTGGAGGAGGGAGCCCTGGGGCTGAGAAGAGGAGGGAAGCCGCGGAGGAGACTGAAGGCAAACTCACGCCGGGAGACTCGAAGTCCCACAAGGGAAGAGGGAGGCTTCTGCTGCAGGGGAAGGAAAGAAATGAAGACACAGTAAAGGAGTGGGTAGGGTCTAGCAAGGTCTTTGTTTTATCTTTTGCTTCCTTTCTTTTAAGTTGAGCTGGAGCAGAGCTTAGTTTCTGGCTGATGTGAATGAGCCAGGACAGGAGAAGACACGGATGCAAAGGACGGAAAGGATCCTGTGAGAGAAAACTTCAGGAGAACTTCGTACAAGTGGAATCACAGCTGAGATAAAACAGGTACTTAAGTCCACAGGCTGACAGCAGGTATGAAGATAGAATGGCCTGTTAAAAAGACTAATGGATTAAAAAGAATACACTGGTGGCAGAGGAGAGCGATAAACTACTCAAAGTGAAAATGTACTACCCATAAGTTTCCACAGCTTTTCTCAGGAACAATTATTTCTCCAGAAAGCATTTGTCCTACATAATTGTTTTTAAAGTACAAAGCAAAACACGCCTTCTGCTTCCTTGAATAAGAAATTACTGCCTACATACTGTTAGCTGAGAATATGCAGCCAACAGTTTTTGAATGTGTGATCAGGCAGCATGAGGTGGTCACACGATGGGTGCACTTCATGACTGGGTGACCCTGAGGTCCCTTCCCTGTTGTGATGTACAGGGGGTTTTGTTTTTGTAAGGCTGGTGACTAGGTGCAGGACTACTGGCCACTTTTGTGTTAACTGCATTTTTATCAGTTGTTTACTTGATTTAAGAGCAATATAATACAACCTGCCCTAAAAAAGTTTTCTCCAATTTTTATTTCTCCTAGTACTAAATATTTTCCATTCTAGCTGAAAAAAATATATACACTTTTAGTAAATCTGGTTTTGAAGTTGGTTCAACCACTTACTAGATCTGTGCCTCTGAATGAGTCAATTCACCTCTCTCAATTCTGGACTCTTTCTCTCTATAAATAGGTATAATAGCAACTGCCTCTTAAAGCTATCATTTAGATGAGGTAAGACAAAACGTATACAAGCACCTGACATCGTGCAAAAAGTACAGGAGTTGCGGAATAAGGAAAATCTTTCTTTCTTGAAAGAGCTGTCCAAGATGAAGAAAGGCTGAGCGTGGCTTGTGTTGTTCTTACCAGCGTTCCAGAATTATTTCCAAAACCATCCATGCAATGTTTTTCAATGTAGTTCTTTTCCACATCCATGTCTTGTAACTTCAGATGAATCACAGTACCAACGCTTGAATGATCATCAGACCTTTCGCATCACACATCACATATCTGAATATTTTGTATCTGATGACACATTACGTTTTCCATTAGGTGCCTCAGAAACGTGACTGTCTTTGCTTTAGGTTTTCAACTACTCACCTTATTTGCTCTCAACCTTTAGGCCTTTAAGTCCTAATAAAAATATACCAAGAGGCAATGTGAATTCTAGACAGTACTATTTGTTTTGCATTGGTGACATTTACCTTTCAGCCAGAAGGATTCATAAACCCACGGGATAACTCAGTAAGCAACACCAACAGTATACAGGACCAGAAGCCTATTTCTGTGACTGAAAACTGAGACAGGTGAGAGAGTGTTGCAGAGAGTGGCCATCAGGAACCTGGCCCCTAGAAACCCTGAACATGAAACTGAAGCCCCATTTCTTCCATTCACCTGCTTGATCTGTCATTTGCAATATAAAATGGATGAACCATTAGAAATACAGGCACTCGGGCCGGGCACAGTGGCTCAAGCCTATAATCCCAGCACTTTGGGAGGCCAAGGCAGGCAGATCACCTGAGGTCAGGAGTTTGAGACCAGCCTGGCTAACACAGAGAAACCCTGTCTCTCCTAAAAATACAAAAATTAGCCGGGTGCACTGGCGTGCACCTGTAGTCCCAAATACTTGGGAGGCTGAGGCAGGAAAATCGCTTGAACCCAGGAGGTGGAGGTTGCAGTGAGCCAAGATCACACCACGGCATTCCAGCCTGGGCAACAGAGTGAGACTCTGTCTCAAAAAAAAAAAAAAAAAAAAAAAAAAAAAAAAAAAAAAACTAGAAAGAAAAGAAAAGAAGTAGGGGCACTGGAGAAGAATTTTGTCATTAAGGGACTATTTACAAAGGTGCGGGTACAGGAGAAACACAAGGGAGAGCTCAGTAGGTCAAGTCTTGTAGCAGAAGAGCTGTTACCAGGCCTAGGCCTGAAAAGATGACGTGAAAGTGTAGGTGCCAGATGGTAGAAGGAGAATCGTGTGGATCTGGTCACCTAGAGAGAAGCCAGCCCAAAGGGAGTGCCAGAAAGGACGCCGGGAGAACACATGCTTTTATCTCCTGCCAGAGAAGAAGGCTGGAGAATAAATGTCTTTATCTCCTAACGGAGTTTCCTCCTGGACAAACCTGCATCAAAGCCAGAGATCAGGGAGGAGCTTCCAGGACAGAGAGCAGTGCAGAGTGCAGGAGGCTGCAGAGGGGCTACCAGAAGAGACCCACATCCCCCGCGACGTTACCTACGCTGAGCCTCTGCTCCTCGGCAGCAATAAAATTAGTGTAGAAAAGCCATGAAACGCAGACACTGGCACATACGATTTCATCAGTAGGCAGATGCTGTCATTGCTGTTGCCATCCATTCTCTTCAGAAAGAAGACAGTATCCTGTGTATGATGTGGTAGGACAGACTTGAAGGAAGCTGGGTGGAGCAAGAGAACTTACAACTCATGTAAGCCACAGCCTGACCACATCTCGGGTTCTTTTCTGCTGTTTCTGCTGCTCAACATTATTGAAAATTTCAGAGGTGATTAATTTTATCTATATCTACTATCTATATAAATACGTAGAGATATCATGTTTTTTTTCATATGTCATATCCCTTTCTCTATGTTGTGGATAATTTCCTTTATTTCATTCAGTCATTCTATCGGAATTTTTATTTTAGCGGTCATGGTTTAGAAGATAATCTAATCAAGTGTGAGCACTCTGAACACATTAGGGACAGGTTACTTTATGCCTCTGTGACTCAGTTTCAACTTTACAAAATGAGAAGAGCAACAGTATCTACTTCAGAAGACTGACATGGGGATTAAATGAGGATGGATGGATAGATAGATAGATAGATAGGCAGAGATAGATAGGCAGACAGAGATAGATAGATAGACAGATAGACAGACAGACAGACAGAATGTGCTTGAAACAATTCCTGGAACATAATAGCCCTATGTGAACTTGAGTTATTGTTATGATTATTATTATTATTTACTAGTATGTATTATTTTATATTCCAAAAGCTATGTACCCTTCTGGGTTTTCCTATGTCAAATGTTTTGTTTTATAGATATAATATCTCTGTTAGGAACTAATGAATGCCATCCTTTTTTCCACACTCAGGTTCTAAACCATCCAGGAGAAAAACTTAGGAGAAATGATTGGTAGACTGAAATGTAAAACCCAAAACTATAAACCCTGGAAGACAACCTAGGCAAAATCATTCTAGACATAGGAAAAGCAAAGATTCATGATGAAGATGCCAAGAGAAATCACAACAAAAGCAAAAATTGACAAATGGGATCTAATTAAACTAAAGAGACCCTTCATAACAACAAAAAAAAAATTCTCAACAGAGTAAACAAACAACCTACAGAATGGGAGAAAAGTTTTGCAAACTGTGCATCCAACAAAGGTTTAATATCCAGCATCTATAAGGAACTTAAACAAATTTACAAGAAGAAACAAATAGCTCCATTAAAAAGTGGGCAAAGAACATGAACAGACACTTTTCAAAAGAAGACATACATGCAGCCAGCAAGCATATGAAAAAACTCAACAAAACTGATCATTAGAGACATGCAAACCAAAACCACAATGTGATAGCATCTCATCAGTCAGAATGACTATTATTGAAAAGTCAAAAAAATAACAGATGCTGATAAGGTTGTGGAGAAAAAGGAATGTTTATACACTATTGGTGGGAGTGTAAATTATTTCAACCATGGCAGAAAGCAGTGTGGCGATTACTCAAAAACCTAAAAACAGAAATACCATTTGACCCAGAAATTCCATTACTGGGTATATATTCAAGGAAATTTCAACCATTCTATTACAAAGATACATTCACATGCTTCATTGCAGAACTATTCACAATAGCAAAGACATGGAATCAACCCTGATGCCCATCAATGATAGACTGGATAAAGAAAATGTGGTACATATACACCATGGAATACTATTCAGCCATAAAAAAGAATGAGATAATGTCTTTTGCAAGAACAGGGATGGAGCCAGAAGCATTATCCTTAGCAAACTAACACAGGAACAGAAAATCAAATACCACATTTTCTCACTTACAGAGCTAAATGGCAAGAATACATGGACACATAGAGGGGAACAACAGACACTGAGGCATATCAAAGAGTGGAGGGTAAGAGGAGGAAGAGTATTCGGAAAAATAACCAATGGGCACTAGGCTTAATACCTGAGTGGTGAAATAATCTGTACAACAAACCCCTACAACAAAGTTTACCTATATAGCAAACTTGCACATATACCCTGAACTTAAAAGTTAAAAGAAAATTAGTGCCTTTATTTTGGTTAGGTTAACATTGAAGACATGGGTTCCACCAGGCTGCCAAGTAGACCCACCAATCCCTGCCCTCAGAATTAGTGAGATTCAATTAGTTGCCATCACTGGCAGTGCTGGACCACACAGTACTCCCCTGGCTATGACAGAATCTGCACCCTGAGCTCAGCCCAAGAAAGAGGAGAGGAAATACGTCCTCAGAGGGGCAGGTCTGAAACAAGGGTGAGGGGACACCTCTGTCCCGTAAGGCTCTCAAATTCATCAACCAAGAAGATTGCTTCTCCACCCAGCCCGCCATCCCAGGTGGCTTAACACATCACAGGGTAGTTTTTCACTAATTCTCGCAATGTTCATTACAAGACCAGGCGACTACCTAGCATAATTCTCCCTTGCACAGAAGCCCAGGGAGGCTTCACCAGCATGTAATTGCTTCCTACCCACCACATGCAGCTCCACAAGGCCCAACAGGAGAAGAGGGTACCAGAGGGTCTTGCACCAACTCTTAAGTGTTTCAGCTCAGAAGTGGCCCATGTTAATTCCACCACAGGCCACTGGAAAGAACTAGATGTAGGGCTTGTGCTGGGTTGAATAGTGTCCTCCCAAGACATATGTCTTCCTGAAACCTGTGGATTTGACCTTATTTGGAAACAGGGTCTTGGTCTATTTACAATTTTAGTAAAAATGTACAAGAGTAAGGGATCCTTTGGTGACTTTTGCCTAGAATCCTACAATTCCCGTTTACAACGTGAGTGGGAGCATAGGGTGATGGCGGACATGTGGACGAAGACAGGTCATTGTGATCAAGTTAAAATGAGGTCATGCTGAACTAGGGTAGACCTATGCAATGACTTCTGTCCTTATAAGAAGAGGAAGATTTGGACACACATACAGGGGTAACATGATGTGAAGATTCAGGCAGAGACAGCAGTGACACAGCCACAGGAATGAAACAAACCACCTAAAGTTAGAAGAGGCACAGAAGATGCTTTTCTGGAGGCATCAGAGGAAGCAGGGCCTGCCAACACCTTGGTTTTGGACTTCTGACCTCCACGACAGACAGACACATTGTTGTTGGTTTAAGCCGCCAAATGCATGCTACTCTGTTATAGCAGCCACAGGCAACCAATTCATGGCCCCACTCAGCTTCAATGCCTAAAATGGGCCACATTCCCAGATGAACTTCACCAGGTTGTCTCCAGCACTAACTTTCTGTAGTGCTCCTGGAGCTGTTCTGCAATTCATCCCCTCACCTTCTTCCTGGGCTCCATGCACATCCCAAAAATGCCCCTTCGCGTTCACTAGTGTACATCTGTGCAGCTCAGATATATATTCTAGGGTTAAAATCAGTGATAGTAGCAGATGCAGCTCATCCTCATAGAGAAAGACCAGGAACATCAAGAGGGTGCCATGGAAACCACAGAGTCAAATGAAATATGAATCATGGCTTTTCATCCACAGCACCAGTACACACACACACACACACACACACACACACACACACACACTTGCCCACCTCCACTAACTGTCACACAGAGTTCAACTGCATATTCCTAGGACGTGGCCATCTCTTGGATGCACAGTACCCCTCAGCCAGGTTCAGCAAGCATGACATGGGCTAGTGGCCACCTAAGGCCTACAGCCACTACTAGGTTGTCTACCGCTTTGGACAGGCTGGGTACAGACCATTACCATCCATTGATTCACATCCACGCTGTGCTGTAGCAAACTGTTTTGAATTGATGCTTCGTATAAAGGCTTTTATGACTGCAATCCATGTTTCATTTCTTGCCATAAAATAATAATTTGAGAAATGCAGAGAAATACACAGTTAACAATTTAACATTTACTTTCAATAAATAGGAAGCATTTTACAGGGAACTGCAACCCATTATGGAAACCATAATTCACGCTTGGTGCCAAGAAAATGTATTCTCAATTTCACTGCACCGCGTGCCCAGCTACAAAACTCAAGACTTCCCTTGCATTATAGATTCTCATTATGATAGATTAACAAATATAGTGTAAAAATGTCCTGTGGAACACAGCATGCAGCATTTTAAATGAAGAGTCCAAAACATGTCAGCCTTTCTTGCAGGAATGGCAGAATTGAAATTGCCCCTTAATTATACAAGGCAACTATAAACTAAAATGCAGATTATCATGCATTCAGAATGATCCTGCCTATGTACTTGCCCTGCTAATTTATACATTCTGAAGTTCCCAATGCAGCAAATCTCTCATCTTCTCCTGAACTTTACAGAAAATATCCATCTGTGAGTCTTGAAATTACATTGCATTTAAGCAGCATCGAGAATTCTTCACCTGTTAAGATCTTTTCATCTAGTGCTGTTATGACTTGCTTTTATGATTCTCTGCCCTGATCTACTTCTATTCTGGAATTCAAACCTAATAAGACATAAGGGGTCAATGGCACAAAGGCAGCAATATGATTCACCTTATCGTGGGAGCAGTAATGAAAAGATGTCAGGTGAGAGCAACACTGGCATGTCAATGAATTAAAATTGAAGGTGAGAAATGAGTCTGCTGTTTATTTTGCTGGTTACAGAAAGCTTTTATCTCTCTCTGCCTCCAGGAAGGAGTGGTATTCAGATACTAGACTGTCATCAGAGGAAAAAAACAACTGAATTAAACCTTTAAGTGTAACATTGTGTGTGCAAAGAAATTCCCAGATGAAATCACAAGCACTCTATTAATAATGGCTCTAAAGCAGATGGGATTTTCTTCCCTATCTTCCAGAGCATACTTTGAGAAATAATGTACATGTATATATATATGGGGGGGACAAAACAAATTCTCTCTAAATTAGTTATTTTATTTTTCTTACCAGTTTTGAGATGATAGGGGTACACAGAAACAAGGAGGAAGTCCAGTTTATTTGATTTTCCAGCTAACACACACAGGACATTTCTGTCCTTCAATATTATAATGGAAATATCATTTGATTTGCTTAAGTCTCTTTAAAAATGTGACACTGAGCAGTGTAGGGCTTGTATCCTCATCTCTGAGATCCACTTTTTTCCACTGCGTTTGAATTTGTAAAACAGTCTCTGGTGGGAACACGAAGTAAGAAGTGAGACACACATGGGGCTTTGGGGCTGGCCCAACGGGACAGGCTGGCTGGGCGAGGCCAGGACAAGCTTCGTCTGCCTGCTGGTTCAAGAGTGCCTTTGAGTTTGGCTTTACCAGCCTGGGATGCTCCCTTCCCGTTGATGGCACCCACTGTCTCCTTCTCCCTTGTGCCTACTGTAAAACAAAATGCAAGGATTCTGATGCATCCACCACCACCTTCTCCCTTGCGTATATTGCAAATTAAAACGATCGGACTCCAGGAAACATTGTGCAAAGAGTACCTAATCTTCTCCACGTACACCAAAACTGAAATCTTAATTCAAAGGTGAATTAGGACAGGGCTCTTCTCACTACAGTATTTAAAAAAAAAAAAAAAGCCAGCTGGGGAAGCCTGGGGAGTGGTCTGGAACTCCTCTGCCAACTGACCTGTGATGGGGAGCATTATTCCGTGTAATTATAAGCAGGATCACCATAAGAAGAGGAAGCTAGAGGCAGGCAAGACTCTGCTGACCATAAAGAAACAGCCCTCTTCTACTCAGAGCTGCTGAAACTGTGGTGGGCTATTGAGACAGGACTTGTGCCCTCTGGTTCCAGAAGCAGGGACCAGACCTGTGGGGAAGTCCCCATGCTGGGGCTGGATTCTGGGATTCTGGCCTTCTGTGGGGATCGTCTGCGTGTTTACAACACTGTGGGAGCCCCAAGGTGCCTTGAACCGGACTTTGGTTCACAAAGCTGAATGTACAGAGAAATGGAGCTGGAATATCCATGGGCAACAAGTGGCATCTCTTAGGTGAAGGAAAGTGAGATTTGATACGTGGCTCCAGGGCCATTTGCATCTCACAGCATGGACTTTCTTAGCTAAAGCAGGCCCTTCTGGAAGATGGTGCTACCGTAAAATAAAAGGAAGGCCAGGCTGGAGAATCTCTTGAGCAGACAAAACCAGCTAGGCCACAAAAGGAAACTTAGGTTGTTTCTTGTAAATGCCTCTCGTTATTAAAAAAAAAACTTCAGTCACCTTCCAAAAATGAAGTAAGATGATCCCTTTTAACCAATCCTCTGCTGTCCGAAAACCTCACTGTATCGGCAGCCATTGCAAAGGGTCAAACGACTGCCTCATTTTTGTGTTCTAAGTCAGCCTGAGCTTCCTCTTACCACGTTAGGTTTGAAGTCTCCTGGTTTTCAAGTTGTTCTTTTGCACACACAATAAACTTTCAAATTTTTCATGTGTACTTGATTTTATTTTTGACAATGATCAATGGAATCTTCTGGGTGGTTTAAAGGTTTGTGGACAGCTGAGTTGAAATTTCCCCGTGCTGAGTCAGAACAGGATGAGAACTCTGCAGGAGGCCCAGAGAAAGAAACACTGACTTTGAAGTCGGTCATACGAGGGAGGGTCGGAATCCCCACTTTATAAGCCACTTAACCTCTCTGAGTCTTATTTCCTCATTTACAGGAGAATGACAGCAATACTTTCTCACAGGGTTGTTATAAATTTTAAATATCCCTGGCATTTATGAGGCACCCAATAAATTTTAGCCATTAAAATAAAGTTAATTGAGAATGCTGCAGATTGACTGCAATTGACATCTTTGCACAGAAAAGCCTTCCTCAGCATTTTCTATCCATCTCTTGGTTTAAAACTTCAGATGCTCAAACCAACCACAGGGAAAATCATCCACAACCCACAGAGAGAAGATCCCCAGAGACCATATGAGAAGGTGCACACCATTCTCATGTATTCTAAAATGTCCAATGGGCCAGCATTGCCCAGAGGAGAGGGATGATTAAAACAAACAAACATCTACTCAAAAACAGTGTCAAGAGAATGAATAGACCAGGTTTCTTGTCTGAGGTTTGAGGTGTTCACAGTAATCTTTCTCCAAAATCCTGCTGATCAACAAGAACCTAAAACACCTGAAAACCTTGTCAAGATCTAACCAGAGCATGCCACCCGCATTCTAATTTTTCCAGCAGCATCACAAAAAGTGAAAAATACTGGCTGTCCATTCAGGCTTCATCCATGCATGCTTCCATCTGAAGCAATTAGTCAAGAACTTGGTCAGCTCTATGGAAAAACCACAGGTACACAGCTACGCATGATTAAAAGTGATGATTCTCCAGTAATCTTGAGATGTCCATTGTAATATTGTTCAAAGTTCTGTGTATTTTTTTAATTAATAAGCTTTATTTTTTACAGCAGTTTTAGAATCGCAGCAAAATTGTTTATAAAGTGCATAGAGTTTTAGTATAGCCCCTGGGCCCATGCACACAAAGCTTTTTATTTCATCAACATGTCCCACTAGAGCTTGCTACAATATGTTACAATTGTTACAACTGATGACCTACACTGACACATTATATTACTCAGAGTCCATGGTTTACATTAGGATTCACTCTGCCGCCTTGAAATGGTCAATGACAGGCATCCACCATTATGGTATCATACAGAGTAATTTCACTGACCTAAGAATCCCCTGTGCTCCGCCCATTCATCCCATCCCTCACCCCAATACCTGGCAACCACTAACCTTTTTACTGTTTCATGGTTTTGCCTTTTCCAGAATGTAATATAGTCAGAAATGTACAGTAGGCAGCCTCTCCGGGCTGACTTCTTTCACTCAGTAATATGCATTTGAGGCTCCTCCATGTCTTTTTACGGTTTCAGAGCTCATTTATTTTTAGTGTGAAATAATCTTCTATTGTCTGGTTATAGCACAGTTTATTTATTCATTACCTTCTGAAAGATATCTTGATTCTTTCCAGTTTTGATATATGAATAAAGCTGCTACAAGCATCTATATGCTTGTGTCCATGTGGACACAAGTTTTCAGCTCTTTTGGGTAGATACAAGAGCACAATTGCTGGATCTTTTGGTAAGAGCATGTTTAGTTTTGTAAGAAGCCACCACACTGTCTCCCTGAGTGTCTGTATCATTTTGCATTCCCGTCTGCACTGAATGGGAGTTCCCATTGCTTCACACCCTTGCCAGCATGTAGTGGTGTCAGTGTTCTGAATTCTGGCCATTCTAATGGGTGTGTAGCAGGACCCTATTTTTGTTTTAATCTGCGGCTCCCTGATGCCATATGATGTCGAACGTCATTTCATATAATTATTTGCCTTTTGTTTGTTTTGAGACAGAGTCTCACTCTGTCTCCCGGGCTGGAGTGCAATGGCAGAATCTCAGCTAACTGCAACCTCTGCCTCCAGGGTTCAAGAGATTCTCCTGCCTCAGCCTCGGAAGTTGCTGGGATTACAGGGACACGCCACCATACCTGGCTAATTTTTGTATTTTCAGTAGAGACGAGGTTTCACCATGTTGCCCAGGTGAAACTCTTAGCCTCAGGTGATTCACCCATCTTGGCCTCCCCAAATGCTGGGATTACAGGTGTGAGCCATTATGTCCAGCCTTATTTGCTCTTTGTATATCTTCTTGGTGAGGTCTTTTGCCCAATTTTAAACTAGGTTTTTCACTTTCTTATTGTTGAGTTTTAAGAGTTCTTTGTATACTTTGTATAGCAGGATTATTTTTTTAATCAGATATGTCTTTTGCAAATATCCCAGTCTGTGGCTTGTCCTCTCATTCTCTTAAGAGTGTTTTGGGAAGAGAAGAAGTTTGTTTGTTTGTTCATTTGTTTTAATCATCCCTCTCCTCTGAGCAATGCCTGCCCATTGGCAATGTCTGAATACAATTTTGGTTTTCCAACTCACAAACACCCAGTTGACCCCTGGGGATTTCAGCCATGGCATTCACCATTGGAGACACTCCTGCCTTATGTCCAGAGCCCCCAGTAGTGATGGCACAAGACTGGCAATGTCCAGCCAGGTGCCTGGCTGCCCTGAAGATAGAACCTCCCTGTGGGTGCTCAGCCACCACACAGTCCATATTTGTCTGGATTTAGAGGATCTGGGGTGCTGATGGAAGGTGGCCTCCAGCTATTTGAACATATCCGATCAAGAGAAAGAGGAGTGGTGTGTCATTACCAGCACCGAAACTTCATGATTGCGCCTATCCTCTAAACGACTGTGCTGATTAAATAGTAATTAATTCCTCAACAGGCTGAATTAAATAATCAAGTATGCTGCAGGTAATGTAATTACAGTAGTTATTTAGCACTTAACGAAACGCTCTTATGAGTAAGGACGTGGCAAATCTTCCCTCTGTCGTGAAGCAACCCCGTGTCCATGGAATGAGCCTCACTCCCCTGAGGAGCTAAGGATTCATGGTGCCCCATGGGACCACATCACTAGATGAAAAGGAACCCAGTTTCATTAGCCTCTGGCCCAGGCTGCCCTGTATGCCAGTACGATGCCAGCACTGACCACCAGTAATCAGGCCAACTAGAACCCCAGAGGCCCACAGGAACCCAAAGCCCACCATACCCCAACAGGGAGAGGGAGGCACCGTATAGACGCCACGCCAGCAGTGGACGCAGGGCCCCTGATGAGGATGCACAGTGCAGGCCGGGTGGAGCTGGTGAAAAGGAGACAGAAATGAAGATGAGAGCCAGAAAGAGGTGGTGTCCTTCACAACCGTCCCTCTGGCTCCTGAGTGCACCGTCCCAGACTGGGGCCTCTAAGATCAGACTCCTAGGTCAAGCACTCAAGGCCGCATTATAGGCTTGGCCTGAATTTACCTGTGGCCAGGCCCATTTCTTTCCCTCCATACAGGGTGAAGGACCCTCAGCAGGTTTTCAACAGTGCCTCCAGAGCGTAGAGCCCTTTGCAAAGATGCCGCTCTGCCCTGGGATCATGTCATCCTGATACATCCTCATGGGGCAGAACAAACGTGTTTATATGATCAGAGATGTTAATATGACTCAGGAGACTGTGGATTCTGTGTGGACTGGATCTCAGGGCTTTAATCCCCTTCGCTTGTGACTTGGTATTGCTAAACAAATGGATTGGGGTAGGCATGTATTACCTGTTAATAAAGATTTTCCTATGTTCTTCCCATATCCATAGGAACAGTCGATGTTAGGAAAGTCAAAATCCACAGCTAAGGAGAGTTGTCACTTCCTAGTATTTTTCTTTTTCTTTTTCTTTTTCTTTTCTTTTTTTTTTTTTTTTGAGGCAGAGTCTTGCTCTGTAACCAGGTGCCTGGCTGGAGTGCAGTGGCACAATCTTGGCTCACTGCAACCTCCACCTTCTGGGTTCAAGCAATTCTCCTGCCTCAGCCTCCCAAGTACCTGGGACTATAGGTGTGTGCCACCACGCCCAGCTAACTTTTGTATTTTTTAGTAGAGACGGGGTTTCATCATGTTGGCCAGGATGGTCTCAATCTCTCAACCCGTGATCTGCCCACCTGGGCCTCCCAAAGTGCTGGGATTACAGGCATGAGCCACCGCACCCGGACTTCCTAGGTATTTTTCTTTAGATAGTTTGGTATTTTTGTTTCTGTTTTAGCCTTAAAATGAGCAAGCTTCCTGTGCCCGGCTTATTTGACTTAATATATCTTCCAGATTCATCCATGTTGTGGAAAAGGACGGGACTGCCTTCCTTTTTAAGGCTGAATAGTATTCCATTGTGTATATGCACATTTTCTTATCCACTTGTCTTTTGATGGACACTTAAATTGATTCCATAACTTGGCTACTGTGACTAGTGCTGCAATAAATACGGAAGCTCAAGTATCTTTGTCACAGGCTGATTTTGTTTCCTTTGGCTGTAGACCCCGTATAAGGTTCACTTCACAGAAGTAGAGAGTAGAACCACTCAGAGGCTGGGGTGGTCAGGGCAGAGAGGGGTTTGGGGAGATGCTGGTGAAAGAACACATATTTACAATGAGATAGGAGGAGTAAGTTCAAGTGCTTTACTGTACAGCACGGTGACTATAGTTAATAACAATAGACTGTGTTCTTGAAAAATACTAGAGACTGCCTGGTAAGTGTTCTCACCCGAAAAATGAAAACTATATGAGGTAATGCAGTTACGTATACATACTTCAAAACATCACATTGCACATGATAAATACATACTTCCATATGTCAAGTTTTTAAATTAATTACTTCATTTTTTGAAAAGATAAACAAGCATCCCTTCACCACCCCCAGCAGGGTGCCATGCTGACGGTGAATAATGGAACCCACAGACAGCCACGTCTCTAACCTTGAGGTCTGATCAGGCTATTGATGCTCTGTCTGGGCGCCGCGCAGGGCGGCCTCCCCTGTAAATTCTCGCCTCTGCCCCAAAAATCCATTGTTAGGAGAGTGTTGCCATGGCAACAGAGGGCCGCACAAGGCAAAGAAACTGACAGTCACTCACACAAAGCAGGCTGGATCTGTGAGCTAATTAAAAGGTTCTCTGCTCAGGGTCACCTTCTAAACAAGGAGTGTCAGTCAGAAACCCTTGGGCATAAACAGCTCCCCCCAGGGGTCCCTGGACACCTAGCCACCCAGGCAGGTGCTGGCTCTTCCCAGAATCTGCTCTGCAATTTCCTGAGTGAGGACCCCACAGGGCCCTGGTCACTCTTTGGCTGGGCCATCTTATTAAATGGACTAAATCTACTTTTTGCCAGGAGCATAAAGCAGCAAACCTGAGTGATTGATTAAAATCACTGTCCTCAGATCCTGATTTAGGTCTGATGTCATTTGAAATTGAAATTGCTTTCAGAGGCTTCTGCAGGTTCTTGAAGGCTAGTTCTCAGAGTCTTAGAAGGTGGTAGGTTACTACCAGGTCTAACCAAGCCTGGAAGCCAGAGCCTTGGTGTTGTCTTCCCTACTGTGGGTTCCTGGTACAGGTTGACCCCAAGCGTCTCTAATAGGCCAAGTCGCCTCTAGAACGTGAAGTCAGGACCTTGCTCAACAAAGCCCTGGCTCCCCACTGGAATTTCCACCCTCATCACCTCCAATCTACCCCTGCAGGCATAGCTCACACTGTCGTCCATAATATTTCCTCACCTCCAAATAAACAGCTTCACTGAAAACACAGAAGGACTTGAATCCCTACCACAATGGTGAGATCTGACCCTTTAGAAATCAGTGGAAGTGGCCGGTGGCTCACGCCTGTAATCCCAGCACTTTGGGAGGCCAAGGCAGGCAGATCACGAGGTCAAGAGATCGAAATCATCCTGGCTAACACAGTGAAACCCTGTCCCTACTAAAAACACAAAAAATTAGCTGGGCATGGTGTCATGCACCTGTAATCCCAGCTACTCGGGAGACTGAGGCAGGAGAATCACTTGAATCTGAGAGGCAGAGGTTGCAGTGAGCCAAGATTGCACCACTGCACTCCAGCCTGGGTGACAGAGCAAGACTCCATCTCAAAAAAATAAAAATAAAAATAAATTTAAAAATTAAAAAAAAAAAAAGAAAAATCAGTGGACGCTATGCAGGAAAAGAAAGCGAAGTCCCCAGAGAAACCAATGCAGCCTCAAGGAGAGGCATGAGTTTTATACAGGATCCAACACTTAAAAAGGAAATCTGACAGCCCTGGGGAAGCAGCCAGACAGCTTTGCTGCAACCTGTGGGTTCCCAACAGACTGAAGCAGTGAACTCCGTGGCAGCTCAGCTCTGCCACCATCGTGGTATTACGTCTCCCACCTAGGACAATGCAGCCCCACATCTAAAGTCACCTGGGGAGTATTTGTTGAGACTTAAGATTTTCAAAGACTGCCTCATCCAGTCATTCCTTTTTGCAATGATCAGAGGTCCTTGCTGAGGGATTCTACCTACTTAATGCCATGAGTTCTAGAGTCAGAACATTTACATCCCAGTTTCATCCCTTGTTTCTGTGCAACCCTGTACAACTCACCCAATTTTTCTTCACCTCTGTTTCATCAGCTTAAAATGATGACAATAGTGATCCTTCCTGAAGTCATGAAGGGAATTAAATAAGATAATCTGTATAAAGCTTAGAAGGATGCCTGGAGTACAGCAAGTCCTTAGTAAGCATTGATCTGTGCATAGTAAAAAGCTCTAACCTCAGAGGCTTCAAAATGCAGGTGCTTAAAAAAGAAGTATCTCTCACTCACCAGTTGCGTTATGCTGGCCTGGGCAGGTGGGACAGTGCTGCCCCCAGGAGCTATTCAGGAGCCCAGATTCCTTCTGTCTTGTTGCTCCACCACCTGCATTCTAACCCATGGGAAGGAAAGAGAAGGGACAGAGTCTGAGACAAGTGATATTGGGGCATCACAGCTCAGGACACAACCTGGGGGTGCAGAAATCAGTTCTACCCATGTCCTGTCAGCCCAGACTTAGTCACATGGCCACATCTGGCTCCCCAGGGGAAGCAAATGTAGTCCCCATCAGTCTCTGTAATGATATTTGTCACCCGATGCCAGATTTCATGAGAAAACAACGCAGAGATTAGTTCATGTCAAAACCAAGAGCATAGACACGTACCATGTGAGCGGCCAAGGTATGACGGACGTCCATCCAGACCCACTTGAGGATGTTTCTTGTGGTCCCCAGACACACTGAGGCTCGCTGTTTTGAGCCCCGTGGGTGCTAAAGTACACAGGGGAGGTGGCTTCCCATGCCCAGAGCTGTACTTCTTCAAGGCAGGGTCTGGAAGCTGACTAGTGTATAGAACAGTCCTTCCCCATCCCTCCCTATCCTGGGATTGCTGTGCTTAGCAGGTGAGAATGCCGTGAGCAGGGTGAAACCCAGGTTTCTATGACCCATCCCCGCAGGACTGCATGAACTCACAAAAGCTAGGAGCGAAGGCGTGGATGAGAGCTCCTGACCTTCACCTCCATGGCGGCCTCCAGCCAGACCCCCAGTGCTAAATGCTGCCGCTTTCTGTTACCTTGTGTATCTGCTGGTCTCTGGCCTTGGCCTGCCCTGGCTTTCATATCCTCTGGCCAGGCCCTATGTGGGAACCTCTGACTGTACCCTGGGTCCCATGGAGCATATCACCTCCAGTAGCCCAGAGCCCTGTCTCATCTCCAGTTACAGCCAGGAAATGCCTCAATCCCATGTGAGCACTCACACTTCTCCCTGATCCTCCTCCCCTTCAAATCCTCAAGGCATCTCTTGAGCAACCAGAAAGCAGCCTCTGTGAAATACCCAACACAGCCTTCCACATGCAGCCTAGAGCTCACCGGCTATCAGGATCCTTAGCCTTGACCCAGCAGCTAGGTGGGATCTCCCCAGAGGAACATGCCGAGGATGCTCCCAGCTAAGTGGCCATAGCTGCTCTGGACTTCAGGCACTCCGTTAGAGAATTAGGTCTCCAGCAACTGCTTTAATGCTCCCTATGGCCTCTGGTGGCTATATTTCCATTTCAGTAGCTGCTGCAAGGTTTGGCTCATCTATCTGCCTGGCTGCTTTATTAGAATCTATTTCTACTTATCAGTAAGAGTTAAATAGACAAGGACTTCAGGATGGATGTAAACCTTTGTTAAGATTAGCCACTCATAGCTAACTGTCTTAGAAATGAAAGCCAAACCATGCACCTTCTGAAACAATTTGGAGCATAAAGATGAAACTATTTATCAATTAATTTATACTTAAGTGAGGCATTTGCATACAGAGGAACTTTAAGATTTTGTCTAATGGATTAAATTTGGACTACCCCACAAATGAATTCCGAGATCCTGCTTGTATCTATTCACAAAGCTGTGACTTCCTGAAGTTTTCTTGGCAGAATGAAAGAATATATTAAAATCTGGACTCCTCGTGTGTTTCCCAGAAGAAATCAGCAGGCAGTTTCTTCTACCATAAAATTAATCCATAAAGTAAATGAAGATAATAATGTAGGAAATAATTCTGTTGGGACACTCAGGTCCTTTAATGCCAATAATATCCAAAGAAGATTTTCCTTGTCATTCTGAGGCCCTCTGAAAAATATGTCAAATCTTATCAAATCAATTTTGAAACAGAGCATAAAAGATTTCCAGGAAGCTCTTATGAGGATCAAAATGAAGATTTACAGCAATGGAAATAAATCTGATTTCTAAAATGACTTTTGATAATGTTGCATTAATGACCTAGGGAAATTCTTCTCAGGAGAAGTATTAGGCCACAGGTATTCAATCAGCAAAGCAACGCTCAAGTGGGGAACTTGCAAATTAAAGATAGCACCATTTGTCTTAAATCGATAAGTGGAAAGATTACAGGAACAAAGTTCCCAAAAAATAAAGTGGAAAATCAAGCCTGATTTGATTTGATTTATGTCACCCAGCTCTCGGAGACATAAATACCATAAGATCTGATTCCAAAGAGTCTATAGAAGAATTGGTGGCCAGAGAAAAGGAGCAAATGATTCTATAGAAGGTGGAGGAAGATGAGGAGGAGAGAAGGATGCAGATGAGGAGGAGGAGAATGAGGGGGATTAGAAGAAGGAGGAGGATGTTTTTACATAAAAACAGTGTGAAATGCCTGAATTTACTCTCCCCAAAATAGCTTAAAAAATAGTCCCAGTAAGTTGGAAATTGGGTTTGTGTTAGGACTAGAAAAACCCCATCTGATGCTGATTTGTACATCACAAACCTCAGCCCAGAAGCTGCATAGAGCCCTGGACACATAGTTCCAGGAGGGGAGCCAGTGGCCCACTCTCCCTACTCACAGTGGCCTTGGGCCACCAGATGCCCAGACAGCAGACCAGAGATAGGGAGAGGAGACTCCACAGAGAGGCAACTGCAGACCATCATCCCAGAGCCTCCTCAGGTCATGCTCCCAGGCTCCAGGTCTACCCAGGAGCCCAGCACCTGCTCGCTTTTGAGGAGCTGAGGACCGCAACCACAGGACCTCTCCACAGAACCACACAAGGAAGACTCTCAAAGATTGTAGGTTTTGGTTGCATATCCTGTTCCATCTTTTTAAAAGGAGACATTGATGCCAGAAAATGGTTGACAATGACCAGTCAGAAACCTGGCCAGGTGGGATGCTCCCAGATGTTTGTATAATGTAGAACAGCCCAGCTTGGCTCCCCTGCTGGAGGGGTCAGTGCAGCTGGCCCTCCAGGGATGATGCATCAAGACATCCAGGACCTCAACCTCTAATGGTGCAGCTCACAGGCTGCACTGGCTGCTGCTGCCATCTTTTCATTGCAATTGTTGTAAGAGCCAAGAGGCATTTTAGAATAAGTACTGACCACAGTTTAACAAGTACGTGCAATTGTACCCAGCGAAGAAAACCACTTAATCCAGAAAGAAGTAGAACACGTATATTAAGATGTAAAGACAGAGGAGGAAACAATTTAAGATGCAGGCTTGCTGTCCCTGAATTTCCCCAAGAGCCTCCCTCCTTCTCATGGGTCCTGGGGTAAAACTCAAGGGTCTCTGGGAGAATCAAACAGGTTATTTTGAGAACAGAATGAGCAAGTAAGTTGGGGGCCCATGAGAGGATGGACTATTCATTGAGATAATGGCAAAGCAGGTGGCCGCGGCAGATATCAGGCAGAATATTGAAGGCATGAGAAGAAAGTAATGTGGACTGAGCCTTAATCAGCTCCAGAATTTTCCAGAGATCAAACAGCCTCTTTATTAGTCAAGTGTGGCCACTTAGGAGGCCAGGCCATGGCCCAGAGGGCTAGTAGGAAGTTTCCGCTCTCCTTTGTGCTAATGTTTATGACAAGGTCAATTCTCTCCTCACCCTACCCACCCTTCCCTGTCAAATGCCTTAGAGGTACGAAGGAGATGGGAAACTAAAAGAATCTACAGAAATATTTGAGTTTCCTTTGGTGATCATTCCAACCTTAATTTATCTGAATAATTATGTGGACATGGAGCTAGGAAGGAGTGGAGAGAGGGAGCTACATCCTGAGACCCACCTCCTCCTCCCCTCATCCTAAGGCAACATTTCAGAGTACATGAAGGTGGCTTCAGCGACAGGGATCCCAATTCTTGGGACCTTCCCCTTCCTTCCAATGTCCGTCTGTGGTCCTGGGCTGCCAGCAACTCCACCCAATGGCCACCCCTCTCCCGATGTCTCCACTTGGGTATTGAATATGGTTTGGCTGTGTCCCCACCCAAATCTCATTGTGAATTGTAAGCTCCTATAATCCCCACATGTTGTGGGAGGGACCCAGTGAAAGGAAATTGAATCATGGGAGTGAGTCTTTCTCACACTGTTCTCCTGATGGTGAATAATTCTCAGGAGATCTGACGGTTCTATGAAAGGCAGTTCCCCTGCACACATGCTCTCTTGCTTGTCACGACGTAAGATGTGACTTTGCTCATCCTTTACCTTCCATCATGATTGTGAGGCCTCCCCAGCCATGTGGAACTGTGAGTTCATTAAACTTCTTTTTCTTTATAAATTACCCAGTCTCAGGTATGTTTTCACAGCAATATGAAAGTGGATGAATACAAACAGACATCTAAACAGCACATCCCTCCTTAAGAATTATGCTTCCCTCCAGCCTCCCAGCTCTGAGCAATGGCACACCATGGTCCTAGTTGCTCAGACAAAACATCGAAGAATTATTCTTGATTTCTAAGTTTCTCTCACATCCTACATATAACACTTCAGCAAACTCTATTAACTCCACCTGCAAAATAGCCCAAAGCCAAGTCTGGACCAACAACATCTCTCACCTGGATGATCAAAATAGACATATTTGGTCTCCCTGCTCCCACTGACAGCCCCTCCAGCTCCAGTCCATTAGCCACACAGCAGTCAGAGGGATCTTGAAGATGCACAAGTCGGATCGTATCAGTCTCCACCCCAGGCCCTCATCCATAGAACCTCTGGGTCCAGTGGAGCTGGTAGCTAAAAACAATTAACGTGGTGATGATACAGCAATGCAGGCCGTAGGCAGCTCTTGAATGCCCAAAGCCCCCAAGTGCCTTTCTCAGCTGCAGACTTTGCTTCCAAGCTCTGGGTCCTCCCTTCTAAGTGTATACTCATTACCTTTACTCGAGTGTCTCATCACAATCTCTAGCTCAACATGCCAGTGGCTGAATTCACCCTCAGGCACACCCCTCCCACCGCAAACACGGTCCCCAGTGTTCCCTCCCTGGTGACTGGCACTCCCACCACCCAGCTGCACAAGTCACATCCTGGGCATGGTCCTTGCTTCTCCCTCTCCTCTCCCAGTGCTAACTCAGCACCAATGCCAGCCAGTCTCCCTTCCTAAAGATCTCTTGAATGAGCCCATGTCTCACCATCACCACACCACCCGCTGGAGCACACAGACATCCTCTCACCCAGGCAGTCTCCCTGAGTCCACTGCAGCCTCCCAGACCCACCTATTTCCAAAGTGAAGGCACTTCCGCAACACGACCTGCCTCTCTCCTCAGGGAATCCCAGCTCTGGGACGCATGCTCTTAGTGCAGCGTCTTCTACTGCATGAAAGAACATGTCTAATACATCCTTCAGTGTAATTATCTGATCAATAACTGCCTCCTCTCCAAAACGTGGGCTCCAAGCGGTCAAGGAAGGAGGCTGCCTCTGATTCTCTTGTCTGCATCCCAAAGGCACAGTGCAGTATCTGCTTCCATGTCCAAGTTTTGAATTAATTGGTTGGCAACATATTTTCATATAGAAAGTCTAAACTCAAGAACTGTTGCTAAACCTGGAAGACTGGGGCACCTTGGCAGAACAGACGTCTAGGCATTTCGGTGCAGGTAAGCCTTCTCTTTATGAGGAGGAGCTTACTAACTTCGACATTTATAGCATCTGACAAAATGCTGCCAGGATAGAATCAATTAAAATAATGGTAATAATGGTATCAGTATATAATAAATACTATAAATACATAAATAATACATGGTAGTAGTATTTGTCCGGAGCATTAGAATTCCCAAAGTATTTCACATGCATTACTGAATACTGCAAAGATGTCTAAGGGAACTCAAAGCCACTAAGCAGAGCGAACTCAGCCCTGCTCCCTAATATTGGCAGCGTTGATCGGACAAGTGGTGGACATGACCAGAGTGCACTGCACCGACACAGGCTCAGAGAAGCGCAGAGTGACAGGAAAGAGCTTTATGGCTCAGTGAAAGATAACACTCCCTCAAAAGATGGATTAAAACTGGTCCAGAACGTGGCAACACCTTCACACATTCTCACCTGACTTTTGCTACTGTTGCATCCTATGTCATCCCAGATGTCACCCTTAGGACTCTCCAGTTGTTCAAGCCGTGATCACTTCCTCTCTGTAAACAGCCCCTGGGGAGAACTCATCCTGGATTGCGTGTGCATCATGCACATGTGAGGAGACAACACCAGTAAAGATGATTTATTGCCAAGTGATGCATAACGCGAACCATGAGCGACTCCCTCTGCATCCTAAGCAGCCCTCATGAAACATTGTCAGCTAAAGAGAGGGGGGCGGACAGTGGACTACGTCCCAGGAGAGTCAGACGCAGGGTCGCTCCTCCTGCCCGGGGCCCCTCCTCACCAGAGAGCTTCCTAGCTTGCTCTTTTATAGAAAACAGAAAATAGAAAAGGACTCTGAAATGTATCTTGCGTGCACACCTGATTTCAACGTGAGAGCACTTCACATTGGCCTTGCAGGAAAATCTTGTTACTCTAAGCTGCTTTTGCTGTCTTCATTGTTTTATCTGAGCTGTTTTCTTTTGCTGCATTTTGCTTGCCCAGTGAGGAGGTGTTGGTTTCATGTAGCACATGCTCAAGGATTCCATAGGAAATAGTCTCAGGTTTGCACGAGCACATGCATATGCACACATGTACAAGTAACATGGAGATGTGCACACAACACGCACATACACACATACATGCAAGTAACGTGGGGAGGTGCACACTACACACACGTACGCATACAAATAACATGGAGATGTGCACACAACCCACATATACACACATAACACACAATCACACTCATGTGTCCTATAGCTACTGGTGTGATTATCCAGATACAATCCTGCCTCATAAAGTAACCAAGATGTGTTAGGAAAAGGTTAAAAGCAATAAACAAAGAGCAGGGGAGGGCCAGGGAGGGGAAAGTCTCTGCCAGCAACTTCCAAGTGGCTTCCCCACAGATGCCAGATCCGTGATTCTGAGTCTCCAATGTGTCTCCGGATTGCTTGGAGAGCTTGTTAAAAACTGAGATTCCTGGCTCCCACCCTAGAAAGTCTGATTTAGTAGGTATTGTACGTGGCTATAAGTCTGTTTTACTAACCAGCGCCCTACTTGACTAGGAAGCTGCTAGTCCAAGGATGTGAGGCTGCACACGCCGCTGTCCTCCTTGATGCCCTTCAAGCATCCTCTGAAGGCCAAGATGAAACACCGAGGCCAGGCCCTGGGTGCTCCGGTCCTGCTCCAGCACAGGCCCCATCTCCTTGACAACATACCTTCTCTCTGGTCCTAAAGTTTAGCCCATAGCTAAGACACCTCTCCCCCCAGGAAAGCAGCGCCACCTCTCACGGCACTCAGTCTTCATCTGTTCAGCAGCTCACTTTGCTTCCTGGACCATCTTCTGCCCAAGTGCTCAACTCCAAACCATCCATGCTCACCCCCACACAGCCCTTTCTCATCACCCGCCACCCCTCCGTGGCATGTCTAGGGCAACCCTGACCCAAGATGAGCCAACCCAAGTCCCACCGCAGGGAATTCTGAAACTTAAGCTGGGTAGAGGATATGAGCTCCTCTCTAGGTGGCTAAAGCGCCACACCACGGAGGATGGGCTCTGTCGGCTGGCATGCTTTCTACCACGGGGATATCAAAGAGGGGGCAGGGATGGGAAGAGACATAAAGGAGGCAGATGCAGTGGGCTCTTGTTCCTCCTTGCATCCCTACTCCTCCTCCTCTCCCTGCAAGTCTTTCCTCCACGATGCTTCCCGTATGACTCAGCTAGGGCTGCTGTAACAAAGTACTAAGGTGGGGCAGCTTAAACAATGAAACCTCACTGTCTTGCAGCTGCGGGACTGGCAGGTGTCAGCAGGGTTGGTTTCTCTCTCCTTGGCTTATCAATGGCATATTTTCCTTGTGTCCTCCTTGTTTCCTGGGTATGTCTGTGTCCTAACACCCTCCTCTTATAAGGACACCAGTCAAGCTGGATTAGGGCCCACTCTGATGAGCTCGCTTCACCTAAACGACCTCTTTCAAGACCCGACCTCCAAATACAGTCATAGTCTGGGGTACTAGAGTTTAGGATTTCAACTTACGAATGTTGGGGGCGGTGCACAATTCACCCACAGCACACTCCAGCATTGCTGTAATAAATACCTCTCTGCGGTTAAGCCCCTTTGAATTAGAAGGGGTTTGTGCTGCAAACATAGCTTCTCTACATTGCTGGGCGGGTCCAAGCAGGAGAGCTTGACAGCTGCTGATTTGGATTGGCTGCCCTCACCGGACTGCGAGTTCCTTTATGTCACAGACTGTGGTGCACTGGACAAGTCTCTGCAGAAGGCACAGCATCAGCCCAGGCTCCCGCCCATCTGTGCGATACACAAGTGGGCACCACGTGCCCATACTCCTGTCTTCGGAAATTCAGAGAAGTCAGTCCCTGAAGAAAGCTTTGTAGAGATCTGCAAAGCTACTACATTTGTGCCTGGCCTTGTCCCTGACATTCTTCAGCCAAAAAAAAAAAAAAGTATTGTTAAGAATTATTGCTTAGGGGCCGGGCGCGGTGGCTCACGCCTGTAATCCCAGCACTTTGGGAGGCCGAGGCGGGTGGATCACAAGGTCAAGAGATCGAGACCATCCTGGTCAACATGGTGAAACCCCGTCTCTACTAAAAATACAAAAATTAGCTGGGCATGGTGGCGCGTGCCTGTAGTCCCAGCTACTCGGGAGGCTGAGGCAGGAGAATTGCCTGAACCCAGGAGGCAGAGGTTGCGGTGAGCCGAGATCACGCCATTGCACTCCAGCCTGGGTAACAAGAGCGAAGCTCCGTCTCAAAACAAAAAAAAAAAGAAGAAGAAGAATTATTGCTTAGAGTTTCGATGTTTTTATTATTGGGGCTCTAGGAAGCCAGGGATTTCTGAGTACTATATGAATCATGGAAAGAACCTTGGTTACTTTTTACCCAGAAACTGGCAGCATTTGATCATGGATAAATGTAATAGCTCATGAAATGCAATTTCCTTTGATGCTATTTCAGTGCTACTAAGACCACCCTTGCCAGAGATGGAAATGGTTAGGGAGAAGCAGCCCCGTCCTCTCTGCTCGGTCTAGGCTTGAGCCTGCTTGGATTGTGTCCAGAAACCCAAGTCCCTGCCTTATAAAACAGCTTCCTTCCCAGGTGAGTGCACACCTGAAGAATTGTAAAATTAAAGAAGCCCTCTCCTTATTCTTGTCAAATCAGTAAAACTTAAAGTCTGACAATGTCAAGCATTGGTAAGGAGGTAAAGAAGTGAGCATTCACACTTCTGGTGAGATGATAAAGTTGTCACAGTTTGGAAAGCATACTGGTCTTTCTTAGCAGAGAGGAGGATGTGAACACACTATAGTTTGGAGAAACTTGTATACGTGTCCAAGAAGATATCCAAGAATTGTTATTGCATTACTGTTTGCAATGGTAAAAAATGAGAAATAGCTTAAATGTTTATTGAAAGAATAACACAAAAAATAAATAAACCAAATATAAATGTATCAAATGCATGAATTTTCAAATCATAATGTTGAATAAAGAAGGCAAGTTGCCATACAGATTCTTTTATTTATTAATTTATTTAGATGGAGTCTTGCTCTGTCACCAGGCTGGAGTGCAGTGACGTGATCTCGGCTCACTGCAACCTCCCTCTCCCAGTTTCAAGTGATTCTCCTGCCACAGCCTCTCAAGTAGCTTGGACTACAGGCACGTGCCACCACACCCAGCTAATTTTTGTATTTGTAGTAGAGACAGGGTTTCACCATGTTGGCCAGGATGGTCTCGATCTCTTGACCTCATGATCCACCCACCTTGGCCTCTCAAAGTGCTGGGATTACAGGTGTGAGCCACCACGCCTGGCCGCCATATGGATTTGTGCAGGAAAGAGTTAACATCACAGGCCTGAGGCCACTCTCCCTGGAAAGGCCTGTGTGTCAAGTGGGCCCTTGGCTGGTGTCTGAGACCTTGGTTGCTAAGAGTATTCCCAATATTCCCAGGCTGATAAGAGTGGCTCACTGAGTCTAAACTGTACAGACCACATGGTTATGCCAGACACCTGCTTTCCTTCAGAGAATCTGGAATGTGTGTTGGACAAACGGTGCCCATACATATGATGTCAGGCAAATATGATCAACTGATATGATCAGCTCCCAATAAAAACCTTGGACACTGAGTCTCCAATGAGCTTCTTTAGGTGACAACCTTTACACATGTTGTCTTACCTCATTGCTAGAACAATTAAATGCATCCTGTGTGACACCAATCAGAGAGTCCAGAAGCCCAAGCCTGGTTTTCCCCCAGACTTCTCTCCATGTGCCTTTTCCCTTTGCTGGTTTTGCTGTGTCCTCTCCCTGTAATCAATCATAGCATGAAGTGAACAACTACATGCCGAGTCTTGTGATTCCTCCTGGACCAATGACTGAATCAGGGCAGTGTTTGGGACCCCACTCATAGATATTAAAAAAGTTATAATTTATTTTAACTTTAAAAACATGCAAAACAAGATGATTTATTGTTTATGGAGACATGTGCATGATGTGAAAATATAAAACACACCCAGGGAGGTGATGTCGTTTGTAATCTCCAGTGGTAGAGATGGGGCCCCAGGAGGTACTGGACCATGAGGGCAGATTTCTTATAGTTTAGCACCATCCTCTTGGTGCTGTCCTCGCAATAGTGACTGAGTTCTTGCAAGATCTGATGATTTAAAAGTGTGTGGCACCTCCCCCACTCCTGCTCCTGCTCTCTCCATGTGATGCACCTGCTCCCCTTTCACCTTCTGCCATGACTAGAAGCTTCCTGAGGCCTCTGCAGAAACAGATGCCACTATGCTTCCCATACAGTTGATATGGCTTAGCTGTGTTCCCACCCAAATCTCATCTTGAATTGTAGTTCCCATAATCCCTGGGCATCATGAGAGGAAGCAGGTGGAGATGATTGAAACATGGGCGCAGTTTGCCCCATCCTGTTCTTGCGATGGTGAGTTAGTTCTCATGAGATCTGATGGTTTTAGAAGGGGTTTTTCCCCTTTGCTCAGCACTTCTCCTTGCTGCCACCATGTGAAGAAGGACATGCTTGTTTCCACTTCCACCATGATTGTAAGTTTCCTGAGACCTTCCCAGCCAAGCTGAACTGTGAGTCAATTAAACCTCTTTCCTTTATAAATTACCCAGTCTCGGGTCTGTCTTTATTAACCAAGTGAGAATGGACTAATACAACAGCCTACAGAACTGTGAGCCAATTAAACCTCTTTTCTCATAAATTACCCAGTCTTAGATATTTCTTTATAGCAGTGCAAAAAAGACCTAACACAGGATGTTTGCAAGACTCAGCTAAAATAGTTTATGCCTTTAAATGAATGAAGCATATATGGTAAAATAAGATTTGACAAAACTGAGTGATAGTTTCTGGTGGTCTCATATTATTCTCTGTATTATTCTAAGTATTTTCATAATGAAAATACTGAAAGTACAAAGAAGACACCCCTGCAGCATTCAGATGAGTGCATTTCGATTGTAGCTCACCTTTTCCTGACCTTGGTCATGGGGCTTTCCTGCAGGACAGCAAACAGCCTGGAAGAGGAAGGTGTGAGACTGCAATTTCAGGAAGTAGCATGAACCTGACATTCAATGATTCCCTAAGCAGGGATTTAAGTGTGGGAGAAAGAAGTGGGTGTCAGCACCTTCCCACCTGAAGAAGGTTTGAGCCAGAGTGACAAGAACAAAGGAAAAGGCTCATGTCTGCAAGGGACAGAGTGCAGGGGAGGGGAAAAGGTTAGTCTTTTATTTTATTACCTACTGTCTGCTGTCATCTTAATAATTATTCTGGGCTGTGAGTGGCACTCACATAGGAAGATTTACTAGAGGATGTTTCTCTTTTCCCTTGAAAGAGTATGCGAGGAGAAATGGTGTGGAATGAAAATTGGTTTGGGGATCAATTGTAATGGCAACGATAATACTGATGTATTATAATTTCACAACACTTTCCTGCACCAATAACAGCACAAATCAACAAATATATGTTCAGTGTCTATGAGGTGCTACCCATGAAAAACGCAGAGAAACTGAATTATAGTTTTTATCTTCTAAGAGCTCACAGTCTAGTGAAGGAAGCAAAAGGGGACAGATTCAAAGGACCTGGAGTTGTGTGTGGAAGGCATGGCAATCATGGCTCTGTGTCTGTCTTGTTCACAATTTATTCATTCCCTGTACTCCCTCAGGACTGGAACATCAGGTGTCTCAACAAGCATACACTGAATTAAGCAGAAGCACTTGATTCTGCTAGTAATAATCACATGCAATTGTAGCAAGTCAGTCTCAGGAGTGGTCCAGTATTATTTCCAAAAGCTGTGCATGTGCATATTACTCATGCACCTACACAGGAGCCCTGGACATGCCCTGATGGAGGATCACCATATTCTACATCCCAACTATGCTGTGTGTTTCTTGAAATCAGAGACTGAGTCTTGTAGGTTGCTATAACTGCCATGAAGATGCACACTCTGCTTTCCTGCTGCAGGGGCCAGTGCTGACTTGCAGGGCCAGTGTTGGCCCTCTGGACCTGGCACTGCGTTCATGCCATAGCCACACTTTCCCTGGGATGCTCCAGCCAGTGCCTGAGCATGGCCAGTACCTGCCCATTCCTGCTGGGCCAGGACTTCTCTAATGAGCAGGTTTGGCATGAGGAGACCTCATCAGCCTGGCCAAATCCTTCTCAGACCTGCACTGTGCATGAGATGTTTCTACTCAGCCCTTTCTTCCTTCTCTCTGTTCACAGGTGTCAGACCCACCTCTCAGTCTGGAGGCTCTCCAGCCTCCTCATGTGGCTCTTCCCTTATCTTTCACAGGCATTTCCCTGACAATCTCTCTCATATCTAAACCTACCTTAGTGTCTGCATCTCAGAAGACCCAAGGTGGCACACTGTATTTCCAGCCCCAGCAATGAACAAAATGATCACGGGAGCAAAATGCTTATATTTAAATGAATACATGACTTCTTGAGTAAATAATAATAATTTTCAATGAAAATTAATCAGTGTTCTACACTGAAAATGTAAACTATTCTCTAATATCTATAACTAAAAAACCTCTTTAGTCTAAAGTATTTTGCATGGTCAGTACATTGTTTGCAATTACTTTAATTTTCTTGTCAACATTTTTTTATTCATGAATGGTTAGCAATCATTAAAATATCACTAGATGGAGCTACCTAATTAAAGAAATAGCTGATAACTGAATTCCTGCCTCATTGATTAAGCCGTGCTGTGAGTACTGGGATCCATCAAGACAGCAGGAGCTGGAGGTATCAGTGCTGAGAAGGAGTGAGCCAAATCTCCATTGACTTGTGCTCGCAGTGGCATTATATGGGAGCTAAATGTTGCCTCTCTTTGCAATAGTTAGCATCTGTGGGTTCCTGGGATTTAGTGTTGACCCTGAGAGTTCTATGTGGGTGCTTTCTGTGCTGCAAACAATTGAAAAACCTAATTACCTCTGCATCCATCCAGAGTAGATGATACCACGATGTCTCCTGAGAGCAGGAATTCCACCTTGCTGCCTGGGAACTCTGCAGGAAAGAACCAACAGCAGCTGCAGCCCCTTGCAGTTCCAGCAATCCTACTGGTGTGTGTGGTTCTGACTTCATATTAGTCCTGTTCACCACTGTTCACTGTGCAAAGAAGTGACTCTAAATAGGTTTGCTCTGCGAACCTCAGCAGCATTGTCCTGTATCAGGTATTCTTTTTTGAATCTAAGATTGTTCTCCTTGTCTACCTATGTAAGAAATAACAATGACCATCAAAAATATTTATTGAGCACTCGTTATGGGCTAATGTTAACCCGTTTAATTCTCACAACAACCCAATAAGGTGAAGCTGTTATTATCATTTGACTCAGAGATATTAAGTAACTTTTCCAAGGTTACACAGCATATATGGCCAAGACAGGTGTGAAACTGAGCCCATAAACTACAAGTACCTGCTCTTAACAACTCCTCTGCATTCAACTCCATTTTTTTTTATAGAGTTTCTCTCTTGTTACCCAGGCTGGAGTGCAATGGCATGATCTCGGCTCATGACAACCTCCACCTCCTGGGTTCAACCAACTCTCCTACCTCAGCCTCCTGAGTAGCTGGGATTACAGGCATGTGCCACCATGCCTGGCTAATTGTTTTTATTTTTAGTAGAAATGGGGTTTCTCCATGTTGGTCAGGCTGGTCTCAAACTCCCAATCTCAGGTGATCCACCCACTTCAGCCTCCCAAAGTTGGGGATTACAAGCATGAGTCACCATGCCCGGCCCCAACTCTATTTTCTAAAGACCAATAGCTTAAAATAAAGATTTTTTGAAATCTAAGTTCATGAAGGAAATAACAAGACTTTGCACATAGTTAAAATCTTGATGTCATCATGGAAAAACAAGAGCTGCCAACACATGCCCTTTTGAGCAAGTCAGTGCCTTCACAACAGTGTTCTCTTCCTCCAATAAAGAGATTTTTTTCTGTAAGCAGACAGCCTGCTGCTGAAAATTTGTTAAATAGATACTAAAAACATGTTTAGTATCTAATCTGTTCAAATCCCTCTTCCAGATCCAAATGGGAAAACATCTTTATTGTCCTGAGTGATGGCAAAATCAATGCCAAACTTGGGGTCAGGGAGAAGTCAAGGTTAATTTTCTTAGTAACAACAAGTGACATCTACAAAGTTTAACAAAGTGAACACTCTGTGTAATTCAATGTAGGTCATGAAGCTGAAATAGACAAACTCCAGATATCACTAATTTTAATTAAAGAGTTCAAATTGTTAAAGAGCTCAAATTTTAATTAAAGAGTTCAAGTTAAACATTTAACATGCTTTTAATTTAAATCAAATTATTTGAAAATCCAGCTATCAGCAGTAACCTGTAGTTCACCGTGCCCAGGGCTCCTGAGCGCTTCCACCAGCTCTTGCCTGCCCTGGCTAGAGCGCAGTTCACAGGCAAGAGATGGTAGGAGAAAGAGGGACACATCTCTCAGAAAGCCCCAGCTTTGATGAAGCTTGAATTTCAGTTTTACTCTTATCTTTAGCAATCAGGCTTTTGAGGATAATGTACAACAAGCATTACATGGACAAAAACAACTCCTATCTCTTGCCTATGTCTTGCAGTTCTCAGCTCAGCACGATCTGCGGTCCTAGTGTGTCTGTAAAACCCTCAGAAAGCCAGTTTCCTCTTCTATAAAATGGAACAACCGAGTCTGAGGGCTTAACATAAATAACAACTTTGAAGTCCTTCACATAAAGCCTGGTGAAGGTTTCATGTTTGAAAACACGGTTCTGCTCGTTAGAAAGCTTACCGGAATGGTGACTTGCTAGGAGTGAGTGGCTCAGCTGATGGGGCTGTTTATGTTCATCTCCTATTTCTGAGCTAGTTGGCATTTCACATTTTGCTTAAATGAAAGAACTAGTGTCTACTGATCATTGTTTTATTCTCAGCATTTTCAAAGAAGAATATATTGATAAATAAGTTTACGGGTCTCTAAAAATTATATCTAAAGGTGAAGGTGAGAACTTGACGAGAGAGAGAAAATTCCTGCAGAGCCATGGATGCTAATGGTCCCTGGACCAGGCCTGGGAGGCTCCTCTGATGGTCCTTGAGAGACACCATACAGCATTTGCTAAGGAACCTGGTCAGGATTCAGAATCTACTGTGGAGATGTAAAAGGCAATCACTGAATTTTGTGCTGAGAGAAACATGAGTTACTAAACACTCTGCTTTACAGATGAAGATGCCAAAATCCAGTGGGTGAGGGAGGAGGAATATCGTTCAAGGTCATGCAGCCGGTCAGAAAGGAAATTCAAAGCTCTCACCCTGACCCGAGGCTTCCCCACTAGACATTATTAATGACTTTATTGGAGTTTCCTGTGCACGCTGGAGTAGAAAATCTTAAACTGGATCTTACAGCGTAGATGCATATTTTATTAATTCTGAATGCATCCAACTGATGAAGTAAAAATTATGATTTTAGCCAATAAAATTAATTATGTAAGACAGAATTAATCTGCTGCTAAGCTCACTTAACTTCATATGAATTAGATGTAGAAATATGTAAGTGTTTTAACTTTGTTAGCAAACTTTATATGAAATATTAAAGATGAGTCCAAGGGCAGCATTCAAAACATAGTGTCAGGAAAGTACAAAAGAGTTGGAAATGAGCAAAAATAATGTCTAGGGCACACTTCCATGTGATCCCTGCCTTTGGTGGTTTTTGAGCTATTACACCAGCATGTAAGTTGTAGAATACTAATGCAATGGTTCTTGCTTATACAAAAGAAAATTGTGTTTTGTGGAGATGTCTTTGATTATAGCCCTGTGAATAGTGACTAACTTGGCATCTATTTGTAAATAGGTTTCCATATTTCTGATGGTCGACACGTGTGTGTGTATTTGTTTGTTAGTTTTCATTTCCCTTTGAACCAGTTATACCATCACACTGGCTCACTCATTACTTAAAAAGTTAATTAAATATTTGATGTATGTTCTGTATATTTATATGAGAGTCACTATTTTACTATTTCTTAAAGTTATCCAGTAGCATATACAAAAGACCATGAACAATTTTCATGCAAATAAAAAACAAAAACTAGAATCCAAGCCTTATCTCTAATGAATGAATGAAATACCACCTCTGCCTACAGCCACTACAGCTTAAAGCTATTTCAGGTACAGGTGTGCTCATCACCCAAGCAAAACCACAATGCGGGGCAAGGACGAGAGGGTGTTTCTGCAAAGGAGTGGAGGGTTAGCACTGGTTTTCGACATTCTGACTGCGGGAATCTGAAATTGAAATGTGCTACAATGCAAAGAAAACAACATTTTGTATGGAATGAAGTAGCCAAGTGTATCCTTAGGCCACATTAGCTGATGCCAGGGAAGCCCAGGACCCTAAACTGGTTCATTTCCTGTTTCCCCATCATCATTTCCTTCATGTACAACACAACATAACATCTTCATCCCTGGGAAGGGGTCTATCACTTGTGAAATGGACCCCGGGCAATCAGCAGCTTCCCAATAAGACCTCAGGACTTGGGCAAGTGCTCTCAAGCTGCACGCTACGAGGAAAATGGCAGAGTTTAACCAGTACACGACCTTCCTCTAAGAACACCCAATTGGGAAGGGAAACAACTGGGAATCTTTGGTTACATTTTGATGTATGTTCTGTATATTTATATGAGAGTCACTATTTTACTATCTCTTAAAGTTTCTTTATGAAGCTGTTAGAAATATAGCTGTAAGGATGTAGACAATTGTTTAGCCCCTTAAGTCCTTAAAATTATCTCAAATGAAACGATCTTAAAGGTGTTTCACAACTATGGTTATATATAAATGGCTGTGGTCATGCATGTTTGTTTAAATCTGTCCAAAAAAACAAGTATTCGTTTGATTTGAACAAGGATTAATTCAATTTTATTGCAACACATGGAAGAATTCTTTGTGATGAGCAGTTAAAAATTCTACCTCAGCATGGAAGCTACCTAAAAGTTATCAATCTGATGTTAATCTTAGAGAATAGTTTTTAATGAAAATGGAAGGTTACACTAGTGTAAGAAAATTCAGAGGATGGAAGCAATAATAACTCTGGCAATTTCATGGTGCCTGGCGTTACCCTGGGAGGCATATACAGTTTCTCCTTCATCCCAGTGTTTAAAGGTGGTAAATGTCACTCATTCAGACAGAAGCAACAGGAACTTGACAGCTCAAGCTCCTTGAGAGCTGGCAAACATAATGATTGTCTCAAACTGTGTTTATATATAGTGTCGGCTCTGTGTTTCAACAATTTGGGAGTCATTTGAATTTGACCTCCCTTGGAATCTTACTGATAAGTTTTGTTTGGAATGTGAAAAGACTTCCTGGTTTTGCCTCACTCTTCTTCAATGTAACTTAATGCACTCAGCAGAAGTCTGACAGTAAATTGCCTGTTTGAATCTAAAGGAGCTGAAGACATCTTCTGTCAGAGAAGTATCTTGAGGACATAGCTTCCAAGATGTTTACTTCTGGGTTTCTGACTTTGGGACATTTGGGATTATTGAAAATATTCCAAGACCAGCCTACCCCAAAATATCTCCAATCTTCTTGCAGGTGACTCAGAGTCTGAGTCTGAGTTCAGGGGCTGAGCTGCCAACGTCATTCTTTACAAGCCAGGGGCAGGCAAAATCCAGCAGGAAGTCCAAGCATTGCACAGAGGAACTGCTTCTGCTCAGGGCGGGTGACTTACTATTAGCAGCAGTGAATTTGTGTGGGGCAGCAGCAATTTGATTCTTGCCTCCTTGGAAGAAAGAATTTGGCCCAGGGGCCTAAGACAGGGTGAGAGATCAAGGCAAGTTTTAGAGCAAGAGTTAAAGTTTATTAAAAAGTTTTAGAGCGGGAATGAAAGGAAGTAAAGTACAACTGGAAGAGAGCCCAGTGGGTGGCTTGAGAGATCCAAGCACTCTGTCTAACCCTTGGCTTGGGGGTTTTACACATTGGCATGGTTCCAAGATTCATGTTTCTTCTCCCTTGATTTTTTTCCTTGGGGTAGGGTGTAAGCAACTTGAAAGATTGAGTGCAGTGTGTTTACTGAAGTTGTAAGTATGCTCATTAGAGGTGCTTTTTCCTTCCCAATTGAGTGTTCTTAGAGGAAGATCATATACTGGTTAAACTGCCATTTTGCCTCTTAGCACGCATGCTTGAGTGCACTTGCCCAACTCCTGAGATCTTATTGGGAAGCTGCTGATTATGAACTTCGGGTGTTTTCTCTTTATTGGGAGACTGTCTTTCCTTGGTGCTGGCTACAACCAATTATTATTTTGGAAAGACAGTTTAACAACTGCCTGACCATCACTTGATGGTTGCCTGTCATCCTGGGGAGTGATGGGAGGCTGTTCTACCCTGCATGTCTGCCTAGCAACCCACCTAACATTACTAACTCATCTCTGGGGGTTATGAAGGACTGCTAAAACTGAAAAGGTGGAATTCCATTTCTTTAAGTTGAGATTTTGAGCCTCTTTGAAAAGATAACTTGCAACAGTGGCAAAATAGCCTTGAAGTATCAGGCATTTTACCTTCACAAGCTGCTCTTTGCAAATTTTTAATTATGACCCTACTGGGTTGAAGTTAAGAGGAGGCTGTTAGGGTGGCCATAATGCCATATGACTGGTGTCTTTACAAGAGGAGAAGAACTGCAGAAGAAGCCACACAGAGGCTGGAGTGGCACAGCTATGAGCCAAGGACTACCAGCAGCCTGGCAAGGATCCTCCCTGGAACCCTCAAAGATGGCACAGCCCTGAAGATCCCTTGGCTTTAGACTTCTGGCCTCACAACTGTGAGAGAATCAACTTCTATTGTTTTAAGCCACCCAGTTTATGGTAAATTATTTTTCACCATGACCCAGTGGAATTTATTTCTGAAATGTAAGGGTAGTTCAACATACAAAGATCAACATACAATTTTTTTTTTCTGGGAGGCCAAGGTGGCCACTACTTGAGGTCAGGAGTTCGAGACCAGCCTGGTCAACATGGTGAAACCCCATCTCTATTAAAAACACAAAAATTTAGCTGAGTGTGGTGTCAGGCACCTGTAGTCCCAGCTACTCAGGAGGCTGCAGCAGGAGAATTGCTTGAACCCAGGAGGCGGAGGCTGCAGTGAGCTGAGATCTAGCCACGGTACTCCAGCCTGGGCAGCAGAGTAAAACTCCGTCTTAGAAAAAAAAAAAATCACCGTGACCCAGTGGGATTTATTACAGAAATGTAAGGGTGGCTCAACATACAGAAATCAAGGTAATATACGACATTGGTAAAATTAAAGGGGAAAACCCCCGCAATTATCTCAATTAAAGAGAACAAGGATTCAGTCTTTAGTGATCAAAACACTCTACAAACTAGGATTAGAAGATAACTACATCAGCATAATAAAAATCATAGATGAAAATTCCACAGCAAACCATAGAAAATTATGCAAACCATTGGAAGTCTGTAAAATTCATCAATTTATTGGTCACACCTAGCAATTTTGCAGAGGATAGGCTGGGATAGAATAGGAAATATTAAAATGCATCTGTAGCAAGAGTAAGTACTGTGATGTAAAGATTTTGTTTTAGTTTTTGAGTGTACCAAATTATAACAGAAAAAGGTTTTTTTGTTTTTTTTGTTGTTGTTTTTTGGGTTTTTTTTGCTAGAGGTCATGGTTAAAGACCATTGCCTGTCAAGTGCTTTTTCTGAAAGCAGTTTTGGAAAAGAAGGAAAAACAAATACAAATACCTCATGTGAAGAAAGGAAAGTCAGAGAATCAAAGACAGAATGAACATGTCACTCTCAGGACAACATTACTTCCAGTTGAGTTCTGCTCTGCTTCTTGCCCATTGACTGAAAGAGTTCTGATTAGTTCTTCCACATTTAGGAGGAAAATGTGATTTAAATCACAAATGTGTGTATCTCCTTTGAGGGCTGTCTTCCTTCTGGGAGTTCTAGCTCAACATCAAGTGCCCAATCACCACCATGCTTTCACTGTAGAACATATTATTATAAAAATAGTCACTGACCCCTTCCTGCACCCAACATGTGAGAGAATTACACTCCTTTCTTCACAGGCAGCAGGCATGATTGTGTGGCTTGCTTTGGCTGACAAAATGTTGGAGGAAGTCTATTGGCCCTTCTGAACTGAAACTTTCAAAGCCATGACATGGCTGTGTGGACTTCCTTTCTCTCTGGTGGAGCTCAGCCATGTCCAAGGTCAGGGCTTATGTCATCTGGGGTTCAGAGTAAAGAGGCTGCAAACCAGAGGCACAGGTAACCTGCGCTGGAAATTTGACATAAGCAAGAAGTAACCCTTGCAACCACTGAGAGGTGGGGATCCTCGTTACTGCAGCATAATGTGGTCTAAGCTGACTGATACACATTCTGAGTCTGGTGGGGAAACACAACCACACTGAGTGGATGGTATGAAGAGAAGCTATGATGGAAATAATCGCACAGCTTAGACACCTCTCCACAAAAGGAATTGCTGGCAGACAACTTTCATCTGCTTCTTCAGGAATGGATCCAGCTATAAGAACTGACAAGGTTTGGCTGTGTCCCCACCCAAATCTCAGCTTGAATTTTAACTCCAAGAATTCGCACATGTTGTGGGAGAGACCCAAGGGGAGGTAATTGAATCATGTGGGCCAGTCTTTCCTGTGCTATTCTCGTGATAGTGAATAAGTCTCACAAGTTCTGATGGGTTTTTCAGGGGTTTCTACTTTTGCTTTTTCCTCATTTTTCTCTTGCTGTCTCCACGTAAGAAGTGCCTTTCATGTCCCATCATGATTCTGAGACCTCCCCAGCCATATGGAACTGTAAGTCCAATCAAACCTCTTTTTCTTCCCATTTTTGGGTATGTCTTTATTGGCAGTGTGAAAATTAACTAATATAGGAACCTCCTCACCTGAAAGCATGCCTTTTCCAAAGGAGGCTCACACCTGGCACCTGATCAAGGCAGGGTTATGAACAACTGGCTAAGTCAGGACAACTCTGATGGGCCAGTTAGCTCCAAAGCCTCGTGGAGGTGACCAATGTCTCCATCAGGCCTGTGTCAGAGCCCAGCTTCTCCTTCTGCTCAGTCTTGTTTCCTTCTCCCTTCTCCAGCTGGTGATCCCATAGGCCCTCCCTAGCAAACACCATGTGCAAACTCTCTTCCTGAGAACCTGACCTGCACAAGGAGCAGCGGACATGGGAGTACACTGCCCAGACACCAGGCCTAGAGCCCCAGGGGCTGCCTGGAGAAGATCCAGGAGAGTTTCTTGCAGCCCCAACTTGTTGAACTCCAACAGCAGGCTCACAAACGTGGCCTGATGCAGCACTCCAGCTAGCACAAGCCCAGCAAACAAAGGGACTCCTTTACGATGAAAATGACTTTGCACCACAGCCCAGTTGCTTCCAATAATGGTGCCGGGTGGGAGAGATCTCTTTCTCAGCACTTGTAGCCCGGAATATGGGTACATTCCATGGTGGCTGGAAGTGGGCTCCCCTCTGCTCCTGACACACTCCCCAGAGATGTCTCAACCTGACAACTTAGGCAGGGTCTTTGGATATTTGTTTCTTTGTGAAACAAATGGAGACTTGCAGAAAAAATTTAAATCTTTAACTCCCATATCAGCCAGCCACGTAAGGGAAGAAATGTGTGAAAGATTATAGAGGCCTTGGCTCCCAGGCTATGCTATTCCTCAAGAATGACATCAGTATACAGAAGCCAGCAGTTTCTCTCATCTCAATTGCAAAGAGCTGAGATTAGAGACACATCCATTTTGGGAATATACGTTGAGTAAAAGTGATGTATCCTTATGTGACACATAGAGATGCTGTACTTGTTACGACTATTATAGCTCCAGCCAGATTTGGGAAGAAACACGTGATATAGACCAGGATACTGAATTTTTTGTGTGACTAGTTTTCCATGATGATAAAGGTCTTCTATGCCAATCAATATTGAGCATGTAGGAAATACAGCACAACAGATACTATTCCTACGTATTATTCATATTATACAACTCCCATAGAGTAGTTATAAAGAGCATCAAATAGACAGCATATGCTACAATGCCTTGGAAACTGAAAAACAGATAACAAATGTGAGTTCTATCTGAGGGTGCTTACGAGTGGGGAAAATCCCTATGCCTTGAAAGCGCAGCACCGTCGTGATATGGCAGAGTTAGGGTAGCCCTGCCATTCGCATATATTACTCTGTTGATGCCACATATGTCTCACGTCCTATTTTCAAAGTCTTCAGAGAAGGAAAGAACCTCCTATATACTTAGCAACACTCAACACTATGAACCCTGTGGCAACCACACAAGAAATCCAGCCCTGCAAATGCTGATTGAGAAACTGCGCAGGAGAAACCAGGCATGCTGCCTGATGGAAGTGAGTGCACAGGAAAACTCAAAGAAGGAAAGTGGGTACCTCCCCACCTCAGCCGGGGACAAATGACTTCTTTTCAGGAAAATGTTTATAGCTTAGTGAATTACAAAGTCTTTAGTAAGGTGCTTATAGAATGAGTTCCATTTCACTGAGCAAAGACAAGAGGCTACATTTTAAGGAAAACACCCAGATTAAGCACAGCAAAGGAGAAACCAAGCCCAGAAAAGCCGGTCTGAATGGCGGGGTGATGGCTGGGCTTAGGGACAGTACCAAACAGCTGGTCTGGAAGCACATGGGAGAGGCCTGGTTCTTGCCTGCTAAGGATTTTGTACCAAGGAGGGCCTGAAAGGTTGTGATTAATAACCTGACGTGATGACTTGAGACTGTCAGAATGGAGAATTAACTGGGGTGAGCCTCGCCTGAGAAAGAGAAACAAAATGAAGCATCGGGGCAAGTCATAAGCAGGTGCGATTAGGATGGTGGCTGACATGCGGTGTGAGGTCAAGAAGGAGCTGCGAGTCAAGAGGGTTCTGAAGCATCCAAGGAAAACGGGAGACAGATTCAAGAGAGGCTGAAAGAGCAAAATCTACAAGGCTCATCCATGCACTGGATTTGGGGGTCCCCCCAAAATGAGAGAAGCTATTTTAAATGGGGAGGGGTCAGCATATCCAAGCACCATATCCGCCTTCCAGGACTCAGCATTGCCAGCAGTGGGCCCAGGCTCCCCCAGCAGCCATGCAAAGACTATTCTAGCATCATTTTCTCCATCACAGCCTGAGTCTCAGCTCTCTGTCACTGATGTCACTTAAGGCCTTTTCTTAAATCAAGGTTCCCAGAGCCCACTCATTATCTAAAAATGGACATAGTGTGCAAAGACAGGCAAAAGTGTTTGCCAAAAGCATGAGCTGGGGGTATTGTCCTGGAGGCAGCTGGAATGGGAATATAATTCAGTTAGCAAAACCCTAATTCACCATATAGTGTTCTCTCCTACAAAACCACACGGGCAGAAGTCCTGATCAGGACTCTCCTTCGCATTGTGGGAGTGGTCTGCACCCTTGGCCCAAGCCCCCAAATGCCAGCAGCTCGCTCAGTAGTGATGAAAACAAAAACCATCTCCCACCTTTCCAGATGCCTCCCAGGAGAGGGACACGCTTCCAGGGGAATCCTAGAGAAACACAAAGGCTAGGGCTGTGATCCAGAAGGCAGTGGGGTTTGTCCATTTCTTTCAAAGGAAAGGCCCAGAATGTAAAGAACACACATTTTCTTTCCACTGCAGAAGAAAACAATTGATGGTCCATCGGGACTTTTTGGAACTGTGTGGGCAGAATTATAAAATGACCGGCAATGACCCAAAAACCTCCCTGTGGAAACCCCTCCTCCTTAGCGTGAACAGGACCTGCAAAGATGCTGGGACATCACTCAAGTGTGAGGTCATGTTTTGTGGCACAGTTGGTTTTAAGTAAGGGGGATGGTTCTTGCAGGTTTCACCTCACTGGGGGCGCCCCTAAAAGGATGTGGCTGTCCCTGAAGAAGGATGTTCAGAATTGAGGGGAATTTGATGCAAGGGGAATTCCCCATTGCTGCCTTTGAAGACAGAGAGGCCGTGGAGCAAGAAAAGGTGCTGCTTCCAGGCACTGAGAACGGCCCCCATGTGGCAGCCTGAGACAGAATGGAGACCTCAGTTCTACAACACAAAGAACTGAATTCTGCCATCCACTTCAATGATCCAGGAGACAGACTTACCCCGAACTTCCAGATAATAAAGCAGCCAAGCCGACAGCTTGATTTCACTCTCACGAGATCCCAAGGTGAAAGATCAACCAAGCCACGCCTGGACTTCCGACCTACAGAACTGTGCGATGATAGGTGGGTGCTGTTTCACACTGCCAAGTCTTTGGTGATTTGCTGTGCAGCAATAGAAAACGAAAATAAAGGACTTGATGGAATGTTCCTTAAGACAACCGAACTCCTTTTGCTGGAGTTTTTATTATTTTTTATATTTTAAAAATATATTTTATAGTATTTTTATTATAATAATTACTCATTAATTATTTTTATTATTATCTGGCTTCTCAAATATCTAAATCTGGATCCTCTTTGTTTAAGTCTGAGCAACAAGTCAACTGAGGAAAAGCAGCACTTACAGAGGTGTCGGCAGAGTCAAGAGAAACTGACAACAGAGGATGCAGCTCCAGGGAGACCCTGACAACCCTAGACCCAAAAGGAAAAGGGGAAGTGTGCTTCCCAGGACCCAGAGAGAGCAGCTGCATGGAAAGAAACTGTGGCCTTCAGTGCAGAAATTCACCATGGCACCAGGACCTCATGGGTGGGAACTGGCAGACCATCTTCCAGCGCCACTGGCCAAACCCAATAGGAAGGCAGAGGGCAAGAGAACCTTGGAGAATGGACCATGAGAGTCAGTCTTCTCCAGCACACAGCAGGTAGAGGAGGGCGGAGAGAGGAGATGGAAAGGCAAATAAAAATCTTCGGTACTGAGGAGGTGCTGATTCTAAAAATTGCCCTAAATTGGGGCAGTCAGAGCTTGTAAGACTTCTGGCCTCCAGAAGGAGATCATAAATAAGGAAATTGACTGTGTCAGTCATATTTGTAATTCTTTTTGAACTTAGACAACCTTGGGCAAGGGCAGAGTTGAGACCTGGACCCCAGCAACACAAATGCCCGGAGAATGCATAGCTGAAAGTCATGCCCTGTCTCTGTGCAGCCGCTCTCAGTGAGTGAGTCACAGGAGAGAAGTGACACTTGAGATGAGCTTGCAGACACAGGAGGGGAGAAACATATGCCATGGACAAGGACCAGTGCACACAAAGGCATGAAGCAGGCATGTTCAGGCAAAGCCACTGTGACAAGCGAAATACCTGCACATGTTCATGTGTGGCCATGTGTGCACGTGTGTGCCTCAGTGGGAAGAGGATTAAATTTAGATTAGGGTGAAGCCAGATGATGCCGTGAACTTCCATTATAAAACAGAAGCAATTTAATAATAAAATGCCTGCAATACAAAGGTGCTGCAAATTTAAATATAGACCCTCTCACTTTATAGGTCTTCAATCAGCAGATGGTTGGTAGCTTTCTTTGGCTTTCTGGATCTTTACATAGCTCTTTCATGAAGATCTTCACTCAAATATCCCTCTTTAATGGAATCTCCAATAACTACTTGATCAAAATGAACCCCCTCTCATTCTCAGCCCCTTTTCATCACATGACCCCACGTTAGCCCACTCTTTGGAATCTGCTGGATTGCTTATTCACTTGTTTATTTTGTGACCTAGAATCGTCAGCTTCCTGAGAACAGTCACCTTCGCTGTGATACTCATCTCCCAGCTTCTATCACAGAGCTGGCAGAGCAAGAAGAAATGTCAGCCTCACAGCACTCAGACAAGACAGGTCTGCCGAGCAAGAAGCCAGACCATTCATTTCCGCCCTGATAAGAAAGGAGAGGAGCCAACACTGAAAGAAGACAACACTGAAAGCAGAGACAACACGGAACGAAGCCTCGCTTTCTTCCTCAAAATAGTCCCCCCGCCCCACCCCACAGCTGAGAAGAAAGAGAAGAGCGCTGAGAACCCGAAGGAGAGAATGGCTGCTGGAAGCCGAGAACGCCAAGCCCAGCACCACTGTATTTCTCATCCCATGAAGGCGCGGGATCCACCTGTCCTTGGGATTCCCACAGACACAGCACCCTACCGGGCAGGGAAATGATCAATGCTGTGTTCTTACCACCTAGCCACACTCGCATTTTCCACCACCCTGCCGCCCAGCCTTGGCTCCAGCTTGAGCATGGCAACTCTTGCCCCCTCTACACGCCCATCTGTCCTCCACAAAGTGGACTTTCTGAGTATGTCTCTTATCATGCCATTCTTTGTTTAAGAAAACAAAATTCTAGCTAGGGGCAGGGAAAGTTAAGACAAGCATGCAGTATATTGTAGTGCTGTAGAGTAAAATGTGCTCAAAAATAAGTAAGTAAATAGATGGATGGATAGATGGACGGATGGACAGATGGACGGATGGATAGATGGACAGATGGACGGATGGACAGATGGATAGATGGACAGATGGATAGATGGACAGATGGATGGATGGATGGATGGATGGATGTAGAGTTGGATAGATGGATGGATGGACAGATGGATAGATGGAACAGATGGATAGATGGACAGATGGATGGATGGACAGATGGATGGATGGACGGATGGATGGATGGATGTAGAGTTGTTTAGATGGACGGATGGACAGATGGAGAGATGGATGGATGGACAGATGGACGGATGGAGAGATGGATAGATGGACAGATGGATGGACAGATGGATGGATGGAGAGATGGAAGGATGGATGGATGGATACATGGACAGATGGACAGATGGATAGATGAACAGATGGACAGATGGATAGATGGACAGATGGATGGATGGACAGATGGATGGATGGATGGACAGATGGAGAGATGGATGGATGGACAGATGGATGGATGGAGAGATGGATAGATGGACAGATGGATGGACAGATGGATGGATGGAGAGATGGAAGGATGGATGGATGGATACATGGACAGATGGACAGATGGATAGATGGATAGATGAACAGATGGACAGATGTACAGATGGACAGATGGACAGATGGATGGATGGACAGATGGATGGATGGATGGACAGATGGAGAGATGGATGGATGGACAGATGGATGGATGGAGAGATGGATAGATGGACAGATGGATGGACAGATGGATGGATGGAGAGATGGAAGGATGGATGGATGGATACATGGACAGATGGACAGATGGATAGATGGATAGATGAACAGATGGACAGATGGACAGATGGACAGATGGATAGATGGACAGATGGATGGATGGACAGATGGATGGATGGATGGACAGATGGAGAGATGGATGGATGGACAGATGGACGGATGGAGAGATGGATAGATGGACAGATGGATGGACAGATGGATGGATGGACAGATGGAAGGATGGATGGATGGATACATGGACAGATGGACAGATGGATAGATGGATAGATGAACAGATGGACAGATGGATAGATGGACGGATGGATGGATGGACAGATGGATAGATGGATGGACAGATGGACAGATGGAGAGTTGGATGGATGGACAGATGGACAGATGGAGAGATGGATGGATAGACAGATGGATGGATGGGCAGGAGCACATCAAAAAAGCATAGAAGCCAAACAGAAAGAGCAGCCAATGTCCAAAGCTGAAAACATTTGAGCTGCCAAAGCCATAATAATGAAGATATTGGATTGTCACCCAAAGGCTCAAATAAATATCCATGAGTGAACATTGTTATAAATAAGTGATTAAATAAATAAATATTTGGCAAATCTTTCCTACAAAAAATCCATTTAATAAATGTAGAAGAGATGAAGGAACCAGAAAATCACCATAGGAACACTACAGTAAAAATCGTTGGCCGGGTGCAGTATCTCATGCCTGTAATCCCAGCACTTTGGGAGGACAAGGCAGGCAGATCATGTGAGGTCAGGAGTTCAAGACCAAGCTGACCAAAACCCTGTCTCTAGCAAAAATAAAAAATTAGCCAGGTGTGATGGTGTGTGTCTGTAATCCCAGCTACTCAGGAGTCTGAGGCAGGAGAATCATTTGAATCTAGGAGGAGGAGGTTGCAGTGAGCCATGATCATGCCACGGCACTCCAGCCTGGGTGACATAGCAAGACTTCTTCTCAAAAAAATATATTGTTGCAGGCAAGAGCCACCAATGAATGCTAAAACCAAGGGGAAAAAGTTTAAGGAGGAAAATGATTTTACATTACCTGGAAGTATCTCTTCCAAAATAAAAAAGGGAACTATAGTAACTTTACAGTCAAGAAACCCCCCACACACAAAAAAAGCACCTTCAACAGTGATCCACGTTAAAATACCCGATGGTGAGTCCCATGAACATCCCAGACCCCTGATCGGATTCTGAGGAGGGTGCCCCACCTCTGTGGAACTCTTCCTAAAAGTGAATAGCCTCTCTCTGATCACGAGAAAACATCACGCACATGCAGATTGGGAGATGTTTTGCCAAGTGCCCGGCCAGTAGTCTTCCAGTGTGTCAGGGTCATGAAAGACTGAGGAAACGCTGAGGAACTGTCACAGGTTGGTGGACACAAAGGAGGCGTGAGGACTAAATGCAGATGGGATCCTGGCTGGGTCCTGGCATGGAAAAGATCCTTAAAGGAAAAACTGATGAAAGCTTAATAAAGTCTGTAGTTTAGTTAATGGTATTGCCAGCGTTAATTTCTTAGCTTTGACAAATATACTGAAGTAATAGAAGATTTGATAGTAGAGGAGTTGGATGAAAGATACATGAGAACTCTGTGTTACCTTTGAAACTCTTACAGTCAGTAGGATGAATTCCATGTATCTGCGGGGGCATGAAAACCACCCACCATCATAGCCCCTGTTGTTGCTATCGGTCTGGTTCCATCTGTCGTGATCCCAGATGAAAGGTCCTCCCCCTCAACATACACTCCCCGCACACAGATACTCACACGCCATCACTATTCAATCCCACCCTATCCACACAGGCCCCTAAAGGCAGGACATGGCTTCACATCCAGGGCCTAGCCCTTCATTGCCCCTTCATCTTGGATTCTTTTCCCATCTCTATTTTAAAAAAACAAACAATAAAAAATAAACCAGGCATGGTGGCACTCACTAGTAGTCCCAGCTTCTCAGGAGGTTGAGGTGGGTGGATTGCTTGACTCCAGGAGGTTGAGGCTGCAGTGAACTATGCCCTCTACCTGGGTTGACAGAACAAGGCTGTGTCTCACCACACCATTGCACTCTAGCTTGGGTAACAGAACAAGACCATGTCTCAAAGAAAAAAATAAAAAAGGATGCTCTTACCTTTCCACACATGGATGTTGCTACAGTTTGGATATTTGCCCCACTGAACCTCATGTTGAAATTTGATCCCAACACCAGAGGTGGGGTGCTAATGAGAGGAGTTTGGGTCATGGGGTAGACCCCTCATGAATAGATTAACATTCTCCCTGGGGCGGGGGAGTTCCTCAGCCAATTCCTCTTTCAAAATTCAAACCGATAAATGCACCTCTGCATGACACCCCTGAGCCCCCACTTCCACTGCAGCAGAGCAAACTGCTCCCTCCCTGTGTACCCCACCCCTGTGTGCCCTGTGCTCACTTATACTGCGCTCCCTGTCACGTGGTCTTGCTGATTTGTCTGCAGAAGCAGACACCTAGACTCTAGGTGCCTTCCAGCAGGAACCAGTAAATGCTGTGTGTGGGAGTTACTGGGAAGGAGGGGCCTCCCGGAGCCCAGTAGGCTGTCAGTGAATCAACATCTGCAAACAGAGCCTGCAGAGGAGGCTGGCTGGGTGCATCCTTGCAAATGGCCCTTGTTCACCACTGCCCTCACAGCCAACCAGAGCATGGGGCAGCCAGCAGCCATCTGCAAAAGGTCCATGCAAAAGTCACTTCCCTGGGCTCTTCGAAACACCAGTGTCTAACCTAAAACGTGTAACAAAAACAAAGACAAGTTGACTCCACAAGAAACTGAATTGCTTTTAGATATATCTGAAAAAAACCATTAATGCCAACAGGATAATCATATATGAGCTAGAATAATCCCTCATTAAATCAAGACCCCTCAAAGGTAGCACTCACTATGGCTAGCTTGAGTCAATTTGTGTATATAAAAGTAATATACTTGCCATTTTTTTGTAAAGTCTAAACTACAATTTTTCAACATTTTGCTATACCTACTTTTCATGTTCTCATGAACCCAAATGCCTGCAGATGCTGGGTGCTGCTGCCCCTTGCCATGCTGCGCTCCGAGGCTCTGAGAGGAAAATGTTTCTCCCGTGATGTTGGAGAGTTCGTCATCCCTCTCATTTGATATTGGCAATTCTCCCAGGCCACAAGCTAACTGATGCAAGCACTCTGGGTCTTGCTTCGAGGTCAGCGGACACTTTTCTTTTAAGTTGTTCCTGGAATATGCTTTTTCATATTGATTTCTCACAGCTCCAAAAGAGAGTCCAAATAGCAGCACAGCACTAGGTCCAGGATTTCAGAGCCCGCTCCTGATCTGTGGCATTTAATGTTTCATTCATGCGGCTCTTACATAACTCTGCACCTTCACCTTGCTATCGATTTTCCTACATTCACCTTCAATATTTGATCACACGGAAAGCAGCCACAGCGATAGCTGCAGCTTTTGGAGCTAGACTCAGATGTAATTCTTCTTCCTGTTAATGCAAAAAAAAAAAAAGGCAGAGAAAGGAACAGCATTCACATCTCAGAAGAGAAGCTTTTTGAAAATGGTGGTTTCATTGAATTCCTTGTCACAACAAAGCAGTGAGCAGAGCTATGAGCAACCTTCGCAGTGTTTGCTTGCTTCTCCTCTTCTGACTAAGCTGCAGGCTGCAGTGTCAACAACACCCAAGCCATCCCCTCAGGTTCTCCGTCAAGAAGGTGGGACGAGAAAAGCCTGACATCTACCTGCACCCAAAATATCTCAGTGCCCTGCTGTGACTGGTCCTTTTCCTATTCTCCTGAGCTCCCCACTGTAAAAGCGCAGATGTGATCACAGCAATGCTCCTGTTTTAGCTGCAGCTGTCCTCCCGACCTTCCCATTATCACTGAAGTGTCATCCACTTTTCAGATACATCCGGAGCACACTCCAATCCACCCAGTCAGGTAAACTAAAAATGTGAAGTCCTTTCTCGTCCCTCTACTTAACCCTCCCGTCCTCCTCCCACCCCACAGGTCACCCAGTCCTGTGCTGCCCCCTCTGAAAGACCTCTGTAACGGAGCCCCTATTTTCATCTCCAATGTACTTGTGAAAGGTCAGCTCTGATGTTTGCACCATGGAGCTACAGTTCAGAATTGCCTCTGGGCCTTTTCCAGAAGGCTACAAGGGAAAAAGAAGTAGAAAGAGGAAACAGATGGGCTCCAGCCCCAGGAGCAACACAAACAAGTGGAAAAGTCTTGAAAAATGGAAGCGGGAAGACACAGGATGATTTCATTTCCATCTGACCAAAGACCCAGAGCAAAGAGGACCCAAATTTAAGTGAAAATGTGCAACGTTTCCATTACTGGCTATGGAATTATTCTTTCTGTTTCTTTGTACTGAAAAGTAATTGGCCCTTAGAACATCTCCAAAGATTTTGTGCTGTTGTGCTTATGTTGGAACGGGTCCAGAGAGCACAGAGTAAAGGGAGAAGGCGCAGGGGTTCAGAAGGAAATGTTACAGCCAGACCTTTCCCCACACTGTACTGGAGAGAAAAAAACTTACAAATGGGAAGTGGCTTCAGAAGAAGTAAAGAGGAAGAGAATAAAGGAGCATTTTGCAGACTCTGGCCTCTGCCATAAGACTTGCCAAATATTGTCACTAGTGCAGCATTCCACCTCTCCCAAAACAGGCTCTCTGCTGCCTTCTCTCCAGTCAGGGGCCAAAGTCCCCAAAGAGGATGCAACCAACCCCAGGGAGTTCTAAGAAGTGCTTGATAGCCCCTCCTCATCCCTGTCCCTCCCAAGTTCTGCCCAACTGGCTTCTGCACATAGTTGTGCTCATGGTCCAACACCGTAAACGAGACACAAGTGCCCGGAATCTCCAAAAACTTAGTTCCAATTGTGACCTGATTTTACTTAGGATTATGACTTAAATTCAACCATCAGTTTTAGCTCCTTTGTTTCATTTGGTAGTTAGCTGAGATGTTATTTTTTTAAGTCCTATTTAACTTAGGTTGGCATAGAGGTATAAAAACACAGCTCGCAATTTGAAACATATGGCAGAAAACATTTTCAATTGTATGTTCCAAGGTTCTTATGGTATAGACAATTTACACAAGCTTGTTAATCTGTATACTACTTTAAATTAAAGCATTTTCATGGATGTCTAGTGTTAATATAATTTTTAGTATACTGATACTTGAAAATTTACAAACATATTAATAAATCCAAATAGGAAATCTTTATGCCTGCAGCTTTTATGCAGCTATAAAATGAAAACAAGTTGACAAATTAAATTGTCATTTTAGTCTTATTAGTTACATACCTTTGTTGAATTTAATACTATAAATTGTGTTATTTTACTAAAACTGCATTGGTGTTTCCAACACAAATATGGTAGAGACTATTACTGTCCAGGTTCTACTTGGCTTGGCGAGTTCCACAGTACAACCCACCCTGTGCCCTGTGATAACCCCATTCTGCAGCCATTACCTTGGATTTCAACAGCTATGAAGTTTTTATTCCTTTAGCACTTTGTATCATATTTAACTTTCTCAATGAATTCAAACATATCATTTATAAATTAAGTCCTCCAATATGGATGGGGTTGAGCTAATTTGTATCCTTCTTCCACTACAAAGACAAATGGAAGCTAAATTAGATGCAACAAAATATAAATAATAACCAAGGTAGTCAAACTCACAGTGAAAGATTGTCTTCAGGTACTAGCCATATAAAGAGAGCTCAAAGTCAGGGCAATAAAATGTGAGAGCGTGCTGTGCCCCAGAAAAACAAGAGGATGCAGCAACTAGATATGAGACTAAATGGCTAGAAGATGTAGCCATGTCCTCTTAGCCATGAAAGCTGTAATCTAGAATCCTGCAAAAATCCAACACCATGAAGGGTTTCTTCCTCAGTAGCAGATTTAGAAGAACAGTGTTCATAAGCCTATGACAGCAATGAGGAAGTTTATGTGTCACTGGGACTATACAATGGAAACATATATCTCAATCCATGAGAAATTAAGCAGCATCAGTACCAGACACTGGTTAGGAGTTTAAATTTAATGTTTTCATGTGTAAAAGGAATGCTAAGTCAACATGGTAACTTTTAATTTCTAAATTGGCAGAAGTCCTGGACTTTCAAGCAAAGAAAATCCAAATAATGCCATAGTATCATGTTCAGGACCTGAGAAAATTGGGACAAAGGAAGAAAATGAGCTCATAAGCAAACGTTAAAACACACACAGAAGAGGAAATGTTCTATAAATTCTACGTTCTATGAGTCAGCAGCAAACACATTGAACAGGATCCATAATTTATGCAATAAAACTATTTGTCAAAGACTACGGAAAAAGAACGTTTAAAACTATTAGTGTTAAAAGAAGGACTAAGGCCACTTTATAAAAGCAAGATCAGGAGATTTCTGCCTCCAGTAACAGTGGGCTTGATAATTAAGAGTACTCTCTAACTGAAAACCTGTGCAAAATACAAAAACAAGAAAGTCAACAAAATAGTAAAGAATTACCAGGCTCAGATGTGGGTAACATGGCAAATGAACCAGACATTCTAGGCTACTTCTTTTCTTTAAGGGCATGCCAAATTCAGGGGCAGTTGAGTGGCCAAGGTGCATGTTGGAGCATTTAAAAGGTTCTTAAAGTTAAAGAGATGGAGATTAGCATCAGGGCCTGCCAGGCTCTATGCAGGAAGTATCCTGGTGAAGTCCTTTTCTTGGATTTGATTCCCAAAGGCTGCATCCTAAGAACAAGGGTCAATATAATGCAGACTCTCACAGTATTTCAGTTCAATTTAAAACAATCTCAATCCCTGAAATTAGACAGAAGTAATCTCACATTGTTTGTGTAGCCAGGCATCTTGCAAAATAAATGTAAATCTACACTGAAGGAAAGCAATAATATTCTAGACCTAATATTCTTTCATACAAATTGGCAATACCATATCCAGACACAATTTAAAACAGAAAAACACTTAAAGAAATAAAAGTTCACAAAAGAAGACCAACAGAAACATATAATAGAAAAAAACTCAAGGAGGCACAGATGTTCAACACAGATTTTAAATAACTATAACTTAATATTAAAACAGAAGACAAGGTTGAAATTATGTATTCAAATGTTTTTAAGGAAACAAACAGAAAATCACCTAACTTATCTGATTTTCAGTTGCTAAATTTCTTAAATGGGACTAAGAATAACCGACTAGCTCACATAATAAGGTTGCGAGGATCAAATAAACTTACATGAATGAAAGGTGTTAAAGTGTTATATAAGAATTTTTTTCTTACCATTGTAAACATTGTTCTAAACTTGTAAACATTTTACAGCAAAGATTCTGAATTTGAATTTTGTAAATATTTGGCCAAATATATACGCTTTGCCCATGAAAGGACAATAATCCACTTGTTTGAATAGGTAGATACCTACACACATACAGACCACACACACACATGCACATACACAACAGATACTAGTGTATGTATGTGTGCATATACACTAAAAAACTAATTAAAATTTTGATTAAAAACATTTTAGAACTGACAAAATGATAACTGAGATAAATTCAATGTTATTTCACCAACAGATTAGACATAGCTGATGAGAAAATCAGTAAATTGGAAAATAAATTAGAAAATAAATACCTATCATAAAGATGGAGAGACAAACGTATAGAAAAAATAACAGGGGAGAGAGAACAGAGGGAATGAATGGGCCTAGCACAGAGGTTTCTTGACTACCAGGAAAAGAGGAGGAAGAAGATAGAGAAGAAAACAATATTTGAAAAGATAATGACTCAGAACTTTATGACATAGATGAAGAACATTTTCTACAGAATCCAAAGCCTAGACCATCTTGTGTGTTTATTCTATTAACTGCTTTATTTCTCTCCATTGTGGTTTCACAGTTTTCCACTTCTTTCCCATTTTTCATTCCCTTGGGCTTTGGCATGAAAGTCTCACCAAGTTAGACAGGCTGGTTGAATGCCTCGAACTTCCCACTGAAACCCAAAAAGAGCCACACAGTGGGAATACACATCACATCCTAGGACTAATAGATTCATCCTCAGGCTAAGAGCAAAAGCTAAATAATCTGTCCCTAGACGGGATTGAACTAAATGGAAGTGTTCATCTAGTGATTACATTGCCTCCCAGAACAAATAACGACATCCTGTAGAGGAAGAAATCAAAATCCAGGGTTTCCACAATGCAACATCCAACAAACTGACTGTAAAGTTAGAAATTATTAAACATGAAGAGAAGCAAAAATAATAATAATAATGGGAACCATAATGAAGAGAAAAAGTGCAATTAATAGGCACACACACACAGAGATGGCCCAGCCTTTGAAATAAGCAGAAAAGAATTCACAGGGTAAACCAATTAAGTCTTTGAAACAAAAAGAATGGGACAGGAAAAGAAAAGTGATGAAAGAATGGGTCATAATTTTCTAAATTGAGAAAATAAATAAATTAAAGTAAATCAGTTCACAGTTACAAATTGCTCTCAGTTAACTGTAAGTAGGATGGAGAAGGAGGAGAAAGGGAGAGAGGGAGGGAGTGAAGGAAGCAAGGAAGGAAGGAAATAAGGAAGGAAGAAAGGGAATGAAAAAGGAAGGAAGGAAATAAGGAAAGAAAGAAAGGCAAGCATGCCAGAAAATTTCAGTCAAACAAGAAACCAAAGGTGAAAAGAAAAGCTCAAACATAACCCATAAGACTTCCTGATTCAGCTCTGACAAATAAAGAACTTGGAAGTCAACACTCCCATCCATTCTTAGAAGCTCAACAAACTGAAAATAATTTTTTTAAATTAGACTCATCAGAAAAATGAGACTAAAGTGCAAACCACCACCCCCAAATCTAGAAAAACAGGCACAACAGGAGCTATGTACCCACCACGGTCTGTGTACCTGGAGCAGGAGCTGCTAGAGTCACGGACTGGAGGAAGCACATACACGGTCGTCTGAGTTGCTGGAGGTTTAGTGCAGACCAGCAAGAGACTGAGAAATTTCTGGAAACCACAGCATGGCAGGAGGCGTGAGGGAGCCCACACGTTCATGGGCTTCGCTACCTGGACACACACCAGGTTTCCATGGTGAGGATCTAAGAAAGATCCCTTATGGCTATGGCAGGGGGAAGGGAAGAAATATCAAAATCTTAAGTGAAACAACTCAGAAATAGTCAAATGCTACATGTTCTCATGTATAAGTAGGAGCTGAATCATATGTACAGGTGGATGTGGAGTGTGGAATAATAGACACTGGAGACTCTGAAGGGTGGGAGGGTGAGCAGGGAGTGAGGGATGCGAAATTCCTTAGTGGGTACAATGTACATTATCTGGGTGATGGTTACACTACACCACTACACAGTATATCCCCATAACAAAACTACACGTGTACCTATTACATTTGTACAAAAAAAAAAAAAAAAAGGCAGTGGGAGAGGGGAAGCACCCAGACCTTCTCTGTAGCAAAGGCTCACTCTCCAGGGAAAAACACAGGTGGGTTAAGGGCATTAATAAATCTCTAGCCCTTGTTCACTTAAAAGGGAAAACTAGTCACGAGGGGCCAGGCTTTAAGGAAATAAATTGGCAATGCTACAGCCAGGGAGCAGGGGAAACCTACTCCATGAAGAAACACTGGTGAAGGTCACAGCCCACAGACACAGGCCCACCAAGTCACCGACATTCAATTAGAACCTTACAGACATGCCTCCTCCTCTGCCCCTTACCTCCCACGCCCAGCAGAGCTCCCATATAGCAGTGGAGCACAACTAAAATTGCTGCAAGTCACAGACTTTCGAAGGAGAGTTCTAAAAGAAGCTCAAAGACAAGAAGGAAGATAAAAAAAAAACAAAAACAAAAACAAGGACACTAGGGGAATTTGAAGCCCCTAACACCTAGAGCCACAGCAAACATTAAAACAGCAGCCTGGCTCCCAGCCAGATTCACATGAATACTCACATAAAGGCCTATGAAACTTCATTCTTATTATCCAACTTTCAAAAAAAATTACAAGGCATGCAGAGAGGCAAGAAAAAAAATAGTCTGAAGTGGCAAAGTAACCACAAGAATCAGACTCAGAGATGACACAGATGTTGGAATTAGCAGACACGGAATTTAAAATAACCATGATTAGTATGTTAAGAACGCTAGTGGAAAAAGTATATGACATGCAAAAACAGATGTGTAATGCAAGCAGAGGGATGAAAATTCTAAGAAAGAATTAAAAGGAAATGCTAGAAATCAGGAACGCTGTAGCTGAAATTTTAAAATCCTTCTGATGGGCTTGTGAGAGACTAGACACAGCCGAGGAAAGGACCAGTGTGATTGAAGCTGTGTCGATAGAAACTTCCAGACCGAAAGAGAAGAGTAAAAGCAAAACAAAACCAAAAACAAGAAAACAGATGAACAACGAAAATAACAACAATGACAAAAACAGTAAGGAACACCCAAATATTTCGGGACAATTTCAAAAGTTGTAACATAAGTGTAATTGGAATATCGGAAGGAGAAGAAAAAGAGAACTCATCAGAAGAAATATTTAAAGTAATAATGGCCCAGGTCATTCCAAAATTAAGGATAATACCAAGACCCACATCTAAGAAGCTTAGAGAACACCAAGCAGGATTATTACCAAAACACACATATGTTCATTCATAGGCATAGCACATTCAAACTTCAAGAAATCAGACAAGGAAATAAATCTGGAAAGAAATCAGGGGTGGAGGGAAAAACCTAATCTGTAGAAAATCAAGGATAAACATTACGGTGTGCCTCATCATAAATTATGCAAATATGAAGAGAATGGAGTGAAGTATCTAAAGTGATGGAAGGAAATAAAACAACCAATTTAGATTGCTTATATCCCATGAAATTATCCTTCAAAAATGGAGAACAAATACTTTGTTAGACAAGCAAAAAGTGAGACAATTCATTGCCAGCAAATCAACAGTGCAAGAATGTTCAAAGAAGTTCTGTGTCCAGAAAGAAAGAAAAGGACAGAGCTCAGGAACCAGGATCTACATTTTTTTAAAATGAAGAGTGTCAGAGAAGGAATAAATGAAAGCAACATGTTTTAATTGATTGCATTCTTCATTTATCTGAAGGATAACTGGCGGCTTAAAGTAATAACAGTAACAATGCACTGGGAGATTATAGCACACAGTGAAGTTGAGTAAGTGACAACAGCATCACAAGGGACAGGAGAGACGCATTGGGAGTGCTCTAGCATAAGGTACCTGCACCACATGTGACAAGGTATAGTGGTATCAGAAAGTTGCTTTTGATCGTGTAAAAATAAATACTGTAAACTCTAAGGCAAACATGAAAAAAATGTTAAAAGAATTAAAATTGACATGCTCAGAGAAAAGATAAAATAGAATTATATAAAATGCTCAATAAAACAAGAGGTAGCAGAAAAAGGAAATCAAAAAAAAAAAAGAATAAATGGAGTAAATAGAGAAATGTTAACAACATAGTAGATATTCATCCAGTTATACCAATAAGCATTTTACAGTGTATAGCTTGAGAAATTATTTTTAGAAAATTGTCAAATGAGTTTGTTTTTAAATATCCAGCTATATGTTGTTTACAGAAAGCACATATTATATAAAGACTCAGACAAATTAAAACTGAAGGAATGGAGTAAGTTGTAACATGCTGACACTCATGAATAAAAAAGCAGGAATAGCTGTAATAATTTCAAACATAGCATTCTTCAGAACAGGGAAGATCAGTGATGAATAGGGACGTTAACAATAAAAGGGTCAATTTTCAAGGAAGACATAATTATAAGCATGAATATGTCAGACAACAGAGTGTCAAAATACATGAGGAAGAAACTGAAACTGACCGAACCAAAAGGGAAATAAACGGCTCCACTATTATAGTTAAACTTCAACATGCCACTGCCAGAATTGATAGATTAAGCAGGCAGAAAATCAGTAAAGATACGAATAACCTGAACAGTGCTATCAATCAACTTAATCTAATTGACATTTTAAAAAATATTTCAGTCAGCAATAACAGAATCCACATTCTTCTCAAGCTCACAGGGAATATTTGCCAAGATAGGTTACATTCTGGCCCTTGAAAAACACCTTAAGTCTGAAAAAATAGAAACTCATTCAAAGCATGTTCTCAGACTACAATGGAACTAAATTAGAAATTAGTAACAGAAAGATAGCTGGAAAATTCTCAAATATTTGTAAACTAAATAACGTGCTCTTAAGTACCCCATAGGTCAAAAACAAGTCTCAAAGAAATTAAAAAATACTTTGAAAAAAATGAAAATGAAAATACAATGTAGCCAAATTTGTGGAAATCAGTAAAAGTATCAAAGAACCAAAAAGTGAGTTATTTTAAAAGATCACAAAATTAATAAATCTAAAGCCAGAATTACCAAAAGCAAGAGAGAGAATGTAAATCATCAATATAAGGACTGAAAGAATATTCAGTAATAAATCCCTTTGGCATAAGGATAATAAAGGTATACTATGAACAACTTTGTTTCCAAATTTGATAACTTAGATGAAATAAATAAATTTCTTGAGAGACACAAACTACCAAAACTCACACAAGGAGAGAGTGGCAACTTGAACAGGCATATATTTATTAAAGAAATTGAATCAATAAATTATAACCTTCTTGAGAAGAAAGTACTGTACTGTACCAGATGATTTCACTGGTAAATTCTAACAAACATTTCAAAAAGAAATAGTACGATTCTTTGTAATATCTTCCAAAAGCAGAGGGAACATTTCCTAACTCAGGTATGAGGCCAGATTACCTTAATACCTAAATCAGATAAAGACATGAAACAAAAGGAAAACTGTAGACTGATAGCTCTCATAAATATAGATGAAAAACTTCAACAAAATACTAGAAAATCAAATCCGTCCAAGTACAAAAAGAATTACACATCCCAACCAAGTGGGATTTATTTCAAACATTCAAAGCTGGTTCAAGACTCAAAAATAAAACAATAAATTAATGTAGTCCTGCATATCAACAAGCTAAAGAAAAGGAATAATCTGATCAAATCAATCAACACAGAGAAAGGCACTTAACAAAATCCAACATCCATTTATCATAAAACTCTTAACAAACTAGAAGCAGGGAAAATATAGTCAACCTGATTAAAACATTTATTAAAAGCTGAAAGCTAACAGCATATTTAAAGAAAACAGGGTGGACTCTTCCCCTTAAAATCAGGAAGAAGGCAACAGTGCCCTCTCTCACCATTCCTATTCAACATTGTGCTAGAAGTTTTAGATGGTGCAATAAAGAAAGAAAAAGAAATAAATGTATTTGGATTAGAAAGAAAGAAGTAAAACTGTCTTTAGTCACAGATACAATATTTTATGTAGAAAAGTCCAATTAAAAACACTCCTGGAACTAATAAACACATAGAACAAGGTCTCAGGATATGTGCATAAGATACAGAAGTCAATTGCTTTCTCTTGTACCAGAAATTTAAAAATTAGGATTTGAAATTAGAAAAGGAAATACTGAAATGGTTAATTTTATGTATGAGCTTGACTGGGCCACAGTGCCCAGATATCTGGTCAAACATTCTAGATGTTCTTGTGAAAGTACTTTTTGGATTAACATTTAAATGGATAGAATGTGGGTAGGCTTCATCCAATCAGATGAAGGCTTTAATAGATGAAAGACTGGCCTTTTCTAAGCAAGAAAATGTACTGCCAGCAGATGGCCTTTGGAGTCCAACTCCAACTCTTTCTTCTCTGGGTCTCCAGCCTGCTGCCTAACCTGCATGTTTTACACTTACTAAGGTTCCACAATTATATGAGCCAACTCCTTTAAATCTTCCTCTTTACCCACCCCAAACATACACATACACACACACACACACACACACACACGATGTTTCTGTTTTTCTGTTTCTCTGGAGAACCCTAATACAAATACCATTTACAATAGCACAAAAAATAAAGTGATTAGGTATAACTATAACAGAAATATGTATAGGACATGAATGCAGAAAATTATGAAATGCTGCTGAAATGAAAAACTGAATAAATGGACAGATATTCCATGTTCGTGGATAGGAAGACAATATTGTCAAGATATTGTCAAGTTCTTTCCAACTTGATCCGCAGATTCAAGACAATCCAGATTTTACTGGAATATTTTGTAGGCACCAATAAACTAATTTTAAAGTGTGTATCAAATGGCAAAATACTTAGAATAGATAGCACAACACTGAAAAAGGAGGAGTAGGAGAAGAAGGAAGAGGAGGAAGAACAACAAAGTTGTAGAACTCACACTACTCTATTTCAAGAAAAACCTACAGTAATCAAGACAGCATGGTGTTGGCAAAAATAAATAAATAAATAGATCGAGGTAACTAAATAGACAGCCCATAAATAGAGCCACACAGATGTAGTTAACCAATCTTTGATAAAGAAGCAAAGGCAATTCCATATAGAAAAGACAGTTTTTTTTTAACAATTGTGCTAGAAAAGTTGAATCTCAATATGAAAAAAAAAAATCCTAGCTCTTACAAGTCACAAAAATTAACTCAAAATTAACCATATACCTAAATGTAAAACACAAGGCTATAAAATTTCTAGAAGAAATGATGGGAGAAAAAAATCTATAAGACCTGGCTTTGTCGAGGATATTTTAGGTACAACAGAAAATAATAATCCATGAAAGTAAATTGAACTAATAACTTGAAATTTGTTAAAATTAAAAACTGCTGTATAAAAATACAAATACAAACCACAGAATGTGATAAACTGTTTACAAAACACATATCTGTTAAAAGACTTGTATTCAAAATATACGAAGAAACTAGAGACTCAACAATATAAAAAGAAACAACGCAACTTTTCTTTTTTAGATTCATGGGGTACACATGCAGGTTTGTTTCATAGTTGTATTGTATGATGTTGAGATTTGGGCTTCTAATGATCCTGTTACAAGTAGCAAACATAATACCCAATAGGTAGTTTTTAAGTCCTGTCCCCTCATTTCCCCTTTTCAGAATCCCCAGTGTTTATTGTTTTCATCTTTGTGTCTATGTGTACCCAATGTTTAGCTCCTCTGTATAAGTGAGAACATGCAGTATTTGGTTTTCTGTTTCTGTGTTAATTTGTTTATGATAATGACCCCAGCTACATACATGTTTCTGCAAAAGACACGATTTCATTATTTTTTTGCTATGTTGTGCTCCATGGTATATATGTACCACATTTTCTTTATCCAGTCCACTATTGATTGGCATCTGTGTTGAGTCTATGTTTTCGCTATTGTGAATAGTGCTATGATAAACATACAAGTGCAGGTGTCTTTTAGTTGGAACAATTTATTTTCCTTGGGTTATATACCCAGGAATTGCTGCGTTTAGTGATAATTCTAGCTTTACTTCCTTGAGAGATCTCTAACTGCTTTCCACAGAGACTGAACTACTTTGTATTCCCACCAACAGTGTATAAGTGTTTCCGTTACTCCACAGCCTCACCAACATCTGTTAATTTCTGAATTTTTAATAATAGCCCTTCTGACTGAGGTGAGATAATATCTCATTGTGGTTTTTATTTGCATCTCTTTGATGATTAGTGATGTCGAGCATTTTTTTCATGTTTCTTGGCCACTTACATGTCTTTCTCCGAGGAGAGTCTGTTATGCCCTTTGCTCAGTTTTTAAATGAGTTGTTTTTTCCTTTTTAATTTGTTCAAGTTTCTTATAAAATCTGGATATTGATCTTTTGTCAAATCCATACTTGGCAAATATTTTCTCTCATCCCATAGGTTGTTTGTTTACTCTGCTGATAGTTTTTTTTTTTTTTTTCTGCTGTGCAGAAGCTCTTTAGTTAATTAGGTCCCAATTGTCAATTTTGTTTTGTTGCATTCACTTTGGAGGACTTAACATAAATTCTTTGCCGAGGCTAATGATTAGAAGGGTATCCCTAAATTTTCTTCCAGGATTTTTATAGTTTGAAGTTTTACATTTAAGTCTTTAATCCATCTTGTGTTAATTTTTGTATATAAAATAACCCAGCTTTTAAAGCAGTGAAAATATGTAGACACTTTTCACCAATGAAGACTTGCAGATAGAAACCAATCATATGAAGAATAAGCAACATCATTCTTTATTAGATAAATGCAAATTAAGACAATAATAAGTTATCATTACAATCTATTGGAATGGCTGAATTGGCTAGAATTGGCTAAAATCCAAATAACTGATAAGATCAAATTCTACCAATGATACAGAGCAACACAAACCCTCATTCACTTTTAATAAGAATGCAAAATGGTACAGCCACTTTGGAAAAGAGTTTAGCAGCTTCTTATAAAGCTAAATTTACTCTTCCCATTTGATCTAGCAGTCATGTTCTTGGGTAAGTACCCCACAAATCTAAAGACATTTGTACACACAAAAATCTTCGTGCAGATGTTGGTAGTCATTTTATCATAACCACCAAAAACTAGAAGCAGCCAAGAGGTCCTTCAATAGATGACTGGATGAGCAAACTGGTACATCCATCCAATGTAATACTAGCTGCCGATGAGCCACATAAAAATACAGGAGAAACTCAAATGCATATTGCAAAGTGAAAGATGAAAATCTGAACAGGATGTATACTGATTCCAATTATGCAATATTCTGAAAAAGAAAAAATTGCATAAAGACAAGAAATCAGTAGTTGCCAGAAATTCATACTGGGGACGGGGGGGTGTATAGGTGAAGCACAAGATTGTTTTAGGGTGGCAAAACTATCCTGTGTAATACTTTAATGGTGGGAATATACACTATACAAAACCCATAACATAAATTTTGCAGAACAAAGAGGAAACCTTAAGGTATGCAAAGAATTTGTGTGTGTGTGTGTGTGTGTGTGTGTGTGTGTGTAAAATTACTTAAGATGTTGAAGGATTCCAGGATGGCATAAAGATTGTGAAAAAGAATGTGACTATTTTACAAGTGTAAGACACAATCTTACTTCAGAGGCAAGTGAAAAAGGTGCTGGCTTAAGTAACTTTGAAAATATATGGAGCCTGTAAGACTAAATGCAACAGAAACAGGATATAAGCACTGTGCTCTAGCTGATGAAGCTGCTTCCCACAGGGGTACCGTTAGTAATTCTGACCACTATGCATGTTTAGTGAAATTGAACAATTAAATAAATGGATGGTGAATGGTAGGAGTTATGTTTCTCATAACTGAAATTGAAAGTTAGAGATAGCTGGAGGAGCTAGAATACTCCATGTCATGATGGCTCATCATTGGAGACATAAACTCATATTTACCTTAATATAAATATGGATGGTTTCATAGAGAAACATTTATAGATATATGTATATACACAGGCTAGTATACACACATATTTCCTTGCTGTCTCATGATAGCAACTAGGACTAACAACACCTCAGTAGCAGCAAGTACATCTAGGCTCCATACCATGGTTTCTATTAATAACACCGTCTTGCAATGGAAGGACTTTGGTCTCCTTGAGGAAATGGATGGTTCTAGAACTAGGTCAGGAAACATAAAAGATGAGGCTTGAGCATCTTGCAGCATCAGGAAGCAAGGAAGTAATAACAATAATCAGATAAAATATTTGTAATAATATTTTTTTAATTTAATAATATATAATATTCAAAACTATGATAAGGGAGCCAACTAAAAGAGGTTTCAACAGTCAAAGCTGGCTCCAGCAAAATAGGACCCAACTAAAAAAGCTTTCAATGGTCAAAACGGGACCAATTTGGGTAATAAAATGCATAAAATAGTATTGGATTATAACCCAAAGTTTAAAAAAAAAATCCACCCATGAGTCCACACTGATATAAAGAAATAATTGAATAAATAAATTAATGGGGAAGAACAGAAAAGACTCTCACACAAAATAATTAAAAATAATCTGTATAGATATTCTGCTAAGAGGTGGAGCTCAACTCTCCACACTTACGTACGAGCTGTGCATAGTGACTTCCTCCCAAAGAGTATTGCAGGAAGCAGGGGTTACTTTACTGAAAAGAAGCGTCACAAGTGTGGCTGCATCTGAGTTTTCAAGGTTAACATCCATAGTGGTAAGTCATGTTAATAGCATGTGCCCTTGGCATGACACTATGCATCTGTCGCACTTTACATCTGTGATCTTCCTGTCCAAAACCTGTAATCTCCATCCAGTCATGCGAAAACATCAGACAAATCCCAAAGGAAGGATGTTCTGCGAAATACCAGGCCAGCATTCCTCAATACTGTGAGGTCATCCAAAACAAAGTCTGCAAAATCAGCACCCCCAAGAGGGGCCTATGGAGACAGGATGACTGAATGTAATGCGGCATTCTGGGCACTGGCCCGGGACAGAAAAAGAACATTAGGCAAGAATTAAGAAAATCTGAATAAAGTATGGGTTTTAGTTAATAATACATCAATATTGTTTCATTAGTTATGAGAAATGTAACATGCTAATTTAAATGTTAACAGTCAGGGAAGCTTGATGTGAGCTTTATAGGAATGCTGTATACTCTTTACAACTTTTCTGTAAATCTAAAATTATTTTACAACCAAAAGTTTATTTTAAAAAATAAGCTGTAAAATGACATATAATCAATTAATTTCCTAGCTCTTCATTTATTTAATTTACTTAATTCTTAATTACTTTAATTTCTCAGGTTCTTCTTCTGTTCAAGTCTGGAACATTATAAAGAAAATCAAAATTACCAGAATGTGGTTCAATTTATTCAAATCTCTTTTTAATTGGTACTGAATTGTGATTTATAATGGACACAATCAGTTTCAGAATCATTAGTACACAATCTTATTCACAGTTACATAAGCATTTTTGTTTCTTGGTTCTAATGTTTTAATATTTTATTAGAATATCACTTTCACTCTCTGTTTCATGTAAACAAAATCCACTTTTCTCTTCATAAAATTTCCAAGTTACTTTAATTTTTTTACTCAAAATACCTAAACAGCTCCAAAACTGTTATCACTGTGGGTATGAGCTGTGACTTTTTCATACAATATGGATGGTTGCCTAGAGGAATATGGATTCCTCTATGGATTTTCCATTAGAACAAATGGTGCTAACAAATGGATTGCCGCTAGAATTCTGGCTTCTATACTTTTCGACATTACTTGTGTCTTTATCTTAGGTGTGCCCTTAACTGCTTTTTTCCCCAGCTTTATCACAGTATAATTGACAACAAAAAATTATATATACCTAAGTTGTACAACTTGATGTTTGAATGCTCATATACTTTGTGAAATAATTACCACACTTAAGCTAATTCATGTATCTATCACCTCACATAGTTACCTTTTTGTTGTCGTGGTTGTGGTGAGGACACTTAAGATCAATGTCCAAAACTAAAAGTTGCTTATTCCATCTTTTACTTAAATGAAACCTATACATTTTACAATGGGCATAAATGCAATGACATAGCTACTAATTTTGATATCTCTGTTTTCTTTTTTCTGGTAGTTAGCAATACAAACAACAAATGTTAGTTGTTTAAGATAATTTGTCCTTGGTATACGCTAGCCGAATAAGTAATATTTACCTTTTTAAATATTTATTTATAATTTCTTCTCTCACTTTGCTCTTTAAAATATGGATCTTATTTCTAGTTTTTTATTTTTCACAACATTCATGTGCTTCAATTTTCATCTATATCTCACACTCAGCCATTTTATCATTGAAATAATTTTTTTTTGTTTTTTTTGTTTTTTATTTTTTATTTATTTTTTATTGCATTTTAGGTTTTGGGGTACACGTGAAGAACATGCAAGATTGTTGCATAGGTACACACATGGCAGTGTGATTTGCTGCCTTCCTCCCCATCACCTATATCTGGCATTTCTCCTCATGCTATCTCTCCCCAACTCCCCACCACCTGCTGTACCTCCCCTATTTCCCCCTGACAGACCCCAGTGTGTGATGCTCCCCTCCCTGTGTCCATGTGTTCTCAGTGTTCAACATCCACCTATGAGTGAGAACATGTGGTGTTTGATTTTCTGTTCTTGTGTCAGTTTGCTGAGAATGATGGTTTCCAGGTTCATCCATGTCCCTACAAAGGACACGAACTCATCGTTTTTGATGGCTGCATAATATTCCATGGTGTATCTGTTCCACATTTTCCCTGTCCAGTCTGTCATCGATGGGCATTTGAGTTGGTTCCAGGTCTTTGCTATTGTAAACTGTGCTGCAATGAACATTCGTGTGCATGTGTCCTTATAGTAGAACGACTAATAATCCTTTGGATATATACCCAGTAATGGGATTGCTGGGTCAAATGGAATTTCTATTTCTAGGTCCTTGAGGAATCGCCACACTGTCTTCCACAATGGTTGAAATAATTTCTACAAAATTAAAAAGTTTCTATTGCTTTCTATCAATATTGTATTATTGGTACCACAAGCTCGAAAACACACCCATATATCAACATCATCATCATCATCATCATCATCATGATTGCTAAATATTGGGTATAAAACGTTATCCTTTAAGAATATCACATCCATGTATTTCAGTGTTCAGGTGTCCTTTTAAATACCTTTGATTGTTTGCTGTTTATTCAGACATTTTCCCATGGTGGTAACTACACATATGTGATTTTTATGTCCAAGTGATGTTTTATTTGTTATTAAGAATGTGGGTGTTTCTAGCCACAAATTTCTTAACCAAAGTTGTAAAATATATAAAAAAAATTTTCTTTGAATTTAAAATATAAAAGTTGATTTCTACACTTTCTCCACTTGAATACATTTTGATGTAAAATACTAAATTTTCTTTCAAATTTATCCAAAGAAAAACCAAAATCCTCAATCTGAATCAGACTGTTCGCTAGAAGCACTCACACACTACCAAAATGAGGTGATGAGGTTTCATCTTTCTTGCCCAATTTACAAATTTCATGAACATCATTTGCCTCATCTTCTAACAGAAGGCTAGAGCTGTTTCTTGCTTGTAGTTATGGGTTTGATAAGAATTAATCTCATCCATTCTCATTCATTGTTTGATTAAAAATTAAATCTTCCTTTAATAACAAATATGAAGAGATTTTATCAGCCTGTTCATGTTTTATAACTGGTGAGAATAATTTTTGCTCATTTTCTTTATTTTATCAATAATTAAATCTGAATAATTTTTAAAAATATAATATCCTGTTTGCTAATTTCATGTGAGTCACACTCAGTGAAAGTCTGCTGAGTTACTTGATTTCAAGATATTTTTTAATTTAAGCAGAAATTTCTCTTTGAAGATTTTGCTATTTCCTTTTCAGCTTTTCATTTCTGAGCTCTGCTTCTATATTTTCTATTTCTACAGAAAATTGAACTTACATTTATTCTCCATGATTCAAGTAATTCTTTAGTTAATAAAATATAAAATTTCAGTTTAAAATATAAGATACTACTGGAAATACATAAATATGTAATATTTGAACATATTTCCATCAAAAATATAAATTAAATATATGAATATATAAGCACATAGATATAAAAATTAAAATAATAGGGCCAGGTGCAGTGGCTCATACTTGTAATCCCAGCACTTTGGGAGGCCAAGGCAGGTGGATCATCTGAGGTCAGGAGTTCGAGACCAGCCTGGCTAACATGGTGAAACCCCATCTCTACTAAAAATACAAAAATTAGGCAGGCGTGGAGGTGGGCTCCTGTAATCCCAGCTACCTGGGAGGCTGAGGCAGAAGAATGGTTTGAACCCAGAAAGTGGTAGTTGCAGTGAGCCGAGATCATGCCATTGCACTACATCTTGGGCAACAAGAGCAAAACTCAGTCTTAAAAAAAATAATAATAATTAAAATAATATTAATAATTAATTATTTTAAAATATTTTGGCCAGGCTTGGTGCCTCAAGCCTGTAATCCCAGCACTTTGGGAGGCCAAGGTGGGTGGATCACCTGAGGTCAGGAGTCCAAGACCAACCTGGCCAACATGGCGAAACCCTATCTCTACTAAAAAATACAAATATTAGCGGAATTTGGTGGCAGACATCTGTAATCCCAGCTACTCGGGAGGCTGAGACAGGAAGAATTGCTTGAACCCAGGAGGTAGAGGTTGCAGCGAGCTGAAATCGGACCACTGCACTGCAGCCTGGGTGACAGTGAGACTCTGTCTCAAAAAAAAAAAAAAATTCAAATACTTTCCTAAAAAAATTAATTTTCTCTTCTAAGATACTTAAACTACTTTCTAAAAATTAAAGGTAAAATACAAATTTTAATTAATAAGCTCAAACATTTTAAATCAAGGTTAAGTTAAATAAAGCTATAATTATGTAAATTAAATCTTATTAAACATTTTTGTAGAAATAAAGCCATTCACAACTGTCCTGTTGAAACTTTTCCAGCTGTCAATGTGAAGAATCGTTGTCATGCTTCAAACTATGTCAGGGCATCTGCAGACCCAGCCAAGCACCTCAGCCGCTCCCAGCTCCCCACACTGCAGAGTCCCATCTATCTCTGACAGCAGCAGGGCTGTGACTCACAGCCTCTCCCAGCTTTCAGAGCAACACGAGATGTGGGGAAGTTTATCTTGGAGCCCTAATGGTGTCAGCCATGAGGTAAGAGGTTTAGGGTTATGGACTATCCTGTGCCAGTGCAAATGGCAGATCCTGAGCAAGAAAAATACCCATGTGTCCTAAATAAATGTGTGCTCATCTGTGTTTGTTCAGTGCCCTCATGCCTGGCCCAGGAAGCCCAGCCTCAGTGTACCCCCAACAGAAGCACCTGCAGGTGTGACAAGGAACAATACAGAGTGATAGTCAGGGAGGCATCATAGCTAGAGCCAAAGCCATGTCAACAGTCCAGCTATTGTGCATCTATTCCACTAATGATAAAGAGATGAGCAAATTGTTCCGCATTCAAGCATGGAATACTAAACAGCTATGAAAATTAAAGAAATGTGGCTATGTGCAAAAATGCAAGTGAATGTCACACATATGAGGTGAACAAAACAAGCCAGGCATTAAATAAAACACTGACCAAATCCATTTACAAAAATCTACTATTGGGTTTAGAGATGATACCTACCAGGTATAACTGTTAAAAAAAAGCCAGGAGGGGGTTACGTTAAGAGTCAGGATATTTGTGGCTTTTAAGGAAGGAGCGTGGGGGGCAGTAATTGGGAGAGGGCACAAGGGAGGGCTTTCAGGGTGCTGGAAATGTTCTCTTTCTGAATTTGGTAGGCAGTTACAGGTTGTTTCATTGGTGTGTTTCACAGTATAATAGGTTACACTTGACATTTATGCTTGTGAAGTTTTCTGTATGTGTATTATATTTCAGGATAAAATATTGTTTAAATGAATTTGTGGGTATGAAAAGAGGAGGGACAGCAACATTAGACAATTTAATCATTCATTCAGCAAATATTTAATGGTACTGTGTGTAAAGTTGCCTTGAAAACAATAGTCAGAAGCAAGTTCAGTATCTAAGACCCCACTGTGTTCTACAAAGCCATCTCAACAGCCTAGAGGTTGTTCATTCTTAAACAGTCCCCTCACTTTCTCTCTGCTTGTGGCCAGAAACACTGCAAAGAATAAGAGATGTGAGTTCACACCTTGCCATCGGGATCCTGCTCTTCCCAAGAACCAGTCAGAATCAGGGCTTTCTTCTAACGATAACCCTGAAAAGAAGAGCCAGGGCTGGATCACAGTCATCCACCAGCATCCTTTATTAAATAATTTTCAAATTCTTCTCATATCTCACTTTTGGAGGGGAGGAGGAGCTTGGAGGCATGGAACTGCCCATCCCTAGAACTGACCTTGGTGCTGAACTTCTTAGAGGAAGAACAGTGAATTCAGACTCATCAGATCTTCCAAATCTCCCTTTTTCTTAGAAATCTATCTGCTTTGAGTGGCTTTTCTACCATTTGAATTTTGAACTTATTTTACCAGGTGAACATGGCAAAGAAATTTAAAACACAAATAGAAGAAATTCTTTTTCTTATTTCTGGTGGAACAAAACACCACACATTAATAAAATTATTCTTCTAACTCAAACTATGATGGATGGATTACTTTCTTTCTAATGAACCAAACTTCTTGATAATTCCAAATAGATACCAATAGCCAGGCTCACAAGAATGTTTAGTTTATAATCCCCACAATCCTATTACATTCAGGAAACAGAAAGTCTGCTTGGCACCTAACTCAATATACAGGATGTGTGTAGTTGAAATTTGTGAACTAGCATCCCAGCAGAGGTGATCAGTCTGGCCTCTGTCAGAGAAGCAGGGGTGATGAATTCAAATCTTTTAGAATGCCACAGGCTGGCAAGCCCCATACATCCTGTTGAGCAAGCTCAGAGGTGAACAACTACCTTTTGATTCTCACAATGAAACATCACCTACAGTACTTTAGCTCAGAAAACTCCAAATAACTAGAAAACTTAATATAAACAAATTGCACTGGAATCTCAGTAGACTGTGGTGTTAGTGATTTTTTTTCTTGTAATTCTCGGTGTCTTTCTTGATTTCTCGACATCTTTTTACTGCATTTGGAGAACACTTTCAAAGTCCCCTTGTAGCTAATTTAATACCTATGAATTCCCCATGGGTATTGTAGAAAGATTGTGCAGCTTAGGAGATTAGGTACTTAACATTTTATTACAAAGGTACGGGCTCAAAATATATAAAGGCCTTATTATCTGAAGAATTATTTCCCTGTCTAAAACCAGAACATATAATGGGTTATTTTAGAAGAGAAAATTATTATGTTAAAGCATGTCACCACCTATAAAATAATATGTTTAAATGCAATTCAAAGATTAAAAAGTCAAGAAAATTAAAAGAAAGTTCTAATTTCAATACAATACCACACAGTATTCATAGAAACCCCTTTTAACTGAATGACTATTCACATACTCTTGGATTTCTTTCATTACTGCTCACTGATATTATCCCAATTAGAAGTGCTGTTCTACCTCTCTTGTATTAGTTAAAACCACTTATCAGAGGAACTCAAAGTAAATAAGTTTAATTAAAACTAATCTTTGCAATTCCCACATGGTTAAAAGGAAGTAGGCATTATGTCTCATTGACATGCAGAAAGGTTCATCCACAAAGGAGCCCCAGGTGAAGACTGTGATGTTAGTAGCAGCAGGCTCACAGCACACCAGAGTGTCAAGGTGCCTCCTGAGATCCCAGGGCTTAGAAGTCCTGGGTCAGGACCCCTCAGTGACATGTTTGCACTTCCTGTCAAACAAGCCTTAACCCCAGTAGTGACTTTCAGATCAACAGGCAGGTGAGGGGATGTTCTTGGGCAGGGGGTCTCTCAGAAGCTCATAAGTCCCGCCCCCCAGATCCCTGAGCAACTGACCCTACTCACTGATGTTCAAGGCGAGATCCAGAGGAGAAAAGGGAAGGGGAAAAGATGGAAGAAGGAGAGACAGAGGAAGAGGAGGGGAAGGAGGAAAAGAAAAAGGAGATGGGAAGGGAAGGGGATGCCTTAGTCCCTTTGGGCTGCTGTAGCAAAATATCATAGACTGTGGGGCCACAAGCTACAGAAATGTATTGCTCGCAGTTCTGGAGGCTGCGAGTTCAAGATCAAGGCGCTGGCAGATCCTATTTCTGGCAAGGGCCTGTGTCCTAATAAATAGTCACCTCTTCTCACTGTGTCCTCACATGGTGGACAAATGGGGTAAGAAAGTCTCTAGTGTGTCTATTATAAGGGCACTAATCCCATTCATGGGAGTTTCACCCTCATGACCTCATCAGCTCCCAAAGCCCCATCTCCCAACACCTTCAACTTGGGGGTGAGGATTTCAATATATAAATTCTAGAAGAGATGGATGAGAGGTAAACAGTCTGATCACAGCAGGGGGAGAGATGGTGAGGAGGGAGAGGAGGAGAGGAAAAGAGGAGGAAGAGGAGGGAAAGGGGAGAAGCCATCATCCATTAACCCTATTTCCAGCACAGTTCAAAAAGTCCAGTCCCAGAAAACCATGTGCTTAATGGGCAATGTGTCTTGTCTCAAAGGAAATAGAGAAATTTCAACATCTGTGCTTTTTTTTCTTTAAGTCATCGTTTAATAAAGTAACAAAAGAAATTAATAAAAACCAGGAACATTTGGGGCTTTCAAAAAGGAATGTGGCTACTCTTGGTATCATATATCAGCTCTTTTAAAAATTATTTCTATGATATACCATACCTAAAGAATGCAGGAAATAAAAATCCACAGCTGAGTAAAAGATCACACATCAGACACCAATGTAACCACCATCTGGGGCAAGAAATTGCCAGCACTTCAAGAGGACACCCCCATAATTTATATAAGGTTAAGTATTCCAAAGAAAAAGCGCTCACATCATCTTCCTCATTGACATAGCATTTCCATATGAAATGTAGAATCAGTTTGTCAAGTCAAACACACCCTGTTGCATTTTGATAGAGATTGCAATAAACTCACAGATCAATGTTAAAGAGTTGACATCTTTACAATATTGAATCTTTCCATCCATAAATATAATAGGCCATTTCATTTGTTGAGTTTTTAAATTTTTCTCATTAATGGTATTCTTCATGGGATATTGCAAATATTGTACGCTATTTGTCTTACAAATTTGATGTTTTTCATGCTGTTTTAAATACTTTTTGAATTTCATTTCTAAAATGGATGTTGCTTACATGTAGAATTTTTATTTTATGCATTTTAGCAACAAAACTAGACCCATTATTAATTCCAACAGTTTATTCACTGGTACGTCTCATGCCTCTGGCTTCCCAGGGGGTTGGTGTGCTCATCACTAGTGGAGATGCCAGGGGGAGAAGCTGCAGAGGAGCAGAGTCCCCTATTAGCCTTCACCTGAGAGAGTGCCTGTGAGCCCCACTGTCCAAAGCAGGTGTTCACTCTGTGCTTCTCACCCCAAGAAACTCTGACCTCTAGCCAGTCGTCTGACTCACGTGTGTGATGTGTGTCCCTAGTGTGGCTAGACACTACTTGCTCATAAGATTACAGGGATCTGGACTTAATTAGCAGACATCGCTGAGTGTTCAAGTATTTAATCAACCTCTAGATATTTTATCCACTGTAACATGAATGAAGCAAGCAATTATACACATTGCTTCACAAAGAATGCTTTGGGGAGAGGTGGGTGTGTGCTCTCCCCACAGTGCTGGAGAGGAAGACCCAGGCCACTGCGTAGCAGCCAGCCACAAGCTGGTGCAGAACTCTGGAAAGAAGGGTGAGACATGAAGAGAGACAGTAAGAGCCAGGAGCCAGAGGGGTCCCTGCACCAACTACTGGCAGCCCCCTCCCATTGGTCCACCCAGAACAGGCTACCAGGACCATGCCTTAAACACACGCCTGCTCATGTGCGTCACCAGTCCTGTACCCATAAAGCTACCTCTTATCTCAAAGACATGGGGTGGGGATCACATAGCTCCCCTCCACCAGACCCCATGGTTTATTAGGATATGAGGAGGCTAAGCAGGCAGTTTCTTACACTGTAAAACCTCCTTCCCCCAAATCGTGTTGTGTCCCATCAGGGGTGAGGCCCTCCCATGTTGGTTAAACGGGCACTGCTGCCTGCGGTGCCTGCTGAACCACCCCACCTTGACTGCTGACCTCTCTTGCCTGGCCTGAGTCAGCTCTCATGTCACCACTCCAGTGCAGCCCGAAGCCACTAGCCCTGGCTCTGACCTTAGCTCCATCCTTCTTCTGGGTTCAGGGGGTCCCAAGACCACCTTCTAGCAAATTCCTCTTCTTTTTCAACCGAGGTTTCTAGCACCCCCTTGCAGACTCCTCCTGCAGAGGCAGCTTTCAGGCCCTAAATTTTCCCTAGACTCCACGAACTGGGACTGAGAGGAGGAGAGTTGAAACCAGCAAGTTAAGAGGAGAGAGAATAGAGAAGAAAAATCGCTGGCTTTCAGTGCAGACTCTTTGCTGCTCCTTCATCGCACCTTGTGCGTTTCTGCAACATGGGCTGGCTAGCTCTCACCTTGAGCTCGTGTCAGCTGGAATCTTCAAGCTGCATTTACTGTAAATGCACAGCCATGGTGGATTTCACGCAGAGTGTAATTTCACTATAACTCTACTGTGTTGCAGAATTGGGAATTACTCAGCTTCCCTAATTAAAGAAATTTCCCCTATAAAGCCCTTATTTATATCTTTTCTAGAGTCCTTTGGCATTAACCCAGAAGACAGTGTTAGAATCCAATTTATCAATGTCAAAATATTAGAGTAATAATGAGGTTTGGAAACCTCTGTTGACCCAGAAGTAGGCTCCCTTACAATCAGACGTGTAATGATTTTTCCTGGATGCACTTCTGCCGGTGGAGGAGATGGTTCCCATGTGTGAAAATGAAGTGATTCTCATGCTTGCACCTCAAGCACATTCCTTGGCACAGAGTTTGTGCTTAGGAAAGTTGAAATCATCCAAACGGATCAATGGGGCTCAGTGCCAACATCCTGAATTCTCTCCGCTCCCTCAGAAGCAAACCCAATCACCAACAATAATGCTGACATGCGAGCCTCAGGATTAAATTGCAGGGACGCTTCCGGGCAGCCTTCCTAGCAGTCACTTCCATGCAGGGTCCATCCTCTGAGGCTGGCTTTAGTCTGGCTTCTCAGCCAGCATACACTTACATCTTTTGACTTTCCCAACTGTATCTTGAGAAAGCTTTTTAAAATTGATTTCTTTTTTACCATTACTCTTTATTCATTAAGTGTGACCAAAACCATATGACAATAATTAGAAATTAGTGATGATGCAGTGCTGATAATCAAATAAAACATTTAAGGGAAAGATGTTTCCAGAGTCCTCTTGAAAAGGCTGCTATCCTTTTGAAATGAAAGAGATTTGGTGCCACACGTTGAAAGCAGAAGTTGAATAGAATTGTATTGCTAAAAGGGAAAGTGCTCTTTAAAAGAAGGCAGTCCAGTTTGTTCACTGCAGCTTTCAAACCAATTCTAGTTCAGTAGAACTTTTATCATTTGCATAACTTGTGCCAGCCTCTGCTTTAGAAAGGGAAGGGTGTTTAGGGAAACACTTTAATAAGCTACTTAGAAGAAAAGAAAGGCTTTGAGGATACAAATTATCAGGAGATGCATCAGATATGGAAAGAAATTAGGGGCTGGGATGAGACAATAATAAGAAGAAAGAAAGAGGTAACATGGCAGAAGTATGAGGAACAATTTGAAGAAGTGGGGAGGAGCTTTTGTGATCATGGAGATGATGACCATGGTGATTATGGAGATGATGATGGTAATGATGGTGATGATGGCATTGATAATGGAGGTGATGGCAATGGGATGTTGATGATGATGGAGATAATAGCAATGGTGATAGTAGAAGTGATTGTGATGGTAATGACAGTGCTGGTGAGAATGAAGAGTATGGTGATGCTGATAATGATGGAGATGATGGTGATGATGATGATGGTGACGGTGGTGGTGGTGATGATGGTGATGATGGTGATAGTGGTGGTGATGGTGGTGATGATGGTGATGATAATGATAATGAAATAATGGTGGTGGTGATGAACATGATAATGATTATAGCTAATATCTTTAAGTACTTACTATATGCTACATCCATGATGCCTTAATTGAGTTATTGAATTCTTAGGATGTATAAGGCTGGCCTATTGCCATTGCCATTTTGTAGGTGAGAATAACAATAGACCTAGTCACCTAGTAGCTAGAAAGCTTTTCTGCAGAGAAGCTAGAGCCCAGATTGGCCCTGAGTGTGGAGAATTTGAAGTCATCCACAAAGGTCAGTTCACAGTGGGAACATGGCCTCAGAAGTCGGAGAGTCAATCCTAGGCATCTGATGCAAGGTCAATTGCTGCAGACAGAGATTAGAGCAGAGAAAATTACTAGTGTTACATCAGTAATTACATGTAAGAACTGTGTAAGTACACATTATTTACACTGTAAGGCAAACTACTGCCTTAGAGGAAGCAAAGAAGAGGCGGAAAGAGAGAAAACGGCATAAAAGGAAAGGGAGAGGTGACAAGTGGAGAGGAGCTGTTTATTCCTAAACAGGAGGAACAGAGTAAGACACCAAAAATAGCCACTGCACATCTACCTGAGTCTCTGCCATACCCACATCTGCTCCCCATCCTTCTGCCTCCCACTCTTCAATCTCTACAGGGATTTGCCTGCAACTTTCAGTAATCTAGTCCACCAATGAGGCACCAACCACAGCAGGGTTGCCAGACAAAATACAGGTTGCCTAGTTACATCCAGATTCCAGAGAAACAAAAAATATTTTTAATAAGCACATCTCATACAATTTGGGGAGAAATTCAAATGTAATTGGGCATCCTATATTTTTATTTGTTAAATCCGGCAATGCTGCCCCTTACCAAGACCATATTCTTTCTATTGTCCCACTTCCTTCTCCTGTTCATTAATCTGAGGGAGGAAGGAGAAAAGCAAATTTATTGAATGTCTCTACAAACTCAGATTCTCAGTCGTGGGGACTGGAGGGGAAAGGTTGGGTCTTGTGTGATGAGACCACACCTAGCTTGCTGTGAGCTGTTCTATGGTGAAAGGTAGCACATGTGCATGGGCTTGGAGGCCACGACCTGACCTTAGATAACCATCTTTCATTCATTCATTCAACAGACAGCTATGAAGTACTGCTGACCCTTGAACTGTGTGGGTCCATATCTATGTGAACTTTCTTCTGACTCTGCCGTCCCTGGGACAACAATATTAAGCCCTGCTTTTCCTCCTCCTCTTTAGCTCACTGGACATGAAGACAATAAGGACAATGACCTTTTGATGACCCACTTCCACTTAACGAACGGTAAATATTTTTCTTTCTTCTAATTTTTTATTAACAATTTCTTTTCTTTAGTTTGCCTGGTTGTAAAAATACAGCATATAACACATACAGCATATAGAATATGTGCTATCTTCTGTTTATATTATCAGCAAGGCTCCTGGTCAACAGAGGCTATTGGTATTTAAGTTTTGGCAGAATCAAAAGTTATACTCAATTTTCGACGGCAAGGCTGGTCCGAGCCCCTAACGTCTGCACTGTTCACAGGTCAACTGTGCTCCTTTGTGCCAGACGGGAGATGTGCTGAAAGTAACAACAAAGAAACTCAACGACTTCATTAGGATGCCATGGAGTGTTGGAGTGTTGAAGTCTTGACCCCAAGGACTTCAGAATGTGATCTTATTTGGAAAGAAGGTCCCAACAGATAATCAAGGTAAAATGAGGCCTAATCGCCTCAAGGTTTGGGCCCTAACCAACATGTCTGGTGTCCTTAACAACAAGGGGAAACATGGGTGCCGACATACACAGAGGGAAGATGGCGTGACAATGCAGAGAGAAGGCAGCCATGTGAAAATGGAGGATTGGAGCAAGCATGTGGAAACAAGCCAAGGGACCTCTTGGCCAACAGAAACTGGGAGAGAGCCAGGCACAGTGGTTGATGCCTGTTATCCTAGCACTTTGGGAGGCCAAGGCGGGCAGATGACTTGAGGTCAGGAGTTCAAGACTAGCCTGGTCAACATGGAGAAACCCCATCTCTACTAAAAAATACAAAAATTAGCTGGGTGTGGTGGTGGGTGTCTGTAGTCCTGGCTACTCAGAAGGCTGAGGCAGAAGAATCACTTGAACCTGGGAGGTGGAGGTTGGAGTGAGTCGAGATCCTGCCACTGCGCTCCAGCCTGGGTGACAGAGAGAGGCACAAGAGAGATCCTCGCTAGAGTCTCAGGGGAGCCTTAGGGAAAGAGATGGGACAGGCCCTCCCCTGAGGGCAGCTTCTTCTTGGACTTCTGGCCTCCAGAACTGTAGCAGAATAAATTTTGGTTGTTCTAAGCCACCTGATCTATATGTTGTCACAGCAGCCCTAGGAAATGAATACACATAGTCATCTACTCAAACTCTAACGGGGGAAGAATAACCACCTCTGAGCACTACGAAGGGAGGTGTGCAGTGCTACAGGGTTCATATCAGAGGATCTTTCCTGACCAGAAGACTCCGAGACCAGCCCCTGAGGGACCCACACTTGCACTGGGAGAGGAGTAAAGTCTGTGGGCATAGAGGAAGAGGAGCTGGGAGCAGGCGCCCTGGGAGCCAGAGGGGAGCACGTGATCTGTCCCCACCAGGCTGTGGACATGATTAGCAGCATGAAATCCAGGCCTTGACTCTAATGGTTAGATTTGCCCATCAGCAAAAATCTTCCCAGAAGCAATCCTATGAGGATAAGATCTGTAAATACAGGGCTGATGAGATTAAGGCAACTCCTCAAAATCTCATCAGGAAGCAAGTGATGCAGATGGAACTAATAAAAGATTAAATGCAATCTTGAAACCTGTAATGCATAATGCTGTAATTGCGGAGGCCTTTGGAGAATGATAGGAATATTTTAAACAAAGGAAGGAGAGGGAGGTGTGCATTCATGCCCTTCAGCACTGTCTGGGAGGATGGATGTCCCAATTTTAGAGGTCCCCTCCCAGGTCTTTTTCTGGAAATAGCCCCAGAGTTGAAAAGAACAATGTATCTTGCTACCACAGCACATTGGAAGCATCCCTTCAGAATACCCACTTATCTTTGCTCCAATTTTATGCTCACTAAGCAACCTTCTGAGTTATAATTTGGTGTTCTGACTAGGTGATTTTTTTTTTCCAGGCCCTGAGCCAGGACTATTCTCGGGGCCTGCGTTCAGGCTGCGCAGGGACAAGGCGGATGTGAGAAGCCCAGGCTCTGACACCAGACAGGACCACATGAGCCAGAAAAAAAATAAAGGGTGGGTGCAAGACTGATCCAGACTGGGTCAGCTCAGAAAAGCAGGGGAGCGCAGAGTGTCCCCAGAAGACAGATCCCACCAGCCCAGCAGGCAGCACTGGGAGGCTCGGCTGAGCAGCCGGCACAGCTCGGGCCCATGCAAGTGTTCTGTGTGACTTAAGAAAGCAGGCAGAGGGGAAACTGATGAAGGCAAAGCCAATGTCTTCGGTCAAGAAGGACATAGCTGTTGCAGGGCCCATATGAATGAGATCATGTAGCATTAGAACTCCTTGTCTCTTCTTGCATTCGGCATAACATCCTCCGGGACCATCTACATTGTTGGATGGAGGATTTTCTTCTTTTTTAAAGCAAAGAGATAGATCTAGAGTGTTCTCGGCCCCCCCACACACACGCACACACACACACACGTGCACACACATGCAGACACACATACACACAAAAGTAACTGTGATGTGACAGGCATGTCAATTAGCTTAATTGTGGTGATGATGTTGCAATGTACATATACATAAAAACATCAAGTTGTACACCCTAAATATACGCAATTCCTATTTGTCAATTATACCTCAATAAAGAGGAAAATAGAAGGATGTGGCCAGTGGGTAGCTAGTCCAGAAGCAACACTGACCTCTGCCCAGCCCCACGATACACCTTCGAAGGCAACTCCCTGACACCCCATCCCCCACTGCCAAAGGCTCTTCTCCTTCGGTAACCAGAATATCTGGCCCTGACACTCGGTATAGCCATGTTTCTCACTTAAAGTTCAGTAAGTGGTGGACACTCACTGAGGATTGGGTGAAGAAAAGTGAAAAGCGGTTTCAAATTATGTTTCTCTGGGGAAAATATATCATCAATCTGGACAAATTGAGAACTACCCTACAAGACCCAGCTGGAAGACTTCAGAGTTACTGAACTTCTTGTCCAATGTTAGAGAAGGTAGTTGTGTCAGTAATCTGGTAAATTTAAAATTTGTGGTCACAAACTTAGAAACTCAAAAACAGATGGTTCTAACTTATGATGAAATTCAGTGGAATTTACACTCCATTCAGAGTTCTTCATTTATCCTATCCCATGCATCTCAGTCAACCCCATGTCCTTCCCTCCTACACGAGTGACACATTTAGGGAAATTACAAAGTAACGTCATAGTGTGTTGGAAGGAGGATGCTTCAATATGAATATTTTGGGTCCTGAACAATGTCAATGGAGGAGAAACTGATCCTACCTGTGCCCCCTTCACCAATGGCAGAAGCATCCACAGGTGCTCCCAGGACCTCTAATGCTCCCTCCTGGGGGCTATAAAATCCTCTGATGCTCCCTCCTGGGGGCTATAAAATCCTCTGATGCTCCCTCTTGGGGGCTATAAAATCCTCTGATGCTCCCTCCTGGGGGCTATAAAATCCTCTGATGCTCCCTCCTGGGGGCTATAAAATCCTCTGATGCTCCCTCCTGGGGGCTATAAAATCCTCTGAAGCTCCCTCCTGGGGGCTATAAAATCCTTTGATGCTCCCTCCTGGGGGCTATAAAATCCTCTGATGCTCCCTCCTGGGGACTATAAAATCCTCTGATGCTCCCTTTGGTCCTCCCCTGTGGCTGCCCTCACATCCTCTAATGCTCTTTTGTGGATGCTTCCAGGACCTCTGGTGCTCCCTCATGGGTGTTCCCACATTCTCGGGTGCTCCCACGTCTCCTAATGCTCCTTTGTGGGTGCTCCCAGCAGCCATTCTCCATCAGCCCCTGTGTCTCTCCTGGGGTGGATGTTGTTGGTGAACCTTCAGGTGCTTCTCTGTGCTCAATTCTGAGGTCATGAGAGCCAGGATGGGGAGGGCAGGGAATGCTGTCCCCCTCTCTGCTGAAAGCCACCTTGTCCAATGGGGGTTGCCCCACATCGATGTGGGAACTGAGCAGTTACTTTGCCCTGCTCTCTGAGGAGCGCTCTGTGCCTACCCCAGGGCTCCCCCTCAGGGAGAGATGAAGCTACAAGCTGGGGACCACCAGAGGTTACCAGGAGCCACCAGCAACTGGAGGAGACAAGGAAGGATTCTCCTCTTGAGACTTTGGACGGGACACAACCCTGCCGGCACCTTGACTTCAGACCTCTGGCTTCCTGAATTGTGAATGAATATATTTCTGATGTTTATGTCACACAGTCTGTAGTAATTCATTGTAACAGCCTAGGAAACTAATATAATTACATGGTGGTCATCTTCCCCATTCTCCTCAGCAGACTTCTGATGTTCAGACACCTCACCCCTCCTCTTCTGTCTGAAAGTAACAAAAGATAAAATGAATAAGAGTGGAAATGGAACCCCTATATAGAATGGTCCCAGTTTCATGAAGAAGAGCAGCTCAGGCTGAGGAAGCCAACCTGGAGGAGGGGACACCAGCCCTTGCAGATGTACGATGTGGTCAACAAAGCAAGGGTGGCAGGAGGGGCCACTCCTGGATAAAGGGGTGATCAGGAGCGTGGATGGGCTGTAGAGCCCCCAGAGTCCCCCACCCCATATGTGGCCTAAAGAGCTAGAGGAAGTCAGCTGAACCAGCTGGACCAGCTGAGCCAGGAGACAGGCAGGGACACTCCTTTTGTTCCAGTTCTCCCTTCTGGTTTCTTCTCACAGAGATTATTTTCTGTTTGTAACTAGGTCCACAGACCCTGGAATACAGCTTGATGCAGAGTAGGTGCTCAGCAATGAAACAAACAGATGGCAAGAAAATTCCTCGGGAAGGAAAGGGCTTAATAAAAATGTCCTCTCTGAGGCAAATATTTAAAGTGAAGATGAAAGAAGAGCACAAGATAAATACCAAAAAACAACAGATGAAGTTGGAAAAATGATAAAGAAGAGTCAAAGAGTAGCAGAGAAGCTGCCCAGCAATGGAAAAGGAGGTCCCCGCAAACACAGATGGATGCTGCTGGAAACATAGGAACTGGGAGAGTTTCAAAAGGAAGCAACGTGAGGTGGAAAGGACTAAGCATTAAAAGATGGTGAGAACATAGCAAAGGTTGAAGACAAAGAAAATTCATCCCTCTTAACTGCCAAACTCAAAACTCCACCTCTCTCCTTATGTGCTCAGCCCATCTTAATAGCTTCCTCTCCTGGGAAAACAAACGTAACCACGAGTAGATGCCTTAAGCTCCCAGGCCCTGCCCATCACGTGTTCTCCTCCCCTCCTGGCCTCCCATCCCCACCTTCCTCTTGCTACTGCTGAGCTGGACCTCAGCCTCTCCCACCATCGACTCCACTCCTGGCCATGACCAGTGCTGGCCAGCTACACTGCACTTTGGTTTCCCACAGACCTCCTGCCCCTCATGTGACTATGGACTGTGCCTGAGTATGAGGTCGGGGAGCAAAGGCCAGGGCTCAGGATGGGGGAGTCAAAGCCCAGGATGGAAACAGGTGGGCAAGCAGGAGTTTTTTCACAACCAGGACACACCCCAGGTACCAGACACAGGAAGGGAGTCAGGGCCAGCAGCAAGGCTGCTGTGATGTGGCCTCTGGAGATTAGAAGAATGAGGCCATATTGGCCTCAGAACCTGGGCAAGCTCAAGCCTACAGGTCAGGATTAATGGGGTCCTTGTCAGTGAATCCCATGACATTCTGGCTTGTAACTCAGTCCCCCTGCATAGGACATGTTTAATCAATACACCAAAACCTGGTGATGGGCTAAGGAGCAAGAGAGGACATCTCCGGTGGTGACTTTCCCCCACTGTGCATGGGGAGTGCCTGCCATTTCATCAGTGGGCTGGAGTCCCTGTCCCCCAAGGGCACATAGGCAAAGGGTCCTGTACCTTGGCCTGGGGCCTCCTGAGAAATAAAGGCCAGATGGAAGCCTCGCCTTTTCTTCCATTCTGGGGAAGCTTTAGAGGATCTTAGACTCCAGTTGCATTAACTCTCAAAGGGGCCCCAGGTACTAACCCTAATTCCTGCCTGCTGGGCCAAAGGGCCCTTCTGAGGCCTTAAGCATGTGGGATCCTGACCCCAAGTACAATATCTCCCTAAATAAAAGAGCTCATCTACCTTAGAAAAGGTTGGCAACTAAGCTGTGCAAGCCTTGGAATAGAGATATGCCCCTCCTCCCTGTTACACGTGTATGCCTACCTCTTTGGAGAGGCATTTTGGTTTTGAAAATGTTTGCACTGAGGTCTGCGGGGTGCATCAAGGTACAATGCAAGGTGCATGCCACTGTCTTCTCAGGGCTCAAAATAGTCAGATGCAAGTCTCTCCATCAGGAAGACCAGCTGCCCTACCTTCCTCAACCCAGAAAGGGACCATGACCAAGTAGGCACCTTAACACCACCCCTGGGTCTGCACTTCTCTCTAATTGCCTCCTCTGGGAAAATCTGCCACCCACTACAGCAGCAGAGAGATGAGACTGGCAATGCAAACCCTGGCATTCCATGCTTTCAGCCCAGATCTTCAGCAAGCGTATCCTCTGATAGACAGCTCATTAGTGTCCCCTCCCCTCCCACTGCCCAATCCCCTGGCACGTGAAGTCCAAACACTGACCTGCTTTGTAGCTAGAAGAAGGAGGAGGAAGAGGAGCAGGGAGAAAAAGAAGAGGAGGAGGAGTAGACAAGGGTGAGTACAGCTCAGTTTAAAATAATGAGACCACCTAGAGCCCTTTGGTTGGTCAGGACTAAGGCATCTCAACATACAGCAAAGGATTATGCTTGATCAAATGGTATGAAAAATGGCTAAGCGGCATCTGCATGGTGGAGCCCTCAGCAATTATCGTCACAAGCTCACCCAGCCCTCTGCTGACCTGGGCAGCCACTTTCTTAGATTAACAGGTGCTACTCTATGGAGAGCAACAGGGCAGGTAGCAGCACTGAAGCACGGCTCTTTTGAATTCTCCGTCCACCCAGCCCTCATCTTTTTTTTGAGTTGGAGTCTTGCTCTGTCACCCAGGCTGGAGTGCAGTTGCACGATCTCAGCTCACTGCAACCTCCACCTGCCTGGTTGAAGCAATTCTCCTGCCTCAGCCTCCTGAGTAGCTGGGACTACAGGCACATGCTGCCACGCCCAGCTAATTTTTTTGTATTTTTAGTAGAGACAGGGCTTCATCATGTCAGCCAGGATGTTCTCCATCTCTTGACCTTGTGATCTGCCCCCCTCGGCCTCCCAAAGTGCTGGGATTACAGGCATGAGCCACCACGCCAGGCCCATCCTCCCCTTCTGACTGTGACTCACATGCGGAAGCACATGGTGAAACTGGGGAAATGCAAGGCGAGCACTTGCACATTTATCTAGAGGTTTTGCGCTGGCAGCTTGGCAACTCCATCCTGTGACCCAAGCCAGGGAGCTGTCTAGTCCTGGGAAAGCCGCTGAGGGCTGCATTCTCTTCACCTACCCCAGGATCCTGCGGCATGCCTCTCTAAGCCCAGTGAGAAACAGCATGTGCAATGGTGAAGTCATCACTACACTATTATTATTCTAAACTTACAACCTCTTGATTTATTCCTCCCGCATTCATAGAAAGAATAGAGCAATTTCAATATTGCTATAAATTCTTCTGCTCTCATAGAAGGGTTTAATCAAGCCACTTCCATCTGTTCTTTCTCCCAAGATGGTAACAAAATCATTTTCTGCCTATAAGAAATAACTTTGGAGGAAAGTCCTGGATACATTCAAAACCCGTTTTAATCATTTGGTATTTTACCAGGAAGTTCTCAAAGTTGGATTTGTTAGTTTCTGAGATTGTGAGTTCTGAATCCTGCGGTCCTAGCAGAGGGAGCCAAATGCTCACCAAGAACCTGAGACTCCCCACCCTTCACCAAGCTCGGGAGTGCACTTGGCACCAGATTTGATAAGCAGCCTCTGGAGAGGACAGAGTGGGAAGGAATCCGCCCAGGACTGCACATCACTGTAGGGATTCTGGGAGAAGTTCCGTCAAAGAACTGTGGGTGCATGGGGAAAAGTGCCTCTCTGAGAGCTCTCTGTCGCAGCCCGAGGAGATGCTATGGGTAAGGGTTCTGCCTACGGATCCCCTCACAGTGCACCTCTCTCACCCTTGACACCCACAACACAGTCAGCGCACAGTGGCTCTGACACAGGAACAGGGAGATGGACCTTGATAAACATGCTTCCTTTGGAACTGTATGGCTGTTCTGGACTCAAGGGAGGCCCTCTATTTGTCTGGATCAAAGTTGTTCCATTTCCTATCTTCCTCTAAGATGCCTATATTTTCTTTCCTATTTAACAACCTGCATTCCCTTTGTCCAGGAATATTTCAGCTCTACTTTACCCCTTGCTACGGTCTGAATGTTCATGTGCCCCCAAAATTCCTATGTTGAAATTCTAAGCTGCAAGGTGATGGTATTAAGAGGTGGGGACTGTGGAAGGTGGTTAGGTCATGAGGGTGGAGCTCTTACAAATGGAATTAATGTCTATAAAAGAAGTCCTAGGGAGACCCTCGCTACCTCTGCCCTGTGAGAATACAACCATCTATGAGGAAGTGGGTCCTCGCCTGACACCAAGTCTGCTAGCACATTGATCTTGGACTTTCCAGCCTCCAGAACTGTGAGAAATAAGCTTCTGTTATGTATGTGCCACCCAGTCTATGGTATATCATTATAGCAGCCAAGACTAAGACACATCTAAATGTTACTTAACTAAACAACAATATTTTTCCGGCCAATTGATGCCAGACAGGAGATGGAACCCGAGTGATGACCTTGGTGCTGAAATGCCTGCTCCGCCCTCAATACTCAATGCACACTGGCCGAGAACTGCAAAATGCTGGTCACATCCAGAGCAAACATCTCTCGGTCTAAAGCGAAGGTTCCAGGAATGAGCCGTCTTCTCATCTCTCCTTGCATTTCCTGGAGACCACATCACTGGATGTTGGCGGGTATGGAACTGGGGAGGAATGAAAGCAGCGAGGGGATCAGGGCAGGTGGCACCACAGGAAAGGGTTGTCCTTTCTTTATTTAGAATGTCATTTTTTGAGCCAAACCAAAAATGAAAATTTTCTCAGCTCCTATGGAGTCCCAATAGACAAAAATAAAATATTCTAAAGCTGATCTGTGTCTTCCTTTAGTTACCCAGAATCCACAGGGCCACCTGTGACAGATGGTGGCATTGACCCAGGGTGTAATTGATTGGGGTTGGCAAGAGCAGTAGAAGGAGCTGGGATGCTGATAGGATAGACACTTAGATCATTTGCATACACTGCTCTTCCATCATATAGAAGACAACAGTGAGCCCTCAGTGATGGGCTCCAAGTGTCTCTTGGTGGGACCCCACATGGTCTGCTCCTTGCTGGATGACTGCAGTTGCATGGAAGCTCTGCTTCTGAAAAATCCAGGGTAAATTTCATTCCTCCTATACATCATCACCCAGAAAGACAACCTAAGTAAGCACACATTTGCTAATCGATATAGAAAGGGCTCACACCTTCTGGACAAGCAACTAATCCCGAGAATGTCACTCAACCTGCTTATTGATAGCCAGGGATTGCCAAGTTTTCTGCCTCCAGAATGGATCAATTCCAGCTGGCTCACGTGTGAGTGCCTTTGCAGACAGTGCTATTTGTATTACCTAATACATCCTTGAAAAGGGTCCCAGTGGGAGAAAGAGCATCACACTCACGTGCACCCTATTAAAATAAATCATCATCAGGAGAGGATTTCATATTAACAGTGAAAACTCACAGTTTTCAATAGTGTTTCTTTCATATCCAGGGTCTCTCCTTTTTCTTGTCTTTTTTTAATTTTATTTACTTCTTTTGTATTATAAAGTGTCTTACAGGTTCCCTATTGCTTAAAGGGGGGAAATATGACCCATTTAGCACACTGATTTCTTTCATAGCTGTGCAATTTCTTTGCAGTTTATGAATGATTTTTGTCCACAGGGTTTGCAGCAAATATTGGTTACAATGCAATCAGATGAATAGAGCCAGGGTTAGAAAAACAAATCGTTTGAATTATTTTTACAGCTTCATCACAGACCTTGTGAGTTTTCAGCAATCTGTGAGCCTATATGGCTAAAGGTCAAACTATTCTGAAGCAAGAAGAAATAGGAAATCCAGAAATTCAGAAACTGTGTTTCTGCATTGTAGCTGCCTCCCAAACCTAATTGTGGGACTAGATGACTTCTTCCCAAATGCACAGTCCTTACTTGCTGAATGTGTGGTGTATTCCTCAGCTCAGGCTGCCATAACAAATACCACAGACCAGAAAGCTTTGACAACAGAAATGCATTTCCTCCAAGTTCTTTGGGCTTTTCTGAGGTTGGGGTGCCAGTGTGGTCAGGTTCTAGGGACGGCCCTCTTACTGGCTTGCAGACAGCCACCTTCTCTCTATGCTCCTGCATGGCTTTCCTCCAAGTCTATGCAGGGAGAGTGCAAAAGATCTCTCTCTTCCTCTGCTTATAAGGCCACTAATCCCTGTGGATCGGGACCCCACTCTTATGACTTCATTTAACTTTAATTACCCTTAAAACCACACATCCAAAAATAGTCATTTTGGAGGTTAGGCCTTCAAAATATGAGTTTGGGAGGACACAAGTCAATCTATAGCAAATGGTCACTTTATGTAATGTCTAGTGCTTTGAGCTGAGTAATTTAAAGCACTGGACATTACATAGCAGATAAGCATGTACGTATCAGGAAGGGGTGAGAATATAGTCAAATAGTCATTTGATGGGAATTCCGTGGAGAATGAGTTGAAATGCTGTGGGGCATCGTGGAGGCACCTAGCAGAAGGCATTGAGCAGACCCACAGGAATCAATAGGATTGCAGCAGGCAGGATGGGGCAGGGTGGGTACCCAGGGCTGTGAGGAAGTGCAGCATCACCATGAGTAAGAGATGTTCACAGGAAGCACAGGTGCCCTTGAGTGCTGAGCTAAGGACCTGGACGAGAACCACTGTGAATTCCACGGCTATGGAAACCCTGTGGGTGGGGCTACCTGTGATCAGAGAGGGGCTTCAACACCAGTGATTTCCAGCAGCTGGGAGAATGGACTGGAATGGAGACCCCTGAACTGCTCCGACAGCTGGACTAGAAGGAGGAAGGTGGAGGAAAGGCAGAGGGGTAGGGTGAACATTTTATTTCTTATATTTTTATATTTGAATTTGTAGCCTTTACATTTCGTTCCAGGGCATCCGATTCAGAGGGAAAAAGAAAACATGTTTTTCATGCATTAACAGTGCTGATACACTCCAAAATCCTTCTGAAACCATCAATGTAAGATAGAATAACAAACAAAAAAATAGCTTATCTCAAATTATCCCTTGCAGTAAACATCAGAGGTGATGAAATATTTAGGTATGACCAATCTGTGATATGAATTCTTGGGTCAAATATGTTAATTGCTATGATTCTACACAATCATCTGCTGATGTAATGAAAATGGTTAGATGCACTGGAAGCTTTCAAGACTAAATGTAGCTAGTATGATATACTGATGTTTCTACACCAAAAACCAAAGAGTAAAAAGAGTTTATCCCTGTGATTGCAATGCTGAAAAATGCTATCTTATAGATCTTCTTAAATATTTCATGATTTACCACTACAGAAATGAAAATAAAAATAGATGAGTTTTCTCTGAAATTTGGGTATATATCAAAAGCTATTATTGTTACGATATGACTTCTACTGAAATTTCAGAAGCAAAAAGACTGTCTAAGAACTAGCCAGCCCTTGAAGACTGGCAGCTCCATCACTCATCCTGCTGTATGCGAAGTAAATGAAGCAGGGCGCTGTCACTGGGTTTGGTTTCATAAGGGGGTGGGAAGGAGGATGGATGGAGAGAAATTAATTTTTGCTAAGTTGGGAAAAAGCAGTTTTATAAGGAAAGGCATGTGCTCATTAAATTATTTACAGGGCCAGTGCAAATGATTTAAAGAGAGAAACACTGAACTCTAAAAAATAAATACCAAAAGCACTGAGGTGCCTGGCCTTGTTGACATGCTCCTGGAGAAGTGAAGTGTGGTTTCATTCCTGTTATGAATGGCAAACGCTGCGGATGTGAAGCCACCTGTCAGATCACTGTAAGTAACAAAAATGGTGAGCAATGACGTCAGTCGAGGGCACCGTCTAGACATATCCTGGCTGATACTGAATAGAGGCACCTACAGCACAGACAATTCGGAAGAAGAAAAGAAAAGGTATGTATGAACCACTTCTTTTTACAATTGAAAATGAAAATAGCTTTATGGAGGCATCCAATGGGGATAGAACTGTATCCCCTTAAAATCAGGTTACCTAATCCCTGGAAGGGCAGAATATCACAGAGAAAATTAAAATGGGTTTTAATCATGGAAAGTAAACATCTGAGCATATTTGACAAGTCTCAGCACAGAGTCAGCTTTCTCCAGGCTTAGCCTGATGGAGGATCTGGTGTCTTCCCTGGTCCCTCTCCCATCTGACCCATTCCAGACTGAGAGAAGCACCTGGAGCTGCCCCTGCCAGGGCCTCCCCACTTCACATGAATCCACCTGCCTTTCAGCACTGCAGGGCCTGGCTGTGCCGGCTTTCTGACACACATGGAGTCAGCAAATGTACTACCAATGCTCACAATTATTTCCAAACAGGCCTGCAGGCAAGGACTCTCAATGACTACTGACCATCACAGGAAAGGATATCTGCCCAGGCAAAACCAACACAGGTGCACCAATCTCACAGTGGAAGCAATCTTGCAGTGGGAACACAGTCTCAAAGTGAATGCAGTCTCGCAGTGGGAGCACAGTCTCGCAGTGGGAGCACAGTCTCACAGTGAGAGCACTATCTCACAGTGTGAGCACTATCTCACAGTGTGAGCACTATCTATCTCACAGTGGGAGCACAGTCTCACAGTGGAAGCATTATCATTATCTTGCAGTGGGAGCACAGTCTTGCAGTGGGAGCACTATCTATCTCACAGTGGGAGCACAGTCTCGCAGTGAGAGCACTATCTCACAGTGGGAGCACTATCTATCTCACAGTGGGAGCACTATCTATCTCACAGTGGGAGCACAGTCTCACAGTGGAAGCATTATCATTATCTTGCAGGGGGAGCACAGTCTTGCAGTGGGAGCACGATCTATCTCACAGTGGGAGCACGATCTATCTCACAGTGGGAGCACAGTCTCGCAGTGAGAGCACTATCTCACAGTGGGAGCACTATCTATCTCACAGTGGGAGCACTAACTATCTCACAGTGGGAGCACAGTCTCACAGTGGAAGCATTATCATTATCTTGCAGGGGGAGCACAGTCTTGCAGTGGGAGCACGATCTATCTCACAGTGGGAGCACGATCTATCTCACAGTGGGAGCACAGTCTCGCAGTGAGAGCACTATCTCACAGTGGGAGCACTATCTATCTCACAGTGGGAGCACTATCTATCTCACAGTGGGAGCACAGTCTCACAGTGGAAGCATTATCATTATCTTGCAGGGGGAGCACAGTCTTGCAGTGGGAGCACGATCTATCTCACAGTGGGAGCACGATCTATTTCACAGTGGGGGCACTATCTATCTCACAGTGGGGGCACTATCTATCTCACAGTGGGAGCACAGTCTCACAGTGGGAGCACAGTCTCACAGTGGAAGCATTATTATCTTGCAGTGGGAGCACAGTCTCACAGTGGGAGCACTATCTATCTCACAGTGGGAGCACTATGTATCTCACAGTGGGAGCACTATGTATCTCACAGTGGGGGCACTATGTATCTCACAGTGGGGGCACTATCTATCTCACAGTGGGGGCACTATGTATCTCACAGTGGGGGCACTATCTATCTCACAGTGGGAGCACAGTCTCACAGTGGGGGCACAGTCTCACAGTGGGAGCACTACCTCGCAGTGGAAGTACACTGAGCACACTGTGTCACTGTTCATACTTGTTTCCTCATCTTGACTCCCCATGCCCAACCCTCAGAACTGGTTCACACTCACTGGAAGAGCTTTATTTTAACTTGAAGAATTCCCCATTTACTTAGAAAGAGAAAGGCCCCTGCAGGGCAATACCATGAGGTCTATCATATCTGTAATGGGTGGGGCAGAGAGCTTGAAATGGCCGTGAAGAGCAGAAGCTCCCAAGCTGGGCCATGCTGGAGCCTGCTCAGTGTGTCTCCAGGAGCAGCACAGCATGGCAGTCAGGAGGGGCATGGAAAACATGGCAGAGGGGAAGAGCCAGCCACACCAATGAAAGCCCTAACTAGTGATTTAGCCCTCCCTTCTGAGTGGCAAGAGGATCCCTGTTGTAAAATGGATGTAAAGCCTGGCACCATCAACCATGCAGCTCAACCAGCTTTAGATCCTAGGCCCTACTAATGAACTTCAAATTTCAGCTTCCCACAGAGGATCTCCCCACCTTCAAACCACCCAGGCTCTGTGCCAGCTGTCCTGGAGTTTTCACTGTAAATTAAGCAAATTGGCCATCTGGTATTATATATCAGTCTTTCTAGCTCAACTAATGTGAATCTACCTCTAAAATATGGGGCCACTCTCAGAGTGCTAACCAAGCCAGCTGTCTGATCCTGGCAGGCTTGTTGGCAAACTGAATACCTGGCCAGAATAAAGACCAGGTGACTGTGTCCCCACTTGGCTGCAGGGATGAGAGCAGTGTGATTTCTCCTTGAGATGCTTCACATAGTTCTGCTCCTGGGCTTCAAAAACGAAGATGATATCTAGCGAATGAGTCCTCCAGCCTTTGGATGGGAAATGGGCTAAGGGCTCTTCTCCCTACAGAGCTCCTTCCTACCCGCTGAAACTTCCCCCAGCCAACACTGCACCAGAAAGCCAAAGATTCTGGAGATGCCATCCTGGAGAAGGTATTCAAAGGAAGAGGAGACTTCTGAAAGGCTGAACAAAGCTCCCAACTTACTTCTGCCAGAGTGGGGTACATCAAATGGCCAAACCCACAGACTTGCCGTCCCCCAGGAAGAGGCAGATCTGAAACAATCATAGGCACAGACCCTTGCATTCTTCAGAAGTCACAGAATCAAGATTCTTCTGCATCTCGAGGATTCAGACACTTAAGCATTTGATATTGGCACAGAAACTAGGAATCATAAAATAAATTTTTAAAAATTGTCATTTACTAAAACACATTATGTGTCACCCAGAGCATAAAGAAACAGGCAAACAAATAGGAGTGTACATGTTTGCATGATACACAGGGAATGATTTAGCAATAGCTATTAACTATGGAAAACATTTGCCTTTTGGCCTAGCCATCCTACCTCTAGGAATTTTTTGAGATATTTTCAAGGTTCACAAAGAAAAATAGACCATGCCCATTTTAGCATTGTTTATAATGCAAACTAGAAAGAAACAAATGTGCAATAACCAAATAAGTTTGGTGCGTCCATGCAATGGAATATTATTAAGAAATGTCCTGTACATGAAAACCTATCCGAGGGGAATTAAGTGGATAAGTGCAAGCTGAGCGAACAATGTGCATCATTCGCATATGTTGGTAGAAGCATGAAATGTTCTGGTTTGATTCAGTATTCAAAGAGGTTGTCTCTGAGGACTGGCACTAAAGGGCATTCCTTTCTGGAAGTTATGAGAACCTAATGGTGTTCATGGAGGTTAGGAGAACAGACTCAGCCCCAGCAGCACCACATTCTGACCTTGGGCAATGCCAGGTTCTGCGTCGACCTGAGCACAGCCCTACTTCACTGAGTGCAGCAGAGCTCACGTGAATTCACATACATGAGGCACATAAAACAATTGCTGGTACACAGTAAACACTGTCTGAGTGCTCTTGTCTTGACCACTGCTACTGAGTCCCCACATGAAGGTTTTTGCAACCATAACCACCTTGGTGTTCTTACGCCATTTTTAAAAAAAAATAAGACTTCAGGGCTGGGCACAGTGGCTCACACCTGTAATCCCAGCACTTTGGGAGGCCAAGGCGGGCAGATCACTTGAGATCAGGAGTTCAAGACCAGCCTAGCCAGCTGGTGAAACCCCGTCTCTACTAAAAATACAAAAGTTAGCTGGGCGATAGTGGCGCGAGCCTGTAATCCCAGCTACTCAGGAGGCTGAGACAGGAGAATTGCTTGAACCCAGGAGGCAGAGGTTGCAGTGAGCCAAGACTGTGCCATTGCACTCCAGCCTTCCGGCCTGGGTGACAGAGTGAGAATCTGTCTAAAAGAAAAAAAAAAAGACTTTAGTTAGTAATAGAATGTTTCTTAAATTAGCAAAATGATGATGTAAGTAATGGTTGCTTAAATCAAATCTCAAAATACTGGAATAATGTCATCCCTGAAGAAGACAAGTGGAGATTGGGGGTTCAAAGAGGAAGTGCCCCTTCACCTGCAAGGTGGTCACGTTAGAGAAATCTCAATGCCTGTCTTGGGTGTGAACTGAAAACTCCTATCCAAGACGGATGGAAAACCTGAGCATTAGGAAGGTTTAGAGGTAATTTCCCACTTTTGAGATGACATCCAAGCATGCAAGCAAAAAAGTCTCCTTTGCTTTTATCTAAGTCATACCATGAAGCTGGCCAAGGTAATTCTCTGACTCCTGGAAAGGGAGACCTGGTGAGCACATCTATATCCCCTTTCGCACCCACCACTGCAAAGCTCAAGCCCAATTCTCTATTCAACTGCAGTGAGTGCGGGGGGCACTGTATCCTGTTATGTCTTCATTTCAGTTTATCCACCAACCTTGCCTCCAGGGTCTGATTTGCATCTTGTTTGGTTATTCTATATTTTTGTTTTTATTTTATATTTCGAAATCACCCGTTCTTTCTGCAAACTGTCTCAAATATTTATCATGCATTTCCTTCTTACTCTCTAAAGTTCATCTTCCCTTCCCACATCTTCACAGGCCTGTTCCCACTTTCCAGCCTGCACAAGTGCCTTGGGACACTGTCCTTTGGGTGCAGCCAGAGTCAATCCTATCAGCCCTTGAGGGTTCTAATGACACTGCTGTGGAGTCAGAGGTGGGAGCTCCTTTTTCTCACCTCTCAAAAGGTGGGGAATGCAGCATCAGGAAAAATACATAGTAGGCACTATGGAAGGGATGTGGAGGGAAGGCGTGAGGAACGACCTCCGAATGAATGGAGGCTACTCAGCTGCTCTAAGGCATAAGTGCCTTCCTTCTCTCCACTTGGACACTTCAATGACCAGAATTCCTTCTGCTTCCCTGGAGGAAGGCCTGTCTCTTGGGATCCTAAGACTTCACCCAGGAACAGCTACATGTAAATCAGGAAGAGAAATCTGCCATGGAAAAGGTCCCCATTGACCAACTGCCCCTTTGGTCTCTGCCTGTCGAGCAGACAAGGCATATGAAAAAGTGTGTGCAGTCTGAAACTTCATACTAGCAAGAGCAGTGGTCAGAGTAATGACAGGGAGGGGAAAGTAATAATAACAATAACAGGCCCTGTAAATTTGAGTAGCATTTTGTAGCTTTCAGAGTGCTTTCAAACACATTTGCTGTTTTCTCCTTCATCTCCCGTGACCCTGTACATACCCAGATAATTACTACTGTGGCCACATCTTAAAGCTTCTGTGAGTTTAAATCAAGATTCAATTGTGTAGGGAAAATGAAATTTTTTCATCACAGAAGGAGACATATAATTCACTTGCTGACACTTCCAGGAAGGGTAGGCACCTGACTTCATGGCAAGGATGTAGACTGATGGCGGTGTCTGGATGGTGATCAGGTCACACACTCCTTACTGTCCACATCTGCAGGGGCCTTCTCAGTCAACATTCCTGTTGAAAATCGACATTGTGTGACTTTACAGATTCATGGCTGCCAGGGAATGAGTGACCTTCTGTTGCTGTGTCACAATCTCATTTCTTTTCCTTCTTACTGGAATTTTAATCAGTCTGAGCACCAGTTAATGATTCTTTCTTATCCATTTCATTAAAACACAAAGTCACTGAGGCAGTAGCAAATTGGATTTATTTTTCCCTGGCCTTTAATGTGCTGCAGTAATGAAATCCATGCCTTCCCACCTCTGCTAGCAAAGAGTCAGCATGTACCATATGAAAGCCAGGAAGGCTCATCTGTCTCGAGAGTGATTTCCTTTTCCAAGGAAGGCTCTCCAGGAGCCGTGCATCTCTGGAACGGAGCACCCATGCTGGCAGAATTGAAGATTGAACCTCTAACTAACGTGACTTGTACAGGTGACAGGGAAATAGTTTATAATACAACTTCATGTCTTTAAAAGCAGCTGCATATTTTACTTGGATGAAATCATATCCCACATACTAATTTAATAAACTCCTCTAAGCTTATACAGAGTCTCTGCTTGGAAAGGGATGTGTTTGTAATTTACTGGCCAGTGCACTGGATGATTTCCCTCTATAACCCTAGGGAGGAGTAGTGAAGACTAAAAACTAGGCAAAGTCACTCCAATTCATATTCTGATTAAGCTTTACAGATGCTGTTTATGACAAAACCCAATTGTAAAAACTAAAGGGCAAGGTGAGCACCCAAACCCTGCCATTCAAATATACAAAGAAAGGGGCTCCCTGCTATCTTTGCTTAAACTTTTCCAGTGGAACCCTCTTATCCTGTGTCTCATTACCTCAGGTCCCAAGATTGCCAACCATGGGTAAAGACTGTCTCCTCAGGGTCAGGCACAGTGGCTCATGCCTGTAATCCCAGCACTTTGGGAGGCCGAGGAGGGTGGATCACTTGAGGTCAGGAGTTCGAGACTAGCCTGGCCAACATGGTGTAACCCCGTTACTACGAAAAATGCAAAAACTAGCCAGGCATGGTGGCACATACCTGTAATTCCAGCTACTCAGAGGCTGAGGTAGGAGAATCACTTGAACTCGGGAGGTAGAGGTTGCAGTGAGCCGAGATTGTACCACTGCACTCCAGCCTGGGTGACAGAGCGAGATTCCATCTCAAAAAAAAAAAAAAATGACTGTCTCCTCAGAGTTTGGAATGAGTTCTGCTAGTGAAGGTGATTTAGAGCAGCAGCTCTCAAGTAGGCAGAAGAGCCTGTGGCATATCTTTCTGACCTTTTCTCTTTCTCAAAGAGAAAAGAAGGCAGGTGACAAAGAATTGGAGAGGAACAAACTATCAGAGTAGACTTCTTATTAGAAACATATTTTTTAATCATTGTTATTTACTTTATGAAATAATAATATGTGCTCACACACCTGATTTTATATTTATTCATTCAACAAGTTTATTTGTTCTACTTTGTATTAGGCACTGGAGATACAGCAATAAGAGAAATGACAAACACATCTGCACAGGACTTTTCATTGTACTCTAAACCTGTGCTCTATGACCTTAAAAATAACCAAGTAGTTGTATTACACTTGTGTAGTAGGTCCTTTGGATGGATAACACACCACATCCTCCTATCTTAACTAACTTCAGCACTCCAGTGTTGGACAGCTCCATGCACCTGTGCAGAAGCTCCCAGGTTAGGCAGGGGCCACTTGTTTCCCTGCATCCCAAATCTGCAGAAGGTTTTTGAGCTACACACAGACACATCCTGAAAAATCCACACCCTCCGGGGAAACCCACCACTGTTGGGAGATAAGAACCCGTGGATAAATGCCCCAGCATCCCACTCTCTGACTCTTTCACTGGGATCACCTTCCACATAAACTATTTGTACCTTGCCCCAAAGTTTGCTCTGTAGAACCCAGAACAAGGTACAAATAGTTTATGTGGGCTTGTCAGAACCCCAGATAAGCCAAGACAACATGCAATAGCAAAAGGGTGCAATAAGTATTACACAAGTGAACTGTCACTGTAAAAGCAAAGTCAGGGAGGGGGAACTGGATGTAAACAAACTTTAGTGGTGTATTTGTGTGGTAGAGGTGTGGCTGAATCACATTTAAATCAGAGTTCACGTGACACTACACACCGAAGAATTAACAAAAATTATGAGAGAAACTATATTAGTAAGCATGAAGATGAATCAGTAGCAGTTTATCACTAAAGTTAAGAAGAATGCTCAATAAAAACATAGAACAGCCTAAGAAAGATGAAAGAATGCAGTAATACGGTTTGGCTTTGTGTCAACATCCAAATCTCAGGTCGAACTATAATCCCTAATGTTGGAGGAGGGGCCTAGTGGGACGTGATTGGATCACAGAAGCAGATCTCCACCTTGCTGTTCTTGTGACAATGAGTGAGTTCGCACAAGATCTGGCTGTTTAAAAGACTGTAGCACCTCCCTCTTCACTCTCTGCCTCCTGCTCCAGTCATGTAAGATGTAACTCCTTCCTCCTTGCCTTCTACCATGATTGAAAGGTGGAAGGCAAAGAAGAAGAAGTTACATCCTGAGGCCTCCCCAGCCATGCTACTTGTACAACCTGTGGAACTGAGTCAATTAAAACTCTTTTCTTTATAAATTACCCAGTCTCATGTAGTTCATTATAGCAATGCAAGAACAGACTAATACATAAAATTAGTACCAAGAAGTGGGACATTGCTATAAAGTTACCTGAAAATGTAGATGCAGCTTTGGAATGGGGTAATAGGCAGAGGCTGGAACAGTCTGAAGGGCTTATAAGAAGATAGGAAGATGAGGGAACATTTGGAACTTCCTAGAGACTTGTTGAATGGTTATGACCAAAATGCTGATAGTGATATGGACAATGAAGTCCAGGCTGAGGTGATCTCGGATGGAGATGAGGAACTTATTGGGAACTGGAATACAGGTCACTCTTGCTATGCTTTAACAAAGAAACTGGCAGCATTGTGTCCCTACTCTAGGGATCTGTGGAACTTTGAACTTGACAGAGATTATTTAGCTATCTGGAAGAAGAAATTTCTAAGAAGCAAAGCATTCAACATGTGGCCTGGTTGCTTCTAACAGCACAAGCTTATATTTGTAAGCAAAGAAATAATCTAAAACTGAAACTTATGTTTAAAAAAAAGCAAAGCATAAAACTTTCCAATAATGTGGACAGACCATGACACTTGAACTTATTGTCAATATCTGAATTTAGATTTTTAATATCATGTAGAATTACAGATATGCAGCTTGACTACATGATAGAAAAGAAAAACTCATTTTGGGGAGAGAAATTCAAGCCATCTGCAGAAATTTGCTTAAGTAAAGAGGAGCCTAATGTTAATATCTACAACAATGGGGAAATACCTGGAAGGCATTCCAGAGACTTTCACAGCAGCCCCTCCCATCACAGGCCCAGAGCCCTAGGAGAGAAGAATGGTTTCATGGGCCAGACCCAGGGCCCTACTGTCCTGCACAACCTCAGGACACTGCTCCCTGCATCTCAGCTTCTCCTGCTCCAGCTGTGGCTAAAAGGGCCTCAGATATGTTTCAGAGGTGCTGATCTGCTCCAGAGGGTGCAAGCAAGAAGCCACAAAGGCTTCCACATGGCATTAAGCCTCCAGGTGTGCAGAGGGCAAGAAATGAGGCTTGGAAACCTCCATGTAGATTTCAGAGGCTGTATGGAAATACCTGGATATCCAGGCAGAATTGTGCTACAGGGCAGAGCCCTTATGAAGAAGCTCTACTAGGGAAGTGTGAAGGGAAATGTAAGGTTGAAGTCCCCACACAGATAGTCCCCACTGGGGCACTGCCTAGTGGAGCTGTGAGAAGATGGCCACTGTCTTCCAGATCCCAGAATGGTAGATCCACTGACAGCTTGCATTGTGCCCCTAGAAAAGCTGTAGGCACTCAATGCAAGCCCATGAAAGCAGCGTTGGGGGCTGTACCCTGCAGAGCTACAGAAGCAGAGCTTCCCAAGGCCTCAAGAGCTCACCCCTTGCATCAGTGTGGCCTGGGTATGAGACATGGAGTCAAAGGAGATTATTTTGGGACTTTGAAATTTAATGACTGTCCTGCTGGGTTTCAGACTTGTATAGGGTCTATAGCCCCTTTGTTTTGGCCAATTTCTCACATTTTCCATGGGAGCATTTATCCAATGCCTGTGTCCCCATTCTCCATTGTATCTTGGAAGTAACTAATTTGTTTTTTATTTAACAGGCTCATAGGCAGAAAGGACTTGCCTTGTCTCAGATGAGACTTTGGACTTGGACTTTTGAGTTAATGCTGGAATGAGCCAAGACTTTGAGGGACTGTTGGGAAGGCATGATTGTATTTTGAAAAGGAAGAAGGACATGAGATTTGGGAGGGGCCAGGGACAGAATGATGGGGTTCAGCTCTGTGAACCCACCCAAATCTCATCTTGAATTGTAATCGCCAGTGTTGGAGGAGGGGCCTGGTGGTAGGTGATTGGATCACAGGGGCAGATCTCCTCCTTGCTCTTCTCATGATAGTGAGTTCTCATGAGAGTTGTTAGTTTAAAACTCTGTAGCACCTCTCATTTTGCTCTCTTCCTCCTCTTCCAGCCATGTAAGATATGACTTCTTCCTTTCTGCCTGCCACCATGTTTGCAAGTTTTCTGAGGCCTCCCCAGCCATGCTTTCTGTACAGCCTGCAAAGCCATGCATCAATTAAACCTCTTTTCTTTAAAAATTACTATCTCAAGTAGTTCTTTATAGCAATGGGAGAACAAACTAATACAGGCAACATCCACCTTGATTATTTCATCTGCAGTAGGATCCTGACCACAGTGCCCAGGGGAAAGTCAGACTTCTCAGGAGAACAAATGTATTTATTTAATTAATTAATGTATTAATTTTTGAGATGAGATCTCCCTCTGTTGCCCAGGCTGGAGTGCAGGGGCACAATCATAACTCACTGCAGCTGCCAACTTCTGGGCTCAGTGGATCCCACTGCCTCAGCCTCCTGAGTAGCTGGGACTATAGGAGGCACCACCTATACAGGCCCCACCACATCTGGATAATTTTTTTTTTTTACTTTTTAGAGACAAAAGTCTCACTATGTTGCCCAGGCAGGTCTCAAACCCTGGCCTCAAGTGGTATTCTCATCTTGGCCTCCTAGGTCGTTGGGATCGCAGATGTGAACCACCATGCTGAGTAGAAGTTTTAGAGAATCTTTAATTAATTCTGAATAAACTAGGCAGAAGCGTCAGTATCTGGGTAAAATCTGCCATTTGGCTCATGTTTGTCCTTCAGAAGGAAACTAGACACATGCCTGTATCAGTGTCACGGCTGGATCACTAAACTTGTGAGTGTTCAGCAGTCACACAGTTCAGAGACTATCATCATATCCAATCAGCACAAAAATTCCAATAACGCGGACAAAGCATGTTACTTGGATTTATTGTCAATATCTGAATACTGATTTTCAAAAATCATGTAAGTATAACAGATACGGCTTGAAGTGAAAATCTCCTAATACATTTTATATATTAAAATTATCTTAACCAGTTGAAGTCTAAATTTGCATTTACTATCTCAAATATAATGCTGGCAGCATCACCTCCAGTAGTAGGGCCACCCAGCCACCTTCACCACGAGAGCTGCATTAACACCGCCTCACACCAGCCATGCTCAAGCCCTACCGGTGGAAAGGGGCAAGCATTTTGCATGGGTAACATACACACTAGGATGATCACAGAAGCAATCTATCAAACTTACACTCCACCAGAAAATATAATGATCACATTTTTTAACAAAATTCAGATTCATTCTTTTATTCTAGAAATTTATCTTGTGAAGGTAACATGTAGCTGATAGTTGATTCTCAGCATTTGGTTTGTTGTCACTGAGTGTATCTCTGATTTAAATAAAAATGTTATTGGCCCCTAATAACTTAGTAGTGTAGTAGTAAGTAGGCCTTAATCACATGAAAAAATGAAAGTCTACTAAGTTGCCTTCCCCTCATTGATTATGGCAAAGAAATGTCCCATGTTTGGGAATGGATGTCCAGCTCATGTGACTGCCTACTGTCCATCTCTGGGTCATAAACCAGAGGCCAAGCATCATTGTGTCCAGGGCTACCTAGAGAACAGGGCGCTCATCTGCCTTTGTTCCAAGGAGTTTCTTTTTCTCAAGAATGTTTCAATAGTGTGCACGTGTATACATACCATAGAAAAGCAATTCATATTGGTTGCAGATGTTATGAAACTGTAGCCATTGAGTAGAGGCTAGGGATGTTGCCAAACATCCTACAGTGCACAGAAGAGTGCCCCTCACACACACACTGCCATGACAGAGAACTGTCTGACCCAAAATGTACATTGGTGCCTAGATTGAGAAACCTTTGCACAAAAATTGTATTTTGGCCTGTCTGCCTCATGCTCATGGGACTTCAGCACAAAGAGAACTGAAATTCCGCCTTTAATAAAAGCCTTTGTCTCTGAGCCACGAGTGTTGTGTCTTTTACTAGCATTCAGGAAACTGGGGCCAGCTGAGGTGTGCAATTGCAAGCAGAATAAAACTCAGACCTGCACAGTTCCCAGCATCCCTCTAGAGACAGCCGCTGCCTATTGGATCTGATCTGTTGATGTCCACAACCTGGAATACCTAGATGTGCTAAAAGACCAACTAGAGCATGACAAGGCTACCAGCTGGGTGAGCGGGAGAAAAACATGAGAAGAGCTTTGTGTCCAGGGCACATCCAACCACCCAGCGTCACATATCATATTTGCTGGGGATCCAGATGGTGGCAGGGCTCTCACGGCTGAGGAGCAGTCTGCAGTGCAGGAAGGAATTTTGTTACAACTCACTCCAAAGCTAACAAACAACTAGACAAAACTGAAGCTGCAGCTACCCTGTGTGACTGTATCAGCCTGTGGAAGCCATCAAAACAATTTAATAACTCAATGGCATAGTCCTAGTTCCAATTCATCTTTCTAGCAGGCATCTGTTTCTATTATATTTTAACCGAGCTGAGGAAATTGGGTAAGGCATGCTAACATGGGGCACTGCAAGCTGCAGCAACCCCGTGCCCAGCAGCAGGAACAGGAGGATGGAAGAGAGGAGGAGCGAAGCCAGGCACTGAATCTCAATCAGAAGCTGCTTAAAGGTCAGACTCTGAAACTTCCTTCAGAGTCCATCAAAGTCCATCTGTAATTTCCACAACAAAGTAACCCAAAGTCATTTCTTGGTGACCCCCAATGTCAGGGTACTCACCCCTCATTCACTGACAGACAGCCCTACATGGTAGAGTAACAGCATCAGTTCTTCTTCTCATCGGTTTCCACTCACTGGCTCTGCCCAGCCAGCCTTGAGTCAAAGCCTTAGGAATTAGCATGCAGATTCATGGGGAGGTTCCACTCCTTGGGTGAAATTAAGGGTAAGTTAAGTTCTACGGGTGGACCTGGCAGTTGGGGGGAGACAATAATTTGGCAAATGGCAAGTGCTCCCAAAGGACCCACAATACATTCTAGGTAAAGGGTGGGCAAACCATGACCCAAGGGCCAAATGCGGCCACTCCCACTCACTGACCCATCTTCTGTGGCTGCTTTCATACTTCAGTAGCAGAGCTGAGTAGCTGAGCTGCAACAGGACCACCTGGCAGGCAAATATTTACTCTCTGGCCCCTTCCAGGAAGAGTGGCCAACTCCTACTCTAGAGACCAGACTTCCAAGGAAAAAGTGAGTCTTCAGGATGCAGATTTCAGTAGCACACATGGGGGAACCTGAGAAAAACAGGAACAGGCATGGAGATACTGAAGCCCTCTTCACAATGGTGAGACAGTTCATAGTCTCAGGGAGTAACTGGTTGGTAGAGCCAGACTCTAAGGCAATGAGAGAGAAGGAAGAACAGTTTTGATGAAGGGGCAGATGGAGGAACTCTTCCTAGCGTAGGAGAAGCCCTCAGCAAAGGACAAGCAGCACCCATACCTGCATGGGGTGGAAAGGAGAAGCAGGAGCCCCCAACAGCAACTAGGAGAACCATAGAGAAGCCAAAGAGAAGCTCAAAACTTGATCTTGTCTTGAATTTCCTTAACATCTGAGACACTAGAGATCAGAGCTTCCCAGCTGATATTCTACAAGGTCTAAGACTTCTAAGATACTGCCAGAAATTGGTCATGGAAGTTTGGAACCATGTGAATGTGAAATGCCTTCTGGGGAGTCACACTGGATTTTAAAGGCCCCGAGAAGTCCTACGGCAAAGAAACCCATTAAGCTTAGGGTTTCCCAAACCATTTGGTCCACAGGGCCTTTCCACCTAGTAGCTGCCATTTCCATCCAGGCACTGGTATGCACAAGGTGACCCTTTGGGGAATGCTGCATTCAACCTGCCCCCTCCCTTTACAGATTGGACAAACCCCCTTCACACGGTACCTCCGTGTGAGCATCACACAGCAATTCACGGAAAGCAGGGACCCAACGGCAGGATGGGAGAGGCTGGAAAGCGGCCCTGGCACATTCAAGACGCCCTCCCATGGGAGGAAGAATTGCAATGGCATTTTGTGCTCTGAATGCCCTGACTTTAGGAAGATGAGCAGAATGTGCAGTCAATATTTAAGCATCTGAGCTGTGAGAGCTCATGGCAGGAAGCCACACTTGCCTCCCAGGACCTGATTCTGCCATAATACACTGTCCCAGAACCACTATAGATCACCTCACCGCTGGCTGAGGAAGACAAAGACAGGAGCTGAGCATAGACGGGCAGCAGGCTCACCCTCATCTCCTTTCTGCAGGCCGACGCGCACCTTGTCCAGCTTGCCAAAGACACAGTATCCAAGACCCGTCACTGTCAGGCAGTAGATTCACGGCCATGCCTGCTGTGCCCACCAAGCCGCTGGCATCACATGGCTGCTGCTCACTGGCGTGAGGTGTGTGCCCCGCCTGAGGGTCCAGTGAGCTCAGGGCTCAGACCTCTCAGTGCCAGCACTCAGGAGGGCCCTGGTAGCCGGCCAGGGAGATCCAAGCTCACTTTGGTCATCAGGAGGGGAGTTCCATTCTCTAAGGCCCCCTTTACAGAACACACGCTGGAAAACAAGTGACTTAACACCTGTGCTTTCTCATGACACCTGCCCTCCTCCAGAATTCATTTAAGCTGGGGACGTGCCTTCTCCCGTCCTGCCTCTAAGCCACTTTGGGTAAAGTAGTTTTTATTTTTGTTCTCCTTGTTGGAAGGTGGTACCTGGAAATTGCGTTTGAAAAATGTTAAAACTTATGAAAGAATCCTACATTCCTCTCATGTGAAATCATGACTCTCCCAAAGTTCTTGTGTGTTTTAGGTCACTCTTGAAGATGAAAATAAATCAACCCATCTCCTGGAAGGTGGGGTTAAGAAAGGAAAAAGCCACCGAACCTTGCTGAGGAGCCCCTATGCCCAGGCTTTGTTAACCATGTTATAGGATTCACGTCATTCTTACAACCTAGGGAACCCAAGGTTCTAGCTTTGAACTGTCTCAACTGCTCAAGGCCACACAGCCTTCACTCCCATAACTAAACACCTGGAAACAACGAGGGCTTATGGAGTTCTATGTCATAACACTTATTCATGCGACGGATCCAGTTCTCTACTGCTGCATGACAGATTACCTCGAAGCAGAGTGGCTTAAAACAACACTCTTTTGTTTACTATTTTGCAGTTTGAACTGAACTCAGCAGGGAAGTGGAGTTCAGCTCTGCGTGGTAACACCTGGGACAGCTCAACTGTCCCACCACCAAGATGGTGCCTGCACAGAGCTGGTGAGTGGGTGCTCGCCATTAGGTCCCCTCCATAGGGGCCTTGCCACAAGGTGGCTTAAGCTTCCTCACAGAATGGTTGTTGGGCTCCCAGAATAACTGTCCCAGAAGACAGGAAGTCAGTTTCTTAAAGCCTGGCCTAAGATATTAGACAGTCATTCCCATTGTGTTCTATTGGCCAAGAAATATGGAGCCCAGATTCAAAAGGAGACATAGACTCCGTCTCTCTATAAAAGGAGGTCAAAGAATTTTAGAAATTTTTCCCCCAAACTTCTAGCATTGTTAAACAAGTTATTTTTCACATCGTTTAAAGTTATTTTGAGCATAATTAAAAATCTCATTCATCTTAGAATATTATCACGAGCAATCCAGAGCTATGCATCAAAAGACAGATAAAAAAATTCTCTCAAAAGCCTGTTCCTGTAGCTTATTAGTGGTCATTGAGAGAAAATCAAATCTATAAAAAATAATTTCTTCTTTTGGAAATAAGACAGAAAGGAAGTCCCCTGTAGCCTCCCAGTGGGGGCAGAGCACACAGCTGAGCCACGGTTCCCCTCTCTGCACTTTCCTGCTTCCCACCAGGGATGGATCCTTCACGGCTGGAACTTCCATTTTCTCCTGTGACATGTGGTCCTCCTTCTCTCTCCTCCTCAATCTCCATCCTTCTAGGGCATGGGGGAGTTTCCTTTCAGCCGTCTGGCCTATCTGATCTCCCCTCTGATATTTTACTTAACGTTCTTTCCTAGTTTCTCAGCACTTCAGCAAGCTTACACATAGCTCAGCCTTTTTATCCTTTTTTAAAATAAGCTGGAATTAAATAGGTTGTGATAGGCCTCGGGTACCCCGCAATAGAGGTGCCTGAGTCAATGCAGGCCTTCCACACTCCAAAGCTACAACCCTTAGATGACATAAATATGCAATGACTATTCATCACAACCACAGGCATTTCTATCTACCTGTCACCTTGCAGGGTTAGCATTTACAAACACTTAGCTATTACAGGACCACAGAATAATTATGTACATGTTGGCTAGAAAGAGCTCATGGGAACTTCATCCAGCTGAGCCATGGAGACACACAGGACTATCGACACAGAGTTTCCCCTGGGAAAGGGAGGTGTGCTCTTTCTCTCAGCCGGAACCTCCTGACTTACTTCGGACACAGTCATTTTATTCATTCACTCAGTCATTCGATCAAAAATATGTCAGTGCTTCCAATGCATTGCTATGCCTGCACGCACATATGTGTTTGTGCATACACACATAATCTTGGCTCACTGAAGCCTTTGAACCCATCAGCTATGGGCCCATCTGGAGCTCATGGCCTTGCTTCTCCAGGTCAGATGTGGACACTTCAAAAATTGCAAGAGTTAGAAAGCTGCAGCATCTCAACAGCCAGAGCTGGGCTGAGAAGTGGGTATCTAGAAACCTGCCCCTTAGTGCCTCCTGAGGAAGTGCTGGGCACCACCTGGCACAGCCAAAGCGCATGAGTTAGCACCACCCGCACACACAGTGCCCAGCTGTTCCTTTGGCAGCACTGTTGTTAGCGACGTGTGACTGCATTGGGAGAGGGTGTGAGTACCATGGAGGTGACTGTGATGCTCTGTCCCTCTGCTATTCAGCATGGCGCAGGGCTGGAAGCAGGAAACTCAACAGATGTTTATTCAATGACTGATGGGCATCTGCCAAGCAGCTTCCAGAGTAGGGGTCCCCTGGTGCAGGTTCCTCCTCCCCACCCACCCCATGTCAGCCTTATTTCAGGCCTCACAATGCCCCACCTGAAATATGAACTGAGCTCTTGGCCTCCACCGTTGTGTTCTCCTGTCATCACTGCACCATCTAAGAGCACCCCTTTCTATGCCATCAGGCCTCCCACTGCCCACCTGCGGCCGAAGGCCAGCCCTCCAGGTGTCCGCAGCCCCAGCCCCATCTGTCTTCAGACTTCACTTCCCATAGTTTCCTCACCTACTTTTGGTTTCGTTTCACAAAGAGGCCCCACACACACACATGTACACACAAAGAGGTACATATACACATGTTCACACAAACATCTGTGCCCACAGACACACATGCCAGCACACACATGCACACGTGCAAATACACACACACACACACACACCAGCTCCACGCTTTAAACCTCTTTCCCCTGTATATGAAGTGTCCTTCCCTCACACCAGGAGGTAGACCTCCAAGATAGAAAGCCCCCACCTCCCGCAAGATTATATTCTTCCCAAGTTGGAACTGAGTTCTCCCTTCCCTTTCCCCTATACAGCAGCAGCGCACCTCCATCTTGATAGCGTGGCCGTCTTCTCTGAGTGCAGGCGCCGTCTGTGCTGCGAGTCCCTGGAGAGCAGCGGGGGTGCTTTTTACAGCCTTGCAGTGCTCACTTATGGTCCCCAGCAGACAGCACCTCAGCACGTGCTCCAAAAAGGGTGTCGCCTTGAAAAAGGCAGCGAGGCCTTGAAATAAAGAGAATAAGGGCACAGTCGGGGCTGCTCTCAGAGCCTCAGGGCCCTGCCACCCTGACGTCCTGGAACAGGGAGGGTATCCTCTAACTCTTCTCTCTCCCTGCACTTTCCCTCCACAAGGAATTCTCAACATCTTTTGTTCTAATAGAGCTCCCTTCAACAGCCTGAAGAGTCACCTAATATTTTATAAAATATTGTCTTAAAATGCACAAAATAGGCTGGGCACAGTGGCTCATGCCTGTAATCCCAACACTTTGGGAGGCCAAGGTGGGTAGATCACTTGAGGTCAGAAATTCAAGACCAGCCTGGCCAATATGGCAAAATTCTTTATCTACTAAAAATATGAAAATAACCCAGGCGTGGTGGTGCATGCCTGTAATCCCAGCTACTCAGGAGGCTGAGGCAGGAGAATCGCTTGAACCAGGCAGTCAGAGGTTGCAGTGGCCAGAGACCACGTCATTGAACTCCAGCCTGGGCCTCAGAATGAGACTCAGTCTCAAAAAAAGAAATGCCAAAATAAATATTACAAAGGGCCTGAGTGATGCTGAAATCCAGCTGCTCCGTGTTCGGACTTGAGTTGGGGGGTGGCGGGTACTCCAGCACCATGTGCTTCCAGGTTCCCAGCAAATGAGAGCTCACTGCCCTGGAGCCCCTCTCCTGGGTCCTGATCACCAGCCCCCTCCGGTTGATCCTCCCTCAGGTGGGAAGTAGCCCTGAGGAGGGGGAGCACAGAGGGGCTGCAGGCAGGGGTGCAGGAGGAGAGCAGGTGTTGAGGACAAGGGCATCAGAGGCCAAGGGCAGATTGTGGCTGCTGGTCTGCAGACACATCTGGGTCACCATCTATGGGTTACAGAACCTGGGTGGACATGTAAGGAGAGGAGGGAAGAGAGAGAGAGAGAGAGAGAGAGAGAGACCTGTCACAGACAAAGCACAAGAGGTAGCTGCTCTCAATTAAGGCTAGGAAAGAATTGTTCCCACTGCGTAGTGTTTTCCAACTGCAGTCTTCGGGCTTGAGAAGCATTTTCTCTGTTGTTGATGCCATTAAGTAGAATGAGTCACCGTATATATTACGCACTAACACCAGCAGCGACATAAGTCTGTGAATTCAATGATCGTGCCAGCTTGAAGTAGAAAAGAAGCTTTTTTATGTTATTAAACCAGTGGCAAAGCAGAGGAAATCAAGTAATTTTTATATTATAAGATTTTTGCTTTTTTTCATACTGTGTCTATTTCCTTTTAATGACAGTTATCAAAAGTTGCTTTTAAGAAAAGTCTTTGAAATTGAATAGAAAATCTCATGCATTTACTTTTCCCGTTTTTCTGAAATTCAAATAAGATGTGAGCGACAGGAGCTGAATGCTTCATCCCCTGCTTAGCCATGGCAAGCTGTCTTCAGGCCTCTCTTCGCAGGCTCAGGAGGGGACCAGAGCTTCCTCAGGAGGAGCCCTGGCTGGAGTCTAGGCCAGGGAGGCAACAGCACAATGCACCAAGGGACATTTTGGTGTTTGGGGCCTTCTGGCCTTGCCACGTTCTGACCTGGGGTGTCTGACATCACCTTTGCTCTCAACTCAACTTCCAGAACAAGCCAGTGGCCCCAATGAAGGACAAAGGGTCCATAATCATGTGACCAGAAAAGGAAGTCAGCCAGATGCATTTGACAGCTCCCAGCATGACCCGGCCAGGCACTCAGAGGCCATGGAGGCCTTGCTCAGACATGCTCCAGTGTGTATTTATGTCACAAACCCTCACCCAGCATTTGCTACCCGCCAGGCCCTTGGCAAAGGGCTTTAGAGATGTTCCTCCAAGTCCCACATGGCACAGAGGGCAGGTGCACTGGCTGTGCCCATTTCATAGATGAGGAAAGGGAGGCCCAGGGAGGTTACAGAGCTCATGAGAGGTGTAGCCAGGATGTCAGCCCAGCCCACTTGCCCCATTGCCTGTGGCCACGTGTGACAGGTACCCCTCTGCCCCTTCCGTGGGGTCACGTTGCCTAACTACATTGGAAACTTAGCCTAATCTTACAGCCTGGTGTGTGGGTGGGCAGTGGTGGGTGGTGCAGGTGGTCTCCTTACGTCCTCTGATGCAGCATCCACCAGAAACATGACAGACAGTGCAGGAGGCAGAACAGTGCTTCCAAAAAACCCAAAGACGCCCATGTCCTGATCCCCAGGCCTGCGACTATGTTAGGTTACACAGCAAGGTGACACTGAGGTTGCAGGTGGAATCAGCTGACCTTGAAAGAAGGCACTTGTCCTGGATGGTCTTCACGCCCTCAATGTAATCACAACTCCTCCCTCAATGTAATCACAACTCCTCAAAGGTGAAAAAGGGGCAGACAAGAAGGTCAGAGTCAGAGGAAGATGTGACTATGGAGAAAGGCACAGAGAAACACACACTGCCGGCTCTGAAGACAAAAGGGCAATGAGCCATGAGCCAAGAGCCAAGAAATGCAGGAGCCTCTAGAAGCTGGGAGAGGCAAGGGCCAGATTTTCCCCTGGAGCTGCAGAAGGGACCCGCCCTGTCGACACCTTCACTTCAGACCAGGAGGACGCTGCCGGGCTTCCCACCTCACGACCATCCCAGCACTTTGGGAGGCCAAGGCAGGTGGATCACTTGAGCTCAGGGGTTCGAGACCAGCCTGGGCAACATACTGAGACCCCTCTCTCTACAAAAAGTACAAAAATTAGCCGTGTGTGGTGGCGCATGCCTGTGGTCCCGGCTACTCGAGGGGCTGAGGTGGGAGGATTGCTTGAGCCCAGGAAGTAGAGGCTGTAATGAGCTAAGATAGCATCACTGCACTCCAGCCTGGGCAACAGAGCAAGATCCTGTCTCAAAAAAAAAATAAGTGAATAAATTTTTAAAAATAAAATTGTATTGTTAAGCTGCTAAAACAGAGGTGATTTATTACAGCAGCCCTAGGAGACTAGGGCCTTATTGTGGCAAAGGAAGCACTGTGGTCTGAGCCCAAAGACCTGCGGGTATACAGCCACATGACAGCTGTGTGGCCTGGCCAACTTGCCTGACCTCTCTGAATCACCATATTTTCCATGTCTAAAATGTGTGCAGTCATGCCTCTGGGACTATTGTTAGTGCTATAAGAATTCAGGTTAATTAACTGCAAACACCAAGAAAGGTATGGAATATTTTATTGATTTATAAGGGGCCTGAAGGGAATCATTACTATTTTTTGTGAACCTAAGACAGAAATTGCTAATTGTCAACAACCAGTTTCCCTCATTGCTAGCAAAAAAAAAAAAAAAAAAAAAAAAAAAAGAAAAGAAAAAGTACTTTGCTACCCATAAACATTTACTTTTCTTTTCAATAAACCCATATGAGGCTTTAAATCTATATGAGGAGCCCCCTTGGGAGGTGGTCCAGAAGCCAGTAAGAATTCCAGCATGGGGTAACCAGGCAGTCCTGGGCAGAGCTGCCCAAGTCAAAACTAGATCCATCGGACTTTTGGGTCAGGAACATAATTGCCCCACTGGCCTCTCTCAGGCCAGGCACAGGCTGGGAAGGTGTGAGAACCTGCTCCTTGCTCTAGGCTGTGGAATAGTGAGTGGAGGTGACATTTGCCAGCCTTCTTGCAATTAGGGACACATTAAAATGTAGTTGGTAGTGGTATAATCACAGATTCCCTGACATGACTTCCTCCATGGAGAAGCATTTTTATAATTCCAGAAATTACTTTTTAAAAATTTTGTATTTTTTCAGACGGAGTCTTACTCTGTTGCCCAGGCTGGAATGCAGTGACACAATCTCAGCTCACTGCAACCTCCACCCCCCAGGTTCAAGTAATTCTTCTGCCTCAGCCTCCCAAGTCACTAGGATAACAGGCACTTGCCACCATGCCCAGCTAATATTTGAATTTTATTAGACATGGGCTTTCACCAAGTTGGCCAGGCAGGTCTCGAACTCCTGACCTCAAGTGATCCACCCGCCTCAGCCTCCCAAAGTGCTGGTATTACAGGCGTGAGCCACTGTACCCAGCCTAGAATTTACATTTTTATTTCTAGTTGTAGAGTTGTAAAATTTTAAAACAGCCCCTTTTCACAAAGGCAAAACACAGTAGAACTTGGAATTGTTTTTGTGGAAGCTCAGAATTTACTGACTATCTATGCTGGGCCTGAAATAAATGATATTTATGAACAGCTATAAAATCTACTTCATGAGGCTGCAAGGGATTAAGTTAAATTAAACAAAATAATGTAACCAAGGATGCGCAGGTAGGAAGAAACAGACTTGGAATCACCCGTGACCTTTCTAGTTCCCATCCTCAGGCACTAGACTCTCCCACAGTTACTGCCCTTTCCTGTGGTGGTTTGGGTCTGCCTTCACTCTGACTTTATTTCTCATTCCACCCTGTGACCTGGCGTTTAATCCCACAGTGTATCAAATACTAAACCAATAATCTACTCCCCACTTATACATGCACACAAAATAGTGCATTTTTAAAAAGTGCACTAATAGAAAAATACTGCATCTTCTCACTCATATGTGGGAGCTAAAAAAATATGAGCTCATAGAAGTAGAGTAGAATTACGGTCATTTGAGTCTGGGAAGAGCAGGAAGGAGGGAAGGACAGGGAGAGGTTGGTGATATGGTGTGGTTGTGTCCCCACCCAAATCTCATCTTAAATTGTAGCTCCCACAATTCCCCCATGTCATGGGAGGGACCCTGTGGGAGGTAACTGAATCACGGGGACAGGTCTTTCCCATGCTGTTCTCGTGATAGTGAATAAGTCTCACGAGATCTGATGGTTTTATAAATGAGAGTTCCCCTGCACAAGCTCTCCTGTCTGCTGCCATGCAGCACATGACTTTGCTTCTCATTTGCCTTCCTCCATGACTGAGTCCTCCCTAGTCATGTGGAACTGTGAGTCCATTAAAGCTCTTTCCTTTATAAATTACACAGTCTCAAGTATATCTTTATTAGCAGCATGAGAACAGACTAATACATTGGTTAACAAATAGAAAGTTAGGACCCACTGGAAGGAATACATTCTGTAGTATTGTTTGTTATGAATGTGGTGAATGATAACTTAGTGTATATTTCAAAAAGCTAGAAGAGAGGATCCTGAATTTTCCCTACACAAAGAAATAATAAATGTTTAAGTTTGTGGAGATGTTAATTACCCTGATTTGCTCTTTATACATTGTATACATGTATCAAAATATTATACTGTATGCCACAAATATGTACAATTATTATGTGTCAACTACAAAAAAAAAGGAAAAATGTATACAAATTAAAAGCATCATGGAGAAGTGCAAATCAGTGTCCTGAAAAAAAAGAACACTTTATGTTGCAATGCTAACATTCATGAAGAAATGTTCCCTCAGGCCATGAAGTATCTTAAGGTAACTGGTGTGTAGAGAGGGTCATCATGGGATGTGGCCAAGAACCCCTCCCTACCTCTGGGAATAAGATCTGCCTGAGCCCTACCACAAACCCACCGCAATGCCAAGAGTTTTACATGCATTCACGCATTTGATCCTCAGAGTCTTCCCATAAGATATGTACTATTTATGTCCATTTTATGCATGAGAAAACTGAGACACAGAGAGATTAATCTGCTTGCTCACAGTTACACCCCTAGTAAGTGGATCAGTCAGTATTCAAATCAGGTGGTGTTAAACACTGTCTCCCTGAGATGTGTTATCATCCATACTCACTGGTGAAAGTTGTAAACATTAAGTCTAGCTTGGAATGATTCTACTATATTGTTAAAAATCTACAGTTATCATGAATCACTAGGCAAAAAATACGCTAATGTTAGGAGAAAAAACTTCACCTCTACCGCTTGGGTCCCATGCCTGCGGGTCTGCAAAATCACTGAAAATAGACAGATCAACAGGAGAAAAGGCAAGGATTGTTTACATGTGCTCCTGGGAGTTGCTCGGCCATGAGTAACTCGCATAATCATGTGAAGTAAAGGTTTATATCTCTCTACTTAACAAAAGGGTGGTTTTTCAGGCTCCCATGGGAAAGCACGGTTTTTTGTGCTTTTGATGCTATTGGGAACAGGCAAGCTACCTCCATGGCAGCTGAATTTGAAGGACTCTTGAAGAAGGGTTAACAGCAAGTGTATTTTCGGAAGGCTCTGCTTGGTCAGACAAGGGAAGTTCCGATAAGATTTCTTTCTGCATTTTCTGTAGCTCGAATGTTTATACCAACTGTGAGGTCCAAGCAGATCCCCACACTAATGTGGTCATCTCTTAGGTAGGGAACAAGAATAGCACAGATAAACTGCATTCAAACTATATTCAGATTAGTTTTAAATGATCTGCATCAGTAATGACTTCCTAGTTACTGTGTTTGAGAGTCTTACTTACTTATTATTTATTTATTTATTTTGGGGATGGAGTCTTGCTCAGTCACCCGGGCTGGAGTGCTGGTGCAATCTCGGCTCACTGCAATCTCCGCCTCCCAGGTTCAAGCAATTCTCCTGCCTCAGCCTCTCGAGTAGCCAGGACTACAGGGATGCACCACCACACCCGGCTAAGTTTTGTATTTTTAGTAGAAATGGGGTTTCCCCATGTTGGCCAGGCTGGTCTCAAAATCCTGGCCTCAGGTGATCCACTTGCCTCGGCCTCCAAAGTCCTGGGATTATAGGCGTGAGCCACCGCGACTGGACAGTCATTTTTAAATCAAATAGTCCCAAAATCTACAAGTCACATTTTAGTAATAGAATATTTATTACAGGCAGGACTCGGTCCAGAGGAGGTCAAATGAGTACTTGCCGAATGGAAAAGTGCATTAATAATAAGAGAAACCACAGTGCATGGACTGTGCCGGGAAACACTGACGTTGGTTCATCAATACTCACCAAGCCCCTGCGCTGCCCAGGAGCTCGTCCAGGAACTGGGGTTGCCAAGGGGCCAACATGCTGAAGCTGACATTATGGGAGAAGAGAGGAAATAGACATTGAGCCATCAGGAAATGAAAAGAGAAGATACGAAGCTGTACTAAGTGCAATGCGGAGACTCTTCTGACTGATGTCCAATGACAGCCTCTCTGTGGAAGTGAGCTTTATTAAAAAGAGCCAGCCCTGTGAGGACCTGGAGCGTTTGTTGCAGCAGAGGGGACAGAAGATCTAAAGACTGTAGGGCAGGAATGAGCTTACATACCGGGAATCTGCGAGAAGGCAGTGTGGCTGGAGAGTGTGGGAGAGGGGAGCTGCCAAGATGACATCAGAGGCAGGCAGGGAGCTGCCCCAGGTGCCATGAGAAGGCTGGCGGAAGCCAGATCCCATCAGGCTCTATAGTCAAGGGCAAGGGAATGGATTTCATCCCAAGGGTAATGAGAATCCAGTGTTGGTATTACCTGTTGTGCACATTGCTGAGTTGTTTGCAGACCACCCTGGTCTGGAATGAAAGCTCAGCGGAGGAGTGCAAGTAGAGAGAACTGTTTCTCCCAGAGAGAGAGGATGGTGGCTTGTTCCAGGAGCACCATGGTGGAGGTGGAGAGAAGAGGGCAAGTTTGGGGTATGTTCTGGGGACACAGGCAACAGGACTGATGAACTGGGCAAGGGCCGTGGTAAACCGAATCGCTGATTCCCAGTGATTCCATCCCACCCTGACCATGGCTGTCCTGAGGGGAGAATGTGTGTCCTTGCACCATTCACTTTGGACTTGACCACATGACTTGTTCCAAGCAATGGGATGCATGTAAGGGACAGTGTGCCAGATACAAGCAGAGGCTTTAAAAGGCATCATTTTCTTCTGCTGTCCTTCCTGACTTCTACCTTGCACCATGAGGAAAGCATGCCCCAGACTGTAACTTCTCTGCCAGCTGAGGTCGTGGGTAAGAAGGGCAGCCCAAAGGAGTCCAGCCAAGGGGAGCAGAGCTTAGATGCTGCAGCCAGCCTCTGACCCTGGAGTGAGAAATAAACATTTGCAGATGCAAGCTACAGAGACGTCTGGACTACTTGTTACTGCAGCAGAAGCTAACTACTACAAGAACATGTAGATTTTTGGCCTAAGCAACTGTGAGGATGATGGTGCAACTTGCTAATTTGAGTTGCAGCAAGTGGGGTGGGAAGGTGGAAATTAAAATTTCATTTTAGAATACACTTAGCAAATAGCAACACCATCTGTGTTATGAAGGATAAGATACAAGATACAACTTTCATACTCTTTCCATTTGGAGAATAATAAAAATATTTGTATTTGGAATTTAATATCCCAAATAAATGTTCATATCCTTTACACTCAACCTGTTTATTGTCAAATATTTTGTTCCCTGATATTGCTTAATTCATGTTTATTCAAAAAGAAAGTGCACTTGCAGTTAAAACTAGTTTTACCCAAGAGGGTCTGAAGAGCTTAAAAACAGAAATGGGATTATGTCAGGATGGAACCCATTAAAGACTCAGCTGAGTGAGGTCAGTGGGCAAGAAAGCCTAGGAGCTCCACATAGGGAAGAGAGCCCCCAGCACCACGCCTGGATCATCAGGAGAAATGAGATCCACTTGGACGGCACAATCTAGAGAAGCCAAGAGAAACTTTGTCAAAACAGCAGAAGGGTTTTTTTTCTTTTTCGTTCTTCTTTGATTTTCTTTTTTATCAAGATAAAGCCACTTTAACCAAGAAGAGTACCAGATTTTGTTTGAAAACTCTAACTGGATATTTGGTTATTAATAATGTTATATCATATTAATACTTTTACATCATATTTCATTCACTGTCTACCATATTTCCCATGCAATGATATAATCTTCATAACTAAATTTTAATGGCTGCCCAATGAATAGCTATATCATCATGTTGGCTTTTTTTTTTTTCTGAGACAGAGTCTCGCTCTGTCACCCAGGCTGGAGTGCAATGGTGCGATCTCGGCTCACTGCAACTGCCACTTCCCAGGTTCAGGTGATTCCCCTGCCTCAGCCACCCAAGTAACTGGGATTACAGGTACCTGCTGCCACGTCCAGCTAACTTTTGTATTTTTAGTAGAGATGAGGATTCGCCATGTTGGCTAGGCTGATCTTGAACTCCTGACCTCAAGTGATCCATTCACCTCTGCTTCCCAAAATGCTAAGATTACAGGTACGAGCCACTGCACCCAGCCATGTATTTTTAACTTATCTTTTTTTGTAACTTAATTTTTTTCTACCAAAAAAATAGACATTCATGAAAAGTTGTTAAATATACATAGTTAAGTGAGGAAAGAAAGACATACTGGATAGTATCTCCTGCAAGATGTCATTAACCCATTTATGCCAGAGGCTGCACATTTTTTTGTGTGAAAAATCAGACTTGGCGATGACCTTGAGCAGTAGGATATAAATAACTCCCACAAGCTTAGCGTTCCAATAATGGAGCACTAAGCACAAATGGGTTAAGATTACAGACAATAAATTTTGTGTATGAATATATTTATATTTATTCCAGACAGACGAATGTTAAATTATAAGTGAGGTGAGCCTGTAGAAATTGTTATTTTAGTTACTAATTTCTACATCATTTAAATTCTTTATGATGAGCAAATAGTTCTTCTGTAATTTAAAAAACAACAAAAACAAAGATATTTACCAATAAGAAGTAGAAGAAATGATTCATTCTACATAGGCTTGAAGAAAAGGTCTTAACGCTAAAGTACTGTAGCTAAAACATTTTGAAATAGGGCTAGAAGAGAGTAGCATCATTAGTGAGGCTTTCAGTCCACAGAACAGTGAAGAACCCCCAACCTACATCCTCCACTCCGGCAAAGCTCCTGACAGTTTAACACACACTTCCTGATGCTTATTATTCTTCCATATGGATACTGTATTAATATTTTATGTTCTTCTCTTGTTTCTCTCTGGTTATAAGCATGGCATGGATAAACAAGTCACAGAGTAGACACATAAAAGCACACAACTAAATTTGCATTTTCTGTTAATGCCAGAAACCACAGATGCATTAAAGAGGATCATTGAGGACAGAGGTGCACTTTGACGTTTTGATCTAGCCCATTTTCACATTCAAAGGATGCTTCGAGTTTTATTCAGAAATACATAATTTGCTGAGAGCAGAAAGCACTTAGTGTCAACTGAACACTCGCTTAAAGGCTCAGTTGGAAATACACGAGGATGTGTTGGAGAACGCATTGACTTGGGCCCTTCTGAGCTCCATGGAGAGCTGATGGGAGAGAGTTGCTGGGCACCGGCACTGGTGAGGTCCAGATGGTACCTCTTGCATTCTGTGCTAGGCATGGCAAGGGGAATCTCCTAGCCCCCTCCTATTTGCCTCCACCTCTCGCCCCATCCCCCACCCCATTCCTCCTTCCCAGGAAAGGGACAGCTAGAGGCAAAGAGATGTGTTCAGTTCTGTGGTGGATGAACTGATCTCGGAAAGCCAGCTGCACAATCTTCACGCAAGAGTTTACAATTCCATCCACTTTCACGGTGCCTTTGGTATTTGAGCTTGGATGAAACCAAAAGGTCACCAAAAGCTTCAGGAGAAACTGCTGAATTTCACTGATGGCTGAGTCAAAAATCTCCAAATTTAGCCCGGCTGATTTCCCTCTCCAAATGCTGACTCACTAGGCTTTGATGCTTCCAACAAGGCCGGCTGGCAGAGGAAGTTTGAACACAGGCTCAAACCTTGCAAGCTTCTGCCTCATTTTAAGGCTTGAGTATATCCCAGTTTCCCCTGAATAAATAAGTAGAGTGCTTATATTGACATGGGGCCACGGGTCTATCTATTCTGATGGAATCTCCAAGGCCAGGGTCATATTTAGGGTAGTGCACTGTCAGTGTGTGCCCACCAGGCTGCCAGGCCCTGAGGCTCTATGGTTTTCTTTTAGCTTTTCAGTCTCTCATAGACTGAGGTAGTTTTGTGAATTGCTGCTTTAAAAAGAAATCCAATTTAAGGTTGATTCAAAAAATAGATCTTCTGTTTGGGGCCTTAACACTTGAAGTTAACACAGGTCGAGCATCCCTAATCCAAAAATCTGAAATTTGAAATCCAAAATGTTCTCAAATCAGAACCTTTTTGAGTGGTGACATGATGTCCAGAGCTCATGAAAGAGGTGTCTTTGGAAGCCCTGCAGTGGCTCTCGGCCCTACCACAGACATCAGGGGCTCTTTTAGTGAAATACGGATGCTGGAGTCACATCCAGGGCCGTCGCTTTGGGAGTGTGCAGGCGGCAGAAGCCAGCAGCCAGCAGAGAGTCACTGCATTGGGACACAGGATCTGTGGTGATGTCACCACTCCCAGCCATCAGTTCTTTGTGGATTTGGGCCCTGTAGACTCACTTCTGGGTTCCAGGAGGTGGGCAGTTCCTCCAAGAAAGCAGGGGCGCATCACAGTTTGCAACCTCATCGGAAACAAAAAGTTCCAAAGAACCACTTAGAGAAATCTCAGCATAAAATGAATGCTAAAAGGTAGAATTCAGAGAATTAGCAAGTGAGACAAGATAAAACGCAGGAGGTTGATTACGCAACATGAACCAGCTCTGCTAAGATCTTGGCCCCACTCAGTTACAGAAGGAAAAACTAGAACACGGGGAAGCCACTCGGTTTTCCCAGAATCCAACAATGACTGGGCTTCTGGGCCAAGCCTGGAACACAGAGCTCCTGACTCGAGCTCGCTGTGACCCACTCAGCATGAAAGGGAACACTCTGGCTGTTGTCTGGGTAATTGCTTTTTCAAAAACTCCCACTGGATAAATCTACATAATTGAGACCCCAAAAAGTGTTATTTTCTTTTTGAATTATCTACATAATTGCCTCAGTTTTCACTTGGTTTTGCATATAGTGCCTCACCTCTCCTTTGCATGGTCAGCATGAAACAAGTTGGTAATCTGCATTCCGCAGGGATTGAGCTATTATCATATGTACGAAGCAGCATGATTGGAGTGACGAGGAACTGTGAACGAAAGTCGTAAGTAAGCACGTGAGAATGTACTGCCTTCCTAAGCTCACAGCCTGCTCCACACATTTTCTTAGGAGAAGGAAACTCGTAAGATAAAGCAAAGCAGGATGACTAGGGAAAGGCAGGTGGGTGAAAGAGGGAGATTAAGGAGGGAGCATGATGCAGAGACAGCTGTGTGGGAGGGTCCCAGAGGGTTTCGGCTGAAGGGACAGGAGTGGAGCATAAGCAGCTATTCCAAGGGTGACACACGGCCCGGTTTCAAACCTCGGCTGTAGCACTTGCAAGCTGGGTGACTCGGTCGCTTCACCTCTGTGAGCCTCAGTTTCCCATCTATAAAATGGGGATAATTTTCTTTGTTAAGTTATTTTGAGGATTCAATGAGTTGCTTTCTGCAAATCATTTCCAAAGTGCCAACAGCGTGAGAAGTGCCCATGTGATGGTGAATGAGCATCCTCAGGTCTTGGAGGGCTGGAAATGGCAGTCACTCTGAGCTTTGAGCAGGCTGGGCCCATTCGCCATTGCCTCCACTACCTGTCACTTATCTGCAGGACAAAGGGAAGCCAGCAGGGATAAGCAGCCACACTGTCCCAGGAGTGGCATCAGGGAGCCCTGACCCAGCACTGGAGCCTGGGAATATCGTGAAATCCCAAATAAGAAAGACGTGACAAGGGAAAAGTTAACGAGCCATCATGGCTGACCTGGTACCCAAGGAGTGAGGCAGCAGACAGATGACTTTCCACCAGGAACAGGGGAGAAGCAGCGGAGAACAGAGGAGAGAGGCACCTCCACTCTGCTGAGCCGAGGTCTCGAGTGGACATCTGGGAGGAAACCCATCAGCCTGTTGGAGAGGGGAGAGCAGATGTGGTTTTGGGAGGTGGCAAGATCGAGCTCTATGGAAGATGGATGCTCCAAGGTCCAGATTTCAGGAAGAGTCATGGGCTAAGTCCTGGAGGACCAGGGAAGAGAGGTTTTGTCAGGCTGCAGAGGACACTGGTTCTTAGGGACAACAGATGTGGCAACTGGAAGAGGCCCAGCACCCTCCATAGAGCCCATGCCTCCAGCACATTCATCACTCCATATGAAAGACGGAAACATGACAGAACTCAAGGTGACAACCTGTACTGGGGAGGAGTCCCAAATCCCATGCTCCAGAAGTGGCGCAAGGCACAGGTCATGATGGTGAATCTGTGCGTACACAGGAGTAGATCAGTGGGGCTAGCTGGCCTTGCAGACGTCCTGGAATATTTCTCATGTCTTCTATTTTGACCAGTTACTCAATCTGCAAATCCACAAGTGGGACCATGGTTCTTTGTAGCCCTATCAGTGCTTGGCATGCATGTTAAATAGATCAGCTACAGCCAAGAGGACACTTCTGAAGGATGGGGCTGCCGCAGCTATGTGAAGCCCCTAGAGATGAAGAATAAAGAGGGCTGGTTGCACACAGAAAGGAAACACCACCCACGAACCTCTGTTACTTTGCCCTTCTGCCTGCTGAAGAGAAGCTGCCAGTTCTGTCAGGCGACAGGCTGTTTCCCCTGAGTCTTTTTTTTCTTTCACTTCAGAAATTACAGAAGATGCATGTAAACACTCTAAATGAATAGGCTCATTTTCCAGTAAGTACAAAAGTGGATGGATGGATGGATGGATGGATGGATGGATGGATGGATGGATGCAAGGAAGGAAGGAAGGGTGATGGGAGGGAAGGAAGGAGGGAAGGAAGGAGGGAGGGAGGGAGGGAGGGAGGGAGGAAGGGAGGGAGAGAGGAAGGAGGAAAGGGAAAGATGGCCTGCATAGTAAACTTTCCAATCTAACTGAACCCAAAACTTATAATAATTTCAGTTTCCCAACTGTGAAATTAAACTGCTTCTTTCTATAGCCTTTGGTTTAGATAAATAAAACTTCTGATCTTCCACCACCAAATCCCTACATGAAGCCCCTGCAAGCTTCCTTTACTCTACCACTGTGTCTGCTGCATTTGCCCCGGTGAACTCATGAAGATCAGGGCTTGAGTGTGGCCGGTGTCCAGATCCACACCCACCTCATCATTTCTCCCACCAATGTCCCCAGCCAGTCAGTGGCACCACCATTGCCCTTGGGTCCCAGTCTAAACATCTCAGTCATGTTTTCCCTCTGTGCCTTTCACTCCACCCACTCCATATTCAATAGTGATGGAGCGGGCATGGGCTTGCACATCTCTGAAATGACATAAACGATGTAGAAGAGCTTTTTGAAAAAACAATTGTAAGAAGGAACGTCTCCTCTTCCCCTCCATTCCACTGGATTTTATACAACTTCATGAGTTGAAGTTTTCGACAAAATCCATCCTCCAGGTTCCCTCTCCTCATTCCTCAGGGCCCCCCTCCAAGGGCAGAGTAAGATTTCTCTAGTACCTGCCTGCAAGATGATTTTCCAAGGATGAATTTCAAGTTCGACTTCTCAAGCCTGCAAACGTGGCATCTCAGAGAGACCCACCGACCTGCCTGCCGACACCTGGCCACCTGCCGGGGCTGGCTTGCTCAGTGCCAGCTCTCTCTGCCACAGCAGCTCCAGCCTCCACGTCCTCCAGTGCCCAGCACAAGGTGCAGTTTCTCCACCCGGACCCCGGTGCCGGCCTGCCCACGCTGACTTGGAGTGACATCAAGCCGCTCGCACAGTGGCCGCAGAGCAGATGGAGGGATGTTTCTGAAGGCATCTTTCCTCCCAAATGTGCCAAGCAGTTCTGTGGGGCAGAACCAGGTCACAGCACACCCCCATTTGTGTTTATGATTGTTGAAAAAACGAATAAACGAATGAACCAAATCATGAGCTTCTCCTAAAGCATCAGAAGATAGGCTCCCAGCTTTCAATGCTAACTTTGCTCCCACTGTAGAAAAGTAAGTACCAGAAAATATGGAGATGAGACGCAAATAACCCCCTCGAACGTCTGGGAAAATACATTCTGCTTGCTTTGCTAAATCTACCATGTTTCACCTCACAACCCAGATAAACCATCTCAAAATATGTGCTGGTTGGTTTTTCTACCCAGAACATTGACTGTATCACTGGTAATAAAATAATGTGGCATGTGTATTAATATGAAGGTATATTTTAATAGTATTTACCGTAATTGTTCTAATTCTAATAGAAATATTGCTAAAATTAAGTTGAATATCATTTTGATGTGATTTCCAGCTGGGGGTAGGACAATTCAGCATCTTAATTTTTTTTTTTGCAATGGTTTATCATGTAAGCACAAGTACATTGCAGCAATTTATTTTTCTTCAAATGGTAACCAGCATGCCTTCAAAAAAGCAGCTTAACATAAAGGTCGCTGATTTATTTTTATGAAATTCATCAACAACACAGCGTTCTGTGGTGTCGCTGATGCTCGTGCGGTCTGCATCTCATCGCCAGCTCTCCTGGAGGGTAATTAAACAGCGAAGCTGAGCGGACATTCAGACACAAGCATTCCCTGGGGACCCACAGAGCATCCAGCCCAGTGAGGGTTAGCGAGCTTGCACAGGGGCTCACACATCTATGTCCAGGGGAGGAGGATGGAGACAAGAGGATCCTGTCCCTCCGGGGTCAGAATGAGGCCAGGGACTCCTTCAGAGGGCAGGAAGGGGGTCTGCTCGAATGTGCAAACTTGGCCAGATATTTGCCAGCAAGACAGGGAACAAGTGGCCTCCTGATAAAGAAACAGAGGCTGGGGGATGCTGAGACCTGACCCCAGTGGCCTCTGCAGAACAAAGGGTGGGCCCGGCGATGTGAGGGCCTGGGGAGGCCCAGGGAATGTGGCAGACCCATGGAGGGCATGCAGCCACGCTGGGCAACTGTGACTGGGCTGCCACCCCAGCCTCCAAGCATCGCAGAGCACAGGGGCCATGATGGGAGGTGTGTTTCGGCAAGGCCACTGCGCAGGGTGAGGAGGACAGATTTGGGCGCCGGTGGGAATGAGGCGAGAGAGGGATAAGGACGGGTCAGGTGCTTGTCGCGGTCACATCCTCAGTGACACAGGAACGATTTTCAGAGCGGACTCTACAGAACGTTCATCTCTGCTGCTGTACAAACTACCCCAAGCGGGTCAGCATAAAACAACAGAAATTTATTCCCTGAAATTCTGGAGGGCTCAGGTCCAAAATCCAGGTGGGCCGAGCTAGGGCTAAAGGCTCTGGGGAGGATCCGGGATGTGCTCTGGGCCTGTCTCCCCACTCCTGGGGGTACAGGGAGCCCTGGAGCCCTGTGGCTGTGGACGCATCCCTCGGATCTCCGCCTCTGCCGTCCGTGGCCTCTCCCTGTGTGTGTTCGCACCATCTCCCTCCACCCATCTGCGCTGCCTCTGGGTCTCCTCTCCTCTTTTGAGGCTTAGGGCCCACCCTTAACCAGTATAACCTCATCTTAACTTGACGACATCTGCCAAGACCCTATTTCCAAATAAGGCCACATCCACAGGTACCAGGTTAGGGCTTCGACAGGTCTTTGTGGGGGACACAATATCACCCAGAGGCCCGGTGCTTGGGGGGCTGCAGGAGGCAGGGCGGAGCAGGGCGGAGCAAGGCTCCAGCCAAGGGCCAGGCTGGCAGGGAAGTTGGTTCGATTCCCCAGGCGGGCCGAGGGCAGGAGGTGCCGTTCCCTATGGCTTCGTGGCTCCCAGCTGCAGTGGCTCAGGGGTGGACAGGCGTCTGCTACCTGATGCGGTTTAAGCCGCTGCCCCTTTTTCCTCGTGTTCCTCCAAATCTCCCGCTGCCCCATCCGAACCTCAGAAGCACGCTGTGGGGCACGGGTTCCCCACCTCGGCTTCAGGAGGCTGGATCCTGTCCTGACTGGGGGAGTCTGTTTGCTCCTTTCCCAGTGGACAGGTTCCCAAAAGGCTGACCCAGAACAGAAAGCTGAACCTCTAACCAGTCTCTGGGTCCTGGCCGGACCAATGCCATTGGAAGACCCAAGGGCCAGGACCCAGGCGGGCGAGAGTCCAGCCGCAGCTCTGCCCTCTGGGCTGGTTTCATCCCACCAGGCTCCAGTCTTTCGAGCTGGAAAATGAGGGCTTCTGGTGCGAAGTCTGTAACGTGCTTTTCAGCTTTAAACCCTTCTGAATCCCATTTTCCCGCTGACTGACATTCTAATTTCACAGCGGCCTTATCCTTCCCTCAGAAGGATCTTCAGCCGCAGCAGGGCCTTTCATTTTAGCTTAAATCGCTCCGACCTTTTTATCAAGCAGTTCATAAATGCCCTTGCGCTAGCAGAGGCATGGCCGTGTGGTTCCTGGAGAGGGTCCTCCAAAAGCCGCTTCCACAGTTGGCGCTGGGCACTCCAGGCTCCCTCTGGCTTCCGCAGGCACAGATCGGGTTTACCCAGAAACACCCTGCTCAGCACTGCCCAGCTGGAAACAGGTGGGTAGGGGCTGCCGCCCAGAGGGGCCAGCAAACCAGACCCGAATCCAGAATAGCAGCGCACGAGCACATTCCAGGTTCATTGCCTCACTTTTATCTCCAGATGGGCTCGTCCTTGTGAGAAACCACAGTATTGTCCCCCACCCATGAACGGAAGCATGGATGTGACCCCAAGTCCCCTATGTTAGACGGTCCAGACTCACCTGAGCAGTCCCGTGGACCTGCCCAGTCCTTTGACCTCAACACCACACACTCCCCACACCCGCCGCAGGAAGGCGAGGCAGAACTCGATTCACCCAAACCTGAGTATATCACAGTGGTGCTGCCATCGCGCCAGCTGCAAAGTCGATTTTCTAAACCAGAGGCAGCAAAATGAACCTGCTGGGGAATTCCTGCATCTTGCCTAGCATTTACATTAATATTTAGGGCATCATTTAATTGATTAGTCATTACTGCATAAAAGGCTATAGGAGTTGAGAAGTAGAAAATATATGTTAAAACTTTAAGAAAAAATGTCAAGTAGAACTAGCCGGTCTCACATAATTAATCTGGTACCCGCACACGCTTGTCTTACAAAGTGCTAGGAAAATGGATACATTTCTTACATACTATGCAATTGTGTATGGCAAAGTGCCTGTCTATGTCGCTTCAAAATCATTAAACTGGTCAAGCTCTCCCACTAGTAAAAGTAGACCGCCACTTCATAGGTTAAAAAGACATTTGCAAGCTATTTAATACTAAGCTTCATTCAATTAACCTTCTTTTTTTTTTGTCTGTTTGTTTGTTTGTTTGTTTGAGATGGAGTTTCACTCTGTAGCCCAGGCTGGAGCACAGTGGTGCAATCTCAGCTCACTGCAACGTCCGCCTCCCAGATTCAAGTGATTCTCCTGCCTCAGCCTCCTGAGTAGCTGGGACTACAGGCACCCACCACGCCCAGCTAATTTTTGTATTTTTAGTAGAGATGGGGTTTCACTATATTAGTCAGGCCGGTCTCAAACTCCTGACCTTATGATCTACCCGCCTCAGCTTCCCAAAATGCTGAGATTACAGGCGTGAGCCACTCTGTCCTGCCTTAACCTTCATTTCTGTCTCAAAATAATCCTGACCACTTAACATATAACCCATCACTCCAAAAAGCCATGATCATATGGTGAAAGCATGATTCTGTAGACAGGGGATTGGGCTGTTTACAAATTATTCTCCTTTCATGGCTGGAGCCCTAAAATAATATCAGCAACAGATGGGAGGGAGGGGAGGAGACAGACTCGGAGGGCACGCTTGACAAAGAGGCAAAGGAAGCTCCTTGCTGCCGCTGCTGTCCTGGCTGCTGTTCTGCCTGGGTTTGTTTTACAGGACTAATGTCGGGGTGTCACTGGGCTAACAGCAGGGAGGTCTCTCAGCAGGGACGCCCAGGCCCAGCAAACACACTGATGCACCATGCTCATATACCAGCAGGCGATCACATCGGCTCCTCTCGGGTAAGACTTTCTGGCCTGAGCCATCGCATTCCAGGGAGTTCCTGAGGACAAAGCATCTCATGGAGTCTCTGGGCAGGGCAGCCCCTCCCTCCTCTGCAGGATCTGAATGGTCACTCCACAGCAACAGAGCTGGCACACCCTTAGCACGGCCACAACAGAGCTGGCACACCCTCAGCACAGCCACAACAGAGCTGGCACATCCTCAGCACGGCCACAACAGAGCTGGCACACCCTCAGCACGGCCACAACAGAGCTGGCACACCCTCAGCACGGCCACAACAGAGTTGGCACACCCTCAGCACGGCCACAACAGAGCTGGCACACCCTCAGCACAGCCACAACGTGGCTCTCGACCTCTCCCACAGCAAGCAGGATGGCACCACCCATGAGTGCTGCCGTACCCACCAGTGGTACCTGGAGAGGAACAAGAGGAGACAGGGCACTGTCTCCTCAGGACAGGTGTTGAATGGAGTCAGGACCCCCCCATTGTCCGAGACCAAGGAGTCAAAAGGACCTAAGCCCCCAGCACCTTCCCCAGCCTAAGAGCAAGCTGTGGCCCCATGGTTTCCTCCAAAGCCATGGAAACGATACCGTGGGCAGGGAGTGGTCTCCTTAGCCACAGACACCTGGCTCCTCCTTCATCTTGAGGGAGGGCAGTATTTCACCGGTGGGTGGGAAGCACTCATTACTGACATTGGGAATGACACTTCTGTGATGCCTGGTGTGGGGGACTTTGCAGGGGATTGCATTCCTCCTCTCAGGACACAGGAATTTATGGCATGCATTGGACCAAATACCAATGAAAATACCAGACACAGTAGCTTACAAACACATCTACAAAGAGTTTCCCTTGTACTCAGGGATGGAATTCACCCACCTTTCTCTCAACATTGGACTTGGGCAATACTGGAGAGTAATCCAGTTTCACACAGTTCAATGAATACAGTGAGGTCACGAGAAAAACACCCCCTCCTTGCCCTGAGAACACTCGAAGACCTCCAGGCAAGCAAAATGCTATGATGGGCTGCACCACGTGGCGCCCTGGATGGCAGAGGAAACTCATGGTGCTCCGGCATTGGCAGGGCTGGCAGGGCAGGCACCCACAGTGAGCCAGGAAGGTGAGCTCACTGCCAGGTACGGGAGACACAGGCCAGAGGTGAAGGAGGACCAATGGGGAGGAGGTGCAAGCCATGAGGCACACGCCCTGGAGAGCCGAAGGGCTGGGGGTCGAGGATGAGGGTGGCAAGAGAGTTTGGCTGGATTCAAGCAGGCATTTGGGGAATGGAGACCAGGATGGGGATCCTGGAAGAGAAGTAAAGGAAGGGAGGGAGCCGGTCTGCTGCCCGCCAGACCAGAGTTTGCTGGCCAGGAGGAGCTGGGAATAAAGACATAGGAGCCAGCTGCCCCTTTTCCTCCTCATGCTCTCCCACTGCCGCCCACACAAAATTAGCCCTGGGACACTCAGGAAAAGGAAAGTCCTCAAAATGAAGACATTAAGAGAGAGGGAAAAGGCAGCAGGAAAGCCCATCTGTGCATCCAAATATCAGGGCCATCCACACACATCGCCCATCCTGACCTCACACATTTACAAATCCAATTCCAGATAGATTGTTAATTCTAACCATAAAAGTTAAGATAATAAAACTTTCAGAAAATATGGGAGAAGAAAAACCACAAAAGAAAAAAAATACCTACATTGAACCACATTAAAATAAGAACTATTATTCATCAAAAGACACCACTGAGAGGGAAAAGTCAGCCCACAGAGAAGACATTCACAAGACATGCATTTGGCAAAGGACTTGTGCAAATCAACAAGAAAAATCCAATAAATCCGGACAATTCAAAGAAATGGGCAAATGACTTGAATAGGTATTATGCAGAAGAGGATAGCCATGTGGCCAGTAAACAGATTAAAAATGATGGATATCTCCCAGAGGGCAATGCCACACCCTGCACACATGAGAAGCACTGACGTGACAATGGCAGTGCCCAGCATGGAAAGGAGTGCAGCATGAGCTCTCGTCTCTGCTGAGAAAGCGTTCACACATCCCTTAAGAACAGGGTTCGCAGCATCTACTGATGCTGAGACTGCATCTCCCTATGACCCAGCAACCCTACTCCGAGGCATTCACACCACAGCAACGAGTATGTGTGTGCGCCCAAAGACATGCATCCACACATCACCACAACAGCGGGATTTGCAGTTGTCAAAAGCTAGAAACAACGCAACGCCTGCCCACAGCAGAATGGATTCCGCATTGTGGTGTGTTCACACAGTCAGAGCTATACTGCGACGATGAAGATGAACAAGCCTCAACTAGACACAGCAAAAGGGATTCATCTCACATGTAACGGTGAGCAAAATAAGCAGACACAAAAGCGCACACAGTGTGGCTCCGTGTAACTGTGATTCCAAACCATGCTGTTCAGAGGTGGGAGGCGGGTCCCGTTGGAATGGGGGTAAATGACAGGCAGGAGGCATGAGGGGCTTGCAGGATGTGGGAGAGTGCTGTTCCTTCCTGTGATCCTGTCTGCCTGGATGTGTTTCATTTGTGACGATTCACTGAGCTATGTACTGAGAATCTGTTCGTTTCCCTTCTATCTGTTTGTAGTGGGCTGAATGGGGGTTCCCTAAAACATAGGTCCACAACCTAGTTCCCAGAATCATTTAGGACAAGAGTCAACCCTACCTGATACAGCAGAAGATGTGATTACAGTGAGGCTCTGGAAAGGAGTTTATCCCGGATTATCCACACAGGCTGGAAAACTAGAATGAGAGCGTCCTTATAAGAGAGAGGAACGGCCACACGGTGACACAGAGAAGACCACGTGAAGACGGAGGCAGAGCTTCGAGGGAGGTGGCCGTGAGCCAAGGAGTCCCTGGAGTACCCAGAGCTGGAAGAAGCAGAAAGGATCCTTCCCTGGGGCCTTCAGAGTGAGCACAGCCCCCGTGAATTCAGACTTCTGGTTTCCAGAACTATCGGGATAAATGTCTAAGGCCGGGCACCCATGGCTCACGCCTGTAATCCCAGCACTTTGGGAGGCCGAGGCAGACAGATCACTTGAGTTCAGGAGTTTGAGAGAATAAATTTCTGTTGTTTTAAGCAAGCATGTCTGTGGTCATTTGTAAAAGCAGCTGCAGGAAACGGATCCGCTCTTCCACTTCAATAAATGGGGAAACAAACGGTACCGTGGACTTCCGCCTGGGCCCCGCTCTAGGCCAATAAGTCAGAACAGGCTGGGGAGGGTCTGAGCGCCAGGGGACTCCCATTCCTGGGTGGTGCCAAGGGTTCCCTGGGCTCAAGAGCTTTCACAAGGAAAGGAGAGTCCCTGCTGTCTCAGTTCCCTGAAAAGGCCCCGGGAGACATGGGACGGGGCGGGGGCAGCAAAGTTGCAGGGACCACTTAGCCCGGTTTCCAGGCCGTGCTGGGACCCTTCTGAGGTTCAAAGTCATGAATCGTAAGTGAACCTCAGCCAGCTGTGTAACTGTCTCCTGTGATGTTCAGACACTCAGGGTAGACGAATGGGTTTAATTACAGCAGGGACGTTTCCAAGTGAATTATAAAGGAGAGGGAAGAAGGCAAGGAACCGAGGCTGCTTCAAAGAAGGAATGATATGATGGGCCACGGGATCTTAGCTGGGTAAGAAAGGACTAAGGATGGGGGGAAAGCTAAGGAGCAAAAGTGTGGCAAGAAGAATGAATGGGAAGCTTCCATGGGGGTCGCAGGAGGGGCTCGCCCAGGAGGCTGGGCAGGTGGAGCCAGTCAGAGAGGGAGGCAGAGGCTGGGGGGAGACAGGCTGAGGTCCAGAAATGAGAGAAGGAGGCAGAGGCTGGGGGGAGATAGGATGAGGGTCCAGCCTTGGAAGAAGGAGGCAGAGCTACAGAGAGACAGGCTGAGGTCCAGCCTCGGGTGAAGGAGGCAGAGGCCAAGGCCGTGGGGAGACAGGCTCGTAGCTGTGGGAGGAGGAGGAGGCAGAGGCCGGGGGGAGACAGGCTAGGGGGGGCGGTCCAGCCACAGGAGAAGAAGGCCATGGCGCATCAGGAAAGGTGGTTAGAGCTGTGAGGTCACACAATAGAGACTAAGCTTTCAGCAGATTATCCTCAAGGAGACCAATGACCTAAAAATGGTGACAGGAAGGAAAACGAAAGGAGAACCTTGACCAGGGGCCGGAGCCTCAGGGAATGAGGATGTGGTCCTGTAGGTCAGGGGTAAGAGCAATAGGACATGGGCTTAGATGGGTGTGGGTCTGGTGGAGGACGAAGGAGACCGGATGGACAAGATAGCAGGGACAGGGGCAAGGAGGGCCACGCCTCAGTGACGAGAGAGGGAATAGCCTCCCTTTGAGAGAACTCAGAGGACAGCTGATGTCTGTGACGGGGACACTCAGAGAAGAGGTGAGGACGCAGCAATGCTTTCTGCACACGGGTCTGGAGAGTTTACTGAAAGGTAAATATATCACCACTCTTTAGCCATGGGAATTCTATTATCAGGCATATTTATGAAATAACCAAAGAAATGCAGCTTTCCAATCCTTCACCCCTGAAAGTTCACGAACTCAGTCCACGTGACATTGCTGCATCCTTCAAAGCAGGTCCTCCCAGAGCTCACCCTTCTGAATGCAGAGACTGGCCACATGGAGCTGAGTCTGTCTCATTCACTAGGATGTTCCCAGGGTCCCTATTGTGTGACATCTACTAGGGAGGCACACAAGGCGCCAAGTTCCTCCGTGGGGGACCCCTCTCCCCTGGCTGTTCTCGGCTGGTGCTGAGCCGCTGTGTGCAGCCATGCTGCCCGGGCAGGCCCTCACCCCGGTGCCTCCGCGGTCTCCCAAGCGCTGCTGCTGCTTGCTGGGCGCCATGCTGCCTGGGCAGGCCCTCACCCCTGATGCCTCTGCGGTCTCCCGGGCGCTGCTGCTGCTTGCTGGGCGCCATGCTGCCTGGGCAGGCCCTCACCCCTGATGCCTCTGCAGTCTCCCGGGCGCTGCTGCTGCTTGCTGGGCGCCATGCTGCCCGGGCAGGCCCTCACCCCGGTGCCTCCGCGGTCTCCCGGGCGCTGCTGCTGTTTGCTGGGCGCCATGCTGCCCGGGCAGGTCCTCACCCCTGGTGCCTCCGCGGTCTCCCGGGCGCTGCTGCTTGCTGGGCGCCATGCTGCCTGGGCAGGCCCTCACCCCTGATGCCTCTGCGGTCTCCTAGGCACTGCTGCTGCTTGCTGGGCGCCATGCTGCCCGGGCAGGCCCTCAGCCCGGTGCCTCTGCGGTCTCCCGGGCACTGCTGCTGCTTGCTGGGCGGCTCATTGCACAGGCTGCCCTTGGCGCCTAGATGTCCCACCCTCAGCACCAGCTCCTGTGTGAGAGGGGACCCACTGCCCTGGACCTAAAGCTCTCCCTTCTTTCCTGTCTGCCCCATGGCCATCCTGGAAGGCACCACCAACAGAAAGCCACTCCAGAAAGGGTCCACTCTGCCCAGATGGACGCAGCTGCCCTGTGTGAGCTCCAGGCCACCAGCTAATGACATCTCCTCTTCTTCCTGGAGCCAAGATTCCCCTGGCTGGTGGAAAGTGAGTAAGCTTGATTGGAGTCGAAAGAAACTCTTTCAGGCCACCTGTTGCGTTTGTTTCCTGTTGCTGTTGTAACAAGTCATCACACTCTTAGCAGCTGAAAACAACACTAGTTTATCATCTTGGGATTTTGTAGGTTAGAAGTTCCAAAGCAGGTCGCACTCAGCTACACTCTAGGTGTCGGCAGGCTGGTTCCTCCTGGAGGCATCAGCAGGGGCTTTTGCTCTGTTGCCTTTCCAGCTTCTAGAGGCCACCCACATTTTTTTTTTTTTTTTTTGAGATGGAATCTTGCTCTGCTGCACAGGCTGGAGTGCAGTGGCACAATCTCGGCTCACTGCAACCTCTGATTCTCTTGTTCAAGTGATTCTCCTGCCTCAGCCTCCCGAGTAGCTGGGACTACAGGCGCGTGCCACCTCGCCCAGCTAATTTTTTGTAGCTTTAGTAGAGACAGGTTTCACCCTGTTAGCCAGAATGGTCTCGATCTCCTGACCTCATGAGATCTACCCACTGTGATCTGCCCACCTCAACCTTCCAAAGTGCTGGGATTACAGGCATGAGTCACCGCGCCCCGCCCATATTCTTTGGTCCTCTTAAGCCAGTAGCCTTGTGTCTCTCTGACCAAGCCTCTGTGCTCAGGCTCCCTCGACTCTCCGCTTCCACCTTCCTCTCCCACTTCTAAGGACCCTGTGATTACACTGGGCTACCCAAATAATCCAGGGGAATCTTCCTATATTAAAGTCCGCTGATTAGCAACTTTGATTTCATCTGATGCTCCTGCACTACATAACCTAATGAATCCAAAGGTCCAGGGGATTAGGAGGTGGACCTCTTTGGAGGGCCATTATTCTGCCTAGCACACCTCAAAGGCAAGCTGTCCTCTTCTCCAGGCTTATATCAGTTCCCTTGGGTCCTGATGTAAAGGAAAAGGGGGTTTCCCTGGCATCACATGCTGCTAAAGCGATTGAGGATCTCTCCTCCACAACTGCATGTCCTTGCACAGAAGCAGCTCCAACAAGCAGGGGAGCTCCAGAAACACAGTTCTAGACACTTCTCCAGAAACGCAGTTGCCAGAGACTGCAGTTCTAAAATTCACCGGAGGAGACTAACACGCTTCTGCAGCACAGCGGTGCAGGCATTTCTGTAAACACATCTCTTTCTATTTTCCCATGCTTCGATCCAGGGTCTCCAGATTAAAGTTTTTTCACCATGGTACTCAAGGAAGCACAAGTAAGGACCCCCCAGATATAGGTGTGCATGTGCTTATGTGTGTGCACACGTGTTTGTGTGAGGGAGAGAAATGTCAGCAGCCACTTGTGAAGACTAAGTGTAGGCATGCACCAAATAACGGCACTGTGGTCAACGAGGCACCAAGTATATGACGGTGGCTCCATAAGGTCATAACGGAGCGGAAAAACTCTTATTGCCTAGTGACGCTGTGGGAACGCAGCACACCACGTTTCTCACCTTCGTGGCGATGCTGGTGTAACAAACCTGCTGCGCTGCCAGTCACATAAAAGTAGCACATACCGGGTATGTACAGCACATCATACCTGACCGTAATAACAAATGGACATATTACTGGTTTATGCATTTACTATACTCTTATTAGATATTATTTTAGGGTGTACTCCTATTTAATAAAAAAAATAAAGGTAACTGTAAACAGCCTCGGCCAGGTCCTTGAGGAGGTTTTCAGAGGCACTGTAGTCATGGGAGGTGACGGCCCCCTGTGTGCTGTTGCCCCTAAAGACCTCCCAGTGGGACAAGAGGCGGAGGTGGGAGACAGCACTACCGGCGACCCCGACTCCATGTAGGCCTAGGCTCAGGGAGGCTGGCCTCGTCGACAGGTTGTAATGTAGGTTAGCGTGTGTTTGTGTCTTAGTTTTTAACAAAAAAGTTTGAAAAGTAAAAAACATAAAAAACTGAAAAGCTGTAGAATAAGGATATAAAGCAAGCAAATATTTTGGTACAGCAATACAATGTGTTTGTGTTTCAAGCTAAGTGTAGCTAAGCGTTTTTCCAAAAGAGTCAAGTTAAAAAGAATTTAAAAGTTCATACAGTTAAAAACTTACAGTTAGTTAAGGTTAGTTTATTATTGAAGAGAGAAACTTTTTTTTTTTGAGACGGCGTCTCTCATTGTCGCCCTGGCTGGAATGCAATGGTGCGATCTCAGCTCACTGCAACCTTCACTTCCTGGGTTCAAGCGATTCTCCTGACTCAGCCTCCCAAGTAGCTGGGAATACAGGCACCTGCCACCATGCCCAGCTAATTTTTTGGATTTTTAGTAGAGAGGGGGTTTCACTATGTTGGCCAGGCTGGTCTCAAACTCCTGACCTCATAATCCACCCACCTCGGCCTCCCAACATGCTGGGATTACAGGCGTGAGCCACTGCACCCAGCTGAGAGAAACATTTTTAATCAATTTCCTGTCAATAAAGTCTACAGTAGTGCACGGTAATATCCTGGGCCTTCACATTCACTCACCACTCACTCTCTGACTCACCCAGAGCAGCTTCCAGTCCTGCAAACTCCATTCATAGTAAGTGCCCTATACAGGTGAACCCTTTTTTCTCTTCTTTTAAGTTATAGTATACATGTGGAGAGCATGCTGGTTCGTTACATATGTCTACATGTGCACACATATGTTTACTGCAGGACTATTTACAATAGCAAAGACTTGGAACCAACCCAAATACCCATCAATGGTAGACTGGATAAAGGAAATGTGGCACGTATACACAATGGAATACTATGCAGCCATGAAAAAGGATGAGTTCATGTCCTTTGCAGGGACATGGATGAAGCTGGAAGCCCTCATGTTTTGTCTTTATACAGTATTTTTACTATACCTTTTCTATGTTGAGATACACAAATACCCACCATTGTGTTAGAACTGCTGCCAGCATTCAGCACAGCCGCGTGCAGCATGAGCCTGGAGCCTGGAGCAACAGGCTTTCCCATACAGCCTAGGTGTGTAGCCAGCTGCACCACCAAGGTGTGTGAAAGTACACGCTACAATGTTTCCACAACAACAAAATCACTTAACGACGTGTTTCTCCGAATATCTTCCTGTCACTAAGTCATGCCTGTGTTTGTAAATCTCGTCTCATGAGCTGCAGCATCTGCGCATTTCTTTTATCCCCCTACCGATGCTGAAACACACCTACATTTTGTATTCGTTTTCCTCTTCTAATGGCTGCACAGGGTCTTTTCTTTTCGATGTGCTCACTGCTCCTGCTGCTGTGTCCCAGTAGGAAAGCAGGGGTCCCACTGGGTGGGTCGGAGGGGACCGGTCTCCGGTTTCCTGAGCTCCCGGCAGCTGTGGCTCCAAGCTCCGCACCTCGCAGGTCATCCCATCCCTCCTGGGCCCCAGTTTGGAGAAATTGTCACAACCATTGAGGAGAATTAGGAGAGACACAATAAGCGTGCCTGTGTATGTGATGTACATACAAAGGTCTAGAAGGACACTCAAGAAATAGCTTTAGAGGTCGATCTCTAGAGAGGGGCCAGACAGCTGGCAGCTCAGCAATGGGACGTTGAACCAAAGCAGAGATTCCCCCGTGCCATTTCTGGGAGGGCTGATTGCTGCCACCTTTTTGGGTAGCAGTTTGGTAATAATTAGCAAAATCTGAGTACACAGAATTCCACCTTAAGAAATTAATCCCAAGAGACTCCGCAGATGCCAGTCGAGGACACTGAACAATGGCATGCCCCATGGCACTGCTGACATCAAAGAGAGCCTGAGCACATGCGACTCCTCCGTATCAAGGGCGTCCCTGATGGGTCTGCCAGCCCTGCCCCTGCTGACAAAGATTTGCAAAGGTGTTTTAGTAAGAAAAGCAAAACACTGAACGGTATGCAAAATGTGAGCCTCTATGTACTTTTCTGAGCACAAACCTGAATATACGCGTAGAGGGCGTCTGGTTTGCCGGGGAGGATGTGTGCAGTCAAAAGCGTGGAGGCTGGGCCTGGAACGCCCTGCATCATTCGCATTTCTCACCGTGAAAAACAACGTGCGAAACAGCAGTGTTAAGGGCACTAGCCGCTTTTGCTTGCTGCACAAAATAACATTTGTACAAACAAAAGACTATTTAACCTTAACAAGAGCAGCAATAAAAAACACAGGCCGAAATCGACCCTGTGCACGCCCGGTTTCTGTATGGGAGGGCTCTGTGCTGAGTAAGCTCTCCGGCTGCACCCTGTGAGCAGTTAATAAATGGTTATTAATAATAGCAATGATAATGGCCTCCACGTGGTACTGAAACGCAATGAGTTTCACAGTGGGGCATGACACACATCTGAGGATGAGCATTCAGTTTCACTCACATCCCGAACCTAAAGCGGTCAGACCAACAGTTCCCACGAAAGGCCCATCCTGTGTGTTGCATTGTGACTTCATTTCATAACTCGACCACACCCCGGGCCCCAGCTGCTGCTTTTGATTAAATCAGTGGACGACTGTGTTAACATGCTGACACTCCAGGCTGCATGTGGCTGCAAATTAATAAACATCAGGACACAAAGAGGTTGCCCAGAGGGCACCTTAAAATATGTGCCTCTTCCCCTAACATACCTTGGGAGAAAAAGAAGGGTCCCTGGAGGCCTGGTGGGTGGACGCGCAGAGTGAGTGTAGGGCAGGCGGGGAAGGAACCGTCTCTTCCTCATCCTCAGCCCCTCTGCAGGCAGGTGGCTGAGGAAGGCACAGGAAAAGAGCCCAGGGCATTTTCAAGATGAAGGCTGGGCAGGAAGGCAAGGGAAGAAGAGCTGGAAGGAGGAGGCAGAATGCTGCAGGCCCTGGAGCCATCTTTGCATCCATCCACCTCCCCCAGCCTTGAGAAGGGGAACAGCTGAGAAGCAGGAAGGTAGGAACAGATAATGGCAGATGAAACGGTGAAATAAACTAGGTGTGATGTGTTAAAAAAAGAGGGTGACGCCGACAAGTCCCGCAGCCACTGCAGGCAGAGGAGGCCCCTGGCTCCCTGAGCCATCCACCCACAGCTGCAAGTGGCACCTGAGAATGTCTGTGCCTCCCAGGACCTCCAGCTTGAGACTCGGGAATCCTCCCACCTGGAGAATCGGGACAACTCCTGCTTGCTTTTCCAGTTGGACTATGTACCCAGGTCCCGCCAGCATCTATGCCCTTGAGACTACTCTAGGCAGGAGCAAAAGTGAAGCCAGCCAGGAAGGCAGCAGCCACGGATGCGGGCAGGGCCATGGACAAAGCCCCTCATCTGCAGCTTCAGGACGCAGCCTCTGGTGAGCACTGCCACCATCCATGCCACTCTTCAGCACTCACAGAGGGAGCCTGCAGACGGCCGCCTGGATAGCTGCTGCTGCTTATTCCAAACTCTGTCTAGACAGTGAGGTGCGATGCTGGGCCTGGGGCTCATCAGATAAACTAAACTAGAAAACTCACAGTAACGCATCTGGGGCTTAAATTTACTTATATGAAATTCAACTTTTAGCCTTAAGTCACTCCTACAAAGTAATTTTCTACAGGAAAAGGCCAACGTGAGCACACAGTGAATGGAAATCCAGGCCGTCCTTCATCCTGAATGTGCCAGAGCAGGCCCCGTCGGCTGCCTGAGAACTCCCACTCCCTGTCCGTCCCCTCCACCCCTGCCTGCCTCTGTTCTAAAGGCTGTAAAAGCTAAAAGACCACTCGATTCCCTCACAATCAGGGGTGCTGTGCGACAGGGTTCTTGCCAATGAGATGTGAACAGAAGTCCATGAGAAAGACAGCCCTTCCAGAATAAAATGGCAAAGCTTCCACAGGAGAAATCTTTTTGCCCATCGGCCTTTGCCCTACCTCTTCTATGTTATTCCTGCTTGGAATGCAAACATGATGCCTGGAGGTGTAGCAGCCATCCTGTGATAGGAGGACATAGCCCATGCTGAGGATGGCCCAGCAGACAGTGAGCTTGGGTCCTGGGGGATGCCTGTGAGGAGCTACGGCTGTCTGAGCAGCTTAGCACTGCTGTTGCAGGAGAAAATTAATTTCTATCTTTGCAGCTCACTCTTAGCTGAACCTTTCCTAATTTGCAGCAAAGCTACATGAAACAGTAAACGACAATCATAATTAAAAGAAAATACAATGCATACGTACATACATTTATAATTATTTTCCTGCATGTTTAAATTATTAAGTTATGTAAAATTATTTTTAAAATTTTAAGGTATGATGGACGTTATTACCCTGTATAAGATTGCTCACCCTAAAAAAACCTGGAAAACTTCAATGATAATGGAAAAATAGAGAGGCTTTTTAATCCATCACGAAAAATCCTAGCACAAGCCTAACTGGGAATACTGTTCTCCAACAGAAATGCAAAGGCAGAAAAGCCCCCTGAAAGAGAGACTCTAGCCATCTGCCTTCCTCCCTACATGACTGCCTTAATTTGGGGGCAGTAAACGGCTTTGTAGAATGCAACGTGGTCACAAAACCCCAAGGATCCAACTGCAGAAGGAGAGGCAGGCAGCCCCAGTGCTGAGCAGAACAGGGCAGGACCATGAAGGAAAACGAAGAGACACGTGACCACCTGAGTGCCAGCGAAGCCCCAGCCACAGCCGGTACTCAGGGAGCAGCCCCACCCTCTCTGCCGCTTTGCCGATGTCTGATTCTGAGCCAAAGAATGCTATAAATGAAGTTAGAGATAAATATTCTGCCAGTGGATCCCTTGTTTTCCCAGCTTATGTTCCAAATTTCCTCTGCATGCTCAGCAGGGGGAGGCCGGCCTCCTTCCTGTTCTGATGATCATAACAGCTCTGCTATAAAGACACCAGCTACGGGGATCTTGTGACCTCAGTTGGTCTGTACCCATGTCGTGGTAATGGCCAATCTGCCTCCTTTCTGTCTTGGAATTCTTCTTTGAGCAGAAAATAAGTGAAAGGAAATAATGAACTTGCCTGGGCATGAGCTCCCCTAAGCATGCTGCTCTGTGCCAGGGAGACCTCAGCATCACTATCCTCATCCCCATCTTCATGGAACCAGGGCTAAAGGTCGGCAGACGTGTTAGAAAACGGGATGTGCAAAAAAAAATCAGACAATTGCTCTGGGAACCAAGACTAGCATTCAAACTCAGTAAAATAAAGACAGGAATAACCAAAGTGGCCCTTTGTTGACTGATTGCTCTTGACTGACTGATCAGTTATTTATCACGTCCCCAGCCCCACAGAGAGTAAACGTGTCAGCGCAGGCCTTCCTTCTATCAACACTGGGAGCTTGTTCTTCCCACTCCAGAAGTGCCCCAGCTGAGAGAAACCACCAGGCCATACAGCTAGGAACAGGCCAAACTGGGCTCTACACTGATGCCCAGCAGTTCTCCCGCCTGGCCGGGACCCCAGGCTGCAGTACCAGGCCTGCACCCATCAGGCATCGCTTTGAGCTGCAGCTAGGTCAGGCCTCGGGAACCCAGCTAACCCAGGGAAGGCCTATGCAGGGAGCCCCCAAATCAGGGTGGTAAGTGAAACAGGGGGTGGTGATTCAGTGCACAGGACAGCAAATCACTAAGAGATCGACTATCCTGCCATGGGCTGAGCAAGGGGGTCCTGGCCTGGAAGCTTGGTGGGAGCCACCTCCCAGTTCACTCTCCTGGGCTGCCAGGGCCGGGCTGTCTGAGCTGAACACTTCAGTAAGCACCTGCTTTCCGAAACGGTGCCCAGCCTCCCCGGGGCTGCAGCTCCCTACAGCGTGTGCATTTTGTTCCATGTCCCGGCTCATCCAAACTTGTGATCTTACATTCATTTCCTGAGGATGCTGCAACAAATCACCACAAGCTGAGTGGCTGAAAAAAACAGAAATTCAGTCTCTCATGGTTCTGGAGGAGAAATGTCTGAAACTAAGGTGTCAGCGGAGCTGTGCTCTTTGAAGGCTCTAGGGCAGGGTCCTCCTGGATTCTTGCAGCTTCTGGTGACCCCGGAGCTCCCTGGGGTGCCTTGGCTTGCAGCTACATCGGTTCAATCTGCCACCATCCTCCCTGGCACGCTCTCCTGAGTGTCTCTGTTTTCTCTTACAAGGACACAAGTCACTGGACTTAGGGTTTACCCTAATCCAGTATGACCTCATTTTACCTTAACTGGCTATATCAACAAAAAATCCAGTTCCAAACAAAGTCACATTCTGAGGTGTGTTCATGACTATTTCGGAGGACACAATTTTGGAGGGAGGCACCATGCAACCCAGTCCAGGCTCCCGTCCGCAAATGTCCCCAATTGCCCTCCCTTATCCCTAAGTCCCTAAAAGACTGCACACGCACACACACACACACACACACACACACACACACAGATGCACAGAAATACAGAGCTCATAAGTACATGCATGTGGATACACATATGTGTATATATATTATACATTGTTATATTGAAATGAATTAGCTCTACTTAGAGGCCACCTTCTAAACAGAATTGGGAATCTGAGACTGGAGCAGGAACCAAAACAGGGTTCCTTGAGGTCTCTGCTCCTAATGCGGCTCTTCGGCAGCCGGGACAAACGGCATCTCCCATGCAGGGATTACTGATCACCTTGGCACCTGCATTCCCACTCACACTCTGCCTGAACAACCATCCCAATACATTCCACTCCTCACCCCAACCAGCAATGATACAGCCCCAGTGGTTTCAGGGTGTGATGTGCTCCGAGCTCCTGCAAGCTGAAGGTGAGACCCGCACGCACAGCGCGGCCCACCTCGTATCACACGGCATGAGGCGAGTCACCTTCCCTGTCTCCCTCAGTCCCTCCTCCCCTCTGCCTCTAGCAAATTCCATCTGATAGGATGACCAGGTCCTCTCACACAAGGCAGTCTGAGCAAAATCCAGGCTGTACTTTGCCTACTGCATAGGTGACCCTGGAGACAACATCTCTTCCCTGTTCAGGACCCTGGCTCCCCTATGAGTGGAGTGGGTCTGGGGATAAATAAGGTACCATCCCTCAAGCCTGTGCACAGGGCCCGATCCAGAGTCAGTGATCAACACCTCGTACTGTGGTACAGCGCCAGGGTCTCTCCATAGAGTTGGAGATGCTGATCTCAGGCTCCCGTGGATAATGGTAGCTGGCTTCGCCCTCTGCAGTGACGCCATCGAGGCTGCTGCATCTGCCTCCTGAGCTAAGTCCGGTGATGAGGCCAAACCTCAGACGGCAGGATCATCAGGGCAACCGCAGGAACACGGCCTAGCAGACTCCGGCTTTGACAGAGCTCCAGAGAGGGATGGAGGAGCTGGGTCCCCAGCTATGTCCAACCAGGTAAGAGAACACCCCCAAATGGGTCAGCTCGGGAACCTCAAACCACACAGACTTCGTGACTATCTTGGAGGAATCTTTTAAAGCCTCAGTTTTAGCATTTGAGTACACACGGTGTGTGCAAGCCTTCTGCTGGCAAAGTGGATGCAGCACAGGGCTGTGAGTCACAGGATGCTACTGGACACCCAGCCCCTCTGTGACCAGCCACACACCGATGGCCAGTCAGGCAGCCCCTAAAAGGCTGGGTTTATGTTAATACTGAAAAGTTGCTATTGAGTTTATTCAAAATAATTATGTTCTGCCTGTAAAACACCAGGATTAGCCATCAGCTTGATGGTGGGACTGCCATGCCATTGGGTCTGCTTGTAAGCAGGGTATTCATACTTCGGAGGGTTCTATCTTCCAAAAACCCATAAGAACAACGCAATCTGCATCTGCCCAACACGGCAGTGTGGTGGCGCTTCAGGTCTGTGCATCATAAATCACTGCAGCCAGACAGTCCTCAAATTAGAAATGGCCTCGTCTATATTTCCAACGTGTTTAAAATTACACGGGCACATGCATCCCAGCTCTGTGTGTGCCGTGCACTTACCAAAAGCAAACAGTCTATTATGTGTGTGGTTTTGAAACTGTGTATAAATGACAAGCTGGAGCTTGTGTCTGTGTCTTCCATGGAGAACCTGTACTTGCCAGCTGAGGAAGGGGACACAGCCCTGCCCTGGGCAACGAGGAAGTTCAAGTCTTCCTCTGGCAGAGCATCCTCAGGGGCTTCCTGCAACACTGCTGGGGACACAGAAATTCTCCCCATGCCTCCTGTCGGCGGTCACCTATGCACACACCACTCCTGCCCGGTGGCCTGGCAGTCCCGTGCACTGCAGCCCAGCCCGTCCTCAGCATACCTGCACTCCCGGGGTTCTGCTGAAGCTTGTGTATGTCAGGGCCGTCTGCAAAAACTCCAGCTTTCCCAGCTGTGTGACTCCCATTGCCACCCACAGTATTTCTTCCTTATCACCAAGTCATGTCATTCTTTTTCTTTTTGTGTCATTTATTTATTTTTTTCCAAGAAACAGAAGAGAATCATTTGGTACAAGGAAGAAGACAAATGCTGCTGCGGTCTCTTCAAGGACACACACTGCAGGGTGTTTCCGCCAGGTCTCGGTCCTGCGCTCCCTACTCTGGACCAGTCCCCACTGGGAGGAGCGGACACCGACACTTACGGTGGGCAGTAGGCCAACTCCAGGGGACCGGGAAAAGGGATGGGGCAGCACCTGAATAGGACTTGACCCAGCCCCACGAGGCCAGCCCAAAGCTCAGCAAGGCCAGGGTGCCCAACGGCCCGTCCTGCCTGAGGGGGTGGTGTGCTGGTTCGATAGGGGCCCGCAAAAGATATGTCCACCCAAAGCCTCGGAATGTGGCCTTCTTTAAAATAGCGTCCTGACAGATGTAATCAAGTTAAAATCTTAAGATGAGATCGCCCTGGGTTATCCAGGTGGGTCCTAAGTCCAGCGACAAGTGTCCCTGCAAGAGATGCAGAAGAGGAGCCGTGTGAGGGTGAGGCTGAGATCCGAGTGATAGGCCACAAACCCAGGAGCTCCAGGAGCCACCAGAGCTGGAAGAAGCAAGGAAGCACCCCCCGCTAGAGCCTTTGGAGGGAGCGCGGCTCTGCTGACACCTGCATTAGGGACTTCTGGCTTCCAGAGCTGGGACTGAACAAGCTTGTTGCTTGAAGCCAGGCAGCTTGCAGCAGTTTGTGACAGTAGTCTCGGTAAACTCACACGGGCAGCAAGCAGGAATTCTGGGGCAGTATCAGCTCTCAGCCACTCCTTCCTGTTCAAAGGGCTCCTGCGTCCTCAGAGGCTGAATGAGTCTGTTCTCACACTGCTATGAAGATATAACTGAGACTGGGGAATTTATAAAGGAAAGAGGTTTAATTGACTTACAGTTCCGCAGGGCTGGGGAGGCCTCAGGAAACCTACAGTCATGGTGGAAGGCGAAGGGGAGGCAGGTACCTTCTTCACAAGGCGGCAAGAGGGAGGAGTGCAGGGGAAACTGCCATTTATAAAACCATCAGATCTCATGAGAACTCACTCACTATCATGAGAACAGCATGGAGGAAACCACGCCCATGATCCAAACACCTCCCACCTGGCCCCTCCCTGACACATGGGGATTATGGGGATTACAATTCAAGATGAGACTCGGGTGGGGACACAGAGCCGAACCATGTCATAAGCTGTCCTTTTGACCTCTGATAAAAGAACAATGAAAAGTCTCACTCACGTCAGAACAGAAATTAGGTCCCCAGATATGCCTGCCGATTTATTTTCAATTATCTCCTCTGTAAAATGCTTTTTGCAGGATGATCACTTCATGTTTACCATGCATTTTGAGATTTGGGGTTAAACGAGATTACAACAATTTAACTATAAGTGTAACTAGTAGTTATGATTACCCCATCTTCAATAGGCCGATAAGCAGATTGCCTCGTCTACTAGCTCACTGCCCCATCTGTTTGCTCAGTTGGGATACTGGTTTCTTTTTATTATTATTATTATTATATTAGTTGACACGGGTTCTTGCTCTGTTGCTCAGGCTGAGTGCAGTGACAAGATCTCAATTCACTGCAGCCTCAACCACCTGGGCTCAAGTGATTCTCCCACCTCAGCCTCTCGTGTACCTAGAACTACAGGCATGTATCACTATGCCCAGCTAATTTTTGTATTTTTAGTGAAGATCAGGTTTCACCATATTTCTCAGGCTGGTCTTGAACTCCGGGCTCAAGCAATCCACCAAGCTCAGCCTCCCAAAGTGCTGGGTACAGTCGTGAGCCACCACACCCAGCCTGACTATTGGTTTCTTATGGCTGCTGTCACTAACCACCACACACTTGGACAACATAGATGTAATCTCCTACAGTTCTGGAGGTCAGAGTCCCAACATCAAGATGTCAGTAGGGCTGTATTTCTTTTGAAGGCTTTAGGGGAGAATCCTTTTCCTGGCCTTTTTCAGCTTGTAAGGGCCACCTGCATAGCTCATGGCCCATCTTCATTCAAGCACAGAAGCATAGCATCTTCCTCCATCCATTACACCTTTCTCACTGACCCTCCCCCTGCAATCCCGTTTCCTTCCTCACATCTCCTTCTCTGGCTCTGACCCTCCTACCTCCCTCTTGGAATGACTACTGTTACTACGTTGGCCCACCTGCACAATCTCCTGTCCAGGAAAATCTTTCTACCAGGAAAACCTCCTATCTTGGCTTATCCTTGTCTTAACCACATCTACAAAGTTCCTAAGGTCGTGTAAGGCGATCTATTCACAGGTTCCAGGAATTGGATGTGGACAGCTTTGGGGTCATTATTCCGCTGACCACAGTTGACTGAGTCAAGGGTTTAATCCATAATCACAAAGGGAGAGAGTCATAAAGAAAATCTGGAAATAGGGAATGGGAAACATAATGAGTTTAAGGGAGAGAAACACATTGAATATGAAGACACTGCTTAACATTCTCATATTTGACTAAGTATGAGTTTTGAGAGCCGTGATTCATTACAGTGTGGTGTAGTTAATTCTCTAACTTCAGGAATGAAGCCATGTGCTGAGTTTTTCTAAAGGGCCTCTTAATATAGATGAATGATCTAATTGCAAGTAACGCAACCATGCTAGTGTTATGTAATAAAAAAGCCTTCAGTATTTTAGATAAATACATACATGGCTAAGTTACTGACAGTTGCTCCAATGGCCTCCAGTGAACCACACCTCAAAAAACTCATGCCATTGACTTGGGCTTGGTTGTGGCACTGGCTTTAACCAGCCAGACATCAGCTTCATGTTGGGGTGTGTTCTTTTGGATCTCTCACTCTTGGGAACCTCCCTCTTAGAACTCAATATCCATGCCATAAGAAGCCCGACCTCACCACCAAAAAAGGTGAACATAGAGGAAAACCAAGGATCCTGCAACAACCCCAGCTCCTCCAGCTCCCAGCCACAGCCAGCACCACCTCACCAGCCACATGGGTAAGCCACCTCGGAAGTGGATCTGCCAGCCCCAAGTGAAGCCCTTGTCATCCCATTAAGCCCTAACCAAATCAGAGTAGTGGGCAAACAAATGGTGGTTGATCTTTTAAGCCACTAAGATTTATCTTCCTTCTTTTCAAGGGACAGGGGGTGAATAGGGTGTTACCCAACAAGAGACAACAGAAACCACTTCTTTCATTCTCTCTCTTCCTTCTTCCTTTCTTTCTACACATCTACCTATTGTCAAACAGTGCACTAGTTATCCACTGCTAAGTAACAAATTACCCCTGAACTTAGTGGCTTAAAACAACAAATCTCTATTGTATCAAAGATGCTGTGGGCCAGAAATTTAGGCAGGACTTAGCTGGGTGCCTCCCAACCAGGGTCCCTTACAGGCTGCAGTAAAAGAATTGCTCAGGTCAGTCATCCAGGCTCCACTGGGAAGCACCTGCTCCCAAGCTTGAAGGCTTCTGACCAGAGCCCCCCGTCTCTTGCCACGTGGGCCTCTCTGTAGGACAGCTCCCCACGTGGTAGGCGATGGCCTTTCTGAATACAGCAGCTCCACCAACCTGTTCCAGTCAGACTATGAAGAGAAACAGCTTCTGTCTTAGCTTTATTCTGGGTCTCTCTCTCACCTTTACCTTCATACAGGAACTATTTGACCTTTAATTTTTATCTAAGTAATGTAAGTACATACATTTAAATTTTTATGTTAAAAATCAATGCAATCTAGAGTGTTGGTGCAATAATCCAATGGTAATTCACAGTATGTAATAAGGTCATTCTGTACTTCAGATGGCCCTGGACCAAAGTGGTATAGCAACAGATTCCTAGAAACTAACTTGGATGCAGGATCATTTTAGGATCATAAAAATAAACATAGAGTGGTACCCTTTAAGGGCCAGCGACATTCTTCCCATCATAACAGGAGAAAGTTGATGTGTATCTGGATCCTAGAAACAACTGAAACTTGGCTAACAGCTGTGCTAAGGCCTCAGAAAGCAAAGTGGTGAGCATGAGTGTGAAGAAAGTACACTACCACTGATCCAGTGACATCAGCAAGATACCCACGAAGACAAAGCTACTGAACTGAAAGTCCCTGCAAACGGCCTACCCTCAGGTTCCAAATAGGTTGAGGCCAGAGGGAATGAATGACTGAGTCAAGACCATTTTGAACTCAGGTCTTTTTTTGGAGCTGAAACATGCAGGGTATTCTGGAAGGATCATTTTACATCCATCCATCCACCCATCCATCCATCCTTCCCTCCATCCACCCATCCATCCATCCACCTATCCAACCATCCGTCCATCCAACCATCCGTCCACCCATCCATCCGTCCATCCATCCATCCACCCATCCCTCCATCCACCCATCCATCCATCCACCCATCCATCCATCCATCCATCCATCCAATCATCCATCCACCCATCCCTCCATCCACCCATCCATCCATCCACCCATCCATCCATCCATCCATCCATCCAATCATCCATCCACCCATCCCTCCATCCACCCATCCATCCATCCACCCATCCATCCACCCATCCATCCATCTACTCATTCAACCATCCATCCATCCATCCATCCATGCATCCATCCAACCATTCATCTGCATTCACCATTTCAGCTACTGAGCTCCCAGCCAGCTGACCAGAATTACCTGTGGATTATAAAGTATGGATGTACAGATGGGTGACGCCAATAACTCCCTGATGAATACTCTGGGGGAGAAAACAGTCCTTCCAGAATCCAATGCGTTTGTGACATTTAATTTTTGCCTACTCACAAACTCACTTTGTACACTTTGTCTTGGTCACTGCCAGACCCATGCAAGATTCTTTAAACACCCAGATTTACTTGTGTTATAGAATCTGAGGCCAAATGTATACATCAGTTTGCTCATTTACTTAATAATTGATATGTACTCATTACATCTCAGGCACTGTAATAAGTGCAGGGTAGAGTAGTGGACAAGGTTGGTGTGGTCCAGGCTCTTAAGGAGATTATAGTCTTGAAGGTCAGACACTTTCTCTGTAACTCTGAGAGTTACCTTCGATACTTACTAGATATCAAAGGAGAGTTTGACAAACAGATCAACACTGGTTGGAGGTGTCAGAGAAGGTGAAAAAACAAAATGACTTTTACACTGCAACCTGAAAGGGGCACAGGTGGGCCAGGTAAAGAGGTGAGTTATATGGAGGTTCAGTGGTCTGGGAGGATGAAATACTAGTATGACTGGGGCAAAATAAATAAATAAAATCAAGTTAATGGGATACTTAGGAGACGCAGCAATGGCAATGACACCAGGGCAGGGGAAGAGAGAGGGACAGAAAGGAGGCAAAGATGATATGAACAGATAAAAGTTCGTGCCACTTTCTGAGGGAGACACAGAGGGAGACTCGGGTGGGAAAGCTATCTGTGTAATTTTAGAGACACTGAGTTTGAGCTTCCGGGAGAACAGCCAAGAGGAGAAAAAATGGAAGTTGGGTTACAGGAGTGTAGGCCTCATTTAGGCTGGGCTATAAACCTAGAATCTCAGCACAGAATGGTAACTGGTGCCAGGAGATAGATGAGCTTGGCCAGGGAGAGGGTGGGTAAGGAAAGATGCCTCGAGGAGCCCAGCACTGAACCTCTGCTGGAGCATGCTGTTTAGAAGTCCCTCGAGGAGCCCAGCACTGAACCTCTGCTGGAGCATGCTGTTTAGAAGTCCAGGAAAAAGAGGGCTCTCCTGAAGCTGAGCTGGTGAAATGAGGCCTAGACTCAGCATTTTAATAAGCTCCTTCGTGGTTTTGCCACGAGTAGGCAGAAGCCTGCCTTGGAGAAACTCATTCAAATAGAGCTTGGATAATGCAGACCCTCAGCTAATGTTGACTGAACAAACGTGTTTTGTAATTACATATATTGTCCAGTTTTCTGTATCAATGCATACAGGTCTTCATCCATTCATTCATGTTAGTCATAGCACAGTTATCCAGGAAATGGATAAACCATTGATTTATCTAAGCCATTGTTAATGGACATTCAATGTAACATTTTTTTCTTTATAAACAATGTAACAATTAACACCTGCCCATTCTTCTGCTGGGTTATTTTTCTTATTTGTGAAAGAGTTCTGCATAGTGGTTATTAAGTTCCTTGTGATATGTATAAAAAGGATCACAACTGGGCTCAGTGGCTCACATTTATCATCTCAGCACTTTGGGAAGCCAAGGAGGGAGGATCACTTGAGGCCAGGAGATTGAGACTAGCCTGGGCAATATACTGAGACTCTATCTTTACAAAAGGAAGACAAAAAACATTAGTCAGACATGGTAGTGCACACCTATAGTCCCAGCTACTCAGGAGGCTGAGGTGGGAGTATCCCTTGAGTCCAGAAATTCAAGATTACAGTGAGCTATTATTGTGCCACTGCACTCCAACCTGGGCCACAGAGTGAGACCCTGTCTCTAATAATAATTAAAAAAAAGGATCTTTTTTAGTTTTTCTGCCTTTTGAGTTTATGGTGTTTTTAGCCTTATGTTATTTTTTTTCCTAATTTAGCTATATAGCCAAATGTATCAATCTTTTCCTTTCTAACTTCTTAGATTTGTGGTACATTTAAAAAGTTTAAGAAGTGGTACATCGGCCACCTAACATCACCTGAGTCTTGACAGGACCAAGGGCTGTATATTCTGTCCAACTCCCTTGGAACAATGGCACCTCTGTCACTCCGACAGATGGGTCACCTCTATGCAGGTGAGTGGCAGGAAACAGAGCAGGCTCACGTGGCTATGCAGGGTAAGCCTGTGACCCTGTTTGTAGCCAGCACCTGTATCGCCACTGACTGTAGAACTATTTTACTGAGGCATCCATACATATTTGATAGGATTCAAAAATGGAAATAACACAGAAAATTAATAAAACTAATCAGTGGCGTTACCCATACTCCCCAGAGATGAGCACTTGCCCTTGTAACTAACAACACCTGGCTATTTCAGGACTTGAGGGCAATAGACAGGCATCACAATCCTAATCAAGTGTAACTCCAATAGCTCAACTTCCAGGAATTTACCCTAAATCATAATTGAACAAGCGGAAGATGTTAGGTCAAAGACACTAACTTCTTATTAGTGAAAACCTGTGACCCACACAGGTACCCAATGGGAGCTGATGAACTAAGCCCAGAAGAGCCACAGATACTTGTGACATGGTGGGCAAAGGCCCAGCTCTCCCACTCAGCTGGGTGACCCAAGCAGGTGCCTCAGGTCCCTCATCTGTAAGCCTCACTGGTTTACCGTGGGAATTGAGGCAATGCATAGAACGTGCTTAAACTGTCCAGCATGTAAATAACATAACTGCTGTTAACATATTAATGGAACACTAAATATTAAAATTACGTGGGAGGAACTTTATTGAGTTGCCTAGATGTCATGGCATCCTGTAGAATAACACAGGTTACCAACTCATGTATATAGTAATAATCCCACATCTAGTTACTCAGTGTTGTGTGTGTGTGTGTGTGTGTGTGTGCGTGCATCTGTGCACAAAGAAAAACGTCTAGATGGGTGAAAATCACAGTATCAACAATTGGGCAGAAATACGATTTTTGTAGCTATATTTTTCAGTTTTCTGTAATGAACCCTTCTGATTGTATACCCAAAAAGATAAAGAATGTTCTAGTTCTGTGTAAAGGTGGGGCTTAATTTTTGCTTTTCCATTCTGACTCAGAGGCAGCACAGATTACCAAGAGCAGTGATACAGGCTCAGGCCCTGTTTGAATCCGCACCAGCCTCATGGTTCAGCGGTGTCCTTGGGCATAACAAAAATCAGTGGGCCCGGGGCTGTTTGCCTGATCTCTGTCTGGAGGAAGAAAGGGATGGGGAAGAATAGATCAGAAGCAAAGTAGGGATTGGCAACGAACTGCCTGGCAGTGGGCAGGGGTGATGTGAAGAAGCTTATCGAAATGGTTGATTCCGCCCCAGGATGGCTCTCATCATCATTCTTTTAACCAAAACGAGGTCTTTGAGAGGAAGAGATGAAGGGCCAAGAAAGAATGAGGCCAGGTGTGTGTGCCTGAACCCAAGCTCCTCCGGGTGGAGAGGCCTGGAAGACAGCGGCAGTGACAGTCACAGCATCCCTTGCCGAGTGTCAGACGTGGCCTGGAACCCTCCAGTGCTCTCACGTTGACATCAATTCCGAGCTACGCAGATTCCTCAGCAACTCAGGGGATTTGAAAATGATGGGCACTTATGACTAACAGGAATGGCAGGTGGGGTGGAAAAAGGAGACCTTGCTGTGAACTCAGGGGCATGTGGCCTGTCACAGCATCGAGAGGCTTCAACACCTATTCATTGCCTGGGGACCCACTGTGGTGGTGTCATCACTGATGAGAATCTGGTGATACACCAGGCAGTGCATCCATATACCCAAACTTTTACTCAAAAAAAGACTGGTGAATATTACAGAATGTGTGACAGCTACACCTGTCCCCACTGGGCCTAGGTCCACAGACTCCCATGCTGTGGGGCTATTTCCACCAGCAGCCAAATATGCATCTCTGAGTCACCCACTCCATCTTCCCAAGGCTCAAACATCAGGATTCGAACAGCCCGAGGCCAGCCGAATAACTCAGTCCCAGGATACGTAGAAGAGCCCCCACTGCCGACACAGCCTCTATGTTTCAGAGCCCAGGAAGAGGGGACTGCGAATACCCTGGACCCACCAGGAGCCAGCAAAGAGGGAGGCGAAGCTGCAGGGCTTTGGGCACGCTGTTTAAGCCCTGGTGCCCCAACTTCAACATGAGTAATATAAAGAAAGCCAGACCCTGCAGGGCTGGTGAGGGCCAGCTGAGTGGATGCAGGTGAAGCGTGTGGCAAGAGCCAGCGAGCCATGTGCCCACAGGGCCCTGGTGCAGCAGCCAACAGTCAGCATCTTTATGCTGGAAAAACCAGGCGGACAGGGACTGCGGGCACCGGACCTGCCGGACAGGGAACTACTCTTCCCTAACAGAAACTCTTCCCCTGGGTAGGAGTCCTTTTCTACTGCTTTTGGAGAGAACAGAACTGCTAATGAGGGACCAACTTCCTAAGGGGCCAGGTCCCTGACTCGGGAAATACAACCCTTCTGGGGAGTCTTCTGGACTGGGTTGTGTCCCCACAAAACTCCAGTGTCAAAGCCCTAACCCCAGGACCTGAGAATGTGACTGTATTTGGCTGTATTTGGAGACGGTCTTCAAAGAAGTAAGTTAAAAATGGGTCTTTCAGGCAGATCTTAATACCACCTAACCAGTGTCCTTAGATTCCAAAGAGATTAAGACACACAGAAGAGACACCAGGGCTGTGACACACACAGAGGAGCGGCCATGTGAGGACACGAAGAGCAGGTGGCCATCTGCAGGCCAGGGAGGCCTCGAGGGAAACCCACTCTGCTGGCACCGTCATCTTAGACTTCCAGCCTCCAGAACTGTGGGAAAATAAATGTTTGTTGTTTAAACCACCCAGAATGTAGTGTTTTCTTCTGACAGCCCTGGCTAGGATCTAGGCTGGTTCAAGATCAATCGTAGGAGGCAAATCAATGCAGATCCCCTGGCCCCATCCTAAAGCCTGCAGCTTAATAGGTCTGAACTGGGCCCCTACCTTGCTAACCAGCCTGCCCAGGCCATTCCAACACAGGGGTCTACAGGTGGAGCCCAGCATAGGCCACGCTAGGGCCTCAACTCCTACAGATCACAGAAACAGCGCCACCTGCAGTTCATGAGAAATGCAGTTCTCAAGCCCCGCCCCAACCAACCAGGTACTCTGCAGGGCGTCCTTCAAGAGTGTCAGTAAACTGGTGTTCCACAGCCCCTAGGAAAGGGGTTGTAGAAAACATTGGAATTCTGCGTTTTGCTTTAGCTTTTCCTGCCTAAATGCCTAGAGAACAAATTTTCTTATGAATATTACCAACCCTCTGGGAAAGTAATAATTGACTGTTTACAAGACACACTGTATTATATTATAAAAATATTACAAAAATAATTACATGGAATAAGCCACTTAGTTTATTGTACGCATGTCTAATTGAAATCCATGAAAACAGTTACATTTAAAACATTATGCACTATACTTGAAAATGTAAACTATAATACCAATTTAAGTATTTTCCACATTAAACCGATTTTTCTTTTAAAAAAATTTTTCCTAGTCTTTTAGCTTTCTGACACAATAAAATGGAACAGAGAGAGTACAGTAAAAGAAAAATATTAGGTAGAATGTTGTAAAACTTTTAATTTACCCATCATATTTAACATTTCCAAGCCTGTTTTCCTGCGCCCCATCTGCCTGCAGAGAGAATGATCCCCATGGTGACATGGAGTCACCACTCTGAGAGCCAGACGACGCCGGATGGACAGAGAAGCTGCTGGAACAGCAGTGACACAGCTCCGCTTCTCCTCTAGCCCCGCTGTCCCCTGAGGCCAAACAATGAGGACAGAGGGGCTGAGGGGCGTAACAGGGCCCAGTCCCACGTCAGCAGGAAAGTGGCGTCAGTGCTCCAGTCCCAGCCTTAGGCAGCATCGCAGTCACGGGGATCTTCGCAGAGGGAGGGTGAGCCGGTTAAGAAGGTGGGTGATCCTCCCCCCGGATGCTTCGATACTTAGCCATGTCTTCCGGAAATACTTTAGAAAGTTCTTGAATCAACAGGCTTTTAAATTTCTACAAAGAAAACACATTTTCAAAGGCGCTCTCTACTTCAACACTCCAATAGCTATTTAAAATATGCCTTTTGGAAGTTTAAACACATGGCCCGCTAAGCAAAACAGGGCCACGGGACTGACCTGAGACTTCCACTGATCTCAGAGGAAATGACACCAATGGCAACATATGCAAAAAGAAGCGAAACAGCACGGCCCCAGGCGTCACCGCCAGCAGCACGATTCTGCACTGCCCAAAGGCATCAGTGTGACAGGAGCCTGCTGCAACTGTAAGCCACGTCCCTGGGGGCCCAGTGGCTGTGTTCACATGGAGAGAGACGTTTCTGCTGGCCAATATAATTCTCACTCAGCTTTACCAAGGGACCAGATCAAAACCATCACCCCTCGCTTCTGATAAAGAGTACACTAGGCACTAAAGGTGATACTGGATGCAACAACTCCTCAATCCCAAATGGACAAACAGAGATGAGGTGTGGGCATCATACCAGCAACTCTAACAAAACACCACTTCCAAGGTGTGCTGCTTACCACCAGGAGGGGATCGTCTGCATGGGATTCTGGAAGCCCTGTGGCCTGCCTGTGACTAGGCAGGTCTCCTTCTGACAGCTCCTCCCCCTGCTCCTCCCACTTGGCCAGAGCACCAAGAGGCCACTCTATGACCATCCCTGCCTGCGCACATCGGCCATGGCTGAACACATGTGTCCCAGTCTGGCACCAGGCATCAGTGGGAACAGGACATTCGCGTCCCCTGTGATCCTGGAGCTCAAGAAGCTGGCAGAGGAGACAGAGCAAACAGAAAAAATAAAAGGTAAATCTTGACCAGGATTCTCAAGAAAAGCAGCTTTAGAAAAGTCTGGTCCCAAAGGCTTCTGTGAGGAGGCGAAATCATCTGAGACTGGAAGGACAGCACATGGAAGAGCTCTAGGCGGAGAAGATAGCAGGAGAAAAGAACACAAACGGAAGACTTGAAAACCAGGCCAGCGTAGATGGAAGGAGAAGGAAGGGGCAAGTGGTGTGAGCGGGAGGAGAGGCAGGCTGGGCTCCCTGCTGCACACAGCCATCAGTCACAGTCACATGGAGCCAATAGAAATGAGCGGCTGTGAAGTCCAAACAAAGAAACCAAACACCAATTTGAACCACATTTGAGTCAATTTAAGAAAAAATTATTTCACGTTCAAGTGCAAAGAGTTATCTACATCTCATCAAGGCAAAGAAAAACTAAGCAGATGATCTGCTGGAGAATTTCATGACAGTGGATATGGTAAAAAGAAGTTTGGCGGTCAGAAGCTGAATGAAGAGAAAAATCAATATTCGAGAATCCTCTAAACCAAAGAACTATGACTACAGGGGAAGCCTTCAACAGTAGGAATTACTACAGAAACAGAAAGTATCAATGCAATAAAAGTGCGTCTTAAAAAAATGAAAATAATCACAGCCAGTGAGAACTACCAATCACAAAAATTACCCTGGATTTTCTTAAGAGTAAGATTAGCGTATGTTTTTAATGCTACACACAGATCACTCATATCTAATTGTACTTACTGCCTATTACACAATTCAGAAATCCCAATGTGTAAAATTATGAAATAGTCAATATTCTAGCAAGTATGGAAAAAAAATGACAGTCTCTTAACCAAATTTCACTGAGAAGGCATCTCTTCCCAGTGTATTTCTGACACTCCTTAGAGTCTTACCTTCATGGTGTCAATCTTGCCTTTAACTTGCTCATTTTTAGCTAGAGCCCTCTCCAGGCACTCTTTGGTGTAGAGTTGGGGGTTTCGACCTTGATCTATATATCTGAAAACATGAAACATTTCAATTAGCATTCCCATATTCCCATGACTGACACGTATTCTCTCAGCTTTCTGAAAGATACGGGGGAAAAATGGTCAGGTATGTATAACTGCACATGGCCTTGTTTAGACAAAACTGAGTCTAGGAACTGGAGGAATTAAGACTCCTTCATTTACATAAGTACAGATAATCTGATCTCATTACTTCTGACAATATGAACAGCTCATAAAATCAAGTAATGATCACTTATAAACCAAAGCACACTCACAAGCCGTATCACTTTACATTTGTTTAGCATTTGCACTTTTCAAAATTCGTTCATGCTATTATTACCTTTTTGATTCTTATAACAGCCTGTATGGTAGGGCAACTCTTGACAAAAGAAGAAACTAAATGAGCTCCAGGGGTTCAGGCCTGGGTGACACAGGGGGACCCTGCTACGATGCGGTCTCCACTCCAGGTCAGCCCCGCTGCTTGGCAAACGCTCTGTGGAGGAGCTTCAGGGGAAACGAACTGAGAGCTACAACCACTAGAGTCCCAGCAGCCACGGCCCCAGGATCAGTTTACAAACCACCCCCCACCTCCCACTGCTTTAAAAAGAACAGGGGGCTTCTTTTTAAAGCAGTGGGATGGTTTGTAAAATGATACCACTTCACTAAACATACTACTTCATTAAATACACCTAAGTAGTTTAAATATAACAGAGACATTCTGGCCAACTATTTCTAAACAGCAGAAAGCTGTTACTTAGAATTTCTGACACTTTCCCCAGAAATTATCTTCATTATCCTAAAGACTTAATTAAGCATACTGTCTAGATCAGTATCTAAATTTTACCAAGAGCAGGCCACCTGCCTATTTCTGTACACTAAAGAAATCTTATCATTCAACTAAATTGAATCATTCATTATTTAAAACAGAAACAAAAACTGAAAACTCCACTTTAGCTTTTTTTATAATTGAGGCCAAAAATACATAATCACTTCAGAATAAAGATATCATTAGGTTACTACTAATGGTATAAAAAACAGTAGGCTTGACAGATAGCAAAAGATAAAAACATTGCAAGCTCTAGAAATTCTATTTCATTTCAGTGTTTTTGAAATAATATAAAGTAGCCAATTATGGTTAATTCTAAACAAAATCTATCCATTTCTCAAGAAAACCTGACAGGCTCACAGAATAAGGTTGACCATGTCACCTGACAGCCGTTTCTTCAACAGCACAGACATCCTGCTCAGACTTGATTCTTTTAATACCCAAGGGTGGAACCCATTCCTGCCCATATACAAAGTCCTGGAGACAAGGGCCAAGCTCTTTTCATCTTAGCTAAAGACACAGTTGGTGTGTATGAAAACGTATATGCTGAAAAGGCCACCTGGAGACCTGGAAATTCCGTCTACATTGGGTAGACATCGGCAGCCGGTTTGCAGATGAACTCCCAGCATCTGCTCTGTATTAGGGCTCACTGGCATCCTCCTCCTGATACCCCAGGTCAACCTCATCCATCCCTGGGCCCAGCACTTCCTTCTGCCCTGAAGCAATCTGTTCTGATCAGTCTCCATTTGTTCTGCTTCAGAAGATACAGGTAGTTACCTGGCACTTGTCACCCTGTGCATCCCCGCATTCATTACCAGAGAAGCACAAAGGACGCTGCATTCCTGGACTCAGGCAGAAAGCCAAAGCCAAGAGTACTCTCAGGCGTAAAACCTTCACTCCCACCTGAAGTCAGACGTCTCAGTGGTGCCCACTGAGCACAGGTAGGGAACATGTGGCGAAGTCATCAGCAGGTGAACAGAAGATCAGAAACCAAGAAAACCACCTCTGTACCTGCCCTGTCTCTGTAGGCTGCTGCTGCACTAGAACTAGAACTTGGATCTCTGACCTTTTGGAATGGAAAACCACCATAATTTTTTCCCTTTACCGCTCAAGGAAATCTAGTGATTTACATTTGCAGTTTTGCTGCAAGAAATACTAAAATGTTCTTGCTGTTCTGAGCCAGCACCAGGAGGGAGAGGCTGCTTTGCACTGGTCAAGAAAGTGTGAGTCCGGGGTTTCGTCTTAACTCTGACACTTATTAGGTAAACAACCTGTTGCAGTTACTTATCAGCTCCTTCACGTGTGAAATCAGAGATGTGACTAAATCAATGTGATAAAACCTGGATTTCAAAAACCTAAAAAGCTTATTCCTGTATGTGTTCTCAGGACTATAACTGTGATAGGTGCACATACTTGGAATAAGAACCCTTTCTTTCCTCCTTTGACAGAGCAGCTGTTTCCATCTCTCAGAACTAGCACTCCACAGGCAGTTTGGGAACATCAAACCAGAATGCTTTTCAGGTTTCTTCTGGCTGCCATTTTTTAAAAATGTATAATATAGCCCTCATAAGACTTTTCACCTCTTAAGGAAAAAAGGAAGTTTTGTGATTTAGCCTAAGCAGGACTTTGAAAATCTATGATGTTTTTCATGTATTTAATAAGCTTTTATTTATATGTAACTTTTTTCAACAATACAATATTAAGGAAATTCTTTTTTAGTTTTGTAATCCCATTAAAATGTTAAGTTCCATGAGGACAGGTATTTTTGTCTATTTTTTTTGCCATTGGCACATCCCCAGCACCTAGGCTGTGCCTACCACACAGCAGGCTCTCAAATGTCAGTGACGAAGAAGTCATGACACCACACCACAACTGAACAAGATTTATACCCAAGACTAACATCAAGAATGTTACTTACTCAAAAACTTCTAACGGTACAGTAATATCATGAAGCTGCTGTCTGCACTTATCAATATCCTGTAAGCCAGTAACGATAAAATTCCTAGGGGAAAGGCAAAAACACAGTCATCCGGTTAATTTCACTTACTAAGCCCCACCCTCAGAGCTACCACCCACAGAGCTACCCAGCCAACTGGGCTCCACACATGCTCTCCTCACACTTGGGCGGGTTACACATGGCCCTGACCTCTTTGGTTAGTTACAGGACTCCTAGGACACCTTTAGAGTTACAAGATACTCTTAAATGTTTGTTACTTCCCTTCTAAACTAGAAATTGCAAGTAAGGGGGATTAAGAGGGAACCTGATGAAAAATATGAACCTTCTCTCAAAAACAATGACCTGACTGAGCATATGACTGTGTGTGCGGTATCAGCGAACACATACGGCAGCGGAGAAATTCCATTTGACCCAGCAATCCCATTACTGGGTATATATCCAAAGGATTATAAATCGTTCTACTATAAGGACACATGCACACGAATGTTCATTGCAGCACAGTTTACAACAGCAAAGACCTGGAATCAACCCAAATGCCCATTGATGATAGACTGGACAGGGAAAATGTGGCACATATACACCACGGAATATTATGCAGCCATCAAAAATGATGAGTTCGCGTCCTTTGTAGGGACATGGATGAACCTGGAAACCATCATTCTCAGCAAACTGACACAAGAACACAAAATCAAACACTGCATGTTCTCACTCATAGGCGGGTGTTGAGCAATGAGAACACATGGACACAGGGAGGGGAGCACTATACACTGGGGTCTGTTGGGGGGAAATAGGGGAGGGACAATGGGGGTTGGGGAGTTGGGGAGAGATAGCATGGGGAGAAATGCCACATGTAGGTGAAGGGGAGGAAGGCAGCAAATCACACTGCCACGTATGCACCTATGCAACAATCTTGCATGTTCTTCACATGTACCCCCAAACCTAAAATGCAATAAAAAAAAAATAATAATTTAAAAAAAAAAAAAGGCTGAGTGAAAGCAAGCCATCCTGCGTGGTTTAGCTTTCTCTCCTCTCTGGGCCCCTCCTACACCAGCCGGCTGGCCTGGCTATTCCCACAACACTGGGTATGGAACCTCGGCTGCAATATTTTGCATGTCCGTGCCCCATATAAAGCCCTTCTCGAAAGTGCTGTACTTTCATCTGCCTTTGCTCCATCCCAGGGCCTAGCGCCACGACCAGCACAAGGCTGTTGCCAAAATATAATAATTAATAAACGTTCCGTAACCTTCCTCACCACCACCTCCCGCCAGTTCCTCCACTGTCAGGCCTCTGCAGCAGGTGGCTTCGGATTGTCACCTTCTGAGGCGTAGTTTAGGGCGCGCACTCACTGTGGAGCCTGCCTCCCCTCAGGGGACAGGGACTGAACTCCCAGAAGGGCTCCAGGAGGAAAGGCTGGGAGGGGTCACACATGAGAGAACAGAAAGCATGATTCCCTTGATAGGGAAACGGAAAGTACATCATCCGGCCATGATTATGTCTCCAAACGGGCCCCAAAGAGGTTCCCCTAACCAAGTTGGGAAGGAGACGGTTGGCAACAGGCGGCAGCGCGGGTCCCGCCCTCTGAACACAGCCAGGAAAGACGCCCCGGGCTCCGGGACCAGACCAGAGGGCTGGTGGGGCAGGAGCAGAGGTCAGGCTCGCTCTGCCTCCCTGGATCCCCGCTCCCCGAGCACATGCTGCCAGGCCAGGCCCTGGGGAGACGCCGGCAGCCTTGGGCCGCCACTCACAGCTTCTGGTTGAGTCCGGCCTGGCTGCTGGGCTGGAAGTCACTGACGATGATGCCGAGCTGCCGAATGTTCTCCACGAACTTCTCCAGGTGCTCCTCTAGGTGATCAAACTTCTCCGCCATCGCCTCGGCCCGACCCCGCCAGCACAACCTCAGCCAGCAGCGCCGCAGGCGGGCCCTACGCTCCCTCTTCCTGCTTCCGTCCGGACAGATACCACTTCCGTTTCCTCTGGGGGCGCGCGGGCGAACTGTTGGGGGCGGAGCCTGGTTGTCGGAACGGGCTCTTTGGGGGCGGGGCCTAAGGGCGGGGAGGGGAGGGGAGGGCCTAAGGGCGGGGCCGGGCGGGCTTTCGGGGATGTGGTCTGGATACCTAGGATGCTTCCACGCGCAGCGGGGCGAGTGCTTACACTCACATCAGACCTGCCTCGGTGTAATGGAGCATCTTCAAGCAACACACACTTGGATGAAACTCCTATAGTTTGTATGAAGGACCAATAACGGTAGTCTCCCCGACCCTCTACCAGAACCCTAGGGATCAGCGCAGGCCTCCCTCCTTTCCTCTTATGTGTAATCGGCGCCACCTCTCCTAGCTCTTGCCGCTAACCCTGCTTCCCAGACCCCTGCTGCCTTCCTGGGTAAGGCCCTCACCTCCTCAGGCCAACCAAACAGCGCCCTATGGGGTTGCCCTGTCGCTGAAAATAACCTCCCCTCCTTCACAGAGCTTTTAGTAAATTGCCGTTTATCCATTGAAATTCAGTTTTGATCATCTCACTCTTACGCTTAAGAAACTTTTCTGCCTGATTTCCTATGATATCTGACATCTCCCCCAGCCTGTTTAAATTACTCAAGTGATTTCTTCTTTTATTGAATACATCTGTGGCCTGTACTTTTCAGTGCAAAGTGAAGGAACTCCTTTGCTAGATAATCTCCAAAGTCTCTCCCAGCTGTGACCAGAAATGGACACCAAGAGAAGGTAAGTGACTTACCAAACTTATGGAATTAGGGCACTCCAGCTGGTATGGTAGGCTGGACTGATACACGGAAATGTTACATAAAATACTTCTCTCCTGGTTTAAAACAATCAACTTTAGGGAATTGTAAAACAAAGTGGAGGCTGGGCGCCGTGGCTTACACCTGTAATCCCAGCACTTTGGGAGGCCAAAGCTGGTGGATCACCTGAGGTAAGGAATTTGAGACCAGCGTAACCAGTATGGTGAACCACCCCCACCATCTCTACTAAAAATTCAAAAATTAGTCGGATGTGGCAGTGTGCGCCTGTAGTCTCAGCTACATAGGAGGCTAAGACAGGAGAATTGCTTCAACATGGGAGACAGAGGTTACAATAACCTGAGATTGTACCATTGCATTTCAGCCTGGGCAACAGAGCGAGGAGACTCTGTCTCAAAAAAAAAAAAAAGGTGGAAATAAAAAATTTTTAAAGTTATTGGGGAGGGGTAGAGGCATGGAGTGAATGGCCTTACTCAATTTTCATAAGTAAGAAAGAGATAGATAATTGATGGAACTTAGGCTTTGGTAAGCATGTATTTTAAAAATTTAAGGGTATCTCTTTGCTAGTATATATAATTCTCAAACTAGTAGAGAGGCAGAAGGGAGTAAAGAAAACACAGTTAACCCAATAGAAGGCAAGAAAAGGAGGGGATAAAGAAGCAAAGAACAAGTATGGAAAATGAAACGCACAAAATAAAATGCAAAAATTAAAGGAACACAACTCAATAGCAAAAAAAACAAAAGAAACAATTTTTAAATGGGCAAAGGACCTGAACAGGTACTATTCAAAAGAAGATATAAAAATGACCAGCATAAGTGCTCAGCATCACATATCATCAGGGAAATACAAATTAAAAGCACAATGAGACATCACCTTACACTGTTAGAAGGGCTATAACCAAAAAAACCGAAGAGAATGAATATTGGTGAGAATGTGGAGAAAAGGGAACCCTTGTCCACTGTTGGTGGGAATGTAAATTAGTGCAGCCCTAATGGAAAATAGTATGGAGGTTTCCCAAAACTCTAAAAACAGAATTGCTGTATGATCCAGCAATCCTGCTTCTGAGTATATACTGTAAACCCCGAATATCTGAGACAGGTCTTGGTTAATTTAAAAGTTTATTTTGCCAGGGTTGAGGATGCATACCCATGACACAGCCTCAGGAGGTCCTGACCACATGGGCCCACGGTGGCCAGGGCACACAGCTTTGTTTTATACATTTTAGGGAAACATGAGACATCAATCAATATATGTAAGGTGAACATTGGTTCCATCCAGAAAGGCAGGACAACTCAAAGCTGGGAGGTGCCTTCCAGGTCACTGGTAGGTAAGAGACAAATGGTTACGTTCTTTTGCGTTTCTGATTTGCCTTTCCAAAGGAGGCAATTACATATGCATCTATCTAAGTGAGCAGGGAAATGACTGGATAGAATGGGAGGCACGTTGGCCCTAAGCATATTCCAGCATGACTTTTCCCTTTAGCTTAGTGATTTGGGGGCTTCAAATTTTATTTTCCTTTCACAATACCCAAAGGAATTGAAATCACTATGTCAAAGAGATATCTGTGTTTCCAGAAAGAGGTTCCAATCCAGTCCCCAAGAGAAGGTACTTGGATCTCGCACAAGAAAGAATTCAGAGTGAGGCCATATGTAAAGTAAAAGCAAGTGTATTCGTAAAATAAAGAAATCAAGAATGGCTACTCCATAGGCAGAGCACCCTGAGGGCTACTGGTTGCACACTTTTATGGTTATTTCTTGATTGTATGCTAAACAAGTGACAGATTATTTATGCCTCCCCTTTTTAGACTGTGCAGGGTCACTTCCTGACAGGCCACGGCGTTTGCAAACTCGCGGTGCTGGTGGGAGAATAGCAGTGAGAACGTTGCCATCTTGGCTTTGGTGGGTTTTAACTGGCTTCTTTACTGCAAACTGTTTTATCATCAAGGTCTTTATGACCTGTATTTGGTGCCAACCTCCTATCTTATCTTGTGACTTAGAATACCTAACCGTCTGGGAATGCAGCCCAGTAGGTCTCAGCCTTATTTTACCCAGCTCCTATTAAAGATGGAGTTGCTCTCGTTAAAATGCCTCTGACATCTGTACTCTATAAAAATAGACAATTATTATTTGTTAATTAAAAATAAAATTAGGCCAGACATGGTGGCTCACGCCTGTCATCCCAGCACTTTTGGCGGCTGAGACAGGCAGATCATGAGGTCAAGAGATTGAGACCATCCTGGTCAACATGGTGAAACCCCATCTCTACTAAAAATACAAAAATTAGCTGTGCATGGTGGCACACCTGTAGTTCCAGCTACTTGGGACACTGAGGCAGGAGAATTGCTTGAACCCGGGAGGCAGAGGTTGCAGTGATCCGAGATCATGCCACTGCACTCCAGCCTGGAGACAGAGCAAGACTCCATCTCAAAAAAAAAAAAAATTAAACATAATTAAATAATAAAATTAAATAAAAGTGTATCATACTACATTTCCTGTCATTAAATGTGTGTCTTCCCCACTAAAAACATACGTTAGTGAACACAATAAATGTTAACAGATTTAACTGTTCAAAGGATAGACTCTCAGATTAGAATCAAATTGGGAGTGTTTTGTTTTGTCCTTTTAATCTAGCTATGTTACTTTTCAAAGGCACACTTAAAACCAACTTACAGACAGGTGGAAAATAAAGAGGTGCGATAGAATAATATATAGCAGGCAACTAAAAAAAGTTGTTAATGCATATAAAAATTAATAAGGAAACAGGGAAAGATGCTTTTAATGATAAAGAGAAGACTCATTAAGGATGCAATACTATTAACCTTTAAGCAACTGACAACATAGTCCCATAATATCTAGCACAAAAATTGACAAAATATGAGGGAAAATTCCAAACCCATAATTATTACAGAGGCTTTGGACTACCTCTATCAGGAAACAATAAATCGAGTAGGCAAAAAGCATATGCAGAATATGGAAGATGTAAGTAATATGGTTAAGAACTGTGATCTGTGAAAATCAGTGAACCCCAAAGAATAGATGGTTTCCAAGCACATTTGAAATACTTGACCATTCACTAGAGACCACACAGAAAGTTTCAGCAAACTCAAATTCTATCACACAGACCAGATTTTCTGACCTCAATCTAATTACGGTAGAAATCTACAAATTTATTCATTTTCTACACATACATACACATTTGAAAATCAAAACACACTAAATAATTCATGAGTGCACATACATCTGAGCATGGGCAAGACCTGAATATGTCTGTTGTCCTCGTGTGATTATTAATAGCACTCTCCCACTCACTGTCAAACTTGTCCCCGCTTGGTTGATACATTATGTGGACATTCTATTTAGAAGGAAAATTATAAAGCATTTGGAATTAAATGACAAGAATTCCTTGTCAAACTTTTGCTTAAGTAATAATTTGAGGGAAAATAGCCTGGAAATAATAAACTGTGGTTTCAACTCAAAGAATAGGAATAAAAAGAATCGAAAGGGAAATCACAGGCACATTAAAGGAGTGACAAAAGGAAGGACAGACACTGATGAAAATGAAAACTACTGCGTTAGTTTCCTGTCTAGCTGCTTTAGGAGCTGGAAAGATAAAAATGAAGAAAAGCTGATTGTTGAAAAGATGAGTCAAATAGATATGCTCTGGCAAGTCTCATCAGGAAAGAAGACAAGAAAGGAGCTAGAAGGGAAAAATACACAGTATTATAAAGGGGTGAGGGTGAAACTTATATGTTCATAATTTTGAAAGCTTGGAAGACATAAACAATTTTCTAGGAAAACTACCAAAATTTAACTTAAGAAAAATAAAAAATTAGAATAGTTCCTAGCCTTTCAATAAACTGGCCAGTAGGCAAAAATCTCTTTCAAAGATAGAAAAGACATAAGCTCTGACAGTATTTTACACTAACTGTTTAAAAATCAAACAGGGGCCAGGCACGGTGGCTCACGCCTGTAATCTCAGCACTTTGGGAGGCCGAGGCAGGTGGATCACAAGGTAAAGAGATCGAGACCATCCTGGTCAACATGGTGAAACCCCGTCTCTACTAAAAATACAAAAAATTAGCTGCGCATGGTGGTGCGTGCCTGTAGTCCCAGCTACTCAGGAGGCTGAGGCAGGAGAATTGCTTGAACCCAGGAGGCGGAGGTTGCGGTGAGCCGAGATCGCGCCATTGCACTCCAGCCTGGGTGACAAGAGCAAAACTCCATCTCAAAAAAAAAAAAAAAAGTCAAACATTTTTAAAAAATAATTTCAAACTTACCCAGATACTTTCAGAGAGTAGAAAAAGAAGAAATACATCCCAGCTCCTTTTGAAAGAGCGGTGTAACTTTTATATGAAAATCATCAAGGACAATCCGAGAAAATATAGGTCAATCTTCTTCATGAAAGTAGATACCAAGGACTTAAATAAGATGTTAGCAGAATTGGATCAATTGTCATGCATCAGGTATCTATTGCTGCATAACAAACCACCCCAAAACTTAGTGGCTTAAAGCAACCTCAGTCCTTCATTTCACTCACAAATCTGCAAAGCGGGCTGTGCACGGCACTCACAGCTTCTCTCTGCTCCATGTCACACGGGCTGGGGTGTCTTCACTGGAGGCTAAAGGACCTACTTTCACAATGGCCCACTCAGCTGGGCTGTGGGCTGGCGACCACACTTTCCCTCCACATGGGTGCCTCCGTTGGATTTGGGAGCTTCCTCCCTGATGGTGGCAGGGTGCCAAGAGCACAGAGCTCAGGAGAAGCAGGTGAAAGCAGCACCACCTCTTATGACCTTGCCTCAGAAGTCCCCTGACAGCCAGGGCACCTTTAGATCCCCAGGGAGGGAACATAACCCGTCCTCCCAGTAGAAGAAGTAAGAAGTCACATTGCTAGATGAGCAGGTGAGATGAGAGAGCTTGTTGAAGCTGTGAACCCCAAGCATCTGAGACAGATTTCAGTCAATTGAGGAAGTTTATTTTGCCCAAGTTAAAGGCACATACCTGTGACACAGCCTCAGGAGGTCCTGACCACATGGGCCCAAGGGCACAGCTTGGTTTTATACATTTTAGAAAGACATGAGATATCAATCAATATATGTATGTACATTGGTTCCATCCAGAAAGGCGGACAACTAGAAGCAGGGAGGCAGCTTCCAGGTCCTAGGTAGGTAAGAGATGAATGGTTGCATTCTTTTACGTTTCTGATTAGCCTTTCCAAAGGAGGCAATCAGATATGCGTTTACCTCAGTGAGCAGAGGGATGACTTTGAGTTCCGTCTGTCCTTTGTCCAGGAGAACATGCCTTGTGAGGGTGGTATGTTTCCTTTTTATCTTAGTAGCTATCTTTTTTAGGAAAAGAATGGGAGGCAGGTTTGCCCTTAGCAGTTCTCAGCTTGGCTTTTCCCTTTGGCTTAGTGATTTGGGGGTCCAAGATTTCTTTTCCTTTCACAAAGCTGTTTTTGAAAAATACAACCTGTCACCCATGATCACATCAGGAAAAAAAGTTAGGATCCATTGTGCCTTTCCTAGGATTGCATGAATTATGAAATATCATCAAATCCATTAATGCAACAATCTGTTTAAAGGAGATAAAATATCTCAGGTAGATTTTTAAAGCAGACATTGGATATTAATAAAATTGAGCTCAAACCATGATTTAAAAATAAAAAATAAACCTCTGAGAAAACTAAAAGTAGAAAAGCACTTTCTAAACCTGATGCAGGCTGTTTTATCTACTAAGAACACAGAGAAAGCATCAGACTCAATAATGAAACTTCAGAAACGTGTTTGTTGAAGTCCTGGACACAGCGAGACCCTTCACAGTCGCCACAGAGCAGACACTGGACGTGCAGACACAGTCCCCATAGCACTCAGCTGCCATCCAGGTCCTCCCTCTCGTCTGCCTTTTGTGACATTTTTGTGCCTCCTGAAATATCATTAACATTCCTGGGTATTTTATGCCTTAGTTTCCCAGCTATATTTTCAGTATTCGAGGACAGGAATCTAATCTTACAGATGCCCTAGAGTCCCAGACATAGGAACTAGCTCAATAAACAGCTTTGGGCAACCTGAAGGCTGAGGAGAAAGGAGACGGGGAGGGACAGAAGGAAACCCAAGGTTGCCTGTTTTCTTTCTGTGATGTAACTCCCTGGGAAGTCCTCCTTTTCTGTGGGCTGGAGCCTAGCAGCCCTGTGCTTGCCAAATCACGTGGAAAACCGGGTGCTTCTGTGGATCTGAGGGAGTTGTTTCTGCTGCTTCCTGCACAGGTTGACAGAGCAGGGCAAGGCTAACCAGGGCTGCTCTCCAGAGCCGCTGCCCTCACCCTCCTCCACCCCACCTGGTTACATCTGTCTGTGTCCGTGATCATCAGGCCATTTGTATTTGTTCCATAGGGCTCAGTAACAGAACACCACAAACCAATGACTTACACAAGAGGAATTCATCAGCCTGAGAGCAAGGTGTCCGCAGTGTTGGTTTCTTCCGAGGCCGCGCAGGAGAGCCTGTTCCAGGCCTCTCTGCCGGCTGCTGGTGGTTGCTGGCAGTGGTTGCTGTTCCTTGCCCGGCAGAAGCATCACTGGTCTCTACCTCCAGCTTCACGCGGTGCTCTCCCTGTGTGCATCCCTGTGGCCAAATTTCTCCTTTCCATGAGGACACCAGTTGGGTTGGTTTAGAGCCCACCCAGGTGACATCACTGTCATGGAATTACCTCTGTGAAGATGCTATCTCCAAATCACATTCCATTCTGAGGCACTGGGAGTCAGGACTCCAACATATCTTTTTTGAGGGGACTCAACCCAGCCCTAACACCCCTCCTTCTCTGCTCTGGATCAGCAGCACTTGCTGTCTGTATTGTGATCATGATATGGTTAATTCAGGACCAGGCCATAACGAGTGTAATGATGGCGTTAGTCCCTGTGATTAACCATCAGCTCCCGTTTCTAAAGCACTCATCTCCCAGTTTTCCAAAATGTCTACTCCAGCGACAATTGTTCTCTGTTGAAACCAACAGCATCCCAAACCCACTTAAACCTACATTGAAATCTCCCTTTTACTCAAACAGCTAAGTAATGGCTGCCTTCCCTTTATTTAGCAACGTAAATACTGTTGGTTTGTTTGTAAGAAACGTTTTAACATTTCAACACTCCAGGCTCCAAATGTAAATGAAATTAGGTTGGAAAATTCCAGTAGGTCAAAAGGTCAGCCTGCTAGGAAGGCCTGTGCAGAAAGCCCACAGAGCATTGCTGACTACAGATTTTGTCGCCTTGTTTCCCTCCAAAGTCGACACGAGCTGCCACTAGGAAATTTCCTCACTTCTGATACTTTGTGACCTTGAAATCTGAAGGCTGTTTTTCCCCTTCTTTTTTTCCTTTATTCACACTATTATTGCTCCATCAGCACCCAAAGCCCTTAGTGGTGTCATTTGGAACATGTTTTGCCATTCATTCTAATTTATTCTAAGAGCCAGATTCAGCTTAAGTTAAAAAAAAAATGCAGCTATCCTACCAAGAGGATGGAACAGCTGGTTTCTGCTTTGCACTTTGAAGATTTTCAGCACATTAGTAGTTCTAGCAGAAGGGAAGATTTCCAGCTCTGTTGCTTTGATGATGATGGTGATGATGATGATGATGGCCATGATCATACTGATGACAATATCTGCCATTTTGGAGCATATTTTACAGATTATAGACTGTCTCATATATTCTTCATAACCCTAAAGGAAGCTACTATAATTTGCACCATACATGGTCAAATGTAAGCCAAAAAAGTTTCCCTAAATACCAAATTGGGAGACAGAATAATTCCATCTGATAGAAAACACTGACATGGTTTTTCCTCAAGAGCTACTTTGACACATGAATATTCAAATAAATTAGGTTTCCCGTTCATTCTATTAGATTCACATACCAATGAGAGTGCCTGACTTGTGCAATAAAAAAAACAGAAATGTATCTTTTTTTTACACTAACAAGCATTGAGAAGCAGATTTCCCTTCTTTTATTTTCCTTTCTATGCAATATTTGTGGCTCTACCTGTAATTCTGTGTGATGCATGTGATCAAATTTTAAAAAGAAAAAAGATGAGATTACACTAATACAGATTGGCATGTGACTGAATCAGCAAATGGAAGTATCCAGTTGACTTTCACTATCTGGTTTTTTTTTTTTTTTTTTTTACAAATTGTCACAAGCTCAAAAGAGAGGGTAGGACAGCATTACAGAAATAGGGATAAGGTAAGACATCTAACTCTTTAGCAAACTATACGCACAAGCATAGAAATGCAATTTTTTTTTTTTTTTTTTTTTTTTTTTTGAGATGGAGTTTCGCTCGTTACCCAGGCTGGAGTGCAATGGCGCGATCTCGGCTCACCGCAACCTCCGCCTCCTGGGTTCAGGCAATTCTCCTGCCTCAGCCTCCTGAGTAGCTGGGATTACAGGCACGCGCCACCATGCCCAGCTAATTTTTTGTATTAGTAGAGACAGGGTTTCACCATGTTGACCAGGATGGTCTCGATCTCTTGACCTAGTGATCCACTCGCCTCGGCCTCCCAAAGTGCTGGGATTACAGGCTTGAGCCACCTCGCCCGGCCTAGAAATGCAAACATTTTTAGACTGCATAGCAACTTCGCCCTCCTGGGTCTTTCGGCGCGCTGTGTAGGTCCTGCTATCTCACAGCCCTTGTAAAAATTCATGACATTCAGCTGAAGTCTAAGTTTGTCTTAAACACTCCAAAGAGAAGTGAGCTATGCTCAAATATGCTCTTCTCATTGCGGATGACCCAGAAAACAAAGTCTTACCTTGCAGAAAATCATGGTGTGCATGCGGGCCTGGAACACCTGCTCTGGTGCTGATCAAGAAAGACAGATAGCGAGGAGGCTGTCCAGCAGAATGCATCTGAAATAAGCAAAAAGAAAGCAGCTTTTTCAGAAACCTAAATAAGGATATATGAAAATTCTTCGTTATGGAGGATAGAAGCTCAGAGGGGACATGACCAACATCTGCACAATTTTGAACAAAGACCTGGCTATTAACAGCCAAGACAGGAGAACTGGGCTCACCTCCTTCACTTTCTAGAAGGTGACTGTAGTGTTGTTAGTCCACGTCCTCTGAGGAGCAGATCCCAAGATGGGAATAGACATGCAAGAACTTTCTTAGAAGAAATACATGTGAGAGAAAAAGGGAACCAGCACAGCTAGAACTATCAGAACAAAATGCAGGTCTGATCCCAAGAAAAGGAAGGGAGAGAGGGAGGGAAGGAAGGAGGGAGGGAGGGCAAAAACAAAGGGAGGCTAGAAGCATCTTAGACCATGGTGCAGTTCTAAGGAGGGCTTGGTAAGACCACTGAGAAGGCCTCAAACCAAAATCCCTCACCAGCCGAGTCCCCAGGAATGCAAAAACCTTAGCATTCCCGCATCACTCACTCAGTCATTGGCTGAGCCGCCATGGGAGCAAAAAGCTCAACAGATTTCAAAGTAGAGCATTAGAGCCTGTGGTTAATCCTGCCCCTGCCATCAGAGATCTGAAAGATGCATTCTCGTGGGTGCCACGTTAGGATAAGCAACAATGATGGTGAGGATGAGGATGAGGATGATGATGCCATTTATTGATAACCTATTATTCAAAGCCAAGGAGTGTACTAGGTATTTTACATCTATTAAATATAATTGTCAAAAGCAACCCTCCCAGGCTGGGTATGATTGCTTCCCATTTTCTCATAAAGAAATTGGAACTTGGGTGAATATTTTGGCAAGAAAGCGTGTAGAGGTGACTATCTGATCCTTTAGGCTTCATATCCTTACCACAACAAACAAATGAGAGAATTTTTGCTTCTGCAGTAAGAAATAATGAGTTCACTGAACTTATTAAGACAAAACATTGAGTGTTTGGCGGGGGGGTGTTTTTACAGTATAAATAAATGCAGCACTCATTCTGCTTAACTCATAAGTGACCATGTTTGAAACTAGAGCCACTGCACTTTCCCACCAAGGAACTTGTGACCACACCAAGCCCTCGGTGACCCCAACTGGCATTTCCTATGTCCTCCTGGAGCTCAGATATGGCCTGGAAGGGACGCAGACACAGAACTTCTTTGTATATAACTCTGGGCCATTTCTAGAATTGCCTTGGTCCTCCGTGAGATGGAGCGGGGATTCCTCCTAGGGGCCTGCAGGTCACCCCCCGCCCAGCATAGAAAGAAAGAAAACTCTTAAGTTCCTTCATGAAAAATTTTAGGCACCTAGCTTGCCCTGAAAAATAAACAACTGAATATAAACAAAAAGATAATAGTAGCTTAATGCAGTAGCCAAGAAAGTTAGTCAAGAGACGTGTTAGTCCCTATAAAAACCGAAAATAACATAACATGTGTCCCTGAGTTATTTTTCAAAAACCTGAACCCCCACCAAACGGACTTGCTAACACATAGACCTCAAATAAAGGGAAACTAAAAACTAAACCCTGAAGACTGTTCTTTGTTCTAAATTTCTTCCTAAGGGGCCTGGGGGACGTCATATCCAAAAGCTAGAGCTATCAGTTTGCTGCAAAAGTAATTGCAGTTTTTGCTGTTACTTTCAATGACAAAAACCTCAATTTTACACCAACCTAATAAAATTGTTTTCTGCTGATCCCACATTTTTAAACAAAGCTTTGACTCCTTAGTCAATCACAAATCAGAAATCTTTAAATCCACCTATAACCTGTGAGCCCCCAACTTCAAGTTGTCCTGCCTTTTGGTCAAACCAATGTGTAGTCTCCATATATGAATTTATGACTTTGCCTGTAACCTCTGCCTCCACGGTGTTAAAATGTTAAAAACCCTTGCCTTTGAGCCATCTGGGAGTTTGAGTCTTAAACAGGAGATGCCTGATTCTCCTTGCTTGGGGCACTACATAAATGCCTCACTCTCTCTCGCTACTATCCCAACATCAACCTTTGACTTTGCTGTGCAGAGTGGGCAGATCCCAGCTGTATTCACTTGCATTTGATTTCGCCTCCTGGAAATAGAAGAAATGTGCCTATTGCCATGTGGAGCATCTAACGTGGCACCGTGAATGTAGAAACATTTGGGAAACATGGCTTCCTTCTATCAGTTTCTACCCGAGATGCGCCAAGCTAAGCTCTCCTTTTTGTGCTATAAATTGGCTCTTTCTTCCAAAAAAAAAATGTATTTGATGATGTCATTCCTCAACCTAAAACCTCCTGATGTTACCCAGCTTTAGGTGTAGACACCTGGGACATCCCTGCCTCCCATGATTCAATTACCTCCCACTGAGCCCCTCTTAAGACACGTGTGGGGATTACGGGAGTTACAATAAGTGCCCTAGAGTGTCGCGGGGCCCTCACCACTCCTGCCTCCTTGCATTTGCTGGGTTTTTTTCTCTGCTTATAAGTCCTCTTCTGCATCTTCTCCTTTACTTGGGGAAACCTGAAATAAACGTCAGCATGTTGCTGAAGCTTTTTCTTACTGCCTCAGGCAGAATTAATAGCTTCCTGGTCGGCTCTGGCACACCTGGGCCCTGTTCCCGCCTGAGAGGTAGAGGATCGGCTAGAGGCTGAGAGCAGCCTCCACCTTCAGACAAAGTGTGTTTGCTGGTTACTGCCTGCATCCCAATGAAACCTGTTCTGCCCTTCTGCCATAGAAATGGAATTGAAGCCAGGCCTGTGGCTGCCGCTGTCCGTGCTCCCAGTAGTATGGCTTGGCTGTGCCCCACCCCACCCCACCCCCGCCAAATCTCATCTTGAACTGTAGTTCCCACAATCCCCACATGTCGTGGAAGGGACTTGGTGGGAGGTAATTGAATCATGGGGGGCAGTTTCCCCCATGCTATTCTCATGATAGTAAGTTCTCACGAGATCTGATGGTTTTATAAGGGGCTTCCCCCTTCACTCAATTCTCATTCTTCTCTCCCCTGCTGCCTTGTGAAGAAGGATGTGTTTGTGTTCCCTTCCACCATGATTGTAAGTTTCCCAAGGCCTCCCCAGCCCTGTGGAACTGTGAATCAATTAAACCTCTTTCCTTTATAAATCACCCCGTCTCAGGTATGTCTTTAGTAGCAGTGTGAAAACAGAAGAATACACCCAGGCTTCCCTGAAGTAAGCTGTGGCCTTTGGACTAAGGGATTGGAGCAGGAATGATGGGTGCCTGCTCGGGGGTGGGAATGTGAGGCATCAGGTGTGCTTTCCTCAGTCTGTCCCTGACGTGCTGGTGACTGGTCCCACCAGGTAGGCACCGGTACCCCAGAGCAGTGACACGCTGAGATAATGGAAGTGGTCTGAGATCCGTGCTGTCCAACCTGCGGGCCACTAGACACTTGAGCCGTGGCTGGTGCAACTAGGAACTGAAATTTCAATGGTCTTTAAATGTACTTAGATTAATTAAAATTAAAATAGTCACATGTCACCAGCAGCAACTGTATCAGCCAGGAGAGCCCCTGAGGGTGGAGGAGCAATGGTCTGAAAGGAACATGGGTCTTGGAATGCCCCATAGAGCAGAGATTCTCCACCTAAATGGATTGCTTATCTCAGAGCTGTTGAGCGACAGAAAAGGCAATGTTTTAGGGCAGTTAGGAAGACGGTGTCAATAGTGTGGCATAATGGCTATATCAGGGACCTAGGGCTTACCTTTTGAGTTCAAATTCTAGCCCTGTCACTTAATAGCTGAATGGCCTCAGGCAAGTGACTTAATCTCCGTGTGTTCCAGAATTCTCTTCACTGCACTGGGGACACTGAGTCCACATATCACCTGGCCTTGGGATGAGAATCAAAGGAAGTAACAAACATAAATCACTTAGAATATGGCATCCACATTCGTTAGCTACTGTGATGACATTGGGTCTCTGGTACGATGTCTTAGCGTTGCACTAATACACCTGGCTTTGAATCATGGCTCCCCCATCTACCACCCGAGGGCCGTTTGTTTTCTCGGGTTATTGGCGGTGATGCGAATGAAGTTCTGAACACTGTGTCTGGCCCCCATCAAACACTCAGTGTTGGAAGCCACCCTTGTTTAAAGTGTCATGTTGTCATATCAGTATCTGTTTGGGTGTCTCCCTCGGGAGTGTCTCTAGGATAGGGACTGTCATTCCTCGTTTTGTTCTTCATTGATTAGCACAGTGAAGGTACTCGGTACATGTTTACTGAATGAAGGGCTGATTGGATAAATAACTCCTCTAGTGTTAGTTTACCTGAAAACCCAATACTGTACCTGTTGCTGCTTCTGAGGTGTCCCCTGGCCATCAAATCCCAATGGTGCCCTAACAGCATGGCCAAACAAAGGCGTTCTGTCCCTGCCACCCAGATCCTCCCCTCACCCTTTACCTTCGCGATGTCGAGCAAAATGGCTCTTTACAGGGATCGCCACTCACCCAGGCATCGTTAGGAAAGGTGAGGGGGTGTATTTTTTTTGGTGTCACAACACCCGGAGAACCATGTTCCCCAGCTTCCTCTTGCTGCTGTAGCAAATTACTGCAAATGCAGTGGCTAAAAACAACGCGTACTCAGTCCGTAAGTTCTGAAGTTCAGAAGTCTGAAGTGAGTGTTATGAAACTAAAATCAAACTGTTGGCAAAGCTGCCCTCCTTCTGGGGGCTGCGGGGAGAATTTGCTGCCTGCCTTTCCCAGCTTCTGGGGGCTGCTGCATTCCTTGGCTCCTGGCCCCTCCTCCATCCACAAAGCTAGAAATCCCATCACTGCAGCCTCTCCTTCTATTCTCACGTCTCTCTCTGACTTTGCCTCTCCTGCCTCCCCCTTGCTGTCTAAGGGCCCTTGGCACATTGTGTTACATTGTGCCCACCTGCATCATCCAAAATAACCTCCTGATATGGTCAGGGTGTGTCCCCACCCAAATCTCATGTCAAATTTTACCCCAACGTGTTAAGGGAGGAACGTGGTATGAGGCAATTGGATCATGGGGCAGACTTCCCCCTTGCTGGTCTCATGAGAGTGAGTGAGTTCTCACGAGATCTGATGGTTTAAAAGTGTGGCACTTCCCCCTCACTCTCTCCCTCCTGCTGCCATGTGAAGAAGGTCCTTGCACCCCCTTCACCTCCCACCATGAGTGTACGTTTCCTAAGGCCTCCCAGTCATGCTTCGTGTTAAGCCTGCAGAACTGTGAGTCCATTAAACCCCTTTTCTTCATGGATTACCTAGTCTCAGGTAGTTCTTCACAGTGGTGTGAAAACAGACTACTACACCTCCTTAGTGTAAAGTCAGCTGATTGATTACAACCCTAATCCCACTCAGTGCCTTAACTGCCCTGGCCGTGGAACCCAACACACTCAAAGGCTCTGAAGAGAAGGACGTATTTGCTGGCTGGTGGGGAGGGATTCTTCTGCCCACCACAGTAACTGTGTGGACACAGGGTGGTGGGAGACTGGGTGCACCACACACCATGAGACACTGCTACACAACAAAGCATCACCCCCAGATGCGATAGTGCCCTCTTGAGAAATGCAGCTGGAGTCCCACTACTCTAAGTTGCTTTGTGTGTGGTGAGAAATAAAAGGACAGGGGAGGCCGGGCACAGTGGCTCACACCTGTAATCTCAAAACTTTGGGAGGCCAAAGCGGGCGGATCACAACATGGTGAAACCCCATTTTTACTAAAATACAAAAATTAGCTGAGTGTGGTGGTGCACACCTGTAGTTCCAGCTATTCAGGAGGCTGAGGCAGGAGAATCACTTGAACCTGGGAGGCGGAGGTTGCAGTGAGCTGAGATAGTGCTACTGCACTCCAGCCTGGCAACAGAGTGAGAATCTATCTCAAAAAAAAAAAAAAAAAAAAAGGACAGGGGAGCTTTGCTTTTTATCTCAAGTTTCCATCTAATTCTGTAATTGCAGCCTCCATAAAAAATAAAGAGAAACCAACTTCTCTTGCTTATCGTAAAAGGAAAGACATAGAGAGAAAGAGAAGTGAGAAAATGAGACAGACACCTCTGCAAGTCCTCAGAGACCAGTGCAGCCCTTCTCCCATGCAGAGACCGGAAGCTCAGCTTAGTTACCAGCCTGCCTGCACGAGTGTGCAGGTGAGGAGGCCGCACCTGTCAGAAGCACTCCTGCAGGACATTGACTTGAAGTTGAGCCCAGTGGAGGAAAGGTGGGTGCCTGTGGCCTCCATACTGCTGATGCAGACCAGAGTCGGCAGACAGAGCCTGGGAGTCACACTGAGTGGCTTCCACATGTTCACCCATGTCTGCTGCAGAGGTCTGGGCTTCCCCAGCAAGGCAGAGAAGGGGCTGCAGGTAACCGGAGCTGTGTCCAAGGCACCCAGAGGTTTCCAAGGACCTAGTTTCTTGTGCCCAATTGCTCTCTGTGACTCCAGTTGTTAGAGTTTCATACTGAATGCTCAAAGATACAAGGTCCCCACCAGAAGACGTCGATAGGATGGCACCTACTTCCACACCTGTACCCACTGGCATCTGTAAGAAACAGAATGGAGAACGGGAGGCAATGATGAATGACATCAGTCAACTCCTCATTACACATATGAGAAAAGGGATATGAAGTACACCCAGGAAAAAGAAGAACGGATAAGCCATGAAAAACACAAGATGACTTTCAACAAAATTGTTTGCATTTGTCTGCTTTTGCTGTGACCACAAACAGCCTGAACGTGTCAATGGCTTGCACCATGATCTCTTCTGTCTTGCTCGTGAGACATGAAGTGGAGATGGGCAGAGTTGGCCGTGGCTCAACTGAACCTGCTTGGTTCAGCTCAGTCCAGAACCCAGACTGGAGGGACAGCCACCTTCTGAGACATGCTGATTCTATGGTGAGACAAGTGAGACCAGGCCCCAAGGTCACATGCAAAGGCTCTGCTCAGCCATGGGCCAACGTCTGGCACTTACACCCTGATAGATGAACAGTGCATTTCACATGGTCTGGCACAAGCCTGTGAGGTGGGGGGATGCTTTTTCCGGCAGCTGTACCAGTGGGAAATGCAGCGCTCAGAGTCCCCCAGCATTCTGCAGAGGGAGGAGCAAGGGCTGGGAGCGATAATCCAGTGGATTGCTCACTGCTGCATGATCGGCCCTGGGATTCCTTCCACCTCTTACCCCAGCCCCTCCGCTCTGGTTGATTCCCTCTAAGCTGGAAGGACCCACCCCCAGTTCACTCGGGAGAGTCCCACATGCCCTGATTCTGCCCAGGTCTCAGCCTGTGAAGCATTCAACCCAGATGGCAGCAGCCCCACTTCTATAACACACAGCGCAGTCTTCCTGCCCTAAAACCCCTGCAGTGGCACACAGGAAGCGCAGATCCTGATATGTAACACGTAACAGAGATATGTCTGCCTCTTAGCTCATAGACTCTTCTGGTCAGCAGGGATGGGGGGTGGGTCTTTTATGAGATCGCATCTAATCTGCAGAGGACATTCTTGCACAGCCCTGAGGCCGCCCAAGGCAGGGGAGGCCTCGGGTACCAGAGCCTCTAGCTCGGCTTCTCTGATCCCCCGTGTTCTCCTCTGAAAACTGGCTCAAGGCCATGTGGCAAGGTGCCCTGAGGATGGCAGGTGAGCAGGGTGTGTGGTTACATATTCCTCCTGCCCAGTCCCAAATCCCAACAACAGGCCTCAAAGCCTAGTTGAGCAGCAGGATATGGCCTGGACTGAATGGAAGGCAGGTGATAATCTTGTACACAACTGAGCGTGTGCATGGCTGAGGCGGGTGGATCACCTGAGGTGGGGAGTTCGAGACAAGCCTGACCAGCATGGAGAAACCCTGTCTGTACTAAAAATACAAAATTAGTCAGGCGTGGTGGCACATGCCTGTAATCCCAGCTACTTGGGAGGCTGAAGCAGGAGAATCGCTTGAACTCGGGAGACAGAGGTTGCAGTGAGCCGAGATCACACGGTTGCAAGCCAGCCTGGGCGAGAGCGAAACTCCGTCTCAAAAAATAAACATAAAATTAAAAAATAAGATGCCCTCACAGAAATCTAGAATTATGTTTGACCAGATAGCTGGATGTCATGGCCTAGCCAACTTGACACATAAATTAACCATGACAAGCATATGATACATGGAACTAGACACCCTGAATGCCGGCACAGATCAGGAGCCACCCTAGGGTTTGGGTAAGAACTGTGGGTCCCATCCAGCTGGAGTGAGGGTCTTGGGGGTCTCCTGTGAAGGGACAATTCACAGGGCCTTTGCCTGCTCCAGCAGAGAGCCTCCGCAGGATGACTGGGGTGAGTGTGGCCTCATCCACAGCACAGAGTGGTCCCCAGTTGCTGCACGGGTCTATGTGAGAAATGAGAGGAATTGGCTGGTGACGGGAGGGTGTGGGGCTTTGTAGGACAAGAGAGGAACAGAAGAGTTACCCGTGGCTCTTGGTTCCAGCTCAAATGCCTGACGGAGAGAGTGAGGGCAAAACATGATGGAAGATTCCAGAGGAGAAACCAAGGGAGCGATGTGAGGCCGGGGTCCTCATGGGACGATGTGAGGCTCAGGTCCTCATGGGACGATGTGAGGCCGAGGTCCTCATGGGAGCGATGTGAGGCCGAGGTCCTCATGGGAGCGATGTGAGGCCGAGGTCCTCATGGGACGATGTGAGGCCGAGGTCCTCATGGGACGATGTGAGGTTGAGGTCCTCATGGGAGCGATGTGAGGCCGAGGTCCTCATGGGAGCGATGTGAGGCCGAGGTCCTCATGGGACGATGTGAGGCCGAGGTCCTCATGGGAGCAATGTGAGGCCGAGGTCCTCATGGGACGATGTGAGGCCGAGGTCCTCATGGGAGCGATGTGAGGCCGAGGTCCTCATGGGAGCGATGTGAGGCCGAGGTCCTCATGGGACGATGTGAGGCCGAGGTCCTCATGGGAGCGATGTGAGGCCGAGGTCCTCATGGGAGCGATGTGAGGCCGAGGTCCTCATGGGAGCGATGTGAGGCCAAGGTCCTCATGGGACGATGTGAGGCTGAGTGGATGGCCCTGTGCATGGGGTCAAGGCTGTGACAGGTGTGAAGAGAGGAGTTTAGGAGATTTTGGAATTCCAGATGTCAATCTCCATATAGTGTCAGAGAGGGATGGCCGAGGGAGAGCATGGAGTGAGACCCGAGGGCTGAGGGCAGGAGCCCCAGCAGTCTGCAGAGCATCAAAGCAGAACAGGACAGCTTCCAGCAAGGGGAGGAGGTAGATTGCCATGAGGGGCTGGAGAGAGGCAGGAGAATTGAGAGGCTGAGGGCTGAGAAAGGACGCGGTCACAGGCAGGAGGTGGACATATCAGCAGCAGGCAAGCGAGCGGCAGGTCACAGCGCTGGCCACCAGGCTGACCACCAGGCAAGTCACAGTGCTGGCCACAGGGCAAGTCACTGGGCAGGTCACAGAGCTGGCCACAGAGAAGGCCACAGGCTGGTCACAGAACAGGTGATACGGCAGGCCACAGGGCACGTCACACAGCAATTCACACAGCAGGCCACCAGGCAGGTGACAGGCTGGCCACAGGGCAGGTCACAGGGAAGGCCACCAGGAAGGCCACAGGGCATGTCACATAGCAGGTCACATGGCAGGCCACCAGGCAGGTGACAGGGCTGGCCACAGGGCAGCATGAGCTGATGAGGCCCATGTGAGGCACCTAGAGGAGGTTGGAGCCATGGCCTTGTAGGGACACATGGGGCTGGGACTGCTCTGCTATGGTAGGGCACCTGAGCAGTGAACAGGGCCTTAGGAATATGCAGGTCTGGGGTCTTGAACGGAGTCTCTGCGGCTTGGGAGTATGCATGTCATAGAAGGTAACACTCTTATCCCTGGCAAGGCTGTTAAACATGAAACTAACACTCTATAGAGCTGGCCTGGGGAGGTTCCATTAAAATAACTTCGTGCATGTTACTCTTTTAATCTTCCCAACAGCTGTAGGGATTACTGCTATCTCCATTTTTCAGATAAGGAGCAGGGGCACAGGGAGTGTGAGTAGCCTACCCGAGGTCACACGGCCAGCAGAGACCTGTGCCAGGATTGAGCGTGGCCATTGGCCCTGAGTTTAATTCCTAGGACACACAGTGCTGCCACCAGTGATAAGCTTCGCTGAGATGCCACCAGCATATCCTCCCTCATGTGTCCTGCTTCTCCTGGATGATCGCTGCTGTGGGTCCAATGGTAGCTCCCAGAAGATATATGTCCATTGTCCTGGGCCCTGGAACCTCTGGATGTGATCGTATTTGGGTAGGGGGAAGGGTTTTGCAGCTGTAATTAAGTGAAGAACTGAAAATGAGGATATCATCTGCAGTGGGTCCTAAATCCAGTGAAAAGAGTTCTTATAAAAGACAAGAAAAACACACACCTGAGAGAAGGACGCGTGAGGGTGAGGCAGAGACTGGAGTGGTGCGGCCGTAAGCCAAGGAGTGGCCCCCAGGAGTTGGAAGAAGCAAGGAAAGAGCCTCCCCTAGAGGCCTGAGAAAGGGCCTGGATTTCAGACTACTGGCCTCCAGAACCACGAGAGAATACATTTCTGTAGTTTTAAGGCACCCAGTTAGTGGTAATTGGTTACGGCAGCCCCGGGAAGCTAACATGCTCTGATATGAAAACCGTGTAGGATCTCCCAGAGCCTGTCCTGAGCTCATTCTCCACTCACCCCAAGTCCTGAACATCACTGTTCCCGTGACCACACCTGGATCCTAGAAAGCGAGGTCCCCAGAGATTGTTTGAAGATTCTACAAGCAATGGATTGTCGCCCCGGAATGTCCCTGGAGTGTCTTGAGTGTGTGAACATCTGATGTCATGCCAGCAGAATTCAGATTTTCAGGAGCCTGGGTGAGGCGGGGTCTGACAGCAGCTTACCTGTCGTAAAGAATAAGCAGTTGGCGATTAACTCCAAGGTTGGCTCAGGTTCAGTATATTTCAGTTTTATTTTGTATTGTACAACTTTTTCTGCCATCACTCCAACCCATTCTCACCACCTGAAATCATTCTTCATCATACAGCAGTAAAAACCAGAAGCAAGTCACCCTTCAACCAGACCACTTGTCCAAGCCTTTCTGCTGTCCTCAGTAGCCTGCCCTCCACAGTGGTACTCAAAACGTGTCCAAAGTAAAAACGTGGAGTGACAGTCCCCCCTCCCACCCATAACATCGCAGTTCTCCCAGTGACCTTTGAACGTGCAGCACTAGTCAACTCCAGTTGTCACAAGGGTTAGGTGCTGGCTCCTTTCTTTTTTCTTTTTCTATTTTTTTTTTTTTTTTTTTTTTGAGATGGAGTTTTGCTCTTGTTGCCCAGGCTGGAGTCCAGTGGCGCGATCTCGGCTCACCATAACCTCTGCCTCCCAGGTTCAAGTGATTCTCCTGCCTCAGCCTCCCGAGTAGCTGGGATTACAGGCATGTGTCACCATGCCCAGCTAATTTTGTATTTTTAGTATAGACAGGGTTTCTCCATGTTGGTCAGGCTGGTTTTAAACTCCTAACCTCAAGTGATCTGTCTGCCTCGGCCTCCCAAAGTGCTGGGATTACAGGTGTGAGCCACTGGCCCCAGGCGTTGGCTCCTTTCAATATCATGCATTTTTCCCCTATCTCAGAGAGAGGTGTCATAATTTGTTAGCACAGCAGAGCCTTTGCATGTGACCCTGTGGCCTGGCCCAGGGTTCCTCACTTGTCTCACCACAGAATCAGCACATCTCAGAAGGTGGCTGTCCCTCCAGCCTCGGTTCTGGGTGAGAAGACAGGAATTACCTCAACCAGAGCCGAACTGAACAGGTCCGGCTGAACCACAGCCAACCCCGCCCCTGTCTCCACTTCACGTCTCACGAGCGAGACAGAAGAGATCATGGTGTAAACCATTGACATGTTCAGGCTGTTTGTGGTCACAGCGAAAGCAGACAAATACAAACACTTTTGTTGAAAGTCTTCTTGTTTTTTTCATGGCCTATCAATTTCCATTTTTCCTGGGTATACTTTTTATCCATTGCTCAGAAACTATCACAAAAGTAGGGTCATGGTCCTGTGCTTGATATCTGCTTTGCTGAATTGTGTATGAGCTGTGCTTTCTTAGCCTTTCCTCTTCTCATGCTGATCTCCAGGCAGTGGATCCGAGGGTCACACATTTCACAAGCATGATCATCACAGAAATTATCCAGCTTTGGTTCTGGGTAAAGGTGAAAAGAACACTTGTGTGACTATCGTGACTGTACATTGACCCAAGAAGTGGTTGGCCACAGAATCCTCAAAGGAGTTTTGCACTTAACACAGAAACTGTTCTGATCAATCATCTGTTCTAAGGTATGTATTTTATCACAGCTTCTGTAATAACTGTTGACTTTTGAATTCCATATTTTGCAAAGAGCATATTAATTCTCATTTCTTGAGAGGGAGAACTAGCATTTCTCAAAACTTGGCATGATTTATAGATGCCAAATTGGGAACTGGAATCTTTTTTTCTATTTAGCTAACAGGTATTAAAGAACCATTCTGTGGCAGGCATAGTTGCACGTGTTACCATCATTAATTTTAGAAATCCATTTTTCCTTTTGTTTTTACCTGGTGCAATGGCCTCGTTCTTCCATTCTCTTCTCTCTGTGATGGGTTCCTCTTCACAGGCTGCTTCAGGGTGGAAACAGGAGATGGCGACCAGCGGTTTCTCTGCACATGGACTTGCCAAAACCTTTCCAGAAATGCCAGGTTGGGAAACTCACGGCTGATTAATTAACGCAGTGCACGGCTTACTCTCTCGGGTGAGTCAGACACGACTCGGAAGAGTCCCCTCAGGTTGTGTCCTGAGGGAGCCCGGGGAAGCCTGATGTACTTCCTCCCCAGCACATGTGTGTGTTTGTGAGTGTGTGTGTTTGTGTGACCATGCACATGTGTGTATCTGTGAATTCACATGTGTATGCATGTATGTGACCACGTTCCTGTATCTGTGAATATGTGTGTGTGGGGGGGTAATGGGTAGATGAGGACTTTCAAAATGGAGAGAGCCACAGCACTTGCGTGAGGAATCATCTTTGACTGTACCGTTGAAACTTTTTCTTTATTCTTCAGTGATGGTGAATGAAGCTAACTTGCAGGTCCCCTGGGACGTCGAGGAATCAAAGCAGGAGAAACTTTTTCTTTATTCTTCAGTGATGGTGAATGAAGCTAACTTGCAGGTCCCCTGGGACGTCGAGGAATCAAAGCAGGATGAAGGGCCTGTGTGTGTCCCTGGGAGAAACTCCGATGGGACCGGATTCTGATGCCTGGGGCACTGAGGGCAGCCTGCATCCTTGGGGTGCAGCCAGGAAAGTGGGGAGTGTCAGCAGCATCAAGGGCGTGGAATTCAGAGCCCAGAACCAGGACCAGTACCGCACCACTTGTCCAAGTGGACCCCACGTCGCCCCGTCCAGCCCAGGCCATCCCGGCAAAGGACGTTTTGTTTGTTTGTTTTCATTAGCTGTGTAGTTTTATAATTTTCCCTAATAACACAGTACAGGAATAAAGGGCTCCAGTAGTGCAGGAGGACTTCTAAGAGCAAACGTCCTCCACCCCAAGCTTCCCAGTCCCCAGTCCCCCTTCTCTGAGGAGCCTGTGAACTGTCCCCACTGGGACCTCTTCTGGTGGTCTCTGCCATCTCTCTAATGTGCTCATAGGGGCATTACTTAACTTGTCGATTTAAGCATTCGCTATTGATGGCATGCTCTGAGATATTGAGAGTTTCACTTAATTATATTCTCACACTATACTCAATCAAGTACACACTATTTTTTTGTTTTCCTGTTGCTTCCTTTGTAATACAAGGGAATACACATTCATTTCTTATTCCATCAAGTATAAACCACATCTCCTGACCCTCAAATGTATGATATACTAGCCCCCTACTCAATTAGCTCTTCAGTGCTTTACCTAGGAGGTTGTTATAAACCAACCAACAGGGTTTATCTTGCTAGGACTATGAGAATATACTTACATGCAACCAAATAGTGTGCTTGGATTTCATTTCTTTTATTGTACTACTTGTTATTTTTCCTTTTCCTTTTTAAAAATTTGCCTTCTTCACCTCCTTTTATTATTTTCTTCTACCTCTCCAGTGTCTATTATATTCAACCAAGTCCTTCTTCCCCCTAGAATCCCCTCTGGGGGTTCCCCAGACTCCATGCCCAGCTCTGCTGTCCAGGCAACACCACCTCACCCTGGGAGATGCCCTCCTGCTGGGTGGGACCTGGCATACGGAACCCCTGTCTTCCTGCTTCTTGCTTTGCTTGCACATAAAGTTAAGTAAGTAGGTATCTGTGAAAGGATACTGATAGGTAAAATATTTGAATCCATACACATCTGAAATGTTTTTATTCCTGCCTCCATATTTTATTGATAGTTTGGCTGGGTAGCGAAATCTTGGTTCAATGCCATTTCCTTCAGAATGTGGATGACGCCACACTGTAGTCTTTTAGATCCACGGTGGAGAACAAGATATCTTATTTCGAGCTGATGCAGGTTTTCCAGAAGAGATTTCCTGCATACTTGCTTTTCTGACATCCCTCAGGAACGCGTCTGGGCCTACATTTTCTCATTCATAGCATTGAGAACTCAGTGGGATTTTTCAATCTGAACCCTTTTGTTCTTTAATTCTGGGAGATTCACAGTGTCTTTGTATATGTTTCCTTCCACTTGATTTTCTTTTTATTGGCCATTAGTCTTGTATTGGACCTCCCACGTTGTTCCCTCGGATCCTTTACTTTCTCACTTATGTATTCAGTCTCTTTTGTTATTATTCTCTCCTCTGGGAGATTTTCTCTATTTACATTCCAAACTTCATTAATTTTTTTTTTAATTTCAGAAATTGCCTTTTATTTCAGCCATTCTTTGCTGTTCTCTCATGGCTCTCCTTTCTTATAAGAGCCTATTTTTGCTTAGCAGAAGCAATGTATCTTGAATATCTGAGAATACAGAATAGTGGGGTTTAATTCCTATTTATGAAAAAAGTATTCTTTTTTTCCGTGTTTAGCTGTGTTTGCTCGGGGTACATTTCCTTTCCCGTTTATCTAGCTTGGTCTTTCTAGCTGCCGACATGGGCCTTCCTTGTCCATTGATTCTCATCCCTTCTCAGTTAAGTACAAAGCACAGCAAAGCTGCCCAGGAGCTCAGTCCTTGTGGGTGGAGCTCATTACCTGGCCAGCTTCCCTTCCCATCGCTTGTCTGGGGATGGTGGGAGGCGACCATTATGCTTCAGGGTCCCTAAATGCAAGAAGATAGAGTGTGTTGCTTAGGAAACTAGTTTCCAGAACTATCTAAGTTCTCTCCTGACATCTCACTGAATTTCTTAAGAAAATCATTCTACTTTAGGGATCTTTCCCTAAAGTAGATCTTATTTCAAGCTGATGAAGTAGATCTTTCCCTCTTGGGTAGATGAGAGCATGGAGATTATTTCTGTTTGCTGTTGTTATTGTTGCTTGTATTAGAAGCAAATTCCTAGTAATTCGATATTTTTCCTGGGAGTTAGAGGAGTGTTTAATCCTTCAAAACTTTAGCATACGCTACAAACATGTCAAAAACTCCTTACAGTAAGGGGCAAGGAAATTTAATCAGAGATTTATGTGAAACCAACAAAACTAGCAGAATTCAAACCCAGACAAAGAACTGGTCTGCCCTTCTTAGACCATGATAAAGCCTAAACATTTATGACATCCCTGATGAGTACAAAAACCACAAGGCTTTCCTGCATGTAAAGACTGGAGCTAAAATGTAACAGAACTCTTCAATTACTGTGCATCAGAATGGATTTGTGGTCTGTCCTGAAAAGCATGCTTCTGCTATTCAAGGTTCCTCTTACTTCAGTGTATCAGCCTTCCTCAGATTACGTATGAAACCAGATAGCTTTACTTGCCAGTATGCAATCCTAAAGGTGGAAAATGCCGTAGTAGTCACCTGGTTTAAGTTCTAATTTTAGAGGTGAGGAAACTGAAGCCCAAGGAATTTTTTTAGTAAAATGTCAAAGTCACACAAGCAGGAGTGGAAGATAAAAGCAGGGAGATGGGATTGGAGTGAAAACACTTCAGTTTTGTGTTTCTTTGTGCTGCCATAACAAAATAGCTGGGACTGGGTAATAGATAAAGACAGAAATGCATTTCTTACAGTTCTGGAGGCTGGGAAGGCCAAGATCCGGGTGCCGACAGTTCAGTGTCTGGTGACGCTGTCCTCTGCCTCCAAGATGGCACCCTCTTCCTGTGTCTTCCCATGGCCAAAAGGGGAAAAATAGGACAAATGCTGAATCCTCATGGCAGACGAGACGGAAGGGTAACATGGCAAAAAGGCAGAGCCCTTGTGACTGACTCACTCCCCACAAGGCCCTGCCTCTCCACACTATCACAGTGGGTATCAAGTTCCAACATACAAATTTTTGAGGGATGCAAACACTCAAACTGTAAGAGGCCTGTCCCTAGTTTTGCTGGTTTGGGTTCATACATTATAGCTGAGGTACTGGCTGGGATGTGTTTCTGGTGAGTTAATATATAGACATAAGTCCTGGTAGCAGAAACTGTGGGTGTTCTAAATCCAACAGATCTTGCAAAATATCAAAATTACCTGAGAAATATAAGCTCAGTATTTCAGGTGGCCTTTTAAAGAACAAGGAAGACACCTCTGTACATATTTGCATAAATCCATTCCAACCATTATTGTCTGAATGGGCAAGTGAATTTTTAGAAGCCAAATGGTTCTTCAAGACTCCTTATGAAGCTGTCAGAGCTGATTTAGATGGCTCCTAAGAGGAGTCAGAGATTTGACGAATTGTAATGTGTTGAGAATTCTAAGAGGGCTTAGAGGTTAGCCATTCTGATGTCTTCATTTTACCGGTGAAAAACTAAACATATAAGTAACTAACAAATTTGCACAGTGAGCAAATGACAGAGAACAGAGCAGCCGTCACTGGACAGCTGACTGCTGCTTTTCCATCTGGGACTTTTCCATTCACTGTGCCATGTCACCCACAGGACACTGTTCCCCAACCAGGCGCACGAGTATCCAGATGTGTGGTTAAATACCAGCTGACACATTCCCCAAGACTGTTCATTCCAGATGCACACAGACCATTTTCTTTTAAGGAATGGAATTGTGTGGCTATGTCTCTGTGTGACTAACATGCTTATAAGGAAAACATGAGGTTGTATCCTAATCAATGATTTTTAAAATTAATCTGGTAGCAATAAGCTCTTCCAAGCATTTCCTGGGATCTTAAAGATGGGAATTTTCTCAAACCAGCTGCTGTGAGAAATTATTTTCAGAAAACTACTTTGGATTCCAAATCTTTATGTATGCTTAATACTTTAAAGAATGTATTTCTATCGCTTTATTAACTTTCCTTTATTTGATTTGCAGTGAAATTCAGTGAGGAAACAAAAGATGATGCATCTAGGGCTTAATTTAACTTGGGAAGTTCCCCTTTTATTTGGAGTGTTTTAATGGGGTTATGTAGTATACATTACATGGTGCATGTGTTCCGCTAATAACTTTAAAATTTTGTTAATTTCAGCCAGGCATGGTGGCCTATGCCTAGAGTCCCAGCTACTCAGGAGGGAGATGGGAGGATTATATGAGCCCAAGAGTTCATGGCTGCAGTGAGCTGTGATCACACCACTGCATTGCAGCCTGGGTGACAGAGCAAGACCCCGTCTCAAAAAAAAAAAAAAACGTATTGATTTTGAAGTGAATGCACATCAGGATACAGACTCTCAGTGAGAAGTGTTTGTTGGTTTTTTGTTTTGTTTTGTCTTTTTGTTTTGAGACAGAACCTCACTGTCGCCCACGCTAGAGTTCAGTGGTGCGATCTTGGCTCACTGCAACCTCCACTTCCTGGGTTCAAGTTATTTTTCTGCCTCAGCCTCCTGAGTAACTGGGATTACAGGCGACCCCACCATGCCTGGCTAATTTTGTATGTTTAGTAGAGATGGGGTTTCACCATGTTGTTCAGGCTGGTCTTGAACTCCTGACCTCAAGTGACCCACCTGCCTTGGCCTCCCAAAGTGCTGAGCCACAGTACCTGGCCTGAAAAATATTTGTTGACCAAATATTTCTCAATTCCACTTGGCACACACAAATAAAGTCCCCTTTTCAACCATCCGGCACCTACCATTGTCCCTGTTTTGATACAGGTGGTTTCATAGCAGGACTGTACTAGTTGAATGTAATAATCAATCTTTTGGCTATTCTATCTGATTATTTCTGCCCAGCATTCTTAGGAAGTAACTTAATATTGACAAAGTATTGGAGAAAAAATTCAAAATATAAGAAAAGGAGATTTGAGAATAACAGGGGCTGTCGGGGTGGGGGTGTCAAATCCACTCAGATGTTATTTCTGAAGCCAGCAAAACCCTGCATCTCCCTGAGCGAACGGTGGGCACGCCCGGCCCCAACTCCCATACACAGTTCTCCTCTTGTTGGTGGCAGCCTTGGTGGGCCACTTTTCTCCTCCAGGCATCTGGTCACTCACTTGCAAAGTGGGGCTCTGTGACCAATAGCCTGTAGGGTTTGTCCCAGTGCCAACAGCCCATGTTTCTATGTCACAAGTAAAATAAAATTTTTCCATGGAATGTAGTTCAAGAACAAGCCATTTAAAATGTCCCTTCTGGCTTTAGCAACAGTTTGTTTTGTTTTTTTTTTTAACTGAAACCTGCAGAGCTCTTTACCAACGTGCTGAATGCATTTCAGATTGCACGAAAGTTGAAAATCCTACATATCTCAGTGAGAAGCACATTAAAAATCTTTTAAAAGCGTTCACGTTAACTTCCACCTTTCAATTTCAGGGTCACATTTCATTGTGAATTGTGATGTTGACATTGAATTGGAAATACTGTAAGTTCAAATACACATGTACAGTTACAGAATACAGGTGACTAATCTTGTTTAATTAAGTTTGATAAGCTCTCGAGCACGCACCATGGGGATTTGCATCAGCACTTTGAAAACTGATGGCATGACTTATCGTTGTGGCAGAAGCACTGGTGAGCAGGGATCTCTGTCATCAGCCTGATTCCTCCTTGACAGCTCCAATGTCGTAGCATGGCCCATCTCAGTAGCCCTCACAGTTGACCATGGGACAACCGACTGCAGAAATACACAGCTTGATCAGGTACTTTTGCGTGCACAGGCCACACCCTGCTCCTGGGGGGGTTGGGAGCCCTACCCTAGCGGTCATATAGCTGTGGCCACCCCCACTCCTCAGCAAGGACACTCTCACAGAGGCATTCGGCTTCTGGCCTCTTGCCACGGCACAATTCCAGTGGCTCCAGGAATGCCCATTCCACGCCAAAGGCTTCTCTGGAAAAACACAGGTTAAACCAAATCCAGCTGTTCTTGGGGTAGTGACTCGATTCAACATGATAACAAACAGGGCAGAGCCAGGCAGGAGCTGCTGATGAGAAAAACAAAGACCTCAGGAAGCTTCGAGCCTTGTGCCAGCTCCACACCCTCTACCCCTGACAACTCTCTCCGAACCCACATTGCTTTCTGCATCCCTAGGATTCTGTTTCAAAGAAGGAATGGGATCTGTACAGAAAAGAGCGTTTACCTTAATATCAGCCTGGAAACCTTGGGAATGAGTCAGTCATCATAGGGCAGAGGGATGTGTGTTTCCAGACGAATAAATGAACAAAATGCACAGCACGGCCTGCCCCGGCCATTCTGCCCAACCAGCTCCAAGAACGAAGCAATGGTAGGGGAGCGGGGAGCAGCCACACTCAGCCTCTAAGAAAATGGAGAGAGGGGGTAATTAACAGATCCTGGGGATGACATCGATAAGCCCCTCAGACACTATAAATTCAGGTATTTGGCAGATCTTATCTGGGAGTTTTTCTTCTCTCTCATCAGTGTGGCTCCTTTGAGGATTTCCCACGGTTATGTCTAAAGCGCATTCCCCTCAATATTCCAATTCCAGAGCAGCCTGACTGGACAACAACAAACGAATCAGACCAGATGAGCAGTATTGATCAAGCAGGTTTGAGTTCGGAGCCACACGTTGCTTTTTTTGTGATCACAGTACGGCAATGGAACGCCCACAGTGTCGCCAGCCCTGAGCAACAAGGCACAAATCCTGCCTCGTCATCTGAACATCACGAACTTGCAACCACAGGAAACAATGGCTGAGTCCTGGACTGCCCCTGCAAATGCACACGAGTCTCCTTCCCTCTTCTCCTTCCAGAGATGATCGGCACAGGTCCGGCCGTGAGGGTGAAAAGTGCTTCTCCTCTTCTGAGGAAGTTCAACAACACATAAGCATCCCAAGAGATTTTAAATGAGAGAAACAAAATCCCAGGCACCCTGGACAGAGCTCAATTAGTGACTTACAGACTCCAGTCCATTTTTGATAACCCTGTTGATCTCCCCATGCGAAAACCTAATAGGAAGAAAACACATCTAAAAAAAACTGGGCTTTTTACGAGATTGTTCCCAGCACAGGTAACTGGAACAATTGATAAAGACATAAAGTGGATTTGCTTTGCTTTGAACCCTCACCCTCCTACAGAAGACCTAGCTAGCCCGTTGAAAGGCATAAGTGCTCTGTAAAAGTACTCAAGGGTAAAGGCATAATAAACCGTCGCTGCAAGCAGGCATTTGAAAGTGACAACCGGGACCGAAGGGGGAGTTTAACAATATGTTTGTGACAGATAAGTTTGAATATGCAGGATTGGAAAGATAACATTTCTCAGCTGCTTCTTTAATTATAGCCTTGGAAGAGGAGGTTGTCAGTTCTACCTTCATTCAGGAAACTGTCTTGTGATGTCTCCATTAATTATGACTGTCTACATATTGCCAGGGAGCTTTCCAATTCCCGACACCACCAAAGCCTGACAGCAGGCCTTGGGCTGGGGCAGAGCCTCGTTCCCTGGTCAGTGGTCAGTGCAGCTCTCCAAAACAGGACTGAGGTCAGCAGGCCGTCTGATCAGGCTCACGTAGCTCGACCGCTTGCCTCTGGTTAGGTGCCCCATCATCCCGGGTGCTGTGGCCACTCCTGTAGTACTGGCCATCCGGACACCAGATGTGAATATCTCTCATGTCATCACTGAACAAGAGTTGTCTGCCTTACTAATGTTTTTGTCATCTGTTGTTGGCAAAAAAGTAAGTTCAGGGGACATTTGGACCCACCTCTCAAAAAACGCCACATAATGTATGTAAATACTTTCCCCTCCATCAGTGGAACTTAGCACCGCCCCCGCCCCCTCGAGTGTGGGCTCCACTTAGTGACTCACTTCCAGACAGCAGAGCGAGGGGAAGGTAGTAACGTGAAGTGGAGGAACCTGGCAGACACCTCCCGAACCACAAAGGTCAAGGTTATCATCCCCAGTGATGTCAGGTCCACACCACGGACCCTTGACAAGATGCAATACTAAGGAATCTTCACCTTTGTGATTTTTTTTTCCAAAAAACCCCCAGAAACCCAGTGTAAACAAGAGGAAAACAACAGAGAAACTAAATGAAAGGACATTTTACAAAATGCCTCACCAACACTCCTCAAAACTGTTGGGGTCGTGAAAAACAATGAGGAAAGGCAGAGAAACTGTCACAGACCAGATGAGACTGAAGAGGCATGACCAGTGCCACCGTCTGAATGTGTCCCCTCCAGAATTCATGTGTTGAAATTCATGGCCAATGTGATGGTATTAAGAGGTGAGGCCTTTAAGAGGTGATTAGGCCATGAGGGTTTCTCCCTTGTCAATAGGATTAAGGCCCTGATATACAGGCTTCGCACAGCATTTGGCTGGCTTGTTCTTCTGCTCTTCTGCCACAGGTGGACACAGCGTCCCTTCCCTCTGGAGGACACAGCACCAAAGTGCTGCCTTGGAAGCCAAGAGCGGCCCTCATTGGACAACAGAACCTGCCGACACAGCGATCTTGCACTTCCCAGCCTACAGAACAGTGAGACATACATTTCTGTATTTCTATTTATACGTTACCCAGTCTTAGGTATTCTATTACAGCAGCACAAACAGGCTAACATTAAGCAGGGTGGGATTCCGGGTCAGAAGGAGGATATAAATAGGAAACCTGGTGACATCTAAATGAAGTCTAGTATTCGGATCATAGGAACGCACCAACCTTCACCTCTTAGCTGTGACAAACGTACGATGGTCATGTCAGGTGGGAGCACTGGAGGAAGCTGGGTGGAGGAGGATACACTGGAATGCAGCTAGGATTAGGAGTGGGCAAGTTAGATGCCTGGAGTGTGGATTTAGGAAGGTGCTCACTGTGGGAGTCGTGCCTATGCCAGCCCTGCATGACCCTGTGCTGTCTTCGCAACTTCTCTACAAATCCAAAAGTATTCCAAAACAAATTTTTATTTTAAAGAATAAGACCCTGGCTAGAATCTTGCAATGTCTTCTTTAGAGTACAAAACAGCTACATGCTCAGCAAGAGAAAGGGAGAATCTGCCACACAACGTCCAGCAGGGTCCAGCCCACTTCAGGCCTGGGAGAGAAGGGTCGCCGTGTTGTACCTGCCATCCGGGTGCACACGGACCTATGGGATAAGGTGCAGTACAGAGGGACACTGGCATTAGATGGCCCCAGCAACCAAATCTTGGGCATGATAGTCACACAGGAGCGCCCCAGATAAGGTATCCATATTTACAATACCTAAAGGGATTCTTTAACTGGAGGCTCTATAAACCAACCAAAGTAAGTTGAGGATGGTTGGCCCACGGGCCTTTGATGGATTCATGGACTGTGTGTATCACAGGCACCATGGATAATATACTATGGGTTCTGAGAAGAATTGTCATTGTCTTCTCCTTTAAGGACTGACCATAGTCCTAAATCAGGATGGACAGCATCCAGCTGGGTCTTGAATGGTGGCTCATCCTGATCTGGACTCACGTGATCTGAACTGACTGGGAGGATGCTATTGCCTGGTGGCCCCACGCCTGTCGGCCACAGGACTTTCAGCCCTCATGTGTTAACTGAAATAATGAACGCCATGGCACTGCAGGTTTCTTGCTCCCATCCGGGCATTCTCCACCTGACATCTCTCTGGAGGATACATGCTTTTATCAGCTGTGTCCTCAATAAACTGCAACCAGGCATGGGGCAATGTGGAAGAGGGGAGGGAGGGAAGAGATTTAAATTCTTTTTCTGGGGGAAGAGTCACCTCCTACTGGAATTGAGAGCTAAAAAGAGTTCTTCCATGTGTGCAGCGCCACGTAACTTCCGGTGTAATGCCACGAAACACCCACGCGTGGAAAACACAGTTGCCAGTTCTTCCTCCTCCACCGTGCAGCTCCGGGGAGCTGAGGGGAGCCAGCCCCCCTAGAGAATGATCTGATGCCAGGTTTGGTGTGGACATAATAATGAACAAATAAGCATTTTTTTTTTAATTGACAAGGTGAGAAAGAAGATTTGGGATTGGGGAATCTTGCCTGAGGATTAGTCGAATGTCAGTGAGGAGAAAGAACACTGAATAAACCCAAAACATGTTTTCAGGAAACCTCGAAAATGCTTTCTGCATAACATTATCTCTCTCTCAGCAAGAACTGCCAATTTTGAGTTTCTCACTATTTTTATTTTCTTGAGAAATGATCATTTTTATAAATAGCCTTTTAAATGTCAAACTAACTGGTTGAATAATTTATCTCTACTTCTTATCCTGAAAAACTCAACCCTTGCTTAATTTTCTAAAGGGCTGGGGGAAAGGGGTTCTCAGACATAAACACCCAGAATAAATCTTTCTGTCTGTTAGAGGCTTCAGCTGTCTCTGTTCCCGAGGGTGGTGTGGGCTCCCGTGGCTGGAAGGCGGCCGTCCTTCCAACGTCCTGCGACTGCTTGGCTCTCCTCACTCTTCAGCCACAACCACGGCCAGGGTCCATGAAGACAGATGACAGATGGAACTTCCAAGAGGCACCTAACCAGGGGTCAGGTGTGCTTTCCTCGAAGCCACAGAAAGACCTTGACTCTCACTCCTAAGAGCAGCAACCCAGGGCTGCAGTGTGATGGGCTTGGTCGGCGCTGGGTGCCTTGTTGGGTGCCAGCCAGAACCAGCACATAGCCAGGCTGATGGGAATAGGAGGGTCAGCTGCACCTTGACCATGGTTCTCAAAGGGTGTGTCAGGACCCGAAGCAGAAGCACCACCTGGGAACTTGTCAGAAATGCAAATTCTCACCCCTCTTCCAGGCCTGCTGAATCAGAAACTCTGGAGGTGGGGCCCAGCAATCTGTGAATGAACCCCCACTCCGGGTCGCACTGACCCACCCTTACGTGCGAGAACCCCTGGTGTAGGACCCTGGTTCTCCAGCTCACCTATATATGTTTTCAAATTGCCTGAGCTCACACTATGGGAATTCTTTAAAAATAAATGTAAAAATGCTAACATCTTGATCACCATAGGTTATGAGTCAGTTGCTATGAGGTGTGGTGTGAATGTTGGGCTTTTCGGAACTCCCTAGGGATTCTGATGGGCAGTAAAGTTCTAGAACTCCCCGGAGCCTGGGTGCCTCCCGATTCCGGTGCTGCGCTGTCTTCCAGGTCCTGAAAGTTCGTTTCTCTCTGGCAGTAGGTCTAGCACAGTGTTCACTGCTCTGACTGCACGTTAAAATAGACCAGGGAGATCTCTAAAGGTTCTCATTTAGTTGTTTTAGATTATTTTTATCATTTTCCAGGTGCAACCTAACGTGTAACCTTGGTTGAGAATCAGAGACTAACCCATCCCCCTTCTCTTCTGGGTAGAATTTCTCCCTTCCGAACAATATCTGAAATTATCTCCAAAATCAGATGGGGGAGGAGACTCCTCTCAAAATGTCCCAGGGTGAACAGTGCCTCCTCTTCATAGTTCCAAATCATGTGGGCCCTCGTTGTTCCCAGACCGCCTCTCCCGATTAGCATTTCAAATGGCCTGTGGGTTTCTGCACTTGGTCTAGGTCCTCGAGTCACAGCCAGCTGGAGATTCCTGTGAGAAACGCTTCCACCGCGTCATCGTCCCCGCCTGGGCCAAGCTCTAGTGCTCACGGCACCTTTGCTCCTACGCTGCACAGCAGGAAAGATTTCTCTTTCCTTCTTCAATGCTCTCTGGGGCTCTCTGTTTGTATTCAGGGGGGTATCCCTAATTAGAGAAATATTATGAAATTCCTTAAAATAAATAATCCCAAATTGCATTTTAGCATAGCCAGTTTCACCGTAATTCAAGTGTCCTGGTGTATGTAAATCACATAGAGAAAATCAAGACCTCCATTTCTAAAACAAGTGTCCAATTTCTTATCTAAAAGCCCCTCAGCTCAGCTGTGACTTCCTCCAGAAAGTCCTCCCTTGATCTCTCCCGAGATAAAATTTATGGTCAAAGCCCTCCTAGTTCTGTAGACCTCTCTTCCTTGTCATGGACCGAGTCTGAAGCCACTGATTCATGAGATGTAATTCCTCTCTGGCCAGTGAGGGCAGGGCCAGGCCATGTGGCCCCTCTTGTAGCCCAAGACTTGGCTCAGTGGCCGGCACAGTTATCAAATCAATGGAAGCCTGTTCCTCCTCCTCCAAAGAGCAGGAATCCTTTCCCCGTCTTGGCATCTTTCTGGGGAAAGGCAGAATAGGTTGCTCATGAAATCAAAAGTGTCCTTGAGAACTGTAACATTTCACATGGAAGTTTAAAGTCAGAAGCAGAGGGAACAGGGCCCATGCAGGAGAGTGGCTGGCCGCAGCTGTTTACTTTGGGTTTGCTGGGTTTGGGGATGCTTTTGCTCAAGACCATTAAGCACAAAGCAGGAAGCGTGCCACGGTTGTAGAGGCCGGGTCCTACGGTTGGGTCCACCAGAGAGAGGTGGGGCTGGGTGTGGACGTAGCTGTCCAGCCTCTCCTGGCCCTCCTCAGCACAGCCCCTCAGAGCCACTCCTCACTTCTGCAGAGAGTGTAGTGTTGAGCTTCTGATTTTTCTCCCAATCCCTGCATGAGAATGCAGGACGGAACATTAGCGCAGCTCAAGCCTCTCCCTTCTATCTGCGGGCTCTCTCCGTCATGCTCTGACAATCGTTAAGTCCAAACACGAACTGATAAAAACTCTTAAGATGAACAACATGAATCCTTTTTCAGTGAAAATTTTTTAATTTTTTCACTGTTTCTGGTGACTTTTTATTTTGATATCATCTCTGGCGTACAGGAATAGTGCAAGAATGGAATGAGGAACTTCGGTGTATCTTTTCCTCAAATTCACAGTTGCACATGTTTTTTCCTATTTGCTTTATTACTCTCTCTGTTTATATATATCCTTATTATTATTTTTCAGTCATTTGAGTGTTAGCTAGAAACATCATACTTTTTTATCCTCAATACTTTTCTCTATATATTTCCCAAAAGCAAAGACCTTCCCTTTTGTAACCACTCTTAGGATCAAAATTTAACATTGACACCATTTATTTAATTCATAATTCATATTCGAATGGCATCAATTGTACCAATAATCTCCTTAAAGCACGATTAGGACCATGAGCTTCATAATCAGCTATTTTGTTATTTTAAATGAAGCTTTTTTTTTTTTTTTTTTGAGACAGAGTCTCACTACGTCCCCTAGGCTGGAGTACAGTGGTGTGATCTCAGCTCACTACAACCTCCACCTCCCTGGTTCAAGCACTTTCTCTTCCTCAGCCTCCTGAGTAGCTGGGATTGCAGGTGCACACCACCACACCCAGCTAATTTATTTTTATTTTTATTTTTACTAGAGACAAGGGTTCACCATGTTGGCCAGACTGGTCTCAAACTCCTGACCTCAGGCAATCTGCCCACCTCGGCCTCCCAAAGTACTGGATTACAGGTGTGAGCCACCATGCCCAGCCTAAATGAAGATTCTTAAAGCCCCATCTTAGAAAACAAAATCAGTGATCATTTTCAAAGGTAAAGTCAGAGTTTGCATAAAAAAGTAAACAATTGTCTGACCTGCCCCCAACCCCACTAAGTGCTTCCCAGCTACAGCCAAGATAAAGGAAAGATCCACAATCGTCACCGTTTTTTCCATCTCTTTTGACATGGTGGAAAGACAAGGAATCGGGAAAAGGCAAAAAGCAAAAATAGCAGCAAACTGATTTTTTGGGAAATCTTAGAACTAAAAAATCAGCCCCTGAACAACCAAAATATACATTATAAAATAAAACCTCCAGTCTGTTTCTCAGCATGGGGAGAGTTTCACAGGTAATTTAGGGAACATTGCATGTGGGTGTATACACATCTTAGCAGAAACTTTTCATTCCATGAGCATTTCTGGACTATCTTTACAGGCGTTATCTACGATACATCTCAAAACAGTGGTGAATGAGTATTAGTCCTCCCCTAAGGCTCAGTGAAATGAAGAAACATGGTCAAGTTTGTGCAGCTCTGAGAGCCGTCACTGGGATGTAAACCAAATTCTCTGTCTCTAAATCCAGAACTCTGTTAACTCCCTGCAACCCCCAGGATCTGGACTAAGCCTGGAGCTGGCTGTGGGTGTTATACTCATTTCTAAGGCTGTCTTAGCATATTACAAAACAGGATGGCTTTAAAGAAACAGAAATTTATTCCCTCACTGTTGGAGAGACCAATAGTCCAAAATCAAGGTGCCGGCAGGGCTTCCATCCTTCAGGGAGTGCTCAGAGAAAATCCTTCCTGTCCACTTCCTGCTCTGTTGGCTCCAGGCATTCCTTGGCTTGTGGCTGCATCACTCCAATCTCTGCCTCTCTCTTCACCTGGTCTTCTCCTCTACATCTCTGCATCTTCTTCCATCATAAAGACAGTCTCATTGGATTTAAGGCCCACCCTAATCGAGTGTCTCATCTTGACCTTGACCTTAATTACATCTGCAAAAACCCTATATCTGAATAAGTTCACGTGCTGTTCTGGGTGGGCATGAATTTGGGGGAGACACTTTCAATCCACTACCATCACATCTGCAGAATACCTCCATGGCAACACCTAGACCAGTGTTTGGTTGAATAACAGCACAGTAGGCTAGCTAAATAAACACATTAAACTAATGATCCTGGGGGCAACAAAGCTACAAGATAGTGGTATTCATGCTTGGCCATGGTTCTCATCTTTCAAGTTAATAATGTTGTGCTTCCTTCATGGTCTCCAAAAGCACGATCACCAAGGGAAGATATACAACCAATTCTTGGGGAAAGCATTTGAATCAGAACACCAATGGAACAGTGACTCTCCTTGCATGCTAAATTCCCCAAGTCAAGGTAGAGATTAGGGCTGACTCCACCTGGCAGAGCTGAGGACACTTTGAAGCACATGCCAAATTCTTCTGGTGAGACTTCATTATGAGGTAGGCTGGGGATGTGGATTTAACCTAAGCAACGCAGCCTGCACCCACACCTGCTCCTTGCTGAGCCCTGGAAGGCTGGGGGACCCCAGGTGTCATGGACATCCTTCCTGTACCTTGGTGAGGTGGGTAGACACAGGGACAGATGCATTGAAGTATTCTGGAAAGCAATGATAAAATGATGGGAAAGCGTCCTGTGAGTTCCTTGGCACACGGACACCTGCACTGTCTTGTGTCGGGGTCACTATTTGTGGGGGTTCGTCCTACAGACCCTGACTTAGTGATGGATGAATAAAGTACATTGACACACAGATATTATGTTTTGCCAGTTCAACTGAGGGTCTGTGGCCACTTACAGGCACCTTGGACAGTGCTGTAAACAGTTGCAACTGCCAGCCTCCACTAGCTAGAGAGACTTGCATTTATTTAGTAAAGTTTAATTGACATAGGCTTCAGTCAACACCACTAGAAGCTGAAGATTAAAGCACAGGTTCTGATGTCTAAAGCAAACACTATTAGAGAGTAATCTCCTTCGCTGACTTCCTTTTGAGAGGGCCATCTGGCTCAAAGGTTAGTTTTAAGACCACATGAGTAAACAAGTTAGTTAGGTAAACTCCTTCACATACCTTAGCTATGTCAGCCCTGAGCCGAACTGGCAAAGCATAATATCTGTCAGGATCTACAGGACAGACCCCTGCAAGTAGTGACCCTGACAGTCTTGTCCCGGTGGCCAGTGTACAGAGAGAAGTTTCCATGCTGCTCAGTTCCTACATGCAGAAACATTTCATAAAACAACCTTTAATGCAGTGTCTCTTGCTTAACATGAAGTGTCTTGTCAGCCAACCCAGCACAGCATGGCTCCATCCTAGGGAGTAGCTTTAAGCTTTACACACAATTTTTACCCCCAGTCCAAGTTAGGTATCCCCATCTTTTTAAATGCCCTGTCTTGTACATGAAAACCCAGGCATTGAGAGGTGTCCAGTGATCCTCTCAATGATCTCAGGATTTCCTGAGATCCTGGGAAGGGAGTGTAAGGACATGAAGCTGACCTGGCTGCCACTCTCCCTCCAGTGAGGCCTTTGCCCTGAAGCCAACAGATGCCTGGTGACCTATATGAGGTGCTTCTGCCAAATGCCTCCCTGAAAGCCTCACCTCTGGAACTTGCTCCATCTCATGCACTGAAGCAAGAGAAGAGGTGCGCTGTATCCCTCCTACCACCTTCCCTAAGTGAGAAGATGATTTTTACTGGAGAAAAAAAAACCAGGGGACTCAAGACAGGAGACCTAGGTCTGTTTCTCACTTGCATCAAGAGCACCCTTGACCTTGGAAAAAAGAGGGAATATCCTGGGCCTAATTTTTCTCATAAGGAAGATAGGAATTTCAATGTGGACAATCGACATCAGAACCAGTGTCCACAGCAGACATTGAACCTAACAAGATGGTCCTCATATGCACTTCAGGAAGACATTGACTTGCACTGACTTCTTTTAAGGGTGCTTTCTCCTCTCTTCCTACACTCTCTAATTCTAGGGAGGGAGAGCTATGGTTGTACGTTGAAGCTCACAGCTGCCAGAGTGACCTGGGGCCAGTTATTCCATCATTCTAGGCCTGAGTTTCTATGGACAGAAATGCAGCTGAGTGAGAGAGTTTGTGTAGATCCTTAGCAATGGATCTGGCCTACAATGTTAGTGATGACCTTGGTGGGTGAGGGATGTCACAGAGGGCGGCAGAGGCCCAAGTTCACCCACAACACATGGGCAGGTGGTTTCTTTCGTCTAAACATCACAGGCAAGACACTGTCCAAAGGAGAGGAACGACTCCTCAGGGGACAAGCAGGGGAAGGGATGTTTGCTGCTTGCAATGTAGTGAAGTTTTAGTGTATTTAACAAATACTTTGGCAAGTGCAAATAACTGTAAAAGCACAAAGGAAGCTCCTTGGCTTTACTTGATGATAAAGTCACTATGGGAAGGAGGAAGGAAGAAAAGGAGCTGCTAAACCAGACCTCATTCTAAGGAATGAGAATCTGAGTGGAGGAAGGGCATCAGTACAGCATGGGACTGTGCTGGCTTGCGAGATGAGGCAGGGCAGTGTCAGGGTCCCCAGAAGGCATAGCCCTTACCTGGGACCATAGGAATGAACCCTTCTATGGAGACCATCTCTAAAAGGGGCATTGGATCAAGAAGGGAGGGAAATTTCTCAAAAATGCAGTTCTGACCAGACAGCCAGGGTTGGAAGATCCTGCAAGGATGCAGGAGGTGTATTCCTGTGTTACCAAGAGCCGGGGTCCCCAACCTTGGTACTAGTCCATGGCCTGTTAGGAACCGAGCCCAGGTCATACAGCAGGGGGTGAGTGGCGGGTGAGTGAGCATCACCACCTGAGCTCTGCCTCCTGTCAGATCAGTGGTGGCATTAGATTCTCATAGGAGCAGGAACTCTATTGTGAACTGCGCATGCCAGGGATCTAGGTTGCAAGCTCCTAATGAGAATCTAATGCCTGATGATCTGGGGTGGAACAGTTTCATCCCCAAACCATTTCCCCCACCACCCTGTCCATGGAAAAATTGTCTTCCACAAGACCAGTCCCTTGTGCCAAAAAGGTTGGGAACCACTGACCACTGACGGTGACCTGAGGAGGCACTCTGGTGGATTTCAGGCTATAAGGGAGGCTGTGGTGCTGTGGGGTCATGTGACCCCCTGGTGGGGTGTGCATGGACAGTGGGGGCCTGGAAGGAGAAGCTGAAGCCTGAAGACCTGGACAGGCCCTGGGTTTCAAGAGTGGAAGAAAATGAAATGCCCTTGTCCCCACCCCCCATTTTACAGGAAAGAGAAATGAAGAGGAACCTGGACACCAGAAACACAGGGTATTTCATGATTTATGAAGGGCCCCAGTAATCTCTTTGGATATCTTGGAGGGCAAGAAGGAGAGCAGGTGTCAGATGATAAAACAATGAGTGGCATCCATGCTGACAGCCTGGGAAGGCCTGAGTCAGCCGTGGCCCCGATCTCACACCCAGCCTCATGCCCCTCATACCTGGGCCACACCTGTCCACTAATAATCTGCAGTGAGTTTCCAACATCACTTACTTCCAAGGCCATGTGGGCTAATTTTAATGATTAGCTAGTTTAAACACCCTCCAAATCAACTTTTCTGGGAGCCCTAAGACCAACCAGAGAGCCCCAAACAAGATGATAGAGTGCTAGAAAAAAAAAAGACCTTGCTTAAAGAGGATAAGGCTCCATTTCTCCCCATTCCCTATGATTGGTTACATATTGGGAATATTTCTGGACAGAAGTACAATCTTGGCATTCACTTCAGCTTTACCAGTAACTATGTATTTGATTTCATCTTGCAGAACTGAAGAAACAAACAAGACAATTGACTTGGAAAAGTAGAATTGTCCAGAGATAAAAATCCACATTGATTTTCTACTACTCTGTCATCAGGCATGGTGCATTAGCTGCTACGATTTCACTCCAAATTTGACCTTGACTAATCCTTGCATAATCCTTTACCCACTTCCCATAGCCCAGTGATTCCCTACTGGGGCAATTTTGCTCCCCCCATCCCACAAGGGTCACTTGGCAATGTCTAGAGACACTTTCCCTGTCACAGCAGGGGTGCCGTAAACACCCTGCAATGTGCAGGATGGGCCCCCACCCCAGAGAACCACCCTGCCTCAGTATCAATAGTGCTGACACTAAACAATCTATTCTAACCCCCAAAGATGCAGGCTCTGAGTTGTCCCACTGTTTTTAAACTCAATTACTTCATCTAATCCAATCATTATCAACTTACATATTTAAATGATTACATCATAAATAGCAAAGTGGGCCATTTAAAACAAAGTTCACAGAAGAAAGTAGAACGTAAGAAGTCACCATTAACTTTCCAGTCGGCACTCATTAAACTGAATGATTGATCTTATCATGTCATAGTGTAAATAAAATATTAGGTACCAAATAAGACGAGTGTTCTTTTTGACTCTGATTTTTCACCTTGGCATATTCTCTGTCGTGTCTCACATTAACCACTGTGGCAACAGCCCAGACAATATTCGCCCTGTAAATACAATGTCAACGGAAGGAGAGGCGTGTAATTATACCAGGCAGGAGACCGAGCTTACCAAATTACATGTTTTCCCAGCTTCACATTTTACAATTTAATAATATCTCCTATAATTACACATTGTTACAGCATGATGTCAGAGATGCACTCGAACTCTTCTCTGGGGGTTTTTTCAGTGGCTATGCTGTACCCAAATGCTTTTCCAATCTTCAAGATGTTCTAGTCTTTTTATAGACCTAACTAATAAAAATAGAGAAAGAAATTGTAAGGCGGCTGCTATAAAGGGCATCTTTATGTTGAAGGTTGGTGCTTGCGCTGGTGTTTGGCAGCTCTGGCATTTACTGGAGCTGATGTAGATCTTGGGCTGAGTATGGTTGGACCCTGAGGTGCAAACAGCCCCCAACTTGTGCAGCATCCACTGAACTTGTGCCCCCAATCTCCTGTGTTGATGACGCAACCCTTGTATATTAATGTCCTGGCGCACGTGGCAAAGTACCGTGGGCTGGGGGCTTAAACAACAGACATTTATTGCTCACAGTTTGGAGAGTCCAGACAGCCAAGATTAAGGTGTTGGCAGGCCAGGCTCCCTCTGAAGGTGCCAGGAAAGGCTCTGCTCCTGTCCTCCCTCCTTGGCTTGTAGGTGACCGTCTTCCCTCTGTGTCCCGTCCACTGCACTGCATGCCTTCCTTCTATACATGGCTGTCTCTGTATCCACACATTCCCTTTACAAGGACACAGCTCAGATTGGGCTAGGGACCACCCTGTGACCTTGCTTTAACTTTAATCACCTCTGTAAGGATCCTATCTCCAAATAAATTCACACTCTGAAGTATGGGAGGTCAGGGTGTCAACATATCTTTTTGTGGGGACTGCAGTTCCATGCATAACACACTGCATTCGTAGATTTGATCCTTGGTCAATGCACTGTACAGAGACACATTTGCTGAGGACCCACCCAGTCCCAGGCATTGCACCAAATCCTTTGTACACATTCTCAGACACAACCCACAAGCCCAAGACAGAGGTTAAATTTGTTTCTGTTTGTCCTAAATGATTTGATCTGTTCACATACTAGGACTTACAAAATCAGGACTAAAAATTGGGTCTGGCCAATTCTGAATCTCATGCACTGCCCAGTCCAACCTGTCACTTCCTACTGCTTTTCTTCATCCTTGTAATTAAAGTAAATCAGTCTTAATTTAGCTCTTATGGCATCTAAGAGCCCTACAGCTCCTCTAGAGAAAACCAGAAACCCCTTGTGTGTCACAAACGTGTCACTGAAAAACTTCGCTTCTACAATTTTACATTTTTAAATTGGGGACAAGTAAAACACTTCGGCTTCATGGTTATTTTTCTAAGTGTGGTGATTACGGTGTTGAAGCCTTTGGATCTGACGATTTGTTTTCTGTTTTTCAAACTGAAGAATTCCCTGGCTCTGGAGTCAGAGGCAGGGCTGCACAGCTCTGAGGGTGCACCTACGCTGCCAGGAAGATCCCAGGGCAGCCGGCATCGGCAGGGCTGCACAGCCCCTAGGGCGCACCCACACTGCCGGGACAGCTCCCAGGGCAGCAGGCATGAAGGGGGTCGCAGAGGTGCAGCCTGGTGCCCAGGCCCGCAGTGAAGCATGTGCCTGAGGTCAGAACTGCAGATGATGTCATCGCCCGCCTTCTTCATTGTGTCTGCCACCTAGACCCGGTTCCCACTCCCAGTCTAGCAGAAACTCGGCTAGGAAGACAGACTGTGGACTCTGCGCCACCGATCAAGGTGGTTAAATTCTGTCCATTTACTTTCTGTCAATGACATAACACCATATTCACGAGTGAAAAACCACTGCCATGGGAGCTGGAAGGTGTTTCGTGGGGCAATGGTGGAGGGCAGAGGACTTGCCGTTGGCCCATCTTCATACCTCCGGAGACCCCTCCAAGATCGTGCTCCCCTTTCACCATCGCCTTCTTCCTGGCTCTCGTTTTTACACTTACTTCCTCTCACCTTCTGCGACTGGTTGGATGCACCCCCTAAAAAGACATGCTGAAGTCGCCCTGATACCTGTGAATGTGGCCTTATTTGGAAAGAGGCTTTTATACAGATATCATTAAGTTAATATGAAGTCATCAGGGTGGGCCCTAATCCCATGACTGGTGTCCCTGTAAGAAGAGGAAAATGCCACCGAAGGTCAGAGACACACAGGGAAGCGGGCTGCGGGACAGCGGAGGCGGGGGTCAGAGTGACGCAGCCGCAAACCTGGGAACGCCAGGGTGGCGGGGAGCCCCCGGACGCCAGAGGAGGCGAAGACGGAGCCTCCTGGTTTCGGAAGGAGCGTGGTTCCACCAACAGCTTGATCCCGGACTTCCTGCGTCCCGAACTGCGGGAGAATGACCTGGAGCCGTTCTAAGCCCCGCCGTGTGCAGCGCCTCCTTACGGCAGCTCCGGGAACCGCTCCCGTTTTCCACCAGTTACTCCTGGTGCGTGTTCTGGTTCCGCCGGGCTCCCACAGGGAGGCGCAGACCACTTCATTCAAAGTCAACGCGAGAAGTGTCGCCAGTGGCAGAAAGCCAAATTCACTAAAAAAAAAAGAAAAGGCATTTGAAGATGGATGATTTCCTCAACTTTTCCAGCACTCCCTGGTGACCACCTCTTTTGTCCCCGAGCTGGGGATTTAATGGGCACATTTGTGCAAGGCGACAGGGAGTCTCCGAGGGAGGGATGTGGGACCCAGGCCTCAGCGGGCTGTGGGAGGCGCGGGTGACAGTGAGAGCGCCAGCCTCGTGCGCTTGGACTCCGTGGCCCCAGCCTCACTGTCCTTCCCGGCTCCTCCGGAGTCACTGCTGACCTGAACGGCGCAGAGTTTCTGCCTGGCGCAACTTCCTCCTTTCAAAAAAAAAAGCACTCACCAGAGAGAGGTGATATGGACATGAAAGTGAATATGCACCACACTCTAAGGGCCAGAGGGAGACTTAGAGAGGGCCACGGGGAACACAGGCAAAAACTAAAGCTGGCCGTAAACAGTCACCTGCAGTCATGCTTCCCACCAGACGCCCTTTGGAGTACCTGGGACCCTGCGGTGTGCTAGGGAGGGTGGGTTTCGCAAGGGCAGATCTGTCAGCATTCTTTAATGATGAATTGAAACTTTAAAAAGTTTCCATCGAGAGGAAAAACACAGGAAGAAAGGAATTCTGATTAACTTCGTTTAACTCTACCAGTCACCAGAGGTGCCATCTCTGCAGTCCCCTTTTCCTGATGGAATTTCTGCCTCCAGTCTGGTATCACTGGGGCACAAGTGGGCATCATGCTATGCTGTCCCGGCTGGGCAAATCCATCCTGTGGGAGACCCTCTGTCCCCATCCAGGAGGATGTATCTCTCTCTGACTCACCACCATGAAGAATGCAGACCAGGGAGTGACCCTCAGGTGACAGGCCAGCATCCTCATTTTATGGGATTGTTGTACCAATGTCGCCCCCTCTCAGAGTCTGAGTCTGTCCTGGTGCCCAGCCAGTTATCTTGGCGGATCCAGAGTCAGTGTGTGGCCCTGGAGGGGAGCACCGGCCACCTGGACCACTCATATCAGTCACACTGGCCACGTCGGACGCTGTCCACGTCGGACACTGTCAACAGCACCGCAGTGTGGGCCTTACTCTGTAGGAATGTGTTTGGAAGGCTGCTGTGCTCCCAAGAACCAGGCATTCACACACAGCTGTGAGGGGCTCCTCCTCCCGGTCCGGCCCAGCCTCTCACAGGGTGTGCTGTCTACCAGGCAGAGCCAAGGGCATCCTCCATCCTGGCATTGGCACTGGCCTTTGTTAGGGCACTCAGCGCATCACAGGGAGAGATCTGTTTACCTGCCTATTTAACTAGGCCAGCAATCCCAACCTTGCACACTTTACACCTAGGAGATTTTCAAATTACCCATGTCAGAGTCTCACCCAAGAGGTTCTAGTTCATTGGTCCTCAGAGAGCCGAGCACCAGTTCTTTTCCAAGACAGCCACACCCCCCTGTGCAGGTGAGTCTGTGTGTGCACAGACTGAGAATGGCTGAACCAGAGGATAGACCCAGAAATCCCTGGTGGCATGTTTTATGCCTTCCTTCCTCTCCTCTGTTCCTTCTCTCTTTCTTTCTTTCTTTTTTTTTTTGTTTCTTTCTCTTTCTTTCCTTCTCTCCTTCCTTCCTTCTTTCCTTCTCTTTCTTTCTTTGCTTCCTTCCTCCCTCCCTTTCTCACTCCTTTCCTCTTTCCCTTCTCTCCCTCCCTCCCTCTCTCCCTTCCTCTTTCTCTCCCTTCTTCCCCCTTCCCTCCCTCCATCCCTTCCTTCCTTCCTTTCTTCCTTCCTCACTTCTTTGCTTTCTTTTTCTATCAAAGCCTGTCTGTCAGGCTTTCTATCAAAGCAAAGTCTGTCACATTCAACAAATGTTAATTGAATGAATGAAGAGTTAATGAATGAAACTTTTATTCATTACTCATGTTAAAAGAAAGAGTTAAATTCTTAGGTTAAAAGGAAGAGTTTTAAAAGTCACCTGCTTATTCCTTATCCTGAATATGTAAATATGAAGACTGCTTTCCTGTCGAATTTTGATTTGCTAGAATTTGTCATTTGACAAGAAAGGGAAATGCTGTATGAAAAATGAACAATATCTTTTTCACATCTGCAAAATTGACTAACAGCAGACCTCATTTGATTCAAATAAATGAAAAATCATTTGACTTTGGAAATAGATGAAATCTAGCAAGTTGCAGACATAAGCCACAAGTTGTAAAGATGGGAAGCAGATGAAAACCGGCAAATAAAAGGGAGTTTCCAATAAAAACATCTGGCAGTGTACCTGGGGCATCGAGCGTGCTGTGGATCAAATTTGGCAGTACTGCAGCTTAACTTTTCTCATTCTTCATAAAGTAAAAGCCCTGCTTAAATGATGGCTTATTTATCAAGCTTCAGAAGAACAGCTCATAAAAATCAACCAACTAGACTCAAACATTTACACAGTAGAAAAAACATCCTGCAGACAAGCAAGAGATTAAGAAATAATTTTGAAAATGTGTAAGTAATGAAGGAAAGTAGGAATTGACTAGGTGATATCGGCCAATGTAAGAGTTCCAAATTTCTCATGAAATAGGCTCTAACAAAAACTTCCAATAGATAGAAATGAAAACATCTTAAAAGTGAGTAAACTGAGGCTCAGCAAAAGGAAATCACTAACTCAACACAGAGAAATAAGTTTTCATTAGGAAAATAACAGTCTCCCAATTACCAAGTCATCTTTCTCATTCACAAGAAAATACATATGTAATAATGTAATCTTGGTGGGGTGCAGTGGTTCATGTCTGTAATCCCAGCATTTGAGAGGCTGAGGTGGACAGATTGCTTGAATCAAGGAGTTCAAAACCAGCCTGGGTAACATAGTGAAACCCTGTCTCTGCAAAAAATACAAAAACTAGCCAGGCGTGGTGATGCATGCCTATAATCCCAGATACTAGGGAGGCTGAGGTGGGAGGATCACTTGAACCTCAGAGGTTGAGGCTGCAGTGAGCTGTGATGCGCCACTACACTCCAGCCTGGGTGACAGAGCCAGAACCTATCTCAAATAATAATAATGTTATTTCCTGCAACTTTTTTGTTAAAAACATACTGTTAGTTCATATGCTGTGTTTCACTAAATTAAAATGTCCTTGAGAACAGAATTGTCTTCCCTCTCACTTAAATATGCAAGTTCTATGCCTGATGCCATTTTCACTGGAGAACATATACCTAGAGTATCTGATTGTAATTATATCATTTATGATAACATATGTATTAATAGATGCATATCATATGTTAAAATATTTTATATTATGTGTTACATATATCTGTGCATACTTAATATATATACCTACATGTATGTGTATATATATGCATATTTTTTATGGTCTAGCTTTCACACGGAAGCAGATATATAATCTTTAAAAGCAGATCACACTGGAGATACTGATTCTCTCTGCACTTGCCGAAAACATTTAGCCTTTTGCCTTTTGAGACAGGTTATCCCTAATGGGCTTTGACAGATGAATGGATAAATGGATGGAAGAATGAATGAATAGGTGGGAGCATGAATGCATCTATTGATGTATAAACATAGATCTTGAATCAAATCACATTTGTAATGTGGAAGCACTATAAAGTTTATGGCCAGGCGCGGTAACTCACGTCTGTAATCCCAACACTTTGGGAGGCCGAGGCAGGTGGATAACCTGAGGTCAGGAGTTCAAGACCAGCCTGGCCAACATGGTGAAACCTTGTCTCTACAAAAAATGCAAAAGCTAGCCAGACATACTGGTACACACCTGTAATCCCAGCTACTCTAGAGGTTGAGACAGGAGAATCACTTGAACTTGGGAGGCGGAGGTTGCAATGAGCCGAGATCACGCCATTGCACTCCAGCCTGGGTGACAGAGTGAAATTACATCTCAAAAACATTAAAAAAAATTAAAAATAAAATAAAATTTATCCTGCTTGGTACAATCACTGTTCATACAATTTTTCCAACATTTCTCTGGAAGCAGACAGAAAATAAATGGTGGTCACAGGAATTAAGGATGTGGCAAACTCTCAGGACCAGTTCTCCTCTTTAGCCTCAAAACCACATCCTTTTACTCAGATCTCTAACAACACCATTCAGTCCCTAAGCAGTTCTGAGCAGCGTCTCTTTTCTGTTCAAGCGCCTCTTCCTCTTCTCACGGACAGTCTGGGTGCTCTCAAGCACTGTGGGAGGCTGAGGTGGGCAGATTGTTTATGCCAAGGAGTTAAAGACCGGCTGGTGTAGCATGGCAAAACCCTGTCCCTGCAAAGAATGCAAAGATTAGCAGGGTGTGGCGGTGCATGCCTATAATCCCAGCTACTAGGGAGGCTGAGGTGGGCCAGCATGCATTAGAGACATGTCAGAAAACTGCGGGGTGGCATCTGGAGAATCCCCTAAGCTCACTGAGTCTGAAGTTCATAACTAAAAACTCTATTCTTTTAGGTTAAATCAGTGATTCTTAACCAGGGGTGATTTTGCCCCCACAGAGATGGTAGGCAACATCTGGAGACATCTTTTTACCATCACACCTGGCATGGGGGCACTCCTGGCATCCAGAGGGTAGAGGTCAGGGGTACCACTCAATATCCCAGAATGTGCAGGACAACCCCCACCATCAAGACTCACTCGGCCCAAAATGTTGGCAGTGCCAAAGTCAAAAATCCCCTGGTTGAATCATGATGCCACAGCCATCTGAGATGAGACTAAAGCTGAAGGGAACCATCACTAATGTCTTTCAGATCACAGATATTTGAGTGACTCATATGTGCTAGGAATTCTGGAAATGTTGCATCTAATCTAGCGATCATTATGAGGAGGTACTTTCCTCATTGTATCGATGAGAACACACATTTCACAGAAGTTAAATAGCTTACTCCCAATTAAGTGATTGTTTTGGTGGTGCCCAGAAAATCAACCCAACAGACCACTTACCAAAATCTCTACTGAAATAAAGCAGCTTCGCCAGAGCAGGAGCGATGCAAGCCTAAGGTGAAAGAAAGAGCAGCCTCTCAGCTGTGAGCAAACCTGTGAAACTCCACACTCACAAAAGTCAATCCAAGCTGAGAATACATTTCAGCCACAAGATGCTGCATGAGGTCCTGAGCAATGCTTTCCGTGCCATTCTCACGGGATAGTGGGCTGTCTGGAGCACATTTATGCAACTGCCACCCAAAAGGACGATCACATCTTTCTGGAAACCCCCTTGAGACTAGGCCCAATATTGTGTCTCATCTTCAATCATCGCTCGACAATTGCTTGTCCAAGTAGCCTGAAAAATCTTGGTGCAGTGGTCAAAGACAAAAGTTGGTTGAGTGGGTCATGGATTTTTCCAGGCTTGACAATTTCCACATTCAGATGTTCTTGTCTGAGAAGAAAGAGAGGAAAAGAGAAGGAGAGAGGGAGCGAGATTAAACTGTTATCAGTTGAGTTCAGTTTAGGAGGCAGTAGGACTTTGGAGAGTTTTACTTCAGAATAAATAAACGAGTTTCACCCACCATTTCAGGGAGCTTTCCTTAAGACAGGGTAATACTTTCAGGCTTGTTTTCGAGACACTCCCTATTCATGCATTTTTAATTGACAAATAACAATTGTACATGTTTATGGGTCCTAGGGTTTGCTGAATTTCATAGAATTGTATGTTTCAATATCTATAACAAGATATATAGTAATCAGATCAGAGTGATCAGCATATCCAACATCGCGAATATTTAGTAGCACTTTTTTGTGTGCTGTGAACATTCAATATCCTCCTTCTAGCTGTTTGAAACTATATATTATTGTTAACTAGAGTCATCCCACAATGGTATAGGACAGGCGTCCCCAACCCCCAGGCCATTGATCAGTACCACGGCCTGTTAGGAACCAACTGCACAGCAGGAGGTGAGCAGCAAGCCAGCAGTTCAGAGGAATAGATGAACGGAGGGGTCAGATCTGCGGCAGCATTAGATTCTCAAAGGAGTGTGAACCCTGTTGTGAACTGCGCATGCCAGGAATCTAGGTTGAACACTCCTCATGAGAATCCAATGCCTGATGATCTGAGATGCAACCGTTTCATCCAGAAGCTGCCCTCACCTCCCATTTTGGTCCATGAAAAAATTCATCTTCCACAAAACCAGTCCCTGCTGCCAAAAAGTTTGGGGACTGCGGTGTAGAACACTCGGACTTATCCCTACGATCTGTGCACCTGTAACTTTGTGTCCTTGAGCAGATCTCTCCTATCTGCCTTCCCCTCCCAACCTCTAGTATCCTCTGTTCCACTTCTCAATTCTATGAGATCAACTTTTTTAAGCTTCCACATACGAGTGAGAACAGGCGATGTGTAACCCGGTTTATTTTACTTCACATTCTCCAGTTCCATCCATGTTGCCGCAACTGACAGAATTTCATTCTTTTTTTTTTTAAGACAGAGTCTCACTCTGTCCCTCAGGCTGGAGTGCAGTGGGGTGCTCTCAGCTCACTGCAACCTCCACCTCCCTAGGTCAAGCTATTCTCCTGCCTCAATCTCCTGAGAACCTAGGATTACAGGCACCCGCCATCACGCCTGGCTAATTTTTTTGTATTTTTAGTAGCGATGGGGTTTTACCATGTTGGCCAGGCTAGTCTCGAACTCCTGGCCTCAGGTGATCCACCTGCCTCAGCCTCCCAATTTCATTCTCTTTTAGAGCTGAACAGTGGTCCATGGCGCATATGTACCACATTTTCTTTATCCATCTATTTGTTGTTGGACATCGAGGTGGATTCCATACCTTGGCAAGTGTGAAAAGTGCTGCAGTAAACATGAGGGTCTGATGTCTCTGGGATATACTGATTTCCTTTCCTTTGGATAAACGTCCACTAGTGGGGTTGCTGGATCATGTGATATTCCTATTTGCAGTGTTTTGAGGAGCCTCCATACTGTTCCCCAAGTGGCTGTGCTGGGTCACGTTCCCGCACCCCATGTAGGAGTTCCCTCCCTCGGCAGGCTGGTCAGCACTCGCTCATTTTTGTCTTTTTGATAAAGACCATTCTAACTGGCATGAGATGAGGCCTCACCGTGGCTTTGATTTGCATTTCCCTAATTATTAGTGATATTAGGCCATTTGTCATGTATTTGTATTTCTAATTTGACACTATTTTCAAGTGTGGATATTTTAATAAACTATTCCCAAATTTGAATACTTCCAAATTTTATTATTTTATAAAATTCAGCAGATCCTAGACCTTTAAGAAACATTCCTTTCATACACCATCATGACCTCGGACTCTGTGACGTTTGAAAATCGTCACCAGATGGATCACATTTCCTCTTTACATGCAGACTTGTTCTATGTCACAGACTCAGCTTCTGTGTATGACTTTCAAAAATAGCCCTTTCTGGTTCCCAGCCTGAGCTAGCTCATCACTGCTCTGCCTTCCCTTGGAGAGGTTCCCAGGTCGGGGGCTGGTGGGGACATGGAGGAGCTGGGGAACTGGCTAAGCAGAAGGGCACCAGGCTTAGGAGCCCGCTGGGCCCCAGAGGTCCGTGGAACTGCTTTTGTTGCAGCCTTTGAAGCCTTTCCATGACAGTGTGGCCACTTAGGAGCCTGTCTCTGAATCCAGGGATGGACTGGATTTTTTCTGAGGCTCTTCCTGCTAGGAGATGGGAGGGCAAAGCAGACTGTCCTTGCTGGCAGGTGGCCGGCCGCAGCCCAGGGCTGCTCCTTTCCTGAGGTTGCCCTCCTCTCTTCCTCTCCTCTCCCAGAGCCCTTGGGGCCCGACCCTTCAACCTTCAATAAGATAGAGAGGGGGACAGGGGAGGGAAGACCTTTCTATCTCCCCAGCTGCAATTCCCCAAGGCCCGTCTGGGAGGGGAGGGACCGGGAAGGGGAGGGGAGGCCATGTCCCCTCCCCTCAGGTCCGCAACATCCTCCACTGAGACCACAGCCTCCTCCATCTGCACAATCTCAGAGGTTGTTTTCAAGCACCTACAGATGCCAGGCTTTGCTGGCCATTGAGGGGTGCAGAAGAGGAGAAAGTGAGAACCCTGCTCACAGGCTGTTCATAACCTACTTGGCAGGAAAGAGTAAGCAAAGCTAGCTATTAAACAAGAGTCTTCAAATACAGGAATGGAGGACTTTAAGGACTCCTCCCACCATCCCGGGTCCCAGCACCTGTGCTGCATAAGCCCAGGGAAAGCCCCGGTGGCACCAGCAAAACCGAAAGCCATGTAGCCTTCTGTGGGCGGGGCTAGGTCGGTCTGTCTGATGGGTTGTGAGAAAGGACGTGGACTAGCCAGGAAATTATTCTATATATTCAGATTTTTAAAGCCACTGTGTAGTGGTTTGGGGACCTAAGTGCTGTGCATAGTAGTGTTTTTAGGACAAATCCAGTTTGTTTCCTAACAGACTTAAAAGTGAGCCTTGGGGACACAGCTCTTCCCAAAGTCAGGGTCTGCCTGTATTTTATGCCATCAACTACAACTAGCTCAGGGAAGGAGGCTGGAAACAGAAGCCACTGCCGTCCAGACTTGACAAGGAAGCCGTGCTCAAAGACAGCGCCCCTCTGTATTGTGCGAAATGCCACTTGGGTGAACAGACTCCTGGAGCGGGGGTGTGTCAGTCTGCGAGGGCTGCCATCACGAAGTACCACAGGCTGGGGGCTTTGACTGCAGAAATGTGTTATCTCGCTGTTCTGAAAGCTGAAGGGCTAAGATCAAGGCGTTGGCAGGTAGCTTTTTCTGAGGCCTCTCTCCAAATTACCTCTTATGATAAGGACACCAGTCATACTGGGTTAGGGCCCACCCCATGACCTCGTTTCACCTTAATTATCTCTTTAAAGGCCCTATTTCCAGTGCAGTCACCTTCTGAAGCACTGGAGGTTAGGGCATCAATGTATGGATTTATAGGAGGCACAATTCAGCCCTGAACAGGGTAAATTCTGTGTGTGCGTCTGGGCGGGACACCGCATTTTCCTGAATGCCAGCCCATGCTCATTTAAACCTGGTTGAAGAATCCAAATAATCCACACTGCTAGGTGACCACAGGTAACTGAGGAAGGGGAGGCAAGGGCATCTCAGGGACAGGAGAGGCTCTTGACCGGTGGCCCGAGAGCAGCCATGTCCCAGATCAGAGCATGTAAGTGGTCCGGAGACAGGAAGAACCGAGAAGGTGGAGGAACCTGCAGGAGGGAGGGACACTGGGGGCCACAGGGCAGCCTTGCTGGCTGGGTCCCACCCACATCTCACGCAGCCAGGAGCTGGCCTTGGGGTTGGGAGCCACAGCTAGTTCAGTGCGCACCCTTGATGAGAGTGACATGGGTGATACTGATCAAAGGACCTGGCTGCCGGCTTTCTCGAGTAGCTCCTCCACCTCTCAAAACCCTTTAGAAAATACAAACATCTTTGCAAACGCTCTGTCCTGCAAGACAACCTTCCGCATTCTAAATTCCTCTAGCTGAAAAGCAAAGTGCCGTTTACATAATGAGTTTGAAAATAAAAGGAAAATATTAGAAGGCATTCCTCATGAATTCTGATAAGGATATTATTCTGTTCAGAGGCGTCCTAATTATAAAACTACACAATAAACCTCAATTCCAACGGAGTTATTCTTCCCTATCGGGCAGATGGTAATTGCTTTAAAAAATATATATGTACAACTTGTGTCTTATCTGTTTTGAGAAAGTAATATCTATCTTTTCAAATTGCCTAATTTTTTATTCTGCAGAGGCTAACTCTGAATAAATCTCTCTTCAAAAAAAAGTTGCCGACCTAGACAAAAAAGCAGCACGAAAAAAATAGAATATTTTCTCAGAAAAGATGAGATTGCAAAGTGATAAGACTCGGAGAAAAGTCTTATAAGCGTTCCTTCTGCAGCTACTTCTGAATGCAAAGCGCAAAGTTTTCTGGCTGTTCCGCCCACACGTGCACACGGAGGTTAGGACAGGGTGAGCTCCAGGCTGGCTCACACCCCAGCGGGCAAGCAGTGGGCAGGTTCCACATGATTCAGGAGTAACTGAGTGTGATTTCTCCCGAAGCCTTGCTAGGTCTACTCTCTTTGTTTGAAAGAGGCTTCATAGCGAGTATTCCAGTCATAGCCCAGAATACCGCTTTCCTACCTATCAACGGTTTCAAAGAAACAAATATTTTGTGATGTGTGGACGGAGAAGAGGTTCCATTTTATCAGTAGAAGATGATATAGAGTAGAATTTTAACACTGTAAATCAAAGCCTATTAGAAAGAAGTGAAATCAATTTAGCTTTTTTTTTTTTTTTGAGTCGGAGTCTCACTCTTGTTGCCCTGGCTGGAGTGCAGTGGCACGATCTTGGCTCACCGCAAGGTGGAGACCTCCAGGGTTCAAGCGATTATCCTGCCTCATTCTCCTGAGTAGCTGGGATTACAGGTGTGCACCATGACACCCAGCTAATTTTCATATTTTTGGTAGAGATGGGGTTTCACCATGTTGGCCAGACTGGTCATGAACTCCTGACCTCAAGTAATCCACCTGCCTTGGCCTCCCAAAGTGTTGGGATTACAGGCATGAGCCACTGATCCTGGTCCAATTTAGCATTTTCTAAAAAATGAAATACTAGAATGCCCTAGACTGGATTAGGATAGGAGAAATGAGAAAATATCCCAGCACTATAAACATAGGAAGGGTAAATATCGGGTTAAACTTCAGGGTCAAATAGCAGTTACTCTGTCGTTCTCTCATCCATCACTCACCCTCTTGGCAGAAAGGGTTAATACTCCTGGTGGCATTTTTGGCTAAGAGAAAAAGCACAGGGAAGATCTGGAGAGTGACTCACATGAGCAAGTGTGACATCCCAGGGAGGCCCGGGGAGCTCTGTGGGATGGGAGGACCATGATCAGATGGTAAAGCCGCAGTGCCTCTGCTTGGCCCACAGAACAACGAACAGGCCAGCATAGTTTTGCTGTCTCATGAGCTGATTTCGATAAAGATGCAAGCTGGAGGCGAAGAGGAAAGGAACGCCACAGCGTCGACGTGCACGGAAGCAGACCACTTCTCCAGTGTCAAAATGAGACGTTGTAGACATTTTCAAAAACAGCTGATTTACTTTGAATAAAGTATTACAGATTTTTCTTGTCCTTGTGCCTGTGTGTGTGAAAGCCCACTCACATATCCAATGTGTCCAAACACATACACTTTTTGTAGAAATAGCTATCATTAAAATGTACATTTTAGACTAGACACGGTGGCTCATGCCTATAATCCCAGCACTCTGGGAGGCCAAGGTAGGCGGATCACAAGGTCAAGAGATCGAAACCATCCTGGCCAACATGGTGAAACCCCATCTCTAATAAAATACAAAAATTAGCTGTGCGTGGTGGCACACGCCTGTAGTCCCAGCTACTCGGGAGGCTGAGGCAGGAGAATTGCTTGAACCTGGGAGATGGAGGTTGCAGTGAGCCGAGATTGCACCACTGCACTCCAGCCTGGCACCTGGTGACAGAGCAAGACTCTGTCTCAAAAAACAAAACAAATCAAAAATGTATATTTTAAACAAAGGACAAAGTGAAGCTTAAATATGGGTATAGAGGCATAGAGACAACTCAGACCAAAAATATCACTGACCCCTAAAATAAATATTTGGGGTCCCTAATCACCAATGCCTCCCACCCCCTCTATCTAGCCTTCTTTCAGCTAAATTAGTACTCTTGCACTTCAGAATAGCATCAGATTCTAAAGCCATGATGGGATGGGAAGAGCGCCCACCTTAATTATTATGACTCTGCATTCCACTGAAATCGCTATCATGTTTGACACATTAAGTTTTTGCCATCTTTTTTTTTCCTAGTAAACAACCTAAATTAAGCTAGAATAGCATTTATTCTTTTCTAACCTCAGCCATTTGCCTTGCATTTGAAAGAACTCTGTGCCGGGGCTTTCCTGTGGGCGAATTTATTTCGCACACTAAGGGTAAAACCCTTCCCTGAGCTCCGTGTCAGGGAGTCCGAGCTCAGGGCAGCTGCGGCATCATCACGGTCTTTGCTGCAGTGACGACTCATTCCGCCGTGGTGGCAATCAGTGGCGGTTTCTCTTCCAGGTATTGCCTGACGGTTTGCGCAGTCACATCTCTCAAAGCAATGTGGGACTGCGCCAAGGTCAGCTGCCTGACCATTCGTCCTCCCTATCTGTAGTGCCTGGATCCGCACAAGAAAAGCTGCACAAATGTTTCTGGAAAGGTGGTTTCACCAGTGGGGATTGCTTTGATTAGGGCATAAGCTTTCCCATCTAAATTTCCATTCCAAGACTAATTTATTTATGCACATATTCTATCATTCAGTAAGAATGTATTCAGTAACCTCTGCACCAAGTGACCAGATTTATCTCATCTCTCTTGAAGACATTCATTGTATATATTTTATATTTGACTCTCTCTCTCTCCCTCTCTTTCTCTGTCTCCCCCCTGACACACACAACCTCTCTCTCTCATTCTTTTAACTTTGTTTCCTCGGGTGTTAATTCTTTGCTTAAGGTTGCTTTTCCTCAAACCTTTGGTTGAGAATGAAGTGCACACTTCCAGAAGGAAGGAATGGTACTTCCCATCAAGGTTAGCAGCTCCCAGTTCAACCTGTGGGGTCCCTGGCTGCACCCAGCCTTTGTCCTGAGCCTGGGTGCTTCTCCCAGTGCTGCCTCCTGCTGGCACAGCCAGGTTCACCATGGTAACAATCTGCAGTCTGTGCCCTGCTCTTCATACCTGCTTCGTCTGGAATAGCTCCACGCTCCGTGGCAGGACACACCTGTCTGCCGATCTGCTGGTATCTACCACCGTCTTTCACGGATGTCTCCCAATTCCAGGTCCACTGGTGATCCTTTTTCTCATTTTCTAAGTTTTACAGTTGGGAATGTAAAATGGTGCAACCAGCTTAGAAAAGAGTTGCAGAGTTTCTTATAAATTTAAACATAGACCTAGCCTTTGATGCAACAATTCCACTCCTTGGCTTTTACCCAAAGCAGATGTTCATCTGCAGAATGGTCAGAACCGAAGTAACCCAATGTTCTCCAAAAGGAGGATGGGTAAACAGATGGTGAATATCCAAACAGTAAAAACTACTGGCCAATGAAAAGAAACTACTGACCAATGCAACAGCATCGGCCAATGTTATCGTGAGATTATATATGGATTAATGGCAGCCAGATATGAGTATGTACTGTATCATTCCATTCATGCAAAGTTCAGAAATAAGCAAAACTATTTTTTGATGAGAGAAATCAAAACAGAGGGTGCCTGTGGTGGAGGGATGGGGTGAGCATGACCAGAGAGGAACATGGGGAACTTTCTAGAGTGATGGAAATATCCTATGCCTTGATTGGGATAAGTAACACAGGTGAAAACCATTTTTCAAAACCCACTGAGTTGTACAACTAAGATGTGTGCACTTCACTATAGGTAAATTAACTCTCTATTTAAAATAGTTTTTAAAATCAGATACTATCTTTTTTTCTTTTTGAGATGGAGTCTCTCTCTGTTGCCCAGGCTGGAGTGCAGTGGTGCAATCTCAATTCACTACAACCTCCACCTACTGTGTTCAAGCAATTCTCTTGCCTCAGCCTCTCAAGTAGCTGAGACTACAGATGCACGCCGCCATCCCTGGTTAATTTTTCATATTTTTAGTGGAGATGGGGTTTCATCATGTTGGCCAGGCTGGTCTCGAACACCTGGCCTGAAGTGATCTGCCCATCTTGGCCTCCCAAAGTGCTGGGATTGCAGGCGTGAGCCACCGCACTCAGCCTAATTATATTCTTCTAGATCGACATGGGAGCAAGAAGGCATTTACTGTCATAAACTGCTGGCAAAAGGATTCAAAAGATTTCATTACATTGTAATGCTTTAAAAATGCTTACTATAAATATAATACACGTTCTCAGTTTCGACTAATTATACTATTTCACTCACCACCCCACAGCCATGTCAGGAAGCAGAACTGACTTTTCCTCTCTCAGAATACTATATTTGGACCTATATTTAGACCTAATATTTAAGGTAGCATTGAATAGAGACGCTACCTTGACATGCAATATCAGCTGTCATTTTACACTTCCACACAACCAGAAAGTAATTGTCTTTGCCTCAAGCAAAGATGAAAAGGACAGGAAAAATTAGATTATTATCTCTGGAAATCTCTTTAGGACCAAGCAGTTTCTTCTTCAGAAAGGAATGCATGACTCATTTCATCACTCAAGAATTCCTTCAACTGCCAGAGAAAATCTATACTCCATAATTACAAAAGCCATCTCATGTTCCTTATTCTCTGCTAAGAAAGCTCAGTACGGTATAGGTCGAGAGCAATCGTTCAGAGATTTGCACGAAGATGGTTCCAGGCAATCCACAAACCCACCGTATTGGATTTGAACACCCAACATTTGGAGGTCATGAATTCACAAACGAGTCATGATATTATACCAGTTCCTGGCAGTTGCTGCCGTGACCGTGGACATGAAGCCACCATGGATTTGAGCGGTCCATGTTGACAACGCCTCTGCAGCCACGCGAGTGTCAACAGCAGCACAGCTCAGGGGTAAGCTCCTGCTCTGGGACCTCAGGCTAATGCCCGACTTTCTTCTTCTGCTCCTTGAACATTTCCACGCTTTATAACAAATTATCTGAAGTATAATGTTTTCTAGTGACTGAGCATGGTGGCTTGAGCCTGTAGTTCCAGCTATTCAGGAGGCTGAGGCAGGAGGATTGCTTGAGCCCAGGCTGTAGCAAGCTATGATGGTGCCGCTGCACTCCAGTCTGGGCAACAAAGCAAGACCCTGTCTCTTAAAAACAACAACAATAACAACAACAACAACCCTTCAGTTGAAACACTTAGCATATTGACTTAGTGCTCAGTGCCAGAGCGGATTTAAAGATTGAGATGATTAATCGACTTTGACCTTGAACTTAGTAATGGTGTTGGAGTCCATGGAAAATGGGAAAAACAGTAGTGTAAAGCCATATCATAGTAATTCCGCAATTATCACCAGCTGTGGTTGCCTGAGGCAGAGGACACAGGGAAAGGAAAGCTTTCGGGGAGCAAGTCGCGACTGAAATTGACCATTATGGTAGCAAGGATGAGGAGAAGGGGAAGGCGGGGGTTTGGGCTGCTTCTGACTGCTGTGGAAAGGACACGATCCAAGGTTGAAAATCTCAACAAGAGCCAGAGAAACAATTTTTATTTGCCAATTTTAAAAAATTATTTAATTTTTAAAAAGCACACAAGAAGAACAGCTGTAATTGTCGACGTATGGAAGTCATCTTGCAACCATAAGAGAGCCGATAAATAACTAAAAAGAGTCAGAACAGATTAAACACTCCATCAAAGCCCTGAAAGATTACCAAACTCTTCTAGAGGAACTGATACTGCTGAAAATCAGTCCAAAAGTTTGACTGTTGAGGTTGCAGAAGTATAAAGTGCATTGAATTCGCAGTCATGCCAAAACTCCCATGTGAGAATCAGAGCACGGATTGAAAATAAGTCAGACCCTGAGAACTGAAATGAGTCCATTTGGGTCGACTCAGAAACCTTTGAGAACCTACATCCCTCACCTCCTTTGCCTCCCTCACCCATAGCAGTCATTTCTCTTGGCCTCGCTGGGAGACTGGCCTCCCTTTACCTGAAGCCCTCATGCTGCTCTTACCCGGAAGCTGCCTTGCAGGGGAACACTGGTTCTCCTCAACACTCACCCAGTAATACCTCTCACGGCCACCAAACCAGAGCCTGGCACACCCTAAGGGGATGTGCCATGTCTAACCCAAGAGAAGATAGCTTCTACCCCCAGAGAGTTGCAAAGTGGTGTTAATTTATAAGGGCAGGTACCTGTTTCCCAATCATAAGGGCAGAGTAGAAGATTGCCCAGATGCAGGCTAGAAAAAAAGCCTAATAAAGATCACATGCATCCACGCAGAATCCGAAATCCTTGATTTTACAGTTTCACTCTCCAAAATTGAGCTATTATGATCCACTCAGGAAAATGCATGTAGTAAAGACTCCTAACTGGTCCCCAGTGTCCATATGTCCCTGTTTATTTCTAGTGGGTCTAATCTGGGCACACGCTATCTAGCTGAAGACTATGTTTCCCGGGCCCCTTGGAGCTGCTGTGGAATGGGCTATGAGTAAAGGTGGCATGTGTAACTTCCAGGTCATTCCATTACAGTCACTTCCGGAATCTGGCAAAGGCAGCAGCTGGAGCCACCATGGAAGCCATGAGTTAACTGCATGTTCTCTTAAACTTCCTACTTGATCCTCTGGAGGGCTTTCTGTTAAAGGACCAGTGAATGCAAGATGTATTATTTTAAAATATATATGCTCCGAGGGAACTACATGTTATTTAAATTCCTATGTGAATTAGTTTCACCGAATTATTTTGTTCCAGACTCCTTGAAGTTAAGTCAAAGGCAGCAAGGTATTTGAAACGCCAAACCCCACCCCTGCACTTAGAGCAGACATTCTTCATCGATGACCACACTCTCCTCTAAGTCAACAACAATCCTTAACATGGTGCTTCTCTACTGCAGCTTCCACTAATTGACCCAATTTGGTGAAGAGATAAGACCTACTTGCCACCCTGAGGGCTGTATGAAAAACAGCACACTGGGATGGTCACTAAAGTGAAGACTTCGAAACAGTAAGAGGAGCCGGAGGGTCCATGAGTGAGGGAGCACCGGACAGCAAATAACAACAACAAAATGTCTGGAGTGTGCACTCTGTGTCAGGAACTGTTCCAAGCAAGGGCAGTCTAAACTGGCTAGCAGGTGTATAAATCAGAGTTCTTGCTTACAAACAACAGAGTTCAACCCAGCTCAACCGAAAGGAATATAGAGATGTCACTTGAAAAAGGAGGGTCAGAAATTTGACTAGGAATCTACACAGCCTAGAATGGCACTCATATAATCTAAGTGGTATAATTAAGATTATACCACTGAACCACCCCAGGGAAGACCCCCCAGCTTTAGCCAGGTACAAGCACTCTAGACCTTGGGCTCGGAAGTCCTATGGGGACCTTAGCTGTTACTGTGGCTCCCCACCTACTCACAAGAAGGATCTTTCCTTGGGCTTCCCTCTTCCGGCCTACAGTTCTGCTCAGGGGTGTCTGATGGGCTGAAACCAGGTCTCACACCTGTGCCTGGCTGCAGGGGAGTCTGAGAAAGCAAGTTTCTGGCTTCAAGGAAGCAAGGATCATGACAAGCTGTGTTGGTTACCTATCGCTGTATTGCAAATTGCCCTAAAATATAATGGCCTAAATCAGTGATTTTTTTTTTTTTAACTTTTTTAACTTTTATTTTAGGTTCAGGGGCACATGTTCAGGTTTGTTATATAGGTAAACTCTTGTCACAGGGGTTTGTTGTACAGATTATTTCATTACTCAGGTACTAAGCTGTATTAGTCCATTTACACACTGCTGATAAAGACATAACGAGACTGGGAAGAAAAAGAGTTTAATTAGACTTACAGTTCCACATGGCTGAGGAGGCCTCAGAATCATGGTGGGAGATGAAAGGCACTTCTTACATGGTGCCAGCAAGAGAAAAATGGGGAAGAAGCAAAAGTGTAAAACCCTGATAAGCCCATCAGATCTCGTGAGACTTAATCACTATCATGAGAATAGCACAGGAAAGACCGGCCCCCATGATTCAATTACTTCCCCCTGGGTTCCTCTCACAACACGTGGGAATTCTGAGAGGTACAATTCAAATTGAGATTTTGGTGGGGACACAGCTAAACCGTATCATAAGCCTAGTACCCGATAGTTATTTTTCCTGATACTCTCCCTCCTCCCACCCTCCACGCTCCAATGGGTCCCAATGTCTGTTGTTCCTCCTTTGTGTCCATGTGTTCTCATCATTTAGCTCCCACTTAAAAATTAGAACATGCAGTATTTGATTTTCTGTTCCTGTGTTACTTTTCTCAGGATAATGGCCTCCAGCTTCATCCATGTTCCTGCAAAAGACATGATCTTATTCTTTTTTATGGCTACATAGTATTCCATGGTGTATATGTACATTTTCTTTATCTAATCTGTCCTAGATGGGCATTTTAGGTTGATTTTATGTCTTTGTTATTGTGAATACTGTTGCAATGAACATTTGCATGCATGCGTCTTTACAGAAGAATGGTTTATATTTCTCTGGATATATAGCCAGTAATGGGATTGCTGGGTCAAATGGTAGTTCTGTTTTTAGCTCTTTGAGGAACCACTATACTGCTTTCCACAATGGTTAAACTAATTTACACTCCTACCAACAGTGTATAAGTGTTCCTTTTTCTCAACAACCTAGCCAGCATCTGTTATTTTCTGACTTTTTAATAATAGCCATTCTGACGGGTATGGGATGGTGTCTGATTGTCGATTTGATTTGCATTTCGCTAATGATCAGTGATGCTGAGCTTCTCATATGCTTGTTGGCTGCATGTATGTCTTCTTTTGAAAAGTATTTATTCATGTCCTCTGCCCACTTTTTAGTGGGGTTGTTTTTCTCTTGTAAATTTGTTTAAGGTCCTTATAGATGCTGAATATTAGACCTTTGTCAGATGCACAGTTTGCATATATTTTCTCCCATTCTGTAGATTGTCTGTTACTCTGTCGATTATTTCTTTTGTTGTGTAGAAGCTCTTAACATTCCTATGTCCAGAATGGCATTGTCTAGGTTATATTCCAAGGTTTTTGTAGTTTTAGGTTTTACCTTTAAGTCTTTAAACCATCTTGAGTTAACTTTTGTATATGCTGTAAGGAAGACGTCCAGTTTCAATCTTCTATATGTGAGTAGCCTGTTATCCCAACACCATTTATTAAATTGAGAGTCATTTCCCCATTGCTTGTTTTTTTCTTGTTGTTGTTGTTGTTTGAGACAGACTCTCACACTGTCACCCAGGCTGGAGTGCAGTGGTGCAATCTCAGCTCACTGCAACCTCTGCCTCCCAGGTTCAAGTGATTCTCCTGCCTCAGCCTCCAGAGTAGCTGGAATTATAGGCGCCCACCATCATGGCCAGCTAATTTTTTGTATTTTTAGTACAGATGGGGTTTCACCATGTTGGCCAGACTGATCTCAAACTCCTGAACTCATGATTCACCCGCCTTGGCCTCCAAAAGTGTTGGAATTACAGGCATTAGCCACCTTGCGGGGCCCCCATTGCTTATTTTTGTCAGATTTGTTGAAGATCCTATGGCCATAGGTGTACAGCCTTACATCTGGACTCTCTATTCTGTTCCATTGGTCTATGTGTCTGTTTTTTGTACCAGTACCATACTGTACCACTACAGTATAGTTTGAAGTCAGGTAACATGATGCTTCCACCTTTGTTCATTTTGCTTAGGATTACCTTGGCTATTCAGGCCCTTTTTTGATTCCATATTAATTTTAGAATAGTTTCTTTCTAGTTCTGTGAAGAATGTCATTGGTAGTTTGATAGGAACAGCATTGAATCTGTGAATTGCTCTGGGCAGTATGACCATTTTAATGATATTGGTTCTTCCTATCCATGAACATGGGATGTTTTTTCATTTGTTAGTGTCATCTCTGATTACAATGTTTTGTAATTCTCATTGTAGAGATCTTTCACTGTATTCCTAGGCATTTCATTCTTTTTGTAGTAATTGTGAATGGGACTGTATTCCTGATTTGGCTCTTGGCTTGATGGTGGTTGGTGTATAGGAATGCTAGTGATTTTTGTACATTTATTTTGTATTCTGAAACTTTGCTGAAGTTGTTTCATCAGTTGAAGGAGGTTTTGGGCCAAGAATATGGGGTTTTCTAGATATAGAATCATGTCATCTGCAAACAGGAATAGTTTGACTTCCTCTCTTTCTATTTGTATGCTCTTTATTTCTTTCTCTTGCCTGATCTAAATCTGCAATATTCTTTTTGATCTTTCACAGTATCTGTGGGTGAGGAATTCAGTCAGGGCACAGAAGGCTGAATTGTTTTTATTCTACAATGACTGGCACCTCAGCTGTAAGACTCAAAGACTGAGGTTCAGAACCATCTGAAGACCCACTCACTCATATGTCTGGTGGGTGCTGTGGGCTGTCTGCAAATACCTCAACTGGGCTGATGCTAGAACACCCACACATGTACCCATTCTATGTCGTTTGGGCTTCCTCTCAACATGGTGACTGGGTTTTTTTCTGGAAACATCCTGAGAGAAAGCTGAGGAGAGCAGTGTCCTATGATGACCTAGTCTTGGAAGTCACATGGCTTCCGTGTGTCCCCACACTGGCCAGAGCAGTCTGAGCTGCTGTTCAGATTCAATACCACAGAACATAGAGCGCAGCCTTCCATGAGAGCCGTGCAATCAAAGTCAGCATGGCCATCTTTGGAAAAGACAATCTGTCTCAGGAGGGAAATTCTGCAAGCACAGAAAGGGTGTGCCAATGGTGCCAATGGATGACAAGCGTGACAGTAGTCCTTGCCACCTATGTCAAGTTGCAGCACTTGCCCGACCTCCTTCCCTGCCACCCTTTCCTCTTTTCGAGCCCTCTTCACCTTCTTCTCTTTCTTCTCTTCTGCCCTTCCCCCACAGGGGCCCAGCAGCAGCCTGTGCACTGTGGTGCCATGAGAATAACCTAGGACAAGGTGTCAGGACCGGGGACCCAGCTTCCTCTCTCACAACTTCCTGTGTGACTCTGAGCAAGACTCACTGCTGGGACCTCAGATGTCTGTGCTGTGAAATAAAGATTGGGTTGGGTTTTCAATTCAACAACAAAAATATGTGTGCCCATCGTGTGTCTTGAGCAAACACAGAGGCAAGCCTGAGACATCCCTTGACATCCCCAAGCTCTTTCCTTCAGCATCTGGAGCCATTTGCTGCAGAGTGATTAGAGGATGAAAAAGGCATCCTCCCTAGCACCCCAGCTCCAGGAGGCTGGGATCTCTTCACCGCTGTCTCTACAGCGACTGCATGCAGTGAGCGCTCTTGGAGCAGTGGCTACAAGCTCTGTCTGGAGCCAAAGCTGGGTCTGAAACCAGACTCTGCTGTTTACTGCATTATTTTACCCCAGTTGCTTAATTTCTCCCTGCTTCAGTTTATTCATCTATAAAGTTAGGATAAGCATGGTACCTACTTAATAGGGCTGTCACAAAGATTTAATGGGTCCATATATGTAAAGTGCTTGGGATAGCGTTCAAGACGTCTAAGTGCCATCTAAGTGCCAGGCTTGGTGATGAGAAGTGAATGGCATCAAAGGACACGTGACCTGGTAACATCACAGACCCACACTACGCTCCCTTGCAGTGATTTATTTTAGCAGAAAATCTTTTTTTAATTTAGGCAGTAATCTTCATACCTTAGTTCAGGAGAGTAAGTAACCTGTACACATTTAAGGAAGGTATTTTGAGGCAAGGTCTTGATGACTTTAGGAGATTGGGGCTCATGAGCAAATAGGACCAACTGAAATACTGGGAGGCAGATTTTGAGACACATAACAAATGGGCAAACTGCAGCTCATGTCTTCATAAAAACTGCAGCTGGAGACAGTGGCACCTGGGACCACTGAGAGAATGCTCACAGGAGGAGTCATTGGAAGATAGGACTTATTCTTGGATGATGGACCTCTTGTGATGGCCAGCATCCCTCTCTCCCTTCCTTTGATGCTAGATTGGTGCAGGTTGTCTGCAGATTCCCCGACCACTCCCCTTCCCCACCCCTCAGTACTCAAGAGCATAGCAGGAGCTAGATACCCACAGTCGTCCTTAGAAATTATTTTATTTAACTATGATAAATGCACTTAATTCAACTGTCTCAATATTATAAGCATAGTCTTCAATAAAATGACAATGCCTGGTAGCAATTTATTTTCATTTTTACTGGTATACATTCCATTTTAGAATATTTGAAAATCAAATATAATGGAATAACCTCTACATACTGCTGGGCTAGGTAAATATCCATTCATGCCATGGGTAAAGCAGAACTCTCTAGAATCTTCTGGGATAGGAGAAGGAGGAGGGTTTGCAAACCACACAGGTCCTTCTGCTCACTCCTGACATGAGCATCCTGTCACGTAAGCTCCAAACATCCAAATGTTTGGATCCATGGGCTGGAGGCAACTGAGGAAGGACTACATTGAGATTTTCTACCTGTACTAACACGATAATACCATTCAAAATTTCTCCTTCTAGTCTTTTTCCCTGTGCATAGCTCTATGTAGTTGAAGCTGCTGTATGGACATAATTTTGCACTCTACTTTCTCACTTACAATTATTATGTAGATCATGAATTATATCCATTTTACGATATAATCTTGATGTGATGCTCTTGCTGCAAAATATACTCTAAGTAGATTCAGTATGATGTACTTAACACTTCTCCTCTTCTCATAGATGTAGGTTGTTTCCAATCTTTAACATTTGGCTTCAGTCTTTTTAAGAGTTGATCCAAGGTGATCTAAGAGTGAGGGACAGAAACAAGGGACGTGATGACCATCTCTACACCAGCTCATTCTGGTTTGGTCTCTTTTTCCAGCAAAAGTTTTTTTCTTGAGAGAGGGTCTTGCCCTGTCGCTCAGGCTGGAGTGCAATGGCCCAATCTCAGCTCACTGCAGCCTTCGCCTGCTGGATTCAAGTGATTCTCCCACCTCGACCTCCCAAGTGGCTGGGATTACAGGTGTGCACCACGACACTCAGCTAATTTTTGTATTTTTAGTAAAGACGGGATTTCACCATGTTGGCCAGGCTGGTCTCAAACTCCTGACCTCAAGTGATCTGCCCACCTCAGCCTCCCAAAATGCAAGAATTACAGGCGTAAGCCCAGCCCCAGCATCAGTATTGTGATCCTTCGACTTACAAAAAAAATCTACAACCAAACAGTAAGGTATATGATCTCCCTAGCAATAACTCCATTCAAGAGTTATTGGAAGAGGCCTCACAGAGAGGCCTGCAATTTCAGCTAAACCATTCCCAAACCACATCTGATGATGTCTCTGTTTCAAGTGGGATCAGTTGCTGTCACTGCTACAAAGAGTTTCTGAAGCCTCGGCCCAGGTCAGTGGGTTCTGAAACCTGGACAATCAGCACAGGAGACGCTTTCTCACCTCCTGGAGCAGGACAGAGGCCATGCCTGCGTCTGAGCCCCAGCAATGCAGCCTCGCAGCAGGATATCAGGTAAAGGAACATAGAGTTAGCACAGGGGGTCCCCGCTGGGTGTGGATCCCAGCTGGGCCTCTCAGCACGTGGCTGAGCAGGGGAAGCTGCTGGGCCCCCCTGAAACTCGTTTCTACACCAATAAAAGGGGTCAAATGAAACCTGAGAGGGTCTCTGTGGACGTTAAATAATAAAACATGTAGTGCCTGCCGACCAGTCCCGTCCCTCATGTTAGATGAGCTCACAGGACTTTACAGAGAGACACTGTCATCCTCCTTCTCGCCCTATCTGAGAAAAAGAAAAGAAAAAACGAAAGGGCTGGATAGAGCAGGGTCTCAAAACAAAACAAAACCAACCATGAAACCAGGACAAATAGGCCCTACTGTCACAGCTGATTCCCCCTGGCACGGCACCCACCTGAGAGCAGAGGCCCCCGGGCCTCCGCAGACACACCTGTCTGTCCGGTCGCCTCATGGGGACCCAGGCATGCAGGCACCCCTGCTCTTTTAGCTCATGCTGTCAATTTTCTCTCCCCCAAACAACCCCAAAACACACAACCCCAAAACACCCGACCCCAGATCCTGCAGGCCTGTAATTGTCTCCACAGTGGCCAGAAGAGTTACTTTTCAGTGAAAATTTCTATTGATTTAGAAAAGGTAAAAATGGTAAAAGAAGTTAAAAACAAGAAGTTACCATGAAGGCTCCCAGAATGAAAGCCTTCCCTGGCGAACTCGGAGGCTCCCCAAGTTCAAAGTCAAATCACCAGCAGCAGCAGCAGCCGCAGCAGCCAGGTTTACAATCCTGCACCATTTAGGCTTCTGAGGTCATCTCTCCTGTACTTCTCCATCACTACAGCTTCACCACTGGGCAGCTCGGCCGCACACACACATCATGCACTCACATACACACACCACACATCACACACACCACACACAAACCACACATGCTCACACACGCCACACACTCTCAAACATACCACATAACCACACACCTCACACATTCACACACCACTCATACACACACATCACACACACACCACATACTCATACACCACTCTCAAACACACCACACACACCACACACTCACATGCTCACATACACTCACACATACACACCACACACACACCCCACACACACACACTCTCATATACCACACTCACATCACACACAAACCACACACACCATATACCACACTCAGACACACATTCACACACACACACCACACACAGGATATGTGCATCCCACTCCACTGCACACACACATCACACACTCAAACACATCACACATTCACACACCACACAACCACACCACACTCAGACACCACACACCACACATTCACACACACCACACACATACCACACTCACACAACACACCACACACACTACACTCACACCACACACACACACACACACACACACACACCACAGTGCAGAGCAGGATGCTTCCTGCAAACGTGGAAGCTTTGCGGTTCCCAGTCCTTCCAGCTCCTGGGGATCTAAACTTGCTTTTTGCTTGAAATTTCACCAGATTAAAAAGAGAGAGTTTAATGGGTTCAAGTAAGGAAGGGAGGGCGAGGATGCGAGCATCCCAGTGGAAGGCGAACCGATCTGGTGCCGTGGACACTTCGGGGTCTGCGGAGGGGGTGCTCTGCCCCGAGCCCCGGCCGCCCGCGCTGGGCGCGCTTCTCCGCAGCCTTCGGTAACGAGTCACCGGGCAGTGCTCCGCGGGCCCCTCCTCCGGAGACCCCTCTTGGGAACGCGGAGGCCCGCTGCGCGGCGGGCGGAAGGGGAGCGGGGCGGGCCAGGAGGGGGTGAACCGGCAAACAAAGTAGTGACCCCGGGGCTTCTCTTCGGGCGTCGCGGCGGGCACACTCCGGGCATCCCACTCCCCGGCCCTGATTCTTGGATCTGTCCTTTAGAAAGCGGCCCCCGCCGGCCCCGAGCTGTGCCGGAACCCCGGGCTCCTTCCGACCCGAAGGCGTCAATAGGCTGCCTCCCACCCTTTCCCCGATTGCGCTCACCGGGTTAAGTGGGGTCTGAGGCTCGGGCTGGGGGTCGCGGAGAACAGAGATCCGGGCAGGAAGGCCCGGTGCCTGAGACCCCCGCGAGCGCGCCACGCTCACACCCAGCGCCCCGCCCCCGCCGGGCTCCCCCGCCCGGCCCGCGCCCCCCGCAGACCCCAGCCCGGCCCGCCGGGCGCGCACCGCGGTCTCCCCCCAGCGGCCGCGCGCGTGTCGCGGCGGGAGCGGGCGGCGGGGGCGGCTCGGCGCAGGCAAGCCAGCGGCTCCGCCCCGCGCCCCCCCTCCCGGCCGGCAGGGCCGCCCCCTCCGCGCAGCGCTCGGCTCAGACGGAGCAGCCGCCTCTGCAATGTCAGCAGCCGCAGCGGCGGCGGCGACGCGAGCGGCAGCGGCCCGGGCCCCGCGGTAGCCGCCAGCGCAGCACAGCCCGCCGGAGCGCCAGGCGCGAGCCCGCGGCCACTCGCTGCCTCCGGGGCACTGCGGGCGGCTCTGCGCGCCCAGGCGCGGCGTTCCCACTCGGAACCAACGCGGCCACCGCCGCGCACAAAGGACAGCGGACGCCGGGACTCCACGGGCTGTGCCTGGGGACTGGCCCGGGGACAGACGGCCGCGCCGCGTCTCCTCCGAGCCTCCCCTCCCCGGGCGGCCGGAACGCGAACCGGAACGGGCCCCGTCATATGACAGCGGCTACGCCGCAGCCGGCGAGCGCGCGTGCTGCTGCCCGCTCCGCTGCGCCACGGCCGCCGGCGCCTGGGGTGGCCCTTGCCGCGCCCCGCTGAGCGGTCGCCCGTCGCCGCCGCCCCGCGCCCCCAGCTCCCGGGCTCCCGGGCTCCGGGGGAGGAGCAAAGGGGATCCCACCGTCGGCGCCGAGCCTAAAATGGCCACGCTGCTGCGGAAGATCGGGCTCATCCGCCTGCACAACCGGGACACCGAGGACCCCAAGCACCACCACAACCACCGCGGCGGCGGCCAACAGAGCGCGTCTCTGCGAGGCAAGGGCGGCGCCAAGAGCGGCGGCCACAAGCAGCAGCAACAGCAGCAGCAGCAGCACCCCGGGGGCGCGGGCGACGCCAGCCCGGGGCCGGGCAAGGGCAAGGGCAAGCGCGCGGCGGAGGTGGCCCCGCGCGACAAGGCGCCGGCCGCAGCGGCGGCGGCGGCGGGGCCGGCGGGGGCCGGAGGACCCCGCGATCGGGCGGCTGGAGCCAGGGCGGGGCCGGGCCCGGCAGTGGCGGCGGCGACGGGCGGCAGCCTGGTCCCCGCGGCGCGCCAGCAGCACTGCACGCAGGTGCGCAGCCGGCGGCTCATGAAGGAGCTGCAGGACATCGCGCGCCTCAGCGACCGCTTCATCTCGGTGGAGCTGGTGGACGAGAGCCTGTTCGACTGGAACGTGAAGCTGCACCAGGTGGACAAGGACTCGGTGCTGTGGCAGGACATGAAGGAGACCAACACCGAGTTCATCCTGCTCAACCTCACCTTCCCCGACAACTTCCCTTTCTCGCCGCCCTTCATGCGGGTGCTCAGCCCGCGCCTGGAGAACGGCTACGTGCTGGACGGCGGCGCCATCTGCATGGAGCTGCTCACGCCGCGCGGCTGGTCCAGCGCCTACACCGTGGAGGCCGTCATGCGCCAGTTCGCGGCCAGCCTGGTCAAGGGCCAGGTAAGGCGCGCGCGCCGGGACGGCGGGGCTGGGGGCGTGGGGCCGCGGTCGGGTCTAAAGCGCCGCCGGGCGCCAGGGCCCCGAGGTGAGGGCCCTTCCGGCCATCTCGCTCCCGGCTCTGTCTACACCAGCGCCCCACCGGGATGTTCTGAGCGCCTCCGCCTCTTTTCTCTGAGTGTTTTCTTCCTGCCCCTGCTTTCCGTACGGTCTCTCCCGGCCCCGCGTCTGGTCTCGATCTCTGCCCCTGCCCGACTCTCTGGTCTATCTGGCTCATTCTCTCCTCATCCCTTTCATAATTCTCTCCCACCCCTCTTCCTTAGCCTTCCTCCCCCATATCCTCCTCTCCCTTTCCTCCTGGACTTTCTCCCCTCACCCTTTTCTCTGTCCCCGCTTCTCTTCCCACCCTCATTTCTTTTTCTTTTTTTCCTTCTCCACCCTCCCTATCTCCCCACTCTTTCCCCTCCTTTCCCGTTTGCTCTCCCTCCCTTGTCTGCTCGTCTGTCTCCTGTTCCTATAATGTCTATGAAGGTGAGAACTCTTCCTGTACCTCAGGATTTAAGTGTTCAACCCAGCTGCTCTCCCAACCCCCCCAACCCCCAACCCTCCCCCGCCCCCCCACACACAAGGCTCCTCCGCAGAGGTCCCGGGTGGGAGGTCTGCAGGCGATTGGCCTGGGGAGGGCCAGCTGCCTGCTTGTAAACCGGCTCCCTGCCTTCTTCTGGACTGCCTCCACTGGAAAGGTGGAGATTTCGCTCTTGGGAGCTCACTCTAGACAGGCGGAGGTGTGGTTTGGGCACTCCCTTAAGGGACAAGACCAGACCCCGTCTTGGAAATGCCTGTTCTCCCTGCAGCAGCCTCCTCCTTCCCGGAACCCCTTACGGCCACCATCGCTGGAGTCCAGGTTCCAGGTCTTGGTCTCTGTCAGACCTTGTTTCTTTCTTTCTCATCCCCCACCCCACTGCCCCAAGCAGTTAAATCCTTTATTAGAGCTAAAGATTTTAACTTAATACCAAAGTAAGGGCCCCTCACCTATTGCATCAGATGGCAGCTTTACACAGAGAAACTCCAAAGTACTTGAGAGCAGGGTGAGTGCCTGATGGTGTTGTCTGCTCAAATTCTATGCTGTCGACTGCGGTCTAGTTCTCTGGTGTTTTCCTGAACCAATACTAAGCATCATTTAAGAAAATTACATTGCGATATGGGCATCTTTTTGATTTATGAAAAATCATTGTTTTCTTAAAAAGACCCCAAATGACCTCGGCTTGATCTTTCTACAGGCGGCCCATCAGAAGCCATCACTTCCTCCCTGCCTGGCCTGTTTCTCTGTCCCCTTCACTGCAGGTTCTTTCACACTAATCAAATAATGCTTGTTCTGCCAATTTTACTAAAGCTGGAACCCCTGGGATTCCAAGCAAATAGCATCCTAACTCCAGCAGAGAAGGTCAGGTAATCCTGTCCTGCCAGTCCCTCTTTTCTAGGGTTTAGGTTCCACATATTTCCCGAGTTAGAAATAGCATGGATGTAACAACTCTAGAAAAACATCTGCAGCAGAGGGAGGCTTAGTGCTCTCATATCAGAGGTTTATTCTCCATCCTGCAGTTAAATGTTGAGTCTGATCAAAGGTGCATGTGTTAGAATATGAGCATGGGGGTTAGGGGATCTTAGTTTTATTTTTCAAACAGGATTTATACAAATGATGTGGAAGAATGCTGTGCAGAAATGCCTTGGTTATTTGCTGCTTGCATCCTTGCTAATCAGAACTCTTCGGAACAGTCTGTTACTGTTTTTCGTTCTTCACAGTCAAGATGACATTGGGGATCAGGGGAGGAGGAATGTGGTATTCCCTTCTGGGATCGTAGGACCTTCACATTTTAGGCTTGGAAGAGATCTTAGAGGTCAGCTGGACCACTGCCTATGTTTTGAAAGATGCAAGAAAATAAAGGTTTGAAATGAAAAAGGGAGAATTTTTTTTTTAAGAGAGAGAGAGAGAGACCTTAGGAAATGAAATGTTTTCCATTTTTACTTTAATGTCGTGAATAATAATAGTTCCTTTGGTGCATGTATGTCAATGGGCCATATACCAATGGGCAATGTATAAAATACACAGGTCCTTATATTTCCTTTTCTCTGTACTTAAAATTGAGATTCTCACATACAGTTTGCAAGTCAGAGATTTCTTTATTGAAAGTAGTGATCAACTTCTTTATTTCTTATTTTGATAAAGTCCTGATTGAACCCATTGCCCTCCACCTAGCATATCACGTTATGCTGTCTATTCCGCATCTGAAATAGAGGTAAAAGCTCAGCACTTTTTAAAGTACCAGTTCAATTTCTTTGCATTTTTTCATGCTGCTTCCAACATACAGCTGTCCGAGAGAGAGTAATGTGCGGCATACATAAAATATTCAAAATGCAATGAAAGAAAGGAAGCAATGAACAGTCATTAATGTTTCAGGATTCTGTGCACGAAAGGATTCTGACGTGTTTCAGGTAACCCGCGCTTGATTGTCCCTTACTCTTGCAAATTCACTACCTCCTGGCTGTTCAGAGTACATATGGTAGTTACCAAATTATTTCCTCAGTTAGAGGTAATGTGCTTTGGGAAAGCAATCAAAATACCTGATCAGGTATTCAAGGAGAACTGGGACAGCTGCCAGACCGATAATTACTTTAAAAGGGAGAGTCGTTGTATTCCAGTTATGTTCCAATACTTGTCGGGATTTCTTTTATAGGGTTCATTTTCGTAAGCTACAGAGTTAGAAAAGGCTTTCATAGAGGAAAACACTTACTGCTCAGCTGAACTTTCTGAATTGAGGATACGCTGTTTCTATACCTCTAGAGAAGTCATAAAACAATGTTAAGAGTTTTTGTGTGTAACATAGAAATATCTGCTTAACAGTTTTGTGTACAATAAAAAGCTTCAGTTTATCACGTGATATGATAAATTCAGTCATCTGATGAGGCTTTTAACTGACTGGCCTGCGTTACCAAAATCTCTTGCGTGTTGCTTTATGAATTGTGCTTGTCTTAAATGAATATATAAATTTCCTATGTGATATATTCTGTGTAGAAGTAATGATGTACATATCTTCCCGCTTTGTCTATTACTAAACCCTCTTTTGACTTGGGGCATTTTTAGGTAACTCTAAGGTTTTTATAATTGGATTTTAAAACTCTGTACTTTAGAGTAACCTGGGAGAAGTGTTGAGAGTATCCTTTTAGATAATTATTTGCATCCTTTATTATTTACTGAACCAAAAGAATATAACCCATAGCTCCAGTGTAAGATTTTTGGCATTCAAAAGCTGGAAGATGTTGGTTCTGAAATGAAAGTAGCCTGTAATGCCAGCACAGTGCTTGCACCTAGTAGGTAGCTTAACCCACAAAAACCGCATTTTCAGACTCTGTAAACCTAGACAAAGTAGCACCAGCACTGGGGGATCCTGGCCATGAAGAGTGTCAGAGTGCACTGGCTTCTAACTCCAGGCTTGGAGCGTGGGACGATGGTGTGACTGGCCAGGGACCTTGTTCTTGCAGTTGTGTGAGCAGCTGGGTCCCCAAAAGCTGCTTGACTCCAAGCCCTGCTTCCACTGTGACTCACCTCCTGAGTGTCCCCTTTTTAGCTAATTAGGCATCGCCAGGGGCAGGGAACCAGATGGCAGTTGAGTGGCAGTTCCTCACTCCTCCCCTGGCCCTTCAGAGCCAGCCATACAATTCGGCAAGCACACAGTGTTGACAATAATAACTGCAGCGGCAGCAGGGAGCCTTTCCTACTTGCGTGTGCCAAGCCCTGGGCCAGCTAAGAACGTGGGCTGTGTGACCCTCACTGGTTCTGCTCTTCGGATGGTTGATATACAGGTGAGGAAACCGTAGCTTCACGGAGTCAGGTGGAGTCTATACAGCCTCCTGTTCTTCTAACAGCTCATAAGTGGCAAGGCTCTGAAATCTCATCAGCATGAGTAAAAGCTGTTGGAAATAGCAGTAAAGCCAGACTCCATCCAAGCACCTTGCTGTTTCCAGGTGGTGGTTTATTAACCGTGACCATTGTGATAATCCTTTCTGTCCACAGAGGAGAGATGCTCGGCCAGCTATCCGCAGAAGATTCACAGAACATCAGGACTAAAGCATCCTCGGGTCTTAGTGTTTGAATTTAAAATTGCCCAGCAATTTCAGGACAAGTTCTCTTTGCCTGATGGTTTCTGGGTGCTTTTTTAATAAAGGAAACTTGTCATAGTGTAATGAAAGAGTAAAGGGCTCTGCAGTCAGCTTTGTGAAATGATACTCAGTGATGTCACTAAAATCTACCTTAGGTCTGAAAGGGGCTGCACCATGCTGTGATTGGGAAGCGCAGTGCAGGCGCATGCCCACACAGACATGACAGACAACCTAAAGCCCATCTTCCAGAATACTAGGCCTAGAAATAGCACTTCACTTATGTCTATAAAACCAGCAGTCTCATCAGAAAGGGTGACAAAGATGAACAGCCCTTTGGGTTCCTAAAATCTGTGGGCTTCTAACCAGCTATAACACACAGTTTTTTGTTTTTTGTTTTTTTGAAACAGAGTCCCCTCTATCACCCAGGCTGGAGCACAGTGGCATGATCATAGCTCACTGTAATCTTTAATTCCTGGACTCAAGCAATCCTTCATCTCAGCCTCCCGAGTAGCTGGGACTACAGGTGCACGCCACCATACCCAGCTAATTTTGTTTATTTTTGTAGAGCTGTGGGTCTCACTATGTTGCCCGGGCTGGTCTCGAACTCCTGGGCTCCAAAAGTCCTCCCACCTCAGCCTCCCAGAGTATTGGAATTACAGGTGTGAACCACCTCACCCAACCATATGTCACACAAAATTTTTAAAGGCCCTGTATCAGGTTGCTGGGGCTGCCATAACAGAGGACCTGGAAGTCCCAGATCAAGGTGTCAGAGGGCTCATTCCTCCTGAGTCCTCCCTGCTCAGCTTGTAGACGCTGTGTCCTCCCTGTGTCCTCACATGGCCTTCCTTCTGTGTGTGTCTGTGTCCTAATCCCCTCTTCTTGTAAGAACACGGTCAGATTGGATTAGGGCCCATCGTCCTGACCTGACTTTAACTTAATTACCTCTTCAAAACCCTATCTCCAAATAAGGTCACACTCTGAGGTACTGTGGGTCAGGAGTTCACCATGTACCTTGGGGATTGGAGGAGAAACAGTTCAGCCCACAAGGAATCCAAACAGGAATTTCTTAACCAGTTGTGCATCTTGTTTCTGTAGCTGCTGTGCTAGTTTGAAAAGCAATAGATGAAGCCACGCGGAGCGAGGCACTGGATGGAGAACGTTGCCCGCAGCTCTGAGTAGAGAAATGGCTGCACACCCAGAGGGAAGCTCCGACAGCCTAGAGCAAGAACAGTGACCAGCAGGGGTGGGTCGCGCCGTCTGATTTGTCGGGGGAGACGTGGATTTTTGGTAGCGTGCTTATGAGTCACTGTGTTTTGTCCTGCGCTGTGTACAGGGGACGGGGATTATTGCCACCACTGATGACTCTGCAGCTTGAGGTATCGATACGCTGGACTGTTCAGAGGAAAAAATAGCTACTTGTTCTTCTATCAAGTAGGGCAGGCAGGAGGACGCAGGCAGGACTGTATCCTAAAAATAGCCCCACACCCATTTGGAGAGCTCCGGCAGCTCAGCCCGGGGTGCCTGGCAGCTCATGGCAGGAGCCGCTTTTACTTCACCATGAGACTTTGAGAATCTGAACTGCAGGAAGAGGGTGTAGTGTATCTTTGTGTACTTTTCTGATTTCCCTTAAGTGATGGGGAAGATCTGGTTTCCTCTGTAAGGACAGTGTAGGTTCGTGGCTGTTTCTTAGTGGAATGTGCCCACGTGGGCAATGAGCTGAAGTCTGAATGAAAGCCTGACACCCACAGCCTGCTCAGTGCCTCCTTTCTCTACCCAGAAACAGACTTGTCCACACCAGCCTCACTAGTACCGTGTCAAGGGCAGATAAGGCACCAGCCGAAATGGCTTTTATAGTTAAGGAAACGAAACTGCTACTCGTGGCCGGGTTTTGAGCCACATTTCAGATCTCCTGGAATCAGAGGTTGTTGCTGTCCTAGACATGTTGATGTGGAAGTCAGGAGGGGAGAGGATGGCTGGTCACAAGTGTTAATCCTTCCTTCTCTGCCAGTGGTTCCCAACCCTGGCAACACATTAGATGCCCCAGGGAGTATGCAAATTATTTTAATACCAGGGCCATCCCCTCAGAGACTCAGACTTTGTGGTCTAGGATCAGGCCCTGGCAGAGGCTGGTCAGAGGAGCGCCTCGTGATTCTATTGGGCAGACCAGGTTGGAAAAGCTGCCTGATGCTGGCCATGGTCCACCTTCTCCCTCTCCACCTGGCAGGCACAGCCTCACCCACCAGTAACCACAGCCCAGAGCTTCAGAAGCAGTTGTAATTAATCCCCCAACCTCCCCTCCCCATCTGGATCAGACTCCCTCTCCTAGGTCAACCCTGACTCAGCTCCTTCAAAGCCCGACTTCTATAGAGATGCCATCCTAAAGCCAGCCTTCCTCCCTGGACTGCTCTCGTAGACTACGAGGGAGTGTAAACCCTGAAAAAAAAATGTAGGGATGATTCACTCCACCCTCAATGAGACACAGCTGTGGAGAGTGGTGTGAACAGACCCTCCAGAGCCGTGACTGATTAATACAGCGTGGGATTCAAGTGGTCCCATCATGCAGGAACTTCCTAGGCGTCATTGGTGGATTAGATACACATCAGGTGCCTGCCTCAGAGAACGTACCTTCTATGGAGAGAAGACAAAACCCTTCACATTTCCTTTTGACATGCCAGGCAGCCTCACAAGTATACTTTTGTTAATATTTAGGAAATATCTGTGGATCTGACAATAGACAGTGACCTGGGTGTGCAGTGGGGACATGAGCACAGTGGGGTCCCAGGGTCAGCAGGGTCTTCAGAAATTCCGAATGATGTTCTTAGAGGGAGCGTAGTCCTTAAGGAGGACTTAAGGAGTCCTTAAGGAGTCCTTAGAGGGAGGTTGAGACTCAACATTAAGATGGGGCATTAGTCACTCAGTGTATTTTGGAATATGGTTTCACTGCTGATAGATGGAGAGGTCAGGCATGCCCCTACACCAAACAAGGCGTTGTAGTAATAGCAGAAATGTTTCCAGTAATGCCTACACTTCCCTACTCAGTAAGTTGGCAAGCTACGCTAAGGTTTAATTGTTCAGTTATTTTCTCATTGTTACATACATCATTCATTCATTCATTCACTGAGCACTGTAGTGACATGGCCCTTGGCATTCCCATGACGACCCTTCCCCTTCTGTGCATTGTCCACAGTACTCTCCTGGTCCTCTCCGTGGTCCGCTAATCCCACGAGGATAGGAGGAAGCCAGCTGAGTGTGAGGAGGACACCAGACTGGGAGAGCAGATTTGGGACCAATCAGGTGGCAAAGGATTGAGAGATGAGGGCAGGTGTGTCTGCAGAAGCTGGAAGAAGCTGCCCGACCTTGCCCTTACCCAGCCAGCAGGTCTGGGCGAGGTCAGGGAGCCACACTCACAGAGGCTGTTCTGTTCCTGTTCTTCAGTGCTAGGCTGTCCTCTCCAGCCCTGCACTCCTGCCTCGTGCGTGCCTGTCATCTGCTTGGATTCCTGCAGTGCCCCCATCCAGTCTCTCTGTCTCCATCATCCATCCTCCCTGATGCCACCTGCATGGCCCCTCTAAAATGCAGACCAGGCTTTATCACATTTTGTGATGAACCTTATGAAATAGAGCTTAAGTTTCCCAGCACTGTCCAGCCATGATGGTATTCCTACATCTGCCACAGCCCCCACAGAGGCCCCTCTTCCACCAGCCCCTCCTGCCTGGAAGCCCCTCTTGCCCATGTTTCCCAGGTGAGTTCCTGGCCATCCTTCAAAACCCTGCCCGGGTGCCCCAACTTCTCCGAAAACAGCCCCTCAACCACTCCTTCAATAAAAGCGATGATTTCTGCAGTTCAGAGGAGGAAGTTCTGCATTGTCTAGAAAATGTTCGTTTCTGTGCTTATCCTGCCAGTTTACATAATTACAACTTTATTGCCCCTTCCCTTTGCTAAATATCCAACACCTTGTTGTGCCAAATAAATGTTTGCCACAAGATCTGTTTCCGTGAGCAGACTCCCCATCCTCCTGGTTTTGCCCTTCTTGCGATGAAACATAAGAGCTAACCGTGGGTCAGCTGCTGTGCAGAATGCTTTATGTGAATGATTTGATTAAATCCTTGGAGCAGCCTATGAAGTGGGTGCTGTTGTTATTCCCATTGTACAGAGGAAGAAACTGAGGTTTGTGGAGGTTGAATCATGCACAGAGCTGAGCTGTCAGCAGGAAACCAGTCCAGTGCCAGAGCCACCTGGTTCTGAGGAGGTGTCTAGTTGGCATGTAAAAGCCACCCCAACCAAGTACCATGTGTAAGTGTGATTGTTCCTCGTGGTACATATGGATGTTAGGGGGTGCCTTTGTAGTTCCACGGTGCACGGTTTTGCCTTATCTGCCCTTGACACGGTACTAGTGAGGCTGGTGTGGACAAGTCTGTTTCTGGGTACATATGGATGTTAGGGGTGCCTTTGTAGTTCCACGGTGCATGGTTTTGCTACAATACTCAGAATCAATCCACAAGAGGACAAATGGTGCATCCGTCAAATCTGACACGTGGTACGGAATTTTCAGCAATGTTGGACCAATATATTGGCCCAGATTTGTTATAAGCTCCTTGTACTGATTGTGCAAAATGGATGAATGTCTTAATTTCTTCAAACTGTAGGAGAAAGATAATTATTACAGCTTTATTTATTCTGTAAATGAAAGGGAAAGGCATTTTAGAGATTCTGAAAATAACTCAAAAAAGAAATGCTTTTTGAACATAATTGTTACATTGGTAAAATCGCTCAGTTGAAGAAATGGCTACTTTAAAATAATTTCTCTAAAACAAATACTAATTTCTTCATCACAGTATTTGGCAGGCATTCTCGAGGTTTTTCTCTGAGTTCTTTGATGAAGAAGCTAAGGAAATACTGTCTGGTAAAGGATCAGTTACACGTAAAGTTGAATTGTCCTCACCTCACCTGAGAATTGAAGGGAAAATTTCCATAAAAATATTTTAAGGGTACTTTTCATTTTTTGATCTTGAAGATCAGACATTTCCAAATATAAGAAAATGGAGTTATGGAACTTATGCATTGGTTCTACTAAAACGCTGTGATTAATATTTTATGAATTTGGATATTTTGTGCACAAAAGTATTAAACCAAATACTTTTGCCTTATAGATGATACGTGTGTATTAGGTGGCTTTCTTAGTGTCAGATTGGGTGCCCACATTGCTTCCCAGAAGATGTCTGTCAGGAATTGTATATAACTGTACCAAGTAAATATCAGTTGCTGCAAGGATTAATTTGTGCTGGAGTTCTGCATGATTCATGACATACCCTCCTCAACTCTGCTTCTCTGCCAAGGAAAATATTGTAGTGGAAACTTCACCAGAATTGAGTGTGTTACAAGCTTAAATTAACTGTATCTAGTTGAGTATTAGAAGCCTTTAAAATGTAACTTTTTAAGAGTCACTGAAATACTAAATGAATTATAAAGTATTTAGCCTGGCTTTGTGCAAGAAGGCTGTTGGTCATCAGAGCCCTCCACCGCAGCTCACGCGTGCCTGCATCTGACAGTGCCCCTGGGGAGGGAGCCCTCCTCCTCCAGGTTGGCTGGGAAAGAAGAGCACAGCAAAGCCAGGAGCCTCATCCACAGCAGCGGGTTAGAATCCTCCAGGGGAAGTGCCTTCATCCAATGTAAACGAAGCCTAAAACTAATGCAGGTGAGCTGCCGAGACTGGTGGCTGCGAGCCCACCCCTCCAGCGCCCTGCTGACTTCTTTTGATCTCTTTATAACGTACGCTATGAAACATCGTCCTCTTAGAGAACTCATACAGGATAGCTACTCTAACTATAAAGATAAAAATTTCACAAAGCTTAAAGGGCATTATCATAGTTCACAAATAAAACTGATCTAATAAAAAGTGAGTTTGAACTCTACTGAATTGAATTAAAGTACTTATTTTATTAGTAATTTCATTTAAAAGGATATCCTGGCATCTGCCTTTTCATAAATTAGGGAGATGGAGGGCTCTTGGTTATTCTCAGTGATCCGTCGGAGAGAAACAGACCAACCACGGGAGCCCCTCCTGCTGCCCCAAACCCCTCGAAGCCACCTGGAGGACTGCATGGCCTCGAGGCATCCGGGGACACCTGTGGGCTCCTCCCAGAATGTCTTTAGTTGCACAAAACAGAATGCATAGGATTTCAAAGGAAACCAATTATACTTAAATACAGTTAGCAGAACTTTTTTTAAAAAGTAATAAACTAAAATTTAAAAAGCACTTTATTAACACATTAAATATTAAGATCTGGAGGCAGGTCTAACAACTCTCCTAATCTGACAATAGTGAGCATCAATGACATTTCAAAATATCTACAACAACTGTAATGCGATTTTTAAACATTTGGGATTTCTATTGGTGATAAACCCAAGGCATTGCTGATACTGCTGTGGTTTCTTAACTTTCAATCCTAATTACAGGAAGTGTTGAGTTGCAGTTTGAAGTTAGTGAAAATGGAGACATCTTTCCCATCCAAATGTGTATACCCCAAGGCGGGCATGGGCCCCAGGCTGAGAACTGGAGGTGTTGCTCATGGCTCTAGGTGGTGACGGCTGTTTTGGGAAAGCTCTTAAACCTTATTCTGCAGCTCAGGGCGGGAACAATTGGGATGAAGATTTAGGAGCCCAACAGGTGTCTCAGTTCTCCCATTTATTGTTGGGTGGGGCTGGGATAAAGCCGGGGATCTGGATGCAGAGGGAAGCCTTCAGCCCCTTCTCCCTCCTGAGCACGGCTCACTGCTGGACAGGCCCCCCCGCCTTCCTGAGCATCAGGGGCCTCCCCTAAAGGTGAGAAGCATAAACCCCACTGCTCACATGAATCACAAGGATCAAAGGAAATGATGTGCCTGTGCTCCTTGGATAGAGGAGGTGATCGATAGATGATCCTGCTTCTAAAGAAGAAGAAGATTTATTGAATTAAATGCACAGAAACGTGTGACCAAGACGCAGCAGTATCCAATGCACACAGAGATGTGCTTTCGTAACGATGTGTGTTTCATGGCAATGTTCACCCCCAGGTGGCTCAGATGCTTCCATACATGACTGTGTTGTTACAGACATTCACCGGAAATCCAGAAGAGCCTCCTTTTTGCCCTTTTGAATCTACTGCTGTGGACGCTTCTTGCTGTCTTTGCTGACTTTCTATCATCAAATGATTCTGCACCATCAGGGGCTGGTTTCTGGGATTCTGTTATTTTCCTAGCACAGATTGATATCTGGATTTTTTAACCTCTTCAACTTTGGTATCATAAGAATTCCATTACATCAGTAGCATTTTTAAATTAGCTTCATTTCTTTTGCTGGTTAGCAAATTACATAGAAGAATATTCTTATTTAAAACATTTACCTCTATGATCTCTAAGTGCACACCCAATGTCCTTGTTAGCCATTCAGTGTTGTTGATATTCATTCTTTGTTACAGGATGCAATGCCCACTTGAAAACTTCTTGGTTACCATTTTGCTTTAAGGTGAAAAACTGGTTCATGAATCAAATTTTAAAATTTGTAGAAAGTTGTGGACTCCAGCAATTATGACAAGTTACACAGAATGAACATAAACTGTTCAGTACAATTGAAAGGGAAATTCACTGTAGTCAATTACATGGATCCTTTCTAATATTCATACTTTTAGGAAAGCTCTTTCTTTAGAAGAATTTAAGAGAAACCTCGCTGAAATATTCGACCTGCAGAAATTGCCGAGTTTCTCAGAAACATCTGTGATATGATGTATAATCTTATGGCAGTTGGAGGCTACTCCACAGTGAAATACCAATGCCTGCTTCATGTTCTCTTAACTGCTCAGTCAGCTGGGGCTTGAGCACTGGCCCAAACTCTAGACTGAGGCTTTCTGCATTTGGGAAGAGACTGACTAGCTATCTCTAGGGTTCTCCCCCAGTCTGAAGACTCGCGTGGGTGGAATCTGCATTCTCACAGGACGGGGTGTGGGATACAGTTCATTGATCCTCCAGGATGTCTACGCTGTTTTTGTTGTGCTCCCAGTGATTTTCCCATAGTTTAGAAATACCAGAATTTCCTCATCTGAGACCATTACAGGCAGAAAGCATCCTCCTGTCCCCAGTGTTTTTCAGCACCCCTGCATATCATTCTACGAAGAAATATTATACTTTACGTGGAAATGGAGCCTGCAACGATATCTGAATCAGTTCCCGGGCCTGGGTGGTGTTGCCATAACTACTGCTCTGGGTTTGTAATGTCAGCATCATAGTCAGCAAATAGAAGCAGGCCTGCCCTCCAGTGCTCAGACCATTTGTTCATGTTTATTTATGTCTCTTTTTTGCTCCTGTTAAACACATTATTTAGCTGTTGTGTAATCTTTTAGTGGAGATGATTCCAATCACCCTATCCTCAGAAAAATCTTCAAGGTCCTCCATCCCCACCTTGGCTCCAGCCACACACCGTTTAGAGGTCTCAGAGACCCACTGGTTTCCCAGCTCTAGCAGATGTCCCATTTGGAGAAGCTGCAGGCTCTCCCAGCCCTCGGTGCCCCCAGCTTTGTTGGAAAGGTGAATGCAGCAGGCTCTGCAGCAGCTGTTGGTCAGCACTTGACCTTATTGCCCTTGATGGGGGCCAGCAGACTGGACAAGTCCAAGCAAGGGTGACGGCCGTTTAACCTTTCCAGGCCTTTCAGACCACCTCATGCTGACTCTGTGGCCAGAAGATGCTCCAAGACTTCAGAACTGGGACTTGGTCAGGACTCTACCAGGAAAGACAGTCTCAACCCAGGACTCAACACCCGGATGTGGGAGAAAGTGTGAAGAAAGCAGCCAGTGGCTGCCCCAGAGTCAGGGGCCTGAGAGCGAGAAAGAAGGGGGATCTGTCAGCAGCTGTGGGGCCGCCATTGAGGTTAAGGGCAAGAGCCAGGCAGGACCCTCACCCCATGATTGCATTCAGCTCTCCAATGCACGGGGCATGTGAGCCTTCCCAGAAACCCAGGCCGGGGAGGGATCCTGGACTGAGGAGTGAGGCCAGTTCCTGTGTTCTCAAGCTCCCGAGGGCGACATGGCTGAAGCAGACCAGTGCTCCTCAAGGAGCTGCCAGGGCCCGGCTCCTCTTACACCTGCTTAGTGAGAACTCCCCGGAGCATCATCCCCATGCCGCCTCATGTGTACAGGGAGTTGCCAAGTACCAGGTATGAGAGGCCACTAACCGCAGGGCTGGACAAGGGCTGGAGAAAGAAAAAGACCACCATCGCTTAGCATGCACTTAGGGCAGAATAAGCCTCACCCAAAATCCCTGTGGGACTTTCCCCATAGAATTCTATGGAAACTTCCATACATCGCCATTAAATTAAGTTGCCCAGGGAGGCTGGAGGAAATGTAAGATTTCTGCTGCAGGAAAATGATTCTGACATTTCCGGCTTCTGAACCTAGTGTGAAAGCCTATTTTGTAATTTGTTTGGTCTTCACAAAAATAATGTTGTGCAATTAACTAGTCTTACGAGTCAAGCACAGTTGAGTGAATGATAAATGAAAGACAGCATTTTTCGTAAGTCAAAGCTTTCAGAAGTCTGCATCTCTAAATCATCCCTTTCTTTGCTACTGACTCTTCCTTTCTTTTGATGCTGTTATTTTCTTGACATAATCACAGTGAAGATTGGTACATTGCTCCCAATCTTAATTTTCTTTATCTCCCTTCAGTCTCATGTATTTCACTATTACCTGCTATTCCTTTAAACCAGTAAGTCATGATATTTACAGATTGATAGTATTTTTTTTTAATATTTCTCATTGTTCTGGAAGGTTTCACGCTGAAATGGGGTGAGTAAATTCTTTTATTTATTCCAGAGCTTGACATCATGTTTTAAGTGTACAATACAGTGATTCTAAGGCAAGGCTGGGGAAAGAATTTGAGTTTGGAGGACAGCAGTGAACAGAGGGCTGTGTGAACAGGTGAAGTGGAGCCTGGCACGTCCTTGGTATAGGGCCTTGGGTGAGGAAGGCGCTGGGGAGCAGGGAGATGCCCTCACTTTTCTGTGTGGTGCAGAAGTCCGTGACTTTTGTGACTACCACTCCCTCCCACACTCTGTGAGCAGCAGGACTGGGAACCATGCCTCGGTCCGAAGGTCTAAAACCCAGGTAGGCTTCATATTTGTGCTATTTTTTGCACCAAATTTTTGTTCCAGATTATTCTAAGGGCTTTTTTTTTTTTTAAGATGGAGTTTTGCTCTTTTGGCCCAGTCTGGGGTGCTGTGGCGTGAGATCGGCTCACTGCAACCTCGGCCTCACGTATTCAAGTGATTCTTCTGCCTTCTAAGGGCTTTTTTAAAAACACAAACACAAATATTGAGACTTACATCATTCAGCAGAACTGGGAAACAGGCCTAGCGAACAAGGTCACTTGTAAGCCGAGACCTCAGTGCTGCTTTTGAGTTGTGATAACATTTGGCACCTGCTAACCACTCAGAGAAAATCCTCTTCCCGATACACCATTGTTTTAACTTCTGCAGTAGGAACAACGAAACTAGAAAAGATTTACAATCCCATCTCAAAAAGCAATCCCAAATTCAAGATGGCAAGATGGTCGAAAAGGAAGGGGAAATGGCTCCCAGTGAGTTCCCGTAGAATCGTAGCACACACGTGGTGGTTGTGTTCGTTCCTGTGTCTGATTAGTTTCTGAAGGTCTTTATCTGAAGTAGCTGATTTCGGTGCTTTGTAGTTGAGGGTTTTGGCCACTGCTGGCTGCACTTCTCAATTAGAGGAGGACTTGAACAGTTTGTGGAGGTCGGAGAGAAAAAACAAGGAGATTACTTATGGACCTCAGAGTCAGTCACATCCTGGCAGCCAGCAGGTGTGAAAGGGGTGGCAGGGAGGGCCGTGTCTGCCTTCGCTGGGCTTCAATGGCGGGTGACACTGAGTGCCTCAGGTCACCCTCAGTAGGATTTTAAATGCCTTAATGACGTTTCAAAAAGAGAGATTCGTTGGGACTTAGAGCGCAGCTAATTTCTGCTCCGGGTATTTTAACCTCTTGCAGTCAACGGCATTCATAGCTCTGCAGGGCCATCTGTGCTCGTCCCTTGATAAGAAGCTACAACTTGATGGATTATCAATGGCACCCTCATGTATGACTACAAAGGCACTGTCGCCAGGCTCAGACACTTTTTAACTATAACTAGGATTTTAGGGTTTTTTTTAGACAGAGTCTCACTCTGCCACCCAGACTGGAGCACAGTGGTACAGTCTCAGCCACTGCAACCTCTGCCTCCTGGGTTCAAGCAATTCCCGAGCCTCAGCGCCCCCGGGTGGCTGGGACTCCAGGCGTGCACCACCACGCCTGGCTAAGTTTTATAATTTTAGTAGAGACGGGGTTTCACCATCTGGGCCAGGCTGGTCTCGAACTTTTGATTTCAGGTGATCTGCCCTCATTGGCCTCCTAAAGTACTGGGATAACAAGAATGAGCACCCAGCGAGCATTTTAGTTTTCTTAGGTCTTTAAAAGAAACAATAAATATTTAGAATTACATAATTAAGCAAAGTTGGGAAACAGAGCTGAAAACAATTTAGTTTTCTTAAACTTTTTCTTAATGGATTACAGAGCCAAGGGAAGAGGCAGACAGTAGTAAGACTGAGTCTAAATAGGAATGAATATCTTAATTTCCTAACAGAAACCTGGGAGATGAGCAACAAGTAATTTTCTCCAAGACTCAATCCCAGGATCCAGTGGTTCTCAACCTCAGTTTCCACTCCCCAGGGCCTGGGGGTGGAGGGTACTTTGCACCTCGTTTTGACAGGGACTCTGTTGGGGGCTGTGGGATGCTTCGGGGTGCCCCTGTCCGCCATCAGGAATCCAGACACAGCCGCTCTTTGTCCTGGAGAGGAAAGAGCCGCCCTCCCTCCCCGGGATGACCCCTTGCTCACTTCCTGCGTGGGAATCATGGGAATCGCTGCTGGAAACGGACCCTGAGAGTCTGAGCTTCCCGTGTCCAGCTCCAGGTGCAGCAGAAGAGCTCCCACCTCACCTTAAACCTGCGTCCGCCTCACCTTAAACCTGCATCCGCCTCCAGGAGGATGGAACCTGGACTCCTCGCCCTTCCCGCATTTCCACGTTTGCTTTTTACGCTGTGCAGAACTTTGCCACTTTTTTTTTTTCGGAGACAGAGTTTTGCTTTTGTTGCCCAGGCTGGAATGCAATGGCGCAATCTTGGCACACTGCAACCTCCACCCCCAGGTCCAAGCAATTCTCCTGCCTCAGCCTCCCGAGTTACTGGGATGACAGGCATGAGCCACCAAGCCCAGATAATTTTTTTTTTTTTTGTATTTTTAGTAGAGACAGGGTTTCACCATGTTGGCCAGGCTGGTCTTGAACTCCTGACCTCAGGTGATGCACCCACCTTGGCCTCCCAAAGTGCTGGGATTACAGGCGTGAGCCACCGCACTCGGCCTCCACTTTTTCCTTTCTGTGTATTTGCTTGTTTCCTTCACCAGCCTGTCTCCCTCTGCTACTGGGGCCCAAGGTGACCTCCCTCCCCTCACACTCCCCTCGCACCCTCTATCCTCCCTTCCTGTCCCTTCCCTTTCCTTCCCTCTGCCCCCGACACCCTCCCAGGGCCCTGAGCAGTGCGGGGAGGAGTGGAGGGGATGAGCCCTTCCCTCTGGCTCAGCAGCCAGGGCAGTGCTGCACCCAGTGTCTTCACAGTGGAACTAGCCACTTCTTCCCCTCCCTGTTTCCTCTTCCAAAAACTGGAACCAGGGTCACCTCCAGTCCTTGTCAGCACCAGGCAGCCATCGTGGGGAGCAGTCTGCTCTGCACTCAGGAAGTGTGGGCTGGCCATGAGCCCCCTTGCACCCCAAGGCCAGCTGGCCTGCTGAAGTCCCCCCACCCCCCACCCACCCGCCTCTGCCCTTGCCTCTGCCAGGTTGCTCATCCCTTCCCCAGCCGAGAGCATGCCACCTGCAGCTGGCTGTGGCCAGTGGGCCTTCTGGGGGGCTGTGTCCTGTCTCTCCATCCTGGGCTGGATGCTCCCCTAGGTGGGGCTGGACAGTGTGGCCCCTGGTGGGTGGGAGCAAGGGGCCTGCAAGAACAGCCACCCCTCCCCACCCCGCGCTTAGTAGGCACCAGCACCTATTGTAAAATGAGTTTGAATTGATGTCCTTCAGTCACTGCAAGATCAAGAGTCATCAGAGAAAGGCAAAGGGTGTGGAGTGCACCGTAATTGCAGTGGTAGGAAAGTGGACATTTTTAGCCACAACGCCAGCGCCATCAAAGGGCTTTCTCGTGATGCTGACTGCCAAAGGCATGCCACTCCGGCCCTAAGTCATGTGAATTCTTTTTCTAAACACCGAATTCATTGGTCAGAGTGTTTGAGTACATGAGAATAAGCTTTATGGGGTTTCGTTTTTAATCGCATGCCCTTGAAATGTCATCATACCATTTGCCAGAAAATCCACCTGGCAGAAGTTTGAGAGGTTTGTGTTTGAGTGGAGAAGCAGTAAGTGGAGGAGTCTGCTGACCGTCCTGGGGCTGGGACTGTCGCCCGGCACACGAGGCTTTGGTATTTACATTGTTGAGTACTTTGGTGTTAAGGGTGTCATTTAAAGAACTTCTCTGTAAATGTCTTCTCTTTTATTTCACTGTGGTCCTCCCCTGACTGGAGCTCTCTATGCTACTGTGTAAATTCATTCTCTCCTCACAATCTCTCTCTCTTTCTCTCTCTTTCCCTGCTCTCTTTCCCTCCCTCTCCTCCCCTTTCCTCCTTCCATTCAGCTGTGCCTTTTATTCTTGGAGCCTGTGTTAGCCTATATTACTTGAGAGCTGCTGAGACAAAGTACCCACAGGCTGGGGCCTAAACAGCAGAAATGCGTTCTCCATGGGAAGCCTGAGACCAAGGCGTGGGCAGGGCTGGAGCCCCAGGCCTCTCTCCTTGGCTTGTAGATGTCATCTTCTCCCCTCTACCTGTGTCTGGATTTCCTCTTCCTGGAGGGACACATTCCCATTGGATTAGGCCCTGCCCTGATGACCTCATTTTAAGGTAATCATCTCTATAAAGACTCCATTTCCAAATACAGTGTCGTTCTGAGGTGCTGATGACTAGGACTTCAGCATAGGAATCTGGGAGGACTCAGCTCAGCCCACAGGAGAGTCTTGCTTTCCAAGCACATATGAGTTGGTTTCATTTGTCTTCCTTGCTGTGGCTTTTGCATCTCAGATGTCCCCCTGTCTATCTGCCCTGCCGCACCCATGCCCCAGCCTCTCCTCCACCCTCGGCCTGCCGGCCGCGCTCCCCAGCCTCTCCACCCTCGGCCTGCCAGCCCCACGTGCCCCAGACTGTGTCACTTCCCAGCCCCTTTGTTCCTGCAGCATCGACACATCCCTCCTCACAGACTTCAGTTTTTGCAGGTTCCTCTGTTCTTAGCTGTCCCAGAATTTTCTTTCCTTCCTTTTTCAGATCACCGGATCACCTTAGTTTCCTCCCTGACTCTCCCCTCCGCCTGCAGGACTCTTCCTGCCTTGCCTGCTGGTCCTCTCTCCTTGCTCTCATCCAGGTCAATGAGCAGGGCCTCCATCCATCTTCTTTGGCACTTTTCCCGTTTCCCTGTTATCCCTGGATGACACTATTTTTTGTCTCACTTTACCTTGTCACCGTCTCTATAACTCTCCCGTCCCTGTTCTCTTGCTGCTCCTCTGCACGTGGCCAAGGTTATCAGTGTTCCTTTCTCTCTTCCTTTCCAGCCCCTGCTTGAAAATGCCCTGTCCTGGCTGAGCGAGCCTCCTGCCCCAGTCCCTCGCTCAGGTTCAGAGCATGGCCTCACCACTGCTAACTGCTCAGGGAACCCAGTCATCCTCCCTGGAGCTGGAGCAGCAGGGCGGGGTGGGCGAACAGATGATCCTGCTGTGTACACTGGCCTGAGGACAGAGGAAAGGGGCGCCCGGCAAAGTGTGTGTGTGGAGGGGTGGAGTCAGGCAGGCAGTGTAGACATTCAGGCCGGGCAGGGGACAGGGGCTGACTGGTGCATTCTTATTTCAAACAACCGCCTGGAGCATCAGTGAGCCTTGAAGGTGGCCCTCCAGTGAGGAGCGGAGGCTGAAGTGATCATGGGGAAGGTTTTCCTTCTACTGGTTTTGATGCTGATGTACCAAGTTGATGCTTTTTCTTAATCATTTTCATCATTTTAAATGTCTTGCCAAATTTAGGTGGAAAATGCTTTCTGAAAGCCTTCAATTCTACTTTTTATGAGAATTTTACTCATTTGACTTAGAGTCACTTCAGAAAATGATTATTAATTGTTAATTTGATTGATCAAACTGTTTGAACAAGCACCTACCCAGAGCTGGGATGAGACGCCAGACCAGTCACAAGGCGCATCAGAGAGAGCAGTTGTGTTCCGTCATTTGCACTTTACATGCATTCTTACTTTACTCAGAAGTAGACAGATTCATTACAAGGTCCTCAGCTATCACCAGCAGTCTGCCACAAGACTTGAGAAGAGGGTAGGATGGGCTTTGCGGTGACTCCCGCAGAGGCTGGCGGACAGGTGCACGCCACCAGCCCACCGCCTCTGCATCTTTTGCGTACTTCTTGTTTGCCCAGCCTCCTGCCTCTTGCCCTCTTGGAATTTTGCCCTCTGGAAGAGCAGGGCCGACTTGGTTTCTTCCACCCGCATTGATGGAGGGCAGCAAAGCTGCCTGAGCCTTGGCTTCTTCTCCATATCACTTGTTACCTTCATGTGTCCGGGTGCACAGCTGGGCAGCTGCATAAGCATCATTCCCACGCTCAGGCGCCCAGGCCGACCCCTCCCAGAGGCTTCATGAGTTGAGGGATTTTCCATAAACCTCAAAAAGATGTCAGAGTCCATCAAAACCATATAAGGCTGGGTTCTTTATTATATATATGTATATAAACATAATCTATATTTTATATCTTTGTATTTATATCTAAATATTTTAATCTATATTTTATATTTATGCATATTTTTATGCTCTAAGGCTTATCTATATCTCTCTATGTATATATACACACACACAGAGAAGCTATGGTATTGAACTGTAGTGTTCAGATTATATATATTTTATATATATGTAATTATGTATGTATATATCCTTAGATTTTACATATATATGTGTATATATACACACACTAAGGATCTTTGTAAAATGAAGATGTATGTTTAAAGTAGTCATATAAATTTTTTTATTCAAACAGTATCACTTAGATGTTTACATCTTAATTTCAGGATGACACCCGTGACTTTCACAATGTCATAATTTAAATGATCTGTAGGGATTTTTTTCTTCCTCTAAGTGCACTTAACCCAAAAAAGCCAATTAAATGGAGAACAATATAAATAGATTTTCTCTGTTGCTGCCAACTTTGATCTGCCCTCATGATGATAACAATTTATTAGAGGAGGAGATTGCTCTAATTTGGTTCAGGTGAATAAATCTTATTCCATTGGAATCAGACGCCCGTCCGCGATGAGAGTGAACACAGAGGACATTCTGTGGACCCTGCAATGGTCTCTGGCGATTGTAGACTGAGACCACAGCGATGCAGGAGCCGTGGTGTTCAGAGCCCAGTGGCGGCTCTGTTGTGTGGACCAGCACTGAGCGCAGAGTTCCTCTAGAGGCTCAGGGTTATTTAAAGAGCGGAACATGGTGTGATGGCTTTGACCTCTAAATGAAGGCTGGACCCCCGGAAGCCTGGTGCTTCCCAGAGGGCTTGTGCTTTGGGCACCTCCAGCTGACCCATGTGTGTCCAGGCCTGGAACAAGCCAATTGTATAATGCTATGATAGCTCTTACTATTACTGTTATCATTTTACAATTCCTGCCATGATGACCAGTGCTTCGGTATTTCATGAAGAGGACGGGAAAAGCATGAATTTTGTGACAGTGCACAGAATTATAATGGCATTTGCCGTATTGTTAACCTGTAAAACTCTTAAGAATTTTTTCTGATTATAGAAAATGGTACATGCTAAGGTAGAGAATGAAGTTTTATGATTCCACCTGTTAGAGACACTGGCTGCTTTTCTGCACCCATGAACACACACACATGTACACACACACATGCACACACACATTCACACAGGTAAACATGATTTTTTCAGCAGTGGGCCCATGCTCTTCAGGATGGTCTGAGGCATGCACATCTTTTCTCAGAAGGTCCCTGGACATCTTCCTGGTCAACTAAATCTTCAAAAGGCTGCTGAGCCCCCAAGGGTGGTGGACGACTGAGCCAGCCCTGTTGGGTGACAGTTAAGAGGCCTCCAGTTCTTCCCTCCCTAAACAACCCACAGGGACTATGTTGTTTAGGGAGGGAAGAACTGTATATCCCGTTTGCTCCTTGTACTCTAAATACCGTGGGAAACTCCAGAAGCGGGGTACTGGATCAAAGGGCGGGAACACCCTCCAAATTGATTGGATACAGTGCTGCCAGATTGCCTTTCAGGTTACCCAGGGTTCCAGTCCCATCAGCAGCAGGAGGCTGGAAACCTCCCAGGCCTCTCCAACCCTGATGATTTCAGTACTTCCGAATCTCACTGGCAAAGCACATTTCATCTTTTTTAGCTACATACTTTCTACTTTATTCGGGTGTGGCATCTTTCATAAGTTGGGGTTTTTGGATTTGTTTCTTTGGGATTTGGGGAGTGGGTTTTGACCACTTGACTTTCTCATTTTGTTCTTGGTCCATTTTTCATTTGATTGTTATTTATCTTATCTTTTTTTTTTTTTTTTTTGAGACAGAATCTCACTCTTTCACCAGGCTGGAGTGCAGTGGTGCAATCTCAGCTCACTGCAACCTCTGCCTCTTAGGTTCAAGCGATTCTTCTGCCTCAGCATGCTGAGTATCTGGAACTACAGGCACATGCCACCACGCTCAGCTACTTTTGTATTTTTGGTAGAGACAGAGTTTCACCATGTTGGCCAGGATGGTCTCAATCTCTTGACCTTGTGATCTCCACCTGCCTCAGCCTCCCAAAGTGCTGGGATTACAGGCATGAGCCACCATGCCCAGCCTATTTTATTATCTTCAGGAATTTTTTGTCAAGTTGATTCCCAGGCCTCTGCATTTGTTATCTCTTGCAGCATAGCCCATCATTCTAAAACTCAGTGGCTTGAAACCACCAACATCTCTTCTCTCCCAGTTTGTTTTTGTAGTTGAGGAATCTGAGTGCTGCATGCCTGGGTGCCTCTGACTCTGGGTCTGTCATAGAGCTGCAGGGGAACAGTAGGCCAGGGCTGCTGTCTCATCCGGAAGTCTAACTGGGGAGGATCTGCTCCCATGAGCACTCAGATGCTGGGGACAGGATTCAGTTCCTGGGTGGTGTTGGCTGAAGGCCTCAGTTTTTTGCCTGTGGGCCTCTCCATGGGGCAGCTCACAACATGACAGCTGGCCTCCCTCAGAGGGAGCTAGGGAGAGAGGGGGGGGGGCACCCAGGACCAAAGCTGCAGCCTTTTGTAGCTTAATCTCAGAAGTGACTTTCCATCATTCCACCATCCTCTATGCAATAGAAGCAAGCTCAGGTCCCTCACACTCAGGGGAAGGAAGTCAAAGAGGGAGTGAACACCAGGAATTGGAGATACTTGGGGAACAGCTTAGAGGCTGCCTGACACAGGAGCATAATATTTGCTGATTCCATAGGTGAGATCTTGTTTTCATTGTATGTTCAATTGTGTTATTATTGATGTATCTAGAAACTATCACATTTTTACACATGCATAATAAATTCTTGCATACACATTCACGTAAATCACATTTTTATTGTGACTTTCACTTTTCATCTCAGGAGTAGGGAGAGGTTAATGATAGCCCACCAGTCCATTCATGCAAGGCCCATGGGAGTCCATTCTGTTTCTAGCAGATATTGCTAAATATGCTTCATCTTGTCAGGTGTGTGATGGCATCCCATGCACTTGTGTGTTTAATTGGCCTAGCCAGTGCTCTGTGCTCCAAATCTTAGTTATTTCACACAGAACTTGGACTGGTGAGCTGGCTGTGTCACTGTTTAGACGTCTGGTCCATTGCTTTTCACACCTGTGTATTTTTTTTAAGGTGTGAATCGATCACATTCTGCTCATCCACTCCCCCGGGGATGCCGGCAATCTCCCACCTCCCTGTGGTCACAGGAACACAGCTACTCACCTGCAAACGGGTCTTCGGGGCTTGATGCCCAGCTGTGAGCTCACAAGCGCATGAGCCTCAGCATGTTGATGGTCTCGAGGTATTGCCAGAAACTTCCAGAATGCCTTTGACATTCTGGAAGTGGCCGATCGACACATTTCCCTGTAAACACCTGGGATCATCCTCCTCGCTCAGTGTTGCCCCTTGATAGGACCCAAGAGGCTTCGAACCGCTGCCTGCCTCGTGCATCCCTGATGACTGGGATCTGGACTGCACGCTGCATACTTGTCAGCCGCCCAGGTCTCTTCTTTAGACGTCCTGCTGATGTTCTTTCTCTTCCCTACATTGTTTCCTGGTTGTCTAGCTTTTTCTTCTCAATTTCCAGAAAATTTTTCTTTTCTCCAGCTATTAACTCCTTGTGCAGGTGTTAGACATCACAAGTATTTTCTCCCCAAATTTTCTTTCTCTTCTTCTCTTTCTCATCTTTTATTGGGGGAAAAAACTATACTTGATTTTGAAGAAGTTATATTGTGATCAAGGCTGTTTGGGAAGACCATTTCCTCACCATCCAATCACAAGGCATCCTCCTGAGCCTTTTCCCACTGGCCTTAGAGCTTTTCCTTTTGCATTTTGGATTTCATCCGTCTCTAGCCCTTCTCTATGCGAGCTGCCAGGTAGACACCCAGCTGTCTTGCTCTGCAGGAGACACTTTCCCTGACCCTGCTGTCTGAGTCGCCTGGTCTTTCCCACGGCTTTCTGCTGCCATCATTACCCCGTGACAGTCCCATGTAAATACGATTCTCTCTTCTGCTCAGTTCCCCAGTTTTCCTGCTCCTGTACAAATATTACACTACCTTTAGGAACGTGGCCTCCTATTACAACAGCCAATAGACTGTGACCCCTTCTGCTCTTCCTTTTCAAAATCATCTTACCTTTTTGTGGACCACGTAATTTTTCCATCATTTGTCAAGAATTTTACTATGAGCGGTGAACTCTTATTTTTGCATGAGAGTGAACACTGAAATTGTGAATTGAGTGAACAGTGAAATCTCAGCAGTTTAACACAAGTAAAGTATGTTCTGGCAGAGAGTCTGCTACGGGCCAGTGTCTGCTCTCCATCTGGAGCACACGGCCTCCAAGTTCACAGCAGCTGCGGGTGACAGCAGGGCGAGGGGAGCAGGTCGGCATCAGCGCCGGAACACACACGCCGCCTCCTGCTCACCACTCACTGGCCAGCACTGGCCGCAAGGCCCCCATCTGACTGCAAGGGAGGCAGAAATGTAAGGACACACGTGGCTATTTGTGGCGCACTAACGCTCTCTACCAAATCCAGTTCCTCAAAAATAGCTGAGGCTTTAGGATTTTCTATGTAGGCAATTCTAGCATCTACAAATAATGAGGTCAACAGAAAGTCACATCCCTGTGACGCAGAAAAACTCAGCACCTTGAGAGCCAGGCAAACAAAGCCAGCACAAAACTTATTTTTGCTGCTTCAAATATGGAGATTGAAGAAGCTTGATTTTTGTTACCTTTGAATTTTACCACAAGCCAATGTAAATATCACAATAGCAAAGCCAGGAAAATTAATCTGGAAAATTGTTCTTATGCCATTTAAAATACCACAAAATACACCTGGGATTAACTTTTCCATTACTAGGAAAAGGGCAGTTCTGATAACTTGCTTCTTAGCTCCCTCTGACATCTGATTTAGAACCTTCCACAACAGGTTTTCAACAAATCATTGGCTGCAAACATAACATATTGGTAGGGTCTTTTCAGTAAAATTGAAACATTGTACTTTGAAAGTCCAGTTTTCTGAAAATGTTTACCTCTGAAAGATACTTCTTGGGAAGCTGAGATCAGAATTTGAGTGCTGGCAGAAGCTTTAAGCCTATAGGGCTAAAATGATGTTGCCTGTGCACATGGTGTGTAGCGGTGCAGCCTGAAGCTGGCACACCACCGTCTGTGCCTGCATGTGGATTTCCCATCCGGCGTGGAGCACCCGTGTTAACAACTAGGAGTACATGCATGGCATGGGAGGGGGGCAGTCTACAGCCAGAGAAGGTTGGGAAGTCCTGGCTTAGGTGGCCTTATTGAAAAATTCCCAGAGCCAGCAAGGTGCTGATATTTCTTGCCAATGTTCAGACATCACAGGGCTCCAGCTCCAGTTCCGGGATGAGGCTTGGGTTGGTGAGGCACTACGTCTTCCTGCCTCTAATTCCTGACTCTAGTTCCAGGTCACGTCCCTCCTCCAGCACCTGCCAGCTGCACGGCATTGTGCAATTTACATCTGTGCCTCCGTTTCTCCATCATGAGGAGGGGCTGGAGCCGCGTGCTCCAGATGGAGAGCAGACACTGGCCCGTAGCAAACTCAGTGCCAGAACATGCTTTTCCTCTGTTAAACTGCTGAGATTTCAGGGCACACCCTCATGTGGAAACAGGAGTTCACTGCTCAGAGTAAAATTCTTGACAAACATTTGAAAAATTACGTGGTCCACAATGGACCACATGGAGAAGTTACTTGTTCCTTCATTCTTTCATTCTTCACTTGATCATTTGAAAAATCACAAGTGCATCTCGTCTCCCTCTTGGGTGAGAATTAGGTGACGTAACATGTAAAATACTGTGTGGGACACATTTTGGAAAATGGCAACATGTGTGCCATCCTTTCTTTGGAATTCTAACTGTGGCGCGCAGGGGCCTTCAGACTCATAGTGATAATCTCACAAGCTCTGTCATTCATTCTTCAGTAAATAGGCTTGAACATCCGAGATGGGGCAGGTGGGCGGTGCTGCGCTGCTTGTAACGAGCACTTGAGTACTGGGATAACGCCTTGTGGGGCATCACTCGGAGGTTCCATCACCACACGTGGTGAGAAGGGGCTGTGAGCACAGACCCCGGAACCCAGCTGGAGTCCCACCAGGTCACGTCCCACCTCCGGAGACTACCAGCTGTGTGGCATCGTGCAATTTACATCTGTGCCTCCGCTTCTCCGTCATGAGGAGAGGCTGGAGCAGTCTTTCCCCTGTGAGGACGGAGTGTGTGTATATATGTGAGGTCCTTGGCAGTGACTGACACAGCTTTCCTTATATTCTATCATAAAATAAATGCTGTTTGAAGATCTCCAGTGACGCTTGTAAAAATCACGATTGAATTATTTTCTCTGGTTACTATGATTCTTACTTAATCAAAAAGCAAAGCTTGTATTGCAATGCCCTTATACAAATAAAAGAATTAAAATCAGAACATCTCCCAAAGTAATGACCTAAAAGTAGTAATAGCCATCATAGTTGCTTATAGAAAATCTCTTGTTCATTTTATTAGGTCAATCAAAATCAGTCCCTTAGTTTTCGAAGCTTTTCAACCAGAGACTAGGAATTTGAGTTTAGAATCCGCTTTCTTTCTCAATTACATTCTTAAGACTTTATGATAATAGAACACAGCATTTTCCATAAAGATCCCCAGCTCACTTTGTCTACACTGAGTAAGGTATTTTATGCCGTATCTTTGCCCTATGTTTACTTGCAAACATAAAGCGTGTGACCGGTTTCATTTATACTGGAACCATCACCTGTGTAACACCAGCCGGTCTGGAAAGGCGAATGATATTGTGTAGCCCTGAAATGGCTTCCGTCTGTTCCTTTTATCCAGTATTTGTAGCACACTGCTGTGTGGATTCTTACTCTGAGCTCTTAATTTAACAAACCAGTGTAAGCCGAGGACAGGGGTAGGAAGGCAGGGCTGGATGATGGGCAAGTGTGAGCTGGGGGTTCTGGAGGAGGGAGGGGCATGATAAAGGGAGCATGAGACTCTGGCCTTGAAGCCAGAGCTCTGCCTGGTGCTGGAAGGGAACGGTCCCCTAGCCTGCAGCTGGAGAGGAAGACAAGCCTGCCCATAAGACAAGCCCCGCCCCTGTGGAGCAAGCTGGAGAACCAGTCAGAGCCACCAGGCTCTGGTGCAGAAATACACAGGCTCTCCAGGGCCTGGCCCCTGCTAACAGGTTTGATTTGACCCCAAGACCTGTCAGAAAGAACGCTTTATGAAATACACTGATTTTTTCAAGTATATTAGGATAACTTGCGTTAAGTTCATCACATCCATTGATCTCGCTAAAACACTTTGGGGACTTCAAAATCAGAGTGAGCTATGGCTGCTTAGTCATGGATGAGGATCTGGAAAGCTCAGGGAGCCAGAGGCACTGGGGGTCCCTTCTTCCTAGAGGGCGGAGCCTGAGCAGGGAGGTGGAGGGTTCCAATGTTTGTGCAGATGGGACGCCCCCGCCGCCTCTGCAGCTGGCACCTCAGGAGCAGCCAAGGCACAGAACGGTCAAAGCGGTGCCCTCGGGGCAGGTGCACCAACCGTGGCTCGTTTGTTATGAGGTGTTTGGTTATTAAAAGTTCTTCAGCACTTAAAGATCTAATTTTCCCATGGGGTAAAACATCCCATTTTAAGGATGTATTTGGGTTTGTCCCCGGGTCACGGAGCTTCTAGGTGGGTGTTGCTGCATGAAGAAGCTTTGCTAGGGCTGTGCTATCCTGACTCAACAACACAATGACCTCATAAAACTGAAACTCTGGAGGCCCCAGTTGAAGAGCCACATGCAGCATCTCTCAGGCATACACTGTTTTGCCGCTCCTAAGCTTACCATATAATTATTTGTGAACTGCTGCAGAAAGCGAAACGCACCCTGCGAATGCACGGCAGGTTTGTGCCAGGACCTTTTGGTTCCTTTCATTGCCTGGAGTGACCTTTGGTCATGTCACCTGAGAGATGCCCACTTGCTAATTAATTGGTTTCTTCAGCAGGAAAATGTAGTTGAGATTTATAAAAGCAAACTGCATTGTCTTCACTGGACATTAGCTGCCACCAATAACGATTTGCTATTCACAAGGGCAGGAGTGGTCCCCTCTTGACATAGAGAGAGGCGGAAACATCCCCTTCCCCTTGGAAACCAGACCCCAACTCCGGGGACCCTGAAATTCCCACCTTCACCCCATCCTCACCACGATGGCCCACATCAGTACTGGAGGTCCACAGTCACACGAGGGTGCCCTGGGGAGGGACGGGGCAGCAAGGAGGACCCTCCACACATCCCCATGCCCACACCAGTGCTCACACCCTCAGGGGCAGTGATCACCATGACACTGTCTCAAACAGCCCACCTGTGTGCTTCTCCATCCTGACCTCCACATGCCCCCCAGGCCTCACTGGGCCTCACGAACTGAGCTTGGGACTGGCCGTGACCTCCTCCCAGTCAGCCTGATTAATGTAGAAGGAGCACCATTGCAGACCAAGTCACTGTTTAGTCATATCAAAGATTCTTGGCAAATTGTATCCAGAGCACAACCCCTTGCACTGGAGATTAGCCTGCTGAAGACAGGTGCATCTGGAGTTCAGCCTACTGAGGACAAGTGCACCCGGAGGTCAACCTGCTGAGGACAGGTGCGCCCAGAGGTCAACCTGCTGAGGACAGGTGCATCTGGAGGTCAGTCTGCTGAGGACAGCTGTGCCCGGAGGTCAGCCTGCTGAGGACAGGTGCATATGGAGGTCAGCCTGCTGAGGACAGGTGCATATGGAGGTCAGCCTGCTGAGGACAGGTGCATATGGAGGTCAGCCTGCTGAGGACAGGTGCATATGGAGGTCAGCCTGCTGAGGACAGGTGCATATGGAGGTCAGCCTGCTGAGGACAGGTGCATATGGAGGTCAGCCTGCTGAGGACAGGTGCATATGGAGGTCAGCCTGCTGAGGACAGGTGCATATGGACGTCAGCCTGCTGAGGACAGGTGCATATGGAGGTCAGCTTGCAGAGGACAACTGCGCCCAGAGTCCCTACAACCACCACTCCCACCTCCAAAATCCAAGAGACTGGACCTAGACTTTTGGTGACATTCCAGACTTTAAAGAAATAGTTGACTAGAAGTCAGTGGGACTTTGTTCAAAATAAAGAGGTTAAAATAGAGACAGTTGATGAACTGGATGTTACAGCGTCCACATGGAGACAGCAGCTGCTGGCCTGGTGGAAGTGTCCAGCAGGACGTGGGTATGTGGAATTAGCATCTGGGTGGCAGGGAGAGGCTGCAGGTATGAATTTCAAGAGTTCTCCCACATGGCACGTGTAAGCCAAAGACCAAGTGGACTGTTGAGCACGTCTGAGTGCTTCTTTGGAAACAAGTCGCATATGCAAAGCTGTTCCAGGAGGTTTCATCCACCTCCCATATCGCACGAGTTTCAGCTTCACTCAGCGCCTCAAGAAAGACAGACAGACAACAGACAGACCTGGTGTCTCCCAGAAACCATCCTCCTAGAACAAAGTCAAATATCTGCTTGGAAAACAGGTATTTTTGCCAAGAGAAAAAATAGAAACCAAACCCTAGGATCTCTAGGGGCAGATATTAAATCTCACATCTTTATAAGCAGTTCCCTCTTTCAAAAATCAGAAAAGTAACAAAGTAGGTAAGGTGAATAACCCATGTAGAGTCTCGTTATTGCTGTGTTTTTATTGCAAAAACAGACTATTCAAAAAAGTAACCTATCTTTTATAGAATTTGTGCCCAAATCATAATATTTTCACACTGATGTTTTCCCTGAAAATATATCCGAAGACTTCCAGTGATTCAAACATCTCATTAGCTGCATTTATTTGACGTTGCTGAGTTTCCTTCTGCGTTGGGAAGCTCCACTGCTGAGCGTGTTGTGTGACATGAGCATTCTCTGTCATTGTAAGTAACATAGCTTGGAAAGAGAGTGCAGCCGTGACCTGCCACTGTCAAGCGCAAATCCTCCCTGAAGCCAGCTCAGCAGTGAAAGTCACCAGGCGCCATTTACCTGGGTTGCCTGTGAAAATCATGTGTTCCTTCTTGATGCAATTTTTCCAGAACAACTAAGTTCGGGCTTTTTGGTCAAAGTTGTGAAGCTCCTGCCAGCAGGGGCAGAGAGCGGATGCTGGCTGCCCTCTGTTTTGACAAATTCGTTCCCAGGCTCTGATTCCTGTCACATTTTCTAGTGACATTCTTGGTCTCCTTCATTCTTTGGACTTTCCCCAGCATTGCCACACCTACTATCTGTGCTGAGACAACTGTTCTGAGCGAGGCTGGCTACGGCAGTTGTGAAATGAAGTGTCCTCATCACCCGATGGTGGGGGTGATCATAGTGACAGCCGAACACAGGCAAGGGCGTGGGGCCGCAGGGGGATGATCTGCCTGTGCACGGGAGAGAGAGATCCCAGGAGATGCAGATGCATTCTGTAGGGAAACAGGCAAAAGGCAGGAGACGTGGCGAGTGGGTGCCCATGGGTGCATCTGGTCTCTCTGGCACCCCCCAGTCGGCTCCACTTCCCTCCTGCTCGAGGGCTTCATCCTTCCTGGGAGTGAGGAAGGTCGGGCTTCATGACAGAGCTGCCTGCGCTGGGTGTCTCCCCGCTATCATGTGCAGCATTGGGAGTGTGCTGGATCCCCAGTGCCCAATCCAGAAATCAGGGAGGTGTGGCAGAGTGGAGGCAGCCGTGGGCATCCAGTGAAATGCAGTATGGGAGGACACACAGCTGAGTAAGCAGAGTCCCACCCGCTAGAACAGGAGGGCGGAAGTGAGAATTCAGCCACCATAATGAGTGGGCTGAGACAGCGATGGCCCTGGCTTCTCTCCCTGTTCGTATGTGGTCCAAGGAGGAGGAAAAACATGGAACCCTGAGGAAGACCAAGTGTGCATGGGAGAGAGCTGGCCGGATTCTGATCTAAGAGGTCAGGTTGGGTAGGAGAACACGATTGTTTCTTGCAAATCACCCACTGAGCACAGGAGCAGACAGAGCTGACTCCGCCTGCAGGCGACTTCAGGAAGAAAGAGGGGTCTCTGGGGCTGGTCAGGGAAACGTGTGTCTTAATGGAGCCAAGTCCGAGGAGTGAAATGTTGAAGTAAACAAAGGGGTGCTGATGTCCGTGTCCTCCGGCGAGCCTGTCCATTATAACAGGGCGGGGGGTGCGCTCGTGAAGACTTCTCCAGAATCCTACATGCAGACAGCTGGAACGATCTCACAAGGAGAAAACGCAGGCCAGGGGCTGCTTTGTTCTGAGTAGGTGTTTCAGCCTGTAGAGTGGAGTGCAGCGTCCTGGGTCCAGCCCATGAGAAGCCACTTCCTTTTGCATTCTGGGCCTGGCAAAAATGAAAAACACAGACTGCCCCCATCATCTCGGAACAGAGACTCACCGGGGAGGTCACCCGCCCTGTCCACTGCGTCAGGCAGGCAGCGTGTACTGAGGCCCTCACACGTTCTGCAAAGACCAGAATCTACGTGGTAGAGGTAGATTTGGGGCCCTGATAATCTTAGGACTTACACAAACCACGTGGCAAATGACAGGACGGCTGGCGGGAGCTCCCCGTCTAGACCACTGTGAGAGGTTCACCGGGAAGCAGTGGCCAAGGAGTGTCCCACACCAGGGGGCACAGCCGGGGGTCACGGTTTGTTTTTTTTTTTTTTTTTGAGTAAATAGTCAGTATCCGGTTTGCCTTCTCTTAAATCTGTGACCCTTCCCCACGTTTCTAAGAGCTAGCCTGGCCTTGGGGTTCAGAGTGTGGCCTCCAAAGCCAGGGATTCTTGCACTGGGATCCTGGCTCTTGGCACTCCCTAGCTGAGGGATTCCAAGCACCTTGTTGATCTGTGTGTCTCTGTTTTCTCATCTGTAAAATGCGGCTGATGCCAGTGGCACCCACCTGGTGGAGTGTCCTGGCGTGGCTTAGTGAGAGTGTCTGCCCCATCCTGAGAACAGGGCCTGGCTCAGACAGCCCTCGACACAGCCACCACGATGCCATTAACGAGCATGTGTGTCGCTTACCTGTCTTAAAGTGCACGTTAACGAAACCCACTGTAACCAGCTGCTTATGCAAAAGTGTAAGTATTAGTGGGATCTCCAAAAAATAACCTTGAAAGGATTATCTCATATCATCACATTTTTAGCAAAAAGTTCCTTGTTCTGGGCTTGCTTCCTCCAAGACAGTACCATCTGTTTCAAAACAGATTCAGTACTTACTAGAACTTTCTTTAAAATGTAGAGGCAAGCGCCACTTCTGTTTTGTAAGCGTCCATGAACTGTGCCTTTGACGCTGCCAGAACTGGAGGATTTTGTATACTATTAAGCAGAGTGGCTTCACTTTCTTTCCTGATGAATTACACCGAAGTTTACGTGAAACTGATGCTGGCTTTGTCGTCCTGAGAGGTTTCACAATTTTAGGAGACAGTTTCTGAGTGCCGGCATTACCTAATACCCAGCTGTGGAATACTTGTGGGGCAGCACGTATTCCACAAACCTCTGGGGAATACAGGTTGCTCTCTTTGGACTTGTTCGTGGCTAAGCTACACTTTTTTAAAGAACCAGATTTTTCTCAATGTACAGAGATGGCTAAAAGTATATATAATAAGGTCAAAAAGAGTTTTTAAAGTCTTGATATTATTATAAACCAAGTAACCATCACACATCTCAGATGACTGTTTTCCAGAGGTTGGCCCGGCGCGTGCTTCCCGGGCCATCTCACCTGTGCCTGCTTTGCTGCAGCTGCACCCGCCCTAATCCCCCTTTCCTAGGTTTCTTGCTTCTCCTCTTGACTGTCCCCAGCCAAACACACCTGCCTGAGACCACACAGCCTGCTCCTAAGACAGTGTCTCTCTGCAGGCCTGGCCCCATGTCACTGGGCATGGTGGCCCACCACCTCCGTCCCATCTCGCCTTGCACAGCGGGTGCTCATTATCCCCACGCAGGAGGTATGGGCAGGTGTGTGACACAGGTGCAGCGCTAGGTGCAGGGAGGGTGACCTGCTCACGGCCTATAGCTGGAGAGCGGAGCGGACGCACGCTCCCCTCCCTGCACGCCCCTCCTTGCAGAACCTCGCCGTACTCATCATTTAGGTTTCCCGGTGTGAGCTCCCACCGCTACACCCAGCAGCCTCCTGTCTGGGTTTCTGTGCACACCCCAAAGCCAGCCAACCCAAACAACTCAATATCTTATCCTGAAAACCTGTTCCTCCCGGTCAGAAGCCTGGAGGGGCTCAGGCCTCCCACTGATCCTTCCCCCAGCCCTGCCCACATGGCCTTAGTTGGACTCACCTGAGTGGCTTCTGCCAGGCCCTTGTCATCTTCTCTGGACCATGACAATAACCTGATTGGCCAACACCCCAAACCTGACCGGCCGCACTGCCTCCCAAATGACCCAACCACAGGAAAACCTGGCCCTGTGTGCTCCCACCTGCAGAATGGTCCCAGTGCAGAGGAGCGGGTGAAACGCCCTTCTGTCAGCTTTATGCCTGCTGTGGGCAGAGTTGTGTCCTCCCAAAAATAGTTGAAGTCCTAACTCCCTGTGCCCATGAATGTGACCTTATTTGAAAATAGGGCCTTTGCAGACGTCACCAAGTTGAGACAAGGTCCTGCTGGGTTACGGTGGTCCCTAATGCAATGACTGGTGTCCTTGTAAGAAGAGGGAACAGAGACAGATACAGAGACAGATTCACAGAGGACATCATGTGACAACGGAGGCAGAGATTAGAGCACTGTGCCTACATGCCAAGGCACACAGGGTGCCGGCAGCCCCAGAGCGCTGGGAAGGGGGCCTGGAACAGACCCTCCCCCAGGCCCGCGTCTCCATGTCAGACTCTGGCTGCCCGAACTGTGAGAGCGCATTTCTGTTGTTTTAAGCTCCTAGTTAGGGTTCTCTGTTCCAGCAGGCCCAGGAAACTAGAGCACCTCCCACCCCTGCCTCCCCTCCCCCACTCCCCAGCAAGCCCCCTCCGGGGAGCCTCCAGTTGCCGTCCCACAGCATCTGCTGCTGCTGCCCCCTCCTGCTTTCTGGTCGGATCACTGCCGCTAGTCTTTTGCGTTCAGCTCCTGAACCACCTCCTCCTGGAAGTCTCCTCCAACCGTCTGGGCGCCCAGCCCCGGTTAGGTGCCCCCTTCTGCACTCCCACGGTCCACTCCCCACACCATCTAGAGCAGGGCTTCTCCACAGCTATTCAGCCCCCTAGGGATTCTTGGCAATATGCATAGACATTGTTGGTTGCCACCACTTAGAAGTTCGGTACTAATGGCATCCAGAGAATGGAGGCCAGGAGGCTGCGGAATACCCTCGGTGCACACGGCGGGAACGACCCAGGGAGTCTGCGGAACACCCTGCGTGCATGGGAGCCCTCCAGCCAGGAGTGACCCAGCTCCGGCATCAGCAGGACCCAGGCAGAAGCGCTCTCATCTGGAGGACACCCGCTTCTGCAGAGATATCAGGTATTTTCATCTTGTCTCCCAGCTCCAAGTGGGAAATGGCACATCCATGGCCTCGCACCACCCACCACGCCAGCAAAGCCTCCCGGCTGCGAGTGCAACACTCTCTGATCAGACCAATGCTCTTGTCAGCACCCAGAGAAGAAAAGACATGCTTAACTGTTCAGCACTCTCTCTCCCACACCTCGGTAGGTGCAAGCTCTCTTTTAATAACGAGAAGCCCTGGCCGGGCGCGGGGCTCACACTGGAATCCCAGCACTTTGGGAGCCCAAGGCGGATGGATCACTCAAGGTCAGGAGTTTGAGGCCCTCATGGCCAACACAGTGAAACGCTGTCACTACTAAAAATACAAAAAGAAAAATTAGCTGAGTGTGGTGGTGCGGGCCTGTAATCCCAGCTACGTGAGAGGCTGAGGCAGGAGAATAACTTGAACCTGGGAAGTGGAGGTTGCAGTGAGCCGAGATCGTGCCACTGCACTCCAGCGTACGTGACAGAGCAGGACTCTGTCTTAAAAAAAGAAGAATGAGAAGCCCACAGATGTGATGCTCAGAAGGTGCGTTTGAAGGTTTGGAGTGAAGGACTGTGTTCCCTGTGTGTCAGCAGAACGTACCCAGCGTTCTTCCGGAGGACACCCCATCACCTACTGGGACTCTGCTCGCCTCTCCTGGACACTCACAGCCCTACCATCCCCACTTCCAGGCCTGCAAACATTCCCACTAGAGAGAGAAATTTCACTATAATGGGAATGGGTTTCCCAGTGCATTTTTTTCTGCAGAAGCTACATATCTCTATCAGGATGGGAGCACAGCCACTGTCCACCCGGAGGAGAGTGGTCTTTTCCACCTAAAGTCACGCCATGAGCTGGTTTCCTGTGGCTGGTCCCTGTGTGCCTGGTCCACGTAGCCACATGGCCCGTCATGCCCCACCCCACAATGCACTGTCCTCTACACTTCAGATCCAGTGGGATGCTGTAGTCGTCTACTCTGTGAAGCCACTTCGCTGGTCGCCTGTCTGTGTTTGGCTTGGGCGTGAGTCAACAGGTCTCTGAGGCAAACAGTGTGTTCTGAAAGTGTAACTGAAAGATCAAGTTTATGGCTTCCGAGGTGACTATTTTGAGTTGACACTTTCCAAAAACCACCCAACACTATTTTTAGCTACCAGATCTAGGAACTAAATCACAACTAGTCACAGGAGGTGCGTATGAATTAGTCTGCTGTTGGCCGTCTAAATGATGAAAGGAACCCAAGCCATATTGCGCACAAACTTTGAGGGAAACCCAGTGGGGAGCTCGGAAGCCTGAGTGCCCCGTGCTGGCGTTGGAGGGGTGAGCGGGGAGGGCTGGTCTGCATACAACAAGTCCTGGTTCCCTGGAGGGAGCCGCCCAGCCCATGTGGCTGCCTCCAGCCCCCTCCTTGATGGATTCTGGGCCCCTCCGCAGGCCCTGGCCCTGAGGTTACCTCTCTTTGATCTCGCCCCTCGTGACACCCTGAGGCCACATGTGTGGTCCTCTGTGGTGCCTCAGTCTTCAGTCTTGGGAGCCCTTGATTTGAACTCAGCTCTTCTATAGCCCTTGGCAAGTGCTGTGATGGAAGCACAGTTTCCTTCTCACCACAAAGGTTGCCCAGGCCAGCAATTAATGAGATGCTATGTGAAAACAGTCACACAGCAGCGGAGATTCAGAGTCAAGCTGAGCATGAAGCAGTCACCGCGGCACTTACAGGCAGGGTGGAGACGGCAGTCTCTGGGGTTGCGTTTCAGACAAAACCTCGACATGACCTCGATTGGAGGCTCATCAGCTCCAACAGCACCCAGTCCTTTTCCCCCTTCCCTGTTTCTGCTCTCTCAGCCCTCTCTGCTTGTCCCCTCCCTGCACTGGTTGGTGCTGGATGGTTCTCTGACAGATTCGGAGCCCACCAGGCTGAAGCTCTCCCTGTGCAAAGGGACCACCCGTCAAACTGGCTCATGTGACCTGGGGCTCCCTGCACTCCGCTGAGAGCCGAGAGCCTTCCCTCAGGTAAGCGTGGGCTCTGGTCAGCAGCCATTCCACAACAGGGAGGCTCACACCTGTCCCTGCAGTTTGAATGTAACCACCATATTCACCTGCATGTGCACACATGAACACACATGTTCACATGTTACGTGATACACATAAGTACACACAACACACAAATGAGCACACGTGCACACATACGCAAATGCACATGTATGGACATGCATTACACCTGTGCATGTACTCACATTTGCACACACGTGCGTACATGACACACACACTCAGACTCACAAGAAGGGCTATGTTCGCCTTCCTCGGATCCTTCTCTTTCCTGTCTCATCAGAGCAGATCCAGCTGAAGTCCCCTGCTTGGCAGTGGCTTGTGTGTCATTGGTCTGATTTGGGAATGTGTTCCTTAGAAGAGTCTGATCTGTTGTAGAGTCTCATTGGCCCTTTAGAAACTTACAAGTTTATTTTTTTCTAGGATTTGCTTTGAACATTAAACCTTAAAAGAAAGGTGAAATCCCCAATGTCTTTCCAAAGCGGATCTCCTTTGAAAGATGCTTGCAAGCACTGGTTTTCCTCAAGCTAAGAGCCCAGTGAGCTTTAATTTTTGCCCCCAAATAGAAGTTTCGGGGGAAGTCTAAAATGAGCCCTGCACATGCTTACGACCCATGTCAGGGAGTTCAAGGTTATGAGTGCTTTTAGCCTGACAATTACACCTTCAAAGACTTTAAAAACAAGGAGCAGCTCTATAATTTTGGCTCAGGAAATGAGTTCAGGAAACTCAAAACTTTACATAAGGAGTCTGGAAATTTTAACTATTTTTAGAGGGCAAAAGTCTGTAATTCACAGGCAAATGAAACACAAAAATAACAAGAAAGTATGTTTGCAAAGAAAAGGAATGAGAAGAAAAATCTAATTCAGTGAGAAGTATAGAATTAATGTCAACCTATTAAAACAGGCATAATTCAAAAGGCTAAGAAATAAGCCATGTAACTACAATACACTGAATTTGCTTGTGGACATTTTTGTGACAGAATAAGTCATAAAATCTACATGAAAAGACAGAAATGTGTGTTCTTTCAAGAGGACGGAATGAAACCATCTTTACCAAAGGAGAAGAACTGCCATGATAGTTTAAAAAATAAGCCCCATTTACTGTGTTCACCCTGTGCCTGGCATTGCACCAAGCATCTTATATGTTTTACCATTAGATTCTTACAGAATCCAGTGCCATGTAGTGCTATTATAATGCTTATTTTATATATGAGAAAGTCAAAATTCAGAGAACTTAAGTGATTCACCCAAGGTCACACAGCCAGGAAGTATTGGAACAGGGATTTGAAGCCAGGTCTATTGAATTATGCAACTCCTTCCTCACCAACTACACACACAAGCATGCACACATACACACACACACACACACACACTTAAATTCTGTGCCCAACCCCCACCCCCAGCCTCTGTCCATCATTCCCCGAGTATAGTGAGCCATTTCACGGCTTCACTTTGAGACCCCTTATCCTTTCCCACCATAGCCTGGTAAACACCTGCCTACCTATGTTTCAAGGCTCAGCTTACGTTATTGCCAGTGGAAATCTTTCTCAACGCACAAATCGCCACCACCACCCCTCTTCTCTCTCCTTTTTTTCTCTCTTCCCCAATGTAGACTCCATCATACCCTCTGGGCTATAAGTCCCATGAGGACCAGAATTATTTTTCTTAGAAAGCTCTGCTGTCCTGGTGACCAGGACAGTTCCCCACCCAGGGAAGTCCTGCAGCGATCGTTTGCTGAATGAATAAGGAAGGAATTGACTCTTCCTGGCTTTGACTTTTTTGTTCTACACACCAGTGGTTCTCAATCAGGAGTGATTTTGCTCCTGTGGGGACATTTAAAAATGTCTGGAAACAGTTTGTTGTCATTCCTCATGAGGTGCTCCTAGCATCTAGTGGGCAGAAGTCAGGAGTGCTGCTGACTTCCTTCCATGCTAGTATCTCCCCTACAACAAAGAATTACCTGGCCCAAGACGCCAACAGTACCAAGAGTGAGGACCCTGAATGCTCCACATCCTCTGCCCCAGCAGCTGCAATATGCCTGGTTATCTCCCCATAATGGACTCTAAGTCTTAAAGGCAGGGACCTGGCATTACTTTATCTTGTTAGACTCAGCACCCAACACATTGAATAAATGCATAAGTGAATGAATGAGAAACACGAGACAATTGAGGGAGATGCAGATGTGCCAGTCTGAAATTCAAGTGCATGGGGGCTGCACGGGGGACTTGAGTTTGGGGCCACTTGTCATCTATTAGCTGTGTTAAAATGTTTTCCTGCTGAATCAATTGCTATTGGCCCTCAAAAGGCCATAAGGGAAGAAAAAGAATCAAATCAAAGTACCACATACTGGTTTTGTTTGACAGATACAGCCCTGGAGAATTACATTCTCATTAACACTGTTCTGCTTCAATATTACAGTGAGACTTTTAAGATTGTGATGGCAAAATCCTGTCGTTGTTCATAAGTATACACTATCATGTGTGGCTCAGGAAAGACAGAAAGTGTTACTTATCAAAGGTGTTGCCGTAAACTCAGTGATAGCACAAAGCTATTGTGGTGGGTGAGTGAAGAGTCACATCTATGGCTCTTAGCATTAAGTACAAGTAGAGATATTTTAGAAGAAACAAGAGTCACTCAAAGAAAATATCTCAGACTAGATTCCTTGATTATTAGTTAAATAGAAACAGAAAAGGGAGAAAGGTAAATGTTATGAGAATAAGAAGAACAGCTATTATATGACGTTCAAAGTCCTCAGTATTTTCAAATGTATTATCTCATTGGATGTCCTTCATGATGTGTGACATGGGTATTGTCTGCGCTTGATTCTCAGAAGTTCACATTTCCTGGAAGGATGAATGGGAGTGCCCGAACATCTGCAGCAAACAGGGAACTTGGGATGGAGCGGTCCCCCTCTGCTTGGTGCAGTGAGCACAGCAAGGGCATGTCAGAAAAAAAGCTCAGTGACCCTGGCAGAGCAGGAAATACAGGGGGAATATAGGGAGTGGTTTCCAAGTCCAGCATTTCTCTGTGTCTTATTTAAACTGCCAATCAGAAGAAGATGGGCAACCTATGAAAAAAGTATTTGTTAGTTTTAAACGTGGGTGTAGAAGACAGGAGATGAGAGCTCTTTATCGACAGTGGAGTGCAGTGAATGCGCGGAACCTCCGACTGGCTCATAACAGGCTCTGTCTCCCAGTTGTTGAATTGACTAAGCACTGGGGCTTTCTGTTCATGATTCTTCCAGGGAAGAAAAGGCAACAAAGGGCGGTCTGTTACTTTGGGGTTTTGCTTGTTGTTTCTTGTAACAATTGAGACTTTCACGAAGAATAGGCAAAATGTGGGTTTATGCCAAAAGCCACAGAATATTCCAAGATGATTGTGAGCCTGTGTTTGTCTAGCTACCTTTATTTCAGGATTTTCAAATAATGCCATAGATTTTTCAGTATTATAGAGAAAAAGGATAGAGATGGTTAAAATATACATTTTGGCCAAAAATCCAACCCTTGATATTTGCTCTCACTTGATGTAGAAACTGATGCTGCCGGCAGAGAGGCTAATGCCTATAATCCTAACACTTCGGGAGATCAGGGCGGGAAGATTGCTTGAGCCCAGGACTTCGAGACCAGCCTGGGCAACAAAGCAAGACTCTGTCTCTATAAATTTTTTTTTAAACTGGCTGTATGTGGTGGTGCATGCTTGTAGTACAGCTACTTGGGAGGCTGAGGCAGGAGGATCTGTTGAGCCCAGGATTTCAAGGTTGCAGTGAGCTATGATCACACCACAGCACTCCAGCCTGGATGACAGGATGAGACCCTGTCTCAAGAAACAAAAAAAAAAGGAAGAAATTGATGCTAACATCCTCACAAAGATGTGAAAGATGTGTTTTCATATGTTTAGTTAAATAACTTTGGACTTTGATCTCAGCCCGCGATGATGATGAGTATGAATATGTTAACTCTAAGTGGTCTTTTTTTAATCATGTATCTACACCACATAAGCAAATATGCCTGAAGTTATACAACTCAAAATAGGAGTCAAATCCCAGGGAGGCATGGGGATGTCGCTAGCAGTCAGTAAGTGGTCATTTCCTGTCATCTTCTCACCCATCTTCCTTCATCCTTTTAGCGCCTCTTCCTGTGTGAGCTATATAGCGTTTTCAAAAAGAGTGCATGGTGGCACATGCCTGTAATCCCAGCACTTTGGAGGCTGAGGTGGGAGGATCACTTGAGGCCAAAAGTCTGAGACCAGCCTGGGCAATATAGTGAGACTCCATCCCTATAAAAAATAAAAAATTAGACAAGTGTGGTGGCTCACACCTGTAGTCTTAGGTACTCAGGAGGCTGAGGCAGGAGGGTTGTTTGAGCCCAGGAGTTTGAGGTTGCGGTGAGCTACGATCACGCCGCTGCACTCCAGCCTAGATGTCAGAGCAAGACCCTGTCTCTAAAAAAAATAAGAAAATTTTAAAAAAGGAAAAGGTCCTGCTGTCAAAATAGGGCCCAATGACAGGTGCACAGGTGAAAGCAGAGGGATGTCCAGAGTGAGCAGAAATTGGTAACCCTGGACTTCCGGCTCCTACGCTAGGGATCGGCCTGTGTGTCCACTGTTGAAAAGACAATTATTGAAGAGGAAGCCTGGCTAGGCTCTGATACAAGCCTGTGAAATGGCCTCTTCCACTCTACGTTTCAGGTGATAGGGCACCGCCTGCCCAGTAGATTTAGAGGCCGTTGCGGCTGCCTTCCCACTGGAGCTGTCAGTGGGTTATCAGAGAGCTGGGATCGGATGGATCTCGCTTGCTGGCGGCCACCCAGACCCGTGTGGCTTCTGCCCTCTGAGGCTGTCCAAGGCGCCTGGCTGCTGGGTGTTGCAGGAGCCGCTGGTGGGGAGCCCTGGTCCCCATTCTCCATCCCAGCATGTGCCCACGGTTGTGCTGTGGTATCGGTGCCTCTTATTGGCAGTGCAGAGGGTCTGTTCAGAGAGAAATTCTGTTGGTGAAGGTTCCTGAACAGCAGGCGATGGTTGGTAATAGTACGCCTGCACCTGCCAGTGGGGGAAGCTCAGCCAGGTCTTCCCACGCATTTCTGCGCCATCTACAAAACATGTGCATGGGATGCCCACGGGGAGGAGCAGATCCTCCAGGAGAGCCTGGGGGAGGCTAAGTGGAAGTAAATGTGCCTCAGGTAAGGAGCGTTTCAGTTGATCTACCATTAAGAGGCTTCATGAAGAGTAATTGAGGTTGGAAGAGTGAGAGCTGCCACCGGTCCAGCCGAGGCCAGCATCCCCGAATCCTGGCTGTCTTCCATCTGCTCTTCCCCTCCGATGCCAGATACACCACATGTCCCAAGGCTTCCTGAGATGCTGTCACATGGGCATTGTTGCCTGCTTTCTTCTTTCTCATGTCCAGAGCCCTCTTGTGCCATCTAAAATGGGTCAGTGCCTTTTGAGCACTGCAGAGACCAGTGCTTTGTCCTCGGGAGCAGAACAACCCTGGTCACTGTGAGGGGGCGCGGCCTCTCCCCCGGCCCCACCCCCTCTCGAGATTGTATGACAAACCACCTGCCCTGACCTCTACCCTCTCTTGGACTTCGAGGACGGGTCTTTTCTTCCATGAAAATGTCCACCATTGCCTCCTGAATTCGCACTGAAGTGACATGAATCCAATAAATTCACTAATGGCTCTGAAACTTGAATTTTAAAAATTAGAGTTTTAAAATATTTATAGAAATGTACAAATACACATCTCTCTATAAATATATTTATCTTTACTGTTATCACAGAGGAATTTTAAGTGATGATAATTAAAGGCATTCTTTTGAGGGAGGGAAAGGAAGCTCAAACGGTATATTGCTTCAGGGAGACCATCAAAAGAATTGATGCTCTTTTGATAAGGCTGGCCCCTCCTGCCGTATCTCGGGAACTGGGGCAGAGATTGCTCTCCAGCACCGTGGAATGAGCAAGTCCAGATCAGCCAATGCTGTGTGTGGGTTTGTGAAGACAGCACCCCGCTGCCCAGAAGGTCTGCCAGCCCCAGGCTGGCCCATCTGTTTGGTGCCAGAGCTGAATTGTTCTGCATCCGGGCAGTGAGGCTGCCCCAACCCTGCTGGTGGCCAGTGCGTTGCATTGATTCAGACATCAGAACTTCCACGACTCTGTGTGCTTTCAATAAAGACGGTAGGAAACAGAATTCCCAGTGACGTCCTAACCTGGTTTTTCTTTTCATCTCACGCAGGGACGGATCTGTAGAAAAGCTGGCAAATCAAAAAAGTCCTTCAGTCGCAAGGAAGCTGAAGCTACCTTTAAGAGTTTGGTGAAGACGCATGAAAAATACGGTTGGGTCACCCCGCCCGTGTCCGATGGCTGATGTCTGCCACCTGCAGTAGACGCTCGAGCGCCTGTCCACACACACACCAGTACCCCGACATCTCCTCAACGCTGTGCATCCTCCACCCTTTTTTACTCCAGCCAGAACTGCATCCTGAATGCCAAGGAGACGTTTAAGTTATTTATGAACAGATGTGTTTACAGAGAGGAAGACGGAGCAAATGCCGTTCGGATTATGTTTCGATTATAAATGAATGATCACCTCTAAGTCACTTTAGAACACATGTTGAGATGGTGACATTTCCCAGCCTGCCTGCCCCTCTGCCCATCCTAGTCACATTGCCCTGAGCTTCTTTCCATGACAGCAGCTCCGACGAGCCGGCAGGAAACTCAATGCCCCTGCTCGCTCCATTTCCATGTAAATGGCGCAGTTCACATTTCATAGGAACGCCGTGCATCGCCACCGTGCGTCCCCGGCACGTGTTTGCTGTGCTCTGTATCTCTGTTTTTCTTCCTGGAAGGTCAACATAACTTGAAGATGTGTCTTTCTGTGGCCCATGGTCCGCTGTGATGACATGTAGACCTCATTTGTGCTATGACCTTTGGCTCATGAAAACACAAATTTAATATTGCCAGGTTCTAGTGATTTAAAACTACAACTGCCCTCTTGGTGAAATGTGCTCTCGATGCTGATTTGTGGTGTGCTGCTGTCCACAGATAAACCAGTGCCATTAGAGGGAAGGCAGAAGATACTGCGGCCACCCCCGGCAGATGGTGGCGCCGACACCAGGTGCGCCCTCTGGGGCTCAGAGCAGTGGATGGTCAGCTGCGAACAGTCTCGTCCGAGGTTAGGAAACGCTCCTACGGCTGCACCTTTGTGTTCCTGTCTTCTCTCAACCACCAAAAGCAAAAGGCGATTTCCCACTCACTGCAGTCATCTGACTCATTTTATTATCTGTGCTAGTGACAGGGAATGTCAGAACTGCCAAAGGATACCAAGTGATCATATGATGATTTGCATGACCGGGTCTATTTCTTCACCCAGTAGTCACTTGTGTGTCCCCCGAAATTGGGATGGGTGAGCACCCTTGCTGTGGTGTTAACTTCCTGTTATTTAATCTCCCCGGGGTTTCATTTTTCTCCTCTGTTAAGTTACTTAGAACTTTCTAAGAAACTCCATGAAATGAAGAAACACTGTTTCTAATAATATGAGAAAAGAGGTAAAAATGTTCATTCCAAGTGGAAAGTCTTATTGGACACATTTTAAATAAAATCATGCATACCTGATACACTGCCTCAAGGGTCCAGTCATTGTGGGCTATCCTCCCATTTAAAATATTTCAGATACTCTTAAATTTTTTAAATATTGCACATACTGCAGCATGTCATTCCAGAGCAGCATTCTGGGTCAGGTACCTGAAGTGAGTTTTAGGAACTCATAGTCTTTGCAAAAGTTCAGTAGATTGAAATGATCCCCAGAAGCAGCCCAGGAGCTGAAGGGGTGATTGGATCAAGTTCAGATGTTGCCAGTTGGGCCTTACCACTAGGAAGGAGAAGTTTTCTGGGATAATATATTCAATTCTTCAGGCAGTTTTGCCTACTTAGGGACCTGCTCATTAGTTCCAGGTTTTCAGAGATCCAAGAGACCTCTCCTCAGAGAACGGGTTGGGTGCCTTTCAGCAGGGCTGGCAGTTCACCAAATTTATTGTTTCTTTGGTTTTTCCTTACCACTTTCTTATTTGCCTCCAAGTACACACATGCAGCTCTGCCAGATGAAAATGAGAGTGTATTAAGAATGCAGGGCCTGCTCATGTTCCCTGTGAGTCATAATAGTCGTGAAATTTGATGACAGTGAACTTACACTGTTCATTCATCCACCCCTCCACGGTGGCATTCTCCATCCTGGAAATGTGAAATTTGGCTGGCGGTCCTTGGACCCTGGAGCCATTGGTTATGATGGAATTACACTGTGGAGATTAAAGACAGAAACATCTTGTAGGACAGAAACATCTTGCTAGGGAAAGCACCTGAGTTTATTGCTTTCTAAGTATTTTCCTCTTCTAATGAAAATTAAAAGCAGCTTTACTTTAGGGAGAGAAATATATGTAAAGGCAGGTCATTTCAGTAGTGTTTATTAGCTGATTGAAGAACAGGTTCACGGTTGACTCTGAGAACTGCCCCAAGGGGTGCAGCCAGAAGACTATTCTGACCCTGGGTTGGGCTGGGTGACAGCCGGCGACAGAGCAGAGAGACACTCAGCTCAGTCTGGCCCCTTCCATATCCTCAGAGTTTGATTCTTTTGCATGGCATTTCCATTAGGTTTGTTAGAAACTTATACAAGAAATCAATTCTGTAGTGAACAAAATAACATTTTTCACTGAAATTGGTAAGAATGTCTCATTTTAAAAGCAGTAGGAAGTAATGTGAAACTCCACCCTTGCTTGGACTGTTATGGGCACGGACTCCCTTTCTGCTGGACTCCCTTTGTAGGCAAGCACGGCAGTGCCCAGCCCTGGAAGCACCCTTAGGCCACAGCATAGGCCTGGCTGCCCACGCCTTGGCCACAGCCTCCTTCCACTCCGCTGAAGTGAACACCTGCCCGTGGAGCCCAGTGTGAGAGGGAGAGGCCTGGACAAAGAACCTATCCCTCCTTGGACAGACAGTAAGGGAATAATTGGACAGTGCGTGCCAATGTTCATGTCCCGATAGCCCCACGCCCCAAGCCAGAGCCCACAGAGCCAAACAAACAGAAAATTACAAACTCATTTGTCCTCTCCTCAATGCAAAACTCCTTCCCATCCAATAGTTTTCCTGAGCCAACCATGCTTTTTCTTGTGTATCTTCTCCACTGCTGGATAAGACCTGCACATGGGCTGTCTGTAACTTTCTAGAAGACTGAGCCCTGCTTATGCCTTAGGAAGTTCTATGTGAGCAGCAAGGATATCACCCCCAGTTACACACACACACGCACAGGCGCCAATACTCCTCCAAAGCCTTCCCGTCTCTAAAATCTATTACTCAGAAAAGCCAGGGTGTAGGCTTAAAGTTTTCAGCTCCATCTGTCAAAATTTGACCTTTTTTTAAGAGAAAAATGTGTAGGCGAGTAAAAAAGACCTGGGATTGAAAGACAAAAATCCGTATGTCCGTGTAAACCTGGCCAGTCACTCCACCTGCCTGAGCCCAGTTTCCTCAGCTGTGTAGTCCAACCAGGTCGGTGTGAGATTTTTGGCCAAAATGATGCAGCAGATGTGCTTTGGAGACTAAAGATTTCAATGAACTTTAAGCATCATTTTCATAGCATCAGGACATTTACATTACAACAGGCTTTAATTAGAACCTACTTGGATATCAACTCAGAATGAGCGATTACAGTGGTTAAAATACACTTATTACCTGGTAATCACATACTTGCTTTCTGTCCCCAGTTCTTACAGTCAGTCGACCAATTGACCCAAAACTCAACCAGTAATTGACCATCTCTCCACTCAGCATTCTCCTCTTAAATGCAGGGCGTGCAGAAGAGTAAGGGACAGCCCCTTCCCTGGACAGGAACTCAGAAGACAGGAATAGTGCACAGGATGGGCACCAAGCGAGGCAAGTGCCAAATTGCACTACAGAGATTAAAGACATGGTGCAAATCCAGAGATTTTCTGACCGAAAACCAGAAAGATTTCTTGGAGTAAATCAGGTTTGAGCCATGGCTAGGCAAGGGGAAGAAGGGCAGGTGTAGAAATGGGAGGAGTTGAGGGCGCCTTGACAGGGAGCGTGGGCTCTGTCCTCACTGGCCCTGAACGGGAGAACTGGAGGTTCTTTGCCGCCTCTCACCTGCAGAGACCCTGTTCGTGGAGCCAGTTTCAGGAGGCGGGACGCAGTCCCACCTGACAGCCTAGCCTGGCGTGTGGCGCTTGCCCTGTGCGTAGGAATTACATTTCAGTGTACCCATCCAATAACCTGCAAATTTTAATGGAATTTGCTTTCGGAAGGGGCAGAGCTTACTTCCTGACTGTAGAGAGGGTAAAGCCTCTGAACCTGGAAGACCGCTTAGCCTGACTTTACACCCTCTGTAGTGAAAGAGGCGAGCCCAGAGACTTGGAGGGGCTTGTCCAGGTAAGACAAGAGCCACAAGGCCACTGCCTGACTGTGGCTTTCTGATCCTTTATGTTGCTTCATGAGACCATGAGGCAATTCGTGTGGCCCTCATCAAGCACACACTCTTCACCCCACCATTGAATCAGTACAGTCACGAGTCTTCCAAGCCAGCAGAGAAACACCCATGGTATCCATTCTGTGCCCAAAGCGAGCTGGAGCAGAGGGCAGAAATTCCCTCCGTCTGCTTTGGGAAGCTTCTGTAAGGGGCTTGGTGCTCAGCCCAGGGATTGTAGTCAGTACTCGGTAATTTTTTTTCTCCAAAGACACTGAAATCATGCACAGCTCTGTTCTTAGTTTTCTGCTAGGTTCTACTTATGTTTCTCATTTTTGCAGCCTCTAGTTCACATAGCACTGACTATCATTTTTAAGCCCAGGGCCCATCTGATCCGCAGAATGTGGCCAATAAACTGGAATGGCAAACAAACTCTGTTGACATTCGGGAAAGCAATAAGTGATGTCAGTTTGGTTCCAGAAGAAACACGGAAGCAAAGTGTGCTGGCCAAACAGAAACAATCAAAGCAGAGGGAAGCAAGATTTTCTTTCAAAGTCATGATAAGGATAGACAAATAGGGTACACTGAGGGGGTCAGGTGCAAGGCCGGCCTCCCAGGTCAGTAAGGCCGCAGGGAGGGAAAAACGGATCCCTGCACTGCCCCCCGCCACCAGTTCACCCTGTGTCTCTTGCAGAGTTAAAACCAGGAGGTGGCTTTCTCCTTTCTTCTACTGCTGGTAAACTAAGTGGCTATCCTACTTTGTAGACATGCAACCATTTTGTATCTCTAGATCTTGGGCAATCACTGGTGATGACACTAATTGGGCTAACACAGAAACTGCTGTCACCTGCTGTGCTTCGTTTCATTCCTGCCTTCTCTACAATGTGACTTCATTTCATGAATGTGGTTGCCATGATGGCAATGCTAGAATGCTGATCTGTATACCGTGGGTGACTGCAAAACTTCAGACTCTCACTGCGACTCACGGGGAGACTTTGGTGTATCCTGTTTCCAGAGTTATCTTCTTCTGTGATCCTCAAAAGAAGAGAGAAAAATGCATGTGGCATAAATCAATAGGAAACAACTGTTACCACTGGAAGATGGTGAGTGCATGAGTCAAATAACCTAGAGGCACTGCCCTAATGAGAAAAAAAACAATGATTCTGGAAAACAAAACTTTAAAACCAATAAACATCTTTACACGGAATGCTTGCTGTGTCCTTGCATGGTCTGTGTTCAGCAATTGTCAGGATTTATCTGGGTCTCCACGCATGTCCTCCCCGCGGGCCATGGAGGGTGACTTTCTGCCACTTGGCACCCTCTGAGCTTTTGTCCCCTGACTCATTCGTGGTTTGCCAAATGAAAACCTTGAAGCATATCAAGTGTATTCGCCATAAAAATCAATGAAATGTAACGGAACCAAATCTAATGGATCTAGTCAGTGTAATTTAGATTTCTCCTTCAGCTGCCATTTGCATTATAAAGATTGGTAAACGCTATTGACAAAGATTTCCATTAAAGTTTCTCAATGTAAGTGAGACAGTGTGCTTAGCACAAAACTATAGGCTAAACTGCTACTGAACTGTAGAGATATTTCTTTGGAGAACTTATAGAGTAATAATTCTGGAAAACGACAATTTTCAAGTGTCCTAAGCGCAATTTATTGAAGAGGCATTTCAGCTCACTTTTCACACTAATATGTGTGTTGGTATTCAGTTTTTGTTTTAAGCCATTTACCCAAGGAATTTCTCAGCCCTAGTCAATATTCAAGATCATTTTCTAATCAAGAGCGTATTTTTTTAAAAAAAAAAATCTCAAAATGTGGCTATTTTAGTACTGAACAGGCCGGGACTGTTGATCAGAGCACCATGCCTCTTTCGAATGTAGATGAGGCACTCAGCCTTGCATCCAGACACTTGGCTTCCACCTTCCAAACTGAAATTCTGAAATGCCAAGAGCCTGAGCCTGGCGTGTAACTGGAACTCAGTACATTGCTTTACACATAGCAATGAGAATGAGATTGACTTGGCACGGTCAAGTTGACCGCTTGAGTTGGCTGTTAGGATCCACTTTCAGGTTGTTCATTTCATCCAGGTAATTTGCATCCTTTCCTTTGGGAGAAAGCATGAAAGATACACCATCAATAGGACATTGACTCTGAGCTTGTGGGGCGATGGAGATGGAAGTGCGCAGAATCACAAACTCTCCCCAGCGTGCATCCAGCCTCAGCTGTATCAGAGAGTAACAGGCAGTGGTCTGGGTGGTCTGTGTCCAGGGACGTATTTTTCTTAAGGCAAAAGTAAAATACCCAGCAGTATCAAACAGAGCCCTGGTCTTTCACGTTGACAATTCAGGCTGTGTTCTGTGTCGGTAGGATAGTTCAGGGCAGAGCTATATGAAATGCGTGCTCTGCAGCTCTGCTCTGCCACTTCGGTGTTTGTCTTAAGCAACGTCTTGATACGATTTGGCTCTGTGTCCCCATTCAAATCTCACCTTGAATTGTAATGATTCCCACGAGTCAAGGGCAGGACCTAGTGGGACTAATTGTATCACGGGAGCAGTTTTCCCCATGCTGTTCTCGTGATAATAAGTGAGTTCTTATGAGACCTGATGGTTTTAAAAGGGGGTTCCCGCTTCATTTGGCACCCTATGAGGAGGTGCCTTACACCATGACTGTAAGTTTCCTGAGGCCTCCCCAGCCATGTGGAACTGTGAGTCAATCCTCCTTTCTTTATAAATTACCCAACCTTGGGCATTTCTTCATGGCAGTGTGAGAATGGACTATTGCAGGTCTATTCCCATGGCAGAATAAACGTTATTGGAAACACGTTATTTTACTTAAACAAGGGGAAACGACAGAGATATTAAAGTAGACATACACACAAACTGCTTGACAAAGTGGAGTTGAAATCGATCGTGTTTCTCTTGTTCAACCTTCAAGTGTTGGGATTATGTATAACTACAGCAGTGTGCCAGGATATCAGCTGCAAGGTCAGGATACGGTGAGTTTTGAAAGTACAATTTTTTTAAACCCATCTCAGAGGATTTTTTGAGTCATTAAAGGTTTTCTAATAAATAATTTTGAAGGTAAAATCCGATGGAATAATTCTAAGCAGCATGAATAAACTCTCCCACAGGAAATCATTTTTTTTTCCCTTTTCCTACATTTGCAAAGTTTTTAATTTCTCGGAGACCTTTTAGAACTATCTTCTCATTTCATCTCTAGGCAACACTGAGAGGCAGATTTAGTAGGTGACAGTGTGCAGCTTATAGATCAGAAGCAGGCATTAAGTATAATTGATTTTTCTAATCTGATTTTACTTAAACATGGTCAATTACTTTCTTGAGTCACTACAACATTACATTACGTCAATACTAAATCAACTTTTAAGTCTAACTTCAAGGATGTTTCCAGCTACAACTTTGCAGTTTACCCCTTTTAAATGGTTCCCATAATTTTGCGATAGATAGCATTTCTCACCTTTACCAAATGCTGATTCCCACACATACTTACTTGATTTATATAATCTTATTCTCATCATTTCAAGGGTTTTCTTCTCACTTTAGTTTCTACATGTTATGGTGTTGCTTTTCCAAAAAAAATGCCAATTTCCAAAATAGCACACACTTGTAACACTGCCTCCTTTGTTCGCCTCCTTTTCTGTGCTCCTGATTCTCGTGGGGGACCTCCTTCTTGCCTGCTGGGGATCTTGTGTCCCTGCCTGATGTCCTCAGAGTCCTGGACTTCATGGCATCCAAGATTCAGACATTCTCACATTCAAATGGGAATAGTAGCCGCTTTTGGTAAATGATATTTTAGAGCTTGTTAAAATGTACTTTAGAAAGGTAGCATCAAAAATTAAAGCAAAGCCTATGACTTCTAATTTTCGTGCCAATTATTTACTTAATAAATAAATGGAAATGGCCTCCGAGATTCTTAGGAGGAACTCTGTGATTTAATCTCTTTCTGTCTGCCCCAGGCTCTGTCTTCAGCTCAGAGCCTGTTCAAACACATTTCCATGCCTTCACATAGAGGGAGTTAAAACTACCCTAGTCCAATGACTTCTAGCAGTGAAAGGATTCTTTATGACAAGGGAAGTATAACCCAGAGACCCCATTGTCTGGAAGATTGTTTTAAGGCACAGGAAGTTAAATTCAGAGTCTGGGGGCCTCATCTAATGTATCACAATCCTGGGACCAGACACAGGGACCTTAGAAATATAAAGTATATCTGCCCGCGCACACGCATAGGGTGAATCCAGGAGTGCGGCGCCGCCTTGGAACATCAAGAAAGAAAACAGAAGAAACCAACTCTGGCAGTGCCTTGATCTGGACTTCTGAACTCAAGAACCATGAGAATACATTTCTGTTGTTTTAAGCCACCAAGTTTGTGTTAATTTGTTAATGCAGCCCTAGTAAAAGGATATCGATGAACAGAGAGAGAGAGAGAGAGGTACATACATACCTCCCAAATTAATTCTCTTATCTTACGAATAATTCCCCCAAAAGAGAAAAGGATTTCTTTTTCAATTGGGTAAGGTTTACTCACTTCAGGCTATATTAGGGCACATAACTTTGTAATCTTACAATGGAGGACACAGATTTGTTTAAAACCTGATTTCATTAATCAGACACCCAAGTTAGAGCCATTAGCAACTATATAGTGGTCACGTCGGTAGTGTAGGTCATTGTCAGTGGGCCAGAGCATTCCTTTCAAAAGACAACACACCAAATCAAAAACACCACTCAAACCCACATCTTTTCAAATAGTGCTAATTCCCATACACTTTCTAAACACTAACCTCCAGCAGGACCAGCGTCCCATCCCTCATGGTGAAGTAATACCAATAATTGTCAAGAGAAAGAGTGTATTATTTTGGGGGCAGTTTGCTATAGTGTGAAGCTTTGCAGGTAGGAAACATATAGGTTAAAAGCATGGGCTTCTTCTGAATGGGAGTTTTCTGTAGATTCAGTTTCCTGGAAGTTTCCAGCTCATTTGGATTTCTCCCTCTTTTAGGATTTACCTTACTTTAGTCTTCTCCCACAGGGCTGGTGCAGCGCAAAGGGCTTGGGTGGAAAATGTTAGACAGAAACCAAATGGGATGCCAAGGATAGATGGATGGATGGGTTATTGGGTGGATGGGTTGGATGAACTGATGAATTAATGGATAGGTGGATGGATGGAATGGATGACAGGATGGATGGATGGATGACTGGATGGATGGATGGATGGATGGATGAATGGATGGATGGATGATCTGATAAACAGATGGATAGATGGATGGATGGATGCAATGAATGGATAGATGTTGGATGGATGGATAGATAAATGAATAAATAGATAGTGGATGATGAATGATTCAGGCCTGCCCTATGGGCCTTACATGGAAACATCATCTTTTCCTTGACATTTTTTCTAGGCAAGGTTGTTTCTCCCATAGGGGCTTAGATTGGGCTATGGGGACTCAGGAAAGGAGCCCAAGGAAGCAGTTCATTGTGCTTCTTAGTACCAAAGGCCAGAGGCACACAGAGTTCTCCTCCTTTACAAAAGGCACAGCCCCCACCTCACCAGAGCTCAGGGTTCCTCTGAGCTCTGTGGGGCAAAGCCCAAGCCAAGAACACAGCTTGTACCTGCCAGAGTGTCCTCCAAGCGGACATCGCCCTCAGGTGTCCAGGTGGTTCAGGCCAGAATTTAGGCTTGAAGTACCACCCATCACATCTTAATTACCCAGGACCTCACAGATAAGAGTGCTGTAACTCAGAGATCCCTCAAGCATATGGAAAATTTGCTCCTGGCCTCCTGCCGTGTCCAAATAAGAAATGCAAAGCAGAAATTGCTAGATAATGTGCTTCTATGCCCACTAGTTCACTACATGTTTTATTTATTCTTATTCTTTTGGTAAGATCTTCAATGCATTCTTAGTGTCTATTATAACAGTTTGGAATTTTTATTTTTTATGCTGCTTCTACTCTTTTTCAGACATACTTCATGGGCACAGAGAATAATATCCTGTAACATGTCCTGGGGAATTTCACCCTAAGTCCCTGAGATACTGGACCAAAGGCAGCAAGTTAACACTGGATGTTTTTCCTGGCTTTTTCCAAACCATCTACTTTTTAGAGAAGCCTTTCAGAGGCCTTTGGCACTTGGCAATCTGAAGTGGTCCTGTCCCTGCTGAATGCTCAGACAGGGCTGCAGGGACACGGAGCGGCCGGGCACTGTGTGCCTGGGCAGGGAGCCCCTGCCAGATGCTGGACTTGGAGCTGGACACCCATGGTCCCATTTACGTTCATCTGATGTCACGTTAGTGTCAGCATTTGAGGGAACATTAGTGTTCACAGTTCAGGGAAAAGAGACACCAAAGAGCTGAAGCGACCCACCCACGGCCACACTCCGATGAGCGGAGTCGAATCTAGAATAAATTCTGCAGGATTCCTCCTTCGTGGGTGGCAGAATATTGGATTCTATGCCCAATAGTTCACTACATGTTTTATTTATTCTTGTTCTTTTGGTAAGACAGGCATCCTTAGTGTCTAATGTAACAGAGTTTGGAATTTTTATTTTTTTATGCTGCTTCTACTCTTTTTCGGACATAGTTCATGAGCACAAAGAATAATATCCTGTACCGTGTCCCGGGGAATTTGAGTTTCTATCTTTCTGAAGATTCAAGTGCCATTGGAGTGGCAGGGGTTTGCCGCTTACAGAGGAGGGAAGGGCTTCCCCTGAAGCCAGCATGGGTGGAGCGGGGATGCAGGTGTTCCTGCTGATTTCCATGTTGACAGTGATGCTGGAGTGGGTTGGGAAGTGGCCCTCAAAAAGATATCCCATGTCCTAAACCCTGAAACCCTTTCCCTTATTTGGGAAATGGGCCTTTGTAGGTGTACCCACAATTCTTAGTGTGATCAATACTTTGCCCCACTAGGAGCAAAGAGCAAAGACCCCAGCAGTGTGCAGGCGCTGGGCTCCAGGTGAGGAAGGAAAGGAGCTAGGAAGAAATCAGAAGCTTGCAAACAATAGCCAGAAAGAAGCCAGCCACATCTGAAGGTGACCTCCCCAATGAGTCACACCGTATCATCCCCTCCACTGAAGTCGGGAAACCAATAGAATACAGCAAAGTGAATGGGATATCACCCCATGGTTATGCTACATTATACGGTAAAGATGAAGAGGTCTTTGCAGATGTACTTAAGGTCCCTAAGCAGCTGAGTTCCAGTTCATCGAAAGGGAGATAAATGGTGGATCTGACCTAATGAGCTGAGCTTTTTTTTTTTTTTAAGAGGAGAAACAGAATACACATTTATTTGCATGCTCAAGGGGGAAATTACAGAGTGACCACCCAAAATCCCAATGGGGTATGGATTCTTCTATACCCTACTTCTTTTATATATATATATATATATATATATAATTGCACTTTAGGTTCTGGGGTACATGTGCAGATCATGCAGGATTGTTGCATAGGTACATACATGGCAATGTGGTTTGCTGCCTCCATCCCCCCGTCACCTATATCTGGCATTTCTCCCCATGTTATCCTTCCCCAACCTCCCTACCTCCCGCTGTCCCTCCCCTTAAAAAAGAGTCTAGCCTATCTCTGAAAAGAGAGATCCTCCTGAAGGCCTTTAAACAAGATGCCAAATTGTGAGGGGGCTACAGGGGAGGGAGCTGTAGGGGTCTCTTGAAGCTGAAAGCAGCCCCTGCTGACAGCACACAGTAGACAGGACCTCGGTCCTTCAGCTGCAAGGGTCTGAATTCTGCTAACAACCTCCTGAGCTTGGAGGAAGAGCCCCAAACCCCAGAAAGAGACATAGCCCTTGGCTGGGAGCGGTGGTTCACTCCTGTAATACCAGCAATTTGGGAGGCCGAGGTGGGCAGATCATGAGGTTAGGGGTTCAAGACCAGCCTGGCTAACATGATGAAACCCCTTGTCTAATAAAGATACAAAAAATTAGCCAGGCATGGTGGTGTGTACCTGTAATCCCAGCTACTCAGGAGGCTTAGGCAGGAGAATCACTTGAACCTGGGAGGCAGAGGTTGCAGTGAACTGAGATTACACCGTTGCACCCCAGCCTGGGCAACAGCCTGAGACTCTGTCTCAAAAAAAACAAAAAACAAAAAAAAAGAGAGAGAGAGACGTAGCCCAGTGAACTCCTCAGCTGCAAATTTGTGAGACCTTGCATAAAGGACCCAGCTAGGCCATGTCTCTGGACTCTAAAGCCATGCAAATTAAAAGATGATAAATAGATGTTTTCTTTTTTTTAAATTTTGGGGTTTTTTTGTTTGAATATTATTATTTCAATCATTTTTAGGGATCATGTGGTGTTTGATTACATGGGTAAGTTCTTTAGGGGTGATGTCTGAGATTCTGGTGTACCCATCACCCAAGCAGTGTGCACGGTACCCAATGTGCACTCTTTTATCTTTCCCCCCTTCCCCCACCTTTCCCCAGGTCCCCGGAGTCCATTACGTCATTCTTATGCCTTCGGGTCCTCATAGCTTAGCTCCCGCTTACAAGTGAGAACATACAATGTTTGCTTTTCCATTCCTGAGTTACTTCACTTACAATAATGGTCTCCAACTCCATCCAGGTTCATAATAAATAGATGGTATTTTCAGTTGCTAAATTTGTAGTAATTTATTACACAGCCACTAACATAGCTGGCAAAGCTCATATTTTTGCCCTGGTCTGCCCCTACCCTGAGACCTCAAGCTCAGTGATGAAGAGATGGTTCTGGTAGAGTTCAGAGGACCTGTCCTTGTCCAGCTATTTATACATGGTTACCATTGTGCCCTGGGCATTGTATTTGTATCCTGGGCTGCCGTAACAGATGGCCACAAACTGGGTGAATTAAAACAACAGAAATTTATTCTTTCACACTTCCAGAGGCCAGAAGTCCAAGGTCACAGTGTTGGCTGGGCCATGCTCCCTTCAAAAGCTCTAGGTGAGGACCCTCTTTCCTCCTCCAGCTTCTGGTGGCCCCGGGTGCTCCCTGGCTTGTGGCTGCCCCACTCCAGCCTCTGCCTCCATCAGCAAGTGGCCTCTCCTCTTCTATCCTCTTCCATCTTCAGCAAATATCCTCTGTCTTCCTCTTATAAGGGCACCCATCATTGGATTCGGGGCCCACCCAAATAGACCAGGATGATCTCATCCCAAGATTTTGTATTTAATTACACCTACAAAGACCCATTTCCCAAATAAGAGAAAAGGGAAATTTAGTATGTGGACATATCTTTGTGAGGACCACTTCCCAACCCACCCTAGCATCACTGTCAGCATGGAGATTGGCACTAACACCTGCATCCCCACTCCCTGCGACTGGCTTCAGGGGAAGCCCTTCCCTCCGCTGTGAGCAGCAAACCCCTGCCACCCCCACTGCTCCGTGATCACGACACTGCCACATCAGAACCCACTCAGCTCCATCTTTCCTGTGCTGAGTTGGAGCGGGGCCTGGCCCCATTGAGCAGGTCAGTGCACCCGAGGCCAAGGCCAGCGACAGGAGGGACACACGGTCCTGGTCCTTCTGCTTCTCCAATGCAGACTTTGCTCAGGGAGAAAAGAGGAGGCAAGGAACTCATGGTTCTCTTCAGTCTTAGGATCCACAAAGGGCATCTTAAGAACAGCTCATTTCATTAGGAAACCCCACGTGGGCTCCTTCGGGAGAGTGAATCACCAGCTGCCAAAGTGTACCTTTTTGCTTTAATTGGATTTTCCTCTATTGACTCTGCTCTAAGTAATGAAAACCTGCAGTTAGATGTTTGCTGAGTCACAGCTGACCACCCCAGTCCTGCCATTTGGTTCTGCAGATGCTCCCTACAGTCCTGACTCATCAGCCCCCATCACCTGTGCCCCTCCTGGCTGAGAACAGACATCTTCAGGGGCAAATCGAGGATGAGGAAAAAGAACAGAAAAAATGATTTGGGTACAAAAAGATCAATCTTTCCAGGAAAGGAAGGGGCCGGTCATAATTCTATCACCAATAACCACGAGGAAACATTGGTGCTTCCTGAAAAACAGCTTCCTTCATTGGCCTCTCTCCACACACACATGGGGCTTGCGTCAATGCTCAGTAGCCCCTGCTCACTCCCAGACGCCTGCCAGAGTTCAGCCCCGTGCATAGCCCTGGTAGAGCTGTCTTATGCAGAGTAGATTCCGTAAGACCCGTGCAGGGTTAAACAGAAACAGGGAACATTTTAACAAGAGAGAAATTAGAAACAGGGACCAAGGAAAGAGGGCAACAGGGGTCTCATGCCGCACCTTTCCCATGGCCGGCAGCCTCTGGATGCGTGTGTAAGTGCGTGGGCGGTTATGGCCGGCAGCCTCTGGATGCGTGTGTAAGTGCATGGGCGGTTGTGGGCCAGGTTCATTACCTTCCTTCCCAAAGCTCATCAGGCCAGGACTAAATGAAACATGGAGTCATGCATGAAATCATCAGTTTGCTGCTTCAGATTGGATTATCTCTCTGGGATAGCCGACGCCAGCAATTTCTGTTGGAATGGTCCTAGAGACAGCCTTACTCAGGAATCCAGGGCAGGGGCGAAAGCTTCTGCTGCTGCCCTTGGGTGCAGAGGGTTCATGCCCAGGCAGGCCCGCTGGCAAGACCTGCCTGCAGGAAGACATGTGTCTTTCTAAACAAAGCCACAAACAGAAGACCGGCATTTCCCAGCCACAAACAGAACATGAGCCCACCACATGAGCAAGACCTGAGTAAAAATATCAGTCTAGCGTGTGCCCTATAATTTACTTTCCCTCTCATTTTCTTCTTTCTTTCTAAAGCTCCCTTTTCCTTCCCCCAACATTCTGAAGATGGGGCAGAAGTGCGGGACACATCCACAAAGGGTTCCCGTCCTGCTTGGGCTTGCCTGGTCTGGGGCTGCACTGATTCCACCGATGCCCGCCGGGAAGGGCCCCTTGGAACAAAGATCCCTTGGGAGGGAGCAGGGCTTCGTGGGCCTGCAAATGACAGAATTCACACAGAACGACCCAAGTGGCCCACTTGAGCGTCCTGGAATTCTATTTCTGTGGATTCTTTTCTTTCCCCATTTTAGTAGGGGAAAACGCTTTATATTTCCTGTAAATTTCTACTCAAAAGGAATCAAAGGTGAAGGGAGCAGTGAGAAAGCAGAACTGAAAAGGAAATCTGTGGTCAGAGGCTCCAAGAGACTGTGCAAGTTGAAGGAGGCCGTCTACGAGATTTCAGGGGCTGCCACAATGTCAGCAGGACACAGATTGGGAGGGAGGGGGATCACCTGACTCTACCTGGGGCTGGCATGGGTGAGAGGAGGAAGAGAAGAAAGGAGGTGTTGTTCTGAGCTCCTCGGCAGCCTCTGCGGCGGCCCCATGTGTGCACTCTGCAGCACGTGTGCCTCAAAGGGCATGCAAGCTAACCCAGTGAGGTCCCTTGGAAGTCCCTTAGCAATGACTCGGGACCAGCCTGGGGACCACAGGTCACACATCCATTTACCACACCAGAGTTTTCAGGCCAGGTGCCCTTCTCCAGGTGAGCAAAGAGCAGAATTCTCAGTGGTGAGGACGCATCTGCACAGCCCACCCAGCAGAACATACATACAAGGCCCACAACCTGTCACGCATGAGAGCAGCAGGGGTGACAGAAACATAGCCCTGGCCCGCTGCGCCTGGCAGACTCACGGCCCCTGGGGACACCCTAACGGACATCTTCCCCAGGACCTGTGCATATGTCACCTCACATGGCAAAGGGGACTTTGCCTGTGTGACAAAGTGAAGGCTTTGAGGGGCTGCCCTGAATTATCCGAGTGGGCCCTGTGTCAGCACAGGGGTCCTGTCAGAGTGGGGAAGGAGGGTCAGAGTCACAGGAGACGTGACGACAGAAAGCAGGAGTCGGAGTGATGTCAGGGAGAAGCCAGGAGCCAAGGCACATGACAGCCTCTAGAAGAACCAGATTCTCCCCTGGAGCCCCCACGCCGGCCCGGCAACAGCTTGACTTTGCAATTCCTGACTTCCAGCATGGTAAGATAACGAGTGTGTTTGCTTTAAGCCAATGTTTGTGGTGTTTTGTGGTGGCAGTGACAAGAAACCAACACACCTGAGCCTCTAGGTGAGCTACCTGAGCTGCAACTCTAACACAGTTTGGGTGCCCCTCCAAATCTTGTATTGAATTGTAGTCTCCAGTGTTGGGGGAGGGGCTGGTGGGAGGTGTTTGGGTCATGGGGGCAGATTCCTCTTGGTTTGGTGCCGTCTTGACAGCAGTGAGTTCTCAAGGGAGCGGGTTGTTGTGAAGGGTGGCACCGACTCTCTCCCTTGCTCCCACTCTGCCATGTGATGTGCAAGCCTCCTCTTCTGCCATGACCGGGAGCTTCCTGAGGCCTCCCCAGAAGTCAAACCCAGCACTATGCCCCCTATACAGCCTGCAGAACTGTGAGCCAGTAAAACCTCCTTTCTTATAAATTATCCAGCCTCCAGTATTTCTTTACAGCAATGCGAGAACAGCCTGACACAAGGTCTCTGCAGGTGACCGCCGGGGAAGCCTCGACACTCACAAGACATCGAAAGCCCCAGGGCCGGGCTGTTCCCGTACTTAGCACATCTGACTGTCATCCAGCCAGGCCCGCAGGGAGCAGGGGCTCTGAAGGTAAGAATGATTCTGGGAGTTTAGCAAAGAAACTTTGATAAGGGTGGACAGGGGTGTAGAACCCCAAGGGACAGTGTGGTCACCTGGATCTAGGAGCACCTGACCTATGAGCACCTCAGGCCTAAAGAACAAGGGGGAGAGCACGCCCCCCGACCCTGGAAGGGAAGAGAGAGCTAGCTTGGGGGTCAGTGACCTCTGTTTGAGGTGCCCGAGCATCTATGGAACGCTGGGGACAAAATAAATGAAGCCCCCATGTGCCCTGGTGGGAGTTGTCACTCCTGGGAGAGAGAAGTCCCAGTGAAGGAAAGAGACGCACAAGGGCAGATGCGCATGAACGCTGTGAGCTGGGGCGCAGCTCAGGGCCTCTGCTCCTGTAGGAGCAAGTGCGGTCAGGCAGCAGCTTCTGACTTTGGGTTGCCGTGGCCAGGTCAGGGAGAGTCCCGGGCAGTAGAGCAGCTTCCGCCAAGCACAGAGCCAAGAAACGGTGGGAATGGTTGGAGGCGCTGGGGGTGCACAGCCAGCGATGGGGGCGTTGAGCCAGGCAGCCGCAGGGAAGGCTGGGCTGCATTTCTGGAGCGATGAGAGGCCATCACACAGGAATGGCTGTCTCTGATTGTCCCCATTGCCCAAGGGGGAAAGGCCCAGGACAGGGATACTATTCATTACAGACGTCCAGTACAGAGAGGCCAGCCAGGCATCTGGGCAGCAATGGCCATGGGTGTGGGGGAGGGGGAGACACTAAGATTTGTGGCAGCACCTGGTGACAGTGTGTCCCCCGGGGGAAAGTGAGTGGTGCAAGGAGTCCAGGCTGATTGCTGGGGCTTCACGCTGAGACATTTGCACAACAACACTCCTAAATCATGTTCAGCCACATCTTCCATCACAGCATCCTGTCCTTGTGTCCACTCACAGCACCTCAGGCTCAGCCGTCCCCAGGGGACTCACCGTCCACCTGAGCATGCGTGCATTCATTTTGCCTTCCTCTGTGAAGGTGACCATGACCTGCCCTCCACCCTTGCTGGGGCCCTCATCGCTCCCATACACAGCCAGCACCCACGCCATCTCGGCCTTTGATCCTGGACCATGCCCAAGTCTGGGCACCACCTTCCCCATCACCTCCCTGGCTGGATTGCTGCCTGGGTCCGGCTGGCCTTCCTGGCTCTGCTCTGCCTCGGAATGCCTGTTCTCCTTATGAAAACCAGAAAGGCCTGTGAAGAGCTGCTTGAGTCTGGTCTAGAAATTGCTGACCATCCTGACACCCCACAGAATACTCACAGCTCTGCAGACAGAGCGGCCCATTCTAACCCAGGGTGGTCATGCCAGGCCTCTCTAGAACACCCTTGAGTGTCCCCCTTCTCTAACTGCAAAGCCACAGCCTGTGGGTGAACCCCAAGGACAGGCCCTCCCATTCTTCATTTCTACTAGGACCCCTCTCCTGCTTCTCCCCTGGTCCTTGGAGTGTGCCAGCCGTGGCTCTCAGCCTCAGGGATTTTACCTTCTCCTGCCTGAGCTGCTTGCTATCCAGCCTTTGCCTGAAAGCCTTGGACTGACCCTTGCCTTCACAGGGAGGCCAGTTCCTGGCCACTCTGTCTGTGATGACGACCTCTTCCACCCCATCCCAGCCCCTGGATCTTGCCTTGCCCTTAATTTTGCTGCCCCTTACCTGCCATGTTTCAACATTAAAAAAAAAATAGAGAAAGAGATGAAGCTCTGGATTAAAGGTTTTATTTGGAATAATATGCAACAAGTGGGATTGCAGTCTGGGGCATACATGCAGACCAGACTGGTCTCCGGCATGGTCAAAGAATAAAGGGAAAGGTTAGGGTCTACTGGGGAAAGAGGAGGTTATGCAAGTTATTTTAAAAGAAAGTTCATTGGCCCTGGCATGGTTTTACCACAGCTGGTGAGTGTTGACTGGCAGGTGTCAGTAGTCACTAGATACAACCTCTAATCTTGGAATTCGGGTTAGATGCTTGTAGTTTTGCATTGGGTTTGTGAGCTAGAGAACTGAGCAACTGTTCTTGCATAAGAAACTAGCTGTGCTGTACGGCTTAACTAGCAAGCTGTGGCTTGGAAAAAGTTCTTGTGATAGTTCCTATTATCAGGAAGATAGTGCATCAGAGCCCCTCCTGTGTTAGTCTGTTCTCATGCTGCTATAAAGAAATACTTGAGACTGGGTAACTTATAAAGAAAAGAGTTTTAATTAAGCCTCTTTGACTCATATTTCTGCAGGATATACAGGAAGCATAGTGGCTTCTGCTTCTGGGAGGCCTCAGGAAGCTTACAGTCACGGCAGAGGGAAAAGGGGAAGCAGGAACATCTTACATGGCTGGAGCAGGAGCAAGAGGGCCGGGGGCAGGGAGGGAGGTGCTACACACGCTTAAACAACCAGATCTCACAAGTACTATCTCAGTGACAGCATCGAGGGATGGCGTTAAACCATGAGAAACTGCCCCCGTGATCCAATCACCTCCGAAACCAGGGATCACAATTCAACACGGATTTGGTGGGGACACGAATCCAAACCGTATCACCACCATTCTTACCCTCCCCAGCCCCATTTGCCAGGGTTTGACACAAGTGATTTCATTTCGAGTCTTACAACTTTTACATTTCCCCCTTTAGATCAAGATCTTTCTCCAAAAGTGTTGTGAATCAGCTATTCTGTGGTTAGGTGTGACTGTCCCGCCGTGGCGGTACAGACCCACGGTTAGGTGTGGCTGTCCCGCTGTGGCTATACAGACCTGTCCTTGGTTGCTAGCTTGGTCTTCTGTCAGGAAAGTGATTGGTGAATAGGAGTTAGTGTCAAAACCCTCTTAGTCACATTTGAGCAACAAAGGAGTCTGAAGAAAGTGGCTGTCAGGCTAAGTCTACCTGAGTCCACTGTTAAGTTTCATATTGTCAGTTCCATAAGTGTTGGTTATCATTTTGAAGAGCTGGGCCAGCATTACTATATTTGGAGTGTCATTCCTGCAGAGATTGGACAGACAGCAGGTATAATGGTTAAAGGAAATAATTCAGAGTAAATTGAATTATGCATAATTCAGTTATGCTCCAGCATAATTATTATTTATTATGCAAGAGCATAAAAAATCCAGTTTATGGCCAGGCTTGGTGGCTCATGCCTATAATCTCAGCACTTTGGGAGGCTGAGGTGGGCAAATCACCTAAGGTCAAGAGTTCGAGACCAGCCTGGCCAATATGGTGAAACCCTGTCTCTACTAAAATTACAAAAATCATCCGAGCTTGGTGGTGGGTGCCTGTAATCCCAGCTACTTGGGAGGCTGAGGCTGGAGAATCGCTTGAACCTGGGAGGCGCAGGTTGCAGTGAGCTGAGATTGTGCCATTGCACTCCAGCCTGGGCAACAAGAGAGGAACTCCAACTCAAAAAAAAAAAAAATCCAGTTCAATGGCTTTGGACCAAGAGCCCGAGCCTAAGGGCAAGAACTAAACTAATCAAAAGGCCGAGGGGAACTGGGCGAGGCCTGTGGCAGCCATTGCGTGGCATTCCGAGACTTGGTTGAATTAAAGCACAGTGCCAACTCTACAAAAGAGACAACTCATACAATTTGAACAAAAAGTTGTGTTAAGGATGTTGAAGTTACCCACTTGGTGAACTAAAGGAATTTTTATGTCAGGTTCTGTCAAGTTACCCATAGTAGTTACTAATAGTGAAATTTTACCTTCGGCATAACCCTGACAAGCGACAAAGGTAACAGTGTGGGAGTCTCCTTGTGATATGGAGGCTTGCTCTGATGTCTTGGGAAAAGCTGTCTACAGCATAAAGTTGGCAAATTGTTGTGCAAATGTCTCTGGTTATGGCATTGGGCAGTTTGGTGAACTCTGTGTGGTCCAAACATCAGACACAAGATTGGTCCTTAGAACTGCATTCAGTTTCAGCTTACAGGGCCTGAGGAAGACAGCGGTTCTTGTTCTTAGTGGGAGGTTTGTAACCAGATATTGAGGGGAACTCGAATTCAGGCTCTAGTACAGCCTACAGCTAGATTACAAGAACTCAAAAACAATTCACAGAGCTGCAGTGCAATGGCAGGTGATATTATAGCCATTCTGATATTTGCCAAAGATAATCAGAGTAAGACTAATTTGCTTGTAAAATAAATTCAGTTTCATCAGATTTGGCCTGATTATTTACATAAGTGTAACAAGAATAGTGATTTAATCTCAGCTTGAACTTTTTTGTGAGGCTAGAGAGCCTCGAGGCAAGCTTTAAATTTTATCTGTGGTGCCCATACGCAATTTTAAATATGACATGTCACTGAAACCTTGGTAATATAATTAACGTTTCCAGATGCATCCTGTTAAAAAGAAAAGAGATTTGTGTTGAACTTCTGTAAATAGCTATATCATCATAAAATTGAAAACTCACAAATAGTTTTTTAATTTTGAAGGATCAAGTTGGAAGAAAAAATTAATGTTTTCACCTTCCTTTGTAACACTATACTTCACCAAATTGCTGTGAACTATGGGTAGCTTGAGAGAGAAAGTTTTCTTAAATCTGGAAAACAAAACATTTAAGAATTAACAATATTTCAAATAAAAAACCAGCAATGTTTCAAATAAATTTCAAAAAAAGCATTATTTTTATCAGTTATTCAATCTCACGTAATTAAGTTTTATTCTGCTTAATCTCGATTAGCAATTTCGTGAACCCATTAGTTTTTCATTTGTGTTTTAGAAATTGTTATTGAGTCCACTGATTTAAAAGTTATTAGAAGCCTGTGGTTAACAGTACTCCTTAGAGTATTTTTTATTAATCTGATTGCAGATGCCTTTAGAGAAAAATTGACCTACAGATGACAAGAAGTTACAATGTTGATGACTAAAATCGGACGAAGTTCAGCAATCGACAAGGAAATTCAGTTATTTCTGCTACATTTTAAGATAACAACCAGAACTATGATTGACAGCAGCACATCAGAACTGACTTTTATAAATGTCATGTAACGTTTAAATATCCACACCAATAACATACCCATATAAATATAAGTTTAAAAAGATCTAATTATTATTTGGCAGTGATTTTTACATAATCTATCCAATAAGCCTAATGAGAAATACATCCTCTGAGGCTTTTAAGGAAACCAACTGAAAAATCCCAAAGTCAATTTTAGGTTAAAAAGATGGTAATTATAATCTGATTTTGAGAAGTTTGTCAAAGATGTTAAAAGGCTTAAAACATTTAATTGAAATAGAATTACATGTCATTGAGAAATAATAGTCAATTATTTACTCAGAATGATATGCCAAAGACGCCAAAATCAAACACGAAAAGTTACATAGTTGAGAGGAGAAAAATCTTAGACCTGTATTAGAGATGACTTCATTTTCCCAAGTAATCAAAACCCTAATAAGGAAACTGCCTTACAACACGCTAGCTCTGTTCCTTAGGCTGTTTATCTAAAAGGTAGAAAAAACAAAACGAAACGAAACAGATCTCTTTTTATGGGAAGCCTGTTTGGATAACCTGGAAGTCAAACCTGATGAAAAAGTGCTTGAATTCAGTCAGCTACTGGAAGAGTAGGCATCCAAGGCTCTTCGTGTACTCCAGTATTACAGAAGAACAATAGAATCAAGAGAACCAATACCTGAGTAGGGGAATGCATGGCTTTTAGAAAAACTAAAAGCATGTGAAATTGCCTGGTTACGTAGAGCAATTTAGACACCGCAAGAAAATCTAAGAGTAGAGAATCAAGTTCTGCTAAAGAAAACATTGTTCTCCTAGGCCTTTAAGAGAAGCATTCTCAGCGTCAGACGAGAGCAGAGTCAGATCTGGAGGGATAAAAACTATAGCAACAGACAGAAAAATGTGAGGGAGACAGTCACTACTTTAGTTAAGCAAAAAGATGTGCCTTTTTAAGGAGAGAAGGAGCAGGAGCGGAAGGCAACGATGCATGACCCGCAGATTGCATATAGTGACACGGGTGAGAAGCCAGACCCTTGAGATCCTGAATCAGAAACACCTTAAGAGGAAAACTCTCCCATGAGAAATAAAATTATCATTTTAAATGAAGAAGACAGCATTTCCAACTTGAAATTAAATAGAAACTGTAAAACAGGGAAAGGCTGTAGTTCAGAAGATGGCTGGAAATTTAAAGAAACCAATTTCAACGTTGAAATGAAAACCCCTTGCGATGCTTTGTTTTTTGTTTTGTTTTTTCATAAGAGCAAATCAACATCCTAAGAAAACCCTGCTCTAAACATACAGGACAGACTCCAGGCCTTTATCAGTGCACCCCTGACATCCGTGCACAGTTCTCAGAAATATTTATAAACGATTCCCTTCCAATCCCAGCTAGCCTGGTCACACACAGAACTCCAGCTCCCTGGGCAAGGCCCATCTTCAGACACTCTACACGAGCTGCTCAGCCCTTTCAACATTCTTCTAAGCCCCCAGTCTTGGTCCCACGTTTCCCCCTTTTTATATTAAAACATTCAATTATTTTACCTTTGGAATTCTTTTTTCCCTTTGTCACTGAGACCACACAAAATTATTTCCCATACAAAAATTATTTTGTATATATTGTGCATAGAGAATATACATATATTACATATATTAATTTAAAGTTTTAATTGTTAGTAACCTTAATTTTTAGTAAAAACCCAGAAAGTAACTTTGAACTATTATATACTGTGTATATACTAACATCTCATGACTATGTATTTTATAATCTTGGCTGGGTGTGGTGGCTCACACCTGTAATCCCAGCTCTTTGGGAGGCCAAGGCAGGAGGATCATCTGAGGTCAGGAGTTCAAGACCAGCCTGGCCAACATGGTGAAACCCAGTCTCTACTAAAAATACAAAACTTAGCTGGACATGGTGGAGGGTGCCTGTAATCCCAGCGACTAGGGAGGCTGAGGCAGGAGAATCACTTGAACCTAAGAGGTGGAGGTTGCAGTGAGCTGCCAAGATCACGCCACTGCACTCCAGCCTGGGTGACAGAGCAAGATTTCGTCTCAAAAAAATACAAATATATATATATATGTATATATTTATAATATATATATTATCTAAAAACATATTTTTATAGAACAACTTATCGATGTGGAGTAAGACACATTTATTTACTAATAGACCCAAATATCGTTTGAATTTTGATACTATTTAGGAAACCGAAAGTAGGTAAACTTGAATCTATGTTCAGCAATTCGTGTTTCAGTATTTTATTTAGAAATGGCTCAGCTATAGAACACATGGACACAGGGAGGGTAACAACACACACTGGGGCCTGAAGGGTGGAGGGCGGGTGGTGGGAGGGAGAACGTCAGGATAAATAGCTAATGCGTGCTGGGCTTGATACGCAGGTGACGGGTTGATAGATGCAGCAAACCACTGCAGCACACGTTTACCTGTGTAACAAACCTGCATGTCCTGCACGTGTATCCAGGAACTTAAAAAAATAAAAAGAAAAAAGAAATGACTCAGCTATTTTATGAGTATCTATTATTTAATTCAATGTAACATATCTAAGATTTCAAATTTCATGAAAAGTTTATCTATAAACATTTATTCAATTTATATTCACTTAATGAATTTATTTTTTAACAACTGTACCTAGATTACCTATGCAAACTGAGATGTTAGAGCTAGTTATTATTTCAAATTATTTTCCTGTCAAAGAAAAACCCTAAAAGTTAAATTATTGTCTTTAATATACAGGAAACAATGGACATTGCATTGCACTCTTATATGTACTTTTGTTCTTATGTCAAACACATACTTTTATGATTTTAAATTATTTAACAGAGACAAATATAATATCTGGCCAAGAAACCCGGCACCATCCCCCCAAACAAACAAAAAAAAATCTGTACTAACAATTCTGAAGATATCTTCATTTTCATTTTGTCAATCGATTTAAAGTCAGCCTATTTATCAAAAATAATTAAGTCAGGTGAACTAAAAGGAATTTAGGATAATTACTATATTGGTGATAAATTATTTGATTTGAGTGCTTGTTTTTTTCTTTAAGCCAATAAAGTTGTTTTACACATTTTGATAGAAAAAGATCATGTAATATAGCATATAAACATTTTTAAAACCATATAAACATATAGACACCTTACAGTCTTTATCTTAAAAATTTTGTGATGAATAAAACATAGTAATATAAAGTCATTAGTTTATAAAAAGAGAATTGAATCCAAAATATATGCCTGACAAAATAGAGCAAGGCTAAACTCTGAGGCTTTTCATTTGCCCGGGTAGCTCATCTTATGAAGGCTGTGAACCAAATTATGTGAGAAGGCTTAAAAGATAAAAGTCACTCTAACGAGTTCTGTGCGGTATTTCCTTGGCTTTAATTCGTCATCCTTGAAGATAAGAGTGATGCCTTTCCTTCTAGTTCAGGGAGTGTGTCTTTTACATGGGAATTGCGTCTTTTGCTTTTAAGAAACAGCATGAAGGTCAAATGATTTTTTTTTTTTTTGTACCTGCTGTTTTTCAAGTGTTGTTACTTACATAGTCAGTATGCTAGAATAGCCAAGGCGTGGTGGAAAACAGACTTTAGCTTGAGGAGGAGGTGTGGGAAGGCGGGCAAGGCTCCCAAGGGGAGAGCGCCCAGCTGGCTTTGAGGCGGTGTTTTGCAGCAAGGCAGTCCTTGAGTACTGGGTGCAATATGGGGCTTTGAGTTACCCACTGAGATACACAACCTATCTAGACCATCTGATTTTAAGTCGGAGTCTTTTTGTGTAGTTCTAAGAAAAAAAACTGTTTGAATGACCTCCATAATTTTTGAATATGTCACCAGCCAGAGTCCCAGAAGAAGGGAACTATCTTAGCCCATCTTTGAACTTTGAAAGCCCATACTTTAAATTAATGTATCTAGGCAAGTCAGCACTAAGGCCAAATACATAAAAGCGAAATATCAGGTGTGTGAAACGAAACCAAAGAATAAAGTGCGTGCTCACTGGAAAGGACAACGCAGCCTCTTTAGCAGGAGGGAAAGACCCTCGTAAATCAGGAGAAGAAAAGCCCTTGTATTAGTCTGTTTTTACGCAGCTGATAAAGACATACCTGAGACTGGGCAACACCCCCGCCGCTTCCCTGGCTCTATTTGTCAGAGTTTGACACAAGTGACTCCACTCTGAATCTGACAGTTTCCATGGTGTGCTATGTGCACTCCTTCTGTAATTAACTGGAGTTTATGGCTCTTGATGTGGGGTGAGGGTGAGTGCATGGGTGCACCCAAGTGCCTAGGCACCACCTGGCGTGGAGGAACCCCCCACCTCTCCCGGCCTCCCCCAGTTTCACCTCTTCCCTGCCCACCAGACGGGACTTCATTCTGTTCCCAGCCTGGGCCAAGGCTAGATCAGCCCCACCCTGGCACAGGCCACGGTGACTCTCCACACCTGCCCTGCCTGCTGGCACCCCAACTGGGTCATAGCCTTTACCACCCCATTGTAAAGTCCAGTTGCCTGGTCATCAGGTGGTCAAGAAGCATCTATTGCAAGAACAAGTGGAGGAGAGTGAACACATCCCTGGGGATTCCGATGAGGCCTTGGAAAGGGCTGGTCCTGTGGAAGCCCAGAAAAAAAAGGAGTCCTGAATTATTGAATCCTGTCCCTGCGGGAATGCATTCCCTATCTTAGGCAAGTTGCCAGATTTAACAATTAAAATATAGATGGCCCAGTTGAAGCTGAATTTCACATAAAAAGTGATCTTTTAGTGTAAGTATGTTCCAAATATGGCATAGGACATACTTACACTAAAATATTGATTTTTTTAAAATCTGAAATTCAAATTTACCTGCACATCCTGTGTCTATTTCAACTGTACCCTAAAGCATCCTGTACCCCAGACACCCTGTACCCAGAGCATCCTGTACCCCGGAGCATCCTGTACCCCGGAACATCCTGTACCCCACAGCATCCTGTACCCAGAACATCCTGTACCCAGAACATCCTGTACCCTAAAGCATCCTGTACCCCAGGACACCCTGTACCCCAGGACACCCTGTATCCCAGAACATCCTGTACCCCAGAGCGTCTTGTACCCCAGAGCATCCTGTACCCCAGAGCATCCTGTACCCCAGAACATCCTGTACCCTGAACGTCCTGTACCCTGAACATCCTGTACCCCAAAGCATCCTACACCCCAGAGCATCCTGTATCCCGGAGCATCCTGTACCCAGAGCATCCAGTACCCAGAGCACCCTGTACCCCGGAGCATCCTGTACCCCAGAACATCATGTACCCAGAACGTCCTGTACCCCGGAGCATCCTGTACCCCAGAGCATCGTGTACCCAGAGCATCCTGTACCCAGAATATCCTGTACCCAGAGCATTCTGTACCCCGGAGCATCCTGTACCCAGAGCATCCTGTATCCAGAACATCCTGTACCCTGGAGCATCCTGTACCCAGAGCATCCTGTACCCAGAGCATTCTGTACCCCGGAGCATCCTGTACCCCAGAACATCATGTACCCAGAACGTCCTGTAGCCCGGAGCATCCTGTACCCCAGAACATCCTGTACCCCAGAGCATCCTGTACCCCGGAGCATCCTGTACCCAGAACATCCTGTACCCAGAGCATCCTGTACCCCAGAACATCATGTACCCAGAACGTCCTGTAGCCCGGAGCATCCCGTACCCCAGAGCATCCTGTACCCTGGAGCATCCTGTACCCAGAACATCCTGTACCCAGAGCGTCCTGTATCCCAGAACATCCTGTACCCCGGAACATCATGTACCCAGAACGTCCTGTAGCCCGGAGCATCCTGTACCCCAGAACATCCTGTACCCCAGAGCATCCTGTACCCCGGAGCATCCTGTACCCAGAACATCCTGTACCCAGAGCATCCTGTACCCCAGAACATCATGTACCCAGAACGTCCTGTAGCCCGGAGCATCCTGTACCCCGAAGCATCCTGTACCCAGAGCATCCTGTATCCAGAACATCCTGTACCCAGAGCATCCTGTACCCTAAAGTATCCTGTACCCCAGAGCATCCTGTACCCCAAAGCATCCTGTATGCCGGAGCATTCTGTACCCCAGAACATCCTGTACCCCGGAACATCCTGTACCAAGAACATCCTGTATCCCGAAGCATCCTGTACCCAGAACATCCTGTACCCAGAGCATCCTGTACCCTAAAGCATCCTGTACTCCAGGACACCCTGTACCCCAGAACATCCTGTACCCTAGAGCATCCTGTACCCCAGAGCGTCCTGTACCCAGAGCATCCTATACCCCAGAACATCCTGTACCCCAAGCATCCTGTACCCCAGAATATCCTGTACCCAGAACGTCCTGCACCCAGAACATCCTGTACCCCAGAGCATCCTGTACCCAGAGCATCCAGTACCCAGAGCACCCTGTACCCTGGAGCATCCTGTACCCCAGAACATCTTGTACCCCGGAGCATCCTGTACCCCGGAGCATCCTGTACCCAGAGCATCCTGTACCCCAGAACATCCTGTACCCAGAGCATCCTGTACCCTAAAGCATCCTGTACCCCAGGACACCCTGTATCCCAGAACATCCTGTACCCCAGAGTGTCTTGTACCCCAGAGCGTCCTGTACCCCAGAGCATCCTGTACCCCAGAACATCCTGTACCCAGAGCATCCTGTACCCAAAGCATCCTGTACCCCAGAACGTCCTGTACCCCAGAGCATCCTGTACCCTGGAGCATCCTGTACCCTGGAGCATCCTGTACCCAGAGCATCCTGTATCCAGAACATCCTGTACCCCAGAGCGTCCTGTACCCCAGAGCATCCTGTACCCCAGAACATCCTGTACCCAGAGCATCCTGTACCCAGAACATCCTGTACCCAGAGCATCCTGTACCCAGAGCATCCTGTACTCCAGAACGTCCTGTACCCCGGAGCATCCTGTACCCTGGAGCATCCTGTACCCAGAGCATCCTGTATCCAGAACATCCTGTACCCCGGAGCATCCTGTACCCAGAACATCCTGTACCCAGAGCATCCTATACACAGAACATCCTGTACCCCAGAGCATCCTGTACCCCAGAATATCCTGTACCCAGAACATCCTGTACCCCAGAGCTTCTGGTACCCAGAACATCCTGTACCCAGAGCATCCTGTACCCCCTGAGTATCCTGGACTATGTGCCTCCTTGGGAAGCACTGTGGCAGCATGAAATTTTCTGAATCAGAGGCTGACTCAGAGGTTGAGCACAAGTCCCACTGTGACGGGGAGGCTTGGCTCTCTTCCCAGTTGGTTTCTTTCCATATACTGCTCAGCATGCACTGCCTGTTGGACAGCAGAGGCTCAGGCTTCCCAGCCACAGAGGGGACAAGGGGCTGCCTCCCTAGGGACAGGAGGTCCAGGCAGGATGAAGCGTGGTGCAGGAAGGTCCCCTCAAGGGGCCTAGGATGGCCATAGGCTGGCAGTGAGCAGCTTCTCCCCTGCTTCCAGACCTGGATCGAGCCTGCCCCTTCCCAGTCCTACTCAGCCTCTTAATAGGTTTGCAAGTCCCTGTCCTTCATTGAAAAATGCCCCAGCTAATGCCTTATTCTCTGAGAAGGTGTGGTGAGGACTCAGAGAATGAGGTGCTCTCCCGAATTGGAGCATCTGAGAGGCCCACAGCCTCAGCCCTGGAAGTCGGCAGAGATGATGGACCACAGAGCCATCTGCCATGTCTGGGAAGTAGAGCAAGGTGAACTGGCCATCAGAAATGGAGCTTCTTCCTGCTCAGAGGGAACATGAGCCCCATCTATATGGGCAGAGGTACCTACAGACCTAAGCCCCTTCCAATGCCCCGAATGGTCAAGTCCCAGCCTGAGGCCCCACAGCAGCACCTGCACATCGCTGTGGAGGACAGCCATAGGGCACGGCTCCCAAACAGCCCAAGTCCGTTCCAGAAACAGGAGCAATGGGAGAGAGCTCCGATGTCTCTTCTGTTTACAAGGACACCAGCACTACTGCATTTGGGACCCACCCTAGTACCTCCCTCTGAAGGCCAACTCTCCGCATACAGGCTCACTGGGGCTTAGAGTCTTAACACATGAATTTGCGAGGCTGCGTTCAGTCCACACAGGCTGCGGCAGGGATGGGAGGTGGGGGTGAACTTGGGAGTGTTTGAAACTGAAGGAAATAAAGTATGGCCAAGGAACCTCCTTTCAGCATTCCAGCGGGTCCCCCTGAGGGCGGCACTTCCTGGCCGTCAGGCTGCGGGTGGCCCCGATGAGTTAGACGTTTGGCTCAGCCTGCTCCAGAAACTGCAGGTGGCTGCACCCACAACCCTGTGGGCAGGACTCTGACCCTCACGCTGGCCAGGGTGGGGTGTGCCTCCTGTGCCCTTGGCTCAGCTGCTGCCTTGTGGAAGCTGCTCCTGACACCCTTGCTACATGACCTTGTCAATTTGCTCTCATCCCCCTTGAACAGAACCAGAGGAGGCATTTCCACCCTGCGTTTGAGGTGAGATTCTGGTGGGGGTTTTGTGTTTTCTTTTGTTTTTGTTAAGGTCTGGCTTTTTTTTAACCCTCTTTTGTTCATTTCAAATTGTATTTTTATTGTAATAAAATACATATAACATCAAATTTGCTATTGTAACCATCGTGAAGTGTACAGCTTCACAGGGGGACCAAGCACGGTCACGCTGTCATGTGGCCCTCACCTCCACCCATCTCCAGAAGTGCTTCATCTTCCCGGACTTCCCATCCACTTCCCGTCTCTAAGTGACTCCTCTGAGGACCTCATAGGAGTGGAATCACAGCCTCAGAACTTTGCAACTGGTTTATTTCACATAGCACAATGTCTTTGAAGTTCACCCACTGTACCATGTGTCGGAATTTTCTTCTTTTTTAAGAAAGAATAATATTCTCCTGCGAGGAACGACCACATCTCGTGTATCCATCCATCTGGCGCTGACCACTAGGTTGGGTTTTCTCTCCTGAGCACCTGAGGAGGTCTGAGCCTGGCTGGTCCCTCTGCGCTTCTCAGGGAGAGGGGCGATGGATTCCGTCTTTGCTCTCTGCTACGCTGTGCATTTGGGCACAGAGAGAAATTCAGATTATGCAAGGAATTGAGCTCTCACCTCCTCAGCACACCTGCTTACAGCACTGAGGCCTCCGCTCCCTCTCTCTCCACCACATGCTGGGGGCCTTGTCCCCTCTGGAATGGACACTGGTCAACAGCCTGGTGTCATCCCACAGACCTCATGTGTGTGGGCCAAAGGTCTTCAACATTGAGGGATGGTCCTCATTAGGAGCCTCACAGGGGGTCGGCCTCTGTGTCTGCATGGGGCTGAGCCATGAGCCCTGATGGAGAGTTATAGGGAGGCCAATGTGAGGAAGAACTTCCTACAGAACAGAGCTCTGGGTGAGGAAGAACTTCCTGCAGAACGGAGCTCTGGGTGAGGAAGAACTTCCTGCAGAACGGAGCTCTGGGTGAAGAAGAACTTCCTGCGGAACGGAGCTCTGGGTGAGGAAGAACTTCCTGCAGAACGGAGCTCTGGGTGAAGAAGAACTTCCTGCAGAACGGAGCTCTGAGTGAGGAAGAACTTCCTGCAGAACGGGGCTCTGGGTGAGGAAGAACTACCTGCAGAACAGGGCTCCGGTGAGGAAGAACTTCCTGCAGAACAGAGCTCCGGTGAGGAAGAACTTCCTGCAGCACGGAGCTCTGGGAGGAGGAAGAACTTCCTGCAGAACGGAGCTCTGGGTGAGGAAGAACTTCCTGCAGAACAGAGCTCTGGGTGAGGAAGAACTTCCTGCAGAATGGAGATCTGGTGAGGAGGAAGAACTTCCTGCAGAACAGAGCTCTGGGTGAGGAAGAACTTCCTGCAGAACGGAGATCTGGTGAGGAGGAAGAACTTCCTGCAGAATGGAGATCTGGTGAGGAGGAAGAACTTCCTGCAGAACGGGGCTCTGGGAGAAGGAAGAACTGCAGAACGGGGCTCTGGGTGAGGAAGAACTTCCTGCAGAACGGAGCTCTGGGTGAGGAAGAACTTCCTGCAGAATGGAGATCTGGTGAGGAGGAAGAACTTCCTGCAGAACAGAGCTCTGGGTGAGGAAGAACTTCCTGCAGAACAGAGCTCTGGGTGAGGAAGAACTTCCTGCAGAACGGAGATCTGGTGAGGAGGAAGAACTTCCTGCAGAACGGGGCTCTGGGAGAAGGAAGAACTGCAGAACGGGGCTCTGGGTGAGGAAGAACTTCCTGCAGAACGGAGCTCTGGGTGAGGAAGAACTTCCTGCAGAATGGAGATCTGGTGAGGAGGAAGAACTTCCTGCAGAACGGAGCTCTGGGTGAGGAAGAACTGCAGAACGGGGCTCTGGGTGAGGAAGAACTTCCTGCAGAACGGAGCTCTGGGAGAAGGAAGAACTTCCTGCAGAACGGGGCTCTGGATGAGGAAGAACTTCCTGCAGAACGGAGATCTGGTGAGGAAGAAATCACCCTGGGGAAGAAGTGAGTTCCCCGTCACAGCGGGTATCTGATGGCTGAACGCCCATGAGTGAGGAGTGTTGAAGAGGTCTGTGAATTAAAGGGTGGGAGGGATGAGAGGGTCTATGTCACTTCCAACTCCAGCATCCTCATGGCTTCGATACCCCGGACAGGGTGAAGACTACGAGGCCCCAAGTCCTCAAGAAAGAGAGGGGCTGTGCCTACAAGGGAGAAGGATGGGCCCAGGGAGCAAGCTCAGAGTCCCCCAGGAGGCACTGGCTGAGAATCCAGGGAGTGACATCTGTTCCCAGAAAGGAGACAGGTCCAAACGACTGCAGGAGGAAGGCGACGGGATCGGTCACCTTCGCAGCATTTGTTGTTAACGGACAGAGGTGCTGCCCTCCCGGCTCAGCTTTGTCTGCAAGCCTGAGTGGGTGCAGGCACTGGCCTGGTTGCTGGGAGGCACTGGGCAGGAGAAGCTGCACTCATCTCTCCTTTGGGTTGGAGCTAGAGCTAATGAAGTCTGGCTCTCTGGCCTGCCATGCTGGGCCAGGTGTCCCTGCAGAAAAGGGAAGCGCCACTCAGCCCAGTCAAGGCCACAGTGTCGACGAGGGATGGGGTGGATAAATCAGCACAATCTTGTGACTATGGCTATTGGTAGGAATCACTAACAAACTAACAGTCGAGCAGAGACAGATGTAATTTTAGTGTAACAAACAAGAAAGTAAGACCAAGTCATTTCTTTATTTTCTTTAAATCCATTCATCCCCCATCTGCCATCAGGCAGGAAACTGAATCTCAGCTAGGCATCGGGGGGCCCCAGAGCCCTCCCTCAGGTGTCCGCCCTGGTCACTGTGGAGACACCCACTGTCCAGCCCAGCAGACCTTTATAGAGTTCAGCAACTCTGCTGCCCTCGATGGGAAGCCCAGAGGCCCTGCCTGGGGGCTGGTCCTTCTTCCCTCTGCAGCCAGGCCCTCCCCCCAGGGATCCCCAAGTCCCTCCACACCTGGGACCTACCTCTGAACACCCAGCAAACCTCCACCCTTGCTTTCCACTTTTTTCAAATACAGGGAGGGAAGTTCCTTACAAACGGCTTCTGCTTTTGACCATGTAATATAACTCACGCTCACCTCACCTGAAAAAACAAGGAACATAAAAACAGGGTCACCCCATGACATGGGGAGAGAAAAACCAGAGAGAAGACACTAAATCACCTGCCTGAAAAAGCGCACCTCTCACGAGCACCCTGCAGCAGCTGGCCAGGGGCAGCTACTGTGAGCCTCACCACACCCAGCCTTTACAGCAGCCCCATGGGGAGTGAGCGATTCGGATCCCATTTCAGAAATGAGGAAAGTAAGGACATGCTAGGGGGCTCGCCAGCAGGGAATGTGACATCGGAAACCCCATCCAGCCAGCAGAGGTCCAGCGAAAAAGGCTCTCCCATTGAGATGGTTAATTTTATGTGTCAACCTGTCTGGCTATGTTCCCAGTCATTCAGCAAACACTAGTCTGGATGTTGCTATGAAGGCTTTTTTTTAAAGATATGATTAACACTTAAATCAGAAGATTTTGAATAAAGCAGATGACCTGCTATAATATGGGTGGGTCTTAAGCAATCAGTTGAAGGCCTTAAGAGCAAAGATGGAGATTTCCCAAAGAAGAAGGGATTCTCCTGAAGACAGCAACATAGAAATCCTGCCAGAGTTTTCAGACCACTGCCCATCAACCGCTCCCCAAACTGCCAGACTATTTATTCTGTTTCTTTGAAGAACTCCAACTATAACACATACCCATCTCTATGCGGACGGTGCGGGGAGGTTTCCCAGAGCCCCATCTGGCACCAGCCGCACCATCAGCCCCCACCCCTTGCCGCCTCTAGTGCCGCTGGCTTTCCCTGTTACTTACTTAGGGTTCAAGTGAACCTTCATCTAAACACATCCCTCTTAGCAGAGAAGCTCCAGCGATGCGTGAGTATGTGTATGTTGATTTGAGTCTTATTTATTTTTCTTTCAAAATATTGAAAGGGTTCTTTCCTCTAAATGTCTTTCACTGACAAGTTTTGATCTGTCTTCATTGTTCTGTAATTGCCACTGAGACATGGTATTAAGTGGTGATGAAAATCCCCATTGCATTCCTCTAATTGAAGGTTTTAGGGAAAGAAACGTGATAGAGACCACAGGCATCCATACTCAAGACTGGACGTCACCACCCAGGCCAGCGAGTTAGGTAGAGACAGTGGGCGCGTGGGGGTGCGCTGGCTACAAACAAGCGTCCCCAGTCAGTTGGGTCACTGTGGGGAAACCCAGCCAAGACATTTACCTGGACCCAAATAGTCAAGGAGAGGTTTTAAAAGTATTACAATCCACTGAGTTAGCTGCATGTAGCCATACTGTAAGACAGAAAACTTAAAAACTAGAAAAAGTTGTTTTTTCCGTGACTATAGCCGAAATCTTAGGGAGATGTACTTTCCCTGAAAGCTTCGTTTTAACAAGCATCATGCGTTCATGACACCTCAAAACACTCTAGATCGCGATGCACTATGAGGATTTGCATTTGGGGGTGGATTTGTTTTTATAGACCTGAAAATGTTGGGTCTGTGGGGCGTTTTGAATGTTATAATCTTCTCTTACGTGGCGAGAGGTGTCAGTGTAGACAGGGGGTTGAGTAAGAAGGAACATGGAATGGACTTGTGGTTGATCAGGCCTCCAGGAGCAGAAAGGGACAGTCAGGGCCAGGTGGCTGAGCCAGACAGGATCGGGTTCCTCAGATCCTTCGAGAAAGGACTCCCAGTGCAGTCACCTTTGAATGCACTGGGCGAGCCACGGAAGGCGGGTTTGTTTACTATAGGAGCTCTGAGACCCTCTCGCTGGGAACTGCGGTACTAAGAATCTCCTGGCAAGCAGGAATGCGGGAGTAAATATTGTGGGAGGCATTTGCCAAACTCAGGCGGCAACAGTGAACGTCAGAGAAGGAGACAGTGTTTACCCTTGGGGAACAGGTGCCAGCCAGCAGCCGCAGGTCTCCCTGCAGGAGGGACGGCTGAGCCACCTATGGTCTGGCCCCAGTGCCCACTGGGTGGGAAGGGATAGCAGCAGGTTCTGGACACGCAGAGCCTCCGGGGCCTCTATGGAAACGGGATGCTTTGACTGGGAACCATATCATATCTTTTCTTGAAAGGTAAGTTGAGTCAGGCCATCCAAATAAGTTTGCCCTCAAAAGTCAGCCCCTCTTTCTAGGGCTCCAGAGGCACACAGACTCCTTTTGCATTCAGCAGCTTCCAAGTTGGTATCACAAGCACAGGAGCCACAGCCAAGCTAAGCACAAGTCCCGCAGCAGCGGGGAGACCCATGGCTGGAACGGGAGGCAGTGAGAGTGCCTGCTAATGGGATCAACATCCCGGGACTGCATGAACAGCCAGAAGCAGAGGGGCTATAAGAGTCGTCTGGGTATCCCCCAGCCTGAGAATGAGGGCCTCGGCATCCTTCCCTCCTCAGAGAGCCTGCTGGGCCGAGGACCTGCTACACCCTCTCCCCGGACCCCTTCGGGCTACACTTGCTCCCTATTCACCCGGACTCAGGAACTATCAGTTCTGTTCCACTTCCCTGCTGTGCCAATGCCCATCATATCCCTACAACTCCCTTCCCACTTGGGGGTTTTGCTAGAAAAATAAATGTGGACACCTGGCCAGGGGCTGCCTGATGAACAGCTGCAGCTGGTGTTGCTGGCTGGCGCCCACCCCGTCTCTCCATCTGGGGAGGCTGCTCTGTTCTCTGTCCCCTTTCCCCTGCACCTCCTACCCCACCACCCACTCCCCTGCTCCTCCTGGTTCCTTTCTTGCCGGCTGGTCGTAACTGACTGCCATCTGACGTTGTGACTTATGCTCCTGGGTGATCTCACTCACTGTGTGGCTCTACCCATTACTTCAGTGTAATCTCTACCCCAGGCCTATTCCTTAATTCCCAGGTCCCCATTTCTAATAGCCTGAGTGTTCTCTGACCCAAACCAAGCTCACTGCATTCCCCGATGTCCTTCTCTCCCCATCTCCAGCTCTGCCAGTGCAGTACTCACGCAAAAAAAATGTGAGTGGCATCTCAACCTCTCTCTTTTCCTCACACCTCCTGCACCAATTACTCATCAATACCTGTGTCTTGTGCCACCAGGATGGACCAACAAACAGCCTTAATCTCCCTTCCTTAAGTGTGTTAGGATTTGGTTCAGCTACCTATAACAAAAACCTCCAAACCATAGAAATTAAAACATAAGGATATATTATTATCTCACATAAAATAACCTCAGATGGTTAGTCTCTGGAAGAAGTCCTGACTTAGTCTCTGACATTAAAGGTCTGCAGCCTCCACAGCAGAGGTTTATCTGGGAGACAGGTATAGTGACTCCATGGGTACCTGGGCCCAAGCTACTACTATCTAGCTCCTTCCTGTTCCCAGTATGTTACCTCATTGTCCAAAGAAGCTGCTGAAGCTGCAGCCATCACATCCACATTCCAGACAACAGGAAAGGGGATGGGAAGATGAAGGTTATGCTCCCTGTCTTTTAAAGATAGTTCCCAGACACTTCACACAACATTTCAGCTTACATCTTATTGGCCAAAAGCTGACTCCAAAAGAGGTAGAAACATTTTTTATTTATTTATGCCTCAAACAAAACTGGGGTCTATTACTGTGGAAGAATAGAGAGAGGAAAGCAACCAGCCACTGTGGTCACACCACAGCATTTTCTCCAACTGAGCACCAAGATGAAGTACAGCAGTCCCTCAGTATCCATGGGGAATTGGTTCCAGAACCACCCTCAACCCCTGCAGATACCAAAATCCAAGGCTGCTCAAGTGTCATAGAAAATGGCACAGGCTGAGTGCTGTGCCTCACACTGTAATCCCAGCACTTTGGGAGGCCAAGATGGGAGGATCGCTTGAGCTCAGGAGTGTGAGACCAGCCTGGGCAACATGCCAAAACCCCATCTCTACTAACAATACAAAAATCAGCCAGCTGTGGTGGCATGTGTCTGTGGTCCCGGTTACTTAGAAGGCTGGGATGGGAAGACGGTTTGAGCCCAGAGGCGGAGGTTGCAGTGAGCCGAGATCACACCATTGCACTCCAGCCTCAGTGACAGAGCAAGAGCCTGACTCAAAAAGAAAATGGCAGAGTATTGATAGAACCTATGCACACCCTCCCTCATACTTCAAATCATCCCTAGATTACTCATAATATCTAAAACAATGTAAATAGTTGTATGGGTTTTCTTCTTTTTTTTCCTTTTCTTACATTAAATACATCAGTAAATCACAGTCGCATTCTGTTAGCGCGATTGCTATGTTGGGAGAGGAAGAAAGGCAAACGCTTTCTTAGGAGCAAAACAAACAAGAAATTGCAAAACCCCCCCCTTAAAAAAAAAAGTGACCAGAAGAAAAAAAAAAATGAGCAAGGAAATTTAAAAAACCAGGCTCCCCAAGCCCAGCAGAGCTCAAAGGGAGGCAGAAGAGCTGGTAGGAAGTAGAGGGAAGGCAGCCGATAGGCCCGGAAGCTAAGGCCAAATCCTGTTTCTATGGGGGTGGGGGAGGGAGAGGCCTGGGGAAGCGCTTTCCCAGCCCCAAGAGGAAGCTGACAGTGGAGACTGGACTTGAGTAGCCGCCACTGGCATTTTTAGCTATAACCGCTCCAAAAACCGCATATTAACCTCAGATTCCATTGAATTAAAAAGAAGGTGGGAGGGCAGGTAAATCCACAAAACTCCCATAAAACATGGACCCCAACTGAACTACCATCAGTTAAAGTGCAAACTGCAGGGGCACAGGGTGGCTGGGGCTGAGGCCATTGAAAGGCCAGAGGGGAAAACACGCATGCGTATAAGGCAGAGGATGAGTGACAGAAACTGGTCCCTTCTCCAGGTAGATCACAGCAGAGCCAAAGATGCAGGCAACCAGGGAAGATTCTCTGGAGAACTCTGGGGTCCCCCACGATAGGGAAAATGCTACTTAAGAGGCTGTGTGAGGGGAAACTGGGCTTTGGAAGAGTCCCAGAGCCACAGATGACACTCCACCTCCACCTCCGCCCAGTTAGCTAACAAGACACCTCCTGCCTGGTACCTGAGAGCTTGCCTCCCCATTCTCACCTCCACCTAGACTACCCTCCACGAAACTCACGGATACTGCGATGCTTTCAAATACAAGAAACTCCAACCAAATAAAAACAGAAAGGAAATGTTTCCGTACTCCCTCCTGCTCTGAGCTTTATTGTCCCCCAGGGCCCTTAATGTAAATGAACTGCAAATATCCTTCCTCAGCTCCTGGGTTCATCACCTTCTGCATCCTGGGGAGAGGAGAAAAGAGAATGAAGATCAGGGATTGAGCAAAACAGAAGGGGGAAGGGACGGTAGACAGAAGTGTCTTCTGAAAACGTGGGGAGGATCACTAGGGAGGAGGAGAAAAGAAAGTAAGTCGCTGTCATGTCCCTATTATACAAAGTGAAGAAAGTTTGTTTTAGAAGGTAAGTCCTGGCGGGGGTTGACCTCCAAGCCCCAGAGCAGGGGGTAGGAGGTCAGTGGCAAAGCTGCCTGGTGTTGGTTGCTGAAGCGTTAAAAAGTGCCATGATGGAACCGTAAGGAGGCAGCCCCTGGGAGCCAGGGCTCCGTGTGCTGGCACCGTAGGGGCTGTGTGCTGAGGGTAGGGATGGAGGTTATTTCGCAGCTCTCAGGCTAGCTCCATACTAGTTTGCCGCTAGCCACCCCCTCAGTTGCTACATCACTGACTCATGTTCTGCTGGGACTGTTCATGGAGATCCACACCCCGGCTTCAGCCTGCTGTGCGTCCCAGATTCTAGGGTTCACTCTTTGGCAACTTTTTAGCTATTGCCAGGAGGGAATCGTTCTTGTTCAAAGCTGTCTTGGCTGAAGTCTCCGTAGACAATAAGCTGTTCTCATCTGCATATGCCTGGGCCTCTTCACACTCCACCATATGCAGGTCAGCTTTGTTCCCCAGGGCAATCATGAGGCTAGGACTGGCCTGTCGCTGGAGTTTCTTCACCCATGTCTTCACTCAGGCAAAGGTTTTCTGATTAGTAATGTCATAAACCACCATTGCAGTTTGGGCACCCCTGTGGCACGTGGGGGCTAAGCCGTGGTATTGCTTCTGCCCAGCTATGTCCCAGATCTCAAACTTGACAGTTGTGGCATCTAGACAAATGGACTGGGTGAGGAAGGCCTCCCCGACGGTGCACTCCTGGTGCTCGTGGAACCGCCCTTTGAGAAAACGTAATACCAGGCTTGACTTTCCCACTGCAGATTCTCCCAGCAGGACAAATTTAAACTGGCATATTTTGCAGGTCCCGTTGGGCCTGGGTGTAATTCTGCTAAGTTGTGGCCAGATTATCAGAGTGGGAAAGGGTGGAGTGTGGGGGATGCCGTAAAGGGGAGAGGGGGAAGGGGAGGGGATTTCCAGACTTCAACAGTCCTGGGGCCCCGTCTCCCTGTCGTCCCCAAGCCTGTGTTGAATCTGTATTGGGTTTTTCAATTTGTCTTATGTTTTATTGTTGCATTGTTTTTTATCATTTGGGAACTTTTTCTGAATACTTTCCATCCATAGTTGCCTGAAACTGCAGATACAGAACACGCGGTTTTGCCTTTCAGCTGAGGGAATCAGGCCTGCTCAGAATATCCTAGGCAATCTCCCTTACGTCAAGTATGCTGATTGTGTCAGAGACATTGAAACCAGAGCAACTCCATCTTGAATAGGGGCTGGGTAAAATAAGGCTGAGATCTACTGGGCTGCATTCCCAGGAGGTTAGGGATTCTAGTCACAGGATGAGATGGGTGGGTACAAGACACAGGTCACAAAGACCTTGCTGATAAAACAGCTTGCAGTGAAGAAGCCAGCCAAAACCCACCAAAACCAAGATGGCGATGCAAGTGACCTCTGGTCATCCTCACTGCTCATTATATGCTAGTTATCATACATTAGCATGTTAAGAGACACTTCCACCAGTACCGTGATAGCTTACAGACACCATGGCAAGGCCCGGAAGTTACTCTATATGGTCTAAAAAGGAGAGAAATCCTCAGTTCCAGGAATTTCCCACCCCTTCCCCGGAAATTCATGAGTAATCCGCCCCTTGTTTAGCATACACTCCAGAAGTAACCATACGTGTGATGAGTTGAGCAGCCACACCTCTGCTCTGCCTATGGAGTAGTCGTTCTTTCATTCATTTATTTTCTTAATAAACTTGCTTTCACTTTACTCTTTACCTCCCAAATTCTTTCTTGCAAGAGGTCCAAGAACACTCTCTTGGAGTCTGGACTGGGGACCCTTTATACTAACAATTGTAGACCTTAATCACACCTATAAAATTCCTTTAGAGCAACACCTACATGAGGCTTGACTGGATAACTGGAAACTGGAACCTCCCCCCCAGGCTGACAGATAAGACCGCACGATCGCAGGTGCCTGCTCCCTGAAGACGACTCCCACGTGGCCTCCATCCTCCTACCCACATAAGGGATGCTGTCATGAGCACCTTCACACAGGTTACCTCAAGAATCTTGGTGAGAGTCTCTTTAGGATCCATTTGTGGGAGCAGAGCTGCTGGAGCGTAGATACGAGTATACCTAATGTCACTAATTCTGGCGGATTGTGCTAAAGAGCGACTACACTCGTCCATACTCCCCTCCCACTCCTCACCCCTTACCACCCCCAGGAGGAAGTTGTATCCCTATACACAAGTGACATTATCCAACTTGCAAATGTTTTCAAGCCTAATGGTATAAAGTGAGAGTTTTAATGGGTGTAAAGTGATAGTGTCTTTCAATTTGCAAATTCTTTAATTACCAGTAAGCTTAAGCGACTCTCTCTGTTTGCAAGTCTTTGATGTTTCTTCTGCTGTAAATTGCCTCTTTGCATACTTTGCTCATTTTTCTATTAAGGTTCTTGCCCTTTCCTTGTTAATTTCAGTGTTTCCTCTGATAGTCTACTTACTTTTCACTCAGTGGTTTTAGACATTATACATCTCTTCTCCCAGTCAGCATTGAACAGAAATCTTTATCAGAGTAATACTAAAATCATCAATAGTTTTTTCAGCTATGGCATTTTGGGATTTACAGGTCTTTCTCCACTTCTGTATTACAAAGATATCACTTACATTATCTCCTATTGCTTTAGGGTGGCACCACGTTTGTTGTATATTCTATTCCCATGTGAGATTCCCAGGGTCTCTCTCTGAGCTCTGTCCTATGTTTCCTTGGCTGTTTTTTTCTTTAAAAAATACCATATCATCTCTGTTACTACATCTTACAGAATGTCCTCATGTCTAGTAGGACAAGTCCCCTTTCCCACTCCTTTCTTTCAGAGATTTTTAGATTCTGACAAATTTTATAATAAGTTTATCAAGTTCCTTCAAAAAAACTTCACTTATTGGATGTCTCACTTAACTTAAGAACTGTCTTCTTTAAAATATTGTCATCCCATCTTGGAGAGGTATTCTTTTCTATTTATTCACATCAATTTCTATTATCTAATATAGTTGTCATTAAGTTTTAAATGGTCCCCATAGAAGCTTCACATACTCTTAAATGATTTCTAGATACTTTATATTTTGTTTTTTTGCTGGTTATTTCTGTTGTAGAGAAACACTGGATTTTTTTTTAACTGATCAGGTTTCCATCAACATTAGTAAATTTTTTTTTATTGTAATCATTTGTTGATTCTATTGGGTTTTCTTGGAAGATGATTGAATAGTTTGCAAATCTTCATCTTGTATTAAAATTATTCATGTAACTAACTCCCTGGAAAGACAGAATCCATGCTTCAGCCAGGCGCAGTGGCTCAGTTTTGTAATCCCAGCACTTTGGGAGGCCGAGGCAGGCAGATCACGAGGTCAAGAGATCGAGACCATCCTGGCCAGCATGGTGAAACCCTGTCTCTACTAAAAATACAAAAATTAGCTGGGCATGGTGGCCTGTGTCTGTAGTCCCAGCTATTCAGGAGGCTGAGGCAGGAGAATCACTTGAACCCGGGAGGCAGAGGCTGCAATGAGTGAAGAGCTCGCCACTGCATTCCAGTCTGGTAACAAAGTGAGACTCCATCTCAAAAAAAAAAAAGAATCCATGACCCATCTTTTAACACTATAGTACCAGGCAAAGTGCAAAGAAGCTCAATTACTATTTATCGAATGCATAAGTGAATGGTGGACCATGAGAAGAATGTGCTGAACCTCTCTGAGGTCACTAAGAAAGTGAAAAGTTCTATCACATTTATTTTTGAAGTTAGGTTGAGCAAAAAACAAACACGGCTGTAGATGCTCTCCTGAGTGGTTGGATCTGTACCCGGCCCCTTCCCTTGGGTACTTACTATCGAAGAGAAACCACAGTCATATCACCAGACTTAAAGACAATATGGACGAGTGATAAAGGACAAATGATAAAACACAGGAAATTCAATAGTGCAAGGTAGCTCAGCACTGAGCTGCACGGTCCTCGCCAGCTAAGGCCAAGAGCCCTGTAAACAGTGCCTCGGTCCTCCAGCACCACATCCTGCCTCCTTCCGAGGCCCCTGTGCTGGCTTTGGCTGAGGTTTTTGATGCCATCATTCCTCGTTCCACAGCCCTGACTGGGGTTTCCTATTGGACACGCTTCTACTCAACACTCTGCCTGGTGTTCTCGTCTATCCCTTTTATCCACTAACATCACCTTGCTAAATGCCTTTAGACCTTACCAGGTTCAGGTTCAGCCTCTGCCTCTGGTTGTGGTGATCCCAGGAGCCCCTTGGTCCTTTGGGGGCCCTGTCAATAGGTCTTTGCCACATAGAACCCAGAGAGCCAAGAAGGGAACCAAGAGGGTGCCGGGACAGGCCAATCCAGGGCAGGGAAAGGCTAGGCCCCTCAACTTCTTTCAAGTCCACAAGCTGGGAGCAGAAATTCGTTCCATTCCTCCCTGGAGCTGCTGCTTTCCCTGGTGATCAGAAGAAACTATTTCTCCTCAGAGAATCTAGAGAGGGCTGGTCTGTGGGCTCCCTACAAATGCAGGCCTCAACAACCCAAGGGGCTCAGAAGCTGGCATGCCCTTGTGCCTTTACTGCCCGAGAAGTCTCCTAACCCAGGCTGTGGCGCAGCATGTTTGCCTGCCACAGAGCCCTCCAATGCAGCTGCTAATCGCTCAGATTGTCACTTGTTACCCAGAGTCATCAACCCAGGGCCACAGAAGGAACCCCTGCAGGGACCTCAGGACCCAGACTTCTGGTCTCCCATCTCCAGTATCCCACACTTCTGTGTCAACATCACTCATTTGAGGCTCAAGGATCCACTCAAGGTGAGCTTGCCCTTTCTCTGGGCTATTCCAAACTTGGACTTTCACCACAAGCAGACATTTTACCAGTAGGCAAAAAACCAGCTAAATGGTCTTCACTGGACCTTGTTCCTACAGAATACCAAATCAAGCAACACCTGATTGTGACCTGCTCCACCCCTGTCCTCTGTGCAAGTGTGCGGACCCTCAGTCTTCAAATTGTCTAGCACCTCGGCGTGAGTGTGGTCGCTCAGTCTCTGGGGCAAAGAACTGTCCTCTTCCCTGTACAGATCCCCAGGCCTGATCACCAGGTGACCATTCTGAAGCATTCTGCTGTATTTTACTGCTCTCCTCAGGAAAAATTATGTAGGCCAGAGCTGACAGCCACTCCCGGCTCTAACTCTCCAATTTAGGCTTACTGAGGATGTACAATCACCACCAGAGTCATCAAATAGCAATTTTTTCTGCTGTTCTTTAATAGAAAAACTGAAAAGCTAGTAGGCCTGATTTCAAGGCAGAGCAGATTCTCGTTAGAAGTGTGCAGATGTGAGGCCAGGCACAGTGGCTCACATCTGTAATCCCAGCACTTTGGGAGGCCGAGGAGGGTGGATCATTTAAGGTCAGGAGTTTGAGACCAGTCTGGCCAAAATGGTGAAACCCCGTCTCTACTAAAAATACAAAAAAAATAGCCGGGCAGTAGTGGTGTGCACCTGTCATTCCAGCTACTAGGGAGGTTCAGGCAGGAGAATCACTTGAGCCTGGGAGGTGGAGGTTTCAGTGAGCTGAGATCACGCCATTGCACTCCAGTCTAGGTGACAGAGTGAGACCCTGTCTCAAAAAAAGAAAAGAAAAGTGTGCAGATGTGAAGTGTTCTCTTTCCTCTGCTGTGTGTATTATTTATTATCTCCTAGGATGGATTCTCAGGTTCTCAAATAACACTGCTCAGGAGCAATAGAAAATAGTCCATACACACAAAAGAAAAGCCATCCAAAAGCTCTCCCTTCAAAACAAAAAAAGATAATTGATTCCTGCCTCTTCCCAGATGCTCATAGCATTACCTACCAGGAAGGGAAGGACGGTGTGTTTGGCTTTCATGGTGACCATTAAGTTTTTCTACAGCGCAGCTCCCAAACCTCCCCCGTCATGCACCATACCCCTCACATCCTACGACCTCTTCCTGCTGGACAGGTCTGCAGCTCCTCGTAGCATGTGAGGGTTAATTTTATGTGTCACCTTTACTGGGCCATACGGTGCCCAGATATTTGGTCAAACTTTATTCTAGGTGTGTCTGTGAGTGCGCTTTGGAATGAGATTAGCATTTAAATCAATAAACTGAATCAAGTGGATTGCCCTCCCTAATGTGTAGCTCATAGACTAGAACATAAAGGCTGATTCTTTCTTGAGTAGGGAGAATTTTTCCTGCCCAGTGACCTTCACACTAGGCTGTCAGTTTTCTCGCTCTTGGCATCTGAGCCCAGCTTGCTAACTGCAGATCATTACATACACGTAAACTCTATGTGTATACACACACATATGCCCCACAGTGGACCCTGGAACAACGTGGGTTTTAACTACATGGGTTCACTTATACTCAGATTTTCTTCTACTTCTGCCACCCCTGAGACAGCAAGAGTAATCCCTTCTCTTTCTCCTTCTCAGCCTATTCCATGTGAGGACCATGAGGATGAAGACCTTTATGAGGACCCATTTCCACTTAACGAATAGTAAATATATCTTGTGTTCCTTATAATTTTCTTAATAAAATTTTCTCTAGCTTACTTTATTGTAAGAATACAGTATTTAACACATATAGCATATAAAATATGTGTTAATTATGCTATCAGGAAGGTTTCAGGTCAAAAATACTTTACTAGTTGTTAGGTTTTTTGGGAGTCAAAAGTTTTGGAAGGTCAACAGTTATAAACAGATCTTCAGTTACTCAGAGGTTGACTCCCCTAACCCCTACACTGTACACACACACACACACACACACACACACACACACACACACACATATCTTATTGGTTCTGATTCTGTTTCTCTGGAGAACCCTAATACAGAGCATCAGCAATCTCTTCATTACATGTCTTCAGAAAAGCTCAGTCTGGGTCATGGCCTGCAGAGTGCCAGTGAGCTCACAGCAGCCTCTGAGAACACTGGGTGGGAAGTCAAAACGTGTGTATTCTCATCCAGTTCCACCACCTCCTCCTTCTTGATGGGTGGTCATTTTTCTGGGCCTCATTGTGCCATCACTAATAGGAAAGAGTGAGAAATAATCCTTCATGTCCTTTCATTTCTAGCTTTTTATCTAAGTGTCATGAAGGCTGGACCCGGGTCTGTCATGTCCACTGCCTATTATCAGATGGTTGGCACAATATCTGGACACAGTAGGTGCCCAGTGAGAAGTTGTTAAATGGATGGAAAGAGGAATAGTTGGATGGATGATTTGATAAAGAGATGGATGGATGGATGGATGGATGAAGGGATGGATGCTTGGATGGTTAGTTGAGTAAAGGGATGGATAGAGGGATGGATGGATGGATGATGGATTGATGGATGGATAGATGGATAAGTAGATGGATGAATGGATGGATGGATGGACAGTTGGATGGATGTTTGAGTGGACAGATGATAGATAGATGGATGGTTGGATGGATACTTGGGTGGATGGATGGATGGACAGTTGGATGGATGGATGGTTCAATGGATACTTGGGTGGATGGATGGATGGATGGATGATGGATGGATAGATGGACGGATGCATAGTTGTATGGATGCTTGGGTGGGTGGGTGGATGGATGGATGGATGAATAAATGGGTAGGTGGACTGATGGATGAGTCACTCAATGAAGCTGGTTACTCTGTACCCTTATTCTTTTATTTGTTCTCATCATACTCTGGTATCGATGCACTGCAATCTCCAGTAGATCTAGCTGGTACCTGTCAATAAGAGTAGTGACTGGCATGCACATGTACCACTATCTACCTGTGCAAGTGCCTGGGTTTACAGCATAGAGTGAGAATGGGAAGTGGTGAACAGAGACTGGACATGGGCTGCGTTCTATTCACAATTCTAAGCAAGTAAGCACAGAATTTGAAACTTTTTGGTGTAGACCTTCTTCTGAGCCAGTCTAGCTAGGAAGAGAGCTTCTCAGCAGCTGAGTTTTCCTAGGACTTCCTTGGTTCTCCTGCCCATCAGAAGCTAGTCCTGAGGGATCTCAGTCTTGGACTTCCCTAGTAGCAGAAATACTGGTCATGGCCAGCCTTAGATTTATTCTGGTCTACCAGCACATGAGCTCATTTATGGCAACCCTTCATTCTCCAGCATCATTGTAATATGTGTTGATCCACAGAGGCGGTTTTCCAGTCCACAAAAATCTTAAAGTTTAAACAAAACTTGAAGAGTTTTAGCCATCTTGGATAAAAACACTGAAATGTGGGTGCACATTATCATACTTTCAGGTAAAGAATTCTGCCTTAGTTATAAACATCGTAGTGATTCAGTGTGAGCCTCAGGGGTAGGAGCTGTCCTGGTACTGTCCAGACCCCACCCTGAGGTGACGTGCTGGTGTGCAGAGCTACCTCTCATCTCTTGTTGCAGCCTTCAGTCTCAATCCACCAAGTCTGATGCATTCTGATTTTCTGCATCCAGCCTGTTGCAGCCTGGAAAAGCAGTCTGTAACATTTGTTGGAAATTTATCAAAAGTCAAAGTCTTAAACAGGCTATGAGTAAGAGTAGGAGAGACTCTTCTACATTAAAAATACACACACAAACAAGCATTAGCAGGTGCTTGCAATAATACCACATGCAAACTGTGACCTCTGGTTTACTTGCTTGAGAATTTTTTTTGCACACACCTTTGAGTTCAGCTCTGTATTTCAAAGGATCATAATCCCTGGAAGTGTAATGTTTCAGGGAGCCTGAGCTCATTCACAAAATATAATCGTTTGCTCATCCTACAAGTATTCATTGAGTGTTTATGTGGCAGACACTATTCCTGGAGCGGAGAGCCCTGCAAAGACAAAGTTCCTGCACAATGGAACTGACATTCTAGCAGAGAGGACCCAAAAAAAGAGTGAAACATGCACAAATAAATATAACAAACATTCTTTATGACTGGGTAACAACAAGTACTCTGAAAAACAAAACAGAGCAAGAGGGAGAGAGAGGCTTGGACAGGGAAGACCTCTGAGAAGGCAGTAGGTCAGCCACAGCAACCAAAGTGACGGCAGGAACAGCAAAAGCAAAGAATCCACCCTGGAAACCCAGAGCGTGTTCCAGGACCCTGAAGAAGGCCAGTGTGCTACAGCGGGATAAGTGAGGGAGACAGGGGAAGAGCGTGCAGAAGGAAGGACAGCCTGGCCACACAGGCCCTCTGGGGGCCACTTAGGGACTTGGGCCACCACGGCACAGCCACATGCAAACTGAAGGCATCGGTGTGGGTGGCTCAAGTCTGAGGCCCTTGCTGGATCCAGAGAAGAGGTGATCGGGGCTTGGACGCCGTGGTGATGGAAGTGGAGCGACAGCGGGATTGTAGACACACCTTGAAGGGACAGTCAACAGGATTTTCCAGTGGAGACAAAGAAGACTCAAAGGTATGAATTTCTACAAAAGTAACTTTTTTGACAAAGCAGATTTGGGGTTCAATGAGTTCTAGCCTTTACGTGGAAATGCGAGGACTGGTTTCTCAACCCCAGTCCTGCCAACATTCTGCACTGGATAATTCTTTGTTGCACGAGACTCTCCTGCACACAGTAGGATGTTTAGCAGCATCCCAGGCCTCTACTCATTTGATACCAGTAGTACATCACCCCTCCAATTATGACAACCAAAAATGTCTCCAGACGTACATGGATGTTCACAGCGACACTATTTCCAATAGCCATCCAAATGCCCATCTACAGATGAATGGGCAAACAAACTGCAGTCTATCCATACAACAGAATATTATTCATCCACAGAAAGGAATGAAATACCGATACATGCTGTAACAGGGATGAACCTCGAAAATATAATGCTAAATGACAAAAGCCAGATACAGAAGTGTGTATGGTGTGTGGTTCGATTTATATGAGCTATCCAAGCTGGGTAAATCATAGGGACAGAATGCACACTGGAGGTTGCCAGGAGCTAGAAAGAGTGAAAATACAGAGCACCTGCTTGATGGGGATTGGTTTCCTTTTAATTGAACATGTTTTTAAACTAGATAAAAGTGGTAGTTGTGCCGGGCATGGTGGCTCACATCTTTAATCCCAGCACTTTGGGAGGCCAAGGCGGGTGGATCACCTGAGATCATGAGTTCAAGACCAGCCTGGCCAACATGGCGAAACCCCGTCTCGACTAGAAGTACAAAAATTAGCTGGGTGTGATGGTGGGCGCCTGTAATCCCAGCTACTCAGGAAGCTGAGGCAGGAGAGCCACTTGAACCCCGGAGGTGGAGGTTGCAGTGAGCTGAGATCATGCCACTGCACTCCAGCCTGGCAACAAGAGCGAGACTCTGTCTCTAAAATAAATAAATAAATACAGTGGTGGTTGCATAACATTGTGTATGTGGCCAGTGCCATTGAGTGGTTCACATTAAAATGGTTAATTTCATGTTATATGAATGAATTTCACCTCAATTAAAAAAAATATATATATATATATACCAAGCAAAATAAAACATATCTACAAAGATTGCCAAATGTCCCTGGAGAAGAAAAATTGCCCTTGGTTGGAAACCAGTGGTTTAGACCCAACTCTGTCCAGACAGATCCTGAACCAGAACCATAGCCTGGAGGCCTTGGGGGAGTCCCTTTGGGGCTGTGAGCCTCTGCTCCCCGCTTCAGAGAGGTTCCCAGGGCTGTTGGCTGCTAAGGGTATTTCCATACAATCACTAAGAGGGGTAGCAGGGGAACTTTCCATACAATATATCACCAGGGAAGGTATTCACAATAGCAGATAGACTTGCTGAGCAGCATGAGGTTACAGTGGTTACAGGTACTGGGAACACTGGGAACCACTCTCAACGGCTCAAAGCTTTGAGTGCAGCATGACCCGGTAATGCACCTGAGGGGCCGAGGCAGGGAGGGTGAGGCTCAAGAGCGCTTGTCAGGTTTGCAGCTAAGATGGAGTCAGTTAGGCTAACCCAGGTTAGGTTACTACAACACAAAGCCATTCAGAGCATTCTGGTGGTACCATCCGGCAGGCTCAGAAGAAAAGTTTTTCCAGTTAGGGCCAAAAGAAAATGTGGCGTATGTCTTTCAATTGCCTGCTTTGGAAATCCACCAGCCAGACACGAGGCCCAGGTGGCCTGTGAGGTGGGTACAGCAGGAAGGTCCTTACCAACAAACGCACCGCGTCCCCCAGGACAGGACTACCGAAGACCCGAGACATTGGCTGTGCCAAAGTCCTCCCTTGGTCCTTGGGCTGCTCCATGGTTCCCTCAGAGCCCGAGAGCCACAGAGGTTGCGGTGGGAAGATGTCACTGTGTGCCCAGAGGCACAGGTGGGTGCCCTAGGGTGGGAAGTGGGCAACTGCTGAGCACCTTGCTGGGCCTGCTGGTGTAGGAAGATGAATTTGATGTAAGGAACTCGGCCGACACCACTCTGCCAAAAGGTGGGTGTTCTGAAGCATGGCTCTGCCCCAACAGTCCTGGTGGGCAGGCTCAGCGGGGAGGGTCTCCCAAGCCAAGAGTTGCAAACCCAGCCCCAGCCCCCACGCCACCTCACCTACTCACACTTATTGGGGGTGATGTCAAAAGCAGCCTCGGGAAGAACGCTCCCTCCTCACCAACTCCCTGCACAGCACTCCCATCCTAGGGAGTAGGACCCGGAAATGGAAACACATCCCTGTCGGCATCCCAGCTCAGGGACCTGCCCTCTGCCATGGCTGGACGTTGGATGCTTTCTGCTTATTCTACTTCGATCCTGTCAAAAGTCACTGTGACATCTTCAAAAAGGGACAGAAAAGGGTCGGGATGAATGGGGCTAAGTGTTTCCTTCAGTTTGGGTCCTGTTATGACGGAATGTTTGTGTCTCTCCAAAGTTCACAGGTGGAATCCCTAAAGCCCAGTGTGACGGGTGTGGAGGTGGGCTCTTTGGGAGGTGATTAGGTTTAGATGAGGCCATGCAGGTGGGACCCTGATGAGGAAACCGATGTCCTTATAAGAAAAAGCAAGAGAGCTCTTTAATCCCTCCTTTCTCTCTCTCTCTCCCCCACTCCATGTTTACACACACACGCACACACAGAGCAAGATCACATGAAGACACAGGCTATCTACAAGCCAGAAAGAAGGCTCTCACCAGAACTCGGCCATGCCGAAAAGTATTTTCTCAACTCTGTAATGTATCTACTCCCTGTTCCTTGGCACGTAAAGCGGTCATGGGCTCTGAGCATCCCTGAGGATCTTGCATCCCAGAAATACTGAAAGAGCAAACAGTCTACCCAGGATGGAGTTCACAGGCATCTTTAGCACCTGTTCGCCCCCTTCCTAGGCCATGAAACTTCCCCCTGGGGCCTGGTCTCTGACCCCAGCCCCAGCCCCAGCCTGTTTCCTCCAGTGGCTTCCTGGCCTCCATACCTGGCGCTGGTTGCCTTCTTCCTGTAGCCCTTCCCAGTGGGCCCTCTGCCTGGGCTCTAAGTAACCAGCGGGCGAGCTAAAGTGGGAGGTGGTGAATTCAGGGATGAATGACTCCTGGCTGCTTCACATAATTCCCCTCTGTAGTGGACAAATTTGCAGTGGGACACAATTTGTGTCCCCAGTAGATATGCTGAAGTCTCAGCCCCTTGTACCTGTGGATGTGACTTTTTAAGGAAATAGTCATCGGGTTAAGGTGTCATACTGGACATGTGATCCAACGAGTGGTGTCCTAAAAGGAGAGGGAGGTCTGCAGGCAGAGACACAGGACGGGCAGTGGCGTGAAGATGAGGGTGGAGACGGGAGCCCTGAGGCCACAGCCAAGGAGCACCGAAGGCAGCAAGCACCCTTAGAAGCCGGAGGAGAAAGAAGGAGCCTCCCCTCCTGCCCTTAGAGGGGGCACAGGCCTGCTGACACTGCCATCCCAGTTTTCTGGGGTCTAGAAATGTGAGAGAACACATTTCTGTGACTTCAAGTCACCCAATTTATGGTAATTGGTTACAGCTGCCCCAGGAAACTAATTCACACTCTGTGTCCTCATCGGCGCATTCATTAGAATGTCAGTCACCTCCACCAAAGAACAAGTAATGTGGGAATGTGGAAACATCTGGGGGACGTAGAGCTTCTGATGCCCCTGAGACCATGTCCCTCACGCCACCCACACCACACCTGTGCTGGCCATGTGCCCACTGCTGGGATCCTTTCACCCGGCCACCACCATCCCTGCTGGGTCCCCTGTGCAAAGCTCCATGATCCTGCGAGGCCTGGCTCCTCCTCCACGAGATCAGTGCCAGCACCTCCCAGACACAATTCACCCAACTCCCTGACCTGGCCTGCCTCCCTCAACCCGTCTCCACCCCTGCACACCCCTGTCTCCGAAGAAGCTGGCATGAGTGTCCCAGCACCAGCATTGGCACATCCTGCAGACAAGCTGCAGAGTCTGTGGAAGCTGGTGTCACCCCACACCCTGCTCCTGTGGCCTCGGCGGCCTGCACTCTCCTGGCCCTCTTGTGGGCTCTTCAGCACTCCTTCCCCTGAGCCTAGGACCTCCCAGGCTAGAGCTCCAGTAGGACCTTTCATCACCTCACCCTGTGCTCTGAAGCCTCATTCTCTCCGTTCTGTCATGAAAAGCTGACCGTTCCTAGAAGGCATCGCATCGCCTGGAGTCCTCCTTTCTCTCCCACACCCGGTTCTACCAGTGCTGGGGGAGTGAGGCCGAGTCCCCCTTACCTCTCACTGTGTACCTGAACCCAGGCTCAGCTGCTCATCACTCAAAAGCCAAAAGTCAAGAGATAAGAGTTGGTGGGAGGAAAAGCAGTTTTATTCAGACTGCCAGAAAGCAAGATGGTGGCCGTATAGCGTCTAAAAGCACCACTGGAAATCAGTTCATATTTCAGGCTCTCTGCAGGTTAAGGGGGTCGGGCATGGGGAATGGGAATTGGGAGCAAAAGGGAACTCACAGCTGCAGAGCCCGGGGCAGCAGGGAGAGTCCGAGCAGTCGGGGAACGCATCTGTGCTGGGTCAGGTCGTCCTGCTCCCTCCACAAAACGTAGTTGTTCACATACTTTCCCTTTCACCCCAGAGTTAGTTTTTAGAACTCCTCGACTGCTGTTTTTGCATATTATCTCAGTGCTCTAAAATTATCCTAGCCTACACTCAGGAATGGGTAGAGATCCCTTAGACAAAAATGGAGTTTGTTATGTCAGTTCTTTTGCAGTTTCACTGTGACAGCTGCCCCCGAAGACCCCTGCCCTGCCCAGGCCCTCGGAGCTCTGTGCCCTCTTGCCTCCGCTGTCCCATGCAGCCTGCTGTGTGAAGTGGGCTTCCTGGCTGGCAGCTTCAGCCTTCCCTGAGACCCGGTGAGGAATGCTGAGTCTCAGGCCCCGCCTCAGCCCTGACACTCAGAACCTGTATTTATCAAGGCCCCAGCGGTCTGCACCTGCAGACTGTGTGCCATGCACACTGCCACCTCCTCCACAGTTTCCGAGGACATCAGCACCCACGTCATCACCCACGTCCACACTCCTGGCAAATCCCCAAGTCAGTTAAATCCAATTTCCCCAACTCTGCTCCTATGTCTGGGCATCTGAATATAGCTAGAAAAATAGCACTCACCATGCCAGCCTCATTCAACCTCACGGCCAGGGACATCCACTGGGCCCCAGCACTGCCCAGCACCCAAACTCATGGTTCCCCAGGTCTCAGGCTCCTCCTGTCTCCGCTGCGACTCTTCCCACTCTCACTGACCATCCCACTTCTTACTTCATTGAGAAAGACAAAACCGGCCCTGCCACAGAACTGACGACCTGTTTGCACGTGCGCTCCTCCTCTGCCTTCAGTTCCCATTTCCCACAAAGGAGGCTGAATTCACTTGTGCATGGGATCCCACCTCCTCTTTTTTTTTTTTTGGAGACTAAGTCTCGCTCTGTCGCCCAGGCTGGAGTGCAGTGGCGTGATCTCTGCTCACTGCAACCTCTGCCTCGCAGGTTCAAGCAATTCTCCCTGCCTCAGCCTCCCCAGTAGCTGGGATTACAGGCACCTGCCACCATACCCAGCTAATTTTTGTATTTTTTATTAGAGATGGGGTTTCGCCATGTTGGCCAAGCTAGTCTCCAACTCCTGACCTCAGGTGATTCACCCATCTCACCTTCCAAAGTGCCACCTCCTGTTTTACACCCAAGGACTTCACTTCACAACCAAGCCTCAGCACTGGACCAATTGAGACTCAGTGCGGGGTTGACCGAGCCCTGGAGCAGGGATGACCGAGTCCCAAACCTGCTCCTTCCCTTCCCTTTCCCCTCCAGCTCCCCGCAGTGTAGGCTTCACTGTATGCAGCAGCCACGAGCCCTTCTCTTCCCCGCTCCAGGCCACTTGGGGCAAATGGCCCTTTCAGCCCAGATCAGCTGTTTGGTCCCTGAGGAAGCTGGACATTTTTGGTCTGGGCCCAGGTACTTCAGAATCTGACCTCCAAATCCAAGCTTTTCCCCCTCGGTGCAGAAGACTCTGCTCCTTCCTTTCCCTTTTTTCAGTTTGTGGAACCTAAATGGGCTCCCCCGATACTTCCACCCCCAGCCATGAAGGCTGAGGACCATCTGTTGGCTCTACGGACCTCCAGGTGGCTGCTCTGTGCAGGCCTGGGTGCCTCAGTCCTTGGAGACTATCTTTCCCTAAATTCCCACCTGTCTACTGTAGCTACTCTGGTCTTTTCCTAAGAGCTCCTAAATTCCTTCACCCTCATTCTTTTCAGGTTCCCAACTCCAAGGCTCCCAACCTCCAGTATGAACCACCACAGTTAGCATAGTGAGTGTCTGCACTCCCAGCTCACAGACTGTGGTCTCCCTGGTGTCCTCATTGTTGGGGGAACTTCAGGTCAGTTACAAGCATCCTGGGAAGGAGGGGAAGAGGGAGGCAGGAGGAGGAAGGGAAAAGCCAGGCAGATCCGACGTGAGGTACATTATGACGCAGAAGCGTCAGCCAAATGGCTCAGGTCAGTTTCATCTTTTCTGACCTCCATTGAGTCTAGAATGATCTGCACTGGTTTTGTTGGTTGGCAATCTGCAGCTTCCTTTTTTTTCCTCTAACTTCCCTGCCCAGGTGGATTCACATGAAGGAATTCTTGCATCTGGCTTCTCTCTTGGTTTTCATTTGTCACATTAAATGTAGACAGAAGCTGGCCCACAGGCAAGGCCTAGAGCAGATACCTGCCAAATGACCCCAGCTGATACGGTTTGGCTGTGTCCCCACCCAGATCTCATCTTGAATTGTAGCTCCCATAATCCCACATGTTGTGGGAGGGACCCAGTGAGAGATAATTGAATAACGGAGTCAGTTTTCCCCATACTGTTCTCATGGCAGTGAGTAAGTATCACGAAATCTGATGGTTTTATAGGGGGTTTCCCCTTTCACTTGGCTCTCATTCTCTCTTGCTTGCTGTCATGTAAGACGTGTCTTCCTTCCCCTTTGCCATGATTATAAGTTTCCTGAGGCTTTCCTGGCCATGTGGAACTGTGAGTCAATTAAACCTCTTTCCTTTATAAATTACCCAGCCTCAGATATGTCATTATCATCAGTGTGAGAACAAGCTAATCCGCCAGCCTAGCCAGACCCCTGCTCCAAGGGGCATAAGAAGAAAACAAGAGAGATGAGCAAGGCCTTCTACTTTCCTGCCTCCCGCAATATTCCTGTCCATGGAAGGGGGCGGCGTCAATGAATACGGATTACTACTGAGCCTTTCCACCCACCAGCATCCAAGGGTATGTCAGAGAAATAAGAAGATCATATCAAAAGGAAGCTGTTTGCCCAAGAAGAAGAGATCTTCACTTCACTTACTGGGCTTTGTTCAAAGCTACAGTAGAAAAGGGAAACTTGCAATTTGGAAAATCATAGGGTCCAGCCCTATAGGGTCCAGTGAGTCCCTCCCTGCTGGTGTGGAGATGAGAAATTAGAAATAAAGTCACATGACACAGAGATGGAGAAAAGAGAGTTTGGGCCCAGGGGTCCACTGCTACCCAAAGCCTGGAGACCAGCAGTGGCCCCGAGTGCCTGGACACTCTGACTTCTACTGAGTACAAGGCAGAGGGCAGGGCAGGTAGGATGAGGTCATGATGGTCAGTGACAGGGTCAGGTAAATCGCGTGTCTTGGAGACAGGGGGCCCAAGACTCTGAAGAAGCCGAGGCGAGGAGAAAACCTAGGGCGTCAGCACTTCTTTCATACTTGTCAAGAAATAGCAAGGTCACTATGATTTATGTTACTATTACTAATTCTTATCTTCTAAGAAAAAGAGGAAGCAGGTGCAGAAGCAGAACCTGAGAGTCACCATGGAACGTGACCTCCGAAGCAGTGTCACATAGAGATAATTAAGTCCCGGGATGTCTGCGGGCCTCCCTGACAGCTGTCAGGCTTACCACAAGAGCTTGGAAGAGCGGAGTTTTCTCCTCACTCCTCCGGGGAAGGAGACGTCTCGGCCATCTTGGACGCCTCCTTCCCTGGCTGGCTAAACGGCAGGCGCTTTCACAGCACTGACGCTGTCGCACAGCCGAGGCGTCCTCCAGCAGCCCTTTGCAGGCGTGACAGAGGACTTAGAGCATCTTGCCTTAGGGTCACCTCTTTTCCAATGCCACTTCAGTCCCATGCTTCTTGGCCTGTATAAATATATACACATACATATATGATTATAGATGTGTATACAGTTGTGATTACATATGAATAGCTATGTGATTATATGATTATATATAGGAATACCTATGTAACTGTGTCTCTAACTTGTTCCTAATTCTATGTTTATCTGAGAGCAGGCCGAGGCTTCAGGCCCTTGCCTCGGTTCTTGCGCTCTTGCGGGGTTTCCTCCCCACAGAAACTGTTGGGGGAAAATTCCCTGCATGTTCCTTTAAGAGTCTCATTTTTAATAAAAGTATTCTCTCGTTTCTTCTGCGGCTGTTCTGTAAAATGTATCATCAGAGAGGAGCCTCCATAACCTTGACATCACCTTTTTATCAGTTCTCAGCATTTTTCAAAGACCTCATGGATATAAATACTTTACAACAACTTTTTTTATTGCATTCTAAGCACGAACAAGTTTCCAGAGAAATCTGTGAGGTCCGTGACCTCCAATGTAGCTACGAGCGATAGGTAGAAGATGAAATGGCTTGTTCCAAGTCATAAAGCGAGCAGCAGCAAAGCCGGACTTGGGCTCTGTCCCTTCCAGGCCATTTAATCTACTGCCGCTTTCAAAGTGTATTCCTGCCCAGATCTAGAAAACATCTCAGACGAACGGGGAAGGCCTGAGACACGAACCCTGAGCAATACTCGCAGCTGAGGCGGAATGTCTTCTCCCTATCCGACTTGCAAACGCTTGCCGTCTTCCTCCAAAACCTCAGTCTCACAATTACGTTTCAGCGGTAATTTCACAATTGTGCGTGTGCTGGCTGGGCTTGGCTCTCTCCCCTCTGGCTCTGTACACCATGGTTTACTCTGGAACCCATCCTAATGCAAAGAGAGAAGAGCTGGAACAAGAGCAGGTGAGCTCCTGCACGCAGCCCGCCGCGCCGACCGCCTAGCGGGCTTCCTCCTCCCTCTTTTTCATCTCCCGTATCTAGTCCTTCCAAAAATTCGGTGAATGCTGCCTTTGAAATGACTTTTTAGAAACAGCTTTATTGAGATACGCAATACACTTTACCCACTTAAAGTGCACAATTCAATAGTTTTTAGTATTCTCGGATATGTGCGACCACAATCAATTCTAGAACATTTAATCACCTCAGAAAAGAAATCCTGTCTTTAGCCACGCCCCAGCCCCTCAGCCGCCCCGACTCCTAAGCACTCACTTCCCTACTTTCGTCTCTGTAGATTTCACTATTCCGGACACGTCGTATAAATGGAATTACACAATGTTTGTCATTTTCCGACTGCCTTCTTTTGCTTAGCTTAATATCTTCAAGGTCTGTCCGTGTCGTAGCACGGATCAGCATTTCATTTTTCAAGGCCAAATACTATCCCACTGTATCGGTAGAACACACTTTGTTTAGACACCCATCAGGTGACAGACACTTGGGTTCCTTCCACCCTTTGGCTATTATGAATAATGCTGCTGTAACTTGTAATGTGTGCAAGTTTTTGTGCAGACATATATTTTCATTTCTCTTGGGCTTGTACCTAGGAGGGGAACTGCTGGGCCTTACGGCAACCGTGCTGAGTCCTCGGAGAGACGACAGCTGGGTTTCTGAAGTGGCTGCCCCGTTCTGCATTCCCACCAGCAGTGTATGAGGATTCCGATTTCACCATGAAGTGACTTGGATTTTTTTTGGGTTTTTTAGACAAGTTTCACTGTTGTTGCCCAAGCTGGAGTACAGTGACACCATCTCAGCTCACTGCAACCTTCACCTCCCAGATTCAAGTTATTCTCCTGCCTCAGCCTCTCAAGCAGCTGGGATTACAGGCACCCGCCACCATGCCTGGATAATTTTTGTATTTTGGGTAGAGATGGGGTTTTGCCATGTTGTCCAGGCTGGTCTTGGACTCCTGACCTCAAGTGATCCACCCGCCTCAGCCTCCCAAAGTGGAAATGACTTTTAACTACACCAAATACTCATTCCTGAAGCCGCTATCCAAGCCCAGGCCCTCCAACTTCATGACTGCTGTTCTGGGCTCCATATCCTCCCCCTGTAGTCCACACCAGCAGCAGGGCTGCCGTCCTGCTGTCCCCACACCAACATTGGTGCAACCCCCGAATAATATTCAGGGTAGAGCGACTGCTGTCACCGGGGAGCCTCCATCATCCAGTCACAGCAAACCTTCCCCTCCCAGCATGAGCCTTTGCCTCTAGCCCGTACCCGAGGTCCCCATGTCATGCCCCAGAGCAAGCCATTCCCAGCCTCTCAGAAGCCTCTCATGCCTTCTCAACACCTGCTCCCCAAAAGTGACCACCATCCTTGCTCTCTACGGCGTGGGAGTTCTGGCCACCGCAGTGTGCGTTCCTTGGGCTGCTCCTTAGCTTTATTCTGGGCTCAACCCCTCACTGGCTCCCTTTGATGAGTCTGCTCCCTTCTCCGCCTATCAAGGGCTGCTCCCCTCATTGTTCCAGTGCACACCATTCCACATCCATGAGGAGTGGCAAAACTGCTCCACCAATGACCCCTCCCCTCTAAACTCCGACTGCACCATTGGGCTTTCCATTACATGTCCTTAAATAGTATTGCACAAATACGTCATGGTGTCAAGATAGTTTTTGGTCTCCTGAATATCATGGCAGCCCCCTGGGGGGTAAAGACTATGTCCTGTGGATCCTCCCTGGTGGGGTTTGGAGAACGGGCGTAGTAGGTCTGCAGTGGACATTTATTGTGTTGCATTCCACTGCAGGGAGCTCCATGTTGCAGTTGGAGCCGCTCAGCAGCTGATGGGCAGTCTGGTGATGATCTGGGAAGCGTGGAGTATGGGTGTGGGAGGGGTCTGTGGTCCCAGCTTCCCCCTCGCATGGTACGGTGAGGACTGAGGCCGAACGTGACCACAGGCTTGGCCCAGGTTACGCAACAGGTGACTCATCCAAGGCTGAACAGCTGGTAACCTCAGCTCACTGCCTGTTCCCTGGCTGGACGCTCAGAACACTGTGCCGGCCCCTTCCCAGCCCAGGAAGCCCCATGATCCGCCAGGCTAGCACACCTTGCCGGAGCCCCACTGGCCTCCTCTGCACCAGCCAACTCGCCTCCTTCTGAGTCCCCTAAATACACAAATTGTGTCACTTCTCCAGGCCTTTGCCTGGGCTGTGCCTTCTGCCTGGAGGGCCGTCCTGCCTGGCCTTGCAGATCTGCTGTGCTGCTGGGCATCAGGGTCACCTCCTCCTGAACGGCCTGGCTGGAACAGCCACTGTCACTGAATGGACTCCTCAGACTCTGTGTGGTGTCTGGCATGAAGTGCTCTTTCTCGTGTGTTCACCTGCCCATGCCCCCACGCTGAAGGAAGCGCCTCCACGGGAACCGGTCCTCATCTGTGTCCCATAAACATCATACCCACAGCACATACAGCAGGCGTCTAACAGGTGATTCTGTGAAGGAAGCCAGTCACACTCTGCCATCTAGAGACATCACAGACAGATGCAGAGAAATGACTTCTTAGCAAGAAGATTCCGGAAGTGAAGCTGAAAGGGCTGACGGGGAGCAGAGGAGTGGCTCGGGCCGCAGCTCACAGTCACAAGGACATGACACCAGCCAACTGCTCGTGACTTCACACGAATTCTTATTCAGCACGGGCGGTGACCCTGTGTGGTACTCACCTGAGACACCTTTTACAAATAAGGAAACTGAGGCACAGAGGATTTGAAACCTGAGTGAATCACACAGCAAGCAGGCAAGGTCGCCGGTTCAAAGCCAGGCAGGCCCTTTGCCATGAGCCTCCTCTCTGCTGGTCTCTGCCATCTGCCTCCTTGTTTGCAAAATCAATAAAAGCATAAAAAATAAAAAGGGCTCAGGAAGCCATCCCGGGCTTCATTCTGAGCCCAGCCAACATCATCCGATTGCAGGCTCAGAGCTCTGGACCTTCTTTCAGCTCTGGCCCCACAATGCGTTTTCCTTTCACCGTTGGTTAAAAACAGGCATTCTGCAGTCAGCTGAAAGGAAGCCAAGGCTGAAGACACCTCTTTTGTTTGACATGCTCGCCTTGATGGCCCGGGAGAGGGGTGCTTTTGTACCCACCTGTCCCAGGGCTACACGTGAGACTCCAGACCTGTGTCTGGGGCTGCTGAGGGCAGTCTACCCTCCAGGACGCCAACATGGAGCGGGGTTCTCTGGGCATTCGCATTGGTCTGTGTCTGGGCATCAGTGGTTTTCACGAGCGCTGTTCAGCGTCACCACCTGGGGAGCTTATGAGCCCTCCCTAACCCATGGGCCTGGGCATCAGCATGTAAAGCCTCACCGGTGTGCTGTCAGCGTCAAGAGCCAGAGGCCGGACAGGCTCTAGCGCTCCCCTAACTCCGCAGTTGGAACATTTCTACATTTTCTATCCAGAAAAATGAACACCACTGAACTCCCCAATAGCTGCTCTTGTCTGGAAAGGGAGAGAAGTCAATAAATGTGTTCAATATTTATCCGCCATCTCCTGTGCGCAGAGCTCCATCTAACTACGGCAGGTGGACGGCGGGGAACCAGTCAGAGTGACACGGCCAGTCCCAAGCGGCCACAGGCCCCGAACACCTGCACAGCTCTCCACTGCTCCCCCATCGGTAAACGACAGTTCATAAATAAACATTTTAAGAAGTGTCATTTCAGAGGGATTGCCAAAAATGCAGAGAAGGCACTGATCTTCCCGAGACTCCAACCCTCCAGCACCTTTGGGCTGAGTGATGCTGGCATCCTGCGAGGGTTGAGGGAGGGAGGGGAAGGAGGGAAAGGAAAAAATGAGAGCAGAAAGGGGATAAAGAAGGGACACAGGAAGTAAGTCAGGGAGAGATGAAGGAAACGGAGGGAGGCAGGGAGGGATCTTATGAATGTTGGTTGCGGGAAGAGGCCGCTTGACCTTGGGGAGGGAGAAGGAGAGCGAAGGGAGCTGAAAGGGAGGTTTTTTGTTTGTTTTGAGACAGAGTCTCCCTCTGTCGCTCAGCATGAAGTTCCGTGGCACAATCTCAGCTCACTGCAACCTCCGCCTCCAAGATTCCAGTGATTCCCATGCCTCAACCTCCCCAATAGCTGGGATTATAGGCATGCGCCACCACGCCTGGCTAATTGTATTTTTAGTAGAGAGGAGGTTTCGCCATGTTGGCCAGGCTAGTCTCAAACTTCTGGCCTCCCAAAGTGTGAGAGGGAGATTTTGTGTACACACACACACACACACACACACACAGAGCAATTGGTATAATGTGATCACTTTTATAGATCAGTATAGAATCATACAAACCTGTGTGCACATGTGAAAATAAGAATCCAAGAAGGAGGAGGGAGGAAGGGAGGGAGGGAAGGAGGGAGGAAGGGAGAGAATGACATCAAGCCTGCTGAAAGGGTCCCCGCAAGGACATCTGGTCTCACACATCTCACGAGGCAGGACTGGGGTCTCTTCAAGGCTAGAGGAGGAGACAGCATCTCCACACCCACACCAGTAAGCAGAGCCGAGCTGCACGCAAGATCTGCTGACACTCCTTGCAGCCCGGCAAGACATTCCCCGACTCCCACCCCCCACTGCCCCCAGCCCGGCCTGGCCCCTGTCCTCCTCTCTGGCTCAGAAGCTCAGTGCTGTGAATGAATGAGACTGGATTCAGCTTCCTTAGGAGTCCTCCTCCGCTAGAGACGTGGGTGCGCCCTCAAGTTCTGCTTCACTTACAGATGCCCAACAAGTACAGGATGCTTTTCCCTCTTCCACGGTAGGACAAGGGCCCTTCACCTGGCTCACCCTAAAACACTTGGGGAGAGCTTGGCTCCTTTTCAGATCCAGGGGGTGGGAGTGGAGCCCAGGATGCCAGGGTCTCCTAGGGGCAGCAGGGCCACGCTACCTCCCACAGAACATCAGGCATGGAAAGCATGAATACACAAATTTGCATGGTGGAAGAGATTGGGCTGTACTGAAAAAAGCCCCACGCAGCTTTTGGAATTCTCTTTGTTGTTCTCCATTTCCTTCATTTGAGTCTTATATTAATCCTCTCTCTTTTAATTTCTTAAGGTTTACGTTGCTATTTTGCAAAACTTGTAAAATGAATTCCAGGTATTCTTATTTCTCTACTTTAATCGTGAAGCATTAGAGATGACACATTTCCTGAAAGTGTTATTCTCACTCTGTCCCACTGATTTTAGCAAGAATTTTTCTCTTTTTATGGTTTCTACATAGCAATTTTCCTTTTAATTCTTTTTTGACCCAAGAGGTATCAAGAAATGTGTTTCTTATTTCCAACTCTCTTAAGTTATTTATCACGACCTATTTCCAACTTCCCTGGTTTACGATGAGAGACTGCAGCCTGTATGCTTTAATTTTCGGGATGTATTACAATTTTCTTTCTGGCAAAACACTGTTTTTATAAGTGTTCCTCAGACCTAGGGGGAGAAAATGTGGCTCTTTTTTACTTATTACATCAAATTTCCTCATTGCATTCTTTAAATCCTCAATATTCTGCTTATTTTTGGTATTAATTAGATATAATTCTGAGAAAGGTAAATGGAAATTCTTCACTCTCCATTGTATTTTTTTCTTTTTTTCTTTCTTTTTTTTTCTTTTTCTTTTTCTCTTTTTTCAGTGTCATGTGATACTATCTCCTTTGTATTTTCCATCAGATTCTTTCTGCATCTTTAAGGGTTTTGTTTTTTGTTTTTTTGTATTTCTTCTTTTTTTTCTTTTGAGATGGAGTTTCGCTCTTGTTACCCAGGCTGGAGTGCAATGGCGCCATCTCGGCTCACTGCAACCTCCGCCTCCTGGGTTCAGGCAATTCTCCTGCCTCAGCCTTCTGAGTAGCTGGGATTACAGGCACACGCCACTGTGCCCCGCTAATTTTTTGTATTTTTAGTAGAGACGGGGTTTCACCATGTTGACCAGGATGGTCTCGATCTGTTGACCTCGTGATCCACCCGCCTCGGCCTCCCAAAGTGCTGGGATTACAGGCGTGAGCCACCGCGCCTGGCTAAGGGTTTTTACTTTATGTATTTCTGCTCTATTGTTCGCTATATTATTACATAATTTCACCAACTAAACCTTTTATCTTCACATAGCATTTAGTGTTTATCTTTGCACATGTAGCACTTTTAATCTTAAATCTGATATTTTCGATTATCCATTCATTATTAATGATATCACTTCCGATTCCTTTCAGCTAGAATTCCCTAATATCTTTTTGCCCATTTTTTTATCTCAAAACTTTCACTTTCATATTTTTTTTACTTTTCTTTTGACAGGATCTCACTCTATCACCAGGCAGGAGTGTGGTGATGTGATCACACCCCATTACTGCCTGAAACTCCTGGGCTCAAGCAATCCTCCCACCTCAGCCTCCTGAGTGTCTGGAACCACAGGTGCATGCCTCCACACCCAGCTAATGTTTGTACTTTTTTGTAGAGATGGAGTTTCACCGTGTTGCTCAGGCTGGTTTTAAACTCCTGAGCTCCAGTGATCCTCCTGCCTCGGCATCCCAAAGCGCCCAGCATGAGGCACTGCACCCAGTCAAAACTTTATCATTCTAAGTGTGTTTCTTGGGTTTTGTTTTTTAACTCTATCACATAATCTGTCCTTTAATGGTACCTTTAATGGTGGAAACTGCTCAACTCTCATTAAGTGTAAAGGCTAATGTTCTTGATTTCATTACTTCAATCGTATTTCCTTAGTACTTACTTAGATTATTGTTTTCCCCGCCTGGGGAGTTTGGGGAGTGAGTCAGCACCTAGACCAGCTCCCTAAGCCTTCCAACCTGCATCTGCCATCTCCCTCTCATTCGCTGCAGGCTCTGGGGCTTGGCAAGCTGGCTGTCTAGACACTAGAGCTGTGGCCAAGACGAGCCTTTCAGAAATTGTTTTTCCAAAAGAGCCTGTGGCATTCCTGGCAAAGATGAAAAAGAATGGCCTTTCTGCAGCACAGCTATAAATGCTCCAAAGAGCAATTGACATTGCAAACTCACTTCGTAGGGCTTCCCTCCAGCAGCCTTCAGAAGCTGGGTTTCCCTGGGAACCGTGCCTTGGCCTAGACAGTCCATGATGGCAACAAATTGAAGATATGAAAATTGCCTGGCTGCCAAACTTCCTCCAGGATGGTGCTGCGTGAATAGACAGGGACGTTCTCAGGGGGCCCTTGGGCTGAAGCTCTCAAACTGTGAGAGCTTGGGCAGCACCTGCTGGCATTCATGGGGGGCCTGGCAAGCCTCGTGGCTCCTCCCAGGGGCTGCTCACAAGGGGATCAGCACCCATTTCTCCCAGCCACAGGGGCATCAGAAACACTCACTTTTTCACAGGAAACAGTGTTGGCTCCGAGGAGGTTGGGGGTCCATTGGTAAGGAATAGGGAGTGCACCCTGCACAGGCTTGCAGCAGCGTCTGCCCTGACCATGAAGAAGGCCCCTCAGAAGGAGATGGAGACCCTTGATGCTGCAGTGGGGCCAAGGCCACTAGGCTGCATGAGCCACGGAGTGAATGTGGCCAGGAAGGGTGGGCAGGAAAGCAAGTGATGCCCCCATGTTGCCAGAGGAAGGAGAGCAAGAGCTGGAGGATGGGGAGAAGCATTTGTCTACTTAGGACAGTGAGGAGTGGGCGCTGTAACTTGGTGAGGGGAGGAAGCTGGGTAGATCCTTCAAAAGTCTTTGGGGAGATGGAACGTGGATGAGTAAAATCCTGAGGACAGTTGGGGGCGCTGTTAAGTCACACCCAGAAGACAGCAGGTGGCTGGGGAGGACCGAGGATGTGGCCCACCTGCCTCCACTTCCTGCCTGAGGAGGAGGTGAGTGCCGCGGAGTCGCCGGGAGCCGGAGCGACTTCCCAGTCTGTCCTGTGCAGCCTCGGCTTGGTGCGGCTTCTTCTGGTTCCTGAGGAGTCCCGTTTCGGGCCGGAACCTATGTGTGCTCTTTCAGGCCCAATCACAGCCAGCGACGAGGCTTCACCAGGAGCCTGCTGGGGACAGTTGCCCTCCCCTCCTGGAGTTCGGGACACAGCAGGTGCATTGAACTCTCCTGGGGGCACTGCAGCCAAGGATTCAGGCCCCCAGGGCCAGACACTCAAACGCAGACCGGAATTCCTCGCCCAAGCTCCTCCACCCAAAACCTCCTCCTCGGAGACCGTGGCCGAGGCACTTTCTCCAGACTAACTCGGAACTGTTCCATTTTTAGGCCCTCCACCTCCCCTCTCCCACCACAAGGTCCATAAAGAGGGAGGAGTCCTTAGTGTGGGGTCCCTGGGCCGTGAGAAAATTCCCCCATCCGTGCTGGTGCCCCTGACCCACAACTGGTACATTTCTTGGGGGGGATAAAATGAACCCCAGGAGCCTGTGCCTATCAGAGTCAGTGCATAAAGGATGGGTGGTCAGTTTCATTGCGGCTCACTGTCCTAACTGACCTCCTCAACACCCAATTGCATAACAGTCTCCTTGTTCTGCTGTGAACCAGGGCCTCTGACCTCTCAGCGGGAGCAAGTGAGAGAGCTGGAGAGAAGGAGACTAGAAACCGGCCTCAAAAGGGGCGGGTGGCACAGCTGAGCCCCATGTCAGGCATTCAAGTCACTCAGTAGACAGAAGCAGAGGCCCCTGCACTGCCCGCTTTCAAGCCACATCCCACCTGAGCCCTCGTGGAAATGCTTGTTCCCTGGAGTGCACTTGTTTCCTTCTGTCTGTGTTCAGTTCCTATCAAGGCAGCCACGGCATGACCCCTAGGGCCAGTTTTTAAGAACAAGCCTTAAAAAAAAAAGAAGATTCTATTTCCTGTACCTTGAATCCAGCAGCAGCCGTGCTGTGAGAAAGCCCAGGCTACATGCAGAGGCCACACGGAAGTTCTCTGGTCAACAGCCTCGGCGGAGATCCTAGCTCACAGCCAGCACCAGCCACCAGGCGTGCAAGTGAGGACGCCTTTGAGACGATGCCTGTACCTAATTATCACACGACTATAATCACACAAGAGACCCCAAGCAAGGACCAGCCAGCCAAGTTCAGTAAACTCCCTAAAAGAGGGGAATAATATGAGTAAAAATGATAAAATTATCATTTTGCCTTAAGCCACTAAGTTTGGAGTGATGAGATATTCCGCAGTAAAAAGTGGTACAAATGGTAGACTAATAGGCATTGCTGAAACTGAAATTGAGTTCATCTCGTCCCTCTTTGAATCAAGCTACTCAGGCGCTCCACCTCTTCTTAGCAAAACCACTCTACTCTTACGAAAAATCACTTTGAATCTCTTTTGAGAGATACCACTGGGTAGCACCAATATTGTGTGCTAGGGTGGAAAGCAGTTAGATCATTTAAAGAGTCTTTAAATTTTAAAATGTCCATTTGCAAATATGCCCTAAAGGCCACTCATAATAAATATCTAAGTGAATCTATGCGCTTTGGTCATTAACACAGTATTTTCCACCAGATCCTTTCTTTGAGCAACATCAAACTGTTTGCTCAAGGACCCAATATTTGAGCATGAACAGGGTTGCTTTAATAATTAATCATTAAATAACTTCAATATAGAATATAAGTCAGAGTGAAACATGCACACATGAATACAAATGAACCAGGTCAATAGCATCACTGTGCAAAAGACCGCCCGATGCCAAGAAGGTTAATGTTTGCATGGCAGGAAGTCAGTTACCTCAAAACTCCTTAAAGAGGATCAGAACATGCCAGCCAATACCAGGGAATAGGCAAAGGGCAGCTTAATTGTCTGGAAAGAAACTTCTTTGCACATTAGCAGTCTCTTCCTCGAATGGTGAGCATGTACAAAGCAAGAGCGCTGGGCCTCAGCTATACCAAGCCCTTGAGAATACAATGTTCCTTCCTTATGCCAGAAAGACAAACTACAGCAGGTTCAGGAAGTTGTTGGCAGCTGCATGAAGCCTTTATCTAGACTCTCTATCTGAATCTAGGAGGAGCGCAGAACAAAAGATATATTTGTGTGGGGTGGGGGTAATCAGGATTGTTTACAAGACTTACATAGCATTGCATTGCAAGACCTTTAAAGTTTTTATCATACACCCCTTGAATCAGAAGTGGCTGCCAATATTGGAAGACGGATTTTGAAAGTAAAGCCAATTCACCAGATTAATCAGCAGTGCATCATTTGCTCCTAAGTTTCTTGACAGCTCTATTAAAATAAGGGGGTTTTTTTCTCTTTTTTCTTCTTTTTTTTTTTACATTGGACCTCAGATGCACAGAATTGGGGTCAACATAATCCTTAATTCAGGTTATGATATCATCATTGGTTCATTATTATTCTCTTTAGTAGGTGCATCTGTCTATCAAGAATGTTACATAACGAACATTCTTGAACCCACCAGCCAATCCAAGAGTGAGAACATTGCAGATAACTCACACCTATGTGCATTTTCCCCATTGATTACTTAAGCTCTTTCCCCAGAGGCAAACACCATCTTGAATTTGGGGATTATTATTTCTTTTCTTTTTCTTTTTTTTAAAAAAAAGCATTATGGTATACCTATATATGCCTAAGCATATTTTGTTTAGCTGTGCATTTTAAAAAACATATATCCTAGCCAGACCACTTAGGCAAGAAAAAGAAATAAAAGGCATTCACATCAGAAGGAAAGAAGTAAGCTTGTCAGTTTTTGCAAATGGTACAATCTTATATGTAGAAAACCTAATGACTGCATGCGCACAAATGTGCACACACAAAGCTGCTAGTACTAATAAACAAATGTATTACAGAATACATAATCAACATACGAAAATCAGTTGAATTTCTATACACTAACATTAAACTATCTGAAAAGGAAATTTAGAAAATTCCATTTACAATAGCACCAAAAAGAATACAATACTTAGAATAAGCATAACTAAAATGGTAAAAGACTTGTACATTAAAAACTACAAAACATAGATGAAAGAAATTAAAGAAAAGACCAAGAAAATGAGCAGACATTTTATGTTTATGGATTGGAAGATTAAATATTGCTAAAACATGTATACTACCCAAAGTGATGTACAAATTCAGTGCAACCTTATTGACATACCAATGATATTTTTTACAGAAATGGAAAAAAAATACAAATTCATTTAGAACAACAAAGGATCCTGAATAGCCAAAACAATCTTGAGAAAGAACAAAGCTGGCATCACACTGCCTAATTTCAAGATATATTACAAAGTTATAGTAATTAAAACAGTATGGTACTGGCATAAAGACAGACACATAAATCGATGAAACGGAGTAGAGAATCCCAAATACAGTCAACTGATCTTTGACAATAGTGTCCAAACTATACAGTGGGGAAAGGACAGTCTCTTCCACAGATGGCACTGGGAAAACTGGATAACTGAATGAAGAAGGATGAAATTATACCATTACCTTACTTCATACAAAAAAATCAATTTAAAGTGAACTTAAGACTTAAATGTAAGAGCTGGAATTGTGAAACTCCTAGAATAAAACAGAGGAAAATCTTCATTACATTTATTTTGGCAATAATTTCTTGGGTATGACACCAAAAGTACAAGCAATGAAAGCAAAAATAGACAAATGGGACTACATCAAACTAGAAGTTTCTGCACAGCTAAGGAAACAATTAATAGAGTAAGAAGGCAGCCTATGGAATTGGAGAATGTGTTTTTAACAGTTATATATGATAAAGATTAACATCCAAAATATATAAGAAACTCCTTCAACTCAATAGTAAAAACACAAATAATCCAATAAAAAACTGGGCAAAGGACTTGAATAGACGTTGCTCCACCGAAGGTTTACAAATGACCTAGAGATATATGAAAAGATGCTTACTGTCATTAATCATCAGGAAAACGCAAAGCAAAACCACAATGAGATATCATCTCACACCTACTTGAATGGCTGGTATTTAAAAAAATGAAAAATTACAAGTGTTGGTGAGAATGTGGAGAAATTTGAACTTTTGTGTACTGCTGATGGGAATGTAAAATGGTACGGCCACTATGGGAAACAGTATGGAGTTTCCTCAAACAGTTAAAAACAGAAAAACAGAAACACCATATGAAATCCCTCTACTGAGTATATGTCCTGAAGAATTGAAATCGGGATCTCAGAGAGATATTTACATTTCCACATTTATTGCAGCATTATTCACAATAACCAAGATGTAGAAGCAACATAAACGTTAATGAAACAGAAATTATATGTACACACACACACACACACACACACACACAACAGAATATCAGCCTTTTGAAAAACAAATCTTGTCATATGAGACAACATGAAAGATACTTGAAGACTTCATGCCAAGTGAAATAAGCCAGCAACAGAGGGACAAAAACCGCATGATTCTATTTATTTGAGGTATCTAAATTAGTCAAACACATAGACAATTATAGTGGAATAGTTTGAATATCCCCTCCAAAACTTAAGCTGAAACTTAATATTGAGAGGTGGGGCCTTTAAAGGTAATTGGATCATGAGGGCTTGACCCATTCATGAATGAGTGGATTAATGGGTAATGAGCTACCCTGTGAGAGAAACTTGTAGCTTTAAAAGAGGAGGAAGAAAGACCTGAGATAGTACACTCAGCCCTCACCATGGGATTCCCTGCGCTGCCTTGGGACTCTGCAGAGCCTCCACCAGCAAGAAGCTCTTACCAGATATGGCCCCTCGACCTTGGACTTCTCAGCCTCCATAACTCTAAGAAGTAAATTTTTTTCTTTGTAAATTACCCAGTTTCAGGTATTCTGTTATAAGCAACAGAAAATGTACTAAGACAAATGGCAACCCCCAGGGGTTGGTGGAAGACGGAAATGGGAAGTTGTTATTTGATGAGTGTGAACTTTGAGTTATACAAGATGGCTAAGTTCTAGAGATCTGCGGTATAACGTTGTGCCTACAGTTCACAACATTGTATCGTACATTTAAGAATTTGTTAAGAGGGTAGATCTATATTAAGTGTTGTTATCACAGTTTTTAAACCTATATGAAAGAATATCATACTATATGAGTCTTTTGGGACCTGCCTTCTCGTGCGACATTATGTTACTATGATGCATCCATGGGTTGTATCTGGCTGTAGTTCACTCCTTTTCAATTCTGTATAATAGTTTATTATATGAATAGACTCAAGTCTGTATGGGCCTTTAGGATGGTTCCAGGTTTTGCTATTAAAATCAGAGCTGCTACAAGCATTCTTGTTCATAACCTACACGCATTTGCAAGCATTTCTCTTGGGTACATACCTACAAATGGAATTGCCAGATTGCAGGGTATGCTAATATTCAAATTTACAAGATTGATTTGCAAAATGATTGTGCTAATTGAAGTTCCCACAGTAAAGTATACATTAAATACATTCTTGATCCTTTCTTCTCCAATACTTGGTACTATCAGATTCCTTGGTTTTGTCAATCAAAATTTGGTCTGCAATGCTCTATTAGTGTGTGACTAGAGTGTCCCTGATTACTAGTGAGATGTGTCACTTCTTCATAGCTTATTGGCTCCCTGTATTTCCTCTTCATTGAAGTGCTTGTTCATGTACTTTACCCAATTTTTAAAAATTCAATTGTCTTTTTAAATTAATTTTTATGTTTGTTTTATATAGTTTGTGTTGGCACTATGTGCAGCAAATGTGTTTTCTTTAGCTTGCAAAACTCATCCATGTTTCAGAGTTTAGGCTTTTTGTGCCTCTCTTAAGAAAGATTTTCCTATCCCAGGATCAGGAAAATAACCACCTATATTTTCCTCTAAAAAGTTTATGTTTTGTTTTTAATATTTCAGAGTTTTATTGTGTATGTTGTAAGGTAAGAATCCAGTTTACTTTCTTCTACGTAAGCAATGGAAAACTAGCTTTTCCCACACCATTGAATACACAGTCTCCCCTTCAACCAGTGATCTTTCATCCCACTGATGTCATATATCAAGTGGTCCTACTCTGTGGTTCTGTTTCTGGGCTTCTATTCTGTGTCATTGCTCAATCTGTTATCCTTATACCAATGCCACACTGTCTTAACTACTGCAGCTTAATAAATAGGTCTCAAGTTTGATAGGCAAGTCCTCCTTCTCCATATTCTTCATTTTTAGAAGATTCAAGGCTATTCTTATCCCTTTGATCTTCCCTACACATGTTAAAATCCAGGTGTCAAGTTTATGAGAATTCTGTTGTGATTTTTACTGGCATTCATTTAATCTAGAGATCTTGGAAGAGAATTATCTTTATATATTGTTTCCTACTCATAAGCCCAAGATACATAACCATTTATTTGGTACTTCTTTAAAGTCTTTGTGTATACAAATTTTCTATGTGGGTCTCACAAATGGTTTCTTAGATTCATTTCAAGACAATCTGCAGCATTTTATTCTATAATTTTTTTGCTATTGACTTTTGTATATTGAGTTTATATCCAGTCACCTTGATAAATGTATAGTATTTATAATAATTTATAGAATTTTAGATTATCTCTATAGAAAATCATATCTCCTGCAAGTAGTGACAAATTTCCCTCTTTTTCTATCACATGCTATTAATTCCTTTTCCTATACAATGTCAAAGAGAAGCATAGTAATATGGGACATCCTTGTCTTGCTATTTTTAAAGTAGGTGCTTCCAATATTTTATCATTATAATGATTCTTTTTGTATATTTTTAGATAATTCTTTATCAGGTTAGGAACATTTACTGTTTCTTACTCCTAGTTTCAAAAGAATGTTTTTATTTCTCATTTTGAATGGATAATTTTATCAAATGCTTTTCCTATATCTACTGAGATAACTTCCTCTTTCAAAAAAGTAACAATTTTTACATTTTCCGATATTAAATCATCTTTGATTTCCTAGGCAATTTCTAGATAATAATTTTCATTTTTCTACCCTGTGGGGTGTAATTTGCTATTTTGTTAGGATCCATCCATCAATCTTCATAAGTGAGATGGGCTTATAATTTGGTTTTCTTGTTCTGTCCTTGTTTAGTTTGGGTTTTAAGGTCAGACCTGGCTCATCAAATGAGGGAGGAAAATTCTCTCAAATAAACTAAGTTTTCTCTTTTTTTTTTTTTTTTTTGAGATGGAGTTTTGCTCTTGTTACCCAGGCTGGAGTGCAATGGCGCCATCTCGGCTCACCGCAACCTCCGCCTCCTGGGTTCAGGCAATTCTCCTGCCTCAGCCTCCTGAGTAGCTGGGATTACAGGCACATGCCACTATTCCCAGCTAATTTTTTTTTGTATTTTTAGTAGAGACGAGGTTTCACCCTGTTGACCAGGATGGTCTCGATCTCTTGACCTCGTGATCCACCTGCCTCGGCCTCCCAAAGTGCTGGGATTACAGGCTTGAGCCACCGCACCCAGCCCAATAAACTAAGTTTTCTAAATTAGCTCATTGGCCTCCTCAAACAAACCTGTTCATCCCAGTGAGCAAGATGGTAAGGAATTCAAAATAGGACAAGAGGGGCATTTCATAGTTGTTAATATATGCGCAAGCATGTGTTTTTTCTTGTTTTGTTTTTGTTTTTGTTTTTGAGATGGAGTTTCACTCTTTGTTGCCCAGTCTGAAGCGCAGTGGCACGATCTCAGCTCACTGCAACCTCTGCCTCCCAGGTTCAAGTGATCCTCCTGTCTCAGCATCTTGAGTATCTGGAATTATAGGTGACTGCCATGACAACACTCAGTTAATTCTTGTATTTTTAGTAGAGAGGGGGTTTCACCATGTTGGCCAGGCTGGTCTCAAACTCCTGACCTCAGGTGATCCACCCACCTCAGCCTCGCAAAGTGCTGGGATTGCAGGTGTGAGCCACCGTGCTCAGCTACAAGCACATGTTTTATAGAGACTGAGTATGTCAGTGTTCCTCAGTCAGGACACAAATTAAAATCACTTGGGAATATTTTTTTAATTGGTTATGAGGGACCCACCAGGCCAATTATATTGAATCTCAGGGAAGTTGGGCCAAGTCATTGTGATTACTCAAAGCCTCTTGAGTAAGTCTAGTCTGTAGCCAGGGTTAGAAATGGTTTTCCATGTAGCAGTCTCACATACTGTCTGTCGTCTTATAATGGACAGTCCATCAGTTTATCAACCAATGAGCATTTGCCAACTGCTCGCATATTTCTGGAAACATAACAGGCTTGATGGAATTGCTATGTTATGGTTCCTGCCTCCATGTACAGGCTCGCTGAGAAGAAAGAGTGACCACCTTGGTTCCAGTTAGAGAACAATCGATTAAAACAATCTGTATGTTAACCATGATGCTGCTCACAGCATAAACACAGACAGTTGACAATATGTTATTGAATAAATTATGGCTCATTTATTCAATGAAACCTAGTCAGCTACAAGACGATGCTAACGATCTAATGTTCATGCAGATGACAAGACAGTAGGTGGTACAATCACATTTTGAGACACATCTTGATATAGAAAAAAAGTTAAAAGAGCAAATAACAGTATGAATTGCCCTGTGTTAAAAAGAATTGTTCAAAGGATACAAAGTTTTAGACAGGAGGAAGAAGTTTTAGTGATCTAATAATAATATTATATTGTATATTTCAAAATTGCTAAATGTTTCACCACAAAAAAAATGGTAAATATGTGAGGTGATGGATATGTTAATTAGCTTCATTTATTTACTCCACAATGTATACATATATTATAACATCACACTGAATCCCATAAATATATACAATATTTTTGTCAATTTAAAATAAAATAAGAATTATTTCTATTCGCTTTTATTTTTTTCCCAGCCTCCTTGCAATGCATTGGAATTTCTTATGCAATTAAAACGTGCAAAATATAACAAGAAAGAGTTATATAGTGGTTTATTTTATTTAAAGTCATTTTGTTACAAGGAAAATTTTTCTTGTGGCTCCAGCGCAGAGGAGCAGGGGTTTTGTATGGGACTTTCACATTAAGAACTGAACAAAGTCCAGTTAGCCTAGAACTAGAAGTCAGAAATGCAGGTCTAGTCTGCTCCAGTGTGACTTGCCATGGAGTGACCCAGGCTGTAGCCATGGCAACATGATCTTTCAAATACAGCGCCCATCCCTTGAGGCAAGTTCCTCCATCTTCCCAAGCCTTAGTTTGTTATGCACAAATAAAGACAGAATAGAACAACCTCAAATATATGTTTGAGAATGATATTTCTAGCAAAGTACCTGATGCATTCCAAACTTTCCCAAAATGTTCACTATAAAGTGTTTGCATCCTCACTGTTGAAGATGTGCAGCCAGACCTCAGCATGTCCGCAGCATGAGGCCATGGGGAGCCCGGGACCAGGACCCCCCGGGCATAAGTGCTGCCCATGGACTTGCAGAGTCATTCTGGGTCGAGGGCAGCATGCAATAGAATATTATCCAGCCATAAAAAGAAGTCAAATTCCAACACGTGCAACAGGAATGAACCTTGAGGACATCGCACTAAGTGAAATAAGCCAGTCACGCAAACAAAAAACAAATATAGTGACTCCACTTATATAAGACACCTAGAACAGGCAAATTCATGGAGACAGGAAGTAGAATAGCAGTGACCAGGGCGGGGCAGGGAGGGGAATGGGGAGTTATTGTTTAATAGCCTAGAGTTTCAGTTTAGGATGATGAAAATATTTTGAAACGGTAGTCATAGTGCACAACATCATGAATGTACTTAGCCCCACCGAATTGTACACTTAAAATGATTAAACTGCTCTGGGCTTGGCAGCTCACACCTGTAATCCCAGCACTTTGGGAGACTGAGGCAGGCAGATCACCTGAGGTAGGAGTTCTAGACCAGCCTGGCCAACATGGCAAAACCTCATCTCTACTAAAAATACAAAAATTAGCCAGGCATGGTGGCACATGCCTGTAATCCCAGCTACTCGGGAGGCTGAGGCAGGAGAATCACTTAAACCCGGAGGCTGCAGTGAGTCGAGATGGTGTCACTGCACTCCAGCCTAAGGGAAAGAGTCATACTCCATCTCAAAAAATAAAAATTAAACTGATAAATCATATATAATATATATGTTTATGTGTATACATATATATTTATACATATATATAGATATATAACTACAATAACAAAACTGAACAAACAAAAAATCCCACAAATTTATTATCTCACGGTGTCTGTGGAGCCAGGGACTTAGGAGTTCAACAGGCTGAAATGAAGGTGTCGGTAAACTGTGCCCTCATCAGGAGGCTTCATTGAGGAAAGAGCCACCTCCCGTCTTTTGGGGTTGTAGGGATTTTAGCGGGACTGAGGTCTCTGCTGTCTTTCTAGCTGCCAGCCAGGGACCACTCTCAGCTTCGAAAGCCCACCCAGGCCCCTGCCATGTGGTCCCTGGCAAGGGTCCCTCACATGTCCCATCTCTCACTCCAGGAAGGGACTGTCCCTTGTAAGGACTCACCTGGTCAAGTCGGGCTCACCAGGGTAATGTTGCTTTTGATAACTCAAAGTCAACTGATTGGCAACCTTCTCATAGGCATGATGGCCCATCACATTCTGAAGGACTGCCTGCCACCCAGGGAAGGGGAATACCCAGGGCATACCTACCAGGGCACAGGAATCCTGAAGGCCATCTTAGAACTCTGCCCATCACACCTTTCCATGCACATTAAAAGTTCCACTGCATCTCATTTACCCAAAAGCACCCAGGTGAGGACAGGTGCACACTGAAGTTCTCCGCTTGACCTGGGAGCCTCGAGGGAAAGAAGGTTTTAGTCTGGGGTGTTGACGGAATGAAAATGTCTTGACTTTTCCGAAGGCCCTGCCTGTGTGTCAGACCCAGGGGGCATCATTCGTAAGACATGCATTTGGAAGGGCCAGCGCGAGCTGCTCCATCTCACTGGACAGTGGGGCCCCTGGTGGTTTCCAATTAGCCTGAGCTCGCTGGCTTAATAGTCTGGCCCCAGCTGTTGCCTGGGATTGAAAGAAAGAAAACTGGGTCAAGCAAATTATTTCAGGCATCCAGAGCAGTTATTTCCACTAACCAGCCTGTCTGCCCTCTGGATACTGTCAGTGTTTTGAGAATGGGCTGGGCTGTAACTTCTCCACTGTGGCTGACCATCAAGACCACCCAGGGACCCACCCATGAGACCCATCATCTCAGGTTCTCTAAGGTGGGCCCAGGCTTTCTCAAAGCCCCTCGGGTGATTCTAATGGCCAGCCAGGGTGGAGAACCAGTAGATGGGATAATCATTTGGGAAACAGCTTCTCCCGAGATGAAAATTACAATACCAGTTAACTTTGTTGAAGGGGTATTCAGTTTATTAGAGCAAGAAGCAGAGCCCTGCAGGGAGTGGAAATGCATTTTGGAGAGAAATTGGTTTCGTACAAATGGGGAGGAAATGGCTTGTTTCAGGTCATCCAGATGCATTCTATGTGTGTGTAGCGAGTACTCCCAAGTGCAGGGCTCCAAGACACAGACAGTTGTGCACGAGATCAACAGGGGCCCTGCCTCCGGGAGCTGGCAGTCTCTGGAAATGCACAGTGGCAGCACAGTGTGTTCTTAAAGCTGCTAAGATCCTGAACTTGTTTGTAAACTGGAGCACAGCAGAATTCAACTGTGCCTTGCAGTTTCCTTTAGGTGAGAAAAATCACACCACAGTTGTGTTAAGAGAAAACACATCCTGAAAACTTATGAATGAAACCACGGTGTCATGTGTGTACATGTGTGTGTGTGTGTGTGTGTGCGTGCGTGTGTGTGTGTGTGTGCGTTCATGTGTGTGTGCATCAGTGGACCAGTCTGCATAGACATAACTAGATTAGACAAATGTTGTCACTTGGAGCTGGGTGACAGCTGCATGAGGAAGGGTCATTGTGCCATTGTCCCCACTTTTGTATGCTTGAAATTTTCCATAACAGATACTTAACTGAATTAAATTAATAAATCAAGAGACAAAAGAATAACGTATTGCGATGGTTACTACTGAGTGTCAACTTGGTCGGATTGAAGGATGCAAAGTATTGATCCTGTTGTGTCTGAGGGTGCTGCCAAAGGAGATGAACGCTTGAGTCGGTGGGCTGCGAAAGCAGACCCACCATTAATCTGGGTGGGCACCATCCGGTCAGCTGCCAGCATGGCTAGAATATAAAAGCAGGCAGAAAAATGCGAAAAGAGAGACTGGCCTAGCCTCCCAGCCTACATCCTTCTCCCGTGCTGGATGCTTCCTGTCCCCAAACGTCAGACTCGAAGTTCTCCAGTTTTGAGACTCCGACTGGCCCTCCTTGCTCCTCAGCCTGCAGACAGCCTAATGTGGGACCTCGTGATCACATAAGTCAACACTCAGTAAACTCCCTGTTAGTTCTGTCTCTCTAAAGAACCTTGACTCATACACATATCAATTAAAGTTTTAAAGGTATATATATATATATATATTTTAAAAGCCACGAGTTAGAAATGGAACAGAGAAGTGCTGTGTAAACTCTTAGCAATACTGAACTTTTCAAACTGTGCACAGTACTACCTGGCACACGTGAAAGTCTAGAAAGTGGACTTCCACCAAACTCCGCGCCGGGCTGCGGGCCCTGCCACAGCCTGTTGGCCGATGACGTGGAGACGGCCATGTGGCGTGTGCCTCCCTCAGACAGAGCACGCGCAGGGAGCAGCCTCAGGGTCGACGGGCCTGAACCCCAGCACTTGGCACAGTTTGCAGCCCAGAGTCAGTGGCTGTTCACAGAACGGAGGTGAATCGACACAAGCACCCAGTTTCTCCTCCTACCAAGTCTGCTCAAGCCCTTGTGGAAAACGTTTCCAGTTTGGGGATTCACACTCCCAAAGAACACGGTGGGCAGTCACAAAGAAAGGCCTGAGCCAAGGCTAACAGCAGAGGCACAGGCCTGGGAAGGAGGAACCAGCACCAGCTGGCTGCTTCTCCCCGGCGCACCCAATGGACGACAAGTGGGTTTCTCTTCTGGAAACAGGGGAGGAGCCACGTTCAAGATGCTCGGGAGACCCCTGGTGAGTGACATCTTCATGGACCCAGGTCCTGCCTGTTTTCTCAGCAGCCGTCCTCAGCACACATCACAGTGCTGAGCACACAAGGATGGGGGTAGAGGAAAGGGAGAGAGGGAGGAGAGAAGGAGGGAGGGAGGAAGGGAGAGAGGGAGGAGAGAAGGAGGGAGGGAGGAAGGGAAGGAGGGAGGAGAGAAGGAGGGAGGGAGGAAGGGAAAGAGGGAGGAGAGAAGGAGGGAGGGAGGAGGGGAAAGAGGGAGGAGAGACAGAGGAAGAGGAAGGGAAGTAGAGGGAGGAAAGGGAGGAAGGATGGGAAGAAGGAGAGACGGAGGAAAGAAGGGAAGAAGGAAGAAAGGGAGCGAGGGAGGGAGGGAAGGAGAGAGGAAAGAAGGAAGGCGGGAGAGAGGAAGGAGGGAGGAAAGAAGGCAGAGAAGTGAGAGGGGAGGGAGGGAGAAGAAAAGGAAGTTGTCCGTCATTAACGGAGGTTGTGGCGTATTCTCCATGGTAGACATTTTATTCTTTAATTTTTGTACCTTTTTTTTTTTTTTTTGAGACAAGGACAGAGTCTCCTTATGTTGCCTAGGCTGGTCTTGAACTCCTGAGCTCAAGAGATCCTCACAGAAGACTTTTTAAAGAAAACACAAAGCCCTTTGAATTGCAGTATTGAACATGCAGGCCTCAGATCAGCGGGGAAGACCTGAGCCTTGAAGAGGGATGCCAAGACCCCGAGGTGGCAGTTCCCGGCTTCACGACTGGGTTACAGCACGCCGGCTGCCTGGTCTCACAGGGACACAGGTCTTGGCCTCCAACAGCCCCAGTGCGCGCAGGGCGATCCCGCACGGGAGAAGCCTGGAGTGACTGCTCTGTGGCGAGCAAGCTGCTGGGCTGACCTACACTGCCCAAAATGCTCCTTCTTCTGTGGTCCCCTGGGGGCAGACAGCAAGGGATATGGTCTCCTGAGAGTTTTAGGGGAGGGAGTCAGCCTCTCTGTAGCTTGCCTACCTGGAGTCTGCTGTGTGGAGCGGCAGCCGGATCTGGAACTGCTCCCTCGGCGCCCCTCACCAGCAGCCTTCGGCTCTCCCACACCTGCGCCAGGCGGTGAGCCCCGCGCTGAAGGCCCAGCCTCTGCAGGACACCCTGTCACCAGGGTCAGAGGCAGCAGGGACGGATGTGTGTCCCAGTCCATCCTCAGGAGGTCCTGGCTTGCAGGGTCCCAGCTCACCCTCGTGGGGTCCTGCCTTGCGTTTAGGGGGTTCCCTTCCTGACCACCTCCCTGTGGGCTTTATCACCAGCCTCTCAGTGGCGGAGGCTCAATCCCTGGGCCTATGCTGACCTCAGCCGCTGAGGTCGTGGGTGGCGGCGCGCACCTGTCACTCCCGCGCTCACCTATCACTCCCGTGCTCACCTGTCACTCCCGCGCTCCACCAAGCTCTGCCGGGCACAGCTGAGTGAGTGTGCGCAGAGTCCCTGGCTCAGGGCAGGTGGCCGTCCCAGATTCTTTTTATTTAGCGATGCTCGTGGCAAACCTAGTTTGCTGCACACCCTTCTGCTCACAAGGGCTCCAAAGGCCCTGGAGAAACAGCTTGGATGGCTCGTGAAGGGTGTCACATTTTGAGACAGAGCATGGAGCGGAGCCGGGGCTCCCAATCCTGGCCTCTTAGCGGGTTTCTCACCCTGGGCACTGCTGCCACAGGTGTACATCTGCGCACTGGAGGACATTCGGGGGCGTCCCTGGCCTCCGCCCACCCAATACCAACAGTACCCTCCCCCCAGCTGTAGCAACCAGAATGTCTCCAGCCGTCACCCTATCCCACGGGGCAAAATGCCCCCGGTGGAGGACTACCACCTTCGATATGGACCAGATAAATAAAGACTGAGCTACGTGAGGAGGAGGGCCGCCCACTGTCCTTTTTCGGGGAAAGCATGCCCTGGATTTCCAGGTTAAGCACATCTTATTCTCTTGGTGGGAAATGGCCCTTTTTCTCTTGAAGATCTTGATGATCCAGAAAAGCTGTGTTTCACGATTCTTTTTGGCAATCACATTGTGGTCTCCAGGATTGCCTTTGAGAACTGCCCCGGCTTGTGAGATCTGAATGCCTGAGAGAGCTGCATTCTCTGCTGATGTCCCCAGCGGGCCCCACAGTGCCTCGTGTGGCACATACAATGTAGAGCGAGATGAGGGATGGCAAACACGATGGCGGTGGCTGAACGCGGTGGCGGCTGAGCCCTAAAGACAGCGGGCTCTGCCTCAGTAGCCGGGACTCCTGTCCTGCAGTTGGTCTTCATTTCTTTCTACAACTCTGCACCTCAGACTGCTCTCCTCCAGCCTTGCACACGCGGTGGGGTGGCTCTGGCTGGCACTGCTCTGTCCTGACCCTCTCCTTGCTGCTCCTCTGAAGGTCACACTGTCCTCTGACCCTGTGCCCCACGTCCCCACCCTGGAGAATCCTCTCAAAGTGCCCCTGAACCTTTCTTTCCTCTCTGTTCCGTGGCTCTGCTCCCCTTTCTGCCCCTACCTGTCCCCCAAGTGGGGGTGTCAAGTAAGATACAGGCTGGGCATTACATTTGAATTTCAGATAATGAATACTTTTTTTTAGCAAAAGTGTACCCCAAACATTGCATGGGACATATTATGCTTTAAAGCCATATTTGTGCTGCTGATCTGCCCCACACGGAGCTGGGGACTCTGTATTTGTGTTTGCTGAATTTGGCCACCCCTGGCTTCCCCAGCTGGACGTTTGCCACATCCAGACTCCTCATGTGGGTGTCTCTGGCCCAGCCTTCTCTGCGTGTCACTCGCAGGCCCTCCTCCCAGAGCTCCCCAGTTTCCTCGCAGGCATGTTAAGAGGCATTGTTCACCCGGCCAGGGATGACAAAAGAATAGCTCCTGGCAGCAGGGCCGCGATCCCCGAGATATCGAAGGAGGAGTGGAGGGTCCGGGAGCTACAGCAGTGCTCAGGGTGAGCACACACCACGGGCTGCCAAAGGAGGGGCCCCAAGGGAGACCCAGCTCAAGAAGCTGGCAGGAAGTGTGCACCACATGTGTGCTCTCAAAAGTCACCACAGCTGGGGACAGGTGTCCTGCCACTGCCCGAGAGTCCCATGGTCACGTATGTCTCATGAATCCGACCCTCACAGCAACACCATGTGCTCGCATTTCCCTCTCACTCCAGATGGGGAAGCTGAGGACACAGCCAGGCTGGACCCACGCTCTTGCCACGTTGGTTGGGTGCTCCCCTTGTATGACAGACTGAGTAAATTGCAGGCAGCGAGAGACTCTCCTCTCTCCTGTCCTGACGCATCAAGGGCTGTGAGCCGAGAAGGCGGTTGGGAGTGGGAGGACCTGCTGAGAACGACTCCACGATTGAAAAGGCCGAGTGTTGTTCGGCACACCTGCCACGGGTGGTGTTTCGTGCTCAGGGAATGCTTTTGACTTGATCACAGCCCACACTCTGTGATGACAGCTATTAACTTGATAAACTGCAAATACATTTGTCCAGGAGAAAAGATGACCCCAGAGGCCATGCCGTTACTCTTGGTAGGCGATGACCCAATTTTGCATGTCCCTGGCCAAGATATCCCAGCGTCTCTGTTCTGATGGGCTGCATAAATCAAATGCCCATTAAACCGGCTCCACCATCCTGCTGCTCCCCTCGTCGCTGAGTGAAATAAATCTTCAGCGAACCGTTGGCCACACTCACGATATTTTAAAATTAGACTCAGGCCCCACGATAGCATGCTTGTGTTTACCGCACTCTGCATACACTGCAAATCAAGCTATGTTTAAAAAAAATTATGCAGTAAAAGTCTGGCATTATAATTTATCTATAGACTAATATTTGTCTTGTCCTCTAATACCAACATTATGTTTTAAAAAAGAAAGCAGGCCGGGTGTGGTGGCTCTTGCCTGTAATCCCAGCACTTTGGGAGACGAAGGCCGGCGAATCACAAGGTCAGGAGTTCGAGACCAGGCTGGCCAGCATGGTGAAAACCCCGCCTCTACTAAAAATTAGCCAGGCATGGTGGCATGTGCCTGTAATCTCACTACTCAGAAGGCTGAGACAAGAGAATGGCTTGAACCCGGTAGGCAGAGGTTGCAGTGAGCCGAGATCACACCAGTGCACTCCAGCCTGGGTGACAGAGCAAGACTCAATCCAAAAAAGGAAGGAGGAAAAGAAAGGAGAGGAGAGGAAGAAAGGAGGGAGGGAGGGAGGAAGGAAGGAAAGGGAAAGAGGAAGGGAAGGAAGGAAAGCTTGTTGGAGCAGTATCGAGGCAGCAGCTGGCTGGAGCCCACCCTCTGGGAAGGTTGCCGCCCTCTTTGGTGTCCTGAGCGACACCACCAGGCTGATTGCTGGCACGTTCCACATTTCACGTCCAGTGACGGTGCCATTTCCATATCTATAAAACCCAGAGGAGTCTGTGCTATTCTGGAGAGTAGCCATGGCAGAAGGTCCTCTCAGGTAACCCTAATTTAGATGGGAAAGGAGGCAGCCCACTGGAGTGTCTCCAGGGAGGGCCTGATGAGAGGAGAAGCCGGGCAGTCATCTCTTGGAGAGTGCAGAGGACCTGGGTCCCAGGCTCACCTGAGCCCTCCCTCAACAGCAAAGCAGGTGGATAGGAGCCCTGTAAGACCCAGCTGTGAGGAGAGTCTACTGCAAAATTCCTGGAAGCAAAGCTGTGCTGTTCCTCAACATCGTTAGTCAAAGACCCGAACAGTGCTCCAAGAAAGTCCTGGTTTCTCAGAGATCTTAGCCACCGGACGTTCAGAAGTAAAGTTTCTTCTCAAAGCCTCACCCAGTCGCTCCATCTCGTCCTCCCCTGGCATCCTTCAGGGGCTAGCATTCCCTGCAATGTTTCTTTCTGTCTACAATCACTTCCTCCTTGAGCAAAGTTTCTTCTGATTCATGACAACAAGAAAAGTAAGAACATTTGCCTTTCCTATATCTCTCTCCTCCTAAATGATGCCAAATGCTACATAAAGAAAGAAAAGAAATAAACAGGATGTACCTTAAGTTACAAATGGATATTGAATGCTCATCGGTTTGGGAACACTCTATTATCCAGGGTTGCAGTGGAGAAACACAGGACAGAACCCTTAAGATGTGTACAGAGGGAGACAGAGAGACAGAAACAGCTTTGTTTAAAGACATTGGTTTACTAGACTATCAGGGCTGGCAAGTTCAAATCCATAGGGCAGGCCCTCTGGAATGCAGGCTGGAAACTCCGGGGCAGGAGCTGGTGCTGCCACCTGGAGGCAGAATTTCTTCTGAGATGAGACCCATCCACATTATTGAGGGAAGCCTCCCTGACTTAAAGCCAATTGATTGGAAATGTTAACTGCAGCTACAAAATACCTTCAAGGCAACACCTGAATTAGTGTTTGATTAAGTAAGTGGATATGAGAACTTAGCCAAGTTGACCCATGAAACTGATGATTGCAAACTACAGAATTAACTTTCTGGCATGGTGGTGTGTGCCTGCAGTCCCAGCTACTCGGGAGGCTGAGTGGGGAGGATTGCTTGAGGCCAGGAGGTTGAGGCTGCAGTGAGCTGTGTGTGACTGCACCATGACACTCCAGCCTGGGCAACAGAGTGAGATCTTGTCTCAAAAAACAGTAAAGGAAGAATTAACCTTCTGAGTAGAGCACGCGTCATTCTCCCTGCCATTGTGGGCTGCCCAGGCAGGCGACGCTGACTGGCAACTGTAGAAGCACAGGGCATTGGTGTTTGAGTCATCTGCAGACAGCAACACACACAGGGAGCGCTCAGCCCCCATGGGCCCCTCCAAATGTTCATGGACAAAAATAAGACCCTTGTCCTTCAAAACTCCCAGCCAAAACAAGAGACCATAGGTTTAGAACTCAAGAGACAGTTTCAGCTCTTCTCACTCCCTGTCCAGCCCCATGTACGGTTGAAAAGAGGAGGCCTGAGCAGAAGTCCATGTGACGCTCCCAAGTAGCGGCAGATGCAGGACTGGCCATCAAGCCCACATCCTGTACGCTATTTGAAAACGCCGCTGTGCACGTGATGACAAACGCAACGTGACTGCAGCCACCAGTTCCCCTTTACCCTGGTTAAGTTTGCAGAGACAAGGATTATTCAAATAATTCCCCAACTCCCTTCACCTCAAATTCCACCCATATCAAATCAAGAAGAAAAGATCCATTGAACTTTCTCATGTGTTATAGCAGGGTATTGATTTCAGATAAGTTGGGATTTGTAATCCTCAGGAATAGTGTCTCTGTGCTCAGGAGGGGTATGCAGGGAAGTGACAAGAGGGCCCCCAATCTTCTGCACCCCACCCTTCACGGGAGCCAGGTCCCATGAGCTTTGGAAGGCTACCCAAGGGCAGGCTGCTGCCCTGCAGTCCCGGCTCTGCGACTCAGGATGAACGCCCTTCCCCCTCCATCCTCTAAAATGAGCGAGGAGGACTAATTGAGCCCTAAAATTCTGTTTGTTGGCAGATACTGCTATTCTCTCCTGTGATTACAGAAGTTTATAGTTGTTATATTTTTCTGTCCATGACATCTCTTTGGTTTTGCCATGATTTATTTGCTGCCACGTCCTTGGTGTGACAGGCGATCCCCATCACTTTGTACCATCCATTACTTCCATTGTTCCTCTGGGAAAATGCTGCCTGCTTTCCAAAGCAGTTTCTAGAAATACATTGCACAATGCCTGTGGTGTCTGTGCCCTCGTCCATCCTTGTCGCCTGGTGAAAGAGCTTATGTGACTGTCGGGGAGGATCGTCTGAGAGTCCTCTGCCGCCCATGGCTTCCTACAGCAATGGTTCTGAAGGTGCAGAGGTGTGGAAGGGCTGGGGAAGAAAGGCCTGAAGTTACACTACCTCTGAGTCACCTCCATGTCACCACAGATGCCACAGTGGGGAGGCGGGTGATCAAGGGGAGCATTCCAAATATTTGCAAGGACATCTCATAAACCACTGCACTGGCTTCCAAAGAAATCAATCCTCTTGGTAGTTCCCGCGTGTCTTGGAAGCTTTTGGAATGTTGGTACGTGTTTATTCTTAGGAGAAATGCCAGCCAAACACAAAGTTACCTTCCACCGTAGGAAGGAAAGTCTCCTGAAGGTACCTGGCATGCAGGCACAAGTGGAGATCTTGTGCAAGGGCTGGTGGTGACCACTGATGGGAAGATTGTGGGCATCACCTAAGTGGGCTGAAGCAGGGAGCAGTGCCTTTGGAATGTACAGGTTCTGATGCCTCTTCAGTGGCCTCATCCACATTTTTCCCTTCAGGACGATGTCTAATCAGTCTATAGTCTCACTGGGCAGAGCCACCTCCACTTTACATGGATGACACCTGCTGCTGGGGCTGTGCAGGGGCCGCAGAGGAGCCCTGAGGCGTGTGGATAAATTTAGGCAGCTGTATTAGTCTGTTTTCATGCTTCTGATAAAGATGTAGCTGAGACTGGGAAATTTACAAAAGAAAGGGGTTTAATGGACTCACAGTTCTATGTGGCTGGGGAGGCCTGGCAATCATGGCAGAAGGTGAAAGGCACGTCTCACATGGCAGCAGACAAGAGAAGAGAATGATAAGCAAAAGAGGTTTCCCCTTATAAAACCATCGGATCTCATGAGATTTATTCACTACCATGATAACAGTATGGGGGAAACCACCCCCATGACTCAATTATCTCCCACCAGGTCCCTCCCACAACTCTTGGGGATTGTTTCAACTACAATTCAAGATGAGATTTGGATAGGAACACAGGCAAACAGTATCAGCAGCTCTGCTGCAAGCCAGGCCCAAGGGGCCAGGAGGTTGGTTCCTCCAGTGAGCTTGGTGAGGCCCAGATGGGATTGTAGACACACAGGACACGAATTCACCATGTACATTCAACGTCCTCTAAAAGGCATGGGAACCAGTTCCACAGAGCAGGCAATTCCCCCCACCATGGGACTCGCGAGCAGGCCTCCATGGTGAGGTGGCACGCGCAGCCTCCACTGCTGTGCACGGGCAGTCCCAGTTCCCTGCCAGAGTGTGAGGATGGGTTTCCTCACCACGAGCCACTCCTTCATCTGAGGCTGACCTGGAGGAGATCCACTCCAATTCCAGTGCAAAAGCCACCACATCTTGTTCCATCATAGGAGTTAACTTTACTGTTTTTAAGTGCACTATTATTTTTAACAAGATAAATGCAGACGTGAAACGAAAGTTAAAGGTATACAATGTGTTCCGCTCTAATTGCGGTTCACGAGGCACTCAGTCTCCTCCGGAGAGATGAGCTCTGGATCAGGCTCCCGGCGTGTCTTTCCAGAGAGATCTATGTAAAGTAGACAGACATCGGAGAGTCTGCCCATCGGCACCACCTTGCTTTTCTGCATTCACCAAGATATATTAGCAACACGAATCGGCAAATACGGAGCTGCCCAACTCTTTCAGCAAGTGCACGACGTCATTCCCTTTTGTAAATACGTGGTAATTTATTCAATCAGTTTCCTATTAGCAGGTGGTTTCGGGTCCTTCACTCTTGCGATGCCGTGTGATTAACTTTGCATGTCTGCCTCGAACGCTTACCAAAAGATGTGTTGGATAGATTCCTGGAAGTACAATTCCTAAGTCAAAAGGTATGAGCATTTTTAGTTTGATAATTATCGCTAGCCAGATTTAATCAATGCATAACCTCATCTGCAATATAGGAGGATGCCCGGCCAATACAGATACGGGGGGAAGCTCATTGTTCAGCTTTGCGCCCTCTAATAAAACTGGGTAAAACGGGACATGTGTCCACATGTTTATCGGCCATTAGTATAAATAGATAGAGAGATATTTTTACCTCTTTCTCTGTTTGTTGATCTTTTTTCCGTTTGATTGGAGGCACTCTTTGTTTTTTGAAGAAGAAATTAGCCCTTTGATTTGGGATACCTTTTTTTAGTCATGACTATTTTATGGGCCTTTTTTCATTCAGAAGATTTTTGTGCAGATGAATTTATGATTTTTTTATGTATCTGGGTTTGGGGGTCAAAATTTTAAAAGCCTTCCCCACTCCAAGATTGTAAGTCTGCTGACTTTAGATCCCCGCACCTCCCCCCTCACACACACATACGGTAAGAAATTTAACTCTACGGCAGCTAAGCTGCTTAATACTCTCAGCCAAAATTAAGGCTATTGAAGCAAAAAGAAGTTGAGAAAGGTTTACTGGAAGCCAAATGTGAGGACTGTTCCAGGGTCGGAATGTTTCTATGGGAAAGTTGAGAAGCAGGAAGGGGAGCGCACTCCTTACATTCGAGTTGTCCTTTCCATCGGAAGGTACCAGGGTGTCCCAAAGAGGTTACAACATTACCTTCAGATTACAACACACACGCAGGCTAAAGCATTCTATCTGCGAGCAACTGGCAAAACTTCATGAATCAGAGACAAATTCAGGCCAGGTGCACTGGCTCTCCTCTAATCCCAGTGCTTTTTGAGGCTGAGGTGGGGATTCCTTGAGGCCAGAAGTTAGAGGTTGCAGTGAGCTATGATTGTGCCACTGCATTCCAGCCTGGGCCATAGATCAAGGCCCCATTTCCAAAAAATAATAATAACAAATAGAAATGAATTGGTGTCCTTTTTCATATTGATCTGTATGCCGACAGTTGGAGGAGCTCACGAGATTTGAGGAACTCAGGAGAAGAACCTTTACTCAAGGACAGGATGCAAGTCATGATCATGAAAGCTTCCCCAAGCGGGTAACTTGGAAGGCGGCCAAGTGGGACCTCTACGCTCTCAGCACCCACCCGTGGAATGACAGAGCCGAGCTGGAGGGATATGGACGATCCATAGGTCGAACCCGCCAGTTTCAGCAGTGAGAGAATTGAGACACCGTGGGGTGCCTCCTGAGGTCACCCAGCCCACTGGTCCCAGGGAGCACAGGCCCCAGGGAGCCCATCCTTGGTCTCCCCACTTCTGCCCAGCCCCCAGGTCGTCATCTTTCCTGGTTTCTCTGGGAACCCAGGAGAAGAGCTGAAGAGCAGCTTCTGCTTTCTAAAGTTCACATTCCATTTCTAGTTGAAATTCAATTGATTTTTAAATAATGCATTGCGTTTGATTGTGGGTTTTGGCAGGAATTTCAAGATACAGATAAAATTCCAGAGAGTAAAAAAGAGAAACACGTTTCCTGCCAATTCCTTTTGAGGGGAATAGAAAAAACACACTTTTGAATAAGCTCATCCTGGGTTCAGCTTTCCCTGATAGAAGAACACATATAACAATGAGAAATTAAGGGCTCGGGAAGGAGAGGGGCCATCCTGTGCCCACCCCCACGCAGCCCTGCAGGAAAACCCAGAGAACAGTGCCCAGGTGCCTGGCTGGCCCCTGGGCAGGGAGGGGACATGGAGGGACGGTCGCCGTCAGGCTCTTTGTGGACACTGGGAATTAATTACTGCTCGTTCTCAGCTCACTGGTGTCCAGCCTATCAATAACCTCATCAATAACCGAAGTTTGGTCAGTTAGGTTGGAGTCGGAAGGTGACTGATTTGCTGGCAACGTTTTCTTTCTTCCTCTGTAAAGTGGAGTCCTTCATCACCCATCCCAAGACGATTCAGTTCCTAATGCCTCCACATCAAGGAGCCGTGCTCTGCAGCTCTTTGGTACTCGATCTCAAATAGATTGATGCGTCCTTCGCTGACACGGTGGGTACCTCCCAGAGTCCAGCGCTCAGAGCGAGGACACACACCCTAACTCTGGCCAGGGGAGGGCGAAGCCACCTGCATGTGGGAGGCTGGCGCCCTAAGCAGGTCAGCCAAGTCCTCGCCGGGGGTGGGGTGGGGAAGAGTCCTTCGTGATATTCCCTGGCCTGGCTCCCACCGACGCGACAGGGTCAGGAGGCGAGAACGGTGCGTGGGGCCGGGACGGTTTGTTCAGAGGGCGTCGTCCACCCCAGGCCTGTCTGGTCTCTTTTATTCGCTGCATATTAAGGTGCACGTGGCGTGTGGCCGGTCCCTGCCCTGCATACCTGTGTGGCCCGGACTAGGCCGGAGCGCCTCAAGGGCCGAGCTGGGTCCTCCCCACCCGCCGGATTCCCCGGCGCCCAGGCTGTCTCCATCGGTGGTCCTGGCTTCCCGGGCATCGGGGCTGGCCTCAGTCTTGCTGCGCATCCTCCTCCGGCCTTCGGCAGCGGCAGCCCCGACTCGCGTCTCTCCCCGCGGTGCCGCCCAGTGCCCGGACTCGGAGCCCGGCAGCGCCCCCTGCTGGCCGCTGGGCGGAGGAGCCGCGGGAGGCGGGGAACGCGGGGGACGCGGGGGACGCGGGGGACGCGGGGGACGCGGGAAACGCGGGGTGCCGGGCGGGGGGCCGGGCGGCGTAGAGGGGGCGGCGCGGCCAGGGTGCGCGGTAGAGATGGGGCTGCGGGGCCGGGGCTCGCCAGCTCCAGCCCCGGGACCCCGCGAGGTCCTCGACACCCGCGCCTTTGCGGCGTGGGCCCCTTTCTGCAGCTCCTCCACCGGCGCGCTGTGGGCTCCGAGGCAGGGGGCTTTGAGGGGCGCCAGCTCCAGCCTCAAGTGCACGTCGTGGGGGCGCAGAGCGCGTGCGCGTGTGCGTGGAAAGCCCCGCAGCAGGCAAAGAATTCACGTCACAGAACTTTCGGCGTTTGTCCCCTATGTGCGCGCCAGGTGCTCTGTCCCTTCCAGGTGGCAGAGGAGAGGGAGGGGTCCTCCTGGTGAGAGCCACCGGGCTGCGGGGCGCGGGTGTGGGCGCCACCCCGCCTTCTGAGTCTGCAGCCCTGGGTTCCGAGACCCCCTGAAACCGCTTTGGACCAAGCTGAGCATCTCTCTCCCCACGCTGACCTCCCCTATAGGCTCTGGATGGGGGTAAATGAGGGCAAGGGGGGTGCCGTCACCCTAGAAGGTGGGTCTTCTATGTAGCTCCACAGACAAAAAATCTGAGTTTAATTTTCTGCAGTTTATGTTATTTTATCTAAGTTTTTAGTTTCCTCTTCCAAAAGTAGAATTTATATTCATAACGCTAAATACATATGCTTTTAAACTGTACCCCCTAATAAAAGCACAAGGGAGTCTCTCCCCTGAGGAATTAGACCCCACTGCACAGTCCCCACTTCTGGGGTCACATCGCAGCTAAACATGTCAGCAGGGAGTGAGGGACTTGCCTTTCCATGATACCACTGGGTGTGGCCTTACACATATACATATACATCACATGTCATCTGTGGTATAGTATGCACATGATACATGATATATTGATTTGAGAATTACTTTGATTACCCAGGGAGCCACTCCAGGGTAAGGCCTGTATTTAAGGATGTTTCCAGCATCCAGACTGTGTGTGCTGCAAGGGAGGGCTTGGCAGACAGGAGGGGAGAACAGAGGGAGGGAAGGAGGGGGGAAAAGGAAGGGTGGGTGTTTTTCCATGAAGCTGGTTCCCCGCAGTTCCCCTTGGTTGGTGAACCTTGGGGGGCTGTGGCTGGTACCCTGGAACATGCTCAACTTCCCCTCTCCAGGCCCAATCCTCTCCGTGTTCTCCCTCGAAGGGGAAGAGGAGAAGATGAGCTGGACTTTAATTTTTTCCTTTTTTCCTAATTATCAAATCTTTAATCCAAACCACTCTGCCCAGCCTTGGTGATGCCAAGGCTGTGGCAACACTGAGTGTCTCTGTTTCCAGGGGCTTGCCCTGAGTTCCTGAAAGGTCAAGGGACAACGTAGTGCAGCACCCAGCCCTCATTTCTGCTTTGGGATGATGCAAAAAAGAAAAAAGAAAAAAAAGATCCCTGGTTCAATTCCTTCTTGAGGTGCTGAGCTCCTAATATTGTCTTTTCTCCTCAAAACCAGCACCCGGCCTCCTGTGAACAAAGCATCACAACTGTCAGCATCACAAACCCCCTTTAGCCTGTGCAGTTGTGCTGGTCCAGAGCCCATCAGCCTGGCCTGCGGGCCGTCCTCCACCTCACCCTGCCCAGCTGCTCAGCATGGCCATGTCCATCTTCCATCTAATGCTGTGTGCTCCCTGCACCTGGCCCCAGGACATGTGCAATGGGCTGCACTGTGGCCCTCTCGAAATGCAGGTGCTGAAGTCCTAACCCCGAGCACCTCAGAATGGAAGCTCATGTGGAGGGAGGGGCTTTACCAAGTTAAATCGAGTCATTAGGGTGAGGCATCAGCCCATGTGACCCGTGTCCTTATTCTAAAAAAAAAGGGGGAAATGTGGCAACAGACACACACACACACAAGGAGAACACCATGTGACCATGAACGTGGCCATGGACAAGCCAAGGAGAGAGGCCTGGAACCACTCCTCCCTGCACTGCCCACACCTTGACCGGGACAGAGACAATCTGTGTTGGTTCTTTAAATTTCTAATTTTTGCTGCTTTGTGATGGCAGCCCCAGGAGACCGAAACGATGGGGTAGCAGACAATGAAAAGGGCAGGTCCACCGCAAGTCAGCTTCGAAGTGAGTCATCTTCCCCCTCCTTTCCTGAGAGGTGGCCACCTTCTCCTGCTGTCCTGGCACACACCGGACACCATTCCTGAGCATTGGCCAGTCCTCGAAGGGCTTGGGAGAAAAGTTATCCAACCTGAAATTCACAGGGAAAACAACCACTTGACGCCCACTTGTCTGTCCTGAAAGGGGATGCAATTAAGCAAGTTCAACGTGGAATTGCTTTAAAATGTGGATTTTAAGCAGAATGTAAAAATGAATGATTTCAGAGAGTGCTAGGGAGGTCACTTTTTGCAACTCCTAGGAAATCCAGAAACTTCACTCTAAAGAAGGTTGTTTGGCCAAACCTTGCCTTGGGTGGTGGAGACAGAACATCACGTCCTGGATCAGCGTGTGGTGACTTTGGAGTCATTCACAGGCGGTGCACTCCAGCTCTGCCACTGAGCCAGCTGAGGTGGCGCAGTGCACGGGGCCCGTCCTGAGCCTCAGGTTCCTCACCTGTCAACAGCATGAAAAGTGCCTCTAAGACATTCACAGGTGTGCGTTGTTAGAGCGGGTGAGCGTCCTAGTGTAGACTCAGCAGATTGGGGCAAGGACTGCATTTAGTGGGTGGTCCGCCCCCTGCTTGCTACCCAGCCCTACCTCTCCCTCAGACCCCGCCCAACCCTCAGGCACACGCGTATCTTCTCTCCCAGCTCCCTTTCGCTCAGCCTTGCTCTTCTACTCTCTACCCTTCCTCCCCAGGCAGGGCCTCAGCTTGGTCAGCTCCCTTAGGGGCTGTGGCTCTCTTAGGAAAAGGCTCTGTCCCTCAGAGCACTGAGCGCCATCTAACGCTGTCCTCTTAGAGACTTTGTGTTCACCGGGTAAGATGGATTCACCATTGCACCCCAGAGTGCCTGGCGCACAGCAGAGGCTGCATAAATACTTCCTCCTTCCTTGCCACCAGCCAGCACCTCAACCAGCCTGGTCAGGCTCCCAGCCCGGCTGCCGTGTGGTTGCCCAGCCCGGCCCGGCGGCTGACCCCAGGCCACACAGGCAAGCACAGCCTTCGTCACATCCATGCAGGAGCCCCCAGGGATCCTGTCCTTTACTATGCAGTATTTCCTGAACACCTCGTGCTGACCTCGCCGGACACAAGGCACCTGGAAGCCTCCATGGGCAGAACGTGCCTATGGAGCTGGTGCGCCAGTGCGGGGAGATGCCTCAGAAGGTCATCACACGCGGGGGCTTTGGACTGCGAGTTGCAGTGAGTCCCATGAATGAAACCCACAAGTTGCCAGATGGAAAGAACCAGAGGAACCCAGTGTGGACGGGTTCAGCAATGGCCCCTGGAGGAAGTGAAACTTAAACTGAAATCTGAGCGACTGGAATTTCGGTAAAGTGATTTTGGGGATGCGAGGGGTGGAATGAGGGGATGAGATCCTTCCACGCACAGGAACAGCATGTGCAAAGTCGCTGGTTCGGAGTCAGAAGGCCCCTTCGCGTGGCCGACTGGGGGCGTGGCACCAGGGAGTGGGCGGGGCCAGCCGAGTGGGCGAGGCCAGCCAGTGGGTGGGGCCATCACTGGCGCTGGGGGTCTCCGTGGGGGCTTTGTGGCCACAGCAAGGAGTCTGAGCTTGCTTGGAATGTCCTAATCGCCTCTTCTCTATCAACTTTCCTCTAAAAATTGCTTCACCACGTTTTGGTAGAAAAATTAGGGCTCCAAATCAGGAAACCTGGTTTCCCACTGGGCTGCCCCTAAATGCAGATCTTTAAGTGACCCTGATTTTTTCTTGGGTCAGATGAAAACTCCTTCCCCGAGGCACCTCACAGATCTTGTGTGAAAGTAAAAGTAAAGGATGTGCCTGCAAGCCACTGGGAAAGCCACAGTGCCGTCCAAGGAGGGTGAGGGCCAAGCCCACCTCCAGCTCCAGATGCTGTCCTTGTGAGGCAGGAGAGAAACCCCAGCTCCTCCTCGAGCAGACCCCCTGCTTGCCCCTCAGTTTCTTCATGGAAGACGAGCCAGGTCATGATACCACCAGGGAGCGTGTTTCCATGCTGAACTGAGACACTGAGCCCTCGACAAATGTTGGCTAAGAAAAAACGGTGGCTCCAAGGGGGGACCTGCGGCTCAGGTAGAAGACGGTGAGCAAGCATTGCCTGAATCAGAGTCCGCTACTCTGGTTACGCAGGTGTCCTCGACCGACAGAGTCAGTCAAGAGCCTTCACGGAGTCCTGTGACAAGTGAGGGGAGGAGGCAAATCAAAGACCCCACACACACCTCTCACGTGGATGGCCAGAGCACTGGTCCCACCTCCTTCCTTCCAAACTGCAATCCCCACTTTTGGAGGCTGAGGTGGGCAAATTACAAGGTCAGGAGATCCAGACCATCCTGGCCAACACAGTGAAACCCCGCCTCTACTAAAAATACAAAAATTAGTCAGGTGTGGTGGTGGGCGCCTGTAATCCCAGTTACTTAGGAGACTGAGGCGGGAGAACGGTTTGAACCAGGAAGTCAGAGGTTGCAGTGAACTGAAATCTAGCCACTGCACTCCAGCCTGGCGACAGAGCAAGACTCTGTCTTGTAAAAGAAAAAAAAGAAAAAGAAAAAAATCAGCACAGCAGAGAAGCCTCCTGTGGCAGGGACAAGTAACCAAGGCTTCCCCTGGAAGTCTGGGATCACACAGGACACCAGATGCTGGAGATTTGTTCACCAACATTCATTCAACAAACACTTACTGAGGGCTACACTGGGAATGGAGACGAACTTCCCTGTCTTCATGGAGCTTGCTTTCCAAAGGGAAGGAGGCAGATAGCAAACAAAACAAGTCACTATAGAGCATGATGCAGAAAAGGGGTGATGCCAACCTCTTGCGTGAGTTTATAATGAGCAGATGTTGTCCTAAGAATTAATTTCAGCCAGTGAAAGACACCAGGCAAAAAACCTGGTCTCGGACTTTCGGGTGATGCTTAAGGACATCGTTGCAGTTTTTGTTTTGATTCTTTGTTTGTCTCGCACTAGTGAAGGATTCTGCCAGGATTGTCACCTCTGGAGGTGTCACAGCCAGCACAGCCGTGACCAGGGATGAACTTGGTCGTCGACCAGCTGCTGTAAGTGAACGTCATCATCCGATTCACTGGCTTTTTGCCGCTACTGCGGACGAAGTCCTAGAGCAGCCACCTTCTCTGAACTCAGACTTTTCACTTCGCCGGATGTCAGCACGGTGGTGTCAGCGGCTTCGTCAAACACGAACACCACCACCTCTCTGGAAGCAAATCAGAAGCGCATGGAAAGCCGATCTTCCAAGAAGACCCTGTGCTTGCCTGCAGGAGAATCTAAAAGTACCCATATCCCTGTAGCAGCCTCTTGGCTGAATGCCACTACTCCTTAAACTTGTACCACTTTGAAGAGTGAGAAACTAAAATTCATTCATATTATTTTTAATTATTTTTTAGATTTTAGCATAAGGGGAGCTGTTTACTGGCCATTTGTATCTCCTTTTTTATTTTTATCTTTTGCAAACTGCTCCTTTGCCAAATTTTCTCTCAAGTGACTCATCTTTTTCTTATTGATTAGCAGAAGCTGTTTATATATTATGGATGTGGGGTGTCTAACATCCACAGCAAATATTTTTTTCCAGTGTCGCTTTTTTTAAAAATCCATGTTTATGATGTCTTTCATCTTTATAAAAGTACTAAGCTATTGTGAGCTGTTATGACTTTTCAGTTTATTTTCTTACATAGATAATTTTCTGACATGCAAATAGAGGCAGTGTTAGTCTCATCTTCTCAACGCTGCACCTCAGATGTGGAATAGTGACAGCAATATGTTACCTTGTTCCTGTTTTTAAGATTTTACTGTTATGGCCAGGCATGATAGCTCACGCCTGTAATCCCAACACTCTGGGAGGCCGAAGCAGGTGGCTCACTTAAAGCCAGGAGTTTGAGACCAACCTGGCCAACATAGAGAAACCCTGTCTCTATTTTTAAATACATTTAAAATGTTAACAATTAAAATATTTTACAGTTAGTCTGATGCTTGATATAGGATTCCTGGTACATACTCTTTATCAAGTTAAATAAGTTTTCTTTTGGCCAAGTGTGGTGGCTCACGCCTGTAATCCCAGCACTTTGGGAGGCCAAGGCGGGTGGATCACCCGAGGTTGGGAGTTTGAGACCAGCCTGACCAACATGGAGAAACCCCGTCTCTACTAAAAATACAAAAATTAGCCAGGTGTGTTGGCGCATGTCTGTAATCTCAGCTATTTGGGAGGCTGAGGCAGGAGAATCTCTTGACCCCAGGAGGCGGACGTTGTGGTGAGCCGAGATTGTGCCATTGCACTCCAGCCTGGTCAACAAGATCAAAACTCCATCTGAAAAAAAAAAGTTTTCTTTTACTCTTGTTTATTGTTATTTTTTAAAATAAGGAATGAATTTTGGATTTTAGTTTATCAATAATTACATTTTAGTTTTTCTTCTTTAATTTCATAACATTCCTTATAATTCCTTACATCATATTATGTAAATTCATATGTATTTTATCAAATGATTCATTAATTTATAAACATGTCATTATACAAGAGTATACTTCTTTATGTTTCACGAATGCATCATGACAGGCTCCTTTATTTCATCACTGCTGAATTTGTGCCGCTGATGTTTTATGAGTCCCGTTTGTGTCGGTGATGCTAAGAGTGTTCGTGTTTCCTCTGTGGGTCCCCTCATCCACCTTGAGTCTCCTGGATTTGCTAGCATCACAGAATGACAGGGGGAAATTTCCAGCTCTTTCTGTAGAATGAGTTTAACGTCAAAAATAAATCTTTCTTGAAAATTTGGTAACTTACCTGGACACCTCTCTGGCCCAGTGCTTTTCTGGGAGAGGAAGTGTATGGACGTGGGTTGGTCTCCAATGCCTTTTGCCTTTTTCTATGCTTATTATCCCTACTCAGGCTTTTCTCTTCTTGGAACAATGCTGGTAACTTGTGCTTACTTGGATATTTCTACTTCTTGTATATTTTCAGACCCATTGGTGTGCACGTGGATTTAGTATGTTCTTGCAAGCCTAAGAGTCTCTCCATTAATGTAAAAATCTTCTCTCTTTTTTTCTTTGAGCAATTAACTAAGATTTGTCTATTTTATTGATCTTTTCAAAAGAATAAAGAAATGGTCTTTTCAAAAGAATAAGCTTTTGAGTTATTGATCACCCCTACTGTGTGTTCTAGCTCATTATTCTGTTTACTTGAGCTTGTTATTTGATACTCAAATCCCTGTATTTTGTCAATTTCTGTTAGATGCTAGTATTAAAATTTCTTAATATAATCATAGACTTGTCTATTTCTTATACTGATAACAGTTTTTGCTTTTTTCAGTATTTTGTGATTTTTAAAGTTCTTTTTGATTTTTTTTTCTTTAAGTGCTGTTACATGTTCTCAGCAGGTTATTCCTTTTATAAATATCAAATGTAGAAAGTTCCCCTATTTCCTCATTCACTGTGTCTTGTCATTTTTTTTTTTTTGATATATTGACACACCTAATACCTATCATAATTTAAAACACACATACTCCTTGACCAATAAATGTGACTCCTAGGAATTTATTCTAACCCACACACATGTGCAGTATTTTAAATAAAAGGTACAACATTATTCATTGCAGGTTTTGTAGGTAATAACAAGGGATTGGAAGCAATCCGTATGTATGTGTTATATCCGAGCGAGTTGTTAGGAAAGTGCCACGCTCTGAAATCTGATTGTGAGTCCTTTGTTGCCGGCAACCAAGTCAGCTCACACTCAGAAGCTCTCGGCCCCGAGGAAGTGGTTTGATTTCCTTTTATATGTTGCTCAGGGTAACGGGGCAAAGCAGAATTTTACAGAAGCAGAATAAGCAAGTTAGGGGAGGAGGCTGGTGACTAGGAGGCAGGAGGCTCCCATGATTGTTGATTAACTAAGGAAGGTACACACAAGTGGTTCCCATGATTGCTGGGTACCAAGGGGGAGCATCCGGTACTTTCCGTATAGTCAATCAAGGGGGTATTCACAATAGCAAGCGGGCTTCTGAAGCATGGCATGCTTACGACGGTCAGGTTTCTATAGTTCTAAGCACAACATGACCCAGCGCAGTGTGGCCCAGGCATGCGCTCAAGGGAGAAATGGCAGGGGGAGAAGCCAAGATGGAGTCAGTCAGGCTTACATTTAAGCTGGAGTTAGTTTCATTCATCTCATATGCACAGGGGTCTGGATAAACAAGGGACCCTCTGCCACTCTGGAACGAAAGAAGCTCCTTATGTACTGATAAGAAATAACCTGTCAGATCTATGATTAAACAAAAACAAATCCTAGGAACAGAACATTCTGAATAGATGTCAATATTTGTGTAACAGGGCTGGGCAAGGCAGCTCATGCCTGTAATCCCAGCACTTTGGGAGGCCAATGCAGGCGGATCACTTGAGGTCAGGAGTTTGAGACCAGACTCATGATGAAACCCCATGTCTACTAAAAATAACAAAAATTAGCTGGGTGCTGTGGCATGTGCCTGTAATCCCAGTTACTGGGAAGGCTGAGGTAGGAGAATCACTTGAACTTGGGAGGCGGAGGTTGCAGTGAGCCAAGATCATGCCACTGCACTCCAGCCTGGGCAACAGAGCAACGACCTGTCTCAAAAAAAAAATGTTTAACAGGGGAAAGTCCTATCTACCTATCTGCACAGAGTCTGGAAGGATGGACAGGAAATTGTTACTGCTGGCTGCCCATGGAGGATGGGGCTGGGCACGGGAGTGGGAGGGAGCATTTCACCAAGGTGAATCTCTCAAATAGTTAACTCAGTGTTTCACTACTCAAAACCTAATTCAGTATCCACACCTGCATCTTCCATCAGCATTTGCCTATATCAGGCCCATTTCCATTTTGTGAGCTGTTTTGCATTTTCTGTTCACTATATTTTCTTGCTATTTCTATCATTTTTTCTCCCTTTCTTCCCTTTCCTTAGACTGATGCAGTTTTGTGACTTTTTAGTGGTTTGGAGGTATACTTCCTCTTTATGTCTTTCTAATCATTACTCACTTGACCTTGTGAACAGACATATTGAAGTGGTGGAGCAGATAAGGAGGCACGCAGGTCTGAAGCTGTCCAGTTCCGGCAGCTGAGCTGAGCTCCCCCAGCTGAAGAAACTCTTCCTGCCCAAGGTCACGCTTTTTCCCAGGGCAGTCCACATCCCACATCTAACGACTGGTTGATGTTGGAGGTGCAATGTCAACTCTCACCCCAACTCTGCCAAGCCATCCAACTCCAGAGCTCTCCATGGGACCCGCTGGGGCCTGTCATGCCTGTGACACAACCCTGTGTCTCCCTGAGACCCATCCATCCAACCCTGCTTCCTTCACATGACTTCAGGGAATGATCCAAACTTCCCACATGCAAATCTCTAGTGCAGAGTGTTTCCCAGGGAACCTGGCTTCCAAAGATTGACTTATCTAACAAGTTCTAACACACACCATAATATACAAATGGGCAGCGTGATCATGAAAGTGTGATCAGTTTTATGAAGAGGCTTATCTGTATGTTGGTTCTGGTAATATCCCATTAGTACACTCTCTGGACCCTTTATATTGTTGTAGTTGTTTAAAATGGGTTAAAATTTTAGAGATCTTTGTTGATATTCACTTGGAGTGGCTGGCAAAATATTAAATATTAGGAAAAATTATAGATTATAATCTCAAACCTTTTGGAAAGCCAAAAGGTTTGAGGCATGCGGAAGGCAGTTGCCCATTAGTATTAACATAGGAAAGAGAGACAATCAAAGGCCTTCCCAGTTGAAGTCTGCTTACCCCACATCCCTTTGTCTGCACTTGGTTTATTCATGTAAATTTTGTGCTGGGTGGCCCTCTCAGGGGAGGGTCAAAGGAAAATTACCTGTTAACAGTGTTTACTCTGAGCCCCAGAACCTAAAGCTTTTATCAGTCATAAAACCACTCTCTTAACCATGTTAATTATCCACAAGTGTGTTAACTCAGAGCGTCTATTGTAAAGTCTACAGAATAAAAGTGTGGATAAACAGGGAGTTTTGTACCATTGGTTGCATTTCGCCAATCATACAAAATGGCCATCCCTAGCCCACCTGTTTCATGTAATGGTGTGAGAATGCATTCATTCATCCGTCCTTGAGTCAGAGTCTGCAGGCCAGACTTCCGCAGGTGGTGGTCCACACCTCACATGCTGATACTGGAAAATGTCATTTGTTGTAACCAAAATCTGCCTGGAGAAGCATACCACAGATATTTCCATTTTTATTGTAAAAAGTGAAGTCATTCTCTTGACACCAACAACAATCTTATAAATAACCTACTCACTTAATTAAAACAAATTTGCATCAATTCCCAGGTGCTTGGATACTCGTAGTGCAGGGCCGATGTTTTCTCGTTTTTACTAGTTTTTCATTTGGTAGTTTAATGTTTGATACTGAAGCTTGGCATTGATGCAATTCTGTATTTCCTGCTGCAACCAGTTCCAGGGTGTCCTACCACTGACAGCTCAGCAGAAGGGCACAAGGCACCTCCTCCCCAGACCAGTAAAAGGAAATTAGAACAAGAATATATGAACTGTGATGCTACTTGGTTCTCAGGGCTTTGATTCAATGACTATGTTAGTCTCTGCTAGTACTGAGGATTTTGCAACGGCTGAGTACGTGAGCAAAGATGACATTTAAGCTCTATATGCTTCACCTGCCTCATCTTTGGATCCCCCCCCCCCCCAGAGAAGTAAATGATTATCAGTAAATGTGCTGTCTTAGCACCTCACACCCCAACCAGCCTCACCTTGAAACACCAGCTACCAGGTGCCATTCTCAGTGTACTGCACATATTCACTAACTCAGGCCTCAGCACACCTCATCAGGCAGGTGCTACCATCTGTCCATTTTATAGATGAGGAAATAAAGGCCCAGAGATGCTAAGAAACTTGCCCAGGGTCATACAGTTGAGAAGCAAGCAACTGTGGCAGTCATCTGTGGCTTTGTAACAAATTATCCCAGAATTTAGTGGCCTGAAGCAATATTTAATATCTCACAGCTTCTGTAGGTCAGGGATGCTGGCAGGTTTAACTGGGTCTTCTGCTTCAAAGCCTCTGTAAACTAAAATAAACTCCTAAGTCCCCTGCTGTCTGAATGGACTCCTTGTGGTCAAGAGGACCCCAGAAAAACCTTAAAACTAAGCTCCCAGCCATAACGGGGTGTGAAGTCAGACACATCTCATTCTAACCCCACCCTTTTGCGGTTTAGACACAACTGACCAGCATTAATGTTAAAACAGAGATCCTAAGACTGGCAAATAGACTCTCTGTGGCAGCAAGATACCAGATTATAAACAGAACTCCAGGCCATGCCAGGCAGGCGTTAAGTCACACATCCCTACCCTTTCTTCACACTGTCATAGGTTTTTCTTTTTCTCTAGCAACTAAACAAGCACTGGCCTCGAGATACAAAATATTAAACAATTACAGCTCATCCAACTCAGAGATGTTTACTAGCTGACCCTGTTCCACCAGCCATAACTGCAGCTTTGACTTGAACTTACTTTGTAGTACTACAAAGAGCCTGTAGTACAAAGAGATTGATTTCAGTAACTCTCCTGACCATGAACTGGTCCTGGCTGGCTGCACACTTGGATGCCTTCATGTCCTAAAAAGACCTTTTGACATATAGGAGCTAACTGTAGTACATTTAAATGTTAAGTCTACATCCCAAAGTGAACATGGGTTGTATGTTACATGAATGTTTGTCCCATATGTCAGGACCATCATGAATATTTATAGCTCCTCCTGTCAACTGTTGAATTTGTATGTTTAGCCAACCAGTTCAGCATAAAGCTCCTGCCCCAGCTTCTCTTCCTCCCAGGTGCTTGTCTCTGGTCTTGGCTGGAGCTGTGCTTCCTGGCTGCAGAATGGCCACCTTGCAGGCTGTAACCCTTTACAAGAAATGGTCTCCTCCGTTTTCTAATTTTATAAATTGTGGTTGATAACGGTTTGGCTGTGCCCCCACTCAAACCTCATCTGAATTGCAGCTCCCACCAATTCCCATGTGTTGTGGGCGGGACCCAGTGGGAGGTCATTGAATCATGGGGGGCAGGGCTTTCTCATGCAGGTCTCGTGGTCGTGAATAAGTCTCACGTGATCTGATGGTTTTATAAATGGGAGTTCCCCTGAACAAGCTCTCTTGCCTGCCATGTACGACATGATTTTACTCCTCATTCACCTTCCACCATGATTGTGAGGCCTCCCCAGACATGTGGAACTGTGAGTCAATTAACCCTCTTGCCTTTATAAATTACCAGATTCGGGTATATCTTTATTAGCAGCATGAGAACAGACTAACAGAGTGGTTTTGTATTTTTAAAGTTAACATCCCTCAAGAAGTGGGTTGACTCAAGCCTCAATCAGGGCAGGATCTGTTTCCAAGCTCACATATGGGGTTGTGGGTGGATTAGGGTCCAAGGGAGTTGCTGGACTAAGGGCCTCAGATCCTTGCTTCTCTAATGCTGCACCTCACTATCACAGGAAGTCAGGTGTGAGTAGTTTACCCAGCAGGCTCAAGGCCACTCTCCCTAAAAAGGCCTGAGTGGCAAGGCTGGCCCTTAGCTGGCGTCTGGGAACTTGGATTTTGGGAGCATTCCCACCACCCCAACTGGTTAAGAGTGGTTCACTGTGCCTAAGATGTTTATGCAAACAATACACTGAATGCCTGCTTTCCCTGTGGGAGTCTGGAATGTTGGAGGTGCCAGACAGGTACCCACGTGACCCTTGTAAACTCTCTGAGCACTGAGGCACTAATGAGCTTCCCTAAAAGACACTTTGCATGTGTAGGCACAACTCACTGGGTGAATCAAGTATGTCCTGTGTGATTCCTCTGGGAAAGGACTCTTGGAAGCCTGGACCTATTTCTTTTCCAGATGTTACCCAATGTGCCTTTCCCTTTGCTGCAGTTACAAGCCTTTTGCGTAATAAATCATAGCAGAGTAGGAGTGTGTGCTGAGTCCTGGGAGTCCTCACCAAACCCAGGGGTGGGTCTTGGGGACCCTGACACAGCATGAGAGTATCGCCACCCAGATGCAAGTCACAGTCCTCTATGTAATCTCATGGGGAGTGATGCCCCATCGCTGTCATTCCATGCACTGGAAGCAAGTCACGAGATGCAGCCACACACACAGAAAATGCACAGGAATCCCAGAGGCAGGGGTCAAAGGGGCCACTGGGTAGGCACACAGGCCGCGAGGAGTCAAGTCCCTCACCCTCCACCCCAGGCTGCTCAGCATTTGCTGGAGAGAGCAAGAACAGAGACGTCCCAAACCCACTTCCTAAGAAGTGCTGAGAATGGAGTGCCATTTGCCATCCTGGGCTTGCGGATGCCCATTCAGAATTTTGTCCTCTGGGCTCACAGACACAGACATCTCTTTTGCATCACTTATTCATTATTCACTTATTTTTCTTCTGTACCCTTCCAGTTATCTTATGTAAATTAAAAAGCACATCTCTGTCTCTAAGGGTGTGTACTTCCCCCCTTTACACAATGGCAGCAGAATGCACATTCTTCTCTGCACCATGCGTTTCTTTCTTGGAGGTCACTGGACTCCAGGACACAACGAGCTGCTTCACCCCTTTGCTGGCCGCGGTGTCCACTTGGGGGCTCGCACCATTTGTGTCTTGGTGCCTCGTCATGGACGCTGAGGGGCTTCCAGGTTTCTGCTGTTATCAACATTGCATCGAGTGACTCTGCAAACACATCTGACTCATCTGCAGGCCTGTGAAGTGGACTTGCTGGGTCAAAGCTGTCATGTTCTTTTAGGAAATTGACGTTATTCATCTATTCAACGGGTATTTCAAAGTTCAAAGGAAACAGTTTTTTCAGTAAAAAGTTTTTCTCCCATTTAAGCACCCCCACCAGAAGGCAACTGCTATTCCCAGCCCAAGGGGCTACTTGAGAGAGGCCCTCATCACAGACAAGCTGATGAGTGGAAGCGAAAAATCCTTCTTCAGGCAATGCCTTTTCTTCTGCAGTACACTCTTTGGGAATCAGAAGACCCTCACCAAGATGCTCATTCAAGATAAAGAAAACCCTTTATGTTAGGAACAGCCTTCTCTTGAACGTTTCATCAGGCTTATCCATACACCATAATCACTGTCCACCTTATCTATCAATTTCTAAGTTTTCTTCTCCCCGTGTGGTCTGTACTTGCTCGTTGCTGTTCTGTTGGTTTTGACCCCCACGTCCAATGCTGGAGGCTGCTCTCAGGTGTCTGGTCACCCCGGGTTGTCTCCTCTGACGAGGCAAGGTGCTCACAGGCAGTGCTGAGTGCGGGAGTGACTCAGCTTTGAGCATCGCTACAGGGGATAAGAGTGGGCTATTTCCCAGGAACCCTAAGGCCACCATCTTTATGGCTTTTCTGGAGCTGGACAGTTTCCCCAGAGAAGCATCTTCCATAACCCTCTTCTGTAGACCAAGATCCCACTGCCCTAAACATTCTGGGGCTGAGGGAGGAGAAGGATGCCGAGAGCACTAACCCCACCCCCACACACCTGTGTGGCCCCCAGGTCCCCACCATGCCTGGTGTCCCCAGTCCAGGGCCTGGGCCAGCAAGTAGGATGATGGGAGGCATGTAAGAGGTCACTGAAACTGACTGGAAACAGTTCCCACTGGCCAATCCTGGGACAATGTGAGAACCAAAATAAATGAGAGTAAAAATAAATGACTGAATGAAATGGGATCCTTGAAGCTATACTGATAGAAATGAATAAAGAAGTAAACAGATGAGAGACAAGTGCTTATTCTATGGAGAATGAAAACTAACAATGTAGAAGGGATGAAAAAAGGGGGAAATCATTTGCAGTTACCACAGTAAAACTGGCTAAGGCCAAAACTGTCAAGAAATACTAAAGCTGGTAGTTAGAAGTTTGAAGAGAGAGAGGAATATAGTCTTGAAATATCTCCTTGCAAATGGAGAAACTCGGCAAGCAGACACCATATTGATCAAAAAAAAACTTCACCACCACTATAAAGAGAAAAACCAACCTCAGCCACCTTCTGACATCATGTAGTGAAAAGAACACAGCACCACCTCTGTGGTACTCCTGTTGAAAATACATGAATCACTGGGAGATTAGACCAACCCGAACTGAAGCACATTCAAACTACCTGACCTGTACCGCCCCCCAAAACTGTCTCAATCATAAAAGACAGACTGAGAACTGCTTCAGACCGGAGCGAACGCGAGACAAGACAGCCAAAGGCAACAGGGGTTGCCCCAGACAAAATTTCCAGGCCGCTGTGGCGAGCTCGCCGGTTAGAGGGTGACCTTGCATCCACGTTTGTGCTGGCGCCTACGCCGTGAGCTGTAAAGAGGCTGTTTCTAGGAAACACAATGGCAGTAAGGCGGTAATGCAACACGCCTGCAACCTACCGTCAAGGGTCCAACAGACAACGCATGAGTGGCATGCAAGCACACCGGAAGACGCAGATGCAAATGGAGAGCCACGTTCAGGGGAGAATCTGGGGGAAAGGGAAACAGGAGCCCTTCACACCACAGAGCTTGAACACAGAATGGAGACTCGAGACAAATCCAGCAGAGGTGGTGTGTGGCTGCTGTTTGTACAGACCAATACACAAAATCAGGAAGACAGAGAAAGACCGCAGCCTTCACAGGAAAACTGCTTTCACTGGAGAAAATCAGAATGTACTCTAACACTGCCATTCAGCCAAAAGTAAGTCTGTTCTTTCTGCCTCCTAAGAGCAAAAACAAGAATCACACATGTATACACTTTATCATTAATAACTTTATTTAAATATTCCAAGGAACCCAACCCCATTTAAAAATAAAAATTGCAAAGTACTCCATTCAATAAAAGCACGTAAGTCCCCCTCAATAACTAGTATGACAATTCGCGTCACAGCTCTCACTCTGGGAGTTTATTTTACCCTCTATCCCAAAAGGCACAAAGTCATCTGAGGCCTCAGATATTAACCCAACTGCATGTTAACGTCACACTGCTAATGTGCAACTCAGTGTAATTATTAAAGCTTATAACACAGCTCCCTAAGAATTCAGAGAGTTATAGATTCTTCCTATAAATAATAATTTAAAAAATACTGGACCTTAAGACCAATACAGGTTTAACAAGAGACCTGAAATTTCTGCAAGGGCAGTTTTATTTCTTGATAGAAGTACAACTTTAACAGTGAAAGTCTATTCCCAGCAAGAGATACTAGACGCAGCGTGGCCAAAGAAACAAAGTAAAACGAGTGATTTCTAACACGCTAAAAGAGTAAGTTTTCATCAGCTCCATAAGAAAGCAGTCCTGGTCATTCAGAACGCTCCTATCATCCCAACAGTCTGCAGCCGTTAAAAGTACAGCTTTACAGGCCACAGGCTGTTCTATGACCCAGAAGAGACCAGTTTTGTGCATGAGGGGTGTGGGTTTTCGCTACCTTGGGCCTGCTCACCGGGGCAGGTGGGCCTCCGCCAGGTCACAGCCTGCTGTCACCTCCGGGCTGTCAGCCTCGCTGGCGTCAGGACTGTGGGTCTCTCCTGCTCTCTGTCCCTCGGTCACCTCATTCTCCAGCTGTCCAGTGCTGGCTGCACTCTCATTTGTTAGGATAACCCCTTCCTTTTTCTTTTCTCCCAATATCTCCAGCCCCATCATCCTGAGATAATGAAGCCGCTCATTCTTGGGCACAAAAGTTCGAATAGAGGCCTTTCCCCGCCATCCGCATAAGACGATGGGACACTGCAGAGAGTCCGGATTCCTACAAGTGAAAGTGGTTTCATGCAGAACATTAAACATTCCCATAACTGCATCGAAAGAGAGGTAATATACAACTGCTCGAAAAAGAAAACCACAAAGAGCCCATACCCACAAACCCCCCAAACCACTGGGAGGACATTTTCATCTGTGATCTGAGGTTTTCTCGGCTTCCTTCTTCAGTCCTGAGTAGGATCCTCACCCTCACTTTCCCCTGGCCTCTTTCATGCACAATAGGGTAGGCCCCAAATCTGCAGATGTCACACACACTTTCAGTGCTGGGATTTCTAACACTTCCTCCTCAAACTTAACTTACTGCGCCCCACTCCGTGTCACCTCACCCTACTACATGAGAAGCATTTCTCCACATGCTCCTCACAGCTCACCTCCAAGTTTCCTAAGTGACTGAGGCTCCTTACAGGCTGGAAGATGACGCCAGAGCAGGACCCGAGACCACCCATCCTTTTGATACTCAGCGTTTCGCACCATTTGTTCTCTAGGGACCCCACATGGCAACCTGCCTGCTGTGCTCATCTCCATTTCCAGCATGCTGTGTTCCCCATAGTCAAAACATCCCTGCCTCTCTGAACCTGCTCCATCCCTCCCTACCTTCCAGGTTCCACCTGGCCAGTCAGGTGGCATCGACTCCCTTCCCCGACAGAGACAGAAGCCACCATTTCTAACCTGCAGATGCCCTCTCTCAAGTTCTCTGTTCTTTCCTAGGGGACTCTGACCTAGATTGTAGGCTCCTAATGGCCCTGTTTAATCACCTTTCCATTTTTCCTAATCTAAAGCAGGGCACTAAGTTGGCTTCAAGAAGTGAGAGGAAAATATAAGAAATTCCCAACTCCCATCCTCCTTAAAAAAAAAAATCACTATCCCTGAAGTTGACTTTTCACCTGTGTATTTCAACAAGTAAAAATCAGTGTTTAAATATGGAAAAGTGAATCCACAACTTAAAATACCCCAATGTTTCTATGTGGGCCACATGAGACTGTTATTTAAAAACCGTTTCTGGGTCTTTATTCAAACTCCTGTAAAAACACTCAGAAGCCATCAATCACTAGATGCTCCGGCCCCTCCACTGCCCAGACAGCATCTGCCTCCGGCAGGTCCCCAGGCGCCCATGCGCACGGCCTCGCTGACCTCCCCAGCCCACCACCTGCTGCTCTCTCCCCTCTGATGCTCCTCCCACCTCAGCCCTGACCTGTCCACTCTCCATAGGGCAGCCAGACAGCCTGAATCCTGAGGACACGTGGGCCCTCGGCCTCCCTGCCAATGTCTTACCTGTCCCGCTCCGTCCCTCCTCGGCTGGGCCCGCCCTGACCCCCAACTTGCTCCTGCCCCAGGGTCTGCGCTTTGGTAGTTCCTTTAAGTTAGCCCTGGATCCCTGGTCCAACACTAACTTCCCAAAGAAACCTGGACAGTGGTCCTACCTACTCACTCCCCCAAATTCCGCTCAGCCTTGGGCCCCATTTTATTTCCTCCTCTCAGAAATGGTGTTTCCCGTCACCAAGAAGGAGCTGTTGCAGATGAGATCCTAATTTTGCCACTAGTGAGCTGAGGCGCTCTGGGCAAGCCACCTCACTCTCTGTCCCACCTCCTTCTCCGGCAAGTGTTGCCAACACCAGCACCTGCTCCCCCAGGCCCATGAGGATGCAGGGTGAATACATGCAAACAGTGTGGAGCAGTGGGCCCGTGGCAACAGGGAACGTAAGCAAACCCCACGCTCCAGCCCTCGCTCCTGATGCAGTAACATGTCAGCAATGCACATGGCTGAACCAGTGACGAGGATGAAATAATGGAACCTCACTCAACTGTCCCACCTTTACACTTACTCTGCATAAGACAGAACCTTTCATTAGTTTCTAATATTTAAAAACTAAGCACTATGTATTTTATTCTCTGTAAGTAAACATTCATTTAGCCTGAGCTGAGTGTTCTATGAAACAGTATCTTCATGACTACCTACAGGAATATTTTGGTTCTAAGTTTCCACAAAACTACTTCCAGAGGAACAATCATAAAAGGCTTGAAGAAGGTTCCCACCTTCCCAAGTCACCGCTCTCACCAACAAGAACCCTGCAGCTAATGACAAGGTGTGTGCGGAAGGACAGGGCATCACTGACTTACGCAGAATCTGGTTCATACTTCAGCACGACGCTTCCCTTTGCTGGAAGAGAAACAGACACACATTTGCCAAGTTCTCCAGGTAGGGGATGCATGCGACAAGGACATTTATGCACCCGGTGATGTGTTAAGTATTCTGAAGAAACAGAACAACAAATAATCTACATTCTTGGCCTCAAGGATCTAGATGGTGAAAAGAAGCCTTCTGGAGACATGAACCAAGTCCAAATGATGTAGTAGGGACGGTCTGGAAGAGGACGCAGGCAAAAGCCATCCGGGGACTTCAAGGGATGTCACCTAACAAGCCACTCTGAGAAGCAAGGAGGCTTGCTTCTTGGGATTAACTGCTAGTTAATTCTTCCAAACTCAAGATTAAATAAACTATAACACCAACTCCCAGAATGGCATGAAATACATAAAAATTGTCTAATACTGCAATCATGTAAGTGCAGGATTAAAAGAAAACAAACAGTTCCCTTATCCTTTACAAGAATCTCTACTTTCAACTGTGGTCCTTGGCTGAGACAGCAGCAGGACACAGACGCCACAGAGCATGTTTGATATTGAGGAGGAACACAACAGGAAGTTTTAAATGCAAGTAAGAGACATGATTATACATAACTGCAAGAACTGACATACAGTTTTGATCAAATTGAGCCAGAAATATTAAACGGCAAGTTATTTTAAAAAATAAATGAGAAAGAAGATATCAGAAAAACAAAATTAGAATAGTTTGGAGAAATTATTTTTATGCTTAGGGGAAAACGTTACTGGAGTGATTTGAAGTGGAAGTTGATGAAATATAAAAGCAGCAAATAAACCAAATAATCTACTGCTGCCGGCTAGGAGAAAAGTAAGAACTGCTGGCAAGACTCTTACTCTGCTCTCACACAGGTGGTTAAAATGCCAAGTGAACCAGGTCTGCATGTCAGCCAGTCTCGTGAGGCTGTGGACCTTAAAACACAAATGAACCCAAGCACAGAGACCTGCTTCTACCCACCCCCGACCTGCTGACAGGCAAGTGGGTCAAGAGCTCTGGCTCAGGGGCTGGTTGGGGCTGCTCACAGGCCAAGCCCTTCATTCCCCGGACTCTTGGGTCCAGCAAATTGAGCGAAGGCCAGCCCCGCAAGCCACACAGACACACCACGGGCTGCTGGAAAGCAGCGGGGTGCCACCAAGGCCTGGGGAAGTAGAGCAACCCCAAGATGCCTTTGCCCCTTAGCATTCTGAACTGTCATAAGGGTTCTACAGAGCCCTCCGGAAAGTGAGGCAACCAGACTGTACTGGAAAATATGATTGATAAATACACCCCACAAATACCACCTGCATTCTGGCTGTCCTTTTAAAGAGAATACAAGTTATGTCTCTATCCATTTCAAACTACTCACCTAGGTCCTTCGCTTGACTGTATGTCTCACTGCTGAGTTTTCTAAAAAAGGGGTTTTCCTGGGTCAACAGTATCTTAACATCTTCCATTGATACGGTAATAATTCTTGAATTTATAAATGGATACAATGTATATATTCCCTGTGTGAATAAAGAAAACAGATACCATGATGTCATTCATGAATGACAACAGACTACTCTCAGAGGCTTTCAGTGGCGCCTCGGGCCCTCATTATGGGTCCTCCCTGGGACAGGTGTGGAACCCCCACCCAACCCAAGGCCACCCACGCCCCTGGAGAGCTCAATAACCGGTGACGGTCAAGTGACTGGTAGGGGCCAGCCAAGCCCTGAGCCACTCAGACTATCTGGCGGGCCAGAAAGCCCATCAACTCCCGACTGCCTGATCTGTGGCCAGCGCTGTTCAAGTGCACTTCCAAAATTACCTCCTGTGCCAACCGGAAAGCACAGTCAAACTCTTCCCCACTGTTATTTCGACACCAGACTTTTATTCCCGTGTTAATAACCTGTAAGTAAAAGTGAGATGAAGCACACAGAGATGAACACAGGACCATCCTCTGTAAGGAAGCCGGGACACACAGAGCAGCCGCCATGGAATGGGAAAGGGGAGGAGAAGCAGAAACCATCGAGAAACCCCGGCAAGAAACTGGTCCTCACAACTTGTGTTTACGTGACTTGGAGGGCAGTAAAGCAAATGAAAGAGGGGCCCCCAAATGGCCAAACTCTAAGGGAAGTGTCTCAAAGGACAAATCCCAAGGGTGGGGGCAGCAGCACTCGCAGCCTCCGGGCCCTCGGTACCTTCTCTACCCAGGAGGACGGGCTGTGAGAACTACACTGAGGCTCACCCAGCTGTGGGAATGGGGCAAAGACACCAGCCACCAGATTCAGGACTCTGGTCGGAACCACTCAGCCCTGTGCCGGCCAACAGCTCTGAAGCCACAGGGCAGGCTCAGGGACCGGCAGCCAATGCTACAGGTGGGGAGGACAGATGCCAGGGTCTGCTCCAAATGAAATCTAAGCAGCTGTGAAAAGCCACACGCATCCCCAATCAGCAGCCAGCGTCTGTGCAGTTGGCACCTTCATCCTCTCACTGTTATTCAGCAGCACGTTCCGCAGCTCCTTAGAAACCATGTAGAGCTGCCTTTTCTTCCCTTCTGTTGTCCGAGTTAACAAATTCATCCTTGGGAATGAAGGATCCAAAGCATAAAACTTCCTGTACACAAAAACACTGCTGTTTATACATACTCAGTTCAAAATCGGGTAATCGACTGCAAACATCTTCTCCTCCTCCTCCAGAATCCAATCTCTAAAACTGCAGTGTGGCTCAAGGGCATGGGGCTCTGTTCTGGACTCCCAGCTTCTGAACTTTGTCCTCCACCTGAAACCTCCACGTGACATTTATTTGGGGCACAACTCGATCAGAAACCTACATTAACAAGTGCAGCCTCTCTCCCTCAGCTGCTACTCCAATGGTAATGACCTAAGAACACTACTTTTGAGACTTATTTTTTAATAGACTTTTACAAATGTATGCGGGACCAGTTATGTAAAAGACAGTAAGTGACTGACCCGGCAAAGAGCTTCTAAAATTCAGCGAGTAAGAAACAGATGAATGTGAGACTTACCCTAAATCCTCTTCCTCTATGTTCTAGCTACACCATCCCTAATCAACCCCCACACACGCTACACTTCATTTCTTCTACAGGAACTGAACTAGGCAGCCTTGGCCTCTGGTCTCTACATTCAATTGAACAATTTAGGTTCAGGATCACAACTGAGTAATTCAGATTCATAATCACAGCCCAGTTTTTTTAATCTATCATGTTCACAAGGTAAAGTTTACTTTTTCCTTCAATCGAAAGGTTGAGTTAATAACCTCTAAAATTTCATCCTGTTCTAATATGCAGTTAAAAAAGTTAAGGGAAAAAAAGCTAGGCCAGGCTCAGTGGTTCACGCCTGTAATCCCAGCACTTTGGGAGGCCGAGGTAGGCAGATCACCTGAGGCCAAGACCAACATGGAGAAACCCCATCTCTACTAAAAATACAAAATTAGCTGGGTATGGCGGTGCATGCCTGTAATCCCAGCTACTCGGGAGGCTGAGGTAGGAGAATCACTTGAACCCAGGAGGCGGAGGTTGTGGTGAGCTGAGATCGCGCCACTGCACTCCAGCCTGGGCAAGAAGAGTGATACTCCATCTCCCCACCCGCCCCCCAAAAAAAGCTAGACAGAATTACAGATAAAATGCTTAAATGTGACCAGTTGTACATTTGTTACTTTAGAGTTAATTTCTTTAAATGAGTAATTAAAAAGGCTGAATCCTTACTCAATAGGTGGAAATAATGGGTCATCTTCAGGAATGAATACAAACGGGTCCTCTTTAAATCCGAATAACTTCATTTTCTTTGATGGAGGAGGACTAAAAAGGGAATGAGGATGAGATACATCAATCTGTAACGGGTGGCAACCTTCAATACCAAAAGCACATCCTTCCTTTCCCATCGGTGCCTGCGTCAGTTCTGTGCAATACGAGGTTTGCAGCACGGATCTTCGCCAGGCAGCAGATCTTCGCCTTCCTGCTTCCACACAGACTCCAGCCCACCTACTGCATGTGTCTCATACCACACATGCACTGTGCCCTCAAACCCACCAAGAAATGGCTCTGGGATCCCATTTAAGCTAAAAGGACTGTGAAGACACTAGAGTGTTAGGTCAAGACGTAACCCCTTTCTTACCCACACACGCCATCTTTCTTATTGCCATTATTCTCTAAATCCTCGGTTGCATGAGCTATTTCTGTGTCACCAGTTCCTGTGACTGACGGACTTTCCAGCTTAGAGGGATCTGCGGGTTTCCCTTCTGTGGGATCTGCAGGGCTCAGCTGGGTGCTTCCTCTGGTCTCTGCAGATTTACCCTGCAGCTGTCAGACAGAACAATCTCATTGACACACAAAGAGCAGCAGTCTTTGTGCTGCTATGAAAAGTTAAAATACCAAGTTTATAAAATCAATCAGTTGTACTTTTCTACTGCATTATATGTAAAGACAACAGAATTTTTTAAAGTGTCGTTTTAAATTTATTTGTTATTATAAACAAAATTCGACAGTTCCTTTGGAGTTAAAAGCTGATTCTACCTTAATCTCACAAACAGCATATACAGCTTGTTCCTTAGCAGAGCCCTATAACGCCAGCTAGTTAGTCCTCATCTAAAAATGCGTATCGTGCATCTGCTCTGGGTAAGGTGCAGTGAAGGACACAAAGTGCATCAAGCAAGATCTCTAAAATACCCAGTAGGGGCAAAAAGACAAATACATACATAAGAAGAAAGGAGGGTAGGAACTGTTCTGAGCACCTGGACAAATGGCCACAGGAACTGGGAGAAAGAGTGTCCGAGGCACAAAGGAAACATCTGAATTAAGAATGAACTTCTGAATTAAGGCCATGGTATAATATAAATTTGGCTTTGGGAATGAGCAAAATGTTTTAGTTATGTTAAAGATCTTTAAAAAATATGTGTCCTTTTTAAAAAGTCACAAAATTGATAAAAGTCGTAATTCCTCAGTCTCTCTGAAGTAAGTTTAAAAATTAGGATATTTCAAACTAAGATCAGAGCAGAACCGAAGGAGACAGAAATATGGAAAACCCTTCAAAAACAATCAATGAATCCAGGAGCTGGTTTTTTGAAAAGATCAACAAAATAGATAGACTGCTAGCCAGACTAATAAAGAAGAAAAGAGAGAAGAATCACATAGACGCAATAAAAAATGATAAAGGGGCATCATCACCGATCCCACAGAAATACAAACCACCATCAGAGAATACTATAAACACCTCTATGCAAATAAACCAAAAAAATCTAGAAGAAATGGATGAATTCCTGGACACTTACACCTTCCCAAGACTAATCCAGGAAGAAGTTGAATCCCTGAATACACCAATAACAAGGTCTGAAATTGAGGCAGCAATTAATAGCCCACCAACCAAAACAAGTCCAGGACCAGACGGGTTCACAGCCGAATTCTACTGGAGGTACAAAGTGGAGCTGGTACCATTCCTTCTGAAACTATTCCAAACAATAGAAAAAGTGGGAATCCTCTCTAATTTATTTTATGAGGCCAACATCATCTTGATACCAAAACCTGGCAGAGACACAACTAAAAAAGAAAATTTCAGGCCAATATCCCTGATGAACATTGATGCGAAAATCCTCAATAAAACACTGGCAAACCAAATCCAACAGCACATCAAAACGCTCATCCATCACGATCAAGTCGGCTTCATCACCGGAATGTAAGGTTGGTTCAACATAGGCAAATAAATAAACGTAATCCATCACATCAACAGATCCAAAGACAAAAATCACATGATTATCGCAAAAGATGCAGAGAAGGCCTTTGACAAAAATTCAAAAGCCCTTTATGCTAAAAACTCTCAATAAACTAGGTATTGATGGAACATATCTCAAAATACTTAGAGCTATTTATGACAAACCTACAGCCAATATCATACTGAATGGGCAAAAACTGCAAGCATTCCCTTTGAAAACTGGCACAAGACAAGGATGTCCTCTCTCACCACCCCTATTCAACATAGTATTATAGTATTGGGAGTTTCCGGCTAGGGCAATCAGGTAAGAGAAAGAAATAAAGGGAATTCAATTAGGAAAAGAGGAATTTAAAATGTCTCTATTTGCAGACAACATGACTGTATATTTAGAAGACCCCATCGTCTCAGCCCAAAATTTCCTTAAGCTGATAAGCAACTTCAGCAAAGTCTCAGGATACAAAATCAATGTGCAAAAATCACAAGCATTCCTATATGCCAATAATAGACTAACAGAGAGCCAAATCATGAGTGAACTCCCATTCTCAATTGCTACAATTTTATACCTTGGAATAAAACTAACAAAAGATGTGAAGGACCACTGCTCAAGGAACTAAGAGAGGGCTCAAACAAATGGAAACACATCCCATGATCATGGTTAGGAAGAATCGTTATCATGAAAATAGCCATACTGCCTAAAGTAATTCACAGATGCAATGCTATCCCCATCAAGCTACCATTGACTTTCTTCACAGAACTGGAAAAAAAAAAATACCTTAAATTTCATATGGAACCCAAAAAAGAGCCTATATAGCCAAGACAAGAATGATTGCCAAGAATGACAATCATTAAAAAAATCAGGAGACAACAAATGCTGGAGAGGATGTGGAGAAACAGGAACACTTTTACAGTGTTGGTAGGAGTGTAAATTATTTCAACCATTGTGGAAGACAGTGTGGCGATTCATCAAGGATCTAGAATGAGAAATACCATTTGACCCAGCAATCCCAACACTGGGTATATACCCAAAGGATTATAAATCATTCTGTTATAAAGACACATGCACACGTATGTTTACTGCGGCACTGTTCACAATAGCACAGACTTGGAACCAACCCAAATGCCCATCAGTGATAGACTGGATAAAGCAAATGTGGCACATATACACCATGGAATACTATGCAGCCATAAAAAAGGATGAGTTCATGTCCTTTGCAGGGACACGGATGAAGCTGGAAACCATCATTCTCAGCAAACTAACACAAAAACAGAAAACCAAACACCCTATGTTCTCACTCATAAAGTGATTCATGGGTGTTGAACAATGAGAACACACGGACACAGGGAGGGGAAGATCACATACTGGGGCTTGGCAGGGAGTAGAGAACTAGGGGAGGGTTATCACTGAGAGAAATACCTAATGTACATGACAGGGTGATGGATGCAGGAAACCAATATGGCACATGTATAGCTATGTAACAAACCTGCACATTCTGAACGTGTACCCCGGAACTTAAAGCATAATAAAATTTTTTTAAAAATAGGATATTTCAGCACAGACAAGTTCATTTTATTCAAAGCCACAAAGCTACTGAACAGAGATGCCAGAAGCCTCCCAGGGAATACACTGTATTTCCATGTTAATATAATGTAAAAAAGCAAAGAACAAAACAGATGAACCCCAAGCCTGTGAGCAGGCGAGTGAGGGCACATGCCCTTCATGTCCAACCTCAGCTTCTCCAAGTGGGGCCTTTTTCCTGAGTCCAGCTCTAAGGGCAAGTTCACCCATCTCTGTCCTACCTCAACAACTACATTCTGTGATCTGAAAATACCAAGGTCTGTGTGAGCTTCCCTGGCGACTTCTAGCCCAGTGCTTACAGGCGTCAGCACCGTAGCAGATCACGGCATCCTGACCACGGAGACTCTACCTGTGTTCCCAGTGGGGCCAATGGCAGCACAGGCCATGCTAGCACTAGATCTGTTGAACTAAATGAATAAGAAACTGACAAAGTAACAGAAAAAGAGAAGTACTCATATTGTTTAAATAAGCAAATGACAGTACACTGTCCTACAATGTGAGACAATACATCAGAGGCAAACTGAAAACAAGTCAAAACCTTTCTACGTAAGTATGAACACCAGAAACGCCAATGTAACCCCCAACGCAGGCCAACCCAAAGCATGTGTCTCTAAGACAGGGTGCTCTGTGACTGCACTGTGTTGTGCAGCTGGACAGCCATGAGCCAGTGGCCACTGACCACTTAAAATGTGACAAAAGTCTAAAATACAAGCTACTGAAACCTAGTATGAATGAATGCAAAGACTCTAATACTTCACAATATAATTTCTTATACTGATTAAAAGAAAATAACATTCCAGCAGAGCTAAGATACCTTGTGAGACTTTTAGCCTCAAGGCGAAATACTGTCTAACCTGAGAGAAAAACCCTGGTGACAGCAGAAGTACAGTCGCCTCCTTTGCCAGTTTGAGTCTGTACGTTCCGATGTTAATCTGCATGAGCTGTGCCCCAGAAAAAGGCTGGAGCTCTTTGCAGAACTGTTTCCTTTTTGTTTCTCCAAAGGCTAAGCATTTTTTGCCCTGATTTTCAAGCATGGATCTTAAAGAAATAGAGACTTTCAGACTTTGATTCCAGGCCAGGTTCTATAATCATGGAAGGCTGACTTGTGAACTAATAAATAATGCTGGCGTGGATACAGGTGAGACAGCATGCATTACAAAGGACTGCCTGTCAAGATGAAGGCTACACTTTCTTCTCCACTCTGCTTCCTGGTCCGCCTTAGAAAGGAACCAGTAGGCAGTTGAGATCCGTCGCAAACAGGCCAGGCTGCATCTTTCTAGCCAGGCCTGGACAAGGCTTGTCATCATTCCTCGCAGTGAAGGTGAAGCCAGGCTAGCCTCAGGTCAACAGAGTTCTGCTACCTGTAATCGGCTGAAATGAACCACTCACAGGGACTGGAGCACAGAAACGTGGCGGCTTCCGACTCAGAGCCACAGAGCAATCTTTGCATCTTTTCAACGTTTATTAAATAACTGGATTTGCAGTATGGCAGGAATACATTCCCCCAAATACTGATTTCTCCACTTACCTATCCCCTACGAGAAATTTCTGCTTTTTGGAAAACTTGGTATTTAAATGAGTTCCCCTCATTCAGGCTCAGCTCTCCCGCTGCCCACAGCAGGAAGCTCCTCTCTTCTCTGCACTTCCACTAAACTCGTTAGTTTTTATCTTAAATTTGTAAGATCAAATGTTATGTCATTTTGGAAAAAGAAAAGCTCACCTTTGGTTGGCGTTTGTTCCATGGCATTGAAGATTTTTTCACCAATACTGCCACAAAGAACCCGCCAGTATTCTGATGATGGGGTAATATCCTAAGGCTAAATATAGATATATAATTCATACTTCTTAACTAATCAAAAATGCATTTTTTTAGCATTAAGACAAATAATGTAAATTATGCAAGAGAAAAATCATGTCTTCAGCCCTCACTCATAGAATGGCTGATATGTGATCTTAATTTTTTTTTTGAGACAGGATCTGGCTCTGTTGCCCAGACTGGAGCATAGTGGTATGATCTCAGCTCACTGCAGCAGCCTCCACCTACCGAGCTCAAGCGATCCTCCTAAGTAGCTGGGACTACAGATATGCAATGCTCTGACTAGCCATTTTTTTTTTTTTTTTTTTTTTTTTGTAGAGATGGGGATTTACTACATTGTCCTGGCTGGTCTCAAACTTTTGTAATCCCAGCACTTTGAGAGGCAGAGGTGAGCAGATCACCTGAGGTCGAGAGTTTGAGACCAGCCTGGACAATGTGGTGAAATCCTGTCTCTACTAAAAATACAAAATTAGCCAGGCATGGTGATGAGCACGGGTAATCCCAGCTACCTGGGAGGCTGCTGAGGCACAAGCATTGCTTGAATCCAGGACGCAGAGGTTGCAGTGAGCCAAGACTGTACTACTGCAGTCCAGCCTGGGCAACAGAGAGAGACTCTGTCTCAAAAAAAAAAAAAAAAGTTCATGAAGTATCCTAAGCATTAGAGGGTCTAGCCAATTCCACTATTAATAAATGCTCAATGCCAGCAATTAACAGGCAGGAAAGCCATACTGTCTGGGAAGTTCACACACGTGGGGTTGACCCTGGCATAGTCCAAGCCTCACAGCAATGTCATCTGCTGCCACCAACTCACCCCGACAAGATCCACCAGCTCACGAGGGAGGGGGCTTAACTTGCCCCAATCCCCACACCCGGAGGCCTCACAAGCTCACCATCGCTCTAGATGCATGGCCCGCAGCTTTTCCGGGTCCTTCAGAGGGAACATGGTAGGTCGGATCTGGGTGTGTCTGCTGTGAGGAACAGCGTCCCAGTCTGTAAACCACTGCCCATCTTTTGTCATTACCTGCAGAGCCACAGAGTACATTCCAGATTACCAGCACTATTTAATAATAACAAAAATCACAGGGCAAGAGTGTCAGTTCTCTCAAAGGTGACAAAGAGTGATTCTCATTTGCTCCAAAGATAGGAAGAGTATTTGCCAAGACAATTCCCAAATTATTAATACATAAATTCTGTTAAAAACAAAGGTGAAATACATTTATTCTAAAAAGCAGGACCACCATTATAAAATAATTTTCCATCTAGTTTTTTTTCTTTTTAAACAAGCCTCAGGCCGCTTGTGGCCTACAACTTTAATGAATTATTTCATACTGGAAAAAAGGCTTGAATCCCAGCCCATTTAAAAAAAAAAAAAAAGCAAAGCTACCCTTACAGGGATGAGATAAAAGAGTTAAATTCTATAGTGGAATAAAGAAAACCTTTCGACTGCCACAAATAAACATGCCATTTGTCATAAAATTTGTCATGAAATAACATTCTGAAATTGATTCTAATCTGCATAAGCAGATGTAGTATTTATTCAAGTCACCCACACATGAACGCTTTGAACGTGGACTCTAAATCGGTTATGCCGCACCTACTCTTCTGAATGAAAGTCAGTGAGGAAAGCTTACCTTCCACTGAGTGATTCCCGGCATCCACTTCAGCCCTGGCAGTTCATTAGACACATCAGCAAGCTCCAAAGCACCTGTGTAGCAAAAACACGGATGTCTTTTTTTTCCTTTCAAAAAAATATAACACACTATGCCCAGTGGAAAAAACAGACACAGATCACATAATATATTATTCCATTTATAAATGTCCAGGGAAGGCAAACTCATCAACAGAAAGTGGACGAGTAGCTGACGGGGCTCAGCTGGAACCGTGAGCGAGTGCTGATGGGCACAAAGGGTCTGCTGGGGTGATGGGAATGGCCTCAAACTGGACTGTGGTAAGGGGCCATCAACTGGGTAAACTTACTAAAAATCCCTGAACTGTACACTTAGAGCGAGCAAATGCTGACAATATATAAATGACACCTCAATAAAGTTGTTACAATGACAGAGCATTGAGGAGTCCGCCACGAACGGGAGACTGACTCTGCAAGAAGACAACCAGAAGGCTGGGCTGCGGGCGCCCGCTCTGTCCCCCGTTCCAAGGCACACCAGGGCGACGATGGGCATGTTCATGAAGTCGTGTCTGACAAACATCCCATAGCAATGCTGAAAACGAACTGTCGGGATTTTTAAACCTAAAGTTTGTGGTCCCAGGAAGTTTCCTAAAATTGCCCAGCAGGACACAGTTAGTCCAATTTTAAAACAATGCGATAATAGCTGTGAAAACACACTGGCCTTAAGTGTCTATACCAGTGACACAACGAGAAGCTATAAGGTGAGGCCATTACAGGAAACCGTTGAGAGCAGCTACTAGCACAGATACTGATGTGACCACCTCTCAGCAGAGGAAACCCAACAACGCTCCCAGAAAACTTACGAAAATGGACAATTACAAAACCAAAGCAAAGGATCCCTAAGGTGGAGGGATAAGAAACCTTGGAAGCAAGCATCGTACTGACTTCTGCTATCGTTTCTGAATCCTCCTTTGAAAAGCTAACACTAAATGACAAGTGTAGGCAAACAGTGACGGGCTTCTATCACAGTGCCCAGGGGCTTCACAAATGACAGAGCAGGCCTCAGGTGTTACCTCCCCTCAGCACCTGGGTTGGCAGCTGTCAATGCCACCCGTGTCGCCCTTTCTCCAGCAAAGTCACTGAGCACTTTTGGGTGGGGAACGCACACTCCCTCTGGTCAAAATTGCCAGCAACCACCCACTCTGAGGCTCAGTCAAGGTCTATTACTTCCCGGATGAAGCCACATCCATGCACACCGCCTCTGACAGAGGATCGGGAGGAAGCGTCTACAATGTGTTCTGAAGCCAACCACAGGCACAAAGTTGGCTGTGACATCATGCTGTCCACAGGTCCGTGCTGGAAACCCACCTGTGTCCAGCAGGAAAATGACTACAGAATAGGAGACCCACTCAATGAATTAATCCATTTTTGACACTTGCTAACAGGAAAAACTACAACATACTGGAATGTTAAGTGAAAAAGTAGGGTATTTAGACATACACAATGCAATCAAAACCATTCAACACGGTGAAGACTAGAAGAAAAGATGCAAAAAGCAACGCAGTTACTTAAAGGAAAAAAATCCATGTACTTTTTTTCTAAATATGAACGCCTTTATACATAAAACCCAGTTGCCTAACAGTACTGGCTGTTCTTTGAAATCTCCTATGTGGAGGCAAAAGCCAGCCCCTGACCAAGAACTTCCTCCATCCCCAAGGCATCTTCCCTGGCATCTTAGAAAGCTAAAATGATTCCAAAATGTGTATAAAGAACCTGAGCAGACACTCTCCTTTCTTGGCTTTGTTTCTCCAAGTCTTGCAGTGGACCTTGCTCCAATAGCAAAGTTGAACTGTACACCACAGTCTAACCCCTTCTGTGACCTGTGATGATGAGGGGATAAGCCTCATTTTAAAGATAAGTATTTGAAAGCACACAATCTGCTCTATTGGTAATAAAGGTGCAATTCTGGCTTTGGTCTGCCTGGCTCCATTATCTTATTTGTCAACTGGTTCAAAACCTGGACAGGGAAACAGGATGTCATTTACTGGGCTTTCAAAAGAAAGACTCCCAGGCCAGACATGGTGGCTCACAACTGTAATCTCAGCACTTTGGGAGGCCGAAGTGGGTAGACTGCCTGAGGTCAGGAGTTTGAGACCAGCCTGGCTGCCATGGTGAAACCCCGTCTCTACTAAATATAAAAATTGGCTGGGTGTGGTGGTACATGCCAGCTACTCGGGAGGCTGAGGCAGGAGAATCGCTTGAACCCAAGAGGCAGAGGTTGCAGTGAGCCAAGATTACACCACTGCACTCCAGCCTGGGCAACAGAGCAAGAGACTCCATCTCAAAAAAAAAAAAAAAAAAGCCTCCCACCTCGCAAACACACATATAGTCAGACATTAAGCCAGCTAGAGCTTACAAATTTGGTGAAGTCTGAAAAGATGCGCAAGCGTTCACTCAGAAAACCAGCAGTAGCATTCTAAATACAAGAAAAGGAACCAGCCAGTCTGGAATCAGAAAGACCAATGAAAACCTATAATCAAGAAAGGTTTCAGACCGGATGAAGATGAACCCATCAGTGCCACAGGACGTTTCTGAAAAGCATATACTTTGAATAAAAGATGCATCAAGCATGCTTACCTTCACTTTTTTCGAGTAAAGATGCTATGACTGCTTCATCCTCAATAGGGTTTAGTGAACATGTGGAGTACACCATCCTTCCACCTTCAGCCAGCTGTTCAGCCCCGCGCGTTGCAATACGCAGCTGTAAGCTAAGGGGAGGTATCAGATGACTGTAAGGCTACACATATCCATGAAGTGCACATATAGAAACACCTGCTTACGTCACATATTCATTACAAGTTTTATAACACAATTATACTCAAAAAAAAAAAACCTTCTAGGTATCTAAGTGAAGTTAGAGTGAACCTATATAAAGTGTTTCATGTTAATTAAAAAATGTCTATTCTGATTGGTCTGTTAACCTTTCCCAATGTCAACCAGCAAAGCATAAAGTTCAGTAACAAAAGAATTCAACATACCAGATGAAATTTCACTATTAAAAAGCCTCTATACTTCATAAATCTGTGGTTTTTCTATGAAAAATTTGTATCATACATTCCAACCTAACTCTCGTCTCTCTGTCACGAAACAGTAAACGTGTTTTATGGAGGTGAGACCTCCTGCTGTAGTTAGCTGTGGTGGATACTGAGTAGTATTCTTTGGCTCATGCACAGGACAGTCCTGCATGCAAGACCATGCCATTTGTCACGTCAGAAGAAAAAAAGAATACAAAGCTCTATAGACAGCATGATCCACAGTATTTAAAAAAAGTACTTTAAAAATTCCTAAAAACAGAGAAACAATACACCAAACATTAACAGACATTATCATCGTGTTCTAACATTTCTCTTATTTTAAGCATTTTCCAAATGTTCTTTAATGAGTAGTTCCCCATCATAAAAAGCCAACCAAAAAATATATCTAAGAGATAAACTGTCTCTCAGCAAAACAATGATATAAAAGAATAAAAACAGAGAGGAAAAGATTAGTAAGACATACGCCAAGAGATAAATGGTCATTTCATGGAAAAATACATATTTGAAACGACATAAGAAATTTTTTTAGAAGGCATTTTTAATAAACTTGTCATCTGAAACGTATGCAATTTGCAGTTACTGCTCTTGAAAGGTTTTCAAACAAATTCTCATAAAACTGTTGAAGCTGGCCATTGACCAGCCTCTGATGCTTACAGCTCTGTAACTGAAGATGGGCCGCTCAGTTACATAACGTAACAATAACTCTCTGCTAATCTACTTGTCACACAGTGTTAGCAGTGACGAAGTGTTACTTACCCATGTAGCTGCAAGCTATTTAAGGTGGTCCACTTTTTCCAAACATCAATGTTTTTTCTCATAGTGCCGTCTCCACTGGGAAAAAAGGTATTAAAGAGTGTAAAACTCTGTATGGGTGGATGACTGCATTTTAACAGATATGTCACATTCAAGCTTAGTTAGAAAACAAGTGTTACAAATGTCAGTTAGAAAACAATCTACATTTTCACAAACTACAATCAACTTTCTGTTTTAGGGATTTTCTAATGTATTATACTTTACTTCAATTTTCAAACAGAAAATAACAGATTTGAACAGTAAACTCCATTCACTATCTAAAGAGATATTAATGTGCTTCCATTTGGAAAAAATACTAGCAAGACTAATTTGTAGACCTAGGAGACAGAACCTAAAATACTATTGAAAAACTCAGCTAATCAACAATGACATTTTAATCAGAATTACATGAATAATAACTGATAAGAAATTTTCCACAGTAACTGCAATTAAGCTAATATATTAGCAAAATTTTTCCTACAACCACAGTTAAACATTTCTGACTTTCTACTTTTATTTAATGGAAGTGAAATAAAAATTTTCATGTTTTTCAGAACCTAAAATACTACTGAAAACTCAGTTAATCAACAGTGGCATTTTAATCACAATGATATGAATAATGACTAATAAATTTTCCTCAGTAACATAGAGTAGCTAAATTTTCCGACAATCACGGTTAAACATTTCTGACTTTCTAATTTTATTTAATGGAAGTTATTTTCACATTGTTGTTAATAGAAGCAGTTTCCATGTACACTTTATAGTAAGACTGGATTGTTACCTTCTGTCTGTGTCTAATTTTATCTACCCTGTTTCTCCAGAGGTAACGCCTGTTTCTGTTGGCCTTCTCTGCAAATGCTCACTTTCCTTGGTGGTCTAGCCACGTGTACACGAGGTACCAGGTCTGCAGGACAGAAGTGTCCCATGAGATCTAATCCCCACTTTCCAATGGCATCCCTGGCTGTATACTAGTGGCTTCTATGGTAGAAATCCCACCACAATTTCAGAAATTTCCTCAGCTTGCAACTGTGTTCTCAGATCTCAGAGTATGATACAAGGAACGCATTATCTTTCTGATCAAAAAATGGGTGGGAAAACATGAGACTCCAAGGAATACTGAAAAACTGCAACCGAGAGGGAAAAAAACTTTAGTTCACGACCTATTTTAAATTTTACTTTAAAGAGTTTTTCCAGATATTTTAACACTCAGCTATATTCAGAGCCACCAGCTGCATCTTTCATACTGAGTTCTGCCATGAGCAGTAAATCTGCCACTTATTGAAACAGAATGTCATTCTTCCATAATGTGGAATGTATTTAAACCTTGTATTCTGTGCTAACAAGTTTTGTGGCAGCTTTTGAATTCTGGTCTTGACAGATTTATGTCACTCAGAAGGCATCATCAACTGGGATCAGCATCCATGCACCTCGTACAGAAACGGAACAGATGAGGTCTAGTTGTGTTTCTTTCCTTTTAAAAAAACTGTCACTCAGTTGTACCAAGAGTATTACTTTATATCTAAACTCTAAATATCTAAAATGTTCACGTATTATCTCAAGAAAGGTATAAAAACACAAGAAAAACACAAGAAAGAAAAATTTCTTAAGGGCTTGAACTCTGAAATTTCTTTCATTTAAATAACATAAAACCCAATGTGATTACATATTACTCTAAGACAAAGTTTTATATATACTGTACTCACTGGAAGAACTAATAAAAAATAATTGGGGCACACAAATTGTTCCAAGCAATCACACTCTAAAATACACCACAATGAGAGTCTATGACTCTATTTTGCTCTGAGATGTTTTCTCTGGATCTTTCTGCAGGCTATCACAACCACCCCTTTCTGTTCCTTATCCAGCATCTGCTGCTTCTCATTCAGACTCTACGTGTCCACCTTCTGGTTTAGGCTCACACTATCTTTCTCCATACCCCAAGACTCACATACAGTTGAGTCATGTCCACACACAATTTCATTTTAGTCTTCACTGGACTTGATTTCTTTAGTGGATTTTGGGCTTTCTGGCCAATAAGATAAATACCTGCAAGGGACATCACATAAAATTCGATCATAGAAGAGGATCTCTTTCCTGCCGCCCATATCTATCTGGAGCCTGGGTATGCTGGAGGCATCATGGTTGACCACCATGATGCAGGGGCTGCTCAGCCTCTTGGCTTGATGGACGAGCAGGTAGCAGCGCTTGTTGTCCACATCATTCGCAATAACAAACCCCTCTGGAGACAGAAGTGCAGTGTCAGATGAAATGGAGCCTAAGCGGAGTCACTTCCTGAAATATGCAACCTCTAAACGTCAGCCAGTGAGAAACAGCAATCCACCACACTTGAGACTCACAGTCAAGGTTTTCTACAAGTACGTTAAGTGGTTCAAAACAAGGAACCAGGTGGCTTTGCGTGGATTTTATGGATACTTGAATTTTGAAAACCTCAAAAGTTATATATTCAACAATTACTCACTTTGTGCCAATTACCAGACCAAAAATGTCTTTTCTATTATTAGTAACGATTAATTACAAAAAAGGATGAGGAGAAAGGTGTAGAAACAATAGAATCACCTGACGAATGTTCTGAAATCCTGAATATGGGCCGCGACTCTGCTCTGACTGAGTCAGGCTCCTAGGGCGAGGCCCAAGCACCTGAAGGCGGAAGCTGTTCCTGGAGGCTCCGCAGGCTGGGAATTCTACTGGGTGTGCCTCTGCTCATTTCTGGTTCTTCCCACACCCCCAGCAAAAAGGCAAATATATCGACAACATTTATGATCAAAGCCACTCTTCAAAACAATATGAAACGCAAAACATCCATAATACAAAGAGGAGAACCTGCTGCTGCTGGGACATCAAGGCTCTTTACTGCCAGTGTGGAGAAAATAAAAACAGGGAAAAATAAAGCAGGCTTTTTAGCCAAAGCATTATCTTTAAATAATGTAAAAAAAGAGGACTTCAAAAAACAGACCCAACAAATATGCCTATTAAAACAGAACTAGAGAAGTCTGCCTGAACAAAGATAGGACGAGATGAAAGCTGACTCTAAAACATCACGAGAGGTATTTGTTTCCACTTAAGACAAAGGGGCCGAGTGTTGCTATAACAGCTGCCATTTCCTGAGCATCCTGCAGGCTACACACTGACGTCCCATTTCATATGGGATGTCTAACACTGTCAGTAACTTGCCGATTAACTGGTAGTGGGATTTGAACCCAGGGAGTCTGACAGTAGGTTTTTTTTTGTTGTGACAGTAGCTTTTAACAACTACACACTACTGCCCTTCACATAAGGCAGTACGTAATAATAATAACAATAATAAAGGTGAGGGAAGAGGGGAAGTTGTTACTACTAAAAATTCAAACAGTGAAATCCATCTTCTATAAGTAGGCTTGACAAAGAAACACCATTTACTTTTATAGAAAACACACATAATTCTAAAATAAAGCTCCCCCAAAGTATGAGTGTGTTAGTTTGAGAATTATTGACAGTGGTACGCAAAATGTCCAGTTCTACTTCCGGTAGCAAGAAAACCCATCTGCTTGTCATAGGAGACTTTAGGACCCAATCAGCAGGCAAGGTTATAGTCTTTTCCTTGTCTACAATCTGCCAAAGTGGCATTCCTACCCTTCTGAACACAAGTCCAATGCATACCTGGAAAGGGGACATTCATGTCGGCATGTAGCATTTCAATTAACTGTGTGGTCTTTGAGCCAGGTGCTGCACACATATCTAAGATCTATTAACAAAGCAAGAAACTGTTTCATGTTTTTAAAAAATCAAATATTCTACATTTAGTTTAAAGCAATTTTATGAGTCATTCTTTTTTCAATTTCTGTTCCAAGATCTAAATACACTTCTTTACAGAATGAATCCAAAGCATGACATATTTTACTTTTTATGGGATTCCATTAAATATACTGCCGCAAAATCACAGAATGATATAAGTACAGTCTCCAAGGAGGATGGGAACAGAATGGAACCGGAAGCCAGTTTAGAGATGAACTAAATTTAGAGATGAGCGAGTAAGAATCATGAGAATGTAACACTAAGGAACAGAGCTACCTAGGCTCAAATCTCAGCTCAGCCACTTATTAGCTCCGTAACCTCGGGTCAATTACTTCACTTCTCCTTGCTTCCTTTTCCTCATCTGAAAAAATGGAGATGGTGACAGTATCTGCCCTTGGAGGGTTGTGTGAATAATAAAGCAAATTAATTCACCTAAAGAGCACAGAGCAAGGCCAGGAGCAGTGTGGCTCACGCCTGTAATCCCAGCACTTTGGGAGGCCAACGCAGGCGATCGCCTGAGGTCAGGAGTTCGAGACCAGCCTGACCAACATGGAGAAATTCCATCTCTCCTAATACAAAACTAGCAGGACGTGATGGCACATGCCTGTAATCCCAGCTACTCGGGAGGCTGAGACAGGACAATCACTTGAACCTGGGAGGTGGATGTTGTGGTGAGCTGAGATCACGCCATTGCACTCCAGACTGGGCAACAAGAGCAAAACTCCGTCTTAAAAAAAAAGGAAGGAAAAAAAAAAGAGTGCAAAGCGATGCTTGCCATACAATGAGCTCTCGATACATGTTCACTATCATTTTCAACCTAATTTAGCCAATCAGCATCACTAAAGATAATCCACACAGTAAACAAATCAATAAAACTGAAGGGGAGAAAACAGTTTTCTAAACCATAAAAATTAAGTAGGACAAAAGTAAAAAACAAGAAACTAAGATACATACATTTCACTCTCTCCAAAGTGAAAAGAAGAAAGGACTCATTACTAAGATACATACATTTCACTCTCTCCAAAGTGAAAAGGAGAAAGAAAGGACTCATTACTAAGATACATACATTTCACTCTCTCCAAAGTGAAAAGGAGAAAGAAAGGACTCATTACTAAGATACATACATTTCACTCTCTCCAAAGTGAAAAGGAGAAAGAAAGGACTAATTACTAAGATACATACATTTCACTCTATCCAAAGTGAAAGGAAGAAAGAAAGGACTCATCACTAAGATACATACATTTCACTCTCTCCAAAGTGAAAAGGAGAAAGAAAGGACTCATTACTAAGATACATACATTTCACTCTATCCAAAGTGAAAGGAAGAAAGAAAGGACTCATCACTAAGATACATACATTTCACTCTCTCCAAAGTGAAAAGGAGAAAGAATGGACTAATTACTAAGATACATACATTTCACTCTATCCAAAGTGAAAAGAAGAAAGAAAGGACTCATTACTAAGATACATACATTTCACTCTCTCCAAAGTGAAAAGGAGAAAGAAAGGACTCATTACTAAGACACATACATTTCACTCTCTCCAAAGTGCAAAGAAGAAAGAAAGGACTAATTACTAAGATACATACATTTCACTCTCTCCAAAGTGAAAGGAAGAAAGAAAGGACTCATTACTAAGACACATACATTTCACTCTCTCCAAAGTGCAAAGAAGAAAGAAAGGACTAATTACTAAGATACATACATTTCACTCTCTCCAAAGTGAAAGGAAGAAAGAAAGGACTCATTACTAAGACACATACATTTCACTCTCTCCAAAGTGCAAAGAAGAAAGAAAGGACTCATTACTAAGATACATACATTTCACTCTCTCCAAAGTGCAAAGAAGAAAGAAAGGACTAATTACTAAGATACATACATTTCACTCTATCCAAAGTGAAAGGAAGAAAGAAAGGACTAATTACTAAGATACATACATTTCACTCTCTCCAAAGTGAAAAGGAGAAAGAAAGGACTCATTACTAAGATACATACATTTCACTCTCTCCAAAGTGAAAAGAAGAAAGAAAGGACTAATTAAGAAAAAGTGGTTTCAACAAAAAAACAGGCATGACACTGGTAACGAGCTGCCCGCCCACACGCTTCCCGTCGCTGCATGCTACCTTATGATGAGGCTGGACGTTGAGCAGCAGTGGTGGGATCATGCTGACAGCTTCCTGACGACTGATATTTCCCTTGGGAAAAAAAGATCAGCAACAATTAAAAAAAAAAGAAGGCAGAGAATTTCAATCTTTGGCATTGTTTCAAAGGCAACAGGCAAACACCATACCATCTTCCATAGAACAAGAGAACTCGTACTATCACACAGAAAACTAAATGAAGATGGGTCTGCACACTAGCAGACAGATGGCTGCTATACCATTCTGATATTAGAAATTCAGGCGTAACACCAACTTTCATGAAGGAAAAGGGACTTGAAGCTTACAGAGCCCCACATCCCCAACCCAGGAGAGCACAGAAGCTGGAGGGGCAGCTCTCAAAGACAGAAATGCTACTGAATATTTAAACAAACACGTTCAGCAGCAGAGAGCATCAACTTAGGACAGAAAGTGACTGTCAGATGGTTTTTCCTTCTTGCCTAAAATTCTATTTCTTAGTCCTCCTCTTTTTCAAACACAGCCCATCCATTCTGTTTCTCACAACTACCTTTCAAAGAGATGAGGACATCCACCACTGCTCCCATCTTTCCATCTTGAGGCCAACAATGTCGAAAATCCCTCACCACACTCCCTGCCCTCTGCCTTCTCTAGTGGGCAGGGCATGTTAGAAGGCACAACTGTTCGGACGCAGACAAAATCCTCCAACCCTGGCCCAGCACTAGCCTCAACCACACCTCTATTTTAACCGCCTTGAAGGTGAGGCTTCTGCTCCATCACAACCCTACAAAGGCGGGACTTCTGGAAACGAACAGCTACCCAGGCAGCCATCACTCGCCTTAAACTCAGGCATCTGACTGTCAGAGCCTTAAATACAGGCTTTTACACTGATGGTTGCTAAGTTTCATCTCACGAGTTTCTGGCCAGCATGAGTCTGTAGTGATTCAATCACTAGGCTAATTCTAAGCTTTTGAGTTTTATGTGTGATCCTGATATGCCTGCCTTCTGTCTCCATCCAAGGTTTCCATTCAAGCATTAAGTAAGATGGAGACATCCCAGCAGTCACTGGATTCCTGACCACCCTGCGTAGAGGTTTTATGGCCAGCTTTCTGTAACCCAGAGGGTACTGCCGTTCATCTCAAGAGCTTTCATCATGCTGACTCCTAACCAAAAACCTACACTAGCTCCCTACAACACCTGGTACCCACACTAAACTCCCACCTCCTCCATCTTCCCAACAAGCCAAAACCTGGCTCTTCCAACCTATACATGTGTATCACACCCCGCAAACCCCGTGCTCTCTTCCAAGTGCAAACCTGAGCTATTCTCTAGCAGCTTACTCATCCTTATTTGGCCTTCCATCTAGATTAAAAAAGTTAAGCAAGAGAATCCTTTCCTGCACTGGTCACAAATATGGAATGGGGTATGTGGCAGCACTTAGTTCCTGGTTCTTGTTACTATTCAGGAAGGAAAAGCCAGACAGACAGAAGCTCAGTTTAGCCAGTTACCTAGATGACAGAAAGCCACAGTGGAAGCTCAAAGTGAAAAAAACCATAATCTGGTGACACACAGATTTACTAGAAAGTAGTAGTTTAGAAAACAGAAAGGAGGAAACCTCAGATTTTAAATGTGAGACTAGGGATTCCAAAAAAACAAATACCCAAACTTTATGGGCATTCACTGAATTTATTTACTACATAAGCAAACAGCTATTTTTCTCGGGATGGTCTGATGCTAACAATAAAAAGCTCAGCACCTGAACTGTATGAGGAATGAATTCCAGGGCTGAGGAATGAGGGACACTCAGGAATGAGGGTGGCAAGAGAGGTGAAGATGGATGCCGTCCTGTGAGAACAGAGCCGTACTTAGGTGTTCTGTGGTTCTGGCAAAGGTAAAATCCAGGAGTAAAGCGTAGCAAGAAGAAAAATAGACAGTAAAAAGCAAAATCAAAAGCTTCATCTTCAGTAAATCAATTTTTAAAAAACAAAACCAAAAACCTATTTTCCACCAAGATGGCCTTAAAAACATATTACTTTATATGTATAACAGGCATCTGAAACGTGTACCTAAGAAGGAAATGAGTGCAGTGCTCACCCTAATCCTACAGCCCTGAAATCCATGAGCAAGAGGAAACAAGAAATTAACTAGCTGGGATTGATATCCTTACTAAATGTCATGCTTAGATAAACCAAACACGGCAATGGATATACAGATAATCAGAAACCACACGTGGTGCACAGACTGCAGGTATATTTACTGTGTACAATGTCTACCTATTGCTTCTAGTGACAAGGACCTAAAAACAGAACTTCAATACATCTATGCATTTCCAGCTTTAAGGAAACTAACAAATCGAAAGAAATCAACTTACAGATTCCGTTTCGCTAACTAGAAACTGATGAAACTTTTCCAACTGTGGCGATTTTCTCAAGATTTTTCGACTTAAATTTGTGTGCCAGGCAAGTTCTTCAGGATACCTGACCAAAAAGAAAGCAAAACATTTATGGATTATAAATACTAAAGTGTCTGCTGACAACTTTGTGCTTGTATCAGTCATGTGCCAAATGAGACTTGGGATGTTGTTCTCCTTGCTCCGATTCAATCCTCTAAGACAGTTGGCAACACTCAGAGATATCCCTGTGGCATAAGGAACATGACTCTAGCTACACCGGGGCCCAATCAGAAACAGGAGAGCTATGGGGGGATTATAAGACATATGCTTATTACTATAAAATCATAATGATGAAACGTTAAAGATCAGATGGAAAAGCAGACACTCCTCTGCTCTTATCCACTGTAAGGTAACAACGGAAAAAAGACACAAGATGACTTATTCAATGTGCAGGTCGCACAGAATCAAAATGATGCAGTGTCCAGAGTGTTCCACAAACATCTGATTAGAGTTTTTTAAAAATATATTTTTCATTATTTCTAAAACCAGTACAATAACGTACTAAAATATTTTACATACCAAAAAAACCCTAACTTGGAAACCACTAATGCATTGAATTCCTAGGCTGTTACCTACATATACCGAAGAATAAAGCATTTCCTGCCATCATTCCTCTGAATATATTTGAACTTTTATAAATGATGGCATCAATGTTTTTATTTTTATTTTTTTTAATTAGGAGAGAAATGGGGGATACTAAAGACTTCTGTCTTTTTTCTTTTTTGAGACAGTCTCACTCTGTCATCTAGGCTGGAGTGTAGTGGTGCAATCTCAGCTCACTGCAATCTCTGCCTCCCGGATTCAAGCAATTCTCATGCCTCAGCCAGCCACCTGAGTAGCTGGGATTACAGACATGTGTATTTTCAGTAGAGATGGGGTTTGGCTGTGTTGGCCAGGTTGGTCTCGAACTCCTGGCCTCAAGTGATCCACCCGCCTCAGCCTCCCAAAGTGCTGGGATTATAGGCGTGAGCCACTGTACCCAGTCCGGGATGTACTTTTAAACTTGGCCTGCATGTATACAGGAATCTGCACTGTACAAGCAAGCACACTGATGTCACACGGCACATGCTCAATCCAACGCCAAACCAAGTGTAACATGTCACATGGCCATAAATCTTACTGTAGTTTCAGCAATTCTCATTACATCTGAGATGCAGTAATACACTCAATTTAACAATGCAGCGTTCAGTGTTTCCATGCATCAAATTGTAGCTAGAGTGAAAACCAGGAGGATAAATTAAAATGACCACTGTCAAATACATATCAAAAACTCTCAACTGATAAGAACTCTGTAAATATATACAACATCTATGACAAACCATCCTCAATCTAGACGTTAAAAAGCATATAAACAGGCCTGGTGTGGTGGCTCATGCCTGTAATCTCAGCACTTTGGGAGGCTAAGATGAGTGGATCACTTGAGGTTAGGAGTTCAAGACCAGCCTGGCCAACATGGCAAAACCACATCTCTACAAAAAATACAAAAATTAGCTGAGTGTAGTGATGTGGGCCTGCAGTCCCAGCGACTTGGGATGCTGAAGTGGGAGGATCACCTGAGCCTAGGAGATGGAGGTTGCAGTGAGCCAAGATCATGCCACTGCACTCCAACCTGGGTGGCAAGGACCTTGTCTCAAAATAAATAAATAAATAAATAAACAGCACATAACTAGAATGACAATAAGGGGCACTCTGAACAACTGGTTGTCAAAACAATGGTTTTATAAGAATGCTATAGGATAACTCCTCACTGTTCTGAGTCTATAGAAAGTAAGAAAAAAAAATGAAATTGGCCCAAGCTATGGTCCTATTCATAACTTTCCTTCCAGAAAAAGTAGTTCCGAAAAACACTTTCCTAAATCATATTTCACTATGTACCAGAGGATTGGGAAGAATATTTCATGATCTATTTCTGCATCTTGAGCAATACAGAAAACCACCAAGTCCTGGAAAGCTTCTGCTTTACTTGCTTGCTGAGTTAGTATCCTACAACTGACAGGTGAATTTGAATAAACAAATGTTTAGAGAATAAAGCTTCCAAGAAACCGGCACTGGGCAAGAATGGTGGCTCGCATCTGTAATCCCAGCACTTTGGGAAACCAAGGCAGGAGGGCTGCTTGAGCCCTGGAATTCAAGACCAGCCTGGGTAAGACAGTGAAACTCCATCTCTACAAAAAATATAAAAATTAGCCAGGCATGGTGCCATGCACCTGTAGTCTGAGCTACTCAGGAGGCTGAGGAGGGAGGATCACTTGAGTCTGGGAGGTCAAGGCTACAATGAACCCCATCATGACATCACTGCACTCCAGACTGGGTGACAGAGTGAGACCCTGTCTCAAAATAAAATAGAGAAACCATCATTGATAATGGAAAAGCCAAGTATTAGGAGCCCAAATCATACAATGTTTTGTTCAGCTGTGTGTTCAGAAAGTTTAAGCAAACAAAAACATAGCTGGCTTCTGGCAGAGAGTGATTCACTTTCATTCTTCAACTACGGACAATCTGCAGATGCTAAGAGTTCGGTAACTGCCTTGTCATATACTCAGACGTGTTGTTCAATAAACGAGATGAAAAAGCAGCTATTAAATGTTAAAAGGACTGATCAAATCAAAGTTTAACTGTAATCTGCAGAAAATAATAACAAATAGCAAGCCTTATTAACATCGTATGGCTTCTCCTAGTTTGTTGGGGCCTGCAGAAGAAAATGCCCACACTGATGTGCCTTGAGAGCCCATCTCTTCCCTACAGATGCATGTCCTGCTGGACAGGGACGTCTTCATCTTAAAAGCATTTCTTATCCCATCACTGTGCTTCTAGACACAGGTTCTAGGGACAAATGTTTCGGGGTGACTGTGTGAAGCAGCACACACACACACCACCGCTGAACACATGAATGTGCCCAGGACAATCACAATCCTGTCTCAAGGTTTGGCCCTGCGTTCCCACCCAAATCTCACCTTGAACTGTAACATTCCCCACATGTCCAGAGAAGGACCAGGTGGAGATAATTAAATCATGAAGGTAGCCCCCTCCGCATGTCGTTCTCAGAACAGTGAGTGAGTTCTCGGGGAGAACTGATGGTTTATAAGGGGCTTCCTCCTTTGCTTGGCACTCATTCTCTCTCCTGCCACCCTGTGAAGAGAGACCTTCCGCCATGATTGGAAGCTTCCTGAGGTCTCCCCAGCCATGCAGAAATGTGAGTCAATTAAACTTTTTTCCTTTATACATTACCCACTCTCAGGTATGTCCTCATAACAACGTGAAAACAGACTACTACAACATCAGACCTCTACTTCAAGCAGAACACAATCAGTGTCGTCAAATCTTCAAACCACTTGAGAAAATTCCACAGGCTAGTTACCAGGAGGGAGAAAAGCTTGATCCCATGAAGGCTACCTCATCTCAGCAATGCCATAACTAGAGGCTGAAAAACATCTCCCTTTTCCACTGACCTCACTACAGTGGACAATTAGTGACCACTAACAGCAACCTAGCACCTGAATAGAAAAATGTTCCTATACTGTACCCTTCAAGCTTTTAAAAATCTAATGTGTTATATCTTGGCTCACTGCAACCTCCACCTCCTGGGTTCAAGTGATTCTCATGCCTCAGTCTCCCTAGTGGCTGGGATTACAGGAGTGCACCACCATGCCCATCTAATTTTTGTCTTTTTAGTAGAGACGGGTTTCACCATGTTGGTCATATTTACTATCATATCCCAGAAACACATTCCATGATGGTGATATTTGGTCTTGATATTGATTGAATACTGACTTAATGTTTGGCCAATCAACATTCCTTCTGAATGTATATGCTATGTACATGTGCGATATGGACAATGAAATTCCGAGCAGCCAATGAAAGAAAAGCAAGCAAATCTGTACCCCACGATTAATGAAAATCTGACTGTGGTTTGCAAACATTAAAGGTTATCTAAAAAGGAAAGATAACATCACGTACCGGAATAGTCAAAGCACCAAAAGCTAATGCAAAATGCTTAATTCGCCTTTTCATAGCATTACTTAAGATAATGTTTTTCTTTTCTGACAACTTAATACCTCAAAGTTAATAATCTGAAATATGAAACTCTAACAATTTGCTTTAATGACTCTTCCATTTATAAGTTAACCAAAGGACTGGTGCCTCCGGAGTACTCCAAGCATCTTTACAAGACGCTGTCAGCACAAGGAATCACCTTCATACAACTGAGACTAGATATGAGCCATGAGGAACAGGTAACCCAGACGGCACCTCCAGGAAAGGTGAAGAAAGAGGTAGCTCCCGAAGCAGCAGTACGCTCAGGTGCTGAGACTCGGAAATGCTACACTGGCTGGGGCAGTCTCTACTGGGAAGTACCAGGAGATAACCTGACAGCAGACGGGGTAACCTGTCTGTAATGGAAAATACTAGGAGACCACCTTATAGGAGACTGTCGTCCTGCTAAGTGTGTCCTTTTCCTGAAGGCAAAGAAGCCACTCTGCAGCAGTTCTGATGTGAGAAAGCAAGGGCTGTAACACGGAGCTGGCAGAAGTGGTGACATAAAGGAAGAGGCTGGATGTACTAGGAAGAGTTTGCTGAACTCAGCGACTCATGAAGCTGCAAATCGCATGAAAACTTGCATACCAATGCAATGTTGATAAAAGCACCAGGTATTAGAACATTAGGATGTCTGCAGAGTAAACCCAGGCTCTTTCATGTTAACAGCAAATGCAGTACCAAGAAATATAACTCAAGTGACAGAGACTGAGATCCCAAGCAAGTATTCGAGATGAAGCATTGTGGTACCTACCAACTCAGTGGCTGTGGAACTTCAACTTTCTGACCGTCCACCTCCAGGTCCTCCAATTCCTTGAAATATTTGTTCTTTAAGCAATGGAGAATCTCTTTGGCATGGCTATTGAAAAACAATAAAGTTTCAAACTGATCTAAGAAGCTAAGCTAATACGTTGTATCATTTAAATTTAAGACTGCACATATTTTAAAACTAAAGCCAATTTTGCACAGAGAGAAAACATTCTTTAGTCACTACTTTTACACTGTATCCCTTCAAAATTTAAGCAACCACTGTTTGATCCTTAAGAGCAACATTGCATTCCTTCTCTCCCAAGTATACCTACAGTTTTAGTTTTACTTGCGACTCATTCAGAAAGATGTACCTACAAAGATGGGGCAGGGGAAGGATCAAGGGGTTTTATGCATTCTCTATAGACTCTCTTACGTTCCAAAAGGTAGGACCCTCAGCTCACTAATCCCCAGGAGCCGAATCTTCCTCAGATCCCATTTTCACTTCCTCTTCTAACTTTGCACCTGCAATACCTCCGTGACCATTTCACTGGACCCTGTGCTCCCACCTCAGTGCTTCCTGAATTCACACCGCTGAAACGCCACGGTTCTCTGGCACTGTAACACTTGTCGGAGAAAACACCATCGCCTTTAACCTGGAGCATCCTGGCCCCAACTCCCAAAACAAAATCAGGCACTGCCCCCTTACCTTTTGTAACCTGTAATTCTTAAAGTGGCCGGGAGGGGCTCCCTGAGGGCGTCCATGAACTGGTCCCACTCGCCCTCGGGCACGATCTTGAGCTCCTGGTAGTAGTGCTCGAACAGCTTGTTCTCCTTGACGATCTCGGGGTACCCTCCTTCCCAGCCCTGAGGAAGGAAAGGGACGTCTACCCTGAGACCCGAGGAGCCGCCCCTCAGGCCTTGGGATCCGGGAGGCCCACGAGGAGCCCCAGACCCACCCGCCCGCCGTGTCCCGGCTCCTACCGCCTCGCCGCGCTTTCCGCCGCCCTCAGCACCGTCCTCCGCGCCCTCAGGCCGCTGCTGCTGCTGGAGCCGCCGGCACCGCGACCGCCGCCCCATGGCCCACCCGGGCGCACACGCAGCACGCAGGAACCGGCCCGCCACAACCAAAACCCGGGCCCGACAGCTCCCCGGACTTCCGGCTGGAACCCGAGGCCCCACGTGTCCGGGCCTGGTCCTTTCGGGGGCCTTCGGGGACCGTCCAGAAATAAGCCCAAAGCTCACAACCCATCTTCCCGAAAAACAGCGTGAGAGGGAAAACCGCGGACAGCTTCGAGGGAGAAAAAGGCTCCAAGAAGTAGCCACAAAGGCTTCTTGTGCGAAGCGCCCGGGTTTCCCACGCGGGCTCAGGGATCTCCCCGGACAGCCTGAGGCCGCGCGTGCGCAGAGCGGGGCGATTGCGGCGGCCCGGCGTGGGCGGGGTGTTTGCAGGTCCCGCCCCGCGAGGGTGCTCGCCCCGCCCCCGGGGGCCGCGCCCCCTGTCCTGACTGCAAGTGACAGGCCGGAATCCAGGACCGGTCCCGTCGCGTCCCGGCCGTGCGGGCTTCTGGTAGCCGCGCCTCCTCCCCCCGCGCCGCCGCCCTCTATGTTGCCCGCCGCGTCTTCCGGGGCATGGAGCGTGGCACCCAGCCTCGGCGATGGCGACGGCGACGGCGACGGCGGTGGCGGAGGAGCGCCTGCTGGCCGCGCTCGTCTACCTGCAGTGCGCCGCTGGCTGCTTGCTCCTCGGGCTGAACCAGTACAGGAACTCGCCGTACGGCCGCCAGGCGACACCCAGCTGCAGGCTCCGGGTGCCGGCACGGGTCGCCTGGGCAGTGCAGGAGCTGCCCTCGCTGGCCCTGCCGCTCTACCAGTGCGCCAGCCAGTCCGCCCCGCGCCTCCGCGACGCGCCCAACTGCATCCTCCTGGCCATGTTCCTCATCCACTACGTACACCGGTAACGTCCCCGGCCCCCGGCCCGGCGTCCTCGCCAACCCTCCCATCACTGCCCGGTGCCCTCTCCCGGGAGCCTTCCCCACCCAGACGCCCTCTCCCTGCCGACCCCTCCGGAGCTTCCCCCCTCTGCATGGGTCCCTTTCCCCTGCCGTCCCTGGGGTGCTCTCCCCGAGTCCCCCGGCTCCAGGATTTAGAAACAAGGAGGGATTCGTCTAGAAAGGGCGGGAAACAGAAAAGGACTGGAAGGGAGTGATGGAAAAAACGGGAAGAAACCGATCTGGAAAGAGCCACTCAGTGGTCCCAGGTTTGGTTTCCTTAGCCGGCACGGTGGCACCTGTCTGTTACGCGGAGGCTGAGATGGGAGAATCGCTGGAACGCAGTAGGCAGACGTTGCAGTGAGCCGAGATCCCACCACTGCACTCCAGCCTGGGCACAGAGCGAGACTCTGTCTCAAATTAAATAAATAAAAATAAAGAAAAAAAGTAAAAAGTTATGCAAACTGAAAATGGAGACTAGATTTTGTTCCCTTAGATCAGGAGGGCCTAGAGTCTAATGCCGATGGTCTCCAGTCTTGAGGGCCACTGGTTTCTGCACCTGTCTACTGGTTCCCCTTTTGGTATCTTTGGTGATGGTGGAGCTGTTTTCTCCCAGCTAAGTGATCAGCTGCAACTGGAAACCTGATATCCTAACACTGCCTAGCAGTTTCCCCATAAAGGCTTGATCACTTTCAGAGACTTTCACCTCCACCTTAGGCAGGGGACCTCAGGACTGTGGGGTGGCTTTCCAGGCAATGACCTTAAACCTTAAACAAATGAAGTCTTAAAGATGACTTCTAAATCTTTCAAGGTTTTGGGGGTTGTTGTTGTTATTTAATATTTGAAAACTGGCTGTGTCTGCAATGGCTAGTCAAAAGTTCAAAATCCAATTTTCAGTGTTTTCATTCAGTCTCTGGAAAGCTTCATAATTAAAAAAAAGGGTGTCTCTGCACCCAAGAAAATTGAACTCACTAGCTGTGTAACTGTGGGCAGTTTACCCAACCTTTCTGATTTGGGGTCCCACCTTAAAACACCTACTTCCCAGAGAGACAGGAAGAGCTCAGTGTGTGTTTATAAGCCTCTGTTTTCTCCTGGGGTCATACATTCCAGCGAAGAGAAGGTACACAGCTCCACTGCTTGGAACAGTGTTCTAGCCAGCACAGTTTTCAGTACCCAAGTTCCCTGAAAGCCAGCACCTTACCCTGTACCTGGTGCAGTCTGTGTCCTCAGTCTGCTCCGACACAGACACTTTAAACAGAAAGTTTAAACAGGGTCAAGTCAACATTGATCAGGTGCTTAATGAGTACTGTGTGCCTGAAACTCTTTACCATTACACAAAGTTTATGTCTGCTTGAATTTTTTTTTTTTTTTTGTAATGGGATCAAGTGTTGCTACAATTTGAGTATTAGTCAGATTTTGCTGTTTGTATATACTTTTTCATAAATATACCTGTATGTCTGTTTCTTTATGGCTAAAAGCAATCTCAGGTCAGAGTATTTGGTGCTGTCCTAGCCCCATTGCTCATGACCCGGGATGAGTTACCAAGCTGCCCCACACCAAGGTATCCCCCTGTAGAACGGGCAGTGGTAGAACCGCCCTGTGGGATCACATGCATTTTAAGCAAAGGCAACTCCCTAAAGTGCTTGCATGGTGCTGGCACATCTGGGTGCTCAATGCACGATACCTAGCACTATTTTGCATTGCTGTGCATGCGCGTTCGGGCATGTACTCTGTATGTCATTCATGTACACTGCTGCCAGCCTCGTGGGCCAGCCAAACTGTGGCATTGGAAATGAAGGGAGCACCTTATGAAGTTTTGCGTGAAATCCCAAGTGGAAGCTTTTTAACTAGAGACATCATGTTTGATTGTACCTATATTCATTCAAGCAGAAGAATGAATGCAGCCTCCCAGAAGGCCAGAGTCACCTTAAGTGATAGACCTTGAACAGCTCATTCATACAGAATAGAACACGGAGCATACTGGTGTCTTCTCTGAGACGGTTGGATGAGGAGCTGCTGGGACGAAAGCCCACTTCCTACACTAATAGTTTAAAAGCTGCTTCAAGTAAATTGGCTGGGTCAGGTATATATTTTTTTAAAACTGCTGGGCTTTTTTTTTTTTTTTTTTTGAGTTGTACATGTTATTATGTACATAGCTATGTGGTTTGGGGACATTTACATTTTCCAAATAGAAAAAGATAAACACTTTCCATTCTACCCAAGCAACTGATTTATTAAACAGTCATTTGACCTAAGTCAGTGAGCACTTGGAAGAGAACCAGAGTGGAAACAGCATTGAGCACTCAACACAAACCATCTCAGCAGCCCCTGGAAGCATCATGGAGCCCCTTATTTGCATAGGGTCCTGCAGAGAACACCAGACCCAGTGAGAGGAGGCTGTAAGTACAAGGATGACTCAGGAGAGGCAGGAGAAAGGTGAACCTGAGGAGGTGCTGGCCAGGCAGTAGCACCTTATACAACCTGACAGGTGTCCACACAGGCCCTGTGCTGAGCTGTGAGGTTTCACAGGAGTGAGGCGGGGCCCTGCTTGGAGCTATAGCCTCTTTTGGGAGTGGTGAGAACCAGAGCCAGGTGCAGGGGCTTTGCCCAGTCTATGAGGCCTGAGGTCAGCAGCTCTTGGCAGAGCAACTGACAGTTCCGGTTACTATGAGTACAGGACGGTCAGTTCAAGGAGGGAGGAAAAGTAAAGGACGGGGTAGAGGGAACAGTGTGTTTCATGTATTCATTCATCAAATATTTACTGAGGACTCATGTGCCAGTGAGGATTTCTGGACCTGGCATTGTGTTGGGGATATAGTGACAACACATTCCCTTTGAGTTGAGGAGTAAAAGACAGGTTGCGGAGAAGCTACGGGGTCTTTTGGACACAAACACCAGGGAGGGAAAGACAGGCTGCCTGGAAGGGCACGGGGCTGGGGTGGGGAGACAGCCGTGACGCAGGATGAGCCAGGGTCCTGACCAGTTCCTCCAGGAGGACAAACAACATTTTCAGGAACATCTTTAGGGGTCGAGGTAGCGGCAAGGATTGCCTATGCCCTATCTGTGCTGAAGCCTCCTGTTCTGATCCCAGGGTGCCTGGGTTCTTGGGGGCAGAAGCAGCAGCATCTCACTGGGGCCTTAGGTAGCACGTGGAGTGGCATCTGGCACAGTGCCAACCTCCTGCCAGGCCTCCCTAGGGCCTTCTGTAGTCTGTGTTTACTCCTATCACCTTTGCCCTCCACTCTGTGGTTACAGGGCTGTCCCCCCACCCCCAGCATTTACCCTGTTACCTGGCCATCATTTTTGTCCCTAGCCCTCTGTGTTGTCTCCCTGGGCTGGAGCCGTAATCCAGGTCCTTGTCACCTGTGTTGGTACTTGCTGGGCTTCCTCGCTCCTCCCCACTGGTCTTTCTCTACCATTGCCCTTAAATCCTCCTTTGCTAGATACAGCAGAGGTCTCCTGGAGTTAAGGGCATTAGCTCTAAACTGTGTTGGAGTCACTGGGGGGCTTTGCAGACTGCTGCCTGACCTCAGGCTCTTTCTCTCCACCCAAGCAGGTTTGTTCGGTATTATTTGAACCCAGTCTGCTTTGCTCATGGAGTTTCCCTCCCCACCATCAGCAGTGAATTAGTCGGGGGCTTATCTCTTCCTTGCAGCTCCATTTAACAAATCACTCCAAGGAGCCTGAGCAGGAGGTGCCGCTTGCCATGGGAGTTCTCAGTGACTGCCTTTGTTAGGACTGGTGGCCGGATGGCGCCCAGAGAGGCAGTCAGATGCCCGGAGGCCTCCTCTTTCTGACACCTGCCCCAGGTTTGTACTCAGCCAGGTCCTTGACCTTGTGGGACTTTGCTTCCGTCTTTATCTCTGACGATGGTGCCTCAATAAACTACACTGACTTTGATTTCCTATTTCTCTCTTGTAATTCTATTAATGGGCTCTTGTAGGAAGCCTGGACCAGCTTCACTTTTAAATGTGTTGTGTGTAATGTTGAAACACAGCAGGAAACTTCCAGGGTGAATTATGTTAAAAGATAAACTCACGTACATTAAAATCGTAGAGTTGTTTAGGCCGAATGTGGTGGCTCATGCCTGTAATCCCAGCACTTTGGGAGGCTGAGGCAGGTAGATCACATGAGGTCAGGAGTTCGAGACCAGCCTGACCAACATGCTGAAACCCTATCTCTACTAAAAATACAAAAATTAGTTGGGCGCGATGGTGTATGCCTGTAATCCCAGCTTCTTGGGAGGCTGAGGCAGGAGAATCGCTTGAACCAGAGGCAGAGGTTGCAGTTAGCTGAGATTGCACCATTGTAGTCCAGCCTGGACAATAAGAGTGAAATTCCATTTAAAAATAAAAAAAAAAAATGTTCAGGCATGGTGGCTTATGCCTATAATCCCAGCACTTTGGGAGGCCAAGGTGGGCTGATCACCTGAGATTGGGAGTTCAAGACCACCCTGATCAACATGGAGAAACCCTGTCTCTACTAAAAATACAAAATTAGCAGGGCATGGTGATGCATGCCTGTAATCCCAGCTACTCAGGAGGCTGAGGTAGGAGAATCACTGAACCCAGAAAGCGGAGGTTGTGATAAGCCAAGATCGTGCCACTGCACGCCAGCTTGGGCAACAAGAGTGAAATTTCATATATATATATATATATATATATATATATATATATATATATATATATAAAATTGTAGCATGTTTTTGGAGGAGACAGCAATTCGTGAATCAGTGCCAAACCACAAGCAGGGTGGGCTCCACCTATAAGGTGTGTGAGAAAGCGATTTTGTAAGGCGTGTTTGCACAGGCAAGACAAAGGAAGCATTTGATTGGTCACAGTGGAAAGTCCTGGAGGTTAGTGGGTGGTTTCTGATTGGCAGAATCTCTCATTAGAAGCCACTTGGCAGTTTCCGATTGATTTTTAAGGAAACTTGGAAGTTTCCTTCCACTGTTGGGCTTCCATGTGCTTATGTAAGACACAAGGCACCATCTCAGCCTAATGGCTTTCTAATTAATTTTTTTTTAACAAGGGCGTAAATACTGAATCCTTGGTCCTTGCCTCATAGATTGAAATAATCTGAGAAAAGAAAAACTTCTGTGCAAAAGTGTAGAATGATGAAAAGTGGAATATTGATAGCTAAGCACTTATTTTAAGCATGCTTTGTTGGCTGCTGTGCAGTTTGGCCATCATTTCAAACGAGTCTTAAGACTAGGTGAAAGGAACAGACCCAAATCTAGGAAGTGCTGTAGATTTCAATGGCCTCAAGTTGTTAAGGAAAAAAGTAATAAAGCCAATTATTAAAATTAACCACTCTCAGTTTTAAACATTTAAAAATGGTTAAATCCACCATGGCCTCAATTACTCCCAGATAACCAAATTCGCTATTTCATTGTTCCCAAACTTAAGGATGCAACATTATAGGTTGTCCTGAGAGATGATGTCCAGTCACTTTGAGAGTCAAATCATCTGCTGAATAAATATCTTATTTGTCATCACAAGTAGACCAAGGGATTATTATTCCAGTTTGTTGGGAAAATATTCCAAGACATACTTCTTTTGTTCACTGTGTGAATTAAACAGGCATAGAACTTGCTTCCAAGAAGACAAAACCCAAAAATCTTACTTTAAATGTTTTAAAGAATAGTCATTCCAAGTAGTTGCTTGCCTTTTCATCCTCTGGAATGCACGCTGTATTGTATGTTGAGTCTCTCCCCTTTGGAGCAGATCATACCGAGCAGATGAGCCCGAACCGTTATTTACCAGTTTCTTGGGTTTAATACTGTATGGGCAATTCTGCTGGTTTGAATAGCTGGAGAAATCACTCAAGTGCTGCTTAGGAGTAGAAGATGTTTGGGAAGTTCGGAGTTCTCAGTGCCCTTCTGTGGGTGCCACGCCGTAGCCCTCGCAGAGAATAAGAGCAGACATGGAGGCCAGCCCTGATGATTTTGTGCTTTTCAATAATCCATTTTTCTTCCTGGGGGCTTATAGGGTACTCTCTTTTTCCTTAGAGGATGATCTGTGTTTGCTTGTTTATTAATTTTGCCTGATTCTCTCCGAGCCTTTTCAATCAGCAATTTTAAGTCTTTATCTTTAGCCCAGGAAATTGAATTTCTCCATGTCTCTCATTCCATCTGTTCTGAATGTGTTAGCTGCCAGGACCCAAGATACTTGTCAGTATTGTATGTGAACAAACTTACAGGTGAAATACATGCTTGTTGTAGAAAATTTAGAAAATAATTCAAGGAGGGAACTCAAAGGTGCCTATAATTTCATCTTAGAGATAAAGCTAACAATATTGCAGTATTATTTTTTTCCCTTATCTTTCATTGTTTTTAATAAGTTTTTTTCTAAGCAGTAAAAATACACACAGACAAATACAAACAACATCTTGTAACCTACTTTTGACAGTTGGTAAGTATTTCTTCTGACTTAATAGAAACACTTAATGAAAGTGACTGTCAGTGACAATTTCATATGCTTGGGCCAGACGTTCCCAATTCTCGACGGGTCCTCATGGTGTGGTGGCTGAAGCACCTGGGAAGGGGACATTGCCAGCCAGCCCTGCCACTGTGATGTCCTCTGGCCACATCACTGTATTCCTGTGAGCTTCCATGTTCTCATCTGTAAAATAGGGATAATAGTCACAGTTTTGCAGTGTAAGTAAAAGGGCATTTAGTATAGGATTAGGAATTATTAGAGACACTTCTATAAGAAACTATAAGATGCACTTTTATATTATATCTAAGCTTGTAAACTCAATCAAAAGGCAACTGCAAATCATCCTGGCCGTTGACGCACCAAAGAAATTCTAGCTCCTTAATACGCGCAGTTCAGCTCCAGCATCAAACATGTCTCCCATTCCTGGTGGCCTCACAGACGCCAAGGTTTGCAACTTTCATGGGTTATACAAACAATTGATGAAAAGCAAGTCTGATTCTATTCAGGTTGTGCATATCTTAGGCTTTGTGGGCCAAGATACTGGGTAGGTATTTATGATGAGAGAAAACAAATGTTCACAAAAGTTTTAGTAATAAATTCAAAATATATTATCTTCGTGTGTTTTTTGTAATACGTGTCTAATGAGACGAATAGAATTCTTTTCTTGGTGAGAGAAAACATTTCATTTATTGGGATTCAAAGTTAGTGTTTCCTATTATCAAAATCTATTCTAAATGTTCCTTTCTTAATGTTGATCTGCAATTAGATTTTACGTATTTTATCTCTGTAAATGGAAGCGTTGACATCAGTCGAGGTGTATATGATTTTAATTGAGCATGGTCATCACTTGGAAGGCACTCATGGAATCCGGTTAGATTCTTCTCTTGATCTTTGCCTTTCCATGTGCTATTACACTGCAGATTCATATCCTCCTATGGAAGGTTAGATGACAGCTCCTCCACTGCACAGCTAAATGGATTTTGAAATATGGAAATCCAGGTTCACAAACACACTGTAGTTTAAAGTGAGAATGTACAGCCACTGCAAACTGATGTGAGCATGGAGCTCTCACTTCCTTTAATTTGAATAACATGGCAAGTGCAGAACAAAGTCTGATATGACTTGTGATTGGAACAGTGTCAGTCACCATCAAAATGACTTTAACAGAGTCTGAGTTTTACATATGAGCACTGTTTTGCCTTGCAGTTTTAGGTTGAATTTATTAGGATACATTATCAAGTCTGCAGTGAAAGCTACTTTCCAAAGCCCTTCCAAACTCAATAATGGTGGTGAGGGCACTTCTTCTTCAGAAAAGTTTCAGTCTCAGTTCTGAGCTCAAAACAATGGATTAAACTTTATTAAGCCATCAAACTGGTGTATGGTGGGACAAATCGTCATGGTCAGCTTATTTCTGATGAAAAGTTAGAGAGCAGATGTGGTTGAGTCCATGAGAGGGATTGGCATTCACTGTTGTCACTATGGGTTCAATCACACAATAGATTTTCTGCAAAAGACCTGCTGATACAAAGAATAGCTTGAAGCACCTTACATTTTGACAAGCTTTGTAAGTTTGTAATTTGTTTTTCTGTTCCTTACATTTTTACCACCATCAATTGCAACAGCTTAGCGGATTCCACTTTGGGTTCTACTAAATTCATGTTTTCTCAACTTCTTTGAAAGTATTCTTGCCAGTAGTTGTTCTACACAGACTATTTAAAGAGCCTAACGCTTCATTCACTTCAGCCTTGATGTGAACTCCTCAAATAAAAAACTGAGCCATGTCAGTAACATCTATAGACTCGCCTGCTCATCCTCTGCCTTGCTTTTTTTTTTTTTAATCATTATTTTGAGACAGGATCTCACTCTGTCATCCAAGCTGAAGTGCAGTGGCATAATCTCAGCTCACTGCAGCCTCCACCTCCCAGGCTTAGGTGATCCTTCCACCTCAGCCTCCCAAGTAGCTAGAACTGCAGGCACATACCACCATACTCAGCTAATTTTCGTATTTTTTCTAGGGAGGGGACTTCACCATGTTGCCCAGGCTAGTCTCCAGTTCCTGGACTCCAACAATCTGCCTGCCTCGGCCTCCCAAAGTGCTGGGATTACAGTCGTGAGCCACGGTGCCTGGGCCTGCCTTGTTTTAATTGACTGTCGATGTTGCTCCCAGTGTCCACTTGCTCCTCCAGCAGGTGTTCTCCCTGAAAGGCTAATCGTGAAAACAGGTGTGTGTTCTCTGGACACACCTCTGTGGCTGCTGCTGTTAATTAACTCACCACTGATGCGTGCTTTCCTTGCTTCGCTAACCAATGAGCCGCCGATAACCTACTTCGGCTGCAGCCTCATTTTCCTTTGTTTTGTGAAGAAATCCTGCTGTGATGAGCTTCTGTCTTAAATTGTCTGATTTCTCTGACCAGTGCTTTCCTGTGAGTTGGGAATATGTTGGCGAGTGCAGAGTCAGGTAATTTATCCTCTATTATATTCTTTTGACACAGTTCTAGCGTCATCACCTGCTGGCGTTTGCCCGTTCAGCATTCAACCCGGAACTTGAAACCAAATTGAGAGAAATGGATCAAAGTTCGCTGGGTGTGATTCTCACATCCTGGAAGGAAAGGTTCCTGGGCGTTGCTTCTCTCACGCTGCATTTGTCCGTTGTTTAAATGGGTGACATCCAGTGCAGAAGTCTCTTAGACCATTTTCAATTCTGTGTATTTCAAGCGTGCTAATATTTTTCCTTTCACTTTTTGACTTTGCCTTCCTGTTATCAAGTATTGAATTTAGGATGGACTTTTTTCAGGTCCAGAGGCCCAACCTTTTATGAACTGAGTACTCTCTATTTTAGCGGAAATCTTTCTAAACCAAATCCAGGCCTTATATTCCCTGCAATTTTTATGTCTTGCTCTTTTTTTCTGTATTTCTTCAATCTTAGAATTCGAACACTTTCCCAGCTCTGTCCTTCAGCTCTATTCCCAGTTTGTCTGCTGGGAAATATCGTGAGGCCGTCACTCTCAGGGAAGTTTCCTCTCCACTTTCTCATACTGGTGTCCTTCTTGCTCTTTGCCGCATTGAGAATCTCCTAAGCTGACTTCAGAAGTGGGCTTCCTGCTCCTGGTGCTTCTCAAGTTGATACACTCAGGGGTAGAGTGAGAGCTGCTCTGTCTTGTGTCATTAATTCTGTCCGTCCAGGTCTAACACAAGGCCTCCTGTTCTGGCTGACAAATGGGCGGAGGCAGGAAAGATGTCTGATCACAAATCAAAATCGCCTCCTATGTTTAAGAGAGCCTGTGCCAGTCCAAGAAGCACACTCTTATCTCCGTCAAAAGCAGATTCTACTTGTTCCACAAGAAATGTTGGTATGCAGGCACTTGCAGTGTGCCTGCCGCATCCCAGATGCCACCCCATGGTACCCATTGTCTGCCCAGATCTGAATCATGTTTCCAAGAAGCAGAGAGAAATTGCTGGGATTCTTTGTTCTTATTCATTGCTTGCCAACACTACAGCTTTCAGGAAAATAGCCACCCCAGTGATGACACAACATCCGAATGCACACTTACTGGCCAAAGTGTGCTTCGTGGTAAATCAGTATGAAGCCTTCCTAGGGGTCCTGGCCTGAATGAGATGAGAACCTTGGAGGCTGCTTTGACTCACGTGAATGTCTTCACCAGGAGTTGAGTGGAAGTGCTGGGGAGAGAATGGCTTGAGGATGCACAGCCAGCATTACACTACTCATCACGTGATTACTGTCCATGTTCGTAACCATAACTAATGACTAATCATGATTTCACCCTGGCACAAATGGTCAGAATGGAAGCAAATAACAAGCTTTAAAGTTTTCCCTGCTCTGTTAAGGTATAATTTACAAATAATACAGTTCACTCATTTTAAGCCTGTAGTTTGATGAATTTTGGTGATTGCATATAGTTGTGTAATCATCACCCCAAATCAAGAGATATAACAGTTGTATTCCTCTAAAAAACTCCTGTTGTATGTCTTTGCAGCCAGTCTCCACCCTGACTCTATTTTTGCCTTTTCTGGATTTCATAAGTCTAAATTCAAGTTCACAATCTGTTAATATATAGAAAGCAGTAATATTGCCCAAAAAGGGAAAATTAATCTTTGCAGTTAATCCTCTCCCCTGAGTCTCATTTTGCCCTTTCTAGAATTTCCTAAGTCTAAATTGAGTTTCTTTCATTGGTACCAGTGCTATTCATGTCACCTTTCTTTCTTCTTGGGTCTGCTTTGGTCATTTGTGTCTTTCAAGGAGTTTGTCTATTTCATCAAGTTGTCGAATTTGTTGATATACGGTTGTTCATAATAGTTCCTTATTACCTGGGTGGATCACGTGAGCCCAAGAGTTCAAGAACAGAACTAAAGACCAGACATAGAGAGACCCCATCTCTACAAAAAAAATTTTTAATTAACCAGGTTTGGTGGTGTGTGCCTCACGTCCCAGCTAGTCAGGAAGCTGAGGTAGGAGGATCACTTGAGCCTAAGATGTTGAGGCTGCAGTGAGCCATGATTGCCCCACTGCATTCTAGCCTGGGTGACAGAGCAAGACCCTCTATTGAAAAAAAAAAAGAGTTCCTTATTATCCTTTTAAGGTCTGTAGGATATGTGGTGATGTCCCCTCTTTCAATGTGCTCTACATTGATATTAAAGAGAAAATTCAAACACAGGATAACATTTTGCATTCTCTTTATAATTTTCTAATTTCTTGTCCTTTTATTTTCTCTCATTAAACCTTCAGTAAAGTGCACCTAAGCCAGTGTGGTACAGCAGAACATGATCTTTGAATTGCCCCAATTTACATTTAAACTCAGCCACTCAGTAGCCAGTGGTCTTCAGCAGTTTACTTAACCACTCTATGTCATTTCATCCTCTGTCAAATGTGGATGAGTACCTCCTGCCTGTAGCTAGAGGCTGGGCTGGGGGGGTTGCAGGTGAAAATGCTCAGGGAATGGGAGCCGTTGCAATGGTGATGGATGATGTGCTGGGGTGATGGATGATTGCTCAGACTAGGACTGGTTAATGGTTTTAGGATAGTGGAAATTTTGAGACCTTCTTGAAGCCCCTAGTTTTCTCTAATTCAGTGTATTCTGTTTTATGTTGTATGTAAGTAGAATCTGGAGTTTGTACACTGTGGTGAACATGATTGAAACGTGGTAGTGCTTTATTTAGAAATCTGCATTTTGGCTGGAGACAGTGGCTCACACCTATAATCCCAACATTTTGGGAGGACAAGGCAGGAAGTTCACTTGAGGCAAAAGTTTGAGACCAGCCTGGACAACAAAGTGAGAGCTCGTGTCTACAAAAGAAAAATAATAATAATAGTAAGTATGATAGCACATGCTTGTAGTCCCAGCTACTCAGGAGGCTGGGATAGGAGGATCACTTAAGCCCTGGAGCTCAAGGCTGCAGTGAGCCATGATCACACCACTGCACTGCAGCCTGGGCAACACAGCAGGAACCTCTCTCAAAAAATAATATTAAAATCAAAATCCACTTTTAGCTTAAATATAATAAATCAGTATGAATGTTACTGAGGATGACATTTGTACAAGAAAGTAAGATTTAAAACTCAAATCATTTAAGATAGGATTACAGAAATGATGATCTTTAACTTTTTAAAAAGGTGTACCTGTTTCTTCTTTCCTCAGGTCCTTAATTTACCCATTTCTGATTCGAGGAGGAACGCCTATGCCACTGTTTGCATGTATATTGGCAATTATGTTCTGTACCAGTAACGGCTATTTGCAAAGCAGATACTTAAGCCATTGTGCAGTGTATGCTGATGACTGGTTAAGGGATCCACGTTTTCTAGTGGGTGAGTGTCCACAGCAGTGAACTCTACCTCATTCACATCACTGCTTTTATGTTGCTGTCCTAGTGGTTTTTAATGAGAAAGTCCAAGGTTCCTGTGAGAACAAAGACTCACAGCAGAGAGAGCAGCAGGACCCCAGGATCCCCCATGGGAGAGCCAGGCTATCTCAGCACAGCTGGGGACAGGGAGGTGACACAGGTGCTGGGCTGAAGCACAGGTGCCTGGTCAGGCTGAGAACCTGAAAATAGCAGCGTGCTGTGACAGAACGAGCAGGGACTAAAGGTTGAGACGATTTCGGCACTCATTGACCACGTAATCTAAGATGGGCCCCAGACTCCTGCGGTCTCTTCTGTGATATGAGAAAAAAACAGACTGAGTTATCTTCCTACAAGGCAGCTTTTGTGATTCTGTGAACCTGAATCACTTTTAGGTTTACAAAGTTGTTGAATTTTTTTATTTGTATCAGTTAATGTGAATTAATGTACCTTTTCAACCTCTAATTATAACTGTATAAGATCTGAGCAAAATGAAAATAAAACAGCCATCAAAGATATTTGCAAGAGCATTAAAAATTTATAATCTAGCTGAGTGCAGTGGCTCACACTGTAATCCTAGCACTTTGGGAGGCTGAGGTGGGCAGATCACTTGAGTCCAGGAGTTCAAGACCAGCCTGGGCAATATGGCGAAACTCCATCTCTAAAAATAATACAAAAATTTAGCTGGGCATGGTGACACACACCTATGGTCCCAGCTTACTCACAGACACTAAGGTGGGAGGATCACCTGAGGCCAGGAGGTCAAGGCTGCAGTGAGCCATGATTCTGCCACTGCATTCCAGCCTAGGTGACAGAGTGAGACTCTGTGTCAAAAACAAAAAATAACAAAAAAAAAAAAAACAACTCAGGAATCTTATATATAAGAAAGATTCTTTCCAAGAAGCAGCTTCTCTACTCCTTTGGGAATCTCTACCTGGTTCAGCCCTCCTGCCTTCACTCCTGCCTCCACCATGTCCATCAGGGTGACTCAGAAGTCCTCCAGGGTGCCCACTGCTGGCCCTTGGGCCTTCAAAAGTTGCTCCTATGTGAGTGAACCCCGTGTCCGCATCAGCTCCTCAAGCTTCTCCTGAGTGGGCAGCAGCAGCTTCCGGGGTAGCCTGGGTGGAGGCTGTGGTAGGGCCAGCAGCATGGAGGCATCATCACCGTCACAGTCAACCAGAGCCTGCTGAACCCCACTAACTTGGAGGTGGACCCCAGCATCCAGGCCGTGTGCACCCAGGAGAAGGGGCAGATCAAGACCCTTAACGACAAGTTTGCCTCCGTCGACAAGGGAAGGTTCCTGGAGCAGCAGAACAGGATGCTGGAGACCACGTGGAGCCTCCTGCAGCAGCAGAAAATGGCTCGGAGCAACATGGACAACACGTTCGAGAGCTACATCAACAACCTTAGGCGGCAGCTGGAGACTCTGGGCCAGGAGAAGCTGAAGCTGGAGGTGGAGCTCGGCAGCATGCAGGGGCTGGTGGAGGACTTCAAGAACAAGTATGAGGATGAGATCAACAAGCTACAGAGATGGAGAATGAAGTTGTCCTCATCAAGAAGGATGTGGATGAAGCTGACATGAACAGGGTAGAGCTGGAGTCTCACCTGGAAGGGCTGACTGACAGATCGACTTCCTCAGGCAGCTGTAGGAAGAGGAAATCCGGGAGCTGCAGTCCCAGAGCTTAGACACGTCTGTGGTGCTGTCCATGGACAACACCGCTCCCTGGACATGGACAGCATCATTGCTGAGGTCAAGATGCAGTATGAGGAGATCACCAACTGCAGCCAGGCTGAGGCTGAGAGCATGTACCAGATCAAGTATGAGGAGCTGCAGACGCTGTCTGGGAAGGACAGGATGACCTGCGGCATACAAAGACTGAGATCTCTGAGAGGAACTGGAACATCAGCTGGCTCCAGGCTGAGACTGAGGGCCTCAAAGGCCAGAGGGCTTCCCTGGAGGCTGCCATCGCAGATGCCAAGCAGCTTGGGGAGCTGGCCAGTAAGGATGCCAATGCCAAGCTGTCCAAGCTGGAGGCCGCCCTACAGCGGGCCAAGCAGGGCATGGTGCAGCAGCTGCAGGAGTACCAGAAGCCGATGAATGTCAGGCTGGCCCTGGACATCGAGATCACCACCTATAGGAAGCTGCTGGAGGACGAGGAGAGCCGGCTGGAGTCTGGGATGCAGAACATGAGTATCCATATGAAGACCACTAGCAGCTAGACAGGTGGTTTGAACTCAGCCTATGGGGGCCTCACAAGCCCCAGCTGTAGGTACGGCCTGGGCTCCAGCTCTGGCTCTGGTGTGGGCTCCAGCTCTTTCAGCCACACCAGCTCCACCGGGGCTGTGGTCGTGAAGAAGATTGAGACCTGTTCTGGGAAGCTGGTGTCCGAGTTCTCTGACGTCCTGCTCAAGTGGACAGCTGCAGAAACCCGTCCCAGCCTGTCCCTCCTGTGGCCGCTGAGCAGGGGAGCACAAAACGGGAGACCCACCTGAAGCTCAGCCTAAGCCCTCAGCCCACGTGCGGGGAGTTTACTGCCTGGAGACACCTTTGCCCATGCCTCCAGCTACAAAACAATTCAATTGCTTTTTTTTCTTTTGTCCAAAATAAAACATCAGCTAGCTCTGCAAAAAACAAAGGTTCTTCTGTGTATTTATTTAGTCTATTCTAGCATTTAGATATTAAACCATACTAAGGTGTAGCTTACCCCCACAGTAGCATGCTAAAACTCTGAAGTCAGTCCATCAAATTTGCAAACTACCCTGCAGTATTTCACTTTAAGCTACATAAAGTGACCTTACATTGCATTTTGCTTTCTTCATGTGTATTAATTTATAATCATAGAAATAAACTAACACTTGGATGGTACTTGTAGCTGAGCGATCCCTTTCAACATTTCTCAGTCATTTTTTTTTTATTTTTATTTTTGGTGAATTAGAATTTTATTCCAGGGTTTCATCATACCTGTGGATTGTTACAATGAGACACCTGTCCCTCCTCTACAAAAGGAGGGTTGGCTGAGAGGTGTTTCAATATCCTTTTCTAGCCCCAGAAATCTGTGCCTCCATGAAATGCTGGACTAAATTGTTTGGTACTAAATTGTTGTACAGTAACCACAAATATCTTCTTGATTTACTGGTTTTTGACTACTTTATTTTCTTCTGCCCCACCTGTCAAGAGAAGGAACAGGCTTTTGAGTTCCTGTGCAGAACACACGATTTATGCCTCCCCATGTTCTCTGAGACAGAAAGGATGCCCTTTCCAGATAAGACATGAAAGGTCGGAAGAGTTACACAGCTGGCCCGAGACATCTAGACACAGCGAATGGCAGAGCAGTGATTTCCACCGCCTCACCAAGCTGAGTGTCCACAGGTGGCAACAGGAATAAGAGGAAGGGGAATTTCTTTCTTTTGTCTTTTTAAAGATACAGATTTTAGGGCCGGGCGCGGTGGCTCAAGCCTGTAATCCCAGCACTTTGGGAGGCCGAGGCGGGTGGATCACAAGGTCAAGAGATCGAGACCATCCTGGTCAACATGGTGAAACCCCGTCTCTACTAATACAAAAAATTAGCTGGACATGGTGGCGCGTGCCTGTAATCCCAGCTACTCAGGAGGCTGAGGCAGGAGAATTGCCTGAACCCAGGAGGCGGAGGTTGCGGTGAGTCGAGATCGCGCCATTGCACTCCAGCCTGGGTAACAAGAGCGAAACTCTGCCTCAAAAAAAAAAAATAAAATAAAATAAAGATACAGATTTTAAATGTTTACTGAGACTTATGGGACTCACTTCTATGATGAACAACAACAAAAGAATCCTTTTGATGTGTGGATTTAAATCCTATTTAAAGTAGTTCTGCAGATGGGTCTCATCACGTAGAGGTGACTGTGAAGCTGGTTGAGATTCCAGACACCAATGAATTGTATACAGACTTCTTGACTTCTCTACAGTTCAACAGAAGGATTTGAAAAGGAAAAAATTTGCCAATTGGGAGACAATCTAGGTTACCTTTTGTGTGTTACATTTATTGACTAGAGTTCATTGTTTTTGTGAGGAAACATACATGAAGTTACATCAATAAGTAAGTATGCCTACGTCGTTACCATGAAGAACTAAGCAAATAATAATAAATTTCTTTTTTTTTTTTTTTTGAGATGGAGTCTTACTCTGTCGCCTAGGCTAGAGTGCAGTAGCGTAATCTCAGCTTACTTCAACCTCCGCCTCCTGGGTTCAAGAGATTCTCATGCCTCAGCCTCCTGAGTAGCTGGACTATAGGTGCATGCCACTATGCCTAGCTAATTTTTGTATTTTTTTAGTAGAGACAGGGTTTCGCCATGTTGGCCAGGCTGGTCTCGGCCTCCTGACCTCAGGTGATTCACTCGCCTCAGCCTCCCAAAGTGCTGGAATTACAGGCGTGAGCCACTGCGCCCAGCATACTTCTAACATAAGGTTTTCCATAACAGCAAAAGTGGGTAATCTAAAATATTTTATAGCAAGATTCTTTTTTTTTTTTTTTTTTAGTGAGAGTCTCACTCTGTCACCCAGTCAGCCAGGCTGGAGTGCAGTGGCGCAATCTTGGCTCACTGCAACCTGCACTTCGCAGGTTCAAGCAATTCTCATGCCTCAGCTTCCCAAGTAGCTGGGATTACAGATGTGTGCCACCACACCTGGCTAATTTTTGTATTTTCAGTAGAGATGGGGTTTCACCATGTTGGCCAGGCTACTCTTGAACTGGCCTGCAGTGATCCGCCCAACTTGACCTCTCAAAGTGCTGGGATTATAAGTGTGAGCCACTGCACCCAGCTGGATTTTAAGATTCTTATAAATAGAATTAAGTATTTACCTTAGGTGAACACAAGTACTAGTTTTCTTCCTATCTAAGCAATAAAGGGAGCTTGTCTCCTAGAAGAAACATAAGTAGCCATGCTATTTAGACAGCATGCTTTCTTTCTAGAACCTCATATTGGAAGCCAAATTACCTAGGGGTGAAATACTAATATCAAAAAAAGGTAGCAAATCAACTATAAATGTATGGATCCAATAAATGACTTATAAAACCTATTATAAAATTTGGTATGAACTGCTGAGAAAAAATGTTTTTAAAAAGCTGCTTACAGTGGTGAAATCAGAAGGAAGAAATCGTGCAATGCTTGCTATACACTAGGTTTTCTGTATCCTTGTTCTAACTTTGAAAAAGTATTCATTGTCACTGATGTAAGGAATAAGATAATAATGATACCCCAGGTGTACATTTATTTAATATTGAATTGAATGCCACCATTAAGCAGCATCTGCCTTTCACATTTTTTAAAAAGTATCTCAGAACTATCAAGTTAACCTCTTTTTATCAGTATTTCTTTTATAAAACACTGTTTTGGCATTTTGCCTTTTCTTGATGGAATTGATGTGATACTAAGAACTCTCCTTTAAGTGATGAAAAATTCCCAAAGATTTGTAAGAATAAGAGAGAAAACTGGGGATACCGCAGGATTCTGGGGAAAGTCACGCAGCCAGCATGGGAGACTCTTGTTGGGAACGGAGGAGGAAGAGCTGACCGAGGAATGCCAACTGATGAGCCTGCAGGAATTCTGCGGTGGGTGAAGCGTGGATGTGCATTAATTTGTTCAAATGAGGTTGTAAGTAAGAGAAGAAGACCAGAGATCAGCTCCTGGGAACTGTCACCCCTCAAGAGGCAGCATACAACCAGTGGTGACAGAGCAGCCCGGGTGCCTCGCCCCTCTTGCTGTGTATGGTGGAGACGGTAGCATTGCCGCATACAGATAGTGAGAAATAAGTGGGGTGAGCTCATCTGCCAGGCTGACTCCCTGATGCTCCCTGGAAAGGAGACTTGTGCCCAAGTCAGATTTCTATCCATACCTGTCATCCTGAAATCACAGATTGTGACAACCAGGTCCAAGTATTCTGAATACATCAGATAATTTATTTGTATTATTCGAAAAAGCCCTCCTTAGCTTACCTGACAATAGTGTTTAGTGGTTTTACTACCAGTTTTGGCTAATACGTTGCACTAACAATGGTAATATGAAGGGTTACAATAATACTGTTCAGGCAAGCTGGGGCTCATAGTGAAATTTTATGGTTTATTAGCCATAATCATCTTGCAATTTTTTTTCCTTCAGGTTTTGGCTTGTGGTTAATGGGCATGTTGATAAACATCCATTCAGATCATATCCTAAGGAATCTCAGAAAACCAGGAGGCACTGGATACAAAATACCAAGGGGTACGTACTGAAAGTGAAGAATTTATGTGAGGGTTGAGTGGCATGCTGCCTTACTATTTTAGTGTTGCCAGCTCTAAGAAGTAGTAGGATAGTGTTTATTAGCTATGAGCTTTCAGTGTAAGTCATTATTAATAACAAGTGCTATTGTTATTAGAATAACAAAAAAAACAAATCTGACTAACTGAACAGTTTTTAAAGCAGAAACTCCAGTTATATCTGTGCTTGGAAAGAGAATGAGGAAGAATTTATGGTTTACGAGGAGTGTCTGACAGTTTTGTTTCTAGCATTATAATGGAATAGATACTTTAACTCTCCTCTGAAAACAGTTTAAAATGTTGGAATTTTTTGAAAATCTTTTTAAATGTATCAGTATATTATCAAGAAAGGAAGTCATCATCAGAGAACAAGATCTAAGTGAATGATGGAATCACATGAGATCAGGAGTTCGAGACCAGCCTGGCCAATGTGGTAAAACCCTGTCTCTACTAAAAACACAAAACACAAAAATTAACCGGCCGTCGTGGCGCACACCTGTAATCTCAGCTACTTGTGAGGCTGAGGCACAAGAAATGCTTGAGCCTGGGAGGCATGGGGTGCAGTGAGCCGAGATCGCGCCACTGCACTCCAGCCTGGGCGACAGAGTGAGACTCCATCTCAAAAAAATTAAAAATAAAAATAAAATGTGAATGGAGCAGTTGCAGGGTCTATACCCATCAGCTAAAGAACACCTATGACAAACCCACAATCTACAAACTTAGCTCATTCCTGTCGTAGTAAAGGAAGACCCCTCCGTGCCATGTTTTCCCACCATGCACAGCCTCCTTCCTGCAGCAAGTAATCACCCCAGCTTCCCGACAGCCCGTGGCCGTCAATGGCATCTCTGAGAATAGACAGGCCAAAGGAGATGCAGAAGCTTGGCTGCGACTCCCAGGCAGCAGGAGGTGATGCCAGACGTCAGTGCAGATGACATGGGACACAGAAGACTTCGAGAAGAAAATGCTTCTAAAACTCTTAATTTCTCCTATTCAAGTACTAACCAGGCTCGACCTTGATTAGCTTCCAAGATCAGACGCGATATGATGTTCATAGTACATTCCTTATTTCTAATCATTAAATTAAAAGTCCCACAAGACCAAAACAAACACCACAGAAGCATGTTAGAAGATGGAAATGAAAAAGCAAAGGATATGAATCCTAGACCGGGTTGATGTGAATGTCTGTGACTGCTTACAGCGAAGTAGTAGAGAGCCCAATATTGCAAACATCTACACACCCCACCTTCCTTAAATAAGAAAAAGTAAAACGCTTTGCTATCTTGGGCTCAGCAAAACCGTTTTCTTTCTTTTTAAAAAGTAGACCATCTCAAGCTGGGCACCATGGTTCATGTCTGTAATCCCAGCACTTTCGGAGGCCAAGGCAGGTGGATCACCTGAGGTCAAAAATTCCAGACCAGTGTAGCCAACATGGTGAAATCCCATCTCTACAAAAAATACAAAACTTTGCCAGACGTGGTGGCACATGCCATGTGCCACTTGAGTGTGGGAGGTGGAGATTGCAGTGAGCTGAGATCATGCCACTGCACTCCAGCCTGGGTGACAGAGCAAGACTCTGTTTCCAAAAAAAAAAAAAAAAAGGGTAAACCATCTCAGCTCCAGCCAAAGCCCTCATGCATGTAAGCTGCAGTGTGCTCAGAGATGTAGTCTCTACCCTCTGCTACAACATTTGTTGAAATTGGTCTTATGACTTAGAGTGTAATGGTTCATCGTTTTGTTGTTGTTGTTGTTGTTTTTTAAGACAGAGTCTAGCGCTGTTACCCAGGCTGGAGTGCAGTGGCATGATCTCAGCTCACTGCAACCTCCACCTCCTGGGTTCAAGCGATTCTTGTAGCTGGGACTACAGGTGTGCACCATCACACCTGGCTAATATTTGTATTTTCGGTAAAGACAGGATTTCACCATGTTGGCCAGGCTGGTCTCAAACTCCTGACCTCACATGATCTACCTGCTTCAGCCTCCCAAAGGTCTGGGATTACAGGCCTGAGCCACTGTGCCTGGCCTAATTTTTTTTTTAAATGCTCTGACCTTATATGCCTTCAGCATTTTCTCAGCTCTGCAGACATAGTGCCCAATTAGAACCCGGCGCAGACCACACCAGGCCTCTCTAGAACACAGTTGAGTGGCCACAAAGCTACAGCCTAAGGGTGAGTCCCACGGAGGGGCCTCCTGCCTTATCTCTCTGCTGGGACCCCTCTCCTGCCCCTCCTCTGGTCCTTGGAGTGTACCAGCCATTGCTCTCTGCCTCAGGGCCTGTGCTGCATCTCTTTCCCTGCCTGGAACTCCTGAGAGCACCCGCAATGCCTGCCAGCCTGGCGCTCACCTGCAAGCCCTGAATTGACCCTCACCTTCCCCGTGAGGCCTGCTCCCAGCCACCCTGTGATGGTGACCTCCTCCACCCCATCCCAGCTCCTGGCCCCCCTCACTCTGCTCTGCCTCTCGCTGCTCCTCGCTTCTGTGTGCTGCGTGCTCTCCTTGTTCATGATACTGGAGTTTATGGTTCTAGATGTGGAGAGGGGTCTGTCCCATAATACTGACTCAGTGCATTTGTGAAGATGTGATGAATGAATGAATGGATCTGTGCTTGAAAATGAATATCTTCATCACTCATCGTTCAAGGGTTCTACCTGGGTCCGTTTTATGTGGCTAGTTCGTTGTCAGTTGTTACTCTGTATTCTCTGTGCCTGCATGACTCATCAGCAGCTGCATGGTTTCTTGGCATTTTCCACTGTAACTGTACGTGTGTATATTCACGTAGATGGGTATTGATATAGATATGTAGTTGACGATCAGAAGTTATGATATCAATTAGTAGACCACGTAACACTGAATATGTCTTATTGCTGAACGTTCTCTGAGGGTATATTTTTCCGTTCTTGATGTTATGTTCTCCAGGTAAGTATTCACTAGCATCTCTGAAGTCAGTATTTCATTTTGTGGTAAATGCACTACCTTGGTCTGTGTTTTCTTCTAGGAGGCTTATTCGAATACGTAACTGCGGCCAACTATTTTGGAGAAATCGTGGAGTGGGGCGGCTATGCTCTGGCCAGCTGGTCCGTTGAAGGCGCGGCTTTTGCTTTTTTCACATTTTGTTTTTTATCTGGTAGAGCAAAAGGGCATCATCAGTAAGTTTTAAAAAACTTTTCCTATTTATAATTTGTTCTTTAACTATGTTATTACTATTTTCAGGCTAGATTTTTGAAGAGTTAATTTAAATTGCTGAATCCCAGTTTATTCTGTGCTTTGGCCAAAAAAGTACAAAACCAACAGTAGCTGTGGAATCACCCAGCTCTAAGGGGTCGTCAGATCCACAGCCACAAGGTTGTCCTCTATACCACGTCCTTAGCCTCTCTGAATTGACATTGCTGGAGTCAATGGTCAAGTTAGACCCCAAGCAGAGGATTCAGGGCTCTGAATGGGAAAAGGCTGAATGAAACTGAGCCCTGGCCGAGCAACAGCCAATGGCCGGATTGTGAATGCTGTAGGTCAAGGAAGTCCTGAAGAGGAAGGTGAATCCCAGAGGCAGCTGACACCAGCAGAACTCGGGCACACAGGAGCTCTCTAGCTGTGTGGTGGCTTAGGTCATGGCTCTGAAGCTGGAGTCCTTGATGGGCTACAGAGACTCTGTGCACCCCCTGAAATGACATCATCTTCCAGAGAGTGGGTCCTTGGCTTTTATCTGATCCCCCAAAGTGCTTGCAAGCCATTTGACCAACAAACTCATAAAGAAACCAAAGGGGCCGGGTGCAGTGGCTCACGCCCATAATCCCAGCACTTTGGGAGGCCAAGGCGGGTGGATTACTTGACGTCAGGAGTTCAAGACTAGCCTGACCAACACGATGACACCCTGCTATACTAAAAATACAAAAAATTAGCCAGGCATGGTGGCAGGTGCCTATAATCTGAGCTACTCGGGAGGCTGAGGCAGGAGAATCGCTTGAACCTGGAGGTAGAGGTTGCAGTTAGCCTGTATCGCGCCATTGCACTCCAGCCTGGGCAATAGAGCAAGACTCAGTTTCAAAAAAAAGAAATCAAAGGATGTCAAGGCTGAAATAAATTTAGAGAACATCTTTCTAATCCAGTGGATGAGGAAACTGAGGTTCAAGGAGCAGGAGTAGAGTCTGAGGCCAGCCAGGAACCCTGTCTCATTGTCGGAAAGAGATCTCAGCAGCAGCATGAGACCTTTACCTGCCCTGATGTTGGCACGTGTCCCTGACAATAAAGGATGGAGACTGAGCTTAGCAAGCAGCCAGCCTGGTGTGCACATTTACCTTGTCCCCTGAGCTACCCGCATCATCCACTCAAAACAACTCATTGAAATCTCCAATGCTGCTGATGCTACGAGGTGTGCAGAAATGTGTAACACTGTCCTACTTCATGGAGTTTACCATTTCTTTTGAGACTAAGGACAGAGAGAAAAAGCTAAAAGAAGAATAATGATATCATGGGATGGTGGGAAAAGTACCTAGGTGTACTTCCCATCCTCACCACATGTTTGCAGATGCAAAGGATGATTATTGGAGATAAGAAGAAGAAAGGTCAGATCTGAAGTATCTCTTTGTCTAATTTTTTTTTAAGATAGTGTCTTGCTCTGTCACCCAGTCTGGAGTGCAGTGGCACAATCTCAGCTCACTGTCACATCTACCTTCCAGGCTCAAGCTATTTTCCCACTTCAGCCTCCCAAGTAGCTGGGATCACAGGCACACGCCACCATGTCTGGCTAATTTTTTACATTTTTTGTAGAGTTGGGGTCTCGCTATATTGCCCAAGCTGGTCTTGAACTCCTGGACTCAAGCAATCCTCACACCTCAGCCTCCCAAAGTGCTAGGATTAGAGGCATGAGCCAACATGCCTGGTGGCCTTTTTGTCTAACATTTGAAGAAGTGATAGTGTAAATGCGAGAGCTGATGAGATCTCTAAGAGCGGCGCCCTTCATTCTTTCGAGACACTCCATCATGCCAGTGGCCTGGTAGTTTCACGCATAGACAGTGAGGAGAGAGCGAGATCAGAGGGCCACAACCCAAATCCCAGAGCTGCTGAGACAAACAGAGGGGTCTGCAGAAAGTTGAGCAAGTGCCAAAGGCAGAGAGGGTTTGAGAAGGAGGCTCGATGCCAGGCATGGCAGAAAACACTGTGGGCCAGGAATGGGCCTTCTGTGCTGGGAATTGTGCCTGCCGAAAGGTCACATGGGAGTCCTAAGCCCTAGCACCTGTGAAAGCAGCTTTATGGGGAATGTAATTAGTTGAGATGAGGTGCACCAGGGTGGGCCTAATCCAGTATGACTAATGTCCTTCTGAGAAGGGGGAATGTGGACGCAGACATACACAAAGGGGAACACCAGGTGATCCGTGGGAAGATCCGTGGGAAGATGGACACAGAGACAGAGGTGATGCAGGAACACGTGGCACCACCAGAGCTGGGGGAGACGGGCCTGGAACCTTCCCTGAACCTTCGGAGGGAGTGCAGCCCTGCCGCCGCCTTGATTTCCAACTTCTGGCCTCCAGAACTGGGAGAGAATCAATGGCCGTTACTATAAACCGCCCGGCGTGTGGTAGCTTTGTTCCAGCAGCTGCAGGGAGCTGATATACCAGCCTTCCGGCCCTTTAAAATTGACTAGGAAAGTAAGGACAGAGCAGTATGGTTTGTGAAGCCTTCCCTTCTGTCCTCCGCCAGGTGACTTTGTCACAGGTTCGGTTGAGATATACATTATCACTCTAAATACACATTCTAGAGTCTGACTGCCTCCCCTCTGCCCCGCCTCCTCCCAGCGCTGCACCGGCCTGGGCCACACTTCCAGGTGAAGACACTGCTCTTTTACACTAGTATTTGGTGTGAAGAGGCGAGTAGTGGCCCATTTCTAATAATAAAAACAAATGAGATAACACTGACTTTAAGAAAACATGGATCAGAGTAAGATTGAACAAGGGCATACCAAGTCAGTGGTAAAGATATTTTCTCAAATGAAAACAGGAAAACCCCTCTCAGTATTTGAATATGAAACATATAGAAATGGAAAATAAACAAGTCAGTTATCTAAATGAAAGTCTTTGCTAATGAAAACCCAGAGATGTTCTTTGCAGAAGAATTCATGAGTTGAAAGAGCTCTTTGTCATTCATTTGCTATTTAAATTGGTGTCAGTGTGAAACCAGTTTTAAGTCCTGAAGAATTAATCAATTCAGTTTTGCAGAAGAATGTTCAGAAATGAAGGACTTACAAGCTGCAAATAAAATAAAAACTACTTTTTAAAAAATATCTTCATAAATCCAATGAATTAAGCCATCAAATAAGCATATTCCAAAATAATACATGCTAAGGAGCTATTCCTTCCACTCCATTTGATTGATTATAATGTTCTAAAAACAATATTGTATTACAATGAAATTCTTTCTATAATAATTAGTATTTAAATTTATAAATGATTGCATTGATAGTTAAACTCTAGGTCAGGAACAGTCAGCCAGCTGTGCTGGGTTGCTAACAAATATTCTCTTTAAGGGCAAAATTTAAAGGTATTCTAAGGAGCGAGAAATATTTAATCATTTAACAAGAAATAATTTATTTCTATATAATGGTTTCTGTGAAATACATTTAACCTCTTCAGCCAACATCCCTTCGTTGTGTGAGAACATCCTGGCCTCACACGTGTTCTCTCTGTTGTCAGGGAGCCCAGCCTCGCTGCCCAGCCTGGGGAGGGTGTCTTCTGGGGGTCCTGCGGCTGTCCCGTGTCTCCTGTGTCCCGCCTGCCCTCTTGTGTTTGTCCATTTTAGGCTCTCCTGCTGTTGTGTACTCTGCCCTTGCCTTTTCAGGCCAGGGTACCCATCTTCCACAGACAGATTCTGGGAGAGAGGAGCTCACCCTCTGTGTCCCTGTGCGGTGCCCTGTCCCGCTGGCCCGTGGGGAAGCTTTTTGGCATGTGCAGGTGGTAGCTGGCCTGGATCCCAGCAGGCCTGTGGAAACCTTCAGCACCTAACCAGCGAACATGTTTGCAACACACTTCTGCAGGTTTCACACTGCCTGGTAGGCTTGGCCACGTTGTATGATGGGCACTCTCGGGTCCATGCGCCACCACTGAGCCACACAGCTGGAAAGGCTGCAGTCTTGAAGCCTCATGCCAGGGGAAGTGACGCTTGACCCAGAATGCTGACCAACTTCTTAGAATTGTTCCTATTACATGCCTTTCTGGGGACACAGAACATACTAAGTAAACATGGCAGCCCACTGTGTTCTCATTCTCTATTTGTGGATTCTGCTGTTAAACTTAGAACTAAGACCAGCAACTCACTCTGTTTCTCATCCTTATCTGTTTCTACCACATTAACAAAGAGCTCATTGCTTTCTATCATTATTTTTCGTCTGTTGTTGAATCTTTCTCTGTGTGTTTATAGAAAGTCCCTTTCTATGACCATTTATCCGTCCTGTCAAACTATTTTAAATTTTTACTCCACTTAGTTGCCACCTTTCCCAACTGGCTATTACCCCCAAAACAAATGAGCATGCCTTTGTTAATAAAATTTGTATCAAAATGGAAAATACTGTTTGTTTCGAGCACAGGGCTGAATTGTGGACAATGCCATATTGCATTTCCCCAGATTTCACTGAATCCTTGCTAAGAGCTGTTCAGGAGCCCCCTGGCATGTGCTGGGTGCCCACTCTGCGCACCCCGGGCTGGGCCAGTAGTTCTCGACTACAGGCTGGAGAAAACTGCTAGAGTCACCAGCAGAGATTCAGGAAGCACCTACTTGGTCCTGCCCCTCCTCCAGCCTGCATGCTTTCCCCGGGGGCTGAAAAGATAGCCCCACAATGCGCTGATCAGTATCTTCATCAAATGTCAGTACTCTTCCTTCCAGATAGAAAGGTGAATTCTATGGGCTACTTCTTCCAAATCATACTTTATGATTAGACATATTTAATTCTTCATGATATAGGCAAAATTAAACTATAGGTATGAAATGCCAAAGTCTTTGTTACTACATTTAAAAAACTCAGTATTTTATAATGAATAATAGTGTCACTTTTGTTAGCATCTGTTAAATGTTTAAGTGACAGAATTATTTCCTTTTCTAATGTTTTGTCTTATTTTTAGGTGGTACCTCCAGAACTTTGAAGAGTATCCAAAGTTCAGAAAAATTCTAATTCCATTTTTGTTTTAAGTGCATTTTCAATGAAATTATTGTCAACTTGAAGCTTTCCAATGCATTTATCTAGGGACTTTATAACTAAATCACATCTTTGAAATTTTCCTGCTGATTCATCATGTTCAAGATTTCCTCTAGGAATTTTTTTCCTAGTAATTTTGCAAGCTATCTAAAAAGTAGCTAAATAAGCTGAAACGGGGCCGGGCGCAGTGGCTCACATCTATAATCCCAGCACTTTGGGAGGCAGAGGCGAGTGGATCACAAGGTCAGGAGTTCAAGACCAGCCTGGCCAAGATGGTGAAACCCCATCTCTACTAAAAAAAGAAAAGAAAAAAATTAGCTGGGCAAGGTGGCCAATGCCTGTAATCCCAGCTACTCAGGAGGTTGAGGCAGAGAATTGCTTGAACCCGGGAAGGGGAGGTTGTCGTGAGCTGAGATTGAGCCACTACACTCCAGCCTGGGCAACAGAGTGAGACGCCATCTTGGAGAAAAAAAATAAAAAGAAATTAAAAAAAAAAAGAAGCCAGGCACAGTGGCTCACACCTGTAATCCCAGCACTTTGGGAGGCCAGGGCAGGCGGATCACGATGTCAGGAGTTCAAGTCCAGTCTGGCCAACATAATGAAACTCTATCTCTACTAAAAATACAAAAAATTAACCAGGTGTGGTGGTATGCACCTGTAATCCCAGCTACTTGGGAGGCTAAGGCAGGAGAATCGTGTGAACCCAGGAGGTGGAGGTTGCAGTGAGCCAAGATCGCGCCATTGTACTCCAGCCCAGGCGACAATGCAAGACTCCATCTCAAAAAAAAAAAAAAAAACACAAATAACAGAGATTGAAGGATCCCACCATATAACAGGTCAGAATTTCAAACTCCGGGTAAAAACTGCTGACATTTTTTCTAATTTCAAATTTACCTCTTTGGCTATCTCTTGCCACGTGTGTATGAGACTAGAATTTGCCACTGTCTTTGATGGCATTTAAAGAGCAACAAATGTCACAATCCCTTCTATAGCCCCTACAATGCTCCCTTCAAGGACAACAGCAGTGTTGCCTCCCAACTCCATAGGGCTGAGGTCTGTCTTGGAACCCTCTCTCTGAGGCCACAAAGGTCTGGGGTAGCCATTGTCCAGTCATGGCCTGAGAAAAACTTCCAGCCTTCATGCCAGGTGCTGTGTGTAAATGGGGAACTTGGGGATAGAAGAGGAAGCTCCACGCAGTCCTTCCAAGGCTGAGGAAAGGCATCTGGACTGTTCCAACACAGCCCACCAGGTGACGTCACCAGGCAGGGAGGGGTGCTGGTGGTGGTTCCTAGGGAGTGAGCTGCTGTTCCCGTGCAAGGGGCTCCTGGGTCCTTAGCAAGCACCTTTAGGCTATGGGTCACTCACCATGCGCCATCAATATGCTCTGGTCTCAGGTGGTTTCTCTTTGTCCTCTAGTCTAGAGCTAGTTTTTTGTTCTGTTCCCTGCATGTGGATATAGTAGAGATTATTGTCTGTGAAATTTTTCCTTTGTGGATTTTGAGTTTTCTCTCATAGTATAAAGAATGATCACCTTCTGTAAATTAACAAGACCACTTTTTAAGATTTATCCTGTTCTTTGTTAATTGAAACATAATAATTATGTTGTCAAAATTCTCAACAGCCTTTTTTTTTCTTCGATAGCTAATCTTCCTTCTAATAATTTTTGCTTTCTGTTTTGCTGTTGTGGTTTTGCAAAGCTTTCCCCTCAGCCTGTACCTGTTATCAGTATAAAATAATCTTCCTGTGGAATGCTTCATGACTTAAATTCTACTTGGATCAAAACATTGCCATACTACTTTTTATCTTGATGAATTCATCTGTCATTTCTTTGCCTTATCGTCTCATCTGAAGTTTTTAAATGCCATTTGTTTTAGTTGTCTTTAAAAAATAATAAATAATAGACTTTGCCATTTAATAGGGTAGCTCAAATTCTTTTACTAATTGTTACATTGAAACATTCTTTCATTGTGTTTTCTGTTTTTATTTGGTTTTCTGCAACTGCTGTTTATTATCTACAGTGATTTGGAAAGGCGATTTCCTTTAAAACAAACGAACTTATTGGGAATGGCTTTTATGATTTTAAAAGTAGCCTTGAGAGCTTCCAGTTAAATCTGATGAGCTGAACATACACCTTTTTTTCTCCACTCCCTGTCCTGACACCAGTTGAAATCACCTCAAAGGAATTTAAGTAGGGGAGTAGCCCCATAAAGTGAGAGAAAGTCATCGCTGCAGACGGACCACAGCCCGGGTCGAGATGGGCCTGATGCAGCAGGGCAGAGGGCCATGGCGCACTGCTGAGACTGTGGATCTTCACGCCTGGGCTGACGGCAGAAGGGAGATGAGCACCTCAAAATAAGACCAGCTAAACATGGGGCACGCAGCAGACAGCAGTGTCCTCTGCACTCCCACTCCCCACGGAGAACACGGAGAGCCCAGAAATGAGTGACGTGCCCATTGCCGGGGAAGAGAAAGGTGGGCTGAGGAGGTGGTCTCTCCTAACACAAAAATTAACTCATTGGGGAAAAGCAGAGCCACTAGATACTGGCATCCCAGAAAACAAAATAAAGTCTCCACATTTTGGTCTTTAGGGATCCTGTCCCATAATGGCTGGTCACCTCCTGCCTCAAGCTTCAGGGAAGCCAGGCGGGGGCATGGGGCCGCCACAATTACAGCTCCTGCTCAGCCTTTCTGGTCCTTTTTAGAAAATGTGAACCAGAGAGCAAGAAGCAGATACTTAGAAAAATCTGCATCATAAAAGAGCAATGAATGCCTCTCAAGAAAACATGATTCTAGGAACCAAAGGGAACTTTTAAAAAGCAATTGTACTTCAGGGAGATTCAGCATCCACAGGGGAATGAACATCGCTTACTGTGGGACGTCGCATGCTGGAATACTACTCAGCAATGTGAAGGAATGGACTGTTGATGAATATTTATAAATCACATATCCGATAAAGGTTTTAATGTTCATAATACATAAAGAACTCTCAAAATTCAATAATAAAGCATAAGTTTTTTAAATGGGCAAATGATCGGACACGTCACCAAATAATACATACAAGTGGCAAATAAGTACATGCAAAGATGCTTCATGTCTTTGATCACTGTGGGGAAACATTAACAAGATATCAGCACACATCTATCAGCCTTTCACAGAACTCTGATTTGCATGTTGAAATCTCTAAAAATTCATTCTGTTGAACAGTAAGCTGAGGCACGAATAAATTTTAAAGAATTTATTTGATCAAACAATGATTTATGAACTGGGCAGCTCCAAATCAGATGTGGTTCAGGAGCTCCACTGGGGGAAGCACAGGGAAGACTTCCATAGGACGGATGCAGAGTCTGTGGCTCCAGCTACACGTGCCTCATTTGATCTGTTCCCTTGGAAGGTCCCTGGTTATGTAGGTTTGTTGCCTGCTCTGGTCAGTTGAGTTTAAATCCTGTTTTTCTTCAATACAGGCATTTACAACAAATAGCTCAAGTTAAGTTAAGCTTGTTTGCAAAGCAAGCAAGGTTTAGGTCATTTATGAGGCCTAACTCTTTTTGTCTGCCCAGGGATTCTTCAGGTCTGGTCTCCATTTTAATTTATTTTAACACTTCTACATAGGATAGTCCCCAAAATGCCAACATTTTCCCAGTAACACTTGTAAGCCGTAGCTTATTTTCCTCCATTAAATATTGTTACATTTACTTCAGATAGTTTAAAACCCCTTAAAAACTACATGTTTGCTCAAAAGGCTGTTCTTCAGTTAAAGTTCAAACCTGTTTGACCAGAGAAAAGCAAAGATTGTTAACTAAGAATATGATTATGTTAGTCTATTTTCATGCTGCTGATAAAGACATACCTGTGACTGGGTAATTCATAAGGAAAAAGAGGTTTAACTGACTCATGATTCCACATGGCTGAGGAGGCCTCACCATCATGGTGGAAGACACATCTGACGTGGCAGCAGGCAGGAGAATGAGAGCCAAGCGAAAGTGGAAACCTCCTATAAAACCATGCGATTTCATGAGACTTATGCACTACCATGAGAACGGTATGGGGGAACCACCCCGTGATTCAATTATCTCCCACTGGGTCCCTCCCACAACACGTGGGAATTGTGGGAGCTACAAATCAAGATGAGATTTGGGTGGGGACACGGCCAAACTATATCAATCATCTTTTTTTTTTTCACTTGTGAATGTAAAACTTTTTTAAATGTTTACAATAGATTAAATAACTATTATAAATGCACATAGTGTATTCTATAACAGGTTTACTTTTTTTTTTTTTTTAAAGGAAACTGTAAGTTACACTGTGGTTAAGACTTGTATCTTCACCCTCGAAAAAGCCCACATTCTGTCACAGCAATGTATGGTCAGACTTAACAGCCCCAACTGTTGAACACTTGGATCAAGTCATAACCAGTTTTTTGTTTGCTTGTTTGTTTTTTGACAGAGTCTCGCTCTGTAACCTGGAGTGCAGGGGCACCATCTCAGCTCACTGCAACCTCCCCTTCCCGGGTTCAAGCAATTCGCCCTCAGCTGCAGGCACGCGCCACCACACCCAGCTAATTTTTGTATTTGTAGTAGAGATGGGATTTCACCCTGTTGGTCAGGATGGTCTTGATTTCTTGACCCCGTATTCCGCCCTCCTCGGCATCCCAAAGTTCTGGGATTACAGGCGCGAGCCACTGCGCCCGGCTGTTATAACCACTTTTATTGCAAAAGGACCTTGTAGACATTAATCAATTCTAGTGCCTTCATAGCTACCCAACAAGTCATGAATATACCGAAACATGCATCATGAGAAGCAAGAAATATCACCCATGGCTTCTGCACATTAGCAACTGGTCACTCCTGAGCAGCAGTGCTCACATCACTGAGGTCTGTGGACGGTCACGTTTCGCATCCCTCCCGAGTGAAAGATGGAATGACTTGAGCACAAATGCAACATATTATAAACAATTTCTTACAAAATCACAAACCAACGTATTTTACAGAATTTACTACAAAACGTCGTGAAAACTGCCTTCACTTCAGCTCTCTCCGGGTATCCGGCGAGCCAGCTGGATGTCTTTGGGCACGATGGTGACTCAGCGTGAATGGCACATAGGTTCGCATCTTCAAACAGACGCACCGGGTAGCTTCTAGCCTCCTGCAGCGCACGATGCCTGCGCGGCGCAACCTCAGGTCGCTTTTGAAATCCTGCGCGGTCTCCCACACCAGCCTCGGCAGAGGCGGCTTCGGATGCGCTGCTGGTGGACTTCTGATAACCAGGAGTCTCTCGCAGCGCCACGGGCCCGGGCCTGCAGCGACGAGACTTCCCGCCGGAGGGGGCCTTTCCTGGCGGCCTGCGTGGCCAGCTGTTGGCGGGGAGCGGGCGGCGGGGGCGGCCTTGCCCGCGAGGACTTAGGAGCCGTCGGCTTGGTTCGGGCCGTTTCCTTTTCCCCAGCGCGGAAGTTGGAAGAGCCGCAGTCGCCCAGCGAAAACCCGACGCTCCTGCAACGAACGACCGAACCGCTCTGCGCCGCAAAGACCTTGACTAATAAAAATTTAACCTATTTTTATTAATAAAATAATAAAAATAACCAAAAAAATCCAGTCTGAAAAACGATTTCATTCTACAAAAAGGCGTCTTTTCCAAATCGCAGTGAAAAGACTTGAGTAATCTCAGTTTTACTTTCTATTGCTTGCTGTAGAATGCCCTCCCAAAACTGCTCTCCAGCACAGCACAGCAGCATTTGTAGCATGTTATTAAGGTAATGACAGTGTGACACTAATTGTCTGATACATATTAACAAGAGCAGGTCACTGATGGTCAACATAGCAAACCATTCAGCTAATAAATGGTTGCCCGCTGAGTGTTTACTTAAAACATTGTTTCTTTCACCCACATAAAAATAAACAGCAGCCAGGAGGCTTCCCTAGTCAAATCCAGAGAGCCGCCTTTCTTCCCATTTTCTGCAGGCGAGTCCTTTATGTTTAGAAACCTTACGTACATGGCATGCTGATGCCACCATGAGCAGGAGGTCACCTGCAGCTCAGAAGCCTCCCATTCCCCAGGCTGATTGGGACCGCGGAGACTGGGGAATGGGCACACAGGTGCTCACGTTAGCAAGGGGAGGCTCACGTTCCATTTCTTCTGGACAACGCTGCGCAACACTGTGGCCTGCTGGAGTACAGCAACCAGGTCCAGGCCGCTTGCTACCATCCACCCTAAGACCTGGTAGGGGGCCTGGGTTGCAGTCAGGGCTCAAAGTACACTTGCTAAACTACAACAACAAAATGACTCACATGTTGCTTCTCGCTCAAAGCAGAAAATCAAGGTAGACAACAGGGAAACACAGCCAGGGGTGTGGATCCTGAAGAGACGCCCGAAATGAGCATCCTGTACAGTAGAAAGGCTGGAAAAGCATTTCCCGTTACTGTTCCTGGTTGAAGGTCATTCAGATCCGTATCCCCAAACACAACTAGTCTCTGTATCTTCAGATCCGTGACAGCCTCCTAACCCTGTGTCCTTGAAAGCAAATTAGTGGCTGCCCAAGGGGCCACTTCTGGGTAGAAGCAACTTTCAAAGCCAAAGCCCCCCAGGCCAGTTTGGGGCCCCCACATCTGCCTCTTCACTCACTCTATTATTTGATCTTCTCAATGTGCTGGCTCAGAGCTGACCAGCATCACCACTGATGAGACAGGGTCATCTCGGAGTTCTGATGAAGCTCAAGATTGCCAAATAAATCGTGACTCCAGAACCTGTAGCTTAACCCTGGTTGGGTATCCTGGGTTCCTCCAGCCCTCCTCTAATGTCGCCTCGTGGGGGCCCTACGTCCTTTCCGGCTGCTGACAAAATACCATTAACTAGGTGGCTTATACACAACAGAAATTTATTGCCCACAGTTCTGGAGCCTGGAAAGTCTAAGATCAAAATTCGGTGTCTGGTGAGGCCCCAGTTCCTGGTTCATAGGCGGCACTCCCTGTGCTCTCAGCTGGAGAAGGGACCAGCCAGCTTTGTGGGTTTGTTTTGTAAGGACACAAATCCCATTCATCCCTAATCATCTCCCAAAGGCTTCACCTCCCAACACCATTGCATTGGGGGTTAGGTTTCAACATTTGAAACTGGAGGGGGTGGGGGTCACGAACATTCAGACACTGCGGGCCCACTTGCTTTGCTTTTCCTATCCGAACACGTCCTCCACCCCTCGCCTGCAGTGGCCAGCCCTTAGGAACTCGGCGAGGGGGCTGTGCCACTGCCCACCATCACACTCCAGCTCTTAGGAACTCAGCAAGGGGGCTGTGCCACTGCCCACCATCACACTCCAGCCCTTAGGAACTCGGCGAGGGGGCTGTGCCACTGCCCACCATCACACTCCAGTCCCAGGCAAGGGGCTGCTCCCATGGAAATGGCCTTGCAGTGCTGGGGTGTGAAGCCTGTTCCTCAGGCAACCTGGGGGTCTGGCCTCTCTCCAACCCATCAAGGCCAGTGGCCCCAAGCTTGCTCTGCCCCCTGCCACCCTCCTCTGTGGTTTGGGATTCTCAGGGAGCTCGCTGCACCCAGGCACCCTGCCCCAGTCCTTGGCCTGGCATGGTGAGCTCCAGCCTTGCCACAGCACAGCTTCCTTCTGAGCTGCTCTCGGTGTCTGTGGGCACCAGTGGGTCCACCGTTTGCTCAGCCCTCCTCTAATGTCACCTCGTCCATGCTGGGGTGGGATTGCTCTGAGGTGGCCACCTCAGGCTGGTATAGAGGCAAAAGCCCCAGCCCACAGTGCTCTCCTCAGCTTGTCTACACCTCTTCCCTGCCCTGGGCCAGGGTCTGGAGAGAGGAGCTCAAAACCCAGCATCTCTCCGCTGCAGCTTCCTCCTCCCTCCCACAGGAGCCCAGGGCTCCCGGGGGCAGACATCTCTATTGGGCCTCCCTCGCCTAGCTAGAACTTCTTTCCAAGGTCTCTCTGACCTCAACCTTGTGGTTAAGCCTCGATGGTGGGCAGGGTGCAGGAGAGGAGGCAGAACTGGCTTAGCAGGAAGGGCTTTAAATCAGTCAGTATTTCAGAAATGGTAGCCAGGCTACGATGGCCAGTTGCCTTACTTGTTTTAAACCAAGCACTTTCCCATCAGCCCCCAGTGGTCCTCTGCCTTTATTGACTGAAAATCCCCTTCAACAATCCTAAAGACTCTCCCAGCTTGACTTGGCCCTCTCCCTAGTGGAGACATCAAGGCTGCCGAGGCTTGCATCTCTCTGTTCCTACCTTTTACCTGCGTCTGACTCAAACCACCTCCGTGCTGGGCTCCTCCCTCAGAGAGGACACTGTGCATGACTTCAGTCACCCAGCACTGACGGAACTTGGAAGTCAATAACCCATTTCTCTCCTTCCATCCAGACCCTGTCTGCTGTTATCTGTAGGAAGACCACAGCTAACTGCTATCATGACCAAAGCTAAAATCCAGAGAACAAGAGTGGTACCCATCTCCTCCTTATCTCCATGGCCAGTGGCATGCATTTGTGCACGCAACAATATTTGCCAAGCACCTCCTATATGCCAAGCACAGCAATGGGTGCTGAGGACAGTTGGGTGGACAAAACAGTCCTGGCCCAGGGGGAGTGACAGGTAAGAAATAAGTAACCAAAATAATGTTGGGTAGAAAAAAATGACTAGAATAAAAGCAAGGAAAAGGGAAGGGACCCTGACTTGTGTCAGATACAGCCATAACCTCCTCCATAGGCCATTGCTGTAACCAAAGCTTGCTCACCTTTCTTAAGATATTGATCAACCAGGTCATTGCAAGTGCTGTTAATTGTGCTGCTACAAACATGTGTGTGCAAGTGTCTTTTTTGAATAATGACTTATTTTCCTCTGGGTAGATACCCAGTAGTGGGATTGCTGGATCAAATGGTAGTTCTACTTTTAGTTCTTTAAGGAATCTCCACACTGTTTTCCATAGTGGCTGTGCTAGTTTACATCCCCCCACAGTGAAGAAGTGCTCCCTGATCGCTGCATCCATGCCAGCATCTGCTGTTTTTTGATTTTTTGACTACGGACATTCTTGCAGGAATTAGAGGTATCATGTTGTGGTTTTGATTTGCCTTTCCCTGACCATTCGTGATGTTGAGCATTTTTCATGTTTGTTGCCCATTTGTCTATCTTCTTTTGAGAATTGGCTATTCATGTCCTTAACCCACTTGTTGATGGGATTTTTTTTTCTTACTGATTTGTTTGAGTTTGTTGTAGATTCTAGACATTAGTCCTTTGGCAGATGTATAGATCACAAAGATTTCCTTCCACTCTGTCAGTTGTCTGTTTACTCTGCTGACTGTTCTTTTTGCTGTGCAAAAGCTCTTCAGTTTAAGTAAGTCCTGTCTATTTACCTCTGTTTTTACTGTTGGAGACTATCATTCTAAGTGAGGTAACTCAGAAATGGGAAACCAAACATTGTATCTTCTCACTGATATGTGGGATCTAAGCCATGAGGACACAAAGGCATAAGAATGACACAATGGACTTTCGGGACTTTGGGAACTTGGGGGAAAAGTGGGAGGGGGCAGAGGATAAAAGACTACATATTTGGTATAGTGTATACTGTTTGGGAGATGGGTGCAGGATCTCACAAATCACCACTAAAGAACCTACTCATGCAACCAAATGCCACCTGTATCCCAATAACTTAGGGGGAAAAAGATATTGATCAACCTATTCCAGGCCCTCTCTCCACCACTGAGTCTCTTGGGGACATAAAGAGCTGCCTGCCCTCCCCTGTTCCCCTTGCCTGTTTGCAGCAGGCACAGCTACATCACAGTGCATCCCTTCTGAACTCCTCCAGTGACTTCCATCTCTAGTGGATCCAGGGTAGAATTCTGTCCTGGATTCCGAGACACTGCAGGTTGGACACTCTACCCCACTGCTCCCATCTCTAGGACCTCTTGTCTATTGAGTAGGATCCTCCTGACATTACAGATTAGGGAAGAGGAATGCCGGGAGGCTGGATGTTGGATGGGCACCTTCCCACTGGGAGGTCATCACCAGCAGGCAGTTTCTCTCTTCTCTGGCCATCCTTGGTGGGGAGGGGGACTGCTGTTGACCAAGCCCACCCCCGATGCCCATGTGCAACCTGTGCTCTGAGACTTGCAGTCACCACTGGGAGTCAGAAACCGGACCTTGGGCTCTAAAACAGTCACACGAACCAAGTCATTATGAAATTCAGATTCCAAAAGCAATGATTCATTTGAAAATCCACGTATATTTTAGAACAACCGGGAGAAAAAAGACATCAGATGTGATGCAGATAAAAAGATGAACTCGTTAAGAGATAAACTCACATCTTGCCTTTTTTTCTCTGGAGACATTTGGGGGCTATTTTGAAGGACCCAGGTGAGCTGGCCCTCTGAGGTCACACCTCTTGGCATCGTTAGCCAAATACATAGCAAGAAAAGGTGCCATGCCATCTTACCCTGGACATTCTGCTGGAGCTTTTGTGACCAAGTGCACTGATAACTGGCCCCTTTGTCCAGTGACCAGTATAGACCTCTCCTTCTAATGGAGCCACTGTCTCCAGGCCCCCAGGCTCCCGGTGCACCTGTCCAAACTCCCAGCACCGGTTGCACAGCTTCACGCTGCTCCTCGCTGTGTCTCAACAGCCTCTCTCTCAGCCCTGACATAACACCTCTCCTGCCACCAGCTCACTCCCTTGATTTTCCCTTATGTCCCAACCTTCCCCATGATTCTCAGTCTCAGGAGGCATGAATGAATGATTAATTAGAGAAGACATCTTCCACCACCCTGACTCCCAGCCCTAGCTTCCAACTTAGTGAAGAGTGATAGAATATGCAGAGCAATTAAAGGCATTGCCCCAAGTCCTGGCTGCACTGTTTCATATCCATGCAACCTTGAACAAATCACCTACCTAAATGTCCTGCACCTCAGTTTCCTCATTTGCAAAACAAAAATAACGACAGTATTGACCACATAGGGCAGTTGTGAACATTAAATGAATAACATTTGGAAAGTTCTCAGATACTGTCTGGCACATGAATGTACTTAATAAATGTTTATATATATACATATATATATATATATATATATATATTTGCAAAACCAGGCAAGGTGGCTCACACCTGTAATGCCAGCACTTTGGGAGGCCAAAGTGGGTGGATCATGAGGTCTAGAAATCAAGATCATCCTGACCAACCTGGTGAAACCTCATCTCTACTAAACATGCAAAAATTAGCTGGGCATGGTGGCACACACCTGTAGTCCCAGCTACTCAGGAGGTGAGGCAGGAGAATTGCTTGAACCCCTGGGAGGCAGAGGTTGCAGTGAGCCGAGATCGCACCACTGCACTCCAGCTTGGCCACAGAGTGAGACTCCATCTCAAAAAAAAAAGAAAAGAAAAGAAAAGAAAAAGAATTGCCTTATTGGTGCGCTTGGCCCTCATACTGAATGCCTCAGTCTGCTGCATTCAACTCTGTACCCATATACTTCTGAAATCACCCACTTCTGAGAGATACTCTGCTGTACCATGGTCTTAGCATATCAATTTCTTTTTTAGTTCCTGAGTACCATCAGCTTCTTATCTGATGCTCTGAGAGTGACATTTTTCTACACGTAAGCAAAAGCTCTAATAACTTTATAAGATGTGTTTTGTAGCGGAATGAATCTGCGGCGGCCCCTGTAGTGCCCACCTCCTGGCCTTCACAGTCTTGTGAAATTCTCTTTTCATGGCTGATATGGTTCGGCTCTGTGTCCCCACCCAAATCTCAATTGTGCTCCTGTGATTCTCATATGTTGTGAGAGGGACCTGGTGGGAGATAATTGGAATCATGGGGGCAGTTCCTCCATACTATTATTGTGGTAGTGAATGAGTCTCATGAGATCTGATGGTTTCATCAGTGGTTTCTGCTTTTGCATCTTTCTCATTTTCTCTTGCCGCCACCATGTAAGAAGTGCCTCTCACCCCTCAACATGATGCTGAGGCCTCCCCAGCCATGTGAAATTGTAAGTCCAATTAAACCTCTTTTTCTTCCCAGCCTCAGGAATGTCTTTATCAATAGCCCGAAAATGGACAAATACAATGGCAAAAATGGCAGAATGTATGTGATTGTGATACACATGATTGTAACACCTGACTCTGGAGGACACATACCTTAGACAGCTTTGAAGAACCCAGTTGCTGTACTATGAACTTACCTGTGGAGAGGACGATGCAGTCAGGAGCTGACTGTTGTCTCCAGTGGACACCAAGAAAGAAACTGAGGCCCTCACTCTGGCAACCACAAGAGCTGAATACTGCCAACAGCCACAAACAGCACTTCTGCCAGTCAAGTTCCTGATAAGACCACAGCCCAGCTGATACCTTGATTGAAGCTTGGTAAGACCCTGAGCAGAGAAATCAACTAAGCTGCACCCAGACTCTTGACCTACAGAAACTGTGAGATGACAGATGTATGTTGTCTTACACCTCTACGTTTGTGGTACTATGATTATGCAGCTGTAAGTAACTAATGTAATAATGAAGAGTATCATAGCTTGCATTGTTTGAAAACTACAACTGACTAGAGACTGGGGATCACTCCAGCGTTGAGACCCCTAAGTGTCTCCGCCATAATGGAGTTTGAGCCCAGACACGTTTCTCCCCCATGGAAGCAGTCGAGCTAAGGGAAAGAAGGAACTGAAGGAGATTTGATGTTGCAGAAGTTTATCTCTGGTTCACTGACCTAATATTATGGCTGGGTGAAGGTCATGTGGTTTTATTAGACATCGTGTTTCTTGAAGTTTTTGTACTGGGCTAGCTTTATAACTTTGTGACTAAGCATTTACTGAATCTTGTGATTATTCACATGCCATTTGAAATTGTTGTCCTCAAGATTTATCACTTGCTTTGACTGTTGTAAAATGTTATCTTATTCCTCTAAGTAGAAAAGGTCATCTGTTTGTTTTATGATTTTTTTGGATCAATCTCTATGTACTAGTTTTATCTTGATCCCCAGGCTTGTAATGTTCTGTTCCCCTTTGTTGTAATGATTTGACGTCAGCCATTGTGGTCTGAAAAGTATATAATGAGACCCTGTGCATGAAATAAACGGTTGACTGGGGTATCCCCTCATCAGCCCTCCAGACCCATCTGTCTATCATTCTTTTCTTCTGCGCACTCTCTCTTCCAGGTATTGGGACCCTCTTGCAGGTCAAGAGACCCCGGCAGACGTGCCGTTCTCACAGACCCCAACAGAGATGAAAAAGACTTTTCAAGATAGCCAAGGCAGATATCCACATGTCAGCACATCAGTTGTCCCTCACAAAGAACCAGACCAGTTTTATTACAAGGCCATGTTTGTTTACTTGTTTGTGGTGGTGAGTGCAGTAGAGCTCTGTCACGTTACCCTAGCTGCTTTAGGTCATTCAAAAACCTGACTTGTCAGAAGAAACTAAATGGAACTGCTAAGTCAGCAAAATAGTTTTTCTGAACTTCTAGAACCTTTTCTACATTGATAGATTCTACTTAACACCATCAACTGTGAACCATTTTAGGAACTGTGCAAGTTTTATTTTTTCTTAAAGTACATTCTCCACTTTTCCCTGAATAAAATAAAGCTGGGAAGACATGTTTATATCACTAATGACTAACAGAATCTAAGTAATATTTCATAATGTTCACCTTTCACTTATGAAAATTTCATCTCTGTCAAATATAATACCAATGAAATATTGTATTACTTCTTCAATTCCTGGTTCTCCTAAAACAGTCAATTTTAACATAAAATGAATATATATCTAATGTAGCAATATAAATATTCCTTAGCATTTAGTGGTCTGTCTATACTGTCTGTTGGAAAATGAGCAATTATCTGCCTATAGAGCAGAATATGAAGTGTTAGACACCATTCCCCTGAATTTCAGGGTGATATGCCTCTTCATCCCACAGGAAATGAAAAGGAAGGGCATCCCAGGATGGTAAAGAGACAAGATTGGTCCAGCTGGAGAGGAGCACTGTAGGTGGAGAAGGCCATGAACATAGAGCTGAGGACTTAAGTTTTGCATCCTCTGTGCAGCTAGTTCTGTTATAAGGCATCATTTCTGCTTCAAATGGAGAAAGGAGTTGACAGTCTACATCTCTCAAGGACTGTGTCTATGCAGTAGAAGAAGAAACCTACCCATGGGCCCCCCTTTTCCACTGTGCCTCCTTAACTTTACATTCCCTCTGGGAAGATTCTGGAAACCAGATTACCTTGTGGATTATACTGGGAGAGTGGATTCTTCAATGTCTACAAATGAGCCGGTTAAAAAAGAATGACTGAGATTGTTAAAACTCTATGTTTTAAAGGAAATACTGGGAAAGTTTTATGTAATACTCAGCGATGAGTGAAAGTAGTAGTAGGTGAAGGGCTTTGGGGGCAGAGACGAACTTTAGACAATGTGAAAATAATCTCCTTTCCCAGTCTTGCTTCTCAAGTGATGCTAGTCGTGATTAGCCAGAATTAGGATGAAGGGAAACAAAACCCATAGTTGAGATCCATAAATTTGGGAGAACTTAGAAGAACTGTAACCTGGATTCCTGAAAATGTTGACTTATAGAGACATTTTGCAGATATGAACATTATTTCCTGGTGCTTTCGGAAGAAAATAATTGATGCTGTGAGTTGGGGGGAACTTTAGGGACTACACCAAAGAATCCACTGACCATTGCAGGCTCTCATTTAGGATCTTGGGCCAATAGCCACCAGCCTCTGTTCACACAGTCTCACTAAGGGTGGCTCCTTCAGTGGCACGCCTCTGAGCAGATAATTCCAATCATCAGTATCAAACTAGATATTGAAACAGCTCAAGTGTCCTGGTCAGGCTAGCTATTGATACTCCTGACTGTGGCATTATTACTTACAGATGCTGGCTATCCCTGCTGTTGTCTATGTATCAGTTCTGTCTACCCAACACAGCTGTACGTTTCTCAAGGTGAGGAGTGAGCCATCACTCTTTGTACCTCTTGCTGTGGTTGACGTAGCGTACCTTAAGATATATGTTAATTCCTGTGTCTTAATAAATATTGGCTTATGAATAATTTGTTGGAGCAAGTACAGACACTATTTTAACTTCTTTAATTCAACAGAATTTTAAACTAGCTGGTTCTCTCAATAAAATAATACTTTCCTTTCTTCCTTAAAATCTAGCTGATCTGGTCTAAAATACACATGTGGGAGGTGGGATTGTAGAAATGTCTCAAATTAATTAGCGTCTAGCTCTTTGTAAGGTATTTGACGGTCTGAATTGGTTGCTTCCCCCACTGCAAAGCAGCAAAATCTGCTCCCAAAGGCTTCACATGGCTGGGAAAACTCCAATCCCAATTTAGATCCTCTGGGGAGGGCATCAATTATTTCCTATTGTTTTTAGCACTGATTGTTCTGTCTAATTTGAAAGCATCCAAAAAAGAAAATGATAATTGGCATTAGTATCATTCTCCATCACTTTTGAAAGATATATTAAGGGAATGTTGGTGCAATCAGTCTGGAAACATATTTCTCCCATAACAATAAGCCAGTTCTTTTTTCTTTGAATCAGAAATAGCTCCATTAGGCCCATGAAGAAAAGGGAAACAAAACTGAGTGCCAAGTATATGATAAGATGCTCAGCATCATATCACATTAGGGGATTGCGAATTGAAACAACCATACCACTACACACCTATCAGAATGGCCAAAATCCAGAAAACTGGCATCACCACTGCTGGTGAGAATATGGAGCAACAGGAACTCTCATTCACTGCTGGTGAGGATGCAAAGCGGTGGAGCCACTTGGGAAGACAGTCTGGCAGATTCTTACAAAAGTAAACATACACTTACTATACAATCTAGTAGACTTGCTCCTAGGCATTTATCCAAAGGAGTTGAAAACACAAAAACCTGCATATGAATGTTTATAGCAGCTTTACACAAAATTGCCATAAATTGGAAGCAGCCAAGATGTCCTTCAATAGGTGGGTAGATAAATAAATTGTATCCAATGCTATTTCTATAAGGAAAATTTATTCATACAATAGAATATTAGTGTTAGAGTTTCTTTCTAACAAAGTGCTATCACGGCATGAAAAGGTAAGGAAGAACTTTAATGCATATTGGTAAGTGAAAAAAGCCAGTTTGCAAAGACTACATCCTATAGGATCCCAACTGTATGACATTCTGAAAAGTGCACAACTATGGAGACAATGAAAAGATGAATTTTAGAGCAGTGAAACCATTACTATGATACTGTAATGAATATAGAATATCATGCATTCTTCAAAACACATAGAATATACAACATGAAGAATGAATGCTAATGTAAACTATGGATATTCATTAACAATAATACGTTATTTAATTATAATGATTTATTTTACATACTTTATTATCTAAAATGTCATTTAGTTATTAAATTTAGATGCTACTTAATTTTTACTTTATTATGATTATGTTAATATCAGCTGTAACTAGTGTTCAACATTAATGCAAGATATTAATAGGGAAAATTGTGTTGGAGAGGGAGGTATGTGAGAACTCTGTACTTTCTTTTCTATTTTTTCTGTAACCATAAAGCTACTCTAAAAAATAAAATATATTAATTAAAAAAATAACTGATTAGAAAGAGAGCATTTTGCTCATTGGGCAGACTTTTTGTCCTCCACGTGATGGAGTCAGTTGGGTGGGCATAAACCCGTGGAAGGCAGGAGAAGGCTCTACCAGCCTCGCCTCTGAGGTTTCCACCTTCCCGTGCTTTGATTTCCTGTGGTTATGCTCTATTGCCTTTGGTGAGAGGCGGTCAGTAACTCAACGAGCTGCTTCTGGTGCCTTTGTGCCAGACAGATTTCTCAAAGGCAAGCATGTCAGCTACAACCAGAGGCCAATTTCCCTGGAGTCAGATTTCAGACCACAAGCACCACTCCTCCTCACAATGTAATCTCTTCCCCAGGCTAAGCCCTGTCAGAGGGGAGAGTTAGGACTGGTGGGAAAGGCTTGCCCCCTTGGCTGCAGGAAGCTCAGGCGGCATCTTGGGAAGAATCCTAAAAAGATGCTCTTCTTGAAGATGCCTCACATCTACCTGTCAGAAAACTGTCACACTGTTCTGATGTTTCAGACAACTCACTTTCATGTGCTAGAAAACTGTCTTGATAAATACAAGCCTCAGAATTCTGAGTCTTGACCATCTCAATCTTTTTGTGGTTAGAGACAGCCTCTGATGGCGTCCCCTAGACGTGGTATCCTCCTCCACTTATTGACGGCAGGTGGCCCATCTGACCTCCTGGTGGCCAGTTCCCTCTATCCACTAGGACAGGCAGGCCACTGGGAAGCCTCCTCCACAGCCACAGGCCCTGTCCTTGGGAGCTGGGAGACATCTCAGATGACGTACAGAATCCCTTCATGCAGGCTCATCACGAGCCCTCTGTTCCTTAGAGTAATAGCAAACAAATGTGCTGTTGTTCCTCATTTCAGTGTATTTCCATCAGTTAATTGGATATGGCTTTGCCTGAATAGGAAATTTTCCCATCTTGGGATTCTTGAATAGAGAAGCTTTGGGGCACAATCCTAAATCTTCAGAGGACAGAGCCCACATGCCACACTTCCAGTACTGAACAGCAGCTTGGGTTCCTGAGAATTTCCCATACCCATATTTTAGGGACTTTTTGTCTACTAAAAGTATCGGTTTCATTCAGGACAAGAGGTGTTATTCAAAAATACATAAATAGTGGCCTCTAGTGAGAACTTTCATCTTGTAGAGAATAACGCATTGGGAAATGCTAAACTACCTAGTGAATGGCAGGCATGGGGGCGGGGAGGAGGAACCGGTTTCCCTCTTGAATAAATGAAAAATAAAATAATGATGCTTTCATTTTTATTAGACAGTATGTCTTGTACAAAATCCCAATTTTTTTCTTACTAATAGAGAAACCCCATCTTTCTCCATCACTATAAGCTCATGGCAGAGATACTGGATGGAATGTCAGAAGTGTGTGCTAATTAGAATTTATTCTCTTTGGAAAGGCAACAAATACAAGACAGAGGTAAGCACAGAAATAATTGGCTATTTTGGAAACAGAAAAACAAAGGTAACAGAAAGGCCAGAAATTTAGGGCCCTAGGATAGGATTGTAAGAGGTAACTGCTTTTAGTTCCCAGACAGTAAAACATGAAAATAAAAAATTATTTGAGTTGACAAACATCTACTGAACTTTCTAAGCTAATTAAAGTAACTCAGAGCGAGTATGTGAGTAAGGGTATAGACTTCCCACTCAATCCAGTGACATGAAAGAAGCTGCCATTCCACTGAACGGGAGGAACACCGTGAAGAGGTGGGAACCGAAGGAGATTGGAGAACGATGTCCAGGAAAGGTCTTTAAATGTGGTCACTGATATACGAAATTGACTGGAAGCAAATAGAACAGAAGTCACTAAGACTTTGAGACAACTGCACTGTCCAGAATACCATAACTCTGGACCAAAAATTCCTTGACTGTTGGAGACTTAAAAACAATCTTTGGGGCTCGGCATGGTAGCTCATGCCTGTAATCCCAGCACTTTGGGAGGCCGAGGAGGGCGGATCATGAGGTCAGGAGATCGAGACCAGCCTGACCAACATGGTGAAACCCTGTCTCTACTAAAAATACAAAAATTAGCTAGGCATGGTGGTGTGTACCTGTAATCTCAACTACTCAGGAAGCTGAGGCAGGAGAATCGCTTGAACCTGGGAGGCAGAGGTTGCAGTGAGCCAGGATCACGTCATTGCACTGCAGCCTAGGCGACAGAGCCAGACTCCATCTCAAAAAACAAGCAAACAAAAAAGTCTGTGAGTACCCATCTTTCCTGAACAGAAAGTGACTTCCAAAAGCTGCACTATCCCAAACCAAACACATCGGCCAACATCTACTCTTAGGTGACCGTGGGTAATAATGAGGAAGGAAGAGCCCCCAGAGGGTGAATTCTGAAGCCACAAGAACAGGATCTAATCAGAGTTTCCCCAGCATTAAGAACAGGGAAACATCACCATGCAGCATCTAGCATCTACAGGAGTCAAGTGCAGCTGTGGGCTAGAGATGCACGTGAGACTTCCACTCCTCCATTCCAAAAGGAAGAATTACACATAGTTCTGTTCTTGAACCATCACTGTCTGCTGGAAGGCAGGGTGGCAAAAAGCACATCGTTCAGATCATAAGAGCTCAGACCAGCTGGAGCAGTTTAGTTTCTGGTGGCGAGTCCTGAGCGTTTCAGGGATCCTGGGCTTGAACTGCATACCTTGACTGGGTGGGCGCCCGTGTTCTCTCCCTTTGGCAGAGGGGAAACAAGGTTTATCATATGGGAAGAGAAGCAAAAGAATTTGGTGACCAGAATAGTGGCTGGGTAGGCCTTCATTAAACTGTGCATTTTCCTCCCAGGCTCCAGGAGACCACATTACCCAATCCTGTTGCATGTGCATGGAGCCATGTGATTGGCTCTGAGCAACGTAATATGGGTATTACAGCTGCTGGAGCCCAGCTGGGGCAAACAGGCAGGAAGATTTGTCCTCTTTACTTTCTTTCTTCTGTAAAGTGACACTTTTCTCCTCTGGCCTTTGGACATCAGACTTCAGGTTCTCCAGCTTTCGGACTCTGACCCTGGCACCAGCGGCTTGACGGGAGCTTTTAGGGCTCACTGGAGGCTGCACCTGCTGGCTTCCCTGGTTCTGAGTCTTTGGACTTGGACTGAGCCACTGGCTTCTCTGGTTTTTCAGCTTGTAGTTGGACTATCATGTGACTTTGCCTCTGTGATTGTGTGAGCCAGTTCCCCCTAAAAACACCTCTTTTCATATATCCTACTGGCTCTGTCTCTCTGGAGAACCCTGACTAAAATAGCCACTAAGACTTGGGAGTTACTATAGCTTCTAACATTACACGCATGAATAGCGTAGTATTGAATAATGATTGTGAGTTCACAAGGTAGACAAGGGGGATAGTGCTCCAACATGTTTATCAGAGGGAGTTCAGGATGGTTCCGGATGGCTGCAGAACTTGGTGATTCCAAAGGCCACGTGCAAAAGAGGAGGGAAGGACAGCAGGACCACATGATAAGGAGTCCATATGTCCCGATGGGAAGCTGAAGATATTATTCTGCAGGTGATACGGAAGCATGGATGTTAGGCTAGAAACACTATAACATAATATTGTACTTAAAAATACTTCACAGGATCCAAATGAAGAGGCGTTCTAAAATACCTAGCCAGTGTTCTTCAACTATGTCAAGGTCATGAAAGACAAGAAGAGAATGAGAAACTATCACAGACTGGAGAGGGCTGGGGAGACAAGACAACTAAACAAAATGTGGGATCCTGTATCATACCTTAGGGTAGAAAAATCACACTCATGGAAAAACCATCAAAACTTCAACAAGATCTGTAATTTACTTAAGAGGGCAGTACCCATGTCGATTTCCTGATTTGATAATTGCCCTAGGGATTTGTGGGAACCCTGTACTATTTTGAAACTTTTCTCTGATGATCTAAAACTATTACAAAATAAAATTTAAACAATAAAAAAAATGCAAAGCATGGGATCCAATTGAAAATCTAAATAGCTATCAGGGAATTCCACCAAAAGACCCTGGCAAGAGAAGGGGAGGATGGCCTGGTAAGACGAATAGGGAGATGAAGGCGGCCAATAAAATCCCAGCCATCAGAGGACCACACAGGTTGTTAAGGGAAGACCTCTGACTCTGGAGCACCCAGATGTCCACGCACACATAGACGGCATGAGTCAGAATCAGGCAAGTGGCAGGGGTGACTTGCCACTCAGGCTCAGAGATTGGGCTGGTGCTTCTCCCATCCTTTTTGTGTGCAGTCCAGAATCATCCTTGGAGCTGAGACACGGCTAAATCCAGAGACAGAGACCAGCGAGTCTCTATTCTAAGTAGGAAAAAAGAGGCTGTCTCTAACCACAAAAAGATTGAGATGGTCAAGACTCAGAATTCTGAACACCTGGAACGTGGTCCTGTGAAGCTTTCATGCGCTGGGGAGCCTGAGGGAGACAGATGACAAGCTTGAGTACAGGACACTATGAGCAGCTGGAGTTTTGGTTTCACACCTGTGTGTGAGCGGGGCCCAGCATCTGGTGGCTTCCTTTTCCTCAGTCCATCCCTGATTCATTCGTTCAGAAAGTATTCACAAACCCCCTCTGTGTCTGGGCCTGTGCTAGGTTCTAAGAATGTCAGAGTGAGCTGAGCTGACATGCCTCTGTGTCGATGGAGCTTGGGGTCCAAGGGAAAAGACAGTACTGTTACCGAACTACTAGGTATACAACTAAAGATCCTGCAATGCTGTCATATATTTATTCTTTCAATCTTTCTCCAAGCCTCCTCCAAAAAACCAGTGTCCATTCAGTAGGACAAATATGCAGTGGAGAAAAGGAAATTTTCAGAATTTGGAGGATTGCTAGATGACGGCTCTGCGTTGATGCTAATTTATGGGAATAATGATAATGCTGTGCTTCACCAGTGAAAGGGAAGGCTTATGTTGTTTAAATGATAAATGGAGCTTTTGCCTAAGCCCCACAGTAGGTCCAGTTGGCCATGGGTCCACTTTGCTGTTATTTTCTGGTGCCTGTTAAGATTAGTTGGAATGCATGTCATCAGCAGTGCGAAGGCTACACACATACTAGCTTGGAATAAGAGCTAGTATGGGAGGAAAGAGCAGGTAGAATTCCTGGAACTTTTCCTTTCTTCCAGGACAATAAACCCAAAGTAATACCATATTCCTGAGTAGACTGCAGAGATTGGCATGATCCTCAAAGACTTGAAAGATATAAGAATGGTGGCACTGGCAGTATTTCTGCAGTAAATTTTGACCAGGTTACTCTCTGAGTAATCTAAAAGACTATTGCATCCCCATTTAGCTTACCTATTCAGTCTTTCCAGAAGGTATGGAAAGGGTTGTGGATTACCATAAATTTAAATAGGCTGTGACTCCAAAAGTAGTTGCTCTTCCACCCTCTGTAACTTTATTGGAAAATATTATCACAGCTCCTGGTATTTGATAGACATTGATTGATCTGACAAATGCTTTCTATTTATATTCCAATTTCAGGTGCTGTATGCAAAGGAGTTTGCTCTTACCCAGCAGGGCCAACAATACGCCTTCACAGTCCTGCCTCAGAGTCACGTTCACCTTCCTTCACTCTGCCATAATCTAGACTGTGGGGAACTTGATTATTCTGACATCCTGGAAAATGTTATACCAGCCCTCTATATGGCTGGAATTATGCAGGTTGAATTTGATGATCAGGAAGGAACAAATACTTTAGATGGTATATTAGCTCAGGCTGCAATAACAAAATCACACACTGGGTAGCTGACACAACTGAAATGTATTTTCTCACAGTTCTGGATTGTGGGGGTCCAGGATTGAGGTGCCAGCAGGGTTGGTTTCTGGTGAGGCCTCTCTTCCTGTCCTGCATACGGCACCTTCTCTCTGCATCTTCACATGGCCTTTCCTCTGTGTGCTCAGAGAAAGAGTGGGCTCTGGTGTCTCCTCCTCTTCCTGTAAGGACACCAGTCCTATTAGATGAGGGCCCCACCCTCATGGCCTCATTTAACCCTGAGAGCCTTCTTAATGCTTCCATCTGTAAATGCAGTCACACTGGGGGCAGGGCTTCAATATAGGAACCTGAAGATATGTTCCATCCATAACAGAGTTGGTGTGTGTGGTGGTGTGTGCATATATCTGTGGTATATGTGTTTGTGTGTCACTGTATGTGTGTATATGTATGTGTGTGGTTTGTGTATGTATGTGTATCATGTGTGTACATGTGCTGTGTGTCTGTGTACCTGTGCAGTGTATTTGTATGTGTGGTGTGTATGCAGTATGTGTGTGTGTCTGCGTGTGTCATTTAGGTGTGGTGTGTATGTGTGTCTGTGTGTGGTGTATGTGTGCATGTGGTGTGTGTGTGGTGTACGTGTGGGTGTGGTGTGTGTCTGTGTGGTGTGTGTGTATGTGCAGTGTGCATCTGATGTGTGTGTATGTGCAGTGTCTATCTTGTGTGTGTGTGTGTTTGTGTGGTGTATGTGTGTGTGTGTATAGTCAATAAAATCTGGCTAATACCACAGTGGGGGAATAAGCTTCTTTAACCTTTAACATGAAAAGTCCAAAATCGAGTAGCAGGTGGGTGGGAGCTACTGAAGGCCTGGAAGCCAAATTCAAGGGCTTGCTCAAATCCCTCACGGGAGTAGGGCAGCCTCAGAGGAGCAGGGGCCAACCAGTGGAACTAGAGTGGCGGAGCTAGAGGAGTGGGGCAAGAGGGGTCAGGTTAGGGGTGGGGCTACAGGGATGGAGCTAGAGGGAAGGGGCTAGAGGGGTGGGACTAGAGGCGTGGTGCTACAGGGGTGTGGTGGATGGGTGGAGCTAGAGGGGTGGGGCTACAGGGATGGAGCTAGAGGGGGGCTACAGGGGGGCTAGAGGGGTGGAGTTAGAGAAATGAAGCTAGAAGTGTGGGGCTAGAGCAGTGGGCTAGAGGGGTGGGGCTAGAGGGATGAGGCTAGTGGGGCGGTGCTGGAGGGGTGGGGCTAGAGGGTTGACACTAGGACTTAGACTCCCATGGCTGACTCTGCTGCACTCCCAGCGATTTGTGAAACACAGATTTTACTTTGAAACGCAAACGCTGCTCCCTTTGTTAATGGTTATAAAGACATTTTTAGGCAAAGAAGTAAATAATTAACGAAATGTTTTGTTTTAATATTTTGAAGAGAATGGATCTATGCCTTACATTTGTATAAAGCGGTGAAAAACAACTCTCTACCCCCCTTAAGAGGACCAATTAAAAAAAAAAGACAAATGTTTATGCAGTTCACATTTTTATTCATAATGAAAAAGCTTTATTAAGTCCTACGGGAGTAAAACGTAGATTCTTACAAATTAGATGACCTATTCAATGACTACAAGAGCATCCTTGTCAAAATTAGCCATGCAGTGTTCCTTGTCTAAGGGCAGATGAAAAGTTGCTGCAGAAAAGCAGGTTTCCATTTTTTTCCCTGTTGTGTTGCACACCGTTTCATATGCTATCCCGTGTGTGCCATACCCAGCACTGTCTTGAATGTTACAAGTCTATATTTCAACAAATAAAACTTACTAGAAATGAAGACAAATGGATTTTATTCTCTAGTCAAAACCTAGGAAGTTAACTATTCTGTAATATACATAGTAATGTAGCTTTTCTGTAACCGGCACAGAATAGCTGCATATTTCGTATTTGATGTTGGCAATAGATAATTATTTTATTTGAGGCAAGTTAGTACAGTGTGCTCTTTCCTTTCCTTCTACCTTTTTGGACACAGAGCAGATGTCACTGAAGCTTTTGACTTTGGCTGCGGTCAGCTCCAAGCTGCCCACCTTGGGTTTGTCATTGTCCCTGCACAGGGGTAAGCTTGCCTTGAGGCCTCAGTCCAACACAGTCGACAAACAGTCATTTGCACTGCACGTGCGGCCTAAGGGCAGAAAGGCTCTGTAAAACCTTGGGAGAATGGAGAAGTGGCCGGACTCCGTTCCACCGTAGGATCCGGGGTGGCTACCAGAGCTAGGCTTTGGCTTGCCTCCTCCTAAGTAGCTGGAACTCAGTGGACCCCATCCTGGGGCAGCTGGCTTGGTAACTGTTGTCAGGTGAGTGCATGCCTCCTGACATTCTGGGCTTGCGGAGAGGGGCCAGGCAGGCAGGCCCTGTGGCTCCTCGTAGGTGGAAGTAGGCTGCAATGTTTCACTGCAACCGATGTGCTTAGAGGACACAGTGGGATGACGGGAAGACCCACGGAAGGTAACAAGTCAATTAGAATGCACAAGGGACTTACAATGCAGGGCCTGGCTGTCTCATAGGATGATTAGGCCTCTGAGCACCCTTCCTGGTACTTGGGAGGTCTCACTAGTGGTCTGAACATCACTTGGCTAAGCATGAAGTGAAAAGCAGGTGTTCTCAAAGCAGATGTTGCCTGGCCCTGGAAAGGCCTCTCTGCCCAGGTAGCCTTCTTCCTCCCTTGGACAGCACCAGCTCCGTCTTCTTAGGCTCTCTTTCTGAGCCATTCTTTCTTCCTACACCTTCCTGCCTCAGCCAAGGCCTTCTTGTTCATCTATCCGACCCCTGTTGTAGAAATATCCCCTGATTAGCTGGACTGGTCTTGGGAGTTCCCAAGTCCCCTCTGCCCCAGGTACTTTTACTCACCCTCTGTTTACTCATTCAGCTAATACTTAATGTGGACCTGCTATGTGCATGTTCTAGGCATTGTCCAGATACTGCAAAACTTCAGCAAACAAAGCTTGTATTCTAGTGAAAGAAGACAGAAAACAAACAATAAAGAGTAAATAAGTGAGCCAGGTGTGGCGGCTCGCAGCTGTAATCCCCGTACTTTGGGGAGGCCAAGGCAGGCAGATACCCGAGGTCAGGAGTTTGAGGCCAGCCTGGACAACACGGTAAAAACCCATCTCTACTAAAAATACAAAAATTAGCTGGGCGTGGTGGTGGGCGCCTGTAGTCCCAGCTACTTGGGAGGCTGAGGTAGGATAATTGTTTGAACCTGGGAGGCAGAGGCTGCAGTGAGCCAAGATCGAATCTCACCGCTGCACTCCAGAGTGAGACTCCATCTCAAAAAATTTGATGGCAGAGTAGCAAACAATTGAAAGTCGTGCTAGGCAGGACTTGGGGGCAGGAGTGCAAGGGAGGAGAGGAGAGTGGGCTCATCAAGGTAGGCTCAGCCAGTAAGGGGAGACGGGAGCAAAGTACTGTGGCTGAGGGAACCAGCCAAGGGGACACCTCAGGGAAGGAGGAATCCCAGGAGAGGGAAAAGCATGGCAAAGACCACAAGGTATAAGTGAGCCTGGCAGGTTCAAGGAGCAGCCAAGGCAGTTGGAGCACCAGGAGCCGGGGGTGGGGTGGGAGTGTGGAGGACAGAGAGAGCAAGACTGGTGTGGGCAGAGCCTTCGAGGACTGTGACACCGTAAGTACCGTGGCTTTCCTCTCAGCCAGTTGGGAACCATTAGAGGGTTCTGAGCAGAGGGAGGGCCTTGAGCCTGCGTTGGTTTTCACGGCATGGCTCTGGCTCCTGCATGGAGACTAGCCAGGGAGGAATGAGGTTTGAGGCAGGGAGATTCACTAGGAGGTTATTGCATTGACTCTGGGGAGGGATGATGGTGGCTGGAACATGCTGGCGGCGGGGATGCTGAGAGGGGCTGGGCCAGGGTTCATGGCGAAGGGAAACCAGCAGGCCTTGCTGAAGAGGTAAAACCAAAAGAGAGAAATAAAGGAGGACTCCAATGTCCTAGGTCTGAGCAACTGGAAGGATGAAGATGCCATTGTTAACAGAGGTGGGGAAGGCTGCAGGGGTTAGGGGCTGGGGGCTCGGCTCCTGGGGAGGACCAGCAACTCAGGTGTAGATTGTGGGATGTGAGCTACCCACTCACAGCGGGTGTCACCTGCTTCTCTTGATTCTGCCTAGATTCACTCTCACAGAGGAGATTTATCCCCAGGTATTAGATCCCCTGTACAATAACAACAGCAGGATATTAATTTTCCCTGCAAAATGATACTATTCTGTAAAACAAGTAGTAATCAGATGCGTCATATGCATAGGCAATGTAAAGTTAGTGTCATATATTAATACTGCTGTATATCAATAGGTTTCTATAAATGATGAAATTATAACATGTAGCTAAATAACATTAATTACACATTAGTGACTTGATTTCATCTCAACCAGATTCTTGAGGCATAAAAAAACAGAAATGACAGAAATTTCCCAATTGACTTTATTCAACTGATTGATACAGAAAGTTGACCAGATGCCTCTGTCAAAAAGGTTATACCTCATATGGGTACGTTCATCTATTCCTAATTCAGGTGTTTTGATAACTGTATTATATTTTAAATATGTACATGTATCAGTCAGGGCTTTCCAGAGAGATAGAACTGATAGAATGGATAGACGGATAGGTAAGTATATTTATTTTCAGCATTACCTCACACAGTTATTGGGGCTGGAAAGTCTGGAATCTGCAGGCTAGCAACCCAGGCAGGAGATGATGCTGCCGTCCTGAGGCAGAATTTCTTCTCTGGGAAACTTCAGTTTTTGCTCTTAGGGCCTTCAACTGATTGAATGAGGCCCACCACATTATCAGGGGTAATCTCCTTTAATTAAAGTCAACTGATTGAAAATGTTGTTAATGACATCTACAGAATAGCTTCACAGCAACACCTACGTTAGTGTTTGACCAAACAATGAGACACTGTATTCTAGCCAAGTTGACACACGAAATTTACCATCACAGTAACCTTTACAAGTTAGTGTCCTACCATTTTCAGAAGGCTCAAAACTGGAAAATACCATGACATATACAAAAAATTACTAATTTCAGTGGAGAGTTAATTCATAGCAAGGGTTTAAGACCCTCCTGGTTTGAGACCAGCCTGGCCAACATGGTGAAATGCCGTATCTACTAAAAATACAAAAATTAGCCGGGCATGGTGGCTCACGCCTGTAATCCCAGTTACTCAGGAGGCTGAGGCAGGAGAATCACTTGAACCCGGGAGGCAGACGTTGCAGTGAGCTGAGATTGCGTCACTGCACTTCAGCCTGGGTGACAGAGCAGGACTCCATCTCAAAGAGACCCTCTTAGGCAGGTGGAGGCATAGACACTGTGCAGAGGCTGTTGTGCATGGCCCTTCAGAGGCCACCACACGTGCTTCTTCCCGCAGAGCAGACAGCATGGGATGCACAGCCCGTGCCTGCTCTACTGTGCTCAGAGCATGACTCTAGGGCCAGGTGAACCACATAGGTTCTTGGGTTTCCACCTGTGCCATGTGTTGGGGTGGGACAGGAGAGAAGCTGACTGTTCCGGTGCCAGTGTTCCTGCCCTCAAGCCCCTGTGCCTGTGCTGCCCCTCCTTTCAAGGTGGATTCACTCCATCCTTCATATTTATTAAGTGCCTACTGCATGCCACTCCTGCTGTGGGCCCTGGAGATGGGAGGATGAGGGAACGGTGGGTTCTACTCCCACAGAGTCCACAGGCTGAAGGGGGAGGCTGCCAGGAGAACTATGACCGAGGGTGGAGGGGTGATTGTGGAGCTACACTGGCCTGGAGGGAGGGCATTGGCAGCTCTGAAGTTGGCTTTCGGAGAGGGAGGAATGAACTTCCCACACTCTGGGAAAGTCAGGGAAGGCTTCTGGAAGGAGGTTACCCTTGGGCAATTTTGAGAATCCTTCAAAAGCTTTATACATAACAATCAAACCACATATGTCTCAAGGCTATCTGTGACAGTTTTGAACTGTAATAAGCAGCCTCAGGAAAGACGGATACTGATCCTGAAGACTTTTTCTATAGCACGGATTTTAAAAATTTGAATTCCTAACCCTGGCTGCTCACCTTTCTCCCCACTCCTGTGTTTCTGACAGCGTCATCAGAAATTATCTCTTGGGGTGGCATAAAAATCCCTCCAAAACACACACATTGAATATGCAGTGTGATGAAGCAGCTTAGAGTTGAACATGTTAGGGGAAAGCGATTCAAACTCAGACAAGTAACAACGGCATTTCCCATTTCCAAAAGGGATGAAAATTCCCATAGCCAGTGTGAAGCAGGTCGGATACCTGCCATGTGTGCCTTGGAAAATCAATCGAGATGTGTTCAGGAATCAGAAAACTGACGAACCCAATGGGAATATTTTTGAGTGTACATTTGCTGTCTGAGCCCTCATATCTGAAGGAAATTAACTGCCTTACCATCACACTACAGTTGTTTATGGAGTTGCTTGCTGGGTAGGCAGTGGAAGCCCCTATTCATGGGCAACACTTAACAGAGGAGAAAGCCAATGAGCCATTACCTGCAAAAACAAATGTGAGATTAGAATCCAATTAATTCATGCATGTGCAAACCTCACAGGGCACAGTACTGGGGAGGGGCAGGGGGCATCAAAGAAAGCCTCTCCAAGAAGGTGACATCATAGCAAAGGTGAGGCAGGACAGGTGAGAAGGGTGGGAAGAAGCCAATCCCTCCAGGGCTTCCAGACAGGAAATAACCCGGTGTTCCAGGCAGGAGGAGCCTGGCCTTCTGAAGGCATTGACAGCGCTCCAAAGTGGAGGGTTGGAGAGGTCTGCAGGACCACTGCAGGGCTCTGGGTCAAGCTTGATGGAAATGAAGGGAGGACCCAGTACAGTTGTAACCTAGAAGTTTTTCTTATTTTCTTGGTAAATATTTGCTATTATGTTTGAGCTGGGCACCTGGAATGTTCTTTGGTCAAGTAATTTTGATGAGAGTTGTTTTCTGTCCTCAAGCTCAGCCAGATATGCTCCCTCCTCCCAGTACCCCCAACAGGTCAGCTGAACAGGTGCACTCAACTGTCTGGGTGCAACTCTTCCCGTGACATCAAATGTCTAGCTTGTGAGAGCTGCACTGTCTTGCAGGTGCCGCTATTCCTGGCTCTCAGCAGCACTGTTGCAGGGCCTGTACCTTGATGGAGGCAAGGAAACCTGGGCCCTGGGGCCCAGAGGTTCTTGACACTGGCTCTCCAGTAGGTTCACCATGGACAATAAAATGACTATAAAGGCCAGGGCCCCACTCAAACCTGTCCTTCTGGGCTGTCCTGGCCCCAACTGCCCTGTTCAGGCTTCCTGGCATTCAAAAGGAAGAGTCAAGGTCAACCAACATTTATGCCGGCAGATGATCAGATTTCTCTTAAAAGCGTAGACATTTTGTTTTCTTTTCTGTGAGTCCCAAATTATAAGCTGAAAGTTGTTCCCTACTGCTGGCACACAGCCCTTCTGAAAAGCAGAAAAACTTTCTCAGGTATTGAGCGAGGTTTTTTAACACCATGGACAGCGCCCTTGGGTTTTGACCGGGACAGGCTACCTAATAAAACGGCATTCCAGGTTCGATAAAGCATTTCGGCAAAAGAGGCTCAGAAACACCAGATTCAAGAGAATAACTATTATATGTGAAAACATTTTAAAATAGATCACACACACTAACAACTGAAATGTGGAGAAAAGATGAAAGTGCGTCCATTGACATTTAAAAGCCCATTTCTACTGATAGCATTCACCTGCACGCTCAGCACAGTGGAGAAGCTAACCCTGAGGACAGCGCCCGGGGCCGAGCCAGCACGGAGCCAGCCTGCAGAGCTGTGAGGGGCCGGCTTTGGGCTCACACTGCCCGTATCTGAAACGCTGGGATGGGTATCTAACCCCCTGAACCTCGCTCCTCTGGCCTGTGAAATGTAGATGTGCCCGCGGGAGTTTCTGAGCATTGGAAGCTTGGCATGTAAAGGCCCAAGCAGAAAGCTACCCTTGGTTTTAGGACCACTTGAAGTATGCAATCGCGTTTCCCTTCACTTTGTTTTATGCTTTTTTTTTTTTACAAATATGATGCTTCTTCAATGGAGCTATTTCCTCCTCCTCTCCACATCCAAAATACAAACAAAAACACAGCCACCCACATACATTCACACATGCACTCAATCACATTCACAAACATGTACACACACCTATGCTCACACATGCTCACTCACACTCAATCACACCCACCTGCACACACACACTTCCTGTGCACATATTCAGGCATACACGTACACACACATTCACTCATGCACCCTCACACGCACAGCAGGCTCAGATGAATATGACATGTCCCTCACAGCTCTCCCACCTCTCAGGGATTATGCTAAAGCTTCTGGCATTGATGTTTGGAAAATTTGAGCGACCTCTGCCTCTAGACCACATTATTATAGTATTCATTTTGTGTTTCTTCTATATTTTTGAGTTTTATGTTTTTTTATTAGAAAAATGATGTGTGCTCATTGCAAGTGAGGAGGGAGGGGGAGAGAGAGAAAAAAAAGAGAGACTGAAGGAAGGGTTTTAAATACTTCTCCTGACTTCAAATCTCTCACCTCTAAGATAGCTACTGGTTTGCTAATGGAGGTCTTCCTAAACGTGGTCAACTGAAAAATGGCCCCAAATATGCCATTGTCCTAATCTCTGGAACCTGTGACTGTGACCTTACATGGCAAAAGGAATTTTGCAGGTATGATTAAATTAAGGATCTTGAGATTGAAGATTACTTTGGATTTTCCAGGAGGACCTACTGTTATCTCAAGGGTCCTTTAAGAGAGAGGCAGGCAGTCAGAGAGGAGAAGGCCACATGATGCTGGAAGCAGAGGACTAAATGATGTTCTGTGAAGAGGGAGGAAAGGCCACAAGCCAAGGAATACAGGCCACACTGCAAGTGGGAAAAGACAAGGAAAGGGATCCTCTTTATAGAATCTTCAGAAGAAGGCAGCCCTACCAACACCTTGACTTTAGCCCAGCGAAACTCATTCTGGATTTCTGACCTCCAGAACTATAATAAAATAACTTTATATGGTTTTAAGTCACTAAGTTTGTGGTAATTTGTTACAACAGCAATAGAAAATTAATACACCATACACTGTAATACATTTATAGTATTATAAATACATTATAATACACTATAATGCATTTCTATGTGTGTGTGTGTGTGTGTGTGTGTGTGTGTGTATACCTCAATTTTTTGGTCAAATGAAATTATATAAAGTACGTATTTTTAAAGAACACACAAAGCTGGTCAATCACAGTGGCTCACGCCTGTAATCCCAGCACTTTGGGAGGCCGAGGCAGGCAGATCATGAAATCAGGAGTTCAAGATCAGCTTGGCCAATATGGTGAAACCTCATCTCTACTAAAAATACAAAAATCAGCTGGGTGTGATGGCACACCCCTGTAGTTTCAGCTACTCAGGAGGCTGAGGCAGAAGAATCACTTGTACCCAGGAGGTTGAGGTTGCAGTGAACCAAGATTGCGCCACTGCACTCCAGGCTGGGTGACAGAGTGACCCTGTCTCAAAAAAAAAAAAAAAAAAAGAAAAAAAAGGAAGGAAGAAAGAAAGAAAAGGAAAGAAAGAAAGAAAGAGAAAAAACAAACACAAGAAAACCCCACAAAGTTAGAATCCCAGCACTTTGGGAGGCCAAGGCAGGCAGATCACGAGGTCAGGGGATCGAGACCATCCTGGCTAACATGGTGAAACCCCGTCTCTACTAAAAATACAAAAAATTAGCCAGGTGTGGTTGCACATGCCTGTAGTCCCAAATACTCAGGAGGCTGAATCAGGAGAATTGCTTGAACCTGGGAGGCAGAGGTTGCAGTGAGCCAACATTGCACCATTGCACTCCAACCTGGGCGACAGAGTGAGATTCTGTCTCAAAAAAAAAAAAAAAGAAAGAAAGATAGAAAGAAAAGAAAAGAAAAAAAAGAAATAATCAATGAATACTCATATCCATGTCGCTGTGAATACACATGGCTGTGTTTCTGCAGGATAGACCGTGGTAGAAGGATGCCTAGGTTTGATAGGTGCTGTTGAATGCACTTCATATTCATTGCAGCACAAGAGTGGCCACTTACCCACACCTCAGCAACAATAGATAACATCATCCTTTGCCCACCTTTTCTACTGGAAATGTTTATTCTTTTTTTCTTATTGATTGATATAGATCTTTATACATTAAATATATTACTTATATGTCAGATAAATTGCAAATATTTTCCCTCTTTCTGTTTGTCTTTTAACTTTTTCCTTTTGGAAAGAAAATGTGCTCAGTTTTTATGTCTTAGAAGTGGTAAGTCGACCAGGTGCAGTGGCTCACACCTGTAATTCCAACACTTTGGGAGGCCAAGGTGGGTGGATCACCAGGTCAGGAGATTGAGACCATTCTGGCCAACATGATGAAACACTGTCTCTACTAAAAATACAAAAATTAGTTGTGCATGGCAGCATGTGCCTGTAGTCCCAGCTACTCCGGAGGCTGAGGCAGGATAATCGCTTGAACCTGGGAGGCGGAGGATACAGTGAGCCAAGATCGTGCCACTGCATTCCAGCCTCGTAACAGAGCTAGACTCAGTCTCAAAACAAACAAACAAACAAAAAAGAAATAAAACAGAAGTAGGAAAGGCTTTTTTAAATCCAAAAGCCTATCAGAAAAAGACTAATAAATATCCTCCTATAATTACATCTAAACTCTGTAGTTTCACTTTAAAATATCTTAATCTCTAATATATCTGAAATCTGTGTGTGCACTGGGAAATAGAGATATGACTTTATATATTTTTTTCTTAAAGAAAAGCCAATCATTTGTATTTTCCTCAGGTATTTGAATTACTACCTCTTTTCACCTACTAAGTTCCACAGCTACCTGGGTCTGTTCTAGTGTTCTCTGTGTGCTCATTAATTTACTAGATATAAAGCTGGGCATGGTGGTTCATGACTGTAATCCCAGCCTAACTTCTTAAATTCCTAATTTCCACACTTTGGGAGGCTGTGGCAGATGGATCACCTTAGGTCATGAGTTCAAGACCAGACTGGTCAACATGGTGAAACCCTGTCTCTATTAAAAATAAAAAATTAGCTGGGCATGGTGGTGGGTGCCTGTAATCCTAGCTACTCAGGAGGCAAGAATGGAAAATCTCTTGAACCTGGGAGGCAGAGGTTGCAGTGAGCTGAGATTGTCCCATTTTACTCCAGCCTGGGTGATAAGAGAAAAATTCCATCTCATAATAATGATAATAATAATTTACTAGATATAAGATTCTGGGAATGCAATACTCTTACAGTATTTTTGGATATCTAGAAGGCAAAGTCTTCCCTTATTTTTTTTAATTTTTTTATTTTTAAAATTTTTTGAATGTTTTAATACACTTATTCTATTATTTTATATTATTTTTAGTTTATTCCACTTTAATTTTTAGTCAATGAAAGCAGCCCAAACAACCCATAACAGACTCTGCCAATATGTGCTGAACACTCAAGTTTCCAGCGGAGTGAGTTACATGAAGATGTGCTCCTCCTGGCTGAGACAAAACAAAAGCCAGACCTGAGAAGGACAAAGTTATAGACAAGGCTGGGAGCAAGCACAAGGCTGTTAAAATACAAAGAACCAAATTATTCTCAAAAGAGAAGATTTGGAATGTAAACAAAATAACACTGCGATTAAATAGCTGCATATGAGATGCCAGATTCTGTGACACATGTGGAGAAGTGGCAAGGAGAAGACAGTTAAAATCAGTGTGGAGTATGGGCGTGTGATTGCAGCACACAACGGGGAAGTGGGTGGGTTGGGGCACGAGGTGGTACATTTTAAAAAGCATTTAAATTTTAATTCTGAAAATTAAGAAAGAAACTTATATTTAAAAATTACAAATATAACCATTTCTAGAATTAAAAGCCAAGCTATGTAACTTCAAAGTAGTAGAGAATATAAAATGCCTCCTCAACACCAGCAAAAAAATAATTAATTAAAAGAGAAAGGATGAAACAAGGAAGTGGAAGATAAATCTAAAGAACAAGATCATAGAAGTAAGCACAAATTTATCAATAAGATTTTTTAAAACATAGATGGTACAAGTTAGCCATGTAAGAAACAAAACTTTCAGAAAGTTCCTTAAAACAAAGCACAGGCTGGGCATGGTGGCTCACACCTGTAATCCCAGCACTTTGGAAGGCCGAGGTGGGTGGATCACAAGGTCAAGAGATCGACAGCATCCTGGCCAACATGGTGAAACCTGGTCTCTACCAAAAATACAAAAATTAGCTGGGCATGGTGGTGCGCATATATAGTCCCAGCTATTCAGGAGGCTGAGGCAGGAGAATCGCTTGAACCCAGGAGGTGGAGGTGTCAGTGAGCCAAGATCACGGCACTGCCCTCCAGGCTGGCGACAGAATGAGACTCGTCTCAAGAACAAAACAAAACAAAGCACAAGCAAGTCGCTAGGAGCCGTGGCTCATGCCTGTAATCCCAGCATTTTGGGAGGCTGAGGCAGGAGGATTGCTTGAGTTCAGGAGTTTGAGACTGGTCTGGGTAACATGGCGAGACCCATCTCTACAGAAAACAAACAAACAAAAACAAACCATTCACACACACACACACACAAGTGCCGTTTATGAGTCCTATCTACAAAAAACTGACATTGACAGGTTGGAAATTGAAGGAATATGCTGGGAACAGAGGTCTACAATTTTGTTTTTTTAATTCAAGATTCTCTTGGCTAATCTTAGCATTTTGCATTTTTATATACATTTTAGAATCACCTTGCTAATTTCCACAATACAAATGTAGGAATTTTACTTAGGATTGTGTTTAACCTGCAGATCAATTTGAGGGAATTGTGGCGCTTGTAATCCCAGCTACTGAGGAGGCTGAGGCAGAAGGCTTACTTGAACCCAGGAGGCAGAGAGAGGTTGCAGTGAGCTACGATTACACCATTGCACTCCAGCCTAGGTGACAGATTGCAATATTGGTTTTTCCAGTCCATGGAGATGATATATTCCTCTATTTACATAAATATTCTTTAATTTCTCGAAAGAGTTTTGCAGATCTCAGTGTAAAAGTACTATGTATCATTTGACATATCTATTTGTATGTATTTTATTTTTATGGTATTGTAAATATCTTTTAAAATCCAAGTTCTACTTATTTATTGTTGGTATACAGAAATACAATTGATTGTTTTATGTACTGACTTTGTATTCTGTAACCTTGCTAAATTTGCTTATTTGAATACTGTGTAGATTTCTTTGGATTATCTATGTATGCAATTACATTATCAGCAAATAATGAGTTTTATTTATTTCTTTAGAATTCTCTTGCCTTTATTTATTCATCTCTCTTGGCTTATCACACTGGATAGGACCTCCAACATGAGGGTGAATAGAAGTGTGATAATGGGCATCTGTGTCTTATTTCTAATTTTGTGAGAAAAAGTTTTAATATTTTATCATTAACAGGTTTACTTTAGTTTGTTAATTTTTAAATGAAATTACAAGTATACCATTCTATTTCTGATTTCCATTAGTTTTTCGTGTTTTCTTTTTAATCACAAATAGGTGTTAAATTTTGTTTTAAAAACTTTTCTATATCTACCTAGATGATCATATATTTTTTCTCCTTTTTATGTTAATGTGAAAATTACACAGATTGACTTCCAAATATTAAACCAATCTTATATTGTTGTAAACTCACATTAGATCTGATGTATCATCACGTTTATATATTGCTATATTTAGCTTATATTTTATTTAGGATTTTTGCATCTATATTCCTAAGAGAGATTGGCCTATAATTTTCCTTTCTTGTAACATACTTGACAGATTTTGGTTCAAGGTTACACTGGCCTCAAAAGTGACTTGGAATCTGTCTTTTCTTCATTCTCTGAAAGTGTTTGTGTAGGATTGGTGGCTGTAGGATGTGTAGTAATTTCCTTTTCTCTATTCCTGATGTTGTTTATATATATTCTTCCTTTTTTCTTTTTCTTGATCAATTTTATTAATATTTTCAAAGAATGAGAATTGTTTGCTTTGTGGTTATCTCTATTGTATATTTGCCTTCTATTTAATTGATTTCTGCCTTTGTTTTTTATTGCATTCTTTCTTCTATTTTTAAAAATGTGTTATTCTTTTTCCAGTTCCTTGAGGTTGTGATGAAAACTAAGATTGACTTTCAGTTTTTTCTATTGTAATATATGAATTTCAGGCTGTGCATTTTTCTTTTAAGAATGGCTGTTTTAGTCCATTTTCATACTGCCATGAAGAAATACCCGAGACTGGGTAATTTATAAAGAAAAGAAGTTTAATTGACTCACTGTTCTGCATGGTTGGGGAGGCCTCAGGAAACTTACAATCATGGTGGAAGGCACCTCTTCGTAGGGCAGCAGGAGAGAGAAATTAGTGCCAGCAGGGGAAATAGAAGCTTATGAAACCATCAGATCTCATAAGACTCTCTCACTATCATGAGAACTGCATCCGGGAAACCAGCCCCATGATTCAATTACCTCTCACTAGGTGCCTCCCATAACATGTGAGAATTATGGGAACTACAAGATGAGATTTGGGTGGAGACATGGCCAAACCATATCAATGGCTTAAAATCTTTGCCAGGTTTTGATATGTCATATAGTCTTTATCATTCAGTTCCAAATATTTTCTAACATTCTTTCTGACCTTTCTGATATCTTCTTTTACCCATAGGTTATTTAGAACTTTATAGCTTAATTTTCAAATAAGTGGAGATTTTCCAGTTTCTTTTTTCCCCAAGCTAACTTTCTTGGAGGCCAGATAAAATTATCTTCATTATTTAAAGTTTTTGAAATTTTGGGAGTTTGATTTATTGACCAGTTATAATCAATTTTGGTAAATGTTTCATGTGCAATTAAAAAGAATGTGTATGCTATAGGTTTAGAGTGCAGTATTCTAAAAATGATAAGTAGGCCAACCTTGCTAATTGTGTTATTCAAATTATCTGCTTTGAAATAAATGTGTTAAAATCTACAATTATGGTTGTGAATGTATTTACTTGTTCTTCATATTTTGTTAGTTTTGTCCTACATATATTTTGAAGTTGTTATTAGATTCATGCAGATTAAAATTTATGATATCTTCTTAGTGAACTGACTGCATTATCATTTTCAAATGTTTATCTTTAGTAACACTTCTTGGCTTAAAGTCAATTCTGTCTGGTATTAGTATAAGTATACTAGCTTTCTATGCCTATAATCCCAGCACTTTGGGAGGCCAAGGTGGGTGGATCACTTGAGTCCAGGAGTTCTACACCAGCCAGACAACATGGCAAAACCCCTTTTCTACCAATGATAAAAAAATTTAGCTGAGTGTGGTGGTGCATGCCTGTGGGCCCAGCTACTTGGGAGGCTGAGGTGAAAGGATTGCATGAGCCTGGGAGGCAGAGTTTGCAGTGACCTGATATTGTGCCACTGTACTCCAGCCTAGATGACAGAGTGAGATCTTGTCTCAAAAAAAAAAGGATATATATATGTGTGTGTGTATATGTATATGTATATACATATATATTAGCTTTGATTTGGTTTTCCTGGAATATCTTTTCCCATTATTTTACATTCAATCTTGTTGTGTCCTGATACTTAAATTGTTATCTCTTGGAAGCAGCATATAGCTGGGTTTTAACATCCTCAACTGACAATCTTAAATCTTTTCCTTGGAGCGGTCAGATCATTTATGCTTAATGTAGTTACTGATATAATTATGTTTATATCTACCATTTTACTATTTTCTTTCTGTTTGATTCACCTGCTTTGTATTCCTTTTTGCTCTTTTCATGACTTCTTTTACCTTAATCAAATATTTGTATCATTTTATTTTCCCTAAGGTAACACATTAGCTGCTATATAATCTTGAAATCTCTGATAAAATAGATGTTTTGTTATAAAGATGTAAATAATTCAAATGGATTTGTTAAGAAATAGAACACCAGAAAGAGCTCTTGAAAATTTAAAATTTATAAAAAATCTGTCTTCACTGTTGGGATGGCCAGATAATTCTCACAAATAATCATCATGATATATTTAAGAAACAAATGCCATGATTTAAACTACACGAGTATCACAGCAGAGAAAACTTTAATAAAATATTAGTGTATATTGTCTAGCAGTATAGTCTAGTAATAATGTAGCATGCCTAAGTAGATTCTATTGCTTGAATGTGAATGTGATTTAACATAAATAAAGCTTCTCTATAATTCTTGAATGAATAAAAAGGTCAAGAAAGACTATAGGATGTTTTGATAAATATAAAAAAGGTATTTGAGAATATTTCTTTCTGAATTTTAAAAAGCTTCTAGAACTAGGGTTAGAATATCATTTTCTTAATAATCTAATAACCCACTGGAACCAGAAACTAAAGAATATTTAACAATTTTAAGAATACAGTTATTTTTATTAAAATCAAGAAGAGGAGAAAATGCCTATTACTCATATGGTTCATTACTGATTTGCATTTGCATTGTCTAATAATTTCAGACAATGCAATAAGATGAGAAAAATATGAAGCTGCATACTGCAAAGTAGGAGACGACATCATCTGTCTTTACAGATGATTTGATTGTCTATTTGAAAAATCCAAGGGAATCAATTGATTAGCACTACTTTAATTGATAACAAACTCTAATTGGATGGTTGGTTAGCAATCCAAGACACAGAAATCAATGTTTTTCCAACATGGCAGCAATAACTTGAAAAACTAAAAAAAACTATATATTTTCATTTAAAAATATATAAATACTAGCAATAAACTTAAAAATGTGCAGAGTCACTGCAAAGCAATTAACACTTTACTTCAAGACATAACATTTTTGAGTAAGAAAGCACTCTTCTGGATTGGAGACTTGCATTAATTCTTTTTTTTAAAATTGTAGAACCACTAATTTGCATAATAAAATATGATTTTAAAGCCTCTCTCATGCTCACACTCACTGGCAACTTCACACACTTTTAGTTGTACACTTACATCTAAACACAAACATATAGCTTTCATAAAAATAGATTCACACTGGCCGGGCGCGGTGGCTCACGCCTGTAATCCCAGCACTTTGGGAGGCCGAGGCGGGTGGATCACGAGGTCAAGAGATTGAGACCATCCTGGTCAACATGGTGAAACCTCGCCTCTACTAAAAATACAAAAAATTAGCCGGGCACGGTGGTGCGTGCCTGTAATCCCAGCTACTCGGGAGGCTGAGGCAGGAGAATTGCCTGAACTCAGGAGGCGGAGGTTGCGGTGAGCCGAGATTGCGCCATTGCACTCCAGCCTGGGTAACAAGAGCGAAACTCCGTCTCAAAAAAAAAAAAAAAAAAAAAAAAGATTCACACTGAATATACTATTCCGCAGGTTGCTTTCCATTCAAGAGCACATTTAGGAGTTGTTTCTACGGTTGTATAGTTATATCTCATTATTAACTCCTACACGGTGCTTCGTAGTATGAATATGCCATGATTTATTTACATATTTCCTTTCTAATGGACTGTTTATAATGTTTTAATTTATTAAAGCTATTTACATATTATCAATATCAAACCTGCATCTATTTATTTTTTGAATTTTATTTTTTAATTTTAACTTGAATTTTTTAATTCAATAGCTTTAGGAGTCTAAGTAGGTTTTGGTTACGTGGATGAACTGCATAGTGGTGAAGTCTGAGATTTTATTGTACCCATCACCCAAGTAGTGACTGTTGTACCTTATAAGTAGTTATTTATCCCTCACGTTCACCCATCCTTCCCCCTTCTGAGCCTTCAATGTCCACTACACTACTCTATATGTCTTTGCATACCCATAGCTCAGCTTCCACTTGTAAGGGAGAACATGCAATATTTGGTTTTTCATTCCATTCGTCAGTTACTTCACTTTGGATAATGGCCTATAGTTCAATACAAGTTGCTGAAAAAGACATTTCATTTTTTTATGGCTGAGTAGTATTACATGGTGTATATATATATATCCTATTTACTTTATCCACTCATTGTTCGATGGGCACTTAGGTTGATTCTATACGTTTCCAATTGTGAATTGTGCTTTGATAAACATACATGTCCAACTGTCTTGGTTTAATGACTTCTTTTCCTTTGGGTGATACACAGTGGAGGGACTGCTGGGTTGAACGGTAGATTTACTTTCAGTTCTTTGAGAAATCTCCAAACTGTTCTCCATAGAGACTGTGTTAATTTACATCCCCACTAACAATGTATGAATGTTCACTTTTCATCACATCCATGCCAACATCTATTGTTTTCTGACTTTTTATTTTATTTTTGAAAGTCAATAAAGTTTTATTCAAGGAATTCCATGTTGTGATTTCTTCCACTGTCCATCAAGGTCACATTATATCCTCTAAAGAGCTGGAGTGAAAAGATTTATCTTCAAGTGAGCCCTTTTTAATGAAACCGATGCTTATTTTAATCCAGTTGTCCTGTCAGCCCATAATTCTTTTATTTTGGCTTCTGCCAGCTCCCTTTAATATGGATACACTGATGAAGACTTTGAAATTCACCAATAATCTTTGGGATCTGATCTCTTCAACCAATTTACTTTAGGGTCCTTTTTACCGTAGGTGGTGGATCTGCCTGGTTCTCAATTTGACACCCTCTCTTAACATGAATGAGTTCAAATCATATTCATTCCTAAGCGATCACACCCAAGAATAGTACAGATGTATGAAAATATACCAAGATTTTTAACTCCAGACATCATGTTCTCAAGATAAAAGCCTTTAAAACAAAAAGCCATCTTATATCAAGTCAACATGAAATTGGAATGCAAAATTAATACTGCAGAGGATTTCTCTCATATCCCATGCTGTTCTAACCATTCTACAGTCCTAGAATCAATCTTTTGAAATTAAGAGACAGAGTCTGTCTTTGTTACCCAGGCTGGAGTACAGTCGTGCCGTCAAACTCAGTGCAGCCTCCAACTCCCGGGCTCAATCCTTTTGCCTCAACCTCCCTTTCCTGAATAGCTGCAAGTACAGGCACATGCCTCAATACCCAGCTAATTTTCGTGGAGATGAGGTGTTTGTTACTTTCTTGCCCAGGCTGGTTTTGAACCCCTGACTTTAAGCAATATTCCCACCTCAGTGTGGGGATTGCAAGCTTGAGCCACTGTGCCTAGCCAGGAAGCAACCTTTATAGCTATCAATACTCCCATCAGTTAACTGTCTCAGTTATCATAATATCCCTTCTTATATGTATCAAAACTCATACTGAACAATGAGTTCTCAGTTGAAAGAGAAGATTTATTTTTTACACCTATCCATAAGTCTTTTGTCCACAAGTTAAACAAAAACATACCTAAGTGCAGTTTTTTACTTTTTAATAATGGCCATTCTGGTTGGGGTAAGGCAGCATCTCACCGTAGTTTTAATTTGCATTTCCTTGATGATTAGTGATGTTGAGCACTTTTTCCTATATTTATTGGTTGCATGTATGTCTTCTTTTGAGAATTGTCCATTCATGGCATTTGTTCACTTTTTAATGGGATTTTTTTGATGATTTGTTTGAGTTTCTTATAGATTGTGACTATTAGTTCTTTGTCAGATGCATACTTTGCAAATATTTTCTCCCATTATGTATGTTGTCTGTTTACTCTGTTGATTATTTCTTTTGTTGTGGAGATGCTTTTTAGTTTAATTACATCCCATTTATTTATTTTGGTTTCTGTTACATTTGCTTTTGAGGTCTTAGTCTTAAATTCTTTGCTTAGGCCAATGTCCAGAAGAGTTTTTTCTAGGTTTTCTCCTGGAATATTTTTATGGTTTCAGGTCTGAGATTTATTTATTTATTTATTTAAAATTTTATTTTTATTTTTTATTTTATTTTATTCTATTTTTTATTGTATTTTAGGTTTTGGGGTACATGTGAAGAACATGCAAAATTGTTGCATAGGTACACACGTGGCAGTGTGATTTGCTTCCTTCCTCCCCTTCACCTATATCTGGCATTTCTCCCCATGATATCTCTCCCCACCTCCCCACCTCCCGCTGTCCCTCCTCACGTCTGAGATTTAAGTCTTCAATCCATTTAGAGTTAATTTTTGTATATGGTAAGAGATAGAGATCCAGCTTCATTCTTGTGAATGTGGCTGATTTTCCCAGCATCATTTATTGAATAGGGTGTCCTTTCCCCAGTTTATGTTTTGTGTGCTTTGTCAAAGATAATTGCTTGTAAGTATTTGGCTTTATTTCTGGTTCTTTATTCTGTTCCATGGGTCTATGCATCTACTTTTATACCAATAACATGCTGTTTTGGTTACTATAACCCTTGTCATATAATTTGAAGTCAGGTAATGTGATACCTCCAAATTTGTTCTTTTCATTTAGCATTGTTTTAGATATTCAGGCTCTTTTTTTAGTTTCATATGAATTTTAGGATTGTTTTTCTAATTCTACAAAAAATGACGTTTGTAGGAATTGCATTGAATCTGTAGATTGCTTTAGGCAGTATGGCCATTTTCATAATATTGATTCTCCCACTCTATGAGCATGCGACATACTACTATTTGTATTATCTATTATTTCTTTCAGCAGTATTTTGTAGTTCTCCTTGTAGACATATTTCACCTCTTTGGTTAAGTATATTCCTAGCTATTTTGTAGTTATTGTAAAAGGGATTGCGTTCTTGATTTTATTCTCAGCTTGGTCATTGTTGGTGTATAGCATTGCTCTGGATTTGTATACATTGATTTTATAACCTGAGAGTTTACTGAATTTATTTATGAGATCTAGGAGTCTTTAGGGTTTTCTAGGTATAGAATTATATCATCAATAAACAGATAGTTTTGACTTCCTCCTTTCCAATTTGAATGTCCTTTTTCTCTTTATTTTCCTGATTGCTCTGGCTAGGACTTCCTGTATTAATTCTCACATATATGGAACACAAGTTGATAGAATCCACTTGTAGAATCTAAAAAATGTAACATAATACATTTACATTTATAGAACTCCACTGGGGTTTTGTTTTTGAACTTACCAAAATTATCCTGATTTATCTAGAACAATACATTTGCTTGAATATACAAGTTTTTTTTTGGTAAAATAACATTTAATTTTGGAGGAGGAGTATACTCTTACTAGATATTAAATATATAAATTTACAATCTAATAATCAAAACAGTATGTTTCTGGTCAAGGAGTAAATAGACCAATCACTGGAACTCAACAGAAACTTTAGAAACATATTCAAGTTTCTGTAAGAATTTATGATATCATAATTTCAGTAACTGGAGAAACAGTATATTAGAATGCATTATCATTTAGAAAAAAATACATTTATTATCTTCTGTCTTGCACAAAATAAATTTAAAGTGTATTAAAGTTTTTGTTTTCCCCGTCTGGAGACAAGGTCTCGCTCTGTTGCCCAGGCTGGAGTACAGCAGCATGATCATAGTTCACTGCAGTCTCGAACTCCTCAAGCAATCTCCCACCTCAGCCTCTGGAGTAGCTGGAACTACAAGTACGTGCCACCACATCTGGCTAATTTTTTGATTTTTATTTTGTAGAGATGAGTTCTCGCTATATTGCCCAGGCTGGTCTTGAACTCCTGAACTCAAGTGATCCTCCTGTCTCAGCCTCCCAAAGTGCTGAGATTACAGGCATGAGCCACTGCACCTTGACTGCATTAACATTTTAAATGTGAATTGTAAAGGTAGATGGTGAATATATGTATTTGGTTGGGTGAGAAAATTCTAAGCATGACTCATGGTCAGAAAAAGTACTCCATGAATATTTTTCCCTTTCACAATGGTTGGTCATTATTCTTAAAATATTATACCAACCCACTGAACCATTACTTTATGTTTCATGATCCACTAGTTGGAAACATTTTTTTGCCTTCAAATCTTTCTCTCATAAAAAACTTACATATTTACAAGATTTTTCCAGTAATGGGCTCAAATTTACCATAAATATCACTTTTTCTTCCATGAAATTATAGGTCACATTTTAGGTATCAGGAGACTTTCAGTCCTAAGAAGTTACAATTTGAAATTAAACTCACCCAGTTTTTAAAAACTCCTAAGCTAGCAGGATATAAATAATGTGCTAGGGTTCATAGCCACTTCAAAATTTGGAATTCTGGAAATGACTTTCCCTCAGCAGTATGTTTTGCTTGCTTCAGGCATTTTGCAAATACAATACTTTTAGAACACAGCTTTCTATCTCCCCCATGGAATAATTTGAGAATCACCTTTATAGTTTGTCATTTTATTGTTTAGACTTGAAATGGATTCATCTGTCTGTCACTAATCAAGCCTTTAACTAGTAATATAATTATGGCCATTTATGCATGTATTTCTTACGACACTCCAAACTTCACAAACTCCTTCTTAGGAATTAGTGTAAAAGAAAGAGCTGAAAATTCCTCCCATCTCCCTCCAATAGCTGTGTGCCTTCTGGAAAATATGTGCTATGATCTGTGTCTCTAAAATATGCTGAGTGCACTGTCCAGAAAAGAGTCAGCTTCTCTGGAAAAAAAGTTAGCCAAGATCCCTCTCTAACTTTATGATGCAAAGTATCATTCCAGTTGAGAAGCACAAGTCCCATTCAAAAGGAATGAAAGTGAATTTTACAAGGATTATGGGATTGAGCTGAAGAGGAAGACAAAGTAAATCGAATTCTCTTCTTGTACCCTACGTGACAGTTTCTTTGAAAGTTTTAGGGCCATGAATATGACTTTCCTAATTATGCAACCTATTTCAATTTTTTTTTTTCCTTTTGAGGTAAGGTCTCGCTCTGTCACCCGGGCTGGAGTGCAGTGGTGCAAACACAACTCACCGCGGCCTTGACCTCCTGGGCTCAGGCGATCCTCCCCCAAAGCTGGGATTACAGGTGCACACTACCATGCCTGGCCTATTTTTAAATTTTTTTTATAGAGACAGGTTTTTGCTATATTGGCCAAGCCTGTCTCAAATTCCTGGCCTCAGGTGATCCTCCTGCTTTAGCCTCCCAAAGTGCTGGGATGAGCCACTACACAGAGCCAGTCTTTTAGTTTTTACTTAGTAACTGCTTACGTTTTCAAACAAATGTGAAAACCTAAGTCTTTTGTGCTGTACGCTGGTCTCTTCCTGAACGCGGTTTGGCTCAGAGCCCAGCATCCTTGGCACTGAGTGGTTGCTCCTTAAATATTTACAGTCCTGAATACTTTTCTTGTCCTCAGGCTCACTCTTTTGCTGTTTGGAGCATTTGGAAGTGAATAATGTCTCTCTCAGTCTAGTCTGAGGCTTTTGTGGAGAGTTTCTGCCCTGTGATGCTGGACACGCCTGTTATATTTCCCCTCCTGGGAAGTACGAAGGAGCGCAGAGGCAGGGTGGTGAATTCACACCACGCCAGCCCGTGTTCATTGAGGGCCTCCTGCCTGCAGGCCATGGAGCTGGGTCCAGTGAAGGGCTCGGATTCTGGGAGGCCAGGCTCCTGCAGGGACAAAGCCTAGAGTCCATTGGTGCTGCTGAGCAAAAGGGCAAAAATTAAAAAGTGTAAGAGCTAATGTAATTCAAGGCAATAAGAAAAGCCCTATTATTCGTTTTCACAATCACCATAGTAATTTTCACAATTTTTTAAAATTTCTCTCTCCTCATTTCATTAGTTTAAGGGGGATGTGGACAGGAAAGCTTTTCAGAGGTTTTGATTGGACCTGGGTCTGGAAGGCTGGGACCGCGCTGGGAGAGGCAAAAGTGATGTTGGGGGGCGTCCAGGAAACAGTGCATCCTGAGCCACAGGTCACAGATAACGCAGCCCGTAGCTTGCGCAGGACTCTGGGCAAACCAGCTCTGGTAGGTTCCTGGCTTCAGCAAGTGGGTGAGTAGCTGAAAAGTCAGGCTGGTCTGGAGATGGAGGTCTAGGATTAGGGAGTGTCAGCGGCTTTATTTTTATTCAGTCAACAACTATGCTTTGGACACAGCTGTCTGCCAGGCCCTTTGCCGAGCTTTTCCATATGAGTGGACAGAGATGGCATCCTCCCTGTCCCCAGGTACAGGCAGCAAGCACAGGGACATAAGTGAGTAAACCTGCAGTGACGTGACCAATGTGTCAAAGGATTAGAGACACAAGAGAGGGGCTCCCCAAGGACAGCTGAGCCAGATTCCAGGGGCGATGGGAAGCGGGGCGGCTTGAGCGGCTCATGGACAGCTTTCCCAGACAGAGAGGGTAGCACTCAGACCCCGCATCATGGAAGCAGGCTGCAGCCAAGGGTCTGAAGGGGCTCGGGGTTGCCGGGGGGAGAGTGCCAGCAAGGTGGTGACAACACTAGAATGTAGAGAGGGAGGAGAGAGTGGGATCATGACAAATGGACCCAACAGAGGTGTCTGGGCAGGGGCTGGACCAATGACGGTGAGGAAGAGGCTGTGGAAAACACCCCTGGATGAAAAACCGTGCAATGCACATGACCATTTGTGTCAATGGTGCATCTTTTCTGCTGTTTCCAGTCTCTAGAAACTCCTTTATTACAGAACAATTGAGAAGAACACAAAGCCAACAGCCCTCCGAGGTGACTCATACTCTACCCACTGCTCACTGTTAGTAACGCTGACGTTTTTTACACAGAATATTGAACATCTGCTCTGAAAACCTTGTTTGTGCCTGCTCTCAGGTACAGGAACGGTGCTGGAGCCGTGGGAGGTGTCCGACCCCGAGTCCTCATTCTGAACCCATGATGGGAAGCACCCCGGGGCTGGATTCCTGCCATCCATTGCTGGCTACGTGCCCTGCACCCACCACATGGGGAGAACCACAGATGATAGAGTCATTGAATAACTGAATATTAAATGCACAAGGAGATGAATTTAACCATCTAAGATCCAAGAGGGAGCTGGACACAAAGACAGGGCAACATTTTTGAGAGTGTTGAAATGTTTTTTTTTTTTTTTTCCTCTTGTTTCTGGACATCTTGAGGTCAGAATAGCCAATGCTCTCAAGCATTTTTATGACAAAAAGCAATCACCTTGTTAGTGGCTGTGTTTAAAGCTCGCCAGACTGAGGTAGTAAACAGCACTCCATTTATTAGCATAGGGGCTGCAAACCCGAGCACCAGCTGGGACCACCACGCGTGGACTGCGCCATGCTGAGAGAGGCAGAGTGGCATGGTGCGTGGGAGATGCATTCTTGGTCTAAAGGACTCTTGAGGATGGTATTAGAACCTCCCATTCCTGTTGCATCAAGACTTCAAGAAAAGAAAAGAAACAGAGCCTCGCAGTTGTTCTCCAGTACTGTCTGTCATCTCAGTCAGAGGCACACACAGCCCACCTCACCACATGGCCTGCAGGTCCTCCCTGGCATTGCGTTGGCCAAGGATATGGAATTTGGTCTGACACTGCTATATCCAGCAGAATCTTGAGGGCCATGTGTGGTTTCTCCATGTCTCCCCTTCCTTTGCCATGTGACTGAGATGGGTGCTACTCCAGCCTGGGTGCCCAAACATGGGAGCCAAGATGTGGCGTAGCCTGGGAAGAGAGCTGCCACCAATGTTCCTATGTCATTCCTATGAGTCGCTGAGGTCCTGGGGTTGTGTGTTACTGCAGCATAAATAAGCAAGAGCTAATTAATAAAGAGATTAACATTTAAACATTAGAAAACAGAGTGGGCTGAACAAAGCACGCCCTGGGCCAGCATGCTCTTTCATACATCATGACCATGTCCCGTCTTCCAGAGAGGTGCATGGGATCTTCCACAATGCTAAGCAGGCTGCCCCTTTCCTTTCCTTTTTCCTTTCCTTCCCCCTCCCCTCACCTTACCTTGCCTCTCCCTGCCTCTCCCTGCCTTGCCTTTTTCTAGGCAGGGCCTTGCTCTGTTGCCCAGGCTGAAGTGCAGTGATGCCATCATAACTCACCACAGCCTTGCCCTCCTGTGCCCAATTGCTTCTCCCAGTGCAGATTGCTAAGTACCTGGGAACACAGTGTGCACCACGACACCTGACTAATTTTTTTTTTTAATAGAGATGGGTTCTTCCTATGTTGCCAGACTGGTCTCCAACTTCTGGGCAACATAGTAAGACCCCATCTCTATAAAAAAAAAAAAAAAAAAAAGGAGGCTGGATATGGTGGCCCACGCCTGTAATCCCAACACTTTGGGAGGCTGACGTAGGGAGATCACCTGAGGTCAGGAGTTTTCGACCAGCCTGGCCAACATGGTAAAACTGTGCCTCTACTAAAAATACAAAAAAATTAGCCAGGCATGGTGGTGCACACCCGTAATCCCAGCTACTCAGAAGGCTGAGGCAAGAGAATCACTTGAACCCTGCCTCAGGCTCCTGAGGCAGAGGTTGCAGTGAGCTGAGATTGCACCACCGCACTCCAGCCTGGGTGACAGAGTGAGACTTTGTCTCAAAAAACCAAAAACAAAATGAAAAAAAAAAAGTGACCCTCCGCCTCAGCCTCTGTGCCTGTTGCCAAGACAGGTAGTGACCAGTATGCACTGTCTTTTCTCAAGGCGTCCGGCAGTAACGCACTTCCTACAAACCCTTTTGTGTAGGTGGATGTGTTCTCATGACCTCCTCCTTTGAATACCAACATCTTGAACTACAATTGCAAACCAGAGTCCGGATCCAGGGTTGAGGTCCTCAAATACTCCCATGGAAGAGTCCATGTTCTCCCAGCTACATGGAGGCATTTCACAGCTAAAACCACTCTTCCAATTCAAAGAAGTAAATGAGTGGACAACAGCCGTGAATAATGACCTCTCTGTATTTTTCCCTAAACAGCGGTTTTGTGGTCATGTCTTTGTTGGTACTGAAACACTTTTCACAACTGATGATTATGCACGTGAGGAAAACCTCGGAAGTGGATTCCCTGGTCACTCGCTCATTTTCAGGGCTGCCGCCATGTTTAGAATGTGTCTGTCCAGTGCTTCTCCCCACCCCTGCCTGCCCCGGCCTTTGTGCTGCTGCGGCCTTTGTGATTTTAGCCAGCATCTGTGTAATGGCTAACATTCAGAAGGAAAGTGAAATTACAAGCAGCACTTTTCTCAACAAACAGCTCACTGTGACCTAGTGAGGGCACCAGCCATCACCTACGCCTGTCCTTCTGGTGGCACAGAATTCACTGGAAAGGTCTTGGCCAGTCAGGCTCTGTGTCCAGCCTCTGTCTTGTCTCTAAGGGCGGCCTGCGCCTCCCGGGCTTCCTGGCAGGGCCTGTGAGGCCTCCCTGTCATGAGAAAAGAATCCACAGGTCTGTAAACTTGCTATTTTTAGGCCTCAGTGGATTTGCGCCAGTTTCCCGAGTGTAGTAATTACACAAATATTTTATTGACTAGGGCCTTGAAAACTTATAACACACACCTCAAACCTATTCAGAAATTTGAACGGGTTTAAAATGCCATGCAGCGGAATTCTCATAGACAAATGGCAAGCCCACTTCCCCATCCGCCCCCGCCCCCACCCCGCAAACCCTCAGGCTGCTCCCACCCTCCTTCCCCGGTCTTTCCACACCCATCCCCGCCTGCCCGGGTGAGCTCACCCCATGCAGCTCTGCTACATGCCAGCCAGGCAGGGCTTGCTCCCTGATGGCCCTTTGCTTCTCTTCTAAATGCAAGCCTCTGTGTCCAGCTCTCTCCTGGGGATGTAAGAGGGATGTCTTCAATTTAGTGTTTCCTAAAGAGGAGTGCTTCCTGTCCCACCCAGTAACCCCCATCTCAGGAAATAAGACTTTCATCCATGGCTGAGGCCACTGACCCACACCGATGCTTTGCTCACTCTTTGCCCCCCTCCCTACTCGGTCCCCATGGCAGGCTCCACTTCAAAATCCATGCTGCATCCAAATTCACCACGCTGCACCCCATTTAACCCCCACCTCCCAAATCTCCTCCTGCGGGACTGCCATAGCCTCCTAACTGGGCTCCTGTCCCGATGGGTCCCTGCCCAGTAGTGTTCCACAGGGCATGCAAGAGTATGTCAATTTGACCTTGATCGCCTGACTCAAAAATCTCCAGGTCTTCACCTTCTTACCAAGGGGGAAGGAAAGCCTGGCTTTCGATGAAGGCGTGCAAGTCCGTGGTTTCCCTTCTGAGGCCCGCGAGGCTGCGCTTGCCTCTGGTTTTTGTGTCATGTATAGAAGATATGACCAAGTGCATAGGTTAGCAATTATTGGGACTAGTGATGCCCCCAGCCTATCCTCAAAGTCCAGGCTTGAACAATAGAACAAAACAGACACCCAGAGGGTTTGGCAGGGAATAGAGAATGATTAGAGAAATAGAAAAAATAATTAGCTCATTAGAGCTGGGAGCAGGACAGCCATTGTCTTCCATTAATGGAGAAGTTGGAGCCCGAACCAAAAGCAGAAAGCATGGAGCAGAAGTCACTGACTGCCTCCTCCCCTTAATTAGAGGACGCAACAAGAGGAGCAGAAGACTTAAAGAAAATTCCAGCTTCTTTAAGAATCAAGGAGAAATAACAGTGGGCAGGTGGCATATACAGAATAGGTCCGCTGCGCCGGTCACTCTCATAAGCACTTCACGGACATGCCTGCTTTTCATCTTCACACAATCCCAAGTATGAGTTACCATGATTTGTCCTCATTCTGAGGCCAGCAAGGTTAATCAGTTTGCCTGAGGCCACACAGCCAGGAAATGGCAGAATGATGGTAAAGTCAGGCAAATTCGTTCTACAGCTCCTGTTCTTAACAAAAACAGAAATCTAAATTTGAGAATGGGTTGTATACTCTGTTGAAAGATTCTTAAAAGAGAAAATCCAGCAAACTTCCCCTGAGATGGATGGTCTGGGTTTATTTTCATTTCCTAGAACTGTTTATCTGTGCGGAGCCATGCTTAGTAACCCCTTTCCCTTGGTGCCAGTGAGGCTTGGTTCTGGGCTGCCAGTGACCTCAGTTAGGGGCATGGCAAACTTGGTGACTTGAGCTGCAGGAAGTGTCTGGGGTGGCGGTGCCTGCAGTCTGGTGTGTTGTCATGTAAACACTCAGGAAGGCTTCTAGTTGTTGCTTTAGGCCCAAGGTAGGGAGCCAGGAGAGAGAGGAAGAGGTCTTCATTAGATGAGAAAGGAGTATTGAAAAGTGAGGATTTTTCTGTTTCGCTTTCACGTTATTTAACCCTTTACATTGTAAATTATATTCATTTAAAAAAATAAAGAAAAGGAAACATTTCTCCAAACGTGGAATGCAGGTCACACGTTAAAACGGGCACTGAGTGTTAAGCTACACACTGATTTTTAAATGAACGCATCATCTTACTTGCTCAGGCAGTGGCTCCTGTATTCACCATCTTAGGCATCCTGTTCCAAACTCCTTGGTGGAAACCTGGAAGCTCTCTGGTTTTTCCTCTCTCCGTCCTCCACGTTGTATCAGTTATAGAGCCCCGATGATTTTACCTCCTAAACATGTTATGGTAAAGTCAGTGTGGTGCGTTTGCCAGACCCAGCTCCTCCTTGTTCTGGGCTCTCAGCAGGGCTACGTATTCCAGCCTCCCTCAGGTTAGATGGGGCCACATGTCTGAGTTCTGGCCACCAAGATAGGCGTGTGAGTGATGTGCTGGCCACCCCCCCAGGCCTGAACCCTAATCCTCCAGCAGGATGCTCCATCCTGTGTCTTCCCTTCACCCCTTTGCTGACCGTCTGCAGATAACTAGCTGAAAACTCCAGGGCCTAAGGGAATGGCAGAACTTTTGCATGAAAGTTGTGCGTGTCTGCTTGCATTCTTGTTCTCAGCCACCTGAGAATAAGCCTGGGTCAGCCTGTTGGATAACAAGAGACTCATGGTCCTGTCAATTCTGGTGCTCCAGCTGCCAGCTAGGCTACTCTAGCCCAGCCAGCCTTCACCTGATGGGCTAGCTGAGTGCAGCAAGATCAGCTGTGTTTGACCCAGAGCAGCAAAACCACTTAGTTGATTTGTAGACTTGTGAGCAATACCAAACACTTATTTTAAGTCTTGAGCTTGGGGTGGTTTCTTACCTAGCAGTAGCTCACTAATACATACACACTTTGCTTTAGTTACCCATTTGGCACCTGTGAGCAACTGAATTTGGGAACCCTGATTTAGGTAGAGGTTTTCAAACTTCACTGTTTTAGAATTTCTCAGAAAATTTACTTACAATAGAGATTCCTGGGCTTGCTCCTAGAGAGTTTCAGTAGATTGGGTGAGCTCCAGGTATCTGCATTTTAACCAGCATTGCTAATTCTGGCATGGGTAGCCCATGGAATACACTTTGTAAGTCATTTTTTCCCACAGGAACAAATCACTAAAAACTTGTTTAATCTCTAATATTACTCTTCCTCCAACATCAGAAGACAGAGAAAAGTGGGTTTTGGCCCAAAAGGGGAATGGGAAATTGATAAACAAAGAGAAAGATCTCCCTTGCCCAGCATCTCAAAAACTGCATTTTATGCTCAGTATGTTTCTTGATTGCATTAAGAAATATACTGCAGCCGGGTGCAGTGGCTCAGGCCTGTAATCCCAGCACTTTGGGAGGCTGAGGCAGGTGGCTCACTGGAGGTCAGCCTGGCCAACATGGTGAAACCTCGTCTCTACTACAAATACAAACATTAGTAGGGTGTGGTGGTGCACACCTGTAACCGCAGCTACTGAGGGGGCTGAGGCAGGAGAACAGCTTGATTCTCAGCCTGGAGGCGGAAGTTGCAGCGAGCCAGGATTGTGTCACTACATTCTAGCCTGGGAAAAAAAAAAAAAAATATATATATATATATATGTATATACAGCTTTTAATACATAAAAATATTTGTGATCACATATATAAATAACAAAACCTTGGCTTTGATTACAAAATGTGTGGTGGCTGGTGAATCAAATTAAGGAGGATTAGCTAGAAGCAAACTGCAAAGACAGAGCATGAGGCAATCAAGAAAAACTTAAAATACGTAAACAATGACAACCTGTGTAACAGATCCTGGAAGCTAGACAAGGGCAACTGCCCGTGCCCATTCCCACTGGGCCAATCAATCAGCTGCCAGTCATTCTGCCAATGTTCACTGAGGACTAACGTGTCAGACAGTCCTTGAGCTGGTGCACAGCAGGGATAGGCCATTCCTATCCTTTCTTTACGGGGCTTGCATTCTAACGGCGTTGGGGGGGGCACACACACATGATAAATGAGATAAAATGTATATGAGGTGGTATAGTGTCCCCCAAAATGATATGTTCAAGTCCTAACCCTGGGTGCCTGCAAATGTGACCTTATTTAGAAACAAACTCTTTGCAGATGTAATCAGGTTAGGAGGAAGACATGAGGGTGGCCCTAACCCAATGCCACTGGTGTCTTTCTGAGAAGAGACAGAGATACAGGGAAAACGCCATGGGATGATGATGCCAGAGAATGGAGCCGTCCATTTTAAAGCAGTGCCTCCTAGCTGGTTTCCCACATTCCACACAGCTGCATCTACAAGCCAAGGACGGACACAAGGAAAACGTCATGTGATGATGTGCCAGAGTGGGGTGATGCACCAAGCCAAGGAATGCCACGGTTTGCCAGCAACACCAGAAGTTGAGAGGAAAGCATGGGACAGACTCTCCCTTACAGCCTTCAGAGAACACATGGCCTTGCTGACAACTTGATTTTGGACTTCCAGCCTCTAGGACTGTAAGAGTGTGCGTTTGTTGTTTTAAGCCACCCAGTTTGTGATATTTTGTTCCACAGCTCCAGGAAACTAATGGAGATGAGTGCTAAGAGAAAAAGCAAACAGGGAAGGGGATCACGGGGTGCTGAGGGTTATGTATGCCTTTTGAAGAGCCCCTTGGATGTTCTCACTAAGATGGGGAGGTGGGAGTGCATGCCAGGCAGATAGAACAGCACGTGCAAAGGCCCTGAGGCAGCAGTGTGCCAGCTGTGCGTTTGGTTGGTACAGTTTGGGTTAGGGAAACCGCTGGGAGGTGAGGTTGGGGGGAAAAGGGGAAGGACCAGGAGATAAGGGACTTGCAGGTCATAGTAAGTTTGTTCCATTTTGCTGAGTGAGAAAGGAAGCCACTGGAGGGCTTTGAGCAGAAGAGTGGCACGAGTTTTTCTTTTTAATTTAAAGTTCTGGGATACACGTGTAGGACATGCAAGTTTGTTACATAGGTAAACGTGTGCCATGGTGGTTTGCTGCACCTGTTAACCCATCACCTAGGCATTAAGCCCTATATGCATTAGCTATGTATCCTGATGCCCCCCTCCCCCCAGCCCCCCACAGGTCCCTGTGTGTGTTGTTCCCCTCCCTGTGCCCGTGTGTTCTCGTTGTTCAGCTCCCACTTATTACCGGGAACATGCAGTGTTTGGTTTGACGTTCCTGTGTTAGTTTGCTTAGGATAGTGGCTTCCAGCTCCATCCATATCCCTGCAAAGGACATGATCTCATTCCTTTTTAAGGCTGCATAGTATTCTAAGAGTGGCATGAACCGATTTTTAACAGTAACATCTTTTTTCTTTTTTAAAAAGGATCACACAAGCGGAATGTGGGAAGCCATTTAGGAGGCACTGCTTTAAAATGGACGGGTGGAGGGAAGGGAAGTAAAGAGGGGTGGAGGGAGGAGGAGGGGTAGCAGTTGGGTTCTGGATGTTTCTGGCAGTCGAGCCAAGAGGATGTGTTCATTACGGACAGAGAGAGGAGCCAGGTATGACCAAGGATTTTGGACTGAGCCACTGGAAGCAAAGAGCTCCAGAATAACGGCTGTTTGACTTGTGCGTGATTTTCCGTAGTTTACTGAATGCACGTTTTAATCCTTGGTCATGATTTCCACCTGTACAACATGCAGGTACTTGAAAACGTCGGAAACATTCATTTTTATTATTAAACACCGCCACTTGCCCCAAAGCCTTTGTATGCAATACACGGACCTTGATATTTGGAGGGTCAAACGCTTAGTAATGTCTACTCATCTGTGCCGGAGACGAGGGGGCATTTCCAACGCGCCGGTAAGCAGGCCCAGTCCCGTTCTACTTAAAAGGCTTGGAGCCCGGGCGCCACTGGGCTAAGGCAGTTTCAAGGACTCCCCCTGAGGACAGGGCGGCAGCTGCGGGGTCGCCCAGGCTCGCAGGGTACCGCGATCATCCACAACGACGCTGGCGGTTGCTTTGGACCTCACAGGATATGTGGTTGGCGCTGCATTCCAAACAGTGCCACTGACGACCCGGCTTCCATGGCGCTCGGGACACCCTGATGGCAAACGGCAGGCTGCGGGCGGCGAACGGTATCCCAGATTCCGGCCCGCTCCGTGCAGCTGGAAAAATCCAAGCCCGGGCCGCGACGCGCCGCCCACGAGCCGTTCCTCGCACGGCTAGCACTGCCCATTTTTCCCAGGGAATTAACTTGGAAAATTTCACTTCACTTTTCGCCAAGAAAATCATTTTAAGAAAAGCAAACCAAACGCCTGTAAGCAGACTCGCTAGGGAACAGGTCTCCGCCGCGCGTCCTTCCCGGCTCCGGAGCGGCGGAAGCAGCCGCGGGCCGCTCACCCGCGAGGTGCAGGGAGCACGTGGGCCGGCGCGCGGACCCCAGAGATCGCAGCGTGACCCGCTGCACAGCCCTTCGGCTGAGAGACCTGGGGCGGGATCTGCGACCCGGGCCCGATCTTACGTCAGGGGGAAGGGCCCGCCAGTTGGGGAAGCGCCCTGCGGTGGCGTCCGCGGCCCCCGCCCAGTTGCACGGAAACTTCCACCGGCGTTGGCGACGGCCGCGCCCCTGCGCACGCGCAGCGTGGCCAGGAGGCAGCAGGAGACCCCGGCCTTAGCACGCATGTCTGCACGCCCTGGTCTGCGCGCCGCGGCGGACCTTCCAGCGGCTGCCTCTTCCACCCAACCCCGGCCTAGTCTGGAAGGGCTCACGCCGCCGCCGCTCCCTCCAGCCCCTCCCAGTCGCGTAGCCTCTGACGCCGTCTCCACCCTGCCCGCGCCCGACGGGACCCCAGCGCGCAGGCGCGGTAACTACGGCGGCGGTGTCTAGTGAGGATTTGAAATCGGCCGCGCGTGCGTACTGGCAACACGGCCCGGCGAGGGAGGCCCCGCTTCCTCCAGCGCCCACGTCCCCGCCCCCACCCCTCATTGGAGCGGAGGCGGCGGCGGCCCCCTCCTTCCTCCGGGCTGTGTCCGCGGTGGGTGTCTTTTCACCGCCACCGCCGCCGCCGCAGGAGCCCGGAGCCAGCGGCGCGAGCGTGACTGAGGGCTGGGCGCACCGGCGGCGGCGCCTCCCGCGGATCCCTCAGCAGCGCGGCGCCTGGGCCCGCCCCCTCGGCCCCGCCGCCCGCCCCTCTCCGATGGCCTCTCCCCGCGGCCCGAGTGGAACGCCGCCGCCGCCGCGGCCCCCGCGCCCGCCCCGCGCTGCGTGAAGCGGGAGCCCAGAGACCGCAGCCGCCTGCTGGGACGCGCCAAGCGCCGGAGCCGCCCGCCGCGGCCTGCCCGGGACCATCACCGCCGCCGCCGCCGCCGCCCCACGCCGGAGCCCGACGGGAGCGCGGCGCGAGCAGGAGGCCGGGGCTCGACCCGCCCGCCGTCGCCGGCCCAGACCCGTCCGTCCGTCCGTCCGTCCGTGCGCGCGCGGCCGGGCCTCGGGGCGCGGCGGGGGCGGGGCCGCGGCGGGGCGGGCGGGCGCGCGGGCCCCGCGGGGGCGGCGCGTGGATGGATCCGCGCGTGGCCTGGATCCAGCCCGAGCAGAAGGGGCCGGCCAATGCCCTGTGGATGCAGATCTGGGAGACCTCGCAGGGCGTGGGCCGCGGCGGCTCGGGCTTCGCGTCCTACTTCTGCCTCAACTCGCCGGCGCTGGACACGGCCGCCGCGGCGGGGGCGGCCGGGCGGGGCGGCGGCGGCCTGGGCCCCGCGCTGCCCGCCGCGTCGCCCCCGCCACCTACCCCTGGCCCCGCCGCGCCCGCCGCGCTGCCCCCCGCGCTGCTGACGGCGCTGGGGCCCGCGGCCGAGGGCGCGCGGCGCCTGCACAAGTCGCCGTCGCTTTCGTCCTCGTCGTCGTCCTCGTCCAACGCGGAGTCGGGCACCGAGAGTCCCGGCTGTTCCTCCTCGTCCTCCAGCAGCGCCTCGCTGGGCCGGCCGGGCGGCGGCCGCGGCGGTGCCTTCTTCAACTTCGCCGACGGCGCGCCCAGTGCCCCCGGCACGGCGAACGGGCACCCCGGGCCTCGCGGCCCCGCGCCCGCCGGCTCCCCGCCGCAGCACCAGTTCCATCCGGGCCGCCGGAAACGCGAGAACAAGGCCAGTACCTACGGCCTCAACTACCTGCTGTCGGGCAGCCGCGCGGCCGCGCTCAGCGGAGGGGGCGGCCCCGGGGCCCAGGCGCCGCGGCCCGGGACCCCGTGGAAGAGCCGCGCGTACAGCCCGGGCATCCAGGGGTGAGTGCGCGGGGCGGCTAAGGGGGCGGGGGCGGGGGCCATGATCCTGTCCCGAGCCCCCGGTGCAAACACCCGCCCCGGGCTCCTGGGCTTCGTTTGGAGGATGGATGTTGAAGGCCAAGGCCCCACTCTGCACCGAAAGTTTTTTTTTTATTTTTAAATATCAAATTCCTTTATAATGGAGTGACTTGCCCAGATCCTACAAGTAACAGTGCAAGAAAGGGGTGCTGAATAGAGGACCTGCAGTTATTTGCCTTTTCTATTCTTGACGCTGGAAAGGGAAATCGACTCTCTCCCCCTCCACCCCGCCTCCGGGCAAGTGGGGAACCCCTTGTCAAAGTGGGGCACAGATAAGTGTGGAGTTTCATGTAAGTTGCAGAATAATTTAGCGTTGCCGGAACTCAGATCACATTGAAAGTAAATATTTACTTCTTTTTTTCTTTCTTTTCTTTCTTTTTTTTTTTTTTGAGAAAGTTCCTTTAAAAGATAACTGAGTTTTTCATAGTGATACGATTTAACCATCAGTAAACTTAGAAGTGATTTTTTTGGGGGGGGCGGTTTTTATGGTTCAATTTCGTGCTGCAGTGAACATAAAAAGCATCATCTATAGTCTAAAAATTTGCTTTATTCAAAAAAAAATAACAGATTTGTCATACATGCTGATTTGATAGATGCCATTTTTATTTTAAATATTTCCACATCCGCCTAGAGGGAATTAGAGGTTCTATTTAAATTTAGTGCACCTACAGACGGCAGGGAATGAAACGAAAGGTGGTGTGTGGGGTTGGAATTGTCCCAGGTGAGGCTGCTCAGGTGTGATGCTGTTTACGCAGCCCTTTTGCCATTTTGGGCTTTTCTGAGCTTCTAAAAATAATTTATATGTAGGTTGTGTGTCAGTATTTTAAGACTTAAAATGATAAGTTTTCCTTACACATTTTTTTTTTTTTGCCAATTTAAAAAACAAAGATTTGCCCGAGTATGAGGGTTACGTGCATTAGAGTCCTACAAATACCCACAATTGCTAGGTGTTGGAGTTCCTTCTTATAGTACACTTTTTCTTATAACTGTGTTTCTGTATGTTGGCCTAAGTTGGTACTTGTTTAAAGCGTGTGATACTCTGTAATAGCTGCATGTTCTGTAACTTACTTCACCTGGCTTGGGCACCAAGTGTTACTTTCTAAATTCCTCGAAGCCTAAACATGCACTGCAGACCCTGGTGGGAGTGCAGCCTCCTCTCCTCTCTCTCTCCGGTTCTATTTTGTAGAACTTTCTGAGAGTAGGTGGTTGGGAGCAGCTTTTTCTTGATATATAGCAATACATACCTAAGGACTCGCTTGGGTGGACCTTTACATTTACAGCCTGTTATGTAACTGGAATAAACTCTGTGTCTCTTGGCGCTAGAAAGAATAGGAAGACTCATGGTCTCTGCCAGTCTTGTGTTGTACCTCTGCCCTTGGAGAGCAGTAGTGCATCAGGCCCCATGCACCTCACTTGGGGTCCCCAAGATCCTCCTGGTAACTCTAGTCAGCCTCAGTAGGTAGTGTTGCTTTTGTTAGTGAATGAGCCCACTGGGCCAGGTGCTGTGCTAGGATCTGGGGATTTTCTGGGGCAGGGACAGCACGGGAGACACAATCTTGTAATCTTGACCCACCCTGAAACTTGCCCACAAGCCCCCTGCCTAGTGCACAAGAGATTGCTCGGTTGTGCAGTCTCCTCTCACCTTCTTCATCCCCCAAGTCCAGTCACTGATCCGATGCTGTGTTTGGCCCTCTGAATCTCTCCACACCTTATCCTCCACGCTCAGGCAGGCTCTTGCCACCTCTGTGGAGATTGCTAAAGCAGCCAGAGGTACCTTTGATGCACTTTGGCCCTGCCTGGGTCCTTTCCCATCACTGCCACTGGGGCGATCTTCTCTGCCAGCAGGTCTGGTCAGGTTCCCCTTCACCCTCTTATGACACCTCCCCCATCTCCAATCCCCCACATTAAAGACTAAAGCCTAAAACTCAGCGACACCTCCAGGGCTCTGCTGCTCTGATGGCCCTGGGTCCTGGGTCCTGGCCCCAGCCCTTGTCCACCTAGTAGAACCCAGCTGTAAGGCAGTATGGTGTAGGGCATAAGAGAGCGCTCTGAAGTCCCCCAGGAGCTCTGGTTTCATACTGCAGTCATGTTCTTTGAACCTTCCTTTTCCCCTTTGCCTGAGATCTCTCCTTGCCTATCTAGGTGGTGTGTACCATGCTTCCAGTATGGCCCTGGGTGCATCCACTTCCTGCCACCTCTGCCCATAGAGGCCTGTGAGGATCACCTGCTATATGCCTAGAAGGGCAGGGTGACCTCTGCTTGGTCAGCTACTCAGCTGCTCTTCAGAAGGAACAGGAAGTAGTAAACCTGAGCAGTGGTGGAGTTGGGCTTGTGGTTAGAGGAAGCCGGGTGCCCCTGGTGATCATTTCCACATGACCTGTTGGTCCTACATGAACTAATCTTTTGGTATCAAGAAGTAGTTCTGTCTGGAACTTGCTTCTGGCCACCAGCTTACCCAGAGTGTTGGGAAAGGCCACCAAAAAGTCTTTCAGTTGGGGCTTAGAGAAGGAAATAACTGCATTAAAGACACACCTGGCCTGGCCAATAGTAAAGGACCTTGTTGCTGAGAAGCTGCTTGGGGTTGTGGCACAATCCCAGTACGTGCACTTCTGAAAATGCAGTCTGCAGTGCTCAGGGGAGGGTGAGCCTGCTGTGGCACATCGGCTGAACCCAGTTGGGTCTTTGCCTGGTAGCCCATGTGGCAACCCGCACTATTTGTCCTTTTCTGGGGAGGAGTTTTCTGTCCTTGGAAACTTTGCCTGGAGGCTTGGACTTGTGAGACTGCCAGTGTGCTTTCTGCCTCAAGTAGGATGAAGAAAAAGCAGGTGAAAGAGGACAGGGATTGGTGCAAGAACCTTCAGAGAAGAGGAGGTGAAACGCTGGTTTTGGCTCTAGTCTTATTACATTGTTTGATTGAAATCCCAAACCTTTGTTTTGGGAATGGTGTGCTTAGCGTGAGCCGTGCTGTTGACCTGGGCTTCTGACCTACAGACGTGGGCAAGTGTGTGGACGGGCCCTGGGCCCTTTGCATCCCAGCCTCTGACTGCTGTCACTGGCATGTGCTCTCATCTCCTGACCCAGCAGTGCTTTGGGCTATTGTTATTTTGCCATGGTTCTTCTAGCAGCTTTGGAAACCTTCAGGTTAAAAGTCCTGATTAAGTGACAGTGGGAGCGTGGCCCTCAGATATTTGGCCACGTCCTTACTGGTGTGTTACAGAGACCCAGGAATAGTGTAATTGAATGAAGACATGTGCAGGTGTCCCAGGCCCTGAACAGCTTCTATTCAGAGTTTGGCCTTTCGAAGGCTGTGCCATCTCAGGTGTGCCTGCAGTGTGCAGCAGGTGTATGCAGCTTCCTTTTTGCAGCTTTCTTGATGTTATTTAATCTCACTTTTTAATATCTTCCATTAACTCAAAGGAAATTCTCTTCTTAATTTGAAATCTGAGAGAGACCAACAAATGTCACCATAGGGATGTGGTCAGCCGTGCCCCAGGGGCCCCTGGTGAGAGTCATTTCCAACTTGGGGCATGTTTGTTTTTCAATACTTTCCTGAAGGCATCAGAGCTTGGAGGCGCAACCAGGATCCCACTCTTCCTCCAGCCTGACTTCACTGACATAAAGTAGAGCAGGTGTGAGCTGCCCGAAACATCCTTGTGACGCTGGGTAGGGCCTGCTACGGAGCACGGAGGGCAGGGGGGCATCACTCTAGGGGCCTTTCCCTCCCATACCTTCCTGTGCGTGTCCAGGACGCATGGGAGAGATTCTTGCAAAACCTGCCTCAGAGGGCAGCGGTGACACTTGTGGGCTTTGCTTTCTGGGTTTCACTCTCAGAGTCCCAGAGGTATAAGCTTGTGGAGAGAAGCATGGAGGATCACACTAAGCAGCTGATACTTGATCCTGTACTGTTGGAGGCGGAGTTAATTTCATAAATGAACTCTTCCAACACTCCTCTCGTTTAGTAATAACATCGCTTGTTCCTGCCTGTTGTTCCATGGCCAAGCTCCACAAGGTGAAACTGAAAATTGAGTGCAAGACGCTGGCTTGCTGGGGTTGAGGAAAGTTGTGCTGGAGAACTGCTTGCACCGCATGTCTGGCCACTGATGGAGGAGGCCTGGCCAGGTCAGGACAGCTGACACTTGGAGAAGGGCTGCCCAGGAGGGCACGACAGACTCTTTGGAAAAGGAGGGTCGGAGGATTAAACTGGCTGGGAATGAGAGGCCTGCAATCCTTTCACAAAAAAAAACAAAAACAAAAAACTTAATGCTTGTGCTGTGGAAGTCAGAGTGAAGTGGGTTCTGTCTTGCTGTTGTGAGCGTTTGATGGAAAAACAGAGTTTGCTTTTTCTCAGGAATAATTAATAATGCATGTTTGTGAAGTAATTTTAAGTAAATATTTTAAAGTAAAAAGTTCTAAGATTTGTGTACAGGTAAAGTCTCAAACTTTCCTTGGTCACTATTTAACGTGCGATTTTAATCTTTGTTTTAAAGGGATTCATGTAAGCATCCTGTGGGAGGAGAGTTAGTAGTTATCCTTGGAAAATAAGGATTTTTATGCCTCGGTTAGGTCATAGGGTTTAGGATCTGATTTTGTAGTTGTGGAGTAAAAAAGGTTGTTTTAGAAAAAAACCTTGATATTCAAATTTAGAAACTTGATTTTTGAGGATTCAACCAGAATTTGGACTAAAGGCGGGGAGGGGTAGCAGAGTCAGACCACCCAGACTCGAGGAAGATTGAAGAAGCCACAGTGTTGCTGTGGAGAGGCCCTTTCTAGGTGTGGCTAGCTTGTCAATGGTGTCTCTTCTCTGCAGTGAATTGGACGGCAAGCCTCGCTCTCTCTGAAAACTGCCACTGTGAACCTGCCTCGGGAGCCAGGCACCTCAGGGAGGGCAGGCAGATGGTCTTGGTCAGTGCTGACAGGGGTCCAAGACTCCTGACCTGGTGTAAATATGTGCCCAAGTGAGGTGGTCAGGATGCCTTTTCTCTCAACACGGGGGATATACGCTAATACAACATCCCATTTTTGAGATTTCTGTGTTGTAGTAGTTCTCTGTTGCTGTATAGCAAATTAGCATAAACTCAGAGGCTTAGGAGAACACTCATTTATGTTCTCGCGGGTTGTGTATGTCAGATCAGGGATGGCAGGTCTGGGTTCTCTGCTCAGGCTTTTGCAAGGCTAAAGTCAAGATGTTGGCCAGCTGTGTTCTCAGCTGGTGCTTGGGTCTTCTTACCTCCTCTTACCAGCACATTCCTGTTATTGCCAGAATTCAGTTCATTGCAGGACCAAAGTCCGTAATTGCTTACTAGCTGGCAGCAGGGGAAGCGGGTAGGGCTCTCTCAGCTTCTTAAGGCCACCTGCATTCCATCTGCAAACCAGCAAGTACTTTGAATCTCCCTGACGTTTCCCACCAGCTGAAGGAAGTCCCCTGCTTCTATGGGTTTGTGTGATTGGGTCAAGCTGCTGCAGATAAGCTGCCTACCTTAAGGTCATGTAGTCATACAACATGATCATGGTGTGATAACCTCACCAGAGCCACAGGTTCCAAGAAGTAGGGTGTAGGACCTTGAGGGAAGGAGGCTCTTTTGTGGGTAGACTTCCCCTGCCGTGGAATCGGTTGATGAGGAGGTTGTGGTTTCTCTTGTCCAACACTTTTCCCGTGACTGAACTCCAGCTCATCACAATGACTCTTGGAGATTGCTGGTTCTGTCCTCTGGCTTGGTTACTACTGAACTCAAGCAGCCACCATAACCAGGAGAGCTGTGGAAACCTTTCTGCACTGCTCTCAGATGGACGTTCTTTAAAATACATCATTTAAGAAAAGTTTGCAGTAAAGTCATGTGAATACAGGAAAATACGGTGATTGAAAAGTTCTGTTCATGTGGTGTCCTGTTCATGAGGTGTCCGCTAGCTTAGGAAAGGTGTCATTCCCATGCAGGAAAGGTGGCGGTTGATGACTCACCTAAGAGTCACCTTTGGAACCCCGTTCTAAGGTCATAGCAGTCCTCTTTGCTTTGCAGAAGATGTGGGCAACACTTGTCCTGCCAGTCCAGGTTTATAGGAATGTTGGCTTCCCCAGAACCTTGGCTTCAGAGCACAGGGCCTCCTTTAGGAGGGACAAGAAAACTCCCACCCAGTTCTCCCTCTGTCCCTTCCTGAGCCCGCTCTGGTTTTTTTTTTGCCTTTGGCTCTTGTGGGGTTATTGCTGCTCCTATAAAGCTGACCCCACTACCCTCCTGAGTCTCCTCAGGGAAGGAGAAGCTGTATGAGGAGCTGTATTAGAGCCCACATTCTTAGTGCCAAGCACACGGTAGCCACTGAGTACCACTTTCCAAAGCAAGAAGAGCAGAAAGAGGATCTGCCAGCTCAGGCGAGCAGGTGGGGGATGGCATGTCGATGGAGTGTTCATAAACCAAATGCTGAGGAAAACTTTTGTTGTTTGTCTTAGAGTCTAAAAAAGTAAAGTCTGTTGCAGTTTATCTGCTTTCCTTCCTGGAGAGTGGCTAAACTAGTTTTATGTTTTACAATGTAGAATGCAAAAGCAGAAAACATTCAAGAAAATTCTGTATTTGAAAAACATCATTTAGTTTTAACTGCTCTTTGTTTCTTAGTATAAAAATTAATACCTAACTATGAAAAGTTAGCCTGGAGAAGTATGGAAATGAAGTGTCCACCATTGGCCACCTAGCAGGTGCCCTGTGAGCCTGTCCCTCGTGTCCTGGACTCTGGTGATGTGCACTGCGTTGTTGGCAGTGAGCCAGGGGGTGGGCCTGGTTCGCGTGGATCTCTGCAGAAGTTTGTCTGTCTCTCAGCTGACAGGGCGGGCTAGATGGGAGCAGCTCTGAGGGTCCCTGTTGGCAGAGAATGTCTTTGATTGTCAACCACAGGCCTTTTGTTGTGGGCTTGTGATCTTTTTCTTTCCTAAATCAGCTGCTCTGCATAACCAGTTAGGCTCTCCTGTGGCTTAAGACTGGAATTAGTTTCCAAAGTGCTAGGATGTGGGAGTTAGGTGGTTTCTATCCTTCGATGTTTTTAAAGAGATTTCAGATCATTGTAACATTTCTGGAATTCTGTCTATCTGAAGCAATGGCTAGGGTGGAGTAGTTTAAGGGAAATGAAAAGTCAAATTATTTTGATGTTTCTGCTTCAAACCTGCTGGCTGGAGTCCATTTCGCAGCATTGGGAGCCACGTGCTTGGCTCTCGAGAGACTAGCTCAGTCAGCCCATGTCATACTGACAGGTCTGGCTTTGGCTGGTTTTGCCGTGGGTTCTAACTTGAGCCTCAGTTTCCCCACCTGTGACGCAGAGCCTGTGGCACCCGCCTCAGAGGGCATATTCAAGATTTGGAAGCACTCTGTGAACTGTCACGTGAGAAATTAAAAAGGCCACTGCTGCCCTTTTCTCCTCTCTTTAAGGAAATTGAAACCAAAAATTAAGTCTTTCTTGTTGCCAGCTGGATGGGAAAAGCATTTTTCTTGGTTTTTGAAAATACAACTTTTACTTTTAGACCAAAATGAAAACTGCTAAAGACGGAATGTTCTGAGTCTTTGGAGTTGGGGGCTGGAGGGGTGTGAAAGATACCTTTCTATTTAAAAAAATTTTTAACAATGCCTCAGTAATGTCTGTTCTAGTTTTTTTTTTTTTTTTTAAACTGTTCTGAAGGTACATCAGCACTGATCTACAGCTTTAAATAAGAATCTCATCTCCCCAGAGTCAAGGGTACTCTTGATGTACTTTGTCAGGGGTGTGTGTGCTGCTCTGTGCAACTCGTTTAAAGTTGGTTAAGGTTTTTTTATTCCATGCACATAGTAGAAGGAGTGGATGAAGTGTTTTCTGAACTCTTTGCAGCTTCTAACACAGCGTTCTATGTATAGTGAGGGAAAACAAAATGAAGGGCCAGGGCACGATAATAGGCAACTAGAACAGTGCTGTTCAGTGCAACTTCCTGTAGAGGTGGAATATTTTTGCACTAATACAGTAGCCACTGGCCATATGTGACTTTTGAGCACTTGAAATGTGACAAATGCAACTGAGGAGCTGAGTTTTATTTACTTAGAATTAAAATTTAAATGGCCATATATTTGGATAGCTCAGAACTGCAGCACCTTCAGACTCTTTATTTGAAACTGTCTGATGCAGTAACTGATGCTGAAATAAATCGAAACTCGTACAACAGTCAAAGTGTGTTACTCAGCAAGTTACCACTGTGAAAGCTCTGGAAATTGTTTGAGTTTCCAATGCAAATCCTTTTCAAAAAGCCGCTGTTTTAATAGCACATGAAGCATAAAATAGGTTCATAGCGGAGCACAACACGGAGCAGCTGTTGTGACCTGGAGTGTCTCTACTCCAGCATGCAGGTGATGGGTCTGTCAGCTTTTTTGCATTTTTGCATGTGGGTTAATGATGGTGCAGACGGTCACTTCCGTCTCTGAACAGTCTTCTGGTCCCCAGCACCACTGTGGCTCCTGTGCGTGGGGCTCTTTTGTCTTAGCTGTCTCCATGAGTTTGCTCCTTGAGTTCCCAGAGCTGACCCATGAAATGAGTGATATTACCCCTGTTTTGTACACAGAAGACTGAAGCCTTGACAGGCTGATGTGATCTGGCAAAAGGTGCTGCACTTGACTTCTGAAAGCGTTCAGTTGAACAAGACATCGCCAACATGTGGGGTTGGAACCTAGCAACTCATTCTAGGAACATGGTTCGGATATGTTGGTAGAGGGCCTTTCACTTTGTTTCTCTAAAGAGATCAGATTCAGATGTGGTGGGGTGCTTTGACAGCCACCATAGGACAAAGTCAACAGCTCTGGGTTTGGGAATGTTGGGAGGATTTTGGCGGGAAGCTGGTCTTGCGTGGTAGTGCGCTCGGGGTTTGTGCTTTCTCGAACTGTTGCAGAGCTGGCCTGGAGGGAGGCTGCAGTGTGGAGCGGGATTTCCGTCACCTGGAGTATTCTTAGAAGTTGCATTCTCTGAGAAGTGGAGCATCTGATGAGCTGTTTACTTGCTGTTGGCAGTTGAAAGACAAAGCAGGACTGGCAGTACAGCCGCCTCAGAGTCGGCACTGCTGTGTGGGGGCTTGACATGCAGTCTCGCAATCCTGGACAAGAACGCATTTTCAAGAGAGAAAAATTAAGCGTTAAGAGATTCAAGCATCTTGCCCAAGGCGCTGCTGGAAAATAAAGGCACTGGTGCCCAGATGCCGGCCTGTGTGGTGCTCAAACCCAGGCTCCTTCCAACTTCCCCGAAGAGGGGATGCTGGTGTGGTGGAGTGAAGAGCGATGCAAGACCTCCATGAATTGGCAGAGATGGGCCCGTGGTGCAATGTGGTAGAGTATATTTTGGTTATAGGCATCTTCTCTAAACTTATGTAAAACATTATAAAAAATGAACAACTATAAAATGATGGCCAAAAATTAGAAGAGGATACCTTGCATGCCCTGTGAAATGCAAAGAAATTCTAAAGTGTCATTACGAGTTACCTCATGGAAGAAAGCTAATGGGGAATCTGTCTAGAGTTTGTGGTTCTGCCTCAGAAGGGACATGTTCATGCTGAAGTACAAGTGTGATGGGTGGAAGGAGAGTGCACCGAGACCACACTCGAAAGGATGGGAACCTGTGGGAACTATCCAGGGAGATGAAGGTGCGGAATGAACTGAAGCTTGCAGACTTGTTGAGTGAAAAGGGTGTTTTAGGATTGGTTTTAGAATAAAGCCATAAGGCCTGTGATGGTGAAGTTGACTTGCTGTTCACAGAGCCTCCCTTAACCGGTGGGGACCTCAGCTTTTCCTTTGCTGCCATCAAGTGTGTGGTGTACAGTCCTCGCCACATAGTAATCACTCCTGGCCTGACTTGAGACCTCACCCTTTATACAGTGTCTCTGCCACCCTCCCGGGAGAGGCTGTTCACAGCAGAGGTGGCGGGGGTCACACAACTGGTAGGTGCAGAGCCGGCGTTGGAATCCAGGTAGTCTCACTCAGCCACTGAAAATGTTGAGCAAAGCAAGAATTGTCCAAAGGGGTAAGCTAATGAAGAGGAAAACAGTTATGCTGAGTTCCAGTCTCTGGGTCCACAGAATTGATGTCTGGCTTCTCAGGACAGATGCCGATGCTATCTGAGGGCCTGCCCAGTCTCCGAATGATTCAGAGACTCCAGAGATGGACAGCTGGTGCCCTGATTTTCCCAAGAGGATTCTGAGGGTGACTTCTCTCAACCAAACAGGAAGACCTGGTGCTGTCACCACCAGTTGGAGAGAGGCTCCTTTGTGAGACTGGGGACCACCTGCTGTGTGTGCCCTCTTACACTGCCATTTGCTGATTGCTTTAAAGCTAGAGGTTGTTTCTAAGAGTGCTTTGTGCTAACTTAAAAATAATGACATTGTTTTTTAAAACTGATTCATGGTTTGTTTTTTAAAGCTCTAAAGTCACTCAATCCTACCACCCAGAAGCACAATTAGGTGACTGCCACTGTAGGACCTCTCTCTCTAGGCTCGTGTACGTGGACACATGGATTGGTCAGAAATACTTACATTAAAAGTCTTATCTTTACATAAAATTAGCTGAATTATTTTGCTTGAAAGCGAAAAATGTCCAACTTCAGATGGAAATACTGGTTTCTAAGAGATACTGCTGAGACTATGAACATAAAACATGGTGAAAAGCTTAAGTGGCTAAGCGCAGAAGCATCAGAGTAAAAGTTTTGATGAAGTCTTGGTTTACTTGGGCTGTGTAGATTGGAGCTCAGCCGTTACGTTTCTCCCCTCCTGCGGTGCGTGGTGGTGTTTCTATGTCTGAATCTTCAGCATTCACGGTTGGTTCAATGTATGACCACTACTGCAGGAAGCCCTGGTTGAGGGCCAGGCCCTGTGCTGAGCACTTACCAGTGAGGATTCATTTAAGTCCTCATCACAGCACCATGTAGGGGAGCCACATCCCTGTGTTGCACTTGGGACATCATTTGACCCCAGGCACTTTGGGCTCCTGAAGGGTCTGCAGTCTCCCTCCCTGCCTGGTGAACCAGGATTTGCAGCACATTCCACAGACCTCACACTCACTACCAGCAGGCTTCCCAGAACTGCTTCCCAATATTTCAAAGTTCCTAACGTGGTTCACGCTTCTGGTGAGTTTCTTTGAGGCGACACCCCCAGCATTACGTCTGGTCAGCTCTGTGGGATCAGCCCTGTGCTCCTGTGGGGCATCCTGCGGTGTCCTCTGGCTGTGACCCGTGCTGTGCCACCTCGACCTGGCATCCACCGTCCTCCGCTGTGTTTGCAGATCGGTGGCTTTTTGTCATGTGCATTGAGTGGCCGAAGTTCCTGAATAAGAACTGATTGGGGGTGTACACCTTGAAGCTGCCATGTGCCTGGGTTGCAGGTGACTGGGCCACTCTTTGCTTCAGAACCCATGCATGTTGCCTGTCTTCTCTGGCTTGGAGGGTTGTGTGGAATCAGAGGTGAGACCCAGTCCCCAGGGATGGGCAGTTGCCTTTGGTTGCCCAGCTGTCCTGAGCACCCTCCCTCCAGTGCCGGACTGCTGCCTCAGTTCCTTGAGATCCGGATGCAGACTGAGGTTGGCCTTAGCATGGGAGGTGTTTCTCTTGAGTCTTGGATACTTTGTTACTGGTGCCATATTCCCACGGGTGGTAGTGTCTGTCCCGCCTGGCCCAGCCTCCCTGGGGTGACCTTAGCTCTCTTAGTATATGGGCTCTACCTGGTCCCCAGCTCGCCACCCTAGCGCAGTTGCTTCTTCAGGGCGTCTTATTCCACTCCTTGTCACCGTCTACCCTGTGCTTTCTTGATGTGTCCTTACTGGGTGTTTCTGTGGAGCAGGGGCGTCCTGGGCTTCCTCTCTGATCCCTGGCTCCGGTGCTTGTCCATGCTGGGCTCCCTCTTCCCTTCCCTTTTCCACTGTGTTGCCCTCACACAGCTGGCACGTTACGGGTATCGCTCACCAACCCCTTGCTAGGGCTGCTTATCCCCCTCCCACCTTGCGCCTGGGACCTTCTCCCCTTCTAGGCTGCAGGTAGGCTGAGGGCCTGGCATCTCAGGAGTGCTGAGGCTCGGCGGGAAGCGGTGGGGTCTTTGCTGGCACCTGGGCTCTGCACCCTGGCTTTCTGAGGGCATAGTCCTTTTGGTCCATTTTGCATTTCCTCCAGGCTTTGGACTCTGCTCTGTAGCTGGCCCATGGGGACAGGAACACTTACGCCTGGTCTTAGACTCCGCTGCTTGGGTTGTGCCGGTGCCCTTGGTGCCCTCTCAGTCCATCCCACCTGGGGGCCCGGAGCCCCGTCCTGCTGTCCCTTGTTTCAGAGTGCTGTCCCCTTGTCTTTCCACAGCTGGCTGCTCATTGCCTTTCCCATCTCAGCTTCAGTATCAGCCCCTTGGTATCAGGGAAGCTCTCCCTGATCAACCTAAAGTTTACAGTTGTGGCTACCAGTTTAAATTTCTGCATAGCACCTTTTTGGTTTATTTTGGGTACTTATCTCCCCCATTAGGCCCCCTGTCCCTCCCATATAAACTCAGTGAGAGTGAGGACGGCATCTCATCATTCTACCCACGGCCCTACTGCCAGAGTCAGCCAGGGTGCGCTGCGCAGAGGCTCATGGTAAGTAACTGCAGACCGCGAATCCCATCTGCTTGCTGTGCGTTAATATCGACGTACATCTTTGGATCCAGTGAGTTATTTTCTTTCTCTCATTTACTCGCTCATACTTTGTGTAATTGGTGATTTCCAGCCTGTTGTATAGTCCTTTCTTGAATAGTTGTTTTCTGCCATCTTGGCGGGGCCTCAGGAGGTTGACTGCGGAGGGCAGGGGCTGCAGAGATGCAGCTGCTGCCTGGGCTCTCACAGCGCCTGTGAGGTTTAGGCAGGTACTTTGCCTCTGAGCCGTCTGTAGAATGGGGTGGCAGTGGTGGTTTCAGCAGACTCCGGGAAGCATGTCAGACTGGTCACAGGAGGCAGATGGTAAATGTAAGCTAATGAGTATTGGTGCAATATCATCACTAATGAATCTCAATAGTTTTTTTCTACTAAGGCTGTATAGTAGCCTTGGAATCCTACTCAGCACAGCCCCCTGGCAGCAGGGCCTTTGAGAGCTGGCATGGTCAAGAGAACCTGATCGGCCTTACTAGTCTGGTTGGAGTACTCAAGAGAACACTTCCCTCATATAGCTCTTTGTATCTGGGGGTTGTTCAAGATTGTGGGATAGCTTTTTCAGGGCCCTTGCCTTTGGCAGGGTGGGGACGTGTACGGCTGCAGTCCAGACCCAGAACTTTAGGGCTGAAGGGGCCTTTTCACCATGTGGGGCTAGGAGCTGAGCACAGCGTCAGCAGCGTGAGGGTCTCTAGTGCTGGGCAGCAGAGCCCAGAGAGAGCCCCTACTGGTATGACTTCAGTGTAAAAGCTGGGGGATACCAGATTCTTAACAGAAGACTTAAGGCAGGCACGGTGATGTCTGCTCTTTGACCATTGCAGTATGAATTAGTAAAACTGAAGTGATTATGCTTCCTTTAAAAGCAATAATGTACTTATTGAAGAAAATTTGGAAACTACAGAAACTACTTATGATTTTCCATTAACATTTGAACATGTCATTTTTAATGCTGTTTTAAATATGTAGCAAATGTACCATTTAATTTAAAAGAATACTAGGTAAGCATTTTCTCCTGTCCTTAAAAAGCTCTTTTAAACAGCTTTAAAATACTGTATAGAGGTACGTAATTTTCTGAATAATTGGAGTTATATTTACAACTTTTCACTCTTTATGAAAGGACTGGCCTATTTTGGTGTTGGGCTCCTTCCTGAGTGTGACTTCCAGCTCAGTGGCTCAGAGTTCAGGTTGAAGACTTGAGTCCTGGTTGTGTGTGGTCTTGGACCAGTTACCATGTATCTAATGAATACTTAGTTTTGTCATCTAAAAAATGAAAATAGTAGTATTTGCCTCAGAGACTATTTGGGAGGATCTAGTGTGCATGTTGGTAATGTGGATATTGTGTAGTGTCCCAGGATATTCATGTTTTTAGCCTCTTGGCTCTTACTTTGTACTGTTGCCGCAAAAGATGATGCTCACTTATCTTTCATGCAGTGTAAGCGTATCTGGAAAGACAGCAAAGTATAGCTGTTTCCATTTCAAAAGCAATCAGATGCTTGAGCTAGCAAACAAGGCCTGCGCTAGCTTCCAGCTGCAGTTACACAGTTTCACAGCGGGCGTGGTTCCCTCGGAGCACCCAGAGGTGGCCTTTGGTAGTCAGCAGTTGTGCTGTGGCTGCACTGCCAGGCTGGGTGGCAGGTGGCTTGGAGCCAGCAGCTGGGGCTCAGGAAGTGCCTTCTTGGTCTCTCCTTAATCTCTTGCAGAGTCTGTGGGTCCTCGATTGCACTGTGGGGTGCCTCAGACTGCAGTGTTGGGAGACTGAACCCCTTGGTGTTTTTCTGCCGTGAGCTGGGTTGAGGACATGTTAAGCAGGTAGGGTAGCTCCTCTGGTTTTGCTCCGGGTGGTACCTGTGGCATGGGGTGGTTCTGAGTAGTTCTGACTTCACTGCTGGAGTATCTGCCCACTCAGTTTGTGAGATGCAGGACTTCACCTGGTCTGGTGCCTCATTTTCTTCTCAGCAGTGGGCTTAGAACCAATGCAGAGTCCCAAGTTAAGTATTTTTTCTGTGGCTTAATTACTGCAAGCTTCTGGTACCTAAGCCCTTTCTTTCTTTCTGTTCTGCGGGGAAGAGAAGATTGTGGCGTTTCTCCTTTGAGTGGCCCCAGGACCTTTGCATGGCATTTGCAGTGTGCTTGGGTTTGCTCTACCTGGGTGAAAGAGTGTTGTGCCTCCCAGCACTCACAAAGGCACCGTCTGGTCACCCTTCAGTGAGGCTGACTGGCCCTGGGACGTCACCTGCTCCAGGATTTTATGTGGCTCATTCCAGGAGGGAAGGGGAAAGAAGGCTTACGTTTGCTGTGAGTGGAATTCATGTAGATCTGAGTTCTGCATTGATTCCTAAGCTACAGAGCCCTTCTGCCCTGGCTGTTTTGTGAATGTTAGTTGGTCTTAACCTTAACATTTTTGGTTGAGTTGGCATTGGCCGTCTCAGGAAGCTCACAGCTCCTGCTCCTTTTCCAGGAGAGTGTGCCCCCTCCTCTGTCTGTAGCTGTCAGGCGCCCCCTCCCTCTGAAGCATATTCTCCTGGGGCCTTGCCTGGCCTTCCTTTAACTGAGCCCGCAGCTTCATTCACAGCCCCTGTGTAGAAAGATAGGCACATCGATAGGTCCCTGCCCAGAGTGGGAGAAACGGAGGCAGGCTCCAAAAGCAGCTTACGGGCAGCCCTAGAAAACAAAGGGTTTCATTTACAGTTTCAGTGCTTTTCCTTCTTTCGAGCCTTGATTTAAAAAAAGCAGCCTTGAAGACCTGCTTCTGGGTTTTCTAATTTGTGCAGGTATTAGTTTCCTTGTAACATAATTAAAAATAAATAAAAATGATTTATAATTAGCTCATTTACTGTATCAGTTAATGGATGCTTTAAAGAGGATCATCGATCCCCCAAAATAGTAGAAGCGGTACAGTCATTTCCTCATTATGCTCTACTTGTGATTTGCTTAGCAACCTGCTCTTCCTAGTTAAAGTTCAATACTAATCCAGACCCCGTCAGTTCAACGCAGTGGTGTCTGAATCAGTTGTTTTGGTGTAATTGCATCAATGCATGTTATAAAAGCTACAAAATTGCAGTAGCTAACTCCAAATATTTTCACTAAGGCATTTTTTTTTAAGCAAAAAATGCATAGTGAACACTGTGGAGCTGAGGAGAGGGAACTTTGATTTCTGAGAAACCACTAGTTTTCAGGATTTTGAAGGAAGAGTTAGAGGAGGAGAGGGAGAGAATAAATGAACGGTTAATTATAGTTTCCAGTGTTTTCTGTCGCATTTAGGTTGTAATGGAAAAAAGACTGGGAACTGAACTTACATGCAGTTTGTTAAAATCACTTTTTCCCTAGCATTCAGAATTGATGAGATTAATGGGGCATTAAAGGTAAACTGAGGCACATAATTAACATGGGCAGAGCTGCAGACCTGAGAGTTGAGAGTTCTGAAATTTCAGTGAGTTGGGAAAACAGGAAGCGCCAGTTCTTCAGAGTGTGGCTCATACTCAGTGAGTTTAAGGTGCTGAAACAACTTTTTTTCTGTTTGTTTGTTTGTTTGTTTGTTTGTTTGTTTGTTTGTTTGAGACAGAGTTTCGCTCTTGTTACCCTGGCTAGAGTGCAATGGCGCGATCTCGGCTCACCGCAACCTCCGCCTCCTGGGTTCAGGCAATTCTCCTGCCTCAGCCTCCTGAGTAGCTGGGATTACAGGCACGCGCCACCGTGCCCAGCTAATTTTTTTTGTATTTTTAGTAGAGATGGGGTTTCACCATGTTGACCAGATGGTCTCGTTGTCTTGACCTCGTGATCCACCTGCCTCAGCCTCCCAAAGTGCTGGGATTACAGGCATGAGCCACCGCGCCCGGCCTTTTTTTTTTTTTTTTTTTGAGATGGGGCCTTGCACCATTGCCCAGGCTGGAGTGCAGTGGTTCAATCACCACTCACTGTAGCTTCGAATCCTGGGGCTCAGCCTATCCTCCCACATCAGCCTCCTGACTAGCTGGGACTGCAGGCTTAGGCCAACCCTCCTGGCTTGAAATTTCTTGTAACCAGATCGGAGGAGGGCATGTTCATTTTTGTGACATTTCCTTTCCCTTAAACATTGAGTGAAATCTGACCTTTGACCATCACTTTGCTTAAAAAGAAGCTATTGGATTTAAAATCTAGGGGAACGTCCTAGACAGGCAAACCCGAAGCATGCTCTGTGTGTTCCCCACACGGAGTCTAGCATTATGAAGTATTTGCTGTGTTTCTTTGGCTCCTCTGTTCTTTCTAAAGTGTTTTGTTTTACATACAGTGTCCTGGCTTCAGGGCTGTGGCCTTTGCCTTTGTGCCCCTTAGTTCCTTTGTCCTTTATACCTACTGCAGTGTAGCTGCCTGTCCTCCTTGGGTTGACTACGAAGAAGTCACCTTTGAACAACTTAGAAATTGTGTTTTGTAGGGAAGGCAGGGCAGAGCCTTGGGGCTGAGATGGGGGAGGAGCCAGCTCTGCCCTGGGAGGCATAGGAAGCGCCCTGGCCTGGGTGAGGCAGAGTGCGGTGGAGTTGCTTCACCTCTTTGGCCTCAGCTTCAAAAGCAGTCAGTCCACCCTGGCTTTGGCTTTAATTCAAATTTAGACAAACTTGAAAACCAGTTAATCCCATTAGGTCATCTTCTAAAGCTGAAAATCATCCCCTGAAATGGGTCACCTGTTTTCATCAATAGCTTTATTGGCTATGGAATAATAGAGTTTTGTTCTCTAACTGTAGGATCCTTCTTCTGCTCTTGAAATAGCTCAGTAACTTGGGTCTCATAAATATGTACAGCAAGCATATATACCAGATACTAAAATACAAGAACATTGCTGATCTTGCTTTTTAGTACTAAAAGCAGAAAATCGGGAATTTACTAAATTGAGAAATTGGTCATTGCCTTACCATGGGTTTGAACTCTTACAAGGTAGTGATTATAAATGAGAGTGATCTTTTGTTTTTCAATGAACTTTATTCTCTATAATTTTTAGTCAAAATGTACGCTAGGAAATAGTATTTCTGAATTCTGTTTTCTAGTAGTTTCCTGATTACAATGAAAAATCACTGAAAAACTCTGCTGTCACTATTTCCTTTTTTCTTAAGATAATCAGAAACTGAATCATTGAGGGCTTGCTCCATGGCGATTGTCAGGAAGCTGCCCTGCTCTGTGTGGGGCAGGAGCCTTGCCAGTGTCCCAGGATTTCACTTCATGGAGACAAGCGTCAGAGGCTTGCTTCGTTCATAGATCCCGCTCCTTTTCTACACCACAGCCAACTCCAAATGGTGACAAAATCTAAGATGAGGCTGAAAGTCACCACGGAGCAGTTGAAAGCGTTGCTCCCGGTTCTGGGTGCAGTGTTCCAGGCGTTGTGTCCTTTGGCCCCACCTCAGTTTGTTTAGCTCCTCAGCTGAGAATGAGATTTGTATCATACAGGAGTTTCTGAGGCCACTAACAGCCCCCAGCTGGAGAGCAGCAGCCTAATGTGTCAGGAGTAGGGGGCAAGACCAGAAGGCTGTGTGCGATCTTCTTCCCGAAAAAGCCTCCTGAGAAAGCCCTCCCAGGCACTTCCCAGGTCTCACTGGCGCCTGAGGCTGCAGGGAGGGTAGTCAGGCCGCCTTTTGGTTGGCACTGCTTCCCGAGGTGTTGCCAGCCTTTCCCTTGGGGAGGGGACTGATGGCGTGCCTTGGGGGCAGCAGGGCCCTGGAGCTGCCTAGGGTTGTCACTGTGTCCTACTTGCTTTGAGATGCCACCTCTGATCCACTGTAGAGGGGTTTATTGTTTGATGGTCAATGCGTAGAACTTTCTTTGATTTGGAGACTGAACACTAGTGAGCAGAACTGAAATTGAGCTCTAAAACGTATTGATGACTGGTCTGTGGATGGGAGACTTTAGTGTGGTTTTATGTATACGTCTTGACAGCTGTAAATTCCCTGGAGGTTTGGTATGTCAGAACGTAAGAAGAAATTTACTCTATTTTGTTGAGTAGAAATGATTAAAAGTTTTCATTGATATACTTCTGCAGCAGACTTTTGGAAAATTGAATCAGTGGGTGTATTGAGTATTTGAAGTCATAGATGAGTAAAGGAGGTGTGTTGTAGCTGATGCTGGCGACATGGCCTGTGGTCAGCAGGGTTAATCTGTGAAGGTATGTCTGCAGCTTCCTCAGACAGTGAAAAGTCCTGGCAATGTTAGTATTGAATGAGATCATCCAAAATACTTAGTGACTGTTGATACTTTTAAAGGGATAGTTGGCCATTTAAGTGGTTTCTGCTAACAAATCAAGTTATTCAGTGCAGAGGTAAAATATTTTCAGCACATTAATTTTAGGTGTTATCTTAAGAGAATGCACATGAGCAGTGACAACAAGGTCAGCAAAATACCTTAGCAAAACTCGATGAATTTATTCCATGCACAGCAAGTGCTGTCCTGGGCACTGGAGGTGGAGCAATGAACAGTTGGGTCCATCCACAGATGGCCTCCAGAATCGTCCGGCTGCAGGGAGGCTGAGGGGCTGGGGAGGCCACTGGGTGGGCACGGCAGGGCGGTGTCCTCATGTGGGTAGATTTGGCTGGGCTGCTCTTACTGTGCACTTTTTCTCAGCTTGGTCAGTGTTCCACCTGGCCTCCACCTGTCACCCTCTGAGGGCCTCACAAAGGGCCTACCAAAAAGCAGCCTGGGGGCTTTTCTGGTCAGCCCAGAGGTCGTTATGATGACGGTTGGTACTGTCCCGAGGCCATCATCAGGTTCCCACTCCTCCTCATGGGCAGTTCTAGAGTCATGTGGCACCTGGCTGGTCCCTGCTCTCTTGGAAGAAGGGCCGTGGGGCACTTCGCTGGACCTTCTTGTACGACTTCCTCATCTAAGAGGCATGGCTGGGCTGGTCCCTCAGCAGTGTCCCTTCTGTTCTGAGGAGGCAAAACAAAAATATTCTTGGCTCTTATTATCTAATATTTGTTACAGCATTTGCTCACTTTTAGGTCCATTTTGTTACAGATTTCAGACAGGTGTGGCTATTAATGTATCTTATTGTTTGGACACAATGCCAAGGCCCAGAGACCTGTATTCCCCTGAGCACCACTTCTGCTAAGAGCATGGGCAGGCCATGCTTTGTCATTAATCTCTCCTGATTTAGGGGAGGAATACCTAGCCACCCCCTCTTACATCTGCGAGTGAACAGATACCGTGTTACGCAGATTTTGTGTGTCTGAGGCAGACTGCAGCAAGTGTTACCTCCGTGCTCTTCCTTTCCTGGAGGATGGAGCGTGTCTTAATAGTAGGGGATGCCCCTGAAGGTGGAGAATGTGGCTATACAGGTCCTGAAACCTATTTAATGTTACTGTTACTTCAGGTACAGCTTAAAGTTGACAGTACATTCTACTCTGCAGGTGGAAACCTGGAGTGACATTTTGGCAAATTGGAATGCCCTGTTCACAGTATGCTTTAATGAGTTAAATTTGGGGGATGTGGATAGAGTTTTAGCATGCTAGCTTTGGCTTTCTTCCATGACTTTGGGCCAATTATTTAATAATTTCAAGCCCGCATCTTTATTAGAATCTCTCTAAATTTCCCTACTCCTGTTATTATCCTCAGAACAGGACTACAAGGTGCAGGAGGCCACGTGGCATAGTGGTTTAGGTGGACAGACTTCCCAGTGCTGTTCTCATGGATAGCCCAGTGCTGTCTCCACCCTCCTTGTACCCCTACCCACCAGCCCCAACAGCTGCCACCAGCTCCACAGTGACAGTGATAGTGACTGGTGAAGGTGAAGGGGTCCACTCAGACACTGTTGCTGATGGAGAGAGGCTGGCCTGTGGCTCTTCCCTGGAGTGGATGTTAACCTGCTTACTTGGCATATCTAGTCCTGCTTACTTTACCAAGTGGTAGGAAATTTTAGGTAACACCTCAGACTTTAAAGAGGCCTACTGAGCTGGTAGAAAAGATAGTTAAATGCCTAGTATGTAGTTGGTGGTCAGTAATTGTTGAAAAGATAGAAGCTTTACTTCCAAGTTCTTGTAGTTTGATCAGTTTGGAAAAATTATTTTAATGTTGCATGATCCTTTTAGGATTCATTAACAGCTGGACTGGTGGCTATCTGAATTGGGACCATGCTTGGGGTGAGGTTTTTTTCTTATTTTTAAAAATGAAATGTGATAGATAAAATTAGGCTCCAGGGATGGCTTGATTTGCAGGTGCTTCGTGAGCAAGGGTGCCCAGCATGTATTTGCTACTACTGAAGTCTCGTGTGTGCTTGTAACCTAGCCTTAAACCCTCTATGGATGGTTTGGAATGCTTACTCCAAATGACTTTTTTGGCGAGGTGGGAAGCGGTGATACTCCAGGTGAGAGACAGTTGAAATTAACCTTACACAAGAGCCGAACCGTAGACTGATGCGGGGCCACTCACCTTTGGACTCACCACTGGGAGGTCACGTAAGAGGTGCTACATGCTTCCACTTTGCCAGCTATTGGCTGGCCCTGTTTTGTCTTCTGCTGTTGCTTTATTAATCAAACTTAGAATGGAAGTAGGTGAATTTGATTCATTGTAATTCCTAGGATTCTTAGAATGGAAGCAGGCCAGTTTGATTTGTTATAATTCCTAGGATTGGATAATTTGCCTTCCCCTCTCTCCATCTTTAATTAATCCCTTAAAAGAGAATGAGGGCACTTTTCCCACAGTGATTGGTGTAGGCCTTGGCCTTAACTCCTGACAGCCTGGTGCCACTGGCCACAGGGCTGACCTCAGCTCTTGGAGCCGCCGGGGTGAAAGGAGATCAGCACCTTTGAGGTGGTGGCATGAGGCATCTTCCAGGCCGTGCTCCTGGTGCTTGAAAACACTGCTTTGGAGCTTGGTTAAGAGAGAGGGGCCCTACTTACTCAGGTCCCACAGGCATTTGGGTGTTAACCTCCTTGTTGGCCTCTTAAGGAGAAAATACTTGAGTACTGAATTAGATTGGCTTTCTACCTCCAGGGACCCTGTTTCTCTCTGCTGAGACTGTGGTGGGTGAAATTTGGATTTAGTGGATGGTCACCAGGTAGCTTGGGCAGACCTGGGCTGCTGGGACCCTGAGGACTCACGTGCCTTTTTTCCTGTTCACGTGTTCCTTCCCCACATCTTGGCCCATCTCAGGCCCTACCATGCTCCTTAGCGTGAGGCACTCAGGGAGGTGCCAATGGGGCCCTGGGGCACACACTGGAGCTGGGTCCCGCCCTCAGAACTGTGCCTGACTGTGCCACATTCATGGGAAAGCTGCTTTCACACTTCCTGGATGGAATTCTCTCATTTTTTCCATGTAAAGTCCCTGAGGTGATTTTTTCGGATAAGTCTTCAATGGCCAGTTGTAAATTTATTAATGTTTGATATTGACAAAATTCAGTTGTTTAGTGGTGCTAAGTCAGACTTTGTAATTTTGTTGGACACAGTTTTCATTTCATTTTATACTTTCAGAGGAGAAACGAAACTGAATTTAAGTGGTCAGGAATATGTTTGAGTGTTATCCTGATGTAAAAACAGGAAATGTGGTGAGGTTTCATTGTAACTCTAGGATGTTTTCTCTTTTGTCCATTAGACTACATGAGGAAATAATTGACTTTTATAACTTCATGTCCCCTTGTCCTGAAGAAGCAGCTATGAGAAGAGAGGTGGTGAAACGGATTGAAACTGTGGTTAAAGACCTTTGGCCGACGGCTGATGTGAGTATGTTTTTTGGGGTTCTATGCTGCATGTCACCTGCAAGTAAATGTAAATGCCTTGTGGTTGTGATGTGTAGGCTGGGTCCACACAGACCTGTTTCTCGTTGGCCCAAGGCAGCAGTTCTCCAGGTGTGGATTGAGAAGGCCAGCGTGGCCTGGAATGCTAGGAATGCATGGCTCCCGGTACACCTGCACCTGCTGCCTCAGACACCTGAGGTGGCCTGGCCATCTGTGTGATGTACTGGTGTATACTCAAGTGCGAGGACCGTCGGCTAAGGGATTTGTTTTGGGGGTGGGGTGGGGTGGGGGGGGGTAATGTGATTGTTTCTCTTAAATTCACCTTAAATTTAGAAATTTCACCCTGTCCCCTACTCCTGCTTCCCCCCTTCCACCACACATGGTAGCATATAATGTGTTCATTTTTGTAAAACCATCACACGCCACTCTTGCAGTGCAGAAACAAGTGCTTTTTGACATGTGGAGTGGGACCTTCTGGAATGCTTGGTGCAGGTGGCGTGAAGCCTGCCCCCGGGGCTGGACTCAGTGGACCAGTGGGGCTGACTCTGCCCCAGCTGTGAGGGGCATGTGTGCTCTTGGTGGGTAGTGGGCAAAGACAACCCAGTTTCTTCTCCTTTTTAAAAACGATACATATTTTTGGCTTTAAACTTCAGAGCCCTAGGACAAAGCCCTGCTCCGCCCCTTAGCTGTGGGTTTAAGAAGAGGTTGCAGGGTTTGAAGCTAGCTCTGAAAAGTCCTCAGCTTTGGGGGTTTATAGGCTGAGGACAAAACTTGTTTCACCTCTTAATTTAATTTTGAGTTTTAAAACATTCCTTTTTGGGGCATGTCTTTAACTTAAAGGGAATTTTCTGACTGATTGTTACGTGGTCCCTTCTATCAGTTTCCAAGGTGGTTTTATTTTTTACCCAACGGTATAGTGAGACCTTTCTTTTCGTAAGAAATAATGGTAGTGTGACTGCTTGGATTGTGGTATACATTTTAAGGCAATCACTCTTTCTTTCAGGTACAGATATTTGGCAGCTTTAGTACTGGTCTCTATCTTCCAACTAGGTGAGTACCTGACTGCAGGGGATGGGCTAGTGTCTGTGCTTATTTGGGGGCCGGTATGTGTCTGTGCAATATTAAGGGCTACAAATAGATTCTTCGTAATTGAGTCTAAGGTTAGAAATGCTAGCTAAAAGAAAAGACTGTGGTTACAGAGGGAAAAGTGGCAGAAAATAAGATTTAATTTAGTGTTATGATGAATTCGTTGCTTTGCATTTTTTCTCTCACACTTAATTTGTTGGGGCGCACAAATGCTGAATGCTGGATGCTGGAAACGTGAAGAAGACACGTGGGAGAACTGTAGGAAGCCAACGCAATAGAAAGCATTCTGCTGATACTTTAGGACATGTGTTTGAAAAATCGGTCTTATGTTTTAATGAAGATTCAAGCAAAATTCTGTTTCAGTAGTATTTTCTAAGGATTTTTACCTGATAGGAAAATGATAGTATTTTCTCATTAAGGATTCTTGATGTCCAAATAAATTTCCTGTGCACTGTCTCATTAAAAGTTTAACTTCTATTAACCCACTGCTAGTTAGCATTTGGAGGCTGAAGAGGCTATAATCTCAGGATTTGGGGGTTGATGTTGGCAGGGACAGTGGGTAACTAAACAGGTTCAGGGTCCACAGGAATGATCCAGTGTAGGTAGTGCCAGCGTAGGTACTGGGAGAGCGGGGCTTCAGCCTGGTGTGGGGGCAGGCATTTTCATCTGAATTCCCTCACCCACCTAGCGCCGTTGGTCGAATAATTTAATCTTCTTGCTTTCCATCTTATTCCATACATATGGAAGTCCTCCTGTATGTCACGAACTGCATTTCACCTCCTTATGGCCATAGCCTAGTGAGATTGTGTCTTGGCATTTGGGGGAGATGCAGGCACATGTGCCTTGGTGCTTATCCTCCCCACATGAATGTGTAGGTTGTTGCAAGGGGAGCAGTGGCTGACGTGCATTTTCTTCTGTCAGTGACATAGACCTGGTGGTCTTCGGGAAATGGGAGCGTCCTCCTTTACAGTTGCTGGAGCAAGCCCTGCGGAAGCACAACGTGGCTGAGCCGTGTTCCATCAAAGTCCTTGACAAGGCTACGGTGAGTACTGGCTTCAGCCCCTCCACCCGGCAGGAGCCTTGTCCCAGCCCAGGTGGCCGCAGGATGTGCCTGTGTCACGAGCTTGTGATATTTTACACAGTTATTGGCTGCAGTTTTGAAGATTAATCTACTTCTGGCGTAGACAGGTGTATTATGTTTTTGTTTTATAGTCATGATCACCAACTGAGAACTTGTTTAGTGACAGTCTGAACTTTTAGAATTGTGAGCCCATTAAACTGTGCTTGGAATGAAAATATATGATTGTGTCTACTTGTGTAAGGATGAATAGGAAAGGAGGTTCATATCTGGAATGGGACACTGACATTCTGGTGCTGCCCATTTTGGAGTGTGTGGCTCATGACTAAACCATAGTTTTTATGATTCTCATTTGCTAAGTTATATTCAAGAGGAACAACTTAGCGGTCCCTTTTGTTGTTCCAAAAAATGTACGTATATGAAAAGCCTCTTTGGGGGAAGTTTGAAGATGAGACTGTGTCTGGTGTGTACTTGCTAAGGTTTATGTCAGTCCCAGATGATATCCCTCAGGGACTGTGAGGTGCTTGCCTGTTGTATGGCAGTGCTTGGCTCACCTGTGCTACCCGCTAGCATTTCATTTTAAAAGTTGTGTTTCAGCTTAAGTGGTGCATGATTTACATCCTCATAGTGTTTAGCAGAGTGTAAGTTAAGGCAGGAGCCTCCTGCCTGTGTGGTGTTAGGGGAGGGGACATTCAGGTTTTCTCATCGTCACATGCTTTTGATTGGGGCTGGGGGCGAGTTTTAAAACGTGATATATACACTGAAAAGTGCACACGTACCAGGTGCACCTTTTGCTGAAAGTTAACGAAGTACACATGCCCACGTCACTGTCATGTGGGCTGGAGTGAGCAGGCAACACCAGAGGCCCCCTCCAGGCCCAGGTTCCAGAAGAGGCTGTTGGCTCTTCTCGTTAGCCCGAGACAAGCTCTGGCTGGCCACTTTCTCAAATGCTTACAGGCCTTGTTGCACTTAGCTCTCCCAGCCACTCTCATCAGCAGACACTGATGCTGTTCACATTTTACAGCTGAGGAAACTTGAGGTGTAAAGAGGTGAGGCAGCCCAAGGTGGGTCGGCGGCAGTGCGAGGCAGCACCTGTGTTTAGCCCAGGCCACTGCTGTCTGCTGCTCCTGTGTGTGCGCCAGGGGGCAGCTGGGATGTGGGTGGGAATACTGACAGGCGACCTCCTTTGGAGTAGGGGAACTGAGGTCTGGCTGTCCTGAGGGCACACAGTAGATTGAGCAGTTGTTGCCATAACTGCTGAGTCCCAGTGACCTCATTACTGTGGCGTGTTGGCTACTAAGTACCTTTTCCTCTGTTGCCTGAGGTCCAGTGTAGACTGTTGGGAGAGGCTGAAGCCTGCCACTGCTCATTTCCCAGGCCTGTCGTGGGCACGAGAACCCGGGGGAGGGCTGTGTTTAAGGAGAAAGCTTGTCTGTTTCAAACAATAACCCCAAACTGAATGTTACAGAGTTACCCCCATCTCCAGGATCTGGGGTTCCTGTCAGTGAGTGTGTGCAAGTATAGGGCGGGAGAGTGCCAGGAGCCACTGTGGGGAGGAGTCCATGAAACGGAAAGGAAGCTGCTTCTTGAACTCTGGGTGTCGGGGAAGACATAGCCATTGAGTGTTGACTTCTGAAGCAGTTTCTCATGAGTCCTTTGGGAATGTATTTTGTTTCTCTGCCTTCTTAGAACGTACTGGCCTCAGGGCTTACCCTTCCTGGTGGTCGCAGTGGTGTCCAGGTGACTCTGGCCCCACTGGCCTGCCCTTACACACTGAGTCCTTGTTGTTTGCCTTCAAGTATAGACTTTAAAGCCCAGAATAGATGTGTATTGAATGCACTGTCCCTGTCTTGCCTTTCACTAGCATTTAAACGTTTCATTAGACCCTGATTGTTTTGGTTAAAGGAACTCCTCTTTTAATTTTTTAAGGCTGAAGGAAACATTGTCTTTATCTTCTGGAAGAACACAATTTTACCGGTGGGGTGGAGGGTGGGGTGTGAGTGTGTCTGGACAGTTGCTGGAGCAGCTTTTGAGCACCTTTCGGTGATAGTTTGTTGGTGAGAGAGAGTATTTCAAAAAAATCGCCTTTTATTTGCTGAATTTTTTAGGGGAAAAATTTTTTTAGTAAAATTGTCTTAAAGAGTGAAAACCCAAAGTATAACTGTTTGGAGAAACAGTAACAGTATAACACACAGTTTAAAAAATGGCTTTGAAGTTACATTGAATGATTTCAAAAATTCTACCAAATAGAAGTGGGGGGCCAAGCACTTCTCCCCACCCTAGCACACAGGGTGCGTGTGGCAGGGACTCGGTTGGTCTCCTGTTCCCTGTTGGCTCCCTCCCCTCCCCTCTCTGATGTTTGGTCACCTCTGGTGCTGATCCAGGGCTGCAGGGGCTGGGCAGAACATGGGCCCTGGCTGTGAGGGGCTGGGGCCTGGGGGTCGTCCTGGGTTCAGGGACTGCTGATACTGACACATGTTCTCTGACCCCCTTTCATTACTAAGAAAAAGCCCCACATCTCTCTACAGCTTTGGCAGCATTTTCATGCCCGACTGTGGAGAGTACTGCATATTAAAGCATTTTTTAAAATGAAATCTTTACAGGTACCAATAATAAAGCTTACAGATCAGGAGACTGAAGTGAAAGTTGACATCAGCTTTAACATGGAGACGGGCGTCCGGGCAGCGGAGTTCATCAAGAATTACATGAAGGTACTGTGCTTGGTGGCCCAGCGTGGCGAGAGTGCAGGACTGGAGTGCGTTCACGCGGCGGCCTTGCTCCTTCAGATGCTTACAGCTTTCAGCTGCCCACAGGAGTCTTTCATAATACAGCCTACACTGAAATTATTTCTCCTACAATATTGTTTCTAGAGATATGTTGAAATAGCCGTTTTTAAAATTTGCTTGCTTTGAGTAACCGTTATTTTGGAGAGCTTTGTTAAAATACTCTTTCTAGTTATTACAAAGAGACTTTGCTTCTAGCTCAGTGTGCCTCATTTGCAGGTTTTGCGCAAGGGTCCATTGGAAGTTGATAAATTATGATGTGGCTTGGGTACACTCACTTTGGGTGGTCTCAGTGCCTGAGAACGGGCAGAGAGACTTGGTTGAGCTGACGTATTTGGGACTCTGACCAGGTGCATGGTTTTAAATGGTGGTCGCGACTCCTGTTACAGTAGAGGCTGCGCAGTCCTTAGCAGGGGCAGACGTACACCTGGGTGGTCGTGACCTCTGTTACTATAAAAACTGTGCAGTCCTCAGCAGGGCAAATCCTGTTATGGTAAAGGCCGCACAGTCCTTAGCAGGGGCAGACCCACCCCCGCAGTCTGGTCCTGTCTTGTTCCATTTTCAAGGGCCTTGCCCTACAGGTTCCCTGTTTCCCCCTTGTCACCTGGGCTGAAGGAGCATGTCTGCCCCCAGCACAACATGAACAGCAGTAGCCAGGCTTTCCCTCCCTCCCGCCATCTCCTGCCACTCTGATTGGCACCCTCACTCCACTTGCCTGCTCGAGAGGCCCCCACTGTCCTCACAGCCTGCGTAGCAAGCACATAAATACTTGAGTGAACACGCTGGTCACTCCCTGAGCTCCTTTGTGCCTGTGCTCCTTTCTTCATGGCGGGGCTACACCCCTGTTGAGTTGTATCCTGGGGAGGGTGCCACAGTCTTGATTTTCATAAATCCCTCAGGGGATTAATTCTTAGCATCCCCCAACCGAAGTTTGAGACTGAGTGGCTGAAAGCCTTCAGATGGGCGAGAGGATTGATGAAACGTTCCTTTCTATCATGTGTAATTTGCTATGTGAAATCTCTTTGAAAGTATGCTAATTACTCAGTAAATCTTTTTCTTTTGAAATTTACAGAAATATTCATTGCTGCCTTACTTGATTTTAGTATTGAAACAGTTCCTTCTGCAGAGGGACCTGAATGAAGTTTTTACAGGTGGAATTAGCTCATACAGCCTAATTTTAATGGCCATTAGCTTTCTACAGGTATGTATGCTTTCTTGAGACTGTTTCTGTTGAGACGTGTAAGAATGGACTCTTCCATCCAGTTACCTCGTGGGTTCCAGCAACCTTTGCTCTCCTTGCACTATTGTGTTTTAATTTGATAGAGGTTGATTTTTCTGATTCTTGTAATAAAACCTTCTTGATCAGTGCATCTTTCTGGATGCTCCTTTGTAGCTCACTTTGTACTGGGTGTGACTGTTAGGGCAGGGGTGCCCATCTGGCTCTGTGAGTCCAGAGTGTACATCAGTCCAAGCCCAAGGAATCCTCTATATTTAGAAATGTCCATTTCATGGTAAGCAATGAACATTTCTTGGTGCTTGTTTGTGGTTTATGTAGAAAAAAAATTTGTCTCAGAATACAGTTGAGTACCACATATGAGAAAAGGATTTACAAGAGAGCCTTTTCAGACCGATGAAACATCATTATTTTGTCTCAAATTATATATGGTACTTATTTTGTTGAGTTACATGGAAAATCTATCAATTGAAAACCCACGGTAAGTGTTTAAGAAAAGTATTATTAAATGCTGTGTTGTATTGATAAACTATACTTAACTTTTTAAACACATAAAATTGTCTCCAATTGAAACAGTAATTATTCCATTTACATTTTCTTGAGTGAAGAATTCTGTTCTTTGCAAAATCTTGCCCATATCATTTAGCTACATAACTGTATTTCTCCATGTTTACCATTAATATTGTATTTGTGATTGTGCTTAGCGAGCTGTTTATGTCCATGATTTGGTAATGTTCTCATTATCATGAATGCTATAATAGTAGAACCACTGGGTAACCACCTGTGATGATCGCAGCTTCCTTGGTCTCTCTTTGCAGAGATGCTTTAAGAGTAGTGAAAATGGAGTTCTATGTCTGTTTTTTTATAGTTGTACTTTCCTCTCTGGCATGTGGCCCTTTTCTTCCATAGTTTTTGGACATTATTTTGAGCTAAACACGGGCTTCTGTTCTTTACTGATACACTCCTGAATTGAACTATTTCTGTAGCCTTGTAGTAACAGCTGCTACTTAATACTTTGATCATGCATGTGCCATGTGCCAGGCCTGGGCCCAGGGCTTTCTGCCACCCGCTCAGAGGGTCCTTTGAGTGATCCTGTGACCCCACGGGAGGCCACCATAGTATGGGTGGGATTGCTGTGTTCACTGCCATGTCCCTGTGCCTTGTCCAGTGCCCAGAGCCCATCCTGCCTCAGCACTGCGACTGTGGCAACATCTGAGTTTCTTGACTAAGTGAGGGGAAGAGGCCCACCCTAGCACCAGACAGGCTTTTGGATATGTGATTCTGGCTAAAAGACAAGGAATAAGGAAGGGAATAAAGGTGAGGCCAGAATCGGAATCCTCTTGTGTGGTGGAAGCATGCAGATAACTCCAGGATTCTTCTGAACCCTAAAAACATTTGTAGGCTTTTGAGCTGTAGCTTCTCCTGGCACTCTGTGTTATAAATATTTTCAAGCACCATGCTTCTCTGAGGGCTTTCTCTCATGTGGCCTTGACCATCCTTTCTAGTTGGCACTGTACGATAACAATTCTCTATGATGGTAATGGCCATCTCTGCACGGTCCGGCAGGGGGCCAGGCGCCACACGTGGCTACTGAGTATTGCAGTGTGGCCGGTGAGAGCAACAGGCTGGATTTTTAAATAGTTTGTTTTAATTCATTTAAATAGACGTGTGGGCCATGCAGGTCTGGACAGCTGAGAGGTGTGGTGGACAGTGGTTTAGTTGGGAACAAGTGCAGTGCCTGCTTTTGAAGATGGTGTGGCACTGAACTGAGAGTGGTGCTGATGTGTGACAAGCAGGATGGAAGCTTGCTCTAAATATTATGATACAATACTAATTACCTGTACACAGCTGAAATCAGTTCTTTCACTTTCTGGTTTTATGTGATACTGCAATACTGTTTGGTCTAACACTGACCCCTGTTGGTTGTACTTCAGCATAACAAAATTAGGATGATGAGAATCTGAAATTACATCTACCATCCGGGTGACTAAGCTTTGCCGAATGTGATCAACTTATTTGCCATTATTTGGCAACTGTGGTTAATCAGTTATCTGTGTTTGCAGGAAGTTTGCTCTAGGGATTACCAATTTCAAAAATGAAGCTATACTAAAATTCAGATTAGGCCGTTGTATTCCTTTTGAACACTCCTCGTTGAAGAGGCTGCTGTTCAGGCTTCCTTGTGGTGCTGGTGAATGAGTGGGTGCCACTCACTGGTGTTTCCTGAAAGAGGCTGCTAGACAGTGGACTTTGTTGCATGCTGTTTTCTTTAGAACATGCCATGAAACCATACAACTTGTGGGTGCATTGCTTTTACAGTTGCATCCAAGAATTGATGCCCGGAGAGCTGATGAAAACCTTGGAATGCTTCTTGTAGAATTTTTTGAACTCTATGGAAGAAATTTTAATTACTTGAAAACTGGCATTAGAATCAAAGAAGGAGGTGCCTATATTGCCAAAGAAGAGATCATGAAAGCCATGACCAGTGGGTACAGACCGTCGATGCTGTGCATTGAGGACCCCCTGCTGCCAGGTAAGGGCGCCTCCATCGGCACTGCTGGGAGCCAGGCCAGCCTTGGGCATGTGCTGGTGACAGGGGGCTGTGTTGGGGCCCTAAGAGCCCTGGGCAGTTCATTTGCTCGTGATGCAGGTTTCGCTTATACTAGCAAGTTAGTAATGATACTTTCAGAAATCCTTATTTAATGGTTCTAATTAACTTTTGTCTTTTCCACTGTTTATAGTCTATAATTAAGCAGAATTAAGGAAAATCTTTTATTCTGGTTATAGAAGTATTACATAATCACCTCAACCATTTGTTTCACAGAAATATTTAATATAGAAAAACGTCGGATGCCACCGTCTCCTCTCATTTGGACATGTATTTCTCCACTTTTTCCCTAGATGGATATTCATATGTATTATTGCCATCTTGTTGAATGTATCCCACGACACAGACATGTTTGTCTCTTGGCTTTTGACTTAATGCTTACCCTCGACCCTTTCCTGTGTGTGTAGGTTGCATTTTGTTGTAAGGATTGCTGCATGGAAGAGGCTAAGGCTGGGCGCCAGGCTTCCTGGTTTTATTCCCATTGGTATATTTAAGGATATGTATGTTCCCATTGCTTTGTTGATAGCCTCTTAAAATCTTGGCCTATCTGATAAAACCATGCGTTATGCTTTTTAATACACATTTCTTCAATGATTAGTGGGTTAAACACATTGTTATTTATGAATTCCACGAATGTTGATTGAGCATCTGTTAGGTGATAAAATCAGTGACAGGTGACAGAATAGGTAGTGGAGAGCCCAGCTGCAGGTGCATGGCCCTGGGCCTTCTCCTCTGTGTGGCTCTGTGTGGCTCTGTGTGGTGTCCGCCGGTCGCTGGCTGCCCTCTCCTGCTATGTGCAAGTCCTGTGTGTGTCAGGGAAGCCTTTCTTGTCTCACGTGTCGTATTTTTTCCAGTTTGTTGTTTGCATTTGTATTCTTCTATTCAGCTCCTGTACATATTTTTTAAAACCCTCAGATTTAATGGTTATTTTTGTTTTATGGCTTCTGGGATGTGAGATTTATTTATTTCCTAAAAATGATTTCAAGGAAAACTGTTGTGTTTTGTGTTTGTAGATGGTGTGATTTATGCAGGTTCGTGAGTGGTTTTCTTGGTAGCACGGTATGGCAGTGTCTCGCCCATCTTTTTGTTGGAGACATTTCCATTGTTTTCAAGTGTCTGCCGAAAAGTACTCAAAAAACAAAGACCCATGTAATCACTGAGATACGATAAGTCTAGAAAAGATAAAATTCCAGTACTTAGAATATATGTCCTTTAAAAAAGTTCATACTTACCCTGATTGTGAAGAATGAGTTCTATGTAAATTGAAATTCCAAACAGTGCTTTTCTTATGAAAATTAAGCTCTTGAGTGGCCTCCTTGATGACTTCTGTGACAGCTTCCTTTGATGTGCTGTCCCAGTTTTCCACACATGAGCATTCACGTTCCATTCTAAAGGATTTCCTTCCTGCAGGTTCCAGTAGTGTTGATTGAGTTGTGATGCCCTCAACTCAAGGGTGAGCTGACCTTTCTCCCTGTCCCGTTGGGGCACTGCGAGGCCCCCTGATTCTCTGATCTGCGATCACAGTGGGTCGGTGCTGCTGATCTGCACAGTGGTAGCCTTTGGCTTCCTTGTGTTTCTGCCACCTGGAGAGTTGGCTTTTTGTGAGCTAGCTCCATCTGTGAATGGTAGCTGCCTCCTTGGGGTGGACCATGACCATGTGGGCGTTGGTGATGCAGACCAGATCCCTTGGCACTCACAGACTGCCCTGTGCCATGGTGATTAACCGGGCACTTGCCAGTGCCGATTGCCATGTGTGCCCATGGTATTTGCTTATCTGGGCTTTGCTGGTAGGGTCTGGAAGAGTTTCAGTGGTGAGGACCTGCTTCAGAGTAACTTGTATGAGAAGATCTGAAACATGTGGATGATGCTGTGCGTGTGGGGAGAGTCTGACACATCCTTTCCGCTACAGGGAATGACGTTGGCCGGAGCTCCTATGGCGCCATGCAGGTGAAGCAGGTCTTCGACTATGCCTACATAGTGCTCAGCCATGCCGTGTCGCCGCTGGCCAGGTCCTATCCAAACAGAGATGCTGAAAGGTAATGGGTTGCGTGTCTGTCAACTCAGCGCACCTGTGGGATGGTAGTTACCCATTTTTTGTGCCATTTACCTCCATGAAATTTATGAAGGGATGTTCTGTCATATTTCAGTAGAATTTGGAAATGTTGGTGAAGGAAGGCCTTCTAGGAATGTGGGATGGTGTGTGGGCTTCATCCATGGTTGAGAGTTGAAAATTCCTTTTTTTTAAAGACAGAGTCTTGCTCTGTCACCCAGGCTGGAGTTGGAGTGTAGTAGTGCCATCTCGGCTAACTGTAACCTCCACCTCCCTGGTTCAAGCAGTTCTCATGTCTCAGCCTCCTGAATAGCTGGAATTACAGGCGCCACCACTACGCCTGGCTAATTTTTTAAAATTTTTAGTAGAGACGGGGTTTCACCATGTTGGCAAGGCTGGTCTTGAACTTGCAACCTCAGGTGATCTGCCCACCTCCACCTCCCTGTTGGGATTACAGGCGTGAGCCATTGTGCCCAGCTGAAAATTTCTTTTTTGGAGATTTGACATTTTCTTCAGGGTCTTTTGTTTTGGAGAGGTGATTTCTGGCTTTTAAAACTTCGGAACATGATGCTTTGTCTCTAGGGAGCCTTCAAATCATAAACGTGATGTATCTGAGCACCCAGTCCCTGCCATCTTCTCTTATGTACACTCGTCCCTTATTCTACATTTTGGGGCATTTTTAGAGTCCCAAAATGTAGCCAGAAGTATTTACTTCTGACCTAGATCGTGCTGTGGTGGTGGAGGTGGTGGGATTGGAGCGGGTAGGTGATGAGGTAGGAATGGGAAGGAAGAGTAACGTTGTCGAGAGTGGAAGTGGAAACGGTTTGATAGTTCTGTTCCATGGTGGATGATGGAATAAACAGGTTTTGAGACTTGGCTCAGCAGCTGCTGCAGGCGCTGGTGGTGCTGGAGCTCTGTGTGTTTCTGAACTGCTCTCTGTTTGCTGTTTTCAGGCAGAGCTCTGGGCCTCACGTAGGGCGCTTGTCTCGGTACCGTGTCTCTATTCTCGCCTGTGCTGTGGGAAATGGGAAGTGAAATGTCAACACAGTGTGATCATCGTGGGTGGGAAGGCCACGCTCCCCTACTTAGAACTGCATTTCACAGTGGTCTTCTGTAGGTAGATGTACTGCGATCCCAGGGTATGCTTGAGTTGAATCATTAGAAGTCATATGTATTTGTAAACATATTTTAGCTGCTTTCCTACGGTCTCACCTAGTGAGGTGATCTGCTAGGGGTGTAAGGTTGTGCTCGAGAGCGGCTCTCAGCGCCCTGACACCTGTGGTACTTTGTTGATCTCCAACACTGTCCCTTTGCAGTACTTTAGGAAGAATCATCAAAGTAACTCAGGAGGTGATTGACTACCGGAGGTGGATCAAAGAGAAGTGGGGCAGCAAAGCCCACCCATCGCCAGGGCTGGGTGAGAGATTAATTCATTTGTATTCTTCCTAACCACTCACTGGCGTGTTCATGCAGAAGTGTCTCTTTATTCCTTTGTGGTACATTGGTCAAATTAAGAAAATAGCTAGTTTTTCTGATGAGCATTAATTAAAAACATGATAAGATCTAGAGCAGCACTGTCCAGTAGAAACAATGTAATGCATGCCACACATAGAATTTCAGAGTTTCAGGGCTGTGTCAAAAATGAGAAAGAAACAGTGAAATAATTTTAATGTATTTTATTCAACTCAATTAAAAATATTACCATTTCAACATGTAATCAGCATAAAAATTATTGAGATATTTTATAGCTGTTTTTGTACCGAGTCTTTGAAATCCAGTGTGTATTTATTTGTACTTAGAGTACATCCTAATTAGGATGCTAAATTTTCATTAAAAATGCTTGGTCTAGATTTAGATTTTAGAAAGTTCACAATTGAAGATGATTTATATATTCCCAAGTTGTTACAAAGATGTTTAATGTTTTCCAGTAACTAATTGAATGTAATTTTTAAAATTAAGACCTAATGTTGGGTTTGTCGGTCACGTTAGCAGCCTTCCCGGCTGAGCAGTACCTATGACTGATGCTGCCCTGGCGGTGCCACACTGCAGTTCTCAGGAGTTACTAACCAAGGCTTTGTTTCCCTTCACAGACAACAGGATCAAGATCAAAGAGCGAATAGCCACTTGCAATGGGGAGCAGACGCAGAGCCGGGAGCCCGAGTCCCCCTATGGCCAGCGCTTGACTTTGTCACTCTCCAGCCCCCAGCTCCTGTCTTCGGGCTCCTCGGCCTCCTCTGTGTCTTCACTTTCTGGGAGTGATGTTGTGAGTGCCCTCCCCTCCTCCGTGTGTCTGTTGGACAGTTTGTGTCTCTGGTAAATGTCCATAGCAGCGAGCTTAAAATTTCCCCCATAGTTTTGCTCAGGTTTTGTTTCTGCATATGTGTGTGTTGGGGGGCACCCTGTGATGTCCGCACCAGGCTTCCTTTCCCTCACCACGAACCTTGAAAACCTGTCTTTGTGGCTCATGTGGCTGTCGAGGGCAGCCATCCTTTTCACAGTTGAACTACAGTGGGCTTTCTTGAATAGTTTTTAAAAATCTATTTGGAGATTTTTTAAAAAAAAAAATCTAAATCCAAGTATCTCTTCTGTATTTCCTTTAACATTCTTTTTCAGTTTTGAAATTACTTGAAGGAAGTCTGGTTAGATTTGGACTGCCTGTTCAGAATCTAGACTTACTTGAATAACCTTTCATAGCCAGCCTGGATGCAGGCATTTCTTTTCATAGCTTTAAGGAAGTAGTAGTGCATCTTTGTGGTACAGCTCTTACTGTTTTTTTTGTACTGGGTTCAAGGATTCAGACACACCGCCCTGCACAACGCCCAGTGTTTACCAGTTCAGTCTGCAAGCGCCAGCTCCTCTCATGGCCGGCTTACCCACCGCCTTGCCAATGCCCAGTGGCAAACCTCAGCCCACCACTTCCAGAACATTGATCATGACAACCAACAATCAGGTACGTGGCCCTCTGGTGCCTTCCCTGGTGCAGCTCCTGGAAACAGCATCTGAGCTGTGACGTGCACTAGAGGAGATTGGTGGGCCCTGACTTAGAAGAATAACTTTTTGAGTCTTCTGTAGATTGGCCGTTGCTATCTTGTTCTAGGAAATCCTCTCTTTTTTGTGGTATTGAGATCCGCCATGTACAGTTTCAGCAGCAAGACTTTGGTTCTTGAGTGCTGCCGTGGCTTTTCACAGGGGCCAGGTCAGCTGCCTTCCTGCACGTTTCCTCACTGCCCAGCATGAGACCACTGTCTTGGGTCATCTTGAGAGAGCGACTCAGCTGTGGCCCACTTAGCCGGGTGCCAGGCAGCACCAGGCACTTGCACCACTCCCCTCTCAGAATCTCAATGTTGAGACTTAAAAAGTTTTAATGTAAAATTATTAGACTGTTTTAATGTTTTTAATTAGGCATAATTTCTAAGGCTTTTTCTGTTAGAATATGTTGTCTGTTTTTAGAATTTAGATGAAGTTAGAAATCTAAAGGAGAATTTTGTAAATACTAAATTTTGTCTCTACCTCAAATTATATATCAGTTGAACATGTGTGGGTATAATAAAACCCAACTTGTTAATTGACTTAAAGTAAAATCATTTTCTGAAATGTGGGGTGTAATTTGAGCATAAAACAATGTAGGTACACACAAAAGTACTTTGACTCATTTCTTGGAGCTTTGCAGTTGCTCTGGGGAAGACATTCTCACAGGATCCACCCTGAGACTGGCTGAGCTTCTGGAATGCTGGCTCTATAATGGCCTACAGAGTTGATGAACAGAGCCAGCCACGGCCCAGCCAGACACCGTAATGTGTCCTACAAGCCTCTCTTTGCTGCATAAGTGTGCAATTATCAGGCAATTATTTACACTCTGAAAATCAATTCTACCACAGATAAAGTCGCTTGCCTTTTTAAGGTCATCCCATTGGCTCTGACGTCCTCGGCCGTGTGTCACAAAGGTGTTTGTTTTAACCACCCACAAGCCGTGGGGCCTCGAGAGCCCAGCGCAGCAGCTGAGCTACAGAGCCACACTCCGCGGCTGCGTGTGTGGTTCAAGTGTGGAGTCTAGGGACGCTCAGGGTTTATAGGTATCTCAGAAGACACTTGGCCATAGCCGCTCTCCAGAGGTTGTTGGAGTAAATGCATAGGATGCCAAGATGCAGCCAGGTCTGTGCTGCAAGTCTGAGAAAAAGGGTTCTCCTTAGCACGTCTGCTGCTGACAGTAACAGGGGATGCAGACATAGAAATCCCCCAGGACCTAGACAGCATACGGGAAGGAACTGCTGGCCACCCATGGTCCATCAGGCTCTCATCCCTGGGTTCTGCCTGTGAGTAGGGGATTCACCACGGGGCTCTTTACAGAGATCTGAGTGGCAGTTGTTATTCTGGTGACTCTAATGTTTTGAATCATTTGATCTTCAATGAGTTTTAAACTTTATGACTTGGATTACTGGGCATACTTTATATTGCAATTGCTGTTTCAGAACATAAGATATTTCCAATTCAAAGCACAATATTGTTAGGTTATAGTCAAACAGCCTGCTTTATGGAGCCCGCATGCAGCTGTGGTATTTACGAGCTGCTCTTGGCGGTGCTGAGCTTTAGAACTTGGACGGTTTTCCTCTGACTGCTTTGGTACCCATGGCTGTCTCTGTCATTTTGTTCCTAGACCAGGTTTACTATACCTCCACCGACCCTAGGGGTTGCTCCTGTTCCCTGCAGACAAGCTGGTGTCGAAGGAACTGCGTCTTTGAAAGCCGTCCACCACATGTCTTCCCCGGCCCTTCCCTCAGCATCCCCCAACCCGCTCTCAAGCCCTCATCTGTATCATAAGGTACAGCTCTGTCCCAGCGCGGTCACCTGCCCAAGCTGCCACGTGAGAGGGGGCGCTGAATGTTTTCTCCTCCAAAGAGAATTCCAGAGAGATGATTTGAAAATGGAATTGGCTTTCTTGTCATTCAACCTCATGTTTGCTTTTGTTTCCAAACAAAACTTTTAAAAAGTTAAATTATTTTAAGCTGTAATGTATAATTGGTTGCCACAAACATCTCTTAATTCCTCTGTTGAACTGATTAGCATAAAACTGAACTTTAAGGTTCAAAATGAAGATGTTTCTTTTCCCATTTATATACTTCATTTATATGCTAAATACCTTGGTTTTCAAGAAGCAAATGATAAAACCAAGAGCAGATCTTGCCATGATGTCCCATGTATGCTGCTGTCATTCCCACGTTGCCTGATCCCCACCCGGGGTGGGAGCAAGTGTCAGGACGGGCAGAGCTGTGTGCTGGGCCTCAGCAGGGTCCTGGCTTGCCTGCCCTGTGGCTCTTCTCAAGTCCAGCTGTGTGCATGGAGAAAACAGGTCGTATTAAGTCTGTGTAGTTCTGAAGTACCTGAATGACTGGGAGAGCCATGATGAGGGTCTTCCAGGTCGGCCCCCATCCTGCCTCATATTCCCTTGGGCTCTGTGGGTGCTTGGTGCTTTCATCGATGTCCACACTTCTTACTCTGCTCAGCTCCTCCTTTGCTTGTCTACTCCTATTTTACCAGTAAGTTCTATTCTTGAGCCTTGCCGCTTTGGCTCTGTATCATATGATGATTGTTTTTAGGAGTTAAGTAATAGAACATTTCTTCTTGGATTTATCCATCCTCGATAGACACACTCAGGGTGAAAGAACAACTTAGCACACGGGCCCCTTCATGGCGTTTTGGCTCTCCTTTCCCTGCCTCCTCCTGCTGTTTGTCTTGCTCTGAGGCTTCCGTGAAGCTTCAGTCTGCTTGGCCAGGGACTTTGCAGTGCAGGGGATGTACTTTGGGTGCAGCCGAAACACAGGCTGCTGAGAGTGAGAGCACCAGGCCCTGGCATGTGCGACTCGCTCAGTTGTTTCTAGAAGGTCACAGGTGGGGGAAGAACATGACAGGGACCTCCTTCTTTCTTTTTTTTTTGGAGATAGAATCTCACTCTAACCCCCAGCTGGAGTGCAGTGGTGTGCTCTTGGCTCGCTGCAACCTCCGCCTCCCAGGTTCAAGCGATTCTCATGCCTTGGCCTCCCAAGTAGCTGGAATTACAGGTACTCGCCTCCATGCTTAGCTAATTTTTGTATTTTTAGTAGAGACGGGGTTTCACCATGTTGGCCGGGCTGGTCTCGTGCTCCTGACCTCAAGTGATCTGCCTGCCTCGGCCTCCCAAAGTACTGGAATTACAGGTGTGAGCCACTGGCATCCAACCAGGGACCTTCTTACTTCTGTGGATGAGTAGAACAAGTTGGAAGTGAGTTCTACTGAATTTAGGTGGTTCGATTCTGGCGCGTGGTTCTTGCCTTCAGTCAGTCACAGAATGGGAAGAATGCTTTTTTCTCAGATGGAAGAGTTGGGAAGTCCCAGAGGGCAGGTGTCCCTCCCTCCTCCCTGTGTAACATCACCTTGGTGCCTAATGTGCTCACTGCCCGAGGACATGGCCATTGTGCCTGGTGTCTGTGTCTGGCTCCAACACCGCTGTCTCTCTCTTTCTCCAGCAGCACAACGGCATGAAACTGTCCATGAAGGGCTCTCATGGCCACACCCAAGGCGGCGGCTACAACTCTGTGGGTAGTGGAGGTGTGCGGCCCCCTGTGGGCAACAGGGGACACCACCAGTATAACCGCACTGGCTGGAGGAGGAAAAAACACACACACACACGGGACAGTCTGCCCGTGAGCCTCAGCAGATAATGGCTCCTGGCTACGTCAGCCTCCCCCACCCCTCCGCAGACTGCCCCACGGCCTCGGCCACCAGCAGGGGAACCGAGACCAGCACCCCGCACGTCAGCCGGGCTTGCGGCACGCCCGCCGATCACTCTGCATGTTTCTTTGTGTGGTGGTCGCGTCCATCTTCAAGAACAGCTCGTCGTGCTCATCTGTGAAGCCTTATTAAACGTGGACGTTGTTTTCTGCCTTCCCAGGATTCTTCGTTCGGTGCCGAGGCAGGTCGGGCTCAGGAACTGCAGGGACGTGAACGTGCACTTGCGGTTTTGCAGTAGCCGTGTCTGTTCCTTCACGGTTTGGTATTTTCATTTCCTGTTTGTCAAAGCAGCAGAGGAGATCAAACCCCGTTCGTGTGTCTTCCCTCCGTGGAGAGGCTTGGGAGGTCATTGTTTTACTGCCCTCACATTTTGTTTGAAATTTTGGAACTGTTTTTCTATGTAAATATTGAAAACTTATGATTTGTGCAATAACTCAGATATTTTTTATTTAATTTCATATTTTCACATAAGTTATATTTAAGGGAGGAGGGAATTTTTTTTAAACAAGCTTAGGTCCTTTCCCGAGCTGCATTTTCTAAGTTGGGTCATTGTGTCGGCTGGTTGTCTGACAAGCATCGTTACAAACACCTTGATGAGGGGTTTGGGGTTTTATTTTGATGTCTTTCCTTTTGGTCGGAAGTGAGTAAAGGAGCCGGGGCGCCCTGATGGTTTTCCGAAGGGCTCGCTCCAGAGCCACCTGACGACTGCTCGTGGCCCTGCTGTTAGGCCTCAGGCCGTTGTCTTGCTCTGACCACAGAGTTTTAATGTTTTGGTTTTCAGTTCTTTTAAACTGGACAACAAATCCAGCATTTCAAGTGCCAGAAGTATAACTTTCTAAGGAGAGAAGGGTTGTCACAATATAAAATCTTTAGGAAAATGTGAACTGGAAAATGCGTCGGTCAGTTTTAGTGACACAGCCTGTGATGATGGGTCTGGTGACTATTATTGCGGACCATGGTACCCAGTTTTAGGAATGTGGAGAAAGGAATTCTGTTGATTCCGTTGAGGAATCTGTAGCATATGCATTTGTTCTGTTAAGAGCAAATCTAGGAGAAGTGCTTCAGCTGCCCAGTGCGCCGTGGGGAGTGTTTTCATGGATCGTGTCGCAGGAGAGCACAGCCCAGCGTTGGGGCCGGACTGCTGGCACCCGACGTCGGAAGCATACAGGTATACTATGCAAGTGTATTCTGCCACAACAACCACTGTCTTTGTTACCTTTTTTTGAACAAGAATATATCCATCCTGCCTAACCCTGAGTTTGTGGAGTATCACAGTTGTCCTGGGAGTTGGTTGCATCTTGTAGGCCATCTGACTTCCTGTTTGTAAAACGGGGGTCTGGTCTTGCTAAACACTACAGGTAGGTTGGTCTTTGAAGTCCACTAGTGGAGAATGTCGAGACGAGATACTTCTTACCATGACACCTGATGGATGTGCAGCAGTGGGAGTTCTAGATTGATCTCTGAATGTGATGGACGCCCAGCAAGGACAAGCTTTCAGATGTCTGCGGTCTGCCCTTTTGAAGCAGGACTGGCTCACTCTGTCGTTGGAGCTGTCAGCTGTGACTGCAGGTTCGCTAGGCGGCATTCCAGAATAGAGTAGCACACTGCGTCTGCAGTTCTCGATGACTGAAAGTTATCAGAAATATTTAAAATATTTAAATTGTGAACCTATTGATAAAGAATATTTATAAAACTGATCTGTAGGCCTGTACTAATCTCTACACATTAGCAATATTGACTGTAAACCCACATTACGGAAACCACTACGGGGCCGGCGGGGAGTGTCCCGTGGGGTGTGCATTTTAAAGCTCGATTCATAGACCCAGGTACCATGTTCCATTTCCGTCATGGTGAAGCAAATGAATTGGCCTGGCTACCACTGTGGTCGCGTGCTACAGGTTTGACAAAAAGATACCATGTTTCGATTTTTTTGTGTGTGGACAACAATATGGAAGCTAAAATTGACATATTTTTATGTAAAGTTTTTCTATTCTTTGATTTTTAATAAACTTTGGAAACCAGTTTTGTGTTTGTGTTCAAGTATATGCTTTCAAGGGTAAGAATGGCTTCTATATTTTCAGGTTTTAATTTCTAAATGAGGGCCATGCTTTAGCCAATTATTCTAAATAAGATTCAGAAGAAGGCAGATGATCCCAGTCCTATAAAGCAAGTTGCGGCAGGGAGATTATGTTATCACTGATAAAGTAGGAGGAGGTAAAAATACAAAAATTAGCCAGGCATGGTGGCTGACACCTGTAATCCTAGCTACTCGGGAGGCTGAAGCATGAGAATTTGCTTGAATCTGGGGGGTGGAGTTTGCAGTGAGCTGAGACTGCACCACTGCACTTCAGCCTGGGCAACAGAGCAAGACCCTTTCTCAAAAAAAAAAAAAAAGTGGGTGAAGGTTCTAGGCTTTGCATAAGGCCTATATAACAGTAACAGAAACCTGCTCTCTGTCCTCACATTCTGATACTAACAGGAATTCAGTAAAACTGTTTAAATGATTCTTATAGGCAGTTTCTGGCAAGCTGCTATGTGATACTATGTACTTAGACTGTGGGGGCGGGGCGGGAGGGGGGAAGTTTTAGTTTCTTTTAGGTCAACATTGTATCACTTGTAAACAAGACATTACAAACCACCAAGCAATCATCATGTAGGTTAAAATGTGACTGACATTTGGAATTTATTTTGAGACAGAGTCTCTTGCCCAGGCTGGAGTGCAGTGGCGTGATCTTGGCTCACTGCAGACTCCACCTTCCAGGTTCAAGCGATTCTCCTGCCTCAGCCTCCCAAGTAGCTGGGATTAGAGGCACCTACCACCACACCTGGCTGATTTTTGTATTTTTAGTAGAGACTGGGTTTCACCATGTTGGGCAGGCTGGTCTCAAATTCCTGATGTCAGATAATCCGCCCACCTTGGCCTCCCAAAGTGCTGGGATTACAGGCGTGAGCTACCGTGCGCTACCATGCTTAGCCGGCATTTGGGATTTGTAAGGAAATGTACAAGAATTCTAGGCCAGTAAGTGACAGAATTGCATGTCCCAGTATGTGCAGCCCCTTGAGTGCGAGTTCTGGAGCCATCAGAAGCTCTAGAGTCCTGCCAGTTGTCAAGGTGGGCATTGTGGGTAAAACACGCATTCCTCCCATCTGGAGAAGAGCAGCCCTGTCCTTGTGGCACCTGGTTCCTAAGAGTGTGCAGAGGTGCTGTGGGGAAGACGGCAGGAAGTGGGGTGGGACTCAAAGGCCTTTCCAGGGGGCAGGGCCCTGTGCATCTCCTGTGGGAGCTGCGGTGGCCAGGGTGGGGCGAAGAAGTGGGGCAGGCAGGAGCTGAGCTGGGCCTCTGAGGGAACCGGAGGGCTTATAGCCAGGAGGTGTGTAGAGGAGGAGCCCAGGACAGTGCTGAGGTGTGGGGCACTGGAGGGGCAGACTTGGCTAAGTTAGCCTCTATGTTGGAGGTGGGACTGTTGGGTGAGGGGAGGCACTCTCAGCCTGCCCTGGGTTTCCCTGTGAGTGGCAATGCTGCCTGTGAGCCACTGGCACCTGCAGGAGGGCTGCCTGGAGGAGGCTTCCAGGAACAGTCACTGGAGCAGCTATGTTGCCAGGGAGCCAGAGGCACTTGAGGTGTCAAATGGGTCCCGCTCTCCTTGGAAGCTGGGAGTACTGGAAGGTAAGTGCCTTCTGATGGCAGAGTGAACCTGTCCAGGTTTGACCATCACTGACCATCAGCAAGACCACTACAATGTCTTGCTACCCCACGCGCCAGATCTCATGTTAACAGGTAACCCCCTCGTGACCAGCTTCCGTACGTTCCTTTTGATTTGCCCAGGGTCTTGAGTGCCACCTCTCTGTGAGACACCCAGAGGGCCCTGTACATGCTGTGCCCAGCGTGCCTCAGCCTGAGTATGAGCTATATGCAGGGGAGGTGGTGACGTTTGTAATCCAGACGTGGTTTCATTGTGACTGGGTCACCTGTGATACCCTAAACCCTGAGAGCTTGTCAGCTGTGTGTCATCCTCCTGCTAACTTGTGAGGTTCTTAGTAGTCCTTAGGTGAGTTTGACTACCTTAGGTTAAGTTAGCTGCTTAGAGTGGACAGTGCCTCCTATTAGACACACATCCCAGACACCCTACACTGGGGGCTAAGCTTGTGGTTTAAGAATGGCCCAAAAATATATTGCCTGCATTGTGCCTCCATGGCCTGTTGGGGAGGGGTCCTGCTAGCCCTGGATTGCAAGGGTAAACTGCCTGGTGTCATTCATGGTGAGTCTTACCCCATGACTTGGTCCTAGAGAAGGACCAGCTGAGGACTTCAGAGGTCTTGAAATGAGTTTCAGGCAAGGGCAAGAAGCCAAGACTTTTCATGGGGTTCTTAGGTAAAGGACGGTGGTGTGGACCAGTTGCGCTGGGAGGTCGGGTCCTATCCCCCGGGAAGCCATGTAGCTGTGGGGTGAGCTTGCCCAGGCTCTCTTCTCACCAGTGTGTACCTAGGCCTCTGAGACGGAATGCTTGGAGCTCAGGCAATGCTCATGGTCCTCAGACGGTGCTGTGGGGTCACTCACACTTCGGTGTGACTCGAGGCAGATTCCTGTCACTCCTGCCCACATTTCATCAAGTCCCAAGTGAGGTTTGTGGTCATGGAGGCAGGCGGCTGTGGCGAATCCAGGTCTCAACAGATCGGAAACCTCCATACATCCTGCCATGTCACTGTTGGAATTTCCAAGTTGGGAGGAATCTGAAGGACCAGCGAGAGCAACTGAGCCCCGAAAATGAGAAACGAGTCCGGGGATGGGAAGGGCTTCTCAAGCTCACGTGGCACGTCCGCGGGGTCCCTGAGAGTGCCGGGCCTGGCTCCCACACTGCTGCTCTTTGCAAAGGACTGCAGCCCCTTTTTGTTCTCTTACAACATCTAGAGAAATTTCTGTGAGTTTAGGTGGAAAACTAGTGCTTACATTACGGTTGAGCCCCTCCAGGTTCTGAAGACGAGGCCTGTGCCCGTGGCTCACGGCAGGGGGAGCCTTTCAGGGACACGATGGCATCACCAGCTGGGTCTGTGTGTGGAAATGGTGATGGTAGAACGACATGGGCTCAAGAAACGTGGGAGGCTTCCTGGTGGACTTTTTGTGGCCAGTGTCTATAGGATGGAGCCAGCAGAGAGCCGGGGCCTCGGGCCCAAAGGCTGGAGTTAGGAGCTGGGGTGCACAGAGCCCTGCAAGGGGTTGGCAAGGCAGCGGGGAAGGGAGTCAGTCTCACTGAGCTTCAGGCTGCTGCTTGCGGAGTCAAGTGTCCACTAAAATCAGCTAACATAATCAGTACAGCGCCTCTGTTTTGGGAAATTCAACCCCAAATCTTCAATTTGATTTAAAAAGCTTTCCAGGATATCGCCTTCGCCTCCCCTTCCAACCTTGCTGCTTGGCAGTTATTTCTGTTAGAAAAATAGGTATTTTCTTCTTAGTGTCCCCAGGTGTGAAAGAAAAGTCGTTATAATCGATAGTCCTGGGTCTAAGAGAGGGAGCCTTCGCCGGAAGGGAACCAGTGAGCAGGCTGATCACACCCACTTCTAGTGTCCATTGTGCTGCTTCCTGCCTGTGTCCTTGGGCACATCACGGGATCCTGTGCCCGTTTCCTCATCCCCACAGTGGGCCCTGTGTGAGTACCTGGGCAGCACTGACTCTGTTATGAGACCTCCTGGTAGGCCCCGTGCAGGGAACCAAGCCTGTCAGTTTAAAGGGGAGTGATGGGAGGAACTCGTTTCAATGACAGGAGGAAGGGAAAATATTGGAATATATGACTTCCTATTTTCCTTTCCCCTTTTTCTTGCCTTTGAATTTATAATGTTGCTTTTTTGGTATTTAAGATTCTTGCTCTGGAGCTTTGACCATTTTGAAGTAAACCTTTAGTGTCTAATAAATGCCGTCACTTGATGTTCTGGCTACAGTGGTTTCCAAACTATTTTAGGGCAGCACGGTAGGTAGATATTGCTAGTTACTGACCCAATATCTATTTTCCTTGATTACTTCCAGGATTGCCAGATTTAGAAAAGAAAAGCAAAACCCCACATTAATTTGAATTTAATTAGACAATACTTTTTTGGTCTATGTTCCAAATATTGCATGGGCAATTTAACTGGGCGTCCTGTATTTTATCTGGTTCAATTTTGTTTAGATGGCAAGGTGCACAGCTGAAAAGATAACTAATAAAATCCTTGCAGCTATGGGTGGTCACAACAGAGTGCTTTCCTTTGGAATGAAACTTTTCTAGGAGAAAGTACTTTGCTTCCTTCCTTGGATTCTGGGTGGAATTCAAATGCAATGCTTGGAGACACAGCAGCTATGTTGTAACCATGAGGCGGCTAGCTGTGTAGTAAGGCTGACAGAGCAGGAAGCTGGAAAGGTCCTGGAGTCCTGAGGCTTTGGTCCTTCTTTGTATGTTCATATATAACATTTACCTGAAGGAGACACCCATATCTGTTTATGCCACTGATATTCAGGGCTCTCAGCTGAATATAATTTTAACTGATACGTTCAGGAAACACATATATTAAACAAAATCTCATGTGAAACTCCATATGGGTTGGTCTGGTTAAAGCAATCTGGTAGGGAGGAAAAAGGGGACATAGCTTCATTGCGTGAATTTCTGCTCCACTCCCTCGCCCTTCTCCCGGGTTTAGGGGGATGTCCTGTGGAAGCCCTCACTTCCCATGGAACACAGCTTTAAGCCAGCAAACCACCACCCCTTTCCCACTCTTCCTTTCATTCTCATTTCCTCAACCCTTTTGGACATGGGTTGAGGAAGGTGCCCTGTGGGTCGCACAGATGACCGGGGGACTGACCAGAGCCCTGGATCCCATAGCTGGAGTCGGGAGCCTCCCCGGGCCTTGCAACTCCCGGCCCTGGTTGCTGCGCACTGCGGAACCTGCCCGTCAGGAAACAGCAAGGGCGCCCGCTCCGCTCCGGTCATTTGTCTGCCTCCCAATCCAGATAAGGCACAGGCTGGTGACCTCAGTTAGGGGAATCCCTTCCCTGGCCCCTTGGGAACACTGGCCCCACCTGGGTGCTGGTTTCACCACTTCATTACCAAACTCTTTGTCACAGACAGGCATCGGATGAGTTTACAGCTCAGCCTGAGGACGTAGCCCTGGGACAGCATGGCTGGACTGAGCTGTGCACAGATGCCTGCTGTGTGCTGTGGGTCCCCTGCCCCTGGACCCGGCATTCGAGGCTTTCTGAGACATTCTGCCCTCTGAATGCTTGCCTCTCCACTGATCTGTCCTGAGTGGCTTGGTATTTTTTTAACATTCAATCAGTCATATATCAGTAGTTACGTAAACTGTAGAAAAAATGAATGAAGAAAAATGAAATGGAAAAAGAAAAAATCTGAAAATATACAAAATAGAAGCCCACATTGTTTTGTTATTGGATTCAACAGACCTGAAACTATCTTGCAGGAGCTCCTCGGTGCCCACCCGAAGGCCACGCTCTCCAACTGCACCCGGGGCTGTGCTTCCGGCACCCAAAGCCTCCCTCCCTGAGCTGCACCCAGGCCTGCTCCCCACTCTCCTCACCAGCTGCACCGTTTCTCCCATGGCCCACCCAGGGGACCACCGACCCTTTAGTCTTCTTCAGCCGGCCGGCCCCTTGGCCCGGGACAGCCCCTAGTACACAATGGCTCTTTCTTGTGGGAAATGCTCGGAGGCACACATCAGGGCCCTGCTTTTCAGAAGGAAGGGCTGAGACCTGGCTGCTGCCTCTTCCAGGAGCCATGGATGCCGCGGGGCTCACCTCCAGAGACTCCGAGTTAAACGGTTAGGAGGGAGCCTGCACACCGAGAGCTCTGAGCACCAGGCACGCCTCCCGTGTGGCCAGGATGGGGGCCTTTGCTGTTCACGTGGCCAGGGCTGCCCGGCCAGAGGAGCTTTGCCACCATGTGAATGGAACTGTCTGTGTTTATCACGTGACCTCTCTTGCTATAGTTGCTCTTCCCTTCTTTTTCCTGTTCTATTTAATTTTTTAAAATGCTGGTGGCCTCAGTCACTAAGACCTGCCATGTGAGACATGCACCAAAGCATGGAGAGGGCCAGCCCTGAACCTGCCCTGAATAGGACTTCAGAACTGGGCAGAGCATGGCTCCTTCTGCTGGGGGCTCGGAGCTCCTTTTCAAAGGTGATGGCAGGGCGGGATCCACAGTGCTTGGCCCTTTGGTAAGAAGGCATCCCTCCGGCCAGAGGTGACACGACATGGGCAGGGTCTCAATGCTGCTTAACACTGTTTTGGGTGCAGAACAAAGGGCAGTTGGAACATTTCTCGTCTGGTCTGCCCCTCTCTACGTGTCCTGAATTTCTAGCTTGTTTCAAAGTGGTCAAAGACCTAAGGCTGGTCTGGCACAGAAGGGGTTGTGCCTATGTGTCGGGAGGTGCTGGCATTTCTGTGTCCCCTTGTATGTTCCCAGGGACAGGACAGCCCCCTGCCTGTTGTCTCCCCTCCTCAGTGTCATGTGAATGGGGACCAGCTGTCCTGTGGGGAACTCCCTCCTCCTCCATCTCTGTCCACCTGCTCTGGTAGCCACCCCTTCCACGTGCAGTGCGGCTCTGCGTCTCCAACAGGCCCGATGACTCCTCTTTTCTCTAGTGTTGGGTCCCATATTTGTCAGTTAATTACCTATTCATTATAAGAACGTATTTCTCTTGTGTCATTATTTAACTTTTCAAATGTATCTTCTTTACTCAATAAATTGTGAGCATGGGTGTCGGTTCCTCATGGGCTCATCACTGCCAGGCATGTGGAAATTGCTTGGTGCCATTTCACTGGCTTATGGACAGGTGGCCATGCTTCTCTGTGCTTCTGTGATTCCAGGCCAAAGAAAGCCAGGAGCAGGAAATAGCAGAGCTTTAGTGAGTAAGAACAACATTTTACCTTGAAAAAAGCAGCAGGAAAAAAGAGTTCAGACTCAAGTTTCCTTTATTAAGGAAAATTGAAATCTAGGTACCTACAGCTGCTCCTTGACTTATATGATATGGTTAGGTCTTGACAAACCCCGTGTAAGTCAAAACTACGTTTAATACACCTAACCTAACAAATGTCGACCTTACGTGTGCTCAGAGCACTTATATTAGCATACAGTTGGGCAAAATCATCTAACACAAGCCTATTTTATTATTAAAATTGGTATGTAATATATGTATATATTTTAGTACACGTGATAGTTTAATATGTTCATATAATTTGTACAGATCAAATTAGAGTGATTGGGAGATCCATCACCTTAAATATTTATTTTCTTTATGCTAAAAACGTTGGAATTATTCTCTTCCAGGTATTTTGAAATATACGATAGATTGTTGTAAACTTTAGTCTCCCTACTGATCAAGAACTACCACGTCATCCACAAATCTCACTACTGGGCCTATATCCAAAAGAAAAACTATTGAAGAGACATCTGCACAGCATGTTTATTCAGCACTGTTGATGATAGCCAAGATGCGGAGTCAACCTACGTGCCCATCAATGATGAACGGATAAGGAAAATGTGGCGTGACACCATTCAGCCTTTGACAGCATAGACAGAACTGGAGGCTGTTATAAGCGAAACCAGCCCAGCACAGAAAGGTAAATACTGCGTGTTCTCACGTGCGAGAGCTAAAGCGGATCTTCTGAAGATAGAGAGTAGACCGGTGGTTACGAGGGGCTGGGAAGGACGGGGAGGAGGGGAGATGAGGAAAGGCCGATTAATGGGTCCGCGGTCTCCCAGAATGTATTGTATGCTTTACTGAAATGAAAACAGAGTGGTTGTATGAGTACTCGGAGTTCTCAAAGTATGGTTTCTACTAAACATGCGTGGCTTCCACACCATCACAAAGTTAAAAAATCACTAAGTCAATCATTCTGTCTGTAATAGACTTTAATACAATGCTAAGGTCCTTCATTTAATTGTAACAATACTCAAGTAACATTGAATTACTCAAGTGTTGCCATCCTGGATAATTTTTTGATTTTCGATTTTTTTTTTTAAAGACAGGATCTTCTTGCTCTGTCTGGGGTGCAGTGGTGTGATCACAGCTCATAGTAGCCTCATGCTCCTAGGCTCAAGCAACCTTCCCACCTCAGCCTCCAGAGTAGCTGGGACTACTGGCATTTGCCACCATGCCCAGTTAATAATTATTTTTTGTAGAGACAGAGTTTTGCCATGTTGCCCAGAGTAGTATCAAACTCTCAGGCTCAAGCGATTCTCCCTCCTCAGCCTCCCCAGTGCCCTAAGCCACCACACCCAGCCCCTCTTTGATTTTTTAAAGTGACTGCTATCTCATCAGCACGGAAGGAAGGGAACTTGGAGCCACGATGAGACAGATGATTGCCAGCGTTCTGCTTCATTTCAGTTCTTAAGTTCCTGGAGGGGGGCTTACTGATGAGTCTGTGTCACCTCGCAGGTGAGCCTGGCCTCCCTCCACTCCTGCACAGCAGGGAGCGCTGCATGGTGGGCTAGAGTCTGGGGTGGGCACACTGTGCCTCTCACCCCCGCCACATGGAGCCTGGCTGAGGGCTCCCTCCCACCTGCCAGTCCTGGCCCTTGCAATTCTGGCTGTGCTGCGCAGTCTCACCCTCGAGAAGAAGGGGGCGCTCTTGCCTCAGCCTTGCAGAGTTTCTCTGCGGCCAAACCACCCTGCGAGCCTCCCCGCGCAGCCAGCAGCACGCCACTCCAGGTAGGAGGGGAGGCCCTCTAAGGCAGACTGCAAATGAAGTTAATATTTTTTAAAGCCCCAGGTATTCAGGTTTTAAAAAGCCCAGGGACATGAGGCTGTAGTTTTTTGCTCTATTGAAAAAAAAGAAAAATCTGCAGAATGTTAACCGTGACAATGAGGTTGAAGCTACAGATGCTGCCCCTCGGGGGGTCTGGGGGTCCCTCGGGGGGCTCCTAGAATTGCTGAAACCAGCCTGGCACCCGCCCAGCAGAACCTGCACCAAACTCTGGGGCTACGTTCTGGTGTGGGCAGGGGATTGGTGGCCGCTTTGTCATTAGGGTCCCCCATATGCTGGGACAGGAACCTGATGAGTGGAGGGGCCGGGCCCCCTTAGGATGCCGGTCTGTTCTTTCCCGGAATCTGCCATGGCTCAGCCTCAGAACCTCAGGAAAGGGAACAGGACGGACAGCTGCCTGTGCGGGGAGAGCCTGGGTCCAGTTTCCGTCCAGCTCCCGCCAAGCTGTGTGAGTAGAGGCAGTGGCGTGCTGTGTCTGGCCCCTTGGTCTGGGTGGGAGAGTGAGACAAGCTACCTGGCGCAGTGGGGCCGGATGCAGGCCTGGGCGCAGGGCACTTTGCAAACTGCCTGGTGCTTTGCAGGTGGCCTCTGGCCGAAACCTTCCCCTCCGAGCCCAGAGCCTCTCTACAGCTCCTCTCTCCCTCCTCCTCCCCTCTCTGGCACTCTCTGTCTGGCTGCCTGGGCACTGACTCACTGGAGGGCCCCTGGCCCACTGCCAGCAGACATTTCCCCATCAGTGCCCAGGGCTGAGAAGGTAGCTGAGGAGGTGACTGAGGCTCTGACTGGGCTGGAGGCTGGAGTCCAGGGCAGCTGCAGAGGAGCAGCTGGGTGCCGTGAGGCCTCAGGGACATGTCCCACACACCTGCCTTGGAAGCCCGGGGGCAAAACAGCACTGAATCCTACAGGAGCCAGCAGGAGGGGGACCCTTCCAGATGGAGAAGGCTCCCAGCCCTGGAGCTGCTTCTCCCTCAGGGAACCAGGGTGCTGTGTGGGTGGAGCAAATGAGGCCCGGAAGCCAGGGCCATGCCCGGTGACAAGGAGGGTCCCTCCCACATGTGGGCGAGGCTGGCAGTGGGCGGCCAACTAGCCAGCTGGGGGTCCTGGGAGCTGGCTTATTTCGGCTGTTAGGTTTATGGCCATATTAAGAGAACAGCAATTTTGGTGAGTGCCCTACCGTAGACGCTCAAAGCCTCCGTTGGTGGTGAATGAATATTTCTTATTTTATCAGCGCAAAAGAACACAAAACTGTCTTTTCTCTCTCTCTACTCTTTAAAGTAATCTTATTTCCTTTCTGCTGTGATTTCATGTCCTGCAGCTGGAGGCACTGGCAGGTCTGGACAGGTTGAGACTTGCTTCGTGTCTTCCAGGCTGTGCTGGCTCCATGGCTACCCTTCCTCCCACGAGCCCTCCGCACTGGTGCTGGGTGACGAGGCAGCAACTTGGTCCCCAGTTTGCTCTGGTTTGTCCTTACACAGTAGGCCTCTTCTCCAGTGGGCGTGTCAGGGTGGTCAGGAGGCAGAGGCTGGGGAGGAGTTAGGCCTCAGCCCCCCGGGGTGTCCTCTGCGGGGAGGTGAGCAGCTTAGCATCCGCCAGCACCTGTCATTCGGAGGGCTTCGGGCTGTAGGGTCTCTAGCTGCCTCTTTCCTGGGCAGGGGGAGTGTTGGCTGGACATGCAAGAGTCAGATACGGAGGTGAGTGGGTCATGGGGCTGAGATGTTTTGTCCCCGATAAATATGTTGAACTGTGACCACCAGTGTTGCAAGTGGGCGTGGTGGGAGGTGTTTGGGTCACAAGGGCTGGTGCCTCCTGAATGGTTGGTGCTGTCTTCGTGGTCATGAGTTCTCACTGTGAGTTCGTGCGAGTTCTGGTTGTTTAAAAGCCTGGCACCTCCTCCCTCTCCCCGGCTCCTTCCCTTGCCCCAGGAGGCGTCTGCTCCCCCTTTGCTTCCTGCCGTGAGTGGAAGCTTCCTGAGGCCTCGCCAGATGCAGATGTTGGTACCATGCTTCCTGTACAGCCTGCAGAACTGTGAGCCAAAGAAACCTCCTTTTTTGATAAATTACCCAGTTGCGGGCATTTCTTCACAGTAATGCGAAGGACTAACACGTGGGGCCCACCGAGCTGCCTCGCGGCGGGAGGGGAACTCTTTGGCCATAGTTGGCCTTGCGGACGTCAGACGGACATGCAGAATCTAAGAAAACACAGAACGGGAAGGCAGCGAGTGGACTTTTCCTTCATGCTGGGTGTTAGGAGAGGGAGGTCCTAAGTCCTGAGGTCTGCCAGGGTCTGGAGGTGTGGCCCACCCTCCCACCTGTAGGTCAAAGCATCTTCCCTGAACGGACCAGGGTGCCGGAGACACTGATCCCTGTGGCCGGGGCATCTGAGCATTTGGTGTTCAGCTAATCGGGGACTCTGTGGACACCAGAGGGCAGAATGGGGTCTGCCTGCCGCAGAGCCCTATTGGGAGTGGGCTTGAACCACCCTGGAGTCTGCAGAGGGAAGGCTGCTGGAGCCTGGTGTGCTCTCTGGAGTCTGCGGAGGGAAGGCTGCTGGAGCCTGGCATGCTCTCTGGAGTCTGTGGAGGGAAGGCTGCTGGAGCCTGGCATGCTCCCCTTTATAGTGGCTTTCAGTTCGGTGGGATCTTTTGAAGTCATCGGCCCTGGGGTCTAAGACCACCTCCAGTGTTGGTGATTTTCTCAGGAGGACTCACAGCCCTCATCACACCGTGCCACCCTCAAAGCATGGTTCATCACTGTGGAAGGACACGGAGCAAGCCAGCTGGGGGAAGGCACATGGGTGGAAGCTCCCAAGGGCCTGTCCCAGTGCAGCCGCAGAGGACAGGATTATTTTCCCCAGTGTCGGGTTATAACACTTGTGAGGTGTTAGCTACAGGGAAGCTCTTAGGGACTCAGCGCCCAGGGTTTTTACTGGGGGTGGGACTCCAGGCACCTTCTGCCCAGCATGTACCCGAATTCCAGGCTTGCGGGGAAGCAGGTGTTCAGAGGAAAGCACACTCGTTAAAAGTGGCTGAGGCGCAGGGAGCCACTCTCACCATCGGGGGGCGCTGGGGACCCTGCAGCCCGCTGCGCAGGGATGGGGGCGCCCTGCTGCATCCCAGGGTGAGGCGGGTCGTTTGGCTTGGGGGCGCTGTCTGTAGAGTGCGGAGGGGAGGGTCCTCCCGATGTTCCCAGGAGTCAAGGCAGCTCTTCATGTGAATCTAACGTTCGGTCCTGCACTAACACAAGCAGGTGCCCGGCAGGCCTTTGCCTAGGGAGGGGAGGAAGGAAGGAATGAGAGGTGGGGCTTCCAGAACCCTCTCTGGGGACAGCTCCTCCATGGAGTATAGTGAATCCCACAGCTCCACAAGGCCCTCAGCTGGATGGTGAGTTTCAGGCCACACTGGCTCACTGTCCCTGTGACCTGATGTGAGGGCCACCAGGGCAGGATTTTTAGATGCTTCTCATGTGCTGTGTCCCCGGAGGCCTGGACACACAGAGGCTCGGTAAATACTTGCTTGTTGAGAAAGGCCAATCCCTAAATAGACCACTGCGACAGGCATAGAGGGCACCTCTTGGCTTAGCTTGTCCCTCTGTCCTTGGAGCCTGAGGCAAAAGGAGCTTCCCGTTATGCACCAGAGACCCTTCCCTTCTGCGAGAAGAGGAAGGGGGTTCCCTGGGAGACGCTGTTCTGTTCTGGCACAGGAAGGGGGAAGGACGTGGCTAGCAAGCTCGGCGGGGGCACTGCAGGTAGCCTGGGCTTCCGCCCACAGGCTGAACGTCCTCTGTGGCCAGGGCCAGCTGGTTTCTGCCCTGTACTTTTGCCTCTTTGCTCTTCTGTGAGGAGGAAGCTGCATCTGGGAGTGGGGCAAGGGGAGGCTGGCGGCCGCAGGAGGGACGCCTGAAACCCAGCCTTTGGTCGGTGGCCTGAGGTGAGGCCACACAGGGTGGTGCTGGCCTGTCCTTGCTGGAGCACATGCAGCTTCTGCTTCATGGGCTTGGAGACTCGGGCCACACTCTGTGTTGTCATCTGCTCTCCTGCTTCCCTGTCCCCAGGGGCTACTTGACCCCTTCCTGCTGGGGTGACAGGGATTTATCCATGGGGTGGAACTCCACCGTTGAGGCCCACGTGGCCCTCCCCTGGTATGGGCTGCCTGCCAAGGGAGCTACTGTGGAAGGCGTCTTGTGGGCTCCTGGGGGCTGCTCTGAGCTGTGCAGGCTGTTCTCCACGAGGGGACTGGCTGAGGGACCCTGGGCTGGAATCCACAGTCTACACCCTGGGCTGGAGCTGTTCTGTCCAGAAATAGAGGCTTCTCCTCCCACTTCTCACAAAGGGACCCGGTGGATGAGCAGGGACAAGGGAGCCTGGCACAGCCCAGGCAGGGCGGGCAGGCTCTTCTCCCTATAGCGCCCAGATTATGACTGATGGCCCAGTTCCTGGGCTGCTGCTGTGTGTGTGGGACTCTGAACTGCTTCTGCAGGTTCTGGTGCAGTCACAGTGTTAGGGTGCCAGGAGCAGGGGGTGAGGGCCCTGGAGCTGCCGCGGCTCTTGGAGCTTTGTTCTTAGCGCTTGCCGGCTTGGGGAACTTGCCTGCAGCTCCCAGTGTGGCTGAGGGTGCAGACTGGAAGGACACCACAAAGGGCACGGGCGAGCTCGGCCTTTCATCTGGATGGTGGCCGGGCTGTTGGCCATGCCCTGAGGGTAGGTTATGTGACAGCCGTGGCCTGCACTGGCCGGGGCAGAGCTGCTGGGTGGGAGCACTGTGGGGCGCCCATGCTGGCTTCACGGCCTCCCTGCAGCTGCCTCTCATGCCTCTTCTTCTGCTTGTCCTTCTGGAAACTCTACCCAAGCTCCAGGACTCAGCCCAGAGTCACCTCCTCTGTGAAGCCACCCTGCTGTAGCCGACTCTCCAGGGAGAATTACTTTTAGAAGAAACGCACACTCATTCCACCTTCCTGAGGCGGCTTCTTGCTCTAGTGGCTCAATCTGGAAGAGACAAAAACTGTGATTTGATGGAGTGATTGTTGGCACTCTTGGTGGTGTGTATGTGTGTGTGCACGTGTGTGTGTGTACATGTGTGCGTATGCATGTGTGTGCCAGCACACACATGGGAAAGTGCATTGTTAGGTGTAGTAATCCAGAACCTGTCAAGCAGTCATGCAGGGCTGCCATGGGGCCTGCTGACTTACCCTCTTACCGTGGTGTTCTTACCTGAGACCATTTTCAGCTCGATTTCTGTTTGACAGGGTACCGGGTGAGACCCAGCTGACCTGGAAAATGACAGGGACGCTTTCCATCTTTCCAACTTAACCTTTCCATCCTGACTTAACCTTCTTCTCTTTGACACTAATGAATAAATTAGGGCTCTTGACTGCCACTGATTTAAGGGGATTACGCAGGCACCACCAGTGAACATGAGCACAAGAGTTTAGCGCCTTTCAGCTCCTGAGAGGGGATGTCCCTGCTTGGGCCCTGGGACCTCTGGGGAGACCTTCCTCAGCCCAAAGCCCAGCCTTGTTCTTGTCCCAGTTGAAGGCTTCCCAACAGTCTTTGTGGGGTGCTTGCCGTGTGCCAGGCCCCACTTTGGGCTCTTGGCATGCATCAGGTTATTTAATTCTAACTGTGGCCTCAGGAGATGGGCGCTGGTATGACTGTGGGAAAGGGACAAGGTGGGAGATGCGAATGAGCTTCCCAAGCCCTCCTGTGGGCACCCTGGCACCCGCCTCCTCCGCCTCCTCCAACACCTTCTGTTGCTTTTCCAGCACAGCCAGTACTGGGCACTTGGGGTCGAGCGTGGGGTGGGTTGAGAAGTGCTGGGAGGTCACTTTCTTGCTTTCCAGCACTGAAGACTGAAAGAATGAATGGCACAGATGAACAAGGCTGGCCGGCATCCACAGCTCACTAGAAGCTTCACAGCTGCGTGAGGGCACAGGGCATCTACAATAAACACCAATGGTGTTAGCGCCCTAGGGCTGCGGGAACAAAGCACCACAGCCTGGGGTGTTTCTGTTCTGGAACAACAGAAACTCAGGATCCCCCATTTCTGGATGCTGGAAGTCCAAAATCAAGGTGTTGGCAGGGCTGTGTTCTCTCTGTGGTTTCCAGGGGAGGAGCCTTCCTTGCTTCTCTGGCTTCTGGTGGTGGCTGGCAACACTCAGCGATCCTTGGCTTTGTGGATGCACCGCTTAAATCACAGTCCTCATCTTCACGTGGCCTTCCTTGTGCCTCTCTGTGTCCAAATGTCCCTCTCCTATAAGGCCACCAGTCATTGGATTAGGCCGGCTCTAATCCGGTGTGCCTCGTCTTGATTTAACTAACTGCATCTGCAAAGACACTATTTATTTCCAGAAAATGTCACATTCTGAGGTTCCTGGTGGACATGAATTTTTGGAGGATGCTGTCCAACCTGGGACACCAGCCAGCCCCTCACTGGCCCCCTCGGTCCGTCCACGCTTCGGAGGTGGTAAATGGTGGCTCGCTAGCGGCTTCTGTAGCAGCCGCCTCCTGGTGATGGCAAAGAAAAGGCCTTCTTGGTCGTAAGGGCTGATGGCGAGGAAGACCAGGGATGCGGTGTACTGAGCATCATCCCTTCTCGGCGGCTTGCTCCTTTGTGTGTCTGTGATGCGAAGGCTGTGACATGCAGTCAGCCTCATGGAGCACTGGAGCGACGGGCTCTGTGTCTCTGGAGTGTGAGTCTAGCCCAGGCCCTTCCCCTGCTCCCCTGGTTCCCAGCGCTCTTGTCTCGTGAGAGATTGTAGTGGGTGTCATGTCCAGCTTTGCAACTGCCTCCGTGGAAACCAGGGTGGAGCTCAGACAGGGGGGCTGTGTGACTGGGCTCCTTCCCACCCTTTCCCAGGCGCACATGGAGTCAGTGTAGGGAGGTGGTGGGTAAAGGCTTGAGTTTTGGGGCTGCACAGCTTGTGGGGACCCCACCTCATTTCTCAGCTAGGCAGACCTGGCCCAGTGTCTGACCTTTCCCATCTATAAAATGGGGATATAAACCTTTCCCGTCTATAAAATGGGGATACAAACCTTTCCCGTCTATGAAATGGGGATACAAAGCTTTCCCGTCTATGAAATGGGGATACAAACCTTTCCCGTCTATGAAATGGGGATACAAAGCTTTCCCGTCTATGAAATGGGGATACAAACCTTTCCCGTCTATGAAATGGGGATACAAAGCTTTCCCGTCTATGAAATGGGGATACAAAGCTTTCCCGTCTATGAAATGGGGATACAAAGCTTTCCCGTCTATGAAATGGGGATACAAACCTTTCCCGTCTATGAAATGGGGATACAAAGCTTTCCCGTCTATGAAATGGGGATACAAAGCTTTCCCGTCTATGAAATGGGGATACAAAGCTTTCCCGTCTATGAAATGGGGATACAAAGCTTTCCCGTCTATGAAATGGGGATACAAACCTTTCCCGTCTATGAAATGGGGATACAAACCTTTCCCATCTATGAAATGGGGATACAAACCTTTCCCATCTATGAAATGGGCATCCACCTCCGGGCGTGGTGAAGGCACAGTTAGTACCTGTGTGGGCTCCGTGCAGAGCCAGTACCCAGCCAGCCAGCCATTTTTGTTGTTGGCATTGCCCCGCTGTGGCCACACCCCCCTTCTGCCCAGCTCCTGTCCCCGCAGGTAGACTCAGCCTGCGGGATTCTGGCCTGGCTTCCATTAGCGAGCAGGCTTCATTCCCGCCGCAGCCGGCTGTGACCGCGTCTCATTCCTCTTTCTGCTCCAACGATGCCAGCCGTCCTCCTGACCCTCTGTCTGTCCTCGCGTCGCTGATGGGCTTTCGTTGCTTCCACTTCATGGCTCTTTTGAAGAATGCCGCTAGGAACATTTACACACAGGTTTTTCACGTGGACGTATGTTTGTATTTCTCCTGGGCACGCCCAGGATGGAGCTGCTGGGTCAAACGGGAGTTCCACCTGTGGCTTCCTGAAGAGCCGCCACGGAGTTTCCAGAAGGGCTTCACCACTCTGCCTCCCCGCCACTCCCCATCCACGCCACTGGGTCATGGTTCCACCGTCCCGCTGCAGCCATCCTAGGGGGTGTGAAGTGACATTCATTTCCCTGATAGACAATCCACAGAGACATGAACAGAGAGTGGCTGTGAGGGGTGGGACGGGGCGTGAGGCAGGGAGACGAGGGAGAAGGTTCTGGAATTAGATTGTGGTGGTAGTCACACAAGGTGGCAAATTGAACATACTAAAACCTACTGACTGGTGAATTTTATCCCAGTTTTAAAAACATTCTGTTTCTCCTTTGAGACCCAGCTCTCACGTCCTCTCCTCCAAGAGCCCGGGGCATCTCTGCACCTCATCCTTATCACTGGTGTGACTTCCGTATCTTGTGCTGTGAAGTGGACAGCGGACACGTCTCCCTTGTATGTTTAACAGGCGTGGTGTGGTATTGGCTGCTCAGTACGCACCTGCTGCCCGCCGCACTCGGGAAGTTTCGGGCACGACACTGAGGTCAGCAGTGTGGTTGGAATCTGGGCGCTGCAGCCTGCCTCTGCCCACAGCCCTCGGCATCTCAGTGGCTCCTTCCGCAGCTCCCCACAAAAAGATCCTCCACCGAGGAGAGGTGAGAATCAGGTTTTCTTTTAAGAAAGAGTTGCTGAAGGAAAGCCAGTCCCTTGCAGTGATGTTGGTGAAAGAAAGTGAAAACATCGAAAAAAGCAAGACACGGAGGGAAAATTAATAGCAGTAGAGCTTATCCGAGGCGGATTTGGGGACCAAAACCCCCGGATGCTACCTTAGGAGTGGTCTGAGTTGCAGAGGTTACAGGCAGATTTTTAAGGACAAAATGAGGAGGTGTGGCAAGGCGGTCCCAGCCTGTTCACTTAGAGGGCCCCTCCTTAACAGAGGTGAGCTGATGGATGATCAGCGGAAGGCTCCTGCGCTTCTGGGAATAGTCATTGTGAGCACGTGGTCAGCCGGTTGCTGGAATTATTCCCATGAGCGGGAGGGATCAAGGAATTTCAGGGGCTGACTGTGGCCTCCTGCCCCTTACCTTAATTTACTGAACCTCTGATTGTCCCATTCCGTTTTCAGGTTCTTGGCCATAAAATACTGCTTTTGGAAAAATTAAGCTGAGAGTTGGAGTTCACGGTGGGGGTGGGGGGCTTCCCCATCTGTGAACACAGCAGGAGTTTGGAACCGCCTTCTTTACTGCTAGAGAGCCAAAACTTGAGTATAAACCAGGATGCTGGCGAATGTGGAGTGTCTAAGCTGCACAGGAAATCTGGACTTGAAAGCCGTGCCAGGGCTCCGCAAAGCTGCGGGTGAGGGACTGCGGGTGCAGGGGCTGTGGGACCTGGGGCTCGGGTGCTCACCAGGCTGGGGCGCCGCAGGCCATCTTAAGGCCGGCCGTAAGGGAAACTGAGGCCCTCTATTTTGGGAGGCTGAAAGACCTGTCTTTCCAAAAGCAAGCACAGGCGGGAGCACCTGCATAGTCCCTGTACCACCCTTCTGCCTTTCAATCAGGAAACCGCCTAAAGTGACCCTCCGGGGTGGTGGTGAAATAAACAAGGCACATCTACCCCTGGAAATACCATGCAGCCATTATGGACGAGGAAAAATACCCAAGACCTGTTTATTGTTAGAAAAAAAGTCCTGGAATGACAAATTGATATCGTTTACACATAAAAATTAGTGTCCCCATCTGTATGGATGCAAAGGCACAGAAAAGCAGCTGGGAGCTGGCGGGCGAGGTGTCCCTGCGCAGGCAGTGGGTGTGGGTGTGCTGCATTTATTTCACCATATGAATGTATTCTTGTATTATTTATGTAATAAAACTGTAGCAAAGACACCTATGCACTTATGTGCTGTTTTTGCTTTTGTTTTTGAGATGGAGTCTCCCTCTGTCGACCAGGCTGGAGTGCAGTGTCCCAATCCCTTCACCTCCCAGGTTCAAGCGATTCTCCTGCCTCAGCTTCCTGAGTAGCTGGGACTCTTGAGTACCAGCAAGCCTGGTTAATTGTTTTGTATTTTTAGTAGAAACGGGGTTTCACCATATTGGCCAGGCTGATCTTGAACTCCAGACCTCAGGTGATCCTCCCATCTCAGCCTCCTGAAGTGTTGGGATTACAGGCATGAGCTATTGTGCCCGACCTTATGTGCTTTTTGAGCTGATGTTTGAAGTCTTTGGTAAAAACTGTAAAATGCAGCATGAAATATATTGTGTTTGTACTAGATGGCTAAGCAAAAGAGAAGTCCTTTTTCTCTCACATACAAGTTGTTTTTATTTGATGATTTGTGGGACTTTTTTCCTATATCAAATGTTGCTGGCCTCAATACACATTTCCTATGACATGCATAGAACAAATTCCTACAGATAGTTGGATTTACTGTTGGTGCATTTTTATTTTAATAGATATGCCTTAATTATACTCCAGATAATCTTTGACCAGTAGACTTCTTCCAACAGTGCACAAGAAGCTGCTTGAACCCAGACACTGGCTGACTGTGGCATATATTGACATTTTAACTTTTACCAGATTAATAGGTAAAATAAGGTATTTCACTTGCTAATTTGTACTTCTTTAACTACAAATGAAGATAAATATCAGCTATTAATTTTTTGTTTGATTATTTGAGATCTGTTCATTTTTACGAAACACTTTAAGCTTCTTAGAAATATCACTGATTGATTTCTAAATTAAATTTGTAAATTAAACCCATAGTCTATCAGATATGTTGCACAATTTTTTTCTGATTTTTTTTTTTTTTTTGCAAAATATAAGTTGTTATTCCAAAAAAAAGTTTGATGACTGTCAATGACATTTCCAAAATGCAAGTAGGAAAGAGCACAGCTCTTAAGAAAACTGCCCCTGTTTGTATCCTGTGTGACCTCTGCCAGGTTACTAAATCACTCTGTGCCTCAACCCTTTTTCTATAAAATAAGAATAATGAACACTCTACAGATTTGCTTGAGGAGTCGTAAGTTCATCCAGCCAAAGCTCTTGGAATGCTTCCAGGTTTGCAGGACGCACTCAGTAGATGTGGGGACAAGCTGGAATCCCTCTCCTCTAACGGAAGACCTGACCATGGTGCCATCGCTGCCCTACCCAGCTTGCAGACCAAAGCACAATGACATACAAACTCACGTCCAAGACCACACGTTACTAAAGAGTCCACGTGTAAGTGGTCTCTGAGTGGTGGGCTTAAAGGTAGTTTCAGTGTTTTTAGACCAGTCCCCATTTTCCAAATTTTCTACACTAAGCATGCATTGCTTTTGTAACAATATTTATTTTTTCTCTTATGCTTGTTAAAAGATGAGAGATTTTATTTTTACATCAGTAGTTTCTGGAGAACATTTATTTGATTTTTTGTGGTATATCTTTAGAATATACAACATGTTTTCATGTATGTATACATTGTCAAAGGCAAAGTCAAGCTAATTAATATGTGTGTTACCTCACATACTTTTTTTTGCATGGCGAAAAGACAATCTACTCTCATAGCATTTTTTAGGAATGTAACACATTATAATTAACTGTAGCCACCATGTTGTAAAATAGACCTCTTGAACTTACTCCTCCTTTGTAACTGAAGTTATATACATATATCCTACAGAAACACAGCTGTATGTATCCACAGTGACATGGATATGAGTATTCATTGATTATTTCTTTTGTTTTTTTTTGAGACAGAATCTCAGTCTGTCTCCCAGGCTGGAGTGCAGTGGCGTGATCTCGGCTCACTGCAACCTCTGCCTCCCGGGTTCAAGCAATTCTCCTGCCTCAGCCTCCCAAGTAGCTGGGACTATAGGTGCACGCCACCATGCACAGCTAATTTTTGTATTTTAGTAGAGACAGGGTTTCACCATGTTGGCTAGGATGGTCTCGATCTCTTGACCTTGTGATCTGCCCACCTCAGCCTCCCAAAGTGTTGGGATTACAGGCGTGAGCCACCGCGCCCGGACACAGACCACATTTAAAAAATCCAGTGATGTATACTTCGGTTGAGTCTCCATCTGGGCTAGTGTGAATGGTGTTGTAGTGGACACGGGAATGAAGACATCTCTTTGACACACTGATTTCCTTTCTTTTGGATATACACTCAGAAGTGGAGTTGCGTGGTCATATGGTCGCTCTATGTTTAGCTTCTTGGGCCTCTCCAGAGCATCTTCCGTAATGGGTGTGCTGATGTACGTTCCCACAACAGTGTGCAGGGCTTTCTTCCCTCACACTTATCTTTTGTCTTTTTGATGACAGACATTCTAACAGGGTGAGATGATACCTCATTGTGGCTTTTTTTTTTTTTTTTTTTTTTTGAGACGGAGTTTCGCTCTTGTTACCCAGGCTGGAGTGCAATGGCGCGATCTCGGCTCACCGCAACCTCTGCCTCCTGGGTTCAGGCAATTCTCCTGCCTCAGCCTCCTGAGTAATTTTTTGTGTTTTTAGTAGAGACGGGGTTTCACCATGTTGACCAGGATGGTCTCGATCTCTTGACCTCGTGATCCACCCGCCTCGGCCTCCCAAAGTGCTGGGATTACAGGCGTGAGCCGCCGTGCCCGGCCCTCATTGTGGCTTTATTTGCACTTCCCTGATGGTTAGTGATGCTGAGCATTTTAGAAACGTATTGTTGGTCGCTTGTATGTTTTCTTTTGAAAACGTCTGCTTGGACCCTCCCCCGTTTTTAAATCAGGTCATTACTTTTCTTGTTATTGCTTTGAGTTCCTCATACATTTTAGATATTAGCCCCCAGAACATTTATTTTAAACACTAGTGAAAGCTCTCATAAGAACTGATGTCTTATGAGGTCACATGTTGGCGAAGAAAGAAGTCAGTAAGAGAGAGCACTGGACGAAGAGCAGCAGCACCGACAGCCCGTGCGAGGGCTTCATTCAGAAGGATCTGATGGTTGCCCGGATTCGCAGCCGTGTAGTGTCTTAGGTGGTTAGTCAATCCGCATGATGGCATTAAGTCAAATTCCCATCTTTGAGACCAATCCTATCCCCGTGGCAATCCAGGAAACCCAATCCAGGACTCTTTCCGTTGGGAGTTGTCACAACTCTATCTTCATCCAAGACAACGAGTTTCCCATACTCATACTTAGAGGGAGCCCTGGCCCCTTTAAGGTGGGGCTCCCTTGACTTGGGACCCCTCACTCCTCAGTTCAGCTGCCCTGCCCTTGGTGGCCTCCTTGACAGAGTTCAGAGAATGCGGTTCCATCCTTTGCCCTCTGCCCAGCTTCTTGTATGTGAAAACAAACCAGTGAGGCTGGAGGCCCTGAGTACATTTCTTTGAATTCTGGGCGGCAGCGTTCGGTGGCCTCGGCGGCGCACCGTGTTCAGGCTGTTAGCAGTCATGCTCATCTGTGGTGATAGTGCTTGTTGGCACCACAGTGAGAGCTGATGCTCTTGTGTGTTCCAGAGATGGTGGGAGGTGCCCACAGGCAGGTGAGGAAACATCCTCCCTGGAGAAAAAGCCAGCAGGGGAGTGTTCAGAAAGCTGGCAGAGCTGTCTGCTTCCACCAGTCATTACTATTGTGAGGCTCTGGCTCATTGTGCAAGTTGGGCACACAGCAACGGGGCTGGGATCAAAGGCAGCTGTATTCTATCACCCCACAGCGCCGCTGGGGTACACTTCATTTTACTCCTGAGGCTGTGAACTGGACAAGGCTCTTTATGCTGCTTGGATTAAAAATTCTTACCCTCCATGGGAAACAGAGCAGATGAAATGCACAGCGTGAAGGACAAGGATTCTGCTGAGAGAATTTCTTCAAGGATTGCTCAGGTGATCATGGGAAATAATACATCAAACCATTCTTTAGGTATTTTTTTAAATTTGGAGATAAAAATCTGTGCTGTTTGTCAAAATGATTCTTACAGGGACAAGCTGGGGTAATCGCTCTGAAACATGACATAGACTCCTGATTTGGGCCGATTGGGGTGTGAAGGATGAAATCCATCCTGAGCCGTTCATCCATCTGCTTTCTCTGGTACGGATGCAGCTCAGGGGCATCTTCTCTTTGCCTGCGCCTGTCCACCTGAAATGGACCATAACCGTGAAAGTCAGAAGGCACTGACCCTTCAGAACCTGACAGGGCTAAGAGGTGCTGGAGGGAAAGAGTCTGTAGTTGACTTTTACTCACTTCCTTTCTCCACTCTGCCATTTGGAAGAAGGTAAGCACCTTAACATTATTTTAGGCCACATGTTGTAACTAGCAGGAAAATGCCTTTGAGCTGATGATGGTGGCCCCAACACAGTGAACCTGTCTTAAATCCCTGCTTCAAACCCTTAAGGGTGTCACCTACAATAGATACTATTAAAGTCTTCCCATGCATGTGTAGGGTTGGGAAAGTACCAATCTACATCAAATGGGCTCCATTCAAAAGATCTGGATGGCTGCCTTTATTTGTAACTAGTTTCTTAGATGACAACTCAGTCCACAGGATTGAGTTCAGTCAAATTCCCAACTATGGGGCCTATCCTATCCTCATGGCAACCTAAGAAATTCCATCAAAGATTCTGTCCATTGGAAGTTGTCAAGGCTTTGTCCTCATCCAAGACAATTAGCGTCCCATACTTATATGGAAGGACCCCCTCCTTACCCCCGAGGTGGCTTCACACTCCTCAGCTCAGCTGCCTGCCTGGAAGGGAAGGAGAGTTGCTGGCCTCACTGACAGAGTTCAGAGGATAGGGCTGGTTGACAGTTCTAAAAGTCTGCCCTGTTCCTCTGATTGGCTACTTGGATATGAGAACCAGGGCAGTAGCCCGGGTTGATAATCAGGAACCAGGGGGCCTGGAGTTACCTGCTGCTTCTGGCGTCTGCTAGAGCTCCCTAGACGTCTTTTCAGATGGAGGTCTGCCGCTCACTGTGCCATCACGCTGTCATGCTGTCCCGCTGGCTGCAGTCTCCAAGCTGGGACAGAACGATCAGACTGAATGTTTGTGTCTGTGTCTTCCCCAAACTTGTGTGTTGCAACCTAACCCCCAAAATGAGTGTGTTTGGAAGTGGAGCCTTTGGGAGGTCATTAGTCATGAGGGTGGAGCCCTCAGGAATGGGATTAGTGTTTTAAAGAGGTCCGAGAGAGACTCCTGGCCACTTTTGCCACATGAGGACACAGTGGGAAGATACCATCCCTGAACCAGGAAATGGGCACTCACCAGACACTGCCTGCAGCTTGATCTTGAACTTCCCGGCCTCCAGAACTCTGAGTAATACATTTCTGTTATGTGATAAGCCATTCAGTCTGGTATTTTGTTATATCAGGTCAAATAGACTAAGACACAGAAGATAGCTTGTGCCTCTTCCAGTTTCTTCAGGATCCTTCTGGGCCCAGAGAGTGGAGCTAAGAGGGAGATTCTACCATTAGGACTGGTCTTCACCCATCTCTTAAGACTGATGGGCTCCCCATTTGGGTGACATTGGTCAACCTGAACCCATTGGGTATGGCTGAGGCAGCTCCTCTTATCGGTGAAGTGGGAACCGTGTTGGTAATGTGGCATCCTGTTAGGCAGGTTCCTAGTTCAGTTTAGCTGGTGTGCAGGTCAAGGACTCTTAAGGATTGAATTGCATCCCTTTGAAAGATATTGAAGTCCTAACCCCCAGAATCTGTGACTGTGACCTTATTTGGAAATGGGTCTTTGCTGATATAATCAAGTTAAGATGAGGTCATACTGGATTAAAGTGGTCTGTAATTCAGTAACTGACCTCTTTAATGAAAAGGGAAATTTGTACTGAGAAACACAGAAGAAAATGCTCTGTGAAGATGGAGGCAAAGATTGGAGCGATTTGGAGCAATGTGTATTTTTGCAAGCCAAGAAACACCACGCATTGCCAGCGATTACCACAGCTACAGGAGGGACCTGGAGCAGATTCCCATGAGAGCCCCCAGGAGAATCCAACCCTGCTGACACTTTGGACTTGTGGCCTAAAGAACTTTGTGTCTTGCTAAACTAAATTCTCAAAAGTGAACTTTAAAAATGATTCATGGCCCGGTGTGGTGGCTCATGCCTGTAACCCCAGCACTTTGGGAGGCCAAGGTGGGCGGATCACTTGATCCCAGGAGTTTGAGATCAGTCTGGGCAACATGACAAAACCTTGTCTCTACTAAAAATACAAAAATTAGCTGGGCATGGTGGCGCACGCCTGTGGTCCCAGCTACTTGGAGGGTCAAGGCTGCAGTGAGCTGTGATGGTGCCACTTCACTCCAGCATGGGCAACAGAGCAACACCCTGTCTCAAAACAAAACCAAACCCGGAAACATTCACTTATTTTTTCAGTATAGACCACTTTTTAAATTTTTTATTTTGAAAAAAATTATACATTCGCAGGAAGCTGCAGAAAAACACCCTGTGCCCTTTACTTAGTTTCTCTGATGATTACATTTTACATAACTGTGCTGCAATGTCAGAACCAGGAAGCTCGCATTCTACAGTGTGTATATGCTTTTATGCCTTTGTTTCTCTTGAAATTCTTTTTTCTTTTTAATTATTATGGATATATAAAGAAATGACATGCCATTTCATTACTTGCAAATTTGTGAACATTTTAACTTAGAGCAGGGGTCCACAAACTGTGGCCTGAGCACCAAATCCAGCTGGCCCCCAGCTTTTGTGAATGAAGTCTCAGAACATGCTCATTCATTAGCATATTGTTTGTGGCTGCTTTTCACTCTCGTGGCGGAGCTGAGTAGTTGTAATGCTGGCTAAGCCTCAAATATTTCTCCTCTGGCTCTTTATAGGAAAAATTTGCTGATCCATGATTTAGAGAATCATTGGGATTTTTAATTTTAAAGAAAGGCTTGGGGTTCCTATATTCTAGCCCTTTTATTTGATAGAGGAGGAAGCTAAACTCAGGGCAGAGGACATGCCCTGGGTCACATGCCAGTCAGCACCCAGCAAATCTATGGCCAGGGTCTTCTGCCTCCCTGCCATTCTGGCTTCAGCAGGGCACTCACTGGCCACTGGACCATTAAACTGATATTTTGATCATGTTGGGAGTTGGGCAGTCGGGTAAAGTAGTTTTATGTCCTCAACACAAATATTTCTTCTGAGTTTCTTTCGCAGCTTGAATTCCACTGGACAATATGTTTGTTTCTTTTCTTATTTGAGCAAAAGAATATGTGTGTCACAGCATTAAAAATGGTGAAATGAGGCCATAGAGCAGGGCTGCAACCTCAGTGTCCTCGGGCAGCTGATGTAAATGAGTGGAGCAGGAGAGGAACCTGCCTGGGGGGCTGCAAGGCAGGGTGGGGACTGTGGCAAATGGCATCCCCGAGGTGAAGGGCAGCAGCCACCCAGCTCCAGTTCATTGTTCCTACGTATGAATGCAAGGCAAGATAGCCAGATTGGATTTTCAAGTGATGTTTTCCAATATTTAAATGTTAGCAACTACTTAAAAAATTCACAGACCTAGCCAGGTGTGGTGGCTCACTCCTGTAATCTCAGCACTTTGGGAGGCCAAGGCGGGTGGATCACGACGTCAAGAGATCGAGACCATCCTGGCCAACATGGTGAAACCCTGTCTCTACTAAAAATACAAAAAAAAAAAAAAAAAAAAAAAAATTAACCGGGTGTGGTGTCACGCGCCTGTAGTCTCAGCTACTTGGGAGACTGAGGCAGAAGAATCACTTGAACCCGGGAGGCTGAAGTTGCGGTGAGCTGAGATCACGCCACTGCACTGCAGCCTGGTGACAGAGCGAGAGTCAGTCTCAAAAAAGAAAAAAATTCCCAGGCCCTGAGCAGTTGAGCCTTGGCCCCGGGTTTCCCATTGACCACGGTTTACCCTTGGTTTGGCCTCAGGGATCTTAGGAATTTGAGCCATCAGAATCAAGGTGCTGACTGTGAGGACAGGGATGGCGAAGATCCCCATCGCCACTCCTTCCAGTGCATTCCCTGGTGGACGAATGGTCATCTTCACAGGTGCACCATGACCCGGTGTTACTAAACACGCTCACCTACTGCTGGGTGAGCTCCCAAGGAAGCTGAGGCTGAGCTGACCTCTCCCAGGGAAACAGTGGATTCCCTAAGACCTTCTTACTAAACACAAGCGCTGTCACACTCTCAGGTATGTAGGTGTGACCAACACGCTTAGTGTTCTCAGTGGGAAGCACTTGGTAGTACTGAAGACATTGTTGGTTGTCACAGCTGGGGGCGTGCTGCTGGCATCCAGGGTGGAACCCGGGAATGCTGCTAAACACTCTACTGTGTACAGCACAACCCACCCCCTCTGAAAAAGACAATTTTTCTCTGGCCCCCAAACTCAGTGGTGCCTAAGTTGAGAGACCTTGATCTAGAGCAATGAAGTAGACATTCGTAAAGATGAGGTGCTCCAAAAAAGCGTGGGCCAGTGTTCAGGGACATTGACCGTTGGTGGGCTCTAGATATTCAGCCGAATTCAGGATGTCCTAACCTCCTGCTGCAGGTGGTGTGCTCAGAGCCCATCAGGAAAGATTGGAAGAGCAGAAAACCTGGCCCAGAGCGATTCCGCACTGACACTTGCACACAGCAAGCAGCTGGGAGGAGGGAGTGGCGTCCCTCGAGGGGGCCTCAGGAACTGGCTCCTGATCCCCTTTGGAATCTTAATTCTCTGAATGAAAATGCCCATTATTTTCGAAAGGATTTGCTTAAACTTCTTATTTGAAAACAGTTACATCTCAGAGATCAATTTGTTGACAGTGAAAGCAAAAAATCCAGCACAAAGAGTAAATTGCCTTTATCTATGTGTGAGCGCAATGCTGGAGGGGGGATTTGACTCTTCTGGCCTCCTGGAGGCCTCATAGATCCTGGCGTGCCGTCCTGCCGGTCCGTCTGCAGGATTTCATCACGCTGTGTGCGAGAAACCCAAGTGGTAGGAGAAACATTCAGTTCAGCCCATTTTTCCATTCTCACTACATTTGTAGTGTAAGAAGTAATAGTAAATTTTCTTTGACTTATATACTGCTAGTGAGACAAGGAAGTCATTAGAGGAAAATGTAATGGAAAAAGGAATTTCATCCAATTCCGCAAGAAAGCCACTGTGTGTGTGTGTGTGTGTGTGTGTGTGCGCGCGCGTGCACATGCAAGTGTCTGCACTGATTACCAAAAAAGGTGGAAAGAAAAACATCTTTCTGTTGGAGCTTCAAACAAGGCAAATATTAAGTGTTTCCTTACTGGCTACTTGGCAGCAGCTCTTGGGTTTTTCAAGGAGGGCTCTGTGTACCGAGGAGTAACTGTAATCAGTACAGCTGACCAGGATATCAGCCATTCCTTCCCAACATTAGCTTAACTCCTGTCTGTGATTATCAATACAATGTACATGCTCATTATAGCACACTTGGAACATAGAGGACAATTAGAAAGACAGTATCAAAACTACCTGGAATCCTGACATTGACAGATAAACCATCGTTAAGCACTGGTATATTTTAGCGCATGGCTTAGTAAACTATGGCCTGTTAGCCAAATCTGACCTGTTGCCTGTTTTTTATAAAGTGTTACTGGAACTCAGCTATGTTCTTCTTCTTTTTTTTTTTTTTTTGAGACGGAGTCTTGCTCTGTCACCCAGGCTGAAGTACAATGGCACAGTCTTGGCTCACTGCAACTTCTGCCTCCCAGGCTCAAGCAATTCTCTTGCCTCAGTCTCCCCAGTAGCTGGGATTACAGGCACGTGCCACCGCGCCCAGCTAATTTTTGTATTTTTAGTACAGACGGGGTTTCACCATGTTGCCCAGGCTGGTGTTGAACTCCTGACCTCAGGTGATCCACCTGCCTCGGCCTCCCAAAGTGCTGGGACTATAGGCATGAGCCACCGTGCCCAGCCATTGGTTTATGTATGCTGTTTTCAAACTACAATGTCAGAGAGATCACATGATTGCAAAGCTTAAAATATGTGCTATCTGGCCTTTTATAGAAAAACATTTGCTAATCTCTGCTTAGGGAAGTCTTTATCGTGTGTGTGTGTGTGTGTGTGTGTGTGTGTGTGTGTTGTACATATGATAGACCCATTAAGTTGATAGGTTCCCTAATCGTAGTGAGGAATCTCTAGGAAGAACAAGTTCCAAGTTTTCTGGGGACATATCAAATGATTTTGGCTATGCTGAGTGTGGGAGAGCTGGGCGGGTGTTCCTGGGATGGAGGTCCAGGGCTACAGCCTTGGTTGGTGATGGTGGGAAGCTGTGGGCACACAGGAAGACACATGTTCAGGGAGAAAGAAAAAGATCAGAATTGGCTCTGGGCAATATGGTGCGGTGAGCTGTTCTTACGCAGGAGAGTGAGGATGGGAGAGGTAGAAGGCAAGGAGCCTCGCACCCCTGTGGAGGATGGTACCCAGCAGTGACAGAGGCTTCAGAGAGGAGGACTGAGCTAGGGGGTGTGAAAGGGCCCCTGGATTTGTAAATCGGCAGGCAGTTGTGACTCCTGCGCTCACACATAACAGAAACACAGAAACTCCCACAAGAGTGAGGTGGGGAGGGAGTACAGGGGAGCCAGTGTGTTCTGGAAGGTAATGGGTGTTTCATGGGATTAAAAGGTGGGCTAACAGTTTTGTACTCTTAGGCGTAAAAATCCACCTTGAAAAGAGCTCTTCTATTGTACCAAATTCCCTTTTATAATTATAAAAGTGTTTGATTTGGTAGCATTGGTTGCTGGAAAGTTTTCATTTCCATCATTTAAACATAGACCTAAATATAATTTTATCCGTGATTTATGGGATTTTTTTTAAATAAAGATGCTGCTGCATCTATATAAGAAATTTTAGTATGGTATTATTCATCAACTTACGTATAGGCTGTGTTGCCTCTGTGTGTGTAAATAAAATCTATATTTTTAATTGCTGTAGGAATCACAAGCCCCGGGAAATTTAGAATATGAATCAGTTTACAAAGTCAATAACTGCGACCCCATTTTGTGTAAATTTGTATTTTCACATGTAGTTTGGCCTAGAGATGCACATATTATGCATCTTAAATTTCGGGTAGTGAATGCTCGCTTTCCAAAAGGCGTAGAAATAGCTTAGTTTAAAGTTTAATGAAAATCTCCCAGTGTTCGGTCAATTAGATGCCAGTGTTTTGGACGTCTTGCAATTTCGGGCCACCTTATCAGGTAGTTATGTGATTTTTAACAGTTCAGTCATTTTTCTTAGCTCAAGTTTTACAGGAATAGTGGTTTTTCTAAATCACTCCCAACCAAGGACAGTGGCCTCAGGGGTGTCTCTTGTTGAGAGGAGGGATGTGGGAGAGGGGAGTCAAAGGTCTCTGCTGAAGGAAAGGGCATTGTGGGGGATGGGAGACAGGAGACAGTGTGGCTGGGGAAGGAAGCTGGCAGGAGGTTTTGAAGAAGATCCCTGCAGAGGTAAATGCCTTGGCTTTCACAGCAAAGGCCTATTTCTAACATTCACTGTACAGCCAGTAGGCCCTGGTAATGGGTGCACACACAGTGGAGCTTGCTGGGTCGGGATGGCGAGAACCACCCAGCCTTGGTCCTCTGAGGACCAGGGAAAGAGAACTTCAGGAGATGATCTGGAGTCTCCCTCACCTCTGACCTCGTCACTCTTTCACACACCCTCTGGTCTAGTTCAAGGCCACACGGTTTTCTCTGCGGCTTCCTCGGTCCTTGAATGAGCAAGTGCCTTTCTGCTGTGTCTCCTCCACTTCTGTGTCTCAGGTTGAAATTGCTTTTCTTGGAGCGACTTGATAATCAAGTCAATGATCTCCCTGAAATCAGACCACAGGAAAAGAAGAAAATGGCAATCAGCTGGGCGGAGGAGGGTTTCTCTTGACGAGCTCTCCTGTGGGGAGGAAAAGATGATCTCAGAGACTTTCCCCCCGGAAGATTCCCTTATGTCTCCTTGGCTAGGACTGCCTGCCTGTTTCTGCCCCTCCCAGGATGATCTCACCTTCTCTGCTGTTAAGAGACCCCTGCCTGCTGGATGAACCACACTGGGGTTCAATTGCTAAAGGAGGAGTGGAAATGTGCTGTGGTTTCAATGTGTCCCCTCTGAAATTCATATGTTAGAACTTAATTGCCAATGTAATAGTATTAAGAGGCGGGGCCTTTAGGAGGTGATTAAGCCATAAGGCAGATCCCTGATGGATGGGATGAGGGATCAACCTTACAAAAGGGTTGAGAAAGTGGATTTTCCCTCTTCCAGCATGTGAGGATGCTGCCGTGGGGAGATGCCATGGATGGTGCAGCCCTACTGGACACTGAGCCTGCTGGTGCCTTGATCTTGGACTTCCCAGCCTTCAGAACTGTGAGCAATACATTTCTATTTCTGTTTATAAATTATAGATATGTGTTTGGTTATAGTAGCAGAGACAGCCTAAGAATGTTTTTGGGGTAGTCAATGAACAGTGGGTACCTCAGTAATTTGATTATGCACTTTGTACAATGCATGGATCTCATCTTCAGCAATGAGGCATTGCAATGAAGCACAAGGAAGAGGCTTTCCTGGTAACATCTTCCCTGAGGGGCTACTTCTGTGTATTTCCACCCTCACTTCTCAGGGCTTCCTGGCTTAGAGATGAAGACATCACACTCACGGAGGTGCCCATTTTGATTGGTGGGCAGTTTGGCACCTGGTTTCTTACCAACTCACTGTCCTGGTAGGGCAGATTGTTTATAACATGAGAAACGTAGGCATCTTCATGGTTAGGGGCTGCACAATGACCTGGAAATCCAACACCCCCTTCCACTATTGTGGATGCCAGCTCTCCACTGTGACAGAAGGAAGTGGAGACAGCCCCTTGCTTGGTGTGTTTGACATACTTCCTTGTATCTAAGTTACCAAGACACACAATTGATAGTGGATTCATTGTGAAATTCCCCCTTGAGAGAACGTTCTCTTAATGCCTTATACCTGTTTCATGGATGGAAGCACTGAGGCACCGTGAAATTCAGTAACTTGCCAAAGTCATAGAGTAAGAGAGAAACCAGGATTTGAGGCAGGCAGGGGAGTTTGTCCTGCCCAGATTTCTGTTTATTTGTGTGTCCACTTAACTGGCATTAAAGAATGACACTCATCTGTGTGTCCAAAAATGTGCTAGAATTGTAGACCAACTCAGATGTCCCAATCCCACCTTCTCGAACTCCTGACTTTAGGTGATCTGCCCGCCTCGGCCTCCCAAAGTGTTGGGATTACAGGCATGAGCCACCAACACCTGGCCACCCATCCCAGCTTCTCTTCAGAGCTCTCCTGAGATTCTCTGATGCCCTAGTTGAATATAGTCATGCTTTTCTCCTCTGCACTCTCATGACGTGTCATCTGTACCCCTCTCATGCATGGAATTTTGTCCTCCAAAATGATACCTCGATGTCTTAGCCCTGGAGCCTGTGAACGTGACTTTGGAAATAGAGTCTTTGCAGATGCCATCAAGTTAAGATGAGGGTGGGCCCTAATCCAGTGACTGGCATTCTTATAGAAAGTCAAGCAAGGATAGAGTGTCTCAGACACAGAGAGGAGAACTCTGTGTGAAGAGAGAGGCAGACATTGATTTGTCTCCAGCCAAGGGATGCCAACGACTGCTGGCAGCCACCAGAGGCTGGAGAGAGATCTGGGATCTGGGACAGAGCCTCTCCCAGAACATCTGAAAGGAACCCACCCTGCTGCCACCTCGAGTTCCAACTCCTGGCCTCCAGAATGGTGACAGAATAAATGTCTGCTATTTAAGCCACCCAGTTACTGGCAATTGATTATGAAGCCCTAAACTAACGAAATCTCCAAAGTAGGCATTTTTCATTTTAGACTTTGCGAGTTACTTGTGTATTTACGGGATTGCATTTCAACACTGGCATTCTTCACCCACAAGTACCATCTTCAGGCAGGACTTCCTTGTTGTCAGCCCATCCTACAACATCATCTGTCCACTCTCTCTTATTGTCAGCAATGGCCATGTCCAGCCTTCTCCCTGGACCTCTGCAACCACAGTCCTATCTCCCAGCTCTGATAACTCTGCTGCAAAGAGAGGAGGAGCGATCAAATAGAATCCCCGCAGCTCTAGGGTCAATCGCACCAGCCACTGGATGTGGTGCCTCATCCCTTCCCTCGCTTAGGGGAAGTGCCAGCCTCACCTGCAGCGGCTTCTCGTGTCCCCACAGCCTTGTTCACCTCTCCTCTGGATCCTTCCCAGGAGCACATACATGTGCTGGCCTGTCTTTTATTGCAAAACCAACAACCCTCCCTGGACCCTGCGCCCCTGTCTAGATTCTGCCCATGTTTCCTGCCATTCTCGTAGCAGCGAGGCGTTCCTGCATCCCTGCCCCACTTCTCTCCTGTCTACAGCCCTGGCCACACTTTCCCAGCACCTCCTCCAGGTGGGTGCAGCAGCAGGAAGAAAGGCTGCTTGAAGCTGATTGGTTCAAAAGAAAAGAGGGGAGGAATGAATTGAGAGCTAATAACACTTTTCAAAGGAGATAGGATGGTTGCTGGAGGGGAGAAGGAGTATCAACAGAAGTCTATTTGGAATTTTGTGCATGTGTGTGTGTGGAAAATGCATGTAAAATAAAATTTTCCATTTTGATTATTTTTAGGTGTACAAATTTATTAGCAATAAATTCCTTTGCAATATTGTGTACCCATCATTATAGTTCCAAAACTTTTTAATCTTCCCAAACGGAAATTCTGTACTGATTAAATAACCCCTCTCAGCTGCCTCTCCCCAGTCTCTGGATTCACCCGTTCTAGATCTCTCAGGGACACGGAACTGCAGGAAAGGTGCATGGAGCAGGTGCATCCTGCTTCATCTGCTTGTTCTTCCACGAGGTAAGGGTTGTCCACTGCATACAACAGAGAGAGGCTCTCTAAAAGAAAAGACGATTCTCCGGGAAGAGGGCATTGCAGTGGGAATGTGCGCGTTGTAGTTAACTATGCACGTATTCAGGGAGATAAAGGAAGGCAAAGGTTTTTTAAGGAATAAAATGAGGAGGATTGCTTAATTCTTTTGAGATAATTATCCTTGGCTACAAAGATCAATAGCAAGGGTGACACCATTCTGAGTTTGAACAGGCAGCTGCTGGACGGACATACTGGCAGAATTATATTTTGCCTAAGGTTGCAGTGGCCTTTGAGCAAGGTTGTATTTTTTCTAGAGTTTTCTTTTGTGATGTTGTTATCAGGCATATGGTTTTATAATCCGCTCTTCATGGCTTCCCTGGCTCTATTTGTGAGGGTTTCCTTAATATGAGTGACTCTGTTTGGATTCTGAGAACTTTCACAGGGAAGGTGCTTTCCAAGTGGATGGGCGTGCAGATTTGGGGGTCGGTTGTTTCCGAGACGAAGATGAGCCGCCGCTTTGCTTCCTTTCCTGATCTGTCTTCTCTCACCCCACTTTTCCAATACCATGGCCGGGATCATCCATCTTTATCCACCTCCTGACTCCAGCACCTTTTTCTCAGTTCCAAACTGTCTGGGTAAGAGTGGGTGTGATGATCTCCCACGAACCCCAGCAATTTAGTACTTCACACGTAGTGGGTCCTCACTGAAAGATAGCTGAAGAAAGGAAGGAGTGAATGAACAAAATAGGGCCATATTTTATTTAGTTTTCCATCTCTCACAATTTTAATGAAAGACTATCTAGAAAGCAGCAGAGTTAATAACACAAGGGTCTCTAAAATCCCAAAGACCTGTGCGCAAACGCAGATGCTGTCTCTAACCTTCTGTGAGATTTCTCAGTGCGGCTGAGCCTTTAGTCTCTAGATGGCAAAATATTAGTAAGTGGCTTGCACGTGTGATATGCAAGGACTAAACAAGGGATGCATACAGAGAGCTGAGTGTTCTGGAACCGGTGGGCACTTACTTTATGTTCGCCTGCCCACCTCCAAGGCGTCTCATTTCTTAACTTGACAGCTGCCCTCCCCACGCCCCAGATCCTGCTTGGACACATCCCTCCTGGGAGGTCCACACCTGTGAGAGTGGCAAACGCATCGTTGCTGAGCTCTTCCTACAGGTTGAGGAAACAGAAGATGGTGCATAATGACTTCCTGGGAGTAGTGGGAAAGGCCCAGATGCTCCTGACGTTATTTGTGGCTGGAGTTGAAGATCTGGGTGTGCACCTCCAGCCTGTGCGTCGGGACCCAGGACACAGCCGAGTCAAAGCTGGGCCTCTGCTGCCAGAACGGAGATCTTGACTAAATTTATCCTGAATTTCTTGCTGTGCCAGATACATTTTGACTTTGAACTTTAAGAAAACAGCTCCTCGGGTTATGCAACTGGCACCACTGAATGTGAGTTGGGAGGAAGTGACAGCAAATCTTGTAAAAAGAACGGAAGAGCATTTCTCCCTGGCTCCAAGGCAGGTGGTGCTGGAACTCCAGGCACAGTGGGGGAGTGGGTGGTGGGGCCCCTCACCCTCACTGAGCCTCTCTTTGGGCTTCTCCTCCTCCCTACACCCTCTCTGTGCTGAACAAAACTTGCCCCTCCTGGGCCCACTGCTTCGGGCCTTTGCAAGGGGTCTGGCAGAGTAGAGTAATCTGAAACAAATTTAAGCAAAGATATGGGTGCTGTAATGATTTGACACAGTCATTATTAGACTCACATCGGGAGCTTGTAGAAGTATTGATGTGGGGCCTCATTTCCAGAGATTAGAAATTAATTAGGCTGGGGTTGAGCCTGGATATCATTTTTGTTCTTTTTTTTTTTTTTTTTTGAGACGGAGGCTCACTCTGTCGCCAGGCTGGAGTACAGTGGCGCGACCTAGGCTCACCGCAACCTCCGCCTCCCGGGTTCAAGCGATTCTCCTGCCTCAGCCTCCTGAGTAGCTGGGACTACAGGCGCACGCCGCCACACCCGGCTATTTTTTGTATTTTTAGTAGAGACGGGGTTTCACCATGTTGGCCAGGGTGGGCTCACTCTTTTAACCTCATGATCCGCCCGCTTTGGCCTCCCAAAGCGCTGGGATTACAGGTGTGAGCCACCGAGCCCGGCCCTATCAATATCTTTTAAAGCTCTCCAGGCAGTTTTTTCATGCAGCCGGGCTGAGTTCCATTGATTGAAGACATTGTCTTCCAGACAACATTTGCAACAACGGAAGCTTGGGAGCCTCATTTCCAAATCTGTAAACAGGGGCTTGGCAAATATGATTTCCACTATCTTCTAGTCCCAAAAAGTGTCCTGATTCTGGTATTCAAATGCCTTGAGCCAACTATCTTCCCATTGCCTGTGGGTTTCCTAACAGTGTTTGAGGCCACAAAAGCTTCCCCAAAATGGCGTTATAGTTTTGGCTGTGTTACGTTAGCATCCTCCTACAGGGGGATTGATACATTCCTATTGAGCTCATTTACTGATTGTTTTCCACAGGCCTATTTATCAAATGTACAGCCCGATGAATTTTCTCATACTAAATGCAACCGTGTAACTAACCACCAGCTAGAACAAGACACAGAATATTGCCAGGCCTCAGAATACCTCTTTGGACTTCTTTTTAGTCACTCCCCCTTGCCGCCAGAATGATGTTTACCCTGACCCCTTTGATATGGTTTGGTTGTATCCCGACCCAAGTCTCATCTTACAGTTCTCATAATACCCAGGTGTCATGGGCGGGACCTGGTGGGAGGTAATTCAGTTATGGGGGCAGCTCCCCCAAGCTATTCTTGTGGTAATGAGTAAGTTCTCAGGATATCTGATTTTTTTGTTTTGTTTTGTGTTTTTGAGTTGGAGTCCCTCTCTGTCACCCAGTCTGAAGTCCAGTGGCATAATCTTGGCTCACTGCAATCTCTGCCTCCCAGATTCAAGCGATTCTCATGTCTCAGCCTCCTGTGTAGCTGAAACTACAGGTGGGCCATGATGTCCTGCTAATTTTTGTACTTTTAGCAAAGGTGGGGTTTCACCACGTTGGCCAGGCTGGTCTCAAACTCCTGACCTCAAGTGATCTGCCCGCCTCGGCCTTCCAAAGTGCTGGGATTACAGGCACGAGCCACTGCACCTGGCCGATCTGAGGGTTTTGTAAGGAGCTTTTTCTGTTTTTGCTTGGCACTTCTCCTTGCTGCTGCAACGTGAAGGAGGATGTGTTTGCTTCTCCTTCCACCATGATTGTAAGTTTCCTGAGGCCTCCTCAGCCCTGTAGAACTGTGAGTCAATTAAACCTCTTTCCTTTATAAATTACTCAGTCTTGGGTATGTTCTTATAGCAGCCTGAGAGTGGACTAATATACTGTTTTACTACAGGTTTGGCTTTGCTTGGTTTTGAACTTGACATACATGGTATTGCACAGCATCTGCTCATTGCTGTGTGGCTTCCTTCACTTAGCTATGTCACTGAAACGAATTCATGGTGTTGCAGCCACCAAGAGTTCATTCTTTTTCATTGCTGTGTGCTATGGATTGAATATTTGTGTTCCTCTCAAATTCATGTATTGAAGACTAAATCCTCACATGTGATGGTATCAGAAGGTCATGAGAATGCAGCCTTTATGAGTGGGATTAGTGCACTTACAAGGAGATGAAGAGACCAGAGCTCCCTCGCTCTCTCTTTGCCATGTGAAGATACAACAAGAAGACAGCCACCTCCAAACCAGGAGGAAGTGGATCCGCTGGAACCTTGATCTTGGACTTCCCAGCCTCTAGAACTGACTGTGAGAAATAAATGTTTGTTATAAAATCTGCCCAGTCTATGATATTCTGTTATAGCAGCCTGAACTGACTTAGACGCTTTGTCGTACTCCGTTGTGTAAGAGATGTATCCTTTCTCATTGATACACATCTAGATTGTTTCCAGTTTGGGGGTATTTTAAAGCTGCCAGGAAATTCTTTGCTCATTTTAAATTTTTAGCAAGTAATATTGACTTGAATTTGTTTCATCAGGCCTTTAAAATACAGGTTTGAACATTTAGGAATATCGTACAGGGAATGGATCCACAAGATATCTGCTTGTTTTTGATGCAACCTGAATAATGCATGATCATTGCATTCAAAATGATTTGAGTTGGATGGTTGTAAAGATATGCCTGGCCACTACTGAATTACCTAAAAATTAATTTGTACCAGGCAGGAGTAACTGTGGCATTGCCAAGCCTCATTCCCAGTCCTCATGTCCTGGAAGATGAATGGGATGGAGCCAGAAGTGATGTGTAAAATGGGATGGAAGCAGCCAGGCACGGTGGCTCACACCTGTAATCCCAGCATTTTGGGAGGCCGAGGTGGGCGGATCACGAGGTCAAGAGATCACGACCATCCTGGCCAACATGGTGAAACCGCATCTCTACTAAAAATACAAAAATTAGCCGGTCGTGGTGGCACGCGCCTGTGGTCCCAGCTACTTGGGAGGCTGAGGCAGAAGAATTGCTTGAACCCAGGAGGTGGAGGTTGCAGCGAGCTGAGATTACGCCATTGCACTCCAGCCTGGCATCAGAGCAAGACTCCGTCTCAATTAAAAAAAAAAAAAAAAAGGGATGGAAGCAGAAGATAGATTCCACTACTGAAAATTGCATGGATTATGGATGTGTATTCCATAATAAACAAAGGTGACTCCACAGGCTCTCAATTGTGCTTGTTGCTCAGGCCAAATCTTGCCTTTAAAAAAAAACAGCATGCATGTTTATAGATAATTTTTGAAAGCACATAGTTAAAGCTAATGACTGTATTATTTTCTAGGTTTCTCTGGACTTGTGGCTGCATTCGGAAAAGTGGAGAGGCCTTGACTCCATAATCTAAGATGAGTTACATTGGAAAGCTTGTTAGAAGCAAGAGCAGAGCTAAATTTTATTCTGTTCCTCATACTTCTCATTGGTTCCATCACCACCCATTAGGGCAATGCTGTACACTATGCTGTTGGCTTCTGACGATCTTGTTCTACGATCCTTCCTCTTTACTTAGATTTTAATTATGAGACTGACTATATCTTGATCTGAGTATTAGCTCTTCCAGTTTAAGGAGAGGGTATTAGAGTAGATTCCCCCAGTATTAAGTTCACTGGGAACCGTCCAAGAAACAGCCACCAACAATCTGACTGTGCCCTCCCAAGAGCATGGTTCTGTTGAACACCTGTCAGGAAGAGCATGGGAATGGGTAGGGCTGGGTATGGTCTAGCACATTCTTTAGGCTTCTTTCTAACCCTTTCACCGTTGAAAGCATCTTGAGGTTATCTGACCCAACCCTGAAAGCTCTTCATTTCACCTCCACGTGCACATCCACTGTGACAGAGAATTCTCCACTCAGCAAGGAGTAAATTGCTTTTTTTTAGATGTCTAATTGCATTTCAAATAACAAGCTTCCATTCTGCTTTCTGTATCCACATGGAGAAGGCTAGTCCCTTTTCATGAGTTCCTTTTTGGACATTTTCAGCTAATTAAAAAAAATCTTGCTTTCATTTTCTAAATTGTCCTGTTCTAGTTTTTCTTTCCCTGCTCTTTCTATTCCTTCATGGTAGGATTTCTAGACTCAACCTTCTGGGTAGCCCTTTCCTGGATGGATTACAAGTTTTTCAAAATAGCTCTGTAAATGAATCTATGGTCTTCAGATCTCTCTGTGCCTTGGTCAGAAGAGATGGATCATTGTAATAACCTGCAAATCTCACAGGCTTGATATGGAACATATCTATTTCATACTCATCCAAGCCCAGTGAAGATGCACTAGGTCTGGTTTTAGTAGAGACGAGGTTTCACCATGTTGGCCAGGCTGGTCTCAAACTCTTGACCTCAAGTGATCCACTCACCTTGACCTCCCAGAGTGGTGGGATTACAGGTGTGAGCTACCGCACCCAGCCTAGGAAACCTCTTTTATAAAGGTCTTGAACCCATTTGTGAGGGGGGAGCCCTTCTAGTCTAATCACCCTTTAACAGTCCTACACATTAATACTATGGCATTGCTGATTAAGCTTCAACATATGAATTTTGGCAACACATGCAGACTGTAGCAGACCCCATTCCCAAGCCAAAAGGCTACCTTTCCTATGTGTCTGTTCTTGTGGTATGGATGACATTGCCTGGTGGATGCTCTTTTTCCTTGAGACTGACCTCCTGCTTCCTGTGACTCCAGTGTCTCTGCTTGCTTTTTCCTCTCTGGTCACACTTGGTTAGTCTCTGTCAAAGGTTCCTCCTCTCATCTGTACATTCTTCCTTCTAGGGCCTTACCTTGTCTCCTGCTTCTGTTCTGTGATTCCTACAAATACGCTACTCCTCAATCGTCATCTTTTTGCCTACGTCACAGATGTATACATCTAACAGCCTGCCTGGATGCCCTACAGACACTTCAAACTTGATTTGGGACAGCATGTCCCAAATCAAGTGAATTACTTCCCTCCAGGTATTCCTGTACTTTTACAGACAGTGCAGTCATACCATGCCTGTGTGTAACTTGATACAAAGGTAAACCACAAGCTACAATATGAGCATACAGCATTAGCTGTGGGCAGGTTCAGCAGCCATTTCATCAAACAAGCACATACCCTAAAGGACATGAAACAGGAGTTGGTCCTGATGCCGAGTGTCTTAGAGCGTGTCCGTGAATCTGGTGTTCAAAGAAACACATTATATACAGCCTGGCCCTAAATTCAGGTCAGTTGTTTCCAGTGATGACCACACAAACACCAGGAAATAGTGACCTGGATTGGAGATTAAGATGGCAGATAGGGAGGCAGGACTACGTTGCATCTCCCGCTCAGAGGGACAGAGCAGCATTTGGAGACTCAGATCATGAATTTTTGCTCCAAGAACTACCTCAGGAACATACCAGGAAAGCTAAGAGAATCCACAGACCCTTTGAAGGAGCTGGAGCTGCTATTCTTTCTCAGGGAGCTGCTGCAGGCTCCTGAGACACTGAAACGCTGTGAGTCAGCTTGCTTTCTCAGTGGGGAGGCTGGTGGTCTGGGGCAGTTTTCAGCCCTGGTCACCAGCTGCTTGGAAATAGAATTGGTGCTGTTGTGGGGGGCACTGTGGGATTGAGACCAGCCTTTAGGACTGTGGGATGCATGGGACCAGCTGAAGCCTGTAACTCCTGGCTTTTCCCCACTTTCTCGCAACCTGCATGACTCAGCAGAGGCAGCCATAATCAACCAGGGAACATAATTTCCTTGGCTGGGGAATCACACCCCCTTCCCCCACAGCAGCCACAGCAAGCCCCACCCAGGGAGAATCTGAGCTCAGATATGCCTATCCCTGCCCCCACCTGGTGGTCTTTTTCTACCCACCCTGGTAGCTGAAGACAAAGGAGCTCTATGGCCCTGCCCACCACTTGAGAAACCTGAATACTTAAACATGCATCCCTAGGGCAAGTATGCATCCTTCCAAGTTTGCATAGTACCACAGCTGATATACTCTTGAAAGAGCCACTTCCTGGCTGGAGGCCAACCAGCACAAAACCAGTGCACTAAACAAAAATACAGCCAAGGATCCTCACGAAGTCCACTTTACTCCCCTGCTGCCTCCACCAGAGCAGGTACTGGTATCCACAGCAGAAAGACCTGAAGACAGATCCCATCACAGGACTTTCTGCAGACACCCCCCGGTTCCAGCCTGGAGCCCAGTAGCTCTTCTGGGTGACTAGACCCAGAAGAGCAAAGCGTCACTGCAGTTCGGCTCTCAGGAAGCCCCATTCAAGGGAACATCCCATGGGGATTTTTATATCTATGTTCATCAAGGATATGGGTCTGTAGTTTTCTGTTTTTGTTACGTCCTTCCTTAATTTTGGTATTAGAGTGATACTGGACAAAAGAATCTGAACAACAGCCTTTGATTCTCAGATCTTCCATCTGACATAGTCTACCCAAATAGGTAGGAATAAGAACAACACTCCTGGTAATATGACAAAGCCAGATTCTTTAGCCCCCTTAGAAGATCACACCAGCTCGCCAGCAAAGGATTCAAACCAAGAGTCAGAAAGTCAATTACTAAGCTAATCAAGGAGGGAGCAGAGAAAGGTGAAGTTCAACTTAAAGAAATCAAAAACATGATACAGGATATAAAAGGAAAAACTCTTCAGCGAAATAGCACAAATAAAAAAATCACAACTTCTGAAAATCAAGGACACTTAGAAATGCAAAAGACACTGGAAATTCTCAGCAATAGAATTAAACAAACAGAAGAAAGAACTTCAGAGCTTGAGGACAAGGCTTTTGAATTAACCCAATTCATCAAAGACAAAGAAAAAAGGAATAAAACAAAGAACAGAGCCTCCAAGAAGTTTGGGACTATGTTAAATGTCCAAACCTAAGAGCAATTGATGTTCCCGAGGAAGAAGATAAATCTAAAAGTTTGGAAAACATATTTGAGGGACTAATTGAGGAAAACTCCCCCAGCCTTGCTGGAGATCTAGACATCCAAATATAAGAAGCTCAAGGAACACCTGAGAAATTCATTGCAAAGAGATCATCGCCTGGGCACATAATCATCAGGTTATCTAAAATCAAGATGAAGGAAAGAATTTTAAAAGCAGTGAAGCAAAAACATTATGTAACTTCTAAAGGAAAACCCATCAGATTAACAACAGATTTCTCAGCAGAAACCCTACAAGTTAGAATTGAACAATAATAGTGACACAACCTATCAAACCCTCTGAGATACAGCAAAAGTTGTGCTGAGAGGAAAGTTTATAGCATTAAATGCCTACATCAAAAATTCTGAAAGAACACAAATAGACAATCTCAGGTCACACCTCACAAAACTGGAGAAACAGGAAACAGCACAAGAAAAGAAATAACAGATAGAGCAGAACTAAATGAAATTGAAGCACACAAAAAATACAAAAGATAAATGAAACAAAAAGCTGCTGTTTGAAAAGATAAAATTGATAGACCATTAGTGATATTAACCGAGAAAGGAAGAGAGAGGATCCAAATAAGCTCAACTAGAAACAAAATGGGAGATATCACAACTGATACCACAGAAACACAAAAGATCATTCAAGGCTGCTGTGAACACCTATATGCACGTAAACTAGAAAACCTAGAGGAGATGGATAAATTCCTGAAATATACAACCCTCCTAGATTAAACCAGGAAGATATAGAAACTCTGAACAGACCAATAACAAGCAACAAGGTTGAAACAGTAATTTAAAAAATTGCCAATAAAAAAAGTCCAGGACCAGATGGATTCCCAGCTGAGTTTTATCAAACATTCAATGAATAATTGGTACCAATTCTATTGACACTATTCCAAAAGATAGAGAAATCCTCCCTAAATCATTCTATGAAGTCAGTGTCACCCTAATATCAAAACCAGGGAAGGACATAACAACAACAACAAAAAGAAAACGACAGGCCTGTATCCCTGATGAACACGGATTTAAAAATCCTCAACAAAATCAGTATTAGCTAGCTGAATCCAACAGTATATCAACAACATGATCTGTCATAATCAAGGGGGCTTCATACCAAGGATGCAGGGATAGTTTAACATATGCAAGTCAATAAATGCGATATACCACATAAACAGAATTTAAAATAACAATCACATGATCATCTGAATAGATGCAAAAAAAGCATTTGACAAAATTAATCATCTCTATATGATTAAAACTCTGAGGGAAATCGGCACACAAGGGATATATCTCAAGGTAATAAAAGCCATCTATGACAAACCCCCACAGCCAACATTATACTGAAGGAGGAGAAGTTAAAAGCTGAGAACTGAAAACTGAAACAAGACAAGTTCCTCCTGAGAACTGACACAAGACAAGAATGCGGACTTTCATCCCTTCTCTTCAACGTAGTACTGGAAGTCCTAGCCAGAGCAATCAGACAAGAGAAAGACATAGAGGGCATCCAACTCAGTAAAGGGGAAGTCATACTGTCACTGTTTGCTCATGATATAATTGTATACCTAGAAAACCCTGAAGACTTAGCCAAAAAGCTCCCAGAACTGATAAATGAATGCAGCAAAGTTTCAGGATACAAAATTAATGTACACAAATGAGTAGCTCTGCTATACACCAACAGCAACCAAGCTGAGAATCAAATTAAGGAGCTCTTTTACAATAGCTGCAAAAAAGTAAAACACTTAGGAATATATGTAACAAAGGACATGAAAGCCCTTTACAAGGAAAACTACAAAAAACTGTTGAAAGAAATAATAGAAAACACAAACAAGTGGAAACACATTCCGTGCTCATTGTTGGGTTCAATATTGTGAAAATGACCATACTGCCAAATGCAATCTGCAAATTCAATGCAATGTCTACCAAAATACCACCATCATTCTTCACAGAACTAGGAAAAAAATCCTAAAATTCATATGGAACCAAAAAAGAGCCCTCACAGCCAAAGCAAGACTAAGCAAAAATAATCTGGAGGCATCACATTACCCAACTTCCAACTATACTATAAGGCTATAGTCACCAAAACAGCATGGTACTGGTATAACATTATGGAACTAATATTGCTCTTCTTTTTACTTTCTTATATCTTTGCATATCAATACATTTGTCATTAGAAAATTATGAACTTCATTAGCAAATTAAATCAGCAAACTACCTGGAGGCTCCACAGGGAGGACCGACCCTGAGTGTTTTGGTTCCACGTGCTGTTTGATGATCTGGTGCTTGGCTCATGTACCTTGTTTCCTTGTGTAAAAGAAGAGCTGCACTCAGATGTGTTTGCCTGACAGAAATACTTTCGCCAAGTGTTTGAGCTCTTTATTTATTGATTCATAAGAAATGCCATGTCGTTCACCCAGACTGTGGTATTACTAGTTTTTCTACAATAGCCAATCTCTTGCAAATTCTACATCTAAATAGACAGATGTTGTTACCTCATCGGCTGTTCCACATCATCAGGTCCCGTCACTCTTGGACTGTTTACTCCATAAGCAAGGTGCACTTTGGGTTATGAGTTAACTAATTTTTAATGGTAACCTGCAGAAGATACTTTTGTTGACATGTACCTGACATTGTAGTAGTAGGTTGCTCTTGTTGTTTAAATCCTCACACCACATATCCACACCCACACACAAATACACACACTCATCACACACCACACAATTCACACCACTCACACTGCATTAGTCTGTTCTCACATTGCTATAAAGAACTGCCCAAGACTGGGTAATTTGTAAAGGAGAGGTTTAATTGACTCATAGTTCCACATGGCTTGGGAGGCCTCAGGAGACTTACAATTATGGTGGAAGGTGAAGAGGAAGCAAAGCACCTTCTTTACAAGGTGGTGGGAGAAAGAATGAATGCAGGAGGAGCTACCAAACACTTATAAAACCATCAGATCTTGTGAGAACTCACTCACTCTCATGAGAACAGCATGGGGGAACCACCCCCATAATACAATTACCTCCACCTGTTATCTCTTGACAAATAGGGACAATGGGGATTATAATTCAAGATGAGATTTGGATGGGGACAGAAAATCAAGCTATATCACACACACAATAAACACCTTTCATGTACTGCACAGTGCACCTATAATACATGTACAGTGCAACACAGACACATACCACATATACACCAAAGAATATACACACTACACACACACCACATAATACACCCACTACAATACAGCAAAACACAAATGCCACATGTGCCACACAATACACATACACACACACCACACATACATAATACACACACAGTGTGTAGTATATACCTGACACACAGATACACACAAATATGCACAGGCATCTCTACACACACCACATGTATATTACACACCCTCACACACTTGAGAACACAGATCACCTAGAAATAAACACAATCACATTGTACATACACACCCCAAATACACTCCACATCCCTTCCCTCCCTCAGTCATTCTTTGCATCTCTTTGAATAATTGCAAACTCTCCTATCAAAAAATTGCAAGACCTATGAGAACATTAAAGGTAATATACAACTGCAATGTGATAGGTCAAATAAATTTATGATGTTGGAATCCTATTTGTTCAGCATTCCAGGCATGCGATTGAAGAATGTAACACATTTCCCCCCTCCACTAAACCTGTAAATGAATCATCTAAAGATAATAAGTCATTTTTATGGAATCAGACTGCATAGTATTGCTTCACTTAAATTTAAAGATGATGTGGGACATATGCATGAACTTCCAGTTCAGAACACAGGTACAGACACTCATCACAGTTTGAAAAAAATAAGTTCTTAATGGGATTCATGATATTCAGGTTAGCTTGCTAACTTCTTCAACTTCTTCCTTTTTTATTTATAGTTTATTGTAAAATAAATCATATATACAGAAATAACCCACTCATAATAAATGTATAGCTTAGTGAAATTTTCAAGGTGGAAGCCCTTGCAATGATAATTCATAGCAAGAAATAGATCTTTGCCATTTTCCCTTGAAGAATCTCCATATATATTGTCCCTATTGCTAATTTGAGTTTTTATAAAAAATCATGACTGAGTGTTGATTCTGTTTAAAGTTTTTTGCATTAATTAACATAAAAGCATGATTTTTCCTGTTTTTTTTTTTTTTCTGATAATACTATGAATTAGACTGACTGCCTTCGAAAGCAAAACTGTCCTTCCAGTCCTGAAATAAACCCTATTTTTTCATGTTCTTGTATCTTTTATATGTATCACTGAACTTAGTATGCTAATATTTTAAAATAATTTTTGAGTATATGTTTATGTGAGAGATTCATCCATAAAAGTTGGAAAGTTTTTCCTCTCCATATAGTCTTTTAATGGTTTAATATATTACTTGTTATTTCTTTGTGTGAAAATGAAAAGTCCAGCTGTGCCTGGGTTTTTTTTTTGTGGAAATATTAATAATAAATTCATGAATAATCTACTGAATAAACTATATAATAAATTAATCATTGTAGATTATATAATAATTCAGTTTATTTAATATATATCAGACTATTTACATTTTCTATTTATTCTTCTGTTAGAATTGGTAAATTGTATTTGAGGAATTTGTTGATATAATCCAGATAGCCACCTTTTATGGAGTAAATTTGTTCATAATATTATTCTATCTTCTTAATGTTTGCAGGATCTGTAGTTACAGTTCATTTTTTCTTTCTTATTAGGTAGTTTGTGCTTTATTCTTGTTCTATTTTTCTAGAGATTTATCATTTCAAAGCATAATTTTTGACCTTGTTGATTTTTATCTCTTTTTTTTTTTTTTTTTTTTTTTTAAGATGGGGTTTCACCATGTTGGTCAGGCTGGTCTTGAACTCCCAACCTCAGGTGATCCGCCTGCCTTGGCCTCCAAAGTGCTTGGATTACAGGCGTGAGCCACCGCGCCCGGCCGCGACCTTGTTGATTTTTAAAGATTTTTTAAAAATTTACTGAAATTCTACTCTGATCTTTAATTATAATTTTCTTCCTTTTTCTTTAATAAAGCATACAAGGTACACATTTCCCATTGTTTTCTGTTTCCATGACTCCTCCCTCCCTCCCTCCCTTCCTTCCTTCCTTCCTTCTTTTTTTTTTTTTTTTTTGGGAGACGGAGTCTCGCTCTGTTGCCCAGGCTGGAGTGCAGTGATGCAAATCTTGGTTCACTGCAACCTTTGCCTCCAGGGTTCAAGTGATTCTCCTGCCTCAGCCTCCCGAGTAGCTGGGATTACAGGCTTCTGCCACCATGCTTGGCTAATTTTTGTATTTTTAGTAGAGACGAGGTTTCACCATGTTGGCCAGGCTGGTCTCAAGCTCCTGACCTCAAGTGATCCGCTGCCTTGGCCACCCAAAGTGCTGGGATTACAGGTGTGACCAACCTCGCCTGTCCTGTTTTCTGCTTCTATGATTTCTTTTGAGAAGTCGGCAATTAATTTTTTTTTTCTCATTTGAAGGGAATGTGTTATTTCTTTGGCTGCTTTTAATATTTTCTTCTTGTCCGTGATTTTTAGCAGGCTGACATTGATGATGTGTGATTTTCTTTATATTTATCTTGCTTGAGTGTGCTGAACTTCTTGAACGTGTGGGTTGATGTCTTTCACCAGTTTGGAAGGTTTTTAGTCATTATCTCTTTGAATATTGCTTCTCATTCTCTCTCCTCCCTGTAATGCAATTATATATTGTTTAGACATTTTGAATATATTCCATATTTCTCTTAATTTCTTAAAATAATTTTTCTTTCTTTTTAATTTCTTTCCTTCAGTTTGGGTATTTTTCTACTGCATTGCCTTCCAGTTCACCAGTTTTATCTCCAATCTACTGTTAAAACTATTCATTGCATTTTTAATTTTGGATACTCTGATTTTAGTTCTATAGTTCATTTTAAAAAATAATTCTAACTCTCAATTGCAAATTGCCATTATTCTATTTATATTGCCTCTCATTTCCTCTATTTTCTTGAATATATTAATCATGGTTATTGAAAAATAATTGTCTATTGTATCTAGAATTTGGGTCACTTGAGGACCTAATTCTGTTGTTTGCTTTTAAAAACATTAAAGCACATTGAGCAGATGGTCTTATCTTTTCACAGATCTGATAATTTCTTGTAAGCTGAATATTTTGTATAAAAGACTGTAGAGGTTCCTGTTATGTTATTTTCCACACAAAGTGTTTTGGAACTCCTCTCTAAGGCAGAGGAGGTTGATTCCCAAGGTCTAACTGTCAGGGATTGGGGTAGTTTTGATCAGACTCAATCTACCTCTGTTCTCAGGGCTTTGTCTGGGAGCTTGGAAAGTCTGTGCATCCTCAGTTCTGAATGATTGTGGGTGATTCAGCTTTGCCTTAGAGAAGTTTAAGCTCAGCACTTACACTCCTGACCTCCTCCCCTTCAGAATTTGGCAAATGCCTTGATGGAGAGAATGGTTGGTTTGGATGCCCTACACACTAATTTTGTCCTTCACGAACACTAAAGGCTTTGCCTTATTTTCTGTTTCCAGCAGCAGCCTCTTGCCAGTGGCTGAGCCTTGAAACCCACATTTGTCTGGTGCCCCCTAAAGAGTGGCTGCAGATCCTGGTGTCAATTCACAGGCTTTCCTCTTGTGCTGGGTTCCTTTTCAGGTCCCTTCCCTGGGAAGCTCTTTGTTTCCTCGTCACGAATATTGACAGAAAGTTTACTTTCCCTTTCAGGAACTTTTAACCTAGCTCTTTAGGCCTCCACTCCCTTGACCACTCAACATCAATCAAACAAACAAACAAAAATAAAAAACCAGCCAATGTCTTGTGGGTAAAACCAGCTACGCACTGCAGGGCCCTCACTTGAGATGCTGTTGTCACTCCTTCCCTATGGCACCACTGAAAGCTTTTCTGGTTTTCCTTCTCCCATCTTCTACGTGACCCAAATCTGATCACTGGGCTTCTGTCTATTTAATAGCACAGGAAGATGTTTCCAGGTAAAAATAGATGCCAATCTTCATCTCCCTCTTACTGGCTTTTCTCTCTGAAAGGTTAGTTTATTTAGTCCTGCTGAGTCCACATCTCTCCAATGCTTTGAAAATGATTTCTTATCCTTTTGTTTTGTTTCTTAGTTCCTGAGATCAGGAGCATTGGCTGTGACTGACAATATCTACTTAGAAGTGGAAATTTGGGGCACATGTTTTGACTTTCGTTTTCCTAGTTTGATGACTTGACATCAGTACACTCTGTACCCTATAGCAGGGGTCCCCACACTTCAGGCCGAGGACTGGTCCATTATGGTCCATGTCCTGTTAGGAACTGGCCACACAGCAGGAGGTGTGAGGTGGGTGAGCAAGTGAAGATTCATCTGTATTTACAGCCACGCCCCATTATTCTCATTCCTGCCTGAACTCCGCCTCCTGTCAGATCAGCAGCAGCACTGCATTGTCACAGGAGCTCCAACCCTATTGTGAACTGTGCATGCCAGGGATCTAGGTTGTGCAATCCTTATGAAAAACTAATGCCTGATGATCTGTCACGGCCTCCTATCACCCCCAGATGGGGCCCTCTAGCTTCAGGAAAACAAGCTCAGGGCTCCCGCTGAATTCTACATTATGGTGAGTTGTTCAATTTCATTATATATTAAATGTAATAATAATATAAATAAAGTGCACAATAAATGTAATGCACTTGAAACATCCCGAAACCATCACCCTTGCCCCCAGTCCATGGAAAATTATCTTCCATGAAACCAGTCCCTGGTGCCAAAAAGGTTGCTGACTGCTGCCCTGTGGAATCACTTGGGATTTAACACTTTTGCTTGTAAAATCTTGCATCAGAGGCCTCTTCAGTGGTCACAGGCTGGAACTTTCCTTCATTAAGCTGAATAGTCCTTAAAAGGATAGAACCTGTGAAACTAACTTCATTGCAATTATAACAGAATTCTCAAACTTTTGGATACTTATAGCTTAAATATGGGACATGATTTCTTAAAGATTCTCTATGCCATTGTAAAGTAATGGTGTGGCTAAAGTATCCCATCAGGGTGGTGTCCTTTGATTACTGCAATTCTTGGGCATTTAGGAGTTTTTCCTTTTAAAGCATGAAGGTGAAGGCGAACTTTAACTGGGAGTTTTGGACTCTTGGTGCGTGTAACTTACTAAGATTGGTGAGGGATTAAGTATTAGCCTAGGGAAGGAAGAGAGGGAGTCAGATCTAAATCTGCCTAAGCTTTCTACGTTGATCAAATCAGTTTTATTTTCCTTTAATTTTTTTCTCTCTTCAGGTGGATCAATGAGGTGCCGGCATATGCCACTGTTGATTGTGGGTTCCACTGATAGACTGGATAAAGAAAATGTGGTACATAAATGGAATACTATGCATCCTTAGAAAAGAATGAGATCATGTCCTTTGAAGGATATGGATGGAGGTGGAGGCCACTATCTTTAGCAAACTCATGCAGGAACAGAAAACCAAATACCACAGCTTTTCACTTATAAGTGGGAGCTAAATGAGGAGAGCACATGGGGGAACAACACACACTGGAGTCTAGCAGAGGAGGGTGGGGGTGGGAGGAGGGAGAGCATCAGGACGAATAACTAATGGGTACTAGGCTTAATACCTGGGTAAGGAAATAATGTGTACAACAAACCCCCATGACACAAGTTTTCCTACATAACAAACCTGCACATGTACCCCTGAACTTAAAATAAAGGTTAAAAAAAAAAAAGGATTTTTCTTTTTCAATTATACTTCAAGAAGAGCTGCTCCCATGGTCTGTGTCACAGGCAAATGAAAGTCTTATTTGATTACTTTTTAAATCCAGGAGCACATGTAACTCATCATTTTCAGGAAGGTTGTCAGTGGAGAGAAGAGAAAGAGGGTAAGAGCTTCAGGGAAGCTTCTTTTAGGATGGAAGAAAAGAAGACAGTTGGAGTGGGACAAGTCCTGTTTGATGGTGTGTGGTCACGACAGCAAGGTACAGTGAGGTGGCTCCTGTTTTGGAAATGAGGGAAGCTCTGATTTCCCTGAGACAGTAGAAAAAGAAGTCAGGATGGACGCGAAGGGGACGCAGGTAGAGAGTGGCTGGGAAGCTTCCCCTGCGGTTGTGCAGTCTCCTCAGATGGGAATTATTTCTCTACTTCTGTCATATTTGTCTTGGTGCAACTGATCCTACATCTTAAAATCCCTCGATTATCTCAGTTGGCAGCGATTTCTCCTACCTTTGTGCCCCTGAAACACGTGAGAATATTAGCGTGTTCTGAACGAGCTGTTACTGTACTCATGGGTGGTACAGTTTGGAGCGAGTGATGTGTTTGTTATGAGCATGGGCTCTGGATCCAATTTCCCTGGGCCCAGGTCCCCGTATCTGCTTTTACTTGCTGGACCTAGGGCAAGTTGACTTTTCCCATCTGCAAAATGGACTAGATCTTGAAAGCAATGTCAGTGCATTTTGTGAGGATAAAAGAAGTTATTGCATTTAATTTGATTTATATGTACAAAGCACTCCGAATACACTGAGTACTCAGTAATACCAGCTGCTACATTTCCTACAAATGCTTAGAGTATATTACACTTTAAATAAATATTATTGTATGTACTTGATTGTACTTTGGTGATAAAGACCGTGTCTTCCTTGCAGTGAAGGGCTCCATAGTGGCTAAACTCATAGTTACTTTAGAAAAACCAGATGTTAGGGTGCCCCCTAAGAGCATTGCCGGTGGGAGGGAACAGTGTCCAAGAGTACTTGGCAGGTGATAGCTAAGCTGTCAGGTCCACGTTAAATTGTGATGGCATAAGGTCTGAGAGTCTGAGAGTGTGTGTGCTCGCTTAGAGGCTAGGGGCTTAACGTTTCCTGAAATAACTGCAAAATTGCACAACACAGAGAGAACCTACAGGGAAAGAAAGGAAGAGGCTGGGAGCCTGGAGTCATAGTAAGGACCCAGGTTAGGGATTGAAGACCAGAGGCAACTGTGATGACACTCTGCTCCAACTGGCGGCCAAGGCTGGGGAGAACAGGAAGCCCAGCTTCCTGTTCCACCTCCATAGGACCCATCCCTGCTGCTCCATGCCCTGTCTGAGGATCAACCAGTGCAAATAGTCATCTCAGGCTCCTAGGAGTCAGCCCTCTTGGCAGTCCTCCTGCAGATACAAACAAGGCTGGGCTTTGCTTGCCCTTCACTGGGGGGTCGTTTCAGGCAGAGACCCTAAGGGATGATGGTGACACCAGGCCAGACGGGGCAGCCTGGCTGTTTGCCTGAGATTCCAGCTTTGCCCCCAACAGCCATGAGACAGCTGTTCTTATGCCAAGAAAATGAATTTATACAGTGAGGTAAATCAAATTGTAAAGAACAATGTGATTAGAGAAAAAAAAAATCGTTTGTTATCTTGCAGTCCCGGCCGTGATATATTCATGGCTCAGGACTTTTTAAACAAAGAAATAATAAGAAACCATTTAGAAAAACAAATAAACCGGCAAATGTTTGTGAAATATTTATAAGCCGCCAAGCCTTTTTATATGTAAGAATTTATTAGCTAATTTTTTTTTTTGTTCTGTAAAGGACTATTTTTGGAGACAATGAAATTGTTCTGGAAAAATACTTAAATTGGTGAGGATTAAAAATACACAAGAAACCCAAGACTTTAATTACTATTGTGATTTAGTTACATTTTTGGGGGAAAAATTATGCAAAGCTATTTGTACTTTTAATCTTTTGTCAATATTTTCCCCATATTCGTAATTTATCCAACTTACTGAACAAAGAAAAAGAAAATCAGCTGAATGAGAAGATATCTGGCTCAGCTAAAATTACTTGGTCTCTAATTCTATGATGACAGGAGACCTTGGTATCTCAGACTTGCTGTATTAGTGACTAAGCAAAAATCCAGGGTTTTAGAACCTTTAAAAGAAAAGGTGTTTACTCTGCTTTATTTGTCTCACGTTGCAGTGGAATTATTGTAATTTCTGGGCAATGTACTTGAACAGTGATGTTGGCAAAAGTGAATAAGACAGAGTAGAGAAGCCAGGATAGTGAATGATTAGAAACTACTTTGCTGAGGGAGCAGTTGAAGGAATGGGGTTCTTTACACAGAGAGCAGAATACTGGGTGGGAAGTATAGGCCAGCCCTCCAATGTATGATGGTTTCAATGTCCTCCTCCTTTCTCTGTGCTCTTCCCAGGAGGGCTCTTGACCAGATGGGTGAGAGAGTGCAGAGCTGTGTCCACAATAGTGCAGATAAATTGTGCAATAGGGTGTGGTCAAAACTACCAAGAAACAGGATTGTGTACCGTGTGTGTGCTTCATCCCGAGGAATCTGGATATCCTAAAGCGTCCTTCAACTTTCCAGAGGACCTGAGATATCTGTCCTTTTTGAGATGGACAAGTTCCCCTAAGAGCTGTCTCACTGTGGTCTACAAAGGGGGCACAGCAAGATGGACTTGGGAGTTTCTGCAGCTCTGCCAGCCAAACTCCAGCCAGGGGGAAGATGGTGGAATCTTGCAGGCAGTCCCAGCCTCTTAGAGTGATTCCCTGGGAGCCTCCCAGACTTTTTAAAGGATGGGTTTGAGGAGAAGAAAGACAGGTGACTCCAAATTAGGCCACCAGTTTCTCTGCTAGTTCTCTGTAACACTTTGTGCATTTCTAGGTCATCTCTTACATATGCTGAAGATACATGATGGAACTTGATTTTAATTTTAGCAGGGCTGGATGTATAATGATTTTATTAAGTTGGGTAATGAAGTGTTCAATGCCTCTGTCTTTAAAATGACGATGGACTCATCAACCTGTCCTAAGTTGTGTGGTGTTAGCCAAAATTCTTAAAGAATAGGAAAAGTACCATTTCCCACCCTGTTCCATCAGGCTTTAACTGGTCACTGTACTGCTCAGTATAACAATCTGTTTATTTATGTTTATTTGTGTGACTAAATAAAAATGAGAGTCATTGAACTCAGGGAGTTATAGCACTCTATTGAGCCTTGAGTCTTAGCAGGTGGTACCTTGATGGAGAAGTTATTTTATTCTTAGAACTTTTAACAGAAGTTTCTGGGAGAGAAACCTCTTGGGTGGAGGTTGGGTTTGATCTCAAGGATTTGTGTTTGAGTTTATAGGACTCTGCCTCAACAAACATAGAGCTGTCTAGCCTAAGTGGTGTTCTTCAGTGCACACTGGGGCTTTCTTGATCTGTTATTAAATGTAACTCATTGTTATAAATGTGACCCTGACAAAAATGGGTTTTCTTCCATTTTTGAATATAGCACTCTATATCCATCCATTAGGGAAACCTTGTCAATTGTACTGTTCAACTTTTTTGCTGAATTTTTTTCTGATTGATGTATTAATAATTATCATAGCAATGCAACACGATGGTGAATTTATCAAACTTCTTTCTGCGTTTTAACACTTTTCACTACATTTTGTGAGTGTCTTCTTAGATCCACGCATTTGACAGAATTTCTTTTTGTTATTTCGGTAAACTGAATCTTTTCAAATTCATGTAGTGATGATCTATATTCCTAACTCTTCATTTTGTCTTTGTGTCTCTTTTATCTAGTATTGATGCAGCTGTATTAGATTTTCTTTTGTTGGTAGCCATTTATGTCTTTTATTTCTTAAACAATTGAACCATATATAACATATATATAAAATTGAACCATATATAAACTTGGCAATATCCATCCTTTTTTGTCCTACAGAAATGGCAATTTCATATGGTTGAATCAATGCCGTCAAACTGCTTTTTCATGCCCCTATGCTTTAAGTGGGTCTCTTGTATACAATATGTAAACCCTTCTTTCAATCTTTGTCTTTTAACTATGACTTTAGCCCATTTACATTTACTGTAACTATGGGCATAATTGGATCCATTCTACCATGCTAATTTATTATTTTTGTTTGCTGATCTTTTTACATTTTAAAAAATTGCTTTTAATTTCTTCAATAATAAGATAGAACTTTTGTGTGCCCTCATATTCACTGGTGTCATCTTCCCTACAAACATTGCCATCCTATTGATTTTTTCTCTCTTAAAGGTTGTGGCTAATGGAACTTTCTGTGATGATGGAGATGTTCTGTAGCTATGCCGTTTGATATAGTAGCCATGTAGGGCTGTGAAACACTTGAAATGTGTCTAGTATGACAAAGGAACACATTTAAATGTGTTATTTAAATATGGTAGTTACCAGCCTTCTTTGGCTATTTAAATTCAAATTCAAATTTATTTAATTTTAATTAACTCAGATAGCCACCTGAGGCTGGTAACTACCATATTAGATAGTGAAGACCTATCTTATTAATTCTGTATATTTTGGGCATATTTGTCTCTTCCTTGTCCTACTGACTAAAGATAACAACAAACTTTGCCAATATATTTGATTACATTTATTTCACATCATCATTATCACTTGCAACATCTCTTGTCTTTGTGTCTTCAATTTAAGCCTTCATTTAAAAACTTTTGTCAGTGTGGGCTTCTGGGTAACTATATCTCCAAGGCCTTGTAAGTCTGGTGATCATCTTATTTAATGATGTTTTGGCTAGATCTCACAATCTAGGCTATTTAACATTTTGCAAACACCAATCCAGTTTTTTATTCTTGCATTTATTCTTGCTATTGAAAAGTCTGGTGTTACCTGAATTTGACTTATTGTGTATCGTATGTTCACTTCTGGCAGCTTTAAAATTTTTCCTTTTGTATTTTCTATTTTAAAATATTATTAAAATGTTTTTAACTTATCACTCCTTTCTGGTGGTACTGTATGAGATTTTTCAATATAAACGATTTTATTTTCTATAAAATTCTAGAAAATTTATGTCTTATTTCTTCAAATGTTTGTGAGTCCCATTTTAATTTTCCTCTTTTCCTCCTGCAACTGCTTTTATTTGGATTAGTGTATGTATTTCTTTCCTCCATGTCGCTTTTACTTTTTTTTTTGTATTAACCAATTACAAAAGTTTTAATTTGTTTTCTTCTTTCTGGGATTGATATTCTTCCAATGTTCTGGTCTTCCAGTTTGCTATTTTGTTCTTTAGCTGTTTCCATTTCTAAATATGAAATAGAACAGATATTTATTCTATTAATTTTATTTTTTAGTCAACTATAGCCTTTTTTATACCTAACATTTGTTTGACTGTTTTCTATGACTTTCTTTTTGACTCATATTGCTAATATATCCCCTTATCTGTTTTCAAATGTTTATTAGGCTAATTATGAATTCTTGGTTTAATACTTCTGCTTCTGAGGGAGGCTGTAATCTAGTAGGTTTTTCTTTTTAAAGTGTTATCCCATCCACGATCTTGCTTTTTTCTTTCTTTTCTTTTGTTCTGAGGGTGCCTTTCTGTCTGGGGTATTGGCTACTCTGTCAGCCATGTACATTGAGGCAGGCTGGACTCCACCACCTCAGCTCCAGTGAGCTCAAGGGATGGAGTGGATGAACTTTGTAGCAGAGACTTGGCACCAGATAACTCAGTCATAGTTAGTCCCCACCATACAAAACCACTCCTCAGCTTGGGGCTTTACCTACTACCGTGCTGGGAGCAGCAGCATTAGGGAGAAACACGGCTGGGTTGGACTTCACCAGGCCCGAGGAAGATGCACAAGCCACTGCCCAGTGTGATCAGTCTCCATTTACTCTTTCCAGCTCCTCATCAGCACAGAACATCTGGACCTCTGTGATGTTCCTTCTGTGGCCATCTGGACCAGAGGCTGGTGTTGCCACAGTTTTGGGTGCAGACATGATCTGAATGAAGAAAATGACTAAAAACTGCAAGCTGAGCTCCCACAGTGCTTTGTATAATGTCCCAGGCTGCTCTTACCCTAGGCTGAATCCACCTCCCCATGAGTTTCAAATAGCATTGCCCCCTACCTCCATTTCATGGGGTTTTACCTCCAGAATTCTCCAGCCCAATTTTGGCCAAGGAAACCTGGCATCATGCTGGTTCAGCATTTGTTAGGAATCAGACTCCTCTATTCTATACAAAGAATACATTTTAAAAATTATCTGGTTGGGCATAGTGGCTCACACCTGTAATCCTAGCACTTTGGGAGGCCAAGGTGGGCAGATTGCCTGAGTTCAGGAGTTCAAGACCAGCCTGGGCAACACGGTGAAACTTGTCTCTACTAAAAATACAAAAAATTAGCCAGGTGTGGGAGCATGCATCTGTAGTCCCAGCTACTAGGGAGGCTGAGGCAGGAGAATTACTTGAATCCAGGAGGCGGAGGTTGTAGTGAGCCGAGATTATGCCACTGCACTCCAGCCTGGGCAACAGAGCAAGACTCGGTCTCAAAAAAAAAAAAAAAAAATCTAATGAGAGATTCACTTGTTTGCATATAAATAAGTACTACAAAGACTGTTCTCAAATAGGTAAACATATTGAACATCAATCTCAATCTAGGCTTAATTCAAAATTTATAATAATTTGGATAAAGTTGGAGATGTTTTATCATGTATCATATGTTTATTTTCAACAAAATTATTCAACAAAATGAAAAAATATTTCAACGAAATAAAAAAAATATTTTCAACAAAAATGTTTATTTTCAACAAAAACAAAATGGCATGTTGGCTGTGGTCCTTCCCAAGATGATTTAGATGAGATAGTATGAAATGTTTTCCTTTCAGATAAAGTTAATGGGAAAATGTCTCCCCCAGGACTCTGACAGTAAGGGTATAGAAGTCATTTTGAAATGCAATTAGACAGTTTGGTTGTGGTTTTAGCTCCCGGCCGCCATTAGTGAGAGCTTAATCTTGGTCTCACACAAATAATGCTGTGTTTATGACATAATCGCCAAACATGAACTTTGCAGGGCAAGAAGCAGGGTGTGTGTTTCCATTTCCAAATTTAAGCCTTGAGACAGTTAAGGAAATTATGAAGCATGTATAAAAGATGACTTCAGAGACTTGTGAAGAGACCACCATTAAGAGACATTTGTCATTTACTGAAGATGATAATTTTTAAGTTTTGAAAGATTTGAGAACACAAAGAAGAATCCCAGAAACACACAATCCATGATTTAACAAATGTTAACATTTGGGCACTTTTTCTTTATGTTACTATTTTTATATTACGTTTTGTATTTTTCTGTACTTAATGCTTTTTTAAAAATAGACACATAGAAAATTACAAAAGCAATCATGGTCGTGCATTTGATGAATATTTTTAGCACTGCTAAAAGGGACAAAATAATGATAGCACAAGAGGCCTAGACATCTGTCCTTCATTTGTGATGGGTGTGTGTCCATCCGCTCATATTGGGACTGGGTCCATCTCAGCGACCACCTCAGAACATAAAACGCACAACCTGGAAAGATTTTGACATAGAATCATATGCTCCCAGTTTTGGAAGGGCTTTTAGACCACTGGTCTGACACCATGATTTAAAGATGAAGAATCTGAAACAGAGAGGAAATAATGTTAACAAGGTCTTTTCCTTCAAACAACACAAAATTTGTTTCCTGGAAGTCATCCACTGAATAAATGGAAAATTATAGCTATGGCTCAGGAAAAAGCTCTGAGAAATGAGGACTGCCTGAGCATTTGTGTCATAAATGGGTACTTGGAGCTAATTTATTTCCTAAACAGCAACAGCGAAACTGCTCTGCTTCAGGCCTGCAAATGCACGCGCCAGAGTCCAACACAGGAAATGTGTTCCTCGGATTATTGTTATTTCCAGGGGACTTCTGTTTGATCTCTTTTGGCCAGATTTTGTGCCTGATGATTATATACCTGGAATCTTGGCAGCTACCTACCTGGCTCCTGGCCAAGCATGAGGACTTTGCCTGCACATAAATTATCCAGGGAGTGAGACAGTTACCCGCAAGAATCCCGATTCTCCCGTTAGCAGCTAGATCTGAGGCATGCTACTTAATCTCTCTGAACACTCACAGCTCTAAAATGGAGTTAACATGTCTGGTAGGTTGTGTCAAGGTCAATAATAAAACTTTGGAAAAGCCTGCAGTGGCGTATGCCTCCCAATTGGGAGCTACTGCTGGTATGGTGAACGCAAATGAGCAGCAACTGGCTGCAGGCCCTCGGATCCTGTGCTCTCGCCTGACCTGTTGCAGTCTGTGGTGGGTTGGGGCCTGTGTTAGTCCTTAGACTAGCAGCCCAATATCCGAAGGCTTTCACCCTCCTCTGAGGTTTAGGCCATGAAATAAAATCAGATTTTAGTGTTTGTCAGAGCAAAGTGGTTGGCTTGTGTCTGGCCAGCTCTCCCTGGTCTTCAGCACTAAGCCTCCGTCTCTCATTCGGCTTTACAAATGATGACGATGCTCATCATTGCCTTTCCAAATGATGACGTCGCTGCCATTTTCAGCCCCTTCTGACTCTTGGGTGATTTCTCTATGAGGTTCGAAACTGTGAGATGGAGGTATGATTAATTAGCGTTTTCCAGTAATTTCAGGGAAATCATAGGAGGATTCATATTGTTGGAGGGGAATCTATTTTCTATTATTTAAGGACCATGCTGAGGCATTTTCTTGTAACTAACTAGAAGATTGTAGACTCTAGCATGAGTGCATGTGTGTGGATAGACTCCATATACACACATACATGTATATATGTATGTTTGCGGGGTTGTGTGTATACATATATATGCTATGTGTGTGTATACATGTATGTGTGTATATATGATACATGTCTACATAAATGATCCTACTGAAAATTTGCCGACAGTACAACCAAATACAGAAAAACAATATGAGTAGTAATTATTAACTTGTTAAATTTGAAATTCTTTTCAATTTATTTCAACTCTTCAAGTAATGAAGTCACACCGTTCTATTCTGACATTTTAAGTCTTGACTAAACATTGTATGTGCCTGTCATGTATGTCGTTGTCACATATGTGCCTCGTGTCCTCCTGTTCCTCCTCTGCCCCCAGGCACAGGTGTGCTAGAGCCAGCTGTGACCTCTGTTCCTAACTTCACACTCTGGAACATTAAGTCAGTCGCCTACAATCCACCATGGGGAGAGTCTTTACACCATGGCAATTGGCAAAAGCTGCAAAGTAGATCCCTCTCATCCCCAGGAGAGTCCACTGTGAAAACTCACTGACACCCCTGTTTCTAATTTCCAGTATCTGGGAAGCCCAATTTCAAAATGAAGGCTACCACATTGATGTGTAAAACCTTTAAATCTCTTTGAGGAAAGTGGTCGTGATCAGTGAGTTTCATTAGGTGCACCTGGGTGCCTTGGCTGAGCGCCAGAAGAGGCTGCTCTGTTCCCTGCACCAGCACTGGCATGCCACGCCTGGGGACGCTGGGAACCCATATATATGCCTAATCTTGTTTTTCACAGCTGCTCTTCGGTTGAAATGGCAATGCACAGAAAACCTAATGAGAAGAGTTTTGCAAATAAGACTGACATAACCTTAGAGAGAGGGTCAGGCACGGTATCTGCCCAGCACCTTCCCATCTCATTAGGTGTGGAGCTGCTGGTGTAGATACCAGCTGTCTGCTAAGCAGACTGTGAATGGAGCCTCCTCTAAGGGTGCACATCTGGGATATTGTGGGAAGTGAATTTACCCATAGATACAGACACTTCTCCCTTTCTTCAATGTACTAGTCAAATGCGTTAGTTTGTTTAAGAAGGAATCCCCTAATGAGCCCAAAACACCTTTTATGATGCCCCATTGACTACATTAGTATTGCTTGCGGGGTTTTTTTTTTTCTTCTTTTTAACTTGGTTTTATTGAGTTATAACTTTCATACCATACAATTCATTCGCTTTAAATGTACAATGATATTTAGTAACAGAAACTTGTGCTACCGTCACCACCATTATGTTTTAGAACATTTTCATTACCCCAAAAACTTCCCTCTCACTCAGTCGCAGCCAATCCTGCTCTCACAGGCCACTATAGCCACGGATGACTTGTCTTTCTGTCTGTATTTTTAATCTTTTCTAGAAATTTTCATATGAATAGGATCATGCCATTTTACTATGTGGCGGCTGGCTTCTTCCACTTAGCGTAGTGCACTGAGGTTCATACGTGTTGCTGGCCGCATCTGTAGCTTGCCTCTTTTATGCTGAGTAGTACTCCATGGCACAAATGTACTACATGTCATGAATTTTCCTACTGATAGAGATTTGGATGGCTTCCAGTTTGGGGCTGTCCTGGATGTTGTTGTTATGAGCATTTTCATAAAAGTCTTTTTGTAGACATATGTTTTCTTTCTCTCAGGTAGCTAGCTAGGAGTGGAATGGCTGGGTTGTGTGGTAAGTATATGTTTAACCTTTTAAGAAACTGCCAAACTGTTTTTCAAAGTGGCTGCCCCATTTTACATCCCCTTGGGCATGAGAAAAAGGGATCTAAGTTCTTCTTATCCTGAACTTGGTATTTTTAGTCAACTGTTTTTTTTTTTTTTTTTTTGAGATGGAGTCTCCTTCTGTCACCCAGGCTGGAGTGCAGTGGCGCAATCTTGGCTCACCGCAACCTCTGCCTCCCAAGTTCAAGCGATTCTCCCGCCTCAGCCTCCCAAGTAGCTGGAACTCCAGGCGTGTGCCACCATGTACTACTAATTTTTGCATTTTTAGTAGAGATGGGGTTTTACCATGTTGGCCATGCTGGTCTTGAATTCCTGACCTCATGTGATCCACCTGCCTTGGTCTCCCAAAATGCTGAGATTACAGGCGTGAGCCACCGCACCTGGCCTTTTTAGTCTTTTTGAGTATAGTCTTTCTAGTGGGTATTGTGAACCCCAAATATCTGAGACAGGTCTCAGTCAATTTAGGAAGTTTATTTTGCTGAAGTTAAGAATGCACGCCCATGACACAGCCTCAGGAGGTCCTGATGTCATGTGACCAAGGTGGTTGGGACACAGCTTGGTTTTGTCTATTTTAGGGAGACATGAGACATCAATCAATGTGTATAAGCTGTACATTGGTTCTGTCCTGGAAAGTGGGACAACTTGAACCAGGGGCAGGAGGGTGGGGAAGGTGGGTGGTGGGGATGGTTCCAGGTCATAGGTAGGTGAGAGACCAATGGTTGCATTCTTCTGAGTTTCTGATTAGCCTTTCCAAATGAGGCGAGCAGATATTCCTTTATCTCAGTGAGCAGAGGGATGACTGAGTTCTGTCTGTCCTTTGTCCACAAGGAAATTCCTTGTGAGGGAGGCATGTAGCTTTTTTTCCTCTTATCTTAGTAGCTATCTTTTTAAGGAATAGAATGGGAGGCTAAATTGGCCCTAAGTACTTCTCAGCTTGACTTCTCCCTTGGCTTAGTGATTTTGGAGTCCCAAGATGTATTTTCCTTTTACAGTATATAGTAGTGGTCCTTGTGATTTTGATTTCCCTAATGACTAATGGTATACATTATCTTTGGTAAAATGTTTATTAAAATATTTTGCCCATTTGAAAAAATACTGCTTTAAAAAATTGAGTTATACTTTTTAAAAAAATTGTTAATAGCAACTTTGTTTCACTGGTGAAAAAAATCATAATTGTGATGTATTTCTCACTAAATTTACAATGAAGGTGATAGAGAAATTATATAGATCACAAATTATAAAAGTCCTTTATTAGATAGGTGACAGTTTGTGGCTTTTTTTTAATCCACTCAAGCTCACACCTATTTTTTAAATTCAGTCCCGTCTTTTTATTTTCTTACTGATGTATTTTAAAGAGTAAAAGCTTTCAATTTTGATAAAATCTAATGTATCAATTTTTCCTTTTATAGGTCGTGCTTTGGTGTCATATGAGAAAACTTTGCCTAACTCAAGGTCAACAAGATTTTATATTTTTTCTAGTTCTACAGAAAATCCTGGTGGGATTTTAATAGAAATTGCTTCATATTTATACACCATTTTAGAGAATATCACTATAATAACACTATTGAGACTTCCAACCCATGAATATGATATATTTCTTCATCTATTTATGGGCTTAATTTTCCTCCACAGTGTTTTGTAGTTCTCAATGTACAGGTCTACCACTTCTTTTGTTAAATTTGCTCCTAAGTATTTTATTATTTTTGATGCTATTTTGAATGGAGTTGTTTTCTTAATTTCATTTTCAATTGCTTGTGACTAGCAGATAGAAATATGATAGATTTTTATATATTACTCTTGTGTCCTGTGATCTTGCTAAAATCACTTATTAATTCTAATTTTTTTGGTAGATCTATCGGAATTTCCTACATAAAATATCATCTTGTCTGAGTATAAAGACTATTTTACGCCTTCCTTTCCAATATGGTTGCATTTAATTCCTTTTCTCCCAATATTGGACCTGCCAGAATCTCCAGTACGATGCTGAATACAGGCGGTGGAAGCAGACATCCTTGGCTTGTTCTTGATCTTGGGGGAAAAGCATTCAGCCCTTTATAACGAAGAGTCATGCTAGCTGTCAGCCTCGGTAGATGCCTTTATCACATTGAGAAAGTTCCTCCATATTCCAAGAATTTTGAAAGTTTGTATCATGGATGGTGCTGACTTTTGTCAAACAATTTTTCAGCATCTATTGAGATGATCAGGTCATTTTTATTCTTTATTCTCTTAATATGTTTTGTTACATTCATCGATTTTCAGATGTTCAACTATTCTTGTATTCCTGAAATAAACCTCACGTGGTCATAATTTATGGTCCTCTTTATATGTTGCTGAACTTGGTTTTACTGTTTCCTTAAGGAATTTTGCATCTATGTTCATTTTCATTCAGTTCAAATTATTTCCAGTTTCCCCTACAATTTCTTTTTCTTTGGCCTATAGGGTAATATACTAATATATCTTGTCTTAAAATCTATTTTGTTTGGTATTACTATAGCCTCTCCAGCTTTCTTATGGCCACTGTTCTCACAGAATACACCTTTCTTTATCCTTTTACTTTCAACCTATTTGCATCTTTAAGTGTAACTTGAGTCTCTCACAGACAGTATCAGAGTTTGGTCTCGTCTTTCTGACTATCTCTGTCTTTTGGTTGGTGCATTTAACCTGTTGATGTGGTTGCACTTCTGTCTGTCATTTTGCCATTTTTTTCCTGTATGTCTCATCTTGTTTTTGGTCCTCTGAGCCTTCTTTACTGCCCTCTTTTATGTTTACTGAAGCATTTTAATTTCTTTCTTAAACTTTTCATTGTTCTTGCTGTTGAGCTCCAGGTATTGTAGTCACTTCTAGTCCATTGCTTGGCCTCTTCTGGCATCCCTTGGGTTAAATTGAGACGTTCTTCAACGTTTCCTCTTCTGAAGGGTTTTCTCTCCCTGTCTCCCTCTTGTACATCTACATAGTTTGACCATGTCTGTTGCCATGGGGCCAAGCTGAGAGAGGGTGTCAGCTCACAAGGCAGGCTGAGCACACCTGGTCTCTGTGAGGCTCTTTTTCAGAGTCTTAAACAAACCCGTTCCTTTCTTGGCTCCAGTAGTACCAGGGAATAGTCCTGTATTTTAGGGGTTCAGGTGGCTCCTCACAGCCCCCTGGCATGGATGAACCCAAGTGGATGCAGCAGCTTCTCTAGCTGAAAGCTGCTTCTGAGAACGAGGAGTCTCAACTAGCTTTGCTGCCTCCGGGCTGCTGGAATCCCAGCTTGGTTTCCAGCTCTCTGTGGTGCCCTCCGGTGACACATCGGGACAGGTTTCTTGCTGTGCCAGATTTGGCCTCATTGGTGCCTGTGCTCTCCCATCTAGTTATGCCTCTTCTCACCTCCGTGCTGTCCTCAGCCCGCCTGGGCATTGCTGGGTATGTTTGTAGGGTGTGCCATTCAGGGACCTCCAGGCATAGGTGAGAATCAGTGCTTCGTTTCCAGATCCATGTTTATTTTCCTGAGCTATTTGTGTGTATGTATGTGCGTTGTGTGTGTGCGTTATGCAAAGTAATGAGATGTTTAGAGGCAATGGCAAAAAGAAACAAACTGCCTTTCTCATTTTAACCCCCCAACTCTCTTCTTCTCTTTCCAGCCTGTTTTTATGTATAATCTTCCAGTGGGGTTGGGAGGTGTGGACGGTGAAGGGAAAGCATTCTTGTAAACTCTTGTCAATTTCCTCTAACGGGGAGGGTCTCATTCCTGTGTCAGTGCCACAAGCTGAAGGCCACCAAGAGGATATCTGAATGTTAACGAGCTGGGTGAGCTGGGTTTACTACTTGTTTTGGCAACAAAGGACACGCAGGCATGGTGAAGAACAATGAAGTGTCTCAGTCGGAGAAGGAGGTCTAGGGTTTGGGCTTTGAGTGTTTGGGAGAGGGTGTAAAGCAGCAGGTGTCTGCTGTGGATTGGATGCTGTCAGGAAACAGGGAAGGTCCTATGACTGGTGTCCTCATACGTCATAGTCTCATCCGTAGGGAGGGCAGGCTGCGGTGAAGATGAGGCTGCGGGGCGTAGGAAGCATCTGTCACTCACTCTAATCAGGAGAGTATTTGCTATTCTGTGGGTGGCGCAGTGACCTTGTTTTTGTCTGTGCGTAGACAAAAATTATAAAGCGCCTTGCTTTGTCTCACTTACTCCTGCTCTCAGAGTAACCTCACTGGGGGAGCTCTTCCGTGAGAATGTTTATGTCCAAGAGAAAAATAACCTGGTCCCGCTGTCAGTGTCAGGGGCTGCTTTGATTTCTTCCTTCCCCACCTGGCGACCTCCTTATTGAGGCCAGTGGCTTCTCATGTGTTTGGCCTCGACTCTCGGTGTGTGTGATTGTGTGCATACATGTGTGTTTCGGTGTGTGTGTGATGTGCATACATGCATGTCTCAGCGTGTGTGTGATTGTGTGCATACACGTGTATCTTGGTGTGTGTGTGTGCATACATATATGTCTTGGTGTATGCGATTGTGTGCATACAGGTGTGTCTGTGTGTGTGTGATTGTGTGCATACATGTGAGTCTCGGTGTGTGTGTGATTTTGTGCATATATGCGTGTCTGTGTGTGTGTGATTGTGTGCATACATGTGTGTCTCGGTGTGTGTGTGATTGTGTGCATACGTATATGTCTTGGTGTGTGTGTGCATACATATGTGTCTCAGTGTGTGTGATTGTGTGCATACATGCATGTCTGGGTGTGTGATTGTGTGCATACATATATGTCTCGGTGTGTGTGTGATTGTGTGCATACGTGCAAGTCTTGGTGTGTGTGCACACATATGTGTCTTGGTGTGTGTGTGATTGTGTGCACGTGTATTTCGGTGTGTGTGCGTGATTGTGTGCATACATGTGTGTCTATGGGGCTGAAAGGGGAAAGGAAAGTAGACTCACTTCTGGCCCTATGTAAACAACCAGAAGGTAAAACTTTGCATCTTACCCCACTCCACTTGTATTTGATTGCTGTTTTATGGCAGGCATCTCTGGACAGAGCCAATTTTCCTCCGTGTCATCCTCACAAATCTTCTTTTATTTATTCGCTCATCACCTCCCTCCCTCTTCTGCCTGATGTTGCTGGCCCCCTTGTGGAATATCTCAACAGCATGGACTGTTTTGCTGCATCTCTATTTAGGGGCAATGATTTGTTCCAAAGTTACTTGAAGAATCATCTGTGATGGATGGTCCTATAAGGGCATGGCTCATCAGTTTTTCTGGAAGCAATTTAAAATGCCCAGAAATGTATTAGGGCTCAAGCATTGCAATAAAGCCCAGAATGGAACTTCCAGTGTGGGAACTGCAGGATTATATGAGAAACAAACCAAAGTAAACCAAAAACCAAAAAAACCCCCCAAAAAACAAAAAACAAACAAAAACACTGGGAGCAAAAGCTGATATGAGGAAGCATCACTGGGAGGTGCTACTTCTCCGCTGAGGCTAATGGGCCGAGCAGCCGGGCTCTGAACTTTGTTTAACTTCTTTCCTCCGCGTGCCTAAGTGTGCTGTGTGGCTTGCAGTCCGTGGAGAATTGTCGCCGCTCCTGCCTGGCAGCTGCTTATCATCACAGTGGGTTATGCTTCTTCCCAGTCACACCTTGCTCCAAATGACTTAGCTGATGTCTTCATCTCAGAAGTGTACCTGATCCACCCTTTTCTTTTATGGTTTTATTTGGAAGGAAGCTGCTCTTTCCCCTTCCTTTTTGCATTCATTCAGTTACTATGACAGGTTGACTAAGGTTGCATTTTCTCACGGAGAGTGGAGTAAGTGAGGTTGAAATTTTGGGTTAGATCTATTCCTCCCTTAATGTCAAACTTAAAATATTTTTCAAATACACTGTGTGACAGAGACATTTATTGCTCAGTGAAAATCCATATGACACCCACATTTTCCAGAACCTTGGGGTTAGGTGGGCCAAGTTCCTCAGCCTGACTGTTGGGCTTCTAAAGTGTTTAAGAGAAGGGGCATGGGCCTTCAGTTCTCCCTTCTCTGATGCAGTGACCTGGAAACCACGCAATCCAAATGGTGCAGCCATAAGGAGCAACTCACCTGGGTCTCCAAGTCACTGCTTGAAGGTAAGAGTCCTTAGATAGTGGCTGAAACCACAGAAGATGTGCGGGGCGGGTTGGGGGGCGTGTTGGGGAACAAATGGAGCTTTATGCAAAGCCACTGAGTTCTCAGGGTTACTTTGTTACTGCAGCATAACTCATTCTGATTAATACACAAAACATTTAAATGCTAGAAATTACTATAACTGCAGTAACTAAGAAACTAATGCATAACTAAAAGAGGTAATTAACAATTTAATAGCCTTTAAAACGTAGGAATCTTGATGCTTACGAAATGGAATTTGTGGAGTTTCTGGGAAGGGGCCTTCGGAAGAATGAAGGGCTAGCAATTAGTGACATTATTTGACTTCACACCAAATGTCTTTCTTATTGTTACTTTCATGCAGGCTCTGAGCATAATTATAGTCATTTAAACATTTTCACTCTTAAATAGGAAAGTTTTCTTTTTTGGAAAGAATGGTGAAAAGGAAAAGGGAGGCATTTGCCATGAAAGTGTGAGAAAATAATCGTCTTAGGTGGAAGTACCTGGGCTGTGAGCAGCAAAGCATGGGAGAGAAAAGAAAAGCTCTACGTATTCACGATTCTCAGGGCCCTAAGGAAAAGCTCTATTGATGATTCCTGGAGAGGTTGAACTTTACATCAGACAGTTTCTAAGTGTGGCCTCTAGAGGTCGCCATCATCCCATGACAGCTTGGTGGTTGAGCAGTGGGGTGATGAGCAAGGAAGGCTGCTGGGGCGCCTGTTGAATGTAAAGAACATAAGAAACTTCAGTTGTTTTTGCATTCTGGGAATAATTTTCATATGCAGTAGTTTTAAAAATTAATGGTAGAGAATGCAAATTCCCTCCTAAATTCAGTTATTTCCTAATAAAATCCAAATGTTTGCAGGGTCCATGTTAAACAAAACAAATCAGGAGGTGACTGTATAATTTACAAAATAATTCCCATTAGGGTTTCTTTAAATGCTAGTCATTCTACTTCATTTCATCAATTTAGAGCAATTTATTTATGCTAACATTTTAGAAGTAGATTTAATAAAGTGTACAAGCATAGTTTAATCTGATTTAACTCAATATTAAATTTTCTGAACTCTATAGACTATACACGGCCATAAAATAACAAGAACTCTTCCTTGGGTGACTTCCCAGAGGCACATTTTGTTAATAGTCCTTTCAGTGATTTTCTTGCTCATCATGAAACCACAGTAGGTGCTAAGTACTTCCTCGTTAATGATTAAACAGTTGTGTGCTGTAAACTTTTTTGTTTTTCAAAACTTCCTTATAAAATCTTGGAGTTAAATATTCTATGCATACACACTCTTTATTTTAAAACTATTTTGCTTTTTCCAAACAGTGGGAAACATTCAAAATGTATTTCTGGGGTAATAGGAGCTTCTTAGAAACTTTTTAAGGACCTGAGAACTAAAGATATGACATGTTAGCATTTATTCACTTTGTCCCTCAAAGCACAGGAGAATTATTTAGAGCTGCTTGTTTGCCTTTTAGACATCTCATTAGGATTCAGACTGTTTCTTGCACAGGGGAGAACTCAGCCTGAGGAAAACATGATGTAGAATGCATTGGGAAGATTCCAGCAGGATCAAGGCAAAGGGGCTGGGAGGTGGAAAATGGGCCAGGACTGTCCCCTGTGCCCCGCTTCCACCTTGCAACCCTGTCGTCAACACGGGGAAGGTGACCACTATAAGCACAGCTGCGTTTGTTTCAAGACATAACATGCAGATGGCCCTGCTTGGTGCGAAGACACCACAGGCAAGCAGACTGACCCGGCCCTGGAGGGAAGTCGTGCATCCTGTCTCTTGCACACAGGATGTGATGGCCACAGTGATGCTCCCACCCATGTCTGTTAGGTGGGAGCAGAGCCAGGAGCTGGGTGATGGAAGCTGTGCTTTCTGAAATGGGAGAGCTGCTGCTTCACAGCGTGGAATGCAAGGTCCAGCCACGGCTAGCAACACAGCAAGGGAGGACCAGGTGAATAATGTGGTAATTACAAATGCAGCTCACTGCTTTCAGCTGTGGCACCAAACACAATTGTACTATTTAAAAGGGCCTGTGAACCGAAAGGGCTTGAAACTAATCGACGATGGACAGTGCACCTGGTGACGGACTCATTCCCCTAGTCTGGTGTTGAGGACATGTGCTGCTGCTGGTGTTACCACATAGGAGGTCAACACACTGAAGGAAACTCAGCCACGTTCTCATTTGTAGCTGCACAATAATGGCTCCCATTATGCTTTCTGGAGGACCCCTTTTTTGGACCACAGTTGATTGGTCTTCCATCTGTCACCCAGTTGTCCCTTGGCCAGACAGTCACTGCCCTGGAGGTTTCGGGCGGCGTGGCAGGCTCGGCCGGCTCCCTCCGTGGGCCGCTGTCACCTCTGCCAGTTCTCAGGCTTGCTTACTTTTGACTTCGTCAGTCACTGCTGAAGCTGGGTTTGCAAAGCCGTTTCTTCTTCCCCCACGGTGCCCTGTCCCACCAGACTGGTGTGAAACCCTGTCTGCTTTCCCTAGGAATCCAGTAAACCAAACCCATTTGACCACCGTGAGGATTCCTGACAGGGTCTGAGAGGCCCCTATGAGGGAGGACCCGAGGCAAGACACCTTCCACCACTCGGCCGCCGCTCCTGTGCAGGCCCCATCACCCTCTACGAGCTGCTCCGACTCTAAGGCTCCCAGTCGGCCGCCTCTGGGTGCCTTAGACCTCCGGGGGTCCGGGGTGGGCGGGGTCCCTCTCCCCTGACTCCGCTCAGCTGATGTTTTTCCCCCACACAGCGGCAGCCCCACTGTGACCCAAGTGTCCCTCGTGCAGACCTGCTGTGGTCTGCTTCCTCTCTCACAGGCCTGACATGTGCACCTCTTCCGTTTGCCTCTGTGGTCAGAGATGCCTGTTGCTTTCTGTCGTTTCTCATCCCGGGGTCCTTTCACCCTCCCTGTTGGCTGCTCGGCGCCTCCATCACGGGTGACCAGTCCTCTGTATGCAGCTGTCTCTGCTGTTCTTCTCAAGGGGCCCAACCGCTTTCCTGGCTAGATCCTCAAGGACACAGTTGTCTCCTGTCCCCACGGCCTCTTTCATTTTCTTCCATTCCATTTTGTCCACGGATATTCGTCTACCTTCCGGAAGTTGATGATTCTGACCCCTAAGCCTCCCGTCTGTTTCCACTCCTCTGAGGACTGCAGTCCCGGCAGCATCGCTACCCCCCGGGGATCAGTGCTTCTTGAGTTGTAGGGAGCTGTTTCTGTACCTTGTTGTGAGTAATTTGACAACATTTTCTTTTACGTAATCAAAATGTCCCCCAGAAGTCCTTAGGTTCTTTTAAAATGAATACATTTTTACACTTGGGGTTTCAATCTGAAGATTAATGTCAGTGCAATATATGATTAGTTTAGAAACCTCCCTTTCTAGTACATGAAAAAAATGAGTTTTATGATTAAAGTTAATGAATTAACCTCTATATGCCTTGAGAGGTGTTGGTCAGGCAAATTTGATCTGCATTGATTCTAGTTTTGTTTTCAGGCATGCCAAGGTTTCCATTCATTGGACGTTCTTTGTCTCTTTTCTATCTTATAAATCCAAATCTTCTTCCTCCGATAGGAAATGTTTCCTGCGTTCTGGGTGATTTTATGCAGCTTGTCTTAGGATGTACTAATTCTGTCAACTCCCCAGTGTTGATTCTCCGTTTTGCTCTGTGCACTGTGGGCTTACGTCCTGGGTGGTGTCACTCTGTGCCCCGACTTCTCAGCATACACAGAACTCTTTCTTTCTCTGTGCCCACCCCAGCTCATCTTTGATCTTCTGTTTCGTGGAGCTCACCTGAACATCTCCAGCCTCAGCAGCCTCCGATGACCCTGGACGTTGCATGTTTCTGAGCTCCTATACAATTCCGGGTATATTTCTTTGTTTTTAAGGATTTTAAATACATGCGCTACCTACTGTATGATTCCAACTACATGACATTCTAGAAATGGCAAAACTATAGAGATGGAAAAAAGACATCGGTGGTTGCCAGGGCCTGGGGGAGGGAGGGATGAATGGTCACAGCACAGAGGAATTTCAGGACAGTGAAACTGTGTGATACTGTAATGGTGTGTATCCGTGTCATTCTGCATTTGTTCAAACCACAGAATGTACAATTCCAATAGTGAATCCTGGTGTAAACTGTGGATCTGGGTGATTAGGAGGCGTCAGTGTAGTTTGCCACCTGTCATGCCAGTGCCGCTCTGGGACCGGGTGTGGACAGTGGGGGAGGTTAGGCGGGTGTGGGGCACGGGTATATGAGAATTCTCCGTACAGGCTGCTCAATTGTGCTGTGAACCTAGAACTGCTCTGAAAAATAAAGTCTATTAAAAATATGTACATATGTGGAAGACAGTGTGGCGATTCCTCAAGGATCTAGAAATAGAAATACCATTTGACTCAGCAATCCCATTACTGGGTATATACCCAAAGGATTATAAATCATTCTATTATAAAGACACATGTACAAGTATGTTTATTGTGGGACTGTTCACAATAGCAAAGACTTGGAACCAACCCAAATGCCCATCAATGATAGATTGGATAAAGAAGATGTGGCACGTATACACCATGGAATACTATGCAGCCATAAAAAAGGATGAGATCATGTCCTTTTCAGGGACACGAATGAAGCTGAAAACCATCATTCTCAGCAAACTAACACAAGAACAGAAAACCAAATACCACATGTTCTCACTCATAAGTGGGAATTGAACGTGAGAACACATGGACACAGGGAGGGGAACATCACACACCGGAGCCTGTCGGGGTGTAGGGGGATGGCTAGGGGAGGGACAGCAGCGGGTGGGGGATAGGGGAGGGATAATATTAGGAGAAATACTTAATGTAGATGGTAGGGTGACGGATGCAGCAAACTACCATGGCATGTGTATACCTCTGTAACAAACCTGCACATTCTGCACATATACCCCAGAACTTAAAGTATAATAAAAAAAAGTACATTTGCATCCAACAAGTCTCTATGTGATTAAAAATAATATAGGGACTTTAGAATAAACCATAAATGCCATTTTCTCTTTTAAGTGACCCCTGACAGTTTCCTCCCTAGAAGGAACCCCTATTAACACCTGCCTGTGTCTCTCTAGGTCCTTTTTTATGCCTTCATGTGCAGTTACACGCACACCCACACACAGACACATGAACACATCCATACACACACACACACACAACGGTAAAATGCAAACAGGATTATACTTCACATATTCCACAGCTCTGATTTTTAAACGTACACCCTGAACATCAACCTTTAGCCTTTGGTACATGTTGCAAATATTTTCTCTCATTTTCCCAATTTTCCCTTTTTTATGGTATTCTGTGGCCATAGGCATGTTTTAAATTTTCATGTAGTCTTTTCTTTGCCTTCTGAATTTTGTGACTAGCTCGGAGAATCCTTCCCCACTACAAGATTATGAAGTTATTTTGATATTCTCTTTCATTCTTCGAAAATCATTTAGAATTTACTTTTGGTCATGGTATATCAATTTTATGTTTCTCTTTAAGGATAGCCAGTTACTTGAAAACCATTGAATACATGGAAGAAAGCATTTTCCCACACTGATTTAAAACGCCACCTTAGTGACATATCTAGATTTTCTGTCCAGTTCTATTGATTTATTTGTCCATTCCTCCATAAACACATTATGTTAATTTCTATAACAATGTGTTTTGCTGTCTGGCCTACTTCCCTTAATTGTGTGTTTTAAATCAGAATTTTATGAGTCTGTTTGAATTTATTTACTCTGCCAGATGAATGTGGGAATCAAGGTGTCAGGTTCTAAAAACATATTGTTGCAATTTTGGTCAGGATTGTGCGGAATATGCAGACCAGGTCTGAGAGCGCTGAGAACCGTTACAGGTGTTTGCACACAGCTCTAGCACGTTTCTTGCCAGAGGCATGTCTGGGCTTTCTCTTCCTCTCGTTACTGCCACTGGGATCTCTTTTCCCCCTGTTGCACTTTCTACTTGCTGTGACTAGTATATATCTAGAAAATGGTGTCAGGGTAATGCATGTGAGTGGCTGTAACAGTCTTAAAGTTTCATTGCTTTAACCCGGAAATTTTATTTCTTGCTGATGGACAAGCTGCTGTAAGCTGGGCCGCTTTCATCTCAGTGATGCCTCAGCACCCGGTTCTTTCCACTGCAGCCATGCAGCGTGGAGAATTATGGGACTCTCTTCCTTAAGATTGCTGCCTGCACGCTGACCCTCCCTTTCTGAATGTATCTCTTTCTTGCGATGGTTTTCCAAGTGTGGCTTTCACAGCACATGCTCCTAACCTCTGCTCTTCTCCAGAATGACAAGAGCCTCTGGCATGTAGCCTGTGCTCCAAGAAATAAGAGGCAAGAGTTTCACCAATATTTTGCCACGAGATAATGTTGATCCAATTTTCCAGTCCTAAATATCATTTTTCTTACCTCTTGACATCCAGCTGCCAGAATAATGCTATGTAGTTTAGGTTTTATTATTAAAAAACCCCATCAAGTACCCTGTTTCCAGTTACTAAGTTCTTATGAGGGTAATTAACATGAGCTGATGTCACTAACAACCCACAGATCTCATCATTGAAGCATTTTCTTTCTCACCTCATAGGCCTGATGGATTTGTTCTGATTTTGAAGCTGTTTTCTCTTTGTCTTTTCTAGGAAATTGGGGAAGAGCGAGGGGAGGGAGTTGCATCTTGTTCTGTCTGCATCCGCGATCCAAGGCTTTCTTGTGAATTGGTTTTTACCCACATTTAAACTATGATGCCCAGAATGGAACTCGGAGCTGCTGGCACTCCCATTCATCTTTGGAAGTCCTGGACATAATCGACGGGGCAGGCAGAAGACCTGCAGCCCCAACTCTGCCTGTCGGCGAACCTGAAATTGCTATGCTCTTAGTGTCATATATTCCCACTGTGAATGCTTTTGCTAGCTTTTCCCGCTGGCCATTTGGTCATGTCTGTATCCAGATTGAAGCAATTCCTGACCCCAGGCCCTGGGGCCCTGACCACACCCATCCTGCTGGGGTGCCAACAGCTGCTGCTGCCTCTCAGGGCCACACCCTCCTGCCTTCACCCCTTGCTTTGGAGCCTGTAAATCCTGCTTGAACTGCTCTCGATCTTTGGAGGTCAAGATTGAACGTTGTTCCCTGAATGTATTTTTGGTTATGATTTTCTCTTTTCTCCACAGAAAGGCATCTCTCTGGAGGCATTGGGCTCCCTCTGAGCTCAGCTGTGGCTCTTGGCCTTCCTCCTCCAGCTCCTGTCCTCTTGTACCAGACTTGAGATGGTGATGTGGAGTTACGTCCCCTCTGTTTTGTCTGGGCTGCTTATGTCTGGGACTATGGAGTCATCACTAAATGGGAAATGTTTATGGAGAAAGAGAGAGATGGGGAAGTCATTCCCTCCTGTTAACATTTTGGTCCAAGTTAGTTTATTCATATGAATGTCACAAAGTCATAAATTGCTCCTAATCAAATCCGTGCACACAGTAAAGCCTCTTTTATGCAATGAGAGTGCTTACTTAATTGAACGTTACATATAAACGAAGGTTACTCCTTCAAGTGACAAACGTGTGAGGAATGTCAATGGAAAATTCTGAAAATGAGCCCCCGAAGGAGGGAAGATGGGAGATGGAAGACGCTGAAAGAGAACAGGATGGGGCTGGGAAGCTCTGGAAGAGCACTCAGGGAATCCCAGTTACCCTTGGGTTTCACGTCCAAGGGCAATACGAGGATGACAATTGCTTTCTGAGAATCCATCCCTCTTGCAAGGACTTGTGGCCAGACACTTGATCTATAATGGGGTCTGCATCATGTCAGAGCCCTAAGCCTAATTAAACACAACTGCGTTGATTAGCGTCCTCATGGTGCCCTCTTAGATTCTTCTGAACAAGAGCAAACCCCCCAGCGTTGATGTCAAGGCTCCGTCTGATTCTCCTGGTGTTAGGTGGAAATGCGAGGCTGGATCTGCTAAGGAACCTTTCCCTCCCGCGTATGGCAGGGGTTCTTCTCTACACCCGACCTGCAAGAGAGCCAGACCTCGGCATCGCAGATCACAGGAGCGACTGAAATGAGAGCTGACTCTCGGGAGATGACGATGGGAGTTGTTTCCTTATCATTTTTTCAGAGCCCTAGAAGTTTACGATGATAAAAAACAAGAGCATTTCATGGGAAACAGCATGCAAAGGCCCATGCACGCTGTATAGTTTTATATAAATCAGCAGAAGATTAAGAGCTTGTCTTGATTCATGCTGTTCCCCAGGGAATGTTTTGAAAAAAGGCAAAAAATCAGTGAGAAGAGTGATGCCTATAAATATAATCGGAAAGGAAATAAAAACAACCCACTAAACGCTGAGTTTGACGAAAGCGTAACGAAGCCAAGGAGCATTTTCATGTTTTTTCCTTTCAGTTTTGCTTTTGATCATGTTTCTTCCTGGGGTTTCATGAATATATACATCAAGCGGGAGAGACAAAACCCCAAATAACTGTGGAATGATGAGAACGAAGGAAAGAGAATGCAGGCCCTTTCATTCCATGTTGTTTTCCTCAGAAAAATTTACAGTCTAACATTTCTTCTTCTGATTTTCACTGGAAAGCAGTTTTCATTCGGAATGAAATGACTGAGGATCATGAGTTTGTCTGTATGTCTTTTTTTTTTTTTGAACCCAGCACTGTGTAGTGTTCTTACTTTCAAACATGTGTCTCGAGTTTACCCTTCAATTCCTGAAAGTCTGAAATTTTACAGGGACAAAGGACAATTAAGAATTAAGCTAAAAAAGAGCTAAATTGTGGTCAACAAACATTTCTGTAAAAGGGCCAGAAAGTAAATATATTCTGCGTTGTGGCCACAATTCAACCCAGCTCGGCCATCCTAGCACAAAAGCAGCAAGAAACGGGCTGCAAACAGAGGGGGCGGCTGCGTTCTCAGACGCTTCTCGCATATTCACGTGTCAATTTCATATAATTCTAACATGTCACAAAATGTTAAGATTCCTTTGATTTTTTTTCAACCGTTTAACAGTGTAAGAACGATTCTTAGTTCATGGGTTCTATAAAAACAGGCGACAGCTGGATTTGACCCATGGGCCATGGTTTGCTGACCTTTGTACTGAACCATGGTCTTGACCTGATTTACTGTTAAAGTTGTTCTGATAAACACACTTCAACACTCGAAAATGGTAGGTGGATTCATCTGTTTTATTGAATGCTTTTACTTTTCATTACTGACCTCTGTCTTGGTTAAAGATGCCAAGGACTTAAGCATTACTCATCAGATGTTCTACCATGACCTCGGGTCCCAGGCCAGGGAGGATGGCATAAAGAGGGTCAGATGGCGTGCTGTGGTGGTAACCATAATGATAGCAGCTACTAAAGGAGCAGAACTGACTGTGTGTCTGGGACTGTTTGAAGGGCTTTAGAACACTATCCCAGCTAGTCAACACGACGAACCTAAGAGAAAGGTGCCAACATTCACCCTCAACTGAGGCACAGGAGGCTGACTGACCTACTCAAGATGACATACAGTCCAAGTGGGAGTGTGGGACCACACTGACCCTTTCCACTACAGAGAGGAGAGTCTTCCCCGCCAAGGACTCATCCCGAGAAAGCAGCACAATGAAATAAAACTGAGATGAAAATGAAGAGCAATGAAATGAAATGAAACTTGTAGAGCTGCTTAACTGAAAAGTAAACAAATTCTGCCATAAATGCCAAGGATCCTGCAAGTGATAGAAACTCAACATCAACTAACCGAAGCTCACCTAAGTGGGATGACCAGGGTGAGTGTCCCGAGAGCTGAGCCCAGAGACTAAAGCATTGTCCTCAGGATGACCCCTCCATCCCCTGCCACCTCCCGTATCTGCCATCTCCATTCTGCTTTTCAGGTGGGTCTTGTTGTCCCTCACTATAATGAAACAATGTTCAGGTGGTGAAGACTGCTTCTGACAGCCCTAACCTAGAAGCTTGTAGGTCAAATCATGAGATGAAGCTCCCCTTCCCATCCAACTCCAGGGAAAAGTCCAGGGAGCTGCTCCAGTGACCTCCCAGTAGTGGTTAAACGCCCTCCCAGGTGAGTGCTGTGGGGGCTCTGGTGCTATTTCCCCAGCCTATTATGCACTCAACACAATACCCGGGGCAGGCGGGGAGGTAACTGCCAGTCCCACGGACTCATAGATTAGGAAGAGAATTCCCCGAAGAAGGGACCCAGGCACACTACAGCCAGAGAGGAGGGGCTTCTCAGCTGATGTGACTGAACTCCAGGGGCCCAGAGTGAGAAAGGATCCTTGGCGCCCTGCAGGAGACCCCGGATGAGCCCATAACAAAACTTCCTTATATTTCAGCTCATTAAACTGGCTCAAAGAGAATGAAAATGACAGCAAATGCGTGTTTTCCTAGCATTAGAATTATTGTATGAAGTGGTTCTGGCCGAGCTGTAGCACACAGGTTTTTAGGTGGACTTTCCATAGTCGGATACATGTTCACACAGACACACACATGTGCACACGAGCCTGCACACTCACACATGCACGTTCGCGCACACACAGCTTGCACAGTGCCTGGGTCGGAACTAAACAGGCTATGTCTTGAAATCTCAGTGGCTTAATACAGCAACAGTTTCCTCCACACTTGCATAGACGGAGGACTCCGGGAGCTTCCCTCTTGTGACTCCATAGGCTCAATGCATAACTCCCTGATCTCCAAGGTGGGAAAATTATGCCCACTGTCCTTGCACTCCCATTTGTCAGCAAGGGCAGATTTACACACCTCCCTCCTCCTCTCCATAACATGACAAAATGGCATGCATACACCTCATACTATTTACCACCTCATAAAAGAATTCTAATTCTGGGTAAAAATACTTTGCCATCATTTGGTCCTCTCTGAGCCAGTTTTCAATGAGGTGAAATGCAATGAAGTATTGTTGCAGCCTCATTCCGGGTCTCCTGGAGGATGCCAAGGGCCCTGTCCCTCTCCGATCTCCTGGAGGGCAGTCACAGCCTTGAACTCCCCATCATAATCACCCAGTTTCTCACTAAGGATGTGATGGTTAATTTCATGTGTCAACTTAGTTGGGCTCCAGTGCCCAGATATTTGGTCCAAACATGACTGTGATGTTTCTGTGTTTGGTGTTTTTTGAATGAGGCAAACATTTAAACAGATGTACTCTGAGTAAAGCAGATTCCCTCCCTAATGTGGGTGAGCCTCATCCAAGCAGGTGAAGGCTGGCATAGGACAAAGACAGAGGTCTCCCGAACAGGAGACTAGGAAGAAATTCTGCCGGCAGGCAGCCTTCGGACTCCAACTGCAACTCTTCCCTGAGTACCCCCAGCCTGGCGGTCTACTCTACCAGACTCTGGACTCATCAAACCTCCAGCCAATTGCTTACAATCTCTCTCTCTCCATATATACATATATATGTGCACATATATGTGTGTATGTGTATATATATATATAAAGAGAGAGAGAAATGAGTGTGTGTGTGTGTGTGTGTGTCAAAGAAGAGAGACAAAAAAGAGAGCCTTTATTGTCAGAGGAGAAGTAAGAGCAGGTGGACTCAAAGATCTCAAGCTGTGTAGTACCCTTCTAGTATTCAAGACTGTAAAAACGAACGTTTCTTTTCTTCTCATGTGGCCGTCTCCCCTTCACGAGTTGAATGCCCTCATGGACCACTGAGCAAATCCAGCATCACCCTAGTCTACACTCTGGGTACCATTTTTCTCTTGTGTGTGTGTGTTTTTTGCCATTCCACACTAAAGAACATTGACTATTGTTTTACCCTGGACTTAAAAAAAAAAAGGCTTGATACAAAATGCCTTTCCTTCCCTTGAGTCTCTCCCACACTACATTTTTCGATTTGCCTCTTCCCATTAAAATGAGGACTTTTGTTGATCTAGTATATGCACCTGCATGGCACTGAGAAAGGAAAGGTCCATCCTATTGCAGGGACTGGCACACAAATCAGCCCCAAACTAACCTTGGTCTTATCTAGAAAGTGAAATAGCCAAGAATCCTCTAAAATGAAGGAGATTCCAGAATATAAGGGTGAATGCAGAAGCAAATGTTATGAAATGCAGCGTTTCTTACCCCATTCAGTTATTAATGACCCCCTAACACGGCATGGTGGACGGGTGTTAATTCCGACCTTCCACACAGTTTTGATTCCTATCCTGTCTCATCATGACTCAGTTTCCCTATCTATGACATAAAAAGAAAAAATACCATAAATTCTCTCAAAGTTTCTGCAAAGATTAGTGTGAGCAATGAAAAACACTCAATTTCTGGAAAATGCCTTAAATCACCAACAGAAAATTCATGAACAAAAGTTACCTGTAAGAGAATGAGTATCACAGCTGAAGAGAAACTTCCATTTCCTTGCAGCCATTCTCTTCAAAGTAAGAAGCCTGATGTTTCACAAACCCATCTGTTGCCTTCTTCTGTTATTCCAGCTGAATGCTTTAGAAATCACTCTGCACCACTAAAAATAAAATTCACGTAGAACCTAAAAGAACCAACGCCAAGTTACTGGAGCCAAATTCGGGTCGTATTTTTAAAAGTGTCTATGAAACCATCTATAAATAGAAAGGCTTTCCTGTTATTTTTATTACTTCATTTTAATGGAAACAGACTGCAGTTGGTTAGGATGTGGAGAGGCCCCGCAGGGCTTGCAGCCCTAATGCCATGGCACCAGACACGCCCTTCCAGATGGAAGACTGACTCCAGCCAAAGGAATCCGGGGGGTTGTGGTGTTGCACCCAGAGCCTCTTCAGTGCTTGCTCTAGGTTATTCATCCTTAAGTCTCTTTAGAAACCTCCTTCCTGGGGTGTCTCAAATCCTTTCAAACATGAGCATATTTCTGTAAATCAAATGACAAGTTGATTTTCTTTTATTTTAGGTGAATGTGGACCACAGAGAGCTTCTCTGTGAGCTGGAAGAGGAAACGCTAGGCAGTGCCACAGCTCCAGGGTCTGCCGGCAGGGGGGTGTGTCTGAGACGGGCGGTGTGGTGTGCCCGTCCAGGCCCCCAGAGCCAGGGAGCCTCTCATCCCCATGCCGCCTCATGGGGCAGGAAGAGGGCTCATTACCACCTCACACTGGCTTAGGGAGGACAGGGAACAAGGAGACAGCCCGGTGGCGCTCTGGCAGTGGCCTCCATCCCTAGCCTGGATGGGAAGCTGAGAGTCTGGGCAGGTCCTAGCTGGTGGCTCCAGTCTGCCTGTGTGACACCATGTGCCACCATGAGCCATGGGAAATAAGCAGCACATCAGATGGGCAGACAGTGCCCTATTCTGCTTCCTATGGCAAAAGCTGAGCCTTCACGCCCCCAGCCTCAAACAGCTCCATCTCCTGCTGCAAAAGTGTGTTCAAGAGCTACAGCTTGACTGGAAACCAGGCAGATGTTAGAGTCCCTTGTCTCAGATTTTCTGTCTGGGTCACTAACCTGAAGGCCACGACAGATCCGGTAACACTCATCCAGCAATATGAGGGTGTCACTCTGCCAGCTCTCTACTGCGTGGCCTTGGGTATGTTCCTTAACCCCTCTGTGCCCCGCGGGCTCCTCAGCTGTAAGAAGGGGGTGATAACTGCACCTGTTCACCGGACAGTTGTGAAGATTAAGTCAAGTCAGTAAGGAGCCTGGCATCATTCTGGCACATAGTAAGCCCTATAGAAGTTTTTGGCAATAAGATAATTAAATGCACAAGTTAATGTAATTATGAATACCATGGGTCCCTAGGATGGACTGAATGTGTATTAACAGGAATTTGTTCTAATCGATTACGTTCTGTCTCCTACAACAGCAGAGTCTCCGTGAAATGTGGAAGTGTAGGTGTGTGTACTCCTGCTCGTGAAGGACACGTTAGATAACTTGCAAGAATTATGATGCACTTTATTTGTTCTCAGGCTGATGATTTTGTCACGTTCCTGTCACTATTTCACAGGAAGCAGGTAACAGGGCCATCCATTTGTATGTGTAAAATAAACCTATCAAAGCGAACGTGGCGACAAAACACAAGTGCTTCTACCCTCACGCTTTCCACGGTGCCTGTCACCGAGGGCTCACCGTGGCCCTCTCCTGGCCTTCCAACTGAGTGATGGCTCAGTGGACAGGCAAGATGGCATCTCTGGGCCCTCTCCTGGCCTTCCAACTGAGTGATGGCTCAGTGGACAGGCAAGATGGCATCTCCGGGCCCTCTCCTGGCCTTCCAACTGAGTGACGGCTCAGTGAACAGGCAAGATGGCATCTCTGGGCCCTCTCCTCGCCTTCCAACTGAGTGATGGCTCAGTGGACAGGCAAGACGGCATCTCCAGGCCCTCTCCTGGCCTTCCAACCGAGTGACGGCTCAGTGGACAGGCAAGACGGCATCTCCAGGCCCTCTCCTGGCCTTCCAACCGAGTGACGGCTCAGTGGACAGGCAAGACGGCATCTCCAGGCCCTCTCCTGGCCTTCCAACCGAGTGACGGCTCAGTGGACAGGCAAGACGGCATCTCCAGGCCCTCTCCTGGCCTTCCAACCGAGTGACGGCTCAGTGGACAGGCAAGATGGCATCTCCAGGCCCTCTCCTGGCCTTCCAACCGAGTGACGGCTCAGTGGACAGGCAAGACGGCATCTCCGGGCCCTCTCCTGGCCTTCCAACTGAGTGATGGCTCAGTGGACAGGCAAGACGGCATCTCCAGGCCCTCTCCTGGCCTTCCAACTGAGTGACGGCTCAGTGGACAGGCAAGACGGCATCTCCGGGCCCTCTCTTGGCCTTCCAACCGAGTGACGGCTCAGTGGACAGGCAAGACAGAATCTCCAGGCCCTCACCTGTCACTTGAAGGAGGCCCCTCAATCTCTCTGGCCACCAGCACCCCAACTCAAAATGAGGATTTTAACAAGATGGACCCCTGTATTCCCACCTTGACTTCTAAATTGTATATTGCAGAGAGAGTGCTGGAAAAAAGAATAATGAAATGAAATGAAAAAAATGAAAGAAAAGAAAAGAGAAAGGATTTGCTAACCCATGACGTTTATGTCCGGACGACTCACAAATGAAATTCTGAGAAAAAGATGTGGTTATTGCTCAGCAAGTAGAGTTTCTTAAACATCATGTGCCGAGCCCTCCTTCAAGGGTTGTGTCTTGTTGGTGTTGATGATTCTGGTGCCCACGTTTCATGATGCTGGCACAATTCTTTTTATTATCAATGGGAGAAGAGCTGTTACTCAGGACAGCCACGCTAGCCAGGACTAATTTGGATAAACTGTCCTACACCAGAAATAAACAGGCCATCAATCCCAAATGTCAGGCATGACACAAGGAAGTTGGAAGGACCCACCAAACTTAAGGATTCTCCTAACACAGAAACTGAGGAGGAGCAGTACCTAGGACTCAAAGACCAGAAATGTTCCTTCTGTGTGCTGTCTTTTGTATTCATGTTGGGGTGCAGAGGGGGCATTAGAAGCAAAGCATTGTAGAGTCCCTTTTGGAGTATTGACCAATAATTTTATAAAATGTATAATTTTACTCAAAATTAATCATAGATCATTGGAGTGGATCTCATATGAATGGCTTGGTGCAGTCCTCCCAGTAATGAATGCGTTCTCACTCTTAATTCATTGCAGAGCTGGTTGTTTAAAAGAGCCTGACATTTCTCTTGCTCCCTCTTTTGCCATGTGACATGCCAGCTTCTCCTTTGCCTTCTGCCCTGAGTAAAAGCTTCTGCACCAGAAGCTGAGCATATGTTGTTGCCCTGCTCATAGAGCCTGCAGAACCATGAGCCAAATAAACCTCTTTTCTCTACAAATTACACAGTCTCAGCTATTCCTTTATAGCAATGCAAAATGGACTAATGCACCTGTCTACACCACTTAGTTCAATTTATTATATTTTGGGGTCTGTTTAATCAGCATACGTTGACCTTTGCATGTCAGCAATTGAGTGAAGGTGATATTCAGTTGTTTTTGAGTCTTCGTAAGCAAATACCTGGCATAAATCACTTAAGACATCTTATTTCTATTTGGATCTGATTTCCCAAATCTCTATCTATGTATCTATCTATCTATCTATGTATCTATCTATCTATCTATGTATCTATCTATCTATCTGTCATCTATCATCTATCTATCTGTCTATCTACATATATATAATATTTTCAAATACATATATTTGAAAATAGCCTTCTGAGGCTTGCTGTCTTCTGCCTAGCCTACTTCAAGATTCCTCTAGAGGAAGATGAAGGTGGTTCCATGTCGCTGTGTGATGGGGATGCTGCAGGATGTGGCCCCTTGTTCTGGGAGCTCCTGGAACTCTGAACTTCTCACCCAGGCTGTTCTGGTGCTAGAAAACTTTTCTTCAAAGATAAGTTGAAAAATCTTGTTTGCAAACTGTCAAAGTCCCCGAGGCACCACTTTCTCTGAGCATTCTCACCTGTAGCTAACATTTCTTTTGCGACAGTACACCAGGTCTAAAATTCAATTTCCTGGTATTCTGGTATATGATGGAGGTACCATTAGACAAGGCCTAGGAAGCTTTTGGCCAGGAGCAATTCTTGTATGGTGGGTTGAAAAGAAGAGCCCGAATAAGATGTCATGTAGAGAATATTTAAGTGTATGGAGCTATTGAGTTATGCTTTCTGAAATGTGATACAGTTGAGAATACTTTTATTGAAGAATTAAATCCATGGCAATGACTTCCTTAAATTTCTGATCACTTTATAGAGCTGTATTTGTGCTTTAATTTGATGGAGATTGGGCTATGACCACTGGACAATGTCTATGGTACCCCTGGCCATCTTGACCTGACCCTGCTCTTTAAAAACTGAAAACCTTGGCATACCGCCATGCTCCCCAGCTCTGCCCTACTTGCCTCCGAGAGAAGCTTCTAGATACAGAAAACATGGACTGAAGAAGGACTCAGCTCTTCTCAGGGGCAGCAGTGCAGAGAAGAAAGGATATGAAGCAAAAGGCAAATGACTCTGGAGAGGGGACAAGTGTGTGCATGGTATTTGGACAAAGCTGAGGACAGCGTGGTCCATGGCAATGAGTGGCTGGTGTGTTTCTGCCTTGTGCTGGGTGGGTCTGGCTGTGCGGCACTTGCTGTGGCAGGTGACTGAGGACTTTTGCGCCCACCTTGGCAATGTGGCCTGAGGAGTGTGCCTGGAGCTGGCTGGAGTCAGGGAGGCTGGAGATTGCTTATGGAAATCTAAGGGGCCTGGGCCCTAAGGTGTCAGTGCCCACTCACCTCCACCTCCCCCAGATTGGCAGCTGCTATCAAGGCCGGGGTGCTGCAAACACAGCTGGACCCAAAGTCTGAGTGTAAAAGACAACTGTGTACTTTCACAGCTGTGGCCAGAAATAGCAACTGCTCCTTGTAAACCATCAAAGAAATATAGACGTATTCCCACAAAAATAAGCATCCTCTTTTCCCAACGCTAACCAATATTAATAGTTATATTTGTATTTGTATAACTGTTATTTTTTGAGGGTGACTTTTTTTTAGTGTGGACAGTAATTATAGGCTGCATTTCTGCAGGTCTGGGAACTGTGCCATGTTGACTTTATCTGAGTTACCTGCCTTAGGTCACCATCTCAGGACTGAGCCACGGAGGGTGAAGATGGAATGAGATGGAATGGTATGGAGATCAGCAGGCCAAGAAGGGTCTAAAGTCCATCCAAATTAGGAGAGAAATCTGGTTCCTGTCTGTCCTCTAGCGCCCTCTACTGACAAAGCTCAGCACCGTACCAGCAGGTGAAGGAGGAAAGTTTGCAGGGCCCAGAGCCAGGATCACAAGAGGCATTGAAGGGTGAATTTGAAGCTATAAGGCAATATTTTAATCAACACCACAGAGTGTAGGAGTAGGTATTCAGTAACAGTAAAGACCAAAATCCCCTCCCCCAAGGGGCTTGCATTCTTGCCAGAGGAGACAATGTCAACTCAACAAAAAAGTGCAGTGCACAGATGGGGGTGGTGGTGAGTGCTAAGGTGGGGAATGAAACCAAAGAGGGGTTAGGAGTGCTTGGAAAGTTTTAATGTAGACTCCGCTGGGGCTGGGAAAGGCTCCCCGACACACAGGCCTGACAGCAGTGAGGGAGAAGCATGTACCAAGGCCCTGTGGTGGGAGCATTCCCAGTTTTACAAAGGTAAGCAGGAGAGCCAGAGTGACTGGGGTGTAGTGAACATGGGAGAGACAAGGTCACAGAGGTAGCAGACCTGGAGAGTGTGTGCCTGTGTGTGTGCATATGTGCAGGTGTGTGCCTGGATGAGAAGGTGTATATGCATGTGTGTGTGTATATGTAAATGCATGTGAATGTATGTGCACGCGGTTGTGCAGGAGTGTGAGTGGCAGCATGTGTATGCATATATGTGAATGTGCACCTGTGTGAGTGTATGCATATGTGTGCACATACAAACATGGGTATGTGCACATGGACGTGAACACAGGCATTTATGCATTATAAACATGCATAGCTTATAATGCAATGTGGCAGGCATAGTTGCATTATAAACAATGCAACTATGAGAACATGTGCACATGTGTGCAGAGTGTGTGCATGGGCACATTTATGCATGTATATGTGTTTGTGTTGTGGACAGGACTTAAGCATCCTTGTAGACCATTAGAGGAACACTAATTATTACTGTGAGGAAAACAGAAGCCACTGGAAGCTTTTGAGCAGAGGAGTGGCAGAATTATCTCCATATTTTAATAGGATCTCTGTGGCTGCTGTGGGGGAGACTTGGCTGTCATGGGTCAGGGCTGGGAGCAGGGGCTCCTGGAAGGAGGTGGGGGACAATAGTGGCTTGGCTTAGGGTGGAAGCAGTGGAGATGCTGAGAAGCAGGCGGGATCTGGATGTATTTTAAAGATAACATCAACTGGATTTGCTGAGGATATGAATGGAGATAGTGACTGGTCTGAAAGTTTCTAACTGAGGAATTGTTTGAGCTGGTTATTTTCTAAAGGGGCAGGAAAGTGGATCTTCCAGCAACTGCAGGCTAAGATAAGGAACAGGCGGTGAAATCACTTTTAGGAATTGCTCAGCTCATCTGTTATCTTCCGGAAGAGGGCAGGGCACCACCAGGGCCACCGACTGGTGAGGGAGGGCTCCCCCGGGAGAGTTTGCTCATCGTGGCTGCTCTGTCTTGAACTTGGCCATGTGATCTAAGGATTCCAGATGAACGCTGACATTTGATTTCGTGTGCAGCATCTTAAAGCAGAATTTCTTACTGGCAGGCTAAGCTGTTCCCTGCACAAGACAGATTATATGTCTCCCTATAAACTTGAAAAATAAGCTCAGGAAATTCAAGAACTCTGAATTGTCAGAAATTAGCTCTGTCCTTCCACCACACCCACTAGGAATATGCTGAAGACCACAGGAGTGATGTCAACAGAAGCATTTGTCCTTTTCCTCTTTCGAATCGTTTGGTGAAAGGTGTTTCCTTTCTGTTCAGATGCAAGCTTCTTCCCAGAGTGGAGGCTGAGAGGCAGGCTCTGTGCCATGCGCTCCCCAGCTCTACATGGTGCATTTCGACTGAAGCGAATACCCTGAGAAGATTTTGCAGGAAAACTGAGAAGAGAAATGAAAGGTTTCCCCCAGTGGAAGATGTGCAGAGGTACCCTAAAATGCATGTATGTGAGCCATGTCCCTCTTTGCCCTGAGTAAATACCCAGCCATCTTCTTTCCTGTTCTGTTCTGAGTGCTCTGAGTCTATACACGAGCATTCAGAACTACGGTGTCACTTGAAGACCAGGGTTTCAGCAGTTGTCCAGCTTAGGAGGAAATGCAATTCACCTTCAGGATGCTGTGTGAGGGCAGGAAGGATCCTCAAGCCCTTCACCCTTTGGTCAGGGCTGTTAAACACTCTCAGAAATGGGACTTGCTCTTAACCAAATGTAAATGTAAATTACTTTCCAGGCCAAATACAAACAACCCTTTATCACCTTCAGTTTTTAATTCTTTGTGCCTCTCTATGCAAGCATTATCAGAGATAATTGAAAATTTGCAGCACTTAAATGTATGTTTTAAAAAATGATTCAGGAAGCTTGTCAATGTCTTAAGACTATTACAGTGCCATTTATTCCTGCCAAGAGGTCTACCAGGTTTTGGTCCAAATGTAGTATCTCTAAGTGTCAGCCTCCTCTGGCCTCCCAGGAGAGTCGCTTCACTCTTGTCACGGGTGTGTCTGGCTGTGGCTTGGGTCCCTTTGATGAAAAGAAGAAGCTTCCCTTGTGTGAGGGCCCCTGAGACTTTTCTGGAGAAGTAGCAGCATTAGCTCAGCCCCACAAATTGTGGCTGTCACCAGCAGGTGTGTCCACAGGTTGAAATATGTCCATGCAGTGCAGAAGCCCTTCCGATTGTGTTGAATCTCTCCGCCATCAGCACAGTTCACCTTGGGAGAGAGTCAGGCAGGCTTTGGGAACGGATTTAGAGGAGTACTTTGACTCTCCTGCCTAATGAAGATTTGCTATGCATTAAGGCTTTAAATCACTGAAGCCAAGAACTACTAATAATCAGAGCTGATCAAAGCATTACGGAAACCTTTAATCCCCTGGTCCTGGGAGCTGGAGCTTTGCACAGCCTATCATTTATGCACTGAAACGGCTATTCTTAATGGGGTTAGCATGGCTGAGATTGGTAATTATTACAGGCACTGCTTGCTGAGCCTCCATGAGCAATGCCTCAGCCCTGAAAGATCTTCTGGGGTGTTATTTTACGACTGTCCCGGCTGCTGTTGGCTGGCTTAAAATGAACACAAACACTGCTGCAAAATTGCTCTTCAGGAAGACTTTGCTGAAAATTTGCTCCCAAGTGTTTATTTATTTTAGGCATAAGGGGTCAGAATTAGTGGTAAACATCAGAGTATGATTCTTAGATACTTCCACTGTTAAATCTATTCTCTATTTGTGGATTTTTATTTTCCTCTCTTTTAAATAATTGCCTTGATTATATTACAACATAGTATCAGCCTTTGAAAAATATTTTTATCAAAAATTTGCCTGACCTGGATTGTGACATGATTTTTTTTTCATGTAATGGTCTGCATGATCTACATGATTCTACATGGGGAAATTTATAGTTGTACCTGTATCTTCAACCCTCAAATAATGTCTTAGTTCTTTTTGTGTTGTAATAAAGTGACACATGAGGCTGGGTAATATATATATATATATTTCAAAGGTTTATTTGGCTCCTGATTCTGCTGGCTGGAAGACTGAGCCTCCGGTGAGGCCTCAGGCTGCTTCCGCTCACGGTGAAAGGGAAAGGGGAGGTGGTGTGTACAGAGATCACATGGCAAGAAAGGGAGCAAAAGGGAGCGAGTGGAAGGTGTGTATTCTTCTTAACAATCCCTCTCTTGGGAACTAATAGAGCAAGAAGTCACTCATTACTGTGAGGACAGCGCCAACACATTCATGAGAAATCTGCCCTGGGGCCCAAACACCTCTCGTTAGGCTCCGCCTCCGATACTGGGAATCGAATTTCAACATGAGGGTCAGAGGGGGCAGCATTCAAACCACAGCTACTAAGCATTTGTTTGGCCTGCATTCGGTGTGTATTCTTAAAAATGGGAAAAATGAAAGGGGCTGGTCACTGGCAGAGGAATTCAGAGCATGTTAATATCCACAGGACTTGGGTAAAGGCAGTGAGTAGAAGTGGCAATACACTTTAATAAATGCGCCTTCGAGAATCGCTTGAACCCAGGAGGTGGAGGTTGCAGTGAGCCGAGATTGCGCCACTGCACTCCAGCCTGGGCAACAAAGTGAGACTCCTTCTCCAAAATAAATAAATAAATAAATAAATAAATAAATAAATAAATAAATAAATAAAAGGGCCTGGAAGGCTGTTCTTCGTTAACATTGGCTACGACTGTAGCATGGGGATGACTGATGTGGTGACAGTTTTGTCAGCATGATTGGACTAAGATTATGAGACCCCTCTGATTGGGGTGTCTGACCTGCACCCCTTTTCATTACTCTAGCATTTCACAACCAAGAGCTTCAGTCAGAGAACATTTACTGTTTCTGCACTCTCTTTCCATGTGATTTATAGCCTGTTCACCAAGATTGCCATATAAAAATTGGTCCTGCCAGTCACTGGTGTTTTTACATTGAAATTCCTGTGTTATAATTTTTTTTTTTTTTTTTGAGAGAGTCTCGCTCTGTCGCCAGGCTGGAGTGCATTGGCGCTATCTTGGCTCACTACAACCTCTGCCTCCCAAGTTCAAGTGATCCTCCTGCCTCAGCCTCCCAAGTAGCTGAGATTATAGGTGCCTGCCACCACACCCAGCTAATTTTTGTATTTTTAGTAGAGACGGGGTTTCACAATGTTGGCCAGGCTGGTCTCGAATTCTTGACCTCATGATCCGCCCACCTCAGCCTCCCAAAGTGCTGGGATTACAGGCGTGAGCCATCGCACCCGACCCCAGTTTTATAATTCTAATGGAATTACTGTAAATGATGGTTCTTATGTTTTATTTTATGCACTTTACCAAGTGACCTCAGCAGAGTGGGAAAGTGTCACGTAGGTGACTTGCTATGCGCAGTAGCCGGCCTGTCTTTCCACAGATACTGACTTTCCTGTAACTTTAGTATTTTGGGGCTATTTATGTTTAACATCCTGTCAAGTTTTAGTAAATTAAGTGAGATATCTAATTTATGTTAATAATTTAAGGGAACACATTTCCTTGGTGTATTGTGGGGTAGTAGCTAGGGTAGACTATGGTTTTACTTACAATCCTGACTCAGATGCTCTCATGCTTTTTAATTTTTTTAAATGTATATCCTTCTAAATTTTTTGTTTTCTTTTTATTCTTTGTGTCAGATGCAAAGATTTTTTCCTATCAAAATCCACTCCTCCCTCCCCTCCCCAGTGCATTCAATTCTTAAAACACAAAAACCAAAACCAAAACCAAAACCATCCCAGTCTTAAGAGTGAAGATCATGGGGAAGATGATCCCAGGAGAAGGCTCCTGACGGATCTGAGCCGGCCATCGTGATCCCACCCTCCTTGCCACTGTCTGCGGGCCTCCGTTCTAGCTCTGGCCTATGGGTTTTCATGTTAGTTATCTATGGCTGCGTAAATTACCGTGAAATGTGGTGGCTTAAATGACAATGAATATTTGCTGTTTCTGTTTGAGAGTCGCTTAGCAGGGTTGTTCTTGTTTGTTGTTTTTTAAGAGTTTTCAGTCATGTTGACCTGGGCTGTGGTCCTCTGATGGCTTGACTGGGCCGGGGGATCCACTTTCAAGGTGCCATTCTCACGGCCAGCTAGCTAGTGCTGGCTGCTGGCTGGAGGCTTCAGCATTTCCCCACATGAGCCTCTCTACAGAGTCTTTAAAACATGGCAACTGGCTTCCCCCAAAGCAAGCAAACCAAGTGGGAGAGGGAGAAAGAAAGAGAGAGGGAGAGAGGCAGAGGCTACCCGTTTTGTGACTTTATTTGGAGTAACATCGCATTACAATTTTTTTGTTGTTGTTTTGTAGCAAATTACGACTAACTTATAAGCTTAAGGCATTTATTTATTATTTTACAACTTCCTTGGGTCTGGAATCTGGGACATCTTCACTGAGTTCTCTGTTCCAGAGTCTCTTATGAGGCTGAAATCAAGGTACCAGCCAGAGCTAAGGTTTGATCTCAGGCTTGATGAGGAATCTTCTTCCAAGTTCATGTGGTTGTCATGAAGATTCAGTTCCCTGCATCTGGGGCCCGAAGGCCTTCACCACCTGCTGGCTGTTTCCCAGAGGCTGCCCTCAGTCCCTTGCCACGTGGTTCTCTCTAACATGACCACGTTATCACAGCCAGCGAGGGAGAGAGTCAATAGAGAGTGTCTGCTAATAAGACAGAAGTTGCATCTTATTCCACACAATCACAGAAGTGTGAGAAGCAAGTTGAAAGTCCTGCCTACATTCACGGGAGAGGATTATTCATGGGCATGAACGCCAGAAGGTGGGGGTCCTTGGGGTCACCTCCGAGTCTTTCTGCCATCATGAATTCTGTCTTGCCATCTTCTATTTTTTATAAAGTAAACCACTAAATCTCTACATTCAAGATGAAGAGAATGAGTCTCCATATTCTGAAGGAAGAAGTGTCAAATAATTTGCAGGCACGTTTTCAAACCATGCTTTCTTAATAGAGGCAGCACACGTGCTGGGTTCTCCTCCTTTATTCTTCTTCTGACTAATGCTTTGGCATGAAGCCTGGAGCTGCAACCACTAGCCAGCACCACTAAGACCACATGTGGGAGGACAGAAGGCTGATGAACAAAGGGTGGAGAAATAAAAAGACAGGAAGGGCCTGGGCCATCTACGACATAGAGGAACACCTAAACCCAGAGTGGAAACCAGCAACATCTGGATTTCTAATTGTTCAAAAATAAGATTCTGACATTCTAACACTTTTCATTGTGAAATAATTTAAGTCTTACAAGAATTTGCAAAAATAGTACAGGAAGTTCCTGTATGTCCTTTTCCCATATTTTCCCTGTGATCTTCCTTAGCCACAGTACACTGTCAAAGCCAGGCCATTGATATTGGCATAACCCTATTGGCTCAATTGAAGACCTAATCAGATTTCACCATGTCTCTATTTTTAAATGGTATTATTGGTTGAATTTGTCTCTTACTTGCAGCCTAAAGCATTCATAACTAAAATGTGCAACTGTAAGTATATAAGCACACAGACACACCATTTTTGATTTTCTGATTGGATTTTTAGTAGACAGACACTTGAGAATGTTAACTTTAAAAATATTTAATGGATGCTCTGTCCTACCAATGGAGCTCACAAATGGACTTGTTTTTTTAAAGTGTATGTTAATATCACAGAACAGTATGATTTCTTTTAGAAATCTCTCCCATGGATTAGGGGTTCACACTCATTCCCATCTTATTTTCAATACCCTGAAAGCCCTCACTTGACAACTATGTGGTGTATACATGTGATAAAATTGCACAGGTACTCCATATATTTGTACAAATAAAAAGAGAAAGAGTAAAATAAAAAAAAAAGAAAATGATTGTCTCTAAACAATCACGTTTGAGTTTCTGTCCTAGGCAAGCCTGAGGCTCACTGTATTCTGCACCCCTTCAGGGTATAAATCTCACTAAATTCATCTTTCTATTCTCTGCGTGTAGTTGGGTCTGGCATATTCTAGGTGCTCAATAAGCTCAACAAATGTGTGTTAAGGGAGCAACTGAATAAATGACCGAATGCAGATGGAATGTGGCATGTTATTCAGCCTGTGGTGTGGATGAATGGGTGGGTAAAAAAATAGGCATTTTGTTGATGCCACCCCAATAAAACTCATTTTTAGATTTCCAAATGTCTGTTCCGGTGACGCATTCACTATTTTAGTGAATACAGCTGCACTGGGACAGAGTTGGTCAATTGCACCTCTGGTTGGTGTTGGACATGGGCCATCTATTCAGTCGTCCCTGGGGTGATTCTCAGAGGCAGTGGGGGAGGCTTCCTAACTTGACCCATTTCTTCCACCTAACTGTGCCTCAAGACACACCAGAGAGGGTCATGCCATAAATCAGACACCTATGAGAGTGTTTCCAGACTGACCTACTTTTAGGCCCTTTCAAGCCGCAGTAGGAGCCTGAAAGCTGCTCTTCTCAAGACCTGGCCTTCGCAGGTCACTTGCGTGGATGTGGCTGTCTCTGTGTACAGGAAGGTCTAGAGTTACTGTGAACCCGGAGGAGGCTGGCAGGGCTAAAATCCTGCTGTGGGCAGCCCAAGGGCTGCAAGGGGGTTTGAGAGCAGTCGGTGTGGAGAGAGGCTAAAAAGGAAGAGGACGGAGTGGCTGACGCTCTGCCTGGGCAGGCCAGCCGGATCGGCTCGGAGCAACGCGCTCCGTGTGTTGGTCCTTTCCACGTGGCACTCCGTTTCTGGCATCAAGCACTGTACCAGTTAGGGATTAGCTTCAGCTGCTAAAAACAGAAAACTCAAAATGACAGTGGCTTGAGCAAGATTTCTATTTCATGTGTAAGTCAGGCCAGCTCTGGCTCTTCATCACGGCAGGGACCTTGCTGAGCTGACACGCATGGCCGTCATCCCCCCAGCCCCGGTGTACCCTCGGCCATCCTGTCCATGCTCCTAGCAGAAGGATGGAGCAAGAGGCTGAGGAAGGCACAAATGCGCATGCCAGCTCTCCTGCGGAATGCCCTGAGAAGCCGTCTCTGCACATTTCTCTGATATCCCGTGGGCTGGAGCTTAGTCACGTGAGCACAGCTATCTACAAGGGGAGCTAGAAAACGCCTATCAAAATGCCCGGATCATTTTGACAGGAAAAGGAAGAAAACAGCAAACAGCTATTAAGGAGGTCCACTAGTGGTCTCTGCCTGACGGTTGACCCTGAAGTCTCCTTTACACACCAGAGAGCACATTGTCCAAAATTGTCAGCTATCGTCTAAAGTCGGTGGGAAGAACTGTCTGTGGTCCAAGATGTTGTCCTTCTTGTAAGCGAAAATGTTAGCTTGCCACGGTTTCGTGGATGCTGGTGGAAGGCATGAAACTCCTGGGCCAGAAGGAAAGGACAGTTCGCTGTTCATGGTGATGGCAACGGTCAGAGTATCAGCACCTGATTCCCACACGGTGATGCTGAGGAGGACACAGTGACACTTTCACACGCAGCGGGTTTCCTTACAGGAGACCAGCTCTGAACACAGGGAAGCCACATCTTCCAACTACACCTGTCTTTGCTGAGGAGGAAGATCTGGCCTCAGTTCTCCAAGGCTGATCGCTGTCCTTGACAGTGACCCACAGCAAGGGCAGACACTGCCTTGCAGACACACCGGGGCGCATGGAGAGCTGTCGTCCACATTCCGTAATTAACATTCCTCCAATGACGTTGTTCCTTAGTGTCTCTGTTTTCATTATAGATCTGTCAGATCACATATCATGTGACATCCAAGTAGCTAAAATCCTGTGAGAGAGGGACTTAGCAAGCGAGCCAGGCTGAAAAGCTTTTCCTTTTCCCCAGTCCCTTAATTCCTTCTGCTGCTTGCTTTCTTCCCTCTTGTTACAAGGCAGATGCTGTACGGCCAGGACTCAAAGCTTCCTCCTCGTAGGAGAGAGGCCTCACTTAGCTGAAAGGAGGAAGCCAGGAACTTATCTGATGCTGTAAAATACATCCTTCTGGTGCTCTTTGGACGACTGTGGCTTTGCCTTTGGGAGACAACAGTTTTTATTATTTGCAGCTCTGTCAATGTCATCTATTTATATTTTATTAAACTCATTGAAAAACTCATATGTCAGATCATTCTGTTAAAGCATTTTAAAGGCCTAGTATCTCATCATATTGGCGTCTGTCACCAGTTTTCTTCCAGGAACTTTGATTTCCCACACGTCCTCCTCCTCCCACTTCAGGGTCTGCCTGCTAGTGGCCTGGATGTCTCCAGAGGGAAGGTCCTCCCAGCATCCACATTTCCTCTTCTGGACCACCAGGGACAAAGGCTGGAGAGCCCATCGTAGCACCACCATGACCTCCCGGCGTAAGGAGACAGGCGACTGCAGCGTATGCTCCCACACTGGCTGTCTCTGAGTTTTACAGTTGCTGGTGGGGGCCACACTGGGAAAAAAATTTTCCTTCCATTCACAGAGAGTCAGCCCCCAGTATCAAGACAGAGCAGTGGTCCAAAATTAGATGCTGCTGTTCTCATTTGTTGGTTAAAAATAGCTGTTCTGCACCCTTTATACCATCACCAGGGACTGTTTTCAGCCAATGATTATGACAAAGAAAGACATTTGCTAATTTGCTGCTTGTTCAAGGAGATAGACCTTATTTGTCATTCCCCTGCAAATAGACGACTGGGGATGTTAGCAGCAATTGACCTGCATTTTCTTAGGATTTGCAGGGTGGTTTTGTGATAGGAAAATGGCTAGTGAGGAGAGAGGAAGGAAGGACACACACTGAACATAGTTTTAATTTTTTAAAAGAAGCAATGCAACTGGGCCCAGCCAGCAAGGCAGTATACAGTGCCGGGCAAATCAGATAAAAGGGAATCACCAAACTTACCGTTTCAATGGAGTGAAGCCACAAGGAGCCGGAGCACCTTGAAGGTTTGCGGTTCCCCTCCTGAGGTCTTGGGTTCATCCCCAGAGTGCGCCCAGGGCTTCTGATGCCAGAGCCCAGGAGGGAGCATTTGCCTTTTGGATTCAGGAGCCTGTACTCTCACAGAGTCAGAATAGCTGTGTGTTTATATGCAAAGCGGTGGGGCCCCTGTCTCCTTCCTGGGGCGTCCTCCACCTTTTCTCTTCTCACCCTTTGCTGTCCCCTGAGTCCTGCAATCCACAGTGAAGAGGCCAGAGACTCGGGTGCAGAAGTGCCGGGGGCAGCCCTGGCGGCTTCATCACAGGGGTGGGATCTTTTTATCTCTGGTAATAGTGGCATGAAACTATTTTAGGGGCAGCGCCAGTCTCCGGGAGTTTTAAAGTTCAATTTTCCAGGAACAGAGTCAAGACATTTATCTCCAAGGCAGCGTTAACTCTGAACTTTAAAAGGCCAGGCGTAGAGGAAAGCCTTTTTAACACATGACTTTTGGATCTCAGGGTGGGCTGGGAAGGCAGCCAGCCAGAGAGCAAGACTGCACCTGTCCCAAGACTGGGTATAAAAACAGAACGGTGGACACAACTCCAAGAGACGGTTTTGGCAAAATGTCTTGCTTCGTAGAAGAGTTGACTGTAGCCTACTCCTCAGTTTCTGTTCAGTGGATGGTTTTGCTGAACTGCGCTAACATAGAATTGGTTATTGAAGAGCTGAAGTGTGTTGATTTTTAAAACGTTTTATAATTTCAACTTTTATTTTAGACTCAGGGGTACGTGTGCAGGTTTGTTACACGGGTGTATTGCGTGATGCTGAGGTTTAGTGTACGGACGATCCCATCATCCAGGTACTGAGCATAAGTACCCAAGATTTAGTTTTCCAAGCCCTGCTCCCAGTAGTCACAGTGTCTGCTGTCCCCGCTTTATGTCCATGTGCACTCAGTGTTTAGCTCCCACTTGTCAGTGAGGACATGTGGTATTTGATTTTCTATTTCTGTGTTAATTCACTTAGAATAATTGCCCCGCTGTAACCATGTTGCTGCAAAGGACAAGATTTCTTTCTTTTTCACGGCTGTGTTTAATGCCATGCCGTGTAAGTACCACATTTTCTCTATCCAGTTCACTGCTGATGGGCACCTGGGTGGATTCCGTGTCTTTGCTATTGTGAATAGTGCTGTGGTGAACACAGAAGTGCATGTGTCTTTTTGGAAGAATGACTTATTTTCTTTGGGTAGATACCCAGTAATGGGATTGCAGGGTCGAATGATAGTTGTGGTGTTAGCCCTTTGAGAAATCTCCACACTGCTTTCCACCGTGGTTGAACTAATTTACATTCCCACAAACAAAATATAAGTGTTTCCTTCTCTCCTCAGCCTCGCCAGCTTCTGCTGTTTTCTGACTTTTTAACAGTAGCCATGCTGACAGGTGAGAGATGGCATCTCAATGTGGCTTTGATTTGCATTTCTCTGATGATTACTGATGTTGAGCTTTTTTTCATGTTTGTTGGCTGTCTCCTTTTTCGCCTGTAGGTCTTTGTTGGCTGTAGAAGTGTTGTTCATGTCTAAAGTGTGTTTAAAAGTACAATGAGACACAGACACAGTAATACAGATATGAATATGTTTGTCCTGCTTGGGAATGTGTCTCAGGACATGGGGATCGTCTCTTTGAGGAGGTGTTCTGCCGACCCTGGGCCCCCTTGTACTGGCTGGGAGGGAGGGAAGGGCCCTGTGCCCGCTGATGAACTGCACTTCTGTCTTCTTACTTTGCCAAGACGTGCTCAGCAAAAACGCGCAGCGGGGGCAGAGCGAGAGTCCAAGGGCACAGTCACAGCCAATGAGCTCCTGGATCGAGGGGGACCTGGGTTTCTGCAGTGTGACCTGTGCAGTCACTCAGGGCTCCTGCTCAGAGGGCCCAAGCCAGATTTAGTCTCTGCTAGCTTGAAATTCTTCATAAGTTTTGAATAAGAGGCTCCACATTTTCATTTTGCATGGAGACCCCAAAGTTATGTGGCTGGTCCTGGCTACAAGAATAATGAGGAGAAAAGCCAAGGGGAGGTGGAAACAGGGGCAAATAGGAGTGGAATTGAAGAAAAGAAATGTTTAAGACAGAAGATCATCGATTTTAGGGTACTTTGCAGAGAGCAATAGAGAAATGACGATGGTTCTTCCTCATAAAGAAAAAAGACTAATCATGTCACGTGGCCTCTAAGATACTTGGAGTAAAAGCTGGGTTGTTTCCAGGTTCCAGATAAATCTTAGCTCCAGGTGCTGCCTGGACAGCTCCAGTGTTTGCACTGCCTGGAGTTAAAATAGACAGGAGTTTGCCTGCCTGGTCATCTGCATTTTCAGCCAAAGTCAATTAGGAAATGATTTTCTTCAAACCACATTGGCTTTTTAATTTTTTTCAGAAAGATTTGGTTCCTAAATGAAAGGGTGACTAAAGGCCAAATCATTTTTCCATTATGTTTAATGCAGGAGCTTTCCATTTTTTAGACCTCCCTGCAAAAGAGTTTCAATTGCATTTTCCCTTTGCTCTCCAAAGGGAGTTTTGTAGTTCTCTGATTTACGCTAAGGTCAAGAGAAGGTTTGCAAACTGCCAGAGAACATAAATTACAGAACCTCCGGACAAAATTGTGGGGTCAGAAAAGTAAGGTGGAATGCATTAGTGAAGGCTTAGATTAACATGCCTTTTAAGTGCTAATTTATTTCTCAAATGTGCAGCTTGAAGTCTTTCTCTCTTACCCATCATGAGGCCCAAGGCTGAGTCTCTTCCATATTCATCAGGAGCCTCTGCAGCAGGCACGCGCAGGACGAGGACGCTGTGCTGTGCATGGTGAGAAGTGTGACTCATTGCTGGTGAGAATTATTCAGCAGACAAAATGAATGGGGAGGAAGTGGATGACCTTTACCTCCGAGGGAAGAGGCTGCAATTATCAAGGAAACCGATACACAGAAGAACATGCAGCACCGAGCATGTGTTCCGCTCTCCTCGGTGTGTTTCATGGTGCATGGTGAGGAATGCACAGATCTCCCGGGTTTGCAGTCCTGCTGGGACAGGAGAGCCGCAGATCTAAGTCATTCAGTGGTGACCCATGGCTGACGGCTTGCGGGAGGAAGCCAAGCCACTGCTTGAGGAAGAAAGGCACTGAGTGTGAGATTATTCTAGAAGGTGGATCTTCAGTAGACCTTGGGGGAAGAGGCTCATGGGGGTGGTTGACAAGGATGGGGGAGTCCTGTGGGGGAGAGGCGCCCGGAGCAAAGGACAGATGATGGTGTGAGTCACTCTGGGGAGTGGCGTGAGTAAGGTGAGTAACCCCGAGAAGTGTGTTTCCTACGAAGGCATTGGGCATGGAGGTGGGAGTCAGAGCGGGGACACACTGTGGGTAGGGTCAGGGTCTCCCTCTTTCTGCACTGCTCAAAGTGATCCCTTGACAGAGGCAAGGGCAGTACTGAATCCCCACAGCCGTTGCTGACCATGATCTCAGGAACAAAGAGGCGATGTGCGTCACCCTTAGCAGCCCTCATCCAAGCTTCTTGGGTTCAAGGCATTGAGTCCAGGATTAGACATGGAGAGAGGACAAAAACTCCACTGAACTCATGAAACTGGTGATCCGGTCAGAAAGAACCACGTGCAGATTGTTAAGGCTAAATATCAAAACCCTTCAGAGGAAGGAGGCATCACTGTGAGCTGGAATTAAGTCGGAACAGATGTGGTGGAAGGGTCAAGCTGCGGGAGTCTCATGCAGGCACACGCCTCGGCTCCTTCATTCATTTACTTAGCAAAGAATGTGGCCACAACGGACCCTGCTGGGTGCTGGGTGGACAGCAACGATGGACGAAGATATGGAGCCAAGACAGACCACAGATAAATAAAGAACAAATCATTCAAAGAATTTCAGATGCCGATAAAGAAAATGGACCAGTGAGGCAGGGTAAGAAGGATGAGGTGTAGGGAGGAGAGTCCAGTTGGATCATCCAGGGAGGCATCACTGAGGAGTGGCATTTTGAGGGTACCTGGACGATGGAAATGGGGTCAGAGTGGGAAGAGAATTCTCCCAGGGGAGAAAGGTGTGTGGACAGAAACGCACGTGGTATGCGTAGGAGGAAAGGAGGTTTGCTGAGCTCCCAGCTGCACTGTTCTAAGAGTTTCACCTGCATCAATTCATAATCACCCTAAGAGAGAGCAGGTATGTGCTGCAGATTAGGAAAGCGAGTCTTGGAGAGAGTTCACCACTGCTCCAAGGTCACAGTTGGAAGGTAGCGGGGCTGGACCTGGAACAGCAGTCCCTCTGACTCTAGGGTTGACTTGCTATGTATTTTCTCAATATGATCCTCAAAACAACCTCGTCCATCAGGCAGGTGGGGCTGGGAAGTAGAGCCCTGTGCCCAAGCTGAGCTCCACGTGCTGAGAGCAAAGAGAAGAGCTGAGAAAGGAAGCACAGGCCAGTTGTATTTCTGCATAAGCCATTCACCTGCGGGGCTTTGTGAAGCAGCCTCGTGCACTTGTACTGGACGTGGGAGGCCAGGAAAGAGGATGCACCCTATGCTGGAAAATGCCAAGCCCCTTAGGGAGTAACACAGCAAACACTCTTAGTGTATTTTTTTTCTCAGTGGTTTAAAGTAATGAATAAAGAAGATCTGAATTTTACTTATGATGAAAATACAAGGCAAGATTAGCTTTTAATAAGAATCTCACTTGTTTGGGATTTCCCATTGAAGAGCACCAAGACAGGATATTTCCGTTTTTGTTTTTCAATTGTGCATACTTTAGATTAAAATCTGGAAGCCATGAAACAGATCTCTGGGTGTTTATTAAAGCATTTCTGAGCTTTGTTTGAAGTAGTCCATGAGACCCATATTCGTAATTCTGGCTCCGTGTCGTATGTCCATTTTGAGTCTGAACATTATTTATTCCGCAGGCTGTGCATATCTTTGTACCATCCTAGCTGCTTCAGCATTCAGGGAGCGCTGCAGAGTTTCAACGTGAGTTCCCATACACGGAGGCTTCTTTGCTCCTCTCTGTATTCTTTCGTCTCGCCTCTAGTAAAGACAAGCTGAGAAGGGCAGAGGTCGCTCTAGAAGCTCAGCTACTGTCTATGGCCTGGGACCTCAAGGGGAAAAGCAGAGAAATCGAGAAGGGACTGTCTACTCTAAGTGACGTCCATAGTGCATTTAGAATTTTAGGAGCATAGTTTGTTATTCCTGCATGCTCCTTCTTAGTAGCTGGGGCCTATTTCAAAGTCAAGAGAGTGAGGAACACAGAGGGCTGCCCCTTACTTGTCTTCATCTGAACTCACACACTGAGAACATACAGAGAGGCAGTGGCATGTTTCTTCTGTTGATGGTTTGCTTTAAATTAAGAGATAGCCCCAGATGAGCAGGCCATGCCTTCTGCTGGGCTGTGGAAGGTGTCTTGTCCATCCCTTCATGCCCAGGTGTTCTCATCCTGGGTTGTTGCTGCTTTTCCTGCATAGAAGTAAAATACCTATTTGCACAGGTGTATGTTAGCGAGGCACAGAGGTGGAAGTGGGAGCAGAGTCAGGCCCAGGAGAATGTCGGTGGAAGTCCTGGGGGCTTTGCTTCTTTGCTGAGCTTGTTCCTCCATGATCAGTTCTCACTGACCCACTCATTAATTCAGCAGATCATTAGTCCAAAGCCAGGGCCATCCAATTATAGCCAGCTCCCCAGGTGAGCTCAGTTCTTCTGCTCAACAAAGCTTGAGATTGGCTGGCTGCTGTTTTTCCCAATCTTAAAATGGCTTCTGCTGGCCGCTCTGAGCTGGTTGTGGATACAGGCGTGCAGAGGGTGCTGGGGGCGCTGCCACCCCCTGCTCTCCAGCCCTTCTTTAGTGCAAAGTAGGAACGCTAAACCTGTTTCCCTAAATCCCTTGCATTTAGGATCTGGATGCAACTTAGGTTCAGCCCTGTGAACCCTTGGGTTTAGACTCAGTCCTGATGGGAAGAGGTGGACGTGGCCTTCATTTTTCCATGGCAGAGCTAGTGTGGAGCTGGCAGCTGCCGTGGAAGCTTCTGGAGTCAATGGGAGTCTAGTGCAGCCTGCAGCTCCCTCGCATTGCAGGTTGGTGACCTGGTTTCCTTATGGCTTTGAAAATTTTTCTTGTGTGTTCATCCTGGAATTTCTTTACTGATACGGTTTGGCTGTGTCCCCACCTCAATCTCATCTTGAATTCCTATGTGTTGTGGGAGATCAGGGGTTTGAGACCAGCCTGACCAATATGGTGAAACCCCGTCTCTACTAAAAATACAAAAATTTAGCCAGGCATCATGGTGGAAGCCTGTAATCTCAGCTACTTGTGGGGCTGGGGCAGGAAAATTGCTTGAACCTGGGAGGTGGATGTAACTGAATCATGCAGGCAGTTGTTCTTGTGCTACTGAATAAGTCTTACAGATCTGATGGTTTTATATGAGGGAGTTTCCCTGCACAAGTTCTTTTCGAATGCTGCCATCTGTGTAACACGTGACTTGCTCCTTTTTGCCTTCAGCCATGATTGTGAGGCCTCCCCAGCCACATGGAACTATAAGTCCAGCAAACCTCTCTTTCTTTTGTAAATTGCCCAGTCTCTGGTATGTCTTTATCAGCAGCATGAAAGCAGACTAATACATTTACCCTTCCCAGGTGATTCTGTGAACACTGGATAATGTATAAAAAATCCCTTTTCCTTAACAAGGTTATAGTGAGTTGAATGCTGCTCTCCCCCCGCACCCCTCCCACCAGATGTGTACATGTGGAATCTGTGAATGTGACTTTATTTAGAAAAGGAATCTTTGACGTTGTAATTAAGAACCTAGAGAAGAGGGGATCAGCCTGGATTGTCTGGGTGGGCCCTAAAGTCAGTGAGAGTGTCCTGACAAGAATATGAGAAGGCCACGTGAATGAAGGCAGAGATTAGAGTGATGTGTCCACAAGCCAGGCAGCTTGTGAAGGCCAGGAGCCACCAGAAGCTGGGCGAGGCAGGAAGGATCCTCCCCTGGAGTGTGTGGCCCCATGAATACCTTGACTTTGGACTTCTGGGCTCTATGGCTGTGAGGTAACAGTTTCTGTTGTTTTAGACACACAGTGTATGGTTATTTGTAGAGCAGCCACACGAAGCGAACACATCTAGCTAGAGAGGATTCCATTTTCTGCAATGGAGACTCGACTCACTCATGCAAGTTTACTCTCACAGTTGCAAGTAGCACGAGGCTGGAGCATTCATAAACTCAACTCAAGGCTTGGAGAGGACATAAAACTATTACACTGTGAAATCTTGGCCCTGGCTTCTCAATATCACTGGCCCTGGGAGCTGCCTCAGGGTCATCACTAATGATCCATCTCTTCATCCACTTCCACCATTGGCCACTAACCTCAGATAGAAGTGCCTAGAGACAGCACCCTTCCTCTTACAGACAGCAAGTTTTCTTCCTCTCCCAGCCAAAGGCAGCAGACATAACTAAGATATTTAACATCAAACAGTGTCCACAGAAATGTCCCAGTTCTCCGTTTGCGTATAGGGTAACTTTCTGACTGTGCCTCTTCCTTCCAGCACAAGCTCTGGAATTGGCCACTGCAATCTTAGTCCATTCTGGCTGCTATAACAGAATTCCATAAATTAACTGTCTTAAAGAACAAACATTTATTTCCCACAGTTCTGGAGGTGAGGAACTCCTGAATCAAGGCAGGGGAGATCCAGTGTTTAACGGAGGCCCAATTCCTTGTTTCACATGAACATCGCATTGTATTTTCACATGGCAGAGAGCAGAGGAGAAAGCAAGCTCTCTCATGTCTTTTTGTAAGGGCACTAATCCCATTCATGAAGGCTCCAACTCTTATGACCTAATCACCTCCTAATGCTCCACCTTCTACCATCCTCTTGGGGACTAGGCTTCAACATATGTATTTTTTGATGGGGGGTGAGTGGGACACAAACACTTCGTTCATAGCAATGACTTAACCAAAAAGACCCACTGGGGTTTTCCCGGACTAAGCAGAAATAAAGAACAGCCTCCCCCACCCCCACCCTACACCCAAATAAACAGGTCAGGATTTCCTCCCAAGATAAATACTGTTGCTTCTCTAAAAGGATAGGCAGTTAAAAAGAACATTTTCTACACTCCAAGTGCATCATTGCTGCCTGGGTTCTTCAAGGTTGCAGAAAGATAAGACCCTGGCCGGGTGTGGTGGCTCATGCCTGTAAGCCAGCACTTTAGGAGGCTGAGGCAGGTGGATCACCTGAGGTCAGGGGTTCGAGACCATTCTGACCAACATGGTGAAACCCCATCTCTACTAAAAATACACACACACAAAAAAAATTAGCCAAGCATGGTGGTGGGAGCCTGTAATCTCAGCTACTTAGGAGGCTGGGGCAGGAAAATCACTTGAACCCGGGAGGCAGAGGTTGCAATGAGCCAAGATCGTGCCATTTCACTCCAGCCTGGGTGACAAGTGTGAGACTCCATCTAAAAAAAAAAAAAAGAAAGAAAAATATAAGACCCCAATGATGTTTCTTCTCCTTCTGTTCCCCGACCCAGTCTCTATCCCACACCCTGGTTTGAGCTCTCAGCAGATCGTCCCCGACTCTCTGCTTCCATTTATTTGTCTATGTTCTTCAAGTCTTTTGTCTGAAGTCCCCTTGTGCAGCAAGAGAATGAATGGTCCAAATATTGCTAATCTTTGAAAAAAGAAATTTCCAGAAAGATCCTCATATGATGCATTGCTCAGACCTGCAGGAGGATAGGCCATCAAGCCCTTAATCTTTTTTCAACAATTCATCCTTCACAGCAGATATTTGGTCTTATCTGCTTCCTTTCTTTTTTGAGCAGGGTCTATGCACAGCCAGAACAGGTTACATCAGCTTAAACGCATTGGAGGAAATGCCAGCTCTTTCCACTGACATGATCTGTTTTATCAGTTTGTCAGTTTGCCAGTGGTGGAATTGCTGCCGATGACAGCATAAAACGTCTCGAGGCAGGCACCAGCTATTGACAGGACAGCAGCAATGGTGGAGAGGATACCAGGCTCCTGCCGGGCTCCAGCGCTCTATCTTGCTTAAGTTTTGTTTGCAAAACTGATCAAGGCTCAAAGGATCTCAGGGGGTGTATTTGTGTATGGAGACGGAACTGCTTAGCAGAGGTGAGCCAATCACTTTATTGGCAGTGGGAACCCAAGAAAGCAATGGGAGTTCCAATCGGCATTTCAGGCATGGAGATGCTAGGGGCTGAGTGGAGGAATGATTAACGAAGGGGAGATATCCTTGCCCTCTTTAGACTTTATCCTTCTGCTGTGGTCAAGCCTATTCTGGCCACCAGAATAAGATTCTCAAATAAAAAAATAATTAAAAAAGTGTAGAAACTCTGGAAATGGCAGAATTTAAGTTCTTGCTGTGGTGAACGATACCTATGAGACCAAATGAACTGCATCTGCCTATGGCGGTCACGCGGAGTGAGAGGGAGGAAGAATCCCAACGCCTGCAGGTGTCAGGGCGTGGATGTGCACAGTCCATCCTCAGAGCCTACCTAGATGGAGCCTCCTACCCTCATAGTATCAATGCAGCAGGTGTTTACTGCAAGAGCCAACTGTGTACTAAACATTCTGGGCGTTTTATGTTTTAACCCATTTGGTGCTTGGTCATTATGAGCCGTATCTACACTTAGCACTGCGTTTTGTAGATGCCACACCTGAGATGTGGAGAGGTTGCTTACTTGCCCGGTGGTGTGGGGTAAGGGGCAGAGCTGACATTCAGTCAGTTGGTCTGACTGCAGAGTCCACGTCTTGACTGTGAGGATCGTGGCTCTGAATTGCTGTGGACAGTTGCAAGCCGTGTTGGGGACGTTTGTTCAAGTTCAGCCTGAGGCCTGGTTCAGAAGCTTAACTCACCTGCCATGCTTCCAAACCCACTGCTTGTTTAATTGATCTTAAAGTTTTCAAGGCCTGAGACAAAAGTCTCTGGCCCCTGGTTAAAGGCCAGAGGAGAGAAATGTGGTCAGAACGCCTTTGTCTCAAGTGGAAATGTGGGCCCACCCTGTGGAATGCATTTCTTTCTCCCACAAAAGGTAAGATGACACAAACGTCCCATTAGCAAAAAGTTCACCAAGGAGACAGCATAGCAGCATGGGGCAATGGGCTTTGCAGCCAGGACGGGACCACACAGGCTGGCTCTTATGAGGTTGTTAAACAAGTTGGTATTTGTAACGCCCATAAGAGACAGGCCCACAGTTAGTGCTTTAGCAAATCATGATCTACATGAAAATCATTGCACAATCCTATCAGTGGACTTGAGACTTGAGTTCTGGCTTTTTCTCCAGTGATAGAATTTGTTTTTGTTAGAAATTTATCAGTCAAACAATATTAACCATCAAGTTACTCATAGAGCCAGAAAGATTTGGAAATGCACAGGTGAGTGAGACCCGCCAGCATCACATTGTGTTTTGGATCCGGGACTACTTATGCATCTTCTGATACAAGTATCTCCTGGCCTCCCAGTGTCCTGGGCCCTGGTCCTTGCTCATGGAACAGCCCGATCCTGGCCTCCACCACAGCTGCCACTGCTCTTCTGCAGCTCCTGCCCCTTCCTTGGCCTCCGCCAGAGTGGGCGTGTGCATCACCCTCTGTCCTGGGGCAGTGCTGGCTCCAACAGCCACCTCCTGACCCTGAGGAAGTCCTGTACACAAGACTTGATACTTGCAGCAGCTGCCAGGAAGGGACTGGTAGCCCAACTTAGCATGTGGGAGCTAACCTTCCTTGGGACACACTCCACCAGCATAAGACAGGAGAGGCGGAGTGCCCACCATGCTCCCTCTCCCCTCCTGGCTCCAGGGGACTGTCCCGAGGCACCGGCTCTGTTGCTCTGTGTAGCCAAGTGCAGCGAGGTCCTGTGCCCGGTTTTCTATGAAGCAGCCATAGCACAGCCCTGCACCGTCTAGGACTGGCTTTCCCTCTTTCCCCGCCTCTCTTCCCTTTTCCTCCTTCTCCCCACCTGGAATCGCAACTCCTCAGATCCAGTAGCTTTTTGGTTTGGCCTCAGGTTCTGTTTGCTGGGAAACCGTGCCTGAGACCTCTCTTGAACTGCAGTATTCTCCTTTCCTTTTTTGACGGATGTGTTTGATGTGTCCAAACCCTCAGTCCCCTGTGGACAGGTCCTCCTTCTTCCATCATCGTCCAGCCTGATTCAGATGGTCAGTTTTTTTTTTTTTTTTTTTTTTGAGACAGAGTCTCACTCTGTCACCAGGTACCAGGCAGGAGTGCAGTGGAGTGACGTTGGCTCACTGCAAACTCCACCTCCCGGGTTCAAACAATTCTCCTGCCTCAACCTCTCGAGTAGCTGGGACTACAGGCATGTGCCACCACGCCCAGCTAATTTTTTTGTATTTTTAGTAGAGATGGAGTTTCACCATGTTGGCCAGGATGGTCTTGATCTCTTGACCTCGTGATCTGCCCGCCTCGGTCTCCCAAAGTGCTGGGATTACAGGCGTCAGCCACCGTGCCTGGCCGATGGTCAACTTTATTTTTAGGAGCTCCGTTATCCACGCCTGCTGCCACTGCCCTCCTCAAATTTTCTCCTGTCTGTCACATGCATCTGCCCGGACCTCCTGCCTTTACCAGCTTACTCATTGCTGTAGTGTCTTCCCACCAGCCTGATGCATTTTTCATCCTCTTACAATTCCTCGATTCCTCTCCAAGCCTTGCAGAATGGGCTCAGCGCGTGTCATTGAGAGCTTGCATGACCTAGCCTCGACCTGTCTATTCCCGGTTGTCTCGCATTTGCTTCAACACATTGCAGTCATTTATTCAACATTTTCTGAGCGTCTTCTAAGTGCAGGCCCTGTGGGAGACACTTACAATGTCAAAGTCAGCGTAAAAGGCAGTCTCTCAGTTTCCTGTGCTGACATAACTAATTAGCATGATCTTGGTGGCTTAAAACAATAGAAACTTGTTCTTTCACAGCCCTAGAGTCTAGAAGTTGGCAGAGTTGGTTCCTTCTAGAGGATCTGAGTGAGAATCTCTCCCAGGCCCCTCTCTCAGCTCCTGGGGGCTGCTGGCCATCTTCGACATTCCCTGGTTTGTGGCTGCATCCCTGCCTCTGTGTTCATGTGGCCTTTCCCCCATGTCTCCATGTTGAATCTCCTCTTCTTTCTCTTATAAGAACACAGGTCATTTAGGGTGAACCCTAAATCCAGGATGATCTCATCCCAATATCCTATACGATGGTGATGAGTTCTCCCAAGAATAATAAACCAGGGAAGGGGGTTAAAGGATGGAGGTGGAGGGTTGTATTTTCCATGGAGGAGAAGGAGGGCTCCTGGAGTAGTTGATGCTTGCACAGAGACCTGACCAGGGTGAAGAAGAGATCATTAAGAAATCTAGGGAGGAGATCCAGGAAGACAGGGCAGCAAGCACACAGGCAGTGAAGAGTCATATTCTGAGGACTTGCTCAGCATTTGTGCTGCTCATCAATAGTGCATAACAGACGACCTGAAACTGAGAGGGAAAGCAGCAATCATTTTCATACACTTGTGGATTCTGTGGGCCAGGAATTTGGACAGGCCATAGTGGGGATGCTCTTCTAGCACTTTGATGTTTGGGGCCTCAGCTGGTAAGACTTGAATCTTGGAATCTGGAAATCTGGGTGAGGGCAGGTACTGGAATCATCCAGAGGCTTTGTTGATCCACATGCTGGGACCTGGGCTGGAATGACTCAAAGACTGGGCTCAGCTGGGATGGTTAAGCAGGGCACCTACATGTGGTTTCTTCATGTTAGTAGGTCATTCCCTGCAGACTGGCTAGCTTTTGACAAAGAACATCCTGACAGAAAATGTTCCTAGAGCACCAGGCAGAAAAATCTCACAATACATACTCTGTTGATTGACATAGGCACATGCTCAGGGAGGTGGCATAGATTCTACCTCTGCAAAGGCCCTATGTACACATAAGATCACATCAATAGATTGTGGGGTTTAAGACTTCAAACTATCTTTTTTGGGGGGTGCCATTCAACTTGTTACAGGCAGAAGATGATTTCTCATTCTCATGCAGCTTCCTGGGGTTGGCATTTAGGAGCATTAGCGGTTAGCTGTGCTGCCTTCATTCATCCTGCATGCTCATTCCTCCCAGAAGAGAATTTCCTTCTTCATCTTCTCCATCTTTCCAGGCACAAGTCAAAGGCTGAATTTCCACAGAGGCTGGCTGGGCACCCTCTTTCCAAGCTGCTTCTATCCCTCACCCTGTGTACTTTGAGTGTGCACTGGAGTCACCTGTCTAGGGTTTCCCTCCCTTTTTGGGTTGTGACCTCCTGGAGGACCAGGGAAGTCTGCGGCACAGTGTCGTTTAGGTGATGTGTACTCAACAAATGCTGAAGAAAATGGAGACTCCTTCCTGGAAAATGACTCTTTTTGGAATTCTTTCATTACAGATTTATTTATTTATTTTTTTAGCCTGATAACATAGTTTACATATTGGTTAAAAACAGTTGCATGAATGATACTCATTACATGTCTTAACTCTTGAAGATTTCCGTGAAAGATAAAGACGTAATAGTCATTGTTACTAAGTAACGTATCATGCTTCCTTTTTAGAGGTAATATCTTTGCTCTTAAATACTGTTAAGTCAATTTTGTAGACCAAAAAGTCTTGAATGTAACACATTTTAAATGTTTCTTCTTTATTCAGCTCAACAATGTTGATGAAGAAAACCCCCAAAAGGAATGTAAATAAAAGTAAATTCTGGTTCATGCTTCTTGTTGCCCTATTTCTATTTATTTAAAGTAACCATAAGCAGGTGAACTGACCCACAAGTTTTCATGCTATGCACATGTAAGCAGCAGATTACCATATTTTTTAAAATATTGAAAGCAGTCTTGTGAGCTACACCTATTGCGACAAATTTTACTAAAGCATTTGTTGCTTATTTCATGGATTGCTAACTCCTTGGCATTGGTTGGGATGGCTGTGAGCATTTATGGATAAGTCTTCATGGGTCTATCTCTGGTTAAAACGCCAAAGGTCTCTCTCCTTCTCAGTTCAACACAAGACGTTGGACACTGTGCTCAGTCTGTCACCGAGGCAGGCAGAAGAGAAGCATGGACGTGTGATCACTCTTTCTAGAAGAAATTAAAGAAGAAATATATCTGGCATATTATCTTTTTTAATGCGTATTTTCCTTCAGTCTTAACTATGCACATAATACAACATTCTAAAGATATAAATTGGTCAATATAGTGAAAAATGTCTTCTTCCCTTCCTGTCTACCAGCTGCTGAGTTCGCATCTCCAGAGGCAATCTGTTATTCGCTTATGTCTGTTACATCCTTCTGGAGACACTTCACCTCTTATAGCTAAATTGGTGACACAATACAGACTGTTCTGAACCTTGCTTCCTTCCCTAACAGTATGTTTTGGAGCTTATTCTATGTAAGTTCTATTTCAGTAGAACTGCAACATTCTCTCTTACAGCGGCATGCATTTCTTACCAGTAATATTCTGACATTTATTTAACAATTATATTACTAAAGATCATTTGATATTTCAGTCTTTTGCTCATACAAGCAAGAGTTGCCCTGAATATTCTTGTAGATACACTGCTGTACATATGTATGAGTATGTCTGTAGGATTTGTTCTTAGAAAATGATTGGCTAGGTCAATGTTTATGTGCACTTAAAAGTTTGAATCTCACTGTCAAATCATTCTTGGAATAATTTTCCCCAGTTCGCATTCTCGCCAGCAAAATATGACAGTGCCTGTCTCCTCACATGCTCACCAGCACAATGCATTACCCACATGTGCAAGTTTTGTGATCTGATAGGTAAAGAATTTTATGCCACTGGAGTTTTAATTTGCAGTTCTCTTATGTGTGCAGCTTCTTCATTCGTTTGTGTATTCATTCTGCTGTTGTTAGTTTGAGCACTGACTGTGCTCTGGGCTCTGTTCCAGGTGCTAGTGATGCAATTCTGAACAAAGCAAATCCCAAATCTCCTATTCTCATTCAGCTGACATTTTAGTCAGAGGAGATAGGGAAAGGAAAAATAAATAGGTGAAATACACGGCCTATACGATGGTGACAAGTTCTTCCAAGAAAAATAAACCAGGGAAGGGATTTAAAGAGTGCAGGTGGAGGGTTGTATTTTCCATGGGGGAGAAGGAGGGCTCCTGGAGTAGTCGATGCTTGCACAGAGACCTGACCAGGGTGAAGAAGAGATCATTAAGGAATCTAGTGATATCCAGAAAGACAGGGTAGCAAGCACACAGGCAGTGAAGAGTCATATTCTAAGGACTTGCTCAGCATTCGTGCTGCTTATCAATAGTGCATAACAGACAACCTGAAACTGAGAGGGAAAGCAGCAATCATTTTCATATGCTTGTGGATTCTGTGGGCCAGGAATTTGGACAGGCCATAGTGGGGATGCTCTTCTAGCACTTTGATGTTTGGGGCCTCAGCTGGTAAGACTTGAATCTTGGAATATGGGAATCTGGGTGAGGGCAGGTACTGGAATCATCCAGAGGCTTTGTTGAACACATGCTGGGACCTAGGCTGGGATGACTCAAAGGCTGGGCTCAGCTGGGAACAGTTAAGCAGGGCACCTCCATGTGGTCTCTCCATGTCACTAGGTCATTCCCTGCAAGCTGGCTCGCTAGCTTCTGACAAAGAGCATTCCGACAGAAAATATTCCTATAGCACCAGGCGGAAAAATCTCACAGTACATAGTCTGTTGATTGACATAGGCACGTGTTCAGGGAGGTGGCATAGACTCTACCTCTTTAATCAGGGTAATCAGAGTAATGACAAGGTCATATTAATGGAAGATGTATTAGTCAGGGTTTACCAGAAAAACAGAATTAATAATACACACACACACGCACACACACACGCACACACACACACACACAAAACTGTTAAACTTATATATATGTATATATTAGAGAGGGATTTATTTATTTATTTTAAGGAATTGACTAACCTAATTGTGGGGGCTGGCAAGTCCAAAATCTGCAAGGCAGGCTGGAGCCCCAGGGAAGAATTGATGCTGCAGCTCCAATCTGAAGCAGTCTGGAGGCAAAATTCCTTTGCCCTTAGGTAATCTCAGTCTTTGCTCTTAAGGCTTTTAACTGATGGAATGAGGCTCTCTCACATTATGGAAAACAATCTGCTAATTCAAAGTCTGTTGATTTCAATGTTCATGTCTAAAAACTACCTTCACAGCAACATTTAAACTGGCACTTGACCAAATATCTGGGTGCTATGGCCTAATCAAGTGAGCTCTTAAAATGAACCATCACTGGGGAATATTGTCATCTTTGGGAAATGTCATCCTCCACATTGTGCTTGAAGGAGAACAAGGGGATTGGCATTGTTGGAGTATGGGAGTGAGGAGGAGCAGGAGGAGGTCAGAGAGGACACAGGGCGCTGATGTGTGGGGTCTTTATGCCACTGGGCTCTGGCTTTGACTCTGCAAAGGGAAACCAATGTAAGGTTACACTCTTAGAAGGGTCACTCAGGATATCCTGTAAAGGAATGCAGAAGGGAGCAGCATGGAAGCAGGGAGCTCAGTTAGGAACTGCAGTAATTCAAACAAGAGGTTGATACGGTCCTTTTAGAAGATGAAGTCAATATGGTCTTGGACATGTTAGAGAGGAGAGAGAAAGGGAAGGGTCCAGAATGATTCCATGTTTTGGGTAAAAAATGGAAAGATGAATTTGAGAATATTTTTATATGTTTCATTTGTGTTTCTTGTTCTATAAACTTTCTTACATCTTTTGCCTATTTTTTTTCTATTGCATTTTTGACCTTTTTCTTAAAGATTTATTAGAGCTCATTATGTGTTGAGAAGACAAGCTCTTGACTGTAAAATACATTTCAAACTTTTTTTTTTTTTAGTTTTCTACATGTTTTATAATTTGGATTTTTTTTGTTACTTAGAATTTATATTTTTGCTTCCTGTAGTTTAATTTGTTTGTTGTATCTTCTGGGTTCAAGCTTTCTTATTTTTTGATGAGAAAGAACAAAATGTGAGGCCAACTTCTTTGCATAAAAATATTTTCTTCTTCCGGTAGACTTGGAAAACAATATTTGTGTAAGCCAGGATTTAGGAGTAATAAAGATTTGCAATTAACAAATTTGTAAACACAGCTTAAACCACTACCTTCACTGTTTGTTCCCTCAAAGCCCCATTTACAGGACGCTTCTAGCTTAAAGGGCCTTAATTGAATTCTTTGCTTTACTCTTTACTGCCACTTCTGATAGTGATTTTGGCAGAGAAATGAAGTAGGGAAAAGAGAGGTTGAATAACAGAGAAGATAATCTAGAAATGTTTGGTTAGTGAATAATTGGGTTTAAATGGTTTTTATCTCCTCATATATGAATTTTAGTGCTCTAACCTTTCACTTGCATAATAATTTGGTTGAACTGTAGTCAATTATGCTTAACATAAACCTCCCAATAGTAAGTATTTATGACTTCAGCTTTATAAAACAAACACATTATTCTCTGGGCGTATGTGCTTTCCAGGAACACATCTTGCACAGAATCCTTTATCTTCACAGAACCAAATACTATTTACGTATTGATTGTCTCTCTCTGCCTTTAAATACAGTTAAAACAGATCTGTACTTTATCAGTTTGATAAGAAACTCAACTTTTTATTCTCAATATGTTATGTTCAGGATTCTCATTAACAGCATTTAAGACACGTGATCACAAATCTTGGAAACTGGGTAATGCTTCTTGCATCTCATGAAGAGTGTTCTAATGAGATAACCCAGCTTGGATTTTGATGGAAACAGATACGGCATGAATGCATATCATATTCTTTGTACTTGAAGTTCTTAATACTAGACTCACACTCTACTTTGGTTATATTCCAGGGTAAGTGGATCCTTCCTATTTTTTCCATATTAGGGCCAGCAGTGCAGCTGCTCTGAATCCGTTCCTATTCCCTCTAGACTGAACTCCTCCCACAAGATTCCCGACTTCTTTCTTTTTGAAATGGGCCATTGTTCATTCAACCAATAAGGGTGTATTACCCAATTTCTGGTACTGGGTTAGTACCCTGAGTCATACAATAAGAATTTCTCCTTTCTTGAGGAGATTAGCGGCTATTCAAACAAACCACTATCAACAGTGCATGACCAATGGCAACTTCTCTTTTACAGAGAAGATAGTGTACAGAAGAGAGAGACGAAGATGGCTTGGAATCTGGGAAAACTCTGGAGGAAAATGGAACTTAGTTGTGGCCTTGCAACTTGTGCAGGAAATGGAAGAAGCAGGGAGTCTGGGGAGGGACCGCGGAAAGGCACATTGTCTCCAGTTCACTATTCTGTAACTTCATGGCGCCACCACGCTTTGACTACTGTCTGCGAATTTCGCTGAATTTGTAATTATGCATAGATATGAAGGCAACATACAAAGAACACCGAACTCAGAAGACAGGGTGTTGACATCTACTATTGAGCAGCTTAGGTTTTTGGGAAGAGAAATTGTGTCCTTTTCCATAAAGAATGGAATGTGTTGAGGAAAGCTTCTGTGAGCTCAATCCCTCCTTCCCTCCTCAATACACCCTATTTATCGTAGTGTCGAAGCACCGGGGGGGCCTTGGCTTCTTACCTCCAGTTAACTGGTGTGTTTGTGGCATGAGGGTGTCAGCAGGTGCAGATGAAGGGTGTTGGTGTAAGAGAATCACATCCTGGCTGGGTCAAGGGAGGCTTCCATCCCAGGCCTTCCCGGTGACTCTGGCAGCTCGCTGCCCAGCGTCCCTGGCTCCCTTCTCTGCAGGCCCCTCCTGTACATTGCTCTCCCCATTCTCCCTTCCTGCCTAGAGCATAGAAATGAAGATCCAGTCCCATCACTGAGGAGGGTTTTAGCCCCTAAATTTTGACCGACTTATCTCCAAGACCAGACTGCCAGGAAGGAAACTTGAAGGTCCCTTGAGCGCTTTTATCTGAGAGCACAGTGCTCCTGAGTTGGCTGCCTTCCTCATTTTCTAGGTAATGCCCTGACCCTCTAAACTGTAAATTCATAGTTGTGCCAAAAATAAGGCATTTGTGTCTCCCCAAGTCACACCACCCAAATGCTCCTCCAAATAGGGCGAAGAGCTAAAGAAGAAAAGAAACAGACATTTACACTCCTTTACTCCATGCCTGCTGCAGATTGAGCTGTGTTTCCCAAAAGCATATGTTAAAGTCCTGACCCTCAGAACCCGTGTGTGGCCTGTTTGGAAATGGGGTGTTTGCAGATGCAACCAAGTTCAGGTGAGGCCATACTACATAAGAGTGAGCCTGAATGCAATGACTGCGGTCTAAGAAGAAGAGGGAAATTTGGACACAGAGACGCAGGGGAGAAGGCCGTGTGAGGATGAAGGCAGAGCCGGGAGTGATGCAGCCACAGCCCCAGAACCCTGGGGATCGCCAGCTATGCCAGGACCAAGGGAGAGGCAAGGAAGGACACTCTTTAGACCCTTCGGAGGGAGCACAGCTCTGCTGACACTGCCATTTTTGACTTCCGGTCTCCCGGATTACAGGAGAATGAATTTCTATTTTTGAAAGCACCTAGTTTGTTGGACTCTGAGTTTGTCCTGGTAGCCATGGAAAACAAAGGCCAGTTGTGATGGTTAAGTTTAGGTGTGAGTTTGGGTTAAGGGATACCCAGAGAGCGGGTAGGGTGTCATTCCTGGGCGTGTCTGTGGGGTGCTTCTGGAAGAGGTTGGCATTTGAATCCGGGGACTGAGAAAGGAAGATCTGTCCTCCCCCTGCGTGGGCGGGCACCATCCAACTGGCTGAGGGCCTGGGTAGACCAAAAAGGTGGAAGGCAGGTGAATTCACTATTACCCTTTCTCTCCTGGGGCTGGGCCATCCATTTTCTCCTGACCTTGGACATCAGAACTCTCAGTTCTCCCGTCTTCAGACTCTGGGACTTGACCTTCCTGCCCCTCGCAGGTTCTCAGGCCTCTGGCCTTGGCCTGAGAGTTACCCCGTTGGCTCTCCTGGGACCCCAGCTTGCAGGACGCACATTGTGGGACTTGTCAACCTCTGTGAGCAAAGTTCCATAATAAATCCCCTCTCACCACTCACCCACTCCCTCTGATTAGCTCTGTGTCTCTGGAGAACTCTGGCTAATACACAATGCTTAATTCTTCTCTTTGTGATAGTAGACATTGCGTTTACATCAGAGCAGTTTTCCTCTATGGCTACCCACTCCTGACGCACACACAAATCCTCAGGAGGAGTGGGAGGGAAGGCTTGCTGGTGTCTTTGTAGTTCTAGACAAAAAGCTTACCCAAAGTGAGCTTCCATCCCAGGCCTTCCTGGTGACTCTGGCAGCTTGCTGCCTGGCGTCCCTGGCTTCCTTCTCTGCAGTCCCCTGCTGTGCATTGCTGTCCCCGTTCTCCCTCTCCTGCCTCTCCCCTGCACTCCTGGCTGTGATTCCATGAGTGTCCCATGTTTTCTCTTTGGGCCTGTGCCTGGGTCACCCCTGGGGGCTGGTGGCTCGTGAGAAGGCCCTGATGAACCCTGCTCCTGTATTCATGCCCTGGTGTAAGCTCCTCCCTGTGAGGGTCTCAAGGCTGGACCTAGAGATTTGCCTTTGAAATATAGAATAGGCAGTTATAGTGAGACACCACCTCCAAGGCTATGTTACAGGAGGCCAGGGCTCGTACGGCGCTCAGCTCGCTCTGGCCCTTCCTGCAGCATGCTTCCATGAATCCTGCAGACAAGTGGTGAGCTGCTCTTCAGAGAGACCCAGGTCACAAGAACCCGAGAATGGCCTCTGACCAATGCCCACAAGGTAATACATCTTGCCAACCTCCACACCAATGGGCTTGGAAGAGCCACCCCCGTGGGAGGACCTTGAGATGCCCGCAGCCCCTGCTGACACCTTGCTTGGAGCCCATGGGAGACTCTGAGCTAGGCCTCAGCTAAACTGCTTAGCTAAGTTGTATTCTAGAATCAAGAGTGACCCCTGGGTTCCTGACCCACAGAAACTGTGAGGTAAGAAATGTTTGTGGCCTTAAATTGCTAAGTGTTGCGGTGGTTTGTTTTACAGCAATAGATAATGAATCCTCTCCTATCACACAGAATCCAATGCATGCCTCCCTCCACTGTGGGACTCCTGCCTGTGCAGCCTGGAGCCCAGGCTCGCTGTTCCCTCCTCTGGGACGTGTCACATTCGAGACATGGGTGGCGTCTCTCATGCCACCCTGGCACCTGGGTCTGCTTCTGCAGCGCTCCTCACATTGAAGCTGCCTGTTAATTGCCTGCTCTCAGGGGCCACAAGCTTCAGGAATGGGTTTCTTCCCCACTACTGCTTGCTCTCCAGTTCCCTGCACCAATCCAAGTAGTAAAAAAAAATGTGGCCAGGCATGGTGGCTCACACCTGTAACTCCCGCACTTTGGGAAGCCGAGGTGGGCGGATCATGAGGTCAAGAGATCGAGACCATCCTGGCCAACACGGTGAAACCCCATCTCTACTAAAAAGACAAAAAAATTAGCTGGGTGTGGTGGCACGCGCCTGTGGTCCCAGCTACTTGGGAGGCTGAGGTGGAAGAATCGCTTGAACCCAGGAGGCGGAGGTTGCAGTGAGCCGAGATTGCCCCACTGCACTCCAGCCTGGTGACAGAGCAAGACTCCATCTCAAAAAAAAAAAAAGTGCATATGCCTGTTTCATCAAGAAAATACTGCCCCTGTGTTTTGGCGTTTATGGTTGAGTTTTAAGATGTATGTAACGATCCCCCCAGAGCATCCTTCCCAGAAGAGTGGCGGGGGTGGGGCTGGAGAGTGAGGGGACGGGAATGCCTCTGAGCACCCTCTCCAGATGTGAGGGTCTCACCAGCGACGTGAGGAAGCGTGTGCAGGAGGGACAATTGCTACGACTGTGGCTGAGAAACTTTAGGGAAGGGTGGGAGCTCCCCGGAGAAATGCCGACGGTTCACTCTGAGATGGTGGCCAACAGGGTCTCCTCCTAACTTGCCCTGTGTTTCTTCCCGGACTCTCGTGGTGCTGGCATGATGTCCATTGTCCCGACACCCACCTGCCAGCCCCAGCACCCACCCTGGTCTGTGATACACGATCCTGACCCACAGCCACAGATGATTTATTAGAAACAGACAGCAGCGCTAATGAGATTCTCTCAAGGAGGAGTTTGTAATTTTGGACAGAGAAGCCTGGGGAATTGGCGGCTCTGGATTGAGTCAGTGCCTGATACTGATGCAGGGCGTGTCTCCCATGGACGTGCTGGAGCCTGCAGCAATGCTGGTAAGTTCTTTCACAAAAAGGGTTTCTCAGGATTTGAGTATGAGAATATACTAGAGAACCTTGGACGGACAAGGACAGCCGAGGGCAAGCACGTGCCCCAGCATCGTCGTGTAGAACCATGCTCTTGGGCAAGATGATGCCCGCATGGAATGAATCCATTTGCAGTGTGCTGCCCTGAGACGCCTTCAGAGCACCTGCTGCGGGAGGGCTTTCGAACCCCCTGGATCTTGCCTGTCCCCAGCCTGTTTTCTGTTGTAAGCTGCTTCACAGTCTTCCTTCAAGGCTTGTACCGTGTCTCTGAGGGCCGTGATTTACTTGGTGACTGGTTGATTCCATTGGACCTTTCCATCTTGGTGGGGGGAATTCTCTCTCCTAACTGCATGGACACTTATTCTGGATGTGGAATTTTATTCTCCACTCAGCCTGGCTCTGTTAGCAGGACTGTGAGTGAAATCAATGCCTTCAGTAAAATCACGCTGGCTGCAGTCTCTCCATCCAGGCCGGCTTTGCCTGCGTGAGGCTGACAGCTGAGTGCAAGAGCTTCACCAACGAAGGGATTGTTTTCTTCATGTAACAAGAAGCCTGGAGGGAGGAAGGGCAGGGCTGACCCCGTCATCGACGTCCCACCTCCTTCTGTCTTTCCGCTCCTCTGTCCTTGGCAGCAACCTTCTTTCTGGTCTCAAGCAACACTACAGTCATATTTCAGGCAGGAAAAAGAGGGGAGGTCTCAAAGGCAGAGCCGCTTGACAGCTGAGACTATTCTATTATTATTATTGTCAGGAAGACAGTTGGTTACCTGGATGCCATGTCTTCGTTCTGTGTGGTCTGTCTGTCTGTCTCCTCCACTGGAGGTGAGTTACCCGAGGGCAGGGACCATGCTGATTATGCGACTTTGTATGCTCAGTGCCTATCACAGAGGCTGGTACACTCAAAAAATGCATTAAATGGGTAAGAAGTCTCCAGCCTCCTTGTTCATCATGCTTCTAAGGTCTGGCAGAAAGCCCTGGATGAAAGTCCAGAAACCCGAGTTTTTATCCTGATCTTGCTGCATAAACTCTCCAGCTTCGTTTTCTCATTGATTAAGAGGAGCTGCCTCCTGGAATCCAGATGAGGCATCCTTGAGTTTCTAATTCTGAGTCACAGGGGAGTTGCTTAGAGCAACTGAGCTCCTCTTCTGGAGATTGAGATTGTGTGGTCTAGAGGGAGGGGCTGGTCCACGGCCTGGCACTTAGGAAGGACTGGAGTGTGTGGGGGTGTGGGTGTGTGTGTGCATGTGTTTAAGTATGTTAGCACATGTATATATGGGTGCTTGTGTGACTAGTATGTGAATTTGTGTAAGCATGCATGTAGGCATGCGTGTGAGTGTGAGTGTGCATGCATGGATGAGTGTCTACGTGTGCGAGTGTGTGCATGTGTGAGTGATGGGTATGTGTGGGTGTGTGCACATGTATGAATGTGTGTGACTGCTCTCTGGCTCTGCTTGGATTGGAAAGTGCTGGTAAGTTCATCATCCTTCCAATGCTCCAGAAGCTTAAATAGGATCTAGCACAAAGGTCTGCGTGGTTTTTTTTTTCAAGCTTAATTTTGTTGTACAGAAAAATTGGAAACCAAATTGTCGATGCACTGCAGATAGCAGTGGTGTTGGGAGAACGTCTTGGCTCCAGAAGGCTGTGTCCTGGAAACATACCGCTCTACACCCATCCTTGACCTCTGCTGCTGCCCAAGGTCCGCAGCCGATTCTGCCTGGCCAGCAGCCGCCCCTTCTGCCCAGCCCCTCTGACCGTGGCTGGACAGCTGAAGTGGCTGCCTGGGAGTCTGCTCCACTTTGGGGCTCTGCTCTTTGTCTGGCAGTGAGGCTGGCACAGCGTTTTTGCACGAGCTGAGCTGACCCAGTTCTGCTGATGGATCACCAGCCAATCCCAGGCTGTTTATTTCCTCTCCCGCATCAACCAGGCTGCCCGCTGCCCTCTTATTTTTGTCTGGCAGTGCAAGAGAGGCTGCCTTGGGTGTGCTAAGTTTCTAATTTCTGTGATCACAGCAAGATTGTCCTAAATCAGACACATTCGTGTGTGCCCACACACTTTGTTGTTATTGTTGCTATATTTTGGTTTTAGGTTAGGAGCCTGACGGTTGCCCACTCATAGCCTGTGGGTGCAGGGGTCAGGTGGCTGCCTTTATTTCTACAGGGTCATGCCCATCAACCTCCAATCCAGGTTGTGGTGCCACAGCCTTGCAGGCATTGATGAGGGGGCTCTGGCCTGGGGCTGGCTGAAGGGTGACCCCTGAGACTGACCCAGCACTGATCCCCTTGTGTTTCAGTGGGGGCTGCCAGGAGAGCTGGCCCAGGGTCCAGAGGGGCTCCAGGTACTCTCAGCTGTGGGAGGGGATGGGGCTCCCTGGCCTTGCAGGGGGTTGCCCATCCGACACAGACTTTCTCATCTTCCAGGGCGGGGAGACACTGTTGGCCTATCAGTGTTTTAGTTTCTTCCAATAGGTTTATTTTGCATCTTATTTATATCATGATTGGAATTTTTTTTATTAACAGTTTTAAGGAAAAAGCAAAGGAAGTTAGAGGACCCATTGTGCCTTACGGCTTTTGGACATTTGTGGTCTACAATAGACTCAAGTGGAGAAGTTTTGCTCCCTCCCGCCACCGTTAACTTTATGCCTAACGCAGAGGGGCTGCTGTGTTTTAATTATGCCGCAGTATATCATTTTTTTCTCATTAAATTTTTTTAGTGGGTCTCAAAATTCTGTGACACATTTTTGGTCAAGTTGTTTCCATTAAAATGTACAGATTTTAAAAACTAATAACTTAAAACTGCCACACGCCAAAAAGAAAACAAAAGTGGTCCACAAAACGTTCTCCTTCCCTTCTGAAGGTTTTACGATGCATTGTTATCATTAACCAGTGTTTTACTACGAAGCTTAAATGGCCAATTAAAACAAATAGTTCTGAGACCGTTCTTCCTCCACCAGAACATCATTTTTTTAAAGAGCTAAACAGTATGTGTATCTCAACTGGAATAATCAACAGGATTGTATAGGACGGTCTGGATCGAGGTTTCAAATGCCTGCTTCGGGGAAACAGACCAGCTCTCCTTGCCCCATCACTTGTGTAATGAGAGCTGCCTGTAGTGGCGGGAGCTGAAAATCCTGGTCCTCCAGTTAAACCTCGTGAAATGGCTCTCATGTTTCCAATGCCCCTTGTGGTGGGCCCTCAACGCACTAGGAGACTTACCTGGGCAGAGTCTTTGATGGAGATACGGTTGGTCCCAGAACAGGTGGAAAAGTCCTGACTGCAGGAGGCGGGCTGGCACCTGTGATGAGAGAGACTGGGCTTCCTGTGCTGAAACCGCTGTCTACAAAGAACTGCGTTCACGAATGTCAGAGCAGGAGTCATACTGTTCAGAGATAATGAGCACGTGGCGTCTTTCACTGCATTCCAAGGAAGTTTCTTGGGCTAAAAACTGTGGAGTCTTTCTGGGGTCCTGGCTTTTCCTCCCCCATTCCTAGGTTGCCGTAAACATTTTCTCTTTGCAGTCCCCTAGAATTGTCCTTATGCAAAAGGCCTTATCCTTCCCTTCCTCCCTGTCTCCCCATTTCTTTCTTCCTTCCTGCTGTTAGAATCATGGCACTCCTTTTTTAGGAAATCTTACTCCTTTCTAAACTGCTCCTTGATTAAGCTAAACTTTCCAGCCACGATCTTTAAGATTGTTCATTTATCACACACTGTGTACATAGTTCAAGGGTTCTGCCCACTTCTCCTGTGTCATGGACTCTCTGTGGGGCTGAGACGGTGATTCTCTTCCAGCACGGACAAAGCCAGTTCAGCTGGGTCGCGGATGCATTCCTTCTCAGTTCAGGGATGTTTTGTGATCGGGAAGCAACGCTGAAGCTCCTCTGAAAGCTGAGGTAGGTGATCACGCACTGGCTTGGAGAAGGGAGGCCCTGGCTCAGTCTCTCTCACAATCTCTGCTAATGTTTGAAACCTGTCAGAAATCCCAGTGTTCACTTGTGACCCCCATACCGCCAGTTTGGCTTTTAATGCAGCTGCTTAATCTGCTGACACTCTGCCGACTTGAACACAGTTGCTGTTCTCCCCTGAAGTGACAGATTGAGTTTGTAGAGCAGGTTGAATATGTCACACAAGTAAGCAACATTTGCAGCCCATTCTGTGTCAAAAGCCAGTGGTGACTGCTTTTCTAAATCTCTGGAGCAGCTCTCATAACTCAAAAACTCTAGCCAGTGATCTACCTTTAGAAAGCCACTTCTGCGTGTCAGAGAAGCCGTGTCACTCCTATCACACACGTGTCACTCTAAGCACACGCGTATCAGAGAAGCCGTCTCCTGTCACATGTATGTAACTATAAGCACACGCGTATCAGAGAAGCCATCTCCTATCACACGCGTGTCACTCTAGGCACACGCGTATCAAAGAAGCCATCTCACTCCTGTCATATGCATGTCACTCTAAGTGCGCGCATATCAGAGAAGCCATCTCCTATCACACATGTGTCACTCTAAGCACACATGTATCAGAGGAGCCATCTCCTATCACACGTGTGTCTGAGCACATGTGTATCAGAGAAGCCATCTCCTATCACACATGTGTCACTCTAAGCATACACGTATCAGAGAAGCTGTCTCACTCCTATTACACACATCACTCTAAGCACACGTGTATCAGAGAAGCTGTCTCCTATCACACATGTGTCACTCTAAGCACACGTGTATCAGAGAAGCCGTGTGTGCTCTGCCTCCATCTCCTCATTAGAACTGAGCGAACAGATGTGAGTTAAGGGCATATACTTTAATGTGCTCGATACCTTTAATCACGTACTGCAAGACTTTGTTACATTCAGGTGACATTTTTTGTCTACACAGCATTTCTCTATGAATGACACAGTGCATAGACTCACATTCAGAAGTGACCTCTTTGTCCCAGGAAGTGAAACCAGAAAGCCATCCAGTCATGGCAGCCACTCTGTCTGTGCCTATACTGGCACGAAATGGCCGTCAGTTTTCCTGATATGTAATCATTCAAAGATTTGAGTCATGCTGCAGCTGCGGTGTTTGTTGACAACAAAAGTACAACTAACACATGTCCACGCGCATCTCCTGAAAACACACATCACAACAACAAGCACTGTTTCCTTGTTGTCGACTTTGGTAGACTTGTCAACCTGGATTGTGTACCACAGTGACTCGTTAATCCCCTCTGACAATTGTGCCTCAATCTCCCCTGCTATTTTATCATTTCCTCTAGTTATGGTGCTAGCCGAAAGAGGAACACGTGCCACCTTTTAAACCGCAGCCTCTTCTAAAAGCTCACGGCAAATGTCCTTAGCAGCAGACGGGATGAACTCCTCACCAGCAGTAAAGGGCTTCTTAGCTTTAGTAATGCGGTTAGCCACTAAGAATGATGCCCTCAGTGCAGACACATTTGATGAAGGGGTGGCCTTCACTAACTGCTGCTGTTCTTCATCTTCATGTTTTTTTTTCCTTTGAAAACCCCCAAAGTCTTGTGTTTTAATGCAGGGCGCTCAGGCTCCATGCGGTGAAGCAGTTTTAAGGGTTTCATGGCTTCACTGGATAGTTACCACATAGTATACAAAGCGGGCTTGGAAAATGAATCATCTGTTGCAATGAGCCCGTAATTAAGTAGGACTCTTGGTCTTTTAAATGCAGCTTGCTTTTTGTTGTCAGTCTTAGGGTTTTCTGCTGTCTCATTATTGGGTCTTTCCTCCTTTTCAAATAAGCTCTTTTTTGCGGATTTGGGCCGGGGTTAGCTTGTGGGCTGACCAAAACTGTTACCCAGACAGTTGCACGGTGCAGGAAAGAGGCGTGGACAGAGATGGTAAATAAAACAATGGGCAGGCCACGCAAGGACTGAAATAAGTGTCAGATTCGGACTTAAAGCCTGCTTCAGATGGAGCTGTGCAGTTGAAGGACATCAACTCACTGGCCACTATAACGCCTGTCACCAGATGCAGCTTAGTTTTCACTTGCCACTCTCTGGTAGGGTTTTGATACAAGTCTGCAGCAATTGATTTATTAGGGTGTCTGTGCAGTCAAACCTCTCGATAATGTTAATCTGAATTTGCAGCCACTCCCCAGCACTCGCATTACCACCTCAGCTCCACTCCTGATCATCAGGCATACGATTCTCAGAAGGAGCGTGCAGCCTAGATCCCTTGCACGCACAGTTCACAACAGGGTTCGCACCTCTATGAGAATCTATTGCCACCTCTGGTCTGACGGGAGGCGGAGCTCAGGTGGTCATGCAAGCGATGGGGAGAGGCTGTAAATACAGATGAAGCTTTGCTGGCTCGCCCGCCACTCACCACCTGCTGTGTGGCTCAGTTCCTAACAGGTCTGTGACCTTGGGGTTGAGGACCCCTGTTTCATATAACATTATTCACTTCCTACAAGTTTTTAATTAGCTCTTATTTTTACCATGTAAACAATGGAAGCATGAAATGCAAAGAGGTAATTTAGTAGTCTTCTGGAACCAAAATCCCAAGGGTTTGCATTAGTAGGCAATTGGTTTTATGTGTGTGTTTGTATTTGTATGCAAATGTATTCGTAGCATTGTTTTCTGCTGCACTTTAGAAAAGTGGTTGAAAGTTGTGATGACAGGGATGACCCATAGACGAGATCATGTTTGTAGTCTAGTTTTGTTTTTCTTTTCTATAGTAAGTATATCAATGGTTTAGTAACTATTTTTCAATTTTTTGAATTTGGATTTAAACACATACTACCTTCATTGAAGTACAATGCTTTTTATTACTTGTTAGGTACAGTGTTGGCTGGTAGTTTTCTCTCATTTCTTTGCAAGTCAGATTTTAGAAAAATAAATCGCCTTCTTAGAATCATTTGTTGTGGTGCATATTAGCGGGGAGACCACTGTTAATGGAATATTGAATGCATTAGAGAAAAGGTCATGTCCTTTCAGGAACATGGGCAGAGCTAGAGGCTATGATAGAGGCAGAGTAATGTGAGGACAAAAACCCAAGTCCCAGTGGGAGCTAAATGATGAGAACACAGGGACACAAGAGGGGAACAACACTCGCTCGGGCCTACCAGAGGGTGGAGGGTGGGAGGAGGGAGAGAAGCAGAAAAAAATAACTATTGGGTACTAGGCTTGGTACCTGGGTGATGAAATCATCTTCACATTGAACCCACATGACACAAGTTTACCTGTACAGCAAACCTGCATCTGTATCACTGAACCTAAAATTAAAGTTAAATATGGCTGGGCACAGTGGCTCAGGCCTGTAATCCCAGCACTTTGGGAGTCCGAGGCAGGTGGATCACAAGGTCAGGAGTTCAAGACTAGCCTGGCCAAGATGGTGAAACTCCGTCTCTCCTAAAAATATGATTAGCCCGGTGTGGTGGCAGGCGCCTATAATCCCAGCTACTCGGGAGGCTGAAGCAGGAGAATCGCTTGAACTCAGGCCACAGAGGTTGCAGTGAGCCGAGATTGCGCCACTGCACTCCAGCCTGGGCGACAGAGTGAGGAGACTCTGTCTCAAAAAAAAAAAAGTTAAATAAACAAACAACTAAAGTACACGTGATCACAGAGCTTTCAGTAAGCCCTGGATGATTTTAGAAAGTTAACAGCTCCTTGCTCACCACCTTTTATAATATTTCTGCTACTTAGGACATTTGTAGTTCCCTCCTGGCGTGGATGGAGTCTTTCATAAGGCTGGGCCAGGGGAGCATGGTCCTTTCTTTAACTTCTGCTATTGTTTGAGTATTTCCTTCTCTTTGGCCTTGACTATCTTTGCCCCTTGGCCATTATGATAGTGTCTAATCTCACTCATTTCTTTTTTAGATAAGCATTTTGTATTTTTAGCTGATGTTGGAAAGGGACTTTTTTCTAGTATATTTTCTAACAAGTTATTGGTAACACAAAGTTATAGCATTTTATATTCATATTGAATTTAACAAACTTACTGTACTTCTAGATTAGTTCCAATGGCTTTTAAAAATAGGTTCTTTCCCCCGCCCCGAAGTCCCCATGTACTTCTTGTGGGGGGAATAGACTTTCACCTATTTTCCAATAAAGTTTTCTCTTCTTTCTGATTTGTACCTTACAATATTTTATGTTTAACTTCCAGAAACATGGTAAACATTGAGAACTTAACAGTCATAATGCTCTTATTCTTGGTTTCAGTGGGAATGTTGCTTGAGTTTTAGGTGAGATTTCTCCTTATTGATTTAAGATAGCTGTCCTTTATTATGTGAGTATTTAAAAAACCTGTTTTGCTAAGAATTTTAATCTGTAATGGTTGTTGAATTATATCAAAGGCCTTTTAAGTGTCCATTAAAATATTTGTTTTCTGATTTGATCTTTTGAGGTGATAGGTTAATATTGCAGTAATAGATATCTTAATATTAAATTACATATTACATTTTGTCAAAATGTACTTTTAATGCATTGTTTAATTCAATTTGTCTATATTTTAGGATTCTTATATCTCTACTTACATGTATGCAATCTCTGTCAGATGATGGTATCGATTACGTTAGCAACTTGAAATGAATCAAAAAACTTTTTACATTCTCCCAGTGTCATTAATGATCATTTCCTTTACTCTGTAAAAGAATGACCTGAAGACTTATAAACATATGTGTGGCCTTAAAATCTATATAATTTATATATACAATATATATTTTATATCAAAATACATATTTTCTATATTTATATGATATATTTAAATACATATATCATAAATATGCATTTATAATATATTTATATATTTATGATATATATGAATATGTTATAGTAACATATTTATATAAATATATGTTTTAATATATAGATAAATAATAAATATATAAACATAAATATATAAATATATGCTAGAATAGCATATATAATATATGATATGTAAATAACATATCATATATTATATATAAGTGTAAAAAATAAATAATACATATTATTTTGGAGTAGTTCTAGATTCACAAATTGCAAAGGTAACACGGAGTGTTTTTACAGACCCACACACAGTTCCCCTGTTGTGAACATCTTACATTAGAATGGTACCTTTGTTACAATTAATAAACCAATATTGGTATATTTCTCTTAGCCAAACTCCATTCTTGATTCAGAGTTCCTCAATATTTCCTTAATGTCTTCTTCTGTCCCAGGATGCGATCAGGAAGCTACATTGCGTTTGGGCATCGGGTCTCCTTAGATGCCTCTTGGCTGTGGTAGTTACTCAGATTTTCCTTGTTTTTGTGATGTTGGCAGTTTTGAGGGATACTGGGCAGGTGTTTCATTGAATGTCCCTCTACTGGGACTTGCCTGGAGTTTTTCTCATGCTTAGACTGGAGTTCTGTGTTTTGGGAAGGAGGACCACAGAGGTGAAGTGCAATTTTCATCACATCATATCAAGGGTATGTGAGTACCAGCATTATGATTCATCGCTGCTGACGCTGGCCTTGTTCACCTGGCTGAGTTCACGTTTGTCAGGTTTCTGCCACCCCTGCCCCTTCAGTCTGTCCTCTTTAAAAGGAAGTCACTATGTGCTATGGGAAGTTATGCTCCATCTCTTTGAGGACAGAGTATCTACATAATTTATCTGGAATTCTTCTGCATGGAATATTTGTCTCTTCTTCCCATTTATTTATTCATTCCATTATTTATTTATAGCAGAATGTCTTCATGGATATTAATCTTATACTGCTGGTTATTATTCAAGACTAGTTTGTTTATTTTGTTGCTCAATTTGTTCCAGTTCTGGCCACTGGGAGTGTGTTCAGTTTGTTCTGTGTCCTTTTGACACTGTGAGATGAGTTGTTTTTTTTTTTTTTTTTCCATTTCCTTACTTTCTGGCATTATAAGATGCTCCAGGCTCATCATAGAATTAGCCATTTCTCTAAGGAGCCCTGGTTTCTATTATTGCAGAATGGTAGTAAAAATTAAGATCTGGGCTGTTTTCTGGGTACCTAGGAGTTAACCCGGCTCCACAAGAAGCAGCTAAAAACAAACAAACAAACAAATAAATTAAGATCTGGGTGCTAGTTTTGTGGTTTAGGGAAGTAATTTTCTTTTTTGAGACAGGGTCTCACTCTGTCACCCAGGCTGGAGTACACTGGTGCCATCTTGGCTCACTGCAGCCTGCACCTCCCAGGTTCAGGCTATTCTTGTGCTTCAACCCCCCTCATAGCTGGGACTACAGGTGCAAGCCACCAGGCCTGGTTAATTTTTGTATTTTTTGGTAGAGACACGTTCGCTGTGTTGGCCAGGTTGGTCTTGAACTTCTGACCAAGTGATCGACCTGTCTTAGCTTCCCAAAGTTCTGGGATTACAGGCGTGAGCCACTGCACCTAATCTGTGGAAGTAACTTTTGTGGGAAGTATTTTGAATCTTTCTCAAGTTTGACAATTGAAATTTTTCTGGAAAATTAACTTTTCTGAGATTATTAAGTTTAATTGGCATACACTTGCACAAAATATGTTTTATTATTTTAAAAATGTTATTTCTATATAATTTCAAGCAACTTTTGGATTAGTTCAGCAATTCTATTTGATGTCTTCTTTTAATTTATTAACTTCCAATTTGATCCCGGGGACTACATTTTTTCCACTTTTTACGTTCATAATTTTTTTGTTTTGTGCAGATGCTTAGTTTTTATCCATGGTTTCTCTTTTAATAGTGAAAGCATTTAAATAAATGAAGTTTGCTTTTAAATAGAACTTTGACCACATACAAAGGGATTTGAGAGGCTTCAGCCCTAACTAAATGGCAGACACCTTAGAAAATTTACGTTTGTTTCTCTTTAACCCAAGAGTTACTTATGAGGAGGTTTTAAAAGATCTGGAAGGAAGTGTTTTCATTTAAGCTGTTGCTAATGCCTGTTTCTTTCTGCTATCTTATAATAAATGATATATTTATTCCTTATAGTAAAGTCATTTTTAGTAACCGTGTATCTCTTCGTGGTGTCTGCAGGAGTACAGTATATCCATAAATACATATCTATGTGCTTCAAGTCGTCTATGTCCTTGGTGTCAGTGTACGTGATCTGCAATACCGAGGGTTCCAAGTCCTGCTCCATTTTCTTTTTTATATCAAATGTTCTTTTTATTTCAATCTCCTTTTCTGTACAGATTTTGAGGAGACACTATTTGGCTCTTGAAAATTTCATGATTCTTTTCCTTGTCTTACAAATTATCCCTTAACTTGATGTAAATGATCCTCATTGCCACATTCAATTCAATTTACCTTAAATTCTGCTTGGTCTGCTGTTAACAGTTCTCTGATTTCTTTTTTATAATCTTCCCTCATCTTTTAATTTTATTTATTTATTTTTTAAATTTATTTTTATTTTTATTGTTTTTTAGGCAGTGTCTCCCTCTGTCACCAGGCTGGAGGGCAGTGGTGCGATCTTGGCTCACTGCAACCTCCGCCTCCTGAGTTCAAGCGATTCTCCTGCCTCAGTCTCCCGAGTGGCGCGGACTACAGTTGTATGCCAGCACACCCAGCTAATTTTTTTAGTTTTAGTAGAGATGGGGTTTTACCATCTTGGCCAGGATGGTCTTGATCTCTTGACTTTGTGATCTGCCCGCCTCGGCCTCCCAAAGTGTTGGGAGTGAGCCAAGGTGCCCTGCCCCATCTTTTTATTTTTAACTTGTGTACGTTGTTATTTTAGTCTGTCTTCTCTAAGCAGCCCAGCGGTTGACATTGCTTGTTAGCCCAGTTTGAGCATCTCTGTCTTTTCTGTTAGCTAGAGGTTTGCCTGATTAAATATATTGCACTGAGGGCATGTTTAAACTATATTCAGATCTTCTTCCTCCCCTTCTTCCTTCTTCTATGGGGAGGGCCTCCCTCAAAGCTATAGCATGGATAGTGGCCATACTTTCAGTTCAAACTCTCCAAGGTGAAGCCAAAAACTCACGTTCTCAGCTGCCTTAGGGAAGGGATGCAGACACGGAGCCGGCTCTGCCTGTCAGATGCACCCATGCGCCCTGGATCCTGGAGAGGACAGGGTGAGTGCCTGGCTGGGGCAGAGGGGACCTTATGAAGTCCACTATTTGGGGTGAGGAGCAACCCAGCTCTCTCATTAGGCAGCAGGCGTGGTGGAGGGTCTGGGTCTGAGGTGCAGGTACTCGCCATCATAGGGCCCACGTGCAGTGGCACAGCACAGAGATCTTCACAGGGCCGACCCCTCGTGCAGCCTCCAACATCCTTCCTGGCATCCCAGAGCCCACACTGGACTCCCTTGCTGGACACCTGATATCTTTAGCAATTCCTTCCAACTTAAACTGGCCACTGTGGGGTCTCTTCTTACCCCAGCTGGCCAGTGTGGGGTGTCTTCTTATGGCACGGGGTCTTTTCTCTTCCACAGAACCCTGAATGATACCAGGAACAAGGAGCTAAGCTCTCCAAACCTGTAATGCCATAACATGTAGGCTGTGAAGGAAAGGTCATGGTCTTCCTGCTGATGATCCCCATGCCAGAGATCTCAGCAGATGCAACAGCACCCGCAGCACCGGGAACAGCGTGTGCACGCCACGGGCTGCCTCAAGCTGGAGTCGAAGGGCCTTCCTTTCCTGGAGTTCCTGGGTTGCATCCTTGACTGCCTTTCTGAGTTTGTTCAGGAGGCTGTCTACCGATTACCCACTAGTCCCTGAACAACATTACACAAAAAGCCATGTGCTGGACTGAATGTCTGTGTCACATCAAATTCCTAAGTTGAAATCCTCACCAGCAAGAGGATGGCATTGGGCAGGTGAAAGGTGGTTAGGTCATGAGGGTAGCACCCTCATGAATGGAATTAGTGCCCTTATAGGAAGATACCTGAGCACTCTCAAACTCTCTCCACCATGTGAAGATACAGGAAGTAGGCGGTCTGGACCCGAAGAGGGTCCTTCCCAGAACCCACCATGATCTCAGACTTCCAGCCTCCTGAACTGTGAACAATGAATTCCTGATGTTTATAAGCCACTTGAGGCTATGGTTCTTTGTTATAACAGTCTGCAGTAAGATAGCTGGTGACACGTTTACATTTCAAATTGAACATTCAAATCGGGTTATGCTGCTCATTTAGGGTCTTTGGGCTTCAGTGAGTTTATGATTCAGCCTCCTGAGCAAAGCGGGGAAGGTCTCTCTACAAAGTGAAGGAGCTGGCAGACTCCCGAGAGCATTTTCCTGGGACCATCACTGGGTGTGGCAGAGTGGGGGAGGCAGCTATCTATTTCTGGTAGGTGCAAATGCCCTCATTTCCAGAACAAAGTGCTTGGTCTTCTCTTTGGAACTGTCTATCCTGTTCTGGTACAGAGAGTGGAACATGTGGCATGTTTTTTGAGAATATGATTTACAATCTGTTTCCATCTTTGCTATAGGTAGAGGGAACTTTTCCCAGATGGAAAAATGTGGTTGGTGATGCTTTTGCAGGTTGTGGTTTCTTTGTTTTTCTCATGCCCAGCATCTCATACAGTCCCAGGCACCACTGTGTGAGGTTTCCATGGTGGCCGCAGCAAATGCCCCACACTTAGTGGTTTAAACCTACACAGACTGTATTATCTTATGGTTCTGTAGGTCAGCTGTCTGATACGGCTCTCACTGGACTAAAATCCAGGTGTTGTCAGGGCTATGTTCCTTTCTGGAAAATACATTTCCTTGCCTTTTCCATCCACAGTTTTCCACTCACACTGCTCCATCTTCAAGGCCAGTAATGTTGGACTGAGTCCTTTTGAGCTATCATCTTCTGGGTGTCTCTCCAATTTTCTCATTGACTTTTGACCCTTGTAATTACACTGAGGCCTCCCAGATAATCCAGGATAATCTCCCCACCTGAAAGTCAATAGATTAGTAATCTTGATTGCATCTGCCTTTGCCAGGTAATCTAATGTATTCACAAGTTCGTATGTGGACGTCTTTGGGGGTCAGTATTCTGCCTGTCACATACTTAGTGCTTTCTGCAGTTGTGGAGCATGGCAGCCATGCTAAATGTGGGAGGAGGTGTGTCAGTCATGGCTAGTGTATTAATTTGTTTTCATGCTGCTGATAAAGACATACCCAGGATTGGGGAATTTACAAAAGAAAGAGGTTTAATGGACTTATCGTCCCACATGTCTGGGGAGGCCTCATAATCATGGTGGAAGGCAAGGAGGAGCAATTCATGTCTTACATGGATGGCAGCAGGCAAAAAGAGAGCTTGTGCAGAGAAACGCGTCATCACAATAGGTCTCACAATAGGCTGTCTATAGACTGAGGAGCAAGGAGAGCCAGTCCAAGTCCCAAAACTGAAGAATTTGGAGTCTGATGTTTGAAGGCAGGAAGCATCATCCAGCATGGGAGAAGGATGTAGGCTGGGAGGCTAGGCCACTCTCTCCTTTGCATGTTTTTCTGCCTGCTTTGTGTTCGCTGGCAGCTGATTAGATTGTGCCCACCAGATTAAGGGTGGATCTGCCTTCCCCAGCCCACTGACTCAAATGTTAATCTCTTTTGGCAACACCTACACAGACACACCCAGGATTAATATTTTGCATGCCTCAGTCCAATCAAACTGATGCTCATTATTAACCATCATAACTAACATGTCACCATACAAATGTAGAATTTCCTAATTTGACTTTTAAGAGGGACAGACAATTATTTAGCACTATGGAGTGCCAGTAACTGCAGTGCACTAAGCTGGTGCACAGAGGCGCCTAGCTATGGGATTTTTTTCTTGGGGCTGGAATTTGTGTCAGAGGCTTCATCATGGACCTGAATGAGATGGTTTCAGTATGGAAAGGTCAGAGGTGCCTGCACTTCTCTAGCACATGTAGACTTCACAACTATCTCTTAAACATTTTTAAATTATTTTAAACTTATAGAAAAGGCACAAGACAATACAGAGAGTTCCTGTGTACCCTTCACCTAGCTTTCCCTCTTGCATAACCATAAACAAGCATCAAAACTAAGAAGTTAACCTTGGTACATTACTGTTAGCTATGCTGCAGGCTCTAGCTGGAGACTACCGATTTTCTACAAATGCCCTATCTTGTCCCAGGGTTGCATTTGGAATCTACATAGTATGTGGCTACAATGTCTCCTCTCTTCAGTCTGTGATCGACCCTTAGCCTTTCTTGTTTTTTATGCTCTTGACACTTTTGAAGTGTACCAGTCAGGTATTTTGCAAAATGTCCTTCAATTTGGGGTCATCTGACATTTTCCTATGGTTAGATTGAGGTTATGCATTTTGGAAAAGAATACCACATCCAATTTGTCATCTGGATTTTGTGAATAAGTAGACATTTAGTTATTTAGACATTTCGTCATAACTTCCCTCAGATAACAGGTCCCACTGTATTATCTCCCAATGCCTTGCCTCTTGCAGGAACTAAAGTATTAGAAATCTTCCCAACTCTGATGACCCTTTCCTCCAATGCATTTCATCAACACATACACATGGCATGGCCGTCACTTGAAACTGCTTCACGTATCAGACCATAGTCTCTGGATCTGCTTTTCTTCAATAAATCCTCTTACTCTTACATGTCTTAAACTACATTAAGTTCAGAAATCCTCTGAACTTGATGCAGTCTTCATTCTGACCTCTAGTTTCATGCCTTTCCATTTTCCTCCTCCTGCATCCTTCCAAAGGTTGTTTTGAAGATGACATGAGATGATGAAGGAACAGGGTGGCCTGGCATCCAGATGTAAGGCAGCACTGGGATAGCAGCCTCTGTTGAACTTTGCTCATCTCTTCTTCAGTCAGTCCCTTGGCCATCTTTCATCCATGCTGTCATCGGCAAGGAATTCACCTTTTGCTGTCATTTTCATTTTCCCTGGGTGCATTCAGTCATCCTTTTGCTCTCTGTTCCTATTATGCAAATATAAAATAAAAATAATCCTGATAATGTGTCCTGCTGAAAGAAGAAACAAACTATCTGACCCCATTGAGATCCAATGCAGTATGACTCTCCTTTATCAATTTTTAAACAACTTCTAATTCTGAACACTTTCCCCTTGCTCAAGTCTCTAACCAGATCTCTTTGCTACACATCCTACCAGAATGTCAAACAGCATCTGTCCAGCTTGCTTACAAAGTCCTCCTCTCCAGCTCCCAGTGTACCTGGGTCTGTGTGTAGCCTTCTTTCGTTTCTCCTCACTGTCTTAGAGGCAAGATCTGTTCTCTCCTCTGAGGCTAACACCTCTGCCACTTTCTCTGGGCCTCCCTGTGGCAGTGATCAGTCTTTCTCTGTCCTTTGCAAGTTCTTTCTCTCAACAGCAAGATACTAATATCCTCTTTATTACAAAGAAATTCTGTAGTCTGCTGTATTTATCTCCCTTCTCACTCAAGCTCTCCAAAGGTTGAAATCATGCTCTGCCTCCAGCTCCTCATTTCTTATACTAAAATCTGGCTTTGTTCCCTCCACACCATTGGAATTCTTTGACTTGATTGTCATGTGTAATGAATCTAACTCTGTTTGGGCTGCCCATGGCACCTGCCATAACTAGGACATATCAAAGCCCAGTCCTCCAGGCTTCCGTGACAGTCGGAGTAATGTCCCAACTCTCACTGTCAGCCCTCTGTCTCCTTTGGGAGTGAGGGTTGCATGGGGCATTAGTCTGATCTCATACTGCTATAAAGAAATGCCTGAGAATGGGTAATATGTAAAGATAAGAGGCTTAATAGGCCATCATTCTTCAGGCTGTACAGGAAGCATGATGCTGGCATCTGCTTGGCTTCTGGGGAGGCCTCAGGAAACTTACAATTATGGCAGAAGGTAAAGTGGGAGCCAGCGTATCACGTGGCTGTCGCAGGAGGAATAGAGTGAAGGGGGGAGGTGCTATGTACTTTTAAACAGCCAGATTTCATGAGAACTCACTCACTGTCATGAGAACACCACCAAGCGGGATGGTGTTAAACCATTCATGAGAAACCTCCCTCATCATCCAGTCACCTCCTACCAGGCCCTACCTCCAACACTAAGGATTACAATTTGACATGAGGTTTGGGTGGAGACACAGATCCAAACCATATCATATGCAAACCACAACACTACTTAACTGTTGTCTGCGCTTCTCCCTTCATCCCCTTTCTCTTCTTTTTCCATTTCTCCCTGAGCCCTTTCATCACTTTTCATGGCTTTGACCATTGCTTCAATACAGAGGACTCAAACTCTGTGTTTCTAGTCCTGTCGTTAGTCCTGAGCTTCCCAACTCTCAGCCGCCATTCTTGCATCCCAGAAGCAGGATACAAGATGCATCACCTCCCAGTTCTCCTTACTGTTCTTACTTCCTCCTCGTCCTGCAGGAAGAAGAAGCTGAGCATAGGACAGTGTTCCTGGTTTTATGAGATATTTTTTCTGCCATCAATCCAAAGTTCATCAATGTGAACTTTGAAGTTCTTTTCTTTTCAGCATTTTTGCAGCATTTAGCTCTGCTTTTCTCCTTTTGCAACTTTTACTTCCTCACAGTTTGGTTTCCATTTGTCATATGGAAGCTCCTAGTTTCCATTCTTGGTTCCATTGATTCTCATAGTTGCATGCCATCCATGTTCCTTTGGTTGATATCGATACTGTGCAAGTGCCTGTAGAGCATCCCCAAACGTCAGATTTCGTGCAGTCCTCTCTGCTATGCTTCAGGCTAGAGGAGCACTCGTTCCATCTTCATGGACCACACGTATCTTGGATTCAACATGTCTAAGTGGAATTCATTTTGTTCCCTTCTGAACACTCCTCCTTCAGATTCCCTCTGGAAGTAAAAGTAAAGAAACCTCCTTCAGATTTCCTCTGGAAGTAAATGCAAATAGAAGTCATCCAACGCCTTTTCCTCTCACTCATTCCCAGGGAAGTGCTGGAGGTTGCCTTCCTACAGTCTCTGTGTTTGTCTCTTCCTCTCCACCTATGGGGCCTTTGCCTTAGTTCAGGTTGTTATCCAGTACTCTCCTAACTGGTTTCCCTGTTCAATAATTTTTCTCTTCTAACTCAGCCATTCCACAAAGGAAAGAGAAGAAAATTCTAAATGTGAATCCAGTCTGGACCCTGTGCTGACTAAAGTCTTTCAGTGGGGCTTTCCATCACCTTCAGGATGAAATCTAATTTTCTTAACATGTGTATATCAGTCAGCTCTTGCCACAATAATGCTGCAAAACAGAACATCCCCAAATATAGTGGTTTACAATGACAACCCTTTGTTCTAATGCTCATGTGTTTGTAGGTTGGCTGGTTCAACTGTCCCAGTCTGGGCTTGCATGGGCCTCCCTGTTTCAAGTTACAGGTCATCTGGGCTTGGCTCTGCACTGTGGGTGGGTTCAGGCCTACACATAGGTTGAAGGGGCAGTCGTCACTTGGGGCACATCCTTCATATGGAAGATAACTAGGGTAAAATAGGGTGAGTGGAAACAGATGCTTTTGAGGCTCTGGTTAGAAACTGACACCTACTTACTTCTTTATTTTTTTTATTGCACTTTAGGTTCTGGGGTACATGTGCAGATCATGCAGGATTGTTGCATAGGTACACATATGGCAATGTGGTTTGCTGCCTCCATCCCCCCGTCACCTACATATGGCATTTCTCCCCATGCTATCCCTCCTTGACCTCCACAGCACACCACTGTCCCTCGCTTTGTCCCCCCAACAGACCCCAGTGTGTGATGCTCCCCTCCCTTTGTCCATGTGTTCTCATTGTTAAACACCTGCCTATAAGTGAGAACATGTGGTGTTTGATTTTCTATTCTTGTGTCAGTTTGCTGAGAATTATGATTTCCAGATTAATTCATGTCCCTACAAAAAATAAGAACTCATCGTTTTTATGGCTGCATAGTATCCCATGGTGTATATGTGTCACATTTTCCTTGTCCAGTCTATTGTTGATGGGCATTTGGGTTGGTTCCAGGTCTTTGCTATTGTAAGCAGTGCCACTACAAACATACGTGTGCATGTGTCTTTATAATAGAATGATTTATAATCCTTTGGATATATACCCAGTAATAGGATTGCTGGGTCAAATGGATTTTCTATTTCTAGGTCCTTGAGGAAGCACCACACTGTCTTCCACAATGGTTGAACTAGTTTACACTCCCACCAACAGTGTAAAAGTGTTCCTATTTCTCCACATCCTCTCCAGCATCTGTTGTCTCTAGATTTTTTAATGATCGCCATTCTAACTGGCGTGAGGTGGTATCTCAACATGGTTTTGATTTGCATTTCTCTAATAATCAGTGATGATAAGCATTTTTTCATATGTTTTTTGGCCTGATATATGTCTTCTTTTGAAAAGTGTCTGTTCATATCCTTCTCCCACTTTTGGATGGGTTTGTTTTTTTTCATGTAAATCTGTTTTAGTTCCTTTTAGATTCTGGATATTAGCTCTTTGTCAGATGGGTAGATTGCAAAAAATTTTTTCCCATTCTGTTGGTTGCTCGTTCACTCTAATGATTGCTTCTTTTGCTGTACAGAAGCTCTGGAGTTTAATTAGGTCCCATTTGTCTATTTTGGCTTTTGTTGCCAATGCTTTTGGTGTTTTAATCATGAAGTCCTTGCCTATGCCTATGTCCTGAATGGTTTTGCCTAGTTTTTCTTCTAGGGTTTTTATGGTGTTAGGTCTTATGTTTAAGTCTTTAATCCGTCTGGAGTTAATTTTAGTGTGAGGTGTCAGGAAGGGGTCCAGTTTCTGCTTTCTGCACACTGCTAGCCCGTTTTCCCAACACCATTTATTAAACAGGGAATCCTTTCCCCATTGCTTGTTTTTGTCAGGTTTGTCAAAGATCAGATGGTTGTAGATGTGTGGCGTTGCCTCCAATGCCTCTGTTCTGTTCCACCAGTCTATACCTCTGTTTTGGTACCAGTACCATGCTGTTTTGATTACTGTAGCTTTGTAGTATAGTTTGAAATCAGGTAGCACGATGCCTCAGGCCTTGTTCTTTTTGCTTAGGATTGTCTTGGTTATGCGGGCTCTCTTTTGGTTCCATATGAAGTTTAAGGTGGTTTTTTCCAGATCTGTGAAGTAGGTCCTTGGTAGCTTGATGGGGATAGCATTGAATCTATAAATTACTTTAGGCAGTATGGCCATTTTCACAATATTGATTCTTCCTAACCATGAGCATGGAATATTTCTCCATTTGTTTGTGTCCTCTCTTATTTTATTGAGCAGTGGTTTGTACCTCTCCTTGGAGAGGTCCTTTACATCCTTTGTTAGTTGCATTCCTAGGTATTTTATTCTCTTTGTAGCAATTGTGAATGGGAGTTCGCTCATGATTTGGCTTACTATTAGTCTGTTATTGCTGTATAGAAATGCTTGTGATTTCTGCACATTGATTTTGTATCCTGAGACTTTGCTGAAGTTGCCTATCAGTTTAAAGAGATTTTGGGCTGAGATGATAAGATCTTCTAAATATACAATCATGTCATCTGCAAAAAGAGACAATTTGACTTCCTCTTTTCATAATTGAATACCCATTACTTTTTTTCTTGCCTAATTGCTCTGGCTAGAACTTCCAATGCTATATTGAATAGGAGTGGTGACAGAGGGCATCCTTGTCTAGTGCCAGATTTCAAAGGGAATGCTTCCAGTTTTTGCCCATTCAGTATGATATTGGCTGTAGGTTTGTCATAAATAGCTTTTATTATTTTGAGATATGTTCCTTCGATACCTTGTTTATTGAGAGTTTTTAGCAATTTAGTTAAATTTTGTTGAAGGCCTTCTCTGCATCTACTGAGATAATCATGTGTTTTTTTCCTTTGGTTCTGTTTATGTGGTGGATTACGTTTATAGACTTGCATATGTTGAACCAGACTTGCATCCCTGGAATGAAGCCTACTTGATCATGATGGTTAAGTTTTTTGATGTGCTGTTGCAATTGGTTTGCCAGTATTTTATTGAAGATTTTTGCATCTATGTTCATCATGGATATTGGCCTGAAGTTTTCTTTTTTGGTTGAGTGTTTGCCGAGTTTTGGTATCAGGATGATGTTGGTCTCATGAAATGATTTGGGAAGAATTTCCTCATTTTGTATTGTTTGGAATCATTTCAGAAGGAATGGTACCAGCTCTTCTTTGTATGTTTGGTAGAATTCAGCTGTGAACCCCTCTGGACCTGGACCTTTTTTGGTTGGTAGGCTATTAATTGCTGCCTCAACTTCAGCCCTTGTTATTGGTCTGTTCAAGGTTTCAACTTCTTCCTGGTTTAGGCTTGGGAAGGTGCAAGTGTCCAGGCATTTATCCATTTCTTCTAGGTTTACTGGTTTATGTGCATAGAGTTGTTTGTAGTAATCTCTGATTCTAGTTTGTATTTCTATGGAGTCAGTGGTGATATCCCCTTTATCTTTTTTATTGAATCTATTTGATTCTCCTCCATTTTCTTTTTTATTAATCTGGCTAGTGGTCTATTTTGTTGATCTTTTCAAAAAAACTGGCTCCAGAATTTATTTTTTTTTTTAAGAATTTTTTGTCTCTCTGTCTCCTTCAGTTCTGCTCTGATCTTAGTTATTTCTTGTCTTCTGCCAGCTTTTTAGTTTTTTTGATCTTGCTCTTCTAGCTCTTTCAATTTTGACGATAGAATGTCGATTTTAGATCTTTCCTTGCTTCTCATGTGGGCATTTATTGCTATAAATTTCCCTCTAGACACTGCTTTAAATAGGTACCAGAGATTCTGGTACGTTGTGTCTTCATTCTCGTTGGTTTCAAAGAACATCTTTATTTCTGCCTCCATTTCATTATTTATCCAGTCGACATTCAGGAGCCAGTTGTTCAGTTTCCATGAAATTCTGTGGTTCTGAGTTAGTTTCTTAATTCTGAATTCTAATTTGATTGCACTGTGGTCTGAGAGACTGTTTGTATGATTTCCGTTCTTTTGCATTTGCTGAGCAGTGATTTACTTCCAATTACGTGGTCAATTTTAGAGTGACACCTACTCACTTCTAACCACCTTCCACTTGCTAAAGAAAGTCTATATTGTGAAGTCTAACATAAAGGGGGCAGGAGCATGTACCCTGCCCATGCTGGGAGGCATGGAAGACACAGGGAATGGGAAGGGATGTAGAACTCCAGCACACAAAGGACTGCAAACAACGACTCCACTAGCACAGGTGACATAGAATATATATCTGTCCGACCTGTCTTCCCATCCAGATCCATCTCTCTCTGTTCTCAAGTTTCTTTTTTCATGTTAGATCCTACTTTGCCAAACTACTGTCTGCATCCTGGACACCTGTGCTCTTCTCTCTGCACTTTATATGTATGCTTTCCTCTGCCTAGGAAGACTTCCCTCCACCCTGCACTTGGAAAGCTCTACTGGCTTCTTTATATCTGGCACTAATGTCTCTGCTTCCAAGACATCCTCACTTTCCAGGGTGGATTAGGCTCATGACTCCTGTTCCCACTACACCACTTTCACTGCTTTCTGCATACTTTTCTGGAATATTTTATTCTTTGTATTCATTCTTTTCCAGATGATTATAAACTGCTTGACTTCAAGGTCTTCATGCTTGCTCCTTACATAGAATCAAATCCATTCTGTATGCTCAATAAATATTTGTTGAATAAATGAATGGATGTGCATATGGGTGACTGTTTCTGAGCAGTCATTTTATTATCTAGCTCATGTACTAAAATGTTCGAATATTACATAATTATGTTCAAAAACAGATTAAAAAATTTCACACACACACACTTTCAAAACCATTACTGGACAACAATTTTTCTTTGTCCAACTTTTGTGATCATCTTTGCTTCTTTTAATAGCTAAGCTAATTTAGACTTGAATATTGTTTTCCCTCATATTTTGGATCAATTAGATTTCTTTTAACAGCATGTATTTTTGATGACAATTACATAGCAGCTTTTCATTTTTTAATTTTGCCTCAGGCATAAAGCAACTGTATTTCTCCTATAAAAGGTGAGCTCAAAAATAGACCCTTTATTATCATCCCCAAAGTGATTCAAATTGCACCCAAATTTACTTATTGTACTTCAGAACGTGTGTGTGGATTATTCTAATATCCTGAAAACTTAAGTGAATAAACTGTTCCCTAATATAATCTCAGCTAATGATAATTGAGTCACATAACATGTGACCTATCAAAGTCTATAATTTGTTTATGTGCAAATGAAGGACTTTAGGAACATAAAGTTGAAATATAGACCAAATACTTGGACTTTGAACTTGTCCAGAAATCTGAGCAACATTAGAAATTTGTGAATTCATGTTACACTAGAAATTGAAATTTTTATTTGTCAATACAAAAGAACTACATTATCACATTTGTGGTGTTGTCATTGTTTGGTCTTACATTTTATTTATTCAATGTACATTTTTGTAGTATCAGCTTCCTGTGAGGCACAAAGACCAAATCCCATGACATCCTTTCTTGAATCCTCTTACTGAAGGAGCCTTGGTGTCCCATACTGTGCATTCTCCCTCACTGCATTGAGTAATAAACACAATTTGTTCAGCCACAGGTGTGTTCCTGGTGGCCCTTGGCTGGAGGATAATGACAGCACTTAACAGAAAATCACAAATAATATTGACTTAAACCATAAGGGCTTATTCTTTCACTAAAAAGTTGGGTGGGGGGCAGTCCAGACTGGTGTGACAGCACCCGGATGTCCTCATGGACCACATTCTCCTCCTGCTTGGCTACTCTCAGCATGTGGCTTCCATCACCAACTGGAACTCATGGTCCAAGAGGCTGCTAGAGCTCCAACCATCACACCAGCAGTCTTATGCAGTGGGAATGGGACTATAGAGAAGGTGGAAAAAAGGATGTCCCTCCCACTTGTATCAAGCCCTTTTAAGAAGACTTCCTAGAAATTTCCTGCAAATTTCACTTATATTTTATTGATCACAACTTTGTCACATGGCCATACCTTGTTAGAGGGCAGATGGGAAAAGCAATCTTTTGACTGGGCACATTGCTGCCCCAAAGAGAGTTAGGATTCTGTTACCAAGAGACAAAGAGAAGAGTGACATGAGGTAGACAGCATCATCTCTTCTATAAAGTGCCTCTGCTTCTTTACAGGTCAAATAAAAACCATCTTTGATTAAAACCATACCTTGTGCCAGGGATCAAATTTCCACAGTTCCTAAAATGTTCTGGGAGCTGCATGGTTTGTGTCTGCACTCTGCATCTCTGCCCTTGGGTCAAAGCACTCTTGTCAGGCTGATCTTTCTCACCTCAGGACTTGGATACTCTGTTACTTGTGATGGAGGAAATTCCACTATATTTTTTCATCTCCATATATTCTATTCATCCTTCAGGGACCTGTCAAATACTCTGATTGTAAAATCCAACTGTTTATTAAACAAACGAGCCTCTTTGGGGCTGGCACTGTTCTGGGCACTGGAGACAAAACATCCTTCTGACCATGGCCCTTCTGGGAGGAAAGAGACATCCAATACATACGTGAATACATTGCTCTGTAATGGGCCAAGTATGATGACTCCTGGAGGAAAACTGAGGTTAGAGCTGCCAAGAATCTATGGGATCTGAATGGAAAAAAAAAAAACAAACATATTCAGGACCTGTGGTGAGAGCAGATGGGCCTTGTGATTGGGGTTGAATTGCAATATAGTCAGATCCAGGTCCCTCTGTGGCTCTGGACCCTACATCCTCCTCTCCCCCATCCTTTCTTATTTTTCCTAAACAGGAAAAGGGGTTAGAAGGTAATGGGATGGAGATGCAATTTTAGATGGAGTGTCTGTGGAAAGTCTACAGACAAAGTGAGATTTGAGTGGGAGCCTCAAGGCAGGGAGAGAATGAGCCTTGCAGGTGGCTGGAAGAACATTAGGTTGGGTGAACAGCTTTGCAAAGGCCCAAAGGTGGGTGCTTCATTGACGCATTTAGGAAACAGGAAGGAGGCCAGTGCGGCTGAAACAGAGAGTTTGAGAGGGAGGGGGTAGGAGATTAGGTCTGGGAAGCAAAGGGGATCAAATCACACAGGAAGGGGCTGGTATGAGGCCTTCAAGTGAGAAGTCCTTTGGGGAAGGTGTGAGATGATCTGATTGTATCGTATCTTTTGCTTTGTCTTTCTGTTTAGCGTAGTTCTTGCCAGATGGAAATATTTGATAGTCTGAATGGAATTTTGAGATTGATTTGCATTTTCTCAATTACTGATTAAGAATTGATTTGATTATTCCAGAATAGAATGCTTAAATCTTTTTTAATTTAAATTTTTTATTTCAATAGCTTCAGGGATACAAGTGGTTTTTGGCTACGTGGATGAACTGTATAGCGGTGAAATATGGGATTTGAGTGCACCTGTTACCCAAGTAGTGTACATTGTACCCAATAGGGAGTTTTTTATCACTCACCCCCCGAGTCTCTGTTCTCTACTATACAGCTGTGTACACCCTTGTGTGCCCATAGCTTAGCTCCCACTTATAGGTGAGAACATGCAGTATTTGGTTTTCCATTCTTGAGTTACTTCACTTAGAATACTGGCCTTTAGTTCCATTTAAATTGCTGCAAAAGACATGACTTTGTTTATGGCTGAGTAGTTAAAATACTTTTTAAATAAAAGATTTACTTTTTCTTTAACCCAGACTTTGAATGTTTGAAACTACCTTGGCCACCAGTGTGTTACCTGAAAGTTTGGTCCCAAGCAAGAAGTCACAGGGAGAGACAGCAAGGCAACCGTGTGCACGTGCAATGAACGCTGAGACTGATATTACTGAGACTTTCAGAGGACAATGGACTCATTACAGATCTCACATCTTTCCTGGACTCTGTTCTTTGCTTTTGGGTCTTTTCTACTCAGACTACCTACTGCCAAATGCTCCGTCCTCACCAAAATATAAAGCCTGAGAGGAAAGAGGGACAAAGGGTGTGGAATAGGAAATGTAAGATTGGGCCTGGTGTGGTGGCTCATGCTTGTAATCCCAGCACTTTGGGAGGCCAAGGCAGGTGGATTATGAGGTTAAGAGATCGAGACCATCCTGGTCAACATGGTGAAACCCCGTCTCTACTAATACAAAAAATTAGCTGGGCACGGTGGCGCGTGCCTGTAATCCCAGCTACTCAGGAGGCTGAGGCAGGAGAATTGCCTGAACCCAGGAGGCGGAGGTTGCAGTGAGCCGAGTTCACGCCATTGCGCTCCAGCCTGGGTATCAAGAGCGAAACTCCGTCTCAAAAAAAAAAAAAAAAAAGAGTTCAAGACCAGCCTGATCAACATGGTGAAACTCCATCTCTACTAAAAATACAAAAAAATTAGCCTGGCATAGTAGCACATGCCTTTGATCCCAGCTATTCAGGAGACTGAGGCAGAATTGCTTGAACCTGAGAGGTGGAGTTTCCAGTGAGCCCAAATTGTGTCATTGCACTCCAGCCTGGGTAAAAGAGCAAGACTTTGTTTCCAAAAAAAAAAAAAAAGAAAATGTAAGATTGTCTATCTCCCCAAGGTGATCAAATCCAATCAATGTTGGCTTTGTTCTAGCAGATCTGAGACCAATTTGGTATCAGTTCCAGAGCACAGCTAGCCTGCTCAGTCTTTTTTAAGTGAGGATGAGTGGTTGAAGGGTGAATTTTCTGTGGCTTTAATCCTTCTGTTCTCTGCACTGGAGGTTCAGGATGGTACAGTGGGGATACCTTGGGCCTGCCTGGCTTAACCTGCACAAAGATGGCTGTCCCTGAGGGAGAGGTGCAGACACTGTGCAGTTTGCACACAAAAGCAGAACTTGGGTCTCTGGCAGCAGATGTGAGTTATACAGAGAGCCATTTAGAGGTTGCTCAATAGGGTTCTTGGGCCCATTAAAGCTGAGTAATGGCAATTAGTGTGGAGGCAAATTAGAACAACAGTGACAGTGTTGATTATGAAGCAAATGAAAAAGCTCAAAAGGAAAGCATTTTCTTGGAGTGTCTCAAAGAATTCTGCCCTCTAATTACCTGCTCTCTCAGTGTTAGAGAGAGTGGGATTCCAATGGGAAACACTGGAGGGCCATTTGTAGTGGAACAGAAGCCTCTGGTACAAACAGGAAGCAAATGAATAGCTGGGGATGTGAGTTTTGATGGAAGGGCTGCCAGGGGACTCAGATTGGATTCCAGAATTAGGGGCATTGTGGTCCCTGCCTAATGCAGGAAGTTTGGACTCATATTTTTCTAAAGACAACATAAGCAGAGAAGACAAACTGGTTTGAGGATGTTCACACCATGGCAAAGTTATTTACTGTACCCCATCCCAGTGCCCAGATGAACAATAGAAACATGATAGGCATGCAGTTCACATGCATTCCGTTTTGGAATTTGCTCTAAAAATTCCTATCCATGTCATAACCTTCTGATTAGGATTTGAGAGATCTGATTGTCAAAGTGAACTATATTTTTAGGAAAGTGTTATTTTGTGTTATTCTGATGCTATAAAAGCCAAGATTGTTACAGTGAAGGAATCTGTGTGGGAAGCATATCATATTCTACATATCCCTAAGGTGTGTCTCTTGACCTCAGCACTAACAGCTGATGATAACAGGGATTGCTGTTACTTCACATTTGACCCACCACACTGAGACATACTCACTCACCCAGGGTGAGGGGGAAGAAGGGAGGCTGACACATATTTCCAGGGGGCATAGTAATTGTAGTATTAAGAAGGTGAAAGATTCACATCCAATCAAATAACCCCCAGATAAGTGTATCCTGGGCTGTTGTCCCTGTGGTTTTAACAGGTCACTTGGTGATGTACAAACTGAATGCAGCTGAACTCTGCTCAGGACTGTGATGACTGCTTTTCATAGCTTTGAATTCTACTAAAAACAAAAATGAAAATGCTTCTTATAAAATGCTTTTCTCTTAAGAAAAAAAACAAGATAATATAATTTATCCAGAGTTGAGGAAATACATCCAGTTTAAATTTGATATACATTTAAAGGCAGCCTACATACAACATAGAAATTAGCATACTATCTATCTATCTATCTATCTATTTTCATCATCATCTATTACATTTGTTTTCTTTGCTCTGTAGTAAATTACCACACACTTAATGGTTTAAATCATCACTTGATTATTCTCTCACAGTCCCCTAACTCAGAGTCTGTGCAGGCTCACCTGGGCTCTCTGCTCAATGTCTCACAAGGCTGAAATCAAGAGTCAGCCCAATGAAGCTCTTCCCTGGAGGCTTGGAGGATAAATCCCTTTCAAGTTTCTTCAGGTGGTTGACCAGATCTAGTTCCCCATGACTGTAAGATCAAATCATCTGTGTCCTTGTTGGATGTTGGCCAGGGGTTGCTCTCAGCTGCTGGGGTTCCCCTCAGCTCCTAAAAGCGTCTATCTTATTCCTGAATGTGGTCCTCTTCTAAAATACAGTGTATTAATAGAAAATTTGAGACTCCATAAAACCAACAGATTGGGAAATAATTGTCATTGAAAAGACAGTTTGTTGCCTACAGTCCTCAGAGGAGCAGGTTACACTACATCACAGGGGACCATCAGGTGGGTCAGGAGGGAGAGGGAGCAGCAGAAATGTGGGCAAGAGCCTTGATTATTGCTTCCTTCAGGAAGGAACAGGTGAGGCAGGGGGGCATGCTCCAGGTTGGCGAGTTTGAATAATTTCAGCAGGCTCTGAAGCCTAGGGACTGTCTCTACTTGTTGGACCAGTGCAATTTTCCCATAGAACTGAAGCTTTAGAAACTTACATTTGTTTGATCTGAGTTCTTTCTCAGGAAACAAATAGTTGGGCCATCCAGATAGTATAATACCAGGAAACTGAAGTTTCCCAGATCACTGTATCTGGACAATAAGATGCACATGCTGCCTGTTAAACAACTCCTCTTCCTTATGCCTCCTTAATTCCCTGCTATGTAAACCCTTTACTTTAGTCAGAGATGAGTTTGAGATTGATCTTCTGTTTCCAGCTGATGTGAGCAGCATTGGTCTTTCTTTCCTGTCAACACTTGTTATCTCAGTGATTGGCTTTCTGTGTGTTGAGCAACTGGACCTAAGCTGAACTCTTAGTGTTTGGCAGCATTGTCTGATACCTGGCCCTGGGATAATTAGGGCAGGGGTGCATAGTGGACTTGTGTGAATAGAGGGGGTGATTGAGGGTGTGAACTCAGGATCAGTTGATTTGCATTTAAAAGGCATATTCCAGGTGAGCTGTTTGCTATGTTTAGAACTCATTAACCCTGGAAAGGGCAGTCTGCAGAGTCAGCAAGTTCCCAGATGTTAAAGCATTAGAATACAGAAAGTAAAATACATGATTAATACAGTCACTTCCATCTTCAAAGCCGGCAACTGTGCATGGAATTCTTCTCATCCTTTGCTTCTCTCTGACTTCCCATTCTGCTCCCAGCCAGAGAAAACTCTGTTGTTCAGGGCTCATGTGATTAGATTAGACCCACTTGGATAACCTCCCTTCCAAGTAACTCAAAGGCATCCCTTAAATAACCTTAATTACATCTGCAAATTTTCTTTTGCTATGTGCATGATGTCATGGGATGATATCCCATTGCATTCACAGTCCTGGAGATTAGGGTAGATTAGATTAGGGTCTTGGCAGGCCATGTTGGGATTCCATATATTTGTGGAAGATAAGAAAGAATTATTTATGTATGAAATACACACACACACATACACACACACATATTGAAAGTAGTGTTTGCTCATTGAAGAACATTTAAGGCTAGGTATGACCCAGCCCTTTGGGAGATCAAGGTGGGCAGATAAGATCACTTGGAGCCAAAAGTTTAATACAAGCCTGGCCAACATGGCAAAATCCCACTTCTACCAAAAATATAAAAATTGGCCAATGTAGTAGCATGTGCCTGTAATCCCAGCTACTCAGGTGGCTGAGGCATGGAATTGCTTGAACCCAGGAGAGAGACGGAGGTTACAGTGAACTGAAATTGCACCACTGTACTCCAGCCTGGGTGACCTATCTCAAAAAAAAAATTGAAAAAATATAAAAAACTGTGCAGAGGAAAATAAAAACCTCTTATTTTATTATTAATGTGTTTTCTTGAGTTTTTATCATCCATAGTATTTTCATAGCTAGAATAAGAATACATTCATAGTTATGTGTCCATTTGAATTTCAAAAATGTTTTCCATGTCATTGTATACTACTTATAATGATAATTGTTAGCATCTGTAGACTGAACATTTACAAACGAATACCTTAATTTTGGGTATTTAAATGATTTCAAAGCTTTGTTATTATTTATGTTTATTCTGAAGGAAGGTCCTAGAAATAGGATTACTAGATAGGAAGCTATAAACACTTAAGTTTCTTGATTTATGCTTTCAAAACAGCAGAATATGGTATCTTTCTCTCTCTCTTCTTGCTTCCTTCCTGTCTCCCTCTCTTCCCTTTTTTAGTATTTAAGTTTTCAAAAATAGAATATAAAGATAGAAAAGATATCCAAACCTCATCACTTCTTTTTCCTTTTTTAAAAAATAGTTTTCACTTCTTTTTCCTACGAACAAAGAAAAACTCATGCTTCATCATCTATACAAGGGGCTTTGTGTAGATGATGAAGTAGATGATGAAGAATGAGTTTCTGAGTATGAAACCCATTCTACACCTGCTTGACTATTAATCAGCAACTGCCTTTTAATATAAAATAATCAGAGATGGAACTCATTTAAATGATATGATTTCTGAAATCCCCACTAGTGGTCCAAGGAAAGATTGAGGCTGCTTTTCTTTCTAACATCCTTTTCCCTGGTTCCTAGAATCCTGTGCCAACCAGGTACTTACAGGGAGGTCCCTTATGGAATCCCACAGGAGCCCAATCCTTGAGCACTTTCCTTGCTTTGGCTTCCATGAACCCCCACCTGTCCATCGAATATTCTCTCATCTGTCTGCTTGTAATTTTCTTAGGGGTTATTGGGTGAATTAAGCAGCTCTTATCCAGATAGATTAGTGGGTAAGAATTGTTTTGTTTGTCACGTTCTACAGCATTTAATTGTAATGTAATCTTGTACTAGAGGCAGAGGCTTACCCAACATGAAAGGTTTTAATGTTTGCCATTTCATCTCTACTGTGGACTGGATTTTAGTAGATGGGATCCTTAAATCAGAGGATGCTAATTAATCTGCAGACTCCTGGGGTCAGATAAAGTGGTAAAGGGGTTTTCTGAACAATTTGATGGATATTTCCAATGAGTAACAGCCAAGTATAAAGAGGTCCCCGGAGAACCCCTGCCTGGCCTGCCCCTGGGAGGCATGCATAGTACTGGGGTTGAGTCTCAGGAAGTTTGAACTGTTTGTTGGTGGGGAGGAGCCTGGCCTCTCCTGATCCAGGGTGGTAACTGGGATTCAGTCTGTGAGGCAGAAAGCCCACTGGCAGGACTCCTGCTTTGCTGAGAGTTCCTGTTTCCTCCTTTTCCCCTTTTCACCAATAAACTCTCCCCTTCTCACCCTTCAAAGCATCCGTGAGTCAAATCTTTCTTGGTGGTGTGACAGGTATCTGGCTTGTGGCTGAACTAAGGAGAAAGTCCTACAACATTACCACTTGAAATATTAACTGTTTCCACGTGCCTGTTTCAGAAACTTCCATGGTTCATTATTGCTATTAGTTGGCAAAAGGCAATGTCTTGACTTTACCAAGTACATCTGAATGGTGGATGTATTTGGTAAATTCGAGACATTGCCTTTTATCCCTAGCAGGAATTCAGCCTTGTTAATATTTGAGATTTATCAACAGTTCTCTTTAAGGTCCAAACCATTACTTATGCTAAAATTGATCATTGTGCTAATGTGAAAGGATAAATTGGCTGCAAATTTAATTGATCTAATGTGATTTTCTATAGCTTAGCCTGTTTCACATTGTTCACAGCCTAACATGGAAGCCGACTTTACCAAGGGTCCTTGAGGTGGATGCTGCACACTGGTTCAAGCACATGAGTGTAGAAGGGCACCTTTCACTTATTCTTTGATGGATCTCAAAATTTTAACTCAGTAATTGCTTCTCACCATACAAAATTTTATACTACTCTAAATTATGCTACGGTAGATTATTTTAGTTTGAAATCTTAAAGGATAAGAAATTAATATGTTTACAACAGGTGTCAGGTAGTTGGGGATGAAACTTGATTACTGCTAGCCTTTTTGTATTTTGTAAAATGTAATTAGGCCTATAAGCAAATAGGCTTGCTTCCACATCCCTAAATTCAACTTATTGGCTCACCTAGTCACTAAGTCTTCCCCTAGAAGAAAGCGCCTCACAGCATGACTGAGAACAGACTAGCTTCCGTGTTCTGTGCAGGCAGGTAGAATGTGTGGGAGAGAAGAGGTGGCTGCTCAGGCATGCCCAGTTTCTTCTCCCAAACTCACCAATAGGAGAAGCCATTTCAACTGCTCTGGCTGGGATGAGTAAGGGATGGGGCAAAGGGCTGGCAGTGACATTCTCATGGAGCTCCCGCTGTGTGCAATGCAATGAAAATGACAAAAATGGTCTTTTTGACAGCCTTCAGGAGAGGAGGAGTGAACCAGCCAGTTATTGTGCATTTTCCAGAAGGCAGATTTGGAAGCTTTTGTTTATAAATACAGCTTTCACTAAATGCTTAGTCTGTGGATGTTCTAAGATCTCTGCATTTCTTCCTTCCTTCCTTCCTTCCTCCCTCCCTCCCTCCCTCCCTCCCTCCCTCCCTCTCTCTCTCTCTCTCTTTCTTTCTTTCTTTCTTTCTTCTTTCTCTGTTTCTCTTTTAGGCCTCATGGATATATTTTGTTCTGTACTGGGTCCACCAACACATGGTAGAGTGTGTGAGTCAGGCTTTTCTGTGATAATGCTGTGTAACAAAGAAGCCCAAATATCAGTGGTTTACAAGATCAGATCACTTTTTTTCTAGCTCAAAGTTCTGCATCTTGGCAGGGCTTGGCTGCATCAGGCTCCAGACTGTGTTGGGTTCAGGTTTCCTCTGTGTGTTTTCCCATTCTGGACCATGGGTACGTGGGGATTTTCTCATGGCAGAAGACAGAATCACAAGAGCTGAGTGAAGTCACTAGGTGGCAACTGAAGCTTCTGCTTGCATCATGCCTGCTTGTATTCAACCAGCCAATGCCACCAATGTGTTCAGGTAAAACATTATGAGGAGGGGAGGGTGATATTTGCTGAACAGCAATGCAATCTATTAGACAAAAGATAAAGCAGGGATGGCAAACTAGGGAGCAGCCAGGACTGCATGCAGTGACCCACTTCTTTGGTTTGGTATCTTCTTTCTTGCTCTGGAGTCAGAACTGGGTTTGAATCCTGATCACAGACTCATGAGTTGAACAAGGTGATTTTGATCTGTGACTGAGAGAGGCAGATTGAATAGCCAGACGAAGTCATGGAGCAAGAGAATTCCACAGGAAGAGAATGGTAGAGACCAAGACAGAGCAGTGGTGCACTATTATGGATACTGGTGGCCCCGCAGTTCAAGGAAGGAGCGATGTCTGAAGAAGTTGCCATGGACGAGGGCTTGTATATTTACATATTTAGGTAGATGAGAGAAAACAGAGCTTGCTTATTGCCTCATTTGAAAGATTCCAGAAGAGAAGGAGAGGCTGAAGCTCAGAAGAGAGAAAGACCACAGGTAGATCTAAGGTCCCGGCAGAGATGCCATCATGAGCACAGATGGGTTTGCCTTCAAATCCCTTGGATGACTGGGGTGAAGATATTGGTTGGTGGGGAAAGAAAAGAAATTGAAGGATTTTTCTGGATGAGCAGGAAGGAGTTATTGAAGCGTAGGGTAGGAGGGGCTGCATATGTGTTCTGAAGAGAGGAAAAGACTAATGTGTCACAGCAGGTCATCAAGAGAGAGCAGGTTAGAGGTAGAAGGAGGGTAGTGCCATTGAGATGAGAAGGCTGACTTTGCTGTGACCTCAGTTCTCATATATCTGCATTTTCCCCATCAGCACTGAGCTGCTATGGGCTACAAGCTGGAGAAATAGGTGGAAATCTCAGCAGGTGCCTGAGCAGAGGGCTAATGTGCTGGTTTTGACCACTCCTGGCCATTTAGCCTCTGATCTCAGCTGAGGGGAAGGGATTGAGCCCAGATGACCAGGAGAACATCTAATGACCAGGAGGACAGCAGGAGATGCAGTGGAAAGAAAAGTTTCGGAAGCCAACCCTGACTCTCTTACCAACCCCCATTGTGGAACAGCGTAGAAAACCATCCACGACCCACTGCTCCCCAGCTTTTAGCTACTCTTGACTCATTCTTTATCAGGATGGGCTACATAATTTTCAAGGCCTGGTGCAAAATTAAAAGGCAGGGACCCTTGCTCACAAATGAATTTCAAGATGGTGACAGCAGAGCATTAAGCCAAGTGTGGGGCCTTCTAAGTGCAGGAAGGTCCTGTGGGACTACAGGGGTCATATCCCAGGAAGCCAGTTCTTAGCCCTTGGCTCTCAGCCCACATGCCTTCTGTGCTCTTTTCCTCCTCTCCATTTTGAATATGCCACCTCTTTGCTCCTCACTTTTTCTGCCCGTCTTCTATCGTAGAATCAACATCCATTTCTAAGTCAGCTTTTCATGCTTCCCCAGGACTCTTTCAATGCCAATCAGTGCACTTATCTTTCCATGCCTAGCATATATTCTACATAAGGTTGTTGAGTGAATGAGTGAACAAATAAATAAATGGTGAACTTTGAAGAATCATGTCCAGTGGAATAAACCAGAAGGAACTCAGTCCCCAATACCCCTGTATGGGAATGAGAGCCTCCAGATTCCTCTTACACTGAAGAAAATGTCATAGAGTTCTGATGTGCTGCAGTCACTTAATTCATGAACTTTTTAAGGCTCTGCCCCACAATAAAAGAGATTGGAAAGTGCATGATGTGAAAATTATGATTTACTCCTAAAACCTTAAAAAAGTACATGACTTAATATTTGCTTTAAAATTGGTCTTTTGCTTTTTTTCCCCCAAACTATTTGAGGCTATTGATAAGAAAAGAAACATGAGCTGAGTCACTTGGATGGACACAAAACTCAAGATTAACAGGCAGGGAAGGCAAGGGCACTGCACACAGGCACAGGGTAATATAGCTCCTGCATTTGAACGTTGGACTTGATGCAGAACTTCTTGTTTTTGAAATAGGGTCTTGTTCTGCTGCCCAGGCTGGAATGCAGTGGCTCCATCTGCCTCCCGGGTTCAAGAGATTCTCCTGCCTCAGACACCCGAGTACTAGGATTACAGGCATGTACCACGAAGCCTGGCGAACTTTTGTATTTATAGTAGAGATGGGGTTTCCCTATGTTGCCCACACTGGTCTTGAACTCTTGAGCTCATCAAGTGGTCCACCTGCTTTGGCATCCCAAAGTGCTGAGATTACAGGCCTGAGCCACTGCATCTGGCCAAATGTGGTGCAGAATTTCTTGAAGCTACAGCAGACAGGGGAGACACTGTTCTATAGGCTTCTGATGATCAGATCGTGTTCTGAGTGGTGCAGAAGGCTGCAGATGTGTCATGGCATCCCAACCTGTTTAGACAAGCCGTACCTCTCCACAAGGACCCTGGGGTCCCCAGCACAGGGGCTGAAAAAGGGGTTTTCCACCTGATGCTTCAGTGCCAGCTACTAATTGGAATTCCTGAGAATAAGTCTGGCAGGGTGGGGGACTTCGTCCACTGAGGCCAGTTGGGTGCCACAACCCAGGATCACCCAAAGAGCCTAGGACCAAGTAAGGAGCCCAGGACCACCCAGGCCACTTTAACCAGGCACCCGGGATCCCAAGCTCCTGGCTTTCATTTGGAAAGACAGGACCAGCCTTGGGGAGTTAGAGCAGGAGAGGTTTGCCCTGGGCCTTGAATAGAGCAGGTCTGTGTCACCTCAGGGGCTCTTACCCAGCTGGTGCTCTGGAAGCTCGCCCAGGCCAATCTTCTCCCACTTGTTCCAGGGAAGCCCACATAAAAAGAAAGGGAGCGGGGCTTGGCACAGGGAGGCACTGTTTATTTTTCCTTAAAAGCTGAGAGTATATTGCCAACCTGTGGTCTAGTGAGGGCTTATGTTTGGGGAGATGAGCTCATGTCATCAGAAGTGCTGCTTCCTGATCTCCTAGCTCAGTGGGAAAACAGCTTAGAAAACCTTGTGGGATCAGCGGGGAGCATGTCCTGGTGCATCCCTCTGTCTTTCTCACATTGGCTATTGACAGTCACAATGAGCATTCGGCAGGAGCTGGGCAGTAGCTAATTAGGAGCTCAGAGGGGAGATGTTGTGTGTTGTTAATTGAAGGGCATCCTAGGGCTGAAATTTTAGAAGTGTCAGTAATGGTGTTTTCATTGTTACATAAATCAAACAGGCACACTCCCACCCTCCCAACAGAGGATCAGTCCACCTGACACACTTGAAAGGTGTGAAGAAGTTGGGGAGAAAGAAGGTTCATAGAGTTGTCCGTAGGCAAAAGTGGCATTTCTGTGTGAGACACAAAGAAAAGGTAAAAATATTTTAACGTTGTATATCCCAAGGACAGTTAAGTGATTTTCCTTCAAATACAGAGAATGATATAAAATAAAGCTAAGCAAAATTGTACACAATTTGGAAGAGACACAAGCTTAAAAATTCAATCTTTATGACTGAAGCAAATAGAATAAACAATGAAAAATATCTCAGCAGGAACTTTGGAAATAGCAAGTATATGGAAACTTTCTTTGATCATGTTGAAACACAGCTGGAGTGAAATATAAATTATATTTGTATGTAACATATACATTACATTTTGATATGGTTTGGCTGTGTCCCCACTCAAATCTCATCTCAAATTGTAATCCCCATAATCCCCACATGTTGAGGGATGGGGATGGTGGGAGGTGACTGGATCATGGGGGTGGTTTCCTCATGCTGTTCTTAAAATAGTGAGTGAGTTCTCACAAGATGTGATGATTTTATAAATGTTTGGCAGTTTCTCCTTCACATGCTCTCTCTTGTCTGCCACCATGTAAAATGTGCCTACTTCCCCTTCTACCATGATTGTAAGTGTCCTGAGGCCTCCCCAGGTATGTGGAACTATGAGTCAATCAAACTTCTTTTCTTTATAAATTACCCAGTCTCAGACAGTTCTTTATAGCAGTATGAGAATGAACTAAAACATATTTAGTACAATAATAAAGTACAGTTGAGGCCAGGAGTTTGAGACCAGCTTGGGCTTGGGTAATATAGCAAGACCCTGTTTCTACAAAAATGAAAAAAAATTTTCTGGCCATGGTGGCACATGCCTGTAGTCTCAGATACTGAGGGAGACTGAGGCAGGAGGATCACTTCAGCCCAAAGAGTTCAAAGCTATAATGAGCCATGGTCGTGCCACTACATTCCAGCCTGTGCAACAGGAGATCCTTTCTCAAAATCGCCATAAAAAGAGTGAAATACCTAGGAATACAGCTAGCCAGGGAGGTGAGAGATCTCTATAATGAGAATTGCAAAACACTGCTTAAAGAAATCAGAGATGATACAAACAAATGGAAAAACATTTCATGCTCATGGATAGAAAAAATTATTATCATTAAAATGGTCATACTGCTCAAAGCAATTTATAGATTCAATGCTATTTGTATCAAACTACCAAGGACATTCTTCACAGAACTAGAAAAACAATTTTAAAATTCATATGGAACCAAAATGAGCCTGAATAGCTAAGGCAGTCCTAGTAAAAGACAAACAAACAAAAAAACAAAACAAACACAAGCAAACAAACAAACAGAGCTAGAGGCATCATGCTACCTGACTTCAAACCGTCTTACACGACAGGGCTACACTAACCAAAGCAGCACGGTACTGGTAGAAAAACAGACACATCGACCAAGGGAACAGAATAGAGAGCCCAGAAATAAGACTGGAACCTGCAACCATCTGATCTTTGACAATGCTCACAGAAACAAACAACGGGGAAAGTACTCCCTAGATGATGCCGGGTTAGCCATACGCAGAAGATTGAAACTGGACTCCTTCTTTACGTCGTATGCACAAATCAACTCAAGATGGATTAAAGACTTAAATGTAATACCTAAAACAATTAAAACAAAGACAACTTAGGCAGTACCATTCAGGACATAGTCATGGGCAAAGTTTTCATAAGGAAGACACCAAAATCAATCACAACAAAAGCAAAAATTGACAAATGGGATCTAATTATATCAGAGCTTCTGTACAGCAAAAGAAACTATCAACAGAGTAAACAGACAGCCTACAGAATAGGATAAAATATTTGCAAACTGTGCATCTGGCAAAGGTCGAATATCCAGCATCTATGAGGAACTTAGACAAATTTACAAGAAAAAAATAAAACAACCCCATTAAAAAGTGGGCAAAGGACATGAACAAACACTTTTCAAAAGAAATATATGTGGCCAAAAAGCGTATGAGATAAAGTTCAATATGACTGATCATTAGAGAAACGCAAATCAAAACCACAATGTGATACCACCTTACACCAGTCAGAAAGGCTATTATTAAAAAGTTAAAAAATAACAGATGCTGGTGAGTTTGCAGAGAAAAGGTAACACTTATACACTGTTGGTGGGGGTGTAAATTAGTTCAACCATTGTGGAAAGCAGTGTGGCGATTTTTCAAAGAGCTAAAAACAGAACTGCCATTCAATCCAGCAATTCCATTACTGGGTATATACTCCCTAAAATGTCAATCATTCTACCATAAAGACATGGATGCGTATGTTCATCGCAGCACTATTCACAATAGTAAAGACATGGAATCAATATGAATGCCCATTAATGACAGACTGGATAAAGAAAATGTTGTACATATATACCAAGGAATACCATGCAGCCACAAAAAAGAACAAGACCATGTCCTTTGTGGGGAACATGGAGCTGGAGTCCATCAGCTTTAGCAAAGTAACACAGGAACAGAAAACCAAAGACTGCATGTTTTCACTTTATAAGTGGGAGCTAAATGATAAGAACTTATAAACACAAGGCTGGATGTGGTGGGTCTGTAATCCCAGCACTTTGGGAGGCTGAGCCGGGGGGATCACTTGAGGCCAGGAGTTTGAGACCAGCCTGACCAACATGGTGAAACCCCATCTCGACTAAAAATACAAAAATTAGCCGGGCATGGTGGCACATACCTGTGATCCTAGCTACTCATGAGGCTGAGGCACAAGAATCACTTGAACCCTGGAGCTGGAAGTTGCAGTGAGCTGAGATAGTGCCACTGCACTCCAGTGTGGGTGAGGGGGCAAGACTCTGCTTCAAAAAGAAAAAAAATATGAACACAGAGAAGGAAACAACAGACACTGGGGTCTCCTTGAGGGTGGAGGGTAGAAGGAGGAAGAGGATCAGAAAAAATGACTATTGAGCACCAGGCTTAGTACCCACGTAATGAAGTATTATGTATAACGAACCTCTGTGACATGAGTTTGCCTGTATCACAAACCTGCACGTGTACCACTGAGCCTAAAATAAAAGAAAGAAATGAAAAATACTATTATATAATGTGTAACACGTTATATATTTTATTATAATATTATGTTATGATGTATAATATAATAAAAATAAATACCTTTAGGAAGTAAAAACCTTGTAGATTTGAAAGACCCTAAGTAAGTCATGAGAGGTTACAGACCTACGCATGATCAGAGGATGCTGAGAAAAACATCCTTGCAAAGCTTTTCTTTCCTTAAGACAAGGAGCACAGAGAACACTCTGAAGTCCATATTTCTAGCTTCCCGTTCGGCCTCCTCCACTCAGTAGCCTGGTGACGCTGAGGCTCATTTTGTTGTGGGTGAAGTGAAGATTATAATGTCGCCGCCTAACAGGACTGGTGTGAGGCTCCAGTGAGCTGACACGCACGAGGCCTGTAGAGAAGTGCCTGGCATTTGGTCAGCTCTCGTGAATGTCAGCCTTGAGGCCATATGTAAACCAGTTCTGGGGATGCCGTCCGCGTGCTTAGAGACAGGGCTGTCTGAAGAAGCCACTTACTGACATCCACCTCTGTTTTATAACCTTCTGGCTGGAAATACTTTATCGCACTTGGATTTTGTGATATAACTTGAAATAAGCATTGACTGACTTCTTATAACTGACCTGGGTATATGGTTGGCTAACAAATTGTGGAGAACTATTCTATGTGCATACTTAGGAAGAAAAGCCCTAGTCCATTTCAGTGGAATCAGGTTAAAATAAGTTAGAAAATGAAATATAGAGTATTGACCTGATTGCTTTTGCAATGCAAAGACTCAAAGCAGCGAGCACTAGTTGCCATCAAGCCCAATTATAGGCTGTTTCTTTCTGATGTGGAGGCTTATGTCACTATTTTGAGGTTAGAGAATAAAATATCAATTGAACTGGAAATAGAATTCAAAGCAATTTAATAAGCTCAGATCTTGCTGCTGTTGTTTTCTTCATTTTATTTAAAAAATACTATATGCAACTGGCTTTATAGCCATCTGTTTGGGGCAGTTTGTCTGTGGAACGGCTAATTAAGGGGAGAAAGATTTGTCATCTTAAAGAATGCTGACAACTCTCACGACTCTCAGGAGAACACGCTCTTGTTAGAAAACTCTCTTGTTTTTATTGCTGCTTATTTGGTGTGTCTTTTTGATGTGCAAGGAGGATATTTGACTTTTCTCAGAAAGGGTGCACACTTTCCTCAGAAGGGAGCGACTCGTTTCCAAGAATTTTAATTTTTCAATTCTTATAAGCCTTTTCTTGCTCAACACGCCATTGTATCTCTGTGGTCTAATAAAAATGCTTTTAATTGCGGTCGTAAATAGACATATATGTGTATATATATGTAACATAAATTTGTAACCATTTTTGGGTGTAGAATTCAGTGGCATGAATTGCATTCACAATGTTCTACAACCATCATCATGGTCTATTTCCAAAACTTTTTAATCACCGCAACTGTGGCCTGTTTTTGTATTAGGAAGACCTGAGCATGATTCTGTGTATCTGGGACTCCTCTGCTTGCTTCCAGTGGAGGCGACCCCGGAGGAGAAGAGGCTGCCCTTGTCCCTGAGATGGCTGCAGGGCTAGAGTGAGGAGGGCCACTGGCTCAGGGCAGATGTCCTTGGATTTTAGCTCCATTGGTCAGGGGGTTTGGGATGAGCACGGGATAAGTAGTCATTTTTCTGCAATGCAAGGCCCTCATGGAACAGCGGCTTTTCTTCATTAATTTTTCAAAGAATCAAATCAACTTTCTAACCAACAATAACCTTTTCTCCATCACATGGCACCTCCCTCCTCCCAACAGTCAAACACAGAAAACAAAGCATGGCTCCTGCTTGTTGGTTTTGGCAGCTGGAGCGAGGGAGCTGAGTAACTAAGCCCCCTCCCTGTTTTATAGCTTACAGCTTCCGCAATCCTTTCTAGAGATCACATGGGAAACTCTGGCTTTTGAATCCTGTGTGTTCACAGTGGGTGAAAAAGGGGAGGCTGAAAGAACAGACCTGGCTCTTTAAGGCCGATTATTTGCTTTTCATCCAAACGTGGTTAAATTATAACCTGGCCCATTCTTCATGGAGCTCTATGAAGTTTCTAACAGAAATTATAGGAGACCATCTGTTTTTTTATTTCATCAGTAAACAAACCTATTAAAAGTGCTTCTCTCCCACAAGCCTGCAGAATTTGAAATGAACACTGAATAATTTAATGATTTAAAAGTAATTTAACCTATTTGATTCATTTGAATTTATTTAAAAACAAAAACAAGGTTTCAGTGACTTATTGGATGGAAATGATATTTAGCTTTGAAAAGCTCATTGGATGGTAATAAGAATTGAGTTATGTCTTCCTAGAAAACTTTTCTTCCCAGAATCAGCTTACCATTTAGAAATATATAATATTATTTATAATAATTGATATACTAATATTATACTAATATAAATTAGTATATGTAATATTATACTTAAGTAATAGTATACTTAATATTATAGTACTATTATACTTAGGTAATAGTATACTTAATATTATAATATAGGTAATATATATATTTGATATATTAATATAATGCCACATATTAAGTATTAATTTATAAATATTAATATTATTTAGTGCTATTTGCTTAACTCAATCTTGGAAATTTTATTAAAATAGATTTTGTAAAAAAAAAAAAAAAAAAAAAAAGATGATTTTCTCCTCCAAAGGAACTTAGGTTTCAGGGTACACCCATCAATATGGGCAACATCTGCAACATTATTCCAGGAAGAAACTTGTTGAATATGTACATGAGGCTACGGAAGGCCATATTCATAAGCTCTTACTGCTGAGGCACTCAATTTGGAGAACATGAAATGTCATGTGAACTTCAGAATTATGAACTATACAGATAAGAGATAGACATGAAACTTCTATTACTGAGTTTTCTGGCTTTTATTGTTATTTCTGTGCCTTCCTGTGCCACTTGGAAAGGCTGAAAAGGGGAAGGGTGTACCAAAGGCTACTCTAGGTTCAGGATGTGGAGCAGGTCCTGACAACATAGCAAGAGAAGAAGAGCAGAGAGGGCACAGGGCATGGGACTGGGCCAGCCTGGGAGGGAAAGAAGGTGAATGGGGCCACAGGTGGGCACAGATTGTTGTATGGGCTGGTCCCCAGGGTGTGTCAGCCCCGTGGGCCCCAGGCATATCCACACCACCCTGTGAACAATGGCCACCTGGCTGGGCCCTTCCTGTGGCTGATCCCTGGTTCTGAGCTGTCTTGCCCATCACCTGGCTTAGGTGATGAAGAATCGGGAAGGGCTCAGGTGAGCAGAGGCCTCGGGTCCCAGGAGAGCAGAGACACCGTGACTGGAAGCAGAAATTCTTCAAAGAATATGAGTCTAGGAATTTTTAAAAATCAATGAGATTTTTATCATAGAAAAAACCAATTTTTGGTTTTCTTTAGCTCACAGTTTAGTATTATTTTTATCACTGCAAATGTTACTCAAAATAGAAATAATGCTGAACTATCAGCAAAAGAACATGGCCATGATCGCCATCGTAATATTGCCACTCAAAGCTCTGCAGGTGGTCATTGGCTGTGCAGGCCGATCTGCACACTTGGACAAATGCAGTGATGTGGATGCAATGGAACAGCTGCTCCATCTGTCAGCTCAGCCAGCTGGCTGGCCCTGAGCGCTTCTCCCTGCCCGTCTGTCTTAGGCAGTAATGGGGATGTTGCCAAGCTCATTGTCTAGGGCCTGTTATACCTCGGAGGAGCAGAGCTGGTGCCCCAGGGCATCCTGGTACCTATGTCAGGGAGCTTGGTGGGATGAGCTGTCCACATTCACTCAGCACACACCAATGGTGCAGAGTCTCTCTCTCTCTCTCAAACACACACACACACATGCACACATGGAGGCCTCGGATGGAGGCCTTTCTAGTTCCACTAGAAGCAGGAGAGAATGTCAGCATGGGGTGCTCAGAAATCTATTTGTATGGGCCTCATTGGGCCTTTGAGGGAGCCCACTCAACGGCACACTGGAGGTAAGGGTGACTTCCCAGGCTAAGATCCCAATCACAAGGACAGATAGTGGTTGCTTTTTGACCTCCAGGAATGTCAGGGGTCAGCTGGGAAGCCAGAGAGCTTGGAAGAATGATGGGAATAAGTGTTGAGGGAGGTAAGGAAGGGAAGATCTGGAAAGGGGCAGGCAAGGGTCTGAGTAGGAGAAAACCACTGCAGCCTGCAGCACCTGGACCAGGGTTCAGGCTTGTGGGAAAGTCCAAATCCATTTCCATAGTGTGAGAAGAGAGGCCATGGAGACACAAGGATGTCTCCAGCCACCCTGCAGTCTGGACCTCAGTGCCTAGCGGGGGCCTGGGCCACTGTAGGCCAATGGGTCAGTGATCAGGAGGACCAGCTGGCTGTGGAGCAGATGGCAGCAGGAACCACTGGGGTGGACGTGCACCTCTGAGTTGTCTGTCACCCCTTCCCCCTGTCCTCACCATCCAGAGGGATGGCCACTGCCTCACCTGGGCCTTCCAGCTGTCACTTGAGTGCCTTTTATTAGCAAGCTTGAACCTGGAGCCATGCAGGGAAGGGGATTCAGGGAAGCACAGTCCCCTCCTTAGATGGGGACAAAGGGGCTGAGGACAGCAGACAAGGAAGCACACAGGCACAATCCAGGGACGGGAGTACTGCTTTGGGCAGTCAGAGGGAAGCACTCCTTACACATGTGGAATATTCTTTCAGGACTGGGTTTATATTTGAAGGAAGAGAGAGGTAGAGTGACTTGTGACAACGAGGTGGTGGAGACCAGTGGGCCCGAAGCACACTGTTTTGTGGCCTAACAAAGTCCAAGAGGGTCCTTTCCTGCTCCAATGTAGCCTCTGTGGCTAAAGATTAATCAGGTCTAGCTTGAAAAGTAAAGGAGAGACCCAGCTTCTATCTGTGACACTTGGAGGTGATGTCACAGGGGAAGAGCCATCTCTGAACCCAAGAGAGTTCTGGCCACAGCATCAGGGGCCAGTGTGGGGCAGTCACCTGTGGATATGGGGTCTGGGTGGAGTGCCATGACCTGGGGTCTTTTGAAGACAAGACTGGAAGCTGGAGGTACAAGAGAACTGAACTTGGGCAGTGTTGGGCAGAATGAAAACAGCTGCCAACCAGACAGGACAGACCACCTGGGCTTCCCTAGAGCACAGGAGAGACTGGGAACTGGGGCTCCAACAATTACCCTAGGAGGCAGAGGTTTTGTGATTGGCCCATTGTCCACTGATCACATCCCAGCAGGCATGGCCTGAGCGCCTCTGTCTTGCACAAAAGGGCATTGCAAGGATGGGGTCCTCTAGGTCTCATCATGATTTGTGGCCTTGTGAGTTTTTAAAATACGAGATCATTTAGAGATATACACTTCATCTTTCCAAGCACTAAAGTCAGAAACACTCAATGTCTTTATTGATACCACTGGCGTTCTCAGCTTCCGTCAGTGTGGCACACACTATACCTGAGATGGAATTTTTAGCCAGGCAGTCATAACACAGCATCTTTTTTTGGTTAGTTGTACTCTTTTCTTTCTTTCTTTTTTTTTGAGACAGAGTCTTGCTCTGTCACTTAAGCTGGAGTGTAGTGACGTCAGCCCGCTGCAACCTCCGCCTCCCAGGCTCAAGTGATTCTCCTGCCTCAGCCTCCCGAGTAGCTGGGATTCCAGGTGCACGCCACCACGCTTGGCTAATTTTTGTATTTTTCATAGAGACGGGGTTTCACCATGTTGGCGAGGCTGGTCTTGAACTCCTGACCTCAGGTGATCTACCCACCTCTGCCTCCCAAAGTGCTGGGATTACAGGCCTGAGCCACTGCACCCAGCCAGCATCTTTGTTAACAGACACTCAGAATTAGCAAGACAGCCTCTTTCAGTTGCTATGGAAGACCACAATATTTGACTACAGAAGCCAAGTTGAAGTGAACTGGCTTGATGGCGTGGAACGTTTGAGCTTGCTTTTGCTTCTGGTGAATGTGTGTGGGTTAAGGAGTGAATAGTTCTGGGGGTAAGAATGTTTTAGGGGAGTTAATAATTAACAAAACTTTATTCTCACAAACCTGAACACTTAATATTTTGGGGTAGAGCTACTAAACCAAGGCCCGTTTAAAGTCTTTAAGAAAGAACACGGGGTAAAAATTAACAGGCAAGAATAGTTTCCTTTCTCCTAAAGGCTTATCAATTGCCAAAGAAAGTAGTTCAATGAAAAGACATTTCATAAATATAAAGCTAAACTTTCATAGCTGAGAGTGATGATGTCATAGCTGAGAGTGATGATGTCATAGCTGAGAGTGATGATGTCATAGCTGAGAGTGATGATGTCATAGCTGAGAGTGATGATGTAATTGGTTTTATTTCTCCAAACACAGGAGACACTTTAATCCAATAGGAATTTAATAGTTTGGGGATTTAAAAACCATGAGATGGTTTCCAAACCCAATAGATTCGTCTACCCTAATCCTCCTGTTCTCCACCTGTTTCCAGTGGAGTGTGGCCAAGATGGGTATCACAGGCTTGTGGGAACTGGGTCACCAGAGAGCCCTGAGGGATACATTTCTACCAGACGCTAAGCTGTATTGACTAGGCTTCGGTTTAATTTCTTTGCCTAAGCCTTGCCTTCTGGCTGGGAGGTGTCTCAGTGGTGCATCCTGGAAACTTGGTGGGTGGCGTGGCAAGACTCTCAGTGGCCCACTAAGGCTGCAGGGGATGGTTTTGTCCCATCAGCACTGCACGGTGGCCTGTCACTGACTCTCAAGCAGGACACATGTCCAGGTCCACAGAACCCATCTGTGGCTGTGATTAAGTGTGAGATATACACTTCATCTTCCCAAGCACCAAAGTAAGAAACACTCAGTGTCTTTAATGATACCACTGGCGTTCTCAGGTTCCTTCAGTGTGGCACACACTGTACCTGAGATGGAATGTTTTAGCCAGGCAGTTTTAACTGCCAGGAATGTTTTAACACAGCATCTTTTTTTGGTTGGTTCTTTTCTTTTCTTTTGAGACGAGGTCTTGCTGTGTTACCCAATCTGGAATGTAGTGATGTGATCTTGGCTCGCTGCAACCTCTGCCTCCCGGATTCAAACTATTTTCCTGCCTCAGACTCCTTCATCAGTAACATGGGTTCTTTTCTAGAATGAGCCAAGAAACAAGTCTTAACTGTGATGTGCTTTTTTTTGGTCTGGACTGGATTTTGCACAGCATTTACCCTTGATCTCCAGGAAGACATCATCTGGGGAGGACATCCTTCTCATGTACACAAGAGACACAACTCAACAATCGCAGCCGAGGAAACTGGTTTCTTTAATGTCTCAAGGCAGCTGGGAAGGAGGGGCTCTTGGAGGAGGAATCACAGCATCATGTCGTGACAATTCCATCAAACCCTGTGCCAGAGGATGCTTCCTGTCACTGCATTTCATAATGATCTGAAATCGAAATGGGAAGTTCAGCAACAGTAGTGACAGAGGGAGGAGAGGACCCTGTCGTTAAAGGAAATTCCAAGCTTGCTGTCTGAGGCTGCGGCACACTCCGTGTTCTTGCCTCTTGCTCTCTGGGTGACAGGCAGACCTCAGGTGCAGGGACTGGGCAGTCAGTATTCACTGGGGCCAGTCTTTTCTTGAACCCCACATTCTCACATCAGAACATGCTCTTCTGATTGTTTTACAGTCTCACACTGTTGACAGTTTAAACATTGTTTTCGGGACACATGTTCAGGTTCCATGAGTATCCCAGCCCAGGGGCCCACCATGGTGAGAGGAGCACGGGGAGGAATACATTGCTGTCCATTTTGAAATAACAACAATAACAACAGTAGTCACTAGTGTAATAATAGCTGATGACTGCTGAGGACTCCCACGAGCTGAGCACTTCATGAGCATTGCCCCCATCCGTCCACTTTTAGTGGCCCTGTTGTACAATGGGGAAACTGGAGGCAGAGAATGAGGGAATGCCTCCAGGCTCACACAGCCAGGAATCAGCAGAGTGGGCTGCAGCTGCCAAGCTTCAGTTGGTCCTCTGACACTCAAGCGATTTCCATTTTTCTATTTCTGATTGAGCATATTGGAGGCTGAGGAACAGGCAGTAGATATGGGAAGGGAGGCCAGGCATGGTGGCTCACGCTTGTAATCCCAGCACTTTGGGAAGCTGAGATGGGCAGATCACTTGAGGTCAGGAGTTCAAGACTAGTCTGGCCAACTGGGTGAAACACTGTCTCTACTAAAAAATAAAAACCAAATAGCTGACTGTGGAGGTGCACACCTGTAATCCCAGCTATTCGGGAGTCTAAGGCATGGGAATTGCTTGAACCCAGGAGTTGGGAGTTGCAGTGAGCCGAGGTCACACCACTGCACTCCAACGTGGGTGACAGAGTGAGACGCTGTCAAAAAAAAATGATATCCTAAAGAACTTCATTGCAGAGTTTGCCATGCTGTTTTTCTTATGGAGAATTTTTATTTCTTCTAGACCATTTCCATAGTGTCCATTTTTTTTCTCTCCATGTTTCACTTAGAAGCCTTGTCTGTAATACAGATGTTCCTTTAAAACTGGATCTTCCCTACCCAGAAACAAACATTTTCCATTTGCCCTGAGTTGATCGCCTCTACTTCTCTGCTGGTTCCCTTTGTTGTAGGAATTTGCAAACTTTTCACACATGTCACAGACACTTATTTTTAGGTCTGTCTCTCCTACTACTCCAGTGGATGGGTGGGCTTGTGGCTGCGTCCCGGTGGGTGCTGTGGGTGCGCACTGCATGCTCCTAAGTGAGTACTGGATTGAGCAGAGTCACCAGCTTGCACGTTAGAGGCCTCCCCACTGTGCCAGGGCCACACGTCCTCTACCATGCGGAGAAAAAGGCTTGAAGTATCTCTTGGCATAATCCAGATTTTTATATAGTTGAGGTTTTACTACATTTGCACTCTTTTGTTCTGGAAAAAGTCAAAACTGAAGCAATTTTGAAGTATCTGTGAATCGAATTGAGTGTCTGTGAATGTGAAAACTCGTAGCTCAGTTCTGGCAATACGATCATCCCAGGAGCCTAGTGACTCTGCGTTTGGTCGGGAGGTTTAGAGGGTTGAAGGAGCACGAGGAGGCTCAAATACATGCTTAACTGCGTTTCTGATGCTTAGGCATCTTCCAGTGATGCCACCATTCTACCTGTTAGATTAGGCAGAAGACTATTCTTTTAACAGCACCATGGGAGGCTAAGCAGTGATTTAAAGTGAGTTTTCTTGAAGAGCCTGTAAGATCATCAGTTGTGGAGCCTGGATAAGATGCAAAGACAGAGTGGTTGGAAGTGAAGCAGCTGGCTTTCCCCACACAGCCACATCGCGGTGGGGGCCCAGGGGGTGACTGGCAGAGCCCTGGGCCCCTGTGGCCATGGGGGAGGTGCTGCCTCACACCTGCCTGCAGAGCCCTGGGCTCAGGTACCATCATCCGGTTTTCTCCAAGAGCAAAGTAATCCCCATCTGATATGACAATGGGCACTGCCAACCTCCTACTTGTTCCGTGCTGGACCCACAGACCCTTGGGGACACAGAGGCAGAGTGTGGGTAGGAGACCACACTTTACAAGTTCTCTGCTAGATTCTTCTGCACAGTTTCCAAGGAGGAGCAGTTTCTGATTTCTGAGCTCACTTAAGCATTTATTGGATCCTCGGATCCTCTTAGTACTAATTTTTTTTTTTTGAGATGGTGTCTCACTCTGTTGCCCAGGCTGGAGTGCAATGGCGTGATCTCGGCTCACCACAACCTCTGCCTCCCCTGGTTCAAGCGATTCTCCTGCCTCAGCCTCCCAAGTAGCTGGGACTATAGGCGTGGGCCACCATGCTGGGCTAATTTCTGTATTTTTAGTAGAGATGGGGTTTCACCATGTTGACCAGGCTGGTCTCGAACTCCTGACCTCACGTTATTCACCGGGCTCAGACTCCAAAAGTGCTGGGATTACAGGCGTGAGCCACTGCGCCTGGCCTCTTAGTACTTCTTTAACTCTTTAAACCTTCCAATGAAACAGGAAAGCCATCATGCTGGGGACCCCCATAGCACCTTTCTGTTTTGTAACTCAGGTTGCATTCACTCTTACATGCCATAGAGGTTCTCAGAGTGTGGCTGGGAGAAGCCTGGGCTTGGAGAGGCTCCAGGGGGCCTTGTTAGCTTTCTCTTTCTTTTCTTTGCTTTTGTTTCTTTGCTCTTTCTTAAATGACAAGCAGGAGGTAGTGATTTAGGAAGTTTGTGAAAAATAACTTTCAATCAAATTTGCCCCCAAACAGAAAAATGTTTGAAATGCACCATGTTATAGAAAGTTAATATAAAAATAAAGAAAACACACTACTCATGGACCTGGGCACTGTCACTAATTAAAACTTGGCTTTGAGCAGAGAATCTGGGTAGAGCAGAGAGAAAAGGCAAACACATAGGCATGCTCTCTAGGTGAGCCGATTCACCTGCAATATTGTTGTAAATTGAAAATAAAATACTAGGCCGGGTGTGGTGACCCACATCTGTAATCCCAGTACCCTGGGAGGCCAAGGAGGGTGGATCACTTGAGGTCAGGAATTCAAGACCAGACTGGCCAATATGGCAAGATCCTATTTCTACTAAAAACACAAAACTTAGCTGGGTGTGGTGGCAGGCACCTGTAATCCCAGCTACTCAGGAGGCTGAGGCACGAGAATTGCTTGAATGTGCGAAGCAGAGGCTGCAGCGAGCACAGAATGCATACTACACTCCATCCTGGGAGACAGAGCAAGATCCTGTTTCAAACAAACAAACAAACAAACAGAAATAAAATACTAACCCACACCCCGCCAATTGAGTGGACTCTTCTTGGCCAACAGAGGTACCTGAAAAGCTTGAAAACCTGAATTCCAGCCACGATGGGAAGGGAGGTCTTCCACATCTCATTACATGCCCTCCATTTTGGGGTTTAGGGGCAACAGCCAACCAGCACTAATGTTAACACAGAGATGGTAAGAAGGGCAGAACAGACTCTGTGGCAATCAGATACCAAATTCTAAGCAAGCCTAAGGCCATGCAAAGCAAAGGTCAAATCACACCTGCAGGCCATCCGTCTCACTTCAGGGCATCCTTAGCTCAACTTAAAATATTCTTTTCTGCAGACTCTAAGTTTTAGATAGAGCCTAATTCCTTTAATCAACTGTAAATTAGGGAATCTCTGAATCCACCTATAACCCTTAAGCCCCCACTTCGAGATATCCCATCTTTTCAGGCTGAACCAATGTATACCTTCCATGTCTTGGTTTATGTCTTTGTAACTCCTGCCTCCCTAAAAAGTGTAAAACCAAACTGTAACCATCTCAGGTGCACTTTTTCAGGACTCCTTGGGGCTGTGTTTCTCCTGGCCGTGGTCACTCATTTTGGCTCAGAATGGCCCTTTCTAAAATATTTTATAGAGTTTGTTTTTTCTGCTAACATCATTTTCTGAATGATTAAGATGCAGAGATACAACCTGCCTTGCTGTGGGTTGAGACTGGGAAATCTGGATTAGTGTTACTGATTCTGTGCTGCCAGATGGAAGAGCCCTCTCCTGGCTCCATCCTCCGCAGCCTGCAGACTGTATCCCTGGCTCAACTCTCAGAGAGACCGTGTGTGGCCTCCTCCTCTCCAAAGGGTCCTGCTTGCCGCCTTTGCCTGGTGTGCTTAAATCAGTTTAATATTTTAAAATTTATCTTGATCGACCTTGCATTTAGAACAGGAATTCTGAAATATTTTGGATCATGGGACTTTTGAAAATCTCATGAAACCTATTACTTTTTCCCTGGGAGAAACGCACAGACTCATAAATCTGCGCTCACAAACACTGAATGAGATGAGGACTCCTTCTCTGCTTCGGAGTCCTTCCTGAGACAATACAGCGATGCCATGATGCTATGGAAAGTCAGCACTAGACTAAGGTCAGGAGCCAGCTCCTCAGAGACACTGAGCCCTGGGTCTTGGGTCTGGGCACCAGGCTAAGTTCACTCTGGCTCAGGGTCGATTCATCGCAGGGGCCTGCTGTGTTTTCTCCTACTTGTCTTGTTTGGAGCTTGTCTGGAGCTTGTCTGGAGCTTGTCTGGTTTACCTGGCTTGTTAACGTCAAATTTAGGGCGCAGAGGCTGGGGTATCAGTTTCCTCCTTACAGCCCTAAAGAGCCCCAGATTTTAAAATGCAAATTCATTGACAGTTTCTAGATAAATAGCTCTGCCTACCACAGCAGGAGGTAATTTATGCGGAATGGGGAATCAACAGAGTTGGAATTTCCATAAGCTGTCTTCAGGAGAGCTGGTTCCTCCTCACAGTGTATTTGTGTAACTAAGGCTACTACTTGAAGGCTTGTAAGAGGCCAAGAGGAGAAAGCTCTGCTTCTCTTAAATAACAGTGAAAATATCCTAGCTTTCCCAGAAGTGATGTAGGAGCATTTGTACTGTCAAATTATCAAAGTTAGGCAAGATGGGCTTGTTTGAGAATTATTAAAATATTGCAGAAAACTCACACGACAAAGCAATCTCTGTGTAGTATGATTTCATGGATTCATGCAAGACTGTGGCATGTAGTGTTCCATTCGCTGCTGCACCTCTGTCTGTATTGCATTCACATTCTTTTTGGATTAAGAGTAAAGAAAGATGAACATATTCGTGGGGGAAGATTACCCTCTTTGAGTCTGGCATGTGGCATTTTTAGCTGGCTGTTTTGATGCAGCCTTTTTGTTTCAGAAACATTATGGACTCGGATTTGAAAGCATCCCATTAAACTTACACAATCCTTAAACCATAAAGTGATGTGTGAGCCCAGAATCATCTTTCCGGAGAACTAGATTATTAACTTGATGTAAGGTGGGAGTGATGTGGCGCTCGGTGTTCGTTGGGATGAGGGATGGGTTAGGTGCTCTCTTAAAGATCAACTGCATAAAACCAAATTAAATTTTCCACACTGGCTTGTCCTAGGCACAGCTATCAATCATCCTAAGCAATCTTTAAGAATTTGAAGCATGTTGGATGAGCGGTGTCTCTCATATTCAGATTTTGCCTGCAAAGTTACAATGGTCATAATTGTAACTTTCCTATCCTAAAAAAATCACATATTGTCTGTATAATTTTTGTGATGAACAACTTTGCTACTATCTCTCCAGTGCCCTGGTTTTCCCCGGAACGGTTAGGAAATTGAACAGCTGGTTAACTGTGTAAAATCCCTGATTCCAAGGAAGTGTATCATACCAGATCATCCTGGATCATCTCTCTTCCGGAAAGTGTTTTCTTCCATCCAAATGTTACTTTCAGAACAACAGACAAAACCCAGGGCTCAGAAAGGTTGTTTTAAAAGATTTTGTGTTAGGTGGGAAATAACTCAGGCATGATCAAGTATGTGGTGAACTTTGTGGTGTGCCTAGAAAGAATGTTGACGTTCAGGGGTAGAGCATCAGGAAAAAGCCACATTCATGTTCGGTATTGTTCCAAGCTGGAGGCCCGTGGTTTAATTTCTTTGTTAAGACTCATCGAGCATCTGCTACCTGCCGAGCTCCAGAGTTAAATAAGACACAGACTGTGCTTTTGAGAAATTTGCCAACGTGTGAAGGCATTGACAGGTTCAAAGACAATCATAAAGCCAAGAAGAACACGGAAAATGTCGTGAGAGAGGAAGGGAGAGATGGGGAAATCGGAAGCAGTGGAGCACGTTCTGAGTGGGGATGTGAGACAATGTCTTTCTAAAGGGACACTTGGAGGCAGACAGCTGGGGCAGTGTGGGGTTTCCATAGACCAACTGTGGAGAGATGTTGTAGCCAGAGAGAACATTCCAGGACCACTTCTGAGGAAAAGCAGTGAGGAGGTTCAGGAGGTAGTGGACACAGCCCTCTCCTGGAAGGCCCTTGGAGAGAACCTAGAAGGATAAGCTGACAATGCGGTGACCATATGTCTGCTTTTCCCACGATAGCCCTATTTACACCTGATCTCCCAACAATTCTATTAATTACCACTGCTAATTCTTTCTCTCAAAAACATCTTGCTCCAGAGAGACAATGAATGATATGGATGGGCTGGTATTCTTGGTTACTGTTGTTAATTCAGCACATTTCTTCCATTCTAAAAGAACTGTTTTCATAATAACTACTAATTTAGTAGGATATGCATTTTTCTTTTTATGTTAATGGAGGAGAGAAGGAAATTGTATGTGATATGGTTTGAAATGTCTAAAGAAGGACCAATATCCAAAAATCTCTCCTGCAGAAATGCCTAAAATTCAAGAATACAGTTATACTAATAATGATAACCAACATGTGCAGATAGAGATTTATGCCAGGCACTATACTGTTTTTGCAAGTTTATTTAAATTATTTAATCTTGGCAACAACCCCAGAAGAAGCAGGGATGGTTTGTTATCACGTCCATCTGTTAGAAGGAAGAACAGAGGCTCACAGCGTAACTCAGGTCTTGAATGAGGTGGACCTAGGGAGTAACATAGGCAGAATGTGAACCCAGGAAATCTTCTTACCTAAAAGCCATGCTGCAGCCTGGTGAGGAAAATCACACAATTCCAGGGAGTGTGGTCTTAGGCTATGTTAACCGTGAAGATTATGAAAATGATGGCGTCTTTTAATTTACAAAGCAATTTTATATATTTTCTTATTTATTCCAAAAAGCAATGTATAGCAAACAGTTTCCCTATAGATACTCAGAGACGTTAAACACCTAACGAAGCTTCATATAGAAAAGCTGCCATTGAACTGGGCCCCAAATTCAGATTGTCAGATTTCAAGTTTCTTTCACACACAGTTCTACCTCAGTCTGCTTTCTGTGAGTAAATATGTTCAACGGATGTTTAAATGAGAGATGACCCCTGGCTCCTGGGGAAGTGGGTCAGGATTGGAAGGAGACATGTCTGAGGAAGGAGGCCCAAGGGCCAAGGGAAGGTCAGGTGCAGAGGACTGAAGGTTTTCACCTCACTTGTACTTCCCAGGGTTGTCCAGGATTGATCATGTCCTTGGGATTGATCAAGTTCCGTGGGAAGCTTCTAATCCCTAGGCTGATGATTGGAATGGTGAAATATGCTAAGACCTCACTGTTAGGGAGGAAAGCGAGGTGATTCTGGTGTTTATATTACCATGATCTTAAAAGTGCAACAAAGCAAAACATAATAGTTCTATATTTTACATCATGTATTTCTAACATTTTGGGGACAAATTGAGTTTTAGAGACATTCACATTTACCATTGTGTTTTCTACTTAAAAGTTACCCGATATTAAAATACTAACCATCATGATGTCTTTATGATGAATGCCACGACCCTCCCTGTGATTCATCTGTTTTGTGGATTTTGGAGCATCTCTCGGCTAAGGGGGTAATTTTCTTTCTAGGTGGCAATTTTATGATCATCTCCCAGTCAAACGCATTTCGTCTTTAAGTCATCCCCTACTCTAGAACTAGAAAGGTTCATAAAGATTTTTAAAAGAAGTTTGATTTTAATATTATAAGAAAATGGGCTCCTTGAAGGTAAAAGGCACTGTGGAGGGACATTGCCACCCACTCAGCGTGGCATCTACAAAGACTGTGTGATAGAGGCTGTGGAGGGACATGACCTCACACTTACATGGCATCTGCAAAGGCCAGGTGACAGAGGCTGTGGGAGGACACTGCCACCTACTTGGAGTGACATCTATGAAGGCTGGGTGACAGAGGCTGTGGAAGGATACTGCCACCCACTCAGTGTGGCATCTGCAAATGCTGGGTGACAGATGCTGTGGAAGGACAGTACCATCCACTCATCTATGAAGACTGGGTGACAGAGGCTGTGGAAAGACAATACCACTCACTCAGTGTGCCATCTACGAAGGCTGGGTGACAGAGGTTGTGGACTGACATTGACACCCAGTGGGTGTGGCTGGGTGACAGAGAATTTTAAAGCTAAAATCCTCTGAGGAAAGGCAAAATAACTAAAATAAAATAAAAAAAGAAGTCTCTGCTTTGAATTCTAACTTGGGTCAAGAAGACAATTCGATTTCTGAACTGGGTTCATATTTTCGGAACAAGGTGCACTGATCTGACCTATTTGGGTCAACTTTTACAGAACCATCTGTAGAGGCTCAAGTAGAGACAATTCTGCATTAGAATCTCTTTCTCCTTCTGACACAGGCTGGAGTAATTATTTTCATACTTGAGAAGCAGTTGCCAGACCATTTTGCCCATAGTAATTTGTCAAAATTAAAACTAACTGATGACTAGTTCTGACAAAATGCTAGTGAACCTACTCCCCATTCATTGCCACAGGCAGTGTAAATGAGTTAGGTTTTATGGAAGGAAACTGGGTGGTGTAACCAAAATCTGCCTGTAGAGCCTCAGGGATTAATTCAAAAAATAGAGAAAAACAATTGTAAAAAGTGATATTTGAAATGCTGTTAAAATTATGCAGGCAAAAATGTGGGAGTAGAAAATAAAATAATAAATACATTTGGTAGGCTAATAAACAATATAGAAAAGATAATTATGAAGTCTAGGTAATAGTATGTGGGAATACATTTGATGATACAAGAGTAAATTATAAAACAATATGCAACTTTGCTTCTGCTCTATTCATAGAGATAGGAAATTGAAAAGCAATTGATTGCAATTGCAGAATTACTCCATTAATGCCATTCTGATGATGTTTATGCCACAGACAATGACAACAGCAGTAGCGTAGGAAGTGATTCATGCACAGCCAAGATTAAGTGAAGGAAAGCCCAAAAGCCCACCCAGGAATCAGGCATAATCCCTAGAGAGCACCCAGGGAAAGAAACCTCCAGATGTGTCTCTTTGCAAGGTTTTGATTTTTCAGAGCTTTGATCTCTTGCTAATTTTGTCCTCTCATTTAAAAAGAAGAGTTGATGAGAGAAATAAAGCTGTTGTTGATAAGAATATGCCAATTAGATGCTCAGAAACTTGGTAGAATGAAGCACACTTTTTATGTTCTCATTCTTTGAGGGACAAAGCCTGGTCTATACAGATGCCCTGGCACAAACGCAGAAGCAGTCATCCACACAGATGCCATCATGGATGCCCACTGCACACAGACTACTGAAAACATAGGTGGATGTGTTTATCCTTACACAAATTAAATCAGTAGCCCTTCAGCTTAAATATATTGGTGTCACCTCATTGGCACTACTTTTATTTTCTGGCCATGAAAATCAGTACTTACCTAATTTTCTGGGGGACTTTTATTTATGTTAATTGTGGAAAAAGACTAGGTAACCATGCTTTGGGATGGGCTTCTCAGATATCCATCTCAGGATCCACAGAAAGAGAGGGGAAGAGATTGAAAGAAAAGAAAGCCCAGTTGAAAAAAATAAAACAAAATGTAGGAGAAGCCTGGGAAGGCAGGTATCTGTGCTCCTCTGTAAAAAAGAAATAATGGTGGGGAGCAGAAGATTGCCAGGGAACCCACATATGGAGGATGATTCCTTTTTACGCTTTTTCACATGACTCTGGGTGAGAATGTGAGGTTGGAGTTGCAATCCAGGCAGGCAAAGCTTGTCTAGCCTGGTAGATGCCCCCACCTTCAACTTGCAAGTTTAGCAGATGCCCATCGCTAGGTGGGCAAAGCCCTACCAATGAAGCGACCAGTCTATTTTCCCAAGGAGCTGCATGAGTTTCCATCCACTTCTCAGAAGACAGATTCCCCACAATGATGGTGGGCTTGGAAAACGATCATGCCAGCTAAAGAGAATGGTAATGTTCAGGCAATGATCCAGGAGGGGTAGGGAGCAAAATGCAATAAGAGTAAGTGGCAGGAGGGCTGCCCTTCTGTGTCTTGCATTTCAAATTTGCTTTGCTAAGCATTCTGAGAAATGACAAGGGAGAGTGGCTTGGACATGTGTCCTGTCTGAGTGGAGATGTTGGGACTGGAAGGTGCTTTGTGGGCTAGGTGCACTTTATACCTTGGTGGGGTTGGAAGTATGAGTGGCTCTCCGTCCTGAGAACTGCTCCTGCTACCCCTCAAGTTCTTGGCTCTTCTCCTGTTCAGTAACTCTCGCTGAGACAGTGGACCACTATGTGGCAGCAAACAGGACCTCACAGGGAAACATAATGAGACAGATGACAGGCAACCAATGAAGCAGCCTCTAGGAGGTCAGACAAAATCACTGCAAACCTAAAGACATAAAGTTAAAATAAATGTTATAATCATCTTCAGAAAGATAAGGGAGAATCTGGCATGTGCTGCATCCCATGCTGCACAGGGATTCAAAGACCTAAGGGGGAATGGTGGGGGATAAAGAAAGGCATACAGCAGATGTAGATAAGGCTGGGCTAGGCGGTCTGAAAAGCTGATGGTGTCAGTCTCTTCGGCCCCGTCCTTCCTCAGAGTGCTTTATTTTATATGTTCACAAAGCACATAGCAAAGGGAGGGTGCAGTTACCCAGAACAGCCTGTGGTTATAATTCTCATACTTCAGTTAACATACCTCAGCTAACAACTATCTTGCAGCAAGGTCAGTGAAAGCTGGCTATCTTATTCTAGGTCTGGCTGCTCTTCTTCAAGACATACACATTTCCCTATTATGGTTTTGCTTCTCTGAAGTTTGCCCGAAGTTTACAGCAGCCTTGATGCTGATCCCCCTAGAGGGGGTGGGCTACTCTGGCTCTCTACAGGAGACTGTTGGCAACATCAATTATGAACAAGTGTTCGTAAGGAAGAATCAAGTGGATACACTGACTAATCAAGGTATAAACATGAACATAATAAGAAAAGCTTCAATGGATTGATTCAGTGATCAAAGGGAGTCACTGCAGAGCCAATAATGAGCTGGAAAACTGGGATGACTGGGAAACTGGGAAGGAGTCCTCAAGTGATGAGAGCAATGAAAACAGAAGAGTACATCTGTCTACTAGGTGTCTTGGAAGAAAATAAAATAAAACATAGATGGAAGATCATATTGGAAGCACTAATAACCCAGTATTCCAAGATGTAAAGAAAAATACATCATTATAGAATGGGGAAAAGCTAAAAGCATTCCCCCTGAGAACTGGAAGAACACGGGATGCCCATTTCACCACTTCTATTTAACATAGTACTGGAAGTCCTAGCCAGAGCAATCAAGAAAGAGAAAGAAATAAAGGGCCTCCAAATCTGTAAAGAGGAAGTCAAACTGTCACTGTTTGCTGATGATATGATTGTATACCTAGAAAACCCTAGAGACTCATTCAAAAAGCTCTGAGAACTAGTGAATGAATTCAGCAAAGTTTCAGGATACACAATTAATGTGCACAAATTAGTAGCTCTGCTATACAACAACAGCAACCAGGCAGAGAATCAAGATCAAGAACTCAACCCCTTTCACAATATCTGGAAGAAAACAAAATGAAACAAAACCTTAGGATATACCTAACCAAGGACATGAGAGGCCTCTACAAGGAAAACTGCAAAACAGTGTTGAAAGAAATCGTAGACAACACAAACAAATGGAAACACATCCCATGCTCATGGAGGGGTAGACTCAATATTGTGAAAACGATTATACTTCCAAAACCAATCTACAAATTCAATGCAATTTCCATCAAAATATCACTACCATTCTTCACAGAACAATGTGTTGTCTTTTTTAAGAAAAACCTAAAATTCATATGGAACCAAAAAACAGCCCACATAGCTAAAGCAAAACTAAGCAAAAAGAACAAATCTGGAGGGATCACATTACCTGACTTTATATTATAAGGCCATAGCCACCAAAACAGCATGGTACTGGTATAAACATAGGCACATTGACCGATGGAACAGAACAGAGAACCCAGAAATCAAGTCAAATACTTGCAGCCTATGGATCTCTGACAAAGCAAACAAAAACATAAAGTGGGAAAAGGGTACCCTATTCAACAAATGGTGCTGGGATAATTTGCAAGCCACATGTAGAAGAATGAAACTGGATCCTCACCTCTCACCTTACATAAAAATCAACTCAAGATGGATCAAAGACTTAAATCTAAGACCTGAAAATGTGAATATTCTAAAAGAGAACATCAGAAAAACCCTTCTAAACATTAGCTTAGGCAAAGACTTCATGACCAAGAACCCCAAAGCAAATGCAATGAAAACAAAGATAAATTGATGGGATTTAATTAAGCTAAAAAACCTCTGCACAGCAAAAGAAATAATCAGCAGAGTTAACACACAATCCACAGAGTGGGAGAGAGTCTTCGCAATTTTTACATCTGACAAAAGACTAAGATCCAGAATCTACAAATAACTCAAACAAATCAGCAAGAAGAAAACAAACAGTCCCATCAAAAAGTGGGCTAAGGACATGAATAGACAATTCTCAAAGGAAGATAGATATACGAATGGCCAACAAGCATATGAAAAAATCCTCAACATCGCTAATTATCATGGAAATGCAAATTAAAGCCATAATGCAATACAATGTACATCAGTATAGAACGGGGAAAAGCTAAAAGCATTCCCCCTGAGAACGGGAAGAACACAAGCATGCCCACTTTCACCACTTCTTTTCAACATAGTACTGGAACCATTCCTGTAAGAATGGCCGTAAAAAACAAACACACAAACAAACAAACAAAACATAGATGTTGGTGAGGATGGGATGACAAGGGAACACTTTCACACTGTTGGTGGTTATGTAAACTCATACAACCACTATGGAAAACAGTGTAGAAATTCCTTAAAGAGCTAAAAGTAGATCTTCCATTTTTTCCAGCAATCCCACTTCTAGGTACTTACCCAGAATAAAAGAAGTCATTATACGAAAAAGATACTTGCAAAGGCATGTTTACAGCAAAAAAAATTTGCAATTGCAAAAATATGGAACCAGCCTAAATTTCCATCAATCAATGAGTGGATAAAGAAAGTGGGGTTTATAAATACAATGGAATACCACTCAGCCATAAAAAGGAATGAAATAGGCATTTGCAGCAACTTGGATGAAATTGGAAGCTATTATTCTAAGTGTAGTAACTCAGGAATGGAAAACCGAATATCATATGTTCTCACTCATAAACGGGAGCTAAGCTATGAGGATGCAAAGGCGTAAGAATGATACATTGTACTTTGGGGACTTGGGGGAAAGAGGGGATGGCAAGGGATAAAACGTTACCCATTGGGTACAGTGTACACTCTTTGGGTGATGGGTGCACCAAATCTCAGAAGTCATCACTAAATAACCTACTTATTCATGTAACCAAACCCTACCTGTTTCCCCAAAACCTATTGAAATAAATAAATACAAAATTAATAAAAAAGAAACATATAACAGTATAAAATCTCATAGAGAAGTCAGTGAGAAAGATAAATTAAAAACTCCAAAATAAAGCAAGAGCAACAAAATACAACTTGCACACATCCCAGGCATATTAATGTAAAGGTGTGATCAAAACAAAGGGATGATTATAACCTTTTTCAGAGAGAAAGAAATCTAGGAATAAATAAAAACCAGATTAATCTAAAAGTCTTAGTAGCATCACTGGATGCAAGAAGAAAATGGAATAAAGATCTTCAAGTGTTAAAGAAAAAGCTCCTATTTAAATTAATGATGGTGATATTAAAATATTGCTAGACATAGAAAGACTCATGTATTTGATTCTGTATAGATTCTATCTGTAAAACCTTTTAGAAGATCTATCCTAGTAGGAAGAGAAATAAAGCTAGAAGAAAACAATGAAAAATAGAGGATACAGGCAAGTAAAGTAATTGGTAAACATTACTGTTGTGCAATAAGCAATGGGTGCAAGAATAAATAAATACCCTCTTGCCATTGGGAGCAAAATGTAAATAATGCCAGTAGTTAGTCAGGGGTAGGTGGGATGTGACATCTGGTGGGAGGTGAGTGAATCGTTGGATCCCTTTTTTTTGTATTAAAAAAAAAACATAGATTTTGATAAGCTGCAGAGATTTGTATAGAGAAATAACGGAAAGTATGGCCTAAATTATTTCAGGGTGAGCACCAGAAAAACAGAAATGGGGCCTGTAATTTTCAAACCAGCAGAAGATAAATTTATATTAAAAAAAGCAAGATAAGAAAAGAGAGGACAAGAAACCAAACAATTAAGCATGGTAAGTGGAAAACATAAAATAAGATGGCTGAAATATGTCCTGATATAACTAGAAGAACAACACACTTAAGTGGGTTAAATACCTACAGTATTTGAGGTGTGTAGATTGAATTTTGAAAAAAAATCAGTTTGTATTATAAGAAATCACGGTTTACAACAAAAAAATTAGAAAGCTTCAGTAAAGGGATGCAAAGAATATACATTTGAAGTAAAAGCCAATGCAACAACTTCAATACCAGACAGAGGCAAAATTTTAAAGTGAAATATGTCATGAATAAAATATAGAGATTTGCATCTAGAGCTAAGAAACTACTCAAAACTGGTGTTTGTTTCTGCTTAATGTAAATAATCAAGACAAAAAAAAAGTCGTGAAGCTATGAAACCTAATAATGTGATCTCAAAATATTTAAGAACTGGCGGGGTTATATGGAGGAATAGAGAAATATACACCTGTCATTAGAACTAACCCCTATTTTAACTTGGTAGATCAATTTGATTTAGTAAGCCATACTAGAATCCCTCATTATCAAATTAAAAAAAAAAAGAAAAGAAAACAGCAACAAGAAAAAAATGGGCTAATAAAATTAAAACCTGAAAAGATTTAACGTAGACAAAGCTCTGGCAAAATGGGCCTATTACTCGATGAAGTAATAAGAAAGAATGTACAAATAAAAAATGTGCTGATTGACTAAGAAGAAATAATTCCCAATAATGCTTGTGGGCTATTGGTAGTAACGTTCTCCTGCACACCTGCCAGAAGTAAACACTGGCACAGCCACTTTGGAAAGCAATCTGGCAGTGCTTAGTGAAGCTGGGTATATAGATATACACAAAGTAACTCTGCTTCTCTTTTTATATTTGCCAAGAAATCTGCTCAGACATCCAAGAAGGCATGGTCTCTATAGCCAAGAATTGGAGGAGTCTTGGTGCTCAACAGTAGGGGAATGGATAAATAGGGTGGAGTGTGTGCAGAGAATGTGATGCCATGCAGAGATGTATTGCATAATCACCATGTAAATAAGTTAAAACACAACCAACAACACTACTGTATAAATGAACATATAAAGATACATACATGGGAGGTAGATTGGGAAAATAATAAATAGCTATTTTGAATAGTGCTGCAGTAAACATGGACATGTAAATACTATTTAGCCATAAAAAAGGGTGAAATTCTGTTATTTGCAGCAACATGAATGAGCTTGGAGGACATTACGTTAAGTGAAATAAGCCAGGCACAGAAAGGTAAACACTACAGTTTCTCACTTATATGTGAAAGCTTAAAAATTTGGTCTCATAGAAGTAGAAAGTAGGATAGTGGTTTTCACAGCTGGGGCTGCATAGTGGGAGTAAGGAAAGACAAAAATTAGTTAATGGGTATGAAATCCAGCTGGACAGCAGGAATAAGTTCTAGTGTTCTATGGCATTATAGGGTGACTACAATAAACAACAATTTCTTGTATATTTCAAAATAGCTAGAAGAGCATATTTTAAAAAATTTATTTATTTTACTTTAAGTTCTGTGATACATGTGCAGAATGTGCAGGTTTGTTACATAGGTATCCATGTGCCATAGTGGTGTGCTTCACCTATCAGCCTGTCATCTAGGTTTTAAGCCTCACATGCATTAGGTATTTGTCCTAATGCTCTCCCGACTTGCCCCCGCCACCCCACCATGCCTCAATAGGCCCTGGCATGTATTGTTCCCCTCCCTGTGTCCATGTGTTCTCACTGTTCAACTCCTACTTATGAGTGAGTACATGTGGTGTTTGGCTTTCTGTTCCTGCGTTAGTTTGCTAAGAATGATGACTTCCAGCTTCATTCATGTCCCTGCAAAAGACATGAACTCGTTCTTTTTTATGGCTGCATAGTATTCCATGGTGTATATGTACCACATTTTTTTAAATCCAGTCTATCATTGATTTGGGTTGGTTCCAAATCTTTGCTCTTGTAAATAGTGCTACAATAAACATCCGTGTGCATGTGTCTTTATAGTAGAATGGTTTATAGTTCTTTGGGTATATACTCAGTAATGGAGTTGCTGGGTCAAATGGTATTTCTGGTTCTAGATCCTTGAGGAATGGCCACACTGTCTTCCACAATGGTTGAACTAATTTACACTCCCACCAACAGTGTAAAAGCGTTCCTATTGCCCCACAGCTTCACCAACATCTGTTTCCTGACTTTTTAATAACGACCTTTCTGACTGCCATGAGGTGGAATCTCATTGTGGTTTTGATGTGCATTTCTCTAATGATCAGTGATGATGAGTTTTTTTCACGTTTTTTGGCCACATAAATGTCTTTTGAGAAGTGTCTTTTCATACACTTAGCCCACTTTTTGATGGTTTTTTTTTTTTTCTTGTAAATTTGTTTTAGTTCCTTGTAGATTCTGGATATTAGACCTTTGTCAGATGGGTAGCTTGCAAAATTTTTCTTCCATTCTGTAGGTTGCCTGTTCACTCTGATGATAGTTTCTTTTGCAGTGCAGAAGCTCTTTAGTTTAATTAAATCCTATTTCAATTTTGGCTTTTGTTGCAATTGCTTTTGGTGTTTTAGTCATGAAGTCTTTGCCCATGACAAAGTCCTGATGTCCTGATGGCATAGCCTAGGTTTTCTTCTGGGGTTTTATGGTTTTGGGTTTTACATTTAAGTCTTTAACCCATTTTGAGTTAATTTTTGCATAAGGCTTAAGGAAAACACCCAGTTTCATTTTTCTGCATATGGCTAGCCAGCTATTGCAGCACCATTTATCAAAAAGGGAATCCTTTCCCCATTGGTTGTCTTTGTCAGGTTTGTTGAAGATCAGATGGTTGTAGACGTGTGGTGTTTTTCTGAGGTCTCTGTTCTGTTCCATTGGTCTATATATCTGTTTTGGTACCAGTACCATGCTGTTTTGTTACTGTAGTCTTGTAGTATGGTTTGAAGTCAGGTAGCATGATGCCTCCAGTTTTGTTCTTTTTGCTTAGGATTGTCTTGGCTGTACAGGCTCTTTTTTGGTTTCATGTGAAATTTAAAGTAGTTTTTTCTAATTCTGTGAAGAAAGTCAATGGTAGCTTGATGAGAATAGCATTGAATCTATAAATTACTTTGGGCAGTATGGCTATTTTCATGATATTGGTTCTTTCTATTCATGAGCAAGGAATGTTTTTCTATTCGTTTGTGTCCTCTCTTATTTCCTTGAGCAGTGATTTGTAGTTCTTCTTGAAGAGGTCCTTCACATCCCTTGTCAGCTGTATTCTTAGGTATTTTATTCTCTTTGTAGCAATTGTGAATGGGAGTTCATTCACGATTTGGCTCTCTGCTTATTTTTGGTGTATAAAAATGTTTGTAATTTTTGCACATTGATTTTGCATCCTGAGACTTTGCTGAAGTTGCTTATCAGCTGAAGGTGTCTTTGGGCTGAGACGATGGGGTTTTTCAAATACAGAATCATGTCATATCTAACAGAGACAGTTTGACTTCCTTGAAGAGAATATTTTGAATATTCCCAACACAAAGAAATGATAGATATTTGAAGTGGTGGATATATTAATTGCCTTGATTTGATCATTATACATTTTAAACATGTATCAGAATATTCACAATGTACTTAGTACATGTGTGCAATTATTATGTGTCAATTAAAATAATAATAAAAGCAAAACAAAAAAAGATAAGTGATTGAGCTCAGGTTTATTCTATGAATCCCTGAATATAATCTTGGAGATACTAAAATCTGCCTATTTCTTTATCCTCCAGCCTTTAGACTTTTTCAGAGTGCTTCAGTCTCCTATTGCTTCTATACCATTATCAGTTAATTTAACAACAGTAAGAACAGAACACCCAAATACCTAGAAAAGAATCTTCAAATAGGATTGCAATCTTCTCTTACTTGAACAAGTTCTCTTACTTTGGGCACCTGGGACTGATGCACACAGCTGTGGAGATGGTAGTAAGGCTCTTTGTTAGAGCTCTTGTGGCCGTCTGGAGATGACCATGCTGCCTTGGCCATGGCCTGCTCTTGTCCTTTGAGAGCTGGGATGTGGGGAAAAGGGGATGCATTTCCTCCTCACCACTAGCTCCAAGGGCCAACGTGCAGCACTTGCTGGTTTGGGACATGCTCCATTTAATTTTTCCAGTTCTACTGAAAATTGTGCTTGAAAATGAGATTGAAACAAGTTTAGAGACCACTCCCCACTTCCGCCCCAACCAAAGTGTTTGCTTATTGGGTGATTTTTAGCACAATGGCATATTTGTATGAAAATATGTTAGACATGCTTTAATGGAAGCCTAGAATTTCTGAAATAAACAGTTTTTCTTTTCTTTTTTTTAACAATAGGCAATATATAATCAGTAACCTTAATTTATGCAAACCCAGAAGCAACTCATGTCATGACAACCTACATTTTCCTGTCCAACCTGGAGGGTATTGGATCTGTCTGTTGAGACATGATTTTGCATTTCAGAGCAGGGTTTATCCCAAAGGAATTCTGGTGCAACAAAGGAGAATTACTCAGACTTAAGTGAAAAGCTGAGCTCCTGTAAATGGCACGTTCTTTCAGACGATAGGGAGATCAGATGATGCTCACATTAACTCTTGGGCTTGAATCCTGGCTGGGCCACTTGTTGGCTGTGTGACATCAAGAAAGCTAATCACTGTTCTGCACTTGGATTTTCTCATCTACAAAATGGGAATAATCATGGGACTTACTTCGTAGAGGTGTTGTGAGGATATTGAATGAGTATACGTAAAGCATTTAGAACAACGCTTGGCGTACAATAAGCACTTAATTCGTATGACCTATTCTCCTTTTAAATTACTTTTATTATTATTTTTCAGGAGATATAGTCCATGTTTTGGCAGGGACAGGAGAACTGCACAATGGGTTATGTGAAATGTGCTTTATTCCCATTTAGATGCATGTATCAGGCGTCTGTTAATTTTGACTGCTTTCATTCTGAGTAGTTTCCATTGTATGAATGTTTATCATTCATCAATTGAAGGATATTTGAGTTGCTTTCAGTTTTGTCAACTCTAAGTCAAGCCACTTATATCGGGGTTCATACAGTGACTAACAGGGACCAAGAATGTCAGTAAGTTTCTCTATGAAGAAAATCACCACCAGGTGGTTGAACTTGGCCATGACATAAGCATTCCTTTGGTTGGTTTTTCTGTGCTGATCACCTGGCAATAAAAACCCCCACCCACCCCTCAAGCATGACCTTCAGCTCTGCCATGATGCCCAGCTGTATTCTCATTATCCAGTATTTTATGGGTCGTTTAAGAAGTCATCCAGTTTGATGGTCTTCTAGTTTATGTCAATCTAAATGTGAAATAAGGACAAAAAGAGAAGGAGTGAATTAAACTATATCATTACAATTTTGCAAGTTTCCAATTGATGAATGTTTTACCGTTAAGATTTCCTGCTTCATTTTCTCGCCTTGCTAAAAATCAGTACCCGTGTGGGTTATAAAGTGAATTTTTTCATTTTTATTTGTAATGGAGATTTAAAAATTCTTAATATTCTCCACTTTGACTAACACCGTTTTGTGAATATTTTAGTAAGAGCTTTCTTTTCAAAGTTACTTTACAAAGAAATGCTTTAACATTTTCATTAACATGAACAGAATTTTAGTGGCAGAAACCAGTCATTGTATATTAGAGTTGCCAGTTTCTGTGTGTAGACTTAGAGATGTGAGACTTATTAAAAAGTGCAGTATCAAATGTTTCAGGGTTTTTAAAATTACTTTTTACTGATGATCATTTTAGTATACGTTATACAGTGTTCTATTTCTGTGGCCCAGTACTTGGGTCTTCTGTGCATTTGTGGTCTATATATTTTTATAGACTTTATTTTTTAGAAAAGTTTTAGGTTCACAGCAAAACTGAATGAAAGTTACAGAGATTTCTCCCTGCCTCACACAGGCATAGCCTCCTCTACTGGGGTCAATCCCATTCAGAATGGTTTGTTATCATTGATCAACCTACACAGACTCAGTTATCCCAATTATCACCCTGTACTAACTCAATTATGACCCAAAGTCCACAGTTTAAATTAGGGTTTCCTTTTGGCTTTGCACATTCTTTGGATTTGAACAAATGCGTATGACATATATTCGCCGTTATGATGTCATACAGAATAGTTTCACTGCCATAAAAATTCTCTGTGCTCTGCCTATTTATCCCTCCCTCTCCTCAACCACTGGCAAGCACCGGTCTTTTTACTGTCTCCACTATTTTGCCTTTTTCAGAAGGTGGGGTAGTTGGAATCATACCTTACGCAGCCTTTTCAGACTGGCTTCTTTCACTTAGTAGTATGCATTGATGGTTCCTCCATGTTTTTTCATGGCTTGATAGCACATGTCTTTTCAGCCCTGAGTAATATTTTATTTTCTAGATGCATCACAGTTTACTTATTCACTCGCCTACTGAAGGACAGCTTGGTAGCTTCTTCCAAGTTCTGTAAATTATTAATAAAGCTGCTATAAACATCTGTGTGCAGTTTTTTTTGTGTGTATGTGGACATAATGACCTTGATATTTTTTAACACGTACCAAATGAATTTCTCAACTCATTGTAATCAGCAAGGAGGATGGGCCTGATAGGGTTGGGGAGAGATGATGAAAGGGGCCCTCTGCTTGTTTTAACTCTCATCTTTTCACATGGTACAAACCAGCTTTGCTGAGTTCCTTTCACATTTGCTGAGATTCTCAGAGCAACATAACAAGCTTTTGAGGCATCCTTATATTTTACCCCAGAGGAGATACTGGCCATCTGTACCCTCTCAGTTTCTAAGAAATGTGTGCAGTCCAAGCCAGTTAAAAGAGGTTTATAGGAAAAGTTTGGGCCCCTCCAGCAAGCACAAGGCAAATGTATCCAAGGTGCACTGTGGATCTTGAGCTTATTTATCTTATAGGAGGTGCAGTTTCTCTCTGGCATTGCTGGGAATGGTGAGACCTTGGGGTAGCTCTCCAAAAGATGGTGGTCTGTTGAGTGCTCTCACTGAACTAGGCAGCTCCCTGAGGGAAACTGTTCTCTAGAAAGTGGTATTCTCAGAGCTGGCTTTCCAGGGCTTTGTACAGTATTTGTAGAATTTAATTGATTTAAGCTTGTTATTAAAAGAAACCAGCACAAATGCTTTGGAATCTCTTAAATTCACTGAGCAAGCTTTATTCCTATTATATTAGTCTGTTCTCACACTTGTAATAAAGACAAACCGAAGACTGGGTAATTTATAAAGAAAAAGAGGCTTAATGGACTCACAAGTTCACATGGGTGGGGAAGCCTCACGATCGTGGCAGAAGGTGAAGGAGAAGCAAAGGCATGTCTTACATGGCGGCAGGCAAGAGCATGTGCGGGGGAACTCCCCTTTGTAAAGCCATCAGATCTTATTCACTATGATGAGAACAGCAAGAGCAAAACCCGCTCCCGTGATTCAATTACCTCCCACTGGGTTCCTTCCACAACATGTGGAAATTGTTACAAATCAAGTTGAGATTTTCATGGAGGCACAGAGGCAAACTATATCACCTATGTATCACTCCTGATCTTCTGACAAAACACAGGATATCCTAACGAGACCATGTCATCTTCATACCTTGCCTTTAGTGTGCCACTGAGGAAGGACCTGTGTACTCGACCCTTCCCAAATGTTGTTTCTTAGGGTCTGCTTCTCTCAGCCTCCCAATGGAAGTGAGTATTTTAACCTGAAATTTCCTGCCTTGAAACTCTGTCCCAAGCCAGAAAAGGGTCAATTTCCTGGAAAGAGTTGTTGTGCTACTTCCTCTTTAACCCCTCCACCCTACTCTCCCCCTTGACAATCACTGGTATGTTTTCTTTCCCTGTAGTTTTTTCTTTTGTGTCATATACATTGAGCATCATTTACATTCAGTTATGCAGTTTACAGTCTTTGGGGTTTTGTTTCTTTCACTTAGCAGAACGCATTTGAGATTCACTTCTGTGGTTGTATGTATCAGTGGTTCTTTCTTTTCTTTTTTTTTTTTTTTTAAAAAAAAGGAAGAGTGGCTCTTTTCTTTTTTAAAAGTTTCTGAGTACTATTCCATTTTGTGAATGTACCAAAGTTTGTTTATCTGTTCACCAGCTGAAGGCCGTTTGGGTCATTTCCAGTTCTGATGATTATGAATTAAGCCACTATAAACAATCACATGCAAGATTTGTTGTGAACATTAGTTTTCATTTTGCTTGGGTAAATACCTATGAGTGGGATTGTTGAGTTATATGCTATGTGCATATTTAACTTTGTAACACACTGTCAAATGATACTCTAAAGTGTTCATAAGTTTTTGCATTTCCACCAGCTATATATGAGAGTTCTAGTTGCCTTGTATGCCTCGAGCAGTTTGTATGGTTAGTTTAAAATGTTTTTATTTTTAAATTTTAGCTCTTCTAGTGTGTAATGATATCTCATGTGGTTTTAATTTGCTTTTTTCAATAAATGATGTGAACATTTTTTGTGTGCTTATTTTCCATCCACATATCTTTGATAAAGCGTCTATACAAAGCGTTTTCTGTTTTTTATTTGTGTTGAGTTTTGAAAGTTATTTCTTCTCTTTGCAAGTTCTTTTTCAAATATATTCTTTGAGAGTATTTTCTTCACAGTTGCAGCTTGCTTTTTAAACATTCTACTAAGTGTCCTTCAAAGAGAAGGAGATTTTACTTTCAATGCAGACCAACTGTTCGACTTGTTTCTTATATGTGTTTGTCTTCAAAAGCTTTTAAAAATTTATTCTCATTTTTTAAAACTTTTATTTTAGATCCAGGGGTACACATGTAGGTTTGTTCTATAGGTAAATTTGTGTTATGGGGGTTTGTTGTACACATTATTTCATTATCCAGCTATGAAGCCTAGTACCTAATAGTTATTTATTCTGATCCTCTTCCTTTTCCCATCCTCCACCTTCAAGTAGGCCCCAGTATCTGTTGTTCCCTTCTTTGTGTCCATTTGTTCTCATCATTTAGCTCCCCCTTATAAGTGAGAACAAGTGGTATTTGGTTTTCTGCACCTGCATTAGTTTGCTAAGGAGAATGGCCTCCAGCTCCATCCAGGTCGTTTTTCATGGCTGTATAGTATTCCAAGGTGTACATGTATCACATTTTCTTTGTCCAAACTGTCATTGATGGGCATTTTGGTTGATTCCATGTCATTGCTATTGTGAATAGTGTTGCAATGAACATATGCATGTATGTGTCTTTACGATGAAATAATTTATATTCCTCTGGGTATATACCCAGAAATGGGATTGCTGGGTCAAATGGTAGTTTTGTGTTAGTTCTTTGAGGAATCACCGCACTACTTTCCATAATGGTTGAACTAATTTACACCCCACCAACAGTGTGTAAGTGTTCTCTTTTCTCCGCAATCTCACCAGCATCTGTTATTTTTTGACTTTTAAATATAGCCATTCTGGCAAATGGTATCTCATGGTGGTTTTGATTTGCATTTCTCTAATGATTGGTCTTATTGAGCTTTTTTTCATATGCTTGTTTGCTGCATGTATCTCTTTTTTTGAGAAGTGTTTGTTCATGTTCTTTGTCCACTTTCTAAATTTTTTTTTGTAAATTTTAAAATTTTCTTATAGATGCTGGATATTAGACCTTTGTCAGATGCATAGATTGCAAATATTTTCTCCTATTTTGTATGTTGTCTCTTTACTCTGTTGATAGTTTATCTTGATGTGTAGAAGCTCTTTAGTTTAATTAGATTCCATTTGCCAATTTTGGCTTTTGTTGAGATTGGTTTTGCCTTCATCATGAAATCTTTGCCAGTTCCTATGTCACGAATAGTATTGCCTGGGTTGTCTTCCAGGGTTGTTATAGTTTTGGGTTTTACATTTAAGTCCTTAATCCACCTTGAGTTGGTTTGTGCATACGGTGTAAGGAAGGGGTCCTGTTTCAATCTTTGGTATATGGCTAGTCAGTTATCCCAGCACCATTTATTGAACGGGAATCCTTTCCCCATTGCTTGCTTTTGTCAAGTTTGTTGAAGATCAGATAGTTGTAGGTGTCTGATCTTATTTCTGGGCTGTCAATTTTGTTCCATTGGTCTATATGTCTGTTTTTGTACCAGTACCTGCTTTGGTTATGGTTGCACTATAGTATAGTTTGAAGTGGGGCAGTGTGATGACTCTGGCTCTGTTCTTTATGTTTAGCATTGCCTTGGCTATTTGGGCTCTTTCTTGGTTTCATATACATTTGAAAATAGTTATTTCTAGTTCTGTTAAGAATGTCAAGGGCAGTGTGTATGACCATTTTAATGATACTGGTTCTTCCTATCCATGAGCATGGAATGCTTTTCCATTTGTTTGTGTCATCTCTGATTTCTTTGAGCAGTGTTTTGTAATTCTTATTGTGGAGATGTTACATCTTCCTAGTTATATATATTCTTAGATATTTTATTCCTTTTGTGGCTACTGTCAATGAGACTGTGTTCCAGATTTAGCCCTCAGCTTGATTTTTGTTGATGTGTAGGAAGGCTAGTGATTTTTGTGCATTAATTTTGTATGTTGTTTATCAGCATAAGGAGCTTTTGGGCCAAGACTCTGGGGTTTTCTAGATATAGGATCGTGTCGTCTGCAAACAGGGATAATTTAAATTCTCTCTTTCTACTTGGATGCCCTTAATTTCTTTCTCTTGCCTGATTGCTCTGGTTGGGAATTCCAATACTATGTTGAATAAGAATAGTGAGAGAGGGCATTCCTTTTTCGTGCTGGTTGTCAAGGGGAATGCTTCCAGCTTTTGCCCATTCAGTATGATGTTAGCAGTGAGTTTGTCCTAAATGGCTCTTGTTATTTTGAGGCATGTTCCTTCGAAGCCTAGTTTATTGAGAGTTTTTAACATGAAGAAATGTTGAATTTTATTGAAACCCTTTTCTGCATCTATTGAGATAATCATGTGATTTTTGTCTTTAGTTCTGCTTATGCGATAAATCTTATTTGTTGATTTGTGTATGTTGAACCAAACTTACATCCCAGGGATAAAGCCTACGTGGTCATGATGGGTTAGCTTTTGGCTGTGCTGTTAGATTTGGTTTGCAAGTATTTTGTTGAGAATTTTTGCATCAATGTTCATCAAGGATATTGGTCCAAAGTTGTTGTTTTTTTTTTTTTTTTTTTTTTTTGTGTGTGTGTGTGTGTGTGTGTGTGTGTGTGTGTGTGCCTGTGCATGCGTGTATTGTCTGCCAGGTTTTGGTATCAGGATGATGCTGGCTTCATATAGTGAGTTGGGGAAGAGTTCTGTGATAGTTAATACTGAGTGTTAACTTGATTGGATTGATCAATACAAAGTATTGATCCTGGGTGTGTCTGTGAGGGTGTTGCCAAAGGAGATTAATATTTGAGTGAATGGTATGGGAAAGGCAGACCCAACCTTAATCTTGGTGGGCACCATCTAATCAGTTGCCAGCATGGCTAGAACATAAGGAGGCAGAAAAACTTGAAAAGAGAGACTAGCCTAGCCTCCCAGCCTACATCTTTCTTCCTTGCTGGATGCTTTCTGCCCTCGAATATCAGACTCCAAGTTCTTCAGTTTTGGAATTCGGACTGGCTTTCTTTGCTCCTCACCATTTATAAATGATGTGAGGCGTAGGTCAGTTTATTTATTTATTTGCATATATATGCCAATTGTTCTAACACTATTTGTTGCAGAGACTCTTCTCATCAAATTATCCTTGCAACTTTGTTGAAAGTCATTTGTTTATGTATGTGTGGGGTCTGTCTTAGCACCCTCTGTTCTTTTCCATTGATTTATATGTCTACCCTATCATTAACACCACATTATCATGATTAAAGTAGCTTTATAATAAGTCTTGAAATCAGGCCATGGTGAGTTTTTAAAAGTGGTTCTTCTTTATTTTTCAAAATTGTTTTTACTATTCTAGTTATTTTGCCTTTATGAATACATTTTATAATCAGCTTATCAGTTTCAACAAAAAATTCTGCTGCTGCATTTTTGATTGAGATTGCATTGAATCTATAGATCAATTTGAGAAAGAATTGACAAGAATATTAAATCTTCTAATCAATGAACATGGTGTATCTTTCCAGTTATTCAGGAACTTTTTTCTCCCTTGGTATTTTGTGGTTTTCAGCATAGAAATCTTGCAAATCTTCTGTTATATGTAAAACTAATATTTCTTTTCTGGTGCTATAGTAAATGGTAGACTTTTAGGTTAATCAATGTGTTTAATTTGTTTCTATGCTCATCATTGTTTGTGAAACTCTTTTTCTTCATCCTAAGTTGACTTTCCTACTTTAAATTTCCATCTCTCTCTCTGTAAATGTAATTAGAATCATATTGTACACATTATTTCAAGAACTTTCACCTTATAATAAGCTTCATTTTCACAGTTGCCATCCTTTGAGAACATGCAACCATTTAGTTACATAGAACTTTGAGGTTTTAACTATTAGTAAAGACAGTGAACATCTTTGTATATATGGTTTTTAAATAAAAGACTACTAATATCTTTTTTAAAAATATTGTTTCTTATTGAAAAAATGTTGATGGCAAAAAAGTTGAAGGGAAAATTAGTAATATAACTAGTCATAAATATGTAGTATACTTAGAGTTCAAAAATGTTGAATGATATTAGAAGGCAGGTTGAAATATAAATTATCTGTATACATGTTCATTTCTACTATTTCTAAGTCCTGTTGACCAGAGGAGAGTGGTGTAGTGTTTCTACTTGATTTTCCAATTAATTTTTATGCTGTGGGTATCGATAGTGTGTAGTGTCCATTATGTGACTATCCTGCAATGCATTTATCTCTTCCACTTTTGATGAAGATAATGATATTTGATTTGCTGCCATTACAATCATTGCTCCAGCAAGCACCATTTGTGCATGTTCCTATGTTCAGGTGTGAGGATTTTTCTCCAGTGTATTTTTTTTTTTTGCCAGCCCCATCCTTTGAAACTTTGTGTCATTTTTTAGGAGTGCCTTGTGAACAGAATATGGCTATTTCTTTTAAATCAATATAATAATCTATCTTTCAGTAGGCAGCTTCAGTCCCAGTATGGGCTGTAGCAGGTACTTCTGCCACTGTCCATCCCCTCTGCCCATGTGAGTTTTTCTGTACCCAGATACTGACATCTCTCTCTACAGTGGTGGTGTCAGCTTTCCTTTTTGCATGGGGACATTCTCAGGTGCTGCAGAAACTTGTTCTGCCATGGACAAGTTCATTGTGAAGTCAGGAGATTTCACGGGGAGCCACAGGGAGGCAACCACGGTAGTCGTGGGTCAGTGCATGAACACCGCCCCAATCTGATGGGTGATTCTGCAGCTTGTTTCTCACAGTTTCAGAGGGACCACTCCTTGAGACTGAGCCACAGATGCCCCAAGTGCTAACCAGCTCATTGGTGCACCTTAATTAGGTTGATCACACTTCCGTTTTCTCAACATGTATGTTGGAATCATCACCCAAATAAACAACCTGTGCCCAAGTCCTCGTCTCAGGTCTGCTCTGGAGTCCACACTAACATTGTTTGATTATAAGTATTAACTTCTATTTTTGTGTTTTCTGTTTACCTTGTTTTTAAGAAATCCTTCCCATGTTTCTGTCTTTTACTGGATTAATTTAGTTTTCTTTGGTTCATTCATTCTTCTGGCTTGGCAACTATAGATTATCTTTCTATTCCTTCAATGGTTTTTTTTTTTTTTTTTTTTTTAGCTTTTTAAGATATACACATCAATATAAAAATTTCTAATACAGTCTAAATTTATTCTTATTTATTTATTTATTTTTTCATTTAATGCCAGTGGCTTTATTTCTGACATATGAGATGTGCCTTTTCAAAAACAACTGGCAAAAATGTTTCACACAATCAAATGGTATACAAATGCATCTACCAACAAATAGATTAAAGAGAGAAGACAGCATTAAAATAGAAGCAGATGACCAAATTAGGAAGGCTGAATTGAATGGAGCAAAGTGACCATCTTGCTTAGGCAATGGAGTTCCTAGAAATCATAATGTACCTCATAAAACAGAATTGCTATTACTTTAAATTGTAAAAAAGCAAGCCATGTTGAATCATATATCAACTTATATGCAATTTTAGTAGAGACTAGAATTGCAGGAACAGACAGTTTAAATTAATTGGTTCTTAGTATTCAGTAAAGTCTATTCATTAAATGAGTGCTTTCAAAATATAATAGGCATATTGTAGGTGGAATATTGACCATTTTAGTGGCACATAGATATATATGTTAATGGTTATTTGTGTATTTTAATGAATTTTAGAGAAAATATAACTAACATGCAAGCTCTGTGACATCACAAATCTTACTACTTTGAGTAAGGCTGAAACAGAGATATCTGAGAGTAAAAAATGAACTGATTTGAAGAACACTGATATAAATAGTGGTACATGTAGTACATTGTTATGGAAAAAGCATAAAGGTAAAACTGGGATAAATGAGGTTAGGGAAGCCCAACACCAGTTAAATTTCTAGAAAAAAACAAACCATTTGATGGTTTGTTTATTTTGGGGTGGAACATCTGAGTCCAGATCCAGTGGATTAGATAGAAGTGATGGATTATCTGCTATAGAGTTTTCTGGCTCTCATCAAGTCTTGATTTTCCTACTAGAGCAAGTCGTGGGGGCTAACCCAGTTGTCAAGTTAGTAGAGAGGCCACATGATGAACTGTTGTCCTCCAGCTCAGGAGCCCTGAGTTCTGGCCCCAGTGTTGGCATTGAGTCACTATGTGACTTTGGGCAAGTTCTTTCTCCTAGAGTCCTCATTCCTTATGTGCAGAGTTTGGACTGAGCCAATAGTTTTCATACTATATTCCTTAAAACTAGGGTTCCTTGCTTTCTGATTATTTAGGATAGTCCCAGTTTACACCTGCTGTTGCAGCATAATTGTTAACAGGGTCTCCTTATATGCTCAAAAGTGTTTCAGTTTTTTAAAAAATATTTTATTGCATTTTAGGTTTTGGGGTACATGTGAAGAACATGCAGGATTGTTGCATAGGTACATACATGGCAATGTGGTTTGCTGCCTTCCTCTCCATCACCTATATCTGGCATTTCTCCCCATGTTATCCCTCTCCAACTCCCCACCCCCTGATGTCCCTCCCCTAGTTTCCCCCAACAGACCTCAGTGTGTGATGCTTCCCTCCCTGTGTCTATGTGTTCTCTTTGTTCAACACCTGCCTATGAGTGAGAACACGTGGGGTTTGATTTTCTGTTCTTGTGTCAGTTTGCTGAGAATGATGGTTTCCAGGTTCATCCATGTCCCTACAAAGGACACGAACTCATCTTTTTTTATGGCTGAATAGTATTCCATGGTGTATATATGCCACATTTTCCCTGTCCAGTCTATCATCAATGGGCATTTGGGTTGGGTTTCCTAAAAAATACAATGATTTCAGTGTGCCTTAACTTTCCCTCCACTGATTTCCGAATTATTCTTCTCTTCATATTCCTTTTCATTTTTGTCAATATTTTCTTCCTCTAATTTTAAAAATGCTTAAACGTTAATTTGGTCAGCCAACTTATTTCATCAACTTCTATGCTTCTCATTGTTTTTTGAATACCAATAGTTCATCTAACATTTATTTTTATGTTTTTAAAATACATACTTTATACAATGTGCAAAAATCACAAGCATTCCTATACACCAATAACAGACTCAAAGAGAGCCAAATAAAGAACAAACTGCCATTCACAATTGCTACAAAGAGAATAAAATACCTAGGAATACAACTAACAAGGAATGTAAAGGAACTCTTCAAGGAGAACTACAAACCACTGCTCAACGAAATAAGAGAGGACACAAACAGATGGAAAGACATTCCATGCTCATGGTTAGGAAGAATCAATATCGTGAAAATGGCCATACTGCCCAAAGTAATTTACAGATTCAACGCTATCCCCATCAAGCTACCAATGACCTTCTTCACAGAACTGGAAAAACCACCTTAAACTTCATATGGAACCAAAAGAGAGCCCGCATAGCCAAGTCAATTCTAAGCAAAAAGAAGAAAGCGGAAGGCATCACACTACTGGACATCAAACTACACTACAAGGTTACAGTAATCAAAACAGCATGGTACTGGTACCAAAACAGAGATATAGACCAATGGAACAGAACAGAGGGATCGGAGGCAACACAACATATCTACAACCATCCAATCTTTGACAAACCTGACAAAAACAAGCAATGGGGAAAGGATTCCCTGTTTAATAAATGGTGTTGGGAAAACTGGCTAGCCATGTGCAGAAAGCAGAAACTGGACCCCTTCCTGACACCTTACACTAAAATTAACTCCAGATGGATTAAAGACTTAAACATAAGACCTAACAGCATAAAAACCCTAGAAGAAAATCTAGGCAAAACCATTCAGGACATAGGCGTAGGCAAGGACTTCATGACCCAAACACCAAAAGCATTGGCAACAAAAGCCAAAATAGACAAATGGGGCCTAATCAAACTCCACACCTTCTGCACAGCAAAAGAAACAGTCATTAGAGTGAATCGGCAGCCAACAGAATGGGAAAAACATTTTTGCAGTTTACCCATCTGACAAAGGGCTGATATCCAGAATTTACAAAGAACTAAAACAGATTTACAAGAAAAAAACAAACAAGCCCATTCAAAAGTGGGAGAAGGATACGAACAGACACTTTACAAAAGAAGACATACATGAGGCCAACAAACATGAAAAAATACTCGCCATCACTGATCATTAGAGAAATGCAAATCAAAACCACATTGAGATACCATCTCACGCCAGTTAGAATGGCGATCATTAAAAAATCTGGAGACAACAGATGCTGGAGAGGATGTGGAGGAGTAGGAACACTTTTACACTGTTGGTGGGAGTGTAAATTAGTTCAACCATTGTGGAAGACAGTGTGGCAATTCCTCAAGGACCTAGAAATAGAAATTCCATTTGACCCAGCAATCCCATTACTGGGTATATATCCAAAGGATTATAAATCGTTCTACTATAAGGACACATGCACACGAATGTTCATTGCAGCACAGTTTACAATAGCAAAGACCTGGAACTAACCCAAATACCCATCGATGATAGACTGGACAGGGAAAATGTGGCACATATACACCATGGAATATTATGCAGCCATCACAAATGATGAGTTCGTGTCCTTTGTAGGGACATGGATGAACCTGGAAACCATCATTCTCAGCAAACTGACACAAGAACAGAAAATCAAACCCCGCATATTCTCACTCATAGGCGGGTGTTGAGCAATGAGAACACATGGACACAGGGAGGGGAGCACTACACACTGGGGTCTGTTGGAGGGACATAGGGGAGGGACAGCGGGGGGTGGGGAGTTGGGGAGAGATAGCATGGGGAGAAATGCCAGATATAGGTGAAGGGGAGGAAGGCAGCAAATCACACTGCCACGTGTGTACCTATGCAACAATCTTGCATGTTCTTCACATGTACCCCAAAACCTAAAATGCAATAAAAAAATAAAATAATAAAATACATACTTTAGCGGTTGTAAATCATTATGTAGAAATGGCCAATGGGGTGGTGGTAACCTTTTATTTTTGTAATTTGAAAATGTCTTCACTTTCCTCACTTTAGAATGATAGCTTCTTACCTGATATTACTTTTCACTGAGTTCTATGAAAGTATTATTGTCTTCTGGCAACTACTGTCATCCATTGTCATTGGTGAAATATTAACTTTTAAACTAATTGCTGGTTTCTTTGTAGATAATCAATATTTTCAGTCTGGTAACTGTCATGACTTTTAAATACAAGTGATGTTTTATATTTGCATAATGGTGTGTGGAGGGATTCTGTATGCCTTTTTCATATTTTATACTTTTTATGTCTGTGTTCTACATTATAAACGCATTTCAAAATCAGTTCCTAATTGTGTAATTTTAAAAAAATATGTTGTCTGTTTATGCTTTTTACAGCATATTTTCTAATTCAAAACCTTTTTTATGTCCAGAATTTTTAATTGAGTTTAAATTAGCTATTATTCTTTGTTTTAGTCTCAGAATGTGTCTTTTTTTCATGAAATGCCATGTTTAGTTTTAATCTCTGAGTATCAAAAATATCCATATATTAAAGCTACTTTTTACATTTAAAAATTATTATTTTTTCACTGGGGGTTCTTTATTAGGGGACGTTCTGAGCATCAGTGTTTCTCAGCTTTGATTTGTGTGTTCACTTTCAGATTCATTCCCTCTTTTTCTCCTGGTTTCACCTCCTTCCTCCCCTCCTAACCTGCCCAACTGTCTAGTCATGTTGCGGTAGCCTTCACCTTGTTTCCCCAGAACGCATTGCCAGGACCAAGTTTTATCCTGTTGCTCCCATGGTCATACTTGGGATATCTCCAATGTTGTCACAGAGCAGTCTGGAGTTGCCCAGGCTCAGATTCTACCTGCAAGCCAGGGTCAGCTTCCCATTTGCTTCTTAGCTAAGTGGCTCATATCAGCAACAGCACACTTGTTCCTACTTTCATCCTTCCCTCATGGGAAGTGGGGTCTCATCCAAATGAGTTCGAGCTGAGAGTTTGGCTGTGATCCCTCCTAGTTGCTTCTGTCTGCCTTCAGAGCCAGAACACAGCAGATGCGAGGTCAGCCTCAGTTTCCACTTTGTATTTTTTTCTATTTTCTGGCCACAGAGATGCTTGTCTCACTTTTGCACTGTGACATCCTGCTAATTTTCTCAACTACATTTTCTCTGCCATTCCTATGGGTTTGGTGGTGATGGTGGCAATGAAAGAGGGAGGGGAGATTTGAAGTGTGAACTTATCACACCATCCAGGCTGTAAGTTCATTTCTTCCCTTTCCAAAAGAGTTCAAATGTAAATTGAAGCACTGTTCTAAGGGTCTTTGATTTCAAGTGAGATAAATCAAAATTAATGAAAGAGTACAGCATCATCATGTAAACCTAAATTCCTGGTTTGCAAATAGTGTTTTGAAGGCAGTAGATTTTTTATGATCCCTAAAAGGATGAAGGGAAGTCTATAGGGAGAAATGTGGGTGCAATATTCTTAGAAATTCATGGGTCTGGCTTACTTACCAAGGCACCAAATGGCTTCAGGGGAATTTACACTCTGATTAGTGTAAGACTTTGAAAGATAAATCTGTAACGGCTGCAGAGAAGCAGCAAAATTCATGGCTGGCCATCTGGCTTGGTTTTATTAACCTATTTGTTCCAACTGTGCTTATTGGCTTCTGCAAATAAGAAAGATGAAGATGAACTAGCTACAAGAAATTTTTAAAGGACTTCTGAGATTTATCTCCTTCTTTATCTGAAATAATCTGAGAATGACTGAACTATTGTGTAAGGTGGTTATTCATTTAACAGACATCGTGTACCAGCCACTCTCTCGAATGCCTTGCAGGGAACACCGAGGAGGGCTTGACCCTTGTGTCCGAGGGCCTTGTGGAGATTGCTCTTGTTTTGATACTCGTCATGTCCCATGTTTGCTTATTTGTTTTCAGATTCTTAACCATATGTTAGAAATTTTGTAAGAGCTCGACAAAAATCTTGTACAGGCCATATATAGGGTTTTGTTATTAATCCCTCCCTCCCTTTTTTCTTTGTTAGATGTAAGATGTAGTCCTATTTATGGTTCCTTCTGTAATACAAACATTTAGGAAAGAGGCTGCCTATCTGAAGGCAGGATCCTTAGGTCTAAGGGACCAGAAGGAGGGCATCATGGTCGGTTTGGCATGCTCGTACTGAGCTCTGAATTAAGTAGGCTGGCAAGATGCTACTTTGGAAGAAGAAATCAACTAGTTGTAGCGAGGAGAGAAAGAAGTGAAAGAAAGGAAGGAAGGAAAAGAGACAAAATGGACCAAACCTGCCACTGTGATCACATAGTTTTAAAATTATCCCCCTAATAAGTCCTTTGAGAGCTGATATTTGACCTCAAGGAATACTGGTGAACACCTGTATCCCCTCTTAGCTGCAATTGCAGGATTGGGCGTCCCACAGGCAAAGAGCAGGGCGAATGAAAGGAGGTGGTCAGCATGGGTCTCACCAACTTCACAAGGGATGTGGGGACAGGTGCCAAGGGCCAGGGCTAGGGGAGCAGCCTGAAGGTCCGAGGGCCGTGGAGACAGAATGCGTTTGGGGAGCCCGGCCATTGGGAATTCAGACACTCATTCTTAAGGGGTTTTCATTTCTTTGGGAAATGGGTGGTTTGGGATCTCCCTTTTAGCTGTGCTTTCGCTTTCATTGTTAATCTCGTATTTACTGGTGTGACCTAGGAGGAGTACAGTGGCATCGCCAGGCTTTATCTCTAGGACACTGCAAGCCAGGTTTGCGTTCCTCTTGGGATTTTTTCAGCTGTTCTCCCCCCAGCCCCACCAGCAACACGTTTCTTGAGAAGATGGACAAAGATAGAAAAAACGTCAGACAGTGACAGAGAGAAGTCATTAATTCAACAGGCATTTAATTTGGCCTTAACCATCTGCTGGGGACATAATGGTGGAGAAGACATGAGATTCAAGGAAGGCGGGATGGGTAAACAAAGAAACCAGCACATAAGCAAGGGAGTCGCAGATGGGGACGTGTAGTGTGCAGGATGTGGGAGGTGAGTGTTTCCCTTGTCCCCGCCGCCTCCAATGCTGTGCTGTGTTTATTTCCCAAGGGTTATGAATTTGCGTAATAAAAATAGTGACTGCCGTCTATTTCACTGGTAATGTGCGCCCAGCCCTGCACATACATCTGCTCATTTACTCCTCACCATAATCTCATAAAGCAGGTGACATCATTATCCCCACCAGGAAACTGAAACGTTAGCTAACCTGCTCAAGGTCATGTAGCTAATGAAGAACTGAGCAAGAGTGCATATACAAGCTTGTCTCTGCAGTCTGTGTTCCATGCAGAGATGAATTGCAAAACTGTGGCTCCCTAAAACAGGGCGTGCAGGTTTTTCGGGATGCTATGGTCCCAGTCAAGGTAGCTGTATCTGCACTTGAGGACTCCAAGGCACTGCTGGAAGGACCTGACCGCCCCTCTGTCAGTTGCTGAGATCAAAGTGAATAGCATCAATCTTCCTCTCTGGTCCCCTTGCTTAATATTTTCTATGTGCATGTGTGTTATACTGTCGTTTTTGCCAGTCGTGTTCTTGTTATGATGCTGGGCTAAGAGTAATTACGAGGAACAGCTCACAGTCCCTGAATCTGTAGAATGACTGCTCCTGTGTGTCTGAGCCTGCTGTGCTGGGCAGTAGTTTGGGGGAACTCAGGGATCACCCACTCTGCTCTGAATATGGACAGCTGAGGGGAGGGTATTGACTTTTATTTTCGGCATAGATCTCCACACGTATGTACACGCTCTGGTGTGTGTATGTGTTTACTAAGTTTGAATCTGCTGCCGGCCTCAAATAACCCCTTTCTTGACTGTAATGAGGCCATGTTTTGTTTTCTCTGTGAATAAATGAGATCCAAAATTAACCAACATCTGCAGAGCTTAAGCTGACACGATGCTGCCTCCTCCTCCCTTGTCTTTTCCAGAACAAAAAACAGTTTGCCATTTTACTCTGTTCATTCTACTTTTTGAAATATCCATAAAAATGCCTTTTCCTAGAGAGCGAATTTTATGCTTTGTGGTATATTTTCCTTAAAAATTTTAATGATTTTGAGACAAGTGATTGAATTCAATCCAACTTAATGAAGACACTGCTGGATGCCAGGCTTGGAGCATGGAGTCAGCAGATGCTGTCCTGGCCACCCCCAGGCTGCAGGCTCCCAGGCCCTGCCTCTGTCCCGGGCTTCCAGACCAGGCAGTCCCCGTGTTCCCATCTCTAGTCAAGCCTCGACAAATCCCATAACCTCTCTGGCTTTCAGGTTTGCCCTCCAGAAAATCAGAAGGTGGGACAGGGTGATCCATCTACAAAATCCTGAGATTCTGGATTTGTTTGTAAACCTTGTGTTGAATTATTTGTGAAATAGATAAGGTTTTACACACCCTTTAGTTCAATAGGCCTGTGGTGCTTTCAAATGTGTATAACTATTGAGGAACTCTTTGGAACATTTTAAGGCAGAGTGAAATCCTCTTAAAAAATATGCATGTACTTGTGTCAGTTTGCTGAGGATAATGGTTTCCAGGTTCATCCGTGTCCCTACAAAGGACATGAATTCATTGTTTTTGATGGCTGCATAATATTCCATGGTGTATATGTGCCACATTTTCCCTGCCCAGTCTATCATCGATGGGCATTTGGGTTGGTTCCAGGTCTTTGCTATTGTAAACTGTGCTGCAATGAACATTCGTGTGCATGTGTCCTTATAGTAGAATGATTTATAATCTTTTGGATATATACCCAGTAATGGGATTGCTGGGTCAAATGGTATTTCTATTTCTAGGTCCTTGAGGAATCACCACACTGTCTTCCACAATGGTTGAATTAATTTACACTCCTACCAACAGTGTAAAAGTGTTCCTATTTCTACACATCCTTTCCAGCATCTGTTGTCTCCAGATTTTTTAACGATCGCCATTCTAACTGGCGTGAGATGGTATCTCAATGTGGTTTTGATTTGCATTTCTCTAATGACCAGTGATGATGAGCATTTTTTCATATGTTTGTTGGCCTCATGTATGTCTTCTTTTGTAAAGTGTCTGTTCATATCCTTCTCCCACTTTTGAATGGGCTTGTTTGTTTTTTTCTTGTAAATCTGTTTTAGTTCTTTGTAAATTCTGACACAAGAACAGAAAATCAAACATCGCATGTTCTCACTCATAGGCGGGTGTCGAACAATGAAAACACATGGACACAGGGAGGGAAGCATCACACACTGGGGTCTGTTGGGGGGAAATAGGGGAGGGACAGCAGGGGGTGCGGAGGTGGGGAGTTGGGGAGAGATAGCATGGGGAGAAATGCCAGATATTCGTGAAGGGGAGGAAGGCAGCAAATCACACTGCCATGTGTGTACCTATGCAACAGTCTTGCATGTTCTTCACATGTACCCCAAAACCTAAAATGCAATAAAAAAACAAACAACAACAAAAATAAATGAATAAATAAAGAATTAAAAATATGCATGTTAAATATATGAATGTAACAAAAGCCAGGGGCAAACTGTTACTTTTTGCAGCAGTGAGCTCATAAATTTTCTTTCCTAGGTATTTTGACTATTGGGTCAGAAAAATATAAATGATAGGTTGGCCAGTTTTGATGAGTTTACAGATAGTGTTGTTTTACATAGATATATTTACACGTTGATTGTATTTAGGAGTTGTGTTTTATGATTATGTCAAATTCAGGTGTTAAGTTGCTTTATTATCTTATAAAACAAAGTCCCATTAATCTATCAGAAGGTACAGGCTTTTTCTTGGTACCAAATCTGAGGAAGAATTTGCATTATGATTGAAAATAATAAAAACTATATTTAAAAAGTGAGTTATGATTTGAGAAAACTCAAAATATGAAGTAAAATAATATTAAATGGATATAAAAAGACATGAAAATTAGCATTTCCTCAATATTTCAAATGATCCTTTTCTAAAGTCCTTAAAATTTACTTTAAATTTAAAGATGTTATCTATTAAGCTTCACAAGAAATAAATGCATTTTGTGACAAAAGGTAGACTTTAAATTTTATAAATTTGTACTAAGTCAAGGTAGTCTTCTGCCATCTGTATACCAAATTAGAAAAAGTTTATATGCAACATCTCTGTTGCCCCACAAATCTTATAAAATCACGTTAAGGATTTGTGATCTGAGCCCTCCAGACTATTTTCTGTGCGTATGAATATCATGTAGGTCTTGCATACGTTTTCTCCAGCTTGCCTGATCGTAACGACAAACTGGAAGAATTCATCCCAGACCCACTGATTCAGAATCTGCAGGGGAGGACCCAGCAGGAAGCCCGGTGGATCTGATCATCGAAAAAGTTCAGGAACACAGTTTAAGGATGTTCTCAAGGAGCTGTAGATGGGCAATAGCATGGCCAACTCACTACCTGGCTTAGTTCCAATTGCAGTTAAATCAATTTAACTAAATGTTAATCAAAGGGATGGATAATAAAAATGCTTAGGACAATCAGGAGCAAACTGAATCCAGAAGTTTCAAATGACTTCTTCAACTGGTTCCTTCCAATCCTGACTTGAAACACCTGCCTGATACTATGAAAGATAAAATGTACAACAATGGCACAAGTTGTGACATTAGTGCTGGATGCCATTCATGAGCATCGCTAAGAACTGTGGAAATACGCTGCACATAGAATCTCCAATCCCCCCAAGAACCTTATCTAGCCAATGAAATCGAAGCTGTGATTGTTTGAACAACTTGTGTGCTATGATATACCCAGTATAAAGGGAAAGATGGGTTAAGAACTTTTCTCAGGATAATGGCAATATCTACAATGCCTTATCATCTCTGACACAAGAATATAAATAGCCTCAATAATATCTGACATTGCTTTATAATTTGCCGAGGAATTTCACAAACATAATTTCATTGAATATCTAGCCAGAAGTGTCTTCACCATTCTACGAAGACTTCGCAGCCATTCCACCACTCACTGACACTTCATTAGCACTGTTATCCTCATCTGGAATCCTCCCCTCCTTTATTTATCCACATTGCTCTCATTCTCTCTAAGGTCTTGCCAAGTCCTGCCTCCTTCACTGAACCTTCCTTACCCAGCTCTATCACAGTGTCATGGAGAAGTTACATGCAGTTTAACACACAGTTTTACTGTGGTCTGTGCTGTGTATTTTGCTCTGATGATTTTAATCCTTTATTTCATATGATGTGATCATCCCAGTGTCCCCAGTGCTGTTGTCTGTGTCCTTTGCAGCTGGCAAATTTTGGCAGGTACTCACCTGTCACTTGGTCAGTGATCACCAATGACAGTCTACAAAAATGGAGCTTCCTCACCTTCGTGCTGAGAGGCACGTTTAGATTCCCTCAGTCCATGGATGTGCTGGATCCCAGGCCTGTCAGCTCTTGCTGTTAGCAGTTCCAACATTTATGTCAATGATCTGAATTTCCTCTGGCTACCATGAAATTTTGAAAAATGTTTAAGAGCCTAGGAAGCACGGTAGCAGCCAAATGACCAGATGTATTTCTGACCTTTATTGAAATAAGCCATAGTTATATAGAGAAATTCAGAGGGTGGTTAGGATAACGATAAATATATTTTAAAGAACTAGTCTTTTGTAAAAGTGCAAATTGTGTATGACTGTTGAAGAGATTGATATGAATAGCAAAACTAGAACATTCCAGAATAAGCCAGACTAATCCTAGAAGTGCCTCGTGGCTACGTGTTCTATTAATATAGCATTAATTTCTAAGGAAACTTTGTAAAGATACTGTTATCTAAGCATATTGTCAATATTGGCCATGGATTTAGAAGAAAAGTTTTATTTTATTAAAATGTTATGCAAATATCTAGAAAGGAAAACATAGTGTGCACACAAAGGAAGTATCCAAAAGCAAGGGGTGTTGATCTTTGGCAGTTTTCCCACTACATTTGTTCCTGGGAACTGTATCCTAGGACTTAAGAATCAACTTGGCTCAGAGAGCACTGGTGCCAGGGGCAGGGCCAAGTCAATGGCTGAGAGAACAGGCTGGCAATCAGGTTCAGAGTCATCCTGTTTGTGTGCTAGGCACTAAGTGCTTTAATGTGTGAAATCTTCATTCTTGCAACAACTCTGGCAGACACATATTAGCCCAATCCTGATTTTCATAGGGGAATGGTGCCAGGATTGAACAGATTCCAAAACCAAGTTCTGTAATCCCAGTGTAGAATAAGCCAAATCCAAATAACCTGCCCTAGACAAAGCATTCCTGTGTTTATGAACTCAGCTCTGAGCGTGGGAACTCACAGCTCTTGAGGTGAGAGGAAGGAGAGCTAACAACAATGGCTCCATTTTTGTTAATGAATCTGGTTGGTGACTTTTCAGTGGCCTCTTTCTCATATCTGGACCAAGTTTGGATTTACCCAAAGTCCAGTATTTAAAGTATAAATATCAATCGTTTCCAGGAAAAATTCTAAACTGGTTTAATACCTCCTATTTTATGCATCTCTAATTTCTCAAACTCCTTTTCTCAAATAAGACGGTCATCCTGGGGGATGCGTGGAAGGATGGACAATGCTCTCTGATGCTCCTCTTAGAAGCTTCCCCTTGGAGAATCAGTGTAGGCTCAAGTAAGGGAATCTATCAAGCTGCCTGGTATTGAAAATGGCAAGTATTTGTGTTACTCAGTGGGGATTGTGGAGGGGAGGGGTACCATCTTAGAAGGAATGGACTTGCCACAAGGAAGCTGGTGCTATCTCTTCTGCATCTGCAGGGACTGTCTGGGATTGGTGGAAGTTCATTTACATGGACAAAAGTGGTGTCTTGCAGGTTTTGAAGGATTCTGAATCTGTTGTCATTTATGCAAAGTGGTTAATTTGGAGGTAGCCCTAGGCAGCCATACTTGGGTGCTCTCCAGTAAGGATGGTATGGAGATTAGAGATGTCCACACATTCTTTGCTACTCTTCCCTTTCAGAGGTGGAGTACATCGTTCCTCCTCTTGAATCTCGGCTGATCTCATGGCTTTCTTGGCCAACAGAATGCAGTGGAAGTAATGTCTTGGGACAGCTAAAGCTAGGTGACAAGAGATTATGTGGCTTCCATTTCCATTCCCCTGGGGTGTTCACCATCAACACCTTCCCTTTTGGGAGACTCCCTTTTGGAAGGTAGTCATCATGCCTTAAGAAAGCTCAAGAAATCCAATGTTGAGGCTCAATTGGAATGGAACTGAGTTTTCTGTCACCTGATGAGCACCTCGACATCCAGCACCGCTGAGCCCTTGGATGACTGCAGCTCAGCCAGCAACTTATTGCACTGTGTGAGAGACCGCAAGTGAGGCCCTCCAAGCTGAATGCTTTCTGGATTTCTCCCTTCTGGACACTGTAGTCCTGCCCCTGTTCCCAGAGGACCTTGGTCTTTTACTGCTAGCTGCATTGAGCTGATGATCTGCAGGCCTCTGTGTCCAGGTATTTCTCAGCTGCTTTCCCTGTCACTGCAGCCTACTGGCCACTCTTCCTGTCATAATGGCCCCTGCTGCTGACAGTTTGTTTAGACTCTGAATTGCTGTTTCCTCTCACCATGGAAATTATTCTAAGTTGACCAGATGGCACCTTTCCTCACCATCTTTACCCTCCCACTCAGCTCCACTCAGATGAATGAGAGCCCATCAGTCCTTTCTGCATTGGGAGGGTGGCAGTCCACCTCCTGGGGGCTGTGGGTGAATCTCTGTTCTTAAGTACCAGGCTGCAGTTTGTGCTGAATGTTGGTGGTAGGTCCCTGGCAATATTTAGTGTTGAGTATTGTCACCTTGGTGACCCACATTACCTCATGGCTACTAATCAATTCCATTACTCTCTCTGCAGCCCAAACAGAGGATGACCTTGTTGAAAGATCACTATTCTGTGCTTTAAAACCACATTGTCAGAACTCATTTAATTGTTGGGAGGCATTTGTTGTCAGGGAGCCCTTGGAGCCATGTAATCATGGCCCAGACAATTGAATAGCGGTATCCAGAGAACAGAGCGGGAATGCATCTGCACAATATTGCTTCATGGCCTTTGCTCCAAGTCTCAGGACATCCTGGCGTGCTGAGTCATCGCCCACTGGACACAGCCCAGTGAATTTTAGAGACAGTTTCTACAATAATAACTTGACTTTCCCGGGCCCCTCCAGTAAGCCAGCTGATGGCTCTTGTTTTCAGTGTTTCCTTTGCTCCTTTTCCTCTGCCAAAAGGAAGAGGTCTCTCACATTGGGTCACCTTGGAAACTAACAAAATAACGTTTGTGGATGTGAAAACGTTTTCGCAAAAGGTAAATGCTTTCAGATTTTAATTTGAGTTTTTAAATACCATATCAGTAGGGAGTCTCCCAAATTCTCTGCATCAACTGTGACTGAGAAGAACCAACATATACACTGTCTGGACTGATGAAGGCCAGAAATTTGAATTTACCAAATTCTATTCCCATGTTCTGAGAGACAGAAGTGTCTCATGGCATTATTACCTATGGAGGAGAAGGCAGCTCTGCCCCATAAGCTCTCAGGGACCTGTGCTATTCAGCTCTCTCTTCCCCTCTGGAATGGGGACAATGGCTGCTTGATTCTGGCTTAGGACTGGGAGTAGAGGTTGTTTTCCATAGGCCCTCACAGACTGATTTTAATTATGGCTCCTGGAGCTTCCTTTTTGATGAGGGTAGAGGGGAGACTGGATTAAGCATGACTAAGTGACTTTGCCTGCCAGGTGTGTTAAGATCCACCAGGACTCCTGGCCCCTGCCCTGGCCATCTGGACATCCTCCAGGAAGCAGGTTGTCCCCTTTCTAGGTTACTAATGAGGCTACACACTGAGAAATTGCTGTTGACTTGCCATATTGGACAGAGCATGCTTTTCCAAATTGGTTCATCCAGTTTTACAATGCCAAGGAAGGGGAAACATAAGTACATTGACAATCCACTCAAAGAATCGCTCCCTCAGTCTGCCTGCCTGCCGCTGTCACAGAGAAGGAAGCTGACTTAGCTCCAAATTTTAAGTGAGCAATGTTAATTCATTTCATGAAAGATTTCAGACAAGAATGAGGTTCCAGAGTAGTGTCCCCTTCAGTTTTCAGAAGCCTTATTTTTAGATTATAACTTGCTTTAATGAATTTAATCCAGTGTTCACATATGCTATTTATGGATGCCCAGATTGTACCATAAGACATCTATGATGGTGTCCTTGTATCTAGGAAGTTCCCAGGTTGTAGAGACAGGACACTAGGAGAATGGGTGAGAATGACAGGCAACCTTGTGAGGTAGTAAAGTGGTTCATCTGTAGAGATTTGCTAAACTTTCTTCTCTTTGAGATTTATTTCCCTCACAGAGCCCACAGTGAACAGGACCAAATATTCACAGGACTCATGGATCTAGGTGAAGATTTTCCTCTAAGTGGGAGAATGTGACATCCCTCTGATGTAGAAATAGTAGGATAAGGGACTCAGAGGGCAAATTGCATGCAAGGACCCTCATCCAGCTGTTCTTCTTCCCATGCCGCCTGCCCTCTCTCACCACTGTGGTATTTCTCCCCTCCTGGAGTTTATAATAAAGTTATATTTTGTGCTTATTTCAAAAATAAAGATAGAGTTTTTTCAAGAAATGCATCTTGTTTGAAATCAACTCCAGAAAGTAGCTGATTTGCATATTTCAAAGGCAGCGAGTAGATTAGATTACAAAATGTATTTCTCTGGAAGTCATCCTTTGGTTAGTGCAATAGCTCCTATTTCTGGAGTTAATGCTTTTTAGACATTGAATTATTTTATCTCAGGTAATCAACTGGACAGTCTTGTCTTCAGTGGTGGCAACTGAGTCATGCACCTCGAATCCCACAGCTTACTCCAGTGTCCCACCTGGAGTACGTGCGTAACGAAGCTGATTGTGGCCGGTGTTCAGGGAAACTATCCAAAGGTGTTATTTCTTCGTTTTAGAATATATTTACGATCAACATGATTGCATCTCCAGGTAATCCTAAGGTATCTTTTGGTGTTAAAACGAATAGACGTTTGAACTTAGAGGAAATCAGGATGAAAACTCCAAGTGTTTTGAAATACTGAGAGGCAAAGAACTTAAAAATATCCCTAGTATTAAACTAGAAGTGTCAGCACTATAGGAAATAAGCAGTGTGCTATCAGCTCTTCTGCACATAGAAGATTAGAGCAAAGTTCATAACCCTATAAGTTCTTTGAAAAAAATTGCAGTGTTTAGAGACCAAAATTACTGAACACCATGAAAAGCAATTTTTTGACACCCACTGAGATTGAAATGAAGGTCAGCAAAATTCTCCAGATAATTGCTTAAGGTCACTGAAGTCTTAGCAAAAGCTGGGTCCCTGAGTTAGCAGGGAGGACATCCTACAGTGGAGCTCATTGCCCCTGTAAAGACGTATGAACATGAAAATTAGTCATTGATAGAAAAAAGTTATCGCTTCGGGTGGCTTGATCGTGTTTCCACCTTCAGTGATCTAATGCACTTGGAGGCTCAGGGAACAGGGGACTGCTAAGTGAATGGACTTTAATCAGACCTTCTTCCACCTGGGACCCACCCAGGCACATGTGCATTGGCATGGTGTCCCCACCCAGTGCCCTGTTTGTCAGCAGAAATGGCAGATTATGCCCTGACTGTCTGTGTATTGGAGACAACAGAAATGCTCTGAATATATTGCTCCATCATCTTTCACCATTGAAATCCCCCAGGAAGAAGACAGCATTAAATCACTAAATTAGCCTGAATTTTAAAAAACCACTCATTCTTATCTAAACTACCCAGACTTAGATAGCTGAACAACCCACATGCAAGTGGAGCTGTGCCGCACCAGGACTGCCTCCCAGAAAAATGAGACATGCATCTTTTGAGGGGCAAAAAATAAAAACGGAGCAAAATAAAACCCCTACCTTCATTTAGGGTTTTAGAATACAATTATTCTTCATAAACTGTGCTGAGTAGAAAAATAGTCCATTCAGAGGTCTGCCATTTTACAGTGTTCTGCTTGAGTTAATAGGAGATTAAAAGACATTAATTTAATATATATGGATTTTATTTAAAAAGATAAAACTACCTTTTCAACTTTAATTTTGAACCTGGTGGCAAATAATTCTTAGCTTACACTAAAAATAGTGGAAGTCCCATGTGCAGGCTGCAGTCATGACCTGAGGAGCTGAGGGCGGTAGAGATTCGGGCCCTATCACAGCCCTTGTGTTTTTGATGTCTTTGCTTACTTAGCCACTGAACTTTCTGCTACACTGATACGTCAGCAGATCTTGCTCCCAGGACTCACAAAACCTCTTTGCGTTGAAAATAGTCTTTCTCAGCATTTCCTGGACAGTCAAGCAGGAGGTTACTTCTCTGGATGTCAATATCTTGTTGTTTCTATTGTCCTTCATCTTCTCATGAACCCTGACCTTTGTCCTTAATCTTCTCATGCACCCTGATCTTTATCTCAGAATTGCTGGGCCTGCTAGGTTGCTGGACCCAGTGCTAGCTATTAAGCTACTGACACAGTTTTCAGCCCACCCCTCTGTTCTGGAAGCCGTGTTAGTCCTTTGCCTGCTGGGTCAACACAGGCTTTGCCAATGTGGGGTACCAGAGACAGACTGGAGACAGAAGGGGAAGATGCAACTCACCCTCTCTTTGGGTTTCTTGTCTTTGCTCTTTGACCCAGGACATTTCTTTGACCTACCATACAAAGACTGGAATCTGGTTGGTGGTTTTCTTTTAATACGTGTTGAAGGAACCTTATCACACCCTTCGCAGAGACAGCAGTGCCAGCCAGCAGGTACCCTCACGTGAGGTCTCAGGCTCAGCACCACAGGTCCCTTCCTCTAAGCTTTCAAGTTTTAATGATTTTCCTGTTTTTCTCTCAGCCCTAGTGGTGACAGCTGTACTAGTTTCGTGCTCCTATGGGACACCTTAGTGTTCTCTATCTGTCTTTTTAGTTATCTAGTTAAGAGTTCTTTCTGCCTTGCTAATGGTTCTTTATGCTAAATTCTTTGTTACATTAACTGGTATGATTCCTGGGCCCTGAGTAGTATAGATGACATCACTAATGATGTTAAGTAAAATTCCTATGTCAGCAATTTCATTGGCAATGCAAATACCATCTAAAGATTTTTTTTAAAGGTGCCTAAAATTGTATTTCTAATCTCTTACAAAAAGGACCAGAATATGGGCTTTAAACCACCAAAGTTATTCATGACACATAGTTATGTCAATCAAAACTCAAGGTGGCAAGTGGCACAAAATATAACTTAAGCAAAAAGTGCGGAATATTGGCTTATTGACTGAATGACATGGCAAAAACTGGGCCCTTGAGTTATCAAGGGAGGACAGCTTAGAGCTGGAGTTCATTGTCCTTGTAAAGACATTTGACTATGAAAATTAGTCACTGACAGAAAAAGCTATTGCTTTAGATGGTCTAATAATATTGCCACCTTTACTGACCTAATGTATTTGAAGGCCCCGGGGGACAGGGGATAAGGCCTGCCTTCAAGTAGAGCTGGGACAAAGCACTCAATGTCCATCACAGTGTCTAAGCCTGGTTTTCTCCATTGCCTGCCTCGCTTTTCTCTCTTCTGTCTCCATTCTCAGATAGGCTCTTCCTTGTGAGGTCAAGATGGCTCCCAATAGCTCCCAGGTTATTCTTATTTTCTCAGCAATCCCAGTGGAAGGATAGAATTTCTGCTTTCAACATTCACAGAAAAAGCTCTGGGGTGATTTCAGTGACTGTGGGTGTGTGGTATCCATCTCTGGAAGTTGGAGCACACTGCATTCTTATTGTCTAGGGTCATATGACCACATCTGCAGGGAAACAGAGAATCTGTTTCACCCAAAACAAATGGACTAGAATATAGTCGTGATTTTCCCAAGGAGAATCTAAGTGCTGCGACTATAAGGCAGGGAAATGAATGCTGAGCTGCAAAACCCACAGATGCCCTCACAGTAGAGACTCAGAAGGAAGGAGAGAGAAGTGAGAGGGCTGTTGTGGGGCCCTGTTTAGAGTACCCACTTACGGAATGTGGCTGATTGGCAGTCTCCAGATGCCATTCTTTGGACCCCTCTCTACTCATTTGGTCCACTTCCAGCCACTAACTAAGCAAGGCAGAATACTACATTTGGGCCATTTCTGCCTGATGCAAGATTCCTCTATTGGGTCATGTTAGTTCAGCCATGTTGCCTGGGCATGGTTCTTTCAGTTCTGCCCCATAGTCTGAGGCTCATTCTACCCAATCCTTCCTACTCTGTCTTCCTTAACAGGTGCCAGGGCTGCTTTGCAATCTGGAGCTCTCTTCACTCCTCCTAATCCCTCCCTGTTATCCTTCATGGCATCTCCCCGAATGATCCCTTGCCTGTAGAATTATTTCTTGGTGTCTGCTTCTCAGAGGACCTGAACCAACACAGCATACATGAATCTTTTATAGCTCTATCCTCCAAATGGCTGCAAATTGGGTGTTCATTTTGATTTTGGCTGACGGTTTTGGGGGAAGTGTTTAATTTCTCTACTGGTAATGATGTCTGATGAAAGAAGAAAAAGACTGCTGCTCAAACCGTGCATCTTGAGGAAAAAGCTGGTCCTGAACAGTGCCCCAGCTACGTTCAGATGTTCAAGCTTCCCACCCATGGGGGAGGCCACAGACAGGCAGACACCTTCATTTCATTCTGTGAACTGTAACAAGAGAAAGTGTTCATTGAATGGGGTTGGTCATTAGCAGATTGGAGGCAGCCACAAACTTTGCGAGTTCACTTGCTGAGTCACCGGAAGATTTTAGCTTGCCTGAGCCTTTGATAGGGCCAGGTTCTATAGTGAAATGTTTAATGCTCTCCCATTTAATGGAAGGTATACACTGGTGGTAACATCTGTGGGGCTGTTCAAGAAGTCAGATGCCACAAGAGTTCCTGGCCCGACCCTCACTGGCAGGTGCAATGATTCCTGGATCTTTGTTATTTTCTGGTTATTGTTACCCGGTTAGCCAAAATATGTGTTTTTATGAAACTTCATGATAAAAACTATATTCCTTAATGGTAGCATTTTTCTTCTAAAAAAGACATTAATCAAGGTGTTAGGCAGCAAACTGGAATCTGATTGATAAAGTAAATCTTGAGGAGCTGTTCTGTGGGTCGCAGTCCCATTTTTCCCTGTTGGTGAACTTTTAGCTTTCTGCTTAGGGGTATTTTATCTTAGCACCATCTGATGAGGCTAAATCCATTAGGAAACTCAGTGGAAGAAGCTGGAGAGATGAATTTCCAACCATTTGAAAGGGAAAACCCACACTCTAGGCTGGAAAAAGGCTTTCCTAATGAACAAGGAGAACATTTTTCTGCGGTGGCCATGAGGCTGTGCTACTGGAAACTCCCAGGGCACTTGTGAGTGAAAAATAGAGCATCAGTAATTTGGTGACAATTCAGAAAACAAGACTTTCCCTCTGTCAAAGACAATGACTGCATTTCTACTTATTTCTCTTCTGCTCAAAACTCCTAAGCATCACTCAATGCTGCATTTCGTTTTCACTGGACCCCAGTAGATAGTAGATAAAAGTATTTTGTAACAAATCTAGTATGACTTGTCCTTTGTCTTTACAAACATTGGCAGAGTCCTATTAGAGTGGCACAAAATTCTTTGTGTTTGTCTGTTAAGTCCAAGGCTCAAATTTACATAAAAGGTAAGATGATTGACCATCAGCATATTTTAACTAAAAACAGCTTTAATTTTGCTATGATTTCACATTGTTTCCTCATGTATGGAAAGCATAATCCTGGAAATTAGGTTTCCAATGTAAAGAAGGACATCTCTCTCATTGCTGTATTATAGTTGTCTTTTTTTTTTTTTTTTGAGATGGAGTTTCGCTCTTGTTATCCAGGCTGGAGTGCAATGATGCGATCACAGGATCTCGGCTCACGTCAACCTCCGCCTCCTGGGTTCAGGCAATTCTTCTGCCTCAGCGTCCTGAGTAGCTGGGATTACAGGTGTGCGCCGCCACGCCCAGCTATTTTTTTGTATTTTTAGTGGGGACGGGGTTTTACCATGTTGACCAGGATGGTCTCGCTCTCTTGACCTCGTGATCCACCCGCCTCGGCCTCCCAATATAGTTGTCTTAAAAAATTCCTCATTTTTCCAGTGAGAGAAAGATAATTTTTCCACATCGTTTAATCTTGGATTCATGTAACTTTGTCTCTTTTTTTCCACCAGTGTAACTTCCAGCTTTCTGATGAGCAGAAGTTTTGTAATGTATGATGAGTATAACTAATCTAGAATTAATTTCATGTATAGAAATACTTGAGTCATGTGATATTCTGAAGGTCTTTCTACCATCATTTGTAGATAAATTGATGATTTTTAACAGGATTTTCAAATGTTTACTTTTACTATTATTCTCATAAATGCACTCATATAATGGTTTCTGATTTTGTGTTTAAAAAATTATGGTCTGGGATCTGGCTGGCAAGATGGCCAAACAGGAACAGCTCCCGTCTGCCACTCCTAGAAAGACCAATGCAGAAGGCAGGTGATTTCTGCATTTCCAACTGAGGTACCATGTTCATCTCATTGGCACTGGTTAGGCAGTGGGTGCAGCCTACGGAGGGGGAGCAGAAGCAGGGTGGGGCATCACCTTACCCAGGAAGTGCAAGGAGCTAGGAAGCCTCTTTCCCAGCCAAAGGAAGCCTTGAGGAACTGTACTGTCCAGCCCAGATACTATTGCTTTTCCCATGGTTTTTGCAACCCACTGACTAGGAGATTTCCAGTGATCCTATACCACCAGGGCCGTGGGCCCCTTTGGGGTGTTGTTTGGGTAGGCACCGAGCTAGCTGCAGGAGTTTTTTTTTCCCACACCCCAGTGGTTCCTGTAACCCCAGCAAGACAGAACCATTCACTCCCCTAGAAAGGGAGCTGAGTGGTCTTGCTCAGAGGGTCCCACTCCCACAGAGCCCAGCAAGCTAAGAACCACTGGCTTGAAATTCTCGCTGCTGGTGCAGCAGTCTAAAGTCGACTGGGACCGAGCTTGGCGTGGGGAGGGGCATTCACCTTCACTGAGGCTTGAGTAGGCGGTTTTCCCCTGATGAGGCTGAAAAGACTTGGAAGTTTGGACTGGGCAGAACTCAACACAGCACAGCAAAGTGGCTGTGGCCAGACTGTCTCTCTAGATCCCTCTTCACTGAGCAGGGCATCTCTGAAAGAAAGCCAGCAGCCCCAGTCACGGGCTTATAGATATAACTTCCATCTCACCGGGACAGTACCTGGGAGAAAGGGCAGCTATGGGTGCAACTTCAGCAGACTTAAACATTCCTGCCTGCTGGCTCTGAAGGAGCAGTGGATCCTGAATAGGAAGGTTCTACCAGCACAGTGCTCAAGCTCTGCTAAGGGACAGACAGCCTCCTCAAGTGGGTCTTTGACTCCATTCCTCATGACTGGCAGAGACTTCCCAACAGGGGTTGACAGACACCTCATACAGAAGAGCTATGGCTGGCATCCAGCCAATGCCTCTCTTGGACAAAGCTTCCAGAGGAAGGAGCAGGCAGCAATCATTGCTGTTATGCAGCCTCTGATGGTGACAACTAGGCAAATAGGGTCTGGAGTGGACCTCCAACAAATTGCAGCAGACCTGCAGAAGAGGTGACTGACTGTTAGAAGAAAAAATAACCAACAGAACACAATAACATCAGCATGAACAAAAAGAACCCCCACACAGAAACCCCATCCAGAGGTCTTCAGACTCAAAGACCAAAGGTAGATAAATCCATGAAAGTGAGCAAAATCCAGCACAAAAAAGCTGACAATTCCAAAAGCCAAAGTGCTTCTTCTCCTCCAAATGATTGCAACTCCCTTCCAGCAAAGGTACAAAACTGAACACAGAATGAGTTTGACAAATTGACAGAAGGAGGCTCAGAAGGTGAGTAATAACAAATTCTTTTGGGCTAAAGGAGCATGTTCTAACCCTTTAATGCAAGGAAGCTAAGAACTCTGACAAAAGATTACAGGAAGTGCTAACTAGAATAACCAGTTTAGAGAAGAACATAAATGACCTGATGCAGCTGATAAACACAGCATGAGAACTTTGCGAAGCATGCACAAGCATCAATAGCTGAATTGATCAAGTGGAAGAAAGAATATCTGAGACTGATAATTAACATACTGAAATAAGGTGTGAAGACAAGATTAGAAAAAAAAGACTGAAAAGGAATGAACAAAGCATTCAAGAAATATGGGACTATGTGGAAAGACCAATTCTATGATTGACTGGGGTCCCTGAAAGTGATGGGGAGAATGGAACCAAGTTGGAAAACACACTTCAGGATATTATCCAGGAGGACTTCCCCAACCTAGCAAGATAGGCCGGCATTCAAATTCAGGAAATACAGAGAACATCGCTAAGATACTCCTTGAGAAGAGCAACCCCAAGACACATAATTATCAGACTCTCCAAAGTTGAAACAAAGGAGAAAAATGTTAAGAGCAGCCAGAGAAAAAGGTCAGGTTACCTACAAAGGGAAGTTCATGAAACTGATAGCAGATTTTTCTGCAGAATCGCTACAAGCCAGAAGAGAGTGGGGGTCAATATTCTACCTTCTTTAAAAAAAAGAATTTTCAACCTAAAATTTAATATCCAGCCAAAATAAGTTTCATAAGTGAAGGAGAAATAAAATTCTTTACAGGCAAGCAAATGCTGAGAGACTTTGTTACCACCAGGTGTGCCTTACAAGAGCTCCTGAAGGAAGCACTAAATATGGAAAGAAAAAACCGGTACCAGCCACTGCAAAAACACATTGAAACATAAAAACCAATGACACTATGAAGAAACCGCATCAACAAATATGCAAAATAACCAGCTAGCATTGTGATGACAGGATCAAATTCACGCATAAAATTAACCTTAAATGTAAATGGGCCAAATGCCCCAATTAAAAGACATAGACTGGCAAATTAAATACAGAGTCAAAATCCATCAGTGTGTTGTATTCAGAAGACCCATCTCACATGCAAAGACACACATAGGCTCAAAGTAAAGGTATAGAGGAAGATTTACCAAGCAAATGGAAAGCAAAAAAAGCAGAGGTTGCAATTGTAGTCTCTGATAAAATAGACTTTAAACCAACAAAGACCAAAAAAGACAAAGAAGCGCATTACATAATGGTAAAAGGATCAATGCAACAAGAAGAGCTAACTATCCTAAATATATATGCAATAATACAGGAGCAACCAGATTCATACAGCAAGTGCTTAGAGACCTACAAAGAGACTTAGATTCACACAGAATAATACTGGGAGACTTTAACACCCCATTGTCAATATTAGACAGATCAATGAGACAGAAAATTAAGAATATTCAGGACTTGAACTCAACTCTAGACCAAGTCGACTTAATAGACATCCACAAAACTCTCGACCCTAAATCAACAGAATATACATTCTTCTCAGTACCACATAGCGCTTATGCTAAAACTGACCACATAATTGGAAGCAAGCCATTCCTCAGCAAATACAAAAGAAAGGAAATCATAACAAATACACTCTCAGACCACAGTGCAATGAAATTACAATGCAGGATTAAGAAACTCACTTAAAACCACAAAACTACAGGGAAACTAAACAACCTGCTCCTGAATGACTACTGGGTAAATTACAAAATTAAGGCAGAAATAACAAAGTTTTTTGAAAGCAATGAGAACAGAGACACAATGTACTAGCATCTCTGGTGCACAGCTAAAACAGTGTTTAGAGAGAAATTTATAGCACTAAATGCCCACATCAAAAAGATCTAAAATCAACACCCTAACATTACAGTTAAAAGACTAGAGAAGCAAGAGCAAACAAATACAAAAACTAGCAGAAGACAAGAAAAAAACTAATATTGAAGCAGAACTGAAAGAGATAGAGGCATGAAAAACCCTTCCAAAAAATCAATGAATCCAGGTGCTTTTTTTTAAAGATTAACAAAATAGATAGACCCCTAGGCAGACTAATAAAGAAGAAAAGAGACAAGAATCAAATAGATACAATAAAAAAGGATAAAGGAACATCACCACTGATCCCACAGAAATACAAACTACTATTACAGAATACTATAAGCACCTCTACACAAATAAACTAGAAAATTTAGAAGAAATGGATAAATTCCTGTACACATACAAACTCCCAAGACTAAACCAGGAAGAAGCCAAATCCCTTAATAGATCAATAACAAGTTCTGAAACTGAGGTAGTAATTAATAGCCTACCAACCAAAAAAAGCCAAAGACCAGACAGATTCACAGCCAAATTCTACCAGAGGTACAAAGAGGAGCTGGTACTATTCCTTCTGAAACTATTCTGAACAGTAGAAAAAGAGGCAATCCTTCCTAACTCATTTTATGAGGCCAGTATCATCCTGATACCAAAACCTGACAGAGACACAACAATAACAAAACAAATTTCAGTCCAATATCACAGATGAACATCGATATGAAATTCCTCAATAAAATACTGGCAAAATGAATCCAGCAGCACATTGAAATGCTTATCCAGAATGATCAAGTCAGCTTTATCCCTGGGTTGCAAGGCTGGTTCAACATATGCAAATCAATCAACATAATCCATAACATAAACAGAACCAATAACAAAAATCACATGATTGTCTCAATAGATGCAGAAAAGACCTTTGATAAAATTCAAAACCCCTTCATGCTAGAAACTCTCAATATACTAGATGTGGATGGAATGTATCCCAAAATAATAAGAGCTATTTATGACAAACTCATAGCCTATATTATACTGAAAGGGCAAAAGCTGGAAGCATTTCTTTTGGAAACCAGAACAAGACAAAAATGCCATATCTCATCATTCCTATTCAACATAGTATCTGGCCAGGGCAATCAGGCAAGTAAAAGAAATAAAGGGCATTCAAACAGGGAAAGAGAAAGTAAAATTGTCTCTGAAGATGACATGATTGTCTATTTAGAAAACCCCATCATTTCAGCCCAAAAACCCCTTAAGCCGATAAGCAACTTCAGCAAAGTCTCAGGATACAAAATCAATGTGCAAAAATCACAAGCGTTCCTATATACCAATAATAGACAGCCAAATCATGAGTGAACTCCCATTCACAACTGCTACTAAGAGAATGAAATACCTAGAAATACAACTTACAAGGGAAGGGAAGGACCTCTTTAAGGCAAACTACAAACCACTGCTCAAGGAAACAAGAGACAAGACAAACAAATGGAAAAACATTCCATGCTCATGAATAGAAAGAATCAATATCATAAAAATGGCCATACTGCCCAAAGTAATTTATAAATTCAATGTTATTCCTATCAAGGTACCACCACTGACTTTCTTCATTGAACTAGGAAAAGATAAATTTCATATGGAACCAAAAAAGAGCTCATATTGCCAAGACAATTTTAAGCAAAAAGAACAAAGTTGGAGGCATCATACCACCTGACTTCAAACTATACTACAAGGCTACAGTAACAAAACAGCATGGTACTGGTACCAAAACAGATATATAGACCAATGGAACAGAACAGAAGTCTCAGAAATAATACCACATACCTACAATTGTCTGATCTTTGACAAACTTGACAAAAACAAGCAATGGGGAAAGGATTCCCTATATAATAAGCAGTGCTGGGAAAACTCGCTAGCTATATGCAGAAAACAGAAACTGAACCCCTTCCTTACACCTTATACAAAAAGTAACCCAAGATGGATTAAAGACATAAACCTAAAACTATAAAAACCCTAGAAGAACACCTAGGCAATACCATTCAGGACATAGGCATGGGCAAAGACTTCATAACTAAAACATCAAAAGCAATTGCAACAAAAGCCAAAATGGACAAATGTGATCTAATTAAACTAAAGAGCTTCTGCACAGCAAAAGAAGCTATCTTCAGAGTGAACAGGCAACCTACAGAATGGGAGAAAAGTTTTGAATTCTATTCATCTGACAAATGTCTAATATCCAGAATCTATAAGGAACTTAAACAAATTTACAAGAATAAAAAACAACCCCATCAAAAAGTGGGTGAAGCATATGAACAGACACTTCTCAAAAGAAGACATTTATGTGTCCAGCCAACATATGAAAAAAAGCTCATCACTGGTCACTTGAGAAATGCAAATCAAAACCACAATGAGATATCACCTCATGCCAGTTATAATGGCAATTATTAAAAAGTCAGGAAACAACAAATGCTAGAGAAGATGTGAAGAAATAGAAATGCTTTCACACTGTTGGTGAGAGTGTAAATTAGTTCAATCATTGTTGAAGACAGTGTGGTGATTGCTCAAGGATCTAGAACCAGAAAGACCATTTGACCCAGCAATCCCATTACTGGATATATATCCAAAGGATTGTAAATCATTCTACTATAAAGACACATGCCCGCATATGTTTATTGCAGCACTATTTACAATAGCAAAGACTTGGAACCAACCCAAATGCCCATCAATGATAGACCCGATTAAAAAAACATTGGTGCATACACACTGTGGAATACTATGCACCCATAAAAAGAATAAGTTCATATCCTTTGCAGTGACATAGATGAAGCTGAAAACCATCATCTGCAGCAAACTAACACAGGAACAGAAAACCAAATGCCACAGGTTCGCACTCATAAGTGGGAGTTGAACAATTCAAACATGTGGACACAGGGAGGGGAACATCACACACTGGGGTCTGTTGTGGGGTGGGGGGAAAGATGAGGGAGTGCATTAAGACAGATACCTAATACATACGAGGCTTAAAACTTAGATGACAGGTTAATAGGTGCAGCAAACCACCATGGCTCATGTATACCTATGTAAGAAACCTGCACATTCAGCACCTGTGTCCCAGAACCGAAAGTAAAATACATAAATAAAATTTTTTAAAAATTTAAAAACCATGGTCTGGAGGGAAAGCAAAATGAGGAATTGTTCTTGAAAGACTATAAAGTCTGTTATGCAATATGAATAAAAAGTAGAGATCTGATTTACAAAATAGTACCTGTAGTTAACAATACAGTATTGTACATTTTAAAATATGTTAAGAGGCTAGATTTTGTGTTAAATGATTTTACCACACAACCTACAAACCAACCAGCCAACCAACCAACCAAACAGAAAATCAAAAAAGAACACAAAGACATTTTTGGAGTTGATGGATATGTCTAGCACTTTTGTAGTGATGGTGGTATCACAGGTATATGCATTTATTCAAGTGATTCAAGATGTGTACATTAAATCTATGCCTTTGGGTGTATCAGTTATACCTCAGTAAAACTAAAAATTATGGAAAATACTTAGTACTGAGTAAAGTTATTAATATTTCTGAGAAGCATGCATTAGTCTTTGCACTTTGATTATATTGATTTCTTATTTAATTTTTTCTCTACAAACAATTTCATTCAGTTGATTAGGGAGCACAGGCTGATTGTTTTTATAACTGAAATTCAGAAAGACAGAGTTTAATTGCTTTGCTTGAATTTGCATTCACCCTTCTATTTTTAGTAAGCACGGTGTGCTAAATAAAACAAGGAAACAATCTTCATTACCTTTGGAATTACCAATCGAGCTTCTTTTCTCATTTCTGTAGGTGTTAACGGACAATTTACTAAGAGCATACTTTCACTATCTGAATGTTATAGGCTGAAGCACAGCTAGATTATGGCTAAAAGCTGACCAGGTGGTTTAGGAGTCGTTAATTGAAGGAATGGGCACCATGATTAGAGATTAAGTGAGGAATATTGGAGTTAGAAAAAGGGTCTCATCTGCTTCAGTTTTGTATAAAATTTTCATTTTTATCAAGGTCACACATGTACAGAGTTTAAACAATTTACCGTTTTACAAAAAGCAAAACACAACAAAAACAAAACCATGGGCTTCTACTTTTCATCTCTTTAGGCTACTTTTCATTCCTCTGATATTCCATATTTTTATTGCTTGAATTTCCAATTATAAGGGTTTATTTTGACTTCATATTTTCAAAGTGAGGATTTCAGACTCTTACCTGCCCCAAACATACACTCATTTTCTATCCTCCTAACATGGTTATATGTCAGTTTTTGGACACCGTATTTAGAGATTTACGTATTGTTTCTACAAAAGCAATGTCTCATTACTGAGCTGCAGAGTGCCCTAGGGCTGTATTTATTTTATTGTGCCTTTTCCCGTTGGTGTAAATAATGCCACGTATTTTATTTGCTTAGTTTTCTGTATGCCAGAGTCTTAATCAGGGTAATCTCCCCAACAGAATTATAAATAAAATCTCTCTTACCTGGTCAAATACATCAGGGATTCTATTCATCTTATTTTATTGTTTTCCTCTGGAGACATCTCTCTTGAAGCCACCTCTTCTTCTCCAACCTGGAGCTTTCTAGAGCCTGTAGGGCTGGGTTATTGAGGCCCCACTTTACCACGATCCTGGGAATTCTCATTGTTTCTGTCATTCCTGCAGTGAATTCTATTTTTGGGGCCCCATGTTTCCTCCTTTCTTGGTTGGATATGTCATTCGGTGGAACATGTCCTCTAGTAGCTTCTGGAGTGAGGATCCATGAAGTGACTATTTTAGAGACATTGTATATCTGAAAATTTCTTTTCCAGGTATAAAGTTCTGGTTTGGAAATTATTTTTTCTTCTACATTTTGAACATTCTATTCATTCCAGTCCTCCTATCAAGAAGCCCAAAGCCATTGTGATTCCTGAACTTCTGTTTCAACTTTTGGCATCTCCAATGTTCTGAGATTACAGTTCTGTGCCTTGGTGTTGGTCATTTTTAAAATCCCTAAACTGGACATTTTGTGGGTCTCTTCAATGTGGGAAATCATGTTCTCCAATGTTAAAAATTATATTTATATGATTTATATGATAGTTCCTTTCCTTCTGTTTTCTCCTTTTAGAAATTCTATTGTTTAGATTGTAAACTGACCAAATTTTTCTTTTCTGATATTGTGTTTCCGTTTTCCATTTTTCTGGGGAGGTCATGTTTGTTCTACTTTCTGGGCCTGAGTGATTTCTTGATCTTTTAAATTCAAGTCATTCTCCTGGTCTCCTCTCAATTCCCTCTTAGTCTTGCACTCTACTACCCCATTTAAAAAAAGCCCTTTGTTCATTCTCTTATTCTTTGTAATTACTCCTTTGATAAAATATCATCCCTTTTTTATGGATGCAAAATTATTCTATAAGCTTTTATTTATATATCTTAAGTTCTGGGATATGTGTGCAGAACGTGCATGTTGCATAGGTATACAAGTGCCATGGTGATTTGTTGCACCTATCAACCCGTCATCTACATTAGGTATTTCTCCGAATGTTATCCCTCCCCTGGTTCCCCACCCCCAACAGGCCCTAGTGTGTAATGTTTCCCTCCCTGTGTTCATGTGTTTAAATTGTTCAACTCTCACTTATGAGTAAGAACCTGCAGTGTTTGGTTTTCTGTTCCTGTGTTAGTTTGCCGAGAATGATGGTTTCCAGCTTCAGCCATGTTCCTGCAAAGACATGAACTCATGTGTTTTTTTATGGCTGCATAGTATTCCATGGTGTATATGTGTCACATTTTCTTTATTCAGTCTATCATTGATGGGCATGTAAGTTGGTTCCAAGAATTTTCTATTGTGAATAGTGCCATAATAAACATAAGTCTGCATGTGTCTTTACAGTAGAATGATTTATAATCCTTCGGGTATATGCCCAGTAATGGGATTAGTGGATCAAATGGTATTTCTGGTTCTAGATACCAGAGGAATAGCTGTACAATGGTTGAACTAATTTACACTCCCACCAACAGTGTAAAAGTGTTCCTATTTCTCTACATCATTTCCAGCGTCTGTTGTTTCCTGATTTTTTAATGATTGCTATTCTAACTTACATGAGATGGTATCTCATTGTGGTTTTGATTTGCATTTCTTGAATGACAGTGATGATTATCTTTTTTTTTCATATGTTTTTTGGCCACACAAATGTTTTCTTTTGAGAAGTGTCTGTTCATATGATTCACTCACTCTTTGATGTTTTTTTTTGGTAAATTTTTTAAAGTTCCTTGTAATTATGCATATTAGACATTTGTCAGATGTATAGATTGCAAAAATTTTCTCCCATTCTGTAGACTGCCTGTTCACTCTGAAGATAGTTTCTTTTGCTGTGCAGAAGCACTTTAGTTTAATTAGATCCCATTTATCCATTTTGGATTTTGTTGCAATTGCTTTTGATGTTTTAGTCATAAAGTCTTTGCCAATGCCTATGTCCTGAATGGTATTGCCTAGATTTTCTTTTGGGGTCTTTATGGTTTTATGCTTAAGTCTTTAATCCGTCTTGGGTTACTTTTTGTATAAAGCATAAGGGAGGGGTCTAGTTTCAATTTTCTGCATATGACTAGCCAGTTTTCCGAGTACTGTTTATTAAATAGGAATTTTTCCCTCATTGTGTGTTTTTGTCAGGTTTGTCAAAGATCAGAGGGTGGTAGATGTGTGGCATTATTTCTGAGACTTCTGTTCTGTTCCATTGGTCTATATATGTGTTTGGTACCAGTACCATGCTGTTTTGGTTACTGTAGCCTTGTAATATAGTTTGATTAAGATAGTATAATACCTCCAGCTTTGTTCTTTTTGCTTAAAATTGTCTTGGCTATACAGGCTCTTTATTGGTTCCATATGAAATTTAAAGTAATTTTTTTAATTCTGTGAAGAAAGTCAATAGTAGCTTGATGGAGACAGCATTTAATCTATGAATTACTTTGGGCAGTATGTCCATTTTCATGATATTGATTCTTCCTATCTTTGAGCATGGAATGTTTTTTCATTTATTTGTGTCTTCTTTTGTTTCCTTGAGCAATGGTTTGTAGTTTTCCTTAAAGAGGTTCTTCCCTTTCCTTGTAAGTTGCATTTCTTGGTATTTTATTCTCTTTGTAGCAATTGTGAATGGGAGTTCACTCATGTTTTGGTTCTCTGTTTGTCTATTATTGGTATATAGGAATTCTTGTGATTTTTGCACATTGATTTTGTATCCTGAGACTTTGCTTAAGTTGCTCATCTGCTTAAGGAGATTTTGGGCTGAGATGATGGGGTTTTCTAAATATATAATCATGTCATCTGCAAACAGAGACAATTTGATTTCCTCTCTCTCTATTTGAATACCCTTTATTTCTTTCTCTTTCCTGATTGCCCTGGCCAGAACTTCCAATCCTATGCTGAATAGGAGTGGTGAGGAAGGGCATTCTTGTCTTATGACAGTTTTCAAAGGGAATGCTTCCAGCTTTTGCCCATTCAGTATAATATTGGCTGTGGGTTTGTGATAAATAGCTATTATTCTTTTGAGATACGTTCCATCAATACCTATCTTATTTAGATTTCTAGCATGAAGAGGTGTTGAATTTTATCAAAGGTCTTTTCTGCATCTATTGAGATAATTATGTGGTTTTTGTCATTGGTTCTGTTTATGTGATGGATTACTTTTATTGATTTGTATATGTTAAATCAGCCTTGCATCCCAGGGATGAAGCCAACCTTAATGTGGTGGATAAGCTTTTTGATGTGCTGCTGGATTTGGTTTGCCAGCATTTTATTGAGGATTTTTGCACTGATGTTTGTCAGAGTTATTAGCCTCAAATTTTCTTTTCTTATGTCTCTGCCAGGTTTTGGTATCAGGTTGATGCTGGCCTCATAAAATGAGTTAGGGAGGAGTTCCTCTTTTTGTATTGTTTGGAATAGTTTCAGAAGGCATGGTACCAGCTCCTTTTTGTACCTCCGGTAGAAGTTGGCTGTGAATCTGTCTGATCTTGGGCTTTTCTTGGTTGGTAGGCTATTAATTATTGCCTCAATTTTAGAACATGGTATTGACCTATTCAGGGATTTGACTGCTTCCTCGTTTAGTCTTGGGAGCATGTATGTGTCTGGCAATTTATCTATTTCTTCTAGATTTTCTAGTTTATTTGTGTAGAGGTGTTTATACTATTCTCTCATAGTAGTTTGAATTTCTGTGGGATCAGCGGTGATCTCCCCTTTATCATTTTTTATTGTATCTATTTGATTCTTGTCTCTTTTCTTCTTTATTAGTCTGCCTAGGGGTCTATCTATTTTGTTAATCTTAAAAAACAAAAGCACCTGGATTCATTGATTTTTTGGAAGGGTTTTTCATGCCTCTATCTCTTTCAGTTCTGCTTCAATCTTAGTTTTTTTCTTGTCTTCTGCTAGCTTTTGTATTTGTTTGCTCTTGCTTCTCTAGATCTTTCAACTGTGATGTTAGGGTGTTGATTTTAGATCATTCCTCCTTTTTCATGTGAGCATTTAGTGCTATAAATTTCTCTCTAAACACTGCTTTAGCTATGTTCCTGAGATTCTGGTACGTTGTCTCTTTGTTCTCATTGGTTTCAAAGAACTTCTTTATTTCTGCCTTAATTTCGTTATTTACCCAGTAGTTATTAAAGAGCAAGTTGTTCAGTTTCTCTGTAGTTTTGTGGTTTTGAGTGAATTTCTTAATCCTGAACTGTAATTTGATTGCATTGTGGTCTGAGAGGGTGTTTGTTATGGTTTCCATTCTTTTGTATTTGCTGAGGAGTGGTTTGCTTCCAATTATGTGGTCAATTTTAGAATAAGTGCTGTGTGGTGCTGAGAAAAAGGTATATTCTGTTGATTTGGGGTGGAAAGTTCTGTAGATGTCTATTAGGTTCACTTGGTCTAGAGCTGAGTTCAAGTTTTGAATATCCTTGTGTAATTTTCTGTCTTGTTGATCTGTCTAGTATTGATAGTAGGGTGTTAAAGTCTCCCAGTATTATTCTGTGTGAATCTAAGTCTCTTTGTAGGTCTCTAAGCACTTGCTGTATGAATCGGGTTGCTCCTGTATTATTGCATATATATTTAGGATAGTTAGCTCTTCTTGCTGCGTTGATCCTTTAACCATTATGTAATGCCCTTCTTTGTCTTTTTTGGTCTTTGTTGGTTTAAAGTCTATTTTATCAGAGACTAGAATTGCAACCCTGCTTTTTTTGCTTTCCATTTTCTTGGTAAATATTCCTTTATCCCTTTATTTTGACACACATACAAACACAAATACACAAGCCACACACAAACACATACATGTGTGGTGCACACGTGTACAATGAATTAACCGCCCCAGAAGAAACCTTTTTTCTGTACTAGTCATTTTCTCACTGTGCTGTTAGTGTCTTCATTGACTTGTGCCCTTTGGCTCTTTTCTGTATAGGGGCCTTTGAATAATGGGACTCAGCTCAAATGCGGAGAATTTTCCAATGCTCCCAGGCAGAATTTCTTTCTCTCCTCTGTAGTCTTGTGGCAGTCCACACTTGGAACTTTAGGTTTTAATTTTGTTTCTCTATATTTCTTCTCTCCAACTACATCACCACCGCTGCCACAACTGTAAAAAAATTTGCTGAGTACTTTTCTAAGAATTTGTTACCAAATCGACCCATTTAGTTATCATAACAACAGAATAAAGTAGCCATTATTACCAACCTGTCTGCCTAGGTGAAGAAGCAGAGGTGCAGAGGACATGCGTCCCCAGCCCATGGTCCTCAGCCAGAGAGAGTCTCAGAACATGAGCCAGGCAGTGGTGGCACGTCCCATGCCTGTCTGCAGATCTACTGCCCAGCACAGTGTGGGTGAATGCTCAGGAATCCTCATTCATCAGTGAATTTGTTCATAATACATTCTTAAAATGGCAAGCATTTTTTCTTGGTTACAAGTTGGAACTCATTTAAAGTAAATGTATAAAATGTTCTGGAGAAAATAGTTTTGTTGTTGTGCTTGTCATTTATTTGTTTTATCAAACACTGGGCACGGGCTCTGAAGCTCTGCTCAGTGAAGTGATTTATGGAGGTAATTTGTTCATTGATTTATGTTTAATAGCCCTGCCAATGCACTATTTTGCTTAATAGTCTCACTTTCCTGCTGACAGCTAGGCTTGGATGGGGTGACTAATTCACCACAGGGTGTCAGGTGGGCCTTCCCAACTATGCCAAGAGTGGCTGTGCTGTTGCACTAATGAGTAAGTCTCCACACTGACTGTCACCCACCAGGCAAAGCTGTCATTGTGCAGATGCTGCTGAATACCCAAGCTCTTCCTTGCCAAATGCCCACCAACATTTTCATTGTAATTATTCCCTTTATAAAATATCACTCCTTTTATAAAAAATGAAGGCATGGAGGTGACCACTGGATTCTGAATTATGGGGATTATTGGTGATTTCCCAAGATCACTGTCACCAACATCAGTTGTTCCAAGTACAGTGTTGCCAAATGATGAAAGAAGAAGACCTATTGGAATGGGTGGAGGGGAAATGAGATGTAATTGTTAGGAGGCACTAATGATAAACTTCTAGAAGAAATGAAGAGGAACTGAGATTGTAAGAGGTACGAGGGACAAGGGAGGATTCCGTTTTTTATCACGGGAAGATACTAATAAATCAACGGACATAAAACAGTAGAGAAAAAACTGATATGCTGTTAGAATTAAGTTAATAATTTACATAAAACTATGAAACAAATATAAATGAGATGGAAGAGTGGGGGTAATTATTATTGTTTTAAAAATATACTATGTCTAATATGAAATGATTTGTGTCTAATCATGAAAGAATTTCACTGAAGAGCAAAGAGAGGGGCCTGAGTGCAGTAGCTCACTCCTGTAATCCCAGCCCTTTGAGAGACTGAGAAAGGAGCATCACTTGAGGCCAGGAGTTCAAGACCAGACTGGGCAACATAGCAAGACCCCTGCCATGCCAAAAAAATTAATATAAATTAACTGGGTATGGTCATGCAGGCTTGTAGTCCCAGCTACTCAAGAGGCTGAGGCAAGAAGTACACCTAAACCCAGGAGCTGGGGGCTGCAGTGAGCCATGAGTCTTGCTGATGTACTCCAGCCTGGGTGACAGAGTGAGACCCCATCTCAAAAAAAAAAAAAAAAAAAAAAAAGAATGAACATACCTACCAAAAATGGGGCTATTTCTTTGACTCATTTGGATTCTGGCACTTGGAGCTTTTAATAAATTCTCTAATTACTTATCTGTTAGTCTTCAGTGTAGTTTTAATTGCCAAATAGGCACTATGAGATGAACTGACCAAGACTAGCCTTGCTATGTGCATTTTTATGTGGTCTGTAGTCATTTCCACATGAGTGAGGCTTTTGAGAAATACTCCAATAAAATGACAACCAAGTAACTCTTGCCAGTTATCTGATCTGTGAGTTACACATCTGCAATATTACAAAATGATCTGAAACTCAACTATGACTGTCTCAGCCCTCTTCAGATGATGACCTGAATGGCAGCTGGATTGATATCAATGGGGGGAATTTTGTTTCCTTTTTCACTAGCCCAGGTATTGCTGTTTCCACTTTGAAGGAGATAATAAAATTTGTGTTTACCAGATTCCAAATGACTTGTGTATCTATTTTTTTTTTTTTTTTTTAAGAAAGACGGTTTGGATATGATGTGGAGTTTTATTTCCCAAAGAAGTACTTCTTGGTTGTTTATGACTTTAAGAAGATTCCTACACAGAAGTGCAAGCCTCTGGGCTACCCCCTCCTCTTTGCTAATCATTTACTAGAGGTGCATAGAGAGAAGATAGTCTTTAGTGTGTATCTATGTTCATATGTGCAAAAGTCCCAAAATCTCTCACAGAGCTTGTCTTACTGCTGAAAGCAGAATGTTCTTCCTATATCCTCAAAGATTTAGAATTTCTCTCCAGTCTCACACGGGACACTACATCATGACTAATACAAGCTAAGATATGTATTTAATTGGAATTTCTGGTATAGTATACCTTGTATAAAGTCTAGAAAGAGAACGAAAAGGTAAGAATATTATCATACACCTAAGAAATGTCTTACCAGACCAAAGATAAAAAAATACTGCCAATAAAATGTGCCATGAATTCTGCATGATGCATTCAAAGTTGCTAAAGTGAGCAGGTGAAATTAACACCCAGTAATATGTATTGTCTCTTCCAATTGGAATTCTCTATGATTTAATTAAAAACGCGCCCATGTTGCCAAATGATGATATTACAAAATGAGACATACTTATATAAATTATATTCTTTGTCATCCAACTTAGACCTTGGCTATGTACCGGGGGGGTTATTTGCTAGATATTTCATTAATATTAATGTTGTCTCCCACCTGCCATTTTGACTAGTGTCATCTTTCTAGATCCTCCTCATACCACCACTAATCTATTATGGGAATTTCAGAAATATAAATTTGTTATATTTTTATGTTTAAAATACTAATTTGTGGTCTGCTCGTGAGCTCACAGCAAGCTGGAGAAGATACATAAAGATAGTAACTATATAAGGAACTACGTAACACAATGGATGATAAAATAGAGGTTGTGTAAAGGCATAGAAGTCAAGAAAGAAAATGGTTCAAGAAAAATGACCTAGCCAGCTGTAGCAAATTCTGCTGCCAGGTCAAGTGAAATGAAGACATGGATGTGACCACTGGATTCTGAATTATGGGGATCACTGGCGATTTCCTAAGGTGAATGTCACCAACATCAATTGATCCAAGTACGACGTTGCCAAGTGATAGGAAAAGAAGACCTACTGGAATGGAAGGAGCAGGAATGAGATGTGTTAGGAGGCACTAATGATAAACTTCTAGAAGAAATTTGTTGCAAAGGGGAACTGAGACTGGAGATGTTATGAGAGACAAAGGAGGATTTTTTTTTTTTTTTTTTTTTTTAGACGGAGTTTCACTCTTGTTACCCAGGCTGGAGTGCAATGGCGCGATCTCAGCTCACCACAACCTCCGCCTCCTGGGTTCAGGCAATTCTCCTGCCTCAGCCTCCTGAGTAGCTGGGATTACAGGCACGCGCCACCATGCCCAGCTAATTTTTTTTGTATTAGTAGAGACGGGGTTTCACCATGTTGACCAGGATGGTCTCGATCTCTTGACCTCGTGATCCACACGCCTCGGCCTCCCAAAGTGCTGGGATGACAGGCTTGAGCCACCACGCCCGGCCGGATTTTTTTTTTTAACGTGGGAATATAGTTATAAACTGATGGACATACAATAGTAGAGAAAAAGAAAACTGATTTGATGTTAGAATTAAGTTAATAATTCACACAAAACTATGAAACAAATACAAATGAGACAAGAGATTGGAGGTAACAATTATTATTGTTTTAAAAATGTACCATGTCTCATTATGAAATAATTTCAAAATCACCAAATAAATCACTGAAAAATATAAAAGGGTAAAACCAAATTGCCTATAAATTAGTCATTCATAAATAACTTGTTTTGATATTTTACTAGTTCTACTCTGCTTTTCACTGCAGTTTTATATTAGGTATTAGTATTCAGTAGGAAAGTTTCCTTCATTAATCTTACAGTGTATTTTTAATCACCTATCTTTGTTCATTTTTCCAAAAGAATTTCAAGTCCATTTCATGATGTTATAAAAATATGCTATTGAGATTTTAATTTAATTTTGAAGAAATTTATAAATAACTTTACAGTAGTCAATCTTCCTATTATCATACTTTATATTTTTATGTTATTTTTATTTCTAGTTTTCTTCTTAAAGGCCCTACATGTATCTTATTAAACTAGTCCCTGAGTATTTTGTTATTTTTGTTATCATAGAATGTTTTTATTTTACCAGTTGTCACGACCAAGCACTTGATCACTGATAGTAGCTCAGAGCTTTTAAAGTGAGTTTTCCTTTGAGAAAACAGATCCAGACCACTAGAGACAAAGGAAAGAATGAAATAGACTTTAATTTGTATAATTCCAATCTATACCTAAAAATCAATGTCCTTGTGCTGATTCTTGACTCAATGTGTCATACTGTATACATTGAGACTGCATTTAAACTGATACAATACATCAGCTTCTTTTATATAGTTTAAATGTTATTTACTTACTCAATTTTAGCCAAAAATATGATTCAAGCATCTCCTTATATATTTCTCAAACTTAATTATTCAAGCACATATTGTATAGGATTTGAACTTAATGAGGGTTTTACACCATGTTTCCTTTTGTTTAAGGAACCCATACATACTTGCTTTTTGCAAATACTCCTATTCACAGTTTATTTTTCTGAGGAACATACTCTGATGTGCAATGAAAAATAAAACCAAATGTTTCTTTCTTTCTTTGAGACTAGGTATTTCAACAATGGAATGGTTAGAATATAATAAATAAAATGCAATGCTTGTAAGAATGGGTTGTAAATAAATCTCTAATTGGCTGTCAAGGAGCATGTTAATTGACAAAGACATCTGCTTCTGGGCTGCTGTTGATAGCATCAGTCTCTATCCCTGTCCTGGTATGTCTGTGTTTTGCAAAGGCAAGCAGTGGTGCTGGGGCAGTGATATTTCTGTTACCCCATGATAGCCTGAAAAGAACAAAGTCACTGATAGATTTATTCTCAAAACACTAGGAGTGACACATAAACATTTATTTTTAACATTTATTATTTGCAACTGAATAAGGCCACTTATAATTTAAAGCACTATCAAACATTAAAATATAAAATTAGAAAGAATTCAGAATTCTGCTCTGGTAGAATTGCAATAATGTGGTGTGCTCATGTATGCTTCTAGTATTGTTATCAGAGTTCAAGGCCAGCTCATTGGACATTATTGTGTTTATTGGATTGTAGATGAAGAAAAGCAATGGGGGAGTGCTGGGCTTGGAATCAGAAGAACTGACCCAGTAGTGTGGCTATGAAAAAGCCACTTCCCTCTGGTTCCTCACTGAGAGAAGAAGAGAGAGGCGAGAAGGCCGTGTGGCAGACATGGGGACTATCAGCAATTGGGCTACTTCTTTTAAACCACAAGTAATTGTCCCTTCAGAGCCTGCTTGAGCCCCATCCTGTATATTTCACTTCCATAAAGCACATGTCAGCTTTATGGACTACTGGGCCAGACACCTCTATGAGAAAAAGGCTGTTCCTGGAGAATTGAGAAAGCCCCTTCTGACTACACCGTACTTTGGGTTTTCTCTACTGGTAATGAAATAGGAAAAGAAAATTTTTATAAAGCCAGATGGTTTTAAATATTGAATTATACATGTCAATGATTTATTTTGTCAAAGCATGAAGTGAGAAAGCTTCTTATATCAGTATTTTAACAATTTAATATTTATATTGGATAATTAGAATTTCTTGATTATTAACTTTGAAAACTTAGTAAATAGGACCTTAGATAATCAGTTTTTCAAAATAACAACATAGGTACTATTGGAATATGTTTTAAAGTCTGATATATTCATAAAATCTTAGCCTATTAATATGAATACAAACACTACAGAAATAGCCCTAGAAGTTAAAGGCTGGGCATGTGGATATCATATTGATCATTCCTAAAAAGACCAACCCTAAGTTTACATCAACACTTTTTAGTCCTTATTATCTTAGCAAAATTTACATTGATTGGGGCAGAACAAAAATTCTATCAGTCCCTTTGCCATGCTCTCTGAAGAAGGATAATTTTCTAAAGGAGCAAGATTTTTCCTTTCAAAGCCCTTTCCTTTATGAGATTTTCTTACTCTGCAGGTAATATACCTGTCACCTCACTTACCATGTTTCCATGACTATCATTGTTATCATTTTATACCAGTAGAAAGTGAAAATTGGTGAGGCTCAGAAATTAAAATTGGTGAGGCTCACAAAGAAAGTCAGTGGCAAAGGTGGGATTTGACATCAAAGCCCAAACCCCTCTCGCTTGCTACCTCTCCCTCTCTCTTCTCCCCTCATAACAGCTCTTAATGAAAAAGCAGTGTAGAACTAGTAAAATATAAAAACAAGTTATTTATAAATGTAAGACATTTCTTAGGCATATGAGAATTATAAGAATATTATCATATGCCTAAGAAATGTCTTACCAGACCAGGACTTCCATCAAGATGGCCGAATAGGAGCAGCTCCAGAGCACAGTTCCTGGTGAGACTGACACAGAAGGCAAGTGATTTCTGCATTTCCAACCAAGGTACCAGGTTCATCTCAATAGGACTGGTTGGAAAATGAGTGTAGCCCAAACAGGACAAACCAAGGCAGGGTGGGGTGCTGCCTCACCTGGGAAGTGCAACAGGCTGGAGGACCTGGGAACTTTTGCCCTATGGCACTCCAGTTCAGATACTGGACTTCTCCTGTAGTTTTTACAACCCACAGACCAGGAAATCCCTGCTGGGCTGAAAAGTGCCATGAGTTACCAGCATAGATCTGAGCAGCCACTCCAGCTGGTGCCATTGCTTATCAGCACAAATCTGGGTGGACGTTTTGGCTGTCATCAGGAGTGCTTGTGAGACAGAGCTACCCACTCTCCAGAAATAGGGGGAGCTGAAAGCAGGGAGACAAGTGATATGGCCTGGAGGGTCCCACCCCAACAAAGACCAGCAAACTGAAACCCTCCGGCTTGACAGTTTCACAGCCAGCACGTCAGTTCAAGCTCATTGAGTGAGGGGAGGGCATCTGCCATTGCTGAGGTGGTTCTAATCCTACCTGTGTAAACAAAAGCCAGAGGAAGTTTACACAGCAGCTGGATTGGGCCTGTGGCAGCCCAGCAGCACCTCTGTAGGCAGACTCTGACTAGACTCCCTCCTTGCTGGGCAGGGCATCTCTGGAAAAAAAAAAAAAAAAAAAGGCAGCAGCATGTCAGGGACTTATAAATAAAACCCCACCTTCCCAGGACAGAACACCTGGGAAAAGGGGTGATTGTGAGTTCCACTGCAGCAGACTTAAATGCCCCAACCCAGCAGTCCTAAAGGGAGTAATGAAGCTCCCAGCACAGCGCTTGAGCTCCTATAAAAGACAGACTGCCTCCTCAAGTGGCTCCCTGACCCCAGTATAACCCAAAAGACACCTCACACAGGAGAGCTCTGGCTGACATCTGGTGGGTACCCTTCTGAGAAGAAGGTACCAGAGGAAAGATTAGGCAGCAATCTTTGCTGTTCTGCAGCCCTTGCAGGTGATTCCCAGGCAAGAAAGGTCTGGAGTGGACCTCCAGCAGTCCTACAACAGAGGGGCCTGACTGTTGGAAGTAAAACTAAAAAACAAAAAGAAATAGCTTCAACATCAACAGAAAGGACGTCCACTCCGAGACCCCATCCAAAATCACCAACTTTGAAGATCAAAGGTAGATAAATCCACAAAGACAGGAAGAAATCAGTGCAAAAAGGATGAAATCACCAAAGACCAGAACTCCTCTCCTCCTCCAAGGGATCAAAACTCCTGACCAGCAAGAAAACAAAACAGGATGGAGAATGAGTTTGATGAATTGACAGAAGCAGGCTTCAGAAGGTGGCTTCAAACTTCTCTGAGCTAAAGGAACATGTTCTTACCCAATGCAAAGAAACTAAAAACCTTGAAAAAAGGTTAGATAAAATGCTAACTAGAATAACCAGCTAAGAGAATAAAACAAAAGACTTGATGGAGCTGAAAAACACAGCACGAGAGCTTTGCGAAGCATACATAAGTTTTAATAGCCAAAATGATCATGCAGAAGAAAGGGTATCAGAGATTGAAGATCAACTCAATGAAATAAAATGAGAAGGCAGGATTATAGAAAAAAGAGTGAAAAGAATGAACAAAGCCTTCAAGAAATATGGGATTATGTGAAAAGACCTAATCTGTGTTTGATCAGTGTACCTGAATGTGACAGGGAGAATGAATCCAAGCTGGAAAACACTCTTCAGGATATTATCATGGAGAACTTCCCCAACCTAGCAAGGCAGGCCAACATTCAACTCCAGGAAATAGAGAGAACACCATAATGATGTTCCTCAAGAAGAGCTACCCCAAGGCACATAATCATCGGATTCACCAGAGTTGAAATGAAGGAAAAAATGCTAAGGGCAGCCAGAGAGAAAGGTCAAGTCACCCACAAAGGGAAGCCCATCAGACTCACAGCAGATCTGTCAGCAGAAACCCTACAAGCCAGAAGAGAGTGGTGGGCCAATATTCAACATCCTTAAAAGAAAGAACTTTCAACCCAGAATTTCATATCCAGCCAAACTAAGCTTCCTAAGGAAGGGAGAAATAAAATCCTTTATGAACAAGCAATTGATGAGAAATTTTGTCACCACCAGACCTGCCTTACAAGAGGTCCTGAAACAAGCACTAAATATGGAAAGGAACAACAAGTACCAGCCACTGCAAAAATGTACCAAGTGGTAAAGACCAATGACACAATGAAGAAACTGTGTCAACTAACAGGCAAAACAACCAGCTAGTCACAAAATGGCAGGCTCAAATTCACACCTAACAATATTAATGTTAAATGTAAATGGCCTAAATGTCCCAATCAAAAGATGCAGACTGGCAAATTGGATAAAAAGTCAAGACCCAATGGTGTGCTATATTCAGGAGACCCATCTCATATGCAAAGACACACATGGATTCAAAATAAAGAGATGGTAGAAAATTTACAAAGCAAATGGAGGGAAAAAAAAAAAAAAGCAGGGGTAGCAATCCTAGTCTCTGCTAAAATGGACTTAAAGATCAAAAAAGACAAAGAAGGGCATTACATAATGGTAAAAGGATCAATGTAACAAGAAGAACTAACTATCCTAAATGTATATGCACAAGTTACTTTTAACTGTCAATATTAGACAGATCAATGAGACAGAAAATTAACAAGGATATCCAGGACATGAATGCAGATCTGGACCAAGTGGACCTGATAGACATCTACAGAACTCTCCACCCCAAATCCACAGAATAGACATTCTTCTCAGAACCACATATCACTTACTCTAAAATTGACCACGTAATTGGAAGTAAATCACTCCTCAGCAAATGCAAAAGAACAGAAATAATAACAAACAGTCTCTCAAACCACAGTGCAATCAAATTAGAACTCAGGATTAATAAACTAACTCAGAACTGCTCAACTTCATGAAAACTGAACAACTGGCTCCTGAATATCGACTGGATAAAGAATGAAATGAAGGCAGAAATAAAGATGTTCTTCGAAACCAATGAGAACAAAGACATAATGTACCAGAATCTCTGGGACCCATTTAAAGCAGTGTCTAGAGGGAAATTTATAGCACTAAATGCCCACATGAGAAGTGAGGAAAGATCTAAAATCAACACCCTGTTGTCAAAATTGAATGAGCTATGGGAGTAAGATCAAACAAATTCAAAAGCTAGCAGAAGCCAAGAAATAACTAAGATCAGAACAGAACTGAAGGAGATAGAGACACAAAAAAATCCTTCAAAAAATCAATGAATCCAGGAGCTGGTTTTTTGAAAAGATCAACAAAATAGATAGACTACTAGTCAGACTAATAAAAAAAGAAAAGAGAGAAAAATCCAATAGATGCAATAAAAAATGATAAAGAGGATATCACCACCGATTCCACAGAAATACAGACTACCATCAGAGATTACTACAAACAACTCTATGCACATAAACCAGTAAATCTAGAAGAAATGGATAAATTCCTGGACACTTACACCCTTCTAAGACTAAACCAGGAAGAAGTTGAATTCCTGAATAGACCAATAACAAGGTCTGAAGTTGAGGCAGCAATTAATAGCCTACCAACCAAAAAAAGTCCAGGTTCAGATGGGTTCACAGTCGAATTCTACCAGATGTACAAAGAGGAGCTGGTACTATACCTTCTGAAACTATTCCAAACAATACAAAAAGTGAATTGTACCAGGTGTACAAAGAGGAGCTGGTACTACACCTTCTGAAACTATTACAAACAATACAAAAAGAGGGAATCCTCTCTAACTCATTTTATGAGACCAACATCATTCTGATACCAGAACCTGGCAGAGACACAAGTGAAAAAGAAAACTTCAGGCCAATATCCATGATGAATATTGATGAAAAAATCTTCAATAAAATACTGGCAAACTGATTGCAACAGCACATCAAAAAGCTTATCCATAATGACCAAGTAGGCTTCATCCTGGGGATGCAAGCCTGATTCAACATATGCAAATCTATAAATGTAATCCTTCACATAAACAGAACCAAAGACAAAAACCACATGATCATTTCAATAGATGCAGAGAAGGCCTTTGACAATATTCAACAGCTCTTAATGCTAAAAGCTCTCAATAAACTAGGTATAGATGGAACATATCTCAAAATAATAAAATGCTATTTACGACAAACCCACAGCCAATATCATACTGAATGGGCAAAAACTGGAAGCATTCCCTTTGAAAACTGGCACTAGACAAGGGTGCCCTCTCTCACCACTCCTTTTCAACATAGTATTGGAATTTCTAGCCAGAGCAATCAGGCAAGAAAAAGAAATAAAGGGTATTCAATTAGGAAAAAAGGAAGTCAAATTGTCTCTATTTGCAGACATCATAATTGTATAATTAGACGACCCCATTGTCTCAGCCCAAAATCTCCTTAAGATGATAAGCAACTTCAGCAAAGTCTCAGGATGCAAAATCAATATGCAGAAATCACAAGCATTCCTGTACACCAATAACAGACTAACAAAGAGTCAAATCAGGAGCAAACTCCCATTCATAATTGCTACAAAGAGAATAAAATACCTAGGAATATAACTAACCAAGGATGTGAAGGACCTCTTCAAGGAGAACTACAAACCACTGCTCAAGGAAATAAGAGAGGACACAAACAGATGGAAAAACATTCCATGCTCATGGTTAGGAAGAATCGATATTGTGAAAATGGCCATACTGCCAAAAGTAATTTATAGATTCAATGCTATTCCCATCAAGTTACCATCGACTTTCTTCACAGAACTGGAAAAAACCACCTTAAACTTCATATGAAACCAAAAAAAGCCCACCTAGCCAAGACAATCCTAAGCAAAAAGAACAAAGCTGGAGGCATCAAGCTACCTGGCTTCAAACTATACTACAAGGTTAATCAAAACAGCAGGGTACTGGTACCAAAACAGAGATATAAACCAATGGAACAGAACAGAGGCCTCGGAAGTAATGCCACACATCTACAACCATCTGATCTTTGATAAACCTGACAAAAACAAGGACTGGGGAAAGGATTCCCTGCTTGACAAATGGTGTTGAGGAAACTGGCTAGCCATGTGCAGAAAGCTGAAACTGGACCCCTTCCTTACACCTTACACAAAAATTAACTCTAGGTGGATTAAAGATTTAAACATAAGATCTAACACCATAAAAACCCTAGAGGAAAACCTAGGCAATACCATTCAGGACATAGGCATAGGCAAGGACTTCATGACTGAAACACCAAAAGCATTGACAACAAAGCCAAAATAGACAAATGGGACCTAATTAAACTTAAGATCTTCTGCACAGCAAAAGATACAATCATCAGAGTGAACTGGCAACCAATAGAATGGGAAAAAATTTTTGTAATCTGCCCATCTGACAAAGGGCTCATATCCAGAATCTACAAAGAAATAAAGCAGATTTATAAGAAAAAAAAATCCACCCCATCCAAAAAGTGGGCAAAGGATATGAACACTTTCAAAACGAAGATATTTATGTGGCCAAGAAACATGAAAAAATGCTCATCATTACTGGTCATTAGAGAAATGCAAATCAAAACCACATTGAGATACCATCTCATGCCAGTTAGAATGATGATCATTAAAAAATCTGGAGACAACAGATGACAACAGATGCTGGAGAGTATGTGGAGAAATAGGAACAGCTTTACACTGTTGGTGGGAGTGTAAATTAGTTCAACCATTGTGTAAGACAGTGTGGCAATTCCTCAAGGATCTAGAAATAGAAATTCCATTTGACCCAACAATCCCATTACTGGGTATATACCCAAAGGATTATAAATTGTTCTATTATAAAGACACATGCACACATATGTTCATTGTGGCACTGTTTGCGACAGAAAAGATCTGGAACCAACCCAAATACCCATCAATGATAGACTGGACAGAGAAAATGTGGTACATATAAACAATGGAATACTATGCAGCCATAAAAAAGGATGAGTTCATATCCTTTGTAGGGACATGGATGAATGTGGAAACCATCATTCTCAGCAAACTGACACATGAACAGAAAACCAAACACCAAATGTTCTCACTCATAGGCGGATGTTGAACAATGATAACACATGGACACAGAGAGGGGAGCACTACACACTGGAGTCTGTTGGGGGTGGGAGGCTAGGGGAGGGATAGCGGTGGGTGGGGAGGTTGGGGAACAGTAACTGGGAGTAACACCTGATGTAGGTGACGGGGAATGGAGGCAGCAAACCCCCATGGCATGTGTGTACTTATGCAACAATCCTGCAGGATCTGCACATGTACCCCAGAACTTAAAGTATTAAAAAAAAAAAAGAAGAAATGTCTTACCATACGAAAGATAAAAAAAATACTGCCAATAAAACGTACCCTGAATTTTGCATGATGCATTCAAATTTGCTAAAGTGAGCAGGCAAAATTAACACCAGGTTATATTTTCTCTTTCAACTGGAATTCTCTATGATTTAATTAAAAACACATGCATGTTGCCAAAGGATAGGATTACAAAGATGAGACATACAAAGTAAATGCCAGATATTGTCTCCATTTCACAAATGAGAAAACTAAGGCCCTGTGTGGATAGGTGACTTACCTACAGCCATAGAACTGGTGCAATAGTGAAAAATCCAGATCTGTCTATTTTTCAGCTCTGCCAGGCCGCTTGCTTCTTGTAATGGATGCAGAAGCCTGTGTGTTTTGCCTTGGCAGATTGGTAAGAATTGGCACATATACACCATGGAATACTGTGCAGCCATACAAAAGGATGAGTTCATGTGCTTTGCAGGGACATGGATGAAGCTGGAAACCATCATTCTCAGCAAACTGACACAAGAACAGAAAACCAAACACCGCATGTTCTCACTCATAAGTGGGAGTTGAACAATGAAAACACATGAACACAGAGATGGGAATATCACACACCGGGGCCTGTCTGGAGGTGGGGTGCTAGGGGAGGGATAGCATTAGGAGAATACCTAATGTAGATGACAGGGTGATGGATGCAGCAAACCACCATGGCACATGTATGCTTATGTAACAAACCTGCACGTTCTGCACATGTACCCCAGGACTTGTGTTAAACCTTCTCACTGCTTCAGAGTAGGTGCTGCTTCTACCTTTGCTGTAATTTAAGACCTAAGTATTTTGTTATTAGCTTAATTTTCATATCCTTTTGGATTTCATGTTTTGCAATGTGGCCTATATTCTAAAAGGCAAAAATGTTTTTAGGGACTCTCGGCTGATTAATATCTTTGTTCTGGTCCTTCATTAAAATTCATCCTCCTCTCGAGTGACTAAAACATTTAACTCAAAACAAAGCTGGACTCAAGTCTGTGTGTTGTGACTTTTCTCTTCCTTACTGCTTCTGAGTTTTACCAGAACCAGAAGTTGCCCCATCTTACTGAAGAGCAACTAAAGTTCAGAAAGCTTCTCAGATTATTTCATTTATTAGTTTATTTACTCATTTGGTTGTATCCATCAATCTATCTGTCTTTCAATAAGCATCTACTTAGCAGTTACTATGTATTAGGCTGGTATCCAGTCCTTCTTATTTTTCCTTGATAATAAGAAATACCTCGGATACTTGATGAAGCTACAATCCCCATGCTTTGACTATTCTAAATATGGTTCCTGCAACAGTATGGATATCACTTGGGACTTTGTTAGGGATGAAGACTTGCAGGATCCCCGCTGGACCAACCGAAGAAAAACCAATGTTTTAACAAAACCCCTCTTTCTCTTAGGGATTTGAATGACATCAGCTTTGAAGAAGCACAGTCCTGAAGATCCTCGTCACCAGAGAAGTTTGGGACATGCTTTTGGTCATTGTGTTGGAGGGTTTTGATGCCCAGAGAAATGTAAAGTGTTTTCTTTGCCCATAAGATGCTCACCTTAAAGGCTCGAGGATTTCCTTCTCAAAGTGACCTCCAAGGACTGTTAGCTGAAGATCAAATAAGCTTAAATTTAAGAGTGCCCCAAGTCTGTCATGAAGCCCTTAACTCTGAATTCAGGCGTTCATCCTTCTTTTAGCCTCATCAATCTCTATTTTTGTTTCACATTGTCACCGTCTCTCATGGGGACTTCTGTGACACATGTTAAATGCATTGGTCCATTCTCACATTGCTATAAAGCAATGCCTGAGATGGGGTAATTTATAAAACAGAGAAGTTTAATTGGCTCACAGCTCTGAAGCCTGTACAGGAAGGATCATGATGCTGGCATCTGCTTGGCTTCTGGGGAGGCTTCAGGAAACAAACAATCATAGTGGAAGGCAAAGGAGGAGACAGACGTCTCACATGGCTGGAGCAGGAGAAAGGGAGGGAGGAGGTCCACACACTTTTAAACAACCAGATCTCATGAGAACTCACCATCATGACAACAGCTCCAAGGGAATGGTATTTGAGGGAACCATGAGAAAGTGCCCCCATGATCCAATCACCTCCCACCAAGCCCCACCTCCAACATTGGTGATTGTAATTCAACATGAGATTTGGGGATAATGGTGAGACACAGATCCAAAGCATATCATTCTACCCTGGCCCCTCCCAAATCTCACGTTCTTCTCACATTGAAAAATACAATTATTCTTTCTCAACAGTTTCCCAAAGTCTTAACTAATTCCAGCATTAACTCAAAAGCCCAAAGTCAAAGTCTTATCTGAGACAAGGCAAGGCCCGTCTACCGATGAGCATGTAAAATCATATGGTTTTGATTTATCATGCTCATAGGAAGAAGTATCTTGTTACTTCCAAGATTCAGTGGGGTTATAGGCATTAGGTAAATACTTATTACTTCCAAGATACAGTGGGGATATAGGCATTGGGCAAATGCTATTCCAAAAGGGAGAGATTGGCCAAAAGAAAGGGGCTACAGGCCCCACCCAAGTCTGAAACCCAGTAGGGCAGTCATTAAATCTTAAAGCTCCAAAATAATCCAGATCCCAGAATGTTAGATCCACCAGCAGCTTGCACCAAGCACCTGGAAGAGCCGCAGGCACTCAGCAGCAGCTCATGAGAGCAGCTGTGGGGGCGGAACCCCCTCAAGACACAGGGATGGAGCTGCCAAGGCTTTGGGAGCCCAACCCTGTACCAGAGTGCCCTGGATGTGAGGCATGGAGTCAAAGGAGATTATTTTGGAGCTTTAAGGTTTAATGACTTCCCTGCTAGGTTTTCAGACTTACATGGGGCCTGTAGCCCCTTTCTTTTGGCTGACTTCTCCCTTTTGGAATGGAAGTGTTCACCCAATGCCTCCATTGTATCTTGGAAGTAACTAATTTGTTTTTGATTTTACAGGCTCATAGGTGGAAAGGACTTGCCTTGTCTTAGATGAGACTTTGGACTTTTGAGTTAATGCTGGAATAAGTTAAGACGTTGGGGGACTGTTGAGAAGGGATGATTGTATTTTCCAATGAGAAAAGGACATGAGATTTGGAAGGGACTGAGGTGGAATGGTGTGGTTTGGATCTGAGTCCCTAACCAAATCTCACGTTGACTTGTAATCCTGTGTTGGAGGTGGGGCTTGATGGGAAGTAATTGGATCAAGGGGGTGGTTTCTCATGGTTTAGCACCATCCCCTTGGAACTGTCATTGTGATAGTGAGTTCTCACGAGATCTGATTGTTTAAAAGTGTGTAGCAGCTTCCCGGGCTCTCTCTACCTCCTGTTCCAGTCATGTGAGACATTTCACTCCCCTTTGCCTTCTACCATGATTGTTCATTTCCTGAGGCCTCCCCAGAAGCCGAAGAGATGCCAGCATTACGCTTCCTGTACAGCCTGCAGAGCTGTGAGACAATTAAACCTCTTTCTTTATAAATCACCTTCTCTTAGGTATTTCTTGATAACAATGCAAGAATGGACTAATACATTATCATAGAGGACATTGAATTAAGTGACAAATGCAGTTTTTTCAACAGCTATTTCTTTCAAAATTTAGCAGTACATTATCATAGTCTTCAGGGAATACCAACAGGAGAAAATGAATACATAAATAGATAAATTTATGTATAATCTATTTATGTATAACCTATACATAAATAGATAGATAGTAATTTATTTATGTATCTATGTTAGTTAAGGAGATCCTTGAATTCACTACAACAGGCTAAATCAGTAACATAAATAATGTTTTGTAAGGTATAATCTGGATGTGAATTTGTGTGTGTGTGTGTGTTGGGGGAAATAGGTAATATTTATTTAAATAATTTTGGAAAAAGACTTTTTGCTAATTTTATACAAAACACCAATGGCACTTCTCTGTGAAATTTCACATAAGCAAGAAAATGAAATGCAAATATTTAAAAATGTCTTTTGGGGAAGGCAGCAACTATATTGAATTAAATATAATGTGCTGAATTAAACAAATGACTCTGACATACTTTTCTTTGGATAACTAAGTCTTGATTAATATTCATAGATCCATACTGCTAGGGTACCCACATACTTTTTCCACACTCTGGCCTTTCTTCAATGACTAATACCTTCATTTTCATGACTTTTTAGTCTAAATCACAATTCCTTATATATCTGAGAGGAAATCAAAGCCTAGACAGGATAGGTGGTTCACTCAAGTCACAGACCGATCACATATTAGAGCTGGGATTTGAATTCAGATTTTCTGTGACTTAACTAAATATTTATCTTTATTGATCATGTTGGAGATGCCGGCAAAGAATTTGAGCTCAAAAATGCTACTTATGTTTTCTGTTCTTAGAATATGGAGGTTGTTTTACTCACCTTGAGACACATTTTACCAAAAGCAAACCCCGTGCAGAAATCAATTAGAAAAGCCTTCTATTGATTCCAAGGTACCGAAATGAAAAGGCTGTGCCTCAGTGTGGGCTCTCTCCCCAGCCTCTGCATCTCCCCCTCAGTGGCTTCCTTAGATTTAGAATTGGGTTATGCAGAAGTCATTCAGTTCTGCCCAAATGAAACCCTGAGAATTCTTAAAAATGAGCTCAGATGCATGAAAGAATTATTCCTATTTGACATACCCCAATGAACCACATCTGTGATGTTCTAGAAATGAAAATATTCACTCATTATCTTCTTGTTATAAATAAATGTTTGCTCGAAGCTGCTCTAAACTGGGAAGTGTTCACTGTCAGATGCCCACCTCATGAGTCAGGGTGTGAAGCCCAGCCCCCTCAGGGCTATGCGTGGAATGTGGGAGCTGTTGGCCTGCAGGGAGCCTTCCCTCCACCATACGGGGGCAGCTGGTGGACTCTGGCACTCGGGCTCCTGAACTAATGCACTTCATTCTCAAAGTTAACTCCCAATGACAGCTGCAATTTCTCAGCCCTTTGGGGTGAGAGAATTTGTCTTAAATCTCCTGACCCACTCCATTATTATGCCCCAGCAGTACGGTCTGTGGGAGGCCAAGCTGCCTAAGAAATGTCCATACATTTCCAGGAAACCTGGAAGGCTTGAAGTCTGTTTGACCTCACAAAGTTGGCTTCTTCATGCGCACCGTCTGTTTGTAGTGGTCTCAGCCCTTTCACGGAGGATTCTCTTGCCTTCCTTACCTTCTAGCAACTCTTGAGTTGTTCTCTTCCTTGGTTTTTAATTTCCCCAGCTCTGCAATTGCTGCTCTAATGCTCCCTTCCCCCTCTCCCCCCTTCCCCCGCTCAACCATCATGTCTTCTTGGTTACAGCATCTTCCCTTTTCTCTGAGAGTCTTAGGGTGTGTAAGTTTTTGGTTATAGACGTTAAATCATGTCAGTTCCTTTAGAGTTCCTGTTGTTGGTTGTTTTTTTCTCTCCATTTTCTCTGTTATTGTCTTGTCCTTCCACGTTGGAGAGTTTCTCCAGGTAACCGGTGATGCTTGGCTGTCTGCTTTTATGTGGAAGGGAGTTAGTTGATAGAAATCTGAGAAGCACTGTGCATGGGAGTGCCTTTCTGACTGGGGGCTGCCCGGAGACGGTCTCGATGGGACTTCACTGTTTTGTTGGAGAAACCACAGTCTGTCTCTGGGTCTTTTGTCTCCTGGTCTGTTGTCCCAGGAGAAATTTGCCATCTTCTCCTGCCTGGGGTATAACCTGGCTGCTCCAGGCTCTGGGTCAGAATTGGGCGTCTCTAGACCTGTGCTGTCCAACACAGCAGCCCCTGGTCAAATGTAGCTGTTTACAACTGAATTCATTAAAATAATTAAAATAAAAAATGAGGTCCTCAGTTGCATTATCCATATTTTAAGAACCCACAGATTAGAATTAGCTCTTGAATAAGTAGCCAGGTCAGATAGAGAACATTTTTATAACCTCGGAAGGTTCATTTGCAGAGTGCTGTTTTAGACTTTTGCTTCACCTTCGGGAAGGCAACCTGCCCTTGACTGGGCCTGGTACCTTGAGATTAGAATCTCTCCCATTCAGCCACTGCAGAAAGAAAACTGCATTTTTAGGCTGGAGTGGAAGTGGAGGCTCCGTGTCTCCCACCTGTGCTACCAGATGCTCCTGCGTAGGTGGTGACCGAGTTGCTGGATCTTCCTCACTGTGTGACAGGACACCACTGTCCCCTGCTCCCCGCTCAGTATGCACTTAATTTACACTTTCTCCATTCTGCTAAATCAGTTACATCCTGTCCACCTGCTCTCCAGCTCTCAATATTTTGTTGACATCTTTCACTCACGGCTTTCTTCCCTTCTGTTTGCTTTGCCTTTGTGGTTTTATAAGGGTTTTTCATTTCTTTTTTTATCCCATTAGTATGCTATAGCAGGACTGAGGAGGAACCAGAGCTTGTGGTGTGTGTTCTGCCCACTATGTTTGAACTGGAAGGATTGTCACTTTTTATTATCTGTATCAGAGGCCGTAGGCAAGAAAGTAAACTCTAAGGAATCTTTTGCCTTCAGCAAAAAAGGGCATAATTATCACGACTTGCAGCTGAATCTGGTGATGGACAGAGACGTACAGTAAGTATCACAACTGATGAGAGCAGAGCCGAATGAGCCTAAGGCCCTCATTCCTGCCTCTCAGTTTAGGTGGAAACTGCTTTACACAGTTATGTGGTTGAACCCGGTTCCAAATGCTCAGATGGAAGGAAGGTTCCCATGGTGGTGTAATATCTCAGTCTTGTTAAACTTTCTCTTTTTATTAAAGATGTACTTCTTTAAGATACAAGCAGTTACTGAGAGTCAAATTCTGGTTCTAGCAGCATACCACAAGAATTAATGCTACCCTAGTATTTATTCATCCATCCGTCAATCCATCCATCCATCCAACCAACCGTCCATCCAACCATCCATTTATCCAACTAAGTATCTATCCATCCATCCAATAAACATTTATTTAGCAGGTATAGGCGTGAGACCTTGGTTCACAAAATAACAAAAGCACTGATAATAGTGTGTTTGTGTTTAAATAACTAACATAAAAATTAAAAAATAGTTTATTGTCTCATATATTTTCACCAGTTCTCTGTATTTTTTAATGAAATTAATGCATACTACCAAGTTAGGGCTTAGACATAAAAATTAGATTGGCCAAAATTCTGAAATCATGGACAACTGGACTTTAAAAGAAGTCCTTTTTTAAAAGTACCTTTCTGCTGTTTGTGAAACTTGCTCTCTATCTGTTCCTTCCTCCCACTGCTGACTGCATTCATTGTCCAGCCTGCTGTTCTTCCCAGGCTCATTCTCTCGCTGCTTTCTGTCAAGTGTCTGGAAGGTGGTAGGGAACTCTTTCTTTGACTGGCACAGATTGAACAGTGGCTCCAGAGGACTCTTCTAGTGTGTCCAGCTCTATGCAGGAGAGCCCTGAGTCTGTAGACAGGTTATATTCTGAAAGGTATCAGAGGTAAACGTTCCACTCCTTCCATTAACCATCAATGCTAGGAACCACCTGTCTCCAGGGTCTTCACCACACTAGCTCATCCTCCCTACTTTTAATTGTTTTTTAGGCCTTGTATCTCCTCTGGTGGCAACCCAAGTCTTGCCTTCCTTTCATGGTCTACATCGTAGCACAACCACAGTATCTATTCTCCACCCCTTTCCCCCGAAAGCCTGCCCTTGACCCCTCACCCTACTAAGCCCGCCTGCTTCAGCAATTACCACTGAGTCTGATGGCCTTCTCAGTGCCTGCTTTCTGACTCCTCACCAGTCTTCAACCTGACTGATCATTCTTTCTTTGGTGTTCCCTTCCCCTTTATTTTCTATAATTGTAGCTTCTTTCCTTAACTTTCTCTTGCTGCTCCTTTCCAAGGACTGCCTTTATCTAAGATTCAGATTTTATCACATTTTTTCTTTCCATAATCTTTACCTCAGAGGACTTACCACTACAGAACAGGTGACTCCAAAATCAATTTCCAGTCCTTCCTTCCATTCCCACTCTAGCCCATCCAGGGCATTTGCAGTGATTCATCTATTATCTCAACATCAACCCCTTCGAGTCTGAGGTCAGGTTCTTTTCAGATGCTTCTCATCCAGATTTCCCGAATCCTCTTATTGTTACCATTTTCTCCATCTCTCCAGTGAACACTTATATTTTACTTTCTCAGCTCATTCAGTGTGTCCCATCATGAAGTCCTATTACCTTCTTCCACCTTCTCCTTCCTTCCCACTTTCTCTCCATGCAGGTCGTTATAATCTCACACTAGTACTTGCACAGTGGATTTCACATTAAAAGCTTTTTACCCCACCCTGTGACATATGCTGACAAAGTCTAACTTTCCTAAATTGATGGTTTATTAGGTCATTATTGAACTTCATAGTGTTTAAGATTTCCCTACGTCTATTCAGATTGAGGTCAAGTTCCTGTGCTTGGTGCCCAGTACTTTCCAACACCCAGCATGGCCCGTCTTTACAGTCCCACATTTCTCTAGAGGGCCCTTGCCTCTGGAGCACCACCTTCTAAAGTTGTTCTGGATTGTCCTAAGCCTCTGACTTTGCTAGTCTTCTTCACCCTTTCTAATGTGAATTTCCCCTCCAAATCTTATTCCACATGAACCTCACCTCTCCCATTTCTCAAGGCTCAATTCAGACAAGACCGGGCGTGCTCAGGGTGGTATCGCTATAGACCTCAAGGCTCAATCAATTCTCCTTAAACCCGAAGTTCTTCCCAGTGTTCTCCAGCCCACTGTAGCCACTTCCTCCCCTGAATTCAAACACACATTTCTTCCTCCTCCTCTGTATTATTTTGGTCCCTCTTCATTTCTCCTCTGCTCTCTTTGTTTACATCATAGGACTAGAAATAAAAAATTGTATATCTGTGCTTGTCTTCAGACAGGTATTTACTGGCAGCTTTGGGCAGCACCAAATAAATCAAGTATATCAAGTAATCAAACAACCAATAACGTTTTCACTTTATCTGAAATACAGCTAGAAAATCCTTAGCGGTAATGAACAGTGAAGGTTTAGTGCTGGCAACTTTTAAATTTTACTCTTCTCTTTGGTATGTGACTAAATATAAAAATGATGGCAAGATTAAATCAAGTTTAAGACCAATAAAGTAAACATGAATCTTGTAGTTTGGCCCAAATCTAACAACTGATTTGGTATTTTAATAAAATTTATCAAATTGAATTGTTTTCCCTAAGAAACCAATGTCTAAAAAATTTGTTTTGTCTTTTTTTTTAATACTGATTGTGAGTAAATGCTGTGGGTAAATGACTAATGTCCTTATTTATTCTGTTTGAAGTGCTTTGTTCTTTCTAGGTACCAACTGAATAGATGGCTTGGAATTTGATATTGACTTTAATTTTTAACCTTGTTAGGCTTCACTGGTTTGAATAGGAAATGGATCATTAGTAGTCTTTGCACAAACAATGTAAAAAACTTCTTTGGCTTTTTGAAAAACTTAAATATTTAGTTCTTTGGGATTCACAGGCTCTTTCCTGCTGGGAAATCACCCTGGGCCACCTGTTCCCCTCCTTTGCGCAATTTTCATGTTTCTCTAATTTGATGCATTTCACTGGCAAATCCTGTGGACTAGAGAATGAAGGACATTCTGTTAAAAATCTTATGAAATTTTTTCCTCAAGACTTAAGTGTGAAAGAGGGAAAAAATAACTAGAAGAGGACTTAGGTGTATTTACAGCTTTTCGAGAACATCCTTCCTTTCGGATGCAGGATAAAAAAAGACATGACAAGTCAGCGATTTTAAGTCGGTCAAGATAGGGTTTCCTGAAACGAAAGCTGGAAGTGAGTTAGTACAAAAGACAAAATGAAAACATGCTGGACTTCCTGTGAAAGCCAGCAGACAGGGCAGCCCAGAGAGGCCACTCTTGTCTGCTGTTGATAACCCTGTGAAATGCTGCCCTGGGCCACGTCTCTGCCCAATCCCTCAGCCCAGAATTGCTTTTAGCAAAATGAAACCCATCAGGTCCAGCCTTCAATTGCATATTCATTTTTGTGAGCATCTATGGGGCTGTGTTTTGCCACGTTTCTTTTGCCCAAAGTTGCCATGCTCTGTCTCGCAAAAAAGACTCTTGTGGATTTTAGCTTACATTCGGATAGTGTTATTTGAGTGGTCATAATAAAAATAATAACGTTTGACAAGCAGATTACATAACTCCACTTTTTTCCTCCACAATTAATAGCTCTAATACTGCCAGAGAGTGCCGTTCAAAATGAAGATTCAAGTTGGAGTCCTTTGCTTGCTTTAATGACCAGGACTCCCTGTGTTTACTCACAGAGTGAGAAAAAATCATTGTGAAGAGTCCTAGAGGGAGCATGAATGAGAAGAGGGTGTATTTAGTCTGCCAAATGAACAGAATGCAGGTGGAGCAGACATTGAGTTTTCTAAGGACTTCACTGTGAGTGCCATCGGGTGGAGTCAGGTTCTTCACTTAGCGTGCCGTCAGTTTCGTGAAGGCCTTTTTCCATTCTTCCTTATCAACTTGAACCTGTGTCTGTTGGCCCATGACAACAAGGCACTGGGAGCCAAGCTGGTTCATGATCAACTCTCCGCCTGCAGTCAGAGGGCTACTCCACACTAGGGTACAGTCATTATCTTGATGGATAGGCTGTTGGCATAACGAAGCATTTGTTTTTCAAATTGCACCCAATCTAGAAGCATTTTTCTTTTTAGAGGAAGCAGGAGGCATCTGGTGGGAACCCACAGACGAGAATCAAAGATCTTGCAGCTTTGTGCAAAGAAAAGAATTCAGCCAGGACACGCACCTGACAACGTTTCAAGAAGCAAATGCAATTTCATGGAGCAGTGCTGTTGGGACTGAATCTATTTTAAGAGAACTTAGAGCAAGTTTGGATTTTTCTGGAAATGGCAATAAAAGTCCAGATAAGAGGACAAGACATTGGTGTAGACCAGAGTGGGACAAGAACTGTGCAAGATACAAAAGAGAATTAGTGGAACCAGACAATATATGAAGTGGGTTGGCCCAGAAAGAGATAACTAGGGGTTTACTCTAACTCCATAATAAAGAGAATTTGGAAGTCAATGCACCGCTACTTACAGCATGCCATGTTTGAGGATAGTCAAGATAATTAGGGTAAATTGCAGACTTTACTTATTTTATGACGTAGATCGTCGTTCACCAAGAAGCTTTTTTTGGTCACCAGTTGAAGAACTTGTACAGATAGCTATTGGCCTACATAGACTTCCCCTCCGACAGCCTTCATCCTGATTTTGTAGAGAAGCAATCATAGAAGAACATCATCATCATCTTCTGTTAAACATGCAGAAGTCTGGGTCCGTATCCATAAACTCCATCACCTTTCCAAGCAAAATGACTTTTCCTTGTCCTAGCAACATCCAGCCCCGCTACCCAAAATGCCTTGGTGTGCCGGACTTCCTTCCTTCCCTACTTTTCTGGAAATTTGTGACTAAAATTACTTCCTTTAGCTGTTATATAATCAAATTTTAATTTTTAGTGGGTCATTTACATCAGCATATAAAATGCTATATTTTCTTCCTTTAAAATATCCCTCCCATGACAGAATTATCCCTCCAGCTACTACCCCATTTCATTGCTGTCTTTAGAGCAAAATTCCTAAAAAGAGTTGCCTCTTTCTGTCTTTACCTTAGCACCTCTCATTCTCATTCTCATTTGAATGTATTTCAAGCAAGCCTTTGACCCAGCAATCCTGCTGAAATCATTATCGTCAAGGTCACCAAGTTCTTCCATGTCCCCAAGTGTCACAGTCCATTCCATTCCTCAGCAGCATTAGGTAGAGTGCTCGGACCTCACTCTCCACACACTTGTTTCTTGTGGCTTTGCTGGACTTTCTCATTTTCAATCTCCTTCCTTTATTCCTCTAAAGATCAGCGTGGATTTGGAGCTGATCACTGACCTTCTAGCTACATTTACCTGGTAGGTAATTTCACACATATGCAGGGCTTTAAGTTCCAACTACACAAAAAGCTCTGCCCATACCTTTGCTCTGTTTCATGCACCTCTAACTACCTGACATGCATATGTTCAGGTTTTATTTGTTTACTTCTTCCCACTAAAATATAACTTCAGATGTGCAAGGAGCACTGCTGGTTTGGTTATTATTTTATCTTTGGTGCTTAAAATAATGACCAGTCCGTAAGAGGAGCTCAACATGCATATATGTTGAACAAGAAAATAAAAGCATCAATAAATTAACAAATCGTGACCAGGCAGAATCCTCCTGACTTCTCGAGTCATAATTCGTATCACTAAAGTGGTCAGAGCAGGTAAGAACTACCCTTTAAAACATTGCCTTCACTAAATTTAATTATTTAGTAAGTTACTGTTATTGAAATAACATTTTACAAATACAAAAGTAATATAAGACAATTGCAGAGAAATTTGAAGGTATTTGATATGTACCCACCAGGCAGATTAAAAAAAATAATTTTGTACCTCTAATTCAATGATCCCTGCTATGAACTGAATTGTGTCCCTTAAAAATTCATTTGATGGGCTGGGCACAAGGACTCACGCCTGTAATCCCAGCACTTTGGGAGGCCAAGGTGGGTGGATCAAGAGGTCAAGAGATCAAAACCATCCTGGCCAACTTGGTGAAACCCTGTCTCTACTAAAAGTATAAAAATTAGCTGGGCATGGTGGGCAGGTGCCTGTAGTCCCAGCTACTTGGGAGGTTGAGACAGGATAATCGCTTGAACCCGGGAGGCAGAGGTTGCAGTGAGCCAAGATTGCAACACTGCACTCCATCCTGGCGACAGAGTGAGACTCCATCTCAAAAAAAAAAAATTATTTGATGAGGCCATAACAGCTCCCAATATGACTGTGTTTGGAGACAGGGCCTTCATGGAAGTCATTAAGGTTAAATAAGGTCATAAAGATAGGTCCCTGATCAAATAGGGTGAATGTTCTTCTAAGAAGAGAGCCTGGATAACCCATTCTCTCTCTCCTTGCCATGTGAGGGCACATTGAAAAGTGAGCCACCTGCAAAGCAGGGGGAGCACTCTTGGCAGAACCTGACCATGCTGGCAGCTTGATCTGACGTGCAGATTTCCAGCCTCCAGAACTGTAAAAAACACCTGATTTCTGATGTTAAGCCACGAAGCTGATGAAATTTTGTTATGGGAACCGGAGCTGACTAATACAGCTCCCCATGTTCCTTTCTTTCTTGCTTTTTTTTGAGACGGAGTTTCGCTCTTGTTACCCAGGCTGGAGTGCAATGGCGCGATCTCGGCTCACCGCAACCTCCGCCTCCTGGGTTCAGGCAATTCTCCTGCCTCAGCCTCCTGAGTAGCTGGGATTACAGGCACGCGCCACCATGCCCAGCTAATTTTTTTTTTTTTTGTATTAGTAGAGACGGGGTTTCACCATGTTGACCAGGATGGTCTCGATCTCTTGACCTCGTGATCCACCCGCCTCGGCCTCCCAAAGTGCTGGGATTACAGGCTTGAGCCACCGTGCCCGGCCTCTTGCTTGTTTTATTTCTTTGCATCTCTATTGATGAAAATCTTCCCATTGTGAACCTTCAATAAAAGCACATCTATTTCTAAACTTGTATACATACTAATGTGCTAATATGTACTGTATGTATTATATGTAATGCATTATGTTTCATACAACATATTCCCCAAGAGCGATAAAACATCTTATGATAAAGTTAACATAATTAAAAAATCTCTTGTTAATTGCCACAGTGTCAATTGCCACAGTGTGCATTTGCTAATAGCTCAATGCACAGTATCATTGTTAATGTGGATGAATAGAAATCTGTACTGCTAACAGTTTTCTGACAATTTTGAATGTTTTGTGCTGACTTTTTGCCAGACCTGATTAGACCATCATTCTTTTTTAAAAGACTTTTATTTTAGGTTCAGGGGTACATGTGCAGCATTGTTATATAGGTAAACTCATGTCATAGGAGCTTGTTGGAGATTTGATCACCCAGATAATAAGCCTAGTACGCAATAGTTATTCTTCCTGATCCTTTCCCTCCTCCAACCATTTACATTCAAGTAGGCCCCAGTGTCTGTTGTTCCCCTCTTCATGTCCATGTGTTCTCATCATTTAGCTCCCACTTATAAGTGAGAACGTAGACTATCATTCTTTGCCTCCTATGGAGGTTAATGGAGACTTTTCAGAAAACCTGCCTTGCTTCTGTTGGTCACTTGTGATTGCACTGTAAGTTTTGTGCTCACTAAGTATTTTCTTTACTGGAATCTTTTAATGCTGGCTGTCCATTTTGTGGGGATTGACTTAGACTTTACTATATCAATAATTCTATTTACTATGATATGTAAGTTGGCCGCCTCCATGACTGCAATGGCAGCATTTGCTGAGGGGGAGTGAAGGAGCAAGGATTACTTGTTAACCTGTCCAGCTGGAAGTCTCATTCTGTTTGCACGATGTCCAGTGTCTATCCACATGTGAACTGTGATCAGCTGATGGGCTGGAAATGGGTACCAGTGCCAATACATGTATTATATATAATTCAGGCCAAAATTCTCTTTTTTTAGATACCACTCAGTAATATAGAAATAAAAATTCCGTGGCTTCTTCTTAGAAGAAACCACAGTTCCATTTCACTCACATCCTGGACTGTGCAGCTGCTTTCTAGACCACTTCCGAACAGAAAGGTCTGTGGGTGTACTTGTCCTTGAACCCTACCCTGAGAATCCCAGGGCCTGGAAACCGGACTTTTAAGCATTCCCTAAGCAAGTTGGATATACAGCCAGGGTTGAAAAATTAGCATTTTCCCAAATGTTACCCTTAATAGATTTTCTCTTCTTTGTTCTCTCTTTCTTTTTCATAATAATGTCCTGTGGTGGTTACACTTTATTCAGCAATTTGGCAAGGCAATGGCACTCAGTTGTTGGGTTTGGTCAAACACTAATCTAGATGCTGCTAGGAAGGTATTTTGTAGATGTGATAAGCAATTGCAACAAGCTGACTTTAAGTAAAGGAGATTATCCTCCATAATGTGGGTGGGTTGTATCCAAGCCATTGAAAGCCTTAAGAGCAAAAACTGAGGTTTCTTGGAGAAGAAGGAATTCTGCCTCAAGACTGACATAGAAATCCTGCCTGAGCTTTCATCCTTCTGGCCTGCTATACAGATTTTGGACTTGCCAGCCCCATGACTGCATGAGTCAATTTCTATATATATATATATATATATACACACACACACATACACACACACATACACACACACACACGTATATATATACACACATATATATACACATATATATACACACACATATATATGTACACACATATATATACACACATATATACACATACACACATATATATACACACACACATATATATATATATATTGTGTGTGTATTGGTTTCTTTGGATCTGACTGATATATACCACTTATTTTAAGAATAATAAAAGGCAGTGCAATGGCTCACACCTGTAATCCCAGCACTTTAGGAGGCTGACTTGGGTGAATGGTTTGAGCCACCAGGAGTTTGAGACCAGTCTGAGCACCATGGCAAAACCCCATCTTGACAAAAAATACAAAAATTAACCAGGTGTGGTAGTGCACGCCTGTAGTCCCAGCTACTTGGGAGGCTGAGGTGGGAGGACTGCTTGAGCCTGGGAGATGGAGGTTGCAAACTGCATCACTACAATCCAGCCTGGGCAACAGGGCAAGACTCTGTCTAAAATATTCAGTTAATAAACTTTAGAATAAATATAAATGAGTACAAAGTGTAAGCTAAAACTCAACTGTAATTCTAACGGTCAGAAAGATCATTAACATAATAACAAGCCCTGAAACACGTAGTGTAATTATTGACATGTTCACTTCCTTTCTGGACCACAAGCTTCCTAAGAATAAGCACCCCATGTTATGTATTTTTTATGCTATTGTCCAATACAGTATACTATTGAATACATTGTAGATTCTTAATAAACACTTTTGAATAAAATGCTGAGTAAATGGGAGAATAGATGGAAGAAAAAAATTAAAAAAAATTAATTGCTAATAGATATATGAACTGATGAACTTGGAGAAAAGCCAAGGTTATGAGTCAGCAAAGGAAATCGTGGAGGTAGTTGTCCCCAGGAAGTAGAGGGACTAATCTGACACAAAGTGTTGGAGGAAGAGTGACTGTATGGGCACCGGTATATAGGACTCTGCCATTTTTTCAGCAGGGATCAGCTCCATGTGCAGGGGAGGACTCCTGGATTGGTCCAGCTGCATTTGTTAGTCAGTTTCAGCAAAAGGCAAGAAAGAATGAGCTGAGGGCCTTCATCCAGTAAGGTCCTGGTGAGACTTTTAATTAGTGACAACGAATTAAATAATTAGCTATCATTATAAAATTAAAATACATATATGGTGGAAAAAAGAGTGAGAGGACAAGAAGAAGAAGAAGTTGTATTTAGTGTGACAACTTGAGGCTCTTTTTTTGGATGTGAAGAATTTCCAGGTGATAACAAGATCCAGGATGTGACCAAGGGAACAAATCTCTGAGGTAAAATGAAAAGGAAGGTCACGGAAACAAAAAAGTGGAAAAACTTGGAGGCAAGCATCTTGGATGGGCTTCCCATATGGGCAGTGAAGTTCCTCAGGAAGAATATTGGACTTACAGAGAAACAAGTGACTATGAGCTAAACTCTCACGGAATCCTTGCAGTGAGTCAGAAAGACAGAGAGGTAATTGGGAAGGCGTGATCGTGAGTGGTGGAGACTGAGGATGTCTCGCACATTTTCAACACAGTTAAAGAGAAATGGTCGTGAGAATGAAGTCTCCTGGTCCCGAGGAATTTTAGGTGAGGAGCCTCAAGCACTGTACAGAGAGTGAGATTCCTTATGTAGAACTGTTTTAATATAAAGTAGTTTGATGACTTATTGGAATTTGCTCCTGTTATTAAATGCTATACTGAAAGATTGGATTACTAGGAATTTCAGGTTTTGTTTTGTGTTATCTTTTTAATAGGTCAAGGGATTCAGATTTTATGTGAACAAGGCTAGCCTAGATAAACAGGCATGACATTGACTATAAGGATGGAAATCAGATAACAGTATTAACAGTACAGGGTTTTGGGCGCTCAAGAGAATGTGCCAAAACTTAGAATAAAGGAACCAAGGAGAATGAAGGGAAATTGAAAAGAATCATTACCTCTTTTTCTATTGCCTTTGGTTAGCAGGGGTAAACAGGTGAGATTTATCATTGGGTATAAAATGCTACATTATTAATCTACATTTTCAGTTCTTCCTGGAAACTTGCAGGGAATAGATGCTGTGATAACTTTGGTCAAACAATCAACCAAGTACTCTTTATTTTTTTTATTTTTTTTTTTTGAGACGGAGTTTCACTCTCGTTACCCAGGCTGGAGTGCAATGGCGCGATCTCGGCTCACCGCAACCTCCGCCTCCTGGGTTCAGGCAATTCTCCTGCCTCAGCCTCCCGAGTATCTGGGATTACAGGCACACGCCACTATGCCCAGCTAATTTTTGTATTTTTAGTAGAGACGGGGTTTCACCATGTTGACCAAGATGGTCTCGATCTCTTGACCTTGTGATCCACCCGCCTCGGCCTCCCAAAGTGCTGGGATTACAGGCTTGAGCCACTGCGCCCGGCCCCAAGTACTCTTAAAACAAAGAAGCTAATTGTATCATTTGTAAAATCTTTCTTTTTCAAAATATTTTATATTGAAATAAATGACTCATAGCTCTATTTAGGAAAGGGAATTGCAATTTTATTTTTTATTTCAGTAACTTTAAAAAAACCAATGTTTAAGTATAACTTTAAGGGACAATAAGACTTCTTGTACTCAGCCAACCTCTTTGTTGTACGCTTGACGTTTTTGACAGTAATTTTCTGGGATTATAACTTTGCTACTTATAAAATGTTCCAATTGGAAATCTCTAAATTGGGTGTTGGTTTTACTGCTTAGTTCACCAGGGTTGAAGACTGTACACTAGGAAAAAAATAGTGCTCATATTAGTTGGTTATTAGAGTATACTGAGTTATTCGTATCACTATTTATAAAGCTATGGATTAATTTGGAAAATGTATTGGATTCATTGGATTCACAAAGTGTTTTAAAAGGCAGTGTTTGTTTTTTACTGATTTTTAATTCTTTTCGGGACTGTTGTTTGAATAACCTATAAGTTAGAATGCTGTGTGTTAATGGTACTATTTTACCCTTCTAGCCTACAAGAGTTGATCTTTTCTTAAGAGTTCAGTGTCTTTCTATAAATAATGTGTTAGAAAGCAAAAGAGCAGCAGATTTTACTTCCCCCATTTGAGACTGTAGGGAAAGTTGACATTCAAGGAACATAAATGTCAGTCTGAAGCTCAGGTGTCCTGGTTCTACTTCTATGCTTTAGCTACGAATCCAGATGGTCTCTCTGATGCAAACTTACAGATGATTATGGAATTTTATACTCATCAGATCTTATGGCAAGGAGCTCACTTGGGGAGATCATTCAATTCAGTCTTCAGTTACTCTCTCTGTCTCTCTCTCTCTCTCTGTGTGTGTGTGTGTGAGTGACTTATGATTATCTTGTAGAGATAGTTTATTCTTTCTTTTAAGATGCTCAATGAAGGAAAACATTTATATTCAATGTCTTCAGTAATTTATCACCATTAAAGTGCTTTTATTACAAATGCAATATCTTTAAAAGTATGAAGGCAAAGACAGAGCATAGCACTAGATAATTGAACATAGGGCAGTAACCATGAATCTGAAGTAAATAAAATAAGCCATTCTCTGGAACATGCAAAAACCTTCTCTTATCTTGCTCATTAGGCACAATGATGAGAACATTATTTGAAAAAGAACATGGGAGAACTTTAACCGTATTGAAGTTAGCCTACATATGTGGAATATATGTTCATTGATTTTACAACTTTTTAAATAAAGCTAGGATTATAGATTTTAGTTATGTGTATATATAGATGTATAACATATGTGTGTGTATTATGTATACTAAATGTATATAACTATATACACTATATAACTATTTACTGTCTAATCCTTTACAGTAAAGGTTTGGCAATCCTGTTATATACTATTAATTAGATGATATATGTATATTTAGTGTTTATACTAATTTAGATCATATATATATTTAATTTAGATCATATATATTTAGTGTACACTAAATATAAAAAATTATATATATGTTATGATCATCTTGTAGAGATAGTTTATTCTTTCAAGATGCTCAAAGAAGGAAAACATATGCAATGCTTTCAGTAATTTATCACCATTAAAGTGCTTATGTTAAAGATGTAGTACCTTGTATATATACATAGATATATAGTATGTATGTGTGTGTATAAATGTATATATATGTGTGTATGTGTAATGTCTCATGTTGATTAAATCTTTCTGGGCTGTGTGTGTATACACATAGATGTGTATATATATATATATACACACATACACACACACATATATATACATATGTAGTGTTGATTAAATCTTTCTGGGATATGTGCGTGCATGTATACACGCATATATATACACATACACAGCCCAGAAAGATTTAAACAGCATAAGACATTATTTTCATTATTTTATAGCAGGGTTGGTAGACAGTAGTTCTTAAGTAAAATCTTGACTACTTCATGTTTTTGTAAATAAAGGTTTTTAGAACACAGCCAAGCCCATCATGTAGCATCTCTGTCTGCTTTTGCACTACAGTGGCAAAGCTGAAGAGTCATGATGCAGAGTATGTGGCCCATATGCCTAAAATATTTACTATCTGGCCCACACATTTGCACCTTCCATTGTTCTTTTCCCTTTTCTGGTTTTCTGTGCTTATGTCTAGAATCATTTTCCTTCTGAAATAACTCTCTTGGTAAAAAGTTTCTCATTTTCTGATTTCTGAAAGCATCAGTTTGCCTTCATTTTAAAAGAACATTTTTGCTAGGTATTGAATCTTAGTTTGGCAACCATTTTTTGTCACTTTAAAGTGTCATTCCATTCTCCTCTGCCTTCCATTGTGTTTACTTAGAAATCATCTATTGTTGTCCATTTGAACATAAAATGACTCTCCTCTCCATTCCAGCCATGCTGCTTCGAGAGCGTTCTCTTGGTCTCCCCCTCCCCCTCCCCGCCCCCTTCCTTTTTATCTTCTTTTTTTGAGAGAGAATCTTGCTTGCAGTGGCGCAATCTTTGCTCATTGCAACGTCTGCCTCCCCGGTTCAAGTGATTCTCTTGCCTCAGCCTCCGAGAGGGCTTAATTCATACAGCAGGGAGCCGGAGTGGGGACTGATGACTGACAGGCAAAGTCAGGAAATGAGCTGCCCTGAACGAGAGTTGTCATTTTCCAGTCTTTGTCGATCTGCACTTCACCTTTGATTCTGGGTGTCACCCTCCAGCTCTCCCATTTGAGAGCCTGGGGTGTTCAGTGAGGATCTCCCTCCAGCTGGTTCGGGACTCTGCTCTATGTCTCCTTAACACCACAAGACTTCCAAACGCTGCTCTCTTTGAATTCTTAGCCTCACTCTCAAAGCAATTTAAGATATCTGAAAATGTCTTTGGGATGAAACCAGTGTAGGATTGGACTGAGTTTCCTGCCCCTCCCTGCTCATGGCCACCTTGTCCTCTTGTTTCTACTCTCCATCTCTCCAGTATCATGAGATCATGAAAATGTCTCCTGCCTTTCAGTCTTTCAGTAGTGGCTTCTGCCCAGACCGTAGAATTGCATCTACTGTTCCTTGTCCTGCGTCCAGTGTTCGCAAGCATTCAAGGAAAAACGTTGTCTGAACTTTCTGTGTGGTTTTTCTATTGTCTGTTGCTTCGTTAGTTCACAGACCTCTCCCAAGAGATGTACCTTTAATTTTACCTAGGACTTTTGGTAGTTCTTGTCTGGAATGCTGGTCTCCCATAAGCTTCTTTGTCATTTTTGCAAGTGGGAGCTCAATTGATCCTTGAAATACATATGGGTTTAGAACTTGAAATATATTTGAGGGCTTTTTCTTCTTAATAAATGTTAAGCATGGCCAACTATTTTAATTGATTTCAAAACCTTTTTTTCCAAGTGGTGACACATTGGTTTCATTGATGTCTCTACCGTAAGTGGTTTCAAACCATTTTATTTCTATTATATTACAGTAACTGTTCAAGAACATTCAGAAAAAAAAAAAATCACACTATATTTGATCAATGCATATTGCATTATTGCTTAGGGTATAAAATGTACATTGTAAAGTATTTATTCTGTAAGAAAAAAGGTAGATATTGAGAAGAACCTGAAATATTCTAGGTAACTTGGTGATTTACATTTTTTCACAATCATTTTTAAGTCCAGACAAGTGGAAAGTAATGGCCTGATTAAACTTTAGAATGGCTTAAACTAGGAAACTCTGTCTATAAATTATGAGCGAGCTATCCTTTTTTTCCCTAGAATTAACTCAAGCTGCAATTATAACCATTCAAGTATGTCAACCTTTCCTGACAGCCTGAATGTGGTTGTGAAGGTTGCTGAGAAGGAAGGACAAATGGTTTGATGGGGTGATTGGCAGCTCAGAGGCAAAGCTAGCTGAGTTTCCTCTGCATTCGGCATTGACCGATATGTCCTAATGTGACTCATCCATCACCACCTCCTTTGAACATATTTTGCTTCTATCTGTCTGTGGTCAAGAGTGAGTCTCTCATTTAAAATCTTATATCCTTGCCTACCCTTATCCCTTTAAAAATAAAGAGTATACATTCTTGGTCCATTTCCTAAAGCACATTTGGCTTCCAAGTACTTATTTTAAATAAATTGTAATATCTATTTTTAATAGATTTTTTAATATCTTAATTTTAATAAATCATTTTGTTTTTTAAGGTCAAAGTGAATATATGTAGCAAATTCACGCTAATTAAGATCAACTTAAATTGAAGTTTGAGCACTTGTAGAAAAGTTTATATTGATGCTTATGCTATTAAGAATGAGAAATTTAGCTGAATAATCTAATAGTTTAAACAATACTTCAAAGGTATATTTAATCCACTTAATTGGGTGAACTATCTGCAAGTTCTAGAGAAGGATTCATTTACACACCCTGAGTCAGAGCCACAAATCTTCAAAACAAAATTCTCTTTTAAAAAGTTTTATAAAAATTGATTCAGATGGCTTTTCCATCCTCTTTGGTAAATAAATAAATCTCTCAGGTTAATCCAAAAATGAAATGTCATCAACAGCATCCACCACCACTTTCCTGGCAGTTTGTTTCTACTTTAAGGCATTAAATCAAGTACAGAAAGGCTGTAATCTCTTAGAAATAACACTGTTTGAAAGGACTGGTAGAAACCTGAGAATTTGAAAATACCTCGTCCTAGAGTTAAACTTTCTAAAAGATTAGAATGTAAGGAAACTATTTTAAATTTGGGCACCCCAGTATGGCTTCTTAGCATGCAGTTAAGAGAAATACCTTAATAGTCTTACATCTATTTTTAATCTAATTTTACTACTACCCTGTTATACTGAGAGAAAAGTCATGATCAAAATAAGAGTTTTTTTCTAACAATAATTAGTATTTTCTTACTCATAGTTGTCTATAAAGACTGTTCTAATTTTCCTTGCTATTTTCTTTTTTGTTTGCTTGTTTAATTTTTTTTTATTTCCATAGGTTATTGGGGAACAGGTGGTGTTCGGTCACATGAGTAAGTTCTTTGGTGGTGACTTAGGAGATTTTGGTGCATCCATTACCCGAGCAGTATACACTGCACTCAATTTGTGGTCTTTTATCCCTCACCCCCTCCCCACTCTTTCCCCGAGTCCCCAAAGTCCATTGTGCCCTTCTTATGCCTTTGCGTCTTCACAGCTTAGCTCCCACATATGAATGAGAACATATGATGTTTGTTTTTCCATTCCTGAGTTACTTCACTTAGAATAATAGTTTCCAGTCTCATCAAGGTCACTGTGAATGTTATTAATTCATTCCTTTTTATGGCTGAGTAGTATTCCATGGTATATATTACTACATTATTTCTCAATAAATGTTCATATGGAACAAAAAAGAGCCTGCATAGCCAAAGCAAGGCGAAGCAAAAAGAACAAATCTGGAGGCATCAAATTACCCATCTTCAAAATATATCCTTGATCCATCTTCAGCTGATTTTTGTGTAAGGTAAGAGATGAGGATCCAGTTTCATTCTCCTACACATTTTCTTTATCCACTCATTGATTGATGGGCATTTGGGCTGGTTCCACATTTTTGCAATTGCAAATTGTGCTGCAATAAACATGTGTGTGCAAGTATGTTTCTCCAATGACTTCTTTTCCTCTGGGTAGATGCCCAGTAGTGAATTGCTGGATAAAATGGTAGTTCTACCTTTAGTATTTTAAGGAATCACCACACTGTTTTCAATAGTGGTTGTACTAGTTTGCATTCCTACCAGAAGCAGTGTAGAAGTGTTCCTTGTTCACTGCATCCATGCCAACATTTATTTGTTTTTGATTATGACCATTCTTGCAGGAGTAAGGTGGTATTGCATTGTGGTTTTCATTTGCATTTCCCTGCTAAGTAGCATTTTTCACATGTTTGTTGGCCATTTGTATGTCCTCTTTTGAGAATTGTTTATTCATGTCCTTAGCCCACTTTTTAATGGGATTATTATTTTTTTCTTGCTAATTTGTTTGAGTTCATTGTAGATTCTGGATGTTAGTCCTTTGTCAAATGTATAGATTGTGAAGATTTTCTTCCACTCTGTGAGTTGTCTGTTTACTCTGCTGGCTGTTCCTTTTGCTGTGCAAAAGCTGTTTAGTTTAATTAAGTCTCATCTATTTATCTTTGTTTTTGTTGCATTTGCTTTGGGGTTCTTGATCATGAAGTTCTTGCCTAAGCCAGTGTCTGATGTTATCTTCAAGAATTTTTATAGTTTCAGGTCTTAGATTTAAGTCCTTGATCCATCTTGAGCTGATTTCTGTGTAAGGTGAGAGATGAGGATCCAGTTTCATTCTCCTACATGTGGCTTGCCAATTATCCCAGCACCATTTGTTGAATAGGGTGTCCTTTTCCCACTTTATGATTTCGTTTGCTTTGTTGAAGATCAGTTGGCTATAATTATTTGGCTTTATTTCTGGATTCTCTGTTCTGTTCCATTGGTCTATGTGCTAATTTTTATGCCAGTACGATGCTGTTTTGGTGACTATGGCCTTACAGTATAGTTTGAAGTTGGGTAATATGATGCCTCCGGATTTGTTCTTTTTGCTTAGTCTTGCTTTGGCTATGCAGGCTCTTTTTGGTTCCATATGAATTTTAGAATTTTTTCTTTATAATTCTGTGGAGAATGATGGTGGTATTTTGGTGGGATTGCATTGAATTTGTAGATTGCTTTTGGCAGTATGGTTATTTTCATAATATTGATTCTACTTATCCATGGGCATGGGAAGTATTTCCATTTGTTTGTGTCTCTATGATTTCTTTCAGCAGTGTTTTGTAGTTTTCCTTGTAGAAGTTTTTCAGGCCTTGGTTAGGTATATTCCTAAACATTTTATTTTTTTTTGCAGCTATTGTGAAAGGGGTTGAGTTCTTGATTTGATTCTCAGCTTGGTCGCTGTTGGTGTACAGAGGAGCTGCTAATTTGTGTACATCGATTTTGAATCTGAAAACTTTGCTGAATTCTTTTATCAGGTCTAGGAGCTTTCTAGAGGAGTCTTTAGGGTTTTCTAGGTAAAAAAATAATATATCAGCAAACAGTGATAGTTTGACTTCCTCCTGATCAATTTGGATGTCCTTTGTTTCTTTGTCTTGTCTGATTGCTCTTTCTAGGACTTCTAGTACTATATTGAAGAGGAGTGGTGAGAGTGGGCATCCTCATCTTGTTCCAGTTCTCAGAGGAGATGCTTTCAGCTTTCCCCCCTTCAGTATAATGTGAGCTGTGGGTCTGCCATAGATGGCTTTTGTTACATTGAATTATGTCCCTTGTATGCTGATTTTGCTGTTTTAATCATAAAGGAATGCTGGATTTTGCCAGATGCTTTTTCTGCATCTATTGAGATGATCATGTAATTTTTGTTTTTGATTCTGTTTATGTGGTGTATCACATTTATTGATTGTGTATGTTATACCATCCCTCAAGCACTTTGGGAGGCCGAGGTGGGTAGATCATGAGGTCAAGAGATTGAGACCATACTGGCCAACATGGTGAAACCCCATCTCTACTAAAAATACAAAAATTAGCTGGGTGTGGTGGCTCACGTCTATAGTCCCAGCTACTGGGAAGGCCAAGGCAGGAGAATCACTTGAACCCGGCAGGCAGAGGTTGTAGTGAGCCAAGATCATACCAGTGCACTCCAGCCTGGTGACAGAGTGAGAATCCCTCTCAAACAAAACAAAACAAAACAACAAACAAACAAATAAACCATCCCTGCATCCCTGATATGAAACTCACTTGATCAGGGTAGATTATCTTTTTGATATGTTGTTGGATTTGGCTAGCTAGTATTTTGTTAAGGATTTTAGCATCTATGTTAATCAGAGATATTGGTCTGTAGTGTTCCTTTTGGTTATGTCCTTTCCTGGTTTTGGTATTAGGATGATACTGGCTTCATAGAATGATTTAGGGAGGGTTCCCTCTTTCTCTATCTTGTAGACTAGTGTCATTTGGAGGAAGCAATCTTTGTGGTCAACTGGTTAATAAGACCGAACTTCCAGATAAAAAGTAAATTTGAGAGAAGACATGTTTTGAATTATGAGAATTTCTTAAGTCTAGCCAAATAGTGATGGTATGTAAAGAATGTGAATCTTTAGTCCTGTGTGCAGCTACCATATTCTGTTTCTTATTTTTTGGTGTTTCTATTGAGATTAATATCATCACAATTTTCTCCTTTTGTTATCTACACAGGATTATTTTTGCCCGCTATATTTCCCAACCCTGAGCTCATTTGCTAGAGATGCTTATGAGATTCTGTCATTCCACGTCTATGGAGAACAACAGATATAGATGAAGAACTTCAAATTTCAGGAGAGGCCCCTCCAGTGGCTAAGAAAGCAGGCGAGAATGAATTAGGAGCTGTCTCAGATGGATATATTTAAAAAGACAGGAAGCAGTCAGGGAATAATGAAAGGCTTCCAAAAAGAACATCTGGTAATGATGCTTTATGACTTTCTTCCCCTGAGAGTACTACTTGTAAGCTACAGACAATGTAAGAAAACTAAATTTATGTTAATTTCCCAATGCTTGCCTTGAGCTCCTGGTATGCAATACATTCGTGAATAGCAGAATACAGTAAATGATAATTCTCATTTTCTAAGAGCATAATCAGCTTTTTCCTGTTCTAAAGTACATATACAACTCATTTCCATCTCTCCTCGTGTTTCATTGTTGAGTAACGATGTACTACGTACCATATACAACACCTTATGTGGGGTTACATGGAAACAGGAAGTGACAATAACAGTATTTCAGAGATGATAGGTAACTCCCCGAGAAGACAGGTACAGTGGGTGTGGAATGAATATGTATAGAAATTTGGGTGTATTTGCTGCAAGTAAGAGAAGAAAAACAATAGTTAACGTGGGAAGAAAAGGCTAAAGCAAGAATAAAGAAATGCAGGCTGACTCATAATGAGTGTGCATGGGATGAAAGCAGGCATGAGTCTAGAAAAGATTTTGTGGGGGAATGGGACTGCCTGTTTAAATGGTCTTCAAAATTCTCTCCCTGAGAACTACCACAGATTAAAAAAAAATATCATGTTTACCTAGTCTTATGTGTTTCTGTTCTCATCAAATCTTGGAGAACCTTTACTCAATTTGTAACTATTTAGGACCTCATATTTTTAATGTACTTTTGCCTTTTCTAAAACACATTCATGAGTCCAAAGAGTAAAAACCCATACTCTACATTTTGTACAGTCATCATCTGGGGTTCATGCCTTCCGCTTGCTTCCAGAGGTAATTCCTCTGACAGGTTGCTGAGGTGTGGTACTGGCATTGAATGTTGTCATTGTCCCCTTTGGTGCTTGACTCTTAGATAGATGTGGACCAGTGATAGTCATGGTCAGCAACATCAGGAGATGTGAGCTGCCAGGGAGTTTGTGGGATGCTACCCTGATGGCCATGGTGTTTGTTAGGCTCTACATTAAGTTTAATTTGCACATTCATTGAAATCATCTCAAGTAGTTAAAACTACCAGACAGAGTGCTTCCTAGGTCTGTATCATTTTCCAGTTATCTAAACTGAATCCATGATGTATAACATTTATTTCTTAGTCCCATTGTAGAACAAAGAGAGAACCCTGTATCAGCCATCCTCTTACTTTAGAAATTGTTATTGATTTACTTTCTCATGCTTCTGTTCTCCCATCAAGGTTGTCATCAATCACTGTTGACTGCCCACTGGGCACTGACTGCTGAACTGGGCATCAGAGGGGAATGCAGAGAGAAGAGTTGTAGGCACCCAAATAACAGGCACTGGATACCAGTTAGTGCTAGGAATGATAATGAACAACACAGTGGCTTTGTGAAATATGAATGGGTAAATGTCAGCACAGAATGGAGGAGTTGCTAGAGTCTGAGTGGAGACTTCAGTTTTAGAGCCATGGAGGTCAGATCTTCTGTGTCCTAGAGAAACAAAAAGGGATAACATTTCTTCCTTTAAATCTTCCCGTCTAGTGGGTGGGGAGATGAGAACATCTACAAACACTTACAACGCTGTGAGAAGAGGGCTGAGTTAAAAGCACCCCAGGGAGCCTGTGTTAATTTGCTCAGGCTGCCATGACAAAGTACCACAGACTGGGTGGCTTGGAAAGAGAAATTTATTATGCCACAGTTCTGGAGGCTGAGAATCCAAGAGCAGCGGGTCTGTGAGCAGGGCTGGCTCTTCCTGAAGCCTTTTCCTTTGGCTTATCTGGCTGTCTTCTCCCTGTCATTGCGTTTCCTCTATACCTGTCTGCAGGCTAATCTCCTTTTTGTTAAGGACAGCAGCCTATCCACTATGACAATCTACTATATCAAAAGAAGGACACATCATTATTACTTTTGATTTGAATTACTTTAATTTTGAGTGTTGGTAAAATTCTTTTGATGGCTATGGGTTATCTGTCAGCTCTTTTTCTATAAATGCCCATCAGTGTTCTTTGCTATTCTTTTACCAGCCTTTTCTTATCTTTGTCTTATTGATTTGTATAAGTTTTTTGGCAATTTGAGAGTATTAAACCTAGTATACTAGGAAATATTCCTGATTCATCTTTAATTTTGGCATGTGAATTTTTAAAATTAAGAAATACTAAATCACAGAAAAGAATAGTGAGTGATTGGCAAACAGTTTTCTATACATTTGTAATACAGAAGTTTTAAACTCTTACAATGTCAAATTTATTAATATAAATTGCAAATATTACCTGCTATTTTTCAAAGCCCCTTTAACTCTAATATCATAAATAATTTATCTGTGGGTTTTTCCTAGAGTTTTTGTGATGTCAATTTTTAATGGTTACTTTTTTTATCTGAAATTTACTTTGGTGGAGTGAGGTGAGGTTATGCTTTCCTGTTATTCAAATCATAAACTACTTGTACTAATACCATTTATTGAATAATTCTTCTTTTTAAATTGCTCTTAAAAACTCCTTTACCATGAACTGAATTTTCATGCATTCTGAATCAACTCTGTACTTGATTTATTTGTAATGATTTGAATTTTTTTATCCTTTAGCATCAAATTATTTTTTATTATTTTAGTTCACGTGAGGGCCTCTGGCTTAAGAGAAGTCTATGTGCTTGTGAGGAGAAAGGCATGGAGAATCTGAGATGAGTTGGTGAGATGAATAGAATCTGCTCAAAATTAGACAAAATGCAAAATAAAATACAAACTTTGCAGTTTTAGACTTCTAAAGACTCTCAAGAAAGATGTATTTGTAAATATTCTTATAAAACTTTGCTTCTCAAAAGAGAAGGATGTACTCTAAAAGGCACAGACACACACACAAAGAGTGAGACATACACACAATTTGCTGCTACTTTAGCAAAAATGAACCATGTACATAGTAGCAGGAGAGACTTGAAATTACAGCATGCATGTTAGGGAAATCATTCACGTATTTGCTTTCCATGAAACTTACAGTTTTCTATAAGGTCACATTGAGAGGTAAGGTTAAGTTCAGCAGTGTTCCCTGGGTACCACTTGACAATAAACTTACACAGAGAGCCAAAAGAAGGTCAGGGAAGTCCTACTTCGTGCCTTTCTCTTGGCAAGCAGGAAGACTGTATTTCCCAGCTTCCCTTGCAACTTGTTTCCACCACTGGGATGAGGACGGTAGTGATATATACCACTTCCAAGCCCTGACTTGAAGCTGCCCACACAACTCTCCATGAATTCTCTTCCCCTGTGATGTCAACCATGGTGGGCTCATGTTTTAAAAACAATTTTTTAGAGATGGGATCTTGCTGTGTTGCCCAGGGTAGTCTTGACAGGGCTCATGTTGAAGGTGATGACATCACAAGACAGAAGAAACATGGGTTGTTGAGCTCACTCCTGAAAGAAAGTCTCCCAAATGTCATTGGGAGTGCACTTGGGAGAGAAGTAAATATATGTTTTCCTATCTCCCGATCTGGAGGATTTTAGTATTTAGCATCAACCACCCTGACAAATACAACCAAATAGTATCTTTGAAAAATAATCACAATTTAAAATAGGTACCTGGGCAGGGGGATATCCTAAAAATTCATGCATAAGACATAATAACTGAATGGTATGAAACTGCCCATAGTCATGTATCATAGTTTACTACAATTTCAGGTTTGTAGTGGAAATTCATGATTTGGGGCTGACACTGTCCGAGGTGAAGATTTGGACAAGAAATCAAAGACAAAGAGCATCTCAGCATCTCATTACATTAGAAAGAGTAATTATTAGGCCAGGTGCAGTGTTTCATGCCTGTAATCTCAGCACTTTGGGAGGCCACAGTGAGTGAATCACTTGAGCACAGGAATTCAAGACCAGCCTGGGTAACATAGTGAATCCTCATCTCTACAAAATTTACAAAAAATTAACTGGGTGTGGTAGTGCATATGCCTTTAGTCCCAGGTACGTGGGAGACTGAGAGGGGAGGATTGCTTGAGCGTGGGAGGTTGCAGTGAGCTAAGATTGTGCCACTGCAGTCAATCCTGGGCAACAGAGTGAGACCGTCTCAAAAGAAAGAAAGAAGAAAGAAATAACAAAAGGAAGAAAGAAAAGAAGGAAAAAGGAAAGGAAGGAAGGGAAAGAAAGGAAGGAAGGAAGGAAGGAAAGGAAGAAAGGAAGGAAGAAAAGGAAGGAAGGGTAATTATTTAAAATCAGAACCCATTCTGACCCATATCTCTTTTCCCCTCACCTTCTCCAGGCTACTATTCAAAAAATAATACTCATTTTCAGCCTTGTTTATACCTCCCACTCAATTTTGAATCTTTCTACAAGCATTGAACATTTTCATCCAGTATTTGAAAACCTTTTTGAATATGTCTGAATGTGTGTGCTTGTGTGTGAGTATGGACATGTGTATATAAGGGAGTGGTACTGGACAGGGTGTAAGTATTTCACTTAAAATGATTTGGAGAAGGCTCCTTCTGTTTTAACCGAGAAGGGGAGGTGTTTGTACGTAGGCTGATGATGTGTCCTGGAAAGGGAGTGTTCACTGTATCTCCTTTTCAAGAACCAGAGATGAAACAGAGGAAAGGAAGACAGATACAATAGCCTGTTGACCAGGGGAATTCAAAACATGAAATCATAGAACTTACCTATGTAAATCTATTAAACAAAAAGTAGCAAAAAAGAAGTCATGTGGTCATATTCTAGGGATATAGTAGAGGCAAGTCAATTATCAACTGGCCGGTAATGTAGTTGAAGAAAATTCTCCTAATCCTGAATAAGTGGAAAAGTCCCTCTGTAACACAGGGTTCTGTAATTCCAACTAAAATAATAAAGAGTTGGTCACCTTCTAAAGTGGGTGTTTACCATGGTCTGAATGTTTGTGTCTCCTCAAATTCATATGTTGACACCTAGTCTCCAATGCAATAGTATTAAGAGGTAGGGCCTTTGGGAGATAATTCAGCCTAATCATAAATGGAATTGGTGCCTGTATAAAAGAGGCTTGAGGAAGTTTGTTCACCCTTCCTGCCATGTGATAACACACAGCAAAGATACATTCTGTGGAGAATGAGACTCATCAGACACTCAATCTGCTGATGCCTTGATTTTGGACTTCCCAGGCCCCAGAATCACGAGCAATAAGTTTCTGTTGCTTATGAATTGCCCAGCCAAAGGTATTTTGTTACAGAAACTCAGGTGGGCTAAGGCTACATTCAAATACAAAATTCACATTAAAAAAAGTCTCATTAAGAAATATCCTGAGGAATGAACTATGTGACTATAAGGACACAATATCATGATCAGTTTCAGAAAGGGACTACAGAAAAATGAATTCTGGTTTTATGTTTCCTCTTAGTTATTCATCAGTTTTGAACATTCTTACCAAAGTAGCCGCTTAATTAGATTCATGGAGACATTAAATTATCATTTACTATTGAATTGATTTTAATTTTCTATAATATACATTTTACTTTAATGTCACATTGTAGGATATTTAAAGTTGAAAGAAAGAGCAACCCAGATCAAACAGAATATAATATGTTATTTATTATTTTTAAAAGTTGGTAGCCAACTCGAAATGTACTAGACTCTCCTCTTCAATGCTTTCTTTCAGAGTGCAGAAGAGGGAAGGAGAACAACTGAACTTTAGAGGTCACAACATTGTTTCTAAAATTGTACATGGTGCTTTCTTTTTACCTCATTTTGTCCTCTCTCTTCTGTAGCTTTTGGCCTTGACAACTAATGTTGCCATCCTTCAGCAGTGATATGGAAATCCAGGTGGAAAATGTTCGACACCTGTGTCCTGTTGCATGAATTTGCATCATGAAATATCATTATTTTTATCATGAGACTTTGAATATGTTCCCTTCCCAAAAGCCACGGGGCATAGATTAATACAACTCTCTAATTAAAATATGCACAAGAGGCAGGTATGATTTCAGCTGCTCAAGGAGCAGAGAAGTGTCTCCCTGACTGTGCATTGTAACGAGATTGATTTGTCAGTTGTGGCCACATTTCGAGAGGGTCAGGCTCTTTGGAGTCATTTCATACCAAAGAAATGAAATAATTACAGATTTTAATTTGGTGTGTGAAATTTGCAAATGATATGATGGGATCATCTTGTCAGCATATATGGAAATGTTTTGAGAGAGCATCATTTTAAATTGTGATTTATTATTTGAAGTTCAAAGCACAGTAGAAGGAATTATTTTGGTAACTTGAATGTTTCTCTTCTTACTTGAAGTCAGAGAGATGTCAATAAGTAAGGCTGCTCAGTGTGGATATTTATAAGGTAAAGATGGAAAGAAGGGTCAGTGGAGCCCAGGTGAGCAGGGGCAAGTGGATGAAGACTCACTCTCTCTTGCCTCATTGGCAGACAATCGTTGAGACAATCTCTACTCCTAGTCTTTTCCCATTTCATAGTTCTTTCTGGAGAGACCCAGAGTGGGAATTGTCAAAATAGACAAAACAGGATTTTAATAGCTTACTGTCCCCATTACAATGTGTATAAAATGATCGTTATTGCATAATTTGTAGGCCAGTGTCTTTCAAACTTTGATGTGAATATGACTACATCATACGTGAAAATGCACATGCTAATGTAGTAGGTCTGGAGTGGGGCCTGAAATTCTGCATCACTAATAAGCTCTTAGGTGATGCTGCTGATCTGAAGACAATACTCTGAGTACTAAGGCTGCAGATCACAAATTTTTAGAATGGTAGCTTTGCCTCAGGTGAATCATAACCCTCCCAACCCCTCAAACCATATGGAATTTTGTAGACATGCATGTGTGTACATGTGTAGAAGTATCCATTGGCTTTCATCGTATTCTCTAAGATGGTCTACTACCACAAAAAGTCAAGAATTCCTATTATGGAAGAAACTTGGGAGAGGGAAGAGTGAGCTATTGATCTGAAAAAACTGGTCATGTAAATTATTACTTATGCTTTACTGTGAGCAGACATTAGTGATGTCTGGATAAGATAGAAAATGCAAGTGACTAAAGTTTGAAAGGGAAAAACATAAAAGCCTTCATCTAGATGTTGGCAAGTCTAAAGACGAAGCAGAAGTGTAGGAAAAAGGTTATCTTCCATGGTATTAAAAACACATGGCCATTAGTGAAAAAGGGCTTAGGTGCTGGCTAAGCCAGTGTTCATATGTCTGACTTCAGAGTAGACACATTCTATATTATCCTTAGGCTGCTCTCTAGAGATCCTGGTTGGCCATGTCCAGAGTGGGGCATTTGCCTTTTGAAGATCCATGGCTGATATTTCCTGCATGGGCTGGATTGAGAACCATTCATCTAGACATGGGGGGTCCAATTTTCTGGTATTCTACTCCATGCACTGTTCCCCTTTTTCTCTTGAAGTTTTAATCTCTTTCTTGCTACTGATTATTTTCCATATTTAAATATATTAATATTTAAGGTCCAAATGTCATTTAAGGATCCTTCTTTGTGCTAAGGTCCTCCTTTGAGGATGGAATGATCTCTTTCCTCCACAGTCAAGCCTCTGAGAAGGGCAATCTACACTTAGCATCTCTGGTTTACTCATGCTCTGTCACTTCCCACCACATCTTACTGGATATTGTCCCTATCACTTCATCGACATGAAACAATTCAAGGTCCCTCTAGCCTTCTTGTGCCTGAATTCCAAGCCTCTGTAGAACCCCCGTCTTTCTTGATTCCACAGTAGAGTTGGATGTGCCTAGCCAGTCTTTTCTTGAATCCCCTCCCTTGACTTCTAGCCTATTACTATTGGCTTTCCTCCGACTTCTTGGGAGTATCACCATTACTCTGTTTGCTCAAAAGTCATTTTCCCTTGTCAATCTCAAGCATTTCTGCTGCTTCCGTTACCACTGGTTGCTTTGTATCAGAGAAATTTATATATTTATTGTGATCTCTCTTCTAAGCTCTTGAGCTGACAGTCAGCCTTTTATTGCTTATTTATACTTAAATGTCCTGGTGACCTTTTATTATGAATCTGCCCCACATCAAAGTCATATCAACCTTCATTCTCACCCTTTTTCCACATGAAACTACTTCTTTTCCGATATTCCTTGAGTGAAGACAAAAAGCTAGGATTTCTCCTTGATTTCTCTTACCCTCTGCAAGCAATAAAAATTCCACTGAATCAAGCTCCTATGTGTACCTCTGGCAAACTATGTTCATTGTCATGACACACATTAGTCTGTGTTTATTTTCTATGTAGTGGTATTAATTTCACAGCTGACTTTAAATAAGCTCTATGCTGAACATTTCTGGTTCTTCGTTGTCTACCTCAGTGCCTGGTATATAGTGAGCATCTAGGAAATACGTTTTTAAAATCAGTTAATGCTTTTATGTTGTTTCTTATAAACTCTGACATCGCTATCTCCAAAGAAAGTCAGCAAAATAAGGATGAAGTTAGGAGAATCTTCAAGGACCTGGCTATATATAAAAATTACCTGTCAAAATATGTCCCAGGAAGACTGGTACGCTTCCTTTTCATGCTGAGTTATGAATTAGGCCTTGTTGCAAATAGGTTGCTCATTAAAGGTGTTGCTTACTTTATTGGATCATTCCTCTTTGCAGATGCTGAGCCAACCTAACAGGCTTCCTGGGGAAAAGCAGATTGGGTTCACCTGAACATCACAGGTTTGTGGTCAAATGACTAATTAGAGCATTTGTTCTTAGTACTTTCATGGAACTGTAGTCAATAACCCATTTGATGTAGTCATCTTTTCATTGATGTCATTGTGACAGTAGATGGATGATTTCTAAATGCCCTGTGTCAGGCTATTCTTAAGGAGGCTTGGGGTGTAGTTGCCTCAAGAAACATTTAATATATGGAAAAGCACTGTGCTAGGCACTTAGGGGGATGGGAAGAGGCAGATGTCAAGTGATGGGAAGAGTATTTGAACTCAAGAAACCTACAGCCTGACGGGGAAGTGGGGAGTGTTAATATACATGCAGACATTATTATACAGCATATGACTACTGCCATGAAATACTCACAGTGTTCTGGCCACTCAGGGCAGGGAAATTTGAGAAAGTTCCATGGAAAGAGAAATGTTTTGTAGTTCTTGAAGTGGAGCTGGATTTCCATGGACATTCACACCGTGGGGGAAGTGGCCATCACAGGCAGTGGTGACAAAATTACAGGTATAGGAAAGTATGGAATGGTGCCAGAAAACTGAGAGTCGAGTTGGAATTCAGATTATTGTAGGTGAGGCATGAAAGATATAATGGACAGAAATAAGCATCTTGCAGTGTAGCCTGAGGAGACAGCTGTGGGAAATAAATCTCTTGAAAGCTCATATTTTATATTAAAATGTCTACTCTGTGATGCATCTTTCTTTATTTAAAAATAAAATGACATTTTTTTATTCCTTATCATGGACTAAAGTCGACACATCAGGAAGATGTCTGGTGTGCACACTGTGGTGCTGAGCTCCCCAAGGCACATTGCTGAGCACATGGAGTTATATTCTTGAGAAATGTGACATTTTATTTAGTTAGCAAATATATCTTTTATGCTTATAATGTGCTACAAACTACTGAATGTACAAATATATTGACTTTTTTGAATCTCAAAACAAACGTATTAGGTAGACACTATTGTTATTCCATTTAAATATATATATATATATAAACTTTTTTGAATCTCTAAGCAAACATATTAGTTAGACACTACTGTTATCCATATTTTAAAGAAAAGGAAACTGAGGCTCAGAGATGCTCAAGTGATTGCCCAAGATCACATGTGCAGGAGAGAGAAACTGGGACTCAGATTTGGCAGTAGCACTCCAGGGACTGTGCTCTGACCCCTAACTAAAATGTCTCCATCAAAATTGTGGGGAACTTTAAAATTTATCTTGGAAACCAAAATAAGCCATGTAGTTAGACCAGTGCATATTTAATTAGCCTAAAATTGTCACTGGTATACAGAACATATTTTCCTAATACTGTTTGTACATATTTGTGTGTATGTACATATGTGGTATGTGCATATGCATGCATAAATTGAAGTTTTAAATGATTTGAATTTGTCAGTAATTATGATTTTCACTCCACATACATAATAGTAATTTTGAAGGTAAATTCCATCTGACCAGAATGGTTTGGGGCAAGCAGTTGGCTACAAGTACTGGAAGGGTGCAATGTAATCTCTCACCAAAAGTGCAGAAGGGATGCTCTCTATGCTCAAATTCATGGCATGGAATGTTATCTACTGAGGCTGATACCTTTTGTTATACACCTATTTGAGATGACCTATAGGTTACAGTTCCTAAAGGAGAGACAGAGTGTGCTCCAATTTGGATTTGCATGGAGAAAAATGTAGTGGGTGGAATGTGCTCTTTATAGTCCTGTCTTATTTTGGACGAAGATCTTGAGAAGTTCAGAAATTCCAGCCCCCAAATTTCTTTAGCTGTAAAGCCAGAAAAAGAAGCTGCTGACAGCTCATGAAAGTTCAGTATGATTTCTGACCAGGAAGACAAACTTCATTTCAGATTGTAAGGCGTCTGAAGCTCCATGTGACCCAACCATGTTACTCTTCTTTAGGGGAGTTTGGACAGTGAAGAACTGTAGCTCCTACATGCAGTTCAGAAACAAGCAGGAAGGGTACACATGAAGAACTAACACCTTCAACATACATTGTTTAAATATTATATCATGTGAATGATACCAGACATGCCATTATGTTTGCTTGTAAGTACACTTGAATTTCTGATTCTGAATAATGAGTAGGCAGTGAATATAGAATTCATATAGTTAACTCATTTATTCCTTCATTCCACTTGTGTTTATTAAGCACCACCTTGCCACTGTTCTAGGTGCTGAAGTGAGGGAGTGAGGATAAGCAGAGTTAACGAAGCTTTGCCTCCAGGACAAGGAGAGGCAATACATAAGCATAACTATAGAATTAAAAGTAAATATATAAGATATTAATCTTTTGTGGTTGAAAATGTGAAGGAAATATCAAAGTTGAGAAGATAAGGAGTAACAGGTTGGCTGAGAGCTACTTTATTAGAGTAGACAGGAAAAGCTCTGCAGAAGTGAGATTAAGGTTAAGATTGACAGAATAAGAAGATGTAAAGGTGTGAAAAAAGAATCCCACACAGATGGCATGGCATATATAGGGTTTTGAGATGGGAAGGTGCTGGGCTTCTTTGAATAATAGAAAGGAGGCAGAGGGACATCCAAAGGGACAAAGGTAAAAGATGAGGCTGGCAGAGTGTCAAGGAATTGATTTTTGGATTTTTTTTTTTTTTTTTTTTTTAGCATACCTCTCTCTCGATGACTTTGAAAATGTCATTGGTCCCATGGATTTTTACCATTATCTTTATACATTTGAAGATGACTTCCTTATAAAGCCATAAGGAAAACCCCCTGGTTACTTTCTAATTAATTTTGAGCTTTACGTAGATTCGAGCAGGACTTCACTTTGACTATATTGTAGAATTGTTACATCCATTTCCTCTCTTTGAAAATTAAGAATTATTGCCTTTAAATAAGTGACAAAAATTATTAATGTTACCCCAGACAGTGTCACAAGTTTGAGAGGTGTGACAAGAACAATCCAATTTCCTTTAACTGATGTGTAGGAAAAATAAGGTACAGTTCAATATTAATTATTACCACAAGAAAATAAAAAAGTCTTGACAAGTAAACCTTGGTATGATGATGATATCTGATAAGAGGATGAGCCCCAGGGATCATCAATGCTCAGACTTGAGCTCCAAGGACTTGGGAGATGTTCTTCTTGGGACACAGACCTAAGCTGTAAGGTCACCAAAATAGCCCTCTGTATTAGTCTCTTCTCACACTGCTATTAAGAGATATCCAAGACTGGGTAATTTATAAAGGAAAGAGGTTTAATTGACTCACAGTTCAGCTTGGTTGGAAGCCTCAGAAAACTTACAATTATGGCAGAAGGGGAAGCAAACATATCCTTCTTCACGTGGCAGTAGGAAGGAGAAGTGCAGAGTGAAGCTGGGGAAAGCCTTTTATAAAATCATCAGATTTCATGAGAACTCACTCACTGTCATAAGAACAGCATGGAGGGACCGCCCCCATGATCTAATAACCCCCATGAGGTCCCTCCCCAACACATGAGGATTACAATCTGGATTACAATTCAAGGTAATATTTGAGTGGGGACACAGGGCCAGACTATATCAGCCCTCTTAATATAGAATTTATAAACCTAAGTGCCTTAGGTATACCTTAGGTGTTTTATAATAAAAATATTTTGATTGACAGAATTACATTTTAGAGTAGGTTATGCTTCTGATAAATAAATGGTTTTGGTTCAGAACCATGAAGAAAAAAAAGGTACTTAGAAATTTGTTATTTATTTGTGGCAAGAACACTTAAATTCTACTCTTTCTGCCAAATTTTGAATGTAAAAGACAGTATTGTTAGTTACAGGCACAATGCTGTGCAGTAGATCTCTAAAACTTATTTATCTTGCTGAACTGAAATATTATACTCCTTGAAGAGCAACCTTCCATTTCCTCCTCCCCCTGCCAGCCCATGGCAATTGCCATTTTACTCTCTCTTTCTATGAATTTGACTATTTTAGATGCCTCATATAAGTGGAACCATGCAGTATTTGTTTCCTCTGTGATGAGCTTACTGCACTTGGCATAATATCCTCTAGGTTCACACCTGCTGTTTGGTTATAACAGAATTTCCTCTTTTAAAAGGTTAAGCAATATTCCATTGCATATATATGGCATATTTTCCTTATCCACTCATTTGTCAATAAATATTTAAGTTGTTTTCATAAATTGGCTATTATGAATAATGCTGCAGTGAACATGGGAGTGAAGATATCTATTTTATATTGTCATCTCTTTTCTTCAAACGATATACACCCCTAGGTGGGATTGCTGGATCACATGGTGATTTTATTTTTAGTTTTTTGAGGAACTTACATACATTTCCCATAGAAGTTGTGATCATTTTATAATCCCACCAACAGTCTACAAGAATTCCAGTTTCCCCTATCCTCACCAATACTTGTTATATTTTATTTATTTACTTTTTGAAAGTAGCCATTCTAACAATTGTGAGGTGATGATTGTGGTTCTGATTTGTATTTCCCTGACAATTAGTGTTGTTGAGCATCTTTTTATATACGTGTTGACCATTTGCTTGTCTTCTTTGGAGAAATGTCTATTCAAATCCTTTGACCATTTTTGAGTAGGGCTATTTGTTTTATTCTGTTGAGTTGTAGGAGGTCCACATATATTGGATATTAATCACTTATTATATATGGCTTCCAATCTGCAGGTTGCTTTTATTCTGTTGATTGTTACCTTTGCTGTGCAGACCTTTCTATTTGATTTAATTCCATTTGCCTAATTTTGTTTTGTGGTTTGTGCTTTTGCTCTCATATTCAAGGAATTATTGCTCAGATAATGCCATGAAGTTTTTACTCTGTTTTATTCTAGGAGTTTTATAGTTTTAGATCTTACATTTAAAACTTAAATTGATTAAGTGGGTGTTGAACAATGAGAACACATGGGCACAGGGAGGAGAACATCACATTCCGGGGCCTGTCAGGGGGTAGATAAGCTAGGGGAGGGACAGCAGGGGCTGGGAGGGTTGGGAGGGCTAACATCAGGAGAAATACCTAACATAGATGACGGGATGAATGCAGCAAACCACTATGGCACGTGTATACCTATGTAACAAACCTACACATTCTGCACATGTACCCTAGAACTTAAAGTATAATTTAAAACACTTCGATTTATTTTAAATTGGTTTCTGTGCATGGTGTAATATAAAGGTCCAATTTGCATGCTGTATTCAGTCTCTTAGCACCATTTGTTGAAGAGGCTATCCTTTCTGAATTGGGTCTTCTTGACACCCTTGTCAAATATCAGTTTACCATATGTGCATGCTTTTGTTCTTGGCTCTCTATTCTGTTCCATTAGTCTATAGATCTGTTTTTAATTAGAAACTTTTAATACTAATAACAACAGTCATGATACTCTCTGTGTGTTTGTATGTGTATTTTGAAATTATAAGTATGTCGACTTTTTATGATTATAAAAGTAATATGTATCAAGTGTTTAAAAATCATAAAGAAGAAAATTAAAATAGTCAATAACAACAACTTGTATTTAACAAACGCTATCTGCCTCTGCTAAGACGTCCCTACCATGAAATGTCGGGAACTGCAAATAACATTTTTTCTGTATTATCTCATTCTATTATCCAACAACCATGTGAAGAGATTATTGTCCCTACATTATAGACAGAAAAATAAAGCTCATGGATTTAAATGTCCTTTATTAATCTTAGAGTTTTAGAATACAGGTAACTTTAATTAGTCTTTATATTTTTCACTTCCCATTGTCATAGTTACATATGTTTTATTCAACTAAAAAGTAATACCTTCCACAAGAGAAACACAAAACAATTTATGTCATTGTTGGAGGAAAATGGGGAAGATGTACTAATTCATAAATATAATTAAATATTTAAATTTTAATAGGCCAATGCTTTGAAGACTTAGTCTGCAAAATTATTCTATCAGTGCTAATTATACCTTAAAGGTCCACAGTGAAGAATCCATTATATTTACTTGTGTACCTCCTACTATTTTTTTTATTGTCATTATTATTGTTAATGTTGTCATCGTAAATAATATCTTAGTGACAACATGATTAAGGAAAATGATCAGGGCTAGAGTATACATTCAACATGATTTATGTTAAACTAATTCTAGATTTAAATGTAACAACTTGCTAACAAGAAAAGTTAGTCTGACAGAAGCAAATGTGTTTGCCAATCCACTTGGTATCTCTATAAAGGATTTCCCTTTAATGACTTTATGTAGTTTTATGGCTTTGAGTAACTAGCTTTTCATCACAGTGTGAAATTGAGGAATATGTTCTATTATAAATTTAGTGTATATGAATAGTGTAATTTAGATTTCAAGAACAGTACACTGAATACATTTATATCAAGCAATTTGTGGTTAAGAAGCTTGAAGCAAATGAGTCAATTCACAGGAAATGAACTTTTAAAATACTATTTGGTATATCTAAGATATCTGTGTGAGTTGAGGGAATTGCCAAATATAACGATCTGTTTACTGACTATGAATTAACTATTGGTTAACAATAAAGAGATATGGAGCTGATCCAACTGCCACATAAAATGAAGTCTCGTGAAACACAAAATATGTTTTCTAAAAAGGAGAAAGCAGTTTTCAGTTATTTAAAGTGTCAGCTGGTATATGTGTACATCTCAAAACAAGACATGCTGTACTTGATGATTGATAATTTTGAGTGGTCGCTTCTTTAAGAACATCTCTCTGGAGGAAAAAACCGTATAGGAGCATTTGTTTATTTCTTTATTTTCAGTTTTTCTGATTTTGTGAAGTAATGGGTGGAACTAAAAATTACCAAGATTCCTTTTTCTGGTTCAGTAACTTTTCCTTTACTGATAAAGAGAATTTTATCCCTAGGTTTGTTAATTCAGAGCCATTCAATATAGTTCTGCTATTTTGTGACATCAGTTTTAATATTTGGTACTCCCTTAACTAAAAGGAGAATTCACAAATATATTTAGTGACAAAGTAACAATTTAAAACAGTCAAAAAGTTAAAAATTTTTATATTTCCAAATATGTAAGCTAATTTAAGTAATTTCTCTTTTTCCTAATGATTTAATTTTATATGTTCTTAGTTTTCTTATTACAAAATAAATTTTTACAGCAATAGGTGGTAAACTTTGCCTAGTCAAGGGAATTGGAATACTATTGCTTTCAAAAAATTATCGATTAATAAAGACAGACAGCTTTTTATAATTTACTATTTTGCAAATTGACTCTGGGACTCCTCTTCTGTAACTGAAAGGCACACACTCCAAAATGTGCAAACGAATTGTACGCCAAGAGTTCAAATGTGAGTTTCTTTTATTTATATAGTGATTTGGTTGCCAAGTCAACATAAAACAGATCAGCTAGCATACAGTTTGCCGGGAATCTGGAATTCTAAAGTCCTTGGGCAAGGTGGGATGAATGAGGTTGAGCCAGGGAGGTGGGTAAAGCAGAGAAGGTCGTATCATCAGTTCCCGGCCTGTCCTCTTTTTTTTGTCAGCATCACCTAATTTTCCTTAGACCGGTGCTGTGCCTACCCTGGTGAGATACTTACTTTTCCAGCCTCCTTGGTACCTAGGAGGGACCATATGCCCCAGAATTTACCCATGAGCTATAGGAGGGAAACAGAAGGAAGACATCTGAAAAGAAAACCTCATGGCTGGGGCTATCTTCCTGCCGTGTTTTTGTGCCTTGAATGTGGCAGCTCTGACGACTGTGAGTGGAATTGAGCAGTGTTTCTTGCTGGTAGGTGTCTCTAACACAAGCGAGCCTCTAAAGTAACACGAGCAGTTAACTCCTTCTAGATTCCTTGTGAGAGAAGAAGAAACATCTGCCCAATTGTTTAAGTCACTGCAATTCCAGCATCCTGTTTCTCGTGGCTCATGGAATTCCTGTCTAATACCAGTCCAGCATTTGGGCTGTTTTTGTCTCTACCTTCTTCATCTTTGATTCTTTTCTTCTTCCTCTTCCCAATAAGGTATGTGCGCACATGTGCATCAGGTTAAGTTGAGGGATGTGGGAAAAAAGCAGCAGTAGAAATGGGAGATATTTTGCTCCATGCCCTTTTCTCTTGCTTTAAACAGCAGCTTTTCTTATGTTTTGAGAGAAGGGGAAATAAAATGGAGAAGATCGTATTTGGAATTAAGAATGTCTGCAGGAGTTAAATGAGTAAAATGGGAAAAAGGAAAACCCTGATATCCCCAGGATGAGACTGGGAGTTGACTGCACCTGACATCTGACTGCCATCATGGCTACAGAACAGAAACTTTGTATTGGGCCCAAATTGCTCAGTGGGCTGCCTGATATAAAAAGGTACATCATTTTGAGGTACTATTTTCCAAGGAATTTTAGAGGCTTGAGTAGCAGAAGAAAGGAGCCAGGCCGTTTGCCATTCACTGCAAGGGAGAGTTGCATCTCCCCTCCAGGTTGGAGAGGGTAGCATTCACAAGCAATTGAAATTCAGGAGAAATCAGCATGTTCCCAGCCAGGACCTCAGGGACCAGCTTGTGCAGCAAGCTGCCAGCCATCTGGCTGTGTTGTCACATTGGACCTGGGCCACTGGAGGGTTTCCATGGTGAGATGGCCAGATGGCCAACACCTTCCTGAGGTCAGGCCATTAGAATCACTAGGAGGTGATTCGTTTTCTGGTCTTTGTAGGCTGGTTCTCCATATAAGCTAGGAACAGTCAGAAGAACCCTGAGGAAGAAAAAGACATTAAGAGTCACACCCTTCCACAGCTACCTTTTCAAGGACATGATTAAAAATAGTCATTAAATACCTCTCATTGGAAAACAAAGTAAGGAACATGAATTATTTTCTTGAATTGGACTTAATTTCATGGCTAAGCAAATTCTAATTGGCCCTAGAATGCTTTAGATCTGCTGTTTCCCAGAAACAGCTTAATAAGCAATGGGAAAACGTATAGACAGTAGTTTTAAAACATCACAGGAAACAAAGCCTGTTTATATTTCAGTTTCCCACTGTCTGATATTGAGAGTTAAGGGACCTGTATTCCTTCAACTCTGTTTTAAATGTGAGGGCAGCGAACAGTGTTGTTATATGGAAAAGGACCAATGTGGAGAGTGAATATTTTCTCTGAAAGGTAGAGACTGTGACCTGGTTTTGAAGTATTGCATCTTAGAATTATTATTTTTATATCCCTCTAAATCTTGTTAAAAAATTATAGTATTTCCTTGTAAATGCTATCTAAAATCCATGGACACTAAACTAAGTTAATTGTTTTTCACATAAAAATGTGTTGTTTTATTGCAGCTAGGTGAAGAACAGGTCAAAAGGGAATGAGTACCACACGACTGAGAATTTATTCGAAAGATGAAATGCACCAAACCTGCTGATCTACTTTGGATCTATTAAGGGCGTAGTACTAAATGTATCCTACCAGTCAGTCTTCCTTGGATTCAGTCCTCCAGAATTCGCCATCAGCCCTCGTCTAACTTTAATTTTCCCGACCTCTTTTTTTCCACATCCATAATTCCCCAGATCTCTTTGACTACCTCTAGTGTTATCCGTGCCAGCTCTTGACTCCCTGCGCTTCTCAGCGTGGTATTCCTCATGCTACTCCCCCTTGTCACTTTTGAAACACATTGGCCTTGTATTCAATTCGGGTAAGGCCAGTTGTAGTTGTGCAAATGCTCATTGATTGGCTGACTAGTCTAAATATTAATTGAGATATCATCTTTATGACTGACCCTTCCCTGCACCGGTCACACCAAGTAACACACAATGCATTTTAACAAGAGCCTTTAACACTCTGATACCATGAAGGCAAATGTGGAATATCAACCATCTGGCAGGGCAGTGCGGGTTGTGGTTATCTGTAGGACTCACATCCTCTCAGCTTGTTACATATGCAGGGTGCGTATATTCACTGAGGGGTAACCTAATAAGGCTTTATAGAACCAATATAAGAGAGTCTACTGCCTTGACAAGGGTGGTAAAATATCTCATAATAATAACAACTTGAAGAACTTGCTTTGCCAAAACTATTTTCAGTTAGAAGTAAATGACAGAAATATTTTAATAAGCTACTTGAGGTGGGGGTTGGGCCCACCACGGAACATGCCGGAGTGACATTGCCTGGGGGCTTGCTCTTAGCTTTGGGTGGCATGAGGTTAAGAGGACATTGGGGGCAAGTGAGCACTGCCCTGGTGTTGCCTTTCTCTTTTTCTGCACAAGGTGCATGACCCCAAATCAGCATTCATAACACTGTTTTCCCTCAGCTTTATTAAGGTATAGTTGACAAATAAACGTTTTACTTATTTAAAGCATAGAAACAGGAAAAGTTGCCTTGTCTCCCTCTCAGGGCATGTGATGGGAATGTGAATTGCTTCGTCAGTGCCCTGCTGCTCAGACTGCTAGGGGAGCATACAGACGGGCAGGCTGTGGGGCTCCCACCCCATGGCAGTGACTAGGGGTGAATGTTTGTAGCTGAAACCCCAGTGGGCGTGTGTCACAGGGTGTTCTGTTAGTTTAGTCATCCATAGACAGCTTGTGCTAGTCAGCTCAATTAGACCCCTGCCTTATTGCAAAGGCAGAGGGCTTTCCATGTCCTGGGGTTCTTGCCTTGTTATACCAGAAGGATCAGATCACATATGGGTTTAGAGAATGAGTGCAGAGTTCTATTTAGTGGAAGTAGCTCTCAGCAGATAGGAAAGCTAGATGGGAGATGGTTAAGTATGCACGGGTTAAACATGTGTATTATACAAGGAAATAATTTAGTGCCAAAAATTACAGATACAGTAAGTGAAATATACTAACAACAACATTGTATCCTGAGCTGTTTCACCCTGGTGAAAGAAATTAAACCTTGTATGGGAGTGGCTAAACTAGAAGAGAGATAACTGTTCTTGCCACGTGTTTAGCAGTTAACAGGTGCACCCTGAGAATTCCGGGGTTTGTGGGCTTGCACAGTGGCCATTAAAGCTTCTGTCTCTTTCTTGTGTCTCCCTTTCTCTGTTGTAGAAGACCTAGGTGGCCACTTTCAGGAGGTCCTCTAATGTACTATCCGGTCCCAGGGACCATTTCTGCAACTTCCTCCTGATGTCAGGAGCTGCCTGAGTAATAAATTTATCCTTTATGATTAGCTGTCCTTCGATTGAATCAGGAGATAGAAAGGTGTGCTGTACGAAAGCCTCTCTCAGCCTCTCCAGGAAGGCAGTGGGATTTTCATCAAATCCCTGGTCAATCATGGACAACTTAGCATAATTGAGAGGCTTGGTCTTAGTCCCATGTAAGACCTTCATTATGCACACCTGAAAGTGTCTCCTTTTCCGGTCTTCCATCTCGTCACTGGGATCCCATTTGGGATCATTCACTGGTGCTGCTTCTCTTCCAGTTGGACAAAGCTCACCCCCTTCCCTGATGTTGTAACCCCAAATCTCTCTGCTGCTTGCAGAATGGCCTATTTCTCAGTGTCCTATTCAAAAGCAACATAGCGTCTTTCCAGGACCGTTCAAATATTTGAATGAAATTCCAGAAAGCTTCTATGTATCTTTCAGGGTCATCTGGAAACTTGCTAAGATTCCCCTTAAACTGCTTTAAGTTCTGTAGGGAAAGGAGAAGCTGGACTTTACTGGGCCCAAATTCACTGGGCATTTGTTGGAGGGGCAAGAGTGAGACCAGGGCTTGTTTAGGGTGAGGATTTTTAGGAGGCAAGTGAGAGGCTGAAGCTGGAGAGTGAGGTTGGGGTGGACCCAGAGGTGCAGGGCTTGAAGGAGCTGGCTCCCCTGCTAGGGGTGGCTTTGGGACTTGTGTCTTTTTCCTCAGCTTGCCCCTTGCAGCCTTTCTTGAGATAGAAAACAGGAGAGCTGGATCAATCCTACATTGTTGGCAAAGGTCTGGATTGCCTTGCAAGGTATAGAAAGCCTGCACATGTGGGACCTCAGACCATCTGTCCTCATGTCTGCAGAAAAGTTCCAACTGTCAGATGGTGTCGAGAGAATGGTCTTTTCCTGAGGCAAGTCAGTCCTTCCTGTAAATCCTAATTTGGCCAAGCCTTTGTGGAGAGGGCTCCGAGGTGCTTTTCCTCCAGATTCTGATGGTCAAAGCAGTCCCAATCGTTCAGGATACGCTCCAGAAGAGTATAAGCTGGGGGTGGTGAAGAGAACTAGTTGTCCATTCTGAAAGACAGGGAATAGAGGCATCCCTCATTCTCTTCCTCCTTTCAGTGAAAATTCAGGGTGTGATGGAGAGAGAAAGTGAGTGTCCTCCCTTCACTGTCCACTTCTCATACCTGAGCCCCAGTGACCTTGGCAGGTGCTGGCCGTAGGTACCAATGCGGCGATACCATGAAGCAGGGAAAGCCTGGAGACTAGGGATTAACTGCCCTCACCTATGCCTCCCTTGCTCCTTGCTGTTGATGACCTTTGAGTTCCCTGGGCCTGCTTATGCCATGAAGCACGGCCTCCTTCCACGGGGTGGGTTCATTTACATTGTGCGTGTTGCTTGTCTTTGGATCCCTCAGACCTGGTTTTTTCTTTCTAGGGCCTCAGCCTTAAGTCTGGAATCAAGTTTGAGACTGAAAAGGTATTTCAGAGGCCGTTGTATCCATTTAGCGTCGCAAATGAGCCCTGCCAAGTGTGCAGTTCTCAGCCAGCAGGGTCCACTCCTCTGTTAACTTCTCTATCAGAAACAGAGTGGGGGCTCTTCTCACTTAGAAAGGGAAAAAAGAGAAAAACCATTTAAGTGGCAAAAAGGGAGAGATTCTGAGATTCTAAGATTCTTAGTGCAACTTGGCATTTCTAATCCTCATAACTTTGTCCCGGTTCAGACTGGGTTGAATTCCTTGGCCAGGGGAGGAAAGGTTCCATCGGCACAGTGGGTGAGAAGCAACCATCCATTAGACCTGTGGGGTCACAGTTACCACTGCAGCTTTCTCCCACATACATCGTGGCTGTTGGGCTCTGTCTTTGCCTGTTGCAGGCATGCCCAGGCACCTGAGCTGGGAGGGGAAAGGGTAATGGGAGGTGCCCTGAGCCATGCATGCCTACAGCTGTTGTGGTGGAGTCTTGGACCGTACCTCTAAGAACAGTTCATCTATCTGCACCTTTGGTAGCTGTTCCAAATATTCATTTTATTTATTTATTTATTTTTTTGTTGCATTTTAGGTTTTGGGGTACATGTGAAGGACATGCAAGATTGTTGCATAGGTGCATACGTGGCAGTGTGATTTGCTGCCTTCCTCCCCTTCACCTATATGTGGCATTTCTCCCCATGCTATCTCTCCCCAACTCCCCACCCCCTGCTGTCCCTCCCCTATTTCCCCCCAACAGACCCCAGTGTGTGATGCTCCCCTCCCTGTGTACATGTGTTCTCATTGTTCAACACCTGCCTATGAGTGAGAACATGCGGTGTTTGATTTTCTGTTCTTGTGTCAGTTTGCTGAGAATGATGGTTTCCAGGTTCATCCATGTCCCTACAAAGGACACGAACTCATCATTTGTGATGGCTGCATAATATTCCATGGTGTATATGTGCCACATTTTCCCTGTCCAGTCTATCATCGATGGGCATTTGGGTTGGTTCCAGGACCTTTGCTATTGTAAACTGTGCTGCAGTGAACATTCGTGTGCATGTGTCCTTATAGCAGAATGATTTATAATCCTTTGGATATATACCCAGTAATGAGATTGCTGGGTCAAATGGAATTTCTATTTCTAGGTCCTTGAGGAATCGCCACACTGTCTTCCAGAATGGTTGAACTAACTTACACTCCCACCAACAGTGTAAAAGTGTTCCTATTTCTCCACATCCTCTCCAGCATCTGTTGTCTCCAGATTTTTTAATGATTGCTATTCTAACTGGTGTGAGATGGTATCTCAATGTAATTTTGATTTGCATTTCTCTAATGACCAGTGATGATGAGCATATTTTCATATGTTTGTTGGCCTCATGTATGTCTTCTTTTGTAAAGTATCTGTTCATATCCTTCGCCCACTTTTGAATGGGCTTGTTTGTTTTTTTCTTGTAAATCTGTTTTAGTTCTTTGTAAATTCTGGATATCAGCCCTTTGTCAGATGGGTAAGCTGCAAAATTTTTTTCCCATTCTGTTGGTTGCCGATTCACTCTATTGACTGTTTCATTTGCTGTGCAGAAGCTGCGGAGTTTGATTAGGTCCCATTTGTCTATTTTGGCTTTTGTTGCCAATGCTTTTGGTGTTTTGGTCATGAAGTCCTTGCCTACGCCTATGTCCTGAATGGTTTTGCCTAGATTTTCTTCTAGGGTTTTTATGGTGTTAGGTCTTATGTTTAAGTCTTTAATCCATCTGGAGTTAATTTTAGTGTAAGGTGTCAGGAAGGCGTCCAGTTTCTGCTTTCTGCATATGGCTAGCCAGTTTTCCCAACACCACTTATTAAACAGGGAATCCTTTCCCCATTGCTTGTTTTTGTCAGGTTTGTCAAAGATCGGATGGTTGTAGATATGTTGTGTTGCCTCCGAGGCCTCTTTCTGTTCCATTGGTCTATATCTCTGTTTTGGTACCCCGTCGTCTCAGCCCAAAATCTCCTGAAATTGATAAGCAACTTCAGCAAAGTCTCAGGATACAAAATCAATGTGCAAAAATCACAAGCATTCCTATACACCAATAACAGACTTAAAGAGAGTCAAATCAAGAACGAACTGCCATTCACAATTGCTACAAAGAGAATAAAATATCTAGGAATACAACTAACAAGGAATGTAAAGGACCTCTTCAAGGAGAACTACAAACCACTGCTCAACGAAATAAGAGAGGACACAAACAAATGGAGAAACATTCCATGTTCATGGTTAGGAAGAATCAATATCATGAAAATGGACATACTGCCCAAAGTAATTTACAGATTCAACGCTATCCCCATCAAGCTACCAATGACCTTCTTCACAGAACTGGAAAAACCACCTTAAATTTCATATGGAACCAAAAGAGAGCCTGCATAGTCAAATCAATTCTAAGCAAAAAGAACAAAGCGGGAGGCATCACACTACCGGACATCAAACTCTACTACAAGGCTACAGTAATCATTTTAGTTATTAACATTGCTTAGCCTGTAGCAGTCCAGTCACAGGGCATGTGATGAGGGTGTGGCTCTTCTTCAATGCCCTGCTGTTCGAACTTCGAGGGGAACATGCAGACAGGCAGACTGTGGGGCTCCGACCCCACTGCAGTGTCTAGGAGTGAATGTGTGCTGCTGAAACCACAGCGAGTATGTGTTACAGGGTGCCCTTTTAGTTTAGCCATCCGTAGGCAGCCTATGTTAGTCAGCTCAATTAGACCCCCCTTATCGCAAGAACAGAGGGCTTTCTGTATCACGGGATTCTTGTCTTGGTGTACCAGAAGAATTAGATAAAATGTGGGCTTGGAGAATGAGTACAAGGTTTTATTGGGTGGAAGCAGCTCTCAGCAGACAGGAGAGCCAGAAGGAAGATGGTTTTCCCCTAGAGTCAGGCTGCTTGTCAGCTTGGTGGCCTGACTCTTCTCCAACCACCCCAGCCAAATTCTGCAAATTCCAGTGGTTGATGGCCTACCAGTGTGACGGTGTGCTTCTACATCAGTATGTTCCTCTCAATGTCCAGCACCTGTGTGTCTGCCCCTGCTAGGGTCTTGGGATTTTTATAGGTACAGGATGGGGGCATGGTGGGCCAGGGTGCTCTTGGAAAATGCAACATCTGGGCATAAAGGCAGGAATGCCTGTCCTCACCTAGGTCCATGGGCAGAGGACTGAGTGTGGAGCCCTAGCCAGGGACCTGCCTTGCTCTACCCAGCTCTTCCCTGTCCCCATTTCATATCAGCATGAAACATGATGTTTTGATATCCATTGTGAAATGATTACCACAGTCAAACTAATATATTTATTACTTAACATAGTTATAAGTTTTCTGTGTGTTGAGAATGCCCAAGATCAGTTATTTTAGCAAATTCTGTGCCTGAAATATGGTATTGTTACCTATGGTGTATCTCCAGAGCTTATTCATCTCGTGTACCTAAAGCTTTGTACCCTTTGGCCAACATCTCACCATTTCCTCAATGCTCCTGACGCCCGGAAACCACCATTCTGCTCTTCACTTTTGTGAGTTGGACTTTTTTAGATTACACATATAAGTGAGATCATGTGGTACTTGTCTTTCTGTACCTGGCGTATTTCACTTAGAATAATGTCTTCCAGATTCATCCATTTTGTTGCAAATGGCAGGATATTCTTTTTTGAGGCTGAATCATAGTCCATTATAGGTATATAGCATATTTTCTTAATGTATTCATCCACTAAGGGACACTTAGGTTGTTTCTCTAACTTGGCTATTGTGAATGGTGCTATAATAAACATGGGAATGCCGACATCTCTTTGACCTACTGATTTCATTTCCCTTGGATACATACCAGAAGTGAGATTACTGGATCATATGGTAGCTCTATATTTAATTATTTGAGGAAGCCCCATAATATTTCTCATAATGGTTATACCAATTTACATTCCCACCAACAGTGTACAAGTGTCCTCTTTCTTTACGTCTTTGTCAATGCTTGTTATATTTTGTCATTTTGATAATAGCCATTTTGGCAAGTGTCAGCTGATGTCTCAGTGTGGTTTTAATTTGTATTTTCCTTATGATGAGCATTGCATACTCATTGGCCACTTGTATATCTTTGGGAAAATGTTTATGAGATCTTTAGCCTATTTTAAAATCAGGTTATTTATTTGTTTGCTATTTTTTTGGCTATTGAGTTCCTTACATATTTTGAGTATTAACTATTTATGAGATATATGGTGTGTTACTATTTCCCTCACTTTGTAGGTTGCCTTTTTATTCTCTTGTTTTCTTTCCTGTGAAGAAGCTTTTCAGTTTGATGCAGTCTAACTTGTCTATTTTTGCTTTTGTTGCCTATACTTTTGCTGTAATATATTTTTAAAAATCCATTGTCCTAATAAATGTCAAGAAGCCTTTTCCCTATTTTTTATGGTTTTATTCGCAACACTTTTGTTTATCTTTAAAAGCGTTAGTTTGAAGAGGATAAAATTATCCTTTTGTGTAGGGCACTTAATTCTCAATGTAGCTCTGCCAATAAGAAAAGGTGAGAAAAAATGAGTGTGTGACATGGAGGGTTTTGGAATACAGATGGTATTTCATATTTTCTCCCAACTTGAAGTCAAAATGTGAGATAAAGAACATGGAGCTATTGAATTCTACTTCATGCCTGATTTAAACCAACATTACCTGCTAATGATAAGTGGAGAACATTTTTTTCTGACTCTAATGAAATCATGTATTTGGTTATTAGGCCAATTCAGGTTTTGACCTTTTATAAGACAGGTTATTTTATACAGCAAAATACCAAATTTAAAAATGATAAATAACATATTCACTTGTTCTCTTTCTTCTTCATATTTTTCTTTTCCTTGAAATAACCAATTGAAATGTTTATTTCTTGGGAGAATTTGGACTATTTAGAAACAATAATTTGGGAGTATATATAAAGTATTTTGCTTTAATTCAAAGATTTGCATTTAAGATAGTGTATACTTATCTCTGGCTATGTATATCATTTAGTTCTGCCTATTGCTAGTATAAAGAAACAATTAGATAATCTGAATAGGCCCATAAAAGTAATGAGATTAAATTTAAATTTAATTTAAATCTTCTCCCAAAGAAATGTTCAGTCCTAGATGGCTTTACTGGTGAATTAAATATATAACATGAAAATATATTTAAACAATACCACCAATTCTTCATAAAATCTTTTAAAAAGTTGAAGTGGCTGGAAAAATTTCCAACTTATTCCATGAGACCAAAATTACCTTCAGGCCAGAACCAAAGTCATCATATGAAAAGAAACCACAGACCAATATCTCTTATAAATGTAGACATTAAAGTCTTCAATGAAATGAAATTCAGCAAGCTGAATCCAGCAAAATATAAAAAACACATTGTGACCAAATAAAATTAATCCCAGGAATGTAAGGTTGGTTTAATATCTGAAGAGCAGTTAATATAACACGTCATATCAACATAATAAATCATGGCAATCTCAATAGATCACCAGATTAAGCAGAAAAAGCATTAAAAATCTCAACAGTTCTCCATGATAAAATCACTCCGCCAGCTAGAAACAGAATTGAACTTCTTCAATATGATAAAGAGCATCTATGAAATCTCACAGCTAACATCATACTTGATGGTGAAAGACTGAAAAATGTCACCTATAATTAGGAACAATACAAGGATGTCTGCTCTCAGCACTTCTAGTCAACATTATAGTGGATGTTCAAGCCATAGCAATTAGGCAAAAAATGAAAAAGAAAGAAAAGGTGCTTGAACTTAAAGGAAGAAGTAAAACTATCTATTTATAGATTATGTGGTCTTGCATATAGAAAATCTTAAGGAATCCACTGAATGTTATTGTATCTAATGGATGAGTCTTGCAAGATTGCAGGGCACAAGATAAATATGTAAAATCAATTGCATTTTTATTCACTAACAATAAATAATTCAGAAATTAAATTAAGAAAATAATCTCACAATAGCAACAACAATAATAAAATACATTAAAATAAACTTGAAAAAAAGGGAATGTAAGACTTGTACTCTGAAAACTACAAAGCATTGTTGAATGAAAATTTTAAAGTCTTATGTAAATAAATATATATCTCATCTATATGGATTGGAAGGTGATACATCTCAAATTGATCTACAGATACAACATAATTCCTATCAGAATTTCAGCTTTCTTCTCTGCAAAAATTAGAAGATTGTTGTAAAACTTATTTGAAAATTCAAGAAATCCAGACTAGCCTAAACAATCTTGGAATCTGAGAACAAATTGGAGAGCCTCACACTTCTTGATTTCAAAACTTACTACAAAGCTACAGTATTAGGACAGTGTGTTACTTGTATAAAATTGACATACTGACATATAGGACAGTGGAATAGAATTGAGAGTCCATAAACAAATCTTTACATTCTTGATTTAATTTTCTTTTTTTTTTTTTTTTTTTTTTTTTTTTTTTTTTTACCAGAGTACCAATACATTTAAATGAGGAAAGAATAGTGTTTTCAACAAATGCTGCTGGAACAACTGAATATTCACATGCAAAATAATGAGGTTGGACAGTAACTTCATGTTACATAGAAACATTAACTGAAATTGGGTCATAAACCCAAATGTAAGGGCTAAAACTAGAAAACTCTAAGACATAGGAATAAATCTTCTTGTATCTAGGAGTTATAAAGAACTATTATTACTGTTCAATAATAAAAGGCAAATAATTCAATTTACAAATGGGCAAAGCATCTGAGCAGGCATTTCTCCAAATAAGATATTACAAATGATCATTAAAAGCATAAAAAATAAACTCAACATTATTAGCAATCTTGGAAATGCAAATCAACTCTATGTGATATAACTACATACCTACCAGAATCTCTATAATTAAATGAAAGCTATAATAACAAGAGTGGGATGTTGGAAAATTGGAATACTCATAAGCTCCTGATAGAAATGCAAAATAGTGCAGCTGCATCAGAAAACAGTCTAACATTTCCTCAAGAGATTAAATATGGAGTTACCTATATGGTAACTAGCATGGCTATATACTCAGCAATTTCATTACTAGATACATATCCAAGAGAAATAAAAACATATGGCCATACAGGAATATATACACAAATGTTCATAGAAGAATTATCCACAAAAGACAAAAAGTGAAAACAAATACCCACCAACTGGTGTATGGATAAACAAAATATAGTATATCTATATGATGGAATATTATTCAGCAAGAAAAAAGATTGAGGTACTGATTCTTGCTGCAACATGGATGAACCTTGAAATCATTATGCTGAGTAAAAGAAGCCAGTCATAAAAGCCCAAATATTGTATTATTATATTTCTATAAAATGTCCATATAGGAAATACATAGGGACATAAAATAGAGTAGTGGTTGCCTAAGGCTGAAGGGTATCAAGGAGAAATGAGGAGTGACTGCTAGTGGGTACAGGATTGTTTGGAGGGGTGATAAAAGTGTTATAAAATTGATTATAGTGATGGTCATACAACATGGTGGATATACTAAGAATCACTGACTTGAACACTTTAAGTGGTAGATTGTATGATATGCAAATTATATCTCAATAAATCTGTCACATAAAATCAATTGGCAGAACATAAGACCAGTGTGCATGTGAACTTTTTGAAGGTAAATAATTTGTCAAAAATGTCATACATCTTCTGTGTAGCTGGCCATGAGGGAGGTCATGTTTCTAAATTCAAAGCAACTGGTATTCACAATAGTAATTGTTCAGTAGTAGGAGAGGTGCAATTTATGTCTATTTGCTGTACTGTGTCATATGCACACTTTTGGGAATTGGTCAAAGGTTTTGGTTAAGGTATAGTGCATCATAATTTTTTAATTAAAATAATTAGAAGTAGGTTCATGATTAGCATTTTTGTGCAGAGCTTCTGATTATCAGGTACACATTTTTGCCACTAACAAGTGATGCTTGTAAATTGTCCTTAATTCCTCCTAAAGGTTAGTTCCATATTGTCATTCAGCTCTGCAAACCTTACTGACTGCTTCTACATATCTCTCATATGTATCCGTTTCTTCCTATCCCTATTACTCTTGTCTTTGGCCAAGCCACCAGCATATCTAACCAAGACTATTGCAATAACTTCCTAACTCTTCAATTATTCTTGCTGCTTCAAACAGATTTCTTTTCTTTCTTTCTTTTTTTTTTTTTTTTTTGGCAGTCTTGCTCTGTTGCCCAGCTGGAGTGCTGTGGTGTGATCTCAGCTCACTGCCACTGCAGTCTCCACCTCCTGGGTTCAAGTGATTCTCCTGTCTCAGCCTCCTGAGTAGCTGGGATTACAGGTGCCCACCACCATGTCTGGCTAATTTTTGTATTTTTAGTAGAGACGGGGTTTCACCATGTTGGCCAAGCTGGTCTCAACCTCCTGTTCTGAAGTGATCTGCCTGCCTCAGCCTCCTAGAGTGCTGGGATTACAGGTGTGATCCAACATACCTGGCCCAAACACATTGCTTATTTGTGTTTATTATGGTCAACAACAGGACTCTTTGTATCAGACACTCAGATACTCAAATTGACAGTTTCCACCTGGATATGTGCTTGTATGATCACAGGAACAAGGAAAGAAGAGCATATCACACTTCACACTGGCTCCAGAAATTTCTATCCTAGAGTAACCTATGTTATTTTCATTCACATTCCACTGAATAAATCAAATCACATAATCGACTTTAATAGGTTGAAGCATATAATCACCTCAAGGATTACATTAGCAGATACCACTGTGTATCATATTTTCTCTCTTTGTCTTCTTCTTTCTCTATCCTGCCTTTCCCCAACTCAAATAACTGCTTCTTCAGAGAGCTGATCAAATATGGCTTCCTCAGGAAAATGTTTTTCTCCTTCACAGGTAGGGCTAGTTTTGGGCCTGTTATAAAGGTTCATTCATAATCTAATCATTACTTGGTTTGTGCCTGTTGCTCCTTCAATGTTGTAAGATTCATAAGGGCAGAGTTTGCGTCTGTTGCATTCACCACCACGTCCCTTGTGTCAAGCCCAGGATATAGCCCTTAGAAAGTTTCATTAAATAGTCATTGAACAGATGAATGAATGGCTGCAGAGGTCAGAGGAATTATTGCATGTACCTTAAGCAGTAAGTTTAATCAACAACTGGCAGTTATATTACCATTGGGAGATGGAAGTAACTACTGTATTTTTTTAAAAAAATACACTGGGGCCTATTAGTGGGTAGAGGTGGGAGAGAAGAGCATTAGGGAAAATAGCTAATGTGTGCTGGGCCTAACAGCTAGGTGACGGGTTGATAGGTGCAGCAAACCAATATGGCAAACATTTACCTGTGTAACAAACCTGCATATCCTGAACATGTACCCCAGAACTAAAAATATATATTTTTAAAATTTCATTTTATTTTTAATTTTAGGTTCAGGGGATGCATGGGTATATTGTGTGATGCCAAGGTTTGGGCTTCTAATGAAATGATTCCTTTCCAATGGGAAAATTTTTGCTGCTGATGTCAACGTAACAAAATTTGCATTTTAATACCACTCTGAGTACACACCAGTTAATTAACTTTTTTGAAAATCTACATTTATCCACAAAATGGAAATACATCTTTGCTAGTTAGCTTAGGGTTGTTTTGAGGATCAAGGACATGTGGCTAGAATTTAAATTTAAGAAGAGAAACTCAAAATCAGGTGACTTCAAAGTGTCTTGATTATCAATTTTCCCTTTTCTCTTCATGTATTCATCTCTGGATCTATTTTTTGTCTTCCCTTCCTCTTTATCTTTATAGCTAATATTTAAGGTGCTTACTCTGTTTAAGACGCTATGCTAACTGCAATTCTTTATCTGATTTAATCCCATGAGCTAACTACTATTACTACTCCTATTTTTAACCTCTGATAAAGAAACGATGGCTTTACTTGATAATCCTTTATTTTTCTGGAGTTTAGCTGCCATTGTAAATTATTAATGAACATGCACTTATATCATTTTTTTCCTCTGTGTAGCAACAATAAATTTTTTTAGTACTCTGAGATTACAGACTTACACATATGAGTTCCATTTCTCATCACTGTAACCATTTAGAGAGACAGTACTGACTGGGTTGTTACCTTGTCACATAATAGCTGTCTTGGCTTATTTGGGTCTTGACAAATTTAAGTTACTTTCTAAGTGTCATTTGCTATATTTTTTAGATAGGAATAAATACAGCAGCCTTGTAGATTTGTTTTGTAGAGATTAAATCAAGCTGAAAATGCCCAGCATTGGGGATGCACATAGTAGGACTTCTACAAATTATATTTACTTTCTTATTTGTTATATCAGTACATGCTAAGGAGACAGCTATTTTCATTAAACCAATATTAATGTTTTATTGATTAAAAACTACACAAGCAACAAGATCATTCTGTTTTGGGCTGGATTTATAGTTTTGTAACCCCTGTGCCAAATATTTTGACACCTTATAGTATTTGGTAGGGATAAATATGAAATTGCTTGATTAATAAATGTAAACAAAATGTATCCTGACAATTCTTATGACATTTCTAATATTACTTTACCAATAATTTTAAGGCTAGCTTATTTATTAAAGATTGTACTTAAATCACATAAATCTGAAAAAGCATTTGACTAGTCTTTCCTTTTTTTCTGATAAAATATTTGATTTAGGCACTCTAATTTTTAAACCAATTAATTAGAGCTCTTTTGTATGTTTTTAGTAGTGAAGCAGTATGTACACAACACATAAATACATAGATGTACTAGGCATACCCATAGAAGTACATCTTACAGATTTCTAAGACATCCTCTTTTATTTTTTCCTATCTTAGACTTGCAAACTCTTGATAACCTATTTAATTACTCTGTCAGTTGTCAGCTAAATAGCCTTACATCTGCATATTTAAGGAAACAACCCTTACATGAAAAATCAGATAGTAAAATTGACATCTCAAGGTACAGAGAGAAAAAGTCTTGTGCTAAAAGGAGATTAAAGATGGATGCCAAATTAAACATAAAACTATAGAAATCTATCACTGGATTGTATAAGGAACCCAATTTTATTTATATAGGAACTACCATTCTTTTATCTGGAGCTCTGAGCTCTGGGCAGAACCCACACTAATCCTGGGTCTCCAAAGAGAGAGAATTATTATGAGGCTAGACCATGTGATGCTTTTCAGTGTACTTAAAAAGTTTTTTTTTTTTAAACAAAGACATTTCTAAGTGTCTAATCTATACTGTTTATTAAAAATCTAAGAATAGCTTCTATTGCAATAACTAGTGAAAAAATCAGGTAACACAATAAAAAAGCAATCAGTTTAAGAGCTGAAAGGAACTTGTCTGTTTACACTTATGGGGTTCCATAAGGAAAAACAGAGGTTTCTCCCCTAAAGGGAGTTTAGCATCTTCTCCAGAACCCCAGGCAATTAAGGAACCCCAGGAAAGAACCTCAGGCTATTATAAACTATTTTAGATTCCTCATGAAGCAGAAGGTGCAAGAGAAAGGAGAGATAGCAGAAGCAAATAAAGAAAACAGAATTCAGTCAACTGAGAAGAAAAAACTTTTGCTTAAAAAAAAAAGACAAGGTCTTAGGAGAGAAAATACAAAAAGAAAAACACGAAGGCCCTTAAAATACAAACACACACATGCACACATACACACACACATCTTGGATGTTAGTTTTTAATGAAGCTAACTTTTAATCATAGAGCTCCTTAGGAATAAATCTTTTTAAATTTCATTACCATATTTCAGCTGGGACAAATTGCTGCTATTTCAGAAGTAGCAAGTATCAAATCAGAAAGGGCCGATTTAGGAACCAAACCCTGGCTGTCATAGTGAAAAAAGAAGGCAGAACGTTAGCTGTGGAACTGCAGCACGGGGTGACAGCCATTGCTCTCTCAGTTTGGCTTGGCTCGCAAAATGGTTGGTTGCCTTGTTATGCAAATAAAATCTCTCAGTAGTAAAAATAAAAAATCTTTCCTTTTCTTTTTTCTTTTTCTTTTGCTAGCTGTGTTTCTTCCCCCACCACACTACCTTTTTTGGATGTGTATATGTGGGTATTTAGCCACTTCAGAGGCCTTGTTCCTCATAATTTGGAACTTTCCTTCAGATTTGATAAAGTTCAATAGAGTTGGTCAAACCCAGTGGGAAAAGGCTGAAACAACACAAACAGAAACAAATAAACAACAACCAAAAAACAGTTAAGCAAAACAAACAATCCCACAACTACAGTGATTACTGAGCACTCTAAAGGTTAGGAGAAATTAAGACCAGCTGGTTGTTAATTTTAACTTTAGCCAAGACAAACCCTAATTCAGTTACTTACCTAGGATTGGGTCTCAGGCTGAAGACTGCTCTCTACATCCTAGAAGCAGGAAAAAGCTCAAACTCCAGAAAGGAGTTTCCTGCCTTCCATCATAGAAGCAGGAAAACCTGCCTTCTTTGTGTTGGAAGCAAGTCCAAGAAAAAGGAGTTGTACAGCAAAATAAACTTTAGATATCAACCAAATTTTAGGAGATCAGGGATTCTTTGGAGGGAGTGCTTCCAGGCAACAGCAAATTTTCCTGTTGGTTTGAGCCATAAAAATAGTTCAAGCTGGTGCCAAGCTATAGGAGATTTGTCAAAGGTCAGGAGCACCTCCACTCAGGGTCCCTCTGTGGTTACCAAAATGTGAACCCCAAATATCTGAGACAGGTCTCAGTTAACTTAGAAAGTTTATTTTGCCAAGGATGCACACTCGTGACACAGCCTCATGAGGTCCTGGCAACATGTACCCAACATGGTTGGGACACAGCTTAGTTTTATACATTTTAGGGAGACAGGAGACATCAATATATGACAAAGTGCCACACACTTTTAAATGGCCAGATCTCATGGAAACTCTCTCACTATCATGAGAACAGCACCAAGAAGGTGGTGCTAAGTCATTCACGAGGAACTGCCTCCATGATTTAATCACCTCCCACCAAGCCTTGGTTCTGTGCAGACAGGCAGGACGACTCAAAGCAGAAAGGGGGCCTCCAGGTTACAAGTGAGAGACAAACAGTTGCATTCTTTTGGGTTTCTGATTAGTCTTTTTGAAGGAGGCAATCAGATATGCCTTCATCTTAGTGAGCAGAGGGATGACTGAATAGAATGGGAGGCAGCTCTTTTTTAAGCAGTTCCCAGCTTGACTTTTTCCTTTAGCTTAGTGATTTTTGGGTCCCAAGATTAATTTTTCTTTCACACAGAATACTGTATTACTGTAATTGTGGTGTACAATCCACTCATAAGTCTAGCATTAAATCCAAAAGACAAATCTATCAAAAACAATAATAGCTACAGCAATCTGGGAAGAGATATAGTATATAAAACATGTAAATTGAGACAATTAAAAGTCAAAATATGGGGGATGGAGTTAAAGTGTAGAACTTTTTCCATTTTTTCTTTGTTTCTATTCTTTGTAATCTAAGATAAGTTGTCTTCTCTTTAAAATAACTTGTTACATTTATAAGATTTTTTTTGTAAGCCTCATGGTAACCACAACAGAAAAACCTATAATAGATTCACTAAAAATAAAAAGCAAAAAATTAAAACATAGTGCCAGAGAAAATCACTTAACCACAAAAGGAGACAGTATGAACGAAAGGAAGAGAGAAGTTACAAAAAATGAGAAAGCTAGTGACAAAATGGCAGTAGTAAGTCCTTACTTATTAATAATAACACTGAATACAAATAGATTCAAGTCTCTAATTATCAGGCATAGAGTGGCTGAATGGATGAAGAAACAAGACTCAACTATTTGCTGCCTTGAAGAAACCCATTTTGCCTATAAAGATACACATAGACTGAAAGTGAAGGGGTAAAAAAAGATATTCCCTGCATCTGGAAACCAAAAAAGGGCAGGCATAGCTATATTTATATCAGATCAAAGAGACTGCCAACCTAAGACTGTAAAGGAGACAAAGCAGGTCACTATATAATGATAAAGGGATCAATTCAATTCAGCAAGAAGATATAACAAATATAAATATGCACCCAACACTGGAGCTCTCCATTATATAAAGAAAACATTACTATATCTAAAGGGAGTAATAGACTGCATTAAGTAATAGGGAACTTTAACACTCCACTTTTAGTAATGGACAGATTATCCAGATACAAAACCAACAAAGAAATATTGGTGTTTATATTAGTTTGTTCTGGCATTGCTATAAAGAAATACCTGAAGTTGGGTAATTTATGAAGAAAACAGGTTTAATTGGCTCATGGCTCTGCAGGCTGTACAGGAAGTATAGTGGCTTCTGCTTCTGGGGAGGACCCAGGAAGCTTTCAGTCATGGCAGAAGACAAAGGGGGAGCCACGTGTTTCACATGGCGGGAGCAGGAGCAAGAAAAGAAGGCGCAAGGTACCACACACTTTTAAAGGGGCAGACCTCATGAGAACTCACTCATTGTAATGAGAACAGCGCTAAGAAGGTGAAGCTAAGCCATTCATGAGGAACTGCCTCCATGAGCTAATTACCTCCCACCAAGTCTCACCTCTAACATTGAGGATTACAAATTTGACTTGAGATTTGGTGGGGATACAGATTCAAACCATGTCAGAGTTAAACTACCCACCCAGACCTAACAGGGCTAACTACATTTACAGAACATTTACCCAACTGCTGTAAAATACAATTGTTTTTTCATTAGCATATGGAATATTCTCCAGGATAGAGCGTATCTTAGGCCAGAAAATAAGTCTCAAAACATTAAAAAAAGTAGAAATCATATCAGGTATCTTTTCTGAGCACGATGGAATAAAACTAAAAATAAATAATAAGAGAAACCTCAGAGAACCTTACAAACACATAGAAATTAGTATCAATGGTGCTTTTAATATACACAATACATATATATAATTGTATTTTTAAGTATAATAATTACTATTATTGCTAATATTTATTGACTGCCTACTATGTTGTAGGTTCACTTCTAAATATTTTATATGTATTAACTCATTAAATTCACACAGCTATTTTGTAATGTAGTTCTGCAATGTACCCCATTTTTCAGATAAGGGAACTGAGGCACAGAGACTTTCAATAACTTGCTCAAGGCCACACAACCAGCAAAACATGATGGCTGAGGTTTGTCTAAAGTAGCCAGCCTCTGAAGTCCAGAGTATAATCCAGTAACATTTTATAGAATAATAAAAATATTCCATATCTGTATTGTCCGGCACAGTAGCCATAAGCGACATGTGACTATTTAGCATTTGACATGTTGCTAGTGCAACTGAGGCACTGTTTATAGTCTTATTTAATTGAATAAACAAATTAAAATTTAAATAAACACAGGTGGTGTGCAGTTATAACCGCTGTATTTCAATTCCTCTCAACTAAAAATAAAAATATTCAAAACTTTCACAACGAAATCATAAAATGTCAAATAAAAAATTAAAAATGGATAGCTTTAGGACAGTTTAACTTATTCAATAATTTGCATTTGTGCTTAATGAAAGGCAACTGAGGCATTAAATTTTTTCATCTTTGTTCAATAAAAGAATTTAAGACCTTACATTTTTCTCTGAAAGATAAAATCCAAAAGAAATAATATAATACAAATGAACTATTTCACTGCATGCAAAAGTAAAGAGTTGGAGTAACATACAGCATAGGCAGAAGTAACGGCAAGTGTCAGACCAGGAGAGTATGTTTATGATGTGTAACAGGTGGAATTCACCTGAATACTGTGAAGAGCCAACAAGGAGGAGGAGAACAAAGACTGAACAGAAAAATGGATAATGGTCATAAACAAGAAACAGAAAGATGACAGACAGATGTTAAACATATCATGAAATGTCCAATCAACATATCATGAGATGTCCAACTTTACTAATAATAATAACATAAACATTTCTAAGTAATTAGGACAGCAGGAAGTCCTGAGTATGGCCTCCAGGAAGAAGTGCTCAATGATGAAGGCTGTAGCTGCCACACCACTGGCCACCTCCAGGGGTCATGGTTGAGTTTGCTCCTCTTCCATTCTGATTTTAGAAATCAGAAAGCTTAGTGTTGGAATCGTTGTCTCTGGAGCACGTGGGAATGTAGTCCCAGGAATTAGGCAGGTGATAGCTTGAGTTTCCATTCTGCTATTTACCAGCCTTGTGACTTTGGGAATGGGGGCCTTTTCACTGGCTTAGCCTCTGTCTTTCTGTCTTGCAGCAATTTTCAGAATAATGATACCCTAGCTCAAAAAGCAACCCTTGCCAAATCATGTGTCTATGTGACATGGAACATCATTGCAATACTCTATGCAGATGAAAACGTGGCTGATGAACTTGTCATCTGTACTCAATTGCTTTTATTTTTATTTTATGTTACTTTAAGTTTGGGGATACATGTGTAGAACATGCAGGTTTGTGACATAGGTAGACATGCGCCATGGTGGTTTGCTGCATCCATCAGCCCATCATCTAGGTTTTAAGCCCCGCATGTATTAGGTATTTGTCCCAATGCTCTCCCTCCCATTCTCCCCAACTCCCCGACAGGCCCCAGTGTGTGATGTTCCCCTTCCTGTGTTTTCATTGCTCAACTCCCACTTATGAGTGAGAACACACGGCATTTGGTTTTCTGTTCCTGTGTTAGTTTACTGAGAATGATGGCTTCCAGCTTCATCCGTGTTCCTCTAAAGGACATGAACTCATTCTTTTTTTATGGCTGCATAGTATTCCATGGTGTATATATGCCACATTTTCTTTATCCAGTCTATCATTGATGCGTATTTGGGTTGGTTCCAAGTCTTTGCTATTGCAAATAGTGCTGCAATAAACATATGTGTGCATGTGTCTTTTTAGCAGAATGATTTTCTAAATTAAAATTGGTTTCTGAAGAATTCAAGAAGGATGTAGAATCAGTTCTCTGGACTTACATAGAAATTAGAATATTGCAAATGGCCTTTAGAATCCATTTGTTCACGAAACAAGTACTGCTGCCTGTTTAGGGAACTGGGCTGAGTACTGTGGGGAATTCATAGTTGCGTCTGGACTGGATTTGGCCAGCTCCATACAGAGAACTCAACATGGGCACGCAACACAAGCCATTCATTGCAAGTGCCAGTTAAGAGCTGCTCAAAATCTGCACATTATTCAAACTCCTGATACCTGAAGATTCGTTTTCCAAACCATAAAAACACATAGGAACAGCTAATTTTATTGTTCATGATACTACCATACATTATGACTAAAGTGTTTTTTTGATTATTAAATTAAAATGCAAACTAAATTTCAAATGTGATTTTATGCAATTTTTCAAGGTAAAATTAACAACATTTGGGCTGAAAGGATTTACCTTTTTATTTTTAATAAAGGAGTAGGTTTATAGATTCGAAAAATTTCAAGATTTTTTCTTTTTTATCAAGATTCACTTATTGTCCTCACAGATGGAAGACAACTATAAATTTACAGTATGTGTGGGCTCACTGAGTCTAAAAATGTTGTGCCATTATTTATATCTTACTGTAAGAAAGACCTTGTGTGGGAAAGAGAAAAACAGCCTTAGGCTGTCAAACTTGGTTGATATAATTATTATCTAAAAAAAAGACTAAGGTTTTCTTCTAACTAAAACATAAATATGAGTTTATTATTCCACTCGTTCAGTATCTTGGAGTCTCTGAGCATTGTTTATGGTGTGTAGAAATGTTTGGTGTTTAGTTATTTTATTGTCACCAAGCTTGCCAGGCACTTTTTTCTCTGGACTCAAGGTCTACTCATGGAGGTAATAAAAAGCACAACCAAGCTCATCTTGTTACACTTTTTGGGAGACAAATCCCCTTGTCCTTGAGTGTGAAATGATTGATACGCTGCACAGTTATTTTCAATGCATTGGTTTTTCTTCTCTTCTCTTGTTTCCAAGCAGAGGGCAGAAGAAAATGGAAAACAAAGACAAACAACCCAAAGGAGGAGCATGAAGCAGAAGCCATTCATTCTTTCCAGGAACATTAGTGAGTGCCCACATGTGCCAGATCCCATGCAAAGCGCCCAGGACACAACAGTCAATCAATACAACACAGTGCTTGCCCTCGAGAAGCTCAGAGTCTGAAGGAATCTATTATGATTTTGGCCAATGACAAAGAATAGTCGGTGTCAGCTGAGTCATTTTGCCTAGGTGGCTGCTTAGTGCATCTCCTGTAAAGGATGCTCTCATAGGATATGAAGATTATCATTCTTTGTGTCTACCTACTTGTTTGTCCTTCCACATGCCTCTACCCAGACTTCCTTGTGCCCGCCATGCAATCTCCTATTTTCTGTGTTTCTGATCAGTTGGTCAGGCCATTCATCGCTGCCCATAGGTCTATACCCTCTGGACACTTTTTTCTCTACACACAATGGATGGCTAGGTGTACTGCTCGAAGCCCTGCCCATTAGAAAGCTCTTCCTTTCCAATGTCTTTCAAGGCCACACTTGAGAGAGGCTGCAGCAAGCGGTCTCCTACTCTTGGCTTACACCTTCACACTGAGCTGACCCACCCATAATACCAGCGAGGGTTGTCATCCTCCTTCTGCTGCTTCTGTGATATCCTTAGCAAATCCACACATGTGAGTTAAATACCTGGTCTTCTGGGGAAAATGTTAGTGTGTTTTGGGTTGTACGTGAGACAGTTTTATCATGTCAGTCTAAAGCATGATGCTGTTATTTTCTTTATTTGAAAATTAATTATGGCTTAGAGAGATTTGTGTAAGTGATAATTTGGCAAGGGGTGGACTGTGGTGGATTTGTAGGTGTTGCTGTGGCTTGACTAAAAAGTATTTTCCAGAATTCTCCTCCCAGTACATTCCCAGTTATGATGGGCCACAAGAGGCCTTTTTGTTCGAGATTTGGAGTTCGGAGTCCCTTTGTAGCACATACATGTTTTGTAGCACACATGTGTGCATGAATACACACACACACACACACACACACACACACACACAGATGTTGCTGCTTATCTGCCAGCTCAGCTCACTGCTGTGGGAAAAGCAGCCAGGGCTGGGGCTGCTTTTTGTGTTTATCCTTGCTGGGCTCATCTGCTTTTTGACTGATATATTCGTTTCCTCTTGCTGCCATTACAAATTGCTACAAATAAAATACTGTGTTATTTTACAGCTCTGGAGGTCAGAAGTTCAAGACAGGCCTTCTGGGCCAAAGTTAAAGCCCCAGCCCAGCTGCATTCCCTTCTGGAGGCTCTTAGGGTGAATCAGTTTCCTCCTTTCTGGCTTCTCAAAGCTGCCTGCATTTCTTGGTGTGTGGTACCTGCCTCTGTTCCTCTCCAAGCCATCAGTGACATCACATCTCTCCCTGTTCAGAACTGGGAAAGCTTCTCCATTTATAAGGACCATGTGATCACATTGGGCCCATTCTAAAGTGACTGGTTTACTCTCATTTCTTCCTTTCCAAGCTTACCAGGACTATTTTACATTTTAGACTAATCTATTCCATCTTAATGAGAGATAAAATATCTCAATATCTATGAATGGGTTAATGAAAGTACACCTCCAAAATTCTGAGAGATGTTTTTCTGATAGTGAGCTAGGGCTAGGAAAATCAATGCTAATGTTTATGAAGGTGAAATCCGGTACCAAATTGGTCTTATTTTTATGTCTGCCTGAATGAGACGAGCAGTTTTGAGTGAAAAGCTATGACAAAAGAAAAGTGATTGGCTCAGATCAATGAGTATTTCAGGGTTTTTGCAATACAATAAAATAATTATGTAATGTAGCAAATAAGAAAAAAAGCATTTGCATTTAGTAAAACATTCATTCTCATAAGAAACACTGACATTAAAATGTAAGGAGAGTAAAAAATTTAGTTAGAATACTTTTGAAATTTCTGGCTATCTCCTTTTCCTGACAGGCTCTTCATGGAAAACAGTAAAACAATTTTGAATGGAAAGACTTGGATAAGATGACTTTCTTATCAACCCTTTCTACTTTGTGTTATTTAAAGTTGATTACCTTAAAATACCAATAATTCTTCCACAATTGCCCAGATGAAAGCCAACCCTACTGATATCTCAATCCTGCAGGTGGTAGTGTGAATCTAAAATGTTCTCTGGCAAGGAGGAAGCACCAGAAAGTTTTGCCACCACACTTTCTGCTACATGACCATAAGAGGGTGTGAAATCAGGAAAGGAGAATTGATGCATTATAATATTTGGACTTCTTTGGTATTTGGAAAATTTCCTCCTTTTGACTTTGACTTGTACCTGGTCTTAATGAATCCCATGTTTTGGGGTACATCAGGTTGCTAATAAGTCTCTTTTTCCAGCAGAAATTTTGCACCCTTCTGTAATCTACCACCCATCCCACAGTGCTTACCATGTGCTAAAAATGGCTATGAGTGATTTATGTGGAATAAGTTACTTAAATAATCCCCAAGCACTAACACCATTTTACACATGAAGCACACATCTTAACAATTTGTGGATCAAAACTGCTCCAAAGAATACACATAGAGTTCTCATCCTAATGGGTTTGGTTTCCCTTCTTGGTGGAAGGCAGGCGGAGGAGTCATTCATGTTTGTTTTGTGGTCATTCTGTGAGTCAGCTGCCTCGAGAGAGACATCCCATGTTGCTCTGAGTGTTGTTTACATCATATGAAAAAAAAGTGGCCCAGAAATGTAAATGGTTTTCTTAGGCAGGCCATTTCAGAAATTCTGTTAGTTATTTATTGGCTGGCCAATATTAATCTTTAAATAAGAGATTCGGCTCTTCAATGAAAGAGCCATTTCAAAAATTGAGTTAGTGGTTATGGTAGTAATATTAGACTGATGAGGGTAGCCATTACATTTCCAGGCCAAAAAAAAAAAAAAAGAAGATTATCAGGAAATAAAAAAACCAAGAGGAGAATTTGATCTTCTAATGTGAAAATGGTCACTGAAATGGAGTCATAGATTATCAGGTCTGGCTTTCTGTCCGATGCTTTCCTTCCTTCTAATTCTAACTTCGGACGAAGAACAATTCTGACTGCCAGTAAATTCACTCAAGACCTACCATGGAGGGGGTGGCAGCAGAAGAGGCAACTTATGCGTTAATGCAAAACTTGGGGTGTAAATCTATATACTGTGCTTGCCTCCGGTCAAATTTCCTTAAAGATTATGAGACGGGAATGGAAGAAGGTAGTGGGGAAAGTCTTGTTTTTTCCAATTAATGGGCTGAATGAGACATTGCAAATCAGAACTCAATTAAGAAGCCAGAGTCAAAACAGTCAAAATAGTCAAAACCAAGCTCTTGGAGTTTTGAAACTGTCCCTCATTAAACATGGAGTCAACTTTGAGTCTAAAAGTGTAGCATAAGGAAGTTTAAATGCATAATTGTGCTTCCTGAGCCACCGTCAACCATTCTCTCTCTAGAGTGGGCTGGGGCACACTTGTTGCAGGTGATGCTGGCATCTCTACACCAGTCCTCCAGTGAAGCAAAGAAAGAGAACACATTTTATTCATTTTAATCACATGCATATCTGGCATAATAAAGAGGAGAATTGGGCCCTTTTTAATTAGAGGAAAAGCAGGAAGATTTTAATTAAGAATACAGGAGCCAAGGATATGTCACCTCTGCTACTTAAGAGCTGTAATTGCTCATCTCTTAGACCGCCTGCTGCTTGTAGAGTACCAGTCTACTTAATTTAACACAAAGTAATTTAGGATGCTGTTTCTGTTGCTGACTAGAGACAGAAACTATCCTCGGAATTAAGCTCATTCTACTCCCTAAGAATTCCTTTTTAATGATTCCAATTTTGGGGGCAATATACTTCCCTCTTCTTGCCTCCATCCTTCTCATATTGTATTTTTCACCTTGCTATCTCTTTTAACCTGGTGTATTCCTTCATCTTCCCTAAATATAAGTAGGACATGGGCTGATTAGGTTTCCCTGTGATGCTATAATTACATGAACCATGTGTACACTTGCTTATTCAACAGAACTTTTTAGAATGCCCATTATGGGCCAGGAATGAGCATATATTTGAAGAGTAAAGTCTTTAAGCAGGTGTTAGTGGTGGAAAGAGAAAGAAACCAGTCATCACAGCTCAGGATTTGGATGCTGCAGTGAAGGTCATGGCCAGTGCATTGAAGGTCCATAGAAGTGCAGCTCCCACAGTATGGGCAAACGGAAAAGAGCTTCCTCAAGAGGCTGCTTCAGTGTAGCCTTGGGGGAAATTGGGATTCATTGGACAGAGTAACTGGGGAAGATTCCTTCAGTCCAAGGAAGTAGGGATGTCATAAGCTAAGACAGGAGGGCAGGAAAGGGCACACCTCATCCAGGAGACTGTGGATAGTTTTGCATCACTGGGCAACCTGTAACTGTCAAGGATGGGAATGGTGACTGGGGACAGGTCAGGAGAGATCCTCATCAGTAGCTGTATGGATGCACTAATTGTATGGAAACAATGAAATCTCATTGAAGGACTTTATATAGATTTTGTTTTGATAAAATTATATTGACACCAACGTGGAAGATGAATTAAATGAAAGGTGGAGTCGAGGCTACAGGAAGTAAGGGGACCAGCAAAGATCCCCAAGCAAGGTCTTAGTTGCTCCAGTAGAGGAACCATGCAGAAGATAAGTCTCTCCTGACCCTGGTGAATCCTCAGGTCAGCAGAGAGACAGTGGTTTGGACAGGGAGAGTTGGCATTTGGGAGAGAATTGGCTGAGGGGTGATGAGCGAGAAGGGAGTGGTCCCAGGACTCTCAGGTATTGGCCAATGTAAAAACTGATTCGTGCCAAGATAATTCCTTATAGGAGGAGGGTTAGGAGAGGGGTGTTTTCTGTTTGGTTAAAAAGATTTGGGATGAGTAGAAAGTTTCAAAGGCCCGGGCATTTAAGCAAAGTGTCAGGTGGCAAGCAGAAGCCCAGGGCCTGCTGAGCTTCGCATGTGAGGCTGTTCCATGCTGGAGAAGAGGGGAAGCTGCAGAGGCGGCTGCAGGCTGAGCCTGGCACACGGGAGAGCTCACTTCTCAGGACTTCTGAAGCATTGTTTCCAGATCAAAGATTTTTAAAACTCGGGTTAAAGAAAATAAAGCATTCAAAAATAAAGTGTTCCAAACAACAGAGGCATGCTAGTACACTGAGTACCATTGTGGATGAGCTTCTGAGAAAAGCCTGAACAGAGAACGTGCCAGTACTCTGATGAGGCGGGCACCTCCACGGCCAAGTTCACACAGGTGGAGCCCACTGGGGACAGTAAACTGAGCTGCAGACATGCTGGGATCGTGGGTATCTGCTCTCTTTGCTTTGCTTTGAACGACAGTTGACCCTTGAACAACACAGGTTTGAACTACGTGGATTCACTTATGTGAACTTTTTAACCAAATGCAGATTGAAAATACAGTGTTCCTGGGGTGTGAAACCCATATATACAGAGAACTAACTTTCTTATATCAGCTTCTGCAGGGCTGATGGCAGGACTTGAGTATTTACAGTTTTTGGTATACGCAGGGGTCCTTTAATGAAGCTCCTTGTTTGCCGAGGGACAACTGTAATTACAATTTCAGAAAATGAGTGTCTATCAAGTGTCTGTGCTGCTCTTTGTTATATTTCATTGTAGCAATCCTATTTGGCTGTTATAACTCATGCACTAAACTGCACCTGTAACTCATGCCGATGCTGGAAGCCGGGTTGAGTATGGAAGGCTGAGCTAGTAAAACAAAGAGAAAAGCACAGGTTTTGGAGTCAGACCAAGCTAGGCTTCGATTTCTACTGTAGTGTAGGGCAGTTGTGTGATCTTGCTTTCAGTACCTAGCCTCTTTGAGACTCAGTTTCCCTGTGTATAAAATAGGGATAATACTGTGTAGGATGCTGTATGAAAAATAGTCTGTGGAGTGCCTGCCTTTTGTTATCACTTTTCTGCAGCAAGGAGCAACCCCCACACTGTTGCTCTGTTCCCTTCCTAACCTTTCTGCAGTCAACAGCCAGAATCACCTCACTCCACCTGTGCGGCCCTCAGTGGCTTCCATTTGCATGTGATACTGAGTTCCTACACGAGGGTTTACAAAAGACCTGCTGCATCACAATTTCCTTGTGTGTTTTCTTTCTGAGGATAGGGAACTCTGCTGTCATAGGGTCCTAGCTCAGGGAGGGAGTTCTGGGTGACATTACTGCTTCTCACGTGGTCTAGATACTCCACTGAGATCTTATTTTATAATATGTAAAAATGTATGTCTTTACAATATTTGACAAAATAATTAGCAGATTACTGAACTCACACTTAAGCAGGCAATTATAACTAACTCAAAATATTAAGTAATGCAGCTGCAGAGATGACCTTATTAGTTTCCTGTGGCTGCTGTCACAAATCGCCACAGACTTGGTGGCTTAAAATAACAGAGATTTATTCTCTTACAGTTCTAGAGGCAAGAAGTCTGAAATTGGTATAAGTGGTTCAAAACCAAGGTGTTGGCTGGGCTGAGCTTGCTCTGGAATCTCTAGGGAAGAATCCACTGTTGGCCTTTGTCAGCTCTTGGTGGCTGCCAGCATTCCTTTGCTTATGGTCACATCACTCCAGTCTCCACTTCCATGGTCATGTGACTTCTTCCTCTTCTATATGGGTATGAATTTTCCCTCTGCCTCCCTCTTATAAGGATATATAGGATGGGATTCAAGGTCCACTTGGATAATTCAGTATAGTCTCCTCATCCCAAGATCCTTAACTTAATCTACAGAGTCCCTTATCACTGTAGAAGGTGACATTCACAGGGTTCTGGGATAAGGATTTTTATATTTTTGGGGAGACTTTTTTGGCTTACCATATGGCCTCCGATCAGATCTGTTATGAGCGCTCATGACCCCTACACATGCAGTGCTGCGTCATCTGCTCAGACCTCTTCTCTTCCTGGCCTGGTGATCTGTTTGTGTTTCTAACAATTTTCTCTGTATGTTTCCCCCATTCTGTGGGCCCGAGTTGTATTGTAACTATACTTACAGAGAACAGGTCACAGATGCAGTCACTGAATTCAGGCTTTCTGTGAAGCTCCACCAACAGTTTCTCTTGCTCTGCCTGTTTCTCTTTGTAAGTCTATAGACCCTACAATTGAAGTTCTTTCCCCTGTGTACTTCTAAAATCCTCCTTCCCGGGTCCATGCCTGTTCCTGAGGGCCCCTATCAATCAGTACCACCAAGTCCTTACACTTTGGCAAGAGATGACTGATTTAGTGATGGACTCGCTATAGTATCTAGATGGATGTGACTATCCAAAGAACAAGTTTGGGTGGTCATTTTGTTCTCACCATTCGTCCTTAGCAGATCAGGATATGAAAGGATGTGGATCCATAAATTGTGAAAATCATGAAAAAATTCAGTAGGTGCTTCCATCTCTTTGCTCCAGGGCTAAGATCATACATTCTTTCTAGCCAAGTTTTTCTCCACAAACCTTATGCTTTAAAAGAATTAGTCTCCTAGCATAGTAAACCATTTATAGTAAACTTGTTCATATTTATACATTTGTGGGAATATTGATTGTAATATTTCTGTTTCCACTTTCTTTCACCACATGGCAAGGATTGCTGAGTGGCTACAAATCTCCATTCTATTGTGAGCATTTTACAGTCATTTGCAAATGAGCATGTGAGTTTTACTCATGCCAACATTATCAGTTTGCAAATGTTTTTTGATATTTAAGGGAAAGCCTCCTTGCTGAGGTCCAATGTCTCATAATCCTAAATCCAGGAGCAGTCATGAGCCCTACTCTGTGTTTCCTTCCTGAGTCTCTCACCCCATGTGCTCACATGCACCTTTTCTTTCTTTTTAGACAGAGACTCCCTCTGTCACACAGACTGGAGTACAGTGGCATGATCTCGGCTCACTGCAACCTCCACCTTGTGGGTTCAAGTAATTCTCCTGCTCGGCCTCCTGAGCAGGCATGCACCATCATACCTGGCTAAATTTTGTATTTTTAGTAGAGACGCAGTTTTACCATGTTGGCGAGGCTGGTTTCAAACTCCTGACCTCGTGATCCACTCCGCTTGGCCTCCTAAAGTGCTGGGATTACAGGCTTGAGCTGCCGCATGTGGCCATGTGCCTTTTCTTTTTTTTTCTTTTCTTTTTTTTTTTTTTAATTTGAGCTGGGTTTTTTGTTTTTTTTTTTAAATTAAATTTTATTTTTTTTATTGCATTTTAGGTTTTGGGGTACATGTGAAAAACATGCAAGGTTGTTGCATAGGTGCATACGTGGCAGTATGATTTGCTGCCTCCCTCCCCTTCACCTATATCTGGCATTTCTCCTCATGCTATCCCTCCCCAACTCCCCACACCCCCGCTATCCCCCGTCCCCCCAACAGACCCCCGTGTATAGTGCTCCCCTCCCTGTGTCCATGTGTTCTCCTTGTTCAACACCCGCCTATGAGTGAGAACATGTGGTGTTTGATTTTGTGTTCTTGTGTCAGTTTGCTGAGAATGATGTTTTCCAGGTTCATCCATGTCCCTACGAAGGATGTGAACTCCTCGTTTTTAATGGCTGCATAATATTCCATGGTGTATATGTGCCACATTTTTCCTGTCCAGTCTATCATCGATGGGCATTCGGGCTGGTTCCAGGTCTTTGCTATTGTAAACTGTGCTGCAATGAACATTCGTGTGCATGTGTCCTTATAGTAGAACGATTTATAATCCTTTGGATATATGCCCAGTAATGGGATTGCTGGGTCAAATGGAATTTCTATTTCTAGGTCCTTGAGGAATCGCCACACCGTTTTCCACAGTGGTTGAACTAATTTACACTCCCACCAACAGTGTAAAAGTGTTCCTATTTCTCCACATCCTCTCCATGTGCCTTTTCTATTGCTTGTCTTGCTCAATTCCTGTTATTTTTGGGACCCTCCGCTCCCATCTCTCTTGTTTCAGGCCAACATGGTTCTGGGGAAGGGACATCGAGTTCTTTCACCCTTCAGGGTGGTTAACAGCAAAGCTGGGGACCTCTGACAAAAGGGCTGCTTTCATTTGCACTTGTGAGGTGGTTATGGAACACTCAAGAGAATCTGTGACTGTAAGCGCTGCCAGCTGGAGTGGGGGCGGGGGCCTCCCTTCCGGAGAGGCAACCGTGTCCAAAAAAAAATATGGGAAAGGATATCAAGTTAATAGAAGCAAGAAAATAGATTCCTGGCCCAGTGCTGTGGTGCTGTATGTACACAGCTTCACCTCTTCAGAAAGAAGCTGTTTCTGATTTAACCTACTTCGTGGAGTTCTAGGTAGGGCTCATGCATTGCTCCAGAAATTAGGTATGGTTTCCACGATTTGCTCAAATCTCTAAAAAGTTAGGATATTACCACAGATTTTTAGATTTCATTTGGTCCATAAATTCTATATACTTTTCCAGCCTTCAGTAGTTACATACATGTTTAGATTATTTTGACAATGAAAGAAGTAAATAACACTTTGAAGAATAGTATCTGTTTTTGTGCAGTGCAGGTTTCTTAGATATTAACAAGGAGAAAACAACTATCAGAGAAAAATCTAGATTCTTACCAGCGGTTCCCTCCCTTCAGAGAGAGACAGAGCATGACACAGAAAGACAGAAATCACAGTATCAGTACAAATAAATCAACCTCCCATCTAGACTTTGACTTTTCTAGAATATGGAAATAGAGCTAAAATCAGGTAGTGTTTTTGTATAGCATGCTTAAGTATTGGGACACTTAGGACTGTTTTGGTAAGTTTTGTCATGTTTTAATAATCTTTAAATTATAAAAATCATATCCACTGTGGAAAAAATGAAAACTTTAGATAAATATTTAAAAAATCCTCCAATCACTTATAATTTGCCACTTAATGCCAACCACAGTACATACACAGATTGTTAAACCTTCAGGTCTGACTGTGTTTACAGTTCTGTGTCCTGTTTTATCTTCCTCTTGGTATATAACACATATTCAGTACACTGGAAAGTGTGACATAATTGCCTGATCTATGTGTGTAATAATGTGTTTGACCTGGCAAATGTTCACACCTTTCTCCTGGGGCCGTCAATGTTGTTGCTGATTTTCTTAGCTATGTGGCCCTCTTATTTTTCTGAGATTTCTTTCACTAGTACTTAGGGAGGCCTTCGATTTTCAAGGACATGCACTAACATGTCATTATTCATCCCTAAGAGAGTTTTATGTCCTAAGGGGAAAAAAGTCCTGAGACTTTCAAACTTACAATACATAAAGAAAAAGAAAAAATTTTGCAGCTATCATATCTTGTTAAAAATAAAATTTCTGTTGGGAGGCCGAGGTGGGCAGATCATGAGGTCTAGAGATCGGGACCATCCTGGCCAACATGATAAAACCCCATCTCTACCAAAATTACAAAAATTAGCTGGTCGTGGTGGCATGCTCCTGTAGTCCCAGCTACTCAGGAGGATGAGGCAGGAGAATTGCTTGAACTCGGGAGGCAGAGGTTGCGGTAAGCCAAGATTGTGCCACTGCACTCCACCCTGGTGCCTGGTAACAGAGTGAGACTCCATCTCAAAAAAAAAAGAAAAAAAGAAAATTTCTGGATTAAAGGGTATGATTAATAACACTCAAAAGTATTCTGGGCACACATTTTTAAATAAAATTTTCTAATTATTTACTTAGATACTATTAATATAATTAAAAAAAAACTCTGAAACTTTCAATCTAATCATAGACTCCAACAGAGTTGTGAGTTAATTTTACTTCCAGCCACGTGGGAGAGGAAGAACATGCCATCAAGCATCTTTTATAGCTTAACGGCGATAACTCAAAAAGTACTTGATCCTTGTGGAAAACAGATGTCAATTTACAGCTGATAATCAGGACGCATATTATGTAACACAGAGTTGCAGGCTTTGGAGTTATTGGTTGTGCTCCACAGGATGTAAAAAAAAAAAGCCTGAAGTCTTCGTGTCCCTGATTCACAAGACACTCAAGGACAATTGTCACACTTGCAACAGAACAACATTCTACATTCTAGCATAAAACTTACCATTGGGCAAGAGAGTGAGAACTGAAATTTTCATGTATTTTCAGTTTTTCTTAGTTTGTCAAACCAGAATATGTCAGAGAACAATAGTAGCTTTTTTTTTGAGCTGTAGGGAAAAGGGAAATTTTTTGGCTTCTTCTTTTTCTGAGATTTTTTTCACTAGCACTTACGGAGGCCTTCAGTTTTTAAGGACATGCACTAACATGTCATTATTCATCCCCAAGAGAGTTTCATGTCCTGAGGGGGAATGAAAGTCCTAGGACATTCTCCCTTACAGTATGTAAAGAAAATGAAAATGATATGCAGCTCTCATACCTCCTTAAAAATAAAATTTTTGTTCTACTGCCATACAACTTTGAACGTGCCTGATGTTGGAAGCTAAGCAGGGTCAGGCCTGGTTAGACTTGGTATGGGAGACCATATGGCATATCAGGTGCTGTAGAGTTGATCTAAAATCTAAAAATTTTAAATAAAAAAATAAAAATAATATTTCTGGATCAAAGGTATGGAATCTGTTTAAAGCATTTGCTTAAAAGGCCAAATTATCTTCTAGAATAATTACATCAACTTACATTTCCTTCAGCAGTGTGTGTGTTTCCATTTCATTGCATCTTGGTTTTTATAAAAATCATTAAACATATGTATTTGTTTTTAGTACATTAATGCTACATGTTTCTGCAAATGCACCATTTCTATCTGGGCTGACATAAAGAAGCAGAGAAACACATTTTAGTTGAAATCCTATTTTTGACTTTGAAAGACATCGGATAGTGGCTTCCAGATTCTGTTTGGCTTAGATCACTGTAAGAGTTGGTTTCTGTTGAGCAAAACCAAGATGTGAAAGTTGGTAGAATTATTGCAGAAAAAAATAATCTAATCTGACAACTTTGTATTATAAATTGGCCAGGAAAAAAGCCCCGAGGACGGTAGTCTTGCAGTTGATGCCCTTGATAACGGGAGCTCTGGAGAACTCTCTGGATCTGCCCTCACTGAACCCCCTCATCCATCGTCACCAAGCATGTAATGGCCAGAATGTGCTACATCACTCATGTCTGGCACAATTGTGAAAGTCAGTTTGATTGATTTGCTCTACCCTAGTGATGAGGGCAGATGCTATACCTCTGCCATCACTGGACAAGGTACCCGGGACAGCCATCAAGTTGTCCAGCTGTTCCTAACAGCTCCTGCCATCCTGCCAAGACTAATATTTGACAATATCCAAACGGGCTGTGGAAAAGTAAACTAGGCTCCCAGTGGGTATTGTAAATCTCCAACTCTTTGGACTCTGAGAGCGACTTTATTGCTTATGGAAGTCAACAGGAGAAATACATGTTTGAAGGAGAGCCAAGCAATTCATTTAAATAAATTTAAATGAAAAATAACAACATAATTCAAGAAAATTGAATGCCACTTTCTCCCTATTGTATGCCACCTTTGCCCTAGCTATTCTGTCTTCAAAATTACACAATCTGCACCAAAATTTAATCTTTGTAAAAAGGGAGCATTTTTGCAGGAACTGTGCTCATTGGAAAAGTTACATCAATGTCTGCTTGTGTTTGTTTATTATTCCCAGGTCTATCAGAAAAAAAGGTATTACAGTAGAAGGGGGAAAAATCCCCATTTTCAAAAAGATTTGTGTGCTAGCAGACACTGCACTATAATGGTTATTTATGTGAAGTAATTTTAAGGATTGAACACTTGAAGTATTGTTTGGACTCAGTTTTAGTGCATTGGCTGAGACGCACACCCACCAAACAATAAATCTGGTACTTAACAGTTATAATAATAATGTTAACAATGAATCTGGCTCCCTTTGATATCTGGAAAGCCAAAGGTAATGAAGAAAACAAATGAAAGGTTACATTATTATTGCTGTTAGTTTCATCAACTTCGGAATTCCAGTTGCTGAGAAACTCCTTTAGAAATAGCATAGGTTAGAAATTTGCTGCCATGTTTTCTCTGCTCTGGACAATGAGGAGGGCCTGTTTCAACTTACAGATGCGCGTGGAGGCTGCAGTTGTATCCGTTCTTAAGCTCCTTGAGGCCAGTGGATGCAAGCTTACAGCCAGAATAGTCCGCAAGGTATTCCTCCAATGAATGAGTCCTTTCCTTAAATATGTCAGAAGGGACATAGAAATGTGAATGTCTCAGTATATTCACTTCCTCCAGACCACAATGTATGCCTCAAAAGGAAATTAACACGCACATTTCTAAAGACTTCCAACTTTTTTTTCTTTGGACATTCCACTGCTTTTGTGGCCAGAAAAAAATGTCACTGCACTTCCACAACTATTTAATAAGAACTAATTTATTTTTAACTTGATTTTTCTGCCTGGAAAACAGGTTTATATACCTTCATGTCTCCACCTCTCCGTCTAAGTACACATGTCATGCAGATGTCCAAAGCCAATCTGCCAATCGGTCAACTATATATATCCTCTAGAACTGACAGCTCAAGCAATTATCTTTAGAAATCTAATGTTTAAGGCTAATCGTGGTGGTATGAGAACTTTCCCTGGAATGTCTTTTGGTTATTTCCCTAGGGATTGCACTGTACATTTAATGAAGAGTACTTCAAGAAATAACCTCATGTGCATTTTAATTCTCAAAAATGTTTTCCCATCCAGTTAGAATATTCTATAATCCCACTAGAACTTGCAAAATAAGGATAAAAATTTTTGAAATAAAAACCAAGCCAATTTGTACCGTCTTTGTGGTATGCAAACTAGCCTACTGGCATTGACAATTTATGAGTCTCAACAGAATCCTAAGACGAGGCCAGGTTTACAAAGTTCAATTCTATTTTTAAGCCAAAGAGGAAAATAAGATTTTAAAGAGAAGAACAAATCTCTCTTAAGCATTGACAGTAACTTTTAACGTCTTGCTAATCAAAATTTATGGCTGAGACCCAACTGCCTTAAAGTAGAAAAAAATTCACACAATGCAGGAGAGAAGATTCAAAATTGGCCCTTGTTTCTGAGTTTGAAAATTGCAGAAGTCAGTCTTTCTGGATATTAATGTTTCAGGTTTTGCTGACTGAGGATGCAGATGATCTCCTTGGAGAAGGAAGCTTAAGGATTATTAGAGTCCTCCTCAAAGGTTTCACTAACATTCTCCAAGTAGGAACTTTCACAGAGTAGATTTATAGCAGAGTGTGTGAGAAGACTACTTTATAATATGAATAAGTCTTGAGTTTCATCACAAAATGTTCCAGGTTTTGGTGTTGATTAGAAAGAGTTTCCATGCCTTATTCAAAACTCAAGAGGTAGGAAAATTAATAAATATATTAGTGTTGTATTAGGTAGCACTTAAAACAACACAAAACAAGGGTGAGGTGATCTCATTGGCACAATTCTTCACTACTGTGAATGTCAGAAAGAAACGGCAGCTCATTTATGATGGCCGGAGAGCAGTTGCAGAACTTCTAAAATGCCTCCCACGTGTGGGAAGGTCGATCCACAGTCATTTATAAGATACATTACATGATTTCCTTCTAGCTAGCATCTTTGACAAAACTTTTCTGAGACATCTGTGTTACGTGATGGATATAGAAATGTGGTCTCTCTCTATATATTTACACACACAATGGAATACCATTCAACCTTAAATAAGGAACATCCTGTCATTTGTGACAACATGATGAACCTGCAGGATTTGATGCTAAGTGGAATAACTCAGGCACAGAAAGACCCATTATGCATGGTCCCACTCATATGTGGAATCTAAAAAAGTGTAACTCACTGAAGTAGAGGGTAGAGTGGTGGTTGCCAAAGGTTAAGGAAAAGTGTGGATGAAGAGAGGGGAGATGTTGATCAAAGGGTACAAAATTTCAGTTAGATGGGAGGAAGAAGCTTTAGTGATCTATTGAACAGAATGGTGACTATAATAAATAACGATGAATTGTGTATTTCAAGGTTGCTGAAAGAATGAATTTTAAACATTTCATTAAAAAATGATAAGATGTGAGGTGATATATTTGCTAACTAGCTTGACTTATTCTATAATGTAAACAAATATCGAAACATCACTTTGTACCCCATAAATATATAATATATACACTGATTACTCGTGAATTAATAAAAAGTGAAATGGCAAGTCATTTGTGGTGGCTAGAGGAGAAGTGTAGCATCCTTCACTTTAAGAAACGAGAGTTATCCTGGAGCCCAGTAATGAATGGATGGCCCCAAAAGGGCCTGGGTAACAGGTTACATTTTCTCTCTGAAAGCTTTTCTGTTTAAATAACACTTGTGAGTAGCCTAAGTAGCATAAACTTTCCCTGCATTCTAGGTCTTTACTGTGGCTGAAGGAAGAGTGGAGAGTGTGAGTGACAGCTGATGAACACAGAATTGTGCCCCGAGATAGCATTGTGATAGTGATTACTTGTCAGCTAGGTTAGCTTACAGTGCCCAAGTGTTTGGTTAAACACTACATCGGTGGGTATTTTAATCTCTCAATCTTGTAATTTTTTATGATTATGAATAATATATACCCTTTGTAGAGAAAAGGGAAAACACAGAAAAATATATCAAAAATTACTCAGTGAAACCCAGTTTAGTCACTGTCAAGTTTCAGTTTATCCTACACGTTTTTAAATTTTGGGGATTGCAATAAATGTACTGATTGTAAAAAGAGTTAACAAAGTACACAGGGTGCTGAAGAGTGGAACCATGAAGGGTAGATTAGTGCCAGATGATAACTCCTTTCAATGTCTGTAAAAACTTATTTCTTCAACTTGGTAAAAATGTTTTTGATTATGTCTGTGCTTTTTATCTTCCTTGCAATTTTTTTAGTTTCTTCTGTGGAAATGACTTACAATTCTTAGCTTGAATAAGCCTTCTGTGTCTCCTATTTCTGCTGCTTGCTTCATCATTTTATGAATTTTCTTCTCTTTCTTTTCTTTCTTTCCCCTCCCTTTTTTTTTGAGACAGAGTTTTGCTCTTCTTGCCTAGGCTGGAGTGCAATGGCGTGATCTCAGCTAACTGCAACCTCTGACTTCTGGGTTTGAGTGATTCTCTCGTCTCAGCCTCCTGAGTAGTTGGGTGTTACAGTGCTTGCTACCACACCCAGCTAATTTTTGTATCTTTTAGTAGAGATGGCGTTTCACCATGTTGGCCAGGCTGATCTTGAACTCCTGACCTCAGATGATCCACCCGCCTCAGCCTCCCAAAGTGCTGGGATTACACGCATGAGCCACCGAACCCAGCCTTCTCTTCCTATGCACATAGAACATAGCAATCTGACCCCACTGTCACTGATTTAATATTCTGTGATAATTTTTTCTTCTCATTGCTTCTGAATCAACTACTGAGTATGCTACTATTCCTCTGAATCAACTCCTGAGTATTCAATTTATCTACAGTCCTTTATTCGGCCACTCTTTGGTTGCCTTGTCATCTCAGCCTATTTTCCCCTAATTGTTTCCTCCTCCTTTGGACGGAGGACATATCAACTTGGATTTTAGTAACTATATCCAACACATTTCTAAATTATCTTTTGTTTATAGTGCTAATTTTCTTTCAGAGAAATGCTCTTCTTTGACTTTTCATGATGCTTTCATTTCTTTTTCTTTTTCTTATTTTGTAGTATCTTTCTCTTTTTCACATTTCTGCAGTGTTTTTTTAGGTTTTATTTTTTTCTTGGTTCTGCCTTTCTTACATTCCAAAATTGAAATAGTTGAATCTCATTATACTCTCCAGCATTTAGTGCCACCATGGTTCTTTCTGCTCTTGTTCCTACCTACCCTGTAGAATGAAGCTCCTAAGACGCAATGTGCTTCTTCCTGCCTGCCTTGCTCCACTTTCTGCCTATTTCTAGAGTGCTGCTGCCTCCAGATGTGTGTAGGCAATGGTGGGGATCAGAAGGAAGGCTGCTTCTAGAAGTAGCAGCCAAGATGAAAAGGGACAACTGAACATTTTTCTGAGTGGTAAAGAGTTAGAAATATTCTAAAGAGAATATTTCTAAACTCCAAAGCACAGATGGCCCAAAGTGCTTTTTATTATCAAATTAAAAATGATAAATACACATTTAAAAATTCATCTATAATTGTAATGAAAATCTAAATGAATTTTTAACAAAAAACAACACACATTCTAGTAAAACTTTTCTTGAAATATGGAGAAACTCAGAATTATTAACATAAAACATGGATAGTGAAATGCTCCAAGCTATTCATTGCTTTGATTTTATAGATAGGAGTGATTAGTTTTTATATTATGTGATAACAAATTATCTCACTATTTTAAATAATCCAAATTTATTATTTTTTAGTTTTTTAAGTGGGAAGTCTGACAACTGATGTATCACTGGGTTAAAATCAAGAAGTCAACAAAGTTGTGTTTCTGTCTGGAGGTGCTAGAGGCAATTTGTTTTCTTGCCTTTCCCAGCTTATAGAGGAAATGTGAATTCTTTGGCTCATGGCCTCTTCCTCCATCTTCAAAGCCAGCAATGACAAGTTTGACCCACATCACATCTCTCTGACCTTTCTTCAGTCATCACTTCTCTGATTACAGTTGGGAGAGTCTCCACTTGTGATTCATTACATTAGATCCACCTAGATAATTAAGGACTATTTCTCTGTCTCAAAGTTCTTAATTGTAATCAAATATGCAAAGTCTCTTTTGCCACGTAAGGTAAAGTATCCACAAATTCTGGGGATTAGAGTGTAGACCACTTTGGGTGGGGGGGGGGTTGGGGGTTATTCTTCTTCCTGTTACAAAGAATAAATTTGAAAAGTATTTACCAACACAAGAATATAAAGAATAGCAAAGTAAAGTGTAAAAGATTTTCTATTAGGCATTTTTATCAATTATGGTTGTTTTGTCTGGTTATCATGAGAGTGTTTGTTTGCAGCAGACTCTGCTACTTGAACTACAGTGATTCCTGTATAGCTTTTAACCTTGAGTTGCTCATTTTTTTTACTTGTTTGTGAAATTGTAGTTAATAATTATAATCCTGTGTCAGAAAGTTTAATTTTGCAATATTTAGCCAATTGAATATTTCACTGACCTTACTAGTAAGTGGAATAAACTAGAATTAAAAAAACCCTGTTCATATCTGACTGGATTTAGAAAAAGTCATCCTTTTTTTCTTCTCTACTATTCAGGAAAAATGAGTGGTGAGTACAGTAGAGATATTTTTAGAACACTGCCCAGAAATTGATTTTTCCCTCAATAAACACCATACTTTCTGACAGTCATGTTTGCTAAGCCAGAAGGAAAAAGTAAAGTAGTCTATTTTTTTTTGTTTTTCTTTTCAATACTACTTATTCATTCATTTAATTAGTGGAAATCTAAGTTCTGTCGACTATTGGACTATGCATCCTAGGCAGGCGTTTTTCTCTTTAGATCTTAGTTGAAAATTAATGTGAGTTTTCAGAAACATTTACAGAAAACTAGTCAGATACCATTTTAATCTAGTATTTTAATAATTTAGGCATGTAGTTTTTTTTTTTTTTTTTTTTTTTTTTATTGCATTTTAGGTTTTGGGGTACATGTGATAAACATGCAAGGTTGTTGCTTAGGTGCATACGTGGCAGTGTGATTTGCTGCCTTCCTCCCCTTCACCCATATCTGGCATTTCTCCCCATGCTATCCCTCCCCAATTCCCCACCCCCCCGCTGTCCCCCCCACTCCCCCACAACAGACCCCCATGTATAGTGCTCCCCTCCCTGTGTCCATGTGTTCTCTTTGTTCAACACCCGCCTATGAGTGAGAACATGTGGTGTTTGATTTTGTGTTCTTGTGTCAGTTTGCTGAGAATGATGGTTTCCAGGTTCATCCATGTCCCTACAAAGGACGCGAACTCCTCGTTTTTAATGGCTGCATAATATTCCATGGTGTATATGTGCCACATTTTTCCTGTCCAGTCTATCATCTATGGGCATTTCGGTTGGTTCCAGGTCTTTGCTATTGTAAACTGTGCTGCTATGAACATTCGTGTGCATGTGTCCTTATAGTAGAACGATTTATAATCCTTTGGATATATGCCCAGTAATGGGATTGCTGGGTCAAATGGAATTTCTATTTCTAGGTCCTTGAGGAATCGCCACACTGTTTTCCACAATGGTTGAACTAATTTACACTCCCACCAACAGTGTAAAAGTGTTCCTATTTCTCCACATCCTCTCCAGCATCTGTTGTCTCCAGATTTTTTAATGATTGCCATTCTACCTGGTGTGAGATGGTATCTCAATGTAGTTTTTTTTTTTTTTTTTTTTTTTTTTTTTTTTTTTTTTTTTTTTTTTTTATTGCATTTTAGGTTTTGGGGTACATGTGAAAAACATGCAAGGTTGTTGCTTAGGTGCATACGTGGCAGTGTGATTTGCTGCCTTCCTCCCCTTCACCCATATCTGGCATTTCTCCCCATGCTATCCCTCCCCAATTCCCCACCCCCCCGCTGTCCCCCCCACTCCCCCACAACAGACCCCCATGTATAGTGCTCCCCTCCCTGTGTCCATGTGTTCTCCTTGTTCAACACCCGCCTATGAGTGAGAACATGTGGTGTTTGATTTTGTGTTCTTGTGTCAGTTTGCTGAGAATGATGTTTTCCAGGTTCATCCATGTCCCTACAAAGGACGCGAACTCCTCGTTTTTAATGGCTGCATAATATTCCATGGTGTATATGTGCCACATTTTTCCTGTCCAGTCTATCATCGATGGGCATTTGGGTTGGTTCCAGGTCTTTGCTATTGTAAACTGTGCTGCAATGAACATTCGTGTGCATGTGTCCTTATAGTAGAACGATTTATAATCCTTTGGATATATGCCCAGTAATGGGATTGCTGGGTCAAATGGAATTTCTATTTCTAGGTCCTTGAGGAATCGCCACACTGTTTTCCACAATGGTTGAACTAATTTACACTCCCACCAACAGTGTAAAAGTGTTCCTATTTCTCCACATCCTCTCCAGCATCTGTTGTCTCCAGATTTTTTAATGATTGCCATTCTAACTGGTGTGAGATGGTATCTCAATGTAGTTTTGATTTGCATTTCTCTAATGGCCAGTGATGATGAGCATTTTTTCATATGCTTGTTGGCCTCATGTATGTCTTCTTTTGTAAAGTATCTGTTCATGTCCTTCGCCCACTTTTGAATGGGCTTGTTTGTTTTTTTCTTGTAAATCTTTTTTAGCTCGTTGTAAATTCTGGATATCAGCCCTTTGTCAGATGGGTAGGCTGCAAAAATTTTTTCCCATTCTGTTGGTTGCCGATTCACTCTATTGACTGTTTCTTTTGCTGTGCAGAAGCTGTGGAGTTTGATTAGGTCCCATTTGTCTATTTTGGCTTTTGTTGCCAATGCTTTTGGTGTTTTGGTCATGAAGTCCTTGCCTACGCCTATGTCCTGAATGGTTTTGCCTAGGTTTCCTTCTAGTGTTTTTATGGTGTTAGGTCTTATGTTTAAGTCTTTAATCCATCTGGAGTCAATTTTAGTGTAAGGTGTCAGGAAGGGGTCCATTTTCTGCTTTCTGCATATGGCTAGCCAGTTTTCCCAACACCACTTATTGAACAGGGAATCCTTTCCCCATTGCTTGTTTTTATCAGGTTTGTCAAAGATCAGGTGGTTGTAGATATGTTGTGTTGCCTCCGATGCCTCTGTTCTGTTCCATTGGTCTATACCTCTGTTTTGGTACCAGTACCATGCTGTTTTGATTACTGTAGCCTTGTAGTAGAGTTTGATGTCTGGTAGTGTGATGCCTCCTGCTTTGTTCTTTTTGCTTAGAATTGACTTGGCTATGCGGGCTCTCTTTTGGTTCCATATGAAGTTTAAGGTGGTTTTTTCCAGTTCTGTGAAGAAGGTCATTGGTAGCTTGATGGGGATAGCATTGAATCTGTATATTACTTTGGGCAGTATGGCCATTTTCACGATATTAATTCTTCCTAACCATGAACATGGAATGTTTCTCCATCTGTTTGTGTCCTCTCTTATTTCGTTGAGCAGTGATTTGTAGTTCTCCTTGAAGAGGTCCTTTACATTCCTTGTTAGTTGTATTCCTAGGTATTTTATTCTCTTTGTAGCGATTGTGAATGGCAGTTCGTTCTTGATTTGGCTCTCTTTAAGTCTGTTATTGGTGTATAGGAACGCTTGTGATTTTTGCACATTGATTTTGTATCCTGAGACTTTGCTGAAGTTGCTTATCAGTTTCAGGAGCTTTTGGGCTGAGGTGATAGGGTCTTCTAGATATACAATCATGTCGTCTGCAAATAGAGACAATTTGACTTCCTCCTTTCCTAATTGAATACCCTTTATTTCTTTTTCTTGCCTGATTGCTCTGGCTAGAACTTCCAGTACTATATTGAATAGGAGTGGTGAGAGAGGGCATCCTTGTCTAGTGCCAGATTTCAAAGGGAATGCTTCCAGTTTTTGCCCGTTCAGTATGATATTGGCTGTCGGTTTGTCGTAAATAGCTTTTATTATTTTGAGATACGTTCCATCGATACCTAGTTTATTGAGGGTTTTTAGCATAAAGGGCTGTTGAATTTTGTCGAAGGCCTTCTCTGCATCAATTGAGATAATCATGTGGTTTTTGTCTTTGGTTCTGTTTATGTGGTGAATTACATTTATAGACTTGCGTATATTGAACCAGCCTTGCATCCCCGGGATGAATCCTACTTGATCATGGTGGATAAGCTTTTTGATGTGCTGTTGTAATCGGCTTGCCATTATTTTATTGAAGATTTTTGCATCTATGTTCATCATGGATATTGGCCTGTAGTTTTCTTTTCTTGTTGAGTCTCTGCCAGGTTTTGGTATTAGGATGATGTTGGTCTCATAAAATGATTTGGGAAGGATTCCCTCTTTTTGGATTATTTGGAATAGTTTCAGTATGAATGGTATCAGTTCCTCTTTGTATGTCTGGTAGAATTCGGCTGTGAACCCATCTGGACCTGGGCTTTTTTTGGGTGGTAGGCTCTTAATTGCTGCCTCGACTTCAGACTTTGTTATTGGTCTATTCAGGGTTTCGACTTCTTCCTGGTTTAGGCTTGGCAGGAGGCAGCTGTCCAGGAATTTATCCATTTCCTCCAGGTTTTCTAATTTATGTGCATAGAGTTGTTTGTAATAATCTCTGATGATGGTTTGAATTTCTGTGGAATCTGTGGTGATATCCCCTTTGTCATTTTTTATTGCATCTATTTGATTATTCTCTCTTTTCTTTTTTATAAGTCTGGCTAGTGGTCTGTCTATTTTGTTGATCTTTTCAAAAAACCAGCTCCTGGATTTATTGATTTTTTGAAGGGTTTTTCGTGTCTCTATCTCCTTCAATTCTGCTTTGATCTTAGTTATTTCTTGTCTTCTGCTAGGTTTTGAGTTTTTTTGATCTTGCTCCTCTAGCTCTTTCAATTTTGACGATAGGGTGTCAATTTTAGATCTCTCCTTTCTTCTCATGTGGGCACTTATTGCTATATATTTTCCTCTAGAGACTGCTTTAAATGTGTCCCAGAGATTCTGGTATGTGGTGTCTTCATTCTCGTTGGTTTCGAAGAACGTCTTTATTTCTGCCTTCATTTCATTGTTTATCCAGTCAACATTCAGGAGAAAGTTGTTCATTTTCCATGAGGCTGTGCGGTTCTGGGTTGGTTTCTGAATTCTGAGTTCTAACTTGATTGCACTGTGGTCTGAGAGACTGTTTGTTATGGTTTCCGTTCTTTTGCATTTGCTGAGGAGTGATTTACTTCCAATTATGTGGTCAATTTTAGAGTAGGTGTGATGTGGTGCTGAGAAGAATGTATATTCTGTGGATTTGGGGTGGAGAGTTCTGTAAATGTCTATTAGGTTTGCTTGTTCCAGGTCTGAGTTCAAGTCCTGGATATCCTTGTTAATTTTCTGTCTCGTTGATCTGTCTAATATTGACAATGGTGTGTTGAAGTCTCCCACTATTATTGTGTGGGAGTCTAAGTCTTTTTGTAAGTCTTTAAGAACTTGCCTTATGTATCTGGGTGCTCCTGTATTAGGTGCATATATATTTAGGATCGTTAGCTCTTCTTGCTGCATTGATCCTTTTACCATTATGTAATGTCCTTCTTTGTCTCTTTTGATCTTTGTTGCTTTAAAGTCTATTTTATCAGAGATGAGAATTGCAACTCCTGCTTTTTTTTGCTCTCCATTTGCTTGGTAAATCTTCCTCCATCCCTTTATTTTGAGCCTTTGTGTATCCTTGCATGCGAGATGGGTTTCCTGGATACAGCACACTGATGGGTTTTGGCTTTTTATCCAATTTGCCAGTCTGTGTCTTTTGATTGGGGCATTTAGTCCGTTTACATTTAGGGTTAATATTGTTATGTGTGAATTCAATCCTGTCATTTTGGTGCTAGATGGCTGTTTTGCCCTTTGGTTGATGCAGATTCTTCATTGTGTTGATGCTCTTTACCTTTTCGTGTGTTTTTGGAGTGGCTGGTACTGGTTGTTCTTTTCTATGTGTAGTGCCTCCTTCAGGAGCTCTTGTAGAGCTGGTCTGGTGGTGATGAACTCTCTGAGTTCTTGCTTGTTCACAAAGGATTTTATTTTTCCTTCACTTATGAAGCTTAGTTTGGCTGGATACGAAATTCTGGGTTGAAAGTTCTTTTCCTTAAGGATGTTGAATATCGGCCCCCACTCTCTTCTGGCCTGTAGGGTTTCTGCTGAGAGATCTGCAGTGAGTCTGATGGGCTTCCCTTTGTGGGTAACCCGACCTTTCTCTCTGGCTGCCCTTAGTATTTTCTCCTTCATTTCAACCCTGGTGAATCTGATGATTATGTGTCTTGGGGTTGCTCTTCTAGAGGAGTATCTTTGTGGTGTTCTCTGTATTTCCTGGACTTGAATCTCGGCCTGCCTTGTTAGGTTGGGGAAGTTTTCCTGGATAATATCCTGAAGAGTATTTTCCAGCTTGGATGCATTCTCTTCGTCACATTCAGGTACACCTATCAAACGTAGATTAGGTCTTTTCACATAGTCCCATATTTCTTGTTGACTTTGTTCATTCCTTTTTACCCTGTTTTCTCTAATCTTGCCTTCTCGTTTTATTTCATTGAGTTGATCTTCGACCTCTGATATCCTTTCTTCTGCTTGGTCAATTCGGCTGTTGAAACTTGTGCATGCTTCACAAAGTTCTCGTGTTGTGTTTTTCAGCTCCATCAATTCGCTCATATTCCTCTCTAAGTTGTCCATTCTTGTTAGCATTTCGTCAAGTCTTTTTTCAAGGTTCTTAGTTTCTTTGCATTGGGTTAGAACATGTTCTTTTAGCTCACGGAAGTTTCTTATTATCCACTTTCTGAAAGCTGATTCTGTCATTTCATCGCACTCATTCTCCATCCAGTCTTGTTCCCTTGCTGGTGAGGAGTTGTGATCCCTTGTAGGAGGAGAAGTGTTCTGGTTTTGGGTGTTTTCATTCTTTTTGCGCTGGTTTCTTCCCATCTTTGTGGATTTATCCACCTGTTGACTTTGTAGTTGTTGTCTTTCTGATTTTGGTAATTTTAAGTCTGCTGTGGCAGAACTCATAAACCCCCTGCTCTTCCCCCCAGGTGTTCTGTCCCAGGGAGTTACGGTTTTATGATGTTCCCCTGTGCGGTTGCTGTTTTCCCTGCCCACAAGGTGGCAGCCTAGTCACACTCAGGTTGCAGAGGCTTCGCTAAGCTGCTGTGGGCTCCACCCAGCTTCCGTGTGAACTTCTGGGTGTAGTTAGAACTGCTTCCGATATGTTGGCCCGCCCCTGTAGTGACGGAGTCTCTGTAGTGGCGGATTGCCTTGGTAGAGAACAGCAGGGTGCCTATGGAGAACGCCCCTCCTCCACAGAGCTGGACCGTCCCGGTTTCAGTTGTGTTTCAGGTCTTCTTGCTGGGTAAGAGGGGACACCGTCTCATCTGATCTGCCTCCGGAGCCGCTGCGTTGGCTAAAGCCGCGGCTCTGAGATTCGTGGCGCTGGCCTGGCTCCCCGTTTCAGCTCCCCTTGCTGGCTTATAGGGGACTCAGACTCTCTCACTTTGTACAGTGAGCCGTTGCCTCAGGGTGCCGGCCCAGCGGCTGCGCCGTTCAAGCCAGTAGCGCCAGCGGCGCTGGCGACCCGTGTGGCTTCTCTGCGTGTGAATCTCCTGGTCTGTGGGCAGTAAAAATCAGTCTGGAAATACGGCGTCCACTCACCCTCTGTGCTTTCTCTCGGAGCTGCATTCCCGAGTTCCTCCTAAGCGGCCATCTTGGATCTCCAAAACCACATCAAAACATTTTAAAGTACACATGGAAAAGACCAGGCATGTAGTTTTATTTAATTACATACTTCTAGCATTCCTACTACATGTCAGATGCAGTCAAGAGAATTAAATGTAAATTTCTGAGCCGGTGAGTTGACTTTCTTAGAGGGATATCTTGCTGTGAAAGATTGCTGTTACGATGCAAATGGCTGGATTTTCTGAAGCCATTTCTCCACTGGGCACCCCACCCCCTAAGTAAGGGTGTGAATTCATCACCTGAAGAGCCAGGCAGGGAAGGCCTTTTTAGACATAGAAACCTATGGTGGAGAGATGGCCACTGGAGCACCCATGCTGCAGCTGGAACTCCTAGGCATCAGGTCAGTCATTTCTCTTCCAGGACTGAAAACAAATGCATCATCAAATCTGCAAAGCCCACAACCAGCATGGCATTAATTATGAAGAAGTTTAGATGAAGGATTTGTTCTTACGCAGAGAACAAAACAGAGGGAAGAGTCAGACCCACTAGATTCAGCCTATTTCTTGCATCTTAGAAGTCCCATTGAAATATAATTATCCAGTTAATAATGAAAGGAAGAAAGTTTAACTTGTACATTTTAAAAATCCTACATTTTGAGGTATGGTGCTAATGTATTTTATATTTATCAATTTACCATTTTTTTGTGTGTGGAAATGTGTACTTGATATGCATAAATGATATATGTAAAAAATGCAATGTATGTATGTGAAAAATGACTATTGAATAGAAGTGAAAAATAATTTTATTTAATAATAAAATAGTATATATAGCATAACCTCATTTAAAACATGTAAGTGTGTAAATACACACAGAAGAAAGTTAGAACCATCTTCCCAATCTTAAAAGCGGTAGTCTCTGAAAGGGAAGCTACAGGTGAAGCCAAAACCAAACTTACAGATAATATAAAACATCTGAGAGACACTTAAGAAATGTCTTGTCCTTTGAAGTAGCAGTAGAGACTTTTTTTTTTTTTTTTTGAGATGGAGTCTACTCTATTATCCAGGTTCGAGTGCAGTAGTGCAATCTCAGCTCACTGCAAATTCCGTCTCCCAGGTTCAAGCGATTTTCCCATCTCAGCCTCCTGAGTACCTAGGACTACAGGTGCGCACCTCCATGCCTGGCGAATTTTTGTATTTTTAGTAGAGACAGGGTTTCATCCTGTTGCCCAGGCTGGTCTTGAACTCCTGAGTTCAAGCAAATTGTCTGCCTCAGCTTCCCAAAGTGCTGGGATTATGGGCGTGAGCCACTGCTCCTGGCCAGTGGAAACTTTTTAAAAAGTTCTTTACTTGTTTATAAATTAGCAAAGTGTTTTATTAGAAACACGTTGATACTAGCTGGTGTTTCTAATAATAAAAAAAGGATGAAGCATAAAGGATACAAAACTGGAATTTTTTAATATATTTTAATAATTTGCCAAAATAAATTCAGATTTGACTCCATAGCGTGCTAATAACATCCGAAGCGGGAGAATTTAGCCCTATGAGATGAAATTTCTAACCAATCATGGACTGGCACGGCACTCCACTTTGTGGAAGGAACACGGGAGAAGTCCTTTGGAGGAGTCGGTGAGACTCACATGCAAGTGGACCTCATCTTGGGTGGAGATAATGTCAGAAGTGTTGATTTGGCTAAGTAAGCAGATTATTTATCTCATATCTCTTTTTCCTTTAAACAGTTGATGTAGCAAAATGCTAACAGAGTTCCAGAATTTTATTTTCTAGTGATTCCATGACAGAATAAATCAAATTACCATGCCACAACAGAGCCCTAGAGTAAAACCTCTCTATCCCCTTCTCCACGAGACCCAGAGAAATCCCACAGAAAGACTTAGTCCCAGTTTTGAGCGTCCAGAAGCATAATCCACAATAAATTGTAACTGCAGTCAAGGTCAAGTTTAGAAAAATCCTTCCCTGGCAAAAGCACCCAGGAGAGACCCACGCATGTGGTGTCACTCCTACGTTACTGCAGCAGTGGTAGTGCCCTGACAGTATCAAGTGTTTGGGAGGCCTTGGCATTGTGGAGCTCACAACACATGTAGAGATGACTGGATAAACTGAATCTTTATTTTTATATATTCAAAGACACATTTATAACTTCCAAGTAACTTGGCGGGGTTTAGATTCAGATAGGCTGATGATTATGGTTTGATTCCTTAAAGTAGCTGCATTGTTTTTAGCATTCCTGGGAAAATCTCAAGATACTCCACTGTTATAGGGCTGGTCTCCATGAACGGGCACCTGGCTGGGATGACGGAGGCTACCACGGGGTGAGCCAGCTCCCTGACCAGGAGATTCAGCATCATGCTGTTCACCAACGAGCACTTTTTTGGCTGCTCTTCATAGCTCAGCTTCACCTAGCATCAGCCACATGACAACTACAGTCTTTTAAAATGCGTTTCAACATCAATAGAGTTGGGGAAAATGCCCTTGTAAAAAAATACTATGGAAAGTATTGTTATGAATTCTTGATAAATCACTCCTCTGGTCAACTTCCTATTTTTCCTACTGGAGATGTGTAAATATGTCCATTTCTCATTATAGTGAGGATTTTTTTTTTTTTTTTTTTGAGACGGAGTTTCGCTCTTGTTACCCAGGCTGGAGTGCAATGGCGCGATCTCGGCTCACCGCAACCTCCGCCTCCTGGGTTCAGGCAATTCTCCTGCCTCAGCCTCCTGAGTAGCTGGCATTACAGTCACGTGCCACCATGCCCAGCTAATTTTTTGTATTTTTAGTAGAGACGGGGTTTCACCATGTTGATCAGGATGGTCTCGATCCCTTGACCTCGTGATCCACCCGCCTCGGCCTCCCAAAGTGCTGGGATTACAGGCTTGAGCCACAGCACCCGGCCTATAGTGAGGATTTTTAATGTAGGATTCTTGTTTTTGTTCAAGTTTTATTGAACACAAATTCAACATTTCAGTATCACGGGAAGGCTACATGTTTCTAGAGACTGAGAACTAAGATCACAATCCTAGGCATCACCTTGGTGAGTCAAATGCAAATTATTTTCCAGGAGTATTCCTTCTTCCTGAAAATATTCTACATTCTAGAGTCTGGGTAGGTATACATCTCAATAGACACACAGGATTTGGGAAGTCTTCAGTGATCTTCGAATATCTCAATATCCTCCAGCCTGGAGGAGCACTTGGTACTGCCCTTTGCTCTTCTCTAGCCAGAAAAATGGCTGCCATTCACTCTGAGGGTGGGGAGTTTACTCCTGGAAGTGGAGAAGAAAGGATGTGAGTCAGTGTGTAAATCTCTCTTGCTCTGAGAAATAGAATACTTCTCTGAGAGACATGCAGCTGTATTTTCAGTGCTCACAGACTGTACCTTCAAAGATGCACTTTGAGCAGACTTTTCAGTGGCAGATACTTTTCCTCAAGAATCGGTAACCTTTGATTAAGGATCTTAGTTTCTCAGCATATATGTCTTAGTAAACAGGCTGATAACATGAGTTTTTAAAATATATTTCCCAGGCCGGACGCGGTGGCTCACGCCTGTAATCCCAGCACTTTCGGAGGCCGAGGCGGGTGGATTACGAGGTCAAGAGATTGAGACCATCCTGGTTAACATGGTGAAACCCCGTCTCTACTAATATACAAAAAATTAGCTGGGCACGGTGGTACGTGCCTGTAATCCCAGCTATTCAAGAGGCTGAGGCAGGAGAATTGCCTGAACCTAGGAGGCAGAGGTTGCGGTTAGCCGAGATCGCGCCGTTGCACTCCAGCCTGGGTAACAAGAGCAAAACTCCATCTCAAAAAAAAAAAAAAAAAAAAACATATATATATATATATATATATATATATATATATATATATATATATTTCCCACACCAAATACCATCTACATTGAGTCTATATTTGAAAGTATGCTAAATATCATTTTGTTTACTACATGTGTTTCTTTGTAGACTCTAGCCATATTATTATATGTAATTTATATATTGCTGATTATGAATTAGCCATTGCTCATTATTAACCTGAAATAAAGGCAGAAGTGAAAAATAAGGCAAAAAGCACCCCTAGTTCCATTTCTCAGAAGTAACTCCAATTATTATTCTGGGATGTTACTGTAGAATTAGAATAATACACAACAGTGACCCACCAGTAGCATGTTCTCACATAAACTCACAGAATGCCTACCAGGAGCCCTAAAACCAACTTCCTTTCAGAATCACTGAAGAAATATGTTACAAATAGGTTCCTGGGCCACTGGCCAGGTTTAATAAATCCAGGTTTTCAAGTGTGCAACTCAATAATTTATAATCTTAACAAACTTCCTAGGGGTTTCTTATAAAACCAACAGTCTAGTTTGAAACACGGGTTTCTGGGAGTCATGAGTATACATCACGATTATTGATTCCTTATCATTGACTCCTCTCTTTCCTTTGCATGTAATGTTAAACACCAGCAAGCTCCGTAGCTTCCACCAACATCATGTATCTCAAATCTGACCACTGACACCACCTACCTACCCTGCTGCCTTCCTGGGCAAAGCAGTCATCATCTCTTGACGGGACAACAGAAATAGCTTAGTGGGTGGTCTTCCTGGTTCCTGTGCTGCCTGGAATCACGTTGCTAAAGTGTAGATCTGGTCACATCATTATACTGTCTATTACCACTCACTGGCTTCCCACTGCAGGGGCAGTCAAATATAAATGCATTTCCCCAGCTTATCCCACCAGGCACAGAGTGTTCTCAAACAGGCCAGGTGGAGGTTTGGCAGTGTCTGGAGGCACTTTTCGTCACACACCTGGAAGGAGCGGTGTTGCTGGCATTGAATGCAGGGAGGCCAAGGGCGCTGTTCAGCACCCTGGAGGGCAAGGGGCAGCCCCACCGCCAAGGGAGGATCTGCCTACATACCCACAGTGCAGGCAGTGGGAAGCCCTGCCCTAGCGACCTGGCGTTTCTCCCCACCTTGCCCTTTTTCACCATTATACCATTCCCCTCCAGTTTCCCATCTGCAGAACCTGCCACACTCATTTCCACATCAGGCACTTCCTAGTAGCATGGAAGGGAGCCAGGCTGGAGAGCCCCACCGGCCTCCGATTTCCTACAAGCACGAAATAAGCTGTGAGGGTGCAGAGCCACTGAGATCAGGGCTGTTTGTGCCCCCAGCACACCCTGTCCTAACCTGCTTGACTCATTTCATACACAAATCTCCCCATGTTACTGGTGGAGGGTGCCCAGGTTCTTGGCATCTTGAGCAAAGAATCGGACAAAATGCACAAAGAAAGAATGAAGCAACAAAAGCAGAGATTTTTTAAAAAATGAAAGTTCACTCCACAGGGTGGGAGGGGTCCTAGCACATGGGCTCAAGAGCCCAGTTACAGAGTGTTCAGGGGTCTAAATACCCTCTAGAGGTTTCCATGGGTTACTTCCATTGGTTTACATTGGAGTTTGCCCTATGTAATGAAGACGATGAAGTAAAGTTACAAAGTCATTTACTCGGTGTGAGCCCTATGTAAATAGAGAGGATATTTCCTGTCGTAGCTGAAGTGTTTCCATGTGACTTAGTTCCAGGAAGTCAGCGTGAATCGGCCTTATGTTCCCTGTCTCCAGATCCTATTCTCTTGCCTCACCCACAGCAGCGACCGCCTTTTATCAATGTGGATTTCTAATGGCGGAACCGTTTTCCACTTAGGCTATACCATGATTTATTTAATCTTTCTTCATTGTGAGGCAAATTCATTTTAGTTAAATGTAAAAATTTCAAGTAAAAAAAAAATCACTTTTTTCCAGCTGGATGCTCTCTGTGAGGTCAAGATAGATTCCCTTCATCTCCCAGTCCTGACAGGGAGTTTTGAAAAGCTGCTCCTCCGAGATTTAATCCACAAACCCAGGCTCTTCTTCCCCATACATTTCCTTCTTTTATAATGTTTAACAGGAGGGAAGGAATGGCTTTTCTGCTGCCTGTAGTGACATTTCTTAACATTTCTGATGCAAACTTACTTCAGTGGGTGGTTGAGATGAAAGGTCACGGCGTGGCCAGAGGGCCCCCACATGGAGGCAGAGGTTGGCTTAGCCACACCGTGGTGGTCACTGTGGTCCGGTGGGGGCACAGACCAAACTTTCTAGTGCTGGGCGATTGGTGGGAACTGGGGAAGCCAGCCTTCTCCACTGAGATTTGCTGTGGTGCGAAGAGAGAGAGACAGAACTGCAATCAGACAAAAACAGAGGGTAAGAAGAAAACTCTGTTTTGAAATTTTGTATTTGGGAGATTTCAATTTAGTTTTGGAAGCCTCTGAGAGTAATTCCATCACTGAACTTAAAGATCAATGCTGGTATTCACTTTGTGAAGATTTGAGCTTTTTTGCTAGTATCTCAGGAGCGAGGATGGCATCTGGATCCCGGATGGCAAACATGCCACCATCTTTTCCAACAGCACTGCTATCTTCTGTGATCAGAACACACCAGCAGGGAATGCTTTGGTAGTGAGATCCTAAGGAGCACCTCATATCCAAATCCCTTATCCGTGATCTACTCACCTGACTGTGAGTCATCTGTAATACTGTTCAAGGTTAGATAGTTTTATAGAAGGACAAAATTAAATTAAAATCCTTAGTAAAATAGGCATATGTTGTGTATTAGAGCATGTGTATTAGAGCATGTCTGGGACATCACGGTAAGCTGGGTACATTGCAGCATGCTCTCCAGCAAAGCAGCTCAACCTAGCTGGCAGTGTTGCTTTTAGAGGAGAAAACTGGAGAAATCGAGAAGTTTCAATCATGTCAAGCTGAAAAGTTTGGCAAAAACAAAAGTATAATTTGCAGCTTCTCTGATTACTTACAGAAACCTAGAGTGGATAAATGTTCAGATCTTCAGCCCCCAACCCCAGAAGGATTGCAAAAAAATGTTCTGGGCATCTAACTCTGTCCCGTCTATTGCCTGTATAATCAATTTGATAGTTTTGGTTTGGTGACTCGATGGAAAGAGAATAAATGAAGAAGAGTGGTGTGAGATTTTAGAGTATTCCATTGCTTCACGTTTCTGGCAATAGTTTTATTTTGCAACATTGCAGAATCCTAATGAGGTATGAAGAGAGAAATCCTAGAAACAAGTGGATTTCCATATTGGCATCAGCAGAGGCATGTCAGCAGAAAGGGCGTAGCAGGGGGCTGCAGCCTCACCGGAGTTTTTCCTGACCCAGCATTTTGAAATGTTCTCATTTTAAGGCCTCTGCTTACAGGCCATTAGAAACTTGCTGTGGGACATTTTCTAGAATGACATTCGCAACATGACATTGGGGTTACTGATGTAAAGAAACTTAATTGCTTAGATCGAAATGTACTTTAGGTTTCTCTTTGATGGTTTTTAATAAATGTTCAAAAGGAAAAGGGTTGGATGAATTAGGAAGACACTTTGTAAAATAAAGTAACCTTTGGCATATAGGCTGGAAAAGGCAAACAAGAAAAACAGGTAATGGTTTCATCTCAGGAACAAAGGAAACAAATGTTCATTTATAAAGAGCTCATAAAATCTAAAATACTATAGATAACCTCTATGTACATGTTGCTTTTTATTTGGTACTTTTGTCTGCTTGGGGAGGAAGAGCTCACATTTTTCATTTTAGGTACTTGCAAGGTATTTTCACGTTGACTTGTCTTATTAGTGTCTCAAAATGTCCCTGCAGCAACCGACATGCAGACAGGTGGAAGAGCATGCTGGTGAACATGACACAGAATCTCTCTGGAGTCTCTTTTATAAGGACACTTAATCCCCTAATTGTGAGGGAGACATAAGCATTCAGTCTGTAGCACCCAGCAAATCCTGATGAAGAGCAGCTGGTTGTGGATACGTTGAGGATTAGCTAAGGTAGGAAAGACAGGCAGGACCTCTCTGGGGTTTGTTGCATTTAACCGCCATGACCTCCGTCTGACAATTGTGCCAACCGTCATCATAGTCATCTCTTCTTTATTTATCTTCATCTTTTTAAGCTTTGCCTTTCTCTTCTTTTTTTCTTTCATTATTATTATTATTATTTTGAGGAGGAGTTTCACTCTTTTTGCCCAGGCTGCAGTGCAATGGCTTGGTCTCGGCTCGCTGCAACCTCTGCCTCCTGGGTTCAAGCAATTCTCCTGCCTCAGCCTCCCAAGTAGCTGGGATTACAGGCGTGTACCACTACACCTGGCTAATTTTTTGTATTTTTGGTTTCACCATGTTGGCCAGGTTGGTCTTGAACTCCTGACCTCAGGTGATCTGCCAGCCTTGGCCCCTCAAAGTACTGAGATTATAGGTGTGAGCCAGCACATCTGGCCTTCCTTTTTATTTTTCTAAGTGAACAAACACAAAAAACAAATGATAAAGAATAATAAAACCATCATGCCCTTGTGACTAACAATGCCAACTTTTCACATCTGTATCATGTATTAGTTTGGAACAAGAAGGAGACAGCACGGGCAGTTGAAGTTGGCCTTCCTCTGCTGCAGCCTGCCGCCTAGGCTGGCCTTTTCTTTGCCACAGTTGTCTTCTCAGAACTATCATGGGACCATTTCAAATGAAAATGTAGTCACATGATATGCTTAAAAATCAATTTTCCTACTCAAGCGTCGTTTGATCATATTCTCACCTGCAAAGAAATGGAACAAAAGCCCTCATCTTACACAAACCAGTCCAGTCCCTACCAGGAATGAGCTCACCCACAAACATGCCCACCCTTCTTCCTGCTCCTCAGAGGAGATGAGAGCAAATAGAAACCTGGAAATGAGCCCCCTTCTGATCTGGAGGAACAGACTTTTTCAGTGATGTGAGACTAAAATAGTTCTGCATACTTAGTTCTTTAAAAATTCATTTTATGGACTGCTGTGAAATCTAAATGTACGAACACGTACACTCTCCAATTAGGCCTAGCACAACTCAGGCTGGAGTTTCAAGTTACTCAAAATATGCCTCTGAACAAATTGGCACGATTTTGTGTTACCTCCCATGGTCTGGCTGAATTCACAGAAATTGCATTTTATAACACCCTGTGGTCACTGAAAATTGCTTACCATTAACCTTACTTACCAATAAATCACTAGACTCGCTGAAGGTAATTTTAGAGACAGGTGGGTGGGCTCAGGTGACAGAGGTTGAATGAAGAACCAGCATTTTCTTGAGAGGTCCTTTAATGCAAACTTATTCTAAGGATTCTAAAGTGACCCCATTTTAAAAAAAATCTCAAGCATTTTACTACCTAACCCACATGAAAGTGATGGCCTCTGCAGCCAGAGAAATGGGTGAAATCTAGCAGTTTCGCTTATGTCGTACTTTTAATTTTTCTATGTAAAGATCATGTTGTCTCTATAACACCCATGCAAATGGGAATAAGGGTAGGAAAATCCCTTCTGCCTCCATGAGGAAGGGAAAGCATGGAGAGAACAAATGACCTAGCCAAGAGCACAATTACTAAGCAATAAAGCTGAGACACCACCTGCATTTCCCTGACCCAGCGTTTTCCCTTTCAGATCGTTACCCCTCAGTGGAAACTCCCCTTAGATGATTCTGTATCTGAGTACATAGAGAAAAATAGAGTTTACCAAGTTCTCTGGAAGGTTCAATTCAATGAATGTCACTATCTTACTATTGCCAGGCGGAACGACAGAGCCCCATTATCAATCTGGTATTCACTTTTCTAGCTTGTAACTCCTACATAGATAATAATGGGCAAAGTACCTCATCTGCTGATCTTTGGAGAGTCCTCAAAAAGTTACCCATAGAGGCTACACAGGGAAGTAGCAATGCTCAAAGCTCAGACCTTCAGGGATGCTGCCCTGAGGTTGCCTTTTCACAGAGGTGGGCGTCTGATGAAGCCTGTTCTGAACTTTGTTTGGCTACAACCTTTCTGGGAATGCTAGGTGGACCAGCCGTGTGAGGCTTCAGCCATCCTCCACTGTGCAATTGAGCTGACTCAAACTGCTAAATTCTAAAGACAAGCCCTGTCTTGCTGGCAGGACTAGCTCCTCGGCCCTCCGCATGCAGGAGGTGTGCGTCTTCCGTCCGATTCCATATTCAGGGATGGGCTCAGCTGAAATCATATGACACCTTTTGTTTGACCATGTACAGAGTGTGTTTTTAATATTTCTCCCTTCAATCTTCATCCAAGTTTCCATTGAGAAAAATATTGTATTCTAAGAAAATTAGCCTAATGACCCAGATGCTCACAGATAAACCCTGAGATCAAGGCAGATGGGCAGAGAGAGGGATAACACTATTGGGTCAGGCTGTATACTCCTTCTAAGCACAGACACTCACACATTCACACACCCCACACACATAGCCACACATTAACACACATATCCACACATACAATACACATATTTACACTCATACATGCACTCACACATGTAAACAGCTACGCACAGACACACAACCACACGCACACACACAGACACACACACACAGACACACACACACACACACACACACACACACGGGCGCATACATAGTTCCAGGGCCCTCATCCCATCCTAAGGTCTTCATAAGAACCAGCCCTATGCCCCCTGCAGTGCCCACTGGAGGCTGCCTGAGGTACTTGTGAAGGGCACTGATCATGCTCTGTGCCAAGCATTTAGATAACCTCTTTCCAATCTCAGTACCACGAGCAGCTGTAAATCCTCAGGGCTCCGGGCGGTCTGGGTTCTTACTGTTGATATTTTAAATGTCTGCAGATGTTCCCCACTGTGAGGTGAGGTCTGTGTTTCCAGCTGGGTCACAGAGGACGGTCTTTGTTTCAGCCCTCTCTCTATTTCTCCTCTTTTCTCTAACTGCAAACTCGTAACCCTTTGCCATAGGTTTTGGTGTCTTGGTTCGGCTGCTCCAAATTATTTCTCAAATAAACGCATGAACATAGGAGTTAAATACTTAAAATACAAATCTTTGGATGGATACTAGGTGGATTTTTTTTATCACAGTATGTGTGGCAAATCTTTAATTTGGAAATCTTATGGAATTGAATGATTAGGAATGTCAAGATAAAAATTATGTTAAAATTCATTTTACATGCCTGCTGTATTTCATTTACTGTAACATTTTAATTATTTTTAATTGTTTTAAAATGTGAGTAGAAAATACGTATTTTTAAAGTACCAATTTAAAAAGAACGTCCTTCTCTCCATTCCATCCTTTTAAACATTTATATTGGATACATTTAAAATGAGTTTTCACAAAGTTCATTTTAACACTGTAAGATATAAAGACAGCTCACCCTGGGAAAAATATGAAACAAAGCATTTTCACAAATAACCGAATTCATTTTGAGTACAGCTATCAAAGGTGAGAAAAACTCATAAATCATTGGTTGTCTGACCCGAGTGTTCGGGTTGTAGTGGAGAAACAAGAAAAAGAGTCAATCATTCTGTCTAAAATCTTCACTTGTTCATCAGAAGGGAAAAATGGTGGCTGGGGCTAAATGGCCCATTCCGGGTGTTTTAACTAAAACGAGGTCAAATGATTCTGCCTGCTTCCTGCCTTTCTCCTTGCTCACTACACACACACACACACACACACACACACACACACACACTTACTTTCTGATAGAAATGAAAGCTTCTGTACCTGTGCTCTGAATTTAGCTGAGAACGCTCAGACAGGCAGGGGCAGGTATAACCGCTCAGCTAATTGGCGTCCATCTCAGGCCTCCCCTGCCCAAGGCCCTCACTCCTGGGCATCCTGAGATTAGCTGTATTCTAGCTGCACTCTGTAGTCCCTCCTCCCAAGATCCAAACCCACATCTCAATTGATCTTCAATTTATATGATTTATAAGCTCATACAATCAGAACTTCATACAGCAGAACTCTGCTCTCTTACTCCAAAGCTGCTGCTCCTCTTAGCCTCCCTCAGTGAGAAATAGCACTGCTATTCTGTAGGCCTCCTGATGTTGAGATCCTGTTGTGTATTGAAATGTCTCTCCCGCTGCTGTGTGCTAGTTATGGCCAGGAGTGTTTCTTTATTTTTTACCCAGCACATAGCACAATACCCTCTATATAGTAGGGGCTCACTAAATGGTTTGTTGAATGAATTAGATTTTTGAATACTTATTGGAAAAAGTTGAACATGGGCACACAGTATTTTCGAAGAAGATAACAGTGATAATGAAGTAACCATGCCTGCAGGCAATGTTTGTTCTCAGTGTATTAAGAACGGAAAGCACAGATTCACATTTGGAGTTTATTTCAAAAGTATTGTGCAGGTTTTCAGAGTATGCTCATGGGTCAACAGCAAGGCTTTCTATATTGATCAGAATTCTTAAGAATGACAAAAGCAATGGTCTACCTTGTAAGACTGTAAGACTGTTGCGAGATATTACATTCTTCTTTTGCTTTGTAGAGACAGCCTCCTAGAAAACAAAGTGTTAAAATATATAAACCGTCTATTTTCTCCTCTTGTGCTTTGCCACTGATTAGAAACCATTTATTTTTGTGAGGTATCAGTATTATTTTTATGGCTGGATTGGTGAAAAAAACAAAAAACCAAAAAAACTAAACAAACAAAAAACCTAACGGTCTAGTATTTTTTGCTGGGTGAGAGGTTCATTCATTTTTGGAATTTTCCTCAGCTCCTGTTAATTTTTTTTTGGGTTAAAAAATTCAGTCTGGGAGAAATACATCAGCATCTGCTTGCCTTGCTCAAACTCAGGCCAGAATCAATTTCTAGAGAAATTTTATAAGATTCACAGAGAAATTTGCTAGGGAGAAACAAATTACATCATTGATATTATTTGTTGGGAGCTTCATCATTCAGAAGAAAACGTTTTAAAAGAAATGAGCACAGATATATGCATATATCCTGTATACATACTTGTATGATACGGTACGTGTATAGACAGAGTGTACATATGCTAGATGTGTCTATTATACACATATAACTAATATGTACTATATATTATATAATTAATATGTTATATTGCATGTAAGTGTATAAGATATGTGTGTATACTTGCATATGTATAGGATATGCATATATAGTACCTGTATACCTTGGCAATCCCCAGGGTAGGTTTCAGGTACTATTCTTACAAATAGAAGTATACATATATATAAAGTATGTATGTACAAGTATAGATACACTTGTATGTGTAAGAATAGTATGTATATCCTTGTATATGTGTAGGATTTGCATTTATAGTACCTGTATAGACTATACATATGTCTAATTATCCTATATATGGATGGATGCTATGGTATACCACCCATATGTAGGATAATTAGACATACAAAGTATAATACACATTACTCATGTATTATATATAATTAATACATTATCTAGGTTATATTAATTTTATATCATTTATATAATATAAACTCAAAATCAACAAAAGAAGTTTCCTTTTCCCCTCATGTTCTCAACATCTATAACCAGTACAAGGAGAGGGTTTCTAGGATGAATTCTGTCGAATAAGAATTCCATAAGGGAGGCACGTGCAATTATCCTGTTCTTTAAAATTCCCACAATCAGAGAATGCAACAGCTGGGATATCTAATTCAGGTCTTTTGCATTTTAAGGATGAGGAAATCAAAATCGAGAAAGACAGTATTCAGTCAAAAACTGCTCAGGGAGGCAAGAAGCTGGGTGGACCCCGCCCGGCTCTGTCCTCAATGGCTCCCACTGCCCTTCCCTTCAACCTCCTTTCCAGACTGTGCCAGGGTTTCCGGATTATTGACTTGGCACCCCCAGGGGAGGTTTCAGGTACAAACCCTGTGCCAGTGATGCCAGGCTCCCTCCAGGCTGACTCTCAGCACTTCCCTCTCCGCAGGCTGCTCCCAGGCACCTTAGCAGTTGGGACCACTGGGTCCATTTACAGCATTGTACGGGCAGTTCCTGCGTTCAGGGATGTGCACACCAACACCTGGTTGCTCAGAGGTTTCTAAGTACATGTAAGTTGTTAGCTTCTTGTAGAACCCCTGGGTTCTGGTGAAGATTCTTTGTGAGATGAATCTGATGTAGATAGCTATACGAGTTTAAATATTAAATTTTTACATATTTGGGGGAAAGTCTTCTTCCACTTGAGTCCTAACATGATAACTGATCACCCGTATTGCTGATGGCAGTTCTTAGTAGAGATGTTGAAGAGTGAAGCAATCGGGGTTTTCCCAGGAGATAAAACACGGACACATAGACGTTTCTAATAAAGCTAGTCTTTTGTTGTCTGTAGCATCCACCATAGTGCACGGGGGAAGGAAGCAGGTGCGGCTCCCGTGCTCCGTTGACCAGGCTCCCCCATTCCCCTTGTCCACGGACCTCGCCCTTCAGAGCTGAGCTCCTCCACAGCCAGGGTTGACAGCCTGGCCTACTTCTCTTCTGTGCCTTTAGATGTTTTCCAGTTTAGTTTTATCTTGGATGGGCTCAAAGCCACTCAGCACGTTTAGCGAGTTTTGTTTGAGTGTGCCCTTATTTGTGTTTCCAGATTTCTGGGCGAGGAGTTGCTGCCAGAATATATGAAGCCTCCATTTGTTTTGTGGTCTCTGCTTTGTGTGTGTGTGTGTGTGTGTGTGTGTGTGTGTGTGGCGGGGGGGGCGGTGTGTGGTGGTAATGGAGGCTACATCCTTTGCCACTAGAAATCCTGTACTGTTTTAGAGCAGAGAGTGAAACAATTTTGTGCGTGTGTGGGTAACCAATCAGAGGGCAGGGCAGGAGTGAACCAGGCAGGTGACAGCTCCCTGGAGACACCCTTGACCTTCAGACACACGGCTTCTAGAGACAGGCCTGAAGCGTGATGTCGCCAACCAGCAGGTAGATTTTGATGAGGCACAGACAGTGGTAACCTGGGTTTCCACAGATGCGCTGCTGTGAGCCAAAGGGAGCCTGTGTGGCCAGGCACACACCTGCCAGAGAGCAGGGCTCTACCACCTCCAAGACCAGCCCCTGCCAGGATCCACAGCTTCCATAGCGCTGTCTACTGTTACATTCATTTCTTTTCAGAGAGCAATATTCCATCTCCAAGAAGTTTCTCCTGACTGACTTCAGCCTATACACGGCCCGCTTCTTCCACCTCTTCACTGCTCCTGTATAAATGGCTCGTGCTCCACTTTAGGATGTGTTTTTTTTAGTGGTTTCTTTCAAATTAAGGATATCCTTCCTCCCAGATTGTACACTCTTTGGGGTCTAAAATCCATTATATCTGCCCTGTTTATCCCCTTATGCATTTGAATGAATGAGATTTACAAATATTAATTTTAAAAAGTTGAACACTGGCACACAACATTTCCGAGGAAGATAACAGTGAAAATGAAGTCGCCATGCCCATAAGCAATATTTATTCTCAATGTATGAAGAATGGAAAGCGTAGACTTACATTTGGAGTTTATTTCAAAGGTATTGTGCAGTTTTTCAAAGCCTGTCAGGGCCAGGCTTTCTTCCGATTCCGATTCCACTGTGTCGCGTCTCCTCCCACTGTGGCCAGGTGGCTCCGTGGACAGAGGGAGCATGTCTGGTTCTCTTAGTACAGACAGCATAGGAGGCACCACCTCTAGCACAGATAAGAGCTCAATAGCTTTTTGTCAAATTAGTGATGGAGTGGAAGAATATATGAATTAAGTAAGCCACGACCCAGTTAGCAGCAGAGGGCACCACTGGGCCACATAAAGCTCCCCTAGTGAGGTCACACCTTCCATCTCAACCATCGGAGAAAGCCCCACTCACTGGCTGCTCCTGACTCTCAATTGAAAATGCTTTTCCTGTGGCTGATCTGGAAAGGAAGGAAAAAACTTTGCCATATCTAACCACAAGCATCTGTAGCTTGTTTTTGATTTCCCACTTGTGATAAATTCATGCATACCCTTGCAGACAATTAAGAAAGGATCCAAGCAGCCTGAGAATTGATTACAATCCAATAACCCAGAGATAACAATGATTCCTATTTCACGATCTTGGTGAATTTTCTTCTGTTCCTTTTTTCTACGTCTCTATCCTCTGACACCCTTAGTGTCCATCGGGAGAGACTTTCTTGGGTTCTTTTCCCACTTACTGTGGCTTTCTTCCAAATTGCTTGTAGCTGTGTAAAATTTTAACGCTTTGGATTACTGCTGACACATCAACCCATTTATTGTTTAAATGTTGATTGGACTCTTAAAGAACCCTGAAACGTGTGGGTATGCCCCAAAGGGTTCAGTTTCCCCTAAAGGAGACTCCCCCGATTCTTCAACCACAACCTCTTGTGTGGTGCGACTCGGCAGCTTCATGGAACAAGGGGCTCCACCATCTGAGGTGCTAAGTGCTTTGCCAGCAAAGTTTACCTTTCTCAGAGGCTGCATATCGGACTACAGAAGTAAATAATACTCTCTTTTCCTTTCAAAACAGCTTGCTCACTGGAGAACACACCTTCTGCAGAGCCATTTTTCTGATTCGGTTCTGAGGCGGTCTCTCCCTGTTAAGCAGGAAGGACGGCATGTCCACGGAGTGCTCACAGGGAGAATTCTGACAAAAGCCTTCCCTTCCCAGAAGGAGGAAAGTCAAAATCTTTCATTTCTCTGTATATTGTTTTCAGAGGGGTTTTTTTTTGGTGCATGTTGGGGGGTTCACTTACCAGTCTTGTTTTGAACACCATGCCCTATTTTTTTTTCTTTCTTTCTTTCTTTATTTTTTATTTATTTATTTTTTATAACAACAGTAGACCACATCCCAGAAGCATCCATTACAATATTATATCGTCAATTCCATTGAGTGCATTTTCTGCATATTTGGGGAAATAGTCCTGGCCTAGTAATTTCCTTTATAAAAAAGGATTTCCATTAAAATATAATGCAATCTCTTGTCTAAACAGTGCTGACGAGTTTGGTCTATGTTTCTCTTTTTCGGCATTCTTTTATTTCATGAAAGCACACAGTGCCTTTCTCTCCTTATGTTACTTTTTTCTTTAGCTTTCTTTTAAGGAAACACTATATCCATTTAATAGCTTAGGGTAATTACAGTAAGAGAAAATGCTAGTAGAAAAAATAGAGTATGGAAAAAGTAGTAGAAGTAATTTATGGCCCCTGCAGGGTGAATATGAAGAAATTTAAACAATAAATAATTGAACCCTGAAAAACTTTAAAAAATGGCAGCCAGTAGGTAAAATGTAGACTGAATCAGGTAGCAGACAAGGCGAAGCTGGTCTACACACACAGGGAGCCTTGATTCACAAACACAGGCCACTCTTCTCTACAGGCACGGGGTGAGACTGTGCGCTCCTGCGGAACTCTGCCTTCTGACAGCAACGCAGCCAACTGAGCACTGTCCAGCCTGGGCGTTTCTGTGGATTCACCCTTTGTCTTCATATTCCTTTCTCCTAAACAGATACATGCACAGGGAGATTGCCAGCAAAGATGTGGGTTTGTGAAAAGGCCAATATTCCATAATGGAGTGGCAACCTTTTCCTAAGGCCTTATTGTCTTTTTTTCCTTGATTTTCTGCTTTTGTTTTTCACTTCCACTTGGTATTCATGATAAGGAGTCAAGTGTTCAGTAAGGGCACATTGATCGGTATCTTGCATTTGCTAATTCACATGAATATTCTTGTTCATCCGTTCGGTGAACTTACTGAAGTATTGTTCTTTTTTTTTTTTTTTGATTCTGTGATGAAATGAGCCCCTATTAGAGAGTGACAGTGTCCAGCTAATATCAGAGAACAGCAGAAATGATTTTACATGCCCTAGTTGTGCCTGCCAGTGAAGAATATGAGCTATATGAGAGCAGAGGTCATAATGCTTCTCTGTCTTCTCCGTACAGTCCTCAACATTTTGTACTGGCGGCTCTGTCCACATACCCTCCTGCATGTATCCTTCCCAACTACTAGTTTTCTCATTCATGAGTGCATTTTAAAACTTTCAGTAGCACCTTGAAACCTGCAGCATAAAGCATGCACTTCAGGATCACTGCCCCAACCCCAACACGAACAAGGCCGTGCGCATGTGCTGGTCTCCAAGGCAGGAAGTGGGTGGAAGGGGAGGAAGACATCAGGGGTAGCACTAGTAAAGTTCAGCACTGCAGGGTAGTGACTGTCCCCAGGCTGGCGGTGCTGTAGGAGGGAGGCTGGGGCAGCGGCCTGCGGGAAGTTTGCACTTGGAGTTAAGAGCGTCCTTGAGACTGTGAAGGACTCTGATGCTGAGCTGCTTCTCTTCCCCAAAGCGTGAAGTGGAATGGGAAAAGAGGGCAGAAGCAGAACCGAGAATAGTGTCTGACTCAGGATGGAGGATGACAGATCAATAACTAAGGAAGGAAAAAATTAAACAACAACATTTACCTCCAAAAATATCTTTGTGGAACCATGGGGCAGGAACAATAGAAGAATTCCCCTTTAAAGATTAAAGAATAAAAGAAAGTCCACCATCACTGATACTATTTACTGGCATCCTGGAAGTTCCAACCAGGGTAATACAATGAGGAAGAAAAGATCTGAAGGTGAAAAGGCAACTTAGCATTATGGGAAGATGATGGTTAGGCTGTAGATAATGGATTGGCAGCTGAAAACCTATTTTAACTGAGTATAACTTTAGAAAGGCACTTGACACAAAACAAATATGCTAAAAGCAGTAGTCATTTGAAAGCGTACAATGCAGTGTCATAGAGTACATTGAGAACGTTGAGCAACCATCACCTCTATCTGCTTCCAAATCGTTTTCATCACTGTAGGAACTCTATACTATCTTTGCACCTTTTTTGTAAATATAAAATTATTCAAAAATAATAACAATGAAAAACATGATTTATAAGCCAAACACACAATGTTGGTGGCAGAAAGTCCTGGTGTGCTGGGTTATTCAACTTGGAAGAGGAGCAGAGTCCTCAGAAGTCAGAGGGAGCTTGATTTCCTTCCAGGTTAGAACAGAGAAACAAAACCACCTTCCCTTGCTGTTTTAGGTTTCCCAATACTGAAAGCAAGTGCTCATTTATGAGACTGCAATGGAGAAATTAAAGGAAGTGAATATAAGAAGCATTAATTAATGTGGCAATATAAGGCTACCTTTAGAGACAGATTCAAGAGACTCTGAGACAACTCCAACATGTTATACATTAATGAAAACCAAGACCCCTGTTGGTGGCTTGATGTCTGTTTAATTTTGCTAATGGTGCAAATGTTCACCTGTTGAGGAACAAACCGGAACAGGGCTCAGTTTTTGTGGATTCTGTTGGTCTCCTGTCCTGATGGTTGATCCTAGAAATTAAATTTGGTCTTGAAGCAAAGAAACACTTCAGATGTTCTCCCATGAACTCATCACTCCAGGAACGGTTATTGTGTGATGAACGCTTGAATTCTTCTACTTGTTTTAAGGTTTTAGAAGGGTAAAACAAAATGAAAGTGGAATCTGTGCTTCATAAATCCCTCCATCATTTTCATTTCAGTTAAACTCTATAGGACCCTTAAATGTGTAAATGGCTTTTCAGAGCATCTGTGGTGGGAAAAGGGTTTCAAAAGTGAATCAGATGATTTTCATTGCTTTTCCTGCTACTTATCTTCCTTTAGCCATTAGTTTACCTGAAATTAGACTTTTCTTTTCCCCAGAAACAAGCAAAAACAGGCAGCCCCACATGTGAGAGCAGCATGAACACTGGGGAAGAGAGGGCGGGTCTCAGGGAAGCATGCAAATTCTTCATCCTCAAGGTGTCTCTGGGGCATGAGGATGTGGAGCAGCTGGACTCATTTCCCCATCTTTATTAAACACATGTGGAGCATTCTTTTCTGTGCCAGGCATGGAGGATTCAAAGGGAGCAGGACAGACACCTCCTTCCCTCATAGGAGTGGCATTTCTGTCCAGGAAGGAAAAAGATAAAGACGTCAGTAGTCACAGTAGTGAACAAGGGCTTTGAAGAAAACCTACCAGAGTAACTGGACGGGTGAGTGGTTGAGGGCTATTTTATTTAGAGAGACTAGGAAGGGTCTCTTTGAGTAGATGAAATAGGGGCAGACTTTTGAGATGAAGTCTTGCTCTTGTTGCCCAGGCTGGAGTACAGTGAGTGGTGTGACCTCGGCTCACTGCAACCTCCACCTCTCGGTTCAAACGATTCTCCTGCCTCAGTCTCCCGAGTAGCTGGGATTACAGGTGCCTGGTACCATGCCCGGCTAATTTTTGTATTTTTAGTAGAGACAGGGTTTCACCATGTTGGCCAGGCTGGTGTTGAAATCCTGACCTCAGATGATCCACCTGCCTGGTCCTCCCAAAGTGCTGGGATTACAGGCACGAGCCACCACACCTGGCCTATTGTTTCCGTCTTTATGGGAACCCTAGGTTTATCTTCCACTTGTAACTGTGAATGTGTGTTATTAAACAATTTAATACCTTATTACTTTAATTTTGTGATCCAGGGGATATCGTAATTAGGGCTCTCTCTGTATTTCATGCTCATATTCATTCTTCACAGAGTGTTTGGATTCTTTCCTGAGATGCTATGATACTGATGAGTAAGAGACCATTTCCCGAGTCTTTGAATGCTGTATTTTTGGAGTAGGGAGTGTAATTACTTTGACAATTCAACACCACGCCCTTGAGATAACGGCCCACATTTGCTCACACATTCAGCTGTATCTGTCATTAGCCTCAGTAGGCAGCTGATGACAATCTACCCTCAGCTAATGCTTAATGAACAGCTGAAAGTGCAGAAGCATTATCTCACCAATGTGAGTGCTCAATACAGCTGGCCATTATGTCCTGAGGATGTCTTATAATGGAAATTAGCAATGAGAAATACAGCTAAAATTTTTCAAATTCCATTAGTTTTAAAATTTGAGATTCTTTTGGAAGATGTGAGTTCAGATTTCTTTAAAATATCACACTCACATGCCTCCCAAATCAATATCCGATATCCATGTCATTGACGTCCAGCTTCCTCTCTTTTAACCCCTCTTTGTTTTCCTGTTCTATTATATACCCTTGCTTGAATTTTTAAAATTCTGATTTCTCTTTTGCACAAAAGCTAGCAGGCTCTGGGACAGCGGACATATGGCTCGTTGTGCATATCTCTGGTGTGTCTATTCTATTAACGTTTCTTTGGCAGGGCTTGATAGTGTTTCAGTTGGCATGGCTTATAATTCAGGTTTCAGTGGTTTGCATAGACTGTCCCAGGGCTAATGTTATCAGGTCCACCTTCATTTCCATTTCAAAGCCCTTTACCCACACAAACAAAGAATGTCTTCAAAGCAAACCAAACAAGCAAGTGGAACCCAGACAATGATGGCTGAAGCCACCTGGCCTGTGACAGCTGTCTTAGAGACATAAACTCCCTTGGAACAGTCTGGGCAAGAAGACAATCATATTACCAATGTGGAGACTTTCCCTAAATTGTGGGGCCATTACATAGATATGGTTTATTTGGATCTTGAAATTTAGATAGGTTACTTAGGTTAGCGTTTGCTTTGTTTTATTTTGTTTTCCTGAGAAATGTTAGCTCTAGTCAATGTTAGACCATTGCTCTATCTAATAAATGTGAATCATCAACTCATTAATTAATTCATTCTTTCACTCCTTCACTTATTCGTGGAGTGTGCCCTGTCCACCCATTCTGCCCCAGACTTCTTCTAGCTTCTGGAGATACAGCAGTCAAAAATACAGACACAGCCCTCACTGCAAGGCATGAGAAGGAGAGAAAACTGTGAAACAACAAAATACAGAATCCAAGAGGGAAAAGAAAAATGATCAGCAGCAAAACCAGAACATTTCTTTTGATTGCGAGGTCAGGGTATCCTCTCTGAATGCTGACATTAAAGCTGAGACCTAACAGTGGGAAGAATCCAGCCATGCAAATATGGATCTGGAAAAAGAGAATTCCAAGTAGAGGGGATAGCTTGGAGAGGTAGGGCCTGGTTTGTCAGTGGTGAAATGTACTGATATGTAACTTTGAAATACATCCAAGGGAAAAAGAGAGGGATGAGTTAGTGGGCAGATTAAAGAATAGAGGGATGGCTAGAAATGTGATAAAACAAATATAGTAAGATACAAAGTTGTGGAGACAGGGGGTGAGCACTGTACAATTCTTTGACTTTTCTTTATGTTTGAAAGTTCTCTGTCTTTTTTTTTCTTTCTTTCTTTTTTTTTTTTTTTGAGACAGAGTTTCCCTTTTATCACCCAGCTGGAGTGTAATGTTACATTCTCACTTCACTGCAACCTCTGCCTCCTGGGTTCAAGCAATTCTTCTGCCTCAGCCTCCCAAGTAGCTGAGATTACATGCACCTGCCACCAGTCCCGGGTAATTTTGTTTTATTTTTAGTAGAGCTGGGATTTCACCATGTTGGCCAGGCTAGTCTGGAACTCCTGACTTCAGGTGATCCGCCTGCCTTGCCCTCCCAAAGTGCTGGGATTATAGGCGTGAGCCACTGCGCCTAGCCAAAGATTTTTGTAAGAAAGCATTGGATAAAGATTAATATGTGCCAAGATCTTAGACTTGTTTTTTAATTTATGGTATTAAGAGAATTTGATTAGCTTGTACAAAGTAATATAATATTTAGTACAATTTGATATTTGTTTATATATATTTATATAGTTTTAAAATCCTAGACAAGAGGTTAACAATCTTTTTCTCTCAAGGATCAGACATTAAACATTTGACACTTTTTGGTTATTTGGTTTCTGTTGCAACTACTCAACTCTGCATTGTAACACAAAAGCAGCCATAGAGAATATGTAAACAATTGAGTGTGCTGGTGTTCCAATAAAACTTTATTACAAACACAGGCAGCAGGTGGGTATGATCTGGGGGCCATAGTTTGCCTCTTCCAGTTTTAGGCGCATATTTGTCAATGCTTGGAAACTTACTGTGATCTTACACTTGCCAAGTCAGTTATTAGAAATATTTATTTAATATAGACCATTAATTGCATAAATGTAGCTAACGCTCCCAAGGAAATTCAATCAAATCAATTTGCAAGTGATATAAATAATTTAAGGAAGTTTAGTCAAGTTAAAGCTTGAGCTAGTTTAAGATTAAGAACAATAATAATTATCAAAAGGTGATTGTTTTTATTTTGTTAGCTGCATTGATAATATTAACAGGTCTATAATTGGAACTTAAAAGCTGACGGAAAACAAATTTGTAAAGTTTATCCTCTTTAGTCATTTGGATATTGATTTATAACCCAATTAGTTATAATTAATCCTCTCTTCACATATCTCCAGCATATCAAAAAATGCACACCACTATAAACTAGAGTAAGGCATTTTGATTCATTTAAAGTAAAATGCTGTTATCAGAGGGTTTTATAGAGGGGAATGGCAATTGCATAACTATCAATAGAGTGAACCAGCAATGAACAGAATGGGAAAAATTTTTGCATTCAGATTTTAAAGCCAGATTACTGTGACTGCTAAGTGGAGAGTGGATTTGGGGTGGAGGGTGGCAAGGAGAGGCAGGGAGATAATTTCGGAAAGCCACCAAAGCCGTAAGATGTGAGATGATGTGACACAGATCCGGTATGGAATTTGGCCAAATGCGAGCAATGAGGGAAAGACGATTGTCTCAGTTTTTGGCTTGAGCCACTGATGGATACAAATAGTGTTAAGGCAGGAAGCCCAAAAGAGAAAGAGTTTTGAATGTTTTCTAACTATGGAACACCATTCATAGTCCAGAGGCAGTCTGGGTGGCCCTGGGCTTTGGAGATGCAGGCAGGCAGCTATGCTCCATTAGGTAGCCCAGGAACCAGGTTCTTCCTTTCGATGTCCTACCACCCCATCTTCTAGGGGGTTAGATTCTTCTTCTATGCATTTTTTTTGGAGCCATAGGAGAGAAAAGGGGAGCATAGGGCAAGCCTCACCATACCTTCTTTGACCTCATCAGCTGCATGCCGTCATGTGGCCACAGCTACCTGCAAGAAAGGCTGGATATGTGTTCTCTGAGAGAGGGCCCTCTGCCCAGCTAAAACATGGGGGTCTATCTAACTGAATTTTTGAGGAACAATCCCCAATCTTTGTCTCAATATCCAAATATAAATGCAGAGTAACTCAATTCTATATATAAGGCTGTAGTTCTGGGAGAGTTTCAGGTTAGAGAGAAACAGGTTCCTTAATAAAATTGCAGATACAGGAATTTTATGAGGTTAGAGATTACTCACAACATATTTCTTGCAATTTGTTGTAGAAAGCAGTGTTGCTCTCCGTGCATTACAGAGACCCTCGAGCATAAGGACATTTGCAGGTGTTCTCCACTTGCAAGTCCACCAACACATGAGCTTTGGCCTTGTGGTGGCAGGGACACCTGTGTGGGTCAAGGCAAGTCGTGATTACTCAGTGACCCTTGCCTCTGCACCAGGGCACTGTGGCAGTCAGCAGATAAAGAGGTCATGAAGAGATCAGGAGATTTATAAGAACGTGGGCTTTGAAATAATAGACTCATAAAAAGCAGTTTGGAGAAAATTATGATAACCAACAGTCTTGGGAGAGTAAAATTCTATGTTGTTATCTTAATCCATCTTAATTAATTCAATTTTGCATAATTATAAGAGATGATGTGAATAATAAGGGCCTAAAATTGGGCCAAACCAAGATTTTAAAAATGTTCTGTAAGAATTTGGCAGAATTGGTGTGATTCCCCCTAAAATAAATTTGGCTGGGATATTGAGGCTTCTGACACTTCACACACCAGGAGAATTGGAGAGAAAGCTTCTGGGTCGCACAGGTACTCCTGGGACATCTGGGCAGCACACGCTGGTCCAGGCTGCCATGGGTACAACCAAACGAAATGGCCCATTTAATGGCTTGCAGGTGGGACTGGGGAAAAGGAGGTAATAATTCCCCACCAGAACCACGGGAGGAGGCCACAGTGCAGGAGTTCTTAGGGTCTTGTGGAGACATGGAGCAGGAGAGGAAAGGAAGGGTGAGGCTTAGAGAGAAGTCAGTGGTGGAAGTTAGTGGACAGTAGGATTAGTCGATCTCTCTGAAAAATGAGACAATGGTCCACCTTATAAGGGAGCACTTAAAGCCTGTTATCTTGGGAAATGTGTCCTCCTTATGACCTAGATTTGGAAGCAGCAGAATGCGCTAAATTGGAACCAGTGACCCAGTTTAAAATCCCAGCTTGGCCTTTCCCTCGGTGTGTGCCTCTGGATGAAAAAATTACTCTCTTTACCTTGGCCTCGGTTTCCACAGCTGTAAAATATTGATGGGAAGAGTCCCCAGCATAGGGTTGCTGAAAGGATTCAGTAGGTTAATATACTTAATGCACTTAGACAGGGTCTGGCACATTTTTGTACTTAATGCGTACTCTACAGTATTGCTGTTATTAATCTTTTTATACAAAATAATCTCTAGACTTTTTTATGTGTTCCATAAAAAGAAGTAGCTCAAAGCCAATATGTAAAGGTATTGGCCAAGAACTTTATTAAATGACCTGTTTCATTTTCTGTTAGAAAAAGGGAAAGCTACAGAACTCAGTAAACCTTTGTGTTAGGTCTGGAAAAAATCTAGGCATTCAGCCCTTTGGCCAACCAAAATATGGCTCACCAGAAGGCCAGTTTCTGTTACAGACCACAAGGAATCACACATTTTTATGTGTACACTGTAGTCTCGATTAATAATCACCCAGTTTAAAGAAAGTGCTCTGGGAAGCCCATATAGAAAGTGAGTAACAGGAAAGCTTGGAGCGCTAACGCCAAAGGAAGGAGCACAGAGGGACGCATCAATTAGATCCAAAGATGCATGAGCTCCATGCAAGGTGGACGGTAGTTTTCCTCAAAGCACTTTTCTCACTGGAGGAAAGTTCTGTTTGAGGCAGGGAGGAGGGCTATAGCTTCTTTGATAAGTTCCTTGGGTTCCACTGGGGCCCTACCCTGATTCAGGTAGAGAGGGGAGCTGTGGCCACTTGCAATGGCACCAGGACAGCCTTACACTGGCTGACTCGGCAAGAGACTCCTGGGAAGGAGTATGACAGAGTTCCCACTCAGGAAGGCAAGGAACATGCCCATGACTGTGCATCCAGGGTGATCTCAACTTACTTTGTTTGAAATTACACCCAGACATCTCACCAAGCAACATGTATCAACAACAGTGATGTTAGATGGATTTTATCTGTAATATTCATAGCAGAATGTCAAACTATGTGGAGAATGGCTTTTATAAACAAGACATTCTAACAAAAATAACTATTAAAAATATTGAACACTAATTTACAAAACATATGCTGAAAGGTTTAGGCATAATGTGTAATGATGCCAACAGCTTGTAATGTGTAAAAATTAGGATAGATTGATAGAGAGAGGGGACATGTGGTAAGGCAAATATAGTAAAAAAAAAAACAGCAAAAATAGAATTTAAATGGTAATTGTATTGGTATTTTTCTTTCTGTTTGAATATTCTCAAAATGAAATGTTGGAAAATAAGTAAGAAGGCACTTTCCAGTGTAGTCAGGCTGAATTAACTCTTCAGCCTCAATTATGTACATAACTCATGGTCACAAGTCTGAAACAGTTGCAAGGAACAACAGTTTCTATTAGAAAATGTGCCCACATAAAATATTTTTGCTAGGCATTAGCCTTGGGACAAGCAGAATGAACTATGATCAGCACCAAGGACAGTGACAAGTGACAAAAGGATTTGTCACTACCCCCTTAACATTGCACTGGAGACCTCAAGGCTTTTACAGGAGAAAGCACTCCGCCAATCTTTAGGCTGAATTTTGTTTTTCATTTCAGTAGAAATATTTTAACAACAATTTATCCAACTTGCATATTCATTACACACCTAATAGGCACTGTGATTGAACATTATTTGAATCCAGAAAGCAGTAAGACGTGGCCCTAAAAGAGCCAATCAAAAAGCTGGATGAATGCATGCTAATTACCCCGTGGAAGATGCCAGATCTAGCTCCCTGTCAAGTGCCATTGGTGTCACTTTGCAAAGCTGATTACCTGAATATCCTTTCACATGTCAAATGCAAAATGCAGATATACAGCAATGTCCTCATATTCATGTGTTGTGAATGACTCATAAAATTCATTGTACATATACTTAATAACCATATATACAATACATAATAACCATATAACCACCTAAATATTATGTAAGAATAATTATATTTTAGAAATGTAAGTTTGTCAAACAGTTAAGTGAAAACATTTTTAAAACTGTAAACTTAATTACAAATACACAGATGTTTCAAGCTGTTTCTTTGGTCTATGAATGCTAAAACATCCCTTAGGAACTTCTTATATAGTTATTTGAAAATGATATGAAGTGATTTTGATAAGCATGACTTGAGGGTCAGATCAGGATTTGGAGTTTTTTCTAACAATTTTGGAGAATAATGACATGAAACTCTTGTTAAGTTACCATAATAATTTTTATTATCATCCTTTAGATAAGGGTTTTGCTAAAGTATTGGGGAATATATTTGGTTGTAATTTAAATGAAATTGTACCGTTATATTTTTCTATAAATTGATCTCATCCTTTTACATTTTCTTTGAAAAGTTTACCTTCTGAACTTACAGAAAAGAGCAACCAAAATGTGTTCTATCAGAAGAAAAAGAACAACAAAGTAAATGAGTTACCTTCTTTAGTTTGCTAGAAGGTTACCCTGTCCCCAGTTGATCTTTCCTTAATGTTTAATTCATCTGGATACTAAGCAAAATCTAGCTAAGATTTTCCGTCAAGACCAAGCCGGTGTGGTGGGCCAAATAGGATAGTAAAGATCAAACTAGGAGAGTTAAGATCTAACTAGGAGACCACTTAGTGCTGGCCAGGGGACAGTGACACAGTTGAGGGTTGGTGCAATTTTATAAGGATAGCACTGAGGAATGCCTTTTTTGGTGACATAACAGTTCTGTATTCTGATTGTGGTGGCGATCACATATGGGATCACAGTGCAAAGAACTGCATGTGCTCACACACACATTGACACACACAGACAGACACATACATACACATTGACACATGCAAACATACAAACACACATACCCAGGCATACCCACATGCATATATGTATGCATGCATGCCAACATAGACACATACACACAACAATCACACATGTGTACACACACTGACACACATGTACAAATAACATGCACACACATGCATACATACATATGCCTGCATGCCAACACAGACACATACACATATCACACAGATGCATACACATATGTACACATACACATATACATACATAATGCACAATGCACACATACACAGACATACACACATATGCACCTACACATGCATGTACACATGCGAATACATGCCTGAAAACACTGGTGGTAGAAACCAAGACTCCATTTAAATCCAATTTTTTAAAAACAAATCTTACCACAGAAAATTTGACCATCTGTCTGATGAAAATAATTATAAATAGGTAAAATGTTCTTAAGTGAGTGCTCTGGCTCCTTTATCTTCTTTAATTGTTAGATTATATTTATTTATTTTAGCTTTTTATTGCTCAGGTTACCAGTAGTTAAAAAGGTATTAATTGATGTCCCAGTAACTAAAAATTCTATTTTAAAACAGAGTTAATAATTGTAATAGCTCATGCAGGATCTCCACAGGTTATAGATGTTTAAAACAATATTCTAGCTAGTAATAAATAGATTTCATAGCAACAGTATAAAATATTCTAAGTGTAGTACAACAGAACTTCCACATTCAGTTCCCCTTAGATATAAACAGAACTTCTCTGATTGGAATTCCATGTTCATCACTCACAGCCACCTTGGAACCCTCTTCATCTGAGAGCTGGTACACTCCCTTGGGCTAAAGACCATCAGCTGCATTTTTCTCTGATTCCCAGAATCAGCCTCTAGCCTAGGACTGGGTACGAGATGCGCTACGTGCTGTGTGTTGGTTGACTTGTTCATGTAAACCCTCCTAATATTGCAGGCCCCACCAAGCCATGCCTCTTGTGCTGACAGCCCCTTCTCCTTGTCTAAAAGCTACAACAAAGAGACTTTCCTGATAGTTCAGAGAGGTAACAGTGTCAGAAATTATCCATCTCCAATTTATAGCAGGTGCTAAAAGTGACTTCACCAGGAACAAGTTTTATAAATAGAATAAATAGCAAAGGCAATCTGGCTCATCAAGTACAAAAAGTAAAGAGTATGTCACTCAGGCCTGACCCCTATTTCTGTGCCTAATCCTATATTTCCACCCAAATCTTCCCTCTGAAACTTATTTCCTGCTGGCAGATGAGCAGGGTCTAACTTACATTTCCACATGTAAGCTTAAAATAATTTAATCTGATCTCTTGGGGACAGAAGAGAAGCCAGGCAATCCCCTTTTTTCTTTTCCTCCCCATTTGGGTCTTGTGAAGTCAAAGCTCTCTTGGAAATGATTTTCTGGGACATAACTCAACTAGAAGGAAACTGCCTGTCAATTGGAGGAGAGAGAAAAGGCGGAAGTTTTCCTGCAGGGATTCTGGTTCGGCTGTTATGTTAGACGGGATTCTCGGATTCTGTCTGTGTTGTAGGCCACTCTCTCCAGCAGGACCCACCAGCTGTGCTGGCACAGGGTTCCAAGGAACACCTGTGACATTCAGAGACCAAAGCTCTCCTGCTGTGCCTGGCGATTGGATGTGAGCCGCAGCAGACTTGTCCTAGGCTTGAACACAAAAGATACCATTAAAAACGGTGACAGAGACAAGGCAGCCATCGATGTTTCTTTTCTGAATTGCAGCAGCATTCTCCTGCAAAGAGCTGCCTGCTAGAACAAAAACACAGTTGGTTCCTTGCTTCTAAAGCTTTCTCGTACTAACCCTACAGTGAAATGTGTTGTAGGGGAGTGGCTGACCCTATCCTTCAGCACTGAATTTAGCGTGAAGCACCGAGAGGGCCCAGTGGCTGGTGTTAATCTGCAGGTCAGAGAATGTTCTTCTCTGGCCACAGAATGTTCAAAAAGTCAAACTCAGACCATCCATGCTATCCCAGAGCAGTCAGGAAAGGTTTTAGATGTGAGCTAAAATCAGACCAGTGGGCCACTGTGACCCACCCTGTGCTTGTTGCCCTCCCCTCATTTTCTTGAAGCGTTTGCTGAGTCCAACCTGACCTGGTGAGGTCCAGGCATCTGGCAGCATCACTGCGATGCAGGCACAGGCATAGGGATGCATGTGGATGGGGCTCTTCCCCAGGCTCAGTAAGGACAGCTGCTGGCTGGGGTGGGTGTTCAGGACTGAGCAGGATCCCAGGTGAAAGCATGAGCCAGAGAAATGGCGAGGTCCCAAGTGAGGGATGGGCTTAGGGAGCTCAGAAGCTGGGTGAGAACTTGAAAGGAGGAGGCTGAGGCCCAGGACCAGTTCTGCAGAGCTGAGTGATGTTTCAGAAATTCACTTTATTCATCTGATGAGGAAACTCTGCTTCATGTTGAAAACGGAGCACTGGACCAGCCAGATCAGGTGTCCCACGCTGAGTTCACATTCTAGTGTTTGCAGCAAATGCCTCAATGAAGCAGCAATTGCAGATGTTCACGGGATGGCAAAGAGAAAAATGCCTGGTGCTGTGGTTTCCTTCGAGGGGTGTGAGTGCTGCAAGGGTGCTGAGCGGCGTCCTGTGGAGATGCTCTATGAGACGAGGGAGCTGCTGCTGGGAGAACTGGGGACAGACACTCCAGGGAGGAAGAAGAGGCAGGAAAGGCTGCAGCAGGTCGGTAGAGCAGAGAGGACGCCTGTTTGCGTGGATATTAAAGGTCACCTATGACACAGAGGCCACCAAGCACAAAGCTTGGAACTGCATAGCCAATTTAAGGCTGTACTTGCTCCATAAGGGACTATTACTCTCCAATGAGGCTCATAAGGAGGGGAGCAGCAAGAGTCCACCCTCTCATCTGCTTTTCTCATCTACCCATCCCCAAATGCACAGTCACTCTGCTATGCTAGAACACTGGCAAAGAGAACGGAGGAAGAATCTGGCTTCTCTTCCCTCTCAATTATTTTGTTAACACATATAGAATAAACTTTTGCATTTAAATCACTCGCATTTCCTTTCCAACTCTACAATGAGCATTTATTATATTTATACTAATAACAACAGAAATGTAAAAAATGGAATTCTTTGTTTAAGTCAGCCAAGGCAGCTATATGACTATCATCTCAAAAAGAAATCATTTGCTTTTTTTTTTAAAAAAAAGATAAAGCCATAAAAAGATACCCCAAATAAAGTGAAAGGTTTTAAATAAAGATACTGAAGGTTTGCTGTAAAGATCAGCTTGCGAATTAAGATAGAAAATTTAAATTGTATTATAGAGGATCACTCCTCTTGTATCTGAAGAGCAAACACTTAGTAGAAAGCCGACACCCACCCCTAGAGTACCTACAGCAGACAGGGAGGAGGGATATAATCTGATTCTATAAGCACCCCAAACTCGAAACCAAAAAAGGATTGTGATTCTGAGTAAAGTACAGCTTTGCTCACTCCTAACTCTGTGTTGCTCTCTAAAAACCAATGTGGCAATTTCACAGATCATGAGATTTTTATCTCCACTTCCTAAAATCTGTGGTTGCTCAAGCCAAGAGGCACCCTCGTGTTTTCCATCCTCCGTGAGGGGCATTGGGAAGAGCTGTTAGGGAGAAACTGTGGAGAGGGGCTAAAGGAGCGAGGGAAGTGAGGACTCCATGGTCCATGGCATGGGGCTCAGGTCTGAGGCTTGGGGGCATCACCCTGTGAGAATGGGCTGCACTTCAGCCACAGTCAAGTACAGGGCATTTAGCACAATGAGCAATGGGAAAGGTGAGAGAAGAAATACCACCTTATCAGCCAAACCCTCTTTCTCTCTGGTCAATGCCCTTAAGTCACAGAAAGAACAAATAGCACCCCTCACACTCAGACCTCAAATTCAAGTTCACATTGGAAAAACAAACCTGTTCTGGATCCAAGAGAAAGAGAGTCAGAAAGTTAAGAAATCAGCAGCGTCACAACAGAGCAGAGAGGGCATTGGCACAGCTGTCCAACCATGAGCAAGATGAGACAGCCGTCTGGGAACTCTACAGACACGCTTCATCACAAAACACAGGAGAGAAGAACGTGCCCTGTAAAAGACAGACAAAAAAGCCAAAAGGAAAACAAAATCTGAAATTCATTAGAGAATATATCACACTTGTGTCATGCTTGTGACAAGTTAGTATCACATATATTTGAAGAAATACTAGCTCAAAGACAAGATGAATAAACAGGAGAATGAGATTTAGGAAGATGGCATACCCAAGAAAATACATTTAAGGAATAAAATATTTTTTACTAAACTAGTAAATAAAATAAGAGACTGTGAGGACAAGAATGGAACCCACACTAAATTCAGATTATTCACTGAGAAGATTTGAGGTGATCAGAGATAATCAAAGTGCAAGTAATCAAAACAAACATTTTATTATGAGATAAGCTAGTAGATATAAAAAGTAGACTAAAATTATTTAACTTAATTGCTGTCCTTGAGGTTGAAATCACAGTAGTTGTCAAAGCTACTTGAAAAATCCCTGAACTGGAAAAGGAACAGAATCCACAGATTTGATGAGCGCACTGGGGTCAAAAAACTGGATATGCAATCTTCAACACAAAGCCAATTCAGGGATAATGTCAAAGGCAAAGGAAAAGAAGGCATGCCAATCTTACAGGGGAAGATGCGTTAGGCCATGACTACTCCAGAACAAGGTTCAGTATCTGTAATGTTCCCAACAAACAAAATAATGAAAGAATATTAGTGTCAGTCACATCATCACTGCAGAATTAGACATGTAAGCACAAAGGGGCTTAGGAGATACAATTCTGGTCTAAGTCTCTATTGAGTAAAAGACTAGATCATGAATCTACAAATTAATGAAGAATCAAGGTAAATAGCTCCAGTAAAGAAGCAATGGGAGAAGCATGGAATCCAAGAAACTGAGCCAAAATGACTTACAGGTCTGGAGCCAGGGTGAGGTGTATCTTCATTTCCAAAATTAAAAAAAAAAACAACTCGACATTTTCTTACAGAACACAATTTTGGAAGTACAGTTGATCATATGGAGACTAGAATGTCATGTTTATTATCATTGGTTTCCTCCATTGCAAGTTCCCACTTCTGTCCACAGTATGTGGCCTCTCTGTGGGCAGGGCTTCTGTGTCTGTCTCTCGTAACCACAGCTGGCATGTTGGATGCAGCCTGTCACCTCACCTCTTCTCTGATGTCTCTCTCAGCCCAAAATCATTCATCTAAGACAGCCATGCATGTTCCCTCATGGTTTCGAAAGACAGAAAAATTCCTGAGGGTGCATTTGCTGTTTTAGTACAATTTGGAAGCCGTCCTTTCTAGTGACTTCAGTAGTCTATCTCCTATAAAGGGGGATATAATATTCAAATTATGGCTAGTTTTCAAATTTAAAATTCTTATGTGTAGATTCTCATCCATTCATAGTTGCTCCAATTTCATACTCAAGCTAACAACAGGCTAGATCAGGGCACGATTGATGGAATCTCTTCACTTTAGAGAGGGGTAACTTTGGGATTTTCTACAACTTCACTCCACTCCCTGTACCTACTCCACTCCCTGTATTGAAATGTAGTAATGACATTTCTCTAAATTGTGGCTCATTGATGTTAGCAGAGTATATAGCAACAATCTGATGATTTGGAGGGGGCGTAGGAAGAGGACTAGAAGCTTTCTCCATGACACTCATTAAGAGTCCTAGTAACTAAAGAGCAAAAAGTGAACAGCTTATAAAATTCTAAGTATGTGACTTCTTCATCACCTCTGCAAACACATTTAGTGTGAGCTAAAGATATATCCACACCTCATATGTGTTTGTTCATGCATGCATGCATGTATGCATTCATTCAATAAGCACTTAATGAGAGTTTGTTATATGTTAGGCACTTAGAATACAATGATTCATAAGGAACTGCCCTTGCGCTAAGAAGCTCAGCATCTAGCATGAAGACATATCAGCTGGCCATACCATAAAGTCAAAGACTTCTAACAGTTTATCTTTGGGTTATCATGATCAGTCTTCTAGTTCACGCTTATGATCTATGTAATTTCAGGAAGAACATGGTACTCCTCTGTGCCACAAATTTCTTATTTGTAAAATCAGGACAATAATATTATTCACCTCCTAGGGTGTTTGAGAGGGTAGGTTAAGGAGATACGCGTATAACACTTAATATACTGCCTGGCACATAGCAAGAGCTCAATAAATGTTTGAAATAAAAGATATGGCCAGGTACAGTGGCACATCTGTAATCCCAGCACTTTGGGAAGTCAAGGGACAAGGATTGCCTGAGCCCAGAAGGTTGAAGTTGCAGTGAGCTATGATTGTGCCACTGTGCTCCAGCCTGGGCATCAGAGTAAGACTCTGTCTCTAAAAAAATAAGTAAGTAAGAAATAAAAAACATAATTATATGATTGTATGCCTACTGCCTTATAGAATAACTTCAGCCAAGACAAATATCTGAGACCATTTAGGGCAACTTTAAAAATTTACAGCTGGAGTTCAGAGAATATGAATGCTTTGCTCAGAATTAGTTGATTCATTCACTTAGCAAATCTTTAGTGATGAGTTATTCTGTTTCAGAAATGGCATCAGTTTTGAATGAACTGAGGGAGGATTTATACAGCCTTTGCCTCCATGGGTTGAAAACTTGGTATGGGCCCATTTCCTAGAGCATCGAAGCTGCTCTACTGTCACTATGGCTACCAGCATATGTAGGTGATCTTGATTACTGCAGATTTATGTAAAGCTTTAAATTACTAAATATTTCCATCCCAGGGATGTTCATAGACATTATCACACTAAATATTCATATATCCTCTGTGAGGTTTGTTGTATTAGTTATCTATTGCTGTTAACAAATACTTCCAAACTTAGTGGCTTAGAATAATTTGCATTTATTATCTTGGAGTTTCTACAGATCAGGAATTTGGGAACAGCTTAACTGGGTAACTCTGGTTCAGGGTCTTTTCCTTTTTTATTTGTTTTGTTGTGATTGATTATAAGGTTAAAATTTCAACATCACTATGTTCCTTTTACTCTACTCAGTATTTGGACCAAAAAGATTTTGTTTCTTGGGGTTTGCTATAACTCAGTATCCTGAAGAAGCAGTTTCCAGACCTTTCCAATCCATGGTCTTGTCAGCTGAGCATAACCCTGGACCCAATAGCCTCTAATATAATTGTGAACACATTATCTTCCAGCATTACTTGGAAGAACGTTACAGTTTCTGATGAGATTTCATATGAAATCATCATTTTTTTCTTTTGGTTTTACAAATCTGTTGTTAATTTCAGAAACAAATAAATGACTATATTATTATAAACATTATTATTATAAGAGTCTTTGGAGAATCTTTATATAATAATGTGATAACCACTAACTCTTAAAATATGAATATTAGAATCATAGGGTTCAGGCAATTCTCCTGCCTCAGCCTCCTGAGTAGCTGGGATTACAGGCATGCGCCACCATGCCCAGCTAATTTTTGTATTTTTAGTAGAGACGGGATTTCACCTTGTTGACCAGGATGGTCTTGATCTCTTGACCTCGTGATGCACCCGCCTCGGACTCCCAAAGTGCTGGGATTACAGGCGTGAGCCACCGCGCCCGGCCTATGATTATATTATTATAAACATTATTATTATAAGAGTCTTTGGAGAATCTTTATATAATAATGTGATAACCACTAACCCTTAAAATATGAATATTAGAATCATAGGGAGCAGGCTTATTAGAACAGCCAGGATTGAACGGTTCTCTGAGAGAACCAATACTGAAAGAATAGCAGTAGGAACGGTACTATTGTGGATGTGGATCTATCCTGATCATCTACTTCCAGGAATATGACTTGGAGCTGTGAGTGAGTGTAGAGAGGAGTATTTTTTGTATTATCCACTCTTTTCAAGTGCACCAGATAAAAGAAGAACAGATTTTGCTTGACATAGTAGGAATCATAGGCATTACAATAAGATGTTGTCAGATCTATATGCTTATGCATTTTGTCAAACTTTTCTCTTACTTTTTGGAATGTTATTACACACCACTGGGGATAATCTTGGGGGAGGACAGCACTGTTAGGCTTTGGGATTCTGAACTTTGAGTTTTCTCTCAAGCATGGCCCAGGAAAGGTCAAGAGTTACTTGGCTTGAATGGATTCTGTGGACAGAGTAGTACTGATGTAAGCAGTAACCAGTAAGATTTATAATTTCAAGAATATATGTGAAACATATATATATATTTCACCATATTCTAATATATATTTATTTCCTTTTAAATAATAATCTTTCTATCATGTTGTCTCTACCACCTTTCAAAGCTTAAAAATTAAATTTTATTTTAGATTTACTCGTTTCTATATCACCATGTTGTATTGTTTCTTGTCAACTTCTCAGAACTACTGGATTCTACATAACTTTTTGATGTGTATATAAATTTTGTTTTAATATGCATTTTTAAATTAGGACATATATATATTTAAAACAGCCTGTATCATCCATGTCATTCTGATAAAGTCCCATAGCTAAAAAATATATAACGTAACATTTTATTCTAGTGGGGCACATTTTTTTAAAGACAAATATTTGAAATTTTATGAAGATCTTTTAGCAGATGTTTCTAAAATACTCTAAAGTAATCCAGTATTTTTGGTTAATAGGGTAAAGTTACAATACTTCAACTATGTTACCTTCATATGCCTATTTTATTTTTTCTGTTTGATAAGCAGCCACTTTAGAAACTACTTTAAAAAGTAAACACGAATCATGGTTAAATCATTACATCTATGGCTCACTGAAAACAGAGTTTTAGTTTATTATTTAAAGTACTGAAAGAGTTTGGAAACCGCTTTGTAGCAAATTCATGATTATATTCTTTGTTAATTTTAACTCTGCAGTGTATGGTAACTAAATGTATCATGCCTTCTGATCTCTAGAGCAGCAGTCCTCAACCTTCTTGGCACCAGCGGCCGGTTTCATGGAAGACAGTTTTTCCATGGACTGGCAGTCTGGGAGTGGTCGGTGGGGAATGGTTTTGAGATGATTCAAGAGCATTACATTTATTGTGCACTTTAGTTCTATTATTATTACATTGTATATAATGAAATAATTATACAACTCAGCATAATGTAGAATTAGTGAGAGCCCTGAACTTGTTTTCCTGCAACTAGACGGTCCCATCTGGGGCTGATGGGAGGCAGTGCAGATCGTCAGGCATTAGATTCTTATAAGTAGCACACAACCTAGATCCCTTGCCTGCACAGTTCACAAGAGGGTTTGCGCTCCTATGAGAATCTAACACTGCTGCTGATCTGACAGGGGGCAGAGCTCAGGTGGTAATGTGAATGATAGGAAGTGGCTATAAATACAGATGAAGCTTCGCTCACTCTCCAGCCACTCAGCTCCTGCACTCCTGCTGTGCTGACTGGTTCCTAGCAGACCACGGATTGCAGTTGCTCTTTTGCCCGGGGTTGGGGATCCTTCCTCTAGGGAAATTAGATTTAAAGTATGAAAAGTAGTCATCCTTACCGATTTTCCATTCATAGTGGGGTTGAAAATAGCAGCAGGATAGAAACCAGGATATTGACAAATGGGTGCTCGATAGATCAGTTAGCCAGAATCATTGCTGTCACAAGCCTTCTCCACATTTTTTGACTCAATTGCACTGATTTTCATGACTATCCCTTAGTAAAACATCATTTAGCATGAATTAGAGATTCTATAGGCACTGAACTCAAATTCTGTCCAGCAGAATTTTATTATAAATGTTACAAAAGCAGTCGATTTAAGTGCAATGTAAAAATGCTACGCTCAAGAAAAACAATATATTATTGGCAGTTTTGTCTGATGCTATTTTCTATGTCTTGGCTATTTCTATGTCTTTGCTTTTTCTTTTTGACCCTTGCCTGTCACAAATGTTTCAGATAGTAAAAGACAAAAGATGGTGTCTGTGCTTGTGGAAGAATGAATACAACCCTCGCCGAGGAAGTAAGCCATGAAGAATGGGTCAAAATTTTGAAAAATGAAGTGAAAAGCAGAGTAATTACGTATATTGTTTTAGAAAAGAACTATATTTCCAATATATTTTATTTCCTACTCATACAGAATTTTATTTCTAGTTTATGCTTTTTTTTAACCTTAATTTTTTCTTACCTGTGTAAATTTATGAAATGCAAGTGTAATTTTGTTACACGTATAGATTGGGTAGTGGTCAACTCAGGACTTTTCGGTTATCTACCACCTGAGTAATGTACATTGTACCCATTAAGTAGTTTCTCATTACCCACGCTTCTCCCACCTCCTCACATTCCACATTCTGAGTGTCCACTGACTATTATTCCATACTCTATGTCCATACGTACACATTATTTCGCTCCCACTTATAAGTGAGAACATGCAATATTTGTCTTTCTGTATCTGACTTGTTTTCCTTAAGATAATGGCCTCCATATATTTTGCTGCAAAAGACGTGATTTCATTCTTTTTTATTGCTTAATAGTATACACTTACTTTTAAAATTTGTGTTGATCAAAATCTTTACTTCTCCCTTGCAATTTGGAATATCCATGTTAGCATTCTGTTTTGCTACTTATTAATAATTTTACAGCTGTATTCTAAATTGTTCTTCTTTGTCTCTATGCCAAAACTACAATTTTCCCCATTTCCTTTATGCATAAATACTGAATTTTAAAAAATAATTTGAATTGAATCTCAAGCTATTTTCATTCTTTTTCCATGATGCTGTATTAAAAATTCTTTTAAACATAAAACATGGTTCACATTTTCACATCTCTCGCTCTCTCTCTCTCTCTCTCTTTCTGTCTCTGTCTCTCTCTCTCTCTCTCTCTCACTCTTTCTCTCATGACGGGATCTTGCTCTGTCTCCCAGGCAAGCATGTGGTTGCATGATCATAGCTCACTGCAGCCTCCAGCACCTAGGCTTAGGGATCCTTCCACCTCAGTCTCCCAAGTAGCTTGGATTACAGATGAGCACCTTGCCATCTGGCCAATTTTTTTAGTTTTCATAGAGTCTGGATCACCCAATGGTGCCCAGACTGATCTAGAACTCCTGGCCTCAAGCAATCCTCCTGCCTCAGGCTCCCAAAATGCTGGGATTATAGGAGCCACTACACCCGCACCTGGCCACGTTTACTCTTGATCATAGATTTGGCCGGTTGAGAACTTGTACCTACTTTTTACTTCTCTCAGAATATTTGTTCAGTTTAACTTGTATTTGATTGTATCATGCAGTATGTACATGTATTACCTTTTAAAAAGTAACAAATATATATATTAACACAAAATATGTGTGTGTATATATATGTGTGTGTGTATTTATACATAAAATGTGTCTGTATATATGCATGTGTATATAAACGTGTGTATATATGTGTGTGTATATACACACACGCACATATTTTCACTTAAAAAATTTAGTCTAATGATTTAAAATGTGTAGATATTATATTTCTAATGCAATCTTTATTTTTTTCATTAATCTAAATGGTGCTCACTATCTTTTTTTATGATTGCATATATATATGTGTGTGTATATGTGTATGTGTGTGTGTCTATATAGAGAGACACATATACACACACATATTTTATTAAGTGGAAATATAAAATATATACAGTATGGGAAACAACTATGTTTAATGATAAACTGGGTATATTAATATTTTAGAAAAATAATGCCAGAATTCTTATTTACCAGCAATTATCAAAAGTTTTCAGTACTTTCAAAGTGAGAGTTATTATTTTTGAAAAAAGTATAAATACCTTTTTTGGTATATAATATATAATATAATAGAGAATAAAGAACAGAATTTATAGATGCAAACAGAGATTTCTTCATATATATTACATGCATAATACATATTATATAGTATATATATAATAGATTATAATATGTAATACATATGTATTATATGTAATACATGTTATGTATAATATATAATACATTTTATATAATATATAATACATATAATACATATTGTATACAATAATACATATTGTATAGTATATACAATAATACATATTACATATTATGTATATAGTAAGACATATACTATATATATTTATATAATCAAGCACATTTAAGTTCCCCATACTGTATATTTTTACTTAAAAAAAATTAGTCTAGTGATTTAAAATGAATAGAGATTATATTTCTAATGTAACCTTTATTTTTTCATCTAAATGGTGCTCACTCTGTTTTTTATGATTGCATATGAAACTTAAAAAGAGGGAAGTTTGAGTGCTTTCTCAACATTAGTAAAAAACACATTTTAAAAGGTATTAGCACACACATTTTCTACTAAAAATTGCTACAGTTTTTCTGATAAAGAGAATCAACACTTCAGAATACCTATATAATATGTAAAATTGAATACCTTCATATTTTGCATTTTAAAAAGTTAAGAGCTACTCTTTATGTGTGTAGTTGTTATAGCTCTTCTGAGTTTTCCATTGATAAAATCAACATCTGAATTCTTAGCACAGTAAATTATCACATTGGCTTCTTACCTAATGCCCTTTCCTTCTTGTTACTCCTGAGACTTCAGAACATTTTATAATTAAAATCATAATTAGTTTCTTCCTTACATTTGTTCTACTAAACAAGTTTCAAACACCTAACCTGCTTGGGAGAAGAATGTCTTTTATATAAATCACCACTGATAAATAAAACCCAGGTTTATATTTTCTTTTATAATATTGTCAAAGGTTTAGTATTCTTAGAATGTTCTCAATATCTTTACAAATGTTCTTATAAAATATTACCTTTTTTTCTCTTCTGTTAAGACTAATAAATCATGAATATAGGCTTTAAAACTGAAGTGCTTCAAGTTAATAGTCTGAATCAAGCAAGTTTACATCATGCGTGGAAGATCATGCCAAGAATAGATTGGGATTGAGGATATTTGAACTCTAAATTCTAATTTTAACTCTAGAGATTTGGTTTCTAGGCTATAGGCAAGTCTTGTAATGTTGTTGGCTGCAGTATTCTTATTAACAAAATGAAAAGGTTATGTTATGTAATGTCTAAGCCAGGTCTTATTTTTGATAAAGAATGTCAGTTATTTTCTTAATCCTATTATATACTATTTAAAGCATTTAGGAATTCAGTGATTAGTTAGAATAACAAAACAGAACAGATTCCTGGAAACAAAATGATGCACACTTATTCTGGCAACAAAAATTTTGTGAAGTTTTTAAAGTTGACAATTAAACATTATGTACGTGTTGTACATATTTGTCATGTTCAACATGTTGCTTTAAAATATGTCCACATTGTGGAATGACTAAATCAATCTAATTAACATGTGTATACCTTTCATAATTATTTTTTGTGGTGAAAACATTTAAAATCTACTCTCAATTTTCAAGAATAGTATTATTAGCTATAGTCACTGTATTGTGCAATAGATCTCTTGAGCTTTTTTCGTCTATCTAAATGAAATTTTGTATCCTTTGACCAACATCTTCTCAACACGCTCCCCACCCCAGCGCTGGCAACCACCATTCCACTCTATACTTCTATGAGTTCAACTCTTAGATTCAGTACGTAAATGAGATTGTGCAGTATCTGTCTTTCTGTGCCTGGCTTATTTTACTTAACATAATGTCCTCCAGGTTCATCCATGTTGCCAAAAATGACAGGATTTCCCTTTTTACAAAGGTTGAATAGTATTCTATCATGTCTGTGTGTGTGTATGTATTTTCTTTATTCATTCATCAGTTGATGGACACTTAGGCTGTTTCTGTATCTCAGCTATTGTAAGTAATGCTGAAGTGAACTAGGGGTGCAGATACCACTTTGACTGACTGATTTCAATTCCTCTGGATGTTTAAGCAGTAGCAGAATTCTAGAGCACATGTTGTTCTATTTCTTATTTTCTGAGGAACCTCCATATGTTTTTCCATAATGGCTGTACTAATTTACATTCCCACTAACAGTATACAGAGGGTTTTCCATTTATCCACATCTTCACCAACATTGACCTTTTGCCTTTGTGATAATAACCATCCTAACAGGTATTTAGTACTCTTTCACTGTGATTTTAATTTCATTTCTCTGATGATTACTAATTTTGAGCATTTTAAAATGTTTCCTTTTGATAAATGTCTATTCAAGACCTTTGCCCATTTTTAATTGGATTATTTATTTTCTTGCTATTGAGTTCAAGTTCCTCATATATTTTGGATATTAATCCATTATTTGATGTATAGTTTGCAAATATTTTCTCTAATTCTGCAGGTTGTCTCTTCATTCTGTTGACTATTTCCTTTGTTGCGCAGAAGTTTTTAGTTTGACATAATCCCATAATCTGCTTTTCTTGCCTGTGTTTTGGGCGGTCATACCTAAGAAATCATTGCCCAGCCCAATATTGCGGCACTTTTCTCCGGTGTATTCTTCTAGTAGTTTAAAGTCTCAGGCCTTATGTTGAAGTCTCTAATCCATTTTGAGTGGATTTTTGTGTGTAATGTGAGATAAGGGTCCAGTTTCATTCCTCTGCATGTGGATGTGGGGATTCACCCTGGAAGCACGCCCTTCCCACTCTCGTCCCTCTCCCCGGCATCCTGACTGCCAGCAGCAGCTGGGAATGGGCCCAGTGCCCCAGTGCCATCCACTTTATGACTAGTTGATGTGGCAGCTGAGTTGTTGCACACTCCTTAGGGGACTCTGACTTCCAGAAACCATCCTGGCACAGGGGCTTTTATGAAATTACAATCAAAATGTTGGCTGGGGCTGCAGTTGTGCAGTAAGTCATGAGAGACTTGACTTAGGCTGAAGGAGCCACTTCTCAGAGAGCTCACTCCTGCACTGCTGTTGACTGGGGCCTCAGTCTTGCCTCTCACTCCTTCCTCTAAGGCCTGCTCAGCAGCCTCACTGGAAAGCCTTCATCTTTTTCACTATCCCAAATCTGACATTCATCTGTATTGCTTTTAGGAAAAAATTCTCCTAAACACAATTTCTCCTTCAACACTACTGTGGCTTTAATGATAGTTTTAGTTTAAGGCAAATCTAAAACCAATTTGTTCAAAATTTGTCATTTAAAAGTTTTTTTCAAATGTTTGTTTCAGTTCTTTTTTTTTTTTTTTTTTTTTTTTTAAATAAAAGCTCTTCTCATCTTGCCTTTCTTCTCTTCTCTGGCTCTTCCAGGTTAGTTTTTAAGAAGATTATGAGGTCAGTGAATTATTCTTATGGTTAGATATTTAAATTTCTTTTTAAATAAGACTTTAATATACTTTGTTTTATGTATGCAGAGTGAAGACGCCTAAATGGTCTGTTACACTTTTCTTTTTTTTTAATTATTATATTTTAAGTTCTGAGTACATATGCAGAACATGCAGGTTTGTTACATAGGTATACATGTGCCATGGTGGCTTGCTGCATCCCTCAACCTGTCATCTACATTAGGTATTTCTCCCAAAGCTATCCCTCCCCTACCCTCTCCACCTCCTGACAGGTCCCAGTGTGTGATGTTCCCCTCCCTCTGCCCATATGTTCTCACTGTTCAACTCCAACTTATGAGTGAGAACATGGAGTGTTTGGTTTTCTGTTCCTATGTTAGTTTGCTGAGAATGATGGTTTCCAGCTTCATCCATGTCCCTGCAAAGGATATGAACTCACTCTTTTTTATGGCTGCTTAGTATTCTGTGGTGTATATATGCCACATTTTCTTTATCCAGTCTAATATTGGTGGGCATTTGGGTTGGTTCCAAGTCTTTGCTATTGTGAATAGTGCTGCAATAAACATATGTGTGCATGTGTCTTTATAGTAGAATGATTTATAATCCTTTGGGTATATTCAGTAATGAGATTGCTGGGTGAAATTGTATTTTTAGCTCTAGATACTTGAGGAATCGCCACACTATCTTCCACAATGGTTGAATTAATTTACACTCCCACCAACAGTGTAAAAGTGTTCCTCCTTCTCCACATCCTTTCTAGCATCTGTTGTGTACTGGTACCAAAACAGAGCAATGGAACAGAACAGAGCCCTCAGAAATAACACCACACATCTACAACCATCTGATCTTTGTGACAAAAAGAAGCAATAGGGATAGAATTCCCTATTTAATAAGTGGTGTTGAAATAGCTGGCTAGCCATATGCAGAAAACTGAAACTGGATCCCTTCCTTATACCTTCTACAAAAATTAACTCAAGATGAATTAAAGATTTGAATGTAAGACCTAAAACCATAAAAGCCCTAGAAGAAAACCTAAGCAGTACCATTCAGGACATAGGCATGGGCAAAGACTTCATGACTAAAATACCAAAAGCAATTGCAACAAAAGCCAACATTGACAAATAAGATCTTATTAAACTAAGGAGCTTCTGCACAGCAAAAGAAACTATCATCAGAGTGAACAGGCAACCTACAGAATGGGAGAAAAGTTTTGCAATCTATCCATCTGACGAAGGGTTAATATCCAGATTCTACAAGGAACTTACACAAATTTACAAGAACAAAAAAGCAACCCCATCAAAAAGTGGGTGAAGGATATAAACAGACACTTTACAAAAGAAGATATTCATGCGGTCAACAAACATATAAAAAAAAGCTCATCATCACCTGTCATTAGAGAAATGCAAATCAAAATCACAATGAAATACCATCTCCCACCAGTTAGAATGGCAATCATTAAAAGGTCTGTTATATTTTCTACACCAGAGAGAAAAGTAAATTAGAACAGAAAGAAAACATAATTAGGATGTCCAGTTCTAATCTGGACATTTCTTACTCTGGAAAGATCTTAACTGACATAAAAATAATGCAATAGAAAAATTTCAAATCTAGGCTGAGCGCAGTGGCTCAAGCCTGTAATCCCAGCACTTTGGGAGACTGAGGCGGGTGGATCACGAGGTCAGGAGTTCGATACCAGCCTGACCAACATGGTGAAAACCTGTCTCTACTAAAAATACAAAAGTTAGGCGGGCATGGTGGCACGTGCCTGTAATCCCAGCTACTCAGAAGCTGAGGCAGAAGAATCACTTGAACTTAGGAGGCAGAAGTTGCAGTGAGCTGAGATCGCACCGCTGCACTCCAGCCTGGGCGGCAGAGTGAGACTCCGTCTCAAAAAAAAAAGAAAAGAAAAAGAAAAATTCCAAATCTTAGACCAGAAAATCTCTTCAAGTCCTATATTTCTTAACATCACCTTGGAATCATGTTGCTGTTTTTGACCAAGAGTTTTGGAATAGATCTTTTCAAATCAAATGTTGTGAATTGGATCTTTAGAATATCATTAAAATGAAGTAAATAATTAAAAAGTTTGCCTTATCACTTATTCCCTCCAAATACCTCGACTTCAATGACACAGCAAATGTGAGAGAACTTGAAAAATAATGTGAGGCATTTCAGAGTGTGAACTTAAGGCAGAGACTCCTCTAGACATAATTTAAGATCTTCCAGTTTCTGGATCATTCAGTTAATTTAGAGAACATTTTCTGACACTTTTCTTTATGGACATACCTAAAATGACTCAGAAGTAATTCTCTTCTCTTCCAACAGAAGTTTCTGTATAGGAGAAACTTGATTTTAAAAAGGGGAATGTAACAGATTCCTATGATTCATTCTGCATTTCAGCAGAGATCATGGCTGCAATTGTTTGTGACTTTTTTCTGGTAGAATATATTAGCAGTCTATACACAGATTCAGTGAACCAGTTACTAAAACTATGCTTGAACTGTATGGCAATTTTTGTTTGTTTGTTTGTTTGTTTGTTTTTTAACTTGGAAAGAAGTGATGTCTAGTTTTCTTATTTCTCTCAGAATGTAAATGGGGACAAGGGGTAGACAGTAGAAAAGTTTAAAAAATAAGTGATTAAAATATTTTTCTGAGTTTTGTAAAAACTTGATGTCATCAGCTTCCTGATCATGCTGAATTTCATTGTCATATTTTGAGCAGCTGTGGCTCACTGCTAGCTCATCATCTCTTGAAAATAATATTTGACCTACACAATAAACTTCCTTTTCTCTAAAAGAGTTTCTCTGTAGAACTATAAAATTCAGACTATTATACTAAAGACAATAGACTCATATTTCTCTTTTGCTAAGAAAGAAGATCTTTAGAGCCATTTGCCAACTAACCACTAATGGTTTATATCCCAAGTCCAAGTGATTTACTATGCCAGCCTAGTACTGACAGGTTCGGTGTACTGAATTTAGGATGGGAGTGATTTATCTTGCTTGGTTTTATGTTTCCTAGAAGTTTCTACTGTGATGCATAACTCATCCAAGCAAGGAAAATCCCCAATTGTGCTCTATTTTAGATTATGCTACTTAGCACCTAACCTGGGCACCTGAGTCTTTAATAAATGGCAATTACTTATCTATTTGCAGCAATACCTTTATAATTGGGACTTTATGCAATAGTTCATAAATAATATACAATATTGTCTTCATAATAGCATCCAATCCTCTTGCCCATGAGTTGTTTTTTAAAAAAACACAGACCAGATAATGACCAAGGCTCAGCCTACTGAATTTGTCTTTCAACATCCAGATTCTACTGGAACTTTTCTTCATGCCCCTGGCCTTGCTTGTCAAATGCTAGTCTGGTACCTATGATGTTTCAGACAGTTTCCTTTAGGAAGACAATACCTGAAACAAAAATACAGTGCTAATATTTTATTTGTAAGGTGTAAAAGCAGGGAAGTGAGGATAAAGGAAATGGCGGGGAAGGCGTGGGAGGTATGAAGACATGTGTATGGATGCCCAACTGCTCAGAGACACTGACCCTAAGGAAGCAGATGCCTCTTGGGCATTTCTTAACAAAGGATGGAATGATAACTCTTCAAATTAAAGTAACATTTCTTCACCACCTACATGAACCAGGGTCTGAGTTTAACACATGGACATACATTAGCTTATTAACAGTCCAGTGGAGAAGGTCAGGTTTTATTATTTTTATTTTTAAAAATGGCCTTACCCCAAAGAGAATAAATTGTATTTTCACATAAAAAAACTGCACACAGATGTTTCCAGGGTTTCATTCATAATTGTCAAAACTTGGAAGCACCTAAGATGCCCTTCAGTAGGTTAATTGATTAGTAAATTGTGGTACATCCAGACAAAATAGTATTATTCGGTGCTAAAAAGAAATGAGCTATCAAGGCATGAAAAGGCATAGAAAAACTTAAATGCATATTACTAGTGAAAGCGGCAATCAGAAAAAACTACATATATGATTCCAACTTGCTATATTCTGAAATTCATATGTTGAAATTCTAACCCCCATATTAGGAGGTAGGGGCCTTCTGGAAGTGATTAGATTGTGAGGGTGGAGCCCCCATAAATGCAATCAGTGCCTTTGTAAGAGAGGCCTGAGGGAGATCTCTCACCCTTTTGATTTATGAGGTTAGAATAAGACAGATACCTATGAGAATGTAGTTCCACCCCAGACACCAAGTCTGTGGGTTCCTTGATCTTGGACTTCCTAGCCTCCAGAACTCTGAGAAATAAATTTCTGTTGCTTATAGGCCAGCTAGTGTTTGACATTTTGTTACAGCAGCCTGACTAGCTTGACACCCAACTATAGCACCTTCTGGAAGAGGCAAAACTATGGAGGCAGTAGAAAGATCAGTGGTGCCAGGAGTTAGTGGGGAGAGAGGGATTGCTACAAAAAGCACACAGGAAGGATTTTTAGGGCAGTGCAACTATTCTGTATGATATCATAATGGTAGATACATGTCATTATAGTTTTATCCAAACTCACAGAAGGTGCAACGCCAAGAATGTACGCTAATGTAAAACTTGTACACTAGGAGATAATAATGTGTCCAGGTAGGTTCAGTCACTGTAACAAATGTGTCACTCTGGTGGGCGATGTTGATAATGGACAGGCCATGCACGTATGGAGGCCGAGGGTTTGCAGGAAGTCTCTGCATCTTCCCCTGAATTTTACCATAACAATGAAGATGCTCTAAAAAATAAATTCTGTAATCATTGTCTAAAAATTGTTAACTGGGATCTGAATGGAAATGCTTATCTTTAAAATGCATTTTAATCATTGTACTGGTTTTGTTTTGAATCTCTATGCAATTCACAGTAGTTAGTAATTATATGTATCATATACTATAGCTTATATATATGTATATATTTATGGATAGTCTCTTTTTGTCTTGAGTAGCCTGAGAAGTGTTCCACAGTTCCACAATAATTTCCATAACATTTATTGAACAGTTAACCTCCTTCCCACCTATGATGTTTTACCTGCTAGTTTCCTTCTGTTTTGGAGATTTGGAGGTTTCCTTTGTGAGAAATTATGCAGGTAGGTTGAGATGTTAAGTTCAAGAGAATTCCCTTCAGTTCAATCAGTGTGTTTTTAAAAAAAGTCACTCCCATATTTGTGATAATTTAATGAGTAATTCAAACCCATGGCAGCGTCCTTCCAGCTGAGTAAGACGACCAAGGTTAATTGACGTTGCAGAAAGGGCGAATTCCAAAACTGCAGGAAAAAGTTGATAAATACATGAAAACTCAGCCTTTGGATGTCAAGAGTCTCATACAAGAGGTAAAACAGTTCAGTCCAATGGGCTATACATGTTAGGCATGAGCAGTCCCTAAACTTATGTTTTTTCTTGTTCATTCCAATAGCATCTTCCTGTTACTAAGATCTGGTGACCCAGTGAAGTGCCCAAGGAAAATTCTATAAGAGTGAGGGTGACTTCTCCCAGCGGGGAATTGATCTCTCTTCTCTGCTACACATATTTTCCAAAGAACTCACTGTATTTTTTTTCACCACTACTAAATCTTTTCTGTTATTTGCCCATTTGGCTGTTTCTTAAATTGATTTATCGGTCAAATGGTGCCTGTTTACTACAGTTGAATTTCAATCTGGTGTCCTCCCATAATGAATGAGGAGTTTACTTGACTTTGCTCATTTGGGTGATAATCTTTCTCAGTGTTTTTGCCATTTTTCTCCCCACTTCCTGAGCCTTTTTCTTACTCTTCTATCATTTCAGGAGAGACATTATTAAGAGGAAAATATTACTAAGGGGACTTCCATTAGTATCTTTCTTTTTATCCAGTTCAGGTGTGAATTAAGACACCAGCAATCAGATGTACAGAGCTGACTCAACTTTGACAATATTGCAAATTAAATGCTGGAGTTTTCTCTGCACCATGCACAAGCAATAATCCTTCCATAGTCACCTGTGTACACTAAAGCTCCCTCTCTAACCTCTTGTGCCCACATAGCATTTGTGGCCCACTGACCTCCTCCATGTTTCATTTACTTGCCAGACTATAAGATTAATAGAGCAGAGATTGCCGTGTGTTTTAATCACTGCCTCACTCCTTGAGCATAGAACAGAAACTAGTGTAAAGCAAATGCTTCACGTAATTTTATTGATAGAAAAGAAAGTGAAGGAGGGAGGAAAGAAGAAAAGGATGAGGAGAGGAAAATTTAAAATCTGTTTAATGTAATTTCACACATGGGACACACACACACACACACTCTAAATAACCTAAACTTAAGTGAAATATACATATTTGTTATAAAAAGTTTTGGATTTCTGTGCTTGTGATGATTTTCTAAGTCAATGAGGTAGGAAGCATTAATTAGTGCAGGAAAAACCTGTTTTAAAATTTTTATTGTATTATACTGTACTGTGTTGTATTGTATTGTATTGTAGTACGAACCTTGACATGAGATCTATCCTCTCAACAAATTTTCCAGGACACAGTATTGTTAACTATAGGGATGATGACGTACAGCAGACCTCTAGGACTTACTCACCTTGCTTAGCTGAAACTTCATGCTTATTGATTAGCATCTCCCCAATTTCCCCTCCTGCCAGCCCCTGGCGCTGACCATTCTACTCTCTGCTTCTATGTGCTTGGCTACTTCAGATACATTATATTAGTGGGATCTGGCAGTATTTGTCCTCCTGTGGTTGGATTATTTCACTGAGCATAATGTCCTCAGGGTTCACTTATGCTGTAGCATGTGTCCACATTTCCTTCTTTTTTTAAGGCTGAGTAATATTCCACTGCATACACATACCACATTTTCTTTATCCATTCATCCATCAGCAAACATTTAGGCTCAAGAAGCCCAAAGGACCCAGAAGAGGAAGGGCCTGTCTTTCACTTGAGCTCTCTTCTTCCTGTGGCCTGGCAGTGGGGATTAATCCTGCCTCAGCTATTTGCAGCCTGGGATCCAGACTCAGAAGCCCCCTCCCTTTCTAGCCTGGGGACAGTAGGCTTGGGATCCAGAGCTAAGTGACTTTCACATTTAATGTAAATATTATCAGATTTCAGCTTTTACCTATGAAGTGAGAGTTGGAAAAGATTCCTGTTTTCTTTTTGTATGTTTAAGTGGATTTCCGTTTTTTTCTTTTTAAAAATTTGCATAAATTTAATTGGTTCAAGTGCAATTCTGTTACACGGACATTATGCTTCATGGGGGTGGGGGGCTAGGGGAGGGATTGCAGCGGGTGGGGGGATTGGGAAGGAATAACAGGAGAAATACCTAATGTAGATGACGGGGGGATGGATGCAGCAAACCACCATGGCATGTGTATACCTATGTAACAGAACTGCACGATCTGCACATGTACCCCAGAACTTAAAGTATAATAATTTTAATAATTTTAAAAAATGAATAACTTATCTCCCCATAAGTGTGCCAATATTTTTTCCAAGGATATCTTTTAAATTTGGAACGTCATCTTTGTCATCCTTTTTTTTTCAATTTTCATATCTAAAATTAGACAGTGTTTTCTTTTATGCTTGCTGGGCTTTGTGACTTACTTAGAAACGCTTTTCCTCACCAAAACATTGTAAACATACTTTCTTATTTCTGTTTGAATGAAGACATATATTTTATCCTAAGCCCTTTGTTAGTATTTGGAGTTTATTTTTGTGTCTTTTAGGAAGTTGGTCACTAGCTTCATTTTCTCCCAAATGCGTAGATGATCAGGTGATTCCTTTCACTGAATGGTCCATTTGTTGTCTGCTGGTTTCAGATGCCCTGTCCATCATGTACTAAACTTGTCATCTGTATCAGGGTCAGTATGGGGCTCTGTTATCTTTCACTGATGTCTCTGTCCAATCCTGTAGCAACAGCCAATATTTTTATGACTATACTTTCATAGGTTGTTTTGTATTTAGGAGTGTAAATCTCTCTTGTCTTTCTTTCTGAACATTTATTTGCTCTTTGCATGCATTTTTTTTCTCTGAGGCAATAATACAATTACTGGTTTCCCACTCAGTGCCCATTGCCCTCTTCACTCCCCCAAAGAGATGCCAATTTTCATTCAGTGGGCTCCCCTCTGCCAGGCAGCCCATGTTGCACAAGACAGGTTGATAGATCTTTGATCCAGGAACTGATTGTTTAGAGCACCCATGTGATATTTACTGTGCCCCAGGATTGGGCAATCTGTGGGTGTGTCACCCTGGGCAGGCCAAGGATGAGTGCAAGAAGGTTTCCTGGGAGGAGCTCCAGGGAGAGATTACCTGTCTTTAGGAAGGAACCTCTAGAGGACCTGAAAGAGGTGTTCTTTCTTTCTCAGGACTGTATTCACATTATTCCGTGTAGCTAGGACAGCAACATCAGTTTTGCACTCAGAGAAACCAGCCTGCAGGTGAAGACAGTATTTAGAGGGAAATATAGCCCAGAAACTCGAAGTAAAAAGAATCCTGGCCTGACGAAATAAATCAATCTGACACAGTTCCGACACTAAACTTTCAGACAAATGACCCAGAAGATAGCCTTGTCCCCTAAACTACTTTGGATTATATATTACTTGAAGCCAAAACATCTTGACATAGGTGCATATACTTTTAAAAAACCTTTATTTTAGGTTCAGAGGTATATGTGCAGGTTTGTTATACAGGTAAATTGTGTGTCACAGGGGTCTGATGTACAGATTATTTCATCACCCAATAATAAGCATAGCACCCAATAAGTAGTTTTTCAGTTTTTGCCCTCCTCCTACCATCCACCCTCAAGTAGGCCCCAGTGTGTGTTGTTCCCTTCTTTTTGTCCATGTGTACCAAATGTTTATTTTTAAATTTTATTTGTTTATTTATTTTGTTGTACTTTAAGCTCCGGGGCACATGTGTACATCCTGCAGGGTTGTTGCATAGGTACACACATGCCATGGTGGTTTGCAGTCTCTAAACTCCGTCACCTACATCAGGCATTTCTCCCAGTGTTTTTTTCTCCCCAGCCTCCCCACCCCCTGCTGTCCCTTCCCTAGCCCCCCACCCTCCAACCTACCCCAGTGTGTGATGTTCCCCTCCCTATGCCCAGTTGTTCTCATTGTTCAATACCCGCCTATGAGTGAGAACATGCGATGTTTGGTTTTCTGTTCTTGTGTCAGTTTGCTGAGAATGATGGTTTCCAGATTCATCCATGTACCTACAAAGGACATGAACTCATTGTTTTTTATGGCTGCATAGTATTCCATGGTGTATATTTGCTACATTTTCTTTGTCCAGTCTATCATTGATGGGCATTTGGGTTGGTTCCAGGTCTTTGCTAAACAGTGCCACAATGAGCATACGTGTGCATGTGTTTTTATAATAGAATGATTTATAATCCTTTGGGTATATACCCAGTAATGGGATTGCTGGATCAAATGGTATTTCTGTTTCTAAGTCCTTGAGGAATTGCCACGCTGTCTTCCACAATGGTTGAACTAATTTACACTCCCACCAACAGTGTAAAAATGTTCCTTTTTCTCCACATCCTCTCCAGCATCTGTTGTCTCCAGATTTTTTAATGATCGCCATTCTAACAGGTGCAAGATGGTATCTCAATGTGGTTTTGATTTGTATTTCTCTGATGACCAGGGATGATGAGGTTTTTTTCATGTTTGTTGGCCAATGTTTAGCTTCCACTTATAAGTGAGAACATATGGTATTTGGTTTTCTGTTTCTGCATTAGTTCATTTAGGATAATGGCCTCCAAATTCATTTATGTTTCTGCAAAGGACATGATCTCATTCTTTTTTTGCGGCTGCATAGTATTCCATGGCATCTATGTACCATATTTTCTCTCTCTAGTCTACCATTGATGGGCATTTAGGTTGGGTTCATGTCTTTGTTACAGTGAATAGTGCTGTAATGAACATACAATGCATATGTCTTTATGGTAGAATGATGTTTATTTCTTTGGGAATACACCCAATAATGGGATTGCTGGGTCAAATGATACTTCTGTTTTAAGTTCTTTGAGGAATTACAGAATAGTTTTGCACAATGGCTGTCACATTCCCACCTCAGTGTATACATATTCCCTTTCTCTGTAACCTCACTAGCATAGACTTTTCAGAATTAGTGGCTTATGTTCCATAGAAATTCCTTTGGGATTTGATTGGAATATCATCGAATTTATAGGTAAGTTTGGAGAGAAGTGATATTTATAATACTGGTTTTCTCTCTGTGAACAAGATTTATCTCCATGTGATTCATGATTTACTCTCTATACACCTATTCTTCAGGTGGTCTTATTCAACCCATTTGTATACTGATGGTTTCCGAATTTTTATCTCCAGCTCCCACCTTGTTGTCTGAACTTTGGGCTTATAGATCCAGCAGCTGACTTGTGATCTCAGCTTGGATGTCTATTACACATCTCAAACTTAACATGTGTTTTAAAAATGTATGATTTCCTCCCAATAAGCTACTATTGCTTATCATTGAAAGGGAACTTCATTCAGTTGCTTAGGCCAAAAGTTTTGGCTCAGTATTTTCACACTGCACATTTTAAGTCTGTCAGCTAAATGTGTTGGCTCCATCTTTATGATCTATTCTGCTATAGACTAAATGTTGGTGTCCCCCTACAAATTCATATGTTGAAATTTTAACCCTCAATTCGATAACATTAGGACGTGGGGCCTTTGGGAGGTGTTTAGGGTGTGAGGGTGCCGCCCACAGGAATGAGGTAAGTGTCCTTACAAGAGGTCCCAGAGACTCCCTTGTTCCTTCTACTATGTGAGGACATGGTGAGAAGACAATTATTTAATTAACAATTAATTCACGACCGTCTTCTGGTTTTTCCTGTGTCTAAAAGACATTTAGTTTGAACATTTTCAGTGTAAACATCAGGACTGGTTGAAGGACTGGCCTACAAATAATCCATTTTTCCAACATTAGGCTCTGTCTGTGATTTAGGTCTTTAGAGCTTGAATGAGCAGCCCGTTTAGTATCCTTGTCTGGTTTTCACCTCCCGGACGTTAAGTCATGCTCTCTGTTCTTCTATTGGCCCATCACAGCGTTACTGGGTATTGTGGGCTCTTATTTGCAGCTCTGTGTTCCCGGAGGAAGAATTCAGCCGCACATATATTTAGAACATTAGCTCTGCTGGAAAAGCATCCCTGCTGCTTGCATCGAGTCCCTGCTGTTCTCAATTCTCCTCTTTACGTTTTAATTATATGTGCTCTTTCAATGATGCTTGTAACTTCTCTTAAAGGTTGTTCTGACACACTATTTGAAAACATTTATGTAGATTTAGTGTTTTTCCCTTCCCCATTAGGAGCAAACAACTGCTTTTGTCAATAGGCAGCTATAATGCATTTTGAAAATGTTCCCACCCTACCCCTAGTCTTCCACAAAATATGGATCTATCCACTTAGAGATAGTGCAAGATAATGTATAATGCTGCACACACATGTACAAAAACAAATATTCACATGTATAGTAGTATTCGTACAGCACAGAATGTAAAAAAAGGAACAGAAACATCTTCCATAATTCTGTCACCAAAATACAATCACTGTTAACTTTCAACTATATTATTTTCTGTATTTATAGAAAGTTCTTATTTTTAATACACTTTCTATTATGTTGTATATTCAAATTTGCATCCACTTTTTAAAACTTTTATTTTTAATTCATAAATAGTAATCGTTTATATTTATGGGGTATAATGTTGTGTTTTGATGCATATATACACTATAGAATGTTGAAAACAGTTAATTAATACATCTATCACCTGACCTGTTTTTTAATTTAACATTGCCATAAGCTTTTTCATGTTGTGACTGTATAGACACTATGTTTCATGGTTTCGAAGTATTTCAGTAGTTGGGATCCAAAAGCTGTGCTAGAGAATGTCCCTGTGGTAGCAGGCAAAAATGGGCATCTCTCATGATGAAGTCTGTTTTCTCACTCTTGAATCTGGGCTGGATTGTGAATAACATTGAATTTATAGGTAAGTCTGGAGAGAAGTGACGTTTGTAACACTGGTTTTCTCTCTGTGAACAAGATTTATCTCCATGTGATTCATGATTTACTCTCTATACACCTATTCTTCAGGTGGTCTCATTCAACCCATTTATATACTGATGGTTTCTAAATTTTTATCTCCAGCTCCCACCTTGTTGTCTGAACTTTGGGCTTGTAGATCCAGCAACTGACTTGTGATCTCAGCTTGGATGTCTATTACACATCTCAAACTTAACATGTCTTTTAAAAAGTATGATTTCCTCCCAAGAAGCTATTATTGCTTATTTTATCAGCTTTGGCTGATATAACGTGGCTGGAATGATATTTTGTGAGTTCTGAGGTTGGGCCTACAGAGCCTTTGCACCTTTCCACACTCATAATTTTGTGCCAACCTAACCTGTTGGAGAATGAAGACCCTGTGGAGAGAAGCCCCAGACCTCCCAGTCTTCCCAACAACACATCAGATATGACAAGCAAAGCGACCAAGAAAGCCAAATTCAAAGGATGCCAGAAGAACTGCCCTGCAAAGCCCAGCCCAAATTATCAACCTGCAGAATAAATGGTTATTGTTTTAAGCCACTAAACTTTGGAATTGTTTATTATGCAGCAAGAACTAATAGGTCACCCATACCATTAACTTCACCAACCAACTCTTTTGTTTAATTAAGTTGTTTTGTCATTTTGTTAATATCAGCAATAATCTGATGAACATCTTTGAATACAAGTCTTGGTGCACATCTCTAACTGTTCATTTCCTTAATATAATTACCTATGGTTAGCACTAATGAGGAAAGAGGAAAGAATTATTGGAAGGATCTTGGTAAATGATGCTTGTTTCCCAAAACAGTTGTAATGATTTATATTCCCACAATCATAATATGACATTGCCTACTTCATTATGGGAATTATGACAAGATATTTATTAAAAATGAAACTACTTGATAAGATATACATGTACTTATTAGTTTAGATTAGAAATTGCATTTGGATGGCTGGCCATGTTCACCTATATGTACACATTTTCTATCCACCATGTGGAGTTTATGAACAACCAAATGGACCATTATTTACACAGTTCAGCCTCAGGTGTAGCAAGGGCAAGAACAGCTGACTCTGGGAAGGTTTTTCAAGGTTGACACTTGACAGACATTTAGAGACTAGCGTCCTCCAGGAACTCTGGGGAAGCCAGAATTTATGTAATTGAACTGGATGGTTTTTCAGTCTTCGTGCTCCACTTCTTTAATTCTCACTCACTTGCCGGATCACTATCCCCACCCTTTTCTCCACCTGTATCTCATTGTCATCCTCACACTTCTCTTCATTCTCTTCAACATGAGCTCATTTTCTTACCTTCTTTCTTTTCCTCGCCCTCACCCTTGTTGTCATGAGAATCATCATCACTACTTTATCATTTCCCTCTTCACAAGAGTCTTCACACACCACTTTTGCTTTTGCCTAGAATAAGTCACCTTCTTTAATGTTTTTCTGATGCTGTAACTCACATGGTGAGAAAGATGTGCTCCCTTGAAGATAGAAGCATTCCTGAAAATGTCTAGTTTTTTCATTGCCATAGAGATGACCAAATTATTTATTAAACAAATGCAAAATTGGATTTATTAAACAAATGCAAAATTGATGATCATCTAAAAATTAGTATTCTAATTCAGCACATGAATAGAGTTGAAGATATCATAAAATAGGATAATCATCTCAATAAATGCAGAAAATGTGATACATAATAATGAGTATTTGCTTACTATTTAAAAAAAATCTTTATGTGCTGGTAATGAAAGGGAATTTCCTTAATCTTATAAAGATAAATTTTTAAAAACTGTGGTAAACATGGCCTTTTGGCTAAGATCAAGTGCACTTAAATGAAAATATCACTGAAATAGCAAAATGTTGGAATATTTTTTTCTGTGATTAAGACTAAGACAAGAATCCTCACTTTACCACTTCTAGTTAGCATTGTAGTAGAGGTCCTAGCCTGTGCAGTGAGGAAAATAAGAAACAATATGTGATCTTTAGAAAGGAAGAAAAAAATTAAATACTGGTATATGATATAAATATATAGAAAATATAACAGAATCTAGTCAAATCATTAGTGTTAACAACTGTGTTTAACAAGTTTGGTTGATATTAAGATAGGGTCAATCAAAAATAAATTATTTCTGTATATAAGAAATAAGCAAAACATGAAGTTTAAAAGAAATATGTAAAATCATGAAAGCAACAAGTGCAGTCAGTTTCGTATCCATGGTTTCTGAATCTGTGGATTCAACCAGCTGTGGATCAAAATATCAAAATACTCAGAAAAATATTCCACAAAGTTCCAAAAAGCAAAACTTGAATTTCCCACATGCTGAGTACTACATTGAATCCACGAGAATAAAGTGATGTGTAGGCACTGTATTAGGTATTGTAAGTAATCTGGAGGTGATATAAAGTATATGGGTGGGTGTGCATAGGTTATATGGAAATACAGCACCATTTTATATAAGGGGCTTGAGCATCTGTGGATTTTGGTATCCATGGGTGGGGAGCGGGTCCTGAAACAAATCCCCCATGAATACCAAGGAATGACTGTACTTAATAATAATTCTAATAAAGTAGGCACAATAATTCTACCCAGTAATCTGTGAAATATGTTTGAGAAAGAACCAAGAAGTAAACAGATCAATAGATGTTTAACTTTCTATATTAGAATATTCAGTATCAAAGGATGCAATTGTCCCCATTATTATCTATAGAGTCAATGAAATGGAATAAAAATCCCAACAGCTGTTTTTAAATGGAACTTAGCAAGCTAATTTTAATTTTTTTTTATGGAAAGAAAGACAATCAGTAGTAGCCAAGGCCTCTTAAAGAAAGGGGAAGTGGGAGAACTTCATCTACTGGTCAATTCCAGGCAACAGTGTGGATGAATCTCATCAACATAGTGGTGAGCAAAGGAAGCCAGGCTCAAAAGATACCATGCTGTGTACGTACACATCTCAAAACAAAAAGCAAAAAAGTGATTACTATAAAATCTGGAATAGTTTTATCAGTGCATGGAGCTTCTGAGACTTCTGAGGTCCTGGAAACTTTTGTATTTTTTAAGACTGGGAGAGGATTATAAGGGTGCTCGCTTCATTACTTACTGGTCTATTATGTTTCTAAATATAATATTTCACAATTAAAAAATCTAAATACAAATTGGAGGAAAAAAATAGTAATTTCACTAGGTTTCTACAATTGTTTCCTAGGGCTTGTGTAACAAAGCTTCACAACTTGAGTGGCATAGAACATCAGAAATGTGTTGTCTCTCAGTTCTGGGTTCCAGAAGTCCAACATCAACATGATGGCAGGGCTCTGCTTGCTCCAAAGACTCTAGTGGAGGATCCTTTCCCACTTCCTCCAGTTTCTGGATAAGCAAGTGTTCTTTGGGTTGTGGTAGCGTCACCTCCATTTCTGCCTCCATCATTCCGTGGCCATCTTTTCTCTGTGCCTCTGTCTTCAGAAGGCCTTCTCCTCTGTGTGTCTGTGTCCTGACCTCCTCTTAGAAGGACACCAATCATGTTGGATCAGGGCACATTCTAACAATCTCACGTTTACTTGATTACATCTGCAGAAACTCTATTTATTTCCAAACGAGATCACATTCACAGGTTGTGGGGCTTTAGACTTCAACATATCTGTTTTGAGGAACACAATCCAACCCATAAGAATCCCCCTCTAAGGGAATAGGTTGAGATGGAAGCACTGCTGTTTCCTAGCACAGTGTGTCTTGGAGAAAGTCACTTTCAATGTGCCGCTTCCTTACCTGCAAAATGAGTTGAGTAACTGTGCCTGCCTCTGGGGAAAGGGTTTTATTCCTTTATGTTGAAATAGATGCCACCATCTCTCAGGATTTATCTTGTCTTTGTAAAGTGACAAGAACTTTTACATGTAAGTGTACTTTTTTTCCCCAACATTTATTTTAAATTCAGGGGGCCCATATGCAGATTTGTTACATAGGTAAATTGTCTGCCACTAATGTTTGGCATATGAATGACCCCATCACCCAGGTAGTAAGCATGGCACCCAGTAGGTGGTTTTCAACCCTCAGACTTCTCCTCCCCTCCCCTTTCTAGTAGTCCCCAGCACACGGTGTCTATTGTTCCCATCTGCGTGTACTCAATGTTTAGCTCCCACTTATAAGTATTTGGTTTTCTGTTCCAGTATTAATTCGCTTAGGAGTATAGATTCCAGCTGCATCCACATTGCTGCAAAGGACATGATTTTGTTCTTTTTTATGGTTGCATAGTATGCCACAGTATATATGTAACACATTTTCTTTATCCAGTCCACTGATGATGAGCATCTAGGTTGACTTCATGTCTTTGCTGTTGTGAATAATGCTGTGATGAACATACAAGTGCATGTGTATTTTTGATAGAATTATCTATTTTTTTGTGGGATTGAAGACACTAAATGCTCCAAATATTAGTAAACAAATCAATGACAAATACAACAAATAAAGTTGTATCTACCCAATAATGGGATTGCTGAGTCAAATGGTAGCTCTGTTTTAAATTCTTTGAGAAATCTCCAAACTGCATTTCACAGTAGCTGAACTAATTTACATTTTCATCAACAGTGTGTAAACATTTTATTTTCTCTGTAACCTCGGTGACACTGTTATTTTTTGTCTTTTTTGATAATAGCCATTCTGACTGGTGTGAGATGGAAACTCATTGTGGTTTTGATTCACATTTTTCTATTAGTGATGTTGAACATTTTTCCATATGTCTGTTGGCCATATGTATGTCTTCTTTCATATGTATGTCCTTTGCCTATTTTTAATGGGGTTATTTGTCTTTTTGCTTATTGAATTGTTTGCACTCCTTATAGATTCTGGATATTGGATCTTAATCAATGCATAGTTTGCAAATATTTCCTCCCATTCTGTGGGTTTTCTGTTTAATCTGTTGACAGTTTCTTTGGCTGTGCAGAAGCTTTTTAGTTGAATTACATTCCCCTTGTCAGTTTTTGTTTTTGTTGCAATTGCTTTTGGCAATTTAGTCATAAAATCTTTGCCAAGGCTAACGTCCAGAATGGTATTTCCTAGGTTTTCTTCTAGGATTTTTGCAGCTTTGAGTTTTACATTTAATTCATCTTGAGTTGATTTTTGTGTATGGTGAAAGGTAGGTGTCCAGCTCCACTTTTCTGCATATGGCTAGCCAGTTATTCCAGCACTATTTATTGAATAGGGAGTCTTCTTCCACATTGCTTGTTATTGTTGAGTGGTCTTTGATTCAGTAGCAATTCAGCCCAATTTTATCCAGTTCAATGTATATGAAAAATGATGTTTCATTCTCAACACCAAATTAATTGTCATAAGACTGAATTTGTCATTACATGGGCTGTCTTCTGGTGTTCCTCTAAGGTTTCAGCCCCTTCCACTAATGTTGCCCACTTTTCTCTTCTCCCTGCCATGGTTTTAAGCTATCCTGTACTAAAAAACACAGATTTAGGGCAATTTGTTTTGGCAGGCCCAGAAAACTTGGGAAACACAAGTTTCCTGGGGCTTTCACAACAAATTGCCACAAAATTCATGGTTTAAAATGACAGAAATTTATCTTCTTACTGTTCTGGAGGTCATAAATTCAAAATCATGGTGTCAGCAGGGCCACACTCCCTCTAGAGGTTCTAGGGAAGAAAATCTCCTGGCCTCCTCCAGGTCTGGTAGCTCCTGGCATTCCTTGGCTTGTGGCCACATCAATCCAATCTCTGTCTGTGGGTATTAGGACTTGGAAATATCATTCTGGGGGACACAATTGTACTGACTGCAAGGGGAAAGATTCTGCCGGGGATTTCCATGACCTTGAATCATCTGGTGGGAGGTAATGCAGCTCTTGCAGGTCTGGAGGGAACTGTCCTATCTCAGAGGCAGAAACAATAGCAGTGAGCAGAGCCTGAAAACAGCCAGGACACAGGGTCCCCCAGATGCAATTTAACTTCTATTGGGTCTTTTTCACTGAATTAAGGGAACAACCATTTGAGACTCATAGTTTATGATTTGCTCTTTCGATGATATAATTCCCTTTCCACAATCCCTATTTTTTATTAAATGCAGAGTCTTCATAGACCTTTAGTGTGCTATAGAGGCAATAAGGTAAAGTCGCCTGTGGCTCCCTGACCTTTGCTCCTCCACAGTCTGTTGAGGGGGCTGTGGCCTAGGGCCCTTGGTCTTCTCCAATTGTGAAATGGTTCTGGCCAGCCTGGGGCTGAAAGCCATTGAATGGATGTGTGCACTGAAGGGAGGATCATCAGCCCAATGTATATAGCCTTGAAAACATACCTGAGTACACCTGCAATCCAGACCATTCCTAAAGGTGAAGAGGTCTGATGAGCACATCTGAAGAGATGCTAGCCACACGATTTTGAGCTCAGTCGGTCATGGGCTGCTGTATGCAGAGGTCATGCACTTCCTAGAACATAGGAGGGATCTTCGGCACAGAACTAAACGTCATCAGCGGCATCACTGAATCTATTCACTGATGACAACAATGATGACAGTTTTCAGTGCATGAGGATTCGTACAGACGAGGCTGATGGCAACAAGGCAATTCTATAGTGTAAGGGTGATTTGTTGTATTTGTCATTTACTTGTTTACCAATATTTAGAGCCTTTTAGTGCCTTCAAGTGTATTTTAGAAATCTGATGTTCATAATATGGGTGCCTATCCAGCAGTCCCAGGCCTATGATCTGGGGGTCTCAATCCACCTTCACCTTGATCTCTCCTCCATTACCTCACATCCATTCTCTCTTGGTCCATAATCTCTTTGTCCACTTGTGCCCCTTTTCAGGCCACCTGGCCTCTGCTGAAAGCATCATGGTCTTTTTGTCCCACAGGAAGCTTCACACATCCTTCCCCTCCAGCCCCCTATTTGCCTTTCCTGTCCAGAAATTTTGGGCAACAAAGTGCAGGGTGGGACACATGCGCTCTGCTGCTGCTCCTTGAAGCAGCACCTTGCCGGGTGCTGCATCTCCTTTAAGCAGACTTGACAGTGTTTGATTCACCTTTAAACATCTCAGCTCCACCCAGAGCTGCATCTACTGAGTGATAAATATAGAACCACGCTGCACAGCTAAGCTGAATTGGCCTTTTCTATAAAAGTAATGACTTTAGTCTACTGGGAAATATTCTGAAGGTTAATATTCCAGAGTGCAAGAGAGAAAATGAACAAAGAATTGCTTCCAGTCAGCTCAAATACATAATGATTTTATGATGTTTCCTAATTACATTTTTTATTGAAAAATATATCTAGATGTTCACTTCTCCAAGGGCACAGCCACAGAGCACTACGTGATTCGGAGCTTTTCAGGTTGAGAATTTCGTCATTTAAAAATAAAACACGTTTACTTTCTTACTTCTTTTTAGAAATTTAACTTTTTAAATAAAAATAATGGGATGCTAACACAGTTTACAATACATATTAATTAAATCATTATTTTGCATTATTTGCTTTTTGATAACTTATGTCAAGAATTACTCAAATTCACATTAATATAATCCACACTTAGACATTTCTACATTAGTAAGAGTGACAGTATTTTTAAATGCAGATGAGTCAAAACAGAGCAATGTGAAAAAGAAGTCATGGGGACTTTCCTCCACCAGGATTTTGTTCTAGGAAATAAAATTCCAAATGCCATGTACTTAAAAAAAATTGCTGTATTACATAGCCTTTTCAGATGGTAGAAAATTCATTTTCAACAAATTTTCTGGCTAAGTGGCTAAAATGATTTGCTTTTTTAACCATCTTTACCTAGTTGGGCTTAGCTGCTTTTTTCAGAAAAAAAAGAGAGAAATATAAGTATAACAAAAAAAGGCGCATTTGAACCTTAGAAAAAGAATTTGAGCAAATAATAAACCTCAAAGTAAAATTAAGTATTCTGTTTTGTTGTTTCATAACTTCCAGCTGTCTAGAATTATTACATTATTACCCAAGAAAAAATATTTTGGCTATTAAAATAATTATTACATTATTATTTCCAACTTTGGAAATTGAAATTTGCAAAAATATTTCCCCAAGGAAGTCCTATTTATTAATTAATTGTTGGAGAATTTTTGTTCAAATTGAGGTATTGCTACCAACTGGATTTTTATGAGGCTCCCCTTTTCTCTTTTAGTGTTAGCATTGTCTATCTAGCAAGGGCAAGCACACAGTAGGCATTTGGCAAATGTAGGTTTCTGTGAAAAACACAAAATAATCGATACAAAATAGACCCTCAACAATAGTGAATGCATATTTACTATTCATCCAGCAATACATTAAGTCTTGTCCATTGAGCAGATGGGAAATGGACAAGTACTAATTCAGAACAATAACGCTCATAGCTCTGAGATGTGCTTAATTGGAAACAAGGAGTATGGGATGTTTCAGCAGGTTATGTTCCTGGATGGATTTTTTTTCCAATGTAAGTGTCATCAGGACTATAATTGTTGCATCTGTTTTTAACGTAACACACTAAAATGAAAAACCTGTTTCACACTGTAAAACATTTTAAAAAGTGAGCCTTTCTCATTCATTAAAGTGTTGCATCGTATTTCATTGAATGCTATCATCTGCTAAACCAGGGAGATGTTGATGAATATGGAATGATTTCTTGTCTTTGCCACTCCTGGAAATGCCCCAGTGTGGGTCCTTGGGCCGTATCCCTTCATATATGTGTGAGCATGTCCACAGGATGACCTTTTGTGACAGCTTTCTAAAGTCTGATTCTTTAGAAATTTTGTCATATTCTTCTTCAAGAATGGCATTAAAGAATGCTTCAACTAGCAACATATACTAATAGATTTCTCTATACTTTTGCCAACATTTATCAGATTGAAACACATTTTTTGATAATCTAATACTTGAAAATGGTGTCCCAAGTGAGGTTGAGTTTTAAAGAATATATTTCAAAATATTTCTTCACATCTTTTGCCCATTTTTCTATCGGATTGTTTTTTGTTCTTGCTGATTTGTAAATGCTCTGTGCTTTAAATATATCAGCTTTGTGTGTGACATATGCTATAAATATCTTTTTAGTTGAATTTTTTTAACTTTATTTCTGGCATTTATTTTTGTCATGAAGTAAATTTTAACTTTTCATGTTGTCTATTATAACATTTGTCAGACTTGAGTTTTTAATCTTGCTTAAAATCCTCCTCAACTTCAGTTTAGAAAAATTTCTGTGTTCTCTTAGTACTTTTTAAGGTTTATTAATTAATTAATTTATTTTTGAGACAAAGTTTTGCTCTTGTTGCCCAGACTGGAGTGCAGTGGGACAATCTCGGCTCACTGCAACCTCTGTCTCCTGGGTTCAAGTGATTCTCCTCCCTCAGGTTCCCAAGTAGCTGGGATTACAGGCATGCATCACCACGCCTGGCTATTTTTTTGTATTTAGTGGAGATGGGAGTTCACCATGTTGGTCAGCCTGGTCTCAAACTCTTAACCTCAGGTGATCCACCTGCTTCAGCCTACCAAAGTGGTGGAATTACAGTCATGAGCCGCCATGCCCAGCCTTAAGGTTTAGTTTCTTAAATTGTCTTTTTATATTTGTCTGGGTTTATTTTGATATAAGCAATAACATGTGAATCCAAATTTATCATTTTTCTGAGATGCTGGCTAGACACTACACGTGCATATGGATTTGTGTATATATGTGTTAAATATAGTTGTGCAGCATCACATGTTTAAATAGGTGGAGGAAATACATAGGACTAACAGAGTCATTTTTTTTTTCAAAGAATACAAATAAGTCTTCTGAAATATTTAGAATTTCAGAATTATTAAACCTACAGGAAAGAAATATAGAGATAGGATGATGTTATGGACTAAATGTTTATATATTCCCACAAATTTCTACATTGAAACCCTAATCCCCAATGTGATGATATTTAAAGATGGGCCTTTAGAGGTTAATTAGGGTTAGATGAGGCCATGGGGGTAGAGCTCTGCTCTGGCAGAATTACGGGGCTCCTGTGAAAAGAGACACCAGAGAGCTTGATCTCCTGATCTGTGCCTACATGCACAGAGAAAAGGCCACGTCAGCACTCACCAGAAACCAACCCTACTGGTGCTCTGATCTTGAACATCCAGCCCCCAGAACTGTGAGAAGGCAAATTTCTGTGGTTTAAGCCACCCAGTCCTGTGTATTTCCTCCATCTGTACTTTGTTATGCTGGGCTAAGAAATCTAAGACAGATATTTATTTACCAGTTAAAGTAAGTCCAAATAATGTTTAAATTAAAACAGAAGAAACACAGATTCAACTTAGGGGGAACTTTCTGACAATTAGTTGACCAAAATACTAGAATAAGAATACCTGAAGATCATGAGGTGATCTGAAGATCATGGGGTGAGGGAGAAGCTGGGGGAGACAAACCTGCCAGATCCTTTCTCTCCGGGGAAGTTAAAACATGCCCCTCTTTGCAGGCGAAGGATTTGCCTATCACGATTGTTTTCTACTCACAGAATTGGGTATCAGGTGATGTCAATTTTAAAGTTGTTATTTAGTGTTTCTACATGAAGCTATTGACAGATTGATATATAACTACCTTTTATTTCAGGATTTAATATTTGAGGAAAAAATGTATGGACATTTTTCAGGGAGGTAGACTCTCCTTCAATGTGTTCAAATTCTTTCAATGAAACAAATTTTCATTGAATTTTGCCAAGAAAAAGGCATTTTAAAAATACCTGATTTCTGCCCATATTGCTTGAATATTGAGAAACAAAACTGGACTCTATGCCAAAATCTTCATAGATAGCTACAGCCTAAATATCTCACCTTTGATTACATGACAATTCAACAGCTACAGCCTAAATAGCTCACCTTTGATTACGTGACAATTCAATGGCAGGATTGGTCCTAAACTCACCACCTGTTTTAGCTTTGCCCACAAGCACCAAGCCTTTCTTCTTATAGGAAAAGAGATATTCAAAAGGGGCTAATTCAAAAAATAATTTTGAGATACATTAATGCCATTTTTTTTTTTCCAGGCAGAGTTTCACTCTTGTCACCCAGGCTGGAGTGCAGTGACATGATCTTGGCTCACTGCAATTTCCACCTCCTGGGTTCAAGCGATTCTCCTGCCTCAGCCTCCTGAGTAGCTGGGATTACAGGCATCCGCCACCATGCCCGGCTAATTTTTTGTATTTTTAGTAGAGATGAGGGTGTGCAGGGGTTTTGACATATTGAGCAGGCTAGTCTCAAACTTCTGACTTCAGGTGATCCCCCCGCCTCGGCCTCCCAAAGTATTGGGATTACAGGCATGAGCCACCATGCCTGGCCAATGCCATTTTTAAAGAGAGATATTAATTTTTTTATCTTGCATAGACTCCTCCGTTTCCTCAGTAGATTTAGGGCTCAGGGAACTTATTAAGGAATCAGTTAGTGCCTTATTGCTATGCTGAGGGCTGAAAGATGCTGTTCCAGCACTGGGAAACTTTTTGTTTCTCTCAAGTGCCCATACGCTTTCAGGTATGACTAGGCGAACCTTTGATTTATAGGTGTGAACACACAGAAAATCATTTTTGAGGTAGCCAGGAAAGGAAAAAAAGGTTCAGAAAATCTACAGCATTAGAAACCATAGCTGAGAAAAAAAATCTGAGCAGAAATTATTGTGAAATATTATTCCTTCAATTCTCGGCAGCTAGAAGGAAAAGGTACCTGGAGTCCTAGCTGGATGTTACTTTGTGATAAGCCTCTGAGTATACAGGTTGGCCTTTCAGATTCTAACACAGGTACAAAATTATGTGGATTCAAACCTCTGGCTCATACCAATGAGCATATATAACCAACAGTGGCTGTTGGCTGTCAATGTCCTAAGCAGGAAGCCTGCCAAAAAAACTCCATTCTGGCCACACAGCCACCATCCATCAGGGTCACCCAGAATCACCAATGCTGGTTGAGGTCCCTCTTATATCTAGTCAGGTAACCCCATTACAAAGCACTGGTGACTTGGAATCTAGGGTGATTCAAAAGACCAGGCTGATCACCAGCCTCCAGCAGGTCAACTAAGTTAACTGCTGAGCACCTGAGTGCACCACTGAAGAAGAAACTGGGGATAGAATTGTAACTACTGCACCAAGGGACACCGTAAGAAATGCACAAATGATGAAGACACCAAGGTGTGATTCTTTTCTGTGCACACCACTCGGCTATTCTAATTCCCAATGCTTCTCTTCTCATTACTGCTCTTTCCATGCCGCTGAGGCACCTTATAAATCACTTGCAGTTGCAGAGCGCAAAAGTTCCAATCCACCAATGTTTAAAAATTGGGGCATTTTTTCCTCAAAGCCAATGCCAATGGCATTCTTTGGAAAAGTGTCCTTCTCTAGCATTCTGAATCATGCACTGGTATGTTGTGGCTATGTATTTCAGGGTAGTTATGTATTGTGAGTAGGCCAATCATGTGGGAAATATTTTATTCATATGAGGCATCCTCTTGGCAAGGCAGATAAAGCTGAGCAAATGGGCATTCCTGACAGCCATGGAAGCCCAGGCCCTGGAACGTGGGACTACAAGCAAGTCAGAATCTAAGCAGCTCCAGCGACCACAGACACTACAGCTCATCCATGTTTGTTCTAATTTTCTGTTTATCTCTCTGTCCTCACTCCTCTGTGTTTGGCTTATAAAAGAAAAATTGTGCTGAACCAGTTAAGCAGGCAAGGAAGACTTTATTCAAGATGATTGCAACAGGAGAGAGATTCAACACTGTGGAAACAGAGGAGAGGGTTAAGCGCTGAGATGGGCTAGTGGAGAACTCAGGGTTGTTGGGAAATAAGTGGATCAGTGAAATTTGACCATCTGTGTTTGCTAGTTGATGCTTATCAAATTTAGCCTCCTGCTTTTTCAGAGAAACTGGGAGATAGGGGTGATGATATCTTCCTTGATGATTACAATTCAAAATGATGAGTTGCAGGTCCTTGAGAAAGACAGAAATGGGTTGCAAAACTGGCAAGAGGCTGGGCGAAAACTTACATCTCAAAGGAGTAGAGAAAGGATTTATAATTGCAAGTTTTCTCAAGAAAATGCTCAAAGAAAAGGGAGGTGTATTAGTCCGTTTTCACACTGCTGATAAAGACATATCCAAGACTGGGCGACTTACAAGAGAAAGAGATTTAATTGGACTTACAGGTCCATGTGACTGTGGAAGCCTCATAGTCATGGCGGAAGGCAAAGAGGAGCAAGTCCCATCTTACATGGATGGCAGCAGGCAAAAAGAGCTTTTGCAGGAAAATTCCCTTTTATAATAACCATCAAATCTCATGAGACTTACTCACTATAGTGAGAACAGCATGGGAAAGACCTGCCCCTGTGATTCAATTACCTCTCACCAGGTCCCTCCCACAACAGGTGGGAATTTAAGATGAGATTTGTGTGGGGACATAGCCAAACCATATCAGGAGGCAAGAAGCCTGGAGTCAAGAGGAAACCTGTCAAAAGTTTAGTCAAGCTGAGGGGAATGGTAATGCAGTCTTGGTCAATCTTCCCCATTTTACGTCTAGTAACAATGGACTGACTTTTCTTCCTCTCACAGCTCACTGGTCATGGACCAAATATCCCATGTTCATCAACCTTTCAGCATCAGTTTCTGCTGTGAGGCCAAGGCAGCACTGTGTCACAGCGATTTCCTGCCAGCTGGCCTCAGGATTCTTAGGCTTCACCCACTTTCTGTTTCTTTTTTACATTAATTTAAATTATTTTGCTTATTCTTTAGCCATCTGGAATAAACATAGACCTAAGTATATCTTCACTAATTACCAATTTTTCTTTCTTGTATAGATTGTAGTGAATGTTTATTAACTACAAATTGAGTTATTGGGTATCTTTTTATTTTTGTGCAGTTATCAATCACTGTCTACCTATAGATAAACTAAATTTTTTCAATAAAACTTTTTCTTTTCTTACTAAGTTCTCTATATAACACACCATCATCTTTTCCACTTAAAATTTAATTTTAAAGCCAATATTCATTTATTCAAAGATAAGGTCATCCATCACTCCCATAATCTTCTGGAAAGATAAGAGTAATAAAAAGAAAAGGTGATATGTCATATTTCCTTGACAAAGCCATAAGTTATAAGAATTCACATGCTTGGGTCTATCTTTGGCAACAGAGCTAACAAAGGTATTATAAGTTATATATATTTATGTGTGCCCTCTGGTTAGAATTACTTTACCAAGTAGTATGGCTTCAGAGATGCAAGGAATTTACTCCAGCAAGGTGGAAATGGAATGCTTTATTACAGTTTGGAAAAGACAGTGTCTGCTAGGAGGATTAGGTTCAGCTGCAAATTATAAAAATTCAAGCAAAGTAATAATACAACTGTGGCTTAAACAAGATTTTTAATTTAAACCATTTCTGTCTTGCATGAAGAAGATGCAATGTAAGTAGACGCAGACTGCCAGCCTCTCTGTGGTCATCGGGGACCCAGACCTTTCCTCCTTGGTGATTATTCATCCTTGGCTTGTTTGCACACTGCCAGGGTTCCTTCTGCAGGAAGAAGAAAGCAGGTGAAGAAGAGTGAGCCCTTGATTTTAAGAACACTTCCAGGAAGTTGAACAAAGCATTTCTCCCACCTCCTCTTGGCCACAACTTACTCATATGGTCATCCTTAGCTTAAGAGAGGCTGGGAAATGTGGCCTTTAAACTAGGTAGCCACGTACACAGCCAGAAATCTTAATTCTTGTTTTACTAAGGGTAAAGGGGCAGATCAGATATTGGGGAGACCCAGGACTCCCACCACACTGACGTTGTGTCTCTGTGAAGGCCACAGATTGTGTCTTCCTTCTTTGTTTAAATATATATACAAATAATTCCCATATCAAGGCAGGTGCACAATGGTGACAAGACCCATGAAGGAGCTTGGAAGTGTCTATATCATAGCCCATAACAGGATTTCAGTAGTTAACAAAAATAATGTAATTGCTAACCTTTACTGGGCATCTATAATGTGCCAGGAACTGTTCTGAACACCTTACCCTTACTAACTATAATCACATGTAGTTCATTCTCACAAAACACAACTGTGGTAGGGACTTTCAATATCTACTTTTAACAAATGAGGAAACTGAGGCAGTGCACCCTGAAGCACCCCAGCCCTTCAGCTTGCTGATTTCCGCCATCAGCTTCCTCATGGTAGATAACATTAGATATTTTGATTTCACGGTCAATCTCTTTGACTATTTCGCATCAAAATTTTACAGAAGGAGGTGGTGATGCCAACAAAATGTTCTACCATCTTCTTTAGTGTTGGTATCTTCCACTCATGCTCTGAATTGATACCTTGTTTATACCACTGAAGTAAATATTAAACATGAATTTCTAAGAAATCCCACTAAATTCATGTTCAACATAAATCTTTAGTGATATACTGTGTATGTGTATACACATAAACTGAATTTTAACGAAATTTCAATTGCAACCATTCTATCTAATGGTTTGAATTAGTGAGTTGTTTGATAAGACAAAACTCATGTGGGTCACAGAAGAAATTCAAGTGACTGAGTTGATTAAAATTTCCTAATATGATCATAAATATGATTTATAAAGAAGCTCTTCTAGTAAATTTTGAAAACCCTGTTTCTTAACATGATCCTTTTCACTTTTTTCTCTCCTTGATATTACTTATAGAATTGTTAAGACTTCTTCCTAAATGGGAAAGCTTAGTATAAAAATGTAGACCCATAAGTCTTGCCTACTTTTCACTTTTAATCAAGAAGTAATATGCCACCCAAAGGTTTCTGAATTAACCTCAAAGTCACGCCTGCAAATAGTTTACACATTGGGCTTTCTTTACTTATAGATAGGAATTAGATTCTGAAAGCCTTAAAGCTCAGGAAGGAGTTCATACAGATTCTGATTTCTCCTCATTTCTATTTTTCCTTAAATGATTCTAGTGATGTTGTGCCAAAGTGGACTAGATGTCAGATCCAGCCTAGGGAGTTGGTGAACCATTGGCCTCCTGGCTTGTGGTCAGTTCAAATGAGAGTGGTGTTGTGATTTCTGCTATTAACGATCCAGGATTTCTGCAGGGGCTCAGACCCAGGGTACAGGATAGGAGCTTCTCCCCCACCATTGCTGTGGCCCAGAGGCCTCCTTGGGTTTCCATATGTTATAATGCAGCAGATAGTGCCATCTTTGATTGGCAGAGCAATGTAATTAGCAAGGATCCAGGGCACCAGTGAGCATTGCTCCTGCTGACTTGGAAGAATGGGCAGCTTACAGATAAAACATCTGCCGTCCAGAATGTTCTGCTTCCTGTGATGAACAAAAGGAGTAGGCCAAGGTCGTGGGTAGTGTCTAAGAAAAATTGCTCCAGACAAGTTAAATGGGCAAGGAAGACTTTATTCATGACTATTGCCATGGGAGAGATTGAATTCAACTCCATTACAACAAAAGGTGGGAAGGTTTTTAAACTCTCGGGCCAGTCAGTATAAAAGTATTGAGAGTGTACATCAGGAAGAGAGGCTGATTGATGCGATGAGGCCATCTGTGCTTGCTAATTGGTGGTTATTGAAGTTAGGCTCCTGCCCTCCCAGGGAGACTGGAGATAGGAGTCCTATCTCTCTTGCTGGTTACATTTCAAAGGTCTGGCTCCCAGATCCACAAGAAAGACATTTACTGGGCTGTAAAGCTAGCAAGAGACTGGGAGAAGGTTTACATCTGAAAGAGGTAGGAAACAAATGTGTAGGGGCAAGATTTCTAAAGTAAATGCTCTGAGAAAAGAAAAGGGGAGGGCCCTAGAGTCAGGAAGAAACCTGTCTACAGTTTAGTTGAGCTGAGGGGACTGTGAAGTTCATATTGGTTGGTGCACATGGTGCTTCTCCTACCTGGAGAAGCCCACACCATGTCCTCTGATTTCCTCACTCTTTCTCTTCTAGCAAATACAAATACTAACTCCATGCCTGTCTCACTACCTCAGGAAATCTTCCTGCAGTTCCACCACTACCTCCAAGCGTGCCCCTAGTAATCAGGGCATATTACACCTCTTCCTTTGCTGTCCGTCCTCATCTGACACGTGTCCTGTGGTTTCTGAATCCCTAGCCTGGTATTCGGATGACAGTAGGAATTCCTTCGGTGCTGAGTGGTTAGTCCACTAATGTATAAACACTAGTTTCATTGAATTGTCTTAAAGCACTTTAATATGGCATGTTTTTAAGAAGCTCATTCATGTGCAAATATTTTTGCAGGGAATGTCATTTGTAATTCTTTACCTTGAGTGCACATAAAGCAAACAATGTTATGGCCATATGGTGATCATATGGTATTTCTCCAGAATTTAAAAACCCTTCCTAAAAGATATTATGAGTGTCCATCACATTAAATTTATATAAACATCCCACATTGCCTCATTTGATTTTTACGAGTAGTCCATGTAGTAAAGTCACAGGACATTTTATCCCCATTTTAAGGTTACAGTATTCGCAAGTGACTGAGCCAGATGTTCACTCCAGAGCACGATTTCTTTCACCACCCACCTCCAGCCCCTTCCTCCACTCCCACCCCACCCCACCACTCCTTCCAACAAAGGTCCCTCCTTCCCACCAACTACCAAACACAGTCCATCCTCAGCGAATATGGTGTGAACTGTTTTCTGATTCTGAATTTTCTGACATAATAACATGTATTTTTTTTTTTTAACAAATCAAGAAATGAATCATCTGGAAGTAAAGACTTGAATTCACACTTTGGGTAATTTAGACACCTAGTCTAGTGCTTATTACTTGAGGATAGATTCTTAAATGAATCATTGGCTTTTAAAAGGATATCGAGGCTCACTAGTGCCAGTCTTTATCCATAGTCTTTCCCTTTCTTTTCTCATTTTACTTTGTCAGAGAAGCAGGAAATTTCTGCCAATGAGAGGAAGTGTGGGCAGAGGAAATTTCTGCTCCTTATGCTAAAATAATAAGAATATTATAATAATGAAGATAATGAGATGATTATCCAAAATAATCTTTGATGGGAAAAAAATGAGGAACAGTAGAGGTAAGTGATCTGAACAATACATAGTAATGTAGACCCATAAGGCATTTCTAGAAATTATATTCCAGTAAATTTCCTGACATTGATAAAGCTTCAAGAAGCATAGAACCTGCTCGATTTTTCTCAAAGAAGTCGTTACTACATTTACAGTTGATATTTTTTCCTTAATATAAGGAGCCAGAACTGGTACTTCATATACTTACCAGCACATAGTCTGTCTGTGTAAATGTTTGCTTATGGGAGAAAGGAAGGAGACAGGAAAGGATTGAATAATGAAGTGGGGACCCTGCATTCCATGAGGCAGAGTCACTGCCAGTCCCCAGCTCTTCCCCTCCACGGCTGCAAGGCTGCCCTCTCCGCTCTGCAATGGCCACTTCTATTCCTCTGGGTTGAATGAGGAAAGTAGCAGGAGAGGTCAGATGATTTAGATTTCTTCTTCAGATCAGCTATTTACCACTTTGCAAAGCTTAGAGGAGCTGAATTTGAAGGGCTGAGGACCAAAACTTGGCTCATTTGATGTGAGCCTCAGAGCAACTCAGGCAGTGGAAGGAGGCATGGACCAGGAGCGAGGTCCAGACCAACTTTCCTGAATGAACAGGGCTGGGCTGAGCTGCCCACACACACAACATACAGTAGAAACGCCCCAGGCATGGGCAAGCAAGGCTCCAAGGGTGTCATCCATGGTGTGCTTGTTACATGCTACCACCCGATGCAGGGACCCAATTATGGTCCCCATTACCTGTGTGAGCAAAGGAAGACTTAGGGCTCAAGCCTACCTGACAGAGGTAGAGACTTCTATTTCTACCTGGGGCTGGAATTAAGTTCTATTTCCAGAGCCTGAGACCCTGATGACTTCTGCTATTGACCATATTGCTCCTCCTTTCACATAAATGTGGCATCGTTTGTGGAGGTCACTCTTGGGAGATCTCTTCCTGCCGTCCCCTGCAGTAGACAGCCTAAGGATGAAACATGACTTGGGAGCCTCATATATCTGTGAAAGAAATCAACAGAACCTGCACTCACCATTCTCCAAGCAACAGGGACTCCAAAGCTGAGGCCCACAAAGATTGAAGGAGAAACCAGAGGGAGGGTTTCCCTAACTTTCTGAGTGTTAAAGCCAGACTGCAGAGCTTTTAAGGTATGGATGAAAGCACTTGTGCAGTGATATTCACTGAAAAAACAAACAGCCTGCTTTCTAAGAAACTTTTCTAATTGAAGCCAATTATCTGCTTCCTTTCAAGTCATTTCAACAAGCACAGAAGTATCATTGCATTGTAGAGGCAGAAATATCACTATACAAAGTTCCAGGTACCTGAGGGTTTGGGCCATGAATACACTTCAAAGACCCATTAGCACCAGGAAAATGTATGCACTTTGGCTAGTGTCTGTGTGTGTTTTTCTCTACTAGGGAGCCAGTCATTATGTAATTAACTTCAAAAAATGTCTATATCAAAAATTTAACCCTAAGTTTGTAATAATAAAAAATAAATAGATAGCTAGGTTAATAAGTCACTAAATAGGACAGGAGAAACTTCTCCCTATAGCAGAAGGCCAATATGCAAATGTAGAAGAAAGGATAAAAAACATCTATATAGCCATCAAGAGACTGATTTCTACATGCATGATTCATCAAAGAGCTTAAGTCAGTGATTCACATTTCATGAGGAAAGAATACATGTCCAGCCTTATGGTGTCTTTACATGGATCAATTACTACTCATATAAAGGGAAAAATGGTCACTCTGCAGAGAATAAACACAGTAGACACCTCTTCAACCAAGTCATCAAAGTGAATGTCACCAACAAGACAACCTGGCCTTTCAGCCTCCTGAAGAGATGTACAAGAAAGACAACTTCACTCCTGCTTCTCACTCAAAATGCTCAGCGCCACCTGAGCATGAAGAAACCTCAGACTGACTCACACTGAGGACTGTTGTGTAAAATCTCTGCTCTGTACTCTTCGAAAAGGTCAATGTCATGGAAGACCAAGAATTAGGAGAAAGTGCTTTAGACTAAAGGAGATCAAGGAGGCAAGATGACTCATACCAAAGTGAGATCCCGGGCTCCACTCAGAACTGGGGAAAACCGCTTCCGCGTACATTCTTAAGACATTTGGTGGAATCTGAATATGGATTATGAATTAAAGTTCTCATGGTTAATTACACTAACCATGATGTGGATATAAATTTTTCTGAATTTGATAATTCCATTATGGTTCTGGAAGTGGTTGCTCTTATTCATCTACACAGAAGTATGTGTATTTGGCCTAAAAGGCAAAAGATCTCTAACTTACTCTCAAGTAGTTTGTCAAACACTAGTAATTATATACTCCCATTATTATTGTTGTTATGATACAAAGAGAAAGAAATCAATGTGACAATATAAACAGTCTATGAATCTAGGCAAATGGGACCCTGGAGCTCATATAGTTGTACTATAATTCCAACTTTTCTGTAAGATTGAAATTTTTCAAATAGATCTTAAAGAAAGTTAAAAATCTTGGACCTGGTCCTTCTCTCCTATTTTACATTTGGGAATTTTAGTCTCATAGCAATTAAGTTAAAGGTGTCATCTGTTAGTGGAAGAAACTGTACTAAAGTCTAGATTTCCTGAGTCCCACAAAAATGTTCTGTCCACTTCCCCAGAAAACTGACATATGTGTATTTTTTTAAAAAATTAATTGAACAACCCAGATCATATTACAGATAGCCAAGAGCTGGCTTTTAATGTTTTTCCTATAAAGTAGATCTTTGTTCTATTTTCATAGACAAAAGTGGGAAGGAGAGCTGGATCAGGTAGAAGCTATTCTTACCTTTTTGCTGTAATAATTAGGAGATGCCAGGCACATTTTATTATCCCCCATTTTTCAGCCTCTGCCAAATATATGTAGAAGCAGACAGAGTTTACATGAAAGTAGCAGGGCTGGAAGTAGAAGAACAAGTCTTTCTTCATTACTGAGCCTGTGACAATAAAAAGAATTTTGCTCCCAATTTTCCACACCCCATCCCAACTGCTGTGTTTGGGGACGTGGAGCATTTTATTTGATAAGCTGTGCCATGGAGCTCCTGACCTCTCTTAGGAGGGATGAAAGGGCCATGGATTTCCAGGGAGACTTTATATATTCAGTTAAGTGTCTGGCAGGATTCTCAACAGAGGGAATAAGATTCGAGCTGAATTCATGCTTTTATGGGCACCTAAGTTTTAACAAATATGCTACGAGGACAACATTCCATAGCAAGACCTGCCCCAGTGGAGTCAGGCACGTAATCAAGGTCGTGTCTCATTTATTTTTCCTTTTAAATGTATTTATGTTACAGTGTGGTGGGCACAGACTCCAGAGCTGGAAAGCATATCTGGAATGCCAGTCACTAGCTTGGTGACCTCAAGCAACTCACTTAAACTAACTTTACCCAGGTCCCCACCTGTAAGGTGGAGATAATAATAGCTGTATTCTTCATTTATGCTTTATAAAATCAATGATTGAAATTTAGTGGCCACGTTTATGGTCTTATTTAAATCCTACCTTATTTCAACATAGGATCATGGAGCAACAGATTAAAGACAAATGATGAAACTGAGATGCAGGAAAAATGAGGCAAAGAGAATATGGTGAAGCCTTCAGCAGTCACTTCCCTCCAGGCTTGAAACCATCCCTCCCAGGGAGCTGCAGAATTTTTGTGCTTTCTTGCTTCCCCAGTGAAAAGACGTGTACATATCTAATGCAGTCAAACATAGAATGAGAGCTTTTTGCTGTCCTGAATTTTGTCTAATGTCTTGAAGCTGAGAATAGTGAGGTAATAAGTTATCCCACATCCTACAGGGAAGCACTGGATACTTTCCTACTAAATTTCCCAGGGATGGTCAACTTGGTTCTTATGAACACCATCCCCAGTAACCACCTAAGAGAAGACCAAGGCTTCAGCGGAAGGAATTCATTTAAAGAAGTAGAGAGTTGTCATCATTTCTTTCATCTTCCCCTGTTCCTGTCCTTCTGGCCTCCCCAAGCCGAAAGGTAGACATGGGGGTAGGGGGAAGGGGGGGTGGCTTGCAAAGGGGAAGGGTGGCAGATCATCCTGGCTGGATGCCTGCTTAGCCACAGGTTATTCTAAGCCCACCCTGTTCAAACGGTGCTATTCAAATGTAGCACAATAGCTGAACTGGTGCCCCCACTCCAAGTTTGGGAGGTGTAGACATGGATCTGCCCCTTGTCTCCAGAAATTTGAAGATGGGAAGCTGGCTGTGGAGCTGCTATAATGGAGGTTCCGGGTAAGAGGGCTGCAGCGAAAGCCACCTTTTCTGCTCTGTCTTGGGAAGGTGAGCAGTCAAAGGGCCTTGAATGAGCCTGTGCAAGGGGCCTGTGTGGTGGGGCCTCAGCGGGCAGGTGCTGAGAGAGCCTGAGAGAGGCCTGCTGAGGTGACATCACCTGGCTCATGAAACTGCATAGGTTTGTGATTCCTAGAGGGGTGTCGCCAGAGAGTCACACGAGCACCCAAAGCGGTAGGAAGCCTTTGGTATGTCTCTCCTGGCAGCCTTTGGTAACCAAGATAACTTTTTTAAAGCACTAGCTGAACAAAATGTCTTGTATTAATGTTGTCCCATTTCTTCTTTCTCTTATCCCAGACCCTATATTCTGAAGGTGGATGCAATGAAAAAAGAGAAGAAAGGTAAATTCTAGAAAAGGTTAAACATTTCCCTCTCTCTGGTGTAGAGAAAAGTGAATGAAAAACAGGCAATGATGGGCTGGGCAAAGAAAATGTGGCACATATACACCAAGGAATGCTACACAGCCATAAAGAAGGATGAGTTCATGTCCTTTGCAGGGACATAGATGAATCTGGAACCATCATTCTCAGCAAACTGATACAAGAACAGAAAACCAAACACCGCATGTTCTCACGCATAGATGGGTGTTGAACAATGAGAACACGTGGGCATAGGGAGGGGAACATCACACACCGGGGTAGGTTGGGGGGTGGGGGGCTCGGGGAGGGATGAGGGGGTGGGTAAGCTGGGGAGGGAAAACACTGGGTTAAATGCCTGATGTAGGTGACTGGGGGATGGAGACTGCAAACCACCACAGAATGTGTATACCTATACAACAGCCCTGCAGGATGTGCACATGTACCCCAGAGCTTAAAGTACAATTAAAAAAGAGAGAAAAACAGTCATTTTGTTTAGATTTTATTAATGTTATAATGCCTGATAACGAGACTGTTCTAATACCTGAAAGGAACCCAAAATCTTTGGAATCCATCCAAGGTATGTTTCATGCACAGCACAGGGAGAACTGGTTAAGCCTATTTGGAAAAATTATTTGTCTCCAGGATTGCAGCCTGCAGAGTCCAGCCTGTTCCATTAAATGGTGGCATAGATTTGTCAGGTCCACTGGATGCAAAGGACCTAGTTCCCCAGAAGGAAGCTTTCCTGTTCTGACCCCATGAGAGGTTCTCCCATTTCATGCCGAGAGGTGTGCAGTGTCCTTCTTCATAGTCCTACACCCTATTCAGGGCTAGGAAGGAGTTACCAAGAAACCTCTGTGGCCACACTTGAATATTTTTGGTTGATTATACACCAAGAGCCATTTATTATTTTATAATATATTTAGAGAAACCAAATCTTTCTTGGTCTTCATTTCTCTCATACAAAACAAACACATAAAAATTCCCATCTTTACAGAATCTTTTAAGTACTCCATTGTTTAAGTATTTACAGTGGAGGTTGGGGCCTATAGTGAATGCTTTGTAGTCTCTACTTATCACCACAAATGATGCTGAAAGGCTCCAAGAGATCATGTAACTTGTCGGCCATGTCTAACTGAAGTTCTTAATCCTTTGGCCAGTCTCTCCGCAGTCTCTCCCTACCCCAAGCTTCTGGTAACTACCATTATACTCTCTACTTCTATGAATTTTTTTTTTTAAGATTTCATGTATTAGGAAGATCATGTGGTATTTCTCTTTCTGTTCCTGGCTTATTTCACTCAACCTGTGTCTTCTTGGTTGTTTCACGTTGTCGAAAATGGCAGGATTTTCTTGTTTTGTTTTGCTTTTTTAACCTTACTATACCTTAATATTGTAATTTTCTTGTTCTTTTGGCCTACATTACTTGTTAAATAAACTATACATTTTTATGGCAGCAGGTTTCTTATTCATATTTGTATATCAAATAAAGCTAAAGACAATAAATATTAAAGGGATGAATCATTACAAAGAAATAGTAGATTATAAGAATTTGCAAGGCACAGGGGGACCAACTTTTTGACTTTGCACACATCTAGAGCAACCTATATATTCTATGTAATAAACTAAAGTGCTTGAAAAAACATTTCTAGAAACCACTGTAAAAGCACTGTAAACCACCAGAAAATCATTTTTATACACTTTTATCTAGAGGAAGCTAGCCACGTCCATAAAATGAAGACTAATTGAATATTTTGTTGACATCATTTTAGGAGTCAGAAAAGAACATTTTTTAGTTCTTTGAGGTTGTGTTTACCCTAAACATTTGAAAAATCCAAATCTGAGCTGAAAGATCAGGCATAAAATCCCAACAGGACTTTGCTGCCACATATGATAACAGTTTTCCCCACATAAAATCTACCCTGTGCACCTCTATATACCGAATGGAGCTTTCTGCTTCCAGAGTGTGGCTTTTGTGGTGAACAGGGGTTTCTACTGATTTTAACACTGTAAGCAGGCCATCCTCCACCCCTTATCCATTTCCCCCAGTCGTATCCCATTGCCTGTTCTCCTCCACATCCTCAGTCTCTGCTTGGTGGCAGCTCGGATGACTCCTGCCAATGGTAGGAGATAAAAGGGTGGAAAGAGGAGAATGGATGAGGTCTCAGTCTTGACTGCAGCACCAGCTCCCACCAGACAGGGCTTGGTGGCCCCACTCCTCTCTCTGGACTCACAGTGTTGCCTCCTCCCTAGGTCAGCCAAGCCTAGTGGGAGTGACTTCCTGTGGTTGCCAATAGCTGGGTCTCCCTACAATGTCCTGTTGGCCTCTCAACTTCTTTCATTATCAAGTTTCCAATCTCTCGAATAAAATCCTCTTTTTTTGATGTACATATTTAGAGTGGTTTTTATTTCCCTGGCTGAACTCTGAGTAATACAGCAGCAATAATTTCCCAAGGGAAAGGAAAAAGACGGTTTGGCTCCAATGAAGGCACTTATGATGTAAAGAGTTCCCATAATAGTTTACCATCTCATCATCTCTGGGGCAGTTATATAAAAGGGATTCCTGACTTCTTCAGCACTCAGAGTTCAAATCAGGACTGTGTGGTGATTGAAACTATGCCACCAGAAGCTGATAAGTGGTTTCCATGGACTATATCCTTTTTTTTTTTTTTTAAGAGACCAGGTCTCACTATGTTCCCAGGGCTGGACTCAAACTCCTGGACCTGAGCATTCCTCGTTCCTCAGCTTCTTGAGTGGCTAGGACTACATGTGTGAACAACCACACCCAGACTATACAGTTTTCATATAATACATTGTCCATCTGTGATGCCACATATCACATCTCAATTTTACAGATGTTCAGAGAGGTTAGGTAACTTTTCCAAACTCATCCAGCTAATAAATAACATTGTAAATCACATCAAATGAAGGATGTTTGTTGTCGATTACAAATTGCATTTATGAGCTGCTCAGATGACTAGTCAGCCACTGCATTATTCCAAGAAGATTCTATCATAATAAGTGATTAGAAAGTTGTTCTTAGGTGAGTTTTGTGCTTTCTCTCATACCTGAAAAATACCAAGGCACTTATATAAAATATGATAATTCCCGGTGCTCATTTATCAGCAATCTGGAACTTCCACAAGTTACTTTTTTTCTTCTTATTGTACTTTGGGCTCTGGGGCACATGTACACTTTCTGCATCCTGCAGGATTGTTGCATAGGTACATACATGCCATAGTGGTTTGCTGTCTCCATCCCTGCCTCCTGCCTCCCCACTCTCCCCTGTCACCTACAACAGGCATTTCTCCCAGTGTTATCCCTCCCTATCCTCCCCATCCCCCTGCTGTCCTCCCTCCCCTCCCTTCCACCCCCCACCTAGCCCTGTGAGTGTTGTTCCCTTCCCTGTGCCCAAGTGTTCTTATTGTTCATCACCTGCCTATGAGTGAAAACATGTGGTGTTTGGTTTTCTGTTCTTGCATCAGTTTGCTGAGAATGATGGTTTCTAGATTCATCCATTCTCTACAAAGGACACGAACTCGTCATTCACAATTCCAAGTGAGATGCTGGGTTTGCTTTGGTGGGAATTGTAGGGCACTGAAAATAGCCCAGGGAGGGAGCCCCAGGGCAAGAGCCACCTAGAGAGGGCCAACCGAGACAGGGCAGGGTGTGCCCCCACCTGGAACGTGCAGCTGGCTTGGAGGGTCAGGGACTTCACCCTCTTGGCACTCTGATTCGGATCCTGTGCTCACCTCATCCTCCTGCAACACACAGTCCACCAGAGCCCCACGAGACTGAGGGGCACCCTGGGTTGTTGATGCAAATCTGAGTGACAGCTCCCGCTGGGTGCCACAAGTTGTCAGCGGAAGTTTGGACTAATGCCAGGGGGACGACCCGTCCCACAGAAAGAGGCAGAGTTGAAAGCAGGGAAACAGGCCATAAGGCCTGGCAGGCCCCACCACAAAACTTAAACTGAAGCCTGCATGCTAGACAGCTTGGCAGTGAATACACCAGTTTGACCCCAACCAGGAAGATCAAGCTCCGGGAAGGAGAGAGCCATTGGGAAGGAGGGGCTCATCTCACCTGCAAACAAACTCCAAGGAAAGACCACCCACCCAGCAACCTGACTGAATCAGAGACAGCCCAGCAGCGCCTCTACAGGCCAAAAAGGATATAGCTCCAACCTCAACAGACAGGACATCCACTCAGAGATTCCTCCTGAAATCACCAACTTCAAAGATCAAAGGGAGATAAATCCACAAAGACGGGAAGAAACTAGTGCAAAAAGGATGAAACCATCAAAGACCAGAACACCTCTTCTTCTCCCAGGGATCACAACTCTTCACTATCAAGGGAACAAAACAAGACAGAGAACGGGTTTGACGAATTGACAGAAGCAGGCTTCAGAAGGTGGGTAATAACAAACTTCTCTGAGTTAAAATGCCATATTCTAACCCAATACAAAGAAACCAAGAACATTGAAAAAAGGCTAGATGAAATGCTAACTAGAATAACCAGCTTAGAGAAGAACATATACAACTTGATGGAACTGAAAAACACAGCACAAAAACTTTGCGAGGCATACACAAGTTTCAACAGCCAAATCGACCAAGCAGAAGAAAGGATATCAGAGATAGAAGATCAAATCAATGAAATAAAATGAGAAGGCAAGATTAGAGAAAAAAAGAGTGAAAAGAAATGAACAAAGCCTCCAAGAACTATGGGATTATGTGAAAAGACATAATCTACGCTTGATTAGCATACCTGAATGTGATGGGGAGAATGAATCCAAGCTGGAAAACATTCTTCAGGATGTTATCCAGGAGAACTTCCCCAACCTAACAAGGCAGGCCAACATTCAAATCCAGGAAATACTGCACCACAAAGATATTCCTCAAGAAGAGCAACCCCAAGGCATGTAATCATCAGATTCACCAGGGTTGAAATGAAGGAAAAATCCTAAGGGCAGCCAGAGAGAAAGGTCAAGTCACCCACAAAGGAAAGACCATCAGACTCACAGCAGATCTCTAGAAGGGAGTGGGAGTTAGAATTTCATATCCAGCCAAACTAAGCTTCACAAGTGAAGGAGAAATAAAATCCCTTACGGATAATCAATTGCTGAGAGAATTTGTCACTACAAGACCTGCCTTCCAAGAGCTCCTGAAGAAAGAACTAAACAGAGAACAGAACAACCAGTACCAGCCACTGCAAAAACATACCAAATGACACAATGAAGAAACCCCATCAACTAACGAGCAAAACAACCAGCCAGTAACAAAATGGCAGGATCAAATTCAAACATAACAATATTAACATTGAATGTAAATGGCCTAAATGGCCTAAATACCCCAATCAAAAGACACAGACTGGCAAACTGGATAAAAAGTCAAGACGCATCAGAGTGCTGTACTCAGGAGACCCATCTCACATGCGAAGACTCACAGAGACTCAAAATAAAGGGATGGAAGAAGATTTACCAAGCAAATGGAGAACAAAAAACAGCAGGGGTAGCAATCCTAGTCTCTGATTAAATGGACTTTACACTAACAAAGATCAAAAGAGACAAGGAAGGGCATTACATAATGGTAAAAGGATCAATGCAACAAGAAGAGCTAATATCCTATATATATATTAACAAGTTACTCACCCGTCTTACATATAATCTTAGTAATACTAGCTGAGGTGTATACAGTGTATAATAAAAGCTTGACATTCTTCTAAGCATTTACATTAATTAACTCATTTAATTCTCAAAAGAACCCTCTTAAGCGAAGGGACTTTAAAAAGTTCATGGAAAATAAAATTAAAAGATAAAAAATAAACTTTGTTATTCAATATAAGTTCCATCAAGGTAAAGACAATTATTATTTTTTGAGACAGGGTCTCACTCTGTTGCCCAGGCTGGGGTGCAGTGGTGCAATCAGAGTATACTGCGGCCTCAAACACCTGGGCTCAATTAATCCTCCTACCTCAGCTTCCCAAGTAGTTGAGACTGCAGGTGTGTGTAGCCACATCCAGCAAATTTTTTATTTTTACTTTTAGAGAGACGGGGGTTTTACTATGTTGCCTAGCCTGGTCTCAAACTCAAGACACTTCTGTAAACAATTATACCAGCTGTATAGTTCATCCCTAAAGAACTGAGGTTCAGAATGAGCCAAAGCAGAACTATAAGGTAAAGTCCTAATGATTTCCCAGAAAAACTATTGCTAATTTGCCCTTATTTGATGAGAAGACTGAACAGGAGCATTGTTGTTGTGGAGAAGAACTTTAATGTGACTGTTATGTATGTTGTATAGGTCATTTGGCTTTGATTTTGGGTGTTTTCCAGGGACCAAGGCTCTGTATGAGTTCCTAGGGTTATAGATAGCCTTTGTGTGATGACTTTCTCAAATGTTGGTTCAAGTAGCAATGTACTGGGCATATAAACAGGCTCACTACCTTCTGTGGGATCAGGATTGCAGAAATGTCAGGGAACTTATCTCTTTCCCCATCACTGTGCACTTTTGTCAGCAGGTTTTCTGTTGGGTTGTGTGGTTCAAACTCCAGTCCATTAGATTGCACTTACAGGCAAGAATTGGCTGCAGCATAAGCTAATTTGGCCACGATAGGTTTGGTTGTTTTAATAATCCCATATTTAAAACGTGCTTAATATACGTTTACTGAGAGGGATCGTCTCTTGTCTCAGAGAGTGAGCTAGTCTGCGGATTGCCAGGTGCCTTAAGTTCAATGCTCATCCGCAGAGTAGGAGACAATGCTGAGCAGAACTATACTACCACGCTTACCCTTGCACACCCTAATTGTGAGCACAAGCACCAGCCATAATTTAGGTGGTGAGTGAAGTTCATGGTGAAATGCACTGAGGTCTCTACTTTAGGGGAGAGGGCTGCACCTGCTCCACATTCTGGACAGGCAGGAATGCGATCCACCTCCCATCACACCTCTGTCACAGGGCTCTTTCATTCAGAGGGCACTGTCGTTTACTTCCAAGCTGCAGTGTAGCTGAAAGCCATGGAAAACACCTGTCCCTCAGCTCTCCACCAAAATGGCCCTGGGGTGGATCCTCTTCCCTCAACCCAAAATAGACAGCTTTGAGGCTTGCCTGATCTCTGCTGCAGGACTACTGACGCTTTTTGTAGAGAGGCAGAGGGGCCCTGCCCTTCCTGAAAGCCTGGTGGGCACACCCTCAGTGGGAGTGCATCCAGTCCTAATCATCCTGGCATGGCTGTCCACAGGTGCATTCACTCCAATTGGCCCATGGAACACCAGCAGCTGTATCTGCAGCAGTAGGCAGGTGGCAGGGAGAAGTCCCTCTCTCCACTCCCATTCCCATTTAGCAGCATCACTTGGCTGCTGGGGCAGAACCACAGTCTTCCTCCCCCAACAGCCCAGCGCCGCTCCTGAATCTCAGCTGGAAGGGCTGTACTCACCTTCTTCTCACAAGTGGGGAGCTCTCAGGCACTGGAAAGCATGCACTCTGGTTTACTTTGTCCCGAGGGCACTTTGATGTGGCATATTCTCCTTCACCCTAGGGCAGCCTGCCCTGAGGGTTTGACTTTCAGAAATCTCACAGCTCCCCTGGGTCCTGCCAGCCCTTTGTGGTTGCTGCAGTCTCAGCAGGTTCTGGAGACCGTTTTCAGGGTATCCAGTGATGTAGAGACAAAATTGCTGAGATTCCCTGGGCAGGACAGAGGCCCACAATGGCTGTACAACCAGTATGGCGCCCGCCATCTCAGCTCAGGTCTGGAGGGGAAATTAACAACTTTGTATGAACTGGCATCCGGGTGCTTCACCCTAAAGAAATTCCCAATTTACCACCCATACCAGTACTTGAGTTCACAAGGGCAGAGGGGATCTCCAACAGTTCAGAAGCCAGCAGTATACTGCATGGGTGAGGGGAGCCAAAACGCCCCCACCTACCCTCCCACACACAGGACGGTGAAGCTCCTCATGGATCAATCTCTACGAAACTCTTGCTTTCTTATTTTTCTACACTCAAGCTTCTTCCTGTGGGTTCTCTGACAGCTATGGACCTCTCCCCTCATTATTCCACTCTGGCCATGATTATTCACCTCTAACTTGGATATTATTTTTCTGAGAACTGGCATCCACTGTCTCTAGTCAGCCATTTTGAGAAAAAACTGTTACCATTTTAAAGAGGAGGAAACAACCTGGAGAGACTAAGTAGCTTTTTCAATGTCACACGAGTGGTGGGTCAGGCAATAAACACAGTATGCGATACATCCAACAATGATAAACGTGTGTCATGTACAGGAAGAAAGAGAAAGAAATGTTGAAAGAAAGAAGAGAAAGGGGGAAGAAAAGGGAAAGAATTAAGTGCTGAATAACGCTTAAGTTTCATTTCTCACTTTTCTCTCATTTGATACTCAGAGACTCTCATGAAGTAAGCGCCATCATCTGAGTTGTAGGGATAGAGACACGCGTTCAGAGTGACTGATTCTCATCCTGTCCAAAGTCACACAGCTACTAAGTGACAGGCTAAAGTGAAAATAAAGTCGACCTTGTTCTAAGTTCCATCACACCATGGATATGGCATTTCATGTAAAATCATTTCTCTAATTAATGAATATTTAGAAATACATTTTGGGAATAAAGAAGCTCACCTCCAAAACTTTCATATTCCATGTGGATAGTCAATCTTGTGGCTTTCCATAAGACCTTGTTGCAACTCTACCTTTTAGAGGTGATAGTCATTCTTGAATTTCTTTATTCTGTGAGTATACCTTCAGTGCATGATACTGGGTCTTGAGGTGCGGCAGTGAGAAAGAAACTTGAAGGTCAAGGTTTCTCTGAGTTAAGTAATAGATAAGTGTCAGCACCCAAATATTAGTGGTTAATGTTGGTTTTTGTTTATACATATACTTTAAGTTCTGGGATACATGTGCAGAACATGCAGGTTTGTTACAGAGGTATACATGTGCCATGGTGGTTTGCTGCACCCATCAACCCAGCATCTACATTAGGTATTTCTTCTAATGCTGTCCCTCCTCTTTCCCCCACCTTTCCACAGGCCCTGATGTGTGATGTCCATCTGTTCACTTTGTTCAACTCCCACTTATGAGTGAGAACATGCAGTGTTTCGTTTTCAGTTTCTGTGTTAGTTTTCTGAGAATAATGGTTTCCAGCTTTATCCATGTTCCTGCAAAGGACATGAACTCATTCTTTTTTATGGCCGCATAGTATTCCATGGTGTATATGTGCACATTTTCTTTATCCAGTCTATCATTGATGAGCATTTGGGTGTGGTCCAGGTCTTTGCTATTGTGAATAGTGCTACAAAAAACATATGTGTGCATGTGTCATTATAATAGAATGATGTATAATCTTTTGCGTGTATATTCAGTAATGGGATTGCTGGTTCAAACGGTATTTCTGGTTCTAGATCCTTGAGGAATCACCACACTGTCTTCCACAATTGTTGAACTAATTTATACTCCCACCAACAGTGTAAAAGCATTCCTATTTCTCATTGTGGTTTTGATTTGCATTTCTCTAATGACCAGTGATGATGAGCTTTTTTAAAATATGTTTGTTGGCCACAGAGATGTCTTCGTTTGAGAATTGTCTGTTTATATATTTTGCCCACTTTTTGATGGGGTTGTTTGTTTCTTGTAAATTTGTTTAAGTTCCTTATAGATTCTGGATATTAGCCCACTGTTGGATGGATAGATTGCAAAATTTTTCTCCCATTCTGTAGGTTGCCTCTTCACTCTGATAATAGTTTTGTTTGCTGTGCAGAAGCTCTTTAGTTTAATTAATTAGATCCCATCTGTCCATATTGGTTTTTGTTGAAATTGCTTTTGGTGTTTTAGTCATGAAGTGTTTGCCCATGCCTATGTCCTGAATGGTATGGCCTATGTTTTCTTCTAGGGTTTTTATGATTTTAGGTCTTATATTTACGTCTTTAATCCATCTTGAGTTAATTTTTGTATAAGCTGTAAGAAAGAGTTCCAGTTCCAGTTTTCTGGGTATGGCTAGCCAGTTTTTCCAACACTATTTATTAAATAGGGAATCTTTTCCCCATCACTTGTTTTTGTCAGGTTTGTCAAAGACCTGATGGTTGTAGATGTGTGGCATTATTTCTGAGGCCTCTGTTATGTTCCATTGGTCTATATCTCTGTTTTGTTACCAGTACCATGCTGTTTTAGTTATTGTAGCCTTGTAACATAGTTTGAAGTCAGGTAGCGTGATGACTCCAGCTTTGTTCTTTTTCCTTAAAATTGTCTTGGCTATATGGGCTCTTTTTTGGTTTCATATAAAATTTAAAGTAATTTTTAAAATTTGGTGAAGAAAGTCAATGGTAGCTTGATGGGAATAGAGTTAATAAATTACTTTGGCCAGTATGGCCATTTTCATGACATTGATTCTTTCTACCCATGAGTATGGAATGTTTTTCCATTCGTTTATGTCCTCTCTTATTTTCTTGAGCAGTAGTTTGTAGTTCTCTTTGAAGAGGTCCTTCACATCCTTTGTAAGTTATATTCTTAGGTATTTTATTTTCTTTGTAGCAATTGTGAATGGGAGTTCCTTTATGATTTGGCTCTCTGTTTGTCTATTATTGGTGTATAGAAATGCTTGTGATTTTTGCACATTGGTTTTGTGTCCTGAGAATGTTGATGTTGCTTATCAGCTTAAGGAGTTTTTGAGCTGAGACAATGAGGTTTTCTAAATATGCAATCATTTCACCTGCAAACAGAGACAATTTGACTTCCTCTTCTCCTATTTGAATACACTTTATTTCTTTCTCTTGCCTGATTGCCCTGGCCAGAACTTCCAATTCTATGTTGAATAGGAGTGATGAGAGAGGGCATTCTTGTCTTGTACCAGTTTTCAAAGGGAATGCTTCCAGCTTTTTGCCCATTCAGTGTGATATTGGCTGTGGGTTTGTGATAAATAACTTTTATGATTTTGAGATACGTTCCATCAATACCTAGTTTATTGAGTGTTTTTAGCATGAAAGGGTGTTGAATTTTATCAAATGTCTTTTCTGCATCTATTGAGATAATCATGTGGTTTTTGCCATTGGTTCTATTTATGTAATGGATTATGTTTATTGATTTGCATATGTTGAACCAGCCTTGCATCCCAGGTATGAAGTTGACTTGACTGGGGTGGAAAAGATTTTTGATGTGCTGCTGGATTCCATATGCCAGTATTTTATTGAGGATTTTCTCATCAATGTTCATCAAGGATACTGGTCTGAAATTTCCCTTTTTTGTTGCATCTCTGCTAGGTTTTGGTATAGGGATGATGTTGGTCTCATAAAATGAATTAGAGAGGAGTCCCTCTTTCTCTATAGTTTGGAATAGTTTCAGAAGGAATGGTACCAGTTCCTCATTGTACCTCTTGTAGAATTTGGCTGTGAATCCATCTGGTGCTGGTGTTTTTTTTTTTTTTTTCTTTTTTAATTGTTAAGCTATTAATTAGTGCCTCAATTTCAGAACTTGTTATTTCTCTATTCAGTGATTTGACTTCTTCCTGGTTTAATCTTGGGAGGGTGTATGTGTCCAGGAATTTATCCATTTCTTCTAGATTTTCTTTCTTTCTTTCTTTCTTTTTTTTTTTTTGAGACAGTCTTGCTCTATCATCCAGGCTGAAGTGCAGTGGTGTGATCTTGGGTCACTGCAACCTCCACCATCCAGGTTCAAGTGATTCTCCTGCCTCAGCCTCCTGAGTAGCTGAGATTACAAGTGTGTGCCACCATGCCCAGCTAATTTTTGTGTTTTTAGTTGAGACAGCATTTCACCATGTTAGTCAGGCTGGTCTGGAACTCCTAACCTTGTGATCCAGCTGCTTCAGTCTCCCAAAGTGCTGGGATTACAGGTGTAAGTCACTGCACCCAGCCTAGATTTTCTGTTTATTTACATAGAGGTGTTTATAGTATTCTCTGATGGTAGTTTGTATTTCTATGGGATCAGTGGTGATATCCCCTTTATCATTTTGTATTGTGTCTATTTGATTCTTCTCTCTTTTCTTCTTTATTAGTCTGGCTAGCTGTCTATTTTGTTAATCTTTTCAAAAAATGAACTCCTGGATTCATTGATTTCATTGAAGAGTTTTTTTGTGTTTCTGTCTCCTTCAGTTCTCCTCTGATCTTAGTTATTTCTTGTCTTCTGCTAGCTTTTGAATTTGTTTGCTCTTGCTTCTTCAGTTCTTTTAATTGTGATGTTAGGGTGTCGATGTGAGATCTTTCCCACTTTCTTATGTGGGTATTTAGTGCTATAAATTTCCCTCTAAACACTGTTCTAGTTGTATCCCAGAGATTTCTGGTATGTTATGTATTTGTTCTCATTGGTTTCAAAGAACTTATTTATTTCTGCCCTTATTTCGTTATTTACCCAGTAATCATCCAGGAGGAGTTTGTTCAGTTTCCCTGTAGTTGTGTGATTTTCAGTGAGTTTCTTAATCCTGAGTTCTAACTTGCTTGCACTGTGGTCTGAGAGACTGTTTGTTATGATTTGCATTCTTTTGCATTTTCTGAGGAATGTTTTACTTCCAGTTATGTGGTCAATTTTAGAATAAGTGCTATGAGGTGGTGAGAAGAATGTACATTCTGTTGATTTGGGGTGGAGAGTTCTGTAGATGTCTATTAGGTCCACTTGGTCCAGAGCTGAGTTCAAGTTCTGAATACCCTTGTTGATTTTATGTTTCATTGATCATCTAATATTGTCAGTGGGGTGTTAAAGTCACCCACTATTATTGTGTGAGAGTCTAAGTCTCTGTAGGTTTCAAAGAACTTTCTTTATGAATCTGGGTGCCGCTGTATTGGATGCATACATATTTAGGATAGTTAGCTCTTCTTTTTGCATTGATTCCTTTACCATTATTTAATGGCTTTTTTTTTTTTTTGGTCTTTTTTGATCTTTGTTGGTTTAGTCTGTTTTATCAGAGACTATCAGAGATTTTCTAGTTTATTTGTGTAGAGGCATTTATAGTATTCTCTGATGGTAGTTTGTATTTCTGTGGGATCAGTGGTGATATCCCCTTTATCATTTTTTACTGTGTCTATTTGATTTTTCTCTCTTTTTTCTTTATTAGTCTGGCTAGTGGTCTATTTTGTTAATGTTTTCAAAAAACCAGTTCCTGGATGCATTGATTTCTTTGAAGGGTTTTTTGTGTCTCTATCTCCTTCAGTTGTAACTGCTGCTTTTTTTTTTTCTTCTTTTTTTTTTTTGGCTTTCCATTTGCTTTGTAAATATTCCTCCATCGCTGTATTTTGTGCCTGTGTGTCTTTGCATGTAAGATGGGTCTCCTGAATACAGCACACTGATGGCTCTTAACTCTTTATCCAATTTGCCAGTCTGTGTCATTTAATTGGGGCATTTAGCCCATTTACATTTAAGCTTAATATTGTTATGTGTGAATTTAATCTGTTATTATGATGCTAGCTGGTTATTTTGCACAGTAGTTGATGCAGTTTCTTCATAGTGTTGATGGTCTTTACATTTTCATATGTTTTTGCAGTGGCTGGTGCCAGTTTTTCTTTTCCATATTAAGTGCTTCCTTCAGGAGCTCTTGTAAGGCAGGCCTGGTGTTTTCAAAATCTCTCGCATTTGCTTGTCTGTAAAGGCTTTTATTTCTCCTTCGCTTATGAAGCTTAGTTTGGCTGGACATGAAATTCCAGGTTGATAATTATTTTATTTAGGAATATTGACTATTGGCCCCCACTCTCTTCTGGCTTGTAGAGTTTCTGGAGAGATCTGCTGCTAGTCTGATGGACTTCCCTTTATGGGTAACCCGATCTGTCTGACTGCCCTTAACATTTTTTCCTTTATTTCAGCTTGGTGAATCTGACAATTATGTGTCTTGGGGTTGCTCTTCTTGGGAGGTATCTTTGTGGTGTTCTCTGTATTTCCTGAATTTGAATGTTGGCCTGCCTTGCTAGGTTGAGGAAATACTCCTGGATAATATCCTGAAGTGTGTTTTCCAACTTGGTTCCATTCTCCCTGTCACTTTCAGGTACACCAATCAAACATAGGTTTGGTCTTTTCACATAGTCCCATATTTCTTGGAGGCTTTGTTCACTCCCTTGCATTTTTTTCCTCTAATCTTGTCTCCATGCTTTATTTCATTAAGTTGATCTTCTATCTCTGATATCCTTTCTTCTGCTTGATCTATTCGGCTATTGATACTTGTGTATGCTTCATGAAGTTCTCGTCCTGTGTTTGTCAGCTCCATCAGGTCATGTACGTTCTTCTCTAAACTGGTTATTCTAGTTAGCAGCTACTGTAACCTTTTATCAAGGTTCTTAGCTTCCTTGCATTGAGTTATAACATGCTCCTTCAGCTCAGAGGAGTTTATTATTACCCACCTCTGAAACCTACTTCTGTCAATTCATCAAACTCATTGTCCATCCAGTTTTGTTCTCTTGCTGGCAAGGAGTTGTGATTTTTTGGAGAAGAGGCATTCAATTTTTTGGAATTTTCAGCAGTTTTGCACTGGTTTTCCTTATCTTTGTGGATTTATCAACATATATATATATATATATATATATATATATAAATATAAAATTGCACTTTAGGTTCTGGGGTACATGTGCAGAACATGCAGTATTGCTGCATAGGTACATACATGGCAATGTGGTTTGCAGCCTCCATCCCCATCACCTATATCTGGCATTTCTCCCCATGTTATTCCTCCCCAACCTCCCTACCCCCCACTCTCCCTCCCCTACTCCCCCACAACAGACCCCAGTGTGTGATGCTCCCCTCCCTGTGTCCATGTGTTCTTATTGTTCAATACCCGCCTATGAGTGAGAATATATCTACCTTTGATCTTTGATATTGGTGACCTTCGGATGGGGTTTTTGCATGGGCGTCTTTTTTGTTCATGTTGATGTTATTGTTTTCTGTGTGTTAGTTTTCCTTCTAACAGTCAACCCCCTCTGCTGCAGGTCTGCTGGAGTTTGCTGGAGGTCCACTCCAGACCCTGTTTGCCTGGGTATCACCAGCAGAGGTTGCAGAACAGCAAAGATTGCTGCCTGCTCCTTCCTCTGGAAGCTTTGTCCCAGAGGGGTACTCACCAGATGCTAGCAGGTGTTCTCTTGTATGAGGTGTCTGTCGACCCCTGCTGGGAGGTGTCTCCCAGTCAGCAGGCACGGGGATCAGGGACACATTTGAGGAGGCAGTCTGTCCCTTAGCAGAGATCAAGCACTGTGCTGACAAAACCGCTGCTCTCTTCAGAGCCGTCAGGCAGGAATATTTATGTCTGCTGACGCTGTTCCCACAGCCACCCCTTCCCCCAGGTGCTCTGTTCCAGGGAGATGGGAGTTGTATCTGTAACCCCCTGACTGGGGCTGCTGCCTTTCTTTCAGAGATGCCCTGCCCAGAGAGGAGGAATCTAGAGAGGCAGTCTGGCTATAGCGGCTTTGCCGGGCTGTGGGGGGTTCAGCCCACTTCGAACTTCCCAGTGGCTTTGTTTACACTGTAAGGGGAAAACGGCCTACTCAAGCCTCAGTAATGGCAGATTCCGCTCCCCCCACCCAAGCTCGAGTCTCCCAGGTCAACTTCAGACTGCTCTGCTGACAGTGAGAATTTCAAGCCAGTGGATCTTAGCTTGCTGGGCTCCATGGGGTGGGATCTACTGAGCAAGACCACTTGTCTCCCTGGCTTCAGCCCCCTTTTCAGGGGAGTAAACTGTTCTGTCTCATTGGCATTCCTGGCACCACTAGGGTATGAAAATAAACTCCTGCAGCTAGTTCAGTGTCTGCCCAAATGGCTGCCCAGCTTTTTCCTTGAAGCCCAGGGCCCTGGTGGTGTGAGCACCTGAGGGAATCTCCTGGTCTGCGGGTTGTGAAGACTGTGGGAAAAGCATAGTGTCTGGGCCGAATAGCACTGTCCCTCGTGGCTTCCTTTGACTAGGGGAGGGAGTTCCCTGTCCCCTTGTGCTTACTGGGTGAGGTGACACCCCACCCTGCTTCTGCTCGCCCTCCATGTGCTGCACCCACTTTCTAACAAGTCCCAGTAAGATGAACTAGGTACCTCAGTTGGAAATGCAGAAATCACCCACCTTCTGCATTGGTCTCGCTGGGAGCTTCATGCTGGAACTGTTCCTATTTGGCCGTCTTGCCAGCCCTCCCTAATGTTGGGTCTTTGACTGTCCATGGTCCTTGTCAGTTAGCACACAGTTTAGCAGAAATGCTGCTTTACTGACTTGATAAAATTTAGTGGAGTCATATTATTTGTCTTTTTTGCTGTGGATTTTTTAAGAAGGTCATTATATTAATGGTCTTATTTCTTTTTGAGACAGAGTCCCACTCTGTCCCCAAGGCTGGAGTGCAGTGGCATGCTCATAACACACCACAGTCTCGAACTCCTGGGCTCAAGCAATCCTCCTACCTCAGCCTCCCAAATAACTAAGGAGTATGTCACCACACTGGCTATGTCGCCATGCCCAGGTAATTTAACTTTTATTTTTTGTAGAGATGAGATCCCACCATGTTGCTCACACTGGTCTTGAATTCCTGAGTGCAAGCTGTCGTCCCACCTTGGCCTGGTAAAATGCTGGGATTACAGACATCACAGTGCCTGGCCCATGAGCTGACTTTCAACAAGATAAAAGCTGCTCCTAAGACCATACTTTCACTCTCTCACTCGCTCTTGTTCTCTCTCTACTTCATTTAAGAACCACAGTGGCACAGATATAACTGTTAGGTGGTAATTCTACTAAATTATATAATTCTCCATTTCCTACTCTTAAAATTCAAGTTTGGTGAGAATTCTCCCACTATATTACTAATATTTCCTTATAAATTTTTTCCAGATTCTTCAGATTATGACAAGGATTGAAAGAACCTCAACACATTGGATGCTCAAGAACAAAAGAAGGCATTGATAAGGAGGTAATGAAGAGAGAAATATAGTCTAAAATATACTCTGTAGTTTATTTGTTCAATTATGATGTATAGAAAGAAATTGAAGCAGAGAGGTTATGGACCATCCTTCCTCATCCCTGCCTCCACTCTGCACCCTGTGTAGACCAGTTGACTGGGGTGAAAGCTCTTGAATTTGACTTCTTTCTCCCAACATATCTGCACAGGCTTATAAACACCACCTCACGAGCTAACTTTCATCATTGGAAAGGTGAAATGAGGCAATGCCTCTAAGATTCATCACTGAATGAAGAGTTAAGTAAGATTCCCCCCATTCTGCCTCATTTTGAGATTTTTAGCAAATAAAACCGATTTTATTTCTTTACTGTTTTATCTCACGTAAGGTAAAAGGAGACAGTATGTGGGCATCACGTGAGGCAGAAAACACAGATGAGGCAATGGTTGATCTAGACAATTTGTAAAGACATTGCTATAATTTCAGATCAAAGAGATCAGCAAGAACACACACCCATGGAGAGGTTAATTGACAGGATCAGTGAAAAGCTCTATGGGCACTGAGACTCAATGAGGTACTGAGATCATTACAAAGGCATCGTCGTGAACTCTGCTTTTGAAAACATCCATCCCATTTATTAAAAGAGTTGAATTCATCTGTCTTTTTGTGTGTTGTGACAGAGAAAGATGACCTTGCAGATTGTCTAGAAGTATCAGATCTGACGGCACGCATGACAGGCTTGTTGGTTGGAACAGCCATGGCAGATCATTGTGTCTTCACATTTCTAACTTAAAACAACAAAACAGGAAGAATGACTTGGATTCCTTAAGATAAAAAGACTCTCCAGTTGTACAAGTGTGAATATATAATTATAAAATTATACAAGTGTACAGAAAGTATTATTTGTATTTGTTTGTATTTATTTTGATACCTATTGGTAACTTATTTAGGATTAAAGAAGGGGATCTAACTGAACTGTACAATTTCTTCTGAATACATGAGACTTGTTGGTCATTTTCAGATTAGAGACGCAATGTTGGCAAGCGAAGAAGCTTCCTGAACTTTAAACAGGACTGTTTCCTTTTAGAACAAGTCTAGTGCAGAATCACCTCCTATCTATCCACAGGCTTCCAGGTAGTTTTTCTTTACCACAACTGATGATTATAGAATATTTGTACTAATATTTAAATATTAAGAGTATTCAAATAACAACTTGGGTATTTATCTCTTTTTGGAAATCAGAGGATCTGACCACAGGAGGTTTCAAATCCCCAGAGGGTCACCATTGACTCAAAGCAAACAGTTTTTCCCTTTCATTTCAGTTTGCTGTAGGTACCAACCTGCCAACTATTCACTGACTCAACTGCCTGCTCCTGTAGGAATGAATGCAAGTTTGTTACTCTTTGTCTAGGGGTTGGATTTCAGCTTTACAGGCTCAAAAACTTTATTTAAATTTACATAAGGTTTGGTCAAGCATAAGACGTCTGTTTCACAGTATTCAAAGATTCCACCTGACAAATAAAGCACCCATCTGCTAACTTATTAGAAATATTGACCAGGACAAACACGGTGACTCACACCTCTAATCCCAGCACTTCGGGAAGCTAAGGCAGGATCCACCTCACTTGAGGATCTGGACCACTTGAGGTCAGGTGTTCAAGACCAGCCTGGCCAACACGGTGAAACCCTGTCTCTGCTAAAAATTAGCCAGGCGTGGTAGCACACATCTGTAATTCCAGCTATTCAAGAGACTGCAGCAGGAGAATCATTTGAACCTGGGAGGCAGAGGTTACAGTGAGCGGAGATCAGGCCACTGCACTCCAGCCTGGGGGTGACAGAGCAAGACCATATCAAATTTAAAAAAAAAAAAAAGAAAGAAAGAAAGAAAAAGAAAAAAGAAATACTGACCAAACTATTGTTATCAAAAGTTCTGTGCATTCTCTCTCAAGTATAGATCTCCCTAAGAAAATCAAGCTGACAATGTTTGGTGAATTGAAGAATCAGGCAAGTGAGTAATCAGAGAATCTTAAAGACAAACTCACATTGTGATGGATCAAATCTTAGCACTTTGGGAGGCTGAAGTGGGTGGATCGCCCAAGGTCAATAGTTCGAGACCAGCCTGACCAACATAGTGAAATCCTGTCTCTACTAAAAATGCAAAAAAATAACTGGGCTTGGTGGCAGGCACCTGTAATCTCAGCTACTTGGGAGGCTGAGGCAGAAAAATCACTTGAACCCAGGAGGCAGAGGTATCAGTGAGTCTAGATGGCACCATTGCACTCCAGCCTAAGCAACAAGAGCAAAACTCAATCTGAAAAAAAAAAAAAAAAATCCTTCTAAGACATCCAACCAAAGGTACCTGCCTCCTTGGGCCAATTGCCCAGGGAGTGGATTTCCAAGATGTTTTAGTAGTACCAAGGCCCATGGAGATAGATTAGGTGGGTCAGTGCCCTTCTGCTCCCCAAGCCCCATCCACATACTTGCTCACTTCAGCCAGAACTCCCCACTTTTTACATGGGCCACTTTGTTTGAAAAGTGCATCTGTGTGCATGAAGCGGGGTACTAAAACATAAACTCAAAAGGAATTTTGAAGGCCACACACTTAGACACTTTTCTTGATGTTGGCAGAGACATCATCAATTGAGAACTGGCTTATGGTACCAGAAGACAGCACCATTACAGGCCAGCTGCATTTCCCGAGAATATTCCCTTGGGTTACTGATCCAGATTTCACTTCTACATAGAAATAATCTCTTAGAACACGTTGCTTTGCAGATAACTAGGCTCATACTTTCAACATTGCTTCCTGCAATCTCTGCTTCAGAGAGTGACTGTTTCCTAAACTCACTGCATCTTAAGAACCATGTATGGATTATAGGATATTCACATACAAAATATGCATAGTTAAATAGGATTCTTCTTTAAGGGGAGAGAAGCTTCTTGCACAATTTGGTATGTATCGTGCATCTTAGCTAAGACTATCAAACCAGAAAATTAGCGACTACTTCTAACACTCTCAAGGGGGAATATTCAGTTTTAAACTGTTAATATGTTTATATATATACATAAACAATATGTTTATATGTATAGTTTATATATATGTATGTATGTGTATATACCCCATTGAGAAAATTACTTTACTCAAGGAGAAAATTATTCAATTTAATTGTGTGCTCTTATTCAAGGGGATTGTTTGCTGCTGACAGCTGTAATGGCAATAAATGCACTGATACATTTTGGCTTTCTTGAGGCTTTGGAGAGTAACATTGTAATCTTTAGAAGGGAAGCTGATACAACTCTAGGCTATATATGAGTCACATCGCGTCATTATCCAGATTCCACAACACTCAATTTCTGATTTTCCTCTGGAAGGTTTTTTAAAAGCTCTCACATTTCTTCTAATCCCCTTACATGACATTCTCTCCCAAACTGTGATTTTGGCTCTATTTCTATGCCAATGAATTGTCTTTTATGAAGGAGAGGCATGCGTGCTGTCCAAAAGATACTCATAGAGCTTCTTATAGCATTTAAAACTTATCCACAAAATTTTAGCCATAGGATAATAGACACAGACACTACTTCAGTATGTCTACTTATAAAACTAGTATGTATTAAATATCCAAAATGTTTGAAAACTGTCTTTTATTTATTACCATAAGTTAATTCAACATTTTACAGAAAAGTTAAGGGAATTCCAATAACTCTCGAAAATTTAAATTACTTATGGGTTCACGTTCAAAATTTTTTCTTCAAAAAAATTTCCATTATCATAAATATTTTCATCCACCTAAAACCCATAAAAAGAATTAACTTGTTATGATTATAGAGTTATGCCAGAATCTTCTGTTTGGTGATTCTTTTCTATGAAAGTTTTTTATTTTATTTTCTGGACTTTTTTTAGTGAGAAACACATATAAATGTTTGAAAACAAAGTGAGAGTTTTTAAACCAAACATATTTGGTATCCAAAATATGAATAACATAGGTGACTAAATATATATATATATATATATATATATATATATATATATATATATATCCTAAAATTTCACCAAGGAATGTTGGGCACAAGCTACTTGTTGGATGAGCCAAAGATCAAGTTGTTGAAATAATGCCAGAAACAGCTCATGGAAGCTGCCTTCCAACAACCGCAGATTCTTTCACCAGTGGAATTTGGAAACTGTCAGCAAAATGTAAAATGTATCCCCAACCGCCTTCTCTGGTTTCTTCCTGGCTGTTCGTTTGGTTTATTTAACTTTATTTGCTTTCTTTTTAAACCCCTAAGGGACAGAGATGGGGAAGAGGGTGTATTAAAAACCATTCTGTCTCCTTTTAGCTCCTCTGAGCCAGACATGTATTTTTATTGAGTGTATCATTGGCATTTTTGCTAAAATTTCAAGGGATGCAGAGAAAACCAATCTATATTTTTAATAAACATGCTGAAAATTATTTGTTCAGCTGACAGAGTTTAAGTAAATGATCCATGTTACTGCTAGAAAATCATCTATTTGTTCATTCTTTGTGTTTGAACATATAGACTCTTCTAAAACTGTTTAGAATAACGCAGGTCTTGTGAGGGCCCTGTGTGAAGCTGGTGTTTAACTCATAGATTTAATAAATCAATGCCTAGAATAGTGAGAGAGACCCAGTGCTTTGGCTCTTTGGAAAAAAGATTTATAGTTCTCAATGTAGCTATTCTATTATACTATCCAAGTCAGCACAGCATGTTACAGCCTTGGGACAATATTGTGTTAGGTGTATGATAGAATCACCTACAAGTTGAGATGAGTTCAGTTATTTGGTTGAACCATGTGAAATTGCAGTTATTTGCCTGTTTTTGCCCTGTATAGTGGGGATTTCATATGATTCAATTTAATGTATAAGATAATACTCAATTTAAGTTCATATGAATAAATTTCTAAATTGATCTACCAACTATTCAGTAGCTTCTAAAGGGGGATAAAGAGGGAAAATATTGGGAATGTTGAAATAAAGTAAGGCCTACTTAGTGAGATAAGTAGAAATCTCTGTTTTTTGTCTAAGAGTCCAATGATGTTAGGTAAGACTTAGCAGCAGAGGAATGAACAGTTTCACCATCAGTTCCAACAGTTTCACCCCTGGAAGAAACAGTTTCACCATCCCCGCCCCCGTCCACCATTTATTTTTCTAACCTTGTACATCACTGTCTATAGTAAAAAAAAAAAATCTGTGCTATGTCACCTAAGAATCAACTATGTGTATACATTTCTGGAATATGCACAGCTGTACTAATCACATCATCCAGAGAGTGGGCTAGAGCATTCTCTGGGCTCCCTGTGGCCAGGACATGTTGCTGTGCTGAGAAGGACAGCATTAAGCCGGGGGCCACTGAGTGGCAGTTGTTCAGGACAAACGATACAGGTAAAGACAGGATATTGTCTCTGGATTTTAGGTTATATAAACATCACTCAGTTCAAACTTCCTCACATCAACAATGCATGGGTGATCCATTAGCCTGCCATCCTCTTGTGCAAAGGTTAAATCTTGAAGGACAAGTATGAGCACCTAAATGAAATGAGGGAAGTAGGGCTGTGATGATTCGGATGGAGGAATCGGCAGGAACAGACACTGAGCTGCTTGGAAGAAGAGGTGTCTGACCTGTCTTCATTGCATAGGTTCTTTCCATCAATGTCATTCCTCATTTTCTCTTTCCTTCTAATATATCATCTTCTTTCCACTAAGTAAAAGTAGGCTGCTAACAATTTTAGACATATATGACTTAAATTTTTTTTTGAAAAACATAATTAGAAACACTGAATTTGCCCTCAAGAGAATTGTTGAAAATTATCTTGAAGGCAATAATTTTACCATAGTTAAGAGTGTGAAATTTGGAATCAGAAAGACCCAACTTTGATTCTTAACACTACCACTTACCGAATGGGACAAAAGAAAAGTAACTCAACTTCTTTAAACCTTGATTTTTCTGGTCTATAAAAAGAAAATGAATTATTTATCTAGAACATTAATGCAATCAAACCCTTAGGCATCGCTAGTAGAAATGTAAACCACAACCTTTTGGAAGGCAGTTTAGTTGTGTCTTAAGAAGTTGAACATAACTTACCATATCACCCAGTACTTATTTTCTAGTTAGTTACCCAAGAATAGTGAAATCATATGATTTCAGAATTCAGAACATTCTGAATTCAGAAATGAATTCACATGAACTCAAATTGACGTATTATCTTAATGCTCATAACAATATCAGTCATAATAAGCAAAATGTAAAAAAACCCCACAAGTTCATGAACTAGTGAATGAATAAACAAAATGTCATTTATCCATGCAATGGAATAACATTCAGTAATAAAAGGCAACAAAATACTTAAACATTCTATAACATAAATGAATGTCAAAAACATGCCAAATAAAGGAAACCAGATATAAAAGGCTACATATTACATGATTACATTTAAATGAAATGTCCAGAAAAGGCAAATCTATAGAGATATAATGTACAGTGGGAGCTGCTTAGGGCTGAAGACAGGGATGAATTCACTATAAAGAGGCAAGAGAGATCTTATCACAGTGATAAAAATGTTCTAAAATTGGTGAATAGTACGAGTTGGACACTTTGGTACATTTACTAAAAGTTATCAACTGTGCACTTAAAACAGGCAAATTGTATGGCATGCAATTTATGTCTCAATGAAACTTTTTGAAACAAATCATAGCAATCAACCAAAATAATTAAAGCATATGAATATGTTTAATATAAATGTTCAGTAAAATATTGATATTTGAAAATAAATAGTTTTCAAATAAACTAGTAATACCAATTAGAATGTGTAGTGGAAACAGGTGTCCCATTTGTAGAAGCAAAAATACTAAACCATATTGCTATAACAGAGATACAGCAGAACCTGAGGAGCTGAGATTCTATGCTAATATGCTGGGACTTACATCCCAGCTACCATTGCAGGCAGGTAAAATTAGCCTCTTCCTGCCTCAGTTTATCCACCAAGGGATGATAGCAGTATCTGCTTCATAAGGATGTTGTAAGGAATAAATGTAATAATATTTGCAAAAGGCAAAGAACAATGCCTGGCATATAGGAAATGCTATATAGTGTTATAAAATGTTCATACTCATGCATAAAATACAGACAAGAATATTCATTACAACATTGTTTGTAGAAGTGAAATATTAGAAATAATATCTGTTAATTTAAGAAATGACTATATAAATAATGCCAATATTTTGAAGACTGTGTAGTATTTTAAAAGAATGACATAGATCCATGTGTTTTAGTCTGGAAAGAATCTCAAAGATATACTGTTAATGGAAAGCAGGAAGATATAGAACAATAAAAAGAGAATGATTCTATTTACGTTAAAAACATGTTGCTTGTGTATGTAAGTGTGTGTGTAAGTTATTAAAAAATAGCTTCTGAAATGATACATACCTGTCTGGAGTGTGGATGGTAAGTGTGTGAGAGAAAAGACTTTTACTTTTTATTTTGCACTTCTCCCTTGTTTAAATCTTTAAACGTAAGAATATATTCAATAACTCACATAAGGATTGAAGTGGAAAGTGGAACAAATACGCCCGCTACATATCTGAGCGAGTGGGTGCTGCAATCCCATGATCCTTTCTAGGTAAAGAGCTGCACATCAATGCATAAGAGCAGAACAGTTGAGCATCCTGTTCAGTAATCCTGAAAGAGATTACCTGTACACTTTCAGAAGCTGACTAAAAGTCCTTATGGATAAGAAAAATCTTGCCGCACAGGTCAACTTCAAAGCCATGATGGACATATGTAAAGGATGTAAGAAAAGTCCAGGCCTTAAGCCACAGCATATGGTAAATCCTTTCATTTTTCTGGATTCAGTGAAACCATTCTTTGAATTGTGTTGCAAAGATGGCCTTCGTTCAGAAATTGGAGAGTGCAGTTAGTATCAGAATATTGCCATCAACAACCTGCTTACTGTACAGTGCTGTCCAGATTAACATAGAATATTCTCACTCATATACTGGATGAAAGCCCAAGAGCTGTAAACAAAGCCCAGCTTCCATTTTCCTGGCTTAGATCTAATTTCAAATGTCCTGAGTGGCAGAACTTCTTCCTATCCATTCTCCTGAGAGCCTGTCTATTAATCAAATATTTCTTATTATCAAGAAACATTTCCTGACATCCAGTCTAAATTTTTGTCTTTCTTATGGCATTACATAATTTGGTGAATAACATTATCCTATTAGAAGATCAAAAATTATATTCATGTTGTTACCCATTTTCTTGTTGTTGCACCATGATTATGTGGATCTAAAGCAACTAGGAAATGAAGTGACCATCATTTTCTTTTATTTCCTTCGTATGTCCCATAGATTTGAAGAGTCAGGTCACTAGAAAACAGAATAGGAGGTAATCATGTGCCACTGCACAACTGTTCTCTATCAGTATCTATGACTGAAGAGGAAGAATGTTTGCCTAGTAAGGTAAAATATTTGGTTATCTACCTGTTTGCCTGACTTGCCCCTGCTGGCATTAGTAACTACTATAGAGGAGGAACACATAGAGAGACAATTATAGGAATGTGTGTTAAGATCCTGGAATTTATAGCAACAAAATTATTTCCTATTGTTTACTTGTAATACTAATCTAAAGCTTGCTAAGACATAAGTAAAATGTTAGGGTCAGAAAAGACAGAGGTAACAAGTCCTCTTGTTATACTGACTGGGGAAGAAAAAACGTCCACTGGATATGAGTGAGTCACATGAGTTGTTTCTGTGGCAGGTGCCTGCAGCAATTATTTTCCAATGGATGCTTGATGAAAACAGGAGATGGAAAACTCAATACTTAGGGTCAATACTGATCACAGTTCATTAGCACAGCAAGTGGAAGACAAGCTAAGGATGAGCGAGCCTTGCCCTCCAAGCATCTGAAGCGCACTTCCCCAGGCTTCTGTCTTCCCTTCTGAGTCACCGAGTCTCTGCGCTCCTTGACACTGTATAACTGGAGGATTATAATTACTTAGTATGCTTCTGTGCATGTTTAATCTGATAAAACAATAAAAAGTCACACAGGGAAATATTAAAAACTCAAGGTTCCTTGTAAGGCCACAACTCCGCAGTGATGTCATGCCACCTTCCTCTCTGTCTTACTTCTCCACATTGAAATATGCCTCTTTCTTTGAAATATGAATCACTAAAGTAAAAAACTTGTTTTATAGTATGCATAGTTGCCCAGGCACAGTGGCTACACTTGTAATGCCAGCACTTTGGAAGGCTGAGGCAGGAGCATCACGTGAGGCCAGGAGTTTGAGAGCAGCCTAGGTAATAGAGCAAGACCCTCTCTCTACAAAAAATAAAAAAGAAAATAGCTGGGCACGCTGGCACAAGTCCATAATCTCAGCTACTTAGAGGGCTTGAGGCAGAAGGATCAGCTGAGTCCAGAAGTCTGAGACTGCAGTGAGCAATGATTGTGCCACTGCACTTCAGCCTGGGTGACAGATCAAGACCCTGTCTATATAAAAATGAAAAGTAAAATAAAATATTGATAGTAGTATTTAGTGGGAAAACATTAATTTGAATCTACTCATAATTTTGAATTTTGAGATTTGGATTCACTTAATAAAAATCATGTTGAGTTCATTTTAAAAACTATTTGAATACATGCTTTCTGTATCTTATTAACTCGTTTAACTTGATCATAGATTCGGAGAAAATGGCTTGCCTCACGGTGTGTGATAACTCTTGGGTGGGCAGAACTCTATCAGTAGCTATTCCTGAGACAGGAAATGGTGGCTCTGTGGTCACAGTTTCATTGGGATATTTGGTGTAAAATGCAAAACAAAGCATAGCAACACATCGGAGGACGACAGCAGAGGGGCTACGGTGACATGTTGCAGGGGTCGTAAGAGTCACAGGAGACCCCTGGCATCCTAGGGACAAAGTCTTAAAGGGCAAGCCCAGGACCATTGTGCGTTTTCCCTTGTAAGTGGCATTAAAGGCATTTAAAAGGTATTACATCTAGAGAGCTAAGTTAATGTTCGAGTCTCTCTAATCTCCTGTCTGCCCACCTCCCACCGCCTTCTTCTGGCACATTTCATAGAGAGGATAATTCCTTTTAAATGGATTTCTCTCTGGGCAGCATTTCCTTTCTTTATAATAACGCATCCTGCACAATGAACTCTTTAGACTTCAGAAGACTATAATCTAAAGAAAAGACAGAATCATCTCCACCAAATGCGGAAATCTGATTGTGTAGTGGGGAAGACTTAGCTCCCTCGAGTTGTGCTCTGGGACCAAACCCTTTTCCGGTTCTACTGAGGATGTCTCTGGAGTACTGAGAGGTGGGACTCCAATTAAAGGAAGACTGAGGGGCTGTTTCTATAGATCCTCCATGGGAGGGCCACTCAATGGGGAGCTCTTTGGTCCCAAAGCCCCCAGGGTCCTCCAGAGGGCTCGAGTGCCAGCAGAGGCATCCTTGGAGGAGTCCTCGCCCTGGGCTTGGGGTCCTTGCCATCACTCTCAGATGAATGCCTGGCATCTGCAGGATGTGCCAGGGCCTGACTTCTCCCTTTCACAGCCTCATTTGTCTCCCTGAGGTGTGTCTTTCCTGGGGTTCTGGAATCAAGGCTATTTAATAAATCATATTGACCTATCTGGGACCTTTTCAAGGCAGGTATTTCTGAATTCATTCTCTCTTGACAGAAAATCCTTCCATCTTCCAAAAATTATTAATGAGTTTTCTAGGCCTCTGATCTCTTGGTGATACTGTAACCAGGAAAACATTTTCTTGCCTTGTCATTTTGCCTAACCCAATTTTTAATTTTTCTTGAAGAAAAAAATATCAGCATAATATGCTAAGATCAACAGAACTTTGGGCTGGCCTTCTAAGGAAATGCTGTCACCCTTTTAAAAGAAAACATCAAAGCAAGCAACCAATGGCCAACACTGTTCCTTCTAAAAGCAGGTCAGAATCATCATCTCTCTGGCTTTGAAGAACTCTTCATTGCTAGGTCTTTATTATTTTCTCCCAGCCATTCTTTTCAGGATTTTCTATCTGCTGCCATCCAACATCCCCTTTCTTCACCTTACCCTTCATGTGGGGGTAAGAGCCCACTGTATCTGTAAAAATATAACACGTCTCAAGAAAATTTCTAGCTTAGTCATGACAGCCACCAGAACACTCCACAAATGCAAAAGATGAGCCCAACCTGATGACATTGGATATCTAACTCAAAAATAAACTTTATTCTGGAGAAACAGGAAATGTATCCAGCAAAAACAACTTCAGTTCCTTCACTGGTGAAAATAAAAGGACCCGTGGCAAATCAAAGCACCACTTGGTAGAGAGATTGCTGTTTGCTTGGTCGAAGCTTGGACTGTCACCCTCTTCAAAGTTTAATTGCCTTCACAGCAATCTACCCGGTATTGGCTTTCCTGTTTGTCTTATTAAGGCTGTAAAGTACACCCTGTGTTCTCCTCACAGGGCATATCTCGTTTCATCACTAATTGTCAAGATTTGGGAAAAGGTCAACCAAGCTTATCTAAACACCTACTGGAAACAAAAAACCTTTGAATGATTATATTTTCTAAAGGATAAATTATGGCGAACATTAATGATAAAATCTTAGTCTATTTCATAATCTTTCTCAAGACATTTGCATTTCATCAATAATGTTAATATATTTCTGACATTTTATTAATGTCTCACAGATTAGAAAGTGTGTGTATCTATGTGACCTTATTCATTTTCAAGACAGCATTTTGAGATGAGAAATATTATTTTTTCTTTTTAAAATTATAGATAATAAAATTGCATTTCAAATAACATATATAACTGGCTCACAAAAATATAGCAAACCAAAGTTTCTACTATTTCACATTACTCTTATCAGTTCTTAGACTGAAGAATGAATAGGTAGTTCATGGACCTGTAATTATCGACAGACACAACAGGGACAGATGGACTCCTGATATTATACTAAAGCTTGACCCCGTCCTCTTTTTTCCAGAGTAGTTCAAAATTATACCCCATTCTACCCATTGTGAGTTAAGAAGCAGCACCTGATGACCCCGTGTTACACGGGGAGCCCAAAGAAGACCATTCTTACCCTAAATAATTTCATGGCACACCAGACCGAAGAACTCCATAATGGTACACACCATCTAGCAGCATGGCAGAGAACACAAGGGAGATTCTGAACCCTGCTACCTCTTTGTTTAGTGGCTAAAAGTTCAACAGATACAGCATTTGAAGGCATTCCATATTGGACAGGCTCACCTTTACATTGTTTTGGGAAAGATTATTCTTCTCCAATGAAGTTGTGTGTTAGATTCAAGATATTCTGACTGGTCCTGGGATTATCAACCATAGGAAAATTGCATCCTCTTCTTTGTTCAACCATAGAAACACAAGGTTAATGCACCCCGTGTCTCAGTTGTGAATAAATAAACGTTGGCCTAATCCTGTGGATAAAAATAGAGTAGTCTCTCATTAGTATTCAAGTTATATGAGGACAAAGTTGTTTTCTTTTCTGTTTTGTTCACTGCTGCTTCTTTATTGCCTACAAAAGTGCCTGATAAATCACAGAGGCTGAATATGTAATATTTGGATGGAATATAATATATGGATGTGTGTCTATCTGTCTGTCTGTGTCTGTCTGTCTGTCTCTCAACACTTTCTCAAATCTGACCATTCTAACCTTAAAGAGCATGGTATGGTAGACCATGATCATGTTCCTAATACACATTCTCCCCATTCCTTCCTGGTGATAAACCCCTCAATTTTTAGCAGGATGCATGACCGTTTAGAGGAAAGACTGCATTCCCCAGTCTTCCTTGCAGCTAGACTTCGCCGTGTGGCTAGATTCTGATTAGTAGGTGAGGGGGACATCTCCTGTCCAAGTTCAGCAGGTATCTTGCCTCCTTGCCTCTGCTGAATGTGCGTGAGATGGCTGGAGCACCGGGTCAGGAGGTAGAAGACACATGTTCAAGATGATGGAGAAGCTCCATGGTTGGAGCCTGAGGTCCTGACAATCATGATGCACAGCCCAGAAGCCACTGTTAAACCACTATTATTTTGGATTTTCTGTTACATGCTTTTCTCCATAATACCTTTATAAAGTTTTCTAATAGTTGAGTAAACACAATATTCCATTTTATTGCTATATTGTTAGTTTTGTTTTCTTTTTCTTTCTTTCTTTCTTTTTTTTTTTTTTTGAGACAGAGTCTTGTTCTGTCACCAGGTGCCAGGCTGCAGTGCAGTGGTGTGATCGTGGCTCACTGCAACCTCCGCCTCCTGGGTTCAAGCAATTCTCCTGCCTCAGCCTCCCAAGTAGCTGGGACTACAGGCACATGCCACCATGCCCAGCTAATTTTTGTATTTAAGTAGAGATGGGGTTTCACCGTGTTGTCCAGGATGGTCTCGATCTTTTGACCTCATGATCTGCCTGCCTCAGCCTCCCAAAGTGCTGGGATTACAGGTGTGAGCCACTGTGCCTGGCCAGTTTTGTTTTCATTGAACATGAATTGTGTGGAGTGTTACTTCTGCTTGTAATCAATGTTGATTCATCCTAGAAATCCAATCCCAACTCTCCTGCATGGTAGAGGAAACTTCTACATGGAAACTTCAGATGGAAACTCCTACACATCTTGTTTCTTGCTGCCCATTGTCAGTGGACAATGCATGACAGTTTGCAGGGAGAGGATCATTGAGGACGAAGAGGATAAATCTTCACATCTCAAAACATTTCTTTTTTTGAGATGGAGTTTTTCTCTTATCCCCCAGTCCTGAGTGCAGTGGCATGGTCTCTGCTCACTGCACCTCTGCCTCCTGGGTTCAAGTGATTCTCCTGCCTCAGCCTCCCAAGTAGCTGGGATTACAGGCATATGCCACCATGTCCAGCTTACTTTTGTATTTTTAGTAGCGATGGGGTTTCGCCATGTTGGTCAGGCTGGTCTCAAACTCCTGATCTCAGGTGATCCATCCGCCTCAGCCTTCCAACATGCTGGGATTATAGGCATGAGGCACCACGCCTGGCCAGAACATATTCAATCTGCTTTCTGCATTGTAGCTTTACGGTTTGATTTGAAGCAAATTCTCAAAAAACAGCCCTATACGTTTTTTAAATGCATGGCAAACAGACCAAAGACACAGAGAAATTATTTTTCCGTGAGCCTACTATACTTCCCATGAGCAAACAGATTCCTGCCGATACTTAAGTACTGCCTCTCTGCTAGTGGTCCCAGATTCCTCTCTCTCTCAGTCATTTCCTAAACAATGTTTTCTTGATCTACATTCTTACAGCCAATATTTTATTGAAATTCATTTAACTTCCTTTTATTTAAGAAAGAAGTCACAATTAATAAGTTTTTCACTATCAACACCTTTTATGGTACTCTTCCCCCTAATTCAAATGGGTTTGTCACCATCACTATCTCCTTCTTCTTGAGAGTTACTGCTTTCTTTTTGGCCTTATGTTCAACTGTATCTCAGACATCTCAAGATTTTCAAGCTCAGCATTTTCCTATTTGAAGCTCTCATCAACATCCTCCCATACACACCTGTTCCATTTCCTATGTTGATAATTTCACTTTAATTGTCTCAGTGACCTGAGTCAGAAACATGGGAGATATCCTATCTAAAAATGCTGTCTTAAAAATGAATGAGGTCACATATGTATACATACTTTCTAATCCATGAAACATTAATAAAATGTCAGAAATACGTTAATATTATTGATGAAATGCAAATTACTTGAGAGATTATTATTCAGTATGAATCATCCATATTATTCAATGTGAATTCATTCATTCAATATGGATAAATTGGTTTCATATTCAGTTGGTCACCAAGTCATCAATGCCAACACAGGCTTGGGTTTTATTCTTTTGGCCACTATGTTATTTAATTTAAGTTATTTAATTTAATTTAAGTGAACTGTCAAGCACTTCCCTGACCCCCAATTGGCCAAAGATCAAGTCTTACTATGTAGAATCTATTAGACCACCTTGTGAGCAACTCCATAGCTGAGATCACTTTTGCCTCTCTCTCTGGCATCAGGCAAAGAACTTCACATCTAGTGGGTTCATGGAAGTTAGCTGTTTAATGAAATAACATAGGAACAGAAAACCTAAACATTGAGTACACATGGACACAAAGAAAGAAACAACAGACACCAGGGCCTACTTGAGGATGGAGGGTGGGAGGAAGGTATGGATCAAAATACTAACTATCAAGTACTATGCTTATTACCTGGGTGACAAAATAACCTGAACACCAAACCCCCATGACACGCAATTTACCCATTTAACAAGTTTGCATATGTACCTCTGAACCTAAAATAAAAGTTTAAAAAACTGGATTCTTTCCTTACACCTTATAAAAAAATTAACTCTAGATGGATTAAAGATTTAAACATGAGGCCTAACACCATAAAAACTCTAGAAGAAAACCTAGGCAATACCATTCAGGACATAGGCATGGGCAAGGGCTTCCTGACTAAAACACCAAAAGCAATGACAACAAAAGCCAAAATAGACAAATGGGATATAATTAAACTTAAGAGCTTCTGCACAGCAAAATGAACTATCCATAGAGTGAACAGGCAACCAACAGAATGGGAAAACATTTTTGCAATCTACCTATCTGACAAAGGGCTGATATCCAGAATTTACGGAGAACTTAAACAAATTTACAAGAAAAAAACAACCCCATCAAAAAGTGGGCAAAGGATATGAACAGACACTTTTCAAAAGAAGACACTTATGCAGCCAACAAACATATGAAAAAAAGCTCATCATCACTGGTCATTAGAGAAATGCAAATCAAAACCACATTGAGATACCATCTCATACCAATTAGAATGGTGATCACTAAAAAATAAGGAGACAACAGATGCTGGAGAGGATGTGGAGAAATAGGAATGCTTTTGCACTGTTGGTGGGAGTGCAAATTAATTCAACCATTGTGGAAGACAGTGTGGTAGAGATTCCTCAAGGATCTAGAAATAGAAATTCCATTTGACCCAGCAATCTCATTACTGATTATATACCCAAAGGATTATAAATCATTCTATTATAAAGACACATGCACACTTATGTTTATTGCAGCACTGTTTACGGTAGCAAAGACTTGGAACCAACCCAAAAGCCCATCAATGATAAATTGGATGAGTAGCAAAGACTTGGAACCAACCCAAATGCCCATCAATGACAGACTGGATAAAGAAAATGTGGCACATATACACCAAGGAATACTATGCAGTCATAAAAAAGGATGAGTTGATGTCCTTTGCAGAGACATGAATGAAAATGGAAACCATCATTTTCAGCAAACTGACACAAGAACAGAAAACCAAACACCGCATGTTCTCACTCATAAGTGGGTGTTGAACAGTGAGAACACACAGTCACAGGGAAGGAACATCACACACTGAGGCCTGGGTGGTGGGGGGCTAGGGGAGGAATAGCAGGGGATTGGGGGATTGGGGAGGGATAGCATTAGGAGAAATACCTAATGTAGGTGATGAGGCGGTAGATGCAGCAAACCACCGCTATGGCACGTGTATACCTATGTTACAAACCTGCAAGATCTGTACATGTATCCCAGAACTTAAAGTATAATAAATAAATTTTAAAAAATAAATGAAAATTTTAAAAAGTTAATTGCTTAAATGAGTAAGCAAAATTCCATTTGAATCATCCATGTCCCTCAAGGAAGAGCTATAGATTACCAGAATAGGTGTGTTTCTTTCCATTTTCTATCTTTTTTCCTACTTCAGAGAAATGGTCAATGCAGGTAGATTAATTTATTTCTGCACAGTAGTGTCTTTCTTGGAGCATACAGTTATTTCAAGTTCTACCTGATTTTTATTTCTCCAAAATAAGAAGCAAAAGCAACATCTCAACCAGATTCTTTAAGCCTTTTAAGATTGTAGTTTTAGAGTTTCTGGCTTTGTTTTCAGACAGTTCACAGATGATTAAAAATCAATAAGTATTCGACATTTGAGAATTTATCTCCTGTGAGGCAATCAATGCATAGCATGGCCAAAATAATTTGTAATTTTTGATCAAGCCCTTGTGATAGAAAGGAAAAACAGAGCACGACTAATCTTATATTGGAAAGATGCTTAAGGGAATGAGAAAATAATTCATATTAACTGAGTACATACTGTGCATCAGACACTACGCATGGAGGTTCGCAGTGGTGAATTAGATCTTCACATATAATCTGGGAAGTAGTTATAATTACTACATTTGACTACTGAGTGCAATGAGATTCAGAGAGACACACATCTATGGAAATAAGCTCACAGCCTTTCCAGTACTCCAGATTGCAAAAGCTGTTATTATAACCTCTGGGTATCCCTGACATTAGAGCAATAGTATATGCTTTAGTTTAAAAATGATCATGAACATATTTTTTTTCTTTAATTTCAGTAATGAATTCACTTGTTCACATTTAATTTCATAGAGTTTTTTCCTTCAACGTTTATTTTAAGTTCAGGGGTACATGTGCAGGATGTTCAGGTTTGTTGCATAGGTAAATGTGTGCCATGGTGATCTGCTGCACAGATCAGCCCATCACCTAAGTATTAAATCCAGCATCCATTAGCTATGCTTCCTGATGCTCTCCGTCCCCTCACCTGCCCCTCACAGGCCCCAGCATGTGTTGTTTCCCACCATGTGTTCATGTGTTCTCATTATTCAGCTCCCACTTATAATTGAGAACATGCAGTGTTTGGTTTTCTGTTCCTGTGTTAGTTTGCTGAGGATAACAAAGGACATGAATCCTCAGCAAACTGAAGATAACAGTTCCATCCATCCTTTGCAAGGATATGGTGTCATTCCTTTCTATGGCTGCATAGTATTCCATGGTGCATGTGTACCACATTTTCTTTATCCAGTCTATCATTGATGGGAATTTGGATTGATTCCATGCCTTTGCTATTGTGAATAGTGCTGCAATGAACACACGCATGCTTGTATCTGTATAATAGAATGTTTTATATTCCTTTGGGTATATATCCAGCACTGGGATTGCTGGGTCAAATGGTATTTCTGCTTTTAAATCTTTGAGGAATCACCACACTGTCCTCCACAATGATTGAACTAATTTACATTCCCACCAACAGTGTAAAAGTATTATTTTTTCTCCTCAATCTTGCCAGCATCTATTGTTTCTTAACTTTTCTTTTTCTTTATTATTATTTTACTTTAATTTCTGGGGTACATGTGCAGAACATGCAGGTTCGTTACATAGGTATACTCATGCCATGGTAGTTTGCTGCATCTATCCTCCCGTCATCTACATTAGGCATTTCTTCTAATGTTATCCCTCCCCAATCCCTCCACCTGCTGCTATCCCTCACATAGCCCCCCACCCCGACGGGCCCCGGTGTGTGATGTTCCCCTCCCGGTGTCCATGTGTGGATGAAGCTGTTCCTTGACTTTTCAGTAGCCATTCTGACTGTCATGAGATGGTGTCTCATTATGGTTTTGCTTTGCATTTCTCTAATCACCAGTGATGTTGAGGCTTTTTTTCATATGCTTGTTGGCTGCAAGAGTGTCTTCTTTTGAGAAGTGTCTGTTCATTTCCTTTGCACACTTTTTAATGGAGTTGTTTGTTTTACTTGTAAATTTATTTAAGTTCCTTGTAGACTCTAGATATTAGACCATTGTCAGAAAGATAGATTACAAACATTTTCTCCCATTCTGTAGGTTGTCTGGTCACTCTGATGATAGTTTCTTTTGCTGTGCAGAAGCTCTTTAGTTAATTAGATCCCATTTGTCAATTTTGGCTTTTGTTGCAATTACTTTTGGCATTTTCATCATGAACATTTCATAGATTTTTAAAAAATAAACCTTTTATTTCTGAATAATTTATAAAAAATTATGAAGATAATATAGAGTTTCTATTATTAATAGCTTATTTTAGTGTGATATTTGTCACAATTAATGGAACAATATTGATACTACATTATTAACTTAAGTTTATACTTTGTTCATATTCCTTCATTTTTAATCTGACTTTCTTTTTCTGTTCTTGGATCCATTTGGGGTACCACATTACACTTTGTCATCATCATGGCTCCTTAGGATATTCTTGGTTGTGACAATTTTTCAGACTTTCCTTGTTTTGATGGCCTTGTTAATGCTGGTCAGGTATTTTGCGGAATGTGCCTCAATTTGTATTTGTCTCAGGCTTTTCCCCTGACACATAGCTTTCTCATTAGTGAAACACAGTTTGAATTGAGTGATGGATTGAGTACCTCTGATTTTTCCCAATGCTCATAATGCTCTACTGAAGAAATTACATTAATTCTTTCAGGAATCCACAGAAAACATAAAAGAGAGGCAAATTGGCTCCATAGAGACACATTTCAGATGGAGCTTCAGCAAGGGGATACAGCAGACAAGGCCCTTCTATTTTCAAAGGTGTTAGGTTAATAATACGTGCATAGAAATAAACATGAATTGATACTCACAGCTGTTATCAATCCAAGGTTAACACCTGGGCTTTTAATACCTTTTTTCCCTTTTATTATAATATGCCTTTAATGCTATTGTACTTTAGTGGGAAATTACTAAGTGAAAAACCTATTCCCATGTTCAATTGCTCCTGGTCTTAAGCTCTTCGTAACTTGTAGCTACTGATAATGCATTTGAGGTTTCCAATCTCCAGGGATGAATGTTGGTAGGGATAAAGCTGAATGAATGTTAAGATAACGTGCTAATAAATGTTATATCCTGCCTGTTCTGAAGGTTTGCAGGACTCTATGGATTAATTGTAAGACAAGAGAAGAAACCAAATAGGTGTCACATATGCTAAGGAAGTAAAAGTTAACCTGCTATATGATAGAAATCTGACTTTCAGTAAATGGTTGCTGAATTGAGAAAAGACAACTGCAGTGATGATAAATAATAAAGATAAGGCAATGACTTGCTGAAAAAATGGGCTACATATCAGGATCCTGCCAAATGCTTTCTAAGCATGGTTTTACTTAATCCCCATAAAAATCCTTTGTGGCAGTCACTGTTTTCATCCTCTGCCTCTTTTTTTTTTTGAGATGGAGTCTCGCTCTGTTGCCCCAGCTGGAGTTAGTGGCATGATCTCGGCTCACTGCAACCTCCACCTCCTGGGTTCAAGTGATTCTCCTGCCTCAGCCTCCAAAGTAGCTGGGATTATAGGCGTCTACCACCATGCCTGGCTAATTTTTGAATTTTTAGTGGAGATGGAGTTTTGCCATGTTGCCCAGGCTGGTGTTGAACTCCTGACCTCAGGCTTGGCCTCCCAAAGTGCTAGGATTATAGGCATGAGCCACTACATCTGTCCCTCCATTCTCATTTTGGGATAAGGAAATGAGGCCAGGAGGAGTGATTTGCCCAAGGTCACATGGTCAGTAACTAGTGACACCACCTTAGAGTTTCTTTCTTTCTCAGAGCAACATTCCTTGATAAGAGGACACCCAATGAAAGGGAACAAGCTCAGGGCGAGAGAATGCTCCTTGGGAAATCTCACAGCACAGAGATAAGTACTTTCTCCCAGCCCCAAGTCTAAAGAGCCAGACAGTAAACAAAAGCAGCTCCAGACTCAGCTTCCAACACCAAAATTTGAAGACCTAATTCATGTGCCTTACATAGAACGTGTGTGTCCCTCTCGATCCTCTGGGTGACTCTCTACAGAGTTTCTGCATTTAGTTATTTTCCATATTTGTGAAGGATAAACAAGCCTTCTTTTAATGTTTTATCATTCACAGATTAGCTCTTTGAGCCACTGTAAAGTCTGATATAAGATGATCAGATGCCAGTGGGTCAACTCAGGGCTTTGAAAACTAAAAATTCTTCATGTGTGAAACTACAAATCCAACCCACATTTACTTGTTATCCAGAAAATTGTATTTGTCATGTCCTGCTTGCTTAGGGTAAAATGTTGGCTGTTTTTTTTCATGCCATTAGTATTGGCAAATCTTGTATAGAGGCAAATGGTTGTAATTCTTACCACCATCAAGACAGTAGATGGATGGCTTTGAATTTGGGCCAGATGAGCAAAGGCAGCCCCTCCCTCTCCACTTTCCAGGGTTTTGCTCACTGTGAGGACTCAGCTGTGACATAGCAAGTATCTATGTATGTACATTTCTGTGATTTGCCAAGCACACGTAGAACCATCGTGAGCCTTTTAATAGCCAGTTCAATAGTTTGTAATAAATTTGTAAAACAAGATGCTTTTTGTTTAATACTCAAGTGCATTAGAAATCTGGCATCAACACAAGAAGAAAGTTTACTCTCTTGAGATTCAGTAGAGAGATTCACTGCCACATAGTCATTCCAGAAATTTTGAAATGGCTTCTTTTTATTCGGTGCCAAGAAATACCAAGCTCTAGAACCTTCCTATAAAGCTCATCTCCATAGTCTTTAAATTAGATATCACACTTTAGATATCACACTCACCCATGTTTTCTGAATGGCAGCTGGAGTTCAGAATTATATTTCCTTTAAGGCACTATTCCATAACCCCTAATTTTTTTTCAACTCTCTGTATGTTTGGATTTTTGCCGAATATTGCTATTGATCAAAGGAAGAAAAAGTTGTGCTTAGTTTTACAATGCTGGATCCATCAAGATTGAACATGGTCTTCCTTTCTCAAAACAGAGACTTACTGTGTTGGTATTATTCAAACTGCTGTGCCCAACCTTTACCACAGTCCATCTTCAGAGCTGCTGCCATCATAGTTGTTGGCTGATGTGTGGAATGTGTTCATTACTCTTCTTGTAAACACACACACACACATACACACACACACACACACCCCATAACTCGTGTTCAATTCAAAACTCATTTTGGATTTAATTACATATATTGCTCTTTTCATGTGCTTCTAAGAATAATTATATGGCAGAAAAGAGGCAAAAAAAAAAAACCCCAAAACTAGATAAATGGTTTACACTCTCATTTCATTGCCTGGGCATTTCATGATCCTCTCCACAGCATCTGCAAAGCTAGTAGACCTAGATTCTCAAGATTCCACCTCCTCTCAATTTTTGTTCACTCTCTCCATTTTGTCCCACATAAGTTTAGATATAACTACAATCCCTTCACCAGTTTTCCTAAGAAATCTATGTATCCATTGATTTCGAGTTTAGTGAGCTTGGGGAATATCTTGGGCTTTGGGAAAGGGTCGCAGTACAGTGTGGTGGCTTTCTTTAGCTCATCTGGCTTCTTTCTCATCCACCTCTCCAGCTCTTCAGTTCTCCTTCCGAGATGACTCTATGAAGATCCCTTTCTTTCATTCTTTCACTTATTCGGAACCAGTACCGCATCCCAAATTTGCACAGGATAACTTGTCAAGGTGTTCTGAAGAATAAAGAGATCTTTCATTTGGCATGTGTGGAGTAGCTGTCTTCTACCTGTGTCTTCACATGGTCTTCTCTCTGTGACTATATCAAAATCTCTTCTTATAAGGACACCAGCCATATTGGATTAGGGTCCACCCTAATGATGTTATTTTAATTTAATTACCTCTTTGAAAGTGCTACTATATTTCCAAATATAGCCACATGCTGAGGTATTGGAGGATGAGGCTTCAACATATGAACTGGTGGCTGACACAATTCAGTCCCTGAGACTGTCCTTAAATGAGCAGCTTATATAATTGAAGATGCATGAGAACAGAGACCGTGTCTGCCTAATTCTCTCCTGTATCCTTCAGGCTTATGAGAGTGCCTAGAACATGGTAAAGACAGAATGAATAGGGACTTAACTGTTGTTGAATAAGTTAAAGGTTGGAGGAGATGCTCAGCACAGAGCAAACAAGTGGTACCATTTCTCTGCTGGATTTCCCAAACAGTCCCAAGTATGCTTTAGGAAAAAATGAGGAGGGGCAGGTATATCATGAACACATATATGATGCTGGAAAATAATAAACTTAATTTACTGCTGTTTTAGTTCCAAAAGGTAGAGTCAGGCTGCAGATATCACTCGCCTCACCTCCTCCCAGCCGTGTGTCTCCAGCACTAATACTGAACATCAAGGTTTTCCTGGCATCCAGTCTCAGAAGACCAATGTCACAAATGTGACTGGCTTTATATTTAAATAAAAAGAAAATTTGGCAGGGCATGGTGGCTCACACTTGTAATCCCAGCACTTTGGGAGGCTGAGGTAGGTGGATCACCTGAGGTCAGGAGTTTGAGATTAGCCTGACTGACATGGAGAAGCCCTGTCATTACTAAAACTACAAAAATTAGCTGGGCACGGTGGTGCACACCTGTAGTCCCAGCTACTCGGGAGGCTGAGACAGGAGAATCGCTTGAACCCAGAAGGCAGAGGTTGCAGTGAGCCAAGAATCACCCCATTGCACTCCAACCTGGGTGATGAGAAAGACTCCATCTAAAAGAAAAGAAAATTTAAAAATATAGTTTTCTCTTGAAATTTTTCACATTTTTAGAAATACAGAGCCACCATTTATATTCTTCAATAAAAGTTATTTCTTTTTAAAAGTTCTGAGTTGCACACAGATGGGTCCTTAGCCAGCAATGCATTGCTGGCTACGTAGGCCACACAAGTTTGAGAAGTTGATGGTATTTCTATTATCCATTTGAGAATCTCTTTTTTGTTGGTCTGCCTATATTAGAATTTCTTGGAAAATTTTGTTGATATTATAATAATTGACTCATAGACTAAACAGATAGAATAACTATTTCACAATGGTGTATTTTGAGAAAAAGCATATAACTTAAAAGGAAATGAAATAACTCTTCTCTCATTACAATGTTTTATGATTTTCTCTGAATTCCAGCCATTGTCCATCACTGTATCCGTGGACATTCTTTTGAATTATTACTAATCAAAGATGTTTGCAGAGCTCTTAGCATTATATAGGCACCAAGGATGCAGCATAGCTCCATAACAAAAATAAATACATTTTAGGCATCAACAGAGCATTCAAGAAGGTGGGGTGGGAGTGTATATTATCACTGGACATTTAGGGGAGTGAAAAAATAAATGTAAAAGCTCTCTAGTATTAGTTAAATCTAGAGAGAAGAAGTACTAACTGCAACCCCAGAAGAGAAGAAATACTAACCAGCAATGCTGGAAGGAAGAGATACTCACCAGCAACTCTAGAGAAAAGTATGGTAGGCAGAGCAGCTTAGACTCAGACACTTCTACTCAGCAGAACCCAGTCTCCTCTATCTTGTGCATTGTGCCTCTGATGTTAGTATTTGGCCGAGAACCATCCAAATGGTTCCAACCAACCATCTTATGCCATGGTGGAGTCATCTCATTTTATGGTGGAGTCATATTGCTCCATAATGGAGCCATCTCATGCCATAATGGAGTCATCTCATGCCATAATGGAGTCATCTCATGCCATGATAGACCCAAGCCATGTCATGATGGAGTCATCTCATGCCATGTTGGAGTCACCTCATCCCACACTGGAGTCACCTCATGCCACGATGGAATCACCTCATGCCACAATGGAGCCATCTCATGCCATGATGGAGTCACCTTATTCCATGATGGAGTCATGCCACGATGGAGCCATCTCATGCCACGATGGAGCCATCTCATGCCACGATGGAGTCACCTCATGCCATGATGGAGCCATCTCATGCCATGATGGAGTCACCTTATTCCATGATGGAGCCATCTCATGCCACAATGGAGTCATCTCATGCCACGATGGAGTCATCTCATGCCACAATGGAGCCATCTCATGCCACGATGGAGTCAACTCATGCCATGATGGAGTCACCTCATGCCATGCTGGGAGTCATCTCATGCCATGATGGAGTCACCTCATGCCATGATGGAGTCAAACTGCCCTTCCTAGTCTCAACACCATACTCTTTGAAGTTCCCAAGGGAAAAACACATAGAAAACACAAAGACACTTCCCTCATGACTTCTGCCTCAGATGACTGGAAGTAGAGAGCCATTTGAAAATAGGAGTACTCCATCTTTAACTTCTGCAACTGTCATGCCAGAATTTCCACCTCCAGGTACCCTGATCCAGGAAATGTTCTTTAACCTGACTTTTGCTGTATGCTTGTTGATACCCTTGTTTCTTGAGAGATTGGGGATGGGAGCCCTCAGAGTGCTAACAAGGAGACACTCATCAGTGGCTGAAGCCGTACCTGTAGATGAAGCACTGGGGAAACTAGCAACTCATTGTAATTTAGCAGAGAAAAAAATGAAAAGCTCAATCAATAGAGAAAAACACTCTTTGGGAGGATGGGAGATCTGACATATATGGAACACTTACTTGATTTTCTGTTCAAGTTAAGTACTCTCAGGGGAGCTAAGAGTACAAGGTTCAGCAAACTTCTCCTTAAAGTTCTAGAGAGTAAATATTTTAGGCTTCGTGGACCAAAAGGTACAATCAAGGATATTATGTAGTTACTCACATAGACACTTAACATGAAACCATTTAAAAATCTAAAAGCTATTCTTGGCCTGCAGGCTATGCAAAAACTGGCAGCAAGCCAAATATTTCTGATCCCTGAATGACAGGCTTTGGTGTGCTATTGGAAATTTATCTTAAAAGAAAAATGAAAGGAAGAAGAAGAACAACAGCAACATCAAAAAACTTAGCTATGGGTAAATTTAAGTTTACAATAATATAGCCTTAAAATCAATAAAGTACCTCGGATCTGACTTCCATTTTTAACAGCTTAATTTAAGTACTTTTAAAGGCAGGGATATGAATTGGGATTTGTTGACCACAGAGGTCTCAGAACAGAATTTAGTTTCCCCTGCTTTATGGTTTCAGAGTTGATATTTTTAAAGTGGACTGAGAAATATTGAGAACGTCAGCTTCCCAAGTTATACCTTTCCTTCAAATGCTCTTCTGTATAACAGTTTATGAGACTCTGTTCTCAGAAAACACTTGGAAATGAAAACAATTGCCTTGTTCTAGAAGAAATATTTCAGAAGTGAAGACACTATATTTTTAGTCGGAGAAAAGAGGAAATATGGTATTCATTCTTCTTAGAGTGGTATTGCTGATAGCTCATTTGGGAATATCACATATAATTATTCAAGCTCCCCTAAAATTAATAGATAAAAGACAACAGGAATGACTTGAAGGTGGGCATGCTGGATATTTACCAATATCATTCTGAACATTTTTAAGCATATTTTAGGGCATTTTAACCTCTGTATGTCAATTATGTCTTTGGAGATAAGTTTTTATTGTGGACCCAGAGATTAGTGCAATCATTTCAGAAAGGGAAGATAAAGGATTAGATAAGGTTTGTAGCATCCTAGAAGGTTGTCGCAGAATTGAGATATATTTTGAGAGTCCAATTTGCTAATGAACTGTATGTGGAAGGTGAGGGAAAGAGTGAAGACAAAGATGAATCCTGCATTTCTGCTTTATTAAGTTGGGTACATTATGGAACTAATTCCTGAGATGAGGGGAGTGTATGGGAGACAATTTAAAAATTCTGTTTTGTGCATGATGTGTTTGAGACTCCTGAGATCTCCAAGCAGAAATATTAAGGAAACATTTGGATGCTCAGGGGAGATGTTAGAGATGGAAGTACAAACACAGGAATTATCAGCTTTTGGAGGATTTGAAGCCATGCATCTGGATGCAATCACACAGAGAGAAGAAGAGACTGTGTTTAGAGAAGGGAGGTCTCTACCCTGGACCCTCCACTGTGTAGAGTCTGGAAAGATTGAGAGGATTCACAAAGGAGGCAAAATCAGTGAAGTAGGGAGAGGATTCACAAAGGAGGCAGAATCAGTGAAGCAGGAAGAGTCCTAGAAGATAACAGGAGAAAGCCTCTCAAGAGAGTGAAATTCTATAGTCAAGAAGAAATGAGCAGACATTAAAAGCGGCCAGAGCACAGTTTGTAGCAACCCAAGGAGGCAATGGTGAGAGGTGAAGCCCGGTTGGAGGGGTTTAAAAAGAGAAAAGAAAGTATCTACAGACCCTTGCTCTTCAAGGTGTAGTCCTTGGTGGAGAATTATTGGCATCACCTGAGAGCTTATTAAACTTGTTAGGTATTCAGAATCTCTCTCTCTCTCTCTCTCCCCCCCCCTTATTTATTTATTTATTTATTTTAGAGATGGGGTCTCACTATGTTGCCCAGGCTGAAGTCCAGTGTCTATTCAAGGACACAATCATAATGCACTATAACCCCAAGCTCCTGGGCTCAAGAGATCCTCCTGCCTCAGCTTTCCAAGTAGCTGAGACTACAAGAATACTGAAGACCTACTGAATCAAGCCCAAATTTCAGAAAAGTATCTAGATTATTTGTCTGCAAGTTCAAGAAGTGCTTGTCAGTATCTCTGTTGAGGAGTTTGCTGTGTAAATCAGTAGAGAGAAACAAGGCCATCCTCCATTTTAGCAAAGGAAGATGTCATGTAGAGGATTATTTTTTTAAGGTAGGAACTAATACAATGCATATTCATCCTGATTGAGATCTCTTAAAGAAGGAAACACTTTTTATGGCTGCACAGTATTCCATGGTATACCATGAATGGGTACCTGGGTTGATTCTGTGTCTTAGCTATTATAAATAGCACAGTGATGAGCAAATGAGAACATGTGTTTTTTGGTATAAGGATCTATTTTCCTTTGGAATAAAATAATGTCCTTAGCAACAACATGGGCAGAGCTGAAGGTCACAGTTCTAAGCAAATTAATACAGAGACAGAAAAGCAAACATTGCATGTTCTCACTTATAAGTGGGATCTGAACATTGACCAGACATGTACATAAACATGGGAACAATAGATAGTGCAGTCTGCTAGAGTGGGGAGGGAGGAAGGGGATATGGGTTGAAAAACTATTGGGTACTATGCTTACTACCCAGATGCAGTATACCCATGTAACACACCTCCACATGTATCCCCTTTATCTGAAATAAAAGTTGAAATTAAAAAAGAAAAGATGAAAACATTTAATGACAATAGAAAAAATTAGGTAATAGCAAAAGCAGTGACTTAAAGTGGAAAAATAGATGAGGAATCCTGGATGCAAGTGGAGGGATGGCCCCAAATAGAAACAGGAGGGAGCACATGGTCTCACTGCAGGGAGAGCTGGTTCATTTGGCGATGGGAGACGGAGTCGCTCGCATGCTTTTCCTATTTTCTCAGTGAAATAGAAAACAGATCCATTAACTAGGAATAAGCAGGGAAGGTGGTATTTAGAGGTTATAGAAAAATCAGGATATTCGAACCAGCTTCTCTAGGAGTGTGAACACAATTTGCAAAATAAATATAGTAAGATTATTGAGCAGTGTTAAGGATCTGCTTAAGATTCATGGTCACAGATGAAAAAGAAAGAGCATTGAGCATAATTACATAATTTTATCAATCCATATGAAGCTATCCAGGTGCAGGCACAAAGTGAGCAGAGAACTGGATTTAACCAATGTTGGGGCTTTGCCATGCAAATATAGAAGTAGTGATCAAGGAGAGACTGTGGACTCTAAGTAATGGGAGGAAGAGATAAAACAGTTGGCCTTAGTAAAAGGTCAGGACAAAGTCTTGAAGCTTCTAGTGCAGTCAGAGACTGTTGGGATTAAGGTGCAGGGTAGGATTCCCAGAGTTAACAAATAATACAGGAATCTCATTTACAGTTTAAGTTTAGAATAAAAGTGAATAATATTTTGGTATAAGCTTGCCCTAAGTGTTTTATGGACAAGCTTAATCTTTAAAAAATTATCTGAAATTGTTTATCTGAACTTCAAATTTAACCGAGTATCCTGTGTTTAATCTGGCCGCCCACCCCAGGAGAAAGTGAACTGTGAAGTTTGGAGGCCACTGTCTGAAAATGAGGGGCTTTAGGGTGACATATAGGCAGTGTTCCAGTCACTAGTGTATTAGTCAGCGTTCTCTAGAGGGACAGAACTAATAGGATAGATGTGTATATGAAGGGGAGTTTATTTTATTTATTTATTTATTTATTTTTATTTTTATTTTTATTGCATTTTAGGTTTTGGGGTACATGTGAAAAACATGCAAGATTGTTGCATAGGTGCATACATGGCAGTGTGATTTGCTGCCTTCCTCCCCTTCACCTATATGTGGCATTTCTCCCCACGCTATCTCTTGAAGGGGAGTTTATTAAGGAGTATTGACTCATGCGATCACAAGGTGAAGTGTCACCATAGGTCGTATGGAAGCTGAGGAGCAAGAAAGCCAGTCCAAATCTCAAAACCTCAAAAGAAGGGATGCCAACAGCACAGCCTTCAGTCATACCTGAAGGCCCAAGAGCCCCTGGAAGATCACTGATGTAAGTCCAAGAGTCCAAAAGCTGAAGAACTTGGAGTCTGATGTTTGAGGACAAGAAGCATCCAGCTCGGGAGAAAGATGAAGACCGTAAGACTCAGTAAGTTGGCTCTTCCATCTTCTCCTGCCTGCTTTAGTCTAGCTGTATTGGCAGTTGATTAGATGGTGCTCACCCAGATAGAGGGTGAGTCTGCCTCTCCCAGTCCATGGACTCAAATGTTTTGATGACACCTTCCCACACACGCTCAGAAACAATACTTTGCATCTTTCAATTTAATCAACTTGACACTATCTTAACCATCACAGCTGATGATGGGAGGTCGAGGAATGACCATGAGCATGAGGCGAGCAGCTTCAGAGGGCTGGAAGGAGTGGCCAAGGAGCTAAAAATTCAAGGCTGTGAAGGGGTCATCTTCTTCTTGATGGATACTAAATTTGTGAAGAATGAAAACAAGAATAGTGATGAACAGAGTGAGCCAGTGAGTCATGTGCTGAAATCCCCAGCAAATGGTGGGAAGAGACTGAATATACTGTAAACAACTGCCACATGGAAAGGCAGCCTCCAAGGAGGGGAGGCCAGTGACATTCTGACGGCATCCACATCAACGGAACCTGGGTTTGTAAGAGAGAAGGACAAAGAAGACATGGCTGGCTGGATGCAATGAGGAACAAGGAGGATATCTTCCTCCCATCCAGGTGTATGTGAGATTGGGGGAGAGAAAATGAGGGCTCCATTTGAGAGGCTAGCAGGAGAAGCAAGGTCCTGAAGTGAAGATAAGTTTCAGTTAATTGTGACATTAAACTAGAGAGAAACCTTTAAGAGTACAGATGAGCCAGGCACAGTGGCTCAGGCTCATAATCTCAGCACTTTGGGAGGCCGAGATAGGTGGATCGCTTGAGGCCAAGAGTTCAAGACCATCCTGGCTAACATGGTGAAACCCTGTCTCTACTAAAAATACAAAAATTGGCTGGTCATGGTGGTACAAGCCTGTAATCCAAGCTACTTGGGAGGTTGAGGCAGGAGAATTGTTTGAACCCAGGAGACGGAGGTTGCAGTGAGCTGAGATCATCCACTGCACTCCAGCCTGGGCGATAGAGAGAGACTCTGTCTCAAAAAAATAAAAATTAAAAATATATAAATGAATAACTAAAAGTACAGATGCCTCTGCAGTTGACATCCCATGAAGGAACATAGTGAAGCTGGGGTTGGGTAGAGAAGAGGGAAGAGTGGGAAATGTGGGGATGTTGAAGTCATGTGGGGATGGCAGCAGGGTGGTGCTGATGGTGGCTGGTATCTCAGCTGGAGTAAACGGGGATGATACAAGGCGTGAGGCTGCTCCCAGTGGTCGGTTACTCACACAAGGGTAATCGGTTTTTTTAATGGGTTGATCTCTCAGGTGGTTTGTGGGTTGAGTTCTGGGAGAAATGACATCCTGTCAGAGGAGGGGGACGGGGGCATAAAGGCAGTGAGGAGAGGAGTTTACCAAGAGTGTGAGGTGTTCTGGGCACCCCACTGCTGTGGGCAAAACCCAGGGGAAAGTGCAGGTGGAATTCTGAGAACCCTGGAGGCTGTGCTTAAGCGCTCATTGCAGTGCCTACCAAATTCCAACCTAGACCAGGTACAGTGGCTCACAGCCTGTAATCCCCGTGCTTTGGGAGGCCGAGGCAGGAGGATCCCTTGAGCCCAGGAATTTGAGGCTGCAGTGAGCTATAATTTCATCATTGTACTTCAGTCTGAGTGACAGAACAAGACCCTATGTGAAAAATAAATAAATAGATAAATAAATAAATAAACAAATGCAACCTAGACTTTAGTGGAGAGGAAGATAAAATATAAATGAAAAATAAAAAAGGAGTTACTTGCTTATTATTTATTCTTTAGAGGCAGAAGTTACTAATAATTAAATTTTTATAATGTATTTTTTTGCTATAGACTTTTTTCTTTGTCCTTCTTCTCTCCCTTCCTCCTTCTTTCCTTCTTTCCTTCCTTCCTTACCTTAGATTGTGTTTTGTCAGTAGACAATGGTCAGGGCTTGTGTTCTAAGCAAGTCTCAGCTGCATTTTTCACAACATCATTAGACAGGGTGATCAGGAGCAGCTCAGGTCCAAATAATCACTTCTGGCTCCTTGATTGTAATTAAACCAAAGCAACAACTATGACACGTGCATAACTACCTAGAAGCTGAGGTCCTCCATGTTCTTACCCTGATGTAACACCAAGCTCAAGTTGTGAATATGGGTACATGACAAGAACAGGGTATCTGTAACCCTTGGCAGGTGGTGTTTTATATTAATCTGATTTTGGTAATGACGGTTTTTCTCCTGGTCCACTGAATTCCTTGTGCAGAGATAACTGGAAATGTCCTGTGATCTAAGGGGCTGCAGGGTGGAGCCTTCAGTGTCTTTTTCTAACTACCAACCATAGGACCAGGGATTCTCACCATTGAGATTCATGCTATGGATAAAATGAATAATATTTTGGAATAGGTGTACTCCAAGTGTTTTATGGACATACTTAGTCTTTAAAAATTATCTGAAATTATTTACATAAAATTCAAATTTAACTGGTCATCTTGTGTTTAATCTGACCATCCACCCCAGGAGAAAGTGAGCTGTGAAATTCGGAAACCACTGTCCGAGAATTGAGGGCTTTAGGATGAGGTGTAGGCTGTGTTCCAATCACGGGCAAAGGGAGGTCTAGGAGTGACCATGAACATGAGGGGAGTGCCTTCAGAGGGCCACTGCAGTGGGCCATAGGAGCCATTCCTTTCATGCTGTAGATGAGAAAACAGAAGTGGTAAGTGGCTCAGGTACCTCCGGCCACACAGCTACTGAATGGCACTTCATTCAACTCAGGTCTCTCTGGTCCAAATCAAACATAAAAATGTGTTGAAATGCCTGCAGCTCCTCACCAGCCTCCCCTGCCAAGTTCTTCAGGCTGTGTGAAGACCTAGCCCACCCAGCTACCTCCACATGTGCAGACCCAGCCCACCCAGCTACCTCCACGTGTGCAGACCCAGCCCACCTAGTTCACCTTCACATGTGCAGACCCAGCCCACCAGCTCACCTCCACATGTGCAGACCCAGCCCACCCAGCTACCTCCATGTGTGCAGACCCAGCCCACCTAGTTCACCTTCACATGTGCAGATCCAGCCCGCCAGTTCACCTCCATGTGTGCAGACCCACCCCACCCAGCTACCTCGACGTGTGCAGACCCAGCTCACCAGCTCTCCTCCATGTGTGCAGACCCAGCTTACACAGCTCACCTCCATGTGTGCAGACCCAGCCCACCCAGCTACCTCCACATGTGCAGACCCAGGCCACCAGCTCACCTCCACATATACAGACCCAGCCTAGCTAGCTCACCTCCATGTGTGCAGACCCAGCCCACCTAGCTCACCTCTACGTGTGCAGAGTCACCCCACCCAGCTACCTCCACATGTGCAGACCCAGCCCACCCAGCTACCTCCACGTGTGCAGACCCAGCCCACCAGCTCACTTCCATGTGTGCAGACCCGGCTTACCCAGCTCACCTCCATGTGTGCAGACCCAGCCCACCAGCTCACCTCCATTTGTGCAGATCCTGCTTACCCAGCTCACCTCCACGTGTGCAGACCCAGCCCATCCAGCTACCTCCACGTGTGCAGACCCAGCTCACCCAGCTCACCTCCACGTGTGCAGACCCAACCCACCCAGCTCTCCTCCATGTATGCAGACCCAGCTCACCCCTTTGGGTCCAGATGCAGCTCATCCTCATGGGCTCAGACCCAGCTCACCCCTGGGTATGCAGACCCAGCTCACCCTCGTGGGCCCAGGAGATGCTGATTCCCTCATATTCAGTCTCAGAGTTGACTCTCATCCCACTGATTGAGAGAGAGAGACCAGCCTATGACAAGCAGTCAGACTTCTATCCTCTGTAACCCTCTGAAGTGGGAGCTTCCTGTAACCTCCCCCACCACCCTCAGGGCCCCCAAGCAACCTTCCCATGGACCCACAGGCCTTCCAGCCTGAGAGGTGGGGGTCCCACAAGACACACTCACAAACCTTCCCATCTGTTCTTTCTGACCAGAAAGCAGAGGAAGCATGCTTTCTAGGGGAAAACAGAGAGATTTATAGGAGTGAAGGCCTGTATGGCAGTAGACAGGGAAAGGAGAATAGAAAACAGAACGTCTAGAGCCCAGTTTCCTCTCCCAGACTGATTTCAGATTGATTTCCTTATTAAGGGGCTCATAGCCAGGTAAGCAGCCTCTGTCTAGCCCCTGCTGGCACCTGTCCCTGCTCCACTGAACATGCCCATGTCTGCCAGGGGTTGGCAAATCCCACAGGAGCCTCCTCGGCTTCCTGTTCCAGTTGAGATTTCTGGAACTCGGTGTCCTTTCCCTGACAAACATGAAGCTATTTGATCTTCACTCACTGCATGAGACTGCTATTTCTTAGACAAAACAAATCACTTTAAATTGGCTTTGACCAGTAAGCTGGAACCAAGCAGTGTTTTCTTCTCCTTTGCCCCCACTTTTGGATCCTAAATGTACCATAATTAAGGCCATTATCAGCCACTTGAGTTGGGGATGGGGGAATACATTTAGCAAGTGGTGGAGAGTGAAGTGGATGAAATTTCAGTTACTCCACCAGCAGACAAAGCTTCAGACATTATCATTATTTTCAAAAACATTTTACTAACAGTTTCCTCTTGAATATAGAAGGCAGGCTTTTTTCTTCAGGGTCATATATCTGGTTTTTGCTGATTTTAGAAGTTATGAATACAGACAGTTTCTAAAATTGGCCCTTAGTGGTACTCAATTTTACAGCGAGACTGTCTAGAATAGTAAGCAGTTTGCATTTTTTAATAGAATTTATGGCTAAGACTGAGTAGGTGGACTTGACCTTTGGTCACCATGTACATGCCCATCGTCTTTGCCACTATCCAGCTTTGGAGAATGTTTAAATAAGGCTGGGTGGGGCAGGGTTAATTAATACTGCTCAGTGCTTTCTGTGTGCCAGGAATTACAGAGATTCAGAGACCTGATCCATGGTGTTCAGCAATCACAAGACAGAACACACAGAGAGGACCGAGGCACAGAGGCAAGCGCAGGGCCTGCCAGATCCCGGAGGAGTCTGGGAACCACTTCCCTTAGCAGTTCTGCTGTCACATGTTAAGTATAATCAGGACCAGAAAACGTTTCTTGCCTCTTCAAGAATAGATCTAAGGTTTTATATTTTGAAATGTAACCTTATTCAATCTTCGTACTCCAACATTCTTCATCAGGTCATCAAATGGAAACATGGTTTAATCCATAGATATGTGCTTCCCTGGCAGATTTTTTGAGTGGCTATTTCATAAATTTAGCCATGCATTAAAAAGAGCAATTCAGGGGACCATTCACATCTGGTTTTTGACACGGGGATATAGATTTCCAGTAAACCTAGAATACACACCGTTGTCACAGCGCTGGGCCTTGAATATTCAAAACAGGAGGGCGCATCAACATGCACGCCATCGCTCTGCATGGCGGTGTGGGTGATAATGAATGAGTTGCCTGTTATCTATGCGTTGTCTTATCTTCCATTACACTACAGAACTGCATTGAAAATTGTACTCATCTTTGAGATACCTGCAGTGCCAGTTATAATGGAGACATAATGCAATCAGAATAGGCAAGTTTGATACACAGAACTCTTCCACTTCTGTTTTTATGTGACCATACAGTTCCATTTTCTATGTATGCCTCCTTCACACAGATTGATCATTCCAGCGGAGACAGTGCCTGGGAATACCCTCATGAGAATGGGGCCTCAGGCTGCCTTCAGCTTGTCCCTCTGCGACTTCCACTGTCTGGAATAACTAGCTTCATACTGGCCACCTGCTGTCTTACAAGAACACATGTGTCCATGACCCTGGCCTCAAATGAGCATGTATCCACACCCACTGCCTCCCAGGAACATGGTGGTTCACACCTGCCTCCTCCAATGAACCTGGGTGTACACACTTCCTGCCTTCAATGAAAACTCATGTTCACCATCTTTTGCCTCTAAGGAACACTCATCTTCCTATTTTTCCTCTTGAATAACCGAAGCTGGGTTGCTGTCCTCCACTTGCCATATTTTGAGATATTTGACCAAGCCCTCTGCTCCTCTTAATGACTATAGTAGGAAAACCATGACTTTTATACTTTGATTTGATTTTCAGCCTTATCCACCACTTACCAGCTATATGATCGTGAATATATATTTATGAATTTTGTAAAATGGGGGTAATAATACTTATCTTATAATGCTATTGTAGAATTAAACTGGATAAAGTGTGAAAAGTGCACAGTCACACCCGGACTTCAGCATATGTAGTCTCCCTCCCCCATTTTCTATTACTTTTTCCAATTAACACTTGTGTTAGTTCCGAGGGCTACCGTGACAATTTACTGCAAACTTGGTGGCCTAAAACAAGATAAATTTGTTGTCTCATATTCTAGAGGCTAAAAGTCCAAAATGAAGATGTCAGCAGAGCCATGCTGCGTCTGACAGGCGTCGGGGAGATTGCTTCCCTGCCTCTTCCTAACTCCCGGTGTTGCAGCAATCCCGCTTTCCCTGACTGTGGCTGCAACTCTGCAGTCTCTGTCTCTGTCTTCACTTGGTTTCTTCCTTATGTATGTGCTTTTCCCTTCTTAGAAGGACACCATTCATGGGAGGTAAGACCCAGTCTGGACAGTGTGATCACATCTTCATGTCACCAATTACATCTACAAAGGCCCAATTTCCAAATAAGGTCACATTCTGAGACCCAGGCTGATAGGAATTTTGGTGGGACACTATTTAATCCACTCGAACACCCTAAGTTGCTATAACATTTTTTGGAAGACATGGGGTTATTCCTTCTTAAAATCTCCAAATACTGTCAATGCGTTTAAAGCCTACAAATATCTACTAAAATGCTTATTTTTTTCTCCTTAAGAAATATACAATTTGACATTTTCATCACTATTAAAGTGTTAATGACCTACTGTTGTGATTTCAATGGTACAAAATATTCTTTCGCACCTCTATGGAGGCCATCTGGCTTGCTGGACAGGTTTCTACTTAGTGTGAATGTCATTATCAGGTTACAGATCCGTGGAAGAGTTTCAAGACAACTCAAATCCTGGGATCTGTGATGTGCTACCATCGCTTTCAAAAGATACCTTGTTTTCAAACTGTTTTAGGAACAAATCATAAGAATCAAATGTTTTTCATTTGTTGTTTTACTATAAGTTGATACTCTTTAAAAATAAGAGTTTGAACAAAAATGAGTGGATAAACCCATATTTCAATAACCAAGCAAGATTTCATGTTTGTCACTATCTTTATTAACTATAAAAAATCCCATTACAATACATTTAATATCGGAGTTATAGGATCTTGAAAATAAAAGAATTTTAAAGATACTAACTTTAGACTCCTTGGTTTACAGTTGAGAAAACCGACGTCCTGGAGGGTTAAGTGGTGATTTTATAAGGATACAGGGCTTGCCAATTGCAGAAACCATGTTAATATTCAACTTTCAATCCCCAGCTCCTCTCTTCATACTGATATCTAACCTGTACATTAGATTTTTACAGAATCCTTCAAATTACTGGAGGCTCAAAAAGCTTTTTTTTTTTTTCTTGGCTACATTTCTCAATCTTTCCCTAGCACTAACTTATTCAATATGATTGGAGAAAATTATCTCTTAAATCATACTTATATTATAACATTCTTGTTAAATAATATTTATTCAATCAGATTTTGTTTTATGCCCAATATTCATCCAGAGACTCTAGCATGAAATCTACCTGTAAACTAAATTCAATCCATTTTAAAATTTTTCCTGTTTACTGCAATCTTCCTGTCAGTTTGAACAACTGGTAAACAATAGTGATATAGACTTATAGATCATAGTTTTCTTTTAGACCTGTAAGGAACCAAACTGTAAAATCATCTATCTCTCTCACAAAACGTGCCTCTTCCCTAGGCACATGACCAAGTGCCTTGCTTCCTAAGTGACATTTTTAACAGATACACTCAGATATGAAAGACTTCCAGAAACTATTTGGAATCATTAGTGTTCATTTTTATGTAGCCACAACACAAGTTAATACAGTACCAGAGAGAGAGAGAGAGAAAGAGAGAGTTGGTACCATATTTAAGTATTTCTTGAGTACCTACCATAGAATGAGTGTTCTGATATTTGTGAGGAAAAAAAATGAAAAAGATTTAAAATAATTTCTCTAAAAAGTATGATGATGGGGTTATGGGCTGAATGTTTGTTTCCCCAAAAATTCATATGTTGAAGCTTTAACCCATCATGTGATGATATTTGGGGTTAGGATTTTGGGAGGTAATTAGGTTTAGATGAGGTCATGAGAATAATTTAAACGTCAAAACTAAAATGAAGGACAGTAGTTAAAGAAACTATTTTCCAATTCACTAATGTATTAGTTTCCTATTGCTGTTGAATAGTACCACTAACTTGGCAGCTTATATAGAAATTTATTACATTTTAAATTTGGTAGTGTTTGGTAGGGACAACTGAAAAATTACCCAAAGTCCTGTTCTAAAGGGCAGATGACCTCCCAACTTGTGTCAACATCAACAAAATTCTATTATCTGCAGCAGTGATATTAAATATAAGAAAGGCTTTATCATCATACTGCAAGCTCATTAAGTTATTTAAGTGCTGTAAGCCTCTCTTATTTCTGGGAGGTTTTGAATGTACGCAATTCTTCTGAGAGATTTACAACCTCAACTTTAATGGGAAGAAACTATTGAAGATGCTAATTGGAATCTACTGAAGCTGTTTTTTAGGTTCTCAGCCACTTCAATGATTTCTGATGAGACATAGACATTGGTTTTTATGTGAAATAGCTGTGGTAAAAAGTTAAATTTATAAACACTGGCACCAGAGCTCAAATCCTGCCACCATAACCCAGATGTGAGCCTTGAAGTTCCCATGCTCACAGGATGACCACATAATAAACATTAGCTGTTACTATTATTAGTTTGCTACCTGGAGAGCTGGCAAAGATAAATGTAGTTACCTTTCTGAAGGCAAAAGTTACTTTGCTACCTGGAGAGCTGGCAAAGATAAATGTAGTTACCTTTCTGAAGGCAAAAGTTACTTTTAAGTGTAGTGTTTGAGTCATTCTCAGCTTCAAAAACATATATCTGGGAGCCTCAAATTATCAGGCCTGTGTTCTTTAGTATTTTTGGGGAAAGAGATTACTTTTCCCTTTGCATTTGATCATAGCTTCAAAGTCTTGAATGATTCTGGAGGGCTGTTTACAAACTTGTTCAGAACATGTTTGTGAGTTACCACTGAAGAATACTGAGATCAGAAAAGACAACAATTTTCCATAAAGTGGCTGTTATAAAATCCGAATGTAGAGTTTACCTTACTTTTCTCATCTGTATCATGCTGAGAAAAACACTACTTACCTCATTGAGTGGCTGTGAAGATCAAGGAGGCCAATAAATGTGGATTATGTATTTGTTCATAGCGCCTGTGACCACACCATTCTTACCTTTCTGCCTACCCATCCTCAACTCTTCCACAAGCACCTCTGGCATCACTTCAAGCAGTAGTCATTCAACAAATACATTCTGACCTTCTATTCTCTTCTTTCTTTTCACTCTTTCCCTCAACAATTTCCTCAATCTTAGATTTTTATGAATCAGTTAAGAGTACATATTTCTAACCTGCTTGCTTTCCTGCTTGTCAATGGAACATTCAACTTGGATAGCCTGCATGTACAAAAACATATTTCAGATTGATTTCAGTATTCTCTCTCTAAAATAAAATTTTCAACCCGAGTGCATTGATTTGTTTTCATTAAGAAATGTAAGACATAATAGAAGTAGTCCTCGTGGAAGGGAAGCAGACAATTCCTGAAATCCTGTTACGAGGTTCGAGAGCCATTTCTGCCATGCACAACCGTCATCTCAGCCCATTGAGGAGGTGATGCAATGGCGAAGAGACAATAAGAACCATTGAGTCAGGACTTATGCACGGGGCTAGTGGAGACGGCTAGGGCTTATGTTCCTTTCCCCAAGGAAAGGCTTCTTCAAACTTACTGAAGACAGTGTTAAGAGACTTACTGTGTAAAAACTGGAGGTATGTTCGGAAAGGGGAGGCTGATATCTCCTTTCTCCTCGGTCTGCATTGACTTGTCAATTCACCCTATTGCTTATTTAAGCAAGAGTGGGCAAAGGGGTGGAGCAGTATGTGAGAGAAGGGGGCAGTAGTAGTAAATCAGGCTGCACTCCCACCACTTTGTGGCACAGGGGTGGTTGAGTTTCATTTGGGTCAAGTGGCCCTGGTGGCAAATAAACTAGCTTAGATTGTTTTTCCACCTAAGAGAACAATCTTCAGGAAACCAGGGGAACCAGAGCCGAGAGTCACTTAAAGAAGCAAGTCAGGTACCATCTCCCAGGTTAGGGAAATGTGCGGTGGGGGTTCCTGAATGGTCTCCAGAAGCAAAACACACTGTGTCACATGGGAACAAGCATGCAGATGCTGGCCATAAAGATGGCATCAAATGCCAATCTGGGTCAACCAGAAAATCATGGAATGAAACAAAGAGAGTTCCTCTTTCCTTCTTAGTCTCCAGCTTGTAAGAGGAGGAGAGGGAGATATCTTGTGTTTCAGCCTTCCACTCCAAGTTGCTAATGTTTGAAATATTGACTTAAGACCAAGCACTGATGTGTGAGTTGTCTTTCTAGTAATCTTGATAACAGCAAATAACACTGAGGTATGAGGAAGGGAACCTTACCCAATTTACAGACCCGTGTTACAGCATGAAGTTCCAAGATCCACATTTCCCTCTTCCCCCCAAATACTCTGATTTTCCTTCTGTTTATTTTAGCAGTACAAGGATGGAACCATGTATCTTCATGGTTTACTTCCATCAGGAATAAGTTCTGGAGGGGTGGGTGGCCACAGGAAATGATGGGGGGTGACATTGATGCAGGGGATGTCTCTGACAGGTCACCATGATTTGCATAAGCATTTACTATCTCCTAAGCTTCCAAGATGATACGTCCCCATTTCTGGATGTATTCCCTCTCTTGATTAAATAATCTAGAGTGTTGTGCTATTGTTTTTTCAACTATCCAGTTCTTGAACATACCTATAAAGTCTACTGGCGTACTGTTTGAAATTTGATCATCTTTGTTCAGAAACAAGAGTTTATCTAAAACTCCTGTGGAAGAAAGGAATCTTTCTGCATTTAGACACTTAAACATTATGTCTTTGAAAAAATTCCCTACAGGAGAACGTGATGATAGCACAGTGGTAGACTTTTCAAGTTCTAATGCCTAGAAAAAAAGACCAAAGCCACGTTCATACACATGAGTGCCCTGAGTCTGCCAAAGGCCCTGGGCAACTGCCAGAGCTGAATAGCAGAAAATCCAGGAGGTCAAGAATCACTGAAGCACGTTCACGGCTGTGTCTCAGACACTTTGTACAATAGGTCTCAAGTGGAGGCATGAGGCATTGTGATGTAATAAGACCGACAAACCAAAAATATCGAGACAATTTGTTGCAAAAAATAAATCTCTCCTCTAGCAACTTGCTATCCATTGCTCCCCAGCAGGTTGGTCCCTAGATGCTTCTGCCAACAGATCCTTACCCAGGCTTCTTCCCTGGCCTCTAATCCAACATTCCAGTTATAAACTGCTCTGAGCCTAAGGCTATTCTTTATCACCTCTGTACCTTGGCTGCTTCCTCAGTCTGAACTCTGTTCTTCCCCCTTCCTCACCATTTTTGTCGCTTCTTCCACAGACTCAGAGACCAAGCCAGGTTGCAGCTTCTCTGGGTGCCTCTCATGTGCCTGCCCACCAAGGCAGAGACTCCCCTTCTACACGCTCCCACAGCCCTGCCTCTCCCCTGGCTCCTGAAATCCTCTCACTGAATGGTCTGTGACTTCAACTAAGTGAAGAACTCCTTGTGGCCTCATGGCCAGGGGCTGTGTTTCCCCATGGAGTGCCTGCACCTGGCAGAACCTCTGACACACGAGCAGCATTCAGTGAATGTGGACAGATGCATTAACAGAAAGACAATCTTGGAATTCATTGATTACGCTCATTCCTCGTTATGATGGTTGCATGGAGAAGTGAGGCACAGTTCAGCTTTAGCTGGACAAGTATCACTGGCATCATTCATCCTATAATACATTTATCCCCCCTTTCTTTTGAGACAGAGTCTTGCTCAGGCTGGAGTGCAGTGGTGTGATCTTGGCTAACTGTAACCTCCGACTCCCTGGTTCCAGCAATTCTCCTGCCTCAGCCTCCCAAGTAGCTGGGATTACAGGTACGCGCCACCACACCTGGCTAGTTTTTTGTATTTTTAGTAGAGACCAGGTTTCACCATGTTGGCCTGAATGTCTTGATCTTCTGAACTCGTGATCCACCAGCTTTGGCCTCCCAAAGTGCTGGGATTACAGGCATAAAGCACCACGCCCAGCCACATTTACCCCTTTCGAGGGAGTCACTGTGCTCATTCCCCTGAGTCGCAGAGAAATCAACTGAAAGTGGTGCTCCTAGATTGCAAGTACAGCAAAGTTCCCCTTGACCAGGCATGTGGGCAATGGCTGTGGCTGGAACACTGGTATATGAGCACAGAAAGGGGTTCAGAGGTCATGGGAACAAAAACAACCTGGAAGGTACTTTGTTTCTGTGAACACCTCCTGGGTTCTTCCCTTTTACAGCCACACACACACTGCTAAAAACAGGTGTCATTGCTCCCACTAATTATAGAATTTTGATATAAATAACACTCAGTTGGCAGTCCAATTTGAGTTGTTAGGCTGGCATTTTTAACCTGAATGTAGGAGTCTTGTACAAAACTAAGTTTAAAATTATTTGAGTGGAAATGCAAAAATCAAAGGGATAAACTCACATTGAAATATTGACAAGCAGTTTTCGGGTCCACATCTAATTTTCTTGGGAAAAGGATGAAAGATGTTCCAGGCTATCATTCTGTCATCCTACTTGTAGGTGTTCCAGTGTGGGGACATTATACTCTGCCTTCTATGTCCACCCCATTGTAACTGACCATCCAAGGACACCCAGGTCTAGAGCTGCAAAAGGATCAGCACCAGGAAAGGGAAAACCCAGTCTTCTTGAGGTTGACTTCTCTTATGGGGTAGAAACTGGCCACATCCTTCATATAGAAAATTAGATAATTTAATAAGGAATGAGCTAACTCAGATTCTAGTTCTGTCTGTTTATTTGCCTGGTAATAACAATATAACAACTCAAGTTGGGCTGCCAGCTGAGTGTTTGCCTGGGACCAGAGATTTCCTCCTGCATATACCAGTGTTCCCTTACACCAAGTAGAAACTGATAAAAAGAAAAAAATAATACTTTTGAAAATTGGAATTGGTATACTCTCAAAAATTAATATAGCATGCCAAATGGAAGCCTTGAAGCCCCTCTTCACACCGGTTGTTGAACTAGCTTTCTGAATGGTCATACCCCACCCACCTCAACTTCTCTTCAACCTGCTCATCAAGCTGCTGTGAATGATCTTTGTGTTTTACTTTCTAAATTGTAAAATATTTCAAGTATAGAGCATAATAATCACCTACAAACTCAAGTGCTCAGATTTACTAAGTCTTAAAATTTAGAAAATTAGTGTTAGATTCCTGAGTTTTCTTAAAATAAGAAAAGGTTTAAAAAGTCCATTAATATCTAACCCCCTCCCTTCCCATAGGTAGTTAATTGCTCTTCTGAGGTTGAGAGACATCATTTCCACGCATGTTTCTATGAGTTATATATGTAGATGCTCCTTGACTTACAATTAGGTTCCATGCTGAAAAACCTATTGTAAGTTGAAAATACCACAGGTTGAAAATGCACTTAATACGCCTCATCTACTGAACATCATAGCTTAGCCTGGCATACCTTAAATTGTGCTCAGAACACTTATGTTACCCTACATTTAGGCAAACTCCTCTAACACAAAGCATGTTTTATAATAAAGGGTTGAAAAATTGGGCCATTGTAAGTCAGGGACTGTCTGTATTTGATTATATTTATGACATGTATATGTGATTATATGTACATATATAATGCATAGAATACATACTTCTGGTGTTCAGTTTTTGCATAGCATTTTTTGAGATTTACTAATATATATATGTATGCACATATATATGTACACGTATTCATGTATTTTTTTTCTTGTGCAACAAGTTTTGATGGATATGGTGGGTGGATTTTATGGATATTTTCACTAGGTATCATGGTTAATTTTAAGTGTCAATTTGGTGGGTGTTTTTGGATGAGATTAACATTTAAATTGGTCAACTTTAGTAAAGGATATTGCCCTTAGTAATGTAGTTGGGCCTCATCCAATCAGTTAAAGGCCTGAATAAAATGAAAAGATGAGCTTCCTCTAACAAAAGGAAATTCTCCAACAGATGACCTCCAGACTGGAACTGCATCACTGCCTCTCCGGGGTCTCCAGCCTGCCAGCCCAAACGTCAGATTTGGACTTGCCAGCCTCAATAACTGCATGAGCCACTTCTTTGTAAAAAATCTACTTCTCCATGTACACATATTTTTGACTCTCTTTCTCTGGGGAATCCTGAGTAATACATCAGGTGCAGACAAGCTTCTCCACAGAGTGGTTGGTCTGATTCACACTCACCCTGGCAGGGTCTAGCTTTCCTGTCTCTCCCATCCTTGTGGGATGTGAAAGCCAAGTGGATTTTTGTCAGTCTGATGGGTATGCAACAGAACTATCATTTTAAATAGCAGGTCCTTGATTCATAATAAGCATCTTTCTTACTTTTGGGTCATTCAGTATCCTTTAATGTAATTAACTTGTTCACAATCATTTTTGGTCCCCTAATACACTGTTTGCTTGTTGTATGCATATAAGCAGAAGTGATTGAACAGCTAGACCATCTTTTTCTTTAAAGTTAAATGCATAAAAGATGTTTTCTCTTGGTCTGTGAAATGTCCTCTTCACCTGCATGTCGAGTGCTATTTGTAATATCTAGTTTTTAATTATAATATGGTCAAATGTATCAATATTTTTCATGATAGTGATTTTTGTGTCTTGTTGAAATAATTTTCCCTGCCTTATATCGCCATTAAAATACACCATATTGACATTTTGGGCTAAATGAAAAACAAAAGATACACCATGATTATAAACACTTTTTTTTTCTATGTGACTACCCCTGATAATTTATGAAATCTGCAAATAATAGAATCCAAAGTAGTAAAGAAAATGAATAAACTACAGCTACATCTATCAACAGAAATGCTATCATAGACTGAATTTACAGACTTTGGATTTCACCAGATTTTTGGACTTACGTCCCTTTTCTGTTCCAGAATCTGATGCAGGATCCCACATTGCATTTGGCTGGTTGTCTCATCTCCTGCAGTGTTTTACAAGTTCTCAGTCTTTCTTTGCCTTTCATGAAGTTGACACCCGTGAAGAGCACTGGTTAGTTTTATTTTTGGAGAATTTCCCTCAATTTGGGTTTCTTTATTCAGAATTGCTGATCTATAGCTTGTGAGAAACCAAATTACTAATTGGAGTAAAGCATTTAATTTTCTCTTCTTTTCCTGGTTTCTTAGGGTGGAAACTTAGATTAAGGATTTAAGACCTTTCTACTTTTCTAAAATGAGCATGTTTTACATAAATATCTCTCCAAGCACTGCTTTAGTTGCATCCCACAAATTTTGATATGTGGTATCTTCATAATTCTCACTCAGTTCCAACATTTTTAATTTGACTGTATACTCCCTTTTTGACCTACAGGTTATTATAAAGTATATACTGTTTAACTTCCAAAGATTTGTAGATTTTTCCATATATCTTTTTATTAATTTCTAGTTTTAATTCTAGACTTGAGCAAATATGTTGTATGCTTTTTATTCTTTTAACTTTGTTAACATTTGTTTATGGCTCAGACTATGATTTATCTTGATAAACATTCCATATGCATTTTTAAAAATGTGTACACTTCTGTTTTCAAATGAAGCGCAGGTTTTTCAAGTTGTTCGTTCATTTCTTCCATCTCCTTACTTATTCTATTAATTATAGAGTCGGGTATTGAAGACTCCAATTCTAATTGTTGATTTTTGTCTATTTTCCCTTTTAGCGCTATCAGGTTTTGTTTAATCTATTTTGAAGTTCTTTTGTTGCATGTGCACACATTTATTATAATTCTTCCTTCTTAGAGAATTAAATCCTTTATTATTGTATAATGTCTCTTTTTATCCCTGACAATGCTTTTGTTCTGAAGGGAACTTTGTATGAAATGAGCGCAGCTGTTCCAACTTTCTTTTGATTGATGTTTGTGGGGTGTATTTTTTTCTTATTTTTAAATTTTCACTTACTCTTTATACTTAGAGTGACTTTCCTGCATAGCACATATTGGGTCTTGTAATTTATTCTATCTAACAGTATTTTTACTTGGCTTGTTTTGACAATGTACTTTTAATGTAATTACTGATATTTTTATTAAAACACTCCATATTGTTAGCTATTTTCTATTTGTTCCACCTCCTTCTTTCTTTATCATTTCCTTCCTTCTCTTGGGTTTTTTTGAGCAATTTTTATGATTTTATCTTTATTTCTATGATTGGGTAATTATTTATAACTCTTTTCATGTTTTGCATAGTTAGCTTAGGGTTTAAAATGTAGATCCTTACATAAGAGTCTATATTCAATTAATATTACATGTCTTTATGTGTAGTGTAACAACCTTACAAGTGTATGTTCCAAATCCCTCCCTCTCACCATTTGTGATATGGTTGCCTTACGGCTCACTTTTACATATACTATGAACACATCACACAGTGCTACCATTTTTGGCTTGCCTAAGTATTATTCGGAGCAATTCAGAAGAAAAAAATAAAAGAACATGAATTTCATAACACATTTATTACATTTTCCACATTCTTTTACTTTGTACATTCAAGCTTCCACCCAGTATTGTATTCCTTCTGCCTTGCAGAGCTGATCTTACCACTTCTTGTAAAGTGAGTCTGCTGGCAATAAATTCTGAGTTTTTGTCTAATAAAGAGTTTTTCTTATATTTTTGAGAAATATTTTCACAGAGCATTAATTTCTGTAATGGCAAGCCTTATTTTCTTTCAGCACTTTGAAGTCATCAATGCATTTTTTAAAAATTTCATGGTTTCTGACAAGAATTCTGCCAATATTCCTTACCTTTGTTCCTTTGTCTTTTTTCATGCCTTTCTCTTTCTCTTGTTTTTGACAATTTGAATAAATGTCTCTAGATGTTTTGTGTTTGTTTTATATTTTAGTATATATTCTGCTGAAGGGTTCTGAGTTTCATGGGTCTCTGGTTTGATGTCTGAAAATCACTTAGGAAAATCATCAGACATTACTTCCTAAAATATTTCTTACACACTATTTTCTCTTTTCCTTCTGAGTTTCCAATGATGCACATAACCCATGGTTTGATATTTTCTATAGCTTTTGGATGCTCCATTCTTTTTACTTTTCAGTCTTTTTCTCTTTGTGTTTCAGTTGAGTAATTTTATTGACATGTTGTCAGGTATGCTGATCCACTTCTCAGCTGTGTTATGGACCCATTGAAAGCATTCTGCATCTCTGTTACTGTGTTTTCCATTTGTCATATTTCTATTTGATTTTTTCTTATGATTTCCACCTCTTTGCTGATATTATCAATCTGATCTTTCATGGTATACACTTTTTATGTTGGAAAATTCAACATATTAATAATAGTTATTTAAAATTTCCAGTCAGTTATTATCTGTGTCATATCTGAGTCTGGTTTTGTTTACTGTTTAGTATCTTGGGCATTTATTGCTTTTTTTTCCTGAAAGATATCTAGAATACTTCAACATGGAGTAAATAGTTCTATGTACACCTTTCCTTTTGCTCATCCATTACTGTGGTAGTTTATGTTCATATCTAGTCCAAGGATCAGGATAATTTTTTTTGTTTATAAATAAGCAAATTGTAAATGTTTTAGGGTTAAGGGCCTAAGGTCGCCAGAGCTCTGCCGTTGTCTCATGAAAGTAGCCTCAGACAATGTGGGTATGGCCATGTCCCAGTGAAACTTTATTTACCAGGTAGGCAGGGGCTAACTTTGCCTTGTAAGCCATGTTTTGCTGATCCTTGATCTAGTCAGGAATTGGGCTGGGCTTGAGGTTTCCTGTTGCTGTGTTTACCTTCAGAGTACTGCAGGCTTCAAACTCTCCTAGCAGTACCTGGAGTTTAGTAGGGAGGCTGGGTTTCTAGAGCTTTCTTCTCAAGGTCTGCCTCACCTTTAGCTTTACGTATCCCTTTTCCCTAATCCTCAGGGAGAGTCTGTCTCATGCATGCTTCCTAGCAATGTTTCAATATTACTTTTAACTGATGCTTATTTGCTGTCTTGGGATGGATGAAGTTCTGATGTCCTGACTACCCCTCAGTCTTACAGCTTGCATCCCTGGGTCTCATGGCCTCCACAAGAACCATGCCTCTCCTCCACCTGGAGGTCTGGGTCTGATAGGTATTCTCTCTCTTTCTCCATGGCTGACAGACTTTATTTTCTTCCCTTCCCTCAGCTGTAAGACAGTTCTGTTGCCCATCTTACCCCCCAGCAGATGACCACTTTATTGTGCTGAGAAATGGGGAAGAGGGATCCAGGTTGATTCTTGCACCACCTTTCTATGCCCCTGACAACTCTGTCAGGACTCCACAGTCTTCCCTGGGGCATCTGGTAGACTTTGTGGTGAAAGATCTTCAGGAAGAAGCAACTGTCTGCGCCCCCCACCGCCAATTATCTGCATCCCCCAGGAGCAGTACATGGTCTCACCAGCCTGCATTTGGCCTGCACCAGGATTCATTGACTATTTCAACAGAATTCTACTTGCTGGGTCGAGATGCAGCTGAGCCAGGTCAGCAGGTGCTGGAGTCCCATCTCTTCCTATGGACACTGGTTCCACCCTAGACTTCGGGTTCTTTAGTTGCTCTGTGACCTCAACTTTCTAATGGGTGTGATTCAGTCAAGAACTTGTGATTTGCCCAATTTTTTTCTTGCTGTAGCAGTGTGAGCAACTCTCAGTTATTCTCTTGAGTAACCATCTATCTCCTGGTCTCTTAAAGATGAAGTTTTAAACAATCGCACACCTGATGGAGAAGATCTGTTACCATTCTATTTGAGGTTCTCTACTCAGCTTCTTAGGAGCTAAGAATCTTCCCTAGGAAATTTCTGACCTAGTCAGATTTTGGATGTGACATTCCCTCATTCTCCCTGCCTCATTCATACCCTGCCCCTACTGATTCTCCATCAGCCAAGACCCTGCTTAGGTATCTCATTCTCCACATACTGCCTGTCTGCCCTTCTGAGTCCATGCCACCCCGGCTGTCTCCTGATGCTCAGAGGCCTGGTGATAACTTTGTCTCCTGCCTAGGGAAGCCCCACATGCATCCCAGAGACGGTCCCCACCTACTAGGAAATCCACTTCTGCTCAGTCTCATGCTCACTGGCCTTGGCCTTTTGGAGCACCAGGGACCTGCATGACAGTGATCGTCTTGGGCCAAGTCTGTAAGTCCCTGCTGAGACCTACTCAAGGTCCTGCCTGCTCAACCAACACCATCCAGGGACAGTGTTCGGATTCTTTCTCCAGCGTGCAGGAATGGCTCATAACCAGGACAATGATATAGGTTTGTGCATGAGGCATTTTGGCTTAGGTTTGAAATATTTTTGAGTTGCCAGCATCTCTGTAGCTTTCATACTCTTTCTGTGCAAAGAGCAGCACTGTCAGGAAGATGTTGTGGTGTTGCAGCCTATAGCTGTGGCTCTGCAGCTTAGCATTTCCAGCATGTTCCACACGACGCGGAGATGTGATGGCTATTGTCCTGGGGACTTTTGAAGAGTGTTTCTTCTCAATTCGGCCCCATATGAATGCAAAGAAATCTCTGCTGTGTGGTAATCAGTGCAGTGTTGTGGCTCTCATCCACCTAATCTATAAATAAGGAAGCCAGACAGAAAACTCAGACAGATACATCTGTCTGTGCAGGGATTAAAACAATTTCCTTATGTAAGCCACGGTTTGAGGAATACAGGCTGAAAATGGCAATGACTTAGAAAGTCATTCAGGCTGACACTTAAAAAAAGGTAAGGAAAAGAGGTTTGAGTTTGCAAGTGGATTAATAAGAATCCTTATGAGTTAATACTTTTTAATCTCTTTTTAGCTGTATTTTTAATGTGCCTCACAAGAGTATCTCATGCTCCCTTTTGACCAGAAAACAGAAGCCAAGAGAGGTTTAGGGCTGCATGAGGTCTTACTGTGAGTTACTGAGAAAGTGGGATGAGAGCCCAGATGGCCTGTCTAGTCTGAGTTTCTATATATTTTTGCAGTAATGCCTGCCCTCCACTCTCCAGGTCCCACAAACCTCACACAGGGTTGGGTGCAGCTAAGCCAGGATACAGGGAGGGGAAAAAGGGGGCTCTCTGAAAGCTCTGCCCTGGGCGGGAGCTGCCTTGGAACTTCCGTAAGTCCCACTTTTATAGGGGAAAGAGATTACAGAGCAGGGCTTGCGTGGAGTGTGTGTGCAGGGTGCATTAGAGATCACACTTTAGATTAGCACTATCACATTTTATACGTGTCTAGGCAGCATCAACGTTCCTGATGTGGTGGCATGGAGCACGCGGGCCCAGCCAGTTCTCCTGTGTTGGCAGTGATATTGGAATAATGCCAACTCATATGGGATGCTCTGCTTCTTAAAGGAATTTTTTGCTACATATTGTTTGAAGCATTTTGAAGATTACTTACAGATTTTATTTTTAATAGTGATTATTAAAGACCCAATAACCATGATACTTTCTCATCATTTTGAGCCTTGGTCTGGGTAAAATCACGTAAGAGTTCAGGGGCCAGACCCCAGAGAATTTAGGGTCACAGAGGTATACTGGAAAGTAAGAAAAACAAAAGGAAGCAAAACCACTTGGATAGTCTATAAAAATATTGCTTTCTTTTTATGTCAAAACTCTATGCTACCCGAAGAGATATTTTTGAGAAAATCCCATGTAGTAAAATGATAACATTGAGCTGAAATATTTTCATGAGGAATATGTACTTCAGAACATTGTGTCAGTTTTGTTTTTAAAGTGTCTGAGTAACAAAGGAAACTTATTTTCCCATCATAAAAATTTAAAATGTAAATATTAAAAAAAATAGCCTAAGCAATATCAAAACATTGTGAAAATATCTGGGAAAATACAGTAAAAAATTAACATGCTAAATATTTACAGATTACAGTTAAAAACTCATTTAGGGCCCATTTCAGGGGGCATGGGAAGGCAAAGAATATAAAGACAACATAAAAATAAAAATATAATTATAAAAAGTGGTGAAAAATATTTATCCACACTACTGAACAGAGATATGCAGTTCAAAGTAGCAATAAGGTAAAATGAGACAGCATTTGACATACGTCAGTACTAACGGTGCTTTATACTGGCAGAGCTACAGTGAGATGGACACACTTTGGCAGCAGGAATTGGTACTTACTTCTTGGAAAATTGCTTGGAAATATGTAGCTAGAACCTCTAGAATGTTTTTTGTTTAAACTGTAATTTCAATTCCTGAAGGCATAATATGTAAGATGGTTGAGGAAATACTTCAATGCCTTGACAAAGGTGGTCCCAACAATGTTATACATAAAATTAAATACTGTCAATAATGTACTGAAGCTCAACAATGGAACAGAGCATAAGATAAAATGTGAGAATTTGATAACATTCGTCAATGCTGAAGAACATCAGAAGTGGTGCTGCTATAGCGCAAAAGGGCAAAAATGAAGATACAAAATTTCACATGCACCCACTTTTTTAAAAGCTGTCTAAAAGTATTGGTTAGAAAAATATCAAAATGTTAGTAGCAATTGCTTCTGAGTAATGAGATTATAAGTACTTTTCACTGTACCGTTATGTTTTGTGTATATTCAAAAGTTTTCAAAACAGGAGTGCTTGACTGTTGTATTATTAAAAAAGAGAACTAAAATCAGATGCCCATGTGTTTTCTATTAGTGGCTTTTACGTTAATTAAGGTTTCCCTACTCCCCTGCGTTCTCAGCACTCACTGTGGCACTTTCCTCAGTGACTAGCAACTACACACAGTAACATCTTCACTCCCCGTAGTCAATTTTGATTGGTGCTGGAAACAGAGGCCTTGGTTTGCAGCTTCACGTGGAAGAATGAGTGGAGAAGCCATCACCTTGTCACATTCTTACAGGGCTATATTTTCAACATGAAAATCACTTCCCCAGGAGAAAATGTGAAAATGGAAGTTTCCTTTTAAAACCTGCTGGTGAGTGTAGAAAATCGCACTGGGGTTCGGGTCCTGAGACTGTCGGAGTCTGCAAGTGCTGCTCTGCGGGAAGCCGGGATAATGAGATTTCACCAAGGCCTGGATGGCAGGAGGCCTCGCAATTGTGCTGATGAGGTAGCAGCCACAGCACACTCACAGCATTCTCCTACTTCAGAGGATGTTCAGGATTCCTTTCACGGCAGCTCACACACATTTCTTTGTTGGTTTGTAAAATTTGTTTTAAATATCACGCATGGTAACATTTCTCCAAGTTTCCTAATACTTTCATTCTAAGATGAGGGTGGGGCAAGAGCAAAGGCAGGAGCCAGGTATCGATTTGCTATTAACTGCCATGTATGTAAGCAGGGAAATACATGGGACACCACGTATCTGGAAGAAGCTGACCACATGTACCACACGGGTTCTGAGGAAGGGATCGGGGGACACTCCAGTGTGGCTCATTTAGAATCTTAGAATTTCAAAATAATTCAGAATTCTTTCAGGTCTACCTTAATATAGGTATTTGGTTGTACAAGTGATGATGAAGAAGTGAAAAGCCAGACAGGATGGGGAGGCAACCCAGAGCGTAGTAACAACGGGAAACTGCCGCCACCTCTGGTTTAGGACAAACAAAGATGAAAATAGATACACGTGCATGTATTAGAAATCCCAGTGCTATAAAGAAGCCAGTTCTCTCCAAATCGAGCATACATGTCTCCAAAGAAAACTGCCAGAACATTTTCTTTAGAAATTAACAAGTTGACTCTAAAGTTATATGGAAATGTTAAGGATCTAGAATAACCAACATAATTTTGAGGAAGAACAAACTTGAAAGGTTTAAAACTGCTGACTTCAAGACTTATTAAAAACTTATAGTAATCAAGAGCATATGGTGCTGGCATAAGGCAAGAAAGATCAATGGAAGAAATAAAAAGTCCAGACATAGACTTTCACTTAGAAGATCAACTGATTTCTCATAAAGGTGTCAAAATCATTAATTCCCCCATTAAGTTGAGTTAATGAGAAATTCGACTTAATGGGGGAATTAATGATTTTGAATAAATGGTGCTGGAATAACTGGACATCTGTGGATTAAAAAAAGGCACTTATGTAATTCCCCTTGCTCATTGAATTCAAATGCCATCAGAATTTGCAAGGAAAGCCACTGGACTTGACGTGAAGAGATGAGTTGCTAAAACCCTTTCAGTGGAGTTCTACGGATGGAAGGCAGAATGTTGAGATTTGAGGGGGCAGAAATATCAATGAGGATGCTGAGAAGAGATGATCATCAGGAAGTGAAACAGCAAAGCAAGACTAAGGACAGGAAAACTAATTGGAACTCAGACAACAGAGCTGAGACAGGACCTTTTTATTCGTGATGAGAGCCCAACAATTTCAAGATGAAGGGAGGACTGGGAGGCAGGGGCAAGATTGTTGATGGCTCTCCTGAGCGCAGCAGAAAGACGGGGATGCTGTCGGTACTAAAGCTGGAAGGCTTGGGAATGGGGAAGGACACTCCCGCCTCAGAGTAGCAGAGAACGAGGTGCAAACAGGAGCAAAGCTGTGCACAGGTGTGCAGGAGGGAGACAGAGAGTGTTTGCCTGCCAGCCTCAACTCCCTGGGTGCAGTGGATGGGGTAGTTTGGAAGCTCAGACAGTGGAAGAGGGAAGCAATTGCCCTGCCATGTCCTAACCAATGGGCAGAGCCCTGCTGCTCCTGAAACCCCGGACTTGTCCTTGGCTTCTTGAGCACTGGGTCTCCAGGAGCTGCACCTCAGAAGTGGAAAGGCATCTTTTTGTAAGGAATCATTTACATGTAAGTTGCTTATTAACTGTTCATACTAATTCACCTTGAGATGCATATGGAAATCCATCTGAGTGCCCTATTCATTTATTTGAGGGTCAGCAATTATGTATTACCATACCATATGTCAGGCGCTTTTCTAGGTATGGTAAATATATTTGTAAAAATGGCAGATGGCCTTTCTCACTGGAGCTAAATTCATTGAGAAGACAGAGGTGGGAAGTAAATTCTACATAAGAAAATATCAATGGGCAAAACGGTGAAATGCACACCAGCACACAGAGCAGTGTGACAGGGAAGGGCCCAGGTGTGCTGCTTTTACATGAATAGCCAAGGAAAGACTCTCCGAGAAGCTCACATCTGATCTGAGACTTTATAATAGGAAGGAGACAGCCATGGAAACCTGCAGATGGAGCAGTCAGGAAGAGAACAGAGACTCTCAGCTGAAGCTGAGACAGCTGGTGGTCCAGCCGTCCAAGATAGCGTCGTCTGAGAACCGGTGGGGTGGGGGTGGTGGCAGGCCTTGATAGGGCATGTGGATATTACTCAAAGCATAATAAAACATCACAATGGGTTTTAAGGAGATAGTGACATAATTTCCTGTATTTTTTCTTTTTTTTTTGAGAAGAAGTCTCACTGTGTCCTCCAGGCTGGAGTGCAGTAGCGAGCTCTTGGCTCACTGCAACCTTCGCCTCCTGGGTTCAAGTGATTCTCCTGCCTCAGCCTCCTGAGTAGCTGGGATTACAGGTGCACACCACCATGCTGGGCTAATTTTTGTATTTTTAGTGGAGACGGGGTTTCACCATGTTGTTCAGGCTGGTCTCAAACTCCTGACCTCGTGATCTACCTGTCTCAGCCTCCCAAAGTGCTGGGATTACAGGAGTGAGCCACTGCACCTGGCCTGCTGTATGTTTTAACGGAAACACTGGGCTGATCTGTGGCGAATGGAGGACCAGAGTGCAGGAGAAGGCCCAGGTGTCTGCTGAGGAAGTAGGAAGGAGGTAAGAAATGCTGGGGGCTTTTCTGACTTAAACATCTTGCCTCTCTCTTGTCTTTTGTCTTCCTGGTTTCCTTCTTTGTGCCTTTGTTGGCTAAAACTCTAAAAATTGAAGAAATAGTATTGCTTGGGCCACATGTGAAATGCATAGCAATCATAAGATGTACAAGTTCCACCCTATTCTACATTTTCATTCTAAAGATGTCATATGCATGTGTGATGTTCTTGTTTTTCAGAAAAATGAGAATTATATAATAAGTCCTAAATATGGAATTTGTGGCAGAAACTTCAGAAATATTAATTAGTTGTTCACAATTTAATGCAGGGTCTGCATAAATTCTTATTAAGCCAGAACATGAATAGTATAAAACCTATGAATGAATATTTTATGCATGATTCAGCAAGAGATTAGGAATGTCAATCCATTATGACAGTGAGTGAAAAGGGAACTTAGAAAATCACAGCAACTAAAATGCCCACAATCAAGGTGATTTGAGCTTTTTTTTTTTAAACAAAAGGCTTTTCAAGCTACCTCAACTGTATCTTTTTATTAATTTAAATTAGTTTTATTGAACTGGCCATGATAAAGAACCTCAGCATATTTTATATCATTTTAAACTTGTTTTACCGGAGTGATTCACTTTAATTTTGCCTTCTGTGTGTGATTTTTTCTCTCAGAGATAGCTGACCCCAATACAATATATGAAGGAGTTAGCTTTTAAAAACTGGTACCTAACTACCATCTATTTTTTAATTAACCTTTTTATTTTGAGAGAGTTATAGATCCACAAGCAGTTGTAGGAAATAATACAGAGATTCCATGTACTCTTTATCCATTTTCTCCCAATGGGAATATATCGAAAAACTACACTACACTTTCATGGTCAAGATGTTGACATTGCTGGGTGCGGTGACTCATGCCTGTAATCCCAGCACTTTGGGAGGCTGAGGTGGGTGGATCACTTGAGGTCAGGAGTTCAGGACCAGCTGGGCCAACATGGTGAAACTCCGTCTCTACTAAAAATTTAAAAAAAAAAAAAAAAAATTAGCTGGGTGTGGCAGCAGGAACCTGTAATCCCAGCTACTTGGGAGGCTGAGGCAGGAGAATCACTTGAACCCAGGAGACAGAGGTTGCCGTGAGCCGAGGTTGCGACATTACACTCCAGCCTGGGCAACAAGAGCGAAACTCTGTCTCAAAATAATAATAACAATAAGACGTTGTCATTGACACAATCCACCCGTCTTAGATTTCCCAGTTTTCCCTGCATGTGTGTGTGTGCACATGTGCGTGTGTTTATTTGTATATGTTATTAGATATGCAGGTTTACATATCCACTCCCAGTCAAGATTCAGAACTATTTCATCAGAACACAAAAAAATTACTCTTTTTTAATTGAGGTAAAATATGCACATATAATTTTTCATCTTTACCATTTTTAAGTGTACAGTTAAGTGGTAGGTAATAAATAGATTTATATTTCTTGTATCTCCTTCACTCTCCTTCCTTCCTAGACTCTCGTAACCACCAATCTACTCTCTATCTTCATGAGATCCCTTTTTTTAGCTCCCACATATGAGTGAGAATATTTGTGTTTCTGTGCTTGGCTTACTTCACTTAACATAATGGTATTCAGTTCCATCCATGTTGCAAATGACAGGATGTCATACTTTTAATGGCTAAATCATATTTTACCTATTTATCAGGTAAAATATCCACTTAAGTTTGTTTTTCCAAAATAGTTGTAGCTGTTCTAGGACCTTGCCTTCCTGTGTAACAGTCAACTGATTTATCTGTTGGTCTATCTATTTATCTATCTATGACCTGTGAACTCTATTTTTGACTAAAGCATTGTAATCGGTGGCTCAGGATACATGTGAGTGTAATTCACACTACATGTCTTTGTCCTCTGTAACTTCTATTATCTTGCTTCTTGTTTTATGCCTCATCTGCACATTCTTCAAAAACATTCAATTAATTGGAAACTAAAGGGCATTCCCCTCTATGCTTTGACGGCAGTGACCTTAGCTAAGTCAATGCTTACGGTCTTTGAATTCATAGAAAGTCTCCTATGAATCAAGATTTTGAACATGACAGAAATGACATTTTTAATTCAAGTATTTAGTTGTTCACAGGACCTTTATTTAATAAGTCACCCACTCAGATAAGACTATATTTTAAGCAACATAAGCTTACTTAGAAATAATATAAATTGACTTTTTTTGTGTGTTATATATTCCATTCCTGATGACCAGAATCTCTTGTACCCTGGCAGAGATTTTATGAAACAAAAACCAAGTTTGACCCTAAAGATTAATAACACATGCAGCAATTGAAGGTTAGCTGCAAATAAATAGAGAAAAGTAAAAAAATACATATATCTGTATTCCTTAAAACCCAGTGGAACTGAGAGGAAGAGAAAGCATAATAAAGTAGCCTGAAAATACATTTTGATGAATAAATTTTCCATCATCTAGGATAAAATATATTCTCATTCATATTATTGCAATGCCATATGTTTTATCATTTGCAGTAATGTGATATTCCAGAAAATGCGCCCATAACCATTGTTGTAAGCAATATGAATAGGATATAATTTTTAAGGTTTAAAATAAGTGAATTGTTAATTTTCTATTACTATAGCCACCTCTCCTCAACTTCTTGATTCTTTAGGAAATGGACTGAGTTTTGAAAATAATGTAACTGGCCAAAATAAACTCTCTCTCTGTGTGTGTGTGTGTGTGTGTGTGTGTCCAGATTTGAAGTTAGAATATATTGAAAAGCTGGACAATATTAAAGCTAGACTACATTAATCTGAGAAATATACAAGACATTGTTTTCCTAGAGAACTGATGAAATTTAGATGGCTGAAAACAGATTATTTTATAACAAATCATTGACTAGTAACTTTATTATTCAGATATGACAGACTCAGTCTTCTGTATATCTTGTCAAAACTTGTGACCACGGATCAAGTAAGCATCTTAAATATAAGATGAATCTTTTTAGGTAAACAGTGAAAACTTACCCTGAAGCTGTCTCCACCCTACAGCACATGTTTTGGAATGAAGTCGGCGGGGACACATGGGCAGTCCCTCACACCAGCATGTTGCCACCACTTTTGCTTTTCTCGCCCCCAGAGTAGAACTACAAACAACAGAAGATATTAAATGCCTATGCGTTGAGCAGAGCCACCCTGGATTGGTGGGAACAAGTAGCCACTGGGTTTCAGACAGACATGCATGAATGTCTGCACCAAACAAGGCAGAAGTAGCCAAGTTCCAAAGGAGAAGCACGACGTGGCAGGGCACACATGAGAAGCAGAGGCAGTCAGTGATTGGGGAGGGGCAGGAAGAGTCTGATGGAAGAAGAGGCATTGTCACACAATTCTGAATGTGTTCTGGCAGATAAAGCAGTAGGTCCTGGCTGCTGAATGAACACACACACACACATACACACACACACACACACACACACACACAAGGAAGAAGGACTCTTCCATGATGGCTCCAGCAGAGATAAAACCATTAGCAGGCTGAGAACCAGGAGAACTGTGCCATGAAAACAAAAAATAAGAAAAGGCACTGGATTCAGCCACTTTGAGGAATAGCTCCAAGGAGGGGTGAGGGCCCACATTAATTCAATAAGCAGAAGCTTTCCATTTTCACGTCCAACATGTTTCTTGAACATCCATTGCATGCTAATCGCTGGGATAAAGTAGAGACAGTGAGCCCTTCTGCTCTGCCTTCCGGAACCCTGCAGTTTTGTGGTTGAGGCAGACGGCAGGATCTGTGAGGGGTAGTTAAGGAAAAGAACCAGAGGCCACAGAAGGTGATAGTGAGGGTGTCTCCTTTGAGCCACGTGGGCCACTGAATGCTTTGATGCTGAGTTTGGTGTGATCCAGTTCCCTCTGGTGGATTGGGGGTGGGCAAGAGTGGAAAGGGGGCACCCAGGATGCTCACAGCAATTCAGGCAAGACAAGAGAATTCCACAGGGAGAGGCAACTTTGTATATTGAAGGTAGATTTTGGAGACAATTCGTAAATCTTAGCAATGTACATGAGTAGCTGGGAGAGATTTCTGGGTATGCAGCCTGAGTAGCTGGGGGTGCCATTCTCTGCAAAAGAGATGACTAAAAAAGGAGCAGTTAAGAAAATAACAGTAATCCTGGAAATAACAAGCAAATCAGGTAAGACCTACCTGGCAGCATTTTTTTTTTCTGAGCAGTTGGTATGCATTGTCTCCCTACAACCATCCAGCAACTCCATTTCACAAAAGAGAAAACTGAGGTCAAAGAGGAGAGGCAAATGAGATCACACACACCAGCAGGACAGCCAGATGGCCACCCAGGACATCTGAATTTGTTTTAGGAAACGATGTCTTTGAGATGCATGTGAGACATGCACGTGGAAAGTGATAGCCATGAGACACTTCCCCATGAACCAGAAGCTCAGAAGGTGATCTTCACTGCAGACAGACCATTGGCAATCTCTGGTATAAGGAGAAGGCATTTATTGAAGAGTGAGTGAAAGCTGAGTACAAAGGGGCAGATATTATAGTGTCTTCTTTCAATTAGAAAAGGAAATGAGAGATAAGATGCATCCACAGGGATTGAGGGAAGGTGTTTCAAGGACAGGTCAGATTAGAAAAGATGCCCCTCGACTCCCACAAGGAGAATGAAAGATGCTAGGGTGTCATGGAGCTGGAGACTGAGGACTGCAGCACGGAGGGGCGAGGCCATTGGCTGCGGGCACAGTGAGTGAGGCAGCAGGAGGAAGCATCAGTTCCAGCCGAGCATCACCTACTGCAGGTGGAAGCCGCAGAAGAATCATGGCACAAAAGCTCTGAAGAACATCTCAGACTAAGTGAGCACTCTACAAACACAAGCACAGACAAGACCGGCAGCAAATAAAAATAAGGAACATCTTGCCCTGTGTCATAAGTGAGAGACATGAGAGCAGGCATCATACATTTGCACTCAAAGCTATTTCATATTTTCTGAGGATGGTTCTAAGCACCCTCTTTACTCCCACAGAAGAAACATAAATAAATTTCTAATAAGCTGAATTCTAGCAGAGTGTGGGAGAAAGGATGTTATTTGAAATATTGGGTATAGAAAATGTCTATTGCAACCTATGGTCATTAGTTTATGTGTTTACTTTGGGAACTCTATGTAGATATACTTATGGCTTGAAGTAAGAATGGGATTGGGCTGTTTATTAAGTGCCTGGCTATTTGAGTTTCCAGGAGGAATGATGGCCTCTCTCATGTAGTGTGCTGGAAATGGATCCCACATCAGCTGAAGTCAGTAGACCAGAGCACAGTCAATGGGCCCAGGGAAACACCAGGTGCTGCACTGTGGACTCCTCCTGTGGTCTTGCACTGCAGCAAGATCTCGTCTCTGGACTCTGATCTTATGCTACAGAAGCTGATGACATCCCCTTTCCAATCCCATTTCCTTCTCCTGGGCAGACAAATAGAGCCAATTCCCAGTTTCCCCTGCAGCTCTGCTGGGGCTGTGTGATTGGCTTCTGGACAACAGAATCTGAATAGACGTGATAGAAGCCAATCTTAGGTGTGACCATAAGCCCCATTTCCCAGATGCCACCTTTATTTCTCCCCATTTGCATAGTTGGAAGTCAAGAAGTCCAAGATTTCAAAGGAGCACATGAAGCGGGATGGCTGAGTTAGTTACTTTTTACAACAGGTAAGATCTTGCATTTTTTATTAACTGTACTGCCAGTGCTGAAAGTTAAAGTTAAGGACAACAAGCCCAGAGGAAGGAGCAGAGGGAGGCTGGAGGATCCAGGGACAGAGGCTGGAGGCATGGGCAGGTTAGAGAGTCTCAGAGGAGTGAAATCAGCTGGGATTGCAGCTTGAAGGGTGTGGAAAATGTTAAGTGCCTCTCAGGGATTTTTTGTATGAAACATTAATTGCTTTCGGATTGTAAAAAAAATACTACCACATCACACAGGATTTGGAAAACAAAAAAGGTATAAAGAAGACAAATGAAAACATTGATAGGATCATTACCTAATAACTACTACTAAGATTTGGTGATATTTGCTTCAAACCTACATGAGCACTGGGAGTTCTCCTGGGGTGGTTTGCAATAGCCTGCTTTGCAAATCTTACTGTCTGTGAGTAATGGCACCAGTATCCAGGAGCCTTAATCACTTCCTCAGTTGGTGGGTGACATGCTCAGTGCTGCCAGAAATACCTGCTTTTGGTATGACCAGAGGTCAATTGGCTCTAGTAATATATCAGGTAGATAGACATTTGAGGAAGCATTTTACTTTACTGAGACACAAAATTCAAATTCCTTGGCTGTGTAACTCTACCAGCCTGAGAGTTATTGCTGGCTGTTAATTATTCCTTGTATTATATTTGAGACACAAGAAACTGTTGAAGTGACTTATTGTTCATAATTAGAAGCTATGATTAAAACTGTTTGAACATTACCCTGGGGCCCTCTCTCCAACATGAAATGATTTCTATAAAAGTGTCAGTGGGTGGTTTGGAAGGGATATGTGGGCCTCCTCCTTGGAAACTACTTTTCCACCTACAGAGCTGCTCCAGTGTCATGGGAAGACTCCTCAAAGCCCCAGCTCTGTTAATTAAATGAAACAAAACCATCCTACACTACAACTGCCGGGCACTCTCCCACAGAGTATCCGAAGAAGGCAGGAATGAGAAGACTCAGCTGTGAATTACATTTTACAATTTTAAATTAAAATAAGTTTTTATATTTCATAATTCTCAATGCAAATTTTTGACTTTTTTTTAAATTTTTGCTTATTTTGTGTAAAAATGAGCTTCTGATATATTAAACGATGACTCCTATATGTTACAGAAACTTGGGTTTTAATTTCAAAAATGCGCACAGATCCATGCTATCTATAACTTTTTAAGGGCTTTAATGGCTTCCCCAAACCAATAAAATTAAAATGACATCTCACAATGGAGTGCTCTATTGCTGCATCTCTTGGATGAGAAAGAAGGAATGGTTCAAATGGAAGAATGAAAGGAAATGAAGAGAAACCATCTGCTAAGAGGGTCATGTGGTTGTTCAGACTGGTACCGTGTTTGTTTTGATTCTTTTTAGTCCTGTGATATTTGACATCACAGCACTAAAGAATCAAAACAAACACGGTGCCAGTCTGAACAGCCACAGGACACTAAAAGTGTGGGGCCTTTTTTAATGTGCAAATCATTGGTTGCTCAGGAACCTTAAAGAAGACTCACCTACATCTCAGGGTCACCAACTACTATGAATCAGTTACGCACGGTAAACTTGTTGGTAATGCAGGAAAGTTCTTTGGTGTTAGAGAAAGTGTTACCTACATCATTGAATTCTGTCCACTGAAGGGTTAGCTCAAGTATCTGATCCTTCAGATAACGTGTGTTTATTTCTTTGGCATTGGAAAAAATGTTGAGAATACAAAGAAACAAGACATGATCCCTGACTCCAATGGAAGGGGGAGAAGGTCACGTGAACAAACAATTTGATAGCATTTTACCAGTTCCTTAATGGAGATCAGAAGGGCAGGGGAAGGAGGAAGGCCACAAGCTGTTTCATAATGGAGGGACACTCCATGAAGAAGCTGATGCCTCAGTTAGATAGAGCTGAGTAGGGGCCACCAGCCAAGGCAGAGAGAGCCACAGATGCAAAGCAGGGAAATTGGAGAAGTATCAATACTACCTTGTTCTCCAACTACAGAAAGGCAAAGAGAAAAACAGAAAAGAAATTAAAAAGTATTTATTTCAAACAATTGAGAGAAGGCATCGGAATCTTTCCAGAGTCAATCTAATGTTGACTATAGCTAAATATGGTGGAGAAGATGTAAAATTAAAACCCTGATAATAAAATTGATTTTTAGTAGAAATGAGGTCTGCTCAGGCTGGTATCGAACTCCCAGCCTCAAACAGTCCCCTGCCCGGGCCTCTCAGTGATTTGGAATTACAGGCATGAGCCACCATGCCATGCAGGATGCTCTTTCTGTCCATCAACATCTGTTTCACTTAAGGCCACCGTGTAAACAGGCTGGGCTCCAGGAAACCCCTCCTGATTTCTCAAATAAACAGGTCTCTCTCTTCATTTCTCATACCACTTCCTTCCTGGGTCATGGCACTTAGAACAGCATGTGTTTGCATCTTGATTGTGTGTTTCTCATATATTCATTTAACCAATTTTCCTGGAGCCCCTGCTCCTTGTGAGGCACTGTCTGTGCCCTGGACAGGGAGCAAACAGATATTCTGTTGCGGAAGATAGACAAGAAATGATGTAGATAAGTAAAATATGTACCATGCTAGATAGTGCTAAGTCTAAGAGTAAAATGGAAGACATGGAAAGGGTAGAAGTATTAAGGGAGAAATTGGAATTTGAAATAAGATGATCCAGGAAGCCCTCATAATAAGGTAACTTTTGAGTAAAGATCTGAGGAATGTGGCAGGAATCAGCCACCTAGATATCTAGGGAGAAGCAGTCCAGGCAGAAGGGGAAGCAGCTGGCACTACAGAGGGAGAGTGAGGATGCTGCTGTGGGTGGAGAGGGTGAACGGGAGATGCAGAGCAGATGACAAATTCAGGAAGACAATAAGTCTGGGGAGGGGCCACAGTGGGCTGGCTCTGACTTTCATGACCAGTGATTCTGGGAGACACAGGAGAATTGGGAGTAGACCATTGATCAACACCAACTTCCATTTAAAAAATGGTGACTGTGGATCCTGGGCTGCTGATAGGCAAACAGGCCTAGGAGCACAGACACCCGTTAAGAAGTGATTGCAATGTCCAATGCTGGCAGCAGTGGAGGGGGTGAGGAGCGGTTGGTTTCAGATACATTTTGAGGGTAGAGTGAATGGAGCTTTTGAGAAGCCCTACTACTTGAAAGGAGACATGATAAACGTGGTTCCAGTTTTGGGCTTCCGTGAACTGTGGTAGGGAAGAATGTGGGAGGAGTTTGTCAGCAGGAGTACATGAGGAGTTTGCATTAGATGCCTGTCACATGTCCAAGTGGAGGAGCCAAGTAGACATTTGGGCATACAGGTTTTGAGAAAAGGAGGGGTCTGAGCTGGAAGTTTGTGAATAATCAGCACGTGTACAGATCAGAAGTCATATAAATACATAAGATGACCTAGACAGTCAGTATATGCAGAAAAATAGAAGAAGAGCAAGACCTGAGCCCCAGATACTCAACCATTTGGAGATTTGGTGGTTGAGGCAGGAGCATTAAGAGGAGACTGAGAAGCAGAGTTCAGGGAAGTAAGAGGAAAAAGGAAATGGCAGTCCTAGAAGGTGAGTGAAAAGTGTTTCAAGAAGAAAACACGTGGCTAACTGTGTCAAATGTGGCTGAAGATGGAGAACCAGCCATTGAATGTAGAAACATGGAGTTTGTTGGTCAACAGACAAGAGCCAGTTTGGTGGGAAGTGCAGTGGAGCAGGGAAGCCTGACTATCGAGAGTTCGAGAAAGGATGCAGAAGATGCATCAGAGGCAACTGTAAATAACCAACAGGGATAGTTCTGCAAGGAGTTTTGGCCTGAGGAGAGGGAGATAAATAGGATAATAACTGGAGAGAAAAGGCAAAAGAAAATTATTTAAAAGATCTAGTGTTAGAGACAGAGGGTAGGTACATGTGCAGATTGGTAACCTGGGAATATTGCATGATGCAGAGGTTTGCAGTATGGATCCCATCACCCTGGCAGTGAGCATAGTATCCAAGAGGTGAGTTTTTTAACCCACCCCCACCCCGCTCACCTTCTAGTAGTTCAGTGTCTATTAGTTCAGTTCTGTTAGTCTAGTAGTTCACAGTGTCTATTATTTCCTTGCTTAGGTCCATGTCTGCTCAAGGCCTAGCTAATATGGTAGAATAGTAGCCTATTTTTGTGCTTGTGGGAATGATTGAGGAGAGAGGTAAATTAATGAGCAAAAGGCCAAGGAGAAGGAGGCTGAAGAACTGTGATTTGTGGGTGAGTGGTGGTGGAAGCCAGGGCACAGGTTTGGAGCTGGCCTAAGCCAGGAGCAGGGACAGTTCACCCCCAGCAGCAAGGTGAAGGCGGTGTGTGGGTACAGATGCAAGAAGCTGGCCTGGGTGGTGAAGGGGAATGTGTAGGGGTTATTTTCTTGGTGAAACAGGAAAGCAGATGATCATATGAGAGGGAAGATTCTCATGGATGTGGGGAGAAACAGCTAGAGTTTGGAGAAGATTGCTGGGGAGGAGTAAAATCATCTTCTAGGATTGTGGGAAAGATAACTGGAGAAAGTCAAGAAATATGAGTGTAGGAGACACAAGTTGAATATGTCAGAAGATAACCAGGCTGGAGGGTTATCCGCTCTCTTGAGATTAGTGATCAAGAACTGAAATGAGAAGAACCTGCCTGTTGTGTGCTTTTCTCCAGCCACATACTGCTGAGTAAGTACACGCAAATAGAGGGAGAATTGAATTTTACCTAGGTTGCAATTTAGCTTAGCACAGAAAACAAAGCAAGAAAATGGCATTGAATTTAAGAGTGGATGACTGATTATAGTATTAAGCTGAGTTTTAAAGTGATAAGGAAAAAAAGTCCACACAATGGTGACAGACAATGAAATGGAATGGAATGAGTTTCCTAGCACATAGAAGCATTACTGCTGTTGAGGGACTGAAAGCAGTGAGCTGAAAGATTAGATAGGTGTCAGAAGGGATAATCTGACATTGAGGTTGTGATGGTTTTGGTCCTGCAGACCTCGGCATTATATTTAGCTTATTAGCAATTGAAAAACCACCTCTCCCTATCACTGGGAAATCTATTCTTCAGTTTAAACAAGAAAAAAGGTACTTGTGTCTCATAAAATTTTCAAATTCATGAAAAGTTACTTGCACCAAAGAAAACAAGATAAAAGTTCAGCAAGATTATTTTTAAACTGATGAATGCATCAGCAAACGAAACACTTATAAGGATGTTTATATTTTCTTAGCTCCATTTCTACAATGGAATAAACCCTGCAGATGCTTCCTCACTGCAGTTTCATCCACGGCTTACAGGCTTGCACAGAGGCAGCAATGTCCTGATAGAGACCAAGAAGCAGCTTCTCTGGGCTGAGTGCTGCTGGCCATGCCACGCACCCACAGTTTTTTCCCTCTACCACTTGGTTCTAGCCAACTGAATGCAGATGCCATGGGGACACAATGAAATTTCTGTGACATTATTTTAAGCTAAGAAACATATCAGAGTCCTCGGTATAGTTATTTTGAAGGAAAAGGGAGAAGAGAACATGGTGGTCTAAGACTCTTTCTAACATTAAAAAAAAAAAAGGACCCTTTATCCTCTTTTGAGAGTTAAAGACACCAATTTAATATTGTTACCCATGGTGAACAATTTGGATAAGAGGCTTAAGAGATTAAATACTGTCATTCTACAAGAAATACATTAAATCTCTGAAATCCAAATATCCGAAATGGACTTCTACAAACAACCTTACAAAGTTATTATAGGTAGAACAGAATTTCTGTGGTTATTAAATACAAAAAAGGATTATTTTCTTATAATATTTCCTGATGACATCTTTTAAAATAAAGTCTCCTGAAATGGTTTTATAGTTTAGATTTTTCTCTCATTCTGGATTTGCAAAAACAGATCTGCCCTTGACTGTCCAGAATTTATCTTACCAAATAGGAGGGATTTATTTTTAAAGGACTGAGGAAGAACTTCTAGCATAGGTTAGAACTAAATCACAGAGCATATGACCTAATAAACATAATATTTTAAGCAATAACACCAATAATAATAAAAGTTAAAGACATAACTCTGGAGCTGATGATATTCTGCCTCTAAAAATGGCAGCTGTTTGATTTTAAAAAGTGTTAATTCTTAAATATGTCATGTTATTGAGTACAGAATTATTGCTAGTTAATTTCCGTTTCTCTGATTCTGTGGAATAAACATGACTATACTTGATCTCTGCTCAGCTTCAGTTTTCATGGAATAAATAGAAAAGATTAAAGAAGCTACAAAGATCCAAGAACAAGGATAAAAGATCATAGCTCATTTTTCCAGGAAGGTTAATTCTCAACATGATAAAAGGCTTGGTGAAGCATATTAAGAGAATAAGCCTAGTTTCTCTCTGTATCTGGGGTAAAATGAGAGGAAATGGAGATGAGAGCACAGTTTGGGGAAGATTATTTAATTTCAATAGATGGCAAGAAAGGAGGTGGAACTGTTTAACAAGTCCTATTCTTCCATCAAAGAGCATAACAGACAGAAACACAAGTAAGAAGTGAAGACGTCCCGGTGAGAGAGAAAATGGGAAGAAGGCACCTCATTTCTTTTTGAGTGCAAGTTTTGCAGATGTGAGGTCAGAAACTCAACAATCTTTGAGAAATCACAGGGAATGTGTCCAATTCTAGAGTGCTAGAAATGAGTAAATAGGACCCTGCCCCTTTTTGTAATGACGGAGAAAAAACAGGTCCCTGCCGACCAGAGATCAAAAACTTAAAATTTCCTACAATGGATTCCAGAAGGTTTTTCTGAATACATAGTAAATTCTATCAGTATGGAATTTCAAAAGAGTGCATGACAAATGAATCTCTTTAAAGAGTTACTGAACAGACATATAAGAATGCTGCAGACGTCACTTACCTACTATATATTTTTTAATTGTACATTTCTTTTTTTTTTTGTTATGGTACTTTAGGTTCTGGGGTACATATACAGATCTTGCAGGATTGTTGCATAGGTACACACATGCCATGATGGTTTGCTGTCTCCATCCCCTTGTCACCTACATTAGGCATTTCTCCCAGTGTTATCCCTCCCCAACCTCCACGACCCCCACTGTCCCACCCCTAGCTCCCCACCCCTCAACATACCCCAGTGTGTGATGCTCCCCTCCCTGTGTCCATTTGTTCTCATTGTTCAACACTCATCTGTAAGTGAGAACTGTGGTGTTTGGTTTTCTGTTCTTGTGTCAGTTTGCTGAGAATGATGATTTCCACATTCATCCATGTCCCTACAAAGGACACAAACTCATCATTTTTTATGGCTGCATGCTATTCCATGGTGTAAATGGCCACATTTTCTTTGTCCAGTCTATCATTGATGGGCATTTGGGTTGGTTCCAGGTCTTTGCTATTGTAAACAGCACCACAGCGAACATACGTGTGCATGTGTCTTTATAATAGAACAATTTATAATCCTTTGGGTATATACCCAGTAATGGGATTGCTGGGTCAAATGGAATTTCTATTTCTAGATCCTTGAGGAGTCACCACACAGTCTTCCACAATGGTTGAACTAATTTACACTCCCACCAACAGTGTAAAAGTGTTCCTATTTCTCCACATCCTCTCCAGCATCTGTTGTCTCCAGATTTTTTAATGATCGCCATTCTAACTGGCATGAGATGGTATCTCAATGTGGTTTTGATTTGCAGCTCTCTAACGATCAGTGATGATGAGCATTTTTTTTCATGTGTTTGTTGGTCTCATAAATGTCTTCCTTTGAAAAGCATCTGTTCATATCCTTCATCCACTTTTGAATGGGCGTGTTTTTTTTCTTGTAAATCTGCTTTAGTTCTTTGTAGATTCTGGATATTAGCCCTTTGTCAGATGGGTAGATTGCAAAAATTTTTTCTCATTCTGTTGCTTGCTGGTTCACTCTAATAATTGTTTCTTTTGCTGTGCAGAAACTCTTAAGTTTAACTATATCCCATTTGTCAATGTTGGCTTTTGTTGTCAATGCTTTTAGTGTTTTAGTAATGAAGTCCTTGCTTATCCCTATGTCCTGAATGGTATTGCCTAGGTTTTCTTATAGGTTTTTTATAGTGTTAGGTCTTATGTTTAAATCTTTAATCCACCTGGAGTTAATTTTAGTATAAGGTGTAAGGAAGGGGTCTAGTTTCAGCTTTCTTCATATGGCTAGCCAGTTTTCCCAGCACCATTTAACAGGGAATCCTTTCTCTATTGTTTGTTTATGTCAGGTTTGTCAAAGATCAGATGATTGTAGATGTGTGGTGTTGCTTTCTAGGCCTCTGTTCTGTTCCATTGGTCTATATCTCTGTTTTGGTACACTACCATGCTGTTTTGATTACTATAGCTTTCTAGTGTAGTTTGAAGTCAGGTAGCATGATGCCTCCATCTTTGTTCTTTTTGCTTAGAATTGACCTAACTATATGGGCTCTCTGTTGGTTCCATATGAAGTTTGAAATGGTTTTTTCCAGTTCTGTGAAGAGGGTCATAGGTAGCTTGATGGGGATAACATTGACTCTATAAATTCCTTTGGATACTGTGGCCATTTTCATGATATTGGTTCTTCCTAACCATGAGCATGGAATGCTTTTCCATCTGTTTGTATCCTCTCTTATTGCCTTGAGCAGTGGTTTGTAGTTCTCCTTGAAGAAGTCCTTTACATCCTTTGTTAGTTGTATTCCTAGTTATTTTATTCCTTTTGTAGCAATTGAGAGTGGGAGTTTGCTCATGATTTGGCTCTCTGTTAGTCTGTTATTGGTGTATAGGAATGCTTGTGATTTTTGCACATTGATTTTGTATCCTGAGACTTTGCTGAAGTTGCTTATCAGCTTAAGGAGATTTTGGGCTGAGACGATGGAGTCTTCTAAATATACAATCATATCATCTGCAATAGAGATAATTTGGCTTTCTCTTTTACTGATTGAATATTCTTTATTTCTTTTTCTTGCCTGATTGCTCTGGCAAGAAAATTTAGAACTTCCAATACTATATTGAATAGGAGTGGTGAGAGAGAGCATCCTTGTCTGGTGCAAGTTTTCAAAGAGAATGCTTCCAGTTTTGCCCATTCAGTATGATATTGGCTGTGGATTCATCATAAATAGCTTGTATTATTTTGAGGGTATATTCCATCGATACCTAATTTATTGAGGGTTTTTAGCATAAAGGGCTATTGAATTTTGTTGAAGGCCTTCTTTGCATCTATTGAGATAACCATGTGGTTCTTTTCTTCAGTTCTGTTTATGCGATGGATTACTTTTATAGATTTGCGTATGTTGAACCAGGCTTTCGTCTCCAGGATGAAGTCTATTCAATCGTGATGGATAAGCTTTTTGATGTGCTGTTGCATTTGGTTTGCCAGTATTTTATTGAAGATTTTTGCATCAATGTTCATCATGGCTATTGGCCTGAAGTTTTCCTTTTTAATTGAATCTCTGACTGGTTTTGGTATCAGAATGATGTTGGACTCGTAAAATGAGTTAGGGAGGATTTCCTCTTGTATTGTTTGGAATAGTTTCAGCAGGAGTGGTAACAGCTCATCTTTGTACGTCTGGTGGAATTTGGCTGTGAACTCATCTGGATCTGGACTTTTTTTGGTTGGTAGGCTATTAATTGCTGCATCAACTTCAGACTTGGTTATTTGTCTATTCAGGGTTTCAACTTCTTCCTGGTTTAGTATTGGGAGGATGCAAATGTCCAGGAATTTATCCATTTCTTCCAGATGTACTAGTTTATGTGCATAGAGTTGTAGTAATCTCTGATGGTAGTTTGTATTTCTGTGGAATCTGTGGTGATATCTTCTTTATCGTTTTTTATTGCATCCTTTTGATTCTTCTGTCTTTTCTTTCTGTCTGTCTAGAGGTCTGTCTATTTCGTTGATCTTTTCAAAAAACCAGCTCCTGGAGGTATTGATTTTTTGAAGTTTTTTTTTGTGTGTGCATGCCTCTTTCTCCTTCAGTACTGCTCTGATCTTAGTTTTTTCTTGTCTTCTGTTAGCTTTTGAGTTTTTTTAAAATCTTGCTCCTGTATCTCTTTCAATTTTGATGATAGGGTGCCGAATTTAGATCTTTCCTCACCTCTCATGTGGGCATTTATTGCTATAAATTTCCCTCCAGACATAGGCATAAGCAAGGACTTCATGACTAAAACACCAAAAACAATGGCAACAAAAGCCAAAATAGACAAATGGGTTCTAGTTAAACTTAAGAGTTTCTGCACAACAAAAGAAACAATTATTAGAGTGAACCAGCAACCAACAGAATGGGAAAAAATTTTTGCAATCTACCCATCTGACAAAGGGCTAATATCCAGAATCTACAAAGAACTAAAGCAGATTTACAAGAAAAAAAACACGCCCATTCAAAAGTGGGTGAAGGATATGAACAGATGCTTTTCAAAAGAAGACATTTATGAGACCAACAAACACATGAAAAAAAATGCTCATCATCACTGATCGTTAGAGAGCTGCAAATCAAAACCACATTGAGATACCATCTCATGCCAGTTAGAATGGCGATCATTAAAAAATCTGGAGACAACAGATGCTGGAGAGGATGTGGAGAAATAGGAACACTTTTACACTGTTGGTGGGAGTGTAAATTAGTTCAACCATTGTGGAAGACTGTGTGGTGACTCCTCAAGGATCTAGAAATAGAAATTCCATTTGACCCAGCAATCCCATTACTGGGTATATACCCAAAGGATTATAAATTGTTCTATTATAAAGACACATGCACACGTATGTTCGCTGTGGTGCTGTTTACAATAGCAAAGACCTGGAACCAACCCAAATGCCCATCAATGATAGACTGGACAAAGAAAATGTGGCCCATTTACACCATGGAATAGCATGCAGCCATAAAAAATGATGAGTTTGTGTCCTTTGTAGGGACATGGATGAATGTGGAAATCATCATTCTCAGCAAACTAACACAAGAACAGAAAATCAAACACTGCACGTTCTCACTCATAGATGGGTGTTGAACAATGAGAACAAATGGACACAGGGAGGGAAGCATCACATACTGGGGTCTGTTATGGGGGGCTAGGGTAGGGACAGTTGGGGGTGAGGATGGTGGGGATGGATATCATGGGGAAGAATGCCAGATAAAGGGAACAGGGGGATGGAGGCAGCAAACCACATTGCTATGTGTGTATCTACGCAACAATCCTGCATGATCTGCACATGTACCCCAGAACCTAAAGTCCAATAAAAAAGAAAAAGAAAAAAAAAAGAGAAATCTTTAATGGGATGGCCCAGAAAGTGTCTCTATTCTGAAGACCAAATAATTTCTCCAGCTCTGCCTGCTGTGCATAAAATATATTATCTAAAAACTACTTAGTTACCCAAAGAATACCACATCAGTTTCTTTGACATTTAGAAAAGAGACTTGACTTATTTATAATGAGAACTTACAGTGTTTTTACAGAAAACCAATTCGGGGCTTTATCAGAGACTTTCAAAATCCAGAGCCATTCAAATAGGGAATCAGCTGTCCTGTTATGTAGCAAATTCTCCATGATTGGAAGTGATGATCTATCAGAGGTATTGTGGAAAGTATCCCTGTAATGGAAGGAAGATTTGACTAAATTGTTTTGTTATTACATATTTGTTGAACAAGCATTTTTAAGCATCAAATATGAGTTGGTACTTTTGAAGTTCTGGTACATTGATAAAGGTTAAAAATATAAAGGAGGCCAGGCAAGCTGGCTCACGCCTGTAATCCAAACACTTTGAGAGGCCGAAGCGAGCGGATCATGAGGTCAAGAGATTGAGACCATCCGGGCTAACATGGTGAAACCCTGTCTCTACTAAAAATTCAAAAAATTAGCCTGGAGTGGTGGTAGGCACCTGTAGTCCCAGCTACTAGGGAGGCAGAGGCAGGAGAATTGCTTGAACCTGGGAGGTGGAGGTTGTAGTGAGCCAAGATGACATCACTGCACTCCAACCTGGGAGACAGAGTGAAACTCGGAAAATAATAATAATAATGTAAGGGAAAACGTAATGATATTTTTGCCCTTAAAGGACTTAAATATGAGATGGGAAGATAGACAGGATAGCCAATGAAGACTGTAGAGCACAGGTGCTACCCTAAAGAAATACACAAGGGTAGAGCACCTGCCCTGGCAAGTAATGTGGCGCAGAGATTCTGGTACGTTTTGTCTTCGTTCTCATTGGTTTCGAAGAACATCTTTATTTCTGCCCTAATTTCATTGTTTATCCAGTCATTATTTAGGAGCTAGTCATTCAGTTTCCATGTAGTTGTGCGGTTTTGAGTGAGTTTCTTAATCCTGAGTTCTAATTTGATTGCACTGTGGTCTGAGAGACTGTTTGTTATGATTTCCGTTCTTTTGCATTTGCTGAGGAGTGATTTACTTTCAATTATGTGGTCAATTTTAGAGTAAGTGTGATGTGGTGCTGAGAAGAATGCATATTCTGTGGTTTTGGGGTGGAGAATTCTGTAGATGTCTATTAGGTCCACTTGTTCCAGATCTGCGTTCAAGTCCTGGATATCCTTGTTGATTTTCTGTCGTGTTGTTCTTTCTAATACTGACAGTGAAGGGTTAAAGTCTCCTACTATTATTGTGCGGGGGTCTAAGTCTCCTTGTAGGTCATTAAAAACTTGCTTTATGTATCTGGGTGCTCCTGTATTAGGGGCATATATATTTAGGATAGTTAGCTCTTCTTGTTGCATTGATCCTTTTACCATTATGTAATGCCCTTCTTTGTCTCTTTTGATCTTTGTTGTTTTAAAGTTCGTTTTATCAGAGACAAGGATTGCAATCCCTGCTCTTTTTTTGCTGTCCATTTGCTTGGTTAATCTTCATCCCTACCTGTATTGTGAGTCTATGTGTGTCTTTGCACATAAGATGGGTCTCCTGAATACTATATTTTTTTAAAGTTTCTTATCATGTAAACAAAATTGAGAAATATACGCAGGTTCAAAACTTAGGTAAGATGAGCTGAAACTGATGAGAAAAGACTATTGATTAACACGTACAAATATAAATATGTGCATTTGGGTTCTGTGCCTCCCACCACTGCTCTTCTCCCATGCTACCTCCTTCAACCCACTCGGAAAAATTGACATGAAACTTCTCCTCTTGTCTAAAACTACTGCTCTATGCAGTTGCCACTAGCTGCATGAGGCAATTGAACATTGAAATATAGCTGGTCCAAACTGAGATGTGCTGCAAATAAAAAATCCACCCCACATTTCATAGACTGAGTCTAAGAGAATATAAAATATAGTTAAAATTTTTTATTACGTGTTGAAATGGTAATACTTTTAAGATATTAGGTTAAATAAAATATTATTTTTCAATTAATTTCACCTATTTCTTTTTAATTTCTTAATGTGATTACTGGAATTTTAAAATGACATGCATAACTTATGTTATATTTCTAAAGGACAGGGCTGACGGAAGAGTTTCACAGACATCTAGGGAAGAGAGATCAGCCTCTAAACATACTGCAGTCACTCTTCACCAAGTTAAAAGTGTCAGATTATCTACAGTTATAAACTGTACTTTAATCTGAACACCTGCTTTTCTCTATGAATTTATTTTTCTTACGCAATTCTAGGTTAAAACAAACTTTGTTTAACAGTGTTTCTCTGTATTCATTAAAACATTCGATACAATGTTAAAGCAGCTTGATGATAGTGAATATCCTTGTTATTTCTCTTAATATAATGTCCTCCAGACTAATCTATGTTGCCTCAAATCACAGGATTCTATTCTTTTTGATGATGGAATAGTAAGTGTTGGATTTGTTGGACAGGTGAATTTTGAAATTTTTAATTGAAATCAAATATAATGCTAGATGCTACATGTTCTTTATTCATCTGTTGATGAAAATGTAGATTGATTCTATATGTTGGCTGTTGTGAATAGTGCTTCAGAAAACATGGGAGTGCAGATATCCCTGTGATATACTGATCACCTTTCCTTTGGATAAATACCTAGTATTGGGATTGCTGAATTGTATGGTAGTTTTATTTCTGAGAAATTTCCATACCGTCTTCCACAATGGTTGCACTAATTTACATTCCCACCAGTTCTGCCTCTCACTACTGTTACAATGGCAACTAAGCTTTAATATGAAGTTTGGAGGAGACAGACATATAATCGTAGTACCAACCTTTAGTGTTTTTCTTTATGGTACTTTGAGAAAATGTCTAAGGACAGCAGAATTATGCTAAGTGTCTATCTATTACATATTCTTTGGAATATATTGAAAGAAAACAAACATACTTCCTTGGACATGTTTTTAAGTTTAGCACTATTCAAATAATTCTAAAATGAACTTCACAATTCTAAGAAGGCTATAAAATATTAATGATAAGTTTAATGGTCACTAGACTTAGCGTATTACTCATATATTGTAATAGCACAGAGTTATAAAACAATAGTTCATCTTTTGCTGCAACTTGGATGATGGAAAATGATAACTGCCTGAAAATAGTTCAAATACCCTCTAGTTATATTGTTTGGGAGATAGCACTGTGTCTCTATTTTCTTAGTAGCAAATAGTCCATTATGTCATTGTTATTGAACTTCCTCGGTAAACAGAATGTTCAAGCAGCACTATCAACGCAGAAAAAGTAATATATATTGCAAAGTCTCATCTTGAGGAAATAGTACTGTTAAAACTCATACATTTTCTTTCTGTATTTTAATGTAATTTTCTTTGTAATTATGTGTTGCCTTTATAGTCAGGGAGTCAGGGAACAATAGCAGGGTTTTTTTTTCTCCTAGTCAATTTAATAGCTGTTTTTTTTTTCCTCTTAATCACATGCAAAGCTGATAGTCTCATAATATAAAAGCTAAGAATTCGTTACTTTAAATTAGTAGTCTTGAGTCATTGGGTGATTACGTTGATGCATGTCTTTCTCAAAATGAAAACCCTCTGAGGTGTGTGCAGGTTGGTTGTGATTTGTAGGAATATAATGCTGATTTCAGTCATACTATTTCAGAAGTAAGTAGACATTAAATACAAAGTACACAAAGTTCTGCAAATGTGATCATTTTATGGAACAGCATTTATGGTTTGCTTTTTTTCTCATTGCCAATGTAATACGCTTCTAAAGCATAAAGATAAAGAACACAGAAAGGCATAAAGGAAATAAAAATGATAAAGAGTATATAAAATGCCATCTCAACACTGTGGTGTGTATCTTTGCAGTGTATACAAATATAGATACACATACACTTTAATGTCACACACTACACGTTCCTTTGTAGCTCTTTTTACTCACTTAGCAACGTATCAGGAATATTTTTCTATGTAAATTGGTCTTTTTCTTATATATTTTCAATAAATATTTTGAAATTTTACATAGCACATCATTTGTTTAACCAATTTCTTATTTTGGAAAATTTCATTTTTGCTATGATGGAAACATATTCCTCTATCCAAGTTCCAGAACTGAAACTGTTGATTAGAGAAAGTTAATAGTATATTTAAAATCATTAAACACAAAACTAATAGTCTTCTTTATAAAAATTTTCAATAACAATCATAATAATTAAAACAATAAAACTCTAATTTTGAAATCTAAATGAGAAGGACAATTTTGATCTCAAGAGGATATCTGGCTGTGTCTAAAGACAGTTTTTATTGTCACGACTAGAGAGGTGCTGCTGAACTTAGGGCTGGGAGTCAGGATGCCACTAACTATCGGGCTATGCCCAGGAAAGCCCCCACGACCAAGAATTATCAGGCTTAAAATGTCATTAGGCTGAGGAATTACACTTTGTCTGTTTCCAGAGAGGATTTTTCACATCTGTGCAATGTCATGAAACTTACAGTATGTACTGTTCTTTTTTTAAAAAAATTTATTTATTTAACTTTAGGTGCATACTATATCTGGCATTTCTCCCCATGTTATCCCTCCCCTCCCTCCCCACCCCCCACTTTCTCTCCCCTACCCTCGCCAACTGCCCCCAGTATGTGATGCTCCTCTCCCTGAGTCCACGTGTTCTCATTGTTCAACACCCACCTATGAGTAAGAACATGTGGTGTTTGGCTTTCTGTTCTTGTGTCAGTTTGCTGAGAATGATGGTTTCCAGATTCATCCAAGTCCCTACAAGGACACGAACTCATCGTTTTTTATGGCTGCATAGTATTCCATGGTGTATATGTACCATATTTTCTTTGTCCAGCCTATCATTGATGGGCATTTGGGTTGGTTCCAGGTCTTTGCTATCGTACAGAGGGCTGCAATGAACATACATATGCATGTGTCTATAGTAGAATGACTTATTGTTATTTGGGTATATGCCCAGTAATGGGATTGCTGGGTCAAATGGAATTGCTATTTCTAGGTCCTTGAGGAATCTCAACACTGTCTTCCACAATGGTTGAACTAATTTATACTCCCACCAACTGTGTAAGAGTGTTCCTATTTCTCTGCATCCTCTCAAGCATCTGTTGTCTCAAGCTTTTTTAATGATCGTCATTCTAACCGGCATGAGATGGTATCTCAATGTGGTTTTGATTTTCATTTCTCTAATGACCAGTGATGATGAGCATTTTTTCATAAGTTTGTTGGCCTCATATATGTCTTTGCATGTACTATTCTTGAGCGCTCACAACTACTAGGAATTCTTCACGCATTCAATCTATCCTGACCCCTATCAGTGGTAGTAGAGGGCAGTTAATAGTATGATGCAAAAGGGTAGATTTCTAAAAAGGCACATAGGCAGCCTGTCACGCTGTGGCTGACAGCGAGCTGCTTCTTGAAACACTCTTCCCGGAGCAGATGTTGTGGGGCTGTGCCCCCATCCAGCACAACACTCAAAATGAAAATGAAGTAGAAAGCCGAAGTTAAAATTCCTGCAATTCTAACACTGATTTAGTGGCCTTTGATCTTAATGTGTAAATATTCACAATCTTCACTATATACCACTACATTTCTTTTTAATAGCCTTGTTTCCTAAAATGGAGGTAATCTCACCAAGACTTTTAAAGGTTCTAAATTTTATGTCTGACTACTTTCCCCCCAGCTTTCTGTTTATCCTACACTTCTAATTTTATTTTCAATATCCAAAATGTTTTCTCCCTCTGCATGGGTTTCAATCCTGCAATCACACAAACCCAGGTTACACTACTTTCACTTTGTCTTTTAGAGCAGTTGATAAGTGATGATTAGTGTTTCTCTTCCCATTTAAATCTCCACACAAAACCAGAAGAATGATTTTCCTATGAAAATGAAAATAGTGTTATCTCTCTACGTAAGTCACACACATGTTTCACTCATGGCATTTTTGCAGTATCAGCCAAGGATTTCAGCGTGGCCTGCAAGTCCTGGAGGAGCTGCTTGCCGCACACATTTGCAGTCTCAAATCTTACTACTTTCCCTCTGGATGTCTTTCATGTAGGTCTTCATTCAGCTCATCAAAAAATGTGTCACTTCTTCAATGTCACCAGACATTCACACACATTATTGATCCTGCTGTGCTTGGCTTGGTGCTCGCTTAATTCCTGTATTTTGTCCTTTGGATAAGTTGTTGACATGCCATCCTGCCAGGTTATGATTCTTTGTTATCTGCACTCATATAACAGAGTTTATTTCTACAGGGCAGATATCAGCATTTGCAATGTACACTTATCAGAATGATGAGAACTGTTCATGTAATTTATAAATTTAATGCCTCTGACTTGGAACAGGTGATGATGAAGTTTCCAGAAAAAATAATTTCTTCATGCTATAAAATCATGGGGTATTTACAAAGAATTTATCTGTATTCCAAGTATACTAGAGTGGTGAATTTTGAATTGGCATTTTGCAGATCTTTTAAAGTACTTTTTTTTTTTTAATTGCATTTTAGGTTTTGGGGTACATGTGAAAAACATGCAAAGTTGTTGCATAGGTGCATACGTGGCAGTGTGATTTGCTGCCTTCCTCCCCTTCACCTATATCTGGCATTTCTCCCCATGCTATCCCTCCCCAACTCCCCACCCCCCTGCTGTCCCCCCAACTCCCCCACAACGGACCCCAGTGTATACTGCTCCCCTCCTGTGTCCATGTGTTCCCATTGTTCAATACCTGTCTATGAGTGAGAACATGCAATGTTTGATTTTGTGTTCTTGTGTCAGTTTGCCGAGAATGATGGTTTCCAGATTCATCCATATCCCTACAAAGGACGCGAACTCATCGTTTTTGATGGCTGCATAATATTCCATGGTGTATATGTGCCACATTTTTCCTGTCCAGTCTATCATCGATGGGCATTTGGGCTGGTTCCAGGTCTTTGCTATTGTAAACTGTGCTGCAATGAACATTCGTGTACATGTGTCCTTATAGTAGAACGATTTATAATCCTTTGGATATATACCCAGTAATGGGATTGCTGGGTCAAATGGAATTTCTATTTCTAGGTCCTTGAGGAATCGCCACACTGTCTTCACAATGGTTGAACTAATTTACACTCCCACCAACAGTGTAAAAGTGTTCCTATTTCTCCACATCCTCTCCAGCACCTGTTGTCTCCAGATTTTTTAATGATCGCCATTCTAACTGGCGTGAGATGGTATCTCAATGTAGTTTTGATTTGCATTTCTCTAATGACCAGTGATGATGAGCATTTTTTCATATGCTTGTTGGCCTCATGAATGTCTTCTTTTGTAAAGTATCTGTTCATATCCTTCACCCATTTTTGAATGGGCTTGTTTGTTTTTTTCTTGTAAGTCTGTTTTAGCTCATTGTAAATTCTGGATATCAGCCTTTTGTCAGACGGGTAGGCTGCACCTAATCAAACTCCACAGCTTCTGCACGGCGAAAGAAACAGTCAATAGAGTGAATCGGCAACCAACAGAATGGGAAAAAATTTTTAAAGTACTTTTAACAAAAGTATAAGTAGGCTATTAGGGAGTAGTAATCTAGGTAAAGTGTGAGATATAAATATCTTTAGAATTTTATGCTTTAGGCCAGGTGCAGTGGCTCATGCCTGTAATCCCAGCATTTTGGGAGGCCGAGGCAGGCAAATCATGAGGTCAGGAGTTCGAGACCAGTTTGGCCAACATGGTGAAACCCTGTCTCTCCTAAAAATATAAAAACTTAGCTGGGAATGCTGTTGGGCGCCTGTCATTCCAGCTAAGAGGCTGAGGCAAGAGAATCGCTTGAAGCTGGGAGGTAGAGGTTGCAGTGAGCTGAGAACGTGCTCCAGCTTGGGCAGTGTGAGACTCCATCTAAAAAAGAAAACAGATTTCAGGCTTTATTCCTATATTTATTTAGAGAATCAGAAAATACCTAGAGTTCTTTAACTACTACTTTACTAAAAACACTTAATGAGTTATACGTTAGTATTACCCCTGGGGCTTTTACTTAACATATATTTAAGTGGTGATCACCGAAGACATTTACGAAGTTTAATTTTTAGTAATAGTACACTGGAAATGGTTTTGGACTAATTGTTTCAGTGGAAAAGAAAAAGGAAAAATCGAACAAAACAAAACAAGTCTGTCTAAAGGCACTAAAGAGCTACCAAGTACAGACAAATTTCAGGCCCAAGACCCATGAAAAGACACAGCCAAGAGGGCTGAGACTATCAAGCAGTAGAAGCCCCAGGAAACACACCAGCTTTGGCTGAGGGTCTTGAGGTTCCGGGTGTGCAATCAAAGGTTAAATGGGAAAAGGTCAGCTCTTGTGTGGACTGAAGCCCACATTTTTTTGTATCAGTATTTAATTGGGGTTAAGTGCTCTGAGACTGATAATGATTCTAGCCTAGTTGCCTGCCGACTGCAAAGCAAATGCTTTGGAGAAATATAAGACCATCTAAAGCTTTAAATTAGTTCTACAACTAATCAAAAAAATTATATGACACTCAATTACAGAAAATTAACTGTCCAAAAAAAACACAAGGGACAAAGACAGAAAATAGAAAAAAAAAGAAATCCCGTTATTGTGCAGGTGTTAAGATCACATTGTTAAAAATTAAATTTTTAAAAACAAAACAGAGAATTAGAGAGATAATTTGGAAATACAAAAAAAAAATGAAAATTCTAAAATTAAAAAATAAAATGACTAAAAAGAGGTTAACAGATAATGGTAAAGCAAGAGTAGATTTAGTTGAGGAGAGAATTAGTGAACTTGAAGACAAATTAGGAATAAATTATCTTGACTGAAAATCGAGAGACAGTGGACCCAAAGCCCAGGGAGGAAACAGCCAAAAAGGGACACATGAACCTCACACAGGATAAATGCAACAAAAAACACATTTAGGTGCAAAGGGTTTATCAGGTAAAAAGTAAAACAACAAGAATAACTTTAAAATTAGACAAAGATGAGAGAATGACTTTTGTAATGACAGTGTAAAGAGATCTGTAGAAACAACCAACCACCACTGGTCAGATTTTTGATTTGTATAATTTTATATGTGTATATATATATATATAGTGTGTGTGTGTGTGTGTGTGTGTGTGTCTGTCTGTCTGTCTGTCTGTCTTTGGAATGCCCTTGGGAATTGGCCTAAGGGCATATAGCAAATGAACACTTATTCAAGAAAATCTACTAATTCTCACCAAGGACAGTGAGATTCTATGGCATTAGAACTTCAGACTGAAAGTAAGTGACCTTAGCAATTCAAATCCCTCTCCCCAACATAAAAACATATATCAGCAAAAGCCATCATGTACTTATAAAAGGTGGAATGATTGCATATTTTTTCACTTTTCTTCTGTTAACTAACATAAAAAAGCAATATTATGAAATAACATTTATGTAATTGCATTATTGGGCTTATAACACATAGAAATATATTTGATCAAGGATGTGGTTGGGACCAAGGCTATACTGGGGTGAGGAAATGATACCAAATGGTAACTTGAAGCAGAAAGAAAACAATGGAGAAAGCCACAAAGGTAAATATGAAGTCTAATATGAAAACTCTCGCAGGGAATTTGAGGGATTTGGGGCCTAGCAAGCAAAAATACATGAACACGAGGTGGCAGTAAAGCACAGCAAGCTTTATTCAAGTGCTGCTTTGAGAGGATTGCCTGGGCGAGGAAGTCCCTCAGAGCCTGAGACCTTCTAGACACAATGCCAGGGAGCCACAGCCCAGGAGGGAAGGAGTACCCTGGGATTCCTGCAGGAGTGGGGAATTGGGGAGAGTGCTCACTTATCTAGAGGCTACTGCTCAGCAGGATGATGAGAGGGAGGGTTTCTGGGTCAAAGAAAGCCAAGGCAGCAGTGGCTTGGGGATTTTATCGTCCAGGGCTTACCTTATCTATTGCAAGCAGGTGTTGGGCACAGTTTTGTGGGTTATTCAGAAAAGGCAGATGCCAAATGCCCAAATTTTTTCTTCCTTGGACTATAATTAAAATCTGTGTAAAAGAGATTTTCCACTAAATGTCTCAGGCTGCCATGATAAAGTAAACACCACAGGGCCAACATACAAGAGCTACCTCTGACTCATTTATTTAACACTCTTTAAGTACAGCTTTTCTCTTTTTTCTTCCCTAAACTTCTTTAAAAGTCATAAAATTATGTAGCAGGAACTGTAATACTGTTCTGTAGCAGTAACGCCTATAGATATAATTGTAACGCCAATAGATATAATTTTAACACCTATAGATAGACATAACAGTAATAATACAGAAAAGGAAAAGAAATAATAGGCATATAGATAACATTTCTGTATTTTCCTGCAATTAAGTTAGTATAAATCTGAAGTTAATTTTGACAAGTTAATATGTATGCTATTATCCGTAGAACAACCAGAAAGAAATTAACTCAAAAAATATAGTGATAAGATTATCAAAAGAATTACATTATTGCCTTAGTCACTTAAAATATGGTAGTAAGGGTAAACTAGAGAAACAAAAAAAGGGTTGATGTGTAGCAAACAAAATGTAAAATGGCAGACATAAATCCAAAAGTATTAATAATATTAAATGTGAATGAATAAAATAAGCAAATCAAAAGGCAGGGATTATAATGTCAGATTGGAGGAAAAAGTAAGATCCAATTAATGCTGTCTAGAGTAGCCATATTGTAATTCAAATATACAAATAGGATGAAAGCAAAACCATGGAAAAATATATGTTACACAAATAGTTATAATAGAAATTTGTCATGGCTACATAGATATCAGGCAAAATAAACATTAAAACAAAAAAGTTACTAGAGAAAAAGAGGGTCATTTTTTAGTGATCAGTGAGTGAATCCAGCAGGAGGATAGAATTATGGCAAAAGTATATGCATGTAACAGCAAAGCCATCACAATAACATAAAGCAAAAACTGACAGAATTGAAGGGAGAAATAGACAATTCAACAATAATAGTTGAAACTTTAATATCCCTACTTTCAATGATGGGTTGAAAAAAACTTGACAGATGATCAACAAGGAAATAGAAGACTTCAACAACACCATAAACCAAATAGACCTAAAACATGTATTGAAAAACTAACTCTACCACAGCAAAATATACCCTTTCTGAAGGGTACATGAAAAATTTTCCAGAATAGACCATTTTAACACTACAAAACAAGCCAGGTGCAGTGGCTCATGCCTATAATCCCAGCACTTTGGGAGTCTAAGGTGGGCAGATCACTTGAGGTCAGGAATTCGAGACCACCCTGACCAACATGGTAAAACCCCATCTCCACTAAAAAGATAATAATTACCTAGGCATGGTGGCACACACCTGTGATCCCAGCTACTCGGGAGGCTGTGGCGGGAGAATTGGTTGAACCTGGGAGGCCTAGTTTGCCACTACACTCCAGTCTGAATAACAGAGCAAGACTCCATCTGAAAAAAACAAAATAAGACAAAACAAACAAACAAACAAACAAATAAAAACAAGCTAAATAAATTGATGAGATTGAAGTTATTCAAATATAGTCTACAACCACAATTGAATGATATAGAAATCAGTAACAGAAAGATATTTGTGAAATTCACAGTTACATGAACATTTAAACAACACACAGTTAAGTAACAAATGGATCAAAGAAAAAAATCATGAGAGAAATTAGAAAATACTTTAATAAAAATGAACATGAGGACACACATATCAAAACATATGAGATGCTGCAAAAGCAGTGCTTATAAGGAAATTTATAGCTGAAAATCCTATATTGAAAAAGAGAAGAAAGATCTCAGATCAGTAATAAAAATTCATGTCTATGACACAAAAAAAGAAGAGCAAATACACCTAAAGCAAGCAATAAGAAGACAACATTAAAGATTAGAGCAGAAATTAATAAAATATAGAATATAAAAATAAACAGAGTAAGAGAGTTGTTAGAAGAAATTAGCAAAATTGACAAGTCTTTAGCTAGACTGACCAGGGAAGAAAGACAAAAATAAAAAGAGAAGATTGATACCAATATCATAGGATTAAAGAAGGGATATAATTACCCCCACTTGCAGAGATAAAAAGATTTGAAAGGAAATACTGTGATTAAAAAATAGACTACATGAAATAAGTAATTTCCTAAAATAAAACAAACCACCAAAAATGACTCAAAAATACTTACAAATGTGAATAGGCCCATAATAAAATATTAAATTAATAATTAAAAGAATTCCCACAAAGAAAAGCCCAAGCACAGATGGTTCCAATAGTGAATTTTTTCAGATTTTTAAGGAAGAATTAATACCAATTCTTCATAACTATTTCAAAAAAACAAGAAGAAAAGGGAACACTTCCCAACTAATTTTATGAGGCCAATATTATCATGATATGAACACATAATAATGAAATCACAGGAAACTACAGATAACTATCTCTTATTAATATAAATACAAAATTCCTTGATAAAATGTTTGCAAACCTAATCCAGCAACACACAAAATAATTATATACAACGATCAAGTGGGATTTGTGTCAGGAATGCAAAGACGGTTTAACATCCAAAAGTAAGTTAATGTATGGATGGGAGCCATGAATTTAATCAGCCACCTTGGGGAGAACTGACAGTTTTAACTGAAGGATAAAGATACAAGAATTACTGAAAGTAAAATGCAGGACTGCTCAGATGGGACTATAGAGTTATTCAGCTGTGAATGTGCACTGTTCTTCCAGACAAGGGAAGAATAACCCTGAAGACAACTCAGGGAACATCATGGCTGCCCCTTGAGTTTTAGAAAGTGGGATCATCACATTGCTTTCAATAAACCAGTCACCTTTAGCAGGTCAGATGGCACACTGATGTTTGTATTGGTCCATTCTTGCACCGCTATAAAGAAATACCTGAGACTGGGAAATTTATAAAGAAAAGAGGTTTAATTGGCTCACAGTTCTGCAGGCTGTACAGGAGGCATAGCAGCATCTGCTTCTGGGGAGACCTTAGGGAGCTTTTATTTATGGTGGAAGGCAAAAGAAGAGCAGATGTCTTATGTGGCAGGAGCAAGAGGAACAGAGAGATGGGGAGCTGCTACACACTTTTGAAACAATCAGATCTCATGATCACTCACTCACTATCAGGAGAGTAGCACTGAGAGTATGATGCTAAACTATTTATACGAACTCCACCCCCATGATCCACAACCTCCCACCAGGACCCTCCTCTAACGTTAGGGATTACAATTCAATATAAGATTTGGGTGGGGGGATACAGATCACATATTAATATTGTCTATTAAATAAAGGACAAAAACTGCATTATCTTCTCAATAGATACAAGAAAAAGCAATTTACAAGATCTAACACCTTTTTATGAATTAAAAAACCTCAACATATTAGAAATGGAAATTGCCTAACTTGATAGGACATCTATGAAAAATCCACCACTAATGTCATATTTAATGGTGAAAGAAAAAATATTTCTCTCCTAAGATCAGGAAAAAGAAAAGGATTTCTATTCTTGCCACTTATAGTCAAATTTTTATTGAGGTCCTAAATAAGAAAAATACACAATAAAAATAAATAAAAGCCAACCAGATTAGAAAGGAAGAAGAACAGGTATTTCTATTTGCAGATTACATAATTTTGTATGGAGGGAATTCTAAGGAATCTACTAAAGCCTCTTAGACTGAATAAACAGACTCAGAAAGGCTTCAGAATACAATATCAATATGAAAAAATCATTTGAATTTCTACATACTAACTGCCTTAGTTTGGGCTGCTATAACAAATTATCACAGACTGAGTGGCTTAGCAACAAACGTTTATTTCTCATTGTTCTGGAAGCTGAAAGTTTAACATCAGAGCACCAGCATGGTTGGACTCTGCTGAGGAAGCTCTTCCAGGCTGCAGACAGCTGACTTCTGCTTGAATCCTCACATACAGGACAAAAGGCAAGAGAGCACTCTGGGATTCCTTTTAAGGGTATGAATCCCATTCATGAAAGCTCCACCCTCATGACCTAATTACCTCCCAATTGTCCTACCTCCTAATACCATTACACTGGGGGTTAGAATGTCAACATAGAAAATTTGAAGCGACACAAACATTTTGGCCATTGCCCTAGCCATGAACCTAAAAACCAAATTAAGTAACAATCTCATTTAAAACAATAGAAAAAAAACAATAGACACTGCATTAGTCTGTTTTTATGCTGCTGATAAAGACATAACTGAGACTGGGATATTTATACAGGAAAAAGGGTTCCTTAGGCTTACAGTTCCACACATCTGGGGAGTCCTTAGAATCGTGGCAGAAAGCAAGGAGGGGCAAGTCACGTCCTACATGGATGGTGGCAGCCAAAGACAGAGTTTGTGCAGGAATCCCTCCCCACTTACAATAGCCATCAGATCTCATGAGACTTACTCACAAGAACAGCATGCCCCATGATTCAATTAACTCCCAACGGGTCCTTTCCATGACACATGGGAATTCAAGATGAGATTTGGGTGGGGGCACAGCCAAATCAGATCAAACACTTGAGAGTAAATTTAATAAAGTAAATATAGAACGTGTATACTAAACACTGTGGAACACTGTTCAAAGAAATTATGGAAAATCTAAATAAATGGAAAGATATCTCATGTTCATAGATGAGTCCTATAATTGATAAATTAATGACATGGCAGAACTTCTCAAATTCATCTACAGATTTAACGTAACTCTTACCTAAATAAATTGCAGTTGGTTTTATTGCAGAAATTGACAAGTTGATTCCAAAATTCATGTAGAATGCAAGACACCTAGAATAACTAAATGTAGAAATGCAAGGCACTTAGAATAGCTAAATTAATATTGAAAAGAAGCCTAGAGTTAGGTTCCTAGCTATTTTAAAACTTACTACCAAACCATAGTACATAAGAAAGTGTTGTACTGGCATAAAGGTAGATACATAGGTCAAATAAATAGGACTGAGAGTTCATATAAACCTTTATATTTATGATCAATTCATTCTGACAAGAGTATCAAAACAATGTAATCGTGAAAAAATATATTCTTTTGTCAGGGATGAGTGAATATACACATTCCAAAGGATGAAATGAACTCTTACCTCACACCAAAGGGTGAAAACGATAAGATTCTTGCAAAAAAATATGGTTTGGAATCTCCATACATTTGGCAAATACTTCTTTAACATGAAATCAAGAACACAGTGACAAAATAATAGATAAATAAAAGAAATATTTGACAGTAAAAAAGAACGAAGCTCTGATAAATGTTACACAATGGATAAACCTTGAAAAATAAGATAAATTGTACTTCATTAAAATTAAAAGGTTTTGTGTTTTAAGTAATACCAACAGGAAAAGAAACATGATTAAATGAAAAGAGAAAATACTTTCAATTAATAATTTTCTCATTGAAGGACTTGTTTATAGAATTATAAAGAGTCCTTACATTAAAAAACATGCCAATTACACAACAAAAGACACTCAGAAAAACGATGAAAAAATATATAGTTCACAGCAAGATGGTATAGCTCCACTTGTGAAACACAATAGATGTTAAAACAACAAGCCTTACTGGAAATAAAGAGGGACATTTCACAATGATAAAAGTTCAAAAATTAAGAATACATAAGAATTGTATGTGCTTGTATCTTGAAAACCGTAAGAAGCAAAATTTATCAGAACTAAAAAGATAAACAAAACCACCTGCTAGAATAAGAAGAAAAATACTTTTAACTCACCTGAAATAACAAGCATAAAAGGTTAACATAATATTACAATTTTGAAAATGTTTAATAAATTTGAGCTGATTGACTTTTACCCAATGACTTTAGAATACAATCTTTTCATGTATGTGCAAACCATTTGCCAAAATTGTACATAAGCTAAGCCATAAAGGAAGTATTAGTAAATTTTTAAAGATTGAATTTACATGTTTTCAGACTCAAGTGGAATAGTTTAGAACCATGTTATTTGACTCCACTAGAGTTAAATTAAATATAACAAAAGAGATAACTAGAGTATCTTCACACTTGGAAATTAAGCAATGTACTTCTAAATATCTAATGTGTCAGCCAAAATTACAATAGAAGGTTAAAGAAGCATTTTAAACTGAATGACAGTAAGTTGCCACATACCAAAATGTGGCTTGAAATTAAAGGCATGATTAGAAGGAAATTTAAAGCCTTAAATATTGCAAAATTATGAAGCAAGAAAGGCTGTAAATCAATGTTGTCAACATACCCACTGAAGAAGTAAGAAAAAGGACAGCAAATTAAATCTAAAAATGATAGAAGGAAAGAAAGAAATATGTCAACACAATGAGCAACATAAAAAGCATAGGAGTAGGAAACAGAAATATCTAAAACCAAAATCTAGTGTTTTGAAAATACTATAAAATGGACACACACTAAGAAAGGTAATCAAGAAAAAGACAAGGCACAAATGGGCGATGTTAGGAAGGCATGGAAGGCACAGCTGCACTTGGAGAGGAGAATATGAAAATCACAATTTAATACCATGATGCCAATACATCTGAAAGCATAGACAGTAGACTCGTACAATATAGATAACTCAAGACTAAATGGATAATTCTCTAGACAGCTAAAAAACAACAAAATAGATTCAAGAGGATGTGATTACCTAGATAAACTAGCCATCATTAAAAAAACATTTAGAATAGAGAGGAAAACATTTTATTTTAACCTTATCTCTCACCCTAAAATGATACTAGGGTCAGAAAGTTTCTGGCTGTGTGTAAATCTTTATTTCATGAGTCCTTCCCCATGCGAACTGAAAAGTAAGCATTTCTTTTATGAAGCTACCATAACCTTGATAACATTTCTGAATAAAAACTCAGTGAGAAAATTACGTGCCATATATACCATGAAGTAGATACAAAAAGTCTAAATACAAATGGGGAAATTGGATCCAGCAGTATAATTATGAAAAATGTCTTCAAGACACACTAGGATTTGTCTCCTAAAAACAAAGAGTGGCGTAACAGTGGGAAGTCTATCAATTATAATTCACTACATTAATGAAAGAACATCAACCAAATGAACATACCAATGGTAAATGTTGGAATAAAATTCAAAACTCACTTTTGATCTTTAACAAATGTAGAACTTTAGCAAAGTAGAAGGGAATTCCTTCATCAGAACACATGCCAAAACCATTTGTAAATGGGAGAATTCCCATTAAGTAAAGAATATATTTTCTACCTTCACTGGTAGTAAACATTTGAATAATATGTGATATAATATATAATATGACTGAAAAAGAGTATGTAAGGAGTAAACAGAAGAACCCAATGTGTCATAATCATAGACTGTTGAAAATAGTCTAGAGTCGAGAGACCTAACAGGTAAATCAAAGAGCAAGGTGAGAATAGAAGCTGAACATATAAACATCAACAACAGCAGAAATTATTTGTTAAAAATATCCTATGAACAAATATTCACAATAGCAACAATAATATATTTAAGAATGAACCCAACAAACAAAATATGTACAAGAACTTGATGGATGAGACTGCAAAATTTCACCAAAGGACAAAAGAACCAAACATAGGACCAGTCATGTTATTAAATGGGAAATCTCAGTATATGAGGTCATTAACTCCAAAAGTAAAATTATAAAATTCTTACAGAATCAACACCCCAGAATAATAATGGGCATTTTAAAAAATTTAAATAATGAGATGAAATTGACAAGTGTTAAGATGTACTATAAAATTATATTAATTCAATAAAGTATAATGTTGGTAAAGGCATAGAGAAATAATTATAAAAGTGTATTTACTTCAATCTGTTTGTTCAACTATTCATATATCCCCTATCTAGCATTTCTATATGTGTATGGAAACATGAAATAATGTTTACCTAATATTAATGATTGGTTTTCCCTGATGATGGGGTTTAGAGTCATATTTTGTTTTGCTATTTTGGTACTTTTCTTCACTGCTTAAATACTTTATAATATACTTTTTTCCTTTTTGCCAAAACAAGTTAGTGAGGATTTTTTTTTTTAACAATTAAAGATGTTTTCTCTATATTATTGAAGAGGATTTTTTTTCAGAGAAATATTAAAACGTATAAATGAGTTGATATTTAAATGGCTACTTTAGTTGATGTGTTTTCCACCAAAAGCCTGAACCATAAGGCATGTGTACAGTGTATCAGGCATGACAACTGCATCCTGTCTCTCAGCACTGAGAATCAAGTCTCTGCTGCCTCACCAAGCAATTCGATGGGCGAGTCCAAGGCATTTTGGCTATTTCCAGCTTCAGTTGTTGGGGACTGGGTGTCAGGGTTCTGAAAATAATGTGTCTTCTCTCTTTTCAACCACACGGCTTGAAGAAACAATTTTCAGATCAGAAGGTGCTCTTCCCTGAAAAGTTAGGCATGAAGAGAAGGGAAATTTAATGATGTCCATTAGAATAACTCAATGCCCCACAGATAAAATGTCAATCTGGCAATAATTCCTCGTCTGGCTGCGGCTCAGCTTCCTTATGGTGCTCTTACGTCCATAAAACACCGAGCCCAGACAAAGGCTGCACTGGCTGCTGTTTGACTTGGCAGATTTAGAGGCAGAGGCCACAGTTGCTGGGGTAGCAGAAGACAGAACTGGCCAGTCACAGCTGAGTCAAAAGCTAAAGATATTGTCTGTATCCTAGTGATACAATTAGACGAAAATAATGAAGGAAGGAAGAAAAGTCCCAGGAGAAAAGAGGCTGTAGTTTTGCACATTCTCCTCATAAAGTCACATTTATTGATCATGCAAAGTAGCAAGGGAGATTCTTAGACAATTTGATGGTGAACTAGGAGGCAGAAGGAAGACTGCGGATCTCATCAGACTTACAGAAGCAGGTTTCTCCTGAGACAGCTTTACTTTCCATTGTGAAAATATATCAGCTAAAGGAGTCACTCACTGATAACCTTAGCAAGATGAAAGGTTTCAGGTCCATCAACCACAGTTCTGCTTGGCAAAGTGAAGTTCCCTTTGCTGCAGTCTGTTACGGATTGAATTGTGTCTCCTAAAAAGATTTATTGAAGACCTAAGTCCCAGTGCCTGTGAATGTGACTTCTTTGCAGTTGTCATGAAGTTAAGAATAAAACCATTAGAATGGGTCTTAATGCAACATGATCAATGTCCTTCTAAGAAGAAAATGTGGACACACACATATACACACACAGAAGAATGCTGTGTGAAGACATAGGTGCACAGGGAAGACAGTGTGGGGGGTGCAGGTGGAGATTACAGTGATGTCGACAGAAGCCGGGGAATATCTGGGGCTACTTAAAATGGGAAGACAAGAAAGGATCCTCTCCTAGAGGTTTCAGAAGAATCAGGCCCTGAAAATATCTCCACTTTGGACTTCCAGCCTCCAGAAATGCGAGAGGATAATTACTGCTGTTGCTTTGAGCCATCCATTTAGTGGTGCTTTGTGATAGCAGCACAGTGGTGGGAATCTGTTTTTTAACACAGGCTCCCACGTTCAACTTACCTCCTTTTCCTTGCTTGGGTGCCTGATGACTTCAAAGAGGGTGTCTCTTTGGAGAAGGTGGAATAAGCCTAAAGGTGAGAGCCAGGTTTTGGCATTCAGACAGGTGGTAGGCTTTCTCCTGGATCCAGTCACATAGGCTTATCCTTATTACGGTTTTGTTGTTGTTGTTGACATGGCACTATTGGCTAACAAACTTCAGCTTATCCTTCAGGACAACCTGATCGGACTTTTTCCTTTTACTCAAAGCAACCTGGGGCAGTGACTGCCAATGATCACAGAATCCTTGTCCTCATTTTCTTCCAGAGCACACATTTAGACGACATCTCCCAGCCTACCTTGCAGTTAAGTCTGGCTTTGTGATGAGGCTCTAGATGGCATAGCTGGAACAGAAGTGATGTGTGCCACTTCCGGCCCTCAGCCCTGGTCCCCAAAACCTCCCACAGGTGCTAATCATGCTTTCTTACCCTTCTAGCAGATTGGAATAAAGACAACCAAACCACCCTAGAAGCCTTACATGGAACATGGAAGACCTCTCTCGACCAAAATCCTGAAAAGACCACAGAGAATGACTATCCTTATGGGCCAGCTTTGGACTGTCATGTGACTGATGTATAAAATTCTACCATGATTAAGCGTTGTATATGTTTGGAGTCTGCTTGATAGAGCATCTAGTATCACTGTAGCCAATGCAGTATTTCATGCCTTAAAGTGGGGGCTGACTTAACACATGCTTGGAATGTATGCCATTGCCTTGGGGAGGAGAAAGTGTCAAGGATACTGACATAGGAAACTGGGAAGCTAAAGATTCCTATTGTGCTACAGCAGAAAATTTGTTAAACACTGTTAAATATAGTAACTTGACAGGCAAAGTACTAACCAAAGTGTTTACTGAGGCTGTAGCTCTGGGAGAAGAAGTTGAAAATTGTTATTCAATAATAATATTCAAGGTGGTCTCCGTAGTTCAGAAATAATAGCTTTGGGCTATTCTATTGCATCAGAAAGGGGGAAAAAACTTCACATGCCTTTACACCATTACACATTTTACTTCCTATTTGTTACAACTGATTCAGTGTGTTGTACATGTGTGGAGGATATTCAATTAATATGTGATAAATTATCAGCTCAAATATGGCAGATGGAGAGGGATTCTTCTTGACCATTCACTGATTCTTCTTAGTTGAAATTGCATTGTCCCCGAATATTCCTATTTTCATAAATTTTCTATGCATTTGAAATATCAAATCTTAAACCTTCTTTGATTCACCTTAATGCTTTCTTTACATGTGAATAACAGCTATGCTCCAAGAGTCAAGAAATCCTAATATGAATAAAGCCAGGGCATGGATGCTTCAAATTTCTCTTGTCCCCTGGGTATTTTATTTGTTCATGTTCCTTTTATCTAGCAGCGGTAGAGCTATCCATACCACAATGGAGCTTCTCATACTCCAAGTTTCTAGAAATGATTGAAAGTTAAAAAAAAATTCCAAAACCAGATGGAAAACAAGAAAGCATCCACTGACTCTAAAAACTACAAGAAATCCTTGAACGGTTTCAAGGCAGACACCAATTGTTTTGAAATAGAAATCTCAACATTTATGAAATTGTGGGAAAAGCACCAAATCACACCTTGATTAGAGGCGGTGACAGGAGGGGCCCCGGAAACCTGGGAAATGACACCAGAAGGGGCTTCCAGCTGCTCCTGCCCCTGCTCCACAGCCTGTCAGATGCATACCTTGTTGGGCCAGGTTGCTGTAAAGAGACCATCTGGATGATGTGAGAGCTTGGATCTGAAAGCAGGGAAGTGCCCAAATGGTTAGAGGGCCCTGGGCTGGAAGAGAGGTTGAAACATCACCAAGATGGCACATCACCAAGATGGCATGGCTCACAGCAGGTCAAGGCCTCTCCTGCTCCCACAGAAACAACCAAGGACAACAGGACCCCGAAGCCCTCCTTCCCTTTCCTAGGAAGCCTACAAAAGGAGGCAATAGGGCTTCTCATACAGATGAGAGCCAATTTTTAAAGTAGTGGGCAGACTGAGAACTAACAACCCTGAGAACTGAGGGGAGGACACTCACCCAGTGAAACACAGAAAACTGAACAATCAGATGGAAGCCATGAGAAAACCACATGCTGGACCCTCAGAGACATTGAAAGCAGATCTCATGTGAATAAAAAGTGTGAGAATTGAAAACTTGCTCATGCAAATTAAAAGTACAACAGATTGGCTGAATAACATAATGGACACAATTGAAGAAAAAATTACCAGACCAGAACATTTGGGTGAAGAATTCTTCCAGAAGATGACCTGGGAGGATAAAGACAAAGTAAGAAAGAAACGTTAAGAAGCATCATGAACAGATTCACAGATTCCAATGTTCAAGTTCTGTGCTCTCAGAAGAGGGGATAGAAGGTACACGGAACAAGAGAGGTGAAGAGAAGTAACAGGGAAAAATCTCCTAGAGGGGAAGAGAAGACAGAAATTTCAAAAGACTCTCATAATTTATCAGAAAGGACTTTTTAAAAAATGATCAAGTAGGCATATGTAATTGAATTTCAGAAAACCGAGTATAGAATATAAACCTTTTCAACTTCTAGAAAAATAGACAAAGCACAATAATATAAATGTACCAAATGAGCATTAGAATTCACAAATGCAGCAACATATATAAGAAGACAATAAAAAACATTTTGAAATCGAGAAATAGATTGGATTGGAATTCCATACTCAAAATGTAATTTCAGTATTAGAGTGGAATATTAAAGTTTTCTGATCCCCAAGGGCTCAAAGTTCCCAATCACTGATATCACACAGGCCATGTTTACCAACCATAATAAATTCCAGAGAAATAATATTGCACCAAAGTGCAATAAAATCGAAAATTAAAAACAAACAAAATATATGTGTGTATGTGTGTGTGCATACATATATGAATAAATTACAATATCTTTTTGAAACTGTGAGATGAAGCTGGGGTTTAAAGGCAAATTTACAGTTGTGCATGTATTCATAAAGAAATAAGTATGTGTATGTATGAAATAGATTTTCAAGCTAAGAAATTGAAAAAGAGCAATAAAACAATCACTAAGAAAGCAAACAGTAGGAATAATCAAGACGAAAACAGACATTAACAAAATGAATAACCATAAAATAGTACCTTTGATCAATACAGAAAAGCTGCTTTTTGAGACTAAGAACATAGACAAAACTTTGTTACATGAGATGAAGGAGAAAGAGAAGGAAGTAGGAAGGTCACAGAGTTTTAAATTGAATACAACATTGACTGTTTGTTTTATATTAGATTGGTCTTGCCTTTAAAACGCCATTTTAAAAGAGACCATTTGTTAGTGCCTGAAATTTGTAACTGGCTTAAAAGCTCTGTCAGCTGGAAAGAGACTTGTCAGTTTGATAATGGAAAAGAAGAAGATACATCAGAGAGAGGTAATAATGCTGGTAAAATAAAATGTTCTTTACTTGTACTCTCAATGAACTGGTTTTTGTAGTTTACTCAACAGTGAAAATATGACCAGAGTTGCCAATGATAGAAACTTTTCTGTATCCATGAGAAGCTCTCATCCCCTTTTCAATAGGAAAGTAGACTTGTAGATGGGACAGACTGCCCAGCATTCCTCAGCTTGTCTTGCTTGAAATATGGCTGTGGCTCTGAGTTCATTTAAATGGAATGAGAGCAAGAGGCATGAATGTCCCTTCTAGTTCAGGGCAGTGAGATTGAGTCTTGTCTCCTACATTCTCCTTTTCCACTTTCCAACCAGACGGAGGACTAAAAAATCAAGGCTAGAGCAAGTCTGACAAACTCACATTGAGTGACAAGATCTTCATGGGCCTGGATCCCTGAAAGACTGTGTGGAACAGAGCCCCTTGACAACCTGAAACACCACCTTCATTCAGATTCTTTTGTGAAGTTCCCATAATATGATTCATTTTTAAGAGACTAAGGGGATGTATTTGTTATAGTAGCTTAACATATCTCAATTAATAGCCATATAATAAAATATGTGTATATTTAAGAACAGCAAAAAAACTTGAGATTGGGATTATTTCCACCAAATATATTAGAAGGTTTTTTTAAATAATGTATTTATAGGTGATTATTTTGTTTTCTATAAATATTTTTTTCTTTTTGATAATATATATAATTAAGTAACATTATTCTTAATGAGAATAAAAGTTATTTTTTGAAGTATAGATATGCGTCATGTATAACACTAAGGATCTTAATATGAAGAGTTAAAGAGAAAATGGCCAGTCTGAAGGAAAAAAGTATAAAAAATGATTCCCAAATGTGAGCACATAGAAACGATATGGTAGTTCTTAAATAGTAGACAGTACTTTTCTAAAACGTTATTAATAAGACTAATAAAAAATGAAAGAATTAAAGGATATATTTTATACAAAGCATATGTATACCCTTTGAATACCCGTGTGTGTGTGTGTGTGTGTGTGTGTGTGTGTGTGTATATAATATCATATGCTCTATGTGATGTAATACATTGTATGTAATTATAATTCAGCTTGGCACGGTGGCTTATGCCTGTAATCCCAGCACTTTGGGAAGCGGAAATGGGAGGATTACCTGAAGTCAGGAGTTTGAGACCAGCCTGGCCAACATGATGAAACCCCATCTCTACTAAAAATACAAAAATTAGCCAGACATGGTGATGCCTGTCTGTAGTCTCAGCTACTTGGGAGATTGGGTCAGGAGAATCACTTGAACCTGGAAGGTGGAGGTTGCGGTGAGTGGAGACCATGCCATTGCAATCCAGCCTAGGTGATAGAGTGAGACTCCATCGCAAAAAATAAAAAAATAAAAATAAACTAAACTTTAAAAACCTATAATTTGTATGTCATTGTAATATATATAATAAAACTCATGCTACTGGATATTTTGTCAGCTAGTAATTTAACCATTCAACTTCGTTCTTGCCCCCAAAATTCTAAATTACTAAAATTCAATTGAAGTGCCTCCAGTTCTTAAGTGAAATAAGTTATAAACTTAGAAGATTATATTAGAATTTACCATTTAAAGAAATTATAGACCATAAGCCTGAATTTCATATATTGCTGGGAGATGCCCACTTTAAGTGTAACACTGCAAGATGCTGGAGGAAAGTCCCCACAGCTAGCAGTCTGCAAGACCTGGGCCAAAATCTGACTCTGCCATGACGTGGCTAGGTGACCTTGAGCAAGGTATTACATCGAGCTACACCTCAGATATTTCACCTGTGAAGTGGGAATAATGACGCCTCCTTTCAGAACTGTGGGGAGAATTCTCCATAGAGAATGAATCTAAACTATTCTATTTGCCCTGGGGGAGAATGGTTATTGAAAAATGATAGATCTTAAATTATGTTAATAACAGTTTCTCCAAACAAAACTCTCTTTCTGACTCTCTACCCTATGCTTTTGCACAATCCCAGTATCTCTTTCCCCTTCATTCTGAATAAAAATAGGACAGTTTGACCCTGAACTAATGATAAATATTGGAGAGTTTTGCTATTCCTTTGGGTATATTATCTCACCAAGATTCTGAAAAAATACAGCCCTCAAATTTTCTGACCTAAGATTGGTTAGAGGTTTTAAATGCATCCTTTATTTATGTCAATTTCCTTTATCTGAGAAAGCAACTTATTCCCTGCCTGCCCACAAGTTATTCATCCAGTCGCTGGGCTTTTACAAATAGGATGCACGTGACAGTGTACTGCTATCTCTGTTGGGCACGAGTGCAATAAATCACATTTTATTTTGTCTTTCACTGTCCACTGCTTGGAGACCCAAATGAAGGACAAACAATATTTCTGTACTTCAACAGACTCTAATGAAAATTCCCACAAGCTCTAGAGAAAAGTAGCTTTTGTTGACTCCCATGTTTTTCAAAACATAATAGACATAATTTAGAGTATGTCTAAGGATAAAAGTCAAAACTCCCAACTTTAATTAATAGAAAACTTACTTCAGTGCTTTCTTTGATAGCTAAGACTTTAGAATAAATCTTAGTCTATAGACAACAATTTATTTTTAATTGAACAAGAGTGTTTGCCATGATTTTGAGAATAACTCAAAAAAAATTGCCATCTGAGGTAAAACAGAAAAGGGGGAAACTATAAAATAGAATCTTGGTGAAACCGAGATACGATGATTCAAAAATTCTTAGGAAAAAATTATTTATTTATATGATGATCCTTATGTTTTTACAATTATTCCTATGCTCCAACAATGACTAATTGTTACCTTATTTAAGGGACTCTTCCTCTTGTAATATGTGTTTTTGCTTATGCCTCAAATGTTGATTTATGTTCTATTTTCTTGACAAGCTCTCTTGTTCACCTTCTGATTGCTCTTGAAGCTTGAAATCTACACATTATTATGTAATTTCACATCCTGTCGAATTGTTCTTTACACCAGTGATGAATGGTTCAGCACTTACATTTTGAAAGTAGGAAGTTTGCTGAACAAGCCTAGTAAAATCAGGGACTTTTCCTGGGGAGACAGGAGGGTAGGTTTATCTGCAGAGGATACACTGTTACCTGGCAATAACTTGGTGGGGGAATCAGGCTACAATAGCAAATCGCAATGACTACGTGTCCTGGCTGATATGGTAAAATGGCAAAGCAGATATCAATGCCGCCAGCACTTTCCATAAAGCATAAAGTAATCACAGATTAGTCATAAATGTGCCATATGTTTTGCAGGATCTGTGGTAATTAATCGGCATCGCAGATTTAGGTAGCAGTGGAGTAAAGAGTGTAAGTTTTGGAGGGGGAAAGCTATGTGTTCCCATACATAATCTCATTCATTCTCTGTGCTTTAGTTTTTTCATGTGTCAAGTTCAGATGAGAACACTTCCTTGCACTAGCCCAGGAAATAGACCTGCAGATGCTTCCTAAAGTTGGAATTGACTCCACTAATGTGAGTTTCATTTTCCTTTTTCCCTCTGACCTGGAGAAGTGACTTCTGTGTGCTTCTGTGTTGGGAAACAGAAGCACTGAAGTTCCACTGTCACATGCTAATACTCCCAGGGCCAAATGACAGGCAGGTGTTTCAGGATGGTCACTAGCAACTGATAACAGAAAAGCTGCTTTCACATGCAATCACCAGGGTTTTTCACTGGTCAAAAGATCACTCTTCTTGATATTGATTTTGTTTTATTTCATAAAAGGAACCAAGAGGAAAATTGGGTTTGCAGTTATATTTCTCAATACTTTGAGTCAAACTATTCAGGGAGGAAAGCTTACTTTTGTTTATGGACAATTTTATTGACTTGTTCTAATAAAAGGAATGTATAACCAGAGAAGTACAGGTTGAGAGAGATAGAAAGCATGTAAGAGGACCACTCCTGCCCTTCTATTGCTCCAGGACATACCCGTGTGAACATCAGATCAATGGGTATTTGTCCTATTTTTCAACGCACAAATGGAAAGAAGAGATTCCACCATTTTCCAATTTAATGTAACACTAGTCAGTCTCAAAATAAAGGTGAAGGGTTTTTACCTCCTTTTATATTTATATTTATACATAATATATAATTTATTAATATATAACACATATATATTTATAATATATGTATGGGAACATGTAGCTTTCTGCCTCCAAAACTTATAATATATTCCAATAATAACATGTTTTAATATATTATATATTTAAGTTTAATATATAATACATAAATTTATATTTAATATATAAATACATATTTATTCATTTATTTTTAAAATTTATTTATTATACTGTAAGTTCTGGGGTACATGTGCAGATTGTGCAGGTTTGTTACATAGGTATACATGTGCCATGGTGGTGGTTTGCTGCATCCATTGCCCTGTCATCTACATTAGGTAATTCTCCTAATGTTATCCCTCCCCAATCCCCTCATCCCCTTCTATTTCTCCCTTAGCCCCACACTCCCCCAGGCCCCAGTGTGTGATGTTCCCCAACCTGTGTCCGTGTGTTCTCATTATTCAACACCCACTTATGAGTGAGAATATGTGGTGTTTGGTTTTCTGTTCTTGTGTCAGTTTGCTGAGAATGATGGTTTCCAGCTTCATCCATGTCCCTGCAAAGGACATGAACTCATATATTTTTATAGCTGCATAGTATTCCATGGTGTATATGTGCCACATTTTCTTTATCCAATCTATCATTGCTGGGCATCTGGGTTGGTTCCAAGTCTTTGCAGAGACTTCCGCCAAGATCGACAAATAGGAACAGCTCCGGAGCACTGTTTCCAGTGAGAGAGACGTAGAAGACAAGTGATCTCCTCATTTCCAACTGAGGTACCAGGTTCATTTCACTGGGACTGGTTGGACAGTGGGTGTAACTCAAGGAGGGCGAATCCGAGGTGCACTGCCCCACCCGAGAAGTACAACTGGCCTGAGGATCGGGGACTTTACCCCCTTGGCACTCCACTTCAGATATTGCACTTCTCCCGTGGCCTTTGCAACCCACAATCCAGGAGAATGACACCAGGCTGAAAAGCGCTGTGAGTTGCCAACACAGATCTGTGTGACAGCTCCAGTCAGCCCGGTGCCACGAGTTGTTGGCACAGGTTGGGTGGAAGTTTTGACTAGCACCGAGAGGCCTGCAGGTCGGATCTACCTGCCCCCCAGAAAGAGGGAGAGCTGAAAGCAGGGAGACAGGTGATATGGCTTGGCCGGTCCCACCCCACAACGACCAGCAAACTGAAGCCCTCTGCTTGAGAGTTTTGCAGCCAGCACATCAGTTTGAGCTCGACCTGGGACGATGGAGCTCGGTCAGGGTAATGGCATCCACCATTGCGAAGGCGGGTTCTAATCTCACCTGTGTAAACAAAAGCCAGGGGAAGTCTACACATCAGCCCGGCTGAGTCTGAGGCAGCCCAGCAGTGCCTCTGCAGGCAGACAAGGGACAGACTGCCTCCTCAAGTGGCTGCCTGACCCCTGAATAACCAAAAAATGCCTCATACAGGAGAGTTTTGGCTGACACCTGGTGAGTACTCTTCTGGGATGATGCTACCAGAGGAAAGATTAGGCAGCAATCTCGCTGCTCCACAGCCCCTGCGGGTGATTCCCAGGCAAGCAAGGTCTGGAGTGGACCTCCAGCAGTCCTACAGCAGAGGGGCTGTTAAAGGAAAACTAAAAAACAAAAAGAAATGGCTTCAACATCAACAGAAAAGACGTCCACTCAGAGACTCTATCTGAAATCACCAACTTCAAAGATCAAAGGTAGATCAATCCATGAAGATGGGAAGAAACCAGTGCAAAAAGGATGAAACTATCAAAGACCAGAATACTTCTCCTCCTCCAAGCGATCACAACTCCTCACCAGCAAGAAAACAAAACAGGATGGAGAATGAGTTTGACGAATTGACAGAAGCAGGCTTTAGAAGGTGGGTAATAACAAACTTCTCTGAGCTAAAGGAACATTTTCTAACCCAATGCAAGGAAACTAAAAACCTCGAAAAAAGGTTAGATGAAATGCTAACTAGAATAACCAGCTTAGAGAAGAACATAAACGGCTTGATGGAGCTGAAAAACACAGGACAAGAACTTCGTGACACAAGTCTTTGCTATTGTGAACAGTGTCACAATAAACAAACCTGTTCGTGTGTCTTTATAACAGAGTGATTTATAATCCATTGGGTATATAACCAGTAATGAGATTGCTGGATCAAATAGTATTTCTATTTCTAGATCCTTAAGGAATTGCCACACTGTTATATAAATGTGTATTTATACTTATCCCCACCTTTAAATTTATATATAAATTATTCATATTGTTTATATACATTGTAAAAATGTGTACATACAAAGTGTATACATGGTATATAAAATTGAGATGGAGATATGTAAGGTACTAAGTGTATATTACTGTATCTTCAGTTCTTTTTCTCAAGGCTAAAAACTTATTTCCTTCAATGGGAATCTGTTTTGTTTTGTTTTCTAAATCCATGAATACTTTTTGGATCTTTCCATCCAAACTTTTCAAGTTCTTCTTGCCATCTATAAGCTGAGGAACCCTGATTTGCTTCCATCTCTCAAAATCTAACTATAGAGATAGAATCATGTTACCTGATGCTAGTTAAGCAATCCTAATACCCTTGCTGGGATGAGCTCTGTGTTATCAGGAGGAGAGCTTGCCATCACACCATAGCATCCCAGGTTTCAGTCACAAATGTCCTATTTGTGGCTACTCTGATTCTTAGCTCTTTTTTAAAGCATCCTCTCATTCCTAGATGCTTTTCTGCGTTCTGTGTGCAAAATTATTTCTTTCTGTACTTAAATGAGTCTGTGGCTATAAAGAACATCTGAGTGTGGCAGGTTCCTGAGGAGTGGATGTGAATTCTAACTTGACGCTTACACTGTGCTTGGATTTAGCAATCCTTTCCAACTTTCATCTGTGGTTTCCATCCTTCTTTTGTCCTTTAATGACTTACTTCTTGATCATCAATCGCTTTTATTCCTCCCATACACAATAAAATGAACAAAATAGGTGACTTGATCATACTATTTATATTCCATCTTGATGGAATATAAATTTTTTAATTTTTGGAAGAAGTTCCAGGGCTATTAATGTAAGAGGCTTAACTATGAATGTTACTCTTGGTTACTCTATCACTTTTGCTTTATAATGAATATATTTGATACTATTTATGCAATAATGAGCACTTTTTTTGAGACAAGGTCTCACTCAGTCACCCAGTCTGGAGGGCAGTGGCATGATCTCAGCTCCATACAACCTTTATCTCCCAGGCTCAAGAGATCGCCCTACCTCGGACTCCGAAGCAGCTGGGAATATAGGCATAGGCCATCATGCCCAGAAAATTTTTATGTTTTTTTGTATAGATGGGGTTTCACCATGTTTCCCAGGCTAGTCTCAAACTTCTGAGCTCAAGCTATCTGCCCACCTCAGCCTCCCGAAGTGCTGGGATTATAGATACAAGCCACCATGCATGGCCATGAGCACTTTTTAACATAACATTCTTTATCCACCAGTTAGTCATTGAATGTATTAATTAGAAAATTTCTTTTGGGGAATAAAATTTCCTTTTATAAATATAAAATTAATAGTATACATAGAGTACTAGATATAATTCCTCAAATATTTTAATCAATTGTTATCAATTATTTTAAGAGTCATTAATACAATTTTTGTCGCATTCAAATACAGCTGTCACTTCAAGTTATGTGTGGCTCATGTACTAACAAGTTTAGCTATATGGGTGAGAGAAGTGCCTATCAATATTAATATCAGTTTGTAAGCCTTCTTTGGATTCACATAATGTAACCCTGTATAGATGATGAGAATATCACTGTGTCAGATTGATTAGAATAAAAGTATTTAACTAGCTACAGTAACAAAACATGGAAACTCTGCTCTTCACCTGTAACTGAAGACTGTAGCTCTTTCATGATACTCTAAGTACAGCATCTGTGCATGTAGCCTGGGGAGAATCTGATGGTGCAGGTTGGTGTCTTGTATGTGACTTCAGAATGACCAGGGGCATTCTTCTTAAAGATACTCAACCTCAGAATATTTTTCTCTATGAAGTCAAGATTAGCAGAGTTGGCTGGGTGCAGTGGCTCATACCTGTAATCCCGATGCTTTGGGAGACTGAGGTGGGAGGACTGCTTGAAGGCAGGAGTTCAAGAATAGCCTGAGCAACATAGCAAGACCCCTCTGCCAAAAAAAAAAAAAAAAAAAAAATACAGGCCTGGTAGTGCATATCTGTAGTCCCAGTTACTCAAGAGGCTGAGGTTGGAGGGTCATTTGAGCCCAGTTCGAGGCTATGTGTTCGAGTTAGCTATGATCACACCACTACACTCCAGTCTGTGTGACAGAGTGAGATCCATCTATAAAAACAACAACAACAAAATGTTTGGCAGAGCTAATTAGAAAGTGATGGTTAGAAACAGAACTGGTTTGCACTAAATAACTGCTAATTTTAAGTGTGAAAAGGGCATCATTAGGGTGGGGAGCTAACAGCCAGTAATTACTCTATCAGCTCCACTGCAAGGGCATTGCCATCCTCCACTTGCTGGTGAGAAGCTCAGGCAGAGACACGGCAGAGCCAGGGTGCTGGAATCAGGAGCACCAAGGCCCTTGGGGAAGTCCACACTGAGAGACCATCATGCCAAAGGCCCAGGGGTCTCAAAAATGTAAAATCAGGGTCCCATTAGGGTCGTCAGCCAGAGAAAGTAGCCTTGAGGGTCACTCATAGTCCAATGTCTGGACAGTGCCCTCAGGAGTGTTGTCTGTGGATCACAGGTGCTGACCATATAGGAAGGGGCCAGCAGCCACAAATGGGACAAGGGCCATCTTTGTGGACATTGACACAGTAGCAGGAATCCTACGCTGACAATTTGGGAAACCTCCAGGAGCAGTTTTTCACCAACCGAAAGGCTGCCTAACAGCCCTGCAATGTCCGTGATAGCTGCCTTCTGAAAAGCACGCCGGGAAGGTCTCTGTGACCCCCAGTGGTAACCCATATCAGCAAGAGTCCGCATTTGTAAGCACTCACCTTATGCCACTTGCCAACCCCAGAGGTCCTCCATGCATTCATACATTTCATCCTCAAACATGCTTATGAATCAAATACTAGTATCACCCATAGTTCTTCAGGTGAGGAAACTGGGACCACAAATAACTTGTGAATTTACACATACAACTAGGTGACAGAGCCCTGAAGGGGACAGAGCTCATGCTTATAACTAACAGGAGCCCTGGCGTTCCCTGGACATGAAGCACAATGTGCTCATTCAGCAAGAATTACTCAGCCCCTATCTGCCAATCCAGGGGCCCAGTGATGAACAGGACCAAACCAGTTCTTGCCCCCATGAAGCCTTCATTTTGATGGAACAATCAGGTAAATGCATGAATCACACTGTTGTTATAGCTGAATATTTACATTTGTGCTTAAGGATTTAGCCACTGAATTATCATTAGTTCATTCTGTGCCGTATCTTCAGTTGCTCAAAGGCAATTCCTTATATGTTGTTATACAGGCTCAAGAAACTTGTAAGGAGTTGCAAGAAGTTTCTGAATGAATGGGCCCAATTAACTGCAGTCAAGTCTGCGGTGCTGAGACCTGGCAAATCAGGTAAGTAGTAGTCCCTAACCAGATGACGTACACTGCATACAAAATCGGTTCCCACTGCACGTGTATAGGGTACTGAAGCATGTTCAAGGTGACTAGGCACCTCTTCACCCCTGCTGCCACCCCAATCTCTTGGCTAGCGAAGGAGGCTGCAAATGGTGATACTGACATCAATGCATACCCAGGTGGTCAGATGGGAAAGGGTGTTGAATGTAAGTTGTGCACAACTTGGACACAATAGACATGATGAAGTGAGAATGGGCTCTGTCAGCACTATACATCATGTGAGAAACAGAGAGTGAGTGATTGATGTGCTGCTAGAGAGAGCAGCAGCTAAGGAAATAGAAAGCTAATCAGCATCTGAAAGCAGGGGTTTCTGAGGATGTCGACATTCAGTTCCAAAAGAAGCAGGTTGTCTCCCAGAAAATAAGGCAGCCCTGCACAGACTCTGAACTCCACTGTGTTTCTTTAGAGCTCAACCTTTGACACCCTCAGTATGCCCATCAGATGTAAAGAAGAGTTAAATTAATGAGTCAACTCAGTAGACAAATATTCGATGTCTACGTGTGCTTGTCTCTGATGTAGCACTATGCAAATCAGGAAAGATCCCTTTGTTTCAGGAGGTGGAGACCAACAGTAAATTAAGAACATTGAAAGCAAATTGATGTCATTTTGGGATGATCAGTGCTCCCGGGTGGGGTAGGGAGAAAGGAAAACCTAGAGCAGAGCTGGGAGAAGACAGGATAGGCTGGCTGTCATTTTCAACAGGGTGATTGTGGGGAGGGGAGGGGTTCAAGAAGTGACATTTGGGAAAAGACTTGAAGGAGGTGAGGGTGGGAGCCAGGTAGGCAACAGAAGAGAATTCCAAGATGAGGCAACAGCCTAGGTCCAGATCTTAGAGAGAATGTGTTTTAGTGACATGATGAGGCTGGTGCAGACAGTAATGAGAGGTAGAAGGAGACAAAGTCAGAGAGGTGACAGGTCCCATAAGGCAGGGCTGTTGTGGCCACTCCAAAAACTTTAGCTGTGACTACCAAAGGCATGAGAAGCCATTGGTGGGATATGAGGATGGAACCGTGTCTGACCTGTCTTTTCTAAGTATCACAGGATGGTGTGTTGAAAATAGAACGGAGGGAAGGGGTTATAGGAAGACAAGTTAGTTCAACTCAAAATTTCCAAGTCATTGTAAAACGGACCATCATAATTAAATATTCTAATAGAATTAGGCGTTTTAAATTTATATATTCAAATACTAAACAAAACCTAATACTGCACTAATTAGGGTTACCTGGTCATGTGAGAACTGTACTAAGACTACCGGAGTCCAGGCTCTGTGTAGACAGAGCCTTCCTGACCTTCTAGCATCAGTGGGCCCTGCTTCCTTTGACATCTTCCTAAAGCAGCATTCACTCTCCTCTGTCATGTGGTCTCAAATGCTGGAGCTCAGTCTCACTAAGCAGGTTCTCAGCTCCTTGAGGGCTGAGACTCAGCCTCCTCCCCTTCCGAAGACAGGCTCTATCGGGGCCTTGTCTTTAGAGGTATATCTGACAGCACCTGTCACCTGGGTAGCTCCCATCCTATCACTCCCCTCTCAGGGGCTGGCACACTAGACATTTCAACTCATTCCAGCTTCTCCCTCTCTAAACCCCTTGGTTTGATAAAATTTTCTTTTCCCAGTTTTTGATCCCTGCCTCCTGCTAATCTATTGTCTGTGATTCTACCGATAGTGCATTGAAAGAATGTAGTGAGAAGCTTTTGGTAAAAGGAATGAAGATGTCCCTCTGGCATGTAGACGGTTAGAACTTTGGAACCCAGAAGCCTGGAAAGGGATGGATTTGGGCTGCATGCCATTTCCTGTGAGCTACAGCAGCAAACGAGCTGGAGCTAGAGGAGATCAGTAAAACCTATTCATCTCCACCTACTCATTGTTGTAAAACAAATTTTGAATGTGACTTTGAGACTTTGAAAATGCAATCAGTCTCTACAAACTAAAGGCATGAAAGTTGGTTCTCATTGATAGATTTAATAAGTTATTTAAAAGCCCACTGGCCATGTTCAATATGCATCCGTCTTTCTTTTCCTTCAGAGAAATTTGCACTTGTTTTTCCTTTGCTTTATTGAATGTACACCAAAGTGATCGTCACCTCAAATTTCTTGCAACCTGAATAAGCTATGATTTCATTCTTTTGAATGATTATTTATAAATTGTACTTACTCTTGTGAAATTATATTAGTGGTACTTGTATGCAATTCTCCTTTTTGTCATTAAGAGACATTTCAAATGAAGTCAACCAATTCATCTGCTCAGAGATTTGGAAGGTCAAAATGCTGAACAATTAAATTGCTATAAAGTCTTCCCTGGAAATGAAATATATATTCTTTGATATGAAGCATTCTCTGTGGATGTGATACTTCTGGGAAAAAGAACAAGAAACTGAATTCAAGAGGTGGTCTGTTACCCTGAGTGGTCCTCCGCTGGGGATGGTCGCCCTCCCAATGGGACATTTGGGAAGGTGCCAGGGAAGTGCCAGCAAGCTGTAGAAATGGGTCTGATGCTGGCTGTGTGTGCCCTGAAACAAAAGATGGTCCACTTCTTACTCCAGGGCCTGCTCACTCGAGATACACTGAAAGGACATGCAGCATGCTGGAGACTAGACACCACTATAGGATTCAGTCTCCTTTATGGCAGGGTATTGGACTTTACTATGATTACTAGAAGAAAAAAGAAACCCTAGTCATTACTCATCAGATTATGGGAATTTGTTTCATGATTTCCCCAGTATTACTGCTTAAGAGCAATAATTTATGAAAAACGTTCCCCAAACCCAAAGAAAATGCCTATTATTCTGTTTCAGTTTTATTTTGCTTCATACCTTTATTACCACAACATCTGCTGCCATTCTTGCATTTTCAATCCACCTGGCATGTTTTCTAATGTGCTTTGAATTCCATAATGTTTACAGTACTCTCTAGCTCAAAAACCTTGATGGCTCCCTATTTGAGAGCCAAATTTCTCTGCCTGGATTTCAAATCATACAAGAAAATCAATCTGTCAGCCAGCCGCTTAGTCATCCTCTCCCAAAATGAGTCAGCCACTCCGCCAGGACAGGCTCTTCACAGCTCCAGACATCCCCTTTACTCCTGATGCCTTATCTCGATAATGGTTCTTCCCTTATTATGTAAAATATCTTTTCCTTCTCTATACTTTTTGAATTATACCAAATCTTTCAAAAACAAATTCTATTCCTCCTTTCTCTAAGATAGTACATAACATACTGAAAGTCATACACTTCGAAAGCAGATGAACTTGAGTTAAAATGAAAGCTTTACTCTTGCTGAAGATTACATTACCTCTTTAAAGCTCAGTTTCTTATCTACAAAATAAGGGTGATAATATCTATCACAGAGTAACATTAAGATTATTAAATAAAATATTATAAACTATTTAGCACCATGTCTGCATATGGTAAGTTCCTAAACAAGGAATTGAAATGGGTGAGAATTAACCCAAGACAACTAACATTTCACTGCCCTCTCTGACCTTCTCAATCATTTTTCTCTTTTAGAATTTATAGTTTCTATCAAATAAATTAACACATTAATATATATCACGGTTACTATGGTGTAATCTACCAGTAGGTTGTCTCAACTGGACAAAAAAATTTTGATGAGAAAGAAAATCTTTATACATCTTCTGAATCTTCATAATATTGGGTGCAATGATGAGCTCATTGAAGACATTTAATGAGAATTTTATTCATTCATCTTTCGGCCAGCCAAAGGTATCAGCTACTCTTCTAGTACTGGGAAAAGAACAGCCTATTGAGTAAATGCATTCACTATCCTCAAAGAGCTCGCAGATGAACAGAGGAGCAGACACGTAACTGCATAGGTATAAAAGAATGAGACAGTTTAGTGATAGACATAGTTGCTTCTTTAGTATTTCTTTAATTAATTTTAGTGTTATATCCATATGTTACTTATATTAGAATCAAATGAACAATTCCTTATGTAAGTGCTATGCTGGCAAATGATTAACAATGGGCCCTTAGTGTGTAGCATTCCCTGGTTCCCATAGTATACACATTCCCACCTTATCCAATTACAACCAACATGCCATCATGAGACGTGGAGTCGTGAAGACATGCCCTACCCTACCCACAGTGCTACAGCACTGCCACCATCACATACACGGCAGAAGTAAGTAACCCTGAGAGCACAGACAGTGGGAAAGTCCAGTAAAGCAATTCAGAAGTGAGGCGTTTTCAATACTGTACTTACTATCTTTATACATATGGAATGTACTTCACTATAACTGTATAATTTAATTTTAATCATGACTGTTCAACTGAAAAATGTAATCTCGGATTCTCCTGAGTTTCTATGAGCTGATTCCAATGTACCACTGTTTATATCCCACCTGCAACTCTTAGGTGGAAAGTTAGTTTCATTACTGGCTATAAAGTTGAATTTTTATAAAGAAAGTCCATTTTAGACTACATTTAGATAGTCAAATAAGTTCAATTTTCAGTTGGCTTTATACACACAGAATGGACTTTGGAGATAGTGCATTCTATTTAATTTTCTTCCTTTGCTGGTAACTACTTATATTTTAATTATTTGCTGTGAGAAATTCTAAACATATACATAGACAGATCTAGAAATAAACCTCCCTGTGTCCATCACCTACCTTTAACCATTTCAGTCTCATCTCTGCCCCCAAATTTTACTCCCTCACCTGCACCATTTCTGCATCTCTGTGCTTAGTGCTTTACCTCCCACCCCACACTATTATGAAGGAAGTCTGTCAGTTCATCTGCAAGTGTGTCAGACTGTCTCTCAAAGATAATACCCTCTTTCCCTTAGCACAATTATCATATCACCATTATATCTTTAACATTATTTCTTAATATTATCAATATTAAGATACTATCTAGTCAGTATTCAAAGCTCTAATTGTCTCAAAAATGTCACAAATGTTATTCTTTATATTTTTTGCAGTTTAAGTCTGGACACAAAAAGGATTTTTTGGTGTCCGTACATTATGATTAATTGATCCGTCTCTCATGTCTCCTTTAGTCAGCTGAGTTTTCTCTTCATATAATATTTTCCTTATATTAACAAAACAAAGATCGATTTGTCCTCTAGAATTTTTTGCAGACTGAATTTTGCTGTTTCCTTCTACATGCTGTTATTTATAACTTTCCTCTCCCTCTGTGTTTTCTTTATACAGGGAAGTGGATCTAGATGAGTTTCATGAGATTCAGGCTCAACTTTTATGCCAAAAAGACTTTAATGAAGGCATCATGACCTCCACGAGGAGGTGCACAGGATCAGGCCATCCCTCATTCCATGATGTTAGCAGCTTTTGGTAGTCCGTATCTAGGTCCTTAATTCACTGGGCTCATAGAATGATCCTCTTCTAACTCTAGCCTTCTTTCTTCATTTATTAACTGGAATACTATAAACAAAAACCTGGTTGTCCACTGTTCGGTTAGCTATTGGTACCGTCCACCAGAGAAAAACACAGTAAGTGTTTGATTCTGCCCCTTACCTTACTTGTTTTCAAAATAAGTCAGTCACTAGCATCCCTCAACAGTTACCAGTTCCTGTTAAAGAAGGACTTCCTGCCACTTTCCACTGTGATTTGCAAGCAGCAGCAAAATCATGTGTCTCAATAAATCTGGTTTGGCTTAGAGACTATCGATTCTTCCTAAATGACACAAAAAAGTTAGGGGCATATTTTTAAAAATCTTTTCTGCTTTGCTGAGTGATTTTCTCCATGACATGATTATTTAGAAAAAGATGAATAGCATAGAATTTTATCAGATGTGGCCTTGGAAATTGCCTCAGCCATATGCCTCTTTCATTGTAAACTTGGAAAAAATGAGGCCAATTGAAATCAAGCCACCTGCCCAGAATGACCCCCACAATTGGTAGCAGGCCTGGTTCTGGAATTCTGTTTTGTATTCCAGGAATATTGCCTGCACTCTGACTAAAATAATGGTTCTGTCAGTAGTTCTAGTTAAAATCATTAGTAAGTACAGGAAGCAAATTGAACTCTCACAGGCTGTCCCCAGATTAACAGAAGCCATTATTCGAAAGCTTATTCCAAGCCAGACACTTTGGAACTCAGAGCATTTCTCCCAAAATAACTCAGAATTCACTGCTGGTGAAAGCCCGGGCTAGCCTGATAACTTAGACAGCGCTCAGCTGCCATTTAACACAAATGCTGAGCCCTGTATATGAAACGTCATTAACAACTATTCCCTTATAGAAATCAATGACAGTAAGAAAACTTCCATTTCATATTTTCTACCATGTCCTGGGACCTTTCTATGCATTTCTTCATTTCATTGCCACCATAATCCTAAGAGGTAGGTGGTATTAGCCCCAAGCTACCAAAAAAAAAAAAAAAAATAGACTGAAGGTCAGAAAAGCCAGTTAAGGGGCTTGAGGAGGCACAGTGAGAGATGGAGCTTGGACTGGAAATGGGGCTGCACCCAAGGCCGTTGAGAGCCATCTTCTTGTCTACTGCCCCCCAACCACAAGGAAGAGGAGAATCTCTCCCATTGCTGGGCCCCTAACGGCTATTGCTGTGAGTCACTGGAGGTTCTGATGGGAAGAGTTTTGATGGGCGTTGATGAGGATGCAGAAGGGGACTGCACTCCACCGTGCCTCAGGAGACTCCCTTGCTGGGTTGAGCACAACTCATGGCCCTTGAAAGCAGTGCTGGCTCAGCTAAGCCCTGGTTGTTGAGAAGAGGTCCCAGCAATTCGAAGGAGGGTTCTGATTCATTTCTCCAGGAAGTGAATTTTTTTTATAAAGGAGCCCATCTTAGGCAGTCTCTCTGGCAGCCCATACACTAATCATGTGCTTGTGTGATCCCCCCAATAAGTGTATACTGGTCACAGTGATCACTTCTAAGAGATGGACTATCACAGAAATGATGGAATATTATTCTCCAGTGCAGATGATGAAAAACACATGGCTTCCATCTGGGGTGGGCGTTCTCCCACTCTCAGATGGCACATGCTGGAAAAAGCCAGTCACCATGCTGTAGAGGCAGTCCTGTGGAGAAGCCAGCATGACCTGGTGAGGCTCTGAGGTCTCCCTCCAGCAGCCTAAGAGGGGCTGGCATTTTCCAGTGCCCACAGGCATGTGCTTAGAAGAGACCCTCCATCAGCCTCAGGTAAGCCTTGAAACAACTGGGTCCCTGACTGGTATCTGGACCAGAACCATGCACCAATCATGCCACTCCAGATTTCCTGACTCACAGAGGCTGAGATCATACATATTTGTTAGATTGCTATCTTTGGAGATAATTCAGTAAACAACACCAATTAACACAGTATCATTACTGAATCAAGGACTTTTTCCTATTAATGTATTTTTTGTGTATGTATGTAGTGATTTTATTTAGGATGCTAGCCTTTTACCTTAAAAGAGAAGATTGTTTTTCTAATTATAATCTAATATTCCTGAAAAATATTAAAGTCAAAAAAAGATGTGTATGTGTGTGTGTGTATGTGTTTGTTTGTGTGTGTGTGTGCATGTGCGCATGTATGTGTTTGTCAATTGGGGCTTGGGAGAGTGCAAGTGTCCAGGAATTTGTCCATTTCTTCCAGGTTTACTGGTTTGTGTGCATAGAGTTGTTTGCAGTAATCTCTGATGGTAGTTTGTATTTCTGTGGAATCAGTGGTGATGTCCCCTTTATCATTTTTTATTGCATCTATTTGATTCTTCTCTCTTTTCTTTTTTATTAGTCTGGCTAGTGGTCTATCTATTTCGTTGATCTTTTCAAAAAACCAGCTCTGGATTTGTTGGTTTTTCTGAATGGTTTTTTGTGTCTCTATCTCCTTCAGTTCTGCTCTGATCTTAGTTATTTCTTGTCTTCTGCTTCATTGATTCTTTAGCTACGTCTTCATAGCATAAAGCACCATAGTTTGTTACACATCCATTTTTTTTTTTTTTTTTTTGAGATGGAGTCTCACTCTGTCACCCAGGCTGGAGTGTAGTGGTGAGATCTTGGCTTACTGCAATCTCTACCTCCCGAGTTCAAGCGATTCTCCTGCCTCAGCCTCCCAAGTAGCTGGGACTACAGGCGCATGCCACCACGTCTGGCTACTTTTTTATATTTTTAGTAGAGATGGGGTTTCACCGTGTCAGCCAGAATGGTCTTGATTCCTGACCTTGTGATCTGCTCACTTTGGCCTCCCAAGGTGCTGGGATTACAGGCCTGAGCTACCATGCCCAGCCTACCTGTGTATTTTACTTGCACATTGCTGATAAAAGTGAAAGCTAAAACTGCAACTTATTTTTCTTCTAATTTTCTAGAATAGAAAATGTCTTCTGTTCTTACTCTCCTTAACTGTTTTACTCAACTGCCTTTCAAAAAAAGTTTTTAAATATTTTTATGAGGCTAATTATTATGACTCTATGTCTTATACAAGTTGAGCATCTCTAATCAAAAATTCAAAATCTAAAATACTCCAAAATCCAAAATTTTTTGAGGGCCAACATGGCGTCACAAGTGGACGGTTCCACACTTGACACCATGTATGGGTTGCAGTCAAAACACAGGTGTACAACACTTTATTCAGTGTCCTTATGGGGAAAAAAGACCCTCCTGGCCCCCTTCATCTGTGATAATCCTTTTCCACACGCATCCAGATTTCCCCACTCAGGCACGCCCACAAAGGATACTAAAATGGCATGTGTGCAGGCCAGAGATAGCAGGCTCCCTGCCGTGCACCACGTAGAGCCAAGACCTATGTGCATCATTCACTGTGGTTTTTGTTGCTTATTCTTCACTCTAAGGTGTAAATGTATTGTTGAAAATGTCAAAAAGGCCTGAAGATACTCCTAGTGGTAACAGTGGAAAAAGAAGAAACATTTACGTTTATTTGAAGCACAGAAAGTCAAGCTGTTGGTGAAACTGGACAGCAGCATTACTGGAAAGGTCTTACAGATGAGTATGATATTTGAATGGCCACCACATGTATCCTTCTGAGGAAACAGAGAAATAAACTGTTGAAGTTCTGTGCTGAAAGCAATCAAGAAGTTAATGTAAAGTAGAAAAACACTGCTAATCAAGCTACAGATGAAAACCTCTATCATGTATTGAAAGAATGGATGCCTCAGCACTTCACTGAACACATGCCCTTAATGGAACGCTGATCATGAAAAGCAAAAATTCATCATGATGAACTGGAAACTGAAGGGAATTGTGAATATTCAATAGGCTGGTTGCAGAAATTTAAGAAAAGACACAGCATAAAATTATTGAAGATTTGTGCTAATAAAACATCTGCTCCAAAAAAAAAAAAAAATGATCATGAAGTGGAGAAATTCGTTGAGGAGTTTGCCAAGGTCGAGATCTGATGCCAGAACAAATCTATAATGCTGAGGAAACATCACTGTTTGGGTGTTACTGTCCCCAGAAGGATACTGACTACAGTTGATGCGGCAGCTCCTGCAGGAATTAAAAATGCCAAGGACGGAATAACTCCGCTAAGATGTGCCAATGCAGCAGGCAGGCGTCAGTGCAAATTTGCTGTGATGAGCAAACACCTGTGGTGTCACTGTTTTCAAGAAGTGACTATCCTACCATCCATTATGACGTTACAAAAGGCATGGATCACCAGGGGCATGTTTTCTGATTGGTTTCACAAACATGTCACACCAGTGGCTCATGCTCACTGCAGAGAAGCTGGACTCTATAAGGACTGAAAAATTTTGTTATTCCTTGACAACTGTTCTGCTCATCCTTCAGCTGAAATTTTTATCAAAAATAATATCTATGCCATGTACTCTCTCCCAAATATGACTTAATTAATTCAGCCATGTGACCAGGGTATCCTTAGATCAAAGAAGAATACATATAAACAGGCTTCCCTGAGTAGCATGCTAGCAGCAGTGAACGGAGGCACAGGTGTAGAAGATTTTTAAAAGGAGTTTAGCGTGAGGGCTACTGTATATGCTGTCATCGACACCTGGAATGCAGTGATTAAAGACACAGTTGTGCATGCCTGGCACAACCTCTGCCCTGTAACTACGCTCAGTGATCATGAGGAACAAGGTGGTGAGTTTGAAAGATTCCATATGTCAAGTGAGAAAAAAGATGATGTCTGACCTCCTTACATATGCAAAACATACACCTTCAGAGCCTGTCAGTAAACTGACAAAAGTGGATATTACAGAAGTTTTTAACATCGATAATGAAGCCCTGTTGTTTATTTACTGACCAGTGGTAAAATGGTTCTGGATTAAGGTGATTGTGATAACGGTGACGATGAAGATGACGTTGTTAACACTGCCTAAAGGTGGCATGGTGAAAATGTGTGATGGGCTTATTGAGGAACTAGAGAGGTGCGCATTCTTAAAATACCAAGAAATCATGTCAGCTTACAAAAGCAGAGCCTTTTAAGACAAAAACAGTTGTTAATGAGGCTGAGATGACTCTGGAGGAAACATTTTAAAAAGCCACAGAGTAGAATGCCTCCTCATCCCTAGAGGACTCACTTCCCAGCCCCTCAACTGCTTCAGATGCTTTTTTCTCACCTAAAAACATAAACTTAGTGTGCAGGAACCTTTTCATCAAAACACGGCAATGTAGGTGTTGACTGGAAACCTGGATCGTTTGCCGTTGAGGTTAACAGCTGATACAAGTGTTCCGGGGAGGCTGCTGTTCTGCTTAGTTACCCTGAACACATGATTTTTTCACTATATTAAAGGTGTGCCATGTTTTTTTACTGCTAAGTACTTATGTATGAATAAGTGTAAGAAAATGATTGCTTTTCAGTAGTAACATATAAATTCAGAGTAAGGAATGATGGTGATGCCAAACAACAAGATTGTCCCAACGGGTGGCCGAGAGAGGGACACCTTTGCTTTCTGATGCTTCAATGTACCCACACTTTGTTGTATGCAAAAGATGATGTTAAAATATTGTGTAAAATGATCTTCAAGCTATGTGAATAAGATACACATGAAACAATGAGTTTTGTGTTGAGGTTCGGCTTCCCTCCCAAAGATCTCTCATTTTGCATATGCAAATATATGCAAATCTGAAGCAATCCAAAATCTGAAACACTCTGGTCCCCAGCATTTCAGAGATGTAATATGCAATCTGTAATACAGGAATTCTTGTTGTTTTAATGTAGAAAATATTTTTTAGATATCTAAGTTCCTAAAATGTTTTGTGTTTACCTTGAATTTGAGACTTGGTGATGTTTCATTTTGATCCCTAAAAGGTCAGTATGCTGTCTTGGCTTTTCTTTAATGGGAGAAACAAGAAACGATCTGTTCAATACTTGAAGCCATTTTCCTTCATTTTCACAGGGAACGCGCAGCAGAGTGCTTGCACTCTCTCTTTGCTGGGATGAAGTGTTTCAAGAGCCTTTGCGGTGTCCCCTGGGGGCCTTGAGGTGAACTCAGGCTGCCCTGGAATGAGTTACTGCTGACGAGCAAAGAGCGCCTTCAGACAATGGCTCTGCTGAGTCTCACTGACCTCATTATGAAGCACAGTGTAGACTCATGGTCAAAGTTATTATGCTTTGTTTCACGAGGGCTCTATTGCAATAACTCCTCCAAAGATGGTGAGAGAGCAGAGCCATGAAGCGTGCACTGCCAATCTCTGTTTCAGATGTTCTCTGCCTTAGGCGGCTAACTAGTGTCATTGTGTCAGGAAAAGGAGTGACTTAATCAAAGCAACTCAGTGGGAAAACAGGTCTGAGAAACTAGAACTTGAGATTGCATGATTCTTGCTACTACTGATTTTGTAGGATTCAGCATAAACTGCCCTGAGCAGGGGGAAAACTCTGATGTGTGTTCATATTAAGGCTAAATTTATAAAAGAGAAATCTGTAATATCTAAAATACAGTATCCATATAAACCAACTCACATTTTATTAACTATATACAATCTCAAGTGTATCCTTTTTTCTTTTTCCTTCTTCCTTTAGCTTGTGACCTGTCTTACTTTGCCATGAATGTTTTTACTGGTAGCCCCAGAGCACTGAGTTCCTGTCACAGCAGCACTGGCGGAAGCACGGCTGTAGCAGCACAGTTAGGTGGCCACAGCCCAGCAGGCAAAGTGCACTCAACTCCATCAGACCTCCTGTCTGATCCATGTGCCCTCTAAACCCCTCTCCACAGTGCTGAGTTTGTTTCCGTGCTAGCTTGCTTCTTTTGATAAGTTGTCTGCGTGGTCTTTCCTGCTACCCTGGAAATATCTTCAAGGAAGTGGCCATGCTTTCCTTTTTAATAAGGCCTTTAGCAGTCTGCACTGTGTAGGCACCAGGCAGTTAATTAATGCTAGTATGATGATACTTGCAGTACTGGGAAAAAAGAAGTTTTAAATGGCAAACCCTAGTGTTCAAAATTGGCAACAGCAGAATGGGGGAAGCAGGAGGGGTCATCATTGTCACAGAGGAAGAGACTGGGAAAGCCTGCTCTGTCAGGTCTGTGGGGCTGCCCGGGTCAGAATGTTAAGGGCTTTAGAGAAAAACTGCAGGATGCTGAGCTGCACCAGCCATAGACCCAGATTCTGGTTGCTAACTTAAGAATCCCAGCAGAAAAGGGACTTCTTGTGCATAGTATCCATAAAGCTACCTGTATAATTCTGGGTTCTCTAGACAAACAGAGCAAATAAAGACTGGCTAGATAGAGAGTAGACAGACAGACAGACAGCGAGGTAGATAGAAGATAGATACATAAATAGATAAAAAAGATAGGTAGATAGAAAAAAGTAAATAGAAGATAGAAAACAGATAATATAGATGATAGATTAGATAGATGGATAGATAGATAATAAAGATAGATGATAGAAAAAATAGGTAGGTAGATAGAAAAAATGGACAGTAGATACAAGATAGATGATAGATAGATAGATACATAGATAGACACAAAGATAGATAATAGGTAGCTAGATAGAGAGGTAGATAGATGATAGATAGACAGATGGTAGATGAATAGATGGATGGATGGATGGATAGATAGATATTTTATTATAAGGGGTTGGCGGACATGATTATGGAGGCTGAGAAATCCCAAGACCTGCCATCAGCAAGCTGGAAACCCAGGAGAGCTGATGGTCTTGCTCCTGTGAGAGTCAGGAAGCCTGAGTTTCAGGAGAGCTTATGATGTCAATTCCAGTCTGAGTCTGAGTCTGAGTCTGAAGGCAGGAGAAGAGCCAAGCCGCAGCTCAAAAACAGCCTAGCAGAGCAAATTCTCTCTCCTTCAGCCTTTTTGTTCTATCCAGGCCTTCAACAGATTGGATGAAGCCCACTCACATTGGGGAGGACAATCTCCTGATTCGGTCTGCAAATTCACATGTTAATCTCTCCAGAAATATTCCCACAGACACTCCAGAGTAATGTTTAACCAAATATCTACACACCCAGTGTCCCAGGAAAATTTGCCATCACACTGCCTGTGGAGGAATTCTCATTAGGCCTGCTTGACTCCTTTGCCGGCTTGGACAGTTCCCCCCAGTCAAAGGGGATGGGTTACAAAGACAGGCCAGCTTGAGTTTCAAGCCTCCCTGCAGACTCAGGGATCTATAGTAAACCACCCCTTCAAATGGACCCCAAAACCCCTGCTTCAGCTCACAGGGAGCATTGAGTTTCAGAATGTGCCCTGTAAAGTAAGAAGTCTTCCAAGTTCCTTCCTCATCACCCATCCATGCTCACTTCGGCTCCTGTGCTTTGCTCACTTTTCCCCTTGTCCAGGTGTGACAGCCCCATATACAAATCATATCCGGGATCCGAGGCCCGTGCCTTGGATCTCTTGCTGGGCTCCTTTAGAAGACTCAACTCTGTTTTCAATGATGGACGCTATTGAATGACCTTTTATCTGACAACTTGCTTCATCACAGTGCAACATTGCTCTTCAAAACAGAGGTGCAATAGTCCTCAACTCTCAGGTATGGGGAAAAATAAACAAATCCTGGAACCACAGGTTCCTGGTGCCTACACTGTACCAGTCAACAGAATGTTTGAGTGTTTGCTTTGAGTCCATTTCTTGAGTCTAAACAATATTCATAATCATTTGTGTTTTTAGAAGAATTCAAATCATTTTGTTAAATTAATTTTGCTCTGTCTTTTGGAAATAAGTTTTGTGATGATTCATTCTGTTCTTCATTTACTTTTTAAAATCCTTAGTAAGTATCCACTGTGCAAGATAAGAACAAAGGGAGTCTCACTAAACATCAGATGAAGCTGCTGCTTTAATCCTTAAAGTTTTCAATTAAGAAAGGATTGCTTTTGATGGCTTAAATATTAAAAAAAAATTTTTTAAAGTTCTTCCTTGTATTGAAATAAAATAAGAAGCTAGGGTCCTGGTTTATAAATTGCAGTTGTGAGTTTTGATAGCTTCCATCACTGAAAGCAGAGTTGAGTCTTCTAAAGAGGCTGGGAAGAAATGTGTGTTGGTGCAGGCCTTGGATCCCAGGTGTGATTTGTATACTGCAATGTAACACCAGGGTTGAAATAAAGAGTAATGTAAGAAAGAAATGCCTGCAAATTCACATTGGATTAGTGGTCAACCACATGCAAACTAGTCCCTTGACTACCTAAAATGAGGGTTGTCACTGACCATGGATTCAGGGCAGTGCCCAGATTGACTGCCAGTACTCCTAAGCAACTCTCCTATACTTTCAAAGAACAAAAGCACCTCTTATGTTAGCTTCTCACACACAGGAGCCTGTCAGCTTGAGCCTGTCAATTCCCCATAATAACTTAATGCTCTGACGTAGAGACAGCAGCTTAGATTCAATGTAGCAAACATTTCTGAATATCTTATGTATGTCACATTTGCTTTTCCAGTTCCTAACCCCTAGGACCTGTGAATGTGACTTTAAGTGGCAAAATGGACTTTGCAGATGTGATTAAGGGTCGTAAGAAAGGAAGAATATCCTGGACTATCCAGGAGGCCCAAGATGCAGTCATGAGTGTCTTTGTAAATGGAAGTCAGACATAGAGTTGACTATAGAAGAGAAGGCCACATGATGGAGGGCCATGAGCCAAGGAATGAGGTCAGGCTTCAGACAACGGAGAAGAAAGAGACAGATTCCCCCTGGGATCCTCCAGAAGGAACCAGCCCAACCTGCCCCCTGACTTTAACCTGTAAGACTCACTTTGGGCTCAATTTATATGCTTCCAGAAGTGTAAAAGAATTCCATGTGTTGTCAAGCCCCTAAGTTTGTGGTAATTTGTAATTGTAGCCATAAAAAAACTAATACAGTGATTAAACATAAAGAGCAAATTACATCCGAAAAGGAAAAGGGTCAGAAAATATTACTGGGAAATGAACTTTAGTACTCGTGTCTTCGTATGTTTTCTATTGCTATAAGTGAATACCACAGACTGGGTAATTTATTAAAAAATAGAGGTTTATTTAACCAATGGGTTTGGAGACTGGGAAGTCCAAGTGCATGGCACCAGCCTCTGGTAAGGGTCTTCCTGCTATGTTCTGACATGGAAGGAGGCATCACATGGCAAGACAGAGCAAGTGTGCTAGCTCCAGTCTCTATTCCTGTCCTTTTAAAGCCACTAATCCCATAATAGGGGGCCCAGCCTGATGTCTTTATCTAATACTAATTACCTTCCAAAGGCCCCACCATCAGTCAACATACGAATCGGGTATTAAGTTCCCAACAGCTGAGATTTGAGAGACACATTCAAACTATAGCAACATAGCAAGGTTTTGGTAGTTCGAGAAGTAATTTATGTTTAAAAGTCTGTCCCATAATGGGAGAGTTTGTAGGAGCTATATTAGAATGAAGCATTCTTTAAATAATGATGTTTGTTCTTTCATTTTCCAGGGTCAATACTGGGGGGACAATTCTATACTTATACTTACTGAGCTGAACATTTCACCATTGTTCTGTTACTTAGATTCCTTTCTACCACCTTACAAGGGAGACGTTATGATCATCTAGTTATTGATAAAGAAACTAAGGCTGTGGGATTGGACACAGAACTTCCACCTGGTTTAGTGGATGCTGCCAAGTGCCATCCAGACTTCTCTTTGGTGATGACCTCCCCCAACCCCTAGGCATACTGTCATAGAGACAGCCCACCATTTTCAGTGCTCTTTGGGGATTGCCTGAGTTGAAAATTTGCCTCCTTCCAAGGACAGCCAAATCCCGTGACTAGTCAGTATGGATGGGTAAATGTACGACCCTCTTCCCCCAACTTGAGACAACTTGAAGGACCATCTCATCTTTAGAGCACCCTATAGGGTTTGCCAGGAATCTTTGTGGGACTGTGTCACCACTCAGCTTCTCCCTTTGTCCAGTCTGGCCTCCTCCCTCTCCCTCCTGTTGGTGTCAATTCCTAAACATCCTTATAAATGTCCTACATACACATCTCCATTTCAGACTCTACTTCCAGGAGAACTGAACCTGAAAACAGACAATGCATACTTGTCGCATGAATAACGAAGTTGGGATTCTGCTTCAGCACCTGTAGCCTTTCTGCTTTAAATTATGCTTCCTGGTGGAGTACAACACATACATTTAGAAGATGACATTTATTTTTCCCATGGGAGGTAGATGTTGGTGATTGAGAGTCTGTACTAGAAAAGAATTCTGCAAACCTAAGTTCCCCTAGAATATGGATAACATGCCTTCCAGCTTCACTTCTGTGCTTATGAGTTCTTGTTACTAGGAGCCTGGCTATACCGCTTATTTTAAATTATGCAGAATAAACAGCACATGCTGTCAGAAGAGAAGTACTCAGCTATTCCAATAACTTCTCTATTTGCCTGCTGGTGAAGGGAAGAGAGAGGCTTCAATAGCTCAGTTACCGATGGCAGCAAATGACCTCAAGAATTATTCATCAGGAAAGAGTGACTTTTTGGAGCTAACAGCACACTTTATAGGAGCTGGAAAATGGCTCTAAAGCTATTCACATGTAAAGAAGTGTAACTTTTAATTCTGGGCTTGTTCATGGGTGTGACTGCAGTACACTGAAGGATTGGCTTCTCGGGTGTGAAACCTTCAGTACTCACCAATCATTATCAATGATTAGCAATTCATTTTAACATTATTTTCCAAAAAGCTGCAGCATATCTTTCTTTTGCTCTACTGCAGATGATTATTTCTGAAAAGACTAGAACTTCATTACAAAACCACTTGTAAGACTGTTCCATTATGTAGAGGACAGACACATGATCAAAGCATCTCCCTTGGCTTACCCATAGAACAAAAATATGCCATAAATTTTTTAAAGCATGAGAGAGCCTTTATTTTGTTTCACTAATACAAAGATACGGTTTACATTTTGAAATGGAGTTTATGGAACTTTCTACTTACCATACATTGCTACCTAGCAACCCTCAATACTACCTCTCTAAACTTTCCCCCCAATACCTTTAAGGACACTGGGACGTGAATAACAAGATGAAAAGAAAATCTCACAACACTGAAAGTGAAGACAGATGGCCTAACTGGCAAGTCTTGGCAAACATCACATTGACTTTAAGGCCTCGTGTCACTGCAACCCACGGCCACACTCCGTGAAACAGAAACTGCCTGGAAGTCATAGAGAGCCATTCACAGCCTCTGCCACCTGCACACAACAAGAGGTCTTGCAGGTCTCACTCTCTGCAGGAGACCAGAGTGGACATTGTGACAGGAAGTAAGGGAGAGGAGCCCAGAGTGAAGGACAGTAGGCAGGAGCAGGGACAAAAACAGGACATTGTTGAGATGTCAGAAGCCATCTCAGGGAGGTGCCTCCTCTGTGCACAGAGTTGCAGGAGACCAGCACATACTTAGCAGGTGATGGGCATGCTCCAGCAGCTTTGACCTGCAAATTGTAATATCTCACATGGAGACAGAAAGCAGAACCAAATGCATCCCGTCTAGTAACAAATACTAAATGCTGCCTGCAGAGTTAGAGGGAGGGCCCATGAAAAAGTGCCCAATGAAAGAGCTTCCCTCTAAAAATGGCCCACTGCAGCATCTAGAGGAGCATCTGAAATAACAGTTAACATCCTAAGTTAGATGTTCAACATATAGACAGCTGGTCCTGGAGAGCACAGCAGAACAAATTAAATACAACCAATAACTTTAAAAATATAGCCGAGATTACAGAAAGATAACTAACTCAATTTTTAAAATGGGCAATGTATTAGGCCGTTCTCACATCGCTATGAAGAAATATCCAAGACTGGACAATTTATAAAAGAAAGAGGTTTAGTTGACTCACAGTTCTGCATTGCTTGGGAGGCCTCAGGAAACTTACAATCATGGTGGAAGGCAAAGGAGAAGCAGGCACCTTCTTCACAGGGTGGCAGGACAGAGTGAGTGCAAGCAGGGGAAATGCCAGATGCTTATAGAACCATCAGGTCTCCTGAGAACTCACTCACTATCACAAGAACTGCATGAGGGAAACCACTCCACGATCCAATTATCTCCACCTGCTCCCACCCTTGACACATGGGGATTATGGGGATTGTAAGGGTTACAATTCAAGATGAAATTTGAATTTCGTCTACAAAAGATGAACTACAAGTGGACAATAAGCAAATGAAGAGTTTCTCAATACCTTTAGTCATTGGAGAAATTTAAATCAAAACTCCATTGTGATGCCACTGCATACTCATTGTATGGCTATATTCATAAATACAGATAATCACAAGGGCTGACTAGCTTGTGGAGAATTTGGAGCCCTGTGCATTGCTTGTAGGAATATAAAATGGTGTGGCTGCTGTGGAAAACACTCTTGACAGCTCTTCAAACTACTAAATATAGAGTTACCATATGACCCAGCAACTTGCTCTTTGGTGTCGACACAAAAGAAATGAAAATCTGTACACAAATGCTCATCATAGTATTATTCAGAATAGCCCAAAAAGCGGAAATCACACAAATATTCCCCAACTGATGAATGGATAAATACCATATGGTATAGTCATAGACCAAAATGCTACTTGGCAATGTAGGTGAGTGAAGGACTGACATACGCTACAACAGGGACAAACCTTGGAAATGTCAGGGTAAATAAAAGGAACAGTCACAAAAGGTCACAAATTCTATTATTCCATTCATATGAAACGTCTAGAATAGGCAAATCTTTGGAAACAGAAAGTAGTGACTGTCTAAGGGAGAGGTTTGGTGGGAGGAATAAGGAGTGACACTGATGGGCATGGGATTTATTTCTGGGGTTATAAAAATGCACTGAAACTAGATTGCTGTGATGGTTGAATAACTCTGTTAATGTGCTTAGAACCAGTAAATTTTATATTTTAAATAGATAAATTGTATGGTAGTGAATTATATCTCAACATTCTAGAGAGAAAGAAAGAAAGGCGGGGAGAGGGGAGAGGGAGAGAGAGAGAAAGAGAGAGAGAGTGAAGTGGAGAGAGAGAAGATATTCCTGAGTTGGAGAAAGATCTATGTGTGTATCGTTAAAGGAGATCACAAATTTCTAAGAGAAAAATGAAGAAGGAACATATTCATGGCCAGACAGATCTTGTGTTGTTTTTCTGAATTACAAAGATGAAGAAAACATTGTACAAAAATGTTTCAAGGGAAACAAAAACCAGAATGACCTTGGGTCTTTGCCTTGCCTCTATAAACTCTTAACATATAATAAAAGTGTAATACATATAATATGATTGGAGAAGAGGGGTTATACAGCAAATATTTTGCATTCTCTTCTTTGAACTAAAATTATGCTGTTGAATATTTTTTAAGTCTAAAATATTTTATCTATACATGTGTAAGTCTTTTTAAATAAAGGCAGCTCCTTTCCTATGACAGCAATTTGGGTTCATCAGCAGTGATTAGGGAGCACAGATGAGCAAACAGGAGAGATGTCATCTCTCAAAGTTGGAACTCTGGCATTCTGAGGATCCTCCCAGGGCAGAGTGCCCACACCACTTGGAACCTGCTGTACAATGTGTGAGGCCCAGCACGCAAAATGAAAACACAGGGCCCCAAGTTCAAAAGTATTGAAGATGGCCACAGCAGAGCATTCAGTCAAGCTTTCTAAGTTCAGGGCCCTGTGGTTGCACAGTTCTCACACCTGGGAACTCATGCCCTGCACCTAATGAGCACTTAATACGTGTTTGTTTAAATTGATGAATGATGGATACATTCTAAGAAAACTTAATTCATTTGTCTTGTATTCCTAGTCAAGTCAAAAGTTAACAATCCCTAAAATAAAACTATGTTCTATCTCACTACTTTCTTCCTCTTTATAAATGAAACAAAACACATCTTTAAGTAGAGTGAGTGGGAATTTAAATTATCCTCATCCAATGTCTTTCCTAAATATCCTTTTATCAGGACTTTGACCCACGCAGGACCCACAGACCTAACGCCTGCTGATGATCTGCCCACATTGGCCCAGTGAGTGCCTGTCCATGTGCATGGGTCCTTTAGGCAGAAACTAACTCCTCATTGTCCCAAATATTCAAGTTTCCTTTCTTTTGGTGACTGCATAATATTCCCTTGCATGTGTGTGTATATGTGTGTATTAATATGTCTGCCATATTTTCATCATCCCATATCTGTGGATGGCCGTCATTTCTATATCTCATTTACTGTGAATACCACTGTATTGTTTACTTGAAATTTGGTAAGAGATTTTATGTGTCCTCATCACACACATACGAATAGTGCATACAAATCATCACATTGTGCATCCTGAATATGTACAATTTTCATCAATTAAATATTTTACAATAAAAAAATTTAATAAATAAATTAAAACCATCTCCTGCATTGTAGTGTCCCTGGGACCAGCGCAGAGTGTAGCTTAGGGAGAAGCTCATGTAAAACACTCATGTATTGAAACAGAATTCATCAGGTGCAACATAAAACTGGTGACAAGATAAACAGTAAACCTTTCTCTTATCTGCTCTCACTTGGAAAACACTAGTGGGAGGGCCAGACATTGACATGAAACATAGAAACTGCCCTAGGGGAAAAGGGCCTCAAATAATCATTCATTTATCATCCATTCCATTTACCATTTTATCCATTCCATTGCCGTTTCATAATAGGCAATTCTGTAGAAACAGAAAGTAAATTACTGGGCGAGGGCTGGAAGAGGGAAACATTGAAGGAGAATGGAGATTCACTCATGGGGAAATCCAGCTTTCAGACCTCTCTTCACTCTAGTTGTATGGTGGGGCCTCAACTTCCCTATTAGTAAATTTCATGTTTTGGATCATCTCTGATGCATCTGTGCTTTCTGGGAGACAGTATCCCTCCTTGCTGGCAGCAACGAGCTCTGTGGCCTCATTCCTTCCTTTGGTCTGACAGTGGAGGAGTCAGATGCCTGCTCAAAACAGAATAGCCATGGAGATACAGCTCTGCTGGGAGGTTGGGCTCACCATTTCTCAGTGGATAGAACTTGGCTCAATTCATTCCCTCCCAGGTATCATTAACAATGCTCCACAGTATCTTCAACATAGAAGTGTAGGGAAGAAAGCTTTCAGCATTGAATTTTTTAAAGTAATTACTGTGGACTAATTATACAATTGTTTAGTGCCTTAGTTTTTCCCTCCTCGGCATGTGTGGATTTATATTGGAGCTAATTGCATCCAGGTGTTCTAAACACCGCAGTCAAGCACAAGCAAAGAGAAACTAAAAACACATCAAAATGTGAAGCTTTGTTGGAGCAGAATTCATTGAACATTTTCTATTGTTGGCTTACATGACTCTATCTTCAGACTTGAGTTTTTTTTTAGTGTTAATAACTGAAAAATGTTTCCTTTTTCCAGTGTAATCTTGAAATTTCTAAATATCGGGTTATTATCTTGCAGTTCTTGGTAAAGAATTAAGTTGAGTGAGAAAAACATAAACTAAGTGATATGGTCTGGCTCTGTGTTCCCATCCAAATCTCATCTTGAAGTGTACTCCCATAATTCCCACATGTTGTGGGAGGGACCCAGTGGGGGACAATTTGAATCATGGGGGCAATTTCTCACAGATTGTTCTCATGGTAGTGAATAAGTCTCATGATATCAGATGGATTTATCAGGGATTTCTGCTTTTGCATCTTCCTCATTTTCTTTGTCATTGCCATGTAAGAAGTACCTTTCACCTCCCACCATGACTCTGAGGCCTCCCCAGCCATGTAGAACTGTAAATCCAGTTAAATCTCCTTTTCTTCCTAGTCTCTGATACATCTTTATCAGCAGTGTGAAAATGGACTAATACAGTAAATTGGTACCAGGAGTGAGGTGTTGCTGAAGAAATACCTGAAAATGTGGAAGCAACTTTGGAACTGGGTAACAGGCAGAGGTTGGAAGAGTTTGGAGGGCTCAGAAAAAGATAGAAAAATGTGGGAAAGTTTGGAATTTCCTAGAGACTTGTTGAATGGCTTTGACAAAAATACTGATGATGATATGGACAATGAAATCCATGCTGAGGTGGTCTCAGACGGAGATGAGGAACTTGTTGAGAACTGGACCAAAGGTAATTCTTGTTATGTTTTTTTTTTAAAATACATTTTGAATTTCATAGAGACTGGTGACATTTTGCCCTTCCCTAGAGATTTGTGGAACTTTGAACTTGAGAGATATGGATTTAGGGTATCTGGCAGAAGAAATTTCTAAGTAGCAAAGCCTTCAAGACGTGACTTGAGTGCTGTTAAAGGCATTTGATTTTAAAAGGGAAACAGCATAAACATTCAAAAAATATGTAGCCTGACAATGTGATAGAAAAGAAAAATCCCATTTTCTGAGAAGAAATTCAAGCTGGCTGCAGATATTTGCGTAAGTAATGAGGAGCTGAAAGTTAATTCCCAAAACAAGATAGAAAATGTCTCCAGGGCATGTCAGAGACCTTTGAGGCAGCCCCTTCCATCACAGACCCAGAGGTCTAGGAAGAAAAAATGGTTTTGTTGGCAAGGCCCGGGGTTCCTGTGCTGTGTGCAGTGTAGGGACTTGGTGCCCTGAGTCTCAACTGTGGCTGAAAGGGGACAACATAGAGCTCAAGCTGTGGCTTCAGAAGGTAGAAGCCCTAATCTTTGGCAGCTTTCACATGGTGTTGAGCCTGTGGATACACAGAAGTCAAGAATTGGGGTTTGGGAACCTCTGCCTAGATTTCAGATCGTTTATGGAAACTCCTGAATGCCCAGGCAGAAGTTTACTGTGGGGTGGAGCTCTCACGGAAATCCTCTGCCAGGGCAATGCAGAAGGGAAATGTGGGGTTATAGTCCCCATACATAGTCCCAACTGGGGCACCACCTAGTGGAGCTGAGAGAAGAGAGCCACTGTCCTCCAAACCTCAGAGTGGTAGATCCACCTATGCACCTGGAAAAGCCACAGACACTCAACGTCAACCTGTGAAAGTAGCCAGGAGGGAGGCTGTATCCTGCAAAGTCACAGAGGTAGAGCTGCCCAAGACCATGGGAACCCACCTCTTGCATCAGTGTGACCTGGATGTGAGACCTGAAATCAAAGGAGATTACTTTGGAGCTTTAAAATTTGACTGCCCCACTGGATTTCAGATTTACATGGGCCCTGTAACCCTTTGTTTTGGTCCATTTCTCCCATTAGGAACTGCTGTATTTACTCAATGCCTGTACCTCGTTGTATCACTAGCTTGCTTTGATCTTACAGGCTCATAGGTGGAAGGGACTTGCCTTGTCTCAGATGAGACTTTGGATTGTGGACTTTTGGGTTAATACTGAAACGAGTTAAGACTTTGGGAGACTGTTGGGAAGACATGACTGGTTTTGAAATGTGAGGACATGAGGTTTGGAGGGACCAGAGGCAGAATGGTATGGCTTGGCTCTGTGTCCCCAACCAAAGCTCATCTTGAATTGTAACTCTCATCATTCCTCTATGTTGTGGGAGGGACCTGGTGGGAGATAATTTGAATCATGGGGGCAGTCATGAGATCTGAGGGTTTTATCAGGTATTTCCACTTTTGCATCTTGCTCACTTTCTCTTGCCTCTGCCATGTAAGAAGTGCCTTTCACCTCTTGCCATGATTCTAGGCCTCCCGAGCCATGTGGAACTATAAGTCTAATTAACTTCTTTTTCTTCCTAGTCTCTGGTATGTCTTTATCAGCAGCGTGAAACAGACTAATACACTAAGTGAAGACTGGCACTACCCAGAGCCAACAGGAGAGCTTAGTTTCTAGAATCATATCTCCTTCGTCCTCAGGGACAGGTCTCTTAACCAATCTGCAGGGCATCTGTTAAGGGCTGAAGTGTGTCCCTTACAAAAGTATGCTGAAGCCCTAACCCCTGAACCTTCTGAAGGTCGCCTTTTTGGAAATAGGGTCTTTGGAGATATAATCAGGTTAAAATAAGGTTATTGGGATGTCTCTAATCCAACACGTCTGGTGTCCTTTCAAGAGAAAGGAAAGAGACACAGACATGTGGGGAGAACACCCCATGATGGCAAAGGCAGATATGGGAGTGATACGTCCACAAGTCAAGGAATGCCCAGAATAGCCAACAGCACCAGAGGCTGAGAGAAAGGCCTGGAACAGACTCTCCCGTAGAGCCTCAGGAGAGGGCATGCCTTGCTGATGCCTTGATTTCTGGTTTACCTCCAGACTGGGTGCAAATGAATTTCTGTTGTGGAGACTGTGGCCCTTTGTCGCAGGAGCCCCAGGGAATTAACACCGAGAGCCCCTTCCTGGGACCATTATTAGAAGCTGCTCAGGGGAAAAATTGGGTTTTCGGTGAATTTTAAATAACCATTTCTGCTTGATCCTTTCTTAGGACATTCCAGATAGCAATAATAATGCCTTTCATTTATTGCTCATCTTGTGGCAGGAATCCTTTGAGCACTTCCCTATTTCCCGAGAGTTCTTTCATGAAACACATCAGCAACTCTGGGTATTGCCATCTGCAAAAGTGAGGAAGGTATGGGAAGCCGAAGTTCAGGGATGTTACTTTGCTGTGAACTTGCCACCAGAAATGATGGTGTCCAGGAATGTATCAAAGGCATATGGCCATGAAGGGTTTTGCTTTGGGTAGAATTGGGATAACTTTTAGAGTTCTGTAAGATGGGGGTGTGAGTTGGAGCTTCCTCTTAGAACCAGGCTGAATGAATTCCCACATCTCAGGACACACAACAGGCTTGGCACAGCCACTGCTGGGTAAAGGGTGGCACTGATATTATTTGTATTATTTTGTTGTTATTATAGTTGTCTTCCTATTGCCTGTCTGTGCTTCTGAAATGACAGAAAAGTGAGGATCCAAAGGCTTTTCTCAAACCCAAAGCCCACCCCTCTGCTTCTGCCACTCAGGTGGTATCAGTGGAGCACTGTGTAGTTAGGATTTTCAGCCTAAGAGACAATTAATGAAAGTTCATAGACACTTCTTTGCTATACAACATGACTAATGTCAATGGCATTTAAACCTAAGTGAAAGGGTTTTCCATAGAAAATAAAATCAGCAATGCCTAATACACTTGGATTTCAAATGAAGTCATAATTGCTTTTTCCTGAAACTACTCCGGTTACTTAATACCCTGCACCAATACTGAATAAATAAATGTATGGGCTTAAACTGGGGAATTAGTAACGGGCTTTTCTTTGGCCAAAAAATTGTACAAACAATCCCTAGGATGTTAATCAATGAAACAAATTAACAGTCATTAGCCCAGGCTCAGAACCTGGTGTACCTTGGATTCAGTATTTGCTGTGCCACTTGGCTTCAGATCTTGAACAATTCACTGAATGTTCTATGTGCCTTAGTTTGTTACTCCCTAAAATGGGGATGATGATAGTGTCTGTTTCATTGGACTGTCGGGCAGATTGTGTGAGTGAATGCATATAAAATGCTTAGAACAGTGTCTGGCATGTAAAAAGCAGTCAAAACATAGTTGACATTATTATCATTATGTAGATGTTTTGCAAATTACTAGTTTTATTTTTTTTCAAATGCCTATTCTTCTAAACACATTTTTCTAGCCAGGCACAGTGGCTCACACCTGTAATTCCAGTACTTTGGGAGGCCAAGGCAAGTGGACCCCTTGATGTCAGGAGTTCAAGACCTGCCTGGCCAACATGGTGAAACCCGTCTCTACTAAAAATACAAAAAATTAGCCAGGTGTGGTGGCAGGTGCCTGTAATCTCAGCTACGCTGGAGGCTGAGGCAGGAGAACTGCTTGAACCCAGGAGGTGGAGGTTGCAGTGAGCTGACATTCACCACTGCACTAGAGCCTCGGTGACAGAACGAGACTCTGTCTCAATAAATAAATAAATAAATAAAAATAAAATAAACAAATAAACACATTTTTCTGCATATTCCTTAGAGATAATTGAGTTATGAACTTGGTAAGACCCCAGGGGAGCCCAGCTGCACCTTCGCTTCATCTACATTCCCCTTTTCACATGCCCCCCCGTGCCTCTGCTAGGGTGACTGAGCAGGACAGAGAGACATGGCTCCCCCAGGCCTGTGCTTCAGGAAGCTAGCTCATCCACTTCCCCCATGAACCCACTGAACGCTGGTCTGAGTAATTACACTGGGGGCTTGGGGGACTAAAGCCCAAAAGTGGGCACCCAGTAACAGAGAGGGGATTTCTGGTGCATTCTCTTCCATCAATTTTCTAATGCAAAGTCTATCAGAAAATCTATGTATCTCTGAAGAGTGTTCATTCAATTTACCAAAAATAATATAAAATTTACAGTAAGTTCTTTCTAAAATATAAAGTGTTTCCATCATCTTTGATGTATGAGTGAATAAAACATTGATTTAGACAATGAAGAATATGCCTAGGAAATGGAAATATAGTTTTGGTCTGGGGAAGGGATTAATATTTATCGATCACTGCTATGTGCCAGGCATTTTATATATACCTTATTTTGATTTCAATTTCACATTAACCCAGTATAGTAGCTTTGCCCATGTTTTTAAGAAGGACATTTATTCTCAGAGTTGTTGAACAATCTGGACTGTACTACATGACTGAGTAGTGGGTTAGAGTGTCCATCACCCCATCCAGGACCCTCTTGCTCTCCCAAAACCCAGCCCCCTACAGCGTGTCCCGATGAGCAGCTGGAGTCCATCCTGTAAGACAGTAGGCTTTTCACATCATCCTCCTGCACGTCATTTACTTTGCCTCTCTTAAATTGCACCAGATTAACAGCCAGTTAGTCTCCCCAGGGCCTCCCTAAATTCCAAGTAGATCCTTCTAGCAGCTCTGTTGTGCTTGGCATTACGAGCACTCTCTGAGCTGAGTATCAACATCTTAACTTGTGCGGCCAAAGTTCCCTACACACCTCATCGGCAGCTTCATCTTCCCAGGGAATCATGTAAAGATGAGAAACAAGTAGATACAAAATCACATATGAATTTAGATTTTTTTTCTAAAGCAATAGGAAAATTTGCTCATCCATTTTTCCCATTCATCGCTCACTTTCATCCTGTTTTCCCTTTCTAAGTTTACACAATAAGCAGCTAACCCCACTTGCTCTTTCTTTTGAATCTGGAGTTCCTTAGAGCAGCTCTCTCACCCCACGAAGGAGCCAGGCATTCTCTGGCTGCCTCCTTCCCAAGCTTGGAGGGTGCGTTGGCCTGCTTTTCTTTCCATGTAGATGCTGAAATCTTCTCAGCTGTATCATGTTTGAAAGCTTCATTATTCCTCTTGGCTGTAAGAAGAGCCTTAGACTGAAACAGAATATCTAATTACATTGGAAGGAAAAATATTGACATTCATTTATAAAATATCTTCCTGGTAGCTTCTTAGACACATACTCCGTTTAATGAACTAGAGCGCTACCAGCTTCTCTCCCATCACTGCAGAAGTCATTTAGATCAGATGCCAGGGCTAGCAGAGTTAAGAGGCAGTGGTTACGCAGCTCCAGTTTCCCAACATACTCAGGTTATGTTAGAATAAAAGTCTTTGAGGGCTGGTGCTGGCTGGGGCAAGGGCCAGCTCCGATGAAGGCATGCTGCAAGGTTCAACAGAGACACAACAGGGGACAAGCACAACTTCACAAAGCAGCTGCAAGGACTACAGATATTTACTTTTTTTCCCCTCAAGTTTGAGGATTGAAGCTGGAGCATCTGAACTTCAAGAAAAGAAGAATCAAAGCAAGGAAGATGAGGATGATGTCAGATGAGCATCAGAGCAAAGGAAGTGCCAGGCAGTGAATGATGAGGCTGTCTTAGTTCTCCCACTTGAGCTTGTAAGCAGCAGTCAGGAGCTGTCTGCCTCTCCTTTCATTCAACCTTATGTAACAGTCCCTCTCAAAGGAAACTCTCTGCCTAGCTACTGAATTAATTGATGTCCTTGAAGCCCTAGGGGAACCTCTGTGGGCAGCCATGTTGCTGCCTCGAAATGGGAAGAAGGAGAAATCACTCAGGGGAATATAATTTTGTATTGTTCTTTATGAGACAGGAGAGAAGAAGGGAGTTTCGGGAGTTGTGGACTGGAAGAAATGTGTGTAACTAAATATAGTAATTGCATTATTCAGAACAGGCTTATGCTGCAGTTGTATTTATTACTGCTTCAAAATTTTTTTGTATAAGATTCAGAGCCTATATTTATAGGATCAAAGTCAATAATTTTTTAAAATTATTCTTATCACAAAAGTATTTGGAATGCCATTGAACTTGTTATAGTTTCAAAAGTGTAAAATTGCATTTTGAGTCTGACTGGGGCACTCATTGGGTGCTCTGGAAAAATACATACAAGCTTCCATATAATTTTTAAAACAAGCTCAGTATTGATAGTGAGACTGCTTCACTAGACAATACAACCAAAAACATGGATGTGATAAAATATTCAGAGATTTGGGCCAGTCCTCAGGCAAGACAGAAGAGTAGGTTCTTCCTGGGATCCATTTTAAGAATCTAGCAGAAAAAGAAAATGGCAGAACCATTTGGGTATTCTTCATGAGCAGTTGGTTGTGAGAAAATAGTGCTGTTTAGGCTGTGCTTTGCTAAACAGGCACGCTACCGTCCATGTGTGCTCCACACCCTGATGAAAATGACCAGAGTTCTGCCTTGACAAAGGACAACTGTTCCCTTTCCATCCCAGTGAAAGGCAGCCCAAAATGGCATATATTGAAGAAATCAATGAATGAGTGGTTGTTTTTTGGTTGAACTGTTTATTGAGATAATTGAACATTCACATGCATTTGTAAGCAATAATACAGAGACATCCTCTCTACCCTATGCTCATTTTCACCCAATGATAACATCTTGGAAATGATAACATCTTGGAAATGATAACGTCTTGGAAAATTACAATATCACAACTAGGGTATAGACATATAGACATTGATACAATCCACCAATCTGACTCCGATTTCCTGATTTGCTTGTACTCCTTTGTGTGTGTGTGTGTGTGTGTGTGTGTGTGTGTGTGTGTTTAGTTCTGTATAATTTTATCATGCATGTAGTTTCCTGCTTCCTGTATGCACCACCACAATCTTGTATTTAGATACAGAACAATTCTGTATAGCTTTTCCTTCTTTTAAAACCATATCCACCTTCTGTCTGCCCCACTCCTCACCTCCCAGGCCCTAAGCCCTGGCAACCACTAATCTATTCCTCTGTATTTCTAAGATTTAGTTATTTCAAAAATATTATGTAAGTGGAATCATACAGTATGTAAACTTTTGGGGATTAGCTTTTTTCACTCAATGTATTTCCTTAGAGATTCATCCAAGTTGTGAGGTGTGACCAATAGTTTGTTCCTTTTACTGCTTTCTGTCCAGTGGTCTGTGATCTGGATGTACCATGATTTGTTTAACATTTACCTTCAAAGAACATCTGTGCTGTTTCCAGTTTGGGGCTACTATAAATAAAGCTGTGATGAACATTTGTGTATAGTTTTTTGGTGTGAACATAAGTTTTCATTTCTCTGGGACAAATGCCTATGGGTGCAATTACTGGATTATTTTTTATTTTCTTGTTGAGTTTTATAAGAAATTGCCAAACTGCTTTCCAGATTCACTGTACAATTTCACATCCGCACCAGCAATGTGTGAGTGATTTGGCTTCTCTGAATCCTTGCCAGCATTTGGTGTTGTCGCTAATTTTTATTTTAACCATCCTAGCAGGTGTTTAGTGATAACTGATGGTGGTTTTAATTTGCATTTCCCTGATGGCTAATGGTGTTGAGCATCTTTTCATGTGGTTATTCACCGTCTGCACATTTTCCTTGGCAGAAAGTCTGTAGGTGTCTTGCCTATTTTCAATTTGGATTGTTCATTTTTTTTTTTTACTGTTGAGTTGGAAAGTTCTTTTTATATGATACATATTAGTCCTTTGTTAGATGTGTGGTTTTTAAAGATTTTCTCCCAGTCTGCCAGTTGTCTTTTCATCCTCTTCACATGGACCCTCTCAGAGAAAAAGTTTTTACATTTCACAAGGCCTCATTTACCATTTTTTTCATGGATTGTACTTTGGCAGCAAGTTTAAGAACTTTTTGCCTAGATCCCAAAGTCTCCTATGCTTTGTTTTTGATTATTTTTTACTAAAAGTTTTATCTTTTTAGGGTCTACATTTAAGTCCATGATTTACCTTGACTTAGGGCTTGTCTGAGATATGAGATTTCACTGCAGCTCCTGTTGTTGCCTGTGGATGCCCAGTTTCTCCAGCACTGTTCTCTGAAAAGGCTCTCCCTCGTCCCTCCTCCCTCCTCCCCCCTCCCTCCTCCTCTCAATTGTTTTCACACCTTTGTCAAAAGCCAGTTGAGCATGTTTGTGTCTATTTCTGGGATCTGTAGTCTGCTTTTTCAGTCTATGAAAGGAGAGTTTTAAGAATTGTTCTGAGACATGAAAAGACCACTCAGTTTTGTTTGTGTCCCTTGAATAAGCATGCTCTGCACTTTAATTTTCTCATATGTATGCAATGGCTGTGTGTGTTTGGAAATGAGATAATATAGGGGTTGAGAAGAAAGTACTTAGGCAGATAGTGAGGGTACGGAGTCCTTGGTAAGGTTTCCCTTTCAATAAAAAGCAGCCCCCAAATCGCTTTCTTTTCTAACAGCCTGTAAAATCGAGCTGCAGACATAGAGAAGCAAGCTGGAAGCTTGCACAGATGAAGTCTGGCAGATGTGCCAGTAGGAATATACTACCTGGTTCTAGGCATGTTCAAAATGATGGCTCCATTGTCTCTTTTCCAGCCACATGTACAGTAAGGAGCAGGCAAGATGGCACTGGCCAAGCAGAAAGCCCATTTGCATAATAAGGTTAGGCTGTGGTGAACAGCCTTCCCTGAGCACCAAGTAAATGTCACACCTGCTGGAACCAATCTGTGGGCCCTATGTAAATCAGACACTGACTCCTCAAGCCCGCCTATAAAATCTGCTGTCATCTACCACTTTTTCCTTCAGATGCCTCTCTCTGGCAAGGGGGACAGAGAGCTGCTCTCCTCTCTCCTTTCCTCTGCCTATTAAACTTTCCACTCCTTAATGCACTCCATGTATGTGTGTGTGTCACTGATCTTCTCAGCACGAGATGACGAACCCCAGGTATTTACCCCAGACAACAATGCCACTTAAAAGACACACACACCTACCCCTTTATATATATACATACATATAAATACACACATATATATTCAGGTGTGTATGACATACACATAGTCACGTGCATACACCACACACATATATATGCATATCTATAAAATTAAAAATATAAAACTCTAGTGTAAGATAATTAGAGTAAAAACTCATCAGATCATGAGTTGTCAATTAAAGGTTTATTATTTTCTTATTTAGAAATAAATTTTTCAGGCCAGGTGCAGTAGCTCACTCCTGCAAGCCCAGAACTTTGGGAGGCTGAAGTAGCCAGATTGCTTAAGCCCAGGAGTTCAAGATCAGCCTGGGCAACATAGTCAGATACCATCTCTACGAAAGTAATAAAAAATTAGCTGGGTTCGGTGGTGCGTTCCTGTAGTCCCAGCTACTTGAGAGACTGAGGCAGAAGGAAATCTTGTGCCTGGGAGGTCAGGCTGCAGTGATCAATGATCACACCACCGTACTCCAGCCTGGGAAACAAAGTGAGATGCTGTCTTGGAAAAAATAATAACAAATTTTCTTATATTATAGTTAGCATAACAAAACTTGAATTGTAATTTACTTGAACCCAACATCAATTTTATAATTGCACTGTCATTATTTCCTTATTTTTTACTGTCATAATAATAATGGCTAGCAATTGGGGGATAAGAGTTTTCTTAATTTACACATTTTGAAACTCAAGTGAAACTTAAGCTGAGCACCTATTAATCATATTTTATGCCCAAGGAATGAAATCTCCCTTTCTTTTTTCAAAATCAAGTTGAAATTTAAAACCTGATGACAAATTGATTATGAGCAGTGAGAAATCAGATCCATATTTTGTGCTGAAAATTATACGAATATGTGTGATCATAAACTATAAGGGCATAGACACAGCCACACACATTTACTTAAGAAAAAAGTGGTGCATGATGCCAATACTTGTGAAGACAGCAGAAAAAATAAAATTGTCCCTTGAGAGCTGAATGAGTGAAATCCACGTAGAGATTAGTTCTCAGAACAATTCTGTTAAATGAGAGAATATTTTTCAAGTCAAAGTAGAATTCTTACTACATTTTGGACTAAATATGAAAGACAAATATAACCAACCGAATGTCATTAACAAATACAAAAATCGGGTTATATGTATGGGATTCCAAAAAAGTGAGGATTTGAATACCATCATATCCGGTATTTCCAATGGAGCAAGCAACCCGATGAACAAAATTATGTACGTATATATCTGTTATATTATATGAGGAAAGAGAGAAAGAGACAGAGAGACAGAGAAAGAAAGGGAAATATTAAGACATTAAATTTTTAGGTTGATCACACTGGTCATTCAAATAACATTTTATTTTCTAATTATCTCACATTACGCTCATAAAATAATCTTAGAATTTCTATTGATTTCTCTGTAGCACCTACATCATGGAGAAAATGTGTCTACCCCGCCCCCAACCCCCACTAACAAATATGGTCATTTATTGGCCAGTTTAGTTCCCATTTTCAATTAATAACTTGACTTTCCTGTCTACACTTCAGACCCTGGTGAAGGTGGTATAGTTGTTGCTGTGAACAGATGCTCTCTAACCCTAGCTACATGCATGCACAGAAATCAATTTCTACACCTGCAAAGCTGAGGATCAGACCCTGGGCTCTAGCCCGCTCCAAGGCTGGTTATCTTAGGAGACCTGCCCTGACCTCAGCTGACCATGTTGGAATTGTTACCGAATCTCATGCCTCTTGGTCACTGCTACACAGAGTATACTCTGAAGTGGAGGAGAAAATAAAAGGCTCTAGAGAATCAGAGCCCAAACTGTCTGGTAACTATTAAAGGATATTCAGAGTTAATGCACTTGTACACCTGATTTCTGCCTCTTGTTGATTCATCAGCTTCATCTTGTGTATTTATCTGTTCTCTAAAACAACTTCTCACAAGAAAGGATGGCAGTCTGCTGTAGGCTTCTGGGGCCGTTTCCTTTTGCATTGGTAGACTTTGTTCAGACTGAATGGAACGTGCTGCCTAGAACATTTTCCCTCGATTACTGCCGAATATCTATGTCTCTTACAGAGTCACGATTATCCCCACTTTGTCTGCAACTACTTCTTTACTAAAGCTTTATTTTTAGTGGATATAATTTTTATTTTTTAAAATTTTTCTTATTTTATTTATTTTTGAGATGGAGTCTCGCTCTGTTGCCCAGGCTGGAGTGCAGTGCTGCAATCTCAGCTCACTGCAACCTCCGCCTCCTGGGTTCAAGCAATTCTTTGCCTCAGCCTCCTGAGTAGCTGAGATTACAGGCACCCACCACCACGCCAGGCTAATGTTTTTTTTTTGTATTTTTAGTTTAGATGGGGTTTCACCATGTTAGCCAGGGTGGTCTTGGACTCCTGACCTCATGATCCACCCACCTCAGCTTCCCAAAGTGCTAGGATTACAGGCGTGAGCCACCGCACCCGGCCTGGATATAATTTTTAATAGACTTTGTTTCTTAGCACATCTTTCAGTTTCCTGCAAAACGGCTGGAGAGGTACAGAGATTTCCCATGTACTCACTCTGCCCCCACACTTCCACAACCTCCCTCATCATAACAGTCCCCCACCAGGGTGTATACTTGTTAAAACTGGTGAATGGTGAACTTACATCGACACATCATTAAAAGATTATTGTTTACATTATGGTTCAATTTTGGTGTTGTACATTCTCAATGTTTGAAAAATTTTATCATTATATGAAAAAATTTATAATGACTCATACAGAGTCATTTCACATTGCTCTGGTATTCATGAGCATGGTTTTGCATTTTACAAAACCATCGGTCTATGGCCTAAAAGTGCTTTGTGCTCTGCCTAGTCATCCCTCCCTACCTGCAGCCCCTGGCAGCCACTGACCTTTTCATGTCTCCGTAGTTGTATTTTTCAGAATGTCACATATTTGAAATTGTACAGTAACCAGCCTTTTCAGATTGGATATTTTTCACTAAGTAACATTCATTTAAGTTTCCTACATGTCTTTTATAGCTTAGCTTGACAGCTCATTTCTTTTTCGTGTTGAATAATATTTCATTGTTTGAATGTATCACAGTTCATTTATCCGGTTGCCTACTACAGGACATTTTGGTTGCGTCCAAGTTTTGTCGGTTATAAATAAGGCTGTTTTAAACATCTTTGTCCATGTTTTTGTGTGAGCATAAAGTTTCAGCTCCTTTGGGTAAATACCAAGGAGCATGACTGCTGGATCATATGGTAAGAGTATATTTGACTGTGTAGGAAACAGCCAAACTGTCTTCCCAATGGGCTGTACCATTTTGCATTTCTCCAGCAGTGTCTGAGAGTTTCTGCTGCTCAAATTCTTGTCAGCATTTGGTGTTGTCAGTCTTCTGGATTTTGACCATGCTAATAGGTATTTAGTGGTATCTCATTGCTGTATTAACTTTGATTTCCCTGATGACATGGGATGTGGAACATCTTTTAATAAGCTTATTTGCCACCTGTATATCTTCTTTCATGAGCTGTCTGTTAAGGTCATTGACCCTTTTTAAAATCAAACCTTTTTTTTTTTACAGTTAAGTTGTAAGAGTTCTTTATATATTATGGTTAATAGTCTTTTAACCATAACCATAGTTGCCAGCTATGTCTTTTGTAATTTTTTTTCTCAGTCTATAGCTTGTCTTTTCATTCTCTTGATAGTGTCATTCACAAAGCAGACTATTTTAGTTTTAGTAAAGTCCCATTTATCAATTCTTTCTTTAATGGGCCATCCCTTTGGAATTGTGTATAGAAAGTCATCACCGAAGCACTGGTTTTCTGGATTTTCCCTTGTGGTATTTTCCAGGATTATTATAGTTTCACATTTTCCATCTAGACCTGTGATCCATTTTGAGTGAATTTTTGTGAAGACTAGAAGGTCTATGTTTAGATTTGTTTTTTGCATGTGGACAACCAGTTGTTCCAGCACCACTGGTTGACAGAGGGTACTTTTCTTCCATTCTATTGCCTTTGCTTCTTTGTCACAGATCAGCAGACCGAATTTATGTGTGTCTATTTCTGGAATCTCTGTTCTATTCTATTGGTCCATTTGTTCTTTCACCAGTACCACACTGTCTTGGTTACTGTGGCTTCAAGTCAGGCAGTGCCAGCCTTCCAACTCTGTTCTTATTCTTTAATAAAGTGTAGGCTATTCTGGGTCTTTTGTCTCTACTTATAAACTTTAGAATCTGCTTGTCTGGATAAAATTCTTTCAAATTTTTCCATTTCCTTCTTTTACAAAACTTAGCTGGTCCTTCTTTCCTTGATGTGATCTTTTCGTTATAGTGAAGTCCATGGCTCTGCTATTCAAAATGTGGTCTACAGATCGCTGGCTCCCTTGAAGCATTGGCTGCCGCTCCATTAAGTGCAAAAAGTGAGAGTAAGCACATGGAAGGTTCCATAGCAATTTGACACTGCTGTGGCATCCATAAACATAGTTTTGTATTTTACCAAAGTATCCGTCTGTGATCCATAGGAAATTAAAATTTGGCCTTTGTGTACAGATAGTTAACAAGTGTGGTTCTATGAGACTATTTTTAAATTTGTTATTTGAAGACTTTCTCAAGCAGCAGTGAATCTGCTTTTGCTAACATTTAAAGTATAAATTGCTATTTTAATGTTTTAAAGTTTTATATCCAGTGAAATCCCTTTGACTTAAACTATCCAACAACATGTAGCTGTTTGGATGAAAATAATGATTAAGATACCAGAGATTTAAATGAAAAGTCTTATTTGTCCCAGTCACAAACATATCTATTAAATGCATTAATTTCCTTTTTATGAATGCTACTGAATAACCATATTTAGATAAAGATTTTGTGTCACCTTCTGGAATGTGATTCTCTCCACTGAATATAAGTAGCATAGGGAAGAGGAACATATCTGTGTTCATATGAGATGCCTTCCTCAAAACTATACTTCTTATAAATCATCTTTATTATTTTGCTCATTTTTAGATTAGTACTAAAATTTCAGTAGAAAAATCTTACGTTTGGGGAGTCATAATAGGTTAATAAAATGTCATTCACCAGACAATATTTTTTCATTGTACAATAAAACTCAATTCAGTAAGAATGTTATGAACTCTTGGTGTACCAGAGAATCATACAATGTGCTATAAGAGATTACAAAGAAGTAGATGATACTATCCTTTTCTAGAGAAATACACAGACAAAAATGCTAGCTACCAATTAAGAGGCCAATATGAAAAATGAAGAAAAGCAAAGGTGGCATAGAGGATATATTTCCATGCTGCAAGACCTTGGAGCAAAGGAAAGAGGCTTCCAAAACAGACATAATTATGATAGTTTACTTCTATGTCCAGAATGTTCATCTTGGACTTAAAAGCACCTGCAGGATTCGAATTGGCAGGGGGAGAATAGTTTACAGCCGTCCAAAATGGATTTTAGAAGTAGGAGATGAGACATTTAAAGAATGCCTAATAGAATAAAAGCTGTTTATTTAGAACTAAAGGAGGATATGGTAGAGTATTAGGAAGAAAAGAGAACATTGGATTGTCACCAGATGTGTTTAATGACATAATGACAACTTGGATGTTAAGATGAGAGATTTTGACTTTGAACCAAAAAGCAAACAGGAAACCTCTTTAGTTGGAAAAGCAGCAGAATAAAGGCAGTAGGTAGTCCACACTCTATACACTCTCTATACACATTCTGTACTCACTGTGTGTTTTCACTTTCCAGCCATATCTTCAGACAAAGTTGGGGTTACCACAGATTTAAAATTTTCTTGACCATGAGTCAAGAGACACTGTTAAAGACTCATTTCTCCATTTCAATTGCCCAGAAACAGTGTGAGAAGGGTAGTTAGAACTCTGGGGAAGTCTATTTGTTCGCCATCAAAAGAAGTCAACTATGTTATTGTCACTCCACATTTTCTAATTTGAGCTTAAAGGTATGTATAGTTGATATTACTTCTTGAAAAACTAGAGAAGGAAATAAGGGGAAAATGGAGGAAAAAAATGAAAAGAGAAAGAAAGAGAGAGAGAGAAAGAAAAAGAAAAAGGAGAAAGAAAGAAAGAAAGAGAAAGAAAGAAAAAGAAAGAAAGAAAAGAAAGGAAGGAAGGAAGGAAAGGAGAAAGAGAGAGAGAGGGAGGGAGAAACTATTTTGGAAGTGAAAAGATATTGCTAAACGTGTTCAATGGAGAGTTCGGGGAACCTGAGTCTTGCCAAAGAATATGGCTTTTGGTCTACTGGAAATTACTCATAATTCCACTGCTTCAATAAGACATTATCCAATGCACACACTATGTCATTTGCTTAGGGTTTTTTGTTTTAATTAGAAATGATGGACTAAAGCCCCTGCATTGTTCTAGAAAAGAAATTGCAACAATCCTTGTGATATTTTATTGCATATATTCCTACCACTAATAGCATGTGTAAAATTTTTTATTATGCTGGCTTTTGTGTGTGTGTGACTTTCATTACCAACAGAAGAAAGAAATTGGTTTATCTTTATAAGAAATAGTTTAATATGACAAATATATACAATATTTAAAATAGACATTCCCTGACTCAGACATAAGTGTTAAGACATAGATCTTTGTTCTGGGAGTACAGTCAGCACTCTGCATCCGTGCATTCCACATACGAGGATTCAAGCAATTGCAGATTGAAAGTATTTGGGAAAAAAACTGTAAAAAATAATACGATAATAAAAAGCACAAATAAAAAGCAATACAGTTAACAACTATGTACATAGCATTTACATTGTATTAGGCATTACACATAATTTAAAGATTATTTAAAGTATGCAGGAGGATGAGTGTATTATGTGCAGATACTGTGCCAAATCCACAGGAGTCCTGGAGCCCATCCCCGTGATACCAGGAGATGACTGTATACTGAAATGTTGTCAGCATGGCACACAGCCTATCACTGAAAAGTTTACCAAAGTTCCCAGCACCATGAAGAAATATTAACTGTAAATACAAACACATTACTTGATGTAGGAATTATAGTCAAGAGTAAGAATTTGTCCACTTTCATACCGTTTACACAGAAGCCCAGAGAGAGCTCAGGCCCTAAATTTTTTGCCTTAGAGAAGGCAGCTCTTTGACAGGTCATGCTTGGGTATCTGAAGAAAGAGTGGGAAATGGGATAGAATTGTTAACTGTTGCCAGACGACTCAGGGAGGACAAGATCTCACACATCAGATGCCACCAATCCAAGAGGGAGTGAACCACGGGCAGAGGTAGGACAGTCACCATATTTGAAGAATTAAAAACCCTGGTTCCAACTGTGGTTGTGCTACAATAGTTCCTTGAATAAATAATACTTGAGACATCCAGTTTAATTATTTTTTCTTGAGCCATTCATCAGAATAAGTATATACCTAGAGTTTATTACATCCTACAGTGTATCTTCCTGTAGAGTCAGAATTTTACATCCTTAATACAAACTAAGGATGTAAACTTAGTGCAAAGCACCCTGTACCACAATCGGGGTCTGACCACAAAGTTGTCCGCACTAGGATGTTGCTCTACAAATTCAACCTTTCTGCATAAACTCTCTTCCTGTGCAACTGAAAAGGTTTTAAAAATCTCAAAGCATCTGTTGAGTGTTTTCTCTAAAAAAAAGAAAAAAGAGTGAATTTTTACACTTCCTCCTCAAATCACACAATTTATCTGTAGAAAACTACGTAATTCTTGCTTTTGCCTTATACCTGCTTTTAACCGAGGCCGTTTTTAACACACTGCTTTGTGCTTATAGATCTCACTAGCTCAGCAGTTTTAGAAGAATATATAATAAAAGAAGTAGCAAGGGTTTAACACATTTACTTCTCTCCAAATATTTTCCATGTTGCTGACAAAAATGCTGTATGCTTTAGTTAATGAACATAAATTGAATAAAATAAAACCGCTGAAACACTCTGACAAGTACAGGGACACCAACATAGGAAACTTTGCAGTTTTCCTATTGTCTTTTCAATAAGGTTTTTACAATAGGAAGACATTTCCTCATCTGATTGGAAGCTCATCTAAAGTATCCATTGATTAAGTTACTGTTAGGACAGTTCTGTTATGCCTCCTGATAATTGCCATATGATGCAAGATGCAAGCAAGGTGCTGTTCTGCTTTCCCAAGGAGGCAGAGAATGCTGTTGTGGAGGACACAGCGCATCCTCCAGGCACATTGCAGGCTCTTTTTCTCTGTGACCTTGGAGAACACAGAACATACAGTATTGGCATTTTCTAAGGCACTGGAAATGCCTTAGAAAACAAAATGCCTTTGTAAAACAAAGAGAAAACACAGTGTTGTATCTTTTAACTCAGTAAGGATAGGTAGATTTTTAAAATTAATTTAAACATGTTATTCTATCTGTACTATTTGAAAAGACATTGTACTACATAATAATTCAAGGCTAAACATTAAATCTACAGTGTTTCCTAAAAGGGATTCCTAGGAAACTTCTAAGAGCAAAAGAAAAGTAAAAAGCATACAAGAAGCACCACATGACACATTAGTTATTGGCCAATAAAATGAACATGATAAAACTTCAGTCTACCATTTCAATGTTGGGGCAAAGTCAGTTTCTAAGAAATTCCATGTATCTGTAGCCATATTATTTTTGTCAACAAAAGAATCTTATCAAAAATGAGTCCATTCCTATTCTTATTTCTTCCTGGGACCTGATAATTAAACTAAATTCTTTCTATAAACTTGAGTTAGTAGCTGGCCTTGAGGGAAAAAAAAATGCATTACATTACTTTATAACACATAGTTTTGGCCAGGCACAGTGGCTCACACCTGTAATTCCAGTACATTGGGAGGTCAAGTGGGCGGATCACAAGGTCAGGAGTTCAAGACCAGCCTGGTCAATACGGTGAAACCCCATCTCTACTAAAAATTCAAAAATTAGCTGGACATGGTGGTGGGCACCTATAGTCTCAGCTACTCATGAGGCTGAGGCGGGAGAATTGCTTGAACCTGGGAGGTGGAAGTTGCTGTGAGCCGAGATGCCATTGCACTCCAGCCTGGGCAACAGAGCAAGACTCTGTCTCAAAAAAATAAAGAAATAACACATAGTATTGTTGGTTAGCTTCTATTTTATCAAATTATTATATGCCCAAGGCTTAAATGATTACAACCTAAATAAATGTAGTAAATTCTCTATTTTCAAGTATCTTTGGTAGAACGCGCTGGTGACATTAAAGATCTGACCTGGTTTGGAATTGAGAAAGGGAGTAAAGAATGCATGGTCAAAGGTCTAAGAAAGATGCAGAAGCTGGAAGAGAATAGTGAGGCAGGATTGTCACAGTAAGAGCGCTGGCTTTGAAGGTGGAAGAGCACCTCTGAGCCAAGAAATGCAAGGCGATACCTGTTCCAGAAGCTGGAAAAGGCAAGGGAATGGATTCTCCCCTAGAGCCTTCAGGAGGGCAAGCCTGGCTGACACCTTGATGCTAGCCCAGTAAGACCCATGTCAGACTTCTAATCTCCAGAGCTGTGAACTAAGCAAGGTGTGTTGTTTTAAATTCCTGAGTTTGTGGTAATTTGTTACAGCAGCCGTACATCATAGGATGCCAATACCAGAACATGTGAGTGTCTGAAAAACGAATTGCTGCCTGACTACCTTCATCAAAGAAAGAAATATGCTTTTCATTGAAACGCTAAAGAAATTGTTGAGAACTTTCTATATGGGACTGTCTTTCAATCATAAGTTCCACGTGACCCAGACCTGAGACGGTGGTGCCCTGAATTGCTCATGGTCCCTGTGTTTGCTGTGGGTATGGTGAGGGGCCCAAGCCAGCCAACCTTCCAGCCAGTGAGATTTAATTGCCACACATTTGCCTGTGCCATCAGGGAAGAGGAATTCTCTCTGTAGTTGGAGAGCTATTATACTAAGATAGATTGTAAGCCTGGAGCTGGGTGGGAGTAGCCATCCAGATACCTCTAGGGGAGAAGCTAAGTCCTTCAGAAAATGAAGCCAATGCCAAAGAAAGCAGAGCTGAGAAGGGAAAAGAGCAAGACTGAGGTGATCCTGAGGATGTCACCTGTGCCCTTGAGTCATGTCTTGGCAGACTCTTAGACGCTTCGGCTCTGTCGGCCAAGACATTCCCTCTTCTCATTTTACTTGCAACTAAGACTCCTCAATGGGAAAGAAACAGTTCCTAGTTTCTCTTCCCTGCTTATATACACACCACTGCTGTCAGGGTGGACATTCATGTATACAAATTGAGCATTCAAAACGATAGTGTAAAATAAAGGCACCTAAAAACCCCCAAGAAGTCAGCAATGGCCCTCTAAGCAAATGTGTATTAGAAGAAGGCTATGGTATTTCAAAGGATCAATGCAACCCAAGAGATGAGTCCAGAAGAAGTCCAGACCCATCAGCAACCTCAGAAAGGCTGAGAAACAACAGCAAATAGCCATGGAAACCACATTGTAGCTGTCCATAACTCTAAGCTTCAAAAAATGCTTCTCTTTCCTCTCTAATTCAGTGGAGGGTCCCCCCTGGGTTATAGATAGGATTATTTCATTCTCTTCATAGATGAGGAAGCTGATGTTTAAAGATATTATGTGTCAAGGTTATTGACCTAGGGCTGTCCTTGTGTTAGGCTTTGTACCTGGACTCATTCCTGACCCTAAACTCTTTCCAAGGCCAAAACTTGTAATCTAAACTGGTGACAGTTCTTTGCACCACACCTCATACTACCTTAATTACTTTTTTTCCTGTAATGTAGGTGTGCACTGGGTTCCCCGGGAGATATTTGGATAGGAAAGATACCCTGTATAGGGGGTTTCTTTGACAATCAACGGTTAGAATAATGTGGTGTAGAATTAAATAGAATCTTTTATGTTTAGTGTGTCCTTAACCCAATAAGTGCTGAATTGCAAATCAATAGAAGAGGCAGCCTGTTTTGAAATGAGAAGGAAGGGTATTCATTTGTTTTACCACCTACCTCATTGTGACACAACTTGTGGGCCAGACTGCAAACAAGACCTGTCAAAATCACACATTGTTCTCTAACCTCCTTGGTTCTACGGTGGATTCCACCTAAGTTTCCCATCCAATTCCTGGCCGGGATTACTGCGTTAGATAGAGAATTTAAATGCAGCAACTCCTTGGTGTCTCAAATCCTGGGAGCGTGGGTTGTCTAGGTTTTTCAAAAAGTGAGGGAAGTTCAATTTAGAATGGCTTCAGGAACAAAGGCAAATTTTCGTTGTGTTTCAACAGGCATAAAGCCTGACACAAATTCATTTACTGCTGAATGAGCTTGAATGTCATGAACTTCAATTACTTCTGTAAAATAGGGGCAAGGATGCTTCTCCCATCTTCCTCCCAGATGTTTGCTTTGAATGCATAATGTTTCAAACACTGAAAAGAACTATATAAAATTAATATCCTCAATAGTGTTGATACTGTTATGAGATGCTATTTGAAAAGGGCAGAGAGAACCAAATGAGTTTGCATAACTTTCAGTACCATAGATGACCTTCTTTGAACAAGAAGGCCGTTTGTCTTCTACACTGGGAGCATAGTCCTACTGACAGGAGCACAAAACAAGGATTATTCTTCTAGACAAGAGAGCTTGTTGATTGAGTACAAATGTAAAGAAAGCTTTTTAATATGAAGAATAAAATGCACAGAAGTTGATTAAAGTTTGGATTCTTTTCCTGGCAGGACTTAGAATAATTTATGCATTTGCCATCTAAAGTTTTCTGTCTGATTACACCGAGGAGAACAAAGTCATTAAAGGCAATTACCATGTAATAGACAAGAGACTGAGAACGTTGAAGGTTGGGTAAGTCCATCTTCCAGTCACACACAGTAGTTTCCCCTTCTGCCTGTAGGTTTCCAAATGAATATGAATTGGTAATCAGCATGTTTCATATTCATAATGCAATCAAAACGCATATTTGATTGAATGCCTCATTTAATAAACCAAGAAAGTATTCATAACAGTTATGGTAATTAAGTTTTTTAAAATTTTTATTGAGGTATAATTATATATAGTAAACTGTGCAGATCTTAAGTGCATACTGTGATTTTTTAAATATATATACCCATGGAACCAACATCCAGTAAAGACATACAGCACTGCCTTCAACCTAGAAAGTCTTACATGTTGCTTTGCATATATTCTCTTTCCTACACCCAGAAAGACCACCATGCTGAACTATGTTCCCACAGACTAGCTTTGCATGTTCTAGAACTTCATAAAAAAGGAAATGTCTGGATATCATATCTCAGCCTGCTTGCTTTCAGTCAGCATAGTATTTCTGGTATTCGTCCATGTTGTGTGCACCACTAGTTCATTTCTTTCTACTGCTATTATCCCATAGTATGAATATATCACAATATGTTTATTCTCCTGTTGATGGATTTTTGGATTGTTTAAAATTCTTGCTGTTATAAATCAAGCTGCAATAAAAACTATTGTACAAGTAGTTTGTGTAGTCATATGTTTTTATTTCTGCTAGAGAAATACCTTAGAGTCAAATTGCTGGATCATAAGGTAGGTGCACATTTAATTTTATAAGAAACTACCAATTAGCTTTCTACAGAAGTTACACCATTTTACATTCCTACCAGTGAGCATGAGACATCCAGTTACTCTATGTCCTCTCTGGCATTTGGCGTTGACAGTCATTCAAATTTAAACCACTCTAGTGTCTCTATGGTGGTTTTAATTTGCATTTCCGTGGTGACTAACAGGGTTAAACATCTATTATGTCTTTTATGGTCATGTTTATATCTTCTTTTTGGAAATATCTGTGAAAGGAAAAGAAATCTTGGGACCCCCAAATCACTAAGCCAAAGGGAAAAGTCAAGCTGGCAACAGCTGAGGGCAAACCTGCCTCCCATTCTATTCCTAAAGAAAGGTGGCTACTAAGATTTAGAAAAGCAGCATGCCTCCCTCACAAGGAATTTCCTCCTGGACAAAGAACAGACGGAACTCAAAGTCATCCCTCTGTTCACTGAGATAAATGCATATCTGATTGCCTCCATTGGAAAGGCCAATCAGAAACCCGAAAGAATGCAACTGTTTGTCTCTTACCTACCTATGACTTGGAAGCCCCCTCTCCTCTTCCAGTTGTCCCACCTTTCCAAACGGAACCAGTCAGTGTACATATATGGATTGATGTCTCATGTCTCCCAAAAGTATACAAAACCAGGCCATGCCCTGACCATCTTGGACACATGTCGTCAGGCTGTGGCATGGGCACGCGTCCTTAACTTTGGCAAAATAACCTTCCTCAATTGGCTGAGACCTGTCTCAGATATTTGGGGCTCACATATCTATCCAAGTCCTCCGACAATTTTTATTGGATTGTCTGTCTTACTGTGTTTGAAATGTAGCAGTTCTTTATGTAATTCAAACTCAAGTCCTTTGTCATATATAGGTTATGAACATTCCTCCTAGTCTATGATATGCTTTTTTATTTTTTAACACTCTTTTGAAGAGTAGAAAATTTTAATTTTCATAAATCTGGCTTACTTTTTTTTTTCTAATAAAGTTAGTACTTTTGCAATCTCTCTGAGAAATGTTTGACTACACATATTGCAAAACATGTTTCCCTCAGATTTTTTATAGAAAGATTCAAAATTTTAGTTTATATGTTTCATGTGTAATCCATCTATTTCTGTTCATTTTCTTGTTAGGGATAGATACAGTTTCAATAGTTTTTATAAAAATAACCAGTTGTTTCAGAATGATTTGCTAAAAAAGACTTTCCTTTCTCTAATTTAATTACCTTGGCACAACTGTCAAAATTAATGTTTCTGCATATATGCAGATCTGCTTTTGGACTCTATGCGGTTTCATTCATCTATTGTGAAGCCAGATCGCACTATCCTGATCTTAACTCTTAAAATGAGGACTGTGCATCCTCCAAGGTTATTCCTTTTCAAGGTTGTCTTGCTTGTTCTGGGTTCTTTACCTTTCAATGTAAATTCTAGCATTAATTTTGGCATTTGTGACTATCTCCAAAAGAAGTCTTCTGGGATTGTTAAGATGTATTCTAAAAATTCCTCTCCTTTATACTTACCTTCCAAACTACTACAGCAAAATGCAGGGGATAGTAGGGGGGTTAAAAACAACAGTTCTCACAGTGTTATACGAGAAAAACTGGGAACCCCAAACTTTTCTTAATAATCCAAAATCTGTATTTGCTTTCACCATATCCTGAGTATACAGAATATAGAAAGATCATTGTTATGGTTTCAGATTTTACATTACAATTAACTTTAAAGAATTACTACTTTTTGAGATTTGGTGTCATAACAAAAAAGATTATCCACAATTATCTGAGGCATTTATTAAAATATTTCTCCCTTTTCCATCTGTATATCCATAGTAAGCCAAATTTTCTTCATATATTTCAACCCAAATGACATAACACAACAGATTGAATGTAGAAGCAGATATGAGAATCCAGGGATCTTTTATTAAACCAAGCATCAAATAGACATGCAAAACTGTAAATCAGCACCACTCATATCACGATTCTTTGGTTTGGGAAATCATACTTTTCATTAAAAAAATTATGTATAGATATGTTTGGCTTATTACATTTAAATAAATAAATCCATGTTTTTAAATTCCTCAGCTTTAATATGTCATGTTAAATTTAAAAAATCGGATAAATAAAACCTACATCAACCATAGCTCATGCATAATTTGCATGCATTTAAGCATATTTTGACAATTCTTGAGCAAATTCTGTAATATAATTTTCTCAGAAAGTTATTTCTATGTATTTCATTTTGAGGAGTGGTATTACATCAGGTTAGAAAGTAGTAACAATACCTTTCTTTTTAGATATATTTATTTCTTCCTTTATTCAGCACAAATTTTCTGTACATATAATCCATCTTCTAGAATATGTGCTTAATTAAATAGAAGGTATACATAATTGGACAAATTTAATCCAAAGTAATTTTTTTTATAACTCTGAGTATATAAAACCAGACAGGTCTGAGTATTTCTTTGTGTTAAAATGTTTGTGCCCAAAAGCAACGAATTTTATTGTTCTTCCTTCAATATCTTCTCTGATAATTCTTAAAAAAAAAAAACTAGATATTTATTTTATTTCATGGATCCTAAAATAGTTTGGATATTTTAGAAAACATTTGTGTATTCATACCAATCACACTTTCATCTCTCCCATCCTCCAAAAACATAAAAACACTAGACATAAGTACTCTTGTTATGGATTCATTTATTCAATGAACACTTACGTAGTGAGTGTGATGGAATTTGTCTGAAGGCTATCTGCATTCAATAAAGTAACTGTGAAATTCTTTCTAAAATAAACATTTCTTTTTTTAATGCAAAGAAAACTTGGAAAAACTAAACCATCTAGTAAGTACGTGGGTTTCTATGAAGCAAACTCCACTCCTATTTAAAATGACAACTCTACCTCTTCATTTCGAATCAACATCCTACACAAAATTATATCCTTTATCCAGATTCACATGTTCAAAGTCATATTCTTCATACAACAGAAAAGCTATAAAAATGCTCTTAACATTTTGTGCAAATCCAACTTCAACTTTAAAAAGAAAAATCTGAGATATAATAATTACTCCCACACAAAAATGATGACAACAGGCTCTGATATATAAATAGGTTATAAGCTTGGCTGTCCATGTGCCTCGAGAGGCTAATCTTTGTCAAAGAACACAGTCATTTCCCTCATGAAGGCAAGGGTATATAGGCACCTTCTCACATAATTCAGAGTAAAGAAAGCCTTGTACTTTGGACCTAACACATAGATAAATCTAATGGTATACCAGATACATCACATTAAAGACACAGTGAGAGAAAAGGGTAGAACCACCCCATAAAGGTCAGCCTTAGAACTATACCCCTGCAAGACGATGGCAAATATGAGGATGAGTTCGGCAGAATTACTGCAGCACTGAGAATCATGAGAAACAGAGGGACCTAAGAATCCCCTGATATCATCAAGATGTTTGTTCCCTCCAAATCTCATGTTGAAATGTGGTTTCTAATGTAGGAGGTAGGCCTGGTGGGAGGTGTTTGGGTCATGGGGGCAGATCCCTCATGGGTGGCTGGGTATGGTCCTTGTGGTAATGAGTGAGTTCTTGCTCTGTTAGTTTCTACAAAAGAACCCGATACCTCTCGTGCCTCTCTCTTGCCAGGTGATGTGCCAGCTCCTTCTTCACCTTCCGCTATGACTGAAAGTTTCCTGAGGCCTCACCAGAAGCCCAGCAGATACTGGTGCCATGCTTGTATAACCTTCAGAACCATGAGCCAAATCAACCTCTTTTCTTTATAAATTTACCTTGTTTCACATATTCCTTTACAGAAACACAAAAATGGACTAACATCCCCAGTGGAACCCCCTGCAACAGATGAAAACGGTCGTCTGGTCCTCAGGCGGACTCCTTCAGTGATAGACATTCACACTCTGCCACGGCTCTTTTCTTTGGTTTTGGTTTTCGCTGGCCAACACAATTGTCCTTTAATTAACTTTAAACCTGCCTTCATGTAACATCCACCAATTGTTCCTTTATGAGATAAAGAAGCAAAGCCGCTGGCATATTCCGGGGTCCGCTTCCCTATAAGGTGACCAGGGAGCAAAGTTGGTTGTGATGTATGAGTGACCATTTCTGGGTCAGCCACAGTTAAAAAGGGAAATAAACCATTAACCTATTTCCAGTGACAATGGACTCAGAATTGTACTCTTGTCTTTGGAAGAACAGAAATATAATTGGTCCTTCTGAATTAGACCATCTGGTCCTAAACAATGTTAATAGTCCATGCTGCCTCACTTGGGTCTCTCTCAGGTTTTGTGAAGGAAGATTTAAGAATAAAATAAACAATTCACTGTGCCTAGCTCAGATATGGTGGATTCCTTGTGCAGCTCCCTATGGTTTGACCCCAAAGAAGCATCCTCCGAAAAAGGATGGAAGGAATGTTTGGGTTTTGCTTGACTTCATTCATAAATGAAGACATTCCCACTCCCTTGGGTTCCTTTTACTTATTTATGCAATGTTTAAAGGTTGCTAGACACATAGATAAATATATACTGGCCCAGGCTGACCTTCAGTAAGAGGAAGTGTCTGAGGGAGCAGGAAGAGGGGCAGATTCACTAGCACAAAATCACCTGAAACCTCCTCAGCCACTTACTAAGAAGATGCACTGAATCCATATGTGCTGTTTCTCACACGTGGGTACATACAACACAGCTCGTGCCACAGGCTCCTTGCTGTTTGTTCAGTCGGTAATTTTTGAGAGCTAGGGTGTGCCAGGCACTAAGATAGGCATGGATCACAGAGTAACGAACAAAATGCACAAGTATAAATAAATGTAATGCATGTAATATTCACACAGTGCTTCCACAGGCGCCAGGCGTTCTCCCAAGCACCTTATGAATTTCAACTCATTTGATCCTTGCAAGGACTTTATAGAAAGGGTATTATCGTAGAGAGAGTCAAGTAATGTGTCCAAAGCCACATATCTAATCAAAGATGGAGCCTATGATTTAGTAGAATGGCTTTCAGATGAATTTGATCTCTAACCCAGAGACAGAATAGCTTTTACATCATGATTCATTATACATGCACGCACATACACGCACACACAAACACATGCACATTTACATATATATCACTGGAATTAAAGCGTCACCAACCATACATATTTTTGTAAGTGCAATGCACTCTCCTATTTTCTATTCTCTTACAATGTATTCTAATGTTATTAAAAGTATCTGTCACCATTCACTAAACTGATGTCATGAGTCCCTCCCTAATAAGTCACAAACTGCAAATTTAAAAATCACTTCTGTGGTAGGATCCTGGAGGGATGTGAAAGCGATGATCACAAAATAACTATAATTTTTTAGTGTGATATAAAAGCTCTAAGGATGGGGGTGGGAGTGGGAAGAAGAGAGGTCCCTCAGAGCCTAGGAATAAAAGACAGGAGCGACAGGTCTGGGTAAAGCCTGGAAGAGCTTTCTAGGCTTCTGCGACAGGAGGAAGAGCCTGAGCACAGGCTTTGGGAGAGGAAGGAACTTGTTCCAGTGAAGAAACAAGAGAAAGCCACTATGGATGGAGACAGAGGACAGTGCAGTGGGGCACAGAATGAGGCAGGAGAAGGAAGCAGCCCCAGGTGACAGGAGATTTTGAGGTCATGGTAGAGTGTGAATGCAGAGCGATGAGTTATAGAAGCAAATCACTGGGGAAGGTGTACAGAAAAGTGAGGAGGCAGCATTGAGGTGATCCAGCTGGACCTTGCATTTTGTTTGTGCAGTACCAGTCATGCTTGGGCCCCTGTGCTGTGCTGTGGTGAGCGCTGTGGGGACTTCGCTCCTAACAGCTGCACCCAGCCCCAGGCTGCTGAGTTTGACAGCTGATGGCTCACAGCTGCCCTTTTCTCTGCCTACAGCCTTCTGCAGGACAGGGACTGTCCTGTCCTGGAGACCACATACCCCTCTTCCCTTAGTAGGTTGGGCATCCAGCAGCCAATTGTCAACCACCATGGTGTCTCAAAGACTGTCCCTCTTGCCCGATGCAGGGTAACCATGGTGCAATTTGTGGACCTGATTCTAGAGAATCTAACTCAAAACATGCGTGATGGGCCAAGATCAGTGGCTCACACCTATAATCCAAGCACTTTGGGAGGCTGAGGTGGGAGGATCCTTTCCCAGTAAGTTTGAGACCAGCCTGGGCAACATAGTGAGACCCCCATCTCTAAAAAAAAAACATAAAACTTAGCCAGGTGTGGTGGCTACTCAAGAGGCTGAGGCAGAAGGATCACTTGAGCCCAGGAGATGAAGGCTGTTGTGAGCTGTGATCATGCCACTGCACTCCAGCCTGGGTGACAGAGCGAGACCCTGTCTACAACCCAAAACAACAGCAGCAACAATAACAACAAAAATGCATAATGCCTGATAAGGCTAGACAGGAAACTGGCCTCATGTTATGGATAGACACAATTTGGAATTTGATTAATATGTGCTTTCTTTACCTGGATTTTACATTTGAACCAGTTCTGACTTTTGAATTGTTACAGACTTAGGAAATTATTATTACTATTTCAGAGGTACCAGAAATACCCTCTCTGTTTCCTAATTGTTGGGAATAAGTGCTTATTTTCCACTGTTGTGGAGAAGAGTCAGCATTCAGACAAAAGGTTTCTCAGCAAGGCTTTCTTTTACTTTCTGCAGGAAGGTCACTGCTCACCAGCAGTCTTGCCATGAGAGTGCTCTGGAAACTGTACCCACCATCTCCATATTTATGATCAGACATTCCTGACAAACAGTAATTGAGGTCTCTTCCAAATCTAGTAGACCCGAAGCCATATCCTTCATTACAGCCACCATAGTCATCATAGCCTCCATACCCTCCACCACAGGCACCATGCCTCATCCTTTCAAACCCAGCTCCTCTGCCAATGCTATTATACTTTCTGCCAGTCCCCAGCCTATCAGAGGGACCTGGCTGCTGCGTAGCCATGAGCTTTTGAGGGGGATCATGGTGGGTTCGAACTTCTGCTTGGCTACTCTTAAAGATCTCAATGTACCTGTGCCCTAATCTTTCCTTGTGTTTTCATAAGGCCTTCTCAGTTTTCTCCTGCGAAGCAATCTGTACAAAGGCTTCCCCTGTGCTTCTCCCCTGAAAGTTCACTGGCAGTATCATCCCATTTGGCACAATTTCCAACCCTAAAAAGAACAGAACAATCTCTTCCTTGCTACAGCCAAATGGGAGTCCTATAAGCCAGACGAAGCCATCTTTGGCAGTTTGCTTCTCAGGAGATAGAAACGGGTTCTCAATGCCACAAAGAATCAACACGGAGACTATGGATCAGTCAGCAAGGCCAGTTTTACTTTCTGCGGAAAGGGTGCCACTCACTAGCAGCCTTGCCACGAGAGCACACCCGAACAAAGGAAACAGAAGCATTTATGACCTGACACAACTACTTTACTGCTATGTCCAGTTTCCATTGACCAGAACAGGATCTCACACTCTAAGTTTACCTGACTGGCTAGCAACTTAAAATTTTCCTAAATAGGTAAAGGCAAGAAAGGACAAAGAAGAGAGGAAGTGACTTGTGGAATGCTGAGAAAAGCAAACGTACTTCTTAATAAGGGCAAAGGAGGAAACTATGATCTAATGCTTGCCTAAGCTTTCCCAGACATGTCAGGGTCAATATCTGAGACAGCCAAGGAAATTTGAAGCAAAACTTCTATTTCATTTTCTATGCTAATGTTTTCATATTAAACCCTCCCATCACCACCCTGAATTGGAAATTCTCTCCACCATAGGGCCTTTCACTACTTCCACCACCATCATCTCCACCGTCACCACCACCATCACCACCTTCATTACCACCACCATCTCCACCATCACCACCATCACCAACTTCATCACTACCACCATCACCATCATTATCATCACCACCACCTCCACCATCACCACCACCACCTTCATTACCATCACCTCTGTCATCACCACCACCACCACCACCATCATCACCTTTATCACCACCAGCACCACCATCATCACTACCACTATCACCACCACCACCTCCACCATCACCACCATCTTCATTACCACCACTGCTTCTACCACCACCACCACCATCATGACCACCACCACCATCTTCATTACCACCACCACCTCCACCACCATCACCACCACCACCATCATCAACATCACCACCACCACCACCTTCATTATCACCACTACCACCACCATCACCACCACCATCATCATCATCACCACCACCACCACCTTCATTATCACCACTACCACCACCATCACCACCACCGCCACCACCATCACCTCTACCACCACCATCACCACCACAACCTCCACCATCCCCACCACCACCACCTTCATAACCACCAGTACCACCACCATTATCACCACCACTACCACCACTATCACCACCACTACCTACCACTACCATCACCACCACCACCACCTTCATCATCACCACTGCCACCACCATCAACACCACCACCTTCACCATTATCACCACCACTACCACTACTACCACCTTCGTCACCACCACCACTACCTCCACCATTATTACCACCACCATCTCTACCACAACCACCACCACATTGCTAATTGGTCTTTATCCAACTGAAGCCATGTTGATTTTTCTCTCAAGCCCTCATATTAAGAGACTTAGAGACTGACCTGTGATACGACATAATTTCAGGGTTGGGTGACTAAGTCTGAGCCAGATGCAGGTGCATCAGTAAAGGTCATGTGCTTTACAGAAAGGGAGATGGTTTCACAGATGCAGAGAGTAGCAAAGACTCACGGTGGCTATGACCCCAGAAAGGAAACGAAAGTTGTGGTTCCTGGTTCCTGATAGGCTGAACCCCCTCACATATTGGGGCTTTAAAGATACAGCTATATCAAATCTGCTTGTGTTTGACCCATTTAAGAGGTGGGAATCTTCTGTTTTTGTTATTTACAACCAATTCTTAAATAAGTGAGTAGCAATGTCAAATCAAAATAATCGTAGCATGTTATAAAAACATTATGAAAATATGTAAAGACATTATTAAATTTATTTAAGATAGAAGCTTGTGTAGCAATATTTACCTGGACATCACCATTGCTTCCTATATCCAAACCAGAAAACTCAAGAGTTGACTTAATTGAAAATATAGAATTTAAATCTTCATCTATTATCTTTGAAGTAAGGGATTAAGAAAGAATAATCCTATGATTCCCTCTCTTTACTAATTTATAGTATATTGCATGATCAACACATTTGACTCTCAAGTCAGCAAGGAATGAAAGAGATTAAGTAATTTCATTAGTTATCTAAATGAATGATGTATTTATCATGACTCAGGATGCTGATGCAGTGCAAACATGTTCTTACTGCAGCCAAAGCTAAATTGACTGGGGAGAAATCATGGATGATCATGAATAAAATATTTCTTCCTTTATACTTAAAGAGGACAGAGAAAAGAAAAAACTGTAAAGGCAGCAAGATCGTCACCTTGCACTTAATAAAACTGAAAAGGTTTGACTGCTGCTTCCAGGGGAACCCAAAATGAAGAAGTTATTTGTATCTTATTTTTCTTTGGCTCTTTTCACCCTACACCACTCAGAGGTATCTGCCACGGGGGAATGTCCAATGAGTCATCTTGATATGTTGCAGGACACAGAGGGCTTCTCTAAATTTTCATCTTAAAAAATGGTTGTTGAGAAAGAAAAGAGCGATATTCCTGACTCTTTCATTACTTCCTCACTGAGAGTTAATACATTTAATTTCTGCTTGACAGCTGGGCATGGATTAAGTGTGTTAAGCAGTTAATCCCTTATCTTTCAAACCTACAGATTTCCCCAGTGGAATCTCAAAGATGTGCTTACAAGACAACGTGTATTTTGTTAGTTACTTACTGAACTGGAACTTGGTTTCCTGAAGGCTGTTACCAAGTGTTTTACCAGGTGACCCGTGTCAAAAATGACCTATTTCTCATTAATTCACAGTAAACACTTGAAGCAATACCCTGCTATGTTTAAATGGTGTGTCTATGTTTTTATAAATAATGAAAATATTCTTGCTATTGCTTCTAGTCCTTGACTTAACATCAGGTGCTTGCTTTATTTATTTGAAGATTTAAAAAATATATTATAAATGGAGCACACAGTCATTTTAGGGAATGTGGAAAGTAAAATAAAAAATTGTAAGCATAAGGAAATAAAGTCACCAATACTTCCACCATCCACAGTTTATCACTGATAAGGTTTGCTTACGTGCTTTCCTTAAACATTTGAAATAATGAGTAATTTATATTTTGATTATTTACTTAATACTATAGAATAATTTTCCCAACGTTTTTTGAAAATACAAGCGTTATGGATAGCTTAGCTTAAGTGCTCAATCTCATACTATCCTTTAAATGCTGAATAACCTCTAAATGTGTGTGCTTTCACTGCGCTTGCAGAAATTTCAGCAATCATACTGATTTTCAGTAGATATGTTACATGTTTCACGTGAATGAAATTCAGTGATATCTTCAACAAGCAGAAAACGATGTCCTCTGGCCTCCTGCAGTTCCTAGGGTGCCTGCACCAAGCCAGCTCACCCATCCCCAGCACCACTAAGTAGCTAACCTCCTAAAATACCAATTCCTATGGAAGCCTCACCAAATGGACAGTTAAATGGGAGGATGATTAATTAAAGATTTTACTTCTCTGATGGCTGAGATTTTCTAAACACATTTCCTCTTTTGTTTTGTTCTAGAGTGACTTCTTTTAGTGCTTGGGACTCCACTGATTTATGTGGCTATTGTATACAGGCACACACATCCAATTCTGGGTCTATCAGGAAATGCACAAAATGTATACTACATTCCTTGTGTCATAGGCATAGCTTGATTTTTGTTCTTTCTAGTTTTATTACAGTAGCATTTCTGCATTAGCCTTCAGCAGGAAATGACAGTGTACTTTTAAAATAACTTATGTGCTAAAAGGATTTGGGCTGAGATAATTTAGAATTAAGAAGGAATAAACATTTTGTAAATGTAATGTGCTAAAAGCCATCTTTGGATCCCAGCCTAAAAGATTCTGATTCTTATCACAGCCTTCCTGCCTTTGTTCTTTTCTTTTTCTTTCCTTCCTTCCTTTCTTCCTTCCTCTTTCTTTCCATAAATGATAGCTTTCCATCTTGCTGGTCTTGGGATGCAGGTTCATCAGCTTTAAAGACAGGGTTCCATAATATAGTTGGTTTGAAATATTCAGGGCAATGACCCTGCAAGGCCAGTAAGAACTGGTCTGGGTCTTCCTTTCCCTGCAGAGGATGTGCTGAATACATTAGAATTATAGTTTCAAGGGCGTGTGCCTGTCTGGCGCATTCTCTGTATTTCTCTGATAGAATGGGGCGGGAGAGGAAGTCAGATCAACAAAACCTACTCGTCAGGCCATGAGCTACTGCTAGATGCTCCATGCACCCATGAACTTACTTTATCAAACACATCCACTTATAGCTGAGGCCCAGAGAAGGTAAGACAATGCCCCAGGCCATTACAGAGGGTCAAGCAGGGTCAGGGCTGAATTCATGTGCTTAACTCTAAGCCCAGGACCTTCCACTCCTCCATCCCTCCTCTCCAAGGTCATAGTACTCAACCCCTGCAATCTTCCATGGCCTCCTTCCTTGCCTATAAATTCTTCTTTCCTTGAGCTCTTCCCGTGCAGCTCTCCCACTTGGACCATGCCTCTCCGTGTGAAATCACATTCTCTCCAACACCTTCACCTTCAGCTTTCTGTCATCTTCTCTTTCAGTCTGGCCCAGCTCTCTGAGTGTTTCCACTCTACCGCCTTCTCTGTTTTTCTTTATATTTCCTTTTCTTTCTTCAGAACACTACTCTTATGAAAGAGCAAAATTAGTCCCAACAGTGTCAAAGTGTAAAAACAGTGTCATCAATAATACAATTACATTAAAAATATCCTCCATCAGGCTGATACTTGAATCCTTCTTTAGGAATCCCTGGAGGGCTCCTGATCAGAGTACATAGGCAATGCTTCAGACTTCTGAGGAACTTTTCCGCAAAATGGGCTTTGGGGTAGGGCAGGTGACAAGAACTTCTTGGGGGAGAGAAATAAGGAAGGTAGAAGAGAGGAAGTACATGCACAGTTTTAAGTTTAGCTTCCCTTGGCTTTCTCTCTGCCTCACATTGGCTGCTCATCCAGGGCTTGTTTCCTCCCCAGCATTAAGGGATGACCTTCTCCCATCTCCTGATCATTGCCACCTCCCTGCATTCTTGCAAAATTTTCCTTTCTCCCTAATTGTCAATAGTTCTATGCAAATTCTTCTTGGGAAACAATGGTTACATATATACACTGAAGACACAAAAATACTGGCCAGCCACATGCAGCAGTGTAGCCCTGTTAAGAAAGGGCATTATTCAAACATCTTGCAGAAAATCCAGCTAGTAAATGTTCCCTGATGATCATGTTTCATGAAATAGAGTGACTGGTGAGCTGAGTGTCGCATCTGCCTGGATAGCCTCTTGCCTCACTCAGCCATGGAGCGTCTTCCTCTCTCCCCACTGGTGGTATTCAAGAAGCATATGATGAGTCATGGTCTTTCCATCATTTCAGGGCAGATATTAGTAAACCAATAACTCAATCGGAACTGAGCACTAACTACCACTGCAGCTCCAAGTTTATGAAGACCCAAGAGTAAGTTCTGACCGACAGTTGGAATGATATCTTATGGGAGGCTCCATAGTTCAAAGCAAAGTGCGAATAACAAGTTTCGCCTTGTTTCATCCCATTTTCATATCACGGTAAATTCATATCTTAATAACTTTAGACATGTTCTCAAATATGTATTACCTTGGTCATAAAGGCAGCAATGAAAACATGTTACTGGATTTGACACAGAAAAACAAATCTAAGTAACTGCACAATTAGTGATAGGTTACATACCAAGAGAGACACTGTTCATTTTCTAAGAAAGGGTAGCAATTTGTATTAATTAGACACGTTTTAGGTTCTCTGTTTTTCCTAAGTTAGGTTATGCAACTAAACCCACCACTCCAGGGAGATGAATTACAATCATTTTAGTGGGGGAGTGTATGTGCCAACCTTGGAGTTCTCTAAATTGCTCAAAGTGAACAGGGAGTAATTATAGTGGGCTGCAAGTACACTCAGGTAACTTACAAAATGCTGTTGAAAACTCACACTGTAGCTGTTATATGATGAGATGTGGTCCTTTAGACTTCAAACTTCTTTTTTTTTTTCTGTCTCTAAATAACTTTTTTTGGCCTTTTTTTGTTTGTTTGTTTGTTTATTTTTAATTGCATTTTAGGTTTTGGGGTACATGTGAAGAACATGTAAGATTGTTGCATAGGTGCATATGTGGCAGTGTGATTTGCTGCCTTCCTCCCCTTCACCTATATCTGGCATTTCTCCCCATGCTATCTCTCCCCAACTCCCTACCCCCCGCTGTCCCTCCCCTATTTCCCCCCAACAGACCCCAGTGTATAGTGCTCCCCTCCCTGTGTTCATGTGTTCTCATTGTTGAACACCCGCCTATGAGTGAGAACATGTGGTGTTTGATTTTGTGTTCTTGTGTCAGTTTGCTGAGAATGATGGTTTCCAGGTTCATCCATGTCCCTACAAAGGACGCGAACACATCATTTTTGATGGCTGCATAATATTCCATGGTGTATATGTGCCACATTTTCCCTGTCCAGTCTATCATTGATGGGCATTTGAGTTGGTTCCAGGTCTTTGCTATTGTAAACTGTGCTGCAATGAACATTCGTGTGCATGTGTTCTTATAGTAGAATGATTTATAATCCTTTGGATATATACCCAGTAATGGGATTGCTGGGTCAAATGGAATTTCTATTTCTAGATCCTTGAGGAATGGCCACACTGTCTTCCACAATGGTTGTACTAACTTACACTCCCACCAACAGTGTAAAAGTGTTCCTATTTCTCCACATCCTCTCCAGCATCTGTTGTCTCCAGATTTTTAAATGATCGCCATTCTAACTGGTGTGAGATGGTGTCTCAATGTAGTTTTGATTTGCATTTCTCTAATGACCAGTGATGATGAGCATTTTGTCATATGTTTGTTGGCCTCATGTATGTCTTCTTTTGTAAACTATCCGTTCATATCCTTTGCCCACTTTTGAATGGGCTTGTTTGTTTTTTTCTTGTAAATCTGTTTTAGTTCCTTGTAAATTCTGGATATCAGCTCTTTGTCAGATGGGTAAGTTGCAAAAATTTTTTCCCATTCTGTTGGTTACTGATTCACTCTAATGACTGTTTCTTTTGCCGTGCAGAAGCTCTGGAGTTTGATTAGGTCCCATTTGTCTATTTTGGCTTTTGTTGCCAATGCTTTTGGTGTTTTGGTCATGAAGTCCTTGCCTATGCCTATGTCCTGAATGGTTTTGCCTATATTTTCTTCTATGATTTTTATGGTGTTAGGTCTTATGTTTAAGTCTTTAATCCATCTGGCGTTAATTTTAGTGTAAGGTGTCAGGAAGGGGTCCAGTTTCTGCTTTCTGCATATGGCTAGCCAGTTTTCCCAACACCACTTATTAAACAAGGAATCCTTTCCCCATTGCTTGTTTTTGTCAGGTTTGTCAAAGATCGGATGGTTGTAGATATGTTGTGTTGCCTCCGAGGCCTCTGTTCTGTTCCATTGGTTTATATCTCTGTTTTGGTACCAGTGCCATGCTGTTTTGATAACTGTAGCCTTGTAGTATAGTTTGATGTCTGGTAGTGTGATGCCTCCCACTTTGTCCTTTTTGCTTAGAATTGACTTGGCTATGCGGGCTCTCTTTTGGTTCCATATGAAGTTTCAGGTGTTTTTTTCCAGTTCTGTGAAGAAGGTCATTGGTAGCTTGATGGGGATAGCACTGAATCTGTAAATTACTTTGGGCAGTATGGCCATTTTCACGATATTGATTCTTCCTAACCATGAGCATGGAATGTTTCTCCATCTGTTTGTGTCCTCTCTTATTTCATTGAGCAGTGGTTTGTAGTTCTCCTTGAAGAGGTCCTTTATGTTCCTTGTTAGTTGTATTCCTAGGTATTTTATTCTCTTTGTAGCAATTGTGAATGGCAGTTCATTCTTGATTTGGCTCTCTTTAAATCTGTTATTGGTGTATATGAATGCTTGTGATTTTTGCACATTGATTTTGTATCCTGAGACTTTGCTGAAGTTGCTTATCAGTTTCAGGATATTTTGGGCTGAGACGATGGGGTCTTCTAGATATACAATCATGTCATCTGCAAGTAGAGACAATTTGACTTCCTCCTTTCCTATTTGAATACCCTTTATTTCTTTTTCTTGCCTGATTGCTCTGGTTAGAACTTCCAGTACTATATTGAATAGGAGTGGTGGGAGAGGGCATCCTTGTCTAGTGCCGGATTTCAAAGAGAATGCTTCCAGTTTTTGCCCATTCAGTATGATATTGGATGTTGGTTTGTCGTAAATAGCTTTTATTATTTTGAGATACATTCCGTCTATACCTAGTTTATTGAGGGTTTTTAGCATAAAGGGCTGTTGAATTTTGTTGAAGGCCTTCTCTGCATCAGTTGAGATAATCATTCAAACCATCATCAGAGATTACTACAAACAACTCTATGCACATAAACTAGAAAATCTGGAAGAAATGGATAAATTCCTGGACACTTTCCTCTTCCCAAGCCTAAACCAGGAAGAAGTCAAAACCCTGAATAGACCAATAACAAGGTCTGAAGTCGAGGCAGCAATTAAGAGCCTACCACCCAAAAAAAGCCCAGGTCCAGATGGGTTCACAGCCGAATTCTACCAGACATACAAATAGGAGCTGGCACCATTTCTTCTGAAACTATTCCAAATAATCCAAAAAGAGGGAATCCTTCCCAAACCATTTTTTGAGACCAACATCATCCTGATACCAAAACCTGGCAGAGACTCAACAAGAAAAGAAAACCACAGGCCAATATCCATGATGAACATAGATGCAAAAATCTTCAATAAAATACTGGCAAGCCGATTGCAACAGCACATCAAAAAGCTTATCCACCATGATCAAGTAGGATTCATCCCGGGGATGCAAGGCTGATTCAACATACGCAAGTCTATAAATGTAATTCACCACATAAACAGAACCAAAGACAAAAACCACAAACTTCAAACTTCTATCAAATTAACAAATAGCGTTCTTTAAAGAAGAACATCAGGAAGATAGTTCATGCATAATTTAGGTAAACATTATCAAATACACGTACACAAATGCAGACAAAAATCGTGGCACAACTTATGAAATGAGTAAATAAAACCACAGAGGAAATGCACCTTCCGTTCTGTTGGAGATCTCCAATGAAAGTGACTGTCAAAGAACTACTTGCAAGAGCCTTGAGAACAGAGTTCTTCCTGTCAGGAATAAGTGGGACACTGAGTTCTGTGTGTAACCTCCTCTTCCAAGGCAGAGTCACTAAAGGACAGCCTTGGACACTCATTCTGGTTCACCATGTGTCTGTGTTCCACTGGAGGATCTGTGGCCTCATGGGCATCTGGGCAGAACTCAGGATGGGAGGGGGCAGCTTTGTGTCCCGGGAAAGGAAGAGAATGGAGGCCTTTAGAGGCTCATGTGAAGTACATTCTACCAGTCATATCCTCTAACTGACCTGGGTTTCTGTGGCTCCCAAGAAGAAAACCTCTGGAAAGAATGGGGCCCTAACCTCAGGATTCTGAGATTCTGGAAGGTGACCATACTGAGGTGGAGAAGAGGCATGGGAAGGAAAGAAAATAAATAAAAAGAATTAGAGAGATACTCTATAGGATTGGAGTATAATGAATTGTGGTATGCATTTACTGGAGACCTATGACTTTATTATGTGAATAACTTATACTTGAAGCCATTACCTAGCACAACTAAATTAAATATTTATTTCCAGATGATATTTGTTGAATGAATATTTAATGATAGGAGCTTTATTACTGAAAATTATTATGTCATTTTTGATCAACATTGATGTTTTAGCTTTGTGTCTATAACTTCTTCATTTATTTTGGTATCTATAAGAAAGATCTATTTTATTTTTATTTTCACACATTGTATATTAAACTGAACATTTTATGTGTTCCTACTCTGTATTTATTTTTTATTTTCATAGAGAAGGAGTCTCTCCATCTTGCCCAAGCTGGTCTCGAACTCCTGGTCTCAAGAAATTCTCCCATCTTGGCCTCCCAAAGAATTGGGATTAGAGATATGAGCCACTGTGCCAGGCTCTCAGATGTTCCTGTTCTTAACAGTGATTTCACTATTACGTTCTACCCATACTATAACTTGATTTCAGACCACTGTTTCCAAACAGAAGTTAAAGTATCATATTGAACTAATTTCAATACAAATATTTGTGAAACATAGGGAAAAAACATGGTCTAAGAAATTTTGAAATGAACACATGCTCTAAAATTTAATTTTAAAGTGTTTGATATTATATATGCCACAGTCAAATTTGGCAATCCTTTAAATAACATATTAATGATTTTGTTGTTTTAGAATAATTTTGTCTTAGTTTATTTCTATATAAATATTCCCTCCTATGAAATACTTCTTATTTTTTTTTCACATATGGATCTTAAGTGTGCAATGCAGTGAGGATGGAGCAATGTATACATCAATCAAGAAGGAGAAAATTTCCATTATCCCACAAGTTTCTCTTGCACTCCCTTCCAGGTGAACATCCTGGCAACCACCAGTTTGGTTTGTAGCATCAAGACTTTACCTGTTCTTGAACTTCAATGGATGCTCCAGGCAGAAGCATGATTTAGCTTTTTTTTGTTCATAGTTATTGAGATTCATTCATGCTGTTGTTTGTATCAGTAGTTCGTGTTATTTTTTAATTAGTGAATCATATTCCGTTGAATGGATATACCACAACTTCTTACATTATTCTTCTGTTGATGGACACATGGCCGTTTCCAGTTTTGGTTGTTATGGGAAAAGCAACTGTAAACATTCTTGTTTAAGCCATTTTGTGGGCATTTCCTTTATTTTTGGTAAATATCTCCTAACGTTGGAATTGCTAGATCTTAGGGTTGGTGTAAGTTTGCATTGATCAGAAACTGCTGAACTGCTTTCCAAAGTTACATTTTGCATCTTTGAGAGTCTTAATTGCTCCATAGGCACTCCAACATTTGGTGGTATTGATCTATTTGATGTTCACCATTGGAGTGCTATAAAATGCTTATTGTGAATGTAATTTTGGTTTAACTCATGAGCAATGATATTGACCATATTTTCATGTGCTTAGTGGCCATTGATATATTTTCTTTTTGAAACATATGTCTAAGTATTTTGCCTATTTAATTTTGAATTTTTTATATTTATTAAGCTTATAAGAATTATATAAATTCTGGATCTATGACAATCCTCAAATGTACATATTTTGAATATTTTCTTTTATCCTGTGGTTTACATTATCATTTGCTTAGTCATATTTTATGAACAGAATTTTTTAAAAATCACATTCAATTTATCAAAATTTTCCTTTTATGCTGAGTCCATTTTGTGGACTAAATACCATTGCTACACCCAAGTCCTGAGGATATGCTCTAATATCTTCCTCTAGCAGCTCTCTAATGTTAACTTTTGCAATTAGGGCAGTGATCCATCTTAAATTAATGTTTTTGTGACTTGTTATGTATTCTTGATGAAATGAGCCTTTTAATATATTTTTTAAATCCTTTATAATTTCTGGTAATATTTCCAATTTTGAATTGTATTTTGTCTGATATTAATCGAATTCTACCAGCTTCCTTATTCTTACTTTTGTATGCTATATTTTTCCTTCATTTTTACACAGTTTTTATCTGAGACTTTATATTATGTAGCTGAACTTGACTTTTTATCTCATCTTCCGGTCTCTGCTTTTTAATTGGACTATTCAGTCTATTTATATTTAAGGCAATTACTAACATGATTGGCCGCAGTTCTTCCGCCTTGCAATGCATTTTCTTTCTGCCTCACGTGTCTTTTATTCCTTTGTTTCTCCCTTCACATATTATTTTGGGTTACATTATTATTATTATTATTATTATTATTATTATTATTATTTGAGAGAGAATCTCGCTCTGTCACCAGGAGTCAGGCTGGAGTGCAGTGGTGCAATCTCGGCTCACTGCAGCCTCCGCCTCCCAGGTTCAAGCAATTCTCCTGCCTCAGCCTCCAGAGTAGCTGGGACTAGAGGCACGCTCCACCATGCCCAGCTAATTTTTGTATTTTTTTTAGTAGAGACCGGGTTTCACTATGTTGGCCAGGATGGTCTCGATCTCTTGACCTCGTGATCTGCCCACCTCGGCCTCCCAAAGTGTTGGGATTACAGGCGTGAGCCACCGCACCTGGCTGGGTTACATTATTGTTATTAGAATTCCAATTCAATACTTTGATTGAATTTTGTTTCAATATTTGGTTAAACTGAAATCTGTACTTATACTGAATTAAAAGGACAGTAGAAATAATCCAAACCAAATGAGAAAAATAATTTAAATTATACTTTTTTAGTTATATATTATATTTTTTCTTAGTGGTTATTTTAGGAATTAAAATATGCATTCTTAATTTATCACTGTCTACTTAAAACTGTAAATATTACTTCACATACAGTATAAAAGCTGTCAGGGTGTAAATTAACCTATCCACCCATGTTTTGCTAGTGTCATGATTTTTATAAACTACTTGCTACAAACTTCACATTACAAATAAATCATTTTTGCATTAAATATGTAATTTTATTTTAGATAAAATAATAGAAAGAAAATACTGTGTTTTACATCTGCCCGCATATTTCTTATTTTATTTTTATATTTTGAGGCAGAGTCTCTCTATGGCCCACACTGGAGTGAAGTGGTGCAATCTCAGCTCACTGGAAACTCTGCCTCCTGGGTTAAAGAGATTCTTGTGTCCCAGCCTCTCGAGTAGCTGGGATTACAGATGTGTGCCACCACACCTGGCTAATTTTTGTATTTTTAGTAGAGACGGGGTTTCATCATGTTGGCGAACCTGCTCTCAAACTTCCGGCCTCAAGTGATCCACCCCACTTGACATCCCAAAGTGCTGGGATTACAGGCTTCAGTCACCATGCCTGCTGCATCTACCCACATATTTCTATTCTTTTCTGTAGATGTACTTTTCATCTGATATCATTTTCTTTCATTTTGAAAGTGTTTTATGGTACAGGTCTACTGGGAATTAATTTTTTTCAGGTTGTATTTATCTTAAAAGTCTTCAGTTCAAATTCATGTCTTGCTTGATGTAGACTTCTCAGTTAATGAGTCTGAGTCTGTGTGCATGCATGTGCATGTGTGTATGAGTGTGTGCATGCTGATTTTCAGAGTTGTGCATTATTATCTGTACAGGGTTGTTCTAATATAGGTTGTTACAACCCTGTTCAGATAATAATGCACAACTCTGATTTTCAACCTATATAACAATATAGGTTGTTCCAATAATTCTATACTCTTTTTTCATAGAAATCATACTATTTAAATCATACTATCTTAGCACACTATTTAAAAAATATTAATAATTCAAGATAGTGGAAATAAACCTTTATTATTATTTTTCAAATTCGTATACTAAGGTAGTAAAAAGAGAATTAAAAGTACATTTGAAGCAAAAGTATATTTGTAAAAAATATTACATTTACTAAATTATAATCACAATAAATATTGTTTAAATTAATCCTGACACTGGAATTGGTATCCAGTTAACAATAATTCTCATCAATAATTATATTGGCCTAAATTCATTTTATCTTTGCAAAATAAAATTATGGAATTCTAAAAGCAATCATGAGTTGATAGGGAAGGTTGCCAACAGAAAAATATACTTCATAAATGCAAACATGTTTTATTATCAAGTGTCACAATATATCATTTATTTGGTTTAGTCGAATAAAACACATTATCAAAAGTTTCTTTGTATGTATGAAAGAAAATAAAAATGTTATGACAATACAAAATATGGATGATCACTACTATTTATTCATTTTCTCTAGTACCATTGGTATCTGATTCTATAATGCAAACTTTCAAATTAAAATGGATGCTTCACATTTTCTAAAAGCATTCGTTTTGGAGTTTGAAGAGTGTTTACTTGGGAAACAGACTTACAATGTTACACATACTATATCTGCATAATGGATAGATCCCATGAAAATATGTCAAGCTTCACTGGCTGGCTAAAACATATGATAAGGATTAGGGATTTACCATGTGTGAATTTTTTAAGACTAAGTGGTAATAAAACCAGATCATTGTCAGTCAGCCGTTCTGTATTCCAAATGATAAGTGCACAATATATTCATGGTACTGTATTCAGAATTTTAACATAAATAGCACTCTGATAGAGAAGTGTGATAATGTTTGTTGTTTGCCTATTTGTGGTGGTCATGCTTATTAGATTTTGGTCCAAGTGTCTTAAAATGTTGGAATCCAAAAATCAGAAATCATCTTGTCCAGTCTGTGTCTATCCATCACAGATATCATTCTTCAAAATTACCAACTCCCTAGAGAATCTGTTACATCTTAAACAACTAGCAGGAGAAAAGTTCTTTCATAGTACCAAGACGGATCTCTCCTAAATTTCAATTTATTGTTTTTAATTTTATCCCGTTGAATCTTCCCAGATAACCTTTTTTCAGACACTAGCTCAGAGCTCAATACCAGTTTCTACTGTATACCCACTATTTAGATAAATCGTGAGATCACAAGCCTGAAAATATTTCAAAATAGTTTTTTAATTTTACACACACACACACACACAAAACCAAAAACAGATTTTTTAAAAAAATTTTTCCCAGAAACCATGTGCTACTGTAACCTCAGAAGAGGTATGGAAATACATTGCTAAAAAAAAGAAAATGCTGATTACTTTTTAATCTTAAAATTGACCTTCTTGACTTATTTAGCAAAGCAATGATTGCCCAAGGCTTTGTCAGGAGAGAAAAGACTATTATAAATTTTTTGTCTCCTGTCGATGGACACAGAAGCTTGCCAGTTTAACCAGAACTGTTCTCTTTTTCCTTGCTAACTCAACCAATATTGATTTGTTTAGGCATCTGATCAGCACAGGCTCTAGAGAGGTAGGCTCTAGGGAGCGAATCCCCATGGATGTTGGCATTATGGTGATCTTATTTCTCTTCTTGTGAGTGGTTGAAAGATATGTACATGGCTTTGTTCTGGCCAATGGCTATAGGGAGAATTCTTCTGTCTAAAATGTCCTGGGGGTGAAAGTCCTTTCGTTCCCATGCCCTTTCTATTCAGAATTCTGTTATGGGAGTACAGGACACTTCTTGCTGCAGTAGTTAACTTGTACCCAACAGGTGACATGCTTAGGGAAGAGTAGTAATTGTGCCAAGGATGGTAAAACAAAGGGTTAAATGGCCCCGGGAATATAGGACCTCATACAGCCACCTCCAGACATCTTGTTGGATGAAATTATTAATTATCTAGATACTTGAGTCACAGAATCCTCTTCCTTGATGCTGAAAGCAATCCTAACCACTACTGTACTTTTAGCACACCAAAAAACAGACCTGAAGACACAGATATAAGAATTGTATTGAATTTCAAGGACAGAGAAAAAAGAACATATGAAGAATAGGAAGTGGAAAGCCCCAGACTAGATAGTAAAAAGAAATAAAGGAGGGAGAGCTACGGAGGATTCAGGAGGGAGGAATGTGTTCTTATAGTCCCTCCATAGGAAGAGGGAGATGTTAGAAAAATTTAGTACATGTGTGATAGTCAAAACATTCAACAACCAGTATGGCACAGGCACAGCCATCAGTGTGGACTGCCGGTCTTGCACCATGGAGGCTGCTGTATCAGAGTAGCACCAACAACTCCTGGCAGGCTAGCAAGGGGAGAATCAGTTTGCTACTAAGAGCCTGCCCCTCACCCCTACAACACACACACCCAATTTTGTGGCATAGACATGGCTCAAAAATCCCTGCATGCCTCAGAAGGTCACGAGGCCCTGGAGACAGCTGGGGTGAGAGCTAGCTATCTTGCCTGAGTCTGTCAGGGTGCCAGGCAAAGTTACCCCAGTCAAGGGTGATGGAAAAGAGTCCGTGAGAGCTGATGGAAGTCTGGCGAGACTGGATTGTCACCAGACCCTGATTGGGGTGGCCACAAGTTACACTGTCTATCAGCCAGTACTAATGGAACACCCAGTATGGACACACCTCAAAAGCCACTGGCACAGTGAGCCATTCTGACAAGGGAGTATCACAGAAGCCCCTGGGTCTGGAGCTAAGATTCCTCTTGCATAAGGAACCTTCCCTTCCCCTCACTCCTAGGGGTCACGTCGGTTAAGTTTGGGAAGGGTGGGCAGATTTTGAAAGTGGGGCTGCTGCTGTCAAGTCAGAGATTGGGTAATGTAAAGCGGTTATATAAATATAAATATAACCTTATTATATAAATATAAATACAACCCCGTTATATAACCCAAGCTCATAAAAATATAATCTGTATAATTCAAGATAGTTTAAATAAACCTTTATTATTTTTCAATCAATATAAATAATATATAATAATCAATAATAATAATACAACCCAGTCTTATATAAATAAAATCTCATATAAATGCAATTTTGTTTTGAGACAGAGTCTCACTCAGTCTCCCGGCTGGAGTGCAGTGGCATGGTCTCAGCTCACTGCAACCTCCACCTCCCGTTAACCCAATCTTATATACATACAATCTGTATTTATATAAATGAGTTACATAAATATAATATAACTATAACCCCTTTATATTACTCAATCTTATATGATACAATCTGTAACCCCATGTATATATGGGGTTACATAATTTATATGTATCTGTATATAATTTTGAACTTTTATATAAATATATCTATACTAATTTATATAAATCTGTATTTATATAAAGGGGTTATATAAACATAAATATTTATATAATATTTATATAATATAAAAATAATTATACATAAATATATATGTATATTAAGGAGTTATTTATATATAAATATAACCCCTTTATATAATGCAATCTTACATGATACAATCTGTTACCCCAGTTACTGGTTGTATTAGTCTGTTCTCAGGCTGCTATGAAGAAATACCTGAGACTGGGTAATTAATGAAGGAAAGAGGTTACTTGATTCACAGTTCCACATGGCTTGGGATACTTCAGGAAACTTACAATCATGGTGGAAGGCAAAGGGGAAGCAAGGAACGTTCTTCACAAGGCAGTAGGAGAGACAATGAGTGCTGAGTGAAGGGAAAAGCCCATTATAAAACCATCAAACCTCACGAGAACTAACTCACTATCATGAGAAACAGCATGGGGAAACAGCCCTAATGATTCAAGTACCTCCACCTGGTCCCACTCTTAACATGTGGGGATTATTACAATTCAAGATGAGATTTGGGTGGGGACACAGAGCCGAACCATGTCACAGATCCCAGCTGATGGCAGCGCACACCAACCACTTCCCCTCCTCCCTGCCCCAGGGGTGAGACTCTGTGGAAAGCTTAAAGCACTTACAGAAAAACATAGCTCAGGTGAGCTCCGCCTGAGAAGTAGGTTGCTGGGAAGCATTTCTTTTCCAAGTTGCGCTTTCACAAGAAACCTCCACCAGGCACACTGTGCAACAGAGAGTCTGAGCCCAGGTTCTTCTTGGTTACTCTTATTGCTACGGTCTTGGTTTCCCACCATCAATACTTAGAGTTCATTTCTCAAATTAAATACACACTCTAAAATAATCAAGTCTAGATTTTGCATGTGCTCATTAATCATTTTAAAATTTGCTATGTTTTAATTATCTTTAGTTGCTTACTCCCACTATTATTTAATTGAAATTATATTCCACCTATTTTTAAACCAGTTGGAATTATCTTTTTAATTAAACTCCATTTGAAATAGAACAACCAGAGGACTGCCATTAATCCACTAATCCTCCCTGGGGAATTGGGTGGGGTATCAATCAATCTTCAGTCAATTAAAAAATAGAAAAGCTTCCAGATGGCTAAATGAAGCTACAAAACTCAAAGGATTACAGGATTACATATGTATCACAGTAAAAATAAGTAAATTAATCAAACGAGATCATGAATGTGGAGTGTACATTTGTCTGAGCAGCTTAAACAGTGTGGTCCTTTCCCAAAAAGTCTTATAGTATCTTGTATAAGAATATTATAAATTATTCTGGGCCAATGATCAAAAAGAAGATAAACAAGAACAAGTAACCATTTTTTAAATGCTTTAAAAAGATGTTAGACATTTCAATAGTTTATTCATCTAAAGATCACTGGATTGAAAATGTTAAGTGGATTCCATCCATGTAACTGGGGAAAAAAAAAAAGAAAGTGTTGGGTGGAACCGGTACCCCTCTGCTTCCGGTTATGGCAACCTATTTAATAAGAAACATTCCTGGACAATAGCAGTTCAGCATTTCTTAATACAAATCTCCATGGTTATTTGTTTTTTAGTACCGAGAACCTGCCTTGCTCTGCTCCCAGGCTGAGTGCAGTGGCAGGATCTCGGCTCACTGCAGCATTGACTTCCTGGGCTCAAGGTATCCTCCCATCTCAGCCTTCTGAGTAGCTGGGACCGCAGGCATGCATCATCCTGCTCCTTCAAGTTTTGTATTTTTTTGTAGAGATGGGGTTTTGTCATGTTTCCCAGGCTGGTCTCGATCTCCTGGGCTCAAGCCATCCATCCACCTTGTCTACCAAAAGTGCTGGGGTTACAGGTTTGAGCTAACTCGCCCGGCCTAAGAGCCCATTCTTAAACTCTGGGCTCTAAAAGAAGTCTTAGTACCAGACTAAGTATAAAAATAATTTTATAAATTTCATTTTCCCCTTTTGTTTAGATGTAATTCACTGAAACATGACTGATAGACCCCCAAGAAGAAAAGGGCTGCATATTATTTGGGTCAAGAATACTTTACTCACAGGAAGCAAAAACATTCTGAAAGGTTCCAAATGAAAGAAGACATCTGATGGGCAATGTGTGAATCACTGGACTAATCTGATTTTGTTATGCACTTATACCTGTGATTCCTGATGTCAAACTTCACAAGTCCTTTATCCCTTGAATTTTCTTATAACACAACATTGAAAGAGGGAAAGAAGGTGGCCAGTGGATACTTCTCTACACAATCAATGTAGAGGATTGGAAACAAGAAATTACAACTTAGATTTGTAAAATTCGGTCCAAAACAGACATAATCGTATTATCTGCAAACTTAAAGACTAAATATAATCACATAATTGTCTCTTCATATAAGAAAAGTAGATGTATCCCTACAACGATACATAATTACAAACTGTACATCTTAAGAGTAGATACGTTGTGCTCTAATGAAACTTGATATAAAGTAATTTGAATCAACACTGAGCAACCTCCAAGCCTGATACATATTTTCTATATTTCTATCCAGATATTTTAATATTAATATCTTTTAAATTTCTAAGTGCATACATTTTTAAATATTTAAGATAAGTCTTCCATTTGTTGGCTCTTGGGAAGAATATATTTAGAAGAAAAGCTCCCTGCAGCAGAGAGACAGATTTTTTTTCCCATGTATTAGTTATTAGACTGTAATACAATAATGAAGATCTAGGTTGAAGATTGCCTTTTTATTCCTTTAGCCTGCTGAGCATGAAAATGTCTTCATTGTTTCTCAGTAACAATGTAAATACAGCCTGTCTAGATAGAGTTGGCACATTAACCATATCTGGTCATTTGGAGGCAATTGGCCGCATGAACCCAGCAACCTTCCCCAAACATTATCCCAGGCACCACGTTGTACTGAAGTAGGAGCGGAGAGAAGTACATTTCACGTGGCTCATGTGCAGGACAAAGCAGATTCTGTCTCTTTCAGGAAGGTTCAACTGATTCTTCATTTGAAATATCAATTATTACTCTGACAGTATTTTTTTACTTAACTAGTGTTTACATAAAAATTTAGTCACTATCTATACATTCAAACATTTGATTTAAAACACCCAGTGTTTAGAAATCCTTGTTCATATTGATATAAATAATCATGCTTTTTAAATAATAAGGAACAAAATGAGCCTGCATGCTAGTCATCATTATAATCATTACTAAAAAGATGTACTCTCAAAATGTCTTTTACTTAAACCTTCCAATACCTAAAATATTGCTTAACAACACTGACTTGCTATTCCAGGAGAGTAATCAAGATTGAAACAGTATTATAATCAGCTAATGGTGCTGAGAGTGGGTGAAGGAGGGAGGTCAAGGAATGCCCCAGATGTAGATGATGAGAATCAGGTCTCTGCATAAGGGGAGGGTGATGGATAGGTGAGAGTTGGTGTGGGTGGGTGTGGGTGGGGGGTGCCGTTGCAAACAAAGGAAGAAACAGGGATATAGGTCCAGAAATGGAGGTGGGAGTTGAGTGGCAGCAGAAACTCGGGAGCTCCCTACAATTATTTCTGGAGCTTAAAGCAGGAGGTATAATGCATTAGAGGGTTAAGAAGGGCAGCTGCAAGCAGGAAGGAGATAATGGGGGAAGAAACTGGGGGAGACTTGAGGAAATACTAGGTAACATTGGTAGCAATAATAGTTGTTTGGATGTAGGCCAGTGATGGAGAAAGAGTAGGACAATCCAAGCCTCTTGGAGCCAGGAGAAGATTTGTTAGGTTTGGACATTGATTTCTGATTCAGACTTGTCACTTATGAGAGCTGAGGGTGTGGCTGGGGTACTATTTGGAAGAGAAGTGCCCAGTTACTTAGGTAGGAAGATATTCATATGTATTCATGCTGCAGCACTCAAATGTGCTACTTGAAACATTTGTTATGGCTTCTTTTCCAAGTCTTCCATTTAATAGCAAAAAATCCTGGATTTATCATAGGGAATCTGTAACTCAGTCCATGAACATGGGACGGTATAGCATTTGAAATTAAATTGAGAAATAGATCACATTTTCCAAAAATGCTAGGCATAAAAAAAAAAAAAAAACACAATCCAGGAAACTCAACAAGCCTATTCTGAGCTGTCATTATTCTTATTTATTTATTTTTTTAAATTATGTTTAAGTTCTGGGGTACATGTACAGAACTTGCAGATTTGTTACACATGCCATGGTGGTTTGCTGTTCCTATCAACCTGTGATCTACATTGGGTATTTCTCCTAATGCTATCCCTCCTCTAGGCCCCTACCCCTGACAGGCCCAAGTGTGTGATGTTCCCCTCCCTGTGTCCATGTGCTCTCATTGTTCAACTCCCACTTATGAGCGAGAACATGTTTGGTTTTCTGTTCCTATATAGTTTGCTGAGAATGATGGTTTCCAGCATCATCCATGTCCTGCAAAGGACATGAACTCATCCTTTTTGATGGCTGCATAGTATTCCATAGTGTATATGTGCCACATTTTCTTTATCTAGTCTATCATTGAGGGGCACTTGGATTGGTACCAAGTCTTTGCTATTGTGAACAGTGCTGCAATAAACTTTCTAGTTCTAGATCATTGAGGAATCACCACACTGTCTTCCACAATGGAACTAATTTACACTCCCACAAATAGTTTAAAAGCATTCTTATTTCTCCACATCCTCTCCAGCATCTGTTGTTTTCTGACTTTTTAATGATCACCATTCTAACTGGCATGAGATGGTATCTCATTGTGGTTTTGATTTGCATTTCTCTAATGACCAGTGATGATGAGCTTTTTAAAAACATGTTTGTTGGCTGCATAAATGTCTTCTTTTGAGAAGTGTCTGTTCATATTGTTCAAAACCTTTGCCCACTTTTTGATGGGGTTGTTTGCTTTTTCTTGTAAATTTGTTTAAGTTCTTTGTAGATAGTTCTTCTTACTACGCTCTATGCTGGTCTTCATACTTGGCAATCAGTGGGCCCAGGCAGGGAGCTGATACATGACACTGCATCCTACCTCTGCCTCCTTGCGGTCAATGTCTCAACACAGTTAAGCTGCAGAGAGGATGAAGTTCTACATTAGCACTTTATAAATTCTGGGAGACTTCACTGATATTGCCCATGATGTGTTACTGGGAACTCACAGTACCAGGTGCCATTTTCTCTTGATAAAAAACCAAGCTCAATGGTATTTTCTCCAGATAATCTCTTTCCAGAACAGATTTATTTTATGATTATTTCTTTAGTATCTCACCTTATATGTACTGTTATCCTTTGCTCTATTGATCAAGTGGAATTGGTAGCAATAGGTGTTCAATCTTTCATAAAAATCTTGCCAGTTTAAAATGTGAAAACACTGTGAGGATTTTAAAGATATAGTGGAGGGTACTGTTTAATATAGTAATAATGGTAAACATATAAAGGCAACCTCTTCAAGACCTGGAAATATTTTTGTCAAATGAAATTTTGCTTAATCTATTGCCATTATTCATCAATTGAACTCAGTTTTTAAAAGAATGAAGTTGTCTGTGTCTTTCTTGATTTATTCATTTATTCATCTAGCACATACTTATTAAGCACTTACTATGTGTTTTTGCAAATGTCAGGTAATAGGAACATAATGAACAAAAGAAACAAAATCTTTGCTTTGACAGAACTTACCTCTTAGTGAGGGAACACAGACCATGTTAATATAAAAGTAAGATTTGTGGGTGTTTACTAATCGTCATTACACACCACTAATACATGTTTTTGTTGCTTTATATCAAAGGAAATAGTACTTATTATTAAACAATTAGACAAAATTCAACAACCTTCTTGGTACAGTTCAATTTTATTATATTTATATATTTTTTAATTGGATGCAAACAATTTATTTCCTTTCAATCTAAAAATATTGATTAAAAGCCATCCCTTTATCATAAACATGTTTGAAAGAGTATTAGCATAACTGGTCCATTTTTTATTGTCTTACTTTAAAAATAAATCAACTGAAGCTTGGAGATCTTATGTGACTTCTCCAAGGATGACAGATGATATCAGTGATAGAACAAAATCCAGTATTTTAAGGAAGTGATTCTGAGATATTGACAATTATTACACTATAGTGTGGAACAAGACTAGAATTGAACTTGATTTATTTTCATATTTAAAAAAGTCCCATGAATTAAAATGTGTGAAGTGGCTTAAAATCATACATTTGTTGAATTGAATGAGAAAGGTGAAATTAGACGAAAATATTCATGAACTATATCTCAGCATTGTTCCATAGAGGCCATATCTTGTCCCTCGATGTACATTATTGTTTTTAAATTTTAGAGTATCATTAAGTCACTCCTTAATGACTATTTTAAGGGACACTTATTTTTATACAAAGGTATAAAAATAAAATCCGAGGTATCTGACCTATACCTTTACGCTTACTAAATAAGACACTCTTTTGCACCTCTCTAGGCCACTGATCCTGAGCTCACGTCTCCATGGCGGCATGAGTCATTGCTTTTTAGCTCACATTCTCTGAGCAAGACCAGAGAAATCGATATCTCTCACAAGGTTGTAGACGTCCTGGAAACCGATTAGTCATTAACCTACTCTTACTCCTCTCAGGGCTCATGGAAAGCGTTCCAGCATGTCAGTAGATTTTGAAAGATTACTAGGAGAAACTTCGCCATGGCAGTGGGCATCTGTGAAGGGTCTGTTCTGACATACCAGGACCATCTTCGCACATTTTAAGGGCCAAAAATCTCAGTAACTCACCCCAAATCAGATCTTTCAGATGATTTTTTGAAATATTAATTCCGGTATTGTCCCTGAAAACCTAATTTACAAGTAAGCCAAATAAGTAGGGTCTTTCAAAGACATGTAGGGATCATTCAGCACTAGATGGACAAGAAAATGAATATATTAACGTTATGATCAGCACCATTCTGTTGATGCTTTGGAAACTGAACCGCAAAGAAGTACTTAAATGAACTGTAAGAGTTAATTTGACTTCTAAGAGCCATAAACTGGCTTGGGTTGGGTGAATTCTGTATTCCCAGACTCTGGTTCAATAAAAATGTAAATGTTATCTGGGTACACAAAGCATATTTCATGGTGATAATGAATCTGTTGACATACCGTTCATACTTTATTATATAAATTTTAGTAATGTATTTGCCAGAGAGGAAAATGAATACACAGGGAAAGACCGTGCTCAGCTCTACAATCTGCCCTGGGTTGGCTGGCACATGTCCGCTTCTGTCCTTGGTGTAGTTGGCTGGGCTGCCTTGATTTAATCAATCAGAGCCTTGTGGACGTTGAGAGGAACATGACAGCGTCATTGACTGAGCTAATCTAACTGGATTTGAAATAGGAGCTAGAAGATGGGCTATTTTTAACGCAAAACCCACTGATGCATAAAACTATCCTGCAGCGTGACTGCTTAGATTTATAATCGATTGAGTGTGTCTTAGTGTGTATGTAGTCCATGGGAGGTGACCAGATTAGGAGGGGATAGGTGGCTTGAGTTCCCAGGCAGAGGAGGCCTTGTCCTTTGACTGGCCTGCCATAGGCTCTGTCTGCAGGCCCAGACTGGAGTGCTGCTTAATGTGACCAGCTAGCAGGATGGGCTCTCCAATATACAGAGCCCTGGGCAAAATGGACATGCAGAACACTTTGATCAAACATTTTTAAGAATTGAAGGGTGGTGACAGCAGAACCTTAAACCAGCTGCACAAGTCACAGACCCAGAAAGTCAGCTTTGCTTGCGGGGTTACGAGGATAGACGGCTGCCCTCTAGCGTTACAGGAAAAAACAAATTCTGCTTCCTGATGCTTTTTATCTTTTCTCCCTCCGGCCCAGTTAGAGATTCCCCAGTAGATTTCTTTTTACCACAAATAAATTGCTACAGAGTAAATATATGGGAGAACCCCTTGTTCTCCACGTCTTACCCTTGGAGTAGCAGCCCTGAGGCACAAAAATGAACCAGAGGACTCCTTGGGGTCCCTTTAGTTGCAAGAGTCCATATTTCATGCTCCTGGCTTTGTACTAAAGGACATTTTTCATTGTACTTCATATGGCTTGTGAGTTATTGTTTTGTTTCTTTTTTCTTTTTTTTTTTTCTTTTTAAAATAGAAACTGTTGTGGGGAACTTTTTAAAAGGCATAATTAGTGCAATTGATTCCAAAACATGAATACAGCAACTGTAATGATCGTACTGTCTCACTTTTTTTGTATTAAACATAATGACAGAAGGCCCCATAAAAATAAGCATCGAAACAAAACAAAGATCTAGCAAAGCCTTAGAGAAGCCCTGACATATTCTTGATTTTAATATTATTTTCCTTCTAAGTCCTGTGTCTATGATGATGAGACTTAAATTGTAGTCTTTAGGAAAAAAGGAGGGGTAGGAATGTTGATTTTCGTTCCTGTTTCACTTTTTGTAGCCCTACCTTTCAAAGTAAATTGGAAACTATTACAAGGTTCCCAGGGTCCCTGTCTTCCCCCCCATCCCACACCCTGCCTCCATCATTCAGCACATGGTAGGCACAAAATGTTTGTTGAGTGAGTTAATGAAAGGATGAATGAATTTAAAAAGCTCTAAAGGATCAAGAACAAAATAATCTCCATGCCATTATATTGTAACAAAATTTCTAAAAAGTCTTAAGACTCCCTTTACCAAACAGAGAACATATATATGATATAGATACTGGATATTCAAAAGGGTCCACTTCCCCACTCAGAAGAAGGAGACTGTAATTAAGCATTTCCTTTTTCTCACAAGTTTTTCAGCTGTTTTTTCATAAACCTAAATTACAGATTATTTACTTTTTTTTCCTTCTTGAGTGGGTGAAGGCAAACATTTATCAATACAAGGGGTGGAGAAGAAGCAAGGATTGGAGAGAAGATGAATCATTAGTCGGTTGCTAGCACAGGAAAGGACTGGAAATGTGCAACTCTGCCCACCCGAGAAAGACCAAGCACACAGCAGGAGGAAGAGAGAACCAACACAATAGAAACCGTGTCCAGCTTCCCACTCAACCGTGTTTCCTTGGAGGGGATTGGGCTGTGGATATTTATACCACGGACTCATCAGTGTGGTCTGTCATTGAAGCTTGCTCTCAGAACCTTCAAAAACCTAAAATCTGGGAGTATCGTAATCACATCCTCAGGTCCATAGCAAAGCATACAGCCCAGTGAGGATTGGTGGGAGGGTCTGAAGTTGAAATTACCTGTGTTACAGTCACAGGAGGGCGTTGGAGTGGAGGGCAGGCAGGACAGGGTGGGGGCGGCAGTCCATAAACTCTGCAGGGAAGAGAAGAGAATGTCTTTCTGTTGCTAGGGCAGGGTGACCCGCGGTGGAAGGTGAGCCTTGGGACCTACAGGAGGCTCCAGGGGGACCCCCTCCCACCCATCGCCTCCTCCTCTCCCACCCATTGTCTCCTTCCCCACTCCTTCTTCCCAGGTCTCCAGAAGGAGGGAAGTCCAGGGACCAGGGAACCTGCTGGGGCTGGACCTGATGTCCTAGACATGGCCCTGAGTCCAGTCTCCCCGGCTGCCTCCCGTCTCTATGAGATCTGCAGGTGAGCTGTGCAGCTCCCAAACCCTCACCGTTAGGCCCCGTGGGCACTGGCTGTTGCTAAAATGAAAACCTCTGGGAGGATCCCGCCTGGGCCTCCGTGCCTGGCCTGGGCCTGTGCTCACAGTAATACAGCTACTCACCTTACATGCCCTCTGCCCGCGAGGGGGACACGACAGATCGGGTGGCGGGGCAGTGGGGCCATTCGAGAAGGTTCTGAGGTCTTAGGTGATGACAAAGGCCGAGTCCTGAGAGCTGGTCATCTCCTAGAAGAGATAAAAAGTGCATGGAACAGCCCTTTGGGCTGCCCGCTGGTGGCAGGAGAAGGGAGGGCCAGGTGCTTTGGATTCCGTAGGGAGACGCTTTGGGGAGGAACTGGGATTTGGGGGCTCGTTGGACCGGACCACACTCGAATAGGAGAAAACCTCCAGAAGGGAGGATTCCTTTGGAAGTCAGCGGTGAATCCCCCTTCGGCCTCCAGGGCGAGGGCTAGTGGCCTCCGCTCCCACGCGTGTCGGGAGGGGACACTGTCCCTGATGACATCAGCCCCTACAGGCTCCTTCCAGGTCTCTAGCGCCTCCTGCGTGCAGCCCCCCGAGGTGACAGCTAGGGAGCTGCTACCAGACCCGACCCGCCCGCCCCCGTGCCCAGCCGCTCTCCCTGAGCGCCCCTTGCCGCCATCCCTGCTCCGCAGAGGGGCCTGGCGAGGACGACGACCAGCCACGGGGCACCTCTGTGAGCCTGTGATAATATGATAGGCCCGTCCGGCGCCTCCTAAGCATCCCTGTGGCTGAGCGTGCGGGGCGCGAGGGAGGCTGCCCTCCCCCAAGCCGCGAGGGGGCTCCGCGTGCAGCCGCTGCCGCTGCCGCTTCCTTCGATAGCGCGCGGGTCTCCAGTCCAGGGTCTCCCGCGTTTCTGCGCCCGGCCGCCCTCACAGGGAGCCCTGGCCTCTCCGAAAGTGGAGAGGATGGGGGAGCCCCCAACCCTGCTGCGCGGCGGGGAGACCGGGCTGGACGACAAACCCCTGCACAGCGTGGGGAGGCGGGAAGGGTGGTAGGTCCCCTCCAGCGCCCCAAGAGAGTGAAAAGGGGGGTGTCTCCTGGGTCCCCTGACACGCGCACTTTAGGAGGGACCCCCGGATCCTCTGACCCCGGCTGCGCTCTGTGACTGTGGAGGAGGGTGGGAGCAGCCCCCGCAGCCCACTAAGGGGTTGGGGGAACGGGAGTGTGGCAGCGTCCCTGCCCGCGGCCTGCTGCCCTTGAGGTGGCGGAGGGGAGCTCCGGAGCCTCGCAGTGCTCCCAGGCAGGTGGGGCGGGGGCGGGGGCGGGGGTGGCACTCCTTCCCTCCACCCCGGGGCTGCGTTCTCACTCCGTAGCGGGGAGGGCTGTCCCTCCTACCCCACCCACGCCGCACTCGGGATAGGGCCGAGGAGGGGGACGACCCAGTGGCTGAGTGTGGGAGGGAGGAGGGCGAGGACGACACCGGGCCGTGGCACAGACCGAGCCCCGCAACCCGCCACTCCCCCCGTCGTCCCGCCCCCGGCCGTCGGGTGGGGGCCAACACCGCCCCTGCGCGGAGGCCGGCGGCGCACGGGGCGGGGAGCGGCGGGCGGAGGGCCCCGTGGAACCCGCCCCCTCCCGCGCGGTGGCTGTGGCGGCGGCGGCGCCGGGAGCTGCCCCCGAGGCCGCCGCCCGGCCCCCCGCCCGCGCGTCAGCGCGCCCAGCCCGGGGCGCCGAGCTCCGCCCGCGCCGGAGGCCCCAGCGCGCAGCTCCCGGAGCCCGCAGCCGGGCCGGCCCAGGCGGCGCGCCGGTGGGACGCGGGCAGCCGCGGCGAGCGGCGCTGCCCCGGCCGGGCGCGCACGGCGGGCGCCCTGCTAGCCGCCCCGATGTGGCAGGAGGCGATGCGGCGCCGCCGCTACCTGCGGGACCGCGCCGAGGAGGCGGCGGGCGGCGGAGACGGGCTGCCGCGGTCCCGGGACTGGCTCTACGAGTCCTACTACTGCATGAGCCAGCAGCACCCGCTCATCGTCTTCCTGCTGCTCATCGTCATGGGCGCCTGCCTCGCCCTGCTCGCCGTCTTCTTCGCGCTCGGGCTGGTGAGTGGCCTCCCCGCGGGTCCAGCGCCGCGCCTTCCCCTGCCCGGAGAGGACCCCGGCCCGCCGAGCCGCGTCTCGCTCGGGGCTGCCCCCTGGCCCGCGGCTCCCCCTCGGCCTGGGGCTCCCCCCTCCTCCTGCCGGCTCGCGGCCCGGTGGGCTCTGGCAAGGGCTGCGGGTGAGGTAAAAGTTTCCTTGGAAGGCTCTTCCCAAAATAAAGTTGTCGAGGTGTTCACCAGGTGGACGGGCAGGGCGTGTGCTTTGTGCATCTTTGCGCATCGGCTGGCAAACTCTGCGCTTTCTGCCGGGCGCCGCTGCCCACAGCGCTCGAATGGGTCTCCGGGAATCAGCCCCGGGCTTCCTGGGCGAGTCACTGTCTCCTGCCCGATTCCACTGGCACAGCCCCGGAGCTGGCGTTTTAGTTTGGATTGGGCATTATTCAACTCTGCAAAAAGCCAGCCTTGGAAAAGTAATTAATGACACGGAAAATGAAGAAGAAAAATTAAGTATACATCTTGCCTTTAAATCTGTGTACATTTAGCCCTTTAGCCCGATAGACAGAAAGTGATGGAGTGTTGACTTGTGAATCTTTCATCTCAGAGTCTACAGTTAAGCATTTGGGATGGACGGTTGCTTTCCTGTTCCTAGAGAAGTAACGCGTTTAGGGTTTTGGACAGGCTATTAAAGTGGATTTCATCTCTAGGAGTATAATGCAGCTCAACAGCTGATGTCAGTTTTGCCAGTTTATGTTTTTCAAGCAGAAATCCTTGGCTTGCTCCCTTGAACAGTGAGGGGAAATCTGTAGATGGCGGTAACTTCCTGTTACTGATCTCTGAGTGCGTGGTTCAAACTTTTGCTCTGCCTGTGATATGCATGTGCAGATTTGGTGCGAGGCATCGATTATCCAGTGAGTTTTTTTTTTTTTTTGTCAGTAGTTGTTCTGGGAATGTCTCCACTGGCTGATATTTTTTGAGCTTAGAATATAAATATGTGCCTATATTTATATGTGTCCACCACCAAAGAAGTGAATTTTGCTTATATTTCACCGCATAAAATAGCTGTCCTTGGTATTTGGCAATTTGTTTCGGATATCCGGAGCCAGATGGTGTTCAGATGTTATGCATGGGAAGAATTGTTACCATCATGTTTTTTTTAAAAAAAAAAATTCCCCACACTACTCAGTGGTAGCTGCCTACTGATTGAGTTCAATGAGGTAAGAATAGAAAATAGATTGTAGGAGGCCATGAAGTCACAGATCACACACTGGCTCTTATACTATCAAACCTAGAGCAGAGAGTAACTTTTGATCCCTGTAGTCTAGATACGCGTCCAGAGCAGCCCTGACTCTCTTCACGTGTAACCAGCCTTCTATGCTCTCTGGAATGGCATTTTTATCTCTCTTTACTACTTTTAGGAACAAAACGGACTTGGGGAGAAACTTCTGCTCAGTCTCATGGGCAAGCAGGATCTCCAAAGACATCTACTTACTGTTTTTTACTTGCCAAGAAAAAACAGAAACATCAGAGTTTTCCTTTGGAAATCTGCTCTGCTGGGCCATTTCTGCTTGTGATTCTCTTAAATCTGTAATTCAAACCTTCTCTGGCTTGTTCTCTTCTAAATGGAAAGGAGCAGGTGATGACCTATTTATAGCAGCATTAATATATTTAAAGACAAGTGTGAAGTTCATGCTTCCCCTGCACACACCACTTTGTTTTCTGTGATAGAGAATTCTAATTTCTTAAACTTCATTGAGATTCTTGAATGGGTCACTCAGATTTAGCATTATTGCGCTTAAAGCACCCTTCTTTGAATTGTCTCTGTTCTTTATATTTGTGTTTCTATATTCAATTTCTTTATGTCCCATTTTGCTTGGTGCATCTGTGGAAGTGGTAGCCTTTTAAAAATGTTTTCCAAGCATCTTTACTTTTCCTTGATAAATCAGTCATTTGCATGCTCCTCTTGCTTTCAGCTGAATCATTTTAAGTACAAAGTGGGCAATTCTCACAGCATGAGAATGAAATGAATCCTGTTCTTGGCTGTACCTAATTCATGGTCTCATGTCTACTATGTGAACCCTTCAAAGAGACAAGCTGTTCAGAAATGTCCCAGAATCAGGGAGGGTAACCCAGTCTGGTAGAAAAGCCACCTTCAGGCAGAGACCAGCTGCAGGACCAAGTCAGAAGGAGCTATCTATGCCTAGGAGAAATGTACCCTGTGATCTGAAACTGGACCCGAGTTGGGACTGGAATGGTTCTGGGCTCCCACCAGCCTGTTTCTATTTTGATTTTGGTAGCACCATAACCAACATCTCTGCTTTCCAAAAAATGTTCTCCATCCAGATAGTCAAGGATTGCTGGAGTAGGGACATTTGAAGATAGAATAGTGCTAAGGTAGAGCCGTGTTCATGTGATTAGAGATGAGTTCATTTCTCTGGCTGGCAGAGCTTGGCTTCAGATAGGTCGACCTCGGGAGGTGGGAATGGCTGCCCTGGGGCCCTGCCGAGGTTTCCACGCTGGAGCACTTTAGTTGAATAGCTGGGCTGTCATGCAATTCAGGAGCTAAGCAGATCTATTTTTTGCTGCCTAAATTCTTGGACAGATTCCTTTTTTTCCCCCGAATCTGCCTGATTTTGATTTCCATTAGACTTTCATCAGTTCTTATAGAAGTTTGGCAATTTTCTTAAAGCACATCCCTGGCCTCCTAGAACATTTGGATTACAAAATGATCTTAGCATAATGCAAGTACAGAGAGATTTTTTGCTGTGTGTAATTGCCTTTATAAAGATGATTTGGAATACATACTAAAAAGAAAAAAGCAAGCTTCTTCGTTTTGATTTAGTATGTCTCTAATTGACATTGTTCACAAAGTGATTTCATTTAATTTCAACCTTTGGTCAATCCATAATTTCACTTTATTGGTCCTAAAATTAAAGTAATCCTCAAATTTTTATATATTATAAACATAAATCTTGAATTGAAACTTCAATCTTGCTTAAACTATTAAATACATTTAATCCCATATTTATGAAGAATTATTTGAAGACATGAAACTCAGTAAATAGAACATTTGATGGCATATCTTGAATTTAAATGTTCTGCTTAATAATATGAGTAATAAGTTCTGCTGTTTATCATGGAGAGTATTAATGAAAAATCTGATTTATAATTTTTTCACCATCAGTTTGAGTGCCTACCAAGTGCCAGGAATGGCAATAGTGCTGGGCATGGTGAACAAAATAAACTTGACCCCTGGTATCAGAAAACTTAGAACTAGTGAAATGAAATTTTAAGTCATAAGTCTTATCATGTCACTTGTTTTTTTCTTTTTTTTCTCTCTCTCTTTCTACTTTGTTTTCTGGAACTCATTTTTATTACTGAATGCATGAAAACTCTTTTTCAGAATTTAATACTCTCATTTATTATATCCAGTATCAGCCAGCTGTTTTCAAAATTTGCCTGTCAGTGTTAGGAAAGGTTGACATTTTTTTTTTAATTTTGTCAGAATACCAGCTGGCTCTAGCCAGGTTTGTTTTGGCTAAAATTTATGATTAGGAATAGTCAGTATTTCAATATAAATGAAAAAATTGTATTCTATAATTTTAAGTAGTCAGATACAGAAATAAAGTAGATTTTTTTTAGTATGATACTGAAATAAGAGTATCCACTATTATTAACTACAAATAGGTAATATGTGTGACTGCAAATACGACCCACCTTCTTTCTTTTTTGGTGATGTAATGAGCTAGATATTTAAAAAAGAAGTACTTTTTATTATGATTTAATTTTCCAGCGTCAGATATTTTTTTGAAGGGCAGATATATCAGAGAGTTTCTTTTATCTGTACATCAAGAAAGTATCGTATTCTTCTAAAACAAATTAACAGACCCGATCATTTGTTGAGGACAACCAACTTTATTATTCCATACAATCTTTCAGTACCCCCAATAGGTGGAAGAATCACTTCCTTCCTTGAGGGTGGAAGGCTGGGAGGGCAGACAAATGTGCCCAACATCCCCACTAAGGAGCAGGAAATTCTGTGAATGCTTTCTCTACTTTCATCATTCTGAGGGTGGAAGGGAATAGAGCATGTTCTTAGGTATTGGAGTAAAGGTAGCTAAAGATACATCTGTTTATGCATTTCTATACACGGAGGAAACGTTACTCTGCAGGTGCTTGTAATTTACAACCAGTAATTCACTAAGTCATTTTAGTTATAATTTACTTGTGGTATAACAAAAGCCAAGGAAAAACTGTAATTTTCTGCAGGAAAGATGGTTACAATTTAGAGGCCTAGCAAGAAAGGATTTGGAAGCATCCTTTGGATATTGAAATGTATGATTAAATATATACATGGCACCTTGCTTTCCCATTTTAAAAGGACAGTTGCGTGAAGTGGTTGAGAGCATCTGTCTGTGTGGTAATTGTGGCTTTGTCCATTTCCACTGTGACCTTGGGAAAACTGTTTAATCTAGTTCGTTTATAAAATGGCATGATACCTGCCTTGTAAGCTGACGGTCTCAATGAGTACATGTAAAGCCCTTAAACCAATGCCCGGCATAAAGTAAGCCTCCAGGAACTGTTAGCTGTTCCAAGGTCTTTGTAGTAGCATTTTCACTGTTACTGTGAAAGAATACTGTAGTCACATTGCATTAGAGCCAGAAAGGTGCCCATTCTACAGATGACAAAACTGAGACCCAGAGAGGTGAACTCATTTCTTCAAGGTCATGCAACTGCATTGCAACACCATCACAGGGTCACAGGGCATTTGACTTTCCCTGGGTGATTTTGCTAGTGAACATTGCAGGTCTAGAATTCCCAGCTCTGGTCTTAGCAAAATAGCAACTTGCTGAAATTTCTTACTGATATGAACAGCCTCAATCTTCATTCTGTGTAATGGGGTTACTTTTCAATGTTTTTCTCTTTTAGAGTTATAGGAATTCAGTAGAGATGCTTCCTCACAATTAATTCACTGACTTGCTGGCATTATTTATTTTCATTATGCCTAATGCCCCCAGCGTCTTCTCCATCAAGTGGAGCCTCTCCTGTGGCTCTGTTTTGTTGTCTGAGAAGTCCTGGCATATGCATCATTGGTGTAAGAGTCATTCCTGTTAAGCCATGATTCTTACTGATAAATTAAAACCATATATTCTGCTAAAAATGGAACAACACTGTTACAGCTGTTATATTCCTGTGTTGAAGGTGTTTTGTGTGTGATATATTTCATTAGAAATTGTTAGTGACAGGAGAGTCCGAGCTGAATATTATACATACTCCAGTGGTATATGGGTTCTTCCTGCCACTTGATGTTGACATTGAGACAATTCTCAATGTCTCATGGAACCCAACTTATTTCTTCCTTCATTGAGTATTTAGAGCACCTGGGTTGGGGGGGAAGCACTGTGATTGACATCACCCTGGATAGCATTCCACCCTGAACTGGCTCACCCCTCGCATGTTGACATGATCCCTTACTGCTCTAGGGCAAGCTGTTATCATTTTCATGATCATATCTAAGGGCCACAAGAGCTAAGGGCATTCACCTCTGACCCTCTTCACTTTCTGGATCTTCCTGAGTGACTCCCGTCATCTGAAAGTCTCTTCCACATCTCCGTGCCTTATTTCCAAACCTTTAGGAGGACAGAAAAGGATTATTAAGTTAGCTCATGGGTTTGGTCCATTTGACAAAATTAAGCCTATGCTAATTCTTCAGTCCTTTTTTGGTATAAGAATGAGATTAAAAAAATCACAAGGAAGAGGATGAAAAGAGGGTTAGGAGAAGACCACATTTGTCCAATGGGTTTTGGCAATGTTAGAAATAATTCTTTTGATTCCCTCTTTTTGTTTCTGCTTGTACTTCCATCTCCAGGAGCCAGATGCAGGTGAGAGTGGGATAGACACAGTGAGTAAAACCTCAACCCAAACAACCATTGTGGGCAGCTTTACCAGCTAGTTTTCTGACTCTGCCCAGAGTTCTAGAACGACTGCCAAGGCAAAGAGATTGAAAACACAGACCTGACTGTGGCTCATAAAGATGTGTAAGGCAGATTGTATCTCAGAGTTAAACCAAGTCAATTCTGAAAAGCTTGGTGCTTGAAATAGGAAAGTTCAATTATAGGGCAATTAAAATATATGGAGTAAATAATTCATTGCATTTGAAACATACAGACAGAAAGTATAATACAATAGTTTCCTTTTAAAAGATTGAAATTCTGGAGATTTCTCAAGATGGTCATTATTTTCTGTGAGAGTCTTGTGAATAAATCAGGTCTCGAAGATCGTCACCCCCTAGAAAGTTCCTGGTAGAAAAGATGGCAAGTCAGCACTATTGTAACAGGAGCTCTGACTGCAAGATCTTGGAATTATGAATTCTACCCATTTATTTCAATGTTCTTTGCCATCTGTCAGACATAATGATGCTGGGGTATTGCAGCTAAGACAGTCCAGAGCTCAAAGGGACTGGTTTTTATTCCTGTGTGCTTACTCCCAACACTGAATTGTTTTATCTGTGTGTATATGTGTGTGTGTGTGTGTTTAGTGTCCTGTGTTATTTTTTAGCTATATATAGAAAAAAAGAGCAAATAAGATATCAAGTTACTACTATTACATGGATATTATAAAATAAATAAAATTTTAGACTAGTCCATTACTAGAATGAATTAAAGTTATTAATGCTAATATTTAAATCAGGAGATCAGGTTAATGTGAACAGAACAGATAATGAAGAAATGTTAGCATAGTTCAGACATGTGGCCAACCTAATGTCTAACTCTTTCCCATCATTGACTTGCAGTGAATTGCACAACCTCTGTGCTCTTTGCAATTGAATTTTAGGTGCATAAAATAGAACTACTCATTTCATTAATTTGATTAATATTTGATTCTCAGGCATAATCCTCATTGATCTCTATGTGGCTCAATTATAGTAAAGTAAATATTCATGAATCCATTCTAAACTAGATTATCTCTAATAGCATATTTCTTTCTATATGCTCAACTCATTCCATTCTACTTTCTATCCTCAAATGTAAACTTCATATTGAAATTGGGTTTTATCATTCTCTTGTCTTTTTGTTCATTTTATTATGTATAGATACATATACATAAATGATACGTATGTGTGGTGTGTTGTAGAAATTGAGATCCATTTGCCTATTTTTTCTCTTGAGAAGGATCAATTACCATTGATCCATTTCAGTTACTTTCTTCACATCTGTCATATATCAAAATCTGTATACGGTTGGTTGGTTATGCACTCTTCTGCCCCCTTGACTAAATTTTTGTTTTGTCTTGTTTTTATCCTTTCAATACCACAGGCACACACACAATTACTAAAGCTCCATAATAAGCATTTATATTGGGCAGGGTAAGTACCATATTATTCAACTCCTTTAAAAATACCTTGGTTAATCTTGACATTTTGTTTCTCCATAAAAGTTTACAATCAACTTACACCAATTTCCAGATGAAAGCCCTTTTGCGATTTTTTTTAAGTGCATGTTGAATCTATCGATTCATTGCTGAGAATTGATATTTTATGATATTAAATGCTGCTATCCCTATCACAGATCATCTCTGCATTCATTTGGTGCTTCAGTACAGTTTTATAATTTTCTATATGCTGTTCTTGCTCTTTAATTAAAACTTTTATTTTGCAGTTTATTGCTTACTGTAAATGATGTTCTTCAAATAATGATTTCTATTATTTTGTTGCTAGTGTAAAGTAATACAATTGAATTCTGGATATTGATCTTATATCCAGGCAACTTGCTACTGTATCCTATTTACTACCTAGTAACTGGGCTACAGATACTTTCAGGTGTCCCATATAGAAAATCATATTATGGGCAAATAAGGAGAGTTTTATTTCCTTTTTTCCAGTACCAAGACATTTAGTTTTTTTTCTTGTTTTATTACACTGGCTAGGAACTCTAAAATGATATTGACAGAATTGTTGATTATGGGGACCATTGCTCTTTTTTGAATTTTACGAGGAATTCATACTTTATTTAAGATGCCTTTGGTGGTATGTTTTTGTAGACATCCTTTGAGATTCCTTTTTATTCTAATTTATGAAAGTTTAAATGTGAGACAATCATTTTGGTCATCATTTTGCTTTTTATGGCTGTTTTAAAATCTGTTAATTTACTAAATAATAATTATAGATTTTTCAATGTTAAACAAATTTCATATTCCTGAGATAAACTCAGTTTTCATGATATCCCTTACAAAAGGCTAAATGTGATGTGCTAATATTTAATTTAAAAGTTTTACAAACATGTTCTTGGGTGAAATGAGTTTGGAATATTTATTTGTTAAACTACCATTTTTTAAAAAATTAAACTTTGGCTAATCTTATAAAATGAGTCTGGAAGTATGCCTTCTTTTCTGATTTTCTGAAAAAGTTTTCACTACATTGGAAAGAGTTGATAGGATTTACTTAGAAAACCACATGGGCTTGTTGATTTCTTTGTAGGGAGATTCTGAAACTTCTGCTTCAGTATCTTTCATAGTAGTAAGACTGTCTAGTATTTCTAATTTTATTTCTTGGGCCAGTTTCAATAAGATATTTTTCTAGGAATTTTTGCATTTCATCCAAATTCTCTAATTTAACTGCATGCTCATTTTGGTAATAATGTTCTCCTTTTGATGTTTTACATAGGCTTTATTTTTTATTTTTATTTATAATATTGTCTTTATATGCCTTCTTGTATAATCTCACCAGATGTCTTCTTTTTCACTTTTTCAAGAAGTCCTATTTGTGAATGACAGTAAGCTCAGAATCTGGGATCTCTCAAGGCAGGGCACTCTTTTGTCCTAGGGGACCAATAAAAGGTGTTTTCTCCGTCAAGCCTGGGTGTGGCTTCTCTGATCTGGAGACCTCTTCTCTGCCATAGGTACTATACTATGCTATACTTCTTTCCTGTAGAGAAGCCTTCTTTACTTACCTATGGCAGAAAGGTGGTGGGAAGGTCCATGGGCATCTGTTGCTTCTGTGTAGCCTCTGCTTCTGTGCTTCAGCAGCCAGTGTCTGCTGGGCCACCATTCTTCAGTGGCCACAAGTTGGGAAGAAGAGAAGGATATAGAGCCAGGGAGAGTGAGGATGCGCAGAAGCCAGCCTGGGACCTCGTGAGTGTCCATCGTCATTTCTGACCACGAAGACTTCTGATGAGGACTTGCTTCACTGTTGCCTCAAAATTCTGACACAAATTCCTTTCTGTTCAGTTCTAACCAAGAATCCTAGAGGGAAGGGGATTCTGGGAAAGTTAGCAGCAAAACCAGACTACACTTAGGCAACTCAGCTCAGTATTTGAACTTGTCAGTTTCCCTCCAGGCACTATTGTTACCATGCACCACAAACATCGATATGCACTGCTTTCATTATTCTTTAAAAATTTACATTAGTTGGCTATTATTAAAAAGTAAAAAAATATCAGATGCTGGCGAGGCTGTGGAGAGAAAGGAACATTTTTACACTGTTGATGGGAGTGTAAATTAGTTCTGCCATTGTGGGAGAGAGTATGACGATTCCTCAAAGATCTAAAAACAGAAATACCATTTGATTCAGCAATCCCATTACTGGGTATATACCCAAAGGAATATAAATCATTCTATTATAAAGACACATGTATGTGACTATTCATTGCAGCAGCATTCACAATAGCAGAGACATGTAATCAACCTAAATGCCCATCAGTGAAAGACTGGATAAAGAAAATGTGGTACATATACAACAACATGGAATACTATGCAGCCATAAAAACAACAAGATCATGTCCATTGCAGGGACATGGATGGACCTGGAGGCCATTATCCTTAGCAAACTAATGCAGGAACAGAAAACCAAATACTGTATGTTCTCAGTTGTAAGTGGGAACTAAATTATGAGAACACATGGACCCATAGAGGGAAACAACACACACTGAGGCCTATCAGAGGAGGGTGGACGGTTGGAGGAGGGAGAGGATCAGGAAAAATAACTAATGGGTACAAGGCTTAATACCTGGGTGATGAAATAATCTATTCAACAAACTTCCATGATACAAGTGTTCTCTGTAACAAACCTGCACAATTACCCCTGAACTTAAAATAAAAGTTAAAAATAAAATAAAATTCGTATTATGTTTTATTTTTCATTCAAAGTTTATTCAGAATCATGCTTTCTATCTTATATATGATAACTTTTTTTTTAAATTGTAATTTGGGCTCTGGTGTACATGTGCACATCCAGCATACTGCAGGATTGTTGCATAGGTACACACATGCCATGGTGGCTTGCTGTCTCCATCCCCCTGCCCACCCCCCTCACCTACATCAGGCATTTCTCCCAGTGTTTTCCCTCCCCATCCTCCCCACCCCCATCCCTGCTGTTCCTCCCTTCCCCTCCCCTCCACCCCCCACCTAGCCCAGTGAGTGTTGTTTTCTTCCTTGTGCCCAAGTGTTCTCATTGTTTGTCCCCTGCCTATGAGTGAAAACATATGGTATTTGGTTTTCTGTTCTTGTGTCAATTTGCTGAGAATGATGGTTTCTAGATTCATCCATGTCTCTCCAAAGGACACTAACTTATTGTTTTTTATGGCTGCATAGTATTCCATGGTGTATATGTGCCACATTTTCTTTGTCCAGTGTATCATTGATGGGCATTTGGGTTGGTTCCAGGTCTTTGTTATTGTAAACAGTGCCACAACAAACATACGTGTCCATGTATCTTTATAATAGAACGATTTATAGTCCTTTGGGTATATACCCAGTAATGGGATTGCTGGGTCAAATGGAATTTCTATTTCAAGATCCTTGAGGAATTGTCACACTGTCTTCCACAATGGTTGAACTGATTTACCCTCCCACCAACAGTGTAAAAGTGTTCCTATTTCTCCACATCCTCTCCAGCTTCTGTTGTCTCCAGATATTTTAATGATCGCCATTCTAACTGGCATGAGATGGTTTTGTTATAAACTTTTAAGATAAATTATGTTTTGATCAAAGAACATGGGTCTGTGTGATACCTCTTCTTTGAAATCTTTGCAGTTTCCCTGACACATGACTTTTATAAACATTCCACATGCACTTCAGAAGACTATTGTTCCATCTGATGGTTGTGTGTGGACTTCTGTATTTTTCAATTAGGCCGAGATCACTAATTATTACGTTCAAATCTTCTACATCTTTTCTTGCTTGCTTTTTTATTTGTTTGGCCTATCAATAGCAAGATCGAGAATTGAAATTGTTTGCTCTTAATACATTAATTTACTTTTATAAATTTTTGCTTTATGCAGTGTAAGGATATTTTATTAGTTTTACAGATGTTTAAAATGATTATCATTGCCTATTTATTCCTTTCATACCTCATAGTGGAATGGAGTATGACTATGTATGTAGATAAGAATAAAAATTGTGTGTGTATATATATACATGAAAAACTATATATTTTTACACATCCATCTGTAGTCAAATGTTTATCAGAGCTAAAGGTGGATTTCATTTTTCCTAATAATTACTGTCATTTATGGTACACCTGTGACATCCTAAACACCCAGAAGCCACACCAAGTCTGGATGATGGCATGTGAAGAAGCCGGCTGAGGGACATTCGGCTTCTCCCACTGAAAATAACAGCAGGAGGTGATGGAAATCCGTTTTTACCTTTGGTCTTACTGACTTCAAAGCATTTCACTAAAATATCATTTTTAAAAAATTAAATAGAAAGGCAATATTTTACATTAGACTGTCCTTTATCACCTACATACAAAATAGTACTGTTTAACAAAAAAAAAGAAAGAAAATGTATGCTGAAAAGAAAAGAAAGAAAATACTGTTGCTGCTTAGAAAAACATCTAAGAAACAAAGGAGTTGTCACATAAGAAATAAAAGTGATGGCTATTTAATAGGCCTAGCAATTAGAATCCATCTGAAATTATCAGAAAATGCATGGAAAATGAAGGGATAAAATGCTTAGAGTGATAGGAACCCATTATCATCACAGTGGATGATTCCACAATAAAAAATCTCCTGCTTTAAAGGCGTTTTAGTACATTGCATTTAGTGTGCAATATATGGTAAATTTTATTTTATCTTTTTAAAGTCACTTTTAAAAGGCATTTTAGTACCTTTTCAGTAATATTGAAAGGATTTTAGTACATTTTTATTTAGTTTGCATTATATGGTTTTTTTTTCCAAAAGGGAGGAGGGATTAGGATAAGTAGGAATATTTAATGAGATTGATGATGGTTTTAATGTTTTAGTTTGCTTATTTTAGACTAGTCTCTTTATTTTATATTCTAATGTTTGAAAACAACTCAATCAGAAGAACATGGCCTCCGGGTGTACCTTCCCGCTTCCTTCCTCTCTCCGTCTGCTGGGAGTGGCTTGGGAGAGAGGACGAGCTGTCATCCTAGGTCTCAGGGCGTCTCTTTATTCCGTTGACTTAAGAAAAACCCGTGACGCAGGCAGTAAGGCAGGGAAGACCATGGCCTGTAAGCTCACACATCCTCTAGTGAAAACTCTTCTGTTCTTCCCATGACACCCTCATGCAAGGTTCTTAAAACTCCTTCAGAGTTAGCGTTCAAAAGGCAGATACAGAATAAACTGGTGGCTGTTCTCTTCCTTAAAGAGTCTTGTTTTTCACTGGGCCCAGGTTTTGCAAAGGTTAGGGTCACAGGCCTCACGAGCAGCAGCTGACTGTCTCAAGCCATTGTCCATCTGGGCCTCTGGCTCACCCTCCGAGGTGCGGGTGTATGGTTTGAGGCTGACATTCCTCCTCTGGTGAGCAGAACCCACCTGCTAATTTCAGCTCCCTAGCGAGGGCAGACACACCACCAGCCACCGAGGATTGCCACCTAGATTAGGACTTCAGAGGTCAAAGTCCTCTTTATAGTTTGCAACTGCCTTGTCATAAAGATGTATGCAATCTTTGACTCTAAAAGTTTGTGCTTTCTTGGCTGCTCTGATTTTGAAAGAAATTTAAACATTTTTGCAGGACTCTAAGAGGGTTGTAGGACCCAGACACCTTGTGCACTGTGACTAATGATGGAGAAGTCACCTGCAGCCCCTACAAGTCACATCTCAGGGATCTGATTTTTAAAAAGAGAGAGAGAACATAGAGAGTTTAAAATTTAGAACCAAAATCGAAATTAAGTCTTACGTACTTTACCCAGAAAGAGAAGACACTGGGTTTCTGTCTTGTTGACAGAGATCCTTTAAAAGAGATGTATGGAAAAGCTCTTACAGGTCCTTCCATTTGTCCTCTGCTTCTTGGAAGGATTGTATCACCATCTTCCTGTTCCTTTCGTTACTAATTTCCACTTTATAGTCATCATATTTTTGCACTGTTTTTCAGTCTTCCTGGGGAACTAAGAGTCAGAGAAGTCAGTGATTATTTCTCCCCTGCTGGGGTAATGAAATGTCTGGAAAGAAGAAGTCATACTAGGAAATAGGCTCCCTGATTATTTACTGGTTAGTTTTCTGTCCACAGCTCAGTGAAGTTCATTTGGGGAGGTTTAAATTCAATCAGTGTTCATGGCTCCATGTGTGTAGTGATCATAATCTCAGATTTGATGTCCTCAAATGACACACTGTCATGTCCCATGTGTCCATTCGTTGGTGGTGTCTGAGTGCCAGGGAGTGCTCGCAGCCTGGCAGGCACCTAATACCCTTTTGCAGTAATTGTAAACTGTGTCTGAGGGTAAGAGTAATAACTTAGGCACTTAATCATGGGTAAAAATAGCAGTGGAGGGAGAGAATAAGAACGTCTCATTTGATCCACTTGTTTTCTGCCAGTTCTGGAAACACACATTCTTTTGGTCACGGCAAGAACTGGCCCCATTCAGCTGAGCTCACTGTCTGCTGCAGGACCACAGACCCATAGGTGATCCCCGGGCTGGAGGCCTGTCTCACCCATCAGCTGGACAATCCATGGCAGCCCTCCACCATACCTCAGTCTCCTCAACTGTAGAATGGAACACTAGTGTTAACTAGTGCCCCCCCCCCCGCCCCCCACACCAGGATGATGGTTGTAAAGGTTAAAGACGTTAATATATGTAAACCTGCTTAGCACAAGTAGCACTTACCAGCATTTACCACTCTTGTTATTCCTCTTGTGTCTTTCCCAGGCATCATTTAACATACATAATTGTGAGAGAGAAAAGGAAAGGACGTAAGTTAAGGGGGCTTGGATGCTGGTTCTTTCCCCTCCTTGGGAACCAGGACTCCATGTGGATTTTTGGCTGGTCTGCTCTGTTTCCCCATCTCCCTGTGCTTCATTGCTTTGTAGCTGCATGGAGCCATTTCCAGTGTGAAGTCAGAGCTGCCCATGGGTGGAGTGAACCCTGTACCCACCTGTAAAGAATAGGGGTCATCAGATGGACAGCCCCTTAGTAAGTCCAGACATGGTCCCAGCCTTGTGGGGTTTTTTAATAGAAATGTCTACGGATGTTTCGTAACTAAGCGCATCTGGGTGAGGATTAAAGACCGTTGTTTTCCGTTCTATAGTAAAAGCTGTCCGTAGTAAGCGTCCTGCACCATGTTTTGCAGAAGCTAAAGCCTGAGCCCATGCTTGTGTAATCAAATGAAATGTCATATCTTTACGTGGAGCTGAATTTGTGTAGAATTGAAATAGTGGGTCTTTTTCATGTGGTAAGAAAGAGATAAATAGAAAAAAATATTTGTGTGCCAAAATAAATGTAAGGAAATGCATTAGTAAGAAGAGAATGATAAATGCCCATTTTCTTTTCTCTTGTTTCTTTTTGCTCTGTTTGTTATTTTACTTCCTCCACCTCTCTTGAGAGAGAGATAACAAACAAGGCACCCTCACTTTCCGTATTCAGCACTTTCTGACCCTTTTCTATTAACCTGTGATCCCGCCAAAACACTAATTGCTATGCAGTAAAATAGAAGCTCATCACTTTAAAGACGGAGATAATTTTTTAAAAAAAGTTTATTAAATAAAACATTTAAAATCCATTTGGAAGATAATTTTCTAAGGCCAGGATATTTCTGGTCCTCTGATTTAGGGAGGGAAGTTGGTTGTCTTATTTTTCCTGGCATTAAAGTGTTCTTACACTCACTTCTGAATAAAATCCATTTCTGCATTTATATTGTTTTTCCTATTTTAAATATCCAACATTAGATTATTTATTTAGAAAAACATGTTTATTATGAAAGTTAAATTTTAAATGTTCAAACTGTTCTACTCTATTTTTTTTTATTATTTTAGAGATGGAATCTTGCTCTGTCACCCAGGCTGGAGTGCAGTGGCATGATCTCAGCTCACTACAACCTCCACCTCCTAGGTTCAAGTGATTCTCCTGCCTCAGCCTCCCAAGTAGCTGGGATTACAGCCACGTGCCAACATGCCCAGCTAATTTTTGTATTTTTAGTAGAGACGGGGTTTCACCATGTTGGCCAGGATGGTCTCGATCTCTTGACCTTGTGATCTGCCTGCCTCGACCTCCCAAAGTGCTGGGATTGCAGGCGTGCACCACCGTGCCCAGCCCAAACTGTTCTACTTTCAAAACAATTTCTCAAACTCAATATATTCTGACATTGATAAGTGTTGATAACATTTTAACAACACAAATCACTGGAATCAAGGTGGTATCTCCAAATGGTAACTTTTCCATATATTTTTTTCTCTCCTCAGGAAGTTGAAGACCATGTGGCATTTTTAATAACAGTTCCAACTGCCCTGGCAATTTTCTTTGCGATATTTATCCTGGTCTGCATTGAGTCTGTGTTTAAGAAGCTGCTGCGCCTCTTCTCATTGGTGATATGGATATGCCTTGTTGCCATGGGATACCTCTTCATGTGTTTCGGAGGCACTGTCTCTCCCTGGGACCAGGTAAGGTGTGAAAACATTTTTGTACTTCCTTTATTGTGATATACTTAGTTCTGTAAACAATTTGGCCTTAAACTATAGAGAGGAGTCCTATAACTGATAACAGAGTCTGTTTTTTAAAAATTTATATTTTTAAAATTTATATATTTTTAATTGACAAATTATAATTGTATGTATCATGGGTTACAATGTATATGTATTTATATCTGTATGGATGTGTATATGTATAGATGTATGTGTGTATATATATATGTGTGTATAATTGGATACATATGCGTTTAATATAAGATTAAATCAAACAAATTATCATATGCAACATGTCACTTACATATATATTTTTGGTGAGAATCTTTAAAATCTACTCTTTAAGCATTTTTGAAATATGCATTATTATTAATTAGGATCAGCACATTATGCAATAGATCAGTAAACCTTATTCCTCCTGTCTAACTGGAAGTGAAATGAGCCAGGCAGGGAGAACAGAGGCTTTTGAAATAGCTGTCTTGGACTCATGGTCATAGTCACTCTGTCCCCAGTTTAGCAGATCCATCGTGCTGCAGCCAGGGAGCTGGCTGGGGCCTCACACTGTTACTTGTTTGGGATAGCTAAGCTTCAATTTCTTACATCTCCAACCATGGTTTTGCAAACTTAGTCCTTCTGTTTCTGGAGTGCCTTGTCTAGGCTTCCTGTTTCCTCCAGATTCCCTCTGGGACTGAAGCCTTACCAGGTGCCTGCAACCCTCCCAGACTGGTTGTTGCCCTTAAATTCCTTCTCAATTACTAGAGTTTACCTACTTAAAGACCCTTCCTACTTCTGTGACATTGATTTTCCCTCCACATGGTCATATGCTGTTGAAAGGATTCTCAGATACCTGCTGAAATACCCACATTTGTTCATTTTACAACTGTTGAGGCTCTGGGCTTAGAAAATGCCTACGCGTGGATGGTGTCATACCCTTAGGAGAGTGTCATCTAACTGTTGGCTTTTTTCCATAGTGCTGCTACTATGTGGGTGGCTGCTTCCATCATATTCATCCGACGACACGATAAACAGTGTGCTGTCTAGGGGACAGGTCTAGGCTGAGGTGTAAATATACAGGCTACAAGCTTAGAGCTTGTCAGCCAAGACATGGAGTTTTGAAGCCCTCCAAGGAGAGGTTGACTACGTAGCTGAGAGGACTGTCACAGGGTTGGTGGGGACATTGAGAGTCAGGGGTGTGCCAGGAACAGGATCTGGAAAGAAATAGAGAAGCCGTGATGGGAGAAGAGAGCCAGTGAGAGTCCACTACTATAGAGGTGAAGGAAGGAGGGCTTCCAGAGGGTATGGACAGAAGGGCTCAAATGCCATTTCAAGGGACAGAATACTGTTGGTGTGCCTCAGTTGGAAAGAGCCCAAGATGAGCTTGCCAGTGGGTTCTGTTGGTAACTAGTTATGTGACTTCTGCCAAGCCATTCTTCTCTTTGTTCCTCTGTTTCTTGAGCAAAGGGAGGAGGCTGGACTAAGTGAACTCAAGTTATTCTTCCTGGCTTTAAAAGGACACTGTCCTGATGGACACAAGATCGGGTGGGCGGCATCATCTCTCCTTCATCGCTCTCCCACTAGAACCCCTTGGAGGGCTGGGCACAGGCCTCCCTGCTCTCTCCCTCCCGCTCCCCGCTCTCTCCTTCAGGCTCTGCTCCGGATGCTACTTACACTCTATCCTTCCCCACCCCATTAGAAATCTTGACTAATACAATTAGACAAAATACTACATAACAATAAGGCAAATTACAGACATTAAAGGGAGAAAGCAAATTCTAATTATCTGCACATGACCATAGTATCTATACAGATCAACTGGGCGTCTCAGATCAACTAACAGAACTCAGAAGAGAGCCCACCAAGACTACAGAATCAACATGAAAACAGTAGTATTCGTATGCACCAACACTGGCCAATTAGAATTACCTTTTTAAAAATTACCTCCCCCAGCAGCCTAGACGCCCTGTTGCGTGCATGCTGGCGCCCAGGTACTGTAATCGGGAGGACAGTTACGAGCCTGCTGGTCTGTTGCTTGGATCTGGTGGTCTCTCCTTGCACCAAAGCCATCTAGTTTTAATGATACATGTTTCTAGGAAGACTTACTATACATTTAATGATACATGTTTCTAGGAAGACTTACTATACATTTAATGATACATGTTTCTAGGAAGACTTACTATACATTTAATGATACATGTTTCTAGGAAGACTTACTATACATTTAATGATACATGTTTCTAGGAAGACTTACTATACATTTAATGATACAGGTTTCTAGGAAGACTTACTATACATTTAATGATACATGTTTCTAGGAAGACTTACTATACATTTAATGATACAGGTTTCTGGAAGGCCAAGTACCTCCTCCTTGTTTAGAATGTTTTTAGCTCTCTTTTCCTTATGAATCAGTTTGTCATCTTCAATGCAAAGTCCAGTTGGGTTCTGGATTTAAATTATATTGAAGTTCTAAATTTTTGCCATGAAAGATATTTAAAGCCTAAGAATTAATAAAAGGATGATTTAGAAAACATCCAGAAATATGCTCTTTTTGTATATAGTCTTTTCATCAAATGGCATGGCATGTCTCTCCAAGATTTCTGATTACTTTTTATGTCCTACAGAGACTCTTTTTCTTCTTCATAAAATCAGTAGTGATTTTCCTTAGACCTAATCTTAGGTATCTAAAGTCTTTTTAGTTTTTCATAAACAGAATTTTTAAAATTACCTTTTCTAATTGGTCAGTGTTAATATATATGAATACTATTGTTTTCAGGTTGATCCTGCAGTCTTAGTGGGTTCTTCTGAGTTCTGTTAGTTAATCTGAGACTCTCAGTTTATTTTTGTAGATAGTATGGCCATCTGCAGATAATTAGAATTTTCTTTCTCCCTTTGATATCCTTAATTTACCTTATTCTGATGTAGTATTTTGTCTAATTGTTTTAAGCTGGGATTTCTAATGCAGTGTGGAAGGACAGAGTGTAAGTGGCATCAGATGTTTAACTTAATGGGAACATGGAAGATTCCGGTAATACAACGTTTGCTTTATCATTGTTACTATTTTTAATAGAATGAATTAATCAGGATAAGGTGCCTTTGTCTGTCTGGAATGTTCCTGTCCACAGGTTGCACGTCCTGAGAATGATCTTTCCTGACACGCACCTGTCACTTCATCAGGCAGCACCACTCACCTTGCTTGAGTGTTTCCATAGCACTTAGGGTGGCTTATGGAACTTTAAATTATAGGACACACCTCTCTATTCATTTATTGAATGTCTGCTGCTGGAACATAAACTTCTGGGCAGGTATGTGACGGTCTCTCTAGGGTCCTATTCTCGCCCTTAGCAGACTGCTGTCCAGCCATCGGCAGCCTGTAGCTACTCATTTGATATGTTCATTGACAGAAGACTACATTTTCATCTTCAGGTTTGTTGTTTGTATTTTAACCTGTTTTTTAAAATATACATATAACATATATTTTGTGTTTTGGACACTCTCAGCCTCCTTTTCAAAATCTCTCCCAGGATCATAAACATGCTTATTTCATAGTCATTTTACTGTCATTTTCTCAAGACTGACTACACTCAGGTATGGAATTTGTTGGCCAAATTTCTTGGTTTTAGCTTGCCCTGTGTACGTTGACTTTTTAGCATTTAAGTACATCTTGAATTGGAATGTATTCACCTCTGCCCCTAGTATAACCCCAACAATTCTGTGGTTGTCTTTCCCACACTGCTGGGGCCCTGGATAGAGTGAGTGTCTGTGAGGCTCAGCCTGGGCGTTCCATGTTGATTTTGCAAGTTGGGAGGCCAGCCCAAGTCATGGCCTGGGGATGTTCCTGGGAGGAGCACGGCTGTGTCTGCTCTGTCCTTTAACCCTGGTCATGGTGCTCAGAAAAGGCCACAGCCAGGCTCAGTGGCTGCCACTAGTTTTGGCCACTATTCCTAAGACAGGAGTGTTGGCAGGGTGTGTGCCTCAGGCAGTGGACCTGCTCATACCCCTTGCCAGAAGAGAGACATTGAGCCTTCTTCCTTCTGGAGCTTGAAGTCCTTCCCGGCACTTCTAGCTGCCCACCATTCTGTGGGAATGGGGGTTTAAAATGAAATGGAAAGCAGAAGTCTGTCTTCTGGTTTCTTTCTTTCTTTTTTTTTTTTTTTGAGATGGAGTCTTGCTCTGTCACCCAGGTTGGAGTGCAGCGCCGCGGTCTCGGCTCACTGCAACCTCCACCTCCTGAGTTCAAACAGTTCTCCTGCCTCAGCCTCCTGAGTAGCTGGGATTACAGTCATGCGCCACCATGCCCGGCTAATTTTTATATTTTTAATAGAGATGGGGTTTCACCATGTTGGTCAGGCTGGTCTCCAACTCCTGACCTCATGATCTGCCCACCTCAGCCTCCCAAAGTGCTGGGATTACAGGCATGACCCACCATGCCCAGCCCTGGTGTCTTTTAATACAGACTCCACATATGTAAGTCCCTTAATGACCATTAGCCATCAGGAAGTGTTGTGGCAGGTTCACTGTGCTTAAGAAAGCAGGCTACTTTCAGTATCCTTTAGTGTGTATATGGTTCCCACTGGAATGGTTCCCACTGGAAGATGGTGAAACTAACAACATAGTTGTAAAGTGATGCAGGAATGAGCCTGCTATACAGTCAGAGAGAACAGTCTACATGAGACCACTTTCACTGCTAAAACTAATTGCAAATTGGGAGGTTTCCAGGACTACCCGGAGATTGGACGATTTTCTAGAAGAACTCACGGAACTTGTAACAGCTGTTATCGCTGTGATTAGGGGTTGCCACATGGAGAGAATACAGAGGCACTTTGGCAAAAAAAGAGCCCAGGAAAACCACCAGACGTGGTGGCAAAGTGTATGGGTGTATCTCTCCCTCTCTGTCCAGCTCAGTTATACAACACAGCAAGGATCTCTACCCATAATTGCTGTGGTGCCCGCCAGTCTCACCAGGAGGAACAAGGAAGCTTGGAATTCCAGAATGTGTTTATTGGAGGCATGTCACTGATTTCAAAATGAGCAGTCATTTTTCCCATGGGTAGACATTGTATTCGTTTCTAGGGCTGCTGTAACCAAGTCTCTTCCAAGTTGTGTTACATGGCTTAGAACAAATAGAAGATATTTATTGTCTCAGCTCAGGGGGTCAGAAGTCTGCAGAAGTCTGAAATCACAGTGCCAGCAGGGCTGAATTCTCTTGGAAGATTCTAGGAGAGAATCCTTCCCTGTCTCTTCCAGCTTCTGGTGTCTCGTGCATTCCTTGGCTTGTAGACACATCACTCCATCTCTGCCTCCATCTTCACGTGGTGGCTTCCCTTTGTGTCTCTTCTGTGTCTCCTCTCCTCTTTTTATAGGGACACCAATCGTATTGGATTACAACCACCCTAATGACCTCATTTTAATATGATGACATCTCCAAAGACCCTGTTTCCAAATAAGGTTATGGTCACAAATACTGGGGTTTAGGACTTGAACCTGTCTTTTCAGGGGACACAGTTCAACTCCTAACAGATAACCGTTCCTTAAGTGAGTGCTCTCTGGTAATGGGACAGACATTTCCGTCTTATGGATTGCTGCTCTGAGGTTCACTCGTCCTTCTTAGATTTGGAAATTGCTCTTGATATCAGTGTTCCCTTAAACTCCAAATCCACCTTGGGATTAAATGTGGTCTATGAAGGTTTTGAGGCTTTCATGAGGTTAGTGCAAAAGTAATTGCAGTTTTTGCCATTATACAAACCAGTGTCTCTAAGTAATTGAAGACATTCTTGTGTGTGAATGTCATGTAGAAACAAATCAAAAACTCATGAAGGTAAAGAGAAAATAACCATCCCAGTCCCATTGCCATGTAAATAAACAGAACACTGTCATGGCATGTCAGCATGCTAGACATTGTTGGTTTATCGCTGCCCTTCCGTTCATGGAAGTGTTTCTTTATGGTTCTTAGATTCATGACATTGATTAAATCCTTCTTGCCTGATACATTAAAAAACAAAAACAAAAAACTTTGATTCACTTTGTAAACCCTAAGCTTTTAAGTGACTTTTTATTTAATGATTTTGTTTTTCTTTCTTTTTTTAAAAATTGAGATGAGGTCTTGATATATTGCCCAGGATGGTCTTGAACTTCTGGCTGCAAGTAATCTTCCTGCCTCAGACTTTCAAAGTATTGATATTACAGTTGTGAGCCACCATGCCCAGCCTGTTTAATGATTTTCTGACAAGCATGGATCCATTTTATCTCAACTGATAAGTACTGACTTGGGATCCTCCTCTGAGATGTTTTTTTTTTCAGGCAGGCTCGATTGCCTGGAATGGCTTCTGCCTACTCACAGGCTTAAAGAGCCATCAGGGTGGTCAGGGAGGATAGGAAAACTCAGCCATGTTTGCATCTGACTCCAGCTTTCTGCATTTCTCTCATACTAAAACTCATTGAATAGAGTTCAATAGAAACTTCTATTCCTGACAACCCCATTTCAACCTTGGCAGGGAGACCACACTGAAGTTATTTTACAGATTTGTTAAATAACCACCAACTCGAAAGGCTAACATTTTTCTCTAGGATGAAGAGACTTTCTTTGTCCTGTTACCTAAAAGGATGTCAGACATTCAGCATGTGCATATGTGTGCTTTTTTACAAAAATAGGACATCAGTGTGCAAACATCTTTTTTTTAATTAAAATGAGCGAAAATGAAAGAAAATAAAGACCTCTCTTAGTCTTTGAAATGGTGCAGAATACGTTTGCTTTTCCTTTAGTGCAGTCACTTGGAATGCGACCAAAGAATGTATTTACCACTGGAAGAACTGAGTAGCATATGAATGAAAGTAGAAAAATGCAACCTAGAAAGCCTGTCTCTGTGCACCCAAGAAACTCTTCGCTGTGTGCTGCTGTGTGCCAGGGTGATTTTTCAGAGGGGGCATTTAGACTTATTATGAAGAAGCACACACCTGACAAAAATTTAAAAAGTAGTTAAAATTATTTCTGTTAACAATAAAGATGAGGATATGCTTTTGTTTTGTTTAATGACCATGCCTATCCTGATGACAACTGTGCATTTGAGGGAAGTGCAGCAGAGCTGGGCCCAGCCTGCAGTGTGTTTACTGGGAGACCTCTGTGTTTCTGGCTCTTTGGAGCAGAGGAGGCATTTCTAAGTTTTCCCTTCTGTGAGTTCCCAGACAGAGTGTTGAGAAATCAAACTGGCTGATATGGTTTGGCCATGTCCCTACCCAAATCTCATCTTGAATTATAGCTCCCATAATCCCCATGTGTCTTGGGAGGGACTAGGTGGGAGGTAATTGAATCATGGGTGGTCTTTGCCATATTGTTCTGGTGATAGTGCGTAAGTCTTATGAGATCTGATGGTTTTATAAAGGGGAGTTCCCCTGCATGTGCTCTCTTGCCTGCCACCATGTAAGATGTGACTTTGCTCCTCATTTACCTTCCACCATGATTGTGAGGCCTTCCCAACCATGTGTAACTGTGAGTTCATTAAACCTCTTTTCTTTATAAATTACCCAGTCTCAGTTATGTCTTTATTAGAAGCGTGAGAACAGACTAATACACTGGCTGTCCCTTGAGCTGAGGATTTTCCCTAACCCTCACTTGGGCCTTCCCAGAACGGACCTTGCTTGAATGGACAATTCTGTCAGTCTTTCTGGAACATTCTCTCTGCTCCTCATCATTTTCCCTATATTGCTTTTCTTAAGAGGAGCCCAGGCCCTGGTACTGCAGATCAGCATCGTGACTAACCTGTCCTCTGGCCTGCACACAGCCTTTGTGATTCTCCTCCCACCCCCATCTCTACAGCCAATGTATTTCAAGGAGTTCTATGGAAATTATTTGGATGATGGATACCCTAAAACCCTGATTCACCACTATGCAATTTATGCATGTGACAAGATTGACTTGTACCCCATAACTTTGTACAAATAAAAATAAATAAAGACTGTGTGGTCTTGGAGACATTTTTACTTGCTGCTCTGTTCCCAGCCCACAACACAGCACCACACACAGTGATCATACCACAAAAATTGTGGGACCAAATGAGTATACGAATACTGCATCTGTGCACTTGCCCCTTCTACCATAGAGTGATAGGCGTCACTTCCAAGGTCCTCCCTGTAGCAGGCACTATGTAGTTACTTTGCATACACAAATTATTTGATCTGTATAGCCCTGTGAGGTAAATACTATTATCATCTGCATCTTGCTGATGAGAAAAAACTAAAGCCTAGAGAAGTTAACTCACTTCCTCAAAGTCACACAGCGGTGAAGAGGACCAGAATTTGAACCTGGCATTCTGTCACCATCACAGGGAATCTCCAGATGTCCACTGTCGTCGGTGACTAGGGCATTCCCCTCCTGTTGTGCCCTAGCACATGACAGATTATTATGCAATGTGAAAGGGACATATTTGTGAATCTGGATTGTTCTAGTTGAGTCACTTTTGGGTTGATATTATTTGCAAAAGCTTCATGGGGAGGGAGCACTTTCTTCAGAGATGCCAAAAATATGGTACTGTCACTGTTAAGAATTGCCAGCTGATAGTTCCATTTGGAGGTATTTTCACTCCTCAGATGAATCAATAAGAGAAATAGAACTAACTTGGCCCAAGGAATAATAATAGCCCATGTATATATCAGGCAGCATTACTGTTGGGGAATCAATTATTGCTTTTGTACTAAAACTGAAATTCGACTTTCTTCTAAAGAGATTTATTATACATAGAGTCCTTATAATTGAAACTCTTTGTGCTGGTTTTCTCATCTAGGTCTCCCTTAGCTCCTATATGCCTGTCATTGGCCTCATTCCTCCCTGTAGGAAAGCTCATCAGGTGCAAAGGACACTGGAAGAGCATTCACCAGGAACCACACAGGGTTCAATCCAGCCACTCACCAGCTTCTCCCTGTGTGGTGCCAGGCATGGGTCCTCTGACCTCCCTTGAAGCCTGCCCAGTGCTGCTCACTGTCTTGAGAGCCCCAGACCTATGTGTGCGGCTCTCAGGGCATCTAGAAGAGCTCTCCTAGGGAAGGCAACACAAGGGCTCAAGAGGGAGGCATGAGTGGAGTCTGGGATTTGTAGTGTTTTCCTGAAAGAGCGGGACTTTTACAAGGGAGCAAAAATGTTCTCTGGGCTTCCCAAACATCTGTTTTTGACTTAGTTTAAATGGAGGCGTTTTCGATGGTGGCTATCTTAGGGCTTCTGCATTGTCTCACTGGTGCTTGTCATAGAATTCCAGCTACTCTAGCACTAAGTCTTGGATGCTGTTGTTCTACCCCAAGAAACATTCTTAAGAGAATTTGTGACTAATACAACTTCGTCTCCATCAGAGCAGAGCTGTGTGCGTATACCCATGTGGGAATGCAGAGAACCTGCTGAAATATAAGAGAGTGAATTCTAGACTCCGGGTTAGAGCAGCAAATTCTCAGGAAAAAAATAAATGCAGGGTTCAAATTATTTCCTATGAAAAGTTGCCAAGCAACATTTTACTTAACTCTGGTATTCTGTATTTCAAATATATTTTTTTCTTAACAGCAACTAATATTATTTTCACTCAAATAAAGGCATTTGCATACCAGAGACTTCATAGTAAACTTTTAGATTCATGGTGAATAAGTATGGAGAAAGCAGTTGAATATTTTATACTATCATCATGATATTTTTCTTCCTCTACATTTGTGGTGTTTTGTTAATGTATGTTTCTCATTTGAACTCTAATTTTCCTATTTGTAGAATGGGTTTTAGTATTAACAGGCACTGTAGGTTTTAACTAAGTCACTGCTGTACCATCAGCTTTCCATCAGGCCCAGCCTTTGTGTCGTTTTGCTCATAACTGATATTCCCAGTTATGAGCAAGGCCGGAGGCAAGCATGAGACCCAGAGAGGAGGCAATAAAGTCCCTGGAGGAGTTGCAAGAGATGAGGTGGAGAAGCTCCATCCTGCATAAGGAAAGTCCATTTCATTCTTTCGAACACTATGCTGTCCAGACAGCTTACCTTCTATTTTTGTCCAAAGATTTGTGCCCTCTAATAGGAGTTTTAGCCAGAATAAAACATTTCTCTGAGTTAAAGGTGAATATTGAGTTCTCACTGTTTACTTTTTAGAACTTTTTGTCCTTTGTCTTAGTCCATTTTGGTACTGTAGCAAAATAGCACAGACTGGGTAATTTGTAAATAATAGAGATTTATTTCTCACAATTCTGGAGGTTGGGAAGTCCAAGATCAAGGCACTGGCAGATTTGGTGTCTGGTGAGGACGGCTCTCTGTTTCCGAGACAGTCTTGTTGCTGTGTCCTCACATGTCAGAAGAGAAGCAAAGACCAGTCACTGATCTGACCACTCCAAGGGTATTAATTTCATTTATGAGAGTGGAATTGTTAGGACCTCATCACCTCGGAAAGGCCCTACCTCTTAAGATCATTACACTGGGGAGGAAGTTTCAACTTGAATTTCAGAGAGGACATAAGCATGCAAACCATGGCAGCCTTGGATTGGAGTTTGTGAGTTTGTAATCATTCCCAGATCTTTGCTTCAGCACTGTAAGCATGGAGATGTTGGTATTTCTCTCTGCTTGTGGAATATGCTTGAGTCTCCCCCAGGAGACCTAGAACTGCCAGCTCTGGCTTCTACCCTCTGTAATGGCTTTGAGGTCATGGCTCCTCTTGCCATCTCTAAAGAGTGTGACCCAAATGAGGAATGGCCATGAGAGACTCACCAGGAGCAGAATTTAGGAGAGAAAAGCTTTGCCAAGAGTAGTGAACAGAGCTAGGATGCTATGTTAATATGCCACTTTGCAATATTTGTGATTGTCTGCTGCAGTCATGTCCCAGGGCTGCCAGAACAAAGCACCACAAAGTGGCTGGCTTACAACAACAGAAATGCCTCTGTTCTTGAGGCCAGAAATCTGAAATCAAGGTGCAGTTTTATGCTCCCTCTGAAATCCTGGGAGAATCTTTCTTCCCTCTTCCCAACATTCTGTGGTTTGCTGACAGTCACTGGAGTCCCTTGGCTTAGAGCTGCAATACTCCAATCTCAGCCTCTCTTGTCACATGGTGTTTTCCTGTGTCTCTGTCCTCATATGCCAGCTTCTTACAAGGACACCGGTCTTACTGAATTAGGAGTCCACCTATATTAGTTGATTCTCATGCTGCTATAAAGAACTGCCCAAGACTGGGTAATTTATAGAGGAAAGAGGTTTAATTGACTCACAGTCCTGCATGTCTGAGAAGACCTCAGGAAACTTACAATCATGGCAGAAGGTGAAGAAGAAGCAAGGCACCTTCTTCGCAAGGCAACAGGAGGGAGAAGTGCAAGAGGCTTATGAAACCATCAGATCTTGTGAGAACTCACTCTCTATCATGAAAACAACATGGGGGAAACTGCATCCATGATCTACTCATTTCCCATTGGATCCTTCCCATGACATATAGTCGTTATGGGAACTACAATTCAAGATGAGATTTGGGTGGAGACACAGCCAAACCAAATCACCACCCACAACAGTATGATGTCATCTTAGCTAATTGCATCTACAATGACCTTATTTCCAAATAAAGTCACATTCTGAGGTCCTAGGAGGTTAAGCCTTCAGCATATCTTTGTTTTGGTGGGGAACAGGACCAAAATTCAACCAGTAAAAAGTACCAAGGAAGGAACTCAGATGATGGGAATTGTGACAATCTTATTTCTACTTTTCCATTTACTTTTAAAGCTCTAGTAAACCTAAAATTGATATCTAGACCTGGTCTATATGCAGAATCTACTCCATATGGCATGACCCCTTGTGCTCAATACAACTGTGGAGCCCCTTGTTCAAAAATTATTAAGTGTTTAAAAACAGCAACTACAGAGCATTTAACCAAAGGCCCGCTCCTCTAAGACTGGGCCCTGCGAGGCTGCACAGGGCACACCCCAGGGAGCTGGGCCGTCTGTCTGCTTTCATGTGGAGGGCAGGGCTAGGGGAGCTGAAAGGTGATTTCAGCTTTTCAGGTTTTAAGTTTGAACTGCTGGTAGCAGGTTGATGGAGATCTGAGGACCACTTAGAATTTCTATGTCATGACTTCGCTTCAGGTGAAAAATTTATACTAGCAGGAGGGAATGTCCAATCATCTGAAATACAGGGAATGGTGCCTACCGCAGAGAGAATCAATGAGAGAAGTAGAGGAAACAAGGCATATTTTTTAAGTGGCTGCTTATCACTGGTAGGGGGAAAAATACCAAAAACTATCTTAACCCAAGGAGGAATTTTTTTGCAAAATAAATGTCTTGTCATTTTATTCCACGATACATGATTTATGACCATTTTTATTTGCTTAAGTTCAGCTTTCATTTTATAGAAAAGCTTTAGTTCCCAAGTTTACATTAATACATACCACTCTGTGTATTGGTACAAATTGTGTTATATTGAACTATTTTTCAATAAGCTGGGTTTAATAATTTTATTGTTAAATAAATTCAAAGCTGAGATTAATAAGTATTCTGTTAAAACCAGCGAGGTGATAATTTCATTCCCAAGTAGATGGTGTTTTGTATATCAGTGTTCAAACATGATGCGGAAGTAGAGTCCCGATTTACCTCACCACTTCCAACAGCTTAAAAACAGGACAGAATACATGAAACAATGGCTTTGAGGCACTGGTCAAAGGATACTATGGGGAATTGACCCTGCTAATAAGAGGAACAAAAGAAGTGAACTGCAGGATTTCTCCAGCTTCTTTTCTGGAGAGAGTCCGTGGGCTGTAGTAACACAGGGAGGAGACTCAAATAGAGCTCAGCTGTTGCACTGAGTTGAGAAAACAGAATTCTGAGTTTGGGAAGACAAAGGTGCTGATATTCTCAGGATGGAATACTAGGAGGTGTGAGAAGGGCTGCAGAGAGAGAGAGAGTGCTCCAGGGATTTGTAGAGGGTCCCACCAATTCATCAGCAGAATACTGATGGGCACATACCTAGGAGCAACCTACTGACGTCAGAGAAAGAAGCTCTGTGAAAGAGCAGGTGAAATGATTCCTGGTACTCATACAGAGCCTGAAAGAGCAGGTACAGTGACAAGGGGACATTCCCTATTGATAAGGGAATTAATATATCAAGAGGACCTAACAGTTTCAAATACCTATGACCCTAGTAAGAGAAATTCAAAATACATGATGTAAAAATCCACATTTACTCAGAGAATTTAATAGCCGTTTCTCAGTAACTGATGACACAAAAGAAAGAAGATGAATAAGGATATGGGAGATTTTAAAAGTCCCATAAAACAAGTTGACCTAATTCATATTTATAGAACATTTCCCAACAATGAAGGGTGTGTATTCTTTGAAATGCATGTGGAACATTTATTTACTAAGATAAACCATACTCTGGGTCACAAAGTATTGCTGAGGTTAAAATGGTTGTTATTATACAAAGTATGTTCTTTGGGCATAATGGACCTAAATTAAAAATCAATAACATTAAAAAAATCTGAAAAATCAATAAATAATTGGAGGCTAACCAACACAGTTCTAAATAACTCATGAGTCCAAGAAGAAATTAAAGGGAAATTGGAAAATATCTCAAACTCAATGAAATGAAAACATGATGTATCACGATATGTGGAATGCCCTAAGGCAGTGCTTAGAGGGAAAGTGATAATATTAAGTGTTTATACTGAAAAGAAGAAAGGACTGAAATCAGTAACTTAAACTTTCATCTTAATAAAATAGAAAACAAACTAAAAGGAACAGAAAACAAGAAAATTGGAAGCAGGAAAACAATAATCAATGAAATCTAAACTGGTTCTTTGGGAAGGTTAGCAAAATTGATAAAACTCTAGCAAGACTGATTGGGAATAGAGATAGAAGGTAAAATTATCAATATTAGGAATATGAAAGTGGTTATTGTTATAGATTCTACAGACTTTAAAAGTTTAATAAGGAAATATTACGAACAACTCTATCCAATAAATTTCACAATATAAAATAGGCAAATTTATTAAAATGTGAACCCATAAAGCTCATTCAAGAAAAAATAGATAAACCAAATAGCTCTATATGTAAAAAATAATTTGAATAGTTAGATATTTTCCTGCAAAGAAAGCTCTAGGTCCAGTCTTCCCTGGTGAATTATACCAAAGTTTGAAGAATAAGTAATCTCAAATCTACAGAAATTTGTCCACATGTCCACAAAATGTAAGAGGAAACATTTCCCAACTCATGTCCTGAGGCCACCATTACTCTGATAAAAGCAAAAGCATTCCAGAGAAAGAAAATTAACATTCTAAACAAAATTCTAATCAAAATTTATTAAGTGATTACCAAATTTAATCTAGCAATATATATATATACACACATGTGTATGTCTATGCATAATATATATGTATATAAACAAATGTAGTTTATCTCAACAGTGCAGAGTTGATTAATATTTTAAAATCAATTTATGCGATTCACCATCTTAAGGATAATTTCAACAGGCGCACTGTGTGTCACTCTTTCAGCAGATGCCAAAAAGGCATTTTGTATTCTTACATATTATTATCATCCTGTTAGAAATTGAAAAAAAAACATTTAATATAGCCTCAAAAATAGGAAATACTTAGAACTAAATTTGAATAAATATGTGCAATTTCTCTGCACAGAAAACTGTAAAGCATGGTTGAGAGAAATTAAAGAGCTAGGTAACTGGGGTGAGATTCTGTTCATGGATCCAAAGACAATGTTAAATGTTAATTCTCCCCAAATTTATCATCTTGAGATTCAGTGCAATCCCAATTGAAGTCCCAGCAAGCTTTTTCATAGAGAGAAGGAAGTTGGTTCTAAGATGTATATGGAAATGCAAAATACCCCCCAAAATTGGAAAAAGCAGAACATGGAGATCTTACCCTACCAGATTTAATGATTTATTATAAAACTACAGTAATCTTGATAGCATGATATTGGTGTAAAAATAGACATTTAGGCCAATGGGATACATTAGACTGTCTAGAAATAAATCCCATGCATATATGGTCAATTTATTTTTGACAATGCTCTAAGCAAATTCAGTGGGAAAAGTATAAGTTTATCAGTAATAGCTGCTGGAAAAATCAGATGGTCTTGTGCAAAAACTAAACTTCTACCCTTATCTCACACAATACAAAAAAGTTAACATGAAATAGACCAGAGATGTAAATTTTAGATTGAAAACTATTAAACATATAGAAGAAAACACGAGGGAAGCTCTTAGTACCCTGTGTTAGAAAATAATTTCTTAAATAGAATACACAAAATGGTGGGAACTATTAAAAAAAACCGATAGGTAAGATTTATTAAAGTTGCTTTGATTTGACCAAAATTAAACACTGTTATCATTCAAGGGCATTACTATGAAAATGAAAATGCCAGCCACAGGCAGGAAAAAATAGTTACAAATCATAACAAAATCTGACCAAGGACTTGTAAGTAGGATATATAGAACAGACTGACAACTTAATCCTAAGACAAACAACAACAAAAAACTAGCAAAATCTCTGAAAAACACTTTATCACAGAAGACAGATGGATGGCAAATACTCACATGAAAACATGCTCAGCATTACTGATAGGGATAGGAGGCAGGGAAGTTCTGGGCAGAAGAGGGCAAGTCCCCAGTGAGGGACCCACTCTCAAGCCTGAAGGTGTGGCCCAAAATAAGAACATATATCCCTGTTTTTTCACTGGAGTGTTGCCTTTTCCAAAACCACCCATGGCCCACCCCACTCCTATCCTGTGCTCATAAAACCTCAGGCTTGAGAGAGGAGAAGCAGCCAGATGTTGGAGACTGGTTGAACATTGGAAAGAAGTGGCTTGACTTCAGAGGCACAGCTGTCTGACAGCAGCTTTGGAGAGGAGTCCAGCTGGGGATAGCTGCATTCTAGGGGAAGACTACTTTTCTGCTCTGTCCCCTTTCAGCTCCCCTTCCCACTGAGAGCCACTTTCATCAGAAATAAAATCCCCTGCATTTATCATCTCCAATTGGTTTGTGGGACCTCATTCCTCCCGGGTGCCAGACAAGAATGTGTGTGTGAGTGCAGAAGGCTGTAACACTGACCCTCCACTGAGCTGTTAATACTTAAGCTGTCCACAGATAACAAAGCTAAAAGAGCACTGACTGTAACACTCCTTCTGGGGCTTCAGGGGTCTTGGGCACCCCCACCCCCAGACGCCGCTGCAGGGCTGGTACAGAGTTCATTCCTGCCAGCGCCCAAAAGCATTCACCCTGGATCCCGCACCCACTCACCTGCATGCTCCCTCCCATGAGGGGTTGAGTGCAGTAGGTTCAAGTAACTGGAGTTCACCCCAACTAGCACCAAAGTAGCTGGCAATTCCAGTGCCCACACTTCAGTTTCTGCCCATGAAGGGGTGAGGGACAAATCCTGCTTCATTCTTAGCTGTTAGGCAAATGCAGATTCAGAACCCAATGAAGTACTGCTACAAACAATTTAGATTTGCTAAAGGTCAAAAGTTGATCGTACACAATGTTGGCCAAGACATAGAGGGATGGGTACACTGGGCACAAGGTGGTGATGGCTGTGTTCCTTATCTCAATTGTGGTGATAATTTCACATATGTCAAAGCTCATCAAACTGTACACTTTATATACTGCTTATTGTATGTCAGTTACACCTCAGTAAGGGTGTAAGATGCTGTATAGGATTTTGTAGCATACAAAGAACTTTCACATTTTTCATTTCAAACTATGAATACACATCTTCCACAGGTGTTACTCACATTGTAAACATGAAACAAAACAAAGCAAAGGTGAGATACAAAAAGAAATTTGGTGACTTGCCAAAAAACATGTCCAGGCTGGAAACCACTGTTCCTTCCTTCTTTCTACTCAGATATGCTTACTCCGTCACTCTTGCCTTCCCTCTTCCTTGCCTTTATCAAGGATTGTGAAGTAGAATAAAGTTACCAAGATGGTCTAAGAAAATGGCAGTATTTCCATTTTTATCAAGTCTGCTTAAGGAGGAGACGAGTTCTTGGGCAAAACCATATTTTATTAATTTTTTTAAAAGATTGTCAAATCAGTTGCTGAGTTTTAAGAAAAGTCAGTCTCTCTCCAACCTCTTTAACTTAAGAAAAACTGTACATGGTGTGTGTGTGTGTGTGTGTGTGTGCGCGCGCGCACGCGCGTGCACATACAATGCCTAGGTCACCTAGCTGTATTTCTTTAATAATCCTGAAATGTGAAAACTACTTTTATGACAGTTTTTATTTCCTGATGAGGGACATAGCTAAAGAATGAAATATTCTAAGAAGCATAAAAAATACAAAACGCACTACCCCAAAAATTGTGGAACAATTAGATAACTTTTGTTTTTGTAGGCAGATAAGCCAAATTCCTTGAAGAAAGAAAACATATGGAAGATTTCTTTTAATAAATCAAATAAAATAATATAATTGAACTGTATTGTATTGACCCAGATAAAGATAAAGAGACCATGGGAACAGACTCGTTTGTGGCAGGGGTGAAATTAAAACATCGAGAACAGGAGGGAGTACTTGATATATTTTAAAAATGAATATATGAAATAAATTAACAAAAATAATTGGCTCTCTTTGGCAAAAATCAGATTCCTACTTATGCCATGGTCTTCATGTCATACAAATTAAAAATTAGTTAAAAATACAAATTCTTGGTAGATTAATATCTAAATGAGAAAAAGCAAATTAGTGAGGTTTCCATAAAAGTGCAGAGGGAAACCTCTTCATGACATCAGTATAGGGAAGTTTCCTAAATATGCATGAAAAGCAAATATTTTAAGTAAAGAAAGAATGATGACAAATAAATGCAAAAGAAAAGACCCATCCCAATTAGCTCTGCATATTTGCAGCTACTCACCGGTCTTACATGCATGTATGGAACTCCTGGAGAGGTTTGTTCATGTCTGCATTGTCCATTATAGGAGGGGAAAAAGGAGTAGCCTAAATGGTAATCAGTAGGGAACTAGATAAATCAATTCAGCATTTTCATTCAATAAAATACTAAATAAGAGTCAAAGGAATAAAGTCTATCTGCATATATCAGAAGATGTCCCATATTCTTTTAACATATGGGGCATAGTTTAGCAGATATAGTACGCAGTATGCACTGCATTCACTGCTTTGCGTTCCAAGCCACCTTCACTTTAGAGACAGCTTTGAGGCAGATGAGATTCAGAGGCTGGATATGATATGGATACTTACTTCTTTCCTTGTTGAAAGTTGGAAGCCACCCAGGTCAAGTGTAGGGCATATGAACTCTACATGCTCTTACGATGTGCACACAAACTCTAAGTGCTGTCATAAGCTATTTAATAAATGCAGAAGCATGCTTTTATAATTGGGAGCATATCTACCTGCTGGTTTCTGGTGTAGCCTTTGCAGGTTTTCCTCTGATTATTTGTGAGTTTCACAGAGAGGAAAAGAGATGTAGACCATGCAAGATGGAAGTGGGATTCTACAAAGTGTCTCCCACATTGTGATTATAAAGAGCCAATGGTCTCAGCCAAGACTCCTTCAGTGTCTGTGCTGTGGGAGGCCTGCATGGGTCCAGAATCTCTTTTCTAGCTTTATAGAGAAGAGCTGACAGTGGTGAATTAATTTACTTTCATCCAAATGCCAATTTATTATTCAATTGCTATTAAGAGAATGCTCTTATTGCTAACCAAAATATCTTCTTTCTGGTGTTAGGTTACCTGGGAAACCCATTCAGTTGGGTGTGAACTGAGGATCAGATCAGAACAAAGGGGATTGTAAACTCTCCTTGGGTGTTTTCTTCAGGCTACGATGCGAGACAGTGCTAGTATCACTGTCGCACTATGAGGTCACTATGTTGTGCTCCGGTTTTGGGCTATATTATATGAAGGTTCTGTGAGATCGGTATCAATGCTTCTCCAACATTCTCAAGTGAACTGATGTAAGCTGACTTACATTAAATGTGGCCCAGGGAAGAGAATGAATATTTTTGGAATACTAGCATTATGCTTAGCCATTTGTGGAAAACCTGGGCTTGGTTTTGGCTACGTCCTTTCTTCTCTCTGCCTTATGCCTCTTCACACATGACTTAACACATCTGTCAGTGGGAGAATCTATTCTTTTAGTCTTATGACATAATCAGAATTTCTAGCAGAAATGGCCAGCAAATTCTAGAGTCTGTGGCCAGCAGGGACAGTTCCAGGCATACGATAGCTCATTTCCAAGTGCTGGAGACACTCTCATTGCATATAAGGTGTTAATGACATGAACATACTTTTCCTTAAGAATCCAAAAAGGTTTCATAAAGTTTCAATTGGAAAATCATAGCCCTGAGAGTAGTTGGAGAATGTGCTGACTATTAAAAGGCCAGCTTAGGTTTCTTTCTCATTTTGAGCCAAACTCTATTTTGAGTATAGGACATTGTCCATGTGTGTCATAGTAGGGCCAGACAGGGCTCAGCTTTACTCATGATGCTGGGATGTTTATGTTCAACATAATGTAACATCAGACTTGGGCATTTATGGCTGTTAGACGTGAATAAAGTTCTCAGATAACTGAGTGGATTTTTCCCACCCAACAGTGACTTCATAATGGTGGACTTCTGTAGAATGAAGCCACTGTAAATTTTAGAAGCCCTCTGGTTTTTGAGTAGAGTCATAATGGAGTGAAAATATAGTCAGTTTCTATTATTTGCAGGTTCCATATTTGTGAATTTGCCTACTCTCTGGAACTTCTTTGTAACTCCAAAATTAATTATTGGTGTCATTCACAGAGTTCAATGATAATTAATCAATACTATATTAAATACAGTAGCTTTAGGCAGAAGTACACACAGAACAGGGTTCTGCACTAATCTGTTGATGAAAATATTGTGATCGGGGTGCACAGGAATTTAACCCTGTATTTAATAGATCAGTTTTCTCTAATTCAGCAACTTTATAGACATACCTACCTTGAGTAACAAGAATTGATGGTACTTTAGCTTGAGAGAAGTGAACAATGGCAATATCAACAAAATAACCTACGGAAACGACATTGCAGTTGCTGACTTCACATTCTAACATTGCCTTCTCCACTTTCATATCAGATATACTGAAACAATATATGCCTTAGCTTCCATTTCTCTGTGAGTTGTGTTTTTGTCTCACTCAACAATTTAAGCCCATTGTTGACATGTAGTAAACCCGTGATTGTATTAGAAAACCTGAAGAACAGGTCCATGTGAAGGATTAAGGAGTTCCAGGATTAAAATTCTGAGACGAAGATCATTAAGTCTGCATATCTTTCATGAGTGATCCCTGGATGTTGACAGTGACATTTGCTTATCAGCTGCTGATGCCTTTGGCAAGGAATTGCCCACAGGTGGCAGATCGGGTGACGCACCATCCTGGCACTGTCATGGGCTTCTGAGGCAGCCATGTAACAGAGAGCCTAAGGATAGCATGCCTGGGGTGTGCGGCCTGTTTGGGGACACTTCTGTGATGGGAAAGGGTCTGATCTGAGTACGTATCATGCTGTGCCTGGCACTGTGCTAAGAATTATCCTTGAAAATCTCCCCACTCCCCTCTGTGCTGCTACTGTTATGATTATAATTTTAAAGATGAGGAAACTGAGGATGAGTGGTTTCCCTGACCAGGGTCTTCACAACCTGTTTGAGCCGACAAAACCACTGCCTCTTTTTCAGGGTGTGTGCTGGGGAATCTTTTGATGTCAGGCTAGCTAAACGTACTGGAGCTGAGCCACCTTCTCCATGCTGAGTGGTGTGAATCAGCTCCATCTTCACAAGGGGCTGTTTCTGTCCCTCCAGTGGTATTTAAGGAGAGTAGGGACCCTCTAATGGGGCGATTGGGATCAGGCTCAGCTCTGCCTTGCAGCCACCAACTGTGGGACTGGTGCTACCCTTCAGCACTCAGAGGGATGCAGGAACTCAGGCCAGGAGGTGTCATTAGGACATATTACAGTGTGCTGGACAGGACTTTTACAAACTGCTAGTGTTCCACAGCAGCCCATGCATGTAGGGGGTTGTGTTATGGGTGCTTAGCCTCCCCTGTGATCTTTGTTAACCCCCTCAAGCTACTACAGAGCTATGTAAAATGACAGTGTTGGCTTTGCAAACCCGACAGGTCCCAGCCTCCCCTCCCAAGATGGGTTACTCGAGGCCCCTGCAGGAGGAAAAGTTGGGAAACCAGAGACCACAGATGTTAAGCACAGTGCTGTGAGGAGTGTCTAGTGGAAATTAAGAGCACAGGTCTGCAATCCACCGAACGAGGCCACTTGCAGTGTCACCGTGCACACATTGTGAAGACCCTGGTCAGGGAAATCACTCGTCCTGGGTTTCTTTATCTATAAAATCATCATCATAACAGCAGCAGCTCAGAGGGCTGTGGGGAGATTTGCAAGGATAGTTCTTAGCATAGTGCTGGGCACATCATGATAGGTACTCGGTAGATATTAGTGATTGCAGTGAGTCTTCCAGTGATCCAGAGTATCTTTTCCTGAACTCTGAATGTGGTGCAACTCCTTTGTTCAGCTGGTGAGTAATAAAGATACTGATACCAATGGGATCTAGGCTGCATTTGAGTTACTTTTTAAATAGCATTTTTTTTTTTTTTGAGACGGAGTTTCACTCTTGTTACCCAGGCTGGAGTGCAATGGCAGAATCTCGGCTCACCACAACCTCCACCTCCTGGGTTCAGGCAATTCTCCTGCCTCAGCCTCCTGAGTAGCTGGGATTACAGGCACGAGCCACCATGCCCAGCTAATTTTTTGTATTTTTAGTAGAGACAGGGTTTCACCATGTTGACTGGGATGGTCTCGATCTCTTGACCTCGTGATCCACCCGCCTCGGCCTCCCAAAGTGCTGGGATTATAGGCGTGAGCCACTGCGCCCGGCCTCTTAAATAGCATTTTGAACAATATTTCTTGTGCAAAGTTTATATGCTGAAATCAGCAAGCACAATAAGAGCATAAACTTCTGCAGTGAGGACACCGGTGTGTGAATTTTGAATGAAGCACTCCTCTCAGAATATCCTTTTCCTTTGTTCTTCTGACCCTGTTGGCAAGACTTTTCTGCTCCCGTGCTCTGGCTACCATTTCTTAGGTGAAACCCTGTGCAATGATCATCTTGATAAGAAAAGAAAAGAGGTGTGTTGGCATTTTCACATAGCTCAACTCACTGATTACAATCTATTTATTTCCCTGGCTGGCTAGAGGCTTTTCTTACATTGTTGTAAATGTCAACTCCATTTTAGCCAAGGAGGCCCACTGGAGGATTCCAGATGGAAGGGTGATTTTGAAAGCCTCACAACTGACTCTTGTTCTCCTTGTTAGGGCATTGTGCTTACCCACTGTTGCTTACTTCAGTTCAACAAGTAATTATGGAGTGGCTAGGCCATAGAGTTAGAACAGGAAACAGAAGAGACGAAACCTCTTGCTCTCATGGAGCTTACCCTCTACCAGGAGAAGGAACAAAAATAACATGCAACACATGAGTAAGTTATATACTTGTTAGAAGGTGGAGAGTATTGCGGGGGAAATAAGAGAATAATATGAAGGAGACTGCAGTGCTGGGCCTGGGGTCGCAGTGATCACTTGGATGATGTGGGAGCCCAAAAGAGCCTCAGGGGCACAGCTGTGGTTTAGGGGGACAGCAGGGAGGCGTGAGTGCTGGAGCAGCAGTAGCCAGAAACGCTGAACCCTGAGTTTGGTTTTACTGCTTGCCACTGTATGTGACTTAATTTCTTTGAGCCCAAGTTTCTTCTTGTGTAAAATATGTATAATGAAACATCACAGGTCCGTTTCCAGATGTGATGGATAATAAATCCTTTAGTATTTACTGCATGAGTCACAGAGAAAATGCTGAATGAACAGTTGGAGGTTCTGTTAGGAGCAGCAGGGTGGCATTTGAAGGGCCTGATTCTGCCCTGGGCTGTGAGGCTGGCCAGCTGATGTGAGACCCCTCAGGGTCCCCTGGGTTGAGAGGGGACAGCAGGACACAGCAAGTTGAGCAGTTCTCTCGGGCATCTCACCTGGGAGCAACACAAGCGCCATGTCCTCATGTGCTGTCTTTTCTCTCCCACAGTGCTACAAAAGGTACCAATACCGGGACACTGTGAGTGCATTTCTCTGTTGCTGGTGTGACCACAGAGGGAAAGCAGAATTAGGAAGACATCATTGCCATGCAGTAGACTTTTTTATGTATGATCTTTATTTTTTAAATCATTTTACAAAGAAATAGACTGTAGTAGTCTATTCTCACACAGCTAATAAAGACATACCCAAGACTGGGTAATTTATAAAGGAAGGAGGTTTAATTGACTCACAGTTTTGCATGGATGGGCAGGCCTCACAATCATGGCTGAAGGTGAATGAGGAGCAAATTCATGTCTTACATGGTGGCAGGTGAGAGAGCTTGTGCTGGGGAACTCCCATTTATAAAACAATCAGGTCTGGTGAGACTTATTCACTACCATGAGAACAGTATGGGGGAGACCACCTCTGATTCAATTATCTCCACCTGGCCCCACCCTTAACACATGGAGATTATTACAATTCAAGGTGAAATTTGGGTGGAGACACACACACACACACGTATGTATGTACATATACATTATGATATTGTAACCTTATTAATAAATATTAACTATTCTCTATTAGAAGGCTAATAATTTAAGTTCATACCAAACAAAATGGAATAATGGTAACTACTATTAATGAGAAAGTGTCACGGAGAAGCCATATTTTGTATACAGTCCATCTGATTGTAGGAGACATTGTGGAAGAGTCCAGGGTACTTCATGTCATGGATGAGGATGGGGAACAGCAGGAGGAGCTAAGCTGGCTGCAAGTTTTGAATGTGGAAGAGAGGAGAAACAGGAGACGCAGGTGGGAGGGAGTAAAGGAGTTTCTCACTCTACAGGTGAAGAATTCTGGGGGTTGGAGGAGAGTTCAGAGCTCAAGAGATAGGTTGGTTTAAAAGTAAACATGCAATTGTTCCAAAGCTGTGGAATAAGATGTGTGAGAGGTGCAGAGAAGAGGGGTAGACAGCACCCACATCACAGGAGAAGTTCCAGCTATGTGTAGTGACTGTGATGTCAAAGACAAGAGAATTTTAAAATGATGGGAATAAGGGCAGTGTTCAAGAAGTGCAAGGTCTGCTCAGGTTTGGCTTAAATTCAAATTGTTATAATAGAGTGGACATCTATCTGGTCAAGATGAGGACTGCATCATGCATTACTTTTATATTTGTTAAAAAATGAGCCCTCAGTTAGAGATTGTGTTAAATTATTTAGCAAAGGATGGTCTTGATTTTCTTTCACAGGGAGCTAGATGATTCACTGAAGAAATGTGCTGTGAGCACTCAGCTTTTATGATTATGCTTTAAAATGTTTAATTACAGAAGCCTTTCAAGTATATTTTTCCCTAAGCTACTTAAAAAAAAATCTTTTCATTTCACGTTTCAGAGTTGAAACATGCATTTTTACAGATGTATGATTAACGGAAACTATTTTATCCTGAACATTTTGGGTCTAGGCCTTTGCACACACAAGCTACATAGCATTCTCGGTGCCTTATTCATTCTGATCCAGCACGCCCTTCCGGAGTGCCCCAAACACCACCGTACTGCTCTGTAGAAAGAAGCACAGTGACAGCTCCCCGAACGAGGATTAAAGATGCCAGTGATCCTTCATGGTGAGAAATTTCTTAGAGATAGGAAAAAACCTAGGAAGCAGGAGATGTTTTTCAAAATATCAAAAACAGAATTTACAATACAAAAGAAATCAATAAATGCTGACATGTAGCCATGTCAGATAATCCAGAAAAAGAGCAGTGTGGCCCAGGAGTTGAGCAGCAGTCAGGCACATGCAGGCTTGTGAGAGGCTGGGCCAAAGAGCCCACTGGAGGTAGGACAGCCCTTTGAGGTAGAAGATGCTGCTGACTCCACGTTACAGGTGGAGAAACCAAGTCATAGGGCATCAGAGCAGGCGGGGAATAGAGCTGCAGAAATTGAACATGGCTTTGAACCTTTGGAGGATGTAAGCTCAGCCAGAGGCTACAGGCAGGATGTAGAGGGCAGGACGTTTTTGGAAACACACTCTTAGGAAGAAAGGAATTTTGAATGTCCTGAAAAAAAAAGTGACTAAGGGACACAAACTTCTTGACTTCTGTGAGTTTCCAAGGATTGGAGTTGAGGCATCCAGGAATGTCTGGTCAACTGTCCACTGAGAGCAATTTGGCGAGACTGGTGCATGGGAGACGGGGTGGGATTATACCGTCAGGCATTTTCACAACCTGCTTTCTGACGGCTAAAATCCCTAAACTGGGTTGGAACAAGTACCAATTAGTGCCTTCGAGTGAATATGCTTAGTTGTATGATACTTCATGGAGTATTGATGACATTTAATTATTTTTAGTGTTATTTTTATAGATAGTCAATGTACAAGTTAATGGACATATACACACATTTTCTTGACTTGATAAGGGATGACTAGAATGCTAGTAAACCACCTATCAGAGGAAAAAAATAAAGAAAAAAGCCCTGATTTACAGTGGTTGCTGTTTTCCAAGGCATAACTACTCCCCAATGGTTCATTTCAAGCTGTCACTGGCTCCCAAAATTCTTATATAGCCACCATGATATTTGTGATGGTTAGTTTTATGTATCAACTTGGCTAACCATAGTATCTCGTAATTCAATTAAACGCACACCTAGGTGTTGCTCTGAAGGGTTTTGTAGATCTGGTGGCACATCTATAATCAATTGACTTTAAGAGATGGTTCTTGAAATTCTGGGTGGGCCTCACCCCATCAGCTAGAAGGTCTTAAGAGCAAACTGGAGGCTTTCCAGAGCAGAGGACATTCTACCTCGAGTCTGCAGCCTCAGCTCCTGCTTTAGTGTGTCCAGTCCACCAGCCTGCCCTCGTCATGTTAGACTTGGCAACCCCCACAATTACATAAGTGAATTCCTTACACTCTCTCTGTTTCTCTGGTAGATGTCCTATTAATTCTATTTCTGTGATAGGATGCTGTTGCACCATTATCACAGTTAATAAAATTAACAGTGTCTACTTGCTATGACACAATCCAGTCTATATTCTGATTGCCCCTGTTGTCTCAAAAACGTCTGTTGTTTGCATTTGGTTTGATGTAGTCAAAGTCTACATTAGGGACAGGAGTTGCATTTGCATGTTGTGCCTTCTCTGTGTCTTCTCATCCAGACTAGTCTCTCCTCTTTTGTTCCTATCCAATTTGATACCTCTAAATTGCTCATCGTAAAAGCTCCATCTTGGGCTGTGCAATACGTCACATTCTGGATTTGTCTGTTTGCTGCCTCCTTGGGCTTTTAGCTTGGGTCTGGGTCTTCGTAATGAATATGTTCTGTAAACTGAGAGGTACCTCTAATGGCTTCACTAGATTTGGTTTATCTCTTGTTTTTTGGAGATGATGGCAAGAATGCTGCCCTGGTGGTGTGTGTTCCCATTGCGTCCCATTAGGAGATGCAGCATGTCTTTCTGTCCCAGTCTTCCTGGGACTGAGATAGACCAGTGGACTCAGAGGGTGACAGGCTGATGCCTCCACTGCTCCCTCTCTCACAGCTCTTTCATTTCCTGGTTTCATCTCTCACTCACCCTAGTCTGGACTCATTGTTTCCTTTGTTTCCCTAATTATCTTGAAATTACCCTGTAAGGAATTTTCACTTATGAGTAGGGCTAATTAATTTATCTGAAATGAAACTTGAATAGGAAAATAAGAATACATTGTTGACTTTTTCAACAACTGCTAATTTTCAGAGTAAGGAATGTGACCTATTACTTGGTAACCAATTTTACTGGGGAGGTACTTTCTTTTTGGGGGCCATCACATAAACTCTTGGATTGATCCTTCTGAATATGATCGTAAATGTTTTTATGGATCTGATGTGTTTCTATCAGTTACAGCCATTATTTTTGATGCTCAAATGATCCCTTATTTGGCTAGTTAAAGCCCCATTACATTCACTTCTACATTCTTGGACACGGCCCCATTAATCTTTCTTAGCTTTTTGATTTCTGCACAGCAAAATACCCCTGCCACACCTTACATCTTTCCTTTTCCACAGCAGGATGGGGAATGGTGTTGAAGGAGGGCTCACTGCTCCTCGTCTTTGTTTTCATGTGTTTTCAGGAGACAGAACTGGAAACAAAGTATTTTTGAAGGGAAAGAGACCATGAGTTTATGCTGACATTTCTTGTTTAAATTTAAAATTATGAGGTTGGTACTTCAGTTTTATGCCTGAATATGCTCTTACATTTAAAATCTGTGCACTCAACACCTTTAAATAATTATTCTCGTTTTATTCTAGAATACATATATGAGCACATACACATATTTATATATAATATACATTTTTGAAACAGCAGTGTTAACACTAATGCTATGACCACTGATTGAGTGTTAAAACTTTTTGTTGTTGATGTCTCCATTCTAAAGCTGTATTTCACTAAATACATAGGGTCAGAACATTGTCTTTTGACATCCCTTGGAGTATTTTCTTGGTGTTTTTGTGATTCTCCCTGATATATAGTTGTGTTGAGTTTGTTTTTATTTTTTTTTTTAGCAGTTTTCATCTGTAAAATTAAGTTTGACTTTTTGGATATATAAAATGCATAATTCCAAACTTATAACTATATGGCTCTCTCTATGTAATCTCAGAGCAATTTCAGGTAAAGTTACCTTCTTTTTGTCTTGTTCTCTTCAACCCCCTTTTGGTGACCAATTCTGCTGGTTTTGGTTTTTATCTTTTTAGTTACTCTTTATTTCCCCTCCTAAGTTATATTCTATAATTAACACTCTGTATCAGTGTAGAGAGCTCATTTTTTGGCTGCATGTTTCATTTTACTGTTTATCTTAATTCATTAGTCATTCCAATATTGATTGACATTGGAGTTATTTTCAATCTTTTATTATTAGCAGTGCTACAGTGAATGATTTTTTTCCTTTTTTGCTGGTGTATCTTTGGAATAGTCTCTAAGGAATAGTATGTTTCAGGCAAAGGATGAGCATGATATTGCTAGGTATCATCCATTTCCCTCCGCTGGGCTTGGACTGCTTTGCTTCCCCACTAGTGCCTAAGAATGGCTGGGTTGCAGCTTGCCAATCAGGAGAGTATGTTGTCACAGAGTTAGAGAAATGATATCCCAAGGCAGATTACATTGGCATTTTGTTTGTTATAAGTGAGCTTGAGCAGCTTTTCATGTGTCCAAAGGACATTGGAATTTCTGCTCCTCTCCACTGTTCATGGTTTTGCCCATTATTGCATTAGGTTGTTCTCCAGTTTTAGGAGTTTTGTTAAATTAGTTTATTTATTTTGAGACAGAGTCGCCTAGAGGAGTGCAATGGCATGATCTTGGCTCACTGCAACCTCCACCTCCCGGGTTCAAGTGATTCTCCTGCCTCAGCCTCTTGAGTAACTGGCATTATCGATATGCACTACCATGCCTGGCTAATAGGAGTTCTTTATTCATAGGGATATTTGTCATTTGCCTTTGATTTAAGCTGCAAAGATTTTCCCCAATTTTTACTTTGTCTTTTGCATTTTTGTATGATGTTTTGCATGCAAATGTCCTATTTTAAGTTTTTATGTAGTTAAGTAAATCAGTCTTTTAGTGTGTTTGGAGACATATTTAGGAAATCTGTTTCCCTCACCCTCACTGCTGGGTTATAAAGGAGTGGACTTTCATGAGCTCAGTTTTACATGTAGATTACTGATTCATAGAGCATTTGTCCCCGTGGAAAGTGTGACATGTAGATCCAGTGTCATCTTTATCTTTGTGGCCACCCAGCTGGCCCAACGCTGTTTACTGAAAGGTCACCCCTGCTTTCCTATGCTTGATCTCCGCTTGCACTCAGGTCTATTTATTGGTTTCAGTTTCCTCTGCTAGCCTCTGTGTGCGCCAGGACCACTCTTTTATTTTTGGAAGTTATGTATGTTTAATATCTGCTAGATCTTTTATAATATTATATATTTTATAATGGACTTCCTAGCCTTAAGGGAAAAAAATCAAAACACATAGGTGTTTCTATGGGGATTGCATTAAAATTATAACTAAACCTAAAGAGAAGGATGACTTTGTGATCTCATTCAAAAACACATTACATTTTCCATGTATTCATGTCTACATGAATCATACTTTCAGAGTGTTCTGAGGTCCTCGTATAGGTTTAGCACGTATCTCACTTATGTGCCTAGGCATTGCATTTTTTGTCATTCATTCATTCATTATTGTATTAGGTATAAGATATTTTCTGACACTCTGTCTTCTCTGTTTTCTTCATATTTTTTATTGTAAATTGGGTTTATTGATTTTTCTCTCTTAAATGTATGTTCTGCTATTTGAAAGAATCCTCATATTGTTTTCAACAGTCTTTTAATGCACTTTTGAATCTTCACATTGTTTTATCTGCATATAAAGATGGTTTTATGTCTTTTCTCCTTCAATTCTGGTGCCTCTAATTGCTTTCTCTTGTCTCATTGCATTGTCTAATACATCCATTACCATGTTTAATAATAGTGGCGACAGTTGGCATCTGTGCAGTTTTTCTCACTCTAGTAGGAATCTCTCCAGTGTTGCCATATTAAGTAAGAGCTGGCATTTGGACTAAAATTTTTATATTTACATAATTACATTCAATGTTAAGTAAGCATCCATCAACTCCCCTTTTACTCGGTTTTTTTTTTTTATAAAGAATTGTTGTTGTATTTTGTTAAATGCCTTTTGACGTTTTTGAAAATGAATTTCATAGATCATTTAATATCATCAATTTATATTTGAGAAATGTGATTGTTCATTGTGGTCTCTGGCATTATCGAGTACCTGTATTTGTCTTCTTTTAAATAATTTTTATCCTAAATTTCATGATGTCTGTTATCAGATTGTAACCCAAGATATATTTTATTGCTCTTGCCTGGTATTTTCTTTTACACTCCTTTGTTTTTAAGCCTTCCGGGATATGTTAATTGTCTCTGTTGCTTGAGGCCAAGAATTGAAGCCTAGCCTGGGCCACAGAGCAAGACCTTGTCTCTGAAACAAATGAATACCTACCTACCTACCTACCTACCTACATACATACATACATACATAATAAATAAATATGAGTATTTGGTATACAGAATAGAGTTATGGTTTTGTAACCTGAAAGCCTTGTTTTAATAGGTGCGAGAGGGCCATTTGCATTTATCGATGCATTCAGCATTCTTGATCTCAGTTCTGTTGTGTGTAAACACACAGTTGGATCCATACCCATGTGTGTGCACACCACAGATACATAGTCTTGCCATGGGGTCTGTTTCGCTTTTGTTTTATTTACTTATTTTAAAAGGGGAGACGGTTTCTTTTGGCTCTTAGAAAGAACTATATTTTGCTATTGTTTTTGCCTTCTGTGAATACTCTTGTACGGTGTTCTTCTACAATACCTCTCTGATAGGACTATTGACTTCCTGCTCTTATAAGCACTACTGAAATTAATGAGGAGCCACAGACCCTGCCCTCTCATGCTAAGTTCATCCTTGAATTCTGAAGGACGTGGCTTGTTTTGTTAGCTGCAGGTGACAAACATGTTTCTTCACTTTCGGAGCACGTCACAGATACGCTCTCTGTCATCACTCTTTCCCTCAGTCCATCACCTGGTACGAGGTCTAAAGTTAAATAGGCTCAGCGCCCACCACCCGACCTTACTCAGAAGCTTGTTCTGGGGATCCTTCCGGAAAAAAGTCCCCCAAGCTCTTCCGCAACTCGGGGGGTCTCTCCTGTGGTCTGCATCGCCTCTATTTCAGGCTGTTGGTGTCTCTGGTCTGGATGGCCCTGCACGCTGAGGTCTGATTGCCTGTGACCCTGGCAGGGCTTGCAGCATCATCCTGGCAATGGGAGGGCAAGTCTCTCATAGGGATCCCTTCACTTCAGAATCTGCTTCAGGGAATTGAGGGCCTAGACCTCAGGTCCTGTCCAGCTCTGTGCTGCTATAGGGTGATTGCCAGGTATGGTCAGGTAACCTCCAGACCTACTCCCACCTCGTGCGATTTCTGTTTTTCAACTTTGTTTGTCTGTCTTTCTTCTAGCAAAAACGTTCACTCACACAGCCTGCAGCTGGGCAGTGAGTGGGAAGCCAGAGGGTCCTGCATAGTGAACAGGTTGAGAGGCAGGAGGAGGCTCTTCCAAGAGCAGGGAGAGATCGGCACAGTGGGGAGCAGCAGCCTACAGATGAGGGGCTTCCAGGGCCAAGGGTGGAAGGTGCTGTTGTACCAGATCTCAGCAGAATTCCTTGCACTCACAGTTGACTTATCAGGGAGGCTGGAGGGAAAATCCAAAGGAAAGTGTCCAGAGGCCAGAGCAAAGACTGGAGAGAGGTTTATAAGGAGCAGGACCTACTGGGGCTACAGAAGCTTTTCCTGAGGACCTAGGGCTTCCTGTAAAAGGGAGAGGGCAGCTGTACAGCTTGGCCAAGACCTCCGCAGACATGGGACCAGATGGTGTCCCCTGAGGAGGCCTCCCAGCTGTCTTGGTATAAGCACCCCTCCAAAGTCACTCTGCTTAGAACAGCCCCTGTTGTGTGCAAACGCTGTGTGCTGTCTGGGGACACCTGGAATCCAACAAGACCCTGTGGCAGGGACTGGGTCTTTCTGGTCATTGCTTCCCTCAGCTGCAGCTCTGGAGATCTTTCAATATGAAGAGCTAAGTGCTCTGTCCTACTTGTCTCAAAGGAGTTATCAGGAGAATATATTAAAGATGCAGAAGGGCCTCTGAAGAATGTCGCGTGCCACACCCAGGTCAGGTGCTGTCTGTCCTTATCCCTCGTGCTCAGGGTTTCTGGTGCAAAGATATTCTCCCCTGAATCTCTCTCTGTTTAGCAGATGGCTCTGACGTATTTTATGTAAGGCCTGTAACAGCTCTAGGTATGTTGGTGTTCAGCAGGTTCATTCATTACTTTTTCTCAACAACTTTTAAGCTCTGGGGTACATGTGCAGGATGTGCAGGTTTGTTATGTAGGTGAGCGTGTGCTATGGCAGTTTGCTGCACAGATCGTCCCATCACCTAGGTTTGAAGCCCAGCACCCATTAGCTATTCTTCCTGATGCTCTCCCTCCCCCACACCCACACAGGTCCTTGTGTGTGGCGTTCCCCCACATGTGTCTATGTGTGTTCTCATCATTCAGCTCCCACTTATAAGTGAGATCATGTGGTGTTTGGTTTTCTCTTCCTGAGTTTGCTGAGGATAAAGGCTTCTGGCTCCATCTATGTCCCTGCAAAGGAAATGATCTTGTTCTTTTCTATGGTTGCATAGTATTCCATGGTGTATATGTACCACATTTTCATTATCCAGTCTATCATTGATGGGCATTTGGGTTGATTTCATGTCTTTCCTATTGTGAATAGTGCTGTAATGAACAAATGTGTGTATGTATCTTTATAATAGAATGATTTATATTCCTTTGGGTATATATCCAGAAATGGGATTGCTGGGTCAAATAGTATTTCTGCTTTTAAATCTTTGAGGAATCACCACACTGTCTTCCACAATGGTTGAACTAATTTACACTCCCACCAACAGTGTAAAAGTGTTTTTTTCCCCTTCTGCAACCTTGCCAGCATCTGTTGATTCTTGACTTTCTGATAATCGCCATTCTGACTGGTGTGAGATCGTATCTCACTGTGGTTTTTATTTACACTTCTCTAATGATTGCTGTCTTCTCAAGTTCAGAACCTCATGAAGCAAATCCATTAATTCATTCAATCCAGAGCAACCAAAAATTTTTTAAAGAAATGTTGTCCTCCAAAATAGGCTGAAAAACAAAACCATCATTCTTCTTAAAATGAGTACTTCGACTGTGTTTTCTGTGTAGGTACTATTTTTGATTCTTGGATGACCAAAAGTGTACCTCTTCCTTACCTTTTTCTATGCAGAACTCTATCAGCCTGGTGCTAAAAAAACAACACATAACAAGAACAACCAAGAGGTTCCAGCTTTACTTTCAGGCTCTGCTACTAAACATGAATAGCCAAAAATATAGATAAAAATAAAATGGAAAATCTGTATTCCCATGTCGAAAAACATAATAGGTCACTATAGGAGCTTGAAAGGTGTTGATTTTCCACACTGGCAACACCAACTCTATATATATCACAGGTACACCTCATTGATTGTGGCTTGTTCTATTGTACTTCTCAGATACTGATTTTTTTTTTTTTTTTTTTTTTTTTAACAAATGGAATGTTTTTGGCAATCCTGTACCAACCAAGTCTATTGGTGTCATTTTTCCAACAGCCTGTGCTCACTTGTGTCACTGTCACTCTGTCACATTTTGGTCCTTCTCATAGTATTTGAAATGTTTCATTATTATTGTATCTGCTATGGTGACCTGTGACCAGTGATCTTTGATATTATTTTAAGTGTTTTGGGGCACCATGAACTGCAGCCATGTTTGACCGTGAAATTAATACATGTTGTGTGTCTTCTGACTGCTCCACCAACCAGCTGTTCTCCATCTCTCTCCCCCTCCTCAGGCCTCCTTCCCCCAGAGACACAACACTATTTAAATTAGGCCAATTAATAACCCTACAGTAGCCCCTAAGTGTTCAATGAAAGGAAGAGTTGCATGTCTTACATTTTAAATCAAAAGCTAGAAATGATTAAAATTAGTGAGGAAGGTATGTCATAAGTCATGATAGGCCAAAAGTTAGCCCTCCTGTAGTAAAGAGCCCAGTTGTGAATCCAAAGGAAATGTTCTTGAAGGTCATTAAAAGTGCTATTCCCGTGAACATCTGAATGGCAAGAAAGCAAGAGTCGTATTGCTGATATTGAGAAAGTTTGAGTGGTCTGGCTAGAACATCAAACCAGTTACAACATTCCCTTAAGCCAAAGCCTAATCCAGAGCAAGGCACTAACTCTCTTCAATTCTATGAAGGCTGACTCAGGTAAGGAAGCTGCAGAAGAAAAGTTGGAATCTAGCAGAGGTTGCTTCATGAAGTTTGAGGAAAGACATCATTTCCTTAACATAGAAGTGCAAAGTGAAGCAGCAAATGCTGGTAAGGAAGCTGTAGCACCTTATCTGAATGATCTAGCTAAGATCATTGATGAAAGTGGCTACACTAAATGACAGATTTTCAGTGTAGACAAAATAACCTTCTGTTATAAGAAGATGTCATCTAGGACTTTCATAGTTGGAGAGAAATCACTACTTGGCTTCAAAGCTTCAAAGAACAGGCTAAATCTCTTACTGGAGACTAATGCAGCTGGTAACTTTAAGTTGAAGCCAATTCTCATTTACTATTCTGAAAAATCCAAGGGTTCTTAAAAATTACGTTAATTTTATTGTGCCTGTGCTCTGTAAATGGAACAACAAAGCCTAGAGGACAGTATACCTGTTTACACCGTGCTATCAGAAGATTCATGAACTTAAAATATTACTGAATATTTTAAGCTCACTGTTGAGGCCTACTGCTTAGAAAAACAAAAAGATGCCCTTCAAAATATTACCGCTCACTTGACAACAAACCTGATCACCCAAGAGCTCTGATGCAGGTGTACGAGGAAATTGTCATTTTCATGCCTGCTAACACTATATCCATTCTGCAGCCCATGGATCAAGGAGTAATTTCAACTTTCAAGTCTTATTACTTCAGAAGTACATTTCATAAGGCTATAGATGCCATAGACAGAGATTCTTCTGTTGGACATAGGCAAAGTAAACTGAAAATCTTCTGGAAAGGAGTCTCCATTCCAGATGCCATTAAGAATATTCATGTTCATGGGAGGTGGTCAGAATGTCAGCATTAACAGGATTTTGGAAGAAGTTGCGTTCAACCCTCATGGATGACTGTCTTTGTTCAAGGCAAGGAGTAAGTAACTGGATGTGGTGAAAGCAGCAAGAGAACTGGAATTAGAAGTGGAGCCTGAAGACGTGACCGAATCATTGCAATCTTATGATAAAACTTGAATAAATGAGTTGTTGTTTCTTATGGATGAGCAAAGTAGTTTCTTGGGATAGACTCTACTCTTGATGAAGATGCTATAAACATTGCTGAAATGACAACATAGGATTTATAATATTATGCAAATTTAGTTGATAAGGCAGTGACAGGATTTGAGAGGATTACCTGCAAGTTAGAAGAAAGTTTTACTGTGGCTAAAATGCTATAAAATAGTATCATATGCTACAAAGAAAAGGTTTTTTGAAAGGAGGAGTACATGGATGTGGCAAACTTAATTTTTTCTTATTATGTCTTTATCTTTTTTAATTTTTTAATTTCAATAGCTTTAGGGGTACAAATAGTATTTTTGTTAGATAGATGAATTGTATAGTGGTGAAGTCTGAGATTTTAATGCACCCATAACACAAATAGTGTACATTATACTCAATATGGAGTTTGTTGTTGTTGTTGTTGTTGTTGTTTTGAGATGATTATTTCTTTTGTTGTGCAGAGGCTTTTTAGTTTAATTAGGTCCCATTTATTTATTTTTGTTGTTGTTGCATTTGCTTTTGGGGTCTTAGTCATGAATTCTCTGCCTAAGCCGATGTCCAGATGAGTTTTTTTCTGGGTTATCTTCTAGAATTTTTATGGTTTCAGATTTTAGATTTACGTCTTTGATCCATCTTGAGTTTATTTTTGTATAAAATGAGAGGTGGAGATCCAGTTTTATTCTTCCACATGTGTCTCTCCAGTTTTTTCAGCATCATTTATTGAATAGTGTGTTCTCTCCCTGATTTATGTTGTTGTGTGCTTTGTCAAAGATCCGTGTATATTGTAAGAAATTACCATAGCCACCCCTGCCTTCAGCAACCACAATTCTTGTTACTGGCAGCAAATCCCTATGGATCTGCAGCAGCCTCAATTCTTGCCTCCTCAGAAGAAAGGCATAAGGCAGAAGGAGAGACCAAGGTAAGTTTTAGAGAAGGAGTGAAAGTTGATTCAAAAGCTTTAGAATAGGAACGAAAGGACAGGAAGTATACTTTGAAGAGGGCAAAGTGGGCGACTTGAAAGACAAGTGCACAGTTTGACCTTTTGACTTGGGGTTTTATACATCCGCATACTTTTGGGGGCTTGTGTCCCCTCTCTCCTGATTCTTCCCTCAGGGTGGGCAGTTTGCAGGCAAAGTGGCCTGCCACCTCTTGGAGGGGAGCATGCACAGTGTGTTTACTGGGATTGCACTCATGCTCACTTACGGCGATCTTCCCTTACCAGCTGAATGTCCCTAGGAGGTCAGATACCAGTTAAACGCCGCCATTTTGCCTCTTACTGCACCTGTGTGAACCTGCTCGCTGAGCACCTGAGGTCTTACTAAGAAGCGCTGATCACCAATTTCAGCTTTTTTCTTTTTATATGGAGACTGCTTTTCCCTGGTGCTGGTTGCAACCAATTATTATTTTAGAGAGACAATTAACAACTGCCTGAACAGCACCTGATGGTCACCTGATATTTCTGGTTGGATGTGGGGTGCTGTCTCCTGCCCAGTTCATGTTTTACCAGCTGTCTTCTTTAACACCCTGAGTCAGCAGCTGTCAACATTGAGGCAAAACCGTTCATCAGCAAAAAGATTATGACTTGCTCAAGGCTCAGATAACAGCATTTTTAGCAATAATGTGCTTTTAAATTAAAGTATATGCATTTTTTAAGTAATGCTGTTTAGACTATAGTATAGTTTCAACATAATTTTTATATACACTAGGAAACCAAAAAATTGGTATGACTCACTTTAATTCAGCATTCTCTTTATTGCAATGGCGTGGAGCCCAACCTGCAATATTTGTGATGTATGCGTGTATTTACTTGGCAATACTCAAAGGAGAAAACAGTTTTCAGATGTTTTAGAATTTAAGGAATAAATTTCTCCTTGATTCCTATCTTGCTGCCTCTTCCAAATATTGGGTGAACACTTCTTTTTTCATGTAATCTGGCAAAAGTATTTATTTATGCAATGTTGTAAAATAATGTTTTGTTGCAAAAATTATAATGTAGAGAGATCCAAGATGGCTGATGATTAGCAGCTCGGGCATGTACCTCCCAGTGAAAGTGCAAAGAATGAGAGGACGCCACACTTTCAGACGAATATTTGTTGCTCACAGACCAGGAGATTCCCAGTGGAGGAGCCCCACGGGTCGCCAGGGCGACTCTTGTGGCCGGCGTGGTGGTTTTGCTGGTGCCTTAGCACGCCAGTTCTTGGTGCAGAGTCCGGAGATTCCTGGGCAGAAAAGCACCATCAATCTTAACACCACTGTTTTGGCCGGCTCAGTGGATTGCTCAGATCTCGGCGCAGGGAATCAACAAGTTGGACGTCAGAGACCCAGTTAGAAAGCCGGTAATTATAAAGACGACAGACGGACAAATATATAATGAAGGGAAGAAACCAGCGTAAAAAGGTAGAGAATACTCAAAATCAGAATGCCTCTCCCTCTACAGGGGATTGCAATTCCTCATCAGTAACGGAACAAGGCTTAATAGATTACACGTGTGTTCCAATAACAGAAGCAGGTTTTAAAATGTGGGTGATAAGAAACTTCTGTGAATTAAAAGAACTTGTTCTAACCCAATGCAAAGAAACTAAGAACCTTGAAAAAAGGTTTGACGAACTGTTAACGAGAATGGACAATTTAGAGAAGAATATAAGTGAATTGATGGAGCTGAAAAACACAACACGAGAACTTCGCGAAGCATGCACAAGTTTAAACAGTCGAATTGATCAAGCAGAAGGAAGGATATCAGAAGTCGAGGACCAGCTCAGTGAAATGAAACGAGAAGACAAGAATGCAGAAAAAAGGATGAAAAGGAATGAGCAAAGTCACCAGGAAATATGGGACTATGTGAAAAGACCTAATTTACGTTTGATAGGTGTACCTGAATGTGATGAAGAGAATGAATCCAAGTTGGAAAATACTCTTCAGGATATCATTCAGGAAAATTTTCCCAACCTGGCAAGGCAGGGTAATATTCAACTCCAGGTAATACAGAGAACACCACAAAGATATTCTTCAAGAAGATCAACCCCAAGGCACATAATCGCCAGATTTATTAGGGTTGAAATGAAGGAGAAAATACTAAGGGCAGCCAGAGAGAAAGGTCAGGTTACCCATAAAGGGAAACCTATCAGACTTACAGCAGATCTCTCAGCAGAAACCCTACAAGCCAGAAAAGAGTGGGGACCAATATTTAACATCCTTAAAGAAAAGAACTTTCAACCCAGAATTTCCTATCCAGCCAAACTAAGCTTTATGAGCGAAGGAAAAATTAAATCTTTTGCGAACAAACAAGTACTTAGAGAGTTCACCACCACCAGGCCTGCTTTACAAGAGCTTCTGAAAGAAGCACTATACATGTAAAGGAACAACCAATATCAGCCTTTCCAAAAATATATCAAAAAGCAAAGAACTTTAACACAATAAAAAATTTACATCAACTAATGGGCAAAACAGCCAGCTAGCATCAAACGCCGGTATTAAACCTATATATATTTTAATTGGATAAAAAGCCAAAACCCATCGGTATGCTGCATCCGGGCCCATCTTACATGCAACAATACACAAAGACTCAGAGAGAAGGAGGAAGATTTACCAATCAAACAGAGAGTAAAAATAAACTAATAAACAAAAAGCAGGAGATGCAATTCTCGCCTCTGATAAAGTAGACTTTAAAGCAACAAAGATCAAAAGAGGCGAGGAATGACATTACATAATGGCAAAAGGATCAATGTAACAAGAAGAGCTAACGATTCTATAGATCAACGAGATAGAAAATTAACAAGGATATTCAGAACTTGAACTCAGACTCGGAACAAGTAAACTCAATAAACATTTATAGAACTCTCCACTTCAAATACACAAAACATACATTACCACCTCACACCTATTCCAAAGGTGACTATATAATTGGAAGTAAATCACTCCTCAGTAATCGCATAGCATTTCATAGGTTTAAATGAAATATTGGTTGGCTGTTTGTTTGTCATCTTCTTCCCTTATTCCTTCCTGACTACATCATTAAGTATAATTATCAGTATACAAGAGGTTTTCAATACCCATTACTAAATTGCATTCTAGCCTGGGCAAGAAAGCAATACTCCCATTCTCTCTCCCTCTTTCTTTTCCTTCTCCCTCCTCCCCATTCTCTCTCTCTCTTCCTCTTCCTTTTTCCTCCTTCCTATTCTCTCAAAAAAAAAAAAAAAAAAAAAAAAAGATAAAGAAAAAAAGAAAATGTGATGCATATATACCATGGAGTATTATGCAGTCATAAAAAAAAAAAATTATAATGTAAGTATATTAATATTCAATGAAAGAAACAAAACTCTCAGAGAATTCCAACTCTCAGAGTTGATGCTGTGCTTGTTTTGGAAGTTCCTATGAGGTATTTTCTTTTCATTTATGATGTAGCTCATATTCTATCTTCAATTTAGTAGCTTGCGTTTTTTCACGTGTTTAAAATTCTTCATGTTAATTTTTTGTACAATATACCTAACTTTCCTTTGGCTGTCAGATACTTAGGTTATTCCAAATGTTCTCATTATTATAATGACGCTGTGATAAATCCCTCTCATGCAAAGAGCATTTTTATGTGCTTTTTGACAGTCATTTTTTAGTATTAAATGTAAAAGTGAAGTTGCTGGTTTCAAAGAGAGTTTATATGGCTGTGGAGCAGACATTCAAGCAGCTTTGCCAGAACTTTCCACATTCTATACCCTACTTGTGCAATTGGGGTGTTTTCTTCTCTTACTGCATAAAGTTACCAGACTGCTGTCTTTCCTAGATTCTCTGCGTGCTGTACCTTGTAATGAATGTCAGTTTGAAGGATACAACAGAAGAATAAAATTAGCTGAGTTACTACAGTTAGACTTACATTGCTGTCACTGGTGATATTTTGTTAGTAAAGAGAGGCTAGAGTTATGCTGCTCTGTGCAAACACAAGTTAGATTTAGGTTTAAAAGTGTCTGAGATGCTGGTCAGTGATCACATTCTGTTCCACTAAAATTTGCAACACAGCTGATGGAAGGTCCTTAAATTATGGACATTTGAGGGAAAAGTTCTCACTAAATGTGATATCACAGATTATTACAGGGGATCAAAATTATGTAGTTACATATTCAATCAAAACCATAATCACTAACTTACATAATTTGTTTTAAAATATCACATATTATATATTATGAAACATATAGGAATATAATGAATTTATCATAAAATGTACATAAGTATATGTTTGTTATGCTAATATATAATAATGTATATATTTTATGCTATATTAATTGACATAATTATGTTATAATAGATGCTATACAGTATGTATTATATAAATATGTACATATATGCTGTATATATTGTATAACACATATATAATTATATATGTTATTCATTATAATGATATATTTAATTATAATGCCTACTACATATTATTTATAATAATGTATTATAATGTACATTGTTATAGAATTGCATAATATAACATATTAATGCATTAATATATTATGTAAGTTATATAAATTATTAGGAAAGCATAGTAGGAATAAAATTGTAAATAAAAATTTAAATTTTAAGTTTTTAAGTTGTAAATAAAAATTTTATCTGCCACTTTCCTCTTTAAGAAATGAGGCCTTGGCCGGGCGCGGTGGCTCAAGCCTGTAATCCCAGCACTTTGGGAGGCCGAGGCGGGTGGATCACGAGGTCAAGAGATCGAGACCATCCTGGTCAACATGGTGAAACCCCGTCTCTACTAATACAAAAAATTAGCTGGGCACGGTGGCGCGTGCCTGTAATCCCAGCTACTTAGGAGGCTGAGGCAGGAGAATTGCCTGAACCCAGGAGGCGGAGGTTGAGGTGAGCCGAGATCGCGCCATTGCACTCCAGCCTGGGTATCAAGAGCGAAACTCCGTCTCAAAAAAAAAAAAAAAAGAAATGAGGCCTTGAGATAACTGTTTCATAATGTCTGTAGGAAGGAGAGTAATTCTATTCTATAAAAATAGTAGTTGCTTTAAAATTATTCACTACCTATATTATTAGTTTATAAAATAATGAAATTTAAAATTGCCTTAAACTGGACTATTAATCATGAGTTTGAAATGAAAACAGAATAAATAATGTTCATTTTAACAGTAGAAGTCAGTTTTCTAAATTATGAATTTGGTATTCATTTAAACGAAAGGAATTTACATTGAAGAGTTGTATGTCTTTAGGGATTCAGTGTTCAGTGATGATCTGTTGGATGCACAGATTGAAGGAGACTGGATAGAAATAACTTCCTGTGCCTCAAAAAAGTCAGGAATTACTGCCAGGAAAACTCAGAGCTTCAGAGACTGCAAATATATTTAAGTTACTGAAGTAAGATACTTGAAATGAAACTGTGTACACTCCATAAACCATGGATGGCATCCACAACATGAATACTAGCTGAAATATTATTGTGATGAGGCTCAAGAAATAAATGCTCCACTTGCTGTGATTTTTAAAATTTAAATATTGATAGTATATGGGAATACTGCTTATTCTTGTTATAAGATTTAATGTGATTCATATTCTTTACACTGTTTTACAAAAAGCTTTAATAGGATCAAAAACTGTTGTGTTGGGGGTAATTCATGAAGTGTTGATGGCTCTAGGAGGAACAACGTATTATTTTCCAGTTTAATGTTCATGTTGCCCAGCATGTCTGCTTAATAAATATCATTCTTTTTTTTATATTAAAATCTGAAAGGACTTTTATATTAAAATCTGAAAGACTTCCTACTCTAACAGGATTTTTAAAAGAGATGTATTTATTCTTCTAGTTTTGTAAGAATAGTATTTTGTAAGGGAGGGAATCCTTTATTCCCATTCCACTTGGTCATAGAAAACAGTGATTGTCAATGTGGAGGCAACACCAATAATATTAGCAAAAGCTGGGAGCTTATTGGAAATGCAAATTCTCAGGCTCCATTCCAGAACAACTGATTAAGAAAGTCTAGAGGAGGCAGGCCCCAACAATCTGCATTGAATAAACTCTCCAGGTGGTTCTGATGCACAAGACAGTTTGAGAACCAAGAATGCTGAATTTTTTTACAGAACGTCCCTACTTGAAATTTACTCATCTGTGCTGATGCTTCAGGCTTTTAGGAAATAGACTGAGGTTTTGGATGAAAACCTGCCATATCAGTTATAGTTTGGTAGTATAATAAACCACCCCAGAAGTAAGTGGCTTAAACAAGCATGCGGGCTTTCCAGGTGGTTCCTCTGGTCTTGGCCGGGCTTCCTTGAGCATGTGGTTGGCTGCTATTTGGCTGGGGGCTGGAGAGCTTAGGATGCCCTCAGCTTCGGAGCCTGGTCTGCCCCCTTTGTGACCTTCCTTCCTACAGCAGGCAGCTCCAGGCTCTTCCAGGATTCCTAGAGAATGGGAGGAGCATTCAGGTCTTAGAAGCCACCTGTGCTCTTTCTGTCCTTTTCTGTTGAATACCCTGAGATTCAAAGCCAGCCCAGCATCAAGGGGTAGTGGGAAGGACTCCACCTCTTCAGGAGAAGACATGCAAAGTCACACCCTAAAAGGAGAAGGTGCAGGGAGGGGATAACACTTTTGGACACAGGTGCCCACACCTGCAGATCAGGATCAAGACTAATGACCGCTTGGCTGAGGAATTCTGACCCTCTGTCCTGTAGTCCATTCAAATAAAAAATGGTGACCCAAAGGCTTCCTCCTTTTTCGTTGAAGCTGAGAAGTAAAAGGCAATTGGTAAAACAGAACACAGTGTTCGCAGTTACCATGTCATCCCATTATCAGTGAGGATGATGGTCACTGTGTTTGCAAAAGTAAAATAAACCTCAAAATTTGACTAAAAATACCGAAGTAGAATCCAGTACAAATGTGCCTTTTATTTCAAGCATAGTTTCCTCACTTTTGGATTTCCTGTATGATTTCTAAAATGTATTATTCTTAGTGATGGCCAGTACACTTTGCATAGAGGCTTCTTGGTTTTACATGTCCTCAGGGATATTGGGGGAATGGTGGTAATTAATAGTCATGAATAGACGTGAATAATGTATAGTACTCTGACAGGATTCTGCTGCTGTTTTCATTATAAGAGTGTGGTAAGTAAAAGAACAGAAAAAGAGTAGAAAAAAATATGTTATTGATTAATTAGCTTTGGGTCAAAAAATAATAGAGTCTTATTTACACATATAGCAGTTTTGAATAGTTCATGTTATACTTTAAATTATTAATGACAGTAATGAACAGTTTTGTGGAGTAATATATGGTGAGGAAGCAATATTAGCTTGCATTTTTAGATAGTTTATAGTTATTTAGATAAAGCCTTTATTTGCAAATCATGATCAGATATATTTAAGATATAATTTATGTTTTTAGAGACACTCTTCTATTTTTCCCTCCAATGTGCATTTAGGAAAATAAAACATGTATTCTGTGATATTGTCAGTCTGCTTTGAACTTCAGCTCTCTTGTTCTCAAGTTCTAATCATTTCCAGCTGGCATATGTTAACAGCATTTCTGTCTAACATTTTGAGTCTCTAAAAGAAGTACAAGAAAATGTATCTTCCCCCAGGGAGTTTGATATCATACAACACAGATATCACCATTATCACACAATTGTAAAGCAATTGCAGAAGTCAAGATAATATGTCAAATAAGTGGCAGAGACTGTTTACCTAAGACTGAATAGTACACAAATAACACAAGACTATTTGACAAACAGGAGCCTGAAAAAAAGTGTTCTGATGGAGGTAATGATGTTTCATGCCAGAAGGGCTGATAATGGGTCTCTCATGAGGACAGCTGCTCCAGGGACAGGACAGAATGACTTTGAGTGGTGTATCAAGTGGCCATTGCCACAATTATGCTGTACAACCAATCGCCCCAAGACCAATGGCTTAAATCATGAAGAATTCATTTCTCACTCAGGACTGTGTGTTGGCTGGGATTTGGCCAATGTCAGCTGCCCAGCACATCACTATGGACTGTAAGTGGGTGCGGATCTTCTGACATACTTCTGTTTTCTCCATGATCCAGAAATTCCTTGGGAGATGACCACAGAAAAAGGACCAAGTCAATTTTGCAAACAAATTTAAGCCACTGTTTATCAAGTCCACTAACAATACATTGGCCACAGCAAGTCACATGGCTCAGCCAGACCTCAGGGTGATTGACTCTGCCCATTGAGGGAGCTGGAACACAGTGAATACTTGCCTAACCCCAGTCCAGAGGATTATAAGTAGGACAGGAAGAGTTGGGGAGTGTCTTGCAGCTGAAGTTTATTTTCACTGATGTGCACAGGTGAATATAAGGTTTATTGTCATTTCTCATTCCGATAGTTAGCATCAAATCCATAGCTCATGTATTGAAGACACTTTTGAGATTTGTTTTTCGTAATAAATTTGCCTGCAAGCAGGGGATCTCGTTTAGTAGTGACAACCTTGAAATGGCTAAATTTCTTCTAAAAATAGTATTGGCAACTTACAGAGCAGTTGGAATCAGTGTATATATCCTTGCCTTACCTCCAAAATTAAATGGGCTATAGTTATTGTTGTGTATATTTGGTAATGTACATTAAAAATGAAAACCTTTAGACATGGTGCATAACATTAGCAACATATAACCTTAATAAGTCAAATAACTTTGCACTATCCATGGAAGTTTAAGAGGTCATTTTCTTTTTTTTCTTTTTTTGGCAAAGTGAAGATATAATCCTATTACATCTGTCGAGTTGTGTGCCTTCTAAAATTCTACTTAGCACAATTGATAAGCAGGGATTATTTAAAAATTAAACAAAATTTTTCATTTAATTATTTATTTGAGACACAATCTTACCCTGTTTCCCAGGCTGAAGAGCAGTGAAGTGATCGTAGCTCACTCTAACCTTGACCTCCTGGGCTCAGGTGATCCTTGCACCTCAGCCTCCCAAGTAGGTGGGACTACAGGTCTGTGCCACCATGGATAAGCAGGCATCTTTTATATACAGTATGAAAATGCTACCAAGGTACACTCGGCTCTTTTACCATAATTTTTAAAAAATTTTTTCAACTGAACTATAAATGTAAATGTTCAGTATTATCAAAATGAAAACTCTGGAGTTATGATCTTTGGCAGTTTATGCTTAATGTGCTAGGAGCATGATATTAATTAAGTAGCCATGGTTGGTGTGTTTTTTTACAAGCAGTCTTGAAAATGAAGGCATCAAGAAGGACCTGATGCCTTCACTTGGGGTTGGTTTTTTCTTTTGTACACTAAATGTCTTAATTTTTTTTGTGGACATGGAATTGTATACACAAGTATGTATTTCTTATGGGATTATGTAGAAACTATTTTAACGTTCTGAGCCTTTCTTCCTTTAGAATAAGGGCAGGGAGGAGACACAACCTTGCAAATAGCTGGACATGGTGATGGGAGTGGCTTGGAATGGGGATGGACATTATTAAGTTTTTTCTTTAAGTTTTGCTTTTATTATTTGATAGTAGGTTCCTTTGCATTTACGAGAAAAGCAATCTCAGCCACAGTTGTTTATAGAGGAGGAAAGTTTGTCTCTATCTCACACCACTCAAGTCCAGAGTTTGGAATCCTGAGTTAGTAGAGACCCTTCAGGGCCCAGCAGAGGCCTGGCTCCTTGCTCCCCACTGCCCCCGTTCCCATTACATTCTCAGGGGCAGCTGGTCTGAGGCCACCCGAGGCATGAACTCTGGAACTAGAGTTCTCTCTGTTCTTTTCAAAGAGGGTTCCAGGAAGAAACCTTACCACCTTAGAGACCTGTCTGTCTCTCATTGGCTGAATTTAGTCATATGATCACATCTATCAGGAGGGGACTAGAAAATGTAGTTCTTTGGCTGGCTTAGCAAAGAAATGAGCTTCTTTTTCTTTACTAGAAGGTAAAGATTAATACTGGAGGCAACTGGCAGGCTCTGCCTTAGTGCACATTGTTCAGTTTGTCTTTAGAGAACATTCTGAATGTGTAATTATAGATGCCCCATTGTGATATGCATCAAATCCCAACATTTTAGGTACATTCAGCGTGCATAATAATTGGGTATAATATTCTGCCTTCTCATAGCTTTTATTTATTTTATAAGCAGCCTTGAAGCTATAATTCTGTTTCCACATATGTGCCTTTGGCACAACTTAGAATCCAGCGTAGCTTCCCAGCTAATCATACCACGTTTTTAAAAAGAGCTGGGAATTTCATTGAGTCACTCTTTTGTATGGGGCTTTTTATGGAAAAATTAAATTTGGATTTAAAAAAGGCAATTCCTTATAGTTTTGGAGTAGAAATTTATTAGATAAATCTTCAAGTTAATCTTCCTTATGAATTTGAGTGATGAATACTGCGTACACTGTCCAAACAACTTCAAAAATGTTTTTTTTTTTTCCTGAATTCACATTTGAAATGTTGCTTGATTGCTAGTAACAAAAAAGATTTCTGTTCAGATCTCATATTTAAGCATCTATGATAATGAAAATGTATTAAAGGGAAAGTCCTATCATTCTTGAGAATTTGGAACATTGTCACAATCTCCCTGAGAAGGAATGCTGTGGAGGGCAAGGCTGCTTTCTTGTCTCTGATTGGATCTGTTGGTGAGAAGTGAGATGGAACACTCTTGGTCATGATGCTTTTGATGTTTGTCAGTTTACGGTGTCTGCACATTTTGATAGCAGATTGTTGCTGTTCACTCTTTCTCCTTTAAATAGAGCAAGTGGAATTGCATACAAAATACGGCCTGAGTATTCGATTAGGCCTAATGTGTTTTAATTAACAGCAGCACAAGAACCCAAACACTGTCTCTTAGTGCATCTAACCTTATTATTTTCAAGTAGCAGTTGAGTAACACTTGGAAGAGAGTCATCAATCTCTCAGACTAATTAATGGAAATGTTTAAAAAATACTGGCAGATGAAAGTAATAAACATGTCAGTCCCCAAATTGTGTTTTTCAGCTACTGATTGATAATACTAGGTCAGTTGCCAAGTTTTAATTTCTTGATTAAGTGACATTCCCAATACTGCTATCTTCTTTACAATGACTAAAATTAATAAGTAATGTAGTTGACACTTCCTATCTCTTACAATAAATACTTCCTCTCATTATTAAAAACTGCAGAATGTTAAACATAGCTACCAAAAATCAAATTATTTGACATTTTATTAATGAAAACTTTTCAGACAATAATAGTAACTGATATCAATTATTACCAAAAAATATCTAAAACTTTGGAACTATGTTTTGAATCGTTAGGGAGGTAACATTATATTCAGTGTATTTTTAGCATGTGCTTTGCTTTAGTTTAGTTCTTTTTGAGTGTCAGGTGCTCATTCATGTTGTAAATAGCAATTCTCTGTTATGCAGGTTTCCCTATTTGATCACGTGTGTGGGTTGGATTAGAAAATAGACATTAAATACATTGACTGGTATCTGTGGCCCTTGTTCTTGGCAGGGTGGATTCCTGCTGAAAGGCTATTGCAGTGTCCAGGGAATGAAAGGGTTGAGCAGATGAGACCTATCCAGCTGAGGCAACAAGCCTGGAAAGAGAGGGGATGAATTCCAGAGATGTGTCAGAATGGCGAGGGACCTGGAAGGCTTTGTGATCCTGAACGGGTTTGAGCTGTTTATAAACTTGAGATTTAAACCCAACTTTTCCTTTTGAGTTGGCTGATATTTTCCTTGGAGTTAATTAAAAAATTATTTGAATAAACATGCCTATAAAATTGGCTTTTGAAACCAAGTATAGTACGTATGCCTATTACATGCCATTTTTTGGTTTCCCCCACATCAAAGGACTGCTAAAGTCTCTAAAATTCTTTATGCTATCATTGTGTCTCTGCTAACACTGCCCCTCAATTCAGGGAGGATTTATTCAGTGTCCATTACACAGTAATGAAGAGGGCAAAAAGAACAATTTTTCCATGGTGCGTATAGTGTGGTGGTGCTCACTACAGACCTGGGATGTGTTTCTTTTTTGCCTTTGTGAAGTAATTATTACCAGTCCCCTCCTTTGCACATGAAGGGACTGTCACCCAAACAGGTGGTGTAATCAAGCTCTTTGTTGATGGGGCCCAGATGTAGACCCAGATCAGTTCAATTACAAAGCTCAGGTTTTTCAGCTTGAAGCTATACTGTTGTTTCTCCTTCATCACATGGATGGGCTTACGCTGAGAGCACAAGGTGATAGATTAAAAAAAGGAATGAGATAGTCCTAAAAAGGAAAGTGCTAAGTATGTAAATATCTCTATAATAACTAGTAAAGAAATAGTAAAATTCTTTACTCTTACCCTCCGGAAAAATTGATGGTGATTGAAAGGAGGAAGAGATCGAATTTGATTGATGGATTAAAAATGTTTCTTGGAGACAGTGGTTTCAAGGTGGGATAGGATCACAGGAAGAAAGGACAAATGGGCAACAGCAAAGCTACAAAGAGAGCACTGGGGGGCTGGGTGCTGTGGCTCGCACCTGTAATCCGAGCTCTTTGGGAAGCTGAGGCAGGTGGATCACAAGGTCAAGAGATGGAGATTATTCTGGCCAACATCCCAGCTACTCAGGAGGCTGAGGCAGTAGAGTCACTTGAACCTGGGAAGTGGAGGCTGCAGTGAGCCAAGATCGCACCAATGCACTCCAGCCTGGTGACACTGGTGACAGAGTGATACTCCATCTTAAAAAAGAAAGATAAAAGCAATGGGAGATGACCTAGGGGATGAGTCCTACATTCTCCATTTTGGCTGCTGTATTTTGGTGTGTCTTATATAACACCGAAGTAAGTTTGCATTTTATTTGGTATCCAAGGAAACCATTGGAGATTTTGAATAGAGAAATGGCATAAATCAACATTTTTTAGGAAGTTCATTCTACAAACTGTATTCCCATTTTATTTTTCTATTGTACTAATTACTTCCTGAAAATATACTGTATATTTTGTGTGTGTGTGTTGTCTATCCTCTCCTTTTTATTGTAAGCTGTTTGAGGGCCAAAGCTGGGTCAGATCAGGAATGCACTTTGCCTGTTTTCCAGCACACACACACACACTCTCTCTCTTTCTTTCTCTCTCTCTCTCTCTTTCTCTCTCTCTCTCTCTCAGAGATCTGCACTGGTATGTAAGTTGTTTGACTACACCAAGAGTGCCATGCTGAAGGGCTATGTGCAGGAGCTGGGATCCAGAGTCCCAGCTGAGCACCTCTTTCCACCCATCCTATAAGATGCCAAACATGTGAGTGAAGCTGTCCTGGACCATCCAGACCAGCCAAACCATAGGTCAGAGTGCTGACCTAGAGCATCTACTGACCTAGAGCAATGTCACGTGGAACAATAGATTTTCCCAGCTTGGCCCTGCCCAATTTCTAACCCACAAAATTGTGAGATAAGATAAACCATTGCTGTTTGAAGCCACCAAGTTTGGGGGTAGTTTGTTAAGCAGCAGTAGATCAGGGGAACCAGTAAGATCAGTTCATCTCAGCTTGGGATATGGACCAGAGCTGGGGTGGGGTGCAGGGCTCTCTGTCACACTCGACATGCAGTCATAAAAGTAGCTGATTGAACATTTGATATAAAAGAGTCAAAATGATCAAATCTAAATGACAAGAGTAGGTGGTGGTAAGAGGAGATCTTGGGTGTGAGAACTTGATGGAATATTGTATTGATAATACTAATTTGATCTATAATCTTAATATCCCTTTGGATGTCTAACTAATACCACAAAATTAAATTTATGATCTTTATTGGTCCATTTTCATGCTGCTGATAAAGACATACCTGAGACTGGGTATCATTTTAAAAAAGAGGTTTAATGGACCCACAGTTCCAGATGGCTGGGGAGGCCTCACCATCATAGTGGAAGGTGAAAGGCACATCTTACATGGCAGCAGACAAGAGAGAATGAGAGCCAAGTGAAAGTGGTTTCCCCTTATAAAACCATCAGATCTCATGAGACTTATTCACTACCACGAGGACAGTATGGGGGAAATCACCCCCATGATTCAATTATCTCCCACTGGGTTCTTCCTGCAACATGTGGGAATTATGGGAGCTATAATTCAAGATGATATTTGGGTGAGGACACAGCCAAACCATATCATTATCTTTCCTTCTAAAGGGAACTTCCTTCATACAGTCTTCTTCATCTCACATGTCAGCTGGAGGTCTCCAGTTGCCTGGCTCAGACACCTGAGAGTGCTCCCTCCTAAGTCTTTTTTTTTCACACCCCACATGGATGCTTCCCTAAGTCCAGTAAGTGCCACATTAAAGCAGAGTCAGAATCCACCTTCCTTGTTGTTCAAAGTAAGTCACTTTCTCCAAGCTGTTAGTTTCATTTTCTCCTGTCCCTAAAGCCCTCCACAAGCCTCTAACTCTATGTTTCTTTGATTCACAGCATGTGCACAGGTGTTAACAAGCTATTGGTAGAGGCTCTACAGAGCAGGTACAAGGTGTATTTGGGGTTAAGTCCACGAGAATGCAGACACCTATGGTTTTTCAGATAGATGGTACACAAATCATTTGAATTACCATGTTTTTATTTTTACTGAGGTGTTACTTATATGCTACAAAGTATGTGAATGTTAGGATGACAGTTTTATAGCTCAATGAAACTTACATATGTGTATGTATAGATAGATGTATAAATAGATACTAATTCTAAATTATTTTAAGAGAATCCTCCTTTCTCTTAGCTTGGAATATGTGTAATGGAGTTTCTTTGAAGAGTGGGTGTTACATCTGCATGTTTTTTGCCCTATGCTTACTGAAAGGTCTATGTCATTTGGGGAAAGAAGATCCTAGACATCCAGGCGTTCTTTACTGGTATGTCATTGGAGAAAATCTTAGAAAATAAATAAAGTCTATTTTCTACCTTCCAGATGACCCCAAATATATGAGTCCTACCTCTTTATAATAGCTTTTCCTCCTTTCAGAACCAAGAATCTTTATTATGTACCAGTAATGAGTGAAACATTTTAAGATGAAGTTCTTTATTACTGGTGCTTTCATAAATTATTAGCAATATAAGGCAAATGTTTATCTGTGACTGCTTTGAATGTTCATTGCAGCCTCATGTTATATATTTTTTCTTAGTAAAATCCTCAAGATGTGCCTCCAAATTTTCTTTTTGTTGTAACCTCATGTGGTGTGGAATATTATTTTTATTCATACAGTCCCAGACTTGTTTGTACATAGCAACTAATTTCTATGGAGCATTTTCTATGTGCCCAGCCCATCCTAGATCCCTTACACATTAACTTTTTATTCAATTCAGCAGCTCTAGTGAGCAAGATTGATATCATCACCCCTTTTTGCAGGTGAAACTGAGGCATGAGATGTTAAGTGATTTGTCAAAGATACACTGCCAGTGCATGGCAAAGCCTGCTTTTAAGCCCTGCCACGCCAGCTCCAGAGCCACTATCTCTAACCACTGTACTATCCTACCTCACAATGAACATTTGGAAGAGAAGAGAAAACACCTTAGTCCCACCTGGGAAGCCACAGACTGGCTGCTAGGGCCTGTCATTTAAGGAAGCTGGTGAATTTGATGTTTCTCTTTTTTTTTTAAATTTAATTTTATTTTTTATTGCATTTTAGGTTTTGGGGTGCATGTGAAGAACATGCAAGATTGTTACATAGGTGCATACGTGGCAGTGTGATTTGCTGCCTTCCTCCCCTTCACCTATATCTGGCATTTCTCCCCATGCTATCTCTCCCCAACTCCCCACCCCCCGCTGTCCCTCCCCTATTTCCCCCCAACAGACCCCAGTGTGTGATGCTCCCCTCCCTGTGTCCATGTGTTCTCTTGTTCAACACCCGCCTATAAGTGAGAACATGCGGTGTTTGATTTTGTGTTCTTGTGTCAGTTTGCTGAGAATGATGGTTTCCTTGACTGTATTTTCAAGGTAAAAATGTAAATAATAGCGTCCTCATCATTTCAAGTTGAATCAGGGCCAATTGTTTTAAGGAAGGAAAGATAATAATAGCAAGTAACACACACAAAGTGCTTTTGTGTGCCACCAGCATTCCCATGGAGGACTTCCACTTGCTCAGTCCTCACAGCCACCCCATAAGGCACAGGCAGTTCCCGATTTAGGATTTTTCAGCTTCGTGATGGTGCTAAAGTGGTGCACATTTAGTAGAAACCAGCCTTTCTTCAAGATGCTGGGCAGCGGCAGAAAGTCATAGCTCCTGGTCAACCATGCATTATTGAATTAGGGTATTTTCAATTTACCATGGGCTTATCGGGATGTAACCTCCATTTTAAGTGGACAAGTACCTGCTTTTGTTTGGAGATAAGAGAGAGCTTAAGTGAGTTGCCCACATGCCTGCCAGTTTGTGGCAAATCCAGGCTGCTAACCCAGATAGTGGTTTCGAACTTGTGTTCTTAACTGTTCAGCTATGTTGCCTCTTAAAACAGCAATGACAACAAACAGGTTTATAACTTACAAAGAAGCAGAACTCCTGGATGCTGATAGCCCTTGAGGCATCAGCCACCTTTGTTTGTATCCAAGCCACCTCTTCTCCTACACTTCCAAGCAATTGCCCTTTCTCTGCAGGATGCAAGATGCCTGACAAGTGCTTACTGTCCAGGAGGCTTTGGTGACTAGTGCCAGCATTGACCACCATGGAGAAGTGTCACCACATGACCATGGACTGGCAGGCCATTTTATGCACACCTGCAACTTACGCTAACTGGCCTACAAAGTTCTCATGCCTTTATCCAGCTTCAAATCCTCAGATTTCTGCCTTAGGAAAAAAGTCTGTGTTTTGCTAGTGTTTCCTGATAAATGGCTTTTGTTTCTAGTGGAGAAGAAGGAAATAATTTATAGGATCATTTTTAACAAAACTAAGTGGAATTTTCAAAGAAACAGTTTTATTTTTACATTCTTTTGTATTTAAAACTCCTTGAGAAAACTGTCTTATTCTTCTCTCTCTACAATCCCTTTGATGAAATAAATCATTGCTGCATGGATATTTCCTTAATGATGTTTTCTAATGCATATTGGGAAATGGTTTTTCTAGAGGTTCATCTTGACACTTCAGTTGGTTAAATGATAGTGCAAATTGCTTTAGAGAAGTCCAGGTAAGAATGAATGTCGATTAACTAAAATATTGCATTTTATGCAAATACAATGAAAAGAAAACTACTGGCTTATAAACTGTAATTCCATAGGAACAGTCTAATGAACTTCCCATTTTCTTTAAATATTATAAAAATATCCACGACTGATCTGTGTGTGGTATTGATTATAGGGACTGTTATAGTCCTTCAGGAGAAGAATAAAAAATATCAGTGCCTTCCTTATAAGTTTGTATGATCTCAGCTTAATCAGAAATAGGGCTAAATGCTAACAAATAAATCAATAGCCTATTGAAGAACATACTAGAGGAGGGTCAAATTTGATGAGATAGGATGATATTGGAATTAAAATGGGAGACAGGCATGAGAGACTTACAGAAAATGAGGTGTAAATGTATGAATGAAGACTCTTTGTGAAGCACTCTTTGAGGAAAGTACCATGATGGACTTGGCTAGGCCGGGACGTTCCTGAAGAAAAGCTGCCGAGTAGGAGAGAAGAAAAAAAATTCTTAAATAATTTGGGCATATTTCTTATCAATTTGACAGCTAAATGATAGACCAAATGTATTCATTTGTATTGTCATTGAAGGTATGATTCTATAATTGTTTTCTTCAGTTTTATGCAGTATAATTATTTTTCTTTAAAACTTCGTTAATATTATGTCACCAATCATAAAAGTTTTTTAACTGAAAAAGGAAGAGCTAATGGAATAGTGAGGGGAAAATTATTGCTCTGAATTTGTATCTTGCTGCTTAAGTAAAACCCTCCTATTTACCTGCCATGTCTAGAAGTTGGCATAAAAGGCAGGGGCATAGAAGCCGTGAATTCATTTTATTGCAAAAACTCTATTACTTTGTGACTTCAGGCCAGACATTTAAACTCATGTTTTCAAGTCATTGGAAACCAAATGCTAAAATTACTGTTTAAATAAATAACAGCTTCAAAAGATGTTTGCGTATTTCATGTCCAGAAAAGGTTATGTAATTTTTCAACAGCCGTGTAAATTCATGCCAAAGGTGTATCACTCCACAGTAGTTGATTAACCCATATTGTCCTTACAAGGTCAAGGCAGAAGAGTAGTTAAATCCACCTTCTTCTTTAATTTCTCTAGTGGAGTAATATAGCCCTAAGTGAGTGGTTACTTTTATGACAATTTGAGTTTCCTGGGAATTTTATTAAATAGCATTCATTTATTTCTTGATTATAAATGTAACCTAGGCTTTTTGCAGAAAATTTACAACCCAAACAAAAGACCAACATTAAAAAAATTAAATGACCAATTATCCAGCCAACCATTCCTTAAGTACTATTAATTTTTTGATGTTAAGACCCAGTAGTCTCTACTTTATACAATAACCTATGTGTGACTGTTTGAGTACATTCATTTTTATATATTTAAAACTGTCATCACAGAATTTATTTATAATATATGGTTAATGTTCTATTCATTATAGATGATAATAATATTCTTCTGACATGAATGACTCTATCCTATTTGTCACAATATAACAGTCCTTTATTGTGGATCACCTGACTGGTTTCCAGTCTTTTTCTAAACCTGCATATATATATATATATGCATACATATATATAGGCAGATTTAGAATATATATATATATATATCCGAAATCATTTCATAGAATAAAATCCTGTAAGTGCTATTTCTAGGAGAAAGAGCTTGCACATTTTTTTTTAGCTTTGGCTTTACTTTCATTTCATTTATCCTATTTTGATGTTTGACAATTCAAATTTTTTCTTATTATTACATGGTTTTTTGGCCTGTTCATCCTGTTTTGTTTTTCATGGATCGCTTGAGAAACATTTTTCTCTAAATTCCTTTATAAGTCTTATTGGCATTGCATAGCATCTAAAAGTTAATTTGGAAATAATAACAAATTCACAATAATAACACTTCCTGTGTAAGAACACAGTATAACTTTTAATTTTTTTAAATTTACTCATTCTTTTTCTCTGATTTGATAAGGCTTCATTGTTTTCTACATATACTTTCTGCAGGCTTTCATTCTGTTTCTCTCCAGACCTATCTCATTCTCAAAATTTGCATGAGAAAATTTTAACCAAATTTTCTGTCATTAATGATATTATTAATTTTGCGCATATTTTAAATAATTGGTCAAATTAACTTTATTGATTTGAATACTTGTTCACTTGTTTTTATTGCCATTCTGTAAAGATAAGTCTTCATTAACTTTCCAATAGTTTTATCTCATAATTTTATCATCTCATTGGTTTGCCTAGACTTTAGAGAAGAATAAATATCACAACTGCTAGTGGTGTCAATGTATTTTATGGACATTCCTCTAGAATTTCATCAAATGTGGCTAGGATAGTGGTTGTCGATTGCAATTCAATATACAGATTTGTTAGTGGTTTTGTCTCTCATGGATCACTTTTTATTTCTGCATACTTCTCAACTTCTTTCTTTTCACATTTTGTTTAGCTCTTGTAGAATTATTTGTATTCCTTTTTTCATAGATGGCTTTTTTTACGGACTATAGTGAAAGTACAAAGCATGTATTGTCTAATATATGTATTAGACAATATATATTAGAAAATATATATGTAGTTTTAATTATAACTAAATGTATATGGTTATATACAATTAATATATTATTTTATATAATTAATATATGTATATATTATATACATTAGACTATATGATTATATATTAGACTATGTATATATAGTTTTAAAAATTACTGTTTGTGTGTATATTTATAGTTTAATGGCCCAGAACATGTTTTATTTTGATAATATTCCTTCTATTGGTAATTGAAGAAAGAATATATAGTCTACCATTATTGGATGTATTGTTCTGTAAAGGAATTAGGGCAAGTTGGTTGATGGTGTTTTGTTAGGTTTCTCCTCGCTACTGATTTTCTGTTTACTATACTACTTAATAATATAGTAATTATTAAGACAGAGGTGTTGACTTTTCTAACTACAATTTGAGTTTATTTATTTTAAGGAAGTTTGATAGCTTTTGCTTTGTGTATTTTGAAGCTATGTTGCTAAGTGCATGCATGTTTGTTTCTTATGCCTTCTTCATGAATTTGCTCTTTTATCAGTATGTAATGTCCTTTTTTATTATTAATAATACTCCTCATTCTAAAATATACTTTGTCTGATAAAATATAACCACTCTAGTTTTCTTTCAATCAGGGTTTATCTTTTTTCATTTTTTAACTTTTATCCTATCAATGTTGTTATATTTAAACTGTGATTCTTATAGACAGCATAGATCCTGTTGGGTATTACTTTCTCATCCAATCTGTATGTCTTTTAACTGGTGTGTCTAACCATTTAACAGTGGCATAATTATTTCAAAGATTACAGACTACAATTTTACTAGCTGTTTTCTATTTGTTCTTTATGTTCGTTTGCCATTTAAAACTCTTTCTGCCTGTTTCTCGATTATTTTTAATGATTTAAAAAAATCTCCTATTTCGGCTTATTATTTATACCTCTTAAAATTTTTGGTGGATATTCTTAATTATAGTCCACCTTTAAATAATTTTTTATCTCTTCATGTGCATTTAAGGAACTTATAACAATATACTCCCAATTTCTCTCTCCCATTTTTGTGCTGTTTTTATATATTTTATTTTTATATATGATGCAAATCTATAATATATTACTATTTTCTATGATAAAATAAATTATATTTTAGAATGATTTTAAAAGGTAAAAATATGTTTTATGATTATGTATTTTACATTTACTTTATTTCTGGAGATCATCATTTGTTTGTTTAGATCCAAGTTTCTGTAGTGTAGCTCTACTACCAGTAAGTTCTCTGTTTTTTTTGTCTGAAAAAAAGTTGCCATTTCTCCATCAATTTGAGAGAGATTGTTTTCAGTATAGATTCTGATTTGACAGCTTTTCCCTTCAGTAGTTTAAAGATACTACTCCATTGTTTACTTTCTTGCATCATTTCTAACAAAGAGTCAGGTGTAATTCTTCTCTTCATTCCTCCCTCTGTAATGTATTTTCACCTTCCCTGGAGGCCTTTTGTCTTTGTTTTTGTTGTCTTTTTTGTTTTGAATTTCAGTGGCTTGAAATTTATGTGTTCACATTTTATTTCATTTTATTTTCATTTATCCAACTTGGTTTTCTCTGAGCTTCTTGCTTGGATTTATGACTTGGTATATTTTATTATTTTTGAATGAAATCTCAGCTATTATTCCTTCTGTCCCGTTCTTTCTGTCTTTTTCTTATGGGATTCTGATTATGTGTGCTAGGCTTCTTGGTATTGTTGCACAACTCTGGAATGCATCATTCCATTTGTTTTCCTTTGTCTTTCTTTTCCTTGTGCTCACATAATATTAATTTTATTAGCCTATTTTTGATTTCACTGATTCCTATCTAAATTTTATTGAATCCACTCATGAATCTATCAAAGGCTTTTTCAGCTCTGTTTTCATATTTGTATTTCTAGCATTTCAATCTTTCTCTTATGGCTGCTGAAATTGTCCATATGTTTATGAATTTTGCCTACCTTTTCCAGTAGTCTTTAATATATTAATCATATTTTAAATTCCCTTTCTGATTATATATATATATATATATATATATGCACATATATATATACACACACACATATATATAACATATAATGTGAGGGAAATATGCATATATATACAAATATGTGTATCAGTTTATCAATTCATTTTTCCCTAACATTTTTATGTGTCTCATAATTTTTGTTTGAATGTTAGACATTATGAATAGGACAGCAGTGTCTAAGATAGATCGAATTTACGCCTAGAAATTAGTATGCCTCTCCTTTAGCTAGGCTGTTATGGAGGACTGAATCAATCTTGCCAAGAATGCTGCTTGGTTTCGGTTTTGTCTTGCAACTTCAGTGCACCACATTCTCTAACATCACCTTGTCCTTTGGGTGTGTTCTGATTTATTGGTAGGTGAGTTTTTAAAATGTTATACTGGTTCCTAGTTCACTCTCAGCTTTAGGCTTCTCCTGTGTACCCTTTCTCCCAGAGAGTGTCTCTATTTTTATTCCTGCTCTTCCTTCATTGGTTTATATACTGCTGCTACTTGTTACTCAGACTTGCAAGCCCAGTAGTGGGACTTAGAGGAGGGGGATTCTCTGTTGTACTGGCCTGCCTCAGTAGTAGACAGTTTCTGTGTTCCTGAAACCCTGGAATTGGTTTCTCAGTGGTCCTGCACCTCCCCCAGCATAAGGCACATTCTTATAATCTGGACCCAGGATTATTTCTTGCCCCTTCCTCAGGCATAGAGGGTGTCACAAGTCCATACATGTTACTCTAAAGGAATACCTGAGGCTGAGTATTTTGTAAAGAAAAGTTTATTTGTCTTACAATTCTACGGGATGTACAAGAAGCATGGCACCCACATCTTCTGGTGAAAGTCTCCAGCTGCTTCCAACATGGTGGGGAGCCAGCATGTGCAGAGATCACATGGTGAGAGAGAAGCAGGAGAGAGTTGGGGGAGATGCCAGGCTCTTTTAAAACAAGTAGCTGTGATGGGAACTAATAGGACAAGAATTCACTCATTATCTCAAGGACTGCCCCAAGCTATTTTTGAGGAACCCACCCCCGTGATCCAAACATATCTCATTAGGCCCTACCTCCAACATTGGGAATCAAATGTCATCATGAAATTTGGAGGGGACAAATATCCAAATCATAGCAGAGAGCCCCTTTAAAATACCTTTACCTTTCCCCCAGGTGTAGTAGATCTTTACCTGCACCCTGGGAATAACAGGGTGTCCTGCCTTTTCTTAGCTGTTTAGGCTTTTGTGTCTTCCATGAGAAAGGTCAGCCCTCTTGTTTTCTTTCTGCAGTGGTGGGCATTCTCTTCTCCTAGTCTTGAACTATCAAGAGAGATTTCAATCTCCCCCTCTTCTAGCTCTTAATCTTTCTTGTGAATGCTTGGTGGAGGCCTGTGGAGAAAAGCCTGTAAACAGAAATGTGCTCTTCTTGTATTTCAATTCCCAGGATTCTCTCCTCTTAGGCTAGCCCACCCTTGGTCTTAGCAATTCATTAAAGTTACAGCTGATATCTTACCTGCCTACATGGTGCCCTGTCTTCCATTCCTTCAGTGAAGTCACTATTCACGCCTTCCTCCGCTGGGAAGCATCTGTCTTTCTTAAGATTTTAGGCCAATTCATTGCTCTGTGACCTCAGCTTTCTGAAAAGTTCAAGGAATGGTATGAATGTGTAGGTTATCATGCTTTTCTTCTTTCGAATAGGCTGGAAGCAATGTTCTTTGCAGGTAATTGCATTCTAACCAGAAGCCAGAGCTCTTATTTACTTAACCTTACATTCTATGAATCTATGTATTAACTCATTGTTGAACAAAACAAGATTGAGCACGTAGGAAGCTAGCTACAGAGCTTTCTCATGAAGATACTGCATACAAGGACAGACTTGGTCCTGCTTTATGGTGCTCACAACCTGCTAAGAAGGCAGACCAATAAAGCAGTAATGCAATAAAGGGAAAAAATGGGAATGCTCTGAAGGAGATTAACAAGATGCTATAATAGAAAGTCAGAGAGAAGGATCTGATATAGCAGAGGGCGTGTACTGGACAACGCTCTTAAGGAGATGAAATGGAGCAGAAACCTGAAGGCTGAAAACAAGCCAGGCTTAAGAGCTGTGGTTGTGGCAGTTTTGGAAGGGATTTTGGAGACAATTTTCTGGGCAGAAGATATTAAAGGAACCTGGGGAGGAGACTGCTAAAGGAATAAATAAAAGGCCACTGAGCCTGGCAAGAGAGACCCCCTGAGGAGAAGTACCAGACAGGGGCAGAGCCAGGTTTTGCAGCTTGTGAGATGGCGGAAAGAAAGAAGCTTGGGTTTTACTGTAAATGCACTGGGAAGTGGGTGGTGGATTGTACAAGAACTCGCGTATCAACTGGGATCCTAGCTGGGAACAGATAACAGAACTCTGGTGGGGTGGCTGGAAAGTGTTAATGAAGCCAGTGTTAACAAGGCCTAGGCCAGTTTAAGAGAAAATAACTCGATGATGCAGACCCCAGGCCAGCCACAGTGGGCAGACCAGGCCAGTCCCCTAGCCTGAGAGGGGACGGGTATCCCTGAACCTGGGGCACAAGCCTCCAGAGAGCTCCCAGGAGGCGTGGCTTTGGTGGGAGGGTCTCTGGCCTGGGTAACCCAGCAGGGGGAGCCCTCCCATCTCCTGCCTGGTCTCTGGTGGGAAACCCCACTGAAAGCCAACAAGTAAGGAACCCATTGGCCAGTTCTGACAGCAGCTTCTCCAGCACATAGGTGAAGTGCAGAGAGCGGATGTGAAGAGAAAACCGGAAGTGCCAAGACTGGAAGTGCAGAGAAGACAGGAAGTAAAGAGAAAATCCCAAGAGGGCAGCACTGCGGGGAGCGGGGCCAGAATCTCCTCTGAGAGGTCACTGTATCTGTGGTCTGGAGAATGGAGAGGGCAGATGTGAAGTCAGGAGCAGGGAGAGGTCCTGTGCTGGAGGACAGGGAGGGACTTGAGATGTATTTTTAAGGGAGAACAAGCGGGACTTGTTGAGTGAGATTTGAAGAGTGAGGCAAAGTCAAGAGCAGCTCCTAGGCTTTGGAGCAGGGCAGAAGCCTGCACTCCTTTGAGGTGGGGAGACTGTGGCGGACCGAGTTAGAGGGAGGAAGCTTTAATGATGTTTTGGAGATCTAAAATCTAAGTGGACTTTGGAACAGCCAAGTGGAGACATCATACTTCCCATATAGACATTCTTCTAATTAAAAAATCTTCTCATATATGAATAATGTATCTAATGAGAACTCATTTTTGAAGTTCACCGTAGTTTTCAACCCAGTGGTATTAATAATATCAGAGAGGAGTAGACAGACGGCGACAGCATGAAAAGAAATACCGTGTCTTCCTGTGCTCTGACACTTCTGGTATCACTGTAAGCCCAGGAACTTTAAAAGTACTTCTTGAAAACCCATTTTAGCACTGAAAATACATTCTCCAGATTCCATGTATCCGCTAAAGCTTGTTCCACATTTAGCAGGAGAGATCTGGATGGGGGTTAAAAAAAATGTATGAATGTTGGAGCTTGGGGCTGGGTGAGACCCCCAACCCCAGGAAGCCAGCATGGGTGGAGAAGACCCAGCCCACAGCCAGGCCTGGTGGATCCCCCACACCTGAACATTGTTGTGGGAGGACATGGAGCAGCCAGTGAGGTAAGAGGAAAACGGAGTCTTGTGAGGGAAGTGTGGGGAGTTGCTGATGCTAGAGTGGTCAACAGAGCCTGACACTCCTCAGGGACTCAGGAAGAAAGTCAAAATGTAGCCCTGGAACATGTATGTGCCCTGAAAGCTGGGGACTGGCTTCTTCTAGGCCCCTTCCCTTTGGGTGCCATCAGGAACCATCTCAGTGTAAGGCCACCAGTCTTCTCTCAAGTTTAGTTCCCAGTGACCTACAGATGAAGATTTCCCAAAAGCTGCTTCTCAGAGCTGGTTCTTATGGTTCTGTCTTGCCTACATAAGGAATGGACCAGATCAACAGCAAATGGACAATCTTCAGAAATCTCATCATTTCCACATTTCAAAAAGTTCCATTGTTCACATTATTCTCTTATGTATAAGTCAGTGTCTTGTTTTCTAATATATAAGCGAATGTATAATGCATCTAATTTGAGAACATTTATGAAGTTCACTATCTTTACTTTTTGCAACTCAGTAATAATATTAGAGAGGAGTAGCCAAACTTTGGAGGAGCAGAAAAAGAAATATCATGTCTTGCTTCTCTTTGACACCTAGAGTATTACTTTGCATACGAGAAACTTTAGAGTACTTCTTGAAAACCATAAAAGTTTAGCTCTGCAAACACATTCTCCAGCATCAATTTATGTAGTAAAGCTCGTTCTACATATAATATTACTTCATTCTTGTTCTTATATTTATATTTATCTCCACTTTCTTCTACGTTTCCTCTGTGAATTATAATGGATTATGAAAGAAATAGAATCCTTTTGCAGAAAAGACTTGAGTTTTTTGTTTGTGCGGTTTGTTTTTGTTTTTGTTTTTATTTTTTTGTTTTTGTATTTTTTGTTTTCCAAAGAGAGCCTCATTAAAAAAGCCAGCCTAAATCAAGATACAGAAAATAATTGAATTTCTTTAATGAAAATAGAAAAGCTGTTTAGTATCCTTAATTCTAGCCTTGTTTCTCATATGTCCTCACTATGTGCTTCAGAGCATTGTCTGCATATCCTGGAATTGTCAATTTTAAAGGAATACATATGCGGAATGGTGCATTCATTCATATTCTACTTGCAGAATTTTCAACCTTGAATTGGAGGGTAACCTAGAAATAGAGGTGCTCTTCTCTGATTCACCATCTAGCACCTGCTGTCACTCACATAGCAGGTGCCGGAGCACAGCACCTGACAGCAAATCTCTAACCTTGCATATTTCTATTCAGCACCTTAACTGTGCACCAGAGACAGCCCAGGCTGTTCATTAAGGCCCTGGTGTTTTTATTTAGATAACTTTTAAAGATTTGCTTTTATCCAGTCTTCAGTTTACATGCATGTCTGTGTTTTTAGATAAAATACCTTTGTGTAAAATATTGTTTAAGGCCTGATCAGAACTAAGTCTAGAGAATTAGTTCTGTGTGAAATTAACTGATGTGAACAGGGATTGAAACCATCATCGCCATATTACTGCTTTACTCTTAACATCTAGTGATTTAAATAAAGCAACAAAAATATTTAATTACATCAGATATATGCATTTACTCTGGTGGCAGCAGTTACTTTTTGTGAATGAGCAGAGCTGTGAACTTAATGGCATTTAGGTCACTTTATTTAATCCTTTAACCCACATAGTGCCTGAAGATTTAAAAGAAAGAATTTCTTGACTGACTAAATGAATATAAAATGTTGGCTGATGTAAGTGACAGGGATGTGGTATTTCTGTAACTTTGTACATTTGCTTTATCAATATCACAGACTCAGGGGCAATTTACGAGCAGCTATGACCTACTGCTTCCAGGTGATTAGATTTGTCTTTGTGGATTCGCTCTCTGAACAGTTGAGTATACTCTAGGCCTAGTTGACTGATAACAAAAGAGTTAACAAGGATCTGAGTTCTGCTAAAATAGAAGGATGTAAACAAACATGTAAACTAATGTGGCCATTAACTAGCATATGCAATTGAAGTAGCATATGAGGAAATGTTACTTCATATAAAAATAGCACTACCTTTTCCATTAATTTCTCATTTATGTACTTATATATTTTTGTGTATACATAAGTGTGTGTATATATATATATATATATATATATATATAAACTCTTAATAATTATAGAATATACTTAACATACCAGAAACTCAAATATCTGTTGAATGAATGGTGTATCTTTGTTGTTCAATAAATGTTTGTTGAACCATTTGAATGAAAAGGGAAACACATATTTGATAAGGTAATATTGTTTTGTCAGCTAATGTTTTATGGTAAGGCTAATCTTTGAAAACACACAAAGGCACCTCTGTTTGTACAGGATTACTAAACTCAACACACACTGGTGATGTTGTTTTAAAGGGAAAGTTCCTGGTCTGAAAAAAAATTGATACCAAAAGTATGTTTATTTTACACTGATGACGCATTAGAACCACCCAAAGGGATGATAGATTTTTCATTATGTATTAGAGCCATAGTAAAACACTAATCCTTTTATATGACCACAGCTGCATATAGGACATTTAGTAACACTCTGTGATCCATCATGAATGTGCATGCTTTTAAGTTTAATTTGATAGTTTAGTGTGTCGTTTATACAAGTAAAATGGCTGAATTTACAATTAACTTAATTTCTTATGGAATTAAATATTTATCTTTTATTTTGTGAAGGCGTAATATTTTATAGCTCATATTATTGTCAGAGTTTGGATGATTAAAACGTGGCAATAACCATAGATTTACGACGTATTATTGGTGATATTCTTGGAATCTAATGTGGATTATTATATACTTGGTTCATGAATTATAGTGCTGCAGTGGTGCATTTAGGGGTTCAAATCCAGCGTGAGGACATATAGAATAAGAGTATAACTTCTTAAAAAGGGACAAATTTGAATAAGAGTAATAAGATTATAAATAAACCAAGGTGTCCCAGAGATATTGTACTGGCTCACTTTTTATGATTTGGGTGCTGGGATCATAAGGTTATTTACTCAAATGTAAGAAGAAAAATCCAACAACTGTTTCAAGAGTTATCTGATTTTACCTACAATCTCACAGCATAGTAAATCTGTCCCATCAATAATAATATGGAGCAATCACTATATTTTATTTTAATTTTTAATTTTTGTAGTACTTAGGTGCGTGTGTATATATATATACACACATATTTATGGGTTATGTGAGATTTTTTGATACAGCCATGCAATGCATAATGACCACATCAGGGTAAATGGTGTAACACAAGCATTTATCTTTTGTGTTACCAAAAATCAAATTATGCTCTTATAGTTGTTTAAAAATGTACAATTAAATTATTTTTTTTACTATAGTCACCCTGTTGTGCTAGCAAATACTAGGTCTTATTTCTTCTTTAACTAATTTTTGTATTCATCAGCCATACTGACTGTCCCCTAAATCCCCCAGTTACCCTTCCCAGCCTCTGGTAGTCATCCTTTTACTCCCTAGCTTCATGAGTTCAGTTGTTTTAGTTTTTAGTTCACACAAATGAGTGAGAACATGCAAAATTAGTGTTTCTGCACTTGGCTTGTTTCATGTAACATAATAATGACCAGTTCCTTAAACAAATTTACTAGAAAAAAACAAACCACCCCATTAAAAATTTGGAAAAGGACATGAACAGACACGTTTCAAAAGAAGACATACATGCGGCCAACAATCATATGAAAAAAACCTCAACATCACTGATAATTAGAAAAATGCAAATTAAAACCACAATGAGATACCATCTCACATAAGTTAGAATGGCTATTATTAAAAAGTCAAAAAATAACAGATGCTGGCAAGGTTGCAAAGAAAAGAGTGCTTATACACCGTTAGTGGGAGTGTAAGTGAGTTCAACCATCATGGAAGACAGTGTGCTGATTCCTCAAAGATCCATAGGCAGAAATACCATGCAACTCAGCAGTCTCATTTCTGAGTATATACCCAAAGAAATATAAATCGTTCCATTATGAGGTCACATGTATTGGAATATTCATTTTAGCACTATCTGCAATAGCAAAGACACTGAATCAACCTAAATGCCCAACAATGATAGACTGGATAAAGAAAATATGGTACATATATACCACAGAAGACTATGTAGCAGTAAAAAAGAATGAGATCATGTCCTTTGCCGGGACTTGGATGGACTTGGAAACCATTATCCTTAGAAAACTAATATAGGAACAGAAAACCAAATACCATATATTCTCACTTATAAGTGGGAGCTAAATTATGAGAACACATGGACATAGAGAGGACAACACATACTAAGGGCCTATTGGAGGGCGAAGGGTGGGAGAAGGGAGAACATCAGGAAAAATGACTAATGGGTACTAGGTGTGATATAATATACTTGTGTAATAAAATAATCTGTGCAACAAACCCCCATGACAAAAGTTTGCCTATATAACAAACCTGCACATGTACCCCTGAACTTAAAAGTTGAATTAAAAATAATAATGATGAGTTCCTTTCATGTTGTTGCAAATGACAGAGATATCCTTCTTTTTTATGGCTGACTAGTACTCCATGGTGTGTATGTACCGCATTTTCTTTATCCGTTCATCTGCTGATGGGCACTTGGGTTGTTTCCAAATCTTGGCTATTGTGGATAGTGCTACAATAAACATGGGAATGCAGATACCTCTTTGACATACAAATTTTCTTTTTTGGAGGTATCTACCAAGGAGTAGAATTGTTGAATCATATGGTAATTCTATTTTTAGTTTTTGAGGACCCTTTATGCTGTTCTCCATAGTGGCTGTGCTAAGTTATGTTTACATCAACAGTCTACAAGTGTTCTTCTTTCTCTACATCCTTGCCAGCATCTATTAGTTCCTGTCTTTTGGATAAAAGACATTTATTTTAACTGGGGTGAGATGATATCTCATTGTAGTTTTGATTTGCACTTCTCTGATAATCAGTGATGTTGAGCACCTTTTCATATGCCTGTTTGCCATTTGTGTGTCTTCTTTTGAGAAATTATTCAAATCTTTTGCCCATTTTTCAATGGGATTATTAAATTTTTTTCCTATAGAATTAATTCCTCATCAGAACGGCAGTCTGCATGTATTTTCTCCCATTCAGTAGATTGTCTCTTTACCATGTTGTGCAGAAGCTTTTTAACTTGATGTAATCCCATTTGTCCATTTTTTGCTTTGGTTTCCTGTGCTTGTGAGGTATTGCTCGAGAAACCTTTGCACAGTCTAGTGTTCTGGAGTGTTTCCCCCATGTTTTCCTTTAGTGGTTTTATAGTTCGAAACACTGTATTTCATTTCTAAATTTATTTCTAGGATGATCCAATTACTCTAGGAAGTTAGTTTGAGATGAAGTTCTAAAAAGTCATGATTTTCAGTGAATTATTATAGCTCTAGGTCTGTCAATATGTGTATTTTCCCTTCTGACTCAAAAGGTATAAGATTTAAATTTTCAAAAAATACTGATCTGGGGTTAGATGGTATCTCATTGTGGTTTTGATTTGTATTTACCTGACAGCGATGTTGAGCGTTTTTTCCATATACCTGTTGTTCATTTGTACATCTCCTTTTGAGAAATGTCTACTCAGCCCTTTACCCAATTCTTATGGAAATATTTTTTTACTTCATTTTTTGCTGTTGGGTTGTTTGAGTTCTTTATGTATTCCGGATATTAGTCCCTTGTCAGATGAATAGTTTGCAAATATTTTCTCTCATTCTTCAGGTTGTTTCTCACTCTGTTGATCATTTCCTTGCTATACAGAATCTTGTTGGTTTGAAATAGTCCTATTAGTCTATTTAACTTTTGTTGCCTGTTCTTAAAGACATGGAGGGAGCTCTTATACACTGTTAGTGGGAACTTTTATGTACTGTTGGTGTAAATCAGCATAGTCTTTATGCAAAACAGCTTGGTTTCTCAAAAAACTAAAAATAGAACGACCATATAATCTAACAAGCCCACTACTGGGTATTTATCCAAGAAAAAGAAATCCTTATATCAAAGAGACACCTGCACCCTGATATTTATTGCAGCAGTATTTGTAATAGCCATGATGTTGAATCCACCTAAGTGTCCATCAGCTGATGAATGGAAAATAATGTGAGATTCATATATATATGTATCTACGTATATATGTATCTATATATGTATATTATAGAGAGAGAGGTACATACAAACACACATAAACACACATACATATATATAATGAAATGCTACTCAGTCATAAAAATAATGAAATCATCTCATTGGCAGCAACATGGATGGAACTGGAGGTCCAGTGACATAAGCCAGGCACAGAAAGACAAATACCATGTGTTCTCTTACGTGGGAGCTAGAAACATTGATCTCATGGAGTAGAGAATAGAATGATAGTAAGCAGAGGCTGGGAAGGGTTTGAGGGAAGAGGGATGAAGAGATGTTGCTTAATGGGTACAAACATACAGTTAGATAGAATGAATAAGTTCTGGTGCCCAGCAACACAGTAGTGTTACTATAGTTAACACTATAGTGTTAACTATAGTAATTTATTATATATTTCTGAATAGCTAGAAGAGAAGAATTAGAATATGTTTGAGGTAATAGATACCCTAACTGTCCTGATTTGATTGTTATATATTATATGCATATGTCAAAATATCACATGTACCCCATTAGTATGTCCAATTATTATGTATCAAAAAATTTTAAGAGTAGTCATCTACTGGGTGTCTGTGATTCAAGAATTGGCAATTTAGGCACTCCTTCAGAGAACATGCTGGATTTCCAGTGATTGAAAACTGCAGTACATTACAAAAATGCATTTCATCTTAGAAAGACCAGTTGCATTTGTTTCATTTTTAACCAGAGTACTGAAAACATTCCATTTCATAAATGTCATGCAAAAATGTTTGACGTTCTCAAAGCAGCAACAAATTAAAGTAATACATTCTGAAAGATTCTTTACCTGAAGACAGTTCTGTACGGCTCTGACATGACCCCAGGTATTTGGATCCCAGGGAGATCCATAGGATGGGAGTGCCAGGTGGAAAGTACTAGAATGTGGCATTGAGTGACGTTTCAGAGGTGCTGCCTTGCTGGCCCTGTCCACTGTCTCATGCACCCCCACTGGTATACACCTGTGCCTCCTCTCTTTCCTCCTATGAATGGCCTCCCGTTTCATCTTTTCCTCTGCAAATCCTGATCAGTACACAGAGAGTTGTCTTTTACTCTGTCAAGCCTTACTGATTTGCAGTTCTCTCTCTTAACTAATATTAATAATTTCCAGTAATATTTGCTTGCATGTTACTTGGAAATTTACAAACATTTTTATGCAAAACTTACTGACATCACCAAAATATTGATAGACCAGATTTTATCTTTTAAAGGTGGGGAAACCCAGGTTCCAAGAAGTTAAATGGTGCTCCTATAAGACATCAATATTCACTTTAATCCATCTGTCAATTGATGAAATACTCTTCCTCTTGACAAAAATACAATGTTTCATCAATTATAATGTCCCAAGCCTTTATTTTGCTTATATGCTACTGAGTTGAAAACATGATTGTTGGTGCTTTGAGATGTCTTCTAAGTGACCAGATAAATAAACAACAAACATACAGCATTCAGAATTTATTTATAATCTAGTAATACCCAATTAGAAAATGAATTAGGGAAAAATAATCCAATTTACAGGATCTATAAAGTTTTTAAGGAATGCACTTTATAACAAATGTTCATCATCTTCCCAAGGAAAATAATGAAATTGCTTAAGTGTGCCTATTGACCTAAAAGGAGGCTTGAATGAATGGAGCATTGCTGCAGAGAGACCCAAGCTCATTACCCTTCCTGGAACTGCCCAGAAAGTAACTGCATTCAAAGGATAGTTGCATATCTTCTTCCTCTCTCTCTTTATTCTCACTCCCAGATGATGACCTTCCTTCTTATCCTATGTCACTGGAAACTTTTAAGCAATCTGAAGAGCTTCCATCACCACATCCAAATACCTACGCTTCTGTCCTATGTCTTTCTTCCTATCATGAACAATTACATGCCTGTGGCTCTCCAGTCTTGGGCCAGCTTCTCTTGGGCACCAGTTTGCAGGTATTCTCAGCTACCCAGCAGTTTTTTTTTCTCCCTGTCTGTTCTACATCCTAAAAATCTGTCTGCTAGATGTTTTCCTTCAGCACACTTACATGTTATTTCTTACATGTTAAAATTCAGCACTTCAGACCCCATTTCCTATAAATAGCCATCCCATTCCTCTCTTCTCATTGATAAACTCTTTGAAAGAGTTTGTCCTTGGTCCAAGTCTTCCCTAGACCCCACACTGATCTGGAATGGATGACATGAGAAAGGAAGTAAGAGGAGCCAGAGGAGAGTAGAGGACGCAGAATGAGCCTATTCAGTGAAACTGCACTTAAGGTCATCTTGACAAGGTCACCAGTAACTTACATGTTACTAAAGAAATTTAGTAGATCAATTATCAGCCCTCTTTATGCCTGCTGTACACAGGGGGTTCCTTTCTCCCTCTGAAACTTGAATAGATATGGCTATGCAGACATTTAAAACTTTTATAAGACCAAATAGAAAACATAGACACATACAATAAAGAATTTTGGTAAACTACCATTGGAAAAAGTACATGAAAGTTATCTGAGAGGTAAAAGATTAACATTCTCAACATACAGAGAGCTTTTTGTGTTTAATAAAAAGATCAAAATAAAATAGACAAAGACATGAATGTAAAATTCATGGAACAAAAAAATACATGAAAAAAATTAAGTTTAGTTTCAACAATAATAAATAAATTCAAACTAACATGTCAGGGATAGGACATGCTTTCAAAACAGAAAGAATTATAATGCCAAGCAGAAGAGACATGCACATATGCTGCTGATGGAGTGAAGGTTACCTATACATTCATGAAAAGGATTTTGGTGAATTTTTTCTTACATCTTAAAATGTACATTTTCTTTGACACATCAGTTCCTCATCTGGTGAACTATCCTAAGAACATAATTATATAAATATTCAAAATACATACCTGAGTCTTTATAGAAGCATTCTGCAGTAGAGAAACACTACACTTAAAAAAACTATGCACATTAGCAAAAATTATGACATAAAGTTTTATTAACATGATACATCATTACAGAACAATATAAACAATATATGTAGTACAATCTTGTTTTTGTTCTTCATATTAGAAAACAGAAGGATAATTACTGTGAAACATGCATCTTGGGTGTCTCCCACTTTGTTGCAAACTTTCCAAAATTATGCATAAAATAAAATGAGTGATCTATGGGTATGGATGTTAGAGATACTTACAGCGATACTCACCCTCATTTGAATATTTTAAATTTACTTTAATGAATATTATTATGAAGATAAAATGATGAAATAGAAAAAAGCACAACTTTCTAATAAGGGAAACTTCTTAGTTTAAATCCAAGGTGAAAATATATGTAATATCATTCATGAAGAACAAATAAGATGAGAGAAATTGAATGAGTTCCTAGGGAGACATTGTCTCTATGGGCAGGTGGGCATTCAAAGCCTGCACTGCCTGAGTTTCTCTATCTCTTCATTATAGTGCTCTTGCAAATTTTTAAGAGTTTCATGAAGTATCATAATGGTCAACATTTATACCCAGACATGCATACACATGTATGAATGTGCACACAAATGGACATATATGTCCATGTTTATACACACAGAAGTTAACATGTACACACATGGATATGTACATACATGTATTTCTAGTTAAGTCTCCTGGCACATCCCTGGTACTGGGTTTATAAACTTTCTGTGTGAGTTTCTTCAAGTTATTTTTAAAATGAATTTTAAGGGCAGTTAAAACAAAGCTTTTGTGCTAGAAGCTGAGAGTTTCAGACAGTATTTAGGGAAGGGCAACACCCGCTCTTTGCAGCAGCTGACAGCTGCGTAAGCAACTGTGAATGTCTCTGGCAACTCTAGGCTGATTGTCACTGTGGAAACAGACCTTGCTTTATGGGAAATGGGGGTAGAGTGCCAGAAGTATCATGCTTAGCTTTACCTTGCTCACAGAACAACTTCCATCTCTTGGCTCCATAAATTCTGACATTTTACAAAAAGAAATTTACAAAAAATATTGACTTTAGAGCACGTACCACATTGGAGGTCAAGGTTCCTTGATAAGGCCAGTTCCTGGAAGGGAATGGCCTCAGTCTTCCATGCATTGGGAGACAACGTGCCTCTGGGGACCAGACACCAAGCTAAGGAGGCAGTGTCATGGACCCAGGCTTCCTCCCAGTGGTTTCCAAGCATTAGTTCGAATTCATGACTGTGAATGAAAGATGTCTTTCAACATGTCTTACAAAGGCTATATGTGTGATGGCTTGACCTAGGCCTTCAGGAAAGCATTATGGTTCTTGATATAAGACAGCTGTCCAGCCATGCCAGATCTCTGGATTCTGGATTCACCCCTTCTCTTCCAGACCCTCACAGCCAAGTGCCTGCCCATCCTTTCGGTCCCAGTATTGGCTTGTCATGCTGTGGGTCCTACTTTCCACCTTCTCAGAGGAGCCTTCTCTGAAATGTCACCACTGCCACACCCAAAGATGAAGGTGCTCATTCCTGTCCCAATGCTGTTTGTTACCGTAGTGCACTGTTTTCCTTTTGTGGGCCTCATCATGGACATATGACCTATGTCTTTGGTTATCATGTGTTAAAAGAAAGTATCTTCTTCCTGTCCAGAAGCTTTGGGAAGGCAGAAGCAATCTCTTCTTTGCCAGCTAGAGCCTGACAGAGTCTGACACAGAGAGAGCTTTCCATTGTGGGTGAGGAGACCGCTGATGAGCCATATTGGATCCTCTTAATGTACTCAGCCCCCAAATAACACACTTGGTTTGTTCAGTGGCAAAACACTTGGTTGCCCATAAAGTCCCTATTTTCTTCCCCATTTTCCCAATGAGATATTTAAAGTCTGTTGCCTGAGGTCATGGTGCTGGGAGAAGATGAAGATTATTCCACTTTTGATGGGAATAACCCATCTGACATTAAATCATTTAAACTATGGTACTTTTGAGTCATCATCTAAATTGATTTCTATCTTTCATTTCAGGAGCAAAATGTGCATTCTTATGTTACAATTTAGACTGTTTATTTGGAAATTCTTTTATTGGAAAGCTCTGAGTGGTGTTGGTGAAAACTTCTGTATTCAAAACACACATCATTCAAAGGGCTTTGTAATGTTTGGGTTCCTAATGAAAGGAAAGAAAAAAACATTGTGATATTAATCATAAAAGTTAAAAGTAACCAGGTGGTCTTGTGTTATGGTTTGGCTGTGTCCCCACCCAAATCTCACCTTGAATTGTAATAATCACAATGTGTCAAGGGTGGGGCCAGGTGGAGATGACTGAATCATGGGGGCAGTTTCCCTCACACTGTAGTATGGTAGTGAATGAGTCTCATGAGATCTGATAGTTTTATAGAGTTCCCCTGCACAAGCTCTCTTGCCTGCCACCATGTAAGATGTCCCTTTGCTCTTCCTTCATCTTTCACTATGATTGTGAGGCCTCCCCAGCCATGTGGAACTGTGAGTCCCTTAAACCTCTTTCCTTTATAAATTACCCAGTCTTCAGTATGTCTAATACATCTTGCCAGGATTTCCAAGAGATGTGTGGCTTGGGGGTCATCGACTCTCTCCATCGCCCTGTCTTGTGGAGAATTCCTTGTGCCCCTGCCCCTCAAGCATGTTCCTAAGGGACTTGCACTTCTCTTACTTAACTCTCCCTCAGAATTTCTGCTTCCATTAAAATTTTAACCCTCCTCTATCAAGGCTGCATTGCATAGTGGCTTTTGTTTTTTTCTGGTCATTTTTTTAAGGCAATGAAGAGAGTACAACATACGACACTGGGGGACACGTTGAAATTGGAAGTTAGGTGTCTGAAAAGGTCTGACCACCAATGGAAATTTCTCCCGAAGCCCTTCCCATGAGGCTAGTGTCCTGAGCATCCTCGACCCTAGATCCCTTTGCCCATTTCTTCTAGAATCCCAAAGCCCCTCGTCAGTGCTCAGCCCACAACACCAAGATTCTTGGGAGAGTTTAAGCTGCTGCTGTCCTCCCCAGATTCAACTGTGGGCCAGACCTGCCTGTGCAACCTTAAAGGGAATCCATGAATGAGCCTCCCCTGAAGAATGAGTCATTTGTCCCTCATTAGCAACTGACATGTTGACATTGCTCTAATGTGAGCTGATTCAAATAGCTGGACCTCCTCCCCAGTTTACTATTTCTGTAAGAAAAATATGCAAAACACTGACTTTCCTGCCCCCTCTTCCCCGACCACAGATCACAGAGCACACTTCTGAGGCCCGGCTCTCCCACTCCCATTTCTACTGTGAAACATGAATCTCGGGTGTCCCCCACTTTGTTGCAAACTTGCCAAAATTATGCATCTGAGTCTCTGAGGCCTGTTAGCAGAGTTCTCACAAGGAATATACAAGGACAAGTAGGACAGCCTGGCCCCTAGCACTCCTAGGAGGCACTCACCAACCCAGGGACTGTTGCACCCTCCACTATCTCCTTTGTTTTTGATGCACTTATGTATTGAGTGTCGCAGTTTCCATGGTACACCTGGCCACTCAGACCCTCCTTGGGTTGCTTCTTCAACTGGGGCCATTTTCCTGCTCCTCATCTCCTGGCTCATCTTGGGGCTACTTCTGGGTCATCTTGGCATGATTCTGTCCCACTCCTGTGCCTGGCTTTGCATCTCCAACCCCAATTGGAGGAGGGACATTTGGATTGAGAGTACCCAGGATGTAAAATGTAGAATATCCTCAATGCAGTGCCCTCTACACTTACCTTTGCTCTTTCTGCTCCAATGAGTATGTGCATATGTGTGGTGGGGAGAGGTTCACTCTTGAAGACAGGTTAGCAGATCTGAGCTATCCTGTGATGCCTTAAGATGGAGTGACTGATGTGGAGACTTGAACTGCATATAGCTCCAGCCTTAGAATGCTATTCTCTTATTCCTGATTTCTGTGCTTTTTGGTTGAACTTTGAAGACAGACTTAACATTTCATTTAATGCTGAAATAAAGACTCTAAGGAATGGAGTGGTAAAAATTATCATTCTTGGTGGGCTGGGGTACTATTTCTGAGAAGAGGCAATGTGCTGTGTGATTGGAGGTTCATTATTACTATGACATTAAGAAAGAGTTTTCATAGATTAAAATATACATAATTGACATGAGTTCTTTTTCCTTTTACAACTAGTAGGAGTTGTTTAATATGAATAGCTTCTATAAGAGTTATCCTTTTATTCCATTAATACCATGGTTTATATCTTTAAGAAGTTACTTTCTGTGATATTAAATGGAACTATTTTCAAAGAAGAGTATTTAACTGTTTGCAGTTCAGTCAAACTGATTACTGTGCCTCACCACTCTAGACCTGTAGGGTGGAAAGGAAGGAGTGCATGAACGGAGCTATGTCTGTCACTCAGAAGTAGAATGACCTTGATGAGGTGACTTTAGCATTAGGCTTTAGGAGTAATGTGGCCACATAGCTTCGTATATACAGAGACATGGAAATACTTCTAGTCTGCTTTTATTGCCACAATCTGAAAAATGAATGTAAGAAATAAAAATGTACCTTATAGGTAATCGGCACATACGTTTCAAAGGCTCTAGCCAGTAAACACATGAGCACACACATACACACACACGCACACACACAGGCATACCATCATTTGGGGGTTGGTATTGACTGACAGATGGTTGTCTTAAATCTACTTGGTCTAAGGTATACCAAGCAACCTTCCTGAAGGCCACCTGAACAGACATGTCACTTCAGTGGAAATTTAAGGAAGACCCTTTAAAAATGTTATAAATCACAGTCACCCTAAGTCAGATGTCTGTTAAATAATGGTGTCATTTAATATGATAAAAGTAAGAAATAGAAACTTTGAAAATGAATATACATAATTGAGGACAAAAGCTTGAGGGAAAGGATGATGCTATTGCATTTAAAAATAGTATGCTCCTTACAATTAAAAGACTAGTAAGAAAATCACAAAGTGCATAAAATGAGATGAACTGTGTCAAGTTGGCATCCAAGAGATACAAAATTAAATAAGGGAAACACCTTACTATAATTGATACATGGTAGCTGAGAGTTTTACTTGGTTTATCAAAAAATTATAATGTTATCTCTTTAGTAGCTTCAATTCTAAAATACTCAGGATGTATTCTCACATATCTGTGCTTGGTTTTGAAATAATCTAATTCAAAATTATCTAGATAGATAGATAGATAGATAGATAGATAGATCGAGATGGCGTCTTGCTCTGGTTGCCCAGGCTGGAGTGGAATGGCACGATCTAAGCTCACTGCAACCTCTGCTTCCTGGGTTCAGGCAATTCTCCCTTGAATATCAAAATGATTTTTTTATCAAAATGATATTTTTTTAAATCACATTACCTGCTTTCTTCCATTTATCTTTGTGTTTGTAAGAGGACTTAGAAACTAATAAAAATGCTAATTATAGAAAATTGATCCTTGGGGAATCTCATAAGGGAGCAAATTAGCCCATTATTGTTTTTACTTCGAATTATCATTTTCTGTTCTTTTTCTTTTGTGCTTATATAGAAAAAGAGTTTATATAAGTTTGGTAGATAATTTAAAACATAGGCCATTGATATAGCCCCTAACTGGGTTGTTGATGTCACATTATAATACGAAACTAACTTTTTATATTACTAATGTTTATCTTTCTTTAATGATTTCTAATTTAGAATGTTTTTTTATAAGCACAAAACAACCGAACAAGTTGTTTTGTTTTATTCATCTATCTATTACTACATTCTGTTTCCATGTTCCACATTGTGGTCATTTATTAAATTTTAAAAAGAACGAACTGAACTTCCTGTGTGTGCCAGGCTGTCTGTTCCACAGCATTGAGTAAGACAGGGGCTTTTCCCTGAAAGAGAACAGGTGTCACGGGGTGGAGGGTGCATGGGCCAGGGCACCAGGTGCTGTTGATGTCTGCCCCTCAGCAGCAGGATCACCCTCCCGCCCTGGACTTGGGCTTTGAGTAGGAAGTTCTTGATCAGGTTGAAAGGGCAGCGGGGAGCCTAGAAAAAAACCATTGCAAGGATGGAAGTGAGGAAGACACAAATCACTGTGTCATGCTGTGGCCACGGGACAGGGCACATGTAGGTCAGTGACATGTTTGAAAGAGAGAGCAGAATGGTAGGTGGAGGTGCGATTGTGAAGACCTGTAACGTCACACCACGGGATGGAATTTGTTGCATAATCATTGGTTAATCATCCAGTCTTTGGGGTGGGGGTAAATGTGATCCTATCCATGTTTCAGCAGTTTTGCTGTGGTGAAGTTAGATTGCAGGACGTTAAGACCAGCACCTGGGAGCTCAGTTAGACGACAACTGTAATAAGCCATCAGAAGATGAACACATATTAGAGGAAGACTGTAGGAGTCAATAAAGGGAGCCAAAGCAATGGATATTTGGAGAATTGAATCATTGAGCTGCCAGATCTTGTAGACCTCTTAGATGTGGGATCAGCACTGAGATTCCTAAGATAAGCACTGGGGAGAAGGGTGGTGCCTTTAACAGAGATTTGAATCTGAGAGGAGAAAAGGCCAGAGGACCGAGGGTAATGGTGTGGCTTACAGAGTACAGGTGAAAGTGTTAAAATAGTTACCAAGGGTAAGTAGGCGACACTGTAGATCTGGATGTCAAAGGAGGGCGAGCTGCAGCTGTAGATCAGGGGCTCTTCCCCCTGTGTTCAGTGTGCAGTATGATGCCGTGGCTGTGATGAGACTCCTGCTAAGGAACAAGGACATGGTGAGGAGCTGCGAGGGCCCAGAAGCTGCATCCCCAGTTCATGGCCATCATTCTTGTGCTCAGCCGTGTTTCTGAGCTAGGTCCTGGGAAGAGTGTGGTTGTGGGGACACTGCCTTCCTCAGTGTCTCAGGGTGGTGGCTAATGGCAAAGAGATTGCAAAGCATTGATGTAAGAGATGGTAAAAGAGTTAAAAAGTAAAGAAAAAGAAAGCAAAAGTAAAGAAAAAGATATGGGAAGAAAGCCAGGAGTCAGCACCGATCTACAAGGGTGGGAGGAAAGAGAGTGAAGGGAAGACCTGGGTCCTTCTCTCCCTGAGCAGTCAATGAGGTCATGGGCAGCCTTCCAGGAGGTTCTCAGCAGGGCTTTGAGGGCAGCAGCTCTTCTGTGCATGGAGTGGCAGGAAGATGAGTAAGAGGAAGTGAGTGCCTCCTTCAGGGAGAGGACAGGGGAGTGAAGGAGAGAGGAGAGGGGGGCATCGGGTGCTTTTATATAGAAAGGAGGAAACATGAGCCTGTTTTTCAACTGTAAGGATCTGAAAATGGACACCAACACAAATGGACAAGGGATAGATAATTGATGGAACTCGGTTCTTTAAGGCTGGAAATGATGGTGTCTACAACATGGGGTTAGTGGGGATCCCTTTCCTTCTGAACAGCGCCAGAAGATATGAAGACGGTAGGCATGCAGCTTCTGGATGGGAGGAGTGTGAATTTGTGGGGACTGGTTCTTACGGCCTTCTATTTTCTTAGTGGATAGAGATAGAACCACACATAGAAAGAAATGGACGGATGGTGGAGCTAGGAGCTTTAGGAGTTCAATCACAGATTACAACAACTGCCCTGAGATACACACATTGTTGCTGATTCATCCTAAGCAAAAGAGAAAGTCTTCCATCTCTAGCATCCCTGGCATAGGGAAAGGAAGATTGTGGCAGAAAGGAAACTGAGTCAAATAAGTGCAAGTCTGTACCCCTGGCCCAGGTCCATAAACTACGCAGCCAGCTCCGTAACACTCCCCCTGTCCAGGTGGAAGCCAGAGGAGGCTCCTTGGGAAAAGTCAAGCTGCAGAGAGGAAAGATCCCCAGGTCCCTCCTGCTCTGTGCAGCGTAGGGTTGGTTGTGCCTCAGCAGTCAAATATGTGGAGACAGGGACCCCCCAGTGAGGAGAGGCACAAGCCGGTGCTGAGCTCGGGTGCTGAGATGCACCCTGCTTTGCTGTCAGCCCTCAGGTGCTTTGTTTTCCAGTTGGTCCACCCACGGGAATCACCTGCTTCCAGCTGTTGCCCTGCCTCCAGCTCAAGCCCCTGCAACCCAGTCTCACCAGGGCAGGTAATCTTACTAAAACTCCAGTGTGATCCAATCACCCCCTGCTTGGAACCCTTGTATAGCCCCTCATGCCTCTGATCATTTCTAAACTTCTTGCTGAAGTGTATGAACCTGCAGGCGCTTTGGCCTCTCCTTCTCTCTCTGCCCTCAACTCTAGCTTTCCCTCCCTCCACACATGCTGCAGTCTACCTTGAACTCTTTGAATGGGACATTGGACTTCAACAGTATTATTATAGTATTTTTATAATATTTTCCCTGTTATTCAGAACTGAGCTGGGTACCTCTTAACGTGTGCTCAAATTTCACCACCCTCAACCCATCCTAGTGATCAAGGTCTGTATCCTGTTTTCAAGGGCTCCTCCAGGCCGGGCCAATGGTGGGGGCTCAGGGCTAATGGGGGTGAACTCTTTAATTAGTGTGAGTGATTTCGGAGGCGGAGACTCTCAGCTCCATTTTAACGTCACCGTCACCATAAGGGCTTGGTAATGCTCTTCTAGGTTTCCAGCAAGGTGTGAATTGCCTGGAGACCTACCAAGGTGTCAAGTAACAGAATTCAACAGGGTGTCAAGAGCAAGAAAAAGAAAGAAACAGACTTCATTTTGATTAGTTGTACTTGTAGCTTTGACTAAACTTTAGACAGTTGAAAAGGTGTCATAACGGTTGTCTCCAGCCTTTGAAACCAGGCTTTTCTGAGAGAACACTGGACCAGCCGCCATGCTGTGAAGGTGCCGCTGGGTGCCCTGAGGCTTGGCCTCTGAGGAATTGTCCAAGCGTTCCGCATCTCTGCTGTCACTTTGCTTTTACCATTTCTTGCTCAAATCTTCCCTTCCTCAAAGATAAAACTCAGGCAAACCCATGTTTAATATCGTGGTGACTATCTGGAGTGCGATCTAGTCTGTAAGCCATGTTTAGGTGCCTACATGTGTATGTTAGCCCTAATCACGCCTGTACCTCACCTGCATGTTCTGCATCTGACTTCACTCATGAATATGCTCTAAATCAAAGGAGTTGAATCTGCTTCATGAGAACCTGTGTCCTTGTTCATTGTGTGCCAGGAAACTCCTGTATCTCTGTGTCAGGAATCTCGAGCCTCATTACATCAGCCATCAGCAAGCTCTTTTGTCTGGAAGATTCTAGTCTGCTACCATGAACTCTTAAGAAAGGATAAATTAATCATTTTGGAAATTAATGATATAAGTATAAACGGTAATATCATTGCAGAATAATAACAGCCCTTACTATCAGAAATATTGTTTTGTTCCCAGAAAGTGAATCTAAATCTATTTGTAAAGGAGGATAGTTATTTTTACACAAAATGACCTAAAATGAGTGTATTTATGAATTGCTTTTAATCCTGAGGAGAGTAAGTTATTTCCTGTGTTGGTAATAAAAGTTTCTTCTTAAATAGTGTTTTATTTCCAATGCAGTTGGTCTCATTACAAGCAAACCTGGAACAATCATACTGTACCTTTTTTTCCTTCTGGAACGCTATGCGAGTATGCTAAATCTGAACATTTTGACATCCTTATCTAAAAATAGTTGGTGAAATAGTTTTCATTTCTTAAATTTAGAAATAGATTTGGAGGCATTTTCAATGAATTATTTAGCCATTCAGTGGAAAGTTTTCAGTCATTTCAGAAAAAGGAGTAATCACGTAGACGATGACTGAATTTATAAAAATAATTTTCTTTCACGCCTACCAGTACATTTGTGTTCTTTCTCTGCAAAGTAACCCATTGTAAGTGCAGTTCTCCTAGGAAGGCACTGAAGGGTGGTTGTTGCTGCCACATAGTCCAAGATTAAAGTGTGCATGGCCTGTTTAAAATGTAAGAACCAAAGATTAGAACTGTCAGAGATTGTCTAAGACTTATGATTTTTCATTAAATATCTGATTTTAAGGGCCAAAAACACACCATGCAAAAGAGCTTGCTTTAAAAGAGAAAAAATAAAACCACTATGGTATAGATGATGACTTAAAAGTCATTTTGTTTAGTTCATTCATACAATGAGGCACTCAAAAACCAATATATAGTTAGAGGAAATAGGTGGATGGGACAGATGAAGGGATAGATAGGTGATAGATAGGTAGGTAGGTAAATAGATAGATGATCAATAGATGTGGATAAATGGATAGATACACGAGTCTCAGTTCAGTGAATTGCTATTAAAACACAGCAGACAGCACACAAATGTAATTCCCACCCCGGATCATCAAATATAGATTAAATGACCAACGAGTAACCATGAAGCCATATGTTTTGCTTTATTGTTTTTTTTTTTTTTTTTGGATAGTTGTGTTTCAGTGGTACAATTTGACTTTAACTTATAAGATAGTCTATTTAAAATTATTAAAGTAATAGATGCATATTTCTGACAATTCATCTGTATTTCCTCAGTGTCAAAATTCTCATTGAAAGTGATGGGAGGAGAATAGAAAAACTGTTTTATTCTTTAGTTGCCCTCTCCATGGCCCCTTTAAATATCACCTTCTTTCACTGCCACAACAATACACAAATAGTAGGGAATTGCAAATCATTATTATGTACAAACCTATGCTGATACAGATTAAAATATGATTGAGATGGATGGATTTTTAATAAAATATATATTGCCTTAAAATAATTAAAGAAGCAGGAATAGTCAAATAACCATTTGGGAAAACTAGAAACAGAACTTATCTTTAAAAAGGCCCAAGTATCAGAAAAGTTATTCTAGGTCTAGATAATTTCCGTAATGTTTAATATATTACAGAATAGGAAAAGAAAAACTTACTTATAGATTTTAATGACCCTGGCATCATCCTAATATTCTAACCCAAAATAGTACTCAGGAAAAATCTCCTGGCTGTAGATGCCAAAATCTTATGAAAAATATTGGCAAATTTAGTCCACTCATATATTAAAAATATAATCATAATAGTGGCTAACACTTACATAGATGTTCCTGTGTTACAGCTACTATTCTGCTAAGCTCTCATGTCATCTTATTAACTAAAATGTATGCTCGTGAAATCTTTTTCTGTTTTGTTCATTGGTTTAACCAGGAAATTGCCTGGAACTGTGCTCGGCACAAAACAGAAACTGAATAAATGTGTGGAATACTTTTCACAGCAGCACTGTGAGATTGATACTATTAATATTCCCATTTTACATGAAAGGGTATAACAGGTCTATACAGATTAAGAAATTTGCCCCAAGTCACAGATATGATGCACAACTATGTAGGGATTGTTTTTTTCTGAGACTGTAAGGAAAGTTCAGCATCAGAAAATTGAATAATATTGTTTAATATCTTTATTTATTAAAAGATAAAATTACCAGGCCAATTTGATATGTGCTGAAAAATAGTACAGATAAATTCACTCTAATTTATAAGGGAGAAACTCTTAGTAAAATAAAAAATCAAAATGAGGTTTTCTTAGCACTTTAGAAAATGTTTATAAAAATGCAACACTTTAGTAAAAATCACTAACTCCAAATTCTTAGAACCGTATCATTGGAGTAATTCTCATAAGATGAAGACCAAAGAAGGGCATGTGCTCTTAACTCTGTTGGGTAACGCTGTACTTAACCAAGCTGGTTGAACAAGGAGAAAAATGAAAGTATGCAGAAAGGATAAGAAAGAATTCTCACTAATTGTGGCTATAACACATTGACCTTGATATATAATAGCTGAATGATTTTGGCCAGGTTATTTAACCTCTCTAAGCCTTAATATTTAATTTTTCAATTGAGGATATTAATACCATGTACTTCACAAATTTGTTGTTAAAATAAATTGGATAATGCATATAAGATTACTATTTTACAATAGGTGGCTGATAGTATGCCCTGCATAAATGTTAGTCATTTTTAGTATTAGCTCCTGATAAACCAGAGACTCAATTGAAAACACTAGCATTAATGGAGATGTTAATTATGATAGGAGTTCCTGTGTGAAACTTAAGTGCTTTCTGATATATAAGGAACAAAAAGTTAGCAAATATAATGGGGCAATAATTTTATTTACATTAACAATAATATATCTAGGAATATAGTATACAAATATACCAGCAATAACATATATAGGAATAAACTAAGCAATGTTCAGAATCCTTACTGGCATTAATCATTTTAGGTCAACTTTCTCAGGTACTTAATTGACCCTTAAAAATATATAGACTCAGGTCCTGTTAATTTCCCAAATACACTTGTATTATTCAGAATTTCTTGAAGAAAACTATAAAACTTTAAGAAATGCCATAAGAGAAGCTATTAATGCATCCAAAGATAAAGCACATTCCCACATATGAAGATGCAATGTTCCTCAAAAATTTCCCATCTATATTCACTCAGTCATGTCAGTAACATTAATATGGAAGATACACAAACAAGAATAACCAGGTCAGTTATATAAAGCAGATCTGTAGAGAGTTATCTGAATTTTTGTGATATTAAAATGTGTAAAGGTTATAATTAAAAGAATAAAAATGGACAGCTGGAACAGAAATAGTTTCAAGTATATGTGTGTCATTTTGAAACAGTGGGAAATTAATTTGAGCCTCCAAAAAAAAGTGTTAGCTAACCATTTGGGAATAAAAACTGGAAATTAGAGTTTCCAGTGTTGGTATTCTAGTGTCAGTAATATATAGATCAGACAGCCTCATAATCTAAATTTTTTCACACAACCCTCCAAAAACAATGGCATTGATAAGGAAAGCAAATGAAAGCATCCAAAAGTCATTTCTAATTCATCCATAATGAGGAAAAAGAAATTAGCAAGCATCTATGTAATTTGAATATTGGGAAATAAACTTTCATGTAGTACCAGCAAAGCCAGATCTGGAAACCATGACCAAGTGGAATTAGGAAGAAATTGCACAGAAGAAAAAAGCTGACCCGACTAAACAATGTTCTTGGTGAAATAATTTATTTAATTTGGCACAAGTTTCTATTATATTCGTTTAACTAGTTACCAGTCTACAGACGACACTTTTAGTAATATCAGACTGAAGGATCGGATTTATCTAGAAGAAATGACTTGAAAATGTAGAAAAGAGGACTTAGGATGTGCACTGAATAACAGAATATAGTGAGTTCTGCAGTGTATTCATTAAGACTGGAAGCACAGGTGAAAATTTACAGTGTTTTCTAGGACACCTTCATTTTGTGAAACAAAAACCACAGCAATAATAGTAAATACAATATTATCTCTTTTTAAACTTTATGGATACTCTGTAGATCTAAGAGTAAAGTAAAAGTAGAGACAAGTGTGGGAGAATAACATGTAAATGTTATAATTTCTGAAAATATAGAGATAATCAAACTTAAAAATGGGAGTAATATTGAAAAGGATATAGAGCAAATAAAACTCTTATACAATGATTTTGATAATGTAAATTGGTTCAACTACTTGAAAAATTGTAAATTAGCATGTATTATAGTTCAACATGTGAAAGCCTACTGCACAGCAATTTCATTCCTCAGTTTATAGTCAACATAAATATTAAAATATATTCATCTTTATATTCAACATAAATGTGAAAATATAGTCATCAAAGATTTGTACAAGAATGTTCACAGCAGCACTGTGGTAGTAGTTTAAATTAGAAAACTACCTACATGTCCACTAGCAGAAGAACAATTAAATAAAGTGCACTATATTTACACAATGGGATGCTAGACAGCGATGAGAATGAAGGAACCATAATGATTATATTCAACGACATGGTTGAATCTCACAAATACAATGTTGATCAGAAAAAGCCAAGCATAAAACGATACATGTGGTATGAGTCCATTCATATGAATTATAAAACAGCCAAAATTAATCCACGGTGTTTGAAATCAGAGAGTGATTACTTTTGTAGGGTAGTTGCTGGAGGGAGAGGGGCACAAAGACAGGTTTCTGGAATGCTTGAGATATTTTTTTTCTAGGTCCTGATTATACAACTGTGTTCACTTTGTAAAATCCATCCTCCAGTGCAGTTAAAAATTTTGTACTGATGCCACACTTTAATAAAAGGTTCACAACTGAGAGGAAAAGAGAGAAGAAAAATGCGTTCTTTCATTGTTGCTTAAGTAATAAATGAGAGTCAAAGGATATAATTTAAAGCTAACAAAGCAAATAATACATACCTATTTAGGAACAGAGCACCAAAGAAGTACATATTTGTGGATGAATATATATATATATACACACACACACACACACATTATATATATAATACATTATATATATATATATATATAATGTTACCACTAAAAAATGCAAAATATATATTCTAACTACAAATAAATATAATTAAAAAGCAAGAAAACTGCCCATATAGAGAAAAAGCATGGTAAACACTATGTAATATACACAGTAAAATTAAGATAAACTGCTTGGCCAAGTTGGAAACTTTCAGTAATTTTGGTAAATATAAATGGGCTGAACTCACTTATAAGAGACAGAAGGAAAAAAAATACTACAAAATAAAACTTAACTCTGTGCTTTTTTTACAAGAGACTCAAAGTGATCCAAGAAGGCTAACAAAGGGGAACTCTCAGTTGCCTCCTATGTTTTGTTCCTTTGACATGCCTCATTAACGTGGGATTATTTAGGTTTGTTTTTATGCACTTATTTGCACTACAAGAGGCCCACAGCTGATCTGGTATGTTTCCTGCCCCAGTCCTAGAATCAGCCATTCCTCCAAGGAGAATCAAAGCTGGAAGTATTTGAACACCAAAATACATAAGGTAGTATTGGATTGTAATCACGAGTCCACACTGACATAAGCAAGTGATTAAATAGGTAAATAGAGAAAATAGTCTAGTCTCCCCTGCAGAAGAATTCCAAATAATTCATTCAGATACGCCGTTTTCAAGGAAACTGCTCACCCCTTAAGTATGGGCTTCACTGGGTAACTTACTACCAAAGAGTAGAGTGGAAAGTGAGGGGGAAAAAAGGGTAGTTGACAGTGGAGAAATCTGACAAGTATTATGTCAGCCCATTAACCAAGACCAACATCAACAGCAAAAAGTCATGTTGACAGTATGTCCCCATGCTATGATGTGATGACAATGGCACTTTACCCAGGTTGTCTTTCTCGCTCAAACACAAAATCCCAGCAAAATCAGGAGAAAAACACCAGACAAATTTCAGTAGAGGAATATTCTACAAAATACCTTCTTAGTGTTCCTCACCACTGTAAAAGTTATCAAAAATGTGGAAAGTCTGAGAAATTGTCAGGACCAGGAGGACCGTCCGGAAACATGAGGACTAAATGTAATGTAGTTATTTCCAGTAAATATTTACATATGTGTTTCTTAGCTGTGGCCACAGAAAATGATTGGGAAAACATGGCACCCTGGGGTAAGGCCACTCCACACGCCTAGTTCCTGCTTCCTAAACATTCTTCCCCTTAAAGAAAATAGGATCCTTGCAGAAGTTCTTGATTTAGTTCTGAGATGAAAAAGCATTCTTTGAAAATTATCAACACAAGCTTCATCAACAGGGAGAACTGTGTCTCTGAAGTGGGGAAGAATTCTAAGTTCGTCGAGTGATTTAACAGTTGGAATGATGGTGCAGGATTTCTGAAAATGTCTTTATGTGGTTTTTTAAGGATGACTTTCAACATCTTTTTTTTGTTCACAAGTAACAGCTACAGTTTAAATAAAAGCTTTTTTTTAAAAAAAAAATCTACATTATCTTCCTTCATTGGACTTCCTGCTGAGGCTGTTGACAAGATGTTTTGTTTAGTGCTTGTTCTATTCTATGCTTCCATGTGAAGCAAGAGAAATTCAGAAGCCAAAGTCAAACCTAGCTGCTCCCCTTAGAGGTCCTAAGCACACATGCACAGTATGAACTCGATGGGAACCCTTAAACGTGCAGGAGGTTTTCTAAAGATTAACAACCTTGAGGCATAAGATGGTAAGTTATTCAACAAAAGAAATGATTAAGATATTGGTGCTTTTCAATCAGAATCATGGATCTTTTTCAATGTCAACTTGTTTTTGGCATTGTTTAGTTACATTTTTAAATGGAGTGATCTGGTTTGAGAAGAAGTTTTGTTTTGATATAGAATAAAAATTCAGAAATAATTTTTAGGGAACTCGGCGGGTGAGAGACCATGAGGAGTGATAGTGACGTGGGAGTAGATGTTTACTCACATCCCATCAAAAAAGAAGGAGATATTTTTCCCCCACTAACTTCAAGTTATGTTCCAAAGGAAAAGGAATGTTGCAGGGGAAAGGTGGTTGGAGATTTTGGAGAGAGGGGACTCACTTGGCCTTGAGTCCCACCTTCAGCCATGGTTGCCCTGGACGTCCGAGGGGCATCTACCAGGCAGACAGCCTGCAGGATGAGTGGCTTCTTTGCTTCCTCCTCCTGTCCTCAGGCTGGGTCCACTCACAGGAGGACCCACACCCTGTCATTTCAACACCCGGGCATCACACTAAATGATTCCTTCACCCAGACCCAGAAAGTTCCTATCCTAAGCTGGGGAAATAACTACTCACAATCAATGGGAGACTTTCAGCATGGCTAATACAGCTGGGAAGGAAACCAGACACAACCACGCTGTACCCTGGAGAAGGAACGAAGCTGGTGGAGGAATTGAAAGCCGCTCTCTGGTCCTGATGTGTGCTTTGTGATTACAGAGCAGAGTTTACATCCATGCTTCTTCAAAAACAGCAACAATGATCAGAAAAAGGGACGTGATCCCTAATGAAAAACCACACACACCAAATGCACGTGGGACTGTGCCCTCCCTCTACCTAAGCACGCTATCCTATTTACTTGATGGCTGTCCCCAAAGTAAGGCAGGGAGGGCAGCATTAGCGGCTAATTCCCACCTGAGCTCCACATATGAGGCCAGGGAGCAGCCCTTACTGTGGGCACTTTTGTCAGCCAGTGATGACTGAACCCCTCCAGTCCAGATAGTGGAGAAAGCATCCATCATCTCACACTGCCTTCCTCACCTTGAAACCACCTCCCACTCCCACTGTGGCCCAGGACAGAGGGGCAGGCTTCGGGCTGCCAGTTTCCTCAGCATCACAAAGGCCCTCTCCATGCTAATCGCTTGGCCCTGATGATCGATGGTACCAAGAGAAAGAGATGGGCTTAACGACAAAGGAAACTAAGTACGGGGGTCATTCAAATATGTGTTCATTAGAGACTAGTTAATGGAATGCTCGTGTTCTATGAATTCATGGTTTTACACTTCTCTTCCAGCATAATTTGCCCGTACATTTTTCTAGCAGCTCCTTTGAAGCTTTTCAGGAAAAGTGTGAATGACCCTGGTTCTAATCTAGGTTTTTCTAATACTGTGCTTGACAGAAGTAAAACCACCCAGCATCCTTGAACATCAGTAGAGCAAATTCCCCCATGTGAAGAATCTCCAGCACCAGGCTTTGCGGACATCATCCCTCTCCCTAGAAAGTTCTTCCTGGGGCAGTTGTATTGATACAGTATTGATATAATATGGTAAAGCTGTTGCCCTTCTGGGTTCCTGTGGCACTCCCTGCAGATAATTTGCAACTCCTGTGCCCTTGGCAGAGCTGTTAGTCTGGTACCTACCGCATCCTCAGCACCATGAGATGGAGCCTTGTTTTTCTTTACCCACCCCGTATCCAGTGTGGAGCACAGAGCTGGGCACACAGAAGGTGTTTGATAAATGTGGTTTAATGAATGAAGAAATGAAATGACGTATGATCTCATTGGACTCCATCTTTACTCAGAGTGTTTGTTCCTTGATTTCCCCTGAATTCATGTCAGGCTCATAAGTGGCTTTAATTGTTCTTAACACTCTCCTCTCAAGATGTGAGAAGTGCCTGAGAAGTATGCAGTGAATTAGGTAATAAGATACTTGACCATTCAAGTGCATCACAATAGATGCAGAGATAAATGTTTATAAGTAGAGGTGACAGTGAGAAATCCATCACTCGCACCCTACCTCTGCGTACTCTTTCAGGTGATTATTAACATATTTGAACTTTTTAAGTAAGAGAGGCTTCATCCTTACGTCATGTCAGTTTAATAACTGCATGTGAGTTTTAGGCCGAGCTTAGAGGCAAGAAAGCAGCCAGCCTCCCAGGGTTTTGACCCACATGCTGCCGCCTGCCGTTGTGGGGACCTGGACGAGGGGGTTCACCTTTGGATTCTGTTTCCTTATCCATTAAGTAATTCATAGAAGTATCGCACAGTTATGTCAGCTGTGTCGATGACTATTCACATAGAGAGGAAAAAAGAGTGGGCCGTGCAGCTGTGGTGAAATGGAGACGTGTTTCATTAGGGATCAGCACCAGTGTGCATGTGGGCACTCATGCCACAGGAGCACATTGCATGGACACCTGGCTCAACCCACAGTCAAAGACAAGTCTTTAACATAATTTAACCACTTTTTTAAAGAAGGCAGGGGTGGCATTTTGAGGAGAGAGAACAGAATGCAGGAAAGCACAGGCTTTTTCGAGAGCAGCAGACACACCGCTCACTGTCCTGTGTCTGTCCTTTGCGGGAGTTTACAGCCGCAGAAAGCAATCAGTGAAAGGCACGTTTCACTGAGGTTTTGGCTGTGCTCTTGATGTAGGTGCGCTCTTATGTGAAGAGCTATTTCAGCTGCCCTGGCTTCTGGGATTGAGAAAAACACCTGGTGGGCTTCCAGAAACAATATCAGCCGAAGGCATTCTGACTCCTGAAGCTTCTTGTTGTTCCGGGTGTGGGGTAAATGTGTGCCCATGACGACCTCTTAAATGAAGAACCTGTTTGTGAAATGACAAGCCAAAATCCAGAAAAAAACAAAACATGAAATGAATCCAACCCAAACCCAAATATCAAACGTTACAGAGTCTAGACTACAATATTTCTTTTGATAAAGCTGAATCTATTTCAACATCTGCCTTTTTGAAGGGATAGAATAATGAAAATATGAAGAGTGTGAAATTTCCCTATTTCTCCAGTTAGCATTGGAATCGATCATAATGCCTATGAAGGCAGGAATTTATATATCCCTGTTAATATTTAGGTGATCGTAAGCTTCTTATCAGTTTAAAAATAAACACTGTTCAGCAAGAAGTACCATCCATTCTTTCTTTGAAATGATTTTTTTTTTTTTTTTTTTGAGACAGGGTCTTGCTGTGTTGCCTGGGTTAGAGTGCAGTAGTGCCCCAGGCTGGTCTCAAACTCCTCCCAAAGTGCTAGGATTACAGGTGTAAGCCACTATGCCTGACCTGAAGTGATTTTAAAGTAATGCAAAGCCTGTTAACATGTGTAGATTTTATTGGTTTTCATGATAGCTGTGATTGACTCTCATTGTTCTAAATAGCATGGTACAAGTCATAAGGGTGATAAAACCTGAAACTTAATCCTGGGTGTAAATAAGGCTTAGAAAGACCACGTCCTGTGCAAACCATGGAGTCCCATATTAAATGTGAGGGAACTGCTAGTGCGGTAGGCAGTGGTGTTTTAATGATGGTCGGGGAGCAGACTTGCTCAGGAGAGGCTCCGTTTGCACCAACACACCGGGGAGAGCACAAGGATTCAGGCGACCATCCTCCTGATGGGTTGGAGCTGAGGACTGTGCAGGAAGGTGTTATGTAATTCAAGAAAGCCCCACTGAGCCAACGCAGATGCTAAAATAATTCGTGTTCATAGCTCACGGATATGCGTCCTTCCTATTGAGATTGTCCTCTTTCAGTAAGGAGAAAAGCAAACAAAGGCATTTAGACCTTGGAGGGTCTTTTTGTGGTAGGAGCCCATTGTAAAATGCACTGCTCCACTAGATGCTGATTTATGTCGTTGTTGAATATACAAGTATAAAACGGAGTCCCAAAACAATGTTTGTTTTTAGATGAATAATTCACTCATTTTCTCTGCGTGAGCTTTTCTCATCTGAAGCACTGGCCTTTCAGATTAAATAAATTTAATGTTTCAAAAGAATATGGACATGAATATTCATAAGGACCAAAACAGTGAATATAAATAAAAGCCCTTTTATATAACATTTTATTATTTTTTTTTTATGAAGACCTTACCTTTTTTTTTCACTTCTGAGATGGTATAATTCAACACAATTTTCCAGGACACTGTTTCTTCTACAAAGCTTACCTGTTATTGAGGGTGTGATCACTTCTTTCCCAAATTATTTCATGCATCAATATTTTCCTTTACATAAATAGAAATAAGGTAGTACCTGCCTATTTCCTTTACATAAATAGAAATAAGGTAGTATCTGCCTATGGCACAGTTTATTAGCCATGGATTCAGCCCAGCATGGTACCAAACACTCAACAAAGTGTGTAAACTGTTGGAAGAATGCCAAAAAGTGAAGCTGAAAAAAGATCATGCACCTTCAAATATGTATAGCTAGTTTTTACATACAAAATATGCAGACGATTTTTAGATGTTTTTACATACAGGCCCGTGATTTAAAAGTTAAAAACTCTCATGCATACAACACTTATGTTATTGTATACTGGACAGACAAGCAGCAAAAATTCTCTTATCCCCAGTCCTTAGTGGTAGGGTGAAACAGCTGGCATTTAAACAGAAAAAGAAAGATAAATAAAAATGAAGGCCATGGTTACCATTGTCCAAGAAAAAATGGTTTAAGAAGAGCTAAGGCACTGTGATACTTGATCGATTAATTGCTTGATTGAATTGTCAGTATATTCCTATTTAAATAATTCCTAAGTCCAAGTGTATTGTTTTATAACACTAGCTATCTAAGTGCTGTCTAACTTTTTCTTTGAACATGTGGGCTCAGAATAAATCCTTGATTTAATGGCAGTGTATTGTGTAATTTGAATCTGAATACTAATGAAAGTGAAGTTAGAATAATTGCAATAGAAAGGGGTAAACATGTGATGAGTTGTCCTTGACTGATGTCTACCTGCCAAGTTAGTGGGAGGGGGATTTCTTCACCTGAGGGAGGGCTTGTGTTCTTCTGGTGCACATTCGAAAGGGAGCCAGGGAGAGATGAAAATGGTAACAGAGCCACTTTTGTAAAACCCTAAGCTAGAAAGTTATTTACTGCCTTCTGAAATAAATGATTAAAAAATTATCAAAAGGTACATTATTTTCTCCTAATTATGTAACTAGAAAAAATAAGAAGGACGCACTTTCTGATAAACATTACTTTACCTGGTTGCTTCCAAAGAAACTTTCTTTCTTTGCACTTGATGAGAAAGGCAATTTTTAAGGAAAAGGGCGTCCTGCTGTTGGAACGAGGTGTTTTTGCTAGGGCAGATAGATTCTCAAGGTTATTTGTGTTTTGAACAACATGAATACCCAGTGTACTGAGTGAGTTTACCTCACGGCGTCCCATTAACCTGCAGGGATTATGTAGGAATAATATTCCCCTTCAGCAGAAGATCATGGCTTCTTTTCACGTTGCCTTGTGACTTTGGGTGACTACTTAACCCCTCAGTACCTTGTTTTTCCCAATTGTGAAATTAAAAAAAAAAACAACTTGCCAATAAAGCCTGGTTCTAAAATATTTTCAGGTACATAAAAGATTAATTTTAAGCTGGACAGTGTTCTTTCTATGTATTGAGAGATATTTGTCTAATATATCACTTTTTCTCAGTTCTTCTGATGTTTCTAAAGACTTTATCATACAATTCAAAGAGCTTGGGAAGCCTGCACTTACTGGTAAATGGCTATCTGAGAAGCTTTGTTTACCAATTATTTTTCCAATGGGTTTACATTTTGCCTGAGTCCTTCTTTGCCAGTCACCAGTGTAATTACTAATTTTCAGGTTTGTGTTACAGTAGCACCTTACTTCTGACAAAATTTGTTGTATTAGTTAGGTTTCTGCTCTGATAAATAATGCTGAATAACAAGCCCCAAATCTCAGTGGCTATAGCAATATAATTTATTTCGTATTTCACACTCACTAGTCTTAGGTTGGCTGAGTTTGTCTGGTCTCTGTTCTCCTTCTCCACAAACTCAGGGGGAAGGATGAACTCCGGAATTTGGTTTGGGTCCAGATATGCTCCCTGTGTCTTTAATCCAGCACTCAGTTGAAGAGACGTGACTTTCTGGACCATAACTGACTCAATGTGGAAAGTCAGAGCTCCAAGATGGCCAGCAAAAATATGGACTGAGGCCTCGAAAGCCTCAGTTCTGAACTGGCAAGGTGTCAGTGCCACCTGTATTCTATCACTCAATGTGAGTCACACAGCCAGGTCCACGCTCAGGTGGGTGGGGAGCACACTCCACCTGCCAGATTCCATGGCCAGGTGAGGAAGGAGAAAGAACTGTGGACAATCAGGCATTCCACCACACATTCTACATTAGGAAACCGAGGGAAATGCAAGGAAGGAGCCGTCGTGTTTTCATCCTCATGTTGGCCAAGAAAACGCCCTCCAAAAGAAGTCTTTCACAATCTGAATAGGTACTGAGGGACACTGGAGTACTACGTGGGAAGGGTGCACTATTATTCCAGGCCCAAGGAACAGAGTTTGCTTTCTCCATGAAAATGGAGATAGCCCACATTCAGTCTTGTTAATTATTAGTAGAAAGTTTGCAGACTTTAACTAAACAAATTAGAGTTTCAGAGAGATTCTGAAGTTATATTTGTATCGAGGAAAAAAAGCAGGTGTGGGAAATAAATGGGCAGGTTTGGAAATAGGACTTCACTCTGGCAGACTGCAGAGATCTTAAGAGCAGGGACCTTGTGTTATTGATAACAGCTAGGAAAATGCCTGTATGTTGCAGAGTTAAAATCAGTACTGGTGAATACATGAATGGCAAATGGAGAGGGAATATGACACATGTAGGTATATGGATATTCACAGCAAAAGAAGGAATCAAGATTAGGAGAAGAGGAGAAATGTAGCCAGAATCCACAGCCACTGTCCCTCCGCCCAGTGTAGAGGCTGAGGGTTCAGAACAGGTGAAGAGCTGGAGAAGACAGCCAGCTGTCTGCATTCCCTCATCCATTTAAAAAAAAAATTATATCCTACTATTCTTCTTCTCAAGCTTTTTAAAATGTATGACATACCTCCTACCTATTTTAAATTTAAAAAGGCACAGTGAAAGTTATTGTTTTACCTCTGATTCTATCATCAATCCCTCTAACTCTGAATAACATTTTCAGAAGAATGAAAGCTACCCAGTGATTCATGATTTCATCATTACTCTTTTGAAGCCCTGGCTTTCCATCAAAGAACATGATATGTATTCTTTTGCTTAATAATATAACATTTAAAGAAATATTTTCACATTCTATAGAGTTGATATTCTAAGCCCAAGGTAACTATGGTAAGATAAAATCTATTATATAATCTAGTCATGTATCTTGAGTTATGATCATAAAAGCTTTTATCGAATAGGATAAAGTTAATTTCCAAGAATTTCCAAGTATGGTTTTCACAGTAAGAAAGACGGCATTCTGCTGAAAATGGTCAGGTGTTGAATAAGAGATATTATTTGGTGACACAAATGGACAGTTTGGTCACCTTTTCTGAAACAAGAGTTCTCCATCAGTAAAACAGAAGCAGCAGAATAGGGTAATGATGAAACAGAGAAGGTCTGAAAGAGGCCAGAGTCTCATGTCCTCTGTGATTGTTGGTGTGGTCCTTTTTCTTATTAAGTCAAAATGAAATTTAAAGGAAATATATATTGCTTCAATGGTTTTTATTTTTAAATCAACTTAGAGGTGTCAAGAAATAGAAACTAGTAACCAAGTCAAAAGATGCATAATTATTCTTCCTAGTCCACTGATTCATTGATTTAGTCAACGTTTATTTAGCACAAGACTTTGAATAGAACTGCAAGGCAGAGCTGAATGCATTATCCTTGTCCTATTTATCTGGTTGGAATATTGGCAACTCCCCTGCAGTGACTGTCACTATAGCAAGAGTGACTCTGATCACAGGACTCGCAACCCTTTGGAGCAGTGTGGGTCACAGGCACAGCACATGGGAAGTGGGGTTAGAACAAAGTCTGATTCAGTCAATTTAGGGTGGAGTCCAAGAGAGTATATTCCTAACAAGCTCCTAGGTGCAGCTAGGTGCAAGACCAAGCACCATACTTGGTGTTGCAAAGTTCTTGAGCTCCACAAAATCAAATAGGATGCAGGGTCATTGTTATTCCAGGAAATCATGGGAAGTGCTGAGGATGCTGGTACCTCCCATTCTCTCAATGAACTGGGGAGAAAAGTGCAGATGGTGCGTCTCTCCAGGTAAAAGTCATGGGACCCAGGTTTACAAATGTAGAGAACATACATTGGACACAAAGGAGTTGATTTAATTTTCACTACTTATTTTAAGGTGGTTTTACTTATAGTGCACGTGGGTCTTCTAATGAAGAATATGATATGAAGAGTTATGATACTCTGCTTTGTTACTAGAGAGGTTAAGATGAGCATGGATAAAATGACTGCCATTGAGGTGCTGCCTGAGGCACTACGGAATTAATGCATGTGTGCAGCACCTGACACATGCCCTGGACTTCCACGCCGCTGAGAACGTGCCTCTGGTCAGTCAGCCTCCTTGAGGCTTCCTTGATCATAACTTTCAAGTGTTATTACACCTGAAGTGTTTCCTTCCTTCTTTCAGCAAATCTTTGTTGAGTTTTTTTAGGTGCTGGGTAGAATTCACAAATGCAGGGACCCATCCCGACAGTGTCCTTGCCGCATAGAGCCTGCATATGTATGGGGAAAGACAGAAGATAAAAGTTTCAAAAATATTTTAAAAATTTAAAAATGTAAAAATAAACATTCTATTTGAAATAATGATATAAAGAATGTAGTGTGGTTACTGAGAAAGAAAATGGGGGATATTTGAACTAGGGAGATCAGGGGGATTCTCTGGGGAGGTGACAACTGAGTGGTAAGGCTTGAAGGACAAGAAACAGCCAGCCAAGGAAAGGTTTGGGGAAAAACTTTGGGGCAGAAAAACAACCAGTGCAAAGGTGTTGAGGTTGCTCAGGGAGCAACAGGAGGGCTGGTGCGGAGGGAGCATGAATGTGGTGGTGATGGGAGTTGGTAGGATACGAGACTGGAGATAACACTAGGACCAGATCATCAGAGACCCTTATTGGCATTATGAGGACTTTGAATTTATCCTAAGTGTCACAGAAAATCATTGGAGGGGCCAGGCACGGTGGCTCATGCCTGTAATCCTAGCACTTTGGGAGGCTGAGGTGGGCGGATCACTTGACACCAGGAGTTCAAGACTAGCGTGGACAACTTGGTGAAACCCTGTCTCTACTAAACATACAAACATTAGCCAGGAGTGGTGGCACACACCTGTAATCCCAGCTTTTTGGGAGGCTGAGGCAGGAGAATCACTTTAACCTGGGAAGTGGAGGTTGTAGTGAAGCCAGATTGCACCAGTGTACTCCAGCCTGGGTGACAGAGCAAGACTTTGTCTGAAAAAGAAATAAAAAGAAAGAAAATCATTGAAGGGCTATAAACAGAGGAGGATTAATGTTATCAGATTTAACTTTTTAACATATTACTTTGACTTCTGTGTGGAAAATTCACTCTAGGGAACACTGGTAAGAGAAGCTATTTGGATGCTGTTGCAGGAATCCAGGGATGATCATGTGATTTGGGTGATGTTGTAGTCACAGGCAGGAGGGAATAGATGGGTTCTGAATGTTTTTGTAGGGATGGAAAGAATAAGGAAGAGAAAACTATTGTATTAAGAATAGTTCCTAGGTTTGGAGACTAGGGGTTTTATTAAAAGAGACGGGAGAGAGTATAAGAAGGACAGATTTGTTGGAGTTGGAGTTTAAAATCTCCCTTGTGAAAATTGCATCCACATACTCCAGGCCTGTTTTGATCACATAGAGTCTCTGTGTCATGTCTTCCTGTAAATAACATTAAGAACAATTTGGCTATAAAGTCTGTGTAATCCACTGTGGTATATGAACATGAGAATAGGAGTAAGATCTTAGAGCTGAGCCAGTGGAGCTCAGCCTGCAGCCTCATGTGAAGTTTCATGAAGCCTGGGGAAGCCAGAGTGATTGAAAAGGGAATGGAATCTAAGAGACTTGTAGAAGCATCTGGAAGCATCAAGACCTAAACTGTTGCTGAATCCTGGGCCAGAGATCCAGACCTCTGTAGAGATGAGAAGGTATCAGACTGGAGACACAAGAGACCTTTTGTCTTGATTTTATACTTGTGGGTCAGCCTGGGTCTTTGACATGGGAAGAGGTGGTTTCTCAACTGAACCAGAGCTGGGATGGGCTGGAATTTCAGGGGGAAGAATATGTGGAAAATACATGTGTACACACACACACACACACACACACACACACAAACACACACACACTTGGATCTGGGGAGAGAGGAGAAGGAAAAAGAAGTTAAACTTGAGAAGTAGGATAATCATAAAGAGATACTCAAAGAATCTCTAACACTGACAGTTTAGCATGAGACATTGAAATGGATTAGGTTCCCCCAATTAAATAGAAGACACCTTTACATAGTTTGTGATGTTTGTATACAAATGTATTCGTGACTCAGAGTAATCCTTATGTGACGTATGATCAAGGTACAAGGCAAGAAAATAATTATCTAGGTAAAAACATATTTGTTATTTTGCAGATTTTGTTATCGAAAATGTTAAAGTACATTTCCACCATACAGCTTTATAGCTATGTTTTCAGAAAGTTTAAAAAATGTTCCTAATTAGTAAAAGGTATCAAAGTCATCAATATTCTCAAAGTCATTAATTCTTTGAGAGATAGATGACGTCCAATGACAAAACTTTAATTTAGAACTTACCATTAAGAATGCCCAATTAGATTAATATGTTCCAGATTTCTATCTTTCCTTGGACAATTTTTACTAAATTTTGGCATTTCTAGTTGTATTCTGCAACAACGATGAGATACAATGTGTAAGAATTATACCCTGGTACTATTGTTGGAAGGTATAATTCCTATGATTTTTGGTAAAATCTTTGTCTTTGAAAATTAAGTTACTACTGTAAACACTATGGTATTTCTAATTTCTTAGATTTTTTGGAGAGAAAAATGATTTGAGTTGCTCTGCTTTTTGTTATAAAATACATTATGCTCACTGAGATGTTATTTCCTTTGATGTTACTAGCATAACAAAAATAGGAACTATTTCTCTGATGGTGTGTTCTCCTCAGAACCACTGTGCTTTCCACAGCTAGCCCTGATGAGCTTGCTGATTCTGCTTGCTTATGCATTCCAGAGGAGAATGCAACAAATGGCAATACTCCATTCGTGTAATAGAGTTGAGAGTCATTTGAAAGAGCAAACCAGAAGCTTCATCTTTAGGGCTATGATTGGCATGTTCAAGAACATTTTTGCTTGTTATTGTACTCTGAAATACTGAACCACACTGTGAAGGATCATTGTCCTTGAAGCGGAGACAGAGTGGGACCCTGACAGACCTGATGTGTGTATAATCAAGTTAGGACCGATCCATGAGCCTGTTCTACCTTTGCTTAAGCTGTACCTCAACTCTTCTCCATTTTCATAGTAATTTTATATCCAAAAAGTGAAAAAAAGAATATTCCTATCAAATTAATTTGGATTTATAAATTATAAGTAACCTTGATATTTTAGACACTTGCCTTAAATCTCTGACTCAGGAATGGAACATGGAATGTGAAGTGGGCAGAAAATATTTGAGATCTAAACTCCAGTTTGATTATAGCATAAACCTGATGTTATGGGTTGAATTATGTTCTCCAAGAAAGATATATTGAAGTGCTAACCTCAAGTACTTGTGAATGGGACCTTATTTGAAACTAGGGTCTTTGCAGATGTCATCAAGTTAAGATGAGGTCATACGGGATTTAGAGTCAGTCCCAAATCCGATGACTCAGGGAAATTTGGAAAGAGATACACGGAGAAGAGAATGCCGTGTGAAGGCACAGACACTGGGGAGCAAGGCCATGTAAGATGGCAGTGGAGATGGGAGTGATCCATCTACAAGCCAGAGGTTGCTCAGGATTGCTAGGTGCTACCAGAATCTGCAGTAGGTTCTTCCTCAGAGCCTCCAGGACAAACCAACCCTACTGACACCTTGATTTTAAATTTTTAGCCTCCCAACTGTGAGAGAAAAAGTTTTTGTCATTTAAAGCTACCTACTTTGTGGTAATTTGTTACAGCAGCCTCAAGAAGCTAATGCTCTTGACACATGATCTGAAGAAGCCATGAAATCTTCAGAGCAGTTCATCTTCCAAGTCCTGTGCTTTCTGCAGCCTGCCTTTGAAGACATGGATTAAATATCCCTTCCACTCCACCACTGTTCGACTGCACAATTCTGACACTGTATTTAAAAAAATTCAGCTCTGAATCTCATTAGTACAAGGAGCTCTTACTGCACCCTCACCCTGGGGGTTATATCTGCCCTCCAGAAAGAAGATGAGCTTGAGCTTGGCTCTGCAAAGAACTTTCTTGAAAAAGTGGTGACAGTGTTCATGTTCTCCTTGCCTAGTGAGTTTTCATTGTATCAAACTCTTCAAAAGTGGCCTTATTTGGAAGAGCTTATATTCTGGGGAAGGCAGGAACAGATGTGCTGAGTCAAGAGATTGGAGTAGGGGATTTGCAAGGGTCCAGCTTCTCTGGGCTGAGAACAGGGTCTGCCTGAACTGAGGCTGCGCCTGATTTGACTCACGATCTGCTGTTGCCTGCCACAGGCATCTGACAAATGTCTGCTCAGTTGAGTGTTTCAGTGTAATTGATCTACTAAATAGAGAAATGATCATTTGAAAATTAACATGTCTATAGCTAATGGCAAGTCCAGTTGGACCAAGGAGGATGTTGGAATGTTTTTAGAGATGCATTTGGTGAATAGATGCTAATCAGGCAGTTATGGCTTGGGTCATATTAGGATGTATAATAGTTTTTCCTGCAGACAGCAAATATTCATGAAGAGTCTACCATATGTGAGGTTCTGTCCTGGGCATTGGAGTCTTGGCTATGAGTGAATCAAATTCCTGATTTTGTGCTTACCATGTCAGGGGAGAAAATTAACAAATAAATGGGGACTATAAATGCTCTGAATAAGTAAAGCCAATGATGAAGACTAGAGGGTGCAGGTGGAGGCAGGGGAGGATTTTCTATTTAGTGCAGGTGGTCTGGGGTAAGCTACAGGGGGTTTTCATCCAAGAAAGAAACACATTAGACTTGTGCATTCAGAATCATGAATCTGGCAGTATAATGCTAGCTGAATTAGAGAAAGGGTGATGTTGGAACAAGGAAGAACTGAAGGAGTGTTACTACAGCAGTTAGACAAGGGTGCCCATCATACCAGGAGTGAGAACATCGGTGGGGAAATAGAGTCAATGATGGTGTACCCACTGCCATGGAATATTTTGCAGTTAGTAAAAAGTAAATAATGTGTTTGTGATTATAGACCAGGAAAGATGCCCATGATACATAGTCAACTGAAAAAAATGCAAATTGCAGAGTATTATATATAAAAGCACCCAATTTTTATAAATACAACATCAATAAGACCTCCCATGAGTGTGTGTGTCTGTGTGTGTGTGTCTGTGTGTGTGTGTGTGTGTGTGTTTCTATAACCTTGGTATCAGTCAGGACCAGTTGAACTGTGCTTAGGATTTCAGGGCTTAATATCACAAAGGTTTGTCAACCACTCACATGAATGGAGGTGTGTGTGGGTCAGCTGAGAAACTATACTGCTCATGTGGGAACCCAGACTGGGAGAAGCTTCGGCTCCATGTTTCCATGGTTGCCAGGGACAGAAGAGGACATGGCCAATTGTGCATGAGCTTTTAAAGTTTCCACTAGCCCCTCACCCAACTGAAATGACAATGGTGAAATGTAGTTATACTACATGCCCAGAAGGAAGAAAGCAACAGTTATTAGTAAAGAGTCCTGATGGTTACCCAAGGTTTGGAGAAAGGCATGGAGTGGACATGAAGGAGGAAGGTTTCCCTTGTTTGGCAGCAGGACAAAGAGGGAAAGAGTATAGAATCGTATTTCCTAACAAACAGAAATGCCAGGAACCAGCTCAGTGAGATCAGGACATAGAGAAGCAGACAGACAGAGACAACCTCTGGTCTGGAATCTTAAAATGAGAAGACCCTATTTTTGAATATGAGTGTGAGGAGAGAATTTTCAAAGGTGACTTTCAATGACTTGCTTCTGGGTTATTGGAGACAGAGACGTCATGGGCAGACTTGAGTTATCCTACAAGAGAAACAGGTTTAAGAACATAAAGAAGCTCTTGGTTGATTTGAAACTTGTGGAGCTTGAGATGCAAGTAGAAGATGTGTAGGAAGATAGGCATGTCTTGCAAAAGGCAACTGCAGAGCTGGTGTTAAGAGACAGACTTGAAGCTGTTTTATTGGAATGAGTGCTGATGCTTCAGCTATTGTGCACACTTGGGGTTTCTGCACAGGATCATGGGAATCAGATCCACGCCTCCTCCCTCTTTAGCCTCTGGACAGAGGCACATCTAAGGGGACTCTCAGCCATGGAAATGTCCCCATGGTAACATGGAAACCCAAGAGATAGCATTCGACATTCTGGAGAGTTTTACCCACACATTCTTTACATGTGCCAAATCCATTTTAGTTTTACATATGGCCCTATTTGAAGTTGCATTGGAAAGCAGGCTTAAAAAAATGAGAACTCTTTGGGATTAATAAGGAGTAAAGAACATTCTCCCCGTGGGACTTGAAATTGCAGTTGACTGTCTTCCTCCCTGTCCCGCCTACTGAATGCTCCCCAAGCACCACTAGTCCAACTCCTGAAATGCTACCACTGAAACCTCTGCTTTGATTTAATGCAATTTCCACAGTTGACCCTTGAAAATTAATTTTGCCATCTCATAATGAACACCAAACAGGGGCTTCTGTATTCAGAAAACTGGAGATCTATTTTCCATTTGGTTATTATGGATAAGCCTTCCACAGACTTCCATTTCAAGGCTCAAAATGTTTGCAGAAGTATATTTTAATTTAATGGAGATGGCATTAGAATTTTAAAGTTATTCGAAATTAAGCTATTCAAAAGTTATGATAATTTTAAAGCAATGTTAAAGGTCTTAGCATTAGAAGCAAATATTTAATCATAAAAGAGAGGTTCTCTTTTGTAGTCGTCAACTCTGGTACCTGAAGTTATTCATTTAATATCTGTTATGGGATATACAATTTTACATAAATGTTAGGGAAAAACAATATCTTCATTAAACAGACTTTCTGTATATTGAAAGGGCAATACAGAGATTCCAAAGTAAATTTCGTTTGCTCAATAAGCCATAAGTGCACAACAATTGATTTTCCCATGCCTAAATAAACTTTTCTCAGTGGTTCTCAGCCAGATTCTCTGGAGACCTGGGAAGGGCTCTGCACAGCAAGCACCCAGTGAGTGCTGGTGCTAGCTATTAGTGGTTTTGGAAGATGACTTTGGGGCTAGAACTCCTTCTGCATGTGCCTTTCATGGGAAGCTGAAGTGAGGGAGGTGCCCCAGCCTGCCTGTGTAGATAGAGCACTGCTTACTACATGTCCCTCCAAAGGCATCCCTGATGTCTTTGCATTTTTATACACAAATGATCTAAGACAATGGTTTTTGCCTTGGTTTCACATCCCAAATACAGAATGGAACAAGTGGAATGCACATGATTCCAAATAATAATGCTTTGCTGAAAAAAACCTTCAGAGTCTTTATTTTTAAAGAGGTGAAAGAAAAAATATTTACCAGAAAAAAAATATTGCTATGGCAATGTGTTCCCCCACAGTTTTTGGCCTGAGGGCCCTTTTAAATATAGATTGAATGGGAGGAGACGGGGGCATGAAGCAGATGGTCCATGCCCAATCTGGGCTTCCCGATGAGGATTCCGGGTCATTTTTCCCACTCACAGTGGGTTTCTCCTTGGCCGTCATCCTGAGACGGCTGGACTCACAAGAATTAGAGAAGGTGGTTCAGAGTCCACCCCGTCATCTCCTCACAGTGAGGCCTCGTGCCATTCTCTCCAGAAGCAGACTGTGAGATGACAGCGGCATGCATGACTGTCTCTTCTGCTGGCCCATGAGAGCCTGGGCTCTGTCCTGCACCCTCCACCTCCAGAACCTGTCTGCATCTGCAGGAGCTTCACACAGGCTTGCAGAATGAATGTTCAGGTCAGATTACCTGAACTAGCATTCATTCAGCACGCTTGCTCCAAAAAGTTTGGAGTGCCAAATCAAAGAGTGCCTTTTCAGGACCGTATTTATTTTTAGGCTATGTCTCCTTAATCTCTCCTGTGCTCTTTTGTGTATGAAAATTACACAAATACAGCTGATCAGACACCACCCTGGAATAGTGAAGTGGTGACAGATGGTTCTTTTCAGGTTATAATATATGGTGCAGGTTCCCAGGAGGGAAGAAGCCTGGTGTTCTCCCAGGCTTCCCTCTCTTTATTCCGTTGGGAGCCCAGCCCATTGCCCACATGCTTCTCATCAGCTCACATCCAGACTCGGTACCAGAAGCGCTGGCGTGACTGCACCACGTCCTTCCAGCCGTGCAGCGCTTGAGCATCCCCTTCAAGTGACACAGGTCACACTGTGAAAGTGGGGCACACTTCCCTTAGCGTCCCTTCACCTTGGAGTCAAGAGCTGCCTGGGAAGCTGGCCACATACCCCTCCCCGCCACCATTTCGCTGCCCTCAGTCCCTTCCAACTGGATGGTTCACCTTTCATCCTTTTTGATGTTCTTCTGTCTCTGCTTGTTTGTAAGAAGAATGATCTATTTTATTACGTATTAAATCATTTAATTTTTCATGCCAAACGTTTCTCTGAGAGGTTTCATGTAGATTGTTTTGATGGAGCTGGAATTCGCACAACATAAATTACCCAATTTAAGGTGATATTCTCAATGTCGTGCAACCAACACCTCATCTAGTTTCAGAGAATTTTTCATCATCTGCACCTAGTCAGCAGCTACTCTCCATTCCCCGCCCGGTCCCCACCCCCCAGAGCCTGGCAATATCCGATGTACTTTCCACCTCTGTGGGTTTACTTATTCGGGCTATTTCATGTAAATGGAATCATATACTAAGAGGTCTTTTGCCCAGATTTTGTTCACTTAGCATGTTTTTGAGGTTTCTCTGCATGGTAGCATGCATTGACACTTTATTCCATGTTAAGGCTGAATAATATTCTGATGTTTATTCACCCTGTGATGATTTCTGTCTCCACCTTGGGTTACTTGGAAAATGCTGTTATGAAATGGGCGTACATGTGTCTGTTTGAGTGCCTGTTTTCAATTCTTTTGGGGATATACACAAGAGCAAAGCTGCTGTGTATGTTTAACTGCTTGAGGAATTGCCACACTGAGTTCCACAGCAGCTAAGCCATCCACAGGCTGGTTTATTTTGTTTGTTACATACCCGTGCTCTCGGCATCTGCTTTCCCCCAATGACGCCTGTCCCTCCTCCGTGGGTACCCTTTTGCAGCTTGGAAGACAACTTCAAGAACCCTCTATGCATGTTCTAAAGCACAGATACAAAATCCTGATAGTTTAGGATCAGCTTTGCATCCATACTCATGCAATGGTTTGGATACCAAAGTGAAGTCCCAAAATTTTGAAAAGAAGCTTTTCTCCATCACAATGATTAGTTTGATATTGTAATCCAGTGAACATACTTGCATAGACTACCCTATTTTGTTCATAGATTATTTCTTAAATGAGCATTTCTCATGCTGTTCTATGCAGCCTTTAATGGGATGGAAACTGGAGGCTCCTAGAAACCAGAATATTTGGTGACTCTCAATGTTCTTCTTCCCTTCCCTTAGGTATCATTCTTCCTCTTCATCATCTTCGTGGTGTACACTATGCTGCCCTTCAACATGCGAGATGCCATCATTGCCAGTGTCCTCACCTCCTCCTCCCACACCATCGTGCTTAGCGTCTGCCTGTCTGCGACACCGGGGGCCAAGGAGCACCTGGTCTGGCAGGTGGGTGAATCTCCACATCCGTGGAGAATGACTGTCCACATCCCGCCAGGGGGTGAGGCAGGTGCTGTTGGCCCATTCGGGGTGTGTCTGTAGTGTGGTACTTGGCAGCTGCTCCCTTTCTGCCCCTTGAGGCTGACCCCCAACAACACTGAGGAAACAGCCCACTCCATTGGTGGGATCCACAGTCACTTAGCAATTAGCAACCGTGAAAGTAACGTTAGCACGAAAGTTGGATGTGACAATTCTGTTTTGCCAATTGCTGAATGGTGGTGTGATTTTGATGAACAAAAGGTGTTTTTGTTATATGTCATAATTCAGCACTCATTTTTATAGTGAAATAACTTTTATGATTAATTTCATAGTTTGTTCCCATCTCTCTCTACCTTGATATTCAAAACCCTCTCTTTACAAAGATAAAAATTTTCTTCATTTTAAAATGTTCTAGCAGGTCTATGAGCATTCAAAAATAAAATAATTCTTTAAAATGCTACAACAGCAAATTATGCCTTACTAATAAATGGCATTTCAAAGAAGTCATTCTATTTAATTAGTTAACAAGCTTTTTAAAAGCTATCTGATTTCTAGTTATGTACACATATAAACACAAGGGTCAGTGATCTGGAGCAATTCCTAACATTCTCTGTTTTGCCTATTAAAAACATGTTTAATTTGCTCTGTGGGGATCAACTGCAGCAAACGTAGCTGTGGCATAAAATGCAGTCGAGCTGAGAAAATTGCAATCGTGACAGTGCTATGCCATTGTAAAGGGACTTTCGACATGGGTCACCTCAGCCCTGCTGGGTCTGAGAAACCAGTTTTTTGTTCACTTGATGTGCTATTTCATTTGGAAACTTGAGGTGGAAGTGGAGGCTTACTCTTGGGTCTGTAGTAGTCTCTGTTAGTTGGAAAGCTTCTGGGGATCCCTGTTCTCAATACTCATCTCCTACTGCTTGTAACATAACATTCATTAAGAGTAGCCAGGAAAACCTGCATTCATTAAGCATCGTTTGTCCATACTGAGTGTAAAGGCACTGGCCTCTAACTTTACACAGCAGGCTAGAGTTTCACCCTGGCTCATTTGGCTATTACTAAAAAGTGCCCACTCCCAGGAAGAGAAGGAAGGCCATATGGTTCCTCTCTATTGCCTTTGACACATGCTAGTAACCTGCACCACCTGAGACACAGAGGCCAGCCAGTAACTAATCAAATGAGAGAATGAAGGTGGGTGTTTTATGTTTATTTTAAAATATGTAAATGATGAATAAAGTTGGTACGTATTCAAGGTATGCAGCATTATGATTTGCTATATGTATACATTGTGTAATGGTTGTCACATTCAAATTAATGAACACATCCATCACCACCCACACTGTACATTACATGCCCAGTACTTGTTCATCCTATCACAGAAAGCATGTATCCTTTGACCAGCTTTTCCCCATTCCCCCCAACCACCCTTCTACTCAAAAGAACAATCCAGTCATGCCTGGGAAGAAGTACAAGACACACTCCTGTGTATACAATCTCTACCCTAGCCCTCACTTCCTGTTTCTGCACTTCAGAGCCTCTCCTGAGGATATCTGTGTGGCATTTCTCCTTTCTCCTGTAAATTCCACTTTTCCATCTTCTCATTTATTTGAGCTGTTAAGCTCAACATTAGGTATTCACGTATGGGTTAGGGTGGTGGGCTTATTTTTTGCAGGAGAATGAGAAAACAACTTGCTCAGCCACTTTATATTCTGAAAATTACTGTGTAAAGTCCCCTTTCAAATGAGCAGTAAGACACTCAAACATGTCATGGCTCACAGCACCTTCGCTGTTTAGGGTAACCTGGGACACATCCCTTGAACACTTTGCACTTATCTTTTCTGCTCTTTCATGAATAAATGAAGTGTCTGCTGGTACAGATGTAATAGGACACACAATATTTCAGAAGAAGAGGTTTTAGCACCTTTCTGTAAGAATCAAATAGGGTTAAAAAAGAAAAAAAGGAAAATGAAGGTCTACATGAAGAACTTTATGTATTATAGGTCATTGAATACTGTATTCTTTATTGAGGTGTTTTTTTAAAGCATTTTTTATTTTCTGCCTTGGTAAAAAAAAATGGGAAAGATGGAATCTTACATTTTATTTACTCAATTTCAAAAACAGACAAAGAAAAATACTCCTTATTAGCAAACAGCCAGAAATGGGATAATTCTAGAATTGAGCAAAGAATAAAAATGCTTCACTCCATAATATTTTATAAAGGAATAAGACCCAAGAGAACAGAATAAGATGAAGTCCATTTCCCATTTTTTTCAGAAACAGTTTCACAGTAACTCTAAGAGATGGGAAAGGTGGAACATGTGAACAGATTTAAAATGGGAGATTTGTAGGTAAACGCCACAGTAATGAAGAAAGGAGCTTTCAGTACCCCTGACCACTGTTGGAAATATAATCTAAAAATACCACTGGTTTGAGGTTCTAGAAAAACACTTTATTGAATTCTTTTTACACATGGTGTATATAAATTAGAATTTTACAAATTTGCTGGTTGTATTGCTGTAGTGTAATTGTTTAATGCATCACTACGTAAAATAAAGGATACTGGCCTGATGTGAAGAAAGAGGTTGCCCACAAATGATAGCCAGCATCACCCTGCCTTCAAAGCCATTAAAGGAGGATGCATTTTGTTCAGTACAGATCCATATTAAGAAGTTATTGTTTCATTTTATTCATTTGAACACTGCCAATCCACGGATAGCACTTAGAACCTATCTGTTAATCAAAATATCCACTAAAGACAAATCCATGTACTCCTTCCCTGCTGTGTAAAAGAGTTCATTGTCTTCAGGAAATTCATTTTTCCAGCATTTCCCTTGAAGTAGAGGCATTCTCAGGCTATGATATATCACCTAATTAAAGAAATTTAGTTAATAACTGAAAATTATGGATGGTATTCCTTAATTTTCAACCTGAGGTGTAATCACTAATATACTTTGTAACTTTTATTTTGAAACAATAACAGACTTACCAATAAGTTGCAAATAGAGTACAGAGAATTATTTTTTTCTAAACCATTTAAAGATAAGTTGCCAATCTGATACCCTATCACCCCAATGCTTTAGTGTGTATTTCCAATGGTACCATTCTCCTACGTAACCACAGGACACCTGCCAACACCGGGAAGTCCACATTGCTCTGTGACTGCCATATGATGCCCGGACCCCATTCAAGTTCCTCTAGCTTTCCCAATAATGTCTTTCATCACAAAAGGACCCAGCTCAGAAGCATGGCATCACACATGGCAATGTGTTCCCCCATCTCTTTGGTCTTCTACAGGATGGAACAATCCACTTGTGGTTCTTTGGCCCTATGGTCCTAATACTTTTAAAGGTGGAAGGACCATTATTTTGTAATATGTCTTTCAACTTGAGCTGAGTTGATGCTTCCTCATGAATAGATTCAGGTTCTGCATCTTTGGCAAGCATCACAGAGCGATGGTGGGTGCGTCCTCCTGGAGTGCAATCCAGGCTGCATCGCTTCTCTTTGTCTTTATACCTACGGTGTTCACTTGTATTATGGCTGTGTCCATACAACTCTTTCACCTAGAAATTACTCTTTTCCTCTTTATAATTAAGACATTTTGTAGAAAGGCACTTTGAAATTACACATATATCTTGTTTCAATGTATTTATTTATTTATTTATATCTATACAGTCTTGTATTTTCCCATTTTATTCAATAGATTATACACCATTACCATTGCTATTTTTTTTAAGAGACAGAGTCTTGCTCTGTCACCCAGGCTGGAGTGCAGTGGCACAATCTCGGCTCACTGCAACCTCCTCCCCCCAGGTTCAAGCAATTCTCTTGCCTCAGCCTCCCAAGTAGCTGGGACTACAGGCACACGCTACCACTCCTGACTAATTTTTTTTTAAATATTTTAGTAGAAATGGGATTTCACTGTGTTGCCCAGGCTCGTCTTGAACTCCTGAGCTCAGGCAGTCTGCCTGCCTTGACCTCCAAAAGTGCTAGGATTACAGGCGTGAGCCACTGCACCCGGCTACCACCGCTCTTTATTTTGATGCCCACATTGTCTCTGATTTGTCCAGTGGGCACCTCTTCAAGCTGGCCTGTGTGTCCTCTTGATACATTCCCACCATCCTTGGAGCCCTTTCTTGCTTTCTGGTGGAACAAGATCTTTCTGGCCGATCTTATTCCTCCCTGCTCCAGCCTGAACCTAAAAGCAGCCCTCTTTGATAAGAGAATCAGGAACCCTGATTTTTTTTTTTTTTTTGTAAACAGCATTTAGAGGCACGATCTAGGCATTAGGTGTTGGACGTCACTGCACCAGGGTGAGGCCTACACACATTTATATCTACATTATATGTGTGTGTGTGTGCACATGTGTGTGTGTGTGTGCAGGTGTGTGTGTGTTGTAAATACTAATAGTCATGACTTCACAAGGACATTTTCATTTTCAAGCCACCATAGGTTTCACTGCAGTTTTCACCTTTTCAATTGTAACTCTCTTGACCAACAGTGAAAACTATCTAGCTCCCATGATTTATGATAGATTTCCTTTATTGGACCAATTCGCGTCTGTAACCGGCCTCCTATTTCTACTGCCATCCCCTCCTCACATAAAGATGCCTCCTTCCTTGGTTCCTGCTCTGATCCTTGCACCCAGTTTGTCCCCTGCAAGCATGTACCCTCCCCTGCCAGGGCTCTGACACCCCATGCATGTGTGGCTAACCCTCACTTAGGGTCCCCTCCACTGTCCCGGCTCTAACACCCATACCTATGGGGTGCCCTGCGCCTAGATGTCCCCTCCTCTGTCCGAGTCCTGATACCCATATCTGCAGGGCTACCCCATGCCTAGATGTCCCCTCCTCTGGCCAGGCCCTGACACCCACGCCTGTGGGGCTGCCCTGTGCCTACGTGTCCCTGTAGTGCTCAGGCTCTGTCCCCGTGCAGTTGGCTTTCCCATTCTGGACATGTCTCACACCCAGCTTTGTCACCTTTGGATGAATTTGGCCTTCGCCGTCCACTACTGGTGCAGATACTTCCTTACGGGACCTTGTCTGATGGCTTCAGGGCTGAATCATGCAGGAAGCAAGGAGAAGGACGATAAGAAAAGGGAAGGCTGGGAAGGAAAGCGGGTGGTGAAGTTAGTTCACAAGTACAAAAAAGCAGGTAGAGAGAAGGATAAGTTCTAGTATTTGATAGTACAGTAGGGAAATTATAGTTTACAACAATGAATTATGTATTTCAAAATAGGAGAATTGTAGTGCTTCTAACAGAAAGGAAGGAGAAATGTCTGAGGTGAGGGCTCCCTGAAGTACTCTGATTTGATCATTACACCTTGTAAACAAGTGTCAAAATAGCATATGTACGCTCAAAATATGTACAACTATTATATACCAATAAAGAAAAAAAGGGAGAAAAGGTGGGACAAGAAACAGGACTAATACATTTCTGAACATAGCTTATTAGTGAAAGAGGAAGAAATTTTTCAGTCACTCTCAGATTTATTTCATACTGTTCTCTGCAAGTTTTTTAAATCATTGTTTTCTCTTTGTTATCCTAACTGAATTTCAAAGAAACAGTTTTCTGGAATCTGGGATTATGAAGACATACTGGATCCCTTAACAATGAAGGGAAGAAAATATTTAAATATCAGAAAACTTAAAAAGAAGCAGTTTTATATTATCTATCTAAGAAGAATATATCATTTCTATGTGATAAATTTAGTGTAAACACAAAAAGCACTTAGCAATTCGTGTTTAACTAGAAAATAATAATATTACTTATTTCGTAGGATAACATGCATTTGACTGGAAGTTCCATGAGAGTGGCAAGGAGTCTTTTTTGCTTACTGTCATATTAAGGCAAAGGGAAATGGAGACTAGGAAAAGAAGATGAGAAACATTCTCCTCCACCCACCTCATGCTGTGGCGGCTGCCTCCTGTCTCAGCTCTCAGAGGAGATCCGAGGCTGGGATCGTGCCTTCCAGCCAGGCTCGTGGGTCCAGAGGTCAGGATCCATGGTCCAGCCTGAAGCATGTGCTCGTTTAGTGCTTATTTCATAAAGATGTATTGCGCCTGTTCTTCCTTTGCTGTGCTTTTGTAGGTTAGTATCACTGTTGGCATAATCATGAGCCAACCCCAAGGAATTTCTGTATATTCCTATTTATACATCGTGATTGCACTTTGTATTTGAAACTCACTTTTCTTACATTTTGATTGCCTTGGTATTCATAGCACATTCTGAATTTTCATTTCATATAACTTTTATTTTCCCTTGAGAGAGAGGGCAATTTGAATATAGATTTACTTAAGCAAGCCAGTTATGTGAGAATCCATATTTATTAAAGAAGCAAAGCTAAGGAGTGCTTATTGATTGTATAACAGGATTACTTATATGTTAGAGAAATTTTATAGGAGTCTTTTACACTGTGGGATGCTCTAATATATTTAAGTTGTGGTACAATTTGAAAAATTTTAGATTGCACCTAATACAGTAAATCATCTATGCCAAGTGTGTCATCAATAGTACTGTGGATTTGTTACATAAATGAGCCTTTTTAAGTATAATTCAGGAAGTCTATATTGGAGTCTGGAATTAAATCACATTTAGGGTCTAATCTGAGAAGCTCAAAGGAAAAACAGCAGGTTACCAGCTGCCCGGTTTCTGGCTGTGGGAGAGACTAATTGTTGGGAATTTGGATCTCTGTTCTGACTGTTTGGTCTTCAGGGAAGCATAGGGTATTACTTTTTTCTGCAGGAAAAAAAAGGAGACTATATCATTGCCCATTTTGTATGACATGAAGCTATTGATTGAGTAGAATCCATTTCTTAGGTTTAGCAAGACATTGCTTACCTGTTTCAAAGGCATTATCATTGGAAGGAATGGGAGTAAGGATAGGGAGGAGCTAAAAATAGGAAAGTGCCTAATGTAACTAAATGCTAAAGCAAATCTGAACACATTTCCCATCCCTGCCTTCCTTTCTCCTGCCTGGTCCCTCCTCAGGCCTGACACCTATACCTAGGGAGGGTTTTGGTAGAGCCAGTGAACAAAACACCAGCATTAATGCACTGACAATTTCTAGAACAAAAATACAAGAAAGTTACAGACATAGAACTTTCATGTTGGTAACTAACAATTTGACTGTAATGGTAGGATGAGACCTAGGTTGACTTTCAGGCATTTTGTAGCTGTTTTGTGGAGGGCATTGAGGGAAGAGAAGTGTAAAGAACCTCTATAATAACATAAATTTATCTTGGAGATTTGATCAAAGGAGCATTAAATAAGAAGAATTTCTTTAAAAATAAAAATGACAGTCACCCATTAACTGTCTCTATCCTCTTGATTCTGTCATCTGTACCCTGTATTCTCTGGTTATTCTAAGCAATGGATTTATGTTGAATATACTATAAATTGATTAAATGTTGGCTAGAGGCACCACCCACTAATGTTTCACTTGGCATCTTGGCAGTGATTTTCCTTTTAATTTCACCAATCCTTGCATCTTTGGTCTATTACTTACAAAGAAAACGAGGCTCTGTTCATTCCAAATGTTTATTTTTTAGGGAGGGGGTAATTTGTGAATGCTACTAATTCTAAACATCTATTTAACCACCAGCAATCACTCTTTGAAACCTCTGTAAGACAGTGAGAAAATCAGCATTCCTAATGACAAGTCACACAGGACAGACTCCTCCTATGTTCTTGCAGCACAGAATGATGAATCTGCTAAATTATATGAACTGAAGAGAATCATATATCTGCAGCTTGACTTTAACAAGAGCATTGCTCTGGCTCTAAGAGATTCTCTTTAAAGAGTAAGGAGAAACCCAGTGAGTTGGTGCAGTGGAAAGAGGAGGTACTCATCACTTGGAGACAGTCCAGGGAGAGACAGAGCTGGGCTGATCCTAGTTATCTGTAAAACAGAAATGATTATCCTGGCCTCTTCCTAGGGCAGCAGGGATGAGGAAATGAGGTGATAAATGAAAGGGACATAAGTGGGCCAGGTGCATACTTAGTGCTCAGAAGCATCAGGTATTAATAATAATAACTACTTGATGGTAGATCACAACATTGTTGTTTTCAGAGTGCAACAAGCTGGGCAGACTGGGAGCAGAGGGAGGGGATGTGCCTTCTGTTTTTGCAGCAATAACCACAGCATGCTTTCTTTGAGAATAATGTGCATCAATTTTTACCTCTCCTAGGAGATGAGAGATCCCATTGGCCAGACTCTGGGCTAGTTATTTTTGAGACCCCTCTCAGCATCCCCTGAATGTCTGTACCTGGCAGCGAGTGTGGGAGGGTGAGAAGAGCAAGCGTTTTGGCCTCGGGCAGAATCTGGCTTGGCTTCTGCTTCTCCTACATCATAGCTGTGTGCAGTGAACATGGAAGTAGATGTCCCAGGTCCCCCTCAAGAAAACATTGGCTACCCAGCTGTTGGGAGTGTAGTCTGCAGCTGGCTTTCAGCCATCAGCTTCTTTGGGGAATGCTTGAAAACACTTGCTAGCCCGAGTTTGTGCCCTTGTGAGGGTGGCTCACATCCATGACTGATAGAGTTGGGGGTATAAACTCCTTCCATTTTGGTCGAATGCAGGCAACTCTTATAGTCGTTTCGGCTACAGGATGTGTGTGAGTTTGCCAGTTTTGGGGCTTGCACAGCAGCTTAGCTTCTCCCTGGGCCCAGCACCACTTCTGTCTTTCCCCATGGGCACTGATCCTGAGGGCACTCCCTAATAAACGCTAAACCCCATTTCAGAATGTGCTTCCTGGAGAAGCCAGGCTGAAACAGGGCATGAGCTTAGCCTAATTCTTTAGCTTGCTCAGTTTTCTAATCTGTAAAATGGCAGCAGCAATGGCCAACCTCCTCGCTTGGTTGCTGGCCTTGGTGCTGATTAGATGTGATGACCTGTAAGAAGAACCTGGAATCAAGCTAGGCTGGTGCTTAGCCATCAATGAATAGTAGGCAGCAGCAGCAGCAGCAGTAATGTATTTTGCTAAATTTACATAACTTTAGAGAAGTTTTAAGAAACTGGGTGTAAAAATGCTTTGAGAAATATGTTCATAATCAAAACCCAAATGACCTATGAATTGAGTAAGTCAAGAGTTGGATCATATATGTGTAAGACTCTCAGGGCCCAAGTCTGGTTCTGATTGACTGCCCTGTGGTGAGCCCTACCAAGACTCAAGGCACTGCACTTCATCCTAGTAAGGTGTGAGAAGCCCACATGACACTGATGAGTGCATAGAAAGTTCTGCTAATGCCTGAGGGTCTGAGCTCTTGAAGGTTAATGGAATAGCTGACTTTGAAAACCCTTGGGACACAGTTCCCCAAATTACTCCTTGGCATAAATAAGAGGGAAAAAAAATACAGGAGTAGGCATATAGAGAGCTGGGTATCTTAGATTATCATGCCACTCTTTGTCTAGAGTGTTTTCTTTCTTGGAGCAGCTCACTTCTGTTACCCAGACAACCTGGAGAGCTGCTATTTTCCTCTAACTCAGAGCAGCTTCATGGTACCTTGATAACATGGATGACCATGCTACATCTAAGTTTTGTGGTCTTGAAGACATGCACTTCTACAGCTCCATGTCTTTGAATCTCTTCTACCACCCACAAGATGAGAAACTGTATTAGTTTCCAAGGCTGCTGTAACAAATTACTACAAATTTGGATGATTGATACAACAGATATTTAAAAATTCTGACATTTATTATCTCAAAGAAATCAAAACCAAGGTGTTGGCAGGGGTAGTTTTGTCTGGAGATTGTGACGGAGACTACGTTTATGCCTCTCCTAGCTTCCGGTGGCAGCCAACAGTCCTCAGCATGCCTTCACCTGAGGCTCCATAGGTCCAATCTATGCCCCTGTCTTCATATGTCCTTCTTCTCTTTGTCCCTGCATTTTCCCTTTTTCTGTCTCTTGTAAGGACAGCATTCATTGTATTTAGGGGCCATGCTAAATCCAAGATGATCTCATTGCATCATTCTTAACTTAATTACTTCTGCAAAGACCTTATTCCAAACAAAGTCATATTTTGAGGTTTCCAGTGGAGCTGACTACTGAGCGAGTCTACGTTTCAAGCCAACGCAGATACCAACACCCACAGTTGGGCTGCTCTTATACTTCTTTCCCTCCATGGGTTATTTCAGACTGTTCATGTATTCTTGAAGGCCAGAGAGTCTGGGCCTTGAAGTTTCCCTTCTCCCTTCTCTTGCCTGTTTAGACATTACTAAGCTCTGTAGTGCACAACATATGAAGATAGCTTCTTGGTAAGTATTTCTGGTAACATAGGAAAATAAAGAAAAACTACAAAAATTCAGAGTGAAGAAACATATGGGAATTTCACCCTGTTGAAACGAGACTATCATCCATAGAGCAAACAGAGAAAGCTTTCTTGCCGGATGGTTGCAGATAGGTAAGGCAACTGAACATCTATTCTTGATAATCTTTGCCTATTTTACAAACAGGTGATAGGTCCACATTAAAGAGAAAGAGAGAGAGAGAGTTTCATAGGATTTTCAGTGCATACACTTTTCCTCTAGCTACTTGAGAGTTCTCTCATTATTTGTAGAAGTTTTTCATTTCATCCCCTTACATTTTCCAGATATGTAGTCACATCATTTTCAAGTAGATCTCTACTTTACAAATTTTAAAACTACCTTCTCTTTACAATTGCTTTGCCTGGTTCCTCCAGGAAGAAAATAATTATTAAGGCAGTCATAATAGACACATTTCTCTAATTTTTTATTTAGTAGGACTAATGTTTTCTTGTTAAGCCATCTGCTGGCTTTTGGGTTAAATAAAATAAATTTTATAGTGTGAAGGAAGTAGCCATTGGTTCTTATTTAGAGACTCTTGTTTTTGTTTCTGTTTTAAAGTGTAAATCTAGAAGTGTATCAAAAGACTTTTTTTTTTTTTTTTTTTGAGATGGAGTTTCGCTCTTGTTACCCAGGCTGGAGTGCAATGGTGCGATCTCGGCTCACCACAACCTCTGCCTCCTGGGTTCAGGCAATTCTCCTACCTCAGCCTCCTGAGTAGCTGGGATTACAGGCACGCACCACCGTGCCCAGCTAATTTTTTGTATTTTTAGTAGAGACGGGGTTTCACCATGTTGACCAGGATGGTCTCGATCTCTTGACCTCGTAATCCACCCACCTCGGCCTCCCAAAGTGTTAGGATTACAGGCGTAAGCCACTGTGCCCGGCCCTCAAAATACTTTTTTTTAAAAAAAATCATTCATGGACAAGACTGTATGATTTCTCTCCTTTTGTAATGTGGAGCAATTCTTGGATTTTTAGAAATATCCTCAGTAGGTCATGTTGTGTTTTTCTTTAATTTGTGGTTTGATCCTTTTCACAAATAACTCATTGAGGATTTGGCATATATCTCAAGAATTATAACAGACACTTATGCAGCACTGGCCATGGGTCAGAGATGATTCTGAGTGCTTTATTCATAAGCTTCTGTAATCTGAAATGTTTACATATATACACAGATACGTGTGTGTATATATGCATATATATATACATACTATATTAAATATTGTTTTCTACTTTTCCTGTGAAAATATTTCTGTTTAGATTTACTTTATTTTCAGGATGTTGTTTTTCTTAAAGACATTTTCTTATAAATGCAGTCTCATTCAAGGTTTAAACTGTATTTTATAAAGTGGAGTAGTCTCTTTACAATGTTAATTCCCTCTGAATTTGGGCTTGCTTTCACCTGTTTAGTTTCTTATTTTTGGGATTTGCTCTTTCTCCATTGATTCATGATTCATCTGGCTGATGATTTGTTTTACTTTATTTCTCTAAGAAATGAATTTTGGATATATTTATTATTTTTATTGTTTTACCATTTTTATTTCAATTTTTAATTTTTTCAGTTTGGTTCTCTTTTGTTCTGTATTTCTAACATCTTAGGTTAGATGCTTAACACACACTTTTTTCCTCTCCCATTTATTTATGTAAGTATTGAGGCTATACATTTTCCTTCAAAAATGGTTCTCCTTCTATGTGTCTGATGTGCTCATTATCATTATTTTCTATATATTTTGCTAATTTGGTTGGAATTTACTTTTGACAGAAAGAAACCAGTATTTGACTTTCAGGCAATAGATTTCTTTTCTGTTTTTATTATTAATTTTAATTTTACTGCAGCAAGATTAGAAATTGTCTATATCCTTTCTTTTTGTAAATGTGTTCTTATACTATGAGCCACATGTTGCTACTACTATTGTGCTTATTTTCACCATTAGCGCCATAACGTACTGAACAGTCACTGTGGGTAAATCCCCATACCATATGGTGCTCATCAGCCCCAGTGGTTCCCATAGCCAATGGAGATGCTGACTGTGGGATCTTTGTGCTACTGAGATAGACTGCCTCCTACAAATATTCCTTGATAATGTCATTTTCTCTGAGTCTCCTGAATCCAGCAGGGGCTCCTGCCAACATTCATACAATTGTCAACTCGTTGACTTACGTTTCACACCTCTGGGCAGGCCCCTCACTTTGGACAAGCACATCTCTGCTTCCTTCTGACATCTGCCTTCCTGTTGGGGTCACCCCACATTGGGCGCCACTGTCAGGGTCACCACTTGCTGGGGTCTGTCCTGAAGACCCTGACTCAATGATGCATGAATAAAGTACACTGACACACAGATATGCTTTGCCAGTTAGACTGAGTGTGTCCTGGCGGCTTACAAGAATCCTGGAGAGTGCTGTAAACAGTTGCAACTTCCAGCACCCCCCAGCCAGCGAGACTTGCATTTATTCAGTAAAGTTTAATTGACAAAGGCTTGAGTCAGCACCACTAGAGGTTAAAGATCAAAGGACAGGTTCTGATGCCCAAAGCAAACACCATTAGAGGATAATATCCCTGGTCAACCTTTGCCAGAGAGGGTCATCAAGCTCAAACGTTAGTTTTAAGAACACATGAGTAAACAAGCTAGCTGGGTAAACTCACATTCCTTTGTATTTGCACACTAATCTCTCTGGCTCTTGCAAAGAGACTCTTGGCTGCCTTCAGCCAAAAACTAAAGAAAAATCCCTTAGGCCTTCCAAAAGGGTTTGAGACTATATTCTATAACTTCTCTAATATTTTTCCCTTAATATTTTTGCCACCACCCTGACTGAATCCCCATACCTTCCAATCTGTGTTCTCTTAATATCCTACCTTGGCTTCGACTCTTGGGTATTGCTGGCTTTTGGTAGCCCTCACACCCATGTTGGTAGCTGAGGGCACTGTCAATTATGTAATATTGTTGGAAAGACAAATTGCATGTGTGTTTCTCATTCTCTTTAGTGTTTTGAATAGAGGAAATGTTGTCTTTATGTGTCTAACTGGAAATGGTTTTTAACCTTTAGTTTCTTAAAAATTCACTTTTTATGCCATGACTGAACCTCAAACTCTAGACTGAGACATTAAACCTAAGATGAGAAGGGGATGAAGAAAAGCAGAGATAAAGAGAGTGAGCAGAGTTTTATCATAATTTAAGATACTCTTCTGAGATCTCTAGCCATTGGCTGGTTTATCTGGTTTAGTAGAATTTTAGCAGGTTTGAGTCTCAGTGCTGTTTAAAGGACTCACGCAATTAAGCCTGATGTTCTAACCCGTGGGCATTCCTGCTTTCTTTTCCTCTTTTGAATTGCATCTTCTAGAAGACAGACTTGTTTCTGGGCAGACGAGAAGCTGAGTTAAGGCTGGACTTAAGTGGCCCGTGGTGAATCACTGATGAGAAAATAAAGGTTGACATGGTGTGGACCTCCCCCTTTTCTGTTCCTGCTGTAATCTGTTCTTGATTATTAGTTTCTACAGGACCCATTGTATCATAGTCATATCATATTTCACTCTGCTTATTTCTATGTCTTTCCCACCTCTCCTTCTTATGCACAGACTCTGGGACTTGAGATGAGCTTCTGAGATCTTTGGCAGAAATGAAAGAACAGCTTTTTTTTTTTTTCTTTTGGAGATGGAGTTTCACTCCTGTTGCCCAGGATGGAGTGCAGTGGTGCGATCTTGGCTCACTGCAACCTCTGCCTCTCAGGTTCAAGTGATTCTCCTGCCTCGGCCTCCCAAGTAGCTGGGACTACAGGCACCTGCCACCACACCTGGCTAATTCTTTTTGTATTATTAGTAGAGACAGAGTTTTACCATGTTGGCCAGACTGATCTCAAACTCCTGACCTCAGATGATCCACCCACCTTAGCCTCCCAAAGTGACCAAAGCTTTATATAACTGAGTGCACATAGTATTAAATGGATGCATGCTTGACTAAATCCAGAGTGCTTGAATGAATGAACACTCTAATATATGATCAAATGTAGACAAATAACAAGCCTCCAGGTGTCTTCAGAATCACCAAACCAGGGGAATAATGGGCAGTTCTTTCTTGTTGCACTCACTGTATCCAAGCATGGCAGCTAAATGTAGAGTAGCTGAGTTAGTGGCAGCCTTTAAAGGTAATCATGAAGAGTGACCACACCTGTGGCATCTTTAAGATTGATGTTATTCACTTGTTTTCTTCAAGATGCATCAGATCCATACATGGATTTACATATCTTTCTGAGCTCTTTACATTTGTAGTATTATAGAGGGATTGGAGGAATGATATGAAGCTGATTAAAGCAATAGGAAATCAGATATACAAAGAGAAGTTCAAAGATCTGGGATTTCTCATCACTCGAAGAAAAATGAGCCAAGTTTGAACTGTTGCTAATGATATTAACATGATCCATAGAAAGAATCATGGCTGGTGTGTGATTCCAAGCAGCCCCCATGTTGTTTGTCTCTGGACCAATAGAGATCACCTAACTTTAGCTATTTAACTAGTCAGAGAAGGTCACCATTTTGATTTCCTATTAATATAGTATTAAGGGCATTTTTAAAAATACTATGGGAGACGCTGAGGGCATTAATTGGAAGCAAACTGTCTTACACCTAGCTCAGGAAGTTTTGTCAGTGCAGTACTTAACTGCTTCAAGCTGCGGCTTATAAAACTGATTTAAGGCTTTTTAACAGGTTGAAGACTATGTTTCTTGATTTAGTACAAAAGAGCTTCTCTGAGGCAAAACTGAGCTTTCTTCTGGCCAATTCTCCAGACTTTCCCTGCTGAAGATCATCCAGATCCTTATGGGGTGGAGTCCTATATTGCAAACATGGGGTGCCCCAGTGGAACACATTTTCACCCTCAGACCAGTCGCGTAGGGCAGATTTGGCAGTTACAGTACTGGAGATGATAGTTATTTAGACAGGGGTGGATGGATCCCAGCCAAGAACAAGAGGAAACTTGCAAGCCCTCGCCTGTGCAGGTGGAGTGCACCACTCATCAGTGTCATCCGCCAACAAATCCCGCAGAGTTGGTTCAGGAACAGTGGTGTGAGTTGATTCTCACCTTTGATGCCTCCCTTGAAGAACTGTCTCAGATGACTTTAGGAACTTGGATCTTATCCATGCAATACCTCAATATAGCATTGCAAATTAGTTTCCCAACATTTTTAGTTCTTTTTGTTACTTGATCTTCTGTATATCAAAACCCATTCTAAATTTTTCTCTCAACTGGAGTTTTCCTTTATCTACCCACCTAGCAGTGTTTTGTAATTTTGTGAAGTTTTGGTCAGGAATAGTGTTTTTTCTTATAAATAAGGCTTCAGATTGCTATAACATATTTAGAGTAAAAACTATCATTTCTAAACAAAATTTGAGTTAATGTATAAATCACAGTTATTTACTTTCCTTAATTCTATATCCTATGGAAATGACATAATTTTGTGGGTTTTGATTAAAAGTCTGAGTGTGTAGGAATTTTACCCTGGTTTTAGGTTCTTATAGGAAATCTTACAAACTGTTTTGAACTTACATTGTGGACCAATTTAAGATTCTCATTTCTAATTTACTATGTTTTAAAATCTAATATAACATCTGCAAAGAAAAAAACATTTCCATTTTATTGCAAGACTTTTGATTTATATGTAATTTAAAGTTCATTTTTATTATTCCTGGCTCCAGGTTTCAATACATGTTTGTCTTGTTAGTCAACTCACTGTCTCCACTTCAATGCCCCATAAGCTTTCAAATTAAACATTTCCCAAACTCAACTCAGTATTTTCCTGCTCATGTGTCCTGTCTCTGTAGATGGCACCACCATCCCCTGTACTTTCCAGCCTTTCAATTGCGACCCACTTGTCGCCTCCTTCATCCCACTCACCCTTCCATCCTGTTAGACACTAGATTCTGTTAATTGCACATTCTTTGCTCTCCTCTCAAGTAACTTTCCTGCTTTTCATCCTCTGCCCCTCCCCTGGGTCAGAAATGCATCACTTACTGCCTGGGGAGCTGCAGGAACCCCCAGCCTCATCCTTTGCCTTCTAGGTGCTCATTCTAAAACTTAAGTCTGCCTTTATCATTCTTCAATAGCTTCTTAGTACCTGCAAAACAAAGTAGTCCACATGTCTTGGTACAGCATGCAAGGTCCTATAGGACATGCCCTGCGGACTCCACAGCCAGGCCCCTCCCTTCCCTCGCATGGATTCTGAGCTCTGCAGATACTGAGATCCTCACAGGCTTGGCCATTCCTCTCCTCGCTGTTTTTTTTTTTTTTTTAATTGCATTTTAGGTTTTGGGGTACATGTGAAAAACATGCAAGGTTGTTGCATAGGTGCATACGTGGCAGTATGATTTGCTGCCTCCCTCCCCTTCACCTATATCTGGCATTTCTCCCCATGCTATCCCTCCCCAACTCCCCACCCCCCCGCTGTCCCCTCCTCCCCCCAACAGACCCCCGTGTATAGTGCTTCCCTCCCTGTGCCCATGTGTTCTCCTTGTTCAACACCCACCTATGAGTGAGAACATGTGGTGTTTGATTTTGTGTTCTCATGTCAGTTTGCTGAGAATGATGTTTTCCAGGTTCATCTATGTCCCTACGAAGGATGTGAACTCCTCGTTTTTAATGGCTGCATAATATTCCATGGTGTATATGTGCCACATTTTTCCTGTCCAGTCTATCATCGATGGGCATTTGGGCTGGTTCCAGGTCTTTGCTATTGTAAACTGTGCTGCAATGAACATTCGTGTGCATGTGTCCTTATAGTAGAACGATTTATAATCCTTTGGATATATGCCCAGTAATGGGATTGCTGGGTCAAATGGAATTTCTATTTCTAGGTCCTTGAGGAATTGCCACACTGTTTTCCACAGTGGTTGAACTAATTTACACTCCCACCAACAGTGTAAAAGTGTTCCTATTTCTCCACATCCTCTCCAGCATCTGTTGTCTCCAGATTTTTTAATGATCGCCGTTCTTACTGGCATGAGATAGTATCTCAATGTAGTTTTGATTTGCATTTCTCTAATGACCAGTGATGATGAGCATTTTTTCATATGTTTGTTGGCCTCACGTATGTCTTCTTTTGTAAAGTATCTGTTCATATCCTTCACCCATTTTTGAATGGGCTTGTTTGTTTTTTTCTTGTCCTCGCTGTTTTTAAGTCAGTTCTATCTCCATCTGGGGCATTCTAGTACTGTCACCTGGCCAGTTCCTAGATGTCCCTCAACAGAAAGTCCTTGATAACCCACGAGCCCATCCCAAGAACTCAGCAGTTATAATTCTCCTCTCACCTGAGTAACACTGGATTCTCTTTCCTGACTCATCTACCCCGGGAGCTCCTTGAGAGAAAGAACTTTGTCTTTGGTCTTGGGTGCACAGCAGATACTGCTTACTGGTCATACAGATTGCAAAATATTCTTTGTTGACTCTCCCAGAACTAAAATACATGTTTCGCTTTTTCAAAGATAGCATGATGCATACTAGACACAGTTTTAATTCTGGAGTCAGGAAGACTCGAGCTCCAATCCCAGTTCCTCATGGATTGGTTGTATGAATTTTAGTAAGTGATTTAGCTTCTCTGGCCATCTGTTTGCTTATCTGTAAAAGAGGACCAATAATGGAAAATGACTGAGGATTAGGAATTGGGAGTATGTAATTCCCAGCTGAATGCTTGGCTCATGTTAAGTGTCCAGTAAATGGTGGCCATTTATGAGGTTATAGCTTTCTTTCTGGCTTATTTTTTGTTTCTTTTTCAGTAACATACACATCATCAAGTTTTAAGGTTAAGAAAGCACTTCTGCTTGAGATATTTAAACGAGAGAAAATATTTAAGTTTTCTCATTTAAGTTTTAACATTTAAACATCAAGCAAGATATCCCACAGTGGTTTTCTGGAACAGCTAATTGACGAATCATGTAAACCTTAATGGGAAAAAAAATGTAACATGTTAATTAGATCAACAGTTAAATGTCCAAAACTACAGAAACCATTATGGAGCATGAAAGGCAAGCAGGAAAAGTAGTTTCACTGGTTTTCAAAACAAATTTCTTGAAAAAAAAATATATATATACACATATATATACACACACATATATATATACACAAATACACACACACACACACACACACACACACACACATACATATATATAGAGAGAGAGTCTCACTCTGTTGCCCATGCTGGAGTACAACGGTGTGATCTTGGCTCACTGCAACCTCCACCTCCCGGGTTCAGGAGATTCTCCTGCTTCAGCCTCCTGAGTATCTTGGACTACAGGCATGCACCACCACACCAGGCTAATTTTTTATTTTTAGTACAGACGGGGTTTTACCATGTTGGCCAGGCTTGTCTCGAACTCCCGACCTCAGGCTATCTGCCCACCTTGGCCTCCCAAAGTCCTGGGATTACAAGTGAGAGCCACCGTGCCCAGCCTCCTGAATATAAATTTTAGCTACATTGTGCTTTTACAAATCAGATTACAGTTTTGATAAATCTGTCTCTTTTTAATTAAGATAATTTGTTAAATTGATGTCAATTGCAAGTTCATTGATCTATCCAGCAGACATATTTTAAGCAACTGCTATATTCCAGTACTTTTTAAAGGACTTTTAAAAGTAGTTTTTAAATCCCAAAATGCATGGAATTAAAAAACAAATAAAACCTCAAGCACCTTAGCATCTATTAGGAAACCTATGTCCATAACCTCTAAAAATGTGGATTCATTACAATTTGCAGACAGTAACTACTTCCTTTATAATAGAATTGTTTACTAAATAATTAGCCATAGTCAGGTCATGCATACTGTACCAGATTGTGCATTTAGAACCAAGAGGGTGCCTTAAAGTAATATGGAGTCTTTCCAATCATTCAACTATTAAGTTGTCAGTAGATATTTCGAGTGAGATTATGAGCAGCAATGGAAGACTTGTGCATGTTCCAGAACAGGGATTGACAGTTGTTTTCTGGGAAGGGTCAGAGAGTAGACATTTGCAGTCTGTGGGCCATCTAGTGTAGGTGGCTACTACTCAGCTTCATTCTAGGAACAGCTATGGACTACACGTCAACAAACAGTGTGTTTATCGGCCAGCAAAACTTCATGTACAAATGTAGGCAGTGTCCAGGGTTGGCCCATGGGCCTGCTCTAGAATAATAAACAGCAATCGTATTTCTACTTTCAGTAGAATAATTTATCACCCCACAAAGTTCTTAACTGTCTGCATTTAAAATTATGTTACTAAACACAGTTATTGTTTCAAAAACTTATAATATGCAACTTCCAAAACAACTCTTTCTCTTGAAAATATACCCCCCACAACACAGATGGAGCTGGAGACCATGATCCTTAGCAAACTGACGCAAGAACAGAAAACTGAATGTCACATGTTCTCACTTATCAGTGGGAGCTAAATGATGAGAACACATGGACACATAGAGGGAAACAGCACACACTGGGGCCTCTCAGAGGGTGGAGGGTGAGAGGCAGGAGAGGATCAGGAAAAAGAACCAATGGGTACTAGGCTGGGTGATGAAATAATCTGCACAACAAACCCCTGTGACACATGTTGACCTATGTAGAAAGAAAGGAAGAAAATATACCCCCATCGGTTTATTCTTTGAATCTCAGAATAAACTCACTTGTGTTCAATCCCTAGTGGATGTGAGGTTAGTTTTTATCTAATTGGTCTCAGCATTCCACTCTGGCTGTAAGATTTTTATCCTTTTTCCATCTCTAATTTCCACAATACCCTGAATGTATCTGAACATCCGCTGCTGGATTTTAAGCAGATGCTTCGGATTTCATGAAGCACATTTACATTTTTCCACACTGTGGAAGTGTCTGGGCAATTTAGGCACACATGCCATATTTTTTCAGCTTGCAGGGCACTGTTAAATATTTCCCCAAAGAGTCTCCAAAGAGCAGAATGTATATTCCGAATATTCCAGGACATGCTGGTGAGTGTTTCTCCCAGTTCATGTCCTGGCTGGGATCTCTGTTGGAAGAAGACAGGCTCCTGTCAGTGAAATAAGACTGCCCTTTATTTTACTAAAGGATTGCTGATTCATAATGCTTCTCCTGCATCCCCACCTCCCATTGTCTCTTTAATTTGGTCTGGATCGGCGGGGAGCAAGGGAAGTTCAGAGCCTTCTTAAGATGAAAAGGCACTCGAGGACTTCCGTCCTGTGCTTTGGAATCGTCACAGCAGTCTGCTTGTTCAGCTCTCAGGTTTTACTGTCTCGGCTGAGAGCGTTCCCCTAATGCTGTACTTCCCATGCAATGGCCTGCCTAGAGTCAACCCTTCCAACCAGTGTGCACAGTCTCGGCACAGAGTATCAGTTACTGGAGCCATTTACATTTGCATCTGCTTCCATTTCTTTCCATGGAATAAGCAAGTGATTCTACGTGACTTAGGCTCCTGAATCACAATCCACTTTCATGGGGTCTTAAAAGACCCTTGAGAGATTTTGTACAGAATGTCTGAAAATGTAGCCTGCAGGGTTTTCATGGTCTGCCCAAAGCTGGTGTCTAAAAATAAAATTTAAGCTGACTGGCAGCATGAGAAGTGCCCAAATCAGCAGATGGTGTGAAATGCAAGACTTGTGAAATGAAAATATATTCACCAGAATGCACATCCTTTCCCGTTTATTAAAGGTCTGATGGGAACACATGTTCCTGGTAGACACACAGTGGGCTGTTTGATCGGATGATGTCAGAGGCAGAGGGTGTCTGTCTTTGAGCAAGTTTTTGATGAGTTCACACAATAGCTCCTCAAGGACAAGACATTAGTGTAGCTGGGAAGGTTGTGTCACCTGGGGACCTGGCCCCAATGAACCAGGTGGCCCACAGTGGTCAGGTGACCCATATCCATGTGAAGGGAAATTTTCAGGTGCACCTTTCATGGGTCACCCTTGGCTCTAACTGTCTTGCATTTTAGATCAAAGGCTTGTCGGGTGACAGAGGAGATGCTGAGAGCAGCCCTAGAGCAGCTAGTGACATGACAAGTCTGGAGGAGATGCTGAATCTGATGGAAATAGAATACAGAGTCCAAAGGGATTTCATCCAGTTAGAACATGTGACAAATTGTTGAAGATTGGAACAAAAATAATAAAAGTACATGTAAGAGAAATAATATAAACTCAAGAGCTTCTATCTTAATGTTCTTACTATGAAATGCAACTATTTCCATGAAATGGATGGATAATAATGAGTGGATTAACATTTACTCCTTAGTTAGCAGTGAGCTGACTTATGTTAACTAGGATTTGCTTTTCCAAGCACTTTACACATCCTGACTCATGTGATCATCCACACTCTACACAGCAGGACACATCATTCCTTCTACTTCAGAGGGAGGGGCCAAGATGACTCACTTGCTCAGCTTGTAAGTGGAAGATGTAGGATCCGAACCCAGGGAGTTTGGTGCAGTCGCCCCACCAACCCACTCTCCTGATGTTTTAAATGGTCGAAATAGGAAACTCAGCTTTCTCAGGACTCGCGTTGAAAGTAAAATGTTTCTCCACTTCTATGGCTTTCATCGCAGACTAGGGATGAGTTTTATTTTTGTCACAGGGATAACTGGGTTATACTTTACAAGAAAGACAGGTAAAATATTACAGAAAAAAAAAAAACACATCTCTTCAAGGCCATGGAACCGTTGCCAGTGTCCCTCATTCAATTATGTGTGTGAAGCCCTAAGCAAATGCCCTAATATTTAAAATGAGGAGTTTGGAGAAAATGATCCTGAGGTCTGTTCCAATTCTGTCCTTGCCGGATTTGCTGAACAAAGTGTAGTGTATTTATGTAAAAAACTATGTGAAAAAGGAAGAGGGAAGAAACTCATGGTCCACTGAGAAGTAAAAGGTATCTGGTAGCAGTATCCCTGGCACGCATCACACAACAGTGCTAAGTAACCTCAGTGTTGCTCTTAAGGCCTTCAACTGATTTGGTGAGGCCCACCTTCGTTATCAAGGGTAACCATCTTTACTTAAAGTCAACTGAGTGTAAATGTTAATCGCGTCTGCACAATACCTCCACAGCAACCCTAGATAATTGTTTGAAATAATTAGGTAGCATAGACTCACCAAGTTGACACATAAAACTATCAGAGTCCATTGCTTGCCAACTGGACACTTCTTAAACCATACTTAATCTCTAGACAAAGAGAGTAACAAAGCCATGTTTCTTCATAGCATGAAACAACTGCCCTGCATGCTACTGAAAATACACTGACATCCCCAGTGGAGTGTACAAAGTCCTCGGGGTGCTGTGCACTTTTTTATATCCTATAACTTAAATACTGTGATGCCAGGTTAGCTGCCATTATTACATCCTATGTTATATAAGATGATAAAAGAGGAAATAAAAATATTATGTATATATGTAAATGCATATACATGTGTTAGACATATATACACATATACAATACGTATGTGGAGTAGTCTTCTTACAAGGTATCAACCAAATTTATATTACGCTGGTTGGTGTACAGCACATTCAAAGGCATCATTAAAATAAATATGTTCACCATAATGCTATTTAATACAGAATCTTAATCTAATTAATATGTTGATCTAATTATTATCTTAATTGATCAATATTTTAATTAATTGTCTTAGTATCTTAATTTAATATTTTGATGCACTTTGTTTCTTTGAAAAAATAAACCTTCTTGTCTTTGAGTTGCACCTTTTAGATCAATTAGTAATATGTAAATGCTAAATTTTATTTTGGCTCCAAATTGCTTTAAACCCAAAGTGAGTTCAGCTGCTAGTCTGAGGTTCCCCAACAGTTAGTGATTCTCTTCACACATGTGAAACTGATGAAGGTTTTATTAGGTAGGTGCAAGAGTAATTGCAAAAACCGCAATTACTTTTGCATCAACTTAATAGAAGTGCTTATCACATTAGCTCTCTCTTACAAAACCAAGGGAGAGATGCCCTCGTGTATAACAGGGACAGAGATAAAAATGGCCCCATTAGGCCCGAGAGCAAGTCAGCTTCCTAGCACTCAACCCCCATCCTTGTCCCGTCCCCCCACTTGGTTGGACCCCTTCCCTATGACAAAGAGCCCACCCATTGGAACATTAGCTCCCAGTGGAAAAAAGAGAGGCAGATCCTGCAGAGATATTGAGGACCAGCTGAGGCCAGCAGGCAGCTCCGCTTTCCAAAGCTGCTATAACAAATTGCCACAAGCTTGGAGGCTTGAAACAACACAGTGTGGGAGACCAGAAGTACAAAGCCAGTTTCACTGGAGTGAAGTCAAGGAGTCGTCAGGGCTGGTTCCTTCTGGGGACTTTATGAGAGAATCTCTATCCTTGCCTTTTCCAGCCTCCAAAGGCTGCTGCGTTTCTGAATCATTCCACCCCTTTCTTCTATCCTCTCATCTCCGATGATTTCCTCTTTGATACTCCTGCCTCCATCTTACGAGAACCCCTGCGATTAACTGGACCCACCTGCATCACCCAGGATGCTCTCCACATCTCAAGCTCCTGAGGTTCATCACATCTGCAGAGTCCCTTTTGCCATGGAAGGCAGCATCCACAGGTTCCAGGGATTAGGATGTGGATGACGTTGGAGGGGCCATGGCTCAGCCCACCACGTGGGAATCAGAACGTGGACATCATGTGGGGAGATTGTTCTGCTCACCCTCAGGCCCACACCCTCCTGGGCAGGGAGGGGAGTAAAATGAAGAAAAAGAGTTGGAGAGAGTTTCCAGGGAAGTCACTCCTCGTGGAGACATGAGAAAGGGAAATCATGTGGAAATAAAAAAGAAATGAAATCCAGGTGAAACCTGGCAGTCCCCACCTGCCTGACTCCCACAGAGAAAGCACAAGGAACCCTATGTATTTGATGCGTGTGTACCGGGGCCAGGCCTGGGCCTGCCTGCCCTGAGTCCATCCCTGGCTGCCTCCTGTCTGCACGGGGTCACAGGGACTAACCCAGCAGGAAGGGTCACAAGACTCTGGGGTCTGCTGGGTTCAGGCCACCCCAGCCTTGGCAGGTGATGGGAGGCATAGGAAACAAAGCAATGCTTCTCACTCCTCCTAAGTGGAGGAGTGAGGGAAGGAAGAGCTCCCATCAAGAGCTGCTTCTCCTCCATTGAGCCAGATCCCAGTGAACAGGCCCAGCTCTGGGAACCTCAGGAACCTCGGGCTCTGCTAACATTGCCTCCTTCCCTGCCCCTCCAGCCTCAGGGCAGGGGCAGGGATGGTGGGCTTCCTCTGTTTCTATCTCTGGGCTGCCTTCTTCCTGTTCCTCTAACTTTGCCTTCTCCTAGTTCTTCCATTGCTGGGGAACCAATGAACATGGTGTGTATTCGTTATCAATTGATACAGAACAAATTTCCCAAAACTTAGGGGCTCAAAACAACATGTATGATCTCCCTGTTTCTGTGAATCAGGTGTACAGGCATGGCTTAGCTGGGCCCTGTTCCTCTGTGTCTGTCTCCAGGCTGCAGCTGAAGTGTTGGCTGGAACTCCAGGCATCTTAAAGCTCCCCCTGGGATGACCCACTTCTAAGCCTACTCACATGGCATTGGCAGGTTTCAGCTCCTTATGGGCCATTGATATGAGGGTCTTAGTTTCTTGGGAGCTATTGGCCAGGGGCCCACCCGGTTTCTTGCCAATTGGCCATCATTTTAGGGTGGCTCACAACCAAGAAGTTGGCTTCCTCAGGACAAGCAAGGAAGAGGGCTGCAGAGACCAGCGAGAGAGCGAACATAGGAGCAAGACGGGAGCCGTAGTCTGTACAGCCTAATCTTGCCAGTGACATCTGAGACATCACTTTTGCCTATTCTGGTCCTAAGGAGGTTTCTGGGCCTTTCCCTTAAGGGGATGGGATAACATCAGGACATGGATATCAGAAGGACCGGATCTTGGTCACATCCAGGAAGCTGGCTGCGCAGATGCACGCCCCTCCATGTGGTGCCCGCATGCATCCCTCTCTATAGTGCTTCTGGGAACCATACAGGATCAGCATCCACTAATGTGGTACCATTGGTCTCTCTCCTTCTTACAGGGAAAAGAAAAATAGTTTATTGGAGAACCTGTTTCCTACTGGTGAGTGCTTGAGTGTCCTGGGTACTTAAAAACCTGGGGAAGTTTCACCTTCCTGTTCATGAAAGAGCTGGTTTTGGGAGAATCTCTGTGCCTATGTGGGCAAGGAACAGGCATCCATTCTGCTCTCGACGTGTAGAAATTTCCAATGAATGAACACCTTGTCCAGATCCATCCTACCCCCACCCCCAAACTCACAGCTTAGAAGAGGGGTTTATTTCTACAGTGTTTATTTTTAAAGTGTCTCTGATGTTGTGCTTGGAGAAGCTGCCCTGTCCTTTAGAAGGGCAGTTAGTTCTTTCTGAAGGTCATTCTGACAGTGACATGGCAATCCCTCAGCATGAGTTCGGTGGGTTCCACGCCAGCTGATAAACAGCCCTTTTGCTTCTTCCTTCTTTTCTGCCATTGCATTTCCCAGATCATCCCTGCCCTATGAGCAGTTCAGCCATGGTAACTGGAGGCCAGGAGATTGAATGTGCTGTCAGAGCCACCACAGCTGCCCCAGGCAAGGCGTCTGCACTGGGTGTGTGCCGAACAGGTTCATTGCAGACCAGACATTTGAAGAAATTTCTACCTCCAAATGCTCACGTTCCAGAACTATTGACACAAATTCACTTCTTCTGTCTTAGGAAGCCATCCCTTAAAGATAAGCTTCTTCCCTCCCATCAGTAACTCCTTTCCTCTACTAGAATACTGGTGCCATATAGCCCTCCACCAGGGGACACGAAATGCTTTCAGAAAAGCATACTAATAAGGTTGTGTTTTCTTGTACTTATTCCTATGGTCCTTTGTTTACAAGACAAAACAGAAATCCAGTTCATCAAACGCCTTCTCTTAGGTCTGTATTTTCCCAGCCGTGCCCAGAGTTGGCTTTGCATGAATGGTAACGCATGACTAAATACGTCGATGATGATAGAGATGGTGATGGACGACAGCATTTATTCAGGGCTTCCTGTCTGGAGCAAGCAGTTTCCAAGGTGCTGGACATGTTCCCTTCTGTTAAGTCCTGGTAATAAGATCCCTGCCTTCTTTCTTTCTGGTGTGAAGTCTGAGCCTGGGAGAGAGGAAGTGGCTGGCCTGGAGCACACAGTGTGCAAATGGCAGAGCTGGATTTGGGATCGGGCACGTAGATGCCACCTCCTGCACCCACAGCCAATGATTTGCCTTTCCCCAGAGCATTCAGTCAGGCTCCAAGTCCAGGTCATTCCAGAATATACCATGAAGCTCCACACTTGCTTCCTTCCCTCACTCCTCCACTTAGGAAAGATCTTGCAAAAGCAGACTGGACCGTGTGTTATGCTTAAGATGCACAACCTGCTAGACTAAAATCAAAATGCCTTTGCGAGGCCGTCCGTGGGCTGTGCCTTCTCCAGCTCGCCTCTCTTTCAGCTGTCTTCTCCTTCTTTCATTTGCAGAATGCACCACACCTCCTCCGATGCAGTGTTTCCTGGCTCCTTCTCCTGCCTTGGGCCTCAGCTTCAAATTGTCACCTCCTTAGAGAAACCTTGCTTTATAGCCCAGGCAAGCCCCCATGTTCCTTCTCCTCACCCCTTTTGGCATTCACCATAGACAACTTTGCATCATTATTTGTTCAGTGACTTTCTTCCCATCATTTTTAGAAGTGCCATGGGTTTAGGAGAGTGGGATCCATTCTCAGAATATGCTACTCCTGCACACTCCCAAATGGTGTGTACCCAGAGCTGCTGCTACTGATGAGGAACTGCACATAAATAGGATGTTCCTCAAGGGAAGGCTGGGGGTGTCACACCAGAAGTGGGTAAACGCAGGACCCATAACAGAGACTTCTGGCTTTCTTATCTGATTCATTCTGTCACCCAATGCTCTGGTGCCTGAACCTCAATACAGACTCAGAAAATAACCTGTGTCCTCTATGAATTCATAACCTAGTAGACAAGACAGACATACTTGGATAATTCGGTAGTACCCTTTCTTTCCCTGGTGATGAAATTGAGTACCAGGCCTGGATGGCATGGGTGGAGAGGCCCTAATGCCCTCCAGGAGGTCCTGAAAAGTTTAATGGAGGAGTAATAGGTATGGCTCTTGCGTCCTGTCTCTCCTGCCTGAGGACGCACACTGGCAGGTGGGCATGTCTGGGAAGACCAGACCCTGCCATGTGTCCGTGGTTCAGATGCAGAAAGGGGGCCTTTCTAGGAATTTCTTCCAAGCCTCCAGAATTAGAGCTTCTGAGCTTGCCTGCCTCCTCGTTCCCTGCGTTATCAATGGCATGCCTGGTGTACCCAGTTCTAAGCAGGTGATCTCTAGTGCTGCCTCTCTTGGAGTTGACTCGCAATGATTTGCAGCGAGTAGATGTGTCGGCAGGTGTGACCAGCTGTCTACTTTCAGTTACTTCTCCCAGGTTTTAGTTTTTGACAATGCAGCTGCCCCTCCCCCACCCTCACCATGTCAGATTCTTGCTGAGGGACCATGCATGTGTGAGAAAGGAGGGACTTTCTCACACCTCACTGCCTTCCACTGCTGAAGCCTGTGGACACCATGACACTATTTCCTGTGCTCTGAGATTCAGGAGTCTTAGTTATGGGAATGGCCCCAGCACGCTGCTCCTCCTTTATAAATTCCTCAGAAGGTGGTTTCTAGGAACCCCATATTCTCCCTCTGGGACCCATGTACAGGTAAAATGAAACTGCCGCTGGTTCCATTGACCCCTGCCCATCTCAGGGCAGAATCTAGCAGCGGGCACAGTGTTTGTGAAACTGTCTTCACTTCCTTTTAGGGCCAAATTAAACAAACATATCATCTCAGTTTTGTCTGGAAAGTTCAAATATTAGCTAGTCAAGTTTGTATAGATGAATTATCTATTTTAAAATTAATTTTTATCTTCCATATGAAAAGAGAAAATAGCATTATCTACTTAAAGTAGTCACAAAGAGTCCGCTTTGTAAATATATGTTATATATTAGTATAGTATAGATAATATATAAATTTATATATTATAAATTGTGTATGTGTGTGTGTAAACGTATATATATATATCATAATGTAAAAGTCGATAATTTAAAACTGAGTGAGAAAATAAAATGCCACATAAAAATCATTGTAAGAGTAAAGATTTCTAGCGAATTTTTTTTAGAACAGCTGGCAGAGTAACCGTGAACCTGTGTGTCATTGTGTTGTATGTCTGTGTCTGCATGAACAGCTTCTATTTCCGTTTTGCACCAGCAGCTCCTAATTATTCCGTCCCTTCAAGAATAAACTATTACAATCTCAGTGTTTGCCAGTAACTTTAATAGTTTTTTTCTTAATAGCAGTGGATCTGAAATCTTTTTCCAGGCTGAAGTGCTCCAATCCCTGAAATATGTCGAATGTGGGCTCGAGTCGACACAATGGGTCCACAGGCCCTGAAGAATCTTCTTGGCAGTTTGCCTAGAACCCCAAAGCCATCTGTGATTTGCATACAAATGAACCTTGTGAAATTAAAAATAAACAAGCAACCATAATATTTACTTGTCTGCTTTTGTTTCTCACCTGGGAGGAGAGATAGTAGGCTGAGTGCATTCATTTGCCCGGAAATCCTAGGGTTGAGTTGTTCTTACTGCATCTGCAGTTAGCAGCAAGTAATTACAGGTGGTGTTTTTGGAGGCGAGGAGAATGATTAAAAAAAACAAGTTAGAAGACATTGATGAAGCTGGTAGTGTTACATAACCACTGTAGGCTCCGTCCTGTTCACATTTTCTTCTAGTTCTCACAAGGGACCATCAGTGCCGTGAGCCTGGCATGTGAAGCAGGAGTGGTGAGGTGATGCTGCTGTAACAGATGGCCCCAAGAGCTCAATTACTGACAGCAGAGGTCCGTTCTGTTGCTACTTTAGATTTCTGTTGTGGATAGTGGGCTACAGTGCTCACACCATCCTCTTTCCTCCAGTTCCCTGACTGAGGCAGCATTCCCATCAGGAACATTGCTGGGCTCCCATGATGTCCCTAAAGCTTCTGCTCAGAAGGGGCTCTGGTCACGTTCACTGATCATACTTCAGCCAAACTTTATGTCAGCTGGGCAGAGAAATGTAATTTCCCAAAAAGGAAGGGGAATTACATTTCAGAAGTCACAAGACCATGCTTGAAGACAATGGGATGGAAAGGTATCACCCTCTCATATTTTCTTTGCTTTTTAAGACACTTTTACAAGCAAGCGCTCATTTGCGGCTGATCTTGGCTTCACCACCACTTGAATCTGAAGAGTTCTCTCCCTGTGATTATGACTCTTTTGGCTAAATTTTGATAGTCTTGTTTTAAGTGCCAACATTCATTTCTCATTTTTAGGGCCCTGCAAAGTAGCCTGGATGTTTTCCCTCCAAAAGCTCTCAGCGTGCAGGAACATGAGGTGCAGTCCCCCAACACGAAGCCAGGCAGCTTGTGATGGGATGTAGCCCTAGGTCATACACGGAAGTGTCTTTCTCTAGCCACTGTCCGCAGTGTCCCAGATAGACCAGACTTTTCTGTCGGCTCCTGCTTCAGATAAGTCTACTTCCAGTACTTGCATGATTGATTTTTCTCACAGCTTCCCGCTTTGGAATTCTGAGTGTTCTCATCCAGTGGCCCAGCGACTGACTGCTGTGTCTCTCCACTTTGTTTTCCTGGGACCCCAGGGATATTTTGCAAATAGAACCCTGAGGTCCTGTTTCGGCATTCCAGCCTTCCAAATGTGAAGATACAGATTAATCCTCGCCCACCATGATCCTCTCTAACATTCTCTCTATTGAACTGAGTGCCTCGCCTTTCACTCAAATGACAACTTAGAACTTCTTGACTATTAAAACTGGAACCCAAGCCACCTTTGGTTTATGAAATTGATGAAGAAGTATTTTTTTAAAGGACAGAAAAAAAAAGCGCATCTTGATTTTTCTGTGAAATGCCTTTTACTTATTACTGAGAAAGTTAACCATTAACAGCCTACCAGGTCCGAAAATCCCTGTTCCCCAGGAGTATCATTAAAGAAGAAATCTGAGTCTGGAATGAGCATCACTGCAGAAAATGAGATTTTGAACATCCCCTTGTCATGTGGGACTATCTCAGTGGCAGTGACCCTGAAGTGAAAATTGCATCATATGAAGGAGTACTTTGAATAAACATTTATTCTCTAGACATCTCTGTCAACTTTGGGATGACCAAGCCTGTTGTTAGGACCCCATGAAATGTCTATGTCCTTCTTGGTCATGAACTCTATTTTCTTCTGCCTTCTATTATTCTGGAGGAATGTTCTTGCCCTGCAGCCAGCATCCCTGTGTCTCGTCTCCCTGCCTCCAGGCTCAATCCACTCCCTGCATGACACCTTAGTGGGCCTTCATCACTTACCAGAGACAGTGTCCCTCCTATCATGATATCCCATGCCCTTCATCCTTACCTGCATGGTTCTACTCACACTCAGCATCTCAGCCACACTCATCTGCTTAGAAATGCCTGAGCCACTGAGGCCCCTAAAGTTGATAGTGGATACTCCATGGCATTCTCTCTTATCTCTGTACCCATCTTTGCTTGGAATTTCTATTCATCATTTTAAAATCAGCTTGAGAGTCACTTGGTATAAGAAGCATTTCTTGACCACTCATAAGGAGAGGTCGGCCGGCCTGCCTACCTATCTGCCTGCTTTCCTTCCTTCCTTTTTTTCTTCTTTTCTTCCCTCCCTCCCTTCCTCCCTCCTTCCTTTCCTTCCTCCCTCCTTCCTTTCCTTCCTTCCTCCTTCCTTTCCTTCCTCCCTCCTTCCTTTCCTTCCTCCCTCCTCCTTCCCTTCCTTCCCTCCCTCCCTCCCTCCCTCCCCCCCCTTCCTTCCTTCCTTCTCTCTTTCTTTCCTTGACCTACACATACCAAAAATTCCAAATCTTCTGCAACGGTTTCAACCTTCTGATCCTTGTGTTCAAGTGTCATAATTGCTTTTAATGAATAGAGCTTCCTTGTCTTCAAAAATCAGTCTTTACTTTATCAAATTTCACTCTCTTGGTGGCTCTAAAAATCTTAATTGGAAATGCAAGATGCAAAGGAAAAAAAACTATTCTGAGTTCATGACAGTTAGCATTCAGAGCCTGCACTATTTATGTCCACAATTCTTTTAATCCTCCTGACAACTGGTGAAGTTACTATTATTGTCCCATTTTAAATATTGACAAACCAAGCTTCAAGGTTGAAATGACTCAGCCAAATCTCCATTGCAGGGAAGTGTCAAGGTCAGTGTACTTATTTTGCATTGTCTTGTATCTCAGTAGACGCAGGCTTTCATCTAAAGACTCAAAAGTATCTAGAAATATATGTATGCTTTTCCTTTAAGAATACATTAATAAGTTTATCTATGTGTTCTTTTACTTATTCCATATAGTTAGGAGCATCTACAGTGTATCAGACACTAGTAACTCCCAAAGGTTGAATTATCACCGAGAACGGCCAATGCTGATATTAGAACAAAACCAGTGTCAGTCTTTATCAGCAACAGCAGATTGTATTTTTGGAGGAAGCTATTTCAAGGGATGCCTTAGGTCTTTTTTATCAAATGCTACTAGATATGTTTCTCTGACTGCCTAGTATGTAATTATTAACTAGTTGAAAAAGATTTGGAGAGGCTCACAGAGGTCACAGATGCCTTTGAAAGCCACTCCATGATGAAACCTTGCCTAAATATATGCCCAGTATCTTTTCTGTATGTAGACACCCATGGGAGATGTATTCTTTGTTCATTGTGTATGCTTAATTTTATTACCTGAACAATGTCAGCTAAAAATAAATGAAATCAGTACAGAGTTGTGCCATTTAATTAAAATTACTATCAATGGCTTAATGAGAATCCTATAATATTTGGAGGTAGATTTTTAATAGACATATCGATTGGAAAGAGTCATGAATTTGTCATAATTGCTTTCAGTGAACAGAGCTTCCTATTAGGTAGAGAAAGTATTCTTTCATGGAACCAGCTAAAGTACTGGGATAAACCTCTTCAAATAAATTGACTTGCTAAGACAGTGGAAAACAAACATTTCTCCTTACTCTACAAATTTTAATTACATTGTTTTTTAAAAAAATGAGGGTCTGGGATTCTGAGTCTTTCATCAGTGAGAAGCAGTATTTTGATGGTTGACAGGCTGTCTTTCAGCCTCTCTGCACATGCCAGGACTAAGGAGAAGCCATCTTTCTTTTCTTTTTCTCTTTTATTCTTTTTGCTGAGGGAATAAAGTCATCTACATATCATATTTAAGAATACTAGAAGAAATGGGATCTTTTTGTGCCTCACATGCTTGGAAGACTGAATATATTAGCATTCATCTTGTTAGAAATATTTATTGAACACTTCATAAAACTGTTCTGTGGCAACTCCTTCAGAAATCACTTTTAGGTCATTCAAGCAAACTGAGGAAAGATGTAAGTAGATTCTCATAATTTTATTATTTTGAATTATGAATGTACCAAATAACTTGGTTTGATTAACTTTTAGGAGATCTCAGGGTTTTTAAAAAAAGCTATATATTTTCTTAGGTTGCCATTTTGTACTAAAGCTTTAGAACCTGTATGGTATGTGTGAATACTTTTCTGCTAATACATTACTTATTATTACTTTTTTTTTTTTTTTTTTTTTTGAGATGGAGTTTCACTCTTGTTTCCCAGGCTGGAGTGCAATGGCGCGATCTCGGCTCACCGCAACCTCCGCCTCCTGGGTTCAGGCAATTCTCCTGCCTCAGCCTCCTGAGTAGCTGGGATTACAGGCACGCACCACCATGCCCAGCTAATTTTTTGTATTTTTAGTAGAGACGGGGTTTCACCATGTTGACCCGGATGGTCTCGATCTCTTGACCTCGTGATCCACCCGCCTCAGCCTCCCAAAGTGCTGGGATTACAGGCGTGAGCCACCGCGCCCGGCTATTATTACTCTTTTTAAGTGGGAGGACTTTCTATGACCGCCCTCCATCCTGCTAGTAAAGAAAAAGCTGGCGTTGTGCTGGTCAAGCTGGGGTTTAAACCAGCCACCTGGGGGATCAGGTTAGCTGTTGTTTTGTAGTCTGACCTTTTTCCTTTCTGGAAAGCCTGATAGTAAGACCCAGACACACACGAGTTGAGTCTTCTCAACAAATGCTGAAGCCCAAAAACATGCTGTTAAGAGAAAGTGGCCACAGAACTGTTTAAGTTAGCATCTCAGTGTTAACCCACTGTCTCTAGCAGTCATTAGGGAAATGTTCCCTATCTTGACTATTCTGGGGCCTAGATAGGATCACAGATTCATCAAAACTTATCAAAAAATACACGTGAAGTGTCACATCTTACTGCATGTAAGGTTTCCCACGGTGGAATCACCTGCAGTCTTCAGGGAAATGCAGTTCTGAAAGCTGCTGGCCTTTGACACGGCCCTGTGGGAGACTCTTCTGGGCTTTCTATTGCGGTCAAAGAAAAGGCTTGAGCGTCAGTTGAGCAGTCTCAACTTGTGTTGAGAAAGTCAGGGTCTTCTTATCAGGCTTCCCAGAAAGGAAAAAGAAAGAAATGAGGAAAAAGCAATCAGACTGCAAAACAGTGGCTCCCCTGGCGCCTTGTTTCCTGGTGGTCTTAAATCAAGTATGTTGGGCCTGAATCATGATTTTGAGAAGTGTCATCAAGACCCTGCAGACAAGAATGACATTGCTTCAAATAAGCTGAGGGGACAGAAGCTCGGAGTGTTTGGTGCCTATTAACTGTAGCGTGCCCCAGGGTGTGGCGAGCTGGCCGCACTCCCACTGTGCGTGAACCCCGTGGTCAGGGACGGAGGTTGCTGTCTCCCCAGCCAGTGCTTGGGAGCACTCAGCCCCCTGATTCAGTCCTGAGCACCTTACCCAGGGTGTTCCCAGTGGGGCACAGAGCTAGAAGCACAAGATCGACCTCCATGTCCTCAATATGGAAAGGAAAATATGAGGGAATAGCAAGAATGTTAAGGTTCGAAAAATGAGTTCTTGCTGGAGTTACTTTGAAAATGCCACTATGGCATGAATTATTTAAGAAACATGGAGGGCTTAAGAGTTATACAAGTGAAAATCAGTCGTTCGAGCATCTTGTGTCTTTTAAAAAGGGCATTGGAGGAAAGGGGCAGGTTTAAATAAACAGACAAGCAAATAAATAGGAATGTGTTCATTAGTGATTTCACTTCTAAAAGTAGTTATGCCAAGGCTGACCATAGAAAAGAAAATGATGAGTCAGATGTTTTCAAATGTGCTTCAATTTAGATTTTTCTTCTTTCAAGCTAAAAGTAAGTAAATAAAGGGATTTGTCTTGATTTTTCAATAGCGGCATTAGTTATTCTGAGCACTTCTGTCCCACATGAGAGAACTTGAGGGTTCCAGTGACATTCCAAACAGTAAACATATTTTTGCATTTTAACCATAATGGAGACAATATGCTATTCTTAATAAAGAAGTGGTTATTTGGGAGCTAGAAGTACCTCTTTGATTTTAATTATAATTACCAAATGTTTACTTGCTGTAAATAAGAGTCAGTGGGGTTTGGTTGTACATTTCCATATGTGGTTCTTTAAAAACAAAATGTACGAAGCTCTTTGTAAGCTCATGAGACTGCAGATTTGATCCTTTAAGGCCAAAATGTATGTCAGCTCAGTAGCCAGACCAACTTTCTTTAATCATCAAGGTTTTTTTAAGTTCCAGTAAAGAGGATCTTGGGTCAAATCTACCTTTGTTTTGCAGGTCAAGGGTCAGGTTCTGGCTGGAAATTTGAGCCTAGAGCACATGGGTCATGATAGATTTCATGGGACCTAAGAACCTTCTGAAATTCCATGAAATATTTTTGTATATATGCAAATGTTTCAACAATTTTTGTTAGATATTCTTAGAGGTAACTGACTGTCCCCAGAATGTGAAGGAACTGGAACTGTGCTGTTTCTTTGCAACCTGGTCCTCTCTCAGCTTCCCAGGTGTCATCCAAAATGTATCCTTTCCACCTCCCCACAAGGTGCTTGAAGGACGGAAGTGGCACTTTCATGATCAGTTCAATTTCAGGTGAAAAGTCATGCCTTGTTTATGCCATGAATATATGGGTGGGTATACACTGAATTCATTGATGTCCCTGTCTATACTTCAACTCTTTTAAGGTACATCTTGGCAATCATGTGTCCAACTTATTGTTCTGTGATGGCCCTCTTACCTGTAGCCCACAAGGATCTGTTCCTTGGAAAGTTGTATTGTACAGGGAGTGAGATGCGTCTTGCACTCAGTCGCTGCCATTCATTCATTCAGCAGATATTCATTGAACACCTGCTACATATTTGAATGGTTGCTTTAAAGAAGCTATTCTAGTAAAAATTAAAAAAATGTAAGTGGCACTTGATATTTATGTTTTGCAATATTTGTGCTTGTGTTTTGGGGTAGGAATGCATTTTTGGCCAGTTGTTCAGATCTTTAGCTTTTACATTGGTGAAAGTTAATTCATTGTTTACTTTCAGTTGCTTGACTCTAGATAGAACACATGTTTTATTTGGTAACTCTTTGTATGTTACAGATATTTATTTAAATATAATCTTATATGTCCATATTTAAAAGCACTTTAAATACACAGGAAACTAATTTAAAAGATGAATTTAAAATGAGAGGGTTAGGTACTTTCGAAGCATGTGTTATTTATTTTAGGACTATGACATTCCTATAACTTTGGGATCCGTTTGTATCATAAATTCATGTGGTTGCACCATTTGCATGTATCTTTTATGTGTCTTTTTTGAATTACACATATATTTTCATAATGAGACTTAGTTTTAAATTTTAATTCAACTCAGGAAAATCAGTGGTCTCCCATCTTTTACAGATACACATACGAACACACACACACACACACACACACACACACACACACACAGACATAATTCTTGGATGATAAAACCAACAATTATGTTCAAATGAATACAACAAAAACTTGGCATTCTGTCTCATGACATAGACCCATACTGCACAATGTGGTAGTCACTAGACACTCATGGCTATTTAAAATTAGATTTAAGGTAAAAATGATAGAAATTCAGTTTCCCAACCACATGTGACACTTATTTGTGGTGACGGGCTACCATATTGGATGCTCAAAGAATACAGTTTATGTAACCCACTGCCTATGGCTGTGCATTTAGGAAATTCCCACTATTTCAGTGTTCTAAATAATTCTGTAATGAACAACCTTATATATAAATTTTACACATATTGATTACATCTCCTTTGCGTGCAGTAATTCATTCATCAGTCAGTGAATATTGTGGAGATGCTATTATGTGCCTAGAACTGCTCTGCAGGAATAAATAAAAAATAGCTGCAGATCGCTGGTACCATGAGACTTATGTTCTAGAAAATAAACAATTAACAGAGTAAAAATGAATGAATGATTGAATGAATACATAGTAAATAGTTAATATGTGAATAAATTTGCATCACAAGAGTTCTTATTAGGTATGTATTAGTTGAGCCATTATGAATGTAAACATCTGTTCTCAGTATGACAAACTTTAATTCTGCTGGTTGTACATTTTTTCATATAGGAAGTTTTAACATTGCCTGTTCCAAGTTTAAAATCTCTTCCACTATGGCTTATGTGTTTGTAAGAACTTTAGACCAGGGGTCCCCACCCCAGGACTTCTGACTGGTACTGGTCCATAGCCTGTTAGACACATGGCCGCAATACATGCGGTGGGCAGCAGGCGAGTTCCTTTACTGCCTGAGCTCTGCCTCTGTCAGAACAGCAGCAGCATGAGATTCTCATGGGAGTGGGAACCCTATTATGAACTGCATATGCGAGGGATCTAGGTTGTGTACTCCTTATGAGAACCTAATACCTGGTGTTCTGAGATGGAGCAGTTTCATCCCGAAACCAAACCCCTGCCCCACCTCGTCCATGGAAAAATTGTCTTCCAGGAAACCGACTTCTGGTGTCAAAAAGGTTGGAGACTGCTGCGTTAGACCCAAAGAGCACCAGCTACAAAAGAAAGGGAGATCATGTTAGTTCACTAAAATTTAAAATTTCAATTGTGCAAAGATGCCATTTTAAAAGTGAAGAAAAATCAGGGAACAGGAGAGGATGTTTGCAATGAGTACAACTAATAAAACTTCTCTCACCTAGAAATCATGAAGTAAAAACAGATTATAGTATATATTATATATGTTTTATATATATAAAAGTTTATATATATATAAACTAATGTTCTCTCACCTATAAATATGTATATTACGTATAAACTGATAAAAGTTCTCTCACCTATAAATCTTGAAGCAAAAACAGTTTATATATATATAAACTTTATATATATAATAATGGTCACACATATAGGATATATATATATATATAACTCATATATATGGAAAAGAGATGACATGTGTTTTTAAGCAAGTGTATCTAAATGACAAGTAAACAAGGGAAGAGATGCTCAGCCTCCCTAGTAATCAGAAGAATACAAATTGAATAACCAGGAGGTATAATTGCACAACCATGGGACTGGCAAGATGTTAAAGTCTCACATACCTGAAATGGCCTCACAATATGTTTGGTTTTTTTTTAACTTTTATTTTAAGTTCAGGGGTACATGTGTAGGTTTGTTACATAGGTAAACTTGTGTCACGGGGGTTTGTTGTACAGATTGTTTCATCATCCAGGTATTAAGCCTAGTACCCATTAGTTATTTGTCCTGATGCTCTCCCTCCTCCCACCCTCCATCCTCCAACAGGCCCCAGTGTGTGTTCCCTCTTTGTGTCCGTGTGTTCTCATTTAGCTCTGTTATAAGTGAGAGCATGAGATATTTAGTTTTCTTTTATTGTGTTAGTTTGCTAAGGATAATGGCCTCCAGGTTCATCCCTGTCCCTGAAAAAGGACATGATCTTGTTCTTTTTATGACTGCATAGTATTCCACGGTGTACCATATTTTCTTTATCCAGTCTACCACTGATGAGTTGATTCCCTGTTGTTGCTACTGTAAATAGTGCTGGAATGAACATACATGTGCATCTGTCTTTATAATAGAATGATTTATATTCCTTTGAGTATATACCCAGATACCTCGTAATGGGATTGCTAGGTCTAATAGTATTTCTGTGTGTAGGTCTTTGCAAAATCGCCATATTGTCTTGGCTGAACTCCCACCAACTGAGTATAAGCATTCCTTTTTCTCCACAACCTCACCAGCATCTGTTTTTTGGTTTTTGTTTTTTGAGGTGGAGTCTCTGTCACCCAGGCTATAGTGCAGTGGCACCATCCCTCACCTTCTAGGTTTAAGTAATTCTCATGCCTCAGCCTCCCGAGTAGCTGGGATTGCAGGTGCATATCACCACACCTGGCTATTTTTTGTGATTTTAGTAGAGACGGGGTTTAGCCATATTGCCCAGGCTGGTCTCGAATTCCAGAGCTCAAGTGATCCACCCACTTCGGCTTCCCAAAGTGCTGGGATTACAGGCATGAGTCACTGTGCCTGGCCTATTTTTTCACTTTTTAATAATAGCTATTCTAACTGGCATAAGGTGGTATCTTATTGTGGTTTTGATTTGCATTTCTCTAATGATCAGTGATGTTGAGCTTTTTATTATATGACTGTTGGCTGCATGTATGGCTTCTTTGGAAAAGTGTATGTTCATGTCCTTTGCCCACTTTTTAATGGAGTGGTTTGTTTTTTTCTTGTACATTTGTTTAAGTTCCTTATAGATGCTTGCTGGATATTAGACCTCTGTTGGATGCATATTTCACAAAAATTTTTTCCCATTCTATAGGTTGTCTGTATTTTCTGTTGATAGTTTCTTTTGCTATGCAAAAGCTTTAAGTTTAATTAGATCCCATTTTTCAATTTTTTGTCTTTGTGGCAATTGTTTTTGGCATCATCATGATGAAATATTTGCCAGTTTCTATGTTCAGAATGGTATTGCCTCGGTAGTCTTCCAGAGTTTTATAGTTTTGGGTTTTACATTTAAGTATTTAATCCATCTTGAGTTAATTTTTGTGGGTGGTGTAAGAAAGGGGTACAGTTTCAATCTTCTGCATATGATTAGTCAGTTGTCCCAGCACCATTTATTGAATAGGGAATCCTTTCACCATTGCTTGTTTTTATCAGGTTTGTCGAAGATCAGATAGTTGTAGGCGTGTGGTCTTACTTCAGGGTTTTCTGTGATGTTCCATTGGTCTGTGTGTCTGTTTCTGTACCAGTACCATGCTGTTTTGATTACTGTAGCCCTGTAGTATAGTTGAAGTCAGGTAACATGATGCCTCCAGATTTGTTCTTTTTCCTTAGGATTGCTTTGGCTATTTGGGCTCTTTTTGGGTTTTATATGAATTTTAAAATAGTTATTTCTAGTTTCCTGAAGAATCTCAATGGTAGTTTAATAGGAATAGCATTGAATTTATAAATGGTTTTGGGCAATATGGCCATTTTAATGATATTGATTCTTCCTATTCAGGAGCATGGAATGTTTTTCCATTGGTTTGTGTCATCTCTGATTTCTTTGAGCAGTGTTTTTCAGTTCTTCTTGTAGAGATCATTCACCTTCCTAGTTAGCTGTATTCCTAGGTATTTTATACTTTCTCTGGCAATTGTGAAAGGGAGTTCGTTTGTAATTTGGCTCTTGGCTTGACTGTTGTTGGTGTATAGGAATGCTAGTGATTACTGTACATTGATTTTGTATCTTGAGACTTTGCTGAAGTTGTTTATCAGCTTAAGAAGCTTTTGGCCTGAAACTCTGAGGTTTTCTAGATATAGGATCATGTTGTCTGCAAACGGGGATAGTTTGAATTCCCCTTTTCCTATTTGGGTGCCCTTTATTTCTTTCTGTTGCCTGATTTTCCCAGCCAGAACTCCAAATGAAATGTTGAATAGGAGTGGTGAGAGAGGGCATCCTTGTCTTGTGCCAGTTTTCAGGGGGAATGCTTCCAGCTTTCTCACATATGAAGAAGTGAGAATGACCATACTGCTTTCGGGAATGAAAATGAAAACACCTACTTCAGAACGATACAATTTTTATGAAACTTTTGGAGCAGAAACGGCACTTGCCTGTTATACCTGGAAAGACTAGTGAGTTTTCCCAAGGAGACAGATTTTAGAATATTCATTTCAGCATCATTTATGATAGTAAACAGTTGATAACAACTAATGAGTGTTCATTGATAGGAAAGTAAATAATTAGTTATGGTTTATTCAAAGACATGAATATTAATCAGAGATTGATGACCATGAACTAGATTTATGTGCACCAACATACACAGTTATTCAAAGCATCAAATTTGAGTAAAAATAGCCAATTGCTGGAAACCAGGTAAATGTCAAGATGCCATTTTGTAAAATTAAAGCATAGAGAACAGCCCTGCATTTTGTTTATGATGAGATCCACATACAGTGAATGTGTGGAAAGAGACTGGTTGCTGGTTGCCTCTCTGGAGAGAGGGAGGACAGGTGTGCTCACTCACTGGCGATGCTGCTGGGTGGTGTGTCGTTTTAAAAGATGGTATAGTAAGTTCGAGGTGTTTGTTATATTATTTTTACTGTACTTTTCTGCCTTTTGAATGTTTTCCATTTTATCAACTAGTTGAACTTTTGGTAATCCTATTGTTTTTGTTCTGTTTTTTTCCACATAGATGAACATGTCAATGAATTATGACAAAGTATAATTATAATTTATAATAATTTTCAACATTTATATCCCTAAATGATTTTACTTTTGTATTTATATCTATGTATTTGATCAAGTTAAATTCTGGGAAAGATATTGAATAAAAGTGGTGAGAGTGAGCATCTTTATAGCATCTGATAATAATAGAAGGGATTATCTTATTTATCTTCAGTATGATCTTTGTAGAATTTTATTTACCTTGATGACTCATTGTTTAGGGCCATTGTTGTACAAAATGAGTAGTTTAGTGTCATTTTCTGTGCTGAACAGGAAATAGTCCTTTCTATTTCACTGAAAGAGTTTACACAAGTAATTTCTTTATTCATTTCCATCCTGGATCATTCATGCACAGACACACACATGTACACAGACAGACACAGACAAACATAGACACACACACACACACGCACACACACACACCCCACGGTCTTAGTAGTGGGAAACAGATGACATTGATGAACACGGGTTTCAAAATAGCAAAGCCTGTTAGTTTAGCTAGAAACTCCAAGACTTTAAGTTTTTACCAAATGTTTTTTTTCTTCATTCTCAGTGGGTTTGTGAACTGTTTTCTTCACTGAACCTGGGACCCCATTAATAAGTCATCAGATTTCCTTTACTGTGTTTGCTAGAACTGCCTTTGTTGGACAATATTAGGTTCTCATTTCAGTTAAGGAAAATGGTAAGACATTCCTATTGACTGTATGTCCTTTATTTTGTTTTCTTAAATTCTGTATCTCAGATTTAATCAGCTTATTTTGCTATCCTGCTCGTTGTGTTAAATGCATTATATTGGTCTTGTTCTCATCCCTGACATCTTGGAGACAAATGTAGTGTTTGATCTCACCATATTTGGGATCTATTTATGAAAGAGGTGATCTCTGATACTTCTTTTTAAGAAAGTACAGTTAAAGGAATTAGCAAGTCACATGGTTTTAATGGAACCAACATGAACTAGCTATTTATGAATGTCACTCCATCTGTATCCTCTGCCTTTGTGACTGACAGAAATCCTCTATTCCCCACAGTCCTCTAGGGTCTAGCAATACAGAACTTCATAGCAGGTGAGTAAAAAATGAAATATGCAAGGGAAACTAGCAATGAGCATACCTTGCAAAAGAAGGTTGCTTCTCATACCCTGAGGCGCTCCTGAGTCCACAGAAGCTGCTCTGAACCTGGCAGGCTCTGGAGACTTGGGCTATGAGGATTGGCTCCAAAGTCACCTGCTTTTTGGAATCACCTGCTTGATTCTTAAGATCAAAATGTGCAGTCTGCACGTATTTCAGACCTTCTGATAACACATTCATAGCAGTCCTAATCATGAATACGGAGTGGAATGGAACTTTTTATATAGAACTTCATATTACCTGACAAAAAGTAACACATCCCCGGAGGGTGCACCTTGGGTCCACCTGAAAAGCACAAGGCAGAGGGATCATAAATGAGAACAGGGGAGCTTTAGAGCTTTCTACGGCATCCACTGCTTACTTTGTGAGTTCCTGGCCTCAATTTTACTTTCTATTTTAAAACGTGTTGCTGTTGGTTCTCTCCATGTCCTGAGGTTTGGGGAAGTAAGGACCCTCACTAACCCCACAGCACCTAACTTATTGTTTATGTTCCATAAATAGTGATGGTTTGAGTGCCTGATCAGATAGGCTGGGTACTACATTTGATTAAACAAAGAGTCCTCTTGCTTTTATCCTAAGTACCATCCCAATCACTTCCCGTATGGAAATTGCACATTTAGACTAATTCTGGTCACATCCAATGCATATGTCATTATTTCTAGTTGATTTGCAAGTGAATTTAATTAAATTGGTTATTTGTTTGAAGATTAATTCTGTAAAACATAGTCTTTGTAAATATATTCCAGACCTTCTTTCTCTGCTTGAACATGGTAGCTTTAGTTACTTAAATAACACCTGTCCCCAAAAGCAGTTAATTAGGATTTGTTATCTGTTGGTTTAGTGCTATTTCTTCCTGTTCCATGAGCCACCATAGCCATGCAGCATAAGGACACATTTATATGTGGAAACAATAACCATGGCCTACTACAAGGTTTTCATCATGCTAGGTACTGTTCTTAGCCCTCTGCATATGTTAACCCATTCACTCCTCACAGCAGGCCTGGGAGTCATGGAAAGGGTGACTGATTCATTCAAGGCCACCCAGCTGGCAGGTATTAAAGCTGGAAGCCCATCCTGTGTACCGTGTCCCTGTCTGTGATCTTCATAGTTGCATCAGTCTGCTTCTCGAATCACTCTCTGCTAGATAATGAACTAGTTTTTCCTGCACCTGAAATGTTCATCCTGCCACGCTGCCTGCCAAGGGCCTTGGACTTTGAGGAAAGGTACTATAAATCCCTTGGGTCCCAGGCACTGCTACTGCCCAACAGAGCTCAAATAAAGCATGACGGAGGCCACCCCAAAGAAAGTAGAAGGTTTCGTTCTGTTCTTGAGGATTCACAAAAATAACAACCTAATGTTATATAGGGCTATTACTAAGAGCCAATGAATAAGCATCATCGGAGACCACAAATCATGGCAAATTCAAGAGCACACAGTGTTACATAAAGGTTTCTCTACATTGTAAACAAATTTCCTGGTGGAAATTTGTCATGCACATGTAACAGTCATCACTTTATCACTTAACAAATAGAAATGCTGAAACAGTTAGAAGTGAACTTGCTCATCTCCAGGCCACTCAGACACTGGAATAAATGCACATGGGCTGCAAAGCCCTCATGCCGGCAGCCCAGTTCATGCTGGACTGGAAGGAAAAGTTTCTCCTTTCTCCTCGCTGGGCTCCTTCAAGGCGGGTCTTTTGACATTCAGAAGTTAATTGTAAATTCACTTGATATTATTCAAGAGCCTTTCAAAGCACACATAAATGAACCTCTGGGCAACTCATTAAGACGTTTATCAGAAGTGCTTTCAGTTTCTTTTCAAAGCTAGAGAAATGAATGCAGGATTCAGGAGTTCTCATTAGACTTATCTTTCTTATGTGCTAAAATAACTGCAGAACTTACAGACTCCCTTGGTTATAATAAATTTTCCTGGCCTCCGTTTTAATATCACTAGGGAAAAATGAAGCCTCACTAAACACTGTTTTCAGCCACTTACTTTCTCCAACATCAGTTTGCTTCACAAGATTTGGAAACAGATTGTGGCGACCCCAAAGTTCGAAAAATGAAGTTATGCTCACACAGTTGTAGTTTGAGCTACAAATAAAATGCACTGTAGGCCAGTGGCTGCCTTAGCACAGAGTCCGGGGGGCATGTGGCCATATAACAACATAGACCAGTATCTGCCAAACGTGTTCGTGGACCTGTCTTTGAGGACACCTCTACAGGCAAAGAGCCTTGTGTCCAGATGGTTTGGGGAGATGGCCACATACCGTCTGCTCCCCTAAGAAACCCCATTGCCAAATGACGATTAACAGTTCTTAGAATGCCTAAGCCCTGAGTCCTGAGCAATCCAGCTTTTCCCAAATATTTTTGACTGTGGAAACTTTTTCCATTTAACATCGACTAGCATCCCCAGTTCTCAGAAACCTGCTTTGAGAAACCTAACTTAGCTTTTTCCAAATGAAAGAAAAAGTAAATCTGGTCTTATGTTCATATTAATCAGCAAAACATACTTTGCAGAAGGATTTCTCTCTTGCAGGAAGGGAAATGACCACACAAGTGTTTATCAGGGAAGGAGAACTTGGGTTCAGCAAGGAATTACACCAAGGTGGTCAGTGCATTCTAAAGGCAGCCATCAAATAGTTATGTGTGAAGATGCCTTCCCGTCAACATTAAGAGAAAGGAACACTGGGCTGGGCGCAGTGACTCACACCTGTAATCCCAACACTGGGAGGCCAAGGCAGAAGGATCACTTGAGCTCAGGAGTTTGAGACTAGTCTCAGCAACATAATGAGACCCTGTCTCTACAAAAATAAAAAATAAAAAAAATTAGTCAGGCATGGTGGTGCATGTCTGTAGTCCCAGCTACTCGGGAGGCCAAGGTGGGAGGATCACTTGAGCCCAGGAGTTTGAGTCTCTAGTGAGCTATGATTGAGCCACTGGACTCCAGCCAGGGTGGCAGAGCAAAGACCCTGCCTCTAAAAACAGAAAGAGAGAGAGAGAGAGAGAGAGACAGAGAGAGAGAGAGAGAGAAAGGGACATTGTTCTTACGAGTAACAGACTCAGAACACCCCCAAACTCTGTTTCTTCTTACTACGTGTGTTTGCAGAAATAAGCCCCACTTTCTAGATGCAAACTTCACGGCAGCCAGGAGGCTTGGTGTCATGGGATGCCATGGGATTGAGCGGCCAGTTCTCCCTAGGTCAGATACTAAATGTGTCAGGTTATGGGACCTCAGATTCCTCAGTGGCAACAAACAAACAAACGAAGCAAAAACAGAATTAGTAACTCCATGGTTGTCCACATGTTCTGACATTTTGCCAGTCAAGTGGCAAAGTAGCATTTGGAACTTTCCAAGCATCATAGTGTTTTGGCCTGAGGAGAAATATTAAAATGGCAAAGTAAATAGCAACTTTTCATTACACTTTATTTCAAGTCTGTGTTGACCACTTTCTTTCTTTTTTTTTATTGTACTTTAGGTTCTGGGGTACATGTGCAGATCATGCAGGATTGTTGCATAGGTACACACATAGCAATGTGGTGTGCTGCCTCCATCTCCCTGTCACCTACATCTGGCATTTCTCCCCATGTTATCCCTCCCCGACCTCTCCACACTTTCAAGTGACTTATTTGTAAAATGCATTTTAAGATAATTCTAAGTAGATTATATTAATAATTCATCACTTAACAGACACCTACATTTGTGAGATTCTTTTCAGTCTGTCCGTCGTTGGCATAGTGCTTTCTTAGAGATAATCATGATATAAATATAATTTGTCCTCTACTTTTTGGCCAACAGTTTAGATAAATTTTTCTGTGTCTAAATTATTTATGGCTTACCATTTTACTGCTGCAGGCTTTGATTTTTTAAAGTTTTACTACTGTAGTATCTTTGAACTTAGGGCAGTAGTTGTTGCTGCTTATGTATTTTGAATTAACCCCCTAGAACAAGTAGGATTAGTTTAAAAGACTTCCCTCTGGTTTCTCTTGATCCAAGCAAATAAGCTGAGCTGCAGTGGATTTTAGCATTTGCTTATTTTTTTTCCTAAGGTGAGAAGTTAAAACTGATACTTTAGGAATCTGTGTCCTTTTACTTTAATTACCAATGAGGCTGACATTTTTTTTCAAGGGCTACGTTCTTCTTTATAGTTCATATTGTGTAAACCTCGATCTTCTGGCCTTCCTTCTAGCTGTATAGCTTCCTTTGTTTGTGTGGAGTATAAATTTTTCTTCAGCTTTTCAGCCATGATGTAATGGATTGGGGATGAGTCTAAGTTAACATGGTTGTGTTGAGTTAAGCCTTATTTAAACAGTTCGGAAATTCAAACTCTACCAGTTGTATTTATATCTGATGTTTCTCAATTCCTGCTTTAGTCTTGATTTTCTTGGGCTTCACTGTACAGAAGTACATAACATTTATATAATTGCCTCATTTCTGTCTTTATTCAACACGCATTTTCTTATTTGATCAGCATCTATGAAAGAATTCACTATGTTAGATCACAGAAACACAAAGAAGAATCTAACCTGTACCGATTTATCAAAAAACAATGGACGTACAAAGCTAAGATGCAACAAAGTGCTCTGGCTTCTTCTCTTTCTTTCTTTCTTTCTTTCTTTCTTTCTTTCTTTCTTTCTTTCTTTCTTTCTTTCTTTCTTTCTTCCTCTTTCTTTCTTTCTCTCTCTCTTTCTCTCAGACATCTTCCATCTTTAACTTCCAAAATAAAAACAGAAAATCTTAGATCAAGGCACTGGTTGGTGCCTTGACTTTTTGACCAGAACAGCTGAACTGTATGTTAAATATCATCATGAGAAACTTAAATGGACCAACTAAATTATTTTAATATCCTGTAATTTTGTTGTAAAAAAAAACAGTTGAACAAACTTTTTTTCTTCCACATTTGACGTAGCCACTGCAATTTAAACTTCTGTAACACTAGGCAACACTGAGCAGGCGTTCCCTCTTAATTCAGTATGCTGTGAGAAGGTAATGCAGTGTTTTGCTGCCTCTGAACATGGGTAGGAGTGACTAAAAGTGGACCAGAAATGAGGATGAGATGAAGAAAAAATGCAGAAGAAAAGGAGATAATACATAACTATGTAAACTAAGGAATAGTCAAGGGGCAAAAAAAAAAAAAATACTTGTGTTTGGGAGTAAAAAATAAAACCACAGAGATGTCTAAATATACTTGAATTCCACACCACGAAATTTCACCCTTCTTTCAAGAATGTAGCTTCTAGAAACTTTCTTTCAAGTCGCAATAAATTTATCACAATTCAAATATTGTATTAGTTCAACTTAATTTAATGGGAATAGAACTCTGATGCCATCTATTTGTGTTTTAATTTGTGACATAAAAGGGCACTGACACCTGTCCTTGGCTGTCATCAATGTTCTTTCACTATGAAACCCTAGGCCTTCAGGTTTGCAAGGTTTAGAAACACTCTCCTTGTTAATGCATTGATTGTTGATTCTACCAGAAATAGGCTTTGCTGATATGTTATTAGAGACTTACTATAAAAATTGGAAGCAATAACTTACACTTTGGTAAATATATGCTATGAGAATTTGTTTTTGTAGGGGATCTGTATTAGTCAGGGTTCTCGAGAGAAACAGAGCCAATACATTCTCCAGATAAACAGAAGCAGTATGTATTCTGGATATGTATCAGAAGAGATTTATTGTAAGAACTGGCTCAGGCAGTTATGGAGGCTGAGAAGTTCCATAATCTATCATCTGCAAGCTGGAGAACCAAGAAAGGCAGTGGTCCAATTTGGACCAAAGGCCTGAAAACTAGGAAGATAAGGGTGTTAAGTCTTTTTTGTGTCCAAAAGCCTGAGAAGGAGGAGTGCTGATGTCAAAAGATTAGAGAAGATGGACATTTCTGCTCAAGCAAAGAGAGAATGAATTTGCCTTTCCTTCGCCTTTCTGTTCTGTTTGGACCCTCGATGGATTTGATGATGCCCACTCACATTGATGAGGGTGATCTTCATTACTCAGCCTACTTATTTAAGCATTAATCTCTTCCAAAAACACCTGCATACACACACCCAGAATTAATGTTTTACCAGCTTTCTGGGAGTTCTTTAGTGTGGTCAATTTGGTACATAAACTAATGACAGAATCTGAAGCTCAGGTTTCATCTATGGAGAGTAATTTTACTAACATGTTCTTCACTGTAACTGAAAGAATAACCCTTTCCTGTTGCTTTAATTTTACCCAAAGGGAAGAACATCCCATTTTTTTCATTGATTTCTAAGTTTTCAGGGCAACATCTATACTTTAGGAACTGAGCAAAGGGGTGACTGACTTATGGACCATTGCTTCCCAGCTCAGTGGAAGGGCACGATGTGAAAAAAGTGTATTTCTCACCATCAGGAAAGATGAATATTATAAATAACCTATTTTTTGGTTGGTCTGTATCACTGCCAGTCTCTCCCTTTAAAAGTCTGTCCATGAAAGTCATCCTGGAGCTTCCTCTGGGAGCTGCCGTGCTGAAGCCAGTCCCAGTGTCAGGAACACAGAAGTTCTGAGAGGAGAGGTGAGCCCCAGGAGAAGACACAGAGGAGACACTCTTCCAGAGAAAAATTTATTATGACTCTCACTTAAAAAAGAAAACCAGCAAGTTGAGATAATGTGCATGAAAGAAGATGCAGGAGTTGGAGAATTTCTGACAAAAAAAGTTTTTTAAATATTCAAGAATACCAGAAATTAGAAAAATAACATTAATCTGAAATCACAAACATAGTCCTGAAATAAAATTCTGGTATTAGTTGTAGTTTGAACTTCACATTTAAAAAGTTGTTGTATTATTGTTTAAAAATTTCCGTTCTATTATTTATTATGTCATCTGTTTCCAGAGACCTTCTATCATTCTATTTATGTCAAAAGTGTTTCCTTACATATTGGAGCTTGATTTTAATAACTGTTTTAAAGTCTCTATCTAATGATTTTAACATCTGAGTCACATCAGGATTGGTATCTATTTATTTTACTTTTACTTGTGGATTGTGATTTTTCCTGCCCTTGGAGTGTGCTTTAGTCCATTTTCTGCTGCTGTAATAGAGTACCATGAACTGGGTAATACATAAAGAACAGAAATAAGTTTCTTACAGTTCTGGAGGCTGGAAAGTTCAAGATCAAGGAACCAGCAGATTCATTGTGTGGTGAAGGTCCCATCTCTGCTTCCAAGATGATACTTTGAATACTGTGTCCTCCAGAAAGGCAAAAGTTGGAAGGCCAAAAAGGACAAACTCTCTTCATTAAGCCCTTTTATAAGGGTACCTAATTCCATTTAGGAGGGAGGAGTCCTCATAGCCCAGTCACCTCCTAAAGGCCACATCACTCAATACTGTTGCTTTGGAGATTAAGTTGCAACCTGAATTTTTGGAGGGGACAAAAACATTCGAACCGTAGTAATGTGCTAAGGAATTCTGAATCCATTCTTCAGCATTTGGAGTATTATGTTGTAGAATTCTGGGTCTTGTTTAAATCCTAAGGAGAATATATTGACTGTTTTTTGTTGTTGTTCTAGCAGACAACTGACTAGGTTAGGTTCAGGTGCAATTTTTAAAGTTTTGTTTAGTTTGTTCTTCTGTTAAGAATTGTATTAATTAATGCTGTGGCCTGAACTGTGTCACCCCTCTCAAAGTTGTTTTTTTTTTGTTTTGTTTTTTTTTTAACTTTTAAGTTCATGGGTGTATGTACAAGTTTGTTACTTAGGTAAACATGTGTCATGGGAGTATATTGTGCAAATTATTTCATCAACCAGGTATTAAGCCTAGTACCCATTAGTTATTTTTCCTGATCCTCTACTTCTTCCCACCTCCCACCCTCCAATAGGCCCTAATGTCTAATGTTCCCCTCTGTATGTCCCTGTGTTCTCATCATGTAGCTCCTACTTGTAGGTGAGAACATGCAGTATTCGGTTTTCTGTTCTTGTGTTAGTTTACTAAGGATAATGGCCTCCAGCTTCATCCATGTCCCTGCAAAAGGACATGATATCATTCTTGTGTATGGCTGCATAGTATTCCATGGTGTACATGTACCACATTTTCTTTATCCAGTCTATCATTAATGAACATATAGGTTAAGTCCGTGTCTTGTTCTTGTGAATAGTGCTGCAATAAATATACTCATGCATGTGTCTTTATAATAGAACAGTTTATATTTCTGTGGGTATATACCCAGTAATGGGATTGCTATCCCATCTTCAGGTATTTGAGGAATTGCCACACTGGTCAAACATTGTCTTTCACAATGGTTGAACTAATTTAAACTCCTACCAACAGTGTATAAGCGTTTCTTTTTCTCCACAAACTTGCCAGCATCTGTTACTTTTTTGACTTTTTAGTAGTAGCCATTCTGACTGGTGTTAGATGATTTTTCATTGTTGTTTTGATTTGCATTTTTAAAATAATTAGTGATGTTGAGTTTTTCTTCATGTGATTGTTGGCCACATGTATATCTTCTTTTGAGGAGTGTCTGTTCATGTCCTTTGACCTCTTTTTAACGGTTTTTTTTCCTTGTAAATTTGTTTAAGTTCCTTATAGATGCTGGATATTAGACCTTTGTCAGATGCATAGTTTGCAAAAATTTTCTCACATTCTGTAGGTTGTCTGTTTACTCTGTTGGCAGTTTCTTTTGGAATGCAGAAGCTCTTTAGTTTACTTAGATTGCACTTGTCAATTTTTGCTTTTGTTGCAATTACTTTTGGCAACTTCATCATGAAATCTTTGCCCATGCCTATGTTCTGAACGGTATTGCCTAGGTATTTCAGGGGTTTTATAGTTTAGGGTTTTACATGTAGGTCTTTAATCCATCTTGAGTTAATTTTTGTATATGGTGTAAGGAAGGGGTCTAGTTTCAATCTTTTGTATATGAGTAGCCAATTATCCCCCATAAAGTTTATATGTAGAAGTCCTAACCCCCATCCTCATAATAGGATTATATTTGGAGATTGAGTCTTTACAGAAGTAATTCAAATTAAACAAGGTCTTTAGGGTGGGCTGTAATCTGATATAACTGGCGTCTTTATTTGAAGAGGCAATTAGGACACAGACACACACGGAAGAAAGACCATATGAAGACACCAGAAGAAGACGGCCATCTACAGTCCAAGGAGAGAGGCCCCAGAAGAAACCGACTCTGCCAACACCATGAATGTGTACTTCTAGCCTGGAGAACTGTGAGAAAATAAATTTCTGTGATTTCATCCACTCAGTCTGTGGTACTTTGTTATGACACCACTAGCAAATGAATACAATAAGGTTGAATATCAGTTTGGCCCTTATTTGAAGTAAAGCTTGTTTTCTTTAAAATCCACCTTTTGAAATTAGTGATGTAATATAATAAAGCACACAGTAAAATGCAAACTCATGTTCACATGACGTGTGAGAGAAGGATTGCAGTTTTTTTCTGTGGAGGGTAACTGGAGGGGGTGTCGGGGTATGCGCTCACATATTTTACAGGCATGGATGCCTGGTTCTTGAAAGAGAAACACCGGAGAAAAGATATATATTTGACTACATGATTATTTATATACATTAAAATTATTCTAATCAATAATATAAGCTATATAAAAAAACTGGGAAAACATTTGCATCCTCTGGGATACAGGGTTGACTTTCTTAATGGATAAAGAACTGTTTCCAGAAGAATCCTACAACAAGGTAATAGGGCAAGAGGAAAAAGACAAACCCACAGGCAATGGGCCTGGAGCAACTGGCTCTCTCACACATCCATATAAATACTGTAGCTAACAGATGCAAATATCTTATTCACAATGTGTAAATTAAAGCTTCCTCAGGCAAAATGGTAAAGTCTTCAAATCTATATAATATCTAAAGTTGGTGAGACCCATACAAGTGGATTCTCTCATATACTACCCAATTTAAAGGTCTCTCATATATGACCTTTAAATTAGATCCCAGATTTGGAGGACAATCTAGCAAAACATAGCAACGCTTTTCTTTTTTCTTTTCTTTCTTTAAAATTTTTTTTATTTTTATTTATTTATTTATTTTTAATTGCATTTTAGGTTTTGGGGTACATGTGAAGAACATGCAAGATTGTTGCATAGGTACACACATGGCAGTGTGATTTGCTGCCTTCCTCCCCATCACCTGTATCTGGCATTTCTCCCCATGCTATCTCTCCCCAACTCCCTGCCCCCACTATCCCTCCCTTATCCCTCCACCCCTCGACAGACCCCAGTGTGTGGTGCTCCCCTCCCTGTTTCCATGTGTTCTCATTGTTCAACACCCACCTATGAGTGAGAACATTCGGTGTTTGAGGAGAACATTCTTTGAGTCACCAGGGAAGCCTGTAATCATGTATCCAAGGAAGTTCCAACGAATGCATGCAAAAATTTAGTTTCTAAGAAGGATAATTGGATTAGAACGGCAAAGAGTTGAACGAATTAGGTTTCTGACAGTAGGGAGTAGATTAGATATATTTTGTTACACTAAAATAAAATAATATAAAGACAGTGAAGATCAACAGTGGAGAATATACTTAATTTTATTATTGTGTGAAAAAAACAGGTTTTAAAATGATAACAATACTGCAATTCCATTTATGTAAAGAAAAATGTCTGTGGCAGGGTGTAGTGACTCACTCCTGTAATCCCAGCATTTTGGGAGTCTGAGGCAGAAGGATTGCTTGAGGCCAGGAGTTTGAGACCAGCCTGAAAAACATAGCAAGATTTTGTCTCTATAACAAAAAAAATTAAAAAATATATGTTAAATTAAAAAATAGAAAAATGTCTGCATATGAATATAAGCATTGGAAGGATACACATTGAAATATAGAATCAATTATTTTGGAGTGGTGATATTTTAGGTGATTTTTTTCTTCTTTTGGACTATCTGTTTCCCATGCATTAAAATAAAAAATAATAGTAATAATAAAACTGTTTTAAGAAAACCTCAATTTTAATGTATTTAAATGTAAGAAAGATGTTCAAGAAGCAGAAATGTATGCTTGCTTAGACTTCATAAAGGTGAATGATTTAGAATTTGGGAAGTGCAGTGCTTTCACATTCACTTATCAGCAGTTTATTCATTCTTGCATTCATTTTTTATTGGTTCATATTTTGTTCTTGTTTTGTTTATTTAACTGAAAATTATCTCTTATTTTAAATATTCTGAAGATTTAGCACTTCCACAGTCCTAAATATTCCACAGTCCTAGATGCTCACTTGCTGTGCATACCTTTGATAAAGCCATTCATTTTCTATTCACACTTTTGGAAAACTGCCAACCTCTACCTATCTAATTATGGATCAGTTTTTAAAAGTCACTTAAACTGTATTTTTATATTCAGATATGTACCATAGACCAACCTTAACAAAATGTTCTAACACCAATGCTAAAAAAAAAAAAAACCTATAATTTACTTAAATAACCAAGTTTGTGAGAAAACAAAATCCGCATTTTCAAAATGAATTACCTCTAACATAATATTGTTGTTTTTCAGTAATTAAGACATACTAAGCCTGTCTATGAATGTGTGTGTGTATGTGTGAGTGTGTGTATGTCTGTGTGTTTTTGGCAACTGGAGGTACTTTTTTTCTATTTTCTAAAACAACAAGGAAGTACTGTTTAGACTGAAATATTTTGAAATTGGTGCTCTGGCTGGGTATGGTGTTCTGGGTTGTAGACTTCTCTACCAGAAATCTGTGTGTTTGGGCATCCTCCGCCTTCCCTTCTCCTGGCCCCCATTAGGACGGAGTCGAAATGTTTTCTTTCTGGCTCACTGTGCTGCACACAGGCCCTCCCAGGAGGCGGGTGGCAGTAACAGAGCTGTCACAGGGCTGCCACAGATGGTTCTGTGCTAAAGCTTCAGCTTCAGTTTATGACTCCTTGGGGGAGGGATGGGGTTGGCTGGAAAGTGTATTCATGTACACTCCAGAGATACCCCAGTGGGTGAGCAGGCAAGGGCAAGCCTGTTAATTACAGATGACAAATGCTTCCCATTCCTCTCTGTTGCATCTGTGTTTTTCAGGTTGGCATTTGAAGTAGACAGGACAGTGACATGCTAGATGTTTTAGGTGAAACAGGCTTAAACAAACTAAGGCAACTTTTCATGATACCTTCTGTAAAAGCTGGTATTATAATCCAAGAATTGTAAGCACTCTTGGGTAAATAATAACAGTGGACCCTTTGAAAGTCCTTGCTGTGTGCCAGACACTATACAAGGCAATATTATTCAACATATTATTTTGTTTTAAGTGAACCAAACTGTACTATTTTTTCTTTGCAGAATATGGAGCTTAGGCTCAGATAATTTAAATAACATGCTTAAAGGTCACACAGCTTGTAAATGAAGATAGAAAATGAACCATTTTACCCACATCTCCCTTCCCTACCAACACCACCATTAAGAGATTTCCTAACTAGAAATTTATTCTAAGCACATCCCCAAACATTAAACAGAACTTGCTTAATAAGTAAAGCTAGCAACCTATTTAAAATTGGCAGACTATTTTAAAGAAAATATATGTGCAAGCCTGGTTTTCCTGAATAGACTTGTCTTCACTGAAAAGATAACTGTTTTATATCATAGCATTGGTTAATTTATATATTAATTAAGTAGTCCCAACATCTCAAGATACTTGATTCCTTCTTCATTGATTTGCCCTGAATATGATTCTGTTTTCCTTTAGTTTGTGATAGGAAGATTGTTAGTTTTTCTCTATTTTTTTCATAGACTATTGGATATTCCAAACATTAATCAGTCTCTGCTACCAAGAGAAATGTGGTTGTTAAAGTATTCCAGGGTGGGCAGGGAAAGCCTTTTAAAGAGGTGACATCTTAGTCAGACTGCAGGATCAAAAAGAGCTTTTCGATTTTCATTTCATATCAGATACATTACCAAAACAAAATAAGATAGTCTTAAAGCAGATGCATGAAGCTGTTCTGTGGTCTATAGAGGACTTTAAACTGAATTAATTAATTTATAATGTACTAAAAACAATACTATCCACCGAATTTGCAATTTACATATGTATATGGGATTTTGATACTCCTATAGCTAGGCTAGAGATGTATTTTAAAAGGCAAGGGTGTGTATGATTTGCACTCAAGGAATAAAGTGATAGTGAACTTGGCACAGGGTGAAGCCAACAGCTGGGAGAAGCGGTAAGCCTGGCTCCAGTCATGAGTCCAAGAACAGCTGATGAAACTTAGGAGAAGACTGTCTCATGACATTATAAACACCCTCTATGTGTGCTGTGTTCCCCTAGACTACTTTCTTAGAATTACCAGTGTTAATAATAGTAATAATAATAAATCAATTACAACAAAACTTAGAAAATTCAAGGCCATAGTTTGCCTCTGAAACAGGAGAAAAGGTGAAATTTTGAGTTTGTTACTTGATTCCCATGGACCAGTGAAAAGAAAAATGTTTGCTTAAAAGCACTTACAGTTTGATTGCTGAGGAGAGTGAAAGGAAAGCCAAATTCTGGGGCCCATCATGAAGCGAAATGGGCAAGAGAGAAGGACAAGAGATGCTCCCAGCTCCTGGCTTGGTCTTAACCCTGTGACTGTTATAGTTAAGGCAGGAGGGCTGGTGGGAACACACTTACCTATGTCTCTCATAGGCACCATCCTTAGTTCTCAGAAAAGACATCACATTTTCAGCAGAGCTCCCTTCAGCTATCTCGAATAAAAGCCAACAGGCTGAAGGCTCCTTGCTGTGTATCTTCTGCAACCCTGCAAAATTTATATGAATATAAGATTCATTATTGAAAGATACATGGAAGGAGAAGGCTTTTAATGTGGATCACTTGTTGTTTTGCTTCTTGGCATGTAATACATCTGAGAGCACTTTGAGAATTTCCAGCCAGAGGAGGCCTTCTGAAGTGGTAACTTTGCATTGATATGGTGCCAGTGGTCAAATTGGAACAGAAGTCTTGAGTGTGTTTCCAGTGCTTTTTTGTTGAGAAAGTTATATAAATACAGCACGGAGGTTTCCCCCGTGTAAATACTTAGCTCTTTATTCTCACTGTTTCCATACCCTGAAATATCTTTCACACCTTCCTATTTGCTGCCTAGGTATTTTTAAAAGAGAAAATATTCTTTTTAGCAAGTTTCTTGTTTGTTGATGTATTTTGCATTTTGTTGTGGTGGTGGCAGTTTAGGTATTTTTGCAATAAATTTTTGTTTGTTTATCTGATTTCTGTGAAGAAAGAAAATATTTTGGGATTGTGAGCGTCTCATTTTAGAAGCTTACTTTTACCTAACTCCAAAGTATGAGCTCTCTTAAACTTAGGAGACTCCTCTGTATTTCCAGTTTTCATATTTGAACAGTCCATGTGCCAGCCCAGTGCCTGACAACCCCCACTCCCATTCCTGATGCTCCGTCATGCTCCCAACAGAGTAAGTCCCTTGCAAACTGGTGGTGGGAGGTCTTTCATGGTATAGCACACAACCACTCTGAGTCCAAATATGGTTCATCCTGGTTGGCTAGTTTGAGTAATGGGAACCCAGACAGTGTGCTGGGTTAGGACTAGGGCAACCAAGGAAGGACTCCACAGAAGCCACTCAGACATATCCCCTATCGAATTGAGAAAGTCATGTCTTTTAATATAAAAATATTATCTTGGAATGATAGATCTTAGGAAAGTCATTTAGTCTCTATGTCTCAGTATGCTCATTTTTCCATTGTGGTAATATAGTTTCACTTCCCTCAAGCCAATCATTCTGTACATAACAATACATATCCTGGATGAAATATAAAAACTGCCTGAAGGCACTGGAAAGTGACCCAAAAGAAACAGAGCTAGATAGGAGTCAACACTTAGAGGAGTTGAACAGCAAGCACCTGGATGACTTTTCTCTTTTTATAGATTTTGGCCTTAGGGGAAACCCCACTCAGTGCCAGGAGGGATGGATAAAATTTTAAAAAAGAAACCTATGTTTTCCCTGGATTACACTACTGGAAGAAAGAGTTCAACATCACTACAGTAGTTGAACATGAGGGAAAATCCTAAAAAGAAGAGATTCACAGAGAGAAAGAGAACAGCCAATACTTAATATAAACTCCCACACCTGAGACTGACTGATGAAATAAGCATGATCCAGCCAGCATCCCAGGAGCACAGAGAAGAGGATCAAAGAACGGAATGGAGATTTCAGCTGCTGCCCATTGTGGAAGAGACCAGGTTTGGAGTTTGACCCCTGCTAAAATGAAACAAAACAATCAATATTCTCCAGAGGAATGTCACAGAATGTAAGGTCTCTATAACATGGCATTCATACTGCTTAGGATACACTTCCAAATTAAAAGAAATAGAAAGAAATAGAAAGAAATAGAAGGAAACAAGAAAAAAATGACCATGTTCAAAAAGACACAATCAGTGGAAACCAATGGGGCCATTATACAGAACCTACAATCAGCATGGAAGAATTTTAAAGTGGCTGTAACTCTCACAGTATCAAAGAAATGGAATCAACCTAGGTGGCCATCAGCAGTGGATTGGACAAGGAAAATGTGGTATATATACAGCATGTAATATCACAGAGCCATAAGCAAGAACAAAATCATGTGTTTTGCAGCAACGTGCATGCAGCTGGAGGCCATGATCCTAGGTGAATTGACACAGAAACAGAAAAGCAAATACCAAACATTCTCAGAAACAAGTGGGAGCTAAACATTGGGTATTCATTGACATAAAGACACTAGGGGCTACTAGAAGGGGAAAGGAGGCGGACACATGTTGAAAAACAAACTATGGGTATTATGCTCAGTACCTGGGTGATGGGATCAATTGTACCCAAACTTCAGCATCTTGCAATATACCCATGTAACAAACCTGTACGTTATGCATTGAATCTAAAATAAAGTTAAAATTACTTTTTAAGAAAGATATAATCACTCTAAAAATGTAAAGTGATTATAATTAAGTTTTTAAAAAGGAAGCAAAAGAAAGTATGCTTGGAGTGAACAATAAGACGTAAAATTTAACAGAGAAATAGAAACTATAAGAAGGAACCAGATTAAAATTCTAGAACTGGAAATCTAAATTTAGAATGTTAATGTATTAATGAGTGAGATTAACAACATATTGGAGATGTCAGAAGAATGACATTGTACATGAGTGGGACCATTAGAAATTATCTAATCTGAAGAACAGTGAAAAAAAACTGATTTTTTTAGATAGCAAAGGCTCAGTAATCTGTGTGACAAAAGGTCTAACATATTTGTGACTGAGTCACAGAAAGGGGGTGAGAGAGGATGGAGAAGAAAATATATTTGGAGAAATAATGGATAAATGTATCAAAAATGTGGGGGCAAATACAAATACAGATTCAAGAAGTTTGGTAAACTTCTGGCAAACTGAATACAAAGAACACCTCTCCCAGACATGCCATGGTCAAATTGATGCAAAGCAAGATAAAATCTTGAAGATAGTCAGAGAAAAATGACATATCAAAGAGAAACAATATGAATGACTGTTGACACTTCATCAAAATCAATGGAGGCCACAATAGAGTAGGATAACATTGTTAAAATGCTAAAAGAAAACAAACGTGTTAGATCACAGCTCTATATTCAGTGAAAATATACTTCAAGAATTAAGACAAAATGAAGGCATTTTCAATAAACAGTAACTAAGACCATTATTCACCAACAGACGTGAACTGTGAAAGAAAGTAGAAGAACTACTTCAGACTGAGTTGAAATGATAGAAAGTTGGATTGCCAGGAGGAAGAACAAGCTTTGAAAATTGTAAAATGTTTGTAAATATTTTTTAAAAATCTGTTTTATCTTAATTAAAAAAAAACACATATGGACGTTTAAGATGGATACAATCAGTGTGGCAATTCCTCAAGGACCTAGAAATAGAAATTCCATTTGACCCAGCAATCCTGTTACTGGGTATATTTCCAAGGGATTATAAATCGTTCTATTATAATAGAACACATGCACACAAACATTCATTGCGGCACTATTTACAATAGCAAAGACTTGGAACCAACCCAAATGCCCATCGATGATAGACTGGACAGGGAAAATGTGGCCAAATACACCATGGAATACTATGCAGCCATAAAAAACGATGAGTTTGTGTCCTTTGTAGGGACATGGATGAACCTGGAAACCATCATTCTCAGCAAACTGACACAAGAAGAGAAAATCAAACACCACATGTTCTCACTCATAGGCAGGTGTTGAACAATGAGAACACATGGACACAGGGAGGGGAGCATCACACACTGGAGTCTGTCTGGGGGAACTAGGGAACTAGGGGAGGGACAATGGAGAGTGGGGAGTTGGGGAGAGATAACATGGGGAGAAATGCCAGATATAGGTGATGGGGAGGAAGGCAGCAAATCACACTGCTATGTGTGTACCTATGCAACAATCTTACATGTTCTTCACATGTACCCCAAAACCTAAAATATAATTATATATATATATATATGATCAATATGATAACATCATATTGAGGAATTTGTAATATTTTCATTGTAATACATATGGCAGGGATAGTATATAGTGTATACACACATTCACACACATATATTCCATATATAGCATATAGTAGAATTGGAATGAACACGTATAGTTCTAGGATTCTCATATTAGGTGCACAATATTAATTTTAAATCAACTTTAATCACTATAGCAATCACTTGAGTAGTAATGCAAAGAGGTATAGCTACAAATCCAACTGATTAATTGAAATGGGGTTAAAAAGAGTAACTTACCAAAGGAAAGAGGAAGGTAGAAAAAGGAATGTAAGCATATAAGATGAACATAAAATAACTAATAAAACAGTAGCCCTAAATCTAACCATGCGAATAATTATGTTAAATGTGAGTGGACTAAAAACACTAAGAGACTGGTATTATCAATGTAGGTAAAAAGCAAGACCAAGTTGTATGTGGTTTTATGGGATGCACTTTAAGTGTAGAGACATGGGTTACAGATAAAAGGCAGCAAAAGATAACCAGGGAAACAGGCACTGGAAGGTCAGTGGCCATGTTAACATTATTCAGAGTAGGTTTCATGACAGATCATTATCAGACATTTTATGATGATATTATGCTACATTCATTAGGAGGCCATAACAGTCATGAGCATGTATGGGCTTAAAATACATACCTGAAAAAACAACTGTTAAAAAGAGTAAGAGACAAATGTCTTAAAATGAACCAGTGGTACTTAAGGAGCAAAATAACACAACTCTTACACAAACCATTTCAAAAATTAAACAGGAAAGAACTCTTGTCGACTCATTTTATGAGGCCAGCATAACCTAGATACCAAAACCTAATAAAGATAGTAGAAAAGAAAATGACTGACCTATATTCCTAATGAATTTCTACACAAAATTCTTACTAAAATCTTAGCAAATAAAATCCACCAATATATACAAAACATAATATATCTTGACCATACTGAGTTTATCCTAAGATTAGTTTAACACATTTACAGAATAAAGGAGAAAATCTATATGAAGATTACAATAAGTGGGAGAATTAGATGGCAAAATTTAACTCCCTTATATGATTAAAACACTCAGTAGATTAGGAGAGAAGGTAGAAATTTCAAACTGAAAAAGAGCATATATGAGAAAAATAAAACTAACATTTTACTGAATGGTCAAATATTAAACACTTTTCCTCTAAAGTCTGGAACAAGGAACTTCTATTTAATATTATACTGCAGGGCATACAAATGAAAAGAGGCCAGAAAAAAATGGCATAAAACATAGAAAGGAAGAAGTAAAACTGTCTTTTTCATAGAGGATCAATTTCACCATCATTAACTATATTTAGAAGTCTTGCATCACAATAAATAGCTGCTTTTTAAAATTTTAGGACCTGGGTCTCCTCTGAGAATATGTTCACATTCATTTTCTACATGGCAGTTTCAATTTTTTTTAAATTCTTCTATGACTTGGTCCATATACACGAAGATGAGCATTCCCTTTTAAATTCTCCCATCTCCTGTGCCATGCTTCTGTGACGTTTTGTGTATGTGGAAATCCATTCCATATGCGTTCATCTCCAGACCACAAATTTAGTGGAAACAAACATGGTGATAGAATAGCGACATCCTTGCGTGTCCTTTTATCCTAGCAGGCACATGATTATTTTCAATCTAGTCAGTAACTTCACTGACTTCTTCAGGCAAATATGGTTTTAATTCATTAAAAACTCCTGGAATGTCATCAACTGGAAGGAATGTTAATGCAAGCAAATGACACATTTTCAAACTGAAGTTTTCATAGTTGCTATATTTCATAGCCAATCTACAAATCTGAATTTTCTCTCAAATGCAAATAAAGACAGTAAAAAGTTAATAGTTCCACCTAACATGATGCAGCTAACATGATATACTTATCCTGCATACAACCAAAAATATGCTAATCTCTTCCTCAGAATTCAGCTTTCAGGATTTCAACATTTAGGATTAAGGCATTCAAGTTTGTGTCTTTCAGGATTATTTTCCAAACCCATTGGCTTGCATACCAGAACATTGCTAAGAGTAGCTTTTAGGTGTTCTTACCACCAACAACAAAAGGTAATTATGTGAAGTGATGGCAATGTTAACTTACTCAACTGCAGTCATTTTGCGATTTGTGTGTACGCGGTGAAACAACATGCTGTACTTCTTAAATATAGTCAATTTCCTGAAAAGAGTTAATACATGTAACTGCATGCACAATTTTACCTCAAAAATGAATCACAACCAAATTTTCAACTCACTCAGTGACATGCACGCTGAAGTGTGAAGGGGTCATGTGTCCTGATCTCTGCAAGTTACTTTGAAATACACTAAAAAATAAGATGGATCAAGAGACAGAGAAGTAAGTAGAGGGAGAGATACATGATATAGCAAATGTAACAAAAAATGTTCATTGTCAACCTCTGGGCGTTCACCATTCAATTCTTGTTAATATGTTGGAACATTTTCAGAATAAAATATTGGGGAGAAATTAGCAAAATATTCAATAGTAGTTAAGAAAGTTAAATAAAATGTGAGTAATAGTAATGAAATGTGGGAACTGCTCTCATGGGTCTTATGAGAATTGAATAAAGTAGTACAGGAAAACCCGTCAGAAGTGCCCCCCGCCCACCAGAAGTGCTCTTCCCCACTCATGCTCATTGTCAGGATTCTTAGCGCATCGGTGCCCACCATTATGGGTCAGGTCCACAGCCACGGCAGGAAATGGGAAAGTGGAGGGTGAAACCAGGGCAGCTCTGATTCTTGAATCACTGTCCTTGGCACTTCATCTCTTTAGCCTCCAGCCAACCCTACAAAATGGATGATGTCCCTGTTTTTACCTGAAGGCTCTAAAAAACCATGCAGCTTGACTGCAAATTATGCAGCTTGTCTAGTAAAAAGGAGAACCCGAGTTCTTTCCAGGACTTTCTACTTGCCCTCTTCCACAGATATGTTGTAAAACATTCAATCCTCCCGACTCACCCTAAGAGAAGTTATCCTAACATAATGGATCAAAAATATATTATTGCTGAACCCCAATTATGTGGATGTGTTCCTTTATTTTATCACGTAGGGAAAAAAGGGTCGAGTGATTAAGGGAAAGTGATGTACTGTTGGGTAATTAAGTAATGCAAAATTGACTTTTTTTCATCTTTTTTTGAGACGGAGTCTCACTCTTTTGCCCAGGAGGAAGTGCAGTGATGCGATCTTGGCTCTCTGCAGCCTCCACCTTCTGGGTTCAAGAAACTCTTTTGCCTCAGCCTCCTGAGTAGCTGGGATTACAGGTGCCTGCCACCATACCTCACTACTTTTTTGTGTATTTTTAGTAGAGATGGGGTTTCACCATGTTGGACAGGCTGGACTCGAACTCACTCCTGACCTGAAATGATCTGCCTCGGCCTCCCAAAGTGCTGCTATTATAGGCTTGGGCCACCATGCTCAGCATCTCAAAAAACAAAAATAATGACAGGAATCTGCAGTGCCGTGCATCTCAGGGGATGCCTCCAGGTAGCTCACCAGCTGGCTTTCGTTTGCCCAGACATACCAATGATACACTCATGCAAGAGTGACTGAGAAGGGCCTGCAGCCTGGTGGTGGTGTAAACGTGTGGACTGTGGTAGGTGAGCCATAAAGAGTCCTCTTTAATTTACTTCAAAGGGCAAGTGAAGGTCATTTGAACTGAGCTCATATATAAATTCTATGTCTGTGTCCATGTTTATATCCATAGCCACATCTCCGTCTATCTCTGCAGAGCTCTGTTTGTAGATGCAGTATCATCTAATTTATCTCTCTGTAGAGATAGTATTTATGTCTGTACATAAGCACACACATATAAAGATAGATAGACAAAGGCGTAGATATAGACGTTATAGATCTTTTAATCCCCTGGCTTACAGGTCAACAGTTTGAGGCTCAAATTTGAAGACAGTATCTAGAGTTATAGACCCAATGACAGGGGAAGTCAGGGTCCAAAGTCTTTCCTGCCCAGGCCCAAAGTGCTGGCTTTCAGCTGCACCATGCCATCATTCACAGGACTAACTTCAACTCATCCCTTGGGCTTAACTCAGGGATCACCTGCTCCAGGAAGTCCCCACTCACCCTGCTTCCTTCCCCAGTTGGAGTCCCTCCTCCCAGGCAATCCCTCGGGAATCTTTGTCTAATGGTTGTCCAGCAGCACTAACCAGTGTCGTGAGTTTGATCTATTTATGTGGCATCTTCCCCCATTGCGAGATGCTTGATGACACATAATGTTTTCTTTCATTTCAATTTTATTTTTACTTTAAGCCAAAGCATTGACATCTATTATAAAAATTGTACATGTTTGTAGTAAAAAAAAAAAAAATTAAAAACAGAGTCTTCCTTCTCACAGACCAGCCTCCCCCGAGTTCCACAGCTGGTGGGCTCCTGTACTTTCTAGGGAATGGGCGGGATTTATGTTAGCATTCCTTGAATCTTACGTAGGGCCAGGTGCCTGGAATGTGGTAGCAGATTAAAACCTGCCTAGATTACTTCACAGATGAAGCCTTTCATCTTAAATTAAGAATAGTTATATTCAGAATGAAAGCAATCAATTTAGAAAATGATTCCTATTTATGTTATGGACAAGTTAGGGAGAGATTTGGAGAAGAGCAAATAAAAGAGAATAGAAACACAGGGTTGTAGAAGAGGTTATGGAGACTTTGAGAAGATCCATTCGATTAGGGGTGAGTGGCCAGAAGTCTAGGACTGCTGATGTCTCTTCTCTTACTTTCCCATTAAAATGACCGGGTCAGGCCAGCAGTCTTCTTAAAATTATTGTGTCAATACTAGCTAATAAATTGGTCAAGAGAAAGAAAAACAGCTGTAAGTATAAGACAGTTTAAATTTATTATTACTACTATTATAATCTCTGTTATTGTTATTGCAAATAACATGTTGATATGAGAAAAACCCAAGAAGATTAAGAAAAGTAATTACAAGCAATGTAAGAGGCTGATAATCTTTCCCTATTTCAGTAATATGGTTATAAAAATGTCATAAAGGAAAGGATTCTATCAAGAATATTTTTTAAATGCAATGTTTTGGAAAAATTAAGAAAAATAGAAAACATGTACAAGAAAACTAAAATTCTTTCTTAAAACACATAAAAAATCCATATAAATGGACAGTGTGGACATACCATGTTATTGGGTGGAAATAGTACATATTACAACAAGGTCAGTCTTTGCCAGATTTATTTATAATGGTAAAAATACTAATCAGCAGACCAATGGGCCTTTTTTGATAATTGGAGAAAATAATACTGTATTTTATTTTTTAAAGTAAACCAGAAATGGTACCTAAAAAAATGCACCATCAGTTATGGGTTAAGCATCAGTGGATAGATAAATGGAAGGTTGCCATTGATGGCAAGCTTTTTCTGTAAAGGCCCAGACAATACTTACATTCTCGGCTTCATGGGCCAAACTACTCATCTCTGTTGTTTTAGCACAAATGCAGCCATAGACAACATGTAAATGAGCATGGATCTGTTCCAGTGAAACTTTATTTATGTACACTGAAATTTGAAATTTATGTAATTTTCATGTGTCACGAAACATTATGTTGCTTGAAAATTTTATTTTAATCATTTAAAAATGTAGAAATCATTCTTAGCTCTTGGGCTGTACAAAAACAAGCTGCAGGACTGATTTGGCCTCTAGTTTGTAGTTTGCCAATCCCTGGAATAGATCAAAGAGCAAAGAAACAGATAATAGAACACATAAGTAAGGAAGATATTGTAAAGGAGGAAAATAAAAGTTGTCCAACAAACAGGTGCTAAGAGTTGGCTCCTTCACTGAGGGAAAAAATTATATTGAATCTTCACTATCCAATAGCTAAAATGATTTCCAAATGAAGAGTTAAGTGTAAAAAACTAAAGTGATTAAAATTAAGAGGGAAATGCAGCAGGTAAAACTAGCCGATTTGCAAGGCACTGTAATGGTCCTTAATAATGGCCACTTGATAATTATACAATAAGCTTGACCTTTACAGAAATCAATAGCATTAAATTGCCTTATTCACCCCAATTTATTTTCTAAAGGATTTGCTATTGTCTGATTTTTTTTTTTTTGAGATGGGCTGGAGTGCAGTGGCACGGTCTCAGCTTACTGCAATCTCCGCCTCCTGTGTTCAAGCAGTTCTCCTGCCTCAGCCTCCCAAGTAGCTGGGATTACAGGCACCTGTCACTACACTGAGCTAACTTTGTGTGTGTATTTTTAGTTGAGATGAGGTTTCACCATGTTGGTCAGGCTGGTCTCAAACTCCTGACCTTGAGATTCCCCTGCCTCAGCCTCGCAAAGTGCTGGGATTACAGTCATGAGCCACCGAGCCTGAGCTATTGTCTGATTTTTTTCAGACTTTAGTAAAACACTAGGGAAAACAGATGAAAAACATACACTGTAACCAATAGAAAATTATTCCAATTTTGTTTTTACAAAATATATATAGACAAAGAAAAAAAGACTGGAAAGAAGCAATGTGCACTGGCAAAAAAAAAAAAAAAAAAAAGGAAAATACATACCTGTGAATATCTAATTTTGTAGTGAGTAAGACATTTCTAAGTCCAAAAGGGACTCTCTCTGGGCCTTAAATTCTGCCTCCGTTCTTGAGTGTTCCCTCCTGTTGGTCCACCAAAGTTCAAGCGTCTGTGAAGGGTTTCCCTCTCGCTCCTCCAGGGCACAGAGATGGGCTATTGGCGTGACCAATGATGTGACGCCCAGGAGCTCACAGCACTTTTCATTATTTGTGCATCCAGAGGAAACACTACTAAATCCCCTTTCTCCTCTTCCAGATACATTAAAGCCATCCAATGAAGTAAAGTCTGGGTTATGCATGGTTAAAGGGGTCCTTTCACAGCTGATTCTAGAAGGCCTCTTTGTCATGGAACAGTTTCATCCTTACCTATTTAGGTGTCAGCCACAGGTGGCTCACAAGTGTGTGGCCAATACTGGTAGGTCTGGCTGCTGGAGAAACCCAAATCCCATGGCCAAGCAAGTACTTAGACTCTGCTAAAACCAAAATCAAAGCCGACAAGGGCTATTGGAAATGGGGTAAAATAAAATGAGTCACTTGGGGAGTCACTACCCTTCAACTAAGTGCAAAGGACAGAAAGGAGTAATAACGTAAAGAGAAGTGTAAGAAAGCTGAATTTAGGGCAGTTGCAAAAGAACATAGAATATGGGGATTATTAATTGATATTGTAAATCTTTTAGTTTCGCATTTAATTTCTTTTACTCAGATAATGATAGAAGCTTCTCTTGACAGATGTAACAGAGAACAGAATAAATTGGAGACATACTGCTGCAAAATTAGATTACATTTAAATGCTGGCTATTCTTTTTAAACTTCTGTTTTTAAAAATAGTTTTATAATCATGTAAGTCATTCTAGGATCCTTATGTTCTCTTTATCCAAAGCCATATTTAAATAATCAAGACTTTTGTGCTTGTTTGGATTTAGGGGAAAAAATAAGTGGTTCACTTGTGACCATGTTAAAAAAAAAGGAAAATTTTTCTCTCTGTAGATAATTTAATAGTTTGTGTGTTGCCTGTGCTTTTGTCATCAGAAAAGGCGAAATATACAAAACTATTTGACAAGACCATACTATAGTTTCATAATACTACCAAAAGTAATGGGCATTATGGTGTGGACAAATGAATCTATAATGTAAATATGGTTACGTTTAATATATAGAGAAGAGGGTCCAGTATGTTATTGCTTCTAGGCATTTCAAAAGTTTGTTATTAATTTATCTTAACCATTGATATAGTCAAGACTCTTATTATTTATATCTGTAATTGGTTTTTAAAATAGCATTAGAAAAATAAATAACATTCAAATGGAAAAAAGTGGCTATTTTTCAAATCTGTTGTCTGTTTTATATTTTAAAGGTAATTCAGTTTGATCATGATTTCATACATATCTTCAAAATTATAGTAGGTAAATTTTGAAATAATTTTGTTTTTAGCTTTTGAAATTGCTCACGTGATTACTGGTGACATTGTTGAAGAGTTTATGGATTTATACTTAATTCAACTGACAGCATCTAAAGCAGTGCAGTTTACATTTTACATTTTTTAAGGGAAAGTCAAATATTTGTGAGTTGGTATACCTGTGTCAGAAAACTCAGGCAGAACCTTTTTTTTGTTGTTGGCTTTTTATGCAATGAAGCTCGTTTATAACTTACTCCTCCCGATGTGATACTCTTGCAACGTTCGGATAACACCACCCTTTCATTATAGGTTCTGTAAGAAAGTTAAAAGAAAATAATGATCACATTTATGGTACTGCACATGAACAGGACAGTTGATATGAATGTACAGTCAGGAAACCTAAGTTGTAACCTCCCTTCCACAGGCTACTTACCATGAATGAGTCCTCTGAGGTCTTTTATTTTAATTTGATCATTTGCAAACTAGGTCTAATATTTTGTATCTGTTATCTGTCTACCTCAAATTACTAAAAATACTAATTTTGATCATGTTGATGGTTATACAGCAACTGTATAAGTCTCCATCCTTTCTATAATACTCTCCCTAGGGCTAGAGAATTAGAAGGAAAAGTGGGGCACTAGGTCTCAGCCATGAGCTCTTAAACCAGGAGAGCTAGATGTTCCAGCCCTGGGCAAGAACCCAGGAGGGCAATCCATGCACAGAATCAAACACACCTACATTCGAAGTCATTGGATGCTACGTCTCTCTTTTAGTTTTTGCCAAGGACTAGTGAAAATGGTATCGCATTTTAATTTCTTTGCATTTTCCTGGCTGCTGGTGAGACGTGGTTTCTGTTTATATGTTTACTGGCCATTTAGATTTACTTGTCTTTGAAGTAGCTTTTTCAATCTTCTTATCCATAACATTGTTTTCCTTTTCAATTTGTGGAAGTTACATATTTAATAGGAATGTTTAACTTTTATTTTTAATGGGCATCACAAGTATATTTATCCAAGCCTGCCATTTGTGTTTTGCCTTTGTTTACAGTGGCATTCACTACTCAATTTAAACATGTGATATGCACACACGACTCTTTCCTCATATTGCCTTTAGGTTTCAGGCTTGTTTAGAAAAGTATCTCCCATTGCCAATATTACAAAGAGGGTCTCCTAAATAGTTATCAATATATTTTTGCTTTTTGATTCAAATATAATTCACCTGGAATTAATTTTTAAATATTATGAAAACAGACTCTAGAAATGTTTTCTTTCAGATGGAAGTGGATATCATTGGATGAATAGAAAAGATTTTATAGTAAAAAAATGTTATTAATCATGATTGGTGAACTAAATGTGGAAGAGATTCAAATAGAATGTGTCAGCACCTATAGGAAAATAAAATATAATTTGATTGAAAGAAAATAAAACCTGAAGAAATGGCAAGGGAGACTCCCAGTGGGAAGACTCAATGGCCAGCAGCGCCCATCCTTTCCTGCCTAATGCACCGATGTCGGCTCCAGCCCAGCGTTCATCTTTCCTGGAACTGGAAAAAAATATAAAATTTACAAAATAATAAAAAATCTTGAGAGCATACAAGAAAACTATAAGATAAGTAAAATAGTAAGGAAGACCTTGCTTCTGTGTAATACTGTGAAATCAAGGTTGGTATTGATGCCGAAACAATCATCTGAGTAAAGGTCCTGACAATAAACATAAACAGAGGAAAATTTTGAAGGAGAGAAGTTTTGGAATGAATTAAATTTGAACAAAAACTGGACTTCATCTTGTACCAGGCAGTGGAGAAAATCCTGCTTTAACTGTGCAGAACATGAAACACACCCACTCCCACTACAACAGCTCTATTAAATAGTGACGAAGTATGACTTACTTCCTTTAGAAGGCAAAACGTAAGGAAAAAGAGAATTCCTCCTGGGATTGTGTGGTTTCCCATGTTATATGTGATAGAATGCATAGCTTGAGATTTTATGTTACTCATGTTTTATAGGTAGATATTTTTGGCACAAAGCCTTTTATATCTGGGAGATCAAATGCAGATGGGTTTGGGACCAACAGCCGGAGGGAGAGCTGTGGAAGCAGCTGCCCAGCGCCCTCTGGGGGATGAGCACAGAGAAAAACCTTGAAGGAGTGAAGTTTTAGAATGAAGTAAGTTTGAACACAAATTCTGGGCTTCATCTAGGACTAGGCAGTGGAGAAAATCCTACTTCAATTATATAGAGCACCAAACACACCCACACACACCCCACGCACAAAAGTACCTCTATATTATTTCAGTATAAAGTGTGAAACTAGCTCATGAACAGGACATGTGACTGGAAAGTGAACTTGTCTTGCAGGAGTTTTAATTAAAGAGGTTGTTGGACTGATCCTGGTGAAGGCCATTCCCATGGGAACAGAAAAGGCATGGAGTCTGGGGTCTTCCTACACCAACCCCATGGGCATATTCACTTCTCTCTTCTTGTAATGTCACACAGGACTTTGTTACAACGGGGATGGAGCATAGGAGAAAGAAGGAAAGGATAGGATGAGAAAAGAAAATAAAAAAGTCAAAATCTGCTAAAACTCACTCAAAAAGAAGAGACTAGAATTATCCTTGTTATGGAATACTGATCCAAACAGATACATATTCATTCAAAAATATCCATTCAACATAGTTAAATGCCCCCAGGAACTTTTTCAAGAAGCTGGGGAAAGCTATATACACAAATGACAAAAACTCTGTTCTCATGACACATTCTAATTGGGGGAAGATGAGACAATAGACAAACGTGAAAACATTAACATGGCAGAGTGTGATCATGGTCTAGAAAGAAAAGTAAACCAGGAAAATAAGCTACACTGAGCTGGAGAAAGGGGGGTAAAAGTGTCATTTGAGCTCAAAACTGAAGGATGCAGATATTTGGGTTAAGAGAACTCTAGGTACAAAGCACAAGAAAACCAGTGTGCAGGACAGGAAAAAGCAAGCCAGAAAGCCCACCCTGAGACTGGAGAGATGGATGTAGGTGGACCACAAATAGCTTGGGAGGCAGTGTTAAGGATGCTGACTTTTGCTCTGTGTTGATTTGAGAAGCATTATGAGTAAATGAATGACATGGTCTGACTTCCATCCAATCTGTTACTTGTTACGGTGCAGGGAGGAGGCAGGTAAAGACAAGGACATGGCCTCAAGGGCAGTTTAGGGGCTACAGCAAATCCGGGCGAGAGGTGTTGGTGGCTCGGACCTGGGCATTAGTGATGGAAGTGGTAAAGGGTATTCGATATGTGAGCCACACACACTGAACTATCTAAATACCCCAACCAATCAGATGTGGAGAATAAGAGAGAGCCAGAGGCAGCTCATAGGACCCCAAGGTTTGGGAGATGTTGGGCAGATGAGTACCAGGTCAAGCTTTGAAGATGAGAAGCTCAAATACCATGCAAGAGAAGGCCCCAGATGCTTTGTAGTTTTTGCAACAATAACCATTATTTTGCTGAAATGTCCCAGTTTGCAAGTAGCCAGGAACTGTTGTGTGACCCTCTCTACGGCACCTTCCTTGCATACTGCAGTCTGTAATTATTGACTTAAATAATGAGTTTATCCATTTGTTGTCATTGTCCCCAACCAAAACATAAATGTTCATGAGGGCAGGGGACTTGTCTGTCTTGTCCTCTGTAAAATGTTTGGTGAACAAATGACCAAATAAATAAAACTTCACCAGATGGGTGGGATTTTCTGTATTTGGGAAATGTTCACCCAAAAGAAAGGATATAAACTTATGAAAGAAAAATAACCAAAGCTCTTATATAAAGAGCTGACCCCATTAGCCTCTTAGACTAACATCATGAACCTCATTTTATAGCAAGAAGAAAGATTATGTCTAAGGAAGAACGGAGCCTCAAGGCTAGCTTCAAAAGGACAGTGTCCAGAGCCTGCTTTTAAATGCTATCTGTTCATGCTTCTTTAAGCCAATTATTTGACATATTGGTATATCATTCTAAATTGGTTTGCCTTCCCTCCGCCTTTTAATCTGTTTTTTTTGTCCTTCAAGGCAAAGTGGTTTACAAAGGGATAGTGGTTCTGTTCATTATCTAATTATAATTATTCCCTTATAATGACCACATTGCAACAGGCCTCCAAACTCCCAGTCACACCCCAGTGCAAGTTCTTTGAAATAAAGTAGAAATAAATTAAAAACCAACAGTATTATTATTAAAGAGTGAGCCAATACTAGCTTTACTTTTCTTAAAATTAAACAGCACATTCCTTATTGACCTTTGCTAATCTGTGAGTATTTATTTTTATATCTATTTACTATATTAATATTTTAATGAGCCATTACCTGTAAACCTTTGTGTTCATTTTTAAGCCTTCAAAATATTTTGGAGCATTTAAATCTATTTTTTCTGCATATACATGAAAAAATTATAGTTCCTGGCTTTGTTTTTAAAAACATATCATGAACCTTCAAGGAATAACCATCCTGCTATTTTCTTTTATCTCACATATCTTCTTGTTGGAGAGAGAAATTCCTTTCTAATGTTCAAAAATTAGGAATGTTTGACATCTCCTAAACTCTGATGTCTCTACATTAAAAATGACTTAATTTTTAACTATAATCATCTCTTCGTATTCAAAGGAAATTGGTTACCAGACCCGTCGCCCCACAGATGATACCAAAACCTGTGATGCTCAAGTCCCTGATATAAAACCTGTGATGCTCAAGTCCCTGATACAAAATCTGTGATGCTCAAGTCCCTGATATAAAATCTGTGATGCTCAAGTCCCTGATATAAAATCTGTGATGCTCAAGTCCCTGATATAAAATCTGTGATGCTCAAGTCCCTGATATAAAATCTGTGATGCTCAAGTCCCTGATATAAAATCTGTGATGCTCAAGTCCCTGATACAAAATCTGTGATGCTCAAGTCCCTGATATAAAACCTGTGATGCTCAAGTCCCTGATATAAAACCTGTGATGCTCAAGTCCCTGATATAAAATCTGTGATGCTCAAGTCCCTGATATAAAATCTGTGATGCTCAAGTCCCTGATATAAAATCTGTGATGCTCAAGTCCCTGATATAAAATCTGTGATGCTCAAGTCCCTGATATAAAATCTGTGATGCTCAAGTCCCTGATACAAAATCTGTGATGCTCAAGTCCCTGATATAAAATCTGTGATGCTCAAGTCCCTGATATAAAACCTGTGATGCTCAAGTCCCTGATATAAAATCTGTGATGCTCAAGTCCCTGATATAAAATGGTGCAATTTTTGCATATAGCCTGTGTACATCCTCCTGTACACATTAAGTCACCTCTGCTTATCATATCTAATGCAATGTAAGTGCTTAAATAGTTGGTATACTGTATTGTTTAGGAATTGTGGCAAGAAAAAAGTCTGTACATGTTAAATACAGACTCAACATACATCTTTTAAAAAATATTTTTGATCTGCAGTTGGTTGAATCCACAGATATGGAACCCATGAATATGGAGGGCTGACTGTACTAGCAAATTATATAGACATATGAGAAATTTTATATGGTGATGCTAGTTTAAAATAATCCTTTCTTAACTTTCTCCAAGTCTAGTGACAGACTCTCTCCAGAGGCTTCTGCAGCAAGATATCTTTGCAGGAACCCAGCCCTGCGTAGGTAGTCCCCTCCCCGTCAGAGGTGGGTCAGGGTGGTGGACAGCACCCTACAGCCAGTGTCTACCAGCGCTGGCTGACTTGAAAGCCCCCCTTTAGCTTCCCTACATGGGGAAATGTTTTTATATATTGTTAAAATAAAAACTTTAGACAAAATAAATTTAACAGAGTTTATTTGAGCATCAAAGGATTCATGAATGGTTCTTCATGCTGGTTCTGCAGAGGTTCAGAGAGTACCACTCCAGCAGTGTGGATAAGGAGCTTTATATAGGCTGAACTCAGAACGAAGACAAAGAAGATACAAAATTATAGCTGGATACAAGGAGTGAGTTCTAGCGTTCTATAGCACTGTAGAATGACCATAGTTAACAATAATGCAAACTATCAAATAGCTAGAAGGAATGAATGTATTGCATGTTCCCAACACAAAGAAATGATCAGTGTTTGAGCTGATTGATATGCTGGTTAACCTCATCTGGTCACTATACACTATATGTTTCAAAACATCACTATATGCCCCACAAACATGTACAATTATGTGTTGATTTAAAATGTTTTTAATTGAAAAGAGAGAAAATATATATGATTTGTTACGGTGAAGATCCTAGATAGGAGTTAGCTGGAGGATAGGAGTTAGCAGACTACAGTTTCCTTACCGGGAACCAAAAGCTCTAGAGCCATTCTTGCCTCATGGCCTCTTAGTTAAAAGCTTTTAAACTGTGTGTGTGTGTGTGTGTGTGTGTGTGTGTGTGTGTGTGTGTGTTTGTGTGTGCGCGCGCACGCACGCATTTAGAAAATTCTTAGTAGGTATTATTTCTCAGTAGGTATTATTTAAATTCTCTACTGATGATTATTTAAATCATCAGTAGATTCCATTTTACACTTATATTTTCCTTTCCTTACTGAGCAATTTATTTATTTTCCATCTCTTCCAGCCTTCCATAGTGGGTAAGCTGTATATCACAATTCCTCTTGCAGGTACAAAGCAATTGTTTAATGTTCATTTCTCAAATGGATAACTAGAGACACAAAATGATAATAACATTGCCAATGGATGCATTTTGATGATAACCAAATGCCCAATCAAAAAAGGTCCCCCCTGCCCCGCCCTGTTAATCCACCTCTGGGGTATCAGAACTCAAGGCAACACAAAACTCCAGATCCATGGGAATAAATATCTCCACTGTTTCTTCACTAACAATACAGTTGGTATTTACAATGGAGTGATCCCATTACTGGAGTGATTAGTTTGTCAAAAGAGTTGTCTTCTAGTGAGTTAAGAAAATGTGAACAACAACAAAATACCTAAAATGACAATAAAATTCCTAAAAACTAAGTATGTAATTCCCTTATCTGAGGCAAGTGATGGGGTGGCTGAGCTGAGAGCTCTGGAGTCAAGCTGTGCAGGTCCCTGCAGCTCCCTGGGGAGGTCACCACACACCTTCCTCCTCACATCTTCACATCTTCATCTTTCAGATGGGAGTTAAGTCCATTCAATGAATGAATAAATATGCAGCACTGGAAACAGTGCCTGGTGCACATTAAAGCTGCACCTACCTCACCTGTGTTGTTGCTGGTGCTACTGCTGTTATTGTAATTATTTTATTATTATTAGTGCCCGTGGAATTAGATGCCACAGACAATGTAATCTCAAGGTTAGGGCCTATACTGAATCAGTACATTAGAGTAGTCATTCTTTTAAAAAATTTAGTCCTCATTTCATTTCAAACAGGAATTAAGAAGGGCTATATACAAATGATACAGCCAAGTTAAACACATTACTACAAGTAAGAAAGGGAGTCCAGGATAACAAGTGGATGGGGAGGTGCAGCTCCGTGAGCCACTTTCTGAACTGCTGTAAGAGCTCAAAAGATTTGTCTCAGGTTGCAGGTATCCAGGGAGCAAAATCCAGAAATTTCTATTCACCTTGGTCTTTTTTTTAGCTGTCTGAAGGGCAAGGAAACAATATTAGGCTTTTACTTGCTCCCTCTTTGCTCTGCCAGCTGCTATTTCTGGTTTATGCCTGAAGGCAGGAGAAGGAACGGCAGCAGGGCCGGGGTGAGGCCAGGGCCACGGTTTGGCCTGGATTCAAAGCAAACGTTCCAGCCAGTGCGGGCGGAAGCTGCACAGAGACCTCTTTGAGAAGTTGGGCAGTCAGGCTGCGCCCAGCTGGACCCAGAGGCCTCTCTCCAGGGAGCAGGAGGTTGAGCTGCAGTGAAATGCTTCCAGGGCCCTGGTGCTTCCAGAGCTTGACTCTGCCATTCACGATGCTTCCCTTCAGGAGCAGTAGAATAGGCAGGGTAACAAATGCAGAGGTGGCTGGGCACAGTGGTACACGCCTATACTCTCAAGACTGTGGGAGGCCCAGGCGGGTGGATGGCTTAAGCCCAGGAGTGCAAGAAAGCCTGGGCAACATGACAAAAACCCATCTGTATAAAATATTTCTTAAAGTTAGCAGGGCATGGTAGCCTGTGCCTATAGTCCCAGCTACTCAGGAGGCTGAGGTCGGGGGATCACTTGAGCCTGGGAGGTTGAGGCTGCAGTGAGCCATGATTGCATGATTGCATGTTTGCACCACTGTACTCCAGCCTGGGTGACAGGCTGAGACCCTGCCTCAAAAACAAGCAAAAGCAGTAGCAGCATAGAGCTGTACTCCACATTCATTCATTCATTCTCACCCACTTACCCCAAGATAATTCATGGAACACCTATGTGCCTTGCCCTGTGTTTGGAGGTGGAAAAATCTTTGCAAAATCTTAGTGGCAAATTCTAGTGAAGGAGCTTTCCTCTCCAGTCGGCAATCCAGCCCCTGGCCAGGCCCTGGAACACACCCAGAACAATGTATACATAGATCGAAACACCACGTGGAACACATAAATGTACATCATTATTAGTCGTCAACTGAAAAACAAGATACGTGTGGTGTGGTCGAATGCACGAGAGAGGCCACCTCTCACAGCTTGGGCTTGACCGAGAGCTAAAAAGCCTTTGTCTTTCAGTGCCTCCTGTGCTGAATCCTGTGGTCACTTACATATTGGCCAAACGTTAGAGAAAGGGAAAGGTGGGAGCAGGAGCCAGGAGGATGGCAAAGCCTCCGGGCCAGACCCATGGGGAGCCTCACGTCAAGAAGCAAGGTGGCTGCAGGCTACAGGTAAGCCTAAATATGGACTTCCAGAGAAAGCCTGAGTCCCAGTGTCAAGGACATCACACGCTGTTTTAAAAGGTTCACACCGTACTTGACCTTCTAGGCTCTTAAAGTATGGCTAATGGGCTACCAGTAAAATAATCCCCTTGGAGGTTAAGTGCAGATTCTTGTACTATATCTCAAACTAATCAGAATTTTCTGTGGGAGGGTTCTGGAATTTTGAATTTAAACACACATCCTTGGTCTCCATTATGCATAGGGTAGTTGGAGGGCCTGACCTGAAAGCAGTGGAGAGTTGCTGGAGAATTTGAGGCTTAGGGCTGCTAGGTGTGGGTGCTGGGGGTTTGCGTTGTTTCCAGTGGATACATGATAGGATTGTGCTTCCCAGCCCCCTTGCACTCAGGTGACTTAATTTCCAGTGAAATGTGAGTAGCAGTGATGTGTGACACCTCCCAGAAGAGCCATTGTATCATCGCCTCCCCTCTGACAGTGTTTGTGGACATCTGCATAGAGATGAAGCCCATGCTAGCCTGGGTCTCCAAAGTGCCTTCCTTGAGCAGAACTCTCCCCACCCTCTGCTGGAATCAATGGTGGACTTTAGCACAGAGGGAGACGTGGACATTCTTTTGTGTGAAGATGCTGAGATCCGGGAGCTGCTCATTGTCACAGCATTGCCCTGCCTGTCCTGACTGAGGCAGGTGGTCTTGTGCTAATTAGCTTCCTTTCGGTGATTTCTGACAGATGGATTTGTGTAGGGACAGCCGAGGGGCAGGTAGACTTGTGTAGTGACAGCCCAGGAGCATCTGCATTTGTGAAGGCAGATGGATTTGTGCAGCGATAGCCCAGGGGCAGTAAGAGTTTATTGTAAGAATCTAGAGTTGATTGAGAAACAGAGTAGGAGAAGCAGAAGTGAAGAGGGGAGGACACAGGCTCAAGAGATATTTTGTGAACAAAACTGTCAGAGCTTAGTGATTGTTGATGAGTGGTGTGGGAAAAGGACATATCAAGAAAGAGTGTCCTGTTGCTAGTGTGAGTGATTGGGTAGTGGGAGGAGACACCAAATGCATAGAGAGGATGGGGGAAGGATAATTTTAGGGAAGGAACATGGGGAATTCCTTTTGTTCATATTCTAGAATGTGCGTGAGGCCACCAGATAGATATCACGGGCACCTGGCTGTGGTTGATCATCTGAATTATGAAAGAAAGGGGATCCGGGCTGGAGACACAGATTTGAGGGACATTACACTGTAGGGGATTGTATCAGCCATAGGAGCCAACACAGTCACTTAGATGAAATCTTGTGAGAGTAAAGGCATGATCCTAGAGGGTCTCAAGGCGCATGGAGCTAGAAGAGCAGAAGAGTCAGAAGGAATTGCCAGTGAAAGAAGATCTCTAAGTGCAGTATGAAAAGAGATGGTCAAATAGGAGAGGGGAATCAGAAACGTTAAAAGACTCCAAAGAAACACAGCAAAAATTTATATAAAGGCTTAAAAATGCTCCTGAGATTTGGTACTTGGAAGGTGGTCATTGATTTTATCATGCATATAAAGGAATCCTGGTGTTCAGTGAGTTAAAGGGTGGGAAGGGGGAAAGGAGGGGAGACCACGTCATCAGCAGGAGGGCATCACAAGGAGCATCCAGGCTGTTTGTTAAAAGCAGGTTCCTGTGCTGGGTCCTGAGATGCTGACTCGCTGGGTTCTACGTGGGATGGACTTCAGGGCTCTGCAAAGCTTCTCTAAGAAAAGATGGTGCACACTTGAAATTGGAACTCACTTCTCTTTCAAGAAACTTGATAGGGATGAAGAGGGAAGGCACGGAGTAGAATCTGGAGAAATGCAAGCATCCCCTTCAGTGGTCTAGTCAGTGGGAAAGAGGAAAGGAATGGAGCCGCAGTGAGGCTCCAGAGGGAGTTTCTGGGGAGGGTTTTGGGTCAAGATGGAGAAGTTGTCCTTGAACAAGAGGAAATAGTGGACTGGAGAAACTGGTATGGACCTGGCTACGAATGTAATTGGAGCCATCGGCAAAACCTTAAAGGACTGAAGGATGGCCTCAGTTTTCTAGAATCAGAAAGCACAAGTGTCTCAAGGCACAAAGGCAAGGGCTGAGACAGGGGAGACAGGGTCGGAGGTGGTCTCAGAGGGAGATGGAAGTGAGAGCAAAGCTGTGCTTAGTGACTCACTGGTGGTGCTGAAAGCATGCTGAGCCTGGAGACCATGAGGCTGAGCGGCTCAGTCTTACGTCCATGGGGAATCCTCTGGAATTGTGCTGTGGGCAGAAGAATGCATGAGACAATGGCATCCATCAGTGGTTCATGACTGGCTAGGCACAGTGTAGGTGATAACCAGGGTCTGGTGAGGGATAAATTCAGACCATCTGTGGTGAGATCCCAGCAAATAGGCTGATAGATTAGCAGAAAATGGCAGGGCCAGCGGAGCTGGGTCACTGTGAAGTTTAGGGTGAAGCCAGGCCATAGAAGGCTGGAAAGGAAGAAGGGATGATAAAGAATTGGAGATTTCTGAGAATAGGTTCATGTAAATCAGAAAGTTCAAGTTATGGCCTTGGGAATTGGGATGAGGGCCACTGGTGTTACAAATTTTCAAGAATTTTTGGGTGATTTATTTTCTTGAATTTTGAACTTTATTAAAATATCTTAGAAGTTGCTACCATAGAGGCCTCTAGACCAGTCTCAAAGCCTTCAGTGGATGATGTTGGAATTGGAATTTAGGACGACTGACTCAGCCCTGCCTTTCCCAGGGTGAAGGACGGCTCCACATGGTCAAAGCATTTCACTAGACTCAAGGCCAGAATCCCCTCACTGTCCCCTCACCTCTTGTTCCCATTTGTTTTTCTTTTGACAGTAGTTTTAGAGGCCAATTTAATATTAAGCTATTAACAGCTCAATTTTAAACTAATACCATGATGAATTAAAAAGAAAAAAAACTGTGGAGGAAATTCAGGAATAATCAACGCCATCACACTTGCATATACCTCAGGCCGCTGTACTGTGCAAAAGTCAGTTAAAGGGACATTTGAAATATCTGGCACTAAGATTTATGCACGAAGATAGCTTTTGCACAGACTCTAGAAGTTCACCTGTTCTAAACTCTTACCTTCAAGTCACCTTCATATTGAAACTGCAAGAAACTAAGCCCCACAAGGCAAATTCAGTTTGCCTTAAGGAGAACAAGAAGCTTCTTAACCAACATGGCCTTCTGCTAAGGGAAAATCATTCATTTAACAAATGAGATGATCAACACCATGATCCAAGAAAGAAACCTCACGTCAGTCATCATGTTCCTTCCAGACCCTTCATTCCTCTCTTCATTCTGTTCCACGCACCCTGTTCTCTCCTTCCCATCCTTCCTTAGGCGTCATGCCTTCCTGCATTTCCCTTCTGCTCCCTTAGCAGTGATGCATGCTGCATGCATCAGAGTATTCATTCCCTATGGCTGCTGTCACATATTACTACAAACTTGGTGACTTACAACGTGACAATTGCTCTCTCATAGTTTCAAAGCCCAAAAGTCCAAAATCGGGGTGTCAGCAGGGCATGCTTCCTCTGAAGGCTCTGAGAGAGGACCCTCCCTGCCCTCTTCCAGCTTCTGGTGATGCCAGGTGCTCTGGGACTTGTGGCCATATCACTGCACTCTCTGTCTGTATCTTCACATGGCCTTCTGCACTGTGTTTCCCTTCTTAGAAGGACATTTATCGTTGGATTTGGGGTCTACCCTAACCTTTGATGATCCTACCTCAAAACCATAAACTTAGTTACATTTGCAGAGGTATAATTTTTTCCAAGGAAGGTCACATTCACAGGTTCCAAGTGGACATAATTTTTGGTGGGGGAAAGGGGTCATCATTCAACCCACTACAATCAAAGAACGGCCATTGAGCAAAGTCTGCTTTGATTCCTTCCTTTGGTGACACACAACTCTCTCAGCCATATAATAGCTTCATGAGGGAGAGAATCTGTCTTCTATTTCTATGGCTCTTTCTTGAATGTTCCATCAGGTACACTGCAGGTTGTCCTTCCCATTTGAGCTGGATTTGCCTCTTCTCAGTTTGCAGGCCTTCATGCACAAGGCAGTCTCACTCCTACCTTTCAACACTTTGCTCAAGGTCTGCCTGCAAGAGGTCTCCTCTAGCTGGTCTCACATAATGAACCATTCACCTCTCCCGCTTAAATTTCTCCTGGCAGTATTGTCTTCATAAAACAGCTAACTTTTCTCAGGTTGGTTTGAACTCCTTCTCTGACTGGTTTGCCAGCCTATTTAAGGTATGCCCATGCATAGCTTTTGTAGGTGGTCTCAATTTATTCATTTGCTTCCACCGAACTCCCTGAGCAAACTCCATGTAACAGAAGCTTATCCTGCAGCATAGGCAAGTCTGTGTTTACTGACTCAACTGGGCTGTCCCAAATATATGAGTCACCCTTACATTTGGCTGCAAGAAACAGAAAACCCGACTATGGAGGCTTAAACAAATGGGAGCGCATTTGCTTCACATAAGAAGAAGTCTAGACATGGGGGCTGTTGGCTTTGGTCTGGCAAATTAATAAAATCAGAGCTGATTTCTGGAGGAGCCTGTTGGTATTGCTGTCACCCTCATCAGGAGGCTGCTGCAGATCCAGCCATTTCATCTGCATTGAAGGCAAGCAGAAGGAGTAGCTTGAGTAGAAGAGTCCCACGAACGGCATCTGCTCCTTTCTATTAGGACATTAAAAGCTGCCACAGAGGCTGCTCCTTCCTGAGACTGACTTTATACACATCTTGTTCCATCACCCTTTCCAGTCATCAGGAGAGCCTGGGAAAGCCAGTGTGTGGCTTTCAACCTTCGTAGTGGGAGGTAGCCAGGGAGAAGGGGTGGGAGAGGTCTTGAGCAGCTGATCAGCGGTGTTTGCCACCAGTGTTGCCAGAACCCTTACCGGGCTTCTGCCACCCTGCTTGTGCTGGTGCTCACGTGTCTTCACTGCCCTACCTCTTACTGGCATCTCCTCCAATGCCAGAATTGTTAAGAACAGCTGTTGATGTAGTAGACAATAATTAACTCCCGAGTCGATAAATCACTTGGCTGTAGATTTTTTTTCCCTTGAACTATACAGGTGAATGCTGCTTAGAATGTGGTGCTGTGACTACCTACTTGGAGAGAGAGTGCCCAAGCAGTCATTTGTAAGCCACCGTTAAGCCCAAGGAAGGCTGTCTTTAGACGGGAAGCTCACCATATGTAGGATCATACCCACAGATGTTCTAATTCCTGGTGTTACTGTAGTGTGCAGGAGAGGACACCGTAGCTAGGGCCAGTGAAGGTTCCACTATGGCATCCGCTGTCAAGCAGGAGAAAATTCTGAGGTAATGCTGTCTTTCTTGATCTGCTTGTTGGTTGTGTGGATTCATTCACTTAAAGATTTATCAAGCCAGACACTTAAGATGTAGTGCCACACGGTCAAAGCCTTTTCTTTTGTGTTTATATGTACTTTTCTGTTTATATGTTTTACTTTGATAAAAATTTACTTTAAAAATTGGATTTGAAAATGGAAAAACAAATGAGATCCAGGTTTGGTCATGGAAAAATGTTTTAAAAAGGGAGAGAAAATTCTGACTGAGTGACAGTGTTCCCCTTTGGGCTTATGTCCAATGGTGATGTGGACGTAAACATGAAGGGGAAAACTGGAAAAACGCAACCAATTCCATGGATAATATTTTATCTGCATTAACTATTACTGCAAAATGTAATTTATGCAAATATGGAGATTATTTTCCATTTAAATCTAAATTTGATCCATGGTCATTTAAATGCAACATTTATTATTACCGAAGGCTCTACCGGGCACGTTCTTGTAGGCTCTGAAGTATGATCCTCTTATTAATCCAAACTTTATCAGATTTGGTAATCCAAATGCTATCATACTCAGCAAAGGAACAAGAGATTGACATGTCACATCAGAACACTCATTTGACTAGTTCTTACTTGATGCTTATTTTTCATTTATCATTGAAGCTATGGAATAGTTGCTATTAGCTTTCAGAATGAAATGTATACATAAAATCTATGTAAAAATGACATAATTCTGAAAGAGTACATTTTAAAAATATTCCTTTAGAAGTTATGGGAAAACATGTCCTCCCGAGAGTATGATCTTTGATGTCATGTTATGTCCACACTGTCTTCCATCCCATTCCCATGCCGGTTCTTAGTTCACGGGTCTTCGGAAATTCCACCTGTCCTACACACGCAGGGCACCGGAGCCTGGGCCTCACCTGTCTTCCTTTGCACCCTTTGATCCTCTTCTGCCTTCGCTTCCCTCCCCTTTCATCCCACACTACCTCAGCTTCATCCGAGTTTCCTTTCTGGTTCTCTTATCCAAGTTGCTCATCTCTCTTCCCTATTCAGTACAGCAGCCCTCCTGATTTAGTGGAAGGATGACTTCCTTTTGGTTTAGAAAATTGCACCAGGTCTCACATTTTTAGTATTCCTGTGAGGGAAGCTCATGCTCATTAGCATCAGCCGTTATTCATTCATTATTACGTTCTCAGCTCTTCTCTCCACCTGAACAGTTTCTTTGTTCTGGATCTGGAATTATTCACGTTTAGTCATCTGCTTTTTATCTGACATCGGTTTCTCTGTTGGTCGTGCACGACACATTCACTTGGGAAGATTTATGTTTTAAAAAGTAATAACCCACTGACTGTCCTGGAGTGGGCTGCAGGCGTGTGCACATCTTTTGCAAGTGCCAAGTGATTGCAGAGCACAGCCTGCTGCACAGCTGAGGAGCTCTCATGAGAAGAGGACCTTGGTGATGCTTCATTTTGCCTTTCCAGTTGCAAACAACAAATCAGAATGTGTGTTTGCATGGCACTTACAATTGATGACATGATTTAAAATATTACAGGTCTTTGTTTCCCTAACCAGAGCATAGTTTATACGAAATTTGCATTTATATATGATGGTGATGTTTTTATTTGATTCATTATAGTTGTAAACAATGGTGAACTTTGTGTGCAGAATTGGTTGTAACTTATTACCAAATGATAAAGATAAGCTGAGAAGGGCATATTTAAATCCGTGGCTGGTGGAGTCATAAATAAATTGGTCTTAATTTGGTGAATGACATAATCACACCAAAGATGTGTCTCCTGGGGAGAGCTGTCAACACAGGTAGTATCCATCCTCCTGGGAGAGGTCACTCATCTGAAGGAATGGTCTTCAGCTTTGAGAGCTCTGATGTATGATCCTGGGAATAATCCAACCTTTATCAGACTTGGAATGCTGATTAGTTTTAGCTAATTAGCAGGCAAAAAAGAATTAATTAATTACAGGCACAAAAGAATGCTAATTAATTAAACTCAAGATGCTAATTTATTAATTTATTATGAGGAATATAACTATCTGATAGACCAGACAGTTGTATGAAACTACCCCTCGAATTGTCTCTGTAGCAAGAAACCACCTTATCCAAAGATCACCTGTAAGCAGGGAGATAATACCATTGGAGTGCTTATTTAAATGCTTAAAACAGGCTGAGTGTGGTGGCTCAAACCTGTAATCCCAGCACTTTGTGAGGCTGAGGCAGGCAGATTGTTTGAGCTCAGGAGCTAGAGATCAGCCTGGGAAACACAGTGAAACTTTGTTTCTACTAAAAATATAAATATTAGCTAGGCATGGTGGTGCATGCCTGTAATCCTAGCTACTCAGGAGACTGAGGCAGGAGAATTGCTTGAACCCAGGAGGTGGAGGTTGCAGTGAGCCAAGATTGCCCCACTGCACTCCAGCCTGGGCAACATGATGAGACTCTGTCTCAAACAAAATAAAAATAAAAATAAAAGACAAATGCTTAAAGCAGTGTTTCTAGATCTTTTTCTATTAGACTCCCTCCTAAGGAAACTTTTTAGATTTTTTTACCTGACCCCCTCATGAAGATTTAATCCCACAGGTCTATTGCATATCTGTTTATGTGATGTGTGCATTTCTGCCCTCCTCAACCATTGTTTCCCCCTTGGGGTGCTGTGACCCCTGTTGAGAATGCACAGTTTAAGGCATCAAACTGTGGAAGCCTAAAGTATGCAACTCTGCTAGAGGGATGAGCCAGCCATGTGGGCCAGGTACGGAAATCAGCTGACAAGTTACCTTCTCTTCTAGACAGTGACTTTTTTTTTTCCCGAGACAGGCCTTTCTCCATATTTCCATAATTGAAATCTTCACCACCCACTCCCACTTCCCCTTTTTTATGCACATATTCTTTCTTTAGAAGTTTTAGTTTACCCAACAGATCAGACTCAAATCTGCCCAGCCTGGGAAGGTTTCATTCCCTTCCAGGTGACAAAACATAGCTGCATGGTTTCCAGTTTAACTGTGATAGGAGAAGCTCAGGTCCAAATTCTTTATGTCTCTTCTGAGTATCATTTGCATGGATTTCCTGGAGGGACGGCAGGTATATGTCAAGGCATAACCCTGATATTCAGGGATGATATCTTACGAAGCAACTCCAGAGCTTTCTCACTAAACAGGAAAGCCAGAAAAGTAGCTTGAACTGATTTAGGGCAAAAACTCACTGTAAAAAGTTTTCTTAAAATTATAGTATCTAGACTTTGAGCAGTTTGGGGCACATAATAGGCTGTCAATAATATTTATTGAATGAAAGAATATATTTTCATTCAATATATGAATTAGGGTGTCTCCAGTTCTTATGTACTGAATCATAGGGATATGTAGCATTATATTCATTTATTTAAAAAATATTTACCAGTACATGTCCTGATAAGCCCTATATGAGTTACCCAATCTATACAGGGGAATAAAACAGGTGGGATCTTAACCCTCAAGGAATGTAGAGAGGTAGGTGAAAGGCAGACAATAAGTGGATGGAGAAATGCAAAACATTTACTTTTGTCAAATGATGCTGGAGAAGTATCAGGGAGTATTACTCCAGTGATGTTGTCCTGGAGAACAGCAGGAAGGCATTCAGAGACTGTGCCCGGGAAGCCCCTGACCTAGAAGCCAGGAATGAACAGAAGGAGTTCCACACAGGGAGAAAGCCAGGCATGAGACTGCCAGGCAGAGAAAAGTGCATGTGCAAGGCCTTGAGCCTGGCCAAGTTGCATCACCTCAAAGGAGGGCTTGGTGCCTAGAGTGGAGTTGAGACAAGGCATGAATGGAATTTGGAGATGCAGACAGGGGTTGGTTGTGTACAGAATTGAGGGTACGATACTTTCATAAGAAACATTAAATTGGAGAGGCCTATTATTCTATGTCTAGCCCTCAGAAGAAAGGTGTAGGCGAGAGGTTTACCTTTGGACATTGGTGTTATTTAGACGGTATTGAAGAAGTAAGGTATGTGGATGATGCTGCAAGGAAGAACTTGGGGAATCTAAAGAAAAGGAGGCCTGGGCAGTGCCCCGGAGATTGCCAACATTTGAATTAAGGCAGTGGAGTCAGTGAGATGGGCCGACCCCAGAGTGCATGACTCCAGGGCAGCTGAGGCAGGCTGGGATTCTCCATAGGAGAAAGGGCCCAGCTGCTGCTGAGTGCCACTCAGGAGTGAGGTCAGGAGAGAGTAGGAAGGAGCCATTGGGTTTGGCAAACTTGGAGGTAACTGATGTTCTTGCCTACAGTAGTTTTGGTGGTGCCTTGGGTTGCTACATGAAATGGGTTCAGGAGAGACAGGGGTCAAGAAGTAGAAAGATCTTAAATAGACAAGCCTTAGAGGCTCAGCTGTAAAGGGAAATGAGAAATGGAGAAGATGGAAGGGTGCGTGTGTTAAAGAAGGAAGGGTGTTGTTAGTGAAGGAGTAGGCTCACTGGCTCTTGGGAATGATTCAAAGAGGGAGAGATGGATGCTGTAGAATTACGTAGTCAGGAGTGAGTTAGCACCGTGGCTCAGGCTCCCTGTTGCCGGGAAACAATTGATAGAGTGATGGTCCAGGTCTGTGTGGTTTTCCTATGCATTGAGGTGGAGTTAAAAAGTGCTTTTCTTGCAAATTATAGAATTTGGTTGTCAAATTTGATCTAAATAAAGGAATTTTTAAATGCATGATCTAAAATCAAACTGGTTTCCTTCATTTCTGTTCTACTCCCGAGTGATTCTGATGCCAGGCACGGTTTTTTTCTCATCAGCATCTTTCACTGCAGTGATTGCTATAGAAATCCTTGAGGTGTGAAAACTATTCCCTGTAGCAAGCACTGAATTTAAATTTTTCTGTCAGGAAAACAACTCTCAAGACCTCCTGACCATGGGAAGCTCTGCACTGTCTCCTCTCTTTCCAGTGTAAAGATGAGTTATGACAATACTCTCTCCTTTAAATTGTCAGTAAACTCTGTTGCTGCTTTTGTTCAATTTTATATGTGACATAGCCTTATGAAGTCATAAAGAAGATATTAAATGTTTCTCAAGTAGTGAAAACGAATAATGAGAAAATAAACATTGGTCTGATTTGTTAACGTTCATTTTATATATGATACAAAAAAACCTTCATTAGTTGTCACCTAATGTGTCCATTCTTTATTGAGGTCCTTAAGTAATTAATACCTCTGGACTAATAGTTTTAGTCTTGATTGTTAAACATCTAATTGTTTTATGCTTAATTTTTTAGTGGCAGGTTTATTATGTAATGTATCCACTGGAAAAATGGAAGTGAATATTTTTAACATTTTATACTCATTCTTCAAAATTCTAGTAGGCTTGGATGGATTTCTATTTTATTTCTGGCTTGTAATACCTCTTCACACCATCGGGAAGCATGTTAATTCATCCCAGAAATGCATTTAGACTTCAGAACAGTGGAGAGTTTATTTTGACCGTGACAGTTCCAAATGAAGGTTGGGGGTTTATCTCTTACTTTCTCTATAAGCTGAAGAAGTGTGTGTGAAGCCCACCATATGGAAAACAGTGTCATACTTCCTAAGAGAAGTGTACCCAGTAAGTAGAAGCGTGTAATTTTTTATAAAGCACAATGGTTCTGTTAGGCAAGTAATCCAAAGCTCATCTAGGCACAACAATGAGATGGTTCTAGAAGTTGGACCTAGACTCAAATTAACGTGGCAGAAACTTTTCTTGTACTATCCAATGCCTGACGACATGGGAGAAGTCTCAGATTAATAAGGGGTGCATGAGACATCTTATTCCAGAAAAGCAAATTCAACTGAAAAGGGTTGTTAGCAATACACAGAGCTCTTAATCGAACATTTTTCCTTTTCCCTAAAACATAATAGTTTCTGTTTTTTTATTCTTAGAAGTGATTCTGAATTCCTCACAGTTGGATACCAGCAAGAAAAAAAAAGGACCTAGATCCTATAAAAAGGAATCATTTCCCATTTAGAAGTCACCTAATTAGGTATTTAGAACATGATGCACTATAAATAGGAAACCTCGTGTTATTTCCTCAAGAAAGACAAGTCTTTATGCACTTCAATGAAATGACAAAATAGTCAAATATGTGGCTTTTTGGTTTTTATGCAATGCATATATAGGGCATCTTTGTTTGGGCTTCCCAGAAGCAGGAGATGGGGATATATTGAGGGGCCACCCCTCCGAGGGGTGGCCTAGCACAAAGCCTGAACCAGAGTGAGGGGGACAGGATAGGGAATGGAGGAAGCTGAGCAAACAAGAGTGAAGGTTTGGGGTGAGGCCTCACCACAGTCTGATCTCATGGGAATCCCTGGAGTTTATTCTGCCCTGAAGTGGGAGCGCTGGGCTTTTGTACCCCTATACTTATTAGTCATTGACTATGTGAGGGATTGGCTGATGATGGGAGTCATTGGCTGCTCTGGGAGGGATAAGGGAAGATGGGGGTGAGGGGTGAGAAGGAGAGCAGTAAAAACTAAAAGAGAGCCCCAGTCACTTAAGGGCAACTGCTGGATAAAGTTGCACGTGAGAGCTGTTAACTTGTAAGCTGAGCTCTGAGACAGGCCCACTGGAAAAGCCGTAGGAGTCCCGGGAAACCAGAGATGGAGGAGGCACAAATAGCCCAACTACAGAAATGTAGGCTGATATGGTGGTGTCCTGTCACCAGAGCCTCTAATATAAGGTCAGTTAGTTATCACCTAATGAATGACACCTCATGAAAGGAAGATATTCTGGCACCAGCTGGTTGCTGCAAACTCATCTAGGCACTAGCCATCCAGCATTAGGGCAGATCCCACAAGTTAAGGGCTCAGAATTCCACCCGGCTGCCCTTCAGATGCCAGCCATGCTTGCGGGGTCCCCAAGTCACCTGCATTTCTAACCAACTGATTACAAATTCCAATTTCCATGACTTCTCCTGGAACATCAGTGTGTTCATCAACCACTGAGCTTTGGTGTCTAAAGTTTTTCTTGGAGTTTCATCTCATAGGCATGACTGACTGAATCATCATCTGTGTGACTGCATTCACTCTCCAGCTCTCTTCCCCAAAGGTTAGGTTTACATTATATGGCTGAAAGCCTCACTTTTCTAATAACATGGTTGCTCATGCAGATGACCAGCCATCCTGAGCCTCTTGTAGCATAAACTCAGGTATAATCTAAGAGGTTCACCAATAATAAAAATATTCCTGTTACTCAGGATAGTCCAAAGATTTAATCTTCTTCACAGAAATGAAAGACAAAGACCAATCATATTCTTTACTATACAAAAGAGTATGCCTCTTTGAAAAGCAGGTTTTACATTAAAGTTATCTGCAGACAGAAGAGAACTCAAGGAGGTAACCCAGAGAACACTGGGAAGACAGACTTTGAAGAATTAGTGTAACTCTAAATTTGACCCATTTGAGCAGTCAGTAATACAACTTTAATTTACTTAATATTAGCCATAGTCATCAAAGCTAATTCTAAGCTGACACAAGATGAGCTTCACGAATCTCATGAGTGTCAACAGAGACCCCAGATCACAATGAAAAATAAGCAAAATTGTTTAAATAAATTTGTGAAAGGGAGTAATGTTGAAATATCTCACATCCCTTTTTTTAAAGTTTGGTCAGGCCTCCTAGGACTCCATCTCTCTATCCCCTCTGGGTGGCCTGTCTCTGCCTCTGTGTACATCTGCCCTGTCCTTTTCCCAAAAGCCAGCTTCCTGGTTCACCTTTCTACCTGTACAAAATTTCATCACAGAATTCCCCAAATGGTAGCTTCAACTCCCAGGTTACATGGTCTTCATCTTGGTGCCCTCAGCCTCTAAGACTCAAACCTAATTTCCTAGAGATAGAATCTGATCAGCCCAAAAGTCCACCTTTGGTTTTGTTAGCTGTGATTTGCACAAGGTTGAGGTATTAAACTTGGGCTGGTTGGTCCCTGTTTGCTGCTCCAGATCCGTAGTCACTCTTCTCACCCTGCCATCCTGTGGAGGTGGATGTGAAGTACTGTGTCACCAGCTCCTTTGTCCTCTGGCTTCAGGTTGGGTCAGGCAAGTGGGAGCCATGGCCAAGGGAGTTCAGGGCAAGAGGAGAATGAGGTCAGGGATTGAGGCTCGAACAGCCCCTGTGCCAGGACACAGGTTTGCAGTGACTTTGCTTCTACCAACTCCTGTTAAGTAGCTGACTCTCTTACAGTAACACCTTTCTCTAGATTCTAGCAACATCTCCCTTCCTGATTAGTCTGTTCTCTTGCATTGCTGTAAGAAACTACCTGAGACTGGCCAACTTATGAAGAAAAGAGGTTTAATTGACTCACCATTCTGCAGGCTGTACAGGAAGCTTGGCTGAGGAGGCCTCAGGAAACTTAGAATCATGGCAGAAGGAGAAGGGGAATCAGGCACATCTTCACATGGTGGAGCAGGAGGGAGAGAGAATGGGAAGGTGCTGTACACTTGTAAACAACCAGATCTCATGAGAACTCACTCACCATCACAAGAACAGCAAGGTGAAATCTGCCCCATGATCTAATCACCTCCCACCAGCCCCCTCCTCCAACAATGGAGATTACAATTCCACATGAGATTTGGGTAGAGACACAAATCCAGACCATATAACTCCCCTTGCCACCTCAGATTTATCTGTGATAACAATACTTCTGTTGCGATCCCTGGGGTACTTCTGAATTCCTTGTTAGTTTTCCTGCCAATACCTTTTTAACCATCACTTCATGTGACTTATAGCTCTTTCTTGCAAGCCATCTTTTTCAAGTGAGAACTTGACCGAATCTGGACTCATGGGGTGTATTAGATTGCTGCTTCTTGTCTCAGAAGAAGACAAATGAGCACAGAAAGGAAGTGCCTGCTACTGTTTCAAAATTTTTGGAAGAGAATATAGATAGCAAGTACATTATAGTTTTAATAACACTATTTTATTTAATTAATTTGTATGTTTACTTCATTGAAACTTTATTTCCTTGGTGATGTGGTTTTCAGACTGTGTGCCAAGGCACCCAGAGGCATTCCAGGATATTTTAAAATTTCAAAGGAAATACAGACACACTCAGCAAACTACTCTTGAGATAGTTCATAGTTTCGACATTAGATCATATGGCATTCCTTTGTTGACATCGTATCTTTGCAAAACTGGGTTTTTGTGGTTGTTGTGAGCAAAAACCAGCACTATGTAGACATTAAGATGCAGTGGGAGGTGTAGGTGACACTGTTGAACCAGAATCCGTGTTTTATAAAGTTATGCAACACTCGAGAAGCACATTGGCCACTGATAGATCATTAGTAAATCCCCATGATTATTTAAGAATGAAATATAACTATTACAGTTTATTTTCATATATGGTGATGGTAGTGGATTTTTGCATCAAGTACTGAGTTGTTTGGGCATCATACTTAAGTTGCTTTGACCTCACCAAGTAATAAACAAAACTTCTGGGAATTTCCTTTAGTAACATGATAACAAAAACTTAATGAGTAATATGAACCAGAAAAACTCAGGAACCTCTACATTAGTAATTTTATTTTTGCAATTAGCTTTATAATGATGCCAGAAGAAGTAGGCTCAGTGTGTCACTAGTCTTCTTTCAATCACAAGCAGTCGTATGTTCTCATATAGAAAACTAACTAGTGAGGATCCCAATGGCAGAGACTTCATAGCCATCACCCTGAGAACCTAGTGGCTGCAGTTAAAATCTCACTTCTCCAGCTCATGAGAAGCCTGCCTTGCATCATCTAAATTGTTTGTTTGCTTTTTTGACTTCTATTGTTAATTTGCTTCATTGCATTTATTCTGGTGACATTGATTTCTTGAGAAGGAGAGTATAAAATTTAATTGATTAAAAATAAATGCTCAGCAAATGTTTGTGGAACGACTAGAGGATATTTAATGAATATCTCATCTGGTGCACATTAAACCATCATGGGTAGTATATGGCATTTCTGCAAAAGAGCTACCAGCCCAAAATTTCTAAGTCTTGCCCATTTCGACATTCAAGTGGATTCTCTGGTGATGTTTAAATAAAATGTCTTTAAAACTTGATGTTATGTTGTGGTGGAATGTATTTTGTTCCCTCAAAATTCATATATTGAAGGCTAACCACCTCAGAATGTGACTGTGTTTAAAGACAGGGCCTTTGAAGAGATGGCTAAGATAAAATGAGATCTCTAGGGTGGCCCCTAATCTCCTCTTATAGAGACTGTCTCCTCTTATAGAGAACTGTCTCTATAAGAGGAGATTAGGACACACAGAGACACCAGGAGACACCAGGGATGTGTGCTCACAGAGAAGAGACCCTGTGGGTCACTGAATGTTTGTCCCCTCCAAAACTCATGTTGAAATTTAATTGCCATTGTAACAGTATTAAAAGGTAGAACCTTTAAGAAGTGATTAGGTCATGAGGGCTCTGACCTCATGGGTGGGATTAACATTGTTATAAAAGGGAGTTAATCCCATTTTTTTCCCCTTTTTTCATCTTTTGTGTTCTGCCACGGGAGACAAAGCATTTCTCCCCTGCAGAGGCTGCTGTGTTCAAGGCTCCTTCCTGGAATTAGAACTGCCAACCCTACCACCACGTTGATATCGGACTTTACAGCTTCCAGAACTGCGAGCTGATAAATTTCTGTTTTTAACAAGTTACCCAGTCTGTGGTCTACTGTTATAGTAGTATAAAATAGGCCAAGTCACAGCAAGAAGGCAGCTGTCTGCAAGCCAACGAGAGAGGCCTCAATCAAGCTTACCTATGCACTGGCCTTGGACTATAGCCTTCAGAACTGTGAGGTGATAAATGTCTGCTATTTAAGCCACCCAGTCTGTGGTATTTTACTATTAGCAGTAGTAATAGTGGTAATATTAGTTGTAGCAAACTAATACACATATTTAGCAAAATCCACTCTTTTTGATTGTGATTTTTGAATGCTATTGACTGGGAAAAGCAGCCTTAGTCTTGTCCACTTGGGAAAATATGAGATGTCACTTGATGTTTGGGGCAAAAATAATACATGTTTTCTGACAAAAATTTACAAGAAGTCAGATTATGGTACCAATGGGTTTAAAAATTTGTCTTTTTGTCCTTACAGAACATGGTTTACAGCAAAACATACGTCAGGAAAGGAAGGAAGGTGGTTGGGGTAACCCCAAGAGTCCACTCTGGGGAGAGTGCTTTTGAGTACCTTTCAGGCTCTGATTCTGTCAAGGGAAGCAGCTGCTGGGCATGCCCTTTTCTAATTAGTATTATTAACGAAACCACCAAAGTTTACTTTGTAATAGAAAAGTTTTTGTTCTCCTGTTCCCAAATGGTTTCAGTGATGCATCCTTTTATAATTACACTGTGACTTAATGCAGCATATTTTGGTCAGACCAAAAAGGACATTCCAATTCAAAGTAGGCCTCGTGAATCACAGCACTCACTGTTTCTCTCCTCTATTTGGAGTCCATGACTGTTTTGCAGGATTTTGCAACCTGTCGTTTCCCTATGGATGTGCTTACTAATATCACGCTTAAATTCCCAGGTGAGATGGGCCGTGGCATCCCTGCATTGTTATTCCTATACCTCTGTGCAATCTCTTCCCTCCATTGTCCTGTTTCGTTTGATGTTAACGTTTAGCCCATATCCCGTCATCGGGTGTTTTCTTACTCAGTCATAATCAGCAGTGCACTCTACACTTCATTTGTGTAATTCCCAATTGACCTTCTGTTGTGTAGATCATAAATGGGGCTATAGGTAGGTCACAATGCATTTGCAAATGCAATAGCAATTCAACCTTTCCCCTTGTACCCACAAAAGGCATTTTATCCCTTCTTGTGTGCTATGCTAATGGAAGGGAACTACGCCACGTGTCGATCCTAAAATGGAGTATCATTTCTCCTAAACTAAGCTGCATAAGTCAGAGTCTCTAATACCCTTGGTCATGCTTTTAAATAAAACTAAATACCTGTCAGCTTTTAAATTCTTAAATGAGTGAATATAGACCAAATGTGTCACCTATTAAGTGGTGGTGAATGAAGAGAATTAGAAATGGTGATTAAAAGAAGCAAAACTTCATTGATTCAGATTAATTAGAGAGATGATCTGTCTAAATTAATGAAAAGTCTGAATTAGAGTGTGTTAAAGATTCTTTTATTAGCATTTAAGTCTACTGAAATCACCAGAACCAGGCAAAGTGTATATTGGCTGGTGCAAATCCTTAGGAAAGCTGATTTAAGACTAGCAAAATTATTGTTTTAATTGGTGTCTAATTACATGCTTCTAAGTTTTTGAAAAGCTTTGAGATGCAACACTTAAAAACGTGTCCTCCTGTTGTGTCATGACTTTGGAAGACAGGGTTTGGGAAGACATAGACAGCATTTTTAGTAAGCCTCTTGGAAGATCCAGGACCATTCAGGAATTTGGGTTTCTGAAATGAGCAGGTCAAACATCCTTGGAATAATTAACCCTCATTCAACTATCTGGATCACAAAGACCAAAGAGATAATGACTTTTATGGGTATCAGTGACAATGTAAAGTTTAGATAGTCACTGATTTGTTTCCTGACCAAATATCAGATGTAATTACCCAAACGACAGACTTTGGGTCAGGAGATAGTGTTTTGGCTGTCTGGACAGAGACTAATGCTCACAAACATGCTTTGTATTCATAGGTGTTCTCGGAATTGGGCTTGAAGCTGTGCTGAGACAGAAGGGAGTAAGGAGATCTGGTGGTGGTGCTTTGCAGAAATGGTCTGCAGAATAGGTCAAGGATGAAAAGGAAACATCTGCCCCATTCCGGATGCAAATTAAGTGGAATATGAGCTTTGGTGATAGTGATTCCCTCTGTTTTATCTTACCCTAAAGGACTAAGAAACCTCCTGTGGAGAACTGTTTTAAAGATATTCCATCATAGAAATTGATGACAGTATTCCTTTTTCCTTTTCCATTTTTATCTTTATAACTTCCACATACAGCTCATTTGTTTCATCTTCTCTCTTCCCAGAGTGGAGAGGAGCTAAACCCTGAAGCTAAGATTGTTCTGTGTGCTTGAAGTCAGAGAGAATGGGCAGCAGAGTAAACAGGGTGACAGCACTCTCCTCTGCAGAAAACAGGGGAGCTGTAAATCTTCATGGCTTGTGTTGTTTTCCTCTATGGAGCCCTGAGTATTGGAAGCTCCATGTTATTCTTTTTTCTCTGGTTCTAAACTATAATCTAGTGAATCATCTCCCCATCAATTTCCAGTTTGCAGTCACTAAGCTGAGAAGTACAAGTTTGGGTTTCTGCGTGGTTAATTCAGCTTTCTCTTCTTGGAGGGAAACTGTGTTCTCAATAACTTAATTTGTGGGAGGAACTTTCTATCACAATCTGAGGAACTTCTAGGCTCATCTCTTCCAGTTGACTTTTAATGAGTTGCTGGAGCAGTTCTGAGAAGAGCAAAGAGCACTCCAAGCTGCCACACTCTATTTTTATCTAGTTATTAGCCAGGCATGAGTCCTATCTACCTATAAGACCCTTTAGCTCTTCAGTTCAAATGTACCTGGAAAAATAACATGATGCTTGCAATTCAAAAAGACTTAATAGAAACAGATGTGGTATAAAAAGAATAAAGAAAATAATAATCATGACCAACAGTACTCTCTATTTTGTAATGGAAACTTCCATAGGAAATCAAATTTCATTTGACTCCCAATTTTTGATTCCAGTCTTTTTGCCCAGAGCCCTGATACCATTCATTGTTGAGATTGTTGGTGTTTCAGGTTTCTTTATACCTTTCTTACCTTTCTGTCTGACTCCACTCCTCATTTGGAGAGACTTCAAATTAGAAGATCCTAGCACATGACCTAAGGATCACTGGATGTCATTAACCAAAGCACAGTGTTTCTGATTTTCACTAAATGACTGGTAAAGAGCAGAAACCCTAAGGCCACTTCACATAGCAAATTCAATTCTTAGTGGACTGTGAGAAATGCTAAGGAAATGGGGTTGGGATTCTCTGCAGCCATGTCTGAGAGATCAGTTAAGGAAAACTGTACCTGATCATTTTCTCCCCCAGGCAAGAGCATTGCTTTCTATAAGCAAAAGTGGATGCTTATGAGATGTGGTGAGCTTACTGAATATTCATTCCCAGCTCTCTTTATCATGTTCTTCTCTTCCCTTTTATTTTCCTTTGACTTATAATTGGGGTTTTTGCATATTTATGATCTGCTTTGTTTCAAACTGATGACCTGTTTCAAATCCTATAACCTTTCTCCTTTGACACTGTGAAGTTCGTTCATAGAAAAAAAACCACTGTCATTAAATGATGGCATTTCCCTCATTACTGGGAGCCTGGCTTTGCCCTCAGCCTGCAGGCTGCTGCCTGCTGTCTGCCTGGGGCATTTTAGTTAGCCATCCCAACATGAGATTAAGAATTGGAATAGTAAACTCTTTAAAATGCATACTATCTCGGAGCCACAAGGAGGGATCTGCTTGTTTACCTAACTCATGTGATAATTTCTCAAATGTTTAAAGACCTCATACCCTTAAATGTTTTCTTGCCAGGTGAAATAATCCTCAGATGGGTCACACTTTGTGCCTCAGACCTGGGTGAGAGCAGCCTGACCCTCCCCTCACTCTCCTCTCCACACGCGCAGAGGCATGAGCAGAACCAGTAAAGGCTCCATGGGCAAATGGTCTCCAAGAACCTAACATAACTTTAAATGATGAAGGCACTTTACAGCATAAATACAAATGTTTTATAAAGAAAAAAATTAGTTTCTTACGAAATAACATGTGTCTCTTTAGAAATTCCTCAGAAACACCTTCCCCATGCTCTAGAGGGGGTCGTATGTGCTGTGGAGAAATCTGACCTTATGTGTATGAATTGAAGTGGTGTAGAATATACAGGGACAATCTGGAGAGCCTCTCCCAGCCTGGGGACAGCTCTCAGGTCACTTAATTTTTGGGACCTTTTGTGGCCCGGTCTGTAAGATGAAATAATAAAATAACTCCGTTCTCCTGGTTGTGTTGCTGTCTATACTCTTTAAGGATGAAATGATATAAGGTGTATTTAGAAGGGCTATGGTGGTCATATGAAAGAAGCAAAATAATAATAATAATTTGCTGGTAGACACCAGCCTTCCCAGAAGTACAGGATTCATTAATTTTCATCCTCTGAGAAGCACATGAAGTGTTGACAAACCACCCCACATGCACATCAAGAGAAGATGGGGAGCGGCGCAGACAGCAAGCCTCTGTGAAGTTGTGCTGGCATGGTTCAACTTACACAGATTCCAAACCCTACATATGCTCAATTTCAAGACCTAGTTTTAATCTTCAGTGTAAACCTTAACTGTGTTATTACTTTAAACAATTTATTTCCTTCTAAGACATCTCTGGAGGCCAAGTTCCTCTCCTGTTTTCTGACAGATGTGAGAGTAGCTAAATGAAGCAACAAGATAAAAGGAGACATCAAGATGGGATGATATTATAAAACAAACTCAACATTGTGAAAATAGAATTGTTTGTCAGATGTTCTGCTTAACAGTCTTCTAGAAAACAAAATGCTTTGATATTATTTTTGAAAATAAAATTGTAACCTAATCACTTCCTTCCAGCCCTGGGTCTTATATATAAGTCATTCCATGCATGCACCATTTTAAAAGAAAAATTCTTTAAGACATCAATTGCATTTATAAATGTGTGTCATTATCAAAATGCCAAGGTCAATTCAATTAACCTTAGAATTATAGTACTGCAGGATGAAATCGGGTATCAGGAACAGGCTTATAATTTGATAAGTTTTCCATCAGAAAAGAAATCTCATATTCTATTTGACATTAAAGCCCTATGTTTTTTATTGATTAGAAGTATTCCTTTGAATATATAAATTAAAAATCAGTAAATGCATTCTCTCCCATTATCTATAGACAGGAGGGATTCAAATTACATTTGTTGGAGGCAATGCGGCATCCAGAATGAATGACTCAAAGGGTTTTCCTTACCTGCCATGGTAGTGCAAGTGTGCCAGCAGAATGTGGCAGTCGGAGAGCACTGGCCAGAAGACAGGCAGCAAGAAGAGCAAAGCCGCATAACTTTAGGGCTTCATGGCCGGGGGGCTTCCTCTTGCTTGGGATGAGCTGCTGTTGTCAAATATTTGGAAACTTCTCATTGGACAAGAAACGTTTGCCTGGTCAGTTACACTGGCTCTATGCACTGGGCCAGGCAGCAAGGCCAGGAGCACCCTGCCTTCAGTCTACCATTAGGGGTTCTGCCACAGAGACGGCAGTTCCCTATACAGGCTGCCCCACTGTGGGGGAAGAAAAGCCTATGGCAATAAAGGAAAGAGCCGTGACACTCAAGGCCAACTGTTCTGTTGCAACAAGACCCTTCAAGCCAAGAGAATTCAGAGGAAATAAGTGTGGAGTGGGATTCTAGGAAAACAGGACAAGGCAGCACTCGCATTCCAGAGGGGAGAGACTCGCATTGGAGCCTCAGTGTCAGTATCAAAGTGCCCCATTTCTATGCCTAGTGGAGGGCACCCAGGGACAGATGATGGCTTCATTCAGTTCTGTTGCTTATACTTGGCTTTTATTTAGGAGAAATTTACTCCCTAAAATGTTGAAAGGTTTGCTTCGAAGGCATTTTCTGAGGAGAAAGAGAAAAAGCTCTCATGAATAATCACTGAGTTATTTTAATTATTGTTTCAGCTACATCTAATAAAACAAGGAGTTAGTATTTTCTAATTCTGAGCAGCATGGTTTGCATTGGCTTTTCTCATTTCCTGCATTCTTTGGTGTACTGTTCTTCAAGGCATATCCGGCAATGACAAGGTCTGAAGAATTTTTAGCAAAGCAGATGGTCATTTTGCAGAAGCAAAGTATGGCAGGACTTAATTGACAATGCACCATGGGACACAGCTGAAATTAACTCCTGTTCAGCTAGTGGAGGGTCCCCTCAAATAGGAAGCCAGGAAAGTCATCTGGACTTTCCACATGCTCCAAGATTGACAGCTTCAGAAGAGGTGATGTGTCAAAGTATGGCAATTTGAAGGAAGAGAGCCCTGTGATGCTAGAAAATGTGTCTAGCCACATTGCAGACAGCCATATTGCTCTGAAGCTCTGGGCTGCTGCACCTACTCATGCACAGACTGTGGGCATATATGCCTTCCACACACAGCACAAGCATTACCTGCATATCACATGCACACATGTCACTCAGGCATGCAGCTCATACACATAGATCACACACAAGTTACATGCATGTATGCACACCACATGCATATACCACACAGAGATCACACAGAGCAGTTCCCAGTAAAGAGTTTAATTATCCATACTAAAGGGGAGGAGATAAAATGTAGATATATAACTGTACTTTATGGGGGTGAGCTGTGAGAATGTGGGTGAGCTTGAGGAACTTTCTGGTCCCAAATCTCTGTGAAATGAGGGAGTTACATGGGACAGCATTGAAGGCCCCTTCTAATCTGCATCATTCTGGATCCCACTTCTTTCATGCATCTGCATTTATTCAGAGAGAACCTCATCACATCATTCATCCAATTGCTAACTCTTCCTCCTTTTTTCCCTCTATCCCAAACATTTATTTTCTAGGACTTCAGGAGGCTCATAATTAATAGCACTGTTTTCCTTCTGTGTTTAGAACCCCTTGAGAGATAGACAAAGGCATTTGGTAGATGGATAACAAAATTTCACCTTATTACCCTTACACCTATTTGGAGAGTGCAGTTAGGAATAAATGATCTTGCTGATAATCCCCTGAGTTTACCCATCTTTCACTAGAGAAATCTGCCCCCAAATCAAGATCTTTCCCAGCACAGGGGTAAGTGGCCCACTAGGTCCACTGCTTGGCTGAGAACACAGGACATGATGATGAATACCTTCTTCAGGGAGGAAGACCCTGTTTATGGGGAGGATGGACTAAGATGCAGAGGGTTCAAATCATTTTCCCAAACCCTCCAGTTAGACCAATTCCTCCTGCTCTCCTTGGGAGAAGTGACCCCGCTATAGAGAGGGAGGACAGCCATGATTCTCTGTTCAGTCCTGTCGCAGAGAACCTTGAAGATTTAGGAATAAAATTCCCCTGATCACTCCAGCCACCCCTGCTCACCATGTTGGGTGAGTCATGTGATAAAGTGATCTGTGTTATGGGGAAACTCTTAGGGAGGAGCACAGGATATTTGGAATTGATGCCACTGACTTGCTATTAAAGCCACTAGTGACCTGTCTTGGCCAGAAGGTGAGAATACAAGTGATGTGGAAATGGAGGGGAGGGTGGACTTTAACCAGGTATGTCTATCCACTCACTGACAGACCTGTAGGTCTCACCCTGAACACACTAGAGCTTTCTCTATGTGAATAGTGAATACCAGGCAACACTGATACATATTGCAAAATTGGTCTCAGGAAATGTTCAGTGGTCATACACTGTTGATGAGAATGTAAATGGAATATTTCCTGAGAGCAATTTTGTAATATGTGTCAACAACTTAAAACTACTTATGGCTTTTCAGTAATTGAGTCTGAGGAAATGATCAAATATGAAGCCAAAGCTTTATACATGAAGTTGACTCCTATAGCATAATGCAAATGCACAGAATATTAGTAAGTATTGAACAATATGGACATATCTTAATGATGATAGTCATAGAACTGAATATTTTCTAAGCATTTAAAATCCTGTTTCTACATAATTTATATAATCTAAAAAATATTTTGTTAAATGTTAAAACAAAGCACAAAACTACATTCAGAATAAACTGAGGCTTTATGAAACAAGAGCGAGGTCTTGACAAAGTAAAGTATGCCACCAATTTTGAGAATACAGAGGAAAATGGAGTAGGCAGACAAGGCCATATGGACAGCAGAGTGTTCTGCCTGGGCAGGACAGTCACGGATTATTTTTAGTTTTTCTTTATGTCTTTCTGTTTTTCTTCTGAATTGTATGAACATGAATTATTTTTATCATCAAAAGAATAATGAGTTATATGTTTTGAAAGACTACCATATTTCTACATAAGCAAAAGATAATGGGGGAATGTCACTTATCCAGGCTCAGCAAATACAGTTTTGGTGTGAGGGTAGTTTGTGTTAGTCACTTAGTATCATGATAATGGTGCGTAACAAATATGAAATCTCAGAGGTACACAAAAATAGACCGCAGGTTGACTACGGCAGCTCTGCTCTATGTGTCTCTCATCCTGGGACTGGTGGGCTAGCCAGGGAGTGTTCTTTTCCTAATGAGGTGCAAGAGAGTGACCTGAAAAACAAAAGGTCTCCTAATCCTGAGCTGGATCTGGCACATGATTATTTCTGTGCACGTTGCATAAGCCAAAGCAAAGCAAATCTCATGGCTGAGCCCAAAGTCAAGACAGGGCTGCAAAGTCATCTACTAAAGGGCACAGATCCAAGGAAAGGGCAGAACCCTTCTGGAGATTCATGCTTTCTGTTAAGGAATAAAAATGTTACTTTAGAAACAGAAGTAAAATTAACTTCCTGCAGTTATCTCTCTGAAGACTGTTGCTAATGTGCGTTTTGTTTTGATTGTATTCGTGAGTGAGAAACACCCCATTGAGCAGCTCTTTCTGTCTCTTTAGATCCTGGCCAATGTGATCATTTTCATCTGTGGGAACCTGGCAGGAGCCTACCATAAGCACCTCATGGAGCTTGCTCTTCAGCAAACATATCAGGACACATGTAATTGCATCAAGTCCCGGATCAAGTTGGAATTTGAAAAACGTCAACAGGTATTGCATGTTTCCTCTTATATCCACATTGCTTTAGGCATTATTAAAATGATGCTGTTATTATTAATATTGAGTATGGTTCATTCATTTATGAGCTTCAGAAAAACCAGAGAAGAAACCCAGGACTCTGCACCTGGGGAGTGTCTAATCTGCTTCGTGCTGCTATAAAGAAATACCTGAGGTTGAGTAATTTATCAAGGAAAGAGGTTTCTGTCTCATGGTTCTTCAGGCTGCACAAGAAGCCTGGTGCCATACCTACTTCTGGTGAGGGCCCTTGATGGCCTCCACTCATGGATAATGGGTAATGTGCAGGGATCACTAGGTGAGAGAGGAAGCAAGAGAGAGTCAGGAAAGAAGGGGCAATGCCAGGCTTTTTTGAACAACTAGCTCTTGTGGGAACAGTAGAGTGAAAACTCACTCAGACTTCCTTCCCAAGGAGGGTATTTGTCTGTCCATGACGGATCCACCCCCAAGATACAAACACCTCCCACCAGGCCTCACCTCCAACAGTGGGGCTCAAATTTCAATGTGAGATTTGGAGGGAGCAAACATCTAAACTGTAACAGAGAGTTAGGATCAAAAGAGCAAAGATGGCATCTTCCCCATGCAGCCTTCAGACCTAGGGACCCAAGATCTCCCACAGCCAGATCCACCAACCATCATCAAGTGGCTGGGGATGTCAGATAAGGACAGTTCGTGAAGACGCTCACTTCTGGTTAGTGTTTGTGACAAGCGTTTGCACCAGCAGAAATGAGCCCTCCTCACCCCCATCCCCACCCTCGACTGTGCCATCATACCATCACAGTACTTCCTACAGGACCTGTTTTCCACATATGATGAAATAATGGAGTCTTCCTCAGGGAGGTGATTGGAGGGTCTGGAGGGGAGCCAGGTATTGTTGTCAGGGGTGTCCTAGGTTGATGGTTGTAGGTGACACAAATGCACTTCAGGGAAACATACAGACTGCAAGGAAGCATTACAGAAAATGAGCAATGGGCCGGGCATGGTGGCTCATGCCTATAATCCTAGCATTTTGGGAGGCCGAGGCAGGCAGATCACCTGAGATCAGGAGTTCAAGACCAGCCTGACCAACATGGAGAAACCCCGTCTCTGCTAAAAATACAAAAATTTGCCGGGCATGGTGGTACATACCTGTAATCCCAGCTACTGTGGAGGTTGAGGCAGGAGACTCCCTTGAACCCAGGAGTCGGAGGTTGCGGTGAGCCAAGATTACACCACTGCACTCCAGTCTGGGCAACTATAGTGAAACTCCCTCTCAAAAAAAAAAAAAAGAAAAAAAAATAGAGAAAGAAAGAAAACAAGTGATGGAGACAATAGGAGATAATGTATGGAGACAAAGATATCACCAAGGAGGGTGGAAAGCAGGCACAACAGATGTGCATGGAGAAGAAGCCACAGAGCCGCCCCGGATTTGCTGTGCTTCACTCCGGGTGATGGTGGATATCCATGTGAATAGCTGCGTGTTCCTGGGTTTGTGTATTTCTCGCTGGGAACCCAGACTGTAAGGCTAGTAATTAGCATGGCTGGCCGTGAACACTGTGCTCCCCCTCCCTGTGGGCCTTCCTCACATTACCTATGCTGTTAGCAGTGTTTGTCATATTATGGATGCTTAGTTACTATTTGTTAAGTCTTATTGAGTTAGTTCACCCTATAAAATTTCATCACAGTGTCTTGTGGTGGGAGCAAAAAAAAAAAAAATCCTTTACATTTTGGCACTGGTCTTTTGTCTGTGTGTTGACTGCTGAATGGAAATCACTTTCATTTTTGAAAACGGGAATCCAGGATATTAGTTCATTCATTCAACAAATGTTGAGTGAACACCAAGGCTGTGGCAGGCATGGTTCTAAGCACTGGGATATAACTGGAAACACTGCCTTTTCGTTGGAATGATTAGCAAATATTATGGTTTGTTTCTAAAACTTGTATTTTGTCGTCTTACTACCTATATAGCAAAGGTATTCAGTAACCGATTTCTTTTTTTGTGTGTTTGCTCTAGATGTGTCTCAAATTCTGGATTCAACATTAAGAGACATAGAAAGTTGTTAACTTGAGACTGTTATCCAGTTTATCTTCATACACCTATTTTCAATAAGGTTTTACATCTGGGTTCTAGAAAATTCCACAGTTTCAACAAGTAGCACTTAGCCTTCATGGGTGGTCCTGTTGTAGTGTGTGCTACAGGGTTCGAATGTTTGGGAGAGATGGTTTCCTTTCTCAGCAGTACAGACTGGAGCAAGTTAGCCCCGACAGACATGTTAATATTTTTTTCATCAGCTCTGTAATCTCCTTCAAAATAGCACCAAGGCTACAGAGAACTGAAATTCCAAGTAGACAGATTATATAACCTGATATTTTTAGGAACAGCTTTGATAATAGCAGTGTAAGGTCATTGACCTTACCTGTGCGTCATATTTCTCTGAAGAGACCGGAGCAGCCAAAAGCCCCTGGCGTCCCTTGCCACGGTGAGCTGAGGGGTCAGATGAGCCACGCTGACCTCGTGGAGCTCAAGGACGGGACCATCAGGGGAGGCATTAGAAAGACATGCATCTACCAGTTTCAGAAAAGAGCTAGTGATTCTTTTACAAATAAAGAAAGTGACAAGGGACACTTTAAAGAAATAAAAACTTATATTAAATATGTTGAATAGAATACAACTTTACATTCCAAGTGCATTTTGTCACAAAAGTTGGAAGTCCACTTCCAGAGTCTACTCCTACAATGCAGTATCTTTCTTGTTAGGGCTTCAGAAAACAGGCGCCAAGGATGAGATGTGTTTGTACTTTTTTCAGACCAGCATGTAATTAAATGGGAAGAAGAGATTATCTTGGTTTAAAAAAAATCAGTAAGATATAATCTGATAGATTTAAGGAAACAAATAAAAAGTGTCCAGTGGCAATCTGTGCAGCCTTCATAGAAGGAAGAGGTCCCTGAGACACTGAGGCCCAGCAGAGCTACTGATTAAATTCGGGTTTGGGTTCCACATGTCACTTCCTGCTCACCCTGCACCACTAACTGCCTTTTGCTTCGTCCACAGTCACTGTGGCAAACAGTAATGCCCTTCAAAATTCTTCATTCAGGAAGGGTATGTGTTCTGCAGCCAGGAAACACATTCAATCATTGTTTAGATCAATAAATAACACCCAATTGAATGTACTCATTAGCAGTTGCAAGAGAGAGAGCCAGTGCTCCCAGAGGTTGAGTGGCCACCGCCACCTTGGCGGTTCCCTGGCCTCCTTTCACAGCCCCGCTGTCTGCTCTCCTTCCTCCTTGGAGAGGATGCAGCGGTGGGTGAGCCCAGAAAGCCGGCCCTCTTCACCCAGGATGGGAGGGGGGCTATTGAAACTCTTGGGACTCATCTAGCAATTCTGAAATCTTAAAATGCGAAACTCCATGCTTGCTTTTCTTCAAATTTTGTGATGTTTTTCAGATGTAAATGAGATGAATCTCTAAAGATTAAAGCGCGGGCTTGAATAAAGTTGCTATTTGCACTGTAAGGTTTTGAGAGAAGGAATGAAAATTGTTGCTAGAGATTGTCTCAGAGTTGCATTCTTGCCCTAAAAGTGTTCTCATTCAGAACAATAAACATCACGGGTTTTTACTAGTAGGGAAAAAAATGCATTGAATTGGAATTGAGGCCACCTTTAGAAACTGAAGGTATTCATCTCTCTTGAGTTTTGACGTTTGTCTTAAGTTTCATATCATGCAGTAAAAGCTGCAGCCGTTTCCTGAGCACCGTGCAGTGTGGCAGATGGCACTTACCAGACGCCAGAAAACAAAACGCCAGTGAGTGTTCTCTCTGGGGTATGTAATAGGCTCTCAGGAATTAATGAGAGCTGGATTCACAGCAAAACAAGAATGCTGTTTGCTAACTGCCTGGGCAGTTGAAATAAATGCTGTTTCCACAGGAGTAAAAGCCAGGTTTGCTATTTCATAGAGAGAGAATAAACCCTCTTTAATTTATCTATTGTCTTTGTTATAAAGTAATCTGACACATTTTAATGTGATCCACTTAATCTAGAACCTTCCTGTGGATAAAATATGACAGAGCATGCCTTTTAGTGAAAACTGCTAGTCAAGCGAGGCACAGAGACCCCATGCTATACCTGGATTCTGCAACTCTGTGGGGGTTAGTGAACCAGTAGGCTTCCTGACTGTCCTGGGATGCAAAACTGTTTTCCTCTCTGCAGAATTTAGTGGAGCAAGAAAGTGATCTTTGCGTGGTCATGATTGAGTAGATAATGAGGAACTTACCCATTTTCAATCCTGATGTGAAATTATTATAATGGCTTTATTGAATGCATTTCATTTATTTTGCATGGTAAAGGGTTTTTGAAGTTTTCCTAGATTTTGGGCTGCTAAAATTTGGAAAAGAAAACAGAAGTAAGCAATGTTTCTTTGAGTTGTCCTAATGTTCCGCGTGGTTTATTTAGTACTTTATCTGTACTGTTATATCAGACTCCTATTGCGGCTGTAACAAATTCCCACAAATTTGATGGCTTAAAACAGAATAGATTTTTTACCTTAAAGTTTCAGAGGATACAAGTCCAAAATCAGTCTCACTGGGCTAAAGTCATAATATTGGCAGGGATGTTTTTTTCTGGAGATTTTGAGAGGAGGATTCATTTCCTGGCCTTTTCAAGCTTCCAAAGGCTGCTTTCATTTCTTGGCTCCTAGATCCTAGTCCCCCTTTTCTGTATTTAAAGCCATCAGGATAGAATCTTTCAATTGCTTTCTCTCTCTCTCTCTTTCTTTATTTTTATTTTTTAAGATACAGTCTGGCTCTGTCACCCAGGCTGGAGTGTAGTAGCATGTCTCAGCTCACTGCAACGTCTGCCCCTGGGACTCAAGCGATTCTCCCACCTAGTCTCCTGAGAAGGAGGGACTACAGGTGTGCACCACCACACCTGGCTAACTTTTGTTATTTTTTGTATTTTGTATTTGTTTCACTATGTTGCCCAAGCTGGTCTTGAACTCCTGAGCTCAAGCAATCTGCCCACATTGGCCTCCCAAAGTGCTGGATTCACAGTCATGAGCCACCGTGCCCGGCCTGTTTCTGACTTTTGATTCTGCCGTTGCGCCTTCTTCCTGCTCTCTGCTCTCTGCCTCTAACCCTCCTGCTTTACTCTTAGGCTTCTATAATTCCACTGGACTAACTTAGCTAACCCAAGATAATCTCCCCATCTCAAGATCTTTAATTTAATCACATTCCTAAAATTCCTGGTTTGCCATGTAACCTAACAGAGTCCCAGATTCCAAGGATTAACGTGGAGATATCTTTGTGAGACCATTAGTCAACCTTGCACTCTCTGCCTTCTTTATTCCTACAGCAACTCTAGGACTTAAGTCCTTTTTCCAATCTAAACTGAATAAAGAAACTGTTCTCATTACTTGTCCAAGATCACTCAGTGAGTCAGTGTGACTTCCAGGGCCCTCTGTCTTTCACGCTGGTTTTCCATGGGTTTTCTGGACTGATCTCTGGGAATGTTAACCGGAGATTTTCCAGGACATGCAGGACTCTTTGATGGAAGTCCTAAAAAGAGCAGGAACAACTTCGAGCAACTTTAAGCATCCAAAATGGTATCCTGCTTAGAAGGCAATCAGTAACCGTTCTTCCATCGAATTTTCATGTGCTGACATGAAGCAACAGAAATCAGCTGCCACCTGCTCCCTCAGTGGCCATGCCAAGACATGAGGAGGGTTTGATGCCATCCCCAACATCCCCAAAGATCCCTCCAGGATCAGTTTTCTTCTTCCTGGAGGCAAAGAGATTGAACAGAGTAGTCTGCAGCTTTGTTTGCTTAGACAGGTGATGGAGAGTTGCTCAAAACAGTCTTTATCAGCCCCATCTCTGCATGTTGAGAAGTTTACTTTTTGCCAATGGAATGGGGCTTACGAGGATGCATCAATTACAAGACTAATTGTTTTACCCAATTTTCTTTACCTGAGTTGATACATGGAATCCAGGTGAGGCATCTCAACAGTCATGTACCTTTTCATAAAGCCAAATTGAACATTAATAGTGCAAGAGGAATTCAAGCCAGTGAAACTTTCTCACTGCAGTTCCTGAAGAATTAAGCAGCACATTTTAATATAAATGTTATCCCTGACCTTCGAGGTGTGGGGCTGGGGGATGCACCCAACAAAGAAAGCTGAACAGGAGGAACACACATTGTGCAGCAGGTACAGTTTGGCTCAGATACGAAGGCCTTGTCTGGGTTCTGGCATCTCAGACCATTAATTAAACTGTCCCCACACCCCCTGCTTATGTTTTTGAGCTGTCTACTTTTCATCATTTAAATCATTAGTTGTGTCATTTTTTCTTTGGTACCTCTTCCTTGATAAAGAGGCATAGCTTACCTCCATCTTGGTCACCAATTTTTTTTAATTTTATTAAATGATTAGTATATACTTTTCTGTTTGGTATCTCTTCCCCAATGCAGAGGGCGTAGCTTAAGCCAGTGTTGGTTATTGCTTTTTTGTCAACTCTCATTAGCAAAAGATTAAATGATATGGAAGACAAGACATATACTTTACTTGAAAATTGAAAAAAACTGAAGAGCTGAGATTTCATAAAAGGGCTCTCATCACAATATTTGCTGTTTCAATCCATCAGAATGAACTTCAAGAAATATTTTCATAGATTGCACCACATTGTATCATATTGATTACTTAAATTCTCATGAAGTTCAGATGTTATGCCTCATTGAGAAATTCCAGGACAAGATGTTTCAGGATGCTACAATTTTGCCATGATGTTTATGAGTGCTTTTAAATGAGAAGTGAAAATAAATTCCAGAAAAATGTCAATAATCCTTAAATCAAGTCTGCGATATTTTCCGAGACATTCTTTAGTTAGAATGGTTGAGATCACCACATATTTGCAAGATTGCAACAAAGGCTGTGCTATGACTGTGTACTCAACCTCCGTTAAGAACAAGTCAACAGTTACAAATCCAAGATCCAGGGTGAGAATGAAGGAGCTCTCAGGAATTTCTGTCCAGTCTTGATGCCTAACAAAGAACCTAAATGCATGCCATTGTAAGGGTTTACAAAAGCCACATTAGCAACTATTTGTTCATTCTTTTAAAGAATAGACATTTTGCTTTAAAGGAAAAAATAAAGTAAGATTATAGCAATTAATCAAGCAGATATTCTTTTAATGATTAAATGTATGCAGGTGTCTATTTACATCGTGGCAGTAGAAAAGCCAAGATAAAATAAGACTCTCTAGAAGTTTCCTTTGTGTAAGAAACTTGAGCAAGACGTTCTGCTCATGTCCACAGTGAGGAAGCAACTCCCCTGTCTTGTTGAAGAAACACCTAGAAAACTGTTCTATTACTCCAGATTATCTCAAGCAGATTTTTGTTAATAATATCCAAGAAGATCCCAAACCCAGAAGTCATGTACTAAGAAGAGTGCCGGCTTCTGATGTTTCTGAGAGTCCTGGAATTTTCAGTATTTCCTGGGGAATGCCTATTTTTAGTACTCTGTGATGTGGTACTTTGATGCTGAAAGAATGTTTAATAGGTAAAGGATAATCTAGTGGAAAGATTCAAGAAAGTTTGACATCATTTGATACAAGTAAAATAAACCCAATGAAAAAAATTCTAAAATAAGCCCTTTTGTTTCATTAAACATTCTTGTGATATTTGTCACATGTGAAAACAAAACCTCAAGTCTTCTGTGATTGCCATCATATTTTTCTTCCTGCAAATGTAGTCACAGATAGGCCACTATGCCTTTTAATGGGAGGAAAAGGCATTTTGAGCTCACTTTCATGGGGCTGACTTCAAAATGTTAAAGTTACTGATCATGCATATTTAATAGTATATTACCATGAGCACAGTTGCAGATACATATACCTCCTGTGGCACTAGTGATGTGTTTACTGAACCAAGGTATCCATTTATATCTGTACCAAATTGAAGGTTAGGACTCCTGAGCTTTAGGGTTTTGTTAATTGCATATGTGTCTTCAAAAGGTATTATTTTTGGAAATTTTCCTTTTAGGGTTATCTGAGTGCTCTCAAGATTTTAGGAAATTTTATCCGAGAACTTCTCTAGAAGAATCCTTTAATGTATTTACATATCATGTGCCACTTAATATATGTGTGTTACTGGCTGTGAAAATTCCTCCTGCAGACTAACGTCGTCATAAATGTGGACTATACGACACACTCAGAATGCAATGCAAGAGGCATATGAGATAATGATACTCACATAAACCCGTTCGTATGCTTTTCAAATTGCATAATATTTTTACATATATTCTTCTGTTAAATACAGGATTATGCAAGATACAGAAAAGCCTACTTCTCCTGTTTATCAAATTCAGTTTTTGTTGTTTTTTAGGTGCTGGCGATTTTCCCAGGTGGGGGAATGCAGCAGTAACCAAGACTAAAGGTCCCTGTTCTCTTTGTGCTTAAATTATAATTGCAGGGGACACACTGAAACTTATCAACCCCATAATTTCATAAGAAGATATAACAAGATAATGTGAGGAAGCATGGTGGATGGAGAAGGCCAAGGGGCCTGTTGGAGGGACCAGGCAGGGAGACTTCTCTGGGGATGTGATAACTGGTTGAAATACAAATTGCAGAAGGTCCCAGACCTAGGAGGACCTGAGGAAAAGTGTTCCCAGCAAAAGGAGTGGGAACTGTCAAGGGCTTGAATCAGGAGCCGAGTGGCCTGTCTGAGAAACATAGGGGCCAGCAAGACAGTTGGGGAGAAAGAGGCAGGAGCCAGACTGCACGTGGGCCTTGCAAGGTGGGCCAATTACTTGGGATTTTGTATCAAATGGGAAGTCACTGAAAGGTTTTGAGTAAGATAGCAATGTAAACTGATTAACATCCTTAGAGGATCCTTCTGGCTCCTAGTAGAGGATGGGTTGGAGGAGGGAGGGGTGTTAATAGGGTGACTCCTTAGAAGCCGTGGCATACTATGGCAGCAGTACAGGTGGAGACAGGAGTAGCTTGGGTGAGAGTGGACAGATTTAGGACATATTTTTAAGTTGATTTAGTGTGGGTTACTTTTGGATTAGATGTCCAGTGAGATAAAAATAAAATAACCAAGAGAGCTTTCTGGATTTGGAGCTTGAGCAACTGGGTGATGGTTGGTGTGACAGCTAACATTTCAACATCTTTGATCACATTACTTATTGGGAGGTAGGGCAGAGTGGAAATCTAGAGTTGAGTTTTGAACAGCTAATTTTGAGATACCAAGCTGGCAGCTGTAAGTAAGATGTGGAACTAAAGATTGTGAACTTGAAAGTCATCAGCATATAGTTGGTATTTCAAGCTACGGCACCAGATGACACGCCCCAAAGAGAGAGTAGGATTAGAAAAGATAAAAAGGGTCCAGGACTAAACCTCAAAGCACACAAACATTTGAGCAGGAATAGAGGAAGATGAATAAGCCAAAGTCCTGAGAAAAATCAACCAATTATATAGATGATTTGTTTTTTCCTAATTCGGTCTTGAAGTCCCTCTCAAGATAGTGGCTGTAAACTCTAGCCCTGCCCTGATGGGGATCCTGGGGATGTGGTCTGGGCGTTTCCCATGTGCCTTTCATGGGATCCTTCTTTGTCCTGGTGGATGGCCTGATACCTAAGTGTCCAGCCTGTGGCCAGGTGACCCTCTCACAGGAGGTTTGTTTATCCTGGCACATGCCCTTGTGGCTCTCATCTGATCTGTGTCCAGTTTATTCCTACCAAGACAGCCACTCTCCCAGAGAGCCCTGACTAGGGAAGAAGTTAGGATGGGGTAGAGGAGGCAACTCATCAGAACCCATGAAATGACAGAAGCAGTTTATTGCTTACATATCTGGACAAGAGAGGGCAGCACGATTCGCACGGCCAGCAAAAAGTAGGGAGCCATCCACAACACACAGCCTCACCCAGCAGATGCAGAACAACAGAGAGAGGAAGCTGTGGGCCAGAGCCTTTGTTGGGGTTCAGGACATTATGCAATCAGGTTTCTAATTGGTGAGTTTCGAACAAGTGGGCACATGCCCTATGGTGTCATGCTGTGACTGAAAGAAGGTTCATATGAGTGAGATACCTGTGCAGTCTATGCAGGGTGTGGGGATTAATAGGGTGAGTCAGGCCGGGCGCGGTGGCTCAAGCCTGTAATCCCAGCACTTTGGGAGGCCGAGGCGGGTGGATCACGAGGTCAAGAGATCGAGACCATCCTGGTCAACATGGTGAAACCCCGTCTCTACTAATACAAAAAATTAGCTGGGCATGGTGGCGCGTGCCTGTAATCTCAGCTACTCAGGAGGCTGAGGCAGGAGAATTGCCTGAACCCAGGAGGCGGAGATTGCGGTGAGCCGAGATCGCGCCATTGCACTCCAGCCTGGGTAACGAGCGAAACTCCGTCTCAAAAAAAAAAAAAAAAAAAAAAAAAAAAAATAGGGTGAGTCAAGCAGTCTATGCAGAGTGTGGAGATTAGTAGGATGTATCCAGCTGTCCCATGGGGAGGTGGTTACCAGGAAGCAGTGTACAAGGCAGAGAACTGCAAGGAGGTGGGGGGAATGGAAACTGTGTCAAAGATGATTAGGCTTTGCTCCTGGTATGGATAAGACCAATCTACGTTTGCAATACATGCCAAAGCAACAAAAAATTATAAGAATTCACTACAATCGAGGAAAAGCCGGAGAGAATGGTTTAATAGAAACCAAGAGACGAAGGTGTAAGTGGGATGGATAGTGGCCAACATAGTCACATGCTGAAGAGTCATAGTGAGAAGAGGGTAAAGGAGTGACCACTGGTCTCTATCAAATGGTGGTCACCAGTGGCCTGGACAATTCGGTTTAAGGGGAGCAGTCGTGCTTAAGTAGCTGAGGTTGGATGAGGAGGAGACAGGAGGTGCGGAAGCCATGCAGTGAGCTCCCACACCTCTTCTGATGCATGTAGCAGGGAAGAGAAGCCAAGAAATGCAAAGGAGTTTGCTCAAGGTTTGCTATGCTCATGGCATAAATCGAAGTTGTATCACATATCTTAATATGGCATCTTTGGTAATACATTTTAAACTGCCTGTTAATTATTTCTAATCTATTATGTCACATAGTTTTCCTACCTGTGTTGTATTCTGAATCATTTATTCTAAGGAAGGGATGGGCAGAGGGGTTGGTTGATTTTTGCAGAAAGGCAACTTAGTTGGGGCCAGGTGCAGTGGCTCACGACTACAATCCCAGCACTCTGGGAAGGCAAGGTGGGTGGATCACCTGAGGTCAGGAGTTCAAGTCTAGCTTGGCCAACATGGTGAAACCCTGTCCCTACTAGAAATACAAAAATCAGCTGGACATGGTGGTTAGCACCTGTAATCTCAACTACTTGGAAGGCTGAGGCAGGAGAATCGCTAGAACCCTGGAGGCAGAGGTTGCAGTGAACCAAGATCATACCACTGCACTCCAGTCTGAGTGACAGAGTGAGACTGTCCAAAATAAAAAAAGGCAACTGAGTTGCTGTATTACATTTACTAAATCACAGCTGTGATCCATTGCATATGTAGCTAATGTTCTGGTAATAGCTAATAAAACGGTTTTACTCCAAATAGAAACAAAGAGGCAAATTCTAGAAAGCACAAAAAGGAATAAAATGTGGACAAGATTTTAGGTAAAATGATGAGAATACATTAAGACAGAAATTCAAGCCTCTACTGAGTTTAACTATGTTTTAGAAACTTTAAAGTAAAAATATAAAATTAAATGTTAAAAGTAAACCAACTGATCCTCCAGGCAATAGAATCAGCACATATCAGTGCATGTCATGCTATAACCATATTCCAGGAAAGAACTGCTACCCTGAGCTCAAGAGTTTCAAGGTTGGGCAGTTTAACTACAAGCACATTCCTCATTATAACAATGGAAAAAGCAAGGCTAGCAGCTTCTCCTCCAGATAAACATCAATCAGCAGTCAGTGGAATTCTTAGAGCTAAATGCAAAAATAAAAAAGCTGGAGGTGGCAGCCCCAGCCATCTCCTTGGGTTAAACGTGAGAAAGCAGTAACAGCTATCCTGAGCCTTTCTCACTGCTGTGCTGTGGACTCGGGTTGCTGGTCCACACTGCTGGTGATTGAGCAGATTCAAAGTGACAGAAGGTCAGCAAATCGTGTTTGGCCTCCAGATGGAATTTTCTTTGTTATCATATATTTGTGTTTGTCTGGTTCTATTTTCTATACCTTTCTGGTTCCTCGTGAGGCAGATTCTCCAGGAAATTAAGACTTTATTTTCTAAACAAGTAGCATAGAATAAACCCACGAATATTTTATCATTGACTGTAGAATGAGTTCAGACCTGTTCAGAATCCAAGGCTCAGCCTGTGACCTCTGCCCTGAAGAAAATGACCATCCCTATGATGAGGTTTACTTAGTAGTGTGGATTCTGTCACTCTAGTGTGTTCCTGTTTTTCTGGAACAGGAACCCAATGATTGGAGGAAGAAAAGTGGATTTTAAAGAAACAAAACACACTCCCAGCATGAGGCATGAGCTAATACGTGCAAGTGTCTTGCAGGAATCTTAGCACAGGCTCTTCCTGTGACTCTGCCAGTCCAGGGATCACTGGAATGCAGCACCCATTCCAGTAGCCACCTAAGAGTTTGATCCTGGATGAAATGACTCAGAGATCCATTTCCTAGGGTCATTGTCTTCCTAGCTGGCCTGTTGATGACCCATTTCTGCCATCCTAAAACCTGACTCCGAAATCTGTGGTGGATATATGATTTGGTGTCCCCACCCAAATCTCATCTTGTAGCTCCCATAATTCTCATGTGTTGTGGGAGAGGCTAGGTGGGAGATCTTTGAATCATGGGGGCGGGTCTTTTTCATGCTGTTCTCATGCTAAGTCTCATGAGATCTGATGTTTTTAAAAACAGGAGTGATTTTGAATGGGCATGGTGGCTCATGCCTGTAATCCCAGCAGTTTGGGAGACTGAGGCGGGTGGATCATGAGGTCAGGAGTTTGAGACCAGCCTGGCCAACATGGTGAAACCCCATCTCTATTAAAGATACAAAAAATTAGCTGGGCATGGTGACATGCACCTGTAATCCTGGCTACTCAGGAGACCAGGGCAGGAGAATCGGTTGAACCTGGGAGGTGGAGGTTGCAGTAAGCCAAGATGACACCATTGCACTCCAGCCTGGATGACAGGGTGAGACTCTGTCTCAAAAACAAAAAACAAAACAAAACAAAACAAAAAACAGGAGTTTCTCTGCACTTGCTGCTGTCCATGTAAGATATGACTTGCTCCTCCTTGCCTTCCACCCTAATTGTGAGGCTTCCCCAACCACATGGAACTGTTAAGTCCATTAAAACTCTTTCTTTTGTGAATTGCCCAGTCTTAAGTATGTCTTCATCAGCAGTGAGAAAATGGACTAAAACAGGTGGCAATGGCTATGATTTCATTAGTTTTCTTTAGAGTGTTAGAATCTACTACAGTGCCCTGCGTGGAGTAAGCGAGAACATACACTCTCCAAACACCAGCTGACAAAACACAGAAATATATTCTGCACTGGCTTGCTCTTTCTTTCTTGCTCTCTCTCTCTGAGCAAACTTAATAATATGTATTAATTCATACATGAAATTAATTAGAGCAATATGGGCCTGGGAAGAAGAACAAAGCATTGTAAATCTCCGCTCTTTATCCTTGCTTGCTGTTTGAAGTTTCAAAATGACCAAGAGTCCACTGCACAGCAGTGAGAAAGGCTCAGGATATCTGTTGCTGCTTTCTCACATTTAACCCACGGAGATAACCAGAGCTGCCATCCGTGGCCTTTTAATTTTGTAATCATTAGTTTTTATCAATAGTCCCAAAACTGTGTCTTCCAATACTTTGTATTCCTCATGGTCTACAGCAATCCTTGGACTCCTGAGTTATTCTTACACCCTCTTGAGTCTCCATTCATAAATCTCTCCCTCTATCTTTTCTAAATTCTATGCAGGTTAAATGCATGTTTGCACACTCCATACCCTCCTGACTGCTCTGGATGAGCTCAGGTATTATTGCATACATCTTCCCATTCATTATGAGGCTCACTTACATCATCAGTCACAAAAATAATAGTTGGTCATCTTGAAACTTCAAACACCAAGCAAGGATAAACAGCAGAGATTTACGATGCCTTGTTCTCCATCCCAGGCCTGTCTTCCTCTAGTTTCTAGTGTGATTTTGGCTGATATATTTCTATGAACTTGAATTATTTTAGCCTCATTGTTATGGAAGTGATCAGCCTCCTTCCAGTAGGGAGTGTAGATACGGGATTTTTTCTGTGTTATGAATGATGCAATTTTTATGTCAAAGATAAAATATAAGCTTGACATCACCCCAGCCTGTTAAATTAATCCAGATCTGAAGAAGAACAAGCATTTAAACTAGTCTTTATTAAAACACTTGGCTGAGGGATACAATTGTGACAACAGTTTGCAGGGTAATGAGTCTTTAAAACAGTGTTAGATTTTGACATTGATAAGTACAGTACTTAACGTAATATTATTCCAGACCTCTGCTGGTGAATTTTATTAATGAGTCAAGGAAAAAAATGTTTAGAGGAATACTTAGGAGTGGCTATTGCAAGGGGTGGGTCAGTACAAAGAGACAAATGTCAAACCACAGATTCTACCTTTTAAAGAGGCAGATAGATCATGGTCAAAATCTGGGCTCAGAAGACATAACACTTTTATATGTGTGGGCCTCTTGAAAAGATGTGAGTGGGATTGTGAATGCTTTATTGAAAAACAGAGGAAAATTCTTCCATTATAGAGCAATGTATTTCATCAGCTGACAGAAATGAACATAAAATGTGACAAATTCTATATTAGAGAGGATTGAAAAAATCTCTCAAAGTTGCTGATGAATAATGGGAAAAATTTAAAACATTTTTAAATAAAGTTTGCTTTTTAGATGTTTCATGAAAAATGGTAACTTCGTTTCTCATGTAAATTAGCATTTATGACTACTGTCTTCTGCCTTTGATAACTATTTCTTTTTTCATTTAATTGGGAAATGAACAATATAAGAAGGAAGCCTAGAGCAGGTCAAATCAAGAATATTATTAGACAGAAAGAGAGAAATATACCAATTTTATGGTATTTCTTGGATGTTGTCTCTATGCAATGACTAGTTTAATTATTTCATATCTTGCTATCTTTCTTTACCCTTGAAACAGAGGTTGATGGCTAGATTATCTTCTAAGTCTAGAGAAATAACAGCTAATATGATTCTCCAACTGTGAATGGATTTGGAAAATTGGCTCTTCTGATACTTCAAAGAAATTTTTTTGCTTGGTCGTTGTTCAGCCTTTCATCATTGGAGTACTGGTTGAGTAGAGAGATAAGAAATTTGAAAAGCTGATCCTACCCTGTCTGTCTTCCCTGTCACTCTAATGCCTTTCAAGGCAGGAGATTGTAAGAACTATGAGACCCAGTTTTGATGCTCTGCAGTCACAACCCCTTTTGCAAGGATGTGGTGTGGGGATCCAGACACCCTATGATGCCTGCAGCCCTTTACAACTGCCGAGGTGGGGGATTCAGCACCTGACAAAGATGTGGTTAGTTCTGTAGATTACATGGGGGCCAGACTGCCTATTATATCTGTCCTAAGATCCACAGATTCTATGAGTCTCAATCTATATTGATTGTGCTAAAACTAGAGTTGTAAAAAATGCAGATAAAAAACACAGAGATTCCCAAGCACCTCAAACTTAAAGAATAACAACGATGATCATGGTCTAAGATGTGAAGCTGTTTTTTCTCTTATTTATGAATTATCTTTCTGTGTTTTATTATGTTATGATGTCTCTTTTGTTATATATTAATATTTTAAAACATTTTTGGCCAAGTTGAGCTATCTCTTTTATTAAGGAGTTTGTCTCTGTGTCCTTGTCCCAGTAACTTCACGGTTGTAATTGCTGTATTTGTAATTGCTGTAAGTACTGTATATCAGTACTTCCTGTATCTTGCAAGACAGTACTGAAGTATCACTTGAAAACTTGATATATTTATATAAAACTTGATATATATACACACATATATGTTGATAACAAGATACACACACACACACACACACATCTTGCAAGATTACCACTAATATATCTTGCAAGATTACCACCAATGATATATGTATATCATTTTGACTTTTATTTTAGATTCAGGGGGTAATAGGTTTTGAGTATAACTGGTCCCATTACCCAGGTACTGAGCATAGTACCCAACAGTTAGTTTTTCAACTCTTGCCCCTCTGCCTCCTCCTCCCTCCTCCCTCCAGTAGTCCCAGTGTCTGTTGTTCCCATCTTTATGTCCATGAGTACCCAATATTTAGCTCCGATTTATAAGTGAGAACATGTGGTATTTGGTTTTCTGTTTCTGTGTTAATTTGCTTAGGATTATGGCCTCTAGCTGCCTCCATTGTGCTGGAAAGGACATGATTTTATTCTTTTTTTATGGCTACATAGTATCCCATAGTATACACGTATCACATTTTATTTAATCAATCCACAATTGATGGTCACCTAGGTAGATTCCATGTCTTTGCAACTGTGAATAGTGCTGTAATGAACATATGAGTACATGTGTCTTTTTGGTAGAAGGATTTATTTTCTTTTGGATATATACCCAGTAACAGGATTGCCAGGTGGAATGCCAGGTGGAATGGTTTTTTTTAAGTTCTTCAGGAAATTTCCACATGGCCTTCCACAGTGGCTGAACTAATTTACATTTCCACCAACAGAGTATAAACATTCCCTCTCCTCCACAGCCTCACCAGCATGTGTTGTTTTTTGAATTTTTAATACTAGTCATTCTGACTGGTATAAAATGGTATCTCATTGTGGTTTTAGTTTGCATTTCTCCAATGATTAGTCATATTGAGCATTTTTAAAATATGTTTGTTGGTGGCTTCTAAGTCTTCTTTTGAGAAGTATCTGTTTGTGTCTTTTTCCCATTTTTTAATGGGGTTATTTGTTTTTGGTTTATTAAATTGTTTAAATTCCTTATCGATTCTGGATATTAGACCTTTGTCAGATGAATAGTTTACAAATATTGTCTCCCATTCTGTAGGCTGTGTGTTTATAATTTTGTTATTTCCTATTGCTGTACAAAAGCTCTTTAGTTTAATTAAATCCCACTTGTCAGTTTTTGTTTTTGTTGCAATTGGTTTTGAGGATATAGTCATAAATTATTTTCCAAACTGATGTCCGGAATGCTATTTCCAGATACTAAACAAAATTAACATCACCAATGCATATAGTCAACAGACTGTCCAAGGCCAACACAAAAGAAAATATTTTTATGGCAACTAGAGAAAAAGATCAGATCATGTACAAATGAAATCCCATAAGGCTAATAGCAGACTTCTCTCAGCAGGAGAAATTGGGGGCCTATTTTCAGCATTCTTAAAGAAAGAAATTCCAACAAAGAATTTCATATCCCACCAAACTGAGCTTCATACACAAAGGAGAAATAAATAAAATCTTCTCCAGACAAGCAGGCACTAAGGGGATTCGTTACCACTAGACCAGCCTTTCAAGAGCTCATTAAGGGAGTTCTAAATGTGGAAATGAAAGAATGATACCTACTACCAAAAAAACACTCTTAAGTGTATTTTTTTCATTAGAAATTTTTTTTAAATCCTTTTTCTTTGTCTACAGAGACTGCGGTAGGTTTTGTTTTTCAAGTTTCTAAATATATTTCTTTAGCCTTCCCATTCAGAAATGTTGGATTTTTCTATTTGTGAAAATATACTGTTAACTCAATCAGCATACTTTTAGTGTTTTCTCTGCAATTTCTACATAATGTAAATGTTTATTCTAAAAGTTATATAGGTTAGCATGTTCCAGCAAAGAGATGATTTTTTCAGCCTGAATTTTACCTGATTATAAATAATATACAGGAATACTGTTGGAATGTACATTTATCATGTATCCAGACACTCAATAAATTCTCTCTTCATTCTAGTGCTTTCTACCTGAGCTCATATACATTAATCTTCCACAAGCTATACTTTTTTTGTTTTAATCCCCTGGAATTTTTATATTGTGTGTATCAAGAGCTACCAAAGCTGTGTTGAATGTCATTATTCTATGGAGTAGATATGTTGTGACTGTGCTTACAGGAAAGGCCCATCATTTTGGTATTTTGGTTTTGTTTCTTTTCTTTTTTTCACGATAAAATATATAACACCTTAACAATATTTTGGTGTTTTTTTTCTTGCTTCTTCTTTAATCATTTATCTTTTAATCCATGACATTTTGATTTCCTTCTATCTCTAAGCTTAGTTTGCTCTTTGGAGAAATAAATTTAGTCTACTTTCATTTGTAGTCAGAATTATTATACCATGTCTAATGTCTCTTTCTGTTTTCTGATACTTAGTGTTGTTTTGTAATCTTTCTAAATTTTATTCAAATTTTTTAACCTCATCCCAGCTAGAGAGTAACTAATTTTTTTAAATAATAATCTCATTCTACTGAGATTAATCTCTATTGAGATTATCTATCTCTACCTTTTCTTTAAAAGTATGATTTTTAAGACCTCTTTTCTTTTTCTGACATGTCTTCTGAGCATCTTAGAATACGTTACCACAATTTTAACAATATAATTATTATTTATTAAATGGCTCCAATAATGTATGTCCATGTTATCCCTTGCTGATACACATTCGAATTTCTCTTATTTTGAAATTAATAAACTAAAAATGTTATATTTTCTTAAATATCTTACAAATGGTGTCTTCATTCTTGATTCCTTTCACTCACCACTAAACTTCTTGAAAAATCAATGTGCAAAAATCACGAGCATTCCTATACACCAATAACAGACTTAAAGAGAGCCAAATCAAGAACGAACTGCCATTCATAATTGCTACAGAGAGAATAAAATACCTAGGAATACAGCTAACAAGGAACGTAAAGGACCTCTTCAAGGAGAACTACAAACCACTGCTCAACGAAATAAGAGAGGACACAAACAGATGGAGAAACATTCCATGTTCATGGTTAGGAAGAATCAATATCGTGAAAATGGCCATACTGCCCTAAGTAATTTACAGATTCAACACTATCCCCATCAAACTACCAATGAACTTCTTCACAGAACTGGAAAAAACCACCTTAAACTTCATATGGAACCAAAAGAGAGCCCGCATAGCCAACTCAATTCTAAGCAAAAAGAGCAAAGCAGGAGGCATCACACTACCAGACATCAAACTATACTACAAGGCTACAGTAATCCAAACAGCATGGTACTGGTACCAAAACAGAGATATAGACCAGTGGAACAGAACAGAGGCCTCGGAGGCAACACAACATATCTACAACCATCCGATCTTTGACAAACCTGACAAGAACAAGCAATGGGGAAAGGATTCCCTGTTTAATAAGTGGTGTTGGGAAAACTGGCTAGCCATATGCAGAAAGCAGAAACTCGACCCCTTCCTGACACCTTACACTAAAATTAACTCCAGATGGATTAAAGACTTAAACATAAGACCTAACACCATAAAAACCCTAGAAGAAAACCTAGGCAAAACCATTCAGGACATAGGCATAGGCAAGGACTTCATGACCAAAACACCAAAAGCATTGACAACAAAAGCCAAAATAGACAAATGGGACCTAATCAAACTCCACAGCTTCTGCACGGCAAAAGAAACAGTCATTAGAGTGAATCGGCAACCAACAGAATGGGAAAAAATTTTTGCAGCTTACCCATCTGACAAAGGGCTGATATCCAGAATTTACAAAGAACTAAAACAGATTTACAAGAAAAAAACTAACAAGCCCATTCAAAAGTGGGTGAAGGATATGAACAGGTACTTTACAAAAGAAGACATACGTGAGGCCAACAAACATATGAAAAAATGCTCATCATCACTGGTCATTAGAGAAATGCAAATCAAAACTACATTGAGATACCATCTCATGCCAGTTAGAATGGCGATCATTAAAAAATCTAGAGACAACAGATGCTGGAGAGGATGTGGAGAAATAGGAACACTTTTACACTGTTGGTGGGAATGCAAGTTGGTTCAACCATTGTGGAAGACAGTATGGTGATTCCTCAAGGACCGAGAAATAGAAATTCCATTTGACCCAGCAATCCCATTGCTGGGTATATATCCAAAGGATTATAAATCGTTCTACCATAAGGACACATGCACACGAATGTTCATTGCAGCACAGTTTACAATAGAAAGACCTGGAACCAACCCAAATGCCCATCGATGATAGACTGGACAGGGAAAATGTGGCACATATACACCATGGAATATTATGCAGCCATCAAAAACGATGAGTTCGCATCCTTTGTAGGGACATGGATGAACCTGGACACCATTATTCTCAGCAAACTGACACAAGAACACAAAATCAAACACCACATGTTCTCACTCATAGGCAGGTGTTGAACAATGAGAACACATGGACACAGGGAGGGGAGCACTACACACTGGGGTCTGTTGGGGGGAAATAGGGGAGGGACAGTGGGGGGTGGGGAGTTGGGGAGAGATAGCATGGGGAGAAATGCCACATATAGGTGAAGGGTAGGAAGGCAGCAAATCACACTGCCACATATGCACCTATGCAACAATCTTGCATGTTCTTCACATGTACCCCAAAACCTAAAATGCAATAAAAAAAAAAATTAAAAAAAATGGGCAAAACATCTGAATAGTTATTTCTCAAAATAAAACATACAAATGGCAAACTGGCCTATGAAAATGTATCAACAACAAAAAAAAGAAAAAGTAGTTACTTTTATTAATACTTACCTATTTCCTTAATACTTACCTATTTGTTAACTTTGCTATTGAACTGCTGTCTAAATTCACTGTTCAACTGAAAACATTTCCTAAATTTAAAGGCATTTTCCATCCTCCTCCTTGATTTCCTCAGTGTTTCCTTCTGCTGCTCAAATTTTTGTCTACTTGGGAAAAAATACTATTCTTGGGGAATCACCTGGTACCAGTTCAGTTCTCTAACTTCTTATTTCCTCTGCATGTCCTTTGGAGATACCCCTTCAATTCCCACCCATCAAACACACACATTCTCTAGGACTCTGCACAGGGGCACATATTCTCCATATTTGTGTTGGCCAGCTTTTAGACCATCACACATGTTCAGTCACCCTGTTTGGATTATTGACTTTCAATTCAGTAATTCTGCCCTGTACCTTGTCTTCAGTTTGAGATATATTTTTCATTAACACCATAAACTCAGAATGTTCAAACATCATCTCTGCCCAAATCACATTCTTCCATCACCCTCTCTATTTCTGTGAATGACTCCTCCTTTTTTCTCCCACCCCAACTCTAAACCTCCCTTTTTGGCTTTCACTTTCTCTTCTTGTCCCCATACAATTAATTGCTCTGTTTTATAGTTCTTCTTACATATCATAGTTCCCATTTGCCATTCCCAAAGCTACACCCTTAACTTAAGTTTTCATATACTCTGCCCCATCAAATTCATGCCGTATAGTATTATCATATTAATACTCCTGAGGCACAGTTAGTCTCAGAACAAGGTCGAGTCTGTTAACACCCTAGTTAATAATGCAGTGCCCTTAACTGATGTTCATCTTGGAATCGTTGAGAGGAAGTATTCTGTCCTTATGAGCATGGCTCTAGTTCCATGCTTTTTGGTTGTGAATCCTTGGACACTCTTGATACCTGTGTGACCTTGGGAAAGTTACTTGATCATTCTAGTCCTTGGTTTCCTTATCTGTTAAACAGAGATAATGACATTACCTGCCTTAATCAAGTTGTGGGCATCTTACACATTTTTATAAGCACTCAAAGGGCTTGTGCTTATTGAAAAAAAAATATATATATATATATATATTTTAATTGGAATGGCCTAAAGAAAGTCCATGGAAAGTAGCCAATGCTTTATATCAGGGTAGACGAATGACTGAGGCCTAAGTGGTGTATTCTTGGATTCACTGGAAACTTTTGAAAAGCGATAAAAGCAGAGCCAGCATTTGCACCTTCAAAGTACTCAGGAAAAAAAAGCTGGTGTAATCCATAAAGGCCAGGATGTACTCTTTTAGCCAATAGACAATGAAGAGGGAAACAGTGAAAAGCAGTAAGATTAAAGGACATTTAACCTTCATTACCAGTGAGACAATGTTCAGTGTGGCCTAAGAACTTTGGGAAGGAGGATGACTGCTGTGGATCACCAGGTTACCAGTCAGTGAACAAATTCCTCATCAAATACGTTTCTGTCCATTAACGGCTTTATCCCCATCCTTTTTTATGTCATTATTTATGGACATTTGTTTATGTTGAAAAAATGAGGAAATGATGATAGTCCCCTTATGAGCCTAAGTCTTCACTTATTCAGCAGGCTTTCCAAATAACCATACTAGACTCATCACTGTGCTGCTATTATTTCAGTGTTAGGGATAAAGAAAGAAATTCTAACAGCTTCTAGAGAGAAAATAATTAGGTTATCTGCTATGAGGCAAGAGTCAGATTTGCATTTTTTGACAACACCAGGTATCAAAAAACAATAAAGCAAACATCTTAAAAATCTTTAAGGAAAGTATTTTGTGCTTCAATTTATATGCAAAGTCAAACTGCTATTTGTAATTAAGGAATTAAGGTTAAAATAAAGACTTTCAGGCATATGTGGATTCAGAAAATGCAACTTCCACACATCTATGATGACATGGCATTTGTGGATTTCCTCCAGTAAAAGAAAATTGAATTCAAACAAAAGAGAAAAAAGTTGGGGATTAAAAAACAAAACAAAACATGGTAAGCAAAGAAACAGGTAAAACTTAAGACTAAATAATTATAGTTACCTAATGTAAAAATAACACTTAATTAAAACAGCAAGAATAACAAAGCCTGAAATTGTTTTTAGTCAAATGATTTTACCTGGAGAGGTACTGAGGTGATGGGCATACATTCTGGAGAAATTGTAATAGATAGATAGATAGATAGATAGATAGATAGATAGATATGTCCATACACACATATTTTTATTCATAAATTGTTTATCTCACTGCTTTAACTCACAGTAAGTGCTTTACTTTCAATTTCATACAGCTTTAAAGGAGAAAATTTGATTTTTGTATTCATCAAAGAGGATTATGGGTTAATAAACTTAAAAAACTATCTTTTAATGGTAATTAAACATTTATTGTGAAGAAAAATAGTTTATACAAGGACAAGACATCTCCTTGAATTATGCAGTTCAGTACTCTGAGCCTTCAATATTTTCTTCCGTCTGTGTGCAATAAAATTTCCGTTTCAGGACTAGGTAGTGCTTATTACGTTTAAGCTGTGAAAGCCAGAATCCCCTGAAGCATGTCGTGCAGCTCAGCATTGTTGGTATTTGTGTTTTCATAGCATCTTTCATCTGAGAGAACCAAGTTCTGCATAAATATACCAATATCACATTCCATAAAATGATCCCATATCATTGTATTATCGCCAGCAAGGCATAGGGTGGCGAATTACTGGGTTTTCAGCAAAAGCTTGAGCAAATGGGCAATTTCAGCCACCATCCTGGAGGCCAGACTCAAGGACAGGTTTTATTCGGCAACAAATGGTCTTGGGATCGCCTGCATTCACTGCCCCATGTTCCAGAATCATCCTCTGATGTGTTCAGTCTGAACCAGTTCTCCATAAAAATTTAGTGTAAGAAAGTTTGTGCCCTGAAAAAAGGTGAGAGCTTCATCCTATTCAGAATTCCCTCACTGAGCAGACCCCTTCCTTGTTCTTTGAGGATATGTGAATGCACTTTCAGTTTCTAACATATATGCCTTTCAGCGCTGCCTGATATGTGACCAACCCTGGGCAGAGGATTTTTTGTTCTGTTTGTTTGGGGTTTTGTTCTGCTTGTTTGTTTGGTTGATTTTTATCACTCTGTGCCTCATCTTCCTGACCTGTAACATGTAAGCAATGATAATATCTGCACCACAGGATTCTTCCCGAGACCAACTGCGGGCATCAGAGATGTCGAGCAGGCCGGCAGCCAGCACACGGTGCAAGCAGGCCCTGAGCACTTGCGGAGGTTCAACCTCAGCCTTCACCTGCTTTCCATGACCTGTGAATGGATGGGTTTGCACCAAAATTCATGTACCATATACACCTCAGAAATAGCCCTAAATATTTGGGAAAAGGTAGCCCCAAAGGAAGCTTTTGGAAATGTTGAATGCTTGTTGACACATCTTAAAAATTAAGAAGATGGCAGCTAGATGAAGATCAAGAGGTACCAAGAATGAAGATTATGAACCAGCTAGATTGCTGCCAGGTGTTTGGCCTCTTATTCGTGCCTTCTCTTCCTTCTTTACCGTCATTTAGAAATTTAAACATCTACAAAGACTCATCGATTCTATCTGCTGTAGGTCCAACTGCCCTTGACTTCGATGTTTTCTAACGCTCTCATTTCCCCTCTGTATTGAAATAATTCAGACCTGAAGTATAAAGCAAAAGAACAAATCAGTGGGCCTTCTCCTTTTCTTCCTCCATCCGATTAAAGGAGACTGGAGAAAAGGTACAGTGCTGAGAGGGACTGAAATGCACTCTGGACCTCAGTCTCCCCCTGTGTAAAGTGAGGGTTCTCGACTTTATCATGATAGGTTTTCTTCCAGCCTTGATAGTCCATGAAATTTCACATTTTTCTGGTCTTATTTTCAATCTATCAGAAGCCTTCAAAGAAAATTAGATGACTGGCTTATTTTTTCCTCTTCATTTTTACTGTATCTCCAATTTTGACTTTAATTTTCAAGTGTCTTCTGTGAAGCCTTTTGCTCCTTCCTATCTGTAGACATTCATTTCTGTCTTGTGGGCAGAGTGTTCAATTCTTATGGCACATAACTCATATCCACGCTAATTATTTTCAGTAATTGTGAATACTCGTGTATGCTCATTATAAGAACATCTTCAAAGCACAGCATAAGAACATAAGTTTCTTAAGTGAAACTGCTTTGCAATTATGGGCAAGAATACTATGACAGGATGGGAAAATATGGTTTTTCCTAGAAACATGTTCTACCACTAATATCAATTGGTGGCCCAAGAACCTCACTATGCTTCATACTAGTGGTTTCAAGTAATAAGCACCCACTAAGACAAATGTCATGGCAACAGAAAAAGCCAGGGTCTCCTAAAATTTTAAGAAAAACTTTGTCAAGTAGATTCCCTGAGGTTAGAAACACTGATTTACTGTGAGAATTGTAATATATAAATATATATACAATAAACTAGTCTCAGGTCATAAAATCCAGAAAGTATTAACTATAGATAAAATGAATTTAAACCATTTTGTATCATTTAATATAATTTTGATAAGCAAAAAAGGTATTATTTTAAATTTGTGAAGTGAGTCATTTCTGCCATTGTAGGCAAAATTTATTTTCTGTCACATTCTGAAAAATAATGGAGTTGGAAGGTCTTTTGCCCATGGTTATAGCTTAGACAAACAGTGATAGCTCAGAAGATAAGCTACTAGTACTTATTGGACATAAAACCTGTCTCATGAATTTGAGAACTCTGTGATAAATCACTTCTCTGGCTAAGAAAATGTTGTCATTTTTATGTCTTCAGGGTTACATAAGTCGGATCCACTTTTAGAGATAGAGCCTCACTAAAACAATTTCTTTGTTCTTTTTTTAATAATGTGAGAAATTTTAAAATATGAAAAGCATAAGTAATGCCATTTTCCTGCTCTGCTTCTCATTTGGGTAACAACTGAGTAAAATGTTTCCCTTTACCTCTTTGAACCACAAATATTGTGTTGATGTGAAATGGAACATTGATATTAAAAACGATTTCAGCTATTTGCATTCTGATTTGCTGTAAGATCAAGCCTGGACATGTGCACTCTCTGGACATCGCATTTATTTATGGACGCATAATCAGGTAATAGCAAGCACAGCTGGGAGCTCAATGTTCTGCATTAAACATGGTAAACTTAACAAATTCTAAGAGTTTGGAGGATCTAAACAGCTCTTACTAAGCTTCCCACTATCATGTACATTTCTAAAGAGAGAAAGAGGAATGAAAGTATATATTTTTTCTGCTCTTTGCTTTATTTATGTGGGAGAGTAAGAGATGCAGACCGCAGCATGCAGAGCTTCAGAGTGAGAGAACCTGGCAGGACGCCTTGCTTGCCTGAAGGCTGGAGTGTGCCAGGGCTTAGGTCTCCAGTCTGTTCTCTGCCACTCACCCTTAGGGATCTCACCCGTTCTCACTGCTTCACAACCATCTACACACTAGTAGCACCATAGCTCCTATCTCTCCCCTGAAATCCAGACTCCAAGTCCAACAGCCTAGTGTAGTCTTCATTTGAATTAATGAATATCTCAAACAAAATTTGACCAAAATAGAGCTCTTGATGGTCTCCCAAATCAACTTTCTCCCTCTTTTCCCTTCTGGGTCAATGATACTCCATTGACCTACTTTCCCAGGCCAGAACTCTAGGAGGAGTCATACTGGACTTTGCCCTCTCACTCCTCACATCCAGATCATCTCCAAATGGTCCCAGCTCTACCTTCAAAGTAAACAAAAAGATGCTATTCCTTCTTCCTTACCATCCTCATGCAAGCCAGCATCCTTCTCCCTGGACCTCAGCACTTGCTGAATTGTCCTCATTCACACTCTTGCCTACCTGGTCTATCCACTACACAGTAGCCACATGGAGCCTTTAAAATAACTGGCATTACTCTCATCTTAACCCTGGGGAGTGAATCCCAAAGCTGTCACTTGGGTCACAAGTGTACCTGAGGGACACACACACACACACACACACGCGCGCGCACATTCTCCTCTTCACACTTCCTTTACTGCACACTCCCTGAGTGTGCAGGCTCAGAAATGAACACTGTCCAGAATGATGATTGCCACTATGAAGCCATTGGTGTATGACAGCTGCCATTACCATAAATATTAATTTATATCTTTTGGTCATTAGCACTTCATAGGAAGAATTAGATTTGATTAAGTAAAATTCAGTTTCCTTAATCAAAATAAAATTTGATTAAGTAAATGCCTTAAAAAATACTTTACAGTACCAACTATGTAAGTGGAATGTAGATTTGAGTAGCAGAAGTGCACCTCCAGACACAAGATGGAGGAACGCCACAGAGGGCTTCCTCTATCCTGAGCGCACTGCGTGGGAGCCTCTGTGACTTTCCTTTCTAGGCTCCTGCCCCCTGGACAGTGGCTTGAGCTTTCTGTATATTCTGGTATTGCTGCTGCTGTTGTTCTAAATGAAACAATGAAGACAGAGTGCGATCTGTGATTTCTCTAAAAAATTTCAATTCTTTTGAGTGGATTAAGGGTCAGTGTACAAAGAAAATAGAGTTGAACAAAGGCATGTTTTCCTCATATCCTAATAAAATGGAACTGAGCAAGGCAGCATGACTTCTGAAACAGAAATCATTCTCTGTTTGTAGGGCGGTTGCTCAGGGAGTAATGTTTGCATTAACAGGATGCTGATGGACGATTCACTGAGAAGACGTTGCTTGGTGGTTAGGTTACCACTCCTTGGTGACTTGGCAGAGAGGAGGCCTGTGGAGAGGAATGGAGCCTGGGATTCATCCAGCAGCTCTGCTTCTTCTAGATTACATAGCTGCCTGCATAATCAGTGGCAGATACTTATCCCAACCCAGGGTCCTGATTTGAAACCCAGCATCAAGGCATTCTTCTTTAAACCTGTTTGTCCAGCAAGCGTATCAGAGGTGACAAAGAGAGAGGAAACAATGCAAAAAAGTGCAATTTGTTTGATGGTCGATTCTTTTAGTAAATTTTAATTTCACATCTGTATTAGTCAGGGTTCTCTAGAGGGACAGACCTAATACGATAGATTTATATATAAACTAAATCCACCCTCAATCTGGGTGGACACCATCTAAGCAGCTGTCAGCACAGCCAGAATAAAAGCAGGCAGAAGAACATGGAAAGAACAGACTGCCTTAGTCTTCCAGCCTCATCCTTCTCGCATGCTGGACACTTCCTGCCCTTGGATGTCGGACTTGCATGTTCTAGTCTTGGATCTTTAACCACAGACTGAACTTTTGAGCTTTTGGGATGCAGACTGGCTTCCTGGCTCCTCAGTTTGCAGATGGCCTATTGTGGGACCTCACCCTGTGATCATGTGAGTCAATATTCCTTAGTAAACTAAACAACCTGCTCCTGAATGACTACTGGATAAATAATGAAATGAAGGCAGAAATAAAGATGTTCTTTGAAACCAATGAGAATGAAGACACAATGTGCCAAATCTCTGGGACACATTTAAAGCAGTGTCTAGAGGGAAATTTATAGCACTAAATGCCCACATGAGAAGTGAGGAAAGACCAACATTGACACCCTAATGTCACATTAAAAGAACTAGAGGAGCAAGATCAACAAATTCAAAAGCTAGTAGAAGACAAGTAATAACTAAGATCAGAGCAGAACTGAAGGAGATAGAGACACAAAAGACCCTTCAAAAAATCAATAAATCCAGGAGCTGGTTTTTTGAAAAGATCAACAAAATAGATAGACCACTAGCCAGACTAATAAAAAAGAAAAGAAAGAAGATTCATAGAGAAGCAATAAAAAATGATAAAGGGGATATCACCACCAAGCACACAGAAATATAAACTACCATCAGAGATTACTACAAACACCTCTATGCAGATAAACCAGTAAATCTAGAAGAAATGGATAAATTCCTGGACACTTACACCCTCCCAAGACTAAAACAGGAAGAAGCTGAATTCCTGAATAGACCAATAGCAAAGTCTGAAGTTGAGGCAACAATTAATAGCCTACCAACCAAAAAAGTCCAGGATCAGATGGGTTGACAGCCGAATTCTACCAGACGTACAAAGAGGAGCTGGTACCACTCCTTCTGAAACTATTTCAAACAATACAAAAAGAAAGAATCCTCCCTAACTCATTTTATGAGACCAACATCATCCTGATACCAAAAGCTAGCAGAGACACAACTAAAAAAGAAAATAGAAAATTTCAGGCCAATATCCATAATGAATATTGATGCAAAAATCTTTAATAAAATACTGGAAAATCAATTGCAACAGCATATCAAAAAGCTTAACCATCACGATCAAGTGGGCTTCATCCCAGGGATGCAAGGCTGGTTCAATATCCACAAATCTATAAACGTAATCCATAACATAAACAGAACCAAAGACAAAAACCACAAGATTATCTCAATAGATGCAGAGAAGGCCTTCAACAAAATTCCACTGCCCTTTATGCTAAAAATTCTCAATAAACTAAGCATGGATGAATTGTATCTCAAAATAATAACAGCTATTTATGACAAACCCACAGCCTATATTATACTGAATGGGCAAAAAATGGAAACATTGCCTTTTTTTTAATTTTATTTTTTTATTGCATTTTAGGTTTTGGGGTACATGTAAAGAACATGAAAGATTGTTGCATAGGTACACACATGGCAGTGTGATTTGCTGCCTTCCTCCCCATCACCTATATCTGGTATTTCTCCCCATGCTATCTCTCCCCAACTCCCCACTCCCTGCTGTCCCTCTCCTATTTCCTCCCACAGACCCCAGTGTGTGATGCTCCCCTCCCTGTGTCCATGTGTTCTCATTGTTCAACACTTGCTTATGAGTGAGAACATGTGGTGTTTGATTTTCTGTTCTTGTGTCAGTTTACTGAGAATGATGGTTTCCAGGTTCATCCATGTCCCTACAAAGGACACGAACTCATTGTTTTTGATGGCTGCATAATATTCCATGGTGTACATGTACCGCATTTTCCCTGTCCAGTCTATCATCGATGGGCATTTGGGTTGGTTCCAGGTCTTTCTATTGTAAACTGTACTGCAATGAACATTTGTGTGCATGTGTCCTTATAGTAGAACGATTTATAATCCTTTGGATATATACCTAGTAATGAGATTGCTGCGTCAAATGGAATTTCTATTTCTAGGTCCTTGAGGAATCACCACACTGTTTTCCACGATGGTTGAACTAATTTACACTCCCACCAACAGTGTAAAAGTGTTCCTATTTCTCCACATCCTCTCCAGCATCTGTTGTCTCCAGATTTTTTAATGATCACCATTCTAACTGGCATGAGATGGTATCTCAATGTAGTTTTGATTTGCATTTCTCTAATGACCAGTGATGGTGAGCATTTTTTCCATGTGTTTGTTGGCCTCATGTATGTCTTCTTTTGTAAAGTGTCTGTTCATATTCTTTGCCCACTTTTGAATGGGCTTGTTTTTTTCTTGTAAATCTGTTTTAGTTCTTCGTAAATTCTGGATATCAGCCCTTTGTCAGATGGGTAAGCTGCAAAATTTTTTTCCATTCTGTTGGTTGCCAATTCACTCTAATGACTGTTTCTTTTGCCGTGTAGAAGCTGTGGAGTTTGATTAGGTCCCATTTGTCTATTTTGGCTTTTGTTGTCAATGCTTTTGGTGTTTTGGTCATGAAGTCCTTGCCTATGCCTATGTCCTGAATGGTTTTGCCTAGATTTTCTTCTAGGGTTTTTATGGTGTTAGGTCTTATGTTTAAGTCTTTAATCCATCTGGAGTTAATTTTAGTGTAAGGTGTCAGGAAGGGGTCCAGTTTCTGCTTTCTGCACACGACTAGCCAGTTTTCCCAACACCATTTATTAAACAGGGAATCCTTTCCCCATTGCTTGTTCTTGTCAGGTTTGTCAAAGATCAGATGGTTGTAGATATGTTGTGTTGCCTCCGATGCCTCTGCTCTGTTCCATTGGTCTATATCTCTGTTTTGGTACCAGTACCATGCTGTTTTGATTACTGTAGCCTTGTAGTATAGTTTGAAGTCCAGTAGTGTGATGCCTCCCGCTTTGTTCTTTTTGCTTAGAATTGAGTTGGCTATGTGGGTTCTCTTTTGGTTCCATAAGAAGTTTAAGGTGATTTTTTCCAGTTCTGTGAAGAAGGTCATTGGTAGCTTGATGGGAATAGCATTGAATCTGTAAATTACTTTGGGCTGTATGGCCATTTTCACGATATTGATTCTTCCTAACCATGAACATGGAATGTTTCTCCATCTGTTTGTGTCCTCTCTTATTTCGTTGAGCAGTGGTTTGTAGTTCTCCTTGAAGAGGTCCTTTACGTTCCTTGTTAGTTGTATTCCTAGGTATTTTATTCTCTCTGTAGCAACTATGCATGGCAGTTCGTTCTTGATTTGGCTCTCTGTTAGTCTGTTATTGGTATATAGGAATGCTTGTGATTTTTGCACATTGATTTTGTATTCTGAGACTTTGCTGAAGTTGCTTATCAGTTTCAGGAGATTTTGGGCTGAGACAATGAGATCTTCTAGATATATAATCATGTCGTCTGCAAATAAAGAAAATTTGACTTCCTCCTTTCCTATTTGAATATCCTTTATTTCTTTTTCTTGCCTGATTGCTCTGGCTAGAACTTCCAGTACTATATTGAATAGGAGTGGTGAGAGAGGGCATCCTTGTCTAGTGCCAGATTTCAAAGGGAATGCTTCCAGTTTTTGCCCATTCAGTATGATATTAAATGTTGGTTTGTCATAAATAGCTTTTATTATTTTGAGATATGTTCTATCAATACCTAGTTTATTGAGGGTTTTTAGCATAAAGGGCTGTTGAATTTTGTCAAAGACTTTCTCTGCATCAATTGAGATAATCATGTAGCTTTTGTCTTTCATTCTGTTTATGTGGTGAATTATGTTTATAGACTTGCATATGTTGAACCAGCCTTGCATCCCCAGGATGAATCCTACTTGATCATGGTGGCTAAAATCAACACCCTATCGTCAAAATTGAAAGAGCTAGAGGAAGAAGATCAAAAAAACTCAAAACCTAGCAGAAGACAAGAAATAACTAAGATCAAAGCAGAACTGAAGGAGATAGAGACACAAAAACCCTTCAAAAAAATCAATAAATCCAGGAGCTGGTTTTTCAAAAAGATCAACAAAATGGACCACTAGCCAGATTAATAAAAAAAGAAGCTCAAGCCTGTAATCCCAGCACTTTGGGAGGCCGACGCGGGTGGATCACGAGGTCAAGAGATCGAGACCATCCTGGTCAACATGGTGAAACCCCGTCTCTACTAATAGAAAAAATTACCTGGGCATGGTGGCGCATGCCTGTAATCCCAGCTACTCAGGAGGCTGAGGCAGGAGAATTGCCTGAATCCAGGAGGCGGAGGTTGCGGTGAGCCGAGATCGCGCCATTGCACTCCAGCCTGGGTAACAAGAGCGAAACTCCGTCTCAAAAAAAAAAAAGAAAGAAAGAAAGAAAGAAAAGAGAGAATAATCAAATAAAAAACGATAAAGGAGATATCACCACAGAGTCCACAGAAATATAAACCATCACCAGAGATTATTACAAACAACTCTATGCACATAAACTAGTAAACCTGGAAGAAATGGATAAATTCCTGGACACTTGCATCCTCCCAAGCCTAAACCAGGAAGAAGTTGAAACCCTGAATAGACCAATAACAAGGTCTGAAGTTGAGGCAGCAATTAAGAGCCTACCACCCAAAAAAAGCCCAGGTCCAGATGGGTTCACAGCTGAATTCTAGTAAACATACAAAGAGGAGGTGGTACCCTTCCTTCTGAAACTATTCCAAACAATCCAAAAAGAGGGAATCCTTCCCAAATCATTTTATGAGACCAACATCATCCTGATACCAAAACCTGGCAGAGACTCAGCAAAAAAGAAAACTTCAGGCCAATATCCATGATGAGCATAGATGCAAAAATCTTCAATAAAATACTGGCAAACCGATTGCAACAGCACATCAAAAAGCTTATCCACCATGATCAAGCATTCCCTTTGAAAACTGGCACTAGACAAGGATGTCCTCTCTCACCACTCCTATTCAACATACTATTGAACGTTCTGACTAGGGCCATCAGGCAAGAGAAAGAAATAAAGGGTATTCAAATAGGAAGAGAGGACATCAAATTGTCCCTGTTTGCAGATGACATGATTGTATATTTAGAAAACCCCATTGTCTCAGCCCAAAATCTCCTGAAACTGATAAGCAACTTCAGCGAAGTCTCAGGATACAAAATCAATGTGCAAAAATCGCAAGCATTCCTATACACCAATAATAGACAAACAAGAGAGCCAAATTATGAGTGAACTCTCATTCACAACTGCTACAAAGAGAGTAAAATACCTGGAAATACAACTAACAAGGGATGTGAAGGACCTCTTCAAGGAGAACTACAAACCACTGCTCAAGGAAATAAGAGAGGACACAAACAGATCAAAAAACATTCCATGCTCATGGGTAGGAAGAATCAATATTGCAAAAATGGCCATACTGCCCAAAGTAATTTATACATATAATGCTGTCCCCATCAAGCTACCAATGACTGTCTTCACAGAATTGGGAAAAGAACTCCTTAAATTTCATATGGAACTAAAAAAGAGCCCACATAGCCAAGATAATCCTAAGAAAAAAAAACAAAAAAACAAGCTGGAGGCATCAGGCTACTTGACTTCAAACTATCTTACAAGGCTACAGTAATCAAAACAGCATGGTACTAGTACCAAAACAGAGATATAGACAAATGGAACAGAATAGAAGCCTCAGAAAGAATGCCACACAACTACAACCATTTTTCAGTGAGCTCTGTCATCCACAAGGAGAAGAAATGTGCAAAATAAAAAAAAAAAGAGGAAGAAAAAAGTTTTATAATGGACTAAAGGAGTAAATTCCATGACGCTGAATTTTATTCCATGTTACTGTGTGTTGGAAATGATATTGTTTTGATTTCCGTGAACTGTTAGCCCTGTGGGTATAGACAGGGAAGGCTCACATTTCAGTGCAGAATGCTGGTAGCTCTGTCAACAGGAGTTATGTTTTATGCTAGATATAATTTCTAAGAGATTTAGATTTCAAAATACTTCCTTTTCTGTCCCTTTCCTTTTCCCATGACAGCTCTCATACCCCAGGCAGGCAGTGTGGACTCTGGAGCCGGCCAGCCTAGGCATGGGTTTCCCTCTTGTGAAATGTCAGGCAAGTTGCTCTTTGTCAAGACTTTTAAGATGTGAAAAATCATGAATATAATCATTCCCATGCATGCTGCAGTGTTAGGGAGGATTAAATGAGTAAACAATGTAAAGAGTTGGCTCTTTTCCCGGCACATAGAGCTTAGAAAATATTAGGTAGTTTCTTATAAATATTTTAGCTGATGTTGACATATAAAAATGTGAGGATACCGATCTAAATCAGAAATATTTACTGATTGCCTTAAACAAAAAATAGCCTTAATCTTCTGCAATTGATACATTGTTTCATGTTTTATAAGTATAAAATATTATTATGTGGGTATTTCCCTATCACAAAAAATCATGAGCTTTCAAAAATTATAAATTCTTATCATCACTCCTGGGGGAGGAATCAGTCTGGGGGCAGATTAAGAGTTCAGTTCTAGACTACGCTGTGAGGAGTTTGTTAGAAATCCCAGAAGAGGTGTTGAGAAGACCACTGGAGCTACACGTCTGGAGGTCATGGTCCTGGGCTGGGCCAGAGATCCATGTCTGAGAGAAGCCAGCAGATCAGTAGCATTTAGACACCCTGAGGCTGGACACAGTCACCACGGGAATCCTGACATTCAGAGAACCAGGAGATAAAGAGAAGTCAGGAAAGGACCCTGCGAAGAGACGGCCCATCCAACAAAAGGAAGGCAGGCGAGCATGGTGTCTAGTCAGAGACAGCCCGGGAGACAGGGTTTCAGGAAGAAGGCAATCACCTGTGTTCTAACATGAGGAGCTCCAGTGGGGAGGCGGGAGAAGACTCGCTGCAGCATAGGGAGGCCAAGAAGGGAAAACGGGATCAAGAGAAGGTTATGTGAAAAGTGAGAGAAAGAGCAGCATGCCTGTACACCGTGGAATGATCCAGCAGAGCAGGAAAGTGAATGTTGTGAGAGGCAGATATGCTGTTGGAGCCACATCCTTGAGCAGGAAAGAAGGGATGGGTTCTAAGGCACAAATGAAGGCATAAAGCTCTGACTGAGCGGACGTTCCGCCCTTACAGGAGGGATGCAGTGACGTAGGTGGAGATGCTGGGAGGTGGTTGTCTCTCCTGTCTTCTATTCGAGTTATGTGTGTTTCTGTCTTCTCATTCTACACATTTATTTCCTCATGCTCTTTGACTCTCTCCTTTTGTGTCTCCACACACCCTACCTTCCTTACCCACCATCCATGCCAGCACACAGGGGTGGAAATGTGGGCAGGCAATAAACACTGCTGCCAGGGAAAGTTCGAATGCCCACAGGAGTGTGTGTGCCCAGGACTGCTGTCAATAATAAGGGAAGCAGCCTAGGAAATCAGGAAATACTGAAAAGGTGGCTGGGATCTTGGGACATAGAAATCTCCATTTAGGAAAAAAATGCAAATAAGCATTGCCTACTTGGAGGGTGGCACATTCTGAAATACATACCCAGAAGACACGACTGGCTGAAACATTCATGTTTCAACTTTTACATGCACTTCTAGATCCCTGTTAGGTTTATGACACTGAGAGATCTAGAAACATTGTGTCTGAGTGTGACGTGGATTCCTTCCACTGAAGGTCCCAAGGCTGTTGTCACGGAAGGCGTCCTGAGCAGGCATTTCCCATGACTCAGGGCTGGGACTAAGGAACCAGCAGTAACTGGAAGTGGCTGTGTAGGAAATGGGCTGTACGTTCATGGTACTTTACCTGGTTGTGTTACTTTGTTCTTTGTGTTGTTATTTCTGAGTGTCTGAAGGTTTTTCAGGACTTTATTAGTCAGGGGTCTCTAGATAGCAGAAGCCATAGGATATATTCGAGATGGGATCATTTGGAGAGTGTTCACTAACACAAGTATGGAGGCTGAGAAATGCCAAGACCTGCCCTCTGCAAGCTGGAGGCCCAGGAAAGCCAGTGGTATGACCCAGGCCAAATCTGAAGGCCTGAGAGCCTGGGGTGTAAAATCCTAGTGCAAGAGCAGAAGACCGATGTTCCAGCTGAAGCCAGGAGGCTGGAAGCCAAAACAGGGACTAATTCCTCCTTCCTCCACCTTTTGTTCTCTTCTGGCCTTTGATAGAGATTGGACGGTGGTCGCTCACACTGAGGAGGGCAGTCTACTTTACCAAGTCCATCGATTCAAATGCCAGTCTGGTCTGCAGACACCCTCACAGACACACCCAGAAATCGTGATTCATCTGGGCACACTATGACACAGTCTAGTGGACACATGGAATTAACCGTCACATGGACCAATTAACAGAACTACAAGAAAGTGCACGTTTTATTTGTCAGAAGTAACTGCATACTTACAAAGATGGTATAGGAATTACGGGGAAGCAAAACAAAGCTCTCACCTGCCTGCATCTGATCACAGTTTGAAACACCAGAGTCTCCACTGTATGGGTTCTGGAGCTCAGCTGTCTGGACCCAAATGCCTCCTCACCACCTGTAAGCTGTGTGCTGTAAAATAAGGGTATTTGTGACATTAACATGGAAAGCACTTAAAACTGCACCTGACTCATAGACAGCTCTCCTCAAACATGAGCAGCCAGGTTTTGTGTGTGTTTGTTTGTTTTTGTTTTTGCTTTTGTTTTGAGAAGGAGTTTTGCTCTTGTTACCCAGGTTGGAATGCAATGGCACAATCTTGGCTCACTATGACCTCCACCTCCCAGGTTCAAGTGATTCTCCTGCTTCATCCTCTCAAGTAGCTGAGATTACAAGCATGTGCCACCATGCCCAGCTAATTTTGTATTTTTAATAGAGATGGGGTTTCACCATGTTGGTCAGGCTGGTCTCGAACTACTGACCTCAGGTGATTCACCCCGCTTGGCCTCCCAGAGTGCTGGGATTACAGGTGTGAGCCACCATGCCTGGCCAACTGTTAGTTTTGAAACACTTCCTTAGATGACTTGCATTGATCCTGTGTTAATTCTACTTTTTGAAATTTTTCAGGATTGTTTACAACAAAATTAATCAATTGATTCCAAGTAATATGCACTCTGGGAAAATTAATTGGGAAAATTCACTAAATGACATTACTGAACAGAAAGTCTATATACAGCTATGAATACTTTTTAGTCTCTCATGTCAAAGGGGTCCTGGGGTCCTCATTATGTGGGTCGCTGAGCCGTCAGTTGTTCTGTCTCTCCTCACAACACCCGGACCAGAGTAAAGAATTCCATATGGCAGCATTTTATCATCTCATGACATAAGCAAGGTGGTCAGGATGTGAGAGAGTGCACTGTGACACAGGCATGTGTGATTGGAATCCCTCTGAAGGGGAACGAGAGATCCTTGGGTTCAGGTATAGTCCGTAGGAATGAAGGCATCTGATTTTAGAGTCTGCAGTCTTCTATGGTTGAGCTGTCAAATTCTGAACACACAGTAAGGGTTGAGTATCCAGAATCCAAAAATCCAGAATCTGAAATGCTCTTGAATTGGAAACTTTCTAAGTACCAACATGATGCTACAAGTGGAAAATTCCACACCCCAGTACTTAACACAAACTTCACGTACAATTATTAAAACTATTGTATAAAATTATTTTCAGGCTATGTGTATAAGGTGTATATGCAACATAAGTGGATTTCATTTTTAGACTTGGGTCCTATCCCCAAGATATCTCATTATGTGTATGCAAATATTCCAAGAACCAAAAATTTCTGAAATCTGAAGCACTTCTGGTCTCAAGCATTTTGGATAAAGGATACTCAACCTGTAATAACAGGCTCCCCGAAATGGAGGTGTTTGCAAAGTGTTAGCCCTTTGGAGGGCTGAGGGGGCAGGGTGCTGGATAGTTGAAAATCAGTGAAGCTCATTGAGTATCTGCATCCTTCATCACATGTACTTTTCAACAGATGTGTAGATTAGGGCAAAGTCTTCTACAAACATGGGAGGAACCATGTGCTATGACGCTGTCTTCACTGAGCAGAAGAGTGACATGAAGGGATGTCACTCTAATATGTCGCAGTGGCTCTCCATTCCCAAACCAACGCCATTCTTGCCTCCTGTACCTTCTATCTCTGCCTGTGCTCTGTCCTCACCCCATCTCCCTGCCATGTACACATGTGTACATGTACAAGGACACATTTTTTAGTTTTTAATGCATAAGCAAAGCACTTAATAAGGGTATGCTCTTCCATTCTTTCCTACACTAAGGGTGAAACACACATGAAGGTTAATCACCTAAGTTCACAAATTGAGAACCAAAAAGATGCATGTCCCCTGCAATAGAAATGTCTCCTCAGATGGCTCACGCCTGTAATCCCAGCACTTTGGGAGGCCAAGGCGGGCAGATCACAAGGTCAGGAGATTGAGATCATCCTGGGCAACATGGTGAAACCCCGTCTCTACTAAAAATACAAAAAATAGCTGGGCGTGGTGGTGCTCGCCTGTAGTCCCAGCTACTCAGAAGGCTGAGACAGGAGAATTGTTTGAACAAGGGAGTCAGACGTTGCAATGAGCCGAGATTGCGCCATTGCACTCCAGCCTGTCAACAGAGTGAAACTCGATCTCCAAAAAAAAAAAAAAAAAGTCTCCTCAGCATGAGGTTTCTAGGGGTCACAAGTGTCTCTTCAGATCTGTACAATCCAGACCTTCACTTTTCCCTCTCAGCTGAAATTCAGATGCCAAAATTCCCAGCAATTAGTTCTTCTGAAAAGTCATAAGAACCAGGCAGAGGAGACGGCTATGACTGAGGAGAGATACAGCTGCCAGCACCCACTGAGGCTGATGGTTGGGAGGGACCATGCATTGGAAATGAGTGTCCCAGACCCCAGACCACCAGGTGCAGTGACATCTCTGCCATCCTGAGGTTTCAGTGGCGAATGCAGGAATCCCTCACACTTCGACATGAACCCTCTTCTAGGTTCAAAGAGTAAGATTTCAAAGCTAGTCAGTCAAGGACTTTTCTCAGCATGGAAATCTTCAGTTGGACCCAACCAATGCACTGCACTGATGGACTGTTTTGCACCCTGGCATGCTGGGTGGAGAATATGTCTACCTTTCCTGAAGTTTCTGTTTCCATATAGTTGCTCTTCCCTCCAGATTTTTCTCATGAGCAGATTCCTCTAATCCCTTCTCCATGAGATTTGTCCACTCTTGGGTTGTGCAGTTCTTTAAAATGTTCACTTGCTTTTTTTCTATAAGCTTTTGTTTCCCTTTTTTGAGATGGAATCTTGCTCTGCTGCCCAAGCTAGAGTGCCGTGGCGTGATGTCGGCTCACTGCAATGTCCACCTTCTGGGTTAAAGAGCTTCACCTGCCTTAGCCTCCTGAGTAGCTGGGATTACAGGCATGAACCACCACAGCCTCCAAGAAGTGTACTTACTGCATCACTTCTGTTAAAAGCACAAATCTGAGGAAGCAGAGCATTAACTTATATAAATCTTGAGTGTATTAGGGTTCTCCAGAGACACAGCCAGTAAAATGTGTGTGTATATGAAAAGACATTTCTTTTAAGTTTAGTTCACTCAGTTATAGGGGCTGGGAATTCCAAAACCTGCTGGGTGGACTTGCAGGCTGGAGACGGAGGGAAGAGTGGATGCTGCAGGTCAAGTTCAAAGGCCATCCGTCTGCTGCAGTCTTCCCTCTTGCTTGGGGGAAATCACTCTTTTTCTTTGAAGGCCTTGAACACATTAGGAAGAACAATTTGTTTTATCACCAATGTAAATGCTCATTTCATCCAAAAACAACCCTTATAGAAACATCTAGAAAAATGACCGCAACACATTTGGACACCATGACCCAGTCAACCTGACACATATAATTTACCACCACACTGAATTTTCTTGGTGATTTGGTTTAAAGCACTAAGATGTAGTTTATGCAGAGTCTTTTGAAAACTGGATATTTCAATGTGCTAATGCTCAGATTCTGAGATGAAAGAAACAAGAAATGCCATCGGCTAAAACTTTACAGAGGTTTGCTTTTCAGCATAGGTACGGTTTTACTTATTCTGCAGCTCTTCACTCTATTCGATCCAATTCCAGTTAAATAATGTGCAATTTAGCTAATTACACATAGCTCTCCAGTACAGTGCAATTTAAGATGAGATTTGCTGTAAACCAAAGTGTCTTCTTTGTGTGTATGTGTGAGTGTGTACATTTGTGTTCTATTCATCTTTATAATACCCAGATTGCTGTACTGTGTTAGTTATTTCATCGCTTTCACCAGCTATGGAATGAAAATGGAAACAGCCTGGTAAATTTGACACCAAAATCATTGTGTGTTTTTCTGTACGTGTGCTGAAAACCACTAGCAGTTGGTGTTGAAACCCATAGCTCTGTGGTTTCTAAGAGTTATACTTGCCAGTCAGTCCTCATGTGTCCATGGCTTGTAACAGGACACTTGTGGGACCAGGAAATTGAGTTACTAAGGATAAGTAAAACCTCTGCTGTGAGCCAAAACCACCAGAATGACCCAACTTACAGGAAACAGTTTCATTATTCTTGTGCAATTTACATGAAAGTAGAGATTCCTAGGAATAGTTGGAAAACTAGACTTTGCATTTAGAACTGTGGCCCAGCTACACGCAACTGTCCAGGTGCTTGGCGAGACTCTCCATTTACATACTACCTGCTTTCCAAACTGGTGTGCATAATAAATTGGCTATAACCAGATGACCTGTGTAAACACAGTAATACAGGATGGAGCTACTTATGTAAGTGTGAACACGTATCTTTTCTGTCTCTAGTCTTGACTATAATTCTTTGCTTTTGGGGTCCCAAATCCAGGTGAAGGTAGCTGACTATAGCAGAGCAGCAGGAGGTTATGGGGAGGATCAGGTGGGTAAGCCTCTCCTCAGAGGTGACCCTCCACCCACAGGCTACCACTGTTGCCTACAGAAGCCACTTACCTGCCACTCAGGGCTCTCTCGCCTTTGTGCCTGTCATCTCTCTCTCTTTCTCTTTTCTTCTAACCCTCCATAATGTCTCCTTGACTTGGCTGACATTTTTAGCCTCAACTGGGGCATTACCTCCAGGGAAGCCACCTCAAAATATAATAGCAGCTGGGATCACAGCTGGGAGTGCTGCAGCCTGTATGGCTTGCTCACAGCATTCCCCGTGAACCTCTCATGCTGACTTTGGACACCTGGATCGACTGTCTGCTTGTCTGCCATGCTCAATGGCCTCTGTGCACTGTGGGAGACAAAGGACCCAACGAGTATATAAAGAGTTAAAGATCAGATTCCACCTCTGTTATCCATGAAGTCCCTTGGAAGGCTTGGCTTGGATTTGGCACCAGATGGTTTCAGTCATTTAGCCCTAGTCCCTGGTAGAGCCAAAGAGCTACAGGCAACCCCACCTCTGGAGGTTTCCCCTAGAAGCTTCAGGCAATGAGAAGCAGATAAGAAAGTGAAGGCATACATGCAGTCAACAAACATAGGAGGAAAAGCTCTACATTACTAATCATTAGAGAAATGCAAATCTAAACCACAACGAAATATCATCTTGCACCAGTCAGAATGGCTATTTTTAACGTCAGTCACACATGCTGGTGAGGTTGCAGAGAAAAGGGAACACTTCCACACTGTTGGTGTGAATGTCAATTAATTCAGCCACTGTGGAAAGCTGTGTAGAGATTTCTCAAAGGACTCAGAACTGCCATTCCACCCAGCAATCCCACTACTTAGTACCTACCCAAAGGAAAATAAATTATTCTTCCAAAAAGACTCATGTGCTCATATGTTTATCATGGCACTATTCACAATAGCAAAGACATGGAATCAACCTAGGTACCCATCGGTGGTGGATGAATAAAGAAAATGTGGTATATATACACCTGAAATACTATGTAGCCATAAAAAAGAATAAAATCATGTTATTTGCAGCAACATGGATGCAGCTAGAGGCCCTTATTCTAAGAGAACTAACACAGGAACTGAAAATGAAATACCATATGTTCTTACTTATAAGTGGGAGCTAAAGATTGAATGCACATAGACACAAAGATGGAAAGAAGACCCCAGGGACTGCTTGAGAGGAGAGGGTGGGAGGGGCCATGGATTGAGAGGCTGCCTATCAGGTACTATGCTTACTACTTCCACAACTGGATCATTCGTACACCAAGACTCAGCCACATGCAATTTACCCATTTAACAAAACTGTACTTGTACCCCCAAAACTCAAAAGTGGAAAAGAAAGAAAGAAAAGGAGGGAAAGAAGGAAGGGAGGGAGGGGAGAGGAGGGGAAGGGGGAGGGGGATGGGAGGGAAGGCATGGGACTGTGAGAAAGGGAACAGGAAGGAGAGGTTATTTTGAGCTGCTCAGATCCTTCTCTGAAGAATGAGAGAGGCATAGGCAGGACAGGGTTGTTAACTCTAACTTTGCTCCCTTTACATATGGATTAGTGGGGCAGTCAGGGTTCTCCAGAGAAGCGCAACCAATGGTATAGGTGTATATAGAGAGAAGGAAATTTACTTTAATGAATTGGCTTATGCAGTCACAGGGGCTGGCAAGTCTGAGATCGGGCAGGCCAGCAGGTTGGAGAGTTGATGCTGCAGTCTGGAGTCAGAAGGCTGCAGACATAGGCAGAATTTCTACATTACAGTTTGGAGGTAGAATTCTTTCTTCTTCAGGAGCCCTCAGCCTTTGCTCTTAAGTTCTTCAGCTGATTGGATGAGCCCAACCATGTTGTGGAGGGTAATCTGCTTTACTCAATCTGTCAACTAATCGTAAATGTTAATCACATGTTAAAAATATACTTTCACAGTGACATCTATACGATCATTTGCCCAAATGACTGGGCACAATAACCTACCCAAGTTGACATAAAATTAACCATCTGAGCTCAGAATCAAGGAAGGGCAGCTGTGAGAGGTGAGGAAAGATCCCTGTACATGCTGCTAGAGGCAAAATCCAGCACCAATGCAGTGTAGAAACTACACTGCTTAATACACCAAGCCTGGTAGAAACTCAAAACACCAAGCAGTGTAGAAACTCAAAAATCCTCACTGCATGAGTGGCTTCCCTCAGCCTCAAGGCAGTATATTTTCTTATTTGTAAAGTATTCTTTTTATTTTCTTTGGCTACTTGAGAACCAACAGGGGTGATTTGGACAGGGGTACATATCGCTAAAGCTTGGGGCATCAAACTGTTTTGATTGTGCACACCTATGGGTAAATATTTTTAACTGTCGTTATATATATTTGCTTATTCATAAGTTATATGTGCTCATATTTATGTACATTATAAATCACAAGTTAAAATTAAGGGTAGACAGATTTTTTTAAATGTTTTAAAATATCTACTTTTTAATAGTTCAAAAATACTTTAAACCTTCTTATTTAATATTTTTGGTAAGAGCCTTATGATGGAAAATGCATACTTGGCAAAAGGGAAAAAGAAGGACAGAAGAACTACAAGATAGAAAACAATGAACAAAATGGCGAAGGAAACCCTTCCTAATAAATAATTAGGTTAAGTGCAAGTGGATTAAACTCCCAATGAAAAGGCATATTTAAGACACTTTTGGTTAACACTTTGCAATCAAATGCTTTAAGTTCTGTACTTAGGTTTGGTTTATTCCAACATTTGGTTTTCATGGTTGAATAAATGATTCATTGGTGCAAGTCTCAGTGACCTGGCTTCCAAATCATGATGCTTACTTCTCAATCCTGTTCACACTGACGTAGAAGTTTTGATGAAATTCAGCTGATCTGTCTCCATCTTTCCTGATGTCAATCAGTTCTTGAAATTCAACCGAAAGATTTTGCATTTTTATTTTTTGGCAAATGGATTTAAGACTCATTGAATGTTTATTTGGAAAAATTTCAACTGAGTTTAAAAATTTCTTTTCTAAGGTATACACTGTACAGATATGAGAGTGTTTATAGTCTTTCTGTCAAGAAAATCACATAAAAAGACATTTCTAATTGCATGCTGTTCACAAATGATATCTCCATAGCATATTCTTTTAAATAGATAATTTCTTACCTCGTCTCTATTTTATTTTGAAAGCAGAGATTGTGTGTGTGTGTGTCTATTTGTATGTTCAGGAACATCCCCTAGCTACTACAATTTTAGGAACTCCTTATCATGACAGGAAAGATCAACAAACTTGGACTCTTATAATTGTGGCAAAAAAATGTGTCAGAGTTTGATGACTCTTAATACTACACACAAAATAACTGGAAAACAGTGGGGTTGGATCGTTCATCATTTTATGAATATTTCTGTGACTTTTACTCTTCATAGAATTAACCACACAGAGCACACACTGGGGCAGGTAGCACATTACACATTAGAGCACGCTGCACCCTAACTCACCAGAAAAGTGCCAGGCCCAGTCCCCGCCCAGAAGTCCTCTCTTCCCACTGGGGTGTCCTCTATTGTCTGTGATACCTGGCAATGACCCAGAGAGGGTGCAACTGTTAAGATATTATATGGCCAATGTCTTTCTTTTAATTTTAAAAGATTAGCATAAAAATTCTCATATTTTCTTCACACATCCCATGAATCCCTGTTCTAGACAGGATCTTGTCCCCGCTTGCCCCAGAAATCCTAGGGTCCCCTCAAAATAGGGAGTATAGCATATCTCTTTTTGTCTATTTCAGTAAATTTTATATATCACTCGTATTAAATAAGTGTCAGCAGAGGCAATATGACTAGAAGATTTCAAGCAAGAACACCCCTCGGAAATTTGTCCTGGCCCTGAAGGTGGAAAGGGGCCTGCAGCGAGATGTGGACAGAGCCACACTTTTCCTGCCCTGGGAAGGGAAGGCCAGCATCTGAGAGGCAGCTCCATGTCACGGCTGATGCACCACAAGCCACATCCCACTGATATTCACTGGCCCCGCCACTACCCAAAGCCCTCATGCATGCGAAGTTCATAGCTGCACCTGTAGGTTTCTTTCTGTGAAATTCTGGGGCCCACGGCTACAGCAGCCACTTCTTCCTATGAACAGTGGTATTTTCGTGCCCTAGGGCTGCTGTGATAAATTACCATGAATTTACTGGCTCTAAACCACACAAATTTGTTCTCTTATGGTTCTGAAGGTCAAAGCCCACAATGGGACAGCAGGGCTCCTTTCCTCTGGAGGCTCTAGGGAGAATCTATCTCCTCATCTTCCCCCAGCTTCTGTGGGCTGCTCATAATCCCTGACTCATGCCCCGTTCTTCATTTTCAAAGCCAGGGGCACAGCATCTTTCAGCGTCTCTGTCTGCTGACCCTCCTGTCTCCTTCTTATAAAAACACTTCTGATCACATTGGACCCAACAGGAATGATACAGGATAAACTCTCAACCCTAAGATCCTTTTCTTAATCGAATCTGCAAAGTCTCTTTTGCTGTGCAAGGTAACACATACACAGGTTCCTGGAATTCAGACGTGGATGTTTTAGGGAAGCCATTATTCTCCTGACCACACATAGCCTCTCCACTTTTGTGAATAACTGTCAGTCACGGGGTAATATAAAAGTCATTGGTGCAGCGCACACAAACACCAAAAAGGAAAAAATAAGTTCCAGATTTTAGGGAGACAATACGGGGGTCCAAAGGGTAATAGAACTCCTTAGGTTAGGATATCAGTATTTCCCAACCAAGCAAATGTGCAAAATTTAGCAGCCATTAGTTTTATGGAAGCAGGAGACCATTGTCGAATATACCTCTCCTCATTTCAAGGTCACAGGCACAAATACAACTGAGACTCCCTCATACAGCTGTTGCTAGTGCAGATAACAGCTGCTGTCTCTCTCCATGGCATAGCAGCCACCAGCATGGAAAAAGCCTGATCAGTCTCTTCTCAGCCTTCCCAGCTAACAGATGTCCCCCTGCCTCTCTCTACACGGCCAGCCTCCTGCCAGCCCAGCACAGCAGCACTGCCTTCAGTTCTATTTTTAGTTTCTAGTGCTGGGACCATGGATGTTTTAGTAGCATTTCACACAACTTAGAACACATTTCGTGTTAGATCTAGAAAAGCATTGCCAAGAATGCTGCTTCTCTTACCCCCAAAGCCACCACAGTTGCATCCATCCTCCTTAGCTTCACTTACCTAGATGCTGTTGCATGTAGACCATCCTATCCTGGTTGTCAGCCTGCGTAAAGAATATCCTGGGAGAGATTTTCATGAAAGGGCTTTGCAGAAGGGAACAAGAGCACAGAGAGGTTCTGGGTACACTGCCTTTGCCATGCTCAGAAGCAGGGCCAGTCCTAGCTCGAGCAAGGAAACTGATAGAGCCACAGCAGTTTACCCAAACCATCGTCTGTTTGAAGAGCAGTGGGAGGTCTTCAGCCCATGCCTGCTTCTTTATGTCTGCAGTGAAATTCATACATTCAGTTTGAATTGGCAACTGATTGTCAAACAGCTGTTTAGTGTATTAATACTGTCTTAAATTGGATTAAGTAGATATTGGAGACCTAACTGAGAAATCCAGCAATCCAGAATCAATGAATATATTAATCTCTTTATTTCTTGGTTGTTATGTCACTAGCAGAATTCTTAATACTACTAAAAAGCATCTATTAAATGACTACAGTAGACAGAGTTATGTACATACCTTCTAGATTGACACAGATTTAGCCACACCAAAAAAAAAAAAAAAAAGAAAGAAACTCTACACCAGCACCAACTCATCACCCAGGCATTCCACATAAAGCATAAATGGCCCAGTGAAAAGCACAATTCCAGGAGGTCCCAGGCACTGACCCTATTCACACCCGGCATGAGAGTCGCCCCATGACTCTGGGTACACGTCTTGTATTTGGTATCCTTCTCACTGCACACCTCCCTCTAGGGGTCTGGAGCCTCGTACCCAAGCCCCAGTGCCCACCAAGACACCTCAGGACTGCGACTTTTAACTGAGAGACTCTGAAGACATTCACGACTTCTTCATTAGTGAACTTGGGAATCTCATGTTGGAGGACATTAGTTAAGGGTGTTTACTGCAGGGCCTTTGGAAGAGCCTGGAGTAGGGCTTACTTAGGGGCTGCCACTTTCATGAGCCTGATCATTGAACGTTGCTTCTTCTGGAAGACCAGCCAGAGCCTTCCATAGATGGCCCCCTGAGTGAGACTATTGGAAAAAGCATATTTGGTCAGGTCCATAGGCTGGGGGTCAGGATTCTAGCAAGTGGAGCCCTGAGATTAAAGACAAACACCTGAGGCCAGGCACACCCTCTGCAGAGTTTTGCATATCTCAGAAGTAGCTCCTGGAAAAAGGTTTATGCTCTGTGTTATATGGGAATTTTTTCCTCTAAACTGGGAATTGCAGAGGTCAGGAAGATATCTGAAGCAAGTGAACAAGTTCAGGCTGGAAGAGGATTTCCAAAGTGTGGCTTTGGAGAGGCCGTTGTGTGGACCTAATGCCTCAAATACCTTGTCTGTTCCTTTGAGCTCAAGCTGGAAGCTTCCAGGTTTAGCGTGCCAAAGCCCTACAAAGCGGAAGTGGGTTTTCAAGGTAATGCTAGCAGTTTCTGTTTCTAGAAACCACTGAAATTGAAGTTAAATGAACATTTCAAAAGAATCTGTTTGTAAAGCTTTTTAATGAAAACACTTAATGGCAAAAGATGGGACCAAACAGCCTGAAGGACGTAGCCACAAACTGTTCAGTCTGAAAAACATGTGAATTGTTTTATTCTCTCTGCTGAATTGAAAACTCATTTTAAACATTTTACTTCAATTGTGAAGAACTATTTCTTTACAGTGAGACTTTCACTTTCCTCCAGTAAGACTTCACTTTCAGAGAGAGATGGTAAGGGAGGACTTTCCTTGTAGGAATGTAAAGGACACTCTCCCTGCTGGTGACCATTGGCTTGACAGGCTTGCCATTGACAGCTAAGCTCTGAGTTTTCATCTTGCCCAAGTTCCTGTCTGCGGGTTCTAGGGAGTCATGCCCTACAAACCATAAATTCTCATTACATGGGTTTTACTTGAGCCTGTATATCGTGACTTACTTTCCAATCTGACTGGCATAATAAGGAAGAAAATCAAAATGTTTTACCCCAAAACATTATTCCCTTGCCAATGCCTTGAAGTTGCCCAGCAAAGTCTCTTGTGGAGAAAATCCACTTTCTGTAGAGAATCCCCTTTTTTTCCTTCTTCCTTTCCAGGTTGAGGAGATAATCAGCTAAAAGCCAGGCACCCCTTTAGGTCTGATAAGAAACATTTTACAACCTGCTCTCTCTCTCTAAAGTCGGCTCTCTGATAGATTCCTCTAAGCAATAAAACTTGGTCTCCACAATCCTTTACCTTACCCTGAACATTCCTTTCCGTTGATCCCAGGTCTTCAGATAAACTCAACCAATTGTCAACCGGAAAATGTTTAAATTTACCTATAGCCTAGGAATCCCCACCCACTTCCCCCAGCTTTGAGTTGTCCCACCTTTCTGAAGCAAACCAATGTTTTTCTTAAATGTATTTGATTGATGTCTCATGCCTCCCCAAAATATGTAAAACCAAGCTGTACCCTGACCACCTTGGGGACACATTCTCAGGACCTCCTGAGGGCTGTGTCTTGGGCCACGGACACTCATATTTGGCGCAGAGTAAATCTCTTCAGATATTTTACAGAGTTTCCCTCTTATCAGCACCATTGTCCTTTCCTTCCCTTCTTTGGCTACATTTAAAGGCAGCGGTGATCACAGGTGTCACCTGGATGTCCCAGTTGTCTGGATGTCCACCAAGATAGCTTCCCAGATGGAAACCAGACCTTTCAATGCAGTCAGGGCTGTCCTTTCCTGTTGGGAACTCAGCAATGTAATTCGTCAGCACCCCAAGCACACACCCCACTCTTGCACCAGCTCATAGACACTGATGCATCCAACGCAGAAAGCAGATTATCTATGAATTGACGCTGAGCAGTCCCACCTCACCTATGCGAGACTCTCCCCTGCACAGGCCAGTTTTCTTCATCTTCAATGCTCCACCAGCAGGAATCAGATCACGTGGAGCTTCAGGACTCATTATTGTGACGGGGTCACACCTGGATGTGGATGATGGTCTTGAACCCACCTGGCCTCTCCTGAGACCTTTCCCTAGGTTGCCACTGGAGAGACACTGGCCCGTTTCCTTCTCCTGCTCCTTTTCCTTCCACTTCACGTGCTGCCCGGCCACATCTCTATCACTCTGATACTACTCTTTAAGATATCTGTTCTGGGTCTATTTATTTATTTTTAGTTTAATTCTTAAAAAAGATTTTTTTTTATTGCTTTGTCCAAATTCTCTGACAGAGAGGAACCACCTCCATATACCACTGACATGTTAAAGAGGCCATCTCCTAGGCTGCCAGGAAAAAAGAAACTCATATTTATTTGTGCTCCTGTTTTACCAGGACCATTTTGTGTTATCATTAGAATATCAATGAAAACATGCAGAGTGGGAGGAGCTTTCTTTATGTGGTTGATGACGATGATACTGAGATTCCCAAATGTGAAGTCCAAGATCACCCAGCTATGTATAATGTCTGGATTAGGATTTCAGCCCCCCGTTATCTGATTCTAAATGCCCAGTTCTTTCCCGCATGGGGCCTCAGTGTCGTTGCCAGCGATGTCTCCTCACTGACTCTGTGCTCAGCTGATAGTGCCCCCTGGCTTCCTGCCTCCCTGCTCCGTCCTCTCCCACTGTGGGTCAGCATCACTGATTCTACTCCCTGGCAGTTGGTCTTACCTCCATGTGCTTCTGTTTTTCCCTGGAACATAACTCTTATAAAACAGCTATCAAGAAAGCTGGTTAATTACGAGTTTCAGCTTCATGCCCCAGTTCCTCTGCATAAACTAAGGACTCCTCAGGGACGGGTTGTGTTCTTGGCATCTGTTTGTCCTCAGTAGCCAGCGCTGTCCTGGAACTTGATTGCCCTGGAACTAGTCCATTGTATATCAAGAGATGTATGAAGAATGGCAAGACTCATACTCACGAGTATGAGTAAATAAAAGAGCATTCAGAGCATATGAGCAAATAAACTGTCTCACAAGCTGTCAGACGGGGAGAGGTTTACTGCAGCAACTTCCAGCCTTTTCCACTTTCCTGCTGAGTGAAAGCGCAAGAATAAACAAATAATAGACAGGAGTCTCGGCAGCGAGGATGACTGACACAGCTCGGAAAGGAAAGCTTTGTGTTCTTTCTTTGGTTCTGCCTTCAGGCTTCAATACGTAGATGTTTTGCAAAGGTCCTGTGTTCTACTGTCAAATCATCAGGAAGTTTCAGGTTAAAGAGACCTCAGAACAGGAGAGCCAGCATTCTTGGTACCTGTTCATCTGCTTCCAAACTTCAAAAGATATCTATATTTTTTTAGTAACTGTTTCTCAGATTCATTGACTTTTCTTCATACTTTTAACATGATAATATTCCCTTCCAAACTCATAAAATAACATGCCAAGACTTGTTCAGGAATGAAAAGGCTATTCTCTCTATTGGAATGAATACATTCTGCACTGATGTGGGTAGCACAATGAAGTAACCATGGTGTGTGATAACAATGTTGTGTATCATCTCCCACTAACTAAAGATAACTGAATTCTTATTGCCTTGAAGTAACTAAACTAATTAAAATGAAAGTATTCCATAGTTGGGAAGGATATTGAGAGTGAAAGCACTGCTTATGTAACTTCCCTCCCTCTACTATGAAGATGTTCTGAGCACTGATGGTGTAGACATGGGGTCTGCCCACGGTGATGGTATCAGGGATGCAGAGATGATGCAGTGGTGATCCGACGTGACTTCTCTAGAACAGTGACTTCTTTGCTTACAGCCTCCTGCCTGTGCCATTTCTTCAGTGAATTGGGCTACTTTCCTGGAGAATAAGACAGAAAAAATGAATTGTATAATCCCTCTAGATTTCTACACAAACAACTCCAGTGAAAAATTAGTAAGGATGAGAGGTAATATTTTTTTCCTACGACGTGTGTGCTTCGTTATTTAAGTTGTCTGAAACTAGGGTGTGATGGTTAATGTGTCAATTTGGGTAGGCCATGGTACCCAGATATTTGGTCAAACTAGTCTAGATGTTTTTGCGACTGTTACTTTTAAGACGAGATTGGCATTTAAATCAGTAAACTCTGAGTAAATCGGATCACCCTTCATAATGTGAGTGAGTCTCATCTGTTCAGCTGAAGGCCTGAAGAGAAAAAGACTGAAGTCTCCAAAGGAAGAAGAAATTCTACCTCCAAGCTACCTTCAGACTCCTCAACTGCCCTATGGAATTTTCACTAGCGAGCTCCCACAGCCACATGAGCCACTTTCTAAAAATAAATGTTCTCTCTCTCTCTCTCTCTCTCTCTCTCTCTCGACAGATAGACATAAATGCACATATCCTATTTTTTCTGTTTTCTCTGGAGAACTCTGACTAATACATGGGTATTTGAGAGATCACTAGAAACCAGAAGAATAACATGGAGAAGTTAAAAACAATAAGCACACATTTGAAAATATCCATCTAGCAAACAAGAGTTTTTGTTTTTTTACTACAAATACGTTTATTTGGGGAAAAATAATTTGTATGAACAGAAAGGGTGTCTTTAATGGTGGAGAGAAAATATGGCATTACTTGTGTTATAGCTGGGAACTTTGTCAGACAAAGGTTTTCTTGTCTTTCATCTCCCAGTCATCTGAGAGCAGCTTGGCACCAGGAGACACCAGCTGCTCTGAAATTCCAACCCAAAGATGTGAAGTGTGATGAGGATATGATGTTGCTCAACAACTTGTTCAGTCTATACTAATTTTAGAATAGCCTGAAATCCACCATAGCTCCAGTTTTTACTAATTTAAGAGTAGCCTGGAATCCATGTCTACTCCACTATTTTCCTGAAACATAATCCTATATTGAATGTGCCTGATTCTAACTGCAGGCAGTATGAGAAGGCACAGCAAGCAGCCTTCCTGGGCCCAGTGGTGGGAAGCAGTGCACCTTGTGAATATTGTGGGAATCACCTGAACTGCTGATACTTCTAAATAGGAGGAAATGAACAGGAGTTAGAGGAAGCACACTGGGAGGAGCAAAAGGAGTCCGGGATATAGATGAGCCAAGTTCAAATTCCAATAGGGTAAACAGCCAAATAAAGCAGAGGGAATGTCTGTTCCCCTCTAGAATAATAAAGACTTACCTGTGTCAAAGGGTGGTGAGAAGACAGACAATCTAGGACTATCCAGGTGCATGAGTCTAAACAGGATCTCACAGATGGACGTGGTGGGTCAGAGAGATTAGTCTGTACACAAAGCTCAGGAGACCATCCATTGAGAGAACTGCAAATCAAATGATATAGGCAGAGGGTCTGGGTGCATTGGGATCACAGTGAGAGATGAGAATCCAGATCCCAGAAAACTTGGTATCCCAGGCCAAGGAATGTACATTTTGCCATTCAGGTGGGTGGTTTTCAGTTCACATGGCACTGGTTAGTGGGTCATGAAATCAATTCAATGAGTTGCAATCTGCATTTTTAAGGAATAGACTAACATAGAAAATGTCAGTACATTTCATGTAAAAAAGGTAAGTTTTGAGGAGAACCAGTTGCCCCAGTTACATCTCTCTCTATTTATTATCAGTGTGTATGTGCGCAGGGCTTTCTTCCATCCGTCCTAATCACACAGGTCAAAAGCCACTGCTGCTGGCAATGGAGAACCACTGAAGAGTTTAAAGTTCCAAGCAGCAGGGTTAGCTTTTGCATTTAGAAAGATACTGTTGTTTCAGAGAGACGATAGATTAAAGGAGTAGGGTTCTGTAGAGGGTGGCTTTGGGCTACTGAGGCTCTGCTGCCCCCAGGCAGTGTGAGCTTAGGTCATGTTCCTCAATGGTTCATGGGTGTAGTAACCATTCCCAACAAATGGGCTCTCTGCATTTCTTATGACCCAGAGCACCGTGCCTAGCACAGGGTAACCACTCCAGACAGATGAGTTGTCGCCAATGTTATTTTTTCATTTACTTAATGTTTGGGGTTTTATTGTATTTACTTTCATTCATTGTCCAGTATATGAAAACCACTGCATAATCAACCTAACGATAGGCCACGTGGACTGTGAGACCTGCAAACACTACAGGGAGGTGTGGCACTGAGGGCCTCAGTGATGAAGGATGCTGGTGCCCCTCCTTTTCACTCTGCTTCTTTCAAACCAGTTTGATGATTTCATGTCTACCTAGTTTAAGAGATTGTGATAACTCAAGTAGATGGGAACTCATGTCTCAAAATAACATCCATTTTTCTCAACATTGATTGAGGGTATTGTGTGTTAAATATTTGATCATTAAAAAATTAAAAACTGTTATATTTATTTTTGTGACAAAATGTACATGGACTGAATGGTTTATTCAATACCTGTACAACTATGCTGTTATTTAACCTTACATAGAAACAAAACCTTGGTTTTTATACTAGGAATGTATACTCAATGGTGCATGAAACATGTACACAGACACATGTCGTAAATTAGCCGTCCCAAAACTTTTTGGCACCAGGGACGGATTTTGCAGAAGACAATTTTTCCACAGACCAAGGGAGAGGATGGTTTTGGGATGAAACTGTTCACGCTCAGATCATCAGTCATTAGATTCTCATAAGGAACGTGCAACCTAGATCCCTGCATGCACAGTTTACAATAGGGTCCGCACTCCTGTGAGAATCTAATGCTGTGCCTGATCTGACAGGGGGTGGAGCTCAAGGGGTAATGCTCACTCAACTCACCTCCTGCTGTGCAGCCCAGTTCCTAACTGGCCAGTTGGTTCTTTGGCCTGGAGTTTGGGGACGCCTACTCTAAAATGAATTCCATTGATCCCATATCTACTATTCCATATCCCATGGATAATTTTTCTTTATTTTAATTTTAATTAAATTAAATTAAATTTATTTATTTTTTAATTGTATTTTAGGTTCTAATGTACATGTGCAGATCATGAAGGATTGTTGCATAGATATATACATGGCAATGTGGATAACTTTTCTAAGATTCAATCTGTGGGTAGTGCTTTATTTCTTCTTGATGAAATCAGCCTTTAATGTGGTTTTAATTATTTTATGGACAGATGTTCAGCAAGAGAGGAATTTTGCAACAAGAAATGATCATGAACACTTTAATTCTTCAGCTATGAACGGCATGCCTACTTGTATTTTAAATCCAGTCTTGCATCTTCTTTATTTGTGCAACAAACATTAGAAAACATTTTGATTTATCTGGTTTTCAATGGAATAATATTATTAAAATTTTGCTTAGGATATGTGTCCTAATGGAAGAAAAATTTGAGGCATTTCCCAACTTTTTCAGTTGGTTATTTGGGGCATTTCACTATTAATTTTGGCAATTCCCCAAAGACTACAAAATGCTACAAAGTAAAATTCAGTAAAAAAGCAAATGTATTTAGTGGCTTTTCTGCTTAATGATCACTCGTAGACAATGATCCTCAAGTGAGCATGGGATAGTCAAGAGGGAAACAGAGGAGGATTTATGTTTAGTATTAATTACACAACTGAGAAATACTTCTCTCCATCAAAGAGCTGCCTTGAAAACTTCCTATTGTTCGCTGTGCGTGTGGTGGAGACATCCTTGACAGCATATGAATCAAACTAATTGTAACTCTTACTTGGTTATGAAAAAAAATGACATGTGCGTTCTTCTAAATTAAGTCTTTCTCACACAAATTACTGGTTGCCACCGTAAATCAAGCAACATGTGTTCTGAATTCTGACTGCTAGAGAATTAGCTATTGAGTGGGGAAATGAGATACTTTTGTTTGCAGCTACACTCAAGTTGGCTTTTTTTTTTTTTTTGGCTTTATCTAAAAATACATGTTACAAAAGTATTGACTCACCAGCCTCCATAGCAAGAAAGACATTCAGAGTGTTAGTCCAGCCCCTTCATTTTCAGGTGAGGAAAATGATGTCTAGGAAGGTTTGGGAGTGAACTGGAGTCTCATTCAAATGAGTGGCTGAGTTTGGACTTGAATTCAGATTTTCTGGTTTTGGTGCAGTGACTTTCATGCTCTTTGATGGCTACCTGGGTAGCAAGCAGTCACCTAAATTCACACTTGGCCCAGTCCCTGCATAAGCCCGTACTATCAGGACACAAGGAGGTGGTAGGGGTGGAATTTGATCCAGACTCTTGACTCCAAAGCTACCACATTCTCCTTCTCAGCTGAGAACTCAGTGACAACTTGAAATTTATTATTTTCTAAAAGATCTATTTTATGACTTTTTGCAGGTACAACATGTTGAGTAACCTGTGAGTGTCAGATCATGAAGATAATGGTAAAAATGCCCTTTGGATGAAGGATATAACCTTTATTATCCTTAGTTCAATTGTCAGTGACACTTTTAATATGTCTGCAATGCCTTTAACTTTGACTTTTCAAGGGAACTTTCTCTAGACTGGGAGTCTCCTAACTACAGCCTGTGGGTCAAATCTGGCCTGCCAACTGTTTTTGTGTGGCCTGAGTACTAAGAATGGTTCTTATATTGTTAGACAATCCCTTTTTTTTTTTTTTTTTTTATTTTAAGAGAGACTGAGTCTTACTCTGTCACCCAGGCTAGGCTAGAGTACAGTGGTGCCATCATAGCTTACTACAGCCTTAACCTCCTGAGTTTAAATGATCCTTCTGCCTCATCCTCCCCAGTAGCTGGAATTACAGGTGTGAGCTACCACTTCTGGCTGATGTTTTATAAACTAAATATATATTACGAATGAAAATGATATGAAATTGATTGTTCGTTTTTCATAAATCAAGTTGTATTAGAACACAGAGTCACACTCATTCGTTTGTACATTGGCTAAGGCTGCTTCCAGGCTACAGTGGCAGAGTGGGGTAGTCATGGCAGAGAGGCCACGGTGCTCAAAGCCTGAACTTTGCAGCCTTTACAGGGGAGGTGTGCCAGCCCCCACTCTGCTCCCCCTGAATGGAGGCTCCATGTCCTGGGATGTCATCCTGCAGTGCTGTGACTCTGCCTCTTTCCTCTGAGGCTGGAGACACTATAGTATTCCACACCTTGCAGAGGACAGCCTCCTTGGAGGGGTCCTTACTACTATATCATGTCATTTTATTAACCAAGTTACTCCATCACATGCTTAAGCAAAGCTGAATTTTAAAAACCTGCAATGGCTGGGTGCAGTGGCTCATGCCTACAATCCCAGCACTCTGGGAGGCAGAAGCAGGTGGATCACTTGAGCTCAGGAGTTCAAGACCAGACTGGGCAACATGGTGAAAATTCATCTCTACCAAAAAAATATATATATACAAAAAATACAAAAAAATTAGCCAGGCATGGTGGCACATACCTGGGTCCCAGCGTCTCAGGAGGCTGAGGCATGAGAATCACTTGAGCCTAGGAGGCAGAGGTTGCAGTAAGCTGAAATTGAGCCACTGCATTCCAGCCTTGGCAATGGAGTGAGATTCCCATCTCAAAAACAGAAAACAAAACAAAAAAACAACCTACAATGTGTGCGAAGCCTGATGTGATAGCCTGTGTTGAGCCGGCTTCTGCATCTCAGCACCCTGGGCATTTGGAGCCGGGTACTTCATAAAGGTGGGGTCCACCCTGTGCACTGCAGGATATGTAGCAGCATCTCTGCCCTCTGCCCTCTGGATGCCAAGCAGCCTTTCTCCAGGCTCTGCCCAACATCCACTTGCGTGGGGAACAAAGTGTCCCTGGTTGCAACCACAGGTTTAGAGTGAGACCCCGCAGGAAAGCCAATAGGCAAGAGGTGGGGGACAGAGGAAGCTGAGACCCTGACAGTACATCGTAGACAGAGGCCTCAGAGGGGGACTCGGAGGTGACATCATGAAGGGCAGCCCCCAGAGGACTGTTGCATCCTGGATGCTGTTTCCATTGTTTTTGGGACATGTCTGTGAGGCCAGCAGGATGTGTTCTGGGGTTCATTCCCCCGATAAACTTACATTGTCAGGGTACCTAAGCATGCTTAGTTCTTTATATCCATGTGTCCAGTGGGAGAAAATGATCAACTAAAAGATGAAGGAGGAGAAAGGGCTGCTCTCTGGGTTCAGCTGCCCACTAGCAGGGGCCCCAGAGGGTAGGGTCCAGTCTCAGCATATTTGTCTTCAACTGTCCCTGGCTTTGGTGTTGATTGACCCCGACTGCTCCCTCCTGGCCCCCATGGCATCACTTGTGGTGGCGGTAGTGTTGGGGTGGTTTTTTGCTTCATTTGGGATCCAGTAGAAGGTCTCTCTAAAGTAAATCTCACATCCTTTTTCCAGGCTTCTGGTCTTCACGTCTTACCCTCTTTCCCACTCTGTGGGAGGCTGGCAATTCAGTGGTTTGAGTGTGGGATGGGTGCAGTTAGGGTATTTAGTCCTCTGTCTGCTTTGTGGCAGGCAGAGGGAAACATGGTGCGGGGAGGGTACCCACAGGACAGCGGGGCTGGCTTTCTGCCCATGTTTGGTTACACACCTGTTTCCAGCGTGGTCACCCACTGGATGGGAGGGGATCTCTTTCCATGGAGGACAAACTTGGAGTTCCATCCATTCCTCAACCTCGAAGGCTTCCTTTCTAACCATGATAAACTGTTCCATTGTATTTATTTTTAAAAAATTTTTCTCTGTTTCCAACCATGCAATGATTTTCATCATCCTTTGGTCTGAAATTGAATATGGCTGGTAGTTGGCCTGCTCTGCGTTTGTGGGTATTTGGAAGAATCCTCTGACTTTGTCAGTTCTGAGCTGCTGCTTGGAGGGGTAAGGAGAGTGAAGAGTCAAGAGCACCTCCATCTAATGCTCAGATCTGGAATCTTCTTTCTCCTCTTGGCCATTGATTTTTGAAGTTGATAATACTGAATCATGACCTTTTTTGTGTTGTGGCTGTAGTTGGTGAATTTCCTTTGTTGTATTTTAGAAATGTTGGTGTGTTTTGTTAGGTACTGTGTAGGGAAGTTCTCCCCAGTCGTTTTAATATGACACTGATATTTGGTCACCCATATTATTTATAACCTTATGGTTATCAACAAATGGAAGCACAATTATTGATCATTAAATAAGTGAAATAAACATCTAGAACCACAAAGAATGTGTAAATAAAATGCATTATTTCTGCTTGCCCTTCCCTCACCAAATGATTTGGACGGCCACTGGGGGAACCAAGGTAAGTGACAGAGTTAGAGAATAATTAAGTGACAAGGGGCACTACTGACTGAGCCCGTCCTAATTCAGAGAAAAGAAGAATCTATGTAGGCTTGAACTTGTCGAAAGAGACTTTGTGCCCACTGAGGCTAACATATGAAGGTTTTCTGCAAACCAGGCACTGTTCCATTGTGAATATTGATTCCTTTAACCCTGCAACAACTATCATTGCGGGGCAAGAGCAGATTTTAAAGGAGAAGTAAGAACAAAACCAAACAAAATATAACAAGAGAGAATGTGCTGGGAAGAATTAGCAGCCACAGCTCTCTAGAATGCTAATGAAATGGTGGGCAGGTGTGTAGGTGGAACTGGATCCAATTATGAACTTCATGGACATGTTTAGGCTTGAAGTTCTTTCAGCAGTAGTAGAGGACATCATTGAGTTTACTAGGTAATTGATACTGTTAATATTGTTGTTGGTATTATGTTGATACTGTTAGCAAGTTAAGACTAGCAAGTGCATAATTTTCTTGATAAAGAACTTTTAGCTACAGCAAACGTTTGTGAATTCAAGTATTTACGGTGTTTTTGAAATAATTACTTTGAAAGTTAATAGATACTTCTGTTTTACTGTTCAGATGTGTTACTTTAAAACAAGATATTCTATTCTGTAGCTTTGCCATATTGGGTAAATGATGAGTGAGGATCAGACATTTGATGTGACTTTCAGTTTTGAATCCAAGTTGCATAAAAGCCTGATTCCTCTGCTGAACTGAGAGTTTTGAACACTTCTTTTAAGGATCTTCTGCTCTGTCATAATTGCATGTATCATATGCAAAGAACATCTTGCTATGGGTAGTCGTATGTATGCGTTTATCAGCTACCAAAAAAGTATTTTAGTAAAATCACTAAATAGAGAATCACTATATAGAGAGCAGAACAGTCCCAGATATTTCAATGGATTACTTAAGAATGAATCATGAAATATATCTAAATCCTATCTTATTAATTTCCTCCTTTCTTTCTTTAAAATTATTTCTCACATCTCCTCAAACCTGTCTAATTTTTGTTTGCCTTTATTTTCTTGAAAAAAATGTCAACATGAATTTTAAAAAAATACACACACTTTCCGAGATAATTCATATGGATTTACGTCTAGAACAGTCTTAAAATAAATTAAAGGTGACTCACTGCATTTGTAGACAGCTGCTTCATTTCCATTGTCTGTCTTGTTTGTTTTAAAGCATTTCTAAGAATTATTTGCCAAGTGTTAATTTGGATAGAAGCCACAGTGTGAACTTAGCGATGATAATGTGAGTATTCACCCTGTGTCCTCCCGGGAGGACCAGTTGGAGTTTCAGTCCAGCCTTGCCCATATATTTGGCCAAGAATGAACAGAAGAGAAATATATTGAATATAGAACTGGACACAAGGTGAATTAACAGAAATTCAAACTGGAATTTAGGTAGCTGAAACTGGACTTGAACTTGGAATTTCTGTATTGCCAGCTCCAGCAGCCCCTTACAGAGAGACCCTGAACCCCCAGATTCACTGTAGAAATTGCTTAACCCACCCAGGTGTGATAGCTTACAACTATAATTCCTGCACTTTGGGAGGCCGAGGCAGGTGGACCACCTGAGGTCAGGAGCTCAAGACCAGTCTGGCCTACGTGGTGAAACCCCGTCTCTACTAAAAATACAAAAAATTAGCTGGGTTTCATGGTGCACACCTGTAATTTCAGCTACTCAGGAAGCTGAGGCAAGAGAATCGGTTGAACCCAGGAGGTAGAGGTTACAGTGAGCTGAGATAGCACCCCTGCACTCCAGCCTGAGCAACAAGAGCGAAACTCCATCTAAAAAAACAAAAACAAAAAAGAAATCACTTCACCCTTGGCTCCCCCAAGCCTTTGGAACCATGAATGTGGGAGGAGCCTGTCATCCAAGCTGTGTCAGATGGAAAATACGGCCCGTTTCTCTGCACACTTAAATCTAGGAGGACTTGAGACTCTGGTTGTCTAACAGGAAATGGGGAAGTGACTGTGAATTCTGGAGCCCAGGCCCTGTGAGTTCTTGAAGATCCTCTCTCATTTTCTGGGACTGCTCCTCTGAGATCACCACTAGGGAAGTGAGTCCAGCCTGGCAGAGAATGAGTATCCACATGGAGGAGACCCAAAGCCCCAGCCCATGGCCAGCAGCAACGGTCAGACAGACATGTCACTGGGGCCAGCTTGTAGAGTCAGCCCACCTTCCAGCTGAGCACAGTCATGGGATTGTCAGCAGCAAAACCAGGACCCAGTACCTAGCCACCCAGCCCATTGACTCAGGAAAAAATATCCATCATTGTTGTTCTGAATCACTAGTTTAGGGGTGATTTGTTTTGCAGCAATATATGACTGAAATATTAATACTTCCTAAACCAAGCTTGAGCTCAAGTCAGCGTGGGTGCATAGCTGGTGAGAATAATACACTATTTTGCTTAGAAATATCTGCATAAGATTTAATATTTTATCAGAATCAGCTCTATTCATGTCAATTTAGTTCTCTTAAAAATCTGTTTACTGTTTGACAAATATTTTCATTGGCATAACAAAGTTAAGAATTCCTGAGTTTATATATGCTAGTGTAGTTATAATTAATCAATAATTTTTTTAATGTAATATAGCATTTTCTCATTAGCCATGACTTCCATTTCCATGCTGATCCTTATTTCTGTTTCCTGGCAGAAAACTTGCCTTCTTTTCTCTTTGGCAGGGCTACAGTTCATAAGTTATTCATTCCCTTTTCGGCTCCTCCACATTGCATTCTGGGCCACATGCCTTCCGTCATGGCATGTAGCTGGAGTCAGCCACCGGAGGAGCCTTTGACTATGTAATTAGCATGAGCACTTGAACTTGTACCTGCAGAGTAACAAAAAGGACAGTGCTGCTTAATTAGCCCTAGAAAGATCAGATACCAGAACTTTGAGAAACACATAGGAAAGAATTAAAATACTCTTCCCTCGCTGCAGTTCTCCTGGAAATCTATGCGTGCATGTCAACTAATGCATACTGTAACAAAATTTAAAAAGAGAGATGTATACACATATATATAATATATACATACATATTTATATACATCTTCCAATTATTTCTTCTAAAGGAGAAAACATGTAGGTGCTTAACAGTAACCAAAAATAGAATTCAAAGTGTATTTCCTTTTCTGCTGTCACCCTCAAGGATGTCTTACCATTTCCTCCTGACACATTATTGAACAGGAGACACCTAGAACTGAAAGTGACAGCAGTAATGTACTTCATCATTTCTCAGGCGAAGGGCCAAGGTTATGTAATTTACCCATTGTCCACTTGAAGAGTGACAGAGCTAGAATGTTCTCCTGGCCTCTGTCGTTGAAAAAACAGATTATTTAGTGCATTTCTCAGTGAAAATCTTATTCAAAGTGTAATGAGGCACTGGGTCACACGTTCATGCATTCACTCCTGTATCCGTCCAACAAATGTTTATTGTTTATGCCAGCCTCTGGCCTCTGTGTTCTGTGCTGGGAACAAAATATTGAAGAAGGCACAGTCTTGGCTCACTAACACCTATACTTGAAGGAAACAGGTGACTTTGGCAGAGCTTAGGGGCCATTAGCAAGGTGAATGCTGTGGGCTAACAGCACACGACACCTAGCCCAGCTGTGGGTGGAGAGGGCATGCAAGATGGCTCTGAGAGAGGAAGTGGTTAGAAGCCTGCCTGGAGAATCGGTGGGGATAGCCTCAGCAAAGGAAGGTGGCATAGATGGAAATGACTTGATGGAACCAGCCATCCAGGTCCCGGGGAAGTGTGTTCCAGTGTGGGTCTGAGGCTGAAGGTGATTCAGAAGAGCTGGGTTGCAGGGTCAAAGAAACGAGGAAGAAATAAAGAAGGTGGGATGCCTGGGGTGTATCATATCTTGTAATATACTGAAGGGTTTTGGTCTTATCCCAGGTGTTAGAGCCTTCAGAGCTGGGGTTGATCTTATTTGACTGCTTCCCATCTTAGAAAGACCGCCACTGCAGAAGAGAAAGGGTGAGGGAGAAGGAGGATGGGAGGAAGGAAGCCACTTAGGAGGTGATTCTCGGGATGACAGAGGTTGCTGAGAACTGGGCAGAGCAGTAGGTTGAGAGAGGGCAGGTTCTGAAGTGTGAAAGGCAGGAGGCTGCTTCACTGGATGTGGGCTGGTAAGAAGGAAAGAACAGTCAGGGATGAAAGCAGGTTTCTGCATGGGCAGCTGGGCGCATGGGCAGATATTGACTGGCCTAAGATTGCAAAGGGAAGGACAGCTTTTGGAGGGAAGGTGATAGTTTCCATTTGCAAACAGTTGCATTTGAGCTCTCTGCATGTGACAGAGACCACTGGATTGTCTCCCAGTACTCAGTCTCTTCTTCCTCTGTTGTAAGAGGATCTCTGTGGCTGGGTACATCTCACCCAGAACAGAGACATGTCACTGCATCCCTAAGTGCTGGGTATAGCCAATGGCATGTGAGAAGTGATGGTGTGCCTCCTAGTGATGTCCTGGAGAGGTGTGCACTGCCATTCTGGAATGACAGGGGCAAGAAACAATGAAAGTGATGGGCCACGGAGTACAAGGTGGAGAGGGACAGTGGTAAGTGGAGGGGAAGAGCGCAGGGGGAAAGTAGTCAGGTTAAAAGTCCAGAGGAGAAGTCTTATATTTAGAGGAATGATTTTCAACCAGAGGGAGACTGTTACGCCCCAGGAAACATTTGTTAATGCTTGTGAGCAGTCTGGATTGTCATAAAAGGGGCTGGGGGTCTTGCTGGCATCTAGTGGGTAGAGGGTACTGAAGTCTAGTCTAAGTCTCAGTATATTGGACAAATTCTGCTAAATATACTGCAGTACTGCAGTGTGCAGTCAGCCCCTCACAGCAAAAAGCCATGGATCTCACAATACCGATATTGCTGAGGGTGATAAACCATGGTTTAGAGTATAGGCAGATGTGGTAAATGTATGCAGTGAACTTGCAAGTCGTTAGGAAATGGCAAGGACTGTGGTCAGCTGTACAGCGCATGATCTATCTAAAGGGGTTCAAACTCTTTAAACATGTGCACATAACCATGTGCTCTGCAAGCCAATCAGAGTACATCTGCCTGACCAGGCTCAGCCCATACCCTGCCAGTTGCCTTTCTGTGGACTTAAAATTTTGACGAGTCTTAAGAACATGCATACTCAGATTTAGTGAGCAAGTGAGAAAACACACCCAATCAAGGTTTCCTGAAGCACTGCATGTATAAAGTAAACTTGAGTTTTCATCCTATGTAACTTGCAAGAACTGTGTTACATGATTATTTCTTAAATTATATGAGCTCTTAGCCGCGGTTTATTTTTGTCAGGTAGTGGGGCACGTGAGAGCCTCTTTTTAGCTAATATTTGATGTGATTTTCTCCAAAGACAAAGCTATTGGTGAAGCTTAGAACATGAAGTCCCTGAAATAAACCCTGTATTCTAATTACTAAGAATGCATTTTCTAAAGACAAAGATAAAGCTTAAAAAATATCATGTGCCCGCCACATAGGTACACAAATTAGATATGTATGTGTAGAAAGTTGATAGTCAAGCAAACTACAACAGAAGAACACCTTTATTTTGGGGCTTGAGCTGCAGTCACTGAGTTACATCTAATACAATTCCAGGATCATACAGCCTTTTGGCTTTCTGGGGTGATGACGTACTCTGAAGGTGCCTCTCGCATCTTTAATCCTTACCTGAAGAAGCTTAGGACATTGCTTCATGAGCGGAGTGAGAATTAGTGAGGTTCTTCAGCCTTTCGTTCCTCACTTATTATTCTTTCCTGACAAGTTGTTATGCAGAAATGACAGGTACATCTCTTGGTATCAATGACATCAATACCCAAGGGACAATTAGTGTTTGAAAACAGGCACAATATTTAAAGGCTGTTAACTGCTGGACTGTATCTTTGGAGACTTTTCTGTGGAGGCGGGCATGGAGTACTTAATTTATCAGAATGAATATGCAGAGATTTGGACATCTGCCTCTGTGCAGGTGTGTCCTGAGCTCCCCTTCCCAAGTATTTACAGCAGAAAACATATGTGACTGCTTCAGGATTCAGTTACGGGTTCAAGAGAGAACTGCAGTGCAATTTTTTTCCAGAAATCTCCCCAGTGGACAATATTTTCAAAGGAACCCTTCTGATACTGGCTACAATTTTGCTCTGGGCCCTAACTCTCACCCAGCAGGTGCTTCCAGGCTGGATTGGGCTTGGCTTGGAGGGGAGAGTCTGAGGGTTTGCCGAGAGTGTGGGATACTTGTGGTACTCACCCCAAGAGCAGTTTTGCTTTAAGGTTCAAATCCTCAACTTCAAAACAGTTAAAAAAAAAAAAAAAAAGCCATGTCTCCACTGAAAAAAAAGAGAATCAGTCATGCCCTAAGATACTTCCGTATGGAACGATTCCGCTCCTGTCCCCAGCTGGAGCTGTGTTGTTTATTCTTGCACATATATATGTATTGTCTCTTTTTCCTGGGTACAGTTTAGCAAACTGGTTAAGAGCAATTAACCACTAACTACTTCCCTCCCACTGGTTCTAATCCCAACTCCACCACCTCCTTACTTTGGGATGTTTAGCAAGCCATGCAACCTATTTGGTCTCCAATTTCTTCTTCATAGAAATGGGAGAAATAATATCTACAACATTAAGTGCTGAGAAAATTAAGCAAGACGATACTTACAAAAGGTTTAGACCTGGAACTGATACATGGAAAGTGGTTGATAGGGATTTGCTGAGTGGAAGAAAGAATATTGAATTCAGAGCACAGTGTCTGCATGCAAGTAGGGCAGTTCTAAAATCGCTTAGGAATAATAGGAGGGTGCATTTCCATGTAAAAGATGAGGCCCGTTTTATCAGTCAACAGCTTTGAACGCTGCAAACATGAGTTTATAGAATTAACTTAAGGTGAAAGTTAGCAGAGCAATGGCAGGGCTTGGTCTCCCCTCCTATGGCTTTGCCCCTTTCTGTTGCTCATCTTTACCCCTTCAAGCTTCTCTTATACTCATGATGGTTCTATAAATGCAAGCTTCTAAGCTTGGCAGCACAGCCTATTCCAAAGGAGAACCCTGAGCGTCTCAAGGATGAAGGGAAGTAAGCCCACAGTCTCGCCAACATCAGGGAGGGAGTTGGAGTCTGTGCCCCTTTGGACAGACCATAGTGTTCCTTTTCTGAAGCTTTTCAGAGGAGCCTCACTGCCTCCTTGAGTTTGGGGTGGTGACGCCATACTGCCAGCATTCTTAAGGATGGGAATCAGGCTGGCTGATTAATAGCCATTACTTTTGCATCCAATGAGAGTTAAAACTTTGACTGGAGAATATAGACAATAATTTGCATGTAGGATAACATCTGGCACCAAGTAGAATAAGTACATTCTCATGACTCCAGCTTTTAGTTAGAGAAAATCTTCTAGAGGCGAGACCTCTGGTTTTTACTTTGAAGGAGGAAATGCACATTAGTACTTGGTGGGATCATTCCTGCTCTCTGTAATTTCCACACCACTGAAGCGACCACATTCTCGGCCTTTTCTTCCATGGACTGCAATGCAGACCAATGGGGGTTGCCAGTGTGGGCTTCAAAGTTATGAGTCCCTTCCCTGAAGACTCCTCACAGGTGGAATAGCCTTGCTGAGGCTCAAACTCCTCTTGCTCTAAATGAGGGAGAAGAATCAGCACTTCACAGAGGGGCTTTCTGGAGCTTTTGCCCTGAAGCTGCAGCTTACAAACATACCAAGTGAGTGAGCAACTTCTCCCCAGGTCAGAGCAGCTGAGAAAATCCTAAGTACTCAGGGACGGAGGACCTAGGTTGATGTGCACATCCTTGCATGGATTTGCGTCAGAATCAATAGCTAGGGTAGGTGGTGATAAAAATGGCCCCCAAATCAAAGTGGCTGGCAACAATGGTGGTTTCTCACTTGTATTTGTCCACCATAGGAGAACTGCCACTTTGCGCCATGCACAGGACTGGACTTAGAGTCACTATCTGGGACACTGCTGGTCCCACAGAGGAGGGAAAGGAAAGTATGGTGAGCCCTGCAGTGACTCTTAAAGCTTTTGTGTAGAAGGATCACATATCACTGCTGCTCACATGTCATTGGTCCTACCAAGGTACATTGCCTCCCAGTGGGGCATGGGAGGGAGGGTCAACACCTATTTCAGAACAATGGTCCAGTCCAGTGCAGGTGTAGTGTGTACATAACTGCATCATGTATGTATCATCTGTACATAAGAGTTGCCTTGAGGGATTGCTTTTGAACATGAAAATACTCAATTTTGCTCCTTGAAATCTTTCATCAAATCGATACCAATGTGCTACCACTTTTTCCTTCTTCTTCTCTCATCTCCTTCTGTCAATGATGTTATCAGCATCTCCACCTTGTCCTCCTCCTTAGAAGAAATCCAAAGGCTGGCGCCACCACCTGCCTGGCTATCTGTACCTTATGTTGGGGAGTTTGGGCCAGCGCTCAGGAGCGTGGTTCATTTTCATCCATTCTCTCCACAGCGTGCCTCCGCCGGCATTGCCCATGTCAGGCTGGATGACATTGCTTGCCTATGGATGGATACTCTTGGAGAGGCAAGTCAGATCAGTCTCGGCTTCCCTCTGGAGTATTTTGCTTTTTCACTTTCTGGTTTGTGAGTGTGGAGGTCTTACTTGCAGGACGAAATTCCCCTTTGGGTGATTTTCTCACACAGGTGCTGAGCTATGCTTGCTCAGCCTTTGCGGGTGCACCAGCCTGCAGGGCTGACCCAGGTGCTGGTGTGCAGCGAGGTGCCCTGTGCCTACTCTAGGGAGCACAGCTGCAGCTCTCATCTGAGACCTCCATAGCCTCTTATCCAAGGATTGAATATTTTTCTACCTTTTGAGTGATTCTCATTTCCCTAGAGTCTCTATTTTAGAGAATCAAATTGACCACTGATGATAAACAGTTCCAGTTTAGAAATACCAATTTACTGTCATCAGGGACTGCAGACATACTTTATAATTTGACTTGATTAGTACTTTTTTCTCTAACTTCTGTTAACTGAAGAATAATCGCATGTGAGTGATAGTTTTATTTTAATTTTTTTTATTGCATTTTAGGTTTTGGGGTACATGTGAAGAACATACAAGATTGTTGCATAGGTGCATATGTGGCAGTGTGATTTGTTGCCTTCCTCCCCTTCACCTATATCTGGCATTTCTCCCCATGCTATCTCTCACCAACTCCCCACCCCCCGCTGTCCCTCCTCTATTTCCCCCCAACAGACCCCCGTGTATAGTGCTCCCCTCCCTGTGTCCATGTGTTCTCCTTGTTCAACACCTGCCTATGAGTGAGAACATGCAGTGTTTGATTTTGTGTTCTTGTGTCAGTTTGCTGAGAATGATGGTTTCCAGGTTCATCCATGTCCCTAGGGACGTGAGTGATAGTTTTATTCTTTCCACCATCTTTTAATAATGTGCTCTCTAAAAATGTCCTGGTCATCTTGAACCTACAAATCCGGCTGGATGGAAAGATCTGTCTGTGAAGCTGAAAGATGAGTTCCATCCAGTCTCACCTTCCAGGTGACGACCACTTGACTTCTCAGAGCCACATCTATGTCTGTTGCGCCTTTTTTTTTTTTTTTTTTGTCAAAACATGTTTAAATCTAAGTGATATTGTATGTGACCAGGGTTTGTTAAGTGAGAAAATCAGATAGGCATGCAAGGAAAGCACTTACTGTTTTACTAAAGGGAAACCTGATTTGCTGACGTACATAGCAATTTTAATTTGCACAAAGCATTCCAGCTTTCTAGACTGTGAAAAAAGCAGGCTGACTTTCCCTCTGCACACAGATATGAAAACACTGGCCTTTAAAGTCGCTCCTCAGAAATCTCAGCCCGTCTTCGTCCTCCTCCCACAAGTCAGAGGCAGTGCAAGGAACATACAGCTCAGACCCAGCCTCCTGCCTGGGTGTGTGTTCTGGACCCCACTTGGAGTCTCGTTGCTCTCAGGCCTTCTAGACTTGCATCTTCACCACCGTGTGGGAATTGGAGCACTTGGGTTCTTTCTTCGGCATAGTGCTAGTGTTTGGGCACACAGATGCAGCAGGATGTAGTCATCTCTAGGACAGTGGAAGGTAGGTTCTAGAAAGGGCCCCCCATGGTTCTGTGAAGGGCTGTGCTCTTACGTGGACATGGAGACCTTTGACCCCATGGCCCAACAGACCTATTTCCCAGATGACCAAGCTGAGCCCCAAAGGCTGACTGATTTGGTTGAGGTGGCCGAGGAAGGGCAAAACCCCTACTTCAGAGATATTTCTACTGTGACATCCTCTACTCTCCATCCCATGTGAATATGATGACCAATTTATTTTTTGTAAAAGTCAAAGAAAGATAAAGAAAGACCTTTCAGATAGTAAGAGTTTTAATTGATTCATGTGAAACAAAAATTCTATTGAGGGACCTAAGAGGAAAAGCTAAATGTTGTAATGGGAAACAGCACCCAGTTGTTGGGAGAACAGGGCGATGGAAAGGCTGAGGCTGGAGGAGGACCGTGATTCTGAGACTTGGAGACATGGAGCCTGCTGCAAGGGAAGATGTGTGATAGGAGCTGGGGGAGGTGCTACTGTCCTGTCTTTCTGCACCTGTTTTCTCAGTGGAGCACGTGCAGCATTTCGTGTTGATGGACAGCTACCTTTCTCCTACTGCAGGACATTATCAAATGATTTCTGTTTCCTAAGCACACGGGTGGCAGAGCCACAAGTGGCCCAAGGCTGCTTAGGGATCTGGTGTTTGTACACTCTGTTAGCTGCTTTCTTTTAGGAGGAGAAAAACATGACATCCTTTCTGTTTATTCCACTGATCTAGCATCCTGATGTAATTGAAATTGCATTTAAAATAAGAATTAAAAGAGAAAACTTAAAGATTCATCTGAAAGGAGTTTTTCATTGTTATTCTTCCTTTTGAAAAGTAATATAGCTTTAAGTATTTATTACATGCATGGTTTATTGAAGGGATAGGGTATAATATATATTACTATATCTTAGCTCAAATTTTAAGTACAAGTAAGTCTTCTTTACTTCAATTGGATTTTCCTACCAACCAAAATAGCCTAAAAAATAACATAAAAACATAGTTATAATCCCTGCTTTGCTTCATTAGTTTAGAAACACTTCAGAGAGCTCAGATTGTTCTGAACTTTGATCACTATTACATTGAAATTTACTACATTAACTCTGTAGCTTTTATATCAGACACAATTTAAAAGAACAAGTTATAAGAAAAATGTATTGCTAATGATAATAACTGGAGGTTTAACAAAGGGATGTGTCAAATGGAATGCCCAAATCAAGGGCAAGTTATTACTCAGATAACCTTTGACTATGCCAGAATTAGCTAAATTATCAGTAGTTGCATGAGCTTTACTAGAAAGAGAAAGAAGTAATGGCCAGTGTGCCTCAATCAGTTTAATGACAACTTGATTCTCCAAAAGTATCCTTAAGGAATTAGTCCAACTAATTTGGGAAAATAATGTAGCTAGGTTATACCCAGCATATTAAGCACTTAAGTGTGTGTGTTGCTTTCAGATAATTTGGCAGGGCACACAGCTACATTCGTAAAAAGCTAAAATATTAATGGAAGTATTAACATTGTCGGATTACAAATTGGTTTGAAATTTATCATGTGTGCCATAGTAGTGGGCTTTTCCTTCAGATCAGAACATTTTTAAAGAGGAGAAAGACAAATTTAAAAGAAAGAGTCTTGCTTCACCACTTTTGAGCTCAGGCTTTTTTCAGAAACTCATTCAATTGCCCAGCACTGTGATCACCTAGAGGGCAGGTGCACACTCTGAGCATGGACCCTGAGCTGTTGCCAGGTGCTGCACTATCTACCATCCACCAGTGGTGCCAGCATTGAATGATAGGGGGTGGGGGTCGGGAAGGAAGCCTCAAGTTCTTTTATTTGACTGGTTGGCAGTTACCAACATCTTCATTTCAGTCTAAATTCACATGGATTCTTTAACACTTCCAACAAAAGAAAAAATTCTTGTTTTGTACAACATATGAAGTTTACTTTCTATATTTTTTAAACCGCCTATTAAAAGTCAGTCATCCTCTACATTTGGGTCTAAAATAAAGATTTTTAACTTACATTTGATTGTTAAATGAGGCTCTGAGTGTGGAAAAGGATTACTATATTTGACTCTCTTTTTTTGATCATAGAATCTGTATCTTTCAGGAAGGATCAGCTCTGTGTGATTTGGGGTTTAGCATAATCTTATTGCAGAATTACAGGAGGAGGAGAGACAAAGCTTGGAAATGTCTGTTAGGTTTACCACAAGCAGACCCTAAGACAAGGGTCTGGGTACAGTCATTTAGTTAGGAAGTGGTTCTCTTTAGCACGGTGACGGCGTGAGACCATGAGATCAGCTCCCTCCAAAGAGGGAGATCAGCTAATGAAATGGCCCAGTGGTGGAAACAGGGCTGTTTTTCCTGGGACTCTCTGAGGAATGTGCAGACCATGCTCAGATTTCCTATTAAGGGATGCTGATGCAAAAGCTGCAGTATTTATTCATCAACTACCTCTTTATTCGCAGACACACAGGAAATAGTACATTCAGAAAGGAACAATCTATGGTGATCTCCAAGCAAGGGATATGAGTAGGATACTGACAGGCTTAGCTATAAGAAGCATAGCTAGAAACTCATGTAAACACTGGGAAAGTTGACTGGTTGTTTTAAGTTCAATGGAAGACGGTATTGGTATTGAATCCACGTACACACAGGTTATCATCATAAGCTCACTAATGGAGAGTTATGTACACTGAGCACCTGTGGCTTAGTGCATTTCATTTTATCTTAGCCCTTGACTCATCAGCCATCGGAAAGAGTACAAAATGGGTTTTAACCTAATTAAGCCAATCTTAAGACATCTCTGTAGATGCACAGATTCTACTAGGATTTCTAAATAGATAGCCTAGATCCAGACCCTTAATTATTTATAGTCTACATGTTAATATTCCTTATCAGTGCTTTAGAAGTTAACATTTATTTTCAACCTCTATTTGCTTTGATTATGACAGATTCAATGGGAAGCCTCAAAGCAACATGCCTCCCTTCTCTCAGCAGGGTCTCCTCTGTTCATGTCTGAGAATATGACCAGACAAGTCCCTTGATTTTTCGTTTTTTTTTTTTTGAGGTGAAGTCTTGTTCTGTTGCCCAGTCTGGAGTGCAGTGGCACAATCTCAGTTTCCTGCAACCTCTACCTCCCAGGTCCAAGTGATTCTCCTGCCTCAGCCTCCTAAGTAGTGGGATTACAGTTGCCTGCCACCATGCCCAACTAATTTTTTTAACTTTAGTAGAGATAGGGTTTCACCATATTGTCCAGGCTGGTCTCGAACTCCTGACCTCAGGTGATCTGCCTGCCTCAACCTCCCAAAGTACTGGGATTACAGGTATGAGCCACTGTGCTTGAGCAGATGTCCTGATTTTTGTGGATGGAAATGTCATACTTTCCTCACCAGCTTCCTCTGTTGGTATGAATAGACTTTGGACATTATAACTCCTTTGTATGTAATATTTTGGCTTCACACTCAATTATTCCATATATTAATCAATAAACAGAAAGAAGAGAAAGTGACCATCCACAGAGTACTTTGCTGTAGTGTACACTCAGGACCTACAGAAATGGAATTCAGTGGAGGCCATACTAGCAGAACTCAGTCTGCTAAACACTTATAGGACAACTTCTATCTGCTAAACACTTCCATGGGCACACCGTGAGTTTGATTACTTTTAGAGTTTCCCAAAGGTCTAACTATCTCATGAGTCACAGATGCCAAAGCTTAGAGAAATTGAAGACAAGTGGCAAGTTTATGCATTTTGGGGATGAGTAGCTAAATATGAGTAGATGATGGAGTAGTTCTTCATATGAAGATGATGAAAGCTAGTAACTGAAGCGCCATTACCTGGAAACAAACCCCCTGGTTTTTTTCAAGTGGGCTCTGAGATGAGAGAGGGATCAGGCCATGCCCTTTGAAAAGCACTAATGGTAAATCAAAGAAGAATGTGACAGGGTCTCTGGTGTCATATCATTCATAACCAAGGCTTCAACACACAGTGCACTTGCTGTCAGATGAGACCAGAAGGACAGGCTGGTGTTTGGAAGAAGTGTCATGCCTGACTCTTGAGAAACAGAAAGGCAACTGAAGCAGAGGAGCCCCTGCATTCTTCTTTAGTTTACATTTGTGCTTTTCAAAGGGCATGGCATTTATTGGTCAAAGATGGACACTTTCTGAAGAAGTGAATGAATGAATGAATGACCAATGCTCAGTTATGCCAGTACCTGGAGAAACACTAGCTACCATACATTGAGGTCCCCTCATGGGCACGTACTATGTCCCCTGCTGCCTTTGCACTTGTCTTTCCATGGGGGGATGAGCTGGGGGGAGGATCATCCCATCTGCATCAGAATGCACTCCTGGCCTACCCTCAGCTCTCTCAGTGGAAGTTTCCAGCAGCCACCAAAATGATGTGCACTGGGAGTGGACCAGAGATTGACACCTGGCTCTGTGAATCCGGAAGCAAATCCTAGCTTCCCCTCTACCCCTATCTCTCATCAGCTTGACAAAAAAAGAAAAAGAGAGACAATGTGATAGATAAAGATGTGATAAAGTGTTTCATTGAACAAATATTTGTTTATAAACATTGAATATAAGTTGCTAAACTCTATGACAGCTAAAGCATATGATGTTTTCTTCAATGGATTAACATTAAAATACTCCAGGATGGATATATGTCCTGAAGATTGCCCTTCTGTTAGCCTTCTCCTCCAAAAAACATTGTGTATTTTAATTTCATTGAGGAGAATGAGAAAATGCTACTCTAACAAAATAAGTTTATATTAAAAAGAGTACAATATTGTATACTAATATTTATTGTTTCCTGGATTTACTGAATTTAAAGACCAAAAATAAACAAAGCTTTTATGTTACCATTTCTTTGTGTTCCACCTGTAGTTTCTTATATGACATTTTACAGAAGCTAACATTTCTGACTCCACTTTTATAATGGCTTAGAATTACTAAAGAGGATTATGTGCTTATCATAAAGGAAATGAAATCTTTGAAAGTATTTGACTATCTCATTTAAGAAATGTGGAATATCAGCTGTCTTTCTTAAGTGCATTAAAGCTAGTATTTTATCTCAGAAATGAGCAAGCAGGCAAAAATGAGTGTTTTCCATCTTACACTGACCACTGGTTTCTGACATTTTAATACTATTTCTGCTTTGCTACTTTAATATCAAAATAGATTTTTAAAAATCTTTGGGGAAATAACTTTACTTTCCTTTATTCTCCATCCTGAAGAACACACACTTAGAATTCAATAAATAATATAATAATACAGTCTGACCTTAGAAAATCTCTTTTCACTCCCAATATGTATTTCTAGAATCTGTAATTTAGCTTGTCAGAAAGAATCCCCAAATTGGCCTTCCTACAAACCAGTAGGAAGTCAAGCTTCATGCCTGACTCTTGGGAAACAGAAGGGCAACTGAGGCAGAGAAGCCCCTGTATTCTTCTTTAATTTACATCAGTGGTGTTCAAAGGACATGGCATTTATTGGTCAAAGATGGATACTTTCTGAATAAATGAGTGTATGAATGAATGAATGAATGACCAATGCTCAGTTATACCAGTACATGGAAAAACACTAGCTACCATCCACTGAAGTCCCCCCGTGGGCACGTGCTGTGTCTCCTGTTGCCTTTGCGCTTTCCATGGTGGGGATGATAAGCTGGGGGGAGGTTTATCCCATCTCCAGTGTTATTTTGTCTTCCCCCAAGTTGTCTGAGAGATGTTTGTTCCTCCTTCCCCACCTTGTCCAGGAGCGGCTTCTGCTGTCCCTGCTGCCGGCCCACATCGCTATGGAGATGAAAGCAGAGATCATTCAGAGGCTGCAGGGTCCCAAGGCGGGCCAGATGGAGAACACAAATAACTTCCACAACCTGTACGTGAAGCGGCATACCAACGTGAGGTAGGGCGCTGGGCTTGCTCCTTGGCTGGTCTGGGAGTCTGTTTGCCTGACTGGAGACGTTTTGCCTGAGATCTCACACCTCACATCACCATCTCTTCTTTGTGACAGTGGATCTTTTGCAGGGGGAAGAATCACCAAGATTCTTCCACCCCACTCACCTGCTGCTGCCCCTCGGGGTCTTCACACTAAGATGAGAAAATAGGGTGCTGTTTGCTGTATTGGATTGAGTTATCCTTCACAGCCCTGGCTTCTGTGGCCAAGCATCCGTCACAGAAAAGAGTGAGGGGGACAGCAGGGTTTTCATTCTGGAAACCCTGTGATCAGATTACAGTAAGATTGGAGGGAGAGTCTGTGGGATCTCCAGGCACAAAGACTGAGTCCTCCAAATGGACTTTGCAGGAGCAGGGCCTCCATGAAGCCATCAGCATGATGAGTTTCTTGGGTCTGGAAAACCAGTGACCAAAGTCACAGGACACTGATGCATACCTCAGTTAATTTACTGTGAAAGTTACTGCCTTTCTGAGATTGGCATACCTACTTCCCAGGGAGTCATTCTGGGAATTACAGTGCCTAGAAAACTAACATGTTTTCATCATGGGATTGTAGGGAAGGAGATTGGTGTGGGGCCTCTGTCTCCCATGAGCTCTAGAGAGGAATAGTGAGAGGGACTCACTTCAGGCTGGAGGGGATCCTCCCTCCCATTTCTCTCCTGCCGCTGTCTCCCAGCCACAGCAGAGTGGGGCCCACCCAGTCCAACACCAATTTCTGTGCCCCTCCCATTCCCAGGACCACTTCTTTTGGGGGTTTGTTCTTTTATCCACTCCATATGTTAGTACGCTGCTTTCCATTCTAGCTGAGTGTATTTGTCCATTCTCACAATGCTATAAAAAACTACCTGAGACTGGGCAATTTATAAAGAAAAGAGGTTTAATTGACTCACAGTACTGCGGGCTGTACAGGAAGCATGGCTCTGGAAGCCTCAGATAACTTATAATCATGGCAGAAGGTGAAGGGAACAGGCATGTCTTAAATGGCCAGAGAAGGAGAAAGAGAGGAAGAGGAAGGTACCACACACTTTTAAACACTCAGATCTCATCTTCTGAGAACTCACTATCATGAGAACAGCAAGAGAAAAAGCTGCCCCTCTGACCCAATCACCTCCCAGGTTCCTCCTCCAACCCTGAGGATTACAATTCGACATGAGATTTGGGTGGGGACACAAATCCAAAGCCTATCACTGAGTTATCTCCATAAGTAACCTGCACGTGTATCTGACCGCACTTGTTACGTTTTGATGGTCTCAGTTTAGTCATTAGAGTTTTTAGAAGAGCCAGGCTGCTTCAGGTCTAAGATTTTTGAAGCTTGTTAATAAGAAACACATTTATCTATAATTTAAAGACATTGCTAGGGTAAATCTCATTTGACATCAGATTTTAGAAAAGCTATATAAGACCCAAGAATACACAGATGTCAGTGTGATATAGAAAACTCTTATCAGGAAGGAGGTAACAGAAACACATTTGTGTATGAGTAGGAACTAAGGAAGCACAATTGGATACATGATAGTAAAAACTAAATACATTTAAAGAAAGTTCACAGGTGTTAAGGAGTAAAATTATTTAAAATACTGGCTTGCCTTCAGGTTTGTGAGCATTTTGCCTATACGATTATAGAAGAAACATTCAGTTGTCTGACTAAGTGTATTATGCTATTAATGGCTCTCTCTAGCCTTAAATGTCTGAAGTTCAGCATTGCCCCTCCAATCTTGGGAAATATTTTTAAGTCACTTTTTGACCGCTCAAGTGTATCTGACCCCTTGGCCTTGTCCTCCCACTTAGGGAACTTGCCTATCTCTTGATCTCATGGCATTGTATTCCCTTAGTTTTCTCCTGACAGTCTGTTTTGTTCTTTTCTTTACCCTAAATCAAGCCCCTCCTGTAAATGAGAGTATGTTGGGGACTTTCTCTTACCTCCTCTCTGTTTCTCTACAATCCTCTTCCAGGACTTCAATTCCCATCTAAATGATGCTCATACACAGGCCTCAACCATAGCTTTCCATAGTCATCTACTTAATGTGTATCTAACGCACCACCGTCAAGCACAACACAACCAAAGTTGGACTAGTCATCTTTCCCTACACACTTTTTTGATTTGCACAGACCTGGATTTCTGAACTCCATTGCTTAGCCGGAAATCAGTCTTCGTTTTCAATGCTTTCCTCTTCCAGACAACCCCCGTACAACATCAAATTAGCGACAAACCTAGTTCGTTCCTCATCCTATCTCCCACCTGTGTCCACTTCTATTTCACTACATTAGAGACCTTCAATGGGGCTCTCCAGGGTTCCAAGGATATAGTTCTAACTGGCCTGCCAGCTTCCGGGTTGCCATGGTAGAGGTGATCTTTCTAAAGTGGCAATATGGTCAGACTCCAGGTGGGGCTTCCTTCCTCTATGGTCCCATAAGTGCACTGTGCTTTCTCTACCATAATGCTTTGCTTCTTTGCACTTTGCATCACAATTGCCTGCTTACTTTTTTAATTCCTTTGCTGCCAAATAACCCCTGGACCACCTTAAGATATCTACAGGCAGCCTATCTCAGAGCTGCTTTGTTCACTCTAAGTTTTGAGCTCAGGAACCACTGCGGCTGGTGTGAACAAGAAGGAAGTGGAGTTAACTGCCCATCCACACATGCTGCCTCCCGATACTGCTTTGAATCAGGGACTCTTTCTCTGGGCGAGCATTGTTCATCCTTTCTCTTGGACAATGGCTCAGCACTTGTGATCCCTGCCGCTATAGGTTAGCATGGAAGAAATAGGGATGATTTTTAGGGGATCATCTGAACAGAGTGGAGGGTAGAGCTGCCCTAGAAACCCTGATTTTCCTGTACCCATCAGAGGTTTCCCGCAGCTCGTGTCCATCAGCAGAGGAGCAAGTATTTCCCCCAAGGTGCTGCCAGACACCCTGGGCTTAGTGCAAGGAGCAGAGTATGGCCAACAGCAGAGTCCTGCCCTGCTCTGGCTGACACCCTGCTGACTGGTGCCCCTTTTTGTATTCTTTATTGTTGTAAAATATGCATACCATAACATTTATAAATGCAGTTGTTTTTAAGTGCATAGTTTGGTTGGATCACAAACACCTACATTGTTCTACAACCATCACTATTATCCATCTCCAGAACTCTTTCTTCATCCCAAACTAAAGCTCCAAACCCATTAAACAACAACTCCACACCCCCCTCCCCAGGCCCCGGGCAACCAGCATTCTAGTTTCTGTCCCTATGGTGTGACTACACTGTATGCCCCATATATGTAGAATCACAAGGCATTTGTTCTGTTGTATCTGGCTTATTTACTTGGTATATGGTTTTCAGGAGTTGCAGCACATGTCAGGATTTCATTTCTTTTGAAGGCTGCCTGATATTCATTGTATGGATAGACCACATTCCGTTTATTCATCCATCTGTCGATGGACATTTGGTTTGTTTCCATCTTTTGGCTGTTGTGAGTACTACAGCTGTGAACATTCATGTGCAAATATCTGTTCGAGTTCCTGGTTTCAGTTCTTTGGATATATACCCAGAAGTGGCACTGCTGAATCATATGGTATTTTCTTTAACTTTTTTGAGGACCGACTATATTGTTTTTCATGGTGGCTGCATCATTTTATCCTCCCACCAGCAATGCACGCTTATTCCCGTTTCTCCAGGTTCTTATCCACAACCAATATTTTTGTGTTTTATAAAAGCCATCCTAATAGCTGTGAAATGGTAGTTATTTTTGCTCCATGGTACATCTTCAGTCATAGATATTCACTCTGTGAATCTCAAACCACCAGCAGAAATGTAGGCATCTTTATAAGGCTTTGATACGAATCAGAAACATGTTATTGTGTAGGAAAAGTTGCAGTGCACACAAGATGCTGTGTTTTCCTATTTTAAACACGTAGAAAACACTAAGGAATTTCACACTCATCTTCACTAGTGAGTACATCCCATGAAGGGAAGCTGCTCTGTCATTTCCTAAGAGTGACCTTCCCAGACTCCTCACTGTCTAATCTGCCCCTGCTCTTCTCTTTCATAACACTCTCTGGTTTTCCTTTGTAACCCTTTTTATGATTTATAATTGGACATCTGTTGATGTCCACATTTGTTCAATACATTGTCCCAGCTTAATTCTGAGCGTCAGGAAAATATTCCATGCCTGCTTCATCCTGGCAGATAGGAAGGACTCCAGAATCATTTAAGTAATCTGGAGAATCTGATTACTTAATTTCCAGAATACGATTAAGTAATCTTAAAAAAAAAGGATTATTATTCCCCTTTCTTCCTTGACTCAATATAAACAGAACTTGTTTTTTTTAATTATTTTGCTACTTCACTCCCATCTTAACTACAAAAGTTTAACCTTAAAAAATGTTTAAATTAACGTTTAAAAAAATGTTTATATATTCTCTATCCAGGAAAATTACATCTTTCTCATGAAAATATGAAGTGTAAACAAAATTACATGATTTTAGTGGAAAGATTGTCATTACCTTCTTTTAAAAAAAAAAATATATATATATATATATATATAAAATCTGGAAAACTCTGTCTCCATACCTCCTTTCTTCCTACAGCATCTTATATGCTGATATCGTTGGCTTTACCCGGCTGGCAAGTGACTGCTCCCCAGGAGAACTCGTCCACATGCTGAATGAGCTCTTCGGAAAGTTTGATCAAATTGCAAAGGTGAGTATTATAGATTGCCTTCCACTTTGAAGATTTCTAAACTCTTGGCTTCGTTTTTCTTCATCCACCTATCAATAGTTTACTTTTTCATAAAAGCATCCTTTAGGAAGATTGTTTGTAAAAGTTGTTGGATTTCTTTGCCATTGATGTTTGATGAGCCTCAAACCTGTCTCAGGGATGAAAAATGCCATGGCATATCATTATCATGTTTTTATCTATTTTAAAACTTCCTCCTATGTATAATTCAGCACACATATAATAAATACATTCAGGCAGTGAGCTCCCACTTGCAAATCCCTCTGCATGGTACTATTTTAAGGTGCTCTCTTAGGCATTTCCACGTCAAGGATCTGGTAGGACCCTTCCCACTCCTCCAGTTGCCAACATCCTCTATTCCTGTTGTTAAGCAGAACCCTGGAAGAGCCCCTGAAACAGAACGCGTACCTTCCATGCAAAGCCTTTACCTACTCTTGTCTTATTTTTATCCTTTGATTCTTATGCCTCTTAAACAGAAATGGAAGTTCAGTGACTTCCACTCATATGCTCTTCCATGGGAAATTTCACAGATAGGAAATGACGTGAAACCATCTGAAACACACTAGACCCTATTACTTTTTAGAACTGCCACAGTTGCTGGTGGCAATATCAGTGGCAAAACGTTTCTTCCTGCAAGCCCTGTACTTCTTGTTAAATGTTCTGGTTGGCCTAATTCTCTCTTCAAATTGTTCCCAACAAAAAAGTGCTTCATTTTGCCTAGTAATATCAGTGGTTTATCTATGGAAGAATTGGTCCTAAATTTAGTTCATTGTGTGATTTAGATCACTTTTAAACAAGACAGCACATTCCAGTCGAGTCTCTTAGAAGAAATCTGGCTTGCAGATGTTAGCATGGTCATTCTTAGGCCAAACTCCCCAAGTTTATCGCCTTCTGCAGTTCCACTGACCTTGACAGCTCTCGCTGGGGATTTTAAAACATCAGTAAAAGCACAGCTCTGCTTCCTTCCTTTACCAAGCCAAAGTGAAGGGGGTGAGTTATATGGGTGTTCATTTATAGAAGAAGAAAGGTTGAAACCTAAATGATGTCATAAAAGTTTGAATTAATAAAAGGTCATTTTTGCTGGACTACATGTTCATGTTAGGAAGAAACGTTTCGATCTTGACTGGGAGCAACGTCACTCCAATGTTCAGATGACATTCTCTCCTCTAGGTGCCTGTCTCAGTGTTCAAATGACTCTTCTGAGAGGATAAGGGCCCCCCCCCAACTCCAATTCTACCTCCTCTTGACTAATTAAATCTGTGACAGCCCTACTGCCAAACAGGTTCATATTCACAGGTATCAGGACTGACTTCAACACGTGAATTTGGAAGGACACAATTCATTACCCATGAAGGAGGTACTTGACATGTTCCTGTAATCACTGGAACAGAGGAGTTTACAGCCTTAGCTGACTATCCATCCCTTGGTTTATCCATTATTGGTCAGAGGGGCAGTGTGTCTTCCACATGAGTTCATGGTTCACAGTTCAGTAATGGGGGATTATTGTCAGAAAACAAATACTCCCATGCACCGAGTATTTTTATGTAAAGCACATAACTTTACACTAAAGAACTCAAAAGCATTGCCATTCACTCTAACTCATGTTTTCTAGTCTGAGAATATCTTTTTAGGAAGTATGGGAGGGAAGCTTGATTAATGTGTAATTGTTTACCTTTTCCTTATTTATGATATTGTCGTCAGGAATTACTAAGCGCATCTTCTGTAGTGCTATAGATACCTATGAAAATATGTCCTGTTTGTGCACTATCAGACAGGGAAAGAAACAGGCAAAATATTCAGCAAACCTAACACATGCTTAAGAAGGTGTATTCACTTGATTATTTCAAATTTGTTCAGTTTATACATAAGCCTGTGTTTGTGTTAGAGAAAAAAATGCCTGTGTTTGGTACATCATTTTTGTTTTTGTTTTTCCTTTATTTTACTGAAGAGTCTGGAAGCTGGATCAAAAGTTTAGAAACAAATATAGGATCAACATGTATGCATGCAGTTAATCTAAATATTAAAATATAAATATAAAATTTAGCCCAGAAAGATAATGAGTTAGTCAAATTTTACATTGAAACAGTTGTGCCTAAGATGAGAATTAAGTATAAATTACTTGGCTGTGTTGAATGGTAGCTTATTAGGTGTGGCAATGTCTATCAGAAGCTACATGTCTGCAGGTAAGAATCTGCTTTGGCTTTACAATACTTGAAAGAAACTATAAGGACAGTAGGGAAGGACGTGAGATTCTAATTCCTACAGAGTGCTGGTCATCGTCTTCTACTCTGAAAGACTCAGCTCTGCATAGAATATTTATTTCACCATCAATGTTTGGAGCTGCTCAGACTAACGCGATTGGCCCCATCCCCATCCTTCTTTGCTTTTATGACGTATAAATCATTCCAGAACATTCTCTCTTATTTCCCATATTTTCCCTTTTCCTTATTTATCCTGCTTTGGAAATTGGCACGTAGGGGAGGGCAGCTCATTCAGGTTGGGTAATGAAGGGAAGCCCTCTCCAGACGTCCCTGGAATGCCGTGAGCAGAGCTGGCACTTGATGATATTAGGTAAACCTAGACTATTTTGCAAGTGCTTAATGCAACTGAAATTTGGTAATTTGTTCTTCTAGGAGAATGAATGCATGAGAATTAAAATTTTGGGAGACTGCTACTACTGTGTATCTGGACTTCCTATATCTCTCCCTAACCATGCCAAGAACTGTGTGAAAATGGGACTGGACATGTGTGAAGCCATAAAGTAAGTGGACTGCTTAGTAAGCATTTTTTTCAACTTTCTAACAATTTGGAGTTGTAAATCTCACCTGTGACTATTTCAATTGGTCTACCTACTGGAATTAAACACATTATTGTGCATTTAAATATAATTTTGCAGAAACCTATTTATTGGCATGTGAGTAACACAATGGAAAATAAGACTTCATTATTTAGTATTATTTTTGTTTGTTTGTTTTTTAGATAAGGTCATGCTCTGTCACCCAGGCTGGAGTGCAGTGACATGATCATAGCTGACTGCATGTAGCCTCTACCTCCTCCTGAGCCCAAAGCAAACCTCCCACCTCAGCCTCCCCAGTTGCTGGGACCACAGGCAAGCACCAACACATCCAGCTAATTTTTCTATTTTTTGTAGAGATGGGGTTTCCCTGTGTTGCTCAGGCAGGCCTTGAACTCCTAGGCCCAAATAATCTGCTTGCCTTGGCCTCCCAAACTGTTGGCATTGTAGGTATGAGCTGCCTGACTCAGCCTAGTATTGGTACTATGAGCCTTAGATTACAGTAAAACTGAGTTGGAAATCTATAAGACGGGACAGTTTTGTTTCAAAGTTTTTTTTTTTTGAGATAGAAACTTGCTCTGTCGCTCAGGCTAGAGTTCAGTGGTGCAATCTGGGCTCACTGCAACCTCCGCCTCCCAGGTTCAAGTGATTCTCCTGCCTCAGCCTCCCAAGTAGCTGGGACTACAGGCACCTGCCACCATGCCCAGCTAATTTTTGTATTTTAGGTAGAGACAGGGTTTTGCCATATTGGCCAGACTGGTCTTGAACTCCTGACCTTGTGATCTGCCCGCCTTGGCCTCCCAAAGTGCTGGGATTATAGGCATGAGCCACTGCGCCCAGACTCAAAGGTGATTTTTTTTTTTTTAAATTTTGAATGTCTTCTGTGATCTTAAGGTAAAAGTGTGCACATGTTATCATCTTTCCAATTTCTGACAAATTCTATGGCTCCACACACATGGTAAGGGAAGAGGTGGGTTTTACAACCAGACTGCAGTTACTTTAAAAATCCAATACAAAAGATTTTCTTCTAGTCAAAAATGTTCAGCTCTGTGAATTTAATTTCAATTTGTATTTGTAACATATATTTTCTATATTGTATCTATAATTTTTTCACTGTGATTCCAGAGAAGATCTGCTTACGTAGAATAATGATGTCATTATCATTGACTGGTACAAGGTAAAAATATAGGGTAAAAAGGTATTAACAGCACCACAATTTTATTAGCAGTGCTTTCTCTTTTTTTTTTTTTTTGAGACAGAGTCTCTCTCTGTTGCCCAGGCTGGAGTGCAGTAGTGGTGCAACCTCAGCTCACTGCAACCTCCACCTCTCCTGGGTTCAAGCAATTCTCCTGCCTCAGCCTCCCGAGTTGCTGGGACTACTGCTGTGTGCCACTATGCCCAGCTAACTTTTGTATTTTTGGTAGAGACAGGGTTTCACCATATTGGTGAGGCTGGTCTTGAAGTCCTGACCTCATGATCTGCCTTCCTGGGCCTCCCAAAGTGCTGGGATTACAGGCTTGAGCCACTGCACCTGGCAACAGTACCTTATTTAGTAATACCCTTTGTAGAAGCCAGAATATTCTTATAAATAATAAAGCCTATTGTTTGCTGACTGAATGATTGGAATATTGTACCTTATTGGGTTTTTGATTGTCCATTTTGGTCAAATAATTTGACCTTATCCTCAACATTTGTTTAAAAATCTGGACAGAGTTGGAATTATGAGCTTGATATTCTCATTCCTTGTCTCAGGATTAAAGTAGAAAGGGCTTTATGTGAGAAGACAACATGTCCTGTTGTCACTGTGTTGGTCACATGCTGAAGTGACTAAAATATTAACAGGTGACTTTCCCAAAATGGTCTTGGGTAGATTAATGCCTGCCCCCTCCACCCCTACCCCCCCCACACACACAGAGACCACCTCAGCCAATGAAATGGAGACACCTGCATGTTCCAAGTTCACTAGCTCAGTAGCAAATTCCTGCATGCTTTTGTCGGGCAGATCAGGAATAGGAGGGAAATGAAGTCGGTGAGAGAGTTTCTATGGGAAGAGTGGTTAGTGTGAACCCAGTTTCCTACACAAAATGCATCATGTGAGAAATAGCCATAATTGCGTCTTCCCGTAAGTCAATCATGTATATTCTCTGATACATGAAAAATATTTTTTAACCTTTTTTCAAAAGTAAATAACTACTTATAAGTCTATGAATCTAGATGTAAGTGAATCCAATCAGTGGAACTAGTAGTATTTTTTAAATTTGTAACCTGCTTCTGGTGACAACCTCAATGTTGGTTTCAAACATAAGGCGAAATGAATTCTGTGGAGGGAAGTATTTTTCTTGATTTCCTTTTCAAGTAGTTGTGGAAGAGTCTTATGAAGGGCAAAATTATGTGCATTAATAACACACTGGGTTAAAGAATCCACCCATTTACTAAAGTCTTGTTTCTGCTTTTGAATCAACTGTGTTCCAGTTCCATAATGTTTAAGTTACTCCAATGTCTTGAAGATCTCTTAGGAGAAATAATCCTTACATTACATTCACTGGCCTGTCACCAGTTCATCAAAAATATTATTACATTTTTTACTGTGATAAAATATGTATACCGTAAATCTTACCCTTTGAATCATTTCATGTGTATATAAAAATTTACAATGATGCATAAAAATATACAGTGATACAGTATACATAAAAATGTACAGTTATGTGCAGTGACGTTGAGTATTTTCAAAATGTCGGGTAACCATCACCACTGTCAGCTTCCAGAACCTTTCATCACCCCAGACAGAAACTCTGTACCCATGAAGCAGTAACTCCCCATTACCCCCTCCCCAGCCCCCGGTCATCTCTAGTCTACTTTCTGTCTCTACGATTTTTCCTATTCTGGATATTTCATGTAAGTGGCATCATATAGCTGTCCTTTTGTGTTTGACTCTGTCATTCAGCCTAGTGTTGTCAAGGTTCATTTCTGTGGTGGCATGTGTCAGCACCTCATTACTTTTGAAGACAGCATAATATTCTCCTGTAGGTGGAATAGTTTATTTATTTTTTCATCATTGATCCATCAGTCATATCATATGTGTGCAGAATCTCAGTAATGTCAACAGGTTTGAGGGACCTCTCCCAATTCTTGCTGATCCCTCAACTCAGTCCTCAAGTCAGGCAATGACTTTGTGTCCCTGTTACCTGCCACCTGCGGACCAAAGGATCCCACATTCTTCCCGTTTGTTTCATGTATGGTAGACAAGGTGATCAATAAAAAATGTTATTTTGGGCTGGGCGCGGTGGCTCATGCCTATAATCCCAGCACTTTGGGAGGCCAAGGTGGACGGATCACCTGAGGTCAGGAGTTTGAGACCAGCCTGGCCAACATGATGAAACCCCGTTTCTACTGAAAATACAAAAATTAGCTGTGCATGGTGGCACACACCTATAATTTTAGCTACGCAGGAGGCTGAGGCAGGAGACTCGCTTGAACCCAGGAGGTGGAGGTTGCAGTGAGCTGAGATCACACCACTGCACTCCAGACTAGGCAGTAGAACAAGATTCTGTCTCAAAAAAAAAGTTTATTTTGTGACACCCCCACAAGAGGCAGCAACAGAGAAGGCATCTCAGCAAGTTTCAGGAGTTGTTTGTCCACGTTTATCCTCTCTTCCATGCAAGGACGCTCATTTGCATTCGCCTTCACTGAGCCATGAGGTGGGATGGGTACCAGACAGTAATTTTCATGTTTTAAGCTGGTGGGGGGAACGTGCACACCTGGCACTTGGGTTTTTGCCAGATGGTCTCAGTTTCACGGGAACCAGCAGCATGAGCCCCAGACGGCTGCCTGCTCTTGCCTGTGTTCACACCGCACGCTTAGCAGCACCGCATTCTCTGCTAGCCCAGGCACCGCTGCACAGGCACTTCAGCCACAGCGTTGGAACTTTTCCAATGCTTAGAAGCATTTCTGTTTTCTGTCATGAACATGTAAATTATTTTTAATCAAGTAACATTCAGGACCTTGATTTTAAAATGGATTAAGGCTTCTCTTAAACTGTAATGCTTACCTACTACTGTTGCAAGCTTTAAACAATGACTTCAGCATTTTTCTATAAATCATGTAAATTGCATATACATGCAACAAAACATGTGGCCAGTCAACTCATTTGAAACCACGGTCAACTCATTTTTTTAAAAAAAACAACGTGGAGATGATTTTAATGTTTTAGAATCAATTCTGTCAAATGGCCAATCTGAGACTCCTTTCTCCTCCCTTTTTATCCTTTCTTGGCTCTCTGCTGGCCTATTTTGGCAAACAAATGCCACATGGTTGGAAATGTCCTCAACAACATAAAATGTTAAGAACAATTATGGGTCTCTAACAAATTTTTTAGGATCATCATTGCTCAAAGATGGAAGCACAGTACATTTTTCAAAAATGACCTTGGTCCATTAGTAACTTGTATGAAGTGGTGCTGTTGCATTGGGCCTTGAACCCTTTGAGAGGTAAACAACCCATTTAGAGGAGATTGTGTCTACCCAAGCTAAATTTCTGCTGAGGGCAGAGATGGAGACGGACAGGGAGTGCTAATTGTCCTCAGGGCAGTTAGAGGACAGAGGCAGTGGGGCTGCCTGGACCAGCCTAGAGGGGACAAAACATCCTTTCTGTATGGGGCTGCGCCTGAGCCTGAAGGACAATGCCAGCTGGCCACTTGACACCAAAGGGAGGCTTGGGGGCGTGGGGAACAGGAAGAGGAGTTATTATAAGCAAAGTCTAGAGGTGGGGACGCCCTGGTGCTCACACAGCCACAGCCTGCAGATGCAGGGCAGAGGGGTGGGGATGGGTCTCCTTGTCCTACCGATGCTCTAGCTCATTTTATGGGGCAAGAAGAAAAGGTTTGGATGATTTGTGTAGAGCCAGATGGGTAGCTGAGTTTTTTATTTTTGCAAAAACAAGAAGGGAAGAGAGAGAGGAAAAAAAGAAAATGGGAAGCAAAATATCTTTCTAAATTCTTTTTTCAGAATGCAATTTTTTTTATTGCAAATTGTTTTATGACAATAACTCAGCCATTTGTGTGTGGAATACACATGCATAGGGGAAGACTATGAAACTCATTTGTTACACACACTTGTTTATAAATACATATATACACACACATATGCATATCAACACTTTTTTCAAAATTCAAGTCAACAATTTAGTGTCAGAGACATGCTATAAAAACATTTTTAGATGCCACAGTCATGTGAGCCATTGATTTTATCATACAACTGAAGTATAGCCATCTCGAATTCTACCTGGATTAAAGTCAATCATTTTGTTTCCAATGCAAGGTTTATTTTTTTATTTTTATTTTTTTCTGAAACAGCACAATTTGTGGTGATTTTTATTGGAGTATAACATTACATAAGTAGGATATGAAAAGATATGTTGAAAGACACTATTTTTACAGGCATTAATATCTGTTTATAGTAAAAACAATTACAGAACTTCAAAGTATTTACAATCATTACTATTTGTTTAAAATAGAGTTAAAATAATTTTAGAACTTAAACTTCAAAATATACACACACACACACATTCTGAAAAAATATTAGAAGAGCAAATGTTTCAGCATACACAGCCTTTTATTTTGAAGCTAATGGTGACTAGAACATAAGTATTAACTTACTGGATTTATTGGTAAAGGACCAAGTGTTATTCTTATATCCTCTAAACCTGTACCTTTGAGGGCACAGAATTAGTATATCATCATCCATGCTTCTTTCCTCTAAGTACAAACAAAATATTCAGAGCCTACTGGCTGGTCTCCTCCTTCCATTCCCATTCTAGCTATTATAGGGTTTACTCTTTTTTTTTTTTTAACTTCACAATGCATAATGGACTTTTTTTCAGTAAATACAGAACTGAGTCAGTTTTTAAGGTACAAAATATATCATAATTTGGATGTATCATAATTGACTGTAATATTTCCCTATTGATGAAAATTTATTTTTTCCTATTTTTCTATCTCAAAGTAAGTGTGCTAGGCCAAAGTTATATGCATATTTTACATTTTAATGGATAATATTGTTTTGTTACCCCCCTGAACATGAATGCGTAATGATGTCATAGCAGAGATTTTTGTCAATTTGATGGATGAAAATTTGACCAATGCAAGGTTTAAAACTACAAGTCTATACACAGAGGTGGTCCTTCATCAGCTCTGAGTACATTAACAGTTGTGAGAAGAAAATCCAATCTGGAAAACTAGCAATCATTATGTCCCTTCTTTATCTTTTCTGTTAAACCTGCATTCTTAATCAACTAAAAAATACTTCCATACCTGAGAACATCAAACGTTCTCTGATGAGGATTTTGGAACATAAGTAGAACCACTTTTCCTTCCCTCCAACCCATATTTCTCTCCTGAAAAACAGTTTTCAATATGTTTACATATTCCATGATGAATAAGAGTAGATTAGACTGATCTATGAATTCTAAAAAGTTGACTTTCCTATGTCATACTTGTTAAAAGGTGAAGAAAAAGATAAACAAGGTAGATAGGCTAATAAAATAGGCATACTCAGAACCAGAGAGTAAAAATGACTAAGGATCAAACACATCTTGAATTTTGACTGTTTATCAAATAGTAGACTTCTACAAATTGACAAGTATGGTGCATTGCACTTTCCAAACAATTTATTTTTAGGAAAACTGACGGGTGTATCTTTCTTTTTGAGGTGATGTAACCTTACCTCTGTCAGCTGCACAAAACACCTGACAGGGCTTTCGAAGCTATTTTTACTTTCTACTTTGGTGTGAAGATCTTACATGAAAACTTGCTGCTCTGTAGCCAATAAAAGCAGGTATTCACAGACTTGGTTTAAATACACAATACTGGCAATCCAGATTTAGAATAAAGAACTAGACTGAAGTGTATTATTCATAGGTCGGCTAAGCTTACTCCTTACCCAGACAGCTTTACTCCAATATCTCTAAAACATATTCTCAGGGGGTACAGAGCAAATAAGAGAGAATATGTGATGGAGAACATGCAGTTGGAATAGTTGATAAAGATGCTCACACGTGAGTTTTAGACCTTCAAAGCACTTTGAAAAAAGCATGCAACTGATTATATTAACTGAATGCACACTCGGGAGGAGAGGGTACAGTGATGACGGAAAAATACATACAGACGTACACAATGAACACACATTCCCACGAGCCATGTCCTGAAAATACCAGAATGCGATTTATTTTTACATTGTGGGTCCATTTCTTTTTATCATTTTTAGCATGCTAAAATGGTATCATTATATCATTTAAGCATGACATACATGCCTATGCCCTTTTGAGATGGTGATGACTCATTTCACTACAATTCAAAAGTGATAGTGTCTTTTTTTTTTTTTTTTTTTGAGACGGAGTTTCGCTCTTGTTACCCAGGCTGGAGTGCAATGGCGCGATCTCGGCTCACCGCAACCTCCGCCTCCTGGGTTCAAGCAATTCTCCTGCTTCAGCCTCCTGAGTAGCTGGGATTACAGGCAAGCACCACCATGCCCAGCTTATTTTTTGTATCTTTAGTAGAGACGGGGTTTCACCATGTTGACCAGGATGGTCTCGATCTCTTGACCTCGTGATCCACCCGCCTCGGCCTCCCAAAGTGCTGGGATTACAGGCGTGAGCCACCGCGCCCGGCCATGTCTTTCTTTTATCTTACTGCAGTCGGCATCACTGCTGCCCTCCACATTGCCTCTTAGGGTAATTCTCTTGATGTAACTGGGAACGTCTTCCTGTATACTTCATTTGCAATACTACCTTAATGTATCCAGATAGCCAGAGTAAATAAGCATTGCCAAGCCTTTCCATTTATTTCTTCATTGAAGTTTATCCTTTTTCTCTGTTAATGAGTTGGTGATAGGGTCCTAAAAAGTATTTTTTCTCTTTTCGTTAAAGAGTGTGCACAACTGAAAAGACTTAATGACATGATTATTTTTCTAAAAATTCTCATTTAGGCCAAAGTCATTATTAAGCTCACAAATGAGCTATATTCTTCACTTATTAGCAGAAAATATTCATTGGAGATGTACATTGTGCTAAGTGCTAGCATTACAAATGGTGCTTAAGACTATTTCTTACATTACAAGGCAATGTGACGTGATTCTAGTATGGAAATGCAGATGTGCCAGCACATTGTAGGTTCTTGATACATATTCTTCGCAAAAGTAAAAGTGATAGCCACAATATTTTGTCATCACTCTAGTCTGGCCTGATCTGGCTTCAGTAGCAAGAACATAGGTCTAATCTGGAGTGACTGGAAGGAAAAGCCCTTTCTCTTAGCTCAGAGAAGTGATCTCCTGCCACAGGAGGGTTCATGGTCATTTCCAACAGTCTGAGAAATTCCAAATAATAAAATGCTGGGAAAATTGACCAAGAGTTAAAGGAAGCAGTGGATGTCACTTGATCATGATCTCACTTCCCTCCTCTTTAGGAAAGTGAGGGATGCTACTGGAGTTGATATCAACATGCGCGTGGGTGTGCATTCTGGGAACGTCCTGTGTGGCGTGATTGGTCTGCAGAAGTGGCAGTACGATGTGTGGTCCCATGACGTGACCTTGGCCAACCACATGGAAGCTGGAGGGGTCCCTGGGTAAGACCCAGCGTTGATTTCTTTCTTCAGGCAGGCAGCATGGTTAGGAATGACAGGTCATCGGGCTAACGACGGAGTGCTCAGTTTTTGATGACTTCCGTTGCCTCTGTTGGTATCATGTTACTCACACCCAACGGCCCCTCATGTTAAGGGGATCAACATGAACTCTCAAGTCCCTACACTGTGACCTCTCTTGTCCATGGTTCAAAGACTGTGAATATCTGACAGTAAAATACAAACTTTTACTTATTTGCAAATTTATGAATAGAGACCTGATTTAAAGATATTTTACAATAAAGTCCAGATATGGCATCTGTCTAAAACTGTTGACCTCTAAAACCAGTATATTAAAATTAGTAAGGACAGAATCCTTCTCTCAAAGAATAACATATTTCAGTCAAGAGAATCCTTATCCAGGGCTATGGTTGAAAGAAGCATGAGAGCAAGCACTGAGAAAGAAAATCTACACTACTATACAGATTAGCGTGCTTCCTAAAATGCCCTTGACATACATTTCAAAAGATATTCTCACAAAAATTCAAGGTAATCAAGTTGCATTTGCTGTAATTCACCACACCCACCATGCAGGTTTCTGTGAGTGCAGAGAAACTCCAAAATTAGTAGGTCACGACCTCTAAAAGCATCTTTCCAAAGCAGTGGTCAACAGAATATAAACTTTAATTGCAGTCAGTGCTCCCAAGAACATGTAGACTTTCATTCATTTGGTGGATACATTATTTCAGAAATCACGAACAAATAGAAAATCTTTCTTCACATTTATCCTTTTATGTCTTGACTGTGGTTTTAAAATGCAATTTCAGACGTGTTCACATTTCTTCTGTCACCCTGGAGCACTTGAATGGCGCTTATAAAGTAGAGGAGGGAGATGGTGACATTAGGGACCCATATTTAAAACAGCACCTGGTGAAAACCTACTTCGTAATCAACCCCAAGGTCAGTATCATTGTCAAGGGTCTATGATGAAAAGGGAGGAGGAGCAAATATTTATATTCATACATGTTTTTAGTCAATAACCAATATCATTCTTTGCTACTCTTTGCCCCCCAAATGATTTTAAATGCATATGGTGGTTTAATTACAGAAGATGTTTTGTAATCATGAATTCAAATACTTATTCAGTGAACAGTTGAAATACATTGCTTGTCTGTAGGATGAGGGTGTTGATGCAGGCTGCTAGTTCAGCCGTCCTGTCTGTTAATCAGCGTACCCCTTGGCAGATGCTGCATCTGGAAGCCTGTCAGGGGGCACAGCTGTTGATACCTGTCAGTTGGGAAATTAAATAAAGAGAAAATCATTTACTTAGGGCTTTAGAAGGTAAAAATCTAATTAAGTAAAATTGAATGAATATATAGGAAAAAAGGAGAGAAGAAATATTTGAAAGATTAACAAATAAATACTACATAGACATGCTTGCAAGATTGCGTGTATGTACAAGCATATTTACCTTCCACAACATAAAAACGTTTGCTGCCTGGAAGATGATCCACCCCATACAAACAGTGAGGAACTATCTCTTATTTCATTCACACCACATTTAGGCCAGATCAGGGGGCTTAGAGTTCTCATTTCTTTTAACCCTCCTCAAATTCCTGCCAAATGGGTATTAACACTATTTACAGATTAAGAATCTGAAACTTTGAGGAGTTATGTAACTCTTCCCAAATTACACAGCTGGTAAATGGTGCAAATATCAGCAAGAAAGACCTTTGAACCGTGAAAACCAATATCACAAAATCAATAAGATCAACTTTATGGACATTTACTCATGGTAGCATCCAGGAAGCCCCACTTCCACCTTTGGAGACAGACTTTCAGCTAGTTTGATGATCAATCTAGAGGCAGATGTGTGGCAAACAGCAGGGACTGGGAGATGATGGCTGGGGGGAGGGGAGTTCAAAAAAATACATGTACAGAGAACATTATGTTCCGGTAAAGAGCACCAAAACACGATGTTTGGGGCTATTTAGCATTAGAAACAGCCCCAAATCCCCTACACCTATCACTCTAAAAAAACACAACCATCCAGATGTGGAGAAATAGGAACACTTTTACACTGTTGGTGGGAGTGTAAATTAGTTCAACCATTGTGGAAGACAGTGTGGCGATTTCTCAAGGACCTAGAAATAGAAATTCCATTTGATCCAGCAATCCCATTACTGGGTATATATCCAAAGGATTATAAATCCTTCTACCATAGGGACACATGCACACGAATGTTCATTGCAGCACAGTTTACAATAGCAAAGACCTGGAAGCAACCAAAATGCCCATTGATGATAGACTGGACAGGGAAAATGTGGCACATATACACCATGGAATATTATGCAGCCATCAAAAACGATGAGTTTCTGTCCTTTGTAGGGACATGGATGAACCTGGAAACCATCATTCTCAGCAAACTGACACAAGAACACAAAATCAAACACCACATGTTATCACTCATAGGCAGGTGTTGAACAATGAGAACACATGGACACAGGGAGGGGAGCACTACATACTGGGGTCTGTTGGGGGAAATAGGGGAGGGGACAGCAGCGGGTGGGGAGTGGGGGAGAGATAATCATGGGGAGAAATGCCAGATATAGGTGAAGGGGAGGAAGGCAGCAAATCACACTGCCACGTATGCATCTATGCAACAATCTTGCATGTTCTTCACATGTACCCCAAAACCTAAAATACAATAAAAATATATGTATATATAAAATCCCATTGATATGAAAATTTCCAATAAATAATCATAAATTTTCTCAAAAAAAAAAAACAAACACAACCATCAAAAACAAGCTAAACAGATCGGCACATTCTGCTTTACGAATTTACTTAATAAAACGCCCATTAACGTGTCATTATTTTTTCTAAGTCTCAATAACATGTGTGTTTTGCTAGCTGAAAAAAAAATCCCTCAAATCAAATAGTGTGTTCCCCTGAGGACAGAAACCACAGAGGGCAAATGGAGGGACGTCGGGAGGAATGACCCTAGTCCAATGAGACTAATGCAGAAAGGATCGTGTATGTCCCTGTGCTGTGCCAGGTGTGATGCTTTGTTTTTCACCTCAAGGGAGAACGACGGAGCCCTCAGCATCTCTTCAGACCTCGCCACACCCTCGACGGAGCCAAAATGAGGGCCTCGGTCCGCATGACCCGGTACTTGGAGTCCTGGGGGGCAGCCAAGCCCTTTGCACACCTACATCACAGGGACAGCATGACCACAGAGAACGGCAAGATCAGCACCACGGTATGCCCTCCCCTGCCTCCAACGCCTGAGCACTGGGGGAAAGCCAACTTCCCAAAACCAAAGGCTGGGCATCTCCTGCCAAAATAACTCCTGTCTGCAAGAGACAAGCTTACCACCTCCTTCTTCTCAGAGAGGCCCTTATGAACAACCATCAGGGTGTGAGCGAGCTCCATGCCCATGTTGCTAAGGGTTCCAACCTAGTGTGATTTTGCATTATAGCTTCATAACCCAAGACAATGTTATTTACAACTGATAGTAGCAATTAAATACAGCTATTTTTTAATTGAGATTTTTTAAAATAAATTCTATCATGAAGTGGAAAGCCTTGAGGTTTTTAATAAAAAGACAAAGGCATGATGCCCTTGGAGTTTCAGTGGTATCATCAAGCCCGTTGCTTCATCGCCCAGATGTCCAGCCTGTGTTGGCAGCAGTGCAGTGGACACTGTGTTATGGTTCTGTTTCCCTCCAACTTCCAGCATATGAGAAAGCACTGAACTCCTTACACCAGGGACATCTGCGATGAGATGGCTGAAATGGAGATGGAAAATAGAAAGGCCCATAGGAGGAGGGAAGAGTAAATACAACCGAGTACTTAGGATGATCCCCATAGGATTGTTAGGTTTTAAAACTATCTGGGGGTTAAATTTCATGTATAATGCTATTAACTGTGCTAAGGATGCAGTTACGATTTTTAAAATGTAATATTACATAATTCTTATTGTCTGATGAGAAGGAACATGCCAGTTGTCAGGTGAAAGTGGAGTTTTCCAGTCACCCTGGGTCCGCACATGTTCCAAGGTCTCCAAGTGACACTCCTACACCCAACAGGCAGGGGTTCAGCATTCATGTTTTGGCTTATATTTCTTCTCCCAACTTCTCTTCATCTTTTTCCAATTAAAAAATAAATGTGACTATCAGACAGAAGATCATGACCTGTCAGATAATCAGTAAGAGAGCACAAGTCCTAGTGTTTGCCTTTTAATAGCAAGAGAAAGACCATAGACAGAAAAACAAATAAATGAGGCCGGGCATGGTGGCTCACGCCTGTAATCCTAGCACACTGGGAGACCAAGAGGGGTGGATCACCTGAGATCAGGAGTTCAAGACCAGCCTGGCTAACATGGCAAAACCCCGTCTCTACTAACATACAAAAATTAGCCAGGCGTGGTGGCAGGTATTTGTAATCCCATCTACTTGGGAGGCTGAGGCAGGAGAATTGCTTGAACCTGAGAGGTGGAGAATTGTAGTGAGTCGAGATTGCGCCATTGCACTCCAACCTGGGAGACAGAGGAAGACTTTGTCTCAAAAAAAAAAAAAAAGAAAAACAAATAAATGAATGAGATCACGTGAGGTGCTGATGAGGGCCGTAAGGAAGATAAATTGAGTGATGGCATCTGGAATAAATGGGATGGCCCACTCTGGTAGATCAGCTGGGTGGGTCTCAGAGAGAGAGGAGTGACTGGGAAGAGGAAGTAGCTGAAGAACAAAGTCAGTGACCCAAAGATGAAAGTGAGTTTGGTGTCCCCTGGAGACAGAGTAAGCTTCTGTAGCTGAAGCATCATGAACAACAAGCAAAGGGAGGTCATGGGGTGAGATGCACCATGGTAAAAGCTTGTATTGCATTCTGTGTGAATTGGAAGTTGTGGAGAATCTTAAGCAAGGGACGGTCATGATATTATTTAGGCTTTGGGAAAATGTAGCGAGAGTGCAGGGGTCCCCAGTAAGAATGATACCCCCTTATGCTAACAGGTTAGCCATGGAAGCAATGAGAAGCAAACGCAGGGGCTAACGTGAAAGTAGAGCCAATAAGACTTGGCAATGGATTGGATATGCATGAACATCAGGAACAGAGATGCATCCAGACTTTTTGGCCCCACGGCTGGAACAATTATGATGCCATTAATTGAGATGACAAATACAAGGGGAACATCAGGTTATTTCAGATGGAAAATTAACGCTTTTCTGCTGGGCATCTTCTAATCCATAGTTAAGTGCCTCTAGGACGTAGGTGGCTGGCTCTGCACGTCTAGAACTCATGGGACAGGTCCAAGATGGAGGCATGCATGTGAACATCATCAGGTTGTAGATGATATTTGAGGCAGTGGCACTGGCTAAAATCATCAAGAAGAGAACAATCCAAGGAGGGAGGCCCGGGGCAGCTGGGGCCTTGCAGCATTTAGATCTGTTAGAGAAACTGCATCCCAGAGCTCCAGTATCCAACCAGTGAAAGCCTATGCTCCTGTCACTCATGAAAACACTAATTTGGATAAGTTAGCCTCAGTCTTGCTAGTTAGTGCTATGTCTGATAACTACATTTCCTATTGAGATTTATTGTACACTAGCAATTTATCGGTTGATTGGTTGGTTTCTAAGAAATAAGAATCATATATAAGTATTGAATGTCATTTCCTGTGCGGTTTTTCATGTGTTTCTGTGGGGAAAAAGCCTACTTTTCCAGGTATGTTGTTGCTGTTGATTTCTTATCAGCCTTTATTATCCTAAGACTTAAGGGTGACTGTCTCTTTTATTATCTGAGCCAGGGACCCAGGAATAGTTTCAGTCTGACTTTAACCTCGTGTTATGTGTTGATAAAGATGCCTTCTTCAAGATATGGCTAGAACCGTTGAATGCCTCAACTTCAGGAAGCTGTTTATAAAAATCAAAGGACCTCTTGAGCGAACTCTATTTTCTTAACCACCTGGTCACACCTGCTGCAGGTTCAAAGCCAGGCTTGGATTGCCTTAGCTATAGCATATTTTAAGAAAGTCCCAAGGCTTTGGTGGTGCATTAAGCCCAAACCACTTTGACTTAACCATGTGTCTCACTCACTTTCAGAAAGACCCCATTGGAGTTTTCACTTATAAATTCCAGAGCCAAACAACTGATGTTGCTGAAAGTGATTGCTTTATCCAATCCCCTATGCAGAACTCCATTCATTCCTGATTCAACATTGATAGAGCTCTTGAATAATACATTACTGTATGGAATGAAACTTGGAGCTCTATTACTTTCTCAAAAAAGGGGTTCCTTTCCATGGGCTAAATCCATATCCTAATATAACCTTGGAAATCAAAGCAGCAAACAAAAGTTTCTCTGGAGCAGTTTGGTTCCAACTTTTATTTTCATTCCCACCATAAATGTGCAAAGGCAGATCTTTCCTTGAAAGCCTATTACTGCATATTTGACAGTGGGTTTTCCACTGATAAATTCTGACTGTTTATCTTCCATTTCTCTTTCGGAAACTACCAGCACCCCATTGCTGATTTCTTCTTTTTGTCTGATGGTTTGTGATTTCACATACTTACCCAATGGTATTACTTCTTAACAGGCCAGTTCAGTGATGGGGATGACTATAGATTTTATATTTTTGTTCTTTCTAAAGCATTTTCTAATATTTGTCTGATTCCAAAGTCCATTTTCACATGGTTATAAGTTACTCTGAGACCGGTAACTCTGAGACCAGTCCCCAGCAGGCCACTGTTTGAAATCAGATCTGATAATAGCAGACTGTAAATCTTAAAACTCCAGACAGCAATCCTGATGCTTCCAGCATCCAGAGTTTAGAGACTACACCAACATTCCACAGATGAACTGAGTTTACACCTTGGTTCATATTTAGGATTAAGCTCTTTTTCTCCACATGGGTAATGAATTATTTGTTAGCTAAATGTTACTGTTTATGATAAAAGAAGAAATATGTTCTACCTCATTAGCATTGCAACATTCTTCTTGAAACATGTTTTTGACAGTTAATAACCTTTTTTTCTCAATATAGGATGTACCGATGGGTCAGCATAATTTTCAAAATCGCACCTTAAGGTATGGTATCCCTTTGACTATCTGATTCTTAAACGCTTATTGCTCTTTATTCATTTCTGAGAGTAATTATCATCAATTATGGTAATTTCAAAGGCTACTTCTTCTGAAAGTGCAGCTCCCTGTGAAAAGCCCTATTAAATTGCTTTCAGCTTCTAAAAATAGAATCACTGGGGTCTTATTGTGAGAATTAAGAGCGGGAGAAGGAAAACCACCTGGTACTCATTTTAGAATGTTAAACTCTTCCTAAGGTGGCTCTTATTAATATTAATGTGTGGTAAAAAATTGAATTGTATTAAAAATGGGTATGTTGCTTAAAATATACTTTTCTGCCTGTAATCCCAGCACTTTGGGAGGCTGAGGTGGGTGGATCACTTGAGGTCAGGAGTTTGAGACCACCCTAGCCAACATGGAAAAACCCTGTCTCTACTAAAAATACAAACAATTAGCTAGGTGTGATGGCATGTGCCTGTAATCCCAGCTGCTAGGGAGGCTGAGGCATGAGAATCGCTTGAACATAGGAGGAGGAGTTTGCAATGAGCCAAGATATCGCCACTGCACCCTAGCCTGGGCGACAGAGTAAAACTGTGTCTCAAGAAAAAAGAAAACAAAAAAATTATACTTTTCTGTTGAATTCTAAAGATAAAAGCAAGATAATTCCAGTGCATCTCTATTGAAATAAAGGGCTACCCACTCTGCTCAAAAAAAGAAAAAAGCTTCCCACAAATGTCTCCACATGCCCTGTCACCAGCCACTGTAAAATCCCCTCCACTAACCCCTTTTTTTCCCCATGTTCTTCTATCTTTCGGGCTCAGAATTTTACTTTAATATTGGTGTGGGAGGTAATCAAATCAATATGAGGACATTCAGATAACCAGTGTAAGACGTAGTCCCAAACGCTAAGCCAGCCTTCCTTTCTCCACAAAGAGGTCAGTTTATTGGAGCTATTGATAGATTTATAGAAGCTAAGGAAAAATACGAGATCTGAACTATTTTCTATAGAAAATGAATTGTATCCAAGTAAAAATGAAACACAGGTTGTCACCTGCTGAAACAAGGCAACCATGCACATTAGCCCGGTATCCTTCTAAGTGACTGTTAGGATGAGCTCTAATTTAGACTTTGTGCAAAATTTGACATTTTGACATTGAGATATAACATTCACAGTCTTTATGTTATGAAGATAATCTGGTTCTTGAGCTTTTGAAGAATTATATTTAAGTGGCATATACTGTAATAAAGAGAACTTATATAAGAGAACCCATAGGATACCCAGAAAAAGCACGATGCCTAGAGCCAATAACATGCTAGCACATCTACGAGCAACTGACCACAGAAATTTCATGGACTTCCTTTCACTTTCTATTCACTATCTCTTCTGTTATCTGCCTCTCCCTCCCAGAAATTCTGCTTTAAGGGTCTATTTATTGAAGTTACAATGGGAAAAGTAGTGTCACGGAACCCCAGTATTGCGTTGGGCAGTGTCATCTGTGATGAGTGCTGTCTGGAAGACAATGAAAAGAAGCTGGTGTTTTTATCTGTGCTAGGCTATAGAAACTCTAATTTGGTCTCTATAGCATTACTGCAAGGTAGACTATGTTGCCATTATCATTTTAAAAGGGAAGAAACTGAGGCACAGATGATTAGGAGAATGCCAGAGTCACATGGCTGGTGGAGATGAAGCCAGCATTTGTGCCCAGGCTCTGTGACTCCAGAGCAGGTATTCCTAACTGCTCATCAGGCTTGCCTGCTTTACTAAGGGCCTCTTCCGTATTTATTCCATTTGTCTCTGTAGTTGTTGATCTGTGGTGGCCTCAAGCCCTCCTGAAGAGAACTCCAGTTCTGAGTTAGACTTACTCCAGGCTGCCTGGGCACTTCCAGGCTTTGTAACATGGACTGCCTTATGATACCTGTCTGAGCCTCCTGCCTGGCCCACACACTCTTGGCATGTGTCCCCTCCCGTGCCTGCGTGGACCTAACAGCCCAGGGAATGTGGTAGCATGGTTCTAGGGAAGGAGCTGGGAAGACAGAATGGAGATACGTTGGACACAGGGACTGGGGTCCTAGAGCAGTGAGAAGGCCAGTGGTGGAGGCCAGGGGAAGGTGCTAGGACGGGAAGATGAGAGATGCTGGAATTCAGAGGGAGAGAGTCCTGGAGGCGAATCAAGACTCCTGGTGGGGAGATCATCAGCCCCAGGGGCCTTATCTCTCCCATTTTAGCAGAGGGTGCAAAACTGCAGAGACAAGAAAAGTGTCTGTATGTCAAGAATTATTGTCCAGATAATTAGTGGATTCAAATAATGCACAAAGCATGCATTTATTGGCTACTACGTGTGTCACATTATAGCACTGAGCTCTCTGCAGGCATCATCTAACAAATCCTAAAACAGGTTAACAAAGGCAATATCTTCTTAGCACTGGACAAAAATATCAAAGAATTACATTTTCCTGTAAGCCTCAACGTAATTACACTGCTCCTTCTTAGACTTTGCAGAAGAGAAAGCCATTTAATTGAAGTCAAGAAACTCAAGTCTAGATATGGGACTGATGAAAGTTTAATGAAGGGTCTAAGGTCCTACAGGTCTCAGCTATAAATAAGAATGTTCAAGCCTTACTAGTTGGTGGGTAAAAGGTTCCTTGCTTTTTTTATTTTTTTTTTAAGGAATATAAAAATTGATTTGCCTTTTTCAAACAACTTGGAATTTGATACTAAAACCTCTTAATTCAGTTGGCTCAATATCTATGGGCAGATCACTTAATACAATTCATTTTTTTGACCATGACTGCTCTCAACCTGTCTGAAGAAGACAGGACCTGAAGGCACAAATTCAGAAACACAGAATGATAGAATTGGAAAACTCATCCATCTCATTGATGATCATTCTGTGAGATTTAATTACAGATAAATGTGACATTGCATATTTAATGCTATTCTTATCTATACGTAGAGGCAATTCTGAACTCAGAAAAGTGTGGTTTTTTATTCCAGATTAGATGCTCTATTTATTTGCAATCTAAGCAACCATAACACACAGAATTCATGCCTAAACCAAGATACAGGCACAGCCTTGCTCAGGTCAGCAGGCTGTGCTTTTAATCTTTGCAGTGGATGTTTAACTTCTAAGAATAGGTACTGTTTTGGTTTTCTTCTGACATCATTCTCATGCAAATTGTCAAATAACCTTGAAAAGCTTTTACTATTTGGCACAATTTATTCAGAAAGCATCTTATATTATGGCTAAAGATTATTTGCTTCTAAAACTGAGATGATCTACAAACAAAAGTGGAGTTTTCTGTGAATAGTGCTTTCAAAACTGAGAGCATTTAAATACATACAATCAAGCTTTGGTATACCTAAAATAAGACTGTAGTTCTGCAAATTCTAGAAAACTGACCAAGAAAAACACAAAAAAGGAATGACTATTTTGTCAACCAAGCCACATTTTTACAGGGAAATTTCTAGAACCAATATATTCTATCATAAAATAAAGTTTATAAAGGCAGCAAGTCAAAAGCTAATACATCTCTTAGGAGAGAAAGTTCTTTTATCTCAAACACCAAGCATATGTCTTTCAGTGTTGCTTTGTAAATGCCTAGTAAATTTCACTGTGGGTGAATAATGCAACATTTTTACTATCCCAAAAATTTCAGTTAATTCACTCAATCGAAAGAGAGGCTGGATGTTAATAGAGAAAAGCCTGCTCATAGACTATCATTTCTTTTCCTACTTGATTGTCAGAATTAAACAGGGCTTTTGACATCATAGAAAAATAGCCTTACTGACACAGAAAGACAGATTTGGCATGTTCTCACTTATATGTGGGAGCCAAAGAAGTTGAACCCATGGAGGTAGAGAGTAGAATGACAGACACCAGACACCAGGAAAGGTGTGTGGACGGAAGATGGGTGGGTAAAGAGACATTGGTCAGGGGGCCCAACCTTTAGTTGGATAAAAGAAATAAGTTCTAATGTTTGATAGCAGAGTAGGGTGACTGTAGTTAGCAACAATGTACTGTGTAATTCAAAGTAGTCAGAAGAAAGAATTTGAAATGTTCCTAACACATAGAAATGACAAATACTCAGGATGATGGATTTCCCCAAATACTCAGATTGATCATTGCCCATGTATGCAACAAAGTATCATCTGTACCTCACAAGGATGTAAAATATTATGTAGCTCTAAAAGATAGGTTTAGTATTTATTTTACTAATAATATTCTTACCTATAATATTTCCTTTTTCATATAGAACCAAGTCACAAAAGAAAAGATTTGAAGAAGAATTGAATGAAAGGATGATTCAAGCAATTGATGGAATCAACGCACAAAAGTGGGTACATTTTCATATTAAATTATCATTCATATTTTATTTCAAACCCTATTATTTAAAAATAATGTCATAGGTTCCAAATGTGTTTTATCACAGGCTCTGCAGTAGTTAGCATGACAAAGCCAAGTTTCTGAGACAATTCATTAATTTCACGTCAGTTGTCCCTCAAAGAGCTTTTGTTAAAAGTATTTCTTACATCTTTTTAAACGTATTTCTTTCATCTTTTTAAAAATATTTAACTCTTCCTAGAAAATATTACCAAATCAACTGTTGATAAATAGCCTGAGGTATAATTGGAGAGAGAAACATTACAGCATGATGTGTTCAACAAGTAATATTTTAAAAAGATAGATTCTATATGGGGAAAATCTTCAAATTTTAGCATGTGGTACTATCCATCCAAAATGCATCTGTTCTTATTACAAAACTAATGTTGAGATACCTGTGTTCTAAATCCTGGAAGAGAATTCGCATTGGTGAGCAGTGAGAGTAAGACTGATTTCGGGGGCACAAAATGTCATTCAGCCTCTGAAGCCAAGAATTGCTGTTACGGTTTTAAATGGTCCAGAGTTGTGGAAGGGAAACAATTTAAAGAAGATGATGGCTTTCTCCACCTGGACGGAATGATTGTGTTCATCAGCCTTCGTGTTCTCCCTGAGTATGTGTGTCATAACTGAACCCACAGAGAGCAGGAAGCACGTGGCTTAGTATGGTGCCTGGTGCACATCAGAAACTCCATTCATATTTGTTGAGTTGAACTGTAGAGAAAACATTGGGAGGTCCAAATGAAAAGCCTTCACAGAAAAACTTCCATCCTTATGGAAACCTATTCAATTTTTTATCATGAAAGCTGACTCTTGAAAAGTGTAAATGATTTTCACCTAGAGCTCTTTGTCTCCAAAATTAAGTTACAGGGCCTCAAATAGTACATGGCTCTGTGAAATGCATGCCTGTTTTAGATTGTTCCTTGTAGGTATTTATTATAGAATATTTACAGGGCTTATGAAAGAATTGCATGAGTGTGTTAAATGTGTCTGTGGTGGGTGTGTGCCTTTGTGTCTGAATGCAAGTGCATATTATCTAAGCAATAAAGCATCTTGGTCAGACAAGAGTTGCCATTCAGATGTGCTGGAACACTGAATTATTACCTGTCTAGAGACCCTTGATGTACTACAAGTAGGCAAAGCCCCCTTCCTGTCCCAGAGTACCCAAGGCCCCCCATCTGGACCAATGCTCTGCTTTGCCTGATGCTAGGGTCAGTGCAAAAAACAACCTCACCTCTGCCTCAAATCATCACACACTGAGAAATAAATAACTTCCTGGAATCTAACAGCAGCTAAAACCTAGGGAGGTACCTGGTTTCATAAAATCTAGGTGTAAGAATGCATTCATTCAACCAGAGGAAATAGCAGCTGATACTCTGTGACTCACCAGAATGAGACACAAGATCGGAAGAAAGAGGGAATCTTGCTCTTTGACAAAAGTTAGCAAATGATAATAATAATAATAACAGTAGTATTTTAAAAACTAATTCCTAAAGTCAACCTCAGCATGCGTTCATGCAGGACACCTACCTTTTTAAACTATTTTTGTATCCACCTACCAAACAAATCATCAGAGAGTGTCACCATTGGCTTTGCTTTATTGTTGGTAAAGTTGCTTTTAGATTGTGTGTTTGCTTTGCGTCATTTAGTATTCAAATACATGCTGAGTTAACACCTTATGTTTTAATGCAGTTTTATTCCAAAGTAATGCTTAGTGCTGGTGTAACTGCTTATGTTGTAATTTTCCCAACATGTTTCAGAAATCAAATCGAGAAAAGTATGCTATACTCAAAAAATAAAAGGGAAAGTTTTCAAATGGAAGCTCTTATGCATATATTTTTAATTAACTCAGTCACACGTGGTTATACCTTCCTCATTAACTCCTCTTGTTCTCTGATATGAAGTTCTTCTGATCTTTGAATTTTCACTTGAGGACTCAACTGGGGCTCCGGGCTTGATGTACCATTCATTCCTGCTATTGGCATAAAACAGCGATTTCTATGCAGATTTTTGCTTATTCATTCACTGATGGATTGAACACGCGTTTGTTAAGAGATGACTGAGGTCAGCATCTGCTCAGTCTTCCCCCAGTGCATGCCATGGTGGTGGGGAGCTCTCTGGTGTCTTGTCTTAGAAGGACTCCAAGGAGTCCTTCTAAGTAGGACTTCTAAGTAGTCCTTCAGATCAGAGTCCTACTCTTAAGAGCTCATTTAACATTCATTTCATTCTTAGAGGATCCATCTCCAAATACAGCCACACTAGGAGTTAGGGCTTCAACAGATAGACTTCGGTGGGGGACACAAATTTGCAGTTCATAACCACCATGGCATGTGTGTACCTATGCAACAATCCTGCAAGATCTGCACGTGTACCCCAGAACTTAAGTACAATAAAAAAATAAGTAAATAAGAAAGTGGTCTTCTCACATGGTATCTCCTTTGCAGCAAGAACTTGCTTTCTCATATTCCTGAATAATTCTGGGTGCAGATGTGGGTGTACCCACACCCCTCTAGTCAACAGAGTATTCAGAATTTCCTTTATTTTCCTTAACCTCTTGATAAAACAAAACAAAACAAAAACCTTCATATAAATAAATAGAGAATCACTTACTGTGATAATCCAGGACGAAGTTGACTTTCTTCATGCCATAGACTACTGGGGTCATAAAAAGTCAGGAGGCCGTAAATGAAGCACACACACATTCCCTCTCCCTTCTCTCCTCTCCTCTCCCCTCCACGGCTCTTCTCTTTCTCTGTGGTTTCAATGCCCTGCAAGTGACAGTTGACCTGATCAGCACACACAAATCTATTCCCTTCCAAATATCCAAATCACATTTATAAATCTCTGTTTTCTACAAGTTAAAATATTCCCAAGTAGACTGCTGATAAAGGACCTGAAGTGTAATTGGAGAGAGAAAAATTATAGCATGATGCATTCAGCAAGTAATATTTTCAAAAGCTAGATTCTATATGGGAAAATCTTCACATTTTAGCATGTGATACCATCCATCCAAAATGCTTCTGATCTTATTGCAAAATTAACATTGAGATACCTGTGTTCCAAATCAGCAGTGGGAGCAGAGCCACCTCAGAGGATTCACACAGGTGATTAAGTGTGTAGGAAGAATATAGTCGTCTTAACTCTAAAGACAAGGTGAGGAGAATTAGGCCCATCCGTCATTGCTGCAAGGGAGAAGCCCAAGCCATTGCTGCAAGGGAGAAGCCCAAGCCAGACCCAGAGTGCTGTGGGAAGGGAGGCGAGGGGTCCACTGGTGGGGACTCAGTCGTGACCCCAACACAGATCTAGCACTAGGGCTCAAGAAGCACCACGGAGGCTCTGGGGATTCAAGGCAAGCAAGCCTGATCCCGAGCCCTTTCCATCCACCTGCAGGTAACAGGCCATGGAAACGTAGACTGGGCACATGCGGGCCCGACCAGTAAAGGAGGCACTGGTTTTATTTTCACTACCTTAATTTCACTCTCACTCCCAAGCTGACATTTTCCAGGAGCATTTTTAAATTATATTTTTTCTCAGTAAAGGAAATATTGTTTTTATTAAGTTACCAATATACATTATTCATAGTTTGATAAAGACACAGTTCTGAAAGTGAGTATAGCTAAAATTTATCTTAATTTGTATTTTCTGGTCCTTTTCATGTTAACCAATCTTTAATTTCTCCATCTAGTCTTGTGAAACAGAATAATAGTTCTGCAGATGGTAGAGTAATAAGAAATACCAAAAAAAGTTTATTTCCCTAAAGCTTATACCCTTGAATCAAAGAACTATGCAGCCATAAAAAAGAATGAGATCATGTCCTTTGCAAGAACAGGGATGGAGCTTGAGGCCATTATCCTTAGCAAACACAGAAACAGGAAACCAAATACCGCATGTTGTCTCTTTTAAGTGGGATGAGAGATGAGAGCACATGGACACGTAAAGGGGAATGACACACAGTGGGGCCTGTTGGAGGGTTGAGGGTGGGAGGAGGGGGAGGATCGGGAAAAATAATTAATGGACACCAGACTTAATACCTGGTTTATGAAATAGCCTGTACAACAAACCTACAACAAACTCCCACGACACAAATTTTACCTATTTAACAAACCTGCACTAAATAAATTTTGGCCGAGCATGGTGGCTCATGCCTGCAATCCTAGCACTTTGGGAGGCCAAGTTGGGCGGATCAGCTGAGGTCAGGAGTTCGAGACCAGCCTGATCAACATGGAGAAACCCTGTTTCTACTAAAAATACAAAATCAGCCAGGTGTGGTGGCACTTGCCTGTAATCTCAGCTACTTGGGAGGCTGAAGCAAGAGAATCACTTGAACCCAGGAGACAGAGGTTGCAGTGAGCTGAGACCATGCCACTGCACTCCAGTCTGGGTGACAGAGTGAGACTCCATCTCAAAAGATAATAATAAAGTAAAATAAAAGTTTTTTAAAAAGAGATACTTTTATTGTTCTCACTTTTAATGGCAATCAGTCTAGATTACATTACTGACTTCCCTGACCCAGTTGAAAGTGCCTTGTGATAGTCTAGTTTTCTGGGATGTTCAAGCTAATCAGGGGATGTGTCTGGCAGTGAAAGTCTTCCAAACTGATGAGGGGCGCCAAGCAGACCTGGGGTTTTCTTCCTCCCATGTGCGAGTCTCCTTGTCTCCTAAATACGGTTTACTTGTCGTTAGCCGTATTGTTAAAGATCAGTCTTCACTTCAAAACCCTAATCCAAAGTCAGGAGGAGGCCACACTTGCTGATTACTGATAAAATGCAAAATTTCACTTGACATTTTTCCCTGGATCCTCAAAGACTTTCATCGTTTATCTTTCAAATATATCCCAAGAAGTCAAAATCCATGATATACGACCAACGGTTCAGAAAAGTATTATATTAAGAAATTCATGTGAATTGATAATTGTTTGAATAGATATGACATTTTTTTGGATATTTATGTAAAACATAATTTTCTCTCTAATGTCCTAACATATATTGTGTGTCTCTCTCTCTCTACACACACACACACACACACACACACACACAGATATAAATATAGATATAGATGTAAATGTTAATATGAATCTAGATACACAGTTATATAGACATACAGATATATACATATATATGAATATATATCTGGGATTATTATATTTTTTAACTCCAAAAGTATTTAGAAATGTAAGTTCCTCAATAACTAATAACCCATACCAGCCAGTAATATATGTTGTTGTATATCCAGATATTTGGTATATCTAGATACTTTTATGCATAGATTTGGTTTTTTACATGCCTGTACTCATAAATATGAGGTGTATCCCTCTATTTCACTTAACTATGTTTCATAAAATGCGTGTTTGTTTTATTGTCTGATGTGTGACCGTGTTAGGCATTATGTGCACGGCTTGCTTGGGACACAACTGGTATTGCTGTGTGGCTTGCGGTCATATGACCCTGTTGTGAAAGGTTTCCTCCGTATGCTCAATACTTACAACTACTTGCTTAAAACGGATGTTTAAAAGTCAAACAATGTGGTACAATGCATACTTCCATATAATTTTTATTTATTTGTCAACAACTGAGAGATTTATGCATGTGGTTTTATGTTTACATTAACCTAGTCTGAATGGATAGCTTATTAGATTAGTATTTTTACCAATTTCTTAAAAACTTTATTCAAGCATGACTTTTACTTTCTAGAAATGAAAAAAGTGACAATGAATGTATTTTCGCTAAGTGTGAAAGAATCAAAACCTTCTTTCCCAGATCTTAAAGGCATTCTGATGGTTTGGATGCTCTGTGATATGTTGCCCTCTAGAAGCTAAAAAAAAAAAAAATGGTGCTTCTCTAGGAACCAGATCCTTAAGGAGGTGAAACCAGTGTGTGATTTCAGAAAAACATTAGGGGATCAATTTATTGATGTCTTCAATCTTTTAGATGACTTATCTCCCTTGTTATTTAATTTGGATCCCTTGAGTCGCAAATGATATGACAGTTGGTTTATAATATAGAATTTTCCAAGGAGGGGAGTGTGTGATTAGGGATATTATATTTTCAGATCCTGTTAACAGTATCCAGAGTCCATATCCAGTTAGTTGGCACTATACGGTTTTTTTTTTTAATGCTGTTTGGAATGATATACACTAAAGAAAGAAAAGTGCAAGTCATTTAAAGAAATAGTTCATGTGTTGGTCTTTTCTATTTCCAGGCAATGGCTCAAGTCTGAAGATATTCAGAGAATCTCACTGCTTTTCTATAACAAAGTACTAGAAAAAGAAGTAAGTTTTTTTTTTCTTCAAAATCATCAATCCAGTTTTCTGAAATTTGAATGTCTTCATGAAATTGTGCTCATGTTTTTTATATGCGACATTTAAACTGCCTCTAGCGGGCCGGCGCGCGGTGGCTCACGCCTGTAATCCCAGCACTTTGGGAGGCCGAGGCGGGTGGATCACGAGGTCAAGAGATCGAGACCATCCTGGTCAACATGGTGAAACCCCGTCTCTACTAAAAATACAAAAAAATTAGCTGGGCATGGTGGCGCGTGCCTGTAATCCCAGCTACTCAGGAGGCTGAGGCAGGAGAATTGCCTGAACCCAGGAGGCGGAGGTTGAGGTGAGCCGAGATCGCGCCATTGCACTCCAGCCTGGGTAACGGCGAAACTCCGTCCCCCCAACCAAAAAAAAAAAAAAAAAAAAAAAAAACCTGCCTCTAGCTAGACTGAGACTGTTTCTGGCTTTTCTGGTGGTTCTTTCATGCATATATTGCTTTATTCTATTTCTCATCACCAAGTTCCTGTCTTCGGTCAGTCGCCATTCTCAGCCGTCTCTATAGTAAATGGTTCTGCAATATGTGTGAAATATCCCAATTAAATGAAAGATATGGGAGATAATACCTGCTTTTCTCAATGTGAAATTCTCTCAGAAAAGTCTTAGCAGAACAGAATTCTTCTTGATAAATCTACAGTGTCTTTACACAATTATTTTAATATTTTGAGCAAAATATGAGTTTTACATTCAATGCCTCTTCAGGATAATTAGAACTTTTAAGCTTTATTGCATCTAAATACTTTCATATTATGACTCTTAAAATAAGAGCTATTTCAGGAACAATAAGTAAGCAGACATTTAGTTTTCACGTGTCAAGCTATTTATGGGTTTGCTAAAATGAATTAAATAATTATTGCAGAAAGGACAACGTTATTTTATTTGCCTTTTGTTTTTTGTTGATCTAGAGAAGGAACCAGACTTAGAAGTAATTTGCATCATCCAACTATGTAATTACAGGCCTAGTTTGAACAAAAGTTACATTAATGGTAGCATTGACAGCTATGGTATTAAATTATGTTGATAAAATTTGGTGCATTGTTTTATGAATATCAAATAGAAATATTAAATATGAAAATTCCTTCCAAAATCTATGAACACACCAAAAGTTTCTTTGTTGTTGGTGGTCAAGAGGATCTGTTGTCCACTGCTAAGTAAGGACTTTGACCATTGACCACAGACAGTTTACTAAATTGATGCTTGTTACAATGTGCTATCATTGGCCACCTTATCCTTAATAACTTTAGCAAATATCAGTGGCTACTTATTGCTTAACTGTTACATTATTTCTTTCCTGATGGAAGTCCATTTCTTTGTTAATACCACAAAGAAATTTATACTCATATCTCTGTACAAAGGCCTGAAGAAGTTAAAAGATAAGAATTTAATTGAGTGCATAGAACGTATATCACATTTCAGCAACTATGCTAATATAGCTTTTTCATGAGCATGGAAATTATGCTGGCTACTAAGTCAAAAAATATACCAAAAAATTCTAGTAAACAGAGGTGATCATTTAAAAATGCAGCTTCTGCGTACGTTGCCCATGGTACGTATTTGCGGATGCTGACTTTAAGGCAAATTTTAGAGAGCAGCAAGACTTAAGCTCAGTTTTTGTCCACCTGTCCCCAGCCTGCCCTTCAGGGCATCAGGTAGAGCAAAGGGCAGCAAAAGGTATCAGAAGACAAATATCTGGATACCCATCAGAGATCCCCCATTCAGCACTAAAACAGGGAGGCTAAAATCCAACAAATACATACCTGTCCCTATATCTTGGGAACGTTTATGCAAATGTAGCCAATGCAACCTGAAAGTATTTTCAGGAGGTTTCAATGATATTGGCACATCTCACTGATGCTAGTCAATCATTCCAGTCCACAGTTTCTTCATCCAAAATAGAGGCTGTTGTGAGGACTGATTAGTACAGGAAAAGCATGGCGTGCAGGGCACCGTGCTCAATGCAGCAGGGGTCACCACCAGCATCATAAGTACAGCCCTGTCTGGCATTTTTATCCTGCTTAAGTCAAGCAGGGCCATCCCCAGGTAGGCAGCTAATGCTGGTCAGCTTGTTCATGGCATGGGGAACCGCGTGGGCCCCTGCTGATTGCACTGGTTGAGAGGAAGGAAGGGGAGAACTATTGGCCAAGCTCAGAACAAGCCAACTAAGAACCAAGTCGGCAAACATTTTTGGTCTTGTAACTTCACCCATCACCTCTCAAAGGCCTTAAGACAATAAAATAAAATACTAAAATAAATGAATAGGTCTTGCATTTCCTTAGTAGTATTCAAAAGTAAAATAGTATATAGGAAGTCATTCTCTTTCCCTCAGTACCCAGAGATATCAGACCCTTATGGGACCTAGGGCACAGGCACGATTCACAGTTCACTCACTCAACCTTCTGGTCAAGTGCCTCGCTCCTTCCTAGAGAGATTCAGTTACTGATAGATGGGTTTCAGAACAACTTTACTCGTAAACCATGGCCCTTGGAAGTCACTCCACGGTTCATGCGGGGGAAAGGAAGCACTCACTGCTGAGATGAACAGGCTTTGTCCTTAGCTTGCGTGGGCCGCCATCTACACAATTTCTGAGTGTGGTGCATGCCCTGGGTACAACTAGGCTGCTGGGCACTGTGTGCAGCTCTTCTCTTGGAGAACTGTTACTCATGGGTTCCTTTCTCCCCCTCAGTACCGGGCCACGGCACTGCCAGCGTTCAAGTATTACGTGACTTGTGCCTGTCTCATATTCTTCTGTATCTTCATTGTGCAGATTCTCGTGCTGCCAAAGTAAGTACTTGTGGTTTCCATGGGGATTCTCACCTGGGGTGCCTTTCCACGGGAGCCCAGTTATATCTCAAGATGTGAAAGGATGCTAATTTTACACAGAGGGGTGATGTAACATGTCATGGTGGAGGGAGACTAACTGAGGACTCGGAGGTGAAGTGGCCCCCATGTGTCTTCCTTAGCATAATGTTGGATTTTCAAAGTGGATATGTTGATTCAAACTTCTAGGGGTTTAAAAAAATAAATTTAACCTTCTTGTTTTGATGTTGAGATTACCCTGATGCCCAGCCTAAAAAATGTGGCCCAATAAGCTTTACCTACAAAGAGTGCAATCCCCAGATGTGGTTTCTAATAAACACATACCATTATCTTATATTGAAAGGGCACAGCCTTTCACTATAAGACACACTTTGCCCACCCATCCATTTTGTTCAAGTTCTGTGTTACACACCCCTCTCTTGTCTCTGAAAGCTGCTCTGCAGCCGCCTTTGATTGCTATAGGCCAAAGTCCAGCCAACCTCTCCCCAGAGAGACCTGGGTTACAAATGAGAGAATCTGGGCAAACCACATTTCATGCTTTGAGGGGATTCCTTCTCGTTCCACCTACTGGTGAAAAACCAATCACTTCATGATTTTTAGGTTATCTTTCTCTTGCACCTTCTGAATGAGTTCAAGACTAATCAGGTGACCTTCTTCAAGAAATCTAATTCTCATTTTACAATCTAAAGAAAATTCTTGTCCTTATAATAACTGGGGATATAGAAGGAAACTTTAAGATAGATTGTTTTTTCTTTCTTATCATATATTTTTTTCTTTCTTAACCTATTTCGTTAAGGTCAAAGCAACCATTTTCAGTCTAGTAGAATTCAGTTGTGTGTTTGCATTTAACTCTCATGGTGCAGCCAGCCTTTGTGTTCAACTCGGGCTGCTTGGATTGGGTAGCGTTTCATCTCATGAGCATGCTGAGCAAACTACAAAGAAGTTGTCTGTTTCTCCCCCTCTGTACTCCAAAGGGTTTTCTTCTAGACACTAAGCCAGATGGCCAAAAACCACTTTTGGGTACAAGTGGTTTTTGATTACATGGATGAATTGTAGAGTGGTGAACGTTTTGTTCATGTATGTACAATTCATTAGCAATGTGCTCCCTTATAGAAGGGATTTCCAGTAGACTTCCCCTTTCCCCAGGAATTGGAGGTGCAATACATCAGCCAAGGGAGCCCTTCTTCAGGACTTACAAAATCTTCGGTGAAATTTCCCAATGTTAACGTATCAGTTTCCCATTCAAACAAATGTTTACAAATTAAGCTCCTTAGTGTCAGGCCTGTACCATGGTGCTGGAGAGAAACAGCTATCCCAGTGCACACTGGTTTATAGACCAGTAGAGCAGGAAAGCATTTTGAAAGCTACATAGGTGAAACAAATGCTACAGAGGGAATGGGTCTTTATTGTTACTTTTACATAGATATATTAAGTTTTCTACATTTTCCTATTGGATGAGTATTTCTATATTCTCTACATTATAAATAATACAGGGTCTTTCACCTACTGGAAGGTGCAGGGGACAGAGAGAGTGACTGGAGCATTTTAAAAGATGCCTCCAAAGAAGATAAAAAGACTTCCAGAGGCCAGGAAATTTTCATGGGATTCTACTTTTAAGAAACACATCCTCGTCATGCTTTTGCTGGCTTGACTTTGACTTTCCTGTCTCTCTTCCGTGGTGTTGCATCTTTACGAGGACCCATGGAAGTTCACTCTCTCAAGCGTCATCACCCATTATTTTTGTGGGTGCACACAGGTTTTCCTCAGAGCTTTTCCAACCAACAATACAAAAAGGAAAAGCTCTGAGCAAAATCCACAGCCTCACCTGATGGAGCCTCCAGACCTGCACTTGCCGTAACAGCCTCAGGCTTCTTATTCTGTTCTGCCTTCAGTTTTCCTTCATGTTAATATCTTCATTTTTTCTTTTTCTTTAAAAAAAATCTTGCTATGAAATGTTTCAAAGATACAGAAAAGTACAGGTGTGATATGATACATGCACACATGTCCACAACCCAGACTTTGTAAATGTTCACCCTGTGTGCTCTTTACTGTAGATGTGATTGTCCGCCCTCTAGACTGTTAGTATGTGGGCATGCTTCCTTTAAACAGTACCTGTTTTTATTTTGGTTTTATTTACTCAATTTGATATCTTTCTCTTTTTTTAAATTATACTTTAGGTTCTGGGGTACATGTGCAGAACTTACAGGATTGTTGCATAGGTGCACACATGCCAGGGTGACTTGCTGCCTCCATCCCCCCGTCACCTATATCAGGCATTTCTCCCAATGTTATCCCTCCCCAACCTCCTCACCACCCGCTGTCCCTCCCCAGCCCCCCACTCCCCAACAGACCCCAGTGTGTGATGTTCCCCTCCCTGTGTCCATGTGTTCTCATTGTTCAACACCCACCTATGAGTGAGAATATGCGGTGTTTGGTTTTCTGTTCTTGTATCAGTTTGCTGAGAATGATGGTTTCCAGATTCATCCATGTCCCTGCAAAGGACAGGTACTCATCCGTTTTTATGGCTGCATAGTATTCAATGGTGTATATGTGCCACATTTTCTTTGTCCAGTCTATCACTGGTGGGCATTTGGGTTGGTTCCAGGTCATTGCTGTTGTAAACAGTGCTGCAATGAACATATGTGTGCATGTGTCTTTATAATAGAATGATTTATAATCCTTTGGATATATACCCAGTAATGGGATTGCTGGGTCAAATGGAATTTCTATTTCTAGATTCTTGAGGAATCACCACACTCTCTTCCACAATGATTAAACTAATTTACCTCCCACCAACAGAGTAAAAGCATTCATATTTCTCCACATCCTCTCCAGTATCAGTTGTCTCCAGATTTTTTAATGATCACCATTCTAACTGGAGTGAGATGGTATCTCAATGTCGTTTTGATTTGCATTTCTCTAATGACCAGTGATGATGAACATTTTTTCATATATTTGTTAGCTGCATAAATGTCTTCTTTTGAAAAGTATCTGTTCATATCCCTTGCCCACTTTTTGATGGGGTTGTTTTTTTCTTATAAATTTGCTTTAGTTCTTTGTAGATTCTGGATATTAGCCCTTTGTCAGATGGGTAGCTTGTGAAAATTTTTTCCCATTCTGTTGGTTGCTGGTTCACTCTAATGATTGTTTCTTTTGCTGTACAGAAGCTCTTATGTTTAATTAGATCCCATTTATCTATTTTGGCTTTTGTTGTCATTGCTTTTTGTGTTTTAGTCACGAAGTCCTTGCCTATGTCTGTGTCCTGAATTGTGTTGCCTAGCTTCTCTTCTAGGGTTTTTATGGTGTTAGGTCTTATGTTTAAATCTTTAATCCATCTGGAGTTAATTTTTGTGTAAGGTGTAAGGAAGGGGTCCAGTTTCTGCTTTCTTCACATGGCTAGCCAGTTTTCCCAACACCATTTATTAAACAGGAAGGAAATCCTTTCCCCATTTCTTGTTTTGTCAGGTTTGTCAGAGATCAGATAGTTTTAGATATGTGGCATTACTTCTGAGGCCTCTGTTGTTTTAGTGCCAGTTTATATTAATCTCTTCTATATTTATTTTGTCATCTGTATTTTTATTTTATTAATTGATGTGCGTGGTCCAACTTCTCCTATCTTATTTTGTGTTTTATTTACCTTGCTTTTCTTTGGTCCTTTTCTCTCTTTTTTCTAATTTCTAATGGATTGATCAAGTTCTTTTATTCTTTTTTTAAAGGTAAAGTAAAAGCAAGTTTATTAGAAAGTAAAGGAATAAAAGAATGGCTACTCCATAGACAGAGCAGCCTGTTTATTCTTTTGTTTCTTTCACTGGTTAGGAAGTATGTATTTTTTCATTAAAGATTACTATTCAAGTTCATAGAATCATATATTTTTCTTTTAATGATTACCACTAAAATTTCATTATATTTTTATGTTAAAGAAAAAAATGTGTATTATTTCTAATATGTATTATAATTTATATGTTTTTAATATAATATTATGTATTTTGTCAATATTTTGGGGGATAGAAGTGGTTTTTGATGACATGGATGAATTGCAGAGTGGTGAGTCTGAGATTTCAGTGCATTCCTCACCCAAGTAGTATACATTGTACCCAATTTGTCATTGTTGATCCCTCACTGCTCTCCTACCCAACCCCCTTTCAAGTCTCCCTAGTCCTTTATATCACTCTATGCGCATTTACATACCCATAGCTCAGCTTCCATTTATAAGTGAGAACATACAGAATTTGGTTTTGCATTCCTGAGTTACTTCACTTAGAATAATGACTTCCAGCTCCAACCAAGTTGCTGCAAAAGATATTACTTGTTTCATTTTTATGGCAGAGTAGTGTTCCAGGGTGCACATATACCACGTTTCATTTATCCACTCGTTGGTTGCTGAGTGCTTGCATTGGTTCCATGTCTTGGCAATTGTGAAATGAATTTTAACATATATGCTTAATTCAGTACATTCTGAAGTTATTCATAATCTCTCTTCAATGTAATTATTTCCTAGGATTTTAGCTCTGACAGTAATTATAGTCAATGTTTATTCATATTTGCCCACATTCTTTACCAATTAATTTCCTCAACAATGCTTTTTAAAAATTATTTGTTTCTTCGGATTTATTTTTCTTTTTGGTGGTGTATATGATTTGTTAGGGTTTTGGAGGAGGGGGTCTATGAGTTAAGTTATAGGACCCTTTTTTGTTTATATTAAAAAAATTTTATCTGCTTCATTTCATATTTGTATAACTGGGCATAAAATTCTAGGTTAACTTTTATTTTCCCTCAGTGTGACGATGATATTACTCCGTGGCATGACATCTTCTATTTTTGTTAATGAAGTATTTCTGTCAGTCTCATTACATTCCTTCCTAGGGAGTCTGTCTTTCCCCTTTGAGAGCTTTTAGGTATCTTTTCTGTGGGTGAGGAGGGGGCAGGATTTTCACTATATTGTTTCCATAAATGTATTTGTTTTCATCTAAGTGACTAGGTGTGATTTTTCAATCTGAGGACGCATATCTCTGTTCAGTCCTTGAAAATTCTCTGCCTCTATCTCCTTACACATCGCTGCTGCTCAATTATCTGTTCATTCCTCCTGGAGTTGGCTGCATACCGTGTTCTCATCCTGTGCTCCAGGTCTTGTCATTTTTCCTAACAGTTTTCACTTTTTTATTTCTTTGGGCTTCACTCTGGTAAATTATTTATCCAACATTGAGTTTATAATCTTTATGATCTTTTTCATATCTAAGAAGTCTATGTCATTCTTAAAACCTTTTTTGTATATAAAATTTTTTATTTTGTCTATGGAGTTTATAATCTTTATGATTTATTTTTTGTATCTAAGAAGTCTATGACATTCTTAAAACCTAACCTTTTTGTGTATATAATTTTATATTTTGCCTATGGAGTTTGTTTTCCTTTCCTTGCAGATTTTAAACATATTATGTGGAAATATCACTTTTTTTTCTTTTTCTCTTTTTGAGACAGAGTTCTGCTCTGTCACCCAGACTGGAGTGCAGTGGTGCCATCTTGGCTCACTGTAACCTCCACCTCCCAGGTTCAAGTGATTCTCCTTCCTCAGCCTCCTGAGTAGCTGGGATTACAGGTACCTGCCACTCCACCATGCTAATTTTTGTATTTTTAGTAGAGACAGGGCTTCACCATGTTGGCTAGGCTGGTCTCAAACTCCTGGCCTCAAGCAATGTGCCCTTCTCAGCCTCTCAAAGTGCTGGGATTACAGGTGTGAGCCACTGTACCCAGCAGAAATAGCACTTCTTTTATTGTGTTCTTTATGGTTGATAAATATGTGGATTCTGCCATTTAGTCTACCTGTTAAGTCTGTCCTTGTATTATCTGTAATTTTTTCTGTATGTTCATCAACAGCAAGGATCAGGGTCCATGGTAGTCATATATGTTCTGAGTTGTAACGGCTTCACTATGGGATAGATTTCAGTGTATCTTTGCCAGATATCTCTGGGATTCACCAATTCAAGTCACAATATTTTATTAAATCCTTAGACTAAGGTTTCTGCACTAAGTAGGTCATGTGTATTTGGATCAACACCCATTAGCATGGAGCAAGATTGGTGATCCCAATTTTCAAAAATGATATTTTCTTTATGGCTCCAGTCAGATGGTTATGTTTCCTAAAAATTACCAGACTAGTGGAGAGAGTTTTTCTTTTTCTATTTCTTGGTGGGACAGCACCTCAGGGCCCCTGCCTTGATTCAAGAGCTCAGTTCTAATATCATATTAATCAAATGCCTGGGAGCATCACCTTCCTTGGGTAGACATCAGTCTTACACCAAGAGCAGGTATTAGCCCCAGGTTTCTCCTGGGCCATTTAGCATCAGTACCTCACAGTCGTCTGCATTTGAATACCTTCTGCATATCTAGGAAACTCTCTTTCTTCCCTATTAACTCATGTATTTAAAGAAATAATTTTGTTGTATTGTATGAAGCATTTTTGTTAGAATAATGGTGCTTCTCACTTCTGCTAACTTTACTTGCTTTCTTAACTTAATTAAACTTTTGCTTTGTTTCCTTTGTTTGGCTTTTTTTGTGGTAAACTGCCTCATGTGTTTTTGAAAAAGGGAAAGAAATAATTAAATCAGTGAGTGAATAAATGAATGAATGAATGAATAGCTAGTAATGGACAAATTTGTTACCTGGAAAGGACCAGTAAAAAGGGAGATGTTTTCCTGAAAAGGAGCCCAACATCGTCCTTATTCAGCCTATAATTGTTGAATCCAGCTCTAATCTCAGAATTTGAATAGGCATAATGAAATTGTTGGCTGACTCCTCCTTTGGAGTTGCTCTCTCACTCTGTCTGCCCTGTAGTGTATCTTTATCAGAAATGTGAGCTACCTTCAAAGATCAAAAACGATCAAGCATGAAATGCTTTTGTTATTTTTAGTAGTTTCATTCATATTACCTGCCAGACTAAATGGATTATGTTTAACCAGTCATGAGAGCAATTGTTAAAACGAGGATATTTTTTTTTCCAGTACAGTTTAGGTAAATACGCATTTCATTATCCCAAGAAAAATTAAAACTAATGAAGTTTTAAGAAAAAATAATAAGCCAAATTATAATGTTAAATATCTTAGAATTATTATTTCTCCTTGGATCTCTAATATCAATTTTATTACTCATTTCAACACTCAATACTAGAAGTGATAAAACTTGTTCAAATCCTGGGATAGGTTGTGCAGAGTGATGTAAACAAGTGTGGCTGCTGGATTAGATATAAAGGGTATGAGAAAGTAAGTTTTGCAGGGTTTTTAGTTTTTTTTTTAATTTTCTCCTGAAAAACTGGAAAAAAATGTTGCCATTTACAGAGAAAGAATCCTGGGAAAGGAACAGGTTGGGGAGGGAGACTGGACTCAAGGGCTCAGTTCTGGACATTAGACACACATGTGTGTTACACATCAGGTGCTGGAGTTTCACACAGAAGGGAATATGTGACCTGTAAAATGTATAGAACCTCCCATGAAGCCCCTATAGCTTCTATAGATTCTGTAGAGATGGGTGGAGATACAATCTGGAAAACCCAGCACCTATGTAGTATTTAAATCCAAGGAGTGGGTATAGGAAGAGAAGACTCTGCACTTTCTGGGGACTACAATGTGTCTGAAAATTCAAATCTTCAGTCCTTATCATTGCTGTAAAGGTAGAACTTTCTTTTCTTGGCCAAAGATAATCTCTTTTTTCTTTTCTACATCTCAGAACCTTCAAGTGTCCAGAACATCTCAAAACTAAGTCCTCTCATCAGAGAAAAGCTACTGTAATGGTGATGAATATTTAAATTCCATTTCCTCTTTTCAACTTTTGATTCTTTCTTTTTTTCTTTTTTACTAAATTCTCTTTCATTTTGAAGTTCTGTCATTTAAAAAGGAGGAATTTTTATTTCATGCTAACTTATAATTAAAAGAAAAATTTGCTTTCTTTGGTTCTTATCATCCTGACTGAATCCCACACAACAGATGTGAGTGGAGAGCTGATGAGAGGCTTGCTTTGGGGAGGAAGTGAGGGAAGTGAAGTCAACCAGGAGAGACGCTGTGAAAGTCATGACATTCAACAGAATGCCAGACAAAGACACCATTATTTACCCAGAGAGATGTCTTGTAATTAATACATTTTGTAGGCTTTTTGAGGGGAATGTATATCTCCACTGGGCTTCTTTTATCAATAAATGTTTCTCACCCCTGTCAGGACCACCTTTAAGCAATTTCACTGGGAAAAAAGCAGAAAAGAAAGAGGACCTTGTCCAGATTCAGTCTCTTCCATATTCTATAACAATGCACTTGACTAAAGCACCAAAGTCAAAACGGACACTGAAAGTAATTTTTCTTGCCTTATGACAGGGAAGAGTCAAGTTTGCTTTTCAGTAAGTACTTAATCAGTTATGCTTCAGGGTTAAAAAAGAAGCAGCTTTGCAACTGGACTGTTAACTAAAATTAATTAAGTTACACCAACATCTTGGTACGCTTAATGGACCTGAGCATGCTTTTGACAGAACAGGTAGGATAAATGGTTATAATTAAGAGCATTTAACCAACCATGACTTTGTCTCACAGTGTTTCTTGTTCCCTGGTGTCTTAGTCCATTTGGACTTCTCTAACAAAGGACCATAGACTGTGTAGCTTAGGAGCAGTAGAAATTTAGAAGCCAAAGTCTGACATCAGGGTGCCAGCATGGGTGGGTTGGGTGAGGGCTCTCTTTCAGGTTGCAGACTACTGTCTTCTCCTTGTATTCCCACATGGCAGAAAGAAATAGCTAGTTCTCCAGCCACTTCTCATAAGGGCACTAATGCCACTCATGAGTTTACCACCTTCATGGCCCAAGCACCTCTTAAAGGCCCCATTTCTGTAATACCATCACATTTGGGGTTAGGATTTCAACAGATAGATTTGGGGGTGGAGGGGGCAGAAGCATTAAGCCCATAAAAACTCAGATGGAAGAGAGGTCCATCTGAACATAAATGCCAATATGCCATAGACTAGAATATTGAACAGCCGCAAGTTGAGCATATCGGTGAGAGTTTGAGCCACTCCAAGTCTGAATCTCAGATTGTCACATACTTTTCTATACGCAAGACCATATCACCTACAAATAAAGATAATTTTACTTCTTCTTTTACAATCTGATGCCTGTTGTGTTATTTTCCTACCCAATTTTCCTGGTTAAAACCTCCAGTACAAGGTTAAATAGGCGTAGCCACACCATACATCCTTTCTTATTTAATCTCAGGAGAAAAGCATTCAGCCTTTCACCATTAAGTATGATGTTAGCTGTGAGCGTCTCATGACAATTTTTCATAAAGACAAGGAAATTCCATTTTATTAATAGTTTGTTGAGTGTTTTCATTGTGAAATATTGTTGGATTTTGTCAAATCTTTTTTCTGCTGCTATTGAGATGATAATGTGTTTTTTTCTTTTATTCTATTAATGTGATCTATTAATAAGTTGACTGATTTTCAGATGTTAAAGCAGCATTACATTTCTTGGGTAAACTCCACTTGGTCTTGACATATAAACCTTTTTACTTGTGGCTGGGTTCAATTAACTAATATTTTGTTTAGGATTTTTGTATCCATATTCATGAGAGATATTGATTTCTACTTTTTGTGATGTCTTTGTCTGGTATTGGTATGAGGATGATACTGGCCTCAGAAGGAGTTAAGAACTGTTCCCTTTCCTTCCATTTTATGGAAGAGTTTATAAAATTTGGGCATTAATTCTTCTTTCAAAGTTTTGGGCCAGGCATGGTAGCTCACACCTATAATCCCAGCACTTTGAGAGGCAGAGGCAGGTGGATTGCTTGAGCTCAGGAGTTCGAGATCAGCCTGGGCAACATGGCAAAACCCCTAGGCAAAGGGGCAAAACCCCATCTCTACCAAAAATACAAAAATTAGCCAGGCATGGCAGCACAAGCCTGTTGGTCCCAGCTACTTGGTAGGTTGGAGCCCAGGAAGTAGAGGCTGCAGTGAGCCATGATTGTGCCACTGCACTCTAGCTTTGGTGACAGAGCAAGACTCTGTCTCAAAAACAAAATTAAAAATTAAATGAAAGTTTGTGAACACTTACCAGTGAAGCCATCTGCACATGAATTTTTCTATGTAAGTAGATTTTTTAATTACTAAGTTAATCTCTTTACTTTTTATAGGTAAGCCTATTACATTTTTTATTTCTTCTTGAGTCAGTTTTGTGTGTCACAAGCTACTTTTAAGAATGATCATCCCTGCTTAAATGGGCATGTCATACATACAGCAAATCAAAAACAGATAGTCAGCTGTATTACTAACACTGTACTCCTTTATCAGCTCTTAATAGATTTTTGATATTTGAGGAAGGAGCAAAGTAGTAGTCATCAGGTACTTTAACAAAATATGTTAACAGCTCTTCTGGGATGCTCTTCACTGTGTCTAGCAGATTATTATAGAATAGGAAGGGTCACATTTTAATACTCTTATTATTTCCAGGTCTATTTGACCTGACTTCAGAATGTTCAGAGTCTCCATCAACTGTCTTCATAGTGGAATAATTATTCCAAAAAATAAAAAGAAAAGAAACATTGAAATGCATTTTAGGAAACAATTAATTACCAACACACTCAGTGACAAATTTTCCTAAATTTGTTAAAATACCTCAATCGCCAAAGGCAAGAATCTCTGTGAACATCAAGCAGGATAACTATAAAGGAAACCATATGTGGCATATCATAGTCCAACTTCTGGAAACTAAAGAAAAAAAGAAACTAAAGAAAAACATTAAATGCAGCCACCAAAAAAAAAGACATTACATATAAGGGATCAATGACAGAATAAATGGTTGCCTTCTTATCAGAAATGATGGAGGGCAAAAGAAAATTGAACATCTTTAAACCACTGATAGGAACATGATCAACCCTGACTTAAACATTCAGTTCAAATATTCCTTTTTAAACTTGAGATGAAATATATTCTGCAACTTAAAAAAAAAAAAGAGGGAATTTGTCACTAGCAAACCTACAAGATAGGAAGTTCCTCAGGCTGAAGTGAAACTGTGTCAGAAGGAAACATGAATCTAAGGAAGGAATGGGGAGCACTGGACATGCTTACTGTATGAGAGCATATAAAAGACAATATGGTTACCTTTTATTACTTTCTCTAAAAGGGAACAGGTGATCTGATGCGAAAGCAATGACATCTACTAAGACTTCTCATGAGAATGGGATTAAATTGTTGTAAGTGTCATGTATTTTTTGAAGTGGCATAATATTAATACTAAGTAACTAATGGTAAGTTAGGAAGTGTGTATTGACTCTTGAGCAATTACTAAAAATCAAAGAATTATTGCTAAAAAAAACAAGAGGAAATGAAAAATAGTTTTAAACATTTAATTAATAAAGTGGCAATAATGGAAGAAAAGAAAAACAAAAATAAATGAGACAAACATAACACAGATAATAAAATGGTAGGTTTGAAATAGTAGCAACAAATGTAACAACCCACACTATACAAATAAAAACAATAGATAGCAAGAGGGTAAGATTAAATTCAAACATTATTAAATGGGAAAAGACTAAACACTCTAAAGGAAAGTATGACCAAGCCACATACTCTCTACAAGAGATGCACTTAAAATACAAAGTTTAGGTAGGTTGGAAATAAAAGGATGGAAAGCGTATCTGCTGTAAACAATAAGCACAAGGAGAAGCTACTATACATATATTAGTATCAGACAAAGTAGTTACGAAGCCAAGAAATATTAACAGAGATAAGTGAAGATAGCGAGTAATGATAAAAAGGTCAATTCACCAGGAGGCATAAAATCATAAAATGTGCTTATATCTAATAGCGGAGCTGTAAAATACAGATATGAATGCACTTAACCTACAGTAGACTGTAAAAAGCATCTTATGCATACCTGACAAAACCTCTGATTAATTGTTTCCTAAACCAGAATTTTATAGCGGAGCTGTAAAATACAGATATGAACGCACTTAACCTACAGTAGACCGTAAAAAGCGTCTTATGCATAACTGACAAAACCAAAGAAAAAATGAGGCAAATCTATATCATAATTAGATTTTAGTATCCCTTTTCTAGTTCTTATTATGCCGATAGGAATATATAGAAGGTCTGAACAACATTGTCAACTTCCTAAAACTAATTGTTGTTTCAAAAAACACTAAACTGAATTGAAAAATACATATTTTACTTAAAGTGCAACTGGAACATTAACCTACAAAGATGAAACGTATACTGGGCCATAAAAGTATCTCCATAAATTTGAAAAGACAGAAATAAATATGAAAAATAAAAATCATATAGTGCAGTATCTAATTCACACTAAAATCAAATTAAAAATAATTAACAATAGAATATTTTAAAATATCCCGTAATATTTTAGTGTTAAACTATATGCTTCCGACTAACCCAGGAGTCAAATAAGAAATACAAGAGAAATGTTAAAAATGTTTTAATATCAACATATAACGTATCAAAATGTGTGAGATGTAATTAAAGCAGCAATTTAGAGGGGAATTTGTAGCTTTAAAATGCTTTAACATTAGAGCAGAGGAAAGAGTTAAAAATCAGTTGTCCAAATTTCCATCTTAGGAAGCAGAAAATGATGAGGAATTAAAATCAAGCAATTAGAAAGGAATAAATACTAAAAAGAAGAAATCAATAAAATAGAAAACTATCAGTAGTGAAAATTTACAAAGCCATAATGTGGCTCTTTGAAAAAGACTTTAAAGAGTCCTAAACTACTAGCAAGGCTGATCAAGAACGAAAAATGGGGAAACATCACAAAGCACCCAAGCTAGCAACTTAAGAGAAAAAAGAGGACTCACTAAAAATCTATAGATACTAAGAGGATATATAGGAAATTCCATAAATTACTTGAGGCCAAACAGATTTACAATTTAGATAAAATGAAAGAATTTTTTGAAAAGACAGTTTTCCAAAAACTGAGACTTAATAGAAATTTTAACTGGGCATGTATCTATTACATTTATTGAATTTATTTTAAAAATTCTTCCCACAAAGGAAGCTTCATACACAAATTATTTCTGTGTGAATTCTACCCAACATTTTAAGAAAATAAGATGGAAAGAACTGGCCAAATATTAACACATTTTATATTTTTGAATGGATAAAAGTGTCTCATTCATGGAAAGAGACTAAAAGATTGAGGCTACAAACCAAAGGCCACATCTAGGCCACGTATGGGAGATGTAGCTGAAATAAAAAGAGAAAGGTTGGAAATACAGGATATAGAATCGGTATTCCAGGAAATAGCTTATAGAATAAAGGAAATGTCAATAATATAAATTCCTGACAATAAAGAATTCAAGTGAAAGGTATTCAGCATTAAAAAATATTTTTATTATGATTCAGGCACCAAAAATTTAACAATCATAAATATTTATGCACTCCAGAATCTATTTGAAATAAATAAAGCAGAAAGTCTTAAAATGTTCAAATACATTGACAAACCTACAGTCCTAGTTGGAAATGTTAATATATTCTAACATTGACAGATTAAGTAAGCTAGCCCGTTAGGGATTTGACTAACTCATAAGGCTCCTTCAATAGTTATATTTAGAGAAACACTTTGTTACCAGCATAAGAAATACCTATAATTTTCAAAAATTCATAAGACATAGACATTGAGCATACTTATCACAACCCAAAAGAAAAATAAATTGTCAAAGTATAATAATAGAGGCCACAATCTCTGATAAATTCTAATGAAATTAGAAATAATAAGAACCAACCAAAAATAATATTCTTGTGAATTTAAAATTCAGACTTCTGAGTTACTTTTAGTATTAAAAGAAAATGGAAATTAAAATTATAGGCTTTGAAGAAAAGAGTGATAATGAGTAGCTGTGAATTAAAGGCTGTGGGATTTGGCAAAAGCAATAACTAGCAGAATATTTGTGTCCTTAAATGCACTTATTAGAAAATACAAAAGATTTGTCTAATAAATGGCAATCAAGATAAAATTTATAAGTTTAAATAAGGAAGAAGAAAGTGATTTTTTAAAGCTGAATCAGAAACTAATTAACACAAATGGAACGAGCAGACCTTAATAATAAACCAAGAACTTATTCCTTGAGAAGATCAACAAAACATGCAAGACCTCAAAAATCTGATCTAGAGAAAATAGCATTAAGCATAAGAAATTACAAACATGGGGAGTTTTTAAATTATATGAAAATATTATATGGAATATTTTACATTCGAAAATCTACATGAAATAGATAATTTTCTAGAAGAATTATCAAAACTGACTCAAGAAACAGAACAAATAAACATGACAGAAATGTGACATGTCTATTTCTAAAACAGAACCTGGATCAGGAATACAACTGGATAAACATAAGTCCCGACAGCATCACTTAATAGAGTTATAACTTTAGGCAAGTTCCTCGACCTCCCTGTGTATCAGTTTCTCTTTGGCAAAATGAAGTAATAATAGTAACTACTATATAGGATTATTGTGAAGATAAAGTGAAATATATATGTACATACATACCCAGCACTTGGCATATAGTGGATACTCTATAGATGTTAGGATGTAGCATCACCACCATCATCCCCATACCCATCACTATGCCTGTCACCATCATCATGATCATCATCACCATCACCATCCCTATCACCATCACCATCATCATCCACATCACCATCCCTATCACCCATCATCATTACTATCACCTTCATCATCATCATCATCGCCATCACCACCACCACTACCATCACCACCACCATCATCCCCATTGCCATCCCTATCATTATCACCATCATGATCATCATCATCACCATCACCATCCCTGTCACCATCACCATCATCATCCACATCACCATCCCTATCACCCATCATCATCATTACCATCACCATCATCATCACCATCACCATCCTCATCATCATCATCACCATCACCATCATGATCACTATCAGCATCACCATCCCTATCACCCATCATCGTCACCATCACCATCCCTGTTGCCATCACTGAATCACCCATCATCATCATCACCATCATCATCATCATCACTGTCATCATAATCATTATCATCATCATCATCAGATAATATTACAGTTGAGTTTTATCAAACCTTCAAGAAGATATCATTCATTCAGTATTTAAACCGTTTGGGGCCTAAAAAAAATGAAATGTTGTTTCTAAACTCAGCCTTATGAATCTGGCATTACCTTGATACTGAGAAAAGCTAGGAGAGTGTAGTGCTCAAAAAAAAACCTGTCAGAGCTCCTTCGTAAAAACAGAGGAGAAGATAGCAAATAAAAGCTCAGCAGATGAATCACTGCGGTCCCCTTTAGTCATGAGGATAATGGCAGGCGCCCTCCATAGCTCTGAGTTGTGGGCTGGCACTCCTCCTGCTGCTGCAGGATCACATCTTACCCATCTTTGTGTCAGAACACCCCAGCATGAGCCTGGCCCATGAGACTCGTCAACAATCCAGGTGTACTTGGTATATACACACCGTCCTGCAGAGTCTCATCATCACTCATAAAATCTGAACAAACCTTATCATCAGGCCAGGTGATTGAAAGCACTGTGAATCATGTCCAGGACATGACCCAGTGCCCAAAAGTCATTGATTGGGTCAGTTCCAATTGTTGGTTTGAACTCCAGTGTTTTAGATGTTGTTTGATGTGTGTCCCTGTAGTCATCTCTCTTAATGGAGCAGGTACCTGAGATAGAGAGTGGAGGACGCCTTCCCACCATCACAGCATCAGGGGATTTACTCAGGACACTAACTGCTCAGTTTGTTTCCCTTTCCGGGGGGCTCACAGGGGTGCACTCGCAGGGTAACGTCGGCTTGTGGCTGACTTGTGTCCGGTTCTTCCGCCCCATACGTCATCGTTTCTGGATGTTACCCCTTTTCTTGGCCAAATCCTCTGTTTCTTCACTGTCTCTAGCCAACTGCATTGGCGTGAGGTTCCATTTGGTCTCAGACACCATCCAGCCTCTCCCTCGATGGTCCATTTGCATTTCATCTTTGATGATTCACTGTGTTTCAGTCCTTTTTATACCTCTGAAACTTCTATCCTTGGATTAAACTGAGATTTAAAAGGCTTTGAATTATTTAATTATTTAAAGGACCTTCCGGATATGTATGCAGTTCTTATAAATAAACCTGTCATCTGTCCGTCGCAGAATTTGTAACTTGCTAGGCATGTTTTTCACGTGATCATGGGATGCTTTTCTGTTCATTGGCTCGCTCAAGCATGTAAAAAGCCTCACTACACATTTGAACTAAATAGGTTGAATCTGGTTGCATGAGACTGGGGAGGGTGAGGACTCAGTGTCTCCTGGGTCAACAGGAGCAAGGGTGGAACTTGAAGACTTCCAGGCTATTAAGGTGAGGCTGTCTTGAAGGCAGCAGCTGCCAGGATCTCACTGGCAGTGAGGAGACCACTGAGACGGAGGATGTGGCCAAGTGCGGCATGAAACTGCCAGGCACATGGGCGAGTCACTTAAAAACATTGTTTATCCTTCACGAAGAACTGATGCTTACGGGGGTGGTTTTATTGTGTCATAATAAGTTGATTGGCCATCCCTGTGTAGACTTCTTTCTCCAGACATGTGTTTGGTATTTTAGCTCCGTTTTTGTTTCTCAAAAATTTAGTGAGGATTACAGTCCTCATTTAATGAAGTCCTAAATAACCCAAAAGTATTACTGGTACTTTCCAGAATGATAGACTCGATCTCCACCCTGACTTGTTGCTTTTTGTTCCCTGGTAGAACATCCGTCCTGGGCATCTCCTTTGGGACTGCGTTTCTCTTGCTGGCCTTCATCCTCTTCGTCTGCTTTGCTGGACAGCTTCTGGTAGGTATTCAAATGTGGCGCTTCTTTGAAAAGTATGCTCATTTCATGAAAGCTGACTTCTTGCCTAAAACTTTCAGAAACAAGGAGCTTATTGCTTTACCACTTCAAGAACTCCAGATCCCGGTTAAGGAAACATGCACCCTTCCAATCTAAAGCCAGAAATATAGACTGGGCAGCTCATGCACAACGAAGACACGAATACTAAGATGATTTGAAATGTTTGATGTCACATTATAAGATTGCATTCTTCCTTATTTGGTTCTGTCAATATATTTCATTATTTTCCCTAAGTTTTCAGAGTGTCTATAGCAGCAAATGCAAATATAATATGAGACTTTCAGTGTACAGGAGAATTAAAACTAACACAGGAACAGAAAACCAAACACCGCATGTTCTCACTCATAAGTGGGAGTTGAATAGTGAGAACACATGGACACAGGGAAGGGAACATCCCACACCGGGGCCTGTCAGGGGGTGGAAAAGGGGAGGGAGAGCATTAGGACAAATACCTAATGCATGCAGGGCTTAAAACCTAGATGATGGGTTGATGGGTGCAGCAAACCACATGGCACATGTATACCTATGTAACAAACCTCCAGGTTCAGCACGTGTATCCCAGAACTTAAAGTAAAATTTTTTTTTAAAGTAAACCTAATACATTGTTACATCCACTTTCAAGCTATAAAATGTTGGAGTATTTGAAGAAAGCATATGTTAAAATATCTTTTATTAATTTAAGCCAATCAGTGTAAACTCTTATGATTTATATGCTAGTTCTGGATATACAGATGAAATCTAAATTTGAAAGGATAAAGCAATGTTGCTAGCTGGCCATGGCTCTATGACAGCATCCTAAAGAAGCAAACAATGGAGGAGAAGGCCGGGAAGATAAGCCACTGTTTCGTTTTATTCAATGGAGATGAGCTGGGATGAGGCCACTCTGAGCTTCTTAACAGAGAAGCTCTCTAGAATCTCTTTAAATAAATAAAGCAGGAAGTATTAAAATGGTCAAATACATTGACAAACCTACAGTCCTAGTTGGAAATGTTAATATATTCTAACATTGACAGATCAAGTAAGCCAGCCCGTTAGGGATTTGACTAACTCATAAGGCTCCTTCAATAGTTATATTTAGAGAAACACTTTGTTACCAGCATAAGAAATACCTATAATTTTCAAAAATTCATAAGACACAGACATTGAGCATACTTATCACATCTCAGAAGAAGTGAGTGTGGGGCTTAAAACCTAGATGGTGGGTTGATAGGTACAGCAAACCACCATGCCACACTCCTAAGAGAGGCTCCAGAGATTTTGTTAAATACAAATTTTAACGTGATAATAACCTATTATAAAAAATAAATAGAAATGTTTTCTCAAATATTTTTCAATGGATGCATTTTATGTGAGTTCTGCAATTACAGACTGTAGTGCAGATATTTTCACATTGTCCAAATCATGATTTCTTCTGCTGGGTAGACTGTGACAAGCCCGTTTAGATGATGCTGCCGAGGAAGCCTCCTGAGGATTGTGGTCTGTCTGTTACCTCTCAGGGCTACTGTGGCTTCTATGAAAGAATTTTTTCTAATTCTGCCTGGATTTACAGTTTGCATCTGTGGCTTTATTGCAATGTCATTTTGCTTTTCATAAAACACACTACCACTGCTAGCAACATCGGGACAGTGTGATAGTGGCCTCTTAGAATCCTCGTCCTCCCTTCAAAAGCCCCCAAGCTGCCCATTGCATTCCAGTCTGATGTGCTGAAAGCCTTTGGCCAAGGCTGGTTAAGATTCCAAAGCCTGTCTCTGCCTTTCCACAGTAAGCACTTTGCCTTCTGTGCCTCCTATCCTTGCAAACTTGTGTGGATTTTCTTTACTGTATGACAGTTTTGATGTTTCAAATTGCATTGAAAACTCTTCCAAAAATGGGACTGTGGTTTCTGCTTTACCCAAATGCACGCATAGCATCTAATTTCTCTGAAACCCCCTGAAGACATTGTGGGTTATATAGAGGAAGGAGGGCCCTTGGTTAATATTAATCCACTCTGAAAGGCCCTGATGGGACTCTTTGGCAACGTTTGAAAATGCTTATTGTGGAAAGAAGCCTGGTTTTCTGTGTTCCCAGGATCATCCCTTGGGTGGAAAGGTGCACAGGCTCCCCTGCTCTTTTCCTTGCCCCCGTAAGTCTCCTGAAGCCCATTTCTCAGGTTTTCAAAATAGGAACCATCATTGGTGGTTCGACTGGAAATCCCAACCTAGTTCTAAACGAAGTCAGTTCAGATCATCGTGCCTAACTAGCCATATTTGTCATTTTCTATTCCAGGGAATCTGGTCTTGGACATGAGGGCATGTGGTACATTTAGGGTATCAGGCGGACTTTTTTATTTCTAGTGTCTAAGTTGTTACATTAAATAAGCATAGAGCGGGGGGTAGAAAAAAAATATCTCAGGAACAGCTGTGCTGCGTGTGTGGGAAAGCATTGCTCCTGTATGAGGGCCCCCTTTCAGCCTCGCTGGAATCCCACTCCCTGCTGCCCCTTCCCTAGCTCTTGTTCCCTCCTGTGTCCAGCCTGGGGCCCTGGTAAGCTGTCAAGATGACACCGCAGCACCTCCTGCCTCCCATCCCTGGAGCTTCCCGGGACCCTGGCCCCCACAGGCCACATGCTAGGAAGTTGTTTTCGACTCTGTGGTATCACAAAGGGAATATTTCAGGGCTACAGATAAATTGATGCTTACCTCATCCTCACAAGAAGCCTGTACGGTGTCTACAGGTGTGCCCAGGAAGGCTAAACACTATGATACTTGGTCTTCCTAAACTTGGCTCCATAAGACCCGTGAAGTAGGCGCCCCCCAGTGGCCAGCTGCCATTCCTCCTTCTTGGATGTAATCCATGAAAAATTCAAGAAGGAATTCTTTTCACTTTAATAATAGGTCCTTGTTTACTGTTTAAACCATTCTGTAAGGATTTTTTAAAATTCTCAACATCAAACATATTGGTGCACAGCCAATTTAAAGAAGCTTAAGTGTACTCTGCACTCTGCCATCCAAATTCAGTCAAAACTACGCTTATCACAAATACTCCACTGTGGTCATGGAGAAACATTGCCACATCCTAAGTGCTCAGTCCTTGGCTTCTGAATAGCTTCCCAATTGTGTAAGGTTTTGTAATGATTTGCATTTATTATGAATTAAATACTGAGTTTATTAAAGAGTACTTAGTACTCCAAACTTACCTTCTATTAACATATGGTAACTTTCTGAAAACTTCAATGCCAGAGGCAATATTTGTGTTCTAATACCAGCTTTCAGTGCTCAGTATAAAGAAATAACATAGAATATAATACTTTATAAAGGAACCTGAGGGGAGTTCAGCCTGGCTGATGTTTTTCTTCCAAGAGCTTTGCCTCTGTCATTCTCTGTTGCACAAAAAGTATAATGCCAACAAATCAAATTGATTGCTTGTTTTACAACTGGGCTTGATAAAAAGATAGAAAAATGTTGAAATAGGCAAAAAGAAATAAGGGTGATAATGGATTGCAGGTTTTTCCCTGTTGATAGAAAAATTGTACAGATATTTGTTCCCTGACATGTTCTCAAACCCATGGCAGGAATTTCTTTTCTGTGATCCTTATTTCTGTGAGAAGTCCAGCGCTCACCTCCTTCTGCCCCTTCACTCCCACCCCAGGCATGCCCCATGCCTTCGCTGGAGTGCTGGCTCCCTCCTACCCCCACGTTGCCCACATCTCAGTTCTTGTGCATGTGGGTGGGCCCAGCCACCAGGCACCTTCCAAGACACCTCGAAACTGCACCAACAAGTCCTTCTTTTTTCACTGTGGGACTGATGATCTGCGTTACATAGCTTCGCCTGCATCATATAACATCTCCTTGAGATCTCTAAATTGTTCTGTTTCCCCTTAAATATATTGAGTTCCTTAAAACCAGAATGGATTCGCAAACATGCTTTCTGCCCCCTCACTGAATCCAGTGCGACCCTGATCCCATGAATGTGTTTAATAAGCGGGTGCTGAGTAAATGCTAGTAGACTCCATGTACTGTAGAGTTTTGATGGGGTCCTTTCTCACTTCTTCCTCTCATCTGGCCCTGGTTAGCACTCCCTCATCTCATGGAGCTTGGCCTTTCTCAGGCTGAGTTAGATGTGCCCTGCAGGATCTTCTCCAGCTGTCCCAGCATGGAGACAGGTTCTCTGTGTAAATTATGGTGTGGATGAGAGGAGGAATGTGAGTGGCCTTCATCATGCCGCGTCAAGATGCCTTGTTCACATATGCGGTGATTCCTTGACTCTGACGTGCCTCCAGCCGTCTCCCCGGTTGAAAATCATCGTCTAACTTTCACAATCCAACTCTCAAGAGCCCGCCTTTCCCACCGACTCCCCTAGTGCTGGCTGGTTGGGATTCCCATTCTGCATTATTACTTTTATTCTTGCGGATGGAAAGATCTTCAGTGAGTTCACTGAAGCCCTGTTTTGTTCATTGTATTACTTCGGGCACTTGAAACACAAGATAAATATTTAGTATCAGTCTGCTTGAAGGAATGTTGGTTTGCACCCAAGTGTGGTTTCCTGGTGCCACTGCCCAGAAAACGTTCCACCCCCATTCTCACCGCAACTGGGCTCCTTCTGAACTTGACGCTCTGAATCCAGCTCCCAGTTGTGGCATCCTGCTCTGCATTCTGGTGGGTTCCCAGCCTCTGCATATTGGCCTGGCATCCTGATGTCCTCACTGGTTGGATCTCCTTAGACACCTCTGCCTCAGGCACCTTCATGGGTCATACAGCAGCCTCTTCATCTTACCATTGCCAATGATTCTCAGGCAGAGTAAGATGTGCACTAAGAGAACTTCTACCAATGTCCTAGCATGAGGACGGGTTCTATGTGTAAAGGAATGTGTGGTTGAGAGAAGGGATGGTGAGTCGGCAGCCTTCATCACACTGCATTGAAATTTCTCGCTCCCATTCACTGTGATTCCTTGACTCTGACATGCTTACTACATCAGATGCTACTCAGCATTTCAGAATTGTAAAACTCAACAGCAGAGAGAGAACCTTATCCAGCCCCTAATTTGTGGTTGAGGGACCCAGGACTCCAAAGGTGCCATCCACTTAAGTGAGTTTTTATTTCCGATCTTTTAAAATAAATATTTCACACACACACACACACAAATAATGCAGAAGAAGCTGTAATCAGGTCTCTTGAGGATAGAAGTGGAGGCTTTGGAGTAGCATCAGGAATGCAATGACTGTGAGATCTGCGAAGGCTTCATATCCTTGGGTAAGAACCTTTGGAATAAATCCAAACTATTTATGGTGGGCAAGATCCCAATGAGTGGTTCTGATTCCAGCCTCATCATAGCTTATAAATATTAAATGTTATTAAAAGTATCTACTTACTCTGTCAGACACTTAGCATCTACTGGCTCATTCATGCTCACAAGAGCCCTGGGAGGCAATATCATTTGACAGTTTAGTAGTTTAATAGAATGGAAGCTCACAGGTGCTGCATAACTTGCCTTCCGAGTGGTATATAGCAAGTAGGTGTTGGAGCCAAAACTGGAATCAAGCCTTGGAACCTTATAGTAGAGGCAGGTTGCAGAGGGTGCCAGGCTGGGTATGGAGTGAGTCACAGGCAGACAGTGCCCAGCACTAGGCAGGGATGCCCATGTTCATGGACATGGACCAGCATGGCACCAAAGTTGCCCTGTGGTGATTGCTCAGCACCCATTGATCAAAATCACATTGGTAAGTCATGATAACCTCACACAGTACCTATTCCTATTCTTCTCTAGTCTAGTTTTGTAAAATTTCTTATTCAGCTGTTGGTCCCATTTATTTAAAACTAGGTTCTGACTGGGAGTGGTGGCTCATGCCTGTAATCCCTCTACTTTGGGAGGCAGATCACCTGAGGTCGGGAGTTCGAGACCAGCCTGACCAACATGGAGAAAGCCCATCTCTACTAAAAATACAAAATGAACCAGGCATGGTGGTACATGCCTGTAATCCCAGCTACTCAGGAGGCTGAGGCAGGAGAATTGCTTGGCCCCAGGAGGCAGAGGTTGTGGTGAGCCAAGGTCACACCATTGCACTCCAGCCTGGGCAACAAGAGCGAAACTCCATCTCGAAAAGAAAAGAAAGAAAAGAAACCAAAAAAACTAGGTTCTGGGCAAAGTGCAAATTTGTCTTCAAAGACATTTGATAATTTTTTAAAGTCAATTTATAATTGTATTTAGATTAAAATAATCTAGTAAGAAAGTGCTCAGTATTATAATACTTTACAAAATGTTTTATGCATATGATAATCCTTCAAAGTGTTTTCATACATATTATTTTATTTGATAATGAAAATAATCCATTTTATCTAGGCAGAAACTAAGACTAGAATAAGAGATTCAAGTTCACATTTTTCATTACAATTAGCAATTAAAAATAATACTAGTTGTCATTGTAGCAGCAATAATGATGAGTGCACGTTCAAAGTCAGATTTAACTTTCTAAACTACCTGAGGTGGACTTCCATCTCCATAATGAACACAAGAGAGTGACTCTAACCGGAAATTCACCAAACAAACCCACAAAACACCTTCAGAACTCCTATGCTGGATACAGCAAATGAAAACGCCAGAAAATATTAGAAGAAATTTTTCTCTCAGTGTTGTTACCTTGTGCTTTCGATAGCAGAGGTAATACGATGCCAGCCCACCAACCTTGTTCCAGGCAGAGATGAAAGCGCAAACAGAGCGGCCGCCTCGGGAAGGGAAAAGTAGGTCACACACCCAGCTAATAGGAAAGCTTTCTACCCCACAGCAGCGTTTTCCCCTTGAAGTCTGTTTTCTGAAGTCTGTTTTCTCTCCTGTCAATGTAACTCCACCTTATTTCTTTCGGTTAGTATTTGCCTGGTGTTCCTTTTTCCATCTTTTTACTTTCAGCTTCTCCCTGTCAAGAAAAAGGATGTAGGTTTTAGGTGTGTCTCTGGTGAACAGCATATAGCTCTATGCTTGTTTCTCTGATCCAAACATCTCTCTCTCTTTTATTTGACAAGTGTGATCCATTTTCATGTATTATAATTATTACTGTAATCGTTAAAACTCATTTTGTATATTTTTTGCTTGGCTTGTTTTTCCTTCTTTTCTGCCTTCTTTTGGACTCCTGGAGTTTATCTCTTTTATTCTCTCTAGTGCCTTGGAACTTACATAGTCTAGTTTGTTTTTTCAGTTATCTTAAAACAGGTAACATGTACATGGGATTGACAAAGTATATTATTAATAATATCTCCACTTTCTTGTTGAACAATACAGGGACCATGCTCTGAGTCTGGTAATATTTTCTGTCTTCTATACTAGCATTGTTTAAATTTTTCTGAATTTAAACTGCTCAAATTATTCATTGTTTATTCTTGTTTTCTTAAGCAATTTCTTAGTTTACTATTTTTTCCAAATACCATTCCATCTTCCTGAACTCAGTTTCCATATTACTAGAATGCTTCCTTTTATAATCCATCCCATGAGAGCTTGAATATAATATACCCAGTCAGATTTTGTATTTTAAAGTCTTTATGTTTTCCTCATTGTGATGATTTATAATTTTTTCTAACATTCTGAGAACAGGATTCCATAATTTCCTGGCCTCTTTGGGACCAAGGATAACTCTCCTGTCTGTCTAACTGTTGTAGAGACTCGGTCCCTTGTCTCGGTGGGAGTTTTTGTAGGATTTGCTCTTTGTCTCGTGAGCAGTAGATTCTGCGTGTTAAAGTGTAGCCTGACTTTTATTTTTGAGACTCAACTGTGTCTTCTCAACCACAGACCTCATAATCCTCTCTAGGTCTGCACTGTCATTGTCCAGTATCTCCTTGTATTTTGTCTCTTCCCTGGTCTTTCTGTTCTGTTTTTCTCAAACTTTTATTAGAGGTATGTTGAATCTCTTCATTATATCCAAACTCTGTGTCTTAGTCTTTTTTCCCGCCCCTGTTTTCCACTTCTTTACCCTTCTGTGCTGTTTATGGTTTATTTCCTGAGATGTTTCTTAGCCTCTCCCATTCACCAGCAGTTCATCCAGTTCCTCAGTAACTATTTAGTTTTTAATTTTGAAATCTACATTTTTATCTCTAGAAAGTTTATGTGGCTCATTTTTAAAAAAACTTGTTATTTTTTCTTAACTTGCTCATTCATATGGGTTCTAATCCCTCTTTTGTTACTTTAATCTTATTTTAGAAGCTATTTCAGATTGTTGTAATATCTGTAGATCTTGTGGTGCTAATTCTACTACCTGTTATGTCTGTTGACTCTTCCTCATATGATTCATTGCCTTAGGTACTTCATAATTTGTTTTTTATTGTGAGGTTATGTTCAGGAGGAACTACTGCAGCCCCCAGATGGGACATCCCTGCACTGTGTGGTCTAAAGTATCATTTACATTCAGTGTCATTCTTGCTTCTGCCACAGCTTCAAAGATTTTCTCTGGTTTTGACCTAATTAATAACCCCTTAATTTGGGATTCTCATTATGAATCAGGTAATGTAATTTCAAACACAACACTTTAGGTTTGGATTGATCCTCCAAAGCTTATTGATACTTCCCTGAGCTAGTGAATGGAGCCTTTCTAGATTTTCTTTGCACAGAAGGAATAGCCATTTGAGGCTCTGGATTTTATTCAAGAGTCTAGTCTCAGCTGCCCACCCTTTGCAGGCAATATCTTCTTTTCCCTACGGGAGTTAAAAGCCCACCCCCCAAGTGCCGTGGCCTGAGTCCTGTTCCAGGGCACTCCTGGACCCACCCCACAGCCTCAGTCCCTTTATCACTGAGCTCCCTCTTTGTTTCTGTGCCCTGGTAATTTCCCTTTGAGTCCATCATTGAAAACAGCAAACAGAATCTGCACGTATTTGGTGAGTTCCTACCATTTGACAAACACTATACTGGCCTCTGGGATGTGGTCACTGTCCTGAACCAGCTCTGCATTTGGCCAGAGACAAGCATGTCAGCAAAAATGGTGCAATGTGGTACACAGTGGAGCCCCAGTGGAGGGATGAGGCTCACCCAGGTCGATTTTGTAAAATATGATTGATTGGCATAAAGAAGCCTTCCCGTGGGAAATTCAAGGGCAATTAAACAATCAAAGTACACATCACAGTCTCTATGACATTAAATGTTACAAGTGATTATTGCTCCAACTTGTTCCTGCCATTCAGAATGACGGTCCTCAGCTAATTAAAAAGCCAAAGTAGATGCTCCTTTAGGTAAATACACAAAAGTACATCTTTTTTTTTTTTTGAGACGGAGTTTCCCTCTTGTTACCCAGGCTGGAGTGCAATGGTGCTATCTCAGCTCACCGCAACCTCCGCCTCCTGGGTTCAGGCAATTCTCCTGCCTCAGCCTCCTGAGTAGCTGGGATTACAGGCACGCGCCACCATGCCCAGCTAATTTTTTGTATTTTTAGTAGAGACGGGGTTTCACCATGTTGACCAGGATGGTCTCGATCTCTTGACCTCGTGATCCACCCGCCTCAGCCTCCCAGAGTGCTGGAATTACAGGCTTGAGCCACCGCGCCTGGCCCACAAAAGTACATCTTTATATGAAACACGTAACCACCATATTTTCCAAGCAAGATTTTAATACGAATTTTGTTTTTCTAATACTAAAAGTTTGCTGCTCAGCTGCTCTGATATCTTTATAACTTTTCTGGATTTTTTTTTTCATTTTATTAACTTCACTTAATATGAGCTTCTACTTCTCTTCACGTATCTCATCTTACTGTTAAAATTGATACTAATGAAACTGTAAATGAAGTCTACTTTTATAATAAGTAAGTTAAATTATGAAGAATTAATTTTAGAGTGAAAAATTGAGATTTAACTTAATTTGAGAGACTACCAGTCATTTCCATTGCAAGTGGATCAAAACAGGGAGGAAAAAAGAAAGAAAAAGAGGAAAGGAAGAGAAGCTGGCTGATATTTTTGGTGGAGCTTTTTCTTTTTTATCCAAATAACATGTATGAACATTTTGTCTTTGTGAGGAGGATCTGCATTTACTGAATTAAGAACATTGGGATTCATCCCACGCTTTTCCTACCACACCCCACTGCTTATTGTCTTCACCACCAATTCTACGATAGGATTTTCCTATAATTATTATTATTTTTTTTTTGAGACAGATTCTCTATCTGTCATCAAGGCTGGAGTGCAGTGGTGCAATCTTGGCTCACTGCAACCTCCGCCTCCTAAGTTCAAGCAATTCTCCTCCCTCAGCCTCCCAAGTAGCTAAGATTATAGGCACCTGCCACCACATCGGCTAATTTTTGTATTTTTAGTAGAGATGAGGTTTCACCATGTTGGCCAGGCTGGTCTCGAACTCCTGACCTCATGATCCGCCCACCTCAGCCTCCCAAAGTGCTGGGATTGCAGGCATGAGCCACCGTGCCCAGCCAGGATTTTCCTATAAATTTACATTTCTTCTTTTATTACATCTCCCACTACACTTAGTGCCAGTCCCTTGTCTGTAAGTGGATGAATGTAATATCCACATCCAAGAGCATTTCTAGAAGGTACATGGTGAGCTCAATGTAAGTAAGAGCTGATCATGGGTTTCAGTGAGATCATCAAGTAAGAAAGGAAACAGATGTGGCTGAAATGATGCCAGGAGTTGAACCAAAGATCAAAGCAAGTGACTCCCCACTCTGGGCTCACGGCAGGCCTTTTCTCATTTTCAGTTGAATAGTACCTTCCAAATGAAGGCCAAAATATTCTTTGAGATGTTATCATTTATAACATTTAATTGGGATGGTCTGAATTTTGATAAACATTTTTTCCACCAGGGCCTTTAATACTTAATCAAAAACAGAATAAACTGAAGCAAATGATCATATCAAGAGCCAAGCTGTAATTTTTCTACGAGGCTACAAACCGAATCAAGGGTCTCCTTTTTTCTTAATTAGATTCCTTCCATTTTAGGATCTTAGTCTTGTTTCTCCTCTCATCCCCATCGTTGGTTTCTTCTGTCCCCACCTCCACAGCTTGATCCTCCTCCTCCTCTTTCATCATTGTCATTGCAACTGTCACCTCTCTGTTCTCTTCTACTTTTGTGTCCTTGCCAGCAGCAATGCTGACCAATTTTTACACTTCAGAACAGGTTTGCTTACTTTGTCACTGCTTGGTGACAAAGAAAGATAGCCGGCTGTCTCCCTGACCTCAAGAACAATGCATTTGGCACAAGTTTTAAAACAATTGTGAGGGGGAATTTTGAGATGTGCATGGAAACTGCATGGGTGATGCATTTGAACCAAGTGCATCCTGAGTCTGCTGTGCCGAACCCCATGTCTGCCAAACCCCCAGGCGTCTAGTCAGTAGCTGCAAGTGCTGCTGATTTGCCATTTTGCCTGGCATGTGACATGAGCAGAAAAAGAATTCCTACATATCTGCCCAGATCTGTTTCAGTAAATGACTAGCCTATGAGCAGAACACAACATATTCTTATTAGACTGAGTATTTGGCACGATTGTCACCATGTAGTTTTCTAAAACTTCAAAGACAGTAATTTGTTTTAATTTTGTAATTTCAAAAATTTGTGTAATAGCTACATACAATTTTACCTAATTGACAGTGATATGCAATCTTAGCTAGATGTACATTTTCTCCTGAAGTAATAAACTTTTTAAAAATTTCCTGCTTTAAACATTTTCATTATCATATCTATTAATAATTTCTGCATACAGAAATTATCACAATTTCACAAACATAAAAGCATTGATTTTAATAATTTTCTCTTAAAGGAACTAATTGTAGTCAACCTGGATGCGAATACATAAATGTTGTCTTAATTTGAGAGAATCAGACCAAATGCCATCATGTAATGGAATCTGAGCCAGATGAGCATGACATTCCATTTGAAACTTGGCTCTTCATAGTTTATTATAGGTTGGTATAAAAGTAATTGCAGGTTTTGCCATTAAATGTAATGGCAAAAAAAAAAAAAGCTTCTATGGAACACAAATTGATTGTGTTTTGTCGTATTAATATTAGAAGTAGCATGCATCAAACAATAATGATAACCATTTGCAGGTGGATGTTCTCTGGCTACCTGACCCTCTAAGATGCTGCATGTTCAGAACATTAGGGGACATGTTACTTCATGACACATTTACTGCCACCACCACCCCCTATCCAAACCTGCTCTTGAGTAGAAGCAGAAAGTGCAGATCTGATTATCTGTTGCCAGTGATCAGATGCCCTGCAGAGCTGGGCCGAGGGCGCCCCCTGCCGGCAGCCAGCAGTCCGGCTCTGGGCACTCTGCGGCTGAGGGCAGCACTGGCTCAAGCTCCCTGGCAGGTACTCAGAGAAATGAGAGGAGGGTCCAGGAAAATCAGCCCAAGGAGTGAGCCCAGAACCTGGTCCTGTGTCTCCCTCGGGGGTGTGCGCTGTGTGCAAATATTCTTCACCTTTTCCTATCAGGAGCTGGAAGGAAGAAAACGAAACAAAACTCCATGGTGGAAAGGAGTAGAGAGGAGGAAATTTTGTTGTTGTTGTTTACATAGATATAAAGAATTTATATTTTAGTCATTAAAATGTTTCTAAGAAATATTGTGTTTTCTCCATTGAAATAACAGGAAGAACTTCTCCTACAGAACACAGATTTGTCTGTTTTGTGATATTAATGTGATTAGAAGTAGCATGCATTAAACAATAACAACCATTCACAGGCGGATGTCCGCTTGGAAGTTCTGTTGCACACACCTTCTCTAACTCATTTAAACTTCTGAAAACAGAGGAGGCAGGTACTGTTATTATCCCCATTTGAGAGAGGAAGAAACTGAGACCCCATTTCAGAGAGGATCATTAACTTGCTGCCAATTTCGCAGCAGTGGAGCTTTGAAGCTAGGCCACTGGCTGATTCTTTACCTTCTAAACTCTCCTTCTGTGTTTAGACTCTCGTTCAACTGTTGTATCAACATTGAACATATAGCAATGCTTATGGCAAGAATATTTTTAGTAATAACACAGAAAGAAGATGTGAAAGACGTAGAGAAGTAAAAGGACAGCCTATTAGTGCTGTTCAGGAATATTTTTTATTTGAATTCGAATTTCACGGATGTCACACCAGCTTTGTTTGCCAATAGATTAACTAGGTAGTACTGATCAAAGGGTATAATTTATTTTATTCCTTCTTCTGAATTTATTGAAATCACCACTTTTTTTTTTTATTTCCAAGACACATAGCCTTGGGACCACAGTCCCTTTGGCGTAAAGGTAAAAATGTTAACCCCTGGAAGACTCTTATGTCCTGCTTGTCATGTCAGATGACATATGCAAATTATGCCCACACAGCATCTGCATAGGCAGAGTTGATGTCACCCACACCTCAGTGGAGCTCTGTGCTACCACTGCACACTCACACCTGGAAGATGGTGAGAATCCCAGCAGTGCCTCCCTGGAACAGTGGCCCTCAGGATGGGTGAGCTCATGTGCCGAGACCCCATGGTGAATGGGGAGCAAATGCTGGCTGTCATCCCCTAAAGACCTCAATTCCTTCTTGTATCAGTAAGGCTTCCCCAACTCCCATACGCATAGCAGCATTATACAGAACAGCCAAGAGGCGAAGCAACTCAGTGTACATTTTACCAATGGATTTTTTTAAAAAAACTGTAGATACATACAATGGAATTTTATTCAAGCTTTAAAAAGAAGGAAATCTTGGCATAATGCTACAACATGATGATCCTTGAGGACATTATGCTGAGAGAAATCTGCCAGTCACCAAAGAACTATTAGATTGTTTCACTTACATGAGGTCTTAGAGCAGTCAGAATCATAGAAATAGGAGGGGGAATGGTGGTTGCCAGGGGCTGGGAGGAGGGAGAAACCGGGAGTTGATTTCCCATGGGCATAGGGTTTCGGTTTGGTAAGATTGAAAACCCTAGAGATGGTACACGACAGTGTGAATATGGCTGTCACTACTGAACTGTACACTTGAAAATGGTTTAAAGGCATATTTTATATTATGGGTTTCTTAACGCTGTTAAAAATTGTTTGGAGGGAAAAAAGGAGCTTCTCTGTGTGGGAGAAAACCCCCACAAGAGCAGATGAGATCAAACAAGCCATCATGCCTCATGCCTGAGACTTTCAGATACCATATTTGCAAGTTCAGGCACTAAGCTAAGTCTGTGACCTGCGCTGCTTTCTTGTGATCTGCTAATGTAGCATTAAAAGGGTCGGGAGATGTGTTGGTCTCTTTCCACATAATCAGCTGAACTTACGGTAACTTTCATCGTAGCTGTGATCAGAGACCCCACACATCCCCCAGGGTGATTTCATTAACTGACAGTTTTCCTTTGAGAAAAGAATCACTTAAAAACATAACTTTAGGTCTGTTTTAAAAGACATACAAGCACATCCCACCTTTGTCGTAGACACTTAACTTGTTCTCAATTGGTAGCAATGATGCCAACATAATTTTAATGAGGTTCGTGACTTGGTATGGGTCCCCAGGGGAGGGCAGACGACATGTTTAGTCTATGAACAATGTTGGTGCTTCTTGTGGTCTTAAACGTCGTCATCAAGAAACTGCAGAGAAATCATAAACTAGCAATGCTTTTCTTTTTCTTTCTCCCTTCTAGCAATGCAGCAAAAAAGCTTCTCCCCCGCTCATGTGGCTTTTGAAGTCTTCCGGCATCATTGCCAACCGCCCCTGGCCACGGATTTCTCTGACGATCGTCACCACGGCCATCATACTAACCATGGCCGTGTTCAACATGGTAAGCCCCGGGGTGAATCAGTGCTCATGCCACGCAGGGCGTTCTTCCCTTCTGGGACCTGTCCTGTGGAATTTTGGAAACTTGCTTTTAGCTCCAATGCGGCCCGTTAAAGGTAGCATCTCAGGGCAACAGCAGTCATTTCTCTAAGGAAAGGGATGCTTTCACGGAGCCACCTTGAGACACTGGGCGAGTCCTTGGAGCAGCTCCGCACTTCCTTGCTCATGGCGGCTCCTCAACAGGCTACAGAAATGACTGCAATGTCTGAAGCATAGTCATAAACTAAGGGGGGTGCAGTGTCCTGCCCTGGAGTGTAAAAGACCTGATCGCGGGGCTCCTCTCTCACCAGCTACAAGACTAGAAAGATGTTTTCATTGAACTCTGCAGGCTCCATTTGCACTTCTTTGCAAGTGAGAACCAAGACTTCTCTACCAAGGGGCTTCTAAGGATTCAGTGAGCCAATGTTCGCAGCACACTGCGGACAGTGCTGGCCATTTTGTAACTATTGAACCAATGGCCGCTTACTATGTCAGTCTCATCACTGCTGGTGATCTCCCCCAGAACGGATACCTGGCTGGTCAGGGTGCTTTGAGACGTGTCCTTACTGTTCTCCCGTCAGCAGCAGCAGCCGAAGGAACTCTGATGTTTCCTGTAGTGGACGCTTCACTGACTGTGGGACACGCCAAGTGTTAGGAGCTGCAGTCCTTGCCTTCCAGGGGCCTAAAGCCAGGTTGTGGTGACAGGCTGTATATGATTTCATAATAATAACATGTTTTTTTAAAGTAGAAAGCATTCGTGTAGCAAAATGTAATATTGATTGAATATAAAGATGTACCTGGTACGTGCTGGGTGCTCAGACCCCAAAGACAGTTCTCTGCCTTCCAGGAGTGGGAGTAGAAGTGGGAGACAGACAGCTGGGTAACACCATCATCAAGTCATCCTGAAACGAGGAGGCGAAGACAGCAACAGGGGCGTGAGGGGAAGGGAGAGCAGGGTCGGCTAGTTGGAGTCCTAGAGGGCGGAGAGGAGGAGTCTGCCACGTGGACCCAGAGGAAGTGAGGGGCAAGGGCAGGTGGGTAGAAGGTCCTGAGAAGGAGGGACATTTGCATCTGGGACAAGAGAGACAGTCATACTAAGAAGGATTGAAAACAAAGCTGAAGACGTGGATAAGGACCTCGAATGTTTCATGGGGCCAGTCCTCCAGGTCACGCGGGAGATACTACAGTTCCTCTCAGACACCTGCAGATTCAGGTGACGGTGATGTCACCTGGACCCCAGATGGTCCAAGCCCCAGCGGCAGGGGTGGGATGGCCTCTCCATCTGCTTTGCCTTGCCTAGAATTGATCTTAGGGACACCTGCGAAGGGGCCTTCAGAGAGCAGCTGTGGCTTGTCCTCCCTGTCTGTCTAGAAATGGGTGTGTGCCATTCCCGCAAATTTTCTTGTGTCATAAGTTTGGGGACAAGTATGCCTGCAGCCCGACCTCACCTGCCTGTGTGCCCCAGCTCACTCTCAGGAGATCCCCAAGAAAGGACATGAGGGCAGTTCTGATGTGGGTCTCCGCAGGCGTGTGGACCGCTGAAAACGGACACCACAGTCACCTCCTCCAGCCACCAGCTCAGCCTCCATGGCAGCTAGTTAAACAGCTGCATCTGTTGCTGGGGAAGGAAGTGCTCAGCAGGCACATCCCCCAGGACACAGCCTCCCTGGGCTAACGCAGGCCCTTGGCTCGCAGTCCCCTGTGGAGAGGTCCAGATGGGCCAGGTCCAGCGCTGGAAGCCCTCCTCCTGCCCTTCTTGTAAGATGAGAGAGTGGCACAAAGCAGGTCTCCCTTCTTCCTGGACGTTTGTATCATCTGAGGCTCATTTTCGGCTGCGGGGATCATGGGGCCTCCCTCTGGGGGAGGAGGCCTCCTCTTGTAGGTCTCAGTCGTGCCTAGATGGTGACCTCATTACTTCCAATTAGGGCTTAATCCAGAGTGAATGGAAAAGAGCTGAGGAGGGAAAATACGCCAAGTCTAGACAACAAGCAATTCCCTGGGGTACCACCGGGCTCCAGAAGGATGGAAGTGCCAGGGCTCAGCTGGAGACCTGCTGTGTTAGTCCACCTGAAGCACCTGTTCACGGGAGCCAGACTGGCCAGCCAGAGGCATTCTGTCTGAAGAACAGGGTTGGGGGTGACGGTGGGGAGCGGTGTTTTTGCTGTGGTCCCAGAGCTGTCTTCGGGGAACAGCCTCAGGGTGGGGAGCTCAAGATGAGAGATTTAAGATGGACAGGAGAGATTTTCCTGAAAGAGCCTTTCTGCAGAAACACCACGAGCCCCAAGAATGCCCCAGCTCTCTGCATAGGCAATTTCCTGGGTACTGCAAGGATGTGAAGAAATCACAGGGGAGGAACCTGGACAGAGAGGCAGGCAAGTGGCATTGGGCCGAGACTCCAGAAGCGTCATGAGTGTATGAGTGTGTTTGTTTGTTTATTTATTTATTTATTTATTTATTTTTTGGAGGTGGAGTTTCACTCTGTCACCAGGCTGGAGTGCAGTGGCGCAATCCCGGCTCAACTGCAACCTCTGCCTCCCAGGTTTAAGCGATTCTCCTGCCTTAGCTTCCCAAGTAGCTGGGACTACAGGTGCAGGTCACCACGACCAGCTAATTTTTGTATATTTTTTTTTAGTGGAGACAGGGTTTCACCATATTGGCTAGGATGGTCTCTGTCTCTTGACCTTATGATCTGCCTGCCTCAGCCTCCCAAAGTGCTGGGATTACAAGCGTGAGCCACCGTGCCCAGCCGAGTGTGTTTTCTAAAATGGGTTCTTCGGGCTTAATTTTGTAACCTGGGCATTAGTCCTCCCCTGCTCCAAGATCCAGCTCTCTGGGTGAGCACACTGCCAAGCACCAGGTGGAGTCTGACAGATGAAAGCGGCGAGAGAGACGAGTCAGAAGTCAGCTCCATAGCCAAGGGGCAGAGGATGAAAGCGCACTTGAAGGCAGCAGGGCGCCTGGGGTCCCAAGATCTCAGAAACCTCCAGTGACTGACACGTGCCCGGATCATTAAGCCTCCTCCTGGCTCCTCAGGAGTGTATTCACCGTGCATGCAAGCAAATTGAGCACACTTCCTGAGAGTTGACCTTCACTGGCCAGTAGCAGCTCTTACCAGTTAGGGGATGATACCTTTAACATCATATACACACACGTCGGAGTGAGATCATTTTTTCTCTCTCTCTTATACATAAATTTCAGTTGTAGAACATGATATTTTGATATACATATAAATAGTGAAATGATTACTACCAGCAAGCTATTTAACAAATCTGTCACCTTCCCCAGTAACCTCCTGTGTGTGTGATTAATGCACCCAAATGTACTCCCTTAGCAAATCTTCAATACAACAGAATAGTATTAACCACCGTCCTCCAGCTGTGTATTAGAGATCTAGATGCATTCATCCACAGGACTGCCACTTCGTACCCTTTGACCTGCATCTCCCCATTTCCTGCCCTCCCCACACCTGGGAACCACCATTTTACTCTGTTTCTGTATATTCAACCTTGTTTTATTCCACGTATAAGTGAATCACACAGTATTCATCTTTCTGTGCCTGGCTTGTTTCACTTAGCCTAATATCCTGCTCCATCTATGCCATTGGAAATGACAAGGTTTCCTTCTTTTTAAAGCTGAGTAACATTCCAGTGTGTGTGTGTGTGTGTGTCAAAATTTCTTTATCCAATCATCCATCAACAGACACATTGTTTCTATATCTTGGCTGTTATGAATAATGCTGGAATGAACGTTGAGGAAATCTGTCTTTGTTTTTTCACATGCCCTAGGAAAGTGCCTTCCATTCATTAGTTATTAAATGAAAGAATGGGTGAATGAATAGGGAAGTATACAGCCCTTTAAATAAAAAAATTTCTTTTTGTAAAATCTAGTTTGAGCTTGTAAAGCCAGGATGTATCACCTAATTCGTAAAGACAGTGTAACTGAGAAACAAATATGGTTTGGAAGCCAGCTCTATTTTGTGTAGCATAATTAGTCATGATTGACAGACAGTGCAGCCAGTGTCTATAAAAGTTTGACAAGCTGATCATTTAGGAGGAAACATTCTTTCCACAGTAGCCGTGATCCTTTAGAGAGAGGACAACTGCCTTTAGTAACAGATATGTGTCTTTCGATGTTGTTTTTCTTCCTCTACAGAAGACATATTAAAAGTATGATGGATGACCCTTGAGATGTATTTCTTCTCAAAGACCATTCATCACACTTTGTAATACTTTTAATGTGTCTTCTGCATCCACATACCAAGCTGCCTTCTGTAGCAGTAGAGGCAGGAAAGAAGCTAAATTACCTTTTCCCCACTTTTCCTGTCTGTCGATGCAGGGGGAGAAGAGATCAGAACTGCTCAAAAATTCCTCCAAGAGTGCAGGAAAGCCCCGTTTGTATTGATACCTGGTGCCGTGAACTTAGCGGTTCTATTCCATGCAGGTGCTCCGCTTGTACTTAGGTCAAGGAAAAATCATAAAACTGTAGGAAGCCAAAGTTAGGTACAGAAAGGAAATAATATGACCTGGCTGTAGAGCCTTTCTTATAATGTCTTATTAATCACCGAAGAGGCAGGGCTTGTCCATGGGACTGTGCCTCTGGCCACACCTGAGGATCTGCAGATGCCTCGGGCTCCTGAGCTCTGACTGAGTGAGGCAGAGGCAGTGCCCCCGTCACACTCCTCACCAGGTGGTGCTGAAGCCGCAGGCACACTGCTGAAGCAGGCAGGCTGGTTAGAGCACAGCACCTGTGCAGGGCGGTGCAAGGGAAGTGGCTCCTGTCGCTCACGTCAGGAAGACGACACCTTCTGCCAAGGATGCCAGTGAAACCCAGTCTCTACTTACGTGCAGTTCAACAGTCCCAGGATTGTTTCTGTCTCTTTTTACCCAGCCCCCTTCAACCTGTCCATCCTGGGGCAGTTTCTATTTAAAGCAGGATAGCTTTCGATGCTTTTCTCAGTATTTTTTTTGTTCTCAACATGTATTCCAGGCTGATGGAGCCCCATTCCCAAGTAGTATTTCCGTTTCTTAGCAGTTGTTAACCCAGTGAGAGGAATCCAGGCATCGGACTCCCATTTCAGCAACAATACCAGTTTTTGTGTTGGCGGAGGTTGGGGGCTGTGGGAGCACATATGCTTCAAGTCACTGGGAAGAACATTTCATTAGCTCTCAGAAAACTTCATGTTTTTAAAGTCATAGCCTCATTCATGTCGTTATGTAAAGCCCCTGATACTTTTTTTTTTTTTTTTGAGATAGAGTCTTGCTCTGTCATCCAGGCTGGAGTCCAGTGGCACGATCTTGGCTCACTGCAACCTCTGCCTCCTGAGTTAAAGCAATTCTCTGCCTCAGCCTCCCGAGTAACTGGGATTACAGGCACCAGCCACTATGTCTGGCTAATTTTTGTATTTTTAGTAGAGACGGGGTTTCACCATGTTGGCCAGGCTGGTCTTGAACTCCTGACCTTGTGATCCACCTGCCTCAGCCTCCCAAAGTGCTGGGATTACAAGCGTGAGCCACTGCGCCCGGCCGTCCCTGTGATTTTTTAAGTTTTCCTTTTGAGACAGAGGAAGAGTGCTTTCATTTTGTTTGTTTTTCTGTGTTTCTAATGTATGTTTTTAAAATCATGTAAAATATAAATAACATAAAGTATCTTACTGAACAATTTTTAAACATACAGTTCAGTAACATTAAATACATTTGCAATGTGGTGCAGCCATCACCACCCTCTATCTCCAGAGCATTTTTCATTTTCCCAAACAGCAACTCTGTCCCCATGAAACACTCACTCCCCATCCTACCTCCCCCAGCCCCAGGTCACCATCGTGCTGCTTCCTGTTTCTATGAATTTGCCTGTTCTAGGGACCTCATGTGAGTGAGTCACATGGTATCTGCCCCTCTGTGTCTGCCTCCTTGCCCCTTGCATCGTGCCCTCAGGTACTCCTTTTCTTCTGGATGCCCCAGTCCCTCTGCAGCAATGAGCTTCAGTTTGCCCTGCGTTTTTCCAGCCAGTGGCAAGCAGTCCTTATTAACTGCTTCTCTGTCATCACCTGCCATGACTCTATATTTCAAAGGGGAGAGATGCGTTAGGAGTAACGTGGGATGGCTTGAGGCTGCCCTGACCTGCCTCTGCCATTGACTGCGTGGATGGGCTGGTTCATCTGAGGGCTCTATGTCAATTTCCAGTCATTGATATTTATTCCCAGCCTGCATTTTAATGATCCTCACAAGAGCCAGGGTCAATGGGAACAGTGTGTTCAGAGGACTGGTTTTAAGTCTCATTACTCATTGATATTGAAAGCCAAAACGTCCAAATCAGTTTTATTTTCAGTGAATTTTGCAATTTTACCGGGATAACTTATACATTTGACGTTTATCCATGTGATACAAGCACCTCAATAAAAAGTGGAGAAACACAATTAGTTGTCCGTGTTTGTTTTATACATAGTGTTTTTTCCATCTTAGTCTCCAGCTGGCTGTTGAGAATCATGTCTGAGCGGCCGAATGTGCTCCCATTTTATTCCTGACATTTTGAGAATGACGTCACTTGATTCCTTGCAGCATTTTGCAATTTCTTCTGAGAAATTTCCAAGAAATGTATTCTAAGTAAAGCATATATAAATCTGTGAGCCACCCAGACAAGGAGTTAGCCATAGTTAACTAGTAGGCTAGTCACGTAGACTAGACTACTAGTCTAATTCCAACCAAACACAATGATGTCATCAGGGATAAAACAATAATACTAAAGCACCTGTTTACAGTTTAATGTGAATAGGAAAATATAATTCTGATATGTTTTTAATTGCCTGAGAAATGTAAAATTTGCAAGCAAACTAAAAATATGCAGTGTTCATTAGCATTTTATTTAGGGCGTATTGTTCAGAATGATGACAACATTGTCCCAATTATGACAAAGGATGTGAAAATTAAATTAGGTTCAGAGAAGCGCTTCCTAAATCATTATGATGCTAAAAATATTTTCAGTGGAGAAAGTTGGGGCAGCTTTACCTGGAAGGAAGGTGGACAAGGGATTAATAACTCTCTTGAGTATTTAACTGGCTATAATTAGGGAATGACATGAGTTTGTTATTTGAAAATGCAAAGAAGTCAGAGGAAGGGAGGTTGATTCAAAATTGTAATATGATTTTAGACAGAATGAAGAGTCTTGAATTTACAGGTAGTTAATAAATACTAGAAAGACAGCAGAAGTGAGATAGGAATCGTGGTGTATGGTGATTGGAGTTTTCTGTTCTTCAAGTTCAACCATCATATTTATTGCAAAACCTCCTCGCAAGACACACTTTTTCACAAAGTAAACTACTCATTCATTGTATGTCAACAATGTAATACTTGATTTTACCTAAGTTTTTGCCTATATGGTGACATAATCAAGAAGTTTTTAAAAATATTTTAAGGTCCTTGGCACTTTAGACTAGTAATGCACCAGGCTAAACAACCTCCTTTTGTTAGCCAGTTCTTGATTTCTTAAAATATTTAAATCAATTGAATTTCTGGTCTATCAAATCTTAATCTAAATTTGTACTTTTTTGGAGCTTGTTGTTTGCCAAGCAATTACTTCATTATTTTTTTTTCATTCCCTGATATAATTTTTTCCAAAATATTAGCACACTTGTAGTTCAGCCAGGGATGTGACAATTTTTACAAATTCTTTCATCATACATATAGAAATTACTCATTTCTTTGATTCTTAAATCAGCATTTTGCCTAATTTAATCACATGATATAATGGGCAGAAATACCATATCTAGTATTTCTATAGATGATGAGAAGAATGTTCCCAATAATAGGTTAAATAAATGCCTTCTTATCTGTCCAAATAAAGTAGCTTAGGTATTTGACAAGAACTATGCAATCCAGAGAAATAACTCGATAGAAATGAACAAAAGCAACCATAGAAACTATAAGGGAAGTTTTATTTTTTAAACCTTGAATGTGTGTGGTTAACCCTATGCAGAAAACAAAAGCTGTTTAATAGATTTATGAATGAAATTAATTTATTTCAGTAAAAGGAACTGGTTCAAGTCACGGTTCTCTGGTTTGTGTTTCCAGAACATGCCTCTGACCCTTTGCCACATGACTGAAAAGTGGCTGATCCTTGGGTATTTAGTCTGTGTGCAGCTTCTGTAGGACAGAGAATGGGGGGGGCGGGAGAGAGAGAGAGAGATACACATCTCTCCTGCCTTGCTAACAGGTTGATACTGTCCTTCTGATGCTTATATTATGTAAGACCATTACATAAGAGCTAATTATTTTCTCAGCATTACCTTTTGTTTCTTTAACGTCCCCTTTCCAGCAGTCCTGAGAACATTCATCCTTTTAAATTTTTCACCCCTTATGATCTGAGTTGTTAAGCACTCACAAATAATAGATATAAATGTAGAGGCTGGTGATTGCATTTTGCCCACAAAATTAATTTTCATTCTAAAAATCAATAATTCATAGAACTATATTGACTCATTAAATGTTTGAGCCGAGATGGAAAAGATACTGGAGGAAGAAAACACATTCTGAAGACTCCAATTTGATGGTAGAGAAGTGAATGTATGCATAGTGATATCAGCTTCAAAGGTGATATTGGTTTCAAATGTCATTCTAACCATGCTCTCTGCCAAGGGCTTTGTGTACTTTTATTGTTTGAGAGAGGTGCCTCCAATTTCTTTAATGTGATTTTGAAGTTCTGGAATTCTTTGTGGAATGTATAGAACAATAAATTGTTCATTACTTATTGAATAGAAATTCCCAAATCCGCATGAACGATCCTGTTTACTGTGCATAAGGAGCACAGAATTCATAAAGTTAGCAGCCACCTGCTAGTTATCTCATCTAATTTGCGCTACTAATTCATTTAAAAAAATACCTTCTCTTTGCAGTTTTTCCTGAGTGACTCCGAGGAAACAATCCCTCCAACTGCCAATACATCAAACACAAGTTTTTCAGCGTTAAATAATCAGGCAGCGATTCTGCGTGCACAAAATTTATTTTTCCTCCCGGTAAGAACATTGCAATGATGACTGCTTTGGTGGCTCTCCTGTATGCTAGTAGTCTGTATAACATATATTCTTTAGTCTTAGATCTGTTCTAGAGTTTGCATTTCCTCTCTGATATCAATCCCTGAGTAGTTCTGAATTTACAAGTGCCAGCCTCTGCTACAAGTCCAGGCCCTTGGGGACTGGCGAAACTCACATTTGCAAACTTACAATGTTATTTTCACGCTTTCACCAGTAATGATTGCCTTATTCTCTTAACCACTGCAACATTTCTAGCATATATCTTACCATATGGCATTCAATTATACATCACCATGTTTCTGGGTTTTTTACTTAGAGATGTTGCTAATTGTTCCAGTGAATTAATATTATCCCCCTTAAAGCTGTGATAAAACTGCCCACACCTCGTTTTCCTCCCTCTTCTTTGGCAACATACGCTGCCCAGTGATTCTATTCCTTAGTAATTCTTGCTAACGGACTCATCTTCACCAGTGTCCCAAAGGACCTAGGTTGAAATTTCAAAACTTATTAACGCATTAATCTTTTAAGGGGAGAGTTCAGTCAGTTATTTACTGCTTAACAACTTTGTTCTTCCACAAATCGTTTGTGGGGAAAAAAAAAAAAAGTTTTTATGCTTTCCTTTTCACTTTCTGAATAATTATCTAAAAGTAGTGCAGATTATGCTCATTTCGTTTCCATCTCAAATAACTGGTTTTGAGAATACTAAGTGAACTATTTTGGAGACTCAAATTGGTAATTCAATATGTATGCTTTCAAAATACCAAAAATTTTAACTCCAGTAGCTATGGCAATAAAGTGGATTGATTTTCTTATTTCTCCTTCTCTGATTTGCTTCCTTGATATTTTGCTCTGGTCTTTTTTCCCTTCCCATCATTTAATTTATTGGGAAGCTCACAGCTCCGTGCACAGAAAGAAATGGCTTCTGGTGTTCCTTCCTGGAGGCTTCTGAGGACTTGACTGGGTCAAGGGCAAGATGACCATGTTCTAAAAGCAGTGTCCCCATGGAGACATTGGGAAGAGGGGGTGGTATAGGTTCATCCCTTACCCAGGAGATCCTGTCCTTCAAATTAGGTATTATCATCAACTTCAATGAGGATTAGGCATTGACTTCTCTATTTAGTTATATGAAAAGTGAAAAGCTGGAGTCTTCCTGAGAGCTTATTGACTGTAATCTCACTGTGGGCCATTTGGAGCCCTCTGTTTTAGAGAAATATTTAAATTAACAGTGTGGCCTTCCTCCTTGAACCAATGGTGTTAGCATCCACATGATCCATAGGCTGGATGCTGGGGTTGGGGGAGAGAGTGCACCGACTGAGCAGTCCCCTTTCACATCCACGTAGCACTTTACATTTAAAATTTTAATGTGAAGATGCATTTTGAGAGGAAAAAAATGTATAGCTGGCAATATCTTTTTAAATCTCTCCTTCCACTATGTCTGAGATCACTTGGTATCATTAAAAGAATAAGGAAATCATTATGAATTTCATTTAGGTAAATCTGTATAATATCTTACTTGCAATCAAAGAAAATTATTAAAAACTCAAGGTGGGGAAAGGCAACATTTTTTCAACCTTAAAAGATTCTGAAAAAGCACAATCTACATGGCATGTAGTAAACGGACTACTGTCTTTCTCATCATGGTGCCTTGAAGATGCTGGCTGGTGTTGCCAAGGAAGCCCCAGGTATGCCTGGACTGGCTGTACAAAATGCATTATGAACTCATGGGTTTAGCAGTCCCCAAGGAGCCTGGAGATATCCTGGTTTCCTCCCTCATGGATCCCAGGGAACACTGGAAAAGCCATTTTGTGGGTGTGCACCAGACAGGCATCGTTTCTCTCAAACCCCATGTCATGTGATGTCTGAAGTTGACCAGCAAGTTGAGAAGCATGCCCAATTCACTGCTGATGGTGATATAAAGTGTTATAACTCTTCTAAGTGATCATTTCAATCGTTACCAAAAAAAGTACAAGACAGACGTACTTTTTACCCTGTAATACTAATTTTGGAAATTAATTTTAAAAGTGGAAAGGTTTACCAAAAACATGTTTGTACATGTGTTTATAAAATATCAATAACACAAAAGAAAGTGAAAGAAAGAAAACAGCCTAAAAATTTGAAAATGCATGGTGGTTATACTTAACCACCATGTAAGTTATAACAAAATTTATTTTAAGCACCATATAAGACATTGTAAAAAAAAAATGACATATAAATACATATTCATAATAAACTATTCATTGAAAAGAATTGTTTTAAAAAATTCTGAACAGTATAATCTTAACTTTCTAAAGTAATACTACCAATATTAAATAGCAAGAAAAAGGCTGGAAACACATATACAAATAATGAATAGTGGCCAAAGTGGATATTGGGGATTATCAGAGACCCTTATTTTTATATGGATTCTTTTGTATATTTCCCGATTTTTGACATTGGATGTATTATTTCTGTAGCAGGAAAACACAGTCCTTTTAAAATACCAAGATTAGCCATAAAGGCTCTTTGCCACATAAGCTGTTTATACCACAGCAGGCACTTGGTATGCATTATGTCATTTCATCCAAAGATGACCCTGGTGAAGTAGATCTTATTGGGACTCTCATTTTGCAGGTGAAGAAGCTTTAAGACCCAGAGACTTTAGTGTTTAAATAAATTACCCACGATAACTGTGGCTGTTACCTTACTGTCAAGTGCAAGTTGGTTTCAAAGATTATGTCAAAACTGGTAAACATTACTAGCAATCGGGTTACCAGTAAGTACAGTCCAATAGAAGTCAGTTCAGTATCCTATCGCCAGAACCACTGACCAGCCGGCGCCCTCCCTGGTCAGCTACGCTGTGGAGGCAGCACAGACTCCCAGCCTGGCTATCCTGTAGTATTCTCTCCCGCACATTCTTCGGGGTCAATTTGCAGGTTCCCAACCTACCTTTTCATGCCAGATTACCTCTTGCACAGCCTCCAAGCATTCTAGAAAGCCATTTAATAGAAATGGACTAAAAGTCTACTTCCCATGAACGTATATATTTGAGTAGATGTTCCTGAAATGTGGAAAAAAAAATTAAAGCCTCAGAATAATTTTTGAAATGTGAAATGTTAGTATAGTTTATAGATATTGACACATAGTTCAAAGGTTCAAACTGTGAGAACCTTTAAAATTTTACCTCGGGTCCCCACACACCAAAATAATCCACATACACCCATTGATACATACAGACACATGCTTCTAAGTGATTCCTTATTCTGCCCTCTCATTGATTAGGCTGAACTCGTTGATAGCTTTCATTATAACAGTGGTATTCAAGCATAATTTTAGAAACAGAGCTCTTTCAAAAACGAAAGCTGACCAAGAGCTTTATAGTAATAATAGCAAAATTTACACAGCTTCTCATGGACTAGGCTATTCTGAATTTGTGTTACTTAATCTTCATAAGAATTCTCCAAGGTGGGCATTACCATCATCTTTACTTTGAGTGACTTGTGGAAGACACAGGATTGTTTTGTTAAGCTCAGCTGCTTTGGGGGATCCAATGGGACAGAATTACTGAATAAGAGCCTTATCCCGACCAGTTCCTGGGGCAATTTCCTGGGTTTTAAGGAGCAGTTTTATAATACTCAAGACTATTGATTAAAGGCCTACTAGGTTATAAATAAGGGCTTCTCAAACTCTTTGTGAAGGCCCTTTCTTCATTTTGCTTTGTTTTGTTTTTGTAATTTCTAGTCTGTAACAGACTAATGCTTTTGAAAAATATAATGGCGAATTACTAGAAAAATGAACTAAAAAGACAGCCATATGAAATGCAAGCTCATGTTCTATTACATTCGTCAGAAACAAGCTTGCTCTGCCAAATTTCAATCCACATTGTGTGCCTGTTTCGCAGAACTCACTGCTGTACTTTGAGTCCTCTTTTTCTAAGCGACATAGAGCATTAGTGCACCTTGTATCAAAGGCCTCAGACCTGCCCTGAAGTAGGTACTCGGTAACTTATCTAAGGTGACATGGGCAGAACTCTCATAGAAATAAGGTGTCCTTTCACAGGGTATGCCACACCTCGCCTGCCTCTGAGATACTGCCTGTGCACGTGTTCACAGCTCTATTGATTCTATCATTTTACTACATTAACCCACATTGTCTCTTCTTTCCCTTTTTTTGTTCTCTGTTGTGGGAGAGCATGAGAGACAGAAGAGTGGAGGGCTGCCATCTGGCAATTGCAGCTGAGACACAGTGTTTGCAACACTCAGTATTCCTTAAAATGCTGCCACCTGAAATGAAGAGTGGCCTTCACATTCCCATGCAGAGGAAGACTTTCACCCGCTGAAGAGTGACCTAGTTGGTGTGTAATCCAGTGCCAGGTGTTGGTCTTCCTTTTGAAGCCACAATACCAGGTCGAAGTTCGTACTGGTGGAATTTCTATTCATTCCTCCTTGGCTTCCTCCACTCAAGCGTGCCTCTTACAAAGAGAAAGGCTGCCGTATGATCACTGCAAGCTCATATTTCCAACTTTTCTTTCTTCTACAAGAACAGGACTGTTGAGCTAATGTCAGTCGCCTTTCACATAGCTTAATGTAGATGGCTTTAGCTGGGGAAATCAAAGGAGGCGGCGGAATGACAAAAATAAGCAGTTCATACCTGGCTTACTCAGTATGGTGAAATTATAATTGAGTAGTTTAAAAGCTAGGCTATCTTTTAAAGACAAGGTTTAAAACACATCAATAAGGGGCCAGGTGGCTCATGCCTGTAATCCCAGCACTTTGGAAGGCCGAGGCTGACGGATCATGAGGTCTGGAGTTTGAGACCAGCCTGACCAACACAACATGGTAAAACCCCGTCTCTACTAAAAATACAAAAATTAACCAGGCGTGGTGATGGGCACCTGTAATCTCAGCTACTCAGGAGGCTGAGGCAAGAGAATTGCTTGAATCCAGGAGGCAGAGGTTGCAGTGAGCCAAGATTGCACCACTGCACTCCAGCCTGGGCGACAGACCAAGACTCCATATAAAAAAGAAAAAAAATCAGTAAGATCTGTGTTTTACTAAGAGTCTTAATTTTTTTTGAGCATTTTTTTCTGTTCTAGGAATGCCAAGATAGTAACACAACCCCTTGTTCACAGAAACCCCGTGATGTAGCAAATAAAGCGTTTTGAGGCTGGCACCTGTTTCACTGTAGGGAGAACCTCCTGGCGTGCAGGACTCTGGCTCCGTACATTACTCTTTTATCTCTGTTGTTTTCAATGACTTACAAGGATAATATGATTACCCTCATTTTACAGTGTCATGCAGACACTGTGATATAAGCAAGTTAGGTCACTGGCTGCAAGTAAGTGAGCTAATGCGTGAGTGAAGAGTTGAATTCAGAGCTATCCAAAGCCTACCTGAACCTGCCTACAGTGGTAAATGGTGAGGAAATGGCTCATCTGGGGGTGCCTGCCAGCAGCTTGCTCTGGCCTCAGATGGGAGGTATTACTAGTTCTGGCTCCCACTTGGTTCTTCCACTTTCTTCCGTTGCCTGTCCAACTCCCAGGGGATTCATGACTCACCCTGGTCAGGCTTTTAACTTAAATCCTTCTGTTTTAAATAGGCCCGCTGACACACAATTTCTCTTCTAATAAAATGTCTGGGCTTCCTTATGCTTTTAACAGAGTTATCTGGAATGATTTATATTCTCTTAATGAATGAAAGAACTGAAAGGCCAAAAGAGATTCTATTCACCTCAACATATATTTAAGGAATGTCTAGGAGGCCACACTGTTTTCATTTTCAAGAAATAAATGACATTGGTTTATAATGATGTGTCTTCCATGTAATTTTTTTTTTACAATTTTAGTTCTAAAAAGTATCTGGCAATATACATGCTTATTTTTATCTATCATGCAAGGTTGAGTCGGAAAGCTGTGGATGATTTTTTTATTTCTAAATTTAACATATCCAGGCATTTACCACTGGCTCAAAGACAATAAACAGAGCTCTGTTTTCACAGCCAGCTTATATGTTGACCACATGAGCTTGGCGGTGGCCCCGACTGTACTTGGGGTTGAGCATTTCTCAGAAGAGATACTAAGTATCTGTCTGTTGTCTTTTCCTGTTTCAGTACTTTATATACAGCTGCATTCTGGGACTCATATCCTGCTCCGTGTTCCTGCGGGTGAACTACGAGCTGAAGATGTTGATCATGATGGTGGCCTTGGTGGGCTACAACACCATCCTGCTCCACACCCACGCCCACGTCCTGGGTGACTACAGCCAGGTCTTGTTTGAGAGGTGAGCCGATGCCTCTTCCTTCTCTTTCTTTAGTTCTTTCTCGGCATGTGGATTGTGTGTGTGTTGAGTACATGCAAGTTAGCGACGTCATTGTCATTGATAAATCATTCTGATAGAAGTTCTTTGAAGTGATGCCTCAGAAAGATACGTATTTTTGTTATAGATTGTATCTGATTATGTATTCTCAAATACACATAGAAGATGCGAAGTGGTTCAGAGAGAAGAACTGTGTTATAACCTGAACTGTGTTGATAAAAGTAATCTAAGATTGTCCAGCTCAGAACTATTGACATTGTAGACTAAATAATTCTCTGCTGGGGTGGGGCGGGGGCAGGGAGCGCTGTCCTGTGCATGTTTAGGTAGAGTGTTTAGTGTTTAGGGACATCCCTGGCCTCTACCCACTGAATGCCAGTCACAATCCCCTCTGCCCCAAATCATGACAACCGAAAATGTCCCTAGAAATTGCCAGATGTCCTCAGGAAGACAAAATGGCCCTCAGTTCAAAGCAAAATATTGAAAAAGTAAGTAGTCATATTCACAAGTTATAGTGTTACATTTCTTACTAGAGATTTTCTAAAATACTCTTGTGCGGAAGGAGAACTATCAGCCCTGAACATTTTTTGTCCTATGAAGAACTTGACTTCCAAGAAAATATATGATTGCTCTAAGTCTTTTAACTGAAAGCCTAGATGCAGCATGAATGATTCTACCACGGGCAGTCACTCTGGTTTATGACGAGTTTCCTGTTATCGAATTACTTTTGTAGGCTTCTAATGAATATTTGTTTGAAAAAAATTGTTTTAATCATTATGATACTCTCCACATCACATCTCAAAAACAACAACAAAAAAAAAACATTTTATAACAAGTGTTAGGTTTGTTTCTGAACCCACCAGAAATAAACCAGATGTCAAAGTGTTTTCTAGGAGTGCTTTGCACTGTCCTCCATCTTATTTCTATATTTATTTTAAAATAATATAAATGCCCTAAATATTTGCATAGATTTATTACTCCAAAAAGTTGTTTTATATTGACAGTACATGGCCATCTATTTCTCCACTGGAGACCGGGGTTAGGAAGGGCAATCATCACACTGTGTAGCCATTTCTGACCAATAAGAACCTTTGCAAAAATACAAGTGCAGCCTGTTTTTTTCACCTAATCTAATTTTCATCATCCTCTACACAATGAAACTCTACTAATCTGTAACCAAGCTTAAGTCAGTGGAGTTGCCAAAATGCGTAATTATATTTATGATTCCTTAGCCAAGATAAGAGTGGAAGTTAATTTTCCAATAAATTCTCAAAATTGCCATCTAAACATGCTTTACTACTGCTCTGCTCTATCCAGAAAGCCTGTGTTGTACTCCTAAATAAATGTAGCACTATCGATTTTCACGCACAGCTGATGACGCTACTAAATTTCCCTTTATTAAATTTAAAGCGCCTAAATATGTTACATATCCAAAGCAAAAGACGAAATCAGATTAGCAGGTTTCTGATGTGGAGAGAATTGCTTCTGGGGACCTCAGTGAGACACCTCAGGAGACGTGCTCTCTGAGTAGAACCCTAGCAGCAGGAGAGTACTTATCAGGCTGAAGAAGAGGGGTGTTACTTTTAGATCACTTTCATTCTATTAAAGCTCTTTTGTGTCTGCTCTCTTGGCTTGCTTGAGAAGCCTCAGCGACTTGCCTTCACTTCCGTCATTAAAGCCAGCATCCTCTTCGGGGGCACACGCCTCTGTCCCACTTCCTAATTTTTAAAAAATTTTTGTGGATATATACTAGGTATACATACTTAACGGAGTACATGAGATGTTTTCATACAGGCTTGCAATGTGAAATAATCACATCATGGAGAATAAAATATCCATCCCCTCAAGCACTGATCCTTTGTGTTACAAATAATCCAATTACACTTTCTATTTATTTATTTGAGGCAGAATCTTGCTCTGTCACTCAGCCTGGAGTGCAATGGCACAATCTCGGCTCACTGCAACCTCTGCCTCCTGGGTTCAATAAATTATCCTGCCTCAGCCTCCCTAGTAGCCGGGATTACAGGCACCCACCATCATGCCCGGCTGCATTTTTTGCCCTCAGGAAGGCAAAATTGTCCTCAGTTCAAAGCAAAATATTGAAAAACTAAGTAGATTTGTTAAAAAAAAAAAAAAAAAAAAACTGTATTTTTAGTAGAGATGGGGTTTTGTCATGTTGCCCAGACTGGTCTCAAACTCCTGGCCTCAAGTGATCCACCCACCTCTGCTTCCCAACGTGCCAGGATTACAGACGCGAGTCTCAGTACCTGGCTTCTTAGTTTTGTTTGTTTGTTTGTTGTTTGTTTGTTGTTTATTTGTTTTAGAGACAGAGCATTCTCCATTGCTCAGGCTGGAGTGCAGTGGTGCGATCTCGGCTCACTGCAACTACTGCCTCCCAGGTTCAAGCGATTCTCCTGCCTCAGCATCCCGAGTAGCTGGGATTACAGGCACCCACCACCACTCCTGGCGAATTTTTGTATTTTTAGTAGCGACGTGGTTTCACCATGTTGGCCAGGCTGGTCTCAAATCCCTGACCCTCAGGTGATCAGCCTGCCTCAGACTTCCAAAGTGCTGTGATTACAGGTGTGAGCCACCATGCCCAGCCTTAGTTATTTTTAAATACACAATTAAGTTATTATCAACCAGAGTCACCTGTTGTGCTATCAAATAATATGTCTTACTCATTATTTTTTCCTACTTCCTAATTTTGATCAGAAGTTCTGAAACTTCTTGAACTGATCCCTGAACTGGCTGCACAATATTCTCAGAAGTGTCTTCTATGGAAAGATGAGTCTTACTGATGTAAAGTAATAGCAAAAAAGCGTAATGCCTCAAAACCAACGAATCTTCTATGATGCCCACTTAAAACTAACCCCACATGGGAGACTCTTACGAGTGGGAACTTAGAAGCCCCTGATTTCTTCAGCCTCATTGCCTGTTTTTTTGTTTGTTCATTTGTTTTTGTTTGTTTGTTTTTATTTTTGTTTTTGTTTTTGAGATGGAGTCTCGCTCTGCCACCCAGGCTGGAGTTCGGTGGTGCGATCTCGGATCACTGTAACCTCTGCCTCCATGGGTCAAGCAATTCTCTTATCTCAGCCTCCCGAGTAGCTGGGATAATAGGCACGTGCTACCATGCCCAGTTAATTTTTATATTTTTAGTAGAGACAGGATTTCACTGTGCTGGCCAGGCTGGTCTCAAACTCCTGACCTCATGATCCACCCCCCCATTCTTACTCCTGCTGTTCCTGCCTCGTTGTTACTCCTGCCTGTTTTACATAAGCCTGTGATTCATGGTAAAACCAATCAATGTCTGTGTTTTCTTTCTTTTTTCTGAGATCCAAGAGCTTTTCCCCATCCAATAATTGATATCAGTTTTCTCACCCTTTGCCTCATTTATTGATGCTGACACACCCTTCCCAATTGAAAGTAAGATGTTTTAGGGAAAAAAAAAAGCTGTGTAGTATGGTGCCTTGAGAGTGAACACCACTTAATCGCAAAGCCAGAGGTGCCCCTGAAGGTTGGAGCTGGCTCACAGGACAGCCAGACAGCACCGCCTTTTCTGATTGAGCCAGTCTGTGCCACTAAAGTCACAGCATTTGGTCCCATCCCTTTGGTGACCTATTTCTGGGCATCACATTCTTGCCCTTTCTTACTCCTGACCTTCTCTCTTCTGCCTCGGTCTTCTTTCTGGGACCCTTGCCTGGCTGTGGCAGGTCAATGTCCTTGCTGTCCACCCAGGCCCCTGGACCTGCTCCTCGTCGGCCGTGAGTGCTCTGATGAGACTGTGATGGTTAATGTTAGGTGTCAGCTTGACTGGACTGAAGGCTGCCTAGATGGCTGGTAAAGTATTGTTTCTGGGTGTGTCTGTGAGCATGTTGCCAGAGGAGACTGATATTTGAATCGGTGGACTGGGAGAGGAAGACCCACCCTCAAAGTGGTGGGCGCCACCCAGTCGGCTGCCAGCACCAGCAGAACAAAGCAGGCGAGAGAAGGCAGGCTAAGCTGGCTTGCTGGGTCTTCTGGTTTTCATATTTTTCCTGTGCTACGTGCTTCCTACCCTTGGACATCAAACTCTAGGTTCTTTGGCCTTTGGATTCTGGGACCTGTACAGCAGCATCTCCAGCGTTCTCAGTGCAGAAGGCGACACTGTTGGTTTCCCTGGTTTTGAGGTTTTTGGACTTGGACTGAGCTGCTCCCAGCATCTCTTTCCCTGCTTTGCAGATGGCCTGACATGGACCTTCGCCTTGTGATCCGGTGAGCCAACCCTCAGTAATAAACTCCCTTCTATAAATACATATATCCTATTGGTTCTTTCCCTCTGGAAAACTTCAGCTGATACATAGACCTCCCTCAAGCTTCTGGCTTTCACCCCTCGGTGCACCTGAAGACCGAGCAGCTCTTCTGTTCTGTTTCACCCTGGAAAGGTGGAAGGTGCTCATCCTGGTTGAAGTGGACATAGCCGCTGTTGCCAATTAGCCCCTTTTCTGTGATATACACATATGTGCTGAGTACTTTAACACACTCTCCTGAATCAAGCAGAAGAGAAGATCTGAACCAAATATCATGGCCTGTGACTGTGCCTGGCATCTAGTGCTCAACAAGCATCTGTTGAATGAATAAACAAAAGCGGGTTGTGCTCTTGAGCAATGGGAAGAGCCTGGTACTGGCTTCCTGAAGTCTCTCGCCTCACCCGCCTCCCTGAAGACAGAGCGTATCTCCAGATCGTGGGTGATATTGTCTGTTAGTATCCACATCAGGTTTTGTTTATATCTTATATGTCAAAGTAAAGTTCAGAGAGGGCATCTCTGTTGGAAGGCAGTGCCGGCCATCCTCCTCTCTACTTTGTCCTGTGTGTGACTTCATCATGACTCCTGTAGTGGAAACTTTGCAGAACCAACTTGACCTTGCTCATGGGCAAGCCAACAAGGTGGCACACACCAATAGAGTTGGCAGAGAAAAAAGGAGAGGTATGCACCAGAAAAAATTCATATCAATGAATAAGAAAATGATATTAAAGATATTCTTACACATTCAAGAACATGAAAAGTAGACTTTTTAGGAGGAAACAAAGATCACTCAGAGAGAGTGTGCCATTGAAAATCCATTAGGATGGAGGCCAGGAGTGTCCCGGTATCTAATGTGATCTGCTGGGGTGTGATTCTGATAAACCACCTCCTGCTGAAGGGAGCTCAGGAGTTTCTCGGATGTTTCCTATTCTTTGGTGCTCACAGCAGTCCTCCATAGTGTCTGTGAGTTGGGCAATAATGGTTGCAGTTCCTATCCATGACACTGTGTCCCAAAAGCCTTAGCCAGAGCTGCTGAGATACCAACTGCTCTTCAAGATGATGGTGATGTTAATAACAACTGATGTTGCTGGAAGCTGTTTTTGTCTTGAAAACGCTTATCCTTCCCGTGACAAAGGCTTGCTACCGAGTCTGCAAGAAGCTGTCAGATTTTTCCTGAGTTTCTTTTCTTGCAGAACTGAAAAGTCTCAAGGGATGGGTGTTATTTCACTTGGACCCAGCCTTATGTTAGCTCGCCTGACGGCTAGAAATGTACCTTTAATTCTAGAGAGGCATGCGACATGGAGAGCTTGAACAGAGCCACTAACTAACAAGGATCCCTGAAGACAAACTAGTTCTGTGCTGGAACTTTAGTCCAGTAAAATAAGTACTTTCAGAAAGCACATAAATATGGTGTTTAAGCAGCAGTGATAGCCAGTGCTTGGCATTATCCAGAAGCTCTAGATTGCAGCTGGCTGAAATGTCTGCAAAACTTTACCTTCCCAGCCTTAGCAACAGCTTCCTATCAGGAAGAGCACTGGAGATGCTCGGACTTGCACCGTCACTGAGATGCCTGAACTGGGCACCTTCCTTGTGGCATTTTTCTGCTTTCCCTGATTTTCCCGTGTCTCATGGAAATCCAAATGCCTGGAATTTGGGATATTGTGATGTATTTTGACAATGTACTAACTAGGGATTGACTGACGATGAACTGAAGGCAAGTCTCGAGGAAGAACAGGAAAACCCATCCCTCAAGGAAAGGTCAGAAAGAGCTGCAAGCCTCGCCCTGGGGCAGATGGTCTGTGGGTCTTCCCAAGCACCTGAAATTGTTTTCATGTCTTTTCTTTAAATGAAGACTATATTTCAAATTTGCGTTCTAAGCAAGTGGTACAGTCAAGTTAATATTGAAAGGATTTTCTATTCCTTTCAGATTTACCATCTCAGCTTCCCCCACTCTGCCTGTTTCCTGTTCCCTGTGCCATTTCAGAGAGCAAGCAGCACAGCACGCTTTCCCGAGCCTGACACCCACTAGCAGGGCAGCAGAGGAGGAAGCAATCCCAGCCGCCTAATTTTAACAACAAAGCGAGGCGTCCTAGGGCTATGCAGGGTCTAACAAGCTTCCCTCCCTTTTACAAAAGCAATCATCAGTGATCTACTTCTCTGTCTGACCTAAAACAGAAAATGTCCTGTGGTTTGGATCGTCTGCCGAAGGAAACTCGATATTTAGGCTCTTTTGTTTTGTTCTGTTTGATTTTAGAATGGGGGGAGGGATTCACAGGGCCTGTGTCGTAGATGGCATAGAATGTGCCACGCTGCCAGTCATCAGTTCTTCCACGTGATGCTAAAGCCACGCCCAGCCCAACCACGTCAGATCGCGCTGATGCAGCAGTGGCTTCTGACTTAAAATCACTCTTCTCCACAAAAGAAAACAACAACTACATTAATCAGGACACATGATTGTCTCCACAGCAAAGGGTCCCACTCCCATTGCAACCTCCACCCACGCATGCTTTTCCCACCTCTTCGGACCTGCCCCTGGCTCCGGAGCTCGATTCTAAGCAGGAGCCTTCTTTACTTTGTGGTTCTGCTGCAGCACTGGAATGTTCGGCTTGGCATTTAAGAACACCACTCTGAAAACGCGGGAGCCTTTGAGCCATCTGTCCCTGGATGATAATTGGGCCATCTTCGCCGCAAGTTCACGTGGGATTCTTGCGCATCTGTGTCCAACCAGGGGAGGAAAGAATGCCCAGAAACCCCTTAGGGAAGATGAGCCATTTCCAAGCCAACACAATCATTTGTCCACTCATTTATTCATTTTCATGACACACTTGCATGGAATGCTCTTGATACCAAGTATGGGAACCCTGGCTGAGCCGTTGACCTCACACTTTACCAGCCAGGAGGAAGGTACTGCCTTGGGGACTCCTGTTTGGAGGAGCCCAAAGATGTAATCCACAGGATCTTCACACGCTTCCGACTAACACAGCGGGAGAGGGCACCATGAAAGCAGACCTAGTATGTCTTAGCGCTTCCCTGCTGCTTCTCAAGCCAGAGCTGATGAAGATTTTCTGACAAGGAATGGGAGGACTTGGTTTGTCTTGCACATCTTAACCTCTGATTCGTTTTCTGGGGTGTTTTGTCTTGTTTTACGCAGGACAGTGCTGTCTTCTGGCCCTGCGATCGAGGTCCCAACCCCTTGCAGAGTGAGGTTCCGTGAGCACACTCATCCTTGTGGCATTAACAAGTTGGACAAGGCATTTGCTTTCTGCATTGTTTGACATTGACAATTCCTGAGGATTCAAGGATGTCTTGTGGACAAAGCCAGGCATTTCCTAACTTAATGGTGTAACCAGAGACAGGAGAGAAAGATAAAAGATAGATTAGCTGAAGACCATGAGGCTGTTGTGTGGGTAAAGGGAAGGAAGTCATTGTCTCCTTGTTAGCCTTGTCACGGCCCTCAGCGATCAGTGAACCGATTTTTTAATTTATCCCAATTAGTGACCTGAGAAGACATGACTTTACCTGAGCCAGCCACTGTTAACAACGCAACAGAAATTAGGTTCCCCCTTCAGGTACTTTTCTTCTTGAAAATATTCACCCACAGAAATGTAAAGTTTTTGCAGGTAAGATAATGTTTGTGTCTACGTGCCTGGACTGCTTTCCCTCCTGAGAGTCATGAAAACGTCCTTTCTTACTCCATCTGAAGTGTTCGCCTTCAAGTTAGAGGCTGGTTCACTAAGCAATTCCTCCGTCTCCCTCACTCAGTATGTTGAAGTGTGCTGTTCTTTTGGACTCTGAAACTTGATAAGCAAAATGATTGCTCCATTAACAACAACCTCAGGTGGGGGGCCAACTGCAGATGCCGGTGCAGCTGAGGCATGTGAGCATCTGGGTCCCCAGCATCTGATTTTTAGATATGAAAGGAAGTGTGTTCCGTCACATTTTGGCTACCATTGTCATCATATGGGAAATCACAGAGTTAGAAACTTTTCTCAGTTCTGTTGGCTGTATCTTCCCCACTTCATAACTCAATGACGGCACAACCCTAACACATGAGAGTCCAAAGTAGATTTCATCCTTAAAACATGAAGGAGATAGAAAGAAAGAGAGGGAAAGAGAGAGGTGAGAAAGAGTGAGAGAGAGAGAGAGAGAGAGAGGAGAGAGCCCTCATACACAACCAGCTGTGCAGCTCATATTTCTCTAAACAGCTGACCTGATTGGTGGGCTGAATTGTGTCCCCCAAAAGAAGATATAAGGCTTCAGCCCCCAGTTTCTCCAAATGTGACCTTATTTGGAAATAGAATCATTGCATATGGAATTAGTTAAGATGAGGTCACACTGAAGTAGGGTGACCCCCTAATCCATATAAGTGATGTCCTCCTAAGAAGATAGCCAGGTGAAGAGACAGACACACAGGAATGCCACGTGATGACACGTGATGTTAAAGGCAGGGATTGGAGTTACATGGTGGCAAGCTAAGAAAGGCCAAAGATTGCCGGCGAACCACCCAAAGCGAGACCAAGGCAAGGAAGGATTTCCTGCAGGTTTCAGAAGGACCTGGCCCTGAGAACATCCTACTCTCAGACTTCTAACCTCCAGACTGTGAGATGATACATTTCTGTTATTTTAAATCACCTCATTTGTGCTACCTCATTATAGCAACTCTAGGAAACTAATCCAGAGATCAACACAATTGACTACTCTGCTGGAAAGATGTCCTGGGATTTTACTGTACCTCTTCCTGTCTCCCACCATGCTACCTGCCCCTCCTTCTCCCGATCTCTCCCACAAACACACAAAGAGCAAGGTGATCTGGGAACAGATCTAGGGTGGAGACATCAGTCACTGAAACTAGAGGGACCCTAACAGCATCCGTCCACAAGTGGCCCGCACAAGAGAGAAGGCCTTCAGCAGGAGTTGGCAGTTCTCTTTCACTAACTGAATGCAAGAAGTCTTGAGAAGTCCAAGTGAAATCCAGAAAAGCCAGATGGAGTCCCTAGTTGTTGTCAGAGAACTTCAGAAGAGAAATTTCAGTGGGGTACTGGTGTACCATTTGGCTCTGTGGGCTGCTGGTGCCTCGTGATTCTTGAGATCCATCTAGGTCTGCACTTTCAAATCTACTCCCCGGTCCTACAGGGAGAGCCTCTGCTGGTCTTTCTTCCTCCAAGCTCTCCCTCCATCCATCGCTATTCCTACAGAAGACTCAAGATCTGGGAGATGGGTAGAGCAGGGAATTTCTACCCCATAAACCATGATTCCAATGCATTAATGTGAGGACTCCCCAGACAGGATTTCTTCCAATAGGTTGCTTGTGTGAATTTTCAGTATGGTTAACTGAAAACCCAGCCAGGTCTTGAATTGTCTAACTGGGTCCTACCTACGTCGCTTTGTCAGTGGGAGGGCCCTGAGCTGGCTCTCAGTATTTGAGGCATCTGGTCCTTTAGCTAGAAACGCAAAGGGGACTTGTGTTCTGATTTGTTGTGCTGATGAAACTGTTATAAATTCTGACCTGATATTCACTCATAGTTTAAGAATTACAGGGACGGTGGGTGGAAGAAGGGAATGTCATAGATGCTTTCTCTGGCCCCTTGGAATTGTAAAGAATGTGATATTCACAAAGCAACATGAAAATTAAAAACTCAGCCTATACCAGTTTCTTAGGATGTTTGCTGTGTGGTACTATTTTTATTAACTATTCAGTATAACATCAGCATGGTCAACATAGGGTAAAAAGAGTTTAAAATTCATGAAAATCAGAGTCAGAATTGGTTTTAAACAACTTCACCTGTCAGTCACTTCAGCTGTGCTGTTGGACACCGCAGTCACAGGCTCGGAAAAGAGCAACTTCATTTTATAAAATCAGTGCCAGTGAAACAGGAAGGGGGCACTGCTGCCCTGGCTTCATTCTCAGGGAGAAATGGTGACCTCTTTAAGTTTCATGAGCTCAGATTCTTCCAGCTGCCACGGGCTTGATGAGGAGGAAAGAGCTCTTGATGCCAGCACAACCTTATTGGAGAGTTCTCTGTGGCTCTAAGCCTGTAAGCCACTGGGACCAGGCGATCGTGTTGCCTCATTCCTGCAGGAATCCACCTTTTCATTGCACTTGAGTCTTTCATTCTGTTAATAATATTCTCCAGTCTGTGTTTCCTTATCTTTTTCTCTAGTTTCTTAGCCCTGCCCCACTCCCCTTCCTTATCATTCCGTAATAATGTTAAAAATCACAAGTACCATTTGGAAAGAGTTTCCTATCTGTCAGGCTCTGTGCCAGGTATATAGATATTTAATGTAGTGGCTAAAACAGCCTGCAAGGTAGGGGTTGGTACCCACCTTTGACTGATGAAGAAAGTGAGATTTGAAGGGGTTTATGCCACGTCCCGTAGCTCAGGATTCAAACCCAGGCTCTTTTGCTTGAAAGCCCACCTGGGCTTTTTAGTATTACACCAAAGCCTCTTGTTATCTCATTTGTCCTTGAATCCACAGAGAAACTGGAAAAATCAAAAAGCAAGGACAGCACACAAGCAGAAAGTGATGACCTGCTGTTTGTAGTTGATCAGATACCATCTATGCTGCTTATGTGACATGGTGTCCATGCATAATCCAATTTATCTTTCAGGTCTTAGTTACAGTCCTATGTGGGAAAAGTTCGTGTGTTAGCATCTGCAGGATGTGTGGGTGCTCACTGCATGGAATGTGGTATCGAGGTCTGGGGGAGCCCACCCCGTGCAGTGACATCTTGGAAGGGATAAATGACTGATGCCATTTATCATAAACTTGAACCTGAGGTCACTCAGGCAGTGTACCCAGCATTTTCATCTTTGTTATACCTTTGTGATACAAAATCATATGAAAGAGTGGATAAGATTGGATGACTGCTTGAAAGTTATGTGAAACTATAATTCAGAGGTGAGAGTAGCTTGCAGAAATTAAGTTCCCTACTTCATGTTTATACCCGTGTGACTATTCATTTCAAGCATACTGTCTCTTCATGAGAGTAATCATGAAAACATTGAAGAAACCATATACCCAGTTACCCATATTGATCCCAGAACCATAAATAAAATGTTAATATTCCTTTACTTTTTCTTTTAATATTTGGTATAGCTTCATATAAAGTATGAAGTCTGTATTATTATACTGTGCTCTCAAAATAGGGATTTTTGTTTTGTTTTAATGCAAGCTGGGTTTGGAAGGAAATTTGAAACCTGTGCGTTTGGCTGGCGTATGATGTAGACAGGCACTAGAGAATCTGACGTTTGTTCATGCTCAGATTCTGAGTCCTGTGTGCCTGTTGTTGTATTGCATTGTTATCTGTCTGTCTGTTTTTTTAATAGACCAGGCATTTGGAAAGACCTAAAGACCATGGGCTCTGTGTCTCTCTCTATATTCTTCATCACACTGCTTGTTCTGGGTAGACAGGTAAGAGGTCTGTTTATATATATATATGTATGTATACTTTTTCTAAAGTGCTGTATTAATAATGCTTTGCTATGGATTTTAGTTAACCTTCTTGGAAACAAATGCCTAAGAATCAGAATCATCTTATCACTGAAGACAAAACTAGTTAGCACAAGGTTTGGGTGCACAGATATAGACACAAGGAAAAATATCTTTCTTTTTTTCCACAAAAGACAAATTTTATGAATGGCTGAGATGTTCATCAGTCAATTTCCTGTTAAATTTCAAAAAATTTTTGTAGGTTTTGTAAGCTTACAAAAGTGTTCCTTCAATAACTGACACTATTTGAAAAAAAAAAAAAATCTCCCCTTGACTAGGGTTTTCATTTGCATTTCAGAATATGTAGCACGCTTCTTTGAACTGGATCTGAATTCCTTTGCTGTCATTTGCAATCATTCCTAGAAATATGATCCCCTGCTAAAAAGTTTTATTTTTGCAATGTGAATGAAACTGTTCTTCCTTCTTTGTTCCCTCCAACCCTTCTGGTCTCCTAGTAGAGGCTGTGGGTACCAGATTTTTAAGGACAATTATTCTTCCTCTGCCTTCAACAAAGATAATTGCCCAAAGACTACAAGACTCATCTGAAGCCAAGCACCTCTGCCTCATCCCAAGGCTATTTAAAGTTCTGTGAAGGGTGCTAGGAAACAAACAAAAAGCAGTGATTTATGTATTTGGAAAGAACTCATGAAGAAGCAATGCCAATTAAATTAAATCTGTCCAATATCCAAGAGGTGCACTATATACTTATGAGTTTGGGTCTGGTTTCCAAGGCTTCCAGCTCTCCCCACCAGAAAGCTGTTAGTAATTGCATAGTCATTTGGACCGAGTCTGGATCTGGCTCTCAGGCCAGCAGTCCGGAACAACTGTCCTCCTCTAGCTTCCCAAGCAATGTGAGCTGCATCCTCGCTAGGAGTTCATGGTGTGGCCCTCATCCATCTCCCTAGCACGGAGCTGTCCTGTCCTGCTGCAAAGATGTTTGAGGTCTTTTCTTCCCACCCCACCACCCCTCTTACATTTTCTCTGTTCTGCATTCTTTGACTTGCAGTTTTGACAACCTGCACTATGTCCCGTTCTTTTTCCCTGATTTCTCCTGCAACCTGGTTTTCTTTTCTCACGATTGGCCATCTTTCTGCTCTCATTCCTATGGTGGGCATGCTCTCCCTTGAGGACCCTATAATTTAGATGTGAGAGAATTGCGCTTCCTTGCATCATATCACCTAGATGATCATTTCTCAGGAAACATTGCAGCCATTCCCTCTGTGGGATCACCTGTTTCTCCATTTCGTACTGGGGATGCTTTCTCCTGCTAGAATCATCACTCAGATTCCTTCACAGCAGCAAATTTTAAGAACCTAGTATCAAATTAAATTCTCCCGACTTTGTTATTGGTCACTGAGATGATACACAGTCAATACCACTACATAAGTATGGTTGAGGCTAATGGCTGACACTTGATCCATTACCATCTCATTGATTTAAGATAAATAATGAAAAGTATTCAATACTATGATCGAGCACTAATTTTACACAATTGGGTTGATACCAGTCTTATAGGGAGTCATTCCATTTTTGTCTTTAATGTAGCAAAAAGTAACATTTACATCTAGAGACCTAGAAAAATTGTTACTCCCTCTAAAGAGTTTATCATTCCTCATAACCATTCTTTAACACCAGCTATAAATCACCGAATCTACATAAATCACCATGCGAAATACCAAGGTGAGCCAGGAGTCTGACCTGCAGTCCAGAATCATTGAGTGGATGATTACTGAGGCCCCAAGCCTTCCGGGGTGAGAACTCTGAAGTCTGTGACACAGTGCTTTAGTATTCCCTTCCCCAAAGGGAGGAGAGGTATATCACAAAACATCCCACATTTGAAATAAGATCTTTCAAGTGCCGCAAGTAAAGCATTCATGGCCTCAGAGTTACTGTGTTTTCTGATTGGTTTATTAAATGATAGTATATGTACTTTGCAACCTGTTTTCATTGTTGTTTGTGCTGCTCCATGACCATCTTTTTTGAAATGATGGAGATATGTTTGCTTTCTGAGAAAATCAGTATGCTAAATATTGCTTTAGGTATCGAAGTAGCCTTGATGAAAACATAACACGTCCCTTGTACGACATGTACAGTGCTACTTGCTGTACTAAAGTCCAGTTCATGATAGACGTATTAGCCAACTCAGGGGTCTCTTGAAAAAAAAAGAAGCCTGGTGTCTCACCAGAGCTTAAACAGCAGCACATTCCATGCAGGGTCTGCATTTGAGGTGGGATACATTTATACCATCAAACCAGGGGACAGTCTGCGTGACCTCAAATGAAGCTGTTGTTTTACAGGAGAGCTTGAACCTAAGAATCTGCAGGGACACAAACTGCCCTGTACTCCAGCCCAGTGAGCCACAGCAGGCAGGGTCATGGGGTCCCAGGCATGTCCTGGAGGATTCGCCTGGGCTCTTCCTGCTCTCTCCTTGTTGACAGAGCCAAGGAAAAAATCATTCAGTGATTTATAACTGGTGTTAAAGAATAGTTATGAAGAATGATAAATCCTTTAAAGGGAGTAATGACTTTTCCAGGTCCCTAGATGTAAATGTTACTTTTTGCTACATTAAAGACAAAAATGGAATGACTCCCTATAAGACTGATATCAACCCAATTGTGTAAAATTAGTGCTTGATCATAATATTGAATACTTTCGATTATTTATCTTAAATCAATTCGAGCGTAATGGATCAACTGTCAGCCACTGGACTTAACCATAATTATGTAGTGGTCCATACCAGGTTCTTCTGTCCATGTAGAAAGATGTGAAGCCCTCTAGTTCCTCGTGTTGTTTTCAGAACCAGAATCAGCTCATAACTGCCCTTGAGGCTGTGCTAGATATGAGCCACAGAAGGGAGGGTCATGGGGTCTTTAAACCTTAAAAAAATCCTGGAGGACGTCCTGGAGGATTTTCTCAGGCTCTTTCTGCTCTCGATCTCTCATTGTCAACAGAGCCAATAAAAAGCAAATTCTATGTCTCTTCATGGGATCTGGGCTCCTGAAAACCTGTAGAGTAGCCCCAGGCAGAATCCAGGAGGTGGGTGGCCGTCTGAGGAATGGGAGGCTCTCGAAGCAGGCCCAAAGCTGAGGAAGGCTGCTGGTCCCTCCCTGCTCCTCTCCTGCACACAGAATCCTCTGCTGTCCTCTAGCACCGCCCTCCCCAAGTCACCTAGGCAGGGGCTTCATCCTGGCCTCTGCTGGACATCTGTGCATGGCCTCCCATTGTGTCTCTGAGTCAAATCCCCCGCTCCTTTCTCTAGTAAAGACATGCTTTTCAGGTTTAGGACCCACCCTAAATCCAGGACGATATTATCCTGAGATCTTTAACTGAATCATATCCACAAAGATATTCTTTCCAAATCAGGTCACATTCACAAATACCAAGGGCTAAGACTTGGAACTATCTTTTGGAGGATTACTATTCAATCCATTACATTTGACTGGGAATTTTTTTTAAGTCTTTTTTGAGGCACCCTTCATGTGAGTTGTAATGGGCCAGCTACATAAGGCAGAGGATTCTAAACAGATTGCATTGCTTGGGAAGGTGATAGATGAGTGATAGATGGATAGAAACATAGGTAGTAGGTAGGGAGATTGATTGATTGATTTGGCAAAGTGTCATTTCAGTTCAGTACAGCTGGTTCCAAAAGATTGTGATTTTTTTTTTAGTAGGAGACTTACAAAATGCTTACCTGTTATGCAATAACAATGGCTCTGAAAACACGAGCAACCTCCTAGCATGGGTCCTGCTCCCTTGGGTCGGACTTGCTGCCTTGACTGCTGCCTTGGAGGTGGTTTCATCTCATGCTTCACTTTTGTCTAATCTTGAGTGTGCACCTGTGGGGGCATTGAGTGGGGGCACTGAGAAGCCACAGGTGGGGGCATTGAGAAGCTAGATGGTTGACAGATGGTTACATCTATCATTTCAGTTTAAATCCAGACACACCATTGATTTATTTTTTTTAATCCATTCTTCAAGTGAAAACGCTTTTCTAGTCAATATACAGCTTAATTTCTATCAATCCATGGTTTTGAAAATGTGGCATGAACATGAAACTTTAAATACAAACTTTTATTTTGGGGATTTTGTTTTTTGAGACAGAGTCTTGTTCTGTTGCCCAGGCTGGAGTGCACTGGCTCAATCTCGGCTAACTGCAACCTCCACTTCCTGGGTTTATGCGACTTTCCTGCCTCAGTCTCCTGAGTAGCTAGGACTATAGGTGTGCACCACCAGGCCTGGCTAATTTTTGCATTTTTAGTAGACATGGGATTTTGCCATGTTGGCCAGTCTAGTATAGAACTCCTGACCTCAAGTGATCCTCCCACCTTGGCCTCCCAAAGTGTTGGGATTACAGGCATGAGCCACCATGCCTGGCCAAATACAAACAGACTCTTAAAATATCTTTTTTGCAGTTTTTTGAAAATGCCTCACTACGTGAGATAAACATAAACGCTACACCAGAGGAGGAGGAGGAGGAGGAGGAACTTTTTCCTAATGTATGGCAGATAATTTTAATCAGACATGACTAATGAATGATCATTGTTCTTTCAAATTACAAAATGTGGATTTTAACTTTTTTTAAAAAATTCCATTTGTGCATGAGAGGCCATTGGTGTGCACGTGTGTGTGTTTTGTTTTACTTTGTACTGTCACTAGTACAACTCAACAAAACAAACCAAAAACTTGCGTTAGCTCTTCTTCACATTTATTTGGCAGCAAGTGACTATCTATCTGTGTGAAATACACACTCTCCACTAAGCCCTTCTATTACAGGAGGATCCACTCAAGACTATTTCATTATATTAAATTATTTACATCATAGGAGGCACAAAATGATGCCAAGGCCCAAAAGACTCTTTGTCAGTAATTGGGCCTCTCTATTCCTACAATGTTAATAATAACTCGTTTTAAAATACATTATATTTTAATGTATTTTAATGTACATTATATTTAATGTATTTATTATAAAGCATGAAAACATGTTTTTACCAGCAGGCATTATCTTAATTAAATGATACCAAAATGAACTTTTCTCTAAATGTAATGAATGGCATTCTGTTAGAACAGCACAATCCCAGGTGGAAAAAAAAAAAAAAGTCCATATTTTGCAACAGTTACATAATGATATAATTTGTGTTAGGGAAAAACTAATTTACAAATGCTAAAGGCAAACTGCCATAAACAAACACTACTTGTGTTTGTTTTTATGCAGATCATCAAAAATGCAGTCTCCCTACTAATGTATTCTTCATTTTTCATTTATTCATCATTTATATTCTATGCCTGTTTTCAAAATATCATTTGAGCCATCTTTTATTAGCATAACTTTGCAGGAAGCTTTAATAGCACTTTGAATTTAAGCCTCCATATAGCCGATTTCCCTGTTTCTGAGGCTGGTTCTTGTATTTTGCAAATCCATGCCAGAGGTTGACTGAAGGACATTTCAGGGAAACAGAGAGCTTTCTAGGGGGTGGCAGTTCTGTGTGGGGGTTCTTTTCTCGGTTGCATTTTGTTCTTTTTGTTTTCTCTTTGAAACCTCCACTCTCTGGCGGGACAAGATGCCTATTGTTTCTTTACCTCTGTGTCCTCTTGTAACAGAATGAATATTACTGTAGGTTAGACTTCTTATGGAAGAACAAGTTCAAAAAAGAGCGGGAGGAGATAGAGACCATGGAGAACCTGAACCGCGTGCTGCTGGAGAACGTGCTTCCTGCGCACGTGGCTGAGCACTTCCTGGCCAGGAGCCTGAAGAATGAGGTCAGACCACGCGGGGCTGGGGGCTGGGAGATAGGGGCTGGATGCCGTGATGACCTGGGTGAGGGCTGAACGCTTCTTCAGTGACATAAAGGCTGTAGCACTTCACACATCTGAGTGTTCAAAATGGCCAAAATTGGCTTGAATTTTTCAGTTTTCAAGAAGATACTGATTGGTGGGAGAGACATCAGTTGAGAATAGTGGGTTAGAAGGACCTCTAAAAGTCTGAGCTTGGAGTTGGATTCATTATTAGAGAAGATTTCTTTCCCAGTCATATAAAGTTCTGAATGTCCATTATGAGGCACTAGGGTCCCAAATATGTCCCCAAAGTAGCCCCTGCCCTCTCCCCACTGTGGGAGGAGGCCTGCCTGGCCAGCATGTGATGGATGCTCAAACCAAGAGGCAGCGTTAAACCATGCATCCCACACGCCCACTGTTTCCCTGCACTCAGCTTCCCTGACAGCCTTCCAAGGCTCTTAGAATTTCAGAGCATCAGATACATCATGAGTGTGACAGGATTTAGGACTTATCTACACAAGAGCAGACCGAAGACTTGAGTCCTTCCATTAGAATGGATGGAAATGGGAATGTCATGGAGTGTTTATCCGAATGGATTAGCTAGACTTGAAAAGACTACAGTGTCAGTTAAATATTGAAATGGCTTTTGAAGCGAGATGTCGTGAGGTGTCTTCAGTATTGCTGAAGTGCAAGAGGAAGCAGACGTGTCTACATTTGGACTTAACGTGAGAAACACATACCTGAGCATCCACCGTGCGCAGAGCCCTGTGCTTAGTGCTGTGACGTTTCCCAGATGTCTGAGATGTGTAAACCACAAAGTGTCTGAGACAGGTCTCAATCGAGTTAGAGGTTTATTTTCCAAGGCTGAGGATGTGCCCAGAAAAAAGAAACGTGAGTTACAGGAGGATCCGTGGCCTGTGCTTTTTCCAAAGAGAGTTTTAAGGACTTCAATACTGAAATGAGAAAGAGTAGACAGCAGGGGAAGGAGGAAAAGGAATAAAAAGAGAAATGGACTAGGCAGGAGGTGGTTACCTTCTTGTGAGGCTTTGATTCATGCTCATTGAAACCACATTTTACATGTGAAAAGAGTGGAGTCAGGAAACTCCCTGATGCCTTCCTCTGCGGTAGGCCCGGGGATGATTTCTCCTCTTGTGTTTGTCCATTACCTGTGAAGATCAGCTATTAATTTGCATTGCCAGGATGAGAGTCAACAGAACTTTGTTTTCAGGTTAGTTTGGGGGGTGTCTATTCTGAAAGATTTCAGGGCCCAGGAGGAATTTTTTCCTGAGCCTTTGCGAGGGAGGCCGCCTAGGGAATGATGTGATCCTTCTGTGCTGCAGCCATCTATGTGGGAACAAAAAGCAGGCCATTTCTTGCATAACTCAGTTCCCAGACTTAACTTTTAGTGAGTTTGGGGTCCCGAGATTTTCTTTTTCAGAGGTGTAATCCCTGTTTTTTTTTTTAAAGTAGTATAATGGATCAATAATATATTTATTACAGCACTTAAAATAGGGTGTAATAAGTTTTGGGAATTTTTTTTATTGTGCTTTAAGTTCTGGGGTACATGAGCAGAACAGGCAGGTTTGTTACATATGTCAGAAATCCCAGTTCTTAGACATTTTCACTGAGGCTTGGGAGTGCATGCAGGAAGGAGCCGGGATCACCTGTAGGTGGATGAACTCCTTAATGGATAAGCTCAACCCTGATGGTACCAGAATACAAAGCAACCTCCAGTGAGAAGCCTTGGAACGGCATTTTTCTGTAGCAGATTTGAAGTTTGGATTAAGAATAAGGCGCCGGGTGGCAGATGCGGTGCTAGACATCACTGCTCTCATCTTCCTGGAAACGTTCAGGGCACAGTGAGCCTTCCAGGGCTACACAGCAAGTCTGATGACCCGCTGGCTTTCCTGTTTCTTCTCCTGGTGTTTTCTACATTTGGCGGGTTCTTCAGCACCTGATTTTCCTGTTGATCGCAGGTAATAAAATCACTATGTCTATTAAGGAGCCCTCTGTTCTCATTAACAGGAGTCTCCAGCCCATTTTTAAATTCAGCAAGGTCCCATGTTTCCCCTGCCCTGTAGCCAGGCTGGTGGTGGCCCAGGATACAGAGATGAATGGGCCTAGAGGTGGCCTCACCCTCCCTGGCTGCCTCCTGGGGATAGGATCCTGTTATCTCCAAGGACACTGGGGTGTAAATATGGTACTCCAGAAAGACTCCCACCGTGAGGAAGCGGCTTCTGAATCTGGAAAGAAAGTGCTAGAAACTAGCTAGGAGAAGAGGGGGAGGGGGAGAGAGGAACAGGGAGAGAAGATTCCAGGCTTGAAGGGGCTACTTTTCCACAGGCACCAGGGAAGTGCCTAATTCAAGACCTGAGAAGAGCCCACTGGGGCAGGCAGGAAGAGGGCAAAGGGAGATGACTATGGGAGCTGAGGCTGGGCTCGGTGTCTCACGTCTGTAATCCCAGACTTTGGGAGGCCCAGGCGAGTGGATCACCTGAGGTCAGGAGTTCAAGACCGGCTGGCCAACATAGTGAAACCCTGTCTCGACTAAATTACAGAAAAAAAAATAATAAAAATAGCTGGGCATGTTAGCAGGTGCCTTTAATCCCAGCTACTCGGGAGGCTGAGGCAAGAGAATTGCTTGAACCTGGAGGCAGAGATGGCAGTGAGCCGAGCTCACACCATTGCACTCCAGCTGACAAAAACAAAACTCCTTCTCAAAAAAAAAAAAAATTTAAAAATAAAAAAATTTTTTAAAAGAATCCGGGAACTGATAGGAGGGTTTCTTCCTCAACATGGGCTCAGAGAAAGGCTCTGGAGCTTGAGAAGCTCTGTGCAGGTCTGTGGGGAGCACAGAAGGCACCCCGGCCCCAGGGCTCAGCCTCACAGCCCTGCAGAGCCCTCCCTCACAGCCCTGACAGCCTCCCTGGCCAGACCTCCAGGAGGAGCGGTTCTCTCTGCTTGTTCCTGTTTGCTTGGCTTATTCGAAGCAAGCATCAGAATACAGTTCTCCCCCTTGGAAATAATAAGGAGGCAAGATGGGGAAGGAGAATAAAACCTAGAGCCACACAATGCGGCCTCAAATGTTAGTCCCAGCTTTGTCTGTTCCTGTGAACGTGAGAAGGTTACTTCCCTGTCTGAACCTCACCGTCCTCATCCATAAAAGAAGCATGATGCCTTGCCTTGCAGTTGCCAGAGGCAGGGTGAGGGACATCACATGGTGCTTTTGCACTGCAGTCCTCCAGGTGAGGTGGGCATTCCACAGAGGCGTGCACAGGTCCCACGTCCATGCAGGGGGGACACGCTTGGGAGGGAAGACAGCAGCAAAATATGGGTGTTGGCAGCTCACGATGACTCCTCCACTTCCTGTGTGCCCCTGCTGTGTACCAGGGACCTTCATGTCGCTACACAGCCCTCTGGTGCTCCTGAAGATGACATGACATTTTCCTCCAAGTCTCCTAAGGACTGCTGCTGTCGGGTTAAAGACACACAGTGTCTCCTGTACCCTTCACCATCCCATGGCCTCCATGGTGTAAGGCTGCATGGCCTAGCAGAAGCCCAGAGTGGGCACTCAGGACCGGGGGTGAGCCCTGGCTTTGGCACTGCCTCACTGCATGGGCAGCTTGGAGACTTTCCAGGAACAAAGCAGGAATGGGCACATTTAGATGAGGCCAGCTCTGTGCCTTGTCTCTGTATTTGTCAAAGAAGGTGAACTTCTTGGGATGTCATCACAGCCACTGTAGCCCTGTGTGTCCACAGGGACCCATCTTCAAGCATTGAAATAAATCCCCCAGCAGATGACCAGTGCCTGCCTGCCAAGCTCCCCGTGGTGGCTCCTAAAGACAGTTCCTTCCTTCATTCGGGAAACAGGTTCCTCAAATCTACACCTGACTGAGGCCAGCCTCCTGCCCTGTAGGAAGATGAAAGAGCTTGGTTTCAGAGCTCTTCAGACTCGGACCAGCACAGATGGCTCCACGCTCCATAGCAAGCATGCCAAGGGTGCTTGGATTCTCTCAGGGGTGGTGATTCCTGCATGTTAGACCTGCACTCTCACTGCTGACCTGACGTTGGAGAGGAGAAGAGTGGACACTGAACCTTAAATCAAGGCATCGTCATTCCCATGATGATGCTGGGAAATGAAGCAGGCAGGCTGCAGGGTTCTCTGTATTTAATCATACAACACAGAACTTCCTTTGGCTGTAACATTTCCAATTTTACTGCCAATTTCTGTCTTATAGGGTAAGTAATGGGGGTGATGGCTACTCTAGCAGCCATTGTGAGACTTGGGGACTAAATGATGACAAGGAGCCCCAAGGCCCACCACCACCAGAGTGGCCCCTGCCGTCTCTTCGAGGACCCTGTACTCCCCCAAGGGAGGTTTGCTAGCCAGTTGCTGGAGCAGTGAGTGTGGGGAGATTCTGGAGGCTTCAGTCCCCATGGGAACAACACTGTGCAAAACAGAACCCACACAAAGGGCCTGAGCAAGAAAGAGAGGCACCGACGCGCTGCCAAGGGGTTCTCAGAGTTCCCACAGAGAGTCTCAGAAAGGGAGAGCTTTGTTTTTGTTTGGCTTATTTCTGAAAACACATAATGAGGGTATTATAAGGAGAGCCACCTGCGTGCATAAAACATAGCAAAGTCCTGCCCCCGCTTCTGTGGAATGTCCCCTATGGCCATCGGACCTCCTGCCCTAACGTAGCCTCCTCACCAGACAGAAGAATCTTTTTTTTTTTTAGGTCCAAAACAAACTTTGTTTACTTAGAGATTATAAAGAGCTCAGTAACTCAAATACTGAATACTTAAGCTGTAGGTTGACTAGAAGTCCGTGATTCACCAGTCCTGTGTTTTGGAAGTAGAATATAACTACATTTGGTATTTTCTCTCAGTTCTCTGGTATTCTTGAAGCTTGAAAATATTCAAAACACTTTAATGGTATCTTGTTGAACAGCAATAGAAATCAGATGGTATACTTAGAAGTCAGTCTCTCACAAAAAAGACATTATAGCCAAGTCCTTGACCTAATGATGCCCAGGCCAGGTGGGACTAACACTGTGTGACCTTGAGTAGCTGAACAGTAACGGTGCAATAATGCTGTTTAAGAGTGTAGCTCATCAAAGTTTCTGTCCCCTCTACAGTGTCAGGACCAAATAGTGGCATCCTGCCTGAGCTCTCTTCCTCCCTAAGGTTTCCCAGAGCAGAAGCTCCAGGCCTTGCTGAACCTGCATGACCGAGCCCGGCTGTCGCTGGGACCAAGAGAAGTCCCTGCAGACAAGAGCAGCGCATCTTAAAGTGAGGGCCCACCTGCAGCCCCTGCTAAACAGGCCATTTGTGGTCCCCACACAAGCCTTCCTTAACCTCTTGGGCCCTGCAAGGTGACTGAGAGTGAAGCATCTGTCCCAGCCCTGGCACCTCTTGGCTGTGGGGCCTCAGAGTCCTCACAGAGATCATTACCAATTTTAGGAGCAATAATTTAGATGAATCTCTTAGAACTGTGCCTGGCATGTCATAAATATCGTTAACTATCTTTTAATCAAATATCCCAGATTCATGCAAAACTTGAGAGTCACTGTCCCTGGGAATTGATCAAAAGCTTTCAAAAAAGGCTCTTGCCAGACCTTTTTTAGAGCTTGAATAAAGTGGAAAACAAAACCCAGTGTAATCACTTTGCTCCTGTTCCTGGCATTGGAGCAAAAGCACTGTGGGCAGTGTCTGCCTTCCCAGCGTCCTCTCAGCAGGGTGGGCCGAGCCCTAATGCTGAGTGCTGAGTGCCTCTGAATGCAGAGGCGCGGGGCAGCTTCTGGGGCGTGGGGTAGATGGGAGCAGGCCCTCAGCCCCCTGTTGTAGGTTACCCCAGAATCTACCACACCAATCCATTTCTACTAAACCCCTGGTGATACTTCTCTGAGAGTCTTCTGGAAATAATACAGGAAAACAAGTCCTCGGCAAAAGCGAATATAGCTATACATGGCCAATATTGCCGGTTCGGTTCCAGACCTCTGCAAAGAAGCGAATACCACTGTAAAGTGAGTCACAAATTTTTGCTTTCCCAGCACATGTGAAGGTTATGTTTACACTATACTATGTATTAAGTATTCAGTAACATTATGTGTAAAAAAATGTACATACCTTAACTTTAAAATACTTTATTGCAAAAAATACTGACAGGGAGACACACAATGAGCACACGCTGTTGGGAAAATGGTGCCATTAGACTTGGTCAAGGCAGGGTGGCCGCAAACCTTCACTTCATGAAAAACGCAGTATCTGTGCAGTGCAGTAAAGCAAAGCACAATAAAACAAGGTCTGCCTCTAAGTCAAAAAACAGCAAAGAAAGAGACCCTGAAGTCGTGTTTGATTTCCCTGCGTGGGACCAGCTTACACCTGCCTCCTTTCCGACTTAACTAGTGAAATGCTTCATGCATAAACAGGATGGGCGCTGCTTCCCTGCAGAGTCACAGTCACTTCCCTGAGGATGAACGGCCTCCTGGGACCAAAACCGATGGTCAGGGCTCTGGGAGAGACCAGGGAGCAGTTCCGTTCCTCCCTGTGGTGCAACCTGTGGTTGCTGATGACCTCTTGAGTCCGGGACAGGGGATCTTTGGATAGCCTCCACTCCATGGCTTCTGGAACAATCCTTGGAAGATGGCTCAGCTTATGCCAAGGTCTGCGTTAACACAGATCATGTCATTTTTATTCTCCTACCCACTGTATCAATCCACAAAGAATCAAGAATGATGTAATCACTCTAACAATCAATTCTGAAAAGGTTTTTTTTTCAATGGAAAAGTGCTCATAGGCCTGTGCTTGGGCGCATGGGCATAGGGTTGGCTGCTTGTGTCTGGGCCGGCTTTGCAGTGCCTCTTCCTTCTCCTGGGCATTTGTTTTACTTAAAACTTCCTGAAGCTTCTCCATCAGCTGCTAACTATCATGGCCAGATTCAGCCCACACAACCCTCAGGCTCATCAAGAGAGTTCTGTGCACCCAGATGGGAGCCTTCTCTGTTTCGGAAGCCTGTTCTCCCCACCTCTGTGTGTGGCAGGAACATTTCCGAAAAGCCCCTTTGAAGGGCGTCAAAGCCAGCTCTCATCACTTGTGGAGAACACTGCATTTTGTCACCAAATCAACCCCGTGCCAAGTCCCCAGGTGGTAGAGGATTGTGAGCCAGACAGCCTCATTCAGAGGGAGCCAATGCTTGATAAAAACAAGCCACATGAGCCACAGATGCCACCACAAAAATTTGGGAAACACATCTCCTGTGCAAACAGCACCTCCCATTCTGCTGTGAGAGCCCTCCGAGCGACAACCGGGCTGATCCCTCAACAGCGCTAAGTTTTAAGCTCTATGCACACTCGTCCTCTGCAGGACATCAGGCTGGCATGCCCCTGGGGTTTCAATAGATGCTTCTGTACTTCTAGTCATTTGACGCCCCTGAGTAAATTAGGCATTAAGTGACAGTTGGGGACACCAGGGCTTAATGTTTCCCACATAGGTCAACTCAGGAAACTTGCAAGAGCCAAAGCCTTTATGCAGCCCGAGTCGGTGAGACAAAGCACCAGTCTGGTCTGGAAGGTTGGAGACCTGAGTGCCAGTGGCAGCTTGGAATGTTTTCTTGAATACTTCAACCCTGTGCCCACCTGGATGAAAAGCTCCAGATGTCCCACACCTGGGCCCGCAGCACCAATCACACTTTATGATGTTTTCTTTGTTTTCTCTGTCTCTCCAACTAGACTTTAAGCTCCTTAAGGGCAGGACCTGTGTTGTTCTTGTGTCCCTAATACCTGATATGAAGCCTGACACACAACAGGCCCTTTGAGAGGCCACATGTGTGTATAACAGGGCGTCAAAGGGAATTTCAGCCTGTGACACTAAGAGACGCTTGCTCTCTTATTCCAAAGGAGGCATCCAACGGTGTGCAGAGCTTACAAATGACTTCCTGACCTGCAGGGAGCTTATGAATTGGCCAGAAGACTTGAGGTTGAAAGAGGGTTTGGACAGAATGTAGTGGGGCTAAGCCCCTTCCTAAGGGGAAGGTGGGGATGCCCCCTCACCTCCAGCCTTGTGAACAGGCCAGAACTGCTCAGCCTGGCCTTGAGCCTCTGAGTGGTCCTGGGAAGCATCTCCAGCTGGGGGACACATATGGCAGGCGGGTTCTGACACTTGGAAATGCTGAACACAGGCACTGATGGGGCATCTGGGCACACGGGGTGGGGAGCTGGGGTTCGAGACATGGCTGGACTGTCCATTGTTTGGACGGCAAAGAGTACCGAGTGTTGCTCAAGAACCAAGCAAGGAAAAGAGGAGTGGTGTCAGGTTGTTTTAGATCCAATGTTGCAAAGCTGCCTGGAGTAGGGGCAGGGCGGGGTGAAGGGACCGTGGCAGAGGAACTCAAAGAAGTAGCCTGAAAGCCTGGACCTGAGAGGGTTATGAGGAGCAGGAGGGATGCACATGGCCTCCATCGTGGAAGACTTGGGAGTTGCGGGGGGTGTCCAAGGATGGGCAAAACAGCAGGGAGCCTTCCAAAACCCATGAAAGCATCCACGGGGGACACCAGCTTTGAATATTCAGGGAATGGGATGCAGCTAATAGCAAGCTGTCCTGCCTCACAGCCTCTTCCTCCTTCCCCTGTTCTCTTTTCTGGATGGTTTGGAAAACCCAGCTAGCAAGTTAGGAAGAGTGGAGGAAGAAAGAGAGGTGGAGAGAGAGTAGAAACCAATGGATCCCCTCCTCTGCCTGCAAAAGGCCCCCGCTGGGGAAGGGCACAGGCCACAGCTACAATGAGGGCAAGAGTTTTGCCTGTTTCTGGGGCCGGGGCCTCTAATTATCGATGAGAGGACCTTGCATTACACACAGTGACATGAGGGCCAGGGGTAGTCCCAGGTGTTTGTCCAAGATAGGGGAAGATCTAGCCACGCTCCAAAAACTGAAAGGCGTAGTGGGCACAGAAACACATTTGCTTTGTGACCATGTTTTCATTCCTTGAACTTATTCAACAGAAAGGTTACATGTGAATGAATATCGACGTGACATTTAAACTTACTTTCAGTTCTAAAGCTCGGTAATGCTTTTGGGTAACTACATGCTGGACGTGGGTCACCCATTCTAGATCTTGAATTCCAAATTATCTTCAAAAGCTGCCCACTTTCCCTACCCCAACCCCCAGGTCCTCTGGAAGTATAAGACAAGCTCAAGTCATCTGCCAGTCAGCATATAATCCTCTCTGGCCCCATGCCTAATCCAAACATGGGAGGGAACCTCTCATGAGTTCAGGGCTTAGTTCTCAGCCCTGAAAGTTTCACAGGCTCCAGAGAATTTGGGAAGCCTAGAAGTTTCCATGGTTTTCCAGTAGTTACAGTTTTATGGAAGCCGTGAATCTGAGGACCAGGTGACCAGTGACTGGAGCTCACCCCGGGCATTCCCCCAGAGATTCCAAGTGACGCTCTGCCAAAGAAGGTGGGTGATCAGTTTGTAGTCCAAGCTTTCCAGCAGTGTTCGCAGCCTGCAGAGAATCCAGGGATTTGTCCTGGCCCTTCCCCTCAGCCAGCTGGGAGCCTTGCTGGCACCCCCAGCTCCCCTGAGCTCCATTTCCTCATGTAGTCTGTCATTCTTAATCAAGGCTGCACAGCAGAATAACCCAGGGAACTTTTCAAAATAATGCCCATACTTGGAGCCTAGCCTAGAGGATGAGGGTCAGTCGGTGAGTGGGGAGGTCCAGGCACCTGCCTTCTTGGAAGTCCCATTGGAGATTCTCCCATGCACCCCCATTTTGGTCCTGTGTAATGAAATGACGTGTCAGATCCAAACTGCCCATCAGTTCTGTCTTGCATTTCATGGTCTCCAACTCCCAGACACCCTTAAAGACTCCAGAGGAAAAGACAAAGGTAAAGTGACAGGACCTGCAAGTGTCGGAAGCCCCATGCTGTCCCCACACCAAGCAGTGAAGCCCGTGATCTTCCGGGAGACTTGATAAAGTATAAAGTGTAGCATACACAAGGGTGGATTCTACTGTCAGGCATGATAACTGCAACCTTGGGCAAGTATCGGAACCACTCTGTGCCTCAGTTTCTCTATTTGTAGATGGAAAACTACAGTACCAGCCTCATAGGGTTGTGGTTGGAGTGAGTTCATGCAGGTAAAGTGTTCAGAGAGGTACCCGTCCCACCATGTGGTGAGCACTCAGTAAGTGCTGGCTATTGTCATGCTTAGTCTTGTCATCATTATCATTCCCGAAAGAGCACTCTGGCTAGTGTCAGCAGGCAGCAGGGAAACGCAGGCTACAGAAAATATGTCCTCGCCTTGCTAGATGCACCCTTTCCTTAAGGACAGGGAAGCCAGTGGTGTTTACACCACTTTTATAAAACTGACTTTTTTTTTGAGATGGAATCTCGCTCTTTCACCAGGCTGGAGGGCAGTGGCCTTTAGACTCACTGCAATCTCCACCTTCCAGGTTCAAACGATTCTCCTGCTTCAGCCTCCTGAGTAGCTGGGACTACAGGTGCGCACCACCACACCAGGATGGTCTTGATCTCTTGACCTCGTGATCTGCCCGCCTTGGCCTCCCAAAATGCTGGGATTACAGGCTTGAGCCACCGCGCCTGGTCGCAAAACTGACATTTTTAACTCACACAAGATCCTAGGGGGTTCTCATCGCTGTTACTCTGACCCCCTGGCTGCAGTCAGCATTGCCAGCACTGTGCCTTACCTGTCACAGGCTGCCTACCAAGGATGAATGTTCAAAAAGGCAACTTTGCAGAGAGAGAGAAAACACAATTATGCACAAGAAAGCAGCTCAATCATATGGAGCACAAAATAGACAAGAAAACCTTGATTTCATTGCCCATGTACTTTGTACAGATTTGGAGGAAGTAGTGGGCATTATAGAGTGGCTGGTCCTGAGACCCAGAACAGGACACGAGTCCATCTTTTTCTCAAAACTGTGTGGCCTTCAGTTGGGTTTCCCTGGCTCTGATAGTTTTGTGAGGGGACCTCACTAGGGAAAGAACTGTTCCTCTGAGGTGCCACCAAACCTTGGAGTTATAATACTATTTAAGTGCTTGCTCTCTGCAAAGGAGTTCATCTGGGTGCCCCAAAGAGCAGGGCTTACTGATAATGTCATGTAGGATGGATTCCTTCGCCCTGCCCAACACACAGGAAGCACCCACCACTAGCATTTTTCCCTCCACTCAGAAGTCGGCCATCTTGTCTAACAGAACTCTCCTCACCTTGCCTGGAGAAGAAAGCATTTCCCATGCCGCACTGCATCCACAGTGGCCCCGGCCAGTCTGCCTGTGTTGGGGCCATCTCAGGGGTCTCAGAAGCCCTTGTCTGTGACGGGCAGATCCTCCACACCTAGGACTAGCCCCCAAGACCACCTAATAGCTCTTCCTTTCTGAAACCTTCATTGATTCGAAGGTGTCACTGTGTTGGGAAAATTATGGAAACACCTTGAAATTGTGTTTACAAGACATTGCAATTTAACTCATGGATGAAGAATTATGAGCTTCTTTCTATTTAAAAACAAAAGAATATCCCTAGTAAATGTAGTCAGTGTCTAATATAATATAAATAAGTAGACTGAGGAGTTCTATTGGTTCTTTCTGGTGTAATAACAAGTAACTTGATGAATTCCGTATGCTCTTTTCAGGGGACACTGAAAGGAAAATTCATCAAGACTCCCATTCAAATACTAGAGCCATAACGAGTTATTTCAGAACAATCTGATAGTTTGGGAAAATATTTTGTTTCCTTTCAATTGTTTAAAGGATGCTTTTTCCTAAGCCAGTACTCCGTGGTCTCTTGTCATTGTGTAAGGTCAATATGATGGAGAGGTTTAACTGGCAAGGCACCTCCTCTTAACTGGTAGTGGCCTAAATCCAGCTGATTAGAAGACTTCTCCTGAGAGCAGCAGCAGCATGTAGACTGGGCCATGGCTGGGGTGGGGCAGGCGGAGTAGGCATTTGGGTGATTTCTCTGTGAATCCTGGCATAAACAAAACACTTGCATGTGGAGTGTTTTTGTTTAAAGGTCAGTCTCCTAGTGATCAGCTTGTGCTTTTCTCCCAAGCAGGACCTATACCACCAGTCCTATGACTGCGTCTGCGTCATGTTTGCCTCCATTCCGGATTTCAAAGAGTTTTATACAGAATCCGACGTGAACAAGGAGGGCTTGGAATGCCTTCGGCTCCTGAACGAGATCATCGCTGACTTTGATGATGTAGGTACTGAGAGTTGCCTTTAAAGGGCAGGAGGACACCCAGTCTCACACCTTGATGTTCCTGTGCACTTGAAGTTAGTTCAGGATAGAGGCATATCCTAAAACAACTTTTCCTTTGGCATGATTTCTGGTAGCTGGCATTAAAGGCTTTTGCTTTATTTAGGTCTCTGACTAATTTGAGGTAGACAAATACGTTGTATTTTTGAAGCTGGTATGACTGCTAGGAACAGCTACTTAAATTTGTTGAATCAAATGTGTATCCAGTGTGCTCATGGATTCTTTACAAAGGCTTGAATTCTAGGTAAAATTCTTGCCCATCTCTTTCTATGTAAAAAAGATAATAAATTATAATAGATTATTGCTATATCTGTGCCTACTTCAATGCCTTTGTCAGATATCAGCTTGCACTATGCATGGATGACATTTTATTATTGAAAATACAATCTGTATGGAGGAATAATACAACACACTTTAGAAGGACAAAGTGTCTGTTTTAGAATTTGAAATAGGTGTCATTTTTCAACTTTCCACATAGAGAATACTATGTTCTATTTCCCAGCAAGAACAAACACCCCTCTGGTTTAAGGATATTACAGCCACATTATTCTTATCACTATCCTGCAAAATAGAAGAAAATTGACATCTGTCCGGGAGCATATGTTAGTGATGATTCATGGAATTTTGAAATACAGTGATGTGGTGAGATTATATAACACAGTGGCTTCAGGCAAACCGCCTAAATGTCTTGTGGGCCCTGTGCATTTTCTCTCACCACCATCGTCACTGTGAGGTTGATGCTAGAAATTCCTGGAGAAGTCATGACCACCAGAGATGACCACTGCAATCCTGGGTGCATCATGACAAACAGTGGCTGGGAATCTCAACTGCTCCTCAGTGAAATAAACACTCCCAGTACTAATGGGTGAGTAACAGTGGATATGTGGATAGGTGATACAGGGATTTGCTCATCTGTCTTAAATTATTTGATATGTAATCCTGGAGGACTCTCTGAAATCAGGAGCTCCAAGGAAGGGGCAAGAAAACGCTCTTGGTCTCTGGTCAGCGCCATTTGAGCCCGGTGCTCCCGAGAAGATACAGACCTTCCAGGGCTTCCATCACTTGCAAGCCCATTCCTCTTCTTTCCTACAGCTTCCATACTTATTCATATCTTTCTTCCATCCCAGCTGAAAGCCTAAATCAATAGACTAAGGAGGAGTCAAGTGGGACTCTGATAACTAATTTGAAGACAAGAAATATTAGGGCTCAAGCCAGCTGCGGTGGTTCATGCCTGTAATCCCAACACTTTAGGTGGCCAAGGTAGGAGGATAGCTTGAGCTCAGGAGTTTGAGACCAGCCTGGACTACATAGGGAGACCCTGTCTCTGCAAAAAAAAAAAACATTTAAGATTAACTGTTCATGGTGGTGTATGCCTGTGGTCTCAGCTACTTGGGAGTCTGAGGCAGGAGGTTCACTTGAGCCTGGAAGGTAGAGGCTGCAATGAACTATGATCATGCCACTGCATTCCAGCTAGGGTGACAGAGTAATACCCTGTCTCTAATGTGTGTGTGTGTGTGTGTGTGTGTGTGTGTGTGTGTGTGTATATATATATATGTATATTTGGACTAGGGCTGATAACAATCGTTCTAGATCTTTATTCCATCCCCCTCAAGCACTCAGAGGGCAAAAGTCAATCCTCAGCATGAATAATTGATCATAAATCATTCTGACCATGCAAGAAAAGACCTTACTCATCAACTCATAATTTTACATTTATGCCTTTCAAATGCACAGTCAGGAAATTTATTCAAACCCATTGTCATTTACATCATAATTCATCTTGGTTCCATCACTAGCAAAGTTTGAGTGGTAATTCATGTTCCTTGGAAGTAAATCATGATGCTGCACTTTCCTCCAAGGACATGCTCTGTATGAAATACATGAAGTGTTTGTTCCTAGAAAATCCCAAGGCCCAAGGGTACATAAACAGTGGTTGAAACAAGTCACAGCCTTCCTGTGAACCTGTCAGGGTTACCACTTGCAGGGGTCTGCCCTGCAGACTTTGACTCAGCAACGGATGAATAAAGTAAACTAACACACAGATAATTTGCTAGTTTGACTGAGCATGTCTGGGTGGCTTACAGGCACTTTGGAGAGTGCTATAACAGTTGCAACTGTTGGCCTTCTTTAGCTAGTGAGACTTGCATTTACTTAGTAAAGTTTAATTGACAAAGGCTTGAAGCAACACTACTACAGGTTGAAGATTAAAGGACAGGTTCTGATGCCTAAAGCAAACACCATTAGTGGGTAGTATCTTTGGCCGACTTCTTTCTGAAAGAGCTATCTGGCTCAAAGGTTAGTTTTAAGACTACATGAGTAAACAAATTATTCAGATAAACTCTTCTATCTAATTTAGTTATTTGCTTTTTTTTATTAACTGAATGTAAGGAGGATTTAGGCTGCCTTCAGCTGAATTGTCTCCTGAAACTATGCAAATTTCTTGGCCTTCCAAGAAGGTTTGTGAGTATATTCTATAACTTTCTATAATATTTTTGCCACTACCTTGAGTGAATCCTTACATGAATCAGCAATTGAGAATGTCTCTATAAAGTGCTCAGCTTCAGGTCAGTATCCAACTGAGTAACTGGATTTTTGTCATTGCTTCACAGCTTCTGTCCAAGCCAAAATTCAGTGGAGTTGAAAAGATCAAGACCATTGGCAGCACATACATGGCAGCGACAGGTCTGAGCGCTGTGCCCAGCCAGGAGCATGCCCAGGTAAGACGTGTTGGCCACCTAACAACACAGGTGAGCCTTAGCCCCATCCACAAGCCAACCCAGGACCAAAACAGCCATGCAATGACCAAAGAACTGTATATTATGTGCAACCGAAAGCTCAGGGTCAAGGTCCTATGAGAGAAGATGAAAATTCCACACTTCTTAGTGTCAGAGGATCTGTTCACAGAACTTCTGCTGGCCAACAGGAGAAGAAAAAACAATCAGTAGCTGCTTGTGACCAGATAAATACACAATGAAGTAGAAGATGAAAGCTAGTTATGTAAAAGAGACTCAGTAAGGATGGCTCTGGGTCTTTTGATTTAAAAGAATGTAGTCAAGGCCGTGTGCAGTGGCTCATGTCTGTAATCCCAGCACTTTTGGAAACCATGGCGGGTAGTTCTCTTGAGCTCAGGAGTTTGAGACCAACCTAGGCCACATGGTGAAACCCCGTATTTATCAAAAATACAAAAAAAATCAGCCAGGTGTGGTAGTGCACACTTGTGGTCCCTGTTACTTGGGAGGCTGACATGGAAGGATGGTTGAGCCTGGGAGGCAGAGGTTGCAGTGAACTGAGATCGTGCCACTGCACTCCAGCCTGGGTGACAGAGTGACACCCCATCTAAAAGATGAATTAAAATCAAATAAGATAATGTGGTCAAAAAACAAGTTGGCCACATGGAAATTTGATTGAAAAGGTGATTTGGACAAAATTGAATATCTTCAATCAACTAAGGTTTTCAAGATTTTCTCTTGTGTGTGTGTGTGTGTGTGTGTGTGTGTGTGTGTGTTTGTGTAAGAGAGAGAGAAAGAGAGAGAAAGAGAGAATATATGTAGCCAAGCTTGTACAACCTGTTGGAATATCAGTAGGGGCCCATAAACAAGACCCCCTTTCCCCTCAGGACAGTGGCCTTTGCTGTGGAGCCTGCCCTCTGCTGGGCAGAGTACAGAGGAACTGGACTTAGCAGAACACAGTTTCTGTGGACAGGCAGGTTCCCAAAGAGAAGAAGGGCTGAGGACTGTGTATGAGCCCCTCTCCCAATACCCACCTCCCATGGCAAGAGTGAGAGTGGGGAGAGAGGCAGTAGGCACTGTAACATAGCTCCCTCCTCCAGGAATATCAGGAGAGGGTCCTAGTTTCCTGCTCAACATTCACACATTCATGGGCAAAGAATAGAAGTAGATAGACATCTGACTCAAGATGGAACCCTAGCATTTTTCCAGTTGGATGGAGTAATATATATTCTGTTGTTTCTTCTCAGATGGTTGCCTTCAGATTATTATTTTTAGTGAGTATGTATTACTTCAGTAATAAAGAAAATAAAAGAAACAAGCAATAAAAAGAAATCTCAGAAGAAACTTGCCTTTGGATTCTGAGCAACATCCTCTCAAGCTATCGTGGAGCCTGCAGCCAAAGAAAAATTGCTGTCCTTTCTGCATGGTGTTGTATATTTTTAATAGCTGGGGTTTTTCCAGAACATTGAAGTGTTAAAAAATCGAAAAAAAAAAAAATGTTAGAGATATAAAAATGTACAACATTCTTTTAATTTTAAATATTCTATTTGTAACCCAAACCAGAACTAATTATAATTTTACTTTCCTGGCTTTCACGGAAGCAAGTATATGCTTTTCCAATGCCTTTAATGTTCTGGAAAACATAGAACATTAAAAAAATAACATTAAAACGCGTATAGAGACAGACATTTTTCTTATTGCCTCAGGCTCTAAGATAGTCGGCACAACACTGCAGGACCTATCTGTCTTAGTCCGCTTGGCCTGCCAGGCAGAATACCAAAGGCTGGGTGGCTTAAACAACAGAAATTTATTTCTTACAGTTTTGAAGGCTGGGAAATTCAAGACTGAGGTGCTGATTGATTAGGTGTCTGGTGAGGGCTCCCCTTCTGGCTTGCAAACAGCAGCCTTCTCACTTCTCTTAGACCTCCCATGGCGGGGAGAGAGAGACAAGGAGAGAGAGAGAGAGCTGGTTTCTCTTCCACTTTAATGAGGACACCAGTTCTATTGGATAAGAGCTCCACCCTTATGTTCTTAGTTGACCATAATCACCTCCTTACAAAGCCCTGTCTTCATATAGTCACCAGGGAGGTCAGCACTTCAACATATAAATTTTAGAGAGGACACAGTCCTGTCCACACCAGTATCTTCAGTTAAAATTTCATTATTTTAGTTCATCTTGAATTTTTCTACATTAATTTTGATTTTTAAAAATATTACACTAGAATATTATTTCTCATGATTGCTGAGCTTTTTGCACCTTCTGAAGTTTCACCCCCAAGGTGAGTGCCTCACTTACCTCACCCTCATGCAGCCATGACTTGGAGGCTTCTCCAGTTCATCTAAGGAGGGCTGTCAGGAGCACTTCACTCGATCACACCCACTCCAGCCCTTTGCTCTTGGACAGCCAACTACAGATCCTTTGGCAGGGCCTTGGAGTGGGAGATCTTCTGAGGCACCACCACATGAAGACCCATTCCACATTCACTGTGTGTGTGGACCTGTGGGTTCACCCTCCATCACTCTACAGCCCAGTGTGTGTGTGTCTCCCTCTTCTTCCTGACCCTGACTCTGCCTCCATCAGACCTGGTCTGGATCATCAAGAAAAGTCTTCAGTTCTTTTCTCTCTTTTTCTGCCGCCATACTTTATAGACTGATGGTCCATATCCACTGCCTTTTATCTTTCACCTTCTACTTTCTCTTTCTACACCTCCCCAATTCTGCCTCACTAGTGCCATCAGGAATTCTACCCTTGATGACCAAAAAACACTTCCAGATTCCAAAATTCAAGTCCAATCAAATTCTCTGAGCATTCATCCTGGGTTGCGCCCTGACTATGGGTGGCCATCGCCTTTGCCCAGAAATCCTCCTTTGGCTTTTGAGCCTTTCCATTGTCTAGCCCAGCCTGTGGTCCCTCTCTGTGGGACGTTATAATATTCTTTCCCCACTGCCTCTTCTCCATCAGGGACCTCTCCTAAGACTTGATCCATCACCTCTGCACATTCAGTCTCCACCAAAACCTCTATCCACTGTCTAAGTGTACTACACTTCTGTTACTTTATGCATGAAATGGTGATCACGCCCATTGCATGAGGCTGTTGGGAAGACTATATTTAATATGCAAAATATTTAATTGGCTCCATGGGCAGAGTAAGTAATAAAAATGCTAACAGTAATAATAATATAGTTGTGGTTTGTACCATGTTTTGCATGTTGTTACCATTGCTGCTTCCAATAGAACAGAGACTTGGGCCAGACTTGTATCACTTCCAGCTTCCTCTAAACACCCCGTTTTCTAACACTACTGCCATGTTCTTCTTGTCCTCCCCACTTTGAAAACAGGGCCCCAACTCTCCAGCAGAGGCAGAGGAAATTTCATCATAATTGATTTGGGGAAAATAACATGCCTGATAAATATACATGCGAATATTAGTTACTTTTATAAGAAATGAATGTCACTTTTACCTTTTGTAACCTGCCCAAAATGGGATTAAGTCTTTGCTTCTCTAGTTATAAACAAAATACTTTCTATACTAAATCTTTAGTCTGGCAACAAAAGATATCTAGTTTACAAAATATATAGGGTAACCCAGGGATTGTCTTTTGCTTAAATCCAAAAAGAGGCAAATTATCTGGTTAATAGCCTTTTGAAACTTAGTCTTTATTTGTAATTACCTCTGCGTTTTCTATTTGCGGTAACATCTTACTCATGGAGAAACAAGTGCCTAGGAGAACATCAACACCTGGTGAGGCAGGGCTTTTGTGCCTGGCTCTGTTTTGCCTCATTTGTACTTTTTAAGTGAAATGATCTATTCCCATTTTAAGCCCTGACCCATCCCCCACCTCTCCCAACAGTCTCTACACCTGCCCTCAAACATGCGTGTGCTTTTGTGCAGAACAACCTGGGTTCTATCCTCATCCTCCCCAGGTGTGGTGCACCCATGACCTGTAGCAGCACCACCAGTGGCAATTGTTACAGTGGTTTCCAGGGACAGCCCCAAGCCTGCTATATCTCTGGGGTGGGCTGGGGACCCCCATTTTCACTAGTTTATCCAGGTGATTCTGATGCTCACAGAAGATGCCCTGCCTGGTCAAGGAGCCTTTCAGAATCTCACCCATCAGCAAGGCCAAGGCTCCAGCTTTTACAGAAGACTTTCCTGTGCCCCAACCTGGAGAGCTTTGCCTCACCTGGCTGTCTGGGTCCAGGTCTTACTTCTTTTTTCACTGTTTGCTACCTGTCATTTTCAACTTTCTTAGAAGTGTATGTATGTTTCTTAGCCAACATCCAGACTATAGCAGGTGCCGTGTCCTATGCAGTGGCATTCAATGTTCCCAGGAGGGCTTTTAAGCAGCAGTCACTCTTGTGTGTTCGAGGAGTGATTGCACCTGTGCCTACTCCACCTCTCAGACAGTGTTTAGCTTCCTTCACTCTGTTTTACAAATCTGCTACTTCCATTGCAAACCCTCTCATTTCTTTCTCTGACCTTGTTGAACCCTTAAGAATGGCTCCTGAGCCCTTACAACAAGCCTAGGAGGTAGGTAGTCAAACTCCTTGCCCATTTTACAGATGGAGAAACTGAGTCACAGAGCAGTCAAGTACCTTTCTCCATGTCCTAGGGAAAACAAGCAGCCACAGAGTAGGGTGTTCCTGCTCTGGGTGTTCCTGTCTGTCCAAGCTCCGCATAGCAGCCTCTGGTGCTGCCTCCTTTCGTCCTTGGCTTACCTGGCCCTCCACCAGCCCCTGCCCTTTCCTGAGCATCCCTGCACTCCTGCATTTGTATCCATCCTATTCACTCATCTCTGCTCCCAGCCCTTTAGCAATGCCCTTCACAGGAGCCCCGTTCCTCCACCCTCAGCTGCCCCAGCAATGAAACGTGTCTTCTTAGTTACCCTTGAACTGCTTGCTGACTCCAAACCCAGTCACTGCTGTTAACACATGACTGTTTTCAGGGTAGAGTTGAAAGAGCATGACTTTCAAATGCAGCTGCTCACTACTTACTATTAGAGCTAAGTGTTCTGCACTTCTGTTACCTTATGCATGAAATGGTGATCACGCCGGTTGCAAGAGGCTGTTGGGAAGACTATATTTAATATGCAGATTACTTAATAGACTCCATGGGCATAATAAGTAATAAAAATGCTGACAGTAATAATAATATAATTGTGATTTGTACCGTGTTTTGCATATTGGTACCATTGCTGCCTCCAATAGAACAGAGATAAGGGTTTTAGGACATTAAAATATGACATGTCATCATATCAAGGAGGGAAATTCTCTCAGTACTGTATGTGCTATTTGTGATTAGAGCATTTAATTAGATTCTTTGCATGGGCATCCTAGAAATATTTTGAAGTGCAATAAATGTGTTGTGAAAGGAAAGTTCATTACAATTAATTTGGGTAAAATAACATGCCTGATAAATATTCATGCTAATATTAGTCACTTTTATAAGAAATGAATGTTACTTTTACCTTTTGTAAAAGTTTACAAAATATATAGGTAACCCAAGGATTAATGATTTTTTCTTAAATCCAAAAAAGAGGCAAATTATCTGGGTAATAGCCTTTTGAAATTTAGCCTTTATTTGTAACTACCGCTGCATTTTCTGTTTGTGGTAACAACATATTTACCCATGGAGAAACAAGTGCCGAGGAGAACGTCAGCACCTAGTGAGGCAGGGCTTTTGTGCCTGGCTCTGTTTTGCCTCATCTGTACTTTTTAAATGAATGATCCATTCCAATTTTAAGCTTAAGTCAACAGTGTGGCTAAATGGTTGCATTACATGTAAGAACGTATTGTTGTTTTTAAAAGAAACAGGCATTTGTCAAGAAAGGAAATATTAAACTGGAATGGGTTTTCATTCCAACCTGCTTTCATCATTCCCTGAACACACTCCCTGAGGTGTAGTCGCCCCGGATTGGATTCAGTGGTCGGTAGAAAATGAAAGCTTGCCAATCTCAGTGGCCCTCGTTTTGCCCTGAAGACCTCGCTCTCTGCTGAGCCTCATACCTGCAGCCCCGCTTGTATCTTTCCATGGACTTTAGAGAAAACTGGTGGCTGTGATATGTTCTTCTTGACTTGTAGAATTTTGCTTTTTAAAAAAAGAATATTTCACTGGAAAATGATCCAGGTTATCCTGAAAATTGGTGGGTTATCTACCTGGTAAGTGGGTTATCTTCCTGAATGATGAGTTATCTACCTGGTGGGTGGGTTAGCTACTTGATTGATGGGTTATCTACCTGATGGGTGGGTTATCTACCTGGCAGATGGCTTATCTACCTGATTAATGGGTTATCTGCTTGATTGGTTGGTTATCTGCTTGATTGGTTGGTTATCTACCTGAGGGGTGAGTTATCTACCTAGTGGGTAGGCTACCTGCTTGATTGGTGGGTTATCTGTTTGATTTGTGGGTTATCTACCTGGTAGGTGAGTTATCTGTTTGATTGGTGGGTTAACTATCTAGTAGATGGGTTTTCTGTTTGATTGGTGGATTATCTACCTAGTAGATGGGTTATCTGTTTGATTCGTGGGTTATCTACCTGGTAGGTGGGTTATCTATTTGATTGGTGAATTATCTACCTGGTAGGTAGGCGATCTGTTTGACTGGTGAATTATCTACCTGGTAGGTAGGTGATCTGTTTGATTGGTGGGTTATCTACCTGATCTTCATCCTGATGGCAACAGCCAGCTGGAGCATAGAAGCAGGTGTTCATTAGACTAGGAGTGTTTTCTCCACCACCACAGTCCACACCACTCCCTATTGCCACATTCCTTCTGCTGCACTCCAGAGCCTCACCTGCTCCACATCTGAGGGGCTTTTCAGGCCCCCATGTAGAAGGATTCCCCCTCCATGCCTTAAGCAAAGATTAGAGAGAACTGTCATCTTAGGAATAATATAAATAGTTTTGATCTTCTTCAAACAAATTTTTCTAGGAACTGAAGTCAAAAGCAAAGTGTAGGGAAGAAAACTTTCATTGAGACCCATGCTTTGGTCATAGTGTTGCTGTAATATGCAACACCTCTAGCTGTTGTGGACTGTTTCTAACAGGTTGATGCCCATCACCCCCAACTCCCTGGAAGGAAAGACCTTGCACTCCCAAAACAGACAGGGAGGGGCGAGCAGAGGAGCAAGAGGAAGCAGGGCTGTTGTCCAGGAAGGGGTCAGCACTGATGCTGGTTCCGTTTTTAAAAACATCTATGTCATTGCTTTCTTTCCAATTATTCTTAAAACATTATTTTATCTAAATATTATTTAAAATAAATATATAATTTTATATACTGATTATAGCTAAACAAATTCAACAGCAGGCCCGGGTTTGTGGGCCAAGGGCTGTGACTTGTTCCCAAGCATGACCTCCTGCTCCACTGGCTCTTGCTGAATTTGCTCCATTTTTTTGCTCCCTCCATCCCCCAAATCAGATCCTAGGCTCCACTGAGCCACCCCTGAGATTCCTACCCTCACCCCTCTAGCATGTTAGCAAAACTGAGCTGACAGAACAATGAACAGGAAGCATTTGCTGTCCGCATCCACTGACTGTCGAGGACCGCTCCATCCAGCTCAGCTGTTAGGAGTTTTATGGGGCCGCTAGGTCAGTGAACAGACGTTTTCTCTACTGACTGAGCCAAGTTCCAGGTACATGCTCGTGACTTATCTCAGAGTTTTACAGTCTGGGAGTGAACAGGGAGTACAAACAGCAATTCCTGTGTGAGGTGAGCACAGAGAATCTGAGAAGATTAAACAGATCCCGCCAAATGGGCCAGAGAGGAAGCAAGGAGTCATTCAGAGACCTTCCCTGCCAGTGTCATAGTACTAAGGGGTCCATTGAAACGATAACCCCAGTTCTCTTCACTGGTAAAAATCGAGAATAGTTTAGGTGTTTGTGGAAGTGAAAAGCAAAATCCCAAGTCTGTGTATTTTTGTGCAAACACCGAAGCTGTCAAGGTGTGTCATCAAAAGAGAGAAATTTCCTACTGCTTTCATGCTGTTAACAGGAAACTCAAAACTGACAGAAAATGAACTGTCCCTCTTCACTGTGCATAAGGAGAATCTCAAAGACATTTAAAAGGTCAGGCACCTAAGTCATTGTTAAAGCATACACAAGACAGAAAAGTACTACACTTAGCCATAAAGTCATACTGAGATCTTCCTCCCGGATGGCTTTCATGTCAGGCAGAGTGACATACATCTCTACACTGTCATGGAGGAAACTAAGTCCCAAGTCCCAGGGACGCAGGCTGAATGTATTGCTTATATCCATTCGTTCACTCTTAACTGAAACCCAGTGAGGTAGGGAGTTGGCTATTGCCTCACCTGTTATCCCAGCACTTTGGGAGGCCAAGGCAGGTGGATCATCTGAGCTCAGGAGTGTGAGACCAGCCTGGCCAACATGGAGAAACCCTGTCTCTACTAAAAATACAAAAAATTAGCTTGGCATGGTGTTCCAGCTACTTGAGAGGCTGAGGCAGGAGAATGGCTTGAACCTGGGAGACGGAGGTTGCAGTGAGCTGAGATGGTGCCACTGCACTCCAGACTGGGCGACAGAGCAAGACTCCATCTCAAAAAAAAAATGGTAGGGAGTTATTGTCCCATTACACAGGTGAGGAAAATCGAGGCCCAGAGAAGTTAAATGACTCTACCAAGGCCACACGGCTAACTTTGTGGAAAAACTGGAGCTGAGCCCATTTTTGCCTGAGGAAGTCAGTATCCATTGGGAACCCTCTCCCAGGTAAGCTGATTATCACAGTATGCAGCTTTTATGCTTAACTGGGAGAAGGCTGAACATAAAAGCTGAGAAGTCTGATCAGATCTCCTAGGAGCCCCAGGCAGGAGAACAAAATGCTCCCTAGATAACAATCTTCAGTTCCCTTCCGAATCAGACACAGGGGAACTTGAACACCAGAAGTTTTCCAGCATAGAACACAGTGCCAGGCACATAACAGATGCTCAGTGAATATTTACGGAAGGAAGAGGGAGAAGAGAGAACAGAAGAGGAAGGTTATGTTTATTTTAGCCTAAAAAATTACCTCTATTATTTACCAAACAGACACTTGGGTTATAAAATCATTTCGGATGCAACTACTTTAAGCAATGTTCCTTGCTGGTGAAACTTCCCAAACAACCAGTTTATAAAAATGTGTTTCACGGAACTCAGTGGGTAGTCTCTGTGTTTAGCTGGAAGTCCATTCAGTATCTGGGGATATATAACAGAAATTATTCAAATCATGGGAGAAATAACTGCTTCACACTGCCATCAGATATTTATCAAGAGCACACGTATAAAGACTCGTTGAAATGAATTGAGTCCTTCTAGGGACTGAACATTTTTCCTAGAATTTTTTCTAGGGTTTGCTAAGGCCAGATGAGTTATTGACGTTGAATTAAACTTCATTCCCAGAACTCAATCTCTTCTTTCATTGCTGAGGTCACTTTAGACCTTCAGTTTAAACCAATGTTGTGAAAACAGATTGGGCAATAATTTATCAAGGAGTGGAGCTTGTTTGCTGCACATGGTTTGGTAAAAAGCAAATCATTTCTCCCGTGGCAAATATGTCCTCCTTACTTGGACAGTTGTCATTTCTACTACACAAGATTTTGCTTGTTGATTTAACAGCTTGTGCTTCCTATTAAGGAGCAAGATGTTTTCCAACTGACTGCACGAGCCTCCAAGTCAGGTTTTCCCCATAAGTCGGGAGACAAAATACACTAGTGAGCTATCATAGAAAAGACTAGCTGTTCTTATGAAATGATATCCTGAAATTCCACCAAAGTTAGCTGACAGTCAATTTTGTAGTTCCAATTTTGTAGTCATGTGGATTTTCTTCCATGACTCTAAGTTAAGAATTTATTGCAATCGTTCTATTTCCTTTGCCTTCTTCTAGAATGGTATAATTCACCTGAGGATAGGAAGATGTCTTTCCCTCTTGACCAGAGATTTAATTCTTCTTCTCCTTTCATATTTATACTATTTAGTTTAGTGATTCTCAACTGGGAGCAATTTCAATCCCACCCCCCCCACCGCCACGGCCACCGCTGCCCCACCAGGAGCATTGACATTGTCAATGTAGACATTTCTGGTTGTCACAATGAGAGGTGAAGGATGCCACTGACATCCAGTAGGTGGAGGCTGGGGATTGTGTTAAACACACCGTGATGTGCAGGACAGCCCGCAGAACACAGCATAACCCAGTTCATCCCAGTTCAACCCAGTTCAAATGTCCATGGTGCCAAGGCTGAGAAACCCTGCATTAGCACAATACCCCTGTGTGCTCCTTATTAAACACTGTGTAGAGCAGATGACTAACCCCTTCTTTGTTTTCCTCTCCCCTTTAGCTGCCACCTTGGTTTTCTCCACCTTGCTGTCACCTTGAATAGATGCTTATGTCTACAGTCTCCATCTATCTTCTCACCCATCCCTTCTGAGTCTCTAAGAGTTGGCTTTGCTCCCACCAGGTCACCAGGTGCCTCCCCTTTGTCCCCAGACCTTTCTTCATCTCCGATTTAGCTCCCTTTGGGATCCAACATTCATCTTAGACGTCTCTGCCTAAGTCCCATAACAGCCCCATGTTCCATCTCTCCTGGTCTCTCAGCTGGTTTCCAGTGTGCCTTACTGGCTCCCCTTCCCCGACCCATGTCCTAGCCGAGGGCATATCCCTAGACAAACCCTCTACTATCCTATTCTCCTTTCTTCCCTTGGAACCCTTACCCGTTGTAGTAGGCACATTCATGATCCTGGGCTTGTGTTCTCCAAATGCACCACAATCACCTTTGACCTTACACCAAAGCTTAATGAGTCCCTGTCTTCATTCCTCCCAGCCATTTCCTCTTGGTGATCCCACTGCCAACCTAAGTATAGTCATCCAATAAACATGTATTGAGTTCTTCTTCTTTGTCAGGGACATCATTCTGCTGTGAAAACACAGATTAATAGAGCAAGGTCTCTACCCTGGTGGAGCTCACAAACCATTGAGGGATATGCAGACTTCGAAAGACACACGGCACTGGCTTTGGTGCTAACACTGATGTCCATTCGGCCCAGCAGCCATGCCCAGCAGGCCTGGGACCACATTTCAATGAAACCTTAAAGTCCCAGTGGCTCACCAGGCAGGCTGGAACAGAAACCGTTCTCCACACCACATTTTGGTGCACAGAATCATTAAGTATTGGGGGAGCAGGAACCTTCAGAACATTTACTTGAATTAAATGAATTCTATGCCTAGACTAATAATGTAACAAAAAATAGAAACTTTTAAAAAGGTGAGATTTAAAATATAAATATAGTAAGTGCTACAAATTAATGTTAAATATAAATAGGTAACAGAAATAATTGAAATTAATAGGAAATCTGCATAGAAATGTTCACTTCTTAGCAGTGGGAAAATTTTCAGGACTTCTCTCCTTCAGCTCCTTAATTCCCTCCTGCCCGTGGGATGACACAGCCCTCAAGGATGAGTAAATGAAGAAATTGTGACCCCCCCCCATGTTAGTTCGCTAGGGCTGCCATAACAAAGTACTGCAGACGGGGTCTTAAACCACTCAAGTGTATTGCCTCGCAGTTCTGGAGATGCAAATGGAAGATCAAGGCATTAGTGGGGTGGGTCTCTCCTGAGGTCTCTCTTCTCCCCTGTCGGCCTCTTTCCTTCTTCATGTGTCTTCACATGGCCTTCCCCATGTAGGTGACTGGGTCCAGTCTCACGGCCTTCTCTTGGTGGGTGACTGGATCCTAATTGCCTCTTCCTAAAAGGACACCAGTCATATTGGATTAGGGCCCACCCATATAAGCTTGTTTTACCTTAATCACATCTTTGAAGACCCTATCTCCAAATATGGTCATATCCTGAGAGACTGGGGTTAGGACATTAACATAGGAACTTGGAGGGACACAATTCAGCCTAAAATCCCCCCTTTCAAGGCATAAGAGGGCAAAAGGAGGGGGATGTTCCTAGAACGAGAGAGCTGCAGTACAGAAAGAGTAGCTGCCACCAGAGAGAGCTGCAGTGCAGAAAGAGTAGCTGCCACCAGAGAGAGCTGCAGTGCAGAGAGTAGCTGCCACCTGGGGCAGCAGCCCTGGTCCTCTTTGAAGAAGAATGACCCCAGTGAAAGCATGCACTGAGTAGGGAAGAGGAGATATGAGACCCAAAGCCTCCTCTCTGCTCTCTTTTTCATGGAACCTCCTACTGGGCAATCCCACTGGCAGCCCCAGGATAAGGAGTGGGCAGTCCCTAAAGGTCAGTCCCCCAGGGCCAGAGCCCTGCAGAGAAGGGCAAAGGTCGGCTGTGGAGGGGAAAAGGGAGAAGAAAGTGCCAGCCCCTCCTCAAAGCCAGCTTCCCTTGTGATTTCTGGATTAATACAATATAGGTTCCCCTTGGTCAGCCTTAGCCCATGTGACGCTTTTGGCCTTTGGGGACCTGAGACACTGAAGTCAGTGTGTTCCAGTGCCTACTGTCTCCCCTTGGCCACACAGCGCTTCCTTGAGATGGGGATTTGATTCTTATAGAATATCTGCAGTGCCTTGCGGTATTAGAATTTGCCAGCATTCCTCTCACCCTAAAGCTCAGGTCTGAGACGAAGGAGAACAGCTTCCAGTTTGGGATGCTCTAACTTCCATCCACCTGTGTTTGTTCGTTCTCAGGAGCCTGAGCGGCAGTACATGCACATTGGCACCATGGTGGAGTTTGCTTTTGCTCTGGTAGCGAAGCTGGATGCCATCAACAAGCACTCCTTCAACGACTTCAAACTGCGAGTGGGTACGTTCTGCAAAGAGGTCTCAGTTTCAGTTGTGGCAAAGGTGTGGAATAAGGAGTAAGTCCTAGGAGACATTGATGATCCTTTCAATGTTGGAGTAGAACAATTACAAATGCATCCTGTTGCAAGACTGAATGACAGAGGGAAGGACACTTTTGAGCAAATTAGAAAAAAGCACCCCTTTGGTTGGACCTAGGCTGCCGGCACTGAGCCAAGATCCCGTCCACAAGCACAGCACGCACAGCCTTGAGCCATCCTGCGTTGCTGATTCACTGTGAGACGTCCAGTAAGAGGTGCTGCATTATTTTATGGACTGTCGTTAGTGAAAGTGGGACCTGCCACTAGCAATAAGATACATCCAGATTTCAGAGATAAAAAAATGTTTTCTTAAAAAAAGTGGATCTTAGAATTGTGGCAATACAGTCCCACCTTCCTGGGGCCACAAGCTGTAAGAACACCAAACATGTCATAGGTTCTGAAACAGTGACAGCTTTTCAGATTGTGTTCAAATCCTAGAGAAAAAATATCCAGCTTTCTTTATGATATTGCTAAAAAATAATTGTTAGTCCTGGTGCAGTGGCTCATGCCTGTAATCCTAGCACTTTCAGAGGCTGAGGTGGAAGATCACTTGGGTCCAGGAGTTTGAGACCAGCCTGGGCAACATAATGAGACCCCATCTCTACAAAAAATAACTTAGCTGAGCTTGGTGGTGCATGCCTGTAGTCCCAGCTACTTGGGAGGCTGAGGAGGGAGGATTGATTGAACTCAGGAGACTGAAGCTGCAGCAAGTCATAATGGTGCCACTGCAACACAGCCTGGGTGACAGAGAGAAACCCTGTCACCAAAAAAAAAAGTGACCTTGACTTCGCTGAAAAGAAAGCTTCCCAATTTCTAAATTTTAACAAGCTTTCAGGTGACTTTTTAGCATGTTTCATTACTTGCCTTTTACAAATTCTTATTTTTTTAAATGTGTGTTTTAAGCTATCAAATCCACACACAGCTGGCTTGCAATGTACGCAGTTACTTGCAACCATTCAGATTTCTAAGAGCTTCCTTGACCATTTTATGGTTTTCTTGGCAACACACTTTGCTGCTTCTGAGAGTTGGTTTATGTAAGAGCAGTTCCGGCAACAAATTCTGTCTGAATGGTTTTTAACTTTCTCTTACATACAAATTTCAGCTTTAAAAAGAAATCTGAATATGTAAAACCATTTTCTTCCTTTGCGATGGGTATGTCCTGAATTTCATTTAAACCCAAAATATGTTACAGCTCTTTCACAAATGAGATTCTTTTCTCTCTTGTACTATTAGTTGTCAGTGTCTAATCATACTTTTCTTTTGCCTTTCTTTTCCTTTTTCTTTTTTTTTGAGACAGGGTCTTGCTCTGTTGCCCGGACTGGAATGCAGTGGTACAGTCTCAGCTCACTGCAACCTCCACCTCCTGGTTTAAGTTATTCTCCTGCCTCAGCCTCCCAAGTAGCTGGGATTACAGGCGGGCACCAGCATGTTTGTATTTTTAGTAGAGACAGGGTTTCACCATGTTGGCCAGGCTGGTCTCACACTCCTGATCTCAAGTGATCTGCCTACCTCAGCCTCCCAAAATGCCATATTTTGCTTTTCACTTTCTCACTTCTGTGCACAGTAAGCCTCTATCGCGGGCTCTACCTTGCACAAAGGTGATATAGACCAGGCAGGCAGGACACACCCCGGGTAGCCTGCTGAGCACATCAAACATGGGCGTGCCCCTTTGACCCCAGAGACTCTACACTGTTTTGACAGGTTGGAAAATGGGCTCCTCAAACTTTGCTACTATGCCTCTTCAAAAAAAAAAAAAAACTATTACATGGGTATATTAGAGTTCTCTAGAGAAACAGAAATAGTAGGATAGATTTTTATTTGAAGGAAAGTTTATTAAGGAGTATCAACTCACGCAGTCACAAGGTGAGGTCCCACATTAGGCCATCGGCATGCTGAGGAGCAAAGAAGCCATTCCGAGTCCCAAGGCTGAAGAACTTGGAGGCCGATGTTCAAGGGCAGGAGGCAGCCGGCAGAGGAGAAAGATGCAGGCGGGGAGGCTAGGACAGTCTAATCTCTCCACATTCTTCTGCCTGCTTTTATTCTGACCACGCTGGCAGCTGATTAAATTGAACCCACCCAGATTGAGATGGGTCCATCTTTCCCAGCCCACTGACTCAAATGTCAGTCTCCTTTGGCAACACCCTCACAGACACACCAGGATCAATAGTTTGCATCCTTCAATTCAGTCAAGTTGACATTCAGTATTAACTATCGCAGTGGCAGAATGACATCTTCTGTTGTCAAACTTGTATAGATAAAAATAATATAGCCCTGCACTGCAGCATGGGAACAGGATGGCTATTTGCCCATCACATGTGCTACATCCAAAGTACCATTTTCCTGGTCTAGCCTTCAGTGACTTTGTTCAGATTCACATGAACTATTGAATGGGCCTCCTTCAAGTTAAATGCCTACTTTACCCTGACTATCCAATAACTGATAAGGCCTATACCCTCAACCCCATATGTCAGCCCTGTTAGATTTCTAAGGAAGCCTGAACTCAACATTTCCCTTTGCCTTTGGGTCTCCTTTTCCCCAGATCCTCAGTCTCTCCCAGGAGGGGGCTTCCCTGCTCGACCTCCATGCACCACTACCTCCAGAGGCAGTTCAGGGATAGTCATGCGGAAGAATAATATTGCCAACAAAAGCGTGGGACTATAATGAGGTGAATTCACTCCTAACATCCTTTTCTGCCTATCAAGCTGTAGAATCAATTGGAACCACAAATCGAGCCCACTCTGCACTAACTAGAGATGGCCCCGTTGCCAGCAATTATCAGTCCAGGCTCTTCCCCACCCCAGAGCTGCTGACCAAGCAGGGATCAGCAGTGGCTGGAAGAAAAGTTGAGCTGACAGATGCAGGGCTGGAACCGCGGGGCCAGTGTCCGGCAGCTGACCCCTGGGTGCTCTAACCTGTGCCAGAGCTGGAATAGATTATTTGAGATGTCTAAACCAGAAGTGTGTTTTCCTGAGAACACCACAAAACCAAAGGAGAATTTATTTCTCACCTCTTTTGTACCTGCAAGGGTACTGTTTGGAATAGTATTGGGGCTGTTTCCTGACTTCACTTTCCATTGCAAAGGGGAAGCTTTGCCTAAGATCTACAATCAGCTATAGCAGACTAAGCAGTTCAGCAGTCAGAAATTAGATCTTCAGAAACACCCTCATCAATCTACAGTTCAACTAATGCAGGAAGGTGGGGGTCCTGGACCCAGGAGAAAATGTACGGGGAAGAATCAATCAATGTCAGTATCCCTATTTCTGTTTCTGTGGTCCTCCTTCCCCCAACTCCCAGAACATCCTTAGGTCTGCGCATTTGGAGTTCATGGGACAAGGAACCATCCTGCCTGTTAAATTGGAGTTAGGGAAGAGCTCAGGCTTCTCCTTGATTAGAGAAGCTGGTTAATCTTTTGAAGCTTCAGCTCCTGAGCAGAAGCCATATCCACCTTCCACACAGGGTCAGAGCTCACACTGACCCCAGATGTAGACATGGAATCACCGTGGTTTTATAATTGCACTTATTAAAAGGGGAAGGTCAGCATGATGTCTATCACCTCTGTAGTTAGCAGTGGCCCAGGATGCCTGCTCACCTGGGGAAGGAACACGTAATGCCTAGATAGCCCAGGGATCCAGGAAACCACTCATGCCTTGGCAAGAACTGGGCCAGCTGGGCTGAAGAGAGCTGGCTTCAAGCAGGCTCTAAGCATGGCTCCAGCAACCTGGTGGTTAAGTTTCCTTAGAGAATACCATATGTGAGCAGGCTTGTGTCACCGGGGATTGCCATTCCTCACTCTGATGAATGCTGAGCAGTCAAGCCCAGCTTCAAGCAGCAAAAACTGACAGACTGTCTAAGGCTGCCCAGGAGACTGGCTGTGTGTCCTTTTCTTTCCCGCTGGGGAGCTCAGTTGCCCTCCCGCTGACTGCCCTGGCATTTCCTCTGTGCTGGTGGGGCTGCAAGTACCGTGCTGGTGTGGCTGCAGGAAGGCACCATGCTGGCGTGGCTGCGGGAAGGCACCGTGCCGGCGTGGCTGCGGGAAATTACTGTGCTGGCGTGGCTGTGGGAAATTACCGTGCCGGCGTGGCTGTGGGAAATTACCGTGCCGGCGTGGCTGCGGGAAGTCACCATGCAGGTGTGGCTGCCGGAAATTACTGTGCTGGTGTGGCTAGGGGGGTCCCTGTGGTTGTTCTTTCAGTGCAGAATCAGGGTGAACCCTAAAGTCCAACAGTGGCAGGATTACCAGTGGCATACCTCCATGCAGTGCATCCATTTAAAATAAAACTATGTTTATTTCAAAATCAACATTTACTTTAAAACTCTTGGGAAATCGTAATCGTCTCTTGTGTAAAAGTATATAGCAACACAGAAAAACCACTGTATTATGTTTAGTTTTGGGGTGTTTTTGTTGTTGTGGTGGTGGTGGTTGTTGAAACAGGGTCTCCCACTATTGCCCAGGCTGGAGTGAAGTGGTGCTATCTCAGCTCACTGCAACCTCCACCTCCCAGGCTCATGGGATCCTCCTGCCTCAGCCTCCTGAGTAGCTGGCACTACAGCCATGTGCCACCACACCTGGCTAATTTTTTTTTTGTATTTTTGATAGAGATGGGGGTCTCACTGTGTTGCCCAGGCTGGTCTTGAACTCCTGACCTCAAGAGATTCACCTGCCTTGGTCTCCCAAAGTGCTGGGATTACAGGTGTGAGCCACTACACCTAGCCATGTTTAGTTTTTTAAGTCATACCCACTTTATTTTATGCAATAATGATGAATGATCATATAAATATGAATCAAGGTCTGGAGAGGACAAATATTTTAACATGTTTGAGGAGATAAAATAAGAGGAATTATTTTTCTTTGCTTTGGAATTCCACAAGTTGGGCTCACGTTTGTTTAATAATGACAATTCAGGAATGGTCCTATTAAACCCTCCTGTTTAGACAATACCATGGCCGGGCCTGATGGCTCATGCCTGTAATCCCAGCACTTTGGGAGGCCAAGACAGGTGAATCTCCTGAGCTCAGGAGTTTGAGACCAGCCTGGGCAACATGGCAAAACTCTGTCTCTACCAAAAATACAAAAAAATTAGCCAGGTGTGGTGGTGTGTGCCTGTAGCCTCAGCTACTTGGGAGGCTGAGGTGGGAGGATCTCTTGAGCCTGGGAGGTGGAGGTTGCTGTCAGCTAAGATTGTGCCACTGCACTCCAGACTTGGTGACAGAATAAGACCCTATCTCAAAAAAAAAGACAGTGGCTATAAGATGAATCTTGCTAACTCAACTCTGATGTGGCACAGGTATTAACCATGGACCGGTAATAGCTGGTGTAATTGGAGCTCAGAAGCCGCAATATGATATCTGGGGCAACACCGTCAATGTGGCCAGTAGGATGGACAGCACTGGAGTCCTGGACAAAATACAGGTAATGCAGTGAGTGGTCTGCACTGCCTCCATCAGCCATGTCTGTTCTCTCGGGAACCATACATAAGTATATACTGACATATTAACACAAAGGAAAAAAGTAAACCTTGAAATTTACTTAAATCTTTTGGGGAACAATTTACTAACATCTGGGGAAACATTTCTGCATTAACTGTTAACAACAACAACAAAATTCTAACAGTATAAAAGCTATTGCACTTGTGAAAACAGATGATCTAGCAGTGACCAGCATGATGACATAGCAGCCCTGAGCATTCAGCACGGGAGTGGCACCTCTTCCACCTCTATCACTTCTCCTGGTGCCAGGGCCTTGAAAAGGACTTTGCAAGCTAGAGGGATCAGGCAACCAAAACCAGACATAGTCCCCAGCCTTCTTCGTGCAAGCTGAATTGGGAGGAGGGGAAGTGGGAGGCCGGGGAGAAGCCGGACATGAAATAGAAAGTCGATCTGAAAGGCGGCTCTGGACTCCGCCCAACGGGGAGAAAGGAAGGTCTGAAAAATGAAAGGCAGTGGTTGGAGAAAACTGAAATTATTCTGTGTTACTATTCCTGTTGCTCATTAAATCAATTATAATCATGGTTAAAGTAACTATATTACAGTAGCACTAATAATATCATACTTTTAAAAGCATTTTGAAATAACTGGAAAGATAATAGAAAAAAAATGTGTTATTAGAACTATGCTGAAACTATCCCCAAGCTACGAAAGAGCAGTGGTTCAGCCCAGGTTGGCAGTGACAGAATCAAGGAAGAGCGGGAAAGAGGAAGAAGGCAGGCTATGAAGACGGCCACTCCGTCGAGTCTGCTCTTCCATTCATGCAGCACCCGCGTCCCGTGCTCCTCCCGTGTGCTGATTAGGTGCTGCGGCCAGAGCGTGAGCCAGTCAGATTCAACTCTGCCCTTGTACAGCTAATGTTCTCTTGGAGGTGACCATTATCCCCAGAAGACATAGTGGTGTCACTGCAAGCGTGACTGAGCTACAGGGCTTCAGCTTTCCTGTGTGGCTGGGGAAGGCGCTGGAGAACTGGACTTTCAGACGACAGGCTGTGCGAGGAAGGACAGTGTGGAACTGGAGACAGTGTGTGAAGACCACCTTTCAGACGTGATGTGAGCTGATGGAGCAGAACGGGAAGGGAGTCCAAGGCTGCGTTCAAGGACTGTCCTGAACACAGGCAGTGCTCGCAGGAAGAACGGAGTGAGGGAGGCAGTGAAAATAAAGGTGGTCTGAGGTTCTCCCGGTGAAGGAGGGAGACTGGAACAGTGTGTGAGCTCACAGCTGAGTAGCAACATCTACAACATTCATGGAGAAAAGTGAAGAAGGAAGGGTGCAGGAGCGGAAACAGGAAGCTACGGTTCCTTCCAGTATTCCGAAGAACGAAGAGGAACTCAGCGAAGAGAAGAATAACAAGATAGCGGCGCATGTCATTATATTTTTAATCTACAATTATTTCATACTCTTGGATAATATAAGTAGAATGGTAAACATGTTCACAAGGTTTAGATGTAACTTTAAATTTATTTACAGCAAAAGCCATTTTGTACCATGGTTTGGAAATTTTGCTTAAACTGTGGTTAGAGATTATCTTTTTAATCGTCATCATTCGACTCACACTCAAATCCACTTAACATGTTTTGGTTAATACTAGAAGTTCCTTCAGTTCTGCCATTGTTACACTAAGAAGCTATGCTGAAGCCAGTCATCATAGTGACACATGACACGCCAGTGTAATATGTGTCCCCCTCAGAGGCACACACATCCAGTAACACAGACGGTGTTTCAGTGAAGAGCCTGGAGATACCAAGGTTTTATGGTCCTTACTTGCAGGTGCACCTGAGCGGGCACAGTGCAGACACCCAGAGACAAGGGCTGGGATCTGCCAGTAAGAAACACGTGTGCACGTGTGTGTACATGCGTGTGTGTGTGTCTGTGCTGAACACTCTATTTGCCTCACTCTCGGGAAGCAGTGGATTCACATTTCACTCCCGTCATGTTACATTCTGGAAGAGGAATTCCTGCTACATGGCAAACGTATATAAAGTCACCAGACTCACAATAGGTTTATCATGGTGGTCCTCTTTGAGGCTTTTGATGAATCCCTGTAGTGTGCGTCTCAGCTTAGCCAAGGTGTGCGAATAGCTTTGCCTCCTAAAATTGACTGCACAGACTGACACAGTCCTTTCTCTGTAAAAGACTGTCCCCTCCATTGTTGTCAGAATGGGTTTTTTATTAAACCTCGACTTACCTGCCTTTCATATTTACCCCACCTCATTTGTTCCTGTGGTCTTTCTAAAGGAAAGCTTTAATTTTTGTGTGGAATAGAGGGAACGTTACTTCTAAGTGTCTGCCTTTTTTTACTCAGATTATGAGTCAACACTTGTGGCAAAGTAAGTAAAACCCAACAGAGAGAAGGCAGAGATGAAAGAGAAAACTAATGGGAGGTGGGGAGGAAATATTCCACCCAAACTGGCCGTTGCTAAGGATCTGCTCACGAGATCCAACTTGGAGTGAGTTTTCAGCACCTGCTCCAGCCACCTCCCCCTCACTGTTAGGGTGCAGATGAGGCTCTTCTCCCTGGGGCTGGAGCTGTGGTCGTCATCTATGGAGAGTGCTCAGTTGCCCAGCCAGAACAAGACTTGTGGGGCATTTTGGAGCCTAGTCTAATCATTTCCTGATGGTACCAAGGCTTCCAGGACTTTCTGCATAAACATCACTAGCCACTCCCAATGCCCAGGGATGCTCAAGCAATCCTGGACAACCCAGATTCTTTTCTTGGCAGGGAAGAGAGGCCTGCCCCTTCCAAAAATTCACTTTCCCACCTGCTGACCAGCCCATATCCCCAGCACACACCTGGATTATTCCGAAGACTTATGGCAGTGGTTAATATGCTTTCTACTCCCCAAGCAGCTTTCAAACACTTGGGATAAGTATCAAAAACAATTTCCGTGAGGCAAGTCAGGGAGAGTGCTCCCTCCTAGAGATCATAAATCTCCTACAGATCAGTGTTTGAAATGAGTTTGAGCTCATGTGTATCTTGAAGAGGATATTGGGCTTCATAAAGCCCCATGTGAGTCAGGGCAGGTCAGCCACCTGCCCCGGCTCCATGGCCTCTGATCTCCGGAGGGAAGGAAGACAGGTTTCTGTCTGTCAGTAGTGAGCCAAATTTGTAGACCTGTGTTTGCTTCCTTAGCACAAGAGCTGGAAGGGCTGCATTTAGGTGGGTTTTTCTATCCCAAGGGTGTGGCGTGGCTGGCTTCCTCACTCCTGTAAGCTCTCTTTTCCATTTATATGCAAAAAAAAATAGTAGTGAGATGCCAGGAAAATAAAAACTGATGCCCAGACCATTAATCAGCTTCTCCTAGGCCTGAGGAACAGGTTCTTTTTATTAAAGAGCATTTAACTCCCAGCATGCTTTCTAGCGTGGAAACCCCAAGAACAGCGGAGCAAGCCCACTCAGCAAGCCTGCGGGCTCCTCCTAGGCCTGGAGGCGTAGTAACTGGTGTGCGTCGAGATGGACGGCTTCTTCCTCCCATTCCTGTTAATCCCGCGGTGCTGATCGGCGGGTGGCTTGGCATTATGAACACCAGTGGGTAGTTTAAAAATGCCAGTGATGTTAGCACCAGTAAATACCTCAACAGTTAACCCCCAAAACGCAAAAAGATTGGCTTGTTCTCTGTGTGGAAGGTCACTCGTCCAATGCCTGCAGAATTTCCAAACCTGAGTTTGTAGGTTTTCTCCATCTTCTTTCAGTTCTTATCCAGTACACGAAATACTCCCTGGGCTACTGCCCTCCTCCTGGAACTCGGGCTGGACTAGAGCAGCAGGACATGGCATCTGGCACCTGTGCCTCATTTTCCTTTCTGCCCTGCTCATCAGGGTCCCGAGGACCTACACGTGGGCCTTGTGCTTGGGGCTGTCCTTCGCATCTCATTGCAGAAAGGTGGATGATTCTTCCCACCCTCTCCCACAGCCCACCCTTGAGATCTGTGCATGGACTTTGCCCTGGTTCTGGGCTTCCCTTGAGGCCCCTCTCTGTCTCCAGGCCCAAGGAGGCTGGAGCTTTGCTGTTGACAGGGCCCCACCTTTGCACCAACCCTGGGCCACACCACAACCAAAATTGTGACATAACACTGCTGTATGCTGTAACAACACTGCTGTGTGTCACAAAAACACTGCTGTGTGTCACAAAAACACTACTGTGTGTCGCAACGCTGCTGTGCGTCACAAAAATGCTGCTGTGTGTCACAAAAACGCTGCTGTGTGCCACAACAATGCTGCTGTGTGCCACAAAAACACTGCTGTGTGCCACAATAACACTGCTGTGTGTCACAAAAACACTGCTGTGTGCCACAAAAACGCCGCTGTGTGCTTGCAAGCTGCCCAGCCTTGCCATACCCACCTGGCACAGGTCTGTCACTCAAGTACCTGGTGGCCAGGGTCTCACAGGTGCCCTTGCTGCAGCTGTGCCAGGTGGCCTTCTCAGACGAAGTGGGAGGAGGTCACTCCTTTGTCCTTTTTTCTCATGGTTCCGAAGCAGCAGTACCAGGGCTTTCTGTCTGGCCAAACTCAGACACCTTCTAGAGGAGTCTGGGTGGAGGACCAGGTAGCCCATAGAGGGGTCTGCCCCGGCCTCAGAAGCGGAGGCCTTGCCCTCACACCACGCCTGTGTGCCTCACTGGTTCTCTGCTCTTGCAGCTCCTCCCACCCTCAGGCAGACCAAGCCTGGGCAGGCATGGGCCGCAGTCCCAGACGTGGTGTCCCAAGGAAGGCGCAGCACACGTGGAAGCTGAGCGTGCGCGAGGCTGAGTACCAGACGGCGGGAGGCTGAGAGCGCGCGAGGCTCAGCACGGGAAAGCGCATCTCCACTAAGAAGGAAGCGTCCCAGCCAGCGAGTTCACTGCCATCCGACCTGCAGGGCCGGGACAGGGCTCGGCAGCCGGGCCCTCGCCTGTTGGTGCAATGGCAGAAAATCGGTAGTCCTGTCAAGTCGGCAGCATGCAAGAGGGCTGCCCACCTCGGCCCCTGTGTCACTGCAGTGAAGTGAGGAGACCTTTGACACTCGACTGAGAGCGTCACGCTCGTGTGGATGCCAGTGCTCACACGCATCAAACCTGTCAGATGTGGCCACTTGCGGGGGTTGATGGTGCTGTTTCTCAGGATGTTTCTCCCATGGACACCGAAATCTATTATTAATATTGATGATTTCATGAAAGGATATTCATGACAATTTATAAACATCATCCAGAATCCCACCACTCCAACCTAGTTTGATGTAGTCTTTTTTCCAGGTCTCTTCCATGTGAATACGTAACATCATGTGGTTGAAATCATAGCTTGGAGGTCCCAGGCTCAATTCCTTTTCTGGGCAAAATGGTTCAATATTGTCTCAGCCGTGATAGCAGTCATGGTAGCACCATAGTTTACTGGAGTTACTTGAATTTTAGGTTGTTTCCAGGTTTTCACTATCACAGCGCTGAATTAAACAATATTGTCCTTTACAATATTGGAATTTTCTTCTTGTGAATTACTCTGTCTCTCTTTTCTGCTAACATATCAGGAGTGGAATTTCTGGGTCAAAGAGCATGGTGCTTTTTTTTTGACTCTTCATCCTTGAGGCAGATGGGTTGTATCACTGTCGGTACTAAGCCCGTTTTCCTGTGTTCCTGTGCCTTCTAGGTCACCGAGGAAACAAGCCTCGTCCTGCAGACCCTCGGATACACGTGCACCTGTCGAGGAATAATCAATGTGAAAGGAAAGGGGGACCTGAAGACGTACTTTGTAAACACGGAAATGTCAAGGTCCCTTTCCCAGAGCAACGTGGCATCCTGAAGAGTCACTTCATTTTGGCAAGAAGACTGTATTTCCAGGAAGGTACCACACACTTTCTGACTGCAACTTCTGTCCCTTGTTTTTGATGTGCGTGCTCTGTCTATCCTATGGAGCCTCTGCAGACTCGTTCCCGTGACCCAGTGGCATACCGTTTGGTGTCTGACGTGTGCCCAGATCGTTCTGCCACTTGCACTGTGCTTGCTCCTAAGCAAAAGGGAAAAGGAGCGTGCGTAATAGAAGAAAAGCATCCAGAGAACTAACAAAGAGGAGAGAGGTGAAACACACACACACATTCTTAAGGCAATAAAACTAGGGGGTGTATATTATCTTCTGGTGCATGTTCTTTTCTGGAAAATACGGTAGCTCGCCAACCACATCCGCTCGTCTGATACTCAAACACACAGTATTCGTGAATAAGTTGATTCTGTCCCCAACATGGAGTCTGTGCTTACCCGTCATCTCATTGCCAGTGGTGTCCAAGGGCCCCCGTTGGGACCCACGGCTCTCGTCCCTCTGCTCCATGTGCCTCATGCCAGCAGCACGTCACCATCCATCACCAGAGTTAGTCCTCACAGCCTAGGACCAGTTTTGTACCAGACTTGTCTGATGTTTTGATGCCATTTGTCTTTTGTAAAGTTAATTCATTAAAAGTTTTACGTACTTTGATTTACAGTGCCTGTATCTTATTTTCCTGTCTTCTTTCTCCTGTGGTTTGCTCCAGAATTCAAGTTTGTTTTCCATCCATTCTCCCTTTTGACACAGTTGATTCAGAAAGAGCTCTCCAGAAGCCAATACTGAGATGTAATTCAGATTAGGACACAGTGTGTGACGCAGATAATTTGGTTACTCAGCTCCCTGGAAAGTAGGCAAGCATGCTCAATGTACCTAGTGGTCTGATTTTAATTTGGGCATCTCTGGAGAACATTTTCAGGGAAAAATACTTTAACAGTAAAAAGATTCTCTGGGAGCAACAGTGCCCCCTCCGTCCACTACGCTCCTGTCTACAGGAAGAATGTTTTGCTAGAGCTAACAGACATAGACTGCAGAAGAATAATTTGGAACCAGCTATGCAAATCAGTCTCATAACAGCGTGAACTAACTGCTGGAAGTACTAAGTCCCACGAACTGCCTGTTACGTCTGAGAAGGCGAAAGAAGACACACAGCCAACGTTTACGCATTTTTAAAGACAGAAGACCTTGAAGAATTTGTTCTTGTAAATCCAACACCAGTTGTTTGGTACTTTTAACATAAAGAAATCATACTTTGCCAAATAGTGAAAAGTAGAGCAATCGTGTGTAATCTAATGTTTAAAAGCAAAACTGCAATTATAGCCTAGTTGGTCAAACTTGTTTTCTTTTTATAGCTCATGGCAGGCATCTGTAAGAGGCAGAGCACCCAGATGATCTCATAGGAAGCCTGTTATTCGTGGGAACTCGAACTTGAAGCACGAGTCCCTGGTTTGACTCCTGGCTCTGATTTTTTACGAGCTGTGTGACTTTGAACACATCTCTTAGCCCCTCTTAGGAGTACTTTCCTAATTGGCAACTCATGGGATCGGTAGTGATTAAACGAGGCAATGACTGTGAGCGAGGCGGGCAGGTGCCCTGTGGCATTCACAGCACGGCGCAGCTGCTGTGCCGGGACTGTGACTCATTCCCAGTAAAAGGCACTTATAGAAGCTGATAACCATCCCTCATCACCAAAGTGTGAGTAAAGCATGACTTATTCAGTATTCTGCTTCAATCGAGAATTTTTTGATCCTGTAATCACAACTCGGCATTGGCCTTAATATACCCAAATCTCCAATAACAGTGATTGAAGCAAGAGAACTATTCCAAAGGCATTTCTGTTCCCTCTAACCGAAATCTGGACTAGGATGCCATTGCGTTTCCGTGAGCTCAAACTGATGTAGGATGTATAAGATGAGCAGCAGCCGTGCCTCGTAGGTTCTTCCTCCCTTACCATCCTAACTACACTCATCCTCAGGTCACCTTAGCTCATCTATCCTGAGTGAACACCCCCAGCTGAGTGATCCACCAAGTTCTCATAAACAGAGTCCCTCCCACTCCCCCACGGGATGCACTGAACTTGGGTTTGTGCTGAAAAGAACTCAAAAGGAGAATTGTGCTCTCCCAAAGCCATGTCACCAGTCCTACCAAACAATAGGCTTTTAAAAGCAATCAGAGTCACTGTCAGAATCCACTGTGGGAAGCTCCATGTGGGCCCTTCTAGGTGCGGTCCCATAGCAGCAGCCTTAGCATCACTTGGAAACTTGTCAGAAATGCAGATTCCCAGGTCCCAACCTGGGAATTCAGGGTCCTGAAGGAGGACCCTGAATCTGAAATCCCTGGGGTGGGGGCCCAGCACAATCACTGTCTAGTGAACAGGTTCCCCAGGGGATGCTGATCCCCGATCAAGCTTGAGCACGCCCCCCTTCCCTCCCCAGTGTTTTTGCAAATGAGGAAACAGGGACAGAGTAGTTCAGGCACGTGTGTGCAGAGTTCCACAGATGGTTAGCAGTTGAGGCCAGGCTAGAGTGGAAAACTGCCTGTTCCCTGAATCTGAAAGAGCATTAATCCTGGTCAAAGCTCCTTAAAGCTCTGAGCAGCTAAAAGCATCCCTGTGAGCAAAAATGCCAGGAAGAAAACCTGAAGGGCACCGCTCATCAGCCCAGGTTCCAGTGCCATTGGTTTCAAGAAAAAACCTCTCCCTAATGCTCTGCTTAACCTTTTAAGTCTTACAGGAAGCCTCTCATGAAAATTGCCTCTAGTCCAGTTGCCGAAAACCCCAGTGTTTTATGTATCTGTTTAGAAATGTCTAAGTTTTATCATCAATCCATGATGTTATTCTTCCTTCCCAATTCAATCTGCTCCTAAAGGCAGAACCATTCATCTTTCCTTTGCTCGGATACATGAATGACCAGGAAACATCATCAGGCCAGGTGCAGTGCCTCATGCCTGTAACCCCAATATTTTGTGTGGCCAAAGAGAGAGAATCACTTAAGCCCAAGAGTCTGAGACTGGCCCGGGCAACATAGCAAGACCACATCTCTACAAAAAAATAAGAATATTAGCTGGGGATGGTGGCATGTGCCTGTAGTCCCAGCTACATGGGAGGCTGAGGTGGTCGGATCACTTGAGCCCAGGAAGTCCAGAATGCGGTGAGCCTTCATTACACCACTGCACTCCAGCCTGGGTGACAGAGCGAGACTTTGTCAGAAAAGAAAAATCTAATTGCCCAGTGATGAAAATTATTTTATAAACAAAACAAATCATACTATAAGAATATATTATCTTACGTACAATGACTTTAACAAGCATTCATTCATTGGCTTTAAATGATAAACATTGGGATACCAAGATAAATACACTTAATTTTCTCTTACTGCTTAACAAGTGTGAGATCTTTTCAAATCTTGGCCAATAACAGCCCTGCCTATTGAAAGTCAGTAGGTAGAAGGTGAAGGGAGTAAGGTCTGACTTAAAGTAAATGGCAATAAGTTAGTTTGACATTAATTTATTGCAGTCACTTACAGATGCCTTGTCTTGTTGAAATCAAGTCTGAATAATGAATAATTTATAAATATTTCTATAACCCAAACTTTATATATTTTCTATTATGTTATTATAAATGTGGTATAATGCACCCAAAGGCATTCGAAATAAACGACTGTCATTTGTTTGAAATAAATAAAAGACACTTACACTGAAAAACTGTTTTCAGAAAAATAAATATTTAGGAGTCACTCAGCCTTGAAATCGCTGGCAATTCAGTGTCATTTATTTTTAGAGAATCCTCTTGGCAGATTCAAAACGATAAAACCAGTGATGGAGGAATCAGCATTGAACTTAATTAGACCACCTGCCCATTCACTGCTAAACTGTGGGAAATTTAATCATGGTAGATGGGAGATGAGTTCTTCCAAGGGATCCATTCATTAAAAACGTAGCTGATACCTTCATACTTGGGTAAGTTTCAAATTATCTCCAAAGTAAGTATTTTCAAGTTAGGTTAAAAGCAACTGCATCCAAAAAGAAGACTGTTTAAAGTCAAGTCACTGCTGTGATGATGGGACCCTGGGCGGGGCACGCACATTGCGCTCGTGTTCTGCCTGCAGTCTAGCAGCTCACTGCCTCCCAAATGAAGTCTTCTAGGTTTGGAAATTCCACTTTGAAGATGAGGACTTGTCTGCTCAAATAGATGGCATGACTTGCCCTAGGACACAAATCTAGAAAACGCAGCAGCCAGAATTTTACCCGAGTTCGTTGAACACCAAAGTCTCTTCCCATGACTGACCCCCTCTCCCTGAGCGGTGACAGTGAGCACTGCTGGCCACCAGGATAACAGGGCCACCCATCCTTACTAGAGCTCCCAGTCCCAGGTGCAAAAAATTCTGTTATTTGTGGTTCAGACCTCTGGAACAACAAAAATGTAGTTTCTAGAGTTTGTGCCGACAGACAATTGTCATTACATCTCCTCTTGGAGGAGGGAACATGTCAGGGTTGTCTGTGTTATGAGGCAGCAGGAGTTCCCATAACTCTTGGCAAACGTAACTGCACCTCACTCCTGTGACTGCCTCCCCAAAGAATCCTGACAAACATAGACAGTCAGTGAACAAAAACCAACCCGACCATCACTAAGGGGAACAAAGTTTTCATTTTATTCACGTGCTCACAATGAATCAGTCTCCAGTATCATTTGATCAAAAATAATTCCAGCTGAAAATCATCCTACTAGAGACTCTTCACATGTGCTACAGGTATTTGCTCAGGCTCCTGACCACAGCAGCCTGAGGGAGGCTGCTAATGTGTTCATGTGCCCACAGTAGAGATGTAACACAGGCATAGCCAAGCTCCCAGGTGTCATGAGAAGAGGAAAGAAGGCTCCAGATGCCACCTTCTCAATGTACAACTTTGCCAGCCCACGAGGTATCATGACATGCCCTGTGGGCCACAGGAATGCTTCAGGCTGGAGCAATGTGCCCAAAGCCAGGTGCCCTGAGGCTGGGGATGTCATTCTTCCTGTAGAAGTCAGCCTGCACGTGGTTGGTGCGGCCAAAGTCCCGGTTTAGGGGTTCAATGGGCTGATTGATGCGCTTCCCATAGACAGAAGACGTCAGCACACCAACCGGCCTCTCCTGTTCCTGGTGAAAGTTGTCAAAGCACATAGTCAGCACCACTGCATTCACCAGCACAGCTCACCCGCACGTCCATCAGCCTCGGTCCTGGGAGCTTTTTCTGCCACCGTGGACCAAGAGGAGGCCTCCATGCTGAAGCCAGGGGCCTCCTTCAACTGTCCCAGACCATTTGCTCTACCTGTCTGTCCTTGTGCTCTTTCTGGTCATTTCCCTCTCCTGCTGCTGCTGGTCCCTTCCCACCACCCAGATCCTGGCTCAGATGTCTAGGTCCTCCCTGGCCCCGCCTCTTCCCAGCTCCCTGCTCATCCCTTTCACTTTCCGCATCTCCTCACATCCTCACAGGGCTTCTTCTTCCTATATACCACCACTCATCACTACCTAGAATTTGCTCATGATTTCTTTTTTTTTTTTCTAGATGGAGTCTTGTTCTTGTGGCCTAGACTGGAAAGCAGTAACACAATCTCAGCTCACTGCAACCTCCGCCTCCCAGGTTCAAACAATTCTCCTGCCTCAGCTTCTCTAGTAGCTGAGATTACAAGAGTGCACCACCATGCCTGGCTAATTTTTGTACTTTTAGTAAAGATGGGGTTTCACCACATTAGCCAGGCTGGTCTTGAACTCGTGACCTCAGGTGATCCACCCGCCTCGGCCTCCCAAAGTGCAAGGATTACAGTCATGAGCCACCACACCTGACCCATGATTTCTGTGCCTTTACTTTATCTCTCTCCCTGCAGGAATGACAGCTTTGAGAGGATGGGGATTTTTTCTAAAAAACTATGTGCCATATTTTTCTCCTGAGGAAAACACTAACTTTGCTGTCAACTTAGAACACACTACATGTGCTGGTGATGGTGGCTTGGTAACTAAACTCGGAAGAAATGTTCTCGTGTGTGCGACTTCAGCCCTGCAAAATCAAATTTTCCAGAAAAATTATGAAAGCCAGGACTCAGCGATTAAGCAGAGACTTGTTTTATCTGTTGAAGAGAACATCTTAGCTTTGCTGTCCTTAAATTGTTAAATTCTAAAGAACCAAATAATATTACAAGAAAAATACACAATGACATGACTGAACAGAGAGAGCTATAATAGTAGCTTAGCCTTAGCTTCTTGGCACAAATAGAGAGAGTTGCATAAAGAAAATTAAATAAAGCAGCTGAGCACAACATTAAATATATATGCGTATGTGCACACATAACACAATGCATGTACACATAAATGTACATGCATATACACAACACAATGTACACATATGTGCATGATATATACATGTATGCACATGTATATACACACATATACACATCCACGTATACACATATGCATGCACCTATACACACACTTACACACATTCACAAACAGGCACAGACACACGAACACATATACACACATGCACACATACACACATTCATATACACATGTACACATGTACACGCACAGACACACATATGCATACACACAAACCATGTACAATATATAAAAATATACATATCTGTATATACATATACACACATCCATCCATCCATGTACATACATGTATGCCTATATACACGCATACACATATACACATACAGTCATGTGCCATATGACATTTTACTCAATGACGGATAGCATATATGATGGTAGTCCCAATAAGGTTATAATATTAGGTTGGTGCAAACATAATTGCTGTTTTTGCCATTAAAATGGCAAAACCTAATAGAACTGGAAAGTTCCTGTCACCTAATGATGTCATAACTGTTGTCATGTCATAGCACGACACATTACTCAGGTGTTTGTGGTGATGCTGGCGAAAACAAACCTACTGTGCTGCCAGTCATATAAAATACAGCACATACAATTATGTACAGCTCATAGTACTTGACAATGATAATAAATGACTATGTATTTATTATACATAGGTTTATGTATTTATGACACTTTTTATTGCTATTTTAAGACTGTACTCCTTCAACTTATATTTGAAAGTTAACCGTAGAAAAGCTTCAGGCAGGTTCTTTAGGAGGTATTCCAGAGAAGACGTTGTTAGCACAGGAGATGACGGCTCCATCGTGCTGTGTGGCATTGCATTTGAAGACCTTCCAGTGGGACAAGGTGTGGAGGTGGAAAGCAGTGATACTGACGATCCTGACCCTGCGTAGGCCTAGGCTAAGGTGTGTGTTTGTGTCTTAGTTTTTAACCAAAAACTTTAAAAGCTTAAAAAAAAATAAAAAGAGAAAACTTATAAAGAGATAAAGAAAATATTTTTGTCCAGCTGTACAATGTGTTTGTGTTTTAAGCTAAGTGTTACTACAAAAGTCAAGTTTTTAAAATTAAAAAGTTTATAAGGTTAAAAAGTTACAGTAAGCTAAAGTTAATTTATTATTAAATAAAAAATTTTTTAATGAATTTACTGCAGCCAAAGTGTACAGTGTTTATAAAGGCTGCGGTAGTCACAGTAATGCCCTGGGCCTTCACATTCACTCACCACTCACTCCCTGACTCACCCACAGCAGCTTCCTGTCCTGCAAGCTCCGTTCATGGTAAGTGCCCACACGAATGTATCATTTTTTATCTTTTATGCCATATTTTTACTGTACCTTTTTATGTTTAGATACACCGATACTTACCATTATATTATAATAATCTACAATATTTTATACAGTAACATGCTGTACAGATTGGTAGCCTAGGATCAATAAGCTGTACCATATGGCCTAGGTGTGGAGTAAGCTATGTTATCTAAATTTGTGTTAGGCACTCTGATGTTCACTCAATGACAAAATCGCCTAGCAATGAATTTCTCAGAATGAATCCCTGTCGTTAAGTGATGCATGACTGTACATGCACCCTCCACCACACACACACACACACACACACACACGTACAAGCATACCTCGGAGATATTGCAGGTTTGGTTCCAAACCATGGCAATAAAGTAAATATCACTATAAAGTGAGTCATAAAATTTTGGGGGGTTTTCAGTGCATATATAAGTTATACTTACACTACACCATAGTGTATTAAGTGTGCAATAGCATTATGTCTGAAAAATGTACAGATCTTAATTTGTAAATACTTTATTGTTAAAAAATGCTAACATGGAGATAGGAAGGGAGCACACACTGTTGGAAAAATGGCACCAGCAGACTTACTTGACATAAGGTTGCCACAAACTTTCAATTTGTAAAAAAATGCAGTATCTAGTAAACAATGAGCTTGAGATGTAGGAAAAAAAAAGAAAACAAAATGCAGTATCTATGAAAGCCAATAAAGTGAAGCCCAATAAAACTAGATATGCCTGTACAGAGTTTTGTTAATCTGTTGACAACCTGTTAATATTCTATCTTAATATTACCTCTTCATTAACATGAAGTCCCAGGCTTTTTGCGTGTTCTCTGTCATCTCGGTGCAACTTCTGATCATAATCTAGGCGCCTCTTAAAAACACAGTCGTAGAGGGAAATAATTCCTGTCTGGAACAGAAAGAGAAAGAAAGCCATGGGTTAATTAGAAGGCTGAGACATTGAGGCCTGGTGGAGCACGGATGCCAGTGCTTTCCCAAGGGAGGCTGGAGGTGCATGTGGTGAGTATGTGGTAGGAAAGTTCATCTCACCAAGAAGGACCAGCTGTGACCTGGAGCTGGGAGAAGCCCAGGCCTTACCAGCAAGAGATGGTTGCTACGAGGCCCCAGATGAAGTAGGAACATTTTCATGGCACTTCTCAACTTTCTCCTCCCTTGTTGAGAGAGGTGGGTCCCCAAGCTCTCTTGCTGTCTGACTCCATTGCTAGAGCTCAAACTTTGAAATAAAAAAGTGTGTTAGTCCATTCACGCTGCTGTAACAAAATACCATATTGACTGGGTGACTTACGAGCAACAGCAATTTATTTCTCACAGTCCTGGAGGCTGCAAAGTTCAAGTTTAAGGCCCTGTGAGATTGGGTGTCAGGTGAGGGCCCAATTTATGATTCACAGATGATGTCTTTTCCCTGTATCCTCACATGCTGAAAGGGCAAACAAGGCCCTTCAGGTTTCTTTTATGAGAGCACTAATCCCATTTATGGGAACTCAACCCTCAAGGCCTAATCCCCTCCCAAAGGCCCTGCCTCCCGATACCACCACGTGGTGGGTGAAGCTTCAACATACGAATTTGGAGAGATGCAAACATTCAGACCGTAGCAAAATGACATCTCTAAGGTTATGTATGTGTATATTTTTTCTTTGTATCTACTTGTCTTATGTTTCTCAAGTTTTCTATAATAAGCTTGAGCTTCTTTGAAAAACAAACAATACCTACATATTAGGATAATGAACCTTAACAGGAGTCGCTAGTGCAGGACCTCAGGGCAAACTTCTCTGCCCTCTGACAGTTGCCTGAAAACCAACTGACAGAAGGAAGATGAAAAGAAAGGCAAACGCATTTTTATTAATGTGCATGAGGGAGATCTCAGGGTGATTACCCTGCCACACAATAGGCTACAGATGCTTGTACAGCCTTCTTCATATGAGAAAGGAAGATGGGGAAATGTGGATGATTTTAGGGAGGTAGGAAGTTATTTTTAGGGGGATACAATGGGCTTGGAGAAGACACAATGGTCTGGGACAAAGTCTGTTGGGCCCACAGAGCAGACAATGGTCTGGGACAAAAGTCTGTCCAGGTGTCTTAACAGACTTCAACCTGTCTTCCCATGATAGGAGTGCAGTTAATGCAAACTCAGGGAAGGTACCAGTGGTCCTTGTTTTTGTTAGGAACAAGCTGCCTCCTCTGATAGTTATGGAGCAGCCAGGCAGGTTAATAAAACTTGCTTGCCTGACTTTGGGTCTATTCTCCTTTCTCTCAGCTACCCTTACGTTATTGGTGCTGAAACCCAGGAGGGGTGCGCTCTAGCTGGGCATCCTTAAGGGACTCTCTCTTGCTCTTTCTCTCTCCTTCCCTCTCTCTTCTATCACTTCTCTCCCAGCCATCCTCCCCTTCCTGAACCTACCAAAGATCCAGAGGGTCTCCCAGACTCTCCCATTGCTGGTGGCCACATCCACCATCAGAGCCTCTGCTGGGATGAGTAAGAGAGACTGTTGCCGTTTACCCGGAACCGTTGACTGTCTCTGCCTTCCCAAAAGACCAGCACTGGGCCAAGGGCTTCCTCCAGCCTCCAGGCCTCCGATTCCTCCATTTCAGGGAAGCCTGGCTCAGAGGATACCTCCCATATTCCGGACAGGGCCCTCGGGACACGGAACACCCTCTCCTGCCGTCCTTGTCAGTCAGCAGTGTCTTCTTCCTCTCCCTCCCTCTCCCATTTGCAATGGGAGCCTGTCACTCTACCCCTTCCAAAACTACCCCCCTTGGGTGTCTCCTGCGTAATATCAATACTCTTGGCCTCCATTCAGAAGTCCGTCCTAAGAGGCTTATCTTTTATGGTAATACCGTTTGGCCTCAATACAAATTAGACAATGGCTCCCAGTGGCCTGAAAATGGTACTTTTGATTTCAACATACTTAGAGACTTAGACAACGTTTTCCACTGCAGTGGGAAATGGCCTGAGATTCCTTATGCTCAGGCTTTCTTCACTCTCCGTAGCCGTCCTTCCCTCTGCCGGTCCTGCTCTACTTTCCAAAGCTTCCTCGCTCGTTCCAAACCTGACTCTCTTCCTGTCACTCTCCCCACAGCCCCGGCTGACAACTCTTTTCCTGCCACACTCCCCACAGCCCCAGCCAACGATTCCTCTTCCTTTGACCCCGCTGATTTTCCTCCTTCTCAACCACATCATAATTCCCACCGGAGCATCATAACCCACTGCACGTCCCCACTCCAGCCCTACCTCTCCCCGACCCACCTCGCTTCTGGCTCTGAATCCTCCCGGTCTCCACCCCGTACCCATTCCCAAGCCCAACATGCCCAGTAACCGGCTCCCTAACTTCCCCTCCGGGAGGAAGCAGGGGTAAAGGAATTGTTCGTGTCCATGTCCCCTTCTCCCTCTCCGATCTCTCCCAGGTTAAAAAACATCTTGGGTCCTTCTCCTCTGATCCCGATACTTACATCAATGAATTTAAATACCTCACCCAGTCTTATGAACTCACTTGGCATGATCTCTATATTATTCTCTTTTCTACCCTCCTTCCAGAAAAGAAGGAAAGAGTGTGGCTCGCGGCCCAGGCACATGCAGATGATCTTCATCAGTGAGACCCTAATAAGCCCCTCGGAGCCACTGCTGTCCCCCGGGAAGAGCCTTCCTGAGAGCACCAACCCACAGACCCCGGTCGGGCATCCCATAACCATATGATTACTTGCCTTATTTCAGGCCTTAACAAGGCTGCCTATAAGGCCGTAAATTTTGAAAAACTTAAAGAAAGTTCCCAAAAGGCAGATAAAAATCCTGCCCAATTCCTTTCCCACCTCACAGAGGCTCTCACATCAACCCTGCCTCCCGAGAAGGAACTGTTGTTCTTCATACCCATTTCGTCTCCCAATCTGCTCCTGACATTTGGCGCAAACTTTAAAAGGCTGAAGACCTCCCTCAAACCCCACAACCTCCTTACCCTGGCTTTCAAAGTCTGCAATAACAGAAATAAGCAGAGTAAGTTAGACAAAGTCCAAAGAGATCGTGCTAAATACCAGCCTCGAGCTGCGGCTATCCGTCAGCCTAGCCATAGTGCCCAAGGGCACAAATGACCCGACAGCAGTGGCCATCCCGGGCCTTGTTTTAAGAGTGGCAAAAAAAGGTCACTGGGCGAGGGCATGTCCTAACCCAAGAGTGCCGAAAAGCCCTTACCCAGTCTGCCGGCAGACAGGCCCCTAGAAGTCTGACTCCTCTCAACAGACGGACAGAAAAGCCTGCACCTCAGAGCCACCAGCCACTCAGCAAGACAAAAAGTGAAGAATCACTTGCACTCCCGCAGCTCCTCGGCCTAGCCGCTGAAGACTGCCAGGCTCAGGGCCCCTAGCCCCACCTGCCGTCACTGCATCAGAGCCCAGGGTTAATCTGCTAGTAGCCGGCAAGCCGATCTCTTTTTTAATCAATCAATACCGGGGCCTCGTACTCAGCTTTGCCTGAATTCTCAGGACCCGCTCATCCCTCCCAGGTCTCAGTTGGGGCTGGTGGACCCAACTCACGCCCACGGGCCACCAGACCTCTTACTTGTTCCCTATTTGATACTGTTTTCTCACACTCTTTCTTTATCATGCCTCATTGCCCTACCCCCAATCTAGGCAACAACCTCCTAAATTCAAAGCTTCCATCACCTTTTTCTCTTCCCCACAACCAGATCCTCTCCTACTCCTCTCTGCCACCATGCCAGCCCTTGACTCCTCCCCAAGATATCCACTCCCCACTTCTCTTGTTAATCCAGCAGTGTGGGACACCATGACCCCTTCTCCAGCCGCTCACCATGACTCCATCGAAATCCAGCTGAAAGACCCCCCCAAATGTCCTAATGTCTCTCAGCATCCCATTTCATGAACACACCTAACAGGCTTACAATCATCAACAGACCCCTCTTGCAAGGCCACCTTAGGCCAACTCCTTCTCCATACAATAGTCCAAGATCTCCGGGCTATCAGTCAGGCGGTCCTTCCCATCCATCATGTAGTTCCCAACCCCTATACACTCCTTTCCCTCATCCCTCCAGACACAACCCGTTAGGCTGCGATACACCTAAAAGGTGCCTTTTTTACATTCCTCTTCATGCTGACTCCCAAGATCTCTTTGCTTTCACTTGGACTGACCCTGAAACCCTCCAGTCAGACAACTTACTTGGACAGCCCTCCCCCAAGGCTTTAAAGATGATAGTCACCATTTCTTTGGGCAAGCTCTAGCTCAAAATGTCACCTCTCTAAACCTGTCCCCTAGCCGGCTCCTCTGGTACGTGAACAACCTTCTCCTCTGCAGTCCTTCCCTAGAGGACTCTCAAACTCACACTATTACCCTTCTAAACTTTCTTGCTAATGAAGGACGTAGGGTTTCCCCCTCCAAAGCACAACTCTCCATTCCAACAGTAACATAATTAGGGGTCCAGCTCTCACCCCGGGGCCCGAGCCATGACCTCAGCATGGGCAGCACTAATAGACAGCCTGCCCCCACCCACCTCTAAGTGTGAAATCCTCTCTTTCCTAGGACTAGCAGGCTTCTTCAGAATATGGATTCCCAATTTTGCCCTCCTAGCCCTCCCCCTTGACGAAGCAGCTAAAGGCCCTGTCAGTGAGCCCCTAAACCCTTCACACAACATAATCCTTAGCTCCCACAAACTTAGAGCTGCCCTCGTCACTGCTCCTGCTCTGTCTCTGCCTGACATCTCTCAGCCCTTCATTCTCTACACAGCCAAAAACCATGAAGTAGCCTTTGGTGTCCTTGGCCAACAAAAAGGAAGTCCTCCTTCCTTCACACCCATGGCTTATCTATCTAAACAATTAGACGACGCCTCCCAAGGATGGCCCACCTGCCTCAGACCCTAGCAGCAGCCGACACCCTAGCCTTAGAAAGCAAGAAACTAACATCAGTCTCGACACCACAGTCCACAGCCCACACAATCTACAAGATCTCCTCTCCTCCTGAGCGCTGAGCACACGTTCTCCTCGTATCCAACTACCCACGCCCTCTTTCTTGAAAACCCTGAGTTCCGCCTCTCCAAAAGCGCTCCCCTCAATCCTGCATCTCTCCTTCCAGTATCTTCCTCCTCTCTCACCCACTCCTGTACTGAACTCCTTGATCACCTACAGCCTCGTTTCCCTAATATGCCCCCTGTTAAAAGAACTAAGTTCCTTCTTACTCTTACCGATACCTTCTGTGGGTGGGTAGAAGCATTTTCCATCTCCTCAGAAACACCTGCAGTAGTCTCCCAAATTCTTTTAATAGAAATCATTCCTAGATATTTCTTCCGCACTCCATACGATCAGACATCGGCCCTAGCTTCATCTCCCAAATCACCCCAGAAGTCTCTCAGTCCCTCGGCATCCAGTGGCACCTCCATATCCCATACCGGACCCACTCATCTTAGGAAAAGTTGAGAGGGCAAATGGGATCCTTAAAACTCAGTTAACCAAACTCACTCTAGAAATCCAGAAACCCGGGACCTCTCTTCTGTCTGTAGCCCAGTCCCCATATCAGAGCCCGCCCAAAAGCCTGGCTCTGAGGAAGCCACCATTGGAGTTAATGTATGGACTCCCTTTTCTCTTACAAAACACACCCCCGTCTAACTCAGCTAGGAGAATACCTCCCAACACTTTCCCTCATCCGCCATCTCCTCCGTGAACAAGCAGACCAAGCCCTCCCGCAGCCCCACAAAGGCCCCACCAACCAGACCTACCAGGAGAACATGTCTTTCTAAAAACTCTTGACTCAGCAAGCCTTAAATCAAAGTGGGAAGGTCCCTTTCAAGTTCTTCTCACAACCCCCACTGCAGCTAAACTCTCAGCACATGTCTCTTGGTACCATCTTTCCAGATTAAAAAAAGCTCCTGATGTGCCCACTAACCCGCCAGCCCCTTCCTCCTCCGATTCTCCAGTTCTCTTCTCACTGCAACCAACTCCGCCTCGCGCCTGTTCCCGAGGACAACCCGCTGCTGTCTCCCTCCTCTTTAGTCCTCAAATCCCTAAAGAAATATAAATGCCCTGCCCCTGCCTATACTGCTGCTTTACCCTCTTCCTCTACTCTGTCTGCAAAGACATCGCCTGGTTTTACCCCTAAGCTCCCACTCTTAACTCTCTTTTGGAGTGGATAAATGACCTATTTTTCCAAGGCACTCTGTGTGACTTCTCCCCAGTTGAAAGGCAGCTGTTTACCTTTCTACTCACTCTTTGCCTGTCTACCCCTCCTACTCCTGGGGCTGCCCTGCACCGCTGTACCTCCCTGCTTCCTCTCATCCCTAACTACCTCTACAAAACCTCAGCTTAACCCATTCACTGCTGAACCAATCCAACCCGACCCTAGCAAAAGACTGCCGGCTGTGCCTCTCCCTGTCAGTCACCACGTATACTGCCACTCCTGCCCCTGCAGAAACATGGGTTTTTACCAAATTAACTTATCATCCCCAATATGAAAGTACAAGCCTCTCCCAGCACTTAAACATGCAGTCATTAGCCAGGTTTCCCATCTCTAAAACAACCAAAAATACTTTAACAGAATGCGCAGTACAACATTTGCGTTCCTATATTTCCAATCCCACCCAACATATAAACAATAATAACAAGCCCATACACTGCCCCATAACCGTAAATATAGAGTTAACTCCCCAAGCCCCAATTTGCTTTCAAGGCAATGTATCTTCAGTTCTACCTCTGGGGCACCTACTGCCCCATCAGTGCAATTATACCTTACAGCTTCAGGCCCCAACCAACTACCGAAATTTTCAAGTCTTCCAGGCTGCTCCATTCAGGCACCTGTCTGCTTTTCAGGACCCCCTAAAGTCTTTAGTAAGTCTCTATTTAACAAACAATCAGGATTTTGCAATGGAAGGCATAACTATACACCCATGGACCCCTTGCAGCGCAGCCCCCACCCCTGAAAAATGCCTCCTTATACCCACATTTCACCATCCTTCTGAATGAATCTTAGTAGATACAAGATGATTGCTTCGTCAATGGGAAAACAAAACACAGGGAGCCACTCACCTTTCCCCACTAACCCCTTTTCAGCTGCTGACTGGAGCCGCCCTAGCCAGCACTCTAGGAGCACAGGAAAAGAAGAACAACAATCTCACACACACTTTTTAACATAGACAACCAGTTCTGTCCGATCCAGCCAAGGCATATTTTTCATGTGTGGGGCATCAACTTACCTATGCCTCCCCACTAATTGGACTGGCACCTGCACCCTAGTCTTTCTAAGCCCCAAAACAGTCATTGCCCCAGGGAACCAAAACTTACCAGTTCCCATCAAAGCTGGAGTCTGCCAGCGCTGAGCCGTGCAGCTGATACCCCTATTAATGGGATTTGGAGTTACCACAGCCACAGGAACAGGAATGGCAGATCTGGCCACCTCCCTGTCCCACTAGCACATCCTCCCCAAAGACCTCTCAGACAATTGGCAAGACACAGCAGAATCCACTCTTACTCTTCAGTCCTGAATAGACTCTCTAGCAGCAGTTACACTCCAAAACTATGAAGGTTTAAACCTCCTCACTGCCGAAAAAGGAAGGCTGTGTACCTTTTTAGGGGAATAATGTAGTCAGGACTAGTATAAGATGCAGCTCGATGGTTAAATAAAAAAGCTTCTCAAGTCAGGCAGCACCTCTCCAACTCTTGGACTAAGCTTTGGAGTTGGGCACCCTGGCTCCTCCCACCAGGTGGACCTCTTGTTTCTATTCTTCTCCTTCTAGCATTTGGCCCCTGCCTCTATAACTTCTCACCCAGTTCTTACAGGACCATATTAAAGCTTTCACCAGTGAAACAATACAAAATATAATGCTGTTTCAAGAATACCGACAGTTCCAGGAACCGCAAACCCTACGATCTAGCCTCTCCCCATACATCACCCCTGTCCGGCAAGAAGCAGCCAGACAAGAACGGCGCCCCTCCTCTATTACCTATTAAGAGGCGAGAATGTTAGGAATCCGCTGGCTCCTCTGACTGTTGTGGAGCAGCCCGGCAGGTTCACAAAACTGACTTGCCTGACTTTGGTCTATTCTTTCTCCCGGCTACTCTTATGGTTTTCTTCTTTGGTGAGTCCAGATTTAGGCAGATAAGGGAACTTTAGAAATCAGCTTCATCCAGTGCTTTGGGAGAGACAAAGTATTGAGAGACAGGAGTGGGGGGCACGGGTAGGCGTGGTCAGGGAGACCTTGAGCCTTCGTCTTAAAGCCAGAATGTAAAAGCACCACATTTTGGTGTATTGCTTCCCCAACCCTAACACTAGCCAAGAGTCAGGCTCTCTATGTGCAAAACCCTCTCTTGAGAGATAATGTATTTTTTTCTTTAATCATATGTGTTAAGTGTAACACTTGGTAATCCATATGTATATATATGAATACATATATTACATATAATATACATATATATATCATATGTATATAATTTACATACACACACAACTCTGATGTACTAGAATATGACCCATTAACAGAGCTATTATCTGTATCATCTCCATTTTATCATCCCAACTTTTTCTGAATACAAAAGAAAATCTTCCTTGTCTAGTATCTAGTAAAGAATGCTGTTAGCTGGTCTTCAGTCTTCACCTTGTAAGTCAGGCTTGTCATTTATGTTATTCTGGCTGCTTTAAATCTTCCAGCAGCAAACTCAGACACGCCTCCATGGGATTTGGGAGCAGCAGGTCTCTAGCTTATGCTTGGTTAGTTTTGTTTGTTTGTTTTCCCAGATAGCGAGGCTAGAATGATTTCCTCCAACAGGAGGATACAGAGGTGGAAGTAGGCAGTGAAAAGGACATAAGACAAACATATATATAGTATGTCGGAAAACATATAACGCCCATTCACACTGACTGCAGGAACTCGGCACTCTGGCCAGTAATGGAATAACTAGAGCATAGCATAGCTTTGGCCAATCCTTAGCAAATCAGTCGCAGATCATCTGTCACGTGCAACATGCTGTGCTTCTGCTGAGGGAATTTAGAAGATAATTGAGACGTGGCTACTGTCCTCATTCAATGAGCCATCTAGTAAGGAAGCAACACGGTCTTTAAGAATCATTACCTTAAGGTTCATAAGAATTCCAACAGCAACATGTGTAAGGCACCTGGCCGGCCACTGCAGGAATCCTGGCATGTCTTAGTTCAGAGTCACTCTAATCAGCTTGAAGGAGGGAAACAACCTCCAACCAGGAGCTGTGGCTTCTGCCTCTGTGCCTGTGCTGGCAATTTTATGAGTTCACCAGACACGAGTGTCTCTCATTGTTGTCTTCACTCTCGCTCAACTTCTGGATGTGTTCACGTCAAACCACCCTGGCCCTCGTGTCTCCTGATGGCAATCTACCATATAGCTATGTACCCATAGGATTGTTTAAAAGCCTGAATCAATGGAGAATTGATAAGACATTCAACATTTAATATTGTGACAACTGGCTAGTTATTTGGGTCTTCACATCACAGTACAGCCAAAAGTAAATTGTGGATGATGAGTAAAATAAGAGAAAAAGAAAACCCATTAGAAAATTGTACACATAAAAACAATAGAAAAAGTCAGAAAATATCAATTACTTTGACTACATACAAATTAGACATTTGCTTATCAAATAAAATGAAAACTTTAAAAAACCATTTTAAGACATGATAGAGAAATCTCAATATCTTTAACATCTGTAACATAAGACAGATGTTGATGCAGAGGCTGATTTGCTGCTGGCCTGCAGAGGCTAAGCAAACCTTTTTGGGATGGGTCACCCAGTAACACACGGGAAGCCACGCACAACACACACTCTGCAAGGATGAGGGAGGATAAATTCTCGAGTAAAGACATTGCCATCAGACCTTTCCTTTGAGATTCAGAGCCACTGGCCAGCCAATAACTTGATTTCCATCACCCCCAGGCCACCCTACATACGAGCAATATTTTAAGAGATTCAATAGTAGCCAGACCCTTCTCATCATCTAGGTGTTCCATTGCCTCTGGAATCCCTCCTGACCTGGCTGACCGTTTCATGAGTTTTGGGGAGAATAGCTGCAGTGCACAATATGAAGACCCAGTCTCTAGAACTGAACCCCTGGGAGAAAGCTACACCCATGGCCAGGAGGCACTCTCTCCTTCTGCACCCTGAGAATCTTGTGACAAAGTGGAGGTGACTGGTGGCCCCTCAAACCCTAGAATGCTCCCTTCAGGTGGGCAGCCACCCTCATCCAGTGTATTAGTCCATTTTCATGCTGCTGATAAAGACATACCCAAGACTTTGCAATTTACAAAAGAAAAAGGTTTAATGGACTTACAGTTTCACGTGCCTAGGGAGGCCTCACAATCATGGCAGAAGGCAAAAGGCACTTCTTACATGGCAGCAGCAGAGAGACAGCTTGTGCAGGAAAACTCCCCTTTTTAAAACCATCAGATCTTGTGAGACCCATTCACAAGAACAGTGCAGGAAAGACCCACACCCACAATTCAATCACCTCCTACCAGATTCCTACCATGACACGTGGGAATGGTGGGAGTTACAGTTTGAGATTTAGGTGGGGACACAGCCAAACCATATCACCCAGGTCTGAGGGACAGCCCCCCAGAGTGGGCAGCACCAACAGCAAGGAAAATAGATCCTCCAGGAACTGCCTAGGCTTGTGTTTTCTTCTGCACAGTACTTTTAATCAGGCTCAACCCTCCTGAACCAAGTGAGCCCTCACTGAGGTGCTTGGATTATCCTGGGAGAAAAACTCTCAAGAATAGAAATGAGAATGCAATTACTGTTATCGTAATGAGAAAGGAACTGTTCATTCATTTTATTCCCTATACTGAAGAAGCTTATTTCTTCTCATTCTAATCAGGTCTCCTAAAACATTATCATAAAAGTAACCACTCTGAGCAACCATGCCTGCCTCACAGTCCCCAGATTAGTTGCCAACAGTCTTCTACATCTTAGTGTTTACTAGGAATCTTACTGCTTGTGGGTGTGGAATGATCAGACTCTTAGGAAGCTTATTTTATTGTTTTTGTGAAGATTTTGCATATTCAGAACTTTCCAGAGTAAAATTGAATTTTTCTATCATTGAAAACTAAGGACTTAAAAAAAAAAACATTCGCAGGCAGGCACCCTCACTATGAAATGTGACTATTCCATTTTTAATACCTAATCAAACTGAAAATCTGTCTTTTCCTTGGATTGTAATTATTAATCTTTCTTCTATTTTCATTTTATTCCTGTATTGCTTGAAGCAAAATGATATTAAAATAAAAACCAATTGGGATTCAGATGCTATCACAAGACAGAGCTTCTGAAATTACTGGAATTTTGCCATTAAAATCCCTCAAGGAATTACCTCTATTTCACAGATGATGTTGCTTCAAAAAGAAACAAACAAAACAGAAAATGTCCGTTTTTTAACCTTGTGATCTCTCCCATTGTGTTTGAATATTATTAAAATGTCTCATGGGCTTAGCCTGGTCATGGTGCTTGATCACTTACCCTCAGTTTCCCTCACAGTGACCTCCACCCCGATCCTGAGAAATCACTGTGGACCACAGGCCTGGGCAGATGCCATGAGTAGAGTGGAGGCCTCCAGTTTTCAACCTACACAGCGCATTCGGCCTACCATTGTGCAAAACAGTATGCCAGACTCCAGAACAGAAATGGGGAGTCCCTGCCTTAAAAAAGACCACAGACTGAGAAGAGAAACCAGCCCGTTAGTTATGAACCACAGAAAAATATAAATGGAATAAATGAAAAACACAAAGTACAGTTGCAGAAAAGAATGAATGATAAGCAATTGCTTGGGCCACGGGTAGGAGGTACAGGTGACTGAAGGTGAGACGGGCGACCACACCACACTACTGTGGTGAGAACCACTGTGGAATAAACTCTCTGGATGTGATCGGCTGACTTGTGTCCTCCAAGCATTCCAGTGTTGAAGTCCTAACCCCCAGGAACTCTGAATGTGACCTTATTTGGAATAAGGTAATTGAAGAATTAATTAAGATGAGATCATACTGGAGTAGGGTAGACCACCAAGCTAATATGACTGATGTCCTTATTGAAAGGGGAAATTGGGAGGGCACAGTGGCTCACACCTGTAATCCCTGCACTTTGGGAGGCTGAGGTTAGCAGATCACGAAGTCAGGAGTTCAAGACTAGCTTGACCAACATGGTGAAACTCTGTCTCTACTAAAAATACAAAAATTAACTGGGCATAGTGGCATGTGGCTGTAATCCCAGCTACTCGGGAGGCTGAGGTAGGAGAATTGCTTGAACTGGGACCCAGGAAGTGGAGGTTGCAGTGAGCTAAGATCATGCCACTGCACTCCAGCCTGGGCTACAGAGTGAGACTCTGTCTCAAAAAAAGAAAAAAAAAAAAAAAGAAAGAAAGGGGAAATTTGGACACAGACATGTACAGAGGTAAGATGATGTGAAGAGACACTGGGAAAAGATGGCCATCAACAAACCAAGAAGAGAGGCCTGGAATGGAGCCTTCTCTCACAGCCCCTAGAAGGAATGAATCCTGCTGAATTGCAACAAAGCAAAAATTGACATATGGTATCTAATTAAGTTTAAGAGTTTCTGCACAGCAAAAGACACTATTAACAGAGTAAACAGACAACCTACAGAATAAGGAAAAAATTTTGCAAGAAATGCATCTGACAAACGTCTAATATCCAGCATCTTCAAGAAACTTAAATTTACAAGAAAAAAAACCCCATTAAAAATTGGGCAAAGGACAGGAACAAACACTTCTCAAAAGACATATATGTAACCAACAAACATATGAACAAAGCTCAATATCACTGATCATTACAGAAATGCAAATCAAAACCACAGTGAGATACCATCTCACACCAGTCAGAATGGATATTGAAAAGTCAAAAAACAACAGGCACTGGTGAGGTTGTGGAGAAATGGGAAAGCTTTTACACTGTTGGTGGGAGTGTAAATGAATTCAACCATTGCGGAAGACAGTATGGTGACTCCTCAAAGACCTAGAGGCAGAAATACCATTCTACCCAGCAATCCCGTTACTGGGTATATACCCAAAGGAATATAAATCGTTCGATTATGAAGACACATGTACATGTATGTTCATTGCAGCACTGCTCACAATAGCAAAGATATGGAGCCAACCTAAATACCCATCAATAATAGACTGGAGAAACGAAATGTGGTACATATATACCATAGATTACTATGCAGCCATAAAAGAGAATGAGATCATGTTCTTTGCAGGAACATAGATGGAGCTGGAGGCCATTATCCTCAGCAAACTAACGCAGGAACAGAAAACCAAATACCTCATGTTCTCACTTATAAATGGGGACTAAACGTTCAAAATACAGGGACACATTGCGGAGGCCCAACACACACTGGGGCCTGTCAGAGGACGGGAGGTGAGAGGAGGGAGATCAGGAAGAATGCCTAATGGATACTGGGCTTAATACCTGGGTGATGGGATGATCTGTACAATCCACCATGGCACATGTTTACATATGTAACAAATCTGCATATCCTTCACAAATTAAAAGTGGGAAATTAGAAAAAAAATCCCGGTAACACCCTGATTTCAGGCTTCTAGCCTCCAAAACTAAAAGAAGAAATTTCTAGCCAGGTGTGGTGGCTCACACCTGTAATCCCAGCATTTTGAGAGGACAAGGCGGGTGGATCACAAGGTCAAGAGATCAAGACCATCCTGGCCAACATGGTGAAACCCCATCTCAACTAAAAATACAAAAATTAGCTGAGCATGGTGGCATGTGCCTGTAGTCTCAGCTACTTGGGAGGCTGAGGCAGGAGAATCGCTTGAACCTGGGAGTTTGTTGCAGTGAGCTGAGATTGTGCCAGTACACTCCAGCCGGGTGACAGCACGAGAATCTGTCTTAAAAAAAAAAAAAAGCGAGAGAAATTTCTGTTGTTTTAAGCCACCAAGTTTGTGGTACATTTTATAGCAGCCCAGGCAAACACACTTGATGAGAAGTAGCCATTATGCCCCATGACTCCTCCAAACCTGTGAAGCACTCTTACTCCCAGAAGTTACACACACTCTCACACAAATAACTGGTGTAAGGTTTTGAGCAAACTGGGGCCCTGGTCCTTTATTTTCTCCTCCGTTTCAGATCATTTAAAGCATTAATTTACTCTCCACCATAAGGTTAAACCAGTAAGTTCTGTAAGAGAGAAAAAAACAAGAGGAAAAAAAATACCTTTTGTCATGTAATGGTGGCAGGGGTGATGCTACGTGCTCATCACACATACTACCTCTTCCAGAACAAGCAGAAGATGCATTTCCCAGTTTCCCTCACAAGTAAGTTGGGACCAGGAATGTGGGTGACTCCAATGAATACTACTTCTAGTCCTGGCCCATAAAAAACTTCCAGGCAGTCCTCCGAGCCCTCTCTCCCTAGTCACTGGCTGATAAATTCAGAGAATCCAACAAATGACTCTAAAGTCCTAAGGACTCCCAGGTCCTAGCAATAGTGAAACCATGAAAAAGAAGGCACTTGGGTTTCCAAAAAATTACACTAAAAGCCTCCTGGGAGAAACATAAATGTTGGGCCATGCATGAGAAAAAAATAAGCCTTTATGATGTCATGGTTATTATGTTAAGCCTGTTGGTACATCTGTTTAACAACCCACTTTCTGGAGAAAAAAAAATATCTGATTTATAGTGTTTGATGATTTCTATGGTGTAAATACTCCAATCATGGTCAATTTTAGGCTACCAATTAAATGCAGAGCTTAGAAGAAATGCTGAAAGTTGGCTTTTGTGAGTCATACAAGCCAGCTCCAGCACACTGTGGATTGAGTCTCTTCCAGTTTAGGAAGTGTTTCCACAGCACATCCTAGCCCACCTTGTCTCATATGCTAGTCAACCTATGAGTGGGCTACCTAATTTCCTGTCCTCAGAAGCCACAGAACTGCAACCTCTCAAAGCCTCTCAACTTGAAGCTTCCCGTCAGTGTGCTTGTCCAGGGATAAACAACCTACTTTTAAAACTAAAAATCCCCAAGGTGATCCAAAACAGTTTCCTTTGATTCATAAGGGTCTCAATTTACTTCTGATAAATCCAGGGCATCTCCTCAGAGTTCTGGTATTGTGTGAAGCTTAATGAGTACATTTTCATTAATTTTAACAGCATTCAAAATTCTGTATCTCAGAGGACTGTTGCTTGTCAAGGACACAATGTTAGGTTTTTCTGAAAAGAGAATACTCAACTATTCCCTTTGGGTTTTTGTTTTTTCCTGTGAAAAAGATTCTGTGTCTTCTCCTGGTATGTTAATATCACAAGTTTTAGAAACTCTTATAAATTTTCAAGTAATCTAGATATTTTGTCATTTGACTGAAGTAAAAATTATTCTTTCCTCTGATCTTGGTTCTGTGTCAATTTCTAAGAGTGCTCTGATTCAGAGAGTTCTGCATTCACCTATGTGCTAAACTTGTTGCCGATTGGAAATTTGGTGATTGTGGAGTTAATTGTTTTTCCTTCTCCATTGATACTAGCTTCCTACTCACCCCACCACCACCAGCCCAGCAATTCATAACTCAGGAAGAAACAGCGATCTACAGGAGCTGAAACTCGAATTTAATCTTACATGTGCCTCTTAATCAAAGCTACTGGGAAAAATGTCTCTTTTCTTGTGTCACTTGCTTATACCCCTTAAAAAGGGGTGATTTTAGCCAGAGAAATCAGGCAAGAAAAAGAAATAAAGGGTATTCAGTTAGTAAAGGAGTAGGTCAAATTGTCTCTATTTGCAGATGACATGATTGTATGTTTAGAAGACCCCATTGTCTCAGCCCAAAATCTTCTTAAACTTATAAGCAACTTTAGTGAAGTCTCAGGATACAAAATCAATATGCAGAAATCACAAGCATTCTTATACACCAATAACAGACTTAAAGAGAGCTAAATCAAGAACGAACTGCCATTCACAATTACTACAAAGAGAATAAAATCCCTAGGAATACAGCTAATAAAGGATGTAAGGACCTCTTCAAGGAGAACTACAAACCACTGCTCAAGGAAATAAGAGAGGACACAAACAGATGGAAAAACATTCCATGCTTATGGTTAGGAAGAATCAATATCGTGAAAATGGGTATACTGCCCAAAGTAATTTATAGATTCAATGCTATCCCCATCAAGCTACCTATGACCCTCTTCACAGAACCAGAAAAAAACACCTTAAACTTCATATGGAACCAAAAGAGAGCTCACATAGCCAAGACAATCCTAACCAAAAAGAACAAAGTTGCAGGCATCATGCCACCTGACTTCAAACTATACTACAAGGCTACAGTAATCAAAACAGCACGGTACTGGTACCAAAACAGAAATATAGACCAATGGAACAGAACAGAGGCCTCAGAGGCAACGCCACACATCTACAACCATCTGACCTTTGACAAACCTGACAAAAACAAGCAATGGGGAAAGGATTCCCTGTTTAATAAATGGTGTTGGAAAAACTGGCTAGCAATGTGTAGAAAACAGAAACTGGACTCTTTCCTGACACCTTACACTAAAATTAACTCCAAATGGATTAAAGACTTAACATAAGACCTAACACCATAAAAACCCTAAAAAAAAACATAGGCAAAACCATGCAGGACATAGGCATAGGCAAGGACTTCATGACTAAAACACCAAAAGCATTGGCAACAAAAGCCAAAATAGACAAATGGGATCTAATTAAACTCCAGAGCTTTTGTATAGCAAAAGAAACAATCATTAGAGTGAACTGGCGACCAACAGAATGGGAAAAAATTTTTTGCAATCTACCCATCTGACAAAGGGCTAGTATCCAGAATCTACAAAGAACTAAAACAGATTTACAAGGAAAAACAAAGAAACCCATTCAAAACTGGGCAAAGGATATGAACAGACACTTTTCAAAAGAAGACATATATGAGGCCAACAAACATACAAAAAAATGCTCATCATCACTGGTCATTAGAGAAACGCAAATCAAAACCACATTGAGATACCATCTCACACCAGTTAGAATGGCAATCGTTAAAAAATCTGGAGACAACAGATGCTGGAGAGGATGTGGAGAAATAGGAACACTTTTACACTGTTGGTGGGAGTGTAAACTAGTTCAACCATTTTGGAAAACAGTGTGGCGATTCGTGAAGGACCTAGAAATAGAAATTCCATTTGACCCAGCAATCCCATTACTGGGTATATATCCAAAGGATTATAAATCATTCTACTATAAGGACACATGCACACTAATGTTCATTGTGTCACTGTTTACTATAGCAAAGACCTGGAACCAACCCAAATGCCCATCGATGATAGACTGAACAAGGAAAATGTGGCATAGTTACACCTATGCAGCCATAAAAAATGATGAGTTGGTGTCCTTCATAGGGACCTGGATGAATCTGGAAACCATCATTCTCAGCAAACTGACACAAGAACAGAAAATCAAACACCACCTGTTCTCACTCATAGGTGGATGTTGAACAATGAGAACACATGGACACAGGGAGGGGAGCATCACACACTGGGGTCTGTTTGGGGGGGCTAAGGGAGGGACAGCAGGGGTTCGGGAGATTGTAGAGGGATAACATGGGGAGAAATGCCAGATATAGTGACAGGGGGATGGAGGCAGCAAACCACATTGCCATGTATGTACCTATGCAAGAATCCTGCATGATCTGCACATGTAACCCAGAACCTAAAGTACAATAAAAGGGGTGATTTTGAAAAACTAAGATATATTGTTAAATGAAATGGGCAAGCTGCAAATATATGTGTCCACATTTGTGTGATCTGTGTGCAAATATGTTCTTCTATAAAAAAATTAGATGCATATCACTGCAAACGTGCACTCAATGAAGACACAGAGCACATGCTCACATGGGAGTTTTGATTTACAGGAACATGGATTCCTCACTCCCGGCATTTCATTCCATATGAAAGGTCTCTGCTAGAACATGCCTTCCTCCCCTTTCATTTATTCCTCCCTCACAGATGGGTTTGCAAGAGAAACCGGGCCTTGGGCTCAGCCTCCCAACCAACCCCTTTTTAAAGAGCTACCTGCTCTGGAGGAAGACATTCAGCCCCATTCCCCCAAGCCTTGAGTTTTCCAGGAGGAGGTCACTGCATAGCAAAAAATGCAACTAGCAAAATGAGAGGAGAAACCATAGTCCACTGCCATTGACAATGCCAGAGGAGGTGAATGAGGACAAGGATAATCAAAGCAACAGGTAATCCAAACTGAAACCCCTATTCAGTCCAAGAAGCTAGTTTTGTGAATCAACGACTTATCCCTTTATTTTAAAAATTTGGCTTTCCAATTATTCATTCCTCATTTGTTCATGCAACAGTTATTTATGGAGTGCCAACTGTGAGATAGGCACTCTTTCGATTGCTGAAGACATAGCTGTGATCAAGGTAAATCTTTTCCCTCACAAAGCTCACATTTAGTGGAAGAAAACAACAAGATAACTAAGGAAAATGCTTAGTAGTTTAGATACTAATTGGCGAAAGGATAAAAATAGGAGAGAAAACGAAGTATCCATGCGGAGAGCTCATAATTTAATTGGGCTAGTACAAATTCTTTTGGAAATGCATGTGAGCTTAAAAGTTGCTGGATAATGGAGAGTTGCCTAGATATTGACAGACCAGCAACAGAAATGAGTTCACCTTCCCCGGACAGCTCCTTTGGAGTGGCTGAGTGTGTGTGGTAAAGGTGCTTGGTTGCTAAGGAAGAGGCTCCATAGGGAGGACCTAGAGAGGCTCATATTGAGCACTGTCTGTATACTGAGAGGCTCTTCAGAAATTCCCCTTTGTGGCTCTGCACAGTTAACATGTATATTAGTCTATTTTCAATCTGCTATAAAGAACTGCCTAAGACTGGGTAATTTATAAAGAAAAAAGGGTTTAATTGACTCAAAGTTCTGCATGGCTGGGAGACCTTAGGAAACTTGCAATCATGGCAGAAGGCAAAGGGGAAGCAAGGACCTTCTTCACATGGTGGTGGGAGAGAGAGAGAGAGCAAAGGGGGAAGTGCCACTCTTAAACCATCAGATCTCCTGAGGGTTCACACACTATCATGAGAACAGCATGGCGGAAACTGCCCCATGATCCAATAACCTCCCACCTGATCCCTGCCTCAACAAGTGTGGGTTGCAATTGGAGCTGAGATTTGGGTGGGGACATATTGCTAAAGCACATCAACATGCACCTGCATAAGGGGCTTGGCTGCACTTGGCAAAGGGAAATTCAGTGCTCAGGGAGGTAGAGTCCTTGATGCATAATGAAACTGTCAGCTTCTGTCTCCACCATATATAGAGAAGGAAAGCCGGCTAATCCCACCAAACCTAAGGTGGGGCCTTTACAGCAGAGCCTCACTCAGGACAGAGCTATCCACAAGCCCCCTCAGCATGAGGGAAAGCAGTTCTAAAACCACTTATAACTTTTTTTAATGCAGCTCTTCGACTTTGAAAAATTTAATCAAAACCTTCATAAAAGGGCTTGACTCTGCTTTTTCATTTTGCAGCAGAAATGCTGCACAAGCTAGAAGAAGAAAAAAGTAATTGAAAAACACCATTGAACAGAATCTGCTTTGCTGCCACAGGAACCATATTTTATGGGCAAAGCCCATGCTACTAGAACTCCCTAGGGAGCAGTACAGAAGCCAATCACATTTTTGCTGGCAGCTTTAGATGACATATTTGTTTTATGATTTGGAGGCATTACTGGGGCTTTAAATAAGTGTGCAGCCTTCAGTGAATCCACTCTATAGGCTCCCTGAAGTGAACTGCTTTAGAGGATTAGAAGTCACAGATTGACACTCACATTTTGCCTTCACTTGTGTTAATTTCTTACAGCAAACGAGGATCAGGGATATGAGATTTGCCACTGGGACCTAGCACTTAGTGAAAAGCAGCTCTAATAATCAACAAAAACAAATAATAATAACAGCTATACCTACATTGGGCTTACTATGTGCCACTTTGCATTGATTAATTAAAGTCATTCACATAAGAGCTCTATGAAGTTGGCACCATTTGCCTTAAAGATGGGCAGAACGGAACAGTGTGTGTGTAGTGTGGCAAGTCCACATGGCTGGTCAACATGGAGCCAGTATTTTTACCTAGGATTACTCAGCCTGTGCTACTAACTAATCAGTACACACACTACTGTGTGTGTCACACAGAAATAAACTAAACAGAAGAGTCCCATCACATTGCTATAACAAAATACCTATACACTGGGTGATTTATAAACAACAGACATTTATTTCTCAAGGTTCTTGAGGTTGGGCAGTTCAAGATCAAGGCGCTGGCAGATTTGGTGTCTGGTGAGGGAGCATTTTATGGTTGCCACATGGCACGTTGTCATTGTGTCCTTACATGCTGGAAGGGGCAACAGAGCTCTCTGGGGTCCCTTTAACAAGAGTGATAATACCATTCATGAGGGCTCCGCCTTCATGGCCTCATCACTTCCTGAAGACCCACCTCCTAATACTGTCACTTTGGGGGTTGTGATTTCAGCATATGTATTTTGGGGGAACACAAATTTTCAGACCATAGCATTGGCTTAAGAACTAATTCTGTACTGTTTCTACTACTCAGCTTGTATTATTATTATTTTGGAGATGAAGTCTTGCTCTGTCACCCAGACCGGAGTGCAGTGGTATGATCTTGGCTCACTGCAACCTCCACTTCCTGGGCTCAAGTGATTCCCCTGCCTCAGCCTCTGAGTAGCTGTGATTACAGGCATGTGCCACCGCACCCAGCTAATTTTTGTATTTTTAGTAGAGATGGGGTTTCACCATGTCGGCTAGGCTAGTCTTGATCTCCTGATCTCAAGTGATCCACCCTCCTTGGCCTTCCAAATTAGGACCTGAAATTATTTACAGTAAATTTAGGTTTAACTGAGTCCTCAGCAAACCTGTGATACAGAATTTACCCTCTTTATTCCAAACAATCTCCAGGTCAGAGACTCTGCTTCTTTGGTCCTGCAGCTGATTAAATGCCAGTTCATATCATCCCGAGGAGTGGATTATTACCGTTGGTAGCTATTTGTCAAATGGGCTTCAAAACGTTTTTTTGTTATTCTTATTGCTTTCAAGGCTGTTTTAATTTAGATGTTAACATTTATGTTGCATCACTTTCTTCTGCGTGGTACTAAAGGCCTCAGGACTTGAATTTATTTGTGACTTCAACTACCCAAACTGCATGGAAAAAATTGTTTTTTGTTTTTTGTTTTTTGTTTTTTTCAAAAATCCACTTTGCATTAATTCGTTTTAAGTTCCATACCTACCTTCCAGAAGGTAGTGATACATTAGAGCACGGGGCGGAAAGCTTTTCTTGTAAAGAGCCAGGTAGTGACTGTTTTAGCCTTTGCAGGTCACATGGTCTCTGCCAAATCTACACAACTCTCTGGGGTAACCATAGACACACCAAACACATAGGTGTGAGGCTGTGTTCTAGTCAAACTTTATTTATTAAAATAGGCAGCTGGCCAGATTTGGCCAAGGAGCCTCAGTTCACTGACCCCTGCATTAAAGGGACAGATTTCCGGCCCACTCCCAAATGACCTCTTTCCAAGTGATGGAGTCCCCGTCGCTACACACCTCGGCCATCTCTCTGCCCTTCGGTTAGTTTGGCCCCAGGAAGGTGGAGCTGTTTATTGGACTAGTAAATATAAGAAAGAGCTGGGCCTGCCAGGCTCAATTCCACCCCCTTTCCCTAGGCAGTAACTGGCCCACAGGGGATGGGGGTTCTGGTTTTCTTCCTGGTGCCCCCAGTTGCATGTTTTATCTTATTTACAGGACCCCTCAAAAGTGGCATACTACCAATGTTTTTATTCTGTCCAACAGTCAGAAGAATTTTATTTTCTCTTAACAAAACAACATAGAACAACTTAACAAGACTCCTTACTTTTTCAGCTGCTTATCTCATGCTGTGCATTACTGCTATGCATTAATCATGAATTTATTGGCAGTCACATGAGTATTAAATATTTAAAATGTAAAGTTCATTTAATAAATAAAATTATGTATAGGTAACAGTTCTTTCAAAACATATTGCTCCCAGGAGGAAAAAACTGACATCCCTGGAGGCAATGAGATTGGGAACTTTTCATCCCCTTGTGTCCTTCCTCCTGTCATAATATCCAGTGGATAGTCAAGCCTGGGAGAACAGGCAAACAGGGCTGCAGAGATAGATCTGATTGCAAATGTCCCTTTCCCCCATGTCTTTGCATATTGCTAAAGGCCAAGCAGAGAGGAGCTATCAGATACCAAATATCCTCCTGGCAGCTGGCTGAGGTTTATGGCAGCTGTATTTGTCAGCTGTGGCTGCACAAACTAAGTACCACTGATGAGGTGGCTTAACCAACAGAATTCATTGTCTCACAGTTCTGGCACCAGAAGTATGGAATCAGTCAGCTGTGAAGGAATGCCCCATTCCAGGCCTTTCCCTGAGGCTTGTAGGCGGCCGTCTTCTCCCTCTATCCCTTTACATCATCCTCCCTGATATGCTTTGGCTGTGTCCCTACCCAAATCTCATCTTGAATTGTAGTTTCTGTAATTCCCACATGTCCTGGGAGGGACCAGGTGGAGACGACTGAATCTTGGGGGCAGTTTCTCCCATCTTGTCCTCCTGATAGTGAGTTAGTTCTCACTAGACCTGATGGTTTTATAAGGGTCTTCTTTCTTCATTGGGCAGTCATTCTTCTTGTTGCTGGCATGTGAAGAAGGACATGTTTGCATCCCCTTCCACCTTGATTTTAAGTTTCCTGAGTCTTCCTAAGCCATGCTGAACTGTGAGTCAGTTAAACCTCTTTTTATAAATTACCCAGTCTTGAGTATGTCTTTATTAGCAGTGTGAGAAAGGACTAACACATGCGTGTCTGCCTCTATATCCAAATTTGCCCTTTTCTCAAGGACACCAGTCATACTAGAACAGGGCTCATCCTAATGACTTCATTTTAATTTGATTATCTCTGCAAAATTCTATCTCCAAATAAGTTCACCTTCTAAGGTATTGGAGATTAGGACTCCAAAACGTAAATTTCAAGGGGACACAATTCAACTGACAGCAGTTTTCTAAACTAGAAACACGTTGGTGAGGCTGTCCACGAGTGCTTACACTTTATGTGTGGCATGCGGGCCAATGAGTGCCGATCTAATCAGAAGCAGGCTCTATTTGGGGTCTAGGATTGTGGGGGCGGGAGGGGGAAAAGGAAGGATGTATTTTCTGGTAATACCTTATACACCATAAAGAAACGATCTCCCTCCCCCCAGACACCCCGCTAATCTATAGCCACTTCTCTGCCACTCAAGCCACCAGGACAACTAGAATTAGAAAGGCCTGTCACAGTTATGCCCGCAGGCTGAGGGTCCCCAATAAATGCTCCTTTTCAGCAATGAGGCTCCTGCCTCTGCATCCTGAGCAAGACATACTGGAGACATTTAGGAACAATGGTGAGAAGAAAGGAGTAGATGACCCTCAGCTGGCTTTGAATTTGTTACTTTTTGCTCCTTTGACCGCTGGTGAGAGGTGGCCTTCGCAGACCTGCAGAGCCCATCCCAGGCAGGGCACGGACCACTGGGGCAAGGACAGAACAGAGTGACCACTCTCAGTCCAGCCCTCCCTGCAGGCGGCTCGCCAGCTCTTCCTCGGTTCGCAGGAGGGAGGCGGGTTTCCCGCGCCCTGGACCATCCGAGCGTAGTCCCGGCGGCAAGGCCTTGTTTCCTTGCTACCCTGGGCCCGCCGCAGACAGACCTGCAGAAAGACCCACTGGGCGGCCCCAGCTTCCCGCGACCCCCTCCAGAACCTGGGCAGAAGGAGCGCCCTGCCGTCCTGGCAGAGCCACTGTGCTTTTGAGGGATCCTGACACCTAGTGGCTCCCGCTCCCCTCCCGGAAGAGCACCGGGTCCCAGCTGAGCATTCCCGCGACCCTCCGCCCCTGGTCCCAGCTGAGACATCACTCGCACCCCCGGCTCCTCCCTCGTTCCGAGGAGTTCAGCTGACACTGGTGGTCGCCTTAGCTGTACTCTTTGGGGTCCAGGCGCCTTGATGGGAGCTCGCCCAGCCTGTCTCCCCAGCTGACCGTGCCGCGCCCCCTTCATCTCCGACTGCTCCCACCCGACTCCCTCCACAGGCTGTCCAGCCTCGCCTCTCGGAACCCACCTATGGAAGTGAAGCCCTGCCCCCAGGGTCCCTGCCCGAAGGTGCGCTCCTCCTGTAGGGCCCTTCCACTCTGTGAGCTCTATCCCCAATCCCTAGCGCCGCAGCCCCTCCCAGGGACCCTCCACGCTGCGATCCCCACCCCAGTCACTGGCGACGCACCCCTGCTCCCAGGACCCGTCCCCTAAAGTGAGCCCCGCCCCATTCATCTCCCCTAAAAGGAGCCCCACCCCGAAGTCCCCCCGCTAAGGTGAGCCATGACCAAAGGCCGCCTCCCCTAAAATGAGCCCCGCCCCCACGCCTGCTCCGAGGGTGAGCCCCGCCCCCAGAGCCCGTCCCCTAAGGTGAGCCCTGCCCCCGAAACTCGACCCCTAAGGTGAGCCCCGCCCCCAGAGCCCGTCCCCTAAGGTGAGCCCCGCCCCCGAAACTCTATCCCTAAGGTGAGCCCCGCCCCCAGAGCCCGTCCCCTAAGGTGAGCCCCGCCCCAGAGCCCGTCCCCTAAGGTGAGCCCCGCCTCAGGCCGCCTCCCTCTAAGGTGAGCCCCGTCCCCACGCCATCTCCCCGAGAGTGAGCCCCGCCCCCACGCCTGCTCCGAGGGTGAGCCCCGCCCCCAGAGCCCGTCCCCTAAGGTGAGCCCCGCCCCAGGCCGCCCCCCCTAAGGTGAGCCCCGTCCCCACGCCATCTCTGGGAGGGTGAGCCCCGCCCCCAGGACCCCTCCTCAGGGGTGAGCCCCTCTCCCAGCCCCTCCGCTGCCACCCGCGCCTGCCGCGCCTCCCCGCCTCTGCGCCCCGCCCGCGGTCCTCACCCGCGCCTGGCGGTAGTAGTAGCTGTACTCCTTGGGGTCCAGGCGCCGCGGCGGGATGTAGCTGAAGGCGGAGAGCGCCGAGACGGGCAGCAGCCTGGTCTTGCCCCGCAGCGTGGACGCGGTGGTCTCCTCCTCCTCCTCGTCCTCCATGCGGTCCCCGTCTAGCGCCTCAGCCTTGGCCGAGGTCCTTCCAGCCCTCCCAGGGCCCAGTCGGAGTCCTCCAGCCTCAGGTTGGCAGCGCCCGCGTCCAGCCCGCGGCTGTGTTCGGCCGTTGCCTGGATACCGCCGCCTGGCGACCCCGAGCTGCCCGGAGGTGGGGCCGGGCTGGGGCTGGGGTGGGCCATCCTCCCCTCCTCCCTCCTCTCCTCCCTCCCACGCCTGGGCTGCACCCCTGGTCTCTGCTTCCTTCCGACCCGGGAGGAGCCCGGCTGCTAAAGCGGCCGCGGCCGCGGTCCCGGGTGGGAGACGCCGCGGGGACCACCCATTTCCAGCCTGCTCACCTTTCCCAGGCAGCAGTCCCTGCTTCACTCACTCCTCACTCCTTCGCGTGACCATTAGAGACTGAGCACCTAGAGTGTGTCAGGAGCTGGAGATCCAACCTTGAACGGAGTAGGCCTTTTCCGCAGGGAGCTTACAGTCGGCTCGAGAAGACAGATGGTAGACAGGAAGAAGCCAAATGACTTGCCGAGGCTGGGGGCAGCGCTGTCCAATAGAAACATGATGAGAACCACGTGTGTCATTTAGTTGACTCAGCATGTCCAAAACGTTATCATTTCAACAAATGGCACTCGCTGACTGTCAGTTGCTCGGCGGCCACGTGTATTGGCCAGTGCAGGTGTAAAGCTGCGTGAAGTTACCGAATCTGGCAGAACTCAGCTGCTCTGGGCAGGGCTCTTGCAACCCTTCACCAATGTGGTCCGTTGGACCTCGATTTGAATGCTGAGTCAATACCTGCTTTTCATTTGCTGAAAATGTATTGAGTTTTTTACTCCTGATGAGTGGGTGTAGAGCCAAGAAAAGTTTAAAAAAAAAAAAAAAATTGTAACATAACGACCAAGGCTTGGGAAATGCTTTAGCCAGGGTTCCTGGGAAGGCCAACCTTGCTGAGGAGGTGATTTTTTAGATGAAACATAGCAAAATGAAAAGCCAGTTCTGTGAGTCTGGAAATCCCTCCCAAGCCGACTTGGTCCCCTGAAGCAGAGGCAATCTTGTGTTTGAAGGGCAGCAGGAAGTGGGGTGGTGTGGCCTCATGAAGCCAGAAACTGGTGAAGGTGAACAGATAGACAGGGTCCTGATGGAGAGGTCTTATGGGACAATGGAAGGAGCTGTGCACTGCCTTCTTCCCCACCCCTGCAACTAGGTAGGAATCTCTTGTTTGCAATTCTGTGATGCAGGTTGGTGGCTTAAGATGCCTCTGTCAATCCGAGGCACCTGGTGATCCACTCTGTAGAGGTCTCCAGAGTCTTAGAGATCCTTCTGGGCAGGATTTAAGACATCCTGGTGCTACCACTCTTTTTCTCTCTTCTGTTTCTCTCTCTCTCTCTCTCGGGTCCCTATGAGCTTCCTGAGAAATCCATGTGCCTTCTTTGTCCCAAGGACACATTTCTTTGCTCCATGAGTGGGCAGAACATGAGTCAACCATGAGTCAAGGATCAGACACCTGCCCACCATGTACCTAAGCCCGGTGATAGGTCCAATGAGGACCTATCAACCTCATTGGAACCACTTGGAGAGGGTGACATATCCTTGGTGCTTGGAGACGGAGCAACATCTCTCCTATGTGTGATGTGAAGGAAGAGGGGATCTTATTTTTCTCCCATGGGCAGAAATCATAAAAGGCATAGCTCATAAGTTTTTAGCCTCATTAAAGCATCAGCCATGGTTTTTTTAAAGCCCTTATAATCTGCCTTTCTCAACCTCTCTCTGTTGGAGCTCACTAGGGGTGGCTGGCAAAATACTAGGAAAATATTAGGGAAAGTTATTGATTAGTCTCAAACCTTTTGGAAGACTGAAAAGGCCAAAGACCCCACATCCCTTTTTCTCTACTCTAACAGTTTACTTATGTAAACTTTGTGCTGGATGGTCCTCTCAGGGGGAGATCAAAGGGGAATTACTGGTTAATAGTAGTTAATAGTGTTTACTCTGGGCCTGGAACCTAAAGCTTTTATCATTCATAAAACCACTCTTTTAACCATGTTAATTATCCACAAGTGTGTTGACTTAGAACCTTTGTTGTGAAATATTTACTGAATAAATGTGTGGATGTACAGGAGCTCTTTGTCGATTGGCTGCATTTCACCCTCCAAAAGCCACCGATGACCCATCCCTAGCCCATTTGAATCACTGAACCAGATGTGAGAGTGCATTCATTCATCCATCGTTAAGTCAGGGTCTGCAAGACAGACCTCCACATGTGGTGGTTGACGTCTCATCTCTCAATGTCTCCAATGACACAAGAGAGGTCAACTAATGGTCACAAGATTTTGTAAGCCTTGCATCAGTGACCTGGTATCATACTTTGGAAAGTTAAGGTAGTTGAAACCAATTATCTTGAGAATTCAGCTAAAACTGAGACTGAGATAATTTCTTAGTAAGAGAAATTAGTACAGTCTATGCAGCTATACAGATGTGAATCTGCTAACTTCAATTTCAGTAGGTGACATTTTGTCATGTCCTAGACCAAGAGCTCTCAAGGGCAAGGCTACCTACATCATTTTCTTCTTGGATGGTGATATGGTTAGGCTTTGCATCCACACCCAAATCTCATCTTGAATTGTAATCCCCATAATCCCCATGTGTCAAAAGAGAGACCAAGTGGAGACAATTGAATCATGAGGGCCGTTTCTCCCATGCTATTCTCGTGATAATGAGTTCTCACAGGATCTGATTGTTTTATAAGGGACTCTTCCCCCTTAGCTTGGCCCTTCTCCTTCCTGGACCTTGTGAAGAAAGTGCCTTGCTTCCCCTTTGCTTTCTGCCATGATTGTACGTTTCCTGAGGCCACCCAAGCCAGGCTGAATTGTGAATCAATTAAAACTGTTTCCTTTATAAATTACCCAGTCTCAGATATTTCTTTATAGCAGCATGAGAACAAACTTATACAGATGGTTCAACTCTGGGATACAGTAGGAACTCAAATATTTGATTACTGAATAAATAAATGCAGTTGCCATAGCTCAGGTTTCCTCTAACAGATGAGTCTAAGATAAGGGCCTGAGTTTATCTGGGAGGTAATCACAGGAAACAGGAGAGAGGGACCAAGAGGAGCAAGACCCAGGAGAGACAGCAAGGATGCACTACCCAGGTCACTGCTGAGGGTGGCTGGTGCATGGCCATGCTCAGACCTTCCCGAGGGGCCTGGAGAGACCCTTGAAGAATTGCGCCAGAGGATCAACATGGAGGCGTGTTTTGTCTCTTGCTCCTGTCTGCTGGGTGGAGGCTCACTCTTTCAGTTGTTGGCTCCTCAGCTTTATGACCCCTGCCCCAGGGCCTCACAGGCTCCCCTGCAGTGTCTTGCCTCACTGGTGTCCGAGGAGCCCTGGGGCTGGCAGCAGAAGACAGAGGCATCTACTAGAGGTGAGATGCTACTTTCACAACATGAGTCACACCCATGGAACGGTACCCTAGAGATGAAGGTGGAATGAGACGTGAGGCCTGAAGATGCAGGTTGGTGTACTATGTGGTTAACCCCCCATATAGGCACCAAGGAATGAGAGCTAAGCAGAACTCTGGCACAGTTAGGGCTTGAAGAATATCTTACTTTATAGTGTTACTACTCAGCTATTTCCTTTTATATAATCCTTTATATAATCATATATTAATTTATAGAATCATGGCTTATAGAATCCCTTTATGTAATCCTCTGTATATAATCATATAATAGTTGATAGTATGAGTGCCTAAAGAATATTTCCCTACATATATACCTATAATTATATCTTAGTTCATAATCTGAGGAATGCCTAGAGTGGACACAGTACAGAGCATGAATTAAGGAATAAGCAGCTTATAATCGGAGGAATGCCTAGAGCAGACACAGTGCAGAGCATGATTTAAGGGAAAACAGTTATACCAGGACAAGAATCCATGGCCCAGGCGGTAGCGTTCAGTATCGTAAAGATACCCTCTGTACGGCAGGCTTGGGGCAAGAGCCACTCCTCTTGATAAAGGAGTTGTAGGACCTTGCTCCAGTTCTTGTGGAAGGCTGCCCTCAGAACAGCAATCCACCCTGGTGACTGTGAACTTTGTTAGCTCTTGCTACTATGCTGCTCGAAAAGCATCTTCCCATAGAACTCATTGGAAGCTGCCAGAAGGTGGTGGTAACCTTGACAGCTCTGTCACTGCTATGTGACTTAAAGCATCCTCCTGTAAATCTTCTTAGAAGTAGTTTGCCCACTGCAACTATAGATAGAAGTGTTGCACACTGCACCCTCTTCACTGCGCATGGCCCACCTTCAAGCCTCGGTGACCTAATGGGGGTGGACACGTTACTGCACATGGCCCTTGCCTTCATGGGAACAGGCCCCTTGCTGCGCACTGTCCACCTCCTGGCCTAGGTGACCTAATGGAGGTGGACCCCATGTTTTATTGCTCACTACCCTATCACTATCCTTAAAGATGATTTCACTCACTGCCCTGCCCACTAACCTATGCACAATAAATACTCACGCTTCTGGACACTTGAGGCCTCACCTGACTCCGCTCATAGGTGGCGTGGCCCCCCGAGCCCAGCTGCGTTTTCTTTGTACTTCTACGTCCTGCCTCTTTATTTCTCAGATCCTGAGCCTCAGCACAGCATAAGACACACCCTCAGCCCTACAGTACCAGACAGATGAAACCATGGGCAAGACAGACTTTGGTAACGTTGATTATTAAGAGGCTTTAGTTCCTTTTTAAAAAAAATTCTTTTTAAAAAAGTATTTTCCTGTATGATCTTATTTTGTATTCCCGGGTACATGACTGGAATACAAGGTCACAGAGCGTGATATGTTTAGGCTCCTCACATCTGTACTTGTACTCAAAAGTTCTGTGTAGGAGAAGAGGAGTATGAAAGAAGTGTGAAAACTCCCCTCTCAAAGGAGGCAAATTAACAGGGAAAACAGGTTCACACTCTGGGGCTGGGTTAACTATACTGTATTAGGGTTCTCTCGAGTTTATTAAGGAGTATTAACTCACATGATCACATAGTCCCTGTATTAGTCCGTTTTCACTCTGTTGATAAAGACATATCTGAGACTGGGATGAAAAGGGGGTTTAATTGGACCTACAGTTTCACATGGCTGGGGAGGCCTCAGAGTCATGGCGGAAGGCAAAAGGCACTTCTTGCATGGTGGCAGCAAGAGAAAATGAGGAAGATGCAAAAGCGGAAACCCGAATAAACCCATCAAATCTCATGAGACTTATTCACTACCAGGAGAACAATGTGGGAGAAACTACTCCCATGATTCAAACTATCTCCCACCAGGTCCCTCCCACAACACATGGGATTAGGGGAGTACAATTCAAGATGACATTTGGGTGGGGACACAGAGCCCAACTCTACCAGTCCCACAATAGGCCATCTGCAAGCTGAGGAGCAAGGATGAAGAACTTGGATGTTCAAGGGCAGGAAGCGCACAGCGTGGGAGAAAGATGTAGGCTGGGAGGCGAAGCCAGTCTAGTCTTTCCATGTTTTTCTACCTGCCACCACCATATTCTGGCCGCACTGGCAGCTGATTAGATGGCAACCACTCAGACTGAGAGTGAGTCTTCCTTCCCCAGCCCACTGACTCAAATGTTAAACTCCTTGGGCAACACTCCCACAGACACACCCAGGATCAATACTTTGCATCCTTCAATCCAATCAAGTTGACACTCAGTATTAACCGTCACACATACAGAGGATCAGATCCACCTCAGTGTTTCTTTTCCTTCTTTCTTTCCTTTCTTTCCTTTTCTGTTCTCTTCTTTCTTTTTTTTTTTTTGAGACAGAGTCTCGCTCTGTTGCTCAGGCTGTAGTGCAGTGGCATGGTCTTGGCTCACTGCAACATCTACCTTCTAAGTTCAATCGGTCCTGCCTCAGCCTCCCAAGTAGCTGGGATTATAGGTGCATGCCACCACAACTAGCTAATATTTGTATTTTTAGTAGCGACAGAGTTTCACCATGTTGGCCAGGCTGCTTTGGAACTCATGACCTCAAGTAATCCACTCACTTCAGCCTCCCAAAGTGCTGCCATTACAGGCATGTGACACCACACTTGGCCTCACCTCAGTGTTTCTAATGACAACCTTAGTATTATGGGTTGTGCAACCTCCAAATCCCATTCCAGCATCACAAATTTACACAGGCTCTCGGAGCTGACAGTCTGTGCACTGTTTTGCATTGCTCTGGTTAGGCTGACCGAGTGCGCCCTGGCCATGTACACAGCACAGCGATGCCCACCTGATGGGACTGCTGCTGCCTGCATCTCTCCAGTAGGTCATGTGAGCAATCCCTTGCAGGGGTGCTAACCTATCAGCGAAGGAATATAGTTCACAAGAGTTCAGGAGGTGCAGAGGCCGCCCTACAACTGAAATTCCTGGCCATTTCTGTCGACAGCTGAATAAAACGGAAGCTTTTGAAGTGCTTTTTCTATTAATGTGAGGCAGGGAAGAAGAAACCAGTGAAGGCAGCTGTCATGTCCCATTAGCTGTGGCTTCACTACACCTTGCATGGTATATATGTTATATTTATCCTGAGTTGACCTAAACCAATAGACTTTTTAAGCTGGGAAGACCCATCTAGTTCATAATGCTGTTGAGAAAACCGACATGAAGGGAGGATAAATGACTTGGCCAGGTAACATCGCCAGTGGGTGCTCCTCCTGAAAGATGCACAAGTATCTCGAAAGCAGGGCTGGTCTGAGGGTTCTCAGACTACTCTGAGGCAGAACCATGGCCTGAAGGAAAGGATGCTGTAGCTGGTGACTCAGCCAGGCACCTAGCCAGCTGGGAAACACAGCGACAGCTAGGTTTCCTGCTTCACCCCACCTTGTAAACCTCTGTTAGCTGTGGTGGAACCAGGAGGGAAAGCAACCTGCGAAGACATTAAAATACCACCATCTCACTCCCTACCTCCCACCGTTTAACTCTTCTGTTGATCATGCAGAGGTTTTAAACATACGGTTAATGTCTCCATTTTAAGTTTAAAAGCTTTTGCAATTATTTTATTTTAAATTTGCTCTGTAAACTCACTTAAGGGTTCTACTGTAATTGGATTTTAATTTACAGGATCTAAAATATCTTAAAATTAATTGGAGTAAGAATGCCTCTACATCTGGTATGTTACATGATGGTGGAGGGGAAGAGGGATGTAAAACACAGGTTTGTAACTAGCTAGGAGGATGACTGCCCTCTGTGTGCCTGTGATGGTTAATAATACTGAGTGTTTTTTTGATCGAAGGATACAAAGTATTGATCCTGGGGGTGTCTGTGAGGATGTTGCCAAAGGAGATTGACATTTGAGTCAGTGGGAGAGGCAGACCCACCCTTAATCTGGTGGGTACCAGCTAATCAGCTGCCAGTGGATATAAAGCAGGCAGAAAAATGTGAAAAGGCGAGACTGGCCTACTCCCAGTCTACATCTTTCTCCCGTGGTGGACACTTCCAGCCCTCGAACGTCAGACTCCAAGTTCTTCAGTTCTGAGACTTGGACTGGTTCTCTTTGCTCCTCAAGCTGGCAGATAGCATATTATGGGACCTTGTGATCATGTAAGTTAATACTTAATAAACACCATATATATATATGATATATATATAAAGGATATATATATTCTATTAGCTATATATATAATCCTATTAGTTATATAGTATTATATATAATACTTAATAAACATATAAACTATAAAAGTATTATATAATAAACTATATAAGTATTATATATTATAAATAAACTATACAAGTATATAAGTAAACTATATACATTTATATTATAAATAAACTATGTAAGTATATATAATACTTAATAAACACGTAAATAAAAGGATATATATACATACATCGTATTAGTTCTGTCCCTCTAGAAAACCCTAATACAGTGTCCCAGAAAATTTTACAAATTATGAACTCAAAGGCACAAACCCAAATAACCTCCTGGCATTGCTCTCCAGACTCTTTGTCACTGCTATTTAACAGTGAGAATAATAGCATGACCCTGGCTCCTAGAGCAAGGAAGCCATTGTCCATCCTGCAAAAGCAGCTTAACTGCATCACAGACTGGGGAAGCAGTATGTGGTGGGATTAAACAAGGTCTTTATTGGATGCTTCCTGCTTGGTAAAAAGACATAAATATTGTCAGGAGACTTAGAAAGCATGTTTAGCATTGGGTTTGTCCTGGAGATGACTCAGCCAATTGATAAAGTCCCTATGGTGAGTAACTTTAAGTATCAAGCTTATGAATTGAGACTTATAAATAAAAATTTAATTTTGTTTTTTTTACCTTATTGATTTTGAAATAAAAACGACCAAAATGTTACATCAAAACTACTGAAACTCTAGCAATGAGTGCCACTGCCCTGCAGGAACCAGGGCTCCTTAGAGAGAGGTCTGATCCCAAGTCTGAGACCAGAAATGGATAAGATGAGCTGGGACATCCTCTTCTGCAAAGAAAATAGCAAAAACTAACATGACAAGGTCAAAAGGACAAAGGCGACCACCTGAAGGGTATCCCACTGTCCTAAAACGGAACAATCTAAGCATCAGGAAGAAGACTGCAGAGGATTGACGCATGGCAAATCCGCAGAAGTTCCTGAGTTCACAAACATCCTAGAACAAACACGAAGCTGACTAGACCACCAACCCCTTATTCTGAAAATGCATACAAAGAAGGAAACTTTTTTTCTGAATAAACTTTGATTTCAGGGTACACAAATAGTTAACAGGAGAAATTCCTTCTTTGTAGAAGATTACTAGCTAATACAAGTAGAATAATAGAATTAGGAAATGGTTTTGTTTTGCTTTTTTTGTTTGTTTGTTTCATTTTGCAGCACCTAGTCAAATAATGGATTCGACCACAAATGTCAGGAGAGAGGCTGTGGGGACCACACAGTGGAGGGATCAAGCTGACAACACAGGAACTCACTCATCCATCCTAAAGACCATCGCTAACAAGAAATGATGGCAATGCAGAGGAAATACACCACACCCCTCTCAAGCATCATTCCCAAGTCATTCAAGGTGAACTGAAGCAAGTCTCTGGATTTGCCCTTTGGCTTAACAGGAAATACAGCAGATAGATGGAGAAACAAGTTAGACACACCAAATGTGTTGGTGGGACATTCTACAGGGCAATTGATCTAATTTCTCCAATAACTTAATGGCATGAAAACTAGGTGAGAAAGAGTGGCAGTTATAGAGATAAGAGACTAAATTTAGTGGTAGAATCTCTAAATGTCATCTGTGGACTTTGGATACTGATTCAAAAACATCAACAGTTAAAAACTATTTTTTAGACAGTACAGGAAATTTAGAATATAGACTAGACATTAAATGTTGACAGGGAATAATTATTAATTTTGTTATTTGTAACAATGGCTGAATGATTCGCTAAAAAAAGAAAAAACGCTTATCAGTTATAGATGAATACTGAATTACTTAGGATAAAATCATATGATAGATTGGATTTCTCTAGAAACATTTCAGTAAAAAAAAGAAAAAGTTATAGATTAGATGAAACATGATTGGAAAATCATGGTAATTTTTCATGCTGAATAGGGGGATTTGTGAACTTATGCTTTTTTTTTTTTTTTTTTTTTTTAATGAGATGGGGTTTTGCTCTGTTGCTCAGGTTGGAGAGCAGTGGCGTGATCTTAGCTCCTGGCCTCAAGTAATCCTCCTGCCTTGGCCTCCCAAAGCACTGGGAATATAGGCATGAGCCACTGAACCAGCTTTTCTTTCAATTCTTATACTTTTCTTTCAATTCTTATGTGTGTTCAAAATTTCCTGTAATGCAAGCAAAAACAGTAGGGTTATTAAAAGAGATTGTTTCTTGTAAACATTAGAACCCAAAATATCAGCTTAGCCCACACACCGTGAGCACTCTGTATCGGAGACTGTGGGAGTGAGAGGGAGACGTGTGCTTTTTTTTGAGATGGGATTACAAGTACTGGAGGAAGGCAAAATTTCTTTTGATGGAGCCCAACACGGGGAGAACATCAACATGAAGTCAGGTTTCCTGACTGGTGCAGCAAGGGAGACTGCACACCCCAGGAGCCAAGAGACGTGGAGCCGAACACAGGACCAGACAGGGCTGTTATGGGGAGGGGTGAATTTAGGTAAAATTTAACGAAGCTGGGCTGGAGAGACTCAAGCACAGCCAGTTTGTGTGCCAAAGAGTTAGCAGTAAGCTTGGTCTAACAAGCTGATTCAGGTCCCTCAAAGGGAAGACAAATGTAGAATGCTGTTGCAAAATTCCCACATCTAGAGCTCTGCAATTGAGGGGGATATTGAAGCTACTTCTCCATTGGTCAGAGTGGGCCATGTGGTTCAGTTCGTATAGACAATAGTTTGATTCTCCATTTTTATTGACCTGATTTCAAACGACAAAGGCTTTAGAGAACAAAGTTTCTTAGCACTATGTCCTTGATAATTAACAAAAGCAGTTGTCAAAGACTCACAGTGGCACTCCTGGAAGTCCTGATCAACAACTCAGCCATGTTCCTTCTTAAAGACTGTGCCTCACGTGAACCCTCACCATGAGCTGTGTGATAAAGTTTAACTGAGAATGAATGAATACACATGTACCAATAACAATAGTTGCACTCAATGTTCACTGCTTACTATTTTCCAGGAACTGGGCTAAACAGCTTACAAGATGTATCTCATGTCACTATCCACACCAAGTAATGGAGCTGGGTATAGTCCCAGTTTAAGAGATCTCAGCCCTAAGGGGATAATTTGCCTACTTCCTCACTGAGCCAAGATTCCTCTCTGGATTTGCACACAACGTCTTCTAGTAGGTATACCTTTGTTAGAAGGAACTGACTGCTTCCCTGCTTCCCCAGAATTCTGTCAAATTGAGAATTTTGCTCCTTCCTGTATTTTCTTCCACGTAACAAATACTAAGTGTCCACATGTACCCAAGAGAAGCACATTCGTTACCTAGAGGAAGGTAAGGAAAGGTACAGAAGAATGGCTGTTTCGTTCAGGCAGAACTGTCAGCATGCTCTTCCACAGCTCCTGCCTGCTTGCCGTCTACACACAGTCAAAGAGGATCCTCTTTTTCTGCAGAGATCATCTAGTGTCAACCACAGCAGCGCAAAGTCCTGAACTTTGCTGCCCCCTATTGATAGGTCCAAAGAATATCACTGTTGCTGCAAGACATGCTAGCAAGTAAAACAATTTTTCACTCATTTTTCTTGCTTTGCTTTACTTTTGAAAACAAATATAGCAAGTTTATGCAATTATTAAAAATACTGTCAAATATATAGTTGCAAGAGCCATCATATTGGATGTGTAATTGCAATGACATATTCACATCACTTTTGCTTGTACAGATATAGACATAAAAATTCATCAGCATGAGAATTCAGTTTAAAAGGACTTGGCTTTATGATTTGACAAAACTTGTCAAAAAAAATTTGCTCGTTAGTAAAACCAGCAACCTTATATCTATCTATTAGCCTAAATTATTTTCATGTACTTTATCAGGATTAAAATTTGAATGGGGCCAGAGGCAGGTCTAGCCTCCCTCCCTGGGCCAATCCTGCATGCTTTGTACTGGGTGTTCCAGCCATGGCAATTGAACCCCCAGACCCTCTTCTCTTTCTTCTAAAACTCAGCTTACAAATCACTCTGAGACTCTCACTGCCCAGGCAGACCTTCAGTCTTTGCTTTCCCAGAGCCTTGTCTGTGAGTCAGGGGTGCCGGAGGCCTCACCACTCCCATTGCCTGCTCACAAATCTGTTAATCGCACCCATTTCAAGCCCCCCCAGGGCCGGGACTCTTTCCTACTTGGCCCTGGAGCTGGAGTATTGAGTGTGCCCAGTGTGATCAGAGCCGTGAGTGTCTGCCGAATGCATACATGAAGAGGGTTGGGGAGAGTCAAATGAGACAGGCTCAGCAGAAGCTGTAAGTGAAAACTGCAGAAGGAAGAGCATCTGATTCTGAGCAGGAAAAGGGTTGCAATGGATGAGATGGACTTAGGTCAACAGCACACATGAAGAAATGTTCGGGCTGTATTTTTCTTCATAGCATTTATAACAGACTGTCATTACCTCTTCGTGTGGCTAAGTTAGTTAAGTCCCTCTCTGCTCTTTAAACTGTATGCTTTTAACCTCACACCACATTTCTGGGTTGAGTTTCACACCAGGAATTAGTTGAGTCATGGGGAGAGTGTACAGCACAGTGAGGGTGGACCAGAGGCCAGGGAGGCCAGGGAGGGAAGCTGAGTTCACAAAAGGCAGAAGACGACACAGGAATGGAGTCTAGCTGCGAGGAGGTGTGAAAGGGGTTTCTGAGGCCTGATGTGATCTGGAACAGATCTTAGGCTCAGTGCAGGAACACCTGTTTTAAGTCATCTAACAGCTGTGAAAGTGTCAATCAACTAATGACCTAGTTTCAGAGAGGTGTGACAATCCTTCCAAGCCAGGTCCCAAATGAGCAGCAAGGTCACCTAGGTATATCGATATATCAGAACCTACCTACCTGTCTCTCGTTCAATCTCCATTTGCCTCCATTGTGTCAAGCTTTGTCATTGGAGACAAAAAGTGATCTTAGCTCATCTAGTCTCCATTTCCTATTATAAGTAAATAGGCCCCCAAAGCTAAAATGAAGTAAGAAGTATGATGGGGTGGACATTCAGACTAGTACCAGCTAACTGGCACTGTGTGCTTACTCTGTAGAAGGCACTTTGCTAAGTGTCTTATATAATTCTCATCTCAACATGTTACAGGTTCAACATGATTATGTCCCTTGTCCCTCCTTCAAAAAAGACATGGCAGCCCTGACCCAGTATGTGAGAATGTCACCTTATTTGGACATAGGGTCCTTAGAGACGTAATCAAGATAAAGCCACTAGAGTAAGCCTTCATCCAATATGGGTGGCATCCCTGTAAAAGGGAAATTTGGACACAGCCAAACCAGAACACCATGTGAAGACAGAGACACATGCACATTAACGGCCACGTGAAGACAGAGACACATGCACATTAACGGCCACGTGAAGACACAGGGCCACACACACACACAAAGGGAAGATGGCACGCGAAGAAGGAAGACGGTTAAGTTATGTTGCCACGAGCTAAGGAATGTCTGTCATCACCAGACGTTGGAGGAAGCAGAAAGGCTCTCCCCTCAAGGTTTCATGGGGAGCATGACCTTACTGACACCTTGATTTTGGGTTTTTCAGCCTCCAGCAATGTGAGAGAGTAAATCTCTATTGTTTTAAAACACCCAGTTTGTGCATTGCTGCAGAAGCCATAGGGACCGTGACAGAAATTCCATTCTAATGTTAAGAGGAGCTCTCAGGAAACTGAAGCTCGAGGTCACAGTTAGCAGGCGATGAAGCTGAAACTCAAACCCAAGCTGTAGGATTCCTGAACTTAAATTTTTAGCACTGTTTTATTGCTTCTTAGGGACAGATTCAAATCTGACATTCGTCACTCATGATGAATGATCAGGTAGAACATTTGCCCTCTCAGAGCTGGCCCACTACTCTGTAAAATAGGAACAGTACCTAAATTAGAAGGCATGTGAGAGCCACACACGCGTCATGCGAAGTGCTCAGCATGCGCTCAGCAGTCGGTGAACGCTACACAGCAGCTGCCCGGTCCAAGGTCACAGCACTACTTGTGGTGAAGCCTGAGTGTCCAACCCCAAAGTTCTGCTACCCCATTCGGCCTCATTGACCTCTTCTCCCCTGAAACTGCAACCTGACTGTAGGGAGGCAATGAAGCCTCTGCAATGAACTACAATTTAATTCATTCTTGATCTAAAATTTAGAAGATCCTTCCTACAATCAAACACCTCCCCAAAAAACCTACCTAGATTGCTTTTCCACTTTTCTACATGTTTATTAAAAAAAGTTGCCACACTAATATATCGTATTAACTAAAGGATTGTTTCTGTGTAATTCCATAATATTTATATCCAAAGCACTGTACGCTCTTTTTCATTGCTCCCTTTCCTTACGGTACATCTCACTTCCACTCACAGAATACAAAGAGATAAAATTTCTTCCTTATGTCTGCTAGAAAATAAAAGGTCTCTAAAGAGCAAACTATTTTCATTTAGCAGATAACTATGAGAAAAGATTTTAAAATAATATTTATTCACTGAATTCCTTTATCGCACATGATTGTTTGATGTACACAAAGTATCTATGACACCAGTATTAAATTTAAATTAAAATTTTACCACAATAAATGTACACATGGTACAGATCCTTCCAGATCACCAGTCCAGAACATATTCTGCAAAGTGGCTAATTCACATTATATTCTTTTTTTAATATTGAGTTCCATAAAAATGCAAGTTCTTTCACTGTTTGAGTTCTGAAGCCAGTATTCCTTCTTGTCACCAATGAACAGTGTTTTGAGAAAACAGTTTTCTTTGTAAATATTCCACCACTTCGAGTCTTGTTGTTAGCATCTCAATCTCATGATAGGGCATCTGTAAAGGTAGAAAAGTAAAACTGGTTAAGATCTTTCAAATCTGAGGTTACTCTGGCTGTTGATTACCTTGTTTGTTTCCTACACGCTTCCCCACAGCAGAATGTAAGCTCCTGGAAGGCAAATTTCCCAACCAGCTTCTTCATCCTGTATCCCCAGTGTCTAGAACAGTGCCTGGCACTGAGAAGGGGCTTGGTAAATATCTGCTGAATTAATATGTAGAATATGGAAATAAGAATTAAACATGATCCCTTGTTCTCCAGGAGCTTACAACTGAGGTGGCAAGTTAAATTACACAACAAATATGAAAAACAAGCTGTAGGGTGGTGATCTAGTGCTGACAGGGAGTGGGCATTTCATTAGATGAGGGGGCATGCTGACGAACTGCTGGAAAGTAGGTATTCAGAGAGCTGGAGGATGCAGCAGGGGCAAAGAGGGAATGAAGAGAGAGAGCAGGAGGCTCAGTAAAGGAGAGAGCTGCTCAGCTGGGAGCAGAGAAGCCGGCCAATAACCACGTGTCAGGGGCCTGGCTGCAGGCTGACCACGGAGGGTTTTGAATGCTAAAATGTAGAGAAGTTTTTACTTTATTCTGTAAGCAGTAAAGAAACAATGAAGGCTTCTGAGCACAAACTGGCATGATTAGTTTTAGGAATACTCAGCTGGGGAGGTGCAAGATGGAGAAAACAGTCGGCAGATATGAAATCAGAGTTCTGCCTAGTATAGACAGCTTAGAGAATTAAGGCAGCTCTCATTCACATGCACTGTTGAGCCCTCACATAAGACCTTACTACGTTATCTACAGTGAAAACACTGAAAAGGTCTTAAATAGGAAGTGTTGGTGAAGCTCCTCGTTGTAATGGATTATCTTGTCCATTATTATTTATTAAATCAAGGAGAAATTAAAACAGAACACATATTCCAACAATTGAGTAATTCTAAAAGCAGAGTTAAGCATAGCTTATAATGAATATAGGTATGCCCCACTTTTGACAAATCAAAGCTCTCAAAATGCTGTATTTCAAAATATAAGACAAGAGATTTAAGCCGAATTAACAACGTTGCTATTTAAACTAGACATAAGATTGGTGGTCCATTGGGCTGGCAGGCCAGTTAGGACTGTTAAAGTAAATTAAAATGGAGCCTGTGCCTGAAAAATTTCTGAGCAGACCAAGCCAGTTAGGCCTTGGAAATAACCTTCATATTGCTTAAAGAGCAAATGTTAAGCACAATTTAATTTGGGATAGTTGTTGTAAAAGCTTCCACTAGAGAAAAACAGAACTTATGCTCAACCAATCAGAAGCATCTCACAAACTCAATTACATAACTATAAACTGTCCACAGAATAACTCAAACAAGGCAACAAGAATATATAACTGTAACCAATCAAGTCTATTCTTTGGGTCCTTGTGTTCTTCCTATAAAAGCCTCCCTCATGTGTTCACAAGCCATTTCTGTGCTGTCCAATTCATTTACTGCTGCTTTATCAAATTCTTTAAAATGTTATTGTGCCTCAGTTTACTTTTTTTTTGAGATGAGTCTCACACTTTGTCGCCAGGCTGGAGTGCAGTGACACAGTCTTGCCTCACTGCAACCTCCGCCTCTCAGGTTCAAGCGATTCTCCTGCCTCTGCCTCTTGAGTAGCTGGGACTACAGGTGCATGCCACCACGCCCAGTTAATTTTTGTATTGTTAGTAGAGGCAGGGTTTCACCATGTTGGCCAGGATGGTCTCAATCTCTTGACCTCGTGATCTGCCCGACTCGGCCACCCAAAGTGCTGGGATAACAAGCATGAGCGACTGCACCCGGTCTGTTTACTTTTTAACAGTCACCTGGAAAAAACAAATTTTAATTAGGATTTCCTTTTAGAAAAAAAAAAGTAGGTGAAATCGTACCTGAACAACTTGATAACCGAGTAACTGTAGGTGTCTTTGTTTAATAGCTTCTTTTCCCAGTAAGTGTTTGCTATTAGAGCAAAATCTTTGTGGACCATCAATACACAGTGCTATCCTGAAAAATCAAAAAGAATAAAGAAACTTAATTTTTAAAATAATCCAACATATTCACTATATATTTTAGTTGCCAAAGTTTATTTGGGATTTGGCTATTACTATGTGCCAACATTATTTTCAAATACCTCATGAATTTGATCTTATTAATATTGTTTATAAAATATTACAAGAAATTTCAAAAAATGACATTCTGAAAAGTAGCATTTTAATTTCCAGAATTGTATCTATTTTTTTTCACCTTCTTGAGAAAAAGATACCACTGCTTATTAGCCTCAACAAGACTTGTAATGTGAAAAACACAACATTTTTCTGTACCTTTTATGGACATCTTCATTAACTGTGAATGGCAATACAAATCCTTCTTCATCTAATTTAATTTCAACATCTGGTGAGAGAAGAAAGGAAAAATTCCTCTTGTGATACCCTCACAAACACTATCTTCCTGTATTCATTTCTTTGCTCTGTTTTGATTCCTTCCACACTGCATTGGTCAATTGGACTGAAGGCTGCAAAGTAATGACCACAACCAAACAATGGTGAGAATTATAATTTAATTGGCTTTTATGATCAATCAAGTCAGCCTTAAATTAAGAAGGCCCAACAACACTAAACCACAGAACGTGTTCTGAAGTTATCTGGGGTATGACAAGAACCATGCATGCTTTATCTTTCCCCTTATAACAGGTGGCAGAGATCCTTTAATCCAGACTGTGAAGAAAACCCTTAAGCCGTTAGACATCTATGCAACTCAGAACTTCCATCATTCCAACTTGCAGTGCCTCCACGGTTGGTAAAGAAAGTGTGCTGCACCCGGACACCTGGTCTTCGAGCATGGAGGGCTTCCCTGTCCTTCCCCTCTGGTAAACTGCAGTTCCCTTTGTAAAGAGAAGTGACCATCTGAAGCCTGTGAACTGATGGCCTTTATGAGACGACTTTCTCCTATTCATCGATTTAGGAGAATGGTAAGGACAGAGAACTGGGAGTGTTGTCCAGGAGAAATTTCTGGGATGTGGAAATCTTTGTAATGGCGCTGTCCGATCTGGCAGCCATGAGCCACATATGGCTACTGGGCACCTGAAATGTAACTGAGGAATTTTTTTAAACTTTTAATAATTTAAATAGCCACATAGTCTAGTGGCTACTATAGTTGGACAGTGCAGGCTTAGGTTTTAGTAGTAGCTAACAATTAGTGAGCATTTCCTATGTTCCAGGTGCTATTTTATTTAGCCCTTAAATAAGACTTTGAAGTCACTATTACTCTCATTTTACAGAGGAAGAAGCAAGCAGAAAAAGGTTAAATATTCTGCCCAGGACATTTTGCTATGTGGCTAACATGTGAGATTTAAACCCAGACAGTCTTGACTCTATAGTTCTGCTGCTAACCACCTGCTTCAAATTGCCTTCAGGAAGGGGACCATTCCATTTTGCATTTCCAGAGAACTTCTATTGCTTCTAGGTCCCATATATCTCCAAAATCGAACAGGATGCTTAGGTTTAAAACAACAAAACTCCTTATACTACTTACCTATTGTATAACAATAGGGTGTCAACACTTTTGAAGCAAAATATAATCTTGCTCCTAAAAGGTCAATCAGCCCAATCTTCACAGAGTTATAAAGATGAAAATCCATAGGGGTCTCCATGGAACAGCATGGGGTAAGAAATGATTTCACTTGATATTTAGGAAGGAGTTTTGGACCCTAAAAATCATATGTGCAAACATGAGAAAGAAAAATGAGATATAAAACCAGAGAATAAACTGAAGGTTACCTAGCTAGAAAAGTTTGATATAACATTATCTTACAGGCATGATACTTTTCCAGGAACTGGGACAGGCATCTCTCTCAAAATGACGATGCAAACTTCTATTGTTACAGTTCAAGTCTAACAGTTCAAAATATCTTTTATATGTGTTTTTAAAGTAGTCACTGGTTACCATAAATAGAAAGAAAAGTAAAGAAGGAAGGTAAAAAGGAATGGGGAAGGAGCAAGAATAAACTGGATTTCAAATTTCTGACTTAGGGATGCTGAACTGGTAAATATAATATTTTAAAATATGAAAAAAGCTGAAAGCTGAAACACTTCTGGTTCCAAGCATTTTAGATAAGGGATACTCAATCTGTAGGGGAAAAATGTGATAAAAGTGACATTCCAACTTAGGAAGAAAAGGACAGCAATATAATAAACGATGCTGGAAAACTGGTTATCTATTTGGAAAACAGATTTGGAAAAGAACTAAATTAAAATTCTGTCATCCCTTACAGACTCTAATAAATTCCAGGTGGTACAACATGCTGACTACAGTTAATAAGAATGTATTGTGTTCTTGAAAATGGCTGAGTACTTTCTTTTTTTCTTTTTTTTTAGACGGAGTTTCACTCTTGTTGCCCAGGCTAGAGTGCAATGGCACGACTTCAGCTCACTGCAACCTCCGCCTTCTAGGTTCAAGCGATTCTCCTGCCTCAGCTTCCAGAGTAGCTGGGACTACAGGCACGTGCCACCATGCCCAGCTAATTTTTTGTATTTTAGTAGACACGAGGTTTTATCATGTTGATAAGGCTTGTCTGGAACTCCTGACCTTGGCCTCCTAAAGTGCTGAGATTACAGGCATGACCCACCGTGCCCAGAGTACATTTTAAATATTCTCACCACAAAATAAAATGATAGATATGGAGGTGACGCACATGTTAACTGGCTTGATATAGCCATTCTACAATGTATACATATTTCAAAACATGAACACAATAAGTATATACAACTTTATTTTATTTGTTAATTAGAATATGTATATAAAAATAATAATAAAAATAAATTCGATTTTTAGATCAAAGATCTAAATAAAATTTTACATATATTATTTTTAAAAATGTTTTAAAATATTCATGCTTAAGTGAGACAGGAAACTCAGAAGTCATAAAAGACAGATTCGACTACAGAACATTTGAAAATACATCATAAGTAATATTAAAAAGTAATATGACCACAAATTAGGGGAAAATAAGTACAACATTCATAATAGTTAGTATCTGTTTTACAATGAGTCCTTAAAAAAAAGAAATCATCCAATGGGAATAAATTAAGGTGTAGAAAGGCAATACAAAAGAAATGTAAATGGCCAACATATATTTGAAAATATGCTAAACTTCCTTAATGCTCATTAAAATGCAACTTACATATATATGGTATGATACCCTCTTTCATTTAGTTGAGGAACACAAATGAAAGAGACTACTAACACACTGTAATAGAAGTGGTGGAGACGTGGCCACCTTCATTCATTGCTGAGGAAATGTGACATCTGTAACTATTAAGGAAAAAAAATCTGCCAGTATCTATCAAAAATTAATCCAGTAATGCCATCTTTAGGAATCTAGTATATATACGAACAAAATCAAAAAGGCTCCAGTATGACAGGATTTGCAGGACTGTTTATTACAGCATTCCTGATGGAGACAAAAGTTGGAAAAAAACCTCAAAGTGCATCCGTAGTGGAATAAACACCATGAAATCTCATGGCTTTCTAAAAAGAATGCATGTGACCTGTGTGCACTGGTCTCAAGGATGTCCATGATATACTGGGCACAAAAGCAAACTGTACTGTGATTAGTCAGTCTCATTCCTTGACAAGAGAAAAAATAGACAGTGTTTATGCACCTGTATATATCTGGGCATAGAAACTGCTTCTAATACTGTTCCTTTAGCGATGGTAAGAGATTGGGGTTAACTATTACTCACCTTTATATAACTTAGGACCGTCTAAGCTGTTAAAAAAGGGGGTATTTTTCCATTCTTATACCTTATTTCAAAAATCAGATACTCTATGATTCAGAATCAAGTATAGAGAAGCAGAGAAAGAATGACATAGTCTGGTGTGCTATTTCTGATCCCACATAAGGAATGTGATAAATATTAGAATGAATCTTTATAGTACTTTGTGGGAAGAGCAAACTCTAGGTAAACTAAACTCTATTAGATAAAAGTCAAACTTCCGGCTTGGCTTAAAAATGTACTGTGTTTGCAAATAATTTAGGTATTTGATCAGTTCAGACGTTCACACTTTGATAACAAACAGCTATGGGAAAGCTAGTACTAAAACCCTATAAAGCCTTCAGAGAGAGTGGAGAAAAACTGTAACACACACGCCTGCAGCACCTGATACAACCTCCTAAGAAATCTTACACAGGGAAAGTTGTTCCTTCCAGAACAAGAACACAAAAATGGGGTCAATTCATCAAAGGAAAGACTATCTGGGGGCAACTAACTCCAAGTAAATGAAATTCTGCTTTTTCATGAGGTTATTGAGACAGATAAAAAGTAAATGAACTTAAAAAGTTTCAGGGCAGACAAAAGGAAACTGTACCCATAAAGAAATAAAGCCACACACAAGTAACGCTTTTACCTTATAGAAAGGGCATTCTAGGATTGAGGTTAAAAAAAGTTGGGTCAGTTGTGCCCGACTCAATCTGTCCAAATGAGATTCTTCACCTGAAACAGAAAGCATCCCAGTCATAGTTACGTCTGAATTGAGGTACAGTTATGTCTGAATTTTAAATATGTATGCGAACATCATGAACATTGAACATCGCCTTACACACGCTAGACAGAAGTATTGTACTTGTAAATGACACTATGAAATTAACTTGTTTATGCCCCCCTCTTGCCAAGGATGAAACTGACTTCCAAGAACCCAAGTTCCTAGCTACGGAATACAATTAAAAGAGATAAAAAATGTTCAGAGAATTAGTGGAAATTTCCTTTAACTATGGAGTTCCGGAAATTTGACATACTTGGGTGGCCTTGAATTCAGATGAATACCATCCTCTCTCTCTCAAAAAAAAGATACAGTTGCTCATTCATCAAAAGTTCTAACATGTTAAAGTGGCTAGTTCCACTGCCATCAGCTCACCCTATCTCATAAGAATGCTGCAATTTCTCAGCTAAGGCAAAAGTCACTTTATCTGAGACGGCCTTCCTCCCTCTATGCAACATCCTAGCATGCTGTGTTTACGCCAGCATCTGTTAACTTCAGATCTTATCACTATGGAAGAAAAAATAAAGTCAAGGCATTGCCTTTATAAGTGACTTGAAACCACTGCCAGTATAAAGGCTAATTTTTTCAAACTGTCAGAGTTATAACCAACTCACCTTGCAGCCGTTGAAGGAAAAAAGGGTGGAATATTTTTGCCATAAAATTGACTGGATGGCATTCAATAAGTGAACATGAATGAAGAAGTTTCAATAGTGCTTTGGGTGGAAAATAATTGAAATGAGTGAATAGCATATTTTCCAGCTTTCGAAATAAAGCAGAGGCATTTGGTGGCAAATAATTGAGCTTTCCAAATGGTTCCATTAATGTAGAAATCTGACTAGGTGAAAATTTTTCTGATTGGCAAACAAAAGTTTCTGCCACTGCATTGAGGATGGGTTTTGAATGAATCAATTTTCTACTGCAGTACTCCATGATTCTGCTGACAACTGCAGGATCCAGTGTGAGATGGAGTGCAGCTACATGCTGCTCTAGGGCTTTTGTCAAAAATCTGTCATGGTGCCCAAAATATATGAACGCCTCCAAGACTCTCCCAAGCTCCTTGTGAGTGAAATGTGGGATATGCCTCACGACATATTTGCCCAATTTTATAATCAGAGGAAGTGCTTGACTTTGATCAAGAACCACCAGGGCAGTGAGCATTTGGCTTATCAATTTAGGACTCAGGTTGGAAACTATTGAAAGGGAAAAGTTGTGTATCTTATTTAAAAATGGCTGGTGTTCATCCACTTTATCAGCACATGCCTGCAAGATTCTATAAAGGGCCACAACATCCTCTGGGGTAAATGTTTCCAATTTTTCACTTTGCAGTTGACTTATAATCAGTTCTAGTGTCACACAACCTGGACTGTACAGTCTAATCAGACTTTCCCCAAGGATACAAAGATTGTGAACTTCCAGGCCACCTTTTTTGAGACGATTTTGGCATTCTGCCACCAGGTTCAGTAACAGGCTACTTTGAGGATCCACATGGAGCAGAATCAGAGCTTGCAAAGCAGTCACCAAACTAGTGTTTGACAGTTCTGAGGGTTCCTGTTCAAACTGAAAGCATAAAGCTTGAAAGATGCTATTCTCCAGTATTTCTTTTGGCAGCCCTTGATCACCATCCTTTTTTTCCACTTCACAGATTCGTTGTAAAGCTCCTGCTGCCACAGTGTCAGGCAAAGTTTCCATCGTGCTTATAAAACTTAACACTTCTTCCGATGAAGTCAAGTTGCTTAATCTCTTGTAAAACCTCTGACTGTCCTCATTTTTAACGTTTTGGTCATGCCTGTCCCAGTCAGTTACTTGAGAGAATACTGACCCACTGAGTGGATGAAGGTCATTTCCATTTTCCAAATGAAACTTTTTACAACGGGCATGATGGAACCTGACCTTGAAAGGCTCAGGTTGTCGTGAACAGAACCAAGGGCACGGACGGTCCTTGACTACCTTGTGAACATGAGTTGGAGGTTGATTTTTTAGAGTAGCCAGAGCTCCATGCATCCGAAAATCAGATAAACGATAAAGGTTCTTCCTCAAGGTGATTAAAGCCATGCCATCAGATTCTCAATTTGATAACTAAATAATTTAAAAAGATATGGTTAAATACATTGAGAACACGATTGACCCAACATCAACGTTTATGAAACTACAAACGAGTACCGGAAAAAAAAGTGGATGGATAAAAAAGGATAGATAACATATGAATACCAGTGGAGCAAGGTCTCTGCATCCTAGAGCTAGAATGGCTGACATCCTAGAGTTAAAGTGGCTGACATCTAACAATAACAATCACTGTCACTTGCTAAGCACTGTTGTAGGTATTCTATTAACCTACAGATTAAGAACCTTTACCATCTTTTTACGCAAGGAGGAAGTTGAAGCACAAAGTCACTTTGCCCAGTTTATGCAGGTGGTTAAGTGGCAGAGCTAGGATTCAAACTCAGGCAGTGCAGCTCTTAAGGGTGGCTCTTAAACGTTGGTTGAAGGAAGGAACTGCATTTCGATAAAAATCGAACAAACCAAGAACGGGTAAAGTAGGCAAAATGAGGAGAGGTTAGGGCAGGGCAAGGGTAAAAACGCCTGGACTGGCCAACATGGTGAAGCCTCGTCTCTACTAAAAATAAAAAATTAGCCGGATGTGGTGACATCGCCTGTAGTCCCAGCTACTCGGGAGGCTGAAGTAGGAGAATCGCTTGAATCCAGGAGGCGGAGGCTGAGGTTAGCGGAGACTGAGCCGCCGCACTCCAGCCTGGGCGACAGAGCGAGACTCCGTCTCAAAACAAACGCGCTGGAAAGGCCCTAAGCTGTGGGTTTCCCCTCAGTGATTGGAGACGGTCAGGGTTGAAGGAAAGGGTTTACTTAGGCAATAGAAAAAAGGCAGGAAAAGAAAAAGCAAAACATAGATCTATGAAGGGAGAAGGTGGGGCGGCAAGTCCAGACCTCAAGACGCCGCGGGGGGATTTGGGAACACGAGCGGGCAGGACAGACAGGTGGGGAGCCCCGGGGCGCGTCCTCCTAGAATTGAAAGGGATTCACGGGCCAAGCACACCCAAACCCAGCGCCCCGGGGACCTGCGGGGAGGTCTGTGACACCCACCCTGGCCAACCGCGCCGAGAGACCGCGTGGACACCTACCGCAAACGGCCCACCAATCACTCCAGGTGGCCGCAGAGGCCCCAGGGCCTCGTGGGCCTCCGTAGCAAACGCGGGGCGGGGCGGAAGCACAGCCCACGGCTCACGGCGGAGCAATGTGATTGGCCCAGGTCCCCTGCGGAACTTCCTATTGGTCCTAAGTACCGAGCAGGGCGCTACGTCAGTGTGCTAGGGCTCAAGGTTGGTGGAAGTCGCGTTGTGCTGGTGCGTCCTAGGCTGGCGCGGTGCAGGTGAGCGCTCTGGCGGCTACAGTTCTCGGATTCCGGCCGCCAGCCAGTCCTGCACTAACCCCGAGAGAGAGGCGGCCCGGGGTGGTGAGCGTGCGCCCGTGGTTCCTACGCCCCTCGGGTTCTGGGTGTCGCCGCAGGCGCGGGCTCGGGCTTGGCCTTGGTGCCCCCAGGAGCAAGTGCCTGGACCCCGCGTCGGCCTCTGCTCGGGGAGGTCCCTGGGGTGTGTGGGGCTCTCCACATGTTCTGCCTTTGGTTCTAGGCGTTTTACAGGCCTAGGGAAACCGCACTCGGAGACGCGGGGAACGGGGGCGTGCCATGGAGGGGCGTGCACCAGGGACGTTCCGAGCGCCCACCCTCCGGGACGCGGCGGTGAGCTCTGCCTACCGCCTCTGCGCCGCCCCTGGGCCTGCTGGGGCCCCGGTCTCCGCTGAGAGTCGTGGGAAGGTGGTTCCAGGCTGTGGGCCAGTAGCAGGGGTGAGGGGTTGATTGATCCTGGGAAGCCCTCAGGAAGTGTGTGTTTCATGGGAAGTGATAGAAATTTTAGCTGTAGTAAGGTTTTCATTATCGTTTCCGCCGTTTTCTGTAAGCTGTAAATGCGTAGTGTTTTTATATTGTTTATTCACTCATTCACATAACTTATAGAGTACCTGTTTTATGCGCGGTGCTGTTCTGGGCGGTTCATTCACCAAAAACCAAGATTTTGGCTTGGTTTTCAGTTTAAATCGGTCTCTACAAATTGACAGCCCTCCAGTTTTAGCCGTTAGATGAGTATGGAAAAAAAATCTGTTTGTGCTGTTTTACTACTATTAATCTCTTCAGGAAAAACGTGTGTTAGTAAAATGTTTAAGTGGATTGGAAGTATTTATTCTTTGTGTGCGCTTGCATGTGTATATTGTACTGGAGCGAGCATAGAAAGTCAACACCAAGACAAAAGTATGCCAAATTGCAGGGTCTTTATTGCTGGCGGCCACAGAGGACTCCTGTCTCTCCAACCCGTGGCCCCGAAAGGAGGATGTCAAGACCTTTTATACCCATAAACCACCTCAGGGGGTGAGGGTGAGGGTGAGGGGCGGGGGTGGGGGTGAGGGGCTTCAGACATTCCGAGGGCCAGTGGATTCTGTAGATCACCTCCTGGGCGGAGATGAGTGTGAGGGGCTCCGGACATTCCGAGGGCCAGGGGACTTAGGACATTCCGATTGTTACTTAAGTGGTTCACAGAAGTCAAGATAAGCGTTAGTTTACACATTGCCTGGGTAGGGTGGAAATTACAAACCTTAGTTACTTATTACAAGCCGCAGGGGCCAAGATGGCATGGGTTTGGACTGCTTGCCTGTCACATCAAGGTTACAGAGAGCAGTTTCAACGGAAAGCTGAGGTATGGTTGAGGTATGCAGTTTTATGGGGCTTTTACCATGTCGCATTTATACGCCCATACACTCACATATTTTCGATTTGCATTAAGTAACAAAAGAAAATACGTGCTTCAGTTACCTTTAGTACTTTGATTAGTTTAATATTAGGATCAAATAGAAATCAAGAATCCTATCATTTGAATATAATTTTTACTTTTTTTTAAAAAAAGAGGCAACAGATATTTAAGACTGGTGAGTGATACTGTGGCCTAAGCTTTTTTCAGGTTCTTGGCCTGTGTTGCATCCTTTTTCAGATAGATGGTAATAGTCCCATATTTTGGGTAAAGGGGCTGTGGTAAAGATCATTTGGGGAGCTTGCCTTAATGGGTTGCACTTAACGAACCACAGATTCAAGCCCAAGTAATTCCGAGCTGGTCATCTGATTTCGAGCCATGGAATTAGAGTTTCATTCCTATACTCTCCTTAATTTGATGAATTCTTATTTAGGCTCATTTAAGATTCATGCTAAAAGACTGTTTCATACCCATATGTGTGTGTATTGTTGCAGTTTCTTAAAGATTGAGGGAGAATTAATACCTTCAGTTTGTTACTACTTCATTAAAAAGATGATCCCTCTTTTTCCCCCCCCTTTTCAGTTTCACTGTTACATGTCTTGGAGTTATGAGGAGGTTTCTGTTATTATATGCTACACAGCAGGGACAGGCAAAGGCCATAGCAGAAGAGATATGTGAGCAAGCAGTGGCACATGGATTTTCTGCAGATCTTCACTGCATTAGTGAGTCCAACAAGGTGAGAGCCGTTGCTCTGTGGGTTTTACTGTTTTGTGCTTTGAAGAATTTTGGTTGGGAAGTGATGGTTATGAAAAGGACACTAGATACCACCAGATAATCTTTGTTTTTTTTTAACAGAAATTTATTTGTTCAATAGTATGGTAAGATTTCAGCAGCTTTTTTTTTTTTTTTAATTTAGAAGTGTGCAACTGAATTATACTAAATGGCCTCAAAAATTGAAGCAAGTAGCAACTCCTTAACTATAAATGGCAGAAGTAGCATATGCCTTGTTTATTTCACAGGGTGGCTGTTGAGAACGAGTGAGATGTGTGAGTGCTCAGGTGTGCTTTCTGCCTCATGAATCTCAGTGCCCCATTTTTTTCTCCAAAAGAAGCCTTGCCATTCCTGTTAGAGTTCCTCCTAATGAAAGACTGCCTAGATTCTTTTGTGAAGTAGAATTTAAAGTAGTAGTGTTGGGATTTAGACGAAACTTGGCTGCTTCTTCGGGGACTGGTTAAGTTCGGTCTCTGCAGAAGTTCCTACCTTAGGGTATATGCAACTTTACAATCCTGTGTTCTTTTATTTAGGTTGCCACCTCCAGATTACACTATTTCAGGCAATTCAGGTGTTAACAGTTGGCAGGGGCTTTATACCACAAGATGATGTGCCAGCCACTAAGCAGTTCAGATCACTTCAATACTTCAGAGATGTTGGGTACCAGCCCCAACCCCGTACGAGGGTGCCCTTAGTCCCGGTGGTGAGGAGGGATTGAGGAAATAGAGACAGACATAAGAGCAGAATTTACAGCATGGGTCCAGGGGATCAATGCAACAGTGGGAAATGCCAGAGTTTGCAGCTCTGGGCTCCAAACACTTTTATTATGTGCATAATCTCATTGATTTTATGGGCATGGAAGGGGAGGGTGATGGGGTAGGTAAGGGCAGGGAGCACTTGTGATCATTCTAAAACATGCTAAACTAGTGCTCTGAGCATTTAACAGCACTTGAGAGTCTTCTAAGACATGCTAGACTAGTACTCTGAGTTTATCATTAATTATTACCAGGGTGCATCTACATCAGAAGTATAGCCTATGAGGAGCCACAGTATGACCACACCTGATGCATCAGGGGGCTTTTATCTCCCTAGCGTTGAGGACATAGAGCAATTAAAATCACTCCATTCCCAGAACCTAGGCAGAGCCTGAGGCGTTCCCTGATCTCTGCCCTGCAGGGCTTTTCTCCTCACCAGCTCCCATCTGCAAAGACCCTCCCAGATCTTGTGAGCAGATGTTGCCTCCCTTCTCAAAGATGTTTGCATAAGCGCTCTTTATGAGACTGTCATGCAGTCTCCATGTTGAGAAGGCATTCATGGGACCAGAGCAGTATTGCCTGCTCTGCAACCACCCCGCGGTGTTCCCTAGTGTTCCTGTGCTCTCAGATGGTCTTCACCTTAGGCCTTCTGTTACTGCTTGGTTTCTAATTAACCACACCAATAATATGGTTTAGTTTGGTATATAAACTTCAGTGTACACTGAACCAAGCAAGCTTACAATTTAGCTAGAATTAACATAGGTCTCCCCCTGGCCATTTTGACCCAGAAGAGACTGCCCTGCCAGTATTCTCTCACTCAAGTACACAATCCCCTCTGGCCTTTCCTGAAACTCTAGTTCGGAATACTAGGCTGTGTGCAGCTCAAGTGAATTATAAACCCAGCTCATAGGAGGCTCACCTAGTTCCTTTATGCAGCTCCGCCATGGTGACCCTGGAGGTAGACACTAGAGAAAAGGGAGCTTCCCAGACGAGACCACCAGTCAGCAGGCCCTGTCATTCTACAGTAACTTAAATTCACATCGCAGTGCCACATGATGAAATGTAATCTGAGTCTGTTACTTTGGACAGAACCAAAGTCATCAGTATCAAAACTAGCCCTGATTTGGCCCCTTGTGGTTGACCTTGGTAAGTTGATCAGCAGGTGTTTGACAGTCAGATGAATGGTGAATTTTTTTTTTAACACCAAGTTAGTCATGCTGTTTGTCCTCCCTGATTGAGTGGTTTCTCTGGCTGTTTATGATCTAATCTCCTTCCTAGTTCACATAGTCCTTTTTAAAGCGACTGACATTACTTATACAAACTCTGCATGCGGAGTTTAACACACAACTGTGTAGACTCTTGGAAGCATTAAATGCCTTGATAATAAGTTAGCTCAAGTCATTAACTCTATTACCAGCATGAAAAATAAAGTGAAATATTTGGAGCCAAATTAGATGGTGTTCACGGGCAGCAGAGTTTGTGGAGTCTTCGTAAGTAGGATAGGGAAGTGCTTTATTTGAAATATTTAAACTTAACATGAGAATAAGAATAAAGAAACATGATTTGTAAGAGTTTATAACTAGACTTACAGCTAATTATATTCTCAGCTCTCTAGAAACCTGAGGGAATAAGGAGCGGTTCTTGATAGCCAAGTCCCTGATTTAGAAGGGGTAACTCTTAATTTCCCAGCTTTAAAATGCCCTGTTTTCCCTCTGCCTTAGTGTCACATGCAGTACACATAGCTGGTTTTATGTTTTGCTGAAGATTTCAGAGCTGATGTGTTTTTATTGCTGTCTTTCTTTACCACAGTATTCTGCTTGTTACTTCCATGTCTTGCCATGTTAATCCTGAATGCTTATGTATGCGTTCTGTTTATTTCTGAGTCTCCCCATCCCCATTTTAACATCTCTTTCCTTGCTTTTTTTTTTTTGCTTTCTTATGAAAAGACGTTTCCACTCTGTTAGCTGCTGCTGCTCCTCGGCAGCTCATCACAGTGCCTAGCTGCCTCATAATTGGCTCTTAGCAGGGCTGGTTTGCCTTGCATATTAGAGCTCATGTTAATATTTGGCCCATGACTTAGTTGCAAAGAGTTGACTATATCCTGTTTCCTCTGATTTTTCTAAAAATAGAAGACTAGATTAGATGAAAACCTGGGATGGGTCCTGTCTCTGCCTTTCTGGTCTCTGCCTCTGGTACACCACATAAGAGAAAGACATGTTAATCCTCCCAACCTCTTGAACTTGAACTCCTGACCTCAGGTGATCCACCCATCTAGGCCTCCCAAAGTGCTGGGATTGCAGGCGTGAGCCACCGCGCCTGGCCCCTCCCAACCTCTTGATGATTGAGCATCAACAAATCAGATGCATGGTTTCCTTGAATGAAATCCTGCATTGGGAAACTTGATTAAGCTGAGAGCACCTAGTCATTGGGTTGGTCACTCTGGCATACATCTCAAAAAACCTGGCAAGGAGGAAAATTGAAATACAAGACGGGAAACTAAGGTAATTGCTTTGCTGCTGTGTTAAATCAAAAACGCCTGTGGTGTTAGGTCCTTGACTTGATATCCTTGTTTTGTAGTATGACCTAAAAACCGAAACAGCTCCTCTCGTTGTTGTGGTTTCCACCACGGGCACCGGAGACCCACCAGACACAGCCCGCAAGTTTGTTAAGGAAATACAGAACAAGACACTGCCGGTTGATTTCTTTGCTCACCTGCGATATGGGTTATTGGGTAATGGACTCTCTTCTGATCTTGCTATACTATTATTATCTCTGGTATCTGGATTATTTTTCAAAACTATGAAGTGTGATTATATAGGTTTTCTTTTTAATGTAAATATTGTATATATAGTATATATAAATGCATATAATGTGCTACCTTTTATGACTCTTTCCCCAGAGCCACACCTCTGCAGAACCTCTTGAGCAGCATTTTAATTAAAGCTACACTTCAGATGCAGCCATGAAACATTTTCAGAATAATAGTGGCTGGACCTCATTCTACTCCTACTAAAACAGTCTGTGAAGGAGCAACCCCTCATGCCATTTCTTTGTTTAGGAAAACAAAACAAAACAAAAAACTCCCAAGTGGTTTTGATAATTTCTTTAAGAACTATTCTCCTAGAATGGTGATTTTCATCCCCCAGCTACGCATCAGGATTAGCTAGGGAAGTTTTTATTAAATTCTATTACTTAAGCCCACCTCCAGTGATTCCAATGTCATTATTTCAAGGTAGGGCCCTGGCATCGTTATTTTTAAAAGCTCCTAGGTGATTCTAACATGTATCCCAGGTTAAGAAAAACTGACCTAGGACTCTTTGAAGCACAGTTTAAAAATGTTAAAGGATCAGAAGGATCAGATCAGCACAATATGATAGCAGAGGGGAATTGAGGGTCTGCATTCCTGACTTGTGCCTGTATTGGCCTGTCTTTGAGGATTATTTTTTGGAGAGGGTAAGAGAGAATACATACGTGTTTGAAAATCTCTCAAAAAAAGTATAGAGAAAAGACAGAAGCCTATCCCACTGTTCTAGTCAATGTTACGCCCATATATGGAACCACTCATTTCTCACCCTGTTGTAGAGAAAGAACATGGAGATGACTAAACAACTGAGGAATTTAAGCTTATTTTTTACCGTGAGACATAGAAGCAATTCTTAATTTCCCCAACATAGAAACATTTATAGCACATTGTTATTATGATTATTTATATGACAGGCGTACTTCTCTGTATCAGGAGTCAGTAAACTCTATCTATAAAGGGCCAGATAGTAAATATTTTAGGTTTTGCAGGCCTGCTCAACTCTGCTATTATAAATAATATGTACACAAATGGACTTGGCTGTCTTTTAATAAACCTTTATTTACAAAGAAAGGCAGTGGGTGGGATTTGGCCCGGAAGCTGTGGTTGGCAGACTCCTGCTCAGTATCACAAAAGTTCAGAGATAACAGATACTGTGGTTTTGCAACCTGTCCAATCCTGGTTTTAAGATTTCTATATTTTTACACATAGTCATGGAGATGAAAATGTGAAGTCTTTTCTTCCAACAGTGGCCAATAAGTATTTTGTTTCATTATTTCTGGTACTTTTATGTTGTAAAAGAAAATTGTCCGCATGCATGGTATTACTCAAGGAGAATAAAAGTGAAGCTGTACGTTATTAACTCCATCCATAAGAACATGGAATAGTATTATTTTAGATATTTTATTTACCTATTCTTTATGTCCTTACATTTAAACCTTATTGTGCAGTAATTATGTATTTGGACTCTAGGTCTCGGGAATTCAGAATACACCTACTTTTGCAATGGGGGGAAGATAATTGATAAACGCTTTCAAGAGCTTGGAGCCCGGCATTTCTATGACACTGGACATGCAGATGACTGTGTAGGGTAAGGGCTGTGTTCTCTGTTTCTTCCAGTAAACTGTCTGCACAATGAAAGTTTGTTAATTTATAAAACATGTTGGCTTTTCATTTAACACTGAAATTCTCCTCATGTTTTACTGTCGTTAGCTGTTTTAGCTTTAGGACCCATGAGAGTCAGCCAGAGCTTGATTTAACTGTTTGGCTGATTTTCTTTTGTGTCTGTTTCATCCTTCTCACTGTATGCTAATGGCAAGAGTTAGAACAGGTGCTAGTACAGTTATCTTTAAACAGTGTAGGTATTTGCAGAAATCACCACGTTTTTTAGGGACTTTAATAGTGCATACACTTCTCTCTGTTGTGCACACGGAGCCATTAGATTGGTCTCTTCACATGGAGGGAGCCTAGTGAGCCTCTCTTCACTGTTAGAGAACATGGGTCTATGGGCCTTCGCTGCAGTCTGCATTGCTTGGCGCACTCTTAGCCTCTGAATGGCCATTTGCCAGCATACCAGTCAGACATATACAGACATTTACTTTGTCTTTTCATTACTTTTGTTACTGTTTTTACAATTCAGTATTTCACCTGGTGTGCCACCTTTCAAATCATCCTGATATGTTTATTCAGTGGTCTTACAGATATTGTCCTATAAAGTATTTAGCGTTTAACTGTTACAAGCCAGATAACAGCACACACCCTTGAATTTTTTTCCACTAGGTGCATGTATTAATTTTCACTCACGGTGTTGAATAATCTGTTTATGAGAAAATGACAAATTCAACAAATGTCTTGCTTTTTGGCATGCTGTATTTCCACTGAACTTACCCCTGTGCCCACTTGTTCCATCTTTCCCTTCAGCTGTGATGCTCTGGGTTTTTTCCATATCCCCAGCACACATATTCTTGATTGTGACAAAGCTCTGTGACATTTCCTTGTGAATTCACTTTTAGCTTTGTACCTTTATATTGAGCTTTTTTCTTCTGCCAGAAGCTCAGTGACATTAAATGCTTAGTCTTGTATGAGCTATGTTTAACTGTTAATGTAATGCTTATGTCATCCGTTAGGCCCATCCCTCATCTATACTTCACTTCTCTTCAATCGCTTTCATTTTCTCTGTTGATTTATTGGTGTAGGTATTAAAATTCTTGACCGTATATTTCAGTAGACCACACTGCTTAGATTTTTCAGCCTAACTACCTTACTGGAATTTTTCTTTTTCTGAAATGAAGATATTTTCAAGACATTCTTGCTTGATGTACCACCATACTACATGAGTTATGAATGCACACTTGAGTCCAATACCTGGGTTCAAATCCTTGATCCCCCACTTACTAACTGAGACCTTGGTCAAATTACTTAAGCTTTTTGTTCCTTGGTTTTGGCCTCTATGCAATAGACAACAGTAATCTATTTACTGTGTAAGCTTCGTAGGAGGATCAAATGGATTAATACATGTCCTCTTAGAACAGTGCCTGTCATGTAGTAAATGACATTCATTCATTTACTACATAAAAGTTGCTAAAGTTCACTCATGCTAGCTCTGTGAATGGTTATGCATATTATCACCTTAATATTTCTGAGTTATGAGAGGGACATTTTAAATAACAGCTGTTATTATTGAACCTATAATTTTATAAACTTGTCTTCACAAAGGCTCCTCAGGACAGATACAATGTATAACCGAATTTTGAGCTGTGTACCACATGATGAAATTACAGCGTGAGTCATGAGACACAGGTCTGAACTGTGCCTCCTCTGGATACTCATTATCTTTATGAATTAGAATTTAATTGATACCTCCTTTGAGTTGTGATTAAAAGTCGTGTTATTTCCACAGCCCTGACACGGTCTTATCCACTGACTCTACTTAAACTTGTCTGTTCAGGGAGTGCTGTTGTTATCATACTTTGTTAATAGTAGGTGGACTGCCACATTTATGAAATGTGTTTAATGTTGAATTCAACTTTCCCAAAGGATGATTGCTTTTTTTTTCTCCTGTGGGAATTTTACCAAAAAAGAAAAAAAATTGTTTAGGACTGAGAGAAAGGCTTTAACTATTGATTTAACCAAGAACTTGGCATTAATCCATAGTGATTTCTTGGTGATAATCTGTAGGAAAAATATCAGTAAATTGGCTAGGCAAAAAAAAAAAAAAATGGTGTATTTGATTGATGGAATGATTGTTTGCAGCATTATGATAGCCTTGGATTTTGGTTAAGTTCTGTTAGCATTATCAGAATTTAGCATGCCTGTTTAAAATTATATCTTCTTCAGGTTTACCAGTTCTAGGACGTGAAGAGGAATTCTATCCTTATCATCTTATTACTAGAATATCTTCATATCCCTCTTCATTTCTTTTACCTGTGTACATATTCATAGGTTTTCAGCTACAGTGCTAATGAACACATAATATATCCAGCTTTTAAAAGCTTAATCATGAAGCATGTTTTGTATTCCTAATGGTCTTCATAGCGTTTCTAACAAGTGCATACTTAGCCAGATGGACAGACTGCCGTTCTCCTGTTCTGCATTCAGATGGAGAACTTAGGCATTTGTTTTGTTTTTCCTCTGTTACTACTGTCCAGTTTAGAACTTGTGGTGGAGCCATGGATTGCTGGACTCTGGCCGGCCCTCAGAGAACATTTTAGACAAGAGCAGATAAGTGGAGCACTCCCGATAGCGTCACATGCCTCCTCAAGGACAGACCTTGTGAAGTCAGCGCTGCTACACGTTGAATCACAAGTTGAGCTTCTGAGATTGGATGATTCAGGAAGAAAGGATCCTGAGGTTTTGAAGCAAAATGTAGTGAACAGCAGTCAATCCAGTGTTTCAGTTGAAGACTTTGAGTCCTCTCTTACCCGTTCAGTATCCCCACTCTCAGAAGCCTCTCTGAATATTCCTGCTTTACCCCCAGAATATTTACAGGTACAACTGCAGGAGTCTCTTGGCCAGGTAAGCAATTTTTTTTTTTAATGCTATGGATGTTATTTAATCATGGATGTTTGCTTTGGGTTTATTATTATTATCACATTAGAAGAGAGATCAAGAAACTATTGCTTACTGGCCAAATGTGGCCCATCTCCTTTCTTTTGTAAATAGATTTTACTGGAATACAGCCATACCGATTCATTTAGGTAGTGCCTGTGACCTCTTTTGAGCTACAGTGGCAGAGTTAGTGGTTATTGCAGTTACCTCACTTAAACAATTTACAAAATAATGAAGTACAAAGCCTAAGGCCTTTGGCCCCTTTCAGACAAAATTTTCCCACTCAGGTATTACAAAAGATCTTGTATTATTATTTCTGTATTTGATGAAGTAAATAGTTGAGAGCTTAGTTTCATCATTATTTTGGAAAAAAATGACAACTTGGTTTCTCATTTTAGATGAGTCAAACAGTGGTAAGTTGTGTGGGCAGTGAGTTGAGTATCAGGTTGCACGATAGCTAACTTCTCCCCACAGTCAGTGTGTGGCACCCTGAAGTCTTTCCTAACCTGCTTAAAATAAGTTTTCAGGGCAGCCAATCTTTTAATGCAGGGCTAAGCCCTCTTTCTGTTGAGGGGCTGTTTGGAGTTCCACGTGGACTTTTCTTACAAAAACTACACCCTTACTGCAGCTATTACTGTGTTTAGTTTCTTGTTTTCTATTTTTTAACGAAGACAGATTTGGACATTTAAGAAATAATTTGGATGCAGCATCTTTCTAGTATATTAGCACTATTTGTAAACACCTAGTATGATAGCAGTTTTTTTTAGCATTTATGGTGTCTTTCTAAAGCTTTCATATAAGTGTGATTTTGTGTATAAACAACTGTGGGCTATTGTTTTTGCACTTGTACTTCATTATTTTGTGAATTGTTTAAGTGAGATAATTGCAATAAGCGTATCTCAGTCTAGTTTGGGAACAGACACAACATGTGCCTGGACTGGTGGGAGCAGAGTTCAGTGACGCACCAGCAAGTAGCCCCATCTGGGAGCCACAGGGTCAGTTGATGGCAATGGGGATAGAGAGTACTCTATTTGACTAGTAGTTTTAAGTTAGGAAGATCCGTTTAGAGTTTGTGTGTTTTTTTCTTAATAGAAAGTGTCATTAAATAGGCTTGAGTTGTTAGTAATGTAGTTAAAAGACTTAACAAATCTGAAGTAGTCAAGGGAGACAATATAAACATAAACTAATGTACAGACAGAGTAAAGAATGCGGAAAAAAGGAATGTTTTGTAGGGCATCCTCTTGGGACCATTGCCTTGAGGCACAGAGGGGATGGAAGCAGGATTGGGCACGGTGAGAAGCTGAGCTGCGACGCAGTCTCTGCAGAGGCCTCAGTCAGCTCCCTCCATGTGGCATCTTTCTCCCTTGTGGAAGTATTCCCTCCAATAACCAGAGGGTCTTCTGGGTTGTGCGGTACAGGGGCAGGACCTGTTACTGATCACTGTCTCTGCGACCTGCTGTAGAGCCCTCTCCTACTCTGGGCCCCACGCAAAGCTGGTAGCCTTTTCTGTCACCTGGTATTTGGTGTAAGCAGTCCTCCCAGATGTGGAATGTGCTACCCACAGATCCTAAAGAGACTTAGCAGTGCTTCTACTTCTCTCTAGAGAAGTGAGGTTCAAGGTGCACTAGTGTGGCCTTTACTTGGGAGGGGATGTCCTGACGTGCACCAAACTGTTTGAACCCTAAAAATTTTGCTGACACTGCGGGTCCTTTAATTGCGTAGGGCATGGGTCTTACCAGAGACTCGACTGTTCTGGCCACTCCTCATTGCTCATTCGGTCTGGATAGCACAGTGCCCCTGATAGAGTAGGCTAGTGTGGTGCTTTGCAGGTGTTCCACATTTATTCAGACTCTTATAACAGCAGGCAGCACTTACTATACCCCTGGGGTGTAATTGTCTGTTCCAACTCCAAGTGAACTATTTCTGGTCCTCTTTTAGGGATAGGGTTGGGAAGCAGCACTTTGACTAAACCATTGTCCATGTACCTGAGGCCATGTCAGTCTACTCTGTCAAGGAAAACCAGCTTGCGTGGAGGTACAGCGGACCTGTTACTTGTTTGAGTCTCCAGTAGTTGAGTGTCATTCCTCAGGATTTGTATGGTGTTTGCAGAGATCAAACTGGTAAATTCAGTGAAGATATGATAGATACCATCCCCTGTATCTCAGCTTTTTGAGGATGTCTTTTCTCTCAGAATGCTATTTTGTTTCTCATGTTCTGTCTTGGTGGTTGGGGAGGAGGATGGCATCAAATTCAGAATCTTCTTCTTGGCCTTCCTCACTATGATAGGTCTTACCTCATAGGCCAAGAATTCAGTGTTGCCTTGTGCCAGCTGCTGAGTGGCCACTGGAGGTCCTGCACCAGGAGTCCATTTAACACCCAGTCCCCATGTGCCTTGCTGTCATAGATGAGCTGTCCTGACGCCTTGGGTCCCTGGGTAACAACATTGATTTGAACCCCTTCTTAACAGACTCTGAAATGTCTGAGTGTTCCCCTTAGCCCAGTGTCCATTTCCCCTTTGGGAGAAGGGCTGCCAAAGCCATTTCCAAGAACAGTTTCTGGTGTCGCACAGTCCCTCCCCTAGGGACCTCTTCTCTCCTACAGTCAGTGGGTCACAGGTCTGGAAACAGGGCAGAGGATCGTTTTTATTGGAGCAGCTGCCTACAGCTCCCTTGACATGCCTCCTTGATTTCTTTTCATTGTAAGGATTGATCCAGTGCCTTTGTGGGCTACCCATTTATTACATCTGTGTCCTGCCCTCTTCAGTCCAGGACCTCAGCTGTCTGTCATGTGCATACTCTTCTGGCTCCCGTGGGGGCATAGTGTTCTGTCATATACTTTCTTAGGGGTTAGTCCCTTACCTTCTTTAGCTGGCCCAGTGCTTCAGTGGCTGAGTGTGTCGTGACAACCCCAGTTGTCAGTCTAGCAACCAGAAAAGGGGATGGGGTGTGACGGAGGCTAAAGCATATGTTGTGGGCAGACATCATCCAGATGTAAGAAGGGGATTCCTACTCTTAATGGGAAGGACTGGCCACAGCTGCAGGCTCAAAGAGTTAAGGGAATCTGGGTATTCAGTATTTTATTCCTGGTTAGTCCTTGGCTTTCTCTGCCTTCGGTGTTGTGGGCTGCATGAGATGACTGCATCTTCTGTGCTCTGGAGGATGTTCCCTGGCTTTTATACTTAATTCTTAATTGTTGACTTCATCATTTAAGCTTTTTGCATTTTTTTCAAGTGTGAGTAAAGTTTAGCAGTAGCCCCCTAAGTCCCACCAGTCTTCTCTTCTATTTCTGCATAGTTCTCAAGCATCTGATGAATCTTGCAAGCTAATGCATTTGCTTCCACTGGCTCTCCCTGCTACTTACAGTTGCATTGTTGCTGTGTGCCAATGCCATCTGTCTGCTCTCTCTGGTGTGATGTTCTCATTGTCAGCCAGGAAGATGATCCAGCGCCAGACTCCATTTTAGCATCTTTCCCAGGCTACCTGGGCACTGGCTGTCCTAGGCTGGTTCCCAGGAGTGAAACAGTGAGATGTTTTTAGGGCATCCTCTTGATGGCAGCATCTTTGGAGTGGAGAGATGGAAGCAGGATTGGGCACAGTGAGAAGGTACACTCCTGTGCAGCCTCAACAAAGGCTTCAGCCAATCCCACAGGGTTCTCTGGAGCTGGTGGCTATTCGGAGTTGTCCTGAGTTGGAACAAAGAGGCTGGGCCTTTGTAGTCATTGATTAGATACTGGATGTGGGCTGCCTCTGAAGGAGGTGTGGCCAGGACAAGGTGTGACCTGAGAATGCTGAGGTGGTTCTTGCAGGTGGTGAAGTTAGTCAGCACTGCCACAGCCTTTGCAGAAGGCAGTCTTCTTAGGGATACATCTCAGTGCCCCCACATTATGGTTCCCAGACACCCGGAACTGACCCTCATTCCCAGCTTTCCCATATGGCCACTTAACAACAATGAATTAACTGATGAAATATTGATAAAAATATTTTCTGTTTTTAAACTTAGGAATATTAAGGTAGAAAAGGAATAGGGAGTAGTATAAAGAGTTGGTATTTTTGCAGTTTTCCAAGACCTACTGTATCCGGTACAGGGGCTGCTAGCCACATATAGCTACTTAAATTTAAATTAATGAACATTTGTTAAAACTAAGAATTTGGTTTCTTAGTGACACTAGCCACATTTCAGTTGCTCAGCAGCCATATGAACAGTGTCGCCCCACACTAGGGGGTTCCTGTGACCATCTACACATACACGTTGCAACCTTAAACATCTGTCATTTCCTTTAAGCTCTCCTTCCTGAAACATTTGCATACATACTGTTTGCCTTTACATAGTTTGTTAGGAAAACTACTAGATCTTTACATGAAAATGCTAGTATTTTGTATTTTCTATGTGTATTTTGGAAATTATAATGTCTAATAGACAAAGGGTTTGAAATGGGATTGAGCTTCTCTTCTGAAAAGCTAGCTTCATATGTCTGCACTCATTTACTTTGGAAATGAATACTAAGTAGCCAGGAAATTTTGTTAAGACTCTATGGGTCTTGCATAGTCACTAAGTGAAAGAAGGGGATAATTGAAAATTGCACTTATATTTTGTCACATTTGTTTCTCAAGTAGGAAAGCCAAGCATCTGTGATTTCAGCAGATCCAATTTTTCAAGTTCCAATTTCAAAGGCAGTTCAGCTTACTACGAATGATGCCATAAAAACCATTCTGCTGGTAGAATTGGACATTTCAGTAAGTTGCAAAATTTATTTCTCAACACAGTCATATTGTCAAGATGTGCAGAAAGAGTTGTGTGATGCTTGGTTATATATGCTCAGAAGAACGAGAGGTCTCTGACAGGACATCTCGCCATTTTATTCCTGACCCATAATTTTTTTCTTTCCACCTCTATTTTCTTTCCACTTCAAGGAAGGGCTAGGATGAGGAATAGCTACGGGAGATTCAGCCTGGGAGGATAGAGATTCTGCCTTACTCAATAAGCCATGAAAGAATAATGGGATCAGAACAGCATTTTATGTATACGAAGTCCAGGAAAGGAAGCTGTTCACCTAAGGTCAGCCACGTAATTAGAAATAGAGCCTAAGGCCAAGCGAGGTGGCTCTCCCTATAATCCCAGCACTTTGGGAGGCCGAAGGCAGTCACTTGAGCCCAGGAGCTCTAGATCAGCCAGGGTAACATGGGAAGACCTTGTCTCTACAAAAAAATACAATGGTAGCTGGGCTTGGTGGCATGCACCTGTAGTCCCAGCTACTTGGGAGGCTGAGGTGGGAGGATTGCTTGAGCCTGGGAGGTCGAGGCTATAGTGGGTTGTGATTATGCCACTGCACTCCAGCGTGGGTGACAGAGTGAGACCCTGTCTCAGTTTTTTAAAAAAAGAAAAGAAAAATAGAACCTAGACAGTCAGATTAGGGTTAATTCCTCAGAGCAGTGCTTTTGATTTCTTTGAGAATCTAGAAAAAATTATGGACTCTCCTGAAAAATAATTACACTTGTCCTTCAGTATCTTCGAAGGATTTGTTCCAAGACCTCTTTCAGATACCAAAATCCTCAAAGCTCAAGTCCCTTATGTAAAATGTATTTGTATATAACCTGTGTACATCCTCCCCTATACTTTGTCCCTGGATTACTTTCAGTCTAACACAATGTAAGTAGTTGCTATACTGTGTTATAAATTTTACATTATTTTTATTGTTATTTTTTACTGTTTTTTGCCTCCCAAATATTTTCCATCCAGGGTTGGTTGAGTCTGAGGATGGAGAACCTAAGGATATGGAGGTCCAACTGTATTATGGAAACATTTACATACAGTTTTAGTGTGGGATATGCCTCTGTGTGCCCCGTCCGTGGGCCCCCTTCCCACCCTCCACACCCTGCTGTTAAGAAACTGATTGATAATCCTAAAACTAGTGCTGAGTACCTCTTCAAAGATATTTAGCTCAAACCCTTTATTTTATGAAAGTCTTTAGAGGTTAAGTGGGTTGTTTTTTTCAGAAAAGCAAGGGCACATTAAGGCTGTCTATAGATTTAATTGAACTTCCTAACAGAAAAAAGAAATACAATGTGTCAAAAATAGATGGTTTTGCGTCCATAAGTATTAATACTATGTAGACTAAAATATTTTTTATTCTGGTATTTTGCATTTTTGTCATAAAGAGGCAAGGGTTGGTCTGTGCTTAGTCCAGTCTGTCTCCCTTGCCAGTAAGAAATGTGAGCTTGTGTCGTGAGAGGCTCCTTCCCAGAGCCGTAGCCTGCATCTGCTTTGCCCTGAGGCTTGGAGGCAATGGACCTGGGAATAGACTTGACTTGGGAAGTGGCGGCTTTTCCAGCCCACGTTTGCTTACAACCAGTATCAAGCCAGATGGTGTAATGTTTTATATGTCAGGAAAAAAGATCCTTTCCTACCCCCTAAAGGAAAAGAGGAAAGTAAGGAGAAGAAAATTGAAAGCCAATCATTTGATCATAATTAGTTTCTTTCAGTCATAATGTACGTTTTTGTGTGTGTGCGCATGTATGTTTTTGTAAGATGGATTTTTATATTTACATGGGTTGTTTAAAACACCATAGGCCCTTACTTTGTGAGAACGAGGGAGGTCTGACTTCCATTCATTAAGTATGCAATGATAAAAGGCAAAACACTGGATGACTACCAGATTTCTTTTTAATAGTACTTGCTAGTAATGAAAGTACATTCATTTGGTTAGTTGGGCTTATTTGTTAAAACAAAGTTTTTTTTTGGAATTAGAATTATTTTCTTTCTGAGTTCATATATTAAACTCACAATATAATGTAAACTATATTTTTGTTACCCTACAGCTTAAAGTATGTAACACATACAATGGAGTTGTTGGATTTTTTTCATTTTGGTTCTTCTCTAGAAAACAGATTTTTCCTATCAGCCTGGAGATGCCTTCAGTGTGATATGTCCTAACAGTGATTCTGAGGTACAAAGCCTTCTCCAAAGACTGAAGCTTGAAGATAAAAGAGAGCACTGTGTCCTTTTGAAAGTAAAGGCAGACACAAAGAAGAAAGGTACAGCCCTGATGCTGTGATGTTTGGGTGTTGTGGGCCAGAGGACTGGAGCTTATGGTGAGAGTGTGCCTCTAAGGATCAGTGTCCTGTGTGGTGGCCGCACAGATGGCTGGGGCTTAGCTCAGTGTCAGGGTCCAGGAACACAGGTGTGCACTGGTATTGCTGGTTTCTTAACTTTTATGTTAATTATACTAAATACAAAGATAATGGATGTTCTGATTATTGGACATTTGTGGACATGAAAAGTGAGTGTAAATGTAGATTTTGAGAAGCATTGGGCTAGGTTCTTTTACAAAATTTTCCTATTTGTTTACTTCTCATAGTATATTTCTTACTGCTTATTTATTATATAAAATAATTGCTTTGTCCATAATTGAGAAGTTATTTTTCAAAATATAAATATATTAGTTATTTGCTTAGAATCTTGACCCTAAATGTTTTTTTGAGAATAATGCTAATGGAGCTTTGCTATCACTTTAGCTTTTTGTTCCTTAATTTTCAGTAATTTTCCTTTCTTTTATTTGGCCTATCTTGAATTTATATTATTTTTATCTTTTTTGTAAGGTAGAGGTTTTTTTACTATATTCATTTCGGGAAATTTTTTTGGCTGAATAAACATTGCCACAAGTTGTATTGCACTTTGATGCGCTGTAGAGTACTTTAGTAATTGTGTTTTGGGGAGTGTAAAATATTTTATTCTTTATCTTCTATGTCATGGACCCCTTTCCTGTCTTTCCCTGAAAAGGAGCTGCCTTACCCCAGCATATACCTGCGAGGTGTTCTCTCCAGTTCATTTTTACCTGGTGTCTTGAAATACGAGCAATTCCTAAAAAGGTATTTTTCTCTGTCTTCTTCAGGTAACTATTTTAAAATATGCTTAGCTTGTTTAGGATTGATTAAATAAATCTAGAATCTGCCCTTTGCAGTGTTAAAAAATATGATTTTCTTAGCACATTTTTAATATTAGTTCCCAAGGGTATGTGCTGTCATAACTATCATACACAAATCTTTTTATGTTGTATTTGCATTAAAATTTTTGTTTTCTATTGAAATGAGATTGTTTAAATAGGGCTTTTTCTTAGTCTTATTTTTACTAGTCATTAACTGTGTAGCACATTCCACAGCCATGGAGGTGACTGCGGTTGACCTTGTGTTACCCAGCTACACATCACTGCTGCTTCTTTAACTGGTGACAGAAAGCTAATGAGAGCTTAGGATTCTCCCCACCAGCACTTGCCACTTGCTACAGTTGTTAAGCTCTCCTTTGTGTAATACTACATAACTATTTATTGCTGTAGCAGAATGCTTCAGGAGAAATGGACGGGTTTTGGTAGGTAAGAATCAATTTTTACATAAACTTGGAGGTAGAACAATCCACTAGATGTCAGTATTGTACCAGGAACTGTTTTTTAAAACTACTTGTAAACTGATTTCTAGCCAGTTCCCTGAAGTGGCTATTAGTGGATAAAATTTTTCACTTGTGCCTTGCCACACTTGTATTGTCATGAGCTTAAGAGTGTTGTAATTAGACCATCATCTCCCCAGTGTGATTTTTGTGTCATTTTATTAATATGTTTATTGCATTTCTAGTCTGGGGTGAGTAAACTGCTTTAGAGAGAGGCTCAGCTCTCTCTAAATACACATAGACACATACATAATTTTTTTTCCATCTTCCTTTCCTGGTCATCAGCTAGAGATGTAATTTGAGTAAATTTAGAATTAATTTACTTTGATGACAGCTTACTGATTAAGTCACAATTTTGGTTCAGCTCTGCTTTAAAATTTGTGTAAAGTGTGTGTGTCTGTGTGTGTCTTTTTTCTTTCTTTCTTTTTTTTAAATAGTATGCTCATTGGAAAAATTTTGGATATAGAAATAAATAACCCAGGAAACCAAAGTATTTTATAATCAAACTCTCAGAGTTAACACTTGAATTTTGTTTTCCGGAGGGAAAAAAATGGGGGCCCGTATTACATGCATTGTTCTATAACTTGCCCTTTTTATTTAATAAATCAAGTATCTGTATATTTCAGGATGGAAAGAGTTTTAATGGTTACTATAGATATGCCATAATTTGTTGATGTAATTATGGACAATGAGTCATTTTTGCTTTTTCACCATTAAGAAAGCTAGGCAAACATTCTTGTACTGTATTAATCTTTGTACATTTACTTGAAATATATTTGTAAAACAAATTCCTTGGAGTAGAATTGCTGTTTTAAAAATATTTACAGTTTAAATTGTAGTAATGTTTGTCAGGTTTGTCAGCTTGTTCTCCAAAAATAGTGCAGTATTTCCTGTTTTAGTACCATAAAGTTTTTGTTGTTTTAGAGTGAATAAAGCAAGGATTTAAAACTGTCACTGTTTTAGCTTTTAATTTAGGAGATTGTATTAGCTTTAGAATTTACAAAGTGTTATTGGTAGATTTTTTATTATCTTGCCAAAGGTCTATGCAGAGATTTGGGGTGTGCATTCAGCAGCCTTTCCTGAGTCCTTGTTTTTGTTCAACATTGAGTTTAACACTTGGAGGAACATGTGTCATTTGTTAGTGTCTGGGTATTTTAGACAGAAATTCTTCAGCCAAGCTTTTGGAAACCGGTGACTCCTTTGGGAACAGTGATTTTGTCTGCCTGTTAAGGCAGTCCAGGACACAATCATTTGAGCCAAGAATTTACAGTAGTGATACCCATTAGCATTTCACGTAACGTTTGATGCAGATAATTACTGAAGTGCTTTGTTCCTAAAGAGCCCTTGAGAAATAAGCTATGTATGCATGTAATTAATAGCTTGTAATTGCATTGAAGTAAAACGTTTTTATTAGCAAGTTTGATGTTTTGTCCAAGAGTTTGGACTTTGAGATTTGGAATTCAGAATTTTATTATTTTTATTTATTGTGGAATTTTTCTAAGAGGTTAACATTAAAGCAAATGGTAAATTAAATTCCATCCTCCTGGCAACAACTCCTAGTGGCTTTCTTATTTTTTCTTGGGTAATTGGGTGCATCCCCAGGCAGACACTTAACTGAATATTCTAATAGCTCTGCCCACAGAGTGTGTCATAATTTAAGGTGGCCTCCTTTTTGTAGGCATTTTTGCGAGCCCTTGTGGACTATACCAGTGACAGTGCTGAAAAGCGCAGGCTACAGGAGCTGTGCAGTAAACAAGGGGCAGCCGATTATAACCGCTTTGTGCGCGACGCCTGTGCCTGCTTGTTGGATCTCCTCCTCGCTTTCCCTTCTTGCCAGCCACCGCTCAATCTCCTGCTCGGTGAGTAGTCACTTTCACAAGCACCGTGGTGGCTGTTCTTGCACTGATAGGTGAACCACCTTTCTGTAGTAAAGAAAGTTTACTGCTCTTATCTTACCCTTTGTATTCTGTGCATAGTGAGAATACATCTAAATGAATGGTGGTGATTGCTATGACGTCTGTGCTGCCTTCTAGAAGTCACAGAATTCCCCTTCCAAACTTTTGATTTCCTCTTTTGTCTTCCAGCAGTGTCACTATCATTTTCTCTCTTAATATAGTCAGTTGTAATTCTTTTTTTTTGGCTCAGAATTGACCATCTTTTGTAATTTAACTATTTTTTTCAGAAAGGTTGTTTAGCTAAATGTCTAAAAATGAGCTTTTCATTAAAAAGTTATCTTTTTCAAAGATAAGGGACATCATATTTAGTTGATAGAGGTTGATCCAGTCTGTGCTCTGTATGCAGAAATGCCCCCATGTGAGCAAGTCCAGATCGAGGGTCCTTCAGGGGACTGTGTCATACCAGTACAAGTTGACATAATCAGGGTACTGCCAGGCAGAGAACCATCACATTTCAGATGAAAGGTAACCCCTTTTTTTTTGCCCAGACTGACTCTTTTAGTTCTCATACTCCAACAGAAAAGACTTCAGCACTGTGAGTAGTCAGTGTCACGGGGTCTTTCTGCCTCTCAGGAAAGGATTGGAAATGCTTGCTAGGGGCGAAGACTAAGAGTTTTGTAGGACTTTGAAGCCTTTATTACTTTTCTGTGCTTGTAATTTTATCATCTTTCCCATAGTGATAAGAAGTCATGCCTTTAACATTTGCATTTGTCTTTGGTGACACCAAATTGTGTATTGTCCTTTTTACGGTTAGGCCAGCAAGATCCTTTTTGATACCCAGTACAATTATAGGCATCTTCCTTTGCAAGCCAGGTCCTGATTTCTCCTCCTTTTTCTTAGTGTTCTTTCCACGTAGGACCTCCCCAAAATGGTAAGACTATGTTGCTGAATGTGGCTGCTCTTCTCGCCATCCTGTCCTCAGGCTGGCCCTCTCTCCCTCTTCAGTGAAGTTTCCGAGAACTGTCAGCAGGATTAGGATGACAGAACACAGGGTGGGGAGTTCTAAGTAATATTGGAAAGTTCTCTTATCATATACCAATTCAGTTCAGTTATTTTTGTAGATTTTTTTGTTACCTTTTAGAATGTTTATAACAATACCACTTAATACATAGTTGTATTAAAAAATTAAAGTCATTGGGATTTATAAAGAATTATATTATTTTCTAATTTCTTCAAGAAAATTAAAATATCTAAAGTTTAATATTAAGTCAAGCAAATAGACTTTTTCAAATTTTCAATTAAATAACTGCTAAAAGTAAAACATACCAAAACATAAACATTTCAAAGTTTATTAGTGGACAGTTAGATATTTAAATATAGATTCCTTAACCTGCTTTTGAAAGAATACCCGTGTATTTTGAAATCACTGAATGTTCTGATAATTTTTTAAAAGCCAAACACTTTAATTATATAAATGTAAGATGGAAAATAATTCAAGCCTAAGTATTTTCAGTAATTCTTAAAAGAGTAGCCTTTAATGTTTTTGGGATCATGACTTTATTTTAAATCTGAAAACTGGACACCTTCCTGCAGAAAACTGCACAAACCAAGTAAGGGCTTGCTGAGTTGCCCACCTCCGAAGCCTACTCATGGACCCGCTCCTAGGAGCCTTAGCTTTAAAAATCTAGCACATGAGTAGAAATCCTGATTTAAGAATAAGGAAATGCTTCATATCTGGTTTTTAACTTGAGGAATTGAAGGAAAAAAATAGTAATATTTTACTTGAACACATATAGTTTATACATGCTCTTAAATAAGATTTAAAACTAGGACATGTTTTGTTTTGAGTGTTCTAAATAAGACATGGATAAATTTAGGCCTTTGGATTATTACTGTTTTTTTATCTTTTCGGTAAGGTTATGTTCAGTAGTAGTGAACTAATAGCTGCTTCTTTTATTTTTTTTCTAGAACATCTTCCTAAACTCCAACCCAGACCATATTCATGTGCAAGGTACTAATATTTATTCACATAATATGTAGCATCATTTTTCTAAAATCTTAGGGCACTCAGGCTTCCAAATCCTTAGTTTACTAATTTATTCAGTGAAAACTTACCTGATTTATGGAAGACAGTACCAGGCATAATGAAGCAGAAGAATCACAGAGCTCCTGTCCTCTGGGACTTCATAGATTTTACCATCTTGGGTGGCTCCCCACAGCCCAGCACTGTGTTTCCCCACTAAGGAGAGTCTCAGGCTCCTCCACATGCTTCTCTGTTGATGTGCCCAGCCACCTTCACTGAGCGGCTGTGGAAGGGAGGGGAGACAGAAAAGTTCCACTGTAAAACATTTGATGAGCACTGGCTTATAGGATTCTCCCTCTGGCCTTTGTTTCATTGCACAGCCTCTACCATTTTCCCATCTGGCTCTCTGTTTTGCCTTTCAGTAATATTACAAGAAGGTGCACTATTCTTTTGGTTGAAAAAGGAATTAAGAATGAATTTGAGATCTTTCGCATTATTTACCCTGTAATGGGAAAAGAAATATGTTTTTGTAGGAATGTCTTTTAAAGATGTTTTTACTTTGAATTTTTAGTTTTCTCTTTTCTGGGTGTATACTTCAGTTACTTTCAAGTTTTATCATTTTACCAGTAGATAATATATGGATATTTGTTAGAATTTATCCCTATTCCTTCGCCTGGTAAAACGTTTATAATACATATTGAGTGAATGAGTCTTTTACATGAAGATAGTTAGAACATATTAGTTTTTATAAATCTTATCTAGTCCTAGCGCGAGCAAATAAAATTGGAAACTTTCTTGAATGATACCACCAAATGTGAGAGTATGAGGGTTGGGGGCAGGTTTTAATTACATAATAATGGCTTTCCTCTATGAGGATTTAGAAGGTAGATTAGAGCCTGTAAGGAAATATTTCTAAATTGAGTAAAAAAAGGTTTAGTTTGACCCATATGTGTAGTAGTACTGATACCAAGTTCGAAACTTGTCTGTGTATCTTTGCAGCTCAAGTTTATTTCACCCAGGGAAGCTTCATTTCATCTTCAACATTGTGGAATTTCTGTCTACCGCCACAGCAGAGGTTGTGCGGACGGGAGTGTGTACAGGCTGGCTGGCCTCGTTGGTTGCCTCACTTCTTCAGCCAGACACATATGCGTCCCATGAAGACAGCAGGCAAGTCTTGGCTCCTAAGGTACTAGCACCTTAACTTCAGCATTGTGAACTCATACTCTTTGTTGGATTAGAAAAACCAATGTTGCCTCGCCCACATCTTTCATTACTGTCATAAGAAAATGTATGCTATTCTTAAATTTTAAAATCTCTATTGGAAGAGCAGAAAACTGTTTACTTCCATATACTCTTTAATTAGTGTATGTATTTTTTGAATGTGTAAAGCATGAATTTTATGTTGTATGGTTTTTGCTTGTCCTGTTCATGGAAAAGAAGACCTTTTCTGTAGATATTCTTGGTACATTGGCCAAGGGAGGAGTAGAGAAGAGTCCAGCAAGTATTTAAGGGGGTAATGAGAGACAGTCTCATTTTATATTGAAGCTGTATCCTGCTTCTCCAATAAATAGTTCTACATTGAGAGTCTGATGGCAACTAAAGATTAATTTTATATTGTCCAATTTTGGCTAGTAGGATTCCCGCATCCCTGTTTCTCTCCTTTTTTATCTGTGGTGTGTGATATCTGAATTTGTGCTATTACTGAGAAGACATTATGGTGGTAAATACTTTTGCAGCACCTAGGAGTAAAGGGCTATATGATTTTCTGAACAGATTATGGACACATTTACACCGGGACTTAGTGACACCTTTTTATGTTTTGATACAGCACTCAGCAGAATTTCAAGACCACGTGTATAGGGAACAATTTAAAGTTGTGCCTTCTTGCCCAGAAGAATGGTTGAAATAAAGCAACATTTCAGGCTTTATCATAAAGTCCTTATTCTTCCTGGTATTGAAGAAATCAGTGATTCACTTGGAGTGTTGTCTTAGGACCAGTTTGGTTTTTTAAAGTTATTAGAATTAAAAGGTTCCTGGGATATACTTGAGAGGTTAAGGGATGATTGCTGCTTGAAATTGCCCTTTAACTTGAAATTTTTCAAATCTGCTGCCTGGAACAGAGAAATACTTTACTGTGTTCATTAAACATCATATATTCATTATACATCAAAATATTAGGAACCTTACAGAAGCTGTTTCTTTTTTGAGAAGAAGTATTACAGTACTGATATAAACGTATATGTCACTTGGTGATTGTATAAAGATAGCAGATGATCTTCAGAACATTAAAAACAATGTATGTTTATCATGTATCATAAACACTAAGCATGAGTGCCTTTCACCTGCTCCGTCTTTCCTCCCTCCCTCTTTTCCTCCTTCCTTCCCCATTTTAACAAATTTTTATTGACTGTCCAATCTGTATGCACTAGAAGTGCAGATATCAAGAATATAATTTAAAACTATCTGAAATTGCCTGTGTTTAGTAGTGCCATGATTTATTACAAATTATAGAGAATGTTGACCTTTGCAAGACCTATCACGCGCCCTGCCCTACTGTGGCAGATAGTACAGTTGTTCACAGATTAACCCTGCCACTGATGTTCAGCCTGACTGTGTGCATCTGCCACATCTGAGCTGGAGCACTAACCCTGCTGGCATGGCATGGCTTGGCTCTCTTCCTCTTCCCATCTGCCATGATACTCTCTCCACATAGACCCCAAGTGAAGCAGCACCACAGCCAGCCCGCAGCCTTCGAGGAAGAAAGCTCCCGAACCTAGAAAGTGTGCTGTTGTCTCAGGACCTTTGCACATGTTTTTTCTTTTCTGCCAGAGCCTGCTCTGGCATGGCTAACTCACTTGATTCAGATCGTGGTCAAAGGTCTCATGGTTTGACATTGGTGTTTGAATGAGCAGCTCACTGCCACACTCGTCATTTCCTTACCCTCTGTAATTTTGCTTCCTAAGACATTAGGAAGTCATTACCTATCATTCTGTGGATATACATGATAATGTGTGTGTTTATTTTCTTTTCCTCCCACTAGAATGTAGGTTCCATAAAGACAGGAGTGTTGTTTTGTTCATTTCTGTATCCCTAATGCCTGTCACAGTGAATACTTTCAGTAAATCTGTTAAATGAATGAAGCAAATAAGGCTAATGTAATGTTAACTAATTTCATTCCCAAGTAAGAGCAGTAATGAGACACAGCTCTGCCATTCCTTCCTTTAAAAGGTGTGGTGTTCAAACTCTTATTACTTCCTACAGTTGTCCTTGAATTAATAGTTAAAATGTATACAGTTACACCACCATGCAAGGTGGAGGGGAGTCCTGTCATTCTTAAACCTTGTATCACTCAGTATGACTTTTGCATATGACAGTGAAACTGGAATTTTTTAACAAAATCTTTTTGTTAAAGATATTTAGTTATAACAAAGATAATTCTTGGTAATATTGGACCCAGAATAGCAAATACAACACCATTATTTAGAATATTTGGAGTAGCCCCTTAATTTCTTTTTAAGGTGCCTGATATTTATTTAAAAATGTTCAACCTCATTGTGTTACTGATCTTTATTGGCCCTCGTCTACAAACATGAAGAATCGTATCTTCACATTTAGGGTAAATCTCTCCATAATATATGCTATTGGCTGCCGCCTAGAAAGCAGGTCTTACCCATGGACCAAGAAACTTGATTTGATTATTACCTATTTAGTGTTCTACCTAAAGACATGATACCTGTCGTTTTTTAAAGCATTTTTTATTTGAATAGAAAAGAAAAATTTGAAAGACAAATTTCTTTCTGTAGTGACAAATGTTCTCATGGTTTCAATAAAATCAAATGCTGCTATTTAGTGATGTTTCTTTGATGGGAATTTGCCCTTTCTGATTTATTTAGCAAAGATCATCTTGGTTATATGCTCTTGCCTCAGTTTTCTTTCATACTTACCACATTTGGTTTAATATTTCAGATCTCCATCTGTCCTCGAACAACAAATTCTTTCCACTTGCCAAATGACCCCTCAATCCCCATCATAATGGTGGGCCCAGGAACTGGCATAGCACCGTTTATTGGGTTCCTACAACATAGGTATGTTCTTTTTTTGGCTAATGGGAAAATGCATTCCTGAGTAGCCTTTTTTTTTTTCATTTAGTCATTTTTAGGATAATCGGACTTTGATTGTAAAATTTTTATTTAAAAAATTATTATTCCATGTGTAATAACATAATTTGTCACCACGGGAAAAGTAAACACACAATATAGAAGTTTTGCTTTGTCCTAGAACTCCCTTTTTTCCTGTGGCACTTTGAGTTTTTATTTATTCAGCTACACTGGTTTATAGCATATATAGTTGGGGACACATGTTGGGCATACCTTCGTACTGTGATGATATACACAGCTGTTGTATCTATCCCTTAATTGGAAAAAATTGGTAGTAACAGATCCAATTATAGTAAAAGTTTCAACATTAAACTCAAACATCAGTAAGTTTCAACAGAATATTAATAAGTGTAACTTTTTATCAGAAGTATTTGATATGAAATAAGTAAATAAAATCATACTTCCGTTTATAATTGTGAAGTAATGAGCAAGTCTAAGGTACTGTTCCTCAGATAGTACAGTCCTGTGCTCCAGACAGTTATTTTGTTTCATTTTAATTTTTTCCTTAAGGAAGCAAAAGCATAGTCACAGATGTCTCTCTCATCGGTGTGTTCATCATTTCATAGACACTTTGCACATTTTACCAGCCCTGTGCCACTTTTCCATGTTAAGAATTCATTTATTCATTAAATTGCTATTAACATTATTGAATGTAGAACTCTCTCTTGATTTCTACATCCTCTCGATTTCACTCTCTCAGTGTAATACTTTGAATTGTCCTCATTTTGTGTGTGTCTTATGTAGCCACTTCTCCACACACTTGCCTAGTGTCTGCTGGAGTGGCCATGACTGCCTGTGGAGAGTAAAATGTGAATTAAATGACTGAATGTTCAACTGCAGAGATGGATTTTACAAATGTATCCGAGTTTGTCGGTGGTAGTTCCTAATGAAAGAGATTGGTTTTACGTATTTTTTATATCACACACCTAAACTTTTTTTTCTACTTAGAGAGAAACTCCAAGAACAACACCCAGATGGAAATTTTGGAGCAATGTGGTTGTTTTTTGGCTGCCGGCATAAGGATAGGGATTATCTATTCAGGTACTGTACAGTTCCAGTATTGCACTCAACCACTGAGTGTACAGTTTTAATTCTCAGACTTTTTCAACTTGACAACTTTTTAGTGATCTGTTGTATATTATATTTCAGAAAAGAACTCAGACATTTCCTTAAGCATGGGATCTTAACTCATCTAAAGGTTTCCTTCTCAAGAGATGCTCCTGTTGGGGAAGAGGAAGCCCCAGCAAAGTATGTGCAAGACAACATCCAGCTTCATGGCAAGCAGGTGGTGAGAATCCTCCTCCATGAGAACGGCTGTATTTACGTGTGTGGGTGAGTAGTCATCATGCTGCCCAGGTCAGGTAGGAGAGGGCCACTGGTGATGTCTGTAGAAGAAACAAAGGACTGAGAAGCCAGTAATCTAGATATGCAGGGGAAAGACATGATTCTTAAGTACAGGAATAGACACAGAAGTTCTGAAATGATTTTGACATATTTAATAGCCCAGAAGTTGTTATTATCAGGGAAATAGTGGTGAAAGTTAATGCCTGCATTGTCCACTCTTGGTACCATTTTACATACCTGTTTCTAGCCTCTGAAGAATTAAGATATAGAAGCACTTCAAAAGGACCTGGCACATACTAACTCCTCAGTAAAGGTGTCTGTTACTAACTCTATGTGTATAAAGACCTAGAAGCATGCAAGAGATCTGGTTCCCTTCAGGAATATGAGTCCACTGTGTGCCTTGAGAGTGGAGGGCAGGAAATGAGGGGCAAGCCAGCAGGTGAGCAGGAGTGAGGTGGTGCCTCAGATGCTTCCCTGACACCTAGGAAATCCTTGGCCTGCTCTGAGGATCCGGAGCCTGTGGAGCATTGAGAGATGTGGAACCGTGTGGTCAGCTCTGCCTCTTAGAGCAGTTAACATAGACGAAGACCTGGGCTGGGCGTGAGGGAGGCTGGGAGGTCTGTGTGAGATGTTCTGAGAAGAGGGAGGGAAGAACTGTGGTGGTAGAGTCAAAGGAAATGAGACTTGTGAATTAAGGAGGATTTGGTAAAAATTCCTGTTTGTAAACCATAATCTTATTATTTTCTTTTCTAGAGATGCTAAGAATATGGCCAAGGATGTAAATGATGCCCTTGTGGAAATAATAAGCAAAGAGGTTGGAGGTGACAAACTAGAAGCGATGAAAACCCTGGCCACTTTAAAAGAAGAAAAACGCTATCTTCAGGATATTTGGTCATAGAACCAGAAATTTAAAGAAGAGAATTAAGCTCTTTTGACTGAAAATACTAAAAGTCGGTTTTATCAGTGCCAAGACACTAAATGTTCAAAAGAAAGTTTTCTTTTAACATTTTTTGGAGGAGCTGGATTGGGGATTGCATCATTTAACAGTATAACAACACTTACTGATTTGATTTTACTTACCTTCCCTCTATGCCCTTCTTGTGTCTGTGACCTTCCCCAAACTGCCCTGTTGCCTGTGAGCTCTCCTGAGCTGAGAGGCAGCCTTCGCTCCCCATCAGGGCCTCCTTTGCTTCCCAGAGAACTTCACAGACTGTCCTGACATGCAGAAGCTTCCTGAAATAGGGAGATTCACTGAGTAGCTAATTTTTGTGAACTTACAGTGCCAACATTTTAAAAAAATAATATAAAAATGATTTATTTTTATATAATATATATCCATAAAGAAGTCTCATATTAATATACTTAAACTATACATGTAGAGCATATCTGTTACATGTTTATGTAATTATCAAATGGTTATTTATTACCCAAGCTATATTTCTGATAAATATTTTAGGATAGTCTCTTACAAAGGGATTTATTTTTATGATGCTAGAAATATGAAATGTATTTTAAAATTTCACTCTAGCATACGATTTATCTATCACTGTTACTTTTTTTATATTATAATTTCAGAATTTGGGGATATTTGCATTGAATTTACAGGTACCAGTATGCACATATTTTAGTAAATAGATACAACCTTGTTCTTCTCTCATCTTTTATTTCTGCTTCTTGGTACATTTTTTTAGTTTTCCCACATTATTTATCTCCATGATACCACTCAAGCTGTGTCCTGGGCCTGAAACACTGACTTTAGTTAGTATTCTTGTATTTTTAGATTCCCAGTGTCTAATTCTCTTAAAATTTGCCTAAACAAAACAAAATATAAAGGGTTATGATCATTATTTTCACTGTTTTAGTATATATTGTATTTTTATTTGATAGCTTGGCATTTAAAAAAATCTATTTGTTGAAGGCTTCTGACCCTTTTGAGAAATAAAGATCTGAAAGAAATGGCATCTTAAAATTTGGTAAGTTTTTTTGACTATTTAATCTCATATTTTATTTTCATTGTTGTGTATTTTATAATAGAAACCAATCTAAAAATAAGGGATAGGAAAATATACTAAGCAAATACTATGTAACATTCATAATTATATATGTAGGTTGTATGTTGCAGCCAAGATACACTTACGGTGAAATCATTAAAAGAGACAGCAAAAATAAGATACAACAAGCAAGAACTTGTGTCTACCTGCCAATACTGTCTATAATTACATGACCCAAAATTTTTATCTATAAAAAGAAACTGGCCGGGTGCAGTGGCTCAAGCCTGTAATCCCAGCACTTTGGGAGGCCGAGGCAGGTGAATCACAAGGTCAAGAGATCGAGACCATCCTGGTCAACATGGTGAAACCCCGTCTCTACTAAAAATACAAAAAATTATCTGGGCGTAGTGGCGCATGCCTGTAATCCCAACTACTCAGGAGGCTGAGGCAGGAGAATTGCCTGAACCCAGGAGGCGGAGGTTGCAGTGAGCCGAGATCGTGCCTTTGCACTCCAGCCTGGGTAACAAGAGTGAAACTCCGTCTCAAAAAAAAAAAAAAAAAAAAAAAAAAAACTGACAAATAGTCAATCATAAATTGGTGTTGGAAACTGACCTATACCAATTTTGTTTATACACAGCATCCAGGTTTTTTCTAGATAACTGCTAGATAAGTTTTAGGTGGGCATCGTTTAGCTGTTCCCTGCAGCCCTTACCAGCTAGTGATAGTGAAAATAGATATCATTGTGTGCATACAGACATTTATTAAACATACATTTATTAGTAATCAGGCACCAAACAGTTCTAACAACCTAGTTTCTAAGCTTCATGAAGTTGCAACTGTCTCTTTAGGCACTCCACCAGCTCTTGCAGGAAGAGTTTACTCAAGGTTTAAGTAGTCACAAGGTGGTTGTGACTACTCTAGGGGCAAGATTTTGTTATCATCATGAACCATCCTCTAACCTAGAGACTGGACGTGCTATTTTACAGGTAAGCCTGAGGCACCACCTAGGGCCTTGCTAGATAAAGTCTTTAACCTTGGTTATGTAAGGGTAGGGAGTAGTCTTAATTTTATCCTGATTCCCTGTCTTGAATGCCACTGGTGTTAGCAGTGAGGGACCTTTTCTAACCTGTTATTCTAACAAGCCACTATTGCACTCATTATTTTCAGTGACCAGTCTTCATGCTGATCAGTGATAAAATTAAAGAGCTTGTAGTAGGCAGTTCTGCAATGTGACTTTTCTGATTAGAATGCTCACTGCACCTAGAGGGTTCCTTTCTGTGATTCAGACTTAACAGTGTTTGTGGATTATTCTAAAGTGAGTTACACTGTTATACTGAAACAATCGTTCTATGTAGCCATAAACTCTCAGATAAAAAATAAAAGGAATTTGGATTTCACAGCAAACTATATAATGTAAATGCTACACCCGACAAACTGGGCACCCATGTTGATTTCAAATACACTTGAACCATTTTAAAACTGACCATGGACTAAGCCATAAAGGAAAACTCAACAGATTATATAAAATAAAGCATTGTTCACTGACTCTAATGTAATAAAAAGACAACTACAAAACCCACAGAGGCCACAATGAAAAATTCTAAACACATGCAGATGATTCATAGCTTAAATTATTAAATATACACATGGAATTCAGGTGAATTCCAGGGGGAGGATTCAATTGTCTGTTTCACAAAATGCTGTGCACCCAGTGACTAAAATAGTTAAAACACCTTTGTTCTCGGGGTTGTTTACATTATGTTGAGGAGAGAAAAAATAATAAATCTGTAAATTGCATGGGGTCTGAGAAGGTGATAAAGGTTATGGAGGATGACAAGTCAGAGTAAAAGGGATGTGTGGCCTGCAATCTTGGAGTGTTGGGGTGACTTTATTATAGTCGGAGTCTCTGAAGGTAGACTTGAAGAAGACAAAGGACCAGCCATCATGAGTAACTTTTGTGGAGGGAAAAGTCAGAACGAAGGCCCTGAGATAGAATGGTTACAGGAAATGTGTCTTAATACAGACCCCAAGAGAGAGTTCTTGGATCCCGCACAAGAAAGACTTCGGGGTGAGTCCATAGAGTAAGGTGAAAAATAAGTTTATTAGAGAAGTAAAGAATGGCGACTCCATAGAGCGCCTGAAGAACTGCTGGATGGCTATTTTTGCAGTTATTTCTTGATAATATGCTAGGGCAGATTATTCATGAGTTTTCCCAAGAACTGAGGGTTCCTCCCCATTTTAGACCATATAAGATAACTTCTGGATGTTGCCATGGCATTTGTAAACTGTCATGGTGCTGCTAATCCATTATAATTAGCATGTAATGAGCAGTAAGGACTACCAGAGGTCACTTGTCACCATCTTGATTTTGGAAGGTTTTGGCTGGTTTTGTTTCCAGCATCCTGTTTTATCAGCAGGGTCTTTACCACCTGTATCTTGTGATACCAGTCCTGCTGACCTCCTATCGTACTGTGATTAAGAATGCCTAACTTCTGGGAATGCAGCCCAACAGACCTCAGCCTCATTTTACCCAGCCTCTACTCAACATGGAGTCACTCTAGTTCAAATGTCTGTGACAGAACTGCCAGTCAAGTTGGAACAGCAAGGAGGGCATTGGATATTGAGCAGAGTGACAAAGAGAGAAACTAATAAGTGATGACTACAGAAGAGAAATGGGGAGGTCTGATAATGGTTTCAGATGATCATAGGACTTTGGCTTTTACTCTGAATAGAAAGCCATTTGGTCAGAGCGTTAACAGTAGAAGGTATTTGAGTTACTAGCAGCGAATCTGTATGGGTCTGCAGCAACCTCAGTTCTTGCCTTCTGTGAAGAAAGAATTCAGCTGAGGGACATAAGGCAGAAAAAGGCAAGTTTCGGAGCAGGAGTGGAAGTTTATTTAAAAGGCTTTAGAGCAGGGAAGAAAGAAGAGTATGCTTGGAAGAGACCCAAGCTGGTACCAAGGTCAAGTGCCCTGTTTAACAATGATGCTAGGACTTTATAGGCTGGCCCTTTTCCCACGATTCTTCCCTTAGGGTGGGCTGCCCGCACGCGCAGTGCCCCTCTTACCCTTGAGAAGTGAGCACCCGCAGTGTTTAGGAAGCTGTACACAAGCCCATCTGAGGCTTTCTTCCCTTTTCCTGTGGAGGGCCCTGAAGGTCAGTCTCTGCAATTTTGTCACTTAATGCGCATGCCCAGGAAGTGGCTTCTTCCTAGTGTCTGTATTCAATTACCACTTTAGTGCAGCAGGTGCAGACTATCAGGAAATGGCCTCTCCCTGGCACTGGATGCCAATTTATCACTTTTAGAGAGGCATTGTGATCATTCCTGAACTCAACATTCCTAGTGGGTGGGAGAGCCCTCTTCTGCCCTGCTCATGCCTGACTACCTGTAACAAGAGGAGTAACATGGCCTAGCTTACATTATTTTTTTTTTTAAATTTTTTAAAAATTTTTACTGCGTTTTAGGTTTTGGGGTACATGTGAAGAACATGCAAGATAGTTGCATAGGTGCATATGTGGCAGTGTGATTTGCTGCCTTCCTCCCCTTCACCTATATGTGGCACTTCTCCCCATGCTATCTCTCCCCAACTCCCCACCCCCTGCTGTCCCTCCTCTATTTGCCCCAACAGACCCCAGTGTGTAGTGCTCCCCTCCCTGTGTCCACGGGTTCTCATTGTTCAACACCCGCCTATGAGTGGAACATGCGGTGTTTGATTTTGTGTTCTTGTGTCAGTTTGCTGAGAATGATGGTTTCCAGGTTCATCCATGTCCCTACAAAGGACGTGAACTCATCGTTTTTGATGGCTGCATAATATTCCATGGTGTATATGTGCCACATTTTCCCTGTACAGTCTATCATCGATGGGCATTTGGGTTGATTCCAGGTCTTTGCTATTGTAACTGTGCTGCAGTGAACATTCATGTGCATATGTCCTTATAGTAGAATGATTTATAATCCTTTGGATATATACCCAGTAATGGGATTGCTGGGTCAAATGGAATTTCTATTTCTAGGTCCTTGAGGAATCTCCATACTGTCTTCCACAATTGTTGAACTAACTTACACTCCTACCAACAGTGTAAAAGTGTTACTATTTCTCCACATCCTCTCCAGCATCTGTTGTCTCCAGATTTTTTAATGATCGCCATTCTAACTGGCGTGAGATGGTATCTCAATGTAGTTTTGATTTGCATTTCTCTAATGACCAATGATGATGAGCATATTTTCATATGTTTGTTGGCCTCATGTATGTCTTCTTTTGTAAAGTATCTGTTCATATCCTTCACCCACTTTTGAATGGACTTGTTTGTTTTTTTCTTGTAAATCTGTTTTAGTACTTTGTAAATTCTGGATATCAGCCCTTTGTCAGATGGGTAAGCTGCAGAAACTTTTTCCCATTCTGTTGGTTGCCGATTCACTCTAATGACTGTTTCTTTTACCATGCAGAAGCTGTGGAGTTTGATTAGGTCCCATTTGTCTATTTTGGCTTTTGTTGCCAATGCTTTTGGTGTTTTGGTCATGAAGTCCTTGCCTACACCTATGTCCTGAATGATTTTGCCTAGATTTTCTTCTATGGTATTTATGGTGTTAGGTCTTATGTTTAAGTCTTTAATCCATCTGGAGTTAATTTTAGTGTAAGATGTCAGGAAGTGGTCCAGTTTCTGCTTTCTGCATATGGCTAGCCAGTTTTCCCAACACCACTTATTAAACAGGGAATCCTTTCCCCATTGTTTGTTTTTGTCAGGTTTATCAAAGATCGGATGGTTGTAGATATGTTGTGTTGCCTCCGAGGCCTCTGTTCTGTTCCATTGGTCTATATCTCTGTTTTGGTACCAATACCATGCTGTTTTGATTACTGTAGCCTTGTAGTATAGTTTGATGTCCGGTAGTGTGATGCCTCCCACTTTGTTCTTTTTGCTTAGAATTGACTTGGCTATGTGGGCTCTCTTTTGGTTCCATATGAAGTTTAAGGTGTTTTTTTCCAGTTCTGTGAAGAAGGTCATTAGGAGCTTGATGGGGATAGCGTTGAATCTGTAAATTACTTTGGGCTGTATGGCCATTTTCATGATATTGATTCTTCCTAACCATGAACATGGAATGTTTCTCCATCTGTTTGTGTCCTCTCTTATTTCGTTGAGCAGTGGTTTGTAGTTCTCCTTGAAGAGGTCCTTTACGTTCCTTGTTAGTTGTATTCCTAGGTATTTTATTCTCTTTGTAGCAATTGTGAATGGCAGTTCGTTCTTGATTTGGCTCTCTTTAAGTCTGTTATTGGTGTATAGGAATGCTTGTGATTTTTGCACGTTGATTTTGTATCCTGAGACTTTGCTGAAGTTGCTTATCAGTTTCAGGAGATTTTGGGCTGAGACAATGGGGTCTTCTAGATATACAATCATGTCCTCTGCAAATAGAGACAATTTGACTTCCTCCTTTCCTATTTGAATACCCTTTATTTCTTTTTCTTGCCTGATTGCTCTGGCTAGAACTTCCAGTACTATATTGAATAGGAATGGTGAGAGATGGCATCCTTGTCTAGTGCCAGATTTCAAAGGGAATGCTTCCAGTTTTTGCCCATTCAGTATGATATTGGCTGTTGGTTTGTCGTAAATAGATTTTATTATTTTGAGATACGTTCTGTCAATACCTAGTTTATTGAGGGGTTTTAGCATAAAGGGATGTTGAATTTTGTCGAAGGCCTTCTCTGCATTAATTCAGATAATCATGTGGTTTTTGTCTTTGGTTCTGTTTATGTGGTGAATTACATTTATAGACTTGCGTATGTTGAACCAGCCTTGTATCCCCGGGATGAATCCTACCTGATCATGGTGGATAAGCTTTTTGATGTGCTGTTGCAATCGGCTTGCCTGTATTTTATTGAAGATTTTTGCATCTATGTTCATCATCGATATTGACCTGAAGTTTTCTTTTCTTGTTGAGTCTTTGCCAGGTTTTGGTATCAGGATGATGTTGGTCTCATAAAATGATTTGGGAAGGATTCCCTCTTTTTGGATTATTTGGAATAATTTCAGAAGAAATGGTACCAGCTCCTCTTTGTATGTCTGGTAGAATTCGGCTGTGAACCCATCTGGACCTGGGCTTTTTTTGGGTGGTAGGCTTTTAATTGCTGCCTCGACTTCAGACCTTGTTATTGGTCTATTCAGGGTTTTGACTTCTTCCTGGTTTAGGCTTGGGAGGAGGCAAGTGTCCAGGAATTTATCCATTTCTTCCAGGTTTTCTAGTTTATGTGCATAGAGTTGTTTGTAATAATCTCTGATGATGGTTTGAATTTCTGTGGAATCTGTGGTGATATCCCCTTTATCATTTTTTATTACATCTATTTGGTTATTCTCTCTTTTCTTTTTTATTAATCTGGCTAGTGGTCTGTCTATTTTGTTGATCTTTTCAAAAAACCAGCTCCTGGATTTATTGAAGGGTTTTTTGTGTCTCTATCTCCTTCAGTTCTGCTCTGATCTTTGTTATTTCTTGTCTTCTGCTAGGTTTTGAGTTTTTTTGATCTTGCTCCTCTAGCTCTTTCAATTTTGATGATAGGGTGTCAATTTTAGATCTCTCCTTGCTTCTCATGTGTTATTTATTGCTATATATTTATTGCTATATATTTTCCTCTAGAGACTGCTTTAAATGTGTCCCAGAGATTCTGGTATGTAGTGTCTTCGTTCTCGTTGGTTTTGAAGAACATCTTTATTTCTGCCTTCATTTCATTGTTTATCCAGTCAATATTCAAGAGAAAGTTGTTCAGTTTCCATGAAGCTGTGTGGTTCTGGGTTAGTTTCTGAATTCTGAGTTCTAACTTGATTGCACTGTGGTCTGAGAGACTGTTTGTTATGGTTTCCATTCTTTTGCGTTTGCTGAGGAGTGATTTACTTCCAATTATGTGGTCAATTTTAGAGTAGGTGTGATGTGGTGCTGAGAAGAAAGTATATTCTGTGGATTTGGGGTGGAGAGTTCTGTAAATGTCTATTAGGTTTGCTTGTTCCAGGTCTGAGTTCAAGTCCTGGATATCCTTATTAATTTTCTGTCTGGTTGATCTGTCTAATATTGACAATGGGGTGTTAACGTCTCCCACTATTATTGTGTGGGAGTCTAAGTCTCTTTGTGAGTCATTAAGAACTTGCCTTATGTATCTGGGTGCTCCTGTATTACGTGCATATATATTTAGGATCGTTAACTCTTCTTGTTGCGTTGATCCTTTTATCATTATGTAATGTCCTTCTTTGTCTCTTTTGATCTTTGTTGCTTTAAAGTCTATTTTATCAGAGATGAGAATTGCCACTCTTGCTTTTTTTTGCTCTCCATTTGCTTGGTAAATCTTCCTCCATCCCTTTATTTTGAGCCTTTGTGTATCCTTGCATGTGAGATGTGTTTCCTGGATACAGCACACCGATGGGTTTTGGCTTTTTATCCAATTTGCCAGTCTGTGTCTTTTGATTGGAGCATTTAGTCCATTTACATTTAGGGTTAATATTGTTATGTGTGAATGTGATACTTCCATTTTGATGCTAGCTGGCAGTTTTCCCCGTTAGTTGATGCAGATTCTTCATTGTGTTGATGCTCTTTACCATTTGGTATGTTTTTGGAGTATCTGGTACTGGTTGTTCTTTTCTATGTGTAGTGCCTCTTTCAGGAGCTCTTGTAAAGAAGGCCTGTTGGTCATGAAATCTCTGAGTACTTGATTGTTCACAAAGGATTTTATTTTTCCTTCACTTATGAAGCTTAGTTTGGCTGGATATGAAATTCTGGGTTGAAAGTTCTTTTCTTTAAGGATGTTGAGTATTGGTCCCCACTCTCTTCTGGCTTGTAGGGTTTCTGCTGAGAGATCTGCTGTGAGTCTGATGGGCTTCCCTTTGTAACCGACCTTTCTCTCTGGCTGCCCTTAGCATTTTCTCCTTCATTTCAACCCTGATGAATCTGATGATTATGTGCCTTGGGGTTGCTCTTCTTGAGGAATATCTTTGTGGTGTTCTCTGTATTTCCTGGACTTGAATATTGGCCTGCCTTGCTAGGTTGGGGAAGTTTTCCTGGATAATATCCTGAAGAGTATTTTACAGCTTGGATTCATTCTCTTCGTCACATTCAGGTACACCTATCAAACGTAGATTTGGTCTTTTCACATAGTCCCATATTTCTTGTTGACTTTGTTCATTCCTTTTTACCCTGTTTTCTCTAATCTTGCCTTCTTGTTTTATTTCATTGAGTTGATCTTCGACCTCTCATATCCTTTCTTCTGCTTGGTCAATTCGGCTGTTGAAACTTGTGCATGCTTCGCGAAGTTCTCATGTTGTGTTTTTCAGCTCCATCAATTCACTTATATTCCTCTCTAAGTTGTCCATTCTCATTAGCATTTCGTCAAATCTTTTTTCAAGGTTCTTAGTTTCTTTGCATTGGGTTAGAACATGTTCTTTTAGCTCACGGAAGTTTCTTATTACCCACTTTCTGAAGGCTGATTCTGTCATTTCATCACACTCATTCTCCATCCAGTCTTGTTCCCTTACTGGTGAGGAGTTGTGATCCCTTGTAGGAGGAGAGGTGTTCTGGTTTTGGGTGTTTTCATCCTTTTTGCGCTGGTTTCTTCCCATCTTTGTGGATTTATCCACCTGTCGTCTTTGTAGTTGCTGACTTTCTGATTGGGTCTCTGAGTGGACGTCCTGTTTGTTGATGATGGAGTTATTTCTGTTTCTTATTTTTCCTTCTAACAGTCTGGCCCCTCTGCTGTAGGACTGCTGAGGTCCATTCCAGGCCCTGCTTGCCTGGGGATCACCTGCAGCAGCTGCAGAACAGTAAAGGTTGCTATCAGTTTCTTCTTCTGCTTTGTCCCAGAAGGATACCTGTCAAATGTCAGTCTGAGCTCCCCTTTATGAGGTGACTCTTTGGATATATAGGGGTCAGGGAGCTGCTTGAGGAGACAGTCTATCCTTTATAGTAGCTCAAGTGCTGAGCTATGAGCTCTGTTGTTCATTCAGAGCTACTGGGCAAGTACCTTTAAGTCTGCTGCAGCAGAACTCATAAACCCCTTTTTTTTTCCCCCAGGTGCTCTATCCCAGGGTGTTAGGGCTTTATTTAGGAATTTCCATTATGCTGCTGCCTTTTTTCAGGGCTGCCCTGCCCAGCAAGGAGGCAGGCTAGTCACTGTCTGCCTGCAGAGGCTTTGCTGAGTTGCTGTGGGCTCCACCTAGCTGCCGTGTGAACTTCCCTGCAGTCCTGTTTATACGGGTGTAGTTAGAACTGCCTCGGCAATGGTGGCCTGCCTCTGTAATGACGGACTCTCTCTGTAATGGCAGGTTGCAGCAACAGCGGGTTGCCTCGGCAACGGCAGGCTGCCTAGGCAATGGCAGACTGCCTCTGTAGTGGTGGAGTGCCTTGGTAATGGCGGACGCCCCTCCCCCACAGAGCTGAACCGTCCCAGGTTCATCTGTGCTTGCTGTGAAGCTCTTAACCCAGAGCATTTCCAATTGCTGTTTTTTTTTTTTTTTTTTTTGTAGGGGTAGGACCAGCTGAGCCTGATCACCTGGCTCCCTGCCTCAGAGCCTTTTTTCTTTTAGTTGAACGGTCAACTCTCTCGCCTGCTGAAAAGGTGCCAGGATCTGTGTGCTTTCCCGTGTGGCGACCCACTGAGTTGGCTGAAACAGTGGCGCTGAGATTCGTGGCACTTTTTTTTTTTTTTTTTGGCCTGGGAATCTCCTGGACTGGCTCCCTGTTTCCGTCCGCTTTTTTAATCAGCTGAATGGGCGACTATGGCTTCCCGGACCTCCACTCACCAGACCCAGACGAGTGTGTTTTTTATGGAGAACCACTGCCGGGGCGCCGGTAAAACAGCCGTGCCGACCAAAACAGCCGCACGGGCCAAAACAGCTGCTCTGGCCAAAACAGCCACGCTGGCAACCCATAAGGCCCCTCCGCCTGGGATTCTCCTGGTCTGCGGGCAATAGAAATCTGTCTGGAAATGCGGCATCCACTCACCCTCTGTGCTTTCACTGGGAGCTGCAATCCTGAGCTGCTCCTACGCGGCCATCTTCAGTTGTCCAACCTAGCTTACATTCTAAAGGGATTATTGTGGTTGTGGTTGAAGCAGGCAACCACAGAAGATCAGATTATCAGATCAGATGTATGAGTCAGAAATGTTAACCATCATCAAGCTTGACTAATAGCAAAGGTACAGGTAATTTTCTAGGACTGCCTGTCCCATTCCCCAAGTTCTTCCTTGCTGCAGCAGGCCCTTCCTAACTGAGATTTACTACATGATGCCTACATTGCTTATGGGGTATCACTTATTTAAAAAGGAGTTATTTAGGTCAAGAAATGTCTATATTTTATACCAAATATTGTCTGCATTATATGCCAAAATTTAGACAGCTGATGCCACATTTTCTGGACAGCTATGTCCCATGAATCTATACCTCTCACATTTATTTACAGTGAGCACCCTATGCAAACCAAGTACGTGTTGCCAAAAGCATGCGGTAATTATGTTATGTATAATTGTATTGTACTAAACAAGTCAAGTGAAAGATTATTAAGCAAACCTACCAATATGTTGTTGAGAAGAGACACATTTTAAGGTTAAGAAAGTTTGCAAATTTGGAAAAGGATATACCATGCAAACAAGAAAGCAGATGTAGCTATCACAGAAAGGGACAAAATATTTCCCTGAGGTTGGGAGTTCGAGACCAGCCTGACCAATATGCTGAAACCACACCTCTACGAAAAGTAAAAAATTAGCTGGGCGTGGTGATGAATGCCTGTAATCCCAACTACTTGGGAGGTTGAGGAAGCAGAATTGATTGAACTAAAAATCTGTTTTAAGTTCACACGAAGTAATAGTAATAGAGATATAAAAGCAATAGTACTAGACACAAAGGAATAGTACTAGAGATATTTCTCACAGTGACTGTAGGTCAATTGAAGACATGCAAATTCTATGTATGCAGTTAATAACAAAGCTTCAAAATATATAAAGCAGAAGTTGTCAGTACTAAAAGGAGAAAAAGGCAAACCTAAATTAAAACTGGGAAATTTAACATACCACTATTAGTAGCAGAAAGGAAAAGCAGATAAAATTCTCTGGAAGCCTTCAAAAGATTTTTAACATTATAATTAGCCAATTGAACCTAATTGACATATATAACTCTAAAGCCAACATGTTCAGAATAGAAATTATCTTATAGTTTATACTGAATAATCACCAACATAGACCAACTTTCAAAAAGATAGATTACAACTCTACAGTGTATAAGTTTTCTGAGAATTAAACCAGAAGTCAGTAACTAAATTGAACTAAGAATAATCACCAAATATTTAGAAAAGAAGCAATACACAGAACAATTTTCCATGAGTCAATGAAAAATCACAAGGGAAATTAGAAAATATTTTGATGAAGAATAAAAGGAGATACCAAAATTTGAATGATGCAGCTAGAGCAGTGCTTGAAGGGAAATTTATGGGTGTGCATGCTTATATCATAAAATTTTAAAAGCTTAAAAGTCAGTGATCAAAGATCCCATCTTGGGAAGCTAGAAAAGGACCAGCAAATTAAGCACCAGGGATAGAGAAGTATATAAAGATGAAAGAAGAATCCAGTGAAATAGAAAAAACAAAAAATACAATAGAGAAAACCAGCAAAACAAAAGTTGGTTAAGATTAATACAATTGATATACTCCTAGCAAAAAATAAACCAGAAAAAAGGGCCTATTTCCAATATCAGGAATGAAATAGGAAACGTTATGACACATCCTGCAGACTTATTAAAAATCAGGAGAAAACATAATCAACATTCTTATGTCAATGATCTGAAAATTTAGATGAATTGGACAAATTCTCTGAAAAATTCACCTTACCAAAACTGATAGACAAAACAGAAAAACAATACTTTTAATTTTTATACCTATTTAAAAATTAAATCTTGAATTTAAAACCTTCCAAACAAAGCCTTAGGTCAGATGGCTTCACTGTTGGTCTCCAAACATTTAGGAAAGGAAGAGAACTGGCCTTGTTAAACCCTTCCGTAAAATTTTTTTAAAAACAATTGCAAACTCATTTTAATGAGGCTAGCATAACAATTATATCAAAATTTACAGATGAGGTACCACAATGTATACATATATCAAAACATTATGTTGTATACTATAAATATATATGATTTTTACTTGTCATTAAAAAAAACTTTAGCACAATGTATACATATATCAAAACATTATGTTGTATACTATAAATATATATGATTTTTACTTGTCATTAAAAAAAACTTTAGACATTACAAGAAAAGAAAAATATGGGACATTTACTATTCCTTATAACAGAAATGCAAAAATCCTAATCTAGATATTAGCAAATTCAGTCAAGTAGCAGATAAAAAGATACTGCATATGATTAAGTGAGGTTTTTCATGGTATGCAAGGTTGATTTAACACTTAAAAATCAATTGATGTAATGATACACATTTACAGAATAAAGAGAAAAAATATCCTTTAATTCATAGGTAATGAACTTTCTGTAAAGGGATGGAGAGTAAATAAATCTAGTAAATAAATTTAATTTAGCGTCACTCATACTGACATTAAATCAATTCTAATCTTTCAGGTATGTTTTATTTAATGCTAAGATTTTGCTTTTTAAATGTGGTTGGTTGACATTTCATGGAAATCCAAATACTGATTTTGACATCCATTAAATTTTTATGACTAGAGGTTCTGGGGTGTGTGTGTGTGTGTGTGTGTGTGTGTGTGTGTGTGTGTGTGTGTGTTTTAGGTTAGGACAATTTTTATTTATAAATGTGTTCTTTTAGTGTGAGAGAGAATGTAAAACTGGATTTGACTGAAGTAGATTGAATGTATTTTATCATCTGATCAGTTTTTCTTACAGTATTTATTTATTATATTGAGTGTTCTGGTGTGTGTAAATGACCATTCTAAGGAGTGGCACAGTTAAATAATAAGCTCAGTTTAGAAGCAGGGAGTTCACTGGGTCTGCCGACTTTCACCATGCTCATTCCTTATCAAAGGAGTTAAACACAATGTCAGAAGAAAATTTTTACAGGTCTGATAGAGTCATAACTGAAGTTCCATGAGATGCGTCATTATTCTTAGTTTCCAGATGAGGCAATTGAGGCTTAGGAGGTTTAACTGTCTTTTCCAGGGTCATGGGAAGTAAATGTCATAGCCAGGCTTTCAAATCCAGATCTGTTGGACTCCCAAGTCCACGACCTTTTATTTAAAAATAATGTGTCATACTATTTTATTCATAAAATGCATATGTGTAAATACACATCTATGTAACAAATGTTACATATGTACAAATACATGTAACAAATATTAGTTATGATTCAATAGTAAAATGACACCATAAACTTACAGAGCCTTATTTTTCTTCTGAAGGCGTGTCTTAGCTATTCTTATAAACATCTCTCTACTCTCTACCTCCTGGAGATCAACTTTTTTAGCTACCACATATGAGAGAGTACATGCTATGCGATATTTGTCTTTCTGCTCCTGGCGTTTTTTACTTAAAATAATGTCTTCCAGTTCCATCCTTGTTGCTGCAAATGATGGGATATCATTCTCTTTTATATCTGAATAATATTCCATTGTACCACATTTTGTTTATCCATTCATCTGCTGATGCTGATTCTGTATTTTGGCTCTTATGAATAGTGCTGCAATAAACATGGGAGGATAGATGTTTCTTTAACATATTCATTTCTTTTCTTTAGGAATACCCAGCAGTGGGATTGCTGTATCAATGGTAGTTCTACTTTTAGTTGTTTGAGGAACCTTTACACAGTTTTCCATAGTGGCTGTACTAATTTATCTCCACTAACAGTGAAAGAGGTCTCCACATCCTCAGCAGCATCTGTTATTTTCTTTTGGATAAAACACATTTTAATTGGGGTGAAATGATATTGTGGTTTTGATTTGCATTTCGCTGATGATTAGTAATGTTGAGCATTTTTTGTATACCTGTTGGTCATTTCTGTGTCTTCTTTTAGGAAATTTATTCAAATCACTTGCTCATTTTGAATTGGATTATTTATTTTTTGTGTTGTTGAGTTGTTTGAGTTCCTTATATCTTCTGGTTATCAATACCTTGTTGGAGGGCTAGTTTGTAAATATTTTCTCTCATTCTGCAGGTTGTCTCTTCATTCTGCTAATTGTTTCTTTTGCTGCGCAGAAGTGTTTTACCTTGATGTAATCCCTCCCATTTGTCTATTTTCCCTTTGATTGCCTGTGCTTTTGAGGTCTTTCACAAAAATTCTTTGCCTAGACCAGTATCCTGGAGGATTTCCCCAATGTTTTTTCTAGTAATTTCATAGTTTCTGGTCTTAGAGTCAAGTCTTTAATTCATTTTGATTTGATTTTTGTATATGGTGAAAGGGAGTCTAATTTCATTCTGCAAATGGATATCCCTATTTTCCCAGCACTATTTCTTAAAGAGACTTTCCTTCCTCCAGGGTATGTTCTGGGTGTTAGTCAAAAACAAGTTGACTGTAAACGTGTGGATATATTTCTGGTTTTCTCTTCTTTTTGATTGGTCTGTGTGTCTGTTTTTATGTCAATATCATGTTGCTTTGGTTACTATAGCTTTGTAGTATATTTTGAAGTCAGGCAATGTGATGCTTTGATCTTTTTGCTGAGGATTCCTTTGGTTATCTGGCATCTTTTATGGTTTTATATAGATTTTAAGATTGTTTATCTATTTCTGTGAATAATTTCATTGGTATTCAGATTGCATTGAATTTGTAGATTCCTTTGAGTAGTATGGAGTATGTTGGTTATTCTTGAGTTGTAATTATTTTTAACAAATTTTAGAGTCAGCTTTTCAAGTTCATTAAAGCACGTTGATGAGATCTTTAAGTTGGAATTGTCTGGAATCAATATACTTGGAAGAATTGAAATTTTTGCAATATTGTGGCTTGCTATCCATGAAAACAGTATTGCTCTCCATTTCATTAAATCTTTTGTAATGTTCTCTAATATAATTTTATAATCTTATCCATACAGGGTTTGCACATCCTTTTAAATTTTATTATTGCAAGCACCAGGTATTTTCTGATTCCTAAATTACTTTTAAAATTTAAAAAATGAGTTTATAGGACTTGAAAATCTGCTTTGAAAATATGATTTGAGTAAGATTAATCACAAGAATTTAGCTGATTTATCAAATAATAATTTACTAAACCACACGATCATAATATTGTTGTAGAACTAATTTCGATGGGATTTTACAAAGTTAAAGCCCATATGCAGAAGAATAAAACTAGAACCCTATCTGTCACCGCATACAAAAATCAAATCAAAATAGATTAAAGATTTGAATCTAAGACCAGAAACCAGAAACTATAAAACTACTAGAAGAAAACTTTGGGAAAATGCCCCAAGACATGGGTCCAGGCAAAGATTTTTTGTGTAAAACCTCAAAAACATAGGCAAACAAAGCAAAAATAGACAAAGGAAATTACATCAAGGTAAAAAGCTTCTGCACAGGACAGGAAACAATTAACAAAATGAAGAGACAACTGTGGAGTGAGATAAAATATTTGCAAACCACTCAACTGACAAGGGACTAATAGCCAGAATACATAAGCAACTTAAACAACTCAACAACAACAAAATTAATTTTAAAATGGACCAAAAAATATAATGGACATTTCTCAAAAGAAGACATACAAATGGCCATGTGAGAAAATCAACATCAGTAATCATCAGAGAAATCAAATTAAAATCACAGGGAGACACCATCTCATTCCAGTTAAAATGGCTGTTATCAAAAAGATGGAATAATGGATGCTGATGAGAATGTGGAGAAAGAGGAGTCTCCTACACTGTTGATAGAAATGTAAATTAGTACAATCATGATGGAAATCTGTATGGAGTTTCCTCAAAAAAAGTAAAAATAGAACTACCATGTGATCCAGCAATCCCACTGCCGGGTAATCCTAAAGAAAGGAAATTAATATATCAAAGAGCTATCTGCCCTCCCATGTTTGTTGTAGCACTATCCACAATAGCCAAAATACAGAATTAACAAAGTATTCATCAATGGATGAATGAATAAAGAAAATATAGTATATATACATAATGAAATATTATTCAGCCATAAACAGTGAAATCTTGCCATTCTCAGAAACAGAAAGAACAATATTGCATAGTCTCACTCATATATAGGAGCTTAAAAAAAGTAGATCTTATGAAGATATAGAGTAGATTGGTGATTACTAGAGTCTGGGAAGGGTAGAGGGAAGAGGAGGATGAAGAAAGGTTGATTAATGTGGACAAATATACAATTTGTTAGAATAAATAAGACCTAGTGATTGACAGAACAGCAGGGTTGGCATAGTTACAATAATCTATTAAATATTTCAAAATAGCCAAAAGAGAATAATTTGTCTTTAAACTGATTTCTAGATATTTTATCCTCTTTGTAGCTATTGTAAATGGAATTGCTTTCCTGATTTCTTTCTCATATTGCTTTCTTTTGGCTTGTATAAATGCTACTAATTTTTGTATGCTGATACTGTATCTTGCAACTTTACACTAAATTTATTAGTTTTAACAGTTTTTTGGTTAAATTTAAGTTATTCTACATATAAGATTATGTCATCTGCAAACAAGACTAATCTGACTTCTTTATTTTCAATTTGTAAGTCCTAAATTTTTTCACTTGCCTAATTTCTATGGTCAGGACTTCCAGTATTATGTCAAATAGAAGTGGTGAAAGTGAGTATACTTGTCTTGTCTTAGAGAAAAGCTTCGTTTTTTTTCCCATTGAGTATGTTTTCTGTGGGTTTGTCATAAATGGCTTTTATTATTTTGAGGTATGTTTCTTCTATACCCACTTTGTTCATAATTTTTTTCATAAAGGGATGTTGAATTATATTGAATACTTTTTATTGTCTATGGAGATGATTATATGGTTTTTGTTCTTCTGTTAATATGATGTATTGCACGTATCAATTTGCATATGTTGAACCATCCTTGTATCCTTGGATTGAATCCCACTTGATCATAAAAAATGATCTTTTTTTAATGTGTTGGTGAATTTGGTTTACTAGTATTTTGTTGAAGATTTTTGTATCTATGTTGTATTAGTCTGTTTTCATACTGCTATAAAGAACTACCTGATACTGGCTAATTTATAATGAAATTTAATTGACTCACAGTTTTGCATGGCTAGAGAGGCCTCAGGAAACTTACAATCACAGCAGAAAGTGAAGGGAAGACAAAGCATGTATTACATGGCAGCAGGAAAGAGACAGTGAGGGGGGAAGTACCATGCTTTTAAACCATTAGATCTTGTGAGAACTCACCACTAGATCATTAGCTCTTATGAGAACATCATGAGGAATATCCACCCCCATGATCCAATCACCTTCCTCCAGGTCCCTCCCTTGATGTGGGGATTACAATTTGAGATGAGATTTGGGTGGGGACACAGAGCCAAACCATATCATTCTGCCCCTGGCCCCTCCCAAATATCAGTTCCTTTTCACATTCCAAAACCAATCATAACTTTTTAATAGTCCCCTGAAGTCTTAACTCATTCCAGCATTAACTCAAAAGTCCAAGTCCAAAGTCTTATCTGAGACAAGGCAAATTCCTTCTGCCTATGGGCCTGTGAAATCAAAAAAATGTTAGTTACTTCCAAGATACAGTGGAGGTACAGGCATTGGATAAATAAATATTCCTTTTCCAAATGTGAGAATTTGGCCAAAACAAAGGGGTTACAGTCCCCATGCAAGTCTGAAACCCGCAGGATAGTCATTAAATCTTAAAACTCTGAAATGATCTTTTTGACTCCATGTCTCACATCTAGAGCATGCTGATACAAAGGGTGGGCTCCAGATGCCTTGGGCAGCTCTGCCTCTGTGACTCTGCAGGGTATAGTCCTCATGGCTGCTTTCACATGCTGGCATAGAGTGCCTGCAGCTTTTCCAAGCACATAATGCAAGCTATTGATGAATCTACCATTCTGGGGGCTGGAGGATAGTGGCAGTTTTCTCACAGCTCCACTAGGCAGTTTCTCAGTACGACCACCATATGGGGGCTTCAACTCTATATTTCCCCTCCGCATTGCCATAGTGGAAATTCTCCAGGAGGGTTCTGCTCCTCCTGTAGACTTCTGCCTGGACATCCGGGCATTTCCACACGTCCTCTGAAATCTAGGTGGAGGCTCCCAAAACTGAACTCTTGTCTTCTGCACACCCGCAGGCTCCACACCATAGGGAAGCCACCAAGGCTTGGAACTTATACTCTCTGAAGCTATGGCCCAAGCTGTACCTTGGCCCCTTTTAGCCATAACTGGGAGCTGGAGTGGCTCGGATGCAGGGCACAATGTCCTAAGGCTGCACAGAGCAGCTGGGCCCTGCACAAAATTATTTTTCCCTCTTAGGCCTCTGGGCCTGTGATGGGAGGGGCTGCCATGAAGATCTCTGAAATGCCTTGAAGACATTTTCTCTATTGTCTTGGCTATTAACATTCAGTTTCTCTTTACTTATACAAATTTCTGCAGCCAGCTTGAATTTCTTCCTAGAAAATAGGATTTTCTTTCCAACAGATGGTCAACTTGCAAATTTTCTAAACTTTCATACTCTGCTGCCCTTCATTGTCCACATCACTTTCAGCATTTTGGCCAAAACCATTCATCAAGACTCTGGGAAGTTCCAAATCTTCCCACATTTTCCTGTCTTCTTCTGAGCCCTCCAAACTGATCCAAGCTCTGCCTGTTACCCAGTTCCGAAGTAGCTTCTACCTTTTCAGGTATCTTTATAGCAGTGCCCCAAACTCTGGTACCTAATTCTATATTAGTTCATTTTCACACTGCTATAAAAAACTACCTGAGACTTGGTAGTTTTACCAAGAGAAAATAAGTTTAATTGACTCACAGTTCTGCATGGCTGGGGAGGCCTCAGGAAACTTACAATTATGGCAAAAGGCAAAGAGGAAGTGAGGCACATCTTACATGGCAGCAGGAGAGAAGAGAGAAGTTTTATACTTTTAAACCATCATGAGAACTCACTATCATGAGAAAAGCATGGGGAAAATCTGCCCCCATTATCCAGTCACCTCAAACCATGTCCCTTCCTTGACATATGGGATTACAATCTGAGTTGAGACTTGGGTGGGGACACATAGGCAAACCATATCATATGTTCACCAGTGATATTGGCCTGTAGTTTTCTTTTTTGTTGTTGTGTTTCTGTCTGATTTTGAGCTATGAGAGTATTGCTGACTTCATAGAATGAGTTTAGAAGTATTTCCTCCTCTTCAGTATTTTTGAAGAGTTTGAGTAGAATTGGTATTAGTTCTTCAAATGCTTGGTAGAATTCAGCAGTTAAAACTTCAGATCCTGGGCTTTTCTTTGATGGGAATATTTTTCTTATGGTTTTTATCTTATTACTCATTGGTTTGTTGGCATGTTCTATTTCTTTGTAGTTTAATCCTGGTTGGTTGTGTGTGTCCAGGAATTTATTCATTTATTTTAGGTTTTCCAATTTGTTGTCATATAGTTGTTCATAATAGTCTCCAAAGATCATTTGTACTTCTGTAGCCTCAGTTGCTATGTCTCCTTTTCAGTTTCTGATTTTATTTATTTGGATCTTCTCTCTCTCTCTCTCTCTCTCTCTCTCTCTCTCTCTTCTGTTTTAGCTAAAGGTTTGTCAATTTTATTATTTTTAAAACAGCTTTTTATTTTTTGATTTTCTGTATTGTTCTTTAGTCTCCATTTCATTTAGTTTTGCTCATAAATTTATTATTTCTTTTTTGCTACTAATTTTTGGTTTGATTTGTTCTTGCTTTCTAGTTCCTTTAGATTCATCTTTAGGTTGTTTACTGGAAGTAATTCTACTTTTTGATATAGGTGTTTATTACTGTAAATTTCCCTGTTATTACTGCTTTTTCTGTATCCTATGGCTTTTGGTTTGTTTTATTTCCATTTTCATTTGTTGCAAACAATTTTTTAATTTCCTCCTTAATTTCTTCATAGACCTATTGGTCATTCAGAACGATGTTATTTAACTTTCATGTGTTTGTGTGTTTTTCAAAGTTTTTTTTTTTACTATTAATTATTAGTTTTATTCTATTGTGGTCAGAAAAGACACTTGATATGATTCTACATTTTTGAATTTGTTGATACTTTTTCTGTGGCTATTCTGGATTTCTTGGGTCTATTCTGGACCTCTATATGCTTATAAGAATGTGTTTTCTACAGTAGTTGGATGAAATGTTCTGTAAATTTTAGTTAGGCCTAGTTGGTGTTAATGTTTCTTTGTTTTTTTTTTTTTTTTCCTGCCTAGATGATTTTTTCCTTACTGTAGGAGGAGTGTTGAAGCCCCTACTATTATTGTATTACAGTCTATTTCCCCCCTTTGGGTTTATTAACATTTGCTTTATATACTTGGGGACTCCAGTGTTGGGTGCATAGATATTTATAATTGTCATATTATTGTATTACTTTATTTTCATGCTTCTGATAAAGACATACCTGAAACTGGGAAGTAAAAGAGGTTTAATTGGACTTATAGTTCCACATGCCTGGGGAGGTCTCAGAATCATGGTGGGAGCTCAAAGGCACTTCTTACACGTCAGCAGCAAGAGAGCATGAGGAAGAAGCAAAAGCGGAAACCCCTTATATCTCATGAGACTAATTCACGATAAAGAGAATAGTAAGGGAAAGACAGGCCCTTGTGATTCAATTACCTCCCCTTAGGTCCCTCCCACAACATGTGGAAATTCTGGGAGACACAATTCAAGTTGAGATGTGGGTGGGGACACAACCAAACTATATCAATTATCTTGTTGATTTGACCCCTTTATCATTGTATAGTGACCATCTTTGTCTCTTTTTTACAGCCTCCTATTTGTAGTTTATTTTATCTTATATAAGTATAGCTACTCCTCCCATTTGGTTTTAGGATTGCATGGAATATGTTTTTTCACTCCTTTATTTGCAGTCTATTTTATAGAATTTATACACCTATAAATTTTTTTTGTAACTCTTTTTCTTTTTAAAAACTCTCTTCCATTGTGGTTGAATGACTTTCTCTGTTAGTATGTTTTAATTTATAGATTTTTTTAAAAATGTAGAGACAGGGTCTCACCCTGGCACCCAGGCTGGATTGCAGTGATACAATCATAGCTCACTGCAGCCTTGAACTTTTGGGCTCAGGCGAACCTCCCACTTTAGCCTCCTGAGCACCTAAAAGTACAGGTGCATGAAAATATTCCTGGCTAATTTTTAAAATTTTTGTAGAAATGGTGTCTAGATATGTTTCCCAGGCTGGTCTTCAACTCCTGACCTCAAACTGTCCTCTTATCTCAGCCTCCCAAAGTGCTTGGATTATAGGTGTGAGCCACTGCATCTAGCCAGTGTTTTTATTTTTATCAATCTATTATAGATTTTGCACTGTAATTACTATGTAGCTTACAAAAAAAAACCATATAAATATAAAAATTTATTTCAAAGATATGAAAACTTATCTTAGATCACACAGGAAAGAATAGAAAGAAAAAATGGAAAAATTCTGTACACTTTATCCCCCATTTTGACTTCATATGGTCTCAATTTTCATATTTTTATACTGCCTATTTCTTAACAGGTTGCTTTATATATTATTGTTTGGATAGATTTGTCTTTTTTTCTGCATACTAGAATTATGAGTGGATTGCACACCATAATTACAGTATTAGCGTAGTCTTGGTTTTCTATGTACTTAATTATATCAGTGGAATTTATATCTTCTAATGTTTTCTTCGTTTTTATTTATTTTAGATTGAAAAACACCTTTTATCATCGCTTGTAAGATGGGTCTCTTGGTGGTGAGTTCTCTCAGCTTTTGTTTGAGAAAGACTTTATCTCTCCTTCATATTTGAAGGATTGCTTTGCTGGATATAGTGTTCTTGAATGGAAGTGTTTTTTTCTTTTAGAACTTTGAAAATGTCATCCCACTCTCTCCTGGTCTGTATGGCTTTCATTAAGAAGTCTGTTGCCCAATGAATTAGAGTTTCTTTATATGTTGTTTATTTTCTCTTGTGGCTTTTAGAATCCTCTCTTTGTCTCTAACTTTGATAGTTTGATTATTATATGCCTTGGAGTATTTTTATTTTGGTTGAATCTGTTTGGTGTTCACTGACCTTCCTATAGCTGGATATTTAGCGTTTAAGTCTTGGAAAGTTTTCTGTTACTGTTATTATTTTATTTTGAATAAGCTTTCTACCCCTTGCTCTTGCTCAGCTCTCTCTTGAATACCACTAATTCTTAGGTTTGATCTTTTGAGGTAATTTTCTATACTTGTAGGTAATCTTCATTTGTTTCCATTCTTTTTTCCCTTCTGATTATTTATTTTCAAATGGCCTGTCTTAGAGCTTGTTGATTATTTCCTCTCCCTAACTTGTTCTGCTGAGAGCCTCAAATGAATTTTCCATTTTGGCAAATGAATTTCTCAGTTTCAAGATTTCTGTTTGATTTTTTATTATGATTATTTCAATCATTTAGTTAAATTTCTCTGATAAGTTTCTGAATTGCTTTTCTGTATTATCCTGGATATCACCGAGTTTCCTTAAAACTGCCATTTTGAATTATTCATCAGAGAGTTCCCATCTCACCAATTCATTAGGGTCAGTCACTTGTTCCTTGCTTTGTCCATTTAAAAGAGATCATGGTTCTCTGTTTGCTATTGCTTCTATTGGATGTACATCTGTGTTTTTTTCATTGAAGAATTAGTTATTTATTCTAGTCTTCTCTGACATTTTTGTTTTTTATTGGATATGCTTGCTTAGAGATTTCTTTGTAAGTTACCTTTTGATATTTTTTCTTTATTTCCCCTGCTAGCTTGCTACCTCCTTGTCAGCAGTAGATGACACCTTAAGACAAAGTTTGCCTTGGTTCTAGTAAACAATCAGAGTACCACCTATCCCCAATCAGAAGGTTTCAAAGGGGGATCCCAGTGTCCTGAGAAGGCTGGAGCTTTATGCCCAGGGGACCTGTGAAATGAACCTCTTACAGCATGATGTTACCAAACAGCCACTTTGATTTCATGTCTTTTTTGGCAAAATTACAGAGCAGAGTTTTCAGGCCTAGGGATGGTAGTTACACCTTCCCTCTTTGTCTCTGGTTGTTTTCAGGGATATTTCTCCCTTAAGACATGACTGATGGTTTCTGTGGGCAAAAGGGAAAGGTCTCCTACTAGGGAGCTGCAATTGGTGGAGAAGCTGGTTGTCCACTGATGTCACTTTTTCTTGTGTAGAGACTGCATGTTGAGGGAAAATTTTCACATGCTTTGTGATGGGCAGATTAGGTGGAGGGGCATTGTGAATATGGAAGTCTGATAATCTTTTTTTTATTTATTTATTTATTTATTTATTTATTTATTTATTTATTTATTGCATTTTAGGTTGTGGGGTACATGTGAATAACATGCAAGGTTGTTGCACAGGTGCACACCTGGCGGTATGATTTGCTGCCTCCCTCCCCTTCACCTATATCTGGCATTTCTCCCCATGCTATCCCTCCCCAACTCCCCACCCCCCCCACCATCCCCCCTCCCCCCAACAGACCCCCGTGTATAGTGCTCCCCTCCCTGTGTCCATGTGTTCTCCTTGTTCAACACCCGCCTATGAGTGAGAACATGTGGTGTTTGATTTTGTGTTCTTGTGTCAGTTTGCTGAGAATGATGTTTTCCAGGTTCATCCATGTCCCTACGAAGGATGTGAACTCCTCCTTTTTAATGGCTGCATAATATTCCATGGTGTATATGTGCCACATTTTTCCTGTCCAGTCTATCATCGATGGGCATTTGGGCTGGTTCCAGGTCTTTGCTATTGTAAACTGTGCTGCAATGAACATTCGTGTGCATGTGTCCTTATAGTAGAACGATTTATAATCCTTTGGATATATGCCCAGTAATGGGATTGCTGGGTCAAATGGAATTTCTATTTCTAGGTCCTTGAGGAATCGCCACACTGTTTTCCACAGTGGTTGAACTAATTTACACTCCCACCAACAGTGTAAAAGTGTTCCTATTTCTCCACATCCTCTCCAGCATCTGTTGTCTCCAGATTTTTTAATGATCGCCATTCTAACTGGCGTGAGATGGTATCTCAATGTAGTTTTGATTTGCATTTCTCTAATGACCAGTGATGATGAGCATTTTTTCATATGTTTGTTGGCCTCATGTATGTCTTCTTTTGTAAAGGATCTGTTCATATCCTTCGCCCATTTTTGAATGGGCTTGTTTGTTTTTTTCTTGTAAATCTTTTTTAGTTCATTGTAAATTCTGGATATCAGCCCTTTGTCAGACGGGTAGGCTGCAAAAATTTTTTCCCATTCTGTTGGTTGCCGATTCACTCTATTGACTGTTTCTTTTGCCGTGCAAAAGCTGTGGAGTTTGATTAGGTCCCATTTGTCTATTTTGGCTTTTGTTGCCAATGCTTTTGGTGTTTTGGTCATAAAGTCCTTGCCTACGCCTATGTCCTGAATGGTTTTCCCTAGGTTTCCTTCTAGTGTTTTTATGGTGTTACGTCTTATGTTTAAGTCTTTAATCCATCTGGAGTCAATTTTAGTGTAAGGTGTCAGGAAGGGGTCGAGTTTCTGCTTTCTGCATATGGCTAGCCAGTTTTCCCAACACCACTTATTGAACATGGAATCCTTTCCCCATTGATTGTTTTTTTCAGGTTTGTCAAAGATCAGGTGGTTGTAGATATGTTGTGTCGCCTCCGACGTCTCTGTTCTGTTCCATTGGTCTATATCTCTGTTTTGGTACCAGTACCATGCTGTTTTGATTACTGTAGCCTTGTAGTATAGTTTGAAGTCCGGTAGTGTGATGCCTCCTGCTTTGTTCTTTTTGCTTAGAATTGACTTGGCTATGCGGGCTCTCTTTTGGTTCCATATGAAGTTTAAGGTGGTTTTTTCCAGTTCTGTGAGGAAGGTCATTGGTAGCTTGATGGGGATAGCGTTGAATCTGTAAATTACTTTGGGCAGTATGGCCATTTTCACGATATTAACTCTTCCTAACCATGAACATGGAATGTTTCTCCATCTGTTTGTGTCCTCTCTTATTTCGTTGAGCAGTGATTTGTAGTTCTCCTTGAAGAGGTCCTTTACGTTCCTTGTTAGTTGTATTCCTAGGTATTTTATTCTCTTTGTAGCAATTGTGAATGGCAGTTCGTTCTTGATTTGGCTCTCTTTAAGTCTGTTATTGGTGTATAGGAATGCTTGTGATTTTTGCACATTGATTTTGTATCCTGAGACTTTGCTGAAGTTGCTTATCAGTTTCAGGAGATTTTGGGCTGAGGTGATAGGGTCTTCTAGATATACAATCATGTCGTCTGCAAATAGAGACAATTTGACTTCCTCCTTTCCTAATTGAATACCCTTTATTTCTTTTTCTTGCCTGATTGGTCTGGCTAGAACTTCCAGTACTATATTGAATAGGAGTGGTGAGAGAGGGCATCCTTGTCTAGTGCTAGATTTCAAAGGGAATGCTTCCAGTTTTTTCCCATTCAGTATGATATTGGCTGTCGGTTTGTCATAAATAGTTTTTATTATTTTGAGATACGTTCCGTCGATACCTAGTTTATTGAGGGTTTTTAGCATAAAGGGCTGTTGAATTTTGTCGAAGGCCTTCTCTGCATCAATTGAGATAATCATGTGGTTTTTGTCTTTGGTTCTGTTTATGTGGTGAATTACATTTATAGACTTGCGTATATTGAACCAGCCTTGCATCCCCGGGATGAATCCTACTTGATCATGGTGGATAAGCTTTTTGATGTGCTGTTGTAATCGGCTTGCTAGTATTTTATTGAAGATTTTTGCATCTATGTTCATCATGGATATTGGCCTGTAGTTTTCTTTTCTTGTTGAGTCTCTGCCAGGTTTTGGTATTAGGATGATGTTGGTCTCATAAAATGATTTGGGAAGGATTCCCTCTTTTTGGATTATTTGGAATAGTTTCAGTAGGAATGGTACCAGTTCCTCTTTGTATGTCTGGTAGAATTCGGCTGTGAGACCATCTGGGCCTGGGCTTTTTTTGGGTGGTAGGCTCTTAATTGCTGCCTCGACTTCAGACCTTGTTATTGGTCTATTCAGGGTTTCGACTTCTTCCTGGTTTAGGCATGGGAGGAGACTACTGTCCAGGAATTTATCCATTTCTTCCAGGTTTTCTAATTTATGTGCATAGAGTTGTTTGTAATAATCTCTGATGATGGTTTGAATTTCTGTGGCATCTGTGGTGATATCCCCTTTATCATTTTTTATTGCATCTATTTGGTTATTCTCTCTTTTCTTTTTTATTAGTTTGGCTAGTGGTCTGTCTATTTTGTTGATCTTTTCAAAAAACCAGCTCCTGGATTTATTGATTTTTTGTAGGGTTTTTCGTGTCTCTATCTCCTTCATTTCTGCTTTGATCTTAGTTATTTCTTGTCTTCTGCTAGGTTTTGAGTTTTTTTGATCTTGCTCCTCTAGCTCTTTCAATTTTGATGATAGGGTGTCAATTTTAGATCTCTCCTTTCTTCTCATGTGGGCACTTATTGCTATATATTTTCCTCTAGAGACTGCTGTAAATGTGTCCCAGAGATTCTGGTATGTGGTGTCTTCATTCTCGTTGGTTTCGAAGAACATCTTTATTTCTGCCTTCATTTCAGTGTTTATCCAGTCTACATTCAGGAGAAAGTTGTTCAGTTTCCATGAAGCTGTGCGGTTCTGGGTTGGTTTCTGAATTCTGAGTTCTAACTTGATTGCACTGTGGTCTGAGAGACTGTTTGTTATGGTTTCCGTTCTTTTGCATTTGCTGAGGAGTGATTTACTTCCAATTATGTGGTCAATTTTAGAGTAGGTGTGATGTGGTGCTGAGAAGAATGTATATTCTCTGGATTTGGGCTGGAGAGTTCTGTAAATATCTATTAGGTTTGCTTGTTCCAGGTCTGAGTTCAGGTCCTGGATATCCTTATTAATTTTCTGTCTCGTTGATCTGTCTAATATTGACAATGGTGTGTTGAAGTCTCCCAGTATTAATGTGTGGGAGTCTATGTCTCTTTGTAAGTCTTTAAGAACTTGCCTTATGTATCTGGGTGCTCCTGTATTAGGTGCATATATATTTAGGATCGTTAGCTCTTCTTGTTGTATTGATCCTTTTACCATTATGTAATGTCCTTCTTTGTCTCTTTTGATCTTTGTTGTTTTAAAGTCTATTTTATCAGAGATGAGAATTGCAACTCCTGCTTTTTTTTGCTCTCCATTTGCTTGGTAAATCTTCCTCCATCCCTTTATTTTGAGCCTTTGTGTATCCTTGCATGTGAGGTGGGTTTCCTGGATACAGCACACTGATGGGTTTTGGCTTTTTATCCAATTTGCCAGTCTGTGTCTTTTGATTGGGGCATTTAGTCCATTTACATTTAGGGTTAATATTGTTATGTGTGAGTTTGGTCCTGTCATTTTGATGCTAGCTGGCTGTTTTGCCCATTGGTTGATGGAGATTCTTCATTGTGTTGCTGCTCTTTACCATTTCGTGCGTTTTTGGAGTGGCTGGTGCTGGTTGCTTTTTTCTATGTGTAGTGTCTCCTTCAGGAGCTCTTGTAAAGCTGGTCTGGTGGTGATGAAATCTGTGAGTACTTGCTTGTTCACAAAGGATTTTATTTTTCCTTCACTTATGAAGCTTAGTTTGGCTGGATATGAAATTCTGGGTTGAAAGTTCTTTTCTTTAAGGATGTTGAATATCGGCCCCCACTCCCTTCTGGCCTGTAGGGTTTCTGCTGAGAGATCTGCTGTGAGTCTGATGGGTTTCCCTTTGTGGGTAACCCGACCTTTCTCTCTGGCTGCCCTTAGTATTTTCTCCTTCATTTCAACCCTGGTGAATCTGATGATTATGTGCCTTGGGGTTGCTCTTCTAGAGGAATATCTTTGTGGTGTTCTCTGTATTTCCTGGACTTGGATCTTGGCCTGCCTTGCTAGGTTGGGGAAGTTTTCCTGGATAATATCCTGAAGAGTATTTTCCAGCTTGGATGCATTCTCTTCGTCACATTCAGGTACACCTATCAAACGTAGATTAGGTCTTTTCACGTAGTCCCATATTTCTTGTTGACTCTGTTCATTCCTTTTTACCTTGTTTTCTCTAATCTTCTCTTCTCGTTTTATTTCATTGAGTTGATCTTCAACTTCTGATATCCTTTCTTCTGCTTGGTCAATTCTGCTGTTGAGACTTGTACATGCTTCGCGAAGTTCTCGTGTTGTGTTTTTCAGCTCCATCAATTCATTCATATTCCTCTCTAAGTTGTCCATTCTCGTTAGCATTTCATCAAGTCTTTTTTCAAGGTTCTTAGTTTCTTTGCATTGGGTTAGAACATGTTCTTTTAGCTCACAGAAGTTTCTTATTATCCATTTTCTGAAAGCTGATTCTGTCATTTCATCACACTCATTCTCCGTCCAGTCTTGTTCCCGTGCTGGTGAGGAGTTATGCTGCCTTGTAGGGGGAGAGGTGTTCTGGTTTTGGGTGTTTTCATCCTTTTTGCGCTGGTTTCTTCCCATCTTTGTGGATTTATCCGCCTATTGACTTTGTAGTTGCTGTCTTTCTGATTTTGGTAATTTTAAGTCTGCAGCAGCTGAACTCATAAACCCCCTTTTCTTCTCCCCAGGTGTTCTCGCCCAGGGGTTTAGCACTTTATGTTTTTCAGCTGTGTTGCTACCGTTTTCCCTGCGCACAAGGTGGCAGTCTAGTCACACTCAGCCTGCAGAGGCTTCGCTGAGCTGCTGTGGGCTCCGCCCAGCTTCCGTGTGAGCTTCCCTGCAGTCCTGTGGGTGTAGTTAGAACTGCTTCCGCTATGCTGGCCCGCCCCTGTAGTGACGGAGTCTCTGTAGTGGCGGGTTGTCTTGGTTACGGAAAATTTCCCCGGGAACTGCAGGGTGTTTCCCGATGGAGGACGCCCCTCCCCCACAGAGCTGGACCGTCCCGGGTTCAGCCGTGTTTCCAGAGGGGCCCTCTTTGTCCTGTAATCTCTTGGCTTGCCTCCTTGCCACAGTTCCCCTTGCTGGCCCAGAGGGGACACAGTCTCGTTCACTTTGTTCAAGGAGCCGCTGCTCCCCTCCCCCCGTGCAGGCCGAGCGGCTGCTCCGGTCCAACCAGCGGCGCTGGGAATGCGGGGAGCTTCTCCGCGCAATTAAAATCCGCTGCCCTGTGTGCCGCTGCGTCAGCCGAAGCAGCGGCTCTGAGATTCATGGCACTCCCTTGCCCGGGGGTCTCCTGGCTTGGCTCCCTGCTTCAGCTCCCCTTTCTGGCTCAGAGGGAACTCTGTCTCTCTCGCTCTGCGCAAGAAGCCACTGCCCCCCACTCCAGGGCGTAGGCTGAGCGGCCACTCCGCTCAAACCAGCGGCGCTGGAGACCCGTGGGGCTTTTCCTCCTGTTAATCTCCTGGTCTGTGGGCAGTAAAAGTCCGTCTGGAAATGCGGCGTCCACTCACCCTCTGCGCCTTCTCTCAGAGCTGCAATCCCGACTTCCTCTTAAGTGGCCATCTTGGATCGATCTCCGAAGTCTGATAATCTTACTGTGTGCTTAAAATTTTTAACTTCTCTGTGGCTCAGGAATGGTCTCATTCTCATATCTGAGTCCTGGAATATTATTGATGATAATCTTTACACTTTGTATTTATTTCTGGGTCTCTGTGGGGAGGAAGTAATGAGGTCAGCTTGCTTCTATACCACCATTTTGGAATGGGAAGCTTCCATTTTAACTTTTTAAATTATAACACTTACTTTACTTTTTATTTTTAACTGTAATGATATATACATAGATGAAGTTTAGTAACAGGACATTTTTACTGACTGTCTTTTTTCCCACCATTATTAATATGTGTTTCATTATATAATTACTACTGAAAAAACTTTTGTCACATAAGGGATGTGGTTGATAAATCATGATCTTCTTGGGTTTCAGATGTGTTATGGATGCCACTGCTGACCCAAAGCATGGCTTTTGAAAGAGGAAGTACATGGGGTTATCATAAAAAATAACAGTGTCTTGAATGATGAATTTTTTATTATTCTACAGGAAGGGTTTTTATAAAAAAATAATAATAGAAAAACATTTAAAAATTTTAACTTTTTATTAACATTCTATATTTTTCTACTGTTAAAATGAAGAAGTCAGAAAACAGAACATTTCTTCCTTTTCAGTATGTCTGCCACTTAAAAATAGTACATTTTCTTGATTGTTTAGCATCTTAAACTACCTTTATCCTTTTGCAAGGCAGACTGTCCAGTATCTTTTTTAATCACATCAAATTAGAATTTATATGATGGTACTTCTTAATATATTAATTACATTCTAATTTCTGAATGTATCTTATTTAATGTCTCTCTCTCTCTCTCCCATATATATATGGGAGATTTTATATATATATATAATCTCTTTGCTGTAAATATTCAAATATAAGCCAAGGACAATGCAGTACTTATTTATAAAACACATCTTTTATTTCCTCTAACAATATATGATGAACCTGGGTTAGAAAGGCCTGGAGATTTTGTATGGCTTAATGCTTTAAGTGCTACACAAAACAGTATCCACACTAATTTATTTTCTCTGAAAAGAATCCTGGCTGTGTTTTGAACTGGACTCTGTGTAAATAACAAAAAGAATGAAGCTTAATAATACTTCCTGTATCTCTCAGTCTACTGGCCTTCTCGTAGCCAAGAACTTTGATTTGCAGATTTGGTGTTAAGGCCTTTGTAACATTGCCCACATTCTGAGGAAATTATTAAATCTTATCAATCTTTGTAATTGGGTAGAAATTTTAACCTAAATGGATAGGAATTTTGATAGTGGTTCATTAGCTTATTTAATATATGTAAAGTGTTTAGAGCTATATCTGATACAAAATAAGTATTTAAAATGTATTAGTATTTATACTACTGTTACTGTTATTACTATGACTACTATCACTTCTACAAATGTTCCTTGAGAAACACCAGGTTGATGGGTGTGCTCTGAATTTTGGACAAACATTTAATGTACAACAAGGTCATTTTGATATGTGTTTAGTTCTCCTGGCAAGTGTCCAGCTCATCACATGGTTCCAGAGCAGACATCTGTCTCCATGGTCCTTGATTCAGTAGCAGTTAACTCAGCACCTTTCATAGCTTTAATTCATTTTCTAAAGGTTAACAGGCAAAGAACGGGTTCAGAAAAGGTCTAAATCATGTTTTTATTTTTCCAGGTGGATGACTTTAACAAAAGATCATGACTCCATTGTGTATAAGAGCAGTTAAATTCTGCCTTTATTTCAGAACATATCTGTAGGTTATTAAGTTTTTCTTTCGCTTCAGTATTTTCAAGGGGAAGTGAGAAAGTTGTAATTTCTTTGTAAGAAGTTTCTCTGTAAAATATGTGAGCTAAGTGTCACAAGACCCACTACAGCTGAGGGACTTAGCCACTGTATTAGTCTGTTTACATGCGCTGCTAAAGACATAACCCAGATTGGGCAACTTACAAAAGAAAGGTTTATTGGACTCATAGCTCCATGTGGCTGGGGAGGCCTCACAATCATGGTGGAAGGTGAAGCACTTCTCACATGGTGGCAGACAAGAGAAGAGAGCTTGTGCAGGGAAACTCCCCTTTTTAAAACAATAAGATCTTGTGAGACTTATTCACTATTATAAGAATAGCATGGGAAAGACCCATCCCCATGATTCAATTACCTCCCACCAGGTTCCTCCCACAACATGTGGGAATTGTGGGAGCTACAATTCAAGATGCAATTTGGGTGGTGATACAGCCAAACCATATCATTCCAACCCTGGTTCCTCCCAAATCTTATTTCCTTACATTTCAAAACCAATCATGCATTCCCAATAGACCCCCAAAGTCTTAACTCATTTCACCATTAACTCAAAAGTCCACTGTACAAAGTCTCATCTGAGACAAGGCAAGTCCCGTCAGCCTATGAGCCAGTAAAACCAAAAGCAAGTTAGTTACTTCCTAGATACAGTGAGGGTATAGGCATTGATAAATACAGGCCATTCCAAATGGGTGATATTGGCCAAAACAAAGGGGCTACAGGCTTTATGCAAGTCTGAAATCCAGAAGAGTAGTCAAATCTTAAAGTTCCAAAATAATCTCCTTTGCCTCCATGTCTCACATGCAGGTTACTCTGATGCAAGAAGAGGGTTCCCATAGTCTTGGGCAACTCCACCCCTGTGACTTTTCAGGGTACAGCCTCCCTCTCAGCTATTTTCATGGACTGGTATTGAGTGTCTGTGGCTTTTCCAGGCATATGTTGCAAGCTGTTGGTGGATCTAGAGGATGGTGGACCTCTTTTCAAAGCTCCTCTAGGCAGCACCCCAGTGGAGACTGAGTGTGGGGATGCTCACCCCACATTTCCCTTCCACCCTGCACTAGCAGAGGTTTTCTATGAGCACCCTGCCACTGCAGCAAACTTATGCCTGGACATTCAGGCATTTCCATACATCCTCTCAAATCTAGGCAGAGGGTTTCCCAAACCTTAATTCTTGACTTCTGTGCCCCCACAGGCTCAACAGCACATGAAAGCTGCTAAGACTTGGGGTTTGCAACCTCTGAAGCCATGGCCTGAGCTGTACCTTGGCCCTTTTTAGTGATGGCTGGAATGGCTGGGATGCAAGGCATCAAGTTCTTAGGCCACAGACAGCAGAGGGACTCTGGGCCCAGACCCAGGGTTTCCTAGAAGGAAACCATTTTTTTCCTTCTAGGTCTCTGGGGCTGTGATGGGAGGGGCTGCTGCAGAGGTCTCTGGCATGCCCTGGAGACATCTTCCCCATTAATTAACATTGGGCTTCTCATTACTTATGTAAATTTCTGCAGTTCACTTGAATTTCTCCTTAAAAAATGGGATTTTCTTTTCTTTCTTTTTTTTTTTTTTTTTGAGACGGAGTTTTGCTCTCGTTACCCAGGCTGGAGTGCAATGGCGCGATCTCGGCTCGCTGCAACCTCCGCCTCCTGGGTTCAGGCAATTCTCCTGCCTCAGCCTCCTGAGTGGGATTTTCTTTTCTATCAAATTGGTCAGGCTGCAAATTTTCTGAACTTTTATGCTTTGTTTCTCATTTAAAACTGAATGCCTTTAACAGCACCCAAGTCACGTCTTGAATTTTTTGCTGCTTAGAAATTTCTCCTGCCAGATACCCTAAATCATCTCTGTCAGTTTCAAAGTCCCACAAACCTCTTAGGACAGAAGCAAAGTGCCACCAGTCTCTTTGCTAAAATATAACAAGAGTCACCTTTGTTCCAGTTCCCAACCAATTCTTCATCTCTGTCTGAGACCACCTCAGCCTGGATTTCATTGTACATATCATTATCAGCATTTTGGTCCAAGCTTTTCAGCAAGTCTCTAGGGAGTTCCAAAGTTTCTCACATTTTTCTATCTTCTTCTGAGCCCTCAAAACTGTTCCAACCTCTGCCTGTTACCCAGTTCCAAAGTTGCTTCCACATTTTTGGGTATCTTTTCAGCAGCACCCCACTCTACTGGCACCAGTTTACTGTATTAATCCATTTTCATGCTGCTGGTAAAGACATACTCAAGAGTGGGCAATTTCCAAAAGAAAGAGATTTATTGGACTCACAGTTTCACATGGCTGGGGAAGCCTCACAATCATGGCAGAAGGTGAAAGGCATTTCTCACATGGCAGCACACAAGAGAAGAAAGCTTGTGCAGGGCAACTCCCCATTTTAAAACTGTCAGATCTCGTGAGAATTATTCACTATCACAAGAATAGCATGGGAAAGACCCGTCCAAATGATTTAGTTACCTCCCACTGGGTCCCTCCCACAACATGTGGGAATTATGGGAGATGCGATTTGGGTGGGGACACAGCCAAACTGTATCAGCCACAGACACAAATTGCTTTTCCATTTGCACTTGTACTTAATAGGATCTACAAATAGATAAGCTATAATTGTAGCAAATTATCACTCAATTGCATTTCTACCTTATTAACTAATGATCAAGAGGGACTGACTCAAGATGCTTTCATTTGGAGTTAGACTAGAAAATTCCAGAGGATGAATGCAGTTTGATCCAGTAACATTTAAGAATAATCTGTATTTAGGCAGCCATATGTGGTAATTAGTGATGCACTGATGTGCTTTAATAATTTTAGATCCAGTGACCAACACACGTTGAAATTCTATGGGACGAAGTTGTTGAATGTGAAATATGAAAAATAAGGGAAAAGTGAATGGGAAATACTTCTTGCCCATTTTCTCCCTAGAATATTAGATCTACAGTTCCACTTGCTGGCTAATCAAAGTACTGTAGCTGAGAAACTCAAAATACTCCCCTACTGAGCAGTAAATGACCTGGTTCTCTTAAAATAATAGTACCGAAGTCAGGCTGAATTTCTCCTTCAGTGCCTCAGAGCTGACCTGAGCCAAAGTTCCAAGTCAATTATATCGGTATTACAACCCTGTCTTTCAGTTTTCCCTATGTGACACAGAATAGGTTCGATCTGGGAGATGCATCCTTCAGTGGATGAAAATCAACCAGAGCACAGAGCATGGTTAATATAAACCATTAATGAGGATACCAAGGCTTCAGACTACTCCCTAGGAATATTCTGCCTTGGAGGAGGAGGGGTGAAATTTTATAGAGCCTTAGTGAGTGGGTCAGCCTAAATTTAGCTAGTTTCTGAAACATTTAGTCTAAGATTATTCTTAGAAGAAGGATGTTCTTGGTTTATCGGTCTTTATTTGGGCAGTTTATGTTTAGCAAAAGGAGGTGGGAAGGAACAGCTATGGTACCAAGATATTGAAGCTACATAGAAAATGTTCTGGTTTGACTGCCAAATCAACCAAAACAAAGGCAACCAACAGGTCACGTTAATGGAGTGTCTCTGAGATGGACAGTGACCCTTTGCACTCCTGGACCAGAACAGTGCCCAAGCATCTGGAGGAATCTGCACATCCTATTAATGGCAACAAGGAATCAAATCTGGAGTGCCAGGAGGCAAAGGTGGGTGGAAGGACCCTGACATTCCATGGCACCTGCTCTTGTTCCAGTTTACAAGCACGGACCTGAATCTAGTGATGCCACTCATGGGCTGCCTTTCAGCCCCCTTGAAAGTATCCTTCCACTGGGGCTGGGAAAGAGCAGCTTGGTGACCTTTTCCAGCCACTTGGCATCAGCATGGGTGGGAAAGCTGGGTGGGCAGAGGAGGAGTCTCCTGAGGTTGGAGAAAATCAGATAGAGGCACCCTAGGAGGAGCTGTGAAGCTATATGAACAGAAACATTATTGGGACCCTCAGCTACAAAGCTGGGAACTGTGTGTTTTCAGTTTTATATACATATTTATCCATCCATCCATCCATCCCTCCCTCCAACAAATGCTCACTGAGCACATTACAAAACCTGTTCCTTACTAGGTGTTCCACAAAGAATGCACAGTCTAGTGTGGGAGACAATTATATTAACTGATGAATTATTAGATAATAAATTGTTAAATAAGATAAGTCATGCTGTAAACATTTTGAGAATGTATGTCCTTGCCTGTCTCTTCAGGCACTTTTATCAGCACTCCTAGTCTCAATGTATTGAGACTTCAGCAACATGAAGCTGCTTGTTTCTACTGAAAAAGATGCCACACTTTCAGGCTTCCATGCCTTTTATTTTTGTTTTTTTAGCATGTTTTTTTTTTGAAGAAAAAAAGGAAGTAAGAAAGAAAGAAAAAAAAAGAATAAAGAAGAGGAAGAAAAAGGAAGAGAAAGAGGGAGAGAAAACGGGAGTATTGCTTTATTGCCCAGGCTAGAATGCAGTCTAAAAATGGGAATTGAAAACCTCTTTTATGCCAATAATTGTGCTTAACAATGGAGACAGGAAGGAATAAGGGAAGAAAATAACAAACAAGCAGCCAACCAATATTTCATTTAAACCTATGAAATGCTATGCAATTATTGAGGAGTGATTCACTTGCAATTATGTAGTCACTTTTGGAATAGGTGTGATATGGTACTGATAAGAATGTATGTTTTGTGTATTTGAAGTGGAGAGTTCTATAAATGTTTATTAAGTTTACTTGTTCCAGGTCTGAGTTCAAGTCCTGGATATCCTTGTTAATTTTCTATCTCGTTGATCAGTCTAATATTGACAATGTGATGTTACAGTCTCCCACTATTATTGTGTGGGAGGCTAGGTCTCTTTATAAGTCATTAAGAACTTGTCTTATGTATCTGGGTGCTCCTGTATTGGGTACGTGTATATATAGGATCGTTAGCTCTTCTTGTTGCATTGATCCTTTTACCATTATGTAATGTCCTTCTTTGCCTCCTTTGATCTTTGTTGCTTTAAGGTCTATTTTATCAGAGGTGAGAATTGCAACTCCTGCTTTTTATTTGTTTATTTATGTTTGCTCTCCATTTGGTTAGTAAATCTTCCTCTGTTCCTTTGTTTTGAGTCTTTGTGTATTGTTGCATGTGAGATGGGTCTGGATACAGCGTACCGATGGGTTTTGGCTTTTTATCCAGTTAATAATATATGTAAGTTTAATACTGCCATTTGATGCTAGCTGGATATATTTTTGGAAAGGCTGATACTGGTTGCTCCTTTATATGTATAGTGCTTCTTTCAGAAGCTTCTGCAAAGCAGGCCTGGTGATGGCGAAATCTCTAAGTACTTGCTTGTTTGCAAAAGATTTTATTTTTCCTACGCTTTTGAAGCTCAGTTTGGGTGGATATGAAATTCTGGGTTGAAAGTTCTTTTCTTTAAGGATGTTGAATATTGGCCCCCAATCTTTTCTGGCTTGTAGGGTTTCTGCTGAGAGATCTGCTGTAAGTCTGATAGGCTTCCCTTTGTGGGTAACCTGATTCTCTCTGGCTGCTCTTACTATTTTCTCCTTCATTTCAACCCTAATGAATCTGACGATTATGTGCCTTGGGGTTGGTCTTCTTGAGGAATATCTTTGTAGTGTTCTCTGTATTATCTGGAGTTGAATATTGTCCTGTCTTACTAGGTTGGGAAAGTTTTCCTGAATAATCTCCTGAAGAGTATTTTCCAACTTGGATTCATGCTCTTCGTCACATTCAGGTACACCTATCAAACGTAGATTAGGTCTTTTCACATAGTCCTGTATTTCTTGGAGACTTTGCTCATTCTTTTTTATCCTTTTTTCTCTAATCTTGACTTCTCGTTGTATTTCGTTAAGTTGGTCTTCGAACTCTGATATCCTTTCTTCTGCTTGATCAATTCAACTGTTAAAACTTGTGCATACTTCGCAAAGTTCTCGTGTTGTGTTTTTCGGCTCCTTTAATTCACCTGTATTCCTCTCCAAATTGTCTATTCTCATTAGCATTTTGTCAAATCCTTTTTCAAAGTTCTTAGTTTCTTTGCATTGGGTTAGAACAAGTTCCTTTAATTCACAGAAGTTTCTTATCATCCACCTTCTGAAGCCTACTTCTGTTAATGGAACACACTCATTCTCCATCAGGGCTTGTTCCATTGCTGATGAGGAACTGTGATCCCCTGTAGAGGGAAAGGCATTCTGATTTTGGATATTCTCAGCCTTTTTACGCTGGTTTCTTCCTATCATTGTAAATTTATCCACCTGTCGTCTTTGTGATTTCTGACTTTCAAATTAAGTTTCTGTGTGGATGTCCAACTTGTTGATTCCCAGCGCTGATATCTGAGCAATCCACTGTGCCGGCCAAAACAGCAGTGTTAAGATTGATGGTGCTTTTCTGCCCGGGAATCAGCCAAAAGGGGACCCAGTCCTGCTCACTCTGCACCAAGAACTGCCACACTAAGGCGCCAGCAAAACCGCCGTGCCGGCCACAAGAGTTGTGCTGGTCACCCATGGGGCTCCTCCGCTAGGAAGGTCTGTGAGCAACAAAAATTCGTCTGAAAGTGTGGAGTCCTCTCGTTCTCTGCACTTTTGCTGGGAGCTACAATCCCGAGCTGCTAGTGGTCAGCCATCTTGGATCTCTCTCAAGGCTTCCATGCCTTTTAAATGTTGTACCTAATGTTTGGAATGACTCCTATCCCCATTTCTGCTTGTCTACTTGGCCAATTTTCCCATCCCTCAAAACTCAGCCCAGGAGAGGGTGCTTGGTGTAGCTGCCATGATTCCTGCTCATTTGGTTCCTGGCTGATTTAACCACTGTATCTTGTCATTAGCCCACTAGCCAGTGACCATATTGGGTTGGCACTATTCACAGGAGGCCCCCTTGCTGAACTCCAAGTTCTTTTTTGACCCGGACCATAGCACTTTGCCTTTGTAACCCCTGTGCATGGTAGGTACACTGTGGGTTACCCCAAAATGTTTGCTGGAGAAATTGAATGAACTAATGGTGTGTTCTGGAAGCAAGGAAGATCAATTAGCCAACTCTCATTTCCTCATCATTCAACAATCATCCAGAGGTATTTCTAGTGTGTGCTAAACCTGTCCTGGGAGCTGAGGTCACTGTGGTGAGTGCAGTTCCTCTCCTCATGGAGCTTTCCCTCTGACAGATGTCAAAGAGAGTGTCCATAGTCACAGAACAGTACTCCTATGACCGTGAGGCTTTGGGTTAAAGAGCCTATGAGCATGGGAAGCCCAGGTGGAAGTGATGAAGGTGATAAGTCCCCATCCGATGCTGTGGCAGGGTCAAGGCAGAGAAAGCAGTTAAAATAGGAGAGGGAAGGATGGAGGAGCCTTCAGAGAGGTTTCAGCAAACAATGCCCTGTCCGGAAAGATGACGTTCTTTTTGCTGGTTGTAATTACCCTGCAGGTGTCTGGGATCTCGGTGGAATGAAAGGCCAGCCTCCAGACAAATGGAAGTAATTTCTAGGAGATGAAAGAAGTAATAAGTGAACAGGAGCCCAAAGCAGGCAGTTTTACAAAGGGAGCACACATGAAATTGAAGAGGTATTTGAAGGTCTTCTTCAATTTACCTTAATACTGGAAGTATCTATTTCCTTGGCTTTCAGAATTTAGCCCTCAAGGCAGTTAAATTGGAAATGATAGCGGTATCGTGTTATGTTTACTTTGAGCCACACATGTGAGAATGATTTAGGAACTGGATTCTATTACAAATGCCCACATAAACCTCTAGGGCTCCCTCTTCCTGCTTACATTTCAAACAGCTTTAGTCTCTCCACATCCCCGCAAAGCTGCTTTGCTTGGGGGAATTCATTATACAACTAGGACAGTTTGGATGAGGGCAACTATTAGGCTAGATCACTTACAAATTGGTTTAAGTATTGAAAAATGAATTAGAATAAATACTGTTTGAAATACTGCAGGGAAGCTTACATGCCTCAGCTTTCTGGTGTGAGATCATTAATGTGCATGATCATAGAATTAGTGGGAACATGCACACTTAGGCTTATCTCCATAGAAACATTATTGGATATGTATTTTTTAAAAAGCCAAGGCACCTTGAATGACAAAGTTGTTTCCAAGGCCAGCTCTCACACCATCTTGACAAGCCATTCATTCTCACACCATCTCAACAAGTGACACCATCTTGACGAGACCCTGATTCTCCTCTGTACATCCAGGCAGCCAAGCTCTATAAACTGGAGTTTTCCATCTATGGTCTTCCTGTTTCCTGGTGTGCGGGTTATACAAGTGTTAACTCATGGTATAGACGAAGAAAAAACAAAAATTACCAGCAAATGTTCTATTGAGACAAAAAAGATATGGGAGGGTGTTTTTGAAAATTGTAATGTTTTAGGCAAATGCCTTCCTTCTTATTACTAGTGTTATAACTTCTGTTAAATAGTTGATTGATTCCTCATTTTCCCTTAACAGAAATATTATGTTTAATAGACATTGGAAAGAGAAAATGTTGTTGAATTCTGAAAGTTTAAGTAAGTTATTGTATTAGTTTGCTAGGACTGTCATAACAAAGTACCACAGGCTGGGTGGCTTAAACAACAGAAAGTTATTTTCTCACTGTTCTGGAAGCACAGAAGATCAGTGTCAGCAGGGTTAACTTTTTCTAAGGCATCTCTCTTTGGCTTGGAGATGGATGTATTTTTCTTGTATCTTCACATGGTATTTTCTCTGTATATGTCTGTATTCAATTTTTTTCTTCTTATAAGGACACCAGTCATATTGGACACCCTAATGACTATATTTTAATTTAATTACCCCAGTAAACACCCCATCTTTAAACATAATGTATAAACCGTGGAAGGGGGCTATAACTCAATCCATAACAGTTGTTGAATCACATTTTTTACAGCTTTATTAAACAATAGCTCATACAATCATCTATGTAAGTTTAAAGTGCACAATATGGTGACTTTTGACATCTACATATCACAGAGTTGAAATAATGAACACCAATAACTTTTTTGTGACCCTTTGAAACACACACTTTCCATCACTTCAATACCCCTGTTGTTGCAAATAAACAGGGGTCTGCTTTATGTCACTATGAGTACTTTACATTATCTAGAACTTTCTATAAATTAAAACATACATTATTTATTTTCCTTTTTACTGTCTTCTTTCAGTTAGCATAAGTGTTTTTAAAATTGGTTTATGTTTTTGCCTGCATCAGTAGTTTGATCTCTTATTGCTAATATTCTGTTGTATGAATATACCATTATTTGCTGATTCATTCACCTTTTGATGAAAATTTAGATTTTTCCAGTGTTTACCTATTTCAAATAAAGCTGCTGTGATTTTGGTGCACAGGAATTTGTGTGACTATTTGCTTTTATTACTCACGCAGATCCCTAGGCATGGAATAACTGGGCTATGTAAAGGTAACGTTTTTAGAAACTTTCAAACTGTTTCCCAAAGAGGTTGTGCTATTTTACACCCATCAGCAGTGTAAGAGAGGTGTCTTTTTTCTTTTTTTTCTTCACATCCTCACTGGGCCTTGTTCTGGTCAATCTTTCTTTTGATTTTAGCTAGTCTAGTGTTTGTGCTGTCCTATCTTATTGTGCTTTTAACCTGCATTCCCCTAATGACTACTGATGCTGCGCTTATTTTCAGCTGTTTCCTTGTCATTACTGGTAGAATATCCATTTAAGACTGTTGCCCATATTTTATATTTTATCATTAGGTTGTAAGAGTTTTATTTTATATGTCTGCACTCCCATGTTAATTGCAACACTATTCACAACAGCTTCAAGATATGGAATCACTCTTAAGTGTTCATCAACTGATGAGTGGACAAATAAAATGTTTTATATATATATACACACACACACACACACACACACACACACACAATGGAATATTATTCAGCCCCCCCAAAATAAAATCTTGTCATTTGTAACCACCTCGATGGAACTGGAGGATATTATGTGAAGTAAAACAAGCCAACCACAGAAAGACAAATATTGTATGTTCTCACTAATAGAGCTAAAAAAATTAATCTTATGGAGATAGTAGAATGAAGATTGCAAGAGGCTGGGAAACATAGTGGGAAGGTCAAGGAAAGAGGGGTGTTGGTTAATGGGCACAAAAACACAGTTAGATGGTAAAAAATAAGGTCTAGTGTTCGGTAGCACAATAGAGAGACTGTAGTTAACAAAAATTTATTGTATATTTCAGAATAACTTGAAGAATGAAATTTGAATGTTCTTAACATAAAGAAATAATAAATGCTTGAGGTGATGGATATCCCAATTACCCTGATTTGATCATGGCACATGGCATGCTTTTGTCAAAGCATCACATATACCCCATAAATATGTACAACTGTTATGTATTCACAAAAATTAGAGATAGAAAGATTTATGGGTGAAAACATTGTCTATCTTTTGAGGCCCATTTGTCAAAATGAAGCTGAATAGTTGGGTTTGAATATGTGTTATTAAATCGGGTTTATCAACTGTTGTGGCCCTATGGTCTTTAGAACGTGAATATGTAGAAAACAAAAGTTAAAAACTTGAATTTAGTTCATTATTTATTTTTTTCTAGAATGGTGATTTTCCTGATTTGTTAAAGATGTTTTAGCCAATTTTGATTTTAACAATGGAAGTCTTTCCTTTAATGATTTTAATATGGAGCTGATTTTTGGTTATACAATTTTATTCAGCCAAAGAGTCACTTTCTTTAAGAGATCCTAATATATATGGAAAAATAGAAAGCCTTCATCAGTCTTACTTTGGAGAGGAGAAGGGCCCCTATGCTACAGACTTTCCAAAAGAACTCAAACAAATACTGTGCCCTCAACTGAGGAGTAATGCTGCATACATGTAAATCATTTCCTATACGCCACAATGGACATCTGGGGCTTGATGTGAACCACAACAAGTTTTTGCTCTTTTTCTCCTTTTACTTTTATTCTTTTATTTATAATTAAGGTAATAATGTTCTAAAGAGAATTATTAATTTTCACCTTATCAACACCTGGATTAAATGTTGGAATAAAACTGTAAGGGTGTGGTCTTTCTTTTCTATTTAGAGACAGGCCCTCACTATGTTGAACTCAAGCAGTCTTTCTTCCACCTCAGCCTCTCGAGTAGCTGGGACTACTGGTGTGTGCGACCAAGCCCCGCTCATGACCCATTTTTAATTCTCATCCTCCAAAAGAAAAGATTTCTGGACTCATGGTATGATGTGTTATCCTTGAGGGCTAAATCCTGGAGGAGATCTGTCCTGTCGCTGGCAACTTGCTGTGGGTTTTGTCTTTGGCTGGCAAAAGAGCATGCATGGGCTCCTCAGAGGGACTTTATTTGTTCAGGTGATTTCCTTTGAGCTCTCATGGATTAGTCCATCTTTGCAGGAAATGTGACAACACCGGCTTTGATAAAACCAGAGAACTGAGGCAGAAATACTGCCTACTACTGCAGGCACCATCCGGATTCCACAGCTGGAAGTGTGCATTTTACTCGGCAACCAGCACAAACATGGGGACTTGGCTGAGGCCAGTGCCATCGTTTTGGCCCAAGGGGCAATGCTGGGCAACTTCCTCACATCCTTCCTCAAGGTATTCCCGACCAAAAGCAGATGTACAAATAAACACGCATAAAACCCAAAGTAGAAAAATTCAACACCTGGCTTAAGAGTATAATTTTTAGTCATAAAAGAAGTTTCTAGAACTATAAGTCATGTACAAATAAAAACTACTTAGGTATTTTTAAAGAGAAGCATTAATGTTAGCATCCCTCCATATTCTTTGTTCTCCCTGAAGAATCTGTAGCAAGATCCAGGACTTAGGAGAGAAGATATGTGGAGGTCAGTTATTTCCCTACTTGCTTTCTGATGTTTTCTAATGATTTCTTTCTCTTTTATCTTTTATAAATTGTTTCTTCATCTTGTGGCCAAGATTGAGACTGGAGACACTCCATGGACCCCAAATGCCATGTATGTTAAATTATAAATATGTGTTATTAAATAATCGATGGCTAGAAAATACCTAGTTGGAATAGCACAGGAGTGAAACAGAATGGAAGCATTTACATACATTGGCATTGCAGGTCCATGATGGTCAGTGCCAAGTCTCTAGTCCTCTGGAATGAATTCAATTATAATGAAGCATGAAGATTAACCCACATATGAGAGGCATTCTACAACCTTGGATGAAAAAAAAAAATCTCTGGTTAAAATACATAATACATTTGGACTTTTTAGTCAATGCTGTGTGCCATGAAAGTACCCACCTATGTTGCAACCGTGCTTGGAGAAGAGGGGCTTACTGTTAGCAACACAATGCTCCTGGTCGATCCTGTCTGGGTTAAAAGGTGAGAGTTTAGCACCAGGAAAATGACGCAAGCCCATTTCCATCCTAAAATGTTGCTTCTGTGTGTCAAAGCCAGCAGGGCCAACTGATTACTAACTCATGTTGATATTGATCAGACTTACAGAAAATTTGATTACTCTGCAATCTTCAGAAATGATGTTTTAACTCTTTAGGCTGCTGATATTGACACATCAACATAATAGGCAGATGAGAGAATGGATGGATTTTACTTCAGAACTGACAGATTAAAAACAAGCGATTATCCACCAAAGATGCTCTAGGGTGCTTAGGGAGACGATGTAGACTTTCTTCTGTTTGTTGAAAAATCAGACTTTGCTTCACCAACAGGATGGTTTCCATCCCTGCTTACTGACCAATAATGGTAAAGAAAACCACATTCAAAAGAAAGCACCACACTGAGTAGATTCAAAAGAGATTTAATGGGCACTATTTTTCTCTATGCAGAAAAATGTGCTTCAGTTGAAATTTTTCATCTTAGAGAGCTATTTTTAGTTGCATGAGACACAAAGACTATATAATCATCATAAAGATGTCAGCTGGCCCCAGCCTTCCCCAGGCACCTGCTGGAATGGCTCATTTGACTGATGACACAGTATCTGCATATGGAGACCGTCACGCGTCTTCCCCATGTTATAATGAAAGATGAGCTATCAGTGCAGCAGGAAGTATTTCCATCGGTACAAGGCATTGACCCTGGGGAGCGCTAACAGCTGAAGTACAGAGAAGTACGAACTCGTGGGAAATCGGCTCTTGCTTATCTAGGTTCAGCCTCAGTGTTACAGTAAAAGTCCCAGTGTTTGCAGGTGGAATGCCCCCTGGATGCTTTATCCGCCTGTCCCAGGCTGGGAGTTCTCCAGCCCTAGAGGCTTCATGACAGAGTCAGGAAAGGCCACAGATTCTGAAACCACTGACCAACTAAGCTGAAAGTGAGAAGTTGAGGTGGTTGTCAGGGAGCGGGTGATGCTTGTGGAATGTTCTAAAGCTGTCGTCTTGGATGACCCAGCCCTTAGTGCTGAGTACACTGGGCGCCTGTGCCAGGAACTGCATCGTCCACTGGGACTTCAGTGGTCAGGAGTGTGTTGTGAGTTCTGCCTGACAGTGAGCCAGACAGAAGGCAGCCTTCCTTCACAGTGTCCGTGCACCTGAAGGGGCAGATCCAGCTCCAAAGTCCTGGGTTCCTGGAACACGGTGTTTAGAGCAGCCAAGGAGCACAGCTTAGAGGGAAAAGCTCAGGGTTTAGGGACAAAGAGGGATCGTCAACCTCCGCCGGTATCACAGGTGAGGACTTGATGGCATCTCCTAACCTGAGGCTTAGCTACTCATGGGGCCTCTTGGCCACTGCAGGGTTACACGAGTTTCAGGACAGACTCAGGCAGAGCCCTGGAGACCTGGGCCTGGTGGGAACTTGGTGAAAAGTGGCCGAGTGACCCTTTGACATCAAGCCCCATGGATGGCGCTGGTAGGACAGAGTCCTTTCCAGGTGGTGAGGATCATGAGCACAGGGAAGGCAGCTGGGAAAATCCATGGGGAGGAGGCCGGTGTGGTTAAGGTGCAGACACCCCTGGCCCCAGGTGCAGGGGCAAACCTACAGGCCCTTCCCATTATCCTGAGTTCCCTGAATGCTTTGCTCTGTGGCCAGGTGGAGCTGCCTTGCGTGGCGGTGCTGGGCTGCTCCTCTCTGGATGGGCTTCTCCCCGTGCTACTCACGCTGAGCCCCTGAGCCAGGGCAGCCCTTCTCATATACCTGCCGTATTCTGCACCCAAAGGCTGAATTGTTCAGGAAGGGAAGGAAGGGATGGGGAAGGGAGCCAGCACCACAGCACAGTTCCTGTCCCCCCAGGTTCAGCATGTTCCACATAATCACGAGGGACTGAGGAGCTCCATCCTCAGCCTGCTCGTCTACACCTACGGCCAATCCCACAATGCAGCTGCCATCCACCCCATCTCGCCTGCACCCTCAACACCAGCATAGCCAACCACATCAACAAAGTGGACAAGTTTGACTCAGTGAAGACCATCCAGGTGAGGAGTCGGCAGTGACAGCGGCGGCCAGGTGTGCACAGAAGGCAGGTGGATGTCGGGACTTTCAGCGTATCTCTGTGGAGGTGGCGCTGGTGGCGGAGTTGAGGACAGGTAAGGGTTCCCCTTATGAAAAACTGCCTTTCTAGCTTTGGGGCGCCTGTGAAACCGTGGCGTATCACCTTGGGCACATAGGTTATAAAGGTGAAAAGGAAAAGCAAGAAATAAAGACTGACCCCATGTGGGTACTTGTCCAATGTCCAGCTCTGCCTCAGGCCCAAGCTGTGGTTTCCCTGTCCCAAGGGTCAGAGAAAAGGCGGCAGGATGGAGGGGAGGGCGTCACTTCAGCACCTGCCCCTAGATGGCAGCCTGAGACAACAGTTGCGTCGTTATCAATTACACCTTCAGATCTCATTCCAGTGCAATAAAAGGGCCTCACACATACAATGAGGCAATGCTTCTCATTTCTGGTGTGAGGTGGTGTATTCTGTATTTTTTTTCCCATCAGACAATTAAATCATTAGTTTTTAAAGCAGGTATTTTATGTGGAGGGCCAGCCTCCTAGTGTGCAGGAAGAAGGGCCAGGAAGGACATCAGCTCTGGACTCTGCCAACCTCGGTAAATGTGGGTTAGAACCTCACACCCTCTAGGCCTCCATTTCTTTGTAAGTTGGGATAGTGACCTTCACTTACAGCAGTGCTGTGAGGATTTAATGAGGTAATTTCTATAAAATGCCTTCAGCAGTGCATGGCACTTAAGTGGTTGTTAAATTGGGGTCTTTGAGGGCTTTCATGTGGTGGTTCAGCTGGAGGCTTGGAACAGGACGCCCTACTGTCATTTCTTATCAAAGTGTCCCAGGTGAGGTACTTGGCCTCCTGTGTCTCGGTGTCTTCATCCTTCACACGGATGAAAGGCTGTGCATTTCCATCTTGCTGTTGGGTTTAAATGGGTGAACGTGTTCAGCAAAGGGTAGCTGATGGTCTTACTGTGCACCCACACAAGGCTGCAAGGGAAGCTGAAGAGACATTAAAGGCTGCGCCCAACCTCCCCTCTCACAGCAGTGGGTGAAAAGAATTCTTCTGATGGTTTCCCTTAAAATCCTTAGGGAGCGTTGTGATTCCCCCTCTGTTGTATCCCTGTCATCTCCCTTTGTAATTAAAGTTCCAAGTATTATCCCATGAAATTCCTTCCTACTGATCTGCCTGGACTCCAGGGCCTCTGATGGAACTAGGGTCAAGAATCTACCAGCTCCTCACATGAGTCAGGTGAAAGTGAAGTGAAGTGTCGTGAATTTTACTAACACAGCCCTCATGGCCCCTCAGGACTGGCCTCCCAGATGTCAGGAGGAGAAAAAGCAACTTGTTTTACAAGGACCTCCCACATTCTCCTGTATAAAGGGGTCTTGAGAACTTTCCAAGTGAACTTTCAGGACAATAGAAATGGGTTTGGCCACATGTGATTCCAGCGTGAGTGCTGTGTGGTCGCTCCAGGAATCTGGATGGTCATTTAAGTGCTGCTCAGTTCTTCCTTGGGATACTGGAGCCTTTTGAGTTCATCAGAAGTCTTGCTGCCACCTGAGCAGACTGTGGTGGCGCTGATCTGTCCTCTGATCATTCATGAATCTCTCAGACGCCCCGCCACATGGCTGGCTTATGCCAACCATCTTTGTTATTCTCCAGTCCACCTGTGAGAGTGTAATGATTTGAAATTTCAGCTTACTTTAACATCATATCCAGAAATAGGTACAACAGTCACTCTTAAACGAACTGCACATGCAACAGATGAAAAGTAATTCAGACATTTGGAATACGAGGAATTTAGTAGAAAATGGTCTTTCAGGAACTCTTATGAAAGTACCTTTCTGTGATCATCAGAAATCTACTTATATGTCTACAGAACTTCATGGGATAATACTTGGTAACATTATAAGTGTCTCTTAATTGGAAATGAAGCATTTACTGAGTTTCTTGAGTTTGCTATTATAATAAATAATTCTTAGCTCGTCTTGAAAATATGATGATAAAAGCAGAAAAATATACTGGAAGAAATAGAAAAATGTCTGCCAATTCAGTTACTAGATGATAAGTTCTTACTGAAGTGAGTCATCTGTGGGAAAACACCACGACAAAGCACATTTTACCATGGCAAGGCCTTTGAGGAGAACTTGAGTCCTAACATAATCGTCTCTTTCTCAAAGTCTACTCACTGAGGATTTTTAAAAACATTTTTTCCAGGAATTTAACATTGAAAAGATTCTAGGGGAAAGAAGCAAATACTTCAAGCCACATCTCACAGAAAGACCTCTTCTAATGCCTACTTTGTAGGTCTCGATCATTCTGATGAATTCCAATGAATTCTAGGAGCTTTTATGTTTTTCATCTCTCATAATTTCCCAGTGCCCTAAGTATATGCTCAGTGCGCCCCCATGTTTCTGAGGCTTCAGAGGTGAAGTGTGAGGTATTGCAAGCACACTTCAAGCCATGAATGCCCATCCTTGCCAAAAATCACATCCTTTAAATGCAGCAAAAATTACATATGGCAGAGTGACAATTCAGTCTGTAATACAGGACCACAGCTGGAGGAGCTGCAGGAAGCACTGCAGGTGACAGCGTGAAGTTGGTGACTGTGTTCTGCCAATTTCCTCTAACAAGTGGATTGCTTTCTTGAGCTTTTTTTTTTTTCTTAAATAATAGTCTTAACATTTTTTGAAATAGTCTTATTTTTATTTGAAAAAGTCTTTAGGAATAGGACATCTTCTCACTTTTGAGATAGATAATAGGTATTTAATTCAAGATAACAGGTATTTTGTCTGAGGATACATCCCCCACGTCCCTTCCCAGGAGTGCTTGGGTTCCTGACATTTGATAAAATGAAGAAAATAAATGTGACCGCACAGTTATTCACCATGGAGCTCCCATGTTCCTCTGTCTGAATAATACTGTGGAATTCTTGAAAGCAGCTTGTGTGTTTTCATCTTGCCTGGGGAAGCCCAGGAATTCCACCTGGCCCACACCTGCAGAAGTTAGGGTAGGCTGTGAGGCACCCCACCTTGCTTTTGGTGCAGTTTCTGTTCCATTGCTGGTGGAGGGAGCGGAGCAGAGGTGCAGGCACAATGAAGCGTGGGCGTGTTCTGTGGGTTGCTACTAAGCTCATCTTATTCTGACTTTTGGATTTCATGCCATTCCGCGGAGCTCCCTGCCATGCTGTTGGCCTGGAAGCCCCCTGTCTGTTCCATAGTGACGTTCTGAAGAGCCAGTCTGTAAAATAATCAACAACTTGTTTAGCTTTTTGGATAGACTCCACACCTCCTCTCTCTCTGCAAAGAAAAATCTTGAATATTGATGGATGCCAATTAGGGGAAGTATTGAAAGTAGTGAAATATAATTAAAAACAACGTATATTTTTCATGTTATGGAAACTATTGAAAGAACTAACATTAATGAAAATCAACATTTTATTGAATATTTTCTACATCTCCCCAGTGTAACTAATGTGTGTCAATCACCCCCTACCAAGAGCCTTAATGCCGTGGAAAGCCGGCTTTCTGGAGTCCGCTGGATCCATATGAAGTGTGATTCCCAGTTTCCTCTGTTACTTGCTGCATCCAAGCTGGGGGAGCAGGAGACGCCCAGCTCTGGTTCCTTTTATTTTATGTCAGTGCCGCCTGCCTGCCCACTCAGTTCACCCACCTCCATTTCCCTCTGCGTAGAGGCAACAGCATTTCGAGATGTACAGATGTCAGGGTAGCTGCAAGTCAGGTTTTTATGAGATGCCTGTGATCTCATTGATACAGACAGAAGACAGGGAAATACCGGGTAGAAGAGGGTGGTTCCTTAGCGAAGGCTCCACCCTCAAACCGGGACACCTGTGGCCCTAAGTGAGAACAGACATTCCTGTTTTTGTGCCCAAAAAGTTGCCTTTTGGCCCACCACACCCCCTATCCTATACCCATATAGACTCTGTACCCCAGGCTCCGGAAGCAAATGAGAAGAGGAGCCAAGCAGCTGAACAGCAGAATTGTGCAGCAGAGGAGGAGGAGCATCTGAACACCGAGAGGAGCTCGGCTGGGACAATCAGAGTACTTCAGCTGCTGGATGACCAAACTCTAGGAGAAGATCCCGCTCTACCTTCCAGCAACCCACCCATCCTGCTGAGAGTCACCTCCACCACTCAGTAAAGCCCCTGCATTCACCACTCTTCCAGTTCCTGTGTGACCTGATTCTTCCAGGATGCTGGACAAGAGCTTGGGATACAGAAAGCTGTCACACTTGTCCTGTGCCCTTGCAGAAAAGCAGAGGGGGCACATAGCTGGTTAACACATAAGCCATCTGCAAGGCAAAGCTAAAAGAGCATTGTAACACTGGGGTTGCAGGCACCCACCCCAGATGCTACTGTGGGGCCAGAGCCCAAAGTGCTCACCCAGCTCCTGCACCTTCCTGTCTGTGTGTCCCCCTCCTATAAGGGGTTTGAGCTCAGGGCAGTGGAACAGAGAGCTGCACCTCTGTTGCATGACCTGTGAAAGGAACCAGGGAACGCTCCTGTCTCATCATCACTGATTATTGAAGCATTTCAGAGTGTGATAACACCATTCAGAGAAGCCCCAGAGAGACAGAGAGAGAGGAAAAAAGATAAATTTCTCACAAGCAACTGACTTATAACCAAGACATCTTGGTTTCTCCTAGTTTTTGATGATTATGAAAAAAGGCTGCTATAAACATTTGCATGCCAGTTTTGTGTGGTCATAAATTTTAAAATCCGTTGGGGAAAACCAACAGGAGCACTATTGCCGGGTTGCATGATAAGGTTGTGTTTAGCTTTGCAGGAAAGTACTAAATAGTCTTCCAAAGTGGCTGCGTGACTTTGCATTCCCACCAGCAATGAATGAGAGTTTCTGTTGCTCCACATCCTTGTCAGCACTTGGTATTGTCAACGTTTTGTAACTTAATCATCCTAATGGGTGCATAGTGGTGTGTCGTTGTTACCTTTTAAAATTATCATTTAGCAGAAGAGTAATTGGCTTAGAACAATTTTAGGTGTATTCTAAGTTATATTCTGAGCTATATTCTCGCCAGCCATGGAAGAACTTTTGTTTTTGTATCACTCTATAGCTATTGCTGATGTGTTCATGCCTCACACTCCTTCTCCTGCTGTTACGTGAACCCTCCTGTGGTGGGCGTACGCAGTGCTGTCTATCACCTCTGCAGGAACCTCCTTCATAACGAATCTCTTCTTCAGGCTGGAGTGTTTGGGGTTCCTGCCAAAACCTTTTGGGGACACTTGTCACAGTTATAATTTCTATATAACTTTAAAATTTTCTTTTTATCTTTCCTTTTACCATAAAAATTGCAATTAAAGACCAATACTTTTGACCTTCACCAAGCAATTTAATCTCTCTAAGAGGAACCTGATGTCAAATGACATTAATTGCGGTTTAATTTCTACGGTTATTTCTGAAAACAGTTGAAGATTGGCTAGTTTTCACCAGGAAGCTGGCTTTAGTCTTAGATTTAAACTCTTTGAAAGTGATTCCCAGTGCTATTCAGGGTTCTTTCTCAAGGCTAGACTCATCACCATCTAATGTTGATTTTACAGGAAGGACATAGACAGAATTCTTGTACATTGCACAGCATGTGGCCTTCCCCATAGCTCCAGGGACATGTGGCTTTGGTGAAACTGGGGTTCTGTCACCTCTGAATGATGTGGACTCAGTGAATTCTAAGGCGCTCAGGGGCACTGGGTCAGGCTTCACTGCACAGAAGAGCCACAGTCTCCAGGCTCATGGCTTTCTCTTCAGAAGTCCCTACTCTGAGCATATTTCATTTCTGTGCTGCTGCTTCTTGTAACTTACATGAGGCATCTTAACTTCTTCATGTTTGTAGGGATTTTTCCCTAAGCCTGTTCAAGTAGGTTTTCACTAGAATTGGCATGCATATTGGAGTAAAAAAGAACATTTAATAAATGTGTGTGTTTGTGTGGGGCCGAGGTCTAAAGGAATTGAAAGGAGATTATAAACAGGAATGGATGTGAGGGGGTCCCTGCCTGGGAGAAATCTCTGTCCCTAGAGAGGGTTCATTCATGTTCATGTAGTCTGGGATGAACCAGGGGTCTGGTCCCATTGGCTCACAGGTGACACTAACAGAAAAGAAGCAAATGGAGGAAATGGTCAGATAAGTAGGTGACGTGAAAGGTGGGACCCGGTCACCCTCATGAGTGCTATGGACAGTTCCCTGGGACCACGACCCACTGCGCAGATCCATGGGTCTGACTCTTGGACTTTGCCAGGATCAACTGCCCAGAATGCCAGAGTTTTAGCCAAGGGTGTCCTTACTTCCTTATTTATTAGCAAAAGAATGAGAATCATGGGAGTCGAAGCTTATTTTGCTGAACGTTCCCACTGGAGTGTCTGGTGGAATTAGTGGGTCAAGCCATCAAAGTCTCATCAGGGGTATCCATGTCTCCAACTGGCCACCTAAGGGGATACATTAGCATACAATTGAATATCAAAGAAAATTTTATCTTAAAATATATTGGAAAATTTACCTTAAAATCTATACTTAGCTAATCATTTTGTGTGAATACTTTCTTAATGCACACTAAGGTTGCAGGCTTCATAATGTTTGGATTTACAAATATCCTTAGGATACTTGAAAATGCTTTTCTGCCTTTCAGAATAAATCAGAAACATATCTTCAACACTGTCACACCACTTCCTGTACCGATTTTGCCCCATGGCCATCAACTTTCTTTAGCCCCGGGGTGTCTTTTATACTTCTGTATTTGTGTGTGTGTCTGCATGGATTTTTAGAGTATCTTTATTGCTTTTACCTGAATTCAGCATTTCTGCCTCAGAAGGTGGCTATGCGTTACATAACAGCAGGTAACAGGTACCACTAGCAGATGTGGTGAACTGCATCTGACGCAAAGCAGTTGTTCTCCATTTGGGGGGCTTATGGTTTAATCTCACAGCTCCAGTAGTAACTTTCTGCATAAGTAGAGTATTCCAAAGGCAACCTTAAATCAACTCATGTGCAAACCCTTTGTCGTTCTTGTTAAAATGATTGCATTGGTTCTGTCCAGCACATCTATTCATCTATGGTGTATTTGCTGATTTCTCTGGACACAACATAGTCAATATTTGATTACCAATCAGTAGATTATCTGTGTCAGACACCAGGAAAACATTCTGAGTCCCCTGCTTCTCTGATCAGTGGGTGTGAAACGGGAGAAATAGAGTAATATTCAGTTTGACCTGAGAAATGCACAGACCGCAATGTCAAATATTGGATAATGCATTGTTATGTTAGATACAATATTTGCAGACAAGGCACCATTTTGGAATTTATTTCTGCTGTGCGTCTCCATTGAGGACATGAATAATAATAGATTTATATTTGATTTAAAAAATTTTTGTAACTCAATAAATACTGAACTAAAGCATTCAGATTATCTGCTTTGAAAAGATAAGACCAAAGAAAATATATTGTTCTAATTCTAATTCTCTTCCTTTTAGATACTGAAAAACAAGGAAGGTGAGGCATTTTCCTAGGCTAATTGCCTCTCTGCAATGTCGAAGTATTGGCAGTAATTTCTAAAATGGCGATATTTTGTACTCTTTTTAAGTGAATTTAATATTAAAATGAATTACACATTTCTCTGAGCAGATGGAACAATGTTTTATTCAATTTTACCATAGTTTATTTTCAGAAATTTGGTATAAAAACATCAGGAATAAAAACCTGCTCTCTTCTGAAAATATGGTTCATGTAGAAAAGTGGTTTAGAGATTAATAAAAACCTAACTGATACCAATTGTACAATTGCTAGTAAATGTCATTTCATATAGTCTTTTCTAAAGATCATATTAGCTCATCCACTAAAAAAATCAAGGTTATTACTCATTAGAAGAGCTGATATCAGATCTAGTTCATATAAACCTATTGTACTATGTTGACAAGATAAAGTTAGCTAGTTAAGAAAACTTTCACACCAGAAAAAAGTAGTATAAATTCTTTACACAATGCTAGTGGCAGAAAATCATTCTATTTATTAAACTAAAATGTAGGTCAGGCAAAAATTGTATTCCACCTCTTATTTAATTAGTAATTAGAGGCCAGCAGTTCAAATGTGCTCCCTTTCTTTTTCAACTGTTTGGCAATTTAATGCGAAGTAATGTGAAACACTTAAAATGGCTCAACGTTAGATGAAGAGTCACAAGGTAGAAGAGAGATCTGAATTCTGGAAAATCCAAACTATCCTTCTAACCTGTTGCTAAGAAGATCACATTGCTGGCTTTCTTCTCTGTAAAAGTAGATAGCTCAACTTCCTGTAAGAATTTGCTAGTGCCTTGTTTAAGATGATGGTTTATCATTTAACCTGGATGTTACTGGTTCCGATTAGAAGCAGAGGATTAAGATGTACTTTAAAGAAAATTGATTTTATAATTCTCTTTGAATTCAGAATAGAAAATGAACAATGAACCCATCAGCACTCTCCATCGTAGTGCCAGAAGAGCTGCAGGAGGTATTTAGAATTTAGGTTAATCCAGTCTTCAACCTTCCAGAATATGATGCCACTCTAATTTTACATCTTCCCAAAACAAACAGGCGAGCAAACAAACAAACAATTTCCAAACCCACTGCAATGTTTTACATTAGAGACGTCAGCGTGATGCCTATGGAAATTGGAACGTGTCACTGTTTTTCTTCAGACAAGTCCATGGGTACAGAAAAATCAGACACAGGCTGGTGGCAGCTGGCATAGATACGGTGCAGGGCTATATGAGAGTCACCTAGAACATTGCCTGATTTTTATTTTTTAAAGTCAATTTCAAACTGTTTCACAAATTTACAGAAGAGCTCACCCTTAGTTTTGCTCTCCCAATACGGCGACTGTTGACCAACATCAAACTTGAACTTAGGCACTTTTAAAGGCAATATACTAAGCTTCGATCTGAGCATCTACTCTGATATAGAGCTGAAACTCTATATCACCTACAGCTGAAACTCTATATCACCTACGAAAATGTGTAAATTCAGTCCAATATGGAATTCTTTGAGATGTGTGACAACACCTTTGTGTTAAACCACTTGATGTGACTTCTGAAGATATCATGAAATGCTAAAGGCCTCATTCTGTGTTAAATTTCTGTTGCCTATTTTGTGATGCAACTATTTGGAATTGTTTCAGTGTGTCACTGAGTACTCTCTAAAGCCAGATTCAACCCTTGATAAATGTGTGGGAAGCTACTGACCTCACTTCTCTCAAAAATTATTTGAAAAATTCAGTCTATTAACCCTAAAAAATCTTTTATTGAATGAGAGAGCTTTGCCTTTGTCCTCTATTTAAATGGAGAAATAGAATTTTGTTGCCTGGTTTGAATGCTGGGTTTTCCTCACTGGTTCACTGGGCATAACAGTTTCTTGGTTTTGACAATCTTGTTTTTATAGTTATTCAATATCTTGTTGTCAGACGTGAGAAATATAAATTTTCAATGGTCATCACTTTTATCTCTTCCGTCCATCAATTCACTGGTCAATGCTCCCTGACAACTGTCCAGGTCTATATCTTAGATTGTTGCTCAATGACATCTGACAGAAACACTGTTTCCAGAAATTAGCTTAAGACACAAATAGTCACAACCCAGGCAGGGAGCTCATTACCTGCCACGTAAGATCAATTATGGAAGTCAGAGAAGGGGTGGGTGGGGTTACCTAACCAACTAGTGGAAATCGGCTCACACCTGCTTCAAACCTCCACTAGGAGGAAAGCAAACATGTTTGTAAGAGAAAATTAGCTGTTATTACAGAAGTGAAAACGTTCGTTCTCCACTGTTGTTAGTGCATTGCCAGTTTCTAGATCCCAAACCCATTCATCTTAAAAAACAAATTCATGGGGAACAGTGCAGCAGTTCTTCCTTTTGCACCCCCTGCATCTCTATCTGGTCAATATTTTGGGAAGAAAAATAAGAAAATGCTAATGTTTTTGTTCATCTCATTTAATTGTAGGTGAGCTTTGAAATCAATTCTACCATTTAAGAAAGAATTTAATAGCATTTTACTTTGAATAGCTTCAAAGTCCTCTGTCTCCCCAGATGTGCTAAGGCGTGATTACTACCTGAAGATCCAGGTTAACATTTGAGAAGGGCAGTCATCGGAGCCAGACTGCACACAGTCTCCTGGGCAAACCCTGGAAAGTGCTCTGTGTGATCTTCGGATGCTAAGGCCCTTGAGGGGAGGCCCTCATGGCACCAACTGAATGGGAGCACCCAGCTTCATGATCATTCTGTGATGTCCACGGCAATAGGAAGTGTGTGACAGGGAAAGCGGGCCAGGTGTTCCATTTACAAGGAGTTGGTGTCAGATTGAAATGGTTTGCATCTGCATCACCACCAAATCTCGTGTGAAATTGTCATCCTCAGTGTTGGATGTGGGGACCAGTGGAAGGTGACTGGATCATGGCGGGGTGGGGGATTCTTCATGAATGGGTTAGCACCATCCCCTTGGTGCTGTTCTCGTGATAGGGCTCTCAGGAGATCTGGTAGTTTAAAAGTGTGTGGCTCCCTGCTGTCTCTCTTGCTCCTGCTCTGGCCTATTTCCCCTTCCCCTTCCACCATGATTATACATTTCCTGAGGCCTCCCCGGAAGCAGAAGCCGCTATGCTTCCTGTACAGCCTGCAGAAACGTGAGCCAATTAAACCTCTTTTCTTTATAAATTACCAGTCTCAGGCAATGCAAAAATGGAAAAATACGCAGATTCTCTTGAGGAATGATGTACTGAGTTGGATTATATTACCCTCTCTCCAGCACACTGAATTCCATTCTTATTTTGCATAAACTTGTTTTGTTTTGAATGAACTGCCGCTATCAATTGACACACACATAACACAAATATGTCCAACTAAGGAAAATCACTCCATTGAGTGAGAGCCTTATTTCAATATTCATAATCCCTTTTAAAATATATATACACTCATATATATATGTGTGTGTACAAAGGCCCTCTTGAAATGAAGGCAAAAAGAAAAGAAAACTTTCGAACACACAGTTATATAAGCTAACCCAGCAAGCATATTACAGTGATTAAATTGTATTTTGAACTCCAAGTAATAAAATATTGACATTTTGAAGAAATTGAATAACAGCTTACATTTTTTTCTGTCAGGTTAGAGGTGAATTGGATGAAGAAGTGTGTCCTGATACAATTTACTTTTTGGCAACTTCTTTTTTGAAACTTCCTTTGCAATTCTAGTGATCTATATTCTGAAATGATGGTTTCATATGATGCTTTTATATGTAAATTATTTTTATATAACCTGCTTCATTTTTTCCTAAATAAAATAAAAAGTAAAACATAAGTTAAAATTTCTGTCTGTACCTATTTGAACTACATAATGTAATTTTCCATTTAAATTTTCTCCTGTAGCCCAGCTTTTTCAGGATAGCACAAATGGTTGCATGTACTCGCTGCATCACTGTAAAAGTCAAATATAAGAGGAAATCATTTTTAAGACAAAAGGTGGACCAGTTTTATTTTTCTGGAATATACTTGATTTAGTATTTTCTATAGGAGACATAAAAACAAAATCTAAAATTGCTTTTCTCTCATTAATTGGTTTCGCATAAACTTCCTTGTGGAAACATGAAGCTCTCACTGTACCCCTGAAATCATAGTCAGAACCAGGAAATGATAACATAATTCTGGGCATTGCAGAGCTCTTAAGTTTTCTGCGAAGTAGAGCTGTGGACTAATGCGACAGCCATGTCTCTGGGAAGGGGGAGAACTGGACAGGGGAGAGAATTGGAAAAGGTTGTCAGAATGCAAAAGGCAGAGCTTCTCCTTGTTCCTCGCCCAGCGGAGAGAGATGGGTAATGAACGGAAAGGATTCAGATAAGCTCGAATGTCATTTTTTTTCTTTAGCTTGTTCAATGCATGCAGATTTCTAGTTATTCTGTTTTTCTTTCTTAAACATGCAGTACCTACTTCTAGATTTTTTTTTCAACAAACCAGTAGTTTTGTCTTTCTCAATTTTGGTGATGGCTCAAAGGCTTTCCAGATAGAAACATGGGTGTGTCCTCAGATACAGGCGCCGGAGCCTGTATCTGAGTTCTCAAAGCAACATTTGGGTTTTCTGTACAAGTTTTCTCCTAAAAAGTTTAAAACAGTAAGTTGATCTACTAAAATGATAAAAAAAATAGGTTGAGAGATTTTAGGCCTGTTTTATACAAGCAAACAAGGAGATTTGGGAACATTGTCATGTTTAACTCTTATTGGTTAACATTTTGAGATATTTCTATAGGTGTCACAAATTTTGCCTTGATCAAAATGTTTTAAATTATAAGAGATGCTATAAATTGTGAAAATTTCTATAATTTAAAAAATCTCAATTCATTAAGTATAAGATATTTTGTACTTCACACTATTAATTAAACAAGTCAAAAAGCCCAAGGCCATCCATTGGAATTTAAACATCTTAACCTTTTCCATTTTGGTGTGTTGAGTCAAGCTACAGAAAACACAACTTTATTCTTCTTATCCAACATTTCAAATATCATCAACTCCTAGTAGAAAACTGCTAAGCAAATCAGTCTGCCAGTTCTAAAAATATGTCAAAACAGATACTTGCAATTTCCCATTATATAAGCAGCAATTTTTGTAATTTTAAAGAGATTGTAGACTTCTTCCTTCCCTCCCTTCCTTCCTCCCTTCCTTCCCTCCCTCCCTTCCTCCTTTCCTTCCCTCCCTCTTTCCCTTCCTTCCCTCCCTCCCTCCCTTTCTTCCTTCCTTCTTTTCTCCCTCCCTCCCTTCCTGTCTCCCCCCTTCCTTCCCCACTTCCTCCCTTCCCTCCCTCCTTTCCTTTCCTTCCTTCCTTCCTTCCTTCCTTCCTTCTTTCATTTGCAGTTTATTGTTTATAGAACGTAGGGGTGTTACATGTTGATGTAGCCCCTTCAGGGTTTTGGCCAGTGGGACGGGAGGGTGACAAGGTGGAGGAAGCTGACCCTGGCAGGTGGTGAAGGAAATAGGGAGGGGTTCTAAGCTGGGTAGTGGGCACTGATGGAAACAAGATATACATCTATGGTTTCTCAGAGCTCAGGGCTCCCAGATATCATGTAGTTCATTCTACTGCTCACCATCCACACGGCTGTTCAGAGATGATCACCTCCTTAACGCTCGCAGTCCTTCACAGCCCTCACTCTTGCCCCCAATCTTTGCTGACCTCCTCCCCTCTACTCCTTTCTTGCCCAGCCCCCTCACCTTTGTATTCCTGGCATTGAAATGAATGAATGGCTTTGTAGTAAGTCAGTGCAGTCTAAGAGCTGTCTATGGGTATCAGACTGGGAATGAAAACTGAGATTGCATCACCCTCATAAGGCTCTCCTGACCTGTTGAGGTCAAAAGATGCAATCTAAATTAGACCTTGGGCTCTCTGGGTGCCTCCTCCCAGAAACCTTCCAGGTAAAATAATTCCCTTCTGTTTTTTTTTTTTTATTTGCTCTTTTACTCAACCCCCAGAAGAGCAGCACTAATGGCGCTGTGGATGCCAATATACTTGTTGGCAAGGCTGGAGCAGGAAATTTGACTTGAGAGGATGGGAGGAGCAGAGAAGATTCACCTGAGCCATTCAGGACTAGTGAGGCCTGTGCCTGAGCACCATCAAGTCAGGACATGTGGACAGCCATGGGACCATCATGGTCCACTCTGATTAGCCCACAAACCTGAACCTGAGCCTCCTTCTTTGGAGGCTCCAATCGTGGACAGCAGCTCCTCTAGAGTGGTCCAGAGTGTGTGTGTCTTTTCCTACATCTTCTCCAGCTGCGATAGCACAATATGGAACCAACCATGCCAACTCTGCCAGAGACCAAGACTGTAGTGAGGAGATGTTTTCCAAGGTCCTCCTCCCACATCTGTCTTAAGGGCAGCTCCAGTGCAAAAGCTACTGCCTGATGGACAAGTCTGTATGACACATAGGCTGCAGGGAGGGTAATCTGAGCTGTGATGGACATTTCATAGTAGCCCCTCGTGCCCAATCTTCCTTAGTGAAATTTGAACTCCATGACCTTGGATAAGAAATTAAACAGGACTCTTAAAATTTTATCCGGAATGCATCCTTACTATTGTAGATATGGTCAGACATAAGAGAGGGCTGTGAAACATCGGAGCTATGTCCTGGGGTGACCAGATATCCATCTGAAATACAGGTGTTACTTTTTGAATAAACTCCAGGGTCCAACATATAGACTTTCTGGTAATTGTATTATAGATCCTGATGAAGGGCATCCAGAGATGTCACTCACAGGTTTTGAATGAGAACTGTAAATTCAGTGAGGAGTGGCATGCTTATAAAGAAAGGAGAGTCTGGGATGAGTATGATTCCAGTGGACATGATTAGTTTTGACTTCTAATAGTACGGGGAACAAAAGAAAAGGAACAAAGAAAACTCAAGCAAATCCTTAGCCAACAGAGATTTAATAAAACTCAAAAATTGAGAATGCTGATTTTTATAAAATTAATATATTCCTAAATTTTGAGGTTGATATAAAAGTGGCTAAAGGAAAGCTCAGGAGACATGATTTATTTAGGTGTACAATATTTTCCAGATTTGAAAGCCTTCTGTTAACTCCCTCACAAGAGACAAGAGATGCAATCCATACAGAAGGTGATGGGCAAGAGCAGCCATTTATTTTACAAAGGTCTACAAGAGGGAAGCAGTGTCTAATTCAACCGCCAGCTCCTAGAGTATAAAGGTTAACAGTTAGAGTGACTGAGTGTATCAATTCCTTCTCTAATGGCCGGAGAGAAGGGACAGGTTTCAGGGTAGCCAAATCTGCTGAGAGCACAGTGCTGTTTCTGCCAGAGGGGACCAAGGGAAAGACTGGAAAGCTCCCTGGAACCCAGCTGCACAGGATTACACTGCAAAATAATCATGCACGTGTTGATGCACTTAAGAGGCGTCCTCTAAACTGGGGCCAGGCTGAGGCACTTTACATCCATTCAGTCCCCCAGGAAAAGCTCTGGACCTCAATGCGGACAGCATAGGTTAGCACCTGGGAAATGTGCATCAGTGGTTGGACACAGGAAGAGAAATTGAAGTTGTTTTAAGGAAAGAATAATATAGAAAAAAAGGTCAAATGCTTGGAGCAAGACCAGCCCTCATCAATCGTGAGGTCCTGTGTGGTTCTGCTTCTGAGTGGTTTTTTGACCTGAATAAATTTGGGGAAATTTGAAAACCAACTCATGCCAGCCAAGTGCCTGGAGCAGTGCAAATGGAGGCACACATGCAAGTCTCAACGTGAACTGAAAAAATAATCTTACGTCTGGTTCTGCCACCTTAACCATGTTGAGAGATGCAGAAACGCTCACTGCGTCTAGCTTGGAGTATGCCGAGAAATGGCAGAGAGAGTCAGTTTAACTCCACAAACTTTTAGTGATTCAGGGGATGCAGTGTTGACACAAGGAAGTAAAAGATTCCAATTAACTGCCCGCAAGAACTTCACAATACAGTTAGAAAAACAGAGACCCTAGGAATTTCCTGTTACTCCATGGGCAGGATGACAGCACCAGTGTGGACCTCCTGTGCCATGCGAAACCTGGAGGAGGAGTGAGTGGGTAACTAGGAGCTCGCAGTGTAATTTCTTAAGCTATTTGATCTTTGAGGGGAACTCAGCTCTTCGAGATCATTTATATTTTGATATTTTGCGGAGATAATGATCAGACATTCTGAAAAATTCTTCTTCAAACTTTTGGTATATTCAGATTTTTCTTTTCAAAATTATTTAACTTAATCACCATATAAATATTTGGGAAGGAAAAAAGCCAATTGCACTAAATATAGGAGTAATGTATTGAATTTGTCCATTGGTTTTTAAATATTTTGAAGTGCATCCTTGCTTCTTGAGAAATGTAACCTCAAAATAATCAAAATAACCTGACAAATTGTAAAAGGGAGATACAGTTGCCCACTCATATGAATGAAGATAGTTAGATTCAGTGGGTGCGCACAAGACAGACTGCCTGGGTTCAGACTCTGCCTCCTCCACTTACAGTGACCTTGGGATGTTAATTAATCTCTACATGCCTCAGTTTTCCATCTGTAAAATGTGGACAATAATAATATGCATCTTACAGGGGCATATTGATGATTCATTGAATTAATAAGTCAAAAACACTTAGAAAAATTCCTGGCTAGATTAGAGTGTAAGTCCAAAAAATGTAAGTCATTATTATTATTATTATTAGATTGAGTATAAATGTAAATGATATTGCAAGAAATGACATTTTATCCAAAGTTGCTTGTGGAAGCAGGGATGTTGTATAATTAAGAGGGGCAAAGCATGCGTTTGAGGAGTGGAAGACTGTGTTAAAACCAAGCAAAGACACGTCCATAACAGGAAAGGAGTCATAACTTTTGGGCTGTCATCTTTGGAGACTGTAAGGGTTTAACAATATCATAAACAAGGTACAGTTTTCCACTGCAGAAGTGCCAATAGGAAGGAAGCCATTCATATGCTTCATTGTTGGGTTCTGTGGAAGATTAGGTGTTTGAGCAAAGACTTTTCCTTTCTTTATATCGTGATGGAAGGACTTGCTCAAACACATAGTGAAACTCTTAGGAAGAAGCTTCTCGCCCACTAAAATAATACTTTCCTTATTAGTAGGTAATCTTCAAAAAAGAGTGTGAGATACCTTCATTCAATGACAAATGATGGATAATACAGAATTGCTGTGTTCAGTAAGCCAAGGTTCCTAATTACCGTGGCCTCTGTCGCACCTGAGATAACCAGAGAAAGACGTGTTTAAAGCCAGCTTACTTCTAGGTTTTTTGTTCCAATTTTTTTTTTCTTTGCAAAAGAAACAATGATGGAAATTGAGTTTGGTGGCTTTCAGGTAAACAACCTTCATCTTCATCGATTTTTATGTTTATTTATTTATGATGACTTTTGAGAGGGAAAGGCAGACAGCACTGGGTATCTGGGCCATGCATGGAAGGGTATGGCTGAGGAAGCCAGAAAGGAGAGCGGACATGCTGGTGGGTCTGTTTCCCACACAACCCTAGGAGAGAGAGCCCAGGTGATGTGAGGTTTCAGGGTCTAGCTCTTGAAAGAACTCCTTTCCATGAGAAAGCTATTAATCTCTGGAGAAATTAAAGCAGTTTTCCTGCTTCAGTGAGAACTGACATGAGTACAGGAGAATGCTATCCCCACTTCTGTGTGGAACCCAGAGCCCCCTGTCTTCCGAGACTTTGTTGTCTTGGGAACCTGGAACAGCCATTTTGGTGAGACCACTGGCCTTTTCACAGGGGTGGGTTGAGGGGTAGCAACTACAGGCAGGTGCAGGTGCGGCAGTTACAGAGCTGGAGGGAAGCAGAGCCAGGTGAGGAGAGCAGGGCCCTGAGTGTGAACGTGAGTCCGGATCCTGCCTGTGGATTCGGGAGGCACATGGCGCAGGGCTGTGGCACACACAGGAGCGCCTGTGGGGCAGGTGGGCTGTGACCAGGTGAGCCTGCTGGTGCCTTCAGCTGCATGAGCACTTCTGCTCCAACCCACCCACTTCCTGCCACTCTCCCAGGGGGAGCCAGGTGAGAGAACATTGGCATGTATACTGGATACGAAGGGTGGATGTGCGTGAGTGAACTCTGGATTCATGGGAGAACAGCATCACATAACCATGCGCAGTTTGCAGACAAATGTGGAATGATTTGTCCTTGAGCACAGTAATACAATCACTGCATGTGTAGGGAGTGGTTCTGAAAACCTTCCATAAAAGGAGATCACATGGGAAATGACTGGATTAGTGAGGACCAGCATGATAGACTTTTTAACGAATGTTAATAAGGCTGAGAAATGCCTATGCTGAGGTGTGACTGGCATCCATTAAGAAATGTCCAGGTTCAGTGCATTTCTTTTTTTGTCTCCTCATCATTTCTTCCTGTCTTCACATAATGAAAGGCATTTATCAAATCGGGTCAACTGATGGCATCCAAACGCCTCACTCCTGGGGAGGGACTGGCACCTACCTGGATAAACAGAATTTTGCAAAAGTCAAACCTTTCACAGCAGCCAAATCTCAATATGGATCTATTCTTGGTAAAGGTAATCTCATAGAAAGATACTTTTCTGAAAATTCAGTCATTCGTCATATGCATGTGAAAAGTAAGACTTTGCAAAGCTTAAACAAATGTGTTAATTACTAGATTCCCTACTCTTCGCTCAGTAGGCTTAAACGCATTTCCTAATTACTAGCTATGTTACTCTTGGCTGAGTATCCTCATGTGTGCGGCACTAGTTGAGTGATGTTGTGGAGAAGATCTAAGTCTGCTGTGTACCACTCTGAAGTAACAATCAAGGAGCATCACGAGGGAGCCCCATGGGGTAGAAATAATTGGCTGCTTTCCTGAAAAGGTAGGAATTGAGCAAATCCTGAAGGGCAGATGTTGACAATTGGTAGTTACACTTTTCATGCAAAGGAAAGAGTATTAATGGATGAAAGGAAGTGAGATTGCGTGTGGCGTGTTGCAGTGCTTGGTAGTAAAGAGACGAGTTTGACAGGAACGGAGCATTTCTGTGGAGAGAGGTGTGAAGAAAAGAGAGAAGTTAGACCTGGGAGAAACTCATGATGGAGGGTTTTGTCTACCTTTGTCACAAAACAAAAAGAAACAAAAACAACTCTCACTCCTGCAGACAAGTGGCTTTAACTTAATTTTTGTTTTATGTTGTAGAGCTTCCTTCTTTCTGAAATAAAAACATTTATGTGGAAGAGAAAATGCAGAACATATAAGGCAGAGCTTAGATGGCCACGGGGTGAGAGGAATATACTTTTTCCGCACCATTACCTGTGGGCCAGGGGCTGCCATCACCAACCTAAACGTCCAATCAAATTGCTGCTTCTGGAAGAATCAGCACCCTGGAAGCCATCCCTGGGAAGTGATAATCCATTCATAGATCCAGGGGCAATGTCTACAGCACAACGAGGTGGAAAATGTTTCGTAATTGCTGAGCGAGAGAAAGATGATCGGTGCACTGAGAGAACGAAAGCTCCCTCGGGTGGGAGACTGCGTCTTCTTGTTATAGATGGGCCCTCTGTTGTCTGCATCAGCAAGTGTCAAATTGCAAAGCCTGCAGATCGGGATATTGAGGCGAGTGTTCAGTGCTTAGAAAATAGCCAACCATCCTTTTTATCTTAAAACTCATCACTGTTACCTTTACAGGTTAGTCAGGTTATTTCATTTCAGGAACTATATGGTTTGCCAGTACAGTAAAATTAAAATGAGACCCCGGAACAACAAATCATATTGTTATGCTGTGTAAGAATTTGGGGAGCTTTTGAAGGTCATCCTTTGTGAGAAACTATCAAAGTCATTTGGAAATAGCAATGAGATATTACCCAACTCAGGTGGAGAGAGAATTTTGCTCACCTTGGCAAGTTTAATTCTGCCAACAAAAATCAAAGCTTAGATGATTGGAAACAACAGAGAGGAAGGGATTGAGGGAAAAATCTAGGGCATGTCTGAATCGTCTGAATCCTGCATTCACCTTATCAGATCTGGACATTCACGTCTACAAAATTTTGACAGTCTAAAGCGGAAAACCAAGTTAATATGTCTAACTCTCAAATGGATGCATTAGAAAGAAGATTGCCAACTTTTGTCTCTTTGGGAGAATATAATTGTATCCACTAGATTACATTGGGTTTACCTTTTTGTGATAAGATGGGTTTTGAGGAGGAAAACTCTTTCCCATAGAAAAGCTGGTCTACATTGATTTTTGTTGTTGTTGTTGTTATCGTTGAGAAAGAGTTTCACTCTTGTTTCCCAGGCTGGAGTGCAATGGCACGATCTTGGCTCACTTCAATCTCCAATGCACCTCCTGGGTTCAAGTGATTCTCCTGCCTCCCAAGTAGTTGGAATTACAGGCACCCACCACCATGCCTGGCTAATTTTTTGTATTTTTAGTAGAGACGGAGTTTCACCACATTGATCAGGCTGGTCTTGAACTGGTCTCAGGCAATCCACCCACCTTGGCCTCCTAAAGTGCTGGGATTACAGGTGTGAGCCACTGTGCCTGGCCTACATTGCTTTTATATCACCTCCAAAGTACTGCTGCTAGCATGTGCTAGATCCAAGCTTTTCATATTCCTGCAGTCCACTCTACTAACACTCAAAGAGTAGCCCTAAGGAAATTAAAAACTACAGAAAAAGTCATGATAGTTAACACTTTCACATAAAAAATGCCTAAAACCTTTTAAACTAAATTGTTTCTTAAAACAAGATTTTGCTATTTAGAATTAAGGCAGACTGTACTGAGGTTATGTCGAGGAAAACTTTTTTTCCTGCGTTTAATTTACTAGAGTTGTATTGAATTACACGGTTATCACGAAGAGTAAGGAAAGTCTCAGGAGGATGATCTTCAAGTGGAGTACTCACTAACACCTAGGCATATGAAACTTCGGTGTTTCCTGTGTGTTCACTTTTTCAGACACAGAAGGTCTCCTATCTTTATTTTGAATACTGAGAAAAGTGACATTTTTCAGTAAATGCACAAGGCAACTCATGTATAGAACCAAGTTCTTTGTTCAATGGATCTTCCAGTAACCATGGCAGCTACGAGTTTCCAAGACCATTTCTCTTAGATGCTGCCATGAGAATTCCAGTCTGTAGGAGATGGCGCTAACATGGAGTGCCTTCCTCCTCAGCCTCTGAGCAATGTACACCTCCCAAATACAGAAAAATGCTGAATAAATAATAGTTAATGTAAAATAAAAATACATAGCTGAGACTGCAATAAAGAAAAATAAAGCCACGGGTACCTAAAATGAAAGGGGATTTCCATCCAAAGCCTGAGTGGGCGTCGAGCATGTTGAACATGAGAGTGGAACACCTCTGTGAGGACACTGGAAGCAAACATTGTCTTGAGTACTAGATATTCAGTGTTTCTGCAACAACAATATTTTCTTGAGTTTGGTGGGAAGAGACTAGAATTAAACCTTTTTAGACAAGGCCAGAATATAAGGATGAAAAATCATCTGCTCACTGTCTTTTTTCTGTGTGTGTGATGGAGTCTCACTTTGTTGCCCAGGCTGGAGTGCAGTGGCACCATCTTGGCTCATGGCAACCTCCACCTCCTGGGTTCAAGCAATTCTCATGCCTCAGCCTCCTGAGTAGCTGGGACTACAGGCGTGGCCAGCATGCCCAGCTCATTTTTGTATTTTTAGAAGAGATGGGGTGTCACCATGCTGGCCAGTTTGGTCTCAAACTCCTGACCTCAAGTGAGCCACCTGCCTTGGCCTCCCAAAGTGCTGGGATTACAGGCGTGGCCAGCATGCCAAGCTCATTTTTGTATTTTTTTTTTTTTTTTTTTTTTGAGGCGGAGTTTCGCTCTTGATACCCAGGCTGGAGTGCAATGGCGCGATCTCGGCTCACCGCAACCTCCGCCTCCTGGGTTCAGGCAATTCTCCTGCCTCAGCCTCCTGAGTAGCTGGGATTACAGGCACGCGCCACCGTGCCCAGCTAATTTTTTGTATTAGTAGAGACGGGGTTTCACCATGTTGACCAGGATGGTCTCGATCTCTTGACCTCATGATCCACCCGCCTCGGCCTCCCAAAGTGCTGGGATTACAGGCTTGAGCCACCGCGCCCGGCCTCATTTTTGTATTTTTAGAGGAGATGGGGTTTCGCCAAGTTGGCCAGGCTGGTCTCGAACTCCTGATCTCAAGTGATCTGCCCGCCTTGGCCTCCCAAAGTGCTGGGATTATAGGCATGAGCCACCGTGCCCAGCCTCTCCTCACTCTTTAGGAATCTATCTAGTACCCATGCAGTACTGTAGTTGTAAGCGTTTTCTAGAAAATAGAAACCCATGAGAAAGCAGAACCTCCAGCCTTTAATATGCATGGGTTTGGGGTTCTTAATTTATCCTACATGAAATGAAGAACTCAGTCTAGAAATTAATGTTAAAAACTAAACTATGTAGGCCAGGCACTGTGGCTCATGCCTGTAATCCCAGCACTTTGGGAGGCTGACAGGGGTGGATCGCCTGAGGTCAGGAGTTTGAGACCAGCTTGGCCAACAAGGTGAAGCCCTGTCTCTACTAAAAATACAAAAAGTAGCCTGGTGTTGTGGTGGGCACCTGAAATCCCAGCTACTCAGGAGGCTGAGGCAGGAGAATGGCTTGTAGCCAGAAGGTGGAGGTTGCAGTGAGCTGAGATCACACCACTGCACCCCAGCCTGGACAATGGAGCAAGACTCCATCTCACAAACAACAGCAACAACCATAACTCAACTATGTAGGCTGAAGGCTGCCATAGACTCACCAAAGCAAGCTTTGAAAACAAGTTTCAAAAAGGATCAGATTGATCTAAAGTAACTTAACCAAAATCCAGAACAAAGGCCACCACTCTCTTGGCCTCACACTGCACTCTCTGTATGGTTTCTGTTCTCAGGGAAGCTGCCCTACTGTGGGGACCCTAAAACTAGGCAGTGTTCCTGACAGCCATGCCTTCCTCTGCACCCATTGCAGAAAGGCACACCTATTTCACTCTCAAAGTCCTATTTTGGCTCCTGAACAGTCCATGGAAATCTTGACACTGTTATCAGAAAAATGGGGAGGCAGGAACAGCTGGGTAGACAAGGGCATTCATCCACGTCAAAGTCAAAGGGAGTTTGATTCTTATACGTATTTTCTCGTTGATGAAGATGTAATGCAGGACCTTTAATTGAAAATTCTCTCCGTATTTTCTTAACCCCACACATGCCTATGCATCAGTATTTGTATGTTGGGCACAAAGTACATACAATGGATGAAAAAGAGCGAGAGGGATTAGGATTATAGTAGTCAGATTTCACCTGAGCTCAGTGCTTTATATTTTATTAAGGTTTCTTCTACATCATCTCCTGTTAACTTCAGAATAACCTCTGGATTGGACATTGGAGTATAGATAATGTTTTTATCTTCTCTATTTTACAAACAAACCAAACTAACTTGTTCCTATTCCAGACCCTCGGTTAGGAAATTATGAGAAATGAAATCTTCTGGCACTTCCCACAGAGATGTTTTCATCAGCGGAACTCAAATCGAAGATAGACAAATTTGGTAAGGCACATTGCATTTCAGGCTGTGGCTCTGAGCCCTGTGGGCAAGGTGAGTTCTATCAAGAACTTGAGAAGGAAGAAGGTCGGAGCCAAAGCTCACAGGACTAAGAAGTACATCAAGAAAGCAGGTGGTGAAGAATCTGCAGTGGTCTCAGAAATCAGATCTTCCAGAATTGAAGGACCAGGGCCAATGGCAAGAAAACTGATACAAGGCGATAAAGCAGAAAGCCCGCTGCTATCTGAGTGGCTATACCATGCTTTTAACCAAGGTAGGAACAAGTATGAGAGTCAGACAGTGTGCAGGCTAAAGAAAGTAGTAGGCTTTGGCAAATGGATGTTATCAGCTAGTTCAAGAATCTAAAACAGGACGGTCGGGGTGGCTCATGCCTGTGATTCCAGCACTTTGGGAGGCTGAGGCAGGAGGGTTGCTTAAGCCCAGGAATTCAAGACCAGCTTGGGCAACACAGTGAGACCTTGTCTTTACAAAAATAAAAATTAAAAAAAAATTACTGGTGTGGTGGTGGGTGCCTGTAGTCCCAGCAACCTGGGATGCTGCGTTGGGAAGGATCCCTTGAGACTGGACGGTTGAGGCTGCAGTGAACCATATTCACACCACTGCACTCCAGCCTGCACAGCAGAGTGAAACCTTGTCTCAGAAATAAATAAATAAATAAATAAATAAGAAAGAAAAAGTATCTAAAACAAGGAAGGTCATTTTACACATATTGTATTGCCATCCATTTTGTAATTACATATATATGAGTATATATGAACATAAAATGCTTTAGAAAGATAGATGAAACATTTAAAAACTTTTTAACCATGCGGTTTTCTGACATGAGCATCCACTAATTTGATATGAAACAATAAAGCTACTTCCCTTTTGAAACAAAAGCAGCAAGTGAGAAAACACAACCTAATTCTAGAAAATAAATGCATGAGCTGCCGGAAAAACAATAAATAAATATTTGGTTGGGGAGAGATAATGTGGGGAGAAATGCCAGATGTAGGTGAGGGGGGATGGAGGTAGCAAACCACCTTGCCACGTGTGTACCTATGCAACAATCCTGCATGATCTGCACATGTACCCCAGAACCTAAAGTACCATAAAAAATTAAAAGGATATGTCAGAAGTTTCAATGAACTGTATAGAATACAAAAGCCTAACTCTCTGTGGAAAGGTTTACTAGACTGCTTTGGGGATTTATCATGCTCTGATTTTTTGCCTTACTGAGAGAATTCAGTCATTCAAATAAAATTCCGTAAGACATTTGAAATGTCTTCCAGTCTGACTGCTGATGCTTTGAATTATGTGGAACTGTAGTTTAGCTGCTTGTGCACCATTTCTTTGAAATTCTCATTGGTACCTGATAAATACACACATATATCCCTTTAGTCCCTTGAAGGAGCTCATCCAAAGCAACTGCTAGCAACATCACCGGCTATTATTATAGCATCCTTCTTCATGTCCTGAGACTAGTAGTTGAATAAAGTAATAGACAGCTGCAAAGTGAAAAGGTAGGGAGTGTGGGCAAATCACCTACTGAGTGTACAGACTCTGCATAAGTCTTAGAAAAGTCCCATGGAATTTGTAAAGTTTGTGTCTTTTTTCTCTGCTAGGTAGGAAGGGCTTTGGCATCTTTTTATCCAAACGTATCTGCGGCTGGGATGTAAAAGTTGCCAGTTCAGAGAATACAAATGGAGCCACATTGCTGCCCTAGGAGTTCCAGCAGGGACCTCTCCGGGCACGTTCTGCATGGGTAAGTTGACACTCAGCTCGACGTTAGAAGCTGGGAGGGCAAGTAAGGCAATTTCATTGCAAATTTCCCCTTTAGGGACATTTAGATGATCCTGATCGTTTATGACTCTGAACGTCATTTTGTCAATCACATTTTTCAAATGGCCTTGAATATAGCTCTCTATTTGGCATTTGGGAGATTTTTCTTATACATATTTGTATGAATTTAGGATGTAACATATTAAAGTTTAGTGGTTGAGGCATATTAACCTACCATATTACTCGTAATAGACCATTTTTAAAAAGAGTATGTTTATTAAAAAAAAATGCTAGTGTCTCAAGATGCCTGTTAGATAGAATCTTTTTCCTTTTTTTTTTTCTTTTTGCAAGTTCAGAAATGCCTATCTCAGACTGGCAAGAGCAAAAGAGATTTATCAGCTCCAAGATTCAAGTTCCAGGGGTTTCTGCTCCAGGCACACGCACGCCTGCTGAAGCTCTGCTCATCACTCTCACTCTCCCAGCCGCACACTGCGGTCTCTGTGTTGTTTCTGTTCTCGGGGGGCTGCTCAATGTTGGAGACCCTAGAACTAGGCAGTGTTCCTGATATCCACACCCTCCCCTGTGCCCACTGCAGAAAGGCACACCTATTTCACCCTCAAAGTCCAGGGGTGGAACCTGTTTTCTGCTCCTGAACAGTCCATGAAAATCATGACACTGTTACCTGAAAAATGGGAAGGCAGGATCAGCTGGGTAGACAAGCAAACATCGTGTCAAAAGGCAAGGGGAAGTTTGACTTTTATACGTATTTTCTTGTTGATGAAGATGTAACACAGAATCTTTAAAATTCTCCCCATGTTTTTTTATCCTCACACATGACTACGCCTCAGAATTTGAATGTTGTACACAAAGTGTTAGGCACGCTATCAATGAAGAAACCACCTCAACAGGCTTTGTGTGAGCAACAAGGCTGCTCATTCACCGGGTGTGGGTGGGCTGAGTCCAAAAAGAGAGTCTGCAGTGGGTGATGGGATAGGAGTTGGATTTACAGGTTTGCAGTAGACAGTGGAAAGTTACAGAAGTTACAGTTCAGGGTGGTTTTTGCAGGTGGGGGCATCGTCGGAGGGGATGTCACAAGGTCCAAGGTCCAAGGTCCAGTGTCACAAGATTGGCTTATCAGTTGAGGGAGAGCAATGGTGGAATGTTGCAAGGTCGGTTAATCAGGCCACAGGGTTCAGTGTCACAATGTTGACTCAGACTTTCTGGCTTCAGGAGGCCATCTGGAGGTGTACGTGTGGGACACAGGGGTCACCAGGGCATAGTCCATGGTGCAGTCAGTTCAAAGAACCTTGCACAAAGTACATAATTTGAAAAAAAGAGCAAGTGGGATTATAGTGGTCATATTTCAAATGAGTTTAGTGCTTTATATTTTATTAAGGTTTCTTCTATACCATTTCCTGTTAGCTTCAGAATAAACTACGAATTGCACATTAGAGAAGATGATATTTTCATCTCTATTTTACAAACAAACAAACCAAACTGACTTGTTTCTACTCCAGACCCTCAGTTAGGAAATGACTAGAACTCAAATCTTCTGGCACTTTCCATGTAGATATTTCCATCAGCTGAACTCAAATTGCAAATAGACAAATTTGGAATTTTTATAGTATTTGAAATAAGTCTTTAGAATATTGACAATTTCATTGAACTAAATGACTTCAAACTCAAAACACTTAGCTGCAGTGAAGAGTTTATATATATCATTTACATTTAAACAAACTGTAAAGTCTCACTATTGTTTTCGGATGGGATATGTAGATATTTACTTGTCTTCCACCATTTCACAAGTATTTGAAGAATTATGCATGGAGCAGAGTATGTGAATGTCAGGAGTGAAGGAAGGAAAGGGTTAATTAAATCTAGTTCTAAATGTTGAGAATTGTATGATGTCAGATAAAATAAATGTGAGTAATTAATCAGCCTAGTGGTACAATACTAAATATTCAGAAATAGCAATAGAGCAAAAATAATTGGTTTGTGTCATAAAATTATAGACTATTTGTCAAAATAATATTTCTATTGGAAATTATTTAGGATATATATATTTTTAAAATTTCTTGAATAATCATTTTCTTATGTGTCTTTGGGAGACTTGTCAAAAAATTTCTAGTCGTGTTTATAAATATTTATGACATCTTTGGACTATGTTTTAAGAACCACACACCATATTACTTTTCTTCTTTAACTGCCCACCCCAAAATCTTCTCAGGGACTAGACCCTTTCCTGCCTTTGACTCTTTTGTCTTAAGGGAACTGAGACCCCAGAGACTCCACCCTGTACTTTACAAAGGTCTGCTTTTTCAGCTTAGTGGTCTAAGCCACATGCAGTATGGAGGGCCTTGTGGCATTAGAATGATATGACTAGCAGTTAGATTAGATCTACGGCCTGCCTTAGGAAGAAATGTGATAAACACATGAGCACCAGTATTTTTTTAATGTAAGGATTTCTTTTGCATTGGGTAGATACCCAGTGGTGAAATTTATGGATAGAATCACAGTTACATTTTTGTTCTTTGAGAAATCGCCATACTGTTTCCAATGATGATTGCACTGTAAGTCCAGCTTCACTGCTACACAATATATCCATGTAACAAAACTGCACTTGTTCCCCTTAAATTTATATAAATAAACAAATTTTAAATGTGATTGGAGAGAAACTGTACATTTTTTTTTGATGACTGGACATGAGACTCAGACTGAAGACCTGGGCTCTCCTTCTGTGTCCAGGACAGAGAGACTCTAGTTGACTGGCAAAGGCGTGGGAGGAGGCGGATGAGGGAAAGTGAAAGGCAGGCGGAGGGGAGCTGGGGAGAAATCATTGTGAAGGTCAAAATGCGTTTAGTTCTTAAAGACTCTTACAGTCTTGGGTTTAGGGAGTGCTGCATGTTGGAGATGGAACTGATATCAAAGAAATGAGCTGCTTTCAGCCTAAAGGGAGTCCAAGGAGGCTTTTTATCTAATTGCACAGTCTGCAGCTCCCTAGACAGAATAAATGCTAAAGAAATCAGTGCTTAGAAGTGTGTGTGTGTATGTGTGTGTTTGTGTGTGTGTGTGTGTGTGTGTGTGTGAGACAGAGAGAAAGAAAGGGCACAAGTGCATTTTTTGGAACCAAAAGAAAATGTTTTCTAACTTTCTAGAGGTAATTTTATAGCGTTGCTAAAGTGGTGCTTTTACATTTTGTTTAGCTCAAAGGCTTTTGCTAAAATACCTCTATTTTCCAAGGACAAGCACTAAAACTTGTCTTCATTGTTTTCCAACTAGTTGACAGCGAACACACCTAGCAATAGCACAAATATCACCATTTGTAAACTAACAGAAATGCCTGTTTTTATTTCCAATTACCATATGCTGTTCTGGGCAGTACTTACTTAATATAAGGTCCTTAAATGTCAGTGAAATTTGATAAGGATATTTAGGCCAATAATGTATTTTAACATTGTTATAAAATATTTTTAGTAGATGGTTTTGACAGCCTTTCATATGTATATCTGAACTCAGTGTTGGGGTTCAGGGGTTCAGGGGAGCCCTCAGCTCCCCTGAGAGAATGTTTCTCCAAGGTTCTTGGTCTCCTGCTTTCTCAAGAATGAGAGAGGGGACCAGGTGTGCTCGCAAAGTAAATATGGACCCCAAACACTGTTGCAGAAAGTGAATTTATTTAGGTAGAGAAAGAGAAAAAAAAGAAGAGAGAAAACTTCCACGAAGAGTGTGGAAGGGGATTCCAGAGGGAAAATCCAGGAGAGAGAGAAAGACAGCTTTCACGCGGGTGGAAGGAGATTCAAACATGGAGTCCAAAGGGGTGTGGAAGAAGAGGACTTTTAACCTGGGAGGAACCTCCACCTTCTCCCAGACCTCTGGCCAATAAAGGGAGTTTCTTGGAACTTCCACTGGAGTGATTGCCTTTTGATTCTTCCCACGCCCGCAAAAATTAAAAGAGACAATTAAATCTCCCAGATGGAGAGAGATGGGAGTGGGGCATGGCGCTGGGAAGTTCTTGCCCTTACAACTACGCCACCTTGTGGACCTGGAAAGAGAACACGTTCCCTCATTAGCATGACAAAAAGTTTAAAAATATATGGATGTGGCAAACATGGTTATAATACCAGTGTGGGATAAGGGTGTGTGTGTGTGTGTGTGTGTGTGTGTGTGTGCAGGGCAATAGGAAATTACACATTTATAAGATGACGTGATATCAGAAATAAGAAGGGTAAAATTCTTCATCTGAAAAGTGACTCAGCCTATAGAATGTGAACAGAATCAGAAGATAAAAAGTCAAAAAAAACTAAAAACAAAAAACCCAAATACTTGTAGGTAGATTTTTTTTTTTTTTTTTTGAGACGGAGTCTCACTCTGTTGCCCAGCCTGGAGTACTTTGGTGCGATCTCGGCTCACTGCAACCTCTGCCGCCCAGGTTCAAGCAATTCTCCTGCCTCAGCCTCCGGGGTAGCTGGGATTACAGGCACCCACCACCATGCCTGGCTAATTTTTGTGGTTTTAGTAGAGATGAGGTTTCCCCATCTTGGCCAGGCTGGTCGTGAACTCCTGACCTAGTGATCCACCTGTCTTAGTCTCCCAAAGTGCTGGGATTACAGGCATGAGCCATTCTGTCAATCCCATGAAACAATGTATATGAAAATGCTTTGCAAACAAGCAGATATAAAAACGTTTGCTATTAGGAGAATTGCATGTTACAGTTTGAAAAATAAATTGGACTCTCTTAAGAATGGTGAAAAATGTATTAAGTTGAGAAGTCAAAATGAAATGAAGTTTAATGAGAGAAAATGTATAACCTGGATCATCTATTTTGTGAGGAAGGAGAAGGAAATAGGCACCTAAGATTGCCTGGTGAAGGGGGAATATCCAGCACCTACACCCAGCACTGATTAATTACATGGAGATGGTCAGAAATATTCTCTGTTTGCTTCTGTCTGCTTCTGTCTCTTAACATTTTTTTTTTTTTTTTTTTTTGAGACGGAGTCTCGCTCTTGTTAGCCATCTTAACATTTTTATACAGAAACATATTTATTGAAAACTTTAAAAACTGACTCTTTATATTGTAAAATTCACAGTTGTATGACTTATTATTAGTTGAAGATGTTATTTTGTATCCTTTGACCAGCATCTCCCCAGCCCCCACCCACCACCAGCCCATACTCTTTATATTGTAAAGAGTATGGCCCCTGGTAACCACCGTTCCACTCTCTGCTGCAATGAGTTCACTTTTGGCAGATTCTACATATAGGTGAGGTTATTCTTGTATTTCTGTGCTTGGCTTATTTCACTTAGCATAATGACCTCTGTGTTCATCCATATTCTCACAAATGACAGAATACAAAATTCCAGTTAGATAGGAGGAATAAACCAAAGCCATCTATATGATGTCTATGGTGAATAACAATGTGTTTTTGACTGAAAATTGCTAAATAATAGATTTTATTTTTATTTTTATCTTTTTTTGTAGTATTTTTGAGACAGGGTCTTGCTCTGTCACCCAGGCTGGAGTGCAGTGGTGGGATCATGGCTCACTGCAACCTCTGCCTCCCAGGCTTAAGTGATCCCCCTGCCTCAGCCTCCCGGAAAGTTGGGACTACAGGCACATGCCACCACACCCAGCTATTTTTGTATTTTTTTAAGAATAGATTTTTAATGTTCTCACCATAAAACAAAGTGATATGTATGTGAGGTAATGCATTATGCTAATTAGTTTGACTAACAGTTCCACAATGTATACATGCTGTGTATTTTAAAACAACATGCTGTGCATGCTAAATGTATTCAACTTTTACTTGCTAGTTAATACAGTAAAATATAATGATGTGGTGGCTCACACCTGTAATCCCAACATTTTGGGAGGCTGAGGCGGGTGGATCCCTTGAGCTCAGGAGTTCAAGGCCAGCCTGGGCAACATGGCAAGACCCTTTCTCTACAAAAATACAACAATTAGCCAGTTGTGGTGGTACTCAGCTGTAGTCCCAGCTACTAAGGAGGGTGAGGTTGGAGGATTGTTTGAGCCAGCTGGGCAGAGGCTGCAGTGAGCTATGATTGCACCACTGCTCTACAGCCTGGGTGACACAGTGAGACCCTGTCAGAAAAAAAAAAGAGGAAAAGAAAGAAAAAAGAAAAGAAAAAATATTTAAAAAAATAAAAAAGTTAAGTCTCTAAGAGAAACTCAAGAAATGGAGGCTGAACCTCACAGGGGGTTTTAGTTCTCATTTAATAAATCCAGGGCAGGTGCAGTAGCTCAGCAATGTCATCAAGATCCAGCATTCGTTTTACCTCTTGCCCCTGTTTACTTAAAAAGTGTTGACATTTGGAAATAATGTTTATCTCCCATGAACTGTAAGAATAGCTTGGTGTATTGGAAGGAAGTGAACACCTGCACTTCCTGATTGCTGACTGCACCCTTGGGGACTTGGGCTGTGTCCTCGTTGGTTAATTTGGAGCAATATTGTTACTGAAAAGGGGTCCAGATTCAGACCCCAAGAAAAGGTTCTTGGATCTCACACAAGAAAGAATTAAAGACGAGTCCATAGAGTAAAGTGGAAGCAAGTTTATTAAGAAAGTAAAGGAATAAAGAATGGCTGCTCCACTGTGGGTGTTTGTTGATGCCCTTTATCAGGTCGTGGAAGTTCCTTCTATTCCTAATTTGTTGACTGTTTTTATCAAGAAAGGATGTTGGATTTTGTCAAATACTTTTCCTATTGAGATGATCACATAGTTTTTGTTTGTTATCAGATTGATATGGTATATTACATTAATTTATTATATTATTATATTACTTATTACATTACATTATTTATTATATTATTTATGTATTACATTAATTTATTTCAAATGTTAAACCAACCCTGCATCCTTAGGATAAATTCTACTTTTTTATGGGCTTTAAAAGGAAAAAAAAAAAAAAAAAGAATGTCTACTCCCTAGGCCGAGCATGGGCATGGGTCAATGCTTGCGCATTTTTATGGTTTTTTCTTGATTATATGCTAAACAAGGGATGGATTACTCATGACTTTCCTGGGAAAGGGGTGAGCGATTCCTGGAATGGAGGGTTCCTCCTGTTTTTGGACCATCCATATACGGTAACTTCCCGAAGTTGCCATGGCATTTGTAAACTGTCATGGCGCTGGCAGGAGTATAGCCTTAAGGACCTCCAGAGGTCGCTCTGGTCCCCATCTTGGTTTTGGGGGTTTTAGCCGCTTCTTTACTGCGTCCTCTTTTGTCAGCAAGATCGTTATGACCTGTGTCTTGTGCAGCCTTCTATCTCATCCTGTGAGTTAGAGTGCCTAACTGGGAATGCAGCCTGGTAGGCCTCAGCCTTATTTTTCTCACCCCCTATTCAAGATGGAGCTGCTGTGGTTCAAATGCCTCTGACAGTATCACCCATACTTTTCTATTCTTCAGACTTGTTGAGAAAATCAGCAAGAGTTAACACTTAAACCATGCAGACCGAGGAGAATTTTCAGTAGTACTTTATTTCTCATTGTGCTGTTTTGTGGATATTCGTGTGTCCATAATGTCGTACAGACTGTACCTCCTCAAGGAAAGACTGAGGAGACACATGTCCTTAAAGTGCCTGGTAGAGGAGTGTCTTGGCACAAAGCAGCCTCAATGCAACAATCTACTGCATCAATGAATGGGCCATACTAGAATGTGACTAACAGACTGCTCACTCGTACACTATAGCTTACTCCCATGTTATAGTTTACTTACACACTACAGATTTTAGAGATTTGTATCTTTGAAGAAAACAATTTCAATGAGAGGTTTATAAAACTTACAATCTTTAGGAAAATGATATCCTTGATGAAATCAGTATAAAACATTTTGGTGCTTTAAAGTGACCATAGCAAATGTGTTTTGATATTGCCTCTTTGATTTCTGTCACTTTACAATTTTTTTCCTGGATTCAAGCAGACACACAATTTCTCTGGAAAAAAACTGTTTCTTTTCATAAAATAAAAACAAACAAACATTGCATTCACAACTCTATTCCCGTAACTGCTTGATGCCTCCAATTGTGTGAGGGGCACATCCCTCCCATTTGTCTCTTTCAAGAATAAAATCTACAGGCCTTGGCTTCTGTAAACTCTTTGGAGAAAAATATAAATCTTGGAACACTGTGTGCTTTGTACTTCTGCAGCCGTACAGTCCTTTATGATCGTCCGTGAGCTCCTCAATCACAGGAAACTTCCGGCTGCAGCAGCACATGTCTTATTTTACCTTTCTTCCTAGACAGAGAGACATCATTCACTGTGTTACGAAACCCTTGAATATCTTCACAGTGCTCTAAATCTCAACACGACCTGTATTTGTCCTTAATATTTTGAATGAACAAAGTACCACAGCTTGATTTGCACTCAGGGCTGATCTAGTGACAGCCCTTTCCTTCCACTCTCGAGGAATCTGAAGCAGGAAGGCAAAGTGCATTTCTAGGTGGCAGATCTCACTGGGGCAGGGGCAGGGGTAGGGGCAGGGCTGGCCCTGCAACTTCCGAGTCTCAACCAAATACCTCTTGCCTCCTGTGCAGACTCCTGGGGTGGAGTCTCCTGAGTGGGCTTTTGTCCCCACACATGTTGGAGCATTCTGTGTGTGAGGGTCCACGTGGACTGCCTCCTGCTAGTGTCAGGTCCCTAAGCTCCCCTCTCAGCCATGCAAAGGGAATGAAGTGCTCTGAGCTGTGTGAAGCTGCAGAAGCCCATTCACCGTGACCCATGCTTGGTACTGTCTTCATTTTTATACCTGCTGCCTGCGGACAAGACCCATCTTCCGGCTGAATTAAGGACAGGTATCAATCTACCCATCTCCTTGGATTATGCTCAGGTTCATGGAGCGCTGCTGTACTTGATGTTGGTTTGAGGTTATATTTGTTACCTCATATGTATGTGTATGAGGATATGTGTATACACACAGATATGTTGGTTTGAGGTTATATGTGTATATATACACACAGATGTAGATACACACACACATCTATATCTGTATGTGTATATGTGGAGAGGGACAGAGAGAGAGAGTGCACCAGGAGTGCTGAAATAAAGAGATGCCATCAATAAAACCTAGTGGGCTGTACCAAGTGTATTTTATCAACAAAGTAGAAAGCAGATCTTCAGTGCACAACTGTGTATTATGACAATAAAAACTAACATTGCTTCCCCCATGTTCTGGAATAATTTTATCTCTTAAATACAATGGAACTGTGCATGAACTACTATTGCCCTGCTGAGGATAGGGATGGTGATTAAAAGCATCAGTGAAAATCCTGGAACTGACCCTTTCATGTTCAGAAGCCGCTGCAGAGGCTCTACTGTGGGCAAAGCATTATTGTGGGAGTTATATGGGATTCAACGATGATCACAGATTACATTCTCCAGGAGTTCATAATTTATTATGTGTTTATGTAAGAACACAGGGGAGACATTTGGTAAGTTCCAAAAGAGTGGTAAAAAGTGACAATCTAATTCAGAATAGGCAGCCAGCTTCCCACGGCAGGTGTACAAGGAAGATCTCAAGTCACATCTTTTGATTTCTGCAAAGTGGTGTAAGTTGCTTATTAGAAGGGGCTAACTTCATACCGTGTGCTTTTCGGCAACTCAAGTATGGGAGGGAAGTTCCACTGTGGATACCAATTTCAAACGTGGATGCTCATCACAATTCTATTGGCTGGTGCAAAAGTAATTGCAGTTTTGGATCGTGAATTTTAAATCATGATAACTAGGCTCAAACACATCTTTATTAATCAAAATTGGAACCATTACAATCAACACATTTTTGCCAATGGCAAATGTTTGTTTATTCCTGTAGCATAAAAATCTGTGCTTTGGGATTCCACAAACGCTTGGAAAGCATTTTCTGCATCCTGCTGGTTGTGGAAGCATTTTCCCCACAAAAATTCATCAAGACGGTTGAAGGAGTGGCCATTGGTTGACGAGAGGCGAAGTAAATATGGCGGATGAAGCAAACCTTCATAGCCCAATTCATTCAACTTTTGAAGCATTGGTGGTGCCACGTGCAGTTGGACGTTGTCATGGGGAAGAATTGGCCGCTTTCTGTTGACGAGTGTTGGCTGTAGGCCTTGCAGTTTTTGGAGCATCTCACTGGTTTGCTAGACATACTTCTCAGATGTAATGGTTTTGCAGGGATTCAGAAAGCAAAGCTGTCGTGGATCAGACCGGCAGCAGACCAACAGTTATCGTGACCTTTTCTTTTGGTGCAAGTTTGACTTTGGGAAGTGCTTTGGAGCTTCATTTCTGTCCAACCACTGAGCTGGTCCTCCCTGGTTGTCATATAAAATTCACTTTTCATTCCGCGTCACAGTCTCATTGAGATATGGTTCTTTGTTGCGTAAGAGGAAGATACTTCAAAACGACAATTTTTTACTTTCACACAGCTCACAAGGGACCCAACTATTGAGGTTTTTCATCTTTCCAATTTGCTTCAAATGACGAACAACCATAGAATGGTTGATGTTGAGCTTTTTGGCAATTTCTTGTGTAATTGTAAGAGGATTGACTTTGATGATTACTCTGAATTGGTCATTGTCAACTTCAGATATCTGGCCGTTATGCCCCTCATCTTCAAGGCTCTCATCTTTTTTGCAAAACTTCTTGAAACACCTTTGCACTGCACGTTCATTAGCAGTTCCTGGGCCAAGTGTGTTGCTGATGTTGCAAATTATCTCTGCTCCTTTATGACCCATCTTTGAAGTCGCATAAGAAAATCGCTCAAATTTGCTTTTTTGTGTAACGTCACTTCCATAGTCTAAAATAAACATAAAATAAGCAAGAATTATAACAATAAGTCATTAGCAAAAAAAGTGAAATATGCACATTAAAATAATGTATAGCATAGCCTCATTTATTTAAGAATGTATTCCAATATTAAACAGCAAACTCCAACAATGCAAAAACCGTAATTACTTTTGCTCTCACCAGATAGTCATTGCTTCACTTGAAATGAAGACTTTCCTCATATAATGGGTACGGTGTGAGCCTATGCATTAGAATATATTGAAGTAAATCAAACATTAAGAAATTCATCATACTTTGATTTAAGAGATTTAAAAACTTTATGAAAGCTTACGAAAGCGATGTTATTTAAAGTTCGATTTTAAAACAATAATTTTGACCGTGGTCGCCTTCAGACATAAGTTAATCTTTTTTGCCCTTCCTACCACAGTGCTCTTTACTCCATTTCCGCTGGGGATACCCATCATGTTTGATTCAAGGACCACATTACTGCAGAATTTAGGAAATGAAAGACCTAACTGAAGAGAGGCAGCTTTAGCCTGTGGATGACATTTTCCCTCAATTTAATATGCAATATTTCCTCTTTTAGACTTTATTTAGAAAGAGATTTTGTTTTATTCATTCTTATGTCCATCCCATGTAAAATGGTCAGTGCTTTAATTACTGATGTTAAAAATAAATAGTAAACAAATAAGTGAATAAATACCAAGGGAATGTTAATCTTTTCCACTTTTAATAATCAATCATGCCATATATTAAAATTATGTTATAAAAATTCCTAATCCCACATAACTTTCATGTGCATAAAAAATGTCCATTGGCGTTTTGTGACAACTGGTGTAACTCAGCATATGGCACACACAGGGCATCAAATTCAGCTGATGAATTCAGCTGAATTCATCATGGCGAACACCGTCCTGACGTCTGTATATAAGGTGGTATTTAATTATGATATTTTAAATCTCGAGAGTTTTGTTAACTTGAAGGAAAAGAAAATGGGTAACAGAAAGCAGATGTGAAAATTCAGAGGACTGGAAAACCTGCTAACTCATCTGTCAAGGAAGGTAGAACTCCACAGCAACGAAATAGGTAGCAATTATGATATTGCTCTGGAAAAAAGGCATGCTTTTCCCATAGTGACGATGACAATATAACTATGCACAAAAGGAAGGATGCTATTAGGTGTTAAAGAAAGCTTTTCATCACACACTTTGGGGAATTAATGTTCAGACTTCCTTAACAACAAGAGCATCCATCCTTATTGGCCTGATTGGATACCCCAGGTGTTCAGCCAGATTTTCTTCTATTTTATGTCACTGTTTCCAGTAAATCATGATACAGTGAAGTTAAATTGACCTTAGCAGAACCGATAAGAACAATGATTTTAACACAGTGCTAAAATTTACCCCTGAAGTCTTCTCTGTGTCTCGTGTTATTGTTTATGGAAATGCATGCTTGGCAGCTGACGTGAGAAAATCTAATCTACATGATACATGAAGTCAGTGAGTGTCGAGAAATCTGGGACTAATGCAAACATTGAAAGATGTAGTCATGAAAAGCAGCTTACAAATAACAACAGTAATAGCAATTTGTGTTTGCTATTGAAACGTTTATTTGGTAAACTTGGTTGCATGTAAAAGAACAGAACGCTGAAATCAAACAGTGGCTCCAATCACATTAATTTGCACACAGAAATAAGAAGAGCCAAAGACAGCAACTAAGATCGTGGTGGACAGAATAATGGCCTCAGAGATGTCCACATCTTAATCCTCAAATCCTGTGGTTATGTTGTACTATGTGGCAAAATGGAATTAAGGCTGCAGAGGGAATGAGGTTTGCTCATCAGCTGCTCTTAAAATAAGGAGATAGTCCTACATTGCCTGGAGGTGGTCTCTAGTGAAATTACAGGGGATATTAAATGTGGAAGAGGGAAGTGGAAGAAGTCAGGGTCAGAGATTTGAAGGTGTTGCACTACTGTCTTCAAAGATAAAAGAGGCCACAAGCCATGGAATGCAGGTAGTCTTTAGAAGCTGGAAAAAGCCAAGGCTAGATTATCTCCTGAGCCTCCAGAAGGAGGGCAGCCCTGCTGAGATTTTGACTTTAGTCCAGTGGGACCCATGTTAGACTTCTGACCCTTGGAACTGTAAGATAATAAATTGGTGCTATTTTTAGTCACTAAGTTTCTAGATGTTTGTTATGACAGCAGGAGGAAACCCATGTAAATATGTCTTTAGGCAATTGTAGAATGTATATACAATACTGCCTTCAAATAAACTGAATAAGAATCACAGGTCAGAGTTAGTTTTCAAATGGAACTGCTAATTTTGGGTCAACACTGAAATAACTTAGGGTTGTGTCAGGAATGTGCATTTTTACTCACTTCTAAAGGGAGAGCTTTCTGTGGGTGTTAGTGGAGCCTCACTGAAGTGAGAATAAAATAGCGGGGCTCCTACAGCTGACACAGAAAAGTAGAGGTTCATTAACCCATAGAATTAGGGGAATATGAGAACATGCATATGAGAAATTACTTTCCTCACATTAGCAACCATAACAAATAAAGCTAATATTGATGAAAAATTATGTTGAAAATTCCAAGTATTTCCCTAAATAGCTATAACTGATTGACCTGGAATTAAATAGTAAAAGCACATTCACAAAAGTTGCTTAAGGAAAAGATTAAAAGTAGAAATCAAATGAATATATTTGCGTTATTCTCTAGCAAAAATGAAAGTTTGGGCAAAGGGTAAGCCAGATTCTTGTTCTGTCCCCTGGAGACTGGTACCATGCAGGGGTCTCTGCTTGCCTCTGAGATAGATGAAGCGCATCATTTCTAGCTGAAACTCCAAGCATGGAGGAGAGCACGTTCTGCTCTTGGTCTATGCACATATCTCTGTCTTACCTCTGTGTACAGAGTGACTTCATAGGAACTTCTGGGTGCCCTTTTGATTGGAAGTCTAATCTTATCAGATCTGATGACAGGGCAGTGAGATGTCAGACAGAGAAAGGAATGGCTTTTTGAAGAGAACCTGAAGAATATTTTCTACGATTGATTAAATTTGGAAAATGATTTCTTGCTTTTTATTTTATGAATACATGCAGAATGAAAAGACTTCAAGAGTCAGCAAAAGGATGTTAGTAAAACTCTTCTCTAACTAAAGTGCACAGTGAAAGAAGTAACCTTAAATGGTGGCCATGCAGTTTTATATTTGGGGGGGAATAAAACAATGTTATATGTTTTACGGATATTGAAGCACAATAATGCACATCTATGTATAGCTTTGTTGTAGCATATTACTACCATCATTTATATAAACACAATAATAAGGATATTTGGTTCATTTTGGAAATTATTGTTATATTCTTCAACACATTTCAAACAGTATTCAGGCTTGAGAAGCATAGCATAATTTGAGAATATAATTTTTAACCAGGGGCCTAAGAGATTGTCCCATTTCTATCTCTGTAGCTATGTGATCTCAAACAATACAGCTAACATTTTGTTATTTAAGTTTTCTCATGCTAATAAAATATGCCACAGGGATGTTGTGAATCTGTATGTATAAGTTTGTTATACAAACTTGTAAAATTATACAACATCATGATCCTGTGCAGTGGCACTCATCAAACCTCAATTTCTTCACTCTTAGACACAATCTTTCCAAATATTGCCTCCTCCATCTATCTTAATTGTATCCTACATATAAAAACCAGTTTACATTTTTACTTATCAAAATATTCTTTCCAACATGAAAACAAAAATTAATGTCTCTGCTTTTAAACTATTTATCCCTTTTACTTGGTGAAAGTTCCTTGAACCTGTGGGCTAAGAGTTCAATTTTGTACTCTCAGAGGACTTGGGGTAATACTAAGCATGCGGCAGATAATGAATAAATGGTCTCATTCAGTTAACAGCCCTTTAACAGCAGTAGTAACAATGGCAACTGCATAGATATTTTGAGGAATCTCACCACTTTTAAGTTTGTTACTTAACTCATCTCTAAAAGTTTTGTTTTAACTGGGGAATCAGTAAGGAGCTTTTATGCAGTGTTTTGCCCATAAACAAGTGATCATTTTTACACAGCAGAAGTGCAAAGAATTTTTCCTTTTTATACCTACTGAGGTACAAAGGTAAATGAACCTATTTTAAATGTCTTCATTTCATTCAAGTGGACACATTTATAAGTCATATTAGCATTGGCTAATATTAATAAGTATTAATGTTTAAGAGAAGAAATAGAAATTTAAGGATAACTAAGATTTTTCAGTTTCAAAAAATAGAAATTAATTTGGTTAAATCAAGGATAAAGGAAGTTTTTAGAAGGCTGTGATTTAGATAATGACATGAAGAAGGAAACTAAATTGGCAGGTTCAGTATTTTGAAGGATTTTTCTGTGATGTGTGGCTCTTGCATGCCCCTCTGCTTACGAGTTTCATTTGATATAGTTTGATTCACATGGATACACTGAAGGAAGGGGTCCTTTAAGCCATTGCTAAAATAAAGAGTGATGGTTGGTGGACTGTAAAATGACAGATGTCCTTTACATAAATAACCAAATTTCAATGAAGAGAAGAAAAACAATCATGAAAGCATTTAGAACCTTATGTTTTTAAATTTAAAGGGTAAATTTTCACAAATAACCATGAATATTAGTATCAAAGGAATTTCAGAAAGAAGTAATGTTCTGTTCAACAATTTAATTTCTTTTGCTGTCCCCAAAGCAACAGAAAGAAGGTAAGTTAGAGATGTTGCATGTTTTACTCTGAAATAAAGAACACTTCAAACACTGTACTTTGTGATATTGATTAAAATTGCCTCATGAGAGAGGAAGTACATAGACCAACAACCACTTGAAGCATCATACAGGGAAGGGAATGATGCCAGGCAGCAGGTTATAGGAAAGGGTTAGATGGCAACTATTTTTCCTATTGAAACATCTAGCTTTATTTAAGATCTTATGAATGAATCTGGGAGAAGAAATATCATATTAGAAAAATCAACAAATAGCCTTTATAAAAATAAATTTAAAATTATGCTTAAAAGTTTTAAGAGATAAGGGTCTTACATTCACTTTTTAGTACTCTACATTAAGAAGAACAGTTTTGGAGACAGAATGTAAAGAGCAGAGTTGGGGCAGAGATCTAGTTTTTCTTGTTTACGTTACTACTCAGATCCCAGACTAGTTGTTGGCACATTGTAGACATGCACCAAAACATATATCAAAAGTGAATAAAATAATATATAGAAGATTGCTGAAGAGCAAGACATACTATTCTACTGGCCCATTCCCATAACCTAAACTAACTAGCCTTATGACTGTATGCAACCTTGAACCTCACTGGAACTAATTTTTGGATGCTGGGATTAAATTCAGTTGCCTTCAAAGTCTTTTTCAGTGAGGTGTAGTAAATGAGCTGCAGAATCACAATCACTCAGGAGTTCTTCTCCAGCAGCTCTCCAAATGTCACATATGATCAGGCTCAACCAGGTTCAATGAGAGCTTACTTAACCAGGGAAACACCTTGTCTCTCCTTCTCCATTCAGGCATGGTTCTACCCTCCTCCACTGCTGATAGTAAAAGATAATGCATTAGCAGATGAGGCCTTGAAATGGAACTCTTCAATAGTGGATCTTTGGAAACTAGAATTAATTGGTGTGGACACTCTGAGGCAGAGGGCTTCATCCAGCACTTCTAGGCAAAAGAACTTCTTGGTTCTAGGTAAGTATGCTTGCATCTTTTCACTTCTTAAATCTGTGAGGATGAAGTCTCCATTGACCACTTTCTCCCTTCAGTATGGATCACATTTCTCCACTTCTTTTTATGTCTAGTAATTTCAGATTGTTTCCTAGTCATTGTGAATGATATGATATAGAAACTGTTGTGCTTGTTACTCTGAAGAGTGTTGAGTCTTTGCTTTAGCAGGCAGTCATCTTGATTGGATTCAGACTCCAAATTTTGCCTTCCTCATGGGTAAAGTCTCTGTTCAGTTCTTAGAACCTTAGCTGTGCTACTTGGAATCTGCCTACCTATGAATGGTTCAGGGCCCAGCAAGAGCTTTGTGTAAAGTTTATATCCCAAATCTGGGGCTGCCTATCTCTGACTTTCTTTTTAGGTATTTCCCTCATCACTTTTGAGATGCTGTAGTTGCTCCAATCTCTATGCTTTTATTCCTCAAGTCATTAAGGCAGAAGAATTTCATGTGCATTATAGTCATGTCATTGGCAGTTTACTGAGGCCCCCTTTTAGGCAAAAAGTTGAAAAAAAGAAAAAATTGGAAGCATATGCAGTGCCACTTCTTTTCTTCACGTACCTATTCCTCTAGTATCTGCCTTCCTTTTGATCATCCTACAGTTCCTTCAAGGAGTTGGATTTTTTAAAAAAGTAATTAAACAATTAATTTTAATTTAAATAACTTTAGAGACACAGTGGTTTTCGGTTACATGGATGAATTGTATAGTGGTGAAGTCTGGGATTTTAGCATACTAACCACCTGACTATTTTGTTCAGAGTTTATATAATCATCTTTGGGAAAGCTGGTCCAATATGAGGTACGTGGCCATTACCAGAATGGGAGCTGCTGAAGCAAATCAGGGATAATCATTTCAGAGTTTAAATTAAGTAAAGGATTTCAGGGAGTGAGAGTGAGGGAGAAAGTGAAGGAGGAAAGTGTGTCTTTTCTCTTCAAAGGGACACGTGTCTATGTCTCCATATTTGCACTATCCAAATTGAACTTTAAGTTATTGGGCTTTTGTTCTGTTATCAACAAAGGTTAATATAAAAAAGAAGAAATTGTTGTGAGGATGATTTCCCAGGACCCTAGGGCAGAAATTACCTGGATAATTCCAGCCAAGTCTAGAATGCTTATGCATCAGATCATGGAAGTGGTGTAAATATCTCCCCCAAATATAGAAGAACCAGCCATTGATGTAGTAAGAATAGTTTTACCCCTTATAGCTCCCATGAGCACATGTAGACAAGGGTCATTTGAAAAGTCAGCCCTTCACAAGCTGGATAACTTAGTCCATTTTCATATTGCTGATAAAGACATACCCTAGACTGAACAATTTACAAAAGAAAGAGGTTTAATTGGGCTTACAATTCCACATGGCTGAAGAAGCCTCACGATCACAGCAGAAAGCAAGGAGGAGTAAGTCACATCTTACATGGATGGCAGCAGGCAAAGAAAGAATGAGGAAGACACAAAAGTGGAAACCTCTGATAAAACCATCAGATCTCGTGAAACTTATTCACTACTACAAGAACAGTACGGGAGAAAACACCCCTGTGATTCAGTTATCTCCCACCAGGTCCCTCCCACAACACATGAGGATTATGGGAGTTCAGTTCAAGATGAGCTTTGGTTGAGGACACAGAGACAAAGCATATCAATAACTATGCTCAGAACTGAAGCAATCAGTTTCTAGATTTGTGCTAAGCAACAAGTGTCAAGTTTTTTTTCTTACTCAGAGTTATTTTAAAATTTGCATTTCATATTAGGATGACATTCCCCCACCTCCACCCATTATACTTAAGCAGAGAGACACCAGGAAACACAGATGAATGCAAGCTGGTCAGGCATGAAGAAAAGAGTAAACTTGTAGTTGTTAACTCTATAGTCTATTGCCTAAACCAGGACACTTTTGACACTAATGTTAATTATTCCAGAACAATTCACATAAACTGAGAAAATTTTGGGGAAATGTGACATGTCATCATCCTTTTATTGATGTTCATTTTTATTTCTTCTCTCCCACCTTCCACTGAGACAGGCAGGGGCTCTCAAATCCAGCATATTTATCTCCTTCCTGGAAAAGTTCTGGTTGATGGACCCTAACTCCATGTGGGCGCTGAGATTTTCATTTCATTCATGTATTACCTTTGCCATTGTTATGGCCTTCTGAGGACCTGGGGTCTGTATTGACCTCTTGTCCACCTTCCTGTGATTTTTCTCTCTACAAAGCTCGGAAGAGTTTCTCCCAGCAATGCAGCTCTCATTTATTTCCTGCACTAAGGAGGGTGAAAGCTTTAGTCTAACGCAATCCTACTTTAAAAAAAAAAAGTCTCCCCTGGCATTTAATGGGGACAATTGATATACATTAATGTCTTTACCATAACATTAGAAAAAGATCTAAAGCGTAGGTATCAGAATTCAAATTAAATCTATAATCTATTATCCCTAGTGATTCCCAGGGGTAGCTGCCATGGGAGCAACCTGGAGACCATTGGACTTCCCAGTTGTAGATCTGCATTTACATTGCACCTTCATATTCCCCAACACTGTTAAATAGAACACTCAGACATCTTTGATGCAGCCCAGAACATTTTAAAATTTAAGTAAAAAAAAATTATTTTTAAAAATTTTGTTCTGTAAATACATCGAAAAATGGAATCCAATGCTGGCATCCCTAATCTTTCATTTGGTAGTGACTACTGATATGGTTTATATATTTGCCCCCTCCCAATCTTATATTGAAATATAATTCCCCAATGTTGGAGGTTGGGCTTGGTGGGAGGTGACTGGATCATGGAAATGGATTTCTCATGAATGGCCTAGCACCATCCTCTTGGTGCTGAGTGAGTTCACCCAAGATCTGGCTGTTTAAAAGTGTGTGGCTCCTCCCCCACCTCTGTCTTGCTCCAGCTCTCACCATGGGAGATATCTGCTCCCACTTTGCCTTCCACCATGACTGTAAGCTTCCTGAAGCCCTCACCAGAAGCAGAGGTCCGCACTCCTCTTCTTGTAGTGTCTGCTGAACTGTGAGCCAATTGAACGTCTTATCTTCCTAAGCCATCTAGTCTCAGGTGTTTCTTTATGGCAATGCAATAATGGCCTAATACAACCACAGACCCACCGCACAGAATGGAAGAGGTAGAATCCTAAGGTAGTAACAAACTTCAGAAGTGCATTTAATCAGAATTTTCATACCCTCCAATTTTTATTGTACTACCATTCTATATGATTTTTCAATTGTGATATTTCATTCAATTTATTTTATTTTTAAAGGATATGAATTTAAAATGTATGTATCCAGAAGGCACATTAAAAATTCCTCAAGTTCTTCTTAACCAATTGCACTTTTGATTCAACTTTTAATTTAGCGCATTTCCCACCTGATTTTACTGGGTTGGACATGTACATGAACTTATCAAGCCTTGATTTCTTCCTCTGTAAAACAGGAATTCTCAAAGCTTCATGCTGGGATTAAATGAGATTAAATAAAATAATAGATGGTACATGTCAGTGTTGGTCATAGGGAAGTAAAAGATTGACTATACCAGGGACAAGGGTCAGATCATCTATAAAAATAGAACTGTGACCCAATCTGCAGCAACCAACCCAGGAAAGCAACGTGTTGTCTAGATAAGCCAGACTTGTCAGACCAGGATCTCTGGGCAAACAATCCAGCAAAACAAACAATAATCCCTGTAAGAACTGACCCCAAATGGCCAGGGCTTGACTAATAACTGATGACAACATTGGATTCCATTTCCAATTTAGAATCAACCAGAGAGAGCCGAATATGCACTCCTAACCAATTGAGTGCCCCGATTCCAGGTAATTCCACCTGCAGCTTCCCAAGGCCAGCAGCCTCCAGTCAGGACATTCCCGAGGACTTCCCTTTTCCCACTGTGAACCTCTCCCTCTCTGTCTGCCTTTGAGTCTGCCAAGTGCAAGTGACAGTGGCTGACTCTCTTGCTCTAGCAGGTAAAGAATAACAGCCTTGGCTTGTTCTTATTTGATTGGCTTTTGTTTATTCCACAGCATCATTCAATAAAGATTGTGAATCCCATAAACAATACAATAATTTAATTAAATATAACATCAATGAATCATCAAGTAATACATCCGCAGAGATTCAGGCTTAATTCATACAGCTTAATTTATGTTTCTATTTTTCTTAATTTTAATGGAATCACTGATAGCCTCAAATTCATTTCATTTTGCCAAATGATTTTCATAGTAAATCATCGATGGGAGTTATGCCTGGCTTACATTCCAGTTTACTGGTTTGTAGTGTTAGTTAACCTTACAAACTAACGTACTGGTGTTTGTCTTCTAAAATACCAAAGGCTAAACTTTCTAACTTGTCCAAGAGAGAGCCACAGGAAGGCACAGTGCCTTTCACAGCAGGGCTGGTCCTCTCTCTTTCTTCCCCTGATCCTTCCAACGTGTCACAATACACTGGGAGAAATTGGTTTAGGCCCTTGAATAGATTCTGTACAAAGCCTGGTGGATTTCTTGGCTTAGTCCCTGTGGTTGTAGAAGGGTATATAAATGGATTCTTTGATGATTCATTCTAGTATTTTTAATGGATATTGAATTTGTGCTATTCATGTCTAGATTCCTGAGGATTTTTCTTTTAGTCTTTTTTTCTCTCCCATATGAAGACATTTTTCTATATTTTATCCATCTCTTGGATCCTATTTGCTTTTACAATGACTGCTGAACCCCCAATAATTACATCTGCACGGTCACAATTCTTAGAAGAATTTGTGGTTTCCCCACCCATAAATGTTCACTTGGGGCTCACAGAGAATTTTCAGTGGCCGTATCTAGATAAAGCACGAATTCACAAATGCAGACGATGCCCCATGGTCTGACACTTTTCTCTCTGAATATATGTTTTCCCCTTTGTCCTCCCAACTTAAAAACAACCAGAATCTGTAAGAACAGATCTCTGACCTCTGACTAGCCATAATACACAAAACCTCCATGGGAAAAAAGAACAATTTGGTCATCACATAATTGTTACACAAAACTTTTCTACCCCAAGCTTAGAGGAAAACAACAGAAACCAAACAAACAAACAAAAAATCACTGAATGTGGTTTCAGTAGTGTCAATGGAATGGTGATAGTTTATTGCAGTAATTTAATTAAATTGCTGCTCTTAACAATGGGTAGTATGGCACAGAACTCATTAAAAGTAGCCTGAAAATCTGCTGTTAATTTTAACCTTGACATGAAAAGTCCTAGCACAGGAGATTCTGGTTAGAAGGTAAATAAGTGATACGTTTCAGTCCATCATGAAAGACAGTGATATACTTTAAATACTTAAAGAAAGCAGAAGCTGTGTGTTTCTTTTCATATGATCATAAACATAGATGTGGAAAGGAGGGGAGATGAGACTCATTTCGTTGGATTTAAGGTTCTGTGACATGAGGAGAGAAATATTGGAAAAGTAGCCATGGGATAAAAGAACTCAACATGTATAAACCCACTTAGCCTCAACTTATGTTACTAAATTATCTTTCCAATACCTAAGACATGCTACTATGTGTGTATGGAATGTGGAATATGAGCTATACATATAAGCCAAGTGATTTCCTTGCTAACATAAAATCATGCCAGGTTAGGGAGTTCCAGGAGTTGTCAGCATTTCTAAAGGGATATTTTAGAGAGAGAACATGTTGGTTGCATCAAGAGACTGCATGAAGGAACATGCTGAGAAAGCTGAGTTCATGCTCACAGTGGACAGCAAAGACAGAGAGGACATCACAGTGAGGTGAAGGCAGGATTCTCAGCTCTGCCCAAGGAAAAAGTGCTTGTTCTGGGATTTTCATCTCTACAGTTGTTCCCAGAATATTCTGTTCCCAGAATAGAATATAGATGCGATCTCAGTGGATCATATCAGGAATGCCATGTGGGAGAAAGATTATGTGTATCATCAGAGACTGAAATGTTTATTTCCCTGAAACAAAACAATGTAATGTAACTTGGAACATTCTTTTAAAAATCTAGATTTGTTTTGATTTGACAGGAACTTGAAGCTGGTGGAATACCATGAAGGGAAGGTGAGCAGATTTATTTTATATCTAAAATAAGTAGTCATTTGTATTTTCAAATCATGACTTCAAAAATCAGATGCAGATCTTGGCAGGGAGAGTTCTCTGATGGCTGGAAGATGTGTGTTGGTGTATTTGTGCACGTTTTGTTTTTTATATTAGCTGCATTTGAGCTATTTTTCCCCACATTGGGGATGGCTTGTTGGACCCATGAACACTTTGAGGACGTCTCTGCAAAGGCATTTTCTGAATCAGAATGATCGGGTGCCCATGTAGCAATCATGAAGGAGGAGATGCATGTTGAATGTAAAGAAGGATCCTTTGACAAACAAACCAAACTGACACTATCTTATGGCAAAAGAGAATGCACGGGCTCATAGAACAGAAAAGTCTAGCTTCAGATATGGCTGGATTCAGGGGCTCAAACCCTGTGGGTACCTTTGTCTCTCCTGTACTTCTGATGGCATTATTCTCAGGACAACTCTTTTCTTGCTACAACCAAGTGGCACTTGGTCAGTTGGAGACCTGCTTTGTCCATGGTGTAAATATGTAAAATAGGGTCAATAATCCCTGCCCCACAGGGTTTATAAGGGTCAAGTTAGACAATGTAGATAATGAACCCAACACAGCATCTAATGCAGGATCAAGACTCTAGTTCAGTATCCAGCACATGGTGGAGGCATTCTTTGTGTTTTTAGTAATCATCACATGGTCTCTCTGGGATTATCAATGTCCTGTAGAGAAATTAGACATTGTTCTGATTACAGGATTTCAGGAAGACGTGCTTCTTTGTGATAAACACCGCATCAAGGAGAACAGTGATGCTTCGTCTCCAGCTCAGTGCAAAGGAAAGACTTTTGTTTTTGTTTGTTTGTTTTGTTTTGAGATGGAGTCTCACTCTGTTGCTAGGCTGCAGTGCAGTGGTGCAATTTGGGCTAACTGCAACCAAAGGAAGGACTTTTAATGTGGCTCCTGTGCGTCAGTTCCCCCCAGTTGCAACACTTGTGCCCTTTCCCTCCCACTTCACACCTGCCTTCCTCCCATTCACTCTCATACCACAATACCCAGTGAGCACAGCAATAGCCCAGGGGGACGATGGGGCCTACTCCCAGGGCCTCATCTGAGGACCCTGTGGGTCTTCCACACACAGGTCAGCCAGGGTTTGAGGATTTCCCTGAGGATCACGGCTCCCTCCTCATGGCACCGTAACTATTATGAATTGCAATATTATGGGTATCTTTAACCTATACCCAGTGTATTAGTCCATTTACATAGTGCTATGAAGAAATACCCGAGACTGGGTGATTTATAAAGGAAAATTGGTTTAACAGACTCACAGTTCCACATGTCTGGAGAGGCCTCACTATCATGGTGGAAGGTGAAGAAGGAGCAAAGGCATGTCTCACATGATGGCAGGCAAGAGAGCCTGTGCAGGGGAGCTACCCTTTATAAAACCATCAGATCTCATGGGACTTAGGCACTATCACAGGAACAGCATGAGAAAACCCGCCCCCATGATTCAATTACCTCCCAGCGGGTCCATCCTACGACACATGAGGATTATGGGAGCTACAATTCAAGGTGAAGTTCAGGTGGGGATACAGCCAAGCGATGTTACCTATTGCCAATTATAAAGTAAAAAATGAATATATAACAACCATAGAAAACACATATTCTAACCACAGAAAAACTGTAGAAGACACTGTGATTGGTCTATTCAATGTTTATCTCTACTTTTCGTTCATTTCTAAGCTAACTCCTATGTTGGTTGGTTAGCTACCTGTCCAGCTAAGAGTCTCAATTTCTTAGGCTTCGTCTGGTCTAGTGGTGACTTTTTGACATAGTTCTGGCCAATGAGAATTAATCTTAATTTTCTTTGGTGAGACTCCTAGGAAAACTTCTGTTTTCTGATCAAAAGAAGCAGACTCACTTAACAGGAAAAACAACATGATCACGAAGGTGATTTTCCCAGGGCAAAGCTTAACCATTGTGCTCCACATGTGCTGACCCCTACGATTTTCCCAAATGTGATAAACTCAACTGCATAATTGTGGCAGTAGGGAGCGGCATTTACAATTTCCCCTAGTTAAAGAAATAATTAGAAAAAAAGATACAGATTGAGCTGGCCCACTGTTTTGGCCCATTTTCCCTCTCATATGCCTGGAATACAAATGTGATGCCTAGAGGTAAAACTGCCATCTTGTGAGCATGAGGATATTGCCACACCTGACAGCCGCACAGTAAGAAGGGAGCAGAGGTTGGGTTCCCTGCAGACAGTTTGGAATTACATTTTCCATCCATAGCTGCATGCCTCTAGTGTTCACTTACCTGAAGGAGAAGGGATTCGGATAATTCACTTTTTCAAGTTTGTGTTGCTTGCAACTCAAGAACACCCTAATGGGTACCAAGTCTAAAATATTGCAAGGAAAAATAAAATGCAAAGAATCTTAGCAAACATCATAAAAGACACCAACAAAAATTGGGCCATGGGCACTTTTGAAATGCATAACAGATAAAGTAACTGATATACACACATGCACATAGACACACACACATGCACAGGCACACATACACGTATACGCAAACATACACACAAATATACATGCAGATTTTTCTTTTCCATTGATATTCTACTATCACTGGACATTAGGAGTGCACACAGAAAAAAAGGTCAGAATAAATTAGTAAACTTTTCTCCTTTATTCATTTTTTTTAATTGAAAAGGAGAGATAGCATTAAAGTTTCCCCAGAACATTTATACAAATGCCCTCATTATAAAGAACTAGCATCCTAGGAGTTTTCTTTATTGTCCTATGGCTGGAGCAAATGACTTTCTATTTTGCCCTGTTATTGCAAAATTGCAAGGATCAGTGAACACTGATAATTGAAGCATGAAATGGAGGCCGATTTCACCTGAATTATAAATTTGTGCATTTGCTCTTGGAGACAATAACTTGCCCAACTGCCAACCTAAGTCTGCGATCTGAGCTTGGCTATCAGATTTCATGAGGAAGAAATGAGTTGGTCTATATTAACATGATATTTTATACACATTTAATTTTGTTATTCTAAATCATCAACAAGATATATTTATAGATTCACCTGAGGAGAGATCCAAGATGGCCGCTTAGGAGGAACTCGGGAATGCAGCTCCGAGAGAAAGCACAGAGGGTGAGTGGACGCCGTATTTCCAGACTGATTTTTACTGCCCACAGACCAGGAGATTCACACGCAGAGAAGCCACACGGGTCGCCAGCGCCGCTGGCGCCGCTGGCTTGAACGACGCAGCCGCTGGGCCGGCACCCTGAGGCAACGGCTCACTGTACAAAGTGAGAGAGTCTGAGTCCCCTATAAACCAGCAAGGGGAGCTGAAACGGGTAGCCAGGCCAGCGCCACGAATCTCAGAGCCGCGGCTTTAGCCAACGCAGCGGCTCCGGAGGCAGATCAGATGAGACGGTGTCCCCTCTTACCCAACAAGAAGACCTGAAACACAACTGAAACCGGGACGGTCCAGCTCTGTGGAGGAGGGGCGTTCTCCATAGGCACCCTGCTGTTCCCAGGGCAATCTAACAAGGCAATCCGCCACTACAGAGACTCCGTCACTACAGGGGCGGGCCAACATCGCGGAAGCAGTTCTAACTACACCCAGAAGTTCACACGGAAGCTGGGTGGAGCCCACAGCAGCTTAGCAAAGCCTCTGCAACCTGAGTGTGACTAGGCTGCCACCTTGTGGGCAGGGAAAACAGCAACCGCACAGGGGAACATCATAAAACCGTAACTCCCTGGGACAGAACACCTGGGGGGAAGAGCAGGGGGTTTATGAGTTCTGCCACAGCAGACTTAAAATTACCAAAATCAGAAAGACAACAACTACAAAGTCAACAGGTGGATAAATCCACAAAGATGGGAAGAAACCAGCGCAAAAAGGATGAAAACACCCAAAACCAGAACACTTCTCCTCCTACAAGGGATCACAACTCCTCACCAGCAAGGGAACAAGACTGGATGGAGAATGAGTGTGATGAAATGACAGAATCAGCTTTCAGAAAGTGGATAATAAGAAACTTCCGTGAGCTAAAAGAACATGTTCTAACCCAATGCAAAGAAACTAAGAACCTTGAAAAAAGACTTGACGAAATGCTAACAAGAATGGACAACTTAGAGAGGAATATGAGCGAATTGATGGAGCTGAAAAACACAACACGAGAACTTCGTGAAGCATGCACAAGTTTCAACAGCCGAATTGACCAAGCAGAAGAAAGGATATGAGAGGTCGAAGATCAACTCAATGAAATAAAACGAGAAGGCAAGATTAGAGAAAACAGGGTAAAAAGGAATGAACAAAGTCAACAAGAAATATGGGACTATGTGAAAAGACCTAATCTACGTTTGATAGGTGTACCTGAATGTGACGAAGAGAATGCATCCAAGCTGGAAAATACTCTTCAGGATATTATCCAGGAAAACTTCCCCAACCTAACAAGGCAGGCCAAGATTCAAGTCCAGGAAATACAGAGAACACCACAAAGATACTCCTCTAGAAGAGCAACCCCAAGACACATAATCATCAGATTCACCAGGGTTGAAATGAAGGAGAAAATACTAAGGGCAGCCAGAGAGAAAGGTCGGGTTACCCACAAAGGGAAGCCCATCAGACTCACTGCAGATCTCTCAGCAGAAACCCTACAGGCCAGAAGAGAGTGGGGGCCGATATTCAACATCCTTAAGGAAAAGAACTTTCAACCCAGAATTTCGTATCCAGCCAAACTAAGCTTCATAAGTGAAGGAAAAATAAAATCCTTTGTGAACAAGCAAGAACTCAGAGAGTTCATCACCACCAGACCAGCTCTACAAGAGCTCCTGAAGGAGGCACTACACATAGAAAAGAACAACCAGTACCAGCCACTCCAAAAACACACGAAAAGGTAAAGAGCATCAACACAATGAAGAATCTGCATCAACCAAAGGGCAAAACAGTCACCTAGCACCAAAATGACAGGATCGAATTCACACATAACAATATTAACCCTAAATGTAAACGGACTAAATGCCCCAATCAAAAGACACAGACTGGCAAATTGGATAAAAAGCCAAAACCCATCAGTGTGCTGTATCCAGGAAACCCATCTCGCATGCAAGGATACACAAAGGCTCAAAATAAAGGGATGGAGGAAGATTTACCAAGCAAATGGAGAGCAAAAAAAAGCAGGAGTTGCAATTCTCATCTCTGATAAAATAGACTTTAAAGCAACAAAGATCAAAAGAGACAAAGAAGGACATTACATAATGGTCAAAGGATCAATGCAGCAAGAAGAGCTAACGATCCTAAATATATATGCACCTAATACAGGAGCACCCAGATACATAAAGCAAGTTCTTAAAGACTTACAAAGAGACTTAGACTCCCACACAATAATAGTGGGAGACTTCAACACACCATTGTCAATATTAGACAGATCAACGAGACAGAAAATTAACAAGGATATCCAGGACTTGAACTCAGACCTGGAACAAGCAAACCTAATAGACATTTACAGAACTCTCCACCCCAAATCCACAGAATATACATTCTTCTCAGCACCACATCACACCTACTCTAAAATTGACCACATAATTGGAAGTAAATCACTCCTCAGCAAATGCAAAAGAACGGAAACCATAACAAACAGTCTCTCAGACCACAGTGCAATCAAGTTAGAACTCAGAATTCAGAAACCAACCCAGAACCGCACAGCCTCATGGAAAATGAACAACTTTCTCCTGAATGTTGACTGGATAAACAATGAAATGAAGGCAGAAATAAAGACGTTCTTCGAAACCAACGAGAATGAAGACACCACATACCAGAATCTCTGGGACACATTTAAAGCAGTCTCTAGAGGAAAATATATAGCAATAAGTGCCCACATGAGAAGAAAGGAGAGATCTAAAATTGACACCCTATCGTCAAAATTGAAAGAGCTAGAGGAGCAAGATCAAAAAAACTCAAAACCTAGCAGAAGACAAGAAATAACTAAGATCAAAGCAGAATTGAAGGAGATAGAGACACAAAAAATCCTTCAAAAAATCAATAAATCCAGGAGCTGGTTTTTTGAAAAGATCAACAAAATAGACAGACCACTAGCCAGACTAATAAAAAAGAAAAGAGAGAATAATCAAATAGATGCAATAAAAAATGACAAAGGGGATATCACCACAGATTCCACAGAAATTCAAACCATCATCAGAGATTATTACAAACAACTCTATGCACATAAATTAGAAAACCTGGAGGAAATGGATAAATTCCTGGACAGCTGCCTCCTCCCAAGCCTAAACCAGGAAGAAGTCGAAACCCTGAATAGACCAATAACAAGGTCTGAAGTCGAGGCAGCAATTAAGAACCTACCACCCAAAAAAAGCCCAGGTCCAGATGGGTTCACAGCCGAATTCTACCAGACATACAAAGAGGAACTGGTACCATTCCTACTGAAACTATTCCAAATAATCCAAAAAGAGGGAATCCTTCCCAAATCATTTTATGAGACCAACATCATCCTAATACCAAAACCTGGCAGAGACTCAACAAGAAAAGAAAACTACAGGCCAATATCCATGATGAACATAGATGCAAAAATCTTCAATAAAATAATGGCAAGCCGATTACAACAGCACATCAAAAAGCTTATCCACCATGATCAAGTAGGATTCATCCCGGGGATGCAAGGCTGGTTCAATATACGCAAGTCTATAAATGTAATTCACCACATAAACAGAACCAAAGACAAAAACCACATGATTATCTCAATCGATGCAGAGAAGGCCTTCGACAAAATTCAACAGCCCTTTATGCTAAAAACCCTCAATAAACTAGGTATCGATGGAACGTATCTCAAAATAATAAAAGCTATTTACGACAAACCGACAGCCAATATCATACTGAACGGGCAAAAACTGGAAGCATTCCCTTTGAAATCTGGCACTAGACAAGGATGCCCTCTCTCACCACTCCTATTCAATATAGTACTGGAAGTTCTAGCCAGAGCAATCAGGCAAGAAAAAGAAATAAAGGGTATTCAATTAGGAAAGGAGGAAGTCAAATTGTCTCTATTTGCAGACGACATGATTGTATATCTAGAAGACCCCATTGTCTCAGCCCAAAATCTCCTGAAACTGATAAGCAACTTCAGCAAAGTCTCAGGATACAAAATCAATGTGCAAAAATCACAAGCATTCCTATACACCAATAACAGACTTAAAGAGAGCCAAATCAAGAACGAACTGCCATTCACAATTGCTACAAAGAGAATAAAATACCTAGGAATACAACTAACAAGGAATGTAAAGGACCTCTTCAAGGAGAACTACAAATCACTGCTCAACGAAATAAGAGAGAACACAAACAGATGGAGAAACATTCCATGTTCATGGTTAGGAAGAATTAATATCGTGAAAATGGCCATACTGCCCAAAGTAATATACAGATTCAATGCTATCCCCATCAAGCTACCAATGACCTTCTTCACAGAACTGGAAAAAACCACCTTAAACTTCATATGGAACCAAAAGAGAGCCCGCATGGCCAAGTCAATTCTAAGCAAAAAGAACAAAGCAGGAGGCATCACACTACCAGACATCAAACTCTACTACAAGGCTACAGTAATCAAAACAGCATGGTACTGGTACCAAAACAGAGATATAGACCAATGGAACAGAACAGAGGCGTCGGAGGCAACACAACATATCTACAACCACCCGATCTTTGACAAACCCGATAAAAACAAGCAATGGGGAAAGGATTCCCTGTTCAATAAGTGGTGTTGGGAAAACTGGCTAGTCATATGCAGAAAGCAGAAAATGGACCCCTTCCTGACACCTTACACTAAAATTGACTCCAGATGGATTAAAGACTTAAACATAAGACCTAACACCATAAAATCACTAGAAGGAAACCTAGGCAAAACCATTCAGGACATAGGCGTAGGCAAGGACTTCATGACCAAAACACCAAAAGCATTGGCAACAAAAGCCAAAATAGACAAATGGGACCTAATCAAACTCCACAGCTTCTGCACAGCAAAAGAAACAGTCAATAGAGTGAATCGGCAACCAACAGAATGGGAAAAAATTTTTGCAGCCTACCCATCTGACAAAGGGCTGATATCCAGAATTTACAACGAGCTAAAAAAGATTTACAAGAAAAAAACAAACAAGCCCATTCAAAAGTGGGCGAAGGATATGAACAGATACTTTACAAAAGAAGACATACATGAGGCCAACAAGCATATGAAAAAATGCTCTTCATCACTGGCCATTAGAGAAATGCAAATCAAAACTACATTGAGATACCATCTCACACCAGTTAGAATGGCAATCATTAAAAAATCCGGAGACAACAGATGCTGGAGAGGATGTGGAGAAATAGGAACACTTTTACACTGTTGGTGGGAGTGTAAATTAGTTCAACCATTGTGGAAAACAGTGTGGCGATTCCTCAAGGACCTAGAAATAGAAATTCCATTTGACCCAGCAATCCCATTACTGGGCATATATCCAAAGGATTATAAATCGTTCTACTATAAGGACACATGCACACGAATGTTCATTGCAGCATAGTTTACAATAGCAAAGACCTGGAACCAACCCAAATGCCCATCGATGATAGATTGGACAGGAAAAATGTGGCACATATACACCATGGAATATTATGCAGCCATTAAAAACGAGGAGTTCGCGTCCTTTGTAGGGACATGGATGAACCTGGAAACCATCATTCTCAGCAAACTGACACAAGAACACAAAATCAAACACCACATGTTCTCACTCATAGGCGGGTGTTGAACAATGGGAACACATGGACACAGGGAGGGGAGCACTATACACGGGGGTCTGTTGGGGGGAAATAGGGGAGGGACAGCGGGGGGTTGGGGAGTTGGGGAGGGATAGCATGGGGAGAAATGCCAGATATGGGTGAAGGGGAGGAAGGCAGCAAATCACACTGCCACGTATGCACCTATGCAACAACCTTGCATGTTTTTCACATGTACCCCAAAACCTAAAATGCAATAAATAAATATATATTAAAAAAAAAAAAGATATATTTATAAAGACTATTACAGTCTCAAGAATCATTTACTGTCAGACGAGACTAATTTTACTCTTATTGGAAACAATGTAGGTCAGACATGAATGATATTTTGCCTTTTCTTTTTGTTCACACTCATTGGTATTCTACTATTACTGGACATTAGGAGTGCACATAGAAAAATGTCAGAATAAATTAGTAAATTTTTCTCCTTTATTCTTTTTTTTAATTGAGAAGGAGAGATAACACTGAAGTTTCCCCAGAACGTTTGTATAAATGCCCTTATTAGAACTAGCATCCTGGGAGTTTTCTTCACCTCCTATTTCTAAGAATGGCATGTGGAAATCATGGAGGTGGAACACACAGTATCTCAGTGAGGAATTTTGTGCCTCTTCCTGCTTCTTGGAATGGGAGGTCCAATTACTGTTCACGGAAAAAAAAGACATGCAAAATTAAACGCTAAAGGGGTGAAAGTAGGCAACTTAGAAAAACACACAGAAAAGTCCCCCTCCCTCAAAAAGCCATTAAATACTAATGGCTTTTGATTTGCTAATGAATAATAGAGCTATTTAAAATAGTAGTTCAAGGTATGAAACAAACCCACAGGAGTTAAAGATTTTTGGTAGTGTACTGAGAAGCTAATATGTGAACACCTGCATCTGGATGTTGCCAACCTAAGAAGGACCCCCGAGGCCATCTCTACTCACTCCTGTGATCCCAGCTATTCCAGAGGCTGAGGCAGGAGGATTACTTGAACCCCGGAGGTGGAGGCTGCAGTGAGCTGAGATTGCACCATTGTACTCCAGCCTGGACAACGGAGTGAGAAAATGTACTCCCCCACCAAAAAAAAAAAGAAAAGAGAAAAAGAAGATGTAAAAATTATAGCCGAACAGTAATTACTTTGGAATTATTTCTTGTAAAAGGTTTCTAAAAAATGAATCACAGTTTTCTAAATTATTTCTGTTGTTTAAAAAGACTTTTGCCAAACTAACTGAAAAATAAAAACGGAAAACAATACACAGTAATAGTGCTATTCTGTCTCAGGCTGATTTTCCTGCATGCAGACCCTGAGATGATGAAGGGCAAGGTGTTCCTTTGCATTACCACCTGTGAAGGGAAAGGGAGGAGGCAGGTTTGGACAGAGGTGAGGTCCAGGTGTGATGTTACCAAGCCTCCCTGCATGGTGGGCAGCTGGGGAGGGGAAGTGACGGCAGAGTCATCCTGCAGCAAGCTCAACTGGTCAGGGCTTTGCTTCCCACCTGTTCAGCTTCTGGATACAGGTGGCCAAAAAAAGGGACGGCCGTGGGCAGGGTGGCTTCCTGCAGCTGAGGCTGACCCTGGAAGGGCTGAGGGCTACACTTGGTGTCTGCTGACTCCACTTCCTGCCTCTGGCAAATGAGTTCTTCCTGAAGAAGGATCTAGAAGTGCATTGTGTCTAATAAAGTGAAACACGCAATGTTAAAATTGTCAATAGTGGGCGTTCTCCATGCTTGCTTTACATTATCCAACAATTTAAAAGCAAATGGACCAGGTGGGTGGCTCAGTCCTGTAATCCCAGTGCTTTGGGAGGCTGAGGTGGTAGGATCGCTTGAGCCCAGGAGTTTGATGCCAGCCTGGGCAATATAGTGAGACCTCTTCTCTGCTAAAAATAATAATAATAAAAATGAGCCAGGTGTGTTCACGTGTGCCTGCAGTCTCAGCTACTTGGGAGGCTGAGGATGGATTACTTGATCCAAGGAGATCTAGGCTGCACTCCAGGTTAGTCCCTGTCTCAAAAAAAAAAAAAAAAAAAAGCAAATGGTTTTACCTGTAATTTATTAAAATATACCAATATATTTGCCCAATCAATAGGTTAATTAATATACAATTAATATAGTAATATGTGTACAATACATATGTTAATTGTAAGTGTTAAGTTATTAATTGATCCGTGAAATGTAGACTGAAGGCCCTGGAGACGGCCTGCTACAGCTAAACTCGGTGCTCTTTCTCTAGCAGGGTGTGTGCCTCTGTGACCCTGAGGCTGGACCCAACCCACAGGAATGGAAAGACACAAGGAGCTCGGCTGGCTGAGCACCAAGACTGTGCCCCGGAAAGCCCCTTTTTGAAGAAATCCCCTAATATGTCCACTGCAGGGTTAGGAGAATGTGGAGCACGTGACAGTGGCTCCCCTGCTTCTGCACACCCCTAACCCGGAATTGGGAGGGGATCATTTGCGTCACTACAAAAAGCTATCCTGGGCGGATAATTACTTCTCTTGAGCGTTCAAAACGTGTTTTCAGTTTCATTTTCCAGCGGAGGAGCTGGAGCCTCTGGAATTTCTACCTTCCCTGCTGCTGCCTTCCACCTGGCAGCCTGAGATGAGGTCGGCCTTGGCTCATAACCTAAAGAGAGCGCAGCTGGGAGGCTCTGGCAGCGCTAAGCAGGGCCCAGCCTGGGTGGAGCCCCCACTGCGGCTGGAACGGTGGAGCCTCACGGACTCTGGCTGGGGTCGCTGGGCAGAATCCAGGCATGGGGCGCTCCAGGTGAGATGGGGGCCCTCAGCCAGTCAGCTGTGAGGCCAGGGGACCCTGGGACAGGGCGGCCTCTGACAACTAAGCAGGAAAGCAGTGAGAGACATCCTATGCAGCTCCATGTGGGAGCCCCAGGCTTTCAGGGGTCGTGACTGGCCCCAGGGTCGTTGGCCATGTTGGGGCCTGGTCGGGTGGGGCCGGGATCCAGCATTTCCCCGCGGGCTCCAGGGAGAAGAGGGGATGGGAAGGTTCTGCTAATGTCGGAGGTGTGTTGAAAGTTGCTTTTCCGGTAGAAATCACTCCCACGTTTAGTTTAGGCAGTTGACAAACTTTGAAACGCTTTGAAATTTCTTTGGCATTGAATCCACATCATCTATCGCCCATGTAAACGCAGCAGAGTTCCATAAGGAGCGGGTGGAGAACCCACACTCTCCACAGGGCTCCCAGCCCCAGGCTGTCTCTGGCTTGGCTTCTGACATGAACAACGGAGGAGAACATGGTGTCATTTATTTGCTGATATCCTGAATGAAGGAGTAGAATCCATTTTGGGGGGGAAGATGTAGAGACATTATTGGATATAGCTACAGGGGATCACAGGGTGTCTTAAATACAGCGGTGGCAACTTCGTGCTGGGAGAGAAGAGGAAATGGAGAAAGCAAAGTAGCAGAGTTTTAATGAAGTTTCTGGTGAGGAGAAAGACTCACATGGGTAATGAGAGAAATATAGAGGACTTTTTTTTTTTTTTTTTGAGATGGAATCTTGCTCTGTTGCCCAGGCTGGAGTGCAGTGGCGTGATCTCAGCTCAGTGCAACCTCCACCTCCCGGGTTCAAGCGATTCTCCTGCCTCAGCCTCCCGAGTAGCTGGGACTACAGGCGCACGCCAAAACGCCCTGCTAATTTTTGTATTTTTTAGTAGAGACGGGGTTTTGCTATGTTGGCTAGTCTGGTCTTGACCTCCTGACCTCAGGTGATCTGCCTGCCTCGGCCTCCCGAAGTGCTGGTATTACAAGTGTGAGAGCCACTCTGCTGGGCCAGATAGAAGATTTTAAAGCAATTTTTAATGCTGATGAGTATACACAGAAGATAGATTGAATATACAGCGGGAAGGAGATAATTTATAGACTGGGATGCCTAATGATTGAGAGGTGGGTGGTATGGCTGAGTTCCATGGTAACTGGGGAGAAGCTGAGTCGAAACAAAACTGAGGCACCTGCTCCTGGAGAGAAGGAAAAAATGATGAATGAGATGCAGGTGAGTTTGTATAATGGCAATTCAGATCTGAGCTAGATCAATGGCTAACTCTCAAAAGAAGTTAGAAACAGGGGCTTCTGTTGAATAATACACAGAGTTTTCAGAAGTGAAAATATTTGAAATAATCATTGCAGAGAATAGGAAAATGAATTCAGTATAGATTGGAGACTTTAATAGATTGGAAGGGAATGAAGTCTTTCTTTTCTGCTCTGTTTTAATCTAGAGATACTTTTCTCCTGAACATTTCTATATTTATTGTAAAAATATACCACCTTTTCAACATACAGAATTTTAGAAATGATCGTGAATGAAAATATAAAAAAATCTTCCCTCTGAATTTGAGGTGGTCTATCTGCCTACTGCTTATTGTTTTCACATTTCTGTAACAAGCTGGTAGAGTTTGACATAAAGAGTGGTTAAAAAAACAAATACGTATGTCTCAGTTTGTTGGCTGTTGCTTATTACGGAATACCTGAACCTGGGTAGTTTATAAAGAAAAGGGGCCAAGTGCATGGTGAGGGGAGCATGTGATCTGTCTTCTTAAAAAGCCACCAATCTCATTCCCATGAAAAGTCAATGGATTAATTAATTTATGAGCCCTTATGACCTATTATCACTTAAAGCCCCCACCTCTCTATGCTGCCAGATGGGGAATTAAATTTCAACAGGAGTTTTGGAGGAGACAAATATTCAAACCATAGCAATATAATGAACAAAAATTAAACAAAAGAATAAGCGAATCAGTTTAACCACCCTACTTTTGCCTTAGAATAAAAGTGACTGGAAAACTTATTTTTGATCCCTGTAGTTCAATGTAAAACATAGTGAATAAAAAGACAGTGCAAGATAATAAAAATGAGCTGCACTTCTGAACAACTTTATAAAAGTATGACTCTTTATATTTCAGAAGTATTGTATTGTAACTTTCACGTGTCTTCCACTTTTTATTTTACTAGAAACAGTCACAATTATTGGTTTCTGATTATTTGGTTCTGGTGCCAAGGAAACTTAAATTCATATTGATCCATTAATCTACCTTTCACTTATTAATTTGTAAGATGTCAAAAAACACATTTTTCACTCTGGTTTTCATTTCTACTTTCTAATATTAAATTGTTCATAATTTGAATGCAATTTATCACTATCTTCTTTTATAGTTAACTTTTTTGGTGTTCTGTTTAGTAAGTTTTGTCTGTTCTTAGGGTAAAAAATATTTTTATATATTACCTTTTAGAAGCTTTATTGCTATTTTATGAATTAGATATAAAATCCACTTGGAAGAGATTTTTGTCCATTTCTAAAGTTGGAGCCAATGTATTATTTTTACTGTGAATATCGACTTTACTCATTATAATTTATTCAAAATCATAAATAAGTCATGATTTTCTTTCCTCCATAACACTGCAGTACAAAGTTCTGAATAATTACATTCCATTTATGGGTGGGTCTGCTTCTAGATTCTATAATATTCCATGCTCTATTTATCTCTGTCAGTTGCCATCTTTCTAAAAATTCTTTTAACTTTGCTATTCTTGTTCAAGCTTATCTTGGCTATTCTTGGCCATTTGCATTTCCACATGGATTTTTGCTTCATAATTTAAATATCTCTATAGAGACCTGCTGGAATTTTAATTGAGATTACATATATCAATTTGGATAAAATAGAGCTCTTTAAACTACTGAGCATTTCAATTCATTTACATAATATATCTACACATTTATTGTCTTCTTAAATTTCTCTTAACTATGTTACATAATTTTCTATACAGAGGCCTTAGAAAACTCTTGTTACAGCTATTCCTTGCAATTTCAGGCTTTTGTATTATTATAAGCAATATTTTTAAAATTTTATTTTCTGATTGTTTTATGTAGAGATATAATAGATTTTTGTATGCTGATCTTTTTTATGGACTGAATTGTGTTTCTTAAAATTCATATGTTGGAGTACTGATCCTCAGTACTTCACAATGTAACTGTATTTGAATTTAGATACTTTAAAGAAATAAATAAGGTGAAACGAGGCCATAAGAGGAAATTTGGACACAAAAAGAGACAGCAGAATTAAATGTTCATGGAGGGACAGCCATGTGAAGTAGCAGCAGGCAGATGGCCATCTGCAAGCCAAGGAGAGGGGATTCTAGAGAAACCAGTTCAGCTGATACCTCCATCTTGGCCCTTTGCCTCCAGAACTGTGAGACAACATATTTCAATAGTTTAAGCCTCCCACTCTGTGATATTTTCTTATGGCAGCCCTAGCAGACCAATACAACCTTGTATCCACAAATTTGCTAATATATACATAATATATATTAATGCATATATATATAATGTATGTAAATATATACATAAGTATATATTGTGATCTCTGCAAATAGTGACAGATTTATTTCTTCCTTTCCGATCTTTAAGCCTGTCATTTAAATTGCTTGTATCATTGCCCCAGCTAGGACCTCCAGTACAATACTGAAGAAAAGTTTGTTTCATAGATCATTCCTGAGCTAAGGGCAAAGTTTCAACAGTTTTCTACTATGTATGTTTTCCTTTGTAAGTTATTTGAAGTCAATCTTTAACACATAAAATTTTACTGTATTTTTATTTTCAAAGCATTTTTTCAAAATATTGGTAGAAATTTTTATTTCAAATGAGTTTTTTTTGAATCTGTTGGTTTGATTGCAAGATATTTTACATTTTTGTTTTTACTTTTGTAAATGCAGTCCGCCAAGTTTTTTATTTGGAGTATGTAATTGTTTTATACTTAATGCAATCATACACTCGTGCTTAAAAATGTATCATTTTCTCATTAGTATTTTTTGTATTTTTTTAATACCAATTCTATATTTATCCTTTTCTTTATTGACTATTTTGTATTAAATATTTTTATTGCTCCCTTTTTCCGAAATAATAGTTTTAATGTATACAATGTTCTTACTATTTAGAGTAGTTACTCTCGAGTTTACAACATGAACCCATTATCTATGAAGTCTGGTGTGAATTCCTATTTACCTTCACTGACCTTCAGACATTTTAACTCCATTTATTTACTTCCCTCTCATACCTTGTACTTTCATTTCCCTGTATTTCATTCTCTAGATATTTCAAAACAAATGCAGTATTAGTAGTATTTTATAAAGTCCATGTACTTCAGGTTTACCTACACATTTGTCATTTTTCTTGCTTTTCATTATTCCCATTGTCTTTATCCTTCCTTCTGGGATAATTTTTTTTTTCTAGGAAGTATCCTTGGTTACAATTTCTACCAGGTTTTATTTGTCAGAAAATGTCTTTATTTTGCCTTTGTTTATAAATGATGCTTTTCATGTATATAGAAACCTAAAGTGACATTTATTTTCTTTCAACACTCTAAATATTGCATTTTCAGGTTTTCTGACCTCTCTTGTTTCTGTTGAGAAGTCTTTTCCTTGAAAATACAGATAGGAGGAGCCTAAGAGAGATATGAGACGTGGTGAAAAGACCCATGTGGAATTGGTGCTCTAAAATAGGAGAGGAAAAAGAAAGTGAGGGGAAAGCAATATTCGAAGAATTAAGGCCTAAAACTTTAACCAACTGAGAGATATCAAACCACAGATTAAAACTCAATAAATCCTAAGCCAACTATGTATAAAGAAAAACACACACCAAGGTCAGCATCACAACACTGATGAAACTACATACAGAAAGAAAATCACAATGGCAGCCTTTGTTTTGAAGGCACACAAACAAGTTATTTATTTTTATTTTTCAAGGCCTTTCTAATTGTTCTTGGTGGAAGAGTTTGTCTGCAGTAAGATAATCCACAATGACCCAAGATAAGAAAATACACTGAGGATAGTTTTTTCTTTCTCTTTCTTTCTTTTTTTTTTTTAAAAAAGATGCAGCCAGGCCAATATGAAGTCAAATAATAGGAAAAGATGTTCACAGGAATATCATGTAATACATGCATTATTTTCATGCATCCGTTATCCCTTAGTCCACAGAATGTGCACTAGCTCCTGGCATGGAAGGACAGTGGCCCATGTGGCCATAGCCAGTACTGAGTGGTCAGGACATTCATACGAAAGAGACCAGGTCTGGGAGCCCTTGGGGTGACTGGAATCTGACTTTGCCAAGTGTGAGCTTTGGAACCCTGGAGGAATCACCATTTTTTTCTCTTTATTTTCCTCATCTGTGGAATAGCGCTGCTAACAACTCTTCCTTCCCTGTGGTACTGATGTCTAATATAAACTTTGCAGCATTATAGAAAGGGAATTGAAGGCAATGTTTTTTTTTTCCTCCTTATAATTGTGTTACTCTGTATAGAGGACAGAGATTTCTATATGAGAAAACAAAATCAAATGTATTATCTGGATAATTTTGTATTATCTATGGAACCTGGGCTACTTAAAATGCCCATGTTTTTCAGTCCTTAAAGTTTAATGAACTTTAGGGGCTCATAGAGAAGAGGAACTATTTTGACGCCATTGACTGTATGCACATAGCTCAAGGTACATTTGGTTCTGACCAGTCTGGAAACATGTGACACAAGGTCAAATTATGTGTTCTTTAGCTCTGTCTTCTAGGAGAGGGGACCTATGGAAAGCTTGATGTCCCAGCAAGATCATTGCCAGAGTTTTTTGGAAGTTGGAAGCATCTCTGTCTCAACCTTAGGAAGATTCATTCACGTACTGGAGAGGTGAACACCACTCATCTCCCTGAAACAAGTTGATTCTCAATTACTTACTGCTCTAGTCACACCTCAAGTTCAAGGAAGGAATTAATGCAGATATATAATATTCCTAGTGTTGTTGTTATCAGTATTTGTTCTTTTCTTCTTCTTTTTTTTAAATTTTAGATGGAGTCTTGCTCTGTTGTCCAGGCTGTAGTGCAGTGGTCCAGTCTCGGCTCACTGTAACCTCCTCCTCCCGGGTTCAAGTGATTCTCCTGCCTCAGTCCCCCGAGCAGCTGGGACTACAGATGTGTGCCACCAGGCCCAGTTACCTTCGTATTTTTCATAGAGGCAGTTTTGCCATGTTGGCCACTTGAGGTCTGGTCTCAAACTCCTGACCTCAAGTAATCAACCCAATTCGGTCTCCCAAAGTGCTGGGATTGCAGGCATGAACCACTGTGCCTGGCCTCAGTAATTTTTTTTAATACAGATTTGGTGGAAATAGCATCCCTAATGCTCTTAATAGCATTAAAAAGTGGCATTACTATGTTGATGTGATGGTGTATAGTATACATGGGTGAAGGAAAGATGCATGACAAAATGAATCCATCACTTCACAACTTGAAAAGAAAGGGATTTACAGAACCAATCGCTGTGCAAAAGTGCCCTTGAGGGTGAGTGATTACAGATGGCTCATGTGCTCCTAGTGAGAGCAACCATCCTTCCTCCCTGCCAGCCTGAGAATAGAGAATTACGAAAGCAGATAAGACTGAAGGAAAGAAATTTAGTGGGTATTAATAATAAAGAAAAGATGACAAGTTGAAATGTGGTGATGATCAAAACCTAAAAGCTTTATAACTCCAAATTCTGATGCATTTTATTGAGAAACCCTGTATGGTTTTATTGGTGTAACTGCAGTGTAAAGTTTTGTTTTGTTTTGTTTTGTTTTGTTTTTTTTGATAACGACCGTCTTTGAAAAAAATGGCTAAAATGGTATTTTTATTGTGTTGTGGTTATGAAAACCTGCCATTTTTTTTTTGTAAACTAATAGTATACTTTCCATAAAGGCAAACAAACAAACAAACAAGAACCCAAAATACAGGCTGTCCAAGTAGGGTATAATTAAAATAATTATTGTAACTTAAAATGAAGGAATAAAATATAAATTGTTTTAGGAATGGCCCATGTAGGAAAACTTCAGAAAAATACCAGAAGCAAAAAACAACTTATGATTTTGAGGCTGAAATGTAATCACACAATCTTATCAGACTCAATATGAGATAAATTTGATAGGACAATGAAATAACTAATACTGAATAAAACACGAATTAGTTTTCTCTCTTAGCACCAAGCAATGCCATGCCTTCATTTCTTTTTGTGAAATTGGTGGAATTACATTACTCTTTCTGAGAGAAAGGAAGAATTATCAAAACATTTCTAATAAGACTTGCCGACGCATGTGGGTTCAAATAAAGAATCTCTCACATGCTCTTCCTGGTCCTGCCTCCCCCTCATCCAGCCCTGTTCCTGCATCTTCCTCATGTCTCTGACCCTTTGTTGTCTAAGGTATGGCCATGATGGCTTCTTATCTGAGGACAGTGATATGAGCTCCTCTCCTTGCCTAGGCTGCCTCTTCCATACTCTCTGCCTCACTTCTAGCTTTCCTGCCCGTCTCAGCATAAAACTCACCCTGCCAGGTGTCCCGGACCCCTGGTCTAAATCAGTCCTCCTGCCCCAGGTATTCTTTGTCATGGCTGCCTAACCTCTTCACTAATAGGACCTTTCACATCTTGGATTAATGAATATATTATTTTTCTTGTGTGTTTAGTATCTGCCTGCCCTGTTTGATGGAAATCTCCTTCAAGGCAGGAACCGAGTTGCTTTTGGTTACTAGAGATAGACTTTATGCCTAGCATGTGGCCCAGCGTTGTTCCTTTAAATATTGGCTACCTGGAACATGGTGCAGCGTCCTCAGTTACTATAGAATGAGATTCCATGCAAACCGGATGATTCCTGTGTGTTAGGCTCTAATTTCTCTTTGAAAAACTTTGGAATGCTTTTATTTATTGCCCTTGAATCCCATAAACAGTTGAAGGGATAGTTATCCACATTTTACATAGGAAGAATTTGAAGCCAGAAATGAAATAACTTATCCTAAGTTACATGAAAAGTGGCAGACTCTGGTCTTGAGCACAGTTCCTTTGTGTTCATGTCTAGTAATATTCTTTATTTAATAGTAATAATCTGTCATTGAACAAGTAATGATCTGAGTTTAATTCATCTTTCGATACTATTATCAAAACAATATTCTGATTACCTTAACAAATAGAGAAGTGAGAATCCCCATAGCAATATCTATTTCCAGAAGAGCTTCTACAAACTGGCATCCTGGAAGCCTGTGAAATGTTAAAGAAAACTGAAAAACAGTAATGATTCCTCTGCTAGACTTTATACAATATCTCATTCTTTCCAGCAGTGGAGAAAGGTAGAATTGTCTCCTTCTTGAAGTCATGAAAAACCCGAGGCTCAAAAATTATAGAAGTTGTCTTTGGTTACACAACAGATAAATATGAAGATTAGATTTGAAGTCAGGTATCTATGACCTACTCCAAAGCGGCACTGTTCCACTGAAGCACATAATATTAGATGGTAGAGTATAACCCTTTGTGCCTCCAAATTAATTTCTCCAGTAAAGCAAAAGACATTGACATCCTGACAAAAAGTCTTCACACCACATAAATATCTATGTTTACAATGACCCTTGTAAGTATTCCTTAGCAATATTTACTGATTATTTTGCATATTAATTTACAATTAATTTTGAGTAATTTTTTTTTTTTTTTTTTTCTGAAAGACAATCATCAATTGTGATGAGATGTGAAACAAGCTTGAATTAAGGTAATCAAGCAGGCTGTGTTAGTTTGTTTGGACTTCTATAACATACCACAGACTGGGTGGCTTAAACAGTATGTTTTCTTACAGTTCTAGAGGCTGAAAGCCCAAGATCAAGGTGTAGGCACGGTTGGTTTCTGGTAAGGCTTCTTTCCTTGGCTTGCAGTTGGTGCTTTCTCTCTGTGTCATCACGTGGCCTTTCTTTTGTGCATGTGGAGAAAGGGGAGGGGGAGAGAGGGAGGGAGGAAGCAAGTAAAGAAAAAGGAGAGAGGGAGGGACAGAGGAAAGAAAACAGAGAAAGACTAACATGGTGGCTCACGTCTGTAATCTCAGCACTTTGGGAGACAAAGGCAGGTGGATTGCTTGAGTTCAGGAGTTCAAGAGCAGCCTGGGCAAGATGGTGAAACCCCATCTCAACAAGAAATACAAAAATTAGTCAGGTATGGCTGTGCATGCCTCTGGTCCCAGCTACTAGGGAGGCTGAGGTGGAATGACCCTTGATCCTTGGGAAGTTGAGGCTGCACTGAGCTGTTATGGTGCCACTGCACTCCAGTCTGGATAACAGAGCAAGACCCTGTATCAAAAAAAAAAAAGAAAAAAGAAAAAAGAAAAAAGAAAAGAAAGAAAAAGGGGAGAGGGAGGGAGGAGGAGGGGAGAAAGAGAGGGTGAGGCAGACACACACATACACACACACACACACACACACATACACAGAGAGAGAAAGAGATCCACAGATTTTAAAAAAATACTTCTTTCTCTTCTTATAAGGACTTCAGTCCTATGGGATTAGGGTACCACCCAGAGGATCTCCTTTAACCTTAACTACCTCCTTAAAGACCCTTTCTCCAAATATAGTCACATTAGGGGTTAGTGCTTCAGCCTATAGATTTGGGTGGATGCAGTTCAGTCCCTAAGCCAGCCCCTTCCCTTTGCTTGTAGTCGTCTTGTTTCTATGGATGTAACAACTGTCCTCTGAAGGACTACCTACATTAGCAGGGCTCAGCCATTTCTAGGTTAACAGGGGTTAAAAGGGTGTTTTCTAAAAGTTTACCCAGATATAACTGAACTTGGGGTATTTAAAGTAGATCATGCTTATTTCACTCATTCTTAAACACTGAAAATTCTTTCTATACAATATTCTTGGGGAGAGGCTGGTATTGTGTTTTAGTCAGCATTGGGACTATTTGATATTTGTTCCATCATGTTTTAATTTGTGAATTTGACAAAATGGCATCTTCAAGTTGATTTCATTTTGGATACACTATGGGATTTTTCAGGAAAGTATTTCTAGCTTCAACAATAATAACCACCACTTAAAATTACATGCATTGAAAATGTTTAGATTCTTGAAATTTTGGCCATTATCTTTTTAATAGTAATTTAATATTTCAAACTAATTTAATATACTGTTGATGACCTGTGCCGTCTTTGAACTTGCAGTCTAAGAGTGAGATGATTACTCAAATAAGTTCCCCCATAGTAATTTACAAAGGCACATAACTTGTGGAGATACCTAAATCGCTTTTGGCACGCTACTTCTAAGTACGGAGGACGTTAATGCTAGGAAGATCGTCCTTGTTTCTACATTATCAGAAAATATACCACTTCATTGAGGAAATCGTCTCAATTCAAGAAATATTTCTAGAATATCGGTTAGTGTGTCAAGTGCTGTCCTGGTACTGCCAGGGGTATTTGACCCCTGCCCATAAGTAGCCTCTCATTAAGTCTGAAGGAAAAAGCATGGCCATATATAAACATGAAACACATGCTAATGGAGAATATCACAACAAAAAGAAGCACAGAAGGCAATCACAGATTAGCAGATGGGAATGCTGCCTCTGTCTGTGAACAAGGCTTCATGAGGGAGTAATATGGCTGCTCCACTTAGAGAGGAGGGAACTGGAAAGTGGGAGGACATGAGCCCAGGAATGGGAATGCCCAGGCAGGGGGATTTTCTGTGATCTTAGGATGTCTATATTGTTCTGCAAGAGGAACTAGTGAAAAGATTGTGAAAGGCTTAGGGTATTGGGCTGAGGGGCATGTAGGCCACAAGGGACCATTACTTAGTTCGAGGAGTATCAGTCGTGAACTATATATCCATCATCCTCAGGGAACCATGCTGGTTGAATGAGATGGCCCCCACCCTTGAGGGGCTTTTGACTGATGTGAGAGAAGTGCTTGATGGACTGACAGAGTCAGTGAAGTGGATGCAATTCCAGAGACATGAGTGAGCTGTTGAGGGAGCCAAGAGGGGCCTTTCCAAGGTCAGACCAGAAGATTCTTTCCTGGTGTAATGGATAATTAGGGCTAGTTGCAAAAACAATGTAATTTCACCATTATTAGTAGCGGATATATTTCCTTTTCAAAATTATGTTACAAAGGGGATTAACAAAGCCATGAGTTTCAATTCGTTTGCATTCTTATTTTGTTCTAAAATGATATTTGGTAATCTATTATTGCAACAACTGACTTTTCCTAATTGGAAGACAGAATATTACCTTTAATGCTTTAACTCAAAATGTTCTAAGCTCAACAAAATGAATATATATTATTTTAAGTTAGAATTTATAAATGCCAGATCTACAATTTACTTCTGGGATGAAAAAGCCTTTGGAAACTTTGCCTGTTAATGAAAACAATTTTCGTCATATTAATAATTCATTGTTTTAAACATGAATAAAATAAGTTATTCAAGAACAGAAAATATTCAAATTTACTTAAAAAAAACGTGCGAACGTTTTATACTATGTGGTTTACTAATCTAACTGTGAGTAATTGGTTTATCATTTTAAAAATCCAAAAGTGAAACAGGAATGCTCAGGCTTTGTTTTCCATCTTTGTAATCAACATGGCTTGTTAGATTCCCATCTGGTTCCATATCTTTCAGATTTTGATACATGAGAAGAATTTTAACCTGGAATTTCTCTCTAGTAGCAATCCATGTATGAAGTATGCAGTTTGTGGTGCCACAAGGAGAAAGAAACCCACACTTTCGTCATAAATACAAATCAATTACTTTTACTTATTTTACACCTTGGAATCATTTATTTGTTCATCATTAAGATTTTAGTGTACATAAGGACAAAGTGTTAGCTACTGAAAATAATAGTGTAAAACACCAAGAGATAAAGAGCCGTTTTTCCTAAGGGCACAGTCTATTTAGTGATACTGAATGTATAAACAGATGTGAATGATAAAAGGGAAACAGGGTAAGTTCCACGGGAGAGCACACAACTTTAAGCAAGACAGAGGAAAGAGTGACTGCTTCTGTCTGGAGAGTCACTTACCTTTGGAAATAGGAGAAACTAGGTTTGTCCTTGAAAGAAGATGTTAGAGCGGAACTGTTCTTTCCTGCCCTGATGTTTCCTTCTGTGTGGGAAGAGCTTAATTAGTGTAACACGCTGACCTCTGTCTCCCTTTCCCCTCTCTGCACTAGGATTTATGAAATTACTGCATTGATAATTAATGGAGAATATCGCTGTTGACAGTGCTTCTCCCTTTTTTCCTCTGGGGTGTGAGCTTGCCTCCAGGGAGTGTGGTTCTGCTCTGCTGCTTCAGGCTTTGTCTTACCTGGGCAGGTGGCTCTTGTCCAGGGGCCCACCCCAGTTTGTCATGACTCATGACTGCATGGATAAGTCTGTGAAACTCTGAAATTAGTTGACAGTCCCAGTTGATCTTTAATCATTTTTTCTACCTTATTCTGTGTTAGAATCTACCAGGCAGCCATTGAAATTCCTTATCACCTTGCATGGAAATGGGACAGTGTCCCGGTGCTGGGTTGAGCTGCATTTTCCAGGCTCCTTTGCTGTTGGATGTATGCTGCCTGGTGAGGCAGTTACAGCAATGGGACGTGAGAAGTGACAAGGCTTCTGAGCGTTGTGTTTGAAGTGACACCAAGGCTTCTGAGCGTTGTGTGAGAAGTGACACCAAGGTTTCTGAGCGTTGTGTGTGATCTTCCTCTTCACTCTTTCCCCTGTAGTGCCAGATGCAGATGAAGATGAGGCCCTGAGGATGGGTATACTGTAGTTGAAAGGATCCTGGGTTCCGAATCATTGTGTGGAGCAGTCCTATACCCAACAAAACCATGTGCCTTGGACTGCAATTTTTATTAAGTACTCAATATTTTTTTCCTATATATAAGAAAAACATGTAGAGGGTTGTAATCATCTAATGGGTTTATCTTGCCCACTACCTAGACAGAGCCGATTGATCAAGACAGGAGAATAGCAATGGAGAAAGAGTAATTCAGACTTAGCTGGCTGTATGGGAGACTGGAGTTTTATTATTACTCGTCAGTCTTCCTGAGCCTTCTGGGATTAGAGTTTTTGAAGACAATTTGGCGGGTAGGGGCTCGGTAAGTGGGGAGTGCTGATTGGTTGGGTTGGAGATGGAATCATAGGGGGGTCAAAGTGAGGTTTTCTTGCTGTCTTCTGTTCCTGGGTGGGATTGCAGGACAGGCTGAGCCAAATTACAGGTCTGGGTGGTGTCAGCTGATCCATCGAGTGCGATGTCTGCTAATATCTCAAACACTGATCTTCGGTTTTACAATCGTGATGTGATCCCCAGGAGCAATCTGGGGTGGTTCAGACTCTTACAGCCGGAGCCTGAGTAACCCCTAAGCCTTGATTTCTAATCTTGTAGCTACTTTCTTAGCCCTACAAAGGCAGACTGGTCTCCAGTCACGAAGAGAGTCTTTTTGGGAAAGGACTATTACCAATTTTCTTTCAAACTGTAAATTAAATTCTTTCCCAAAATTAGTTTGGCCAATGCCCAAGAATGAACAAAGACAGCTTAAAGGTTAGAAGCAAGTCCGTTAGGTCTGATCTCTTTCATTGTCATAATTTCCTCAGTTATAATTTTTGCAAAGGCGGTTTCAGAGTCAGAAGCAATTATGTTTCCAGGCTGCACTAGTCCTATGTTTCAAGGTCCTGTTGACTCTAGATACTGGGCACGTTAATCAAATCAAACAGCATCATTTGGTTCAGTGTGGGGCAGCTCATTTAAACTATTTTATTGATTAATGACAAAAATGTAGCAATTAGGTTATTTTTACCATCTCAAAAATGCTTAAATTGCTCTAAATCATTCTGTTTCTGATTTATTGTGAACGTTTTGGTGAATCAGCACGCAGTTGACTCTCACAGTGGCAGGGAGTGCCCTGAGCGGTGCAGTGGAGTTGTCTGACCTATGCAGCAACACCTCCCACGGCCGAGATACAGGGTAGTGTGCTGTTGCTACTGCACAGTTAGAGTCAGAGAACGGGAGTTTGAAAGAAGTGGATAAGGAAAAAACTCTACCTCTTACTGAATGTACAACCTCGGCAAGCTGTTTAACCTCCATGATTCTCATGCTCTTCATTGGTAATTTGGGGGGCAAACAGGGTTCCCACCTTATAAGCATGTTAAGGGGCGTAATTTACGTGAATCATGTGGACAAAAATCGACTCCCAGCAGGTGACAGATCAGTAATAGATATCATTGAAGTTGTTCTAGATGATGAGAGACTGCCATCACATCCGCAGCTGGCCACAGGGAGGGACTAGGTCAACGCACAAGTTTCATTAAACACAAATGAGGCAAGCAGGCATGGAAATTCAGAGGTAGAGGGGTGGAAAGTGTTCAGGAACGGCCAGGCTGAGAAGGTGATGTTTGAGCAAAGACCTGAAGGACATGTGGGGATTAAGGCCCTTATTCACCTGCTTAGGCTGTTACAGCAAATCAGAGAATGGGTGCTTAAATAACAGAAATTTGTTTTTTTATAATTCTGGAGGCTGGAAGTTCAAGATCGGGGTGTAAGCAGGTTGTTTGCTCTGAAGCCTCTCTCCTTGGCCTGTAGATGCCGTCTTCTCCCTGTGTCTTCTCCGTGTGTCTTCCCTCTGTGCATATCTGTGTCCAAATTCCCTCTTCTTATAAGGACACCAGTCATATTGAATGGAGGCCCACTCTACTGGCCTCACTTTACCTCTATCTCTTTAGAGGCCCTGTCTTCAAATACAGTTGTATTCTAAGATAGTAAGGATATCAACATACAAATTTTGGGGCATACACAATTGACCTTGTCACTAGAACTAAGGACTAGAACTGCCTGGTGGGTTCTAGAACTGTGACCAGTGTCCTCCCTGGGAGAGAAGGAAAGGATGGAGAGCATGAAGGAGGTACGGGCTCAAGCAGACGGGCCAGGTCAGCTGGCACAGGGGTGGATTGGGGTGAGGAGGATCTGGTTTTACTCTGAGTAATGGGAACTGATGGAGGAGGGACAGGGCCTGACTTAGGTCTTAAAGGGGCCCCTCCATTCTGTGGATAATAGGTGGCAGGGGGTCTATGCAAGGCCAGTGAGAGCAGTGACAGCTGCCAGGAAGCTACTGCTATTTGATGCTGTGCTTAGCACAACAGTGCTTGGATCGTGAACCTGTGGTGGATCATTTCATGAGAAATGATCACATTCTGGGGCTATCTTGGCGTCATACAGGAAGGATTCGCTGAGGAACTGGATGTGAGATGTGTGAGAAAGAAGGATTTGTTTTGAAATATGTATACATTGTGGAGTGGCAAAACTGACCTAATTAACATTTGCATTTCCTCACATATTTGTTTTTTTTTTTTTTTTGTGGTGAAAATACTTAATAAGAACACATTGTTATTAACTATATTCATTATGTTATAGAACAGATTTCTTGAACTTATTCCTCTTATCTAACTGAAAGTTGTTGTCATTCAACCAACGTCTCCCCATCCCATGCTTCCCACCCCAGCTCCTAGCAGCCATCATTCTACTCTCTGCTTCTAAGAGTTCAGTGCTTTTGGATTCACATATCAGTGAGAACATGTATTTGACTTTTTGTTCCTGGTCTGTTTCATCTAACATAATGTACTCCAGGTTCATCCATGTTGTCACAAAGGACAGAATTTCCTTCTTTGTAAAGTCTCAGTGATATTTCCTTGCTTATATTTGCTACATTTTCTTATCCATTTATTCTTTGGTGGATACTCTGGTTGATTTGATGTTAGCTATTGCAAATAATGCTGCAGTAAACATGGGAGTGCAGGTATCTCTTCAAAACATACTGATTTCATTTCCTTTAGATGTATACCAGCAATGGGATTGCTAGATCATTTGGGAGTTCTAATTTTAATTTTTTGAGGAGCCTCCATACTGTTTTCAATATGAGTGAACTAACTTACAATTCCACCAATAGTGTACAAGGGTTCCTTTTTCTCCACATCCTTGCCAACATTTACCTTTTGTATTTTTAACAATGTCCATCCTAAGAGATGTGAAGTAATAGTTCATTTTGGTTTTAATTTGCATTTCCCTGATGATTAGTAATGTTGAACATTTTTTTCAAATGTCTGTTGGCTGTTTGTATGTTTTCTTCTGATAAATGACTATTCAGGATCTTTGCAAAACATTTTTTTTAATTTTACTTTAAGTTCTGAGGTACATGTGCAGATCTTGCAGAATTGTTACATAGGTATACACATGCCATGGTGGTTTGCTGCCTCTATCTCTCCATCACCTACATTAGATATTTCTCCTCATGTTATCAATCCCCAATCTCCACACACCCTGCTGTCCCTCCCCTAGTCCCCAATCCCCCAACAGACCCTGGTGTGTGATATTTCCCTCCCTGTGTCCATGTGTTCTCATTGTTCAACACCCACTTATGAATGAGAACAGGTGGTGTTTGGTTTTTTGTTCTTATGTCAGTTTGCTGAGAATCATGGTTTCCAGATGCATCCATGTCCCTGCAAAGGACATGAACTCATCCTTTTTTATGGCTGCATAGTATTCCGTGGCATATATGTGTCACACTTTCTTTATCCAGTCTATCGTTGATGGGCATTTGGGTTGGTTTCAAGTCTTTGCTATTATAAACAGTGCCACAGTGAACATACATGTGCATATGTCTTTATAATAGAATGATTTATAAACCTTTGCGTATATACCGAGTAATGGAATTGATGGGTCAAATAATATTTCTATTTCTAGATCCTTGAGGAATCTCCACACTGTCTTCCACAATGGTTGAACTAATTTACACTCCCACCAACAGTGTAAAAGCGTTCCTCTTTCTCCACATCCTCTCTAGCATCTGTTGTCTCCAGATTTTTTAATGATTACCTTTCTAACTGGCATGAGATGGTATCTCAATGTGGTTTTGATTTGCATTTCTCTAATGACCAGTGATGATGGGCATTTTTTTCATGTTTGTTGGCCACATAAATATCTTCTGATTAAAACAAGCAACGGCCTGTAATCCCAGCACTTTGGGAGGCCGAGGCAGGTGGATCACAAGGTCAAGAGATCGAGACCATCCTGGTCAACATGGTGAAACCCCGTCTCTACTAAAAATACAAAAAATTAGCTGGGCATGGTGGCACGTGCCTGTAATCCCAGCTACTCAGGAGGCTGAGGCAGGAGAATTGCCTGAACCCAGGAGGCGGAGGTTGCGGTGAATCACGCCATTGCACTCCAGCCTGGGTAACAAAAGCAAAACTCCGTCTCAAAAAAAAAAAACAAAAAAAAAAAAACAAGCAACGGGGAAAGGATTCCCTGTTTAATAAATGGTGTTGGGAAAACTAGCTAGCCATGTGCAGAAAGCTGAAACTGGACCCCTTTCTTACACCTATACAAAAGTTAACTCTAGGTAGATTAAAGATTTATACCTAAGACTGAACACCATAAAGACCCTAGAAGAAAACCTAGGCAATATCATTCAGGACATAGGCATAGGCAAGGACTTCATGACTAAAACACCAAAAGCAATGGCAACAAAACCAAAATAGACAAATGGGATCTAATTAAACTTAAGAGGTTCTGCACAGCAAAATAAACAATTATTAGAGTGAATTGGCAACCTATTTTTGCAAGCTACCCATCTGACAAAGAGCTAATATCCAGAATCTACAAAGAACTAAAACAAATATACAAGAAAACAAACAACCCCATCAAATGTGGGCAAAGGATATGAACAGGCACTTTTCAAAAGAAGACCTTTGCTCATTTTTAAATGGATTGTTTACTAGCTATCGAGTTCCTTATATATTCTGGATATTAACTTATTTTCATATGTATGATTTGCATATATTTTCTCCTATTTTGTAGCTTGTTTCTTCACTCTGTTGATTGTTGCCTTTGCTGTGCAGAGGAGTTTCAATTTCCTATAATTTCATTTGTTTCTTTTTACTTGTTCCTTTAGAGTACTATTCAGAAATTCATTGCTCAGGCAAGTGTCATAGAGTTTTTCTTCTATGATTTCTCCAAGTAGTTTTACAGTTTCTCATCTTATGTTTAAGTCTACAGTCCATTTTGAGTTGATTTTTGTATATGATGTCCAAATTCCTCCTTCTGCCTGTGGATATCAAGTTTTTCAAACATCATTTATTAAAGAGACTGTCCTTTACCCATTGTGTTTTCTTGATATCTTTGTCAAATGTCAATTAACCTTAAATGCCTGGATTTATTTCTGGATTCTTCAGTCTCTCAATTGGTCTATCTGTCTGTTTTTATGCCAGTACCATGCTGTTTGATTACTATAGCTTTGTAATATGTTTTGAAGATAGGTAGTATGTTGTCTCCAACTTCATTTTTTTATTGTTGTTCAAGATGTTTTTGGCTACTTGGGATCTTTTGGGGTTCCATATAAATTTTAGGTTTTTTTCCTATTTATATAAAAATATTAGGATTTTGATAGAGATTACATTGAATCTGTAGATTGCTTTGGATAGTATGAACATTTTAACATATTAGTTCTTCCAATATATGAAAACGGGATATTTTTCTATTAATTTGTGTCTGGCATACAAGTTTTCTACTTCCTTGGTTCAATTTATTCCTAAGTATTTTATTTTTTTGGTAGTACTGTAAATGGGAATGATTAATTTTTTGTCAGATTGTTCTTTGTTAGTGTGCAGAAATGGCACTCATTTTTGTATGCCAATTTTTTATCTTGCTAATTTACTAAGTTTATTAGTTCTAACAGTTCTTGGTGAAGTCTTTAGGTTTTTCTGTGTATATGATTATGTCATCTGTAAACAGGGAAGATTTGAGTTCTTTATTTTCAGTTTAAATGCCTTTTATTTCTTTCTCTTGCCTAATTTCACTGGCTAGTCTTCTAGAAATGTGTTGAACAAGAGTGGCAAGAGTGGGCGTCATCGTCTTGTTTCTGATAGTAGAGGAAACTTTTAACTTTTCCCACTGAGTATGATGTTGATTGTGAGTTTGTCACATTTTTTTTATGGTTTTGAAGCACATTCCTTCTATCTCTAAGTTGCTGAGAGTTTTTAAATCATAAATGCATGTTGGATTTTCTCAAAAGCTTCAAGTAGAGATTCCCACAACCCCAATTTAGACACTAATTTGCTAAACTGACTAATTAGCTCGGGAACACTTACTTAATTGACTGGCTTATTGTAAAGAATATTTTAAAAGCTCAAAGTAAACAACTAGATGAAGAAAAGTATAGGGCAATGCCTGGAAAGGTATTGGAGCACAGCAGCTTCTGTTTCCAAAGACCTGGGGTGTGCCACACTCCTGCCCTGTGGATGAGTTCTAGTTCACCTTTCTGCAAGTCTCAAAAGCTTAACTGCGCAGAAGCTTTTTGTACCCTGTCCTCTTGGCTATTAATGGAGACTTCATGGGATAGACCTGATTAAAGATGAACAACTGTGTAGGGGTGTGATTGGACAAAAAGGGTATGATCTACTACTAATAGGCTGAATGGGAAAGCACAGCAAGGCCTGTCTGTTCAGATCCTTCTTGGCCTCTCTGTGCAGCATTCCTTCCTCTAGGGTGTGGAGCAGGACTCTTCCTGGAATGAGAGTCTTACGACCTACAGTTAGAGAAAGAAGGTCAGGGAATTTCTTTATGACCAGCTCCAAGACAGAAAGTCAAGGAAAGATTAGAGCATATTTTAGTTTCTATGGCCTGTCCTGGGGAGAAAAGGCAGCAAGAGAAAAGCAAGAGAAGATCAAAGAAAAATTTTGTTTTTGAGCCCTGCTTCTGAGGTCGAAATGTCCCAGAATTATAACTAAAGATTATCTTTCACCTTTATTGCTCTGAAGGTGTTCTATAGCTGCTTCAAAAACAAGGACAAAAGGCCAAATGCTTTTACAAAAGATATGTTTATTGTTTTAGTCACTTAAGAAACAACAGGAATTACAAGAGGAATTGTGAACGAAAACCAATATATAAATATCATAAAATCACAGTTCTTTATTTTGTTAATGTAGTGTATCACATTTATTGATTTGCATTTGTTGAACCATCCTTGCATTCCTGGAATAAATTTAATATGAACATGGTGAGTGACTTTTTAAAAATATGCTGTTGAATTTTCTTTGCTTGTATTTTGTTGAAGATTTTTGCATATGTTCGTCAGGGATATTGGCCTATAATTTTCTTTTTATTTTACTTTACTTACTTAATTAATTAATTATATTTATGTTTGAGACAAGGTTGCACACTGTCGCCAGGCTGGAGTTTAGTAGCATGATCATGGCTCACTATAGCCTCAACTTCTCAGGCTCAAGTGATCCTTCTACCTCACCCTTTTGAGTAGCTGGTTCCACAGTTATGTGTCACTAAGCCTAGCTAATTTTTAAAGATTTTTTTGTAGAGATAGGATCTTGTTATGCTGCCCAGGCTGGTCTTGAACTCCTGGCCTCAAATGATCCTTCAATCTTGGCCTCCCAAAGAGTTGGGATTATAGACGTTAGCTATCATGTATGGCAATTTTCTTTTCTTGTGGTATCTTTGTCTGACTTTGCTATCAGAATAATGCTAGCCCTGTAAAATGAGTTTGGCCATATTCCTTCTTCTTAATTTTTTGGATGAGTTTGAGGAAGATTGATATTAGTCATTTAAATGTTCAATAAAATTCAACAGTGAAGTCAACAGTTCCTGGGTTTTTTGTTGATAGGAAACATTTTACGACTGATTCAATCTGCCTACTAATTAGTCTGTTCAGATTTTCTGTTTCTTCATGATTCACTTATGGTAGGTTGTATGCCTCTAGGAATTCATCACTTTTTTCTGGGTTATCCAATTTAGTGCTATTTAATTGTTTCTAGTAAGCTCTTATGAGTCTTTGTATTTCTATAATAGCAACTGCAATATCTCTTCCTTATTTGCAGTTTTATCCACTATTCCCCCCCTTTTTTAGTCTAGTTAAAAGTTTGTTGATTTTGTTTTTACAAAAAGCCAACTCAAAGTTTTGCTGAAATTTCTAGTATTTGTGCCATTTATTTCTAATATGGTGTTCATTTTTTTTTCTGTCCTTGGGCTTAGTTTGTTTTTTTTTTCTAAGTCCTTGAGGTGTAATGTTAGGGTTTTTATTTTATTTGTTATAAGTATAGCTACCCCCAGTCCCTTTTGATTTCCATTTGTGTGAAATATATTTTTTCATCTGTTTACTTTCAGTCTACATATTTCCTTAAATACATGATGCAAATGTCTTGTAAATATTATATAGCAGGGTTTTGTTTCTTTTATCTGTTCCGTCATTCTTGTCTTTAGATTTGGCAATTTAATCAATTTACTTTTAAGATACTCATTGATAAGTGCTATTGCCATTTTGTTAATTGTTTTGCAAATCCTTTCTTCCTTTCTTCTGCTTTTGCTATCTTCATGATTGGATGGTTTTCTTTAGTAGTGTACTTTGATTCCTTATTGTTTTATCTTTTGTTATTTACAACAGGTTTGCACATTGTGGAGCCTGAGTTCATGGGGTCTATTCTGAAGGCTGGGTGTGTAGGTGCTAGCCTGGAGGCTAGGTTCATGAAAGCTTGCTTGCGTCCTGGCTGACCTGAAACCTGGGTCCACAAGGTTGGTCCTGGAGTCTGGGTTTATGGGCATCAGCCCACTACTGAGGTCTAGTGGGATAGGCCTGGACCCTCAGTCTGCCGGAGTATGGGTCTACCAGGACTCACCTGTCATTAAGGAAGCCTGGTGCTACTGGGGTGCAACCAAAGCCTGGGGCTCTATAAACTGACCTGGCTCTGGAATCTGGGGTGGGCCTGGATCCTGAGGCCAAAGGGGCTCACTTGGTTTTGGGTACGCCTGGAGTCTGTATCCACAGTATCCTCCCTGGAGGATGTGTCCATGGATGCCAGCCTGGCAGAAGGGTGGGTCCAGGGACTGAGCCCATTGGCAAGGCCAAGAGCCTGGGCCATAGGATCTAGCCTGGCACTAGTTGGCCTCAAGGCTCAGCCTGAGCTTACTGGCCTGGCATCTTGGGCCATAGGGACCTGCTCAGTGCTGGTTTTATGGGAGCAGGCCTGATGTTAAGGTTGAGGCAAAGTCTGATGCTCACTTCCCACTCCTTCAAAGATGATATTAATATATCTCTTCATGTGGTGCTGCCTGGGGTTTGGGAAAGAGTGATGCAGGTAATATAAAACTGTCTTTACTATGCTTTTCAATGAGTCTTTTGTTATTTACAGCTACACCTAAGTGCTATACTCTCTCACCTGGTTTCACTAGCTATTTTGGAAGTATTTTTGAGCATGGATAGTTGCTCAAATTAATATTTCTGTGGGGGAATGAGCACTGAAAAGTCTGATTTTGCCATCTTGCTGGTGTCCAACCTGCCTTCCTCTTATAAGGAAGGGACTGTATAATTTCATTGAGCTTCTCTGATAATTCAGGATAATCTTCCTTAACAGCCTTATCTTTATCACATCTGCAAAGTCTCTTTCGCCATGTATGGTTACACATTGACAGGGAACAGGATGTAAATATCTTTGGGATCTATTATTCTGCCTGTCTGGTACTACTGCCTCCTTTTTACTAAAATACAACAGGTACTGTTCTGTGCTTTTGAACAGAGTCAGCAAGATTTCTGCAACACCTCCGGGGAAGGGATTTCATGTTTACTGTTGCACAGCTATGTAGCTATTAACATATCTTTATCTGCTCTTCCTGTTACTAGTATCAAACACTTTAAATTAACATTTACATATACAATTTTCAAAGTCACACATCTGACTGTATTGCATTTAGAATTTATTTTAAGCTATAAATGTCACCTTTACAAAACTACAGTATTTACAAAATTGGTCAAAACATTTATGTCATAATTTCTAATTGTGCTTTAAAATTTTTCATTAGTTATGAGATATGTTCCTCAATACAGGCAACTGAAAGGCATCAATAATTCAATTATAAATATTTGATAATAACAATATGTAGATAAAACAATTGCTTGTCAATTTTGATATGTAAACTTTTTTGAGGCACAGTATCTCATGACAATCCAGGTGTGATTACATTTTACTAAACCAGGACTGCGCAATTTGGTTCTTACAAGTCATTATATTATGGTTTTTTTTCAGACTTGTCTGCCAGTAAACTCATGCTATATGAATAATAATTGTAACCAAGCAACAAATTTTCCAATAATTATGTTATTCTGCAAGATTTGGAATAAATTTAGTTACTCTGTGACAAATGTTGCAGTAAGTATCTTTAAATTGGGCCATTTTGCTTTTCATTTCTTTTGTCTCCAACAATAAAAAAAAAAAAAAAAAAGAATCTCTGCAATAACGTCTTGTCCTGTTTTGGCCGCTCAATGATTTGGCCATGGGTAAGTTTTGGCATATGGTAGGCGAATCAGCATTTTCCTGGTGGACAGTGTTGGGAAGTAGCTAACCACGGGTCTCTCTTACGCCTACATATCTTGCTGTGTGGTCCAAAATCTCAATGCTCTGACAGTTCTTTCACCCGTATCACCTCTCAGGATTGTTTATGCAGTTTGCAATTCTGAAAAGTGAGAATATGCAGCCAAGAATGTACTACATGGTTCTTGCTGAAAGTGATTTTTCTCTGGCAAAGGATGGGCTTGGTTACAGCTTACACAGAAGTAGCAGATTCCATAAACTCAAAGTTTTTCTCCTCTTGTGTACCCCATTGCCCATACAGCTCCACTTGGACTTCTGAATTACCCAGTGGGATTTGTGGCTCTAGGTGCCAGTGGGACTGTGGTAATAATCCTGCTGTTGCCATTACTGTGAGTCATAAAGTCCTTTGTGATTATGCATTATTGTCAGCATCCAAAGAATGTGGCAAGTTAACTTGATAACTCGTCACCGTTCCGATGTGAGTGCTGCTCCACACTGACATAGTGTCAATATGGGGTAATATCCTTATGGATAATTATTGTTATGAGGCTATTTTATCAAAACCCCCCTCTCCAGTGAATCACTACTTGTCAAGTTGGCCTGAACTGCAGATGCTGGACATCACTCAGCTGGTTCAGATTAATCAAGTGCCTAGAAGTGGCTTTAGAGAATAAAAGCATGAGGGCCTCAACAGACCTAAAGAGAAACCCTTTTCCAGTCTTCCTCACCTAAACAGGAGTCTTGGCTCCAAGCATGGAGTTTGGAATTGGAAGGGTAAGCACCCTCATACCACTTTCATCTTGCATCCCAGATTATGCTGACTGGTTCCTACCAAGATGGCTGGTGGGATGAGATCCTCCTTGCCAGGATTCCATGCCTGGCAAGTTGCAGAGCTGAGATTCACTGTGTTCTAGTAACAGTGCTTACAGCCTCTCTAGTCACTAAGTGATGAATAGTGCGTAAAAATGCCCGAATCTCAGAAATCACCACTTAAGAACTTAGAACACTACCTGTTTCTCAAAAATCTATTGAAATTTTAAAAAGCCAGAAGATGCCCCAAATATTAATTTTCTTTGGTTCATTTGTACAATAATTTATGTTCCAAAAATAATAAAAAGGATGAGGATTAATAATATTCATCTGAGAATTTCATTTTTTATTTATAAATTACATAACTAAATTTATAAAATTTGTCTTTTTCAATTATGTCATCTTTAATATTTGTTGTTCTGTCCAATTATCAAAGAGAAGATGAATTAATTTATCCAGTCTCCTGTTGGGGCACAGATGAGGAGTGAAAACATCAGTGAGTAGAGAGGGGCCCTAAGCTGCTGTGGCCACTGTGTGAAAGGGTGTAACATTGTGCCTCCCTCCCTCCTGCAAGAAGCCTATTGTCCAGATGGCGAGAAAACAGACACTTCAAAGTGAGTTAATGTCCTTCACTGTGGGACAGCAGGTGAGGGCAAGATGGTCTTTGAGGAAGAGCAATACAGACAGAGTGTGCTCAGCAGTGAAGGCAGACCTCATGGAGGCTGCAGTAGGGACAGAACTCTGTGGAGACGCAGGCTGAAAACTGAGCTGCCAAGGTCTGTGGGTGCCAAGGGTGGGGCAAAGCCTTCCAGGGAGGGAGAGAAGCAGGGACAGAGGCAAGGATGATGGGCATAATGCACGGAGATTGGAAGGTGCACAGAAATGGCTCCAGAGAGAAAGGCAGACTCATTGCGAGGGAATTTCAAAGTGAGGTGGAAGGTTAAACTGGAGCCAAGCAGTTATGGTTTGAACATTTGTGTCTCCCGCAAATTCATATGTTAAATTCTAACTCTCATGGTGATAATTTTAGAAGATGGATCTTTTGCAAGGTGATGAAGCCATGAAAGTTGTATTAGTCATTTCTTGCATCACAATAAAGAAATACCTGAGGCTGGGTCATTTATAAAGAAAACAGATTTAGTTGGCTCATGGTTCTGCAGGCTGTACAGGAAGCATGGCGCTGGCATCTGCTTCAGGTGGGGGCCTCAGGGAGCTTACAATCATGATGAAAGGCAAAAGAGGAGCTGCCATATCACATGGCCGGGGGAGACCAGAGGGAGCAAGACAGAGTGAAGGGGACTTTTAAACAACCAGATATCACGTGAATTGAGTGAGAACTCACTTGTTACCAAGGGGTTGGTGCTAAACCATTCATGAGGGATCCACCCCCCATGATCCATTCACCTCCCACCAGGCCCCATGTCCAACATTGGGAACCACATTTCAACATGAGATTTGGAGGGGAGAAGCATCCAAACCATATAAAAGGTGGAGCCCTCATGAATGGTATTTATGTTCTTATAAAAAAGACCTCCAAGAGCTCACTCACTCTTTTCACCACGTGAGACAGCAATAACAAATCAGCAGTCAGCAGCCCAGAAGAGAACTCTTATCAGAATTTTACCCTGCTGGCATGCTGATCTCGGGCTTCCAGCCTCCAGAATTGTGAGAAATACATTTCTGTTGTTTATAAGCTACACAGTCTTGGGTACTTTGTGAAAGCAGTATGAACTAACTAAGAAGCAAGTAGAGCAGGAATTTGAGGACTAATGGAGTGGATTTTCTATTTTTTTTAAAGAAAAATAGAAGGAGAAAAAAGTAAAGAAAAAAAGGAGAAGGAGAAAATGAATGGAAATTACACATTTACTGTGAGTCAATCATGGCTCTGGGTATTAAGAATACTGTCTGACTTAACTCTCACAAATCTTGAGAAGGGTAAGTTTATACACCTTTTACAGAAAAGTTGTTGAAGCTAAAATATGTTAAGTGTATGCTAATTGGTAATAGACAACTTTTGAACCCCATTGATGCTTGAATTTTCACTCTGCCGAAAGTTGTCAGGTTCAAATTTCAAAGCAGACCTGTTAGCTCCAAACCATGAGTTTCTACCATTGTGCTGTTCTGCAGAAGAGTAATATGACTTCAGTTCCTCTGGCATTAGCGTGTAGCAAGATCAGAGTGGGAGAGATCAGAAGAAGGAGCACTTTGGTGATGATGATGATAAGTACCATTTGGGTGCACACAGATGTCCCAGTTGCTACCTCCAGCATCTCTCATTTTTTTCAATAATGTGCAAGCTCAGTAACATATAGATTTTTAAGAAAGGAGAATTAGAGATGTCAAGAATACAAAACTATCAAGGGCAAAGGTTGAAATTCAAAATAGGACTGACTAGCTTCAAAGCCATCAGGTTCAAATCTTACTACGATATCCTAGGGCACTGTTCAAGTGAGATGTCACAAGACCAGGTGCATAGTGGAAATGGTGGGGATCAAAACAATTGTCTTACCCAGTTGGATGTACCAGCATCAACTTTACTTGCCATCATGCTCCTTGGACACACCAGTAAAACTTCTCTTCCTTCCTCTTTACTCCCATTACAGTATAGAAAATAGTACTAGAATGCCAGCAAGATGATAATTATTCTCTATGAGAATACGAGAAAAGAGAGAAGCCTGAATGTCGGTAGAAATTATGTTCTGGTTACTTACAGGGGAATTTGATTCTGGCCATCTTAGTAAAAAATGGGATTTACTGGAATTCTCTCCTGTGCTTGGAGGAAGAACTGAAAGTCAGTGCTTGAGAACTGAACAGGCATCAAGGTGGGCTGGACAGTGGTGAGCAGACCAAAGGGCGTCCATGGGAGGATCTTGGCCAGCACAACATCATCACTGCCTCCAGGAAGAATGCATTCACTGTCTGGGCCCATCATCTGAAGTCACTTGCTCAGGATATAAAGACCTAAGGGACAGCATTTGGTTTGCTAAGCTTCAGTTAATTCCTTCAAACAGGTCCATAGAAACAACTTCTTAACCCAGCATTCCTTCCACAGTTACAGAGTTTTCACCAGTGACTCTGGGAAGTAAGATTGTAGAATAAGTTCCTTGGAACTCTGACCAGACAGGAATCAACATATTGTGATGTCATAATATAAACATATTCCTCCTGGAACTTTGCTGGCATGCAATTTAAGAAAAGGCTATGCACATACCAAGTGATTTCATTTTCTTTTACTTCTGTAGGGGTTTTCCTCTGGCTTGACTTCCAAATGGAATGCTATTTAAATCACTGTGATTGGCTGACTGTTAATAGTACTTTATAAGAAGGAACTAGAGACTAATATTTTATTATAGTTTTAATTCAAAACCATCTGAAAACTGACTTCCTCATAATGAATCAGACTTAGCTGGAAGCATGATAAATTTAATTATAATGGACTTCATGTGGGTATTGCCAGTCATTTACATATTCATTGAGTACCATGAAATAATTTTTCTTGCATTTTGAGTGTTAAAACCAAGGAAGGGCTAAAGCACAGAAAGGAGAAATAACAAATTTGTCTATAATTAAAAGGTTAACTGGTCTCTTGAGCAGGTCTCCTATTTACATAAACTTCATGGACTTAGTTCAGTGGGTGCTTCTCTTTATGAACTTCCATTGTTACTGAATTATAAACAACCTGATTCTCTCATTTGTGAGACATTTGTGGTATTTTCAGTTGCACGAAGCCACCCATAACAGTGTTGAATAGTAAGAAAGCCAGGGTTCAGGCCCTGGAGGCCCAGGGTGTTGCTGGCATTGCTGAAATGTCCCATTGCTCAGTGAAGTCATGAAGGACTCAGGCTTTCTGTCTCCCCTGTAGGCTTTCTGATCTACAATTGAGGTCTTCCCAGGGCTGGTTCCCTGAGGATGGGGGCTGCTAAGATGCAGGAGATGCCTCATTCATACCTGGGCATGGAGATGACTGTTCTGGGCATTCTCCTGGGGGAATGTGGAGAAATTTCATCTGCAGCCAGTGGTGAATCTCTTTATATCCAATTGCCCTAAACTGTCATCTCTACTTTGCTGCCAATTATAAACATCAGAGATCAGTTAAATTTGATGTTTTCAAATGACTATGGGCCATACCTGAAATTAGGAATTTTATTGAGTTAATATTTAATAAAAATTTGAAGCATGTTGGTGTCTGGAGCATACTGACTGAGCAAATGGAGCTAGGAAGGAAGGAAGGAAAGAAAGTGCAATCAGCGGCTGGTAAATTACTTAGGATGCTTGGGGAGCATTATGTTCAATAAAATCAGGATCTGTCAAGGAGGAAAAATAGAGAAAAAGATGCAAAGATTCTGGTAGATACACACACACATACACACACACACATACATTCCTATGTGTGGATGAAACAATGTATTAATAAGAAACAAATGTCAGGTGTTCCTTATTTACTTATTTTTTGGTGATTTGAGAGCTTACCCAGGAAATAATAAAGCATCACTACCTTCAATTCCTATCTGATAACTAAAGGTCTTCATTTTAATTTAGAAAGTCTGAAGTTCTTGTATGGACTTTCAGAAGGATGAGGTTGGGGTAGTATCTTTTTGCTTTAGCTCCACTGAGGAACGTGAGTCTTTAATTTTTCAGAACTGAGATTAGTGATTTGAGCTGGGGCAGCAGAGTTAACTGGAGAAAGCGGGAGGAGGGTGGTAGATCCGATAGGGCAGAAAACTGCATCCTTTAGGAAATAAGAGACTGTTGAGATTTTCTATTTTTGCTTGTATCAGCTTAATATAGAAATGTATTAAGACATTTCTCTATTTCATCTAAATTATCAAATATATGGCATAAACTTGTTCACAACATTCCCTTATTATTATTTTAATATTTGTAGAATGTGTAAGGATGTCCTATTTCTCATCCTTGATGTTAATAATTTGTGTTTTCTCCTATTTTCTTAATCATTCTAACTAAAGGCTTATCAATTTCATTGATTCATTGGTTTCATTGATTTTTCTTTTATTTGTCCATTTTATATTTGATCAATCATGTGTATTTTTGTTTTATCCTACTTTTTACATTCTTTTCAGTTAATTTATTAATTAACTTTTTCTGTCTAAGTTTTTATAGTAATTAGTTTTATATCTTTTCCGTTTCTTTTTCTTCTTCTTTTGGACACAGAGTCTCACTATGTTGACCAGCCTGAAGTGCATTGGTGCTATCTCAGCTCTCTGCAGCTTCTGCCTTCCAGGTTCAAGCAATTCTCCTGCCTCAGCCTCCTGAGTAGCTGGGACTACAGGCACACACAATCACAAATGGCTCATTTCTGTATTTTTAGTAGAGATGGGGTTTCACCATGTTGGTCAGGTTGGTCTTGAACTTCTGACCTCATGTGATCTGCCTGCCTTGGCCTCCCAAAGTGCTAGGATTAAAGGCGAGAGCCACTGCATTTGGCTTCCATTTTTTGTGTAAGCTTCTAGTACTATAAAGATTCTTGCCAGCATTGCTTTAGCTGTATCCAACAAATGTTGGCATGTTTTAATTGTCATTTCATCTAAAATATTCTAATGTCTTTGTGCTTTCTTTCTTAATCCATAGATTATTTTAAACTATGTTGTTTAATTTCAAATTATTTCCAAAATTTAGGATATTTTTCGGATATCAATCTTATTTCTAATTTAATTTTGTTGTTATTAGATAATATAGTTTGTATGACTTCAAGACTTATAAAAATTGAAACTGGCTAATAGCATTTTGTGACTTGCATAGGAAAAACAGGGCAAGAAAGGGCAAAAACAGAATAATATGTATAAAATAAGGTCATGTCATATATGGACACGTGTTATATATAACATTTAGGATGTATCCTATGTCAGGGGGAGATTTTAAATAGAGAATTACATGATAAATATATAATAATTTTAAAACTAAACAAAAAATGCAAATTCAAATAAAAAGAACATTTGTAGTAGATGTGTACAAAAATTTGGAAACAAAGTTGTTTGAAAATTTATAACACCAATTATAGTAAATTAATAAAAATTATGTATGATAGTTTGAAGATATAAAGAAAATATTTTTATCAAGAAAGGATGTTAAACTTTGTCAAATGCTTCTTCTGCATTAATTGAGATGATCATGTAGTTTTCATTAATCATTTTGTTAATGTGATGTGTCATATTTATTGATTTCCATATGATAAATCAGCCTTGCATCCCAGAAACAAATCCCATTTGGTCATGATGTATAATCTTTTGATGTGTTGTTGAGTTTGGTTTGCTAATATTTCATTGAGAAATTTTGCATCATTGTTCATCAGATATATTAGACTATATTTTCTTTGCTTGGTGTATCTTGGGCTTAGGTATCTAGGTAATGTTGGCATTACAAAATGTTTTTGAAAGTATTGTCTGTTGCTCTGTTCTTTGGAAGAAGGAGTATTGGTATTAATTTTTCTTTCAATATTTGGTAGAAGTTAGTCATGAAGCCATCTGGTCTAGTGAGTATTTTTTGGAAAGTTTTCGATTATTTCTTCAGTCTCTTTATTTATTATTGATCATTTCAGGTTTCCTATTTTTTCCTGATTTTTTTGGTAAGTGATATTTTCCTAGGGATTTATTCATTTTCTCTAGGTAACTTGTTGGCATAGAATTGTTCATAACAGCCCCTTATAATCCTTTTTATTTTTGAGGCATCTGTCGCAGTGCTTCCATTTGTCTTTTTTTTTTTCTTTTTTTTTTAAAGAGAAAGAGAGAGAGAGAATGGGGAGGAGGAAAAAGGAAGAGAAAGAGAGAGAGAGAATGGGGAGGAGAAAAAAGGAAAAGAAAGAGAGAGAGAGAATGGGAGTATTGCTTTCTTGCCCAGGTTAGAATGCAATTTAGTAATGGGTATTGAAAACCTCTTGTATACTGATAATTATACTTAATGATGTAGTCAGGAAGGAATAAGGGAAGAAGATAACAAAGAAACAGCCAACCAATATTTCATTTAAACCTATGAAATACTATGCAATTACTGAGGAGTGATTTACTTCCAATTATATAGTCACTTTTGGGATAGGTGTGAGGTGGTAATGTATGTTTTGTGTATTTGAAGTGGAGAGTTCTATAAATGTTTATTAAATTTACTTGTTCCGGGTCTGAGTTCAAGTCCTGAATATCCTTGTTAATTTTCTATCTCGTTGATCTATAGAATCATTAGCTATTCTTGTTACATTGATCCTTTTACCATTATGTAATGTCTTTCTTTGCCTCTTTTGATCTTTGTTGCTTTAAAGTCTACTTTATCAGAGGCGAGAATTGCATCTCCTGCTTTTTGTTTATTTGTTTATTTTTACTCTCTGGTTGGTAAATCTTTCTCCTTCTCTTTGAGTCTTTGTGTATTGTTGCATGTAAGATGGGTCTGGATGCAGCATACCGATGGGTTTTGGCTTTTTATCCAATTGAAATATATATAAGTTTAATACTGGCGTTTGATGCTAGCTGGCTGTTTTGCCCATTAGTTGATGTAAATTTTTCATTGTATTAATGTTCTTTGCTTTTTAATATATTTTTGGAAAGGCTGATATTGGTTGTTCCTTTATATGTATAGTGCTTCTTTCAGAAGCTCTTGTAAAGCAGGCCTGGTGGTGGTGAAGTCTCTAAGTACTTGTTTGTTCGCAAAAGATTTAATTTTTCCTTTGCTCATAAAGCTTAGTTTGGCTGGATAGGAAATTCTAGGTTGAAAGTTGTTTTCTTTAAGGATGTTAAATATTGGTCCCCACTCTTTTCTGGCTTGTAGGGTTTCTGCTGAGAGATCTGCTGTGAGTCTGATAGATTTCCCTTTATGGGTAACCTGACCTTTCTCTCTGGCTACCCTTAGTATTTTCTCCTTCATTTCAACCCTAATAAATCTGGCAATTATGTGCCTTGGGGTTGGTCTTCTTGAAAAATATCTTTGTGGTGTTCTCTGTATTACCTGGAGTTGAATATTACCTTGCCTTGCTAGGTTGGGAAAGTTTTCCTGAATGATATCCTGAAGAGTATTTTCCAACTTGGATTCATTCTCTTCATCACATTCAGGTACACCTATCAAACGTAGATTAGGTCTTTTCACATAGTCCCATATTTCCTGGAGACTTTGCTCATTCCTTTTCATCCTTTTTTCTCCAATCTTGTCTTCTCGTTTCATTTCACTGAGCTGGTCCTCGACTTCTGATATCCTTTCTTCTACTTGATGAATTTGACTGTTTAAGCTTGTGCATGCTTCGCGAAGTTCTCGTGTTGTGCTTTTCAGCTCCATCAATTCACTTATATTCCTCTCTAAATTGTCCATTCTCGTTAGCATTTCGTCAAACCTTTTTTTAAGGTTCTTAGTTTCTTTGCATTGGGTTAGAACAAGTTCTTTTAATTCACAGAAGTTTCTTATCACCCACATTTTGAAACCTGCTTCTGTTATTGGAACACACTCGTTCTCCATTAAGCCTTGTTCCATTACTGATGAGGAATTGTGATCCCCTGTAGAGGGAGAGGCATTCTGATTTTGAGTATTCTCTGCCTTTTTAGGCTGCTTTCTTCCCTTGATTATATATTTATCCATCTGTCGTCTTTGTAATTACCGACTTTCTAACTAGATCTCTGAGTGGACGTCCAACTTTTTGATTCCCAGCGCTGAAATCTGAGCAATCCACTGCGCCGGCCAAGACAGCGGTGTTAAGGTTGATGGTGCCTTTCTGCCCAGGAATCTCTGGACTCTGCACCAAGAACTGCTGCTTTAAGGCGCCAGCAAAACCGCCGCCCTGCCACAAGAGTCGCTCTGGCGACCCGTGGAGCTCCTCCGCTGGGAATCTCCTGGTCCGTGAGCTACAAATATTCGTCTGAAAGTGTGGCATCCTCTAGTTCTCTGCGCTTTCACTGGGAGCTACGTGCCCGAGCTGCTAGTGATCAGCCATCTTGGATCTCTCCTCCCCATTTCTGTCTTATCTGAGTATTTTTTTCTCTTTTTCTCAGTCTAGCTAAGGGTTTACCAATTTTATTTATATTTTCAAAAATTAATTTTTCTATTTTTTCTACCTTTTTTACTCTCTATTTAATTCGTTTCTGTTCTGATCTTTATTATTTCCTTTTTTCTGCCAACTTTGGGTTTAGTTGTTGTTCTTTTTCTAGTTCCTTGAGGCATACTGTTAGTGTATTTATTTGGGATCTTTCTTTCAGATATGCAGAAATCACTAGAGAGAGATAAAAAATATGAAATTTCAAGAAAACTGACTAGGGCATGGTAGTGCATTCCTGTAATCTCAACACTTTGGGAGGCCAGGGTGAGAGGATCACTTGAGGCCAGGAGTTTGAGATCAGCCTGAGGAACATAGCAAGACCTGATTTCTATAAAAATAAGAAAATAAATAAATAAATATATTTTTTAAAATATGTTTTTAAAAAAGAAAATTTGACACCACCAATGAAACACAATTCTCTAGAAACTCTCCCCCTAAAACAGAAACTTACAAAAGGAATTCAAAATAATATGCTTAAGGAAATTCAGTGAGATACAAGAGAATACAGATATTATACTATTCAAGGACACCAGAAAATTAATTCATGATGTTAATGAGAAATTTAACAAAGAGATATAGGTATCATAAAACAGAAATCCTGAAGCTAAAGAAATGAATTAATTATTAAAAATGAATGAATATATTAAATAAATAAATTAAATAAAAATATAGGAAGCTTCAACAGTAGTCTAGCTCAAGCAGAAGAATCTGTAAACTTGAAAACAGGTCCTTTGAAATTACTGAGTCTTAGGGTAAAATAACAGAAAAAATAAAGATGAAACAGAGTGAAGAAAGCCTAATGGACTTTTGTGACACCATTAAATGAACACTTCTTTGCTGTATGGGAGTTCTAGAAGGAGAAGAGACAGATACAGGAACAGAAAACTTATCTAATAAAATAATTGTTAAAAACTTTGCAAGTCTTGAGAGAGATATAAAATTCACATCATAAAGCTCAAAGATTCCCAAACAGATTTAATCACATTATAATCAAGTTGTAAAAAGTCAAAGGCAAATAGAACATTTTAATAGCAGCAAGAAGGGAAAAAAAACATGTCACATGTAAGTGAATTTCTATTAAATTATCAGGGGATTTCTCAGGAAACTTTGCAGCCCAGAGGAGAATTTAAGGATATATTCAAAGTGCTGAAAGAAAAAACAAAAAAGGCTGACAACCAAGAATGCTATATTCAGCCAAGTTTTTCTTCAGAAATGAGAGAGCAACATTGTCTTTCCCTAAAAAGCCAAAGTTAAGGGAATTCATCACCACTAGAGCTGCTAAAGCAGCTTTTTTGTAAACATAAAAAGTTTTTTTATGTAAACATAAAAAGTTTAATAGAGTTGTTTAAATTAAAACAAAAGGATATCATAAGAATATAACAAAATATGAAACTCACTGGTAGAGTTAAATATATAGTTAAATTTAGAGTACTGTAGTACTGTAACGGTGGTGGGTAAATAATTCATACCTTTAGTACAGGGGCTAAAAGTCAAAATATTAAGAAATAACTAAAGTCATGATATGTTGTGAAGGAATACATGATATAAAAAGATAAATATTTTGACTCCTTTGTTTTTGAAGGATAATTGCTCAGAGTACAAAATTGTAGCTTGATGGGGTTTTTTCAACATTTTAAATATTTTACTACACTGTCTTATTGTTTGCCAGTTTCTGAGAAATCTAATGTAATTTTTACTTTTGCTTCTCTATATGTAAGGTGATTTTTTTTCCTTCTGGTGTCTTTCATTTTTTTTTTTCTCTAACTGATATGGTTTGGCTGTGTCCCCACCCAAATCTCATTTTGGATTGCAGTTCTCATAATCCCTATGTGTCTTGGGAGGAACCCAGTGGGAGGTAATTGAATCATAGTGAAAATTACCCTTATGCTGTTCTCATAATAATGAGTTCTCATGAGATCTGATGGTTTAATGAGGGGCTTTCCCCATTTTGGTCAGCACTTTTCCTGCCTGCTGCCATGTGAAAAAGGATGTGTTTGTTTCCCCTTTTGCCATGATTGTAAGTTTCCTGAGGCCTCCCAAGTCATGCTGAACTGTGAGTCAGTTGAACCTCTTTCCTTCATAAATTACCCAGTCTCAGGTTTGTCTTTATTAGCAACGTAAGAACAGACTAAGACACTAATTTTTTCTGTTTGAATATAATGTACTTAGGTGTAGAGTTTTTAAATTTATTTATCATGCTTGTTGTTTTTTGAGCTTCCTGGATTGTAGCTTGGTCTCAGACATTAATTTGGAGTAAATTCTTAGGCATTAATGTATCAACTCTTTCTTCTATTCCTTTCTTTCTTCCTTTTGAGGATTTTATTTTGGTTCATTTTATTCAGCCTTTTTTTTTTCTCTTTGATTTTCAGTTTTGCAGGCTTCTATTAATATACCATAAAACTAAGAGATTCTTTTCTTAGCTGTATCCTGTCTACCAATGGGCACATGAAAGGCATTCTTTATATATTACAGTGTTTCTCATATCTAGCATTTCTTTCTGGTTCTTTCTTAGTATTTTCATCTCTTTGCTTACATTGCCCTTCTCTTTTTGCTGTCTGATTTACCCATTAGAGCCCTCAGAATTTTAATCATAGTTGTTTTAAGTTCATCATCTGACAATTCCACCATTCATTTCATATCTGGGTCTGGTTCTGATGCTTGTTTTGTCTCTTCAAACAGTGACTCCCTCCTTCCCTTTTAGTATGCCCTGTAGTTTTTCATGTAAAAGTCGACATAATAGACTGTGTGAAAGCAACTGTGGCAAACAGGTTTTGAATAATGTAATGGTAAAGTATGCATGAATCTTTTTATAGTTTCATCATTAGTTCTCAGTCTTTTAGTTAGCTTATGCCTCTGGGCTATGAACTTTAAAAGTACTTTTTGGAGGGTTTTTTTTTTTTTTTCCCTCTCTTAGAGGGTACAGGATGGCTAGAAGGAGGTCAAGTTGGGTATTTACCTTTAACCAGGTCAGTCAGTCTCTGATGATACTCCAGTAGATTAGGCTGTGCCTACAATAGTTTCTTTTCAAGACTGGCCTTGTTAAATAGGAAAGAATGCCTTGCAGCATTGCACAATGGTTACTTTGCTTTTACCCCTGCCTGAAGCAGAAGGGGATTTTTTTTTTTTCATGGTGAGAACAATGGCAGAGGTCTTGGAAATAAAACTCACAAAAATACAGGAGACCCCTATGACTGTGTTTCCTTGTCTCAGCCTTGCTCATTCTAAATCTCTGGAAATTTGTCAACTATAGTTTGTATATTTCTAAGCCAGTATCAGCTCCTGCAGAGGTTTCTGCTAATGAGCTTCTGATCTGGAAAATTTGTATTCTCTGTATTCATCTGTCTGTCTCTACAATATTAGGGGCAGCACTTGCCCTGCTACCTCACTTCTAGGATGGATTTAAGAAGAGTTGGTGATTTTTCTGTTTGTTTAGGTTTTTACTTGTTAGAATGGGGTAATGACCTGCAAGCTGCTTACATGCCAATCCAGGAATTATTTATTCTTCTCTACTGCTTATTTTCTATTTTTTTCTGCTCTCATGTTTACAATTTTCTTCCTTCTACTTACTTCACATTTTACCAGCTCTTCTTCTTTTAGATTCTTAAAGCATAAACTTAGGTCAGTTATTTAAATCTTTTGTTTTCTTCATATAAGGAGATAAAGATCTTTTCTTCTAAGTTCTGCTTTAGCTGCTTTCCATACAGTTATTATGTATTAATTTATTTTCCATTTATTAAAATATTTCTAATGTTCCTTGTGATTTACTTTTTGACCCACCTATAATTTGGAATTCTGTTGTTCAATTAGCAAATATTTGGGAAAATTTTCAGATAGTTTTGGTGAATCCTAATTTAGGTGTTGTTTGGTCAGAGAGCATATACTATGTAATTTCAGTCTTTTAAATTTATTTAAAACTATGATATAGTTACTTGTGCACTTAAATGCATATTCTGTTTTTTTTTTGCGGGGGGTAAAAGTGTTTCATAAAGGTCAGTTAGGTCACTTTAGTTGATAGTGTTACTGAGTTATTCAAATGTTTTTTATCTTTATTGCTTGTATTTTGTCTAATGTACAATGACACTTGAGATAAACTGTTAAAATCTACCACTACCATTGTAGACTTGGATCTTTTTACTTTTATTTGACATCTTCTTTTTCATGTGTGTGGGAGCTCTACAATAGGTATACATATACAAATATAGAGCATTTAATCTTCTTGATTTATTAACTTTTATCCTTACTTAATATCTTTTATGATTGTCTGGAAAATGTTATCTAATCTCAGTATACCTTTTGGAGTTTGTTATAGTTAGTATGTATATTAATATATACATCTCTGTTTTTATATACTTTTTTGCAGTGTTTTATATAGAACACTTATCTCATACTCAAAGTGTTGTTTTAATACCTCACTTTTTACAATTCTGACTTACTGTGTATATTTTAAACTGGACTTTTTACATAATTTTTATTTAATGCAATTTCTACTATTTTGAGGTTTAACCTTTCTTCTTGCCATTTATTTTCTGTGTACTCTATCTGTTTATTGTTTCTTTTTTTCTCTTTATCTACCTTTTTGGGTATCAAATGATTAACTTTCGGTTATTCTATTTTTATCTTCCCTCTTGGTTTATTAAGCACGACTCTCTTCCTTTTTTTTTTTTTTTTTTAACGAGAAAGAGAGAGAGAGAATAGGAAGGAGGAAAAAGGAAGAGAAAGAGAGAGAGAGAATGGGGAGGAGAAAAAAGGAAAAGAAAGAGGGAGAGAGAATGGGAGTATTGCTTTCTTGCCCAGGCTAGAATGCAATTTAGTAATGGGTATTGAAAACCTCTTTTATACTGATAATTATACTTAATGATGTAGTCAGGAAGGAATAAGGGAAGAAGATAACAAACAAACAGCCAACCAATATTTAATTTAAACCTATAAAATGCTATGCGATTACTGAGGAGTGATTTACTTCCAATTATATAGTCACCTTTGGAATAGGTGTGAGGTGGTAATGTATGTTTTGTATATTTGAAGTGGAGAGTTCTATAAATGTTTATTAAGTTTACTTGTTCCGGGTCTGAGTTCAAGTTCTGAATATCCTTGTTAATTTTCTATCTCGTTGATCTATAGAATCGTTAGCTCTTCTTGTTGCATTGATCCTTTTGCCATTATGTAATGTCATTCCTCGCCTCTTTTGATCTTTGTTGCTTTAAAGTCTACTTTATCAGAGGCGAGAATTGCATCTCCTGCTTTTTGTTTATTAGTTTATTTTTACTCTCTGTTTGATTGGTAAATCTTCCTCCTTCTCTCTGAGTCTGTGTATTGTTGCATGTAAGATGGGCCCGGATGCAGCATACCGATGGGTTTTGGCTTTTTATCCAATTAAAATATATATAAGTTTAATACCGGCGTTTGATGCTAGCTGGCTGTTTTGCCCATTAGTTGATGTAAATTTTTTATTGTATTAATGTTCTTTGCTTTTTGATATATTTTTGGAAAGGCTGATATTGGTTGTTCCTTTATATGTATAGTGCTTCTTTCAGAAGCTCTTGTAAAGCAGGCCTGGTGGTGGTGAAGTCTCTAAGTACTTGTTTGTTCGCAAAAGATTTAATTTTTCCTTTGCTCATAAAGCTTAGTTTGGCTGGATAGGAAATTCTGGGTTGAAAGTTGTTTTCTTTAAGGATATTAAATATTGGTCCCCACTCTTTTCTGGCTTGTAGGGTTTCTGCTGAGAGATCTGCTGTAAGTCTGATAGGTTTCCCTTTATGGGTAACCTGACCTTTCTCTCTGGCTGCCCTTAGTATTTTCTCCTTCATTTCAACCCTAATAAATCTGGCGATTATGTGCCTTGGGGTTGGTCTTCTTGAAGAATATCTTTGTGGTGTTCTCTGTATTACCTGGAGTTGAATATTACCCTGCCTTGCCAGGTTGGGAAAATTTTCCTGAATGATATCCTGAAGAGTATTTTCCAACTTGGATTCATTCTCTTCATCACATTCAGGTACACCTATCAAACGTAAATTAGGTCTTTTCACATAGTCCCATATTTCCTGGAGACTTTGCTCATTCCTCTTTATCCTTTTTTCAGCATTCTTGTCTTCTCGTTTCATTTCACTGAGCTGGTCCTCGACTTCTGATATCCTTCCTTCTGCTTGATCAATACGAATGTTTAAACTTGTGCATGCTTCGCGAAGTTCTCGTGTTGTGTTTTTCAGCTCCATCAATTCACTTATATTCTTCTCTAAATTGTCCATTCTCGTTAACATTTCGTCAAACCTTTTTTCAAGGTTCTTAGTTTCTTTGCATTGGGTTAGAACAAGTTCTTTTAATTCACAGAAGTTTCTTATCACCCACGTTTTGAAACCTGCTTCTGTTATTGGAACACACGTGTAATCTATTAAGCCTTGTTCCGTTACTGATGAGGAATTGTAATCCCCTGTAGAGGGAGAGGCATTCTGATTTTGAGTATTCTCTGCCTTTTTACGCTGGTTTCTTCCCTTCATTATATATTTGTCCGTCTGTCGTCTTTATAATTACCGACTTTCTAACTGGGTCTCTGACGTCCAACTTGTTGATTCCCTGCGCCGAAATCTGAGCAATCCACTGAGCCGGCCAAAACAGCGGTGTTAAGATTGATGGTGCTTTTCTGCCCGGGAATCTCCGGACTCTGCACCAAGAACTGGCATGCTAAGGCACCAGCAAAACCGCCACGCCGGCCACAAGAGTCGCCCTGGCGACCCGTGGAGCTCCTCCACTGGGAATCTCCTGGTCTGTGAGCAACTAATATTCGTCTGAAAGTGTGGCGTCCTCTCGTTCTTTGCGCTTTCACTGGGAGGTACGTGCCCGAGCTGCTAATCATCAGCCATCTTGGATCTCTCTCCTCTCTTCCTTTTTTACTGTTCTTAGTATGGCTGTTGTAGAGTTTTAATATACACGTTTCACTTATGATGATTAATTCTTAAATTGCATTATAATGCTTTGGCAGAGTGTAATAACCTTGCAAAATTGTACTTCAGTTTTCTCCTTCTCATTCTATATGCTTTTTGTCTTTCTACATATGCTTTAAACTCCAAAGTATATTATTATTGTCGTTGTTTTTTAATTTTTATCTAAAATAATTTTTTTATATTGTGATACTTGAAATCCCTAAAACTCTTTTCTGTTGTTTATGAGGTTGAAACTATTTTCAGAATACCTTATTTACATTTTTACTTTCATGCTGTCATAGCATATATTTGCATTTTCAGAGGCTAGATAACATATGGTATTGTAACAGATTGAATGCAGAAATGGGAGAATCTAGCTGTCTCCTCTTAAGTCAGACATTAAAGAAATTTCCAAAAAAATAAAAATAAAAAAAGAAATTTGCAAAGATATACAGTGTCATTCTTTCTGCTAGCATTTTTTTTGTTTTAAAAAGACAGTTATATTTATTTTAAAAGATTTTTAAAACATGTATGGAATTCTTGTTATCTTTAATATATTTCTCTGTTTTCTTTTCTAATATGTTAAATGTATTAGCAGCTATAATTTATATTAAAAAAAGCTGTTTGTGAACCTTTGCAAATACCAAAACATTTCTACAAGTTAAAGATATTTTAAGATTAAAAAGTTTAAGAATAGATTATTGAACTTTAAAATAAATGTTTCTAATTCTGATACATTTAATTTTTTAACTATTATTTCCATGGTTCTACTTTTTTTCATATAGATGCAAATTTCCATAAAGGTTATTATCTTTCAACTTGAAGAAGTTTCTTTAGCTTTTTTTCATACAAAAAACTGACAGTTCATTGCTTTTGCTTTTGCTTGTCTAAAATGTCTTTTTTTTTAATCTTCATGTTAAAAAAAGCTCTATGCAGAATTCTAGGTTGAAAATTGTTTACAGAAATTTGTGGTGCTAATTATAATGCTTGCCCCTCACCCTACTAGTGCCCATTTAGAAAAACTAGTTACCTCAACTCCTGAGAATGGATATTTGAGAATGTCAAACTCAGCTGTGTATTTAATAAATTAAAGCAGTTGAAATTAGTGTGACAAGGAACATTACACCCATATTTAATTTAATGTGATAAGCATGCCCCTGCTTTTTCTAACCAACTCAAGCTCTATCTGCAGAAATTAGAATATTTCAAATTGCATTCTCCTATAAAATTTATATTATTGACTTGACCTCAGTCTTTAAGATTTTTATTTTCAGAGACCTACAACTGTCAACACCTGACTTCTAGAATTTTTCTTGAAATTTAAAATTCTAATTTATGTTAATGCCATGTGCATTTTTGAGAAAAAGCTATGATGAAGTAATGGGGTAACCTTTTCTATTTTTTTCCTGTGTGCTGCTAACAGTAACATCAATAAGTGTTACTAAAAATGACAATTATGTATGCAATGTCATAGAGAAATGGTGTATTTTATATGGTGTCTGAAAACAGGTGTTTTCTTAGAAATTCTAAAGGAGACTAATCTTTCTCCCTTGATGCTAATGACTTCAGACGTACTTTGCCAACAAATTCCAACCCTAGACCTTACAAATCCAATTGTTGTAAGAGAAGTAGGATCTATCTAATATCGTTGAATACTAAATAAAATTATGAAAATGGTTAGTAAAGTGTATCCATTGAAATAAATATATGTTTAACAAAGGGCTTGCAGTATTTAGGAGCTCAAGGCTGCCCCCTTTAAAGGAAGCAACGCTTTAAAGAAGTGGCAAACTATTATGAAGTGAAAAAATATTCCAACAAATCTCAGATGCATTTCAGCTGTTCTGGATTTCCTATTGATAACTGTCCTATTGACATGAGTATTCCCAGGAGGGCTGTGGTATTAAACCAATGCAGATTTTATTTCCTGTGCCCCTTGCTCTCTGCAAAGAGCCAGTCTACTAAGAACACATACATCCCAACTCCACAGGGTTTCTCACTACCTGTATTAGTCTGTTTGTGTGGCTACAATAAAGTGCTCTAGACTGGGTAATTTGCAAACCATAGACATTTATTTTTAACTGTTCCAGAGGTTGAGAAGTCCAAGATAAAGGCACTGGCAGACTTGATGTCTGGTGAAGAACCATTCCTCGTAGATGGTGCTGTATAGGTCTTCTCACATGGCAAAATAAATGGAAGGGATAAATAGCTCCTTTATACCTTGTATAAGATCACTAATCCCACTCACTTGGGTTCTACTCTCATGACTTAATCACCTCCTAGACGTTCCATCTGTTAATATTATTAATTTTTTTTTTTTTGGAGACAGAGTCTCGCTCTGTCACCCAGGCTGGAGTGCAGTGTGTCATCTCGGTTCACTGCAACCTCCACCTCCTGGGTTCAAGCAATTCTCCTACCTCAGCCTCCAGAGTAGCTGGGGTTACAGGTATGCACCACCACTCCTGGCTAATTTTTGTATTTTTATTAGAGCTGGGGTTTCATCATGTTGATCAGGCTGGTCTTGAACTCCTGATTCGTGATCCACCTGCCTCAGCCTCCCAAAGTGCTGTGATTACAGGGGTGAGCCACCACTCCCAGCCTTGGTGATTAAGTTTTAACATAGGTATATTAGGAGGACACATTCAGATCATAGTACCAACCAAGCACATAACACCCTTCTCAAACCCCTGTTGTCAACTCCAGTGTCTCCTCTCTGGCTCTATCCAGTTCTCCTTGTCCTTCAGGACTCAGCCTGATGACCATATCTTCCATGAAATCATCTAATGGACTGCAGATGAAATCAGTGCCTTTGTTTTCATAGTTAGTAAAAGCAGAATATTGCTTTTACTTTACGTTAACACCGTCTGGGTTGGTTGTTTACTTCTCTGTGTCCCTCCTGAGTTTGCACTGGGATTACTGTCAGACACCACTAGCACATAGTGATGGTAGAACATGGGATTTACTGGAGGATGGTAGGAACTGAAATCTAATATAATACATCCATGGGCTCTCACCATCCCACATCTTAGCCTTCATACCCTGTGATGGCCAGCCTGGCAGTATACAACACTTTCATCCCTTCGATACTCTTCAAATTTATAAGGTCGAAAACAGGGAACACCTGTTTGACTATTACTAGTAGACAATGCCTAGTTTGAGAAGTGGCTTTTTCAGGAAGAGTGACCAGTGTCTGATAGCCTGTTCGTTTGTTGAGAAAATGTTACATGCTGAACCGTCTCTCTGCTAAGCTATCGAAAGAATGGAGGAATTTGCTTTTAAGGGCAAACTGTTTAGTTTCTTAGTTGTAAGCTATAAGTAATAGCCATGCCTTGTTGATGTTTCTATCCCAAGTCCTAGCACATAGAAGGTCTAGATGAGCATCAAGACCCAACATGTTATTAACATGTGGCTTGCATAGACAGAAGAACTACATACCCAAATCAAGACATGTCTGATCATCTGTAATAAATATGTGAAATACCCTTCACCCGACTTCTCTGCAGAAATTCCATTTGGGTTTTCACCAAGATATTAATGGTTGAACAACATCCCATAGTGATTATCTCGGCCTTCCACTAAAAGGTTGAGATTTTACATCCAGCTGACCTTGAGCAAGAAACTGTATTTGCAATTCAGCCTTCGGGATCCTACCAATATCTCCTAAGTGTGTTCATGTTTCCTCTCTTGTCCACTCTTGCTTCAAACTTTACATCCTCAGAGACTATTACTTTTGCTCCTAAATCTTTCTCAACAATATCAAACAGTGTTTTTCCATCTGTTTTATCATGTAATTTTTCAATACAAGTACACAATGTTAAGAATAATGAAAAAGAATGATGCAGTTTAAGTTATCAGACAAGTTAGAGCTCTGATTTGGCTCTGGCAGTTAAGAATATTTTAGTATCTTCAGCACAAGAAAGAGAACAAAGGCAGGGTATGTTTGCTGCTGTCACTGCTGCGATTCTAAAGTTCAACGAGAGACTTATTAGTGTTTCAATGTCCTGCTTTATAACACATGAACCAGAGGCAAAAATATAAGAAAGCATAGCAGAAATTACAAGAACACTAGGTAGAGCTTTGATAGAAAGACTCGTAGAGACACAGGACACTTGTGATTTTGATTCAAGTCAGGCCAGGATGACAGTAGCCAGAAGACATGCTTAGGGAGGTTTTGATTCTCCATTTACAAAAAGTTTCTTCCCAGTTAGATTCCTACAATTTCAGAAACTGTTTGGAAACTGTTTAGAAATAGTGTCTCATTTTTTCTCTTAGATTATTTGTCTCTGGTGGATATGTTATAGCTCTAGGCTTAAAGAGCCTTAAATAGATGTCTCTGTTATGTGATAATTATTTTTATTCGGAATATATTTCCATTAGCAAGACACTGTGCTAAATAACCATCTATTTTAATTCTTCATGTAATTTTTTGGCATATTATCTCATTGAATGTCATCTAACTCATTCATTGACATAAGCATTGGCTAATAACAAATCTCAAGTATAGGACGTTAAACCTAATAAAATAATCCCAAAGGGGAAAATTGACTTTATTATATTTCTATGAACCTTCTCCTCCTTGAAGTCTCTCCTTGAAGTCTAATTCACTGACCACTGAGTTGCAAAATTAGCTCTCACTACACCTTTGTCTGCTGTCACTTTGGAGACATATTTCCAAAAGAAGGCAATATTGTCAGTTCTCAGCCTCAGAATAAGAAAATTTAGGAACACACTGAAATCTATAAATCTCAGTGACCAAGTGAAGTCCTAAGTAGATTTTTATAGTTGCCACACATTAAAAGTCTATTTATTTTTTAAATAAATAAAACATTTACCCTCTTACAATCATAATTATCATCATATATTATCCCAAATCCCTTTCAGTCAGCACTAAATAGTTTAAGTTTCAGAAGTTGGGTTATAAGATAACAGAATTAACTGTTTTACTAAAGTAACAAATAATTCTAAAAATCTCAGTGGCTAAAAATAATTAAGTTAATTTCTAATTCGCACTGCTTTCCCAAGGTGGGATCTGCCATTCATAGTTATTAAAGGTTTACACTGACAAAAGCTTCAACTCAGTGCATGTTTTCACCATTGCCACAGCGGGTAAAAGGAAATGGGGCAAGTCATGTATTGGTTCTGAAAGCTTGTAACCTACAGTAAAATATTCCTCATCCATTCACATACCATTGGCCACAGCAAGTTACATGCCACATCCACAAGGGGAGAAGAAGTTCAGCTCTGTCATAGGCTGGGAAGAGGGTGGAGAAGATGCATATATGTGAATGTCTCTCATGACAATCACACAGATAATCCAAACTGCATGTTGACAGAGAACTTAAAGATATCCCAGCTTAACCCCTTTGGTTTACAAGTTGAAAATTTGTGAGTGATTAGATACTTGGGCCATCTGGGTTTGCCCTGAAATTTCAGGGGTTCTGGTGAAATCATTAACTCCTCAGGATTCTGATGCATCTGTAGGCATTCTGCTTCATGATCAATTTTTGAATAATAAACCCCTCTTGAACACCTGGAATTAATCCCACTTATTCATGGGATGTAATTCTCTTTATATGTTGCTAAATTCTTTCAGCTATTTTTTTGCATCTGTATCCATGAACAGGACTGATGTGTACTACTCCTTTATGGTAACGTCTTTGGTTTTGGTATAAAGGTATTTCTGGCTTTATAGAATGAGTTGGGTAGTGTTCCCTCTTCTATTTTCTGGAAGAGATTGTGTAGGATGTGTGTTCATTCTTAAACGTTTGATAAAATTCTCTAGTGAAACTATTGGAATCTGGACCTTTCTTTTTGGGGGGAGAAATTTAACATGTATTTAGATTTCATAATAGTTATAGGGCAATTCAAATTATTTTCTATTCCCTGAGTTACAGTTTTGTTTTTTAAGAATTAAGACATTTCTTTTAAGGTGTCAAATTTATGTAGGTAAGGTTGTTCATAGCATTCTTTTATTATTCTACAAGTGTTTTCAGGGTCTGCAATGATTTCTGCTGTTTCATTTCTGATATTGTTAATTTGTGTTTTCTCTGTATTTTTCATTATCAGTCTTGTTAGAGGGTTATCAATTGTATTAATCTGTTAAAAATAAGTTTTTTGTTTCACTGAATTCCTTTATTGCTTCTCTGAGATTGTATTGATTTCTTTTATCTTTATTATTTCTTCCTTATGAGTGCTTTGGGTTTATTTTATTCTTTTTCCTGTTTCTTGAAGCAAGAAATTAGATAGCTGAAGAGATTTTTATTCTTTTCTGATATAAGATTTAGTAGTATAAATTTTCCTCTCAGCACTGCCTTAGCTCTTTCCCACTAGATCAAATATAGTTTTACTTTCATTTAGTTCAATGTGTTTTTTTTTATTTTTTTGCATCTTTTTTTTATTATCTACGAGTTATATAGCAATGTGTTCTGACCAGGCTTCAAAGACTAGTCTGGGCAACATAGCAAGACCCTCTCTATAAAAAATATAAAAAGAAGTTGGATGCAGTGGTTCATGCCTCTAATCCCAGCACTTTGGGAGGCTGACGGGGATGGATCACCTGAGGTCAGGAGTTCAAGACCAGCATGACCAACATGGAGTAACCTCATCTCTACTAAAAATACAACATTAGCTGGGCATGGTGGCACATACCTATAATCCCAGTTACTTGGAAGGCTGAGGCAGGAGAATTGCTTGAACCCGGGAGGCAGAGGTTGCAGTGAGCCAAGATTGCATCATAGCCCTCCAGCCTGGGCAACAAGAGTGAAACTCTATTTCAAAAATAAATGAATAAGTATAAAAAAAGAAAAAGAAAATTATCTGAGCATAGTGGCGTACCCCTGTAGTTTCAGCTACTCAGGAGGCTAAGGTGGGAGGGTCTCTTGAGCCAGGGAGTTTGAGGCTGCAGTGAGCCGTGATCCTGCCACTGCATTCCAACCTGGGAGACAGCTAGTTTTTGTCTCAAAATCAGAAGCAAAAGTGTTCTTTAGTTTCTCAGTGTTTGGAGATTTTCCTTTCTTTTTGTTAGTTTCTAGTTTGAATCTGTTTTGGTTAGAGAAAACCCTCTGTATGATTTTCACTCTTTTGATTTTGTTAAGGGTTTTATTATGGCCTATATTATGGTCTCTTAGCATATGTTTTATAGACATTTGAAAAGAACTCGTATTCTACTGTTGTGGGGTAGAATGTCCTACAAATGTTGATTAGATCTCTTTGGTGAATGATGTTAAATTCTTCTATGTCATTGTGGATTTTTGGTCTAATTGCTCTATCAATTGTTGAGAAAGGAGTGTTGAAGTCTCCAACTATGATTGTGCATTTGTAATTTTCTACTTTTAATTCTATTGATGTTCACTTCATACATTTTGCAACTCTGTTGTTGGTGCATACACACTTAGAATTGCTAGGTCTTCTTGATGAATTTATCGTTATATAATGTTCCTTTCTGTCCTTATAATTTTCTTTGCTCTGAAGTCTACTTTATGTCATATTAATCTATCCACTCACAGTTTCTTTGAATTTTTGTTTGCATGGCATATCTTCTTCCATTTTTTTTTTACTTTCAACATGTATTCTTATATTTGAGGTAATATCTTATAGATAGCATACAGTTATATCATATTTTTAATCCATGCTTCTAAATTTTGTATTTGAAGTAATGTAGTTAGACCATTTATATGTAATACAATTTAATAAATTTATTAATATTTTATATGATGATTATGTTGTGGTTTACATCTGACATTTTATTTTTCTGTTTATTCTGCTTTTATTTTTCTATTTTTCCTGTCTTCTTGTGTAATACCTGAACACTTTACGTTTCTCATCTTTTATTTTTAATGTGTTCTTTCTTTTCTCCCAATTTTCTAAGATTGATTCTTTTACAATTTCCTGTCTCCTTAGATAAATTCTTTTAGTCATTATTTTGGAAAAACTATGCTGGTGACAAATTCCTTCATCTAAAAATATCTTGATTTCATCTTAATTCCTGAGATGCTGGATATTAAATCCTGAATAAGTCATTTTCTGTCAACATTTGAACAAAGTGCTACTTTCTTCTGGCATCTATGTTTTTTGATTAAAAGGCTGCTGTCATTTAGTGAGAAATGAATCACTGTAAGATTTTGCTTTTAAGATTTTCTTTAGTTTTCAGAAGTTTGATTATAATGTGTCTTGGTGTGCATTTTTATATTTATTTATTCTTTTTGGGATTCACCTAGCTTCTTAAATCTATGGATGTTTTTCTTTTCCAAAATTGGGAAAATATAGCCTTTTTGAAAAACAAAAAACTTTTCACCTCCACTCCCCCTTCTTCTCTCCTCCTGAAGCTCCAATGACGTGAGTGTTAGAGATTTAGTTATAGTCTCACATGTTCCTGAGGCTCTGCTCATTTTTTTTCCAGTGTATTTTTTCTCTTCCACTCAAAGTGGGTGGAAGTTCTATTGCTCTATGCTCAAGCTTACTGACTCTTTCCTCTGTTCTCTCTATTCTACCATCGATACCATCCATTTAAAAAGAAAACTTTGTCATATGGAATTATATGTATAAAACTTTTTTTTCTTTATATCTTCAATTTTTTTCTTGACGCTTTTAGTATTATCATTGGTTTCAAGCACATTTGTCATTACTTTAGAAACATTTTCATGTTGGCTGTTTTACAATTCTCATCAGATAGTTCTAACATCTATGTTATCCCAGTGTTTGTGTCTGCTTTTTTTCCCCTCATTCACATTTACTTCTCGGTTCTTTTCATGAGATAACTTTCAATGAACTATGAATATTTTGGGTATGATGTTGTAAGACTCCGGTTCTTATTTAAAGTTTGTTTTAGTAGATGTCCTCTGCTACCACTTCAGCAGGGAAAGCAGTACCTTCTCAGTGCTGCCTGGTGGGGCTGGAAATACAGATTTTCCACTTGGCTTCTGTTGTCATGATAAATCGTGAGAAAAGAGAGGCCAATATGGGATGAGACTAGGACTCCAGTCTTCCTGCTTAATCTCTGCTGGCTGGGAAGTAGAAGAGGTACCTCATTATCATTTCACATACAGCTTTTGCTTTCACTGACTGTAGAGGTGCACAGCCCCATCACCATTGATTGATGGTGAACATTCTGACTTCCCACACAGCCTTCTTTACCATGTCAGTAAGGAGGAAGAGCCATCTTGATGCCATCGGATAAGAGTGGAGGTTCTGGTTCCCCCATGATCTCTACTTTCACCATAGGGGAGTCCCTTACTGTTTGGCAGAGATGAAAATCTCCACTCAACCTTCTCTGATATTCTCTGCCCTGGTGTGGGACACCTCCTTACAGCCTGGCAAGGGTGGAAACCTAGGTCTTTCCTGGAGAAGGAAGGTGTGGTGCTGCAGTATTTTCTGTGGTATTTGTAGCAGAGTAATTATCATCTAAGAGTTTTCAGGCCTACTAAGCTACCCCTTTCCTGGTCCTTTGGTTAGAGAGAGCAGGCTCTGTTTGGGGTGCTTTGTTTCTATGCCTTTTATGTTTCTCGAATGCTGGCTTCTTTACATCCCAGTCTTGGATTTATGAGACAAAAAGAAAACCCAGGGAACTCATCACTGTGTCTTTCCTTGGTGCTGATGCTCACTAGCTGTGCTGCCTTCAAAGTCTTTCCGTGTTTCTTGACATACACTATCTGGAGTTTTCAGTTATACTCAGCTGGAGAAATAGAAAAAAAGTATGTCTACTCTATCTTCCCCAAATCAGAATTTCCCTGCCTTATTTTAAAAATTAGTTTGGGGACTGATTTAAAAGAAAAGCCTTTGGAACAATTGATTGCCATTAAGTACCTATCTCACATTAAATCAGGAAGTTATAACCCTGGATGGACTTTATTGTCACCTGGGAAGTTTTAGAAAATATTTCAATGTTCAGGGCCAAGAAGCAAAGTAAACCAAAATCTCTGAATGTTTTATCGTCATATAGGTTTTCTGTATAAATTCAGGAGCACTGGCTCTCTGTGATGGTGTCTACCCAAGGACCGAAGTACAAAAGCAACAGTTCATCTTAATTGTCACAAATGTGCCACAGGTGAGAGGTGGGTAGTGTCTCCATGGGAACCAAACCTCAAGCTCTGTGATTTCCAGGGCAGCCTGAAGTTAGTGCTTCTTGCTCATATCAATTTTTGCCCGCAAGAAAATGCTAGTTATGTCTCTTAATTGACTAATAAGAAATCATGCCTTTTGAAAAACTTATTTTTTAGAATTGATTTAGATTCTTGAAAACAAAAGACCAAAATGAATCAAATAGATATGGCTCCTCTTACAGAAGATCCCTGTGCGATGTGTGTCCTTGGTTTCCAAAAGTCAGCTTTCCCATAGCTATGAGGATTAAGAAAAAATAGAGAAGTCTGACATTTTATTTTTCTGTTTATTCTGTTTTGATTTTTCTATTTTTTCCTGCCTTCTTGTGTAATACCTGAACATTGTCTGGCCGTGTCATTATCTCTAACAACTGAGTGGAGTGTTCAGGTCCAGATAAGCCAGAAATCATGTCTGTGTTCTCACATTGGTCAAGAGATGTATTAGGCTCATGAAACTGCCACCTTTAGCAATGCTAGGAAGGGATGAGCACATGGACACCAAGTGTCACTGGGACGAGGAACTTGTGCAGGTGCAGCAGAGAGGAGTGGGGCCCAAGGCCTTTGCCTGGACTGGCCCAGTGGCCCTCAGGTGGCAGGGAGGTTACAGCAGGATTGGCTCAGCAGACAGTGTCTGCATAGGTGAGTGAGAAGAATCTCCATGCATAGGTGAGTGGTTCCTGCCCCCAACAGTGATCTGCGGGGTCTTCGTGACATGACTCTCAGTATCAACACCTGTAGCTCCAGTGAGCCTACTGAATTCCAGATGGGCCACCTGGTGCTCACTCTAGTCCTGCTCCATGGTTACAGTCTCCTAAATCACTTCATTCCAAAACGTGTTCCTGATAGCCTGTGATGCACACTGCAACCTGGAAATTCTTCTGCTTTATACCAGTTTGATCATGCCCCATCCCTGGTTAAAAACCTGCAGTGGCTCCCTACCACGTCTTTCACGGATTGTCTGTGCAACCCTGGGCTCTGCTGCTGGAATCAGAGAGGCTTATGACCCTTCCTGGAACATTCTTGGTACTAGGGATACCAAAGATTTTGACATGTACTTTTCGGAGAGGAGATGCTTCATGGGCAAAGCCACCACCATGAGTTTTAAGCGCCATTCCCAGAGAGGTGGGTAAAGACTGACCCATCAGAGGTTTGGGCAAGTGTCCTTTCTCAAATAGCTACTGGCGTGTGAACAAGATAAAGTAGTAGAACTTGAGCTGACCTGCAAGGAAAGTGCCTTGAAAGGGCTTGGCTTCTTGAAAGCATCTTCTTAGAACCAGGGAATTGTCCTGGGTCAATTAGACCCCACACTTCCGTGAATGCTGCCCCACATGTAAAGCCTTGGGTCGGTGCTGCTACAGGCAGTAAAGGAAGAATGGTGGGGACAGGTGAGGCCTCTCTACCTTTATCTCTGCTGAGGAGTGGGTTTCTCAGCAGCAGCAGCACCGGGGAGGAGGGAAGTGACCCAGAGAGGGCGGGAGGGGCTGTGGACCTGAGGAGCAGGAGCAGAGGGGATATCTCTAGAGCATCATACAATACACCCTTCTCTCTTCCCATTTACAACTCGGAAAGGACTGACCCCTGAAGAGAGAAGAGGAAGACCCTTAGATGATGTGGTTATTGAGCTAGGTTTCCCTAATTGGGCTGTTAAGGCCATTTAGAGCCTCCTTTTAATTTATCTATTTGGACCCCACTATTCCAGTTGAGTTAAAAACTGGTGATTGTTAAAATGCCATAAGCTTTCTTTCCTCTATAACTTTTTTCTCTTGTCTATCTACATATACATTAGATATATCGAATATGTGTTAAATATATTATCTAATATGTGTTTGATACATTGTCTTTCTATCATCTATTCATCAACCGCTTTGAAATAATTTCTTTCATGCACTCATTTCTCCCTTTCCCTGAATTCTCCCTTCGTTTTCTTGAGCAGAAGATTCCTCGTTCTCTCAACCCCTGTGACTAGTTGCATGTCTCATTTTTGGCACCAATTTCAGGTGACCGTATACTGTTGTCTTTCGTGCATATCTTTCTCCTGGGAGATCATGTCTCATTTTCGGTAGGAACTATGTCTTCTTCTTTAATGCCAGTTGCAGTTCAGACGGTCATGTGCAAATTTAAAGAAGTAGTGACATGGAAGCTGTGAATTCATTGTCCTCTCATGTTAAAGTCAGGTTTTGCACTACTGGTCTTGCTTCCTGAAGCAAGAATTATCTTCTATTTGCAATCCTTCAATGATTGTCCTTGGGCTGTAAAATGAGCTGAAATAGTTAATTGTGCATTTAAGATCCTCTAAAACTGATCTCACAGTTCTCTTTATCTTTCCCCTCGTTCTTTCACACCCCACACTCAGTAGTCTAGAAACTCAACAACTCAGAAAGCAGATCTCCTCACATCTCTCCTGCACCATGCCTTCCATGGCCAGTGCCTCTGTGAATATAGTTTACTTGCTAGAGAAGCCGCTATAAGTTCCTTTCTTTTGCTCATTTCTTCCAAAGGTCCTCTCCTTCCTAATTGTGCCAGAGGCTGCAGTTTTTTGTGTGTGAAGAATCAGACCTTGGCAATGACCTTAAACAGTAGGATATAAACAACTCCCACAAGCTTAGCATTCCAATAATGGGACACTCAGCATGGGCTAAAGACTGATCTCAAGCTCTTTAGACTTTGAGACTCCTCTGATCCTCCTTTTACCCCTTCCAAGTGTTCTCATCTCTGTTTAACACCTCATTAATCTGCCCCGTATTTCAGTGGGTGAATTTCAGAGCCTTCTCTGACAAAGTATGGTTCTCCTTTAAGAAGAGATGGTTAGAAACCTCAGAAATGCAAGTGAAAATATTAAGACTGGAAAGATTTGAAAGAATGGGGATAACAATGCTGGTGTAAGGTGAGGAAACAAGTATTAGAGATTGATGAAAGATTTAAATACTACATGTTGAAACATAAAAATTCTAGAAGAAAAGTTAGCTTTCTATGTTGTAATATGGTGATGGAAGATTTTCTAAGCCGGCAATAGCACTGAAACATGAATAGAAATAGGTAATTTAATTCATTTTTAAATTAAAAAAACCTTTTATCATTAAAGATTTAAAACAATAGACAAATCAAGACAAATATCTGCCGTATAACAGAAACATGCCTTCCAAATTAAAAGACAAAAACATAGTTTAAAAAAGGAGAGAGCCATATGAACGGGAAATACTTAAAAGATGAAAATTAAATGATAACATTTTAAAATTTATCCAATTAGAGAGTTTTATTAAAAATGGTAGAAGTGGCCGGGTGCAGTGGCTCATGCCTGTAATCTCAGCACTTTGGGAGGCCAAGGTGGGTGGATCACTTGAGATCAGGAGTTCGAGATCAGCCTGGTCAATATGGTAAAACCCGGTCTCTACTAAAAATACAAAAATTAGCCAGGCATGATGGTGGGCACCTGTATTCCTAGCTACTTGGGAGGCTGAGGCAGGAGAATGGTTTCAACTCTGGAGGCAGAGGTTGCAGTGAGCTGAGATTGCGCTACTGCACTCCAGCCTGGGCAGCAAAGGTAAACTCTGTCTCAAAAAAAAAAAAGGTAGAAGCATTGGCAGGAGGCTGTTGGAACTAGCACTTTCATAGTGTGAGAATATTTATGTTTTTAATCTTTCATCAAAACCCTTTGCATATGCATATTCTCCTATGTAGAAACTGGCCAAGAGCTCACAGATGAAATACGGCCACCATATTGTTTATTTTATAGAATATTATCTTATATGTCTACAAATAAAGTGGATGTTTCCCATGGTGCACAGTAAATAAATCAGCTAATCAAAGCATATTGCATGTGAAGTTAGCCCTCTGTCCCATGCCTGTAGCTCCTGGGTTATGGCATACGGTTTCGTGGACTGATAAACCCTTAATTTCCACCTCCCAACTCTTGGGGTCTTGACATGAGAATGGTCCAAAGCTGTAGGACAAGCTTTCGCACTCAAAGCTGCACCCCACCACCTCCTCCACCCCAGCTTCCGGCCAAGAGCTGGCACTCAACTTTCTACTGGCTAATTGGTAATTCAGAGTCCTTACTAAGTGGTGACACAGAAAAATAAAAGTATGTTTTTTTGCACATGTGAGTCTGTGTACTGAAATTTCTGTTAGTTATCATAGTATAGAATATCATCACATAGAACTAATAAATGGGTAATATCAGATTTCTCAGGCAAGAAAGCTGGCCTGTTAATTTGATTTACAAATGACAGAACTTAATGAGAATGTTGATATATTTGCATTGCACATAATAAGAAAGCACAGTATCCACATACTAATTAGTGAGGATGTTTATATATTGATAGCTTATTGAATCTTTCTCCTCTTCTCACAATACAAATGCATTCAAAAGAAAATTTAATAGTGTTTGGAATTAAGAATTATTAAGCAAATAAATTCTAGTTACTGGCCACTCAAAATGTGGTTCCTGGACCATCCACCCAGCATCTCATGGGAGCTTGTTAGATATGCTGAGGTGTGGGCCTCGCCCCATATCTCCTGAAACAGAATTTGCATTTTAACAACATCCCCAGGTGGCTCCTAAGCCCACAAAAGTGTGAGAAGCTCAGGTCTGGGAAATACTCTCAGCCAGATGAGAACAGTGGGCTAGGGACACAGAAGACCTCTGCCAAAATCCAGTCATAAATGGCAGCTCCGTTTGAGCCTTGGCTTTAGAACAAGAAAATATATAGACCAGTGAATGTGACTCTTCAATTTATGTGAACTGAACTAAATATAAACCTCAAAACTTTTTTCACCTTGAAATCACCTAGGGAGATTTTTAATGATGCTACATCCCAGCTTTCCCTGCAGTGACCACATCAGTGTCTCTGGGACAGACTCAACCAGTGTTATCTTTAAAATTCTCCAGGTGATTCTAACATGCAAGACACCTTGAGGACCCCTCAAATTTAGCCCCTATGACACTGCTTTTTCTCCTCCTGAGCTCCTCCGACAATCATTCAGAAATACACATTTCTTCAAATAATTATTTGTGCTCTTATAATGATAAGTGACTACGTAAAATGTGCAGCCATAAGGCAACTGACTTCTAAATTTCACTCTGGTTATAGCAGCCATTTCTTAGACAGCCACTGAAATGGATGTAAAAGAGTACCTAACATTTTTATCCTGCAGTTTTTCTTGACACAATTCTCAATCTCTTATATCTCATTTTATGAATCATTTTCACAAAGATTGATGCAATTCAAACATTTAATTGTTTTGTTTTTTAAGTCCTATTTTTACTGTGTTTCAAGAACTTCCTAAATGCTTTATCAGAGCTTGTGCCTTTTTAAAATCTATGCACTATATCTGGGAAAAAGATATACTTTCAAAGGATTTTTTTTAACTTTAATTTTTCATAAGTGTTTATTCTTACATCTGAATAGATGAATAAATATTGTTAACTGTGCACTTGGTAATGGCCAAACCACTTTGCTAATAAGAATTTAGAGTAGACGGGGAAGGGGTATTGATTTGAGTGAAGACAGCAGGACTAATTAACTGAAGGAGAGTTAAGCAAATGAATAACAGCAAAAGCACATTTAATTTTGAAGAGCTAATTTAGTCTGACCTTGAAATGTTATTGTGTAATTCTAATGGCCCCAATGCACATCAATTTTTTTAGTATTAGTAAAACCCCATGAAATAGAAAAATCACCTGAAATTCTTTCATAGATGTAATGTATTATAATTGGATTATATGGTATATACACATATATATGTGTGTATATATATGTATACATATATGTGTGGGTATATATATACACATACATATGTGTGGGGATATATATATACACACACACACACACACCCTATAACCCAATTTTGTATATATATACACCATATATATATTTAGACATATATGGTGTATATATACACATATATATACACACACATACATATATACATATATACATGTGTGTATATATACACACACACCATATACATGTGTATATATATGTATATGGTGTATATATACATATAAGCACTGAGCTTCTAAATCTTGAAATCAGGTGCTTCAATCCTCCAACTTTGTTTTTCTCTTCCAATATTGTGTTGGCTATTCTGGATCTTTTGCCTCTACATATAAACTTTGGAACTAGTGTGTCAATAATAAAAAAAGTAACTTTTTGGAATTTTGATTGAAATTTCACTTAATTTATAGATGTTGGTAGGAAGAACTGGCGTTTAGATAACAAGTTTTCTATTCATGAACCTGGAATACTTCTCCATTTATTTACTTTGATTTCATTTGCTTGAATTTTGTAATTTTCTTTATAAAGATCTTGTAAATATTTTTAGATTTATACCTATTAATTTGTGGGGTTGCTAATATAAGTGGTATTGTGTTTTTAATTTCAAATTCTATTAATTCATTGCTGGTATACAGCAAAGTGACTGACTTTGTAATAACATTGTATTCTGCAAACTTTCTATAAGTTATTTATCAGTTCTGGGAGTCTTTTTTTTTAAATATTCTATACAGACAATCATGTATCTGTGATAAGACAATCTTATTTATTCCTTCTCAAAGAGTACATATTTTATTTCTTTTTCTTGCATTACTTTCTTAGCTGAGACTTCTAGTATAATGTTGAAAAGCAGTGCTGAGAGAGAACATTCTCACCTTGCTCCTAATCTCACTGGAAAAATTTCAAGTTTCTCACCATTAATATGATGTTACCTATAGCTTTTTGTAGATTTTTAAAATCTAGTTAAGTGATTACTTATATTGTTGATTAATATCTGTATCTGACAATTTGGGAAAAAAAATCTCAGTCATTACTGCTTCATATATATCATGTTTCTTTCCATCTTTCTTCTTCTGCTATTCCCATTGCCTACATATGGCAGTTTTCAGTTGTCCTAATGTTTTTAAATGGTCTGTTTTTAAAATAATTAATTAATTTTCAAAATTTTATTTTGGGTTCAGAAGTACCTGTGCATGTTTGTTATATAGGTAAATTGTGTGTCATGGGGATTTTGTGTACAGAAAGTTTTATCACCCAGGTAATATGCATAATATCAAATGGGTAGTTTTTCGAGCCTTACCCTCCTTCCGCCCTATACCCTCAAGTAGGCCCTGATGTCTGTTGTTCCCTTTTTTGTGTCCACATATACTCAATATTTAGCTTCCATGTGTAAGTGAGACCATGCAGTATTTGGTTTTCTGTTTCTATATTAGTTCACTGAGGATAATAGCCTTCAACTCCACTCATGTTGTGGAAAAGGACATAATCTAATCATTTTCTTTATAACTACATAGTGTTCCATGGTGTATATGTACTACATTTTCTTTAGTAAGTCTACCATTGATGGGAATTTAGGTTAATTCAGTTTCTTTGCTATTATGAATAGTGCTGCAGTGAACATACATGTGCATACATCTTTATGGTAGAAAATTTATGTTCCTTGGATATATACTCAATATTGGGCTTCCTGGAACAAATGGTAATTCTGCTTTGAGTTCTTTGAGAAATCGCCAAACTGCTTTCCACAATGGCTGAACTAATTTACTTTCCCACAAGAAATGTCCAGGAATTTATCCATTTATTCTATATTTTTCAGCTTGTATACATAGTGATGTTAGTAGCAGTCTCTGAGGGTTTTTGTTTTTTGTATTTCTGTGGGGTCAGTATTAATGCCCCCTTTGTTATCTCCAATTGTTTGTATAGCTTTTCTCTTTTTTACTTTATTAGTCTGGCTGGTGGTCTATCTTATCAATACTTTCAAATAACAAATTTCTGGATTCTATTATCTTTTGAATGATTTTACATGTCTCAATTTTCTTCATTTCTGCTCTAATTTGTATTATTTCTTGTCTTTTGCTAGATTTGGGGTTGGTTTACTCTTATTTATTTAGTTTCTCTAGTTGTGATGTTAGGGTGTTAATTTGAAATCTTTCTAACTTTTTGATGTGGGCATTTAGCACTATAAACTTTGCTCTTAAAACTGCTTTAGTTGTATCCCAGAGATTCTGGTATGTTGTATCTTCATCCTCATTAGTTTCAAAGAACCTCTCAATTTCTGTCTTAATTTTATTATTTACCCAGAAGCCATTCAGGAACAAGTTGTTTAATTTCCATGTAGTGGTATGGTTTGAGGGATTTACTTAGTACTGATTTCTATTTTTGTTGTATTTTTGTCTGAGATTATGGTTGGTATAATTTAGGTTGTCTTGAATTTGTTGAAGATTGTTTTGTGTCCAATTATGTGGTTGATTATGTAGGTATATTCTGTTGTTTTGGAGTAGAGAGTTCTGTAGGTGTCTATTAGGTCTATTTGGTCCAGTGTTGAGTTCAGATCCTGAATATCTCTGTTATTTTTCTGCCTTGATAATGTGTTTAATACTCTCAGTAGAGTGTTGAAGTCTGCCAATATTATTGTGTGTTTATCTAAGTCTCTTCATATGACTCTAAGACTTTGCTTTATGAATCTGGGTGCTCCTATGTTGAGTGCTTGTATATTTAGAGTAGTTAGGTCTTGTTGAATTGAGCTCTTTACCATCATGTAATGCCCTTCTTTGTCTTCTTTTATCTTTGTTGGCTTAAAGTCTGCTTTGTTTGAAATTAGAAAAGCAACCCCAGTTTTTTTCCCATGTTTTGTTTGCTTGGTAGATTTTTCTCCATCACTTTACTTTGAGCTTATGAGTGTCACTGCATGTGAGATGGGTCTCTTGAAGACAGCATACTGTTGAGTCTTGCTTCTTTATTCAACTTACCACTCTGTGCCTTTTAATTGGGGCATATAGCCCATTTACATTCAAAGTTAGTATTGATATGTATGGATTTGATCCTGTCATCATGTTGTTGGCTGGTTACTGTGCATGCTTGTTTGTGTAATTTCTTTATACTGTTACTGCTCTATGTACGTGAGTGTGTTTTTGTAGTAGCTGGCAATGGTCTTCCCCCCCTCCCCCAAATATTTAGCAGTCTCTTCAGGACTTACTGAAAGGCAGGTCCAGTGGTAACAAATTTCCTTAGCATTTGCTTGTCTGAAAAGGATCTTAATTTTTCTTTACGTATAGAACTGAGTTTGCCTAAAGTCTCCTAAGGGAGCAAAATGAGCCTTGTGGGATGGGCATCCTGGGCCATGCTACATGCAGGTGCTCCTACACCAAACACTCTGGGCTCCACACTGACTGGAGCTCTGCCTGTACACCTCTCTAAGCAGTTCTGCCTGCCAGTTCCAGTTTCTGTGGGTGTTACAGGGAGTCCTGCTGTTAGGATTCTAGAGGTCTGTGGTGAAAGCAAACCACTCTTCATCTGTTCAACTCACCTCTTTCACAGGAGTCATTGGTGTTCAGGAAAGAGTCCTGGTGCTTGGTAGCCCCCTGTGGGGTTCCCAGCTTCACCCCTACTTCAGTCCAGCATCTGCATCCACCCTTCATCTACTTGCAATGACTTTTCTCTGAAGGTCTTCTCAGAGTGTGCCACTTATCCTGATGTTCTGGTCTCTCAGTGGCAGATGTTCCTCCTGGCTTTGTCTAGTAGGCAATCTTGCCTCCCTCTTCCATAAAATAGTTTTTTTTTTTTTTTCAGACTTTCTTTGTTTTTGCCTTTCTCCAGTGTTGTAAGTTTCTACTCAAAAATTAATTCTTAGGCTCAGAGATTATTTTTTCTTAGTCATGGCTATTGTATTAATAAGCCAATACAAGTATTCTTCATTACTGTTATATTGTTTCTGCTCTGTGGAATTTCTTTTTTTGTTCTTTCTTATTATTTCCATCTCCCTGCTGAGATTGTGAATTCGTTTTTGCATGCTAGCTATTTTATCCATTAGAGTCCTTAGAATATTAACTATCATCATTTCAAATTCCTGGTCTGATAATTTTAACATCCCTGCCATAGCCAAGTCTGGCTTTGATGCTTGTTTTATCTCTTTGAACTGTACTTTTTGTCTTTTAATGTGTATTATAATTCTTTCTTAATAGTTGGACATGATATTCTGGGTAAAATAAACTGCTGTAAATCTGCCTTTAGCAATGTGGTGGTAAATTGTGGTGGGAGGAGATGCATTCCACAGTCCTGTAATTAGGTCTCAATCTTTTAGTGCACCTATACCTCTGAACAAAGATCTTCATATGTGACTATTATGTCCCACTCTTTTTCCACTTAGGTAGGACAGAATGCCTAGAAGGGGGCTGAAATTGAGTCTTTTTTCCCCCTGAGATCAGCTAGGCTCTGATAAACTCCAGCAGGTTAAAATCTAGTTAGCTAGTTTCTTCTGAGGGCAGGTTTTGTTAAGAAAAACAGAATGTTCTGCATATTTGAAAATGGTCCAATTTCCTCTCTCCCTGCTGGAAGTATAAGAATATTTTTCTCCAGTATTTATTGTAAGATCTCTTTTAACGTAAAGCTCAAAAAAGTGTGGGAACTCCCATATAACAGGGTCCCCCCTAGAAATTTTAACTCTCAGACTTGTTCACATTTTGGTTTCCTATTTCTAAAAGATAGACACACTTGTCAGAAAATACAGGGAAGTAAAATATCAGCATTTTTGCTTGCAGATTATGTAGTGAAAATTTCTGCATTACTTAAAAATATTATTTTTATAAATAATATGTTAGTAACATAAACATCCACATGACTTTTACAGGTGAAATGTGAAGATTTAAATATGAATTTTACTTTTTCTGAAGCTGCACTGACATTTCCATATGCCAGTGGTCCATTTCTTTCTCTTTTCCCCAAAGGATAGTTTAAGGGAGAAGATTTTGAGAAACATTGCTGTTGGACAGCAAATTGCTTTCTTGCTAAGGCTCACTAAAAGCAGGGGCAGTGCTTACTTTTAACTCAGGTGTGATGGAGGCTGATGCTCTGGGTGATGCTGACATCTCTCAACATCCTCAACTGTTGACTGTGTACTCAGGGAGGACCTGGAAACATGCAGCAATCACCCCTGTTTTGGAATGAGTGTGCCAAGAAAGTACAAAGGAGGGAGATGTATCCAAACTCTCAAAGACAGGCAGGGCGGCTTTCCAGAGCACTATGTTTAGAGTTCAGGTCTTCTTGTGGCTGATAAACAATGATGATAATCTTACTGCAGGTAAACAGGCAATTAAGGGAGAATCTTTGTTGAAGGAAGATACTTAGTCCATTCAGGCTGCTATAACAAAAAATCTTAGACTTGGAAATTTATCAACAACAAAAATTTATTTCTCACAGTTCTGGAGGCTGTGAAGATCAAAATCAAGGCAGGGACAGTTTCAGTGAGGCCACTTCTTGGTTCCTAAAGGACACTTTTTCACTGTATCCTCACATGGTGTAAGGGGTGAAGGAGTTCCTTTAGGCTTCTCTTGTAAAAGCACGATTTCTATTCATGAGGGCTCTGCTTTTATGACTTAATCACTTCTGAAAGTCCCCACTCCTAATATTATCAGCTGGGGGCTTAGAATAGCAGAATGTGAATATTAATGTGAATATTAGGGCAATACAAATACTCAGACTACAGCATGTACCCTGGAAAGTCTGTGGTATTGCAAGATTTGCATCAGTCGTCTCTTTACTCAAATGGAGATGAATGCATTTGACAATGTACACTAGGTAAAAATTCAGAAAAAATAAGGGGATCAATTTGTTTAATGCCAGAAAATGCCTGAAACAGATTGGCAGGTGAACAATAAATGGGACAGCAGAAAGCTTCGCTTTGTTCTTGGGAGGTCTTCTCTTATGCTTACTAGTGGGTGGGATCAACTTCATGGGAATGTGACATGTGCATTGCAAGTGACTCCATGCTTGGATTAATGCTTTTCTGTCACAATGTTGAATTTTTGTATTACTTCTTTAAACAAGGTCCTTACCTCCCACTTTGCACTGGACCCTGCAAATTATGAGGCCAATCCTGCTGGTGAGAAAGGTGTTGCTAGAAGAACAGTGGTGTGAACAGATGGGCATTTCAAGGTTTCTACAGCTGCCCTTTACAACCTTGCAGATAGGAGTATGTTGGTTTGTTTATTTCTTATTCCTACTCCTGGGATCCTTAAACATTTGTGCTGCACTCTTAGATGCTGAAAGGATGTCAGTCTCCTTAGATAAGATTTGGACAACAAATTTCTAAAAGGAATGGTTCAACATAGCAATTGTTAAATGCATTCAACCTCTGATTTCCTTTTTGATCTACTTAACCTATGCCCCATGTTCTGGTCCAGAAATCAGGAAGCTGACTGTCACAAGAATGTAGTTGTCTAGGGAGAAGAGAGAAGAAGGCATAGATTTCTCTCTGCTCAGAACCCAGCAGTGGCTGGATGGTTTTACAGTACTCTTTGATGAAGGTGAAAATAGAGATACTCTTGAATATGACAGTTTGATAAAAATCAAACAGTCTCATAGTCCACCAGGCTACCTGGCCACTTTCTGGTGCAGATTCAGAAGGTCATAGGGAAGTGTGAGGACCAACAGTCCACAGAAGTCAGTGGACACCAGGAGAGGGTTGCTGGAGAGGGCATCAGGCAGGAATGTACAACCACTCTGGCCTCAGTCCTGAGGGGAAAAAGAAACTGCAGGAAGAACTGGAATATGAAATATTTAAGAAAACTTTATTTGTCCCAATTTTACTGCTATGTGTACTCATTATTTTTTGACCCCACAGCAACCTTTTTAGATAGTTCCAGTTGGGAAAAAATGAGAACAGAACAAGTAGAGATTACATGCAGCTTGGGGCATTTGATCTGTAAGAAAATGAGCAGGAATCAGAAAGCCCTGAAGGCTCCTCCACCTCTCAAGATACCTGCGCATAGAGGATCACTGCACAAGGGAGGCAGGAGCGCTTGGCATCTGGGGCCCTCCATCTGCTGAGAATGTGGCACAACTAGGACACTGGGTACAACACTGCACAGAGCTTTACCCACACCGAAGAAGGAAGTGAAGTGGGGAGAAGGAAAGCATAAAAACTCACAATGAATTTTGTAACATGACCGCTCAGTTAGCAGCTTAAAAATAGAGCAATATTATCATGGAGACTTAGGAAATTTCATATTCCAGAGAGGAGCAGGAAAGGTGTCACAAAATAGGCCAATTCAGGGTTAAAGAAACTAGGAAGGGATGCCAGATACATTTGGAGGGCAGGTGGTTGTGTAGAGAGTACAGAATTCCATTTCCTATGGCCTAAGATGTAAAGAAAACCTGACTGTGAACACTTTCCTTTACAATAGAAAAACATAATACTTAAAATATTTTTAAATATGTTATTATTCAGACAATGCTTTTATGTCATTTAAATAAAAACGTATCCCGTTGCTTTGATAGAAATGATAAAATGCCACATAGACGACCAAAAGCGTAAGAGACTGTGTGCAGAGCATTAGGAGAGGGGTTCTTAGAAAGAGATACCCTGAAAAAAGTAGTACTCTAGGAATATGAGGGTCTGGAGGATCACATTTTCAGCCCATAAGAGATCATATCTGGGAGAACTACTAAAAGATGCCCACAGTTAGACTTGCCCACAGTTAGTATTTGAAAAATCAATAACTTCCCTTTTTTGGAGCATTTCTGATTTTGAAGTATTTTCTTCCTTTAAAAAATTTGTTACAGAAATGCACTAGTCATGTCTTGAATTATATATAGCACTATATTAAATAATAAATATACAATATGCACATTTCTAAAGTTTATTTTTGTGAAATAATTAAAACTATAAAATTGCAGTAGATTTTTAAAGCATAAATCATTCTAGCCATATTCTATTCTTTGCCTACAGCTTTCACTATGAAATGATGTTAGGTCAAAACAATGCAGACAGAACCACAAAAAAATCAATCTAAACAAAACAAAACAAAACAAAACTTTTATGCAGCATTTGAGTGAAAAGGAAATTATAACAGTGAAATATTACAATCGATATTCCATCCAGTTCTTAAACATTTGGCTAATTTTAGGTCATTTAATTCTCATATAAATGTTAGAATCAGCTTGTTAAGTTTGTTAAGAAAGTCTGATCATAGTTTGACAGCAAGTTTATTGAGTTTATAGGTAATTTGTTTTTCTTTTTCCTTTTTTTTAATTGTACTTTAGGTGTTGGGGTACATGTGCAGATCGTGCAGACTGTTGCATAGGTACACACATAGCGGTGTGGTTTGCTGCTCGTCACCCACATCTGGCATTTCTCCCCATATCATCCCTCCCCGACCTCCCTACCCCCCTGCTGTCCCTCCCTTGGCCCCCGCAACAGACCCCAGTGTGTGATGCTCCCCTCCCTGTGTCCCTGTGTTCTTATTGTTCAATACCTGCCTATGAGTGAGAACATGTGGTGTTTGATTTTCTGTTCTTGTGTCAGTTTGCTGAGAATGATGGTTTCCAGGTTCATCCCTGTCCCTACAAAGGATACGAACTCATCATTTTTTATGGCTGCATAGTATTCCATGGTGTATATGTGCTACATTTTCCTTGTCCAGTCTATCATCAATAGGCATTTGGGTTGGTTCCATGTCTTTGCTATTGTAAACAGTGCTGCTGTGAACATACATGTGCATGTGTCTTTGTAGCAGAATGATTTATAATCCTTTGGGTAAATACCCAGTAATGGGATTGCTGGGTCAAATGGAATTTCTATTTCTAGGTCCTTGAGCAATCGCCACATTATCTTCCACAATGGTTGAACTAATTTACACTCCCACCAACAGTGTAAAGTGTTCCTATTTCTCCACATCATCTCCAGCATCTGTTGTCCAGATTTTTTAATGATCGCCATTCTAACTGGCCTGAGATGGTATCTCAATGTGGTTTTGATTTGCATTTCTCTTAATAATCAGTGATGATGAGCATTTTTTCATATGTTTTTTGGCCTCATAAATGTCTTCTTTTGAAAAGTGTCCGTTCATATTCTTCTCCCACTTTTGGATTTTTTTTTTCTTTTAAATCTGTTTTAGTTCTTTGTAGATTCTGGATATTAGCCCTTTGTCAGATTGCTAGATTGCAAAATTTTTTCCAATTCTGTTTGTTGCCAGTTCACTCTAATGATTGTTTCTTTGGCTGTACAGAAGCTCTGGAGTTTAATTAGATCCCATTTGTCTATTTTGGCTTTTGTTTCCAATGTTTTTGGTGTTTTAGTCATGAAGTCCTTGCCTATGCCTATGTCCTGAATGGTTTTGCCTAGGTTTTCTTCTAGGGTTTTTATGGTGTTAGGTATTGTGTTTAAGTCTTTAATCCACCTGGAGTTAATTTTAGTGTAAGGAGTCAGGAAGGGGCCCCGTTTCTGCTTTCTGCACACTGCTAGCCAGTTTTCCCAACACTATTTATTAAACAGGGAATCCTTTTCTCATTGCTTGTTTTTGTCAGGTTTGTCAAAGATCAGATGGTTGTAGATGTGTGGCATTGCATCCAAGGCCTCCGTTCTGTTCCATTGGTCTATATCTCTGTTTTGGTACCACTACCATGCTGTTTTGATTACTGTAGCCTTGTAGTATAGTTTGAAATCAGGTAGTGTGATGCCTCAGGCTTTGTTCTTTTTGCTTAGGATTGTCTTGGCTATGTGGGCTCTCTTTTGGTTCCATATGAAGTTTAAGGTGTTTTTTTCCAGTTGTGTGAAGAAGGTCATAATCTATAAATTACTTTGGGCAGTATGGCCATTTTCGCAATATTGATTATTCCTAACCATAACCATGGAATGTTTTTCCATCTGTTTGTGTCCTCTCTTATTTTGTTGAGCAGTGGTTTGTAGTTCTCCTTGAAGAGGTCCTTTACATTCTTTGTTACTTGCATTCCTAGGTATTTTATTCTCTTTGTAGTAATTGTGAATGGCAGCTCGTTCTTGATTTGGCTCTCTGTTAGTCTGTTATTGGTGTATAGAAATGCTTCTGATTTCTGCACATTGATTTTGTATCCTGAGACTTTCCTGAAGTTGCTTATCAGTTTCAGGAGTTTGGGGGCTGAGATGATAGGGTCTTCTAAATATGCAATCATGTCATCTGCAAATAGACACAATTTGAATCCCTCCTTTCTTATTGAATACACTTTATTTTTTTTTTCTTGCCTAATTGCTCTGACTAGAACTTCCAATAATATATTGAATAGATGTGAGGAGAGAGTACATCCTTGTCTGGTGCTGGATTTCAAAGGGAATGCTTCCAGTTGTTGCCCATTCAGTATGATGTTGGCTGTTTGTTTGTCATAAATATCTTTTATTATTTTGAGATGTGTTCCTTCCATACCTAGTGTATTGAGAGTTTTTAGCATAAAGGGCTGTTGAATTTTGTCAAATGCCTTCTCTGCATCTATTGAGATAATCATATGGTTTTTGTCTTTGGTTCTGTTTATATGGTGGATTACATTTGTAGACTTGCATATGAATTTATAAGTAATTTCGAGAGAATTGACATCATAATATTATTGATCCTTTTCATCTTTTAACATGATATATTTCTCAATTTATTTAGGTTTTCTTTAACTTTTCTTGTAATATTGCATAGTTTCTACTTACATATTCTGCACATAGGTTGGTCCATTTATCCTTAAGTATTTTATGTTTTTAATTGTCCTCCAAATGTTTATTTTTTTAATTTCTTTTTTTTTGTTTCCAGTATATAAAAATAGAATTGATATTGCATCCTGTGACCTTGCAAAACTCATGTATTAATTCTAGGGTCTCTTTCATAGATGCCTTTGTTTCTTTCAATAGAAGTCATATCTTCTGCAAATAAAGACAGTGATATACTTACCTGTTTCATTGCTGCATAAGAAATTGCCTCAAATAAAATGACATAATTTGACATAAAATGACATATTTATAATCTCAGAATTTCTGTGGGTTATGGATGTGGAGGTGGCTTAGCTGGGTCACTCTGGCTTAATGTTTCTCATGAGGTTGCACGCAGACAGCCAGCTGGGGCTGTGGTCTCATATGAAGGTTAAACTCGGATTGGGGGATATCTGCTTTCAAGCATACTCACTCAGCTGTTTCCAGGTCTCAGAATATCTGCCTCAAAACTCATTCATAGGGTGGCTGTCAGGCCCTGATTTCTTGCAATGTGGAGCTCTCAGCAGACCTCCTGGGTGACCTCATGATATAGCAGCTGGTGGTCTAACAGAGAGAGTGAGCCAGAGACTGCCCAGCAAATGCCACCATCTTTTTGGAACTTCTTATCAATAGTGACATTCTTTCACTTCTGTCACATTCTGTTTGTTAGAATGAGATGGGTAAGCCCAGTCCACACTTAAGGAGAGGGGATTAGATGAAGGCACGAGTGCCAGGATCAGAGATCTGGGGAAGGGCCTTCTTACAGGCTTCCTCCCAAATTTTCTAATTTTTGTGGCATTTGTTTTATTTTCTTGACTTACTGATTGTCTAGGACTTCCAATAGGATATTTAATAAATGTACTGAGAGCAAATATCCTTGTTTTTGGTTCTGCTTTTAAGAGGAAAGCAGTGTTTCACCATTAATTCTAATCTTACATATAGATTTATAGAACCATTGTATCAGGTTGAGGAAGTCTGCTTAAATTCTTATTTTACTGATGTTTTACAAAATATTAATAGGTGTTAGGCTTTATCAAATGTCCATTCTTAAACTGTTAAGACTCTAATGCTTTTCTTTCTTTCTATTAATGAATTATTTCATCTATATAGAAAATTATGCTGATTGGCATTTCAGTGTTAAGCTAAACTTCCATTATTAGGATATCTCCATATTTAAATGCATCTACTTATAGATAGGTACATAATAGATAGACGGCAATTAGTGGTCAAAATAAGTGTATGCATTGGGTTTTCCCCCAAAATTTGGAATGTTATACTTATGTAAGAATAATATTCTGTGCAAGGGTATAACCAAGGTGGTGTGGTATGCAATGGCCAGTGAGGCTGTGTTCATTGACAGATGTACACGTTTGTGAAGTTTGGTGCTAATTTTGATGCAGGAGACACACTGAGAAGATGGAGTATGTTGTCTTATGGGGCCAGGAAGTGCAGGGGTGGGTCAGGCTTCGGTGTGACTGGGTCAGGGTATACAGGATTCCGCCTCTTCCTTAACCATGGTTTTGGTTGTGCATGACTTCTGTTTGCAGATAGATTTTCTCTGTATTGAGAGCAAACAGCAACTAGTACCCCAGATCTCTTATCCTTTCAGGGAAGAGACAACCTGTCTGCCTTCAAATTCCATACAGTAATCTCAGGCAAGACCCAGATACATGTTTTTGGATCATTTCTCACTGCCGTGTCTCCCACTGTAGCCATTCTCCTCCTCTTGCTGGAAAAGAACATGGTGATTTCCTGTCCCATCTCAGGTCCATGTGCTGCTGAGGAGTGGCCCTTAACAGAATGAAAGAAAGCAGACATCATGCAGGGAGCAGGCAGGCCAACATCAGCATAACTATCATGCTTTGGTTTTCTTGGGTCTGTGTGCTTCCTTGAAGAAGCAAACATCTACTGTGAGACAACTTGGCTTTCCCTTTTTTTTTTTAAAGAAAGAAAGAAAAAAAAATGAAGAGGAAGAAAAAGGAAGAGAAAGAGAGAGAGAGAATGGGAGTATTGCTTTCTTGCCCAGGCTAGAATGCAGTTTAGTAATGGGTATTGAAAACCTCTTTTATACCAATAATTATACTTGATGTAAACAGGAAGGAATAAGGGAAGAAAATAACTAACAAGCAGCCAACCAATATTTCATTTAAAACCTATGAAATGCTATGCGATTACTGAGGAGTGATTTACTTCCAATTATGTAGTCACTTTTGGAATAGGTGTGAGGTGGTAATGTATGTTTTGTGTATTTGAAGTGGAGAGTTCTATAAATGTTTATTAAGTTTACTTGTTCTGGGTCGGAGTTCAAGTCCTGAATGTCCTTGTTAATTTTCTGTCTCGTTGATCTATAAAATCGTTAGTTCTTCTTGTTACATTGATCCTTTTGCCATTATGTAATGTCCTTCTTTGCCTCTTTTGCTCTTTGTTGCTTTAAAGTCTACTTTATCAGAGGCGAGAATTGCATCTCCTGCTTTTTGTTTGTTTATTTTTACTCTCTGATTGGTTGATAAATCTTCCTCCTTCTCTTTGTTTTAAGTCTTTGTGTATCATTGCATGTGAGATGGGTCTGGATGCAGCATACCGATGGGTTTTGGCTTTTTATCCAATTAGAATATATATAAGTTTAATACTGGCATTTGATGCTAGCTGGCTGTTTTGCCCCTTAGTTAGTGTAAATTTTTCATTGTATTGATGCTCTTTTCTTTTTGATATATTTTTGGAAAGGCTGATATTGGTTGTTCCTTTATATGTATAGTGCTTCTTTCAGAAGCTCTTGTAAAGCAGACCTGGTGGTGGTGAAGTCTCTAAGTACTTGTTTGTTCGCAAAGGATTTAATTTTTCCTTCAATTATAAAGCTTAGCTTGGCTGGATATGAAATTTTGGGTTGAAAGTTCTTTTCTTTAAGGATATTAAATATTGGTCCCCACTCTTTTCTGGCTTGTAGGGTTTCTGCTGAGAGATCTGCTGTAAGTCTGATAGGTTTCCCTTTATGGGTAACCTGACCTTTCTCTCTGGCTGCCCTTAGTATTTTCTCCTTCATTTCAACCCTAATAAATCTGGCAATTATGTGCCTTGGGGTTGGTCTTCTTGAAGAATATCTTTGTGGTGTTCTCTGTATTACCTGGAGTTGAATATTACCCTGCCTTACTAGGTTGGGAAAGTTTTCCTGAATGATATCCTGAAGAGTATTTTCCAACTTGGATTCATTCTCTTCGTCACATTCAGGTACACCTATCAAACGTAAATTAGGTCTTTTCACATAGTCCCATATTTCCTGGAGACTTTGCTCATTCCTTTTCATCCTTTTTTCTCCAATCTTGTTTTCTCGTTTCATTTCACTGAGATGGTTCCCGACTTCTGATATCCTTTCTTCTACTTGATGAATTCGACTGTTTAAACTTGTGCATGCTTCGCGAAGTTCTCGTGTTGTGTTTTTCAGCTCCATCAATTCACTTATATTCCTCTCTAAATTGTCCATTCTCGTTAGCATTTCATCAAACCTTTTTTCAAGGTTCTTAGTTTCTTTGCATTGGGTTAGAACAAGTTCTTTTAATTCATAGAAGTTTCTTATCACCCACGTTTTGAAACCTGCTTCTGTTATTGGAGCACACTCGTAATCTATTAAGCCTTGTTCCGTTACTGATGAGGAATTGCGATCCCCTGTAGAGGGAGAGGCATTCTGATTTTGAGTATTCTCTGCCTTTTTACGCTGGTTTCTTCCCTTCATTATATATTTATCCCTCTGTCGTCTTTGTAATTACCGACTTTCTAACTAGGTCTCTGAGCTGACGTCCAACTTGTTGATTCCCAGCGCCGAAATCTGAGCAATCCACTGCGCCGGCGAAAACAGCGGTGTTAAGATTGATGGTGCTTTTCTGCCCGGGAATCTCTGGACTCTGCACCACAAACTGGCACACTAAGGCGCCAGCAAAACCGCCGCGCCAGCCACAAGAGTCACCCTGGCAACCCGTGGGGCTCCTCTGCTGGGAATCTCCTGGTCCATGAGCAACAAATATTCGTCTGAAAGTGTGGCGTCCTCTCGTTCTCTGCGCTTTCACTGGGAACTTCGAGCCCGAGCTGCTAGTGATCAGCCATCTTGGATCTCTCTCCCGGCTTTCCCTTAAATGTCTAGAAGCAGGAAGAATTCGTTAGAGACGATATCTGATCTGCTATTCTAACTTACAAACTTTTCCTCGCACCTACACCTATTTCCCCAGATATATGTGCCCCAAATCCTAAATCTCAGACTCATGGGGGAATGTCAATGAGAATTCTTGAATCCAGTTTATTTTTTTCACTCTCCATAATGAAGGCTCAGAGGTGAGAGAATAGAACTGTGTTGATAAGTATCTTTTAAAAGCAGTGTGACTTTCAATCTGCATTGTAATGATTTTTGTGTTATTTTCCCAACCAAATTATAAGCTCCTCAAGGAAAGAGTCATAATTAATTCATCATGGTGCTTTTTATGTACTTACCTCCAGGAAGAACTCATGATTATTATTATTTTTTTTCTTTCTTTTTTTTTTTTTTTGAGACGGAGTTTCACTCTTGTTACCCAGGCTGGAGTGCAATGGTGCAATCTCAGCTCACCACAACCTCTGCCTCCTGGGTTCAGGCAATTCTCCTGCCTCAGCCTCCTGAGTAGCTGGGATTACAGGCATGCGCCACCATGCCCAGCTAATTTTTTGTATTTTTAGTAGAGACGGGGTTTCATCATGTTGACCAGGATGGTCTCGATCTCTTGACCTTGTGATCCACTCGCCTCGGCCTCCCAAAGTGCTGGGATTACAGGCGTGAGCCACCGCGCCTGGCCCATGATTTTTTTTTTAATGAATAACATCATTGTGCCTGTATTAGGTTCCCAGGATTGCTGTAACAAATGACCACAAACTGGGCAGCTTAAAACAGCAAAAATTCATTCTCTCACAGGTCTATATGCTTGAAGTCCAAGATGAAGATGTTGGCAAGGACTTGCTGTCCCTGAGGGGTCTGCAGGAGACTCCTTTCCTGCATCTTCTGGGCTTCTCATAGTCACCAACAGTCCTTGGCTTTCCTTGGCTTCTGTCACTCTGAGGTCTGTCTCTGTCATCACATGGCATTCTCCCCTGTGTGTCTGTCCCTCTTTATGTCTTCACAGGGCATTATTCTCTTTGTGTTTCTGTGTCCAAATTTTCTAGCCATGGAAGGACACCAGTCCTCGGATTAGTGCCCACCTTAACCCTCTTCCCCTTTGCCTCAATACTCACCTGCACACTTGAGGCTTCAGTGTTTACCTCCTGTGAGATAACTTTACCATGAAATACCTCACCTTTATTATTATTTTTGCATCTCTCTAGAATATCGACTTTGGAAACAAAACACATCATTCTATTTATGGCGTTCTGTTTTTAGTAGTGGCATTTCCATTTACAACATGTAGTAATTCTTGATGGCTGAAAATGTCAAATGCTAGAAAACATAGCATTCCGACTCATGATATTAACACCATTCTTAAACAGTTGTTGACCAAAGATTCATTTGATGTTAACTCCCTTTAGAAATGTTTTGATTATAAGTACACTAGTCATATTGGATTTCTGATTGGATTATTTTCACATTGAAAATCAGTCAGATTTGTTTCAGCCTCAAAGAATGTGTTTATGTAAAATTAAGTGAGTGCTGGCAGTGAGCTGCACTTTTTTTCCTAAACAGAAAGAGTTAATGTGATATGACCTCATTTTAAGTTGATATTTGCAAAGACCTATTTTCAAGTAAGGTGACATTAAGAGGTCTCGAGGGTTAGGAGTTCAACATAACTCATTGGAGGACACAATTCAACCCACAATAGTGCCTTATTCTCTAGCCCTAAACTCCAGAAAAGAAAATATGCATTGGTACAATTCTTAACATACTTATATCTTCATTAAAATTTTCTTTGAAGATCTGAGATGGTGGTAAAGACATGACATCACTTCCTCACTAATATTTTAAAAGTCTGATTGCTCTGTTTCATTCCCAAAAAATGGAAGTGCCTGGCAAGGCACAGTGGCTCATGCCTGTAATCCCAGTACTTTGGGAGGCCGAGATGGGCAGATCACCTGAGGTCAGGAGTTGGAGACCAGCCTGGCCAACATGGTGAAACCTCATCTCTACTAAAAGTATAAAAATTAGCTAGGCATGGTGGGATGTGCCTGTAATCCCAGCTACTCAGGAGGCTGAGGCAGGAAAATTGCTTGAACCTGGAGGTGGAGGTTGCAGCGAGCCAAGGTTGCACCATTGCACTCCAGCCTGGGCAACAAGAGTGAGACTCCATCTCAAAGAATAAAATAAAATTAAATTAAAGGAAGTGCCAATAGAAGATTGTGTTGAATGAGTGGTAACGGGCCTGTGAATCGATGAGTTAGCCAGGGGCTCCTTCTGCATGTATGGGTGTGTTTCTGCTCACATTGACGTGGCCCAGTGAGATGAACTGCAATCATCGTAGACAATTCCTAATGAGTCCAGGCGCTTAAGGAGGCCCATATTGATTCTCAGTTGCACATTTTCTTCAGCTCCCAATTTCTGTCTGCTGATGGGTGGCTGCTGCTCATGTGGAGCTGAGAAATGTCAAGCCGTGTTATTACTGAGCTCTTTTCCATGGTACTGTGCAGGTGGCATCTAGTTAAGATTTTACAGGGGCTGAAAGCAGTCACTATATGTGACAGGCACGCAGATTTTGAAGGCATATTAGCTCCAACTCTGTAACTGCAGTGCACTGACAACATGTGTCCTTCTTGATGGGTCAAAGGCAGACTTTATTTCATGAGATCTTTGGAATTATCTGAAGATTTATGTTATTTTTCTGATAGACTCATCACAAATGCCCAAGAACACATGTGATGAAATGGTTCTCTATGGCTTAGGAAGCCACCCTGCATTGTCAAATCTGATTATGTGACAGGGAGAGTGTGGAAATGAGCTGCCTTGAGCAAAAATAAGACTCTATTTTGCTGATAAAAATTCTTAGATGTAAAGTAAGACTTCCGTGTTCCAGGGAAGGAGTGATAGGTTCAACTCCATCCCCTCTAAAAAAGTGCTATTTGGAGACATAATCTCTGCCACCTCGGAATGTGAGCTCATTTGGAGAGAGAATTTCTACAGAGTGTATTAGTCCGTTTTCATGCTGCTGATAAAGACATACCTAAAACTGGACAATTTAGAAAAGAAAGAGGTTTAATTGGACTTACAGTTCCACATGGCTGGGGAGGCCTCATAATCAAGGTGAAGGAAAGGAGGAGCAAGTCACATGTTATGTGGATACCGGCAGGCAAAGAGCGAGAGCTTATGCAGGAGAACTCCTCTTTTTAAAATGATCAGATCTTGTCAGACTCATTCACTATCATGGGAAGAGCATGGGAAAGACCTGTCCCCATGATTTGAACACCTCTCACCATCCCTCCCACAACTCATGGGAATTCAAGATAAAATTTGGGTAGGGACACAGCCAAACCATATCTTTCCACCTCAGCCCCTCCCAAATCTAATGTTCTCTCATTTCAAAACCAATCGTGCCTTCCTAACAGTCCCCCAAAGTCTTAACTCATTTCAGCATTAACTCAAAAGTCCATAGTCCAAAGTCTCATCTGAGACAAGACAAGTCCCTTCCACCTGTGAGCCTGTAAAATCAAAATCAAGATAGTTACTTCCTAGATACAGTGGGGGTACAGTCATTGGGTAAATACACCTATTTCAAATGGGAGGAATTTGTCAAAACAAAGGGGTTACAGGCCCCACACAAGTCAGAAATCCAATGGGGCAGTCAAATCATAAAGCTCCAAAATGATCTCCTTTGATTCAATGTCTCGCATCTGGTCACACTGATGCAACAGGTGAGTTCCCATGGTCTTGGGCAGCTCTGTCCTGTGGCTTTGCCGGGTACAGCCTCCCTCTTGGCTGCTTTCATGGGCTGGCATTTACTGTCTCTGGCTTTTCTAGGCACATAGTGAAAGCTGTCAGTGGATCTACCATTCTGGGGTCTGGAGCATGGTGGCGCTCTTCTCACAGCTCCACTAGGTGGCGCCCCAGTAGGGACTCTACGTGGAGATCCAACCCCACATTTCCCTTCTGTGCCGCCCTAGCAGAGGTTCTCCATGAAGGTCCCACCCCCGCAGCAAACTTCTGGCTGGGCGTCCAGTCATTTTCAAACATCCTCTGAAATCTAGGTGGAGGTTCCCAAACCCCAATTCTTGATTTCTGTGCACTGGCAGGCTCAGCACCATGTGGAAGCTGCCAAGGCTTGAGGCCTGCACCCTCTGAAGTCACAGCCCAAGCTCTGCACTGGCCCAGTTTAGTCACGACTGGAGTGGCTGGGATGCAGGGCACCAAGTCCCTAGAGTGTGCGCAGCAGAGGCGCACTGGGCCTGGCCCACAAAAGCATTTTCCCTCCTAAACCTCTGTGTTTGTGATGGGAGGTGCTGCCACAAAGGTCCCTGACATGCCCTAGAGACATTTTCCCCATTGTCTTGGGGATTAGCATTCGGCTCCTCCTTACTTATGGAAAATTCTGCAGCCAGCTTAAATTGCTCCTCAAAAAAGGGATTTGTTTTTCTATCGCATTGTCAGACTTCAAATTTTTCAAACTTTTATGATCTGTTTCCCTTTTAAAACTGAACACCTTTAACGGCACCCAAGTAACGTCTTGAATGCTTTGCTGCTTAGAAATTTCTTCTGCCTGATACTCTAAATTATCTCTTTCAAATTCAAATTTCACAAGACTTTAGGGCAGGGGCAAAATGCCACCAGTCTCTTTGCTAAAATATAACAAGAATCACCTTTGCTCCAGTTCCCAGCAAGCTTCTCATCTCCATCTGAGGCCACCTTATCCTGAATTTTATTGTCCATATTATCAGCATTTTGGTCAAAGTCATTCAACAAGTCTCTAGGGAGTTCCAAACTTTTCCTAATTTTTCTGTCTTCTTTTGAGTCCTCCAAACTGTTCCAACCTCTGCCTGTTATCCAGTTCCAAAGTTGCTTCCACATTTTTTTTTGGTATCTTTTCAACAGCACCTCACTCTATTGGTACCAGTTTACTGTATTAGTTCATTTTCAGCCTGCTGATAAAAACATCTCTGAGACTGGGCAATTTACAAAAGAAAGAGGTTTATTGGACTTACGGTTCCACATTGCTGAGGAGGCCTCATATTCAAGGTGGAAGGAAGGAGAAGCAAGTCACATCTTACATGGATGACAGCAGGCAAAGACAGAGAGCTGTGCAGGAGAACTCTTCTTTTTATAACCATTAGATCTTATGAGACTTATTCACTACCATGAGAATGGCTCAGGAAAAACCTGCCCCCATGATTCAATTACCTCCCACCAGTCCCTCCCGCAACAGGTAGGAATTCAAAATGAGATTTGAGTGGGCTAACAGCCAAATCATACCACAGAGTAAATCAAACAAAATCCAATATGACTGGTGTGGTTATGAAAAGAGGAAATTTGTACACAGAGACCAACATGAATAGAAGGAAGACAACATGAAGACACAGGAAGAGAGGCCTGGAACAGAGCCTTCCCTCATAGCCTCAGAGGGAACCAACACTGCCGATACCTTGATCTTGGACTTCTAGCTTCCAGAACTGGTGTTTAAGACCCCAGTTTGTAGTCTTTTTTACAGCAGCATCAGAAGATTGATACAGATGGTAAACAACTTACCCAGAGCTTGGAAGATCAGGGCATCATAAATGCCCAGATTGTCCAATGGGTTATTGGCATTGTTTTCCCCAAAGGTAAAATATTTTTTTCTATATAAAACTACCCTTTTTGTTGCTCCCTAAGGCTTTACATCACTTTGCCCATGGCTTTAACTTTTGTTTTCTCCAGCCATGCCCAGTGATTTTTTTTTCTACTTTTTAATTTTTTTTTTTTAACTTTAAGTTCTGGCATACATGTGCAGAACTTGCAGGCTTGCTACATAGGTATACATGTGCCATGGTGGTTTGCTGCATCCATTAACCCATCATGTAGGTTTTTAGCCCCACATGCATTAGATATTTGTTCTAATGCTCTCCCTCCCATTGCCTTCCACCCTCCAACAGGCCCCAGTGTGTGATGTTTCTCTCCCTGTATCCATGTGTACTCACTGTTCAGCTCCCACTTATGAGTGAGAACATGCGGTATTTGGTTTTCTGTTCTTGTGTTAGTTTGCTGAGAATGATGGCTTCCAGTTTCATCCATGTCCCTGCAAATTATATGAACTTATTCATTTTTACGGCTGCATAGTATTCCATGGTATATAGGTGCCACGTTTTCTTTATACAGTCTATCACTGATGGGTCTTTGGGTTGGTTCCAAGTCTTTGCTATTGTAAACAGTGCTGCAATAAACATATATGTGCATATGTCTTTAGAGTAGAATGATTTATAATCGATTGGATCTATACCCAGTAGTGGGATTGCTGGGTCAAATGGTATTTCTGGTTCTAGATCTTTGAGGAATCGCCCACTGTCTTCCACAATGGTTGAACTAATTTACACTCCCACCAACAGTGTAAAAGTGTTCCTATTTCTCCACAGCCTTGCCAGCATCTGTTGTTTTCTGACTTTTTAATAATCACCATTCTAACAGGTGTGATATGGTATCTCATTATGGTTTTGATTTGAATTTCTCTAATTACCAGTGATGATGAGATTTATATATATATATATTTGTTGGCTGTATAAATGTCTTTGAGAAGTGTCTGTTTGTATCCTTCACCCAGTTTTTGATGGCGTTGTTTCTTTTTGCTTGTAAATTTGCTGAAGTTCCTTGGAGATTCTGGATCTTAGATCTTTGTCCAAGGGGTAGATTGCAAAAGTTTTCTCCCATTCTGTAGGTTGCCTGTTTACTCTAACAACAGTTTCTTTTGCTGTGCAAAAGCTCTTTAGTTTGATTAGATCCCATTTGACAATTTTGGCTTTTGTTGTCATTGCTTTTGGTGTTTTAGTCATGAAGTCTTTGTCTATGCCTATGTCTTGAATGGTATTGACTAGGTTTTCTTCTAGTGTTTTTATGGTTTTGGGTTTTACATTTAAGTCTTTAATCCATCTGGAGCTAATTTCTGTATAAGATGTAAGGAAAGGTTCCACTTTCTGTTTTCTGCATATGGCTAGGCCCATGGCTTTAACTTTTTAAGAAGTTGGCTAGGATCTGGAATATATTAGATATCCCCTAAATGGAAAAGTAAGATGTTCATATTCAGAAATACCTTTTTCTAAGTTAACTTTTCTGTGTCCAAATGTCGCTGATTATAGATATCTCATGAAACTGTGGTTTGGAGAATGAATGAGCATTTAAATTGTCTTTATTATCTGTTTTTTTGTTTACCATTTACATTATCCTTTAATGAGACTTTGTTGGTGATGGATAAATAACTGAGCAATGGAGTGTTCTGTGGAGAACCTGTTGCTTTTAATCTGGTGGAATCTCTAGATATTATACTTCATTTTGTCACCACCCTAGATAATTGAATCATATTAATGGTTATATTTTTATAAGCCATTATTTAAAAGCTTTTGGTTATAATGGCTCACCTAGTAGAGTGCTACAAAGTTTAAATTATTTATATCATTTAGAAAGGAAATCCAATATCACAGCATTATTTACAATAGAAAAGACATAAAATCAACTTAGGTGCCCGTCAGTGGTAGACTGGATAAAGAAAATACGGTGTATATACATGATGGAATTCTACATAGACATAAAAAAGAAGGAAAGCATGTCCTTTGCAGCAACATGGATGCAGCTGGAGGCCTATCCTAAGTGAATAATGCAGGGACAGAAAACCAAATGCTGCATGTTCTCACTTACAAGTGGGAGTTAGGCATTAGACATAAATATGGAAACAGCAGACACTGGAGACTCTTAAGTTGGGGAGTTGGGAATGGGGAAGAGGGCTGAAAAACTACCCATTGGATATGATGCTCACTACCTGGGTGATGTGATAATTCATACCCCAAATTTCAGTGTCACACAATATACCCATGTAACAATCCTGCACATGTACCTGATGGATCTAAAATAAAAGTCGTAATTACAAGAAAACAGAAAGGAAATCCAAAATGACAAAATACATTAAGTCTTGATTTAAAAGTAGAGAAAAACATCAAAACCATTCAGTTAGTTTAATTTAAGAGCACTAGTTTGGTCTTCGCGCAGCACCCTGAGTGAAAGAGAAACGTCCACAGGTGGCCAATGGCATTACAAAGCAGCTTTAATTTTTGTCAAGGTCTTCCTCAATATTGAGAACAAATTTACCTCCCCCGTATTTCAAGTAACTGTCATGCATATAAACAGGAATCATTTCATGTTAGAATTTGTTAGAAACTTGGATTCAGGTAAAATATCCCTTAGGTGCCATCTCCTGGGGCTAATAATGCTGGCTGCCTTCAGCTTCTTTTCTTCATTCAACTTTTCTTCAGGTGGCAAAGCTGGCTTAGCTGTCTCAGTTTTAGCTGGTCTCGTTGGAATGAGAATGTGTTCTCCAGTGTGCCCTTATCGTTGGAACATTCTCCAGTGTGCTCTTATCTCTGAACCCAAGAACAGAATGTGGGGTTCTGACCATGGTTCCGTGTGGTGCTGAGGAGTGGAGTGGAGGGTGATTGTCACTTACCTGATGTGGACCTTGAGCTTCCATTGAGGCCACATCTGCAGATGGGAGGTGGGCCAGAGTGTACCAGAAACAACAACAGGCTTTGGATTCTGCTGATAGTTACGTATAGTTCAGAACACAATTTAATATTATAAAACAACATTGGCAAACTACGTTCTTTCTGCAAGCCAAATCTGTTTTTGTAGATAACGATTTATTGCAACATAGCCACACCTATGTTACGTATAGACTGTAGCTGCTTTTCTGCTGCAGCAGTAGAGTTGATCAATTGCAACAGAGATGGCGTGACCTGCAAATAGTAGATATTATCAGGCCCTTTTCCAAAACAATTGACAACTCCTTGTCAAGCATAGCATGTCATGTCTATGTTTTTTTCCCAAAAAATATTTGGCTATTTTATTATCTCCTTCCAAAATTGTAGTTGGATAGAATCATAAATTTTGAGAGACCTGAGAGATCTATGGAGATTTAGAAATCATCTAGCTTAATGCTCATGTAAAAATTTGACTTTGAGGCTGGGGGCAGTGGCTTATGCCTGTAATCCCAACACTTTCGGAGGCTGAGGTGGGCAGATCTTTTGAGGTTAGGAGTTCGACACCAACCTGACCAACATGGTGAAACCCTGTCTCTACTAAAAATACAAAACAATTAGCTGGGTATGGTGGTGCAGGCCTGTAGTCCCAGCTACTTGTGAGGCTGAGGCAAGAGAATCACTTGAACCCAGGAGGCGGAGGTTGCCATGAGCTGAGATTGTGCCACTGCACTCCAGCCTGGGTAACAGAGCAAGACTCGGTCTCAAATAAATAATAAATAAATATGACTTTGAAATATTTTTAAAATGTGCATTAATTTAAATTAATTCTTACTCTGTCAAAGTTAAAGTCATTTTGTAGTTTAGAGCAGGCTGAAATAAGTCACCTCCTCCTTCTAACGGTGGCCTTCAAATCTGTGATACGCTATGAGGTTTTCCTTTAGTTTCTTCTATGGGCGGATCATCTCCTGGCATAAAGTGATCCTTTGAAAGGAACCTTCTAGGCCCCTCCTGGTACCCTGGCTTCCTCTTTCTCTCATCAAGCGCTCTCGGTTTCATGGTAGAGGTGTTCCCCAGGTAACTTCTGATTTCATCTCTCTAGCTTTGGCTCATTGGCACAGACCTCAGTACGTTTCTCATTTTGTACTTTACTTTGGGTTTATTAGAAACACCAAGGTTAAGTTTAAGACACCCTCTATCTGATGTAGCTTATTGAAATCTAATAAGTAATCTGGTTTCTAAACCTGAGTGCATCTTTTTTCCATAATATTTTTATTTCTGTGATGAGGTCATGTCCTATGAATGCTGTATATATGAGCTCTGTCCCAAAAAGAGAAAGTAGAGAGAATAAAATTGATTTTAAAATTTTTTAAAATTGATTTTCAATTATTTTTTCACTCACTGATTTATACCTTTGGATCTGCAGAGTATGGGAATTTGTCTGGCTCTCTCTCCAGAGGCAGCACCCAGATGCTGAAGCGATCCACACAATATCACTTACAACCTGTGATTCTTTAAGGTTTGTTTCACGCTCTAGCCCATTTCATAAAAGATGTGCATTACAGCTTAAATTGCAGTCAATTTTAGATTAAATGAAGTAGGGTGTTTTGGTGGTGAACAGATAATTCTAATAAATAATCACATTTAAATGTATTTCTGCTCTGGGAAATGTTCAGTGAATTGGAAAAAACCATAATGAAATGAATTTTAAAATGGGTCTTGCTATAAGGATATTCTGATACTTCTGGCAGCATACACATTTCTCTTCTATATGATAATTGCAAGTTAATATTAACACATGGACTCAGTCCCCTGACAGCTGTGAGAGCACAAGCCTTGCAGGATTGGCTGCTTAAACATCAAGCTGGTTTTCAAAACCAAAGCCAAACGGAAGATGAATAAAAATGAATTGCAGTCAGGATAAACCCACAGGAAGATAATAAATATTTCTAAAAATCACTATGCTTTAGTAAAGAGAGCTTGTGAGGACATTAAGCGAGTCTCATTGACTGCCTCCCTTCCCTGGCTGTGGTTACTCAGGGGTCAGGAGCCCGCATAGAACAGCAGTCATTATTTGTTTACCCTTTGGCTTTGGAGATGACTGCTTGCCCCTCAGAGGCAGAAACCAGGGAATCTGGTACTATGATTTTCCATCTACCCTTCCCAACAGTCTTCTGGAGAAATGATCTAGTAATTTAGTAATAACTACCTAATAACTAGATTAGTAAAGGCCTAATGAATGAAAAAGAAAAAGAAAACCCAAGGGAAGATAGTAATTAACAGGCCACTGATGACCTTAGCAAGGATGATGTCAGAAGACAGACAGGAATTACAGAGTTTTCAGTTTGAGGCTGGGGCAGTGGCTCTTATCTATAATCACAGCCACTTGGGATGCTGAGATGAAAGGATCACTTTGAGTCCAGGAGTTCAAGGCTGCAGTGTGCCATGATCATGCCACTGCACTCCAGCCTGGGAAACAGAGGGAGACCCTATATAAAAAGAAATACAAGAAAGACAAATAAATACAAAAAAGCAACAAGAAAGAAAGAAAGAAGAAAAGAGAGAAATAGGAAGGGAGGAAAGAAGGAAGGAAGGGAAGAAAAAGAGAGATGATTTGCAGTTTGATCAATAAATGGAAGGGAAGGGATACTAGATACTAGGTATGGAGACTATAGAAAACTTTGGAAATTTGACAGGAATGAAGGAGAGAAATAGGTCAACTGTATAAGAAGGAGAAGAAAGGATATGGCTGAGGAAATAATTATTTTTAAGGTGGTGAGAAATTGAGTATGTTTTTATGTTCATGGAAGCGTCCATGGAAAGGGAGAAACAGCTGACACAACTGTAAAAACTTGAGTACAAGGTAAGATAAATGGGATAAAAGGTTCTAGGTGAGGGAAGATCATTCGTCATGAGAAGAGATGTTATTATTCTCTATGGTGGGAAGAAGTTGATGAATGGCTGAGGTCCAGGATCTCTGCAAGCTCTGCTAGCTGCCTGTGGATGTCTGTGCAGAAGCCTCAGGGAGACACAGCTGGCAAGTCCAGCAAATGCATGTTTAGCTTATTATTTTCAGTATAGGCCCAAATGGTCAATCTTGGAACACTGGAACTGATGAACTGGTCTGGGTCAAGTATAAGATGCACAATTTTGGTACCAAATGAGACAGGAAGGCCCAAGCACCCGGGGTGAAATCCTGTCTCCTGCTTTCTTTTGCCCAGGTGCTCCTTTTCATGGGGCACTCCACTGCTTCCCTTTACCTCCATCATTTAGTGGAGAGATGAGATGAGGAAACACCAAGGAAAGGTGCTTTAGGAGATACTGCACCCTCCTTCTCCTTGTGCAACTTGTCTAAGTCATGCATTTCCTCCCACCTTCTGCATTCTGCCCCGGTGCTGACAGTCCTTCCAAAAGGAAGAAATCTTCCCGGGTATTGACTGTGTTCTAAATAGCTGAGACCTGAAGCTATCTAAGTGAAAGGCTTAGTAGACATTAATCAAACCAAAAGGAGAGAGATAATTATGATATACAGAGAGAAGGATTTAAAAATAGTGTATCAAAGAAGAGAAATCTACGAGGAAGAAATTCTAAAAGAAACAATTCTCAAAGGAATTCACCAGGTGGATTCTGCAAGTTTTAATCTTCGCACTAAGAAATCTACCAATTGCACCATCATATACCAGCAGTGACCCTGACTTAGAATCTTATTCTGGCCATTTCACATAGAGGAGTGAGTGAGGCTCTGAATAAACTAGGGGTAGGGGAATGGAAAAGATTGTAAATAGATAATCTACAGATGGGAAAAGGAGTGATTGGAACAATGGAAATATTGATTGGGAACAGCAGAGTCACTAAAGTACAGTCACATACTTACATCTCATTCATTCATGCATGCATTCATACATTCATTCATTCGTTCAATGCTGAGTGGATTGGATAAATGTTTACTCAAGACATGCTTGTCCTCCCTGTGCCCGGCAGTGAAAATGCTTATGAAATGATTCCTTCTGTGTTCTTGAGGAGCGTCCAGTGTAGTGAGAGGGACAGCTAAAAACTAAGTTATAGAGTAGTGTCACATGCAAAATGATGACTTGACTACAAGTACTTATTCCAGCACCAGGAGGTGAAGAAATGCTTTCCTGAAAAGTCACTCTAATCTGAGAATGGACGATACCCAATTAGGTCAAACAAAACCCAAAAACTGGTAAAAGTTTACCAGGCCAGAGGAGGAGGACAGGGTGTACAGGTTTACCAGGCCCAGAGGAAGGGCAGAAATTGACCCATCCTGAAGACAAGCATGGTTTGAGCCCAGAATTCCAGGTGGCGACTGCATGTGATGAAGTTGGGAAGTGAAGCAAGGCTTAGATTTTCACTTGCGGCAGGCAGAAATCCTTGACTTGATTTGCATTTGAAGAAGAATTACTTGGGATTAGCTGGGGCAGAGATTGGAAGAAGTGGACCAGTGACTGGAGACTATCCGGAGTAGGGGGCAGGTAAGAGGGGCTGCTTCATGGTTGCACCCTGGAAGGTGGAGAAAGGTAGCACGTTTGTTCACATGAAGAAGGTAGACTTGGCAGGAGAGTTTTTGTGGGGGGAAGGGCTGTGAAATCTGGCTCTAGACTAGTTTCACTTGCATGCATTTGATTGAAAGTGCTCCATTATCCATGCCCAGGAATTTTGGTTTCTGTCAGCATCTGCACAGACAGGCAGAGTGGAGGGGCACTATGGGGGTAACCACAGGCTGACAGACACTTACGGGTGAGTAGCCATCAATAAAACACAATGACCATGCATTTGGTGCGAGATTAAAACTTGCACATGCATAGAGTGACAGTTTCTATGTTGGCTTTCATTTCTTAAGCATCTGCTAGGTATTTTGCATATTTAATTGTGCCCCCTCGTCTGTGTATGAGAAAAGGGAAACTTGTGGGAATCAGGCAAGGTTCTCAGCCAACTGACTGACTGTAAGTTGTGGGTGAGAGTCAAGGTCAGGGGCACCTAGTCCTAATGCTCATGTTAGGGGGGGCCTGTTAAGTCATGGTCAAGGTCAGGGGCATCTAACCCAAATGCCCATTAGGGGGAAAGCCTTGGACCCAGCTCGATTCTCCCACTGGGAATGGAGCTCCTAGTGTGAGTCCTGCTTTCTTTGGCCTCCTCACCCCAGGCTGAGCAGGATTTCTGGAAGAGTGGGCTGGGTGGGCTTGCTCAGCCTTGTCCCTGTCATCTTTGGGGGCATCTACTGCCCAGCATGTCTGCCCCACTGGTCCTTATCAGGAATGAGGGTGATGCTCCAGGGAGGCATCTGCCCATTTACTTGTCTATTGATGCAGAGCCCAGGTGGGGCAATAAGTGGATTGTAGGGGGGCCCGTCCGATACCCAACACCTGGGTGGGACATTCTGTGTCACGCATGTACTGGTTTATGTGTTCTCATTCCTGTAAGTGACTCTGGTACCAAAGGTCCGCCCTCCCCCTGCCCTGGATGATGGCACTTACCATGACCACAGTCTGCTAATGTCATGCCCTTGGGTGAACACCGAGGAGAATCTGCTGAGCCGCAGGGACCCTGGGACCCAGTCTCTGATGCCAATTCAAGTGCCAACACCAAGGGCATCAACCTCCACCTGTGGAGGATTCTTTCCATTGTGCCTGAATCCTTTGACTTCCTTTCAAAATATTATAGGTGCCTTGTACAACAGTTTTACCATTAGTAACGGAAATGCAATGAAACCAAGATATCAATGTACCACGTTTGCTCAGAGCAGGTTTTCTCATATTTACTATTTCCTCCTGTCATTTTCTTTTTGTGATTCCTTTTCATATAACCTTCAATGCTGAACTTTTGTCAGAAGATTTTGCCTTCACTAATCTGTGCATGAGAAGAAATTAAATTCATTTGCCCTAAATCTATCTTACATTAGAAATATTTTGTAGCAAATGAGTAAAAAAGCAGCATTTTATTTTGAATAAAAATTACCAGGAGTTATAAAAAAACAATGTACTACAGCAAAGAGAAAAAGATAAAAAGCAGCTTAACCAGTGCTGGCAATATTGACCTTAATTCCAGTGCTTTGTCTCCAACGAGGACTGTGATGAGAACTTGTCTATCTCTGGTGTCAGCTCTGGCAATTAATTAAACCAACTAAAACCACTTAGGCTTTTAAGGATTTTGTTTTTTAAAAACTAGTTTCTCTGTGTGCTGAGAAAAGCCAAAGCCATCCTATGGAGTTGGCTGTGTGTGTCGGGGGCTTTTTTGCTCTTCAGTCATTGATCTGAATGAAGATTTTTGAACATTGAGCTTAGCACTTGGCCCTGATATTGAACCATCTATTTTGTGTGGATCAGAATATGCTTCTTAGACATCAGTCCAGTTTGCAAGAATCATCTACAGTGAATGATTTGATTCTAGCCAAATATTGTTTATGTTCTTAAAAAATGTAGTGGCTCACTATACAGAAATAAAATAGAAACAACAATAATTATTTTTTCTCCTAGTAGTTTAAAATGGAGGTGGTGTCTAGGGGTAAGAAAGGCATTTCATTTTTTAAAAGACCAAAGGTAGTCCATCATATTATAGAGGAAGATGTATATGAGTAAAAACCAGATCTGTTTCTCACATATTAAGCAGTTACATTTTTCCCCTAATAAAAATGTCTAACATTTTTTCCTTGTGACATGATGATTTTACAAAGACATTTACATCACAGACTAGCACACAAAAAAATTACTTGAAATATCAGTGTTCAGTACACAGAAAAATTTAATGATCTTTCTTTCAGATATTTACATATACATGTATGAACATGTATGGACATGTATAGTAAATATCTAAATATACCATTTATAAATATACATAAAATATTCATTAGTGTATAGAACACATACACATATAAAAATGAATGTGTATAGGTTAAGAAACAGAGCACATCAAAATAAATGGACTCAAAATGGGACGTGTATCTTTCTCAATGTATTTAAAAAACAATTAGCATTAACTAATTTTCAACAATTTAAACTCAAAATTCTACTTTATCTTTACAAATGGAAGACACTTTTGCTGGAACAAGAGTTTAAATATTTTGTATTATTTATAATTACTACTTACAGTTACTCATTTTATAATTTCTTTTAGAACAGTTGGAAGATCTAAGCCTTGTCCTATTCCCCTTCCACTAAGCAATCTTCTCTTCTTAGCTAAAAAATGCAACAGCAAATTTAGAAGCAGGATTTTTTCCTCAGGAGCAATGGTTTTTTTTTTTTTTTTTTCCTGAGTGCAAGCAAGATGTGATATCCTCCCAAAATCCTCAAATGCAGCTTCTTGTTTCAGAATATAGAAAGCCAATATTATGTTTTTCAAAACAATAAAGCCAGTGAATATAAAAAGAAACTAAAATGGTTGTGAACATTAAGACCAATATAAGAAGTACTTTTATTTTTATTTCTACTTAAATAAATGTTGTTCTGTTTAGTGGAGGTCTAGTTTATTATTCATTGATAGGTAATCAGTTTGCTTGTTTTCCATCTTCATGTCTCCTGGCTTCATGTTGTTGATATATCTGAATTGAATTTTAATTTGTTTTATTTTCTAGCACTCATGCTTTAAATCTCCAGACATTCCAGAAATGAAATCTTTTCGACCTTTCAGGCGCTTTGCTAAAAACACTTTAGTTGATCTATATTCTATGAGTCCTGAATGGACCATTTTGTAAGTCTGACTTACTTTTTACTCATTGGTTTTAACATTTATTAAAAACCAACAACTTGCTTTCTTTTCAATGAATAATAAATCAAAACCAGCTTACACTGAGACGATTATTCTCAGCTCCATTGAACAAGATGCGTTTCTCCCTGGATTCAAGGCATGATCATTACAAAGCATTACAGAAATTTGATAATCTGAATATACTTGACCTAATGATAAAAAACAAGCTGATTATCAATGTAGAATCTCCATTTTATCTTCTTTTTACCTCTTGATGCTTTGTAACATATGCCTAACAGTACAGAATGTTTGGGTGTTTTCTGAGGCTGGAGGAAAATTAGGACATGGCTGTGGGTGTTGGTATAGAAATGTTAAGAAAGGCCTTCTACAGATGGCTAAGATATTTTCCAGAGGTGTCACACATATCTGGAAATATCTTGTCCCCTGACACACACATTCTTCAATTAAGAGGTTTTAGACATCCCAGGTCTCTACTTAAGTCACCAAGTAAAGCTGAAGGCAAGAGTCAATGCTGCCGACGCCGTCCTTTTTAGAAATGAAAACATCTTGGCCACTGTATGTGTTAGAAATGACAGTGAAATGCTTTTCCCAGTACTACCAGACATTTTCTCTTTGGCTCTGTCTTTAATCTTAAAACTGGGAGATCACCAAAGTGAAAATCCATAAAGTAACAAATCAGACAATTCTTTCAATTTTCTCAATCATTTCAATGTCTTTTTTGATAAGAAGGACAGGTATTATTTTCATTTGTTGGAAAGGAGAGTGTCACGGGCAGGCCACAGTTTAAGAGTGATAAGTTTCCCTGACTCAGCTTCGTCCTTTCTCCCTGCAGATTGTCTCCCTATAGAACAGCAGCAGCAGCCACTGTAGAGAGCCACAAAATGGACCAAAGACCAAGGCCAAAGTAGAGGATAAAATCGTCTCCATCTCGGATTGCCTGGGGCCTTAGCTGAGCTTCATTGGCGGAGGAACCCAACCAGTGTTGAGGTGTTACCACTGGCAGCTCTTCCTTGGGTCTGAAAAATCTGGTAAGCAAGCTTCCTAACATGAGCTTATCTCCTCAGTGCTCAGGGTTAAAGTAAGTTTTCCCAAAAAATTAATGAATATTTTCATAAGAAATGACAATATCTTAAAAACTTGAATCACATTTCCAGATGAAAACCTGAAGATGCAGCTTTGAGTCCCTGAGGTTCTCGTCCATGGAATGTTCCAGCATCACATCTGTCTTCCTGTTTCTGTATGGTTGCTTCCTGTTTCTGTATGGTTGCTTCTTTGTTTCTGTATGGTTGCTTGCTCCCTAAATGAACACAGTTCCCTCTTATACAGAAAGTCCTGGATTGAAAGAAACCGTTTTGCGGGACCCGAGCTGTCATAACTTGTTTCCTCAGAGAGATTTGGCAGAAGAGCTGGCTGTGTGGTCCCGTCCTCCCTCTGCTCCCTGCAAAACCTCCTGGGAAAGGCCTTCCCCAGGGGAGGAGGAGGAATGCTCCTCCTGCAAGGTCGGCAAATGGCAGCCAAGCTCTGGGTTAGAGCCTCCAACAAGCTCTCAGCACCCAGCTATGGCGTATTTCTTCAGGGCAAAACCAAAACAGCTAATTCAGAAATCTCTGTGCTTTTATGCTGATTTTGTTACTTAAGTTGCTTTAATAGGTGTATGAAAGCAAAATCTCAAATTAGCAAGTTGACTTTTCTAAATCATTTCATTTTATTTCAAAAATAATGTTTTTCTAAAGTTTTATTTTGTTGTCTTTCTCTCTCTCCTTCCTTCTTTCCTCCCTCCCTTTCTCCCTCCCTCCCTCTCTCTTTCTTTCTTTCTTTCTTTCTTTCTTTTTCTGGAGAGATTGAAAAGGCAGGCTGAAAAATTAAGTAAGAAGAAGATTGTACAACATTTATAGCTGGCTTTCTTTCCATTGATAAGGGAACGATGTCATGAGCTGAGAGCTGCCAGCAAGATCAAGGCCCTGCAGGGCAAGGAGGAGTAGGAACCCCGGGAGTGCTGTTTACATGGATGTTGTTTTTCATTTCGGAGGGTGGCCACACCACTTTCCTAAGCTTCTGGGAGCAGTGTAAGGCTTCAGCAAGACACACATCCATGGACTGGGCGAAATTCCAGTGTCCATATTTCCTGGGGAAGTGTGTAAGAGGCTGTCTCCATCCCCTTACTTCTGCATCCCCCAGAACACACACACACACACCCCCACACAGTCACAGTCACACATGCTTTCACCAAACACAGCTTCACTCTCACAAAACACTCACAAAAGTACATTGACAGTCACACAGGATCACAAACATGCACTAGAAATCTGACACACACTCACATCCAATCTCTTGCTTATACATACACACTATCTCTCTCCCACACATACACACAGTCACCACACATACACACACACACACACTAGTGTGCTCTGCTGAGTCATCAACCTTCGGTCCCAGCCTCAGCCTGTGTGGGGCCTGCCCTGTCGGAGGCTGTTGAACACAGAGGGAAGCTGAGGGAGCACTGTGTACCTCATTACCATAATGATCGCATTCAGCATCCTTCATTAGCACAGGAGCAGTAAGGGTTAGAGAGGACGCGCATCAGCTCTACACACACAGCTTCTCACATCAGGCACTTGAGATGTGTATTTGCTGGGACACTTGGGAATGAAATGGCTTGTACAATTTAGTCTCGTGTCAGTCCTCAGCTTTAAGTTTCAAGTGATCCTGCTCTTGCAATAAATACAATGTTGAAAACAGCATTTCTTCAAGGACCTCTGAAAGCCATGCGAGCAGCAATCCTTGATAAACATTCTCATTCCCGCTGATGGAGGGAAAAGCTAGGAACAGGGTCCCAGGGAGGCCAAAGGGGTTCACGGCTGGGAGTGAGGAGCCATGCCTTCAGGACTTGGCTGTCACCCCACAGCAGGCATAGGAGGCGGGGTCCCAGCCTTTCCCCACCTCGCCTGCCCTTCCCTGCTGGAGTAAATGGGGTGAGAGCCCTGCTCAAGCCTCAGCCTCCACGACTATCCATTATTCCAGCTGCCTCAGGCAAATTAAGCACAGCAAATGCTGCTTTGTTCAGGGCTCCTCCCTGTTTGTTGCAAGACTGTGGTTCTCAAACCTGACCTTCTGGGACACTTATGATTACCGTTGACTTTTGAGTCTCTCCATGATGATCTGGTAACAGCTGAGTGTGGATCTTCTTTGTGAAGTGGGTTCTCTCCCTCCACCTTTGCCCATGGAATCAAGTGACAGTCAACCCATGCTCACTCTGGGCAGACAGCCAGTGACATCTCCAGTAGAACATGCAGGAAATAGCCCAGCAGAGAGCAGCTTACAAGCCAGAAGGGCAGCAGAGGCAGCGCAGGGCAGAGCTGGGTGGTGAATAAACTGAGCATCAGCTGCTGGAGCGGCTGCCTGGAGGAAGCTGACTGGGATCATCTCAAGGGGCTGTGCTGTTGGGGCTGAACATCAGTGGGAGGTCCGATGCCCACCCGGACGTAGCGTGCCCTGTGCACGAACTGTGTGGGAGCTGGCATCCTTTGTTTCAACAAACAGAACTGCATTTCCAACTAAAAATCCCAAGCGTGAAATCTATAGACACCATGTTTCGGAGGAAAGAACCTGAGAAGATTAACTAAACTTCCGGAACCTCAGCTGTCCGTGCACCTCACACCTCGATGAGATGAAGAAATGTGATAATGCACATACTGGTGGCTGGAAAAATGTTACGTGTCATTCAGAGCATTTGTCAGACACTCATTCAAGTTTTGTTTCAGGTTTGGAGGGTGCTATTTAGAAGTCTTAATTTCTGAACTGGATCCTATAATTATCTCTGGGCTTAAAAACCCATCAAAAGTGTAGCAGAGAAGGGAAAAAGAGTATAATTTTGCCTGTTCATATGAGGAGCTGTTTACTGATTTCCCTTGGAGTCCTGAGCAGAAGGATCTGTGTTAACATATACTTTGGCTCGAAGTACCCAGCTATTCTAACTGGTTTTTGGTGTGGACTCTTTTATGGCCACTGTCCTAAATGATTGAAATTGTAAGGTGGAAGGCAGAGGTCACATTTTTCTGATAAATGTTAAACCTTAGTTACCTTCATTATATCAATATGATCAAGAGTGATTGTCTGTCTATCTCCTTATTTCAGTGGAGGCTGCGTGAGAGCTGTGGCCACATCATGGGATCTCTGCTACCCCAGCCTTCCCGCGCATTCCAGGCTTAGAGACACATGGAATGAGTGAGTGATGAACAAGTGAAATCAGCAATATTTAGCCCAGCCATGATCAACTGGGCTCTCACCTGAAAGCCACAAAGGTCAGAAATCTGCTGGTCTAAACCCTGTTTTGTTTTGAGGAGGATGAAATCCCCATGGATGGAGTTACTAGCCAAGGCCGTCACTTTATCAAATGTCTAGAATCCGCATTGGGAGGCCCCTAGTGTCCCTGCCACCCACTACGTCCTTCTGTGAGTCCTGGGAACCTTCAAAATGTATCTGAAGTGAAATAATGAAACAAAGGACTTTGGTTCTAAAGCCGTTAGAAGCAGTGAGTTTGTGTGTTCCGATTGCCTCTCCCCGACGCTGGGAACAGTCCCTGTTCTTACAGTGTGAGTGCCCTGCCAGCCTTAGATCTGCCCCTGAGGCTGCTGGGCCTGAGAAGGAGGTGGAAATTCGTCCAAATGTGCCAGCCCACTCAGGTGCTTGATGCACTGGCTGAGGAATGAGGGTGTTTGGACCCTGCAGGCAAGTCGGGACCCCAGTGTATCCTTCCCTGGAGGTGACACAAAGTGTCCCCTTAAGTCAGCACAGAGAGGACTTCTGTAAAAAGAGAAATGATCTCCGTGAGCTGCAGCTGCCGGCCCTGCCTTTACGGCTTTCCTTTGTCTTTCAGGTGTGGATGCGGACCTGTTCTTGTTTGTTAAATTACTCCAAGACAGCTACATCAACTGCAGACACCCATTTATAAACGCAAATCATGTCAGATTTTCAGGGCCAGCAAAAACAATCAAGTCAACAGCACCCTCCTTGAATATGTGGCAAGTGTGTGAGGATTTCCGGAAGCCCTCCTGCATTTCCAAATGCACCTGAGGCCTCTCCCTGGACGCAGGTCTGTGGATCAGCCTGTACTCGGCGGTTTTACCTTCTGTGTCTGTCACAGTCCTCTTGTCCCCGTGCTCATCACTGCCCGTTCCCAGCCCCAGCAAGTGACCAGCACTTTTCCCTCCACAGCCACAGGCCCGACGGCCAAGTCCCCGGTGGCAGGTGGGCCTTCCATGACTGAGGTCACACACCCAGCGTCGCACCCTGCCCTTCTCGGGGCCTCGGGCACCTTAGGCTCTTCTCCAGGGATTGCACCGTTCCTGCGGCCCACAGAGGTTTCCTTCCTGCGATTCCACTCGGAGGGGCCGCCTTTCTTTCCTGACTTCAACCACCACAGAGCTGCTTTGTATTCGCCGGCAGCTGCCACGCTTCCCTGAAAAGGCGGCTTCCGTTCTGCTGGAGATGAACTGATTTGTCTGGCAGCCAAGTTAAACAAGGAGGCACTTTGAGACCATTTTGGAATCTGTCTTTTTCTCTCGACATTCAGTTTCATGGTTGTGAGACTCTAAATGCTCGTGGGTTTTAACACAAGGCCTTGGGGCTTTTGAGGATTCCAAAGTAATTCCCATATCCAGTTATGACCACAGAACAAGGTCAGAGGGGAGAACAGACCATTCATTGTGACATTTTATGGCAGGCAGCATTTGTGACTGTGTCCCTGATAGAAGCCTTCCTTATCTGTAATGAAAGCAAAGTCACACTTCTGGTTTCCAAATAAATAAGCTGACAGCTTCCTTGATTGCTGGGAATCTTCAACGGTCTCATTGACTCTGAGCATGGGCTTGGCACCTCTTTTCCTGGTGACGACAGAATCGTTCCTGTGATTTCCACCTCCTGTCAATTTGAATCTATAGTATCAGAGACACACTTGCATCATTTTCCCTTGACTGGGGTACAGCGGATAGCTGCGTTTTCTTTAAAAGAAATAGCAGTGCTCAGTGCCCATGTTTCCCCCTTCCTCCTCAATCCAATGTTAACACGTATTAAAAAACTACATGAGTTCCCTCTTTAAATGACACTGATATTCACTTACTGTGTGGCATCCTCTCGATGGGGGTCAGCCAGCTTCTCCCTCATCACTGCTCCTGTCTGCTGTGTCACAAACCTCCCTCTAGTTAAAGGGACAAGGACTCAAATCCCCACATCCCTTGCACACCCTCACCGTGGTAGCATTCTCTTGTCCACCACCCTTTACTCTGTGAATGCTAGCCTCCTGGTAGCCCGTGGTCCAGTCGGCCTGATGAGCTGAGCCTCCTGCTCTTGGGCAGTCCCCTCCCACACTGAGTGGCATTGCCTGCATGGCCAACTGCAATGCAGTGGAATGATGCAATACAACTCCTTGGACCTAGCTTGCCCCTCAAAGCCCGCAGAGGTTCCTTGTGAAGCTGGAGGTGTAAGTTCTACCCTGAGGAGGAGGAGGGGGCAGATTCTGAAAGAGGGCCTTTTAAAATGAATGACTTGTTTTCCCTGATGCATACCATATTCCATTTTCTGACATGAGAGAGCTCGGCTTTAGACCATTTAGTTATAGAAACATAATGTTGCACAGTTTCTTTTTTATATACCTGAGGTTGTGGCCACTACAAATAAATACTATTTACTTTATACAATTTTGAATTTTTCAGCTTATGTGACTATTTTTGATTCTGCAGAAATCCACTAATATAGTTAGAACTTAATATCAGTTTTCCTGAATCAAAGTTGAGTGCATTAAAAAAAAATCTGTTTATTGGAGCACCTCCCAAGAGGCTAATGGGAGGTCTATCTTTGCCCTTTGTGCTCTAAGATTCTTTTTTTCAAAGACTGCTTTGAGGATACTGAGGAAGGCCTTGACATTTAGCTGTTCCATATTATTCCATTGCTTGTCCTGGACACATTCACTAGTAATATTGGAGAGACCAGTGCTGTGGTTTCTGCCATAAACACTTAGAATATGGCATCATCCACAAAGTTAGAAAAATAAATGTTTGTGCTTTGTTTTACTTTTCACTGGCTTTCACTCAAGGTCATCAAGCAGTTGCAGTTCTTCATCCTAGATGGGTTTATCTTGGAAGAGACAGTCCTGGATGGAATCAGGTTGGACGGAGGAGTTGGTGGGTGCTGGTCAGAGTGCATGTTTTTACCCAGGGCATTGGACCAGGCTGACACCAGACTTTGGCTCCAAGCTGACCTCTGCCTCCCACAGTGGAATTCAGTGATGAACACACACCCTGGAAGGAAATTATTCAGAACATTCACATTGAAAAGTGAGAGGAATGAGAAACATTGAAACATAAAATCCACTACAGCCCAGATTATTTTTTTTAATGTACACTGTAAATTCAGGACAAATAAGTAAAGAAAAATGTACGTATATTTTCAAGATAGTGAGACAATTCACTAGCATTAAGCAGCTCTAAATATGGGTTAAATCCTTTAGTCCATTTGAAAGTTTCTTTTTAAACCTGGGCAGCCTAAAAACCAGTGGCTCTGTGATTTCTAGGAAACGGGTCTACAGTCTACTGGAAAATGGAGGGGAATATGCTATTATGCAATTATACAATAAAAATAGTCAACCATTCTAGAAGAATATGGCCTATTACCTCTCTCACAGTGTACTGTTCCATTTATTGTTACCTTGTGTCCTCTTGTTTCTGTGCTCATTGCTTTGGTATCTGACCTCCATCCTCGCTCACTTAAAGAGTTAGTGTCAGAGCTATTAGGGTAGAATTTAATCTCATTTTCTCTGTATTAGTCCATTTTCATACTGCTATGAAGAAATGCCCGAGACTGGGTAATTTATAAAAAAAGAAAGGTTGAATGCACTCACAGTCCCACATGGCTGGGGAGGCTTTCCTTGATTATATCTGCCATTCAAGGTCAAATTGATATTTTCTAAACTCGTATCTGACCTTGAAATATCCACCTAAAAATACTCAAGTGATTCCACAGAAATACAGAAAATGTGCAAATTTTGTAATGTGGCTCCAGGCTTTGTCACTGCAGGACTCACCTGACCTTTGGCTGACTCTCTCCATTATCGTCTCCACCTTATGTTCCTCATGCTCCATCCACAGGACGTTCTTTTCCTCAAAATCCTGAGCATGCTCCAATCTCTGAGCTTGCTCTCTGCTGTTCCTCCTGTTTAGAAACTCTTTATCCCCTTTTCTGCAAGTCAAATTTCCTGCTTAAGCTCAAACAGTATCTTCTTGCAAAGCCTTAAAGTCCCAACTTTATTGGATAAAGTCAGTCTCCTAGTCCCAGCCTGTGTGAACAAGAACCTAGCCTAGTCTGTATGCAGAAGACCATCACATCAGTCCCTCAAGGCCCAAGATGAACATAACCTACCCAGGGAGCCCTTCTAACTCCCGGACATAGACACCCACTCCATAATATTCCATAAATACCGCTGGTTAAGCACATTTAATGATTTCCTGTGACTAGGTCTGACTCTCAGACAGTGCCAAAGGACACTTGATGGCAGGGAACATGCCCTATTCTATAATATCACCTGCCAAAAATAGGTGCTCAATAAACATGTGGTGAGCTGTTTATATTTTTTATTTTAATAATTCTACATCATCAGACTACTATTCTGTACATATTTGCTATAGGGCAATGCTATTATATTATTGTAGTATAACATTTAACTAGGTCATAGTCATGGGAGGGCTTGGCCAAGCTGCAGAATTTACTTTCTTGGAAGCCCACTCACATGGCTGACAGGCAGCCTTAGTTCCTCTCCACTGAGGGCCTGTCATAGGGCTATTTGAGGGGCCTCACATCATGGACGTTAATTTCTGCTAGACTAAGGAATTAAAAAGCCCAAGGCAGAAGCTATAATGCCTTTTATGAGGTAGTCTCAAAAATTATGTATTTTCACATTCATAGAATTCTCCACACAGGGTAGCCCCGATTCTATGTGTGAGGGAAATACGTAGGACATAAATCCTTGGAGGTAGCAATTATTGGAGGCCATTTGGGAGCTGGTTGTCACATACTTCCCTCTGCCCCCACCCAAGGAGTCATGTCTCTCTATCTGCAAAATATACTCAACACCCTTGAAGTTCCCCAAAGTTTCAGCCCTTTATAGCATCAACTTAAAATCCCAAATCTCATCATCTGCATCCAGTTCAGGTGTGAATGTGGCTCTCCAGGTGTCTCCTGCATAAAGTCCTTGAGTATAGCTCCTCTCCATCTGCAGACCTGTGAGCTCAAGAGGAGAGTTCTCTTTTCTTCCCTCCACCACCACTCACCCAAGATACCATGGTAGAAGAAGTACAGAATAACTGCTATAGACTCTCTCATTCAAAAACAGATAAAATAGAAGGCACACATAACTCACTGGTAAATAATAATTTTGAAATCTAATAAGCTCATTGAGGGACATAGTCAGAATTTAAATACTGAGGACTAGCTCCTGAGACTACACTTGTAATTACTACCCCATGCCATCTCTTAAGACTTGACATGGCTTTGTACATTTTTATTGGAATCCTGAACCTTGAAAAGTCTTTGCAATTATTTGTTACTATTGCTTTTCCTTTTAATATCACTGTCGCTGGCATATTTTATGGACGCTCCATTTTCAGACACTGGCTTCAGATTCACCTCTGTTGCATTTTAATTGGCTAGGAAGCGAGCCAAGAGAATTGGCTATAAGCTAACTTAAAAAGTATTTTGAGAACATTAATGCCACCTCCTGATCAACCCCAGACAATGGCTATTGAGCAAGAAGAGTGTTCTCAATATAACCATATAACCATAGGAGCTATGTCATATCATAGGCATTATGTTGCTTAAAACTTTGCTTGTTTTTGCATGTCTTCTCTTCAGAATTCGTTGCACAACCTTAATGAAGACAGTTGTTATAAAAAATCTGGAGGAAGAGACAGTAGACTTGTTCTGTGTGACGGTATTAGACAGACATATGAACGCTGATCAGAAGTCAACATGCTGGGTTTCATGCAATAAGTTCCCAGCAGAGTTCTCTAGAGATGGAATAAATTATTATCTATTCACTAGGTTTAAACATAAGCTGGATGACAATTTGGTTTGGATTGACTGATTCATTAAGCAATTATTTACTAAGTGCTTTATGCATGCGAGAAACCGTATTGAGTACTGGGGATTTAGCAGTAAACAAAACTGACTGAAATTTATTGTAGGGACTCAATTTCAGTGGAGACAAAAATTCTAACGAGAAGATACTAAACATAAGGCTGGGCATGGTGGCTCACGCCTGTAATCCAAGCACTTTGGAGGCCAAGGTGCATGGATCACTTGAGGTCGGGAGTTCAAGATCAGCCTGACCAACATGGTGAAACCCTGTCTTAAAAAAAAAAAAAAAAGATAATAAACATAAAATACTATATATGATATGTGTCATATGTTATATAGGTAGCCTATATATTTGACACGTATACCATATACGATATATATAAATCTATACATATATAATGCATATATAATTATATAATATATATATCCAATATATGTCATATATATTGCATATTTCCTGGTAAATGTAATGGAAAGAGAGTGGTATAAGGGTTACAGAGAGTATGGTGTAGTATTGGGATGTGAGATTAAAATAATTCACCAAGACAAAAGTATGCCAAATTGCAGGGTCTTTACTGCCGGCGACCATGGAGGACTCACGTCTCTCAAACCCGTGGCCCTGAGGGGAGAGTGTCAAGGCTTTTTATACCCGAAAGACCACCTTGGGAGTGGGATTGAGGAGCGGGGAGGGGGATCAACGGGCTCCAGACATTCCGAGGGCTGGTGGATTCTGTAAATCACCTCCTGGGCAGGGACTGGGGTGGGGGCCTCCGGACATTCTGAGGGCTCTGGGGCTTATTGTCACTTTAATTGCTACATAAATGATTCACAAAAGTCAAGACAAACATTAGCTTACACATTGTTTGGGTACCTAGAAAAGTCAAGACAAATGCTAGTTTACACATGGTTTGGGTACTGGTGGAAATTACAGATCTTAGTTCACAGGGGCCAAGATGAGATTAGCTTGGGCTGTGCATTCTGATAAGCAAAGGCCAGCAATTCTGTCAGTAACTGATGAGAAAAGTAAACAACTTCACCTGGTGGACATTATCCAGAGCAGACTAGCAGTCTTATTTACAGAAACCAAGTTAGCAGTTATTGCAAAGAGAATGGGGCAGTTATTACAACTCATTTTTGGAGACACAGCTTTGTCTTATAAAATGGCATTGCTCAGGTTCTGGCTCCAGACCAGCTATAGCACAATGGGAAAAACAGGAGTCACTCTTTCATATCATGTGAAAAGACCTCACTCAAAGAGTGGCATTGGGCACCATCATGCATCAAATCTTAAAGAGATAGCTGTGTCCTGGCAGTGGACAGGGCAAGTATGAATCCTGCGAGGGAGGACCGTGCTTGCTGCTTCCAACAGGAGCAAGGAGGTCAGTGCACCTGGGGAAATGCAAGCCCAGGGCAGGAGGATGGCGCCTAACAGCTGAGAGGAACAGGTAGCCACGAAGGCCCTGGTAGTGACTTTGCTTTTGACTTTGAGCAGGATGTGTAGACATAAAAGGTACTGGGAAGAAGTGTGCGGTGATCTGACTTACTCACGAAGTGGATGACGCCAGCTGCTGTCTTGACAGCAGCACTCAGGGATCAAATGCAGCAGAAGACCAGTTCCTAGGCTACTGCAGTGATCCACAGGAGAGAGAGTAGTGGCTTGGAGAAGGTGGTGGTGGTGGCATTCTTGGAGGTATTTACCATCTAGGACCAAAAACATTTGCTGAAGAGTTGCAAGTAAGTGTGAGAGAGAGCAGTCAAGAATTGTTCCAGGGTTTCTGGCATAACTGACTAAAAATAGGGTTGTCTTTTACTGAGATAGGAGAAAAATCTGGAGTAATCATTGTGTGTGTGTGTGTGTGTGTATGTGTGTGTTTTTGGGGGAGATCATGGTTTCTGCTTTGAACATGTTATGTTTTTCAGATGCCAATTATACCTATCAGCTCAGATACTCCGAAGATAGTGAGATTTACGATCAGGTGCTCCATGGAGAGACCCATGCTTGAGATACATTTATGGGTCATCAGATTATAGATAATAGTTAAAGGCTTGGGTGTGAATGAGATCTCCAGTAGGTGAGTGTAGAAAGAAAAATAAGAGGCTCAAGGGCATCCCTCAGGGATTTTAAGAGTTAGAGGTTGAGATGAGAAGGAAATGGAAATGAAGAACTTTTCCATTAAGATAAAACAAAAGAAATGCAGGTTGATGGATATCCTGGAAGACAAGGGAAGATGCATTTTGAGGAAAGAATGAGTGATAATTAAATAAAAGTAAGTTTTATGTTAGACTGCTGAATTTAGCAACAGTACTGGTGATCTGGGAAAGAGCAGGTTTGATGAGGAACAAGTGGCATCAAAAATTTGACGTCAGTTGGTCAGAACAGTGGGAAGGGAAGGTTGGAGCGGGGGAATGATCTGGTACCTAGGGAGGAACGTGGATCAAGGAGACAGTTATATATTTGTAAATGTGCATGAAATCATAGATTGTCGATATGCTAAAGGAGGCGATCCAGTATATAGAGAAACACTGATGAAGTAGAAGAGAAAGGAGGGAAGTGCTGGAACAATGTCCATGGTTAGGAAAGAGGAGATGGACTGTGGCATACTTGCAGGAGGATTTGCCTTGGGACAGTTCATCTGTGGCTCCGGGAGAGAAGGCAGAGAAGCCATGTAGGGTGTAGCTGCACATGGTTGGGAAGATGTGGCGGTGGAGACTTGTGGAAGCCCTCTTCCATTTGCTTTTCTTTTCTTAGTGAAATGAGAAGCAGATCTTCTGCTGAGAGCTAGGATACGGGGAGGAAGAGTGATTCAAGAAGAGAGAAGGATGGAAGTACACAAATGAAAGAAACAAATTTACAAGGATTACCAGGCAGCCTGACAAACCATTGGATATTAGAAAGTATGACTTCGAAATGAGAACAGTTAGCTTGTTTTGCTTGAGTGTGTTTTTTGCCCAGCCACATTCAGCTACACTAGTGCAAAGTTGTGTTTTTCAGTTCATGTGGTGGTTCCTGCTTTTCTTTTGAGGAAGTATATATAGAGAGACCTGGGAGGTGGATGACAACCTTGATTAAAGTGAAAGATCCTAGGATGTAAGATGAATAACAGAGGCTCAGAGGGCATGAGACAGCTGTTGTTAGACAGTGAAGAGATGGGAGGAGAAATAGACTTGAGGTCCTTAAGGAAAGGAGTTTTGGAGTGGGGCTAGAGAGGGAGTATGGTAGAAATCTGGGAAGGTAAATGCTAGAGATCAGCCTCCCAAAGTTGTGATTAGGACGGTATTGTAGCAGTTGGTAACAAGACCAAGAGTTTGACCATGCAAGTGAGGTGTTGAGTTAGTTTGGAGCAGAAGACGGTTGGAGAAGAGAATAAAGAACTAACTGGAATAACAGTTTATTTTAAAAAAATTATCTTCCTAGATATTGAAGAGTGATGGAATGGTTGGTATTGGGGAGAGAAATTATAAGTTGTTTTGAGCCAAGAGTTAATCATCAAATAGTAAACAGCTAGCTGCCATAGGTTGGTAGAAGGTAATAACAGGATGGGTGTCATGCAGCGTATTCTGATACCTGAGATTCAAAGATAAGGGGGCCCAGGAGGGCTGGAGGGGCTTGATTTGGAAGCAGTGAAGAGCAACAAAGAACAAGAAGACACTCCCTTAAATCCAGGCTTAGCCATAGGATATGGTGACATGAAGGTGGCTAGAGAGATCTTATTTAGGCCCATCCCTCCTTTGAAATCAAATGAAAATGTTTGAGGAGATGGTTTTAACATTAACTATATCACTCCTTAGGATATGTAGCCTATAAAGTAAGCTGTTCATTCAACTGTGTATATGCACACACATATATGCACACACACAAGATTGAAAAGTATAAATTCATTTTTTTCTAATTAAGACTTTTTTCATCTGTACACAAAATTTGTATTTAATCCCATTGTTAGGCTTCTTGTATATTTACTCTGAAATTTCTACAGTAAATGCTCAATTAATCTGCTGATTGGTTGATATAAGCAGAACCTAAAATTGAGTGGAAAACTTAATACTATATAGTATCATGAAACAATTGAAGTTAAATAGGATTTTGAGAGAATTAACAGGATTTTACACCTGGAATGAAGTAATACATTTTCAAATTAAAACAATCTTTCTAATTTTTAGAGCTTTTGTAAAAACAGAATGAACTGTCGTTTTTTGTTTGCATCTTTATATATATATTATTGTACTTTAGGTTCTGGGGTACATACACAGATCATGCAGGATTGTTGCATAGGTACATACATGGCAATGTGGTTTGCTGCCTCCATCCCCCTGTCACCTATATCTGGCATTTCTCCCCATGTTATCCCTCCCCAAACTCCCTACCCCCACTGTCCCTCCCTTAGTCCCCCCACACAGACCCCAGTGTGTGATGCTTCCCTCCCTCTGTCCATGTGTTCTCATTGTTCAACACCCTCCTATGAGTGCGAACATGTGGTGTTTGATTTTCTGTTCTTGTGTCAGTTTGCTGAGAATGATGGTTTCCAGATTTATCCATGTCCCTACAAAGGACACAAACTCATTGTTTTTTATGGCTGCGTAGTATTCCATGGTGTATATGTGCCACAATTTCCTTGTCTAGTCTGTCATCAATGGGCATTTGGGACTGGGAGTGATTTTTTTTTTCTGACCGACATGGGATGACCACTCCACTAAGGACACTAGAAAGAGAATCCAGGCAAGAAAAGAACATGAACAATTAGTTGTCCATACAAGAATTGATCGAGGTCAGTATTTCCAAAGGTCCTTGGCCTTTGATCCATCACAGGAATATTTTCAGAAGTCCAAGTGACTTCTACCAACCTGTGAGAGCTAGCCCTTTACTATTTGATGATTAACTCTTGGCTCAAAACAATTTATAATTTCTCTCCCCAATACCAACCCCTCACTCTCCAATATCTAGGAAGATAAATTTTTTTATATAAACTGATATTCCAGTCAGTTCTTTGTTCTCTTCTCCAACCGTCTTCTGCTCCAAATTAACTCAACACCTCACTTGCATGGTCAAACTCTTGATCTTGTTACCAACCGCTACAATACCGTCCTAATCACAACTTTGGGAAGACTGATCTCTAATATTTACCCTCCCAGATTTCTACATATTCCTTCTATCTCTAGATGCACATGTTGTCTCCTTGGAAACAGAGAAAGTCTTTGACTTAAAGAGCTCAGGTCTTTCTGGATCACTGAGGATAATTTGTGGTACCTCTCTGATTCCACATTCCATTTAGGTCATTTGCAAATGCTATTTAGATGCTTTTTGGTGTGTAACTGGGCTGTGAACAAGGCCATTCAATCAAAAATATTTTCCTGGACTGATATTGTCTTCGTGTGTGTTCAGGTATTTGAGAGAGATTTTAAAATTTCTTTATTTTCCGAAGAGTTCAGGAACTGTTGAACCTAACAGACAATAACAGGAACCTCATTTTTGTGCTATTCATTTACAGACTTATCACAAGTTGATGTGCAGCTGAGAGTAGCAACTCTGACAATAAAAGGGTGAGAGAGTCTCTTTATTAAAGCTGAGATTCAGAAGACATTTATAGAAAATTTGGTGTCTTTTGAAAAAGTGGCATAGTGGATAATGACTATTTCTTTTTGCCTTTCAATGTATATAGAAAACTAGGAATTAAAAAAAAATAGTTATAGGAGAGAAAAGCTACTAAGAATATCCAGTTAGAAAATACACAATAAGCCTGGTCTATTATGCTAACCTTTTCTGGTCAGTTTTCATATAATTTCTCCACTTGAGTTCTGGAGAAAGGTATTTGTACAGTGACATCATGGTTGTAGCGGGAAGTACAGTGACTGGGCACTTGGACATTATCGATTTCAGCTGGACCCTGCTAAGTCACTGTGGGAGTTCAGATAGAAAGCATTGTTTCTTTCCTTATTTCCTGTTCTGTGAAATGAGGATGTTAGTTTAGATATATGTAGATCAATAAAATATAATGTGAGCCACACGTTAAGTATTTGGTTGCCACATTAAAAGAATTAAAAAAGAAATAGATTCAATTAATTTTAATAATTCATTTTATTCAGCTCACTATATCTAAGACATTATCATTTCAACATAAACCAATATAAGAATAATTTTTTCGTTTGTTTGTTTTGAGAGATGAAGTTTCACTCTTGTTGTTGCCAAGGCTGGAGTGCAATGGTGTGATCCTGGCTCACTGCAATCTCCACCTCCCAGGTTCTAGCGATTCTCCTGCTTCAGCCTCCCTAGTAGCTGGGATTACAGGTGCCCACCATGACACCCAGCTAATTTTTTTGTATTTTAAGTAGAGTTGGGATTTCACTATGTTGGCCAGGCTGGTCTCAAACTCCTGACCCCAGGCTATCCACCAGCCTCAGCCTCCCAAAATGCTGGGATTACAGGCATGAACCACCACGTATGGCTAAGTATTAAGTGGATAATTTCTATTCCTTTCTCTGTAGAAAGTCTCTAAAATCTGGTTGATGTTTACACTTACAGTGCACCTCAATTCAGACCAACTGCATTTCAAGCATCCAGTGGCCACGGATTCTAGTGGCCACCATGTTGGATGTCCAGAGAGAGTATCCTGGCTCCCTTCTGGTTTGATATTGTGGGCATCTAAGTAAAATAATTATAATAGTTTACTAGCCCTAATCATATGCCAAATATTATTCTTAACATTAAATACATTAACCCATTTAATCCTAGTGATAACACTAGGAGGTGGATACTATTTGTGGTGCCCATCTTGGAGATGACAAAGCTGAGGCACAGGGAGGTTAAGTAATTTCTCCAAGGTCACATCCAGAGGTGATGAGCAGAAATTCCAACCCTTGGGCAGCTCTAGAGGTTGAGAGAGGCCTGCATGGGAACTCTGAAGCTCTGGATTCTGTCACATGGGGTGTGGTGTAAGAGACCATGAAGTAGAAAGTGGCCAGACTTAACAGCTCAAGGTAGAAGGATCATTACTTATGGCACGTCTTCCTGAGGCTCTGGACTTGTTCTCAGCCATTAGTAAAATGACTTGCTCCACACCTGCTGGAGTCCCAATGGCCACCTGGATCACGAGAGTGCTTTTTCTTTGTTCAACTACTAAGTCTCTTCATTAAGAGACAAGTTATGATAACAACTCCTTGAAAGTTACCCACTCCTTCTTGTTTAAATGTTTTTCTCTGCATTGAAATTGAAGTCGTAGCTTCTGATGCCTCCCCAACTCATTGTCCTTTTGCAAAAATTGAACAGCTCTGACCAGTGAAGAGGAAAAGTTTACTAATTTTAACCTTATACTCTGAGAGTTAATAGTTGCAGTCTTGCTGGACCTGCATTCCTCCATGAAGCCTGATTTTCAGTTAACCAGAAAGCCTTTTCATCAGAACAGTGATATTCCCTGAATGGCCACAGGCCACCATGCTAGTTGATTATGTTGGCACTGGAAGTGACATAGTATTCTTTTTGTCCCCAACTTCCCTACCCCCGCTGTCCCTCCCCTACTCCCCACCAGCAGACCCCAGTGTGTGATGCTCCCCTTCCTGTGTCCATTGTTCAACACTGCATATGAATGAGAACATGTGGTGTTTGGTTTTCTGTTCTTGTGTAAGTTTGCTGAGAATGATGGTTTCCAGATTCATTCATGTCCCTACAAAGGACACCAACTCATCGTGTTTTTTTGGCTGCATAGTATTCCATGGTGTATATGTGCCACATTTTCCCTGTCCAGTCTATCAATGATGGGCATTTGGGTTGGTTCCAGGTCTTTGTTATAGGAAACAGTGCCGCAATAAACATATATGTACATGTGTCTTTATAATAGAATGATTTATAATCCTTTGGATATATACCCAGTAATGGGATTGCTGGGTCAAATGGAATTTCTATTTCTAGGTCCTTGAGGAATCGCCACACTGTCTTCCACAATGGTTGAACTAATTTGCACTCCCACCAACAGTATAAAAATGTTCCTATTTCTCCACATCTTCTCCAGCATCTGTCGTCTCCAGATTTTTTAATGATCGTCATTCTAACTGGTGTGAGAAAATATCTCAATGTAGTTTTGATTTGCATTTCTCTAATGACCAGTGATGATGAGCATTTTTTCATATGTTTGATGGCCTCATAAATGTCTTCTTTTGAAAAGTATCTGTTCATATCCTTTGCCCAGTTTTGAATGGGTTTGTTTTTTTCTTTTAAATCTGTTTTAGTTCTTTGTAGATTCTGGATATTAGCCCTTTGTCAGATGGCTAGATTGCCAAATTTTTTTCCCATTCTGTTGGTTGCTGGTCCACTCTAATGATTGTTTCTTTTGCTGTATGGAAGCTCTGGAGTTTAATTAGGTCCCATTTGTCTATTTTGGCTTTTGTTGCTAATGCTTTGGATGTTTTAGTCATGAAGTCCTTGCCTATGCCTATGTCCTGAATGGTTTTGCCTAGGTTTTCTTCGAGGGTTTTTATTGTGTTAGGTCTTATGTTTAAGTCTTTAATCCATCTGGAGTGAATTTTAGTGTAAGGTGTCAGGAAGGGGTCCAGTTTCTGCTTTCTGCACATGGCTAGCCAGTTTTCCCAACACCATTTATTAAACAGGGAATCCTTTCCCCATTGCTTGTTTTTGTCAGGTTTGTCAAAGATCAGATCGTTGTAGATGTGTTGTGTTGCCTCCGAGGCCTCTGTTCTGTTCCATTGGTCGATATGTCTGTTTTGGTAACAATACCATGCTGTTTTGATTACTGTAGCTTTGTAGTATAGTTTGAAGTCAGGAGGCATGATGCCTCCAGCTTTGTTCTTTTTGCTTAGAATTGTCTTGGCTATGTGGACTGTCTTTTTGTTCCATATGAAGTTTAAGGTGGTTTTTTCCAGTTCTGTGAAGAGGGTCATAGGTATGTTGATGGGGATAGTGTTGAATCTATAAATTACTTTGGGCAGTATGGCCATTTTCATGATATTGATTATTCCTAACCATGAGCATGGAATGTTTCTCTATCTCTTTGGGTCCTCTCTTATTTCCTTGAGCAGTGGTTTATAGTTCTCCTTGAAGAGGTCCTTTACATCCTTTGTTAGATGTATTCCTAGTTATTTTATTCTCTTTGTAGCAATTGTGAATGGCAGTTTACTCTTGATTTGGCTCTCTTTAACTCTGTTATTGGTGTATAGGAATGCTTATGATTTCTGCACATTGATTTTGTATCCTGAGACTTTGCTGAAGTTGCTTATCAGTTTCAGGAGATTTTGGGCTGAGACGATGGGGTCTTCTAAATATACAATCATGTCATCTGCAAATAGAGACAATTTGACTTCCTCCTTTCCTAAGTGAATACCCTTTATTTATTTTTCTTGCCTAATTTCTCTGGCTAGAACTTCCAATACTACCCTGAATAGGATTGGTGAGAGAGGGCATCCTTGTCTAGGGCCAGATTTCAAAGGGAGTTCTTCCAGTTTTTGCCCATTCAGTATGATATTGCCTGTGGGTTTGTCATAAATAGCTTTCAATATTTTTAGGTACGTTCTCAAATCAACCCAACAGACCCAACCCTTACAGCCAATCCTTATCCCAAAGTTACGGATCTGGCTTGCCAACTTCCCTTACCTACATTGTTCCAACATGCCAGAGGCTGTTCACCTTGGATACCTGCTGTGGATATGGGTACTGCCCGGGGTGAGATTTACACCCTATCCCCTGGATTTTCAAGGGCCAGCAAGAGCTCACCGGATGCTGCTGGAACTGCATTTGTTTAGTTTATTGAGAGGTTTTAGCAAATAGGGCTGTTGAATTTTGTCGAAGGCCTCCTTTGCATCTATTGAGATAATCAAGTGCTTTTTGTCTTTGGTTCTGTTTATGTGGTGGATTACATTTACAGACTTGCATAGGTTGAACCAGCATTGCATCCCTGGGATGAAGCCTACTTGATCGTGATGGATAAGCTTTTTGGTGTGCTATTGCAATCTGTTTGCCAGTATTTTATTGAAGATTTTTGTATCTGTGTTCATCATGTATATTGGCCTGAAGTTTTCTTTTCTTGTTGTGTCTCTGCTGGGTTTTGGTATCAGGATGATGTTGGTCTCATAAAATGATTTGGTAAGGATTCCCTCTTTTTGGGTTGTTTGGAATAGTTTCAGAAGGAGTGGTACCAGCTCCTCTTCATATGTCTGGTAGAATTTGCCTGTGAACCCATCTGGACCTGGACTCTTTTTGGTTGATAGGCTATTAATTGCTTCTTCAACTTCAGCCATTGTTATTGGTCTATTTAGGGTTTCAACTTCTTCCTGGTTTAGGCTTGGGAGGGTGCAAGTGTCCAGGAATTTATCCATTTCTTCTAGGTTTACTGGTTATGTGCATAGAGTTGTTTATAGTAATCTCTGATGGTAGTTTGTATTTCTGTGGAATCGGTGGTGATATCCCCTTTATCATTTTTTATTTCAACTATTTGATTCTTCACTATTTTCTTTTTTATTAATCTGGCTAGCGGGCTGCCTATTTTCTTGATCTTTTCAGAAAAACAGCTCCTGTATTTATTGAGTTTTGAAGGGTTTTCTGTGTCTCTATTTCCTTCAGTTCTGTTCTGATCTTAGTTATTTCTTGTCTTCTGCTAACTTTTGAGTTTTTTTGATCTTGCTTGTCTAGCTCTTTCAATTTTGATGATAGGGTGTCGATTTTAGATCTTTCCTTGCTTCTCATGTAGGCATTTATTACTATAAATTTTCCTCCAGACACTGCTTTAAATGTTTCCCAGAGATCCTGGTATGTTGCATCTTCTTTCTGGTTGCTTTTGAAGAACATCTTTATTCCTGTCTTCATTTCATTGTTTATCCGGTCAACATTCAAGAGCCAGTTATTCGATTTCCATGAAATTGTGTGCTTCTGTGTTAGTTTCTTAATTCAGAGTTCTAATTTGATTGCACTGTGGTCTGAGAGACTGTTTGTTACGATTTCCATTATTTTACATTTGCTGGGGAGTGATTTACTTCCAATATTGTGGTCAATTTTAGAGTAGGTGTGGTGTGGTGCTGAGAAGAATGTATATTCTGTGGATTTGGGGTGGAGAGTTCCGTAAATGTCTATTAGGTTTGCTTGGTCCAGATCTGAGTTCAAGTCCTGGATATCCTTGTAAATTTTCTGTCTCGTTGATCTGTCTAATATTGACAGTGGAGTGTTAAAGTCTCCCACTATTATTATGTGGGAGTCTAAGTCTCTTTGTAGGTCATTAAGAACTTGCTTTATGTATCCGGGTGTTCATGTATTGGGTGTGTATATATTTAGGATGGTTAGCACTTTTTGTTGCATTGATCTTTTTACCATTATGTAATGCCCTTCTTTGTCTCTTTTGATCTTTGATGGTTTAAAGTCTATTTTATCAGAGACTACGATTGCAACTCCTACTATTTTTTGCTCTCCATTTGCTTGGTAAATCTTCCTCCTTGCCTTTGTTTTGAGCCCATATGTTTCCTTGCATGTGAGATGGGTTTCCTGGATACAGCACTCTGATGGTTTTTGACTTTTTATCCAATTTGCCAGTCTGTGTCTTTTGATGGGGCATTTAGCCCATTTACATTTAAGGTTAATATTGTTATGTGTGAATTTGAATCTGACATTTTTATGTTAGCTGGTTGTTTTGCCCATTAGTTGATGCAGTTTCTTCATTGTGTCAATGCTCTTTACCATTTGGTGTATTTTTGGAGTGGCTGGTATTAGTTGTTTCTTTCTATGTTTAGTGCTTCTTTCATGAGCTCTTGTAAGGCAGACCTCATGGTGATGAAATCTCTCAGCGATTACTTGTCCATAAAGAAGTTTATTTCTCCTTAGCTTATGAAGCTTAGTTTGGCTGGATATGAAATTCTAGGTTGAAAGTTCTTTTCTTTAAGGATGTTGAATATCGGCCCCTACTCTCTTCTGGCTTGTAGGTTTTCTGCCAAGAGATCCACTGTGAGTCTGATGGACTTCCCATTGTGGATAACCTGACCTTTCTCTCTGGCTGCCCTTAGTATTTTTTCCTTCACTTCAACCCTGGTGAATCTGACGATTATGTGCCTTGGGGTTGCTCTTTTTGAGGAATATCTTTGTGGTGTTCTCTGTTTTTCCTGGACTTGAATGTTGGCTTGCCTTACTAGGTCGCAGAAGTTCTCCTGGATAATATCCTGAAGAGTGTTTTCCAGCTTGTACTCATTCTCTCAGTCACATTCAAGCACACCTATCAAACGTAGATTAGGTCTTTTCACATAATTCCATAATTTTGGAGGCTTTGTTCATTTCTTTTCACTCTTTTTTCTCTAATCTTGCCTTCTCATTTTATTTCATTGAGTTAATCTTCAATCCCTGATATCCTTTCTTCTGCTTGGTCAATTTGGCTATTGAAACTTGTGTATGCTTTGTGAAGTTCTCGTGTGTGTTTTTCAGCTCCATCAGGTCATTTATATTCTTCTCTAAGCTGTTTATTCTTGTTAGCATTTCATGAAACGTTTTTTCAGGGTTTTTAGTTTCTTTGCATTGGGCTAAAACATGTTCTTTTTGCTCAGAGAAGTTTGTTATTACCCACCATCTGAAGCCTGTTTCTGTCAATTCATCAGACTCATTTTCAATCCAACTTTGTTCCCTTGCTGGTGATGAGTTGTGATCCCTTGAAGGAGGAGAGGTATTTGGGTTTTAGGTGTTTTCATCCTTTTTGCACTGTTTTCTTCCCATCTTTGTGGATTTATCTGCCTGTGGTTTTTGTAGTTGGTGACTCTCAGATGGGGTCTCTGAATGGATGCCCTTTTTGTTGATGATGAAGTTATTTCTTTCTGTTTTTTAGTTTTCCTTCTGACACTCAGGCCCCTCCGCTGTAGGACTGCTGGAGGTCCACTCCAGACCCTGCTTGCCTGAGGATCACCTGCAGTGGCTGCAGAACAGTACTGGTTTCTGCCAGTTTCTTCTTCTGTTATCTTTGTCACAGAAAGATACCCACCAGATGTCAGCCTGAGCTGTCCTTTATGAGGTGTTTCTTTGGATATATGTGTGGGTTAGGGAGCTGCTTGAGGAGACAGTCTGACCCTTATAGGAGCACAAGTGCTTAGCAGTGAGCTCTGTTGTTTCATTCAGAGCTGTTGGGTAGATACACTTAAGTCTGCTGCAGCAGAACTCGTAACTGCCTTTTTTCCCAGGTGCTCTGTCCTGGGAAGGTGGAGATTAATTTATAAGTTCCTGACATGCTGCTGCCTTTTTTCAGAGATGCCCTGCCCAGCGAGGAGGTAGCCTAGTCACAGTTTGCCAGCAGAGGTGTGGCTGAGCCACCATGGGCTCTGCCCAGCTGCTGTGTGAACTTCCTTGCAGTTTTGTTTATAGAGGTATAGTTAGAACTGCCTCAGTAATGGCAGACTGCCTCTGTAATGATGTACTGCCTCAGTTATAGTGAACTGCCTCTGTAATGGCAAACTGCCTCTGTAATGGCGTACTGCCTCGGTAATGGTGTACTGCCTCGGTAATGGCGTACTGCCTTGGTAATGGTGAACTGCCTCGGTAATGGCAGACTGCCTCAGTAATGGCAGACACCCTTCCCCCCACAGAGCTGGACCATCCTGTGTCCAGCTGCATTTGTTGTGAAACTCTCAATCCAGAGCATTTCAGATTGCTGGTCTTTGTAGGGGTAGGATCCACTGAGCTAGATTCACCTGGTTCCCAGTTTCAGTCCCCTTTTTTCAGTTGAATGGGCAGCTCTGTCCCCCAGGCATTCCAGGCACCAGTTGAAACAGCTGCCCAGATTTGTGTGAGTTTTTGTGCGGAGACCCACAGTGCCAGCTGAAACAGCTGTGCTAGAAACTCATGGCACTTTTCAGCCTGGTAATCTCCTGGTCTGTGGGCAGTAATAACTCGTTTGCTTCCTTCTCTGCTGAAGGCTCCACCCAGAGTAGACACTGGAAAGAGGTTTGTGGCTCCTCCATGCATCTTTCCCCTTATTCTTCACCCCAGACCAGCATGCAGACTCTATATCACATGGAGCCATACTAATTTACTTAATTTGGATAATCTCCTGTAATTCACCTAGAGTTTCATGAACATCTATGAACCCTGCAGGTCTTGTTATGTCTTTTTGACCCAGGGTCTAGCACAGGCTCATCTAAGGGAACCAAAAAAGAAATCTGCTGATTATGGACCAGATAAACACTTACAAGAAGGAATATTACCTGAGGAAGTTTCAGAGGTCTGGGAAAGGATTCCAGGCTTCATTTATCCTATCAATTCTGTGTAAGTGACTGAGTTGACAACATATGTTTTTATCTTTCAAAGATTTTTATTTTGTTTTATGTTTGTATTAGTCCATTTTCACACATCCATGAATAACTTCCCAAGACTGGGTAATTTATAAAGGAAAGAGATTTAATTGACTCATGGTTCCACATGGCTGGGGAGGCCTCAGGAAACTTACAATCATGGTGGAAGGCGAGAGAGAAGCAAAGGCACATCTAATATGGCAGCAGGTGAGAGAATACTTACAAGCAGAGAGGAAAGAGCCCCTTATAAAACCATCAGATCTTGTGAGAACTCAGTCACTATCACGAGAACAGCATGGGGAAAACTGTTCCCATGATCCAGTCACCTCCCACCAGTTCCTGCCTTCAATACTTGGGGATTGTGGGGATTACAATTCAAGATGAGATTTCAGTGGGGGCACAGAATCAAGCCATGTCAGTGTTTTAAAGAAAGCATAATACTACACAATTATAAAGGATGGAAAATTCCAAAAATGATACTATATTTTTAACAAAAGTGCATTTTAACTATAATTACATTGGGTTTAATTTTAAATATTGCTAAATAGAAAGGAAATTGTTTATAGCCATAAATTATCTTTCCAGTTAGCCTCATATAATTTATTTTTGGGTTGTGCATATATGTCACTTTTTACAGAATGTTGTAGGTCACTTGACTTGTTTCAAATGATAATTTGTGAAGATGTTCATATCATGAGCCTAAACAGATTATTTTGTGTAATAATATGTGATTTCCTGTGGAAAGTTTTTAAGAGTTATGCTGTTATTATAACTGTTTCTATTTTATGACATATTTCTTTTACATAATTGTTATGAAGAACATTGCATTCAACAAAATAAAAATATGGCTGAATGTAGAAAAAGCCATATGATTAAAAACACTTATAAACTTAGGTAAGGTAGTATGTTTGTTCAGTTTAGAATTGTGAATTAATTTTTGTGGAGTATTTCTCAAAGAATACTATGTATAATGGAATGATAATCCCACCTTATGTCTTATTTTATGATATAATATTTGTGATATTAATTTAAGAGTTGCAGGGATTTTCACATTGATCTCTCTATATTCACCTTCTTCATAGGGTGAATAAATTATTACCCTTTAATCTCAATCTCATTCTCACATAAAGTATCATATTAATTTAATTTTTATTTCTTATTATTTTAATGTGACAATGTTATTTTGATTGTTGGTTAATGAAACCAAAAAAAACTTTGCATTTTGTTTTCTAAATAAAGAAGCAACTCAGTGACTAAGTCAAAACCATTATATTTGTTATTCTCTATAGCCTTTTATACTCTAACAAAAATTAAGATAATATATAAAAAATTAATTTTTAATTTTATAAAAATATCTCAATGATTCCCTCATAAGCTTTCCTGAAATGCCTAAGTTCATTTAAGATATACTTAAAGATGAATTGCAATGAATTATTTTAGTTATTTCCTACAGTAATTGTAGCTACAATTTATATGCACATTTCTAGCTTTCACTTATTTTCAAAAATTTTTCTGTATTTGTAAATCTAAGACTATTACAAGTGAGCTAGTTTAATACAATATAATGTACACTATTTCAATTCACTAAGAATATAATTCTATACCTAGAAAACCCTAGAGACTCTGCCAAAAGGCTCCTCCTGGAACTGGTAAACAACTTGAGTAAAGTTTCAGAATATAAAATTGGTGTATAAGAATCAGTAGCATTTCTATACAGCAATAACATTCAAGTTGAGAGCCAAAACAAGAACATAATCCCATTTACAACAGCCACAAAGGAAATAAAATACCTTGGAATATATCTAACCGAGGAGGTGAAAGATCTCTACAAGGAGAACTACCAACCAGTACTCAAATAAATCAGAAATAACACAAACAAATGGAAAAACATTGATACTCATGAATAGGAAGAATCAATATTATTAAAATGGCCATACTGCCCCAAGCAATCTACAGATTCAACACTATTCCTACCAAAACACCAATGTCATTTTTTTACAGAATTAGAAAAAAAATTCTAAAATTCGTATAGAACCAAAAAAGCCTGAATAGAGAAAGCAATTGTAAGCATCAATAGCAAAGCTGGAGGCATCATGTTACCTTACTTCAAATTATATTATAAGTAGCCAAAACAGCATGGTACTGGTACCAAAATAAACATATAGACCAATGGAATGGGATAGAAAACTCACAAATGAGCCATCTGATGTTTGACAAAGTAGACAAAAATAAGCAACGAAGAAAGGACTCCCTATTCAATAAATAGTGCTGGGATAGCTCCCTAGCCATATGCAAAAGCATGAAACCGAGTGACTATTAATCTTGGCCCATACATTTCCTTATATCACCTTGCAAAATGTGAGCACCATGAGGGCAGGTGTCTTTGCAGTTTTGTTCACTGGCATATACTAGGTTCCTAGAAGAGTGCTGGAACATGGTTGGCCCTCAATAAGACATTTATTGAATGAATGAGTGACTGCATGGGAGAAGCATCTGGGCTGTATGCCATCTGTGAGCTTGCTTCCATCCTTCCATTTCCCATCTTGAATCCCAGCCACAATCCTTACAATTTCAAACCAACCTCTCTCACCTTCTCACAACAAAGCAAACTAATATCATGCTTATTTTCATTTATAACGACATGTCACATAGAAGCCCCAAAAGAGAAAAATTATTCCCCAAATCAGAATTTAATTCTTTTCATCAGTGAACCTATATTGCAACATAATTTGCTCAATTATGATTACATTATTTTATATTGTATCAATAAAATTTTGTGAAATTATTTTCTTTGGTTAGTACTTACAGAATTTAAAAAATTTTAACTCTTGACCTATAAAACCTAAAATATTGAATGTCTGATTCTTGACAGAAAAATTTGCCACCCCCAGTATAGACAAACATAAAAATTGTGAAATGCAGTTAAGCAAGTGTTAGAGGAATGCTATCACTTTAAATGCTTATATTAGAAAAAAAAGTTTCAGAATAATAATTCAAGTTTTAGCCTTAAAACCTGGAAAGAAAAAGCACAAACTAAGGCCAATAATAGCATAAAGATGAAAATAACAAAATTTAGGATAGAATACAGTATTTAAAATGGGTGATGAATTAAAAAAAAAATTATACCTACACAATTGTGGATAATGTAGCCACAATGTAAACTCCAGTTGATAACAGACAATTCCTATAATGCAGATGTGTACGTTGAAACATAATTTTTAATTAAAATTCTAGGTGATTTTAAATTTGACACATAATTTTACATATTTTTGGTGTCTGTGTGATATTTTGATACATTACATGGATACAATGTACAGTGATCAAATCAGGGTAATTGGAGTATTCATCACCTGATACACTGATCATTTCTTTATCTTCTAGATATTTTGAAATATATGATAAGTTGTTAACCAGTCACCCTACTACCATGCAATAGAATATCAGAGCTTGTATCTCCTATGTAACTTTATATCCATTGACAGATCTCTCCCAACCTACTCACCCCACATCCCCAGCCTCTGGAAACTACTTTTCTACTCTCTACTTCTATGAGATTATATTTTTTAATTTCCATAAATAGAGAGATCACACGGTATTTGTCTTTCTACACCTGGCTTATTTCACTTAACATACTCTCCTCCAGGTTCGTCCATGTTGCTGCAAATGACAGAAACTCATTCTATTCTATGGCTGAAGAATATTTTACTGTGTATATATAACACACTTTCTTTACCCATTCATCCATTGATAGACATTTATTACTAGAAAAAATCATAGGGAAATGATCTCAGTTATTTTTTAAAACATATGAGAAATAAGAAATTAATGAATATGAACATGTGATGGATTTGTCTTGTTCAAGTCAGACAGGCTTCACACAGAGTTTAATTACTGATGTTAATTTTAAAAAGTGTGTTTAAATGGTTTTCCCCTAAATGTGAGTCAAATGGAAGACTAAAAAAGGCTAAATGTTACTTTTTACAATGAATTTGAATGGGATAGATTTATTGCTAGTTTTGGACAAAATAAAAACCCAACTAAAAGCCATTTACAAGGACACATACCAAAAATACAATGACACAGTACGGCGGAGTATGTTAGAAACACTGAACTAATCTGTTTTGATGGGTCACCTCATTTAATCCTCAAAATGACATTGAGCTAAGCATAATTACTGACCCATGAGTCTGACTCCACAGACTATGTTTTTAGTAACTCTACTTTGTAAAAGTAAAAAGTAAATGCATGGTGAAAAAAATCCATCAAGAAGAGGTTAATAAAAAGATAGCCTAGCAGTTGTAAAATCAAAACTCTAGCTGAAAAACATTAAATGGGACAAATGGAGGTGAAAATTACAGTGCACGAAAACACAGATAATTCATTCTGTCACCTCCAATAGAGTTTCTAAATATACAGAAAAAAGTTCATGGCATGGCATACTAGGAGATATTTATCCAATTTGAATTTGTAATGCTCAACTTTTAGAATTCAAAGATATAATTTGAAAAAACCCACAAAGAAGCACTAAACATAGAAAGGAACAACCAGTACCAGCCACTCCAAAAATGTACCAAATGGTAAAAAGCATCAACACAATTAATAAACTGCATCAACTAATGGGCAAAACAACCAGCTAACATCAAAATGTCAGATTCAAATTCACACTTAACAATATTAACCTTAAATGTAAATTGGCTAAATGCCCCAATCGAAAGACACAGACTGGCAAATTGGATAAAAAGTCAGAAACCATTGGTGTGCGGTATCCAGGAAACCTATCTCACATACAAGGACATACATAGGCTCAAAACGAAGGGATGGAGGAAGACCTACCAAGCAAATGGAGAGAAAAAAAAAAAAAGCGAAATTGCAATCCTAGTCTCTGATAAAATAGACTTTAAACCGAAAAAGATCAAAAGAGACAAAGAAGGGCATTACATAATGGTAAAAGGATCAATGCAAAAAAAACTGCTAACCATCCTACATATATATGCACCCAATACAGGAGCACCCAGATACATAAAGAAAGTTCTTAATGACCTACAAAGAGACTTAGACTCCAACACAATAATAGTGGGAGACTTTAACACTTCACTGTCAACATTAGACAGATCAACAAGACAGAAAATTTGCAAGGATATCCAGAACTTCAACTCAGATCTGGACCAAGCAAACCTAATAGACATTTACAGAACTCTCCACCCCAAATCCACAGAATATACATTGTTTTCAGCACCATATCACACCTACTCTAAAATTGACCACAATATTGGAAGTAAATCACTCTTCAGCAAATGCAAAAGAACAGAAATCATAACAAACAGTCTCTCAGACCACAGTGCAATCAAATTAGAACTCAGGATTAAGGAACTGACTCAGAACCACACAACTTCATGGAAACTGACAACTGGCTCTTGAATGTTGACTGGATAAACAATGAAATGAAGGCAGAAATAAAGATGTTCTTCGAAACCAATGAGAATGAAGACACAATGTACCAGAATCTCTGGGACATATTTAAAGCAGTGTCTGGAGGAAAATTTATAGCAATAAATGCCCACATGAGAAGCAAGGAAAGATCTAAAATCGACACACTATCATCAAAATTCAAAGAGCTAGACAAGCAAGATAAAAAAAACCTCAAAAGCTAGCAGAAGACAAGAAATAACTAAGATCAGAGCAGAACTGAAGGAGATAGAGGCACACAAAAAAACCCTTCAAAAAATCAATAAATCCAGGAACTGGTTCTCTGAAAAGATCAACAACATAGACAAACCACTAGCCAGATTAATTAAAAGAAAATAGTGAAGAATCAAATAGATGAAATAAAACACAATAAAAGGGATGTCACCACCGATTCCACAGAAATACAAACTACCATCAGAGATTACTATAAACAACTCTATGCACATAACCAGTAAACCTGGAAGAAATGGATAAATTCCTGGACACTTGCACCCTCCCAAGCCTAAACCAGGAAGAAGTTGAAACCCTAAATAGACCAATAACAATGGCTGAAGTTGAAGCAGCAATTAATAGCCTACCAACCAAAAAAATTCCAGGTCCAGATAAGCTCACAGAAGAATTCTACCAGACATATGAGGAGGAGCTGGTACCACTCCTTCTGAAACTATTCCAAACAACCCAAAAAGAGGGAATCCTTACCAAATCATTTTATGAGACCAACATCATCCTGATACCAAAACCCGGCAGAGACACAAGAAAAGAAAACTTCAGGCCAATATACATGATGAACACAGATACAAAAATCTTCAATAAAATACTGGCAAATGGATTGCAACAGCACATCAAAAAGCTTATCCATCATCCTCAAGTAGACATCATCCCAGGGATGCAATGCTGGTTCAATATATACAAGTCTATAAACATAATTCATCACATAAACAGAACCAAAGACAAAAACCACATGATTATCTCAATAGACGCAGAAAAGGCCTTTTACAAAATTCAACAGCCCTTTATGCTAAAACCTCTCAATAATCTAGATATTGATGGAACATATCTCAAAATAATAAAAGCTATTTACAGTAAACCCACAGCCAATATCATACTGAATGGACAAAAACTGGAAGCATTCCCTTTGAAATCTGGCACTAGACAAGGATGCCCTCTCTCACCACTCCTATTCAATGTAGCATTGGAATTTCTAGCCAGAGCAATCAGGCAAGAAAAAGAAATAAAGGGTATTCAGTTAGGAATGGAAGAGGTCAAATTGTCTCTATTTGAAGATGACATGATTTTATATTTAGAAGACCCCATTGTCTTAGCCTAAAATCTCCTGAAACTGATAAGCAACTTCAGCAAAGTCTCAGGATACAAAATCAATGTGCAGAGATCACAAGCATTTCTATATACCAATAACAGACTTAAAGAGAACAAAATCAGGAATGAACTGCAATTCACAATTACTATAAAAAGAATAAAATACCTAGGAATACAACTAACGAAAAATGTAAATGACCTCTTCAAGGAGAATTACAAACCACTGCTCAAGGAAATAAGAAAGGACACAAGCAGATGGAGAAACATTCCATGCTCATGCTTAGGAACAATCAATATTATGAAAATTGCCATATTTCCCAAAGTAATTATAGATTCAATGCTATCCCTATCAAGCTACCTATGACCCTCTACACAGAACTGGAAAAAAACCACCTTAAACTTCTTAAGGAACCAATGGAGAGCCTGCACAGCCAAGACAATTCTAAGCAAAAAGAACAAAGCTGGAGGCATCATGCCACCTGACTTCAAACTATACTACAATGCTACGGTAATCAAAACAGCATGGTACTGGTACCAAAACAGAGATATTGACCAATGGAACAGAGCAGAGGCCTTGGGGGCAACACTGTATGTCTACAACCATCTGATCTTTGACAAACCTGACAAAAACAAGCAATGGGGAAAGGATTCCCTGTTTAATAAATGGTTTTGGGAAAACTGGCTAGCCATGTGCAGAAAGCAGAAACTGGACCCCTTCCTGATACCTTACACTAAAATTTACTCCAGATGGATTAAAGACTTAAACATAAGACCCAACACCATAAAAACCCTAGAAGAAAACCTAGGCAATACCATTCAGGACATAGGCATAGGCAAGGACTTCATGACTAAAACTCCAAAAGTATTGTCAACAAAAGCCAAAATAGACAAATAGGATCTAATTAAACCCCAGAGCTTCTGTACAGCAAAAGAAACAATTATTAGAGTGAATCAGCAACCAACAGAATGGGAAAAAATTTTTGCAATCTACCCATCTGACAAATGGCTAATATCCGGTATCTAAAAATAATTAAAACAGATTTACAAGAAAAAAACAAACAAACCTATTCAAAACTGGGCAAAGGATATGGACAGACACTTTTCAAAAGAAGACATTTATGAGGCCAACAAACATATGAAAAAATGCTCATTATCACTGGTCACTAGAGAAATGCACATCAAAACCACATTGAGATACCATCTCACTCCTGTTAGAATGGCGATCATTAAAAAATCTGGAGACAACAGATGCTGGAGAGGATGTGGAGAAATAGGAACATTTTTACACTGTTGGTGGGAGTGCAAATTAGTTCAACCATTGTGGAAGACAGTATGGCGTTTCCTGAAGGACCTAGAAATAAAATTCCATTTGACCCAGCAATCCCATTACTGGATATATATCCAAAGGATTATAAATCATTCTATTATAAAGACACATGCACACATATGTTCATTGCGGCACCATTTGCAATAGCAAAGACCTGGAACTAACCCAAACGCCCATCGATGATCGACTGGACAGGGAAAATGTGGCACATATATACCATGGAATATTACGCAGCCATCAAAAACAATGAGTTGGTGTCCTTTGTAGGGACATGGATGAATCTGGAAACTATCATTCTCAGCAAACTGACACAAGAACAGAAATTCAAACACTGCATGTTCGCACTTATATGTGGGTGTTGAACAGTGAGAACACATGGACACAGGGAGGGGAGCTTCACACACTGGGGTCTGTTGGAGGGTACTAGGGAAGGGACAGTGGCGGGTAGAGAGTTGGGGAGGGATAACATGGGGAGAAATGCCAGATATAGGTGATGGGGGGATGGACGCAGCAAACCACATTGCCATGTATGTACCTATGCAACAATCCTGCATGATCTGCACATGTACCCCAGATCCTAAAGTGCAGTAAAATATATATTTTTTTAAAAAGGAAAAAACCCACAAAGATATTACTACAAGAATGGGTTTGATATAATGGCGACACACAGCACTTATCAGAGGGAAAGATAAAGATCCTTTCAGGAGTTCAAGACCAGCCTGGCCAATATGGTGAAATCCTGTCTCTACTAAAAACACAAAAATTAGCTGGGGGTGGTGGCACATGCCTCCAGTCCCAGCTGCTTGGGAGGGTGAGGCAGTATAATCGCTTGAACCCAGGAGGTGGAGGTTGCAGCGAACCGACATGGAGCCCCTGCACTCCAGTGAGGGTGACAGAACGAGACTCCATCTCTAAATAAATAAATGAATAGATTAATTAACTGGTAATGTGAAGATCAAGCAGTCAAGAAATGTGTACTTTCTTTTGCGAATAGCTTTTCTTTGACTATTTGAAGAACAATGCAGTAGTGCCTATCAAATATCGGGTGTGCATATCTTGTGAGCAGCACTTTTACTTTTGTTATCCATCACGCTATGTGCCCTAAAGGCATATGTACAAAACGTCCTTTGCAATCATCTTTGTATTAATGATAAATTGAAAAAAACCTGCATATCCGTCAATAAGAGGATGGTTAACAATATAAGTATGTCCACATTATGTCGTACCAAACAGACATTAAAGGGAATGACATATAGCTGAATGCACTGTTATGCATTACTATGGCTGTAAAGTGATTTTATTGTTATAAAATAAGATACATGACATTTATCTTTCTGTGTATATATATATAGAGAGAGAGAGACTATTTATTTGTATGGAAAGATGCTTGCTGTTAAGAGTGGTTGCTCTTGGGGAAGAGAAAGCAATTTACTAGCTGTGTGGGGCAGAGAGAGTGAAGGAGCAATTTCTGCTTTTACTTCAATTCTGGGTGGTTCTATTGTTTTACAAAGAGCAAGATTTCAAAAAATCCTTTGTAAGTAAAATAAAGCATGGATGTATCCAAAGCCTGGAAAACATTGCTCGAGCAAGCTAATGTTTTATATTAACCTTTGATTTTGTATTTTTTGAGAGCTTCTATTTTCAATATTAATTTGTAAAGGCTTTAACAATATTAAGAATTTAAAAATGTATTCACCACTAAATTAACTTTTCAAGTTACATTGTTAATTCTTGTGGATACTGGATTATTATTTACTTTGTACTTTTGAGGATTTATTTTCAATTTTACTAGGTAAAGTCCCTGTCCTGTTTTTGTTTTTGTTTTTGTTTTTGTTTAAATTACGTGTCTAGCAACAAAATTATGGAGTAAGTTGTCATGGTAATAAGATAAAGACTCTGTCAGGGATGAGTGGAGTTAGGTTTGTTCCTGTATTGCTGTGGACATCTTTTATTGCTGTGGACATTCTGCATTGCTGTGGATATTGAGTGCAGAATTTGCCTTAGTACCTACAGTAGCTCTTCCACAAGTGACTCGCCTGCTTCACATTCACCCAAGCAGGCTGTAGAGAATGGCTGGTCACACCCTCCCCTGCATTGAAAGACACCCTCTAAATGCTGCTTACCACACCTTATAGTGGAGATAGTCATCCCTTAGTTAACTCTTCCAGATTCTCTTTCAGTTTGCCTGAGGTCACCAAGCCGGCACCTGAGCAGAGAGGTTCAACATCATCAGCTTTAAACACAGGCCCTGCCAGCATACCCCTCCAGGCATCTCTGTCCAGCGTTGCAGGCACCAACTCACTAGAGGGTGTGGTGAGCATCACTCATCATTCTTCCTTTTGCTCATGTATTTGCTCATTTACCAAACCTCTCATGATACCCACCATGAACCTGACGTGGTCCTGAGTTCGGGGAATTGGCATGCAGTCCCAGGCCCCACTGGAAAGTCCTGTCCCCAGAAGTCAGACACAAGAGTGGGTTTACACCTGCATCTCATGCATCCCAACACTCTGGGGACCTTACACCTTGGGATCAAGAGCCTCGGAAGGAGAAAGGCGTCTGCGGCCCTGCACCCCACTCTGAGTGCAGAGACAGAGACACATACAGACCCCAGGGTTCTGGGGATTCAGCCTGCATTGTCTCCACTGTCACAGAACCGAAAACTTAGGTCTCCAACTTTGCTTTTTGTCTCGAAACTGTATGCTCTGCAGGGTCAGTCGGTTCCTCCTTGTTCCTTGGGTTTGTCAGGCTTCCAGGCACCATGGGCTCTGCACCCTGTGGGCTCCTGCAGAACGCTTTCTCCTTCAATGCCACAGGAGTGTAGTGGGGGACCTAATTTGCTTCACTGGGCATGCCTGTCTTTCTAGCATCTTTCTACCTTTATTCTAGCATTGTGTTTTCAATAATAAGTTCCACAGAAGCATCTCTTTCCATTCTGTTCTCTCAATTTGTTTATTTTGTGGCTTATGATTATACAGAGATGTTATTCAGGAGCACAGGAGAGAGGATCCATCCCAGGCTGGGTCCGTGGCCCCACTTTGCTGGAAAGGGTTGCCCCAAGATAGAAAGTGGAGAAGTGGGAGAAAGGAATTCCAGACCAAGGGAACAGGGTGCATAGATTGTGCAGGGGAGGGCATGGGGGCTGGCAGGTGGGGCCAGAGGAGTCAGGCAGGGTCAGGTAACCAGGGTGCTGGTGTTCCTCTAAAGAGCCCTCATATTGAAGGTTTATGCGAAGCTGCTCTCTAATTTCCAACACAAAAAGCAATGGATGGTCAGATACAACCCTGAGATAATAGCTTCAGCTAAGATTGATTATTTTGAGGAGAGGATAATGACTTGGGGTAAAGAAGGCAGAGGGATTACAGGTAGCCAGGGCAGGAGAGTGGAGCCCAGGGGGTCTGCTGGGGCAGCTCAGAGCTCAATCCATGGCAGGCGGCCTGGTTTCAGGCAGCCTGGTGGGGCTTCCACATGGAGAGACCCACGGAGGGGCTAGGACCCAGGGCAGAAGATTCCGTGGCTCCTGAGCTTGTGGTTCCACCAAAAGTTACTTGCCTGTCTCTAGTGGCCCCTGGAGGGATGCTGTGCCCTAGTCTTTCTGCTTCCTTCTGTGGTTGAGCTGGCAGAGAGGCAGGTGATTCAGAAAACTGACTTACAAGGTGTGTTTGCAGGGGCAGTTGGTCTTTTGATGGAAAGTGGGAGGGGGTGGGCCTGCACTGAAGCCCTCATGAGTATAGTTACCGTTCCTATAGGCCTACGACTAGGGAAGTCCAGGAACTAACATTGCTTTTGGATGTACATGGGGCTTCAGCTTTATTTTTTAAGTTTTGCCTTTCATAAATTGTGATGTTTTGATTTTTTTCTGCCCCTGCTCAAATGTTTAAAGACAATGATCTGATAAGTCATTTATCCAAATATTGATTTTTAATGAATCAAAATAAAAATGGCATCACTTTCTTCATTCTTCAGAAATTAAATCCTTTTTGTTAAAACTTTTTCTCTTCTTCAGCTCCATGCATGAACCTACCCTTATTTTCAGCTTATCCAGAAATAATGATGGTAAGGACTAAAACTTTTCAGGAAAGCCCGGCCTGCTGGAATCCTTTATCCTAATGATTCAAACACACTCTGGCTGTACTCTTTGAATATGAAATAACTCGGCTTTAAAATATGGAGAGAGAAGTCGCAGTCGGCGCTCAGTTTTCCATTCTGAAACCTGACTGTTTTCTCCCACCCTCAGCTCAGGGCACCCTCGCCCCGAGTTTCAGCCCAGGACTCTCCCCTGGGCTTTGCCTATTACATCTGTTAACTTAAAAAACAACAAGATAATATATACATTTGGGAAAAGAGACTTTATTTCTTGCAAAGAGTTGCAGCCTGCAAAGTGGTCGTCCAGCAGGCTGGGAAGCACGGCCTCTGGTTGAAACGCAGAGATGGGCACTCTGAAGGAGGAAGAATTGATGTAGGAGATTTGTTATGCTGAACAAGCTGCCTAAACCTACATATAGGGCAGGTTACAGGAGGAGCTATGAATATTTGCAGAGGTGGGCATGAAGCATGCGTATTGAACCAACATGCATGGAACATATGACCCATGTTCACTGTGGCGTGGAGACTTAACATTTAAATGTATTGTAATTAGGCCTCTTTGTCAAAAGGTCTTTTCAGAACACAAAGGGACGAAAGTGCTCAATCTCTGTAAAGCAGCCCGAACCAGTCCATGCTCAGTGGTCTTCTTGTCAGGAGAGAGTTACTGAAATCAGTGTCTTCTTCAATCAAAGCTATAGTTACGGCTGCTGGAGCACGGGGTCAGTTAGTCAGCTTCTCGTGGGGCCTTAGAGTTTTTTCATATTGCCCATCTGGAGGCCAGCACCTGTTTAACTTCTAGAGAGAAAGAGAAACCTCGTGGCGATTAGAACATAGTTTGTTCTTTAAATGCAGGGTGCATGACTTAACCCTTGCCTGCCATGGCCTTAGGTTCTGTTGATAATTTAGTGTCTTATGGTCACAAAGAGCCTGTTCTGTCCGTTTTAGGATTTCTCTTATAACATTAACGCTGTACAGTTGTTGTGTCTAAATGCCAAAAGGGAGGGGGTGTAATGAGGCGTGTCTGACCTCCCATCCCGTCATGGCCTGAAACTCAGCTTTGAGTTTTTTCTGGGGTCCTTTTGGCCATGAGGATTCTATTTGGTCAGTGGAGGGCTTAGAATCTAATTTTGGGTTTACACATCCAACACCCCTGGTCCTTCTAGATATGTGGTGGGTGCCAGAAATTCCACCTTTCTAGAAACCCCATGAGTCTGTTTCTCTTGACTGAGTCACCATCTCTCTATCCAGATGCATAGTCTGCCAAGGTCAGACACTGGCCACCTCTCGCCCAATCCCCTCCTCCTCTATCCCCACATCCAATTAGTCTCAAACTGTGCCTCCTAAGTCATTTTCCAGGTTGTTTGCTCTTTCCTGGCCTCACAGGCACTGCATTTGCTCTTCTTGGCACACCTGACTACCTGCTCTCCATGCCACCCCACATTCCTGCTAAAGACCCAGAGGACGGGCACTGTCTGTCTTCCCATTATCTGTCTCCCCTACCTTAATCCCATCCATGCCTGTTCCTTGGCAATGTCCAGGCTACTTAACCTATTCTTAACAGGGTGGTTCATATTGATGTGTGCCCCTGTATTGCCTATGCATGTGTGTGCATGTGAGTGTAGCACTCAGAAAGGGGAAATGAATGAAGAAGGCCTGGATTTCTGGGCAATACATTTTCAAAGACTATAATAACATATCTGAACATGCACTTGGGTCTGCACTCTCTTAACAAAAGCATCTTAGTAAGTAAATTGAGAAATGGTTTAAATCGATTGGTAAGAACAATAGATCGATTGTCTACCTATCTATCTGTCCCTAACTTGTTAAGTCATGGATTATGGAAACATACAGTGAACAGTCTAAATTGATAGGGGGTGACTGTGGTGTGCCTTTTTTTCTGTAGGCACTGCTGGGAACTGTTCTATGTCAAACCTTTCTCCACCATTTTGTAGCAGTTTCTTTAGTTCCATCTTGACCATATCCACCAGTTTTAAGAAATCCACTCAGTTTTAAATCCCAATTTTACCCTCGTAAGCCTGGTCCGTGTGTGGCCAGGCTGGTGACTCCAGGAACCGGCACTTGGGAGGGATCTGTCTGCCGTTTCACACCTCTCCTCCCAACTCCAGCACTGGTGACTGGAGAAAGAAAGGGACTCTGGAGTTGTTCTGGGACCTCCCTTCCCTTTACCTTTGCAGAGCCTAACTTCTCTGGTTGAGGACTCAGGGGAGTAATGAATGGGAAATGTCAACTACATCCTTATTTTGTTGACATGGTGCAATCCTGCCAGTCTCTGCTGCCACTGATGATAACCCCTCCTGGCCATTCAGTTCCTCGGTGTCTTAGGGTGCACATTCTGGCTCTCTTGTAGGATGCATGGGTAAGTTATTTGGATTACAAAAGGTGGATGCCTGCATGAGGGCAGAAGACAGCTCCTCCAGGTTTTACCCAGTATGGAAATATGAGGGCAAGGTTCACGCAGGTCTTGGTATCCACTGCTGCTTTTCCTTCCAGAGTGAACAGGCAGGCACAGTGAAAGCGAACAGAGCCATTCCTTTTATTGAGAAGGCTCATGGTGATGGTGTCTGATTGAAGCTGATTGATAGGATAATAAAGAAACTGATCTCAAGCACACAGATGGCTACACATGCATGGTTCTTTTCTTTGAACTGACATCTTGGAAAAAGCCCTCTGAGCCCTAAGGATTGCAATGCAGAATAGACACAAATCTACTTGAGTAAGCAGAAGTCTGCTGTATGTACCCACATGCTTGCACATGTGGCGAAGACATCTGGAAGGATGCACTGCAGCTTGTCCAGCCCCAGTTATCTGACTCAGGAGGCAGGCCTAGGGGATGGGTAGTGGAAGAGATTAATTTTCACTCTTGCCCTTCTGTGTCATTAAAGTCTTGTACCTTGTGTGCATTCCCTATTTAAAACTAAATAAAATGCCAAATGAGAGAAACAATATAAACATATGAGAAAAATCACATGGCCTGCTGCTATTATTAAAAATAAACAAACACCCACTAAAGAATGATATTTGCATATGAAAAGACTCACACTGTGGTTCCACATATACAGAGAAGCCATAAACACAGGAATGTTTCAGTTTCAATTACTCCTGTTCTATTCTGCTTACTTGAAGCCATGTCAAGTTAAGGGAGTATTTAGCAAAAACCTTTTTAGGTTACCCATAAATAAAAATACATGTGAATGCTATTCTTTTTCTTTCAATGCATTAAAAAACGTTGATTTATGCATAAATAGCTAACAGGAGTGAAGGGTTTTTTTTTTTCCACCTAAGCTTTTCCAGTAAAAATTATCTTTGGCTCAAAAACAGCTAGAGAAATTTTTAGGCTAATATTTTCAAGAATTTAGAAGTGGCTAAGAACAAGAGCTTAGTGTGAAAGTAATTCCTCAACCACAGCTGATGGTATTCCACAAATCCTTCATGCAATTCAGAAGTAAAATGCAGGCAGAAGATTAGAGAACAGCCAGGGGAGAAATGGGTCATTTTTAGTACAAGGTGACTTTCTAATTCTAACCCAGAATTTCAGATTTATTGGCCAATCAACCTAAGCTCACATAAGCATCTTTTTCCAGAATTAAAATATACCTAAAAAACATATTCCTGATTTAAAAAATTCTAAATAACTCAGGTAAAGGTACAGTCTCTAGCAAGCATGATTCCGGCAATATTCAACCCTGCCCCACCTCCATGCTCTAGAATGACGTGTTTGCGCTGAACGCTATCACATACACATCTACCAGCCACTGGAAATAGGTTTCACTGTATAGATGCACAAAGCTTTTTAAACTCAGTCTGTTATGTAAGTCCATTTGAGATGTTTCCAATTTTGCTGTAATGTATTGCAATTAAATAATTGTATATGCATCTTTGGGGACATTCTTATTAAGGTAAATGGATTTTAATATAGAATTAATATTAAATATTTTTAATATTGATTTAATATATATTCCTACCTGCTGTCCTAATAAAATTGTTCCAATTATGGTTGCCAAGGTAAAAAAATCAAAGTCATACTTCCAACATGTTACTTAGACTAAGTACATTTAACAATATTGTAGACTATACAAATTTAAGAATATTTTAGGCTATGCAATTTTAAGAGTATTTGAATTTTTTATTATTCCAAAATATTCTTCAGGTACCATATGAAAATTGCAACTCTTTGCTAAATTAGAATAACTTCCAGAACCAACTACACACTTGAAACCACTGAAAGAAATATGTAATCCACATTACTTGGGATGATACTTTGCGTGTAAGTGTCTCTTGTAGTTATGCTGTGTAAGAGGAAAGATCTAGTGGGATTATTCATTCATGTTTTCTTTTCCATAGGTGGTGTTATTCTTCAAATCCACACCATACTCCAAAGTGCTGTCTGTTTTAAGCCCTTCGGGGAGCACAAACTTCAAAACTCCATGGAATTCAGACATAGATGCTTTTGTTTCGACAATATAAACAATAGTTGCAGAGAAATGTTTGCCTGGTCCTCACTGTTGTTAGTAATATAGGCAGATGCTTAGAGTTTTGCTCTGGCTGAACCCGTCATAAATGTGGGACCTCGAGTGAGAGAGATGTACATGTGTTCTTTCATAAAGTTTTGTATTTATAATACAATGGACCCTCTAAATTAGGGCCAGCAAACATTTCCTGAAAAGAACAAATTGGAATTATTTCAGATTTTGTGGGCTGAGAGGCAAAATCGAACATTTTATGAAGATACTTTATTGTGTTTCAATAAAAGTATATTTATGGACACTGAAGTTTGAAATTCATAAAATTTTATGTGTCACAAAATATTTTTATTCTTTAGATTTTTTAAAAGCCATTAAATTTTTTTAAAAAATCTTAGCTTGAAGATTGCATAAAAACAGGTAGTAAGCCATATTGGGCCAATGGGCCACAGTTTGCCACCCCCAGCTATAAATGCAGAGCCCAAGGCACGTGTCTCTCTTGGTAGAAATATATTCCTGGATCCTTAAAAAAATCTAGTGCAGGAGTTGTTTCACCCACAATACATTTTGAGTAAATTGTTCTTTACAAATATTGTTCTAGTAGGATTTATTTCACCACCTATTTTTCATATTTTATACTTACTAAACTTTGTGACCATGTGGTAGAGAACTATCGCCTTTGTTTTAGAGCAGTGTTAGGCATACAGAGGATACAGAGAGCTCCCATATATTTCCTTCTTAACCCTCTTCCCCTCATTTTCTTCTGTCATCAACATTTTACATCACCATGGTACATTGGTTACAATTGATGAGTGAATATTGATAAATTATTACTAAGTTTGGAATTTACATTAGAGTTCACTTTTTGTGTTGTCCAGTTCCAAAAAAAAAAAAAGTGTGGAAGGAAGCACATTGTAGAGGCAGCATCATAAGCGAAATCTTCTTATAAACCTATCAGATCTCATGAGATCTCACTATCACTAGAACAGCATGGAGATAATGGCCCCCATGATTCAATCACTTCCTACTGGGTCTCTCCCATGACACATGGGAATTATGGGAAATACGATTCCAAATGATATTTGGGTGGGGACACAGCCAAACCATACCAATGAGATTCGAGGGAGGTTCAAGGCGATGTGCTCTATGATTGCCCAGAAGGACAGGCTGGAAGTTTAGGCAGGATTTCTATGTTACAATCTTGAGGAGATGCCCCCTTTGCCAGGAAGCTTCAGTCTCTGTTCATTCTTTACTAATTGGATGAGGCCCACCACTACTATGGAAGGCAATCTACTTTATTTAAAGTTTACTGATGTAAACTGTTAATCACACCTGAAAAATAGCAGCTGAATTAAAGGCTGGCATCTAACTTGCAAAACATGGCTTCCTGTTGTTCCTCAACCTAGGACTGATTAACCAAGTGCTTTAATGTGGTAGCTTTTGTCCTTCTGTAGATATTGCTGTTCTTTCTTTCCTGTTTTCTGACAACTTGACTACCTTGTGTGTTGAACATGAGTGAAATAATTGATGTTCTATGAGTGAAGAAAATCCCCTTCTGGACGGCTGGGGAAATGACCCCAGGGAGACACGACCTTTACCAAGTTTTTCCAGGGGTAAATACAAGGTGGTGACAGAAATTAAACTCTGGGGTCAGACGCATCTTGATTTGAATCCTTCTCTCTGTTGGCTCTTAGCTGAGTGATGTGGGACAAATTTTTTAGTTTCGCAAAATCTCAGTTCCCTCTGTGGTTATGGGCAGATAATGAAGCTCACTTTTAAGACTGCATTCAGGGTCAAATGAGGAATCACACTCAGTGTGTCTTTTGCTTCTGGACATGGTGGAACTAATTTAATGCTCTCTTGGTGGGGTGAAGCCATCTCCTGGTTATTCCAAGTCATGACTTTCCCGAGGCTTCCCACATCTCCTCACCTCTCCGGTACAGCCATCATAACTGCAGCACAAAAGGCCAGGGTTCCTCTCTGTGGAAGGCAGGCCCCTGACTTTTATCAAGACCTTTGAGATGGGTGCAAACATCATGGTACAGTCAGTTCCCACACTGCACCCTGGCCCTTCTGTAATCCCTGTAAGAGACTGTGATGGAGGCTTATCTTTTGTCATGTGAGCCTCAAGGCTACACCTGGCTATTATGCTGTTGCCTTTTTAAAAAGTCATTGTGCAGATTCATCTACAAAGAGTGCATAGATGCTTCTGTTATATTATGAGTGGGGAACTCTATGCTGGGTTACCCGGGCCTTTGCAGTCTGTGTGATTCTCTGCATTTGGAAGAGATGTGGGTATTGCCTTCCTATCATGGGCTTTGTGAGAGGATTTGGCTGGTGCCTGGTCTGTTTCTCTGGAACAAGTCCCAGCACTGGGGAGTGCAGCAGGTGCATCCTCGTTTCCCGGTGGACAGGACTGGCCTCATGGCTCCAGCAGCCCCATTCCTTTAGGTGCAATTTGTCCTTCATGTTGTCTGTATCCAGGCTGAGTTATAAGAATCCAAATTCAAATTAGGATGTGATAGTTGCCCCCTTCTGCCCAGCTCCATTTAAATAGAAATATACCATAATTTTAAAATAAGGATAAAGTAGAATTTTAGCTGGAGCTCTTCAGGTATTCTTTCCCACCATCCCCACCTCCTTTTTTTGGTGGTTGTAGTTTGACAACTTCTAGTGATAAGGAGTGGCAGTTTGCAGACTAATTATTTGGATGTTTTAATGTTTATCATGTGTGAATTACTTTTCACGATGGTGTGACACCTCTGATTATGAAACCCTTTGCAATCTTAGCTAAAATAACACATCAGTCCCATTGAAATCATAGATTTCATATATTTTAGTATCAGTCACAACAATAACCAACTAAGTTTTGAGTGTTAGGAGACTCAGCAAGCGTCATGGTTGGTCACTTTTTCCCTTTGCCTGTTTTTCTCTATATTTCTAAGTCACACTAATGGCAGATAAGAAACACCTGCTCCCAAAAGGAAACTCCTCAGGGTCTCCTTTGGGCCTGTCCAGAGGAAGGCCTGTGGTTCTCCCACTGGTTTGGGGAGGTGGTGATGTGGGGCCCCCCAGGTCCTGAACAGATGTTCTGTGTCGGAGTGATGGTGGTGAAGACCAATGATGAATTAGGCAGAGGATCTCATGCTTCACAGCTCTCTGATTTTAGTGTTCCATACGGAACCACTGCAGCATGCCCCATTTCTAAATTAAATGAAAGGATAAATTCCTACACGCAAACAAATGCAGCACATTCTCTGGAGCGGCATCTGGTCTCCAGACAGCTTTGAACAAGGTCTAGAGACCTGAGAACATAGCTCTGCAGAAGAAGGAAAGTATCTTAGAGCCACTGGCACAGGCTTTCCTTCCTTTCCACCCAAATCCTGACACTAACATGCTGTGCGAACTGGAGCCATTTTACTGTTCTCTGTTCTCAAGTGAGCACATTTCCTTTCTATGTCTTCCCAAACCAGATAATTACAACACAGCAAGAAGTTGGCAATGGGAAATAGGACAGCTTTCACTCATATTTAATGTATCCTAAGCACTAGCAACACAGACAATAATTTTGAAGGAAAACACAGCATCTATCAAAAACTCAGAAAAAGGACTTCTGAAACTTCCTTAAAGCAAGAGCATGAAAGTGATTTAACAGGAACAAAGACTAAAGCCCCATAAATGAATAATTTTATTTCCCATTATTGTACAGAATTACCTCCTAGAGAATTCATAGAAAAATTAAAAGCACCCAACCAGTCACTAACAAAACTTTTTTTTCCTACAAATGAGAGAAAAATGAAATGAAATTCCTGAAGTGGCTGGCAAGACGGCTGAATAGGAATAACTCTGGTCTGCAGCTCCCAGAGAGATCAATGCAGAAGGTGGGTGATTTCTGCACTTCCAACTGAGGTACCTGGCTCATCTCATTGTGACTGGTTGGACAGTGGGTGCAGCCCATGGAGGGTGAGCCAAAGCAGGGTGGGGTGTTGTCTCACTCAGGAGGCACAAAGGGTCAGGTAATTCCCGTCCCTAGCCAAGAGAAGCCGTGAAGGATTGTGCTGTGAGGGATGCAGTGCACTCTGGCCCAGATAGTATGCTTTTCCCATGGTCTTCACAACTCACAGACCAGGAGATTCCCTTGGGTGCCTACACCACCAGCAAGACAGAACAGTTCACTTACCTGGAAAGGGGACTGAATCCAGGGAGCCAAGTGGTCTAGCTCAGCAGATCCCACTTACACAGAGTCCAGCTAGCTAAGATCCACTGGTTTGAAATTCTTGCTGCCAGCACAGCAGTCTGAAGTTAACCTGGGATGCTCGAGCTTGGTAGGGGAAAGGGCATCTGCCATTACTGAGGTTTGAAGAGTTTTCCCTTCACAGTGTAAACAAAGTATCAGGAAGTTCGAACTGTGTGGAACCCAGCTCAGCTCCTCAAAGTCACTGTAGCCAGACTGCCTCTCTAGATTCCTCCTCTCTGGGCAGGGAATCTTTGGAAGAACAGCAGCAGCCCCAGTCAGGGACTTATAGATAAAACCCATCTCCCTAGGACAAAGCACTTGGAGGGAGGGGTGGCTGTGGGTGTAGTTTCATCTAGACTTAAATGTTCCTGCCTGCTGGCTCTGAAGAGAGCAACAGATCTCACAGCACAGTGCTCAAGCTCTGCTAAGGCACAGACTGCCTCCTCAATTGGGTCCCTGATCCCCAAGCCACCTGACTGGGAGACATCTCCCAGCAGGGGTCGACAGACACCTTATACAGGAGAGCTCCAGCTGGCATCTGGGGGGTGCCCCTCTGGGATGAAGCTACCAGAGGAAAAAATAGGCATCAATCGTTGCTATTCTGCAGCCTCCACTAGTGATACCCAGGCAAACAGGGTCTGGAGTGGACCCCCAGCAAACTCCAGCAGATCTGCAAAAGAGGGGCCTCACTGTTAGAAAGAAAACTAACAAACAAAAAGCAATAGCATAAACATAAACAAAAAGGACAACCATGAAAAAACTTCATCTGAAGGTCACCAACAGCAAAGACAAAAAGTAGATACATCTATGAAGATGAGGAAAAACCAGCACAAAAAGCCTGAAAATTCCAAAAACCAGAATGCCTTTTTCCTCCAAAGTATTGCAACTCCTCGCCAGCAAAGGAACAAAACTGGATGGAGAAAGTTTGACAATTTGACAGGAGTAGGCTTCAGAAGGTGGTTAATAACAAACTCCTCCAAGCTAAGGGAGCATTTTCTAACCCAATGCCAGGAAGGTAAGAACCTTGAAAAAAGGTTAGAGGAATTGCTAACTAGAATAACCAGTTTAGAGAAGAATATAAATGACCTAATGGACCTAAAAAACACAGCAGGAGAACTTTGTGAAAAATACACAAATATCAATAGCCAAATCAATCAAGTGGAAGAAAGGATATCAGAGATTGAAGATCAACTTAATGAAATAAAGTTTAAAGACAAGATTAGAGAAAAAAACAATAAAATGGAATGAACAAAGCCTCCCAAAAATATGGGACTATGTGAAAAGACTAAACCTACATTTAATTGATGTACCTGAAAGTGATGGAGAAAATGGAATCAAGTTGGAAAACACTCTTCAGGATATTATCCAGGAGAACGTCCCTGAACTAACAAGACAGACCAACATTCAAATACAAGAAATACAGAGAACACCACAAAGATACTCCTTGAGAAGAACAGCCCCTAGACACATAATCATCAGATTCACCAGGGTTGAAATGAAAGAAAAAATAGTAAAGGTAGCCAGAGAGAATGGTTGGGTTACCCAAAGAGGGAAGCCCATCAGACTAACAGCAGATCTCTCTGCAGAAACCCTATAAACCAGAAGAGAGTGGGGGCCAATATTCAATATTCTTAAAGAAAAATCTTTTCAACCCAGAATTTTATAACCAGCCAAAATAACCATCATAAATGAAGGATAAATAAAATCCTTTACAGACAAGCAATTGCCGAGAGATTTTGTAACTGCCAGACCTGCCCTATAAGAGCTCCTGAAGGAAGCACTAAATATGGAAAGAAAAAGAAAAGTACCAGCCACTGCAAAAACATCAAATTGTAAAGACCATCGATACAATGAAGAAACTGCATCAACTAATGAGCAAAATAACCAGCTAGCATCATAATGACAGAATCAAATTCACACATAACAATATTAAACTTAAATGTAAATGGGCTAAATGCCCCAATTAAAAGACACAGACTGGCAGATTGGATTAAGAGTCAAGATCCATCAGTGTACCATATTCAGGAGAATCATCTTATGTGCAAAGACACACATAGGCTGAAAATAAAAGGAGGGAGGAAGATTTACCAAGCAAATGAAAAGCAAAGAAAGAGCAGGGATTGCAATCCTATTCTCTTAGAACAGACTTTAAAGCAACAAAGATCAAAAAAGACAAAGAAGGGAATTACATAATGGTAAGGATCAATGCAACAAGGAGAACTAATGATCCCAAATATATGTGCACCCAATACAGGAGCACCCATGTTCATAAAGGAAGTTCTTAGAGACCTACAAAAAGACTTAGAGTCCCACACAATAATAGTGGGAGACTTTAACACCCCACTATCAATAATAGATAAAAAACACAGAAAATTAACAAGGATATTTAGGACTTGAACTCGGCTCTGGACCAGGTGGACCTGATAAACATCTACAGAACTCGCCACCCCAAATCAACAGAATATACAGTCTTCTCAGCACCACATCACACTTATTCTAAAACTTACTACATAATTGGAAGTAAAACACTCCTCAGCAAATGTCAAAGAATGGAAATCATAACAGTCTCTCAAAACACAGTGCAATCAAATTAGAACTCAGGATTAAGAAACTCACTCAAAACCACACAACTACATGGAAAATGAATATCCTACTCCTGAATGACTACTGCGTAAATAATGAAATTAAGGCAATAATAAAGAAGTTATTTGAAACCAATGAGAACAAAAACACAACATACCAGAGTCTCTGGGACACAGCTAAAGCAGTGTTGAGAGGAAAATTTATAGCACTAAATGCTTACAGGAGAAAGCAGAAAAGATCTAAAATCAACACCTTAACCTCTCAATTAAAAGAACTAAAAAAAGCAAGAGCAAACAAATTCAAAAGCTAGCAGAAGACAAGAAATAACTGAGATGAGAGCAGAACTGAAGGAGATAGAGACATGAAAAACCCTTCAAAAGTTGATTAATCCAGGAGCTGGTATTTTGAAAAGTTTAAAAAAAAATACATAGACTGCAAGCCAGACTAATAAGGAAGAAAAGAGAGAAGAATCAAATAGATGCAATAAAAAATGATAAAGGGGATATCACCACTGATCTCACTGAAATACAAACTGCCATCAGAGAATACTATAAACACCTCTATACAAATATGCTATAATATCTAGAAGAAATGGACAAATCCCTGGACACATATGCTGTCTGAAGACTAAACGAGGAAGAATTTAAATTCATGAATAGACCAATAACAAGGTCTGAAACTGAGGCAATAATTCATAGCATACCAACCAAGAAAAGCCTAGGACCAGATGGATTCATAGCTGTATTCTACCAGAGGTACAAAGAGAAGCTAGTACAATTTCTTATGAAACTATTCCAAACACAAGAAAAAGAGAGACTCCTCTGTATCTCATTCTATGAGGCAAGCATCATCCTGATATCAAAACCTGGCAGAGACATAACAAAAAAAGAAAATTTTATGCCAATATCCCTATGACACCAATGCAAAAATTCTCTTTTTTTCTTTTCTTTTTTTTTTTTTTTTGAGACAGAGTTTCGCTCTTGTTACACAGGCTGGAGTGCAATGGCGTGATCTCGGCTCACCACAACTTCTGCCTCCTGGGTTCAGGCAATTCTCCTGCCTCAGCCTCCTGAGTAGCTGGGATTACAGGCGTGAGCCACCACACCCGGCCAAAAATTCTCAATAAAATACTGGGAAACCAAATCCAGCAGCATACCAAAAAGCTTATCCACCATGATCAAGTTGACTTCATCCCTGGGATTTAAGGCTGGTTCAACATATGCAAATCAATCAACATAAGCCCTCTCATAAACAGAGCCAATGACAAAAACCACATGATTATCTCCATAGATGTAGAAAAGGTTTTCAATAAAATCCAACACGCTTTCATGCTAAAACCTCTCAATAAATTAGATATTATTGGAACATGTCTCAAAATAATAAGAGTTATTTATGACAAATCCATAACCATTATCATCCCAAATGTGCAAAAGCTGGAAGCATTCCCTTTGAAAACTGGCACAACACAAGGATGCCCTCTCTCACCACTCATATTCAACAAAGTATTGGAAGTTCTGGCCAGGTCAATCAGGCAAGAGAAAGAAATAGCATTCAAATAGAAGAGAGGAAGTCCAAGTCTTTCTGTTTGCAGATGACATGATTGTATATTTAGAAAATCCATCATCTCAGTGCAAAGTCTCCTTAAGCTGATAAGCAACTTCAGCAAAATCTCAGGATACAAAATCAAGGTGCAAAAATCACAAGCATTCCTATACCTCAATAATAGGCAACAAAGAGTCAAATCATGAGTGAACTCCCAATCACAATTGCTAAACAGAGAATAAAATATCTAGGAATACAACTTACAAAGGACATGAAAGACCTCTTCAAGGACAGCTACAAACCACTTCTCAAGGAAATAAAAGAGTACACAAACAAATGGAGAAACATCCATGCTCATGGATAGGAATAATTAATATTATGAAAATGGCCATACTACCCAAAGTAATTTATAGATTAAATGCAATCCCCATCAAGCTACCATCGACATCCTTCACAGATTTAGAAAAAACTATTTTAAATTTCATATATAGCCAAAAAAGAGCCTGTATAGCCAAGACAATTCTAAGCAAAATGAACAAAGCTGGAGACATCACGCTACCTAACTTCATTTTTTTTCCGAAAGAAAGGAAGAAAAAGAATAATGAAGAGGAGGAAAAAGGAAGAGAAAGAGAGAGAGAATGAGAGTATTGCTTTCTTGCCCAGGCTAGAATGCATTTTAGTAATGGGTATTGAAAACCTATTTTATACCAGTAATTATACTTGATGTAAACAGGAAGGAATAAGGGAAGAAAATAACAAACGAGCAGCCAACCAATATTTCATTTAAACCTATGAAATGCTATGCGATTACTGAGGAGTGATTTACTTCCAATTATGTAGTCACTTATGGAATAGCTGTGAGGTGGTAATGTATGTTTTATGTATTTGGAGTGGAGAGTTCTATAAATGTTTATTAAGTTTACTTGTTCCGGGTCTGAGTTCAAGTCCTGGATGTCCTTGTTAATTTTCTGTCTCGTTGATCTATAAAATCGTTAGCTCTTCTTGTTACATTGATCCTTTTGCCATTATGTAATGTCCTTCTTTGCCTCTTTTGCTCTTTGTTGCTTTAAAGTCTACTTTATCAGAGGCGAGAATTGCATCTCCTGCTTTTTATTTACTTGTTTATTTTTACTCTCTGATTGGTTGATAAATCTTCCTCCTTCTCTTTGTTTTGAGTCTTTGTGTATCGTTGCATGTGAGATGGGTCTGGATGCAGTATACCAATGGGTTTTGGCTTTTTATCCGATTAGAATATATATAACTTTAATCCTGGCATTTGATGCTAGCTGGCTGTTTTGCCCATTAGTTAGTGTAAATTTTTTGTTGTGTTAATGTTCTTTTCTTTTTGATATGTTTTTGGAAAGGTTGATATTTGTTGTTCCTTTATATGTATAGTGCTTCTTTCAGAAGCTCTTGTAAAGCAGGCCTGGTGGTGGTGAACTCTCTAAGTACTTGTTTGTTCACAAAGGATTTAATTTTTCCTTCGATTATAAAGCTTAGTTTGGCTGGATAGGAAATTCTGGGTTGAAAGTTCTTTTCTTTAAGGATGTTAAATATTGGTCCCCACTCTTTTCTGGATTATAGGGTTTCTGCTGAGAGATCTGCTGTAAGTCTGATAGGTTTCCCTTTATGGGTAACCTGACCTTTCTCTCTGGCTACCCTTAGTATTTTCTCCTTCATTTCAACCCTAATAAATCTGGCGATTATGTGCCTTGGGGTTGGTCTTCTTGAATAATATCTTTGTGGTGTTCTCTGTATTACCTGGAGTTGAATATTACCCTGCCTTGCCAGGTTGGGAAAGTTTTCCTGAATGATATCCTGAAGAGTATTTTTCAACTTGGATTCATTCTCTTCGTCACATTCAGGTACACCTATCAAACGTAAATTAGGTCTTTTCACATAGTCCCATATTTCCTGGAGACTTTGCTCATTCCTTTTCATCCTTTTTTTCTCCAATCTTGTCTTCTCGTTTCATTTCACTGAGCTGGTTTTCAACTTCTGATATCCTTTCTTCTACTTGATCAATTCGACTGTTTAAACTTGTGCATGCTTTGCAAAGTTCTCGTGTTGTGTTTTTCAGCTCCATCAATTCACTTACATTCCTCTCTAAATTGTCCATTCTCGTTAGCATTTTGTCAAACCTTTTTTCAAGGTTCTTAGTTTCTTTGCACTGGGTTAGAACAAGTTCTTTTAATTCACAGAAGTTTCTTATCACCCACGTTTTGAAAACTGCTTCTGTTATTGGAGCACACTCGTAATCTATTAAGCCTTGTTCCGTTACTGATGAGGAATTGTGATCCCCTGTAGAGGGAGAAGCATTCTGATTTTGAGTATTCTCTGCCTTTTCACGCTGATTTCTTCCTTTCATTATATATTTATCCGTCTACTGTCTTTGTAATTACCGACTTTCTAACTAGGTCTCTGAGCAGACGTCCAACTTGTTGATTCCCAGCGCCGAAATCTGAGCAATCCACTGCGCCCGCCAAAATAGCGGTGTTAAGATTGATGGTGCTTTTCTGCCCGGGAATCTCTGGACTCTGCACCAAAAACTGGCACGCTAAGGCACCAGCAAAACCACTGCACCGGCCACAAGAGTCGCCCTGGTGACATGTGGGGCTCCTCTGCTGGGAATCTCCTGGTCCATGAGCAACAAATATTCATCTGAAAGTGTGGCGTCCTCTCTGCGCTTTCACTGGGAACTACGAGCCTGAGCTGCTAGTGATCAGCCATCTTGGATCTCCTAACTTCAAAATATATTACAAGACTACAGTAACCAAAATCGCATGGTACTGAGACCAAAACAGATATATAGGCCAACGAAACAGAACAAAGGCCTCAGAAATAATACCACACATTTATAACAATTCGATCTTTGAAAAAACTGACAAAAGTAATGGGGACAGCATTCCCTATTTAATAAATGGTGTTGGGAAAACCAGCTAGCCATATGCACAAAACTGACAATGGACCCCTTCCTTGCACCCTTTACAAAAATTAACTCAAGACAGATTAAAGACTTAAATATAGGACCTAGAACCATAAAAACTCTACAAGGAAACCTAGGTATTGTCATTCAGGACATAAGCATGGGCAAAGGCTTCATGACTAAAACATGAAAAGCCATGGCAACAAAAGCCTAAATTGACAAATGGGATCTAATTAAACTAAAGAGTTTCTGCAGAGCAAAAGAAATGATCATCAGAGTGAACAGGCAACCCACAGAATGGGAAAAAATTTTTGCAATCCATCTGTCTCACAAAGGACTAATATCTGGAATCTACAGAGAACTTAAACACATTCACCAGAAAAACACAAACAACACCGTCAAAAAGTGGGCAAAGTACAAGAACAGACACTTCTCAAAAGAAGACATTTATGCAGCCAACAAACATATGAAAAAAGCTAATTATTACTAGTCATTATATGCAAATCAAAACCACAATGAAATGCCATCTTATGTCAGTTAGAATGGTGATCATTCAAAAGTCAGGAAACAACTGATGCTGGAGAGAATGTAGAGAAATAGAAAGACTTTTACACTGTTGATGGGAGTGTAAATTAGTTTAACCATTGTGGAAAGCAGTGTGGTGAGTCCTCAAGGATCTAGAACCAGAAATACCATTTGACCCAGCAATATCATTTCTAGGTATATACCCAAAGGATTATAACTGATTCTACTATAAAGACACATGCACATGTATGTTTGTTGCAGCACTGTTCACAATAGCAAAGACTTGGAACCAACTCAAATGCCCATCAGAAATAGACTGGATAAAGAAAATGTGGCACACATACACCATGGAATACTATGCAGCCATAAAAAAGGATGAGTTCATGTCCTTTGCAGAGACATGGATGAAGCTGGAAACCATCATTATCAGCAAACTAACACAAGAACAGAAAACCAAACACTGCATGTTCTCACTCATAAGTGGGAGTTGAACAATGAGAACACATGGACACAGGGAGGGGAACATCATACGCTGGGGCCTGTTGGGTGGTGGAGGGGTAGGGGAGTGATAGCATTAGAAGAAATAACTAATGTAGATGACAGGTTGATGGGTGCAGCAAACCACCATGGCCTGTGTATACCTATGTAACAAACCTGCACGTTTTGCACATGTATCCCAGAACTTAAAGTATAATAATAATAAAGATATTCCAACCCCTTCACAACAACCTCTCTAGTGATCATTTACTGACATCTAAGATAACTTATGATATGTACAGCAGGGGAGTGACTTCCAATTCTATTTAATGTGCAGAAGCAGTTCTCTGGCTGACTTCCATGGCATGCTAATGTGTCACCTCCTGCTTCCCCCAATCCCCATATTACCCTCCAGGAGAAATAAAGGGCAGTCCCTGTCTGCATGACACATCAGGCCCACTTGACCTTGGGGGGATGAGAACTCAGCCTCTTCATTGCTTTCCTCCTCCTCAAAATCTTCCTGATCTCCAGCCCTAGAGCGCACCAACATCCTCATGGTCCATCTTCTAGGAGAATCACAGAAAGATTGGATCTCATACAATAGGCCCACAGGTGAGAATGTTCACAATCTCAAATGCTGCTTTGCTTTCTTTACTTCAAATGGACAGCTACAATGGTAGGTTTAAAATTTAAATAATATAAAGTGCAATTTCCATACCCCCATTTGTAGGATACTATACCTAACATTATGATAAGCTTGAATGACTTCCATGAATGTTATCCGACACTGAGGCAGATTCAGAATCCATCTAAACAGAGCTTCGAATGTCTAAGACACCCGAGACGAACTGCACATTGTCAAGTGGACTCCAGAGATGCCCAGACCTTGGCTTGAATTCCAGTCCTGCTTTTAGTTATTTAAATAATTTTGCACTGATTACCAAGCTTATTTCTCTGTCAAAAATGAAATATATTGAAATCAAGGTTGTGTGAGAATTAAATGTGAAAATGTGTATAAAACAGTTCACATGCTAAATACCTGTTATTACCAGGTATTGCCTGGTAAATCCTAAACTCAGTATTTGCTATCAACTTCTTAGTTTCATTTTCAGGAGTGATAAGGGATGAGGGCAGGTAAGTGCCAGGTAGAGAAGAGGGTGTGTCCCTGCAGAGGGCTACACTCTTGGGCTTGTGTCCATGGACCTAGGTGAGGACAGGCACTCCTGTTTTTGCACCCAAATGTTGCATTCTCCAAGAGCACTCTGGCCTGCCATGCCCCCTGTACTGTGCCTATAAAAACCCTGAGATCCCGGCGGGCACACACACAAGCAGCTGGATGTCGAGAAGAACCCAGTGGCAGAACATACAGATGCCAACAGGTCATCCATGGTGGAACAACATGGATGCTGAGGGTAATTTGGCCGAGGGTGGTTGGAGGAGACCTCGGTCACTGAGCAGCACAAAGCCGGGGGATGATTATCTTCCCACTCCATCCACTCTCTGGCTCCCCATCCATCTGCTGAGAGCTATCTCCACTATTCAATAAAACCTTCTACTCATTCTCCAAACCCATGTGTGACCAATTTTTCTGGTACATTGACAAGAACCCTGGGATACAGAAAGCCCTCTGTCCTTACCATAAGGCAGCGGGTCTAACTGAGCCAGTTATCACAAGCCACCTGCAGAGGGCTAAGCTGAACGAGCACACTGTAGCAGACGCCCACTGGGGCTGTGGGAACTGTAAACACTCAGCCCTAGACAACGCTATTGGGTCAGAACCCAAAGCTTCTCCCCATGACTGGCCTGTGTGTGTGCTCCCCCTAGGGGTTTGTGGGGGACCAAAGAAGTGAGCCACAGCTTGTCCCACACCCTGTGAGGAGGATGAGGGAAAACTTTTCCCTTTTCAGTAGCAGTTTTGGGAGAAAGGAACCATAACTGGTTTTATAATAAAATTAAACACTGCTGCAGTTCTGGAAATTTCCTGGAATCAATATCAGCTACAATATTTTAGCTATAATATGGTTCTTCTATTTTTTCAAGAGCCAAACTCTGGCTACTGAGAATTTAAAACCATTTTCAGTCCAAGATAAATATGATGTAGATCTGAGGAGTTAGAGATCCACTATAGCAAGCCCCCTCCCCTCTCCCCTTCCTGTCCCACCAAGATCTTTTCTGTAAGAGAGTTAGAGATAATTCACAGGATGTAAACATCTTCCTTTAAAAACAAAACACTAAAATTAGAGGAGAGTTTACAGGTCAGTCCTTTCCATAGACCACTTCTCGTAAGAAATACTGAATGAACTCGGCGGAGGTGGGGGTTGCTTAGCCGAAGGGAAGATGGGGTGAATGGCCTTCAGTTATTTGCAAGCCGTGCTGTCACATGCCAGAGTGACAAAGGTGTGACGGCAGGGGAGGCCAGAGGCAGAATGAGGAAGTCTCCGATGTGATGACAGAGCCAATGGTGGAGTTTCACTGGAGTGGATTTTAGAACAGAATAAGGCACCTTTTCTTCAAGCACCTCTTTTCTTTTTTTAATTTTCTTTTTAATTGACACATAATAATTGAACCTATTTAAGGGATACAATGTGATGTTTCAATATGAGTATACATTGTGGAATAGCCAAACCAGGGTGATTTACATATCCACCACCTTATACATTTATCATTTCTTTGTGGTGAGAAAATCCAAATCCTTTCTTCTAGCAATTTTGACATACAATACTGTTAAGCATAGGCACATGATTGTGCAATAAAATACCAGAACTAATTCCTCCTGTCTACCGGTAGCTTTGTACCAGTTGACTAATCTCTCCCTCATTGCCCTTCCCCCTATTCTCCCCAGCCTCTGGTAATCACAATTCTAGTCCCTAATTCTATGAGAGATCACTTCTCTGGATGCCAAAAATGAGAGCAATCATGCCGTATTTGTCTTTGTGCCTGGCTTATTTCACGTAACATAATGTCCTCCAGCTTCATCCATGTCGATGCAAGTGATAGGATTTCGTACTTTTTTGTGGCTGAATAGTATTCCTTTGTTTTTATACCCCGTTTTCTTGACCCACTTATCCCTTGAGGGACACTTGTGTTGTTTCCATGTCTTGGCTTTGTGAATAGTGCTGCAAGAAACAATGGCTGTTTTAAAAACATGCTCCAAAAATATGCTCCAATTAGACTATTTTCTCTCTAAACTGTGTGGTTTCAAATGCAGTTATCAATGCAAAAATGAGTGCAATTTAGTTTATTTTCCTGTGCATGGAATCTGAAATCCCATCAGCTGCATCATCAGCTGGTTGAATCCCCACAGATGAAGATCAAATGTGACGTCACATGACAACCATTCAGCATGTATTCATATCAGGTTAGGGTCCACCCTACTCCAGTATGACCTCATCTTAACTAATTATATCTGCAATGACTCTATCTGCAAATAAGGTCGCATTAAGAGGTACCAGGTATTATGGCTTCAATAGAAATGTTGAGGGGATTCAGCACAATGCAACCTATGGCAGCTGTGAATGATGCAGTACATGCTGAGAAATGGACTCTGTGACTGTCAAGCACAGTTGGTAGTAACTGAGGAACTGATTCGACATGGCAGCGCACTGTAGCAGAGGGGCCGATGACCCAGCAACACACCCTTATTACAGGTCTGTACGTTCAAGGAGGAAACTCAAGTTCACTTTGGGTTATCACTTGGAGGAATTCACTTATGTTCTATTACTTCTTTTGTCATTCCAGGCTTCCTTTATAGACACACAAAGTGCCAAGCGCTATAATACTTCCCAATTACCTATAAGCCCAGATTGTGCCTGACAAAACTATTCAGAAATTCTATACATGCCACTTCCATTTGGCATTTTGAACTGGATTTCATAATTACATGCTTGAAAACCCCTTGCCTGAAAGGTTGCTTTGTGGAAATGAAATTATAATACTGCAGTAAATCTCTAATTATGTGAAAATGTGCTATTCTTATCATCATCTGGTTTTACGAACTTTTAAGTACACTCTGTCTAAAATTTTATGGTAATGCTGCCTACATTGTGAGGCCTTTTGTGCCAAGCTTATTTTAGAATGAAAAAAATGTGTGAAAATATATGATCCATAAAATATCCTTGTCACAGGTATACCTACTGCCTCACATGGTGCTGAAATTCTGGCTAAAGATACTCAAACCTCAAACACATAGAAGACAGTCACTAGAGCAGAGATAGTTTAAGCAGCTTCCCAGAGCTGAGTCTATTTAGGCACAGCTCAATGGAAACAGAAGTATATAATAAAACTAATTAATCTTTGACCAGTAATGGCAGTCTGGGGAAACACATGAATCTCTAATAATTTTTTTTCTGCTGTAAAAATCCATGTGGGTCAGGTGCAGTGGTGGTTCACACCTGTAATCCCAGCACTTTGGGAGGCTGAGGTGGGATGATCATGAGCTCAGAAGTTTGAGACCAGTCTGGCCAAAATAGTGAAACCGTGTCTCTACTAAAAATACAAAACATTAGCTGAGTGTGGTGGTGTGCGCCTGTAATCCCACCTACTCGGGAGGCTGAAGCAGGAGAATCATATGAACCCACGAGGTGGAGGTTGCAGTGAGCTGAGGTTGCTCCATTGCACTCCAGGCCAGGCAACAGTGCGAGACTCCATCTCAAAAAAAAACAAAACAAAATTAAAAGAAAAGAAAAGAAACCCATGTGATTTTCAAACTTAATTCAAAACTTATTTTGTAGGTGACCGGATGATGACAGTGGTGTGAAACTGGTTAGAATTTCGTGGATTGTAAAGGACAAAGAAGGCAGCTGCATTATATTAATGAATGTATATTTAAGATCCCTTTAGCAGGTGCATGGGTCAACGTTCTCACTGTGTCTTTTCTGCCTTCCATTCATTCACTGAAATAAATGCACCAGCCATCGTTAAGTGCAAGAGGTGGAAACATCTGGCTTCAGAAATCCTAGGCCAAAGGCAGATAAATAAACATTAATTCATTTAATATTCAGTCAAACTGTTTTTAGGGATAAAAGTTATATCACTTTCCTGGCTTAAGTCAACTCCTAAAAGTCTCTTGGCTAAGTGACTTAAATAGAAGTTGGTTCAGAAGAGCACTTGTTTATTTTCTCCTTAATGACAAAGCACTCTTAGCACAACATTGGGTGACTACAGACTGTTCCAAATAGGGCAAGCCGAAGGTCTTTTACTTTAATAGCCAAACACAGGCACACAAGCTACTGCCTCACATGGTGCTGAAATTCCGGCTAAAGACATTCAAACCTCAAACACATAGAATACAGTCACTAGGGCAGAGATAGTTCAAGCAGCTTCTCAGAGTTGAGTCTATTTAGTCAACAACTCAAGGTACACATATTTGTAGAAATTTAAGTAAATATTAATGAGAAGTGTATTTCATTGGGACTTTAATACCCTTTTCATCACTTTTCATGAGGTATCATTCTCCAAAAGATTCAGAACACTAAGGCCATTCCTTGTGGACTCATGGCCAGTGTGAATTATAACAACAGAAGACAAAAGATAGATAATACCTTAGTTTAATAAAAATGTGTAATGAACTTAGGTTTCTTTTAGCCAATATTTTTGTCCTGTGCAAAATTCAAGCATATTCAAAAGTATAAAATACCATGTTTTAAATATTAAGAACAATCTAAGGTATCAAGCATATAACTATGTTGAGGAAGTATTAATTCATGTTGCATATTGATCTCAAGATTAAGTTTTAAAAATGTAATATCAAAGTGGACTTTAATGTTTGTGTTTTGATCCTGTATTTCTTAGGCTCTATGCACCAGTATCACTGTCCCCTTTTCTATCGTATGGAATGGTCACTGGGGAGTAGCTTCACATCAGGGAATACACCTTCTTAAGCCCCCTTTGTAGACATATGGGGATGTGAACCTGTTTCTGTCTGTTGGATATGGGTGGAAGTAATGTGGTCATTTCTAGCCCCAGGGAGCTGAGAAGCAGATATGTCATTCAACCCATCAGCTGCTGAATGAGGACTCAGGCACAAGGGGATGGGGAAGGTGTTACAACAGATAGTTAATCAGGCATAAGTCAGGCAGGAAAGGGCCCAAACAAGCCAACCAGGAATGTCAGACCACCATCAGCTGATGGTCTGGCAGTTATCACTGGCTCTCTAAAAGGATGATTGGTCACAGCTGAAGCCAGGGAGAGGCAGTTTCCTGGTGGTTTAGCAATTGTCACAATGGCTTTCTAAAATGATAATTTGTTGTAGCCAGTACCAGAGACAGGCAATTCCCCCATTGATAAAAACGCTTAAAATTGGTAATCAGCAGCTTCCAGTAGAATCTCAGGAATTGGGCAAGTGAGCTCAAGCATGCTCATTAAGAGACAAAAATGGCAGAGTATGACTATGACCTTCCAGGGGCATTCCTCCAGAAAAGGGAAGAAAGCCTCAAGTGGGCATGCATGCAACTTCCTAAACACACTGCACATGCTCACCTCCCAGGTACAAGGAGGGCACCATGCATGAGGGTGGCTCACCCTAAGGGAAGAACAAAGGAAAAGGGGATGCAAGACCACAGAAGTATGCCAACATATAAAACCCCAAGTCAAAAGGTCAAATGCCACACTTTACCTCCAAGGTCCCTTCTTGGGTCTCTTCCAAGTGTACTTTCCTGCTCTAAAGCTTTTTAGTAAACTTCCATTCCTGCTCTGAAACTTGCCTTGGTCTCTTTTTCTGCCTTATACCTCTCGGTCGCATTCATCATTCTGAGGAGGCAAGAACTGAAGTTTCTGCAGACCCATATGGATTCGCCTCTGGTAACTCAGATACTCGCCACCCCTAATGAAAGCATAGGATGAACATGGTCCCCGAGTCTCCGTGTGCAGTAAAGCCACACCCCACCCAGAGCCTCTCACATCATGCTATTACGTGCATTCATGGCCCTCTCTTTGGTCAGCTCATATGCACCACTGCCTTTTCTAAGTACTTCCCTATGTTGCCAGCAAGGCCAGAAAATATAATGCTCCAAATCTCTTTTCTTGAATGGCTCCAGGTTAGAATTTGACAAAGAGAGAAATTCAGATACAACGGAACTGCTGGGCAGACACCAGGGTCACTACAGTTTCCCGGGGCCAGTGAGGAAGGACGCAGGGGCAGAAGGGAGATTAGGAGCCATCTGCTTTGCTAGTCTGAGGGAGGCAGTAGGTGCCCAGGGAATCCTAAGTTCCAAGGAAGCATCCCGGTGGGATTTTGAGAGCCACACACGTCAGAGCCTCAGGCTGAGAGGTTCAGGGGCAGGTTCCCTGACTTTTGTGGCAGATTTCCTAATCTTCAGCTATTACATAAGACCAAAATCCTTTGTGAAACCGTTTAAACCTGCAATGCTTAGAGTGGCATCTGCTAGTGTCACTGAAGGCTGCAAACGATGAATAAATATCTATGTGCCCTGCTGCTAGATGCTCATTCTCACAAAACTCAACGTGGTTTTTTGGCTGTGTCCTCTTGTTTTTGAAAAACACTGACTTTATGAATACATATTTGACTTTTCCTCTAAGCCATGTCCTTGCACTTGCAGTATTAATCCATGTCATTTATGGAGGGCCTACATCTCCATTTCATAGATACAATGCCAGTTCTTTAAACACACAGGTCCACTTAACATTCTTAGTTTATAATCTCTGTGTTTGAATATTAATGAGAAAAATCTTTACCCCAATTCTTCGTATTTATGTGGAATCATTCTTTGTATCACTCAACACTAATTTGAAGGAATAATCCATTTAATTCTCACAACACTCCTTTGCGGTAGGCAAGAACTAGGGAAGAGATAATCATTTATTAATGAGTTTCCCTTAAATTTCAATTTTCTAATTTATGTAGCAGAAAATAAGCAGTAGTCTCACAAACTAATGCATCTATAAAAAATAATGTTTGCTAGAAAACAAAGAAACCTATGTTGCATATATGTTGGAAAACCCACAAGTAAATAATGGGTCTTAGGTTTAAGTGGCTATAAGAAGCAGGACTGTATGGGGAGTAAATATAAAAGAATCAAGTAAAAACACTTTTGAAAATCAATTACAGAATTCTGTAATTTGCTGAATACAAAATTACTATAAAATCAGTAGCTTAACTAAACGCAGGCAACAGCTAGAAAATTTAATGGCACAAAATATTGTGTTTATAAGAATAATAGACATATATAAAATAACAGCATAAACTTTACAAAGCATGTATGTAATGCAGAGAAATAAAACTTTAAAATTAGACTGAAGAACTCAGCAGAAGTTAAATGAAAATAAATATGCTAAACCTGGATTAAAAATTAAAACCTGATCAACAAGGTGTCAAGAAGCCAGTTTATATAAATTAGCCTATATATATACTCAATGAACACTAAGTGGTCATCCAATAAATGTAAAAGCAACATTTTTTTCCACATACATGAGTTGATTCCGAAGTTCTTTGGGAAAATAAATGTGCAAGAATGTGTAGGGCAGTGGCAAAAATGCAGAGTAATAAATCTGAACTAATTCTATTTGGTATTAAAAAAATAGAAAGCAACACTAATTAAAATAGTGTGGGCTGGGCACAATGGCTCACACCTGTAATCCCAGCACTTTGGGAAGCTGAGGTGAGCAGATCTCTTGAGCTCAGGAGTTCAAGACCCACCTGTACAATATGGCAAAACCTCATCTCTACAAAAAATCGAAAAATTAGTCAAGCATGGTTGAGCCCACCTGTGGTTCCAGCTACTTGGGAGGCTGAGGCAGGAGAATCGCTTAAGCCCAGGGGGTGGAGGTTGAAGTGAGCTGAGATTGTGCCACTGCATTCTAGCCTGGGCAACAGAGCAAGACCCCTGTCTCAAACAACAACAGCAACAAAAGTGTGACACCACGGCATGAAGAGACTAAACAATCAATAGAGCATAATTCAGGATCTAGAGATAAACTAAAAAGTATAGGAATTTAGTAAACAAAATAAATTTCACTTTTAAATCACTGGGCAAATGTAGATTAGTAAATAAGTGTCATCAAGACAACTCTCTAGCTATCTGAAAACAAAAGTTGAATCCACAGCTTAGCACTTACACTAAAATAAATTCCAGATATATCAAAAGTCACTTAAAAATTAAAACCATAAACATATTAGAAAAACATATGATGTAGTTAAAAACAACCTTGAAATAGGGAAGGCTTTTCTAATTACTAATAAAAAGCCTTATGTGAGAAGACATGTGGATTTATCTAAGTAAAAAAGAAATCTAAAAAAACCAAAAATGTAATAACAGAAAAAAATGTCAAAAACAAAAAACCATAAAAAACAAGCAATTGGAGAAGTATGCCTGAATGACAGACAAAGAAAGAATAATGCCAGTTATTCATTCTACCCTTACAGGTGCAAGGAATCCAGGGCAGAGAATGTGTGTGCTACGATGTCAGCTTTGGAGAGCCAGGATGGAACAGGACCACAAATGTGAGTTGGAGACTTGGTTAATAGATTTAAGGCTAAAAGGAGGTGGCAGGTACCCAAGGCAAGTGTGACTGTGGCAGAAGAAGGCTGAGGATTCCCAGTAATAATCTATATTAAAGAAACTTTACAAGTGAAGGATTCTCCCCAGAAGGGAGGGTCTAGAAGAGTTGGAGTCTGTTTAATTTGGAGTAAATCTATACAAAGAGGGGAAGGACAACTGGAGACTCTTCCCACTGGCCAGCATCTCCTGGGCATGCATCCTTGTGTGGAACATTATTCCAGACTATAGAGCACTTCTGAGAATGTGGCCTGGTGCAAGTGTCCCCTTTGACATCCCCAAACCTTTGTTAATATCACCTACTAAGATGTCCAGCTACATTGCTTCAAGATGATGCCTCCCAGCTCTCAGGTTGCTGCTGTTTCATTTCACTTCTGTTCTCTTTGAGGTCTTACTATCTATAACCTTGTATCTAACAGGTAAAGCTGTTAGATACTTTCACTCTTCCAATCACTCCTAAGGATCTTTGTCTGCCCTTGATAATATCGGCAGAAGCACTTTAAATGGTTTGGCTGTGTCCCCACCCAGATCTCATCTCGAATTTTAACCAAAATTGTAATCCACATATCTTGGGGGAGGGACCTAGTGGGAGGTGATGGGATCATGGGGGCAGTTTCCCTGTGCTGTTCTCATGATAGTGAATGAGTTCTCACTAGATCTGATGGTTTTAAAGTGTGGCACTTCACCTTTACTCCCTTGCTCTCTCTCCTGCTGCTTTGTGAAGAAGGTGTCTGCTTCCTCGTCCATCCACCATGATTGTAAGTTTTCTGAGACCTGCCCAGCAGTATGGAACTGTAAGTCAATTAAACCTCTTTTGTTTATAAATTACCCAGTCTCAGGTAGTATATAGCAGTGTGAAAATTGACTAACATAACTATTAATCTGTTCTGTTAAGTATGATAAAGATTTTCATTCATAAATGCAATTAAACTATATATTTCCAAAACATGACTAAGCATAAAAAACCAACAGTTTGCTATCTGAGAAAAAAAGCCAAGCAAAATACCTCAAGCTGATCTCATGTCCACAAAAAAGGTACATCTTCATTTTCAGCTGGAGGCACTTCTAGTTTAACCAATCCATATACACTAACAAATGCAAAGGCAGAGACTAAGAGTTTTGATGTTGCAAGAAGCCTAGCAATTTCAGGCACTGAATTCCAAGGAAAATTGCATAATTTCATGATAATGGTTACTAGTTATTAAAGTATTGCCTCACCAGAATTTTACCTCTATAATGTGAAACATAGCTATTACAGTAGCAATATATCATCCTTCATTAGACTCTAATAACTAAAGTATTCCTACTATACTTTAATGCTGATGTGCTGGATTAATAATGTCCTGCATTTTAACATGTGAGCAGCATTATGGGACACAGCACTTCATCTTCACAGAGCCCTAAGGAAGCCGCAGCTTCCTAATGAGGCAGGCATGGCGCCTGAATAGCAATTGCTTTGACATCACATGCATATTCCCTATCCTCCACTTCTACTCTCTTCATGACAAAAATTCAGAGACACTGCAGGGGAAATGATGGAAACAGTTAGCAAAAACCACCAGCTCCAAGCAAAACAAGTAACATTGCCAGCTGCATTTTAGAGATAAACTAACAATTTTGATATGTTTATTAAAGTGGCAATAAAGATGGCTCTAAAGCATATATGGAAATAGGCAAATGTGATGTCAGCTCTGACTGGGAGTGTTTTAGGGAAAATTTCTAAATATTGAACTGCAGTTTTTCTCTAACCACCAGGAAATGCTTAAGTCCTAGCGACTATTAGCTAGTGGAATATAATAATTGAGAAGATTTTGTAAGAAGAAGAAAAAGTCTATAGCTTAATAATCACTGAAATAAAGAAGGTAACATTTTTGGTTCACTTTATTACAAGGACATGAATTATATACATATATATATGTGCAAAAATGAAATTCACTATATACAGAGGTTAAGACTTGAGGTATACATTTTTTATCCCCTTTAAACATTACTTTTATGGTATCTTAATAAAATATTGTACTAAAATTGGCATTTTCTGTTTTCCAACATATGATATGCTATTAAAGGACTGTATTATTTTTACTTTTGGAGAATAGAAAAGGCTGATTTTAATGTATACAGAACAACAGGCAATAACCTGAATGATAAGCTGTTAGAGATCTGGAAATGATTTAGCAACTCCCTAAAAGTTCTCCAGTGATCTGTCAGAGTCCACAGCAGTGGACCACCCCACTGAGAAATGCCACGGATAATCAGTGGCGCAGACATTCGCCTCAGCATAGGCACTGCCCTGCCACACAAAAGTGCAAGCATTGCTAATTCTTAGGATGTTGTGAATGTTGATCAAGACACGTGAAGCCTTCTGTGGAGTGGCAGAAAAAATACTGGCGAATGTTTGGACGATCACAATTATTTGGCTTTTAGAGACTGCTTACATCTGGACATACTGCTAGAGAATACAAACAAAATTGAAAACTAAGGTAATGTTGGCTCAGTTTAGCAACTGTCAAGCAGCATTGTTGGCAACTGAGTTTGGTTAACGGCCTTATCCCAAGCAACACAGCTGGTGACTGGTCTAGATCCTGCATCTTTAAGAAAAATGAGCCCATGATCATACCAATACCCTTCACAGATTTAAGGTTGCAAAAAGTTATGGGAGTTGTGATAATAAGGATAATGGGAGGGCGTGGCTGAAATAGAGGCTTCACATCAACCTTGTGGGAAGTAAGAAAGTTCCTCTTTAAAGTTTTCTTTCCTGTTAAAGGATAAGTGTGCTAATAACTTTGTGAAGCCCTATCCCATGTAGCTGTTAGACATGCCATGCTTACAGGCACATAGTACATTCTATGTCCTTGTACTTTAACCAGAATATCTGTGCTGGACATGCTCACAGGCATGTCCCAGCTCTCCTTTGCTTTTGCTTGCTTGGAAAAGTTTTAAGTTGTTAGCCAATAGCGTTTTAGTTTAGAGTGTGAGGTAGCGAGGGTACACTTTCTGCTGTCCAGGAAGTAAAAATTCATTGCTAAAAGATCCTTTGTTTCAGTGTGAATTTTTCTTTGTGGCACAGAGCATCTATTTCCAACAAACCTGATAAGGACAGAGGACAGAAGGTTGAAAGAGGAATGACCAAAATCTATCTGATAACTATGAAAATTCTATCACAATTTAATAAGCTACCATTTTTAATGCCATCCTATTTACCACCTATTGCGTTCACACAAAGTGAGAGTCAGTGGCACACAAACAATGTCAGTCTGGAGAGTGTTCAGAAAACAGAGCAACAGAAGGAGGGAGCAGGATGCAGGAGCTGGGACAGCAATTGTGTGCCAGCGATGCGTTAAATGGGGATAATTCATCCTGGTCCACTCCCTCCCTCTCAGCGCCTTCCAGAGAATTAATATTATTAAGATGAGCTGAGTATACCAGATAAATATTCTACATGAACTCAACTTAGTGTTATGAAACTCCACTCCCAGCAGTGAGAGTCCCCAGTGAGAAACAATTCAGACTTTTATTCAATCTGGATAGTTTATTTACCCCAGATGACTCCATCTTGGGATGGAACGCCAAATTAGTAGGGCACTTTAAGCATCATTCTTTTAGCAAAGTCAAAAGCGCAAAGAAGATTTTACACATTTGGCCTCATCTTGAATTTGATTAAAGACTGATGCTCTCAGTTGATTATACACAAATGTTCCCTAGGTCAAGATTATCATACTAAAGGTAAATCACCTAATTTGATTCCTCTCAATGAGGAGCACTTGTCTGCTGTTATATTGATTGGAATTTGGTCTTACAAGGAAAAAAGGCAGCATTTAGAGCTTCATTATGCCTCTTCTTTTTAGTGTACTCTACATTTATTTATTTGCTTTTCAAGATTATGCCCAATGGAAAATGACTTTGCTGAGCCACAGCAAGATAAAATACAGTGTTGCTGCTCATAAAGTCTTTTTTTTTCTTTTTTCTCTCAGGATTGACTTTTTTAAAAAAGTAATCAACCTTTTTTTTTCGTGCCATTTCTGTTTATAGAAAAATTGTGAGGCTAGTACAGGGAGTTTCCATATACCCTACTCTAAGTTTCCCTTATTAACATTTTACACTAGTATGGTACATTTATTACAATTAATGGAATAATATCAACACACTGTTACCAAATCAAGTTCATTCTTCATTCTATCTTCCTTGGTTTTTTTCTTAATATGATTATTTTTTCCTCCAGAATCCCACCCAGGGTCCCACATTTAGTAGCCATGTCTCTTTAGAATGTCCTTGAATGTGACAATTTATCAGGCTCCTTTTTTTTGATAGCATTGAAAGTTTTGAGGAATACTGATTAGGTGTTTTGTAGAATGTTCCTCCATTGGGATTATTCTCATGTTTTGCTCATGATTAGATAGAAGTGAAGTGTCCTTCTCACCACTTCATATCAAAGGTATAGCCTATCAACATGACTTACTACCACTGATTGATACTGACCTTGATCATCTGGCTACTACAGTGTCAATCTAGTTTCTCTACTGTAAAGTTTACTCTATTTCCACTTTCCATACTGAACTCTTATGAAGGAAGTAACTAGGTGCAGCCCACACTTAAGGGATGGGATTTACATACCACTTCTTTGAGAACAGATTATCTACATAAGTGATTTGAAATTATTCTGCAGAAAAAAGACTAAAAAGAGATTTGTCCCTTCTCCCCCATTATCTATGTATTGAATTATTTTTATCAGTAGAGACATAGAGCTTTTCTTTTTTTTTTTTTACTTTGGGTTATAAGCCAACGCTATTTTATTTTGTTTCTCAAAATGTTGCATATTTGACTACGGGAAACTAACTCTCTATTTCAGAGTGATCACAGACTCAGGGGCCAGCCTACAAGGGACGGGTGTGATGGGAACAGCTTAGACTACCCCAGGCCTGCCTCCATCCCTGGCATATATGTTATCCACATGATCGGGTGCAGTTTTTCAGGGGCTGGTACTGGGACTTGGGGCATTGGCTTAATAGAATAGCATGTGTCCCCTTGCCAGGCCTGTCTGTGATGGGTCTGCAAGTCCCTGGATCTTCACCATGTTGCCATGAAAAGAAGACAAACAGATTCAGGAACAGGAGATCTCCCTGACCACCATCAGCATCCTGCACTTTTCCTTTCTACCCACAGGACATTCACCCACTACAGCAGGTGAACAATAGCAAAGATGAACTCAGGTGCCCATCCTGCAGGGAACTCTTTTAGGGTAAGGGAGTCTAAAAATCCTACAGTATAATCACAAGGTTAAAACAAATCCCTAAAGATATTCTTAGTAATTGTGCCTTCATAAAGTCCATAATCCACTTTGAACAAATTAAATCTTCCTGCTCATTAATTTTCAAGGTACCTGAGAGATCAGGGTTATGCATTTACTTTACTTCAATTTTTTTCTGTGCCATTTCAAGCCTCTACTTTATCTGGGTAAAATTCAAAAGGGGACAATGAACAGATAGAAAGCCAGTACCATTCTTTAGGATCTTCCAGGGACTTTAGGCTGAAACTATGTTCCATTAATTTTGTTTACAAAGCTTTTGGATTTATTATTTTTCATAGAAGTAAAAGTAAAATCTGACATGGTATCAAAAGTACATTGCTCTCTCAGCCTTTTTTGTCTTTGTGATAATCAAATTTTTGTGATCTTTTCAGCAGTTCCCTTAATATATTATAGAATAAATTTAGAAATGGAAAGATTGAATTAAATAGCTGACACATGACAGGCTAAGTATTCACAAGATAGGTTACAATAAAAGAGACTTGCTTCAAACCTTACCTAGAGTGACCAGCATCCCATTCATCATCTGCAATTCACTAGATCAGAAATTGCTTTGCTTGTATTTCTTTTCTATTTATTACAATAGCTCTACTAGAGCAAACCATGAGAAATGGTGTTAGATCTTGACATTTTTAATATCTCTAGGGTACTTTCTAACATGCATCGAATTCAGATTTAATTAATTATGTGAATAATGTAAATGTGGAAATAATTTCCTGCTCTTGATATATCAAGTTCAGTAGAAAAATCCCAGCAAGAGAAATGGAGTGAAATTAGGTCCACATTGTTATTTATGAAAGGTTGATTTGCTTCGTCCCTTTTTAGTTCAATCAGTACAATGGCCCTGGTGTTTATTGAATTGACGTGGCATTGTCCATAGCAGCACCATGCAGATTGGAAATGCCTGTTCGGGTAAATTAATTGTCCCAAAAGAAGAAAAATCTTTGTTTGCAGTGCCTACATTACAAATTTTAATTTTACTTGAAATAAAAAATAAATCATAAATATGCAATGTATATTAATAAAGTCTATATTAGATTCATTATAATCTAGTTTTTTGTAATTTTAAGTAAATCATATATAACATTGTATATTCATACACTTAATATATAAGATAATATAATATCTCACTAAACAAATGTAAATCAATTGTAATCTAATGCTCTTAAATATAATTTTAATTTAAAAAGTAATGCTAAATCTACAAATAATTTTATATCATCACATGATTGTAAGAGAAAGAATTTTAGTAGAACCGACTTTATAATACTTAAAAGTTGCAAGACAAGTTATAAAATGTAAGGTATGCCTGCATTTAAAGTTCAATAAGTATTGATTTACCATCAAAACTTTAAAGAGTAAACATGTAAACTTATGTATGCACAAATATTTCCTAATTAACTGATGGTTAAACACATCGTGATGAGTTGTAGATTGCTGGTTTGATAGCTTAGATCTTGTTAATTGCAGGACAATCTGTAGTGACATGATGTGATTCGTACTATCACAAGAGAAAGAGTGAGTTGTGACGAAATTACTGAGTATTATACAGATTACATGGATCCTTTATAGTTTTAAAAGATTCCAACATTAAAGACTTTTTAAATAATTATTTTAGAAAAATGAGTTCTTATATGAATTAAACAAAGGCCTATGTATCAATTTCGGAACGAAAGAAATGCCATAGTTATTGTGGTTGACATACTGTGAAGGTGGCCCCTTTTCTTCCTCACTGGGTGGAGTTTCTCTCTATGCAGTCTTTTCTCCTGGAGTAGAGTAGGACTTGTTTGAAATGAGTAGAACATGGAAAAGATGCTGGGATATATATGATTGTGTGTATGTGACTACGTTACATAAAGCTATGACATCTGTTTTACTGAGAGGCTCTTTCTTGCAGGCTTTGAAGAAGCAAGCTACCACGTTGTGAGCCACATATGGTGAGTGCCACAGGAAAAGAAACTGAGGTGGCCTCCCAGGTGACTGAATGTCACCAGCAACCATATGAGCAAGGAATCAAATCCTTCTCCTGACGAGCTTTCAGAGGAGAACACAATACTAGCAGACACCTTGAGTATAGCCTGTGAAACCCTGAAGAAATAAGTGGTGATTCCTGATCCACAGACAACGCGAGATAATAAATGTGTGTGGTTTTCTATCAGGATCAGTAGGATATGCATCTATTAATATCTATCTAGCTATCTATTCATCCATTGATCTAATTTATTATTCTATCACTTTGCTATGAATAAATTGGCTTGTATCTATGTATCAAATCTATGTATCTCTCTATGTATCTATGTATCTACCTATCTCAATCTCTATCTATCCATCCATCTACCTAATTTATCATTCAATCTCCTCTATCTCTATGAATAAATTGACTTGTACCTATCTACCTGTCTGTCTATCTCTACTTCTACCTCTCTTTCCATCTCTTTATGAAAAATTTGGTATCTATCTATCACATCTCTATCTGTCATATCTATCTCTCTCTATCTATCTCTTTCCCTCCCTGCTTCAGTCTCTATCTCTATCTCTATCTCTATCTCTATCTCTATCTCTATCTCTATCTCTATCTCTCTCTATTAAAAAATTAGCTTGTTCAACTGCAGGGGCTGCCAAGTCTAAAATCTGTTGAGTAGGTTGCTGGCAGGCTGAAAACTCTAGGGCAAGAGCTGATGCTTCAGTCTCGAGGCATAATTTTTTCTTCTTCAGAGAAACCTCACTTTTGCTCCTGTTGCCATCAATTGATTGGTTAAAACTCATCCACATTATTGAGGTTGATCTCCTTTATTTACAGTCAACTGATTGTAGATGGTAACCTTCTACATCTGTTGTTGTGTTGTTGACAGCAACACCTAGGTTCATGTTTGGTTACATAGGAGTAATTGCCTAGCCATGTTTGCCCATGAAATTGACCATTACCCTAATCATACATGGTTTCCTCTGGCTAAAGATAGATGTGATAAGTCCACAAAGCATGCCTGTGTCTGTGTGTGTGTTCTTTAGGAAGGGGTGGAAAGAGTATTTATTTTAAAATTATCTTTAAAATCTTAACATTCATAAACATATAAAGCACCAATCCAGGAAGACTGTGAAATTCTGAAAAAAAAAAAAAAATGCAGCGTCAAAACAAGTGCTGTTACTTTAAGAGGTAAACATGCTTCATCATTTAACATCCACATCATACTAATGATGATTACAAGTGTTAATGTGGATGCATAAGAGTGGTGGCAGCAGCAACCAGGCTCGTGGATCTGACCTGAAGGATTAAAAGTGGCAATGTCCCTAGAAATAAGAAAACTTAAGGATAATTGGACCTGTTAGTAATTTGCTTGTGATAGGTCAGGGAAGTAGGGCACTCCATATACTGAGCTTCGTCTCTTCCACCAGGAGACATTCACTTACTTGAGTTTTCAAGCCTAGCCATTCAGAAAGAGTATGTGTAAATCAAGGTTGCAGTTTAACCACCACCTTATTGACTCCTTCATTTATCATTAACTGATTCATGTATTCATTACTTATATTAAATAAGACCCTTATATTTAGTTACCCATGGTACTGACCCAGAGTGAAGAGAGCAGAATTAGACACAAGTTCTGCTTTCACAAACATTCCCCTTTGGCATTTAACATTCTAGTGGGAGAGAGAATTAAAGAAGCATGTGGTCGAACCAGATTCTGATAAAGGTGATGCAGAGAAAAATTAGGTGTGCCAGGGGCAGAAAAAATGCACATTGCCTCACTTCCTTCTGGGATCTGTCTTGGGTGAGTGGGAGGGCTTCTCTGGATGAGGTAACACATTTATCTGTGTAACCATGTCCATCAGACCTGCATTCTCTCTGGATCCTCATGGCCTGAGACTTCGTTAGGAATACTGGGGACAGAGACTTAGAAAAGCTACATGTGAACAATCATCGCTTGGAAGACGCTAAGTCACTTTTTACCTGCTCCGTTATTTCCTGGCCCTATAACACTATATCCTGGTCACTAAATGGAGTGAATATTTTCTAAGTTTAGAAGTCTAAAATATATAACATGAATCTAAATTTCCAATTGATTTGAGTAAATATGCATTTGACAATCATGCACTTTTTCCTGCAATTTCAGTTCGAGTCATTCTGGCTGAGGCATCATTTTGATAAATGGTAGAGCAATTGGTTCCCCTCTGATGGCCATATCTATGGCTACACATATTTGACAAAACACTATGCATTTATATGTGAAAATACAAAGAAGAAATTCAGGTTTTAGAGAAATATACCAACTGTGAAACATCTCATGTGGACATCATCTTAAATCTCTGGGTTGATTCCAAATAAATCATGTGCTCACTTTTGCCATGAACCTAGTGTCCAATATGTGTACAAATAAAAACATGAAATGCATGTAGGCTATCAAAAGATAACACCACCTGTTTCAATCGCCTCTCAGTGTTCCTTTCTCCCATGTCTTTTTATTAGCTTTTGCTCTACTTGAGAGTATTGAATAATTGAACATAAAAACCATATGTCTTATGTTTTGTTTTGAAATAACCAAGAATTCTAATTAGCAATGGTCCATGATAATAGTTTAAAAGTATTCTTTCACATTAAAATTAAAAAGAATTCAATGTATTTTATTCAACATGCAGATGGATGTCTGCTCACATTTTTTCTTGTTTTATTTTTCATTGTATAATTTTATTTTAAAATCTAGTTTATTTTCGTTCACAACTAAAAATGCTATCAGAAAAGTTTAACAAAACTATGCATATTCTGTGTACATATGAGGATTACAGTGAGTGTTCTTCACAAACTAACAAGATAAAAAATAAAATTATCTACAAGTTAAATTGTGAAAGGGCAAAAAGGAAGATTTATAAATTTGATGAAAACAATAATTTATTAAAAATCATCTTACTTAAAAATGTAGCTTACTGTATCTAACTGAAGTAATTGAGATGTCTAAGTATAAAATTTTTCTGTTAGAAATGAATTTTCTAAAAGAATGAATAACCACTTGATGGATAATTGACCATCATCCATCTAGGCTGCTCTTCATGATGATAAAATTATGAGAGGGCAAAGATGGCCAGCACTCAACGCTCTTATTGTGCCTGATCCTGCCGTCTACCTGCACTGCAGTGGAGTGTGCATACAAAGGACAATAGAAAAAAAAAGTATCATTTACTTAATATCAGGATAGTAAATAATCCAGTGCAGAACTGTGGTAAATACAGGGCAGGATTGATGGCTTAAGCTCAATGATGGACCGGGCATTCTTTTTCATTTCTTCTCCCATCTAACTTTTGGGAATATACCACTCCGGATGGCCAGAAAGAATTGGGAAGTTGAGTTGGAGTTTAGTCAGAGTTCACAGGGTCTCTGAATCCAGCTATTCCCCCAGAGACAAAAATGTACGTGAGACCCGAATATTTACTTTTAATGCCCAGTGACATCACCGTTAGACATTGTGTCTCAATAAAATTTTGGAATCAAATCAGATTGCAGATAGTACATTGAGACAATAAGGTAAGATGCAGACTGTGTCATCTACTTTTTGTAAAAATACTATTGATGTCAGTGTATAAAATAGTTACAAATGTAATTTATTGATGTTACTATATATATGAAAAAATCCTGATGTGTAAGAATAAAATCTAAACTGTCATGATTTGTTTTCACAGAGAAAAGAGCATGTGATGAAGGACTCTCCATTTCTGCTTTATCATCTTTATATCATTTGAATACTTTAAGATTTAATTCTATTAATTCATAAATATTAAATGCCTACAGCCAATATTCTAAAAGAGCACAAATAGACAATGTAAGGTCACACCTCATGGAACCAGAGAAAAAGAACAAACCAAACCCAAACCTAGCAAAAGAAAAGAAACAACAGAGATCAGAGCAGAGCTCAATGAAATTGAAACCAAAAATACAAAGATAAATAAAACAAAAAGCTGGTTCTTTGAAAAGATAAACAAAACTGATAGACCATTGGCAAGATTAACCAAGAAAAGAAGAGAGAATATCCAAATAAGTTCAGATGAAATGGGAGATATTACAACCAATACCACGGAAATACAAAAGAACATTCAAGTCTACTATGAGAAACTTTACAAGCACAAACTAGAAAACCTAGAGGAGATGAATAAATTTCTAAAAATATGCAACCCTTCTGTATTAAGCCAGGAAGAAATAGAAACTCTGAACATGCCAATAACAAGCAATAAGATTAAAATGGTAAAAAACAAAACAAAACAAAACAAAAAAAATTGTTAACCAAAAAACAAAAAAAAATCAAATCCAGCACCAGATAGATTCACAGCTATTAGACATTCAAATAATTATCACCAATCCTACAGAAACTATTCCAAAGGATAAAGAGAGAGTCCTTCCTAAATCATTCTATAAAGTTAGTATCACCCTAATTCCAAAATCAGGACATGACAGCAATAACAAAAGAAAGAAAGAGCAATATCCCTGATGAACATAGATGCAAAAATCCTCGACAAAATCTAGTTAACTGAATCCAACAGCATATCAGAAAGATAGTACATCATAATCAAGTCGGTTTCATACAGGGATGGTTTAACATACACGACTCAATAAATGTGATATACCACATAACCAGAATTAGAAAGAAAAATTACATGATCATCTCAATAGATACAGAAAAAGCATTTGACAAAATTAAGTATCCTTATATGATTAAAATCCTTAGCAAAATTGGCATAGAAAGGACATAATTTAAGGCAATAAAAGCCATCTATGACAAACCCAGAGCCAACACAGTACTAGTAGAACAGTGAAAAGTTGAACACATTCCCCCTGAGAACTGTAACAAGGCAAGATGCCCACCTTCACCACTTCTATTCAACATAGTACTGGAAGTCTTTGTTGGAGCAATCAGACCAGAGAAAGAAATAAAGAGCATCTAAATCAGTAAAGAGGAAGTCAAAGCATTGCTGTTCACTGATATGATCATGTACTTAGAAAACTGTAAAGACCCATTCAAAGCTCCTATATCTGATAAATGAATTCAGTGAAGTTTCAGGATACAAAATTAATGTACACAAATCACAAATACTGCTAAAAACCAACAGTGACCAAGCTGAGAATCAAATCAACTCAATCTCTTTTACAGTGACCTTAAAAATAAAATAAAATACATAAGAATACACCTAACCAGGAGGTTAATTACCCTAAAGGAAAAACTACAAAAACACTCCTGAAAGAAATCATAGATGACACAAACAAATGGAAACACACACCATTTCTCATGGATGGGTATAATTAATATTGTGGAAAAGGCCATACTACAAAAATCACTTTATAAATTCAATGCAATTTTCATCAAAATACCATCATTATTCTTCACAAAACTAGGAAAAATAATCCTAAAATTCATATGGAACCCAAAAAGAGCCCACATGGCCAAAGCAAGATTAAGCAAAAAGATCATATTTGGAGGCATCACAGTACTCAACTTCAACTTATACTACAAGGCTATAGTCACCATAACAGCCTGGTACTGGTATAAACATAGATGTATAGATGGATGAAACAGAATAGAGAACCCAGAAATAATGCCAACTACTTACAGGCAACTGATCTTTGACAACAAACAAAAACATAAAGTAGAGAAAGGACACCCCTAACAAAGGGTGGAGGGATAAATGGCAAGTCACATGTGGAAGAATGAAACTGGATCCTCATTTCTCACCTTATACAAAAATCAACTCAAGATGAATAAAAACTTAAATCTGAGACCTGAAACCAGAGCAACTCTAGAAGATAACATCAGAAAATCTCTCCTAGATATTGGCTTAGGCAAACACCAAGAACTGAAAAGCAAATGCAATGAAAACAAAGATAAATGACTTAATTAAAAAACAACAACAACAACAACAAAAAAAAAAAGTTCTGCACAGCATAATAAATAATCAACAGACTAAACAGACAACTTACAGAGTGGGAAAAAGTATTCAACAACTATTCATCCAACAAAGGACTAATATTAAGAGCCTATAAGAAATCCAAACAAATCAGCAAGAAAAAAACAAATAATACCATCAAAAGTGGGCTAAGGACGTGGACAAACAATTCTCAAAAGAAGATCCATAAATGGCCAAAAACATAGGAAAAAATGCTCAACATCACTAATGATTAGGGAAATGAAAATCAAAACCACAATATGATAACACCTTACTCCCGCAAGAATGACTATAATTAAAAAATCAAAAAATAATATATGTTGGCATGGATGTGGTAAAAAGGGAAATCTTTTACACTGCTTGTGGGAATGTAAACTAGTACAAGCACTATGGAAACAGTATAGAGATTCTTTAAATAATTAAAAGTAGATCTACCATTGGATCCAGAAATCTCACTATTGGGTGTCTTTCCAGAGGAAATGTCATCATTGTCGGAAAAAGACATCTGCACATGTGTGTTTATAGCAGCACAATTCACAACTGCAAAAATAGGGAAACAGCCCAAATGCCCACCAACCAACGAGTGGATAAAGATGTGGTATATATACATACCATGGACTACTACTCAGCCATAAAAGGAATGAAACAATGGCATTTGTAGCAACCTAGATAGAGTTGGAGACCATTATTCTAGGTGAAGTAACCAAAAATTGGAAAACAAAACATTGTATGTTCTCACTTACAAGTGGGAGCTAAGCTATGAGGACATAATGGCATAAAAATGATATCATAGACTTCGGGGATTTGGGGGGATGGGATGTTGGATAAAAGACAACACACTGGGTACAGTGTACATTGCTTGGGTGATGTATGCACCAAGATCTCAAAAGTCACTACTAAGAAATTATCCATGTAACCAAACACCACCTGTTCCCCTAAACAATTGAAATAATAAAAAAGAATAAACACGTAACTACCAAATCACAAAAGAGATCTATAATTTTAAAAAATTCATTAAATATATTAAAGCAATAAAAACACTATCTTATTCTCTTATATCCTATAATGATGATAGATCTTTATTATATGTATTCATTCATTAATTAAAGAACCTTTGTTCTCCAAGGTAACATAGAGACATAGATTATAGTGTTATGAAGTGTCTCTTCAAGCCATGGTGAAGTGTTCTACACCTGGGGAATGGGACATAAATTTGAGATACAAATTAATTTCATATTTTCAACTTATATCTGCTTTTAAGTGCATATATGGCAGTGAAAATTCAGTAATACAACACTTAAAAAAATTCTAGGACTTGGCATGACTGATTTTCAAGGTGAATATGTAAAAAATATTTGAAGTGCTACAAGTTCATTATTTAATTTCATTTTCATTTTATTTTTGGGGGGTACATAGTAAGTCTACATATTTATAGAGTACATGTGATGTTTTGATACGGGCAAGCACTATGAGGGAAGCATATCATGGGGGCATCCATCCCCTCAAACCTTTAGCCTTTGAGTTACAGACAATCCAATTACACTCTTTATTTTAAGGTCTACAATTGAGTTATTATTGCCTATAGTAATCCTCTTGTAACCCTATTGTGCCACCAAATAGTCTTAATTCATTCTATTTTTTGTAAGTTCATAATTACATTGCTATTTTTTTATTTTTAATTTTGTTGGATGCATAGCAGGTACATATATTTATGAGGTACATGAGATGACTCAATACAAGCATGCAATGCACTGCAATCACATCATAGAGAATGGGGTATCCATCCCCTCAAGCATTTACCCTTTGCGTTACAAACAACCCAGTTATACTCTTCATTATTTTAATATGTACAATTAAGTCATTACTGACTAGAGTCATCCTGCTGTGCTATCAAATACTAGGTCTTATTCGTTCTTCTAACTATTTTTTGTACCCATTAACCATCCCCACCTTCCCCTCACTGCCTCACAGCCCCTAGTAACCATCCTTCTAATCTCTATGTCCATGAGTTTAATTGTTTTGATTTTTAGATCCCACAAAGAAATGAGAATATGTGTTCTTTGTCTTTCTGTGCCTGACTTATTTCGTTTAATATAATGATCTCTAGCTCCATCCACGTGGTTGCAAATGACAGAATCTCTCTTTTTTTTGAGACGGAGTCTTGCTCTTGTTGCCCAGGCTGGGGTGCAGTAGCATGATCTCGGCTCACTGCAACCTCAGCCTCCTGGGTTCAAGTGATCTTTGTGCCTCAGCCTTCTGAGTAGCTGGCATTACAGGCATGTGCCACCATTCCCGGTTAATTTTTTTATTTGTTTAGTAGAGACGGGGTTTCACCATATTGGCCAGGCTGGTCTTGAACTCCTAACCTCAGGTGATCCTCCTGCCTTGGCCTCCCAAATTGCTGGGATTACAGGCATGAGCTTTGGTGCCTGGCCAGAATCTCATTCTTTTTAATGGCTAAATAGTTTTCCATTGTTTGTATGTATGACATTTTTTTGTTCCATTCATCTGTTGCTGGACACTCAGGTTGTTTCCAAATCGTGGCTATTGTGAACAGTGCTGCAACAAACATGTGAGCACAGATCTCTTTGATCTACTGATTTTCATTCTTCTAAATATATACCCAGCAGTGAGATGCTGGATCATATAGTACATTGTCACTTTTTCAGTATTACTATCATAGCATTTCAAGGAAATAATGACAGTGGTCCTTATTTATAAAATCTGTCTCATTCTCCCAGTAGGGTGGCTTTGTGAGCTGTGGTGAGGACTAAGCAAGGAAATATCATCTGTTACTTCACTGCCATGCTACTAAAAATGCATCTTACATTATTAGAATTAATAAGGACCTCAACATTTTGAGTGTATATGGAACCAAAAATGAACTTAGGAAGTAATGCTAGCATGTATCAGAACACAGCTTGGGCTTGGCATTTTGTTCAAATGGCATTTGCTTATTCTGTGACTTCCTTACTGAAGTTCTTTGAATTTTACCTCTTCTCTAAAACTCATTGTATGAGTCAGATAAATTGTAGGAAATGGAGTTTCAGCACACTCTAAATCCTCAAGTGTGAATCAGAAAATGCCAGTTATTATTTTATTACTATTGTCTTTTAAAATTTGTTATGAGAGTCTTTTCTTTTCTTTTCAGAAATTAATATTTTAATAATATATAAAGAATTATACCTAAAATACAATACTATAAATATTGTTTTTTATTGTTTTGTTCCATCAAGGCCATCTTAATCATACAAAAAATTCAGTATTTACTCCCTCCTTTCCTTCTTTTCTTCTTTCTTTTCTACCTTCATCTACCCTGCTTCCAACCACCTTCCTATCACCTTATTTCTGAAACCCTGTATTTTCCTGAGGCTCCAGTAGTTATACTAATGGACTTTTTTCTTTTCATGGACATTTCATTTTCATAATAGCTGGTGAATGTGATATTTTTCTTTAAATTGTGAACATGTTGCTGACATCTGTTCTTCAATAAATGGCTTTAAGTGCAGCAATTAAACCTTGAAACAGCCTGCTGCACTATGCCATTGCTCTCTCTACAACACCAACTGGGCATATAATGCCCTCCGCCACTGGGGTTAGTACTCTTACTTCTATCTGTCAATTATTTAGCATTCTTCATTTTACCTGTGCAGGTAATAACCCTAATATAGTTGGCTTCAACAGCAGTGCATTAAAATCTTGTGAAACATACTACAAATGATAACCAAGGACATAAAGAAAAATATTACATAAAGTTGAACACAATGGAAAAAAATGAATGGGAAAGTTGAGTGAAATTTTCCAAAAGCAATGTCAAGGGAGATAAAAAACCCTGGTCAACCTCACACTTCAGTAACATCAGCGAACCGCATCAGCTTCCCAATACAGATCACTACATTTATGAGTCTTGCATATTTTGCTAATTATAAGTCCTCATCTAACAAAAATATTTTTTAAATTTTTTTTATTGCATTTTAGGTTTTGGGGTACATGTGAAGAACATGCAAGATTGTTGCATAGGTGCATATGTGGCAGTGTGATTTGCTGCCTTCCTCCCCTTCACCTATATCTGGCATTTCTCCCCATGCTATCTCTCCCCAACTCCCCACCCTCCGCTGTCCCTCCGTATTTCCCCCCAACAGATCCCAGTGTGTAGTGCTCCCCTCCCTGTGTCCATGTGTTCTCCTTGTTCAACACCCGCCTATGAGTGAGAACATGCGGTGTTTAATTTTGTGTTCTTGTAATAATTTGAAAATTCTTTTATCTCACTGAATATTAAATTTTGGGAACCCCACACAAGAAATAAGGAGTAGCCGAGTCCGATAAAGTCTTCTTTGAACTGAAAATTATTTCGATATTCTGTATGGTACTTTCATTCTGCTCTGTTTCCATATAGAAAATTGCTACTATTCCTTAATAGTAAATAATTTTAATTGCATGCACCATGATTTTTCAGTAAAAACATAAAGAATATACTAGATTTAACCAAAGAAAATATCAGAAAATGATATATTTTTATGTATAACAATGTGATAATATTCAATTCATGTTATAATACCTGTGGGGGAGGGATTCCTATGAAATATTTTTTTTTTTTGAGACAGAGTTTTGCTTTGTTGCCTAGGCTGAAGTGCAGTGGCACAACCTCGGCTTACTGAAGTCTCCGCCTCCTGGGTTCCAGCAATTCTCCTGCCTCAGCTTCCTCAGTAGCTGGGATTACAGGTGCCTGCTACCACTCCCAGCTTATTTTTGTATTTTTAGTAGAGATGGGGTTTCACTATGTTGGCCAGGCAGGTCTCGAACTCCAGACCTCAAGTGATCTACCCACCTTGGCCTCCCAGAGTGCTGGGATTACAGGTGTGAGCCACTGCCCTTGGCTTGAAATTCTAACTTAATAGAAATTCTGGTCCAAATAGAATAGAAAAACAATGTGAATTCTTTTCTTCACCTCCCAAAAACCTAGTTGTCACCAGTTTTTATTAAAGAACACCTGCCCAAAAAAGAGTGTGATAATTTTCTAAGTGTTTATGTGAGAATGTAAATGTACTAAGAATAATAAAAATAATTTATTCTACATAAAGAAATATTTAAAATGATGTCAATTCCACTCTAATAGCTAACTTGAAGGAATTCTTCAGAAAGCCAATATTCACGTTAATTGAAATGAGTTCCGCTGGTTCTTTGGATAATTCCGAGGCTTAGGTAACGACAGGATCACCACATTTGAAGATCCATTCTAGCCCTTTCGACACTGGTCTGATCATTGTTCTCAGGGGAGTCTAGTTCTTTGGATGTTTCTGAAAGTTTATAAGAGTGAATGCATTAATACTAATGGGTATATGTTGCTTAATAATTAAATTCAGCTAATGAAATCATAACCAAATCTTTAAATTTAGTAGATCCATTCGAATTTTCAAAATAATGCTTAAAACAAAACATTACACAAATAATTCACAGGAGTGGACTGAGAATAGTATTTTGATTATATTGATGATGATACAATAATAATTTGGCATTTATTGGGTGCCTGTTCTACTCCAAGTGCTATGCCTTGTGATTTATAAACATTTTGTTGAGACCTTAACATTTTATGAGTAAAGTTGATTTCCACACTGATGCTTGGAAAGTACATGACACTTGCTGGAAAATAGCCAGGTCAGTTGCCAATTCAAGATTTTATAAAATCCATGGAATCCAGCTCAGAAGTTAATTGCACTTGTGGTTTACCTTCACAAAGGTCAGCTGGGTTGTCTTCACAAATGACTAATCTAAACATTAGTGAGCCCACAGATTTGTCACTGAATTCATCCTCAACTATTTTACTCATTATTCTTGGTGGAGAAAAGGATTTATACATAGATCAGAACTTTTTTTTAGAAGGATGTAAAGGCAAATTCAGGATGAAATTGAAATTACAGAAAAAAAAATGTTTGTATGCCAGGAAATCTGAACTTTCCCTTGTATGGTACTAGCGAGGTATCATTGAGATTAAAGGCTTTAGAGGAAAGAGACAGAGCAAGATGGTGAAGTAGGACTCTCCAGAGAACATCCCCCAACAGCAGCATCAATCTGAACAACTATTCATGCACAAAAATACGTTTACAAGAGACAATCAAATTAGCTGAGAGATGATAGCACATGGTTTTAGCACAATAATAGCAAAGACTCCTTGAAGATGGTAGGAAGGAAAGTATAACATTACTCATGTCACTTTCCCTTGAATCTAAGGCACCACAGTGTACAGAAACGTACTGTCCAATTGGGGAAAATTGAGGAAAGTAGGCACAGGACTTTGCCTTGGAATCCAATACTGGGCCTGCCATAGTATAACTTAGCACTAGGCAGACCCTCATGGCTCCATCTTCCAAGCTGTTATCTGTGGACTAAGTCTCTGGACCTGTCCTGGTGTGGGGCAGGACCACACAGTTCAGGCTTACATGGCAAACTCTATCTTTAGCCCAAATCACAACCAGGCTGACATCAGTGGCCCCAGGCTCCTGATAGCCCTCATCAATAGGAAGGCCTGTTGGTTCTCTGGATTCAGGTGTGCCCCAGTCCTGTGCTGGTCATATCTGCCCCAGGCTTCTGGCAGGACCACAGCAGCCACTGCTGCCCTGAGTTTTAGGGATGCCCCATAACAGCACTGTCTACACCAGACCTAAGCTTCTGGCCTGTCACAGCATAGCACCTGCCACAGTGAACCCTAGATGTCTGGCAGTGCTGCACCACCTGCAGCTGCCTCTGGCTGCTGATATGCCCGAATGCTGCATCTGCTGCAGAGTTTTTCCAGACAAAGCTAGTCTGCAAAGACTAGAATAAGAACCTATTTCCTCAAATGCACAGACACTGATGCATAACCAGAAATATAAAGAATAATCAGGGGAAAATAACATCATTACATGTTGTTTTGTAACATGTAATTACATATTACAAAAAAGGTGCCAGTGATTGACCCAAGGAAATCGAGATGCATTAACTCTTTGCAAGGAGTTTTAAATAATTAATTTTAAAAAGCTCAGCAAACTTCAACAAAATACAAGTAATTCAATGAAATGAGGAGAGCAATAAATAACCAAGATAAAAATGTAATATAGAGATTTAAATAATAATAACCAATAGAAATCCCAGAGCTGAAGAATACAATATACTAAATGAAACATGCAACAGAGAATATCAACAAAAAAATTGGTCAAGAAAAGAAAAAAATCTGTAAACTCAAATGCAGAATATTAAAAAATGTAATGGCAGAAGAAAAGAAAAAATGAATGAAAATAAATGAAGATAGCTTACAGGATTTATGAAACAGTATTAAAAAAAGAAAACTTTTGAGTCATAGGAGTTAGAGGAGAAGAGAACAATAAAGAGACAGGGAGTGTATTTAAAGAACTAATGGCTGAAAACCCTGGAGAAAAAGGTAAATATCCAGATGTAGGAAGCTCAAAGGTCTTTAATCCAAATAAGATTGCCCCAGGATATATTATAACCAAGTGTCAAAAATCAAAGACAAAGAAAGAATCCTGAAAGCAGCAAGAGAAAAGGAGCAAATAATATATAAGGCAGTTTCAATATGACTAGCAGCAAACTTCTCAGTAGGAATCCTACAAGCCAGGAGAGAGTGGAGTAAAATATTCAGAATGTTGAAGAGGGGAAAAACAAGAATATTGGCAACCAATAATACTGGACCCAGAAGAAGGGTTGCGTTGAATACATTTCAACTCTACCTAATTTGTTGTTGTTGTTTAATCATGAAAGGATGTTGCATTTTTTCTGAAATGTGTTTTCTGCATTTATTAAAATTATGGTTTTGTCCTTTATTCTGTTAATGTGATAAACTATATTTATTAATCTAAGTATGTTGAACCATCCTTGAATATGTGAGATGAATACTAGTTGATCATGGTGAATGTTGTTTTAATTGTGTTGTTGAATTCAGTTTGCTAGTATCTTGTTGGAGAGTTTTACATTTATATTCATTAGGGATATTCACCTACAGTTTGCTTTTTTGTAGTATCTTTGTCTAATGTTGATATCAGGGTGATGCTGATTTCATCAAATGAGACTGGAATTATTCCCTCCTCTTAATGTGATTCAAAATTTTGTTATTTAAAGCTATTTTTAATCATTTTTTATGGCTGCATAGTATTTCATGGTGTATATGTGCCACATTTTCCTTGTCCAGTCTATTGTCAATGGGCATTTGGGTTGGTTCCAGGACTTTGCTATTGTAAACAGTGCTGCTATGAACATATGTGTGCATGTGTCTTTGTAGTAAAATGATTTATAATCCTTTGAATATATACCCAGTAATGGGATTGCTGGGTCAAATGGTATTTCTATTTCTAGGTCCTTGAGGAAGTGCCACACTGTCTTCCACAATGGTTGAACTAGTTTACACTCCCACCAACAGTGTAAAAGTGTTCCTATTCCTCCACATCCTCTCCAGCATCTGTTGTCTCCAGATTTTTTAATGATCGCCATTCTAACTGGCATGATGTGGTATCTCAATGTGGTTTTGATTTGCATTTCTCTAATAATCAGTGATGATGAGCATTTTTTCATATGTTTGTTGGCCTCATATATGTCTTCTTTTGAAAAATGTCTGTTCATATTCCTCTCCCACTTTTGGATTTTTTTTTCCTTTTAAATCTGTTTTAGTTCTTTGGAGATTCTGGATATCAGCCTTTTGTTAGATGGGCAGATTGCAAAAATTTTTTCCCATTCTGTTGGTCGCTGGTTCACTCTAATGATTGTTTCCTTTACTGTACAGAAGCTCTGGAGTTTAATAAGATCCCATTTGTCTATTTTGGCTTTTGTTGCCAATGCTTTTGGTGTTTTAGTCATGAAGTCCTTGCCTATGCCTATGTCCTGAATGGTTTTGCCTAGGTTATCTTCTAGGGTTTTTATGGTGTTAGGTCTTATGTTTAAGTCTTTAATCCATCTGGAGTGAATTTTAGTTTAAAGTGTCAGGAAGTGATCCAGTTTCAAAGTTTTACGCTCCCATTGTGACTTGGAAATTGGACCTTATCAGAGGTGCAGTTACAACAATAAAGTGAACTTTATGATTCAATATATATAACTGGGGCTATTAAATTATGCCTGGGGCATAAGTAACATGATAAGAAAGCAAGCATTCAAACACACCTCTGGCTCTTTTTTTTTTTTTAAGTATTTTATCCAGAGAATGTATTTCTTTCCATATAGGGGCATTCCACTCTTTGCAAATTTCTCATTCTCATTTTCTCACAGCTTCAAAGCCCCTTATTATACTGTTTTTACAGATAACCCAGTGGCTCAGGTCCAATCCACTGAAATTTCCTAGTCAGGTGGCTCATCAGTTCTTCAGAAATCAAATTCGGAGCAGCCAGTATATTTTAATTCATACCTAATATCCCTTCTATTATTCATTTTCACTTTGATTAGCTGTCTTTCAACATTTCAAGGTAGCTGTTTTTGTTCTTTGTTTTAGAAAATTTGGGTTATTGAAAATAGACTTTCTGTGTGTGACAGATTAACAAAATCTGGGTATACCAGTTCATTCTCACACTGCCATAAAGAACTACCCAAGACTGAGTAATTTATAAAGAAAAGAGATTTAATTGACTCACAGTTCCATGGGCTGTACCGGAGGCATGGCTAGGGAGACAATAGAAACTTACAATCATGCAGGAAGAGTGAAGGGGGGAAAAGCACATTTTCACGTAGTAGCAGGAGACACAGTGAAAGGGGAAGTGCTACACACTTTTAAACAGTCAGATCTCCTGAGAACTTACTCACTGTCATGAGAAGAGCAAGGGGGAAACCTGCCCCCACGATCCAATCACCTACCACCAGGTCCCTCCCACTACACTGGGAATTACAATTTCACATGAGATTTGAGTGGGGACACAGAGAAAAACCATATCACTGGGCATATTTAGAGATGTAAAAACACATAAACCTTTCCATTTTTAGATACCCCAGAGTTTCTTCAGCTCGGAATTTGTTAAAGCAATGTCATTCCTTACTATAAAAACAAGAATGGACTTCTAATTTCAATGAACACAGGTTTTATATTACAGCTCTTAGAACCATAACAATAATATCTAACCACAAACAGAAAATATATAAATGTTATCAAATGTCTAGGTCATCACTGATAATCTCTGTAGTAGGAGACAATAGTTTTGCCATAGTTTTTAATGTAGGATTTTTTTGTACTGTAATGTTTCTAGGAAAGGTAAGGTCAATGTTGCCCAGCCTATGTAAGGACGTACTGAAGCAGTAGATGCCTTGGTATCTGATATTTTGACATCCTTCTAGGAGATAGACAAATGCCTTTGATGGCTTGGAGAGGGCTAGAGCCTCTAGAGTTTTCTGACTCCCAGGAACCTCCATTCTCTTGGCCTTATGGTTTGGGGCTTTGCTCTTGCATTTTTGCTGTCTCTGGACTGCCTCATGGTGTGTCAGACGTGAGCCTCAGCACCTCTCCAAATGGGCCAACAAGAATCCCCTCAAATATAGAGCATTAGTAATGAGGTGGAGTTCAGGTATGGCTTTGCAGGGAATCTAGAAAGGAGATTCTGCGCCACCCTCTGGAGAGCACATTTAGCAATCCCACTTGGACATTTATGTACAGCCCAGTCTCATTCAGACCTCAGCCACTGGGGCTGCTCTTCATTCTCTCTCACATAAAAATTGTCAAATAAACTAAGGAATGGGTAAATTTACAATTGGAGTTCATGGGGAGGCACACAAGTCAAAATAGCATCCTAATCTGAATACATTTGAAACTTAAGACATGTAATCACTACTTGCAGAAAATCAGGAAAAATAGATGTTTTGAAAAATTCATTTAATGCTATGTATTATTTGCTATGATTGTATTGTCTAATGCTGAATTCGCCATATAACCTAGAAACTTTTATGCCAATACAAAGTCAACAGGTGTTCTATTCAGTTCTTTGTTTTGACTACCAACTTCACTCAATCCTTTTAACACAGCAACACAATGTCATGCATTGGGAAAATCTGTCATAGAAGATTATGCAACTGTTGCTTGATTACTTTTTATATTATGCTAGAGAAGTTTAAAGAAAGATGTGGAAAGAAATAATAAAGAACTCACATATATACTTGTCTAATAAAATATTATTTTTCTAAATATAGCCCTCTTAAGTCAATGAAATTCATATAAAATATCTAACAATATACTATTCATGTATTAAATAACTTACCTTAGATAAAATATGTTGTACATGTTTTTGGTATTTACTTGTTCTTTTAGATGTCTTTTTTTGTCTTTTAGCAAACGCAATAGAAAAGAAGATTCTATGTGATCCCGATATGTGTACAACATATTATTGAAACTCAATTTGACACTTATAACAACTTCTTTAGATTATACACCTTTGTATGTTAGAAATATGGAAACAGTTACAAGTTTGAGCATGAGTTAACAAAGAAAAGAATATCTCTACCCTTCACTTGCTTTTTAATCTATTTTCTTTAGCCCATGTGCTCAATACACTGCCTAGGAATCTGCAAAATTAGTATGCAACAAAATTCTCCCCACAAAACAGGGACAACACGTGGATATAGAACAGTGCATATTCCACATATTATGAAAGGTCATTGATGATGTGGGTGGAGCCTAGAGAGAGAGAGACATTAACTTCAGTAGAGATATGTCAGAGCCAGTGCCAGAGAAAGAAAGGTCCTGTCTGCACGAGGAAGTCACTGGCATGAATTGGTTCATACCAGGCAGTCTGTGCCATCTGCAACATAGGAGAGAGTGTGAAATGAGATAGGAGTGAGTTGTACCTGATTTTAGAAGTTGAATTCCAAGCTTAGGAATTTGAGATTAATCTGCTGGCCAGTGGTAACATAATTAAATATAAATATTTATTAATTTAAACCAAAAAGAAGGATCAAAGCTGCACCCCAGAAAGGCTAGGCAGGGTGGGTGGTGTGTTGAAGCAGGAGAGAAAGTGGACCAGAGGATGGCATGGGGAGGTATTGCCATGGTCAGTCCAGGCTGTAGTCTCCAAATTGAGCTGTATGGGCCAGTCAAGGTTGGGGACATTTTGTAAACTGTATGTACATTTATCTATGAATCAAACTTTTTACAATGTATTCTTTGCCCTTGTTTTATAATATGCCTAATATGGTAAGACTTGTGTATCATATGTGGGTAAATTCATATAGTTGTATTGTGAGGGGTTTCTCATAACCATTTAATGGTGGGGAGTGTGATTTGAAGACTGAGATTAGGTTGTGGGAAGGGAGAAAGGAAAGGAAAGGGTGGATGCAGAAAACATCTTCCAGGTGCAGGGAGGGAGCCCATTGCTTAATGAGAATTTTGATATTTAAGGTGTGAAATGACAATGAGTGCAATGAAGTCCAGAATTAATAGTTTCTTAATGGGCAGGTTTTCAGGGCTTCTTGATCAAAAAATCAGATAATTCTCTTTCCTTATTTTACAAATTATTACCAAGAGGCGCATGAATAAGTTTACACATGGGCACAACTTCATTTGCACAAGACAATCAAGGATGTATTAATTAGGTTCTCCTAATGACTGAAGCTGAATTTAAGTGCTTTTTTGTACATTCAAAAATTAAGTCACCATTGTCTGAAACTTAGGAGAATTTGATTAGTTTGATCTTGGTCCTTATAGGACAACAAATGTCAAAGGCAGTCAAAAGATGCCTACTTCTTCACCTGGAGAAAAGTTTTGGACTTTAGCTTTTTCATGCAGCAACTTTCCTTATTACATTAAAATACAAATCAATTTAAAATCTTGGAATTTGCATAAAATTCTTCAGAGGCAGACTCTGAGAGATCCTTCAGTATCAATCCTCAAAGTATGAATAAATTTAGGATTCTATTTTAACTAACAGAGGATATTAAAAGTTATACTCACTATAGAGATCAATCGAATCCACATTTTCTCTTCTGAGGCATGACATACATATATTGCAAAAGTTGGTTTACAAAAGAAAAGCTAACATAGCTGGAATAGTTAAATTGCCAGGTGAAGGAACTAGGAGAGTGCTAAAGGTATCAGAAGATAAAGCGAATAATTCTAGGCCCAACGTAGAATGTCTCTGACAACTAAGTAAGAGCCTATGTATATGCAAAGCCTATTGCAATAGTTTTTCACTATCAGAACAAAGCTTAAACAATCCGCCTTAACTTCCTAACCCTTCCACAGTTTGAATCTGATTCTGACCAAAACATGAAATGCTACAACACAATTAATGCATGGCCCTAAATATCTGTTTTTCTGTGACTACTTACTCTCCAGCTCATAATGTTAAGAGTTTTCTCCATCAATGCCAATGAATATTAAGTTGAGCCTCACAGTTATATGGCTTTAGTACATATAGGAGTGCATTGGTAGCCTGCCAATGTGATCTCTTTGCACGGAGACACCTCAATTCTCTATTTCTATTACTAAAAGTCCATTCATAAAATACACCATAAGAATGCTCCTCCAGAGCTATTTAGGGGATTTTCCAATTAAGTTTTGAAAATCACATTTGCTTCAAAGATTACGTAGTCCATCTTCTCTGTTTTTATCATGTCAATGTCAAAGAAGTGTTTGCAGTGTTATCCTATCCTAATAACCCTTAAAACTCAACTACAATTCATATGAAGTGTCACTGCAAAGAAAAAAATAAAAGATCAAAACACATTTACCCTTAATTAGGTCTGAGAATTACCTGTAACAACAATATTAATGCAGTATTCTACCTGATGTCTTTGACATTATTTGAGAAAGCTGAGATCAAAGCTGGGACCAGTCTACTTTTGAGTCTTAGTGGAAAAAGCAGAGTACAAAATAGAGAAAGAGAATGTAATAGCAAATTTCTCCCTGGAACTTTCTCCTTACAGAGTTCTCATGTGGCTGTGCCCTGCTATGTTGAAAGGTACCCAGAAAAGGAACTAAGAGAAATATGTGCACAGCCTTTTCTAATCCTTTAAACAGGCAGCAAGAGAGAAAACTTTTTTGCTTTGAGACACAACATTCTCACCACTGGTAAAGAAACACAATCTTGTTAACAGTCTCTTCTTTTTCATTTTAGAAAATAAATAATAAAGTATAGACAAGAAAACCAGATGCATTCATTCCAACATTGCTCTGTATGGCAAGTTGAATAGTAGCAGGTCGCCTCTATATAGTCATTAGAAAGGGGGAATACATTTCTCCTTCATTGTGTTGCATGAGCCAAGTTATATTAAATAGTACACTGGAGAAAAAAAATGCATCACGATTAACGGATAAATCCCAGGAATACGAGAGTGAATCAGTAGAAGAAATCCATTAATAGAATCCACTATGTAAACAGGGCTAAAGGGAAAATCCTATGATAATCTTCATAGCTGCATAAAATGTGTTTAACATTTTCAATTTTGAAAAACTTTATTTATAGAATAAATAGGAATAGGTATAAATGTTGACATATATGTACATATACATATACATGTAGGCATATGTACACACACGTATATAGAATTAGACATAAGAAAGCAATTAAAGGCATAGGAATGAGAATAAAAGAATCAAAACTGTATTTATGGCAGGTATTATAATGTTATATTTAAAAATTGATAAGAATCAATGGAAAATTACTATAATAAGATAATTTAGTAAAAATAGCAGTTCATGTAATCAATAAACAATTTATAATAATCAGTAGGTATACATATGTAGCAAATAGAAAATAAAACGATTTATCATACAAAAATTAATGTAATACATAAAAATGTAAGATGGTAGGCACATGGTAAACTTTAAATTCTAGACTCTCTTGAAGAAATGAATTATATCTAAGTGAAATGAAAACATCTCATGGCTATTTTTCCATCAGCTCTCTTTTGGTAATATGACCCACATCTCATATACCTCTGTCCCACCAGGTCTTGATATAGGCTGCTAGAACTCACATTAGATGCTTGATAAATCTTTTTGAATGAATTGATGACTAGATATTCATGTGTGGATTCTTCAGCATTGAATTATGTGGAAAATGTCAAATATTAAAGTTTTTTAATATAGAAATACCAGAAAAAGACCTAGTCTGAGTCACTGAGATTTCCTTGAGATACAGAAGTGGCCATTTAAATATGTACATACATATCTCACTTTTTATAAAGTGGAATGATTCTACATATTACAAAATAACTTTTCTCCTTATATAATGATTTTACTTTAATTTCCTTTAAATATTATGTTATCCTAGTAAGTTCAAATATTTCTCAATTGGATAATAAAGTTAAACCTGGTTTACCACCAACTTTCTCATTCTGTGATAGGCTCATGTCTATTTTTTCATGCTTACTGTGATATATAAAAGTTTCAGAAATTGACATAAAATTTTTCAAGTAGACCTGGTCAAAACTTTATCAGAGAATTATGATCTGGTTGTGATTCACTGTTCAGGGATCTCCAGCTTCTTCAATGATTATAGACATATATGGAACTCTCTACCCCAAATCCACAGAATACATATTCTTCTCAGCATCACATCACACTTACTCTAAAATTGACCACATTATTGGAAGTGAATCACTCCTCAGCAAATGCAAAAGAAAGTAAATCATAACAGTCTCTCAGACCATAGTGCAATCGAATTAGAACTCAGGATTAAGAAACTCACTCAAAATCGTACAATTACATGGAAACTGAACAATCAGCTACTGATTGACTACTGGATAAATAATGAAATGAAAACAGAAATAAAGATGTTCTTCAAAACCAATGAGAATGAAGATACAACATACCAGAATCTCTGGGACACATTTAAAGCAGTGTCTAGAGGAAAATCAATAGCACTAGATGCCCACATAAGAAGTGAGGAAAGATCTAAAATAGGCACCTTATCATCACAAGTAAAACAACTAGAGGAGCAAGATCAAACAAATTCAAAAGCTAGCAGAAGACAAGAAATAACTAAGATCAGAGTAGAACTGAAGGAGATAGAGACACACAAAAAAATCCTTCAAAAAAATCAGTGAATCTAGGAGCTGGTTTTTGTTGAAAAGATCAGCAAAATATACAGACCTCTAGTCAGATGAATAAAAAAGAAAAGAGAGAAAAATCGAACAGATGCAACAAAAAATGATAAAGGAGGTATCATCACCGATTCAACAGAAATACAAACTACCATCAGAGATTACTACAAACACCTCTGTGCACATAAACCGTAAATATAGAAGAAATGGATAAATTCCCGGACACTTACATCCTCCCAAGACTAAGCTAGGAAGAAGTTGAATCCCTGAATAGACCAAAACAAAGACTGAAGTTGAGGCAACAATTAACAGCCTACCAACCAAAAAATGTTCAGGACCAGACAGGTTCACAGCTGAATCTACCAGACGTACGGGAGCTGGTACCATTCCTCCTGAAACTATTCCAAACAATACAAAAAGAGGGAATCCTCCCTAACTCATTTTATAAGACCAGCTTCATCCTGATACCAAAACCTGGCAGAGACACAAGTAAAAAAGAATATTTCACGCCAATATCTTTGATGAACATTGGTGTGAAAATCTTCAATAAAATACTGGCAAATTGAATCAAACAGCACATCAAAAAGCTTATCCACCATGATCTAGTCGGCTTTATCTCAGGGATGCAAGGCTGGTTCAACATACGAAAATATATAAACGTAATCCATCACATAAACAGAACCAAAGACAAAAACCACATAATTATCTCAACAGATGCAGAGAAGGCCTTTGACAAAATTCAACATCCCTTCATGCTAAAACTCTCAATAAACTAGATATTGATGAAACATATCTCAAAATAATAAAAACTATCTATGACAAACCCACAGCCAATTACATACTGAATGGGCAAAAACTGGAAGCATTTCCTTAGAAAAATGGCACTAGACAAGGGTGCCCTCTCTCACAAGTATTGAAAGTTCTGGCCAGAGCAATCAGGAAAGAAAAAGAAATAAAGGGTATTCAATAAGGAAAAGAGGAAGTCAAATTGTCTCTATTTGCAGACAACGTGATTGTATATTTAGAAGGCCCCATTGTCCCGGCCCAAAATCTCCTTAAGATGATAAGAAACTTCAGCAAAATCTCAGTATTAAAATCAATGTGCAAAAATCACAAGCATTCCTATACACCAATAACTGACAAACAGCCAAATCATAAGTGAACTCATATTCACAATTGTTGCAAAGAGACTAAAATACCTAGAAAAACACCTAACAAAGGATGTGAAGGACCTCTTCAAAGAGAACTACAAACCACTGTTCAAGGAAATAAGAGAGGACACAAACAGATGGAAAAACATTCCAGGCTCATGGTTGGGAAGAATCAATATCATGAAAATGGTCATACTGTCCAAAGTAATTTATGCATTCAATGCTATTCCCATCAAGCTACCATTGACCTTCTTCACAGACCTGGAAAAAAACACCTTAAACTTCATATGGAACCCAAAGAACCCACATAGCCAAGACAATCCTAAGCAAAAAGAACAAAGCTGGAGGCATCACACTACTTGACGTCAAACAATACTACAAGGCTACAGTAATCAAAACAGCATGATACTAGTACCAAAATAGAGATATAGACCAATGGAACAGAACAGAGGTCTTGGAAGTAATGCCACATATCTACAACCATCTGATCTTTGACAAACCTGACAAAAACAAGCAATGGGGAAAGAATTCCCTATTTAATAAATAGTGTTGGGAAAACTGGCGAGCCATGTGCAGAAAGCAGAAACTGGACCTCTTGCTTACATTTTATACAAAAATTAACTCCATATGGATTAAAGATTTAAACATAAGATCTAACATCATAAAAACCCTAAAAGGAAACCTAGGTAATACCATTCAGGACATAGGCATAGGCAAAGACTTCATGACTAAAACACCAACAGCAATGGCAACAAAAGCCAAAACAGACAAATGGGATTTAATTAAACTCCAGAACTTCTGCACAGCAAAAGGAACAATCATTAGAGTGAACTGGAACAGAATGGGAAAAAAAATTTTGCAATCTATCCATCTGACAAAGGGCTAATATCCAGAATCTACAAAGACCTAAAACAAATTTCCAAGAGAAAAACAACCCCATCAAAAAGTGGGAGCAGGATATGAACAGACGCTTTTCAAAAGAAGACATTTATGCAGCCAACAAACATATTAAAAAAAGCTCATCATCACTGGCCATTAGAGAAATGCAAATAAAAACCACATTGAGATACCATCTCATGCCAGTTAGAATGGTGATTATTAAAAAAATCTGGAGACAACAGATGCTGGAGAGGATGTGGAGAAATAGGAACACTTTTACACTGTTGGTAGGAGTGTAAATTAATTCAACCATTGTGGAAGACAGTGTGGAGATTCCTCAAGGATCTAGAAATAGAAATACCATTTGACCCAGCAATCCCATTACTGGATATATACCCAAAGGATTATAAATCATTCTATTATAAGGACACATGCACACGTATATTCATTGGGGCACTATTTACAATAGCAAAGACTTGGACCAACCCAAATGCCCATCAATGATAGACTGGATAAAGAAAATGTAGCACATATATGCCATGGAATACTATGCAGCCAAAAAAAAGAATGAGTTCATGTCCTTTGCGGGGACATGGATGAAGCTGGAAACCAGCATTCTCAGCAAACTGACACAAGAACCAGAAAACTAAACACTGCATGTTCTCACCTATAAGTCGGTGTTGAACAATGAGAACTCATGGAGACAGGGAGGGGAACATCACACACTGGGGCCTGTTGTGGGGAGAGGGTGCTATGGGAGGGATAGCAGAGGGTAGGGGGATGGGGGAGGGATAACATGAGGAGAAATACCTAATATAGGTGATGGGGGGATGGATGCAGCAAACCACCATGGCATGTGTATACATGTGTAACAATCCTGCACTACCTGCACATGTACCCCAGAACATATAATAATATAAAAAAAAGATTTGCTAAAACAAAAAAGTTAAGTAAGGTTAGATGAGGTTGTAAGGGTCCTAATTCCATAAGACATGTGTCCCTATGAAAAGCAGGAGAGATACTGGACATCTATCACTCTCTATCTCTCCAGGCATGCACCAAGCAAATGGCATGTCAAGACAGTGAGTGGCAGCTCCTGAAAGCCACAAAGAGAGGCCTCACCAGAACCAACCCTGTTGGTGCCTTAATCTTAGACTTCTAGTCTCTGGAACTGTGAGAAAGTTAATTTCTGTTATTTAAGCCAACCAGTCTGTGTGATATTTTGTTATGGCAGGCTAAGCAGAATAATACACATATTGTCTTCTATATTGTTAGAAAAATCTCTCTTACTATAAACTAATTTTGATTTTTTCATCATTTCACAAGCATTTGTTGTTCAAAGCCTTAGTTTCATATGCTGTAGTAGACACTGGAGATACAAGGCAGAATGAGGCCTTGAAGCCTGTATAAGCCAGACCAGAGATGGCAAATACAGGGCTCTTAGCAGCTTCTAGTCTCTCCCAGGTCCTAACTGCTAATTGATAACACCACAATTCCCCATAGAATTGAACAGTACCATCCTAATAAACATGGAATAAGTGCCAAATTATCAGATTACAATGTACCAGGATAAATGTGTTTGCTAGCCATGGTCCACTGCTATTGCAGAGACACCTGGAAGGTAAGTTGTTTTGCCAGGGCATATGTAAATTTAAAGAAAAAAATAACAAAAATTATGAAAGAAAGTCTTTGTGTGCAATTGCGCACATAGGATAATAAAGAAACTAGGTAGGTCTTCGGAATAGTATTCTAACTTTTTGTATATTCACGGTAACCATATCATTTCTAGAACCTCAGACAACTGTCAGATTTTCCTGTTTTCAGATGATGACTTTATAAACTCAATGATTTTACAGCATCTCAGCACCTTCCTGCATTTACTTACAATTAATGTAGAGGGGAGAATTCATATACCTTCTAAAATGCATTAAATTTAACTTTCACCACTCAGTCATCCATCTATTGTTGTACCAGAAAGTTGCTAAGCCTCTTAAGCATTTCTGCAGTACTTTTTTAAAAAATGGTTATGTCTGTCTTTCTCAACAAAAATTATTATTTTGCTTTTTGACGCTTGCAGGGGATCAATTCCACACAACTGAAAATGCCAAAAAGATTCACCCTAATTTTTTATTACTATTAATATAAATATACTGTAAGATTACTTGAACTCAACAATGAGCTATACTATTATATATTTTTGGCAACTTGCTTTGAACAATGAAAGATAAGATGAAAATATCATTATGAACAGTTTTATCTAGAAAACCATGAATTATTTTTCTTTTTATTTATTTATTTTTTTGTACCTGACTATTGTAAATAGCTCCACAGAACTGGCAAGGATATAAATGAAGGAAAACAAAATCTTGACAGTATTCCTTCCGATATGGCTTGGATTTGTGTCCCCACCCAAATCATGTCAAATTGTAATCATCTCCAGTGTTGGAGGAAGGATCTGCTGAGAGGTGATTGGATCATGGAGGTGTTCTCCCCCTTGCTGTTCTCATGATAGTGAGTGAATTCTCAGAAGATCTGCTTATTTGAGAGTGTGTAGCTCCTCCTCCTTTGCTCTCTTCCTCCTGCTCCAGCCATGTAAGACATGTCTCCTTCCTCCCTGCCTTCCTCCATGATTGTAAGTTTCCTGAGGCCTCCAAAGTCATGCTTCCTGTACAGTTCGTGAAACTGTGAGCCAACTAAATCTCTTTTCTTTATAAATTACCCAGTGTTTTAGTTTGTTTTCAAACTGCTGATAAAGATATACCCTAGACTGGAGAATTTACAAAGGAAAGAGGTTTAATGAGAACACACAGTTCCACATAGCTGGGGAAGCATCATAATCATGGGGGAAGGCAAGGAGGAGCAAGTCACATCTTACTTGGATGGCTACAGGCTAAGAGAGAGCTTGTGTAGAGAAACTCCCATTTTTAAAACCATTATATGGCATGAGACCTATTCACTGTCATGAGAACAGCATTGGAAAGATTTGCCCCATGATTTGATCACCTCCCACTGGGTCCCTCCCACAACACGTGGGAAGTATGAGAGCTACAAGGTGAGATTTGGGTGGGGACACAGAGCCCAACCATGTGGTCCAGTCTCAGTTAGTTCTATATAGCAATGTGAGAATGGACTAATAACAGCTTCTATTTTATCCCACAGCTTCATTTTTTATAATTTTTTGTTTTTGTTGGCAATTATTGACTTATGTTTACTTTTTCATTATTAATAAAGATTTTGGGATGACAAAATTCTGTATCTTTTATATGAAAAAGAATACAAATGAAGCATCAATAAAAATAATAAGCAAAAATAAAAAAATAAAAATATTAATACAGATAGACTCAATTTCAAGACCTAAAGAAAGCATAATACTTTAAATTGATTATATAACAGTATTCTAAAAAAGTATATCAATCATTAATTTTCTTCAGTTAATAACAAATGTTTAAAATATTTAAGACAAAATTTGAAATAAGTACAAGCAGAATTTAACAAAAACACAATCGTGTTTATCTTAGAAACACAGGGAATAAATTAAGCAAATATATGTTTGAAAATTAAGGATTCAAAAATCACTTCTACATGGGTAAGCAAATATCACACATATATCATTTTGCTTTTAATACATTTAAGAACAAGATCTCTTTTGGCAAATATCACACACATATCATCCTATAGTCAATAAATTTAAGAACAAGATCTCTTCACACATACACACAGATTGTTAAAAAAAAACACAAACATTTTTAAAATTCAAAAAGCAGAAATCCACAGGCTGCCATCATGGAGTCATATGCAATAAAGTTTGACTACAGTAGAAAAGTAAGAAAAATAATGTTCTATAGCTTATAAATACACATTTCTAAACACCTTTTTGTTAAAAGAGACATTCAAGTGAGAAATTTAAAATTGCATACAAACAAAAATTAGAAAAGCATTTTCAGAAAGTTGTAAAAGCAAAATATAATGAAATGTTTGCAATTATAAATACATTTATTATAAAACAAAAAAGAAAGAAAAAACTAAGACAATAGAATAAAAAGCAGGAACATAACATTCAATGAAACAAAAGAATATAAAAGGGAAGAAATAAAGAGGACATGAGCAGAAATAAATTATATAAAAATTAACAAAACAAAAACTGGTTCTTTGGAAGCTATGGCAAATAATAAACTTGTAAGTGAAAAGGATAATGAATGCCAGAAGAGAGCACTGTATTTATAAAGATATAATTAATTACACAGAAGATCTATTAAAGTCAATAAGAAAGTTCATAATGATGGTTAGAATTAAGAATAAGATAAAATATAGATTAACATTTATATATAGCAGCAATAATAAATTAGCAAATACAGTAGGAAAATCCCATATCCATAAGCAATTAAGACAATAAAGTTTCTGATAACAGACCTAACAAGAGATTGTTAAGATCATAATGAAAAAAAAAATTTTTTAAAATATAAAATTTTCCTGAAGCTGAAAAATAAAATTCGAATAAAAGGAGAGAAAAATACACATGAATTTGATTATAAGACATTATAAAGATAATGATTCTCCCAAAAGAGAGCTATCAATACTATTACAATAAAATTTTAAAAAGGTTATTAGAAGGCTGATTCTAAAATACTGTATACTCCATGGAAGAATCAATGCACAAGGAGAACAAGAATAAAATGGCAAAGTGAGCCTACCAAAGTTTAAACATTTGAAAAGAGGCCAGTGCAATGGCTCACTCCTGTAATACCAGAATTTGGGAAACTAAGGCAGGAAACTGTCTTGAGACCAGGAGTTTGAGGTCAGCTGGGGCAACACAGTGAGATCTGTCTCCACAAAAATTAAAAATAGTTAGCTGGGCATGGTGGTGCATGACTGGAGTCCTAACTTCTTGGGAGGCGGAGGTGGGAGGATCATTTGTGGCTAAGAGTTCAAGGTTTTAGTGAGCTGTGATTGCCACTGTGCTCTAGCCTGCATGACAGAATGAGATGCTGGCTCTAAAAATACAAAAAAGTAAAATAAAAATAAAAATAGAAAATATTTAGCTTTGTAATAGAAACAAAAATGGTAATATCAGAAAATGTAGCATAAAAAAGTGAACTCATGTTTCATAAAGAATAGAGATTTTGGATATGTTTATTTTGTATATCACTATACACAAATCAGTGACTAAATTATATATACACTTTAATAAATGAGATTTATGTTATTAGCTATCAATTGAAAATCACTCCTCTCGTCCACTAGACTAGTAAGTTATAAATATGTGATATAAACATAAAAGAAACAAAAGGAAATAGAGGAGTTTTTGTTTAATCAAACATCGCATGTTCTCACTCATAGACGGGTGTTGAACAATGGGAACACATGGACACAGAGAGGGGAGCACTATACACTGGGGTCTGTCAGGGGGGAGTGGGGGGGACAGTGGGGGGTGGGGAGTTGGGGAGAGATAGCATGGGGAGAAATGCCACATATAGGTGAAGGGGAGGAAGGCAGCAAATCACACTGCCACATATGAACCTATGCAACAATCTTGCATGTTTTTCACATGTACCCCAAAACCTAAAATGCAATAAAAAAAAAATAAGAAAAAAAAAAAATTAAGATCGGCCAAAGTTAAGGGGTCCTAGTCAATACCTCCAAGCTTTTACTTGGGTTTCCTAAAAAGGTACATGCAAGGCACAAGAGCAAATTAGAGATCAATTCACCCTCGGAAATACTAAACCTTTTCTTTAAGTCAGCCCAACTCCTGACTGTATCATAGAAGTTACTTCCTACACTAAGCAGTGATTGAAGAATTGAGAAGTAAGTAGTAATAACCTCAACATAAGAGCTATAGTTCAGGAATCCAGACCTCGAGTTGGAGTCCTTGAATGGTAATAGCCTAGGAGTACAGGCAAAATAGAAATTTACTGATGTTACAAAGACTGAAACTGCGATGTGAAAGCTGCATGTAAATGACCTTAATGACTACTAAAGGCAAAAAAATCTTCTCTGGAAGAAAAAATGACACCATTAAGAAACCCAGATTATTTCTATAATTTTTGTATGTAATTTCAATCATTCAGTCACTACCAGATACACAAAAGACATGAACAAATGACTGAAAATCAAAGTAAAATAAGAGATGAGAAAATGGCATTGAATTAAAAGAACCGTGATTAAAATGTTCAAGAAATGGAGACAAGTAGAGTATTTTCACAAGGTAACTGAAACTTTTTAAAAAGAATCCAATGAAAATTCTAGAGCTGAAGAATACTGTAGATCAAACTAAGAATTCACTTAAAACATAAAGGTTTAACAGTAGATTAGACATAGCTACTGAAAAAAAGTAATAATCAAGAAGACAGTTCAGTTTAAAAAATACAGACTTAAATCAGAAAGTAAAAGCTAAAAAATAAAATAAAGTATAAGACACATTTAAGACATGGCAAAAACATTCTGCAAATGCATATCTGAAGTTTCAAAAAAAAACAGTAGCAAATTTAAAATATTAAAGGACATAAATTTTTCAAAACACAAAAAGCTTCAGGACACATATTCAAGAAATTCTACAAAATCCAGGCAGAATAAATACAAGAAAAAAACACTTCTAGATCTAGTATAGTAAAAATGTAGCTAACCAAGATAAATAGAAAAAAAAAATCTTAAAGGAAGCTAAAGTAAACAGTGTCACATTAGCAAAAACCATAAGAAAGACAGTTAATGCCACATCAGAAACATCCGAAGCTAGAAACAATAAAAGTATCGCTAAACTGTTAAAAGATAATGACTTCAGCTTGGCAATTTCTCAAGGAACACAAAGCAGAACTACTATTCGACCCAGCAATCCCATTATTGGATATATACCCAAAGGAATATAAATCATTTTACCATAAAGACACATGCATGTGTATGTTCATCACAGCACTATTCACAATAGAAAACACATGGAATCAATATACATGCCCATCAACAGTAGACTGGATAAAGAAAATATAGTACATATACACTAGGAATACCACACAGCCATAAAAAAGAATGAGATCATGTCTTTGCTGTAACATGGATGGAGCTGGAGGCCATTATCCTAAGCAAATTAATGCAGAAATAGAAAACCAAAGACTGCATGTTCTCACTTATAAAGGGAAACTGAACACTGAATACATATGAACACAAAAATGGGAGCAACAGACACCAGGGCCTACTTGAGGGTGGAGGGTGAGTACTGAAAAACCTACCTATTGGGTACTACACTTAATACCTGGGTGACAAAATGATCTGCACTCCAAAACCCCGTGGCACACAATTTACCCATATAACAAACCTGTACATGGACCCCTAAACCTAAAATAAAAGTTAAAAAAAAAATGACTCTAGTGTGAAATTCTGCATCTGGTGAAAATATCTTTCTAACATGAATGCGAAAGAGCGATATTTTCAGACAAACAAAAACTAAGAATTCAATATCAGTTAGTCTACATTAAAACAAATATTAATTGGATTGCTTAAGGCCAAAAAAATTTTTTAAATAAAAAGAAAGGAATGGAGAACATTGATAAAATTGCATGAATGTGATCGGATTAAACACAAATCAGAACATCTCAAGGGGTTGAAAATACACACAAACTGAAAGGCATGACAGCAATAGCAGAAAGGCAAGTGGGCGTAAGTGAAGGTAAAATGTTCCAAGAAGCTTGCATTGTCCAGGGAGCAGGAATGATGATAATTTATATGAAGCTTTAATGAGCCCTGGAGACATTATAATCTCTAGAATAATGATTAATCAAATAACCACTGTTATTTTATGTACGTGTGGATGTCAGGGACAACCAGGGTACCTGACACGGCACAGGCATTAGAGACATTACTTTCCCTGTGCCTTATACTTTATTTTGAAAATTTTCAAATACTCAGCAAAGTTGAGATCATTTTTCACTGAATCCCCTTTCAGCCTAAGTTTCTGCTATTAACTTTGAACTGCACTTGCTATATCTACACATGTATCTATCCCTTGATCCATCTATCAAATCGTGTTTTATGCATTTCAAAGTAAATTGCAGATATCAATATGCACCTTCTTAAACACTTCTGCATGCATATCATTAGCTAGATTTCAATGCACTTCACCCTTGAACTATATAGGTTTGAACTGAGTGGGTCCACTTATGAGTGAGTTTTTTTTTTAACTAAATATGTATTGAAAATATAAATAATCTCAGGATGGGAACTTCTATATACAGAGTGCTGACTTTTCCTATATGCAGGTCCTACAGGGTTGACTTAAATATGTATGAATTTTGGTGCATGCAGGGACCCTAAAACCAACCTCCGCAGATACTGAGGAATGACTGGTATTTATTTAGAGTTTTATGTAAAGTTTACATTCAATGAAGTGTGCAAATCATCAAATGTCTATTTGCTGAATTTTGACAACTATCTGCGTCTAGAGAAATGTTAATTTTATCTGAAAGAATATTGAGATACTGAAATTCATTACCAGTGCTATGGTTTATATGTAGTCACAGGGAATTGCATAGAGGTATAAAGAAAAACCACCAGGGAAAGCTAGAATCTATATGTGAGGAAATATAGCTAAAATTCAATAATTTAATTAGCCAGTAGTACTTATATTTTTTCATCTGTTTTCCTTTTAGAACAATAAGTGTAATGGGTTCTATTGTAACTAGAATTCCATATGGAAGAGATACAATTGTTAACTTGATTTATCTATCAATTACTCAATATGTTTACTCTGTACAAGTGTTACTAAAACTCAGGTTAATGAGATCTGCTTTAAGGCCCTAAAGAAAGCCAACAATTTGAGATAAATTTAATTATATAAACCATAATTGCGATGTTGGCACAATAAAAACATTGTCTGCAATAGGCAATATATAGCTTATTCTAAAATATTATCAACAACTCTCAGAATACTAACATTGTTAAATAACTCAGTTAATTGAATTACACAATACAGGTTTGTTCTTTGAGCACTCTACTTAATTTTGAAAGTATGCCTAATTAAAATAGCCCCACAAAATACTCAATATGTTTTCTGTTCAATAAGCACTTTAAAAGTTATTTATGTAACTTAAATGCACCCACTGCTAATTCAACAGCTGTCAGCAATAGGCACTACATCATTTTTCACACATGCCAGTGAATAGAGAGCAAAGCATGAGTCTCTTTTATAAAAAAGTAAAAATTACTTTGGTCTCTATATGTTGTCAAATCTTAGAGGAACAAAGACCTCATTTTACTTCTTAAAAGTGATTTTTTCAGCTTTGGTTAGAATAGAAGCAGTTTGTTATAAATGGTGTAATTTATTCTAAGTTCTGTCTCTCAGAAAAAGATATTTTTCATCAGTAAATATTTAAAAACAAAAACAAACCAACTAATAAACAGTTTCCACTTTTCCTCTTGCAGAGGGATGGAGAGGTGTTAGGTTTTGACCTATTTAATCCTATTGTCCTCTCTGCATTGCTTCTAGAAGAAGGGGCTGGACCTGCCTAGTTACAATTGGATAAGGGTGATCCAGAGACGGAATGCAATTCACATGTGCATGACTACACTAAACGCTGGGGATTCTGCTTCTTGTTTCTTTTTATGCATATTTTAATCTTCACTGTCCAGTCTCAAGATTTATAAAAGCATAGTTTCAAATTTTGTGGTAACTACATCAATACTGCAGTTATATTGTAACCCTATGATAGAAAGTGCTAACAACTCAATTAGCTGCCACGAGAGGTATTTTTGGGAATGCTAGGCCATTTTCTATTCTGTGTTTACGTATATAAGTAATGTTTAATATTGTAGTAAGAAGAGCAATATCTCAGGATAAATGATAGGGCAATTTTCAACAAAGATAGCTTTTTCCTCCCAAAACTGAGATTACACAACTCTCCCCTAGCTCCCTGCTTAAAATGTATAAACACATAAAAATTGAAGGAATAACAAGCCCATAAGGTTTGTGGAAATGAGATTAAAGCTTAGTTTTTCATATTAGCTCTGAAAACGCAAAATGGCTCACCTCAGGATCTTCAGGCTAATCACCAAAGTCAGAGTCATTAATCACAGATGAGATTTGTAGAGAAGTTCTCTGTGTTTTCTCATGAAATCATTTTAAATTCCATCCTGGGAGAATTAAGAGTCTGTCTTTCAGCATCCCTGAGCATGAGATCATCTAGAAATGATGAGAAAAGATAAAGAAAAGCCAAGAATTGAAGACATAAGGAAGAAATGTGAGAACTCTTCTAAAAGAGGAAATGATGTAAACGTCTGTGATAAAACGTCTCTCACTCTGAAGCAGGAATCAGTTTTCCCGAGTAACTAGCTACCGTGTCTAGTTTATTTCCAAGACTGCAATTTATTGTCCTGATTTTTGGTTCCCTTATTTTTTTCTGCATATTCTCTTCACAATTTAGAGTAGTTATTTTTGTCATTTCCCTTTCTAACAGTTGGTCAGCCAAAAAAAAAAACCAAGCTCTCCTCCCCTCCCACCCCACCGCGGCTGACATTGTTTCCCCAGCTGTGGGAATGCCCAAGTCCTCTGGGGCCTCCTTAGCCTTCACCAGCTTTTGGTGCCCACATCTGGGTGCTTCTGTCATTTGCCTGGTCACATCCACTCCACATGACATGGTCACCACTCTTGGTGACCACAGTTCCTATGTGAAAAGTGGGGAAGGAGCCCTGAGCTGCTGGTCCTTTAACCTCATTATTCCAATATTGCTCCTCCTCAGCCCTCCCAGCTGGCCTCCACTCACAATGTCAGGATCATTAATGAAGCTGTTCTTGAAACACTGGCATCAAGCCACTCCACTCTCTGATGCCACCTACTTTCATCCGAGACGTTTACTTTTCTTCTCTAGTGTTCAGGATTCTCTGACCATAATGACATCACCCCCCAAAGTGACCTTTATACTCTTCTCACTTTATACTCTTCCATGAGCTTACTTCTTAATTCTCCCAAGTAAGATTCTCAGCACCTCTTAAAACCCTGATGAAGGTATAACACTGGCCCAGTAAATTTTGCATCTCGAGAGAAATGTTCGAGGCTAGTGGATCACCAGAGTTCAGGAGTGTGAGACCAGCCTAATCAACATGGAGAAACCCCATCTATACCAAAAATACAAAATTAGGTGGGTGTGGTGGCACCTGCCTGTAATCCCAGCGACTCGGTGGGATGAGGCAGGAGAATCACTTGAACCTGGGAGGCAGAGGTTGCGGTGAGCCGAGATTGCCTCATTGCACTCCAGCCTGGGCAACAAGAGGGAAATTCCACCTCAAAAAAAAAAAAAGAGAAATGTTTGAACCTACAGTAGAGAAGAGCAGGCCTTTGCAACTTGTTTGCAGAGCAAAAGGATGCCAGCAGGTCAGTGTGACAGATGGAGCTCCAAGCGACTAAAATGCCAAGTGTAGATGGGCCCAGCTCATGGCCATCAGGCAATGCCCCAACACAGAGACGTTGAAAATAAAGCACACAGAAGACCCCACATTCTCTGGGTCGCTTTAGTATAGTGACTTAGTTGTAAACAAGGAAGGCATCAATTTAAGAGAGAGAAAGAGAACTCCTGCAAAGCCCTCCAAAGAAAAGAAATGTCTTGAAAAAGAAAACCTATATCATAGCAGGATTTAACTACATGGAATCCTCCCTTAGAATCCATGGCAGATAACAAGTTGGATAGCATCTCCTGTGTTCTAACATAAAAATTAATGTTATTTCAACTAAAAAGTAACTGGTTATTTCAAATAACTGTTTTCAAAAGTTTTACAAACACTGTCTCTATGAAACATCTAGTTAAGCTTTCTTAAACTACCTTTCTCTGGAAACTATCTTCTCAAGAAGATAAACACACAAAACTCCCGATATTATTTTTACAACACTCTTAAGCACTAAACTTTCATTTCCAAGGAAAAATTGTTTGACTTTTAAGTATCACTCATGTTTACCCTTCTTTCTAATATCCTACAGAAAAAAATTACAGCATTGACATCAGTAGATCCTAGTTGTAAAGTTTTGACGGAAATGCCATGCTGTGAAGCTCTTAAGTGTTACAAATACTTTTCAGCTTCAACAAAATTCTCTCAGTTCAAACAAGCACCCTTAGATACCAGAGTTTACCTTGTACTATTCAGCAAAACCACAAGTAACATACTCTTGATGTCATTGATAGGTATTTTCTTATTTCCACAAAGAAACAGATTCTAGTTGATCACTTTAAATGTAAGGAAGAAAGGGAGGAGTTCTCCAAGATGTATTGCTTTGTGTCCAGGTCTCTGTTAACTCACTTTTAAATTCAGACTTAGGAAAATTAAATGCGCAGATGTGAGAGGAATCTGCAAAGGTACATTTATACATTTGCTTAATCTTAAATTAAGATGGCATCCTATTTAAGTTGAAAACCCATTCAAATAAAAAACAGAACAATAATTTTTGTGGGTGAAGATCCAAAATACTATGTTTAATGTATTCAGGAATAAATTGTATCAGTCTCAGTACATTAAGATTATAAGAATTATACACAGATTTAATGTGAGATACAGTAAATTATCCTAGCAGGAAGAGTCAGCAGTGGTTATTAATAGTAGCATAATACTTTTCAGTTTATTTCCCACAAAATCATATTTATACTAAAAATTACACTTGTTTGAAGGGTTCATTGAGCTATAAAGAACCTTCAAAATGGTTTAATGAATAGTTTTCAGTTGGGGTAATGTGGTGAGGATTTTTCATTCAAACCTCATGGCATTTAAAGATTATTACACAAGACTAGTAAATAGAGAAGGTGAGATGAACTTCAATTGATTGTGTGAGATGGGACATGCTTTTAAAGCTACATACAGAATCCAAAAGTTTTTATGGAATCAAAAATTTTGTTATTTACAATTTAGTGGAGGAAATGAAGGCCCCCACTTAACGAGGCATATTTGTGATGCCAAATGTTCCCGTGGAAGACTTAAGCAGTTATTTTGTTTTCTTTTAAGCCAAGATAGTCATTCAAGAATGAAAAGCTGGAAGTCCCAGAAGACTTAAAGACTAGGAAAGCTGGTCTTTGTGATTAGAAGATACAGAGAAGTAAGGCTGATGATGGAGTCCAACTAGTCTGATTTGAAGACTAATCTTAGAAGAGTAATTTCCAAAGATAAAACACCTACAAAATGTGTAAATTCTGTCTAATGGACTCCTAAAATCCACTCTCCTCTTTAGAGCATAGAGCTAGACTACAATTCCAAGACTATGCAACTAGGTGTTGTCATGTGACTGAGTCCTCTCAATGAAATGATACCATGAGTGAGCATATCCATGTCCAACCCTTGAGGGAAATCGCCCATGCTAGGTTCTCCAACCTATTCTCCTGCCAGCTGACTGGCATGGTGACACTATGCACCCTTGGAAGCCACATATTTAAAATGGAAAGCAGCTGGAACAGCCCTGGATAATTGAATAAGAAATCAGATTCTACTGTGCTAACCTTTGTATTTGGGGGTGCCTCATTGTAGCAATAGCATAGAATACCGTAACTAATAAAAGTAGGCAGGAAAACTCCACTTCAGAAACAAACTATAACAAGTCACTTTTGGCTTGGGTTAAAATTATCCCCTTATGGAGAAAGGAAGTGATATTTTAGCTCCTGAGAGTGAGCTGAGCGTGGTGGCGCATGCCTGTAATCCCAATAATTTTGGAGGCCAAGGCAGGAGGATCACCTGAGATCAGGAGTTTGAGACCAGCCTGAGCAACATAGTAACACCTCGTGTTTACAAAAGAGTAATAATAAAAATAAATTAGTCAGGTGTGGTGGCATGTACCTGTAGTCCAAGCAATTCAGGAAGTTGTGGTGGGGGGTTCGCTTGAGCCAAGGAGATTGGCTGCAATGAGCTGTGATCATGTCACTTCACTCCAGCCTGGGTGATATGGTTAGAAACTGTCTCAAGACAAATGGCTAATATCCAGAATCTACAAAGAACTTAAACAAATTAACAAGAAAAAAAGTATATGTACAACTAACAAGGTATGTGAAGAACGAGTTGCCATTTGCAATTACTACAAAGAGAATAAAATACCTAGGAATACAACTAACAAAGGATGTAAAGGACCTCTTCAAGCAGAACTACAAACCACTGCTCAAGGAAATAAGAGAGGACACAAACAGATGGGAAAACATTCCATGCTCATGGTTAGGAAGAATCAATACCGTGAAAATGGCCATAATGCCCAAAGTAATTTAAAGATTCAATGCTATCCCTATCAGGCTACCATTGACCTTCTTCACAGAAGATGCAGGGAGGGGAACATCACACACTGGGGCCTGTTGGAGGGTGGGAGGACTAGGGGAGGGATAGCAGAGGGTGGGAGGATTGGGGAGAGATAACATTAGGAGAAATGTCCAATGTAGATGAAGGGGGTGGGGGATGGATGCAGCAAACCACCATGGCATCTGTATATCTATGTAACAATCCTGCAAGATCTGCACACGTACCCCAGAACTTAAAGCATAATAAAAAAAAATTATGTGTACGTGTTTCTCAAGTGGTTACTCAAAGTCAAGATGCTATCTTCCTAATGAGTCTCATCTAGGTCACTCATGGCCCCATCAAATGTCCCCCTAAACAACAGTCTGAGTTAATCTTCCAAAATGGTTTTCCATTAATATAGTAATATTAAAACAAATCCTGAAAGTACCCAATAGGAACTGCAAAGCCTTATCCAGGTCTCCATCTTTTTCTGATGTTTCTCCCCGCCCCACCCCCACTCTCTGTGCCATCTCACTGATGCCGTTTAGCTTGGTGAACTGGTCAAACTTCTTCCTGTTCTAAGACCTCCTTGGATAGCTTTTCCTCCTTTCTGCTTTGGCTAGCCAACTTTCACTGGCTCCCACTCTCACCTGAGATGTCAGTTTCTCTGCAGCCTTTTCCTCATCTCCCGGACTAGCTGATGTCACCCAGACCTCCTCAATGGATTCCTAGATTAGTAACAGGCTATGTATTTGTGCAATTATTTAACATCAACTTTTCCCTCTTGGGCTTGAAGCTCTGTGAAGGGAATAACTTTTTCTTGTAATTCTCCTCAGGCCAAAGGCTAATGACAGGCCCAAGAAGGAGTCCCCCAAAAATCCTTTTTATAAAACAGTCTGAAGCAGAATCTGTGACCTCATGAAGATCACCCCTTCCTTTGCTCTCTGGGAAACCACAGGTGTAAACTACCTTCAGGAAGGGCAGAGGCCGGGGTTGCAGAAACTTTGTCCCATTGGCCATTCTCCAGCCCCACGTTGTGCACTTTCAACACAGCCAGTGCCAGGAACAGATCCTCATTTTTCCTCTCTGGGCTACTCTGCACTTTACAGTGGCTTCATAACTGTGCAGGCTCCAGGACAAAGGGTGGGGTGTTGCCAAGCTTATACTCTCCCTGCTGGTCTAAGGAATCGGATACCTTGCTATTGGGGTGGGACATTTTGTTTTATTCTTTTTTATACCATCTCAATTTTCCCTTGCTTTTTTCCCTTGTTTTAAACTCATTGTATATGTGAGAAGTGTGACAACAAAAAATGAAGTAAAAAAATCTTTTCTGGAATTCTAATATTAAATATCTTACCCTCTGAGGCACGTGGAAAGAGTCCTGGGACAGATTCAGAACATGAGAGAAAACAGCATTCTAAACTGAAAAACTCTTCCTCAGACTGGCTGGGGAGAGGGAGGAGTGAAATAGAAGATATGAGAAGAGAATGGTCCCTGGGGACCTAGGACCAGGAATTTAGTCAGAAAAGGACAACTCAGAGAAAACATCATACTCAACAAGGGAAGACCCTGTCTCTCCCCAGCCTCAGGGGTAAGTGCCCACTCCTGAGCCCAGGGTCTACACTAGTCATATTTTCATGGGATCTGGAGAGTTTCTTGTCAACAGAGGCCAGTATGATGGCAGTGTGTGGACCTTCAGGAGTAGAACCTGAAACTTTGCTCAGATTCTACCCTGGGATTGGGCAATGACCCAGGATACTGGTGAGCTCCCTGAGAAAGATGGCTCAGAACACAATTGGCTGCATGGTGGAGGTGCCTCATAGAGAGCCTCTACTAGAGCAGGGCAGAGGGAAAATGTGGGCTTAGAACCGCCACAGGGAGTCCCCACTGGGGCACTGCCTAGTGGATCTGTGAGAAGAGGGTCACCATCCTCCAGACCCCAGCAGCTTGCACCCCGCACCTAGAAAAGCCACAGGCATTCAATGCCAGTTCATGAGAGCAGCCACTGGACCCTGCAAAGCCACAAGAATGAAGATGCCCAAGGCCTCGAGAGCCCATCCTTTGCAGCAGTGTGCACTGGATGTGAGACATAGAGTCAAAGGAGATCAAATTGGAGATTTAAAAACTATTGACTGCCCTGTTGTGTTGAAGACTTGCATGGAGCCTCTAGCCCCTTTCTTTTGGCCAATTTATCCCTTTTGGAGCAGGAGTATTTACCCAATATCTATACTTTCATTGTTTCTTGGAAGTAACTAACTTATATTTTTATTTTGTAAGCTCAAAGGTGAAAGGGACTAGCCTTGGCTCAGAAAAGACTTTGGACTTTGGATTTTGAGTTAATGCTGGAATGAGTTAAGATTTTGAGCACTGTTGGGAAGGGAGGATTGTACTCTGCATTATGAGAAGAACATGAGATTTGAAGGGGTCAGTGGTGAAATAGTATGCTTTGGATCTACGTCCTCACCCAAATCTCATGTTGAATTGTAATCCCCATTGTTGGAGCTGGGGCCTAGTGGGAGGTGATGGGATCATGGAGGTTGAGTTCTCATGAATGGTTTCGCAATCTCACTTGGTACTGTATAGGGATAAGAGTTCTCACAAGATCTGGTTGTTTAAAAGTGTGGAGCACCCTCCTCTATCTCTCTTCCAACTCCTCCAGCCATGTAAGATGCCTACTCCCTCTTTGCCTTCTACAATGAGTAAAATCTCCCTGCACCCTCCCCAGTAGCAGATGCTGCCATGGTTCCTGTATAGCCTGAGAAATTGTGAGTCAATCCAACCTTTTTTTAAATAAATTACCCAGTCTCTGGTAAGTCTTTATAGCAATGCAAGAATGGATTAATACAAGCTGCCCCAGGTAAATCTGGAAGCAAACCAGGATTCCCTATGTGCCTGTGAACATTTTCACCTGGACTGTAGGGAGCCAGATTGCAGATCTGTAACAGAGGGCTGCTTTTTTAAAAAATTCATTTATTTTACTTTAGGTGTATATCATATCCGGCATATCTCCCCAGGTTATAGAGGGCTCCTTTTTTAAGAATCCAGCTCTTACTTCCAACCTGTGCTTCACAGATTCTCATAGCTTATTTGGGCAAAGATTAATGTTCATTTTCTTCTACATCCATGAAACTATTTGAATTTCTATACCATTAGCATCAAAATTGTATAAGCCACTGAACAGGTAAATTGAAAAGAGAAAGAGAATTTCCCTAAAAATTGATGAAATAGTAATTGTGTTGGAGAACATATGAATTTTCAAGATGATTCTTAAAAAATTTCTTCTCTGAGTATCAGGATATATAAGTTTATATCGCTTTGAGTTCTGAGCTAACTCAAGTGAAAAATATATTGAAAATATATGGGATGACGCACCCTTCTATTGCGATGAAAGGTGTGTGCCTCTTCCTATAGGAAAGCAACTGTCTCCAGTGTATGCTAGAGTTCATACTCTAAAAACCATGCACTATTCCTTTTGTGTCTTTAATACCTACCAGTATCCTCATTTATCCTCTGATATTCACAACCAAACTGCAGAAAATAACTGTCTGCACCATCAGCTTCTATTTCTGTGGTTTCTCCTCCGTCTTTAATTCATGACAGTCTGGCTTCTGCCCATTCTCCCAGAATCCTTCTAATCGAGGCCACTTATGACCATGTGTCATTACATCCAGCGGACTGTTTCCCTTTGGCAACCTTACCTCCTTCCTGGATCCTGTGACACTGCACTTTTCTGGTTTCCCATCTGCCTTCTCTGTCTCTTCATCAGTCCCCTTTGAATCTCTTCCTCCATGAACGTTGTATTCCTCTGTGTTTCAGTAATGGCCTTTTTTCTTCTGAACCTACATGTTCTCCTGTCTAAATTTAGTCAACTCTTCAAGATCAATTGATGAGGTCATGAGTACAAAGATTTTTTCAATATTCAATTCTCATGTAGACCAAAAGCCTGAGTTCCAAACACATACTGTTCCTTCTGTCTTACCCATCTTCATACTCAAGTGTTTAGCACTCACCTCATTATTTCCCTTTGTCATTGCTACCTCCTTTCCCCGTCCCCACTAAGAATCTCAATTCTCTTCCCATCTTTCACCAACAACTTTCCATTTGCCCAACGCAGAGGCTTAGATACATCCTTTTATCATTGGGCTCTCAGGTTCTGTCACATTGTACAACGTCTTCATGAGACCTCCATGTAGATGTGATGACAATGGCACTTTTGGGCCACCCAGTGCACAGCCTGCACAGCTATGTGGGGTGCACTTATCTTCTTCTCCTTCATCACCAACATTTAAACAGTCACCAAAGCTTTGCTTCTGCAATATCTCTTGCATATATTCCTTTTATTTTTTTCTTTTCTTTCTTTCTTCTTTTTTTCAGGCAGCGTTTCTCTCTTGTCACCCAGACTGGAGTGCAGTGACACGATCTCAGCTCACTGCAACTTCCGCCTCCTGGGTTCAAGTGATTCTTCTGTCTCAGCCTCCCAAGTAGCTGGGATTACAGGCACCCACCACCATGCCCAGCTAATTTTTGTATTTTTAGTAGAGACGGGGTTTCACCATATTGGCCAGACTGGTCTCCAACTGACCTCAGGTGATCCACCTGCCTCGGCCTCCCAAAGTGTTGGGATTATAGGAGTGAGCCACCGCGCCTGGCCCCATTTTTTCTATTCAATTTCTAGTATTATCTTGATCATTTTATTTCCTGGACTGTGGATCCAGCTCTCTAACTTGTCTCTTGCCTCCTGTGTTACCCCTCCAGTCTTTGTAGTCAGAGTGACATTTAGAAACACGATTATGTTTTTTAAACTCTTGAGTTCCCCACCACCACCTTGTAGATGAACAAACCTCCTGGCTCTCAAGGCCTGAAGATTTGGCCCCTCCTTCCTCATTCTCAATACTCTTCCTCTAAGGAGTATTGCTGACAGCCTTCATTTGTCCCAAGGGCACCAAGGGTGTCTCTTGCCTGCAGGCCTTTGCCACGTCCTCTGCCCAGCACAATCTTCCCCTGCCCGCATCCTTCACCCATTGTCAGGTCAGCTAAAATATCCCTTTATTAGGGACTTCTTCTCTGACCTCCTGACCAGGCAGACCGGCCCTGATTGCATTCCTTCATGCCCTGGTCTTCCCCCATTGTAACATGATTGGGCTTTATGGTGACTACACATTCCATTGTGTCCCAGGAAATGGGGAAGTCTTGTTTACTAGAATGTCCTCTATATCAAAACAATATTTGGCACATGGTAGGTACCTAGCAAACTGCTGCTGTTGATTAAATATGTTCTGTCAGTTCCTAGACTCTCGAACATGTGTGCCTGAAAAAGCACAAAAGCTTAAAACTCTGTATCTTGTGGAATACTATAATTTCTGAGTCATAAGTTATATATTTAAATTGTCTCTTCGCATCTTGATTCTGAGAAGAATGAGTTTCTAAAAGATAAATAAAAACCAAACGCCTCAAGTTTTATAAAAGTTATATTTAACAACCTTTGAATGCAATTCTACACTAAAAATAAAGTTTTTGCTCAAGCAAAGAATTATGTGACAACTTTTCTGAGGAAGATAAAGTGGTTCCTTTTTTTTTTAACTTAGAATTCCTTCTCATTGATGTCCTTGAGATATAATTTCCATGTAGGGAAAGGAGGAACTGGATTAACAAGAAAAAACACTTGTCATTTACTAATTTCTTGAATTTTAGCATAAATTTACCATAGAATATTTAATAGTCCAAAGACCTCACATTGTGAAGAAACATGTGGTATATTATCCTGTAGTTGTATTGTTTGGTTCTATTACGTTTTTCCATCCCAGGGGAGTAGTTTGTAATTTCCTATCATTTATGTTTCTCACTTCCCTTTAAAAATTGTGCCCAGAATCTATAAATGACCAAATATAAAACTGTATACTTGCTGACTACAAGTTCCAAGAGGGAAATATATCCCTACTTTAAAATATAATGCAACACCTCTTGAATGCAAATGCATTACTAGAAACTCTTGGATATTTATTTGACATGTAAATGTTTGAATTGAAACCTACAAATTGTTCTCTGAAATGACAAAATAACTGAAAATGTTTGAATGTTTTATTTTGGTTTCTGTCATATTTTTATCTTCTGCATTTTGATGAGAATTTTGTAAGGATTCCTAGGCCATAGAAAGCTTTTAGCTCAGAATCTTTGGGTTACAGATTCCTCAGGGAAGACAACAGGTTTTTCGAAAGTAGTTCCCAACTGTGTGGTGAGAGACCAGACAATTGCAAGAGGCATCACTGAGCCTGGACTCCCTCTTTCAGAAATGGTTGATCAATTCCAATAGGGAAGACAACTAGACGGAACAACTAGAAAGGGTAAGAAACCCTGAAAACCACTATATTATGCTTCTAATCCTAGCACTTTAGGAGGCCAATGTTGGCAAATTGCTTGAGGTCAGGAGTTCAAGACCAGCCCGACCAACATAGTGAATCCTGGTCTCTACTAAAAATACAGAAAATTAGCATGCCTGTAGTCCTAGCTACTCAGGAAGCTGAGGCAGGAGAGGAGGTTGAAGTAAGCCAAGATCATGACACTGCACTCCAGCCTGGGTGACAGAATAAGACTCCATCCTGGAAGAAAAAAAAAGATATAATACAACCCATATGTATGTATAAAATTCTAAAATTTCTAGGATAAGTAAAATTTTTTTGAACAAGTAAAAAGAAACAAATAGAATTAATTTTAATATTATTTATACTTAGCATTATATATCCAAAATATTCTCATTTCCACAGATAATAATTTAAAAATTATAATGAAAATATTTTTTCTGGTGGAGTCTTCTAATTCAATGTATATTTTACATTTCAATTTTTACTCACCTCATTTGAAATGCTTGAGAGCCATATATGGATAATGGATGTTGTGTTGGGGAGAGCAGATCTAGACATCTGAGGAAAGGGATGATGGTTGGGGCTGGAACAATCAGAAAAGACTTTTGGGAGAAAGAAAGTATTTTAACCCTAGAGTTGATTTAGATGGTAAGAGGGGTGGGCAGTACATTTTTGGGGAACTGGCTTAATATATTACAGTACCTGAAGAAGTAATCTCAGCTCAGCATGGATGGTGGGTACAGAGTCTGTGGAGGTAGCTCGAAAGAAGATGGGGAGGAGGAAGTAAAGCTGCATTAAATAAGCAAGGCTCTGAAGGACAAATACCGTATCATCTCACTTACATGTGGAGTTTTTAAAAGTTGAACTCATGGAAGTAGAGAACAGAATATTGGTCTATTAGTCCATTTTCATGCTGCTGATATAGACATACCAGAGACTCTGAAATTTACAAAAGAAATAGTTTATTGGATTTATAGTTCCACGTGGCTGGAAGGCCTCACAATCATGGCAGAAGGACAAGAGGAGCAAGTCACATCTTATGTGGATGGCAAAGAGAGAGCTTGTGTAGGAAAACTCCCCTTTTAAAAACCATCAGATCTCATGAGACTTATTCACTATCATGAAAGCAGCACAGGAAAGACCTGTTCCCTTGAATTAATTACCTCCCAGGTCTCTCCCATAATACATGAGAATTCAAGATGAGATTTGGGTGGGGACATAGCCATACTATATCAGGTAGCTACCAGGGAATGGGGAAAGGGGAGATGTTGGTTAAAGTACACAAGGTTTCAGGCACATAGGTCATATGATTTGGCTGTGTCCTCACCCAAATCTCATCTTGAATTGTAGCTCCCATAATTCCCATGTGTTGTGGGAGGGATCTGGTGGAAGGTAACTGAATTATTGGGGTGAGTCTTTCCCATGCTGTTCTCATGAGAGTGAATAAGTCTCATGAGTGCTTCATAAACATGAGGTCCCCTGCATAAGCTCTCTTGCCTGCTGCCATGTAAGATGTGACTTTGCTCCTCATTTGTCTTCCACCATGATTGTGAGGCCTCCCCAGAATGTGAAACTATGATTCAATTAAACTTCTTTCCTTTAGAAATTACTCAGTCTCAGGTATGTCTTTATTCACAGTGTGAAAACAGACTAATACAGTAAATTTGTATCAGGTAGTGGGGCACTGCTCTAAAGATACCCAAAACTGTGGAAGTGACTTTAACTGGGTAACAGGCAGAAGTTGGAACAGTGTGGTGAGCTCAGAAGAAGACAGGAAAATATGAGAAAGTTTGGAACTTCCTAGATTCTTAGAAGGCTCAGAGAAGGAAAATGTGGGAACATTTGGAACTTCCTAGAGATTTATTGAGTGGCTTTGACCAAAATGCTGATAGTGATATGGACAATAAAGTCCAGGCTGAGGTGGTCTCAGATGAAGATGAGGAACTAGTTGAGAATGGGAACAAAGTTGACTCTTGTTATGTTTTAGCAAAGAGATTGGCAGCATTTAGCCCCTGTCCTAAAGATCTGTGGAACTTTGAACTTGAAAGAGATGATTTAGGATATCTGGGAGAAGAAATTTCTAAGTGACAAAACATTCAAGATAAAGTAGAGTGTAAAAACTTGGACATTTGCAGCCTGACTTAAACTAACTTTTGAAAAATTATGCCTGAAACACCAGAGAGATCTAATTTAACTGATTCCGTTTTGCTTCTAACCTCCACCCTGTCCTTGTTCATTCTGAGTATAGGCTGAACTAACTTTGGGAGAAACTTATAGTTTAAAACAAAGATGATAACAGCTCTTTCCCAAGCAGACCTCCTTCTTGCCTGGAAACTAGATTCTTTTGTAGGACTAACATTAGTCACAAGATTAGAAATTATGATTTAGAAGTCATGCAACTGGAAGCTACAAGAGTCTAACCTTCTCTAAACTGCTGCTAAGATTAGTGCTTGAGATATTTTGCAGACCTTGTACTTGATGGATCAGCTGGCACCAAAAAGACAGATAACCTAACTCATCTGATCTTGTGGCCCTCACTCAAGAACTGGGTCAGTGCAAGAAGACAACTTTAACTTCCTATTATTTCATCCCTGATCAATCAGCATTCCTGGCTCACTGACTTTCCCTCACCTACCAAGTTGTCCTTAAAAACTCCTCCCTGAATGCTCAGAGAGATTGATTTGAGTAATAATAAAACTCTGGTCTCCCACATACCCAGCTCTGCATTAATTACCCTTTGTCTATTACAATTCCCCTATCTTGATTAATCAGTTCTGTCTGAGCAGCAGGCAAGGTGAACACCTTGGCCTATTATATATGAGAATTCAGTAGAAAAGTAAAACACATTTTCTGGGAAGAAATTCAAGCCTGCTACAGAAATTTGAATAAGTAACAAGGAGCTGAATGTTAATCACCAAGACAGTGGAAAAAAATGTCTCCAGGGCATGTCAGAGACCCTTGCCTTAGCCCCTCCCATCACAGGCCTGAAGGCCAAGGAAGGAAAAATGGTTTTCTGGGCTGAGTCCAGGGCCCGTCTGCTGTGTGCAGCCTAGGGACTTGGTTCCCTGTGTTCCAGTCATTTCAGTCCTGTCTAAAAGTGGTCAATGTACAGTGTGGGCCATGACTTTGGAGGGTGCAAGCTCCAAGCCTTAGCAGCTTCCTCATGGTGTTGAGTCTGAGGATGTGCAGAAATCAAGAATTGTTTGGGAACCTCTCCTTAGCTTTCAGAGGATGTATGGAATTTCTTGGATGTCCAGGAAGAAGCCTGCACAGGAATGGAGCCCTCATGGAGAATCTCTGCCAGGGCAGTGCAGAAGGGAAATGTGGGGTTGGAGCCCCCACACAGAGTCCCCATTGGGGCACTGCCTAGTGGGGCTGTGAGAAGAGGGCCATGGTCCTCCAGACCCCAGAATGGTAGATCTATTGATAGCTTATACTATTAGTCTGGGAAAACCACAGACACTCAATGTCAGCCTGTGAAAGCAGCTGGGAGGGGGGATGTACCCTGCAAAGCCACAGGGTGGAGCTGCTGAAGGCCATGGGGGCCCACCTCTTCCATCAGCATGACCTGGATGTGAGACACAGAATCAAAGGAGATCATTTTGCCCTATTGGATTTTGAACTTGCGTGAGGCCTGTAGCCCCTTTGTTTCACCCACTTAGAACAGCTGTTTTTACCCAATGCCTGTACCCCCAAGGTATCTAGGAAGTAGTTAACTTGCTTTTGATTTTACAGGCCCATAGAAGGAACTTGCCTTGTCTCAGATGAGACTTTGGACTTGGACTTTTAGGTTAATGATGGAATGAGCTAAGACCTTGGAAGGACTGTTGAGAAGGCATGATTGGTTTTGAAATGTGAGGACATGAGATTTAGGAGGGGTCAAGGGCAGAATAATATGGTTTGGTTATGTCCCCATCCAAATTTCATCTTGATTTGTAGCTTTTAATTTTAGTCATTCTATTATGTTGGTAGTGAAATCTCATTATTAATTTTCATTTCACAAATGAAAAATGACATCAGAAGTCATTTAAAAAATTTTTATTATAAGTTCAGTGATACATGTGCAGGTTTGTTATATAGGTAAATAGCATGTCATGAGGGTTTGGTGTACAGATTATTTCATCACCCAGGTAATAAGCATAGTGTCCAATAGGTAGTTTTGCCTACCTCACCCTTCTCCCGCCCTCCACCCTCAAGTAGGCCTCTGTGTCTGTTGCACCCTTCTTTATGTTTGTATGCACTAAATATTTAGCTTTCATTTACAAATGAGAACATGAGGTATTTGATTTTCTGTATCTGTGTTAGCTTGCTTAGAGTAATGAACTCCAGCTCCACCCATATTATTGCAAAGGAAATGATCTTGCTCAATTTTTCATTTTTATGACTGTGTAGTATTCCATGTATGTATGTACCACATTTTCTTTATCCAGTTTACTATAAATTAATATTCAGGTTGATTCTAAGCCTTTGCTGTTATGAATACTGCTGAAGTGAACATATACTGTTTGGATAGTAATTCTGTTTCAAGTTCTTTGAGAAATTACCAAACTGGTTTCCACAATGGCTGAACTAATTTATATTCCCACCGGGAGTGTTATACGCATTCCCTTTTCTCTGAAACCCTCACCAGTATGTTGTTTTCTGACTTTTTAGTAATGGCCATTCCAGTATAAGATGCTATCTCATTGTGATTTTAATTTGCATTTCTCTAATGATTAGTGATGTTGACTATTTTTTTTTAATACGCTTGTTGATGGCATGTATCTCTTCTTTTGAAAAGTGTCTGTTCATATCTTTTGCCTACTTTTTAATGGGTTTGTCTTGTTTTTGCTTGTTTAAGTTATTTATAGATTCTGGATATTAGACCTTTGTCAGATGTATAGTATGCAGATATTTTCCCCATTCTGTAGGTTGTGTGTTTACTCTGTTGACAGTTTCTTTTGCTGTGCATAAGCTCTTTAGTTTAGTTAGATCCAATATGTCAAGTTTTGTTTTTGTTGTAATTGCTTTCAACTCTTTTACTATGAAATCTTTGCTAGTGCCTATGTCCAGAAGGATATTCCCTAGATTATATTTCAGGGTTTTTACAGTTTTAGGTTTTTACTCCATTTAAGTTTTTACTCCATCTTTTGTTGATTTTTGGGCATGATGTAAGGAAAAGGTTCAGTTTCAATCTTCTGCATATGGCTAACCAGTTATCCCAGCATCATTTATTGAATAGGGTGTCTTTTTCCATTGCTTGTTTTTGTCAATTTTGTCAAAAATTAGATGATTGTAGATGTGTGGCATTATTTCTTGTCTCTCTATTCTGTTCCATTGGTCTATGCATATGGTTTAGTATTAGCACCATGCTGTTTTGGTTACTGTAAACTTGTAGTATAGTTTGAGATCAGGTAATGTGATGCCTCGGCTTTGTTTGTTTAGGATCGCCTTGGCAATTTGGGATGTTTTTAAAATTTCCATATGATTAATTTTTTTTTCAATTCTGTGAATAACTTCATTGGAAATTTGTTAGGAATAGCATTGAACCTATAAACTGCTTTGGGAAGTATAACCATTTTAACCATATTGATTATTTCTATCCATGAACATGGAGTATTTTTCCATTTGTTTGTGTCATCTATGGTTTTACTGAACATTGTTTTGAAATTGTCATTGAAGAGCTCTTTCACCTTCCTGGCTAGCTATATTCCTAGGCATTTTGTTCTTTATGTAGCTATTGTGAATGAGATTACATTCTTGTGTTGCTTCTCAATTTGGACATTTATTGTATAGAAAAATGTTACTAATTTTTATACATTGATTTTGTATCCTGAAACAAAACAACATTGCTAAAGTTGTTACCAGATCTAGGAACTTGGAGGCAGAGACTATGGGGTTTTCTAGGGGTAGAATAATATTATCTGCAAACAGAGATAATTTGACTTCCTCTCTTCCTATTTGAATACCTTTTATTTTTTTCTCTTGCCTAATGGCTCTGACTAGGACTTCCAATACTATGTTGAACAAAAGCTATGGACACACTTGTCTTATTCTAGTTCTCATGAGTTATGCTTCCAGGTTTTGCCCATTCAGTAAGACACTGGCTCTGCATTTGTCATAGATGGCTCTAATTATTTTGAGGTATGTTCCTTCAATGCCTAGTTTTTCAGGGTTTTTAACATGAAGAGATGTTGAATTTTATTGAAAGCCTTTTGTCTATCTGCTTAAAGTTACCATGTGCTTTTGTTTTTAGTCCTGTTTTATGATAAAGCACATTTGTTGATTTGTGCATGTTGAACCAATCTTGTATTTCAAGGAAACTGCCTGCTTTATTGTGGTGGATTAACATTTTTATGTATTGCTAGATTTGGTTTGAGAGTATTTTGTTGAGGATTTTTGCATCTATATTCATAAAAAATATTGGCCTGATGTGTGTGTGTATGTGTGTGTGTGTGTGTGTGTGTGTGTGTGTGTGATGTGTGATTTGGAGGTAAGAAGACACTGACTTTCTGAGTTGCTAGAGTTCCTATACTAATTCTTTCTCATCTGTGTGGGTAACTGTTCCTCTCATCTTTGGAGTTCCTGTCCTATGGTGGGATATTTTTTTGCTTTTATCTTCTCTGATGCTCTTGGGAATTATATTGTGTGTAAGGTGGGTTCAGTCAACTGCTTTATTTCTGAAAGATTTTAGGAGGCCAAGGCTCAGCTCAGCACTCCTGGGCTGTGTGCTGTAACACTAGGGAGCTGGTACTGGGCCCCTAGCTTTGTTCTCTGGCCCATTGAGATTAGCAACCTGCTGCACTGGAGGGTCTGAGGTGTTCCTAGTCCACTGGCCATAAGACTCTGGTGGGTGGTGTTGAAAAAGCACTTCTTTGGGGCAGTGGCAGTGGAATGTGCTTGTTCATGTGTGCTGACAGCCGTGGCAGTGCAGTGGGATGCATGCATGTCAGCTGGGGTTCTATACTGGTGGGAGTTGGGCTGTGGTGTCCATGAATGCGATCATATCTGTGATAGTGGCAGCAGCTTGGTATGTTCCAGGTGCTGGCAGATGCCAAGCCAAGCTGCAGGCCTCTGTGCATATGTTCACATCATCCATAGGGACAGCATGGGGTGGGGGGCAGAGATGCAGGCATCTGTGTGTACTTGTGCTGGAAATGGCAGGATGGCCAGGAGCTCATTTATCAGTAGGGGGTTAAGGCAAAAGAGTGTGCCCATGCTAGCAGCAGTGGTATGGTGGTGTGCATGTACACACACATGCCATCAGGTGAAGGGAAGTGAGATCTGCCCACATGTGTACCAGTAAAGTGGGGTTAGTTATGAGCAAATGTGCCAACAAAGTGGCATGGGGAGGCTGTGGTAGGAATACATTGGAGATGAACTGGTCTGCAATAGTGGGGCCACTCTGCTGGAGGTCTCTGACATTCTGTAGTCTGGTGGAGAAGGAGCTATGATAAGGGACATAGGAAGCACTGTAAATGAGCATCCAAGGCTTCAGTACAAGTGGGTATGGTCAAGTTGGGGCCCTGGGAGAGGCCAGAAGCCAAGGGATGCTCAGATTGCACTGGCCCCATCTCGTGGGCATGACTGCTCTCCTTTATTCAGGTCTGACAGTCACTTTAAGGCTAAAGTCTCCTAGAGGAGCATGGTAAGTGTAGGGGGTTGGATGTCCCTGGCCATGCTCCACTGCAGAAGTTCCCACAACCAGACCCTCTAGGCTCTGCACTGGCTAGAGTCCTGCCCCTACCATTTCTCTAAGCAACTCTCTCTTCCAGCTCAAATGTTTGTGGGGGTTGTGTGGTCTCCTGGTGCTAGGATTCCAGAGGTCGGTGGTAAAAGCAGTTACCAGTTCAATTCACCTCTTCCCCAGAAGTTGCTGGGGGAAGTCCTGGTGCTTCATATCCCCCTGTAGGGTTCCCAGTTTCCTCCTCATTTCAGTTTAGCATCTGCATTCACTCTCCATCAACTTCTAATGCTGTTTCTCTGAAGATCTGCTCAGAGTGCGCCAGTCTTCCCGATGTCCCTGTGTCTCAGTGGCAGATGTTCCTCCTGGCTTTGTCTAGTTAGTCATCTTGGCTCCAATCTTAACATCTTTTTATGCACTAGTTTTCCATCCTTATAAATTTAGTGAAGTGTATGTTCAGATCTTTGACCATTTTTAGATTATATTGTTTTCCTGTTGTATTTTTAGTGTTCTTTCTATGTTTTGGATATCACTCATTTATCAGAAATGCATTTTGGAATATTTTATCCCAGTCTGTGGCTTGACTTTTCATTCTCTTACCAATGTCCTTTACAGAACCAACGTTTGTATATTAATAAACTTCAACATATTTTTTGTTTTATGAACTTTGCTTTAGTGTTGTTGTATTTAGCTACTTAAGAAAGTTAAGATCATGTTAATTTTCTCTTATATTTCCTTATACTTTTGCATCTTACTTTAGAGCTATGTTCCATATTGAGAAAATACTTTTGTGAAAGTTGCAAGGTCTTGGTCTAGATTTATTTTTTCTTAAATATATGCGCCTGGCTTTGCAAATTTTAGCATGATTTCCCCTCAATTTCTTTCCTCTTATACTTTAAAAAATTCAGATGATTGTATGTATATGGATCTATTTCTCATCTCTCTTATGTTCTATTGATGTATCTAGTATTTCTTTCCTCTTTTCCTTTTTCTTTTTTCTTTTCTTTCTTTTTTTTTTAGATGGAATCTCGCTCTGTTGCCCAGGCTGGAGAGCAATGGCATGACCTTGGCTCACTGCAACCTCCGTCTCCTGGGTTCAAGCGATTCTCCAGCCTCAACCTTCCAAGTAGCTGAGATTACAGGCCCGTGCCACCATGCCTGGCTAACTTTTGCATTTTTTTTTTTTTTTTAGTAGAGATGAGATTTCTCCATCTTGGCCAGGCTGGTCTTGAACTTCTGACCTCAAGTAATCCACCCGTCTTGACCTCCCAAAGTGCTGTAATTTCAGATGTGAGCCACCACATCCGGCCATAGTATTTCTTATATAGCAGTCTTTCTTTATTATAGTAGCTTTAGAGTAATTCTTGCATGCAATTCCTCCCATATTGTTTTAGCAATGATGTTTTAAAATAGGAAGTTTAGGACAAATTTGTTTTAATTGAGGAAGAAGTATAAACAACTCTGAGATTCCTTAAGTACGTAGTTTCATAATTGTTTACCAGAATGAATTACAGAAAAAAAAAGAGCAAAGCAAAGCAATCAGTTTTAGAGCTGAGAGCAAATTAATGAGGTAAATTTGTTAGTCTGCATTTTTGCAGAAGATTGAAATATAAATAGCTCCAAAAAATTAAAACTAATTTGTAGAATGTAGATTTACTAACATTGATCGAGGGAAGCAACAGTATTTGGTTTTGGCTTGATTCCAGGAAGACACTTCCCTTGGTATTTCCAAGGTAACTTTCTACCTAAATTTTTTTTTTTTTTTTTGAGGCAAGGTTTTGTTCTGTCACCCAGGCTGGAATGAAGTGGCATGATCATAATTCACTGTAGCCCTTGGACTCCTGGGCTGAAGTGTTCCCTCTGTCTCAGACTCCTGAGCAACTGGGACTACAGGTGTGAGCCACCATGCCTGGCTAATTTTTTTTTTTTAATTTTATTATTTTTTGTAAAGAGAGAGTCTCACTATGTTGCCCAGTCTAGTCTTGAACTGCTGGTTTCCAAGTGATCCTTCTGCCTTGGTCTTCCAAAATGCTGAGAGACTATAGATGAGCCATCATACCCAGACTCTATGAATATATATATTTTTCTTGATTCTAATGTAAGAAATTTTGTTTTTGTAATTACAATAATAATCTACAACAAACAGTCTTCTACAACTCTCTGCATACTTCTGTGAGACTTATTTTGGATAGATTAACTATACATCCCATTTAGACTGGGCAATTTTGATTTATACCTAGTATAGGTATATATTTATACCTATTATAGAATCATTAAAGCCAATTTTTTATAGCATCTTTGTATATACAACTATAGATTTTGGAGCATAATCTGGGGTAGAAACATTGGATTTCTGTAATACACATATTCTATTTCACTAAATACTTTAAAATAGTCTTCAAAAGTGCACATCAGTTTTCACTCCCACTAAAATTTTGTTTACATAACTGCCATGCCACAATCTGGTGTCTGACTTAATAAACTTTTAGCACTGAGGGGATATGAAGTGATATCTCTTTTTTAGTGGTCATTATCATATTCTAGATCAGGATATAGCAGTCTACAACTTGTGAGCCAACCCTACTTTTATCAACAAAGTTTTATTGGAACTAAATCAATTCAGTTCCATGCTGTCTACAGCTGCTTCCAAGCTACAATGGTAAAGTCAAATAGTTACAACACGGACAATATGGTCACAAACTTAGGCTATTTACTGTGTTGTCCTTTCAAAAGTTTGCAGACCCCTGTTCCAAAACAAACCACCATTTTGGTTTATGTAGGATAAAAATATATATTCCCGTTTGGTCACCTGTTTGTTCTTTCTTATATCCTCTTTAATTCAATGTAGCTAACTCTATCAGGTTTTACATGTTTGTTAGAGAGATTTTCTTTATGACATTGCAATAAGAAACACTAATAAATAAGGGATATAAGAATTAGGAAGAAGACATACTTTTCTTTCTTTTTTTTAAGAGCTGGATCATTTAATCGACACATATCAGGGGAAAGTTGTATGTGTCTTAGTTACAAATTTGATTTCAAAGAGCAGTACTTCTTTTCCAGGATCGTCACAGAAATCACTTTCCAGCAATGATTTACAAAAGAGGCATAACTTTGAACTCTGACATAAATTTAATCATCATGTGCTGATGGTATATTAATATGTAGAATACATTTAATACACAGAAAATTCAAAATAATCATTGACAAGCTTATGGTCTAAAAGTGAGTACAAAGTGGCTATGTAAAAGTCAAAACATCAAGCCTGTAATCCCAGCACTTTGGGAGGCCGAGGCGGGTGGATCACGAGGTCAAGAGATCGAGACCATCCTGGTCAACATGGTGAAACCCCGTCTCTACTAATACAAAAAATTAGCTGGGCACGGTGGCGCGTGCCTGTAATCCCAGCTACTCAGGAGGCTGAGGCAGGAGAATTGCCTGAACCCAGGAGGCGGAGGTTGCGGTGAGCCGAGATCGCGCCATTGCACTCCAGCCTGGGTATCAAGAGCGAAACTCCGTCTCAAAAAAAAAAAAAAAAAAAAAAAAAGTCAAAACATAAATCCATAACTTTCCAGAAGAAGTAATAGGAAATACAGTAGAATCTAAGATACTATTTGCATTAGCATTAGTATATAACCCACGTGGGATTAATTTAGAAATGGAATTATTTATGAATAAATTATAAAAGTCACAAAAGAATGACTAACTGGAGGAACATAACATTATAAATATGGCTATATTCCCCAAATTAATAAGGTATTTAATACTGTCCATTAATAACCCAGTGATATTTGATGAGTATTGGACAAAATATTTTTAAAATATATGTGAATTTAAGAAGGTCCCCAAATCACTAAGATAATTCTGTAAAAGAAGACAAGAGATATTCCTCCAGTTTTGTAGAAACTAACATTCAAGCCATAGTAATCAAGGCTGAAAACTACTCTGAAAGCAGTGGTTCCCACCCAAAAGCAATTTTATCCTTCATGGGACGTATGGAAGTTTGGAGACATTTTTCACGTCACAATAATGGGGAGGATGTGCTACTGGCATGTAGTTGATGGAGGTCAGGGTGCTGTTTAATATTTTAAAACACAAGCTATCTGTAACAACAGAGAATTATCTAGTCCAAATTGTCAGTTATTCTGAGGTTGAGAAACCTTGCTGTAAAGGAAATGGATCTATATTGTGGACAGATTATGATAGTGAAAAATTTGAGGGAAAACAAAGCTAGATAATTAATCAGACTAAATACAAAAAAATGCTTCCAGATTGATTAAAGATATAAACATAAATGGCTGAAGTATAGCACTGTTATAGAACAACACGGTGAGTACCTTTCAAGTAGTCTTCCTTAATCTGAAGTCAAAGTCCCACAGTAATTATTTGACTACAGAAATATTAGTATTTATATGATTGCTTCTTTGATTAAAATGTATTATAGTAGGTATCTCAATGCCTACCACATGAAGTTTAAATTTTTAGCCTCTTTCCATTTGATGAAATAACAGTAACACTTTCTAATGTCTCAGTTTTCTCTGTCTTTCTTGGCTCTGTGTTGGAGACAGATGCTCTGATCCAGGTGTTATTTTTTTTTTTCTTTTGAGACACAGTTTCGGTCTTGTTGCCCATGCTGGAGTGCAATGCCATGATCTTGGCTCACTGCAACCTCCGCCTTCCGGGTTTAAATGATTCTCTTGCCTCAGTCTCCAGAATAGCTAAGATTACAGGTGCATGCTCCACGTCTGGCTAATATTTTGTATTTTTAGTAGAGACACGGTTTCTCCATGTTAGTCAGGCTAGTCTTGAACTCCTCACCTCAGTTGATCACCAACTTCGGCCTTCCAAAGTGCTGGGATCACAGGCGTGAGCCACCATGCCCAGACCCAGGTGTTTTTTATAATATATACACTGAGCTATCACTGCATTTATAATTCCTTGTTAACTTTCCTTTAAAATCTTTCTTTGCTACTAGATACAGAAGTTCTCCTGCTCCTGGAGTGATGACTGTGCCCCTCACATTTCCCGCCTTGTGCTGAGCACAGTGTCTAAGGTGAAGCAGCCAGACACATGTTTTTGATTAAATGAATTGATCAACCTTTGTTATTGGCATGTAATCTCTTTTCTCACCCACTCGTAGGCTGACAAAGATGAACTACTATAATCAATTCCACAACTGCAAACTCAGACATATTAAATAAAAGTTCATTTCTGCTTCTCAATTCTTGGAGACTATTATGGGCCTCACTAAAAACTGACAGGTGAAAAATTCTGAAACAAATGCAACTTAATAACACAACTTAGAAACCAGTGTTCTTATAATCAAATGGATAACTTAATGTATTACATACCATTAAAATATTACAAAATAGATAAAAATTATGACACAACCCCAAAGTGAAAAGCATTTCATTTTTATACAAATTTTATTGCATAGATTTATGTATCTTCGACATTGCACATCAAGTCCTCTTACCCATTTTTAATCAGAAAAGGTTTTTCAGAATCTTGACTACTTTTGAAACAATGTCATTCAAAAGTAGATGTTAGTGGTCCAGTTTACACTCTAGATCATGTACAAGGCAAAATAAGAATGAGTGTTAAACACAAGATGTGGAAGGGGTACAAGTTAGTTTCCTCATTTAGAATCTCCGGTAGTTCTTACAAACGTAAGCTTGATTTTACAGCACAGTGGGGGCTCAAAGACCTGTACCATTGCCACATGGTGGAGTGTGTATGCTCCTGTGATGGCAGAAAGGTGATCTGGTGCCTCAGTGACATGGTGACTGGTTTCACTGTGTAATGAGAAAAATCTCAACAGGCTACTAGTTAACTACCAAGTCTTGTTAATTTCAGAATATCTTGCGTCTTTCCAGCAGTAGCGTATTTAGAGGAGGCAGATAAGAAACATCCTCCCACCTAGGAAGCTTCAGAAAATGTTATGGTAAGTAATTAGGCACACATGAGCAGGACAGAAGAGGTCCCCACCCCAGTAATGTCAGGAGACCATCAAAGGATGGTCAGGTGGTTGTTCAACTGTCTCTCTAAAGTAATAATTGTTTGCATCTGGCACATGGAGAGGCAGTCTCCTAACAGATAGAAAAGCCTGAGACTGGTAATCAGCAGCTTCCTAATAAGATCCTAGGAGTTGGATGAGTGGGCCCACTAAGAGGCCACACTAAGAGGCAAACATGGCGGTGTTAACTGCTATACAGTCTTCCTCTAGGAACATTCAGCTGGTAAGGGAAAATGCCGCAAGTGAGCATGTGTACAACTCCAGTAAATACACCGTGCATGCAGCCCTTCCCAAATGCTGGCAGGTCACTGCACATGCCGACAGCCCACTGCAATGGAAGAATCAGGGAGGAGTGGACACTAGATCCCAGAAGCATGCCAGCGTATAAAACTCCAAGTCAGATGTCAACCTACGTACTCAGATCTCTCAAGCTGCCCGCTTGGCCCTCTTCCAAATGTACCTTATTTTCTGTTGATCCTGCTCTAAAACCTTCTAATAAACTTTCATTCCTGCTTTAAAACTTGCCTCCGTCTCTCCCTCTACCTTATGTTCCTTGGTCAAATTCTTTCTTCTGAGGAGGCAGGAATTGAGGTTGCTGTAGATGCATACACTTTCACCTCTGCTAACAAACACAATTTACTAAACTGTAGCAGGTTCCACCCTCACTTCCGTAAAAGCAACATGAGCCATGTGACCAATCACGTCAGTAGTTTTTTGTTTTTTGTTTTTTTTCTTGTCTGAGACAGAGTCTCACTCTATCATCAGGCTGGAGTGCGGTGGTGCAATCTGGGCTCACTGCAACCTCTGCCTCTCAGGTTTGAGAAATTCTCCTGCCTCAGCCTCCTGAGTAGCTGGGACTACAGGTACGTGCCATCACACCCAGCTAATATTTGTATTTTTAGTAGAGACCAGGTTTCACCATGTCGGCCAGGATAGTCGCCATCTCTTGATCTCGGTCTGCATCCCAACGTGCTGGGATTACAAACATGAGCCACTGTGCCCAACCATGTCAGTAGTTTCAATGGTGGGATGACATGAAAAACACAATGGCGAAACTCATTCCTTTTAAATGATAATTCTGTAAACATTTTCCTTCCTACTGAGATTCCCATGAGGTTGGTCTCCAGGGTTGCATTAGAATTTCTCCGAGGAAGCTTGCCCAAGCTCTTTGAGTAGGGGCTGGCATGATGGGTTGGAAGGTCACTGTCACCAATATGAGCTCTGGTGACTTTGTACAGTGAATTGCGAACAGTAATTCAGCTGAACTAAATGGGAGCACTCATGAAAACTTAAGGTAGAGGGAAAAAGGAGTTAGAATAGACATGAGACTCACAAAGCTCACGTGGGATTTCTTGAGAAAGAGCCCACTTGGTACTCAGCTGATGGCTCATCGCAAGACTGAAATTATTGCCAAGTCCGCTAGCGAGTGGGAAGTGGGATTGAAGATAATAAAAACTCCATGTTGCTAAAATCCAAAAATCCAAACTTTGTGCTATGTTTTATGTCGGAAAATGTGCTTATAAGAATGCTGCGTAGGCCAGAGTTCACACTTATTTTTTTCCCCCAATTTGAAAAGGAAGTGAGAGTCACAACAATCACATATTCCACTGTGTATTTACAGTGGAGTTGGTTTTTCTAAGCAGGAAAACCAAGACCCCTCAGCTGTCAGATACCAAACTGGATCAATATTACCAATGCATTCGCAGATAATTCTCCATATTAGCTCTCATGTTTCTATTACCTACAACTAACTTTTTAAACACAGCTTTGCTTTAAACTATAATTTAAAAAATCAACTGAATCTCTGTGAAAACAAACAGCTCCTGAGATTTTGAAACTACCAGAAATTTAAACAGCCTCTGGAGACAGACAGCACCTTCAGGAGCAATGACAAGCCTGTAGATTGCATACCAAAAATTACTTAGTTGTTAACTAAGTATGACTGGGAATTTTGATAATAACTTTCAGCCAGTAGGGTCATTCTGAAGATTTAAAAACTGCTGTGCATGTCAGAATGTGACTCAGTCACAGAGAACTGAGAGTATTTTTCAATCTGAGGGCTTGAGGGGACGTGGATCCTTCCTAACTACCTTGTGTGGTACAGAAAGAAAGAATTAGAGAAAGATTCCCACTCTGGGAAGGTAGATGGCTTGCGCTGCTTTACAATAAGGTCTCCAGGCTTGTCCCAACCATGAGGACGATCCCCTGTGTCCAGCATCTGAGCCAGTGCACACCCAGCCTCCCCAGGGGCACAGACACACATCTGCACACTCAAACCTGGACTCTGAGAAACCAGGTGTCCAGTGCAGTGTCAGAAATGAACCCTGTCTGCAAAGTCTGCTAGTAGACCACTATTCACTTGAAGGACTGCAAACTTAATGGAATATCAAGGACCTTTTAGGTGGCAATCTCTCTGTAAAGTAACTCCATTACTTACCCTGCGACACAGTGGATATGTGAATGAGGTTGTCCTCATCCATGCTGTTGTTATGATAGTAGTGTCTTCAAGGCAGGAAGTCCATGCGTGATGCCCCTGGGGAAGAGCCAGCCCAGTCCCTGGCAGAAGTCATTGCCCTCTGGCCTTGTCTCTGTCGTTCCTCCCACCTGCTATACATCCCGCATCTCGGACCACTTAAAAAGCCAAGATGCGCAGGACTGATTCCAGCAACAGTCTACAAACCATGCCTGGCAGAGTAAGCCCCATGTGTGGCAGGCTCTGCTGTCAGCTGGTCTCATTTGCGTAAAGGGAGCCACATTGAGAGAGTAAGCCTCGTACCTGTTTCTTCTCCCCTGTGACTTCCTCAGTGTGGGTGAGAGGCAGGAACCACCACACCACACAGGCTCTGGGTGGGCCCAGCTCCAGTTAGCATCCAACCAGGGCACACTGAGGGATCTGAGAGGGGATCCAGGCCAACGGAAGGGGACTTCTCCAGCCTGAACAGAATTGCATGTTTAGAGAGAAACAGAGGAGTCTGGAAAAAAATGTGAGTTAGGTCTAAGTGAGCTTGGGAGTCTCAGTCTGCTATGCCTTAGCCCCCTGGGAGGACACACTCAGGGCCCCTTTGTGATTCAGGACCTGGAAGTGGAGAATCCACGTACACAGCTCTTGAGTGGCCCAGGACGATAGCAAGCCTCAGACAGGGGTCCCCATGCAGCTGCAGACAGGATGAGGGGGCTTCATGAAATGCCCTGGGTCTCAGAAGAGCAGGGCATTAGAAGAGAGAGGCAGAGAGAGTGTTCCAGGCTCATATGGTGGGAACCATGGAGGTGGCCTCGGAGGGAAACTGGGACGGGAGGGACGTGGCTGCATCTGGGTGAACTGTGACTCCAGGGAGGCTGCCAGCTGCAGAGGCAGCACCTGAGGCGGTTTGGTCAAGTTGAGACAGCACCACAGGGTGGGTTACTGAGCAAGAACCCAGCTGCGGCCACAGTGGAACATGACGGAAAGTGATCATCCCCATGCCCTCTGTGGAGCAGCATCTGGAGGTCTCAGCTCCAGGTCTTCCCTCCTGGATCAGCTCCTGGGCAACAGATGACATTGGTGGCAGTGACCACGAGGCTCCTCCTCACTCCCCAGCAATTCTCAGACTCCACCGTGCACAAGGGACCTCAAAAAACACAGAGGCTGACTCAGTCATTGGCCTAAATGTGGACATTTTCACCAGTCACCCAAGTGATGCCCACGCTGCTGACCTAAGGACCTCACTGTGAGCACCACAGGACTTGGGACTTCACCCCTCAGGGTGGGCAGCTTCTCTCCCACATCTGGTCTGTGCAGGAACCCACAATGAGAGGCTTGTTGGGGCAGAATGGGCAACTCTTACAGAGAGCAAATTCTTCCTCATGTTAAAGGGAGGTTCGTGTACTCCCTGACACAGCAGTCTTGCTAATACAAATTGCTCAAATTGCTGCAAAGAGACGCCCACACTTTTCCCAACAAGCAGTTGATGATCTATTTTGTGGCTGTGCTTGTGAACCTGGAGGCTGACAGGTAGGACCACTGAACCTCTTCCTCAAGTCTGAGGAAACCCAAGGGCTATGACTGTGGTCAGCTGGCCAGGGCATTCTCCCTAGAAAGAGGTCTCCGCATGGCTTCAAGGTTCCCTGGTTTGATGAAGAATTGTTAGGATTCAGTCCAGAAGGGACAGACATTCCACCCTCACTCTCATCAACCCCCAAACGTGTGGGCTTGGATAAATCCCAGGGATCATCCTTTCAACCAGCTCATTTAAAGCTGGGGAAGCAGAGGCCTCTGGAGAGGAAGAAACTCCCTCGGGATTCGCATGTTGAGTTAAGGTCGCACCAAGACCAGTGTCCAAGTGTGTGGCACCTTTCCCGTCACAACACACGCGCTGAGGCATTAAAGTTGACAGTATATTCGGGATTCGGTTAGATGCCTTTAGCTCATCACAGAAATCTTCAAACAGTGTTTTTTAAATAAATTACAATGCAAGGACAAACCGGATTCTTGCAAAACAGTAAGTACTATCTATGTACATAGGCTTAGGAAGAGAAATAGATGTGTCAAGAAATGCCGTAAATCACCCGTAGTCTGACCATAGTAAGACAATTGTGTCCTGCTACAGACTGAACGTTTGTGTCCAACAAAATTCATAGGTTGAAATCGAATCCCCCATGTGATATTACGTGCAGGTGGGGCTTTGGGAGGTAACTAGGTCGTGAGGGTGGAGCCTCATGAGTGGATGAGTGCATTTATGAAAAGAGGACAGGGAGCCAGCTCACTTTCCTTCTGCCATGTGGGGCACAAGGAGAAGGCAGCCATCTACAAATGGGAAGAGGGTCTTCACCAGAACCTGACCACGCCGGCACGCCGATCTCAGACTTTCAGCCTCCAGAACAGTGAGAAATAAGTGTCTGCTACTTAAGCCACCAGTCCGTGGTACTTTTTCCAGCAGCAAGGATTGACTGAGACATGGCCGGAAAAGATGCCAGGCATCATGGTGGCCGAGCTTCTCTTTTCAGAGGCTACACTTCCCCAGAGGGCAGATGGCACTTAACGCCCCTGTCCCATCACGCTCCACTTACTGAAGCAACTTCTCCCACCTGATCACATACAGATGGGCCGGCTCTGAAGAGACATTGCAATCTCCTTGAGAAACTCATCACTCTTGAAGTGTGATAGGAGGTAATGAGGAAGCCCACCCTGTCCTTGCAGTGCTCACCTACGTGGATAAGTGGCAGCAGTCTACCGATGAGAAAATCCACAGGAAAAGTTCCAGTCTTAACCCTAATTACAGAAATGAGCTCACCGCAGTCCTGAAACTCTGAGTCTAGAGTGTCATTTCCACACTGAGCCAGGCAGTTTCTCTATTCCCTGAGCCATATGTTTATTTCTTAGCTGAACTATCCTGTGAGTGGTTGTCAAGATCTAAGATGTTAAATTTGTTTATTTTTGCTTTTCTCTCAGCTCAAAATTAGAAACATATGTTCATCACCTCCGCATATGAGTAGTTCAGCATGAACTGTTTTCCTCATTTTATTCTGAGAAGATCAGTCAAAATAGTTCTCATTTCAATGTTGACCTGAAAAAAAAAAAGACATGCAATACTTATTTTATTAATTGTGTTTCCTTTATAAACTAGCAAATTAGCTAAATTAACTGAAAAATGGCCGTGCATCTCAGTGGCATAATGAGCGATACTTTCAGGTAGGAGATGCTAAAGGCATCATTAAGCCTGTGGAAGCAACATGAAGAGATGCATCAGAGCCATCAAATCCCGGAGTTCATGTCTGAAGTAGAGGCTGCTAATGGGATCTGGGACTTTTCATCTCCAGAGTTCTGTATTTAATGGGGCCATGGCTGCCGCTGAGAATAATTACCACCTGAAGACAGCTCCCAGGATGATCCATGGTGGGCTGGAGGAGCTGACACAAAATTTGCTTCTGGGTCAGCCCAGAGGGCATTGGACATTGAGCGTGCTGCCAGATGCTTCCCTGCAGGGGTGAAAGATCAGGAGCAATGAAGGCTATTGAGGAGCTCAGCTGTCATTTAGGGGCATTTAGGAAGGCAGATGGGCACATCTTGGTCCAAAACTGATGCCATAGGTTGAGAGTTTTCTATAAAGAAATCTTGAATTTATGTGACAAAAAAAAAAAAAAGATAAACAGTAGTTATCACTGCATTGTATTTCAGGAGCAGAGTATTTCTGGAGCTGAGAAGAAAAAGAAGGCAAAATAATCTATTTTGGTACCAAGCTTATCTCTCTGTCTCTATCTTCTCTGTCTCTATCTCTCTGTCCCTGTCTCTGTCTGTCTGTTTCTCTCTCTGTACATATATTCATACACAGACATACACATGCATATATATGCAAGATTTATTATTTAGTTATCACAGAAACCCTATGAGTTAAGCATTTAACTGATTTAATTTTATCTGGAAATAGAAGCTTAAATTGTTATAACTCATGCAAGTTTCTACAGATATTAAGTGGTAAAGTAAGAATTAGACCTGTCTACATATTTATGTCTATTTTTCTACCCATTATCTGTTGATTATATATCAGTCATTGTCTCTCTCTCTCTATATATATATATATCAATTTTTCATAATTGGTCTTGTTTTTACAATCTAGCCCACTGTCTGGCACAGATCAACAGATCAAGCACTCCATGAGTTGTGTTCACCAAGCCCAGCTCTGACCACCATCACCACGCCCGTGCTCTTTCCCCCTATATTCTTTTCACCACATCCACATGCCTCATCATTTCTGAAGATCCTGGAGGTCTGCTCTCACCATTTCTTCTCTGGGATCTTCATTCTCATGTAAGATTTTCCACCTAAGGCTAGGAGATGATAGAGGGGTCAAGGATCTGCGTAAGTAAATTCCTATCTATGACTAACGCTGTTCTTAGCCTTGGAGAGGCAGAGACTAGTTAGGGAAAGGAGGTACAGAAGAAATGATCATTATAGTGCCTGCCTCAAAAAAAGGTATTGTCACTCACTCATTCACTCCACACACTTCCCCTGAGCACATACCTCACGGTTAACATCATTGTTAACCATGGTGGTGGTGACAAGCATAAAAATCATCTTTGCCACCTTTGAGAGGCTTCTATTCCAGTGGCCAGTGTGTCTGGCCCGTTCATCACAGCCGACTGTCCTCTGCGATATACCTGAGAGCCCATAGAAGTCAAATGTACCGGGAATTTTGCAGGACCTGCCCCAGCTGCCTCACTCTCCTGTTAGTATCAGTAATTCAGTCTGCAGTGGCTGTCCATGCTAAAGCACACGTCATCTCATGGGAACCCTATTGAATTTGTACTGTCACTGTCTCCATTTCACAGGTGAAGAAACAGAGGTGCAGACGTTTCTAGAACACAGTGATGAAGCATGTGAACTGTGGGATTTGCCTACCTGGGTTCAGGTGCAGCCCCAACACTGACAGCTATGGGGGTTTGAAAAGATTACTTATTCCTTCCTCACCTCAGATTCCTTGTTTGTAAAGTGGTCGTTAATATTGACACACGCTTTAACGTGGAATTGGTATAAGAATTAAGTGCATTCATGCATGTTTAGAACACTGTCTTGAATTGCATAATTGTTTAAGTTGAATGATGGTTCCCCCACCAAGAAAAGGTAGGTCCAAGTTCTAACCCCGAGAAGACAACTTTGGAAAAAAGGTTCTTGGTAGATGTACTTCTAAGGTTCTCAAGATACGATTGTCCAGGATTAGGATAGGACTTAATCTGGAGAAGAAGGCCATGGGAAGCTGGAGGCCGAGTTTGAAGTGATGCTTCTGCAAGCCAGAGAATGCCAAGGGTTGCAAGGAGGCATGAAGCAGATTCTCCTTCAGAGCCCCTAGAAGAAATTGACCTTCCCACACCTTGACTGCAGACTTCTGGTCTCCATAGCTGTGAGAGTACATTTGCGTTGTCTTCAATAACCACGTTCATGGTGATTTATGATGGCACCGGACACTAATGAGGTAATTAAACCCACACCCACACAGATTTTTTAAAGCCTCCTATCAGGTGTGACATCCTGAGGGCTCAACTTGCATCACATTTCATCACCCAGGTCTTGAATCTCATGACCCCTCAGATGCCAGTTCTGCACATCAACATCCGTCCCTGCCCTTGACCTTTCTGTTGGCAATCATGCTTCTTTCTGTGACTTACTGAGCTCAGCTTCCCACCTGGTACTTCATTCTCTGTTTATTCCTACTTTGAACTTTCTCCGGGAACTTCAGGTGAAAAATACACCTTTGCCACATGCCTGGCTCCTTGCAGAAACTCCCACTGGTTTAGCTCCTTATCAACCCTTCCTCCTCCTCACCAGGGTGGGGAACTCAGCCATTTATAGCCTCTGGAGTTGCACAGTGTACACTTAATGCACAATTAGTGAGTAGTTCAAGTAGTAAATCAATCGAAGCTAGGCTGAATGTAAAGTAGAGGCAGCTTGGACACTGTTTGCTGCAGTGGTTGGAGAGGGAATAAGAAGGAAGAGAAGCATTAAGATGTGCGGTGAGGAGCAAGGGGTCCAGCCAGCCCAGGAAGCACCTAGAGCTCAAGGCAAGTGAAGGGACAGAGAAGGAATGCCAAGACAGAGGGACAGATGGAACTAGGGAGGTCTTTCTAGGTGGAAGGTTATCACAAAATATGGATTCAAATAGAAATAAAGAGTCCCATTTCCTCTTCTGTTAAAGTTTTTAAAATATCTACATCTAGCATCTTTTATTTGATCTATCTCAAGTCACTACCTAAAATGTGAGAAATAATTTAAAGAAAAGTTCCAGGTATTATTTATTTAGCAATCAGTGTTTGTAAAGTGAAAATATTTTAGAAAAACACTTTCCTGTGATTTGTCAATGTGTAAAACACACAAAGTGTTGAGGCGAATTAGTCTCAAATTCCCACTCATGAGAAAGAAGACAGACACAGGCTCTGCGCAGTGGCTTATGCCTGTAATTACAGCACTTTGGAAGGCTAAGGCTGGCGGATCACTTGAGGTTGGGAATTTGAGACCAGCCTGCCTAACATGGAGAAACCCTGTCCCTACTAAAAATATGAAATTAGCTGGGCATGATGGTGCATGCCTGTGATCCCAGCTACTCAGAAGGCTGAGGCAGGAGAATCACTTGAACTCGGGAGGCAGTGGTTGCGGTGAGCCAAGATCATGCCATTGCACTCCAGCCTGGGCAACAAGAGCAAAACTGCATCTGAAGAAGAAGGAGGAGGAGGAGGAGGAGGGGGAGGGGTTGGGGAGGGGGGAGGGGGAGGGGAGGGGGAGGGGTTGGGGAGGGGGAGGGGGAGGGGAGGGGGAGGAGAAAAAGAAGAAGAAGAAGAAGATGACGACGACAGACACAAGTAGTCCTGACATGACAGCTGGCCTCTGACTCTCTAGCTTGGTTATTTAATTTACAGGGCAGCTGAGGAGGTGAGTGGGTATGAATGGTCCTTATTTGATTCTCCAAGTGTAACAGATAGAGCCACTCTGGCTGCCCACCCAGTTGGGCTCAAGAAATGTTAATAAAACTTCTGGCAAAAATGAAATGATATCAGGTGGACGTATCAACAAAGTAATGGAAAGTACTGGAAATGGTAACCACATGTACAAATACATAAAATTATTTACAAATGTTATTTATAGCTCACCTTCATATAATGGATTGTTTAGAAATAAAGAAATAAATTATAGCACAGAGTTTATAAGGTAGGTAAAATTGGGTGTATAACAACAATGGAATAAAGGCCAGGAGAAAATAAATAACACTGCTGTGAGCTTTTTGTACTATATGAAGGGGCATTATATCACCTGAAATGCGTCTGTGATGTATACTATTGTATATCCTAAAGCAGCTACCAAAATAAGCAAACAAACAAGGTAGTAAAGGAGGAAAAAGACAAATAGTAGATGGAAAAAACAGGAAACAAATATGACAGACAAACATAACTATATCAATAATTATATTAAATGTAAGCAGTCTAAACACTGGAATTAAAGGAAAAAATAGTCAAATTGAATTAAAAAAAGACTTGATAAGCTACTTGCAAAAAATAAAAATAAAAATCAATAGGAAAAGCATACAATGATAATGCAAACCAAAATACAGTTGGAGTGGCTGTATTTATTTCAGACAAAGTAATTTCAGAGAAGATAATAGTACTTCTGTTCTCTGAATAAAGACAGTAGACTTCTATCTAGGAATAAAGAAGACTAATTATTAGAGATCTGGGGATAAATTCATCACACGGATATAATGATTTTTGTTATTTGTGGTCATTTTAAGCTTCAAACATTAATCCCCTGTTGTCAACTTTTGTTCAGAGTTCAGAGTCACCCTCCAGTCTACTTCCTAGCAGGTGCACCTTTTGTGGCTGTAAAATTTGGAAAGTAGAGAAACAGAACTAGTGGCCTCAGCATTCAATTCACATATTATAAAATAATTCTCCTGTTTCTAGAAAGTTGATTTGCCATCAAATATCTCTGAGATTCCCCGGCCCAAAGACCCTCTGATTTGCCTTTTCTTTTCTTTCTTTTTCTATTTTTTTTTTTTTTTTTTTTTTGTGACGGAGTCACGCTCTGTCACCAAGGCTAGAGTGCAGTCGTGTGATCTTGGCTCACTGCAGCCTTCAGCTCACTGCAGCCTCCACTTCCTGGGCTCAAACAATTCTCCTACCTCAGCCTCCTGAGTAGTTGGGACTACAGGCATGCGCTGCTACGCCCTGCTCATTTTTGTATTTTTAGTAAAGACGGGGTTTCACCATGTTGGCCAGGATGGTCTTGATCTCCTAACATCATGATCTGCCTGCCTTGGCCTCCCAAAGTGTTGGGATTACAGGCCCGAGCCATTGCTTTCAGCTTGTTTTGGCTTTTTGGGAGCATGAACCTCCATCATTCCGCTGTGATTGAGAAGGACAACTTCCCAATGTGCAAATGGGTAGCAGGGGACCCAGGGATCTATTTGCTCCTTAAACATTATTTAATTTGTCTTCCTTATTTGAGTCCTGGTGTCAGTTAGTATTTAACTAGGGGAGCAGTACCATTATGGGATAAGGGATTCATTATAGAAATCAGATTGGCACAGTTAGGGGAGAAGCTGGAGAAATGAAGGTCTAAACGGAAACTAGAAGATAGGAGGAGATACCCGTTAGTCAACCTGAGCAGCCCAGCACATCCGCTGCTGAGGCCAGGCTGCTCGGAGGCTGGTGGAGAAGTTTATACCAGAACTCTGATTTCCCCTAAAAGCAGAGCAGCTCCTGACACCCAGGCATGCCCTGGCACTATCAGCCAGATCTTGGTGCTGCTGTGAGCTTGTGTGGCACTCACGGCTGTGCCTTAGTGCTTTCCTATTGAACGTAAATGATTTAACAGAACATTAATATGAGACGAGGTCACTCTGTGACTATGACAGATGAAGACACAGCAACAACAAAGAAAGCAAACAAACAGACCATTCCACAATCATGCCTAAATACAGACAAACCATGCAAGTCACCCCAGCCACAAAATACAAAAATCTCCCTTCCTCAGCTAATATGAGTGGCTGCTTTTCTTCTTTACAGTAATTACAGCTTTAGCATCTAGAATGTCCTCCCATAGGTAAGATTTATTGAGGAACCAATCATAGAATGACCTTCCCTTCCTGACTGCAGCCAACAGAGACCAATGCCCTACTTCATTAAATCCTTTCAAAATCACCAACCAAAGTCACATCCTACAATAGGTTCTTTCTAACACCCTTTACTGGGACACCTGGCAATTCTCCATGGCGTGTGTGCACTCCCTCACGGTGACAAATGAGAAACCCAAATTACTCAAGTGCTGGGGAGCTCTTGGGGGCCTTTGGCTGGAAGACACTGACGTCTCACAGCCCAGCATGTGGTGACAGACTTGGGATCACTGTAATAGGCTCAACAGTCAGGAAGAAGATTTGGGTGAACAGAAGACAGTAAGGGCTAAAGGCCAGGAGAAAAGATATAGAATTCTATTGTTGTGAGAATTTGTACCATATTAAGGGGCAATATATCACTTGAAGGATGTCTGTGATATATACTACTATATGTCCTAAAGCAACTACTAAAATAAGCAAACAAAGAAGGTAGCAAAAGAGGAAAAAGACAAGTAGTACACAGGAGAGCTCTTCCAGCAGTTCTGCCCCTTACCTGCTTCCTCCTCTGAAATCTTTGGTTGCCGCCTAGCTTTTGCCTCCCTAAGTCTCAGGAAAGGATCGCTGTTGCTTCCTTTTATGCAGAGCCATTGGAGAAAGTTGAACGAGCATTCCAACACATACCCTTTCATCCTGCTTCCACAGGAAGCTGGAACTGATAATTCCTGCCTTGTTTGAAGAGTCCTCTGTATTCACACTGCAAGGTCAAGATTTGGTCTTCTCGTGTTTTAAAGCCAGCTATCACATGATCAATTTATTCTTCTGTTCCCATGTTTTTGTTTGTCGGTTTTTGTCTCTCATTTTCCCTGTTCTTGTGTGTCTTACTTTATTAAAATATCTGAAATGGAAGTTTCAGTGGGGTGATGGGGTGGAGTGAAATCTGATTATTGTCAATTAAAAATCGCTGCTCAGAAGTCAGGCCTTCTGTTTACCATTTATTTACAAAGGTGCAGAGAAGGCTGGGTGATTCCCAGGTGCCTGTGCCCTCTTCTAGAGTGAGGAGCTCCCCTAGCGGTCCAGCCAGAGACTGCATCCACCATCCCTCTCATCCAAGAGGCCACTGGGTCTTGCCCATATTATGTGGAAAGAAGTGAGTTGTGTTACGTTTGGGAAGGAGTATTTAAAAAATGACTTTGTTTTCTCAACTTTTTTTTCCCATATTTTCAGCTGAAATTTGAGAACACTAAGCCCCTATCAATAGCCACTTCAAAGATAGAAACCTGGGTCCCTGTGTCACCAAATAGAGGGGTTTCAAACACCATTGAAAATCTGTGTCACTCTTAGTTTTTATTATTTAAATGTGGAAGCCTAAATGAGAGAGAAGAATGATGCTTACTTTTTCCTTTAACATGACACATATGGCATAATAAATTTTGTATGATTCATTTATTTGAATCAAGACAAAAATAATATACATTTTCTCTGATGAGATTAGGTGATCTCTCCTAGGAATTTGCTAAAATAGGCTATTTTTATCTTCTCAAGATCATTTGGAGACATGTCCCTATATCAAATTATTCTGCACTTAAAAATCCCTTCACAATCCCTTCTGCCTGTGACCAGAAACATATTCATTGGACTCCTATGTGAGAGGTAAAAATGTACTTTTATTGTCTAATACGCCAAAATTAGGGATTTTACCACACATTTTGTCTATGCCAATGAACTAACCATATAAATATGTCATTCCTTTTCAAAACAAATATTTCAATCAATATTCATTCTTTTAATTGACAAATGTTAAGATTGCTGGCTTTGCTTTGGAATCAGCACAAAGGTACAAAGCTAATTAGCATACCCTCTGAACAGGGAACTGTGCCATATCAAGTAATAAAGCAGTAAACCTAATCATCAAAGTCCAGAGGAAGGAAACGTTTTGTGAAAGATAGGAGTAAGTGTCTTCAGCTTTTCAGGCCATGTGGATTTCTGTTGGATAGTATTCGCTTTTATAAAGAATGGTTTAAAATGTAAAATTCATTCTTAGCTTGCAAACTGTACACTTATAAAACTTGCATAGAATATAGCCCATGGGCCCAAGTTGACCAATCCGGGCTCTGAGTGACTGGAGGGTGTAAGAAATGAATCTTATACTAATAAATAAGACCCTTCAGGGACCACGAATGAACACATCCCACTTTAAGGCTGTGAGATCCTTGAAGGCAAGAATCATGTTTTATGCTTTCCTCTTTACAATTATTTTATCTAATATGGGGTTTTTAATTTCATTAAATATTGACACTCACATTGGTCTGTGCGAAGCTCTACATTAGGTGCTTTAGACTTAAGACTAAAATAGATGGCCCCCCAATACAATTGAGTTAAATGAAATAAAATAAAGCTGTCTAATTCAAATTATACTGCAAAGGTTGAAATAATAATTCTAGAATAGAACACTAAGCATTTTATAATATATAAAATTACTTAATATATAAAATTGAACCTCTATTGAGGTTTAATAGAGGTTCTATTCTGTTGGAGCCTTATTGTGATTCAGTGGTAGCCATGGCTACCATTGAAAATCTGTGTCACTCTTAGTTTCTAATATTTATATGTGGGAGCCTAAATGAGAGAGAAGAGTGATGCGTACTCTTTTCTTTAACCTGACACATATGGAAACATAATAAGAATATTTTTTAACATTTTATATGATTCATTTATTTGAATCAAGACACAAATAATATACATGTTGTCTGATGAGATTATGGTGACCTCCCCTAGGGATTTGCTTAAAGAGGGTATTTTTATCTTCTTGAGATCACTTGAAGACATGTCCCTAAATCATTCTGCACTTAAAAATTCCTTCACAAATATCAGAGATTGGGCAAGGTTGGATTCCAAGAGCAAGTCGAGAGCTAAGCAAGATGCAGCAATAGCCACGGGGGTTTTTCCCTTGAGTTATGATTAAGTTGTTTGCATCTGTTGTGTGAATATTCCTGCAAGAGTGAACAGATTGGAATTCCATCCTATGAGCAAAACAAACAGCACCTGGCTTTTGCTGAAACGTGCAACACAGAAAGCCCTCTTGAAAATGCAACCAATCATCATGCCAGCATCCTGCAGTTAGTTCAGCAACTGGGGAACCAAAGAACTTATGTGGATTTGTGACACCATAATGGATTTTGAGTCTACGTAATTAATGAGTGAATTCCTAGCAGATGTGTTGCTAAACTAAGACGTCTACACATTATTTTTCTATTTTAATCTATGCACCACATGCTTGGTTTCCTGAGTTTAGGCTCTGGCAGTAGCTATCTTTGAATTGCTACAACTTCCCATAAGGAGCTTACCTCTCCGTGGCAATACTTCTACTACATTGAATTCAAATTTTCACTTGAAAAATAGAATTGGATAGGTCCACAGTGAAGAAAAAATGTGATTATAGCAAAGAAACCCAGTAGAATGAAGTCCACGCAGTTTTGTGACTTACCTGTCGCTCGGGGTTCTTCATGGTAACAGAATTAGTCCAGAGCACACATTGCCCAGCTCTGTGAGAAGAACAATCTGCCTGTGATCCAGACTTTTATGTGTCTGTCGTGTCCATCATGTTTATCTTTTGCTCTGGACATTTTCTTTCCAACCTCTTTAGCTGACTCTCATAGGACATAATTTTTGTGAATGTGCAGTGGTGGAAGAGGATTTTCTTTACCCCTCAGGGGCATCTGAGATTATTTTAAATATGTGGAAGGGAACATCCTGCATTCAGAACAGACTCGTACAATCCTGACAGCTTCTATCTAGAAACATGTTGACTACAGACAAACAAATTATTTTTACAAAGACATTTTGCTTATTTAGATCTCCAATACCATGGTGAAAATCACAAGTCTACTTAGCACTAATTATTAGGATGATTTCACAAATGCAGTTCCACCATCTTGAAGGTCCTCTCCACTGGAAAAATGCATTTTAAAACATCACATTTCAAAAGACAATTAATATCTATTTTTGAAGGATACAGTATTATAAAAATAATTATCATTAATCTTCTAAGCCTCATTGATTAAAACATAATTTAAATATTTTTATTTTGATTGGAAAATGTGGCTTACAGGTACACAGATATGTTTAAATATATTAAGTGGCAAAGCTCAAATAAATAAATCAAAAGAGAATAGCTAAAATTTGTCATCTTCTCTATTAAACCAGACATCGTTTCTGACCTCCGTAGTAAATAATGCACACGTTTCTCAGGCATTCAGCTCCAGGTTCTAGCCTCAGTAATCTTTTTGCCCATCTCTAGCCTACTCTTCGCACTTTTGACAATTCTCACTTTCCTTCTATTCCTCTTGCTAGATTATTGTCGTCTCTCTATTACCAATGTCCCTAGAACAATCTTTATTCTCCACATCTATGCAGCCTAAGTCCACACAACATGCTGCCACAGCAGAACTTCTCCACGCACCATGCTGATAATGTCAATCTCTTGCTCAGACACCTTCCATTTAACCTTCAAGCATTTTTGGTAATTTGTTCAATTGAAAGGCACCATCCTTCTCAGGCACAATAGATGGGTCACACAAGGTGCTTTCTATTTTAATTACCCCCTCCTGCGAAGCCTGGGAGTGCTCAACTTGTCCTTAAACTTTTAACAAAGTCTTTTCATAGAGATCTCTGCACTTGCCATTACTCAGCTGTCCCTACAGCCACCACTCAGTCAAAGTTGCTTTACCTTGGAGAGAGGATAGCCTTTCCAACTAGATACCTCTACAGGGTAATGCTGCCTCGAGGGAATTGAAATTGGTGGGGAGCAAAAAAGACTTACTTTTTTTACATAGAAAACATATATATATATATGTGTGTGTGTATATATATATATAAATGTATTTTATATGCATATATATGTATCTATGGATACATGTATGTGTATATCTGCATATTATATATAATATACACACATATAGATAGATACATATACCCATATATACGCATACAAACACAGAAATGTACAGTATGCATCTGGATTTGTATGGAGATAGGGAGTGATCTGAGAAGAAGGGTCTAAAGTATCTTGTTAGTGGGGTGATAATGACAGGAAGGTTGAGGAGCATGGCCATTGTGCTATCTGAATCCAATGAGGCTAACAAGCTCAGGTTTCCCTAACAAGCTGCACTGAACATGTGGCCTCTTGGCTAGGGAGACCTTCTTGGAGCTGAGAGGTTTGTTTCCATCTGTTGAGGGTTAGCCACTGACAGGAGAAAAATCCTTACACTATATCACTACACTATATGTGAAAATGAGTGAAAGATTTTTTTTTAGTTGGTAAATGGGTAGAAAGATTGAAATTCAATACTCCCATCAAAATAAGCAGTAATTGGTCAAGTGTTCTGTCCAAGTTCTTCCTTCCCTTAGCAAGAAATATTATTTAATGAATAATTCATGAAATAATAAATAAAAAATCATTAATACTAATGATAGTTACTGTTTGAACATCAATTACAGATCTGTCATGATGCTGAAATTTCTAATTCTATTTTTTCTTTTAAGCATGAAACAACGTTATAGATGAGTATTATTGTCAGCATTTTAAAGAGGAAGAAACAAAAACTTGAAATACTCCAATGATTTATTGATAGTCAAAGAGTTCGTTCTGAAAGTTAAGATTCAAACCTGGGTCTCTTTGATTCAAAATCCTATAATCTTATGGATACACCAGAAGGTAACACGTTAAAACTCACTATCTGCAGAATCCAGGAAATGATGTTCCATGTTAGGGCAATTGCATCTCCAGGGAACTGGAATTGGGAACCACAAGGTAAGAGGCGGATAGCAGAAACTTCAAAAGGGGGTGGGGAGGATGAGGGGGAGGAGGGGGTGGCAGGTAGTGTTCCCTACCCAGTCTCCTCTGTGATGAAAGTTAGAATTCTGGGTAAGAAACTTTGTTTCCACATGGCCTATAGCTGAATTCTAGTTCTAAGGACAAGCTGGATTTGTTTTCAAGGACTAGAATATCTGCAAACTACCAACTGTATCTGTCTTTACTGTCAAGCATTTATGTTGACTCAACAATGTTTAGCAGATAATGACTCACCAAGTAAATGCTGCTTGTCAGCTTCCTGTTAGCTCAGCAGGTACTAAAAACCACTGAGCTAGCACTGCACAAGCTTTGCAGTGCTCAGGGTAAGTCATTCACGCAAACGTATCCAAAGGTGGGCCAGAAGTGCTTGGCTGAGTGGCTGCAGGTGGCTGGGGGCTTAGGGAAACCTATAAAAGTGGGAGATTATACCATGAATTACATCCCTCAGAGAAGTGCTGCTGAGAAGGGGAACCCTGACAGTTTATGTGAGTTCTCTGGAACGTAAAATGCAAAGTCCCTACATAGCCTGAAAAGCAGAATCCACAAAAAGCAAAAGGAGCAGCATCACAAACCCCAAATATCTTGAGGGAGGGACCCAGGCAGCTTTGTGCAGCAGATAACCGCACTATAAAGCTAGTCAGGTCACAAGTGCCTGGCTTTCCAGGATTGGACAAGTTTGGTCAATGCCAATTGTAGAACAACATTCTACAGTGATCGATGTTCACAGGCTAGTGACCCCCCACCCAGTGACCGTGACACTTCTCAGCCCCTCAGGGTCAAGGCATTGCTAGGGTTTCCCAGGTGTGACAGTGGTCCTGGTAAGGAGTCAATGTAAATAGCATTGCATGTGAGAAGCCTGAGGATCTTCTCCCCATGGTCATTGTAAAGCAGAAGGCCAAACTTCCATCTCTTCAGAAAAACCAAGAGGGCTGTTTTTCAGTCTGCGATGTGGGGGACAATGGTCTCCTATATTTTTGGATCCCCACACAGCAACAAGTTGGGGTAACATCTTGATAGCATGTTGAAAAATGCCATATGATATTCAAAAGTGTGTATGATACCTGTTCTAATATTTGCAATGATGGTCAGAGAAAGAGAGAGAATATTATAAGGTCTTCAAAGTTGGGTAACTTTTCCAGCATATAAAATATTTAAATATTCTGATTGCAAGTATATTTAATCAGTCTTTCTCTTCTGTGTCTGTCTCTGTCTTTCCTTTTTAGTTTTAAGTAAACTTTCTCAGCCTAGAATTTGAGTCCAGTCGGATCCTTTCTTGGGTTGGTGTTGATGAGTGCTTGTCTACCCTTAGCACCTCTGAGACCAAGACAGGCATGAAGCACCTGAGCACCTGGCCGGCCTGACACCGACAGTGCATTTGCTGTGGATCCCAGCAGGCCATGGCCTTGCACCCATCAGCCCATTGTGGACTGGGAGACAGTAAGAGGTGACTGTGGGAGTGGGCCTCTAAAAGGCTATGAAAACATTTTATTGAAAAGTCAACAGATGAGATGATGTTCAAATTTTGTTTCTCATTCTCAAGTGTTTATGTATTTTAAAATCCCACAACTAATTATTGAACTTCTGTAGAGATTTGTGTCAGCAGAGAAAAGATTTTCTAGACAGCTTTTCTTTTTAAGCAAAATCTTGCATGGATCTCACTATGTAAATTGCACCCATAGAAGGCTGCCTTGGTGGAAGGAAGTGGGGCTTCTGGCATCCTCGGTTCAAGCTCAGTCTCACACTGCCCTCTAGTGATGGCAGCACTCCAACCCCCAGGGATAAGCATGGTCAGGAGCTGGGAACAAACAGGTGGACACTTCCCAGGGTCCAATTACAAGTGCTTGTAGTGACAGTTTGTGAAGGGCCCAAAGGATTTTATATTAAAAATTCTAGAGATTAGTAATATTCCCAACACAGATTAGGGAATTATTTTAGAAAGGTTGAGGGGTGTCTCCAAAGCACACGGCTGAACGAGGAGTCAGTATGATCACCCAGCTCTGTCTCCGTTTGTTTCAGTTGTGTTTACACCACCACTGCTTCCCATTACACAACTGTACCATGGGCTGGGGGCTCACTTACTGCACGTTGCTCAGTTGCTCAGTGTGCCTATTGTGCCAGCAAAGCCCTAATAAAGAGGTCTGCACACAGGAAGGGACTGTGGTGAAGTGCTCAGGGTCAGGAATCCAGATGAAAAGGTGCCCTAAGAGGCTTTTGCATTTCCAAGGGCTTCTAACACTAGGACGTCAGGATAGATGACTCTATCTTTTTACTCTGATACTGTCTTCGGTTGTGACATTTTCAGAAGTTTGTTGATCACAAAAGTCTACAAATAGAACTATGAATCTCTATGTAATGCTCATATAATATTTAAATAAGCTTTTCTTCTCTTTAGAATCAAAGAGACGCCATTTATATTTCTCCTAGTTGCTCAGAGCTATTTGAAATACACATAGTTTTAAATCCAACTGTAATCCCATGGCCCTAACTTGAAATAGAATTACTTTTAGGAGTCACAAAAATGGTTAATTAAGAAATAAACTTTACTGAAAATTACATTTGGATTTTCTTGGCAAATCAACAAAAATGAAGCTGACATTATTATTGTACAACGATGCTTGTTTGCAAGTATTTCTCTTCCATTTTATTATAATTTTCTGTGAGTAACCAACATTTAGTTCTTAGTGAAATGAATGAAAGAATTTATTAAACATAAGTAAATGATTGTATACCTTTAAATAAATTGGCTTCAAGTTTATACGGTATCTACATTAAAATAAGCTAGGCTAGTGTCCTAGTGTGAAGACAAAACTTATGACAAAATAAGCTTAGTAAAACATACACACATGAATTTGAGCAGGTTCTTATTCTTGAGTTCATTTTCCACTCTTTTCAAGTTAACTTGGGGTGAATTAATTAAGTCTGCATCCTACTGGGCAAAGTCCTTTCCTCATTACTTTGTTTCTGCTCCCCTCACTTCCTGTTGACACTGATAGACCACCAGACCTAAAATAGATACTAATTATTTTCCACCTTTTACCCCTCACTGTTCAAAGTAGTACATGATGTTTTCACTGTAAGACCTCCATTAACACAGAGCTCATTAAAGCCACAGATGATAAATGAATATATAAGAGCAAAGATTTTGTTGAGTTAAAGACACAAATAATACAAGTCACAAACAAAAAGACAAATATCATACAGAAAACTTTACCCACTCTCTTTTTATTATGGAAGAGGAAAATCCTGATGCGTGTCATGCAGAAAGCAATGCCTGCCCAGTGGTTATAGGAGTTTCTGTCCATTACTGACTTTGTATGTGAAGCAGCACCATTAGTAATCTTGGGACTGTAGGTCTCATGACCACTGTTCTACTAAAAATGAAACTAAATTTATTGAAGAAGTTTATGTGAAGGAAGTGTGCCAGATTCAAAGTTCTAACTGTACTGATAGAACTTTGTGAAAATTTGATACTTTGGAATTGTCTGCTACCCAGATTGTACCCCCAGAAAAATCTCCTGCCTCTACATTGAGAAGTTTAGAACTATCATCCTACAGTCATTGGGTGAAAAATTAGTTCCCAACCACATAAATACTCTTCATCTTGCAAAAGGCAGAAAATAACAAAAATCAAAGCAAACTAACTATCAGCAACATGTAAAAGTGGAGATCAGTTTGTTACTCAAACACCAGGGGTTTGGTCTAGGCTTTGCTGCTCACTGCACAGAAAGCCAATCACCAAGACAATGAGTATTGTCAAAGGAGAAGGCTTTATTAGGTGCTGCAGCCAAGGAGATGGGAGATTAGTCTCAAATCCATCTCCCCGATCAACTAAAATTAGGAGTCTATATAGCAGAAGTGTAACTACATACAGGAAAACGGGAATGAGTTGGGGGGACGATAAAGAAGAGAAGTTGGTCAACAGGAAGCAGGTGGTTGCTTAGGCGACCACATGGGTGAGAAACTTGGTTCCTTATTGTCCAGATTCTGAGTTTCAATTCCTTAATATTATCTGGGAGGTCTGATGGTTGGTTTTCTGAGAAGGAAGCTCAGATAAAACAACTGTAACTTTCTCAAGTTTTAAGTCTTGGAGGATCAATTTCTATGTTCATTCAAAAGAACCCACAAATATGAGTTCTGTGGGTCCAGTTTCAAGTTGACTGGCTTGTAAGAAGGGATAGATCATAATCTGAGAATACAACAAAACTAACTTTCGTATGTAGTATTAACATGCAGATTGTAAGTTTATTAGCAAATGTCTTAACTAATCAGTAATAATCTATCATTGTTGTACTAGAATTTACGCAATTTTGGATTTACACTCAATCTCTATATAACATTCCTATGGGGTAAAAAAGAAAACTATTTTATTCATTTTATAAATGAAGAAACTAGTCTCAGAGACCTTCAGTGATTACATGAAGTCACTGCTTATAAATGATAAACCTGGTATTAGATTTCAGGTCTCCTGACTTTTACTCAAAGTTTTTCCTCATACCTGGTGCTAAAAATGTGTCAATGTATAATATAGTAAATGTAGTAATTAATTTTATATGTTAACTTGACTGGGCCACAGAGTGCTCAGATATTTGCCAAACATTATTCCAGGCATTGTTGTAAAGGTCTTTTATCTATATAAATAATGTTTAAATTGGTAGAACGAGTGAAGCAGATTGTCCTACATAATGTGTATGGGCCTTATTCAATAATTAGAAGGACTGAATACAAAATTCCACCTCCTGACAACCTTCAAACTGAGACATCAGCTCTTCTGGCCTTTGGAGTTGAACTGAAACACTGACTCTGCAGATTTGGAAATTTCCAGCCACTAAAATCTTGTGAACTAATTCCTTATAATAAATCTATTTTTATGTATTTATATATGTGTGTGTGTGTGTGTATATATATATATGTGGATGTGTGTGTGTATATATATATATGTGTATAGCTATATATGCATACCTATAGATCACCCGCACAGGACAGCAGCTCCCCTAGACCAGTGTCAGTAATGTGAACACCCCCTGAATCAGGAGTCCTGAGACATGTGCCATGAAAGAAGAGTTCTGGGGCCCATATCAGTATTATGCTATAAATACACAGTTCAAAGGTTCTGTTACATCAGTCAGGAAATAAAAAAGAGACTTTAAAAACATTGATACCAAGCCAAAAAATATGGTGCTGGAAATAAAACCATAGGCCAACTTCTTGTATATATATAAATCCTTAATATAATATTAGTAAACTAATGGCAGCAAGTTATAAAGAAAAAGTGTAAAGTCTCATGATCAAGTTAAGTTTCTGGCAGGAATTCAAGTTTGGTTGAACACCTGAAAAATTTTAAAATAGGGAAGGAAGAACATCTGTAACCAATCAAATAACAGATTGGAGGAGAAATACAACACCAGCATCTAAGCTGATTAAGAAGTAGTATCCTATAAAATTCCATATCCATCTTGGTAAAATCTTTGTACACTAGAAACTAAAAGAAAAGTTTCACAGAACAGTGTATGTATTAGTCCATTTTCACACTGCTAAAAAGAACTACCTTAGACTGGGTAATTTATGAAGAAAAGTCATAGCTCTACAGGCTTTACAGGAAGCATGACTAGGAGGTCTCAGGGAACTTACAATCATGGCAGAAGGCAAAGGTGAAGCAGGCACATCTTTACTATGGAAGAGCAGGAGAGAGAGAACAAATGGGAAAGTGCCACACACTTTTAAACCATCAGATTTCATGAGAACTCACTATCAGGAGAAGAGGAAGGGAGAAAACCACCCCCATGATCCAAACATCTCCCTCCAGGCTCCTCCTCCAATTCGACATGACATTTGGGTGGGGACACAAATCCAGATCGTATCGACATAAAATTCAGTGTGCACATAGTCCTTAAGATACATAAGCAGTATACAAATTAGAGAAAGTTACTGAACTCATTTTATGAGTTATTGCTATAATCTTTATAGCAAAACTAAAAGAAAAAATATGCACCACTTTTATGTGTAAACATAAAATTTTAAAAATCATAAACAAAATAATCAAACCCAGGAATGAATGTAAAATAAAATGTGATTAATTAGGGCTTTTCCCAAGACCATTAGAATGTTTTAAGTTTAATAATACTTTTTATTTTAATTAAATGAGAAAAAGATCACCTAAAAAATACACAGAAAAATAATCTTCAGCCACTATCAGAATTCATGCATTTCTTAACAAACTAGAAATAGTAAAGAACTTCTTAAATTGTGGCAACACACCTACCAGAAACTAAAATGAAAAACATGCATAGCAGTAAACCATTAAGATCATTCACATTAAATTTAAAGTTAGAATCACCACTACCATTCAACAATGTGCATAAAGTTCTTATCTTGTGCAATAAGATCAGAAAAATGAAATATATAAAAACATATTAGCTAATTGCAGAAAATATGATTGACTACATAGAAAATAAGAATATATAAGCTATTAAGAAAAATAAGAGATTAAAGCAGTGTTTTCTAACTGTATGTATGATTAAAGAAATATCAACAGCAATTATCAGATCAAAAATAATTTTAAAAATAAATTCATTCAGACTAGTTACCAAATTTTTTATTGGGAAAGGGAATACAAATATGTTTAAGACCTTACAGATATGGTATCTTCCTCTTTAACAATCTAAGCAATGTGAACATGTCAAGGTGGATCTGACCATTTTCCTTTGACCTTGCTAATGGAACTGGGGCTGCAGCAGCCTTTCCTAGTCTTCCTAATTGTGCAGCTGCAGCAGCCTTTCCTTCTTGCTGTCTGACTTTGAGAATGTTTATCTCGTTGATATATGGGGGGACTTGTAAACGTTGTTGTGAGGTAAATAAAGCTCAGCCTCAAATTCTGGGTGTCTGGATTTGAGTTAATCTCACTGCTATAAATATGTTTAACACTTTTTGTGAGGAGTATTGACAGGGCCAAGAATGGAAAGTGGGCTGCTCTAATAGCTCTAATATTTTATTTAAAAACAAAACACACTCTCTTCTTTTGGCAGTGGTGATTCTGGTGTTTAAAGAACACACTGATGAATTTTAAACCAATAACCCTCCAGTCTCCCCTATTTTGTAACTTTCTGGGATTCTTTGTTCTAAGATGGTCTCTGAAATTGCTTTGTGGTTCATAGCCTGTTAGAATGTCCCATCAGAATGACGTTGTCCTCCTTACCATTTCCACTTGATATAATTCCAGCCAAAAACAAAGGGACTTTCATTTACAACAAAATGTGTGCTTTTGTTGGCTAATGTGCAGTTTATATTAGACTGTTTGGAAAAAAATCTCAGGGTGTCCTTTTGCCCTCTGTGAATCTTTTATGGGTGTGGTAATTCTCAAGTAGGAAACAAGGGTGTTAAAATGTTTTTTCCATGTGGTAATGTGCTGGTTCTTGCTTGTTTTCAAGAAAGTACAAATAAGTTCTAAGCTAAATGTCATTAATGCAAGATCAACAGTCATGATTCTTATGATTTATTTCCTTTACATATTTGGGATTATTTTAAATAAATTTTGACCATGGTTATAGCGACGACTTTCAGTTCTTCTAACACATTGTCTTAATACTTTGAAAAAAAGAAATCTCATAAGTTATCTGTGAAAGGATCAGTAGATAAAAACAAATTTGAGACAAATTTGGCAATTATTCACTAAAAGTGTTGCCATGTATATCAAGCATTATCCAAAGATTTCATTTCTAGAAATACATCCCTGAAGCGAAGGGAGTGGAGTATAGATGAATATGACCATTATTATTGGACCAGTTATTAACTGCAGAGGGATTAATAATACATTCTCTACACTGTTGTGTATGGTTAGATTTTTCGTAATAAAAGCCATTTTTAAAAAATTAGCTAGAGGCTATGATCCTTACCAAACTAACACAGGAATAAAAAACCAGATACTACATGTTCTCACTTATAAGTGGGAGCTAAATGATGAGAACTTATGAACGCGAAGAAGAAAACAACGGACGCTGGGGCCTACTTGAGGGTGGAGAGTGGGAGGAGAAGATGAGCAGCAAAAGTAACCAGTGGGTACTGAGCTCAGTTCCTGGGTGATAAAATAATCTGTACAACAAACCCCGTGACATGAGTTGACCGATGTAACAAACCTTCAGGTGTATCCCTGAAGCTAGAATAAAAGTTTAAAAAAAAATAGAAAGAAAAGTGAAAAGCTTTGCTGTTTTATAGTAATCAGGATTTTTTTTTTTTTCTCTTTTGGTAACTCCAGATGAAAAACCACATGGTTTTGTAAAATACAACTTAGCAACAATGGGAAACTAAGCTTTTTTTTTTTTTTTCTAATCAACCTTTAAACATTTCCAGAAGATGTTTGAAAGTTGTCTGCTACACACATTCACAAACACACACACACAAAACACATTTCTTTGGAATAAATTTTTTAAACAATTATTTTGCAGTGGAATTGAAGGTTGCAAAGTATGAGATGGGCCATTCCTTTTCCTAAATAATATAACTGTCTTTACTGAAAATATATTTTCTAAGTTAAGGGCTTGAGCCAAAGTCCAAGTTCCAAGATATTCCCTGTAGTTCTCTGTGAGCTGGAGGCAAGGTCTCGGTTTGTTTTGTTTGCTGTTGTATCTCCTGTGTGAAGCTGAGTGCCCCATGCATTACCAGTGCCCAAGAAACACTTGGAGCATAACAAGCTACAAAAGAGGTTATACCTCTGGCACTGTGAGTGATCCATTTTTCTGTGTATTACATATTTTTCCATTAAGAGCTTGCATTTTAAGTGGAATACAAAAATATTCTTTTAGTTACTAACACCATTTAGAGTCCTCTTTCCTCTAGCTGCTTAAACTTTCCTTGAAAACTTACTACTACTGGAATCTCCTGAGAAGCAGAGGGGCCTCCCATAATTACCTGTTAGAAAAATGGCAGGCAGGAGTGATTTTCCCCTGGCTCCTGTGACGGTTGGTGGCAGTTTGTCCCAGGAGTTTTCCGAGGTTCAGGGGGTCTGCTGAACTTCTGGCTGTATTTGCATGTGGGCCAGGCGGGTACCGCACCATCAGGGAAGGACTCGGATAGGACATGGAGGGGTGGGGGTGTACTTGCAGTGGGAGCACTAAGTACAAGCTGAGTCCAAAGTTGCATCAAACTGTCTACTTTAGCAATGACTGAAACCAAAGGTGGATTACAGGACAGCGATACTGGGTACCAAGGGGAACAGCTGCAAGTCACCTCTTGCACCATCCAGATCTGTTTACCACCGACATTAAGTCTTTAAAGCCCTAACTGACTGGAGTGTCTACAAAAGGGGAGTTTATGAATATGTGCTATATGTTGCCTCTAATGGAATCGCTAACGATGCAGTTCAAATGGATGCAAGTTGCAATAACTAGCACTTAAAACTTAGAGAAGTCTTCTTAAGCTGCTTGACACACATGGACCTCTAGAAACATAACCATGTGGCAAACCCCTGTATCTTCTTGACATGTGACTTACTAACGCATACAGGCATCCTGTTCCCCTGTCTAACATCATGTTATCAGTCCAGTGGCTCAACATGACTTTCAGTACATCAAGGCCATCAAGGTCATGGTCCATACATCTCCAGAGAAGATAAATAAAAGATGATGTCATTAACCTTGTCTAATCAACTGAGTGATTATGTATGGGCTGGAGCTGCTCATCTTAAATGAGAATACATTTTCATCCCTTTTACTTATGGGGATTGAAAAAAAATGCATCTGTGTAATGCTTGTTCCTGCAGAGGAAGGCAGGCGAAAATGTAGTGGTTTAAAAGAACTATTTATTTAATCTTTGGTTTTATGGATTCATCATTTTGGCTGGGTTTCTTTGAGGGGTTCTTTTGATCTTCTCAGGGAACACTCATGCATGGGTGATCAGCTGCTGGGTCAGCTGGGGTCTGGACTGTCTAAAGTGGTCTGAGCTCGTTGCCCTTCCTGGTTCTACATTGTGTCTTATCCCATTGTAGGCTGGCTTTTCTAGTGGCGGGAGAAACTCAGGGCAGGAGACAAGAGGTACTCTGTAGAAAGGAGACAAGTTGCTGCCAGATCACCAGGTACAGCAATGACCAGAAGAAAAGGGCTGGCCGAGGGATATGAGGTGGAGCATGAACTGTGACCTGCCCAATGGTTGGAGACTGTAGGTACTCCCATAGCTTAAAACAGTGCTTATTTTTCAGCTACCTCAGTAATAGCAATTCCATTTTAAATTTTGGGAATTTTTTGGTTCCTATTTGATTTACAGTTTTAAGAACCTCCTCATTTGAAAGTAAAAATGATGAATATTAGACAAGAAACAGAAAATATATAATGCTTTTGCTTATGTAAGTAGTCAGTAGGAAATACTAAAAATCTGTAAATATAAACCCTCCTATAATATAATATTGCAACAGCACATTTGTATTATGAGAAGAGCCTCAATGCTTTGATGAACAACTCTCAGTTCTCAGGAGATTGACACAATAGAAGTCACTTCTCGTGTGCAAGTCTTCAGCTGTGATTTCCCTGGATGTGATTTAGGGTCCCAGACTGTTTCCTACCGTCTCTATGTCGTCTGTTGGGTCCCCTGCAATCTGGGAGCAGAGGAGGAAGGTGAGTGAGTAGAAAGGTACAAGGGAATTATTGTGAATGGAGCTGGAACTGGTTTCCATCATTTCTGTACATAAAACACAAGCCAAATCTCAGACACAAGATGGACACAAACCCCTTATATAAAGTGTTAAGAGGCAAAATTAGTCTGTGATCTCTGAATACAGAACAGTAGTTACCTAAGGGAGACAGAGAGAGAAGAAACTACTCAGAGAAGATCATGAGGGCCACAACTGTTGTGCCAGAATTATTCTATTCTTAACCTGGGTGATAGACATGGTTGTGATCACTTTGTAACAATTAAACTGCACAATTACACATTGTGCAATTTTTATATGTGCGTTACAACATTAAATTTAAAATTTTGGAATAATTGAAGTTGTTTAAGAAAATAAAAAGAAAAGCTATGGACCAGGAGCAAATATTTGAAGTCACATATCTGACAAGAATATACAAAGAACTCTCAAAACTCAACAGTAAGAAAACAACCCAATGAGACAGTGAGCAAAACATGTGAGTAGACACTTCACTCAAGATGATAGACAGACAGGTGCCATGGATCTTTCCTCTAATCCCAACACTTTAGGAGGCCGAGATGGCAGGATTCTTGAGCCCAGGAGTTCAAGACTGACCTGGATAACATGCCAAGACTCCATTTCTACCAAAAATATTATCTGAGCATGCAATGTATGCCTCTGGACCCAGCTACACTGGAGGCTGAGGAGGGAGGATTGCTTGCTTGAGGTGGGAGGAGGTCGAGGCTGCTGTGTCGCTACACTCCAGCCTGGTCAACAGAGCAAGACCCTGACTCAAAAAAAAAAAAAAGATAACAGATAACGAATAAACAGATGAAAAGATGCTCAACATCATTAGTCATGAAGGAAACACAAATTAAGCCCGTAATGAGATACCACTGCACACCTATAAGAATCGCTAAGCACACACAAACTGGCCTGACCTTTTCTAACTTTTCAACTCTGAATGTGATGCTCAGACTTCCCTCTTGGATATGAAGAGACTGTAACAGATATGCAGTGCACCTAATTACTTTGTCCATGCGTTTAAATTTATCTTTATTTAAATCCAGCCTTGCAGAACTACATAACTATTTAACATTACTTTATGTGCTCACAGATTGGCTTCTACAGAGCTGTATTTTGGCACCCACTACAGACTGTGTTAAGAAAAGCTCATTCCAGTGAAACTCACCATTTTACTTGCCATAGGGATGCTATTGGTCATTTTGTTCACTTCGCTTCTAAGGGAAAACCTCTCATAGACTTAAGTAGCCACATTGTCAGTGCTTACCTTGGGCAGCGCCAGGAACCTCAAAGTGTCTTCTGGGGAGAGCATGGCTGGGTTAGCTTGAGGACACTCAGAGCAGTGGGGTGGGGGTTGGGATTGGGGATGGGAGTCCCTTGAAGAACTGTGGCATGCTGCATGTCCTGGAAACCTGAGCAGCCTTCCTAATCTCCAGAATCCACAGTCTCTTGAGAAGACAGGTTCTTGATGCCCGGATGTTCACCTCCTTTAACGTACTGCTAACTTGCTTCAGCCCCATCCCATTTTAGATGTGGAACAGCTAATGGATGTCAGACCATTGCCTCTGATGTCTTTACTTTTCTTATTTTTCCTGTGATTCCTGCACAAATAAAATAAAAAATGCAAAAGGAATTTCCCTCTTCCCCTGTCACACTAACAGCAGAATACCCCCTCTGACAGATAGAAATTAAACAGAAGAATGAATTTGAGAGAAGGGTAAGACAAGAATGTTTTCTCTCCCCTCCTTCAACCTCTGTTTCTTTCATATGCACACAAATAAACACATATCCATATTTAAATGTTTCATACAAAAATTTAAAAGTCTAAATGAAAAATATACATGAGAGCCAATTGCTGGTACTAAGATAGCAGACTGTGGAAAACATTTGGGTCAACTAATGGCTTGTTTATGACAAACATTTAGATACCTCATAAGTGTAACATATAATTTAAATAAAGGTGGTATAATTATGTTTTCAATATTCCTGAAAATCTATTCACCCACATAATGAGGCCTGTGGAAAGATAGGGGTACTAGATATCTCAGTAACTCAACTTCTGCCTCATCTGCCTCTAAAAACTGAAGATATTAAATGTCAGCGAGTTCTCTGGGTTCTTAAGGCTTGGCACTCGGCCTCCCTCTTTGCTCTTCTTGGGGACGAACCCAGGCATCCTGGGAATCTGGTCCTGCCCCAACCTCCACACTTCCCTCCTCCTGCTTCGGGGGGAGCTCTTGGGAGGGGACATCCCTGGACCCAGCTCTCTCCTGGCCTAGTCCAGCCCAGGTGTTCTGGGTCCAGCTGCTTGGGGATGATGACACTCAGCCTAGGGGAGCTGCCATGGGGCAGGTTCATGCAGGACACAGGGCCTAAGCCCAGCTCGGCCTCCCAGAGCCTCCTTGAGATGTACACCTGGACATCAGGCCCTGGGCTATGCTAGGGACCCAGTCTCCATTCAGCAAAGGAAAATATTTCCCTTCTTACAGATCCCATTAGGGGCTTTGAACATATAATGTCCAAACATTTGAATGTGATATAAGGCTAAAATGCTTGTGCCCCAGCTGGAACCTCATACAGGTGGGAAACACAAGGTCCCTAGATCTAAGTGTCCACTGTCCTTGCTCAGCCTCCCAATTTCTGCATCTAGACCTCCAGAATCAACGTCTTCCTCAAATGGGCTCAACTTACAATTTCTTACCCTGGCTTTAGTTCTCAATCTGAATGGTATTTCGAACTGAATTTTATTTTGGATCTTTCTGTGGATTTTGTGGGACCCATACCAGCAACCCAGTCCCGCCCCACCCTTGTATTACCAGGTGCCTTTCACTTGGGTCCTCTTCCTGCAGGTGGACCATTCTCTTCCATCCCCTTTTTTCATCCTGGGGATGTGGGAATGCAGTGATGTTCTCGGTGACTCCCTGCTGAGCCTGTTCTCTCCTCTGTGTAGCCAAGACAATCCCACACCTCTCTTTACTCCCCAGAGCCTCTTGGCTGCTTCTTGGGAATCTCTTGAGCATCTTTGCTCTGATCCTCCCTGATGATGTGGCTGGCCCGTCTCTGCCCTTGGAGTTTTGCCCCAGTTCACAGACCCCTTTCCTGCAGAGGTGCATCTCAGGCTCTCCACGGGAATTCTTCACAAGAGACCTGTCCTGATGGAGGTGAGAGTTAGAGCACACCCACTCTTCCTACTTGGAGACAGCTCACCCTTTTAAACTCCTCCTTTATTATCCACTTCCCACACCAGCCCTTAAAAAATTACTCATGGTTTGGGCTTAAGCATTCTCTAAACAGTTTTCAGTCAGTTACACTGAAAATAATTGTCTAGGTTTGGTAACCATTTGTATTAGTCTCTTCTCATGACTTCTATAAAGAAATACCCAAGACTGGGCAGTTTATAAAGGAAAGAGGTTTAATCAGCTTACAGTTCTACATGTGTGGGGAGGCCTCAGGAAACTTACAATTATGGTGGAAGGAGAAGCAGGCACTTCTTACATGGCGGCAGGAGAGAGAGTGTGAGTATGTGAAGGAAGAACTCTCAAACACTTAAAAACCATCAGATCTTCTGAGAACTCATTTCAGGAGAACAGTATGGGATAAACCAACCCATGATCCAATCACTTTCCACCAGGTCTCTTCCTCAACACCTGGAGATTATCATTCAAGATGAGATTTGGGTGGGAAAACACAGCCTGACCATACCACTATCTGCTGAGTAGTTTGGACCCCAAACTACTGTTTGAGTAGTCCATTCAAAACATTCACTTTTACATACTAAGATTCTCCAATATTATGAAATAGCCAATGAGAAAATTTATTTTGTTTTTCTAATTTCCTTACTCTGTGTCCTTATACTGAGATAAATCGTATCATTTTACAGACAAGCCCTTTTTATTGAAGCAAGTCTGCTTTTAATTCTATATATATCATCAAGTAATAATGAAAAGAAATCTATAAGAAAGCCGGGGCATTGGTCAGATGGAGGCCCCTGAATGCACCAGGGAAGTCCTAATAAAGAGGTTGATGCCATGTTCTCTTGTATTTATAGCTCAGTTCTCTTTGGCTAGAGTGGTAATAGTTACAAAAGAAAGAAGATCATGAACAATGGTCTTAAACTCAGTAAATGGAAACAGAAATTTTTCCAACTAGGAAGATGCTATGGACTGAATTTTGTACTGATACGGTTGTACTGAGGCTGAATATATATTCCCACCAAAGCTCATGTCAAGTTGTAATCCCTAATGCTGGAGATGGGACTTGGTTGGAGGTGATTGAATCCTGGGGGCAGAATTTTCATGAGTTTTTTTAGCACCACCCCCCTTGGTATTGTCCTCGTGAGAGTGAATGGGTTCTCACAAGATCTGGTTGTTTAAAAGTGTGTAGGACCTCCCCACTCTCTTGCTCTTGTCACTCCTGCCATGTGAGATGCCTTCTTCCCCTTAACCTTCTGCCATAATTTGAAGATTCCTGAGGCTTCTTCAGAAGCCAAACAGATGTCAGCACCATGCTTCCTATACAGCCTAAGGAACCATGAGCCAATTAAACTTTTATTTATAAATTACTCAGTCTTGGGTGTTTATAGCAATGCAAGAACTCACTAATTCATGTCCTCTCAAGAGTTAATATGTTGAAGCCCTAACATTTATTGTGATGATATTTGGATATGGGGTCTATCCTAGACACTTTGGTCTGCTCTAACAAATGTCATAGACTGGGAGGTTTAAACAACAACGCCCTTTATTTCTCACAGTTCTGGAGGCTGATAAGTTCAAGATCAAGTGGCCAGTGTCTGGTGTGGGCCAACTTCCTGGTTCACAGATGGCTGTCTTCTTGTGTATCCTCACATGGCCAAGAAAAGAAAGAAAGGGGCAAGCTCTCCTATGACTCTTATTCTAAGGGCACTGGACTTATTCATGAGGGCTCTACCCTTATGACCTACCTACCTTCCAAAGGTCTTATTTCCAAATGCCATTACACTGGGGTTAGGATTTCAACATTGAAAGTTGAGGGCAAAAATTCAGTTCATAGCAGGGTTTTTGGGAGGTAATTAGGTTTAGATGAGGTCAGGAGGGTGGGGTCTTCATTAGGGGATTAATTCCACTACAGGACCAGAGAACTTGCTTCCTGGCTCTGCCATGTGAGGACACAGTGAGAAGGAAGCTACCTGCAAGCCATCAGAACCCTGTCATATGGGTACCCTGACCTCAGACTTTCAGCCTTTAGAGCTGTCAGAAATAAATGTATGTTGTTTAATCTCACTCTGTGGCATTTTTTATGTCAGCCTGAATAGACTAATACTTAAGATAAAGGACATTCCTTTGTTATCATGGGCAGGTGTAGGCCATGAAAAAGGAGTCTAGGAATTTAATGACAGACAACGCAGATGAATTTCCTGCCTTCAGTTTCTGCTCCCATCATGGCTATGAAGTAAAGACTTTTATCTGCTAAAGGCAAAAGCCAACAATATCCAACAGGGGAATTTGAAGGGAAATTGTTTCCAAAAATAATCATTTAACTGTTTGTCATTCACATGGGTAAGTTGAAAACATCCACTTGCATCTATACTGAATGGAAACAGAAAAGGAGAGGCCATCAGGCACAAAACCCCACCAAATCCAACATTCTATGCACTCCCTGTACAGAATCATTCCAGGAAGTGGGACAACTCTTGGCCAGTTGGAATCTGTGTCTAGTCCTTTAGATTTCTTTCAAAAGTTGGAGATTTAGCAGTTGGAAGGAAGCGATGATGCTGGGGACATATCCTTGCAGGAGAGGAGAAGCTCGAAGGTGCTGGTCCCAGGGCCTGGGAGGCTGCGTTCTCTCTGTTCAGATTCCTGCTGCTGATTTTCAATTGAGCAGTGGGTTCTCTGCCCCAAGTGTAAAAACTGGCCACTGTGGAACAAAACAGATAGTAAAGAAGGAAAAATTCTGAGGAGTCCTTTTTCCCTAAACCACATGCAGCTTGGAAATGTCCACTTTCAAATTTTACTAGCAGCTTCTGGCAAAATTTGGGGTCCCCTTCCCTGAAGACACCACACAAGTTGTAGAATTCTCAGGAGATAGGATAGAGTTGTATGTACCTTAGAGAGATTTGCAAATATAGTCTGTGACTACTTCTGATTGATTGACAGATGGATTATAAAGGATTTTAACAAGTGTTGATGACAGGGAACAGTGTCTCACTTCCCAGCCCTCTCCAGCCCCCGCCAGCACACGTGCTGTACGTCCTGCTGCAGGAAGCTCTGGGGACAGCACAAATGGACCTCACACCCTTTCTCTGAATGCCAGCATCGAATGATTCCATATTGCTTCTACTCTGGATTCCCAGGAGGAGAAAGAGGCCCTGGCCTTGAATGAACTGTAGAATAATTCTCTTTTTCCCCAGAGCTGAAAGAGACAGATCTTATTTGCAATGCTATGACATTATCCCTCAAGCACTGGCTTCAAAATATAAAATGTGTTCGATCGTGCTTTTTTTTCTTAGAAGGAAAACGTGACATGGGTTTTTAAATAGAGGTATACACTTTTTAAAAGCAGTTTTATTGAGGCATAACTGATATACAAAAAAACACACATATTTGATGAATAAAGTGTGATGAGCTTGGACATACACCTGCACCTATGAAACCATTGCCACAATCAAGGTAATACACATGTCTGTCACTTCCAAAAAGTTTCTCGTGTTGCTTTTTCTTTTTATAGTAAGAACACTCAACATGAGGGCTACGCTTTTAATGCATTTCTAAGTGCACAGTACAGTACCGTTTATTGATATGGTTTGGAACTGTGTCTGTTCACATCTCATGTCAAATTGTAATCCCCAGTGTTGAAGGGGGTGCCTAGTGGGAGGTGACTGGATCGTGGGAGTGGAGATCTCATGAATAGTTGAGCACTGTCCCACTTGGCCACAATAGCGAGTGAGTTTTCACAACACGTGATTGTTTTAAGCCTGCAGCCATGCTTCCTGTACAGCCTGTGTAACAGTGAGCCAATGAAACCTCTTTATAAATTACCCAGTCTCAGCTATTTCTTTATAGCAGTGCGAGAACAGACGAACACAACTATAAAGATCTGTATGTAGCAGCTCTCTAAAATTTATTTGTCTTGAATGACTGAACTTTATACTAATTGAACAACAACGTTCTTCTCACTCAAGCCTCTGGCACTCAGTGATGGCTTCATTTCTATGAGTTTGACTACTGGAGATACCTCATATAAGCGGAATCACATAGCATTTATCCTTCTGTGACTAGTTTATTTTGCTTAATATAATGTGTTTTGGATGCATCCATATTGTCATGAATGGCAGTATTTTCTTCTCCTTTAAGGTTGAATAATATTCAACTATTACTTGTGTAAACCCATTTTATTCGCCCATTCCTCTGTTGGAATTTGGGTTGATTCCACATCTTAGCTATAGTGAATAATGCAATGAGCATGGGAGTGCAGATACCTTACCTGAGAGCATGTGCATCCTTCTTTTTGCTTCTTTTTGTTTCTGTTTTTGAAAAGGAAGAAGTGGCAGCCACGCCTGGGCCCCTTTGTCCCCCTGGCCTTCGGTGACCTGGTCCGCTCTCCTTCCCCAAACCCCATTCCTGCAGTTTTCATCAATTCTGAGCTAACCACACTCTCATCTGCCCCTCTGGAAACCGGGGTTTGCAAAATGGAGTGCTGACCCTTTATGCTTAGGATAACAGTTACTTTTTGCAACAGTGGCACATTCTGATCCTGAAAATCACCTCCACCCTATGCACCCCTGAGATGGAATGGGCCAATGTGTCCTGCTCACGCCCTCTTACCTGCTGGACACCTCACAGAGGAGGAGGGTTTCACCTGCTTTCCACCATGCTGGAAGGGACACTGCTGATGGCCCACGACATGTTTTATAAAAGATTCCTTGTGTATGTTTACTCATTTGTTCATTTAAAAGTAACTGTTGCATCTCTACTAGGTTTCAGGCAGGTGGAGATAAATAATTGAGGAAGATACAGCTCTGGTCTCAAAAGATAATGGCCCCACAGGGTTTATGAGGTGACTCGAGTTCTGTGGGTTAAGACTTTCCAGGAATAAATTAATAGATGCCTTTGTTTTCAAATGTTGAGGGCAGCAATTCCTTTATAAAGACCCTGAACTTTGTGAATAGTAAAGAATTTTCAAATAAGAGCGTTCTCAACAGAGATTCTGATGTTTTGGTCTGGGGTATGGTCTGAGAATTAGTTATTTCTTGCTGTCTCTCTGTTCTTTGGGTGACTTTAACAAGTGGCCTGAACTGGGAACAAATTGGGCTGATTTAGTATCTTTAGCCTTAGACCAAGGAAGAAGTAAATTACAGAAAGAGACACTAGGGAAGTGAATGAATCAGTTAAGGAAGGGCTGGAGGGATGGCAGAATCTCTGGAAGGGAAGGGAGAAGGCAAAGCTCAGGGACCTATATGGGTCGTCCAAGCTCTTACACCTGGAGAGAGGGGCCTGGCTGGTGTGTCGAACAGCTGTGCTCTGAGTTGGGAGATTTTGGCCACCCAGAGTTCGTGCTCACTGGCTGGGCCGTGGGCCTTACAGCGCGTCCTGATCATCCCTTATCACCTGGCTGCCCGACCTGGGCTTTTGCCTCGTCACAGGCCACTTCCCGTCTTCTGCCTTCCCGAATGCAATATATCTATCCTGCTACCCAGTAGTCAACATTCTTTTCTGTAATCCATGGTATCTCTAAAGTTCAAAAGGCCATAGCAAGTCGTTATTCCTACAATTCTTGGAAGTGAAGGATCTGAGAAAGCTTAATGTTATTAACGTTAAAAATGTGTTTATCATGATGCAGAGATGAGTCATTATCTTGTTTCATAGGTTGTAAACTGCAAAAGCAATTTAATGTTTATTCTGCAATGTCTGTGGTACTTTTTATTAAGCACTAGCCGATGTACAAAATTCTTAGTAACTTCAAACGTAATTTATAAGTGTGAATATCCAGGAAATCTGTAATGTAGTCGTTAAAAGGGGTGCTGTGAGATGGCATTATATATTTATATAACAACAAAGTCTCTTTGGATTTATTTTCAAAATGAGACAAAAATGAGGCCCCCCTCTGATCTTTTTCCTAACTGTACCAGAGTTCTACACCCTCCACCTGCTGTGTCCACTCTGCAGCTGTCCCATGTGCACGAACTGCGGCCACCACGTTGCCTCCACCACTGTCTCCTCTCTCCCGTTCTGCTCTTCTATGAGGAAGCTGCACTTGACGCATGGTGCTCGCTGCCCAGTGGTCAGAGATGTGGCCCATAGACTTAATTCCTTTTGGTCTATCTTTCCCCAACTTTCTGTCTGGGCTACTGTCTTAAAAACTCTGAACATTAGACACATCCTCCCTGCCTTCACATTCGCACTGAGAGCCATCTCCCTGTTGCCTGGTGCAGGTCTCTGTTGCCCCTGAGTCCTCTACTGCCTGCTCCCGGGAGCTCCCAGGCTTCCTACCTTGCCCTTGACCAGCCTGTGACTTAGGGCTAAGTCACATACATTTGTGATTAGGTCTTCCCCGCTTTTGACCCCACTGGGGTGACAAAAATCTACAACTTCAACCTGAATGAACTTGACTAAGACCAAGGGGCAGCTCTGGGCACAGTTCCTGAGGGGGAAGGTACAGTTGAGAAACAGATGGGAGTCAGGAATGCCAAGGACAGAAGATGCCCCTGCACACGTGCCACTTTCCATGCTTTAGAAGTACAGCGATTCACCTCTCCAAAAGAAAGTTAGGAAGATGAATTTAAATGCAAAGAACATTGCTGATACTCATGACAGATGCTTTTTAAAGCCTGAGATGAAATAGAAGAAAGAACTTTTCACAGAGAAAAAAGATACAATGACAATTGAGGTTGTCCAGAGCCTACTGTGCATCCTGTGATCCCAGAGCAGCAGGCACAGCCAGAGCTGGACCTTCTCCATCTCCCAGAAAATATCCCATTGTTCCCTGAGATCACCCAGCCCTGGTTCAAACCAATTCAAGCTAACGGTATTTAGCTTTGAAAAGGTGCCAGAGTCTCCTGTTCTGTATAGTTAAGGGAGGCTAATAAGAGGTACATCTGTTTGTCTAGTGAGCCTAAGAGTTCCACAGGGATGTGATGTATTAGTTTCCTGGTGCTGCTTTAATGAGGCACCCACGACTGGGTGGTGTAAACAACAGATAGTCATTGTCTCTCAGTTAAGTTCTGGAGGCCAGAGTCCAAACCAAAGACATTGCCAGGATTGGTCCCTGCCTCTCTCCCAGCTTCTGCTGGTTTCCTGGTGATCTTCACTGTTCTCTGACTTGTAGAAAAATCACCACATCTCTGCCTTCATGTTCACTTGGTGTTCTCTTTGTGGATTTCCCTGTCTTTATGTACAAGTACCCAACCTCCCCCTCCCCGGCCTTCTTTTCTTTTTAGAAGTGGAGTCTCACTCTGTCATCCAGGCTGGAGTGCAGGGGAATGATCCTAGTTCATTATCTCACTGCAGCCTTGAACTCCTGGGCTCAAGTGGTCCTCTCACCTCAGCCACCTGAGTAGCCGGGACTACAGGTGCACACCAACATGCTCAGCTAATTTTTTTTTTTTAGAGGCAAAGTCATACTGTATTACTCACACTGGTCTTGAATTTCTGGTCTCAAGCAATCCTCTGGCCTCAGCCTGCCAAATCACTGGGATGATAGGCACGAGCCATTGCACCCAGCTCCAATATCTCCTTTTAATAAGGACACTACTCATACTGGATTAGAATCCACCTTTATGACCTCATCTTATGTAATGACATCTTCAATGACTCTATTTCCAAATAAGGTCACATTCTAAGGTCCTGGGGATGGGACTTCAACATGTGTATTGTGGGGAGACACAATTCAATTCATAATACCTGCCATCCCACCACAAGGATTCCCTGGACATGAGTCTTCTTCTAAGGGAAGTAAATGAGGTGCTCCTGTCATCCCCTGGTGACCAGATATCCAAGTTGTGATGATAGTCTTCAGGATATTCCTGTGTCTCTGCTGTAGATGTCCCTAAAGTATAGAAAATGAGGGGTGACCCTTGGGAACTGCAGATCCCCAGCAGAAGCCCAAGCTCAGCTGTAACAAACATTTCAAATACGATAACTTTCCATGTAATGAAACAAAACCTCTGATAGTTTTTTATCTGAATACAGACATCTCTCTATTAGTGAAGAACCTTAACATTCAATACTCAACATATGTTTTTAAAATTTTCTCCTTTTAAATATCAAAGCTTTCCCAGGCTCAGAAAGCAAAATTGCTACAATGTTATCAAAGAAGTCCTTGAAATAAGTTTACCAAACTCAGCCAAAGGGATACCCACATACCTGTTTTCCTTTGTAAGTTAAGGAACTACTGTATGCCACGTTCTGCATAGCTGATTCTCAACTACAGAAAGCTTACCTTTATTACCAAAACTTCTTTGAGACAGGAGAGAAGCCAAGGTAACTACGTATAGCAATGTCTCCTGTAGAATAACTACCTGCATAATTGTTTAGCACCTTCTGATCCTGAATCTGCTTAATGAAGACTCATGCAGGTAGCAGATCTCTGAGAAAACTATCCTAGATGGAACAAAAAGTTAGCTGAGTAAATGGAAATATTCACAATAGAGACCAATTTAAAGAAGAACATATTCCAAAGTTATCCAAAGCTACTATTTCCCATGAAGTCAAGTATATGGTACTCTATTATTGAGGTTTATATTTATACAATTGTTCAAACAGTTGTTCAAGCACCTTTAAACATTGTGCTTGGATCAAATTTGTGGCTGCAAATAGAGAATACATATTCCATAAAGTGGTTGAGATTGGAAACTCTCTTTAAACCTGTTATTCAGTACAGGTCAGCTACATGTGGTTTTGCAAAAAGAATGTTCAAACTCATGTGATTGATATCTTAAACAAAATCTAATTGATATCTTAAAGTGAAAGAGTTTTTCCAACCAGAAGTTCTTCAACATGTGGTTGAATTTTCATTGGAGCCTGCAAGCAGGGAGACGACTTAGCTCACAAGCGTGTTCCATGATCTGCTGACTTTCCTGGAAGGCTCATTTCTATAGCTGTGTCTCTGGTCTCCATGCCTCTTATTGAGCCCCACAACCTCGACCCTTCAAAATTTCTCTTTCCACCTCTGTCATATGGAGATAATGAAATTCCACACCTAGTGGGATAGTCATGAGGCAAAGGTGGGATAGCTTGGGAAGAGACACTTCGTAAGCCCAACAGCGTCTCCCTACCTTTGAACTTTTAGGCAATGTGATTTCCCTCAGATTCAGCACCCACCCTGTGGACCAGTTTCATTGAAATTCATTTCTGCAGTAGAAATTTTGGCATTTAAAAAAAGCTGTGGCCAATTTCTAATCCACATGTCTCCTTTCTCTACTATAAAATAAAAATCTGGAAAAAAATCAGATTTTTTTAGCAAGATAAAATTATAAGAAAGTTTATAATCATTGAAAAATGATTTTTCTTCCCAATAGCTTTCAGTTTCAATTCCCAATAGCTTTGAGTTTCAATTTTTCAAAAACTACATGAGAAGAAAAGTTGAAGATAAGGGAAGAAGTTGACACCCACTCTGATAATAATTTTTTTTCATTAATATTTTTGAAGAATTGATATTGACATCTGCTCTAAGGTTATATGATCTAAAGTAAGAAAGTCAAATAGCTTTACCAGTACCTCTCAAACTCGCACGTTAGAATCAAAAGCCTTTACTAGGAAGGGTTCTGGGGGGAGGATGTGGGAAGAAGTTTGATCAATGGATACAAAGCTACAGCTGGATTGGAGGAAAGACATTCTGCAGCACTGCAGGGAGACTGCGGTTAAGGAAAACTCACTGTATATTTTCAAGAGGCTAGAAGACGGAATTTTGACTTTTTGCAACACAAAGAAATGATAAATAATCCAGGTGGTGAATATGCTAATTACCCCAATTTGATCATCGCATACCATATACATACATGGAAATATCACTCTGTATCCCATAAACATGTAAATTTTTTTCATGTAAACTAAAACTATAAGGGAAAAAACATATTTTACCCATTTTCTTCAGAGGTTGCATCATCAACTGATTAAAATTACTTGGAATGTATTCTTTTTTTCTTATTTTAATTCTTATATTTTACCTGTATTTCTTGAAAGACTATCCTGCTGAATATAATAAAACATGTTTGACTTTAACATGAGTAATTAGTCCAATTATGCTTAATGTATTAATGTATATTTTGGGGATGGATTTACCAATTTATCATGGGCTTCTCATGGTACTTGTATGTTCTTAGTTTTTTTAAGTAACATCTTCTGTATTAATTTTTTGGACAATTCTACCTTTTAACCTTTATACTTTTGATACGGAAATGCTGGAAAGGGAAGCGCAAGGTCCCTTTAAATGATATGGAAGTGGTTAGGGCTCTAGCCCCATGGACCTAGATGAGGACAGGCACTCCTGCCTTCCAGCGCAAATGTTGCATTTTCCAAGACCACCCTGGCCCTCCATGCCCTGGTCCTGGGGCTATAAAAACTCAAGACCCTAGCAAGGCAGACACACACCATCCACAGATAGCTAGCTCCACTCGACAGAGCTTTGCACTAATTCTCCAAGCCCATGTGCGATCCGATTCTTCCAGTACACCAAGGCAAGAACCCGGGATACAGAGAGCCCTCTGTCCTTGTGAGAAGGTAGAGGGTCTGACCGGACTGGTTAACACAAGCCGCCTGCAGACTGCGAACTAAGAGAGCACCCTGTAGCACACGCCCACTGTAAACATTCACGCCTAGACACTGCTGTGGGAGGGAGCCCCACAGTCTACCCGTCTGTATGCTCCCCTAGGAGTCTGAGGAGTGGGACACTGGAGAACTGAGCCACACGCCCATCACACGCCCTGTGAGGGGTACAAGGGAACCTTTCCCGTTTCACTGTGAAGGTTGCACACTAAGTATTTCTTAGTTTTTAGCTTGAAAAATATAGCATGTTTTAAAAATCTAACAAAGAAAGAATCAAAAGCTTCCATATGAACATGAGTGAAATGTCTACAGTTTACCCATCAGTATCAAATGAAACAGAACAAAAACAGTGAGGCTCGGGAGTCTACAGGGTGCATTGTATGTTCACAGTCCATCTGCACTGCTGACGACGGTGGGATCCTGGGCAACCCACGCAACCTCTCTGCATCATTCACTTTCTCATCGATGAAACCAGGGCAGGGTGGATGCCTGTGTCATGGGGCCCTTTGCAGGTTGAGTGAGTTAATACACATGGAGCTGTGGGTCAGAGCTGCCCCCAGAAAGCACAAGATGCATGTTATACAGATGAGCCCTGGTGAGTTCATCCCCACCCATCCAATGCTCCTTTTTATGTCTCTCCAGTATCCCTGAGCACAAGAACTTTCATAAGGTGTTCACCTTCCTGCCTCTGTTTCTAGTCCCTGAGTTTTATGCAAGCAAGAACTATGATTTTCTTCACTTCAACCCTGCTGCACATAACACAAGAGATGCTCAGCTGACATTGGTCAAAGGAGTCAAACTTTCAGCTAGACAGGAGCAGTAAGTTAAGACAAATACTACTCGGCATAGTGGCTGTGGTTAGTAACAAGGCATTTTATTCTTGAAAATTGCTGAAAGACAAGATTTTAAGTATTCTTACTTCCAAAATATGATTAGTATGTGAAGCAATACATATATTAATTAGCCTGATTTAGCCATTTCACAGTGTAAACATATTTCAGAACAACATGTTTTGCATAAAAAGATACATAATTTTACTTGTCAATTTAAATAAATAAGTACCTGTATGTATAAAAAAGAGAAATGTTTATCAAATTGCTGTTTTTTTTTTTTTTTGAGACAGTCTTGGTCACCCAGGCTGGAGGGCAGTGGCAAAATCTCAGCTCACTGCAGCCTCCACCTTTTGGGTTCAAGTGATTATCCTGCCTCAGCCTCCTGAGTAGTGGTTCTAGAGGTGTGTGCCACCATGCTTGGCTAATTTTTGTGTTTTTAGTAGAGATGGGGTTTCACTATATTGGCCAGGCTGATCTCGAACGCCTGACTTCAGGTGATCCACCCACCTTGGCCTCCCAAAGTGCTGGGATTACAGGTGTGAGCCACTGCAGCCAGCCACAAATGGCTATTGAATGAATGAATGAGTGAGCAAGTCCTGCCAATAAAAACTTTCAGTGTTTCTATAATTGAGAATAAACTCACATAGCTAATGCAGAAAATACTCTACCATCTGTCTGCAGCCCACATTAAAGGCCAGGTTCCTCTAGAGATACCTATTGGTATTTATTCTTAAAATTAATTGAACTGTTTGTAGCTCCCAAAACATGCCTTGTATTTTTCTGTTTTTCATTATTCTTTCTTCTCCATTATCGTGTACCGTCATCCAAATCAGACAGTTAGGTTTAGTAAACACTAGGGATACCTACTGATATTTAGTCTTAAGATCAAGTGAACTGATTGTAGATCCCAAAACATGCCTCTTGTTTTTCTGTTTTTCGTTATCCTTTCTTTCCCATTATCATGTGCTTTCAATCAAACCAGTCAGTCAGGTTTAGTAAGCACGTGAAGCTGGCCTAACTCAGAATTGATTAAATATACTTTGGAGACTTTATTTAAAACAATTCTATACATGGTTTTAGAAACTAAATTAATGCATGTTCATAATCACAACCAAATATGGTTAAATCATATACAATGTATAAATATGTGCTCTAAATATTATTTGCAACTTGTTCAAAATTAGCTGAAAAACTTTAAGCAGTAAATTCACACTTTGGAGCACCAAAAATGATTTAGGCATTAAAGTTTCTAATTAATGTTACTTACTGGAAACAGAACTTGTGAACAGGATCACACTGGAATTTATTCCTGCAAAGGCAAATGAGAAACAGTATAACATTTATTTTTTAAATTCTAGATTGCGATATCATCTCACTCCAGTTAAAATGGTATTTTTCAAAAAGGCAAAAAATAGTGGGTATAGAAATAGGGGAATGCTTTTCCAGTGGTAGTGTGATGGCAGGTTAGTACAGCCACTACCAAAAACAGTATGAAGGTTCCTCAGAAAACTAAAAATGCAACTACCTTCTGATCCAGCAATCCCACTACTGAGTACACATCCAAAGGAAAGGAAGTCAGTACCTCGAAGAGATAGTTCCACCCCCATGTTTTCTGCAGTGCTATACCCAATAGCCAATGTATGGAATCCACCAGTGGAAGAATAGATAAAGAAAATGTGGTCTGTACACATGATGAAATATTATTCAGCCACAAAAAAGAACAAAATTTTGTCATTTACAGGAACATGGACAGAACTGGAGGACATTATGTTAAATGACATAAGCTGGACACAGAAAGAGAAGTATCACACGTTCTCACTTACATGTGGGAGCTAAAATATGTGGATCTCATGGAGGCAGAGAGTTGATCTGTGGGTACCAGAGGCTGGGAAGGGTGTCAGGGAGGGGATGAAAAAAGTGGCTAGTTAATGGTACAAAAATACAGTTAGAAGGAATAAGGTCTAGTGTTCAGTAGTACGATAGAGTGAGTAGTTAACCACAATTTCTTGTGTATTACAAAATTACTGAAGAAGTAGACTTGGAATGCTCTCAACTCAAATAAATGATAAATGTTTGAGGTGCCCCAATTATGCTGATTTGATTATTACATATTGTAACACAGTATCACACAGATCCCATAAATATGTACGAGTGTTAAGCATCCACAAAATTAAAAAAAAATCTAACTGTAACTTTGAATATATCAACTTATGTGGAGAGTTTGGTAGTTTTAATTTTTCATCAAAATGAAATTGTATTTTATACTAAGATATATTAAAACACACATGTTTGAGGCTTCTGGTTCAACAAAAATGAATAAACTCCCAAACAACTTTCCAACAAAATTATATGCCAAACACACACATATAGACTCTCATAAGAACCAAAGCTTCATGTTCAGGCTTCTTCACAGGTGTGACTTGTATCAGGGGCCCCCTTCACATTCCCAGCCACACATATTCTGTGAGTTTCAGGCTCCCGTCATCTTTTGTAGTGAATGGAAAGGCAGTTCATTGTTAAAGAAAGCAGCAGTATAATTACAACTATGCCCCTTTCCTAGTGTCTTAGTTCCCTAATTTTCTCATAAAAATATACTTGCCAATGAATATTTGAGCTACTTGAATTGTAGCTCTCATAATCCCCACGTGTTGTGGAAGGGACACAGTGGGAGAAATCTTGGGGGCAGTTTCTCCCATACTGTTCTCATGGTAGTGAATAAGTCTCATAAGATCTGATGGTTTTATAAAGGAAACCCCTTTTTCTTGGCTCACATTCTTTCCTGTCTGCTGCCATGTAAGTCATGCCTCTCACCTTCCGCCATGATTGTGAGCCCCTCCCCCCAGCCACGTGTGAGTCCATTAAACCTCTTTTTCTTTATAAACTACTCAGTCTCGGATATATCTTTATGAGCAATGTGAAAAATGAACTAATACAGTAAGTTGGTACTGGTAGCATGGGGCACTACTGTAAAGATACCTGAAAATGTGGAGGCAACTTTTAACAGGGTAGCAGGCAGAGGTCGGAATGGTTTGGAGGGCTCAAAAGAAGAAAGGAAAATGTGGAAAAGTTTGGAACTTCTTAGAGACTTGTTGAGTGACTTTGACCAAAATGCTGATAATGATATGGACAATGAAATCCAGGCTGAAGTGGTCTCAGACGGAGATGAGGAACTTGTTGAGAACTGTAGTAAAGATGATCCTTGCTATGTTTTAGCAAAGAGACTGGTAGCATGTTGCCCCTGCCCTAGATATCCATGGAGCTTTGAACTTGAGAGAGATGATTCAGGGTATCTGGTAGAAGAAATTTTTAAGCAGCAAACCATTCAATAGGTAACTTGGGTACTGTTAAAGGCATTCAATTTTAAAAAGGAAATAGAGCATGGAAGTTCAGAGAATTTGCAGCCTGGCGGTGTGATAGAAAAGAAAAACCAATTTTCTGAGGAGAAATTGAAGCTGGTTGCAATAAATTTGGATAAGTAACGAGGAGCTCAATATGAATTACCAAGATAATTAAGAAAATGTCTTCAGGTCATGTCAGAGACCCTTGTGGCTGCCCCTCCTATCACAAGACTGGAGACCTAGGAGGAAAAAATGGATTCTTGGGTCAGGCTCAGGCCTCCTCTGCTGTCTGCAGCCTAGGGACTTGGTGCCCTGCATCCCAACCACTCTAGCCAAGGCTAAAAGGGGCCAAGGTACAGTTTGAGCCATGGCTTTAGAGGGTGCAAGCCTCAAGCCTTGGCAATTTCCACATGGTGTTCTACCTGTGGATGACCAGAAGTCAAAAATTGAGGTTTGGGAACCTCTGCCTAAATTTCAGACGGTGTATGAAAATGCCTGGATGTTCAGGCAGAAGTTGGCTGCAGGGGAAGAGCCCCTATGGAGAACCTCTGCTAGGGCAATGTGGAAGGGAAATGTGGTGTTGAAGCCCCCACACAGAGCCCCAACTTGGGAACTGCCTAGTTGAGTTGTGAGAAGAGAACCACAGTCCTCCAGACCCCAGAAAGTAGACCTACTAACAGCTTGCACCACGCACTTGGAAATGCCACAGACAATGCCAGACCTTGAAAGCAGCCAGAAGGGAGGCTGTACCCTGCAAAGACACAGGGTCAGAGCTGTCCATGACCATGGGAACCCACCTCTTGAATCAGCCAACCTGAATGCGAGAAATGGAGTCAGAGGAGATCATCTGGGAGCTTTAATATTTGACTGCCCTACTGGGCTTGTAGTCCCTTTGTTTTGACCAATGTCTACCATTTGGAATGGATGTATTTATCCAATGCCTGTACCCGCGTTGTATCTAGGAAGTAACTTACTTTTGATTTTACAGGCTCATAGGCAGAAGGGACTTGCATTGTCTCAGATGAGACTTTGGACTGTGGATTTTTGAGTTAATGCTTAAATGAGTTAAGACTTTGTGGGACTGTTGGGAAGGCATAATTGGTTTTAAAATGTAAGGACATGAGGTTTGGGAGGGGCGAAAGTCAGAATGATATGGTTTGGCGGTGTCCCTACCCAAATCTTACCTTGAATTGTAGCTCCCATAATTCCTATGTTGGACCCTGTGTTGTAGGAGGGACCCAGTGGAAGATAATTTAATCTTGGGGGCAGTTTCCCCATATTGTTCTCATGTTAGTGAATAAACCTCACGAGATCAGATGATTTTAAAAGGGGAAACCCCTTTCTCTTGGTTCTCACTCTCTCTTGTCTGCTGCCATATAAGAGGAAACTTTCACCTTCTGCTATGACTGTGAGACCTTCCCAGCCACGTGGGACTGTGAGTCCGTTAAACCTCTTTTTCTTTATAAATTACCCAGACTTGGGTATGTCTTTATTAAAAACAAACCAATACCCCTATTGTGTGCATTTATGCACATTTAATATGTACACTGTAGTTACAGAACAAAAAGCCAGGAATGAAACACATCATATGAGGTGATACAACTTTGGTGGGCTGAGTGGGACCAGTTCACAACACAGGAAAAAGAACTCGAGGCAGTGAGGACAGAGGAATTGGACCCTGTGTTGTCAGAGGCTCTTCCAATTTTCTCTCTCTCTAACATTCTATTGTGTTCCTTCAAGCACAGAAATAAATTCACTAGGGTCAAATGATAAATAGCATACTATGGGAAAAATAATATATGTGTGATAAATCATGGCAGGCTCAGATAAGGCAAAAAATATGTGGAGATAAAGAACAACAAGTTAAAATTAGTTCTATTTAATTTTTTAAAAAATAGGGTTATCAAATAATAGCAGAAACCTAAGCTCATTTGTTATATTTATTGGCAAAATAAAATATAGCTGGTTTCGCCTGGAGTGCAATTTATTCCTATGAGGAGAGATAAATAAGGTAGTTGTTACCTTCTTTCTCTCACCATCTTCCTCTTACATCCCTTTTACTTCACTCCACTGAATTAATTTACAAAAATAAAGAGAAAGAAGCAAAAAGAAAATATCTCCATGAAAAACAAGGGTATTGATTCCTGGGCAAGATGGCCAAATAGAAAAAGAAACTCCAAATATGGAAAAGAAAAACTGGTACCAATCACTGCAAAAACATACAAAAATGTAAACACCATTGACACAATGAAGAAACTGCATCAACTAATGGACAAAATAACCAGCTAGCATAATAATAAGAGGATCAAATTCACACGTAACAATATTAACCTTAAATGTAAATGGGCTAAATGCCCCAATAAAAGGCACACACTGGCAAATTGGGTAAACAGTCAAGACCAATTGGTGTGCTGTACTCAGAAGACCCATCTCACATGCGAAGACATACATAGACTCAAAATACATGGATGGAGGAATATTTACCAAGCAAATGGAAATAAAAAGGAATGGTTGCAATTCTAGTCTATGATAAAACAGAGTTTAAACCAACAAAGCTCAAAAAAGACAAAGAAGGGCATTACATAATGGTAAAGGGGATCAGTGCAGCAAGAAGAGCTATCTTAAATATATATGTACCTAATACAGGAGCACCCAGATTCATAAAGCAAGTTTTTAGATACCTACAAAGAGACTTAGATTTTCACACAATAATAGTGGGAGACTTTAACACCCCACTGTCAATATTAGACAGATAAACAAGACAAAAAAATTAACAAGGATATTCAGGACTTGAACTCAGCTCTGGACCAAATGAACCTAATAGATATCTACAGAACTCTCCAACCCAAATCAACAGAATAAAAATTTTTCTCAGCATCACATAACACTTACTCTAAAATCAACCATGTAATTGGAAGTAAAACCCTCTTAGCAAATGCAAAAGGACAGAAATCATAACAAACACTCAGACCACAGTGCAATCAAATTAGAATTCAGGAATAAGAAACTTGCTCAAAAAGGCACAACTACATGGAAACTGAACAATCCGTTCCTGAATAACTATGGGGTAAATAACAAAGTTAAGGCAAAATTAAATAAGTTCTTTAAAACCAATGAGAACAAAGACACAACATACCAGAATCTCTGGGACACAGCTAAAGCAGTGTTTAGAGGGAAATTTATAGCACTAAACACCCACAGGAGAAAGTAGGAAAGATCTAAAATCAACACCCTAATATCACAATTAAAATAACTAGAAAAGCAAGTGCAAACAAATTCAAAAGCTAGCAGAAGACAAGAAATAACTAAGATCAGAGCAGAACTGAAAGAGACAGAGAAATAAAAAACTCCCAAAAAAATCAATGACTCCAGCAACTGACTTTTTGATAAGGTTAACAAATTAGATAGACCACTAGCCAAACTAATAAAGAAGAAAAGTGAGAAGAATCAAATAGACACAATAAAAATGATAAAGGGGAGATTACCACCAATCCCACAGAAATACGAACTACTGTTAGATAATACTATAAACACCTCTATGCAAATGAACCAGAAAATCTAGAAGAAATTGATAAATTCCTGGGCAATACACTCTCTCAAGACTAAACCAGGAAGAAGTTGAATACCTGAATAGACCAATAACAAGTTCTGAAATTAAGGCAGTAATTAATAACCTACCAACCAAAAAAAAAAAAAAAAAAGCCCAGGACCAGAGGGAATCACAGCTAAATTCTACCAGAGATACAATGAGGAGCTAGTACCATACCTTCTGAAACTATCCAAACAATAGATAAAGAGGGAATTTTCCATAACTCATTTTACAAGGCCAGCATCATCCTGATACCAAAACCTGGCAGAGACACAACAAGGAAAGAAAATATCAGGCCAATATTCCTGATAAGCATTGATGCTAACATTTTCAATAAAATACTGGCAAACCAAATCCAGCAGCACATTAAAAAGCCACCATCAAGTTGGCTTCATCCCTGGGATGCAAGGCTAGTTTAACATATGCAAATAAATAAACATAATGAAGCACATAAAGAGAACCAATGACAAAAACCACATGATTATCTCAATAGATGCAGAAAAGGCCTTTGATAAAATTCAACACTCCTTCATGGTGAAAACACTCAATAAAATAAATATTGATGAAATGTATCTCAAAATAAGAGTTATTTATGACAAACCCACAGCCAATATCTTGCTGAATAGGCAAAAGCTGGAAGCATTCCCTTTGTAAACAGCCACAAGACAAGGATACCCTTTCTCACCACTCCTATTCACCATAATATTAGAGGTCCCAGCCAGAAAAATCAGGCTAGAGAAATATATAAAGCATATTCAAATAAAAAGAGAGGAAGTCAAATTGTCACTGTTTGCAGATGGCATGATTTTATATTAAGAAAACCCCATTATCTCAGTCCCAAAACTCCTTAAGCTGATAAGCAACTTCAGCAAAGTCTCAGGACACAAAATCATTGTGCAAAAATCACAAGAATTTCTATATACCAATAGTGGACAGAGAGGCAAATCATGAGCAAACTCCCATTTACAATTGCTACAAAGAGAATAAAATACCTAGGAATACAACTTACAAGATATGTGAAGGAACTCTTCAAAGAGAACTACAAACCTTACTTAAAGAAATAAAAGAGGACCCAAACAAACAGTAAAACATTTCATGCTCATGGATAGAAAAAAAATCAATATTGTGAAAATGGCCATAGTGCCCAAAGTAATTTATAGATTCAATGCTATTCCCATCATGCTATCATTGACTTTCTTCACAGAACTAGAAAAAGCTACTTTATATTTCATATGGAACCAAAAAAGAGCCCATATAGCCAAGACAATCCTAAGCAAAAAGAGCAAAGCTGCAGGCATCACGCTACCTGACTTCAAACTATATTACAAAGCTACTGTAATCAAAACAGCATGGTACTGGTACCAAAACAGATATATAGATCAGTGGAACATATCAGAGGCTTCAGAAATAATGCCACACATCTACAACCATCTGATTTTTGACAAACCTGACAAAATAAGCCATGGAGAAAAGATTCCCTATTTAATAAATGGTGTTGGGGAAACCGGCTAGCTATGTGCCGAAAGCTGAAATTAGGCCCCTTCCTTACACCTTATACAAAAATTAACTCAAGGTGGATTAAAACTTTAAATTTAAGTCCTAAAAATGTAAAAATCCTAGAAGAAAACCTAGGTAATACCATTCAGGACATAGGCCTGAGCGAAGACATCATAACCAAAACACCAAAGGTAACTGCACAGAAGCCAAAATTGACAAATTGGATCTAATTAAACTAAAAAGCTACTGCACAGCAAAAGAAACTATCATGAGAGTGAACATGCTACCTACAGAATGGGAGAAAGTTTTAGCAGTCTCTCCATCTGACAAAGGGCTAATATTCAGAATCTACAAGGAACTTAAACAAATTTACCAGAAAAAAACAACCCCATCAGAAAGTGGGCAAAGGATATGAGCAGGCAATTCTCAAAAGAAGACATTTATGCAGCCATCAAACATATGAAAAAACGCTCATCTTCAGTGGTCATTAGAGAAATGCAGATCAAAATCAAAATGAGTTACCGTCTCACATCGTTTGGAATGGTGATCATTAAAAAGTCAGGAAACAACTGATGCTGGAGAGGATGTGGAGAAATAGGAACACTTTTACACTGTTGATGGGAGTGCAAATTAGTTCAACCATTGTGGGAGACAGTGTGGCCATTCCTCAACGATCTAGAACTAGAAATGCCATTTGACCCAGCAATCTCATTACTGGGTATATACCCAAAAGAATATAAATCATTCTACTATAAAGACACATGCACATGTATGTTTATGTCAGTGCTATTCACAAAGCAAAGACTTAGAATCAACCCAAATGCCCATCAATGTTAGGCTGGATAAAGAAAATGTGGCACATAAACCCCACGAAATACTATGCAGCCATAAGAAAGAATGAGTTCATGTCCTTTGCAGGGACATGGATGAAGCTGGAAACCATCACTGTCAGCAAACTAACATAGGAACAGAAAACCAAACACCACATGTTCTCACTCATAAGTGGAAGATGAAGAATGAGAACACATGGGAAAAGGGAGGGGAACATCACACACTGTGGGCTGTCAGGGAGTGGGAGGTAAGGGGAGGGAATCATTAAGAAAAATACCTAATGTAGATGGTGGGTTGATGGGTGCAGCAAACCACCATGGCACATGTATTCCTGTGTAACAAACCTGCTATTCTGTACTTGTATCCCAGAACAAAAGAAAAACAAGGGCATTAATTCATTGTGACTAAGTACAGCATTTTACTTAAAACTAAGTCTTGTAGAGTCATCGTCCCTTCTCCTCAGTCGAGGTCTGATAATGGAACTGCTGCTCACAGACAAGGTCATCATGATGCAGCCCTGAAGGCCTCACCAGGTTCTCCTGAGGAAGATAGCAAAGTGTCACTAGGTTCCCTTTCTCACACAGCCATGAGAGAATGCACCGTTTCCAAGGCTGCTTAGAGGTTTTAGACATGAACTCAGAGGTCCTGAGTTTGCTCAGACAAGCTCACAACTTCTGATCTGTTTTCTTTTCTGAAATTAAGGATGATAATAATTTATACTGAGACCAAGACCTACTCTACCTATTTTATTGGAGTCAGATGAGACAGCGTAAGTAGGAAAAATGATGAGATGTTACAGGCTAAATTGTGCTTCCTCTAAAATCATATGTTGAAGCTCTATCCCCCGGTACCTCAGAATGTGGCTGTATTTGGAGAGCGTCTTTAAAGAGTGATGAAGTTAACATGAGCCCATTAGGCTGGGCCCTAATCCAAGTTGACAGGTGTCCTCCTAAAAAGAGGGCATTCAGACACAGAAAGAGACAGCAGGGACGCACACACAGAGGACAGGCAATGTGAAGAGACAGAAAGAAGACAGCCTTCACAAGTTAGAGAGAGAGGCCACAGAAGAAACCAACCTGGTCAGCATCTTGATTTGGACTTCGGGTATCCAGAACTGTGAAAAACAAAAAAACTGTGTTGGTTAAGCTGTTACCAGTAAAGGGTGTTCAGGTTCTTGGCGTTTTTAACAAAACGTTGAGCAAAATGCAGAAACAAAGCAAGGAAAGAATGACGCAACAAAGGCAGAGATTTCTTGAAAATGGAAGTTCACCGCACAGGGTGGGAGCAGGCCGAGCACAGGGGTTCAAGGGCCTGGTTACAGAATCTTCTGGGGTTTCAATACCCTCTAGAGGTTCCCAGCGTTATGTGGCAAACTCCTTTGTAAATGAAGAGGCTAAAGTGAAGTTACAAAGTGAGTTACTTGTTGTTTACTTGTTGCACACCTTATGTAAATGAAGAGGGTGAGGTTTGAGAGTCACTTACTAGGCGTTCACCCTACGTAAATGGAGAAGGTATTTCCTGTCACAGCTGAAGTGTTTCCATTTGATTTATTTCTAGGAAGTCCTTAGGTTCCCTGCCTCCAGGCCCTATTCTCCTGCCTCCAAGCCACCCACCCAGTCTGTGATATTTTGTTACGGCAGCCCTAGCAAATAAATATAAAATGCAAGGTATTAAACAAATGTTATTGTGGATTTGAAACATATACACCTTGCATCCTCTGCTGCATAATATAATGTTGTAGAAACACGAGTGTAGCCTTCTACCTCACCATCAGCATCCTTTTCTGGTGGAGCACATCAGGGTTTTCTTAAGGCACCCTGACATCAGATGACTGAAAGTTGCTTTGAAGAGAAACACCATTTCCCACCTTCCATTTCCCAGTCACCCCTCACTTATGCACTAGCAGCATGACCTGGTCCCTAATTTCCATAATCCAATTTTACATGCTCTAGCCCTGTGATAGCAAAAGAGAGTAAGACTAAGAGGAAATAAATATTTATAAGTGAACAGGGCAAATGTTAACCATGCAATACAGTATAATTAAATATCTTTTTCCTTAAAGCAAAATGTTTTCCTTAAATACTTTCCAGGTATTTTGTGCTTGGTGGAAAGGATAAACTTGTCTATTTTTGTGCTATGCAATGCTAAAAAAGAACACACAAATTATTTCCATTACACAATAGTAATTTAAAATCAATGCCAAAATAAATTTATAATTATTTGTACCTAGAAATGTGTTTGCCCTCAGACTCTCTAAAGCACCAAAATGTGATCTATTTTTCATTTTTCTTGTTGCCTAAAAAACCTTTTAAAATTTCATCTCTGTTGTGTTATCAGAAGATAGATTACTTGGGCAGTGGATTTGGATCAGGAAAATAAGCCCCTCCCTTCTTTCATCTGTATTTCATTTCCACCTGAATTGCCACTGGCACCTGCCCCTTTCAATAACCACTGAAAATTAATTACTGAGTCCCCCAAATCACAGGGTTGTGTTTAAATTCTAAGCCTAGACCAAAAACTCTGCAAAGATTCCCTTCTACCTAACTCCCACTGTGCCCAAAGGCAAGTGATTTATTTTTACCCTCTTTCCACAACAACCCTCAAGAGATGCCTTCAGAAATTAATCTAAGATCTAGGTCACAGCCCATTACCAAAATTCCAAATATCCCCTGTATCCAAAGTTCCCTAGTTAATAGTTTGAGAATTAAAATAAATCAACACAAAACAAAAACCTAGATTGCTGCAAAGAGCTAATATTTACTCTATTTCTCTAGCTGGGATTGTTTTTGCTTCTTTCAGGTCCTCATAGCACAGTATTTATATCTCCGCCTGCCTTGACTCAGAGCCACTTTTGAAGCATATTTCCCTGCCTAAAGATGCTGAGATCCTGGAGGTTATGAACCATCATCATGCCTATCCATTGAGCTTCCCCTGGCTAGCCCAGAGGAATCTGAAATTGCATTTCATATAGGTAGGAGTTCATCAGTATCTACTGGACTCAAGAGTTAGAAGTAAGTCCAGTGTCTCAGAAAGACAGATAATCATAGAGTTATCAGAGCCTGTACTTACTGCTTTCATTCTCCATCTTCTATTGAACACATCGAGGCTGACACAAAGACACTATTACAGATAAGGCAACTGTCCATCGGCCATCCTCCAAGAGACATTTTGCTCCCAGGGACCTAATCGTCGGCAGGAAAGTTGGTGCTTTGCTTGTTTTTGCAGAAACGTTTGGCAATGTTATAGAAAGTGAAATTTTAAAATACATAACTGAAAGATTGCAGTGGCTCCAAATATAATGTCATGTTTTAAAAACACAGTTTTATGTCTTACTGATATTTTTAAAGAATGAAACTTAGGCAGAGCGCCAGAAGAAGGCTCTGTGGCAGTAACTTTGCAAGTAAATCAGGGCTAGTAACACAGAGGCTAGTGAGCCCCCCACCGCCATCCTATCTGCAGTTCTGGTTCAGAGAAAGAATGTCACCCCCATCTCAGTCCCCAGAGAAGAATTCATTTGACTCAGCCCAACTGCGTCACTGCAAAGGGAGCTTTTCCAGAAGGATCAAGAGTATAAGACTTTTGCTCTACACTCCATGTAAAATCCCCAGGGCACACATTTATTTTCTCACAGATTGGGTTCTCTGCAAACTGATGCTGAGGTGGACTTTGGGTAGTGAGATGTTTTCTGGGGATCAACATTCAGAAAAGGAAGTAGGAGGAAGAAAGATGGGAGAAAGACAAGTCAAACTATGATGCCAAACTTCCAAAGCCTTACGCAACCCCACTGGGAGCTTTGAAGCTACTCGTGTTCTTCAGAGTGTCCTGAGCCAGGCTGGTGTGACTGGGGCTCCCTTTGTCCCCAGCTGCAGGCTCTGGGCAAGGATGTGCAGGCAGGTGAGGTGACTATCAGCAGCTGGGACAGACCCTGAAGGAGCCCATCTCAGGAGCCTTCTGCTAGCTGCGTGCCCCAAAGCCAGACTTGGAGTCTTTCACGGAAGGGACCTGAAGAGCATATATCCGGGCCATGACACTCTCCTCAAAGCCTCATTAACAGCCCTCACCAGACCTTCCATCCACCTTGCCTTTATAGCGTGCACAACTCCTCTGTTCCTCTGTGGTTCCCATACCCTTGATCCTTCAGGAACAGCTCCCTTTGCAGTGACTCACTGTTGGGCTGAGTCAAATGAATCTTTCTCTGGGGACTGAGATGAGGGGTGACATTTTTTCTCTGAAGCAGAACAACAGTGTATTCCTCTCCTCCACTGCACAGGAAAATGCTGCCCCTTCTCAAGTGCTGCAGTCAGCCTCTGATGGAGCTGGCCTCCTAAGAAGGCAGTGCATGGACTCTACAGAACCTCTGGGTTCTCACCTCTGCCCAACCGCCTTTCTAAAACATTGCTTGACCTGAATACACAACTTTCAGAAGGCACTATTCTAAGAGTTCTGATAAATACAATGCTCCTCATCTTCTTACAATGATATGTAATAAAAAAATGAGTAAGCAAAACAAAGAACTTTGCCTGATGAGTACAAGCCAGAGACAAGCATCTCACTCACTGGTCCCAGAGAAGGTTCAGGGTGGTCTGGAGGTTTCGGGAGGCACCTGCAGTTTTAGGGCACCCTCTTCAGCCAGCAGGTGGAGCAGGCAGAAAACCCACTCGCCCTCCCAGAGTCCCGAAACCATGATGATCATGGGGCTGATAACTGTGTGGAGCCACACTGGAATGTCATGTGACATCTGGGATCCTATGGAAAAAGTTATTTCGGTATTATTGACTCCTAAAGATAAATAAGTTAATCCTAATATCCAGGGTTCATTTCACCTGAAGCAATTCCAAATCTCAGATATGGCCCTTTTGTTAAGGACACTTCCCTCTTTCCAACCATCCCAAGGATAATTTTGTCCTGACTCCCAAATACTGGCTGGAGGTACCAGGACCTTTTTCTTGAGGTGTATGTGCTTAACCTAATTAATGATCTGAGAAAACTAAAAAATGTTGAATCAAAAAACTCCTTAATTTAAAAAAGGAGATGAAAGATATTATCTCATGTCATTCAAAATACGGTACCAGATAAATCAAGAATAAATAAGCCCCATCATATGTTAATGTTAAACTTCAGTCTCACGTTGGGGTAGATGTGATTTGTTTTTAATCTAAATATGTACATTTGGATAATTCAAGAACTTGAGGAGATAATAACAAAATAGAATTACCAATCATTTATTTGAAAACATTAGTTGTTGAAGGAGACATTTTCCAGAGTGGCTAAAGAATAAAACATAAAGACATTTTAAATTTTGTAAATTCATGAATATCAGATATTAAACAACATACTCTTAAATGAGTCAAAGAAGAAATCAAAAGGAAAATTAGAAAATATTTTGCTTAGGAATTGGAGGAAGGGGAGAGTTATTGGGGCCAAGAATTGGAGGGTACATGGTTTCTTTTCAGGGTGATGAAGGTTTGGCCGTGATAACAGTTACATATGTCAGTGAATACTGAAAATCCCCAAACTGTGCACGTTTAATGGATGAATTGTATGTAAATTGTATCTTAATAAAGCTGTTTTAAAAAGAAAAAAAATAAAGATAAGTATGACAGCAATAACCAATTCTACTACCAGCAAGAAGATTAATATTTCTTCAAAACAACAGAAGGAAGGGAAACCATTCAGGCTTTCTATGTAAGATTTCTTGGGCATTTACTGGATATTTTGAAAATACTAAACTGATTGATGAAAATACAAAGTTTCAAGCAAGATCATAGTTCCAAAATTATCTTTGGAATACATTCTTAGTGCAAGTCATAATGGAGGGAAGTGAAAGAGAAAGAATATCCCTGGGTCATTGTGGCCGTAGTGTGGCCACATGTGGTTGCACCAGAATACACGTCGCTGCATTATCCAGGAAGCCTGGAGCACCGGATTTGGTTTTAGGCAGATCTGGAATTGTTTGCTCTCAGTTTTCTCACGGCATCAAATATTATTCTACTCTAGAGGAAACTTCAGACTGTCTTAAGTGGTTCCCACCAATAATTTTAAAAAGACATTGAGCAGTAACATGGAAAGATGACACCATGAGTGAGAGGCAGAAGAAACCAGACAACAGACACAGACCCAGAGAGCTTTCACATACTGTATTTCCCAAGCACAGATTATACAACAAGATTGTTTACTCTGTTTAGCAAAGTAAAAGTAAAGTCTGAAAATATCTGCAGCAAATGTGAAACTATAAAAATGATTTAAAAATTAAAAAAGAACCAAATAGAATTTCTAGAAATTTAAAAAATATGTTAGGAGAGACATACCCTTTGAAATCATTGAGTAATACACATAAACAGTTGTGTTGGTGGGAATATAAATTAACACAGCCATTATGGAAAACAGTATGGAGGTTCCTCAGAAAACTAAAAACAGAACTGCCGTATGATCCAGCAATCTCACTTCTGTGTATGTATCCAAAGAAACGAAAATCTGTACGTGAAACTGATTATCTGCACTCTCATGTTTATTACAGCACTACTCACAATAGCCAAGGTATAGAAGCAATGTAAGTGTCTATCAGTGGATAAATGGATAAATATAATACATATATACACGATGGAATACCACATAGCCTTGATAGAAGGAAAGTTCTGACATTTGGGACAACATATATGAACCTAGAGGTTATTATGTAAAGGAAAATAAGCCAGGCACAGAAAGACAAGTACTACATGCTCTTACACATGAGATCTCAAAACGTTGAACTCATAGAATTAGAGTATAATGACATAAAGGGGAGATGTTAATCAAAGGGTATGAAGTTTCCATTAGGCAGGAGGAAAAAATGTTAGTGATCTATTACAGTGAATGGTGAGTATGAGTAATAATAATAATAAGTAATCATAATAAGTGTTATATATTTCAAAATTGCTTAAAGATTATATAGCGATTGTTTTCACCACAAAAAAATTAAAGTGTGAGATGATGGATATGTTCACTGGCTTGATTTAGTCATTCTACAATGTAAACATGTAACAAAACCTTCCTTTATACATCACAAATATATATAATTATTATGTGTTAGTTAAAAATAAGTGATTAAAAAATAAAAGATGAAAAGAACAAAAACAAAACAAAAGAGCATTGTGTGGAAGATAGTTTATAAAAAATTATCCCAAATAAAATACCTAGAAGAACTAACTAAAAAAAAAAAAATGAAGAGCTTTAGCAGCACATACATTACAGCAAAGAGATCTTACGTTTCTGTGAGTTTTAGAGTTTTAGAAGAGAGAAAGAATGGAACAAAGGCAATATTTGAAGAGATAAGACATCGCTGGAGTGTTAATATTTTTCTGAACTGGGAAGGATACTTCGCCTGGGAGAGGGCTCTTTTTCTCTACTGGGCTTGGAAAAATAGGTCTGACTGTGTGCTTAAAGAGTTTGTATCTAGTACACTATTGTGGCGAGTTAGCGGGGCCTTCATTCCTACTCGTTGAATCAACTGCAGCTCGCACAAGAGAAATTTATCAGAGAAGTTGACACTACATGCACAGGTTCATACATGCACTACATGCACAGGGTAGCATTTCATAAATGAACATTCTCGAAGGTCAGAAGCCCAAAGTATTCCACCTTGTCTGCTGGTTCAGCTCCTATGTCTGTGTTACATTGAGGAGGTTAACTCTTTAGAGTCTTTTCCCAAAATCAGCGCTGGGAGGAACACGAGGGATCAGGGGAGCATGAAGGTAGACTACTAGAAGAGACAGGTCCAAGCAGGAGAAAAGGAGAAAGCTGGTTGGAGGAATACAGGCAGTCACTGAGGGGTGGAGGAGGGAATGGCTGATTTGAACCATTTGCTGGAGTTACGAAGAGATGCTCACAGAGGTACTTGTTCACCCCAGTACATCACTGACGTTAGCCTTGTCTCCTGGGAGTTGCCTCCTTTAAACACTTGTTACCAGAGTTGTAAAATAAAGCAGAAAGAAATAGATCATGATGGAGTTTTTAAAGTCAGAGACAAGGATTGAATTCATTCGTACCTGCCGACCTGTAATCCTATTGGAAAATATTACCATATCTTTTCTTAAACTTAATATTTTTAATCCAATAAAGCATTTTTAATACATGAAAGTGGAGTAAATCAATAAAATACTTTTGAATGTTGTTCCAAAGGCTATAAGCTGATAGTGCAAACAAACAATCTTTTATACTTTATTGTTAAGGATGATTAAAGCAAGATCATTTGAATCACTTCTACAAACTGCCATGCTGTGCAATCTTGTGTAATGACGTTTTCCTTTCCTTAGTATCATTACTAAGAAAAGTTAGGCTACAGGTCCTAGAGCTTTGTTTGGTATTTTTGGCATAGTTGACTGTCATTTTAGAATCTCTTGGGTCTAGGTTAAGTTTACTTTTCAAATATCATTATAAAAAATAAAGACCTAATATGATGCATAACTACATGAAAACAAGAAAAATGATTCTATATAGTTTGTTATATATGTTTTTTTCAGAAAAAAAAATATATATATACACGTTTACCAGGAAAGTACAAAATTATTTTAATTTCAACTACACATTGGTTGGCTAAGAGGCTCTAAATTGTTTTCTGTGAAAATAAATTAGGAGACAATGAATAGAAGTGAAATAGATGGAAAACTGATGGATTAGTAGAGAATGAACCTTACAGATCCCAGTGAGGGCTGTGAAACCAAGTGGAGAAAGAGGAGAAGGGAGCTCCTTCTTGGTGACAGCTGAGTCCACCGTAGGAAAAACATCATTTCCCTTCAGAAGCACCTGGCAGAGTGGGGTTCAGAAACTCACTGGCAAAATAAGCAGGCTAACACCTCTAAGCTAAGGTGCCAGTCACTACTTAGACCAAGAAAACCCCACCAAAACTAAGAGAAAAGAAAGAGCAGGAATGAAGTTTGAGAAAACTTTCTGTATACTGAGAAACACTAAGTACAATAGTTTCCTAGGTAGTCTCCTGGGATTCCAAAGCTCCCATTTCCAAGAGAGTCTGGGGAAGAGACTCATGGAATGTTTATCAGACACAGTACAGAATGTTAACAAAAGAAATTTCATGCAAGCCTTGTAGAAAGTTCTACTAGATCTCTTCTGTGCCTTCTAAGAGGCAGAAAGCAAGAAAATTGACATTGATGAGAATTATTTTATGTGCCAATGCAGAGCCAGGCACTTCCTGGGAACTGTTCCTTTAGTGTCCAACAACCATTCATTTTACAATTCTGGAAGCAGAGACTCAGAGAAAAAAATTTACTGTTTTTAGGACTCATTGAAACTAACACTCATAGCCCAGAGCCAAGTGGAGACTTGTTGGCCTTAAAGATTTCTGCTTACATTCTTGGTGGAGCCATCATCACTTGCTCTGGGAGCCCCGGGAGAGCTGGGCTCAGTTTGGAGGGTCCTGTGGTCTCCCATGAGGATCGCATTCTGTTCTCTCCATCATATGTCTACGAGTAATATGAAATTTATATATTTAGAAACCATAGGAGTGACCCATTTGTTGGCTGTTTGAGGCCTGCTATGACAAGTCTCTTGTGACCAATGCCACCTGCAGGCGTGTATTTTTCCCTACTTGTCCCAGGTTTGGAGAACCCATTCCTTGTAGCCCAGCTCAGCTTCCCAGCAAATGACAGGCAAGGACGATGATCACAGTTCAGAAGCCCACTCTTTGAGGTCAAGCTGGCTTGGAGGACTCTCATTTTCGAAGATGGCATTTTTCACATGAGATTGATGCAAGCAATAGAAACGTGTATGTTTTGGAGAATTTAAATATGTCTATTGAATCAAACTCTCTTCACCTACCCTCAAATTACATTCAAACACATCTCAAGCAAGATTAAATAAAAACTTCTATTATATGGAAACAGGACAAATTTATCTAGATTTTCAATGTGCTTTAGAGTTTCCCATGGCATGATTTTTTTTCACCTGGATGGATTGTTCCCTTTCTGTTGCATTCCCTCTGATTGGCATTTAGAGTGTAATAATTAACTCTGTGCTGGGGCTTTGCAAACTTTCACTGATCAAAATGTGTTAGGGGAAGCACTTGCCCAAGCCTCAGGGATTGGGCCACAATGGGAAACTGGGCTGTCTGCCTGTGAAGCTCCACATTACATATCCTCATTTACTTATTTACCTGTTTCATCTAACCATTCTTCAGTACGTGAAGGTCAGGTTTGACTAATAATTTCTGTTTAGTTCCAACTATTAGTATGTTTAATTTCCACCATACAAACAAAATAATGAAGAAGGTAACCCTTTTAAGCACCCATTCGTGAATATATATATAAAAAAACTTACGATGAAGTGACATGCGATTATAGGAAAGGAAAAATAGAGGAAAGAATAGATGAACAGGTGCTTATGAAAGAACAATGTAAAGAAGCTGCACATTCAAAGCAACGTGTCTCCTTTTCTGATGTGTCCTCCCAGCAGAGCGGATTTCCTTCTTATTTTCCCCCACTCGTTGACCCAATCTCACCTCTTCTCTTTCTCTCTCAGGTTGCTTGTGAACCCTACATTTATCTCCCTCTCATCACCTAAATTTGCTGAACAGTTCACCTCTCCTTATCTTTTCCTCAGAACCTTTGTCATCTGAACACACCAAGATGCCAAGCAGAACAATGGGGAAATCCTTTTACGAGAAAATTACATTTTTTCCTTGACAATTAAACAATTTTTGCTATTGTTATACAACTTAAAATATGGGTGTCTTTAACTTCTGAGTCTGAACCAGATACATTTCTACAGAGAGCCCTTAGACATGCTTCGTGCATTCCCTTACCAGCAGAATGTTTGATAAGGATTTTCTGTGGTCCTTCCAGTGCAGTGCTGGAAGACTTTTGGGGCTACCTTCTGACATGGCAGGGTAGAGCCTCCAACTTACTCCAGAAGGGAGAGGAGAGGGCAGGATTCCTTGAGCAAATCCCTGCTGGAGAGTTGCTGTACTATTAATAGGACCTTAGCCTCAAAGGGGTAAGCAGAGATTCGGAAGAGAAAGATGCTTTCATGTGCAATCTTCAGAATCAGTGCTTAGTCAAATAGTTTCACTGTTCAACCAAAAACTTGTAACACACTGGATTCCAAATGTACACAAGTGTTTTGGTTACAGTTCCTTGTTAAGGAATATCAGCTGTCTCATAGCATTGTTCAATGATTGCCAGCTTTGCTTTTCAAGTTGAAAAATCCAAACTATTCTGCTAGGAAAGCAATTCATCCAGTCGAATTTTAATTTTATATAAAACTGAACTTCTAGCAAACTCAGCATATTGACTTTTACCTTGTACTTAAGAAAAAAGAGGGAAGAAGAGCTTTGATCCCCTTGAAAACTATTATCCTCCTTATGGCAGCTGATCACTCGGAGTGTAGGAATTATGGTTACAATTCCATGTTGCTTCGCTGAATTCTTTAAAGAGTTTTCATTTGATCGAGTTGGACTCCACAAGAAGAAATCTATTTTGGGGGTGCTCATTCCCTTTTGTATTAGACAATCTGTGCCTTTCATCTCTCTAGATCCAGTAACTCACACATAGCCTGGTCTTTGACAGGCACCCAATACAGGCACACGTTGGAGATACTGTGGGTTTATATCCAGACAACAACAACAAAACAAATATTGAAATAAAGTGAGTCACATAAACGTCTTGCTTTCTTACTGCACATAAAAATTATGTTTAAACTATGCTATATTATGTTAAAACTTTATATAATTTACTAAGTAAATAACATTTTCTAAAACTTGTACATCCTTTAATTTTAAAAAAGACTTTATTACTCAAAAATGGTAACAGTCATCTGAGCCTTCCTTGAGTTCTAATTCTCCTGCTGGCAGAAGTTCTTGACTCAGTGTTGATGGTTGCTGACTGATCAGCATGGTAGTTGCTGAAGGTTCAGCTGGCTGTGGCAAGTTCTTAAAATAAGACAACAGAGAAGTTTGCCACATCAATGGACTCTTCCTTTCCGAAAAGTCTTTTCTGTAGTATGTCATGCTGTTTGACAGCATTTTGCCCACAGAAAAACTCTTGAAATTGGAGTCAATCTTCTCTAAACCTGCCACTGCTTTATCAACTAAGTTTATGGAATATTCTAAATGCTTTGCCATTGATTTGTACCAGGACAGAACACGCTGCCTGTTCTAGTGGTCCAATAACAAGATGCAGACAGACTGGGAAAGAAGGGTTTATTTCTGCCACCAGTTGCAGGGAAAAGATCAGAGTAACTCAACAGACCAATTCAAAATTAAAAGCTTTTTTTTCCCACTGTGTGTATGTATGTATATCCTAAGCTCTATGCCTACAAGTGAGAGTGCACCTACAAGCAGGAGTTTCATTCAATCAATATCTAATCTTTAACTAGGGTCTAAGGTCTGAAAAACTTTCTCTAGAGTCTTTGGAAATGTCTTAATCTTATTTGGACCCTGGTACAAGGTGTAAGAATGCTTTTATTATTCAATCAGATTTTATGGTCTGAGAAAACCCAGGAGGGGTTTAATGGATTTTGTTTTTTTTTTAATTCCAGCCCTTGTATGGTACCAGTTACTCCACTTCTTTAATGCATAACTTATACATTCATCAAAATTATAGTAAAGGATTAGTGGAAAATGATGGCTCTGGGTGCTGCCAGACACCTGGCCTGCCACAATTTCAACAATGTTTGCAGCATCTTCACCAGGAGTGGATTCTTTCTGAAGAAACTATCTTCTTTGCTCTCCATGAGAAGCAATTTCTCATTCGTTCAAGTTTATCATGAGATTACAGCAATTCAATTCCATCTTCAGGCCCCACTTCTGATCCTAGTTCTCTTGCCATTTCGACCACAATTGCATTTACTTCCTCCACTGAAGGCTTGAAGTCTTGAAGCCCTCAAATTCATTTATGAGGGTTGGCATCAACTTCTTCCAAGTACTTGTTAATGTGGATATTTTGGCCTCCTCCCACGAATCATGAATATTCTTAATGGCATCTATAATTGATAATCCTTTCCATAAGTTATTTAATGTGCTTTTCCCAGATCCATCAAAGTAATAACTATCTATAGCAGCTCCAGCCTTATGAAATGTATTTCTCAAATAATGAGACATGAGAGTCAACATTACCTCTGGATTCATGGGCTGCAGAATGGATGTATGTTATCAGGCATGAAAACAACATGAATATCCTTGTACATCTCCATTAGAGCCCTTGGGTGACCAGGTGCATTGTCAATGATCAGTACCATTTTGAAAGGAATCTTTTTTATGAGCAGTAGGTCTCAACAGTGGGCTTAACATATTCAGCAAACCATGGTATAAACTGATGTGCTGTCATCCAGGATTTGTTCTTCCATTTATAGAGCACAGACAGAGAGATTTAGCATAATTTTGTAATGGCCCCAAGATTTTCAAAATGGTAATGAGCTTTGACTTTAACCTAAGTCATCAGCTGCATTAGCTCCTAGCAAGACAGTCAGCCTGTCCTTCAAAGTTCTAAAGCCAGGCATTTATTTCTCCTCTCTAGCTATGAAAGTTCTAGATGGCATCCTCCTCCAAAAGGAAAAAATTCATCTATATTAAAAATATCTGCAAAGCACAATGTAAAAGGTATACCTTTAAATGTCTTCCAAGGAAGTCTCTGATTCTACCCCTTGGAATAAAAGCCCATGTAGTGAATTAAAATGTGCTGTATGTCTAATAACTGCAGGTTATTTTCAATGAGAGATAATTGATTTCTCTACATCATAGTCTTATTACTCTGTAAACAAAAATCAAAATGAAACATAACTGAAACCCCTTGATAACTTGGCTATGTGTCTGCCCAGTGATTTTTTTCTTTTTTTAAATCTAATTTAATGTTAAGTTCAGAGATACACGTACAGGATGTGCAGGTTTGTTACATAGGTAAACCTGTGCCATGGTGGCTTGCTGCACCTATCAACCCATCACCTAGGCACAAATCCCAGCATACATTAGGTACTTACCCTGATGCTTTCCCTCCTCCTTCCCCCAAAATAGGCCCTAATGTGTGTTGTTTCCCTCCCTGTGTCCATGTGTTCTCCTTATTTGCCTACCACTTATAAGTGAAAACATACAGTGTTTGGTTTTCTGTTCCAGTGTTAGTTTGCTGAGGATAATGACTTCTAGTTCCATCCATGTCCCAGCAAAGAATGTAATCTCATTCCTTTTCCTGCATAGTATTCCATGGTGTATATGTACCATATTTTCTTTATCTAGTCTATCACTGATAAGCATTTGGGTTGATTCAATGTCTTTGCTATTGTGAATCGGGCTGCAATGAACATACACATGCATGTATCTTCATAATAGCATAATTTTCATTCCTCTGGGTACACACCCAGTAATGGGATTGCTGAGTCAATGGTATTTCTGGTTCTAGGTCTCTCAGGATGGATTAAAGACTTAAATGTAAAACCCAAAACTATAAAAACCCTAGAAGAAAATCTATGCAATATTATTCAGGACATAGGCATGGTCAAAGAGTTTGTGGTAAAAACATCAAAAGCAATTGAAACAAAAGCAAAAATTAGAAAATGGGATCTAATTAAACTAAAGAGCTTCTCTGAGTAAAGGAAACTATCATCAGAGTGAACAGACAACTTACAGAATGAGATAAAATTTTTGCAATCTATGCATATGACAAAAATGTAATATCCAGAATCCACAAGGAACTTAAACATATTTATAAGTAAAACAAACCTGGGAAATACCCGAAAGAAGACATTTACTCGACCAACAAACATATGAAATAAATTTCAGGATCACTGATCATTAGAGAAAAGCATATCAAAGCTACAGTGAGATACAATCTCACGCCAGTCAGAATGGTATTACTAAAATGTCAAGAAACAACAGATGCCGGCAAGGTTGAGGAGCAATAGAAACACTCTTACACTGTTAGGAATGTAAATTAGTGCCTAGTGATTTTTAAGCCAATCAACCTATATGTATTGAATACAAGTTAGGTCCAAGATTCTGTGCTGTAAACACACATCTCCTGACTGACATGGAAGTTTGGATAAAAGCAATACCAATCCCTCTAAGCTTGGTTGTTTTGTAACAAGATATTCTGTAGAATTATCGGTTCTGGGGATGGCAGGGCACAGTACAGCCCTTGAATAGATGCCCTCTTTCTTCTTGCAGCCACATATTATTGTACCTGAGTGAGTCAAGGGATGTGCCACACTCTACGAATGAATTATGAGTCCTTTATTAAGCTGGTGACCAAGAGTGGCTAACGCCCAAAATTCTCTCGCCCCAAAGAAAAAGTTAGGCGGTCCTTTACACACTAGTTTTAACAGGAAGAGGGGAACCTAGCTGAAACAAAGTTTTCACAAAGGCAGAGTAAGCAAAAAGTTAAGAAGAAAAAACTGACACATAAGAAATAAAACAGTGCCAGGTGTGAGGAGTGCAGCTGTCATGAAAGACATACGACGTATAGATAAGGCGGGCTCTGGGCGCTCACTGCAGCTGCACTTCCAGGCTCTGCTGATACCACTTTACTCGGCCTCTTATCAACAGAGACATTTCTGGGTGCCCAGAGTCAGTCTGACCTTGCTTTATACTATAGTTACATACTTAATGGGGAAAAGGTTACTAAAACGAAGAAGCCAAGATGGGAGTCTGTCTGGCTCAAAAAGGCTAACATAAAGCCTGAATGGCATTTAGTCTGGAAAAGGAAAGTTAGTTTTAGCTGGCAAAAAGCAGGGTATCACAATATGAGAGACGGCTGCTACACAGGGCCATGTATGGCCACATCTGGGGAGGGTGACAGCAAGCTTAATTACGGCAAGCAGACTGGGGTTAGCTGAGTTCCAGAGCTCCCTGTGGATTGACTAATTTGAGTGATTTCTTGGGCTCAGCATAGGACTGTCCCTATTTATGGGGATAAATAAATTCCCATACCTGACCCCTGGGCTTTTAGGATGGGTACCTTGTGACCTGGAACGTGAAGGATGCGTAAGAAAAGGGGTTAGTGTGTGAACGTAACAGCTGCTCAAGGAGGGGAAAAGCATAGCCTCTACTCTATCAAAACTGCATAAAAACAACGTTAAAAAAAAAACCAACTAAATAAAACTTTGTATTACAATGATGCAATATGTACCTTGGCATGGAAGTCAAATGATGGCAATTCCTCTCCCACTAGAACTTTAACAAGTCTCTTTAATGCCACAAAGTGTTTATGCGTTTTTTTGAGTCAGGTGGAAATGCATGAGTTACAATATTTTTGTAACTGAGTTGAGAAATAAAATAATCACAGTGCTCTTTCAAGACATTTTAAACATTGTTATTGGCATAAAAACTGAAGCTATGTTCAGAGTTGGGGTAGGATGATTAAAATACGGTGAGTTCTGCCTATTATCTTAAGGCATCTGTGGACAAATTGCTATTGCGCCTGCTTCGTGGTTTGAAGACGTGAGCAACAAATTGCTCCTCCAGGGAACTATTTTCATGCATGAAAGCTCATAGTCAACAAATGCTTCAGGATACAAGCTATAATTTAACAAAACCAGTTTGCGTGCTTGGGGCGGATGGTGTTTTGCAATGGTATTATGGGGCAGTATCATCATCCTATTTGCCAAGTGCAACTTGAGGTCTTCCCTAAATCCCATGACCAGTGTGAGAAGGCTGTCTGTAAACTCACTAGAGCTTCAAAAAAAAGTTGACATGGTTTTTAGGAATAGTAGGTGCAGTAGCACCAGAAATTTGATTCGCTTTTTAAAAGCATGTATTTAATTAGAGACATTAAAAATATTCATTTTTTTCTCAGAGAAAGCTTAAAATAAGTTTTCTCCTATTTGTATTTAGGAAACAAATGTAATTGTGCTTTATATCACAAGTTACACCAAATACAGTCTTATTTAATGCCACACACACACACATACACACACACACACGTATATAGATATATGTTTATATATCTATATGTAGATATATCTACATATAGATGTAGACATATTTGTGTGTATATATATGGTATAAAAACGCATACATTAATTTTGTTATTGGAGGAAAGTCACTTTTGCTCCTCTGAATTGACCTTATATTTTTCTTTTCCAATGGAAGGAGTTGAACAAGAACATATTTAAGATCTTATTTCTGTGTTACAACTTTGGTTATGTCAAAAAGAATAGAAAAGGGTTTAATACCTTATAGATACAGAACAACTCACTTAATTACATTTTAATCTGTTCAGTGAAAGAGACAGTAGCTGATCTCCTGTCCTTGCTTTTTTCCAGAGCTCATCATTTTATACATTTGCATAAAGTGAGGTAGAGGAAGCTAGCTAATCTCCCTTTATTTGTAAAATACCTTAAGGAAATTTTTTATCAGTCTACAAGACCCTAGGACAAGACCCTAGGGCAAGTGTTAATAATAAAAGCATATGGTAGAATGACTGATTCATTTGTGGTCTACCAGCTCTAACCGTTGGTGGTGGAAAAAAAAACAGAATCCATGCAATAACGTAAAAACAGTCCCTTACAGTGCCAGAATCTCTTAAGCCTTAGACCATTTGATTCATCTTTAAAATCTCTTTCCAATTAAACATGCTGATACTTGGAATTAAATAAAAGCCTTGGAGGGGAGGCTAGACTTTTGCTTTTAACGTAATTTAAAATGCAGACATCCTAGATGTACGAGTTGGAACTGAAGGTTTCCTAAGATCAATTACATCATGCATTTTCAAGAAAGATGTAATTCCACAAAGCCGCTGTGCAAAGCTCGGGAACAATTACCATCAAGAAATACAGATTGGAGATTACACAGTAGTAGAGATTAAGATTTCTTTACTACCACATTAAGATTTCTCTTCAGAGTACAGGAGATTTCAAAGTAGCCCATGCTGAAGCAATGATTTAGGATTTCCACACTTAATCTTCTAGCCTACCAAAATAGTTCCTTAATGAATAGAGGAGCTGAACATTTTTGTTTGCATATCAGTTTCTTACTAGCTTTTATTATTGTGAATCCACATCTCTATGAAATGAAATATTCTTCAGCCCTGAGAAGAGATTTACAATTCAAACATTATTTTGAAGCATACCATTCTGGCAGGAAAGCAAGCTCATGCCCTTTAGGGGCTCCATCTGCTAGCAATTCTAGCTTTGTCTAAACATTCAAATAACATATAGTGTACACACGTCTCTGAAAAAGAAACTGCATTCTGTTTCTCTTTGCATCCCCAGGTATAACCTGGTGCCTGTCAGGAGCTGGTGATCAGCAAATCTCTGTGCAGTGGCGGTTCTTGAAGACAAGGCACCAGCTTCCACAGTTTTGTTGTATTTCCTTTGTACCCAGAAATATGTTGAATGCCTACTCATCCCACAGGAAACGTGAAAATGTGATGGAGATTGCTGGATTTGCATACTCTTCTTAAATTATTATTCTTTATTCAGTGCAGTTCAAAGAACACAGCGCATGATAGCCACATTCCAGCTGCTTATCAAAGCCATTCTTTCTATGCATTCAGGCAAAGAGAAGTCTGGAGCTCCAGCCTCAGTTTTTTTCAGACACTTTTCACACATGTAAAGTGTCGTCTCTTTTCCTCCCCTCCAAAATAAAAAAATGGGACAGTTGTACAACAAATCAACTTTGTGCTATTTCCAGGTACGTGGGACTGTCCATGAGATGTGCTTTGAGTGCCGAACACTGGACATGTAGCTACTTTTTATAGCTTTATTGAGATATAATTGGCATACAATAAACTGCACAAAGTAAAGTATGCAAATTGATACGGTTTTTTTGTTCGTTTTTTTTTTTGTTTGTTTGTTTTGTTTTGTTTCCTAGACCTTTCCTGGACCTTAAAGCATGACAAAATAATGAAGGAATTTTTTTTTTTTAAGAAAAAGGAAGAAAGAAAGAGAGAAAGAAAAAAAAAAGAATGAAGAAGAGGAAGAAAAAGGAAGAGAAAGAGGGAGAGAGAACGGGAATATTGCTTTATTGCCCAGGCTAGAATGCAGTCTAAAAATGGGAATTGAAAACCTCTTTTATGCCAATAATTGTGCTTAACAATGGAGACAGGAAGGAATAAGGGAAGAAAATAACAAACAAGCAGCCAACCAATATTTCATTTAAACCTATGAAATGCTATGCAATTATTGAGGAGTGATTCACTTGCAATTATGTAGTCACTTTTGGAATAGGTGTGATATGATACTGATAAGAATGTATGTTTTGTGTATTTGAAGTGGAGAGTTCTATAAATGTTTATTAAGTTTACTTGTTCCAGGTCTGAGTTCAAGTCCTGGATATCCTTGTTAATTTTCTATCTCGTTGATCGGTCTAATATTGACAATGTGATGTTATAGTCTCCCATTATTATTGTGTGGGAGGCTAAGTCTCTTTATAAGTCATTAAGAACTTGTCTTATGTATCTGGGTGCTCCTGTATTGGGTGCGTGTATATATAAGCTCGTTAGCTCTTCTTGTTGCATTGATCCTTTTACCATTATGTAATGTCCTTCTTTGCCTCCTTTGATCTTTGTTGCTTTAAGGTCTATTTTATCAGAGGTGAGAATTGCAACTCCTGCTTTTTATTTATTTATTTATGTTTGCTCTCCATTTGGTTGGTAAATCTTCCTCTGTCCCATTGAGTCTTTGTGTATCGTTGCATGTGAGATGGGTCTGGATACAGCGTACCGATGGGTTTTGGCTTTTTATCCAGTTAATAATATATATTAGTTTAATACTGCCATTTGATGCTAGCTGGATATATTTTTTGGAAAGCTGATACTGGTTGTTCGTTTATATGTGTAGTTCTTCTTTCAGAAGCTTCTGCAAAGCAGGCCTGGTGATGGTAAAATCTCTAAGTACTTGCTTGTTTGCAAAAGATTTTATTTTTCCTTCACTTTTGAAGCTCAGTTTGGCTGGCTATGAAATTCTGGGTTGAAAGTTCTTTTCTTTAAGGATGTTGAATATTGGCTCCCACTCTTTTCTGGCATGTAGGGTTTCTGCTGAGAGATCTTCTGTAAGTCTGATAGGCTTCCCTTTGTGGGTAACCTGACCTTTCTCTCTGGCTGCTCTTAGTATTTTCTCCTTCATTTCAACCCTAATGAATCTGACGATTATGGGTCTTGGGGTTGGTCTTCTTGAGGAATATCTTTGTGGTGTTCTCTGTATTACCTGGAGTTGAATATTGTCCTGTCTTACTAGGTTGGGAAAGTTTTCCTGAATAATCTCCTGAAGAGTATTTTCCAACTTGGATTCATTCTCTTCGCCACATTCAGGTACACCTATCAAATGTAGATTAGGTCTTTTCACATAGTCCCGTATTTCTTGGAGACTTTGCTCATTCTTTTTTATCCTTTTCTCTCTAATCTTGACTCCTCGTTTTATTTCGTTAAGTTGGTCTTCGAACTCTGATATCCTTTTTTTCTGCTTGATCAATTCGACTGTTAAAACTTGTGCATTCTTTGCGAAGTTCTCGTGTTGTTTTTCAATTCCATTAATTCACCTATATTCCTCTCCAAATTGTCCATTCTCGTTAGCATTTCGTCAAACCTTTTTTCAAAGTTCTTAGCTTCTTTGCATTGGGTTAGAACAAGTTCTTTTAATTCACAGAAGTTTCTTATCATCCACTTTCTGAAGCCTACCTACTTCTGTTAATGGAATGCACTCGTTCTCCATCAGGGCTTGTTCCGTTGCTGATGAGGAGCTGTGATTCCCCTGCAGAGGGAGAGGCATTCTGATTTTGGGTATTAACAGCCTTTTTATGTTGGTTTCTTCCCATCATTGTAAATTTATCCGCCTGTTGTCTTTGTGATTTCCGACTTTCAAATTAGGTTTCTGAGTGGACATCAAACTTGTTGATTCCCAGCGCCGAAATCTGAGCAATCCACTGCGCTGGCCAAAACAGCAGTATCAAGATTGATGGTGCTTTTCTGCCCGGGAATTGGCCAAAAGGGGACCCAGTCCCGCTCACTCTGCACCAAGAACCGCTGTGCTGAGGCAACAGCAAAACTGCTGCGCCAGCCACAAAAGTCGCACTAGTGACCCATGGGGCTCCTCCGCTGGGAATCTCCTGGTCCGTGAGCAACAAAAATTCATCTGAAAGTGTGGCGTCCTCTCGTTCTCTGCACTTTCACTAGGAGCTACTATCCTGAGCTGCTAGTGGTCAGCCATCTTGGATCTCTCTCCGCAAATTGATGTTTTGACCTAAGTACAAATCTGTGAAATCATCATTATCCTTAAGATAGCAAACATATTTGTCCCTCCTCCGAAATATTTTTTGCACAGTATTTAAGTTTTCAGTTTTATTAAGATGTATTTATGGAAATTATAAAAGTTCAATGCATACAAGGTAATGATTGGACATACATTTATACTGTGAAATGATTTACCACAATTAAATGAGTTAACATATTTATAACCCCAAGTAGTTGCTTACCTTTTTCTTTTATTCTGTTTTTGGTGAGACTATTCAAGCAAATTTTAAGTATACAATACACTATTGTTAACCATAGTCCCCTGAATTTATTTATCTTATGACTGAAGGTTTGTACCCTTTGCCCATCATCTTTCCTTTCCCTCTACTCCCTTGCCCTTGGTAACTGTCATTTCACTCTCTGTTGCCATGAGTCCAACTTTTTCAGATTCTACACATAAGTGAAATCAGGCAGTATTTGTCTTTCTAATTTTGCTGATGATGAAAATGGAAGAATAACTATGGGATTTGCTGAGGCATTCCCTGAAAATGTGGAACATACATGGCTTTAGGATTCAGAATATAATAATTATCATAAAATGTAAAAATCCAGTTTAAAGCAAAAATGAGTAAATTCTTTTCAGCCTAAAAGAGAAAATTCTAGTGTACTTATTCCCAAACCATCTCCTCAAAGTAGGAAAAACATAAGTTAACCTTCAAGGGAGACTTTATTTATTTTTATTTCGTGGCATCATGAGTATAATATTCATTGGACAGAAATAAGACTTGGCTTTGGCAAACCTGAGTTTCCAGACGTCCAGACGTCCACATTGTGACTACTTGGCTGGAAACATTCAAATGTAATATTTCTAATGAAATAGAATGCAGAAGCAAGAAAAGATTCTGATAAAAAGTCAAGTTGATATACTAGTAAGCCCCAGTCACCTACAAATTATCCTCCTAGCACAGAAATTGCATTCCATGCAACATATGCATGGAACATTATATCCACAAATCGTACCAATGGTCTACCACCCAGAGAGCCAGAACAGGACATAAAGTTAACAGAAGTGGAGGTGGAATTTCAACGATCTGTGGAAGCTCCCGCCTCTGGACTCCTGGAGACTCACTGGAGGGTGAATTGCAGGAGGTGGGAAGGACAGGCTGTGGCTGAGAAAGTGAGCAGAGTTAACTGATTCCGGAGGAAACTGATCACATGAACGGGGCCACTGGACTATATTCCCCTGGAGACATAGTCTTGGTCTTGTTATGTTTGCAACTCCAGAGACTTTCTCGTTCCTAGTATTGAGTAAATACTCAATTAGAGTATATATAACCTGAATTTATTGGCCACATATTCTAGTTAATATGGAACATGCATATACTGTCCACCAAAAGCCATGCTTTAGAAGGAAATTGGTTTTGGAATCAGTGAAAATAGGGTGGAAGGATCCAAGGAAAGACTAGAGTGAAAAGAAGCACAATGTCTCTGTTATGACAGTAAAAATGTATTCCTCTATAAGGCAGAGGTGAGAAAAGCATGATGTATTCCCAGGTAGTTATTAATACTCCTTAAATTATAGAAGTCTGGGACTTCCTAGAAAACCATGGCAAACAAAGTCTACATGTAGACAACTTCTTCTTTCCCCTGGTTTCCCATCTGCAGTAGACTATAGAAAATTACATAAATCGTAAGAGTGCTGTGTCATGGGTATTTACATTGTTTATTTCCCAGCCCAACTTCAATTCTGCCCTTGTCTCATAATCACAATAACCTCAGGTTATTATTTTCCTTTGGATTTGTTTTTGTTTGTTTGTTTGCTTTTGAAAGAAGCCCTCCTTAGGGGGAGTGACTGTCCCCCTAGGAAGGCTCATGGGATTGAGGGGTTTCCCAGGATACAGGACTTTTAGTCCTAAAACTAGGTAATTCCCAGGAATTGGGAAGAACCAGTAACACGGTTTCCTCCAGAACTTGCACAGTGAGAATATGTATGTCTCTGCTCTCCTCCGTATGTCCCGCACTGCAGGCCAGTCAGAATCTCCCTCCTGAGGAAACTGAATCTTGGTTGCCATTCCAGAATAAAACTAGGACGAAAACGAGGATACAAATATTTGAAACCCTGTACCCCGAAGGGCTCGTCCTTTGAGTCTCACTTCCCAGGGCCTCTATGGTCTCTGGCTCTAAGGACTGATTGTTTAGCCACCCTGACTCAGTTTAACCAACTCTTCCTTTGCTTGAACTAACCAGAGTGGGTGTATGTTACTTGTACCCCCAAACCTCTAACTGGTCCAAAAAACGACACCTGGAATTGAGTGGGACAAGTGATAGATGGCAACCGTGGGATTGGCTGAGGCAAGGTAAGTGGAGGTAGTGAAAGTTTTTTATTCCATGCTTGTCCCATGCATTCCAAAACAGAGAAATCTGTTATGCGGTAGCATTTCGTTAAGTAGTTTTCTGTTGTGTCTTGAGACTAATGCAAGTGCCAATGGTGTATGAACTTTATAGGATTTGATAGAAAAATGTCAAAGTGTTGCAGTCTCTAAAATCACTGCGGGAGGAAAACACAGCTTTTTTGAGAGAGGAGGTTTCTTGCTAGGACCAGGAATCTAGCATGACCACCGTGAGAATAGTATTCAACATTGGAAAACTCAAACTTCCCATTCTAAATTAAAATTGGTGTTAGTTGAAGACTGAGAACAAGAAATATAGCTGAAGAAGAGAAGAGGACCTGGGCTATGCCTGGTTCTGCCAGGCCCCCAAATCCTGTCTGACAAATGCAGTATTCTGTATGGCCTTCTCTAGGATTAAACCCCCAGGCAAAGTGCAGACTCCATAGTTTTGAATGGCCTTCAGATAGGGATCAAGTTCAGATTCAATTGAACTTTGTGGATCTGGGCACATATTTAAGGCTCTTTCTAAGAGGCAGGGTATCCCACACTTGGCCTGGATCCAAGAGCAATAAATACTTCTGGATTTAGTCCCTCATTAACTGAGGTAAACAAAGGCAAATCAACAGAAAGTCAATTTAACTCCATCTCCACAAAAGCTGTGTTTTCAAAGACACCTGGACTGTGCTGCAGACTAAGGTCTGGGATCGTTTAAATTGCAAGATAATCCAGAGGCCCCCAAACTCAGAGGAAGAAGGTTTCTATGTGGACTTTCCCAGAAGGGCTAAACTCCCACTGTATCTCTCCAAAGGGTCCTTGGGAAACAACACACGAGGGTGGGGGTTTCCAGTAGGCAGGTTCACCTCCCAGAGCTCATTCCTCTGCCAGGGCAGCGAGTCTTGCTCTTCTGACCCAGAGGGATGTGGACATTGCTCTCGGCCCAGTCACCATCATCATGGTCTCTTAGCTACATCTCTCTCCCCTTTCCCAGAGGCATCAGCAACTGCACACCAGCCCCATGATGGCTGCTGCCTCTGAGGAGGAGACCAGGAAAAGGTTCACAGGCTCTTCAATGAAATGTCAACATCTGCTGATTTATGGTGGATTCATAGTGTTGGTTACACTGATCTTTGTTTTCTTTTTTTTAAGACTCTTTATGAACACAAACACTTTTGTTACTATTAGTGACTAGCTGTACATGATAGTTTACTGTTATTGGCAATTCATTCTGTCTGCCTGGAGTAATCACTCCAATTAGTAAAAAGGCTCTACCTTTCTTTTTCATAAAACAGTAATCACCATTCATAATTCATAACAATGGTATGCATACAAATGTGTGCGCATATATATATATTTTTTTTATGTATTTGTGTGTGCCACCATTTACTCTGAAACCTGAAGATTCTCTGGACAAGAGTTAGAGTAAGGAACACCGATGTCATTCTTTTAGGTCCTGCTCCAGCTGCTGTCCCTTCCTCTTTCCAGGATGACCATCGAAGGTGACTAGGTTGATGACTTGCTTCATATCTTTTCTGGATTGAAAATGGTAACTTTTTTCTCACTTTCCTTAAGCTTCAGGAGAGATTCTCGGTGTGGCTTTAGTGACAAAGGCAGAAATCAGTTAGAGAACAATGCAAATCAGTTACAGACAACACAAGATAGCCCACTGCTAAATTATGCAGAAGACGCCAGCAGCGGGAGGAGTGTGCAGGGGACTGATTACAAGGCCACACAGATGAGGCAGCCAGGAATCATTGAATTCACGAGAAGGATCTCAGGAATTAGAAAATGAACCCAATGCACGGATTGCTAAGACACCTGGATTCAGTGGGGAGCATTTGCTCATTACGTCATAGGAAATCAAGCTTGGGTTCTCCGTTAGTAACTGTGGTTACCCTTGCGGTACATTCTGCTTGTGTGAAGGAAGCTGCACCCAGCATCTGGATAATTTTGACATCATGGATGGTCAACTGATGAAGATTTGCACTTTAAAACTTAGACCTTGTTTTTGAAGAGTGTGGAAGAGCATGAAGACCACCCAAATGAGAACAAGTCAAGCTACTCATTCAGCTCTTGATACAACATTATCATCCTACCACTATTGCTTGTGTTTAGTGGAGACTTCAAGACACACAGGAAAAGCAAATGCTTCATACTGAAAAGGAGGGAAGCTGGAGGCGGCTTCCTAGACAAGGTATTCTATGAGATTCCTTACTGGTATCCACCTTGGCTTTCTATAGTGGGTCCTGAATAGCACTGGGAGGCAAAATTAGGGAAGCTCTTAGTCACTGACCAAGTCTTGACTGTTCTCAGCCAATTGTTACAGAAGTTGTGGGTCAGAGTTCTGTTGGCACACCTGGTCTGGCCATTGACTGAGCATATTCAGCCTCTCAATAGGAATAAGCCACATTTGTTACCATCGTTTTATAAAATATGAATAATGCCTTTGAGGCTCGCCACGACATGGTGCACATGAAATTTCCTAGAGGGATCTAAGGGCTGACGCCTAGTCGGCTAAGTTTAGGAAAAGGAGTGTGACAGTTCTCTAAACAGCTCCCAGCTTAGGAAGAGAGGGACCTGGATTCAGTCCCAGCTCTGCCCCGGGGCTGACTCAGGTAGACAGTTGCCTCTCCCTGGGGCTCAAGTGTCTCACACTTAAGATGGGAACTGTAATACTTATTGAATGCAGTTGTATTATTATCAAATATTTGTATTATTGTGAAACTGTGGAAAAAGAAGGTCAGAGGATTTAGACTATTTGCTGGAGGCCCTGGAACTAGGAAGCAGTAGCCTGGGGTTGATTCCACCTGTTCCTCCAATCAGGTGTGAAGATAAATAAAACCAAAGTGGGGAGAGGGCTTTGCAGAGCAACCGCTACCTCTGCAGTGTGCTGGATCGCTATCGATAGTTGAGGCAACAGGAACGGTGCAGAGATAGGGAAGATGCAACATTTATAGAACATTTACATGACTAAAAAATACAGTAAAATTCATCCATCTATGTGGAGATCTATGTTGGGAGAGGGATTAAAATTCAAAAAGATTTGTAGTCAAATACAGGTTTCAACCCCATTCAAACTTCTGTGGTTGTGCCTTTTTATTCCTATAAGTTTGCTCTATGTTCAAGATTTTAGTTGCTTTCAAAGCCATAGTAAATATTATTAAAGTGTGTAGGCCAAATTTCCTTGAAAAAGACCATTTACATCTAGGAAAAAAAGAAAAAGGTGTAACACACTATATAACCACAGTAAGTTGCTGCAGGAATCCTGAAAATCTGAATTCTTCAAACCCAGCAGATCAGAAATGGTTCACCTGGACCAACCTCCTGCAGATGTCCGGGATGCAGGTCCATGCTTTCTGGGGTGCTGGGCCTTAGGTGAGCTGTCCAGGCACATCTAGTGCCCAGTGTAGTACACCCGGGCACACCCAGGTGGAAGTTCCTGGGCAGGTGGAAAAATGACCCAGGCTCAAATCAGGCCCTGAGCATGCTGTTTGAGGATAAAGAAAGGAGTGATCATCCTGTGATTCATCCCAGAGCCTCTTCCACGGAGGAGCAAGAGAGACAAGCGAAGACCCCATGTCCCTCCATCACGGGCCCTACACACTCCCAGTACCCAGACAGCCTTTCTGTGGTCAGATGGGAAAGGTGCTGCATACAGAGGCCTCTCAGGGCACAGAACTGGCCAGAGCCCAAGAGGAAAGAGAGTTTGGCCTGGCGGTTACATGCAGTTTGCTGCAAGCAGGGTACTGTGCTGTACAGTATGTGCATTTAGCTTGAGCACCTTACTGAGCAGCAGTTACCAGTTTCATTTTACAAAGGAGATGCTAAGGACCAAGGGGATTAAGTGGATTGCCCTCACTCTAGTGATTATAAAAAAAGAGAAAAGACAATAATATTAAACATTATTGGAACAATATAATAACAGCATATTTCAAGAGAAGACAATGTAGCACCTTTTGTAATGAATTTTAAAATCTCTAAGGAATTGATTTTATTAGGGTATATATATACATATATATTAAATTACATATACAAATGTATACTATACATATGTGCATATACACACTCAATTGTGTGAAAAACTGAATAACTTCTTAATAGTCACAGAAGGTTATCAATACCATTTGTGAATATAGGTTCCTGATTTGTAAATAAAGTACTAGCAGATCTAATTTGAAATTACAATAAAATAAATGAAAATTATGTTTGCGATGCAGAGATATTTTAAAATTGGAAAATCTATTAATATGATTCATCAAATTAATAGTTTATTTATCCTCATGGTTTCTGAAAAGAACACCTGATTACATACAATAAAGTTTTCATGAGCAGTTCAGAGAGAGGTATCTTTATTCTTTTATTTCCCTCAACAAAAATGTGTTGAGATTTGTGTGTTTATTCACAACCTCAGTTCTCTAAAGGATAGAAGTTAGTCACGGATTCTTCCTTTCCAGGATACTCTTCGTGTCCTTAAACAATTAGGACTTCCGGTGGCTGCGTTCTCCAAACAGTACATTTGCATAGTCGTGCTCACGTTATTTCCGGCGGGATATGCGCCATGTGCTTGCATCTTTCATCTAGACATCAACACCTGTCCATGCCAGTTAACAGAAAAATACGTCCACATTTAATAAACCCTGTATAGATGCGCCTCTCCGGGTTTTACTGATTCAATCACTTGCAGAATGTGCCTTTAAATAAATGAACTCCTTAGGAAAATATATGTTTATCCAGCATGAATGTTGAACTTTACTTAAGATAAGGTCGCCGTGGGCCATGGTTACAAGGGCTAGCATGGGAGTCTAGAGATCTGTTTCTAAAATAAGACCTTGAAACTGTGGTTCTTACTGCTTTTCCCAGACACTGAAGTGGAAAGAATAAAACACGACGTATGAGTGGAGATAAAGATATGTAAAGCACTTGGCAAAAATAAGATAAATTCAATCAAAATCATTAGTAGAGATGGTAGTGAAATTCCTACCGAACAATAATGTAAAGATTGTAAGGGAATAGAAACCCACTATTAAAATCCTATTAAAATAAGGGGACTTTATTACAAATCCCATTTGATGGCCAAGACCATTAACCACTGATCTCAGAACAGATGGTATTGTAACTGAAGAGGAGAAAATATGAAATATGTCAGCCACATCTTCAAATATAATAAGACCTGACATCACTACTTAGAAATACTTACTGTGATTCTATTTAGCTTTTCACCGTCTTTGACAGTGAATTCAGGAAGCCTCTAAGTACATTTTTAATCTCACAAAAACGTCCCAAGAAGAAAAATTATAGTTTCTACAGAAATAATTTTCTTCCAAGCAGTCATAGGAATAGAACAATGAAGTGCAATTATGTGAAAATGACTTATGCGTAACTTTAAAGAAAGCCTATGGAAGATGCTATACAACAGAACATGATTTTTCTACGGGGCATACATATTACTTTTGGCCAATTTATTCAGTCCTCTTACTCATACCCAAGTTTGAAAGAAATGATACAGAAACATAAATCATTAGCATTAAAACCAAGCAATTTTGAAGACAAAAGGCAAGCCCATCATTTTTCAGAGAAATATTTAGGGAGGCATCATATGACTACATTGCAATCCAGGTGTTTTGAAATGCTTAGTTTCCATTAACTTTCCTTACCACGTTAGCTGTCTCCAAGAACAATTATTAGAGTGAGCTCCTGGCTTTTCTATCATAGTAAAGACTCCAATACACTTTATAACCCAGTATCAAGATCTCGGTTTCTAAGTAACATTCTCTGCTGAAAGGAACCAGGGTTCCTTGGAAAATTGGCTGATTCTAGCAGTGGACCAGAAAAAGCACAAGTCTGGAACCTCTTACTGCAGCAGAAAATACAAATTCCTTAAAGAGTCACAGGGACACACCAAAGGGAGCCAGGAGCCATCTTGAAGAGCTGCACTGGGGCCAATCTGTGAAAATTTAAGCATCAAAATACATATTTATTGTAATAAACAATTGAGTAAGACAAAAATCCTGAGTCTGCGCTTATGTAAACAAACATAAATAGGAAGAGTGAAAGCTCGCTCTCATAGTATAATGTGAACTAATAAGTATAGAAAGAATGACAGAGTTAGAAAATCGTTAATAGATGTTAAAACTAGTAAGGAGGTGAAAGTTAGAGGAAAAATAAGATATTTTTATTCTTTCAAAGTAGTAACCCATAAATTATCCACAAAGGGAAAATAGTGATCCTACAATGAAGAATCTTGACTGCCAACACGCTAAGTTATTAAAATTAACTTCAGGAATTTTAGGACAATTTAATATTATGTGCTTCCTTAAATAATATGCACTAAAAAGTTAGCAGTTTCAGAATATATCCAATTAGATGTATCAAATATATGCAAAAATAATTATAAAAAAGATCGATTTCTCCCAATTGCTATGCTACTGTGTGGACAACTGTTATGTGTTCCCAACTATGTTGAACATGGTGGCCTGAAAGATACATAAGTCTTCACATTGTTAATGGTTGCTTCTCAGAGACTATATGGGTTTTTTAGACTGCTGTCAAAAAATCCTTATGCAGAGAAGCAGTTGTAAGGTACTAAGAATATTTTCCTTGAGTAGTTAGTTGTGGGGGCAAAGGAGGAAGTTGTAGCAGGGGTGCTTTGTAATAATATATTCCACCTATAGCTACCACACTGGGTATCAACACCGGCACATCTCGCTGGAGCAGCAGGATGACTGCAGCTGTGTGGCTTCATGCTGGGGCAAACTTGTTTGCTTGGAGCAAAGAGTATTTTAAGGTTTCTTATAGAGCCAAGTAATTTTGCAGGGGAGATGTATGGAGGGAAAGCAGCATTAACAGGACAAGCAGGTGGTGGGGTACCGGGGGACTCGGATGGTTCAGTGGCTTCTGGGTTCAACTCAGCCAGGCTTCCTACATGTTGGTTTCTAGGCACAGGGAAGAGGGCTTCCTCCTCCCTGAAGAGGGATGGCAGTTCAGTTCTCTGGGAGGGAATAGTTCCATAACTGTCCACACTGCCTCACAAGACAAGTCATTCCAGTCCATCTGGTGGTCAGCCCTATCCCATGAGATGCAGATGAGTCTCTCTGGAATTTCCGGAAGTACAGAGTGTTAGCTCTGGAGCAGACCTGGCTGAAGGAAGAAGCAAGCTCCCAGTTTACACACCAAGGCTCCTCCTTAGCATCCTCCAAGTCACCAGGATTACAGTGCCACAGTGCAACTGAGAATGTATTTTAAGACTCCTGGTGAAACCTCATCTTTACTAAAAATAAAAAAAATTAGCCATGCCTGGTGTTGGGTGTCTATAATTCCAGCTACTTGGGAGGCTGAGGCAGAAGAATCGCTTGAACCCAGGAGGTGGAGGTTGCAGTGAGCGGAGATCATGCCATTGCACTCCAGCCTGGGCAACAAGAGTGAAACCCCTCAAAAAAAAAAAAAAAAGTACTCCAAGACCAGCGCTCCTTTTATAGTTCCTGGAAGATTACTTACCTGGCACTGTTATCTATCTTAGAAGGTGCAAAACTTTCAGGCATTTTACTGCTGGCATCAAAGTAATTCAAGTGCTGATAATTTTCGTGGAATGTACTCAGGGTCTTAAAGAGTTTCTAAACCCTGTAAGGATATGTTTTGGGGAGAGTTTGGTTCTTAAAATATGTTGCCATTGCTTTAATCCCCTGGGTAGGATTGGCTACAATGCAATTGGTCTATTCAGCACTTTGATTTTCTGTTCCTGAACTAGAGGCTTTTTTGCTCAACTTTTTACACAGCTGATTTAACTCTTCAGGTCATTTCAAATGTCACCTCCTTAGAGCCAAGACCTGTGCAATTCGAGCTTTCTCAGTGACTCTTTCTTCATCCACTTCCTTCGGGAAACTTATCCCATCTGCAATTACATTGTTTGCTGCGTGCTCCCTAGTTTGTGAATTGCTCCCTCCCCAGCTGACCCCTGTGAGGGCAGGGACTGTGTTGTTCCCCTCACAGCTGGATTCCCAGACCCTGTCTCACTTCCTGGCATGCTCATCAGTAAGAATGAAGGAATGTGCTGAGAACCTGCTGTGCAGTCCTTCTCCCTGCATTCCGTTCTGGACAGTTTTCAGTGAGTTCCTTCAAGGAGACTTGATTTTCAACAGATCTATGTGGTTCTGCACTTGCTGGCAGGACACTCACATGAGTTTCCAGCAAGAGGTATTGCTGGGAATGGTGGCGAGCTGGTCAACAGCGTCAGGCATGGGAATTGTTCAAGCTGTGGAGACCACAGAATGAGCTGAGTCTGGGGCCTCATGAGGAAGCCAACTCCAAGCCAGTGACCATAACTCTGGTCACTGACCATAGCTCTCTGAAGTCTTAGAGGGCTCCCTTAAGGCACAGCCCTCAGAGGAGTTCAGCAGAGGGAGTGGCCATAAAGAAGTAGGTTGGAGAAAGAATTTATAGTAAACATTCAAAACTACTGTGTTTCTTCTGCGTGTGGTTTCCTATCAGCCTTCTGATCTGATACATACACGAGTAGATGGATTTCACAGGTCTCTCTCCACTGTAGAATTATAGAATCTAGGGGCTAGCTTATAGGTGGAACTCTGGCAGCCTGGAAAACCAACTATTTTAATGTCAGCATATACAATGTTCTCTATAATGTTGGAACTCATACAAGAGAGGTGGTAGGAAGAAGGAGGGGCTGAGGGCTGGTCCCACGTGATGGAAAGAAAAAATCATCTTATTCGGTCTGATGTACTTTTTTTTTTCTTTTCAGACAGTTTGCTTTTCTGTCACCCAGGCTGGAGTGCAGTGGCACAGTCTTTGTTCACTGAAACCTCCACCTCCTGGGTTCAAGTGATTCTCCTGCCTCAGCCTCTCAAGTAGCTGGGAAGCTGGAATTACAGGTTTGTGCCACCATGCCCGGCTAATTTTCATATTTTCAGTGGAGATGGGGTTTCATCATATTGGCCAGGCTGGTGTCAAATTCCTGACCTCAAGTCATCTGCCCACCTCGGCCTCCCAAAGTGCTGGGATTACAGATGTGAGGCACTGTGGCTGGCCTGATGTACTGGTTTTAATGTTAAATTATTTGGATAAAAAATTGAGACCAATGTTATAAACTAATCGATATAAGGTTGTACTTTGGTAGAAATATTAATATTCTTTGATGTTCCACAGTAAGGAAAATGTTATATGGTAGAAGTTTAACATATTTTGAAAATAGAAATTCATCTGCTCCTAAATAGGCAGATTATTTTATATATACTTAATGTGATTTTATATTCTCTGAAAATGAACTTAAATTGCATAATGCCCCGCAATGAGAAAGGAAATCTATTTGCTCTGCAGCAAATACGGAGAAACACGTACTCAGTATTTGTCAGAAATCCTTTTGTGGGCAAATGAAAATAGATACAGGCAGTTCAAATCATATTATATAATTCTGTCACATAATTGCAAAGGGTGTATAGTAGATTTGAATTAAGCAGCACCTGAATAGAAATATTGTTATTATGCTGATTTTCATTTTACCTACTACTCACTTTTTTGTGCCGTGGCACAGATCTCAAAATAAATCAGCTTGGCTAGGATACAATTCTTGGGATATATAGAAATAAAGATCCCCTCTCATTGTTTCCATTAAAATATATATTAGATTAAATTTCCAGAGAACTTACTCTATCAATAAATATGGAATTCTAGAGAGCTATTTCCCACAGGCACCCATTAGGTTAGATTCCCTTCTAATGTAAAGCTGTGAGTATTGAGGTAAAGAGGGCAGAAGGGAAAGAAATAATAACTGTGATTATTCCTCAAAGGGGCTGACAGAGCTAGGCCTGGTGGTACATGCCTGTAGGCCCAGCTCCCTGGGAGGCTGAGGCAGGAGGATCTCTTGAGCCCAAGAGTTTGAGACCAGGCTGGACAACACAGTGAGATACTCTATCTCTTAAGAACAAACAAACAAACAAACAAAAACCAAAAAATGGAGAAGTGCTGATAGACGCAGTGGAGTTGAAGTAAAGGCCAACCTACCAAGTCATTGTCCTCTAGCATTTAAGTCAGGAGAGAAAAGTCTTACCTAGGCATTCAGATGTATTTTACGTTTGATTCTAAAATTTATTGGTCTATGCAACAAATGTAATCTTGATCATATTTGTTGTATCTGAGGATCTATAATCCATATCCTCAGATACACAGGGCTTAAACTACCTGGCTGCCAGTCAAAATTTTATAGTAAATTGGTGTGTAAAACTTTATAGTAAATTGTTGACTGAGTGAACAGAGCACTTGCAGACTAACTGATAATATTTGATCAAACACCAAATCAAAGGATATGAAATAAACTGATCAAATGTTCAAAAATGTATTTCTAAATAGGCTGGGCCTATAATCCCAGCAGTTTGGGAGGCTGAGGCAGGTGGATCACCTGAGGTCAAGAGTTCAAGACCAGCCTGGCCAACATTGTGAAACCCCATCTCTACTAAAAAAACAAAAGTTAGCCAGTGTAACAGTGTGTGCCTGTAATTCCAGCTACTCCAGAGGCTGCGGCAGAAGAATGGCTTGAAGCCACGAGGTGAAGTTTGCAGTGAGCAGAGATCACACCACTACACTCCAGCCTGAGCCACATAGTGAGACTTGGTCTCAAGAAAAAAAAAATTACTTCTAAATAATCAATTCAATAGATTAAAGACACAGACAGTTGCTAGAAAGGAGCTAGCATCAACATTTTTTCTGTACTGGACGCCCATTATTAATTTTGTTGACATTTGCTCAATATTTTCACATAATATTTTGTTAGCTATTGGTAATTCTATATATTCAATACTTCTTCTATAACTTCAATACTCAGTGAACATGGAAAAGGGAAAGCCAGGCTGAGGAAATTGAACACAAGAGACAGATATGGGGTCTCCATAATGGCAAATTGAACAGTTAGCACAAGAGATGAAGGAGATTGAAAATGGCAGGCAACGGGCAGCCGCTGCCAAGAAATGCTTGCAGCAGAAATAAAAAGATTTGCAAGTGCACATCATCTGCCCTCTCCCTCTCCTTCCTCATTCAGTCCCTGGATACCACACACTCCTGGACTGAGTATGCAGCAAAGCAGGTAGATTTAATCAAAGGTTAATTGCTACCTGAATAGGCAGAAATGCAATGACTAGCAGGTGAATAGTGTCCAATCTGAGGCCAAGTATCTGAAAACAGTTCTATCATGACAAAAAAAATCATTTAAGGGCAAGTAGTGTGGCAATAATAATAAAAAATAATAAAAAATATATAAAAAATAATAAACAACCACTTAAGGGCAAGTGGAGTAGCTAAGAACTTTTCAAAACGTTCTTATTCAAACTAAACATGTGTAAGTACTTGTAAGTGACCTGGGTAAAAACAAAGGTGAACTTCACTGCAAGGAACAAATCTTCGTCATCTAAGGAACTGGCAAAAATGTTCTGCCCTAGAATAGCCTGTGAATTTGGCCACTCTCTTTTTAGAGATGAGCTGGGTCCTCCTGGTGTGCCTGGGGCTGCTGTTTAATCATCCTGGCTGAAGGGACTCGCGTTGTTACAGGAGAGGAAGAAACCTGGAACTCCTACTGCAATGCTCTAAATTGTTAGCATTGCTACTTGATGTTTCCTAGTCTAAAAGCTCTTTTTGTGACTACGCCTTTTCTCCTTTCCTTATTTATTTTTCTATACCTAATCCTCATTGATTAATTGATCAAATATTAAATGAGAGTCTGTCTGTGATTTATCAGACCCTTTACCCCCCGGCCTCAAGCAATTCTCCCACCTCAGCCTCCTGAGTAACTGGGACCACAGTCGCATGCCACTACACTTGGCTAACTTTTGTGTTTTTTGTAGAGATGGGGTTTCGCCATGCTGCCCAGGCTTGTCCGGACCCCCTGGGCTCAAGTAATCTGCCAGCCCTGAGTTCCATCTTGATGCATCTTAAAAATGAGGAGAACTTGTCCAGGCAAAAGGAGAAGGGTGACCAGACAGAGGAAGCAGCAGCCTCGAAGATAAGGAGAGGAGAGCGCTTCTGCCCTAGAAACTGGAAATTCTTCCTGAATCCCCTTTCTCCCTCCTTTTTTCACTCTTGCTTTGAACACCACACAAAATTGCTGAGGAAAAGCTAGGACTTTTGTGGAAAGAACCAGTTTCCGGTCAGAGCCCTCACAGCTCAGGAAGCAACTCCCCCACAGGAAACAATCTTCCATCATTAGCATCTCTCAGCTGCTCCTCCTCCAGCGTCCGTCCTCCAGTGGGCTCCGGATGGCAGCACCGCTGGTTCTCTGGAGTTCCCAGCTGACTGTCTGATAGGGAGTCCTGGAGGCTGGTGGGGATCACCTGTGCACAGAGATGCAGGGATGCAGGATTTAAACAACCATACTGCAAAACTTATTCGCCTTCTTTGGCTATAGAAGGAGTAGGGAGACACTGAAAGCAGGGAACAAGGCAAACAACCAGTGGAGCTAACGCAGCATGACCAAGCTGGGAGCGACGGAAAGGAGACAGAGGAAAGGAGGCCCTGCTGTTCTGTAGCTGTGTTCAACTAGGAAGCATCGTGCAACGTGGGCTCTGGGTTATTTTGGTGTCTATCATTATACAGAAAGGGACGGAAAGGAAAGAAGGAAGAAGGAAAGGGCATACATAAATAGGGAAAAAGGACAAAGAGCTCTTCAGTGCACAGCAGGACAATGGCTGTCATGTTTTTAATTAATTGCAACCACTTTTGAAGAAAAGTGTATATTCCACAGCTTAGAGCTGAGAAAACAGACTCAGCAGTGAATAAGGCATTGCTACTTTCTTAAAATCTGGTTTCTTATCTTTAAATGCTGTAGACAGTCATCATTAATACTGAAAGAGAAGAAAAGGTAAAAAGATAGTTATGATTTTGACCACATAAATGATGAATATTCACAGAAGCAAATCATAGTGAAAAATTCCACATAGGCTCAGAAGCATGAGGAAAAGTAGCATTACTATTCAAACCTTTGGAACTCATGTTCCTAAAATGATAAAAATCTGCTGAAACACAAAGATGTTTAATTTATGTTGATGAGCTTTGCATAGAACATGAGACTGGATATTTTTGATGTATCTAAATTGCAGATTATGTAGATCCTCCTGTTTAATATAGACATTAAATTTTAATTTAAAATATCTACAGAAGTTAGAAATTTTTGTAGTTCCATCCCGAATATCACTATTTTCTAAAATCACTATTTATTTTCCTTTTAATGTTTAGATAGCAATTATTTACACTAAACATATATAAAGAACAATTCTGATTTCTACTGTATAACAGGTCTGTATTACAATTAGCATAGTATAATAAAAACTCCATGCTGCCTCAGAAACATGGGCAGAAGTAACATCACTTTTTAATCTATTGAATTCTTGTTTCTAAATTAATGAAAAATTCCCGAAGGACAGATAAAGATGTTTAATTTATGCTAATGAGGCTCATCTTGCCATCATACTGAACATAGAAATCCAAACATGAGCTGATTTCATTAAATCATAGATTGAGGTAGTTTCAGGTGCTTAACATAGGCTGAATGCTCCACAGAAGTTAGAGGTTGCTGGGCAAGTATTGTGTTCACAGCCTAATTTCTCAGATAATGAAACCACAATCACAGGATTCACTCAGGGTGGCTGGCAAAATATTAGGGAAATATTAGGGAAGTTATAGATTGTAGTCTCAAACCTTTTGGGTAGCTGAAAGGTTTTACTGGGGCAGGCTGAAGATGGCTGGTCCATTACGTTAGGGAAAGACAGTGACAATAAGAGACTTTGCCAGTTTAAATCTGGTTACCCCACATCCCCTTGTCTCTACTCTGTTTACTCATGTAAACTTTGTGCTGAGTGGTCCTCTCAGGGGGAGGTCAAAGGGGAATTACCTGTTAATGGTGTTTACTCAGGGCCCCGGAATGTAAAGCTTTTATTATTCGTAAAACCACACTTTGTAACTGTGCTAGTTATCCACAAGCACGTTGACCTAAAACCTCTGTTATAAAATCTTTACTAAATAAATGTGTGGATGTACAGGGGATCTTGGTTGATTGGCTGCATTTTGCCCTCTGAAAGCCACTGATGACCATCCCTAGGCCACTTGAATCACTGAACAAAGTTTGCATTCATTCTTCCTTCATTGAGTCAGGGTCTGCAGGACAGACTTTCACAGGTGGTGATTGATGTCTCAATAGGAGAGGAGAGGGGCCAAACTTCCTCCATACTTGTTTTCCCCTCCCCAGGAGCCCCTCTGCCCAGCCCAAGGAGCAGAAGCTCACAGTTATGTGTCTTTAGAACCGTGAAGGTGGTGCATGGCACCTCAAACTGTGTGTGGACATTTGCTACTGCATCCCCTTTCCAGCTGCCAGCCCTGGGTCCTTTGTGATTCTATGACCCTCAGAGGAGCATGAAACTGAGGCAATGATTCCACACGCAGCAGCAGTGCAGACCTGCACCTCCAAAGGTGGAGGCCTGCATCCACCCCTTCCTGGCTCCCCTTGCTTGGTACACAGGGCCCAGAGAGTTCACAGCTGCTCTTAGAGCAACATCAAGGGACAAAGGAAAGCAGGCACTCTCACTTACCTCCTTGTTATTTTGTCCTAAGGAAACAGAATCCTGGCATAGTTGAAGGACCTTGGACCTCAGGTTAATCGGTGAGCCTGAAGTGGAGATTTGATGGAAGGGAGAGTTAATAAAGAAAAATGGAAATAACTATAGAAAAAATATGATAAAATGTCCTAATTCCTTGGTTGGGATGTTGGGATTTTTATAATAAGAAAAAGAATCTTTAACATTTCGAGAATCTGAAGAACACGTTGTGATCAAAGTGGAATTCTGAGCTAGCTGCAGCAAGGTGGATAAACTTGAATTAGCAAAAGAGAGGAAGAGGGGAGGGAAAGTGGAAGAAGAATAGTCAGGTTTGGGTTAGTTAAAGAACACTTGCAGAGATCCTGGTATCAGGGTGACCAGTGCAGGTGGAGGTAGGGGTGGGGCAGAAATCGCAAAAGGAAAAGAGAACATGAAGAATTCCCTGGATATGGAGATGGAGAATGTAGGGAGATACTGAATTAAATGTGACTCCCATAAAAGCACACCCTGGTAATGTGAAAAACCCCCACACCAGTGGTAGAAATATACAAAAATCTTGGGAAGTTCTCTATTCAGACATGGAGGATTCAGCATTAGATACTCTACGTGAGTGGGGAGGGGACCTGGTTGGTTAGCCCTGCAGGGCTGGGCTGGTGGAACTTGGGGTGGGCTGGACCCTGTCAGGCTATGGACCTGAATAAACTGTCCAAGGGGAAATGGAGAAATTAGAGGGGCTTTTTCCCCACCATGAACATGTACTACTGTATATTTCAAGTATGCATACCAATGCCTATTTATAAAATGATAAACTAAATGCAATTATTTCTAAATTGATTTTCTTTCACTTTGTTAGATTTTAATAAGCTTATTTTTGGGTTGGGATTAGTATACGTTTAATAAACTTATATGGGGTTTTGTTCCTTTATACAGTTAGGGTAACTGAAATATTTTTTTAAAATATATGTTCTTGTATGTATTCGAGGTGAGCAACATGATGTTTTGATACACATATACACAGTAAATGATTACTACAGTCAAAAGATGTATGCAACCATCACCATCCATAGTTACCTTTTGTGTATGTTTCTGGGTGCATTAAGAGAACTTAAATTCGACTCTTTTTGCAAATTTCCAGTATGCAATACAGTATTAACTACAGCTTCATGCTGTACATTACATACCTAGATGTTTTCATTTTACATAATTGCCAGTTTGTACCCTTTAATATTCTTTTCCCCATTTTTTTCCCAACAGCTCCTGATGATCACTGTTCAGGTTCCACATATAAGTGAGATCATGCAGTATTTTTTCTTTCTACATCTGGCTTATTTAGCTTAACATAATGTTTGCCAGGTTCATTCATATTTTTGCAAATGGCAGTATCTCTTTTCTTGATAGGACTGAATAATATTGTGTGTGTGTGTGTGTGTGTGCGCGCGCGCGTGCGCGCACTCCACGATTTCTTTATCCATTCATCCATCAGTGGATACTTAGGTTGCTTCCATATCTTGGCTATTGTGAATAATGTTACAAGGAACATGGAGCCCAGATATCTCTATGAGGTGTTGATTTTCATCCCTTTGGATATATGCCCAACAGAGGAATTTCTGGGTCACATGGTAGTTCTATTTTTAATTTTTTTGAGGAACTGCCATATTGTTCTCAATAATTACTATACCAATTTACATTCCCACCAACAGTGTTTTAGGGTTCAAAGACTTGGAACCAACCCAAATGCCCATCAAGGATAGACTGGATAAAGAAAATGTGGCACATATACACCATGGAATACTATGCAGCCATAAAAAAGGATGAGTTCATATCCTTTGCAGGGACATGGATGAAGCTAGAAACCATGAGTCTCAGCAAATTGACACAAGAACAGAAAACCAAACATCACATGTTCTCAGTCATAAGTGGGTGGTGAGCAATGAGAACACATGGACACAGGGAGGGGAACATTGCACACCAGGGCCTGTTGGGGGATGGGAGAGTGAGAGGAGGAATAGCAGCAGATAGGGGGATTGGAAAGGGATAACATTAGGAGAAATGCCTAACGTAGATGACAGGAGGATGGACGCAGCAAACCACCATGGCATGTGTATACCTGTGTAACAATCCTGCACGATCTACACATGTAGCCCAGAACTTTAAGTATAATAATACAATCAAAAGCGTTCTATATTCTATACAACCTTACCAACACTGATCTTTTTGATAATTACTATTCTAATAAGTAAAAATAAATAAAAATGTCTATCCATATTCTTTGCCTAGTTTTTTAAAAATTAAATTATTTTATTTTTGCTATTCAGTTGTGTGAATTCTTTATATATTTTAGATATCGATGCCTTATTTTCTCCAAATTTATAGGCTGCCTTTTCATTTTGTTGATTGTTTCTTTTGCTGTGTAGAAGCTTTTTAGTTTGATGTAGTACTACTTGTTTCTTTTATTTTTTGCTTTTGATGCCTGAACTTTGGTGTGATGTCCAAAAAAATAATTGCTAAGATCAATATCAAAGATATTTTACCATGTTTTCTTCTATCGGTTTTATGGTCTTTAGGTCTTTAATCCACTTTGAGTTGATGTTTGTGTATAGTGTAAGATAAGAGTGCAGTTTCATTCTTTTACATATACATCTAATTTCCTCAACATGATTTCTTGGAAAGACTATTCTGTTCCCATGTGTCTCCTTGGTAGGCTTGTCAAAAATTAGATAACTGTATGGGTATTTTTTCCCTTCTGAGATCTATATTCTTTTTATTTCTGGGCAATTCTGTTTTATTGGTCTATGTGTCTGTTTTTATGCCAGTACCATAGTCTTTTGACTACTATAGCTTTTTATTATAATTCAAAATCAGAAACGTGATGTTTCCAATTTTTTCTTTCTTAAGATTGTTTTGATCATTTGAGGTCACTGGTGGTTTGTTGCATTTTAGATTTTTTTTTATTTTTATGAAAAAAAGGCACTGGAATTTTGATAAAAATAGCATTGAATGTGTGTATTGCTCTGGGTAGTATGGACATTTTAACAATGTTAATTCTGTCAATGCAAGAACATAAGATATTTCTATTATATTTATGGCTTCTCCAATTTCTCTCATCAATATTTCATAGTTTTCACTTCCTTTGGAAAATTTATTCCAAGCATTTTATTATTTTTGATGGTATACTAAATAAGATCTTTTTTATTTCTTTCTTCAAATAAATTGCTATTGATGTAAATAAATGCAACTGATTTTTGTGTATTAATTTTGTATCCTGCTACTTTACTGAATTAATTTATTAGTTTTAGCAAGTTTTTGTAGAGTCTTAGGATTTTCTACATATAAGATGATGTCATCCGCAAATGGGGTAATTTTACTTCTTCCATTTTGACTTGGATGCTGTTAATTTCTTTCTGTTGCTTGATTTCTTTTGCTAGTATTTCCAGTACGATGTTGAATAGAAGCTTTAAGGGTGAGCGTCCTTACCTTGTTTCTGATCTTACAGCAAAAGCTTTCAGTTTTTATTTTTCCAGTAGTTATGATGTTACCTTTGGAATTTTTATAAAAGGTATTTGTTTTTATACACCCTGACCAGTGTGACTTATTCCTGGGATGCAAGGCTTGCTTAAAATATGCAAATTAATCAATATGATACATCACATTAACAGAATGAAAGATAAAAATCACATGATCATCTCAATAGAAGCAGGAAAAGCATTTGACAAAATGCAACATCCTTTCATGATATAAACTCTCAACAAAATAGGTATAGAAAGAATTTTTCATACCCTACTAAAAGCCATTTGTGAAAAGTCCACAGCTAACATTATAATTAATGAGTAAAAGCTGAAAGCTTTTCCTCTAAAATCTGGCATAAGTAGAATGATGGCCAATCACTTGCAATTTCCAGAACACGAATTTCAAGTGATGCAGTTTCTTTAAGGTGCGAAGTAATATATTCCACTCTATGTTATTCAAACCATAAGTTCAGGGATTAGTAAGAAAGTTGAGATATTGAACCCACGGCCCCTGGTTTAACAGTCTCACACACAGCAAAGCTGGCTTTGAATACTATTATTCCTCTGTAATGTTTCAGTTTCATGCAAGGAAATTTTTCAAAAGATATAAGGAAAAAATAACTATAAGGACATTTTTAAATGTCTGTTTTTCACCACATGTTTTCACTCATAGGTGGGTGACAAACAATAACACTTGGGCACAGGGAAGGGAACAACACTCACTGGGGTAGGTGGGGGACTGGAGGGGAGGGGCGGGAGGGACAGCATGGGGAGGGGAGGTTGGGGAGGGATAACACGGGGAGAAATGCCTGATGTAGGTGATGGGTCGGGGGGATGGAGACAGCAAACCACCATGGCATGTGTGTACCTATGCAACAATCCTGCAGGATGCAGGATGTGCACATGTACCCCAGATCCCAAAGTACAATTTTAAAAACATGTCTGTTTTTAAAACTTGAAGCTGCAATAGAATTGGATAATTGAACTTTATAGAAAAAAATGAGCTAACTTTATCTGGTGAAGTGATTTCATGTAAAGGTTGATTCAGTGAAAAAATCCTTTCTCAAAATGGCAGCCAGTAAGGTTGCAATGTTGAAAATAAATTGGGTGATGTCTGCTCTCTGACTGAGGTGATTAAAACAGAGACAAAGCCTCAAGTGGCTGATATTGAGCTTTATCTGGAAAAGTCCCTGTCCTTTTCTAAATCTTATCAGAGGAGACTTTATCTCTGTGGAGAGGATCTCATTGCAGCAGATGCTACAGGTCTGAGCACACCTGGGGCCCTAATGACGGCTTGGAGCAGAGCGAAGGAGGCTTGCACTGGACTCAGGGGACCTACAGCTGCCAAGAGATAAATTTGGACTCTACCTGCCCATTTTTCTCCACATAAACGACCTAAAATGGACCAGGAGCTGCTCCCACCCCTGAAGGTGTTACAAAATCTCTTTCCATTAATGAGTTCTGGGGACACTTTTGCTACAGAGGGCCACTGCAGTTGCAGCAGAGTCAGAAGGACACAAACTTGGCTGGTGTTACTAAGAAACTGCTGAGTTTGAGGTTTTTAATGCTGACCTCTCCAAATGGACATACATTGCAAACAAATAATACTATTTAGGAATATTTAACACATCTTTGTATATATCTGCTCTCTTATTTCATCAGGAAAGGCTCAGAGTATTTTAAACCAATACATAAGTTTCAGCATTTATGATCTTATTTTCAGTCACTGATTGGAGATCTTTCTACTGGCACATACGCAATAGTATCCACGGGTTTTAGCAAACGATGTGATACCCAGCACTCCCTACAGAGGGCGCGGTTCTACAAAAGTGGTCCTATGGTGTAGGGCATTTTGATTTTTTAAATTATGTGTATTTAAGGTGCATAACATGATGCTTTGATAAGCATCTAAATAGTGAAATGATTACCACAGTCAAGCAAACTACTTGATCTTTTTTCATTATAAGCTTCTGCTTACTACCTTTAGATGCCATTTTATTTATTTTGTCCTAAAGAAAAGGCAGTTGCTGAGTGACTATTATATGCATAGAAATCTAACTATGAATTAGAATTCAGGTGAGAAAAGTCATAAAAGGTTGACAGCAAAACAAAAGGATATAGACTAGAATAATCACATACTAAAATCAATGCTGTTATTAGATTTGCTTTTTATTTGTGGAATATTTATAATTAACTTAGAAAACACAAATTATGCAAAAGATGGGGAAATTACATCCATCTATACACGCCTATACCAGTATACCTATATGTATACGTTATCCACCTGATGAAATTCAAACCTTAATTCTGCATCATCTTGGACTTAAAACTTCTCATCTGCAAAATAAAGATTCAAATATAACATTAATATAGTTTAAATGTTAACAAAATCATTAGAACTGGATCTGGAATATAGTTATCATAAAATAGTGTTATTATTTTAAAACAAAGGCCAAAAGACCTGCGATGCAGTTTGAGAAGCATCAGCAGGTGGGTGGTGATGGGGACAGCCAGCTACCAGGAGAGGGCTGAGCTCAGGCCCTGTTTCCTGTTTCTCAGGATGAAAAGGACCAGGCCCCCATCATGGTCACTAGACGCTGCAGAGCAGAATCTGGCCCTGGGGTGATGTCCCAGCAAGACTCACAGATGGAAGGTCATGGAACCAACAGGTTCGGATGCAGTTTAGCCCCATATAACATTCTTAGGAGGGCAACTTTGGATCACAGAAAAAGACGTCATCTTTGACATACTCATATTTGTCCTGTAGCATAAAAAGGAGGACTCGATTTCGTGCCACTTCAGGAAACAGAAAGAAAATTCTGTCCCCCAATGAGCCCAACCTCCTCTATGTAGCCTAGCACTAAAGCCCGAGAGACCCCAGGTAGAATACAGCCTTTCTCTAGAGTCCCATTAGAATTCAGAACTAGAAATAAGAAGGAAGCTGACCCAAGCTGGTCCATCTCACAGAACTGTTTTGTGTGACGGGTCAAGCACAATATACACAGAAGAAAAATACAACATTCCTAGCATATCAATTTAAGGGTTTATGCCTTGAATTTTTATTAAGGAAATGATGATGGAGTAGCTTTCTCTAATCTAACCTAGCTGCCCTTAAGAGTCCTTTCTGGAAGGAACTGCATGGATTTGTGGTGTCTTCTGAGGTATGCATCAGAATTGTCATCTCTGAGAAGTCAATTGATCTGTGTGGGATCCAAATTTCAGAGGCTCCTTAGCCCTCGACTCCAACCCACCATGTGCAGATGTGCATAAAAATGGACTTAAACTTGCTAAGAAAAGTGCTTGCAGTTTTCTTTCTAGTCCCAATGTGTTATATTCTAGTCAGTCCCTACACGATTTGAGACTGACAAATAAGCTTGTTTAGGAATATTTCTATATGAACATAAATAACAGTGAATACAGCCGGGCACAGTGACTCATGCCTGTAATCCTAGCACTTTGGGAGGCTGAGGCGGTCGGATCACCTTAGGTCAGGAGTTCGAGACCAGCCTGACCGACATGGGGAAACCCTCCTCTCTCTACTAAAAACACAAAAATTTTAGCCAGGTGTGGTGGCTCATGTCTGTAATCCCAGCTACTCAGGAGGCTGAGGGAGGAGAATCTCTTGAACCAGGGAGGCGGAGGTTGCAGTGAGCCAACTGCACCATTTCACTTCAGCCTAGGCAACAAGAGCAAAACTCTATCTCAAAAATAAATTAAAATAATAAAATAACAGTGAATACTACAACCTAATTTCCAAGGTAAGCACTGCTTCTGACACTAGAGGGGAGGGAACCCTGCGTGAGGGATTATCATTAAATGGGACATGCATTAGTGGTCCATTTCATTTTAAGTAGCAGAAATTAACTAAAATCCTCTGAAATTTTTCTTAGTTAAAATTATACGTTACTTTTAAAGAAAATAAAAATCGATACACAGATTTTTCTCCAGCTGGAAACCTGAGATGCTGCTTAGCATTGTTTCATTTTTAGAGATGTTTTCCATAGGGAGAAGCCTAAACCTGACTTCTTGGATGTCAGACATATCCTTATTTATACAAAGAGTGTGGTTCAGGAAGACAGAATGCATCTGTTTCACTTTATCCTCATGCATGGGTTACGAAATGCATTGTCTGGAGACTCGGGGGACAGGCAGAGTCTTCATTTCATGGACACACTCTCATGATCCCATGACCTAAAAAGGTCACAGGCACAGGCAATCACCTTTCCGGGCCCTGAGCCACCCCAGAACCCAGGCATCCCCTTGGAACTGGAAGACCACATGGGGTCAGACTTTCTGTTCCTGTGGAGATGGTGCCTCTGAGTTCCAGGGTAGATTAAATTAGAATAATGTTTAAGCCTTTTTCACATACCCAGGGAGTCCGACGTAGTGCCTGATGGAGAAGAGTTTCACATCCTTGGTGGGATTCCAGAGGGTCAGTTTAGGAGAGAAGCTGGTAAATTTTACTCTGGATTTATCGGAAATTATTCAAATGTCAGTAATGCTGAAGATTAGAAAGTAAATTGATGACATTATGGGCTGCATATCAAGATTGATACTCTGCTATTATAATCTCCAATACCAACAGGTGGAGTAGTTGCTACACATTGGTCGATTTTTAAAGCTAATAGAGTAAAAATACTATGCTGCCATCGCTAATGTGGTCAGGAAAACATGGGCAAGTGGGCAGTTGGTGACGATTTATTGAAATCATCTTGTTTTTGCATTCTGTGGCAAATTCAGTCAATCACTTATCTATATCCCTGTAGCCCCCCCAGGCCAAAGCAGTTGTTCAGGACAATGACCCCCTTCCAGGAAGTACCTGAAGTCAAGTGGGCCTTCACAGGTCCTTGTTTTTAGCTGGATCACAGGTGGCTTTAATAATACTATAGCAAAAATCATCTCAAAACAGCTTTGAGCAGTTCAGTGACACAAAACTCCTTTATTACCAAATTCCATAGCAGTTCTCTCAAAACGTGATTAGTCCTTTCTCATACCTGCCATATAAGGAAATAAATGAAACAACATAAAAACATGAAGTCTTATTTTGATCCAGCACTGTAACGCCCTTCCACTTCTTATGTCAGATGCTATCTGAGGTCTCGCAAATCATTTTTATTGAGATAAAATGTAATATGAAAGTGTTGCCGTATTTGTCTGACCTCTCATACTTCCCTACACAATGACAAGCGTTTTAACTTTCCCTCTATGAAGCTGTAAAGTCTCTTAGAATAATTCACTCAGTAATTCTACCAGTATCAGTAATTTATCAATCCTCAAAGCCCACATACACGAGGGGCTAACTTTAGATGAATTGTACTTCGTGGTGTGTGCAATGGCTTGTAGAAGACAGTAGGGACCTCTGTTGATCATGCCAACTGCGTTGTGACTACATCTCCAGCTTTGCAGCCCTTCCCAGTGAAGAGGGAGGCAGGGATTGTGTCCTGCTCTTACATGAAGAAAACAGTGAACATGGAATATTATGCAGCCATCAAAAACGATGAGTTCGCATCCTTTGTAGGGACAAGGATGAACCTGGAAACCATCATTCTCAGCAAACTGACACAAGAACACAAAATCAAACATCACATGTTCTCACTTATAGACGGGTATTGAACGATGGGAACACATGGACACAGGGAGGGGAGCACTATACACTGGGGTCTGTTGCGGGGGAGTGGGGGACAGCGGGGGGTGGGGAGTTGGGAAGAGATAGCATGGGGAGAAATGCCAGATATAGGTGAAGGGGAGGAAGGCAGCAAATCACACTGCCACGTATGCACCTATGCAACAACCTTGCATGATTTTCACATGTACCCCAAAACCTAAAATGCAATAAAAAAAATAAAATAAATAAAATAAAAGAAAATAAAAAGAAAACAGTGAAATGCACTCCCATGAGACAGCTCTCTACAGGGATGGGGTGATGCTGGAGAATCCATCTCAGAAGTGACAGCGAAATGAGATTCTAATGTCAGACTCCTGGCTCAGGTAGAAGTTCCACCCTGTCATGGCTGGACCTACAGCATCCCCACGGTAGAAGGAGGTGAAATGAGGGCAGTAGAGGAGAGCAGATGGTCCCTGCAGACAGCAAATCCTGAGAGATCAGTCTTACACGTCAGAATAGTTCTTCCTACTTTCCCGTACAGAGGAATTTATAGAGAGGGAGGAGAGACACCAGGGGATAGCGCCAAAGAGTTATCGTCACATGAAAGCAAACACCAAGGATAATAAATATGCACTCTTCCTTTCAATATATTACCTACCCCCACCAATGTTCTCCAGCCTCCCATTCTCTCCACTCATTGGGGTTAAAGTAAAAGCCTTTGGTGACCTGAGATGTGAGCCTCTACCTGCAGAAAAGGGATGAACCGTCCATCAGGACAATCCTACTCTCAAATTCATACACTCAACCCCCGGAGACTACCCTGTTTCCTGGAATATTTCACTTAGGTTTTCCCTGGAAACAGTAGTGGGCAGCGTGGATGTGACCCACAGAAGCCCCTGAAATGGGTCTGAAGAGTACAATAGTTAAAATAACTTCAGATGTATGCCGATCCATAGCTTAAAAAAAACAAAAAACAGGACACCTCTTATTCTACTTCCCATTCCAAATACCGTATTGTCAAAATAGTCCACCAGTAATTCTGTAAAGAAATCCAATAACATCATTAAGAAACCACAACAATAAAATGTGTAACAGCATTCAGTGATAAAATTCTGAATTCAAATTTGAATCTTAAACCCCTCCCGTTCTTAAAATTTTACGAAGACATTAAAGTTCAAAGATTAAATCACCTCGAACATCAATTTATTTAGGTTAGGATTCAAGTGCTTGCTCCTTCCAGTTACAAGTCCAAAGGAATTAAATGCTAATTTCTTACTCCACTCAGTCTGATATCCAGGCATTTTGCTGCCTTTGTGAAAGTTTACGAATGTGCTGTGGTAGATGTCTGAATTGTCAGGTCTCATTTGAGGCATTCCTTTTCCATTAAGGATCTTTGTTTCCATTTGCACCTGCCAGTAGCAATCCAGGACTGGCACTGGTACTTTAAACCTGGACCTCACTAATATTCCGTGCTCTGTATTAAACCCACAGTTCAGCCACTTTGCATTTTCAAAGGCACAAATGCTGTTTTGTACATCAATATCTTAAAACCCAATATATTGAAAAACTGTCTCTTTCCTCTCACTGCTTTCTTTCCTTGGCTGCACCTGCTCACCAACGTCTGTTGCTGTTCTGTGTGCAAGAGTATGTGGATGAACGATATTGCCCTCGTCGTTTAAGTCAAGCAACAGCGGCCTGCCTCTGGAGCCCCCACTATGTGGCACAGTCACCTCCCTTTTAAAGCCCACCTACCCAAAGGCCCCAGTGGTGTTTTCTGGAGCTCTCAGCAACCTTATCTTGGATTAACCCAAATAGTCCTCACATTTCTTGTGCTGGTTCAGGTTCTCCAAGAAGTAGACTCCAAAATGGGGTGAAATATGCGAGAGACGTCTTGGGAAGAACTTCTACAAGGGTGAAATGGAGACAGAGTCATATTGATTATTTAAACCCTCAGAAATGGAGGTTGGCATCTAGGAACAGAATTTCAAGGGAGAAGAGGAAGTAATCCAGGATTTAGCCCTTCGACTTCTTTATTTGGAGGTGGAGAAAATGAAGAGGGACGAGGAGGGTAAGAGCGAAGCCTAAAAACGAGAGGGGGTGAAGCCACAGACGCTCAGAGAACATGAGGTTTAGCAGAGTCAACTGTAGTGAGAGAAAAAGCAAAGAAAATGAGCGCTGTATAGCAACGTGGAGCATGGTGGTGATTTGGAAGAGTGGCGTTGGATTTTAATGGTGTTGGTTTCACTGGAGCGGGGGTTTTTGAAAACTAGAGGGAGAGGATGGGTCTGGAGTCAGCCCAGGGAAGCTAGGAGGACCCTGACCCCTCTTCCTGGCCTGGAGGTGTGTTGGGTATGAGGCAAAAAGAATCCTCTTCTGAGAAGTGGGTGCTGAATGGGCAATTAGGTTTCAGAGTTCTGAACAAAGAGATTTAAAAATGACTTCGAGGAGAGTTTTACCAACCACAGAGGATGAAATGACCAGGGCAAAGGAAGGATCTGCTAGGAAGGAGGGCAGAGGATGGCTCACATCTCAGGATATGCAGAAAGGTATGGAAAGACTAAGGGCGAACAGAGTGCCCAGGAGCCTCCTTGTCCTCAAAGTGGATGCGGATATGAGGTGTGAGGGGTGGTCCTGCCAGATGCTGTCTAAAGGGAGGTAGGCACTGGTTGTCCTGGTTACAAGGGCCTCAGTATTCATCCAAGTCAGTAGTTCCCTCAAAGAGTGTAGGTGATGAAGCACAAGAGATGAGTGAGGCAAGGTCACAGCCCCCACTAGTGACAAGATTTTAATAATAAATACTGTATTATTCCAATTTTTATTTATTATCAATGAGTATGCTATTTTCTGCCAGTGATGTTTTACTAAAGATAAGCCTACTTTTTTGTATGTTAAGCATGAATTGTTTTCAAAGATATCTTTAATAAACACACTTTGTTCTTTAGTGAGTATAGCTAATTACACATAGAATGTTATTTTCTGATGACTTGAAGCCAACATGTAGAACATAAACACCTGTGTGGTGCTATGGTACAGAGCTATTGAGGTAGGAGATGGCTTGTCCTTTTTCCATTTGCCTCTTGGACAGCTACTCAGAGTGGCCCATGGAGCTTCAGCATCAGTATCACCTGGAAGCTTGTTAGAAATGCAGGTCCCCACAATCTTCCCTAGATCTACTGAAGTCAAATCTCTGAGGCTTGGTCCTCGAACGATTCATATGATTCTGGTATTCAAAATTCAGTTTTGGGTTTCAGTTCATTTACAGATTATAAGGAAAACCAGTGATCCCCCTAGAAAATAAACCGCTAACCCATTCACACTCAACATTGCAATCCGTTTCTGGGGCTTCCCTTCTATTTTAGGATAGAAATGGTCCTGGGACTTCCTCTGTTGTGTCAATAAGAAAATGAGAGCTCAAGGACCCCTGAGAACACACTTCTCCTCCTGGTTTTGAAGTCTATCAGTAACGATATGCTGTGCAGAAACCTCGAATCCAACTCTTTGTAAGGTTCTTGGCAGCTCTAAAACCCTATCTGACTTGTTACCGTGTGTGTGTGTGTGTGTGTGTGTGTGTGTGTTTGTGTGTGTGTGTGTTTGACTGAAATACATGGCCCTGCTGTGAAGGGTTGACTTTGCTTTAAGTTCAACCTGATTTAAGTAAGATATTATTGAAAATGACTGATTAACACAGTGCAGAAATTCACATTCAAATGGAATTCAAAGGAAAAATTTCAGCATACGTACACATTTATGTTGAATATCTCTACCTTTCTTTCCAAGTTCCTGTGCTAGACCTACCCAGACGATTTGGTGAGTAGGATGTCGAGTGATTTGTTGCTTTCATAAAACCTTTTCTCTGAAATTTTTATAGTAAAATTACATTACTGCCTGAATCGAATAGCAAATTTTTAAATGATAGATCTTACTCTCTAGAACAGCAATGCAATCTGCACTTTGCCTATCACTCGAAGATTCTTCTAAGTAGGATAATACACATTGCAATTTACAAAATACATTAGAATGACTCTTCCAGTTTCATAGTATATTTTCTTATGCATGCGTATTTATGCCATGTATCCAAATGTACTGAAATTCTGTGTGAGTTACATTTATTTCCACTGGAAAAATCTGTAGTTATTGCATTAGAAAATGATAAACCCCACCAAAATTCTAAACTCCCAATGTTTTCATAAAAGCTTCATAAAGAAATATATGCAACTATGAAATGTACAGAAATATGACTTTAAGTAAATATAAAACTGGATACTCTCTTTACCTAGGTATTCTACCTAATCTATTTGGCTGACTGTCCTCTGTGTCAATTGGCTGACTTGGAGCAGCCTTACTGGTTTTCTTAATAGCTGAGGACTCACTTTCTCTCCCTCTGTCTCTATTCTTATGGACTCATATACACTTATCAGTCTCACTATGTACTGCCTATCTTACACACAATCCCTCCAGTATGTCCCAAAGCTAATTGATATAGGCAAACTAGTCCTCTCATTCTCCTTCTCAACCATCTGAGGGTTACCATTAAGATTCCCCAAATTTAGTCTTTATTTTTAAAATTTATTTAATTTTATCTTTTAATTATTAATTTAATTTTTTAAAATTGATACATAACAACTATACATATTTATGGGCTGCATGGAGATGTTTTGATACATATAATGTGTAGTGACCAGATCAGGATGATTAGCATATCCATCATCTCAAATATTTATCATTTCTTTGTGTTGGGAACATTCATTACCCTCCTAGCCATTTGAAACTATATAATATATTATTGTTAACTATAGTCACCCTACAGTGCAGTACAACACTAGAACTTATTCCTCCTATCATATGCAATTTTGTATCCTTTTATTTATTTATTTATTTATTTATTTTACTTTAGGTGCATACCCTATCTGGCATTTCTCCCCATGTTATCCCTCCCCACCCTCCCCTCTCTCCCCACCCCCCATTGTTTCTCCCCTATCCCCCTTCAACTGTCCCCTGTGTGTGATGCTCCTCTCCCTGAGTCCACATGTTCTCGTTGTTCAACACCCACCTATGAGTGAGAACATACGGTGCTTGGCTTTCTGTTCTTGGGTCAGTTTGCTGAGAATGATGGTTTCCAGATTCATCCATGTCCCTTCAAAGGACACGAACTCATCATTTTTTTATGGCTGCGTAGTATTCCATAGTGTATATGTACCACATTTTCTTTGTCCAGTCTATCATTGATGGGCATTTGGTTTGGTTCCAGGTCTTTGCTATTGTACACATGGCTGCAGTGAACATATGCATGTGTTCATTGCAGCCCTGTGTACAATAGCAAAGACAATGTGCATGTGTCTTTACAGTAGAATGATTTATAGTTCTTTGGGTATATTCCCAATAGTGGGATTGCTAGGTCAAATGGAATTTCTATTTCCAGATCCTTGAGAAATCGCCACACTGTCTTCCACAATGGTTGAACTAATTTACACTCCCACCAACTGTGTAAGAGTGTTCCTATTTCTCCACATCCTCTCCAGCATCTGTTGTCTCCTGATTTTTTAATGATCACCATTCTAACTGGCATGAGATGATATCTCAATGTGGTTTTGATTTGCATTTCTCTAATGATCAGTGATGATGAGCATTTTTTTCATATGTTTGTTGGCCTCATATATGTCCTCCTTTGAAAAGTGTCTGTTCATATCCTTCACCCACTTTTGAATGGGGTTGTTTGTTTTTTTCTTGTATATCTGTTTTAGTTATTCGTAGATTCTGGATATTAGCCTTTTGTCAGATGGGTGGATTGCAAAAATTTTTTCACATTCTGTTGGTTGCTGGTTCACTCTAATGATAGTTTCTTTTGCTGTGCAGAAGCTCTGGAGTTTAATTAGATCCCATTTGTCTATCCTGGCTTTTATTGCCAATGCTTTTGGTGTTTTAGTCATGAAGTCCTTGCCTATGCCTATGTCCTGGATGGTTTTGCCTACGTTTTCTTCTAGCATTTTTATGGTGTTAGGTTTTTATGTTTTAACAAATTTGGGAAATGTGGTAGGAGGCTGACAGATGTGACAAAACAATTGATGCAGGAGGGGTTTTAAATCTCTTAGCCTGTGATTGAGTGAAATCCAGGATCAGAAACTTTCAGAGTCGTAAGAGTAACAATGCATTGGGTGACCACAGCATATAGACAAGCGAGATGAAACACAGCCATGCCATAAGCTTTAGAAAGGAAGAATACTAAACACTCAGTTGTAAGGTACCTACACTACAGCTGAAGTGGTTTAGGGTTATTTGAAAGTGAAATTAAATTAGTTAAAAACGTATATGGCAAATTCTAGAGAAACTACTAAAAATTTTTAAAAGAGAAGTATCATTGATATTTAAGTAAGCCTACATGTAATGGAATACCATAAACTATAAAAAGAAATTACTCAGTCTGTATGTACATCTGTGTGTCTTTGTGTGTATGTATGAATATCATGTGAACATATCACCAAAAACTAATAAATGAGCCAGTGCCCTAAAAGAGTAAGAAAAGTCAAATACAAAATTATGTGGAAAGAAAAACATTAAAATAGTCCAATTTTAAAAATAAATTATATTCATTTAATTTCAAGATAAATGAGGTAGTGTGAAAATTCTCTTTTAAACAATATTCCCAGTTAAATCAATCAAACTAAGCATGATAAATATATTTGCATTTACCATGGTGCCATTCCAGTAGTTATTTTCCAGTTTCTTTTCTTACTATTATGAAGAATGACTGTAGTCCTTTGTTCTCTACTTTTATATCAGTTAAGAAATGTAACACTTTTATCAACTGTTTGTTAGGGTATGCTTAAGCCAACTCTGAGTGAAACAGCAAAATGGTGAATCGGTAGCTTTAAATTCTTTGTACAAATTAATAAAATGGTTCAGAAAACAGCTAGAATTTCAGTTCTAGACATACTAAAATCTCTGGAATAAGTAATTGCATAGAAAATAGAGGGCTTAAATATAACTTTAATGATACTGTTGGAGTTTTCAATAACCCTGGAGAGAACATCATGAGAAATAAATGTCTCTAATTTCTATAAGGAGAGAGTGAAAAAGGAGAAAACACGTAAACTATTAAAATTTAGCCTTATGTATCTTTAGGAGGGATGAAAACAGAAAATGAAGCTGCTAATATGTCCCACCAACACACCAATTCCAATGATGTGTTGGTGGGACATAAAGGATTATCTGGCCCGGGCGCGGTGGCTCACGCCTGTAATCCCAGCACTTTGGGAGGCCAAGGCGGGTGGATCACGAGGTCAAGAGATCGAGACCATCCTGGTCAACATGGTGAAACCCTGTCTCTACTAAAAATACAAAAAATTAGCTGGGCATGGTGGTGAGTGCCTGTAATCCCAGCTACTCAGGAGGCTGATGCAGGAGAATTGCCTGAACCTAGGAGGTGGAGGTTGCGGTGAGCTGAGATCGCGCCATTGCACTCCAGCCTGGGTAACAAGAGCGAAACTCCATCTAAAAAAAAAGGATTATCTGTGTGATATTTTACCCAAGTCTTCACATATGTTTTCTCAGAAAGAATAGCTGTTAAGATGAATTGTTCTAAGAAATGAGAAGCAATGTTACAAAAATAAGGTAGGATGGAGTAAGTTGACATTAAGTCCCTTATACAACCATCAGATCTCATGAGACCTCACTACCATAAGAACAGCAGAATGGGGGTCACTGTCTCCATGATTTAATTACTTCCCACGGGGTCCCTCCCATGACACATGGGGATTATGGGAACTACAATTTAAGATGACTTGGGTGGAGACACAGACAAATCATATCAGACATCCACATAGAAACTGAAATAACCTGGAATATAGTTCAATCTGGAGCCAGAAGCTAGTTTAAAGACGGGATTATGAGATCATATATTTAGAGTACAAAGAGAAACAGGAGAAAGAAATCTAGAATGAAACCTCAATATTAAAGGTGGAGGAAGAGGAGTCCTCAAAGGAGACTGAGAAGAGCACTTCAAAAAACAAAAGGGGACCGAGAAAGAGCTATGTCTCTTAGTCCCTTCAAAACAAGGACAGAAGTTTTTCAGAAGGAGGGGTGGGTCATTACAGTCAATTCCTGCCGTGGGTTCATGTGAAATAAGTAATGAAATCCAGGGACATTTGATAGCCTAGAGTGATTGCAGTAAGAGATTCTCACTCTGAGTAGAGATCCTCTATAGAGAATCCTCTATGAGTGCTAAAGAGGCTGAGATACCTGTAGACCACAGCATCTGGAAATTGAAGCAAATGCTTTGAACAATAAGCAGGAGGGAGAAGTAGAACTGAAGAAAATTGTCTGAGATCAGGACCCCCAAAAACCTGTGAACAGGTGCAAGTAACCCAGTAAGTAGAAAAGAGGCTGAAGATACATGCAGTGTAGGCACGATTACTAGGGTTCGGTCAGTGAGGAGGCAAAAGGAGTGTGCATCACAAACACAAGTTTGAGCTCAGTCCTGGGGCTGGGAGGGACTCCACCACTGAGCAAGAGAAATGGAACGATGTGAGCAGGTGCTAGTGAGGGTAAAATTGATGGTGGTGGGCAGAGGCCCAGGACTTTGGAAGCCCTTACTAATTCCTTTATTTTCTTTGTGAAATTGTAGGTCGGGGAACTTTCTGAACCAGATGCATGAATCAGTGGATAATGGTTAGGAATCTTAGGATAAGAAAAAATACTGGAACTGTTCTTAATGAGAAATCATGGAGCAAGCCGCCAGGACACACAGCAATATTGTCAGACAGCAGAAAGGAAACTGTGGTTTGGCACTATGAACTTTCAGGGGCCCTAATGTGCAAGTATATGTGATATTTTTCAATTGTCCTCATAGATCAGAGACTACAGAGGGAAGATTTGGAGAAACTGGGCTTTCCAGAGATGCGGTTTCTTGCTTGGGGGAAGGGAGTTAGTGAGAAAATGCATCCAGGCCAGTGAGTTGACACTGTGACAAGAGTGGCCCATAAAGTTAAATATGTGGTCTAGATGGATAGGGGTTGAGTTAAGATAGAAAAGGACTGATAAAAAATATATCTGTCAGGCTGGGCACAGTGGCTCACGCCTGTAATCCCATCACTTTGGGAGGTCGAAGCGGCCAGATTACAAGTTCAGGAGTTTGGGATCAGCATAGCCAATGTGGTGGAACTCCGGCTCTACTAAAGATACAAAAATCAGCCAGGTGTGGTGGCAGGCACCTGCAGTCACAACTACTTGGGAGGCTGAGGCAGGAGAATTGCTTGAACCTGGGAGTTGGAGATTGCAGTGAGCCGAGACAGCACTACTGTACTCCAGCCTGGACGACAGAGCAAGACTCCATCTCAAAAACAAAAACAAAACATATCTGTCAATTTTTGCAAAGCAAATAATTTTAAAATGATAAAAAATAGGAGGGGACTAAAAGACAGAAAAAAAAAGACGAGGGCTAGGTATTTCAATAAATTTATAAATAAATTAGTGGGAGAAGGGAGTGGGAATGCTGGGAATACAGAACAATGTGGCTAAGCAATAGTAGGATTTATACAGTAGATATGTTTTGGCAAGCTTCCCATTTAGCTGTGAGAATTTGGGTCTGTCCCTGTTCCCTGCAGCATGGGCAGAAACTGACATGACCCTCATCTTCCAGGCATAGGTGATTGGACTAGGGCTACACACATGACCCAAGGCCAACATATTGACTCTCAGCTTGTCCTTAATCATATTCCCTTCCCATATTAAGCAAGAGTCATATGTCACAGTCAGTGACAGATACTTCGTGTAGCATTGTCTTTGTGCTAGAGTAAGCAAGGGGTCATCAAGGAAAAATGCTGGGGAGCAAGACATGTGGACAAGCCAAGACAGGAAACCATGTGATCCCAGAAGCACACAGCGGAGGTGCTAATGACCCCACCCATCCTAGCTCCAGTCTGCACGGGGACTGGCAGAGTCAGATTTACCATGAAGATTATGAAGCTTTGGCTTCAAGCCCCCTCATACACGTGGGCCCCTTTCACAGCCCTAGCAATGTGTTCATGTAATACACTTTAAGTAACATCTGTAAAGGAGGGTATTATTTCTGCAATTGGTTAAAACAGCAGTCACTTTATACATGTCTGTTTCACACTTCTCCACCTGCCTGTTTGTCACAGACATTCATGGAATCAGCTTTGGGGAAGCTGACTGTTGCGTAGAGGTTGCATTGAGTCTGGGTGTGTAGGGATATGTTTATGGAACTCGCAGGCAGATCTGTGTACAGTTAAGTTACTGTCAGCCATCAGTGTGTACGAAGAGTACCCTGAAATGTGTTTACATGTAGTCATGACATAAAAGTGCAAGGCCAGAGGCCTTATCATAATATGAACTTGTTAAATGGCTTCAAGATCCAGAAGTCTATAGGTACAGAGGAAGAAAGAAGGCTTGAAATATACAGAGACAGAAGTTATTCTGAGGAACATTTTTCCAAACATCAGATGTGAAATATTTTAAGCATAGGATTTGGGTCTCATTCATGCCTATTCAAAGGAGGAAGTTCTCTCTTCTCAGGAATAAACTCGAGAACACAACATACAGAATAACAAATGAACTATTGCCATTTTCCTTTTTTAAGGGGAATTGAACAAACTAGAATTTATCAGAATCTCTGTGTTTCTATATAGCACACAACTGTACAGCTTTGCTAAACAGCATCGTTAGCAGATCACACATGAAAGGAGCTTGGTAGAGGCTTTCCCAAATTTGACAAAACCACAAAGTTGAACTGACATTACCATTAATAAAATATGAAGTGGAAATAAAACCAAATTTCAATCAACTGTGCTAGAGGGAAGACTGAAATACATTTCCAAACTCACTAGAAAAAGTGTTACAAAATGATGTCGCATGAAGAGATCATTAAAGAATATACAGCCAAAGATCACAAGAAAAATACTGTGCAGGCATCCTAGACAGTTATAAATAAACTTTTATGTAATTGTTATTGTTCTAAATCTTATGATGTTTTGGTATTCATTAGTATTTGTATTGTATTCCTTTTTAAATTTGGTATAAATATTTTTGTTTCTACTTTTAAATTCCCCATTGTGTATTATCTTCCTTTAAGAGAGATCTAAAAATGAATAAGCCCCAAGACTCACAAACCTGGATCCACTCATAGACCTGATTACACCTGATAATAATTCTGCCTTCTACAAACTTGGAAGGTTCTGATGAAAATCAGCCTTTTGAAGGCATGGACTTTTAGGTAATATGGTGGCATAGGAGGGCCAAAGTAATAGGGAACAGAGATGAAAGCCCACAGAGGAAACAAGGGCTCAAGAGTCTGAGGTGTAAGATGGGTCACTCAAGAGTACTTATGTGATCATCAATGAACCAAGGCTACCAGGCGGTCCCCAGTCAAAACAGTTGGGCTACCATCATTTAATCTTACTGTTTGCTCATTTGTTCAGCAATAGATGCCAAGCATTATACTAAGTACTATTTTTGTGTTTAGGTTTGTATCCGTATGTGTGTGGATGTAGGTGTGCTGTGCTTATGTGTATTTAGTTTTTAGCTATCATAATCTATCTATTCTAACTTTGTTAATCTTGGGACTTATGGGTTTGAGAAAAGATTGATTAAGATAAGAAAATATTAAAATGAACTTATTAGCAGATTTAAATATCCAGGAGAAAACTAAGCCAACAAGAAATAATTAGAGATTCCCATCGCCCATACATTGTTAGAGATTTAATATAGAAAAATTAAAATTTCTGAACATCTGCATATAGATGGTTCATTTTTTGTCTTCTGGCTTTACAGCTAATTATTTAGGATATTCCTGCAAACTATCCCTTCCCCAAAATATTTATCTTGCCTCTTCATACCACACACAAATGCCTAAACACATCCACATCCACACATACACACACACACACACACCCTACACACCACAGACCCCAGGAAACCTAAACAGCAAGGGGGCTCAGAAAGGCTGTGCCATCAGTGTCCAAGAGCAGGTGGAGCTAACACATGCCCTGCAATCAGGTCCTGGTTGGAGTCTATACATATATATGTATATGTATATATGTGTGTGTGTATATATACATATATGATGTTTTTGAAAATCCATTTGGTAGATGGGCACTTAGTTTGGTTGGTTTTATATCTTTGCAATTGTGAATTGTGCTACTATAAACACACATGTGCATGTGCCTTTTTCATATAATGACTTCTTTTCCCTTGGGTTCATACCCACTAGTGGGATTGCTGGATTGAACGGGAGATCTACCTTTAGTTCTTTTTTTTTTTTTCTTAATAGTTTTACTTACTTAGTTCTTTTGCCTTTTTTAAATATATATTATACTTTAGGTTCTGGGGTACATGTGCAGAATGTGAGGTTTCTTACATAGGTATACATGTGCCGTGGTGGTTTGCTTCACCCATCAAGCTGTCATCTACATTAGGTATTTCTCCTAATGCTATCCCTCCCTTAGCCCCGTACCCCACGACAGACCCCAGTGTGTGATGTTCCCCTCCCTGTGTCCAAGTGTTCTCATTGTTCCATTCCCACTTATGAGTGAGAACATGTGGTGTTTGGTTTTCTGTTCTTGTGTTAGTTTGCTGAGAATGATGGTTTCCAGCTTCATCCATGTCCCTGAAAAGGACACGAACTCATCCTTTTTATGGCTGCATAGTATTCCATGGGAGATATACCTTTAGTTCTTTAAGGAATCTACATGTTGTTTTCCCTGGAGATTGCACTACTTTACATTCCCACCAGCAGTTTAAAAGTGTTGTCTTTTTACCACATTCACACCAAAATACATTGTTTTTGGACTTTTTAACAATGGTCATTAATGCAGGAGTAAGGTGATATCTCATTGTGGTTTTAATTTGTATTTCTCTGACAATTAGTGATGTTGAGCATTTCTTTCATATTCATTGTACATTTGTATATCTTCTTTTGAGAATAGTCTATTCATTTCCTTTGCCAAATTTTTGATGGGATTAAAAAATTTTTTTTTTCTTATTAATTTAGAGTTCCTTGTAGACTCTGGAAATTCGTTTTTTGTTGGATGCACAGTTTTCAAAGATTTTTTCCCATTCTATGGGTTGTTTGCTGATTATTTCTTTTTCTGTGCAGAAGCTTTTTAGTATAATTGGGTCCCATTTATTTATTTTTGTTTTTGCTGCACTTGCTTTTGGGGTCTTAGTAATAAATTATTTTCCAAGACCAATGTGCAGAAGAGTTTTTCCAAAGTTATTTTCTAAATTTTTATGGTTTCAGGCCTTAGATTTAAGTCTTTCATCCAGCTTGACTTTATTTTTGTACAAGTTGAGAGATGGGGATCCAGTTACGTTTTCTTCATGTGGCTTCCCAGTTTTCCAGCACCATTTATTGAATAGAGTGTTCTTTCTCCAACTTATGTTGTTGCATGCTTTGCCAAAGACCAATTGGCTGTAAATATTTGGCTTTATTTCTGTATTCTCTACTTTTTTCCATTGGTCTACCAGTACCATGCTGTTTTGGTAATTATAGTCTTGCAGTATAATTTGAAATCCAGTAATGTGATGCCTCCAGATTTGTTGTTTTTGCTTAGTATTTCTTTGTCTATTCAAGCACTTTTTTGGTTCTATATTTTAGGATTTTTTTTCTAGTTCTGTGAAAAATGATGTTGGTATTTTGATAAGAATTGTATTGAATCTGTAGGTTGCTTTGGGCAGCATAGTCATTTTCTCAATATTGATTTTTCCGATCCATGAGCATGGAATATGTTTCATTTGTTTGTGTAATCTATGGTTCCTTTCTACACTGTTTCATGGTTTTCTTTGCAGAAATCTTTCACCTCCTTGGAAGCATATTTCTAGTTTTTTGTTTGTTTGCTTTTTGTTTTTTGCAGCTGTTGTAAAATTGATCAAATTCTTGATTTGATTCTCAGCTTAGTCACTGTTGATGTATAGCTGTGTTACTGATTTGTGTACACTGATTTTGTGTCCTGAGATTTTACTGAATTTATCACATCCTGGAGCCTTTTGGATCCGTCTTTAGGGTTTTCTAGGTATACAATCATATCATCAGTGAACAGTGATAGTTTGACTTTCTCTTTTCCAATTTATATGCCCTTTCTTTCTTTCGTTTGCCTGATTGCTCTGGCTAGGACTTCCGGTATTGTGTTAAATAGAAGCAGGGAAAATGCACATCGTTGTCTTGTTCCAGTTTTCAGGGGGATGCTTTCAACTTTTCTCCATTGAGTATGATGTTGGCTGTGAGTCAATTGTAATGCATTACATAAACAGAATTAAAAACAAAAACCATATAATAATTTAAATAGATTCAGAAAAAGCATTTGATAATATCCAGAATTCCTATATAGATATTATAAAAACCCTCAACAAACTTGGTATAGAAGGGAATTACATCAGAATAAGAAAGAATAGCTCATTTTAAACTATCACTTCTGTACCCATCATCCATATGGAATCCCGATTCAGCATCTCCAAATCAGAAACCCATCAGGTGAAGCAGGATTTCTGCAATAATAATGAGAGTTGATGAAAACTTTTCTTAGTGATCACTGCCTCCCATGGTTTACCTTTCTTTATTTGTTTAAATCTACTGGCCAGCCACCTTAAAAATTTCCAGAGAGTGTGGTGCCATACTAGATGGATGTGGTTTATACAGACACAGACACACACAGTTTTTTTCTGTATGTGATGGAGCATGGGAGAGCTTATCAACACAAGTTATTTCTTCACATATAAATGTATTTGTGTACTCAAAAACTACTAAGCTTTCTTGATTTCTTACATCACAGCAATGGCTTTTTGACACTGTGGTTTCTGCTAACAATCTTAGACACAAACAGAATCATGTCATCTGATTTATTCAGTTTGAACCTTTAGCTCAGTTTGTTAAATGATAATACTGTCTTTCAGGCAGAAGAGATATGTGCCTGTAGCAACCCAATAGAAGAGAAGATTTATGCTCATCTCAAGGTTTTTTCTTGTAATTTAAAGAAATCACTTTAATAGACAAAACACTGGTCTCCTGCACTGAAAGCTGGAACTTTGCGTCAACAGGAGGTGTCTAGTGAAGCAATAGAGACATGTTCACTTCCTAAGAAACAGCGTATTTATCATTCTCTGCTTGATTTTAGCTATAAAGCAACCCACTCACACGGCAACACTGGGGAGGACGTTCAAACTGTCTAGCAGTGAACAGTCTTCATGATGAATGCAAGTGTACCGTGAAGATGAAGGCAATAATATTTAATTGAATTAGAATCTCAGGTAAACAATTTTTGTCAATAATTAATATGTTGTTGGGTCAATAAGATAGCTGGATTTCGATCAATATAGCATCCTAAGGCAGTAATTGCTGAGCACTTAGATATAATTTTAAAGATCCAAAATGAATTATAATGTTTTCTTTCCCAAAGCAGCTGGTTCAGCATTTTGCTGAAAGATGAAATTGTGTATGTTAATGCTTAGTTACTTGCTCAGGACACAAAGACAAATCAATGACAAAACTGAAAATATAGTTTTTGTCTCTTAGAAAGTAGCGTTGTGTTTGTTCCACAAGCATTCATTACTGGCAACTCTATCAGCTTAGGTTAGGCTGTGGAGAAGCAGATAAAATGACCTTATAGCAATGATTCTCAAACTGGGATGCCTAGAGTAGCAGTATCAACATCATCTAAGAACTGGCTAAAATGCAAATTCAGAGTTTTCTCCTTGGATCTGCTGAATAGAAGACTCTGGAGGTGAAATCCCCAAATCTGCATCTTAAAAAGCCCTCCAGGTATTGGTGATACATCCTAACATTTGAGAACTAATGACATAAAGGAAATATAAGAACACCAGAGAACCAGGAGGTTACATGTGATGATGTCTGGCTGATTCCCCTGTAAGTACCCAAAAAGACTGGGATTTCTACATAGAGATTATAAATCTAGACTCGCATTCACAGTTTAGAAGGGAAGGTTGACAAACACATAATCACATAGATACCACAAAGGGAAAACAGCAGGTGCTATGGGATTCCATAAGATCGTGGGTGGATTGAATTGTAGGTAAATCAAAAAAAGTTGCATTTAGTTAAGACATGAGGGATGAGTAGGACTCATCTAGGTGGAGCCTGGCAGAGGAACGTCTGGGTAGAGGATGGTTGTGAAGAAAGTAGGTGATGGGAGGAAATGCTGGGAATTTTGTAAAGTGGAATAAGAAGGGCAAATAGGACTTTGTGAGCAATGAGAGATGTAGCTGAAGGAGTGAATAGAGACCAGGATAGGTTGGCCAATTAGACCCTAATCTTTCTCTCACTAAAAATTTGAATATGAATAAAGAGAGAAAGGTTAGATTGTTGCTTTGCAAGTTTTTATTTTTGCTTCTTTATATTATATTGGTTGTTGCATAGAATATATACAAAGAAACAAGAATAAATGTGGGGAGAATAATTAGTGGACAATTACATTAATCCTGATGACAGCTGATAGTGGTTTGAACTAACTAATGGTGGTTTGAAAGAAGTTGACACATCCAAAAATATCTAGAGAGTGTAATCAGGATGTGATTTTTTTTATTGGATTTGTGAGATGAAGAAGAAGGAAGTGTAAAGGCTGACTCTGAATTATCTGGCATTAGACACCAGGCGGATTGTAATGCCATTTACATTCATAAAAACATGATTGTGGAGGCTTTTCTTAGTGATGTACAAACACAGAACAGCATTCATTTAAATCAGCACTATCAACTTTTTTTTTTTAAATTAGATGCTCATCTCTAGCCCTGCCCACTACTGTTTTAGACACCAGAGAGGAGTTGCTAACCAACCATGTCCTAGTACCCCCTTATAAATGTCAACTTTATCCTGAAATTGTCCAGTTATTAAATCCTATCTTTATTTTGGTTAAATATTTTATTCCACTTTAGGAGTAGTGCCCTCTTTTACCATAGTCTGTGTGGCGAGACTTGAGATGAAATCTACTTATGTGGACATCTGTACCTAGGTAGGAACAGCAGGTGAGTGGGGGTCATTCATCTTTTGATACTTGCTGCATCTGATACTGAAGGATGAAATGAATGAAGCCACTGATGTCCTCATGTTGACCTTGTTTCACATGGGGCTATAAAATATGAATGTCTGGCTTTGCCTCCACCTTGGTTTAAGTGATCCCCTCTCAGTCCCTCTTGCCATCTTTGTAATTTCAAATTTGTATGTGAATTTCACCAATGCAATGGTATAAAGAAGGTGTTTGGGGCCAGGCGTGGTGGCTCATGCTTGTAATCCCAACACTTTGAGAAGCTGAGACAGGTGGATCACTTGAGGTCAGGAGTTCATGACCAGCCTGGCCAACATGATGAAACCTCATCTCTACTAAAATTACAAAAATTAGCCAGGCATGGTGGTGCGCCTGTAATCCCAGCTGCTTGGGAGGCTGAGACACACAGGAGAATCACTTGAACCTAGAAGGCGGAAGTTGCAGTGAGCTGAGATTGCTCCACTACACACCTGCAGGCCAGCCTGGGTGACAGAGCAAGACTCTGGCTCAAAAAAAAAAAGAAGACTTTTGGAGGTGATTAGGTCATGAGGGTGAAGACCTACTGGATGTGATTTAAAAAAGGCTACAGAGAGCAGGCTTTCCCTTTTTTAAAAAAAAAAACAAACCACATGAGGACACATAAGAAAGTGGCATCTATGAACCAGAAAGCAGGTCTTCACCAGACACTAAATCTATTGGCACCTTGATCATGGACTTCCCAGCTTCTAGAATTGTGAGAAATAAATTTCTATTGTTAACAAACCACACAGTTTATGGTATTTTGTTACAGAAGCTCAAATGGACCAAAATAGGAGGATTGATTCAGAGAATCAGGAATTACTTCATGCCCAATTAGATGACAGCATTTAGCAAATTTTACTTTGAACCCATGTATTAGATGAAAAATGCTTCTCATAATTTGAAGTATCTGACTTTCGATGTGAAGCCTCTGATGATGCTGCTGTTAAAACTGGCATCATCACTTCTTGGGAATATTTTTCTGCTCATGGAGACAAACACACATTAATATCAATAGTTTCACTCTTTGTTAATGTAAACAGAAACTTGAAATAAACACTGAACAAACTAATTTAGAGAACCAATCATGTAACTTAAAAAAAAGGCATATTCTAAAGAATGATGTGCAAACCCAACTGTTACAATGGCATATTCATGTTTTTGGACACACTTTACTTAAAACACATATGGACACTGGAGTAGACAATTATTCATCTTGAGATTTGTGCTTTCTGGGTTTCAGGTGATCAGAACTATCACTACAGATTTCCATGGTGGGTGTTACATGTTCACTACCAATTGTGTTGGGATATGGAATTTCAATATAAATTTCTAGTTGAGCATGCCCTTTCCATTTTTAAGCTCATTCATAATAGAGAGTTTCTTTTAAAATTACCAAAGGATAAAAAATACATAACTGTTTAAGTCATTGAATCAAGAGTGTTCAAATTACTGCCCCCCTGTTCTTGAGTTTATTAGTGAGGTTGACTTAGTGAGGTTTCTCAGAGCGTAATCTCCTTGGGCACGGGAAAGAGAGCCCAAGTGATCACAAAATAGAAGGCCATTTTGGGTGGCTTTCCTCCACATACTTCATATAAGCCATCGGGTGTATCCTCCCATTATTAGAGCCAGGATGGAGATAGAGAATCGAAATCGTGCATTAACATCTCCAGCTGACATTGATGCACATGGTTATAGGCTCTGAGGGGCAGACACTAAGACATATAGCTATGATTTGTTTACCTATCTAGTTAGTGTTCTTCATTACTGATTTTGCTATCTGTCATCAGTAATTAGCAAAAAGACATTCCTATCAATGTTCCCCCGTTCAGAATGGGACAGCACTGTCCTTCCCAATAGCAGGAAGGGGCTCTGCTTCTGGAGGAACAGGAATAGTAGCTGAGAGGGCAGCACTTTCTCCCTTCACTGAAATAGGCATAGTGTATTCCCATGACCTTGAAATAACTTTCAATATCACAACACAGTCACATAGCCCAAGAAAATTACTCTGGAGTATATAGAAATTGTAGACAAAAATCTGTCATTGAAAAGTCATTTGTAAAAGGTTTTAAGACAGTTGGTACTGTTCTACCATCAAGTTAGATTTATTCCCAAATACCACTGAAAGTCCAGTTACTCTCTGAATCTAATTCTAGTCAAATGGGACCTTGTGGCCCACTAAATGGATGAGAGAAAGAGCTTTGATTGAAGACTGTGTAAGTGTCAATACTGACATTTTCTCTCCTCAAGCTATAACCAAGATCCAAAGTTTTTATTGGGGTCTTTGTCACTTTCATCCTCAGGGTAGATGTAGAAAGAGATGCTAGAATTCAAAGACATCATTCAATTTGTTCCCAAAGTGCGTGGATAACTGTTTCCAATCTGAAAAGAATCAACTGTGAGGACGAGTACAGAGCATAGTTTCAGTTTTCTTTGGGGACTTAAACCTCATGAAAAAGTCTTATGTTCTTTTTCATGTTTTAGCTGTGTGTGTGTGTGTGTGTGTGTGTGTGTGTGTGTGTGTCATATTTATTTGTCAAGAACTCCTAAAGGTGAATAACATTCCATTAGTTAATCTAAAAAAATTAAAATCAGCAATAGTTTGTAACTCAAAAACTTACAAAATAGTTTGAACTCCCTAAAAGTAGATCAGGATAAAAGAAAAGTGACAGGCCAGGTGCAATGGCTCACGCCTGTAATCCCAGCACTTTGGGAGGCCAAGGCAGGAAGATCACAAGGTCAAGAGATTGAGACCATCCTGGCCTACATGGTGAAACCCCATTTCTACTAAAAATACAAAAATTAGCAGGGCATAGTGGCATGTGCCTTGGTCTCAGCTAACTGGGAGGCTGAGGCAAGAGAATCGCTTGAACCTGGGAGGAGGAGGTTGCAGTCAGCTGAGATCAACAGAGCGAATTTCTGTCTCCAAAAAAAAAGAAAAGAAAAGAAAGGAAAGAGAGAAGGAAGGAAGGAGAAAGAAAGAAAGAGAAAGAAAGGAAGGAAGGAAGGAAGGAAGAAAGGAAAGAAAGAAAGAAAGAAAGAAAGAAAGAAAGAAAGAAAGAAAGAAAGAAAGAAAGAAAGAAAGAAAGAAAGAAAGAAAGAAGAAAGAAAGAAAAAGGAAAGTGGCCACATTTATGGCTGGCCTTGGTGAAGCTAATGGAGTTTAGATAAAGATAGTTCTCTAAAAGAAAATTGATATAGTTTGGATATTTGTCCCAACCCAAATCTCTTGTTGAATTGTAATCTCCAGTGCTGGAGAAGGGACCCGGTTGGAGGTGTTTTGGTCATGAAGTGAATCCCTCTTGGCTTGGTGCTGACTCTGTGAGAGCGAGTGCTCACCATGTCCTACTCCCCATGCTCTCTCTCTCTGTGCTGCTTTCGCCAGGTGATGTGTTTGCTTCTGCTTCTCCTTCTGCCATAATTAAAAGTTCCCTGAGGTGAGTGATGTCAGTGTCATGTTTGTACAGCCTGCAGAACCTTGAGCCAATTAAACTTATTTCTTCATAAATTACCCAGTTTTAGGTGTTCTTTATAGCAATGTAAGAATGGCCTAATATAAGAGTGAATTTGGAAACTTCCCTGTATTCCAAAGGCTGCAGTTAGTCAACAAATTTTCCAAGAACTAATTTTCCATTTCTCAGTGATTATCTACCAATTATGGCATTTATGTTCCCAAAATGGTACTGAATGCTTTACAAACATTATCTCATTTATTTAAAAAACAATAACATTACTTAAATAATATTTCCTTCTTTCTACAGGTGAAGAAATTGTGCTTCAAGAAGAAAAACATGTTGTCTGAGTCTATAATGCTGGTAGGATAACCCAGTACAGAATGCTGTCTTTGGTCCTTAGTTGTTATTATTTTTAAAATCACTGTGATTCCAAAAAGTGGAGGTGTCATAACAACAAAGGAAGGAACACAGAATTTCAGAGTCAAAAATTCTCATGCAGTTTAAAGGGAAAAAAAAACATAGCCATCAAACTTTTAGAGATCCAACATCACTAACAAGGCCATGTTCCATGTATCTAGACAAATAAATAAGTAAGTAAATAAATAAATAAATTTATTCTAGTTTTCAGATCCCGGTGGTGAACCCATTCCATCTTGACCTGAAAAACTGAACTGTTCAAGACAATTAAGCCTCCTTATTCCAATTTCAACTCAACAAACACCTTTCTCATTCTCACACAGGCATGCCTACATGAGAGATTCTTAAAAACTCCAATGAACTTTCAATATTTTGATCTCAGCCAGGTGCTGTGGCTCCTGCCTGTAATCTCAGCACTTTGGGAGTCTGAGGCAGGTGGATCACCTGAGGTCGGGAGTTCAAGGCCAGCCTGACCAACATGGAGATAACATAGTCAAAAGCCATTTATTGATACAATACAACACATATAGAGAGAGACATTGTATTATATCAATAAACGGCTTTTGACTATGATTTTGATTCCCATGTAGCCTAACAAGAGAGGAGACATGCTGATGGATCATAACAACACTACATCTTCCAACCTGCAGAGGTGTTATACCAACCTGCAGAGGTGTTATATGATATTGTAAGACAGGAGTAGGCATCCACTGTCCAGTTAATGTACATTTAGTGTGCATGAGTTAGTCTCTCACAGCCTCATGTCCTCAGGCACCAGCAAAAGAGTGTTCACAAAGCAGAGGGCCACTCTAGTTGACTTTCCCCTAAATGGCATATTTGAATTCTAGATGAACCTAGGACTATTATCTACAGAACGGACAACAGGGCTACCATCTACAGTATATAAAACATATACCCAGTTATTGAGTCTCTCCAATTTGGGAAGTAGATAGAGCCTGTACCTCTCCCACCTACAGACAGAAAAGCTAAGGCTCATGGGGATGAAGGTATTAACTTAAGGTCTTATATTTAGGTACAGAATCTGGAAGGGAGGCCTGTGAGCTTAGGCAGAGCCCTTTTAACTATTCTATGTGACCTTCCACATAGCTTTCCTTATAGGGTCACCTCTGTTTCTCTGCATTCTCATGCTTCTCTCATATGCAGAACGACCACCTGGGTGAAAACTGCTGCTATCATTATTAAGTCAAGGATGGAGCCTGAAAATATCTATACTTTATAATCTTAGCTGATGATGAGTTTGGTATCATGGAGGACAAATACTGAGTCTTACACCTCTTTTTGTAGGCTCTTAATTTCACAAAGTCTGCTTTCTATATAATAGGCACTTATTCCGTACCTGATGACAATTAACATTATCATGATTAATATCACAGTGATACTGTCGTATTCATTCCCTATTGATTTTAAAGTTTTGAGTAAGTTTAACTACTTTAAGTTTTGATTTTCTCATTTTTAAAATGGGGCTCGTACTAGCCATCTTGTAGTCTTTCCATGAAAGCTACAAATACTTTTGGTGAAACACCTAAACACTTCATACCCCGTGGGAGGTAATTAATAAACAGACATGGCCATAGTCACCACACATTTGTGATTATTTTGTAATCATCATTATCTCTCATCAATGTATCTTTTGCTCTCTACGGAAACTCACACATGGAAATATAATAGATATTTAATAGGAGCTCTATAAATGCATGTAGTTGATTGATTATAAAGGATTGGAGGCTAAAGAAGAAAAAATCTTCTCTGGGAGAAGCTGAGGTCTCTATTCCACCTACTAATTCTTTCTGTTTGTCCCAGGTGGACACTTCTACCTTCTTTACTCATGCCTAGGGGCTGTCCAAAAGCATCGTAGAATCTTTCACTCAAGAGATTGCTTTAACTATCAAGCTCCAATGACATGCACCAAAACCTGAATTTGATCACTGCTTAGAAATATGTGGCATTTCAATTCTCATGCAAGGCAATGTGAGACTACATTAAAAGTATACTCAGACACCACCTGTCTGGGGGTCTACTGACCCAGTCCTAGGGTTTCATAAGAATGGAGCACAGAATGGGAATGGCAAGACAGTTGAGGCACAGGGTGGACGCAGCATGATATTTTCCAGAAAGTCTCCTGCACACGGGCAACAATTTTGGACACAGGTTGAAAACTCTAAGGCATCTAGTTATTTGAAATTAGTTCTTTCTTTTCTGCTTCATAGAATTTCCACTTAAATGCAATGTAATAACAGGAACTTTCTGCATTCTTGTTAGCGGGTGATGTAAGGCATTTTACTATATTAATAAAATAAGAAGTCATCTTTTCTGGCTGCCACTCTTGAAAATGTTCTCTTCCTACTTTCCCAGTTGACCTCCAAACAATTATTTTTATTGTAGTCTATTTCAAATCATTAGAATTAGATATTTTGTCTTACTAAGGCTTTCATTTTACTCTGAGGTATTACAGAAATTATTTCCTTATCCTGTGGCTTTGATAGTTTTCTTCATCTTTCCCTGAGGAAAAGAATTAATCTTTATTTCATTGCAAGTAGACACAAATGTAAGCATCCACATCTACTAAGAGTAGGGTTATGTCTCAAAGATATTAACTGGAAGAATATTTGATCTTTTAAATTGGTATCAAGACAGCACACACAAAGTGTGAAGCTCACTGAAGACCTTCATAATATTCCAGAGATTACATATAAAATCTTCCTCAGAAAAAAATAATACCTACTGCAAGACTATTCCTTCTATCTGGAGACTCTTAGTCATGTGCCTTTTCATGGGAAAGGGGAAACATGGAATTAGTCGCATGAACATTATAGAGAAAACTGGGTTGGAAATGGGTGGCAGAAGTCAAACAGCGGCCAAAGAAAAAACCACAGAGAACAAAAAGTACCATATCCCTCCCCTGGCCAGCTTTTGAGAGCTTGTCCTGCCTTGACGATGTGCCTGAGAGATGAAAAAGATGGAAAAGAACGTGAAGTTTCACAGCCTACAAAGTGGCCATATTAGAGGAGGCTAAGCTAAGAGGCAGTTGGAAAATGGGCATCAAAATGATTTGCTCTTGTGAATACAAAGACATTGGAGGTGAGGGGTGGAGCAGAAACCAAAACTTCTGATCAGAAAGGCTGGAGTCAGGGCCTGGGAGGACCACGGAGGCTGAAGGCTCTGTGTCTTGGACGCTGGCATATTGGGGAATCCCAGATAGGGACCCATCCACCATGTAGCACAGCCAACAAGCAGTGAGAAAACTGGGCCAGCCACGTCACCAAAGCTGTTGTGTCACGTGGCTCCTGTGGGGGTGAGGGATGGGGGCTGCTTCTCTCTTGTTCTTAAGGAGGCTGTAATCTGCTTGGTCCTAACTACATAGGGGTGTGTGTGTGTGTGCATGTGTGTGTGTGTGTGTGTGTGTGTGTGTGTGCATGCTCTGGTTCTTTTTTCTTCTTCCTCAGGTGGTTAACCCCAGGCAAACCGCTCAGTTGGGACATACTTCTATCATCAAAACCTTGTTGAGAAAGGACACCCATAACACAGGCACATGCTATTCACAGGAAAACCCAGGAAGACCAGGTTCATGCACAAAGGAGAGGATGCAGGGTGAGAAGGGTCAAAGAAGGAAGTCCACCACCCGGGCCCAGCAGAGCTGCCTCAATGCACAGGACTTTGAGGGGTCACTATGGAAAATGCAGTTTCATTAGCTCAGCCTAAGATGACTGAGTCTGGAGGGAGTACCTCAACCTAGAGCATTTTCATAGTATGAAGAGAAACCAGAGTGAGAATGTCGTCATTTATAATGCGGTTAAAAGTGGTAGTATTGCCAGTACCATGGATTTTCTTAGACCATTCCCTTCCATTGTACAATAAGTTCACTTATGAGCTTATAATGTCATATGGAAAGTTACTTAGTGAGCAGAAATGGTTAGCATGGAGAAACTGGGGATTCGTGAGATATTTTCACCAATTCATACATTACAGATGGTTACTGACTCTATAACCAGTAGCAATACTCCAGCATCAAAGCATTTGATTTCTTCAAATTTCTTCCTAGCAGAGACTGGGTAACTCAAAGTCTTCAGCAATTTCTTTTTTACACTTAGAATTGAAAACTTTCCCCATCCTAACTTTTGGACAAAAAAGTAATTATTGTAACATATTATGCCATTAAGAAGGTTTGTTGGTTGTTCATCTTACGTCACCCTGTGTGTCTCATTAAAGACACCCTAGCCCCATTGGCAGCACAGTGCAAACACCTCTCAGGGAAAGCTCCTTTTGCCACCAGCTGATGTCCCTCATTGAGTATAGATTTCTACTTGTTTCAGTTTCAGACATGAACTTTGCCTCACCTACAGCCCCTCAACTCCAAGAGCACATTTCCCATCCCTGTGAGATTTCTTGGCGAAACTATATTTTTGGTGTTAAAGCAGTGTCATAGGGCATCAGCACACGAGTCATCATGATGTCATGATGGCCAGCACGGATCTTCATTGCATCAGAAGGCCGTGTTGTGACCTCTTTCTTAGAGGATCCTTAACGCCATTCTTTTCACTTTCTACCCACTTGTGATGCTACCACCTGTTTTTGCATTTAGATGAGGCTGGGATTTACTCAAAATACTGGAATAAACAGAATGCAAGGTTTATAATCAAACACAGGTGGAACAGTCCCTTGGTGATGGCATATGCCCCCCCCCCCCCACACACACACACACATACCTGGAACCAGGGATCACCCATCTATTAAATAGGTTCTTGGGGTATTTGTGTGAAGAACCCTGAAAGCAGAGATGACCCAGAGGCATCATGACAGAATTCCATATATGTTTCAGAACTGAGTCTTCAGAAAGAACTACTGTCTTATGCTTCACTCTAAACATGAATTAGTCTTAAAAATAGCCCCGGTAAGGTGTGGTGGCTCTCTCCTGGAATCCCAGTACTTTGGGAGACTGAGGTGAGTGAATCACGAGGTCAGGAGTTCCAGACCAGCCTGGCCAATATGGTGAAACCCCGTCTCTACTAAAAATACAAAAATTAGCTGGGCATGGTGGTCCATGCCTGTAGTCCCAGCTACTTAGGAGGCTGAGACAGGAGAATCGCTTGAACCCCAGGAGGCAGAGGTTGCAGTGAGTTGAGATGGTGCCAGACTGGGCGACAGAGTGAGACTCCGTCTTAAAAAAAAAAAAAAGAAAGAAAGAAAAACATGCAGCCTACAGGGCTTTGGGAATGTTTGTAAATTATATTTTCCAATAATAGTGCTCAGTGGTAGATGTACCAAAAGATTCAATTACATTAACTAAACCATGTATGTCGGGCTATGAAATGAATCCCCAATAAATAACACTTTACAAACCCTCAACAAATTTAAAATGAAAACAAACCTCTTAGCCGTTATTACAGACAAAGGTAAATTGGAGATGCCTCTTAGGCTGAGAGCCATAGGAGACTATTCACTGAGTTCCAGAATTAAACTGACATTTCCCTCTAGTACCAACTACTGTTGGAGTGGGGAGGCTCCTGAGAGGGACTTTTACAGTAAGACTTGCAGAGTAAAGGAGCTTAGGTGACTTCATGCTTTCCCTGGGTAAATGCACTCTCAAGTCAGAAAAGGGCAGAGCCCAGCTGAGCATGTCATTACCCTCCCCAGACTGAGCAGAGGAGTCACTCACCTCTGCCAAGTCAAGGCACAGTTACACCCCCGGGTTCTATTCACAGGAAGGAAATACCAGGAGGCAGATTCAGGTTGCCCTCAACAATTTGCAGCTATACAGACATGGTTCAATCAATATTCTCTTAAACACCCGAGGTTCAACATGTTACTAAATAGGGAGATTCCATACCAGATTAGGATAGGTGGTGATATTGTGATGTTTTATGTCATATGTCAAAGCTAAGGCTGAGATCAGAAAGAACATAAAGGCGATATAAGACATTTTGATAAATTATGCATTGACAATAGGCAAAATAAATCACTTCCTAGTTAAAAGCTAAAATCAGTCATCAAGCACAAAGAGCAAAATGTCAGTTCTGTCTTTAGAGAGTGAAGGGAAGTGTGGACAGACTGCCAAGCATATTTGAAGGAGAGCACCCATCTGAGGCTCACACAGGGGAGAAGCTGGGCAAACGTTGCATCAGAGAACCACGCTCCTGCAAACAGCTAAATCTGAGCCTGTGCTGAGACACCAACCTGCCTCTGCAGGCCAGGCAGTTCCCAACAGGAGGGAGAGCTCCTGGCCCTCAGTCCCAGCTTACCTTGCTGGAGCAGCCGACTTTCTCTGTGTCTGCCAACCTGTCTCCAAACTAACACAGGGTATCTAGACTTCTCCAGAGACTAACATCACCCTCTACATCTTTCCATCGTGACTGATCTCAGGTGAGGTTCTAGAGTTCCTATGTCGGGGGACCTTGGAGGAAGCTCTCTGTGCACAAGGAGGAGGACTAGGGTTATTATTCTCATCTTGGAAGTGTTTCTGATCGAACCCCCTATATTGTATATTTAGCTTGACATGTCTTGAGATGGGGAGAAGTATCTTTATTTCCTGTATCAAGAAATATGCTTGTTGTCAAGATTAAATATACTGCTTTATTGCAGCAAGGGAGGCAACCTGGCATGGAGGACCATAGGGCATCTCAGCGAGCGGAGCTTTGAAAGGATATGGGTTTGCGTATGAGATTTTGGAAATGGCTCAAGGAAGCATCATTGTGCTCTGGATGGTGCCATTAGAAAGCAGCAGTGATTCTGTGGTTGACACCTCCCAGTGAATCTTATCCAGGTGTGCAGAAGCAGCAATCACTCATACTGGCTGGGAGAGAGTGATATACGGTCATACGGGGTTTTGCAATTTGTGCAACGTTATTATTTTTGTCTGTGTTCGGCGGTGATTGCTGGGGTGTGTGTGTGTGTGGTTGGTTTTTGGCCTTTTTTCTCCATAATAATCAGAGTGGCTTCGTCTGGTGCTGATGTTGTATGAAACTGTTTATGCTCAACAGGAGGCCCTCCTGGCTGAGCTGATAAAAACACACCCAGTGCCAACTGTTTTATAATTGCTTATGATCTCTGGTGCTTATGGAAGGACTTAATTCCCCTCCAGCCACCGATGGGAGCTGTACTCTTGGTCTTTCAATCAACTTGTAAGTCACATAACTCAGCATTCTTCTTCATCTCTTAAAAGAATAATAGTACTGATGATGATAATAACAATCAGAACAGGTATTAGCACACACACTGCAGGGTTACCACATACACTCAGGGCTCTCCCAGAGCATTGCTCTTGCTGGGCAGGCCATGGCAAAGTCTCATTAGGTGAAAAGCCAATGCCATCATGTTCCAAGATCACAACCACCTAGGATCCTGTTAGAAGACTCTGCAGCAGCAGAGGATTAGGCACAAAGTTGTGTTTAAGAAAGTTCTCCTCGGCCGGGCGCGGTGGCTCACGCCTGTAATCCCAGCACTTTGGGAGGCAGAGGCGGTCGGATCATGAGGTCAAGAGATGGAGACCATCCTGGCCAACATGGTGAAACCCTGTCTCTACTAAAAATACAAAAATTAGCTGGGCATGGTGGTGCGCACCTGTAGTCCCGGCTACTCAGGAGGCTGAGGCAGGAGAATTGCTTGAACCCGGGAGGCAGAGGTTGCGGTGAGCTGAGATCATGCACTGCACTCCAGCCTGGCCCCTGGCAATGGAGCAAGACTTTCTCTTTAAAAAAAAAAAAAAAAGAAATCTCTCCTCAACATCTTGCCACACAGATTGAGGGGGGATATAGCACTTAATCAATTTCACAAGCCCAGGACCCAGCTCTAGAGATGGCATCTGTAGAACCATCATCACCAAAGCTCATATTTAATTAAAAAAATAGGCTCCATTTATCCCAGATTCATAAATTGATAGCTTTATACTCTGGGAGGAAAAGTATTTGCTGACATAAATGAATAAAAAAGATAGTGGCAGTTTCAAGAAGAAACAGTGAAAACACACAGCAGGCTACAAGAATTTTACAAATCATTAGATTTGTTTACTCCATAAATATGCAATTCATTCAGAGTAATTAATCTGAAAGGGAACATTAGTTAAAATGTATTTGTGTTGTTCAGGTGCCTGCACAGCTTAAAATCATTTTCCAAGGAGAATTATATCTGAGATGATCAGATAAGTATATTGTGGATTATAGGCACAGAATATATAATGTTGTGAATCAAAAGCTCAAGCATACTTCTTCTTTTCTTCTTACTCTGTTTTTTTATTTCTCTGTCTCCCCTGCCCTAACTCTCTCTGGACGCTATAGATACAGGGGAATTTTCTCTGCATGTCTCTGTGCCAGCATCGAGTGCCCCTGAGGTGCAAGCTGGGGTATAGTCATCTCTGAGTGGAGCAGTAAGGTAAGGAGTCTGACTCCAAGTGTCTTTCACTTCTGCTGCCACTGTGCTAATCAGAGCCTGGGGTCGGGTCATGCCAACTCCATCCTCAGTTCATTATCTCCCAATCTCAACCGAAGCTCAGCCGTTGGTGACTGGTGTAAACCTGGTTGCTCTGACAATTTCTCTATACCAGAGTGGCCAGGGGTCTTGCTTATTCAAGACTGGGAAGATGTGTGAATCACAATCTCATCTTCCATCTCTCTGTTCCATGCACCCACGCTCCCAGCACACAATTTTCCATCAGTCCTTAAACGAGCAGTGCTCTTGGCAGCTCTTTGCAGATGCTGTGCAGCTGCCCAGAGCATCCTCACCACCTCTCCTTAAAACATTCTAACAACTCCTAAAGACCCAGATCGAGTTCCACCCCTTCTGTGAAATTTTTCCCAAATCCCTCCGTTTTATCATCTTCTGTCTCTCATAGCATCTGCAAAAGTCTCTGTGAGACCATGGACCACGTTTACTGTGATTTGCTCACACTTTTTTCTCTGCCAGATCACCTACAAATGCTACATGGCCTTGAACAGACATAAGTGCTCCATGTTACCCAAATATGTTCTCCTCAGGAACACCCATAGCATGCAACTTTTAGAATTTTTTTCTTCCACCTCATCATACCATAATATATTAAGCATGTCCCTATTGGACACTATTATGCTCCATACTTTTGTCACAGCTGTAGCTAACTTTTTGCCATGTTGTTTTAATGATATTTTTTCAGGCCTCCTTAAGATTACAAAGAAGCCTTCATTTTTTTTCTCTTTGAAAAGTAAAGAATTTGAGAAAAGAATCTGAGAACAAGAGAGTCATAAATTCAAAGTTGAGCCCCCAAAGCAGTATGAAAAGGTATTCAAAGTTTGAAAGAGGAAAGGAGGTCTATATTTATTTTTGTGTGTCGGCTCACCGTGTGGATGTTTTTAACCAATTGTAGTTTTGGGTAAGGCAGAAGCCACAGCTGAACTGATAAACTAAACTCCTATTGAACTTTAGATATTTGTCTTCAATAATCTTACCCTTTTTCTCCTTTCTCTGTACTTTCACAAGGTAGGGGGTTATTATGGTTTTTTTATCAGAGTTCCCCAGAGAAACAGAACTGGTAGGAGGTACATAGGTAGATAGAGTTATTATGAGGAATTGGCTCATATGAATATGAAGGCTATATAGCCCTGACCCAGAAAACCCAACGATACGTTCCAGTCTCAATTTGAAGCCCTGAGAATCTGGGGAACTGATAGTGTAAGTTCCAGTAAGAATTCAGGTATGAAGGCTGGAAAATATCAGTGACCCAGCTTGAAGACAGACAGACACAGAATGATTTTTTTTTCTTACTCAACCTTTTGTTCTAGTCAAGCCTTCAACAAATTAGATGAAGCTCACCTACATTGTGGAAGGAATTCTGTTTTACTCCTTCTATCAATTGAAATGTTAATCTCATCCAGAAATACCGTCACAAACAGATTCAGAACAATGTTTGACCAAATATCTGGGCACCCATGACCCAGTCAAGCTGACACAAAAATTAACCATTCTCAGTTTTTGTGAGAGATCAGAGATTTACCCTAAAAGGGGGAAAATAAAAATACATATATTTTTATATATATCCACAAAACTTCTTTTCTTAACCTATATGCTCACCATTTCTAATCCTTTAAAACAGGTTTCTGAACTTTGTCCCTAAAACCCTTAAAACAGGGTTCCTGGACTTTCTGGACTTTTGATATTGGGGCTTAGTAATTATCCGTTGGGTGGAAGTCTTCTCTATTGTTGGATGTTTACCAGCATCCACTACCTGCCAGTAACACTGCTCCCCAAGTTGTGGCAACCACATATCCTCTGGGGGGTAAATCGCCCCTGGTTGAGAACTACTGGTCTACCACAGTTTCCAAACTGTACGCTGAGGTTCCCTGGGGCACTGAAGGAACTCACAGGGGTACCAAGGCATGTCTTACAATTTCAAGGGAAGCACAGTGACATTTGCCTAACACCCACAGGAGCTAGTAATCCGAGATAGTTTATAGTGTTAACATTAAATGACTATATTACTTTTGGTCATATTCCATATTTGTGAATCTGAGTTTCAGGAATAGCTGTGATAAAAAGCATGTACTGCATAAAAATCAGTGTAGAGCAGGAAATTAACATGGCAGCATCCAACCTGATTCCAAGGTTGGGGAATTTGTTCTGTGTAGTAGGTGGCAACTTACCGTGATTCAAATGCTTACAAAATTGTTTGTACTTAACTGCGTCATTAACTGAATTGTAGGCATTTCTTTTGCCCTAGGAGTCTCATGAACAAACATTTGAAGTGATACAGTTAGCATGAACCCAGAGAGTTTGAAACCTCTGTCTGAGGGCCAACAGATACGCCCATTCCTAATAAATGGTGAGGAATCACCTTTTGTATATGTGGTTTTGTTTTTCAAAATTTAGTACGTGTATAACATTGAACATAATTTTGGGGGTTCCTGTGTGAGGAACTTTAGATAGAAGTAGATATCGTTATTCTTTTTATCACCTGATTTGAAGATGAGTTGGTAAAGCTGACCATAACACTGGTATCATTAATAAGCCAAAGGACATTTCGAGGGTGTTTACAAGGCTATTGTAATTGACTCTCTCTTTTAGCTTTACTAAATAATGTGCCTGATATTACAGAGACCTTGGCTATCACCTCCACTCCACACAAAGCACATTTAATAATTTTCTTAGGATTCAACAAGGTCTTTGTATAGTGTAAAGAAGCAACCCTCCTTTAAAAGGGAAATCATTGAGACAAGAACCAGGGAAAGAGAAGTATTATTGGCCTCAAGAAAAGCTGATAGAAAGAAGGTATCAAAAAAGTTGAGGAAAGAGAGAAGATCCTGCAGCTAAGAGAGGAAAAGTAATATTATGGATGCATGTAAAGAAGACATTTTGATGCTTAGTTAAGTGAGAAAAGGCAACGGTGGGTAAACACAGTAAGTGGTGGACTGGAAGAGAAAAGAATCGAGAAGACGTATGTTAGAAAAATATCCACATAGAGGATAACATTGTGAGGGGAAGAAAAGATATTTGCATTAAAGGAGGAAGAGTTAGAATAAAGTTGGATACCACTGAAGAATAAATTTCTGTATCTTGACCAAATCGAATTTGATGGAGTGTTGCCCTATCAATAAGAAAACTGGACAAATAAATCCATGAAATTTTAACTAATCAGCTTTGGTAGATCATGTTTACAAAGATGGTGGCAAACATATTGCCAACCCTACATGCTTTTTCACAAGGTAATTTTATCATCCCTGATCTAGAGATGGAATCAAATTTCTTTCCTCTTGAATCTGGACTGGTCTTGTGGTTAATTTGAAGGGAAGTCATGTTCTGGGACTTCTGAGCCCAGGCTTTAAACAGAGCTGGAAGCTTCTGCTTCTGTGCTGTAGGAGAAATTGGCCATTATCTAAGGATTTGAACTAATCTCAAATGACCGTACTGCAAGAAGACCAACATAGTTATATAAAGACACTGTGTGGGGCAGAACCAAGGATCCAACCCTCAGTCCCCACTGAACTCCCAGCCAACACCATAGAGTGAGCCATAGGAGTGAGGCCATCTTGTAAATGTAACTTTTAATCCTGGTAGAGTCATTTCAATTGAGGCCATACAGAGCAGAATTCAGTTGTCTTCACTGAGCCCTTGTGAAATTGTGTAATTTTGATCACAGCAATGTTATTTTAAGCCACTAAGTTTTACAACATGCAATTTGAGGTTCTCTAGCCTCAACAGATTATATAAATACAGATGTATATAAATAATGGTTGCCCCGATTTACTGGGCTCTTGATTACACTTGATTTACTTAAATTAACTCTCATAGGCTTTCTATGAATCAGTTAGGGCCCACATAAGAAAACAGGCACCATTCTAGAGATTTTTAAACAGGAGAAATTCAGTACAGGGATCCGTAACACATGAGAAAGAAGAAAGAGAAAGCAAGGGTGTTGATAAACACTTGAAAGCTGCTAACATCCCTGGGACTGAGCAAAAGGAAGAGGAAAAATAACTAGAATCCAGAATCCAGAATTGTCATATGGAGAGTGCCTGGAGGAAGTGGGGACCACAGAGAGGGAGGCTGACCAGAAGGAAGTGGAGCCACAAAGAAGATTCAGTCTTTTTTAGGACTCCTCCTTCTCATTTTCATTTGAACAGTGGGCATGACTGCAGGGACTGATAGGTTAAAAAAACAATCAGCGTGGAAAACACTATGTTATATGCGGAATTATCCAACACCTGGGATAAGAAAAGTCTGATAGAGTTTCATAATCATACAGGGAACCTTCTCTTCCCTGAAGCTTTAGTCTGTATACAAATTCACTTCTGATGAATTTTTTTCTTCTTTTTTTCTTTTTTTCTGACTCTTTTTTTAATACAGGAAGTCCACTTTATTTTTATATATATACATATATATATATTACTGCACTTTAGGTTCTGGGATACATGTGCAGAACATGCAGGGTTGTTGCATAGGTACATACGTGGCAATGTGGTTTGCTGCCCCCATCCCTCCATCACCTATATCTGGCATTTCTCCCATGTTATTCCTCCCCAATCTCCCTACCCCCCACTGTCCCTCCCCTATTCCCCCCCAACAGATCCCAGTGTGTGACGCTCCCCTCCCTGTGTCCCTATGTTCTCATTGTTCGACACCTGCCTATGAGTGAGAACATGTGGTGTTTAATTTTCTGTTCTTATGTCATGTTGCTAAAAATGATGGTTTCCAGATTCATCCATGTCCATACAAAGAACACGAACTCATTGATTTTTATGGCTGCATAGTATTCCACAGTGTATATGTGCCACATTTTCCTTGTCCAGTCTATCATCGATGGGCATTTGGGTTGGTTCCAGGTCTTTGCTATTGTAAACAATGTCACAATGAACATACATGTGCATGCGTCTTTATAATAGAATGATTTATAATCCTTTGGATATATATCCAGTAATGGGATTGCTGGGTCAAATGGAATTTCTATTTCTAGGTCCTTGAGGAATCGCCACACTGTCTTCCACAATGGTTGAACTAATTTACACTCCCACCAACAGTGTAAAATTGTTCCTATTTCTCCACATCCTCTTCAGCATCTGCCTCCAGATTTTTTAATGATCACCATTCTAACTGGCATGAGATGGTATCTCAATGTGGTTTCGATTTGCATTTCTCTAATGACCAGTGATGATGAGCATTTTTTCATATGTTTGTTGGCTTCATATATGTCTTCTTTTGAAAGGTGTCTGTTCATGTTCTTTGCCCACTTTTGAATGGGTTTTTTTTTCCTGTAAATCTGTTTCAGTTCTTTGTAGATTCTGGATGTTAGCCCTTTGTCAGATAGTTAAATTGCAAAAATTTTTTCCCATTCTGTTGGTTGCTGGTTCACTCTAATGATTGTTTCTTTGACTGTGCAGAAGCTCTGGAGTTTAACTAGGTCCCATTTGTCTATTTTGGCTTTTGTTGCCAATGCTTTTGGTGTTTTAGTCATGAAGTCCTTGCCTATGCCTATGTCCTGAATGGTTTTGCCTAGGTTTTCTTCTAGGGTTTTTATGGTGTTGGGTCTTATGTTTAAGTCTTTAATCCATCTGATGAATTAATTGCAGTGTGCACTGCCCAGACACATCAGAAATGCAGAAATGTGCTGACCTCAGCAAGCTAGTCAGGTGATCTCACAAGTGGGAGCCCTGTACTGCATAATTTTCTTTCCTGTTGAAGAAATTTGAGAAAGCGTGATTCCTAGAGCCAATTATTTTATTCACTATTTTCTCAACTTTTTGTTTTCTCATTTCTCTGACATCCTCCCATAAACTTCATGTGTCCTCCTGGGCTATCCCCTGTAAAATGTTCTTTCTCAGTCCACTAAACCCCAGGGGTATGTGTTTTGGTACCTTGGATTCTTAGGGTGTGCAGCCTAAGTCCAGGCCAGGAGAAGAGACGGTAAAGCACCATTGCATAAGTAGGAACACTACGTGAGGAATTAGCCTCTTCAACACTGGGTGGGAGGGGCAGGGAGATAACCAGAAACAATTAAAATCTTAGCTGAGAACCCAGAGTGAAATGGGAACATGCTGGGATCAACCTCGAAAACCCCTAGCTCCCTCATCACAGTCATTAAAATCTGCCTCCTGGTGATGTAATATCGATCCTTATATGCCTCATCCTTTATAAGCAGTAATCACTTTACACAAAAATATAGGTCAGTCAATGAGAAGAGCCTTTCCAAACAATTAAATGTGCTGGTCTGATGTCTATTGGGATATCAGAATCTTTAGGAACCCTTGGGCGATTTCATTATTGAATCACAGTGGGAAAAGGAAATTAAAAAGTTAAGAATTTGAAAACTACAAATGTAAACATATGAAAGCAATTGCCTGTTAAGACATCCTTAGTTGATTAAAGCAACTTCTTCATTATCCTAGTTTTATATTTCGGTGAGAAAACAAACTTCTGTATAAAGTATTGTGTTGTACTATTTTAAGAGCAAAGCTTCTTTATCTAGAGTATTGTTGCAGAAAATTTTCGTAGAAAAATTATTTTTCACTTTTTAAAAGTGAATTCACTATCATTAAGTTGCAGAAACATGAAACCAACCTAAATGCCTGTCAACCAACAAGTGGATAAAGAAAATGTGGTACATATACACTATGAAATATTACTCAGACAAAAATGGAATGAAATAATGGCCTCTGCAGCAATGGTTGGATGGAGTTGGAGGCCATTATTCTAAGTGAAGCAATTCAGAAATAGAAAACTAAATAGCATTTGTTTCACTTATAAGTGAGAGCTAAGCTATGGGGACATAAAAGCATAAGAATGATAAGATGGACTTTGGACACTCATGGGGAAGTCTCGGAGCGGGTGAGAGATAAAAGACCACATACTGGTAACAGTGTATATACTGCTCGAGTGACAGGTGCACCAACATCTCAGAAATCATCACTCAAGAACTTATCTATGTAACCAAACACCACCTGTTCCCCAAAAACTATTGAAATGAAATTGAAAAATAAAGCCAGCACTAACACAGTTATTAAAATTGAAATTTGCCTTCAATGGGCCTCTGGAAACACCCATCACTGGCCATCCCACACAGGACGAGGACAACACAGTGATGAGGAGGAAAAGGAGGGGCATGGACCCTCACTGTGTAGCAGGAAGCTATGAGCACCCTGTTTAAAGCATTTTCTACTAACATTACCATAGATCCTTCCATTTCTCTACTTCCTGAGTGTACCAGCATTACATCTCAGTGACCTAGGAAGGAATAACCAAAGGAGAGTTTAAACTCCATGCCTCTCTCTACCTTGTGATAACCATGAGAATTGGCTCACTGAAGGAGTCATGCAGAGCTCTTCTGGCATAGAAAATCTAAAAGCACCTCTCCTAACATTGCCCTTCCTTCAGGACACACTGCCATGTTTTATCCCTACAGCAGCCACCACTACCCCCACCCGCTGCCCTCCAATATCTTTGTAGTTTTAGGCACAAGTGACATAATTGCAAGTCAGGAAAGAGTCTGGATAACAAGAAGCTTGCCAATGATGGCCTGGATGCAGGCTGTGCCTGGGCGGTTTTCTTAGATAGATCTTATAAAATAAGTATTTTATTTCCCACCACTAATGACAGTCATGATGATGATTCCACAGTTCCGATGGAATTGGCCACACCCCAGCAACTGGACTTGGCAGTTTTCTTGGTTCAATAGTCAGAAGACTTCTATTTTCAACATGTGTGTTATTTTCCCTTTTAAAACTTGAAATCATGTAAATTTCAAAAGATCAAGTGAAAACATGCAGAGGAGAAAAACATGTATCTTTCTAATCGATGGACATTTTCCAGAAACAAAATACTTGCAAAGTATTTTAAACTGGTCGTGGAAACAATGGTCTACACAGTTGCTGCTGGAACTGTTGATAGCCCAGTCTTTGACTGTCTAACTGGCAGTTCTCAATGGTTCAGCAACATTGAGTTGGGGGCCCCAATCTTAGATATAAGAGCTGCCACATACTGGGACCTAACCTAGCAATTGATACTGTTAATCCTAGTTAAGCTAAAGTCCAAGTAACTGGAAACAGAGTAGTAGCTCAGGGATGTTTCTTTATACTCCTAAACATTGTGAATTACTTCTCAGTAATGTTACCTGAGAATATTTATAAATAGCTGAAAAATCAAGGACAAATCATTTTCAGAATTAATTACATTTTCACTTTCTTTTTAGAAATGATTATTGGCAAACTTGAATACTTATGCTTTTATGTTTGACAAATGTATTTACTTTTGGATTTTCTGTAATTTGGTTAAAATTGGAATTGTTACAAGTTACTTTTGCAGCTTATTCTTAAGAAGAATCTAAGTTTTGGCTTTAAAGTATATGGATTTTTGAATTGACTGATAACATTGTAATGTATATTGTTACCCAATCTGGCAGTTCCTGGGTTGCTAACAGAAGAGAGAACACCACATCTTTCAGAATGAAAAAAGTTTACCATGGACATTATTTAAAACAAATTAAGATCTAATCAAGCAGTTTCATTTTAGTATAGGAAAGTGTAAGAAAAGAGATCAAACATATACAAAATATGTTTTGCTCTATGAAATGTAGCTCTGTTTATATTCTAATGCTGAGAAAGTGAATTGAACTACCAATTTTAATTTGATATTTTCCTAACTTCTTAATGTTTTTGAAATTAAAAGTGTTCCAATGAGAGTTAATAATATATCCCCTTGGGAGACAAACCACTGGCTCTTTTTCCTTCCTTCCTTCCTTCCTTCCTTCCTTCCTTCCTTCCTTCCTTCCTTCCTTCCTTCCTTCCTTCCTCCCTCCCTCCCTCCCTCCCTTTTCACTCTCTTTTCACTTTTTGAAAATGAATCCACTACAGTTCAGTTGCAGAAATATGAAAACAACCTAAATGCCCTGTAGCAACACCCTGTTCTTTCCTTCCTCCCTCCTTTTGTCCTTCCCTCCCTCCATCCCTCTCTCCATCCCTCCCTCCTTTCCTCCATCCCTCCTTCCCTCCCTCTTATCTTTTTTTGCTTTGTGTTATTGTTTGTTTCATTTTCTTTGTGGGCTGGGAAAGAATGGGATTGTTAAGAAAAAGTTGCTTCCAAAGATCACTTCTACTGATCTTCTGTCAGTATCCTTGGAGTCCTGGCCTCAGGGACCACCCAGCACAGCAGAAAGTGCAGAAGAGCTAAGAAACCAGCTCTAGCTGACTCCAAATCTAAGCTCAGACAATGTAGAAAATTTGCTTGGGTCACTTGTTCTTCAGGGCTCAGATTTTCACATTTGAAATGCAGATGATGACTCCCTAATAAGTTGTTTTAAGGAATTAGTTGAAAATCTATACAAAGATCTTAGCTCACTGTCTGCTATATTTCTACAAAAGGAAGAAATATCTGTATTTTACTAAACTATGATTGGCTTAATGAAAAGGTATACATATGCAAGTATGAAAACAAATGTAGGGACTATTTTTCCAAATAGAGAAGAGCAAAATTCTTGAAAATGTCTTGAAATACACCTTTTCTATATGTATGTCCTTGGCTGCCATTTGCCTCTGCTGAAACTGTCTGTGTGGATAAAAACTCAATTACCACCATATTCATGATGTTTCAATGTTACCTCCATGGACTTTATACTATGTTGCAGACATAACCCTAAATATCTTCCAATTTAATTAAGTTACTCTTAGAAAAGTAAGGGTTTAATAGCCCTACAAGTTTACATCTAAAATTTACCATTAGTTTATCTACAGCTGACGTTTGTGATAATTTGAGAGCACAGCTTTGTTTTGTTCTGGAAGTAGATAAATATATTTTAAAAAGACAACTTTTATGATGCTTGTGCCACTTGTAACTGGAAGAGGAATAAGAATTCAGGAAACAAAATATCATCCACCGATATATTACCAAAAGATTCATACCTTCACCTTCCTGATGATTCTAGAGCTGGAATTTAATCACATCCCCCAGTGAGTAATAAACTTCACGCATGGAGTGTGTCTGCCATAAATTTTGATCAGCTCACCTACATGTTATTGCTAGAGGCTTGAAAAAATTCTCCACCAACTCAGTACAATACAATATTTGTTTCCATTTATAAAACCGTGGTTTATTCTATTTACCTTGTTTTCCATGAATAGAATACATTTAAATAGACTCTATTATTTGGTCAGTTTTAAGAGCACAATATTCTTAAAAATTTTCAAGACTGTTAGAAATGTGTGCTAGTTATTTAATATTTCTTTTGTTTTATATAGGATTTTCTCCTTATTTGACTAAGAAACATGTTTAAAATAATGTGCTCAAACAACAGACATATACATGTACAGTAATTATGAAAATTGATTTATATTCTTCCAAGAACCTCTTACAGGTTACACATGTCTTTATCTAAATTTTCAGGAACCATATATCCATTTTTCCTTAGTATTAATGTAAGGTCACTGAGGACTTACATAATGTGTAGATTATGAGGTCTGCCAGCTGTGGAAGTCTAGACATTCAGCAAATTCATGGCATGTCAAATCTGGGAAAATTTCCCATAGTGATTTCACCACGGGAAAAGTGCCATCTGTAAAAGTGCAATAAAATCAGCTCACACAAATAGTAAAGTTTATATAGCTATAAATATATTACTTATTGAACTGAAAAATTAAGAAATATGAACCTAATTTCTTTGATGGTAGTTTAAGCAGTATTTCTTAAAATATTTTTAAATATATATATGAAATAGGTTAATAGAAACATATCGACTAATGAGAAAAAAAGTTAAAATAACATGAAAATCAGCACACAGCAATCTTACTATCTTGGATCTCTGGTTTACCTTAAAAATGTGTTTGCCTGTAGTTTTCTTTTCTTGTTGAGTCTCTGCCGGGTTTTGGTATTAGGATGATGTTGGTCTCATAAAATGATTTGGGAAGGATTCCCTCTTTTTGGATTATTTGGAATAGTTTCAGTAGGAATGGTACCAGTTCCTCTTTGTATGTCTGGTAGAATTCGGCTGTGAGACCATCTGGGCCTGGACATAGATGCAAAAATCTTCAATAAAATACTGGCAAGCCGATTACAACAGCACATCAAAAAGCTTATCCACCATGATCAAGTAGGATTCATCCCGGGGATGCAAGGCTGGTTCAATATACGCAAGTCTATAAATGTAATTCACCACATAAACAGAACCAAAGACAAAAACCACATGATTATCTCAATTGATGCAGAGAAGGCCTTCGACAAAATTCAACAGCCCTTTATGCTAAAAACCCTCAATAAACTAGGTATCGACGGAACGTATCTCAAAATAATAAAAGCTATTTATGACAAACCGACAGCCAATATCATACTGAATGGGCAAAAACTGGAAGCATTCCCTTTGAAATCCGGCACTAGACAAGGATGCCCTCTCTCACCACTCCTATTCAATATAGTACTGGAAGTTCTAGCCAGAGCAATCAGGCAAGAAAAAGAAATAAAGGGTATTCAATTAGGAAAGGAGGAAGTCAAATTGTCTCTATTTGCAGACGACATGATGGTATATCTAGAAGACCCTATCACCTCAGCCCAAAATCTCCTGAAACTGATACGCAACTTCAGCAAAGTCTCAGGATACAAAATCAATGTGCAAAAATCACAAGCATTCCTATACACCAATAACAGACTTAAAGAGAGCCAAATCAAGAACGAACTGCCATTCACAATTGCTACAAAGAGAATAAAATACCTAGGAATACAACTAACAAGGAACTTTGTAAAGGACCTCTTCAAGGAGAACTACAAATCACTGCTCAACGAAATAAGAGAGGACACAAACAGATGGAGAAACATTCCATGTTCATGGTTAGGAAGAATTAATATCGTGAAAATGGCCATACTGCCCAAAGTAATTTACAGATTCAACGCTATCCCCATCAAGCTACCAATGACCTTCCTCACAGAACTGGAAAAAATCACCTTAAACTTCATATGGAACCAAAAGAGAGCCCGCATAGCCAAGTCAATTCTAAGCAGAAAGAACAAAGCAGGAGGCATCACACTACCGGACTTCAAACTCTACTACAAGGCTACAGTAATCAAAACAGCATGGTACTGGTACCAAAACAGAGATATAGACCAATGGAACAGAACAGAGACGTCGGAGGCGACACAACATATCTACAACCACCTGATCTTTGACAAACCTGAAAAAAACAATCAATGGGGAAAGGATTCCATGTTCAATAAGTGGTGTTGGGAAAACTGGCTAGCCATATGCAGAAAGCAGAAACTGGACCCCTTCCTGACACCTTACACTAAAATTGACTCCAGATGGATTAAAGACTTAAACATAAGACGTAACACCATAAAAACACTAGAAGGAAACCTAGGCAAAACCATTCAGGACATAGGCGTAGGCAAGGACTTTATGACCAAAACACCAAAAGCATTGGCAACAAAAGCCAAAATAGACAAATGGGACCTAATCAAACTCCACAGCTTTTGCACGGCAAAAGAAACAGTCAATAGAGTGAATCGGCAACCAACAGAATGGGAAAAAATTTTTGCAGCCTACCCGTCTGACAAAGGGCTGATATCCAGAATTTACAATGAACTAAAAAAGATTTACAAGAAAAAAACAAACAAGCCCATTCAAAAATGGGCGAAGGATATGAACAGATACTTTACAAAAGAAGACATACATGAGGCCAACAAACATATGAAAAAATGCTCATCATCACTGGTCATTAGAGAAATGCAAATCAAAACTACATTGAGATACCATCTCACGCCAGTTAGAATGGCGATCATTAAAAAATCTGGAGACAACAGATGCTGGAGAGGATGTGGAGAAATAGGAACACTTTTACACTGTTGGTGGGAGTGTAAATTAGTTCAACCACTGTGGAAAACAGTGTGGCGATTCCTCAAGGACCTAGAAATAGAAATTCCATTTGACCCAGCAATCCCATTACTGGGCATATATCCAAAGGATTATAAATCGTTCTACTATAAGGACACATGCACACGAATGTTCATTGCAGCACAGTTTACAATAGCAAAGACCTGGAACCAGCCCAAATGCCCATCGATGATAGACTGGACAGGAAAAATGTGGCACATATACACCATGGAATATTATGCAGCCATTAAAAAGGAGGAGTTCACATCCTTCGTAGGGACATGGATGAACCTGGAAAACATCATTCTCAGCAAACTGACACAAGAACACAAAATCAAACACCACATGTTCTCACTCATAGGCGGGTGTTGAACAAGGAGAACACATGGACACAGGGAGGGGAGCACTATACACGGGGGTCTGTTGGGGGGAGGGGGGATAGTGGGGGGGGTGGGGAGTTGGGGAGGGATAGCATGGGGAGAAATGCCAGATATAGGTGAAGGGGAGGGAGGCAGCAAATCATACTGCCAGGTGTGCACCTGTGCAACAACCTTGCATGTTCTTCACATGTACCCCAAAACCTAAAATGCAATAAAAAAAAAAAAATGTGTTTGCATCGCTAGTATATGTCACGTAACGTATACGGCTGTAGCTCTGAAACAAATAAGATTTATTTCCCAAAGCCTGACATAGTGATGTGGATATGAATCCTTCGGATTTATATATAGAAATAATGCTAAACGGCAGTGGACCAATTCAGAAATCAGACCCTTCCTTTCTGTTAACATGGGGGTAATTTATTACATGGGAGAAGTTAATCCTGGGGAGAAATTCTAAACACTCAGGGAATAAGTAATGGCTGGACCGTTAATGACTGAAATGTGAATGTGTTACATGGATTCTGAATTATTCCTGGCATTCCTTGGGGAGGGAGAAGAGAAGTAAGTTGTAGTAAGTTGCGATACCTCTGAAAGGAGAGAGAGAAGGAAGGTTTGAGAAGGTTTGAGCTTTATGGGAGAACATGAGGGAGATGACCCAGGAGAGGAATCCTGCATCAGGCAGCAGCGGCCTGCCCTGGTAGCTTTGCTGTGCTTATGTCTGGGAGCAGCAAAGCTACCATGGAGCATTGCCGGTGGAGCACTGCCCGTGGAGCACTGCCCGTGGAGCACTGCGAGCAGCAGCCCATGGAGCACTGCCGCATTTTGACCTCAGCGGTGAGGCTGTTGGCCAGCGGTGCTCCCCGTAGCCTGTTTCTTCACGTGAGATCTGAATGGTGCACTCCATGGCTACCATAGACAATTAGTGTGTGATTGTAATAACACAGAATGTGTTATAAATTAAACAAATATGCATATATGTCAAATTTTAAGTAAATATGAACCTCACGTTAACCCAACAAATAAAAAATAAATTGACTACTAAATACTATTCATTCAAGCTAAGGTGAGTTTACTACAAAAAAAAACCCACGTCCCCTCCACGCACACATTAATATTGCTCAGTTTTCTTTTTTAGCACTTAAAAACACTTATCTTAAAGCAGAATTTACAGAATAAGTATAAAGGTTTTGCTTTTTTGTTTCTTTCTGTATGAATCTCCTTTTTAAGTATATGATATTCCAGTTTTAAAATGGACATCTTTATTTTTTTCCTCCAAAATTACTCTTGAGCATCTTTGGGAATCATTTGTCGGTTTAAGTCTTCAGCCCCTCATAAAAATCTCCGAAATTTCGAACAGAATCTACACATTTTTTGCTTTAAGGATTTGCAATTCAAATGTTCATTCCTTGTGGTATTTCTTCTTTTCTTTTCTTTTCTTTTTCTTTTTTTCTTTTTTTTTTTTTTTTTGAGACGGAGTTTCGCTCTTGTTACCCAGGCTGGAGTGCAATGGCACAATCTCGGCTCACCACAACCTCCACCTCCTGGGTTCAGGCAATTCTCCTGCCTCAGCCTCCTGAGTAGCTGGGATTACAGGCACGCACCACCATGCCCAGGTAATTTTTGTATTTTTAGTAGAGACGGGGTTTCACTATGTTGACCAGGATGGTCTCGATCTCTTGACCTCGTGATCCACCCGCCTCGGCCTCCCAAAGTGCTGGGATTACAGGCTTGAGCCACCGCGCCTGGCCGTGGTATTTCTTTATGATAATATATTCTCTTGGCAAATGAAACCAACATATGTGGCTGGAGATAAAAGGAGTTTTTAATAAAAAGGATAATCCTTCCTCTCTGTGTAATATCATCAAGCTAAGATTGAATAACAGCAAGGGATGGCAAAAGATTTTTACAGATGCTTCCTCAAACCCTGTTAAACTGGAAATGTTATGGAAGTGGCTTTAATGGCACTAAATATCTTGCTTGTTTCTCAAATCATGTTATTTTGAGTAATCATTCCTGACATCCCCTTGAATTATACCATAGGAATAAAAAAGATACCAGTTTAAATAAAACTGAAAAATTCCTTTGTTTAAAAGCTTTGATGAATTACACAAACGATAAGAAATGATTACTAAAGAGCCAGAGAGCTTGAAATCTAGGATTCTCATACTCTTTGCTTAGCACTGGTCTACAGAATCTAAATGTATTAACTTTAAGTATTAACTTTTAATTTATTAAAGTAGTTTAGGTATTTCAACTAAATTAAAAAAAGTTAATGTATTAACTGTATTTTTCATACAGCTCTGCCTCTCTCAGTTGGAGCCAGAATCCCCCAAAATTGAGTGGGATTAGTCACTCTAAAACTGTTTCAATAATCCTAATATATTTTATACTCAGTAGCTAAGTTTAAAGTATATGTACTAAAGTATATAGCGATAAACAAATGCTTGCGAAAACACTATTTGGATAAGTGCAAGGTATGTGTATATATAGCCATATGCTACATAATAACATTCAGTCAAAGACAGACCGCCTGCACAATGGTGGTCCCCTAAGATTATAACTAAGCTGAACAATTCTCAACACCTAGTACCATTGTAGCCATCATAGATGTGTGTACTCTATAGACAGCTGCTACTCTGATTTAAAAGGAACTTCTGAAGGGTAATGTTTCCACCAAAGACTTACTCCAAAATGAACAAAATATGAGAAAATGTCCACATAGCGCCGCAAATGCCCAGAAGCACCCCTGAATACTTTCATCATGAGCAATATATTGAAGGCCTCCCAAAAGAAAATAATATTATCATGAAGTATATCTGGTTAAATGTCGTAAGCATCTAAAAGCATTATTCTTCTCCAGTCTCCTTTACGGCTCATCAGTAAGCTTGCCTCTGTATTACAAGACTAAGAATAATACCTTTTAAAGAGTGACAGTTTTAGAATAGTTCACATTGGTATTTATGCAGGCACTGATATTTCTAACTGCTAGACTTCCATATTGGAATTATTCCTTTATATTCAAACCTCCTTGACCACTTATTATGGGTATGTATTTGAATGACTCTAAGTCATTTGCCTTTTCTGTATTTTATCATACAAAATGATGATGAAGAAAATCTGCTTTTCATTAAAAATGACAAATTTAGACTAGTATGTTTTATTATCTGTCTACAGCTGACCTGTTAGAAACGTCTACCCTAAATCTCCTTCATAGTATGAGATCAGCATTAAGAAGAAAACATTATCAGAAGAAAGCATTTCCTTGGAAGAACACAGAAAAATATTGATACATGCTTGGATTGGTAGAGATGTAGGAACCGAAACAAAGATCCATTTCCCAGATTCCCTACCTACCCGATTTCCATCAGGGCAGGTAGCTGCACATGTAAATGGTGCTCCCTGCCTCCCTCCAAAGAATGGTTCAGGGGTGCGGTCTGAGAAGTAGCAGTAAGGGTCCTCTCCATCTGACCAGGTGAGGAAGCTGCTAAGACAGCATGTCCATCACTTAGAAGCCATACCTGGGAGAAAAGATTCTCAGAGATCCCTCATCCATTTGAATATGACCTCTAGATACATAGGGGCTTACAGGCACTTTGGGGCATTTCTGATGATGGATCTCTACTAAACTAAGAACATCTGGATTTCCTCATTTACTGGCCACTAAAGAGCGATCAGACAGATGTTCTGAGAAACTGCCAACCTGGACCAAATCAAATTGATGACTTGCAGAGGTAGAAGTAATACCCCTTTCTAGCCTCCTGGGTCAAGGAGAATTCCTTAGCACTATTTCTTTTTCTTTTTCTTAAAGCACAAGTTCAACTTAAAATAGACACCTGGCTGTTTTACTGAAATCAAAGCAAGGGAAATTCACTTAGGGTATACTAATTTCCTAGACATTTTATAAGCTTCTTGAATTTCATGTTGAACTTAAGGCAAAGTTAAAAAACATTTATGACAAGTAACTTACCACAATTTATCCAGTTTTGAAATATAGAGGCAAGTAAACACTCACATGATTAAATTCAATAAACCTCAAAGATTTGCAGCTTTACAAACAAATACACCTATATATGTATGTGCATCTGCACATACACACACCATACACACACCCATAAAGAAATAGATAATTTTTAAAAGTAGTGCTAGTTTGAGAAATTGCAAAGTTGTTTTAGGGAATATGTAAATGAATCAAAACTTTAGAATAAACTTGGAAATGTGACACTTCTTAGGTGGGTGCCTCTGTCTAGAATTGTTCCTCCCTCTTCTAAGGCCATTGAGGCTTATATCATCCTTAAGGCCTCAACATCCAGATACTTGGGCCAACTTCTCTATCTCTCCTCCTGCAATACTTGGGCTACATTAACACTCTGTCTTGGGGAGTCTCCACTGGTTTCACCGATAATATCTTTAGTTGACCATTCATCACATGCCCTTGTCATCTGTGGACACAGTCCCATTCCCTAAAACTGAATTTTGCTTAATAATAATTTTGACTTTTCCTCAATTTTCTAACGACTGATTCACCTACAATTTGTCACCGCTTGATTATTTTTGCATTTTGTATACATTCTTATTTGATTAATGCATTCTTTTGCCATCTTAGGAATATTTTAATAATTGGAGCACATTCTTCTTCATTTTGTTATTTCAGAGTTACAGCATTTCAAAAAACATTATGTATTATTTTTCTCTGCTGTATAACAAATAATTGCAACATTCAGGGTTTAAAATAAACTATACATAGGACTTTTCAGTTTCCATGGGTCCGAGTGTAGGCACAGGTGAGCTGGATCCAATACTCAGAGTCTTGCCAGGGTTCAGTCTAGGCATGGGCTGCATTCTCATCTGGAGGCTTAGCTGGGGAAAACCCACTTTTATCCAAGTTCATTTGGGTTGGTAGAAATACTTTCCATGTGGCTTTTTGCTGGCTGCCAGCTGGAGGAAGCTGTCAGGTCCTGAGACCACAGACAGTTTCTAGAGGCATTCTGCATTGTCATGTGTTCTTTTTCAATGCAACGCTTGTCTCATCAAGCTAGCAAAGGAAGTCTTTTGCTTAAGTGTGGGCCCAATACCCTTTAAAAGTCCTTTTACCTGATAAAGTCAGGCCCACTGCAATAGTCTCTCTGATTTTGATGTCAACTGATTTGGGACTTTAATTATAACTGCAAAGTCCCACAATCTTTAACATAGTCTATTGGCTAGAAGCAAATTACAAGGTCCCACCCATGCTCAAGGAGAGGGCATTTATACAGCCAGACTGCAGGAATCATGAAGACTAGCTTATCCTCTGCTTGTCTACAATCTGCCCTCTGGCCCCAGTGATTCCTGTCCCTTCCGAGTAAAACACTTGCACTGACTATAGACCAACATCTCATCATCTATCTATATTAAGTCAAGGTGTGGATGAGGCTACTGGGTGAATTCTGCTACTGGAGAAAAATTCCTCCTCATCTGTGAACCTGTGGGCCTAGAGAGATAGTGGGTGGTGGGGCCTGTACAGAATAATGATCCTAAACTATTATAGACATGACCATTTCAAACGAGGAGAATGGAAGGTAGAAAGGAATCGCTAGGCTAAAGCAGTTCTAAAATTGAGTCAGGAAAATATTGGAAACTTCTTGATTAGATTTCAAGGCCTAAGAATAAGTTCCTTGTGATTCTTGGCTCTGCTTTTTATGTTCTTGTTTTCACTTACCGAATCATCGATCCTTTTCATGAAAGGTAGAGCGTGTTTCCAGCTGAGTAGGTTTATCAGCATGTTCACGGTCTGACCTATATGAGTGAAATTCAAAAAGATTCTTTAGAGTGGATTTTCTATCCATCCTTCTCAAGTTTCCATCTTAAGGAGATGTCTGACATCAGATATACAAATGGTGAAAGTAGCTAATTCTTCTAGCAACAAAAATGCAATAAAATGTTTATAAAGATAGCATGAAAATGGGAAAAAAAACCTAAGTCTCATTTATTAAAAGAGATAAAAAATGTTAAATAAAATGCTAGAAAATGAATTTATATAGTAAACAACAATACACAGTGCCAAGAAAGTTGCAGATATCAGGATGAAATTAACTTTGCGAGACCCAGACAAAATAGGGCCAGGAAGGCAAGAAGGAGAGAAGACTCATGTGTACATGTCTAAGAACAATTCCCAAGGACTTTCTAAAAACCCTACAAGAAACCCCTTCACAACCTTTGCGAATCTCCTACTTTGACAAGGTTTATCACTAGGTATTTTTCAGGACTACAGTAATTCTGATAAGATGCTCTCAAAAGAACACTTGCCCACTAGTAGCATCTCCACTAATAAATTGACAACAGCTCTGACTTTGAGCCTCTGGAACCCATGAAATCTGTTTCTAAGCAGTTCATAAGAACCTCTCCCTGTCTGTTAATAACGTTTTCTCTTTATCCTTCCCTCACTGGATGCACTGGTGGTTTGTTTTCTATACACTCTAGATTATAATTCTTTTTTCTCATTTCCAAGTAAACGAAACATATTTGGGGATAATTTCTCTAGTATCTTTTTTTTTTGACTTAACGATGTCTAAGTAGTGCTTACCTCGGACATATAAGAAAAGTGTAACATCACATTATCAAATAAAACAAGCAAATCTAAGACATCCTCTACAAATGTCTTTAGAAAAAATTCATATTTATTCCTATATTTTAAGTAAATAGGACTGGAATGATATCTCTTTACTAAGGTATTAAATTTCTGTCCCAAACAAACATCACAAATGTTATTCTGAAAACACTAGCCAATATGACTAGATAAAAAAGAATTATGAAGTATTATTTGGGGCAGAATGCAGTGAAATTATCAGTGTGTGCAGATGGTATTTTGATTTTCTAAAATAAACAGAAGACTTTAATGCAAAACTATTGCAGGGACATGAATTGATGAGATAGGCAACTTAAAATCTCACATGGCAAAATCAAAAGCTTTCCTCTTTTTCAAGCTGGTAGATGGAGAACATGCATCTTCTGCCTGCTACACAAAATCCCACTGCAATGACAGATGTGTGTGTGTGTGTGTGTGTGATATGTGTGTGTGTGTATGTGTGCATAATTCACAAACAGGCTGGGGAAAATGAATGAGGTCATGAGATGTGAGGAAGTTTTTGAGTGTTTTTTTTTTCAGTAATGTTGCAAAGTAAATTGGATCAGAAAATTGGGGGAACCGGGTCGAAAAACAGCACAGGTCAAGCTCCCTGCTCTCTACTGATTAAAGTAGCTCCTCTTTCTCTCCAAGCTCCAGGGAAGTACCTGCTGCCCATCGTCCAAATCCCAGGACATACGTGAGCCAAATGCAGTGAGAATAGTTAATAAAATGGTGGCAGAGCACCCGAGCCACTGAATTTGTCACATGGAGGCTGGGATCATTACACATTGACTCTTTTCCCAGCTCAAGCACGGTATACAGAACCTAGCAGACAAGTAATTAAAATGTTTGATTGAATCCATTAATGAAACAATCAGTAATGTTAGAATGAGTGAGTGATAAATGCCATTCCCGTCTCCTTCCCCCAAACATTCCCTGCACCAAGCTCTTCACAGCAAAATGCAAATGCTGCATTCCCAGTGGTATCCAGCTTCCATGCCATGCTGCCCCTTGCCCCAAGAAGTATTCTATACTCCCTTTTTCTTCCTATGAGCTCCCTGTCCTTCTGCCTGTTCCAAGGGCTTATTAAACGTTCCTGCATCAAATAACCAGTGAGTTGCTGCCACATACACAGCCCTGTGCTTATGGAATAGAGCCATGCATTGTAGTTATTTTCCACAAAGATTCGCTTACATCAAATTTTATTTTTCCAAAAGTAGTTTTAATGTTCTTGAGGAACCTCCATACTAACTTACATTCCCACCCAGCTGTGTAAAGATTTTTCCACATCTTCACCATTTGTTATACTATACTATTTGTTTTTGTGATCATCATTCTAACTTGGAAAAGGTGATATCTCATTGTGGCTTTGATTTGCATTCTTCTGATGTTTAGTGATGTTGAACATTTTTAAAATAGATCTGTTGGCTATTTGTATGTCTTCTTTTGAGAAATGTCTTTTCAGCTCTATTGTTCATTTAAAAATCAAGTTGTTTCTTTGGTATTGAATTGAGTTCCTGATATATTTTGGATATTAACCCCTTGCCAGATGTACAGTCTGCAATTATTTTCTGTAGCTTGTTTCTTCAACCTGTTCATTGTTTCCTTTGCTGTGTAGAAACTTGTTAGTTTGATGTCAGTTTGTTTGTCCATTGTTGCTTTTGTTCTTTTGAGGCCTCATCCAGAAAATCTTTGCCCATACCAATGTCATGAAGAAATTCCTCTAGATTTTATTCTACAAATGTCATAGTTTTGTGTCTTACATGTAAGTCTTTAATCAGCTTTCAATTGATTTTTGTATATGGTAAAATATATTATTACTTTCTTATAATAATAAATTATATTGATTACTTCCTTCTGCATGTGGATATCCAGTTTTGTCAAAGCATTTATTGAAAAGACTGTCCTTTCCCTAATGTATGTTCTTGGCACCTTTGTCAAAAATCAGTTGGTGGTAAATGTATTGATTTAGTTCTGGGCTCTCTATTCTGTGCCATTTGGTTCAGTTTCAGATCCAGCAGTAACTCATTGCCCTTGACTGACTCAGTTTGTGACTTTGCCAGGATTATAAAATGTAGCATTATATAAAAAGAGCAATTAAGAAAATCAAAGACAGATGCCTCTAGAGTAAAATCTATGAGTATCTACACTGAGATTTTAATTTTAGCAGAATCCCACAGGGTGACTCAAAGGAGATTCTTGGGGCAAATTCAGGACACACTACACTCAAAACATTGTGCAGCTTTCATGAGGACCGTTTTGTAAGTAAACCAAAGAACAAAAGTTTGTTTTTAAAATATTTACCATTAAAAAAGAAAAACTTTGACAGAGAGTAGTCAATGAGATTACCACACATTCCTTAAAATTTAGTTCAAAGGAGAGGGATGTAAAAGGGATAAAGGAGAAGTCAGGATTCAAATGGAAAATGTGAGGCAGCAGACACAAAAGATTCCTTTAAATTGAGAATATTTTCAATGACATTAATATTATAACAAGCTAAAATTTCTACTGCAATATATTTGTAATAATCATAAAATATTAATAGTTATCTTTTGTTTATCATTAAGAGAATTATTAGTTGAAATTGGGCTGGCATTAATTATTGACTTATAAATACCTTCAGTAATTTTATTCCAATTGGAATTCCTCTGAGTCACCAACATTAGTCTAATAAAAATATATAGATATATAAGCAGACATATTAGTAGATAGCCCCCACTACATAAAATATCTACTTACCTTCTAAAAATATTATATTGTTTTTTAAGTGATAACACTAAAAATAATACAAGCTTTAATGTACCAAGTTGGATTTTCCAATTACCAAGCTTGTGCTTTAAACGCTGTGATATGGCTTTTCTTAGGTCTAGTGACTTTTTAACATTGCCCTTGACATGCCTCCTTCAAGTTACTTCAGTTCACCCAGAACAAGGCATTGATTTTGGTCTACAGATTAAAAATTAGCCAGTTATAGTGAACCAAGGGACTAAGATTGACTAGTTGCCATAATATGTCCGACAATTTTAAATCCGACTAAAAATAAATAAAATGGTTTGTATTTAGCTTGCCATCAACTATTTCTACTCCAGCTACTGGGAAATTTGAAATACTTACTTAGCTATTTTGGGATCTACTCAAAGAGAAAGCAGCCTTATGTTCATTCTATATTAGCACTGTGTTTAGTGATGCTTTTCTTGAAAATAATAATTTGGTTGACAATTATTAAGTGATGCTTCTCTTCTTGAAAATAATAATTTGGTTGACAATTATTAAGTACTTATTATGTAATTTGTACCTTTTTAGAGCTATATGCGAAATTTTAAATTTAGTTTATGTAGCAACCAAGCAAATAAAGTAAGTACTATTAACATCACTACACAAATGAAAAAATGAGGGTTTAAGTGTTGAAGCAACCTGCAGAGAGCCACATCTGATAGTAGCAAAGTCAGGACATCAACCCAAGCCCATGTGACCACAAAGTACTAGCTCCTATGTTTCCCCGCTATCCTCCCTAAACACCTGTGTCATACTTCTCCCTAAAACACTTCAATTATATCCCATTGTTCTTGGAACAAAGACAAACATCCCTAATGAGGCCTAAGACATTGCATCATTCCTTCTTCAACTCCCTCATCTTGAGCTTAGGGGAAGTATTTAATAAAAAAATGAACAATAATAGCATCGCATTACAGAACTTCTGGTCCAAGACTAGACAAATCTATCAGTCTCTTCTTCTTCCTGATATTTCAGTAAAGTTATAGTAACAGATTTCTGAAAGACAGAAACCCAAAATAAAGTCTAGAAGGAAGACTTCAGCAGCTAATATAATTTGGCAAATGTTAAGAAGATAGAAAGATGCAGAAAGACAGAAGAAGTGGTGCAATATACGTCTGTCCTTTTAAAAAAAAGTGACTCATAAACCCATCAGACCTAATAATTTCTTTCTACAACAAATTCTTGGGGACATCTGCCATGATGGCTGAATAGGAACAACTCCAGAGTGCAGTTCCCAGCCAGAGTGATGCACAAGGTGAGTGATCTCCACATTTCAAACTGAGGTACCAGGGTCATCACAATGGGACTGGTTGGACAGTGGGTGTAGCCCAAGTAGGGCAAACTGAGGCATGGTGGGCCACTGCCTCACCTGGGAAGTATGAGGGGCCAGAGGACCACCCCACCCAAGGGAGGCCATCGGGAACTTTTCTGGATAATCTGGCACTCTGGCTCAGATACTGCACTTTTCCCATGATCTTTACAGCCCACAGACCAGGAGCTTCTTATCAGCCTGAAAACACCAGCACCAGGGTTTCCAGCACAAAACTGGGCAGCCATTTTAGCCGGCACCACAGGTTTCTAGCACAAAACTGGGTGGCTGTTTCAGCCAGCATCTGGAATGCCTGTGAGACAGAACCACCAGTCCCCTGAAAAAAAGGGGGCTGAAGGCAGGGACCCAAGGGATCTGGCTTGGCGGGGCCCACTCCCAAAAAGACCAGCAAACTGAAACACACTGGCTTGAGATTTTCACAGTCAGTACAGCAGTTTGAGCTCCACCTGGGACAGTCGAGCTCAGTGGGAAGAGAGGTGTCTGCCATTATGCAGGCAGTTGTAACCCTGCCTGTATAAACAAAATTGCAAGGAAGTTTACACAGCAGCTGGGTGGAGCCCTCGGCAGCTTAGCAACGCCTCTGCAGGCGGACTGTGACTAGAGTCCCTCCTAGCTGGGCGGAGTATCTCTGAAAAAAGATGGCAGCCCATCAGGGACTTATAAATAAAGCCCCAACTTCCCAGGACAGAGCATCTGGGAAAAGGGGCTTTTGTGAGTTCTGCTGCAGCAGACTTAGATGTCCCTGCACAGAAGCTCCAAGGGAGCAACAGAGCTCCCAGCAGAGCACTTGAGCTCTGATAAGGGACGGACAGCCTCCTGAAGTGGCTCCCTGGCCCCCCGTATATCCAAAGAGACACCTCATACAGGAGAGCTCTGACTGACATCTGGTGGGTACCCTTCTGGGATTCAGCTACCAGAGGAAGGAAGAGGCAGCAATCCTAGCTGTTCTGCAGCCCCTGTGGGTGAATCCCAGGCAAGCAGTTTTTGGAATGGACCTCCAGCAGTCCTGCAGCAGAGGGTCCTGACTGTTAGAAGGAAAGCTAAAAAACAGAAAAAAAATAGCTTCAAATCATCAGAAAGGACATCCACTCAGAAACCTCATCCAAAAGTCACCACCTTAAAGACCAAAGGTAGATAAATCCAGGAACATAGGAAGAAACTCAGAGAAAGGCTGAAATCACAAAAACCAGAATTGCTCTCCTCCTCCAAGGGATCACAGCTCCTCACCAGCAAGGGAACAAAACTGGATGGAGAATGAATTTGATGAATTGACAGAAGCAGGCTTCAGAAGGTGGGATAACAAACTTATCTGAGCTAAAGGAACACGTTCTAACCTAATGCAAACAAACTAAGAACCTGGAAAAAAGGTTAGACAAAATGCTAACTAGAATAACCAGCTTAGAGAAAACATAAATGACTTGATGGAGCTGAAAAAACACAGCAGGAGAACTTCATGAAGCATACACAAGTTTCAATAGCTGAATTGATTAAGCAGAAGAAAGGATATCAGAGATTGAAGATCAACTCAATGAAATAAAATGAGAAGGCAAGATTAGAAAAAAAAGAGTGAAAAGAAATGAACATAGCCTCCAAGAAATATGGGATTATGTGAAAAGACCTAATCTATGTTTGATTGGTGTAACTAAATGTGACGGGGAGAATGAGTCTAAGCTGGAAAACACTCTTCAGGATATTATCCAGGGCAACATCCAAATCAAGGAAATACAGAGAACACCACAAAGATATTCCTCAAGAAGAGCAACCCCAAGGCACATAATTGTCAGATTCACCAGGGTTGAAATGAAGGAAAAAGTGCTAAGGGCAGCCAGAGAGAAAGGTCAGGTTACCCACAAAGGGAAGCACATCAGACTCATAGGTGATCTCTGGGCAGAAACGCTTCAAGCCAGAAGAGAGTGGGGGCCAATATTCAACATCCTTAAAGAAAAGAATTTTCAACCCAGAATTTCATATTCAGCCAAACTAAGCTTCATAAGTGAAGAAGAAATAAAATCCTTTACAGATAAGCAATTGCTGAGAGATTTTGTCACTACCAGGCCTGCCTTGCAAGAGCTCCTGAAAGAAGCATTAAAAATGGAAAGAAACAACCAGTACCAGCCACTGCAAAAATGTACCAAATGGGAAAGAGCATTGAAACAATAAAGAAACTGCATCAACTAAAGGCAAAACAACTGGCGAGTATCAAAATGGCAGGATCAAATTCACACATAACAATATTAACCTTAAATGTAAATGGGCTAAACGCCCCAGTCAAAAGACACAGACCAGCAAATTGGATAGAGTCAAGACCCATCGGTGTGCTGTATTTAGGAGACCCATCTCACATGCAAAGACACATGTATACTCAAAATAAAGGAATGAAGGAAGACTTACCAAGCAAATGTAGAGAGAAAAAAAAAAAAACGCAGGGGTTGGAATCCTAGTCACTAATAAAACAGAGTTTAAACCAACAAAGATCAAAAAAGACAAAGAAGGGCATTACATAATGGTAAAGGGATCAATCCAACAAGAAGAGCTAACTATCCTAAATATATATGCACCCAATACAGGAGTACCCACATACATAAAGTAAGTTTTTAATGACCTACAAGGAGACTTAGACTCCCACACAATAATAGTGGGAGACTTTAACACTCTTGTCAATATTAGACAGATCAATGAGATAGAAAATTAACGAGGAGATCCAGGACTTGAACTCAGATCTGGACCAAGCAGACCTAATAGACATCTACAGAGCTCTCCACTCCAAATATGCAACATATACATTCTTCTCAGCACTACGTCACACTTACTCTAATATTGACCACATAATTTAAAGTAAATCACTCCTCAGCAAATGCAAAAGAAAGGAATTCATAACAAACAATCTCTCAGGCCACAGTGCAATCAAATTAGAACTCAGGATTAAGAAACTCACTCAAAACTGCACAACTACATGGAAGCTGAACAATCTGATCCTGAATGACTACTGGATAAATAATGAAATGAAGGCAGAAATAAAGATGTTCCTTGAAACCAATGAGAACAAAGACACAACGTACCAGAATCATTGGGACACATTTAAAGCAGTGTCTAGAGGGAAATTTATAGCACTAAATGCCTACATGAGAAGCAAGAAAAGATCTAAAATTGACACCCTATTGTCACAATTAAGAGAGCCAGAGGAGCAAGATCAAACAAATTAAAAAGCTAGCAGAAGATAATAAATAACTAAGATCAGAGCAGAACTGAAGGAGATGACACAGGAAAACCTTAAAAAAAATCAATGAATCCAGGAGCTGTTTTTTTTGAAAAGATCAACAAAATAGATAAACCGTTAACCAGACTAATAAAAAAGAAAAGAGAAGAATCAAATAGATGTAATAAAAATGATAAAGGGAATATTACCACCGATTCCACAGAAACACAAACTACCATCAGAGATTACTACATACACCTCTATGCACATAAACCAGTAAAACTAGAAGAAATCTATAAATTCCAGGAACCTTACACCCTCCCAAGACTAAATCAAGAAAAAGTTGAATCCCTGAAAAGACCAATAACAAGGTCTGAAGTTGAGGCAGAAATTAATAGCTTACCAACCAAAAAAAGTCCACGTCCAGATGGGTTCACAGCTGAATTTTACCAGATGTACAAAGAAGAGCTGGTACCATTCCTCCTGAAACTACTCCAAACAATACAAAAAGAGGGAATTCTCCCTAACTCATTATGAGACCAATATCATCCTGATACCAAAGTCTGGTAAAGACACAATTTAAAAAGAAAATCTTAGGCAAACAGCCATGATGAACATTGATGCAAAAATCTTCAATAAAATACTGGCAAATTGAATGCTACAGCACATCAAAAAGTGTATCCATCACGATCAAGTAAGCTTCATCCCAGGGAAGCAAGGCTGGTTCAACATATGCAAATCTATAAATGTAATCCATCACACGAACAGAACCAAAGACAAAAACCACATGATTATCTCAATAGATGCAGAGAAGGCTTTTGACAACATTCAACAGACCTTTATGCTAAAAACTCAAAAACTACATATGGTTGGAACGTATCTCAAAATAATAAAAGTTATTTATGACAAACCCATAGCCAGTATCATACTAAATGAGCAAAAACTGGAAGCATTCCCTTTGAAAACTGGCACTAGACAAGGGTGCCCTCTCTCACCACTCCTATTCAACATAGTATTGAAATTTCTAGCCAGAGCAATCAGGCAAGAAAAGGAAATAAAGGGTATTCAGTTAGAAAAAGAGGAAGTCAAATTGTCTCTATTTGCAGACAACACGATTGTATATTTAGATGATCCCATCATCTCAACCCAAAAGCTCCTTAAGATGATACTTCAGCAAAGTATCAGGATACAAAATCAATGTGCAAAAATCACAAGCACTCCTATACACCAATAAGAGACAAACGGAGAGCCAAATTATGAGCGAACTCCCATTCACAATTGCTACAAAGAGAATAAAATACCTAGGAATACAACTAACAAGAGACATGAAGCATATCTTCAAGGAGAACTACAAACCACTGCTCAAGGAAATAAGAGAGGACACAAACAGATGGAAAAACATTCCATGCTCATGGTTAGAAAGAATCAATATTGTGAAAATGGCCATACTGCCCAAAGTAATTTATAGATTCAATGCTATCCCCATCAAGCTACGTATAACCCTCTTCACAGAACTGGAAAAAACCACCTTCAACTTCATATGGAACCAAAAGAGAGCCTGCATAGCCAAGATGATCCTAAGCAAAAAGAACAAAGCTAGAGGCATCATGCTACCTGACTTCAAACTATACTACAAGTCACGGTAATCAAAACAGCATGGTACTGGTATCAAAACAGAGATATAGACCAATGGAACAGAATAGAGGCCTCAGAAGTAATGCCACACACTTACAACCATCTAATCTTTGACAAACCTGACAAAAACAAGCAATGGGGAAAGAATTCCCTGTTTAATAAATAGTGTTGGTAAAACTGGCTAGCCATGTGTGAAGAGCTGAAACTGGACCCCTTTTTTACATCTTATACAAAAATTAACTCCAGATGGATTAAAGATTTAAACATAAGACCTAACACCATAAAAACCCTACAGGAAAACCTAGGCAATACCATTCAGGACATAGGCGTAGGCAAGGACTTCATGACTAAAACACCAAAAGCAAAGGCAACAAAAGCCAAAATAGACAAATAGGATCTAATTAAACTCCAGAACTTCTGTACAGCAAAAGAAAAAAACATTAGAGTGAACCAGCAACCAACAGAATGGGAAAAAATTTTTTTGCAATCTACCCATCTGACAAAGGGCTAATATCCAGAATCTACAAAGAACTAAAATAAGTTTACAAGAAAAAAACAAACAACCCCATCAAAAAGTGGGCAAAGTATATGAACAGACATTTTTCAAAAGAAGACATTTATGCAGCCAACAAACATATAAAAAAAAGCTCATCATCACTGATCATTAGAGAAATGCAAATCAAAACCACATTGAGATACCATCTCATGCCAGTTAGAATGGCGATCATTAAAAAAATCTGGAGACAACAGATGCTGGAGAGGATGTTGAGAAATAGGAATGCTTTTACACTGTTGGTGGGAGTGTACATTAGTCCAACCATTGTGGAAGACAGTGTGGCAATTCCTCAAGGATCTAGAAATAGAAATACCATTTGACCCAGCAATCTCATTACTGGCTATATACCCAGAGGATTATAAATCATTCTACTGTAAGGACACATGCACACATATGTTCACTGTGGCACTGTTTGCAGTAGCAAAGAGTTGAAACCAACCCAAATGCCCATCAATGATAGACTAGATAAAGAAAATATGGCAGCCGGGCGCGGTGGCTCAAGCCTGTAATCCCAGCACTTTGGGAGGCCGAGGCGGGTGGATCACGAGGTCAAGAGATCGAGACCATCCTGGTCAACATGGTGAAACCCCGTCTCTACTAAAAATACAAAAAATTAGCTGGGCATAGTGGTGTTTGCCTGTAATCCCAGCTACTCAGGAGGCTGAGGCAGGAGAATTGACTGAACCCAGGAGGCGGAGGTTGCGGTGAGCTGAGATCACGCCATTGCACTCCAGCCTGGGTAACAAGAGCGAAACTCCATTTCAAAAAAAAAAAAAAGAAAGAAAGAAAATATGGCACATATACACAATGGAATACTATGCAGCCATAAAAAAGGATGAGTTCATGTCCTTTGCAGGGACATGGATGAATGTGGAAACCATCATTCTCAGCAAACTGACACAAGAACAGAAAACCAAACACTGCATGTTCTCACTCATAAGTGGGTGTTGAACAACGAGAACACTTGGACACAGGGAGGGGAACATCTCATACCAGGGCCTGTTGGCGGGGTGGGGAGCTAGGGCAGGAATAACAGGGGGTAGGAGGATTGGGGAGGGATAACATTAGGAGAAATATTTAATATAAGTGATGGGGGAATGGATGCAGTAAACCACCATGGCATGTGTCTACCTATGCAACAATCCTGCATGATCTGCACATGTATCCCAGAACTTAGAGTATAATTTTAAAAAAAGAAAAAAATAATAAATTTTTTATAATACTCCTTTTATTACATTGAAAAGTATGTATAAAAATGTAAGTAATCCATAGACAATTTTTAAAAATCAGTGTAATGTCTTAACTGCAGCTCAAAGGAGAAAAAAGAGAAATAAATAATTTATTATTAATTATTTAGCTCAATTTACAAATTCTTGGGTACTCTGCTACTGGAAGTCAGTGAAGTTGTTAGAGGTTTTGTATCATATAATAGTGTGAACTCATCAACTACAAATGCAACATTCAGACAGATAAATTGTTTTTGCCATTCATACAATGCCAAATTTTGCCTTTGATATTAGTATTTTCTAAAAGGATGAAAGTCTCAATAGGACAAGGTCATCTTTTCTGTCTTTCAGCATCAATATATTTCTTGAAAATGCAATGTATATTACAACTTTGATTAAAATATGCTGTTGCCATAGTTCCTAAAAGGAACGTTGATTACTGAAAGACATTAAATCAATTTGTATTACCCCTCCAAGTTCTGAGGGGGAAGGTTTTCCAGATTATAATGTCAAAGGTAGGCAAACTATCACACAAGGTAAGAATGAAAACATCTGAAGATATGTACTAATGCAGAGTAGTGCTTTCTTTCTTATGAAACCATTTGAAATACTTCAAAAAATGCAGAAGTTATCTCTGCAAGAGAAAGAAGAAGTCTTTCTCTGTGAGAAATGATTGATTAAGTGTGTAAGAAAAGCACAGAAATTTGCAATATGAAAAGGGATCAGTTGATCTAGAAAGCAACAAGCAGATGAGAGTCGGTGGCTCACCTCTCAGGAGGCTGTAGAGAGGGCAAGGGAGAGGCCCTCCACGGAATGGGCAGTGCTGCTGACTGCTTGGGAGAGCTTGAGTTCCTATGAACTAATTGGTCCCATTTAAAACGCAAGCCTTGAAAAAACTTTAAAGATTACAAGTGATAGATTAAAAGGATGAAAAATGAAGATATAGAAAATTTTCTGAAAATGCCTTTTTTTTTTTTACTGGTAAAGAAATTATGGTAGTCACTTCAGGAAAAACTAAAGTGTGTCAAACTCGAAATCCAAAACTGTAGGAAATGTAGCACCTTTTATTTATTTGTTTATTTACTGTTTTTTGTGACAAAGTGTCACTCTTGCTGCCCAGGCTGGAGTGCAATGGTGCTATCTCCGCTAACTGCAATCTCCACCTCCACTATTCAAGCGATTCTCTGTCTCAGCCTCCCGAGTAGCTGGAATTACAGGTGCCTGCCACCACGCCCAGCTAATTTTTTATATTTTTAGTAGAGATGGGGTTTCACCATGTTAGCTAGGTTGGTCTCGAACTCCTCACCTTGTGATCTGCCCGCCTCAGCCCCCCAAAGTGCTGGGATTAAGGGCGTGAGCCATGGCACCTGGCCTGTAGCATCATTTTTAAGCAACTGCTGAAAGCTAAGAAAATATTGAGTTAAGAGCTTACTCATTCATCAGATAGAAAACAGCAAGGATTGCCTCTCTCCATGCAGAAATACTGATGCAAACCTCTCTTCCTCTGTGTGTACATGTCTTACAGTGTCGTTCAGTGTGGCCTTCAGAAAGACAGGGAAAGTGTCAGAAGTCTGACCGTGCATAATGGTCAATTTTAATTAATGTAAACTAATTAATTTAAATTAATTTTTATGTTAATGTGTAAACTTGCCTGGTCTGTGGCACCCAGTTGTTTCGTCTGATACTAGTTTCTAAATTGTTTTGAAGGTATTTGTAGATGTGACCAATATTTACAATCAACTGATTTAAGTAAAGAAGATTACTTTTACTCAGTGTGTTGGTTTTCATTCACACAATTGGTGGCCTAAAGAGTAAAACATTGAGATTTTCTCTAGAAGATGGATTCTGCCTCAAGACTGTAACATAGAAATCCTGCCTGATTTTCCAGCCAGCCACTCCGATCCACAGATTTTGGACTTTCTATCCCCTAAATATGTGTGAGCCAATTCTTTAAAATCTGTCTATCTATCCATCTATCTATCTATCTATCTACCTACCTACCTACCTACCTACCTACTCACCTACCTACCTATCTATCCATCTATCCATCCATCCATTATCTGAATTTATAACCTATCGATTTAATTTATCTATCTATGTATATAACTGTGTATCTATGTAACTACCTACCATCTATCCATCTATCTTCTCTTGGTTCTGATTCTCCAGATAAACTGGCAGGTAAACTGTGTTTGCAGGAATTCTCCCAGTGATTCACCTCATCTGGGTTCAGAGAAATGGCTTTTCCTTAGGTCCCAAGTTCCTTGAGTGAAAGTCAAAGCTGTCAGGGATTAGGTCAGATGAGTCTCTACATAATCTGGATACAAAGAGGTGGAAGCCTCTATTCATTGAAATCCTTCCCAAAGAACATGCCTGTGCAAGGAGTAGAAAGACAAAAGAGACAACTGGTCTCCCTTTTTTATCCTGCAGGCCTAACTCTGTACTTCCGGTAATTTTCCTTCCCAAGGCAGCCTTGCTTCTCCGTGGCCTTCTTGCCTGACAACTATGGACCTTATTTAAACATTTGCTCTGGCAGCCCCTCCAGCTTAGTCTTCACCTATGCCCTTCTAACTGTCAGTAACAATGAGTACTGACAGATACTTCAAGGGTTTGCTTTTTAAAATTTATTCCATAAACTTGGTCATCCTGGTTCATAATCCATTAGTTTCTCCTGAAAAATGTGGATAAGTAATATCTGAAAGAAGATAAAAAATGCAAGGGTCCTTTAAAGTGTTTCTCTCTTAGTTTGGTCAAGTGCAGGGTATGAGTAAATATTTTTTTTCTAAATAATTAGTTTGGTCAAGTGCAGGGTATTAGTAAATTTTTTTTTTTATCATCTGTACAAAACAAGAAAAAAATATTTGGCTTGATTATTGTGTGAGTGGACTGGAATCTGTACTTTCATACACCATTGGGAATCAAAAAGCAAATTATAACTCAAGTCATGTTTCTACTTGGTGCTGCTGAGATTCTTCTTTTTAGGTTGACTCGCTCCTCCCCATGGTTTTCTACTCAATGTCCTGTTAAGATGCCCCTGCAAGCTTGCTCTCCTCACTGAAGCCCCTTCCCAGTGACTCTAAGGAAAAACAACACGTTTTCTAGGAATGAGGGAGAGAGGAGCTACCAAAGACAACAAACTCCTAACAGACATGGAGTCAAGAGAAACATCGTGACACAGCCTGAGTAAGAAATAAATGACTGAAACTATATGACATCACCGAGACACACATGAGTGCTTGTGCTATTCCGCTTGTTATATGCATCCCGAGCCTGTTACCAAGAGGGCTACAATTCTCTTTGAATTCAATTCAGTTTAGACTGTGTTTCATTAAAATTATCTTCCCCATATACCACTTCAGGGTAAAAAGGATAATTCTCACAGAAAAACCCTGGAAAAACTTCTTGATTCTCAATAATGGGACTGTTTCCAATAGGATGACTCTTCTGGCGTTCTACACCTATTCTCCTCATGCCCTGAAAATTCTCTCAGGGCATCATTGCAGAAATGCAATATTCCATGGTAACGAAGGGGTCATCTTGACTTTCCACTTTATAGCACCAGAGAGATAGGAAAAACAGAAAACTGTTGGCCTCATGAATTCTAAATGCATGAATTCTAACTGCATGGTATTTTTCTTAAACACAGTCTTTAGATAAGCTTCAATGAATATATAGGCATGATTCACAAATGTAGTGGGCACAGGTCTCCTGGAGGGCTAGTTAAAAGTCGGATTGCTGGAATTGTCCCCTGTGTTTCCTGTTCTGTAGGCCTGGGATGGAGCCTGAGTATTCCAGCAAATTCCCAGGAGGTGTTAATGCTGCTGGTCTAGAAACCACATACTGGAACTAATTTAGAGAATGACAGAATTAAATTACATGTTATTCCATTCATGAGACACTAAGGAAGATAATATTCTATTCATGATATAGGAAACACGATTATGCTTCTCTCTTCAAAACTTTTTTTATGGCTTCAAAAATTTTTCAAAGTTTACTTATGTCACAAAATCAGATCTAGTTAGAGCTTGTCATTCTCTTGCTAACCTTGTTTCTCCTTATTCTGGATCCCAGCTGGGAAGGCAATAGGGTTTCGGGATCTCCTTCATTTCTTTTTCAGATTGCTTGATTTTAGCTTGCTATTAAAGTGTAAAATTACCATCTGGACATTATCTTATTCTTATTTCACATATTACAAAAGTAGAAGAAAAATCAAAGTGATCTACTTATGAATACATTATCTTTATTGTGATTTATTTGTTATTTATTTTGAAAATTTTCTGTGCTCAGAATTACTCTATTGAGCTTACCAGGCCTTTTTCACAAATGGAAAGTATTCTTTGACTGATTCTCAGAGCACAGCTCACCACATGTTTAAAGTCAGCCTCAGAAATAATCCTTGTCAATTGATTTAAGAAGCCTGCTGCTGGTGCTTAAGGAGATAATAGCACCTTGTGAATGGAGACGGCATCCACATTACTGCCTGCAAATGCTGTCTGTCAAATCAGACTAATAATTGTTGGATTTTAAAGGAAACTCTGGAGAAACTTATGATAGGTTATGAGAGGTTTGGGGAACTCAAAGTCAGATGCAGGTGAAAACAAGATTAAGGTCTGTCCCGTCGGGCGTGGCTTATACAAAAAACGTGAGTCAATACCAGCACTCCATTTGCACAAGTTCTGTCTTCTCTGTTTCTAACTGGTCTCTTCACTCACACTTGCCTCTTCTTTCTCTTGTTTTTGCTCTTTCTTTCCACTTTTCCATTCCTGTTTCCTCTGCACTGCTATTGTAACCGGATTAGCTGCAACTGGATTCCCTGGAACTTAGGGTCTTGGCCTCGCCAATCCCGAAGAAGTGGTAAGGGGGCCTCCGTGTCACGGTGAGTGTTACAACTCAGACAGAACCCATGGACCCAAAGAGTGTGCAGTCGTGTGGTTTATTAGGCAGAGCGAAAGGATAGCTTCCACACTGTGGAAGGGGACCCAGAGGGGGTGCCGCTGCAGGCTTGGGTGGCTGGAGATTATACCCCTGAGTTATTCCCTCTCCATTCCTGTTCTCATCCAATAAGAGGGTTTTTTTTTTTTTTTTTTTTTTTTCAGACTTTCTCTGTATTAATTGATCTTTGAATCCTTTACTGGATTGGTTACTGTTTTCAAACCCTGAGTCACTGAGTCTCCGCTTCCAGGGGCCAGAGGCAAGAAAAGTCCATGCCCTTGAACAAAGCCCCCTAAGAGCCAGAGGCGGGAAAATTGGAAACAAAGCCCTAGCCGGCCAGAGGCAGGCAAATTCCTGCGCTTGAAACAAAGCCCCTAGTTGACCCGGGAAGTTCCTCACTATGACATCATGATCTCTTGAATTCTTTAGACTCTTTCCTTTTTTGGATGTAAATCCTACAGTTTCATGCATGTTACATACAGCTCCACATAATGTCATGAATAACAAACTTGCTTCTGATTTTTGCTGAAAATTTAACTTGAATATATTCTTTAAAATAGGCTACAGTTGTTACAGTTGCTTTAGAGCAGCTTTTTTTTTTTTTTTTTTTTTTTGAGACAGAGTTTCGCTCTCGTTACCCAGGCTGGAGTGCAATGGTGCGATCTCGGCTCACCGCAACCTCCGCCTCCTGGGTTCAGGGAATTCTCCTGCCTCAGCCTCCTGAGTAGCTGGGATTACAGGCACGCGCCACCATGCCCAGCCAATTTTTTGTATTTTTTAGTAGAGATGGGGTTTCACCATGTTGACCAGGATGGTCTCGATCTCTTGACCTCGTGATCCACCCACCTCGGTCTCCCAAAGTGCTGGGATTACAGGCGTGAGCCACCGCACCCGGCCCTATAGAGCAGCTTTAAACTACACTGAATACCAGACTCCCTGGAGAAATTGTTTAAAGAATTCAGATAACAGAGCCCTAACCCCAGAGAATTTTATTTAAAAGTTCTTAAGTGAGTTTCAGGAAGCTGCTCGCATAGTAAGAACCCTGGGTGTCTTTCTGCTCTTGTTCTTTAAATAATGACTTTATTGATATATAATTTACATATCAGGAGGTAGAGCAGGATAGCAGAATAGAAGATTCCACCAATTATTCCCCTTCCTCACAAAGACACCAGTTTAAGAGCTATCTACACACACACACACACACACACACACACACACACACACACACACAAAACAACTTCATAAGAACCAAAAACCAGGTGAGTCCTCATAGTACCTGGTTTTACCTCCATATCACTGAAAGACGCATGGGAGAGGTAAACAGTCCCAAATCTCCAACACCACTCCTCCCTCACTCCTGGAAGCAGCAATATGATCAACTTGATGCCATGTGGGCATCTCTGGGCGCCAGGGCAGGTAGAACACAGCAATTGTGAGGCATTGAACTTTGCTGCCTTGTTAGAGCAGAAGGGAAAGCTGGACCAAACTCCGCATTTAAACCAGCCCTAGCCAGACAGGAATCACTGATCCCACGGGTCCACACTTGAGTTCCCGCAGATCTCACCAGTGAGGGCCAAAGTGCTTTCTGTCTCCAAGTAAATTTGAAAGGCAGTCTAGGCAACTCTTAGGTGAGCCCTAGGGCTGAACTAGGCCCAGAGACGGTAGGCTAGGGAAGCATGTGACACACTGAGAACCAGCTGGGACAGTCAGGGAAGTGATGACATCCCACCTCCCCTAACTCCACACCGTACAGCTTAGGGCTCCAAAAGATACCTCTTCCTTCCACTTGAAAATAGCAGAGTGGGATTAAGATGGCCAAATAGAAGCAGCAGCCTTTGGAGGCTCCTACTGGGAAAAAAAACATAATAAACCTATGAATCCTCCACTGGCAACCAAAGTAGCCAAGTTATCCATCAAAACTGACTAGAAGGCTGGTGTGACCCATGAGGAGGAGGAAGAGCAGTGAGGTGCAGCAGCCCACCTGAGTGCAGGGCAGGGGAACCTCCTACCCCCAGCCAAAGGAAGGTGGTGTGTGAGGCGCTACCCAGCTGGGGAAACTGCTTTTCCTACAGAACTGTGCAACCCATGAACAAAAGATCCCACTCACAAACCCAGGCCACCGGGGCCTAGCTCCCAACGCTGGAATGTGCAGAGTCTTACAGCCTCTCAGCTGGAATCTGCTTAAGCCTACCAAAATCCCAGTGGGAGGGGACACCAGCACTGGCTGCAGCTGCCTGCTCTCCATGCCTTTTGAGCTCCTTGGGGGAGAGACAGCAGCCAGCACTGGGACTCACAGCTGCCTAATACACTAGGCTTCCAGAGCAGGGGAAGGGCGGCACCCATTTCTATAGCTCCAGGCTGCGCTTTTCCCCTGCTGGAGCCTGGGAAGCTGGACAGCTTGGTCTCAAGACTTGTCCCCACAGCTCAACACACCTGCTGTGGCAGTCTGCAGCCAGAGTGCCTCTTCACGCCTAACCCTGACTCATCTTTCCTCATTGGATGCGGCTTCCCTGCCAGAGCTCCAATAACTCCAGCCACAGGCTCAGGGACAGAATTAGTATCTCCCTGGGTCTGAACCCCTAGGGAGAGGGGGACTACAGTCTCTGTAGATCAGCAACCTTAGCATTTCCTTCTGGTAGTTCTGAGGAATCCAGGCAGCCCAGATAAGTAGATTTCCCCCAGACGAAGCACACCTCCTCCACTAAGGGACAAAGTGTTTTGTTAAATGAGTCTTGCTCCTCATGCCACTAACTAGGTGAGACCCTCCAACAGGGTTTGTCAGACACCCTATACAGGAGTAATCCTACTGGCATGAGATTGGTGCCCCTCAAGGTCGGAGGTCCCAGAAGAAGGAGCAGGCACCCATCTTTGCTGTTCCCCAGACTCCTTGAGTGACATCTCCAGGCATGGGAACGAATCCCATGAACAGTGCCTGAAGTGAACCCCCAGCAAACTGCAGAAGCCCTACAGAAGAGGGACATGACTATTGAAGGAAAAACAAACAAGCAGAAAGCAACAATAAAGAGCCCCACAAAAACCCTACTCAAGGCTCAGCAGCCTAGCCCATGCTTTTTGTTTGTTTCAGAAGAAATAAAGAAAATAAAAAGAAAGAAAGAAAAGAGGAGACAGAAGAGTGGGAAGAGTTTGTCTCTTATCTTGGATACCAGCTCAGTCATAGCAGAATATGGCACTGGACAGAGTCATGAGGACCCCGTTCCAGGTTCTAACTCACAGATGACATTTCTAGACACACCCTGAGACTAGAGATAACCCACTGTCTTGAAGGAGAGGACCTAGTACTGGAAGCACTTATCACCTGCTAACTGAAAAGCCTGTGTGCCCTAAATAGCCAGCAGCAACACCCAGGTACAATGTTCAGGGGCTTGGATGAGCCTCTGAGAATTGCTGCCTTCAGGTGAGATGCAGCACATTGCCAGCTGTGGTGGCAATGGGGCAGAACTTCTGCTTGAGAAAAGCAGAGGGAAAAGTAAAAGAGACTTTGTCTTGGACCCTAGGTACCAGCATGGCCCCAAAAGTGGGCCCTTGAGGGCCCCAGTTCCAGGACTTGATTCTTGCCCAGTGTTTCTGGATCTGCCCTAGGCCAGGGAGGAGCCCATTGCCCTGCAATGTGAGTCCCAGGCCAGGCAGCATTTACCACAAGCTGACTGAATAGCACTTCTGCATTGGGAACATCAAAGCTAATCTGGAAGTATTTCTCACAGACAAGTGGTGGTGGCTATGAGGTGAGCCTCCTCTGATTTTTAAAATGGGAAGGAAGAATGGGAAGGACTGAGTCTTGTGGTTTGAGTGCCAGCTCAGCCACAATAGAGCAGAACACCAGGTAGACGTCTAACATGTTTTAATCTAGTCTCTCACTCCTGGACAGCACCTCTGGACCTAAACCAGGACCTACGGAACCTAGTCACCTGAAGGAAGGGACATAGACCTAGCTGGCTTTGTCATTGGCTGACTGTAGAACCTGAGGGCCTAGAGTGAAGAGAGGCAGTAGCCAGGGCGTGATCATAGCAGGCTTTGGGTGAGACCAGTGCTGTGCTGGCTTCACATGTGGCTCAGCACAGTCATAGTTGTGGTGGCCACAGGGTGCTTGTCTCACTTCATTCCAAGCTTTAGGTGACTCAGAACAGAGAGAGAGACTCTGTTTGCTTGGGAGAAAGTAAGGGAAGAGAGCTAAAATCTCTGCTTGATGTTGTCCAAAACCATCAAGGTGGTACCTTGACAAGTCTGCAAGTACCATGGTGTTACTGAGCTTGGGATACCCACTAAAGCAGATACAGCTTAGATCACAATTCCCAAGTTCTTTCAAATACCTGGAAAGCCTTCACAAGCAGGAAGACTGTAAATAAGCCTAGGCGGTGAAGACCATAATAATACTTAACTCTTTAATGCCTGAACACTGAAGATCATCTAATAGTATCAACACCATCCAGGAAAAACATGACTTAACCAAATGAACTAAACAAGGCACCAGGGACAAGTCCTGGAAAAATAGAGATCTATGACCTTTCAGACAGAGAATTCACAATAACTGCTTTGAGGAAACTCAAACAAATTCAAGATAACACAGAAAAAATATTCAGAATTCCATCAGATAAATTTAAGAAAGACAGTAAAATAAAAAGAATAAAGCAGAAATTCTGAAGCTGAAAAATGCAACTGGCATACTAAAAAATGTATCAGAGTTTTTTAAACAGCAGAATTGATCAAGCAGAAGAAAGAATTAGTGAGCTTGAAGACAGATTATTTAAAAATACAGAGTGAGAGGAGACAAAAGAAAAAAGAATGAAAAACAATAAAGCATGCCTAAAGAATCTAGAAAACAGTCTCACAAAGCTGAGTTATCGGGTCTTGTTTTTATTTTATTCATTCAGCCATTCTATGACTTTTGATTGAATAATTTAGTCCATATACATTCATTGTCATATTAATAAATAAGAGCATACACTTACCATTTTGTCATTTGTTTTCTGGTTGTTTTGGGGTCTTCTCTTCCTTTTTTTTTCTTTCTTCCTTTCAGTGAAGATAATTTTTTTCTGTTGCTATGATTTATTTTATTAATATTAAAGAATTGTTAATATTAATATTAAATAATTAGTTAAATATTAAGAGTTATTGGCCTTAAGAGGAGGTAGGAAAAGGGATAGGGTAGAAAGTATTTTTTCAAAAGTATAATAACAGAGAGCTTTCCAAATCTATAGAGAGATATCAATATTCAGGTACACGAAGGTTATAGAACACCAAGCAGATTTAACCTAAAGAGAACTACCTCAAGATACTTTATTTTAGGATCCAAAAACAACAAGAGAATAGAAACAAATACAATACAATGGGACTGTAATATGTCTGGCAGCAGACTTTTCATTGGAAACCTTATAGGCCAGCAGATAGCAGAGTGACATATTTAAAGTACTGAAGGGAAAAAAAACCCTTTCATTCTAGAATAGCATATACAGTGAAAACATTCTTCAAACATGAAGGAGAAATAAATACTTTTCCAGACAAACAAAAGCTGAGAAATTTCAACACCAGACCAGTCCTACAAGAAATGTTAAAGGGAGTACGTCAGTCAGAAAGTAAAGGATGTTAATGAGCAATAAAAGATCATCTGAAGGTAGAAGACTGACCTGTAATAGCATACAGAAAAAATGCAGAATGCTGTAACACTGTAACTGTGGTGTGTAAACAACTCTGATCCTGAGTGGAAAGAATAAATAATGAACCAATGAAAAATAACAACTACAGTTACTTTTCAAGACATAGATAGTACAGTAAGATATAAATAGAAACAACGAAGTTAAAAAGCAGGGAGGAAAATTTAAGCCATAGAGTCTTTATTAGTTTTGTTTTTGCTTGTTTGTTTGTGCAAACAGTGTTAAGTTATTTTCAGCTTAAAATAATGGGTTATAAAAGAGTGTTTACAAACCTCATGGTAACCTCAAACCAAAAAACAAAACAATACAATAGATACACACACAAAAAAAGAAAGAAACTAAATTATATCAATAAACAAAATCATCTTTACTAAAATGAAGACAGGAAGAAAGAAGAAAAAGAAAACCCTAAAACAACCAGAAAACAAACAAAATGGTAAGGGTATGCTCTTACTTATCAGTAATAACAATGAATGTAAATTGACTGTATTATTCAATCAAAAGTCAAAGAGTGGCTGAATGGATAAAATAAAAAACAAAATCCAAAAAACACACTTGACTTATAAAAACACACATAGACTAAAAATAAAAATAAATAGAAAAACACATTCCTTGCCAATAAAAAATCAAAAAATAGCAGGGCTAGCTATATTTATGTCAGATTAAATGGATCTTAAGACAAAAACTATAGGAACATATAAGGAAGGTCACTACATAATGATAAAGGAGGCAACATAGCAAAAGAATATAACTATTTTAAATATATATGTACCCCAAAACTGGAGCATGCAGATACCTAAAGCAAATATTATTTGGGATGAAGAGAGAGATAGACACCCATACTATAATAGCTGGAGTCTTTCACACCTTACTTTCAACATTGGACTAATCTTCTAGATAGAAAATCAATGAAGAAACATCAGACATAACCTATACTATAGATCAAGTGGATCTAACTGATATTTACAGGACACTTCATCTAATGGCTGCAGAATATCCTTTTTTTTTTTTCATCAGCACATGGATCACTCTCAAGAATGGACCATATGTTAGATCACAAAACAAGTCTTAAAACACTCTTAAAAATTGAAATAATATCAACCATTTTCTCTGACAACAGTGAAATAAAACTAGAAATTTAATAACAAGAGAAACTTTGGAAATTATACAAAGACAGAAAAAGTATACTATATGTTACTAAGTAACCAATGGATCTATGAAAATATTTAAAATAAAATTGAAAATTAAAAAAAATGATAATAGAAACACAACATACCAAAAACAATGGGATACAGCAAAAGCAGTAATCAGAGGGAATTTTACATGTGTAAGTTCCTACATCAAAAAATGGAAAAACTTTAAATAAACCACCCAATGATGCATCTTAAAAAACTAGACAATCAAAAGAAGACCAAACACAAAATGACTAGAAAAAGAAATAATAATAATCAGAGCAGAAATTAATAAAATTGAAATTAAAGAAAAAATACAAAAATCTATGAAGCAAAGCTTGCTTTTTTGAAAAGTCAAACAAAATCGAGAAACCTTTATCCAGACTAAGGAAATGAGAGAGAAGATCCAAATAAAAATCAGAAATGCAAAAGGAGACATTACAACTGATACTGCAGAAATTCAAAGAATCATTAGTGGCTACTATGAGCAACTATATGTCAATAAGTTGGAAACTAAAAACATGAACAAATTCCTAGCCACATACGACTTATAATAGGTGACAAAATTAAAACTGTAATAAAAAAGTCTCTCACTAAAGAAAAGCCCAGGACACGATGCCTTTACTGCTGAGTTGTACCAAAGATTTAAGAAAAAACTGATACCAATTATTCTCAAACCATTCCAAAAAGTAAAGGGATGGTGAGCAAACCAGATAATGACATGTCAAAAAAAGAAAACTATAGTCCAATATCTCTGATGAATATTGGCACAAAATCCTCGGTAAAATACTAGCAAAATGAATTCAACAGTACATTAGAAAGATAATTCATCATGACCAAGTGGGATTTATTCTGAGAATGCAAAGATGGTTCAATATATGCAAATCTAACAGTGTGATACATAATATCAACAGAATGAAGTACAAAAATCATATGATCATTTTAATTGATGCTGAAAAAGCATTTGATAAAATTTAACATCCCTCCATGATAAAAAACCCTCAACAAATGAAGTACAGAAGAAACAAACCTCAACAAAATAAAAGTCATATGTGACAGACCCATAGCTAGTATCAAACTAAACAAGGAAAAACTGAAAGTCTTTTCTCTAATACCTGGAACATGGCAAGAACGTCCACTATTACCACTGTTATTCAATATAGTACTGGAATTCCTAGCTAGATCAATCAGGCAAGAGAAATATATAAAGGGCATCCAAATTGGAAAGAACAAAGCCAAATTATCCTTTTTTGCAGATGATATGGCCTTATATTTGAAAAAACCTAAAGACTGCCCAAGAAAAGTATTAGAACTTATAAACAAATTTAGTAAAGTTACAGGTTACAAAATCAACATACAAACATCAGTAGCATTTCTATATGCCAATGGTGAACAATCTAAAAAAGAAAAAAATTTAAATCCCATTTACAATAGTTGCACATAAAATTAAATATCTAGGAATTAAATTAACCTAATAAGTTAAAGATCTCTACAATGAAAACACTAAAACACTGATGAAAGAAATTTAAGAGAATGCCAATAAATGGAAAGATATATCTTATTCATGAATTGAAGGAATCAATATTGTTAAAATGTCTATAATCTTCAAAGCATTCTACAGAGTCAATGCAATTCCTATCAAAATACCAATAACATTCTTTAAAGAAATAGTAAAAGTAATCCTAAAATGTATACAGAACCATGAAAAACCCAGAATAGCCAAAGCTGTCCTAAGCAAAATGAACAAAGCTGGAAGAATCATATTAACTGACTTCAAATTATACTGCAGAGCTATAGTAAGCAAAACAGCCTGATACTGGCATGAAAACAGACCATAGACCATCATAGACCATCAGAACAAAATAGAGAGCCCAGACACAAATCTATACACCTATAGTGAACACATTTTCAACAAAGCTGCCAAGAACATACACTGGGGAAAAGACCATCATTTTGATAAATTATGCTTGAAAAACTGGATATACACAGGCACAGGAAAGAAACTAGATGCCTATGTCTCACTTCATACAAAAATAAACAAATGAATTAAAGTGTTAAATCTAAGACCTGAAACTTTGAAACTACTAAAGGAAAATTTTGGGAAAATTTCCCAGACATTGGTCTAAGCAAAAATTTATTGAGAAACACCTTAAAAGCATAGGCAACCAAAGCAAAAGTGGATAAATGGGATCATATCAAGTTAAAAAGCTTCTGCACAACGAAGGATACAATCAACAAAGTTAATAAGCAATCCACAGAATGGGAGAAAGTATTTGCAAACTACCGATCTGACAAGGGATTAATAACCAGAATACATAAGGGGTTCAAGCAACTCTATGGAAAAATAATCTAATAATTTTATTTAAAATGGGCTGAAGGTTTGACCAGACATTTTTTCTTCATTTTTTTTTATTGTACTTTAGGTTCTGGGGTACATGTGCAGATTATGCAGGGTTGTTGCATAGGTACTTACATGGCAAGATGGTTTACTGCCTCCATCTCCCCATCACCAATATCTGGCATTTCTCCCCATTTTATCCCTCCCCAACCTCCCCATCCCCTACTGTCTCTCCCCAGCCCCCCGTAACAGATCCCAGTGTCTGATGCTCCCCTCACTGTGTCCATGTGTTCTCATTGTTCAACACCCGCCTATGAGTGAGAACATACAGTGTTTAATATTCTGTTCTTGTGTCAATTTGCTGAAAATAATGGTTTCCAGAATCATCTATGTCCCTACAAAGGATACGAACTCATCATTTTATATGGCTGCATAGTATTCCATGGAGTACAGGTGCCACATTTTCCTTGTCCAGCCTATCATTGATGGGCATTTGGGTTGGTTCCAGGTAAACAGTGCCACAACAAACATACATGTGCATGTGTCTTTATAATACAATTCTTTATAATCCTTTGGGTATATACCCAGTAATAGGATTGCTAGGTCAAATGGAATTTCTACTTCTAGATCCTTGAAGAATTGCGACACTGTGTTCCACAATGGTTAAACTAATTTACACTACCACCAACAGTGTAAAAGCATTCCTATTTCTCCACATCCTCTCCAGCATCTGTTGTCTGCAGATTTTTTGATGTTTGCCATTCTAACTGGTGTGAGATGGTTTCTCAATGTGGTTTTAATTTACATTTCTCTAATGACCAGTGATGATGAGCATTTTTTCATATGATTGTTGGCCTCATATATGTCTTGTTTTGAAAAGCATTTGTTAATATTCTTTCCCCACTTTTGAATGGGACTGTATGGGTTTTTTTGTTTTTTTTTGTTGTTGTTGTTTTTCTTGTAAATCTGTTCTAGTTCTTTGTAGATTCTGGATATTAGTCCTTTGTCAGATGGGCAGATTGCAAAAAATTTTTCCCATTCTGTTGTTTGCCAGTTCACTCTAATGATTGTTTCTTTTTCTGTGCAGAAGCTCTGGAGTTTAATTAGATCCCATTTGTCTATTTTGGCTTTTGTTGTCAATGCTTTTGGTGTTTTAGTCATGAAATCTTTGCCTATGCCTATGTCCTGAATAGTTTCGCCTATGTTTTCTTCTAGAGTTTTAATGGTGTTAGGTCTTATGTTTAAGTCTTTAATCCATCTGGAGTTAATTTTAGTGTAAGGTGTCAGGAAGGGGTCCAGTGTCTGCTTTCTGCACATGGCTAGCCAGTTTTCCCAACACTATTTATTAAACAGGGAATCCTTTCCCAATTGCTTGTTTTTGTCAGGTTTGTCAAAGATCAGGTGGTTGTAGATGTGTCACATTGCCTCTGAGGTCTCTGTTCTGTTCCATTGGTCTATATCTCTGTTTTGGTACCAGTACCATGCTGTTTTGATTACTGTAGCCTTGTAGTATAGTTTGAAGTCAGGTAGTGTGATGCCTCCAGCTTTGTTCTTTTTGCTTAGAATTGACTTGGCTATGCTGGCTCTCTTTCAGTTCCATATGAAGTTTAAGGTGGTTTTTTCCAGTTATGTGAAGAAGGTCATTGGTAGCTTGATGGGGATAGCATTGAATCTATAAATTACTTTGGGCAGTATGGCCATTTTCACAATATTACTTCTTCCTAACCATAAGCATGGAATGTTTTTCCATCGGTTTATGTCTTCTCTAATTTCTTCAAGCAGTGGTTTGTAGTTCTCCTTGAAGAGGCCCTTTACATCCTTGGTTAGTTGTATTCCCAGGTATTTTATTCTCTTTGTAGCAATTGTGAATGGGAGTTTGCCCTTGATTTGGCTCTCTGTTTGTCTGTTATTGGTGTATAGGAATACTTTTTATTTCTGCACGTCGATTTTGTATCCTGAGACTTTGCTGAAGTTGCTTATCAGTTTCAGGAGATTTTTGGGCTGAGACAATGGGGGGTCTTCTAAATATACAATCATATCATCTGCAAACAGAGACAATTTGACTTTCTCCTTTCCTAATTGAATACCATTTATTATTTTTTCTTGACTGATTGCTCTGGTTAGAACTTCCAATACTATATTGAATAGGAGTGGTGAGAAAGGGCACTCTTGCCTAGTGCCAGATTTCAAAGGGAATGCTTCCAGTTTTTGCCCAATCAGTATGATATTGGCTGTGGGTTTATCATAAATAGCTTTTATTATTTTGAGATACATTCCATTGATACCTGGTTTATTGAGAGTTTTTAGCATAAAGGGCTGTTGAATTTTGTCGAAGGCCTTCTCTGCATCTACTGAAATAATCATGTGGTTTTTGTCTTTGGTTCTGTTTATGTGGTGAATTACATTTATAGACTTGCATATATTGAACTAGCCTTGCATCCCCAGGTTGAAGCCTACTTGATCGTGATGGATAAGCTTTTTGATGTGTCATTGCAATTGGTTTGCCAGTATTTTATTGAAGATTTTTGCAACTATTTTCATCATGGATATTAGCCTCGAGTTTTCTTTTTTTGTTGAGTCTCTGCTGCTTTTTGGTATCAGGATGATGTTGGTTTCATAAAATGATTTGGGAATGATTCCCTCTTTTCATATTGTTTAGAATAGTTTCAGAAGTGGTACCAGCTCCTCTTTGCACACCTGGTAGAAATCCAGGAGCTGGTTTTTTGAAAAGATCAACAAAAAAGACCTCTAGCCAGATTAATAAAAAATAAAAGAGAGAAAAATCAAATAGATACAATAAAAAACAATAAAGGGGATATCACCACTGATTCCATAGAAATACAAACTACCATCAGAGATTACTACAAACAACTCTATGCACATAAACCAGTAAACCTGGAAGAAATGGATAAATTCCTGGACACTTGCACCCTCCCAAGACTAAACCAGGAAGAAGTTGAAACCCTGAATAGACCAGTAACAAGAGCTGAAGTTGAGGCAGCAATTAATAGCTTACCAACCAAAAAACGTCCAAGACCAGACGAGTGAACAGACATTTTTCAAAAGAAGATGTACAAATATAAAACAGGCATATCAAAAGTGCAACATCATTATCAGAGAAATGTAAATCAAAACTATAATGAGATACCATCTCACCGCAGTTAAAATGGATTTTCTCCAAAAGACAGACAATAAGAAATGCTGGCAAGGATGTGGAGAAAAGAGAACCCTCATACACTATTGATGGGAGTGTAAGTTAACATGGCCAGTATTTAGAACAGTTTGAAAGTTCCTCAAAAAACTAAAATTTGAGCTACCCTACGATCCACCAATCTCTGGGCATGCTGGGTATATACCCCGCAGAAAAGGAGTCAGTATATAGAAGAAATAGTTACACTCCCATGTTTGTTTCAGCACTGTTTACAATAGCTAAGATTTGGAAGTAACTGAAGTGTACATCAACAGATGAACGGATGAAGAAAATGTGGTACATATACACGATGGAGTACTATTCAGCCATAACTAGGAATGAGATACAGTCATTTGCAAAACATGGATGGAACTGGAGATTTTTATGATAAGTGAAATAAGCCAAAAACAGAAAGACAAATAACACATGTTCTCACTTATTTTGGGGATATAAAAATCAAAACAACAGAACTCATGTACATAAAGAGTAGAAGGATGATTACCAGAAGCTGGGAAGGGTAATATGGGCCTAGTGTGGAGATGGAATGATTAATGTGCACAAAAAATAGTTAGAAATAATGAAAGACCTACTATTTGATAGCACAACACAATGACTGTAGTCAATAATAAATAAATTGTACATTTAAAATAACCTAGTGTAATCTGATTGTTTGTAACTCAAAAGATAAATGCTTGAGGGGACGGATACCATGATGCACTTATTTCAAATTGTATGCCTGTAGCAAAACATCTCAGGTACCCCATAAATATATATACCTACTGTGTACCCACAAAAATTAAAAATAAAAAATAATTTAAATAGCAAATTTTAAGCTTTATAAATATACAATTCAGTGACACTTATTTTTTTTTCTCAGTTATATGAAATTTATTGGAACGGTTCCTTATTAATCTCAAGTCATAAAACCATTTTAAGCTTTAAATGTCGTAGCAACATTAATGAATGATTTACTGAAGGGAAAACAAATTGGTTTATCAGCTCCCAGCCTGCGTTGGTAACCAAGGTATTTTGGAGAAGCTTTCAGCTTTGTAAATGGACGTGCAAGCTTTGTAGAGAGGCCTATTATACTCAAAAAGTTTTACAACCATCACTACTAATTTTAGAGCTATTCATCACCAGATGTACACAAAAACTCAGTATCATTGGAGGCATTCCTGTCTCCCACCTTCCCCCAGTTCCTGGAAACCACTAATCTATTATTATTTCTATGGATCTGCCCATTCTGGGCATTTTATATATATTGAATCATGTAATAGGTAGGCTTTTCCTTACTAGTTTCTCTAGTTTAGCATAATATTTTTGTGACTTATCCATGCTGCAGCATGTTTTATAGTTTTAGTTCCTATATTTAGGTTGATAATTCATTTTAAGTGTTACATATGATGTTCTTTTGCATGTGAATATCTAATTGTTGAACCCAGTACCTTTTGTTGAAGAGACTATTTTTTTTCCTTATTGAATATTCCTGAAACCCTTGTTAGAAATAAATTGCCTATAAATGTAAAGGTTTATTTCTTGACTGCCAGTTCTACTTCAATTATCTATATGTCTATCCATATGTCAGTACCACAGTGTCTTGATTATTATAGCTTATAGTACATTTTGAAATCAAGAGAGACGGTTGTGCTTGAGAGATTGAGGCTATAGGGAACCACTCCATCCTGTGTTACAGCATGAGACCCTATCTCAAAGGAAAAAAAGGAAAAGACTTTGGAATCCTTCAACCTTCTCCGACCTTGTTATTTTTTTAAGATTGCTTTGGGTATCCTTGGTCCTTTACATTTCCATATGAATTTCAGGAGTGGTTTTTAATCTTTGCCAAAAAACCACCAAAAAACAAACAAACAAAAACAACAAAAGCTAACTGAGCCTTTGATAGACAATTGTTGAATCTGTAGAACCCTACATCTGATGCTGTGTGTTACAGTAAATGTTTTCTTTTTCTCTTTCTTTATCCCTCTACCCTCCCCCATCCCCCGTTTATCTTGATCTTTCTTTTTCCTTCTTTTGGGTTGAATTTAATTTTAAATACAACAATAGCAGCTATCTCTTTTCTGGAAAATCAATGAAGTCTAGCCAAAACTTAGCCATTCATGAAACTCTACTTGTAATATTTCCATTGTTTGAAGTGATAAGAAAAAACCCACTAATTCATTCCCCTGAAAAAGCAGTGTGATGCAAAAGAACAAATGCTGTATTGGAACATCAGAATAATTGAGGTGCAGGTTAGTTTTGCTGCAGTGAAAGGCCATATGATTTTTAGTTCATCCCTGAATCTCTGAAATTTAGGCTGCTCCATAAGAAAAATGGATAGTGGTGGAGTAATTGTACAATAATGCTAAATCTCTTTAAAAATAGAATTATTATATAGGATTTTAAAAGGTTACTAATAAATTTAAAAAGTTATTTTTTAAGAATTATAATTTACAGTAGCCTTAAGCTTCAGAACAATGTAATAACAGTCATTTTACATAAAATAAATCATATTGAAGTTAACTTTATTTCTAGATTTTATATTAAAAGTTTAAAAAAAAACCACTGCATGTTCTCACTTATAATTGGGTGTTGAACAATGAGAACACATGGACATAGGGAGGGGAACGTCACACACCGGGGCCTGTCGGCAGGCGAGGGTGGGAGGCTATTGAAGGGATAGCAGGGATGGGGGTTTAGTAGAGGAATAGTGTTAGGAAAAATACCTAATGTAGATGACGGGTTGATGAATGCAGCAAACCACCATGGCATGTGTATACTTATGTAACAAACCTGCACGTTATGCACATGTATCCCCAGAACTTAAAGTATAATAAATAAATAAATAAATAAAAGTTGTAAAACTTCCGATACATTTTCTTGTAAGACTTAACTATATACCTAAGGAAAAAAGTCAATGATTTTAAATGAATTCAAATATTTGAAGTACTTTAAGCTAACTCTTTATAAAATCTGACAAGTTTACTAGGCTCTACTAAAGATGACAATTTTAGCAGATATTTTGAATTTGATTGTATGTATTTAATACTATGCCAGTAACTGTCATCATAATTTGTTATATAATTTATTTTTAAAAGAGAAATTTTATTATTCAAAAGTATATCTTAAATAATAAAATTTTATATTTAGTGTATCTTATGAAATATATTTATAAAGTATAATTTTGTTTCCCGTTTTCAAAACTATATTCTTATTTAGAGCACATTAAGCATAGAAATTTGCTCAGAGAGGAATACAGCAGTGATATTTCCAAAGCATGTAATCTTAATTTTAATGCATAAAATTATTAAGCAAGACCTCAAAATGCATCACATTCGGGGTCACATATTTAAATATATGTAGTTAAACATATGTTGGTTGCATAAATACAGATAACACTTAAACAAAGATATGTTATTTTTAAAGGGCTCTCCAGCAACAAATAATCTAGTTGTATCACTTACTAAGCTTTGAATTTATGTCTCAGAAACTTACAAAATTATTTCACTTCATATTGAGTTAGTGATTTTCTTTTCTCTGAATGCATGTGATAACTGCACAACCCAAATGTAAAATTTGTGCATGTTACAAAGAACATCCCATCACTTTCTAAGTGTTACTTCATTTTGGTTTACAGAAATGATCAAAGTAAAAGAGTTGGGACAATAAACCAAATATTTTCATGGTAGAAAATAAAATTAATAAAAATTTGTCCTCCCTGGAGAAAAGTTTTCCAACTCCATCACCTGATAATTACATGAGCTTGGATTTATGCATAGAGATCAAATGATTTATAGAATATGCTACAGAAGATGCCTAAGACCAGAACCCCAGATCCACTGATGTGACAGACCTACCCTCTTAACTTTGTATTTCCCAGGAAAAATAAAACTAAATTCCTCTTTAAATGTGTCCAGGGACTGAGGATCTACCCCAGACTATAAGAGAAGACTAAGAAGACACGACAGCAGAATGCAATTTGAACCGTGGACAGGATCTTAGACCAAAATAATTTCCATAATTTTAATAAGATCTGGCGATGATTTAACAGTATTGTATTAGTTGTCCTTTTTAAAAAATGAACAAATTATTTTAAATGAGTTAAAAAAATTGCATCCTTTCACACCCAAAATGTTCATATAGTCATAGCCAATAACATAAAATACAGCAATGAGTTTGGCTTAAATCTTAATATAAAGTTTACCAAATTTTTAAATAAAATTAATGTGACTTAAGGTGTAGTGATATGCCCTTTATGAAAAATGTCTTCTCCTCTCCACTAATGATTTTCTGTGAATTCCATTAAACTAAAAACCATGGTAGCAAAGTCAGTATTCTGAGATAAAGCACAAACGTTCCCAATAGACCTGACCTCCCTGGTCTTTATCATGTATAAATTTACTGAGAAATAGTTTATTTTAGCCCAGGACTCTCTGCTCATTTTATCCAGTCCTGTTTTGAGGACTCATCACCACTCCTCAGCTTTAATTCCACACTGATTCTAATCCCCCCCAATTCAGCGATTTGTAAGTCCACAGTGGCTGGAAGGAAACACCAGAAGATGACAGACAGACTATTGAAGAAAGCACGCAGTTCCCCAGAGCTAGCAGCAAGGGCAGGGATGCCAAACTTTGAAAAGCAAGAGCAAGACCTCAAAATGCATAACATTTGGGGCCACATGTTTAAACAAGACTTGATGGTTGTGTTTATGAAGAGTTATTGTGCTAACCTAGAAATATTTTCTTTAGAGATTGATTTTGAAAGCAATAAAATTTATAACATGTTTGGAATAATTTTTATTCTAATGATTTGTAATAAAAATGATGACACAGGGTTAAAAGTGAATTCCAAGTTTAACCTGCACTTATGAAGTAGAAAAATAATTCATTCTCCACAGATAAAATGAGAGTTTTATTTTATCCTTACTTGGAGTTTTCAGATATATAAGAAGAATCTTTATATCTTGTGTATATTTTTGTCAATTTTATTTTTCAACTCAAAACTCTCAACAGGAAATAAAGACACTGGTGTGAGTAGCTGGATGGTCATTTAGTGGTTTGTGCTTACGATGCATTGTCTCAGATCTAGAATATAAGCAAGAAATGGAATAAGATCTACAGGCTCACACAGGGGAGTGTGATCTCAACAATAAGAGACCAAGAATTCCATGTTCTTTGTCCTGAACTTTACACAGATCTGTGCCAGCCCCACACTCACCTTGCTGGGCATGTGAACAGAGAATATATTAAATCCTTTATGATCAATCAGTTTGTGGCTATGGAAAAGTGCTGTAATGACAGAAGAGAGAACATCTATGAAGAACGTGCAAATAAGTTACCATATGTTTTTTAATAGAGCGAGGCTAGTTGTGAGTCAGCATTGCAGCAAGCTGGATGGTTACCCAAGGATGCCTTAAGCAGAGGAAGCAGTTCTATCAGCAAGAATAAATCCGGAGAGATCTGAAGCTGTTTCACTTGCCAGCATCCCCTTCAAATTTACCTTCTAATCACTCTTTCTAGGTTCAATATTGTTAATATGTCCCTTTTCCCTTTTCTTCTCTTTCCTCCCATTCCCTTTCTTTTCCCAGTCCTTACTAGATTGAGATATGCTATCGAATTTGATGAAATAGCAATTTTGTGGCTATACAGATGAATGTCAGAACATATCCACACTTTAATCTTCTGTTCTTGTGAATGTACTTTTACATTCATTTCAAAACACAGATTCAAAAATGCTGAGGAAAAACAACCAAACTTTACATCTCTCTTACAGAGACCCTAAGAATTGATAGTTGTTATTTTGTTATGTTTGGATAGCTTTTTTTCTCTCAAGCTAAAAGATTCAGGGAACATGATCTAATCATATGTGAATAGATACAGAAATAAAATGTATTAAGAACAAAGAACATGATTGTAAATAATTGCCCAGGCAAAATGACAACTAAACTGACCTCTTGCTCCTTTGCACTGACTCAATGATCTAAACGGTGCCCAATTAGTTCTCTTCCCTGTCTTTCAATAGTCTTCCCTCCCCCCACCTTTGGATGCTCCCACTGCTTTAGGAAGAATTATGTAAATAATTCTCACCAATAATAAAACAGGTTTGTTTCCTTCATGCTCTCTTCTTTCTCCTCCACCAGAGGCAGCACCCAGTAGGACCTTAGGGATACATATGGAAGATGTAGGAGCCTCCGTCAGACTGGGTCCTTCAAGCCCTCCCCGCTCTTGCCCTCTGGTCCCACCCACAATCAGGAACAGCCATGTGGTACTGTTGTACAAGAACTGGAACATGCTTTTATTGTATTATATTGCTGAAATTTGGACTTTATATGTTACAACAGCTAACAGTGCCTTATCAAACAGAGATTTGCTCTCACATCCTGACTCTGATTATTCAGTAAGCTGTTTGAGATTCTATTACAGTTACTTTATGCCTCACCAAGTAGCTATCAGAAGAGTTGCAGGGCGCAAAATAGGCAAACTGACAAGAGGTTATTCCAGTCTTCTAGAAACCTGGTACTCAATTCTTGTGTTTTTCAATCTCATGTTTAATCTTTACGAAGAAGCAGTGAGCAACTTACTTCATCGAATCTTCCACTTCTTCTCTTATCATGCTGCATTCCAGTTGGGATTCATACATTCACTACTAACAAGAAATTTATTTTGGACAAAATGAAACACAAACACAGTTTGCATTTCACAAGAGTACATCAGCATCATAGAAACACATTTCCATTCCCAATGCATTCAAAGCAGATGGTTTGTGGACTATAACGTAATACTGTTTCTCAAGACACAATACTTTTTAACAGTTCTAAAATATGCCTGTTTTTCTGAAGTTTTCTCAGGAATAAACTAGAGTTTAAAGCTTTTTTAAAATTTCAGTTTCTTGTAATGATTCGTTTATGCAGGAAATTCATTCTCCATAAAGCAATGACCCCAACTGCATTCCTTAAAGAAGCATGTGATTGAGATCCTTTCATTCCCAATAGGTACCATGGTCAGCTCCCCACAACTGGCAGGAAGAACTTTCCAGGGCAGGAGCAGAGTCCAGACTCCCTGGAGGCAAGACTGGCTCTGCTCAGAGGTCTTGTTAGCACCAGGACTTTGTGGGCCGGGGGATTCTGCCTCCTGTTCACTGCACACCTGTCACAGAAGGCCCAGGAGCTGTTTTGTTGAAGTTAGATGGCAGGCAGGAGGAAGGGATATCAACAATCCTAAAATGCTACTGCAATTATCCAGGCAATTGGTACTGGTGCCTTGAACCAGAGTAGCTGCCATGGAGATGATGAGACAGGGTAGGATCTGAATTTTCTTGGGAAGGTAGTACAGACTGGGAGGGAGAACCTTCCATCGGTTGATTAAGTCGGAATATAAAGTTAATGTTAAATGGCTAACTCGCTTGCCCCACCATACCAAGTTTACTTCTGTGCTGGTCCCGTTCTAGCCTCCGGAATAAGGGCTGCAGAACCTGCCCTTAAATGTGACTCCCTATACTAACTTGCAAAGAAGACTGAAAAAAAAATCATTTTGCAAGTTTCCAACTCTGCTGGATCCTTTAGCTAGATATCCATGTGTTTCCCCATCTCAGAAAGTGACAACTCTACCTTCCAGTTGTTTAAGCCAAAGACCTTGGAGTAACTCTACACACCATTATTTTTCTTAGACCCTATGGGCAGTCTGTTATCCAATTCTGTCTGCAATTTCTTCCCATGATAGCCCGAATCTTACTGCTCATCGTTTCCATGGCAACTCTGAGCCAAGGCACCAGTACCTATTGCCTGGATTATTAGAATAGTATTTTAGAGATTGTTGGTATTTCTGCTTTATTCCTTCCTTCCTGCTTATCTATTCCAATAAAACCAAAAATCTGTTAAATTTGTGAAAACATCCCTTCTGTGATCAATCTTCTTCATTGGTCTCTGTCTCATGCAAGGCACAAAGTCCTTAAAATGGCTTCAAATGCTCTATCATCTGGGTCCCTTACCTCCCTTCCTTCCCAGGGCTCCCTAGACACCCGCCCGACTTGGGGTTCTGGCCTGGTTGCTCTCTGTGCCTGAGATGCTCCTTCTCACATTAGTTCCACACCCTCTCCAATCCCTCCTCCATCAGAATATTACACTCCTCACCCACACCTTCTGCTTTATTTGTCCCTTAAGAAGTGCCACCATTTTACATGTCGCATATGCAGTTTTTCATATATGTCTATTGTAGCATGCAAGAATGTAGAACTTTTTTTGTCAAAAGTAAGACAGTTTTTTTTAATTATACTTTAAGTTCTGGGGTACATATGCAGATTGTGCAGGTTTGTTACATAGGTATACACGTGCCATGGTGGTTTGCTGCATCCATTGCCCCGTCATCTACATTAGGTATTTCTCCTAATGCTATCCCGCTCCAATCCCCACACCCCCTTCTATCCCTCCCCTAGCACCCCCACCCCCGATAGGCCCCGGTGTGTGATGTTCCCCTCCCTGTGTCCATGTGTTCTCATTGTTCAACATCCACTTATGAGTGAGAGCATGTGGTGTTTGGTTTCCTGTTCTTGTGTCAGTTTGCTGATTTGTCTGCTTGGTTTAGATAAATAGTAATATTCTAGTGCCCAAGACAGTTCCTACCAGACAGTAGGTGCTGAGTAAGTATCTGTTCAATGGACATGTGTTTCCCCACAAAAGAATTATATTGTTGATATATGTTATTAAATCAGTAGTTGCAATTTCAGAGTAGGCACTTGCATTTTGTACAAAAAAAAAGTTTGTGTACTTTTATTAGGCTGCATTCTGTGACGTTTGTGTTTCAGGGAGATAAGGAGCAGGAGCAGGAATGAGGTTGCTGTCTCTTAGAGTTTGTAAAAAATGATGGCCTGGTTTTGCATAGTTGGGTCAAATTATACTTCTGGAAACTTTTGGGAAGAAGTTTGAAATCTTGGGTATGATATATGTGGACTGTTTTTTTCTTATGTATCTGGTTGTGTTCGCTTGTTCTGGCTTGAGTCCATTTTCGTTTGTTGTTGTTGTTTTAGGTTAGTCAGTGGGTGGATAATATTCATGGAACATTGACTGTGTATCAGGCACTTGCGGGACCCAGATGGAGATAAAGCAATGGATGTACCAGGACCATGACTTTTCAGAAGGATAAGCTGCTGCCATTCTTCACATACACATGCTGCATTGTCTAAGATCAATAAAATTCAGATTAGCGGGCAGGCAAGGTGGCTCATGCTTGTAATCCCAGCACTTTGGGAGGCCGAGGTGGGTGGATCATAAGAACAGGAGTTCAATACCAGCCTGGCCAACACAGTGAAACCCCATCTCTACCAAAAATATAAAAATTAGCTAGGCATGGTGGTGGGCACCTGTAATCCCAGATACTCAGCTGAGGCAGGAGAATTGCTTGTACCCAGGAGGCGAAGGTTGCAGTGAGCCGAGATTGTACCACTGCACTCCAGCCTGGGTGACAGAATGAGACTGTATCTCAAAAAAAAAAATTAATTAGAGAAAAGATTTTGGAAGCACAGGCGCCTCAGAAGGTGGTAGCAGGCACAGAACAAATGGTTATTTTGGGTGATAGAATTATCTACAACTGAATCTCCCTCCTCATTTATTAGTAATCTGTCTAAGAAAAGTAAGTCATGAGGTGAAGATAGATATGAGATTAAATTCTCTTTTCCCCAGCAACACCAAATCATTAAACAGGGAGAGTGTAAAAGTGGAGCTTTGTTCCGAAAGGTCTCCCATTTAAAATGTATATTTCATTAGGACATTAGCATGAATTATTTATCAAGATCCTTAAGAAATATACTTTAGATTGGTGAAATGGAAAGACAAGTGATGAAGGAAACACACACGCATGCACACACACACAGAAGCTGGGCCCAGGGCCCCATGAGTAAACACTTCCCCAGTGAAGGAGTGCAGTGGGCTCCACCCCATCTTGAAACTTCAGACAGAAGAACTCTGTCCAATGGGATAGGTTTTATATCCAAGAGCAGCGGCCCTGAAATTTTTCACTCCTACCTCTGAATGCAACTTTTAAAGAACAGAAAGCTTCACCCCTCAATTGTCAGAAGCACTGATATTCCAGTGGTCATTCCACTACTGTCCGTAAGATATGGGAAAGCTAACTCGTGAGACAGAAAAGAAAACCAAACCAATCCTATCAACTGGCCCTGCATAAAAAAACCAGAGTCAAAGATAAAGCCTCCCCACCATTCCCTCCACTGGCGGAATCACACACTGTGGCCCCAGCTCACTCGCGGAGGCTGCTGGGCTGAGTGTGCTGCTGGCTTAGTGTGTGTGTATCCCACACTGATGCGTGGACCTGAGGCCCGAGCAAGAGGCAGACGATGCTTCCTAAAGGCCCCATGCCCGTGGCCCTCTACCACATACAGAAGTCAAAGGAAGATGAAATGGTGCCAGTGTCCTATGAATTTCTATACAGCCTGAAGCTGGAATGGTTGAGAAGTGGTTTTGAATATGCTTAATTTTAATGAATATTTGCCATGAAAAATAGAGGATTATTATTATTATTGCTCTTCAAGAACATGGAGATGACTTTAGGAGACAGAAATTAAACACTTTAACTACTAAAATAAAAATAGTTTTTAACTTCAAAAACATTTTCAAATTTAAAGTGTAATACTTGAACACCTCTGGCTGTTTTTACTTAAATGGATAATTTGTTGCCTCTCAGGATTCCAAGAATGAGTGGTCATTCTTCCTTGTTCCTTATTTTTGTTTCTTTTTTATAAAGGGAAAAAGATTTTACTTACTCACAATTTTTTTTCTGGAAAGAATGTTATTACTGTGTTGTTTGAAAACTTTTGTGTGACTCTATCTAGTAGAGGCATACAGCTTTCTGCTACAAATGAAGCTCCATACAAACATTAAATATTACAAATAAAAGTATATGTATCTCTAAATATTTTTTTATCCCTTATCCTTATTCAGAGGTTCCCAGGCTCTCTGACCTCATTTCCAGTTGCACCAAGAACCCCCGGGGCACAACTCTCTCAATGAAAAGCAGCTCCACAGACCCTTGCAGTCATCACGCTCCTGTGCAGACACATCCTCTGCAGGGCCTGACCTGCATGCCTCCTCCTGGAAGGCAGATCTTAGAATCATTAGCACTGATTTTTCTGTCTGCAAATGGCAGCCACTAATTTTCATCACAGTTTGACAGTCGGCTTTTTTACGTTTATATCTGCCTGTCTCTAGCCCCACTGCTTTGAGAATTCCATCATCATTATGCCTCAGCACACCTGTCTTTATATTATTTTACCTTTTATAGTAAGAAGCACTCCTTCAACATTGGTTTATTTACCTGACTTGCTATTCAAGTTGCTTTTTGCTCAAGTAATTTTCCAAGCTCTAAGCACATCATACATTATCCAGAGGAATGAAAATCCAAATCAGAGAGAATTGGGCCTGCCCCAGAACAGAGCAGCCTGCGGCAACACAGAGAACTGAGAATTCCCAGAGAGTAGTTGGACGTTTACTAGTTATTTGTGGACAGAATAAAGAAGGATATCCAATCCCCCCGAAGTGATCACAAAGACAGATAAGCTTGGCCATTCTAAAACTAGAGTTGACCTCAGGTAGGATGAAACCCTAGAGACAAGGCCAGCCCTCCCCACCATGACAGTTGACTTGAAGTATGCTGGGAAGGACACTGCAACAGAAACAGCTAGTTGCCTATCCAGGATCTTTTCCAATTCCTCTTTGGCAACAAAGCCCTGAATTTGTTAGAGGCAGTGATATGCACAAGCTAAAAGATTGCAAAGTACCTAGCCTTCCTTGGAATTAATTTCTAGATGGTGTGCTAGATTGGTAAAATGTGAAAATATGCTAAAAACAGGAACAGAGATCTGCTTAAAGGGTTTTCTGTACTTCTTCCCTTCCTCTTTATCAGGAACACAAATGAGATTGCTGGAGCTCCAATAGCCATCTTCAACCCTGAAGCAAATATGAGCATGTCAGCTTCTGACTTAGAAAATCAAAACAGAAAGATGAGAATAGATTGGTTCCCTAGTGTTGCAGAAGGTGGAAAACTAGTTCTTAACTTTCAACCTCTGTAATTTGTTTCCATGAGAGAAAATAAGTCACCATAATTTCTTGTCTATGCAACCAACAGACAGAATTCTTATACGATACAGTCTCCTGTAAATGGTACTCAACCCCCATGTGCATGCACACACACACAAACATGCAAACTCAGTATGTCTGGAACAGATGACTTACTAAGTTCTTAGTATATGACTAATTTTATTCACAAAGTGGACTATTCTAAGCAAATTGAATATAAAGGGAAGAATCGCATGGAGAGCAAAAGAGATCTCTAAAATGGGAAAAGAAAAATCCTAGGTAAAGGAGGCAGAGATATATTTCAAAAAATGTACAGTCCTAAACTGTGTGTTGTATCATTAAACAATATCTAAATCATCCATATTTATATTAATCAAGTGTAAAAACATGACCCCACAAAGAATGAAATGAATTTCTGTAGTTGAACCGTGAATTTATGGTTGAATATTTTAAATATTTTTATTATATTTTAAACATTGAATTAATACAAATCAATTATATATTTTAAAAGGAGAATGCCCATGCTAGTTATGTTCCTCATCCAAGGCCTCATCAGCTACTGTTAGCATGACAGCATCATCCACATGGATAAATAATATTTGATCAGAAGATTAACTCCAGAGGTAGCAACTGTAAGCACTTCAGCTTATTTCTTTTCCAGTGAAAATCAGATACATTTTGTTAATTAGTATTAAAAATATTGGATTTTATTTGGTGAAATTAATAGTGTTTCAGATATGAGGACTTCTCAATATCATAATGACACAATCCTTATTCCTGTCAGAAACGGTTGCAAGAATCCTGTGAGTACCCCACCCTAAGGCCTTCATAAAGTGCCCAAAGCCTAATTCTGAAACCATCCTGTGTACCCATGGACTTGCTGGAAGCTGACTAGGTGTATAACTAGATTATTCTCCAGAAAAACTTCCTGTCTGCTCCAATAGGTGGTTTCACACCAGCTATGGAGGATGACCCAAGAGGACAGGGACCTGGGGGTTTACTCAGCTTACTGAACCAGGATGCATGACTGTTCTGGACCTGCTCACCACATCACACATTTATCAAGGACATGATTTTATGGGAAGCACATCTCAGTTTCTGATCTACTTTCACCCAAAGTCAAGGTGTGTGGCAGGAAAACTATAGACCTCACCAATATCTGACCACTGGTGGCTACACATTTACCAATAAGATCCAACCAGTTATTCATGATGGATATTCTTAGATCAGTTTACAACAAGCACCAGTGACAGATATCACTACACCACGATTTGTTAGGCCTGCCTCCAGCCCTATCCCATATTGCACCTCCCGTTACTGAATTTGAGTCAACCTTCTCCTTTGCAACAAAGGCAAAGGAGGTTATACAAAGTGTTTTTCCATCAGACCCACCCAATAAAAGATAAGTTTTACTATGAATTGTTTCATAAAAAGACAACCCTGTATACACTGCCAATGTGCTACCTAAATTAAAGCCTGTTATCTCACCTCTTGCCTCTCTATAGAGCATGACCAAAGAAATAATTATCTTAATTTACTTAAGTCTATTTTTAATCTATCAATTATTATACCACACTGTCATTATTGAGCAGGAAATGATCAATCATCCACTCTTGGGAGATTCAGATGATGTCCAAGAAGGATCCTTGTTTCTGGGTTTTGTCAGAAATGTTTGTATTTTCTGTTTGAGCTGTTAAGAATAAGCAACTCTTCCCTAAATGGTGGCCTAAAATAGCTGTAATCTGAGCTGAATTCGGACACTACCACCTCCCAGCTGATAGACAAGCAAATGCTGAATGTTGGATTTTTCCCACTATTTTAATCATAGTCAACCCCAGCTATCCTAAGCTCTTACCAGCCAGTTGAAACAATTGATTTCTGACTTCTTATTCCATTTATTTAATAAAAGCCTCCAGCCTCTTGTATATAACTAACTCATTTACAGTGTTTTAAATGAACTGACAGAAAGGCTCAAAAATGAATACGCTTCTGCTAAGTGGCATCAACATTCTACCCGCATCATGATCTCCCTGGCTCCTCAGTTGGAGATTCAGTCTGTTTATGTTCCAGAGCCCTCTGAGCTATGAGGATGTACTCCAGGCTACCGAAGCAAGAAGAGAGTGTCCGTCTCCCCTTTGTGTAAGAGTCCTTGATGTCCTCCAGGATTGCATTGCTTTTACTCCAATAATTTACGGAGATTTAGAGCAAGAGCCCTCTGAGATTTTCTGACAATATTACTATGTGAGGCATATTTGAAAGCCAATTCAAATACAGCTTATTTCCCAGAGAAAAAAATTGTCCAGGGCTGTATTTCAATTGGGGGACTGACACTCCTTTCACTCCAGCCTCTTCAAGCTTTCCTGCCTTTCCTAAGTGGCAGAAAAACAATCAACACAAGTCAGTGGTTCAAAGAAATAGATGGAGAACCCTGCAGTTAGGAGAGGGAGAAGCAAGGGAGAGTGGGCTAAATGATGGAAAAATATTTGTGAAGGTCACAGCCCTGAGATTACAGGGTTACTAAAGCTGACATTTAATCACCTGTGTGCAGAGTGATCTTTCTCCCACACACATTATCACTATACTAACTATACAACAGGGCTCCAGCATAATCATATTTATAGAACATTGCATCTGCTCATGGCAGCAAATACATTCTTTTCATGCTCATATGAAACATTTGGCAAGATAGACCACATTCTGAGCCATAAAACACACAATTACAAAATTAAAAGAATAGAGAGCTTACAGTATATTCTCAAACTACAGAATTAAACTAAAACTCAATAACAGAAAAATAGCTAGATTATTTCCCAAATATTAGGAAAATTAAACATACTTCTAACTAACCCAAATTAAAAGAAGAAATTTTAAGAGAAAATATAAAATATTTTGAATTAAGGAAAACAAAATGTATAATTTATTAAAATGTGTGTGATGTAGTGAAATTCAAGGGAAAGGTACAGTGTTGCATGCATATATTACACATGAAGAATGAGCTAAAATCAATAAACTAAGTTTTCGTTTTAGGAAACTAGAAAATAAGGGCAATTTAAGCCCAAAATGAGCAGAATACAGGAAAATGGCTTTTAAAAAAATAGAGCAAAAATAGAGCAGAAATCTATGGGGCGGAGGGGGGAACATAGGTCAAAAATAGTGAACAGAAAAGACATCAAAAGGGTGGTTTTGAAAAGTTCAACTAAATTGATAAGCCTCTCAGCAGGGAAATGTCAGAAGAAGGACACAAGTGACAATTCAGAAATGAAAGACAGGTCATTACTACTGTAATTCTGATTTAAAAGAATAATAAGAGTACTATAAACAACCATACTAACAAATTTTATATCACAGGTGAAACGTACCAATTTCTTGAAAGACATTAACTGCCAATATTCGAAAAAGAAGTAGTAAATGGCCTAAACCTGTCACATAAAATGAATCAATAATGAACAATCTTAAAAAAAACAACAACAACACTATCAGGCTTAGGTGCTTTTTTATTTTGGGGGTAGTCAGGGTCTCACTCTATCACGCAGGCTGGAGCGCAGTAGCACAGTCACAGACTCTGCAGTCTCAACCTCCCTAGCTCAAATGAACCTTCCAGCTCAGTCTCTCAAGTAGCTGGTACTACATTCATGCACCACTGTGCCTGACTAATGTTTTCTTTTTCTTTTTTGTAGAGATAGGATCTCACTGTGTTGTCCAGGCTGAGCTTTAACTCCTGGGTTCAAGTGATCCTCCCCCTTTAGCTTCCAAAAGTATTGGGATTACAGTTGCAAGCCACCACACTTGGTCCAGATACTTTAACTCATGCAATGCCAAATATTTGATTTAAAAAGATATATGAATTCTCCAAAATTTCTTACAGGTTATCCTAATACCAAAACCAATAAAGACCAGCTTTTATTATAGAAATAAAAACTAAAGTCTAATATCTTTAATGGACACAGATGCAAAAATATAGTTAATATAATATTAGTAAATTGAATCCACAATTCTATAATGAATTATATACCATGATAAAGCTGGATTTATTTCAGGCATGCAATATTGGTTCATCATTCAAATATCAATCAATGTAATGTGCCGCATCAGCAGACCAAAAAAGAACAATGAAAGAAGAACAAGCATGTTAATTAATGCAGAAAAAGCATTTGAGAAAATAAAACACCCAATCACAATAAAAATTCTCAGAAATAGAAGAACAGTTGGGAACCTCCTCAACCTGAAGAAGAGCATATATAAAATACCAACAGCTAACAGCAAACTTTACAGTGAGAGAATAAGCAACTTCTTTCTAACATGGAGATAAGACAATGATGTGTCATTCAATCCCTTTCATTCAACATGGTACCAAAAGTTCTAGCTAGCTCAAAACTACAAGCAAAAGAAGTAAAATATATACCAATTGAGAACAAAAAACTGTCCATGATTCATACACTGATGACATGATTATATATACATAAACTCCAAACAAACTAGAAAAATAAACAACAAAAGCAGAAAGAAACCAAAGCCTCCCGCAACCAGTAAGCAAGTGTATCAAGGCTGTAAAATAAAAAGTTAACGTACAAAAGTCAATGGCACTTCTAAATACCAGTAAGAAATAATTATCAGTAAAAAAAGCATAAAAAAATGAAACAGGTAAATTTACAAGACAACATATATAGTATCTGTATGGAGAAACTGTAAAACATTGAAGAAAAAAGAAAAAGTCTAAACAAATAGATATTACCTGTTCATGGATTGGAAAACGCAGTATTGTTAAGCTGCCAATTCTTTTTTTTTTTCTTTTTTTGAGACAGAATCTCACTCTGTTGCCAGGCTGTGGTGTTGTGGCATGATCTCAGTTCTCTGCAACCCCCACCTCCTAGATTCAAGAGATTCTTCTGCCTCAGCCTCCAGAGTAGCTGAGATTACAGGCATGCACCACCATACCTGGCTAATTTTTGTATTTTTAATAAGATAGGTTTTTGCCATGTTGATCAAGCTGGTCTTGAACTCCTGACTTTAGGTGATCCACCTGCCTCGGCTTCCCAAAGTGCTAGTATTACAGGTGTGAGCTACTGTGACTGGTCCAATTCTTTCTAACTTTATCCGTAGATCCAATGCAACTCCAGCAGGCTATTCAATTGATATCAACAAGCTGATTATAAAGTTTATACAGACAAACAAGAGACCCAGAACAGCCAACACAATATTGAAGAAGAACAAAATTAGAATACTGACTTCCCAATTTCAAAGCTTACTATAAATCTACAGTAATCAAGTCAGAGTGGTTTTGGTGACAGAACAGACAAATACATCACTGGAACACAATAGAGAGTCCCAGAAATAGATCAACATGAAAAGTCAACTGGTTCTTGACAAAGGTGCAGTGGCCAATTGACGGAGTTTGTCAGGAGACAGCCCCGCACAGTGCCTCCAGTGTTGGAGTCCCCCATGTTTGACGGCATCAGTTCCGCTTGCCAGAGACTATCTGCATACACAAAAGCCAAATTCGGTATGTACGGTGTGAGCTGATTTCAGCCAGGTGCCATGTTTAATATGCATAACCGATGTTAATTATTAACGTTACAGATATTAAATTAGGCTAACCTTCTTCACGATGTTTGTTCTAGAAGAAGCAAGCATCTCTGGACACAATGGCCCCTGGTTTAAGATCAGGTGTTCCCAAACGTTAGTGTGTTTCAAAATATCAAAATATCAAAATCACCTGGAAGGCTGGTCAAACAACATGTGTTCTCACACCTGGATATCTGAATCAGCAGGGGGGGCTGGGGAATTTGCCTTCCTTTCTTTCTTTCTTTCTTTTCTTTTTCTTTCTTTTTTCTTTTTCTTTCTTTCTCTCTTTCCTTCCTTCCTTCCTTCTCTTTCTCTCTCTTTCTCTTTCTTTTCATTCTTTTCTTTTTTCTGTCTTCTCTATGCCAGATACCAAACACCACGTGTTTTCACTCATAAGTGGGAGTTGAACAATGAGAACACATGGACACAAGGAGGGGAACATCACACACCACACACCGGGGCCTGTCAGGGTAGGGGACTGGGGGAGGGATAGCATTAGGAGAAATACCTAATGTAAATGACAGGTTAATGGGTGCAGCAAACCACCATGGCACATGTATACCTATGTAACAAATATGCATGTTCTTCACATGTACCCCAGAACTTAAAGTATTAAAAAAATTTTAAATTAAAAAAAAAATCCAAGGAAAACTAAGTTAATCTTTGAGAATTTGCATTTCTAACAAGTTCCCAGAGAAGCTGAGTGGCTGGCCCTAGGACCAGGCTCTGAATCACACTGCTTTGGACTCAAAGCAGAGGGGGAGCTTAGAGCAGAACACCAGGTTGGCACCCAAAAGAGCCACAGTAGGGAAGACAGGACATGCTGAAAGCAAGACAAGCCAACCAGAGACTCCCTGCTATCAACAGTGTGTTGTCATTGATGTATTTCCGAATCAAACTTTATCTACTCCATCAAATTCTCACATACTCTAGATAATTGGTATCAGGCTCATTTGCTTGATAAACCACATGATTCAGAACCAGTTTGGTATTAAAAACAAAACAAAGAAATGGCACAGTGCGGGCATCTGGCCACAAGTGACTTTTATGTTACCTAAAACGTCTGAAGTTAGGATCCATTTGCAATGAGAGGTAACAATTTTTCCAAATATGATTTCCATCATTTATGTTCGTTATCCTCTGTGCCGGACTTCTAAATAACTATGAACTAAAAAATGAGTGTATTTTAAACCAATAAATTTATGTGAATTTATCAGGCAGCAACAGAAATCCAGCAAAGAGAACAACTAAAGTACGCATTGCTGAAACTAAGGCTAACTTTTATGAAGAAGATATTTTTAGATGACTTCACATAGTTTGCAAATTTCAAAAGACATGAACTGTCCTTTGGAGATACAATCTTTCTACTTCATTTTTAATTGTCAAAATATAGAAAATTACATTTCGATTCTGAGCATTTTAATAAGAAACTGCTAAAATGTGTCAGGGTGACACAGCCATACTCACCTATTGGAAGAGGCCTATTTGAAACAGTTTCCCAAAGGAAGATGACAGGTGCTGAGAGGCAAGTGAGGTCTAAGGCCTCCGTGAGGTTCTCAAAGTCAGGTTTTGCCAATAGATGAAAATGGAGATGGGGTTTCTTTTTCCTCACACTAAATATGGAACAGATAATCCATGCCTAAATGGCTCCACAAAAGGGAAACTTGGTGAAAGGAGCTGAAGGTGGTGAAGGGAAGAAGGAAACCAGGGAGAGATAGGGAATAGAACAGAGATTGCTACTGAGAGGCACAGGAGGGGCAGAAGGAGCACGTCCACAGTCCACGCTGCCTCCCCGACTTCTGTGCAGATTTAGGCTCACTGCCTGTGGACTAAACCCAGGTTTTGTTCTTTGATTTTTCTTCATATGACCTGGTGGCCCATTAAACATATGTTGAGTTGGGTATGAGGACTAAGGGGGAAGAGAAAGCAGGAGAAAAAGAGAATGAACAGGAAAGAGAGAGAGAGAGTCTAATCTGGAATTAAGAGTTTGCGAGGTAGTGTTGGCAGCCACCATCATGGCTGCTAATTTTTTGCTATTGAAAAAAAAAAAACACAATCTTCCAATTCACCTGATACCTGAAGTCCAAGAATTTATCACGACGTGGGACTGGGCCATTTGGGATTTAAGCACCCAGCATTTTTTAGTGACTGAAGTAATGAAAATTCTAATCAAGCCCACAACAAAAAGTTTGCAGAAGAAATGAATGCCTTGAAGGACATTGCGGTCAGCTGCTGATGCCCAGACGTCTGATTGCTGAAGGTGTCATCTAAGATTGAAGAAACATAGATTTTTCTTCCCCCTGATTCCTTGAAACTCCCCTTCCCTTACTCTCCAGCTGCATTAAAACTCCCTGCTGCTGCTTTTTGTCAAAGTGGATTTGGGAGCTCTTGCCTTCTTACCTCCTCGCTTTGGCTAGATGGAATAAGCCTTTCTCTGTCTCCAAGCACCTGTGCGTGTGCGTCTGGCCTCAGTTGCATATCAGGTACATAGGACTGAGTCTGGACTTCCAGAGCTGACTTACAGCCTAGGACTTCATACAGTAGGAAGGGAGAGGATAACACACTTGCCAACAAGCCCATTCTCTAAGATTATTTTTACCTGCTTTGAAGCCTGCTTGGCTCTGGGCTGCCTAAGGAATAAGATACCACCCTTAGTGAAGGAATGAGACAGTTTAGAAACAGCTGAGAAAAGCAGAGGTGAAGGAATAATTAGGACTAAATCTAAGCCTAATTCACAAAGTCTTCTTGGCCCCAATTGTAACACCTTCCTCCAAATAATCAAATGGAGCAGGGTGATGCTTGTTTTAGGCATCAGGTGAGCTTCCAGGGACACGTGAGGACAGCCTCGCACACATTGCTTTCAAAAGCTCTGTATAAGCAAGCCCTGCCCCCAAAGAGCACTTCCTTCTCTGTCCTGATGTGAATGCTGACTGAGATAAACTCCAGCAAGGTGAGAGGACTGTTCCTTACAGTAAACGTAATCTCAAAGGTAGAGTACCTCATTAACCCGGCTGCTTAAGGAGAGTAAACTACACAGCACTTAAGGAAAGGGATACATAGTCAAGAAATTAAATAACAAGAATTAATAGCACCTGTAACCTAAAGTGGCTACAAGGGATACATAAAATAAACCCTTGAATAGGAAATATTTTAGAGGAATTCTGAGGAAGCTCCACTTTTCAAAGAGCAAATTTAACTGCTTAAGAGCATATTAAAAGAAAAGATGTAAAATTAAAGCAAATTAGTTTCCTATGAAAACAGAGCCAAATCTTACCAAATTTGAAATTATTAGAATTATGTAATTTAATCATTTCGACTTCTTCCCGTGTAACTGTTTAGCTAAACTCCAAAAGTCCTAACTGTTGAGATGTCGGTCTTCTGCAGACAAACCATGTGAAAACGGTTTCATTTACTCCCAAGTTACAATCTTCAGGCAAAATGATCCACGATTAGCCCCTGAGTCATTGTTACAGGCAGTTTTGGGGAATGAAATGAAATTTTCATCAACATTTTACATGATTCATTCTCCTTAACTTTGAAGAGGGGTCCATGTTTTCGAGTAACGTTGACAAAGACAGTTAACAGACACATATATTTTTTTCCTGAAAAATCAATGAAATTGTGGTAAGCAGGTTCAAGTTCGAATCCTGAATTAACATCTCAATTTCCCGCTCTAAGGTTGTCACGTCAGTGTAAGGGGTGGATGAAGAGAACTGGTTTTCAGAGGATGGCGGCGGTGCTGGTTTCCAGGAGGTCTGTGGGGGTGGGGGGCTGAGAGTGGAGAAGGAATCAGAGGAGAGAGAGGTCCCTGCTCTGCCCTGTCTGCTGATGGACCCTGTAGTGGAGGCCACCAGGCCCGTTTTCGGGTCCCTAGGTTTTTCTAGACACCATGCCCTCTTCCTTGCCGTTGCCCACTTTCTCACTGGCCGTCTGAATTTGTCCATAGATAATACGCAACTTTTACCCAACAATTACCCTCTGGGCAGGCGGCAGAACACCAAAGCCTGTCTGAGCCTCCCATGGGAACCACAGCACAAAGCTGGGACCTTTTCTAAGGTCTTTAGCATCTGTCCCTGGATAAGCGAGCGAGCCCACAGCTCCAGGTGCCCGGTGCAGCTCACTGACCTGAATGAATGTTTTATTTAAACTGTCCCCAACCTCCTTGTCGGAGGAAATTGTGCCTAAGGAAGCATGGTTTGATACTCTTTCTTATGAACTCATGAAAGGAACACATGATGATATATGGGGCTCCACTCAAAAATTGATGAGAAAAAGTCCAGATGTCAGGCTTCACTTCATGGAACCTGTGAAGAGGTGAGAATTACAACATTGAAAACATTTTCACCCCAGCAATATGGGCTTTTTGGTTCCTATAACTGCTTCTTAACACTTTCACAGTTACCTATGCTAATAAGATTTTTAAAATATTGACTGTATTTCAGTAGATCTTAAAGTATTTTGTGAAACTCAGACTCCTGATGGTTCCTGCAGAGGACCTGTCTGCCAACACAGGTGAGCTTTCCTGTGGATCCCTAAGTACACTTAGAGGAGACTTTGCAAAGCCCTTAAAAAGCGGTTGCATACATCCTTATGGATTTATCTTTGTTTCAAAATGTTTATCCTGTTGTATGTCCTGTGCTTTGTTTTATAAGCATTGATAACGTTTATTAAAGGTTTTCTGAATATTCCAAAAAGCAAACAACACACGTTTTCTTATGACTTTCAAATCATCAAACCTCCCCTTTCTCAAGACCCACAGAATTACAAAACTAACCTGCAGCCTGAGGTCCGGACCAGCGGCCGTGTCAGCCCGACTGAGGCTGGCAGGATGCTGGGGGCCTCACTGTCCACTCTGAGTGTGCCCTGAAGTCATCATGCCTGAATATGGGACCCAGCAGAACCCAGAGACAGCACTGTGTCCCCACAGGGCCACCAAACTGCTTCTTCCCTCTTATCCTGGAGTCACTTTCCAATTCACCCAAATGATCAACTGAGCTTACATGAAGTTTCCTGGTGGGCACATGACACACCCGAGGGCATCCCTAGCAGGCCGCCACTCACTCATTGTCCTGACCAGCCCTTCACAGCCCTGCCCCTAGGCTGGAGATCCAGATTCCCAAACTGCCCTGGGGTTGAACCCCAACCCAGAGCGAACCCTGAAGTCCAGCTTTTCCGGCAGGGGGCTGCTGCTGCACCTCTCTGAGCACCGCACGGTGGGGACCCTGTAGCTGGCCAGTGCCTCCTCGGCCTTTCCGTACTCAGGCGCGCCTGGCCCAGCACCGCCTCCCTGGCTGCAGAACCCCCTCCACCACGAGCTCATGCTCCTCAGATCTGGCATCCTGAGTGAAGCCCAGCCCAGTCAGGACACTGGACTTGGTCCCTGAAAGCCGAGCGAGGGCAGCTGCACCCTTACACGGGAGGGCAGCCCGGGTCTCGGAGGGACAGCAACTTCCCGTGGCAGGCAGAAAATGGAGAGGAGCCTCACAGGCAGCCCCCTCTCCTGATGAACCCTTCCCCTGAATTCTGCTGAAGTCCAGGTCTCACACAGGGCACTGCCTTTGTATTTTGCATCTTTTTCTCTTTACTTCTAGAAATCCCAAATCTAGGAGCACACTCTTGCATGTGGCCTAATGTCATCTTGTCCCTATGTCCACTTCTCTCAGGTATGCCTCCTCCTTAGTTTCACTGCCATCGGCGCGTCTCCCTCTAGACCGTTTTCCTCTATGTGGCAGAGGCCACTCACTTCTAAATCAAACCTTGCTCCCCTTTGCTGAAAAACTGCAGCAGCTGATCCATGAAAATCCAAACTCCACAGGTGGCCCACAACCACCTTTACCCCACAATTTGCTTCCAGTCTTCCTCGGAGCCTAACCCCTGCCTCACCACCCGCGTGATTAGATTTCTCTGCAGGAGCGGAGATCCACTGTAACAGCGGCTCCAGTAAGAAAGCTGATTTCTGTCTTCTAAGAGAGTCTGCAGTGCAGCAGTCCTGAGCTGGAGGTGGGACTCTGCTGCATTCAGGGACTGGAGATGGGGCTCCTTACTTACTGCTCTGCCTCCCTAGAAGATGCCATCCTCCTGGGCCTTCAGATGGATGCCAGCGTCAGATTTTATTGCAATCCACAAGCTCCTACCCTGGCCAAGAAATAAAGCAATGCAAAAAGGAATACACAGGGATGGTTTGAACAACTCAGGCGATGATGCCAGGCAGCCATGTTCCAGAAGGACCTGGGGAGCCCCCGGGAGGGCTCGGTGGTCAGCGGGAAACACAGGGTGGAGGGCTGTCCTTCAGAGCCCAGTTGCCAGGTGCATCTGCTTCACAGGGTTGGAGCCCGAATCTCTCTGTGCAAGGAGAGCATGTGGTTGGCTGATTTGGGTATCACCCTTGGCAAGAAAGGATATCTCACTTTGATGGCTCTTCACCAAGAGTGTGCATGATTGGGGCCCTGAAATTCTCCAAAGCAAAATTGAGGTGCTACTGGCTTGCAGAATGAGGGTGTATGCTCCCCAGGGGGAATGTCTACTGCTCATTAGAGATGGACAGTTCTGCAGACAAGTGGGCAGGACATTATCCCTGCAGCAGGAGTGGGGAAAGGAATAGGCAGAGAGTGGGTAGGGAGGGAGTGGGGAGCAGAGGAGCTCACTGAAGTGAGAGTAGATGGCTCATGGGCACAGAGCATTAACTCAGCGAGAATCCAAAAATTAACCTGAAGGCCACACCAGGCGGTTTTGGTGTCTTGCGTATAGTGGGAGGCCACTAAGGGTAGATGGTGAGAAGACATGTAAGCTCATTTTGATAGATGTTTGTAGGGTAGAAGAAAGACTGGTTACAGCGAGGTCAGTTAGGAGGCGATTGCGATATTCAAAGAAGACCTAAAAATACTTAAGCCAAGGTAGAGAGAATCGGAATGATAATGCTGAAAATAGATTTAATTTTGGAAAAGGAATTTAAAACTGTATGTTTTCCAGTGAAATCATTTCTCTGTTGCCCAAACTCTGTGCTGCCACCTGTGGCCACACAGGCTGTGAAAAGCACATGGGAATGAATGGTTCCCCTGAAGTTGTGGAGCTTCTGCTTGAGTACCTTGAGTGCAGCCCTGCCTGGAGCTTCTGACATATGCAGGTGAATAAATATCCAGTGCTTTCTCACAGAGCTCTCCAGTGACAGAATAAATCACACGTCCCAGCAAAGCAAGGGAAGAAAGCCAAAAATACCGAAGGCAGGCAAGGCGGGACCAGCAAACAAAGGACAAATGAAACCGTAAGAAGGATTTTATATTTCGAAGGTGATGGATCTCGAACTGCAGACAGAAGAGATGGATAGTTAGAAGCAGAGCAGCTGCAGAAAGGAAATCAGCAATGCATGTTTAATTTAACAGTTCCCGAAATCCAGTTACCATTTTTATTCAAGCATAGTGGTGTGCCCTGCTATTCTCAAGAAATTATTTCCCTTTATAAAGTCCTGTGATTCAACTGGATCACTGTAGGGACGGCTACCCACTGGCCGTTCCCATGCCTTTCTCCAGTGCCTGCCTTCAGCTACAGAAGCCAGAGGACCAGGCATCCTCTTCCCAAACATTCTGCAGCTAGGAGGTGCCCTGTGGTCCCATCACATGGAGAGAGAGGGGCAGGGTACCAGGCTTGTGGGAAAGACGTTTCCTTCTCTGTAGAAAAGAGGAGCTCTCTTCCGTCCCTTATATCCCTGCTTCCTGCCTTGGCATGTTGAGATGTGAGAAGCCACTTTGTACCCATGAGAGAGAAGTAGGAGAGCTGTAGAGATGCTGACCCATGTCCTGTCATTATGGGGGTTAGAAACCTCTTTCCCTCCCTTCCAGTAGACACTATATGCTCTTACGATTTAAGCCACTGCTCGCTGGGCTTTCTGTTGCACACAGATGAAGGTACCTGAGTAGATGCAGTCCCAAGTGAAGGGTATAAACACATTGCTTATATAACAAGTACCTGAATGGACAAGATTCTATAACAAGGCCTATTATCTAAGATTACCTGTAATCAAAGCTAGATAATTTATTCACTTTATATTTTATAGAAAAAATATTATTGAATAAACCCTACTATATCATCAGCTATCTGATGATAAAAGGTACTCAAGCAGTAAAGGAATATTACTAACCATTTCTTCTGGATGTTACTCCCTGGAAAAAAACGGTAACATTTATAGACTGGATGAATAATTACAGTATTAAATAATTATTTTCAAAATCTCAATTGAAATTATTTTCTTTTCTTAATTTTCAATAATTATACATTTCAATTTTTATAAGACAAACGCAACTTTTTGAAGATGTAAGTTGTGTTTGTCTTATAAAAATTGAAATGTTGTATAACTATTGGTTGTTATTTATTAGTTGATGTTTTTTCTATTTTCTAATACATGAGAAGCATTTTGCTTCAGGAATTGGTGTCTTTATCTGAGGTTTCTTTTTTCTTTTCTTTATTCCTGAAATGAAATTACTGGGAGCCGGCATATCAAAGATGTTCTGACCTTAAAAAATTAGATGAACTAATTATAATGAGGTTTTTAAAAGATCAGGCATTTAATTTCCACAAATCTCTGTTGCCATATTCTTATAAGTTGTTTCATGCCCCATCACTGACAGGCAGTCTGTGAGAAGGGATTTCGTCAAGGCACTGGGATGGATACACCTCGTACGATGTGGTTCCACAGATTGAGTACAAGTTGACTTCAAGTTTCATTGACCCATCATCTTATAGGTCAGTTTCACGAATTGTCTTATAGATCAATTCATAAAATAAATGGAGGTTTAAAAGTTTCTTTTAGGTCTTGGCATAAGTATATTATAAATCAAAAATAAATCTGTCAGTCTTTGGAAAATGTGGTTAAATCTACAAATGTAATACACTGAAGATTATGAAGGTAAATGTGCTGGTTTGTTGAATTTGCTATTACATGTTTGGCTCCCAGAAAATTGTTCCTTAAAAGACAAACAAAAAGAAACTTTAAGTCACAATTCTACTTCTTTATTTCTCTCTTTGCAGGCCAGATTTTTAAGAACAACAACACTTTGCACGGGCATCTCCAGCAGGACGTGGCAGAAGAGTGCTGAAGTCGATGGTAGAACTGAGCTCATTGCCTGATCATAATTAATCTGTATGTAATCACAACATCCGTGTTGACACAATTAACATTAATTTAAAAATATTGAACATGGATGTGTCAACCTACATAACAAACAAAGAGAGGCTCTCTAAAAGTAAAAGATATTTACTGAGACACAGGGCATTGCAATGGGCATACATGTGCCTTAGTAAACTATGTACATTCAGGGATGTAAAGGAAGACTATGCTTTTTAAAGAAAAAATGAGTGGTACATAATTATTTTGAAATTATTATTCTTAGCTACAATGATCAATGACAAAGATGATGCCACTGCAAGGTTGGACAGGCAGTTTTTGGGGTGATGTCATCGCAGAAGTATTATTTGGCGTAAGGTCCTGACGGCCTTTGTGCAAGGGTGTGAGTTTTGCAATCTTTGGTGATAGTTTTCGTTGTCAGGCATACAAACATGAGAACTCTCTTTTCATAGCTTTCCTCAGCTCCATGTGTCATGGTTTTTTTTTCTTTGTGTATTTTTAACATCAATGACTCCATTTTGATTCTGACAACTTCCAAAGAGACAGTTGAGATTTTTCTAAAAGGCCTAGCTATTTGCAAATGACCAAACATCAGAGTCTTCAAAAAATTTGGAAAACTCAGAATTCCTTAAATTGCAGGTCTCTTATTTAAGATTACCTATTATCAAAGCTAATTTATTTGCTTTCTGTTTTACAGAAAGAGATATTCTTGAATAAATCCAGTTATATCAGATACCGAAGGTTAATTTTCCTGAATTTCAGTGCTGTTTATATTATACGATGGCTAACCTGGACTGCAGGTGAAAATTGCCAAGACTTAAAAAGCACACCCGGCCCAGTGCAAAAAGGCTCTCTGCTGATTGCTGTGCTCAGCCATGTACAAGAGCATCCCTGGCTGGGCTAGCACTTGTGCCTCAATGCAGTGCCCTCCGTGAGTATTAATAAAGTGAGCTCAGTTGTTGCCAGAAAAACATAATTTGGGCTCAGGAGAGCTTCTCTGTTTCATATCATGTAAGCCTGCTTTGTTGGATCCATTATTGAGCCAGGAGACACAGAATGGTGCCTATGAAAAGAAAGGAGCACTCAGAGAAAACGACAGCCCACTTAAGACTCTGGCATGAATTGCTGCTTTAAGGAAGGAGAAAACATCTTTTTTGGAATCTGAAGAGCAAATTGCTCACCTCTGCTTACATTAAACAAACAAACAAACAACTAATGCTCATGCCTCTGCAGTATTTGTAATATTCTCTTTTATATCCAAGGTCCTGTGTGCCTTGACTCTGTACTATAGACAGGTGCTGTCAGGCCATCGTCCAGGCAAACATAGAAAGGAATAGTGATCAACAGTCAAGGGTACTAATCGACACAGGGCAAGAGCACCAGCGATCTTCATTCTCCATTCTTCTGCTTCTATTTCACAAAGTGTGAAATGTACACCCTTTATGTAGCCTGCACTGTGGAAAGGCCAGCAGTGTTAGCCGCTCAGGTGGAAGGACACAGAGAATGCCCCTCTTCAGCCTTCTTCTTTCCCTATCTGTGGGACGGTGAAAAGTTCCTGACTTGCTAAGCCTCCCTTTCCTTGTCTGAAAAATATGGCTACATGTCTCTGTGAGGGCCAACTACCAATAACAAACAAACAAAAATCCAAATGTAGTGCCTGGCACATAGTGGAAATAAAAGATGTTATATTATTACTCTTTGGTAGTATTATACCTATACTTCATGTTCAATTGCAAAAGGGATCACAGTTAAGCTAGTAACCGCTACTCCCTAGGGAACTGTAGTAAACTGATCCTTGATCATCTTCAGGATAAAAGACTCAGCATTGCCTCTGTATCTTTTCATGGTCTGCTACCATGTACTTGCAATACCCACTGAGGGATATTCTTAGGTCCAACTAAATTGAGATGTGTGGAACCACCACAAGAGCCACACTTGGCACCCAGTGTGCTTACACAGGGCAGAGGCCACAGCATGCGGTGTGAAGACACAGTCCTCCAAGGACTTTCTACATGTGTTGTGCACCTTTTGTTGTGACTGTCCTGTCAAGCGTGCATTGGTTATCCATGGATGGCCATGTGGCTTCAATGCACCCTGCGATTGTGCTCTAGGATAAACAATGGGATTCCTTTCAACCTTTCTTTTTCAAAGCCAGTGTGATTCTCAGGCTTTTAGTAGAGGACACTTTGGACTCTGCAAGAGAAAAGTCTTCCTGCAATTCCAGTGTGGAGCGAGGTGAAGGTGTAGAAGTGAGGACCTCAGGAGGGTCTGCCACAGTCATGTGTTCAGATGTGGTCCTTCTGCATCCTGCAGACGTGGCCTGGTAATAACCTTTCCACAACCATCTTGACTAAGAAACCAGAATCCCCCATCACCTGCTCCTTTCAAAGGCCTCCTGACTGTGCTGATGCCAGGACTCCCTCTGCAAGTCCCTGTGTGGCCACCTGCACCTGAATGTCACCCTCTGTCTCTCCTGGAAAGCCCTCCTCCCACCACCACCTTGTGAAATCCATGTACTTGGAAGGCTCTCTGTCTCCACCAGTACCCAGGATCCCACTGCCTGCCTGTACAGGTTGCTGTTCATTGACGCCCCCTCCTGCATGCCAGAGTGGATTCTGATATTTTCCCAGCAACTCTAGACCAGCTCCAGCCTGGCAACATCGAATACCTCTCCACTATCTGTTGGTTAAACCATACCTTCCTCAGTGAGACCTAACTCCTTCTGAGTTTGTTCGTCCTTGGGTGCTCTCCCTCAGCCAACTCTTTAGGGCACCATATATAGTTTCCTTATGTTGTCTAGTTAGTCTTTAATCAAATTTAATAATTCTTTTTATTAAACATCTCCTTTTTAACTGGTGGTATGATTTCTATCTCTTGATTGGACCCAGAGTACTAATCTAGCCAACAGTATTGATAGGGAGAGACAGTGTCTAGATCTGAAGCAGAGGAGTGAGTTGTTTTTCTGCCAATGTAAGAAGATAATGTCTCCCTCCAGGGTAAAAGTTGGGCAGATCTGCTTGCTTCCCCTTATAAAAAAGAATGTGAGTTTCCCGAGCTCTGGGTTTATCAGCTGCAAGACAAACTCTCCACCTCTGCATGCACAGCATCCTCCCAGGCCCGCCTGCGATGACCCTTGGGGGTTGGAGGATTCAGAACCTGTGCAATTATGCAGGTTGTGCTTCCTGCTGTGCCTTGATTAAAATGAATCGCTTTGTCTCTAACCCAGAAATCTCATGTCCTCTGCTAGCATCTATACAACTTTGAAAGGCTAACCTGTTAGTTTGCAAGTGGAGGAAATTTTCAGAGACTTCATAATTCTTGACAGCAAACAAGATGGAATCAGGGGACCTATGGGATCCCTTGCACCAGTCTGTGCATCCGTTCAGCAGTCAGGTGGGCATTCTTTTAGCTGTTTCCTACCCCTGCCTCATGCAAAAGCTCAGGTGCAGAGAGATGAGATTCATCTATGAGTGGAGGTTCCTCCCTGATCTAAAAGCCTCATGTTCCACAGTAGCCAATATGTCTTATAACAATTCCATAGTTACAGCTTCCAAGGTTTCTGCAAGAACATGCCAGCTCCATGACACCACACTCTGGGAAGCTCACAGCTCTAGCTTCTTTCCAGGCATTTATATAGTTCTCTTAGGCTGCAGAAATTTGCCAGTCAGGGGTCTTTTTCCCCATAATCAATATTGTCTTTGGATGTCATTGACATCCTTCCTTTATCTAATTTCGAGGGAAATAGAGGTAGAAGTTAATTAAAGATGAAATCCTCAAGCCGAAGGAGAAAGGATTGCGTTCAGCCCATACTCAAATTGCCTGTTCTACATTTTCTTTCATAAGTTGTGCACATAAAACTCTGTTTTCTCTATTTTGTCAATGTTTTTGTCAACTTAATATACCAACTTTTCTCAAACCTCTTATTTTAATGCATGAAGTTTTCTCTCCCTGAAATGCCCTTCTAACAGACTCTTTGTTTGCCTACCATAACTACCAAGTATCTTCAAGCATCATCTCTGGAAGATGACCAACTAGATGCAGCCAAGAAGAGCTTCTTTCACCCAGAGAGACTAAACCATCAAGTGGACAGGTACACTCTGAACAGATCCTAAGAAAGAAGGCATTGAGAGTGGACAGAGGGAGGATGCAGACCCTGAGGCTGAAAAAGGAGAAAGTGGGAAACTGGGCACAAGGTTGCTGAGCACCAGGACTCACTCCTGGCCAAGGCTCACCATAGTCCTGTAGGTGGCATTAGCCATTGTTAGCAGCTAGACCTGGAAAGAGCAAGGCTACCCTTCCCACAGAAAGGGGCAAAACTGATCTGAATGCCCCTTGTATGCCAGCCTCTCCCAAGGGCCCTAGCTGGCTGCAACCCTTTGCACACAGCCTCGGCTGCTCTGCTGAAACAGCTGACAGAAGCAACTGTGCCATAGCTCATTCGCTGGCAGTCCCTGCCTTCCCCTCAGAGTGCACTTTGCAGGCAGACCCCTGCTGGTGTGCACCCACCCGTAGCTTTCCCCTGCAGGAGCCCTTGCAGCCCTCCTATAATGTTCCACCCCCATGCACTTGCCCACAGCCCACCCACCACCCTGTTGGTGCACACAAGCCTGTTACCCCCATGCCTCTCTGCCAGTGTGCACTCACCCATGGCTGCCCTCCTACCCTACTGTTGTGCACTTACCTATAGCCCTCCCCCTACCACAGTGCACTCTCCCACGGCCTCCCACCACCTTTCCACTACAGTGTTTTTGCTGGCAGACCCCACTGGAATGTTATTGCCAGCAAACTGGGAACACAGTCTGGGAACTGTGTTTCCAGTCTGGGAACAGCAGACTAGGAACACTTCCAGGACAGTGGGTGCTTGACCTTGAAGGGCCAGAGAACAAAGCCACAGGCCTAGTCCCAAACCCCTCAGGGTTGGAGCATGCAGCCCAGGAGTGCTGACCTGAACCTTATTCCCTAGAAAACATTCAGGAATGAAACAAATCAACTAACTGCAGCTTATACCACAGCCAAGCCCTAGAGGGCAACAATGTAAAAGCAAAAAGCCCCGTTTAAAGGATAGCAACTCAAGGCTAAAAGAACATCAGCCCATATGGATGAGAAGAGAAACAAGATAAAACAAAACAAAACAAACAAACAACACAGTAAAGAATTCTGGTAACTCTAAAAAAAACAGTGACTTTTTACCTGCAAAAAACACTAGCTTTCCGGCAATGGCTCTTAACCAGATTGAAGTGGCTGAAAATGCAGACATGGAATCCAGATTCTGGATGGCAAGAAAGATCTGTGAGATACAGGAAAAGGTTGAAACTCAATCCAAGGAAAACAGTAAAAGCATGCAAGAGCTGAAAAACAACATAGCCGTTTTAAGAAAGAACCCAACTAAACTTCTGAATATGAAAAACCCACTACAGGAATTTCACAATGCAAATGGAAGCATTCATAGAATAAACCAATCTGAGGAAAGAATCTCAGAACATGAAGATCACTCCTTCAAATCAACACGGGCATACAAAAAATTTTTTAAAAAGAATTTTTAAAAATGAACAAAACTTCTGAGAAATAGGGGATTATGTAAAGGGACCTAACTTATGAATCATTGGCATTCCTGAAGGAGATAGAGATCAAGAAACTTGGAAATGTATTTAAAGATATTGGCCATGAAAATGTCCCCAACCTTGCTAGACATGTTGGCATGCAAACCCAGGAAATTCAGAGAACCCCCGGAGAAATGCTATACATGATGACCACCCTCAAGACACAGTCATCAGATTTTCCAAAGTCAATGCAAAAGAAAAAAAATAATTATAAAGGCACCTAGAGGAAAGGGGCAGGTCACACAAAGAAGGAATGCTATCAGGCTAACAGTGTATTTTCAGCAGAACCCTTATAAGCCAGATGAGATTAGGGGCCTAAGATTCAGCATCCTTAAAGAAAAGAAACTCCAACCAAGAATTTTAAAACAAGTCAAACTGAGGTTTAAAAAAAATTTTTTTTTGAGATAACCAACTGTTACAAAAATTTTTACCACCATACAAGAGGTTCTTAAGGGAGTATTAAATATGGAAATGAAAGATGGATACTGGCCACCACAAAAACACACTTTAGTACTTAGTTCACCGACACTATAAAGCAACTATATAATCAAGTCTATATAACAAACAGTTAACAACACAATGACTAGATCAAATCCTTACATTTCAATATTGACCTTAAATGTAAATCAACTAAATGAATAGTTTAAAAGGCATAGAGTGGCAAGTTGGATAGAAAAGAAAGACCCAGCTGTATGCTGCCTTCAAGAGACCCATGTCATCTGCAGTGACACCCATATGCTCTAAGTAAAGGAATAGAGAAAGATCAATCAACCAAAAGAGAACCAAAAAGAGCAGGAGTTGTTATTATTTCAGGAAAAAAAAAAAGACTTTAAACAATAATCAAAAAGGACAAAAAAGGGTATTACTTAATGATAAAGGGTTTATTTCAACAAGGAGACCTACCTATTCTAAATGTATATGCATTCAACATTGGAGCATCCAGATTCATAGAACAAGTTCTTAAAGACTTCTGAAGAGTCTTAGATAACCACTAAATAATAGTGGGAGATTTCAATACCCACTGACAATGTTAGACAGATTGTTGAGGTAGAAAACTAACAAAGATATTTGGACCTAAACTTGACACTTGACCAAATGGACCTAACAGAAAGCTATCTAATACTCCACCCAACAACAACAGTGTATACAGTTTTCTCATCAGCATATGACACATACTCTAAGACTGACCACATGTACATTCATAAAGCAATTCTCAACAAATTCAATGCAATCATACCAACCACAGTCTCAGATTATGGCACAATAAAATAGAAATGAATACCAAACAGCTCTCTCAAAACCACATGAGTATATAGGAATTAAGCAACCTGATCTTGAATGACTTTGGGGCAAGAATGAAATAAAAACATACTCTTTTAAAAATCTTAGAAACTAATGAAAACAAAGATACCACATACCAGAATCACTGTGACACAGCAAAGACAAAGTTGAGGAAAGTTTATACTGCTAAATGTCTACATCAAGAAGTTAGATCCTAAATTAGTGATCTAACATTATACCTAGAGGAACTAGAAAAACAAGAGCAAGCCAATCCCAAAAATAACAGAAGGAATAAACAAAATCAGAGCTGAATATAACAAAATTGAGATGTGGAAATCCATACAAAAGATCAATGAAACCAAAAGTTTGTTCTTCATAAGAAAAACAAGGTCAATAGACTGCTGGCTAATTAAAAAAAAAAAAAAATCCAGGCTGGGCGCAGTGGCTCACAACTGTAATCCCAGCAGTTTGGGAGGTCAAGGTGGGCAGATCACAAGGTCAGGAGATGGAGACCATCTTGGCTAACATGGTGAAACACTGTCTCTACTAAAAATCCAAAAATTAGCTGGGTGTGGTGGCACATACCTGTAGCCCCAGCTACTTGGGAGGCTGAGGCAGGAGAATTGCTTGAACCCAGGAGGCGGAGGTTGCTGTGAGTCGAGATTGCGCCACTGCACTCCAGCCTGGCGCCTGGTGATGGAGCGAGACTCTGTCTCCAAAAATAAAAAAATAAAAAAATAAAAAAATCCAAATAAACACAATGAGAAATAACAAAGAGGACATTACCACTGACTCCACAGAAATACAAAAAAAAAAAAAAAAAAACCCTCAGAGACTATTATGAATACCTCTGTGAACAGAAACTGGAACACCTAAAAGAAATGGATATACTACTGGAAACATACCACCACCCGATAATTAACCAGAAAGAAATTGAAATTTGGAACAGACAAATGAAGTGTTCCAAAAATGAATGAAAAAACTCTATTAGTTCGTTTTCAACCTTCTATAAAGCATTACCTGAGATTGAGCAAAGTATAAAGAAAAGAGGTTTAATTGACTAACAGTTTCACATGGCTGGGGAGGTCTCAGGAAACTTACAATCATGGCAGAAGGTGAAGGGGAAAAAAGGCGTATCTTGCATGGCAGCAGGAGAGAGAGCAAAGGGGGAAAATCTCACACACATATAAACCATCAGCTCTTTTGAGAACTCATTATTATGAGAAAAGCAAGAGGGAAGTCTGCCCCCATGATTCAGTCGCCTTCCACCAGGCCCCTCCCCCAACCTGTGGTGTGGGGATTACAATCTGAGATGAGATTTGCATGGCACACAGAACCAAACCATATTATTCTACTTCTGGCTCCTCCAAAATCACATGTTCTTCTCACATTTTAAAACCAATCACGCCTTCCCAACAGTCCTCCACAGTCTTAACTCATTCCAGCATTAACTCAAAAGTCCAAGTCTAAAGTCTTATCAGAGACAAGGCAAGTCCCTTCTCCCAATGAGCCTGTAAAATAAAAGACAAGTCATTTACTTCCAGGATACAGAGGGAGTGCAGGCATTGGGTAAATATTCCCATTTCAAATGGAAGTAATTGGCCAAAACAAGGGGGTTACAGGCCCCATGCAATTCTGAAACCCAGCAGGGCAGTCATTACCTTAAAGCTCCAAAATAATCTTTGTTGATTCCGTGTCTCACCTCCATAGTATGCTGATGCAAGGGATGGGCTCCCAAGGCCTTGGACAGCTACACCCCTGTGGCTTTTCAGGGTACAGCCCCCATGGTTGCTTTTACAGGCTGGCATTGAGTGCCTGTGGCTTTGCCAGGTGCACAGTGCAAGCTGTCATTGGATCTACTATTCTGGGTTCTGGAGGATGGTAGCCCTCTCCTCATAGCTCCTGTGTCAGTGTCTCAATGGGGACTCTATGTGGGGATTTCAACCTCACATTTCCCCTCTGCACTGCCTTAGTAGAGATTCTCCATGAAGCCTCCATCTCTCCAACATATTTCTGCTTGGACATCCAGGTGTTTCCATACATCCTGTGAAATTTAGGTGGAGGTTCACAAACTTCAAGTCTTGCCTTCTGTGCTCTGGCAGGCCCAACACCACATGGAAGCCATCAAGGCTGTGGCTTGCACCCCCTGAAGTCACGGCCTAAACTGTACCTCGGCCCCTTTTTGCCATGGCTGGAGCTGCAGTGGCTGGGGCACAGGGTGCCATTTTCCAAGGCTTCAAGGAAAAACAGTGTCCTGGGCCTGGCCCATGAAACCATTTTTCTTCCCAGGCCTCCAGGCCTGTGATAAGAGGGACTGCAGTGAAAATCTCTGAAATGTTCCAGGGACATTTTCCCCATTGTCTTGGCTATTGATATTCAACTTCTCCTTACTTATGCAAATTTCTGCTGCCAGAGGCTTGAATTTCTCCCCAGAAAATGGGTTTTTATTTTCTACCATACGATCAGGCCAGATGTTCCAAACTTAATGCTCTCCTTCCATTTTACACATAAGTTCCAATTTCAGGTCATCTCTTTATGAATGCATATGAGTACACACTTTTATTTAGAAACAACCAGATCACTTCATGAGTGCTCTGCTGCTTAGAAATTTCTTCAGCCAGACACCCTAAGTCATCTTTCTATAGTTCAAAGTTCCACAGAGTTCTAGGGCTGAACCACAATGCCAGGAGTCTCTTTGTTAAAACATAGCAAGAATGGCCATTAATCCAGTTCCCAATAAGTTCCTTATCTCCATCTGAAACCTACCTCAGCCGGGACTTCATTGTCAATATCACTATCAGCATTGTGGCCAAAACCATTTTAAAAATCTCTAGGATGTTTCAAAATTTCCCACATCTTACTGTCTTTTTCTGAGCTCTCCCAACTGCTCCAACCTCTGCCTGTTACCCAGTTCAAAAGTTGCTTCCACATTTTCAGGTATCTTTATAGCAGTGCCCCACTCCCAATACCAATTATCTGCATTAGTCTGTTTTCTCACTGCTATAAAGAACTACCTGAGACTGGGTAATTTATAAAGAAAAGAGGTTTAGTTGACTCACAGTTGTACATGGCCTCAAGAAGCTTACAATCATGGCAGAAAGCAAGGGAAAAGGCAGGCACATTTTATAATGGTGGCAGGAGAGAGAGAAAGAAAGAGCGAAGAGAGAAACTACCACATACTTTTAAATCATTAGCTCTCATGTGGACTCACTCTATCATGAGAACCACAAGGGAGAAATCATCCCCATGATTGAATTATTTCCCACCAGGCCCCTTCCCCAACACTTGGTGATTACAATTTGAGATGAGATTTGGGTGGGGACACAGGGCCAGACTGTATCGCCTGCTAACCAGAGAAAGCCCTGGACCCACGTGGATTCACAGCTGAATTCTACCAGCCATACAAACAATAGCTGGTTCCAATCCTACTGAAATGACTGCAAAAAATTAAGGTGGAGAGACTTCTCCCTAACTCATTCTATGAGTACAGCATCATTATTATATGAAAACCTAACTGTGACACAACAAAAGAGAGCTGCAGGCCAAAATTCTTGATGAACATAGATGCAAAAATCCTCAAGAAAATACTAGCAAACTGAATCTAGCAGCACATCAGAAAGCTAATCCACCAGATCAAGTGGGATTAATCCCTAGGATGCAAGTTTGGTTCAACATATGCAAAGCAATTAATGTAATTTACCAGATAAACAGAACTAAAAACAAAGAACATATGATCATCTCAATAGATGCAAAAAAGTCTTTCAACAAAAATCAACATCCCTTCCTGTTAAAAAATCCTCCACAAACTAAGCATTTGAAAAACATATCTTCTCAAAATATATACATGCCCTCAATATATCTCAAAATAGATACATGCCCTCTATGGAAAACACACAGCCAACATCATGCTGAGTAGGCACAAACTGGAAACATTCCCCTTGAAAACTGGAAATGAGCAAGGATGGCCTTTCTCGCCACTCCTACCCAACATAGTACTGGAAGTCCTAGTCAGAGCAATTGGGCCAAAGAGGGAAATAAAAGGCATCCAAATATAAAGACAGGAAGTAAAACCATCCCGTTTGCAGATAACTTAATTCTATACCTAGAAAACCCCAGAGTCTCTAGACAAATCCTCCTTGATCTGATAAACAACTTCAACAGAGTTTCAGTATAAAAAATCAATGTAAAAAATCAGTAGCATTTCTATACAACAACAACATCCATGATGAATGCCAAATCAAGACTGCAGTCACATTCACAATAGCCATGAAAAGAATAAAACACCTAGAAATACAGCTAACCAAAAAGGTGAAAGACCTGCTCAAAGAAATCAGAGATTATAAAAACAAATGGAAAAATGTTCATATTCATGGATAGGAAGAATGAATATTGTTAAAATGGTCATTCTAGCCAGAGCAATTTACAGAGCCCATGCTATTCTTATCAAACTACCAATGACATTTTTCACAGAATTAGAAAAAAAATCATTCTAAATTTTTTTTGAAACCAAAAAAATAGCCCAAATAACCAGGGCAATCTGAAGCAAAAAGAACAAATCTGGAGGCATCACATTACCTGACTTAAAAGTATATTACCAGGCTACAGTAACCAAAACAACATGATACTGGTATAAAAGCAGACACATAGACCAATGGAACAAAATAGAAAGCCCAGAAATAATGCTGCACATGCACGCCCATCTGATCTTCCACAAAGTTGACAGAAACAAGCAACGAGAAAAGGACTCCCTATTAAATAAACGGTGCTGTATTTACTGGCTAGCCATATGCAGCAGACTAAAACTGGACCCTTTCCTTATATCATATACAGAAATCAACTCAAGACAGATTAAAGGCTTAAATGTAAAACCTACAACTATAAAAACGCTGGAAGGTAACCTAGGAAACACTATTCTGGACAAAGGACCCAGCAAAGATTTCACAACAAAGATGCAAAAAGCAATTTCAACAAAAACAAAAGTTAACAAATGGGACCTAATTAAAACAACTACTGCACAGCAAAGGAAGCTGTTAATGGAATAAACAGGTAATCTACAAAATGGGAGAAAATATTTGCAAACTGTGTATTTGATAAAGATCTAATATCCAGCATCTATAAGGAAATTAAACAAATTAACAAGCAAAAACCAAACCTGTAAAAAAGTGGGCAAAGACATGAATAGACACTTTACAAAAGAATGCTTACATGGTGCCAACAAATATATGACAAAATGTTCAACATCAGATTATAAGAGAAATGCAAATCAAAACCCTAATTAGATGCAACCTCACTCCAGTCAGAATGGCTATTAATAAAAAGTCAAAATAACAGATGTTGTCAGGGTTACAGAGAAAAGAGAATTTTTATATATTGCTGATGGGAGTGTAAATTAGTTAAGCCACAGTGGGAAAAAGTCTGGAGTTCTCTCAAAGAACTTAAAGCAGAGTTACTATTCAATCCATCATCCTGTTAATGAGTGTATACCCAAAGGAAAACAAATCATTCCACCAAAAAGACATATGCATGTGTATGTGCATCACAACACTATTCACGGTAGCAAAGACATAGAATCAACTTTGATGCTCTATCAATGCTGGATTAGACAGAGAATATAGTACATGTATACTATGGTATACTATGCAGCCATTAAAAAAAAAAAAAAGCCAAATCATGTCCTTTGCTGCAACATGGATGCAGCTGGAGGACATTATCCTAAGCAAGTTAGCGCAGGAACAGAAAACAAAATACCACATGTTCTTACTTATAAGTGGGAGCTAAACATTGAGTGCATGTGGATACAAAGATGGAAGCAATAGACACTGTGCCTTTAATAAGGGTGCTAATTATTAGGAGCCCACTTGAGGGAGGTGGGAGGGAGAATGGTAATGGTTTAAAAAGTGCCTATCAGGTACTATGCTCACTACCTGGCTGATGAAATCATTTATACACCAAACACCAGTGATGTGCAACTTACCCATGTAACAAACTTGCACATGTACCCCTTGAACCTAAAATAAAGTTGAAAAAATATCATCTCTGTTTAGGTAATCAAAATTAATCAAAATCTGAATGAACAAAAATATCCTTTTACTGACTGATGCACACCAGGAAACACAATCTCCAAAGAAACTACCTTGAAGTAGTTAAGCAGGAGAAGAATTGTATAAGGTTTTAGGAAATAAAATATTCTGAAATGTGATCTGCCAGCAAAACAATTTACCTGCTGGCATGACCAAGAACAAAAGGGCAAGAGGTGACTTAACGTGTTCTTGAGAATATTGCATTTAGTTCTGTAAATTAGCTTTAACTGGGGTCAACTGTAAGTTTTCAGAAAGGAAAGAGTGGGGCACTTAAAAATGTAGAGAACATAAAAATTCAGATTCATTCCATAAAATATAACTTTTCAGCCTCACCCCCTAAAATGTTCTGTCCAGGTTTTCACAATGTCAAAGGTAGTGATGTTGCCAAGCGTCAATGCATTATGATTGTGTCTTAAGAGAGATCCTCCCATTTGTTGAGAATTTTGGTTTTAAGTCATGATCTTTATATTTGTTATGTGAGAAGCTACAGAGAAGGATTTAAGACTCTGGGTGGTATACAGTGTGTGACAGAAATTTTTAACAGACAAGAGGAGCATTAATAACCCCATGAAATACCCATGACACAGAGCCAACTCCTACAGGGATTAGCCAGGAGAAGAAACCCCAACCCTGGCTCTCTGTAGAGTCCTTGATTATAGATATGAAGTTGTGTTACAAATTCATTATTTTTATTAATTTTTCATTATCTGAACCTCTTTATTGATTTTAAATGTTCCTGAGAACTACCTGGTGACATGGGTAGAGCATTCTTCTTTGGCACAAGCCCCTTGTAGAAACAAAGATGACGTCTAGTCCTGCTCAGATTTGGACCACAGACTTTCAGTTTTTAGTTTTTCTTTAGGCAGCAGATCAATTCTTTTAGTCTTATCTCATTAAAACAGTTGATCTACTGCCTAAAGAAGAAATAAAAACTGAAAGTCTGTGGTTGATCTCTTGTAGACTTTTAAAAAACGACAGAACACAAAAAGAAGACATATATGATGCCAACAAACATTTGAAAAAATGCTCATCATCACTGGTCATTAGAGATATGCAAATTGAAACAGATAACATTTCATGCCAGTTAAAATGGCAGACAACACCTCACGCCAGTTAGAATGGTGATCATCAAAAAAACTGGAGACAACAGATGCTGGAGAGGATGTGGAGAAATAGGAATGCTTTGGCACTGTTGGTGGGAGTGTAAATTAGTGCAACCATTGTGGAAGACAATGTGGCGATTCCTCAAGAACCTAGAAATAGAAATTCCATTTGACCCAGCAATCCCATTACTGGGTATATTTCCAAGGGATTATAAATCTTTATATTATAAGGACACGTGCACACATATGTTCATTGCAGCACTGTTTACAATAGCAAAGACTTGGAACCAACCCAAATGCTCACTGATGATAGACTGGACAAGGAAAATGTGGCACATATACACCAGGGAATACTACGCAGCCATAAAAAACGATGAGTTCATGTCCTTTGTAGGGACATGGATGAATCTGGAAACCATCATTCTCAGCAAACTGACACAAGAACAGAAAATCAAACACTGCATGTTCTCACTCACAGGTGGGTGTTGAACAATGAGAACACATGGACACAGGGAGGGGAGCATCCCACACTGGGGTCTGTTGGGGGGGAATAGGGGAGGGACAGTGGGGATAGGGAGGTTGGGGAGGGATAACATGGGGTGAAATGCTAGATATAGGTGATGGGGTGATGGAGGCAGCAAACCACATTGCCATGTATGTACCTATGCAAGAACCTGGCATGCTCTGCACATGTACCCGCACATGTACCCCAGAACCTAAAGTGCAATAAAATAAAATATATATATATACACATATATATATATATAAAACCATAGAGCACCAATTTCTAATGAGGTTTTATGTTTCCTTTATGGCTATAAGGCAAAAAACCCCATGGGCAATATAGTATTTTCCAATAATTTTTGGTGATGATTGGATTGTCTAGTTTTTCACCTAATGCTCTACCATTTCCTTTAGAAGTTTAATAGTTTTTATTAAATAAATATTTACCTAACTTGCTACAATCTTGACTTCTGTATCAAAAAGAAAAGAAAACATTTGGAGATATTATAGGCCAAATGTCTCTGTGTCTCCCAGAATTCATACATTGAAATCCTAACCCTTAATTTGATGGTATTAGAGTTGGCTTTGTAAGGTAGTAAGGTAGTTAAGTTATAAGGGTGGGATGCTCATAAATGGGATTAGTGCCCGTATTAAAGGAACTCCAGAAACCTTGCTTGCACTGTTCACCATGTGAGGATGCAATGAGAAGATGTCATCTATGAATCAGGAAGCAGACCCTCACCAGACACTAAATCTGCTGGTTCTTTGATGTAGAACTTCTCAGCTTCCCTAACTCTAACAAATGAGTATCTGTTGTTTCAGCCACTCAGTCTGTGTTATTTTGTTATGGCAATCCTAGCAAACTAATATGTCTTCCTACCTTAAGCAACTACAATGCTAAATAAGACATATGAAATAACGATTTTCAACACTGTGCAATACACAGCACAGAACCATGATACATGAGAGGTGGAACACAATCTGGGTGAGCTCTACATTTGCAGCTGCTTAGTACCTCAAGGCATTTCCAGTCCATGGAGAAGCGGGGAGGAGCCCAAAGGGAAACCAGCTATCTCACTGAGATAAAGACACAGAGATAAGAGTTTGAAAGGCCAAGGCATCTATCTTGCAACTGCCAAAGAGAAGGAAGGTTCAAAATGAGAAAGCTCCAGAGAGCTCCGCAGAGGTCTCTTCAAATTTTTAGGTGACTACTGGTTGCACACACAAGATAGGAACCAACCAAGGGTGGGGAAGAAGCAGCTGGAAAGGCATAGGCAGAACAACTCCAGGAATTCACACAGGGGTGAAATAATTTTGTTCCCACTGGTCAGAGTGGAAAGACCTTATGAAATTTATGGCATAAGATGCAATACTTAGAATACTAGATGGGTGTTGCCTTAGAGGTAAGAATAAATTAGCCTGCTATAAATTCTGCTCTCAGACTGTCTTAAGAAAACTTAAAACCATGCTTCAAAAAGATGAAACTGATTCTAAGCTTCGAGTGTGTAACAGAAATTAAAAATTAAAAAAAAAAAATCAAAAACAGAAAGAGAAGTGTGACTAAACCCTTGAAATGCCCATAGCCCAGGAGTCAGCGGCCCCATAGATCAGCCAGGAGAAGAAGCCCCAGCAAATGATTTTGCCATTCAAATCTGGGATAAATAATTTTGTTCCAGAGCAAGCCCAATAATATTTAGTGGAACACAAAAACATCTAGCACCGAACAAGGGTAAAGCTCACAATGACATGCATCTGATAACATTTTCCTTGTATTCAAAGAAGAAAATGTAACCAATAACCAGAAAAATATCAATTAATAGGAAAAAAAAATAGAATCAATGGATAAGACAGAACCTACTATAAGAGCTATCAAATGTTCTTATATATTTAAGATAACAGAGGTTGGGCTTTGTGACTCATGCTTGTAATCCTAGCACTGTGGGAGGCTGAGGTGGGCAGATCACTTGAGATCAGGGGTTTGAGACCAGCCTAGGCAACATGGCAAAACCTCGTCTCTACAAAAAATACAAAAAGGTAGTCAGGCATAATGGCACGTACCTGTAGTTCCAGCTACTTGGGGGGCCAATGTGGAAGGATCGCTTGAACCCAGGAGGTTGAGGCTGCAGTGGGTTGAGATCATGCCATTGTACTCCAGCCTGGATGAGAGAATGAGACTGCTGTGTCAAAAAAAGAAAAGAAAACAGAGAAAAAAATTAGGACAAGAAGCAAAAAAAAAAAAATGGAAAATATATAAAAGTCTCACAAGAAACTTTTAGAGATAAAAAAATACAATATCTGAATTTTTAAAAAATGCTGGGTAGACTTAACACCAGATTAGATATTATAGAAAATCCAAACTATGAACTTAAAGACATTGCTGTGGAGACATTCACAAGGATGATTGTAGACAAAAAGGAGGTTAAGGAAAAAGAGAACAGAGTGCCAATGAGCTGCAAGATAACATCTAGCAGTCCATGCCAGAGAGAAGAGGGGAGAAAAGAAAAAAAAATGAAGAAATTAGTAGCTAAAACTTTCATAAATGTGGTAAAAACTATTAGTCCAAACATCTAAGCAGCTCAAGAAATGCAAAAAGGAAAAAAAAATGATGGAAAACCACACCAAGGCACATCATTACAACATTACTGAAAACCAAATATTAAAAAAAAAAAGAAGCAGCCAAAGAAAATACACAAATTCACACAAAAATAAAATCTACAGAAGACATTTTTGTCATAAAATATGCAAACTAGAAAACAGCGATCATTCATATATAAAGATCTGAAGAAAATATTGTCAATTTAGAATTATTTACAAATAATTTTAAAATTGAAGGCAAAAAACAACTTTTAGAAAAATACATCAAGATAATTTATCAGCAGAAGAATTTCACTGCAAGAAATATTAAATAAAGCTTTGTAATAAGAAGAAAATAGCATGAGATAGAAATTTGGATCTATGCAAAGGAACATAAAACACTGGAAATGGTAAATATAGGCCTAAGGGTGAAGGCCTTTCTTTCTCGTTTTTAAATAGTGCTTAAAGTATAATCTCTTCAGTATAATCTAAGTATCATTGAGTGTGGAAAACAAAAATGTTAACAATTTCAGTGAGAATTAGAGCAAATGCACAATAAAATATACGGAAAAATGGCATAAAGAATGCCAGGGGAGATATTTAAATATTTTGCTGTAAGAGTCCCTAAACTATAGGTGAAATAGTATATTGTTCTTTGAAGGTAGATTGTAATAAGTTAAAAATACATTATTATAAAGTCTGACACAATCATTAACAAAAAAAGCTCAAATATCAATAACAGTGATAAAGTGGAACTATATAATAATATAAGCATAGCAAAAAATCCAGTGTCAGGACAATAGGAAAAAAGAATACAAATTAGAACACAAGTATCAGCAAGATGGATTTAAAGCTAATTATATCAAGAATTACCATAAATGTTAGTGGTCTAACATTTTAATTAAAAGACAGATATTTTTATATTAAATGAAAACCTAGGCATGACTATAAGCTTTCTACAAGAGGCTCACTTTAAGTGTAAAAACAGAAATAGATTATAAATAAATAGATGACAAATTTATACCATGCAAACTCTAATCAAAAAGAAATGAATATATTAATATCAGATTGGCTATGTCAAAAGCAGGGTACCTTTTAGAATAATAATTCCATTATTGAGGATGAAAAGAGGCCTTATTTAAGCTAGAGTTGTCAATTCAATATGAGGATATAACAATTATGTGTATGTATCTCACAACAGATCTTTGAAGCACAGGAAGCAAAAACAAATAGGACTGAAAAGAGAAGTAAACAAATCCACAATTACAGTTGTAGAATCAACATTCTCAGTAATTGACAGAACAAGTAGACAGAAAATCAGTAAGAATATAAAGGACACGAACAGTATTATCAACAAACTTGATCTTAAAGATATATACAGAAAATTCTACTCCGCAGCAGTAATACGAATTCTTTCTACATGCCATGGAGCAAATTCTGGGCAACAAAGCAGATATAAATAATTTTAAGAAAGTAAAAATTACACCAAGTTGTGTCTCTGATCCAATTAATTACAAATAATGAATTACATTAATTTAAATTTTGGTTGTCTTTAATTAAACCATTAAATAATAATCAGTGACAAAAAGAAATCTGAAAAAACGAAATATTTGAAAATTAAATGGCATGCTAATCAAAAAAAGTCACAACATATTGAAATTTGTGTAAAATAGCTAAAGCAGTGTTTAGAGTGTGGAAAGGTTTGAATGTATGTGTACCCCAAAAATACTTATGTTGCAGTCTATTACCAAGGTGATGGTATTAGAAGGTGGAGCCTCTGGGAGGAGATTAGGCTATAAAAGCTCCACCCTGGTGAATGAGATACGTGTCTTTATAAGAGGCCTGGAGGATACCAGGTAGGTGCTTAGGCCCTTTCATCTGTTCTGTCATGTGAGAATGCAGCAACAAATTGCCATCTTGAAAGCAAAGAGCAGCCCTCACCAGATGCCCAGTTTGCTGGTGCCTTGATCTTGGACTTTCCAGCTTCCAGAAGTGTAGAAATACGTTTCTATGTATTGATAAATTACCCAGTCTCAGGTACTTTGATACAGCAGCACAAACAGAGTGAGATAACATGCTTATATTAGAAAAAAAGAAAAATCTCAAGTGGAGCCCTTCACTTTTCTTTCTCTTAAATCTTTCTACTTAAAAAAGATAGAAAGGGAAAATTAAATGAAAACAAAAGCAGGCAGAGAAAAGGAATATTGGAAAAATGAATCAATGGATACATTTTGAAAAGTATAAACTAGGATTACCTTTCCAGGAGAACTTGGTCTTTTAATCACAGTGACAAGTATCTGATTCAGTCAGACGTGAACAAGTTGAACTTCAAAACTTGTCCAAAAATAAGTGTTCAATTTGGAGGGGACATTAAATGAACAAACTGCTCATGAATTGTTCCCCAAGTGATCCATAATTAACCCAGAACTGTCAGAAGGGCCACAGTGAAGTAGTGGAGTTCACTTCAGTACGTTTAGTAGGTACATTTGGAAAAGAGGATTCTTTGACTTAAATCAAGGTTTTAATTTTTGATGAATTTAAATACTCATTTTACAGTGGTTAACAATCTGTCATCGATAAAAAGAGGGACTGTTTGATACGTGTGTTGCTTGATATCACGTGAACCTATAAAACAAAATTTAAAGCTCACGGCCATTTAGCTGAAACACTTACGACTTAGAGGACTATTGTGCTGTTTCCTTAAGTAAAATTTGGGAATTTCAGTTGTTGTCATCAGTAAATGTTTTATCCTAAAATTTGTTAAATACACATACACAGCACTTTTACAAAAGGAAGCCTCTGTTACATTTGAAAGTAACTCAGCTTTGCAATTTGAACTATTCTAGGCACATGAACAATGGGAACACATGGACACAGGGAGGGGAACATCATACACCAGGGCCTGTCGGGGGTTGGTGGGGCTAGGGGAGGGATAGCAGGCAGGGGAGGGAGGCTAGGGGAGGGATAGCATTAGGATAACTACCTAATGTAGATGACACAGTAATGGATGCCGCAAACCACCATGACACCTGCATACCTATGTAACAAATCTGTACATTCTGCACAGGTACCCCAGAACTTAAAGTATAATAAAAAATAGAAAATATATTTTTAAGTCAATGAAACTTATACCATAGACCTTGTCAATAAATAAATATTTTTGAAAATTCTCCAGTTCTCAACTTTCAATTGTAATTCTTAGAGACTGCTGGTGATCATTTATATGCCCTAGAGGCAGACTTATGATGGGTTAATTCCTATAATCCATCGTTCTTCTCTTCTCCCCATCTGTGTCATGCATGATTTCTCTACGTGATTGCAGAACTTCCTATGCTACATTTTAGAAATGTACAGTTTTGTGGCCATTTACCATACGGCATGATTATGTGTATTGAAATTTTCTTTCTCAAGACTCTCAGGGTTCTTTTTACAAAATTTGGCATTTTACCTCAACCATTTTTCTTCATGTTAGGAAGCTCCTCCCTGAGATATTTCAAAATATGGAAAGCAAATTTTGAACTTCCATTTTTATAGAGACATAATTTCATGTCTCACCTAGGATAATCATGGATAGTTTTCTTGCAGGGGAAGAGTTGGAAATATAAGTAAATGCATTTTTAAACAACTATACAATTAAGGAGTGTGTACTGTGACCTGTTTGATGAAAATCTACATCATCTGTTGCATTGGTGGAAATCTATGACGTAAACTTCTTTAGATCATCTCCACCAGCTACCACGTACAAACAATCATAAAGGAAGAACATTTCTTCAAAATTAGATACTAATTAGCATGTGACTAAGTTTCCTCAAAATATTAACCTTATAATAGAGGGGAAGAAGGGAGAAAGCGTGGGTGTCTCCTACCCTCTTCCCTAGCCTGAGCATCTGGGAACAGAGGTGATGCTGAGGAGGAGGCTGACAAGTGGGAGTGAGCAGGCATAGCAACGAGAGTGATTTTGGCTCAAAGTAGCTTAAATCGTAGCAGACTTCTGATGATATCAACCAGGCCTGAGGAAAGGAGGCTCCTGGCAGAAGGAGCCCGCTTTGCCTCTCTGCTCAGCTCCTGTTCCCATTCTTCTAAAGCCAGCATCCTGCCTTGGCTGGCAGTTAAGTGGGCAGCAGCTCCAACTTTACATTCCAACACGTCCCAGAGGAAGAAAGAGACCTTCTCTTACAAACAAGGACACATTTCATAGGAGCCCCTCATGTCTCACGGGCCAGAATTGACTTGCAGGTTGGACAGTAGCTGTACCAAATAAACATTCTTGGCAGAAAACTTGGCACATTTCAGTCACCTGGAATTTTAGCTTCACTCTGGAAGACAGTCGCTGTAGGCTCAGACTCAGGCCCCAGCGTTCATCTCAAGCACATGCCTCATTTTCTTTTCTTTTCATCCAGAGACTTCTTTGAAGCCTCACTCCCTCCCCTGTAAAAAAATGTCAGCCCTCAGCCAACAAGGATTCCATAGAAAATCGACACTTCCAGGAGGCACTGGCATCTATCTCAGCAGTCCCAGGAGAATCAAACTGCTACCCACATAATAAGCCTTGCTGTGGACTTTGCCGCCTTCTCTGCCTCACTCTCTTCATTCCTCCCACCTGCTGCAGCGCAGTCATTTCCCTAATAAACTATATGATCAAACCCCATGCCTCAGGCTCTCCTGAAGGGAGACTTAAGCTAAGAGGCAGGGTTGCTTCTCTCAATTCCTACCCCCACGATGCAGGATGTAGGTCAAAATGGAAGCTAGGACTCCATATGTTTTTGGGGCTTTAAAGAACTCATTAAGTTTATATGCAATCAGGTCAGGGCTGGAGTGGTACCCAGGGTAGTTTGCCCATCTTTGGGGTGCTGCTCACATCTATCTGACATTTTAACACCCCTTGGAATTATTCAGTTTACAATCTGCATGACTGTACACAGTGGTTTTCAAAGGATAAGGATTGGAGTGAGTCTTCTCTCCCAGGCACATCTGAATATTTGAGGCTGCCCCAAGAATCCTCTCATCTCACTGGATCTCACTACCCCACGAATCCTCTCGTTATACTCACTGTGAAGCCACTGATGGTCAACTGTCTTTCTCAATAAATGATTGACTTTTTTTTAGGTTTTGATTTGGATGACTCGCTTCATCACATTTGCTGTAATATATCCAGTTGGAGTAAAACAGATTTCTGGAAGCATGTTAGGGTTTATGTTAACAGTAGGAAAACTACCATCTTGTATCCTCAGTGACATTATTTGACACTAAACGATACGTAGTTCACTGTATCACTTTGGAATCTTCACAGAATCCCTCTGCCAGCAGGAGTTGGTTTAGAAGTCTTTCAGTTAGATCATTAGGAGTCGTATGGGGTCATTTGTTCTGGTCAAGAAGATGCATATTTATTCTATGTTCCATGTTGATATCTTTGAACATAGCTTTTGGCAAACTATGTTGCCTTTTATGTGAGATTGCAACAGAGGGTATTGTTTTTGAGATAACAACACTGTTTATGTGTGTAGAATACTTTGATGTGTCTGACCCAGCATTCACTTCTATGGTTTAGTATGTCTGCTAAACTTTTGAAAGAAACTTCAACTTTACAGCATGCAGAGAAAAAATTCAGTTACCCAGCATAAATGTCCGGGATTTTTCTTCCTTTCATGTATTGTATTTTTCAACAATTAATTTGCAACATTTGTGTAATAGTATAACAATTTATGTTCTATATGAGATTATCTTCAATTTGTTTCCTAGTTATTGACAATTCCTTAGTGTTCCTGTCATTGTTAGTTGAGCAGACTTGATCATATTATATGAAAATCTAAGGGTTTAGGTGAGTCAGGTGTTTCAATAAACACTGAAGTACTGAGAGCAGGAAGGGAAACTCACATCAATGTGCTCTGAATGTGAGAATTTCTGCCAGAACCCTACGCATGTCACTGACTTTGAGACTTATTCTGGCGTTGGTAGGGAAGGACCATCACCCCTTTCGCAGATGAGGAGACTGAGATCAGAAACAGCACCTGGCTTGTCATACAATTTGGTATTGGCAAACAAAATATCAAATACATGACTCCAAAATAATAAATGACTTATACTTTTGGATAATTTCTAGATAAAAGGTCCCTTTCAAAGCAAACATGTTTTGTGGCTGAAGATTTGTAAACTGCAGCTAAAATATGTGTATCTATCATGTTACCAAATATATATAAATTTTCTTTTTAAATAATAATCTTAGGCATTTAATTGAGATGATACATATTTCTAAGCAATCCAAAGAACTTCAGTGCATTATTCAACCTGTTCACATTCTCAATGGGCCTAAGCCCACAAGACGGGAGCTGAAATAAATAAGAAAAGCTATGTGAGAAAGTCCATTTCTCTTCTTGCTTCTCCTATAAGGAGATAGACTGACTATGCAGCAATAACACTGCTGTAAAGTAAATGTTCATGAAGGTAGTTGGGGAAAAGCACCCTAAAACCGCAACTAGAGCAGTCTCATTAGAGAAAATATAAAGTTTTCCTGAATGAAAAAACTGTTCTTGTATTTATTTCATAAGCTTTAAGTCAATTAATACGAACATGAATTAAACAACAAATATATTACCGTTTTGAAGGAGAGCTTAATCGGTTTCATTTAAAATCAAAATAAAACATATGCATGTCTGCATTTGAGATATGTTATACTCTTTCTTAATATAACTTTTGTTATATTAAATTTTTATGGATGCAATTAATAATGGCAGGAAGCAATGAAAATGGATGATGCAGCACACTTTCAGCTTTCCTGGCACCGAAAAGCTCTTCGAAACTAAAGGGCAAGAAGATCTGTTCTGTTCATGTCATTCCTGTAGTTTTCCAGCAGACGAGGTAATTGTTCATGAGGCCGTGGACTCCATTTGTCAGACACCAAGCCACAGTATAGAAAGTGACATGCTTTGGCAAAGAATAAATCTACCACATTTGAATATTTTTTGCACCAGAACATGTAGAGGTTCATGGTAATTACCATAAATTACCTTCATATTTATTTTTTTTAAGTTTTAAACTTGAGCATGTGAAAAGTCAATAAATATATTACATATATATGCATGTGTATGTACATTTATGTACATACATGTATGTGTGCGTGTGTGTATATACATATATATATATATAGAGAGAGAGACTGAGATAGTTCTTGGTCTACGGTTCGTTCAGGCAGACCAGGAAAGAATGATCTCCATAGTCAGTAATAGAGCATATAAGAGCTACCACAATATCCTCACCAGTGTGAAGAGAAAGAAATGTAACTGCAATTCCTAATAACAGACATCTCCTTGGGTCTGGGGTAGTATTGGACAAAGCACCTCAAAACTCTCTTTGTTTCTCTGAATTTCCCAAGGCTATCTGGGGTGTGTGGTTTTTCATCCCACAAAAGCAGGCTTTGCAGCAGCACAAAACCATCACTTGGCCTCACAAACCAAAGGATGGAAGTGCTGCGAAGACCAACTGGAAAGATCAGCTAGGAAGAGGCCGAGCCAGACCTTCTTGTGCTGAGCTTCTCCACCAAACGTTTGCCAATGTCTCTCTGCATGTGCTCTGTGGAGCCGGCTCCAGGAGAAGGCCAGTTAAGGAAATGCTTGGCCACATCAGTGCTCAGTCATTCTTACAGAAGAAGCAGGAAGAGCAACAGCGGGCCTTTTGAAAAGAGCTTGCTCAAGTGGAACTTTATGTGACAGTTTAAGGTGTTAAAAGAAATACGACCTGCAAAGGCAAGAGCAAAACACAGCCATGATTTGGGATTTACCCCATCTGAATTGGTACCAACTCTCTCTTACTTCATAGAACTACCTGGTCCACACAGCGTGTCAGGATCCTCCCACATTCTGTACCTTTGTGTGGAGTCAGTGTGGAGAGCTCCTTCCATTTTCCAAAACCAAATATAGTGACCAGAATTAAGCAACCTAAAGTTTTTGCCAGAGATTCGATGTTAGAACTGCGGAATTTCTGTGCTAGGTCATCCATAGGCTAACACTTAATTCAGAAAGCCAATAGGTTCCCCTGACTTCCAATATTTCCTCCAGAAATTCTCATTAAAAGGAAGAATTCACGTGACTCACAGCATCTAGTTTATTCATCTAGTGTATTCAGGGCATCTGGTGTTTGCAGAGCATTGTGTATGCAGGACAGTAATGTTTGTAGAGAACTTGGTGTTTGCAGTTTACTTTGTGTATGCAGAGCATCTAGTACCTGCATTTGTATTTGCAAACCATTTGGTGTTTGCAGAATATTTAAGATAGCATGTTAAGTGTTCTTATCATAAAATATAATGATAAGAGATAAAGAGGGCAGGTGAAAACTTTTGGAGTGATGCTGTTTATGGTATTGATTCTGGTGATGATTTCATAGGTGTATATTCATATCCAAACCCTTCAAGTTTTATATATTAGGTATGTACAACTTTTTATACATCAATCATATGTCAATAAATATTTTTTAAACAAAGAACTTTTAATATCTACAAAATAACTTTTAGTGTTAGTGTGTGCTGATTCCAGACTCCTAGCACTGGAATGTGGGCTGAAAGTAAGGAGCAGGCTCCTCACCATGTCCATCTTTCCACTCTCCAGCCCTGCAGCAAACACGTGGGCATGCTCTGCGTAAAGGGGTTTTTTGTTTTAGGAGCAATCACACCATACAGGAAGCAGATGTGGCACTGGCAGTGCTGTGTGTGCACAGATAATGGGATGCACTAGAGACAATTAAGAAAACACTAAACTGGCAATGCAGGATGAATCTTTGCTGAAGGAGGAACAGATAGAACCCTTCACATAGGCACACAAACATTGGGAATACACAGAAAAAAAAAATTATATGGGCTAGGCATGGTGGCTAACGGTTGTAATTCCAACACTTTGGGAGACTGAAGCGGGCAGATTACCTGAGGTCAGGAGTTTGAGATCAGCCTGGCCAACATGACAAAACGCTCTCTCTACAAAAAATACAAAAATTAGCCAGGCATGGTGGTGCACACCTGTAATTCCAGCTACTTGGGAGGCTGAGGCACAGGAATTGCTTGAATCTGGAAGGCAGAGATTGCAGTGAGCTGAGATCATGCCACTGCACTCCAGCCTGGGTGATAGAGTGAGACTCTGTCTCAAAAAACAACAAAACAAAACCAACAAAGAAATTATATGAAGTATGGATCTTCTATACATACACAATAAAAAGTAAGGTGGGGCCGGGTGTGATGGCTCACACTTGTAATCCTAGAACTTTGGGAGGCCGAGGCAGGAGGATCTCTTGAGGTCAGGAGTTTGAGACCAGCCTGGCCAACATAGTGAAACCCTGTCTGTACCAAAAATACAAAAAAATAGCCAGGTGTGGTGGTGCATGTCTGTAATCCCAGCTACTCAGGAGGCTGAGGCAGAAGAATCACTTGAACCTGGGACAGGGAGGTTGCAGTGAGCCAAGATTGTCACTGAATTCCAGCCTAGGAGACAGAGCAAAATTCTGTCTCAAAAAAAAAAAAAAGATTTAAAAGTAAATGAGATGAGAACTATTAAATCAGCAAATAAAGTATTCTCTCTCTCCCCCCACCATCCAGGTAGATAGATACATACATACATATATGACATAATTCTATTGTTTAAAGAAAAAATAAACCACAATATTTTTGACAAAAGACCCATCCTATGTGTGACAGATTAACTATCTCTTATCTGGAATGTTTAGGACCAAAAATATTTCAGATTTCAGATTTTTGGGGTTTTGGAATATTTGCATGTATATAACAATGAGATATCTTGGGGATAGGACTGAACTCTAAACAGTAAATTTATTTATGTTTCAAATATACCTTATACATATACACATAGTCTGAAGATAATTTTATGCAATCTTTTAAAATAATTTTGTGCACGAAACAAAAGTTTGTGAACATGAGATTAGGTGTGGCATTTTATGCTTTGTGATGTGATGCTGGTGCTTAAAAGTTTTCAATTTTGAATCATTTCAGATTTTGTATTTTTAGGGTAGGGATGCCTAACTTGTATTTAGGTTGTTATATATTTCTAAATGTATTTTTAAACTCCTCAGAATGCTGTCAGAAAACCTTTGAAAAAATTCTAACAGTTTTTCAATAAGGGATTAAATTTCTATCTTCGAGTAATCATCCTATTTAACAATTTTCAAACACACTTCTAAGTGTACTCCTGTATTTCTGGCTTTCAGACACATATCCAAAATCTGTTTATTTCTACAGCTAGTCTATTTTGTCTGCATCTATTAGTATTTCAAATGGAAAATGCATTTTTACTAAAATTCTAATGTGAAAAGTGAAATGCAATAAGATAAAGAGATTCTCCAGTTTAGTGCCTTTAGCATGTAGTAGAGATGTCTAAATACAGCAAAATTCCATGAGGTATATTTAGTGGTCTAAAGAGTGACTTAAATTCTATAGTTTAGGTACTAAGTACAGATTAGTAAACAGTAGAATAACTTTTTCTTCCTGTTTCTTCCCAGAGCATCCTTCTCTAGAAATAAGAAGCAAAGGTTCCTATCTTCTGGGCTAAGTCAGTGACCTTTAACGCCATCATTGTCAGTGAAGGCTTAACCCTGCTGGCACTATGCAGAGGAAATTGCAAATATCTCCTGATTGTTGGTGTTCAGAACCTGTGGTGTACACAAGATTATGCACACAAGCCCAGGGTGCACAGGGCAAAAATCTACATTAACCAACTTGTTCCCTGCGTCTTTTACGTGCCAAAGGACATATATTTCTAGAGTACAAAATAAGGACAAATAATAGCTAGTAACCAAGAAAAGTAACTTGGGAGTGTAGCTTCCTGACTGCAAATTATGGAAAGTAAAAATTCCTTTTACCTCAATTCAGAAAAAAACTCCCTGATAAAAGGTAGAGTGTTACATTGAAGGCATCAATAGGGTGAGGCATCTTGAGCACCTTGGAATGTTTTAGAGACGGATGGAAGGTAGAAATATTAATACTAACCATAGAGCAAAGCCATTGCTTAGGAGGAGGGAAGGAAATGATCAAGAAATTGGAATAATTGTTTTAATGCTATACTAAGGAAGAACTCCAACACTGTTTTTAAGAAATCAAGACGGTCAGAAAGCTCTGGGCATTGTCAGAGTTAAGCAGTGAGGACTTGTCTGCAGAGATTGGCATATCATCTTCTGTTGGCCAAGAAGCCTGTGAAATTCAGGGTCTGGCTATGATTCAGGGTGGAGTCTGAGCTAACAGACAGGTGACTCATCAGGTAAAAGAGCTCATGAAGCAAACATAAGCCAAATTTAATGTGGAGTTTTCATGCATAATCAGAGGAATGGTTGTAAATTCCAAATTCCAGATAGTAAGATTGCAATTTAAAGGGGTGTAGGCATAACTAAATGTCAGGAATGCATTGAAGGTGGAACCAGGGAGGACCACTGAATGCAGACCAAGGAAACAATGTTCAAAATGTAGGGTTTTTTCCCCCTTAACATTAAGAATGAGCGGCTCTGGTGATGAAACATTCCTGACCAGTTTTATATGTGCAAGTTGAGAAGACATTGAGACATGGTTACTAAGAGAGAGATACTAAATGATTTGATGAATATGGTGTTGTTTGTAAGAGAGAGAGGAAGGGCATACACACACACACACACACACACACATCCACACACATGGTTTTATAAAGACAAATATAAGATGTTACTTGTGTGAATATATTGAGTAAAACAAATCAATAAATAAAGCAGTGTCAAAGTTAAAGTTTCATTTTGAAGGAGGGATGCATTCTTAGTTTCAGAGAAAGATTCCTTGATAGATCATGTTTAAAGCTATTAACAATATGAAAATCAATCCATCAGGCATATTTTAGTATAATGAGAGTACATTTCCCTGAGCTTTTCAGTATAAGAATAACCTGTGTACATACTCCAGCTGTTCTTTCTTTTCCCTTTGAGTTAAATTTTTTTAAACCAAAGAGAAATGTTAGACTTTCTTCTCAATTACTGTATTCCTTCATTGTCCCAACAGGCACAGCTGAGCTGAAGGCCTTTTGACAGTCTTATCAGGTTGGTGCAAACATAGTTGCGATTCCTGACATTACCTTAAACAGCAAAAACAATAATTAAGTCTGCACAGATCTGAAAAAGCAGGTGTATTATAGGTGCACAAGAAAGTAACACTTTTCTGTATATCTTTGTTCCCTAAGGGAAAAGGAAATGTTCTTCTAATTAAGAGAGAGTAAATTCTAGATAAAAGTTTTAAAGCTGAGTTGTAAAAGAGCCAAAATAAAATTGAAGATAAAATTGATTAAAATAATTTTACTTTAGGAAATATATATAAATGTGCATAAATAAGTAAAGCATACTGACTACTCAGGAAATTCTAATACACGTGTTAGCATGTGGAGTGTTCCTGGGGGAAACTGGGCCTTGTTTTGAGAATACCTTTGAAAGAAGTAAGTCGGGAAAACTGTTTATCTTCGGAACTTGGAACATTTAACTCCAGATATACCTGTGTAATTTGTCTCACTGTGAGTAGAAAAAAGTAGAAAACAGTTGATGCACCAATGTTTAAAAGGTGAGGAATGCCTGGATTTTATGATACTAACTTTAGTTACAACTAGAGAAGGGGAGGGAGGGAAAAACATTTCTTTAAATTGCTCATAAAACTTTTGACTTTTAATAGAAATAGGGCAACTGACCTACCATTGTTCCCATAGGAAAAAAAAACAACAACATGGTACACAAGTACCTTCCTACTTCAGATTAAAAATCTTAATTTTGATGTACAATAGCTGATTGTCATTTTGCATTTGAAAACAATCATTGTTTCACCACGAATTATCCATTTTCTATAATCCTAGATTGCTAAAAGATATCCCTTTCATAATCTGTTATGAACTAGAGCCTCCATATAGTATCACATTGGATTTTACAGTTTTTATGCTATAAATGTGTATTCATCTCATTTATTAATTAGATTTTCATTTTTTTCTATTAATCAAATGAACACTACTTCTACAAATGCTTTAAATATATCAACTTCCATCCCAATTTTCCCTGAACAGCATTCTGCAGATTTGTGCTTGGATGCACAACTTACACTTATAAGCCGAGCAAAAGAGCTGGGTCCTCACTTTCATCCCTGAGCATTCAGCTTGGGAGGGGTGACAGCAGGTGTTAGTTGATAGCAAAGTGTCTTTATTCTTGAAGCAGCCCAACGGAGTGGAAGAACTCCTGAATCATCTGACATTTTAGGGGGTTTTAAAGCTTCCAACCAGTATTTTAAAGCTTCCGACCAATCTTAACATGTGCAAGGTTCTGAAATAGCATGGATTGAAAACAATTCAATCCATGAATGGCTTTCCACTTATCAAGATAGGTTAAACAGTGACAGAGCTGGCATAAGCCTGCTTCATGGGATTTTTTCACAAATAACAAAACCTGCTTTGTCAACATCATTGTTCAGTTATACTCTCCAGGGCAAAGGGAGTGACATCTTCATGGGTAACTGGAGCACATGAAGAAAGAAAGAGCTGATTCTCTTTGTTTTAACTTTAGGTTGTAGTATTACCCAGTAAAGCTTAATAAATTTGTTGATTTAATATTTTGAAATGTTAATCTCTTACTAACATTAGCTTCAGGATTTTTATAAAAAGCTCCCCTAGTAAAGTGCCCTTTGAAGTGATATTATTGTTACAGCCTTAATAAAATTTAATTAAAAGATCACTGTAAGCTATTTACGTTTCCATTAATCAAAACAAAACAAGTATATGCCAGTGTAGCAATATAAAAATCTTAAAAGCAATAAAAAATTTCCACTTTTGATTCTTACCCAGTAACTACTAACAAGAATATGCTGTAGATGTGCAGACAAAAATTAAAGATTACAACTATTTTGTGAGGCTAAAAGCAAATGTCTATTTCTACATAAAGCAACTAACAGTTAAACCCAAGACTGAGCTGAAATGCCAGCATGATGAGTTGAGAAACGTAGCAAACAACCTCATGATTATGTTTCTATGGCAGCTTTATTGAGGGTATTTTCAGTGAGAATGGTAGGTAGTAACAAAACATAATAAAACCCTGAAAATGTTCCCAAATGTGATCTAGCATCTTATTTCATGTTAGTTAGAAACGATTACCTCATCTGACAATATCACAAACCTGGGACCTTATTAGGTCCCCCACAGCCATGTGAGTTTTCAGACCTGCCCAGTTGAACTCTAAGGAGCAGGTCTGTTCTCCGGCCGACTCCCTTTCAGACTGTCCGGGGAAAACTGAAAGGATACCACAGAGAAGTTAACCTACATCCCAGACTCAAACTGCAGGGAAACCAACCACACTGGCATGTGCAGATGGGATACTGGGAGCAGAGTGGGTTTTATCCTGTTTTTTCCCCCACGTGCCTGGTGCACCCGGAGCAAATCCCACTGGTGGTACTGGAGAAAAACCAACTGCTTTGACAACAAGTTCTGGCTTATATAATTTAATTTTATGGTGGATTTTTTACTTGAAGTGAATCAAATAAATCCGTAGCTCTGATTTATTATCTGCAGATAATAAATATATTTTAAGAATATGATGAGAAATAAAAACATTTAGCTAAAGAATACTATACAGGCAAACTGTATTGAATTAAAATGTTTCAAACTTCCCAACTTATTTCAAATAATCTACTCTTATGCAAGCAGAGTAAGTAAAGAGTCACGAGTTTAATATAGAGTTAATTAGTCTTGGTGAAGTGCTCAATTGCACTTTCAGGGCATATAATAACCATATGCCCAAAGAACAACGACCGCCTTTGCAAATTAGGTGCTTTCCAATTATTTATTTCCAAAAACATTGAAGGAAAACATAATCCATGAGACCACATAGATTAGTAAAATGAAGTTTTGATGGTAAACCACCACATGACTTTTTGATATGTAACTTGGAAGAAATCCAAAGAATTGGTGACAATTATGTAACAAAAAGACTCATTTCCATCACAATATTTGTTTAATTAATTTGTTTATATTATTTATTAAATTTATTGCATTATTGATTTTGTATGGTAATATAAAGTTATATACATTTCTTAAAACTTACAACTCTAAACACAAAAAATAGGAGTATAATTGATGCAAAACTTGTCTATGTAACTGGCGTACATCCCCTGAAAGGTGCCCTGTTAAGGATAAAACTAAAGAGCCTGGGCTGCCACAAAAGGAGGAAAAAGATAAAGAATGAGGTCTGAGGCTTTTCCCAAAATAACGAAATACCTCAAACCACAAGTCCAGTCAGCAGAAACAAACACTAAACAAGCAAACATAAAACCACACATCTAGATACAACATATTCAAACTGCTGAACTGCTAGTGGGGAAGAGGAGATTGTATAGAGAAGAATGAAGATACAATTTACAGCAGGTTTCCATCAGAAATTACCCAAGCCAGATATAAAAAAGTGACATTGTTAAAGTGGCAAGAGGAAAACAAACAAACCGCAACAAAATAACTCTGTAAAGTGAGACGCTTATGCCCGGGAAAAACATCTATCAAAAATGAGGAAAAAAAAGTTTAGGCTTTTTCGGATAAGCTGTAACTGAGACAACTTATTTCAGCAGAGTTGTGCTATCAGAAATATTTTTTTTTAATTCTTCAGACAGAAAAAACACAATATCAAAGAAGAACTTAGGTTGACACAAAAAATTAAGGCATCTGGAAGTGATTAAAAATGACAGTAAACATAAAATGCATTTTAAAATAATAAATATCTCTAAAGGATAATGGACCAAATAAAAAACTGCAGCAACATATAATGTAGACTATGTTTATAGAACTGTAACGTTTACACAATATGCAAACATAAAATATGCTAAAGTAACACAAAATATAAAGTACATTACTGTAAGATTTTTACACTATCGGTGAATCAGATATTATTTGAAAATTGGCTCTAATTGCCTAAAGATTTATATAGTAAATCTTATGATAACCGATAGAAAAATTTTAAAAAATTAAAACATATAAATAAGGGGCCAATAGTGGAAAATATATAAATTTTTAAAAATTATTTTAAAAGCAGACAAAAAAGAAGGAAAAAGAACAATGAATAAATTAAACAAATACAAAACAACACACAATAGGGATAACTTTAACCAAATGATATAAATAACTACATTAAATATAAATAACATACACCATTGACAGACAGGGATTGTCATATTGGGTAAAAAGCAATATCCAGGAATATGCTATCTATGTGAGACCCACTTTCAACAAAAGATGTAGATCAGTTAAAATAATTTTTTTAAAAAACCTATCATACAAATACCAATCCAAGGGAAACAAGTGTGACCATATTTAATATCTTACAAACTGGACTTTAGACCAAGGACTAGTACCAGCATGACTAGAGTTCTACAAGGTAAAGGTAAATTTATCAAGAAGATATAAAAAATTTTAATGTACACACACTTAAAAAAACAAAAACTAACCAAACAAAAAGCTTCAAAATGCAAGAAGCAAAATATGATATCACCAAAAAGAAGAATGGATAAGTCTGCAATTGTGATTGTAACCACCAGTTCTTCTCCCATTAACTGATACAGCAAGTAAGCAGAAGAAGGAAGAGGAAGATGAAGAGGAGAAAGGAGGAAGCAGAGGAGGGGGAGAAAAAGTAGGAGACTTGGACAACAGTGTTAACTATCTTGACTTAATTGATATTTACAAAACACTACATCTCAGGACAGCAGAATACACATGCTTTTCAAATGCACATGGTACATTCACCAAGATAGGCAACATTCTGGATCATAATAATAAAATCTCAACACAATAAAATAATTGAAATGATACAAAAGTATGTTGTTTGGTCATAACTGAATCAAACTCTTAATAAATAAAAGAAAGATATCTGAAAAATCCCCAAATATTTTTAAATTTAAAGAACAGACTTTTAAATAATCCCTGTGCCAAAGAGGAAGTCTTAGGAGATGGTAGAGGTATATTTCATGGTAGATGTGGATCATTATAGGAATTAATGTAGATGAGAGATATTTCAAGAAAAAAAACACACCATTTCTTTTTATATGTATTAATGTTCATGATAAAACATTGACTTAGCTATAAAGATAATTTTTTAAGAAAGAAAAATAATTTTAGGCAATATGTAAAATAGAATTAAATTTTAATAAAATGATGAACAGATGAAATTTTTAAAAGTGATTTTTTTACTTAAATACACACTATCTAAGAGGGTTTATTTTAAGAAAAATAAAATTAATTTGATCACTATAAGTTGCCTTATTCTTTTCAATAGTCTAACATTCAGGTAAAATGAATAAATAAATTCAAAATCATTTTATCAGTATCTTACTAGAAATTTGGAAAGTTATAAAAACTGAAAAAGAGCAACAGATGAAAGTGAAGGACCAAAGACAGAACATGATAAGCATGGAAAGGCCGACTGTCCTGGCATCAGTAAGTCATTAATTATGTGCCATTTTTAATGTGCTGTTTATTTATGTGATCTACAAAAAAGGCTAAAACGGTGGTGTGTGTTTATTTTACTTTGCTTTTTAAAAAGCAAATGTGAACCTTCTGGCTTGATAATTTATCATAGTTGAGGACCTAATAGTCATCAAGAGGTGTTATTTGAAATACATGAAACTCCTTGTGACTTATGATGCTCTTGTTCCTAAACTATGAAGACTGTAAGTAAGAGTTTAATGTAGAGGATGCGAATCCCAGGCACCCCCACTTGCTATTAATGCAATGACTGAACCATCTGAGCCCCTTGATTGGCTCAGAGCATGGGTGGATATTCCCCATTTGATGTGGTTTCCCAATATTGTGGGAGAGGCCTAGTGGAAGCTGATTGGATCATGGGGGTTGACTTTCTCTTTGCTGTTCTCATGATGATGAGTGAGTTCTCATGAGATCTGGTTGTTTAAAAGTGTGTGGCACTTCTCCCTTCTCTCTTTCTCCTGCTCTGCCATGGTAAGACGGGCTTACTTTCTCTTCATCTTCTGACATGATTGTCAGTTTCCTGAAGCCTCCCAGCCATGCCTCCTGTATAGCCTGTGGAATGGTGAGTCAAGTAAACCTCTTTTCTTCATAAATTACCCAGTATCAGGTAGTTTTTTAGAGTAGCGTGAGAACGGACTAAGACACCATCCAATAAACTTCCTCTGTTCTCTCCATGTGCACTCCCAAGCCAATGACTGTTCAACTAAGAAAAGGCAAGAGGTGCTTCAGCATTGTCAGTTCCTCAGAAAGGAGCTAGGATGTGAAGCCAGAATCCAACAATGTATTCAGCATCCAAGGAAAATCCCTACTGCTGTTTTCCTTGAATGCAATGACAGAGACACCTCTAAGGAGGGCAATGTATTAGCCTGTTTTCACATGGCTGATAAAGGTATACCCTAGACTGGGCAAGTTACAAAAGAAAAGGATTAAAGGGACTTACAGTTCCACATGGCTGAGGAGACCGCACAATCATGGCAGAAGGTGAAAGACACATGGCAGCAGACAAGAGAAGAGAGCTTGTGCCCAAAAACTCCCCCTTATAATCACCATCTCGTGAGACTTACTCACTGTCATGAGAACAGCACAGGAAAGACCTGCTTCTAACATCCAGTTACCTCCCACCCAGTCCCTCCTACAACATGTGGGAATTCAAGACGAGATTTGGGTGGGGACATAGCAAAACCATATCAGGCAATATGAGAAAACTACACTTAATAATCCCAGCAACACGTGTAATGAGTCTCCAGAATAGAAACAAGTCCATTGAAAAATTGGTGGAGCCAGTGATCTTCCAGTTTGAAACATCATCCACATATATCAATATTTCCTTGTTCAAATGTCTTCTGGAGAAGAGATGGCCTCATAATGCAGAGAACATCATTAAATCCAGCACTTCTGCCACTCTCCTTTCTCCACTGGATGCTCCTCAGGGAGGGGTTGTTATATGGCTGTTAGATGTGTCAAGAGAATAAGAATGTCTTCTGTGTGTCTGAGTTGAGGCTGTACTGCAGGTGTACACATTGACATGAAGATGACTGATGGAGGCGCCTCCTCCCCGGTTCCATCAACCTCCCCATGGACTGCATGCAGGAGGCTGCAGTAGACATCTGTATGCACCTCTGATGTTAGAGAGCAGTGTGCCTCCTGGGACAGATGGCCCACAATGATGAGAACTCATGAATGAGTACCTGGGAAAATGATTAACCTCTTTACTAATCAGAGAAAGCAGATTACAATCACCCATGCATCAGTTAGTTTGACATGTTGTGGGAGATATCCTAACTCCCAATGCTAGGATGCAGTTATATTGGTGTTCTAGTGCACTTAACATGTTTGATGTTAAGAAATGTATAAAAATGTCAATGTGTACAGTCACTGACAGAACACGCACTTTGAATCGTTTTCTGTCATGACATACGCCATGAGCCAATTTTACTCTCTTCCTTCACCTGTGCATTAAATTTCAATTTTGTTAATTTTTTTGGTTTAGTTTTACTAAAATTCAATTTAAATTAGAATTTTGCAGTTTATTTAATTTGACAGAACATTAAAAACCCCATAAGCCCATAGTTCAAATAGCACCTTTTCATGTTTTATATTTTCCACAAATCTATTCAGTTTATTCTGCTGCCACATGTATTTACACAACACTAATTAGCTCACACATGATTGATAAATAGGGGGACGATGATGACAGGAAAAAGCTGTGTTGTCTCATGCAGTCTTGCGTAGGGCCTGGAATGGGGAAAGTGCAATCATAGCCTTTAGTAGGACAACACGGCTGTTTCTCAGGTAGAAAGCATATCAGATTTATTTGCAGAAAATTAAAAATGAGCAACTGTGCCCAAGGTTCCCTTTTCAGGGAGGTTGCCTCCAGCTTGAAATATTTGGACCAGAGCCAGTGCCCACCAGTGCCCACCATAATGGCCATCCTGCTGGTTCATGTCTCTGCTGCCAGCAGTGCTGTCTCAGAGCCTGCAGGTCAGCACTCTCACGCCACTGTTTCTGTGCATTTTAAATACATCCAAAGTAAACCCCCAGCTGCCCTGAACTGTCACATCATCTCCCCAGGTACTAATTATTGTTTATATTAGTAGCCTAGTTTTAGCGTTGCAGAGGATTTTAGTGGTCTCACTAATACACATCTTCAAACAAATGATCATTTGATTCTATGGAGTATTTTCTTAGGAAAAAAATCCCAAAGCAGGATTATATGTGAAAGAAATGAACTTTTTTTAATAACTGCAGCTATCTATGGCCATATATATTTACAAAAGTTCTGTTCCCATAGGCCTGTGCTATCTCTGACGTACTTATTTAGGTAAGAATCCAATTACAGGACCCACGGAAGAAAGCAAGTTAGCCAGTCCTTGCAGAAAAAAATCTTGGGCACAGGTCTCCTAAAAAAAAGTCTTATTAAACCATTAAATCAAGCAATCTAAACACAGTGAAAAATGTTTTTAAGTAAAATTTTGATGTCAAAAAATTCAAGGTTAAATTTTAAAAACAAAACGCCTATTTTAATTGTTACAGTTGTGATTACACATTTTGCTCTTGTAAACTGATCGAATACATGTGACTATCATTATCATTGAATCATGAGTTCTCTCTATGGTGGTTGCATCGAAAACAGGAAATACAACTGATTTGCTGGGAGTTGCAGACACGGCTGGAGAGTAATACTCATAAACGTTGAAATGCTTCCCATATGCTTCACAAAAGCCACATTTCAAATATTATTATTTATTTCTATATTGATACTATAATTACAATGGTGGTGGTGTCTATTAATTGTGTGTGTGTGTATATATATATATCTGTAACATATATTAATGTGTATATGTGTGTATATATACATATCTCTATTATGTGTTTATATATGTGTGTGTGCGTGTGTGTGCACGTATTTACATATCTCAATTGTACTTCTAATTCCAAAGATCTGAGCTATCTTATTTCCAGCTCCATGAAACATGCATTTTGGACTCTATTCCATCAGTTAGGAACTGCATTATTGAAATCATTTTACTAGAAATAAGACTGAAAATCCCCAAACAATAGGCCAACCAGATTTCTGAGGAACACATCCCAAGTTATTCACAAATTATTAAGTTCTCACATCCAACTGGATTTTCTTCAGTTTCCTTTTCTGTAAAACTGGGATGATAATACCAAACTCATAAGTATGTTTTTAGAATTTAAATTATATGTATTCAGTGAGAACAATCGTTTCTTTAAAATGAGATGCATATGACTTTTCTAATTTATGCCTCAACATAATAAAAATTGCTACATATTATAGATCTTTGGAGGTGTTTGGAAACAGCTTATATGGAAATTGTTAAATCTCTAAATGTTTAGGGCTCTTTATTTAACAAACCAATGTGAGATGTCACAATGTTTACTATTAAGTGGTTCAAAGCAGTCCAGCTATGCATCTGAATCAATCAATAGTCATTTTCTGACTACCTATATGTTCAAGGCATGGAGACACATGTTGAAGACTCACAGAAGAATATAAATGTCTGGCAGTGCAGTGAGGGAGGAAGAGCACATTAACAAATGCTGCCAGCAACACAACCTAGAAAGGGATGAATATAACCCAACAACACAACATAGTAAGTGATAAATCTTGCTGCAGGAGTTCAGGGGAGAGGGAGTAGAGAAAGCAGTTCCAGGAAAAGAAGAGGTTTCAGCTGGTTTTGAATAAAACCCAGTTCAGGTCTGCTGAGTGTGAAGAACATCTCTAGTTCCAGGGAACCACCAGGACTGCAGGAACCACAGGTCATACTGGAACAGCATAATGAGGTGAAGTGAGAAGAGCAGTTTAGGTGGTCTGTGGGTTCTTTGATGCGTCAAAGAGACATCATAATGTGAAAAAAAAAATGTTGAGGGTAGTCTTAAGAAGCAAAAAGAATTTACTGTAGTGTACATATTGTGTTGGATCTACCACAAGTAAATACAGTAAAACCTATAAGAACAATTCACGATGCCCATAAATATGTATAAATTACAATTATAATTCACTTATTTTAAATAAAAAATTTAACAAATGAATCTACGTGAACTACAAAGTACCTACTTGTGCTCGTTATGTATATCTTTCCAAAGATACTCAATGATTTATATTACATGCAATGATATGTAGATGACGTTCATAAATAGTATTTTAATTAGTGACTTGCCTTTACATACTAAAAACTATTTACTATTGACTTATCATTATTACACCTATTAAAATTCAATGATAATTTTTCACATTTTAATTTAATTTTAATAACAAATTTCATTCATTGATATAAACAGCCATTAACACTAAGCAAATTATTTTTAGTTAAAATATTAATAGGTGATGGTAGCACTGTGATTATCCTAAAGAATGTGTTTTAAAACTGAGTCTGATACAAAGTTTAAAGTGATATGTTTTGGAAAGAAAACAGTAGTAAGATAAAGGCAGCAAAAGAATGCAGAACTGTTGAAACAACCAATCCAAATGGGCTTTCTGGAATCTAGTCACCGCAGTCACTCAGTACCAGCTTTGGTTTCTGGCCTGACGTAGCCCACTTCATCTCTCAACACGCACAGAGCCCCGCGCTCTTTGTCTTGGCTTTCCTGTGGGCTTCATGCATCTCAGCCACAATCATGGCCACCTCATCCAGAAGCTTCCTCTAGAAGAAATACAAAAGCTTCCTGGAAAGGTCAACTCTGCCTGCAGGAGGAAGCTTTCCAAAGAAGAAAGCCTCAGCTATGTCAAGGGACAAACACCAGGATCCAGGGCACACAGTGGGTTTACGGGAGCCCTTTGCAAGTCAGAGACGTGAAAGTATTCACCAGGAGTGGTGACCAGAAAAAGCTGTGTCTGTGAGCCAGAGAAGGAAAGAAAAACATCACTGGTCATTTTATTCAGAGAAGAGCTCACACTTGTATCCTATAATGCAGGTGATTACAGGAACTTCTGAAGCTCAGCTTTCCACGGGTTTCTCTCCGTAGCAATCAAGGATAAAAATGAAGACACAGTCACCTTTTTGCCCCATTTTTGGTTTCTTTAAGGGAAACCTGCCAGTGAAAGAGGATTTTATTGGCAAAATTAGAAAAAATACAAGAGGGTCTGAAGCGTCAACAGCTACTTCTGAGAAACCACAAGGTGAGAGTATCAAGTCATGTATTTTGTAAATTCTTACATAAAGGTGTCTTACGTGCAACCAAACATTGCTATATCAGCAAGATTAGATTGAATTCTGAAGGTCAAAAACAGGGAAAATGCACAAATACCCCAACTGACGCATCTCTGCGTGTATTCAGATTCCATACAAGTAATGTTTATAACTCAGAAAAAAAGTTTTTCTATTTTATTTTATAAAAAATCTCTGTACTCAATAACAACTGCATTTCATATGCCAACTAGTACAACCACCTTAACACAGAGAAGCTAAATTTCCTTTTCCTTTCTTTTCTTTTTTTGAGCAGGGTGTCACTCTTTCCCTCAGGCTGAAGTGCAGTGGTGCGATTTTCAGAGACAGATGTTACCTTCCATATGTACAATTTTACCATCATATTTTCTATTCTGTTTATTCTCTCTTGCATTCTGTTCTATTACATTCTATTACATTACGTTTTAAATGTTTCTTCCAATTCATTAAATTAATTCCTGATTATGAATGTTAACTCTTTTTCTGAAAATTACTGCATTAAAACATCTCTGAAATATGGAAATAATTTAAACAGTGTTATATGTGGATAAGAATTTGTAATTTATCTTCCATGCTGAGTCACTCACCAGAATCTGAACCTGCATCCACAGAATAAGGAAACATTCCCATGAGCACCTGTGGGGTAGCCAGGATGGTTGGACTGTAAGACTGGCTGCAGGAGTCGGCTTTCACTTTGCCTTGTTTATTTTGTGTTACTATTTGCTTCAATTGCATAAAAGCCTGGTAGGATCAAAAAGTGTTTTTATATGTGTTTTCGTGTTTAAATGTGTGCGTCAGTGTGTGCATGGGAGTGACTGACCAAAGGTAGGGGGAGAGGTGCTTTTGAAAGTGACAGTACAGGCTCTTTCCATAAAATGTTGCAAATATATTTACTTAATTTTCTATGAAGCAAATCTAACTTCAGTGTTGGGAACTTTATGAATCCTTAGAAATCCCTGGGAGCATATCTAACAATTTGTATTCATAATTAAGTATATTTTTTCATTAAAAAACTAAATTGTACAATACCAAAGACATGATCCATGAAAAGAAATAACCAATGAGCCAGATTTTGTTAAAATTAAAGTGTCTGCTTTAAAAAAGAAAACACAAAACACTGTCCAGGAAATGAGAATACAAAGCATGGACTCATGGAGACATTAATAAAGGACTGCTAATGAAAATACACAAAGAATATTTAAAATTCAACAATAAAAGAAAAACAAGCTGATTAAAAATGGGTAAAAGAACTGAACGGATACCTCACCAAAGAAAATATATAGATAGCAAATTAACATATGAAAAGCTGCTAGACATTATATGTCACAAAGGAATTGTAAATTGAAATGGCACGACGCACCATTAGAGTGGCCAGAATCCAAAACACTGACAACACCAAAAATGAGAATGTGCAATAACAGAAATGCTCATCCTTTTCTGGTGGGAATGCTAAGTGGTTGAGCCATTGGAAGACAGTTTGGCGATTTTTTAAAAAATTGTATAAATTTAAAAGGTACCGGTGCAATTTCCTTGCATGCATCTATTGCGTAGTGGTGAAGTCTTAGCTTTCGGTCTATCAATCTCTCAAATAATGTAGATTTTACTCATTGAGTAATTTCTCCTCATCCTTCCCATTTTGTTCCCCCACGCTTGTTAGTCTTTACTGGTTGTTATTCCATAGCCTGTGTGCATGAGTACACATTATTTAGCTCCCGTTTATAAGTAAGAACACCTGGTATTTGGCTCTGCTTCTAATTTGTATCACTTAAGACAGTGGCCTCCAGTTCCACCTATGTTGCTAAGAAAGACATGATGTCATTCCTTTCTATGGCTGAATAGTATTCCATTTTGTGTATATACTACTTTTTAAATCCAGTCATCCTTTGATGAACACAAAGTGATTCTATATGGTTGCTATTGTGAATGATGCTGTGATAAACATACAAGTGCAGGTATCTTTTTGACATAATGATTTCCTTTCTTTTGGGTAGGTACCCAGTAATGGGGTTGCTGGATCAAATGGTATTTCTAATTTAAAATCTTTGAAAAATATCCATACTGTTTTCCATAGAAGTTGTACTAATTTACATCCCCACCAGCAGTGTATAAGCATTCCCTTTTCTCTGCATCCTCACTAATATCTGTGATATTTTTGTCTTTTTTAATAAGAACAGTTCTGAGTGGTATTAGATGATATCGCATTGTAGTTTTAATTTGTGTTTCTTTGTTGATTAGTGATATTGAGCTATTTTCCATATGCTTGTTGGCTATTATATGTATTCTTTTAAAACGTTTGTGTTCATTTACTTTGCCCACTTTTTACTGAGGTTTTTTTTTAATTATTATTGTTCTTGTTGAGTTACTTGTAAATTCTGGGTGTTATTCACCTGCAAATATTTCTCCTAGTCTGCATGTCATCTAGTCATGCTGTTGATTGCTTCTTTTAACATGCAGAATCCCTTTACTTTAAAATCCCCCATTTCTCCATTTTTTATTTATATGTATTTTTTGCTTGTGATTTTTTTTTTCTTTTCTTTTTTGAGATGGAGTCTCACTCTGTCCCCCAGGCTGGAGTGCAGTGGTGCAATCTCTGCTCGCTGCAACCTATGCCTCCTGGGTTCACGCAATTCTCCTGCCTCAGTCTCCCGAGTAGCTGGGATTACAGGCGTGCACCACCATGCCTGGCTAATTTTTGTATTTTTAGTGGAGAATGGGGTTGCACTATATTGGCCAAGCTGGTCTCGAATTCCTGAGCTCAACTAATCCACCCACCTTGGCCTCTCAAAGTGCTGGGATTACAGGTGTGAGCCACCATGCCCAGCCTGGCTTCTGCTTTTGAGGTCTTAATAATTAATTCTTTGCTTAGACCAATGACCAGAAGAGTTTTTCCTAGGTTTGCTTCTAATATATTTATAGTTTCAGGTTTTAAATGTAAGTTTTTATCCATCTGTAGTTGGCTTTGGTATATGGTGAGAGAGAGGAGTCCAGTTTCATTCTTCTGCATATGACAGTTCAATTTTCCCAGCACTATTTATTGAAAAGAGTATTAATTCCCCATTATATGTTTTTGTTGATTCTGTCAAACATCAGTTGTTTCTAGATATGTGGCTTTATTTCTGGATTCTCTATTCTGTTTCATTTATTTTTGTGTATATTTTTATACCAGATACCATGCTGTTTTGATGACTATAGCCTAATTTGAGGTCACATTATGTGATGCCTCCAGCTTTGTTCTTTTTGCTTCAGATTGCTATGGCTATCTGAACTTTCTTCTGTTTTCATATCTATTTTAGGGTCTTTTTTCTTCTAATTCTGTGGAAAATGATGGTATTTTGATAGGGATTACACTGAATTCGTAGATTGCTTTGGGAGGTACAATCATTTTAACAATAGTAATTCTTCCAATCCCTGAGCATGAGGTGTTTTTTTTATTTAATTGTGTCATCTACAATTTCTCTCATAGGTGTTTATTATAGTTTTCCTTGTGTATCTATTTATCTCCCCTGGTTAAATATACCCCTTAGTTAAATAACTAAAAAGGCATTTTCTTTATTGTTATTAAAAAGAGGATTTTCTTCTTGATTTAGTTCTCAGCTTGAGTTTTTGCTGTATAGAAATGCTACTGATTTTTGTATGTTGTGTATTTTGTTTCCCAAAAATTTACTGAACTCATCTATCAAATCTAAGAGTTTTTCATGGAGTCTGTAGGGTTTTCTAGATATAAGATTATATTGCCAGCAGACAGATAATTTGACTTCCTCTTTTTCAATCAGGATGCCTTTTATTTCTTTCTCATGACTGATTGCTCTAGCTAGGACTTGCAGCACCACTTGAATAAAAGTGGTGAAAGTGGGTATCCTGGTCTTGTTCCAGTTATGAGGGGAAATATTTTCAATCCTTGTCCATTCACTAGGATGTTAGCTATTGATTTTCATATATGGCCTTTATTATTTGGAGGTGTGTTCCTAGTTTGCTGAAGTTTTTTTTATCATGAAGGGGTGCTGAATTTTATCAAATTCTTTTTTACTATGTCTATTGAGATAATAATATGATTTTTGTCCTTAATTCTCTTTATGCGATAAATCAAATTTATTGACTTACGTATGTTATACCATCTTTGCATTTCTGAAATAAAATCCACTTGATTATGGTGTAGTACCTATTTGCTGTGCTGTTGAAATAAGTTTGCTGATATTTTGTTGAGGATTTTTGCATCTATGTTCATCAGAGATATTGGTCTGTAGTTTTTTTGTTATATCTTTATTTGGCTTTGGTACAAGGGTGATTCTGATTTCATTGAATGAGTTATGGAGAAGTCTCTTCTCCTTGACTTTTTGAAATTGTTTCCGGATGACTGGTACCAGCTCTTTTTGTGTTTGGTAGAAGTTGTCTGTGAATCGATCTGGCCCTGGGATTGATTCAATCTCATGGCTCATTATTGGTCTGTTCAGAACTTTTATTTCTCCGTAATTCAATCTTTGGAGATTGTATGTTTCTAGGAATTTATCCATTTCCTCTAAGTTTTCTAGCTTGTGAATATATATTGCTCATAGTTGTCTCTGATAATCTTTCATATTTCTGTGATATCAGTTGTAATGTCTCCTTTTCCATTTCTGATTGTGTTTATTTGAAACTTCTCTCTTCTTTTCTTGATTAGTCTAGCTAGTTGTTTATCAACTTTATCTTTTCCAAAAAAAGGGATGTAAAGATAAAAACTTTTAAAAGAAATAGAAGCTGAAACTTTTCCTGAAACTGTTTCAAATTTAATGTAAACTATAAGCTCACAGATCTGGCAAGTTCAACATATCCCAATCACAAGAAACATGAAAAAAATAATTGCACCAAGGCACTTTATGATCAAGTTGCATGAAGCCAATAACATGGATCAAATCTTAAAAGCTATAAGAATAAAAAGGCATTTTATACATAGAAAAACAAAGGTGAGAATAACTAAGTCAAATGGCAGTGGAACAACATTTTTAAAGCACTGTAGAGAAAAAAGGTCAATATTTTCCACTAAAAATATATTTCTAAAATGTAGATGAATTAAGATATTTCAGAATGTATTTTCTTTCAAAGGACTTTATTCCCATAGAACTGTATTACCAAAATAATAATAATAATAAAATAAATGGACAACTTTAAGAAGTAGGAAGATGATATCCATTAGAAATCAAGATATACACAAAGAAATGGAAAGCACCAGAAATAGTAAGAATGTTGGTAAATATAAAATACATTTCATCTGAATTCAATCTTATAAATTCAATATTTTAAAGATCTTTTCTTATTTGGAACAATAGCAATGATAATAAGTCCTGTGGTTTGTAATAGAAAGATAAGTAAAATGAATGACAAAGCACAAATACTGAGAATGCAGAAATGGAAGTATCCTGCCATAGGATTCTATTCACAAAGTAACAATATTAATTAAATTAGGTAAGTGAAAAAGAAAGTCTATAAACCCTAAAGGAAGCATGAAAATACACACACACACACACACACACACACACACGCACGCGCACACACACACACACACACACAGAGAATATGCCAAGAAAGATTGTAAAATAAAATTATTTAATATGATTAATCTAAAATCAGATGGAAATTTTAAGAAAAACATGAAATGAGAACAAATGAAACAAATAGAAAACAAAATGTAAGATGGTATATTTATACTCCACCAAATCAACAATTACATTAACATAAATGGGTTAAAAAAACAATTAAAAAGGCATAAACTGCAGGACCATATTAAGAAAACAAAACCTAAATATAAGCTGCTTACCAAAAAAAAAATCACTTTAAATGTAAAGGCACAAATTGCTGAAAATAAAATGATGGGAGAAGATATATTAAGCTAACATGCATTAAAAGATTGCTACAGTTGCTCAATTAATATCAAAGTACATTTCAAGGCAAAGGTTATTAGCAGGAATTAAACAGGTCATTTTATAATGATAAAAAAGTCAACTCACTGAAGACATAGCAATTCTAAACATATATGCAACTAATTACAAAATTTTTAAATGCCTGAGCCAAAACTAATAGAACTGCAAAGACATGGACAAATCCACAGTTATGGTCATATGTTTCAACACCCTAATAAAATAATTTCATAATGATATGTGTTACAATATTATAAAATATCAGTAAAGCCACATAGAAAACTTGAAAAGCATTATCAATCAAATTTATCTAAATAAGATTGAGAAAATCCTCCAGCCTACGACTGTAGAATACACATTATTTTCAAGGGCATATCACACTTTTACCAGGTTAGACCATCGATATGGTTTAGCTCTGTGTCCCCACCCAAATCTCATCCTGAATTTTTACCAGGTTAGACCATCAATACAGTTTAGCTCTGTGTCCCCACCCAAATCTCATCCTGAATTTTTACCAGGTTAGACCATCAATACGGTTTAGCTCTGTGTCCCCACCCAAATCTCCTCCTGAATTTTTACCAGGTTAGATCATCCATACGGCTTAGCTCTGTGTCCCCACCCAAATCTCATCCTGAATTGTAATCCCCACATGTTGAGGGAGGGACCTTGTATTAGCCACAGTTCTCTAGAGGGACACATCTAATAGGATATATGTATAGATATATATATAGTTAGGACATATATGTATATGTCCTATTACATATATGTATGTGGCATATATATGTATGTATTCATATATAAAGGGTATTTTATTTATTAAGTAGTATTGACTCACACGATCACAAGGTGAAGTTCCATAATAGGCTTTCTGAAAGCTGAGGAGCAAGGAAGTCAGTCCAAGTTCCAAAACCTCAAAAGTAGGAAAACTGACAGTGCAGTCTTCAGTCTGTGGCCAATGGTCTGAGAGCTCTAGCAAACCACTGGTTTAAGTCCAAGAGTTTAAAAGTGAAGAACTCAATCAAGTCATTCATGTTCACCTCTACACTGATTATTCTGGTTAGCATTTCATCTAACCTTTTTCAATGTTCTTAGTGACATTGCATTGGGTTAGAACATGCACCTTTAGCTCAGAAAATTTTTATTACCCACTTTCTGAAGGCTGCTTCTGTCAATTCGTCAAACTGATTCTCTATCCAGTTTTGTTCTCTTGCTGGTAAGGAGTTGTGATCCCTTAGAAGAGAAGAGGCATTCTGGATTTTGGCTATTTCAGCCTTTTTTTGTGCTGGTTTCTTCCCATCTTCATGGATTTATCTATCTACCTTTGGCCTTTGAAGTTGATGACTTTTGGATGGACATCCTTTCTGTTGATGTTAAAGCTATTTCTTTCTGTTTTTTAGTTTTCTTTCTAACAGTCAAACCCCGCTGCTGCAGGTATGCTGGAGGTCCACTCCAGACCCTGCTTGCCTGGGAATCACCCACAGGGGCTGCAGAACAGCAAATATGGCTGCCTGTTCCTTCCTCTGGTAGCTTCGTCCCAGAAGGGTACCCACCAGATGTCAGTCAGAGCTCTCCTGTATGTGGTGTCTATTAGTCAGGTTAAATGGGAGTCAGGGAGTCCCTTGAGCAGGCAGTCTGTCCCTTATCCAAGCAGAAGTGCTGTGCTGTGAGCTCTGTTGTTCCCTTCAGAGCTGCTGGGCTGGGAGGTTTAAGTCTGCTGAAGTGGGACTCACACTGCCACTTTTCCCAGGTGCTCTGTGCCAGAAATGAAGGAGAACTACAAACCATTGCTCAAGGAAATAAGAGTGAACACAAACAAATGAAAAAACATTCTATGCTCATGGTTAGTAAGAATCAATATCATGAAAATGGTCATACTGCCCAAAGTAATTTATAAATTCAATGCTATCCCCATCAAGCTACCATTGACTTTCTTAACGGAATTGAAAAAAAACAACTTAAACTTTATATGGAACCAAAAAAGGGTCCACATAGCTGGAGGCATCATGCTACCTGACTTCAGACTATACTACAAAGCTATAGTAATCAAAACAGCATGGTACTGGTACCAAAACAGAGATACAGACCAATGGAACAGGACAGAGGCCTCAGAAGTAACACCACACATCTACAACCATCTGATCTTTGACAAATCTGACAAAAACAAGTAATAGGGAAAGGATTCCCTATTTAATAAATGGTGTTGGGAACACTGGCTAGCCATATACAGATAGCTGAAACTGGATTCTTTCCTTACACCTTATGCAAAACTTAACTCCAGATGGATTAAAGATTTAAACATAAGACCTAACACCATAAAAACCCTAGAAGGAAACCTAGGCAATACCATTCAGGACATAGGCATAGGCAAGGACTTCATGACTAAAACACCAAAAGCAATGACAACAAAAGCCAAAATAGACAGAAAAGTTCACAGAAGTAAACCAACAAAAAGCAAACAAACAAACAAACAAACAAAAACTCTTATCATACAAATAAGGGGTTGGTTTGTTCCATTTTGCTTTGATCATTTGCCGAAGTGCTCAAATTGTTGAGGTTGAAGTGGCAGCCTTTTTTTTTTACTACGGTCATCTAATTTTACCTCTACTTTTTCACCTATTATCACATTTACTTATGGTCATCCTTGACTTATTCGTAAACTCCCAAATGCAAACCATCTCCCATTATTATGTGTTCTAAATTGAAATTTCAACGAGCCTCATATCATTTCAGCTAGGAGGGGTCTAAAGCACATCACTGTATTTTAGGGACAAGGAAACAGAAATGGAGGAAGTTCAATAGATGTTTCTGTCCCAGTGTTATCCTGAAAAGCCAACATATTAGCATTTGAACGTATAAACAATATTACAAAACAAGTAATATTTCTAGAAGAGGGACAACTTCCCAAAGAAACAAGAACCATGCCACGCACTATCACTAGACCAGTCAGACCTTGAACAAGTAAGAGGTTTCACTAATGTGCTCGCCAGTGGTCTGAGAACTCTTCTGGACACAGACCACTAGATTATACATCCAAAACATTCCTAATAATGGTTTGTGCTGGTGACCAATGAAGTCATGCAAGACCATAAGTAAATGTGATGATAAGTAGAAGAAGTAGAGGTAAAGTTAGATGATCATAGGGAAAAAAAAAAAAAGGCTGCTACCTCACACTCAACAATTTGAGCCCTTAGGAAAATGACCAAAGGAAGGGCAAAGAACATCCCTGACGATGGTTTACAGAGGTAAAGTTTGCACACTGTCACATAAAACAGTAGTAAATTCCAGTTTAAATGTAATTTCTGGGGGAGAAATTTTTACACAACACTCATCAAAAGACTGAAGTATAACCTTATCAGGACAAGAAGAAATTCTCCTAAAGAATTCCAGCTACAAGAAATGACGTGCAAAATACAGAATCTTGTTTTACCAATCTCTAACCCACAGAAAAATATGTTCAGGTCCTGAAACAAATGAGTTACTAAGCACACTATGGGTAGAATAACTGAAAAGAAAAGTGTGTTCTTCATGAGAAAATAAAAAAGCATTTGGGTTTAAATGAAATGCTGCTCTTAAAGCATAGTGTAGTCGTAAGTAAAGCTGCCAGGATAAATTTGTAATGCATTATGTGGAAACAGAGCACCTTGCCTATGAGACCTGGAGAAGCTGCAGCAATGATTAAAATCCCCACAAAACCTTCAAGTACTGTGGAGGTGGGAGCTCAAAGGATTTACCTAGACAAGCACTGTCCAATGGAGATATTCTACAATGCACATAAATAATTTTTGAATTTCCCAGTAGCCTCAGTTAGAAATGTAAAAAAAAAAAAGTTGAAATTTATTTTAATTATATATTTTATATGAGTGAATAAGTACAAAATATTAGCATTTGAGCATATAAACAATATTAAAAATATTAATGAGATAGGGTCAATTTATTGCTTTCATATTAAGTCTTTGAAATTTGATGTGCTTTTGATTTACAGAGCAGCTCAATTCAAACTAGTCACATTTCACATATCCTGTAGCCTTGTGGTCTGTGGGTATGGTTTTGAACAGCAAGATCTAAACTTTGGTATATAGAGGTGTCCCAGTGTTACCCTGAAAAGCCAGCTGTCAGTCACCCACAAAAAGGCAAAGGATTCACAATCTACAAGTTTCATTGACTGCATGCCACATATTGAAATTTGTCATACAATTTCATTTGAACAAAGGGTTCCATCTTCACAAATATTTGAAAATCCCATAGCACAGACTCCACACAGAAACACGTGGGCCACTTCTAATTTCCAAAGCTAACCAAATACAGTCCAGTCACTAAATCCAACACAAAATATGCACGAAGGCAAACGAATATCTTCATTTAGCGAAGGCTCTCTGCCAATAAGCTGCCTGTCTGCAGTGCAATGCAACACCAATGGGGGCGCCCTGGGCTCCACAGACAGTACTCTCTGCAGGGAGACCCAGGCTGAGAGAAGAGGAAGCTGAGTTCTCATCACTGTCTACCTATCAGTGAGCAGCATGGGAAGGGTTCTTTCTGTAAGGTTGGCTGCCTCGTGGGGCGTTCGGACACGGCCCCTCCCCTCGTGGGGAGTTCGGACATGCCTCCCTCCCTTGCCGGGAGCTCAGACACACCTCCCCCCCGCCGGGAACCCGGGAAAAAAAGCCCCATCAGGACTTACCTGATACCATTTTGTCCCATCCAGGCTCCACTCCCTGCCTACTATTTTGTCCTATCTGGGCCCCACTCCCCACCATCCGGGTCCTACTCCCCTCCATTTTGTTTCATCCGGGTCCCACTCCCCTCCATTTTGTCCCACTCACCTTGGCCACAGCCAATCGGACGCCTCCACTCCCTGTAAAACCCCGTGCCTGAGAGGAGTCTGCGCGACTTCTCCGGCCCTTCCTGTCCGGGCCGCAGAACCTCGTCTGGGAGCCTGAATAAAACCCCTTGCATTGGATTATTTTCGTGCTGGCCTCAGTTTCTTCATTTCGTCCTCGGCGAGAACAGACCTTACACTTTCTCTTCTTTCCCCTTTGAAAAATGATGATACTTTTCAGAGAGTTTTGTGGACTCATTAGCAAAAGGGCCAATATCTGAGATCTGTTATGGTCAGAAGACAGCTGCCCAGAAAGGCACATGATATGTCCATAGAACAGGATTCAAGGAAGAATGAAAGAGGACCTCAGCGGGGCTGACAAGAGCTCCGTTGAATGAGCAGCTCCAGGATGACCAGCCGCTGACCAGAAGAGGAAAGGGGTGTGTTCCCTGACCAACATGAGAAGCACTGTAACCCTTCCAAATGAGTGACACCATTAGGTGAGCTGCATGAGTCAGTGATGGTAGGCTTTTAATCAAACTCCCAAATGCAAACCATCTCCCATCATGTTTTCTAAATTGAAATTTCAAGGAATCTCACATCATTTCAGCTAGAAGATGTCAAAAGCACATCACTGTATTTTAGAGACAAGGGAACAGAAATGGAGGAAGTTCAATAGATGTTTCTGAGGACGTCATAGTTGGCTACAACTTAAACCTCTTCATTTCCATTTTAGTGCTGGTTTCAGAAATCTCAAAGGTGCTGATGCTTTAAAAGTCTGAAAAGGGTAACATGCAATCCCCTAAAATGCATCAGTGATAGGATGGTTTATGAATTCCAAGAGGGTCACTGGGTTAATAAAACAGTATATTGAGTTTTATTCAAAATAAGAATTAAGTAGTCATTCATGCATATACAATTATCCCATCAGATAATTCACTACACAGGTAACCAATATATGAATGCCGCCGAGACCAGGATAGATCTGACTTCTTTATTAGGCTTTGGGGTCTCTCTTCTGTGAGATCAAAAAACAAACAAGAGAGTAAACTAATAAATAAGTGCTCATTTGAGTTTTACCATATAAGCTGAAGACGATTCATGAGGACACAAGGTTTATTTAAGGAAAACTCAAAACTAAGATGAACAAAGAGACCCTGACGTCCCTTTAGGCAAGCTATCATGGTGAAAAAATTAGTCACTAGTGGCTGGAATTGACTTCATTTTGGCTTTGAAAGAAGATAGCTGATATATTTCTACTGTTTTATCTTTAACTTTCTTACAGACATCTAATAACTTAAATAAAATTCCATTTTACAGTCTTTGTTAGATTATTCAATTGAAATAAATGCAAGTATAAAAATCATGTATTTGTAGATGGAGTTGCTTTAAATCAAGAGTGAGAAATATAAAGAGTATATTTTGTTACTGATATACAGACCAAGATCATGACAATAGTAGAAAGTAATTTGTTTTCTATTTTTTACCCTATCATGCAACTTCTAAACAATGGTATTATCTGTTAGGTTTAATAATTGTTCTATTATTACAGTATTAGACTAATCTTATTTAAATACCTCTTATTTAAAAATGTTTTAATATAACTTATTTAATTCTATATACATATAGAATTCTGATTTATAAAATTGCAAGAATATTCGAGTCTTGTAGTATTTTACAAAATTTATCCATTTTAGAAGACATTATAAATTAATTCCTGTAGACGCAACTGCTGTTGACAACCTTTATGCTAAAGCCTCTGGTGCTCTTTGGGGGATAAAATTAGAAAGAACTAAATAAGCACTGGAGAATGAACTTTCCAGCATCAGAAGAAAGGGTTTCTGATTAATTGCAGTGAATATTCATTTCACAGACTTCTAAAATTTTCAGCCACTGCAAAGTTTCAAATGTGTAAAAATAATTCTGTCAGAAAGTAAGAAATAAAAATAAATAAAGACGAAACAGAAATGTGGCTAGTTCCAACATTTACCATAATTATCGTTAAAAATAATTTTAAATGATAGTTTTAGACTTTTCATGCTTATAGGCAATTGGGCAGCCTGTTACACACTTTCTTACGCCTCCAACAATGAAATCACTAATGTTTATAGTATCTAAAGTGAAAATCACCGTCTCTTGTGTGCACTCTAGCTTAAATCCAGATAAACCCTAAAACCTTGGGAAGAATAATTTCCAAGTTAAATCAATTGCTCTAAATTCCAGAAGTTAAAGCATCTCCAGAAAACAGACCCAGTGTATATTTCCTCTAGGCTTAAAAAAGATGCACAGGTGGATTTTTTGAAGATTCACATTCAGTGTATACAAAATTCATTGACTTCATTTTACTTATTCTGTTGCTTTTCTTAGTTTAAAGGAAGATTTGTACTTTTTCTTCATTGTGCAGAAATTATACCTGCATCTGAAATAAATGGCCCCATTGGCAATGACATAGAAGTTCATTGTGGACACTGAGGCTACAAACTCAGAAAGCTAAATTACCTTACTTCAAATTGTATAGACCCTGGATAAGTATTATTTTTGTCTCTATCTGACTCCTCACTGCCGTATTTCAGATGCATTTCTAGTGTTTCTCTCATCAACCCAGAGTCACTGCAGAGTGAAAGAAAAGCTTTTGTATTTGTATCTGTTAACAGTTCCAAGCATTATCAGGGAGGTAATGATGAAACACCCTCTTCCACTCGGCAACTCGTCACCATAGCAACAGATCATTATATAAAGTTCATCAATTTAACTGGTCGTTATCCCAAAGCAGCAGACAGCTAATATGTTAAGGAAAGTTCTTTCTCTTAACTTGTAAATGAGCAAATGAATTAAATTGGTCTTGGCACTGCGAGTTCACCATTACATTTATATAGCAAAGAGGTATTCAAAGAAGAAAACAGGTCTTTTTGGCTAGCGCTTGCTTGAAAAGGAGATTTTAATTAGCTCAGTTACCAGTTTTGACTAAGGCTTATTTTTCTCAAAAAAATTACTTTACCCAGTTCAAACATTCTTTGGCATAACTTACATCTAACATTCTTTCATCTCAAAGCATTATTCCAAACCACGTTCCCCCATGATGCACCTTTGACATGTAAGTTCCAGAGAATCAGGTTCTGGGGGATACAGCATGCCTTATTCACTGTGACCTTGCTGGCTTTCAGAACAGAGCGAGGCACACAGTAGGTTCTTAAACAGAGCTCCTGGTGCAGTGTGTGGACCCTGGGACCCAAGATCCCAAGGTAGACTCCTGGCTTCCACACTAACAGGCTGTGTGGCTGAGGGCAGGACACTAACATTGCTGTGTCTGCTTCTCCCCAGTGCCCAGCTCACAGGGTTGGGGGCCACTGAGTTTAGCTGTGTGTTGGCTTGGATGGTGCCTGGCACACGGAACACATTGCATAAGAATTTTCTATTATTATTTTACTACTACTGTTTAGCATGCAGATGATAAGTCCTATTCAAGTTTTGTCTAAAATCAACAAGCTCCCTGCGTCTACCAAATTAGTCAACACACATAAGCCGAGAGGGGGAATGATATCTCTTTTACAGAGTCTCCCACTGCCTTACTGAAACACAAAGCAAAATACTCCTTTAAGTAGTCTAAATCATAAGTTGATACCATAAAAGACATTTGCCACTACATTTCCTGTGTATGGAAACCTAATTGTATTTAAAACAAGAGTGCAATCAATACAGTCCTCTGGGTATCCTTACTAAAAGCTCTTCCAGCCCCATTGCTTAAATGTAACTTCAGCCAGACTGAAAATCATTCTGTTAAGGAGGCAATTCAGGGTTCTGAAGGGAAATTACTTGCCTTAGATTTATTGTATCTAAATTACAAAGCAGCCACCCGGTTGGTAACACTGGCAGCCCTTCTCTGACAGTCACCAGGCAGGCATCCAGAGTCTAAATTACCCTCTCACCCCCAGCGGTGAAATTTATACTGTGTCTGGTCCCATTAGTGTGGGTTGGGACAGTTGAGAAAAATCTATGCAAAGCACTTTTACACATCATTAATGTGAAAGAAAAAAAGAGAAATGTGTACTCCAGGGAATGAGAAAGTTAATTTGTCATTTTTCTGAGTTGCTGTATTACACCAGTTGTAAACTTGGAATCATGACATTCCAAGCTGTTTGTTAGCTAGAGTTTTCTCATTCTGTCTTCAGGCATGATCTTATCTGTTCCTATGGCTTCAAAGACAACCTGAGGCTCCTATTACTGCAGATCCAAGCCTTCTCAGGTTTCAAGGAGGGATTTCTAGCTGACTCGTAGTACCACATGCAATTGGAGCTCAGTGTATCCAAAATGGAGATCAATGTCCCTCCTTTGGACGAAATCTGTTCGTGCATCTGAAATCCTGAATTCATTTGCTAGGATGAAATATTCAATCTGAGTCTCCTGTCTTTCAGCTTCATCTCTTGTCTCTTCATCCACAGCTTCAGCTCATTTCAAAGTCTCACCCTTTCCAGAACACCTCTGCCCAATTCTGCTTCTTCCTTACCTTTTCCTTCCACAGGTATTACCTCTCCAAAATTTCTTGTGCTTCAGCTCCATCTCTGTCCTCTTCCTGGAGAACCCAGCCTATAATGAGGACATCTGGATGAGCAGATGCAGTGAAACACAGAAGAAATCAAATGCACTAACAAATCAGAAAAAGCCAGCGGGGTAAGGGAGGGAAGATACTAGAACTCAAACGAGTGGATAACAGGACATGGAGATACATCTTCTCTTTTTATTCCCATTGAAAATGTTGCGGAATAGATATTGTGAAGTCTACTTGGTAGATACCAAACCTGGGAACTCCAGGAGTCTAGAAATGTGCTCATGTCACATAACTTATAAGAGGTGAGTAAGAATGTGATCTCAGTCATGTCCAAAACTAAAGTTATATTTTTATCTCTATACTATATACTATTTCTAGGTCATCCATTTCATAAGAATTTTATCCTTGTCTGAATTCCTACTACATTAACCATAAACTGAAGGGTTCCCTTTGACACAAATTCGCATCATTCTTAATGACTTCCCATGGCCAGATATAAACACACCCTGGACCATAATTGTAAATGCCTTAAAGTTAAGGACTACATTTTACATTCCTTGTATAGCCTGAACTTAGCCTAGTAAATAATATGCCTTCTATCTATGCTTATTAACCACACGGATAATACATATGTAATGTGGATGGCCTTGTTCAGAGAATTGGATGAATGTCAATGGCATGTAAACGTGCTGAATACACTGGGTAGCATCCTATTGTTTAGTATTTATCAAGGGATTTTCCCTCCAGAAGCAAAACTGTGTAATATGCATGTTATGCAAATGACATACCTGGCCAGGTTTGGCTTACTCACCTGACATCACTCTTCTGTTGTTTCTGGTCTTTCCCTGCACAAATGTAACCCTGGCGTTGTCAGAAGTCCCCCAGCCTCCCCTCCCTTCCACACAACAGAGCAGCTTTGACGTGGCCTCTGATCAGGACTTATGCCCTCCTTCTTGTCCCCCAAGCACAAAGACATGGCTGCCTCATGACAAGGGGTCACCCACAAGCTGCTCAGGTCTGCAGGTGGATCACTCAGACCACCCTGTCCTTCAGAACGGCCAACCAGTTGCCCTCGGACACAAATACTAATCAGTTCAGTTATTCATTTAGTGAAAATTGAGAGCATAATTTGGGTCATGTTCCTGTTTAACTGCTATTGTTATGAAAATATCAAATTCAGAAGCTTTCTAGATATTTGGGGCTGGACTCAATGTTCACAAATTTCCTCTGATTTTTAAGGATTGAGTTACCTGGAACAATTTCTTTTCACCTGCCCATATCTGGCTAGGATGTGGTTCACAGTAAATAATGTGTTTCCATTTACAATCCGGAATTACAAAGGCTCCATTCTTCTAGCCCAAGCATGAACAGGATCTGGCCATTCTGAGTTCTAAGTACTTCGGTGTCCTGCCTCCCACTGAGACGTAGTCTGGAAGGAAGAAAGGGAGGGTCACAGAAACTACTTAGGAAAGTGGGGTAGAGGCAGAGCTTCCAGGATCTGAAAAGGCATAACCTGTCTCTGGGGAGATGATGGTGAGAGGAATGCCTACATTTTTATTTAACTTTCACTTTAGGCTCAGGAGTATATATGAAGGTGTGTTACATAGGTAAACTCATGTAACTGGAGTTTGTTTTCAAACTCATGTTTCTGGGTTATTTTTTTTCCATCACCTAGGAATTAATTCCAATACCCAACAGTTATCTCTTCTGCTCCTCTCCCTCCTCCCACCCTCCAGTCTCAAGTAAGCCCCAGTGTTGTTGTTCCCTTCTTTGTGTTTATAAATTCTCATCATTTAGTTCCCACTTAGAAGTGAACACATGTGGTACTTGGTCTTCTGTTGCTGAGATTAATAGCCTCCAGCTCCATCCGTGTTCTCACAAAAACATGATCTCATTCTTTTTTATAAGCCTATACTTTTCAACTGTACCCTGAAGAATGAGCAAGTATTTGCTGAGAAGAGAAGAAAATGAGAGCATATGAGGGAGAGCGCTTGGCTTGACCAAAGTTTAGGGACATGCAGGATTCAGTCCATATAAAGGATTCGAGACCATGGCTGGTGTAAGGGTAGGGTTCAGTGTCACATAAAAGGGCAGTGCATTGCGTTGGGGGCAGTGATTCATCATATCTGTCCTGGCCCGCCTCTTTATAGAGACAGAAATGCTCAAAGTTCATACGTGGTTTGATTCTTCAGCATTTGATAAAAACCATATAAAATTATGGTGGGCAACTGCAAATGTTATATTTGGAATACGGAGAGGTATGCTGTATATATGTGCTTTCATAATATAATTGATTGGTTCCAATGTAATTGAAGGACTGAGGTCTACAAAGAGTTTGGACACAGTTTGGAAAGCTGTAGCAGAGCTTGAAGACTCATAACCCTGATGAACCAGCCATTCCACACCTGGTGCTCACCTGCTCAGCCCTTAGGTCCTGAAAGTGTTACAGGTACACCAAGATGTTGATTCCTTCCACCTTGGAGAAGCCTTCTACTCCTGCAGCCATCACAAACAGTTTTATTTGTTTCCCAATGAACCATACAAACAATATTATTTCTTGTGGTTGCCATGATTGGGAAGCCCTGACTTAGAAAAACCCCTGCACCAGGAGACTTGGACAGAAATAGCCACAGCAGCACTGCTGGTGCTTGCAAAACCTGGAAACAACGCATGTGCCAATCAATGGAATATTATGAAATTCAGGATTACAAAAGGACATTGCATAGTGATGAAGGCTAGGAAATCTTAGTTATCTGCATGATAAAATATAAATGAAAAATAGCAAGTCACAGAAGAATGCATATTTTTGCATTGGCCTTGAAGTTTAACTATACAATTCTAAGTGACACTGCAACCATGTCTTTATGTGGCAAAATCATGAAGGAAAGGGGAGTAATAATCGTTACCCAGAGCTGAGGACAATAGGTTGGAAGAGTGTTCAGAGTAGACATCGAAGGTGCTGATGAGGTTGTAGGGTAAAGTTGGGTGGTGGGTAACATAGTGTTTTCATTTTATTACTTTATATTCAGTACATATGTTTAATATCATATGATTTATGTATTTAATATTTATTAATGAAATAGATAACTTGTTGAACTCAAATGACACAAATAAATACAAATAAGATAAAGGTATTGGCTCTTGCTAGATTACATTTTAACGTAGCTGGGCCTGTCACACAGGCCATGTTTTGCACATGCACAGACACCTGCAGATACACACATACACGGTAACAAGGTAGGCAGCTACATTGAGATGCTCATATGTTAAAACAGGAGTGTGTTGGTAACGGGTGAGAGGATGAAGGGGACACACTGTGCTTCACAGCAGAACTCAGGAAGTGTGCTGACTTTCTTGGGCAATGCCTGGAACTGAATTTGAAATGGTGCCGCTACAACCAGGGTTTGAACATTGGATCAGGGGTCAGACAAGACAGTACCCTCTGCATAAGCCAAGGAGTAGTTTTGGTGTCTCTCTGGTAAAGAGAACAGAAAGAGTGAAGAAAAGAGTGAGCGGGAGAGAATAGAAGCCAAAGAGATGGCAGAAAGCTGCTGGCTGCTCTACAAACCCTTCCCTGCCACCACTGGACCATAAATAGTAGCTTCCAAACTCATGTGATGCTTGATGTAACTTGTTTGTTTGTTTGTTTGTTTGTTTGAAAACAGGAACAAGTGAAGGAACTGAGATTGCATTTGTTCAACAGTGAGAGAAGCACATCCCGCCTCGGCATAGACAGGACTTGGTGAGTCTAACCCGAGGGATTCGTAAGAGAAATAATGGGGAGGGCTGTGAACATCTGAGGCATAAAAGAAATAAGGAGCCAAATATCTGGGAAGCAAGAAAGCCTTAGCTGGCATCTGAGGGTCAGGCATGACACATGTTGTTAAGCATTTATGCGGAGAAACCGTAGGTTTAAGTTGTGACCCATGGCTGAGATGAGAAGCTGAAGGATCCACACTAATGATGTGAAGTCCAGGGCCCTCGTCTCTCTGGCTTCTGTTGACTTTCCAGTGTGACTCCCCATACCTTTTCATGGATGCAGATTTGTTTGTGATCTGTAAGGCATTCCAGCCCAGTTCTTACTGGGCAGAAGGTAAATTATGAGTCTGATATGGTCTGGCTGTGTCCACAGCCAAATCGCATCTTAAATTGTAGCTTCCTTAATTCGGATGTATTGTGGGAGGGACCTGGTGAGAGGTAACTGAATCATGGAGATGGGTCTTTCCTGAACTATTCTCATGATAGTGAGTAAGTCTCATGAGATCTGATGGTTTTATAGATGGGAGTCCTCCCTGCCCAAGCTCTCTTTCCTGCCACCATGTAAGACATGGCTTTGCTCCTCATTCACCTTCTGCCATGATTGTTAGGCCGCCCCAGTCGCATGAAACTGTGATTCAATTAAACTTATTTCCTTTATAAATTACCCAGTCTCAGATATATCTTCATTAGCAGTGTGAGAACAGACTAATACAGACTCTTAACTGAATTCACTGCTTTCCCTAACTGGGATGTAGGTGGCTGAGAGGCAGCCTGGTCCCAACACTAGTTATACATCCTTCAGCCAACCACGCAGACTGTGGCTATGGGTCCAGTCAGAAAGCAGGAGGCAGAGGACCTGGGGGAAGAGAGGTCTGTGCCTGAAGATGAGGCAGGAGGGAGTGGGCACCACCAGCAGGGCACAGGAGTGGCTCTGATTCCTTAGATAGGGATGTGTCATAGGACACAGGACAAAGCTCAGGCATCAGAGCAAAGGACTGATCACAAGAGAAGATATCAAATGCCAGATCACTCAAACTGGGTGAGAGGTGAAGGCCAGGAAGGTCCCAGAATCTGAGGAACTAGAGGTGCAGGTGAAGGGACCCCAACTCTGAGAGTTAGAGGGTCCCAAAGACAGGCTTCCAGGTGAACTACTGCAGGTCAGCAACTCAACAAATTCCAAGACAACTGGCTTGTATTCAACTCATGCAGAGAGAAATGAATGCTACCCAGAGACATTAAAAAATGCCGACACTGTGTAATCAATACAATTTCTAATTGAAGAAAAAATTACAGTTTAACTCAAAGAGCAGCAATTCATTATGAAAATTCCCTTTTAAAGACCCAATTTACCAAGGACAAGTGAAGGTCTCTGTGGTTGAAACTATTTTTCACTTTGAACCAGTGTTCCTTGGCTAAGGACAAAGTCAGATCTTAAAAATTAATTAAATGTTCATATTGAATCTTTACATGAAACTCTAAATTCCACTAATTAAGCTTAGAGAACACTTACAATATGAAGGGTCAGATGTTTCCCCTAAAATTCCAGAAAGATATTTAGGCATTCAAATAATTAACCACTGAAGGTTTTATTCCTGGCAAAAATACATGAAAAAAATGCTGTCGATAAAAGCCTTTAAATTAATTTGTAACAATTAAAATCAACTTCTACTGGGCTCAGACCTATATAACTTTATGTGCCACCTGCTAATTGTGGACAACACTCAATGTTTTATCACTCCTGGTCCCTTTGCAAGTGAACTCTGCAGCTCACTCATTCATTCACCCACCTTCCTTTATTTAGCAAGGGGTCCTATTACCCTCTCCACCTGCCACTTCCAGAGCTGGATTCTTGTAAAAGAGTCCAGGCTAGAGCCACAGAGACAGTCGTGGAGGTGAGTCTGGCTGTAGTTGGAGACCAGAGTGATTGGACCCTTCCTACTGGACTGTCCTGGGATGATGGGTGCGTGATCTCTGCTGCATCCAACATGGGAGCAGAGAGAAACTGGCAGCCAGAGGCAGAACATGGTGAGAAGTAATGCTCGCGTTTCCCATTTCTCCTAACACAGTTCTTCTGTGCTAGAAGGGACAGCCTGTAGCCACAGCTAGAAAATAATCCGCACTGTGACTTAACTGTGTATGACATTCCAGTGGACCACTGAACCAGACAGCTGAAGCCAAGATCATTGTTCCACTTTGTATTTACTATTGTGTGAATCAGTTGACTCCACTTCAGGTCCCTGCTTAAATTCCTGTCACTAAATGAAAATGTGTTTGATTTCAAACTTAAAACAAATATAACAAAAAAGACAACGTAGGAATGTTTACACATACTTTCTAGTTCAGGAAAGACATCCGCTTTCTTATCCAAATTTTCCTTTCTTCTTTCTCAACTTTGTTTTAAGTTCGAACGGGTGGCATAGTTCATTGGTATTATTATATTCTTCTGGGGCACAGTATTTGGACTAAAAGCGGGAAATTGGGACTACAATTTCAACATTCGTTTAATTTCAAAATTGTTCTCAAATGTTAAGTACGTTGTACAGTTTTGCTGGCTTCAGAAGTCCAGAATGTGCACATGAAGCATGTAAACATCAAGATTTTTGATACTTGGGTTAAGCTAATATAATGGCGGTGAGGATGATAGTGATGGATGGTAAACAGATGAACAAACAGCAGCTTTCAATTCATTCTAAATGTTTAATGATTTAGTACTTACTAATGTGAGCCAAGATAGGGGAATGAAAAAAATACTTTTTTGTTGTTCATATTGATTTTTATTTGGTCTCCAAGGATCAGTTTCTTCATAATTATACTTTCAGATATTCTTGTCTCAGGAAGTTAGCAGAGATTTCATTGATTCTTCATAAATGTCTCATTAGAAAAGCTCATGCCTGCAGCATCTCTGAGAAGGCATTTATTTATCTAAAGGGTAAGGCAGAGAGAATCATAAGAACATTGCTTCTCATCATACAGCTGCTCTAAGAGACTTAGGTCTACCCATCCAAAGCATTATTCCAATTTATTATTAATGTTCATGACAATTATGGTGTTACCTAGTAACATCATTAGGAATGCCCTTTAGTAAGAATAACTCCATTTAAAAATCATAAGAGAAATTGTAAGAAGTATATTTCAGTTAATTAGATATTTCATAAAGGGAATGAAAATATTATAAACCAAAATAAAAATGATCTTATTATTATCTAATTGTAGGATTATACAGCTGCTGCTCTAGGAAGGAAGGAAGGAAGGAAGGAAGAAGGAAGGAGGAAAGGAGAGAGGGAGGGAGGCAAAGAGAGAGGGAGGGAGGAAAGGAGAAGGGGGAGGAGAGAGGGAGGGAGGACGGGAGGGAGGAAGGAAGGAAGGAAGGCAGAGAGGGAAGGAGGGAGGGAGGGAGGGAAGGAGGGAGGAAGAAAGGAAGGAAGTATAAGGAGGGAGGAAAGGAAAGAGGGAGGGAGGAAAGGAGAGAGGAGAGGAGAGAGGGAGGGAGGAAGGAAGGAAGGAGGAAGGAGAGAGGGAGGGAGGCAAAGAGAGAGGGAGGGAGGAAAGGAGAGGGGAGGAGAGAGGGGTGAAGGGAAGGAGGGAGGGAGTAAAGGAAAGAGGAAGGGAGGGAGAGAGGGAGGGAGGCAAGGAAAGAGGGGGGAGAGAGAGAGGGAGGAAGGAAGAAAGAAGGAAGGAAGGAGAAGGAAGGAGGAAAGGAGAGAGGGAGGGAGGCAAAGAGAGAGGGAGGGAGGAAAGGAGAGAGGGTAGGAGAGAGGGAGGGAGGGAGAAAGGAAGGGAGAAAGGGAAGGAGGGAGGGAGGGAGGGAAGGAGGGAGGGAAGTAGGGAAAGTGTGAAAAAGAAAGATAGTAAGAAAACATATTACTTTCTATACTGAAATACTTTCAGGAGATAAACATTGCTTTCCATATGCTTAGGGAATGTTTATTTTTAGAATTGGCTGGTGTTAATCACTGCCACATATTATAAAGCTGTTTCTCAAAATTGCAGCTTTCTACAGGCATCCTGGTGGAAAGGAGAATGGAAATATCCTAAGTAATGCATGATGATATGGAACTAGCCCACTTACTCTAGTGGATTCAAAGAGGGAGCTAAGATATTAACAGTTACACAGCACTCTTTTATTTCCATGCCTGTCACATCTCTTTGTTTTATTATTTAAGGGAAGCCTTAACTCCCATCTTCCCTGTGAAAGTTTATTTTAGTATCTTTGATATCAGTGATAGCTGATATCAAAACCAAAGACATTCAAAGAAAACTACAGACAAATATGTTTTGAATGCAGACATAAAATCCTTAACAACATACTAGTGAATCCAAACCAGCAACATATAAAAACAATCATATATCAAGTATGATTCATCTTAGCAACACAGGGGAGGTTTAACATCAAAATAAATTAATTCAATACACTTTGCCAATAGAAATAAAGACAAGGAAAAGATGATCATATTACTTGATACATAAAAATTATTTGACAAAATCTGAGATCTCTTTATGATAAAAGCACTCAGCAAACAAGGAATAGAGGGAAACTTCCTCAATTTCATAGAGTATCTATTTTTTAAAAATGTTAACATTAGACCTAATGGTGAAACAGTGGAGGCTTTCTCCCTAAGATCAGCAACTCGACAAGGATGTCCATACTTATTACTTCTATTCTGCATTGTACTGGAGGTTTTAGCAGTGCAATTAGGCAGGAGAATAAAATTAAAGGTATCCAAATTATAAGGAAAGAAGTAAAGCTATCTCTCTTTGCAAATATCAGGATTTTGTATATAAAATAAAAACTTAAGGTATTCACCAAAAATCTACTAGAACTAATAAAAGAGTTTAGCATAGTTACTAGATGCAAGCTCAACAACATATAAAAATTAATTGTACTTCTAGACACTTGTAATGAATGATCTAAAACTGAAATTAAGAAATAAATTCCATGTATAATAACATCAAAAAGAATAAAGTTATTAGAAACAAATTTAACAAAAGAAGTGTAAAACGTATATGCTAGAAAATATTTTTGAGAAAAAAACAAAGAATAACTAAATGTAAAAACAAGCCATGTTCATGGATAAGAAGGCTCAATAATGTTAAGATGAAAATACTCTCTAAATTGGTCTACATGTTAAATGCAAGCCTTGTCAAAATTCCAGCTGGCATTTTTGAATTGACAAAGTGATCCTGAAATTCATATTGAATTGCGAAGGACTTTGAATAAGCAAACAATCCTGAAAAAGAACAAAGTTGAAGGACTCATATTTCCCAAAATAAAAATATAAACAATAAAAATCTAGACAGCATTGTATTGACATAAGAATAGACATTTAGACTAACGGATAAAACTGAGAGTCCAGAAATAAACTCTCTCCCATTTACAGTCAATTGACTTGTGACAAAGTTTCCAAGACGATTCAATGGGGAAAGAATATTCTTTTTAACAAATAATTCTGGGACTACAGGTTATCCAAGTGTAAAAGAATGAAGTTGGATCACTACCTCACATCATATTCAATAATTAATTCAAAAATGGATCATTCCCCTAAATGTAAGAGCCAAAACTACGAAACTCCTCCTAGATGCAGTGTCTTCTGTGGGGGATTTGCATGCATTTCACCACCTGTAGGTGACTTCAGAAAGATTCCTTTTGAAAGGTTCACCCAAAAGGGTATGTGTTAAATCCATAAGGGCTGCAAACAAACATGGCGATGACCCTTTTCTTTTTTTCTTTTTTCTTTTTATAGACAGAGTCTCACTCTTGTCCAGGCTGTAGTGCAGTGGTGCCATTTTGACTCACTGCACCCTTTGCATCCCAGGTTCAAGTGATTCTCCCACCTCAGCCTCCCAAGTAGCTGTAATTACAGTGTGTACCACTATGCCCAGCTAATTTTAGTATTTTTAGTAGAGAAGAGGATTTTACCATGTTGGCCAGGCTAGTCTTAAACTCCTGACCTCAAGTGATCTGTCTGCCTCGGTCTCCCAACGTTCTGGGATTACAGGCATGAGTCACTGCACCTGGCCTATGGCCCTTACATTTTTAATGTTATCAAGTAGAGATATCGTGTTTATTCATTTTCGGTTCATGGAGAGAATTATGACTATTGAATGTCATAAAATATGCAGCATCTTTCTTTTGCTCCCCTCTACTACATTACTTTTTTTTCAGTGCAGACATTTGCTTATGGAACACCAGAGCAAATGAAAAATAACTTCAGGCAGGTCTGAATAACCAGACATAAAGCAAATAATCAATGCAATTACTTGTGCAGCTCAAGCAGACAAAAGTACCCCTCCCATTTAAATGTAAATAGTCCTAATGATTACAGCAGTAGGATATATATTTTATTTTTAAACTATTAACATTATTTTGAGGTTGAATCATTAGAGTATAATATGAAAACCATATACACAGATATTTGGAAATAATGAGGGGTTATAATTCTAAGTGGCAGTTACAGAACTGCCAAACTTCCTTTGGATTCTAGTTATTTCGTCCAAATTGAATGAGAAATACAGGTTATAAAGGACAAAGTCAAAGAGCAAGAAAAGCAAAATGACTTAATCTGTAGTTTAAAATCTTCTCATTGTATCAGTAAGTTGAAACTGTGGGAAATTTGACTTGAAAGATGACTTCCTAACTTGCTCTAGTTGTCATATGCTTTGAATTTTCTTTCTGATATTCCTCATCTGAACATTTGGAAGCACCTTTTCTGAGAGAGATGTCCTGGTGTTTTCACTCAGTTTGTATTTTCTGAAATAGGTTTCTTGACTTGACTTTCACTGATGAATAAGGGCTGTGGAGTTGTTGCACTTCTGGTTGGTAACCACAGTGAGTTCCCAGAGCAACCCCAAGTATGGAGAATCCTGTCCAGCACATGCTCATCTCCTGTTTCTTCATGTGCTTCTTGGCTCCCACCCTGCCTGTCCTCATTGACATTTTCAGACACATAGCGCTAGGCCTACCTTTCTCCCTGGTGACTAAAGGTCATAAAAATTCTGATTTTTCACACTAATACAAGCACTATACTGGGACAGATACATAGGTCACAACCAGTCTTCCAGCAGATAGAATTTATTTGGTTACTGAATACATTCAAGTATAATAATTAGAATTCTAGTTCTAACTTTAATATTTATACAGATGCAGAAAACTCATGTCCAATTTGAATTTATATGAAGGCAAAAGAGATAAGATTGAAAATAATATATATATTAACTTTATGAGTAAATGCATGGCCATTATAAAAAAAAAAAATGAAGCATAGGCTCACCACCCAAATCCAAGCACTAGTGGTTACCAGAGGCTAGGAAGGGTAGAGGGAAGAGGGAGGTCAAGAGAAACTGATTAATAGGTACAAAAACACAGTCAGAAGAATCTAGACCTAGTGGTTAACAAATTTATGGTAGCATTTTCTCTCCAAGTTTTATTTAAAAAATTATCCAACTCTTAATGTGTATTAGAAAATACAGTTACATTCAATTTTACAGTAGAATCTTACCATACTACCACCTTCAGTGACAAAAATAAAATTGGATAAAACTCCTTTGAAGACATAGCCAGCACTTTCTATGGAGATAAATAATGGACAAGCACTGTCAATAATTGTAAAGTGTGTCTAATCACAGCAAACGAAAAGGAAGGGGATGGAGAACAGTTTATTTAATTACATATCTTTATTACCAATGGCTTGACTGAAAATATCCTTTTATAATAACACTTGCAGATTCATCTTCCAATTAGAAGATAAGTACATCTTCTCATAAGTGAATGATCCTGGATAAAAATAACTGCTAGGGATTCTTAAGTCTGTTCTAAATTATTAATTTCAACAAACATGTACCTACATTAGACTTGCCTTATAAATGTTCTACAAGGAGCATCGTCTCACAGTTCTCTCATAAAAATGAAATCTTTGATTTAGACTTAGAGCTTTAGAAATATATTTGGATAAACATCATTAAAATGTCTTTGGAAAACAACATCATTATCTAGAACAGAGACAAGAATATACTGGATTTTTATATAAGCAAGTAGTTGGTAGGTTTGATAAGAGTTGTGCTTAAACTCCAGCAGCTGCCATTAAACCTAAATGATTTATATAAGACAGGCAGGATTTATATACAAGATGAGCCAGTTGTTTTTTTTTGTTTGTTTGTTTGCTTGTTTGTTTGGTTTGGCCACAGACCACACTGCTTTAATATCTGGGCAACTTTCAATCAATACTGATCATGAACAACACTAGAGAGGAAGGTTGGGAGTCTACAGATCTCAAATAAAGACAGGCAGACCAAAAAGAAAACAGAATGGTTGGTTACTCTGTAATGACAGAAGCTGATTACAGCCCCTTTAGAATGAATTAGGCTAATGACACACTTATAGAGTACAGCTTCATAGGGTTTTGTGGATTCAGAACTAGGATTAGACAGCTACTAAAATTATCAAGAAATCATATTTAAATACAAAGCATAATTCAAGAATTAGTTTCCCTTATTTAATCAAACAACATAGTCACTTAATACAATTGAAGTAGTATGACATATATAAGTTGTTCTTAATAGTATGTTTCTAAATTTTTTGCATAAAAAAATAAAAAATGATTTTTTCTCTTTAAGTTCAGGTTAATTAGGAGTTCAGAGGAGACAGAAAAAAGCCAGATTTCATTTCAAATTTGTCAATTAGATGATTTAAAGTCAGAAAAGTTGTAACAAATAATTAAGAGTTGACTCCGTTTTTATTCCTCATTAGAATTATTAACTGAAAATTCATTACATTATTAAACTAAAAATCAACTAAATTTTATATAATTTGTGAAGTGAACTCTACCTTTTCCCTTTTCCTTTTACACATAACCCCTTACATATATGAAAACATTTAGAACAAGGTCTAAATTAAGTTTATGTTTATAAATTCCCATGAGAGTAAATCATTTGACTACTGGAAAACATTTTTAATGTGAGAATCTTCACAATTCACTGTTTGTTCATGACACTGAGGTAGTTGCAAATTGCATGTAAATTTTGAGAAAGAGAATTGTTGTTGGTAGTGAGGTAAATCCATTACTTAATTTTCAGTGTCTGAAAGGATCACATTGGGTTCTTCAGTGTCCTATTATCCTCTCAAGTCTCATTCACCTTAGTCAAGGAAAATGCTATAGCCTGGTATGAGAAAAACTTGGAACTGTGACATCCCTTCCAAACTGGGAAGGAGCTGAGAGACCAAAGAATGACGTGGACCAGCACAATATGGTGAGTAGTTGAGTTTATTAGAACTTACATACAGGGTACTAGTGGAGGGAGGCAGGACAGCTCTAGAAATCTGCGCCTCCTTCCGTCTGTGAATTGCTTTTAAGTTAATTTTCTGGCTCTTTGCCTACTGTGTTTGAACAATAAGACTGTGTTTCTTGGTAGGTTTTCAAATACTCTCCAGAATATTTGAGTTCTCAGGGTCACCTGCTCTTCAGCTGGGCACCATGGCCATGGCTCACCGCCTGGCCTCTCGGGTTCAGGCAGCAGACATACACATTTAAGTAACCTGTGGGGGACCCGTCACACTACACAGCCTGTCCCTCACTTAGCAGCCTTGCCTTCCTCTTTGAGAACTGGGGTTAAATGGCTTGAATCAGGAGCTGTAAGAAACTACACAGAGAGATCAAGTCAGGAATGGGATTTCAGCTTTTGTTGAGTTCATTGTTGAGCCAGTTGTCAGTCTAATACCAACATTTCTAGAGAACATAGAATACTTTAATATTCAATCACTTTGGAAGCCATACTAACTTCTGAATTAATAATAATTGGTAGCAAGTAACCATAAAAAGGCCACGTTCTATATTTAAAATATTTTTGGAAGGGAAGAGAGGGAACATGGGGAAGGTCCCTGGTCATGTTTCCTTTCTGGTGCTCACAAAAGGACTAAGTGAAGACGATAGGTGTGGGTTCTGGGCCCTTGTGCACATCAGGGCATCTCCTTTCACTTCCTTGAGGTTACATCAACCCCACCCACTGTGTCCCTCAGAGCCTCCCTGACTTGGGGACACCTCTCTCTTGCTCCCTCATTCTTTCTTCACAGTGAGATGATGCCCATCTGTAGTTGCAAACTTTATAAAAACCAGATTCATAGGTTGTGGACTCTAATCTGTACTGAAAATATTAAAACTCCAAAAAATCAAAGTTCTTAAAAATAGGATTTCATCTTTACCTCCCACCTCTTGAAAAGCCTTATGTCTTCCGATGACAAGCATTGATAATGCAAGCTTGTCTTCCTCATCAGCATCTCTGCTGGCTGCCATGGCTGCCTCCCAATGCAGAGCAGTTGTCACAGGATGATAAGAGGAGCTGTGCCATCCACTGCCTGGCCATGAGACTTGTCTCTATCACTGACCAGCTGAGTGACATTTGCCCTCAGTGTCCTCATTGGTAGTAGTGTCTAACCTGGAATGTTGCTGAAAAACCACATGAAATAGTGCATGTGTAGCTCCTGGTGCAGTTAAAATGTCAACTATCATTTAGTTGTCTTGTTTGTCATATCCATCAACTGTGCAACTTGGAAAAGTTTTAAGACACAAACTGCAATCACAATTAGAAGAATATTATCCAAAATACAAACTATGCTTACCACATTGACCAGTGAGTTTCTTCCTTAATGAGTAAGGACCTCACAGTCCATTTCACTTCAGTGTCCAAATCTCTGTTCAGCAATAGTTTAGTGCTATTCCTGAAATGTTAAATAACGTTTGTGACTAATCTTTCAATACAATTATATATGAGAATTTACAAAATAATTGTTCAGATATGTGTAAGTTAAGTCTTTAATTTAAGGGGAAGAGCACAACAATGTTCTTCTGTTCCTGTGTCTGTGTCTAGGGTCCCCCAGATCACTTCAAGGTTCAGTTATTTGCTAAGAGAATTCACAGGACTGAGAATATACTTGTGCCCTAAGACTTATTATAGCAAAGGGTACACTTACGTCTTTAATCCATTTTGAGCAGATGTTTGTTTTCCCCACACCATTTTTAGAGACTATTCTTGCCTGATTGCATCTTCTTGGTACCCTTGTCAAAATTTAGTTGACTCTATATGCTTGTGTGTATTGCTGGGCTTTTTATTCTGTTCCACTGTTCTATGCGTCTGTTTTATGTTCATACTATACCGTTTTGTTTACTATATATATATAATATAATCTGAAATCAAGAAATATGATGTCTCCAGTTTTGTTCTTCTATATGAAGATTGCTTTGGCTATTTTGGGTCTTTTGTAGTACCATAAATTTTAGAATTGCCTTTTATTCTATTTCTGTAAAAAAAAACTGCCATTCAAATTTCGATAGATACTATGTTGACTCTGCAGATTGCTTCAGATCACATATATATTTTAATAACATTAATTCTTTCAATTAATAAACATGGGATGTCTTTTCATTTATTTTCATCTTCTTCAAATTCCATCATCAATGTTTTATAGTTGTCAGTGTAGAGCTCTTTCATCTCCTTGGTTAAATTTATTGCTAAATATATTTTTTTCTTTTTGATCCTATTTTAAATGGAATTATTGTTTTTGATTTCTTTTTCAGAGAGATTGATATTGCATAAAAATGCAAATGATTTTTTGTGTGTTGATATTTATATCCTTACTGAATTTATTTATTAGTTCTAATATTTTTTATTGGGTCTTTAGGGTTTTCTACATACAGAATCATGTCATCTGCAAAAAAAAAATTATTCTTCTCTTCAAATGTGGTTGCTTTTTATTAATATTTCTTTTCTTATAGCTCTAGATAATACTTCCAGTACTATGTTGAATAAAAGTGGTTAGAGGGTACACCTTTGCCTTGCACTGGATCTTAGAGAAAAAGCTTTCAGCCTTTCACCATTGATTATGTTAGCTGTGGGTTTTTCATAAATATCCTTTATCATATTGAAAATAAATTCCTTCTATACCTATTTTGTTGAGAGTTTTCATTATAAAATAAAGCTAAACTTTGTCAAATGCTTTTGCAGCATCTATTAAGATGATCATGCGGTTTTTATCTTTTATTCTGTTAATGTGATGTATCACGTTGATTGATCTGCAAATGCTTAGTTAACTTTGTATCCCAGGAGTAAATCTTTGTCATAGTGTATAATCTTTCTGATACGTTGCTGAATTTGGTTTGCTAGTATTTTATTAAGAAATTTTGTGTCTATATTTATCGGAGACATTGGCTCATAGCTTTCTTTTGGGGATGCCTTTTTCTGGTTTTGGTGTCGGGGTGATTGTAATTTTATAGCATGAGTTTGAAAGTATTCCCTCTACTTCAATTTTTTGGAAGAGTCTAAGAAGAATTGGTATTAATTATTTCTCTAATATTTTGCATTATTCAGCCATCTGGGCCTTGGCTTCTCTTTGTTGGATGGCTTTTAATTAGTACTTCAATCTCTTCTATCCTTTTATTATCTCAACTGTGAAAAATCATTACTTTTGTATTTAATATAACAGAATGCCAATAAGTGTTTATCTTTTAGTTATATTCTATTCCAAACTGTGTCAGCTATTTCATTACATTTAGAAAACAGAAGAGGCTATCTATATTTTTAATGTCTGTGAAAGAAATACCCAAATGCCCATTGATGATAGACTGGACAAGGAAAATGTGGCACATATACACCATGAAATACTATGCAGCCATAAAAATGATGAGTTTGTGACCTTTTTAGGGACATGGATGAACCTGGAAACTATCATTCTCAGCAAACTGACACAAGAACAGAAAATCAAATACTGCGTGTTCTCACTCATAGGCGGCTGTTGAACAATGAGAACACATGGACCCAGGGTAGGGAGCATCACACACTGAGGTCTGTGGTGGGGGGACTAGGGGAGGGACAGTGGAGGGTAGGGAGTTGGGGAGGAATTACATGGGGAGAAATTCCAGATATAGGTGATGGGGATGAAGGCAGCAAACCACAGTGCCATGTATGTACCTATGCAACAATCCTGCATGTTCTTCACACATACTCCAGAACCTAAAGTGCAATAAAAAATATATATATTAATATGGATATATAGTTATTAATATATCCAACTTTATTTGACACTTTTTAACACGCCAGATTTAGTAATAAGTTATGCAAAATCATGGTGGGAAGGTTGGTAGGAGTAGTGAATCATGGAAAAATCACTAATTTAATCATTTTTTGAACAATGAAGATATGCATTTCCTTATGTTCTTTGCACAGATTTCTCCAGTTTCGTAGATTTGAGTACTCCTAAGACCTATTTAATCTTAGCACCACAGGGTTCTAAATAGAAGAGAGATTAATCAAATGACAACGAACAACTGTGTTCTTATTTCCAAGAATTTCTAAGAGTGAAGCTTCGGTGCTGATGGTCAACATGCAATCCCACTGAGGCACTTATTTAAGCCATGAATGGATCCCACTCTCACGCCCATTTCATGGTCTTGATTTTTATTGCTTTGTCTTATTTCCATATGGTGTAATCAGCCCTCTCTCTGCATCAAATTATTGTTGATTAACACAATAGTGACTACCCCTTAACAGTCAACACAAATCCTTTAAGTGTAGAGAACGGCCAGAGCTTATAAGCAAAGCATGACTTTGTTTTAAATATTTATTGAATTTATAAATTATCCTGTAATGAAATAGAAATCTGTATTTAGAGTCACTGCATAACTGTGATTTTTTTTCTATATTAATTAAGCTCTCTGTCTGGAGTTCAAGAAAACTACTTCTTAGGCTAAAGTCTACTGCAGGTTAGGTACTATTAGCTCAACGAGTCCTCAGCCACAATTGAGGAGCTTTACTCTGTTATATTTCAAAATGAAGGACTTAATGTATCAAAGTAAAATACAACTGTGTTGTTATTACCACTTTTCTCACTTCTCTCTCTAGTCATAGCTACCAATCATTATTAATTCAGAAGTTAGTATGGCTTCCCCGTCCCCCCAACACCATCTCTCCTCACTCCACAACCTATTTAGGTATTGATGAAGACCTCCACTGCCTCCTAGAATTACAACAATATGGCTCTAATCTTGTAGCATTAGCCTAAACATTTGTGATGAAAAACTAGGAAAACTTATGGAAAGTTCTAGTTTATTCACTCTGCAAACCTACTGTGTGCCAGGCACCCTGGGAGACACTAAGGATAAAAATGGCAGAAAATGATAGAATTCTTGCCTGCAGAAGTGAGCAAGATAGACAATGAAATGGTAATTCCTTTTCTTCTCTTAAAACAAACAAAAAGCAGACAAAAATTTCTTGCTTGACCTCCCATGCCCTCCAGATGTGGCATCAATGCTCCACGTGCCTTACCTGAATCACTTCTGGAGGAGCCTGTCCTAGCAGCTGTGTCCACCTCACTTTGGCCCACGCCCCTCCTCCTCCCACAGGCTGGCCCTGAGAGGCAGCTGTGGCCTCTATCTGCCCTATCCAGTGCACGCATCTGTCCTCATCTTACTTGACTGCCCTCAGCTGGCTAGTCCCATATCTAGTGTGTTGGCCCTTTCCTTCATGGGTGCAGGGCTGACCCCGCCTGCTCAGTCTGCACTCAGCTTAATCATCACCTCGTGGTGGAGGCTGATGCTGATCAGTGAGCACAGGAGCCTGCCTGGCACCTGCAGCCATGTCTGTCTCTGCTTCCACTGTGTCTGTTTGCCATCACTTTTCTGGCATCTTACTGGCTGGTCTGTTTATTATCTGCTGTCTCCTCAAGAATGTAAACCCCAAGAGGCCAGGGGATACCTGCCTGTTCACCAGTTTACTCTCCAGTGCTTCAGATAAACTGCACAAATAGTAAAGTTTCAGTAGATAGCAGCAACTTTATGACTAGAACAAACCAAGTAATAAATGTACAACCATAAAGTGAGTTTTTTCAAAGAAACATATTATTAGAATAAAAATGATTTTTTCATTTTCTGAGAAAGTATCAGTCAAACTTAAATGGAAGAGTGAATGGGTTCTTTGCTGCAGAAAGAACTGGCAGGAATAGGGAGGTTGTGGGTGCAATCCCAGGCCAAGGGAGGTGGATGTGGGAGAACTTAAGACAAGGAAATGCTGGGCAAGTGTGCAAAACTGAAAGGGGGTCCCTGAAGCCAATCTTTACTATCCTCAGCATGTGAGTAATAAAGAAAGAAGATATGGAACTCTCCTGCCACACTCTAAGCTACTCTGGAAACTGAACAGGTCTAAATGTCATAACTTGATGAGCCCTGTCCCCTAGATTTTCCATAAAACATTCTGCTATTTGTGCTTAAGAAATAATTTGATTCCATGTACTATGTTACAGAAAAAGTATTTTGCTGTATTGTCTTTGAACCAATTAGAAATTACCATGATGATTACAGGATTTTTTTTTATATCACAATATCACCAACAAAATGTTTTATTGTCTTAAATTACCCAAACTAAATGGTTTTGCTGGGAAATGGCTATTTTGAAAAGTTAAAAAGCAATAGTGACGGACGGCACAAAGTATTGTCTTTCCAATTAAAATATGACCCAAGTATGAAAAAAATTCAAACTGTAAACAAGACGTGTAGAGGATGACAAAGATGAGTGAGCATTGTGGGGTTTGCTGGTCGCAAGGAGAAGTGGCAGATGAAAAACTTGAAATTGAAATTGCACATTTAGAATCTAAAACTCCAAATCAAAAGATGGTAGCAAACTCCTCAGATGAGGGCAGAACTCCTAGCTGTGGCCAAACAGATGGTATGGACAAGCATGTCTCTGCTCTGCACAATATTGATGACCAGATGGGAAAAGCGACTATTGTCCTCTGTGACGGAGGGCAGTGTGGTCACTGGCTGCACCACCTTATGCATCAGAATGAACTTCTGACCATCTTGCAAGTTCCTCTTCATCAGATTAATGTCCAGGCTCTGGTCCTCAGTGCTCCACTGCAAGGGAAGACAGGTCATGTTACTGGAACCAGACCCCTGGACACCCACAGCTGATTGTGGCCACCCCAGGTAGAGGAGGGTGACTTGGAAACTGAATAAGCTACAATGTGTAATTGAAGTGTGCAAACATGTTCACTTCTCAATTTTTCCTGAAGTTCCTATCCTGGCATTTCTCTCATTTTAGAGTTGACCTTAAATTTAGGGAATATCTCAACTCCATCATAAAGATTGATAATCAAAAGTGGAAAAAAAAACATAGAGTGGAAGTTATTTGATTTAAACAGCATATGCATAGAAACTCCTCAACATATGGAAGCTATTTGTCTAAGTGTATATTATCATATATTTTTGATAAATCAGGTATCCAAATCGAAATGCAGCAAGAACATAATATACATTTATGACTTTCCTTGTTGAGGGAAAGGGCCTATAAGGCCATGAAAAGACAATTATGCTAGTTTCATCTAGAGTGCATATAATACTGTAATATTCACATGGGAATCTAGAGTGCATAAAATACTGCAATATCATTCACATGGGCATCTAGAGTGCATATAATACTGTAGTATCATTCACATGGGCTATAAAAAGTCTACACCGGCTTCTTAGTCCATGTATACTCTTATAACAGAATACCTTAGACTGAGTAATTTATAAAGAACAGAAATTTATTTTTCATAGTCCTGGAGGCTGAGAAGTCCGAGATCAAGTTGCCAGCCCACTGACTCCTGGCAAAGGCTAAAGGCTACTCACTTCTTCCAAGATGATGCCCTGTCACTGCATCCTCCAGAGGGGACAAATGCGATGTCTTCCCATGACAGAGGCAGGGAGGCAAGCCAGCCAAAGGCCATCTGAAGCCTCTTTTATGAAGGCCTCTGTCCCAATCGTGATGGAGGAGCCCTCAAGCCTTAATTGCCTCTAAAATGCCCCACCTGTTAATTTCAGCACATTAGCAACACCTGAATTTCTGAGAGCGCATATTCAAACCCTAACACTTGATGTATTGCCTTGATTTATTACTGTATGTTAGAATATATAATACACGTAACTAGAGAATAAACTTACTACAAATCAGAGAAATATCATGCTAAATTTTGCGTGGTCAGAACTAGGGAAGGAGAGAGAAATGAGATGAGAAAAGAAAAGAAGGAGAAAAAAGAGAAATAAAGGGACAAAGATATTTAAGTAGAGCAAAACCATGAATAAGAAAGTGACATCTGTAAGGAAAATAAAACCTGACTACTGCTGAGAATCTAATTCAGAGCTATACTGCAGAGGTTGGCAATGTATCAAGTTCAATGCAATCTGTTAAAAAAAAAATGCATAGGAGGAAAACAAAGGTTAAGCTTTCCTGAAGCAGAGGACTGAATCAGGAAGTCATAATCCTTTTAAAATTTATTTTCATTAACTTAAAATCCTGGTACAAGTAATGACTGATTCTCATCAGAATTTCTTATAAGTTGGTTGGATAGAAATGAATTTTCCTGCCCATAACAATATGAAACCTCCATTTATGCCATTCTAATATTTGGATGTATTATTTTGAAAAAAACACCATATTGAGCTATAATTGACATTCAAAAAGCCATACACATTTAACATGTGCAAGTTGATGAGTTTGGAGGTAAGGACACTTCCATAAAACTGTGAAAAGAAAATGTCTTGTACCCCCAAAATCACTAAGGAAAACTCAAGCTGGAAACTGCTTAGGGCAAACCTGCCTCCCATTCTACTCAGTCATCCCTCTGCTCCCTGAGAGAGATGCGTATCTAATTGCCTCCTTTGGAAAGGCTCATCAGAAACTCAAAAGAATGCAACTATTTGTGTCTCACCTATCTACGACCTGGAAGCCCCCTCCTCATTTAGTCTTTCTGCCTTTGTTTCAAGGTATCCTGCCTTTCTAGAATGAACCAATACACTTCTTACATATATTGATTGATGACTTAAATAAGTCTTTCTAAAGTGTATAAAACCAAGCTATGCCTGACCACCCTGGGCTCGTCTTCAGGACTTCCTGAGGCTGTGTCAGGAGTGCATCCTCAACCTTGGTAAAACAAACTTTTCTAAATTAACTGAAAGCTGTCTCAGATTTTCTATGTTCATAAAACCATCACCATAATCCGTGTCATGAACCTCTCTGTTGCCACCAAAAGTTTTCTCTCACCTTCATATTCAATATTACTTTTATTCATTATTACATTTTGTGTGTGTGTGTGATAAGAGCACTGACATAAGATCCACTCCCTTAGTGACCAGCCAGAACTGCATACAGGATAATACCTCATGAAGCCTCCTTACCTGATATGTGAGATGCCACAGAAATGTTGTGACATTGTCAGGTTTTGAACCAGGTATGTACATTCCATTCAACCCCAACAGTCTCAAATTCTTCGTGTTTTTAAATATCATTTTATAGCATGTAGAACATTTTTATCACATGCTACACAAATACCATTTACTTTAAAAGAGTGGCAAGAAAGAAATATAATTTATTTCCTCAATCCTCATAAATTTGTAATTGGGATAGAACCCTATAACAAAAGACAGACTAAAGAGACAAAAACAAGCTAATGAATGTATGCTGGGCATGCCCTGGATGAGAAACCTCACTTAAAGATAACACAAAACAGTGGCTTAGGACTCAGCCTTATATAGCACCTTCAGCAAACAAGAGTGAATCTGTAGAGAAGTAACAGGAAACAGAAAGCAATTTTAGGCCTCCAAGAGTGGGAAACTGTGGAAAAAGAATATAGGAATAAATGGAAAGCGTAAGCTTTGTTTGCAGATACCTCTGGTGTGTTCTCTGAGCTGGTAAGTCTCTGGTGGTTGTGTGTCCTCCCTAGTAGAGATGGGGTAGAGTAGCTTTTGTCTTTGAAATTCATGTTCTACTTTTAGGAAAACGGGGAAGGGAAGAGAGCTTTGCTATATCTTTCTTCTTAGTTGCCTTCAGCTTAAAAGTTCATATTTTGAGGAGATATATTATGTTCTCCCACAATATTTACCTCTAACCTGTTATAAAATCAAACAGTTTTAAGTATAGTATAGTCTAAAATACTTGGTTTTTATAATAGATTTTACAACACAATTTAAATCATAGTGTATTAAAACTACTTGGCTTTATATCAAATTTCATAATAAAATTTAAAATCATAACATACTTAAAATACTTTGTTTTAAAATAGGTTAGAGATTTATATTTTACAAAAGTATAATGCTTTTAAAAAGTAGACAACATATGTGTAGCATTTGATAAAATGTCCTGCATATTACAAAAGAAAGAAAATAAAAGGAGAATTAGAGAATGTTGGCATTGGATGAATTTCGCAGACCAAGTTCAACACCTCGTTTAATGTCCCAATCTGTCTATGGCATCCCACAGGTTAGGTGATGAAGCTTTATGAAGTCAGATGAAGGTTACTGTCTTGCACCCAGTCTGACTGATCATCAAGCTTTAAACCAGAGCACTGGCTTATGGCTCAGGGACCATGTCCTAAACAAGATGGTGAAACATCCCCAATGACTGCTCCCATGTGGCTTAAAATTATGATTGTTGATATGGTAACACCACTTAAATTACTAAGTTATGTGTCTAGTCTAGTATTCATCAAATAAGAAAATATTTGTATTTGTTTCACTTAGTATTTTCACCTACAGCAGATGGGTCCTGTTTCTAGCAAAGCTAGATTTTGTGAGATCCAGGTTGCACTGAACAAGTCCATAATCATCCAACTCTGTACTTCAGGATTAACAGATTTTAATCATGCCTCTTACTCACTTGCTTCCTTTCTCTCTTCTATCTTGCCTCCAATATGCGTTGAATCCTAAGGAAAAGTCAAATTTCTTCATTTGCACCTCCAATAGCAGCTTCCTCATCTGCTTCATCATTATAAATGTCTCATTTCACCATTTTAACTCTATCAGTTAAGATTTCTGGTAATTAAAACTGCACAGAATATCCCACATACAGAAACGCAGTAGCTGGGTCTGATTTTTTGGTCTTAAAATTTTTGTGACTTCGAAAAATCAATAAGCTCATTGTTTAGATTACTATTGGGACAGCCGCGTGAAATTGGGTGTAATTTTAAGATGCTGCCTACAGTATTTCCTTCTGTAACTGATACTCCCGGGAATAGTTTGTGGTTGTTTAATTGAGATGTCTGCACTTATGTAATGAATAATGACAATGTATCACTCCTGATCACTCTTTTAATTTAATTGTATCTGAATCTCTTTTCTATTTCTCTAATGAATTTGCCAATTCTAGTATATAAAGGCTGCATACTTTCCCAAGTTGATAAACAGATGTCATCTGAAAAAGCAAGAATAAGGAAAAGAAAATTTTAATTGCACATTATGCTTATTATTTCCAAGAGAGGCACTCAGAGTTTTGAAGCACAGATCCTTAGATTAAAACTTAGTACCACGACATAGCAGCAAAGATGATATCGTGAGCATGCATATGCTAGCATAACTAGAAAACACTGGTAAGCCAAAAGAAAAGACAATGTACACATTTTACATAAATTTTCTCATCAATATTTAATACAATACCTAACCATATACAGAAAGTTTGGTAATCTGCAAATCTTAACTTCTATCCAAGTGTGAAAGCTTAGGTGAGCTGTTGCAGGGATTCAAGATAAGAAGGGCAAAGAGAACACACGGAGACTGAAGAGAATTTATTAGTGCACCCACTCAAGGCAAGGTTAATACCTGTAATGGCCGCCAGCCCTGAACAAAGAGAATGTATTGCTTTTATACAACTTGAGGTGGGAAAACAGGGCAGGAAACAGGTTTCTGACAAAGACAGTTAATCAAGTTTTACAATCTTGGGAAAACATATATTTTCTTCGTGGTTATCTTGATCTCTTAACCTTGCAGCACGAATTTTCGAAGTATGTGTGGACTGCAGGCATAAAGATATGCTCTGGTGCTCTTATCTGAGTAAAGAGCAGGGTTGTGCTAGGTCTGCTCTTCCCTACTTTCTCTAAATGCGGTTGTTATGACTAGCCTGGAATGTGGGCTGTGAGAAGTTTGCAGCTGCAGTTAGCTAGGCTCAGCTGGGAGGGTTACTTATTTCTGCTTACTCCGATTTTTCTTAATAACCTAGTCCTAATGTTAACGATTCTTTGATTTTATTTTCCTCCTCAGAGCCAGCCTCTTGAGTGAAACCTGTGCCACATTTCCACAGGAATTATTCACTGTGCTGTGTGGTGTTACTTCCATCGGATCTACTCTTAAGAGGCTGTGCATGGGGACACTGATTTTACTAGGTGATTTCTTGAGAGCCCAAACACGTAGACAGAAGGGGAGATTACGCAGTATAAATTCCCTAGATCTGGTAGGTAACGACAAAGTTTATTGATTTACTCAGTTTTACTGTGAAGAATTTTACAATAAAAACATCAATAATTTAAAATTTCGCTATAGACTTCTGTTTTCAGCCTGGACATGAGAAAAGCTGATAAGCAGGTTATTTAGCAGAGAAAGAAAAAAAATAAAACCTCTGAACAAATTGTAAATCGATGACTTCCTGCACCCATCAGAAAGTTCAAGGCACAAGGCAAACAAGCACAAGCAACCTGAAACTTCGAGAAAGAAGAGGGGCCTGCAGAGAGAAATAGAAACGGAGCATTTGCCTGCCTGGGACAGACATCACAAAAGCCACATGAACTGCAGAGAAAATTCAGCTACAAAGTTCCTAAATTGCTACAGGGTGAGCATGGGCTAGAATGGAACTGTGAAGCTCCTGAAGCTGGCAAGCTTCCCCTATGGAAACCCCACTGTGAGCTCACAGGAGGCTCTGGGGAGTCCCAAGAGAGCATCCCTCATGGTGCTAGCAAGGGGAGCAGAACAGCAAGAACAGGAGAAACTCTCCCAAGTTACTTCCCCCATGTATTATATGGTAACAGCCTTAATCTGTAGAGGAGACATCAACAAAAACTGTTTCCTTAAGGCACAGCACAGTAGAAACCCGTTGCAGTTGGAAGAGCAAAAAAAAGCAATCAACCTTGACAGTTTATCCAGATCCCTCTGTTCCATCTCCCGTAGGAAACATCAACCACGGCAGGGTGATCTCCAGGGGAAAGAGCAAGGAAACTGTGACCCGAGGTACTGACAGAGACCACTACAGGTGGGGAAAATAAAAAAATTAAAAATAAAAAAATAGTAATTAAAAATACCCCCTACCCCTAGGGCCCAGCACAACAAATGAAAGGGCAGGAGCCCCTGGTGTGAAGGCCGCACCTCAGGCACCAGGTGCGTAGTGTTTCATCTGAACATCAGAGCTAGTCTTTCTCCACTGTGACCCCAGAACATTTCAGTGAAAGTAACAGAGGAACACAAAGATGAGAGCTGCAGAAGACAAATTATCTCTGTCAAGCAGCACAAAGGGAAAACTCATGAGCCCATGGAAAAGTCAGCAGGAGTCATGAAGAAAACATCACTGGCGAAGGAACTGACACTTTAAACCCAGAAACCAGAGAAAGATCACTCAGGGTAACTTGAAGCCTAGGCTGCCCTGAGGGTAACAGTAGCAACAAAACCCTTCAAATCCAGTTTGACTGCTGACTACATGAGTATAAATCACCCTATTAATAATTTAACAGAAGGAAACGGTGCTCAAATTCAAGCATTAAAGAAGATATTTCAGTGTCCACTATCCTGTACAGCTTATCCAAATTGTGTGTGAATGTGTGTGTGCACCTTATAAAAAGGAGCAACAACAAAAAATGCAATCCACAGAAATAAAGCAATTATCAGAATCAGATTAAGAGATACACAGATATTAGAACTATCAGGCAGGGAAATAAAAATTCCTATGATTAATATGGTAACATCTGTAATGGAAAAGACAGAGGATATGAAAGATCAGAAAAATGGTTTTAGCAACAAGATAAAGAACTAAAAGTAGAACTACCATTTGATCCAGCAATCCCAGTAGTGGATCTCTACCCAGAGGAAAATAAGTCATTATATGAAAAAGATACTTTCATGTGCATGTTTATAGCAGCACAATTTGCAATTGTAAAAACATGGAACCAGGCCTGGCATGGTGGCTCGCCTGTAATCCCAGCACTTTGAGAGGGCGAGGCGGGCAAATCACCCAAGGTCAGGAGTTCAAGACCAGCCTGGCCAACATGATGAAACCCTGTCTTTACAAAAATACAAAAATTACCAAAGCATGATGGTGGGTGCCTGTAATCCCAGTATTCAGGAGGCTGAGGCAAGAGAATCTCTTGAACCTGGGAGGTGAAGACTGCAGTGAGCCGAGATTGCACTCCAGCCTGGTGACAGAGTGAGACTCCATCCAAAAAAAAAGAAAAAAGAAAGAAAGAAAGAAAGAAAAAATATATAACATTTATAAATAGCACCAGAAATAAAATACTTATGTATTCATCTAACAAAAAAAGTATAAATTTTGCATTCTGAAGACAACAAAAGCTAGATGACAGAAATAGAAGAAAATCTAAATAGAAATGTATATCATATTTATGGATTGGAAGATCAGTAATATTAATCTATTGATTCAAGGTCCTCTTTAAAAAAACTGCAATACTTTTAAAAAGATAACTCTAAATCTTATATAGAAAGGCAAAAACTAAAATATCCAAAATAATTATGATAAAGGAAAAGATACTTAAGAGATCTTATACTTCCTGATTTAAAAACTTATCATAAATCTAAAGTAATTAAGACAGTAGTGTGTTATATAAAAGAAAAACACATAGATCAACGGAATAGAGTCCAGAAATAGATACATACAAATACAGTCACTTATTGACAAACTGTAATGTTAAATCCGTGATGATATGTCTTTAAAGAAATAATTCTAGAACACAGCATGTGAAAAAAAGTGGACTTCAACACCAACTGCATTTCTTATATATTTCTTATTTCTTATTCAGTCAATGTCTTAAAAATTAATTGAAAATGAATCATAAGCCTAAATGTAATTATAAAATTATAACACTTTGAGAAGAAAATGTAGGAGAAAATCCACATGACCTACAGTTTGGAAGTGAGTTTTTAGATAACTTATTTGAAAGCCTCTGCTAAAATAAAGAAAAAGTATGCCGAAGACTTGGACAAAGTATTTGCAAATCACACAATCAGATAAAGGATTATATAACAAGAAAATATAAAGAACAGTTAAACATAACAATTACATAAACATTCAATAAAAATAGTTGCAAATATCTGATGAAAGCACTTCATTCAAAATAATATATGGGGTGACAAATGAGCATATGAAAAAATGCTCACCACCATTAGTCATCAGGGAAGTGTGTATCAGAAACACAATGAGATACCCTCACACCTTGTTTAGAGTGGCTGCATAAATTAACACTAGCAATTGTCAGATATAATGTGGATCAACAGAAACTTTCATTCACTGGTGATGGAAATCCAATCGTGTGAAACCACTCTGAAACAGTTTTGCAGCTTCTTTTAAAGTTACACACACATTACCATATGTATATTGAAAACTTGAATACACACAAAACCTTATATGTAAATTGTTATAGTAGCTGTATTCATAATTGCCTAAAAATGGAAATAACTCAATGCCCTTATGTGAAAGAAATGACACACTACTCAGAAAAAAAAAAAGCAAACTATTCATGAACAACATGGATGAATCTTAAATGTGTGTTGCTAAAATGAAAGAAATCAGTCCCAAAAGGAAACAGAACATTATAACAATCCATTTTACCTTACGGTCTACAAGAAGTAAAACTAGAGGGAGAGGAAAACAGATCACTGTTCACCAGGGTTTGAGGGAGAGTAAGGTAAGGGGCTGAGGCACAAAAGGATATTTTCACAGGAATGAGGCCATTCTGTTCTCTAAGGGACTGTGGTGAAGGATCCAAGATTCTGTTCAATTGTGAGGATCCACTGAGCTTTATTTCATAAAGTTTGACTTTTATTGTATCAAAAAAATTACCACGGTATTAGGAGAAATCCAGGATGGAAGACAGATGAATACAACTTGATTACAAGTTTATAATATAATCTTAGGATGGGAAGGGGTTTGACCTGAGTAATTTTGAAAAACTTATTTTTTTTTAAAGTGGATACTGTAAGGTTAAAGTCAAAAAAGGCCTGTACCCAGAAATGTGTTTCTCTCAGGGTTACACTTTAGCAATTATGAAGATACTTTGGATAAATACACTAGGGTTTCAAAAATAAATAAATATATTGTACATCATGTGAAAGTTAGATTTCTGAATTTCTCATAATCAAAGAAAGAAATTACAAGTAATCAGTGAGGAAAAACTGGAATGAATTCTGTAGTGCTAGATTAAGGTCATGGCTATCAGAATAAATTCATCTTCATTCTCTCTGTCTCTCTCTTTCTCTCCGTAAAGTAAACATAGATACGTGTATATATATCTGTTTATAAATACATATCTGTTGATACACATGTATATTTATCTGTTGATATATATATATGATATATGATATATGTCTATCAACATATATATATCAAGAGCTTGTGTATGTACATATATGTATATGTACACATACATGTACATACACAAGCTCTGCCCACTGAAAGGGAATAAAACTACCTATACCCAGTAGAACTGAGCACATCTAGCATCCCAAAAGACATAAGAACTTATCACCAGAGCCCTCAGTGTTCAAAGCTGGAACAGTTTGAGCAACAAAATAAATAGGAAGGAATTGGATTATAACCCAATGGATAAAAAAAATATTAATGGGTCCTTGCTTATATATATGTTGGTATACAATGCTGTATGCTATATACTAATTATATAAATACATGTTCTAATATGCTATATTTATATATCATATTACAACAATTCATATAATACATGAATGTTGTAAATAATACATAATATATTAATGATGCACTTGGGATGAAAAACTGTGCATGAATACATTTCTGTACTATTATAATATCTTAACCATATCTCCCTAATGCTAGATTACTATAAAGAACCATTTGTCTAACAGACTGAGAGTTGCATGTTTCAGGCTGTCTTTTATCAGTAATCAGATTGAGAATGTGGCCTTGATTATTTAATTAAACTTTTTGTTTTGAGACCAATGTAGAGTCACAAGTTGTTGTAATAAACAATATAGGCAGGTCCCACATACCCTTTGCCCTGTGTAAACTCTTGTAAAATTAGTTTTGTATTACATCCAGAATATTGACATTGATACCATGCAGATGCAGAGACCCTCCATCCCCATAGGATCTCTCCTGCAGTCCTTTTTTTTTTTTTTTTCCCTGACCAGACAACTTTATTGTGACCCGAGGCAGGGAGGTCTTCACTCGGAGCCTCCTGAAAGTGGAGAGTTGGGGGTGAGGGGCTCTCGAGTTGCCCCAACACCCCTGTCACATTCAGACAAATGCAGGGGTGGGGCAGGGGTGCCCCATCCCTGCAGCACAGGCCGGGGAAGGCCCACTCTGCATCGTGGCCCCCAAGGCGTAGCTCCTCATTTCTTGAATCCTGGCTTTTGGATCTGAGTATGGCTTTGGCCTTCTTCTCAGGGCTCTTGTCTCTAATGCTGGGTCTTACTTCCTCTTGTTCTTTTTCCAGCTTTTTTTTCTTAGCCACGCTTGTCTGCTTCTGGGGCACCAGCCTTTTGCCTTGTTTGACAGGGGATTCCTCCTCCAGAGATAAATCTACATCCTCATCCTCATCCTCATCATCTTCCTCCTCCTCTCCATGTCCATCTCCTTCCCTCTCCCAACCCCGATTCCTGGCCACATGAATCTGTTCTCCATTTCTACAATTTTGATATTTCAAGAATGCTACACAAAAATAGCATGCAGTATTACAACTCTTGGGATTGGCTTTCCTATCAGAATAATTCCCTGTGGATGCATTGATGCTGTTGAATGTGTCTGCAGTTCGTGCCTTTTTATTGCCGAGTAGCATGCTTGGGATAAATGCCCAAGTGTGCAGTTGCTGAGTTGTATGGTAGTTACATGTTTATTCTTATAAGAATCTGCCAAACTGTTTTTGGCTATAGTATTTTACATTCCCATCAGCAATGTATGTGTGATCCAGTTTTTCTGAATCCTTGTAAACATTTGCTGTTGTTTATTTTAGCTGTTCTAATAGGTGTGTAATGAAATCTCATTATGGTTTTAGTATGCATTTTTCTACTAGTAAAGGATTTTGGACATCTTTTCATGTGTTTATTTGACACGGGAATATCCTTTTGGTGAAATATCCCTTCATGTCTTTTGTCCATTTGCTAGTAATACTGTTTTTTGCTTTTGTGTGCTTTATTTTAATGTTGCATATCGAGACTTCTTTATACATTCTAAATATTATTTCTTTGTTGGATTCATGGTTCATAAATATTTTCTCCCAGTATGTAGCTTTCTTCAGCATTAGCATAACAGGACATTTTACGTATCAATTTTTAAAAATTCTATGATACATAAATTATCAATTTTCCTTTTATGAATTATGTTTTTAATCTGAAATCTAAAAATTTTTTGCTTAACTGAATTCTTAATATTTTTCTTATGTTTTTTTTCTCTAATTTCAATTGCTTTCTACTGATGTATATGATCCATTTCGAGTTAAACTTTGTGTTAAGGCATGGCATCCAAAATTCATGGCACATTTTTGAAAATTCAGTTAGGCAAATCAGGCTTTTGATCTTGAGAAGATGGTTTAGACCCATTTCTCCCTGTTTTCTTCACCAAATAGAACTCTAAACCCTGGGGATAATGTAAAAAGCAACCAAGGGAGACTTCTGAAAGGTGGCAGGAAGGGAACCGGTTTGGGATATCATGTAGGGTCACACAGCGTTGTGGGGTGTGTCTTATGCTGTGCTGAGGGTCACACAGCATTGTGGGGTGTATCTTATGCTGTGCTGAGGCACAGGATCTGAGAAATAAAGAGGAAGGACACAGAAGTACAAAGAAAACGCAGCTGGGCTCGGGGGACCACGCCACCTATGAGCAGAGTCAGGTGAGGCCCCAAGTGTCCAGAAGCGTGAGTATTTATTGTGCATAGGTTAGTGGGCAGGGCAGTGAGTGAAATCATCTTTAAGGATAGTGATAGGGTAGTGAGCAATAAAACATGGGGTCCACCTCCATTAGGTCACCTAGGCCAGGAGGTGGACAGTGCGCAGCAAGGGGCCCGTTCCCGTGAAGGCAAGGGCCATGTGCAGTAAGGGGTCCACCCCCATTAGGTCCCGAGGCTTGAAGGTGGGCCGAGCGCAGTGAAGAGGGTGCAGTGTGCAATACTTCTATCTATAGTTGCAGAGTGGGCAAACTACTTCTAAGAAGATTTACAGGAGGATGCTTTAAGTCACATAGCAGTGACAGAGCTCTTAAGGTTACCACCACCTTCTGGCAGCTTCCAGTGAGTTCTATGGGAAGATGCTTTTCAAGCAGCACGGTAACAAGAGCTGATAAAGTTCACAGTCACCAAGGTGGATTGCCGTTCTGAGGGCAGCCTTCCACAAGAACTGGAGCGAGGTCCTACAACTCCTTTATCAGGAGGAGTGGTTCTCGCCCCAAGCCTGCCGTACAGTGGGTATCTTTACGATACTGAACGCTGCCGCCTGGGCCATGGATTCTTGTCCTGGTATAACTGTTTTCCCTTAAATCATGCTCTGCACTGTGTCTGCTCTAGGCATTCCTCCGATTATAAGCTGCTTATTCCTTAATTCATGCTCTGTACTGTGTCCACTCTAGGCATTCCTCCAACTATGAACTAAGATATAATTATAGGTATAGATGTAGGGAAATATTCTTTAGGCACTCATACTATCAACTATTATATGATTATATATAGAGGATTACATAAAGGGATTCTTCAAGCCCTAGTACTATAAACTAATATACGATTATGTAAAGGATTATATAAAAGGAAACTGCTGAGTAGTAACACTATAAAGTGAGATACTCTTCAAGCCCTAACTGTGCAAGCGTTCTGCTTAGCTCTCATTCCTTGGTGCCTATATGGGGGGTTACCCACACATCATGATTGAAGAAAAGCACAGAGACAGGACGTCATTCAATCCTCCACCCCACAGAAGGCAACCCAGGTCTGGTACTCCCTGACCTCTAATGTAGCAACAGAACATCCATTCCTTCCCTCTGTTAAATATTCCTCCCCCACTGACAGCATCAGGCAAACTCAACAGCACTAGCAATGGGGTGATAACAGTAAGCAGACATGGGAATCTCTCTTCTTTCCTGCAAGTAAGAGTCCCCTCCTCTGTTAAGAAATACCGAGGTGGGTAGGTAGAACCAGAGAGCAGAGCCCAACCCAGTCGGTAAGCAACCTGGAAGACTCTTTGAGTCCCCTGAACTGAGACTCCACTCCCCCACCCCTAAACACTGGTGCAGACAAGGGGTATCAGCACCCAGCTCAGGGAGTCCTCTACATTCCCAATGACAGGAGGGATCTTGCCATACCACGTTCCCATCCAGAGAATTCTCTTGGTGCCTGCAGGCCTAAGACTCCTCTTTCCCACAGAGAGACAGCCTGCATCTAGTCTGGGGATACACTTTTACTCCATCAGGCAGCGCCAGCAGGGACCAGGATGGCTCAGGTGGCATGACATAAACCAAGTAGATAGTCTGCATCTAGTCTGGGGATACACTTTTACTCCATCAGGCAGCGCCAGCAGGGACCAGGATGGCTCAGGTGGCATGACATAAACCAAGCAGATAAAGGGACACCTACTGAAATAACAAGTAAACTGTCACTGGAATCACAACCTTCAAAAACATCACAGGTCCTGCATACTACACCTAATCACAGTGGCTGTCTTCTAAAATAAAATAGTTACATTAGACTAGTCTTCTAACATAATAGGCAAAATGTCCAGGATACAGCACAAATTTACCTGTCATACTATGAACCAATAACATCGCAACTTGAATGGTAAAAAGAAATCAACTGATACCAACACTAAGATGAATCACATGTTGGAATTATCTGACAGTGATTTTAAAGCAGCCATCAGAAAAATGCTTCAGCATTCTATTATACATTCTCTGGAACCAACGTAATGAATAGAAAAATCTTATCAAAGAAAAAGAAGTTATAAAAAAAGTCAATGGAAATTATAGAACTGAAAAATACAATGACAAATTTAAAAAAAAAAAAACAAAAAGTAAGCAACTCACTGGATGAGCTCAATAAAGGAGTGGAGGTAACAGAGGATAAACTTGAGGACAGTTGAATAGAACTGCCCAGGTTGGAGTGCAATCGCACACACGATCTCAGCTCATTGCAACCTCCACCTCCCAGGTTCAAGCAATTCTCCTGTCTCCACCTCTCAAGTAGCTGGGATTACAGGCACCCACTACCACACCCCACCAATTTTTTATTTTTAGTAGAGATGGAGATTCACCATGTTGACCAGGCTGGTCTCGAACTCTTAACCTCAAGTGATCCACCCGCCTCTGCCTCCCAAAGTGCTGGGATTGCAAGCATGAGCCGCTGCACCCGGTGGAGAACTCCTCTTTATAAAACCATCAGATCTCATGAGACTTATTCACTACCATGAGAATAACATGGGAAAGACTCGCCCCCGTGATTCAATCACGTCTCATCTGGTTCCTCCCACAACACGTGGGAAATCGAGATGTGATCTGAGTGCAAACACAGCCAAACCATATCACTGGGGTTCTAAATGAGCTCACTTTCCTCTTCTTTTTTTCAGAGTCCTCTCTTGCTTGTGTCCTGAATTATTTCTAGGGTTTACAGTTGTACTTCAGGGGAGGAGCAGGAAAAGAGACAAGAATATGCTACTTGTCCCACAGGAAACCGTATGACCTTTCTTTTAATGCTCGGCTTATTTCTTGTAAATTTGTGAGGAAGGGAAGTTCTGGGAACTTCCTTGGTTATCCCAGGAGGGAAACTTAAAATTTGTTTTGTAGGTTTACTTTAAGTCATGTAAAAAAAAAAAAAAGTATAGATGTTCCAGTAGAAACATTTCTTCACTTCTTCATGAAAGCTGAGCAATAAAGTAACCTTACACTTCTCTGTTCCCATAACTTCAACTTGTATGACCTACATCACCATTTTTTAGAAAAAACTGTCTATGGTGACAGAAAGCAGATTAATACTTCCCTTTTCAGTATTGATAATTAGAAGTAAGGGATTGATCACCAAGGGACATGGAAAATACGTTAGCTGAAGGATATGTATTATATATGTATTGTGTATATATGTATTATATAATATATATCTTGTTTGGGGTAGTAGTTACATACTTGTATACAACTGATAAAACTTTGTAAAGTACACAGTTAAATTGTGAGACCTCTATTGTACATAATTTATACCTTAAGAAGGCTGGGAAAAGTCAAGTAGAGAAAAAATGAAAATCTTATCTTTATAATATTCTGTTTTGCCTTAACTGGCAAAAATTCTTCCAAGAAGGTAATCTTTTATTTTTCTTTTAGACAACACTTGTTCTTAATATAGTGAATGAGGAAGGGGTCACTGTAAACAGCTTGATGATTCACTCTTATATCAGTCTGCTCAAGCCATCGTACCAAAAGACCATAGACTGAAGGCTTAAACAACGGAAATTAATTTTCCCAAAGTTCTGGAGGCTGGAAGTCTGATATCAAGGTTCCAGCAGGGTTTGGCTCCTGGTGAAGCTCCTCCTCTATGTGTTCTCACATGCAGAGAGAGTGAGCTCTGGTGTCTTCCTCTTCATATAAAGATAACAGCCCTACTGGATTAAGACCCCACCCTTATTATTTCTTTTTGTTATGGGATCTTTGGATGACACTTTGGTGGCCAGAAACCTCTGTGGCCAGTGGTGCCTCTACTAGAGTTTTTGTCCTGTGTCCAGGAAGAATGGGGTATGCAGACAAGTGGAGGGTGAAGAAGATGAAGAGGAGCTTTATTGAGTATTACAAGAGGTTAGAGAAGACCCACAGTGGGTAGCAACTCTCAGTAGGTAGGTCATCTGGAGTGTTCAGCTCTCAGCAGAGAGGAGGCCCTGGAGAGGGTGGCTCCTCTCTGCACTGCCAGCAGATTATTCCCTTGTCTCCAGCTATCAGCAGAGACAGTATCTCCTCTCTGCAGCTGGTCACCTGTAGTCTCTGCATCCTCTTCACTGATCTGACTGAGCCCAGGGCTTTTATGGGCATCAGAGGTGGGAAGTACATACTGAATGGTCCATGGGCAGTGATGGGCGGGCCCAGGAAGAGGCATTGTGAGTTCCCTCTCCCTTCTGCAGTACTGGTAGGCCAGCACCCGGGCTTCAGGACTATGCTGGCTTGAAGGTAGGGCTTCACTGGGAACCTGACCCCTTCTGCCCAGGAGCCTGTCTGTCTCCTGGGGCCATTCATGGCATCCAGGCTGCTGTCACCAAGCGGCACCTGCAGGCCAGCCCCCAGCCTCCCTCAGCCCCCACTTAGCTTCCTTTCCTGCACTCCTCCATTCCCAAAGTCCAGAGGGGGCCAAAGCAGTGGGGTGCTAGCATGTCAGCACTGCCCCAAGCATGTGCACAGCCAGCTAGGCTGTGACAACCCCTGGGCTTGGCCCCAACTCCACTCAGAGATGAGAGCCCTTGTGGGCAGTGGGGAGAGGCCAGGCGGCAGGAGCAGGCACCTGTAAGCCTGCAAGCGTGCAGAGAAGCCTGGGTCTTCAGCCCCAGTTTGGGCAGCTGCAGCTATGCAAATGGGATTAGGGGAACGAGGTCAGGCTCCTGCCTGCTCTGTAGAGTGGGAGGCCAGGATCTGCAGCCACAACTTGGGTGGCTGCAGTCCCACCCAGGAGGGCAGAGCTGGGCACCTACTCCCAGTTCCTGAGAGCCCAGGGGTAGCTGGGGTTGCAGACTTGGCTTGGGAAGCCTGCTGTTGCACCTGGGGAGCTCCCACCCAGTCAATTTGGAAGGGGCAGGGTTCCTGCTTGTCCAAGGCTTCCCCAGCTCCATGGAGCACCACACCCAGCTGTGCACCCTCACAGCCTGGGACAGTGTCTCCATTTCCTCGCTGGGCCTGGGGCAGGGGCAACATTACCCTGAGCTCCTGCTGTGGCCCCAGCACCCATGGACAGCTGAAGCTTCCCCCTTGCCCAGTGGCACAACCTGGCCTGGCCCCATCGCAGAGGCCCCCACTGGAGTGCGAGCTGTCTGCTTCTTCCTCATGCCCTCCTTGCAGTGACCTACATCATGGCAACAGTGCACCAGACAGCCTACCGCTGTCATCAATTCGACTTTATCTTTTTATTCCAATTTCATCACACTGTGAATTAAGGCTTCAACATATAGATTTGGTAGGTGGGGGTGGGGAAGACACAACTGAGTTCACAGTTTTCCTACACAGAATATTGTTGCAAAATCTCACTTCTGAATGATGACATATTGGTGTGAGCAAAGCACATCAGTAGACTGTGTTAATTAGGTTCCACATCAACCTGCTATTGCTAACACCAAACATGATCGGCACAGTTTGCTACACATTTTAGAAAAATACATGTCTTTGCACATTATAACCAGCAGAAATTCTTCACTACTAGTGATATAAAGTCTTTGATAAATGAAAGAGCTATTCTTTTTGAAAACTTACAGCAGAGGAGGAAAAAAAAGATAAAATATTATATATCTTTATTCGTGTTTATTTTACACAGGACGTGAAAATGTTTTGGTCTTCAAACAGATATCTGAATGGATTTTGAAAATTATTTTAGTGCTTTTGGGAAGAACTTGGAAAAGATTTTTTATTTTTGAAAATTGAAATAAAATGCACTTTAGTGATTTGAGTGACCTAAATTTGCTTTAGCAATTACAGTGATTACCGTGCCTGGTGACTCTGTTAGCTCTGAGGACCATCTCTTACACTCTTTTTTCTAGGTTGCTAGGGAAACCATTTAGAGAAGGAAAGCGTGTCGAGAAAAGGCCACTGCCTTACATCTTTCTTGCCTCATAATTAACTTAAAAGCAAAAAGACACAGCTGACAAAATTCTGCAAATCTGTTAACTTAATTGAGCAAACTCAAGAGAAACTTGAGAATTACTTAGACTGTCAATTTTTTTTTAACAAGTAAACAAAGCCAAGACCACCAGGAACACGCCTGTGGTTAGGCAAGTTTGGTGAGCATATGCCATAGAGAATGGTGGGTGTCTCAGAAGGAAAGTGTTAAAATGAGCCTATTATAGGATTTGGATTCGGGTAGGTCATTGAGGGGAGGTTCTAAGAGGTTTGCACTGGATTAGATATTGTTAGAAAGCTGGAGTTACCAGTTTTTTTTTTTTTTTTTTTTTAACCTATGATGAAAGTGTTTTTTTTTTTTCTTAACCTATGGTGAGGTTAAAAAAATAACAACAGTCACTCATTTAGCAGAGGGCAGGGAGTATACACCATTCTTAAGTGGCACAATGATCTTGTTTTTGTCTATGCTTCAACAGAATTGTAACGTGGACTTGCTTTGTTTCGCTTTGTTTCACTTTGTCTTACTACAGTCTCAGAGTAACCTTGTCTGAGGTTGGTATTCTCTGATGATGTTTATGTCCAACGGGAGAAGAATCTGTCCCAGCTGTGAGTGTCAGGTCAGCTTCTAGATGTCAGGAGATAATTTCTTCTCCACCTCAAACATTATTTCTACAACATTCTGTTGGATGGTATAATGCATTGGACCTGTTTACGCCATTACATACATAGTGGAACGCTTCAATTTATCTTTTAAAAGTCTAACAACTGGATTTGCTTCTATTTTTTCTATTTCTTCTATTTAATAAGCAAGTGTCAGAATTTTACAGAGCAATTAGAATAATTATAACAGGCCGGGCGCGATGGCTCAAGCCTGTAATCCCAGCACTTTGGGAGGCCGAGGCGGGTGGATCACGAGGTTAAGAGATCAAGACCATCCTGGTCAACATGGTGAAACCCCGTCTCTACTAATACAAAAAATTAGCTGGGCATGGTGGCGCGTGCCTGTAATCCCAGCTACTCAGGAGGCTGAGGCAGGAGAATTGCCTGAACCCAGGAGTCGGAGGTTGCGGTGAGCCGAGATCGCGCCATTGCACTCCAGCCTGGGTAACGAGAGAAACTCCGTCTCAAAAAAAAATAAAAATAAAAAAATAATAATTATAACAATAGAATTTAATGTTCAAAATGAATGGAAATGTGTAGAGAAAACTCTATATGTTAGAACACATTTTCAGGGATAACTAGGCATTTGTTGGGGAGATTGAGTTGGACATGTACTTGGTAGGTGAAGCTGAGTTGCACCAATGGACATATAACTAGTAGAACAATTAAAATGCATTATGTAACTATAAAAGGAGCCAGTAACATTAGGAGTAAGACTCACATACACTCACCTAAAGACAGATAATGAACTGGACTTCGGTGTTTGGCTCCACAGTTTGAACTTGTACCATCTGACTCAGAGCCTCTGCATCAAAGTATACAAAAAAACACAGTAAGTCAAAAATACATGAATTATCTGAACAATATTCAAGAACAGAATTCAGATTCCTCTCCGATGGCTTTGGATCCCAAGCTGGCAAGCTCTTAGAGATGGAGTTCCTAACTTGTGTGTGAATGGTGAGCAAGTTTTTATGGGGATTGGCTGGGGAGGGTTTTGGAAGTGACTGAAGAAGAAAAATGTCCAGAGGGAACTTCATCTCATTGCTCTAAGTGCTCTCAGGAATGTCATAGAACAAGTGCATGGGAGCAGGAAGTGGTGATCACTAAAGAGCTTATTAAACAAGGTCATTGTTGGGGAGCATATGATTCGGGTCCAGAGATCGTGTTTGAGGTAGTGCCCACCAGGACCTCAGTGTGCGATGAGTACCATAGTGTGTCTATGGCACGTCTGTTTTCCACTCCATGAAAGCACCCTTCATTCATATTTCTCATGTAGATTTGTCCCCATATCCTCTCCTTCCATAGAAAAGCCTCCCCTGATGTCTCCAAACCACCCGGAGCTTGCCTTTATCCAAAAATTATTTTTATGGTGTTTTAACTAAATGTGATTTTAATAAAAATAGTCAAACAAATGTTATCCTACTAAGTAGGCAGGAAATAATGTGTTGAAGTACATACAGGTTACTGTAGTGAAGAAGCGGAATGAGATTTGGGAGCACATATCAGTCACCTGCAGTGTGGCCTTCCACGACCATGCCTGGCCTCTGACTGCGGTCTTCAGTTGGATCAGGAAGCTCCATTTGTGAGACAAAAGAGCCTCTTGAAGCTAAGCCAGCAGCATCCGTATCCTTTTCCAAAGACAGTAAGAAAAAGAAATAATCTTTAAACTCACGACTGACCCACAGAAACTTCAGACAGCAGGTACCTCCACAGGCCTGCATTTTACAGATACAGTGTGTGTGATTTGGGGGTAGGCGAGAGGCTTCAATCTCCCCAGAAAGAATAAAAAAGAATGTAATTTGTTTTCTTTCATTTAAATACTTAAACATCTGTTTCTTGATAATGTACAATTTGCCACAAATCTAATTTGTGTCAATTATAAGTTAAGGAAATTATAAAGCAGATATCACTTTCTGATCAACAACGAATGTGAGTGAGAGATCACAGGGTGCTTTTGTACAATATTCTTATGGATACACATGAGCAGAAGATGTGTTAATTAAGCAAGGCAGAAAATAGGCATGAACATATGTCAGCCTGTGGAATGATTTCACGTGTGTGTGCCTGGACATATGCATGGAGATACAGCTTTCATCACACATGCTTGGATAGCATATTTACTTGTGAATTTCACAGTTTCTTATAAAAATTCATGTACAAAAAAGAAATTATATCTAATTTAAGAATCTTGTTTTACAACTTTGTTTCCAAAATGGTAATGTAAAATAGTCACTGAGATTATTCAGAAAAAATCCAAAATTTACAGAGACATTTGGCATTGAGAAGATGAACAACAAAAAGATTGAAAAAGAATTTAATGTCCTTTGTTGCCGGGTGATATATAGAAGTATCTTTACAACAGGTACTTAGGAATATTACATAAAATTATTTTATTTACTATGGTCTATGTTTACTGATTATATTTTTACATTAAAAATGAAGGTTGCCTTTATTTTCTAAAATCAGTTAACCTGAAAGATCATAAATAGCACCTAAGAGTATAGGAAATATGCAGTTGTAAAGATATGGAACATATCTAAGTATCATCACCCAACTAGTGGATAAAGAAAATGCAGTGTATATATACACCATGGATTACTACTCAATCATAAAAAGGAATAAAATAATGTCTTTTGTACCAACTTAGATGGAGTTGGAGGCCATTATTCTAAGTAACTCAGGAATGGAAAAGCAAATAGCATATATTCTCATGTATAAGTGGGAGCTAAGCTATGAGGCTGCAAAGACATACGAATGATATAATGGACTTTGGGGACTCAGGGAGGAAGGTTGAGAAGAGGGTGAGGGCCAAAAAATTACCCACTGGGTACAGTGTAAACTGCTCAGGTGATGGGTGCACCAAAATCTTCAGAAATCACCACTAAAGAACTTATTTATGTGTATTAGTCTGTTTTCACACTGCTATAAAGACATACCTGGGACTGGGAAATTTATAATGAAAAAGAGGTTTGATGGACTCAGTTCCACGTGGCTGGGGAGGCCTCACAGTCATGGTGGAATATGAAAGGCACTTCTTACATGGTGGCAGCAAGAGAATTTGTGCAGGGAAACTCCCCCTTGTAAAACCATCATATTTCATGAGACTTATTCACTATCACGATTATGGCATAGGAAAGACCTACCCCCATGATTCAATTACCTCCCATCAGGTCTCTCCCAGGACACATGGGAACTGTAGGAGCTACAGTTCAAAATGAGATTTGGGTGGGGATCCAGCCAAACCATATCAACATGTAAGCCAAAACCGCCTGTACCCCAAAAACTATGGAAATAAAAATAAAAATTTTTTAAAGGAATATAGAAAATATCTATAAGGGAAAAATTAGGAAAATAATTTTGACATTAACCTAAATTCAAGAATTCTGAAAGTATTTTACACATAGCAATGTAATTCAAAGGTTTAAATTTATATTTAAAAAAAAGATTTAACAGAAGGTATATATTGAACTGCAGCATTATTTTGTTCTTATAAAATGTCCTCTTCAATCTTCAGCTAGAGAATAATCCAAGTCATTGCTTTAGCCTTGATGCCTACCTCTTTGGGGAAGTAACTGCTTCAGAGAAACTGAAGGATAGATCTAGACCAGGATAAAGAAAACACAGAAGCACCTAGAAATAAATTCTCAAAGTACAGAGTTGAATGATTAATTGTGACATGACATTTACTGGAAAAAATATTGCAGTCTTTTGGAGCAAATTTGCTGAAATGCCTAGACCTGAGTGTTTTATAAATAGGGTGACAATGTAATTTATAATTCAAACTGGAACACCTTTGAGTTGGAAACAGCATTCCATATTTATGCCAGGACAATGAAAAGTGTAAACCAGAACTTACTCCTCTAAGAATTAATCATCAGACAATCAACACTTAACCATTTTCCTGATTTGATGTATCAATGATAACACAATTCTATGCAATACATTGAAGTTCTGCATAGTGTATAATGAGGCACACCTTATTTGTGCAGCATTCATGTGAATTTCATCTTTTAGGTGACAGACTCTCCTAGGTTTGAGGGTACACAAGTTTGCTTCTTTGCCTTCATGATGTTTTGCTGGGTGAAGAAAGACATCTGACAAACAAGAAGGGCTCACTAATTCATGGCAATTTTAAATATGTAAATTTAACCTACATATTTTTAAGGCATTACTAATGAAACATGAAGAGCCTATTCTTGGTCTTTGTTTTTATTTTATAGTCCTTCTTTGTCTTTGTGTTAAAGTCTAAGGAGCTCTTACACAAATATATCTTATTCCCAATCTCCATGTGTCTTTATTTCACTTGTTCTGTGGCTGCCACTTCCATTTATGAATTATCTGCATTAGTAAATGTAATCAGACCGAGGAGCACTTACGGCACATGCTTCACAATTCCAGGGAACTCTTGTGTGGACCCTGCCAAACAGGCTCTCACTGTCCTGGGACAGGGCCCAGCAAAGTCACCCCAGCCTGGCTGTTATTTGGCTGGTGAGAGTCAGTGCCTACTACCAGGGAGAGGTGCTGAGCTCCAGAAAACACTTCTCTTCAAGTTAAGCAGAAATGATTTCTCCTTCAGTTAAGCACAGAGAGGATTTTTATTTCTTCCAGGCAAATTATCTTTAATCACCAGAAAGTTAATGACTGTTATTTTTTTAAATCGCAAGAGAGTCTATTTCATGCTTAGCTCACATTGTCAAAGCATTTCAAGCCAGGAGAATTTGAGCTAATGTTTGAATCTCCTTTATTTAAAAAATACTCATAAAATGATTTTGTTGAAGAATACTTTTAGATAGGTGATAAGTAAGTGGATTATTTCAATATGAGATTATGACCCTAAGAAGAGAAAAAACTGTGAAGTTCATTGTGACAACTGGGACAGATTACTTATTCACAAACAGAAAATAAATTAGGATCATTTAGGGTAGACGATACGAATTTCCACATTGACCTGTTATAGACTGGTGCAACAATTGTTCAAAGTTCCCATTGATGAAGGAGTATAGTTCCCCCTGTTGAAGGGGTACAGCTCACTCTTCACTCAGGAGCTCAAATTTGGAAATACGATTCTTGTTTCCTTAATTTTCATTTCCTTGAAGGCAAGTTTTACAGCATCTCTATTTTAGGTATCTCTATTTTAGAATTAATCATTAAGCATTAACTTTGTTTTAGCAAACTTCCTTAAAGAATAGCTTTTTTTAAAAAAGGTTACTAACTGATTAACATTTAAATGTATTAAAGCAGTATACTAAGCACATACATTTTTTTTTTATTTTTTGAGATGGAGTTTTGCTCTTGTTGCCCAGGCTAGAAAGCAATGGTGTGATCTCGGCTTACTGCAACCTCCGCCTTCCAGGTTCAAGTGATTCTCCTGCCTCAACCTCCCAAGTAGCTGGGATTATAGGCATGTGCCACCATGTCCAGCTAATTTTGTATTTTTAGTAGAGATGGGGTTCTCCATGTTGATCAGGGTGGTTTTGAACTCTCAAGCTCAGGTGATCCACTTGCCTTGGCCTCCCAAAGTGCTGGGATTACATGCGTGGGCCACTGCGCCCAGCAATACATTTGTTTTTAAGAGTGCTTTTGGCACAGAGAAGAGATCTGATTTTGAAACTTAGATTTATTACCAAACACATAATTTGGGGTTCCTGTTTTATTCAGTGATATATTTGGATGACCCACTTGCCTCAGTAAATAGCTAATTAAAAACAATTGAAAATAGGGTTTACAAAGAATTGTGAAAGTCATATTTGTCAGTTTTCTCATCCTCAGTTGATTTAAAGAAGATTAATCTGTTGTTTTGGATCCTCAGTAATATAGTTTTCCTTCTCTTCATTTAACAGTTGTTTTCATATCTCTGCTGCTTATCAAGACAACTTGTTTTTCACATATTCATCCTAAAATTATTGATTGAGTGTGGACAATGTTTAAATCTTTAATAAAGTGCTGGGTACACAAATGAGAAAGGTGTCACTCTGCTCCTTAAGGAGTTCATAAAGCAGTCATTAATTAATTTATTCAAAAAATTATATTGCTAAGCACCGTTCTCAGCTTTCAGGATAGATTGATGAATAAAAGCCATAGAAATATAACTGCTTTGTGGAATCTGCTTTATAGTAATGGGAGACAATTACAATAATCATGAAAATTAGAAAATTATAGGGTATGTTAGAAACTGATAAGTGTTACAGAAAACAAATAGGGGTTCAGGAGTGCTAGATGGGGAGTAGTAATGTTGAATATGCGATCATTCAGAATGTGAGATTTGCGCAAACACTTAGAGGAGTTGAAGAATTTGGCCAACTGAATATTGAATGGAAAGGATTTACATGTGGAGGGAAGAGCAAATACAAATGTCTGGCATTTTTTTTAAAAAAAGAGTCAGAAAACCAGTATGGCTACAGCTGAGTGACTAAAATAAAGAGTAAAAGGGGAAAATATCAAAGAGAAACTCGGACACCCAAGAGAAAGTTTTCGGGTTTTACCAAACTTGAAATAGGGAATTGGTTTAGTCCATTTTGTGTTGTTATAACAGAATACCTGAGACTGGGTAATTTATAAATTAAAGAATTTTATTTGGCTCATGATTCTGGAGTTTGGGAAGTTCGAGATTGGGCAGCCTATCTGGTGAGGGTCTCCTCCTGCTTCAACTCATGTTGGAAAGTGTAAGAGGAGCAGGTGCATGCAACCAGACCACAAGGTGAAAGAAGAAGAGAAACGAAGGAAGCTAGACTGTTTTTAACATCCCACTTTCATTGGAACGAATTCATTCCTTTGAGAGGTAAAACTTCCTCCTGAAGAAAGGCATTAATCTGTTCATGAGGGATCTGCCCTATGACCTAAAAACACCTTCCCTAGGGCCCACCTCTCAACACTACCACACTGGGGGTCAAGTTCCAATATGAGTTTTGGTGGGGCAAACCACATCCAAACTCTGTCAGGAACTATACGCTTTTAGCCGAGGATTGACCAAGAATTTTAACACTGTAGAGGTAAGTATTATAATTTATGGTGCTGATAAAAGAATGAAAAAGGCCTAATGAAGTCTGGGGAAAAGTGAAAATTCAATGGAGAATTAAAGGAGGAACAGGAATTACCCGAGAGGCACAAAAAAGAATTAAAGTCAGAATTGATGCCATTTGTAAAGGAACAGAGGTCAGAGAGACCACGATACATTTAGGAGGCCACACATCGCTCCTTTAAGGAGTGGTATACAAGTGGCACAGTTGCAAGAGCTAAAGATGAAGACTAAAGACTGACTTTATAGTAAAGGACCTATGAAGAGGAAGAAAAAAACAAAACTGAAAAAGCAAGGGTGAGCAGTGGCTGCGCGTGACATACTCATGCTCTCCTGGTCCTTGAGGATTGCAGACTGGTCTGTAATGCATACATTGGTGCATCTATGCATGTGTGATGATGGTAGGTTATTATATGACCTATGGCAAGGTGGCATGCATGGTGTAGTAAAACATTGTATCTGAACCTCAAATGTTATATTTGAGTAACCTGGCTCCCAAATGGGATGCTTCTGCACCCATGGAAAGATAATTACTTATGCCGGAGTTTCCGGACAATGTGGATGGATTATAAGAAGCTTAGTGACCTCTTATCCAAGAATTCCTGCAATTTGGCAGGGCATAATACCGTCCCTGACAAACAAGTGTATTTGTCATGGGGAATGAGGGAGTCTAGAGGACCTGAGAACACTGAATGTCCCACAGACTAACGTAATTTATAAACATGTTCCAAACAGTCTTTGTGCCTACGTTATTCACTAAAACTTCTCTAAGACTGTGGCATCAGAGTACCCTTTATGTAACTCTTTCAATCCAATATTTTGAGGGATTAAATCAGAACACCATTTTCACTAACCAAGAGCATTTTCCCTGAGAAACAAGGGACCCTACAGAGCAAGAAGAGATTCAAAGACAGCCCTCAAATTGAAGGAGGGACACCACGTTCTCTAAGGCTATGAGGCAAAAGAAGAGGTGCACGTGAACACAGTCAGCCTTCAGCACATCATTTGGCTGATTAATTGCACAAATGCTCCAATTCTCACTCTGTCCCTATATTTATGTCCTTTGCCACATCACTCTGCAGAGCTCTGCTACTCTGACTTTGACAGTGGAATTTGCTTTGGCCAACCAGATGATAGCAGACTTCACACAAGTCTTGGAAAAGTGTTTGTTTTTACCTGCTCTCTCATGCTGCTGCCCTTACCAGGAGACTTGCCCTAACCAGCTGCATGGGAGAAGATTGAGGCACCTCAATCATCTCCAAAAGACCATCCTGGATCAGCCGACTTGGAAGTGTTCACAGATTCATGAGTAAACCTAGCCAGGATCAGCCACCCCACCACAGATGAACACCACAAACCCACGAACAAAACAAATCTTTGTTGATGAAGGCCTCTGAGGCTTGTGGTTGCTTGTTATGCAGTTGTTTGTATGCTTCAAGGAAATGGATGGTTTCAGTTAAGAAGAATGATTTGAATGTGTCTACACTTGGGTCAACATATTTGGTGTTTAAATCAGGACATTTTGGCCAATGAAAGGGGTAGCAGTGCTAATAATTACACATAAACAAGACTTCCAGGCAAAGTAGGATAGATGATAATACTGGAGAGCCTCCACTCCTCTTTGGGAAGAGGAGACAATGTCATATGATGAACATGAGAATGATAAGGCCAAGAAAGTCTGAAAAGTTGACATCTGCAGCTCTGGAAAAATTAAGATTATAGTCAAGAAGTCTGACAGCCACAATTTAAGATTTTATAGTTAAGGCACCAAGAATTGTGAAAGGAATGGTTGCTAAAATGGAACTGGGTGGATGGATGGATGGTTGGGTGGATGGGCAGATGGATGGATGGATGGATGGAAGGAAGGATGGATGGTTGGATAAATGTCTGGTTGGCTGTATGGGTGTTTGGATGAATAGATAAATGACAGCAGGAAGATTGAAGGACTGAGTAGGTAAAGTGCCCGGCAAGTTGCTGGTACTGGGATTTGGGGGTTGGGCTCACAGCACTGAACAATGCCCAATACAAGAAATTCTGTTCCTTACAAATTTACAAATAGCAGTGATGATGGTAAGTGACAGCCCCCTAGAGGCTTTGAGTCCAATTTAAGTCTAGACATCCATTCCACAAGGCTTTTCTTGTGGAAACGTTTATTAATAATTGGAAATAACACATGCAGGTCCAGAGCTACACATGTGGCAGTAGAGGAGAAGCTGTGGCATGCACAGGAAGCAAAAAAAAAAAAAAAGCTTTGGAAGTGAGAAGAGTGGGAGAGAAGACAAGACAGATGTGAATCAAATGTTCAGGAAACAAACACACTTACAGGTCTGGCAAGAGAAACGAGCCCAAAACTGATCAAGTGCAGAAAAATGTAGAACCTGAACCAGTCATGACTGGTGCAGTGGTGTTTTCCAAGTCAGAAGCTCCTTCTCGACAAAAAGCACAGTAAGTGACACAAAATCCTTCCAAGAAACCAGTTAAGATAAGGACTTAAAATCATTCCTCAAGTTTTGTAATTAGACCTTGTTCACATAGTGAGGATAGTTTCAGTTAAGTGATGGGGCTCAGAAGCCAAACACAGAGGTATGGGATGTTCAGAAGGTGTTAAAGGCAGTAGTTAAGATTACTCAGTCTCAAGAAACTTGGATGTGAAAGGAGACAGGTGATGGGAGAGACTGCTTATTCCCTCTCCTGAGGATTTTATAGGAAAGAGACAATACTCCACTCAAAATGAGAGAAACAAGGAAGACTTAAAGCTTGTTACTGCTCCTCATGGCACTTCATGAACCCATTTCCTTTAAGCAGCTCTATAAGTCACAAATCTTACTTGACCTCCATCTGCCTGACTCTCTTCCTAGTTTCAGAGTTTCTTGACAACTAACAAAGAGAATATGCCTTTTTTACTTTCTTCACAAGAACAGCAGCAGCAACAACAAAACAGGTGCATTATTTTCAGCTTGTTAGTTGTATTGCTTGAAAATGAAAAGATTTGAGCAAGGTTTTAAATTAATTAATAGGAAGTAGCCATTAGAGAAGTAGCTGCAGCAGCAAGAAGACATAATAAAAGCAACACATTCCTTGAGAAGAGAGGACGCAGAAAGAAATCGGCCACAGGCCAATAACAACACTTCTTCCTCTGCACTGAGAGGTAAAAACATGCCGAGTCCACAGGTGATGGTGGGTTATTTTGTTGGCTTCTGGGAACCTAGAAGGTGTCAGATGTCTCTAAGAAGTACAAGACAAGAAAATGAAGCTGATAATAAAAGGGACAAGAGAGGAGATAAGATTTCATTTATTTCCCCATTCTCTTACTCTTGTAATGTCTTACACATTCCCATGTGGGTAGCAAGACTTTACAAAGCAGATCCTGGGAGCTACAATTATTAGTTGCCTGTACCAGACATATTATTCCATTTTTTTCCTTGGGGGGAGATAAATCCTCAATATTTCAGGTATCTGGGTAAATTTAGATTTAATTTAGCTCTGGATAAATTTAGATCTAATTAAATTACAAGGATCCTTTTCCTTTTGACAATAACTTGCATAAGGGTAGGTATGTAATGCTATAGCCCCAGGGATGTGAAGACTGGTCTGCTGGGGAGTTCTAGAAATGAATTCACAGAAGAAAGATTTCCTGATTTGGTGAGTGTGATACCTGAAACTGCACTATCACTTTGCATCCATGGGATGCAACCATGGTGAAGGGGAAGCAGGCACCTTTTTCACAAGGTGGCAAGACAGAGAGAGAGATGAGCAAAGCTAGAAGAGCCCCTTATAAAACCATTAGACCTCATGAGAACTCACTATCAGGAGAACATGGAAGAAGCCGTCCCCATGGTCCAATCACCTCTCTCCCTGGACACGTGGGGGTTACAATTGGAGGTGAGATTTGAGTAGGGACACAGATCCAAACCGTATCAGAGTTTAAAGAATGAATAGTTCTTAAATCTATGATCAATTGACCTTTAACCTGTTATATTTTTCAATGTCTTTATTTCTATGATGCTGAAGATAGAGTTTGCATTCCTCATGCAAAAGAGCCATGTGGTACCCTGCCAGACATAATTTCTTAGTATTAAATATGTATAATTTTGACTTGAGACCTTGTGTGACCTCATGATGAGTTACAGTTAAAATGCACAAAACAGTCTGTTTACCATCCCCAAGGGAATAAAACACCCTCCCAGTCCCCTTCAGCTGCAATATATCCTTTCTGAAAATGCCCATATCTCTTCACTTAAGCCCACCAAAGCTAATTAAATGGCAAGTGTGCAGGACAGAGCCACCATCAGCAGTTTTCCATGATATCCTTCATGGAGCCAAGGTAAAAGCATATATCCCCCCTGGGTATTTTTATTTATTCTCTGATCTGTTGTGTAAAGGTATTCTTAGAAATGTCAAAACGGCCTGTGGATACCCCTATGGGTAACAGTGATACGAAAAAGAGAAAGCATTTGTATTTGTCTGTAGCATAGAATGTTAGGCTGTTGAAGAATCATGGCAGCAGTGTAAATATGAAATGTCTTATGGAAGAGTATGGTGTCAGAATGACCATTATATATGACCCAAAGAAACAGAAAAATAAACTGTGGAAATTCTCTGCTGACAATCATAAACGGAAGTTAATTTAAAAAAATAGAGAAATGCTGCATAAAGCTAAAAATGAAGATCTTAATCATGTATTGAATAGAAAGAGTGGATCCATCAGTATTGCAGTGAACACATGACATCCAATGGTATGTTGATGACAAAACAGGTGAATATTTATCATGATGAACTAAAAATTGAAGAAAATGTAAATGTCAATAGGCTGGTTACAGAAATTTAAGAAAAGATACAGCATTAAATTTTTAAATATTTGTGGTGATAAAGCATCTGCTAATCTTAACAAAGCAGTGGAGAAGTTGATGAATGACTTTGCGAGGATCATCAGTGATAAAAATCTGATGCCAAAGCAAGTCTATAATGCTGATGAAACATTACTGTTCTGGTTTTAATGCCCCAGAAAGACACTGGCTACAGCTGATGAGAGAGCCCCTACCAGAATGATGGATGCCAAGGACACAACAGCTATTCTGGGATGTGCTTACGCTGCAGGCATGCACACATGTAAACTTGTTGTGATAGGCAAAACTTGTATCCTTACTGTTTTCAGGAGTGACTTTTTTACCAGACTATTATTATGCTAATAAAGGGCATGGATCACCAGGGGCATCTTTTCTAATTGGTTTTGCAATCATTTTGTACCAGTGGCTCATGGTCACTGCAGGAACGCTGGACTGGATGACAACCGCAAGATTTTGTCATTCCTTGACAACTGTACTGCTCTTCCTCCAGCTGAAATTCTCATGAAAAATATTTATGCCACGTGCTTTCTCTCAAGTGTGACGTCATTAATTCAACCACGTGACCAGGGTATCCTTTGTAAACCAAAAGTATCCGAGACAGGTCTAAATAAATTTAGAAAGTTTATTTTGCCAAGGTTAAAGATGTGCACCAAGCAAGCAGGTCTGTGCCTTTCTCTAAAGATGATTTTTGAGGGCTTCAATATTTAAAGGGGAAAAGGTGGATACTGGGAAAAATGGAATACATTTTTTAAAGGTGTGGGTAGATAAGAGACAAATAGTTACATTTTGTCTGTGATCAGCCTTTCACTGAATACACAATTTACATGTTGGCAGGGACCAGGGGTGGGTAGAGGAATAATGGTCACTTATGCCTTCATATGACTAGCTCAGTGAATCTGCATTTTTACATTACAGGAAGCATTCAGATATGTTACTTGTCTCAGACGAGCAGGGGATGACTTAGGGTTGTGTCCTTCATCCTGCATTTGTTTAGATAAGCTATCAATTTACATTGTCAGAGTAAAATTCAACAGAACCATTCTAGGGTAAAGATCTTGAGGCCTTAAGGAATTTCCAAGTGGGTAAATTGTGAGGGAGGTATGTAGCTTGCTTTTTCCTTTTCTCTTTCTTTCTTTCTCTTTCTTTTTCTTTCTGCTTTCTTTCTCTTTTTTTTAAATCTTTGTAGCTATTTTATTTAGAAATAAAATGTGAGGCAAATTAACTGTTGCAATTCCCAGCTTGACATTTTCATTTGCTTAGTGATTTGGGGTCCTGAGATGTGTTTTCCTTTCACACCTTAGAAGAAGAGTAAATATAAAAACACTTCCTTGAACAGCATGCTAGCAGCAGTGTACAGGAGCATGGTTGTGGAAAGTTTTCAAAAAAAGTTTGGCATGAAAGATGCCATATATACTGTTCAAACATTTGGAACACAATGACTAGAGACACAATTGTGCACGTCTGGTGCAATATCTGGCCTGCAAGTATGCTCAGAGATGATGATGAACAAGGTGGTGACTTTGAAGGATTCTATATGTCAAGTTGAAATAAACAAGTCTGACCTCCTGCCATATGTGAAATATATAACTTCTGAGTCTGTCAGTAGGCTGAAAGAAGTAGATATGGAAGCTTTTACTATCCATGATGACACTGCAGTTTTCATTCATTGACTGATGGTGAACAGGTCACAATGATTATGAATCAAGGTGATCATTATAAGAGTGATGACGATGTTTACACTGCAGATAAAGCACCTATAGATGACCTGGTGAAGATGTGTGATGGGCTTATTGAAGGACTAGAGCAGTAAGCATTTGTAACAGACCAAGAAGTCATGTCAGTTTTTAAAATCAAAGACAGACTTCTTACACAAGTCATTGTTAATGAGGCAGAGGACTCTGGAGGAAACTTTAAAAAGCCACCCAGCAGAATGTCTCTCATCTCTAGAGTTCCCACTTCTTGGTCCCTGAACTGCTTCTGATGTTCTCACCCAAAAGTAAAATAAAATGCAGTGTATAGTAACATTTTAATGAAAATGCCACATCATAAGTAAAAACTGAATGCCTGCTGCTTGTTGCTGCTATTGTTTGCTGATACAAGTGTTCAGAGGATGCTACTGTGCTGCTTAATTACTCTGAACATATTAATTTTTTACTGTACTAACAGCATGTGATTTTTTTTACTGTCAATAATGTATAAATAAGTGTAAAGAAATGATTGTTTATTGGTAGCATACAAATTCAAAGTCAGGAATTATGGGGATGACAAACCACCACAGATTGTCCATGTGGATGGCTGAGATTGTGACACCATTGCTTTCTGATGGTTCACTGTGCACATTTTATTTCATACACAAAATTATTCAAAGTATATAAAATTACCTTCAGGCTAGATGTATAAAGCACCTATGAAACATAAATATATTGTATGTGTAGATTTTGGTCCTATCCATAATATATTTCAGCATACCTATGAAACTATTCCAATATCAAAAAAAAGGAATCTGAAATCCTAAATACTTCTGGTCATAAGCATTTCAGATAAGGGATACTCAATCTAAAATAATTCTGAGATTAGTTGAGTAATCAGAAACTTAACAGTTACATTTCTTCATTATGTTTATTAAAGAAAAATTGACAAGTATTATTAAGTTGCTCTAGAAAGGCTGCTACAACAAAGTACCACAAACTGGGTGGCTTAAATCACAGAAGTGTATTGTGTCATAGCTAGGAATCCAAGATCATGGTGCCTGCAGAACTGAGGAATAATCTGGCCCATGATTCTCCCTGGCTCCTGGTGCTTTACTGGCAATCTTTGGTATTCCTTGGCTTTCTTGAAGCATCTGATCTCTGCTTTCAACTTTACATGGCATTCTCCCTATGTTGAGGTTTGTCTCCAAATTTCTCATTTTATAAAGAAATAATTTTCAAGTAAAGTTAAATTCTGAGGTACTAGGACTTAGGACTTGATCATGTGAATTTTTAGGGGACACAATTCAACTCACAGCAACCATAAATTTGTACAATTATATATTTTTTGCTATGATAACCATACTGTCCTATTTTTCCAATCTGTATATTCCATGTTGAATTTTATTTGTTTTAAATTCATTTATGTAGAGATCGGGTCTCACCATGTTGTCCAGGCTGGTCTTGAACTCTGAGCCTCAAGCAATTCTCCCACCTCAGTCTCCCAAAGTACTGAGATTACAAATGTGATCCAATAAATCTGGCTATTTTGTTTTAGATTTTTTAAATTTTACTTTAAGTTCTGGGGTACATGTGCAGATCTTTCAGGACTGTTACATAGGTATACACATGCCATGATAGTTTGCTGCCTCCATCCCCCCATCACCTACATAAGGTATTTCTCCCAATATTATCCCTCCTCAATCTCCCCAACCCTGCTATCCCTCCCCTAGCCCCCCACCCTACAACAGACCCCACTGTGTGATATTCCCCTTCTTGTGTCCATGTGTTCTCATTGTTCAACACCCACTTATGAGTGAGAACATGGCAGTGTTTGGTTTTCTGTTCTTGTGTCAGTTTGCTGAGAATGATGGTTTCCAAATTCATCCACGTTGCTTTCCAGTGCTTATCATCAACTTGGAGATGATATTTTCTTCCCTTGTATTTCAATATTTTTGCTATTTCAATAGGTATTTTCAGCCCTATAATAAAGTAAAATAGGGAAAAAATCTATTCATTTTAAAGTCAATTGATTTACTGTAAATAGTTTGAAAATTGGTGGTAAAAACTGAATTTGGAGATCATGTTTAAACTCAATTATTCATGCCAATATTGTTGCCAACACTATAAATAATCCAGTCTTGATTGTAAGTTATCAAAGATTTTTTTCAAATTGACAATTCTTTTAAAAACTTAAACAGTAACTTCTTTGTGCACACAAAAAAACTGCTTTTAAACTTGACGTTTTAAAACAATGTTTGGTTTATTTTTGTACTAGTCAGTTATCTCCAGAGAATATGTGTGTGTGTGTGTGTATGTGTATATGTGTAAGAATGTTTGTGTGTGTATGTGTGTATATATCTTCTCTGGAGATAACTGACTAGTACAATATTGTACTATTGTACAATATTATACAATATGTACATAATATGTTCTATCTCACATGTGTATGTGTGTATATGTGTGTGTGTATATGTGCGTGTATGTGTGTAAAACAGAATTTTTTTTTTATTTTAAAGAATTGGCTTACACAATTTCGGGAGCTGACAAGCATAAAATCTGCAGGTCAGACTGGCAGGCTGATGACCCAGGAAAGAACTGATGTTACAGCCTCAAGCCTGAAGGCAGTCTGGAGGTAAAATTCCCTCTTCCTTGGGGAACCTGAGTCATTTATTTTAATGCCTTCAACTGACTGGATGAGGCCTACTCTCATTATTGTTGGTTATCTGCTTTACTCAAAGTCTACTGATTGAAATGTTATATCATCTAAAAAAAACTCTTCTTAGCGACAATTTGACTGGTGTTTGACTCAAAACTGGCAAAACTGAGTGCTATGTCCTACCTCTGCTAATATATAATACAACACATCATGATCCTGTGTTATTAAATCCTGTTAGGTCTCAAGATGAAGGCCTACTCTGTGGTTCATACAGACAGTAGTGAAAGCATTGGTTTCACACGTTCATAATTGATCACGATTCACATACACACAAATCCATATCTAGTTTTAATATTCTTCCTCAAAAAAATGAAAAAATAAATATCTAATCAGAAAAAAAAGAAAAAGAAAGTTTTCCAAATAATTAAAACACTATTTGACCACTTATATTATGGTTTAGAAAAAAGTAACTGTTAATTGAACTGTTGCAATGTGTCTTATGAACTTAACCAATACAAAATATGGAATCACTGTTCAATTAAAATCTCAGTGTGTGTCCTATTTTGATGAGTAGGTAAATTTTTACCAGCCTAAATTATCTTTATAAAATGCATGCACAATTGCTGAGCTAGAGATTGTTTTTTACACCATGGCAGAAAAAGTGAGATCTTGCCTCAGCTCAAGTAACTACTCTGCATACAATGCATCACAGATTCTGGTTATGGTAAACTATTCATCATTTGTCAATGTCTTATCTGGGATGTTGCCGGAAATGCTCTCACATCACTCCCATCACCTATTTTCCTTCTGAAATTCAGCCCACAAATCACTCCATGTATCATTTTCTGATTTTCTTTAAGTCCTATATTCTTGTGTAATATCATAGTATTTTGCATGAAAAACTGTGATCAACCGTGCACCTATCTTTTGCTGGATTGCGCTGCATCAACTTGGATAAAGTTATAAACTATATTTCCCAGTTCCTTGAAAAGCTCCACTTTTTTTTATGTTTTATTTTTTTAGAGATGGGGGTCTCACTCTTTTGAGCAGGCTGGAAAGCAGTGTACAATTATAGCTCACTGCAGGCTTAAACTCCTGGGTTTAAGCAATCCTCCTGCCTCAGCCCCTCAAGCTGGGACCACAGGCACAGGCCACCATCACACTTGGCTAAAATTCAAGTTTGCAGTTCAAAGAAGGAATCTAAGAAGGATTTGGAAAATGGGAGCCTTATTTATTTGTATAATCAAACAGAAAGCTTTTATGGCTGGTAAACAAATGGATGTCTCACTCACATCGCCACCAACAGAGTGTATAGCCCTATTCACAGGCCAAGAGCCTTCCGAATGGAATGGAAGTCTGATCTCTTTAGGAAAGGAACAACACTACACTGTCAGAAATTTATAATTTAAATCTTCCTCTTATCCATTTCCGAAGGTACCTGAATCTATTTACCAGGTCACTGTGCTTTGTGGAAGAGAAATAAGTACTCTTCACAGGCTCTGAAGTGATAATTATTCTTAGGAACCCAAAGTGTTATTATGGTTCATTAGTCAAAGTAGGAGTTTACAGAATTGATTAACGTAGTTTTAGCACAGTTCTATCTCACATAGGGCCTGAAAGTCCCCAAATTTATTCAGTGATTTTTTTTTTCCAATTCCAAAATGCAAAGTGGAATCAAAATACTCAGCCCTGGAAATATTTCTATATGGGTTTCCTGAGTTGTGGACTGACAACTATTACAGAAGAAATGTAAAGTTGAACTGTCTACTACCAAAGTAATAAAAGTAATACCACCCTCATGGAAGAGATGTGGAGAGAAATGGAAGAGAGCTCCATCAGGAACCTAAAAGATGCAGGGGCTGTTTAGGAGACTTGGGTCTTGGAAAACAGCAATAAAATACCATAAACTTAACCATATGGTGACTTCAATGGTAGCTGTTCAGTTGTGTGTGTGTATTTAATTGAAAAAAAAAAATGAATACAATCCATTACCACATTACGTAGCTATGAATCTGGTGAATGCTTTTATGTCTATATTTTTTAATGAAAGATACTGAAACAATTTGTTGTCGGCTGGCAGAATCTGTAAAATTGTCTAACTTTAAGACTATATCAACATCAACTCTCCAGTCCTATATAATAATGTAGTCCATGGGAATCTTGGTGACCTCTGCATTCCACAGGACATGATGCTGGCCCTCTACAGTGCTGATCAGACCTGGTGAGCACAGTCACAAACATCCCAGGCACCCTGAGCAGAGACACATGAATTCCAGGGAAGGCAATAAACACCCAAAAATTCAATGCACTCCCACCTTCTTGGACGTCTTGGCGAGAGGTCCAGCATTCAGAGGGCACATTGAGATACAAGGCAAAGGCCTCTTTGGATCTGTAGTGTGCTACTTTGACCTTTTTTTTTCTTTTTTTTTTTGAGATGGAGATTTGCTCTTGTTACCCAGGCTGGAGTGCAATGGCGCGATCTCGGCTTACCGCAACCTCCGCCTCCTGGGTTCAGGCAATTCTCCTGCCTCAGCCTCCCGAGTAGCTGGGATTACAGGCACGTGCCACCATGCCCAGCTAATTTTTTGTATTTTTAGTAGAGACGGGGTTTCACCATGTTGACCAGCATGGTCTCTATCTCTTGACCTCGTGATCCACCCGCCTCGGCCTCCCAAAGTGCTGGGATTACAGGCGTGAGCCACTACTTTGACCTTTTTAATGATAAATCTTAGAGGCTGTCAGTATTGAATGGTGACCAGAGGAAAATACAGCTCTACAGATAGATCTGGGCTATTATACAAGTTGATCTGCTATTGAGGCCTCATGACCTAGCAGATCCAAAAGTATTTGACGTGTTTGTGGCAGGTGCAAATGCTGTTTAGAACCTTTGGAAGGTCGTTGTAGAAGCACAATGCAAAACTTCAGGATGTTGGAGCAAAGCTTTGTCATCATTTGCACACAGAATACTCTCTTTTGATAGCTCCTGGACTGCTACTGGACCCTAGTAGAGACAGAACGTCTGACTCTAAGCCACTAAGTAACCACTCAACCTCTTCTGCCCTTCAACAACTGGGAGATGTCCGAAGCAAAAAGCAAAGAATAGTGTGCATAGTAGCACTCTATTGTAAGTTGCAGTTTTATATATGAGATTGGGCTCAAGCAAGACCTAAAGGTGAAAGTGAGAGGCTCAGATTTGCATGGCTCCTCCTCTTGCTTCATTAATTGCTCTCTCTCAACCTAACATACTATAACATTGATGGAGGAGGAAAATACTGAGTCTGGCTTACAGATGATTCTATGTAACATGCTGGTATCATCTAAAAGTGGAGAAGTGCAAGATTACTGCCCCATCCAGGAAACCCCTTCAGCAGCCCCATTCTTCAGGAACTGTCAAGGACTGTGGCAAAGGAAACCCTTTCTGTGGGTAGAACTCCAAAAAATGTCCCTGGTGTTCATTTTTCCTGGACAGAAATTATCAGCGGTATGTATCTACGTACGTAAGCTAATAGATTGCCCAGGAAATACAAAATTTCAAAGGAACAGAATTGAAAAATGGGTAACAAAGAGGTGTGGGGAAGAGATGCGTGGCTAGCTAGTCCTCTCAATAGTCACAGTATAAAGATATTTTTGTCCCACTGTAAATGCTCTGAAGGAAATGCTAGGGTATAGAATGGGGTATGTAGAAGGGACTAAATCAGTAATTATCAGGATTTAGAAGAGGAGTCACCTATGCTTTTGAAAACAATGTGATGTAGAGCTTGTCTCCAAAAAAATACATGTATGGTACTTACTTTACACTTTCTGAAGGTTCATGAACCTTCTAATCAGCTAAACTATGTCTACAAATCTCTTAGACTAAAGGTCAACAACCCTTTTTCAATAGCACAGATCTGAAAATAATTATCAACTAAATACCTGATTTAAAGTGAAGAAAAAATGCTTTAAAACTTAGCCTCCAAGTAGACAGCCTACTTAACTGGGTACTTTAACATATTAGAATCTATCAAGTCTCTTTCCCATTCAGTCTATTCTCTTTGCCTTGTTCACTCTCTAAAATAAAAGAATCAGAACACTTTATGAATAATCTTAGAGATCAGCTAACCTAACCTCCCTCTCCCTGAGTTTTACTGATGAATAAACAGACCTCAAAGGTAAAGTGAGGCACCAGCATAGTGTGACAAAATCAGACATAATTTTTAGAATAGTTATAGTATACTTACTTTCTTTGTGCTACCATGTTTGTGTTTTACATGTATTGAATAGCTTAATTCTCACACAATTCTACTAGTATCATCTCCAAGAAAACTGCAGCTTGAGAATTAACTTGTCCCAAGTCACATGGATGGCATGTAATTAAAATACTTGGTACATGGCCTGACATGGATGGGCATTGAGTAAATAAGAGCAGTGTTTTTCCTTTTTCTTGTTCCTTCTTGATAGAATTATCTGATGATGAAAGGACTCAGACTGAATTTTCCCAACTTTAGAGCCGTTACTACCTATGATCCCGCATTCCTGCCTTTCTTGCCATTCCTGTTCTGTCTCTCAACCTGACAATTAAGAATTTATATCTGACCAAATAAAACTCACATACTTTCTATGACTTAACATCAGAGTGTCCCTTGTCAGTTTCCCTCACCACCTCTAAGAAAGTCTTATCTACATTAAGTTCCTTCTTACTTATTTGTACTTCGATGTTCCCCCAAAATTTCACATTTATATCTAAGAATCTTTTGTTGCTAAATAATTTTCTGCATAATTCAATGGTTATAAATATTCATCCCCAAAATAATATGATCTATTTTTCTTTATTTATCATCACTATATATTTCCTTTAACTGAGATCCAGCCATCTGACATGTTTAAGTAGACTTGTTTAATATAAAATAATAAAGTAACTCTCTTAAGAAAATGTTCAAAGTGACATTTGGACATTAGGGTCTTTCAAGAGAGATTTTAACATTTATTATTGTAGTTATCCTTATCAGTATTTTACCTAAAATTATACTGCAACTCTTTCATTACATCAGTAAAGATCCTGCTCTTCTGGAAACTTCCTGCTTCCCTTTCCATAAAATGGTTAAATATCTTTAACCATTTTCTTCTAATTCAAATGCTTTACTACATGACTTCTTTTTTAGATTATTATGGAAAAGAAAGAATATTGCTGAGTGTAAAGAATTTCTGGACTCTGAAACATCAAAATTTCAAACATTAATTATTCTAGTCTAAGTTATAACCGGCTCATCTTGACACTAGTGAAGAAAATAAGAGCTAAATATGTTTAGCATAAGTCAGATAGATTATATTTGATCAGTGAACATGAATTAAGAGTTTAACAGTAATATGCACAAAAGGAATAAAACTGAGGGAATAGCATATTTTCCAGTTTTCTAAACAAAATGCAGGTTTTCATGCCAAGTAATTGACTTTCTCAAGTGGTTTAATTGTAAACCTGAGGGAGTAAAACTTTATTTAGTCATACTTTGTTTTATTGTAAACTTTGCTTTACTGTGCTTCGCAGATACTGTCATATATACATATATAAATTGAAGGGTTGTGGCAGCCTTGCGTTGAGCAAGTCTATGAGCGCCATTTTTCTAACAGCACGTGCATACTTCATGTACCTGTGTCAAATTTTGGTAATTCTCACAATATTTCAAATGTTTTCTTATTATTTTATCTGTTACAGTGATGTGTGGCAAGTGATCTTTTATGTTACTATTATAATTGTTTGGGGGTGCCAAGAGCCACATCCATGTTAAGACTTTAAACTAAATTGGTATATATGTGTGTTCTGACTGCACCACCAACCTGCTGTTCCACATCTCTCTCCCTCCTCTTAAGTCTCCCTGTTCCCTGAGACACAATGTTAAAATTAGGCCAATTAATAACCCTACAGAGGCCTCTAGGTGTTCAAGTGAAAGAGAGACTTGCAAGTCTCTCATTTTAAATCAAAAGCTTTAAATTATTAAGCTCTGCAAGGAAGGCATATCAAAAGCTGAGACAGGTTGAAAGCTAGGCCTCTTGTGCCAAATGGTTAGCCAAGTTGTGAATGCAATGGAAAAGTTCTTGAAAAAAAAAAGCAAAAGTGCTACCTCAGTGAAAATAGGGATAATAAGAAGGTGAAACAGTCTTTTTGCTCACCTGGGGAACGTTTTAGTAGTCTGGATAGAAGATTCAAACCAGACATCTCATTCCCTTAAGCTTATGTCTAATCCAGAAAGAAGCCCTAATTCTCTCCTTTTGTATGAAGACTGAGAGACATAAGAAAGCTGCAGAAGAAAAGTTTAAAGCTGGAAAACATTGGCTCCTGAGGTTTAAGGAAATAAGCTGTCTCCATACATAAAAGTACAAGGTAAAGCAGTAAGTGTTAATGTAGACACTGCCACAAGTTATCCAGAAGATCAAGCTCAGATCATTTATAAAGGTGGCTATACTACACAACAGATTTTCAGTGTAGACAAAATAGCCTTATGTGGAATGAGATGCTGTCTAGGACTTCATCTGACATGCATTATTGTGATATTCACTTTATTGAGGTGGTCTGGAACTGAACCCCCAATATCTCTGACATATGCCTGTAATTTACAAGGGGGAAAACAACTTTCTGCTGTTACGTTCAAAATGGATTTTGAAGGAGTCAGTTTTCTATATCACTTGACTTTCTTTGCTCAGAAAGTCCAGCAACATGTTGCTCTAGAGCTTTGTTTAAAAAATGTTATTGTGTCCAAAGTATTTAAAACTTTCTAAGACTTAGTATCTATTTCTTGGTTAGAACTAAGAAAAAGAGAGATCACATGTAGTGTCTGATCCAAAACCACAAGCATGCTGCACACTTGGCCTATTTAGGATTCATGTTAGAAACTGTCAACTGAGATGTTAATTACCTTCTTTTTAAGAGTTGCTTATGGATCCACTTTTTCAGCCCAGAATATTTCATAAAATGACACTGACATGTTTTGAATATATGGCCCACCAAATCTCATGCTGAATTGCAATCCCCAATGTTGGAGGCTGGGGCCCAGTGGGAGGTGTCTGGGTCATGGAGGTAGATCTCTCATGGCTTGATGCTGACTTCCTGATACTGAGTTCCTGTAAGATCTGGTTGTGATAAATTATGGCATCTCCCCACCACTTTTCTCTCTTGCTCCTGATTGGCCTTCCATCATAAATAAAAGCTCCCTGAGGCCTCCCACAGGAGCCTAACAGATGACAGCACCATGCTTGCACAATCTGTAGAACTGTGAGCCAATTAAACTTCTTTTCTTTATAAACTACCCAGTCTCAGGTATTTCTTTATAACAATACAAGAATGGACGAAGACAGACACAATATTTTTCATGGTAAATTCTTCCAAATTCTCACCTTGTATTCCCAGTGCTGCCCTAACTGGACTTGGGGAGTTTCATCATACTATCTTCAATACAAAGATTGTGAGTATCTATGAATCCTTTTAAGACAATTTTTGTATTCTGCCATCAGGCTTCCTAAGCTACTTTGTGGATCCACATGCAACAGATTCAGAGCTTTCAAAGCAGTCACCAAACATGTAATTGACAGCTTAAAAAAAAGTGAGATTAACAAGCACCAAAGATGTTATTCTCTAGTATTTCTTTTAGCAGCATTCCACCCCTATCTTTTTCTTCCACTTCAAAACTCTGCAAAATTGCTGCAGAATATAAAGAAACTGTTCTAGTAAAGTGAATGTTTTTTTTTAGCCCACTGCAAAACATCTATTCACCCATGTTTACATCTCTTGTTCACTCTCTTCCAAGTATGTACTTGGGAAAACAACAGGACACCAACCAGAACAAGCTCATTACCATTTTCTGCAGATAAACTTTTACGGTAGATGTGAAAAACCTCATCCTGAATAATGGTGGCTGTAGTGAAAAGAACCATGAACACAAGACTGACTTGTGAACATGATTCATAAAGCTGCCAGTGCCCCAGTGTGGCAACACCAGATGAATTTTGCCAACCATGTTAACAAAATCATTTCATTGTCACTTTTCCTCAACAGTACCCTCATTTTAGAAAGAATCAAGTATAATGATGAAATACGAGAAAAGTATCATTTGAGATCACACTTCACACAATGAAAATTATCCATGTTTATGAAAATAAAGATCTGTTTCCAAAAGAATAGCAAAGTGTCCACAATACATTATAAACACCCAGGACATCAGGGACTTTGATCCCTATATTCCAAGGCCTAGAAAAGGTGCCCAGCACCTAATAACAATACTAACTTTTGAACATTTACCACGTGCCAGGCACAGTTCTGATATGCTCCATGTTTCAACTTAAGGCTTACAGGCCACCAGTGAGCCTCTAAAGTTTCAGTTTATATATATGAGAACTGAAGCCCGGGGTTAGATAGTCTTCCCAGATAACACAAGTTAGAAGCAGATGGGTTCAAACTCAGGCCACGCATGTCTAGAGCACGCACACTTAAAGGCTTGCTGAAAAAACGGTGTTGGATAGGATCAAACTAGCTTCAGAAAATAGCCAATTTTTTGGGTAAAACGTTAAATATCAGATATGTCGAGACATGGGTAGCCTTCAGATGGGTCATGCCTATGGAAGGAAAATGTTTGGTTTAGCAAATAGGAAAGTGAAAGAAAGAATGAAACAGGAAAATAAAAGGATCGTGATGGGAGCTGAGGCTGCCGGCCCAGATCTAAATGCCTCGCGAGCGACGCGGGACATCTCAGCAGGACAGAAAGGAGGGAAGCTCCAGACACGGCCCACTTAGATATGAAATAACCTCAGATCCCACGGGGCAGTTCCTGGAACACCCGCACTGGCCGAGCCGGCTCAGGGAGGCTAGCGGTCGACGCTTCAATTCACCTCCCGTGGCCGCGGAAAAGCCAAGGACGCTACTGCGCAGCAGCTCTGCGCACGCGCAACACGGGGAGACACCGCCCACACGCCAGGCACGCTGTGATTGGCCGCAGCTACTCACGGACCGAGATTCCTACTGGTCCCGGGTGCCGCGCGTGCGCACTTTGGGTGTGCGGGCCAGTGCCTGATGGGAGTTGATACCGCTGTACCAGAGCGTACCTGGCCCGCGCCGCCCTGGTGAGTGCTCTGTAGGTAGTGATCCCCGGTTTCAACCGCCCGCCTAGCACCGGCCTGATGGGGACGCGGCCAGAGGCGGGAAGGGCAGCCGGCTTGCTCGCGTGGTTCCCACACCCCTCAGGCTCCGAGGGGCGCTTCGGGGGCTGGCTGCGGGCTCGGCCGGGGGGACCCCGGGAGCGCGTTTCTGGGCCCCGCGTCAGCTTCTCCGGGGTGGAGGCCCCTGGACGGTGTGAGGCCCTTCTCCGCCTGCCTCGCCTTTGGCTCTAGACGGTTTCTAGGCCCTGGGAAACTGCACTCGGGGACGTGGAGAACGGGGAGAGTGCCGGCGAAGGGCACGCTCCGGGGACTCTGGGACTTTTCGAGCGCCCACCCGGCGGGACGCAGCCGTGAGCCTTGCCCGCCGCTGCTGCCGCGCCGCCCCTGGGTCTGCCGAGGCCAGGACCTCCGTTGGGAGTCGTGGGAAGGTGGTGTCGGGATGTGAGTCTGTCGCGGGGATGAGGGGACTGATCTGGGAAGCCCTCGGGATGTATGTGGCTCCTGGAAAATGACGCACACGTTAGCTGCAGTCAGGTTTTTCAACACAACCTTTCCGCAGTACTGGGTCATAATAACTATATAGCCTTTTACATAGTACTTTTTGGTAGTTATTCATTTTAACAGATGCTGTGTTGAATGCCCTCTGTTTGCCAGTGCAGTTCTCATCTCTAGAAGTGGACAGTTGAAGAAGATACATTCTGTTATTTTATTTTTTAATGTGTGGGCAAACAGTTATTTTATCCTTTGATTTCTTTAAGGTTTAATTTGCCCTTAGGTGGACAGAGAAGCATAAACTTAATTTTAATTACTACTTGGTCACAGTTTAAAAGCCTCAAGTGTGGTTTAATTTTCAGTTTAGATCTTCCCTTACATATCTTTCCTGACACTTCCTCAAATTTAGACAGTGTGAGGATGAAAACTGTATGAATGTGCTTTACTTTTGATAATCTGTGAACGTCAACTAAGACAATGTTGAGTGTATTAGACATGTTTTTCGAACTCTTTGAGAGTATAGGCAATTTCACTTGGGTTCTATGATTAATTTGCTAAGTATTAGGATGAAATCAAGAAACCTGCACTTTTCATTGAATTGCCTTTGATTTTGTTCCTCAAAAAATGGGACAACAGAAATACCCAATTAGGACTACTGTTTCAGGCATTGTCCAGTTGCATTTATCAGGTCTTATTATATTCATTCTATGAGGAATCTAAGATCAACTCCATCAAGCAGATGCCCAAGGTTACAAGTCTAATAAAGGGCACATTCCCAGATCAAGCCCATGTAATCTGACTCTAGATTCTGACTTTGAACTGCTCTATTTCTGAATTGGAGTTTAGCTTCTCTGTTATCCCTAGATTAATGGTGAGTATTTTCTCTCTCTCACTCAAGGTAACGGAAGTTAACTCTAATCAGAATGCTAATTTAGCATATCTCCAGTAGAGTAGCTGCAGATTTATCCTACTTTAAAATTTTTACGCTATATCTTACCTGTCTTTTATAAATGAAGGGACATCTTCCTCTGTAACACATGGGAACATTGTATAATGTTTGAATAGCCAAAGGCATTCTAGAGAAAAGATAGATGAATTTAGCCAAAGGCATTTCAGAGAAAAGATAGATTAACTTCATGTATTTTTATTAAAGGAATTAATTTTATTAAAACATAAATACTGGATTATTTAGGCAAGTTGCAGTTTATGTAGCTTAACCACTAAGCTATGCTTCCTCTTTTTCCGTGTGTGTGTGTGTGTGTGTGTGTGTGTGTACATGTGTTTTTCCTAAAGATGTATCCAGGTTTAGTACTTTCAGGATGAGTTAAGTCCTGCACTGTGCCTTGAGAGATGAGGGGAGGGAGTTAGACGCAAAAGATAAATTAACAGGTTAACAGGATACAGGTCCTGAAAGTCCTTAGATGCCTGTTAAATAGTTTAGGTTTCACTCTGGGGGAAGTAGGAAGATTTTGAAAGACTACAGGAAGGACATGATAGTTTGCAAGTTAGCACTATCACAGTGGCTGCAGACCTAAGAGTAGATGAAAAGGATGGGTAGAAAGGTTAGGAAATGATATTTTCCAAAGAAAAACACAGAAAGTACTGAAGGGGTGGTCTTGGAGTTAGAGCCAGGTAGAGAGTTTAGAGATTTAAGGCGAATTTGGTAAGAGATTTATTGTGAATCCTACATCCTAAAATTTTAATATTTTTTTTCTTTTCTAGATATGATAAATAGCCAAAGACGTCAGTGACACGAACACAGTAAGCATAGTAGGAGCTGAAAAACTAGAAGCAATGAAAATGTCAACTATTTTGATCAAAAAGTAGCAGTGTCTTCAGAATTTGATCATAAAACCAGGAATTAAAGGATGAGAAAACCATTTTTCTGAAGCTTATACTTTCACATTTCCTAGAGAACATATTTGTATGGATGGGGGTAGGTAAACACTCAGCAAAATTTTCTTTAAAAAGAAGAAACCATCCTGGTTTGATGTTACATGATCACCCGCTGCTGACTGCTCCCTTGCTGTGCCTGTGAGCCTTCCCATACTGCCCTGTTGCTGGCAGGCTCCCCTGAGCTTAGAGGCAGGCCCTCACTCCCAGTGAGCATCTCTCTGGGGCCTTCTTTACACCCTGGAGAACTTCACAGGGAGTCTATATCTGTACACACAAAGGCTTCCTGGTCCAGATGTAGATACTAGGGCTGACTGGACATTTAAGTCCTATGGACTTACTCTGCCAAAATTATTTAATAATGTAAAAATAATATATAATTCTTACAAAGTATCCCCTTCATAATATAATGAACTTTAGGGTTATTGCATTTTAGTGCACATGTACAGTATAAAAGATTATTATTAATTTTTTCTAACAGTTATTGTCAAAGCTATTTTGCTCATGATGTTTATGAAAGTGCTTATAAACTTCATGTTTTATGAGACTGGAGATGTATATTTTGTAATTTCATTCAGGTATTAATATTCACATCCAATGCTGGTTTTGGCTGAGAGACTGACATTGTCTAATTTCAAGCTTTTTTAATGTGTAGTATTTCAGAGCAAGTATGAAATAACTAGACAAATACATACAAATATACCTAACAATAAGTAGACTTTCTCACACTGATTACTTTTAACAACTAGGTGGGGCGAATCAGATGACTGTATTACAGATGCAACTAATGCAAAGCAAAATAAAGCCACCTGTGTGAGTGTACAGAGGTAGCTGTGGAAGATGAAACACTGTTAGGCTTTAGTTACACTCTGCTGTGATGTGCTGCCTAGTGTTTGCATTAACCCGCAAATACTGCAAGTTATGAATTGTTTCTAAGTCTATTATTAAAAGTAGTCTTGCTTCATTTCTTCCTAAAATAAAGACATATGCAGAGTGTCTATCTTGCCAGTATGTGTTAGAATAATATCTTAATTTGTGTAAATGTTTATAGGAAGCTGTATTTCAAAGAGCTATGTTTGCAAGTAACCGTAACCTTTTAAGGAACTTTTTTATTCAATCTTTTTTCTCTATAACTATTCTAGAATTTCTTAATGTAATGTTCAGAACCCTTTTCATTATCTATAATGCTAATTTTTAGGTAGGTAATGAGAAACTAATAACATGGAAAAGTAATGAATGAGGAGTCAAGATGTGTGTCAATCAATAATAAGTTTGTCAGCCCTTGAATTATGATTTTATTCAGGAGGTGATCATTGTTGAAGGATGTAAGGTAAGAGCAGTGATACTATATGGTACGTAAGACTTAAAGTAATTGAGCTAAGATATTACTTGAACTAAGTGTAGAAATAGAAAGGGACATATTTTTAATGCTTTTAGTTATTTGTATCAGAATATCTAAATTAAGAATTTGGTGTGGCTGTTTACTGAAAACAAATGGCAGACAATATTTCTTGGAGTCATAAATGACAACATAATGTCTCCAACTCTGTGTAGCTTCTTCCTTCACTTTGTCTTGGCTTAGATTTCCCTGTGTCAGAGTTATTGATTGCTCATGCTATGAGCTCTTCCCATTTCTCAGTCCTCTTACAGTAGCTGTGGTCATGATACTAGTTCTTCTAGTCACTTCTAGTTCTAGTCATGATACTAGTCACTTCTCCCGGCCTCCATGCACACACACTAAAATGTAAACCCCATGCCTGGCCAAAATAAATATTTGTTAAATAAAGTTTTCAGTTCTGTTTGTGATTTATCAGAAACAAGGAAAGAAATTCTCTGTAAAGTTGATCTGTGCTTTGTCAATTCTCATTTAGGGTAATTGACCCTTTTTTAATGGCTGTGCATATTTTATGATGATGAATATAAAGTATTTAGCAGAAATGTTTTTTATTAAAATCTCTGAGCTTGTGGAATGAATTTAGCAACCTATGTGAAAGAAAAACTGCTAGAGAGTCATCTTTCTGCCACGTGTAATCATTACATTTAACTCAAGTTCTCCATGGGAGATCCATGCAGAGATGTGAAAATAGGACATCCCTTCCTTCTTAAACTTTGCTCCAGGTTTTGGCTTCAGGTACCTCCTGTTTTTTGCCTTCCTTTATCCCTGGGAGTTCCCTCTATTTACTTTCACAAGGACTCTTGATATAAAAGATATTTGTATACCCAGGTGTGTGTCAAGGAAGTGAAGGCAAAGGTAGCAGTCATTTCAAGCTGAACGTGTTGAGCAGTAAATCGAGCACTTGGTTTTTGTAGAACCTCCTGTGGCCGTCTCCACAGTGCCATATTTGAAAGAAATCTTGTGTAAGCACTGATCTAAGGGTCACTGACCGTGAATGATGGATGTGGTGACAGTGCAGCCATTGTAGAGACAGGCAGACCAGATATTGGTGACTTTGATTTTAGTTGACAAAGTTTATTTGCTTTTAAGTTTTAAAACAGTACAGCAGTGTGAACTTCAAGTCATAAACTTTCATTTATAAAGTTCAAAATTTAGTTCAAATATAAAATATTCTTAATTTAAATAAAAGCTTCAAACTTACTCTTTGTTTTCAGTTGTTTGAAACACAAATGAATCAAGAACATGATTATCACCCGTTATCACGTTTATATTTCTGTTGTATACTGAAGGGGGTGTTAAAATGAATGCTGCAGGATGATTTTGGTTGAAAAATTGGGAAGAGGAGGAAGTAGCAGCTGAGACTGAGACAAATGGCCAGTTAGGAAACTCAAGAATATGAAACAGTACAGAACAATATAGTGTTTCAAGGAGAACCTTAAGGGGCAACTGGGTCTATTACTATCGATAGGTTAAGTAGGAGAAGAACTGAGAAGCATCCATAGGATTTGACAACATTCAGGTCATGGGGACTGAGGAGCAATTTTTGTTGAGTGGTAGGCACAAACACCTAGCATAAGTGGTTGTAAGAGGAATCAAGGAGAATAAGAATCCATGATTGGTAGGAGAATTTGAGTTCAAGACATACTGGGGCTGGGCATGGTGGCTCACACCTGTAATTCCCACATTTTGTGAGGCCGAGGAGGGCAGATCACTTGAGTCCAGGAGTCAAGACTAACCTAGGCAATGTGGCAAAACCTGGTCTCTACAAAAAGTACGAAAATCAGCCAGGCATGTAAGGTAGTCCCAGCTACTTGGGAGACTGAGGTGGGAGGGTCATTTGAGCCCAGGAGGTTGAGCAAGGATGCAGTGAGCCATGATCATACCACTATACTCCAGCCTGGAAGAAAAAGTGAGCCCCTGTATTAAAAAAAAGAAGAAGAAAGGAAAAAAACACTGAAAAGTCAGGTAAACAAATCTGTTTAAAGTTAGAGAACTAGATAAGAGAATAATGAAATAAAGCCAGTAGAAGGAAATAGAAAACAGGCAATGACAGAAAAATTTTTAAAAATAATAAACCTAAATCTATTATTAAAATCACTAATTAAAAGTGAGGAAAAGGCAGAAATAGGCATCATGATCAAAAGGGGGCACAACTGTACATACAATAATTTTTAAAGAATCCAAACATGCAGTGCTTTCTATGATCTCTTGTTCCTCAGCATACATTTCTACATCATCATGATGGGTGGAAAAATCAGGGTCTAGAGTCACAAGAATAGGAACTGTGGCACCTCAGAGGGGCAGTAGAGCATAGTGGTTTGAAAGCACAGACTCTAGTGCCAGACCACATGGGTTTGAAATGCCCTGACACTTAATAGCTGTGATTGGGTTAGTGCCTCAGTTTCTCATCTTTAAATGAGGATGATGGGAGTCCTTGCCGCATTATGTGAATAAATAAGTCACTTTGTGAAGAAGCACTTAGAATAGCGCCTAGCATATAGTGAGCACTCTGTAGTGTGGGTATTATTGAGTACTAAAAATTTGTTATATAATTTTAACTCAATTGGCCACAATTTATTATTCCCCTTCTTTAAAATGCAGCCAGGATAAATTAGGATCATTAGTGGCAACTTTATTTGGATCCTGAGGTATTAGTAAATCCTTTATTTTATCATTTTAAGCATTAGGTGAGAATTCATAAGCTTATTCAACTTTAAGCTAGATCTATCTGGAGCTAAATGAGTAGGAAACCAATACCCCAAGTTACCTGCTGACTGCCCAGTCACTCCCATGTGCCCAGGGCCAGGTGTTCCTAAGTGCCTTCTGTTGTGAGGCATGCAGATTAATCTAGGAAGACTGTAAGTTGTTCTGTTGGTGCAATTTGGCTTAAATTACATACATATCAAAGTGGCTTATTACATCAAAACTGAAAACCTAATTTAAGTATGTTTAAAACACTTCAGCTGACATGATAAGCTTTCCCCATCTGCAGAGGGACATTAACTCAATTGCTAATAAAAGTCTTTTTATATGTTCTTGTTTTTAAATCTATTTTTCCATATTTTCATCTATATTGAATCCTGACACTTTTCATTTTAAATATTATTGGTTAATACCTAAAGGAAATCCAACTACTGTCTTTGACAACCCTTAGATATTCATGGCCAGAGCTTATGAATCATGATTTTCTTAAGGTAGGAAACATTTTGTTAAAATAATTTTTCAGAGAAAGAGAGAATGCTAACATAGATTAGTTTATTTATGTCTAAACAACCTAACTTTAGCATTTATTGTTTTCTGTTTGTGTGTATGTAATCCATCAGTGTTACCAGAGGCATAGCCAAAGAGGTGAAGATCCAGTTCAGATGCTATAAGGGGGTCCTGCTACTCATGTTTGCTTGATCTGCAGAGTTTAGCACAGCTCCTTATTAAACAAGCTAAACATACCCAGGTGCTAAACACTATGCCACATATTTATGTTGAAAGCAAACAAAAACAGCCCGTGACATCTAGAACTGATCTGACATTCACATTTCGACCTCAATACAAGCTAGTGTAATGTTCATGGCCAGACTTGTGTGTTCTGCCCTTGAGAATGTACAATCTCACAGAATGTCAAAAAAGGGCAGTCTGAAAACGTAATAAAATGAGACAATAACAAAGTCACTCTGCAGCACAAAGTTCTAAACATTCCTGTCACCAAATGAGTGCCTGCTACTTTACCATTGTTTATCATGAAGATAGATCTATCTTCATTCTAGTCTGTCTTCCATATGGATAAGATTTATTGAGATATCCAGTTATAGATTCACCCAGAAATCTATAATTTCTGATAACCTCCAATCTAGAGCAAGCCCTCACTTCCTTAGATGCTCTGCCAGTTCACCCAACCAAAGCCCACTTCCCGTAAGAGGTTCTTTATAATGTTCTTATTTAAGACATCCCTTGGTTCCCTATTCTGTGTCTTCTCACTAATTGCAAGGAGGAATAAACCCAACCTGTCAATAGGGCTGTTCTGGTGGGCTTTAGGTAAAGGGTGTTGATGATGTGTATTGTCTATTGAATCCTCAAGGCAATTTCATGCTGTTCTGGTGGGCTTCAGGTAAAAGGTGTTGATAATGTATATTGTCTATTGAATCCTCAAAGCAATTCCAGACTTAGTTCTGTCAATTGAGAAAAATGACAAGATAAGTCTTAATCATTTCAGGAGATTTATTTGCCAAAGTTAAGAATGTGCTGGGAGACAGGTCTATGCCCTTCTCCGAGGATGATTTTGAGGGCTCCAAATTTAAAGAGGAAAGGGTGGGTGGGAAATTGAAAAGTACACAATTTTCATGTAAGAGGAGGGTAGGGAAACATAGTTACTCATGCCTTTAGCTCAGTGAATCTGCTTTTTTTACATAAGATGAGGTAAACAAATGGGGCAGAGGAAAAATGCAGGGAATCTGCATTTTATATAAGATAAACATAGACAAAATGGGGCAGGGCGGCAATCAGATATGCATTTATGTCTGGTGGGCCAGGGTAACTGTACCTGTAAAGATAAGCTGTCAATTAACATTGTCATGGTGAAATTTTAACAGTTCACTGGGAATTTCCTTTGGGCAAAATATGAGAGAGCTTTTCATCTTGTAGCAATCTTATTTAGGAATCGAAAGGGGGAGGTGGATTTGTCTGACCGAGTTCCCAGCTTGACTTTTCCCTTTGGCTAAATGAGTTTAGAGTCCCAAAATTTAATTTTCTTTCACAGTTCTCATTAGTCTCATTTCCAGGTAAGGAAGCTGAAATTTAGAAAGCCTAAGTGTCTTGCCCAAGTTCATTTGGATAATAAATGGCACAGACAGGCTTCAAAATTTGGTCTATTGTGCTCTCAATCCTATGCTTATTAAAATGCAAGTTTTTAAAATCACCATAATATTTTATACAGGTAGAAAATAAAATGTAACATACATGTAAGTTATGATACATATTCAAATGAAGACACATAAATTTGCTACCCAACTTAGGAACAGGCAGGAATTTTAGATGTATTGTATCTTTCTTAAGGCTTTTAAAAATCCTATCCTATCTTTTTTATCCTATTCCCCAGAGCAAATCAGTTACCTATATAGTATGGTTATCATTGCCTTCCCTTTTTTTTTTCTTTCTTTTTTAATATTTTGAAGGCATCTCAGATTTACAGGAAAAAATGCAGGTATAAACAAATAATTTTTTTTTCCTACTTTTTCTCTTAACAAATAACTCTTCTAGACCATTTTCAAGTCAGTTGCCAATCTGATCACCGCCAAATATTTAGTACTTTTTACTAACAAGAACAGTCTTCTGCTTAACTGCAGTGCACAATCAAAATCATGAAATAATTGTTGATGCATAATTACCATACAATCCTTGATCTCCGTTCATGTTTTACAAATTGTTCTCATAATACTTTTTATATAAAGTAGAAGGGATCAGTTCAGAATCATACATTAGTTGTCAACTAATCAATCAGCTAATCATCATAGAATCAATATTTAGTTGTCATGTCTCTTCCAGTGCCTGTGATGTACATTTTGATCACTTGATTAAGGTAGTGTCCTCCAGATTACTCTGCTGCAAAGTTCTTCTGTTTTCTTCTGTAACAAAGAAGCATTTTGTGGAGATGGTCTTTAAAACTATGCATGTAGCATATTCCTCATGAAAGTTCACATTAATTGTTTATATCAGTAGGCCTCATTGTGGCTTATTTCATTCATTGGATTATAATCTGTCACTATCATGTATTTTGATGCTCAAATTCTTCCACATTTGGCCCATGGGAGACTATTCATATGAGCCTTTGTCTTTCTGATATTTTGCCATCATTCTTTCACTCCTTCCTTCCTTGATTTTTGTGTCAAAAAGTTCCAGACAGATGTATTTGTATTATACTTTACCCCTGCTGTGTATTTCTCCAAAGAGCCCTTGTTCCTTTTAGTGAAAAGTGATATTTTAAACCAAAATCTGGAATCTCAATTTGCTTACAATTATTAGGGTGTACTTGCTCCCAACTAATCTCAGTTCACAGAGTGAGAGAATGTAGAAAAACTCTCTTTTTGATGCTCAGGCTCTGATACACCAACCCCATTCATGCCAACATCCATCTTATGGGTTCTGACATTCCACATTAGCTGATCATGGTCAGGCTTCTGATGTTGCTCAGTTTTTGACACTCCTCCTTCCTTTGTGTGAACATCTTCCCACCCACCTCAAGCTTTGACCCAAGCACGGCTGCTCCTTCTCATGGACATGGTCCTTACACCTCTTGGGCTCTTTCCTTTTATAGCCAGCTTAGACGATTTTTAGGAATAGTCTTCTTACAATGGGCTAATCTGTGAGAACATGCTTCACTCCACAGGAATCTTCCATGCTTGTGCATGTAATCGTTACTTAGTTTGTTTTTACTGCTGAGTATATTGCAAAGTATAAATACATCCAAATTTAAGTATCCGTTTGTTGAGGAAGAATATTCAGCTTGTTTCCAATGCACCCCTTTATGGACAACACTTCTTCATATGCACATTTGTATACATGTCTTCAGTATGCATACACATTCCTGTAGTGTGTTTCTAAGGACAGAATTGCTGGGCCATAAGGTGTACTGATGTTTCATTTACATTACAGGAAAATGGTATGATTTTTAAAAGCACCTCTACTAGCTAACTTCAACCAGCATATTGATACCTCTAGTCACTAAGATCTTGACATGTTCAGATGTTTTGTTTTCCAAACTAATGGTGCTAAAGTATCTAATTGTGGGTTTAATTAGTATTATTGGTTACTAAAGTTACTTTGTTGTAAGTTTGTGTTTTTCTCTATATTATGAAAATTATTTCATAATATAATATTATTTCATAATAATGAAAATTATTTTCATCTTTTCAGAATTATCATAGCCAATCTTAGTTCTTCATCTTTCAATGTGCAACAAAATAGTAGATCATCAAGTTTTTTAAAAACACTTTTGGGATTTTGATTAGTATTATATTGAGCCAATGATTATTTTTTTTTGTAGAAATGAAAGTTTTATCATTTTCCAGCTTACTGTCTTGGAGCAAGATACAGCTCCCTATTTATATAGATCTTTCTAAATATCTTTCAGTTCAATTTTACATGTTTTTATGTAGGCTCTATACATATTATTATGTATATACATATATACATATTATCCTGTATATACATATAATTTATTACTGGATATAATGTATCTCTTACTGTTTTAAAATTATATCTTTTGAAAAGTTACATGTTCAAATTATAATTACTAATGTATATAAATGTGATTGGCTTTTCTGTATTGCTATTGTATATTTATTAAACTTGAGACACTTGCTCATGAATTCTAATACTTTACCTGTATATTATTTAGATTTGATCTATACAAAATTATATTGTCAGCAAATATGTGTTGTATTTCTTGCTTTCCAATCTTAATGTATACATTTTCTTTATTTTTTTTTTAATTTTACAACATTGTGTAGTACCTCTAGTGTAACTTTGACTGTAAGTGCTAACAGTAATTATGTAAATCTTATTTCTGATTTAAATGATATTTATAATATTATACTCATTGTATTAGTCCATTTTCACAGTGCTTTAAAGAACTGCCAGAGGCCGGGCGCGGTGGCTCACGCCTGTAAGCACTTTGGGAGACAGAGGCGGGTGGATCACGAGGTCAAGAGATCGAGACCATCCTGGTCAACATGGTGAAACCCCGTCTCTACTAAAAATACAAAAAAATTAGCTGGGCATGGTGGCGCGTGCCTGTAATCCCAGCTACTCAGGAGGCTGAGGCAGGAGAATTGCCTGAACCCAGGAGGCGGAGGTTGCGGTGAGCCGAGATCGCGCCGTTGCACTCCAGCCTGGGTAACAAGAGCGAAACTCTGTCTCAAAAAAAAAAAAAAAAAAACTGCCAGAGACTGGGTAATTTATAAAGGAAAGAGATTTAATTGACTCACAGTTCCACAGGGCTGGGGAGGCCTCAGGAAACTTACAATCATGGTGGAAGGGACGTAAACACATTATTTTTCACATGGTGGAAGAAGAAGTGCCAAGCAAATGGGGAAAAGTTTCTTAGAAGACCACCAGATCTTGTAAGAACTCCCTCACTATCACAAGAACAGCATGGGAGTAACCACCCCTATAATTAAATTATGTCCCACTGGGTCCCTTCCACAACATGTGGAGATTATGGGAACTACAATTCAAGATTAGATTTGGGTGGGGACACATCCAAACCATACATTCCACCCCTGGCCCCTCCCCAGTCTCATATCCTCACATTTCAAAACACAATCATGCATTTCCAACAGTTCTCCCGAGGTCTTAGCTCCTTCCAGCAGTAATCCAAAAGTCCAAGCCCAAAGTCTCATCTGAGACAAGCCAAGTCCCTTCTGCCTATGAGCCTGTAAAGTCAAAAGCAAGTTAGTTACCTCCTAGATACAGTGAAGATACAGGCATTGGGTAAATACACCCATTCCAAATGACAGAAATTGGCCAAAACAAAGAAGCTACAGGCCACATGCAAGTCCAAAACCCAATAGGGCAGTCATTAAACCTTAACATTCCAGAATGATCTCCTTTGACTTCATATTGCACATCCAGATTACAATGATACAAGAGGGGCTCACACATCCTTGGGCAACCCCACCCTTGTGGCTTTGCAGGGTATAGCCCCCTCCTGGCTGCTTTCACTGACTGGCCTTGAGTGTCTGCGACTTTTTCAGGTTCACAAGCTGTTGATGGATCTACCATTATGGGAGTCTGGAGGATCATGGCCTTCTTCTCACAGCTCTACTAAGCAGTGCCCCAATGGGGACTCTGTGTGTGGCTCCAACCCCACATTTCCCTTTTGCACTGCCCTAGCAGAGGTTCTCCATGACCCACCAGTGCAGCAAACTTCTGCCTGGACATCCAAGCATTTTCATACATCCTCTAAAATCTAGGCAGAGGTTCCCAAACCTCAATTCTTGACTTCTGTGCACCTGCAGGCCCAACACCACATAAAAGCTGCCAGGACTTGGGGCTTGCATCCTCTGAAGCAATGGCCTGAGTTCTACATTGGCTATGTTTAGCCATGGCTGGAGCTGAAACAGGGCATCATGTCTCAAGGCTACACAAAGCTGGTGGCCCTGGTCCTGGCAGGAGCCTGGGCACAGCCAACGAAACCAATTTTTCCTTCTAGGCTTCCAGGCCTCTGATGGGAGTGGCTGCCATGAAGTTCTCTGACATGCCCTGGTGACATTTTACCCATTGTTTTGATTATTAACATTCAGCTACTCATCACTTATGCAAATTTCTGCATGGGCTTGAATTTCTTCTGAGGAAATGAGTGTTTCTTTTCTGTTGCATTGTCAGTATGGAAATCTTCCAAACGTTTATCTTCTACTATCTTTTGAATGCTTTGCCACTTAGAAATTTCTTCCACCAGATACCCTGAGTCATCTCTCTCAAATTGAATATTTGAGAGATCTCTAGGTCAGGAGCAAAATGCTCCCAGCCTTTTTGCTAAAGCATAGCAAGAATCACCTTTATTCTAGGTCCCAACAAGTTCCTTATCTCTGTCTGAGACCACCTCAGCCTGGGCTTTATTGTTCATGTCACTATCAACATTTTGTTCAAAATCATTCAACAAGTCTCTAGGAAGTTCCAGACTTTCTCACATCTTCCTGTCTTCTGAACACTTTAAGACTCTAGAAAGTTCCAAACTTTCCCACATTTTCTTGTCTTCTTCTGAGCCCTCCACACTGTTCCAACCTCTAACTGTTACCCAGTTCCAAAGTCACTACCACATTTTTGGGTATCTGTATAGCAGCACCCCAGTCTCTGAGGTATCAGTTTACTGTATCAATCTGTTCTTACACTCCTATAAAGAACTGCCAGAAACTGGAGAAGAGGTTTAGCTGACTCAGAGTTCCACAGGGCTGGAGCAATCTCAAGAAACAAAAATCATGGTGAAAGAAGCAGCAAACATGTCCTTCTTCACATGGCAGCAAAAAGGAGAAGTGCTGAGCAGAGGAGGAAGTGCCCCATATAAAACCATCAGACCTCAGGAGAATTCACTCACCACCATGAGAACAGCATGAGGATAACTGCCCCTTGATTTACTTACCTCCCACCCTGTCCCTTCCTTGAAATGTGAGGATTAGGACTACAATTCAAGATGAGATTTGGGTGGGGAATTCCTCAGTTTTGTTATTTTGAGCTTTTTAAAAATACATTGTATTTTTAATGTTCATTACTTTATTTGAGAATGAGATTTACCTGTATATTTTTTCCTATGCTTTTCTTGCCGAACATCAAGCTTATTTATGCCTCATCAGCTGGAAATCAGGGAGACAACACTTCTCTGATATACAGTGTTTCACACATGCTATCACAACTTATTGCTAGAGGAATCAAATGTGTCATCCTGTGTGACTCCACAGGGAGAGAACTCTAGGAAGCTTGCTCCTGGTTTCCTCTGGACTTCATGTGCCTTTTGTCTCTGCTGAGTTTGCTTTGTATGCTCGTGCTATAATAAACTGTAGGCAGGAGATGGCTGTATGCTGAGTCCTGTGAGTATGCTTAGCAAGTTATCAAACCAGGGGGTGGTCTTGGTGACCCACAGCACAGTAATATTTTCCTGGAAAATTTTTTATTTAATCTCTACTTTCTAAATTATTGTCATAAGTGTGTTCATACTGTTTGTGGTATAATTTTAAAATAAAAACTATTGTTCTTTTTAAATTTAATATTTTATGTTAAATGTTCATTTGGATTTTTTTTATTAGCCTACATTATTTTGTCCATTTCTTTAGTCTTTTAAACTTCTTTTAGATATGTTGACTTTTTCTATTGTATCTTTGTTTTCTATTTTATTGTTATTTAATTTTATCTTCATTATCTTTCATTCTCTTTGGTCTAATTTATTTGATCTGTATATGTAACTCCTGTCTTCTTCTGAGCCCTCCAAACTATTCCAACCTCTAACTGTTAACCCTTTCCAAAGTCACTTCCACATTTTTGGGTATCTGTATAGCAGCACCCCACTCTCTGAGGTATCAATTTACTGTATCAGTCTGTCCTCACACTCTAGAAAGTTAACTTAATATGTATATGTAACTCCTTAGTTATCAGTCTTTTCTAATATAAATATTTAAAACTATATATTCCCTTCCTAGTGCTTATTTTAATATCTTCTACCAATTTTAATTTGTGATATTTTTGTTACTATTAAGTTCTAATTTTTTCTACTACTAAACTAGTCAATTATCAAAATACATACATAATACATAGGAGGACTACAATTCAAGATGAGATTTGGGTGGGAAATTCCTCAGTTTTATTGTGAGCTTTTAAAATATACACTGTATTTTAATGTTCATAACTTAATGTCATAGTGACATATCTCACTATGGTTGACACAGAATTGTTTCAGTGCCACTTCACCAACTGGAAATCTTGGTGGCAGTGGTTCCCCTGCCTGGGCCTTCCTTGGCTTCAGGCTTGCTGCTGGGCTTGCTCCACCTGCTCTGCTTGGCAGCCTGCACTCAGCTCATGCTACTGGCCTGAATTCTATGCTCAGACTGAAGCTGGGCTGGGCATGCTGCAGCCTGCTTCCACCTTGGGCACTGGTGTCTGGATGAGGGGAATGTGGTGGCACCTGAAAACTAGGAGATGCCAACAACCAAGGAGCCCCAAGTGGTGTTATGGTTCTTGCCTACAGAGTCCCAAGGATTGAGCCCCCAAGCACTTTTACTGTTCTCCTTCCCACAGATGAGCAGATGGGACAGGATTGTCATGTTACAGATTGTACATGTTACAGCCCACGTTTGTTTCTCCCAATTAGTGGGTTCTGGGTTCTGGGTTCTGGGTTCTGGGTTCTTGTCCTGCATCCAAGAAGAATGAGGTTACATGGACACCAGAGGGTAAACAAGGTGGAAAAGAGTTTTGTTGAGTGACAAAACATCTCTTGTCATGAGAGGGGACCTGAAGTGGGTGACCCTCTGTGTGAGAGGGGCCCAAAAAGTGAATAGCCCACATGTGGCTGAGTCTGGGGTAATTACGGACTCAGAATGGGGGAGGTGTGAGGTGACTGATCCATGGACAGGCCTGAAAAAAGCACCATTTGATTAGCTACAAGGGATCAAAGTTCTCACTCTGGTCATGGACATTACCCAGACTGCCAGCCTGTTTTCAGGCTTTAAATTGTCCTTGGTTTGAAGGTTGGGTTTTACCAGGTACCCGTCCCTGTCTGCCTAAGAATTTTTCTGCCTTCTGCTGCTCTCAATCCCCTCTGAAGAGGGACATCTAACTGACTGTGACTTCTCTTACTGCTTCATACTGACAGAGGGTGTTGTTTTGGGAAAATGCAGTAAGATTTCTCTCAGAGGTTTATCTAAGAGTCCCCAGTAAAAGAGAGCCATCATCTTCTCCTGCCAGTTAGAATGGCAATCATTAAAAAATCTAGAGACAACAGATGCTGGAGAGGATGTGGAGAAATTGAAACACTCTTACACAGTTGGTGGGAGTGTAAATTAGTTCAACCATTGTGGAAGACACTGTATATAAAAAAGAGATAGGAGCCATGACAGCCACAAAAGAAAGAAGGAAAATGCCATAGAAGAGACTGGAGGTGTTTGCTGACACCCGAATGGGCTGTCAAGGATTGGGGCTGGTCCAGGCTGATCCAGGAGTGTTCGGGTAATGCTGAGGTGTAGCCTTGGCCAGGTACCTTCAGTTGTCCCAGGACCATGTTCTGCTCTCACATGATGGCAAGACTCTATGAAGGAAGACTACATTGGAACAAAGCCAGCATTCCCAATATTTGGGGGTGACAGGGGTGGCAGTGGTTGACAAAGTTCTCCCCAACAAGCTTGTTCTCTGCAGCTACACCATTTGGTCTTAACTGGCTCAAAGAGAGCCAGTGCTTCATCTGTTTTCAGAAAACAAAAAATCTGAGGACAATAAGCCTCAGAAATGAAAATAGAAAGTCCACTGTTACCCTTCCACAAATCCCAGATGAGCCCCCCAAAATGACACAGGATTCTTTTGATGCTGCCTCATCAGCCAGAAATGTCTGCAGTGGTAGCATCCCTGCCCAGATCTCACTCAGCTTTGGGCTTGCCACTGGGTTCAATCCACCCATTCAGCCTGGCAGGTTGCACTTGTCTTGTGCTACTTACTGGCCTGCATTTCTTGCCCACTGCAGCTCTGTGCTCAGCCTGTGGCTGGGCAGGGCATCCCACAATATGCTTCTGCCTTGGGAGCCAGTGTCTGGATGAGGAGAATGCAGTGGAACCCAAAAACTTAGAGATGCAAGCAACCACAGAACTCCAAGGGGTGTTATGGCTCTTGCCTGGGGAGTCCTGAGGTCTGAGACCCCAAAGACCGTTACAACTCTCTCGACTTCCCACCACCCACAAAGTGGCAAATGGATTAAGGGCATGTTACAACTCGTTCCATTACGGGTCATGTTTTTTAGATTGGTGGGTTCTGGGTTCTGGATTTTGTCCCGCCTCCACGAAGAATGAGGTTAAGTGGATATCAGAGAGAGCAAAGCAGAAAATGGATTTATTCAGTAACAGCTCGGCACTTGACACAAACGTGTAGCCATCTGTAACAGGGAAACCAAAAGTGAATAACCCCATGTATGTCTGAGTCTGGAGTTTTTATGGGCTTAGAATGGTGCAGTGCAAGCTGATTAGTTTACAGGTGGGCCTGGAAAAAGCATTTGATTGACTAAAAGTCATGGAGGAAGTTCTCCTTCTGGTCATGGATTCTTTCTGAAACTGGCCGTCTTATTTTCAGCCTTTAAATTGTTTTCGGTTTGAAGGTCAGGTTTCACTGAGAACTTACCTTTGCTTGCCAAGGAGTTTGTCTGCCTTCTGCTACTATCATGGTGTTAGACATTTATGCAGCTAACAAACATATGAAAAAAAGCTCATCATGAGCGATCATTAGAGAAATGCATATCAAAACCACAATAAGATACCATCTTATGCCAGTTGGAATTATGATCATTAGAAATTCAGGAAACAACAGATGCTGGAGAAGATGTGGAGAAATAGGAACACTTTTACACTGTTGGTGGGAGTGTAAATTACTTCAACCATTGTGGAAAACAGTGTGGAAATTCCTCACAATCTAGAACCAGAAATAGCATTTGGCCCAGTGATCTCACTACTGGATATATACCCAAAGGATTATAAATCATTCTACATTCTACTATAAAGACAGATGCACACGTATGTTTATTGCAGAACTATTCACAATAGCAAAGACTTGGATCCAACCCAGATGCCCATCAGTGATAGAGTGGATAAAGAAAGTGTGGCACATATACACCATAGAATACCATGTAGTCATAAGAAAGGATGAGTTCTCATCCTTTGCAGAGACATGGATGAAGCTGGAAACCATCACTCTCAGCAAACTGACACAAGAACAGAAAACCAAACACTGCATGTTCTCACTCATAAGTGGATGTCGAGCAATGAAAACACATAGACATAGGGAGGGGAACATCACATACTGGGGCCTGTTGGAGGGTGGGGGGCTAGGGGAACGATAGCATTAGGAGAAATACCTAATGTAGATGATTAGTTGATGGGTACAGCAAACCACCACGGCACATTTATACCTATGTAACAAATCTCCACATTCTGCACATGTATCCCAGAACTTAAAGTATAATTTTAAAAAAGATTATTTGAAAATATATGTATTTTGTTCTTAAATTTGAGAAACACTATTGCTGGATACCTAGTTCTAGGTTTACTGTTACATTGTCTCAGTGCTTTGAAGGTATTATTTCACATTAATCTGGATTCCACTGATGTAGTTGTGATGGTTACTGCCTTAATAGATGACTTACAGCATATGGTCTATAGCATGTGCCTCGTTCTGCAGTCCAAGCTGAAAGGGCAGTGACTGCTGAGGCTCAAGAAGGCAAGTCCTACCACACAGATACCTTTCATATCTCCATTTGCATCATATCCATGACCATCCCATTCACCAAGCAAGTCACATTGCGGAGGAGGATGAGGAATGTGAAAAAGAGTTCAACCCTACCTGCCACCTGGATCCTAGAAACCAGAACATAGAGTCTAGTCTTCCCTGGCCAACTGACGTCCACTTATGGATTCATGAACATGAGGATAAATAAAAATTGTATTAAGCTACTGAAATTGGGGGTGATTTATTACACAGTATATTGTGCCCATATCTGATTAATACAATGGCAAATTATTAAGGATGTTTTATCTAGGGCATAGATGCTTTGGTGAGGAAGGAGACTTCACAGTATCTGTTAGAAACACAGAAACAACTCTGTGATCTTTCTATTGTCTTATCCTGCTTCCAAGAACGTATGCTCCTTCATTCAGATAACAGAAGGACCAGCTAGAAAAGCCTTAACCCAGACATCAAACTATGTAATAAACTGCTTATTAATAATTTATTATTACAATACAGCACATTGTAACAACACAGAACATGAATGTAATGTGTTTCTGAATAGGTAGATGCTCTTGTTGGCTTCCTTAACAGCAGTCACCCTATGTGCTTAGATACACCAGCCTTCCCAGGAGAAGATGGACTGTGATGAGTCTTGGTCAATATTGGTACATCAACTACCCCTGACAAAGGCTTACTTAAGAGATGGACACATGACTGAATTCTTGCCCATGATATAATAAAGATCATTTGTTGAGCCCTTACCATTGCCAGGCATTTGATGGATTAACCCAGTCTTCAAATCAATTCTTTGAGATTGGTTCTAATTTTATCCCATTGCCCTAGGATATGCAGCTGAAATAGCAGGAATAAAATACAAACTCAGGCTACTTTTAGGGTCTTCCCTAGTAACTATGACTCCTTTTGGCCATATTCATTTATACATTTACCCAACCAACAGATTGACATTTATCAAGATTCTGCCTGCCTAATTATTTGTAGTGAAGCTACAGGAGACAATAAAAACACAAGACTTCCATCTTCTTCAAGTGTACATTTTGACTGGGGAGAAAAAGATGTTACAAATAAGCTGTGTGTTTTTGTGGTTGTGTATTATAAAAATGGATGAGAGAGAAAGAGCCTGAAGTGGTGGGATTTAGGGCTTGTTTTAGAGTTTTCAGGGAAATGGCTCTGAGTAGATACTATCTAAGCAAAGGCTACATTAGAGTAAGGGAGTAAGATTGTCAAGATCATAAGAGAATTGTTGAGATACTCCGGGTTGTACTGAGTGCTTCCTGGCAGTGAATATCATTATATAATTGTGGAGATTTTTTGAACTTTCATTGCCTAAACTACCATCATATATTCTAATTATCCACCATTTTTATGCAGCTGGCTGTAGCACACAGCTCTCCTTAGGTGCACTGTCAGTGCATGGGGTTCTACGACTTGGCACGAAAAGTCTGAGGTGCTTGGAGCACTCTCCACACCATTTGATTCAAAATCTGAAACTAATGCTGAGGGAGAAAAAATCACATTCACACAAATTTTAATTAATGTTCCAGGTCCCCTGCTAAACAATTTTTTAAACATAATGTATCATTTATTCCTCACAATTAACCTATGAAGCAGTTGCTACAAAGACCTTTGAGCTGTGGCTATTTCTGCTCATTCTGAGCCAGGGTTCTGATTGTACGGCAGTCGTTTAAAAAGGGGCACCTTTCAAAGGACGTTTCTCTTTCACTGCTCATGTCTACTCTCCATGGGTCTTAGCAAAGGCTGGTATATTTGTGACATGGCTATAGTGTAGAATGTGAAACTAAAACGAGACTTGCTTGAGAGATATTTTGGTTCTGAAGGGAGAACAATATTTCATTACTTATTTCCATCACTCTTAGAGTAGATGGACAGAAAATGTCTGCCCCCAAAAAATTGTCAACTGAGGCTGCCAAGGTTACAAGAAACACAGTGGTAGCAGGAAGAAGACCAGGGAAGCTTTGCTTTTCAGTTCTTTCTACAGAACATGAGGCTTGGAAAAAGCCGTCTTTCCAGCAAACATTCTTTCTTCTGTTGCTTCTGTGGTCCAGAGGATTCAATTCAGGAAGGATGTTGGCATTTTTTTTCATATGCAATGCCTTCTGCATAAAGAAGGTTTTTTCTATATTTCCTTAAAACCTTATCTTTTTCTTCAATATTCTTTAATTTCTGCCAGTTACTTTCTCAGTGAGTTTTGCAATGTCACAATTGTGTTTATCTTTTGCTTCTCCTAACTTTTTTTCTAAAGATTTCTTTCTCATCCATGTTTGCATTCTTGGGTATTTTTTTAAATCATCATCATTATCATCATCATTATTGTTCTAGCTTAGACACAAAATTAACATATAAATCTTTGACAGTTAAGAAAAATGTGATTTGATCTAGTTTTGTGTAGTGGAAAGAGTACTTGAAATCACATGATCTCTATTTGAATTCTGATTCTGCAGTGCCCTCACCTTCTGCCACATTGGATAAGAGCTTTTTATTCACTAGTCTTCAAGTTTCTCATTTGTGAAATGATAAAGTGAAAGTAAATACTGTCTAGACCCTCTTCCAGCGCTACTAACACAAGGACCAGCTTTCTCCCAAGATGATGCTGCTTCACACAGTGATTTAATTTTTCTATTCATACCCTCCTTCTTCCAAAAACTATTTGAGGGTATCTATGAAGGATACACAAGAAACCAATAACATGGGTTATTTTTGGTGAAGGAACATCAAGGCTGGGGACAGGAGTAGAAAAGAAGATTCAAGTCATCTGGATTTTGACCAGATAAACCTGCTTTCAATTCCAACAAATAAACAAAATGTAAAACTGTAATTAAGAGAAGTTATCTGAGCAGAATTTTTTAAATTCATTTTGGTCTATTCTGTGATTATAGCGACTCAAAATAATACTTTACTAAAGCTATTAGCGTATAAAAAAATCACTAGAATTTTGCTTTTTCTTTACCATTTTATTAGTAGAAAGAAATACTAATGAAATGAAATAAAGTAGCCACAAAAGATAAAAAATTTGAATAACATTTATTGAGACTTTTAGTGCTGGAGACTTGCATTTATGCAATATTTATTGGGTCTATGTTTTATATTTCTAGACAAATCTAGAGCTAAGACTTGCAAGTCTAACATATTTTTGCACACACACTTCAGAAAGATGTTCCACAAGACCTTTACTCCCCCAGCTATTATAGGCCTCAAACTTTATTAAGGAGTTATTATACTGCTCTATACACATTGATAAGGACATTTAAAAACAGTTATTAATTTTTAGAAACATTTAAGATAGAAAATGAAATGTTATGTCCAGTTTGTGAAAATAATCCAATTAAACACAAACATTTAAAAATTATAAAAATTACTTTGAGTAAATAGACACATTTAAAAACGTTTTGTATGTCTTTTAACAAATAATTATTAATTTTTTCAGGTATATTGGAGCAAAGTAGTGTTTTAACACCTGTTCAGAAGAATTAACAGATTGTATTATAGCATGATACTATCACTCTGGTCATTACTTATTCTGGCATATAGACTTGGAAGCATTTTGTTTAAGGTTAATTAATCTGTATTGATTCTTCACAGGGAAGTGAATATTTAAAAATTATTTTAAAGTGTACCTTAATTTTTAAAAGAGCATCCTTTGCTATATAATATTTGTTATATCAAACTAAAATTTGGCCTGATAAAGGCTTCATACTTGGATTCTGTATTAGTTCCTTCTCCCACTGCTATAAAGAAATACCAGAGAATGTGTAATTTGTAAAGGAAACAGGTTTGATTAACTCAAAGTTTCCCAGGGCTGGGGATGCCTCAGGAAACTTACAGTCATGGTGGAAGGGGAAGCAAACACATCCTTCTTCACATGGTGGCAGGATGGAGAAGAATGAGAGCCTAGTGAAAGGGGAGTCCTGGTAAACCCATCGGATCTCTTGAGAACTTACTCACTATCATAAGACTAGAATGGCAGAAACCTCCTCTGTGATTCAATTCCCTTTAACTGAGTCCTTTCCAAAACGTGGGGATTATAGGAACTACAATTCAAGATGAGATTTGGGTGGAGACATAAAGCCTAACCGTATCACATTCTTTAGTTATTGTGTAAAAACTTCAATATATGCAAACTGAAAATCTAATGTAGGAGTGTGCTTCTATACAATAGCTGAGTTTCAGCCAAACCCAGCAGACAGACTTCAGCCACTCACAGGCAACCGTTTATTGTTCAAATAAGACAAACCTGAGCTGTCACTAATACAATTGTTTCTGAAGTTTATTTCCATTTTCTGTATGTCATTTTCCTTTTTCTGTCCATAAGTTTTATCCAACCATGCGGCAAACCTGGAGTCTCTCTGAATGTGTTTTGATGCTGGGAGCTGCCTGATTCAAGAATCTTTTTTTTCTTTCTCGATGAGATTCTGTTAGATTGTATTAAATATAATTTGTTTAAAGGTTTGTTTTGGTTTTTTCCTCTTAACAGATCTGGTGTCAAAAGTGAGGATTCAAAGTAAAACTCCAGTGGCCCTCAGGACCACCAGGTGACCAGGAGGCAAGGCATTGCAGAGCCCGCTGTGCTCCTTGCTCTCTTGTGTGCAACTAGAGATCATGGAAAAGTTGTCTCATGTATTCTGAGCTCCACTAATTTGTATTCCAAGCAATTTAAAAAACAATATTTAGCTGGACTGACTGCAGGATCAGATTGGATTTGATAGTTCACTAGATCAGATTTAGTTGAAGGCCTGGAACTTCAGATAGTGACCTTTGTGATAATGAGTTTGTCTCAATCCAAGGAGTTTGGAACTACATTTTCTAGGATTCCAGCTAATTTTAAATATAAAAAGTAGGAGCCCAAAACTGTGTGTCATTTTAGAAAGATGGGTTAACTTTACTAAATATAATGTAGAACTAAGACAGCCACAATGGCACAATGGGGAGGTTTTTATTTCTTTGTTTTTGAGACAAACTCTTGCTCTGTTGCCCAGGCTGGAGTGCAGTGGTGTGACCTTGGCTCACTGGAACCTCTGCCTCCCGGTTTCCAGTGATTCTCCTGCCTCAGCCTCCTGAGTACCTGGGATTACAGGAGCCTACCACTACACGCAACAGATTTTTGTATTTTTAGTAGGACGGAGTTTCACCATGTTGGCCAGACTGGTGTCAAACTCCTGACCTCAAGTGATCTGCCCACCTCAGCCTCCCAAAGTGCTGGAATTACAGGCATAAGCCACCATACCTGGCTGGAAGTTTTAATTTGAACAAAATTTTGTATTTAAAAGGCATATTAGGAAAGGGGTGACCAAAAAGCCTGCAAAAGCAATTGCATGTATTCTTTGATTGGCATGTAAAGGCATCTAAAAGATTAAGTGAATGAAAATTGCCATTGCAAAAAAGCAAACAAAATGCTTAAGCCACAATCTAAGGACAGGACACAAGAGATTGTACTCTTGACTGAACGAACCCCAACTATTCCTTCTCTCCATTTATCTCTACCTAAATTCTCTGAGTCCACTAACCTTTTTGCTAAGTGACCTTTTCACCTTGATGATGATGATAACAGAGAAGTTAGACAGATGCTTTACAAAGTACAACCTTCTGATCAGTCAGGCCTTCGGGCTGTTACCACCTTTTACTTCATGGTCTAAAACTGAGCATACTGAGCATAGGGACATTGTAAAGAACTTCCCTTACACAAGGGAACATCCTCAAAAATGTGTTGAGAAATTTAGAATCATCATAGAAGCTTACGATCCAGGACTTTCTGATCTTTACTGATTTATTCCCATGACTTTGGGACCTAGGAAAGCTCAGAAATGGATGACAGCAGTGGATTGGGACAAACCTTAAGAGGATATTAAAGATCCTCTCACACTGCCTCATGAGAAGGGCCAAACAGAGCTATAAAAAAATGCTGAAAACCCTTTAGATTCAATTTCTACATATGTTCCACAGAAAAATAATTGGTACATCATTCAATTTTGTAGAACAAAAGCAAAAGAGAAAACAAAATCCTGATCCAGTTTTAGATTACAGAACTCAGAAATGCTGTCTTTGAAACATTCTGGGTTCAACATACAGCAAGCAGTCTTTTCTGAAGGTATTGAAATGGCATTAACTACTCTATAAATAGATCCTGTCTTTACTCAGCAGTTTAACTTAAAAACATAAACTTACATGGGTAGGTATAGATGTGACTCAACTGATAGCCTTGGCTGAATATTTTGAGAGGATTCTAGAATAAGAACAAAACCCCAGAAAGATAACAAGCTTATGTTGGTCCTATTACAATGGTTACAGAGTCCGAGACCAAAGGGACCTTCTTGTTTTTATTTTAAATCACAACCAAGGAGTAGAGAATAAGAAATTCTTTACTCCAGTATATCTGTCTTTATTGCAAATAACAAGGACACTGGAAAAGAGGTTGTCCAATTTTATATCGGTCCACTCATAAGCCTCTTCCCTTTAAGCCAAACTGTTTCTTCCCTAGAGGCAGCCCAAGAGACCTTAGCCCTCGTGGTGACAGTAGACATTGTGCAGGCCCCAGGGATTCTCCTGTAAATTGCCCTTGTCCTCTTCCTAACTTAATGTCCACTCCTCTCCACGATATCCTTATATAAACCTGAAGAAACAAGGTTAAAATAAATGGGTAATCTTGTAAAATACTGGAGGATATGAAAGCCACATTATCTACCATAAACTCCACTTAAATCGATCAACAAATCCCTCTCAGTAAAAAGGTCATTTCTCTGGTGGGGGTTTTGAATCAAGTTCAAGAGGCTCTCATATCTGAACCGATCCAATTTACTTTGCAGCCATTTTCAGAAAAATGTACCTTTCTGCTATGTGATACTGCCCCAGTAAATTTGCTAGGGTGAGAATCACTTTCAACGCTAACAGGGCATATGGAATTCTTCAGTAAGGGAGAAATAATCCCAAGAGTTTTTGATTCTCCTCAGTCAGTTATGCTCTCTACAGGCAGAAATTGGTAAGATCAAAAGTCAGGCCTATAAACCCATGTAGTTTCTAAAATACCTGAAGGTTTATGGGACTCTTCCTTACCTGATATAGAAATAATTAAAAATATGATAAATCATTCTAAATCCTTGCCTAAGTTACCCTAGTATCCACTAAAACTCCAATCAGTTCAAAGGCTCTCACTGGTAATAGAAGATTCAATTAAATAAGGACTTGTAATTCTGTGTACCAGTCCTGTAACACTCTAATCCTACCAGTTAACAAACCAAACGGACAAGGTTAGAGATTTATTCAAGATTTACAGGCAATTAATAAAATTGTAATACCAAGTTTTCTTGTAGTCCCGAATACTGATATCTTAATGTCTATTATACCCACTGATTTAAGGTGGTTTACAAACCTCTGTTCAGCTTTTTTTTTTTTTTTTTTTTTTTTTTTTTGCATTCCAGTTCATAAATAGAGTCAATTCTTATTTGCTTTACTTGGAAAAATCAGCAGTACACCTGGATGATAATACCATAAGGATTAATGTAGTTTTCCCAGGCATTGCTTCAGGACTTAATAACCCTATAGAGTACTTGAAATTCTACTCATATTCAGCACGTAGATGACCTGTTGTTATGCACTCTGCCACTAAACAGTGCTTTGCAATTTACCCAATTTACCTTTTATAACAGGTTGCACATAAAGGTCACAAGGCTATGATGGTAAACTTCAGTTTTCAAGAGGAAAGGTTGGCTGCTTTTGACATAATTTGACTGCTGAAGGAGTTTCCCTCTCACCTAAAATAATACAAACTACCCAAAGTTTTTCTTGCCCTGTAACCAAAACAAAAGAGTTTTTTTGTTTTTTTTTTTTGCAATTGTAGAGTATTACAGATACGGGGTCCTGATTGTTCCTTTATGGCCTCACCACACTATGAACTCACTAGAAATATAGTACCTGAGTCTTTTTTTTTTTGTCTTTGTACAAGATTTTATTAGAGATCTTTGCTGAGCAACATCTAGACTTCAGAATACAGCTGCCAAGGAGACCCTGTTAATGCTATGGGACTGGCTGGGGCATGGCAGGCGGCCCTGGCTTCCCAACCTTCTATTCTGAGATGGGGAGTACGAGGATCCTAACTTTGGAAAGACAGTCGTGCACTAGTTTTAACCAAATGAAATTGGCCTTAAAATAGCTCCTTGCTTTAGAAATTCCAAGTTACAGTAAATCTTTTACCTTGTTCCCTCCATGAATATGAGAATCAGGTACTAGGAGTTCTTACCAAGAACATAGGGAAAATAGGGTCATGGCATAATATAGCCTGCAATTAGACCCAATAACTGAAGCATATCCTAATTGTTTAAAAGCCATAGCAGCAGCACCCTACTTGATAGAAGCAACTACCTGGTTTTAATAAATGAACTTAATTTGCAAGTCCCACATGAGGTGGAAAGTCTATGAAATTCCTGCCAGACTCAGAATTTTTTACCAAGTAGACTAACATCCTGTGAAATTCTTCTTCTGTCTCCTAATCTTTGATTGAAAGTGCTGAAACCCACCTAGGCCTGCTACTCTATTACCTCTGCCTGATGATGTGAAGACCACAATTGTGCAAACGTAATATCAGAAATAGTGTCCCCTCCTGTTGATTTATGAGATGCTCCACTGGATAATCCTAAATTAAAACTTTTTGTTATTGGATTCTCTGCCAAAAACTCAGAAGAAAAATATCAGTTGAGGTATGATGTTACCACGTAAAATGAATTAACAGAAAAGGAAACTCTTAGTTAAGTCACCTCAACTTGTGAAGCTTATTATTCTCACCAGAGCTTGTCATACAACTAAGGACAAGTCAGTTAAATATTTATACAGATAGCAAATACACTTCTGGGGTTCTTACATGATTTTGGCATGTTATGAAAACAATGAGAGTTTCTCACATCTACTGGGACCCCATCAAAAACAGATTTTAAGTAGATGGACTTTTTTTCAGCTATCCTGTGACGATTACAGATTTACATTGTTAAAATTGAAGCTTACACCAGTAGAACTGAACCTGAATTATCAAGGGAATGACTTAGGCAGACTTTTGTGTTAAATGAGCTAGTGTTGCCATTGCTAGACTATGCAATTTGAATGAATTTCATCAGATTGATCCAAGTCAACTCTCTTGTGGTGACTTATTTAATAAACAGTGCAATGCCCCTGATAATAAAAAAAAAATGGCATCTAAAAGGATGTAAATTCAGTGTTAGATGTGGACCCACAGAGCATTTGGATGGTTGCTGGGTTCTTCTTCAGTCTTTGAAGCTTCCATTGTTAAAAACTCTGCACTCCAAAAATCATCATGGAACAGGCAAAATATTCAAATTATGAAAAAAATATTGGTGTGGTGACTTCCAAAATTGCTAAAACAGTTTATAACCAATGTTTGGTTTTTCAAATTTATAATCCCTGGAAAACTATAAAAACTTTAGATGGTGTATTTCCACCATCTGATTTGAACATTTACAGATGAACTTCATTCAGATTTGATCCTCAGTAGAGTATTAGCACATTTTTCTAATATTTTTTATGTTATCTAGTTGGTTAGAGGCTCTTTCATGAAGGAAAACTGATGTGACAGTAGCTAAAAAAATTTTTTGAAAATGTGTTTCTTTCATTGGGTATTCCTGGAAAAATCTCTACTACTAGGTAAACTTATTTTACTGGGCAAGTTATTAATAAGTTAAGTAAAATGTTAGGGACACAGTGGCATTACCAGTGTCCCTATTAATTTCAGTTTCTTTGGAATGGCTGAAAGAACAAATAATATCTTACAACTGAAACTGGCAAAATCAACTGAGTCAATTGGGTTGTCATGGACAAAGTTACTACCACTAGCTTTAATGGCAATCAGATACATTGCCATGAAAAAACATTAAGTTTACCCTTTATGAAATAGTTACCAGAAGGCTTATTTCTCTAAGAGTAGAACCTCCTGCATATCTCACTCTCGTAAACTCTGATATGACTAAATACTGTAAGGTTTTAATGCTTATGTCAAAGTGTATTTTCACCAGATAAAGGATGCTTTTCCTGATCCACCAACTGAGGAAAATCAAACCTTTTATGGTCTGGAAATTAGAGATTGGGTCTCCTGGAAATGATATTAGAGGAAGACCACCACTTATTCTCCTTGGAAAGAACCATATGTGAGACAGGTCTTGGTTAATTTAGAAAGTTTATTTTGCCAAGGCTGAGAATGGGCACCCATGACACGGCTTCAGCAGGTCCTGATGATATGTGCCGAAGGTGATCAGACAGAGCACAGTTTGGTTTCGTACATTCTAGGGAGACATGAGACATCAATCAACATATGCAAGATGAATATTGGTTTGGTCTGGAAATGCGAAATGACTCGAACCAAAGGCAGGAAGAATTCAAGTGAGGAAGGCACTTCTAGGTCACAAGTAGATAAGAGACAAATGGTTGCATTCTTATGAGTTTCTGATTAGCCTCTCTGAAGGAGGCAATCAGATATGCATTTATCTCAGTTGATTTTCAGGCATCTTAAATAGTGGATGGCAAGCTTAGGTTTGCCAAAATTTTCTAATTTTTATAGTTCTTTTAGTATGTCTATAAGGACACTTAAAGCTCATTACATATGGTGCTCTATGGAAGGAAGTGTCAATGTTATGGAAAACAACCTTGATAGAACATCATGAAAGTTTGGAATGATTACATCATTGGCAATGCCATCGTTGTTACAGAAAAGCCATGAAAGCCATCAAGCCTGAAACAACAAATTCCTGCTGGAGAATACTGTCTAGATTTGCATGACTTCACAGGATTTATGACTGAGCCAATCAACAAAATCATAAAAGAGATTGTGCATATGGCAAAAAAGCCGGGTGGAGGGTAAAGGATTTCAGTATATGGATCTTGGAGTAATTCAGGAACTCATAAATGCTACACCGGAGAAATTCACAATAGAAGACTTGATGGAGATGAGTGCTTTCAAACCAGTGTCAGATGATGAGGAAGAAGGCACAAAAGATGCAGAGCCAGGAAACAAGTTGACTTTAGACACTCTGGGAAAAGGGTTCCAGTTATTCGAGAATGCTTTTGACTTCTTTTATGATTTGGGCCCTGTTGTGATACAGGCAATAAGATTAAAGCAAATGGTAAAAAAGAATCCGTACTGTATAAAAACAGTTTTAGAGAAATGAGAAAGCAGGAAGTCAGACAGAAATTATGATGTATTTCCATAAAGTTATGTGGAATATGCCTGCTTCTCCTGACTCCTTTTCCACCTCCTCCATATCTTCCACCTCTATCACCCCTGAGACAACAAGACGAAACCCCTTGTCTTCCCCCTCCTCAGCTTACTCAATGTGAAGGCAACAGGGATGAAAGCCTTTATAATGATTCACTTCCACTTAATGAATAATACATTTATTTTCTATAACATTATTTTTGAAACAAGATTCTCTCTTCTCTAGCTTACTTTATTCTAAGAATATATTATATAATGTATATAACATAAAATATGTATTAATTAACTGTTTATGTTATCAGCAAGGCTTTGGGTCAACAGTAGGCTATTAGTTAACTTACTGGGGAATCAAAAGTTATATGCAGCTTTTTTACTGCAAGTGACACTGGTGTCTCTAACTCCAACGTTGTTCAAGGGTCCACTGCATATTTCATGACAGTTTCTTAACTACTTATATTTAGATTTGATATAAACAGCAACAACAACCAAAGAGAACCTTATTACAGCAGGAAAGTTTCTCTCTGTTGTTTCTGCCTAGAACCTCTGCGACCTCAATACCTCCCACTGATTTCTGAAAGCCCTCATCACTCTCTGAAAGAAACAAAGTATTGACATTTTGTTCAGGCTCAGATGAGATAAAGTGAAGAGGATCATTATTTGACTTTTGAAGAATAGATGATCATGAGTTTATATTTTAGGTTAAGATTGTTAAGAGATTGACTTAAATATGGAATTTTTATTTGAAAAATTGTAATGAATGCTCGCCCTTCTTTTTTGACCTTGGCTAATGCCGCTGCTCAGCTGGGGACCCTTATGTTAATGAGACAATATTGTATTCTGAGCAGCAGGCCCTGCTTTGAAATAGCTCCATTCTCTTCTGAAAGCTCAAAGCTGCTTTCATGCAAGTACTATTGATTAAAAAATTAAAGATAACAGGTAAAAGGCATTTTTGGCCTCTAAATAATTAATCATAACTTTCCAGTGACACATTTTAAAAGGCCAGGAGCAAATCGGTATTCATAGTAAAAGCTGAAGAGTTAGGGTTTGCCTTTTTAAATTATCTGTTATTTAGAAATATTTATGTATTGCCTGAACTTGGAAATTTAGCATAGAATTTGGTTTTATAATTCAGAGCTTTAGTTCCAGATGTTTTTTGTGTCTGTTTAACAGAGGTATTGCTTATGGGTATTTAATAATTATTTTTAAAGTATAATATCTCATTAATTAAGTACTGCTATTGTCTGATTTCAAGGATGGTCCCAACAAAAACGGCTTGCACCTGTTCAAGTTCTCCTCTACACTTGAATTTCCATGATAATTATTTTTAGACTTGGGTTCCAAATGAACTTTATGCTGTTTATTTTTAAAACCCTTACAGGAGCAAATGATTGATCTTAAATATATTTGTAAGGGCCAAGGGAAAGCTTCTTGTTTGCCCTGTGAAGGTTTGCTTGAAAAATCAACTCTCAAAAGGAGATTAATATGACATACAGATTTATTAATGTACACGTAAGGAAGAAAGAATGGGAGCTTGGATCATGGCAGAACAGGTTATCACGGTAAACAGATTATAGGAGAGGGAGAAGAGGTAGCCTGACTGGCAAAGGTGGTCTTGCTATGCAGGTGAAACCTCACAGGTAGCAGCTGTTAGATAGAATAGATGGTAAGTGTGTCTTTTAGACCTTTCAAGGTGTCAGACTTTCAGTTAATCTTTCCTACACCCAGACAAGGAAAAACCTGGCAGCATCACTGCAGATTCTGCACAGATGCAAACCTCCCCCACCTAAGACAGCTTTGCAAGGCCACTTCTGTTTGCTGGTTCTCTGAACATCCATCTCAAAATATGTCTTACAAAGTATATTTTGGGGTACAGTATTTTGATTTCTTTCATATTACAGAAACAAACAGTTAAGTTCCAATTTAACTTTTGAATATCATTATTGAACTGAATTGAATTCAATACTTTGCATTGTACTTTGTGGTCCCCATCATTCAATGTAAGAGCAAATGCAAATCAAAAATAAGAAGGTAGACCAGGTGCAGTGGCTCATGCCTGCAATCCCAACAGTTTGGGAGGCTGAGGCGGGTGGATCACCTGAGGTCAGGAGTTTGATACCAGCCTGGCCAACATGGTGAAACCCTGTCTCTACAAAAATTACAAAAATTAGCTGGGTATGGTGGTACATGCCTATAATCCCAGCTACTTGGGGGGCTGATGCAGGAGAATCCCTTGAACCCAGAAGGCAGAGTTTGCAGTCAGCCAAGATCATGCCATTATTTTCCAGCCTGGGCAACAAGAGCAACACTCTGTATCAAAAAAAAAAGAGGGTTAATTAATTCTCTCTGTAAAAAAAATAAAGGGAGAGACAGCTCTTTCTTTATTTCTTAGAGAATTCATTTTAGAAAACTCGAGATTGTAGGTTCCTTCTCTCTCTATTTGAAACACATGTAAATTTTTTACAAGCCAAATAAACCTTTTTGCCAGTTTTATATCCCATTAACATCTCTCTCAAAAAACAGGGAGCCATCCCTTTGAAACAAAATCATCAAAGATAACACTCTTATCTCCAATTATCTATGGGAGGGTAGGAGCCTAACTTCTGTGGACACCTGGCTCCCAGTTGTAACACTACCTCCTGTCAAACACAAAGGTTTTTCCTTTGAATAAAGCCAATTAGCTAACAGATGGTGACCACAATTACTAGGTGAATCTAGAATAAATTATGTGTAACAAATAGTAGTGTCAACTCCTCTTTCTTGAGGACTAGTTATTATTTATTTTGAAAACATGTTTGTAATGAGTTATGTCTGTTTGGCTTATAAAACAGTAAGATTTCTTTGTCTATGCAATTTCTTAGTAGACTGCCTGTGATATGTATCACATGCTGATTTAATGCTCATTCAATAACAAACCGTTTTCTTTCTGTGCGACATTTGTGGAGAGGTTTTGCAGGATTGGAAGAAAATTTTGCTTTTAATTATGTTTTCCCCATATCAGCAATATTATTCCCCCCATTTCCCATGTCCACACACACAACTCACACCATTCTTACAGAAATAGCCTGTAGCAAAACTGGGAAAGGCGGAAAGGAAAATTTGGGATCCCTAATTACTCCAACAGTAACTTTTATTATTCCTCATGTTCATTTATAAAAGAAAGATAAGGACAATAGCTAAAAATCACGTGTAACTGCCTGGTGAGTTCATTTTGCCTGCTGCCTAAATAGAGCCAATTTATCAAGACAGGGGAATTGCAAAAGAGTTTAATACATGTAGAGTCAGCTAAGCAGGAGACTTGAGCTTTATTCTTGCTGTAATCAGCCCCGCCCCCCCCAAAAAATTTGGAGGCTGGAGTTATTTGTTTATTTTGTTCATTTTAGATAGTTTGGCACACAGAAGACTTGGTAAGAGGGAATGCTGATTGGTGGGTTGGGGATTAAATTCACAGAGAGGCAAAGCTGTTTTAGGCATTGGGTCAGTTCCTGGGTAGGAGCCATGAGATCAGATGTGCCAGTTTACTGACCTGAGTGGCACCAGCTGATCCACTGGAATTCAGGGCCTGAAAAATATCTCAAACACCAATCTCAGGTTTTATGATAGTACTGTTATCAATAGCAGCAATTGGGGTAGTTAGTTATCTTATGGCCTGTGACTGCATGACTCCTGAGCCATAATTTTTAATCTTTTGGCTAATATGTTAGTTTTACAAAGGCAGTCTGGTTCCTAGGCAAGGAGGGGATTGTTTCTGTGGAGGAGCTGTTATCGTCTTTGTTTAAACTATAAACTAAATTCTTCCTCACATTAGTTTGGCCTACATCCAGGAATAAAATAGGGCAGCTTGGAGGTTAAAGGCATAATGGAGTCAGTTAGGTCAGATTGCTCACTGTCATAATTTTCTCACTGTTACAATTTTTGCAAAGGTAGTTTCATTTACATACAGTGAGAATATGCACATATGGTTATCATACAAAGTAGAGGGTAACCTATAGTTTCCTGAAAATAACTCAATACTTGTCAAATACAGTGGTTATGACATGTTGAAAACCTGAAGAGAAATAGAAAGTAACATTTAGTCTACTGTAAAATGACTCAAACCAACATAACCATGATTTGTAGGAAATTTTTTTTTGATAAGGTCTCACGTTGTTACCCAGGCTAGAGTGCAGTAACATGATCCAGCTCACTGCAGCCTCTACCTCCTTGGCTTAAGGGTTCCTCCCATCTCAGCCTCCCAAGTATCTAGGACTACAGGTGTACACTACCACACCTGAATAATTTTGTTTTTCTATTTTTTGTAGAGACAGGGTTTTGTTGTGTTGCTCAGGCTGGTTTCCAATGCCTGAGCTCAAATGATCTGCCTGCCTTGGCCTCCCAAAGTGTTAAGATTACAGGTGTGAGCCACTGTGCCTGGCAGATTTGTAGGTTTTTTTGGTATAAATTACCCCCACCTCTAAACCATAGGGCTAGTCTCCTCCCCAACAACAAATTGTCTTGGCTTAATCGATTTTAAGAGTTAATCAGAGATTCACTCTAACCTCTGGAGACATCATGAGCTAGCAGACACACAAGCTTGCAGACACACAAGCCCATTCTAAAAGCACAATGAGTACTTTCTTTCTGCCTTGAAGGTCATGGACTACATCTTGCATGAAAGGTTCCGTATACACAGCCTGAAGGTAAGATAATTATTTTCAGAGGCGTTCATGACCACGTTCCTCTGCTTCAGAGACAGAGACGGAGTGTTTAAGAAGTTGTAAAACCTTAGATTTGAAGTCAGGCAGGGAGTCTTTGTTTCACTAATTTGTGTAGTGTGCCCAGAATGACTTGACAATAACTATCACGGCTCACATTACTTCACAATTGGCCCTATGCTATGAGCTTCTAAGGAATTGTTTTCTGCAATCTCACAGTAACTTTCTGAAGGGATCCCAATTGAAGGTAAGGAATCTGTGGTGTCGGGAGGTAGAGGGGCTGACCAGAGCCACAGAGTTGGTAGAATAAGGCTGTGAGGAGGGCTTTGAGCCCAGAGGGCCTGAATGCAAAGCCAGCTTAGTGACCACTCAGCCAAAGGCCTTGGCACAGGGAGCTCCTATGTGAATGTTTAGACAGAGTAGTTGCAAGCTCTTCAGGTTTTATCAGGGCCTTTTCAGGTTGTACCTCATCTGAGTGCCAAGTTTCAGGTTGTCAAACTTGTGGATGGAGCTTTCCTTTCAGGAGGCTTAAGGCCCTGTAGATCCACCCCAACAAGAGATGGAGTATAAAATAAACACAGAGCACACTCCTTGCTCCCTGGAAATTTACAGGGAAACAGGGCTAGTGTTACAGCAGATGTATTCCGGTGTTAGGTCTTGTTACACAGGTACTTAGGCATCTGCAACTGGGCCCAGCAGTATCCAGACATTCTTCAAAGCAAATAGGCTCTCTCTAGTGCCCTCTAAATGCATCTTAGAGAGAAGGAGTAAATTTTTCAAAAGGCAAACTTGGAATAAGGATTTATTGTGGACATTTACTGGAAATTGGTGGTGAGATTTATTCTTTTTCTTTTTTCTGGGACCTAAAAGGAAGCACAACCTCTCTCTGCCACAAGAAATGAATTGAATATATGTGATTTTATATGACTGTTTTTTCTTAAACTCTCTGACCTTTTTCTTCCATATAATATTGTCGAGGATAAAAGCCACGCTCTGTAAAATACTTGAAGAGATTTATTCTGAGCAATATGTGAGAACCATGACCCCTGGCACAGCCTCAAGAGGTCCTGAGAAGATGTCCCCAAGATGGTGCGGTTACAGCTTGATTTCATAGATTTTAGGGAGATGTGATATCAATCAATACATGTGAAGTATACGTTGCTTCAGTATGGAAAGGTGGGACAACTTGAAGCAAGGGACTTATAGTTCAAAGGTGGATTCAAAGATTTTCTGATTGACTAGTGATTGCAAGATTTAAGTTATTATTTAAAGACCTGGAATCAATAGAAAAGAATGTCTAGGTTAAAATAAGGAGCTGTGGAGACCAATATTATTATTATGTAGATGAAGTCTCATAGATGGCCATACTCAGAGGCAATAGATGGCAAATATTTTCTATTCAGACTTTGAAAAGGTGCTACACTCTCAGGTAATCTGTTCAGGAACAGGAAAAGACCTGGAAATGGAAGAGGATTCTCTACACAATGTAAATTTCCCCTTCAAGAGGCAGCTTTGCAGGGCTATTTCAAAAGATGTCAAAGAAATATATTTGGGGGTAAAATATTTTGATTTCTTTCAGACCTGTTATCTCTCATGCAATGGTATACAAGAGTCAGGTTGCAATTTGATATATTACTGCTACAATGAGTCTGCTACGTCAGTCTTAAGATCTCTATTTTGATGTCCATGTTGGTAAACTGTGCGTGAATTTCAAAGGGAAGAGAGTATAAAAAGTCATGTCTGACTCCTCTTTTCCCATGAAAAACTAACGGAGCTAGTTTTTTAGGTTTCTTTGGAATCCCCATGGCCAAGAGGAGAGGTTCATTCAGTGGGTTGGGGGATTAGAATTTTATTTTTGGTTTGCAACATAATGTACCCATCACTTTATAATTTAAAAAAATAGGCCAACTGCATTTTCTTTCTGTTATTTTGGCAAATGTTTCTCATTTTGGCATGTATGTTTTGTAAAATTCTAACAAAAATATTCCATGTGCACCACAAGGATAAGAGTGATACCTGATTTCCAAGTGGAAACTGCAATGTTTCTTGCCAATAACCTGAGTGTGTTAGGATGTGTGTGGCCAAAGTCTGTCTCACTAAGAACAGAAAGGGGGAACTATTACAAGCTTTAATATAGGATGTGTTGGGAAAACAAGCATAGTCATTGAGCAGAGTGAGCAACTGTTTTCCTTTACTATGTACATCATAGACTTGTTTTCTTTCTGTTCCTTCCCATGGAAGTCCATAGCCTTGATAGCTTTTGGATTCTGTTTCAAAGTAATTGTGTCTGCTGTTGTTAAACATTTGAAGGAAGGTGTGATTATTAAAGCAGGTACTGACTAGTCTATGAAATTGTGAAATGGAACCTATTTAATAAATCTACTTACTCTATGATGAGCTCATCTCCTCCAGAGATGAAAATTTTTCTGGAATAATGCCTGGCACTAGCTGCTAATGTATATTTGTAGTTAAAATACTAAATACAAGTTGTATATTTATCTTACATTTAAGATTCACTTGTCATCAATTTCCATATGAGGGTCATTCTGAAATGTGTGATCAGGTAAGGACATTTGCTTTGAAATACTTTATTCAGAGAAGCCAATTAGCTTTTGGCTTTTAAAAAAAAATGGCTTTAAAAAAAAGTCATTTGGCTTTTAAAGTACCACTGTCACAATAAATTCTAGCATATATACTGTTCAAAACATAAGGATGTTTGAAACTTTTCACCTTTACTCAGCCATCTGGTTCTTGTTTTCCAATATAATTTATATAGAAAAAGGAAAAGGAACAGTATTAAATCTGAGCAACTCAGTTTACTCAAACTTTGAAGTAATATTATCAAGAGCTGTGGGTCCTTAAAAATAACAGAAAAATGGTTACATACCATTCCAACTGAAAAATAATTTTTCATCAATATTTTATATAAATCACTGTGGTAATTTCACTTGAAATAAGTTTATGAGAGATTATTTCCGACAAAATGATAAAGTTTAAACATTGTAATTATAAGTTCAAAATTAGTTTTATTGCCAGAGTTTTGACTTTGTTCTATTTTAATTTTAAAAAAGTAATAAGTTGACACAAATGTCTCAATTTTTTCCAAATGCCAGAGTTATTGTGGTAGAAACAGCATTACATGTGAAGAGCTGTGCATCCTTTAATTAATAGCTGCACATTTATTTGTTAATTCCAAATGACTAAAATGACTAAAAGTAACTAACAACAAAGAACTTGTGTTCTGTGTACTGTAATAATGCAGGAATTGGTGATACAGAGATGGCACATTGGTCCTTAACCTTTAGAGTCTAGTGAAGGTCAGACAAGCAGAGTGCTATGGGAGCCCATAGGAAGGGTACATGAAAGGGGCTGCCCAGAGTCAGGGAGGGAAAAACAGTTAAGGCAAATGATACAGGGAAGCTAGTCAGGCAAAGAGGAGAGGAGGAGAATCAGGGAGTAAGAAATTGCATAGAAAGGGAAGTTGACAGATTCAGTAGAGAGCAAGGACGTCACAGAGAAAAGTAGGGCTGCAGGAGGGTCGAAGGCAGACAATGATGGAGGAGTTGGCAACGACCAGATTAAAATAACTTTTCATTACATGCTAAATATGTATCCCCAGATGATGACGGTTCATTTTACAGGTGTCGTAGGAATAATCGTTTATTAACTCAAGTAATTTGTTTATAGTTGTTAATAAATCATGATTATGTAATATTTAAAATATTTCTACTATTTTAAGATGCTACATGTATATTTTTGTATTTATTTTACACACACACAAAACTTTTAATCTTCACAGCAGAGTCAATGATTTGCATATGTTTTTAAGATATGTTGCAAACACTAAATAGAAGTGTTGCAAACACTGAAAAGACATGAGATTTTTTTGTTTTGTTTAAAACAGATGTAAGAAGTTTCCTTTTTGTATATACAAGAGAACTCTTTTTATCTTCTGCCTTTAAAAAAAAGCATTTATATAAAACTGAATCATAAATGGAAAACATTTTTTATATCATCTGAGAGCTTCCAAATCTTCTCAAACTGTACTTTATCACAATTACTGTTTTTTTTTTAATTCATCAAACCAGGCTTAAGTAAAATGTTAATGAGTATTCAATAAGTCTGACTTGTGCTTCTCCAGCAACACCTGGGATTATTCAAGGCAATGTTTGATGGCAAACACTATTCATTGCTTCCAGCACTGGCTGCCCATTTAAGTCAGCTGGAGGACTTTTAACACAGTATGTAGGTCAAGTGAGAAAGTAACATTTTTTTTTTTTAGAATGATGTTCTGAGAACAGAAATATAATTACAAAGTTGAGAGACCAATTAGCAAACTTAAGTTCTACTATTTGCCATTTCTGGCATGTAGAATCAACTTTACTTTAGAAAACCTAACAGATGAATTGCTTGAATTAGGATTTATTTATGTGAAGAAATGAAAGAAACTTTTAAAATTCCAGAAGCTAACAACTAATATATTGACCTATAGGATACTGAATTAATGGAATTCAAAGAAAATTTACACTTTATCTGCAAAACCACATTTCACTAAACAAGGTTAATTTATCCCAATGTCCTGTTTAAAATTTTTGTTGTTGTTAGCTTTTTAAAATTAGATGATATAAAGTGACTTGTAGGTATAAAGATTTATGACTTCTTTAAAAAACAAAATAATGCAAAACAACGTTTTTTTTTTTTTTACCCAAAACTTTAACAATGGTTTTCAATTGTTTAAAATCATCTTGCCTATCTTCATAACCACAGAATCCAGGACCATCTCTATGTACCAGGTACCAGCCCCACCCCAGTGAACCTTAATCCTGAGTCCACCAGGCCAGTTCCTGTGGGCTTAGAATCGGGTGCATCCCCATGAACCTAGGCACAAGACTTGTCACAATGCCAGGACAGCTCCCATAGACACAGGGTCAAGGCCCACCCCAGAGCTAAGTTGGTCCCCTGTGAGCCCAGGCTTCAGGTCTACCCCTATGCATTCAAGTTTCAGGCCTGCCCTTGCAGACCTGAGTACCAACCAGCCTGACTCCTGTGAACCCAGGCACCAAGACCATCTCTCATCTACTCACTGATCCATGCACCAGGAAAGCCCACCCAAACACTCCAGCAGCAAGCCAACTTGACTGACGATTTCAGAGAAGGCCCATCTGTGGATCCTAATATTTTGTCAGAATATTGGACAGGCTGCAAATTATTCCATTCTCACACTGCTATAAATATACGATCAGAGACTGGGTAATTAATAAACAAAGGATGTTTGATTGGCTCATGGTTCCACGTGGCTGGGGAAGCCTCAGGAAAGTTATAGTCATGGAAGGGGAAGCAGGCACCATCTTCACAAGGTGACAGAAGAGAGTATGAGTTTGTGAAAAAGGAATTGTCAACACGTATAAAACCATCAGCTCTTGTGAGAACTTACTCACTATCATGAGAACAGCAGGGGGGAACCACCCCCATGTCCAATCACCTCCCTTGCTCGACACGTAGGGATTACAATTCAAGATGAGATTTGAGTGGGGACAGAGAGTCAAATCATATCAGGCTGATTGGTTAAAAGCTTTACCTACCAAAGCCAGTTGGTCAAGACTGCAAGAGGTGTCAATTACTTTGAGTGTGGAGATACCATGACAAAGTCACAGGAATCAAAAATAATCAGAGAAACATGACACTACCAAAGGAAAACACATACACACACACACACACACACACACGCACACACACCCTGCAAAAATGGAGATCTACAAACTACCTGACAAAAATTTGAAATAAGTATCTTAAAGAAGCTCAGCAAACTACAAAAAAAATTGACAATTAAACTAAATTAGGAAAATAATACACAAACAAAATCAGAAGCCAAATAAAGAGAAACTATAAAAAAAGAGCCAAACAGAAATTCTGAAACTAAAGAACAAAATGATTAAATCAGAATTTTTATAGAGTGTTGTGATCGTAAATGAAATTAAGCAGAATAAAGAATCTGTGAGCTTAAATACAGGACATTTTAAGTAACCCAGTCAGAGGAACAAAAATAAGAAGAGAATGAAAAAGAGTGAATTAATATTTTTGAGATTTATGGGAGGCTATCAAGTGCATAAGTGTACACATTATAGTATTCTCAGAGAAAAAGAAATGGACAGAAAGATTAAAGAAATAATGACAGAAAATTTCCCAAATCTGGAGAGAGAAATGAACAATCAGATCCACAAAGCCCAAAGAACACCAAATACAAAAAAGTCGTCACCAAGCAACTCTATTATCAAATTTTCAGAAATCAAATACAGAGAGAATTTTGAAAGCAGCAAGAAAAAACTGATTCATCACATACAATGGAACTTCCATGAGACTATCAACAGATTTCTCAGCCAAAACCTTATAGGCTGGGAAAAAGTGGGGTGCTACTGAAAATACTGAAATAAAAAAGAAAAATAAACAAAAACTCTGAAATCAATAATGCTGGACACAGAAAATCTGTTCTTTCAAAATGATGAAAAGATAATTACTTTCCAAGCAACAAAAACTGAGTTCTTTACACTATAACTGCATTACAAAAAAAATACTAAATAGAGCTCTTTCCATTGAAATCAAAGAATGCCAACAACACAAAAGCATATGAAATATAAAATTTACTGTATATGTAAAAATATAATTCATAAAATATTATAAGGTGGTGCATACATAATTTTTAACTTTAGAAAACTTAAAATACAAAATAACTATAGCTTTAATGATTTTCTAACGGATAAATAATATATAAGAGATGTAAATTGGGATAACATAAAGTTGGGGGGGCAGAAATTAAAGTGTAGAGTTTTATTAAAGGTGTAGAATTTTATTTATTTAAAGTGTAAAGTGTTATTGGATTAAAATAGAATGCTATAAGTTATTTATGCCTCATGGGGAACTACAAATAAAAAATCTGTAGCAGATACAAAGAGAGAAGGAAAGTAATCAAAGCATACCACTACAAAACTTATCAAGTCATAAAGAAAGATAACAAGAAGAAGAAAAGAACAAAGAAACAATCAGTCAGAAAACAATTGACAATATGGCAAGAGTAAGTTGCTATATACAATTGCTTTAAATGTATATGGGTTAAATTCTATAATAAAAAATAATAGAATTATTCAATGGAAAAAATTAATTCAACAATATGTTTCTTGACTCCTTTTAAAATTAAGGACACACATACATTGAAAGTAAAAAGATGGAAGTAGATAATCCATGCAAAAGAGAGTAAAAGGTATCAAAAATAGAGCAGAAATTTCAATACTTATATAGGAGAAAAATAAACTTTAGTTGAAAAACTTTCACAAGACACAAAGTCATTATATAGTAATAAAAGCATCATTTAGTCAAAGGAATATAGCAATTTTAAATATATATGCACTCAACATTTAACTAACTAAACATGAAACAACTCAACATAACTGAGGTGGGATGTAGACAGCAATTTCACAAGAGTAGGAACTTTCAGAAATGGGTAGACAGACAATACATTTTTAAAGAGTGGATTTGAGTGACACTATGGAACAAGTGCATCTGGCAGACATAGACATAACATTCTGTTCAACAGCAGCAAGATAAACATTGTTTTCAAGCGCACATGAAACATTCTCCAGGATAAACCATATGTTCGGCCACAAAGCAAGTCAGAAAAGTTACGAACATTGAAATCATATCTATCATCTTTTCTGACTAGATGGTATGAAACTAGAAATAAAAAGAGTGAAATTAGAAAATTTACAATTATGTGGAAGTTAAAAAATATGCTTCTAAACTACCAATGGGTCAAATAAGAAATCAAAAGAAAAATGAAAAAAAAAAAAATCTTGAGACAAAACTAGAAACAACATATGAAAACTTACGTGATGCATCAAAATCAGCTCTCAAAGGGAAAATTATAGCCATAAATGCCTACATTATGGAAAAAAGTACTCAAGTAAACAATCTTTCATCTCAATACATTAAAACAAGAAAAATAAACTAAGCCCAAATGGTAGTAGAATGGAGAAAATAATAAAAATCAGGAAAGAAATAAGTAAAATAGAGACAATAGAGAATATCTATAAAACCAAGAGTATTTTTCAAAGATAAGCAAAGTCAACAAACTTTAGCTAGACTAACTTAAAAAAAGACTCGAATGATTGCAATCAGAAATAAAAGATATTTTACAACAAATACACAGAAATATAGCAGTCTCCCATTATCTGCAGTTTTGTTTTACACAGTTTTCATTATCCATGGTACAGTATAATTTTTAGAGACAGAGGGAAGGTTTACATAACTTATAGTATATTGTTATAATTGTTCTATTATATAATTATTATTGTTATGATTATTGTTAATTTCTTAACCAATCCTAATTTATAAATTAAACTTTATTGTAGGTATGTGTGTATCAGAAGTCAATGTTTGTATTGTGGTCACTAGGAAAGGGCTGGGTAGGCATAAGCAGCATAAGAATGAGGAACTGGCATTGGGTGGGTTCCTTTTCTTACTATGGGACTTTTATGGGATAAATTGTGTCTGCCACAAATCCATGTGTTCAAGTCCTAACCCTCAAAACCTCAGAATATGACTATATTTAAAGATAAGGCCTTTAAAGAGGTAATTAAGATAAAATAAGGTCACAGGCTGGGCCAAAATCCACTATGGCTGGTATCTTTATGAGATGAAATTAGGATACACACACACACACACACACACACACACACACACACACACACACAGAGAGGAAAGATGACTGAAAGACACAAGGAAAAGACAGCCACCTGCAAGCCAAGGAGAATAGACTGTAGAAGAAGCCAATTCTGCCAATATCTAGACCTTGGACTTTAAGTTTTCAGAACTATGAGACAACACATTTATTTTGTTTAAGCCACTCAGCCTGTGGTACTTTGTCCTGGCAACCCAAGTTAGCTAATACAAACATAGTGTGCCCGGCAAGGAAACTCGATTGAGGTCTGATGTCTCCATGGACTCAATTGGGAAACATCTCAGAGATCCAGAGGGAAGGTACAGCCCACTGGCCATGTGGGACACAGAGCTCTCTCTCTCTCTGAGGGAGTTGAGCCCTAGATTTCCAGAAACTTGATCAGGATTGACACACAATTATTTTGGGCTTTACCTACAAGCGAAAAATCTCATAACCTGTGGCTCTGTAAAGGCTGGATGAATAGTAAGTTCTAAAATACTTTTTGTGTTGTTTTGGTGCATCTACAAAATACTTAATAATAATTGACAGTGATTATGATGCAACATTAAGTAAGTAAGGCATTTCTCAAAGTTGTATAATCTGTATGAAATGCATTTTAAAAATAGGCGTACATATCTGTCTAGGACTATATTTCAAGCTCTCGGCAATTTCTCTCTTAATTGTTTCTAGGGAGTTCAGGGGTGTTAGTTATGCTTTTGCCAACACTTGAAGAGTCTGTGGGTTGCAAAAACACTTAAGAGTCTAAAGCACTAGTTAAATATAAGTTTATAAATGTTTAAAGATGCAGTACCGCTAACTGCATTTTTACTGTCAAGCATACCACATGTTAAGAGGGAGATTAGGAATAAAAAGAGCCCACATGGATGAAAAAGAAAATATCTTCTGTTACCTGCTGAATCTTGCCTTTTCACATATTATCAGGCTGAACTCCTGAATTTTTTCTCGTTAATTTTTTATTTGTGCACCATATATTATCCATTGCTCCTTTCCTGAGTTCATAAGAAAGAGTATAAAACCATGTTTCCTTGGGCACAATTTCCTCAAACAAGTTTTAATAACACATTCATTCAGATCCACCAGCCGCACCTGGTGCTGTCAGCACTTTAGTGGCAGGTGCTTCTTGCCTGTGTTATTGGTGTTAGAGCAGGAAGTATTAAGAGCAAAGTCTGGACATTGTGTCCTAACTCTGGAAACACCTTCAAAGACCTTTTAAGCCTGATTCCCTGAATGTTCACATGTAAAATCATATAGTACAAATAAATAGCCGTTCTCTTGATGATATTGACAAACAGAAAATAAGCAACCTCTCTCTGTTTGTCATCACTTCCAGTCTCACAGTCTTCCTAAAACAGCAGTTCATTTTTCTGGACCTCTCTTGTAGGGTGTCTGGATAATAAATGATTTAAATAAATATTTTCCATCTCAGATCCACTTCTTTTGTTTTGTCATCTCGTGCCCTCTTGTCTGTTAGTGGAAATAGGTCTGGTAAGTTTTCCAGACATTTTCAGAAAAAACAACAGTACAAAAACAAAACAGTACAACAACAACAACAACAAAACCCAATTACTCTGGGTGATAAAGCTGTAACATATTGAATATGGGCCATATCTCAGACATCATTCTAGTCATTTTTCATATGCTCTATTTTCACAATATTAGAGCAAATAAGTATGAGTATCTCCATTTTACAGAAGAGAAAACAGAGGCTTAGACAAGTTGAAATAATTGTCAAAGAGACTTTCTGATTTAATATACTTTCACACATATGGCACTGCATCTAATCAATCTTTGTTTTGGAGATAGAATGAGGTAGTGAGATATAAAGTAATTGGCGGATTTATATTGAATTGTATATAAATATGTGTTTAATTGACTATCTTTCTACTTAGTTGGGCTGCCCAAAGGCAGGGATTGTGAATGACTTTTACCACTTCATTCTCAACATAGGTAGGAGGTCTGGAACTTAACAGAGGCTTGCTCCATATTTAAGAATGAATGAGTGTATTGAGCTTTCAATTCTTGTAATATCTCTACTGAGAAGAGTGTCTTTAATGGGAATATTTATCCCTGAAGACACTGAAAATCTGCTCACTCTTCTGTCTTGCCTGGTTACTCCTATTTCCTAATTCCATGACATAGTTGATCATTCCATTTCTATTTCAAAGAGTTCTGTTCTCCCGTCTTGACCTAAAAGTTGCTGTAACATTTGGGAAATGAGAAGGTTTATCTCACATTTGTTTTAAGTGAATCTCCTTGTCTGCAGTCCATTGGGTGTTGGTTTCATGATGAAACTTATTCTTCATTAAAAGCCTGTGGGCCACCAGCTTCACCACAATGGGGCCAGTCATAGGCTTCTCAGACATCAGTCTCTCTCACGCGACTCTGCTCACTTGAAAACAGACCCTGAGGCTCCTCAGCATCCTAGGTGGGCTTGCATGAGGTCCCATTGCACTCTTCTTACCTAAGGATGTAGCAAACATGCTCCATTTTTGACCCAGGGTCCAGAGAGTACCTAGTGGATAATGCACAAATGTTATCTATGGACAATCTCGAATACAGCAAGAGAACTGACCATGGTGGGGAAAAAGGACAACTTCACAAGAGTCCTGAGTGGGGCAGGGAGGCCACCCTTACAAGGCAAGAACCCATCCAAATCCACAAGAGTCCTGAGTGGGCAAGGAGGCCACCCTCACAAGGTGAGGACCCACCTAGAGACAGAACAGAGTTTGCTTCCTGTATTCCCCTTTCACCTTCAGATTCTATACCATGAGCCTCTGAGGAAAATGGCAATGCCACCAACCTGTGAAAATGAGTGTCATGTGTCTGTGAAAATGTGTCTGTGAAAAAAAGTAAGGCCAGCTTGAATGTAAAATTGAGTGGTGTCAGTTCAGGGTTCCGATGTAGGCTTACTTGTGCCATTTTATTAATCTTTCAATGGAGAAATATGCTCAGCCAAGCATCTTTGCCAATGTTACTGAAAAACAGAGTGGGCTTTGTAAAGCTAAAGAAAATAAATAATGCTGAACAATGATCATAATTTTAATTTTATACACAGAATACTGTGACTTTGTATTTGTCCATTCTTGCATTGCTATAAAGAAATGCCTGACACTGTGTAATTTATAAAGAAAAGAGAGTTAATTGGCTCACAGTTCCACAGGCTGTACAGGAAACATGGCTGCGGAGGCCTTGGGGAGCTTTCACTCATGAGGGAAGGTAGAGCTGAAGCAGGCATTTTCTCATGGCAGGAGCAGGAAGAAGAGAGAGAGCGGGGAGTCGTTACACACTTTAAACAACCAGATCTTGTGAGAACTCACTCACTGTGCAGTGCCAAGGTGGGATGAGACTGAACCATGAGATACAGCCCCCATGATCCGATCGCCTCCCATCGGGCCCCACCTTGAACACTGGGGATTACAATCGGGCATGAGATTTGGGTGGGGACACAGATCCAAATCTTATCATCTTATCAGACATTGATCTGATTACTAATTTTAATCTATTTTCTTGAGTGAGGTTTTTTTTTTTTTTTTTTTTTGAGACAGAGTCTCACTCTGTCACCAGGTGCCAGGCTGGAGTGCAGTGGCACAATCTCGGCTTACTGCAACCTCCGCTTCCCGGGTTCAAGCAATTCTCCTGCCTCAGCCTTCCAAGCAGCTGGGACTACAGGCAGACACCATCACGCACAGCTAATTTTTGTATTTTTAGTAGAGACGGGGTTTCACCATGTTGGCCAGGATGGTCTCAATCTCATGACCTCGTGATCCACCCGCCTCGGCCTCCCAAAGTCCTGGGATTACAGGCGTGAGCCACCGCACCCGGCCTATTTTCTTGAGTTTTGTTACATAATGAGCAAGGGACTTATTCACCAAATCACTTTGTAAACCATTTAAGCCCAACAGCGGTAGAGGGAAGAGGTACTCACAGAGTTGCACTGGGAGAAGTTGGAATGATTGAATTAAATAATTATAACATTTGCAGTGATGACATTTGACTTTTTTGATTTGGAAGTAATTTATTTGCTTCAGTTTTGCATCTTTTTCTTTAAATATTGTCTAGGGGTTTACATTTGTTATTTGGGGTGTTCCACTTGGTTAGAATCTTGCACCTTCTGTGTATGTGTTCTATCGAAGGACTACGTGTCCTACGGTATCTCTTGGGGCTTAGTAAATCCAGGTTCTATTAAGTGTAGTTATTGAAGTTTTTAATTTTCCTACCCCTCTCCTGAAGTGCTGCTGTAGCTTACCATGCTTAAGCAGTCAGGTTAATGAAGTGCTCGCCCTTTGAGACAGCTGTTATCCTAAGGAGCAATTCTCTCACCATGATAGGGTTTAATCTCCCAGGTCATCTTTCACACCAAGGTAGGAAAGGTAGTGTTGGTACTGAAGAGCTCCTTACGGGGGTGCTTTATATTCCAGTAGAAAATTAAAGCAACATGTGAGTCTTTCTCTGCATGTAGCTGCTGTGTTACCTCAAAGCTGACCCATCGCCACCTATTCTGATGAAGTATCCCGAGACTCTCCTTAGATGTTTGCAAGGAGGCACAGAGTCAGGGCCAGCCATGAACCTGTAACTTGAGCAATTACACAGGGCCCCATGGCAGAAGGACTCCAGGTTTCATTCAATGCTCACCTATTGTCACCTTGGTTCTTAATAACTTTTGAAGAAGGGACTCTGCTTTTCATTTTGCACTAAGGCACACAAATTCTGTGGTTGTTTATCTGTAGTTGAAGCTTGGGTAACCTTCTGATGCAGGCTTAGATTTGGTCCTAATCACTCCTTCCTTTCTGACTTTGCAGGAATCTTCATTTCTCAGTAATGTCTTCTCTGTAACTCATGCCTTGCTTCCTGGGAGCCCTGTCTTCTTTGGCTTTGGGTGGCAGTGAGTTGGGGTGGAGGTGGGGTTTACAGGGATAGAAGCATCTGGGGACTGGGCCTACGAGCAAATGTGCTGTGCACTCCTGCTGTATGATGCCTTAGTCTGGAAAGAGCAGTGACTAATGATGGCTAATTCTAGAATTTCAGGTGTCACACATGAATTATGTGAGGTTTTTGTCCAGAGGAAAAGTTGGGAGCCCACAGTGGTGACTGCCAACAACACCTTGCAAGTACCCACGTGCAGTAGATACTGCTCCTTCACAGTCTCATTCCCTCCTTCACTTCACTTCCTCCCTCTTCCACCCCCAACCCAATGGGCCCTTTTAGCGAGCACCTGGACTATTTTTTAAAATAAATAAATGAGATGCAAGATGTACAGGCTCTTCTGCAGAGTGTGAAAAGCAGGTTTTAGACTTAACTGCACAGATCTTGGTGGAGAAATCAGACAAGCAGCTCTGGCTTCTCCAAGGGCTGGTGCTGACTCATCTCCCTCTCTGTTTCCTACTGCTCTCAAGTCTTTCCTTTCTTGAAGCCACCTGCTTTTGTTTCTCCTTCCTGTCAGCCTCTCTCTCCAGGATCCCTTCTGGGACATCATTTTATTCCTATTTAAAGGGAGGAGGAAGCAGCTGCTCTCTAATTTCATGTATTTGCACAATGTGGCTTTGGACACTCACTGAGATACTGGGTTAGAATCTTCACCTTCTGTGTGTGTTCCCGTAGAAGCACTCATGTATGCCTTTGCCTTGGAACTCCTATCAAGGACTAAAAATTATTTCAAACTTGCCTCCTGTAACATATTCATGTGGTTGTGGCAGCTTGATCAGGACATATTTCTCTGTTAACAGAAAGATAGCATTCATATCTGAGCCTGGTTTCCAGTATTTGTTACCTACTTACATTGACCCAGGAGGAAGCATCCCTTGGTCCAGACCATTGTGGTGGTTCATTAAAGGATTTTTGGACAAAACAATGAACATTTTTGTAAGTTGATATTACAATATTTAAGGTGGAAGAACAGTGAAAAACAGTCTCTATACTATTGCATTTAAACACAGGGTGGGAAGTGAGTAACTCCCATACAAGCTCCACTTTCTTTCCTTCTGTTTAAAACTCTGTGTAATTATCTGAAATTGATGACTTTCTGATAAAACAGTCTACCTCAGCTCCAGTGATGAGTCCTTCATTTATCCTGATTAATTTTTAATGCTAAAGATTAATGTAAAATCTTGTTTAAACATTAGCCAGGAGGTAAGAAAAATAATTGATTTAAAAGTCCATGGAGAAATTCATTTGAGGGCCAAATTCTCTGACAGATATTTGGCTGCTTCTCTTATGCTGTGATTCTAGTCCTGAACACATAGAGTCAATTGTCACAGTGAGGTGTATTTTAAATAGGGGTGATATAGTTTGGCCGTGTTCCCACCCAAATCTCATCTTGAAGTGTATTTCCCATAATCCCCACGTCATGGGAGGGACCCTGTGGGAGGTAATTTAATCGTGAAGGTGGGTCTTTCCCGTGCTGTTTTCATGATAGTGAATAAATCTCAGGAGATCTAATGGTTTTATAAAGGACAGTTCTGCACACACTCTCTTGCCTGCCGCAATGTAACACGTGACTGCTCCTCCTTCGCCTTCCACCATGATTAGGAGGCCTCCTGAGCCATGTGGAACTCTTGAGTCCATTAAACCTCTTTTTAAATGAATTACTCAGTCTAGCGTATTTCTTCACTAAACTATAAAAATGGACTAATACATGGGCTAAAAATCTACACCCAAAGACCAATTTTACCAGGTTTTATTAAAGATTATTGCTGTCCTGTACTAAAACTCCCACAACTTGGTTAACTAGGTTTTATCTTTGTGATACATTTTTTTAAAGGACATAGAACTATATTGTCATGATACATGATTAGTTTAAAAAGCAAGATGACAAGGTGTGTGGAGTTTTGGTTTCATAAAAATTTTGAGAAAGAAATATATATATATATTTCCCTTTTTCAAAAATATGTATTTTCTAAAAATATATATATTTCTATTTGCATAAAATATTTTTAGAAACATAATAGTGGTTAATTCAAAGAAAGACTACATTTGGAGCTTCTATTTTATTAATTATAGCTTTCTGAACTGGTTGAATTGGCTGAACTTATTAGCACAGGTAACTTTTTAATTTTGATGTCAATATGGGCTACCTCATATATTTGTCCAGGTGTAGATTAGGCAGAAATAGCCCCAGCAGCTTAGGGGCCTCATATAATGTACATCTGTTTCTCACTCACAGAAAATATTCACATGGAGTGGCAGAAGGCCTTATCCCTCACAATGGAGGTGCTGCCTCTCTGTATGGCATGAACTTCTCATTCCAGGGACAGAGGTAGAGAGACAGGAGAACCAGCATGCACTGCTGCCGACCTCAGCCAGGAAGCATGAAGGAGGCATGACACTCCTGCTCGATTTCTATGACCCAGGATAGTTCCAAGGTCTTGACCAACTGCAAAGAAGACTGAGAATAATAAACATTCTCATCCCAGTAGGAGAGGTAGAGAGACAAGACTTTAGAGACATTACTATGTTAAACATATTAAAGGGGACACTATTTATAAGACTGCAGCAGCAACATAAAAATGTGTCTTGGGAGCACCTCTCCTAGCCAGCACTTGACTGTTTTTTTTTGCTATGCAACTGTTTTGTGTGCTATGTCCTATTTGACATGTGTCAGTGAGGATGCTTCCATCTCTCAGGCTTGGCTCCTCATGGTTGCAAGGTTATTGCCACCTTTCTTGGTATCATATCCTCATGCAACTACATGAAAAGCCAGGAAGAAAAGATATTTTATTCACTGATTTTTCTTTATCAGTATATTAATAAACGTTAGATTCAGTTGTAGGCATTGATAATCTAAATTTCACAGTGGCTTCAGTGTACAAGATACAGTGTTAGCAGGTTGATGGAAGCAGAGATGTTCTTATACTTTGTATGAACTAACTTATTATGGTTTTACATTTCATCCATTATTATACTCTTCAGTCCCTGGGGTATGATCTTCATTGAGTGGTCCATAGTGGTCACTGGAGGCCCAGTAATTATACCTACTTTTATACAAGCAGAGAGAAGAAAATAAACAAGTAAGAAGAAAGAAAGGTCTCTGACTTTTGAGGAAGATTCTCAGGAGCTCCTGCTTACCCTTTGCTTACTTACCATTGCCAGAACTTACCATTGCCCAGAACTTATCATCCTACCTAGCTGAGAGTTTAATTGGGAAATGTAGTCCATATGATAGGGCTATTGTTCCAGCTAAAAATTCTGTTACTATAGAAGAAAGGGAGAATGGGCAAAAAGATGATGAATTATCTGTCATGATCAAGGAGAAAGATGTTTTCTGAAAGCCCTCAGCAAATTTTCCCTTTGTTCCCACAGCCAGAATTGAGTCACGTGCCTATAGAAGGATAGCCAGATAAAATATAAGATGTCCAATTAAATTAAAACTTCAAAGAACACTTTTTTTTTTTTTTCGCAGAGTCTCACTCTCTCACCCACGCTGGAGTGGGGTGGCATGATCTCAGCTCACTGCAGCCTCCATCTTCCAGGTTCAAGTGATTCTCCTGCCTCAGTCTCCTGAGTAGGATTACAGGTGTGCACCACTACACCTGGCTAATTTCTGAATTTTTAGTAGAGATGGAGGGGGGGTCTCACCATGTTGGTCAGGCTGGTCTCGAAATCCTGACCTCAGGTGATCTGCCCACTTTGGCCTCTCAAAGTGCTGGGATTACAGGTGTAAGTCAATGTGCCTGACCCTCAAAGAATACGTTTTAAAAATATTATTTACTTATTATTTTTAGAGACAGGGTTTTGCCCAGGCTGGAGTGCAGTGGCATGATTATAGCTCACTGCAGCCTGTAACTCTTGGGGTCACTTCAGCCTCCCTAGTATTTGGGATTACAGTCATGTGCCACTGCACCTGGCTAATTTTTTAATGTTTCGTAAAGATGTGGGAGTCTCACTCAGTTTCTCAGGCTGGCCTCAAACACCTAGGCTCAAATGATCCTCCTGTCTTGGCTTTACAAAGTGCTTGGATTACAGGTGTGAGCCACCATTCCTGGCCAGTGAATACTCTTAAATTAAAATTAGGTCTCACGTAAAACTCACTGTTCATCTAAAATTTGAATTAATGAGGTGTCTTGCATTTTTATGCGGAATCTGGCCACACTACTGTGTTCTACATGCAAGGGATGTTGGGAAAGTAAATGTTTGGTCTATTTACTCTCTACTGTGTTTGAAAGAAAAGGAAAAGAAATGTTTGAGGGAGGTTGTGTTATCCTGTTCAAGGTCACACATACAAAGATATTGCAGAGTTGGCTTCAAAGCCGGGTAGGATGATTTCAGAGCTATTACTCGGTCACATTATCCAGAAATATGTTTCAAATTATCCACATCCCAGACATTGGGGTTCACAGATTAGCACATATTTGTTTATAGGGCCCATTATAAGGTGTCCAATCTTTATTTCACCAATTAGGGATGGCATTTTTGGTTTTCATCAACAGTGTAATTGTGGCTTCTCCTGCTGTTGACTCTGGCAATCTACCAACCCAACCACTTCCTGATCTAAATATTCACTTTGAATTAATCAAGACTGAGACTCTTTTATGTGGGTAGCCTTGCCAGGATGACAAAATATATCTTTATTTTAGAGTAATTATATGATTTAACTTTCAAACCAAGACACTTTGGAGAGTACATTGGGCACTATTAACAATTATATTTAAACAATAGTCCAACTGGAATTGTACCAGACCAACTGGGGTACCTGGGTAGCCAGTGGATTGACCTGAGAGTTGAATCTAATCACTTGAGGCATTCTCTAAAATAGACAAATAATGCCCAGGCCTGTCATTGGTGTGTTATATTTATATTTTATAAATAAGTTTCTCCTTTATAATAGCCAAAAGTGAAAACAACCCAAATTTGTATAAAATGTGGAATATGTAATCAATATAAGTTATATTTATACAATTTAGGAATAAAATATGACTTAGGAATAAAAAGGAACACAGTGCTGATTAAACACTACAATATAATTGCCAAAAGTGGAAACAACCCAAATTTTTATGAAGCGTGGAATGCACAATCCATATAAGGTATATTTATACAATTTAGGAATAAAATATGGCTTAGGAATAAAAAAGAACAAAATGCTCATTAAACATTTCAATACGGATGAACTTCAAAAATAAAATGCTAAACAAAAGAAGCCAGGTGCAAGAGGCAATGTATTGTTTTATTTCATTTATAAAAATGTCTTGAAGAGACAAATCTATAGAGATAGAAAGTAGATTAGTGGTTTCCTAGGGCTGAGGATGTAAATGAGGTTTAACTGTAAGTGGTCATGAGGGATTCTTATTGGAGTGATAAAAATAACCTAAAACTGAATTATGAGGATTATTGCACCACACAGTAAACTTACTAAAAATCATTTAATTGGATACTTAACATGGGTAAATTTTATAGCATGTAAATTATACTTCAATAAGGATTTTTAAGAAAAAAATTATTTTGAATAATTGTTTTCCCAACATTATATTGTCATAGAAACATGAATAGTCTTTCGGGTTCTAGAAAACATGCCACATTTGATACATTTGTAGAAATACGTAATACCATAGCGATTTTATAGGCTGTTTAAAAACATAACTTTCACTTCCTATTTTTAAATATTAACCTGGCTTTTAACTAGAGAATTGTTGGAATGTGTGATAAAGCTGATTCCAGAGTTTTGCTTCTGTGTTCCTGTAGAACATCCAATACTAATATTTATTTAAAAGTACTTAGGTTTAAAAATCGAAATTCTGAAGTATTTTTTTTTTTTTTTTTTTTTTTTTTTTTTGAGGCGGAGTTTCGCTCGTTACCCAGGCTGGAGTGCAATGGCGCGATCTCGGCTCACCGCAACCTCCGCCTCCTGGGTTCAGGCAATTCTCCTGCCTCAGCCTCCTGAGTAGCTGGGATTACAGGCACGCGCCACCATGCCCAGCTAATTTTTTGTATTAGTAGAGACGGGGTTTCACCATGTTGACCAGGACGGTCTCGATCTCTTGACCTCGTGATCCACCCGTCTCGGCCTCCCAAAGTGCTGGGATTACAGGCTTGAGCCACCGCGCCCGGCCTGAAGTATTTTTATAATGAAGAATGTCTAAGTGTACCAAAACTTTTCTAGCAAACATAGGAATTCTATTTAAGATGAGGAAAATATGTTGCAAATAGAAGAAAATCTCATATACCATGTGGTTTGTAGAATTGTTCCAGTGAAGGTTAAATCATGTCCTTCGTGCACCTAGTTATATATATTGCTCTTAAGATTATTAAAATTGTCTAAACCACATGTACTAATGAGATTCAAGTTCATGATATGCTTAATAATCATTCATACAAGATGGATGATTTAAACCAATCACTTTGTTAATTTCAAAGGAAATACTATGTAGAGTCAAAGCAGTTAACTCTAGAAACTTCTGGTAAACAAATCACAGTAGCATCAGATGAATGTTTCATTGAATACACTGAAGACAGCATTAAAATATAAGCAACGAGTGCCAAGGGTATAAAATTTCCTTTATGTTTACTTCATGTTTCTAGTAACCTCTATTTTTGTAACTTGCAATGTCAAAGTGATTGACATCAGTCCTCCAAGATATATGTCGATACTGCTTTTATCCTAGAATTTTTATCTACTTCCACTGAAGACTAAAGGAAATAATGAAACTAAAGCCTGACAAACCTTTTACATTATATGCTCTCTAGTTTCTAAGATTATTGAGCCTAATTAAACCCATTTATGACTGGACTAGTGGCCATGGATCACAACAATCTTTCATCGATGAATTTCTAATAGGATCAGGGCAAATTTTTGTATAGTTACTCTTTAAAACATAATTAAGCATAACAGAGAATGATTTATCTTTTAGAGTGAAAGGGTCCACATTCTGTTTTATTTTCAATTCTGAAAATAAAATAGAAATATAATGTATGTCATCCTCATGACAGATTTTGTGAGTTTTCTAGCAGTTTTCATTGCATGGAACCTGCTCTTTTTAGAAGGCAGTTGACTGAGTTGTGACAAATTGAGGCTAGAAAAAATAATCATTAGTATCAATTGGAATTAGCCAAGTTGACCGAAATACTTGCTAGGTGATACTAAAAAGATGGAGCTTCATAGCATAGAAGGGATAGTAGTAGAAAGTTGTGATTTTGAGCTCTCTAATAAAATTACTTTAGGGAACTGATTACCGTAAATGGCTGCTAATAGCATTTGATGAAAAGTTGGTGATTTATCTGTGTAAAGGAAATACCAACAGATAGCATCTATATTCACTAGTTAATTGTGATATCACTAAAAGTTGGACAAAGAGAAATCATGTAACTCTTGCTAATGATGCAGCTGAGAAACATGGCAACACCAAGGGAATGGAGGTTTGGAGTCATCACTGCCAGAGGCATATGGATTGAAAATAAAGTACAGGTGTTTTCCCAAAGGAATGTGGGGCATACCCAAACAGCTATGTCTGAGAAAATATGTATTTGTGTAGGAATTGGGAAGAGATCATAGTATGTTGAACCAGAACAATCATTCATGTTTCTACTCACTTTCTACCTTCTTACCTGAGCATTCACCTTCATAACAACACAGCAAACCATATGTACCAAAACTTTTCTAGCAAACATAGGAATTATATTTAAGACTAGAAAAAAATTTTCTATTTGCATAAAAATTGCAAATAGAAAATCTCAAATACCATGTGGTTTGTAGAGTTGTTCCAGTGAAGGTTAAATCATGTCCTTTGTGGACCTAGTTATATATGTTGCTCTTAAGATTCTTAAACTCCTCTATCACACATGTAGTAGTGAGATTCAAGCTTACGATATGCTTAGTAATAACACTATTCACACAAGATGGAATGATTTAAACCAATCACTTTGTTAATTTAAAAGGAAATACTATATAGGATCAAGGCAGTTAACGCTTGTAGCCCTGTAGTATAGTTTGACATCAGGTAGCATGATGCCTTCATTAAAACAATGAAATTAGAGAGAGACATAAATAGATGTAAACATAACCACGTTATAAAAAAGTTAAAAAAGAATGAAAAATGCTAAATGTCTGCATTTGAAATCAACAGATAATAAAACTTTATTTATCAAAAGACTAATTGAAAAACATGTCTATTTTACATTTAGACCAGTTTAGGAATAAAGACAAGGAATAAGAAAAGAAGAGAAGAAAAGAGAAAAAAGGAAGATAATGAAACTAATGAGGACAGAGCATGGATGGAAAGAAAAAAAAGGACACCAAAGAAAAACAAAAGAAAACCAAAATAAAGGAACCATGTAAAAAGAAGCTGAAAAAGAAAAGGGGCTCAAGTGTTAAAGAGTTAAAAATTGCAAAAGTTTTCTTCTGTAGATTGACTATTCACTCTGATGAGAGTTTCTTTTGCTGTGCAGGAGCTCTTTAGTATAACTAGATCCCATTTGTCAATTTTGGCTTTTGTTGCAATTGCTTTTGGCATTTTCATCATAAACTCCTTGCCCATGCCTACGTCCTGAATGGTATTGCCTAGGTTTTCTTCTAGGGCTTTTATGGTTTTGGGTTTTATGTTTAAGTCTTTAATCCATCTTGAGTTAATTTTTGTATAAGGTGTAAGGAGAGAGTCCAGTTTCAGTCTTCTCTATATAGCCAGCCAGTTTTCCCAGCACCATTTATTAAATAGGAAATAATTTTCCCATTGCTTATTTTTGTCAGGTTTGTTGAATATCAGATGGTTGTAGATCTGTGGTGTTGTTTCTAAGGTCTCTGTTCCGTTGCATTGGTTTATATATCTCTTTTGGTAACAGTACCATGCTGTTTTGATTACTGTAGCCTTGCAGTATAGTTTAAGGTGAGGTAGCGTGATGCCTCCAGCTTTGATCTTTGTGATTAAGACTGTGTTGGCTATATGGGTTCTTTTTTGGTTCCATATGAAATTTAAAGTAGTTTTTCTAATTCTGTGAAGAATGTCAATGGTAGTTTGATGGGAATAGCATTAAAGCTATAAATTGCTTTGGGCAGTGTGCCATTTTCATGATATCGAATATTCCCATCCATAAGCATGGAATGTTTTTCCGTTTGTGTCCTCTCTTATTTCCTTGAGTGGTGGTTTATAGTTCTCCTTGAAGAGGTTCTTCGTGTCCCTTCTAAGTTGTATTAGTACATACTTTATTCTCTTTGTAGCAATTTTGAATGGGAGTTCATTCATGATTTGGCTCTCTGCTTGTTTATTTTTAGCTTATAGGAATGCTCGTGAGTTTCGCACATTGATTTTGTATCCTGTGACTTTGCTGAAGTTGCTTATCAGCTTAAGAAGCTTTTGGGCTGAGACAATGGGGTTTTCTAAATATAGAATTATGTCATCTGCAAACAGAGACAATTTGACTTCCTCTGTTCCTATTTGAATGTCCTTTATTTCTTTCTCTAGACTGGTTGACCTGGCCATAACTTCCAATAATATGTTGAATAGGAATGGCGAGATAGGGTGTCCTTGTCTTGTACCAGTTTTCAAAGTGAATGCTTCCAGCTTTTGCCCATTCAGTATGATATTGACTGTGGGTTTGTCATAAACAGTGCTTATAATTTTGAGATGTGTTTCATCAATACCTAGTTTATTGAGAATTTTTAACGTGAAGAGATGTTGAACTTTACTGAAGGACTTTTCTACATATTGTCATTTATTTTTACTGTTAATTGGCTTCACAATTGTCATGTAACCTTGGGCCTCTGAACCATTTTCTTTTCAGAACATGAAAATTATATCAATTTTCTTAAATATGAGAATTAAATGAGGTAACATGAAATGTGTCTTGAAAAGTATTAAATTAAAAAGAAAACATTTATAATATCTGATCATATTTATAAATAAGCATAAGACATCAACTTTCTTGTTTTATCTTTTATTTTTAACATCTATCTCAGTGGTAAACTGACTTCATACTAGTAATTTGTTTATAGGCTGCATTAGTCAGCTCTCACATTGCTATAAAGAACTACCTGAGACCTGGTAATTTATAAAGAAAAAAGGTTTAATTGACTCAGTTCTGCAGGCTGTACAGGAAGCATGGCTGGGGAGGCCTCAGAAAACTTACAATCATGGCAAAAGATGAACAGGAAGGAGGCCTGTCTTAAATGGTCAGAGCAGGAAGAGGAAAGCGAAGGGAGAAGTGCCACACAGCTTTAAACAACCAGATCTCATTAGGAATCACTATCAAAAGAAGATCAAGGGTGAAATCCACTCCCATGATCCCATCATCTCCCACCACACCCCTTCTCCAACACTGGGGATTACAGTTTGACATGAGATTTGAGTGGAGACACAAATCCAGACCACATCCTAGGTTATCTCTTCCTCTAGAGTCCACAGAAAAGAACTGGAGTCTAGAATCATAAGTCCTTAAGGACAGGGACCCTTGCTCATTCTTATATTTCAAGAACTTTAAATAAAGATTAGGCTTATTTAAATAAATTAGTTTCAAATTAATTAATTAATTTTGTCTGTGTATATTTAATATGGCACCTGCCTAAAATAGTATCATTACTCACCATATGAGAGAAACCAATGCTTTCAAGCAGTTATCACTAAAATACACAAGGCTTGTAAGGCAGATCCTCTGGAAAACTGTGTGAAATTAATTTGTGTTAATAAGTTAGTTGTATCCAGGATTCTGTTCATATGTTATGTGCATTTTTCTTTCAGAATATAGAACTACTAATTATACCTCCTTCTTTTTATGTACTTGAAAAAACTTTTTATTTTATTCGATTTTACTTTAAGTTCTGGGATACATATGCAGAACGTGCAGGTTTGTTGCATAAGTATACATGTGCCATGGTGTTTGCTGTACCTATCGACTGGTCATCTAGTTTTTAAGCCCCACACGCATTAGTTATTTGTTCTAATTCTCTCCCTCCCTTTGCCCCAACACCCCGACAGGCCCCAGTGTGTGATGTTCTCCTCCCTATGTCCATGTGTTTTTACTGTTTAACTCCCATTTATGAGTGAGAATAGGCAGTGTTTGGTTTTGTGTTCCTGTGTTAGTTTGCTGAGAATGAGGGCTTCCAGTTTTATCCATGTCTCTGCAAAAAACATGAACTCATTTTTTGTGGCTGCATACTATTCCCTAGTGTATATGTGCCACACTTTCTTTATTCAGTCTATCACTGATGGGCATTTGGTTTGGTTCTAAGTCTTTGCTATTGTGAACAGTGCTGCAATGAACATATGCATGATCTTTATCTTAAAAAACAAAAATAACCCTTGTATCTAACGATCTAGATTTGTTCTTCAGAAATGCAGTCACATTTTAGTTTCATCAGACTAAAATAATTGAAATACAATGGAACAAAATAACTTCAACCACATACAGTTCATAAAATCAAATGGGCTCATCGCCATTCACATTCAGAGGAGAATCACCTGTGGAAAGGAGCAAAAGCAAAAGGGCAGAATGAGATTCAGTTCAATACCCACTGTAAGCTGGCATGTCCAACTGTAGTACTAATGACTAAATGTGTAACTCATTGAAGTATATTTATATTTTTAGCAAAAAAATTGCCATTGCTTTTAAGGAGTGGCACATCCAGGATCAAGAGCCCTGAAAATGTTTTCCTTATGGCCAGCAGAGTTTACAGACAGGTGACGCATTCTTCCTCGTCTGGCTTTCAGATGAAGGCACTTACACTGCAGCCGGGGGCTGAGACATCACTGTAATCCACTGTGATGATGATGAGCAGTTGTTATTGGTGGTGGTTTTGGCGCGTTGGTGGTGGCTGTTATTGTTGTTGGTAGTGGTGATTGTGGGCTGTTATTTTTCATGGTGATGATAGTGTTAGGGAGTGTGATGGTGATAGTGGGGTAGCCGTGGGGAAGGTGGTAGTCATGTTAGCTCAGCCTTATTCCTGGTATTTCCTATCTGCATCCACTAGATTCTTATAGTTGGAAGGAACTGAATCTCCCTTGGATTATCTCAGGCTACAGAAAGGGCTAAGAGATATGATGAGATGGGCTGCTGTTGTTGGTAGGTACTCTAAGAATGTAAGAGGAATCAAGAAACTTTGACTTCATGCCTAGACATCTTGGAAACCCACACAAAGCTGTAAAAGCGGCTTCTCTGAAACACAGGCCAATTATGCAGACATGCCATGGAAAACTAAAGAATATGGTTAAGTATGTCAGAATCACCAAAATCTCTTTCTAAAATTTACCAGGACCTCCCCATTCCACCTAGAATAAAATTGATAGTCCTCTGCATGCTCTCCTAGGTCCCATGTAGTTTGTGGTCATTCCTTCATCTCTCAGGCTCATCTCAGTCCATTGGCTGTCTCCTCACTCTCCTCTAGCCATGTGGACTTTCTCATTATCAACCTCACTAAAGCCAAGCAAGGGTCTTCCACTGGCGTTGTTTTCTACCTGGAAGGCTATTCCCCAAGTCGTCACTCTCTGGTCTCATGCTAAGGTCCTTATTTCACAGATCTCCTCCTCAGTGAGTCCCATCCTCTCCACTCTTGTTAAAGTCTCTTTCCCCAAGCACTTACAACTATACATCTTATGTTCATCACTGTTCTCATCTAAAAATATCAATGAGTATTCTTTGTAATTAACCAGAGCCATAGTCTGCACGTGCCAAGTATTGCACAACCTGAATGAAAAAATAAATATTTTTAAAGGCAAGCTCCACTAATTAAGGAACGTGACTGTAGCCAGGTCTTAAACAATTGGCTATAGGATGGCTGTGAAAAGGAATAAACACTTAGCTAACAGAGCAAGTAACACTTGGTATGTACATAGCAGCTGCTTTTTGTGAAAGGCATCTGGCTAAATCAGAAAATTGCAATGTGTAAAGTAAAAAATGTAACTAGATATAATAGTTATGCAGTGATTAAGAGAGAAAAGCCATAACAACTATTGCATCTAGTGAAATCTAGATTTCATAAAATACTGCACATGCATAGTAATAGATTTTATAGTTAAACATTTATAGCTACTGAAAACATCATCAAGCGATTTCCCAGAAAAAACAACTTTGTTTCTGAGTTTGAAATGCCCTCCAAACTCCTTTTTCCTCCATTAAAAAATGAATCTTATAATTTTATTTTTATAACTTTTTATTTTGCTGTAATTTCACATGTGGGGAAAATTTTCGATATTAGTACAATGAACTTCTGTATGCTTTTTACACAAGATCAGAAATTGTTTGTTTCACCCTATTTGCTTTTTCTTTCTCTCTCATATGTACATACATATATATCTATATGTTCTATTTTGGAATAACTTTAAAGCAATTTTGAGACATAATGCTCCATTACCTCTAAACACTCCATTGCGTCTTGTCTAACATAACCACAGTGCAATGATCAAAATCAGAAAATATTGTTTTGATTAAATATTATCTGATGTATAACTCATATTCAAATTTTTCAAATGTCTTAATGATAACATTTAAGTATATTTTTTCATAATCTAGGATGCAATTCATATTGGATTAATTACTGCTAACATCATTCAATCTAGAAATGCTTTGGCTTTTCTTTGACTTTCTTAAACGTGTTAGTTTTCAAGAGTGCATGCCAGTTATTTTGTTGATATTCCTTAAGTTCAGCATGTCTGATGTTTACTTATGATTAGTTTCAGCCCTGTTGACATACACCACTATGAAAATCAAGGCTAGCAATTAGAGTACAATATTTATTTACAATATATTTAGGAAAAATTTATATATAATGAAGTGAAGAAATTCTAAGGGCTCAATGTGATGAGTTTTGACAAATACATGCATTTGTTTAAACCGTGCTGCTATCAAGATATAGAATATCTCCATCTACACAAAAAAATCTCTTGAGCTATTTCCTAGTGAATTCCTTTGCTCTAGATACAATCTAAGTACTGATTCTTTCTTTCTGCCATAGATTAATTTTTCCTGTTAAGAAATTTTCCATGAATGCTACTATGTAGTATGCACACTTCCATATTGAGACTTTTGCTCACCATAATGTCTGTGAGAGTCATACACGATGTTTTACGTATCAATAATGTGTTCTTTTCCTATTTGATAAGTAGTAGTCTCTATATGAATGTACAAAAATGCATTTATTCATTATTTTTCTGATGGATATTTGGGTTGTGTACTAGTTTTGTATCAGTCAAGATTTATCCAAAGTAATAGAAGCAGTAGGGGATGTATGAAGGGATTTGTTACAGAAAAGTGGCTTACAGAATTGTAGGGGCTGGTCCCACAGATGTACAGCTGTTATCTCTTCATCTAATGGCAAAGCTGGAAGTGCACAGGCCACATAGTCAGGAAGTGAGGATCATGAGTATTCAGGACTCACAAGCATGAGCTGGAACCCCATGAGAATTAACTCAAAGTGGTGTGTGTCCTGGTTATCTATGTCTGTGGTCTCACGCTGAGGTCCTGCAGAATCCAGAGCCTTTCTTCACAAAGCTAAACGTACATACATATCTGGCCCAGGAGTTGGAGAAGATGTAGGAGGATCCAGGGGATTGTAGAGCAATTGCAGATGAAGCTGCTGCTTCATATCAACAGGTAAGTCTGCAGATCAACAAAGCATGTGTGCTACAAATTGATCACCATCTCTCTTCCCCTTCCGGATCTCTCAAAAATCTTTCTATGGTCTGTCATAACTAGAAACATATAGAAAGTGAATTCTGAAAGATGTAATCCAGCCTAAGTTAATATATTTTAAAGCTATCACAGTCCATCCCTTGTCAACTTGACATCCATATTCCACTCCTTTAACCATACTTACTCTCCAATTAAAGACACCATCAAAGTCACTTCTAACATATATTCCACCTACAACTGAAAACATGCTCATGTTTCCCTAAGAAAGGTTGCAGAGTTTTGTGGGTTTTTTTCCCCTTTGGGGTAATGTTTCATTCTTCTCCTGGCTGATTCATACTACTTTGATGTTCTATAACTTAAATACTAAGACGTAATTTCATCTATTATTAATATATATTTTGTTAGATAATAAAGATATGGAGGAAAGAAACAAAAATATTTTATTTTATTTATATGCATGTAAGCATATTTATATCAAAATAAGTACCTATTCATAACATAGTTATTATTTTTGGAACTGATTATGTGGTCATAGCTGGTATTATAAATACCTTTTTCTACAACCTATTTTATATTTCCTCCTTAAGTACCTCAGCTTGCCATGATTGCTTCACCTAATGGGGTTACCTAAACCTCATTTTGGAAGGGTCTGTGCCATTAGGAGTCCTTTTCACATTGGATTGTGTTAATTTTCCATTGACTTTATTTACTCATTTTTAATTTCTTTTTTTTTTTTTTTTGGAGTTGGAGTCTTGCTCTGTTGCTCGGGCTGGAATGCAGTGGTGTGATCTCAGCTCACTGCAGCCTCTGTCTCTTGGGTTCAAGCAATTCTTCCTGCCTCAGCCTCCCAAGTAGCTGGGATTACAGGCGCCCACCACCACACCCAGTTAACTTTTTGTATTTTTAGTTGAGACAAGGTTTTGTCATTTTGGTCAGGCTGGTCTCAAACTCCTGACCTCAGGCGATCCACCCGCTTCAGCCTCCCAAAGTGCTGGGATTACAGGCATGAGCCACCCTCGCCTGACCAACTCTATAATCATAGCACATGAGAATATTAAAAGACACCCTGGATGATCCACATTCAGACATACTCCTTACCTGTATTATGTAGTAGCAACACACTTTTCTCTTTGGACCCAGGTTCAACCAACCCAGCCAGTGTATCAAAATCCATATTTTTACTTGTCGAATCAGAAGCATGAGGAGCTCAATGTCCCCAGGTAGCTGTCTCAACTTCCAGTTCAATAGAACAATTCATTTTTTTATCCCCAGGTGAGATCATTCTTTCCTTTGGCCTTAAGACTGCCAGACCAGCAGAATCTAAAGTCCAAGAAACAGGAAGCAAAAGTTTTTCCAGTGGATTAGCAAGGGTAATAGAGAAAGAAGTCTCTATCATTCCATTCCTTGATTCCTGGAACAATTATTCTTGGCTATAGGAGTGATATGGTTTGACTTTGTGTCCTCAACCAAATCTCATCTTGTAGCTCCCATGATTCCCACGTGTTGTGAGAGGGACCTGGTGGGATATGATTGAATCATGGGGGTGGGTCTTTCCTGTAATGTTCTCATTGTAGTAACTAAGTCTCATGAGATCTGATGGTTTTTAAAAATGGGAGTTATCTTGCACAAGCTCTCTCTTTCTGACTGCCACCATCCATGTAAGATGTGACTTGCTCCTCCTTGCCTTCCACCATGATTGTGAGGCTTCCCCAGCCACATGGAACTATAAGTCAATGAAACCTCTTTCTTTTGTAAATTGCCCAGTCTTGGGTATGTCTTTTTCAGCAGCACGAAATGGACAAATGCAAGGAGAAATAACATCATACATTGAATACTGATTTTGAGCATATGTTACACCCTGGAGGTCTTTGCTTCCACCCTACAAGGTGTTGACACTCAGCTGACACCTAACTGAGTTTTTAAAAGGCCATTCTACCATTTCACCAAGGCAGCTACTTCAGGATGTTGGGAAACATGGTGATACCATTAAATACCATGAACATGAAACCAATGGCATATACCATCTACTGGGGAATATGTCCTGTGGTCAAAGTGATAATTTGTGGAATACCATGATGATAGAGAAGGCATTCTATTAGTGTGTGAATGGTAGTCTTAGCAGATGCATCACAAGAATGGAGGGCAATCATACCTAGTGTATATTCTACTACAAACAAGAAACTCTGTCCTCCATAATGGAAGCAGTCTGATGTAATCAACCTACCATTGGGTAGCTGGCTGACCCTTCTGTAGGGTTGTGCTTTACCATGGGCCAAATATTGCTATAACTTTACTATACATGTTTGTTACTCACTATATTGTTAGTATTCCTACTTTAAACAAATAGCTATCTTTTAGATTAAGGGTAAGGAAGATTAAAGTTTTATTTCACTTTCACTTGTTCCATCTCTGATGCTTTTCCTTTATTTTCTCTATACATATGTCCCACATATCATTTTATTTCTCCTGAAGAACTTATTTTTAACATTTCTGGCAGGGTAAGCCAACTCATGGCTCTAGTGTCTACGTCTTCAAGTAGGCAGATCTCAGCTCTGACTCTTTAAATTCAACTGTCTATCCACATTTCAAAATGGCAGTTTGCTTTGGAACCTCACTTTTGTAACAGGCCCTAGAAAAGTCATTTATTCTGTTTGTTTGGCCTTTGCTTGTTGTTGAGACAAGAGTGATGACTTCCGAGGTCTTTATGTGTCAGAACTACATTTTTATAATTTTAAATTTTCCTTTATATTTTGGCTTGGTAGTTATAACTCTGTTTTGTTTCTTCCCAGCCTCAGATTCTTTACATGCATGCATTAATTTGTATCTAACTGAAGACCTGAGGGGGATCTTCTACATACTTCTGGGCCTCTGTGTACCTCTCTCTTTCACATTAGTCTGTCCTGTGAAATACAAGCACCTTATTCTTCTTCTTCGCAGAATCTTGGCTTCATCCCTTAAACTCAGGAATCTGCTTGACTCCACCCTCACTTGTGCCGTTATGCCATGGCCTGTAGACTCCCTTAGGCTAAAAACTGGGGTAATCCTATGGATTGTCTTTCTGGTTTTCCACTTCTTAGAAGTCATTGCTGTTTTTGTTATTTTACCTGGCGTCCAATGTTTTAAAAACCACTACGTGCATATTTTGTCCAGTGTTTTAGTTGTTTAAGGTGAATAATTACATCCAGGTCATGTTTCTATATCTTACCTGGAAGGACAACTCTATTCTAATGTATTTTAAAGTTAATTACAATAAAAATATTGAGACTGTTTTCTTTATCTGAAAATGTAATTTATTTATATTATTTTTAAATATTATAAATTAAAACTATTCAACTGGATCACTTGAGGTCAAGAGTTTGAGACCAGCCTGGCCTACATGATGAAACTCTGTCTCTATTAAAAACACAAAAATTAGCCAGGTGTGGTGGTGAGTACCTGTAATCCCAGCTACTCAAGAGGCTGAGGCATGAATATGGCTTGAAACTGGGAGGCAGAGATTGCAGCTAGTCAAGATCACACCACTGCACTCCAGCCTGGGTGACAGAGCTAGAGTGAAGTGGTGCGATCCATCTCAAAAGAATTGAGAAATTCCATCTCAAAAAAACAAAAATATTCAGGCCATCATCACATTCTATCCAAGCAATTGTTTCAATTGTTTTGACTTTATTCCAATTTTTGCAAATTAAAATATGCATGCTTTCCATGTTGTTGAATCACAATATGAAAATTTTAAAACAAAATTATCAGCTGTGCTTCCTTTGCCAACAGCTTCTCTTTCTTGTATTTACTACCTCATTTGTCTCTCTCAGGTATCTGTTACAACTGGACAGAGGCGTATGTTATCTGGTATAAAAAATAAGACCCAGTGTTTTGTAGATCAGTAGGGCAATTACGATACTTTACCTTATATTTCAAAATAGTTAGAAAAGAATAACTGAATTATTTCTAGCATAAATAAAGGATAAATCACTAAGGTTATAGATAGCTCAATTACACTGAATTGATCTTTGCAAATTATATGAATGAATTAAAACATGTACCCTTCTCTCCCAAAAAGAAAAGAAATAATAGAAGACTCTAGGAAAACAAAAATGAGTTTTCCAAAGTTACTTCCTTCAGGAATATTCAAATTTTAAAAGATGAATATAAGTCAGTGGGTAAGCATGAGTGGCATCTCAGCTGTGTGTGTGCCTATGTGTATTTTGAGTGGGTGGCATGTGTTCATTTACAAAAACTATCTCCCTGCTACTTACAGGGAAAATAATTTTAAAAAGTTAATGTCCTCTTGTGAAAAATAATCCTTGAAGGAGATGATCCAGGGCTGGTTTGGCATCTCTGGGACCACTGGAGATCCAAACTACTTCTATTATTTCACTTGTATACCTTGATTGCAAATGCAGCATTTTCTTAACCCAAAATGTCTACTGATCTTTAGTTATCTGTGTTCCAGACAGGAGGCAGGAGAAAGGGAGGAAAGGCCTTGCTTTTAATCCTTGTTGAGGAGTCTTTACATGTTTCAGCCAAAATTCCTGCTAGTAATTCATAGTTAGAATTTAGTCTCAAGGGTTGCTGAGCACCTTTCTATACTTTAGCTGGGTACACTGCTGCCCTAAACAAATTTGAAGTCTCATTAACAAGGATGGGTGAGCAAAGGATACTGGAATAGATAACTACAGCTCTCTTCTAAAGGTCTCCCCAAAACCTCCAAGTTAAACCCACAGCTTTTGCCCCACACTAGGGTGAGGCTGGCCTTGCCCCCATTGTCTCATCCAGCACTAGAATGACTCCAGACTTCAATCCGGAAATAATGTATGACTCTGCTTCCACTTTCGGCTTTAGAATTTTCTTCTGATGTCTTTCTACAAAAAGGTATGTACATGGACCTGCCTTCGTCTTCCCTGCATCCCTGGAAACTAAGATGCCTCAGGTATCTCCATGCCAGAGTTGCTCTTTTCTAAAGCAAATCTAATTCTTTCCAGTGTTTTTCTTTAGTCCCATGGATGAAACAAAATATGTTTTAAACCTGGAGAATTACTCAAGCTAAACCCATCTTGAACAGCAATTCAGGCAAGTAAACCAACGTCAAAGTAAAATTAGGAAGCACTTTTTACTATATAAGATAAAGTAATTTATGTCAGGATGTAGTGATGTATGATGGTGATGAAATTCTCAGAGCAGTGACCCAGAAAAAGGCACCACTGAATTGCAAAAAGCTAGATGTCACGAAATGATTAAAATTAGCGGCTGCCATTTCCAGACAGATAAATCAATACTAATGAATGTAAGATTTGCCTTCCTGGGATGAAACAAATGGTTCAGGCCACCTCGTTGATGTCCTTGCAGAGTTGTGCATTTAACTGCAAAGCCCCATGTGTGGAGTCTATTGTATTATTATTATTATTTTATTTATTTATTTTTTAATTGCATTTTAGGTTTTGGGGTACATGTGAATAACATGCAAGGTTGTTGCACAGGTGCACACGTGGCAGTATGATTTGCTGCCTCCCTCCCCTTCACCTATATCTGGCATTTCTCCCCATGCTATCCCTCCCCAACTCCCCACCCCCCCCACTATCCCCCCTCCCCCCCAACAGACCCCCGTGTATAGTGCTCCCCTCCCTGTGTCCATGTGTTCTCCTTGTTCAACACCCGCCTATGAGTGAGAACATGTGGTGTTTGATTTTGTGTTCTTGTGTCAGTTTGCTGAGAATGATGTTTTCCAGGTTCATCCATGTCCCCACGAAGGATGTGAACTCCTCCTTTTTAATGGCTGCATAATATTCCATGGTGTATATGTGCCACATTTTTCCTGTCCAGTCTATCATCGATGGGCATTTGGGCTGGTTCCAGGTCTTTGCTATTGTAAACTGTGCTGCAATGAACAATCGTGTGCATGTGTCCTTATAGTAGAACGATTTATAATCCTTTGGATATATGCCCAGTAATGGGATTGCTGGGTCAAATGGAATTTCTATTTCTAGGTCCTTGAGGAATCGCCACACTGTTTTCCACAGTGGTTGAACTAATTTACACTCCCACCAACAGTGTAAAAGTGTTCCTATTTCTCCACATCCTCTCCAGCATCTGTTTTCTCCAGATTTTTTAATGATCGCCATTCTAACTGGCGTGAGATGGTATCTCAATGTAGTTTTGATTTGCATTTCTCTAATGACCAGTGATGATGAGCATTTTTTCATATGTTTGTTGGCCTCATGTATGTCTTCTTTTGTAAAGTATCTGTTCATATCCTTCACCCATTTTTGAATGGGCTTGTTTGTTTTTTTCTTGTAAATCTTTTTTAGTTCATTGTAAATTCTGGATATCAGCCCTTTGTCAGATGGGTAGGCTGCAAAAATTTTTTCCCATTCTGTTGGTTGCCGATTCACTCTATTGACTGTTTCTTTTGCCGTGCAAAAGCTGTGGAGTTTGATTAGGTCCCATTTGTCTATTTTGGCTTTTGTTGCCAATGCTTTTGGTGTTTTGGTCATGAAGTCCTTGCCTACGCCTATGTCCTGAATGGTTTTGCCTAGGTTTCCTTCTAGTGTTTTTATGGTGTTAGGTCTTATGTTTAAGTATTTAATCCATCTGGAGTCAATTTTAGTGTAAGGTGTCAGGAAGGGGTCCAGTTTCTGCTTTCTGCGTATGGCTAGCCAGTTTTCCCAACACCACTTATTGAGCATGGAATCCTTTCCCCATTGCTTGTTTTTTTCAGGTTTGTCAAAGATCAGGTGGTTGTAGATATGTTTTGTCGCTTCCGACGCCTCTGTTCTGTTCCATTGGTCTATATCTCTGTTTTGGTACCAGTACCATGCTGTTTTGATTACCGTAGCCTTGTAGTAGAGTTTGATGTCCAGTAGTGTGATGCCTCCCGCTTTGTTCTTTTTGCTTAGAATTGACTTGGCTATGCGGGCTCTCTTTTGGTTCCATATGAAGTTTAAGGTGGTTTTTTCCAGTTCTGTGAGGAAGGTCATTGGTAGCTTGATGGGGATAGCATTGAATCTGTAAATTACTTTGGGCAGTATGGCCATTTTCACGATATTAATTCTTCCTAACCATGAACATGGAATGTTTCTCCATCTGTTTGTGTCCTCTCTTATTTCGTTGAGCAGTGATTTGTAGTTCTCTTTGAAGAGGTCCTTTATGTTCCTTGTTAGTTGTATTCCTAGGTATTTTATTCTCTTTGTAGCAATTGTGAATGGCAGTTCATTCTTGATTTGGCTCTCTTTAAGTCTGTTATTGGTGTATAGGAATGCTTGTGATTTTTGCACATTGATTTTGTATCCTGAGACTTTGCTTAAGTTGCTTATCAGTTTCAGGAGATTTTGGGCTGAGGTGATAGGGTCTTCTAGATATACAATCATGTCGTCTGCGAATAGAGACAATTTGACTTCCTCCTTTCCTAATCGAATACCCTTTATTTCTTTTTCTTGCCTGATTGCTCTGGCTAGAACTTCCAGTACTATATTGAATAGGAGTGGTGAGAGAGGGCATCCTTGTCTAGTGCCAGATTTCAAAGGGAATGTTTCCAGTTTTTGCCCATTCAGTATGATATTGGCTGTCGGTTTGTCATAAATAGCTTTTATTATTTTGAGATACGTTCCGTCGATACCTAGTTTATTGAGAGTTTTTAGCATAAAGGGCTGTTGAATTTTGTCGAAGGCCTTCTCTGCATCAATTGAGATAATCATGTGGTTTTTGGTTTTGGTTCTGTTTATGTGGTGAATTACATTTATAGACTTGCGTATATTGAACCAGCCTTGCATCCCCGGGATGAATCCTACTTGATCATGGTGGATAAGCTTTTTGATGTGCTGTTGTAATCGGCTTGCCAGTATTTTATTGAAGATTTTTGCATCTATGTTCATCATGGATATTGGCCTGTAGTTTTCTTTTCTTGTTGAGTCTCTGCCGGGTTTTGGTATTAGGATGATGTTGGTCTCATAAAATGATTTGGGAAGGATTCCCTCTTTTTGGATTATTTGGAATAGTTTCAGTAGGAATGGTACCAGTTCCTCTTTGTATGTCTGGTAGAATTCGGCTGTGAAACCGTCTGGGCCTGGGCTTTTTTTGGGTGGTAGGCTCTTAATTGCTGCCTCGACTTCAGACCTTGTTATTGGTCTATTCAGGGTTTCGACTTCTTCCTGGCTTAGACATGGGAGGAGACTACTGTCCAGGAATTTATCCATTTCTTCCAGGTTTTCTAATTTATGTGCATAGAGTTGTTTGTAATAATCTCTGATGATGGTTTGAATTTCTGTGGCATCTGTGGTGATATCCCCTTTATCATTTTTTATTGCATCTATTTGGTTATTCTCTCTTTTCTTTTTTATTAGTTTGGCTAGTGGTCTGTCTATTTTGTTGATCTTTTCAAAAAACCAGCTCCTGGATTTATTGATTTTTTGTAGGGTTTTTCGTGTCTCTATCTCCTTCATTTCTGCTTTGATCTTAGTTATTTCTTGTCTTCTGCTAGGTTTTGAGTTTTTTTGATCTTGCTCCTCTAGCTCTTTCAATTTTGACGATAGAGTGTCAATTTTATTTCTCTCCTTTTTTCTCATGTGGGCACTTATTGCTATATATTTTCCTCTAGAGACTGCTTTAAATGTGTCCCAGAGATTCTGGTATATGGTGTCTTCGTTCTCGTTGGTTTCGAAGAACATCTTTATTTCTGCCTTCATTTCAGTGTTTATCCAGTCAACATTCAGGAGAAAGTTGTTCAATTTCCATGAGGATGTGCGGTTCTGGGTTGGCTTCTGAATTCTGAGTTCTAACTTGATTGCACTGTGGTCTGACAGACTGTTTGTTATGGTTTCCATTCTTTTGCATTTGCTGAGGAGTGATTTACTTCCAATTATGTGGTCAATTTTAGAGTACGTGTGATGTGGTGCTGAGAAGAATGTATATTCTGTGGATTTGGGCTGGAGAGTTCTGTAAATATCTATTAGGTTTGCTTGTTCCAGGTCTGAGTTCAAGTCCTGGATATCCTTATTAATTTTCTGTCTCGTTGATCTGTCTAATATTGACAACGGTGTGTTGAAGTCTCCCAGTATTAATGTGTGGGAGTCTATGTCTCTTTGTAAGTCTTTAAGAACTTGCCTTATGTATCTGGGTGCTCCTGTATTAGGTGCATATATATTTAGGATCGTTAGCTCTTCTTGTTGTATTGATCCTTTTACCATTATGTAATGTCCTTCTTTGTCTCTTTTGATCTTTGTTGCTTTAAAGTCTATTTTATCAGAGATCAGAATTGCAACTCCTGCTTTTTTTTTTGCTCTCCATTTGCTTGGTAAATCTTCCTCCATCCCTTTATTTTGAGCCTTTGTGTATCCTTGCATGTGAGGTGGGTTTCCTGGATACAGCACACTGATGGGTTTTGGCTTTTTATCCAATTTGCCAGTCAGTGTCTTTTGATAGGGGCATTTAGTCCATTTACATTTAGGGTTAATATTGTTATGTGTGAGTTTGGTCCTGTCATTTTGATGCTAGCTGGCTGTTTTGCCCATTGGTTGATGCAGATTCTTCATTGTGTTGCTGCTCTTTACCATTTCGTGCGTTTTTGGAGTGGCTGGTGCTGGTTGTTTTTTTCTATGTGTAGTGTCTCCTTCAGGAGCTCTTGTAAAGCTGGTCTGGTGGTGATGAAATCTGTGAGTACTTGCTTGTTCACAAAGGATTTTATTTTTCCTTCACTTATGAAGCTTAGTTTGGCTGGATATGAAATTCTGGGTTGAAAGTTCTTTTCTTTAAGGATGTTGAATATCGGCCCCCACTCTCTTCTGGCTTGTAGGGTTTCTGCTGAGAGATCTGCTGTGAGTCTGATGGGTTTCCCTTTGTGGGTAACCCGACCTTTCTCTCTGGCTGCCCTTAGCATTTTATCCTTCATTTCAACCCTGGTGAATCTGATGATTATGTGCCTTGGGGTTGCTCTTCTAGAGGAATATCTTTGTGGTGTTCTCTGTATTTCCTGGACTTGAATATTGGCCTGCCTTGCTAGGTTGGGGAAGTTTTCCTGGATAATATCCTGAAGAGTATTTTCCAGCTTGGATGCATTCTCTTCGTCACATTCAGGTACACCTATCAAACGTAGATTAGGTCTTTTCACGTAGTCCCATATTTCTTGTTGACTCTGTTCATTCCTTTTTACCTTGTTTTCTCTAATCTTCCCTTCTCGTTTTATTTCATTGAGTTGATCTTCAACTTCTGATATCCTTTCTTCTGCTTGGTCAATTCTGCTGTTGAAACTTGTACATGCTTCGCGAAGTTCTCGTGTTGTGTTTTTCAGCTCCATCAATTCACTCATATTCCTCTCTAAGTTGTCCATTCTCGTTAGCATTTCATCAAGTCTTTTTTCAAGGTTCTTAGTTTCTTTGCATTGGGTTAGAACATGTTCTTTTAGTTCACAGAAGTTTCTTATTATCCATTTTCTGAAAGCTGATTCTGTCATTTCATCACATTCATTCTCCTTCCAGTCTTGTTCCCGTGCTGGTGAGGAGTTATGCTGCCTTGTAGGGGGAGAGGTGTTCTGATTTTGGGTGTTTTCATTCTTTTTGCGCTGGTTTCTTCCCATCTTTGTGGATTTATCCGCCTATTGACTTTGTAGTTGCTGTCTTTCTGCTTTTGGTAATTTTAAGTCTGCAGCAGCTGAACTCATAAGCCCCCTTTTCTTCTCCCCAGGTGTTCTGGCCCAGGGGTTTAGCACATTATGCTTTTCAGCTGTGTTGCTACCGTTTTCCCTGCCCACAAGGTGGCAGTCTAGTCACACTCAGCCTGCAGAGGCTTCGCTGAGCTGCTGTGGGCTCCGCCCAGCTTCCGTGTGAGCTTCCCTGCAGTCCTGTGGGTGTAGTTAGAACTGCTTCCGCTATGCTGGCCCACCCCTGTAGTGACGGAGTCTCTGTAGTGGCGGGTTGTCTTGGTTACGGAAAATTGCCTCGGAACTGCAGGGTGTTTCCCGATGGAGGACGCCCCTCCCCCACAGAGCTGGACCGTCCCGGGTTCAGCCGTGTTTCCAGAGGGGCCCTCTTTGTCCGGTAATCTCTTGGCTTGCCTCCTTGCCACAGCTCCCCTTGCTGGCCCAGAGGGGACACAGTCTCGTTCACTTTGTTCAAGGAGCCGCTGCTCCCCACCCCCCGTGCAGGCCGAGCGGCTGCTCCGGTCCAACCAGCGGCGCTGGGAACCCGGGGAGCTTCCCCGCCTGTGAAACTCCTGGTCTGTGGGCAGTTAAAATCCGCTGCCCTGTGTGCCGCTGCGTCAGCTGAAGCAGCGGCTCTGAGATTCGTGGTGCTCCCTTGCCCGGGGGTCTCCTGGCTTGGCTCCCTGCTTCAGCTCCCCTTTCTGGCTCAGAGGGAACTCTGTCTCTCTCGCTCTGCATAAGAAGCCACTGCCCCCCGCTCCAGGGCGTAGGCTGAGCGGCCACTCCGCTCAAACCAGCGGTGCTGGCGACCCGTGGGGCTTTTCCTCCTGTGAATCTCCTGGTCTGTGGGCAGTAAAAGTCCGTCTGGAAATGCGGCGTCCACTCACCCTCCGCGCCTTCTCTCGGAGCTGCAATCCCGACTTCCTCCTAAGCGGCCATCTTTCCTTCCGAGCTATTGTATTATTTTTGATGCTTATGCCCCAGAGACAGTTTCTGGAGGTCTCAGCAAAGAAACCCAGTGAATAAGGTACAGGACATTTAAAATAATTGGAGTTCTGTTTCTTCTAATTTTTTTTCTTATGACCAGGCAAAGGCATGGCCAATGCTTTTTGTGTTTAAGATTGCTGTAGGCTCTTAATCAGGAAGCAGATGAGGACTGTGCAGATTCCTTGCCATCCTTTAAAAATTTTTTTTTTATTTCAATAGGTTTTTAGGGAGCAAGTGGTGTTTAATTACATGAATATATTCTTTAGTGGTGATTTCTGAGATTTTGGTGCATCCATCACCCAAGCAGTGTATACTGTACCCAATACGTAGTCTTTTATTCCTTGCTCACTCCCAACTTCTTTCTCAAGTCCCCAAAGTCCAATGCATCATTCTTATGCCTTTGTGTTCTCATAGCTTAGCTCCCATGTATGAGTGAGAACATACGATATTTGGTTTTCCATTCCTGGATTACTTCATTTAGATTAATAGTCTCTAATTCCATCCAGGTTGCTGCAAATGCCAATAATTTATTCCTTTTTATGGTTGAGTAGTATTTCATGGTATATGCATACCACATTTTCTTTATCCATTTGTTGATAAATGGACACTTGGGCTTGTTCTATATTTTTGCAATTGCAAATTGTGCTTTTATAAATGTGTGTGTAAGTATCTTTTTTGTATAATGACTTCTTTTCCTCTGGTAGATACCTAGTAGTGGAATTGCTGGATCAAATGGTAGATCTACATTTAGTTCTTTAAGAAATCTTCACACTGTTTTCCACTGTGGTTGGACTAGTTTACATTCCTACCAACATCTAGAATCTACAAAGAACTCAAACAAATTGGCAAGGAAACAAACAAACAGTTCTATCAAAAAGTGGGCAAAGGATATGAATAGACAGTTCTCAAAAGAAGATATACAAATGGTCAACAAGCATATGGAAAAAATGTTCAATGTCACTAATTATCAGGGAAATGCAAATCAAAACCACAATGTGATATTGCCTTACTCCTGAAAGAATGTCCATAATCAAAAAAAAATTTTAATTAATAGATATTGTTGTGGATGTGGTGCTTCTAATTTTTAATACTTCCATTCATTTTCATTTTCTCATAGAGAACTGTAGGTTTCTGTTTACCAGAAGGACAAGCAACATCAGTAATAACATTACTTTCTGAATTAAAAAAGAATAAGCCTTTATTGCTCTACAAAAACAAAGTACTGAGGAGTATGACAATGCGTATTTGTAGCCCTGAGAAAGTTTGTGTGATTAAGAAAAGGCACCCAGAGGTTTTGAAAGTGTTATTCATTAAATTGAAATTTTTAATAGAGAAAAGTTTACATTTGCATGCAGTTATAAGAAAGAATACAGATATCCCATGAACCCTTAGCCCACTTTCCCCCAAGGCAACATCTTGTAAAATATCACATAATATCACATCAAAGATACTAACATTGATATAATTCAGTGATTTCATTCAACTTTCTTCTGTTCATGCCCGTGAGAGTGTGTGTGCATGTGTGTGTGTGTGTGTGTGTGTGTGTCTGTAGGTATTTGGTTCTATACACTTTTGTCATATGTAGTTTTCAGTATCTGTATCACAATTAAGATTCTAAAAGTTTCATAATTATAAAGCTCTTTTACATTGCCTTTAACAAATCCACTTGGGCTGGGTGCTGTAATCCTAGCACTTTGGGAGGCCGAGGTGGCCAAGGTGGGTGGATCACCTGAGGTCAGGAGTTTGGGACCAGCCTGGCCAACATGGCAAAACTCTGTCTCTGTTAACAATATAGAAATTAGCCAGGCATGGTGGTGGGCACCTGTAATCCCAGCTACTTGGGAGGCTGAGGCAGGAGAATCACTTGAACCTGGGAGGTGGAGGTTACAGTGAGCCAAGATCACACCATCGTACTCCAGCCTGGGAGAGAATGAGACTCCATCTCAAAAAAATAAATAAAATATATATATATATATAAATTTTCTTCCCTGTCATCTGTAACCTGTGATAATCTGCGATTTAGTCTCCATTTCTAAAATGTTGACATTTCAAAATGTTACATAAATGGAATCATGCAGTATGTAATATTTTGAGATTGGCTTTTCTCACTCAGCAAATTTCCCTGAATATTTATCCAAGCTATTGAACAGATCAACAGCTAGTTCCTTTATACTGCTGAGTAGTATTCTATCATCTGTATATGAGACAATCTGTTTAATGATTTACCTGTTTAAAGGTGTCTGGGCTGACTATAGATTTTAGCTATTACAAATAAAATTGTTAGAGATATTCATCGTGAGTTTTTACGTAAGAATATGTTTTAGCTTTTCTGAGATAAATTCCCAAAAGTGCAGTTTGTGGATAGTTGCATGTCTACTTTTATTAGAAATGACCAAATGGTTATCCAGAATGGCTATAGCATTTTACATTTTTACAGCAATGTGTGAATGATCCAGTTTCTCTCTATATTCTTCCTATGTTACTCCATTCTAGCATTGTTATAAAGAAATATCAGAGACTGGGTAATTTATAAAGAAAATAAATGTAATTGTATGGTGGTACTGCAGACTGCACAAATATAGTGCTGGCATCTTCTCTGCTTCTGGGGAGACCTCAGAGTATTTTTACTCATGGCAAAAAGCAAAGCAGGAGTAGGCACATGACATGACCAGAGACAGAACAGGAAAGAAAATGTGTGTTGCGGGGGTGGTGTGAGCAGTTGCATTCCACACTCCTATAGACAAACAAATCTCGTGAGAACCATTCACTATCTTGAAGAGAACACCAAACTATGAGGGATCCATCCCATGATCTAATTATCTCCCACTAACCTCCATCTCCAATGCTGGGGGTTACGTTTCAACATGAGATTTACAGGGGAATATCCAAACCATATTACTTTCCAAATTGGGCTTTGCCACTATTTCATATTTTAGCCATTCTGATGTTATGTGTAGTGCTATCCATTTCATGGTGATTTCAATTTTTATTTCTATAAAGGCTTATAATTTTGTGCATTATTGCATGTGCTTATTTGGCTTCTGTGCATCCCTTCAGGTGAAATATCTTTTGTTTAAACCTGTTGCTTGTTTTCTAAATAGATTTTTTTTTTATTGTTGAGAGTTCTGTATATAATCTGTATTCCAGTTCTTCGTTGCGTAAGTAATTTGCAGACATTTCCCATTATATATAGCTTGTCTTTGCATATTTTTAATAGCATCTTTCACAAAACAAAAGTTGTGTGATTAAAAAAAAGATTTAACATTGATGAAATCTAATTTATCAACTATTTGTATGGCTTGTGCAGATTGTACAGATTATACCTAGTGTATAAAATGTAACAACTATTGCCTAATCTGAAACCCTAAATATTTTCTATTTTTTTCCTAAAAGTCTTGTGGTTTTATGTTTTACATGTAAGGCCATAACCCATTTTGAGTAAATTTTTATTTAAGGTGTAATGTTTGGGCCAAGATTCATTTGTTTTCTACCTGTGGATGCACAGTTATTTCAGCATCATTTGTCAAAAAGTCTATCTTGTCGCTATTGGATTGCTTTTGTAGCTTTATCAATAACCAGGAAATGTTAAATAAAAACAAAAAACAAGTTCTATGTATCAAACAATACACTCAATGGAGTGAAAAGGTAACCTGTGAAATAGGAGAAAATATTTGCAATTATATATCTTATAAGCTATTAACGTTCAGAATATATAAAGCAATTCTAAAATTCAACAACCACAAAAATAATCTGATTACAAAACAGGTTTAGGGGTGAGATTTTTGCAATTAAAATTAAATTATTGTCAGGTTAAAATAAATTATTATAACTATAAGAATTTTTTTGTAAGGCTCATGGCAACCACAATATAAAAGCTTATAATTGATACACAAAATCTGAAAAGCAAGGAATCAAAACATACTACTTGAGAAAATCCTTTAGCCACGAAGGAAGATAGCAAAAAAGAAGTGACAAAGAATCTACAAAACGACTAGTAATCAATAAAAGATGGCATCATAGTAAATTCTTATCTATCAATAATTGCCTTGAATGTACATGAATTAAAATCTCCAATCCAAAGACTTAAAGTGGTTAAATATTTTAGAAAGCTTTTCTTTGTTTTTTGTTTTCCAAGATGGCAGATTAGAGGATTCTAGCTTGCCTCAGCCACTTGGAAATAGCACCTTATTGCATAAATATAAACTTCATGAGCTTTTATTCAAGAAGAAAAATGGGAATCCACTGGAATAGCGAAGGACGCCTTAGACCTTGAGGAGGAAAATGTGGACAAATAGCTTCCGTGGCAGTGTCTGTCTGATAAAAGTGAGTAAATCCCCAGCACATGAGAGAGCCAGAGAACCTCCCTCTGTGACACACCTTTCCACTGGGATGAATAACACAGGTCAAGGGAGAGCAGGTTGTTTCTCCCAAGCCTGGGAGCTAACTTGGGGACAGGCTTGGAGACGCTGTAAAGTAACTACACTGGGAAAAGCTGCAGAGTTTCCTGGACCTGGAGCTGAAGGCAGAATACCATTTTTAATCTGAGTGCACACAAAGTCAGCCATTCATCGCCTACCTGACAGCATGGCCGCACAAGCATTCTAGTTTTGGACCAGAAAATGGAGGGGTTCCACAGACAGAACTATGGAAAGCGCCTCAGCAATAGGTGCTGGAACTGTGCTCACTCTCCCATCACAGACCTGAGTCAGGAGGAGAGGTCCTGTAGATACAGTTCTTCCTGGGTGATGAGAGGCACCGGGGACTACCTTGGCACCTGAAATAGGTCTGTATGTGTCATCGCTGGGTTCCCCAGTTTGCTCTCCTGAGACATAAGCAGAACTTCTCAAAAGAAGACAAAAAAGTGGCCAAAAAATATTTTAAAAATGCTCACCATCACTAATCATCAGAGACGTGCAAATCAAAACCACAATGAGATGTCATCTCATACAAGTCAGGGTAGCTATTATTATAAAATTAAAACACAGATGCTGACAAGGCTGTGGAGAAAATCAAAGACTTATGCATTGTTGGTGGGAATGTAAATTCATTCAGTCACTGTGGAAAGCAATTTGAAATTTTATCATATAACTTAGACCTACCATTCGACCCAGCAATCCCGTTACTTGGTACGTATCCAAAAGAAAATAAATTGTTCTACCAAAAAGACACATGCACATGCATGTTCATTGCAGCACTGTTCACAATAGCAAAGGCATGGAATCAACCTAAGTATCCATCAAGGGTGAATTGGACAAAGAAAATATCATATATATGCACCATAGAATACTACACAGCCTCTGCAGGCTCTTGTGTTTGCTGCAGCAACATGGATGCAGCCGAAGGCCTTGATCTTAAGTGAATTAACACAACAACAGAAAAGAAAATACTACAAATTCTCACTTATAGATGGGATCTAAACATTCTATACTCATGAACACAAAGATGGCAACAACAGACACTGTGGACTACTTGAGTGAGGAGGTAAGGAGAGACCAAAGATCAAAAAAATAACTACAGGGCATTATGCTGAGTACCTGAGTGATGGAATCAGTTGTAGCCCAAACTTCAGTATCACACAACACACCCAGGTAACAAAACTGTACATATACCACCTGAATCTAAAAGTTGAAATATGTGAAATAAAGTAAACAATAAACACAAAACACAATTATATGCTGCCTTCAAAAAGTCACTTCATCTATAAGGACACATGTAGACTGAAATGAATAAATGGAAAGTATGCTATGCAATGTAAAGCAAAGGAGAGCAATAAGACCTACACTTATTTTAGATAAAATAGACTTTAATTCAAAACTGTAGAAAGATACAAAGAAGGTCATTGTGTAATGACAAAGGAGTCACTTCATCAATAGAGTATAACAATTGTAAATATATATGCACCCCATGCCAAAGCACCGAAAAATATAAAGCAAATATTAATAGATCTTAAGGGAGCAATAGACTGCAGTACGCTCACAATAGGGGAATTTTAGCAATGGAAGGATCATCCAGAGAGAAAATCAATAAGGAAACATCAGACTTCCACTACACTCTAGGACAGGGGTCCCCAAACCCATGAATTGGGCATCACAGCAGGAGGTGAGCAGTGAGCAAGCAAGCATTACATCCTGAGCTCTGCCTTCTGTCAGATCAGACATGACATTAAATTCTCAAAGGAGCATGAACCCTATGTGAATTATGTATGCCAGGGATCTAGGTTATGCACTCCATATGAGAATATAATTAAGCCTGTTGATCTGAGGTGAAATAGTTTTATCCCAAAACCATTCCCCTCATCTTGCCCATCAATCCACGGAAAAATTGTCTTCCATAAAACTGGTGCCTAGTGCCAAAAAGGTTGGGGATTGCTGCTCTAGAGCAAATGGACTTCACAGACATAACATTCCGTTTTTTGTTTGTTTGCTAGAATCTTGGAAGTTATTTTATTTTATTTCATTTATTATTATTATTTTATTTTTCCATAAGTTATTGGGGTACAGATGGTTACATAAGTCCTTTAGTGGTAATTTGTGAGATTTTGGTGCACCCATTATCCAAGCAGTATACACTGCACCATATTTGTAATCTTTTATCCCTCACCCCTCTCTTGCTCCTCCATCCAAGTCCCCAAAGTCCACTGTGTCATTCTTATGCCTTTATATCCTCATAACCTAGCTCCTACATATCAGTGAGAACATACAATGTTTAGTTTTTCTATTCCTGAGTTACTTCACTTAGAATAATAGTCTCCAAATCTCATCCAGGTTATTACAAACACCGTTAGTTCATCTATTTGTATGGCTGAGTAGTATTCTATTGTTTAAATATACCACAGTTTATCCATTCATCGATTGATGGGCATTTGGCTTGGTTCCACGATTTCGCATTTACAAAGTTGAGCTGCTAGAAACGTTCATGTCCAAGTATCTTTTTCGTATAATGACTTCTTTTCCTCTGGGTAGATACTGAGTAGTGGGATTGTTGGATAATATTGTAGTTCTACTTTTAGTTCTTTAAGGAATCTCCACACTGTTTTTCAAATCAAAACTACAATGTGATACCACTTTACTCCTGCAAGAATGTCCATAATTAAAAAATAACAAAACAGTAGATGTTGGAGTAGATATGGTGAAAAGGGAATACATCCTCACTGCTGATGAGAATGTAAACTAGGAGAAAACATTCCCTCTAACAGTTGCAGAATACACGTTCTTCTCAACAGAACATGGAAAAATCTCCAGCATAGATATGTTAGGTTACAAAAAAATTGTCTTGAAAAATTTAAGAAAATTAAAATAATATCAAGTATACTTTCTGATCACAATGGCATAAAACTAGAAATTAATAAAAGGAGGAATGTTGAAAACTTTTCAAACACATAGAAATTAACAGCATTCTCCTGAACCACTAATGGGTCAATGGAGAAATTAAAAGATTAAAAAATTCTTGAGACAAATGAAAATGGAAACACAATATACCAAAGCCTGGGAGATAGAGTAAAAGCAGTTCTAAGAGGGAAAGTAATAGCAATAAATGCCTACATCAAAAAAAAAAAAAAAAAGAAGAAGAAGAAAAGAATTACTTAAATAAACAAGCTAACATGGCACCTCAAAGAACTAGAAAAACAAAAACCTAAGCTCCAAGTTAGTAGAAGGAAGGAAGTAATTAAAATCAGAGCAGAAATAACTTAAATAGAGACTAGAAAAATAATAGAAAAATCAATAAATCTAAAAGGTAAGTTTTTGAAAAGATCAACAAAATCAATAAACTTTTATCTAAGCTAACTAAGAAAAAAGAAAGAAGACTTGAATAAAATCATAAATGAAAGGGAGGGATGATAACTGATATAATAGAAATATAAAAAATCATGAGGATACTATTAATAATTATATGCAACAAATTGAATAACCTAGGAGAAATAGATAAATGTCTTGATGCATAAAACCTACCAAGACTGAATTGTGAATAAGGAGAAAATCTTAACAGATCAGCAGGTGAGGAGATTGAATCAGTAATAAAACGTATGCCATCAAAGAAAGGCCCTTGACCTAAAGGCTTCACTTCTGATTTCCATCACACTTTTAAAGAGGAACTAACACTAATTCTTCTCAAACTCTTCTAAAAAATTGAAAGAAGGGAATACTTTGAAACTCATTTTACAAGGCCAACATCTTTCTCATATCAAACCCAGATAAATACACTACAAAAATAGGAAACTACAGGTCATTATCCCTGATGAACATAGATTCAAAAATCTTCACTAAGATACCAGCAAACCTAATTCAACAGCACATTTAAAACATCATTCATCATAATGAAGTAGGATTTGTCCCAGGAATTCAAGGACAGTTCAACACATGAAAATCAGAATATGTGATACACTACATTAACAAAATGAATAATATAAAACGTGATTGTTTTGGTAAATGCAGAAATATTATTTGACAAAATTCTACATTCATAATAAAAATTCCCAACAAATTAGGTATAGAAAAAATGTACTTTAACACAATAAAGGGTAGATATGACAAACCCACAGCTAGCATCATACTCAGTGGGGAAAAGATGAAAGCTTTTCCTCTAAGATACAGAATAAGGCAAGAATGCCCACTCTCAAAATCTCTATTCAATATAGAAGTGAAGGTCCTAGCTAGAGCAATTAGACTAAAGAAAAAAAATTATAGGCATCCAAGTTGGAAAGGAAGAAGTTAAATTGTTCCTGTTTGCAGATGGCCTAAGTTGATGTATAGAAAACCCTACAAAAAGCAGTGAAACATTTTTTACAACAAATACAAAAATTCAGAAAAGTTGCAGTATATAAAATTGACTTTCAAAAATTAATAGCATTTCTATATACTAATGACAAATAAAGAAATTTTTAAAAACTCATTTACAATAGCTACAAAAATAAAATACTTAACAATGAACTTTACCAAAGAAGTGAAAGAGCCACACATTACAAATTCTGAAACATTGTGAAAAGAAATTGAAGGCACAAATAAGTGAGAGCTATTTCATATTAATGAAATGAAATAATTAATATTGTTAAAATGTCAACACTATCCAAAGTGCTCTAGAGAATCAATGTAATCTCTATCTAAATACTAATGACATTCTTTACCAAAGTAGAAAAAAAATACATACTGAAATAAAATAGATGGAACCAGAAAAGATCCTGAATAGGCAAAATGTCTTAAGCAAAAGGAGCAAAACTGGGGGCATCATACTAACTCAATTTCAAATACACCAACTTAATTTTTGCTATAGTAACAAAAACAGAATAGTGCTGGCACAAAAACAAACACATGCCAGAACAGAATAGACTTCAGAAACAAATCCATACATTTACAGCCAACTGATCTTCAACAGAGGTCCCAAAGCCACAATATGAGAAAAGGATAGTCTCTTGGATAAATGGTGTTGGGAAAACAGGGTAGTAACATGCAGAAGAATGAAATCCAATTACTATCCCACACCATATACAGAAATAAACTCAAGATGAATTAAAGACTTAAATGTAAAAGCCAAATCTATGAAACTTCTAGAAGAAAATAAAGGGAAATATTCCTATGACGTTTTTCTGTGCAAAGACATTTTAAATATGATCCTAAAAGCACAAGCAACAAAAGCAAAAATAGACAAATGGGATTACATCAATCTAAACAGCTCTGCACAGCAAAGGAAATGAACAACAGAGTGAAGGGACAAGCTACAGAATGGTAGAAAATATTTACAAATTATACATTTGATAAGAAATTAATATCCAAAATAGTATCCAACACTACTTTTATTATTTGGAAATAGTAAAATGTCCAAATATTATTATTATTTGGAAATAGTACCCAAAATAAATAAATTGCAAAAAAACAACAACAGATAACTGTATTATGACATAGGCAAAGTCATTTCTCAAGAGAAGATATACAAATGGCCAAATATAAAGTTCAGAATCACAAATCATCAAGGAAATGCAAATTTAGACCCCAGTGAGATATTATATTATACCTCTTAGAATGGCTAGTATAACAAAGACAAAGGATTACATATTTGTGGGGATGTGGAGAAAAAGTTGCCCTTGTACAATATTGGTGGGAATGTAGGTTAGCAGAGCCATTATAAAAAATAATATGAACATTTCTCAAAAATTTTAAAGTAAATATACCAGATGATCCAGGATCCCACTACTGGGTATATATCCAAAGAAAATGAAGTCAGCATTTCAAAGAGATATCTGCACTCCAATAATGATTGCAGCATTATTCACAATAGCCAAAATATGGAATAGATAAAGAAAATTTGATGTATATACTCAGTAGAATAGTATTCAGCCATAAAAAGAAGAAAGTCCTGCCATTTGCAAAAACATGGATAAATCTGGAGGACACCATATTAAGTGAAATAAGCCAGGGACAGAAAGACAAATACTGCATGATCTTACTCATATGTGGAATAGAAAAAGCTGATCTCATAGAAGTGAAGAGAATGGTGATTACCAGGGGCTGAAATGGATGGTATGGAGATGAGGAGATCTGGAAATGCTGGTCACATCAAGCAGAAGGAATACATTCAAGAGATATAGTGTGCAACATGCTGACTATAGTTAGTAATGTATTATATTGTGTGAAAAAAGCTAAGAGAATGGATGTAAAGTGTTTTCACCATAAAACGATGACTATGTGAGGCAGAGCACATGTTAAGTAGCTAGATTTAGTCATTCCTCAATGTACATATACTTCAAAACATTATTTTGTGCACAGTAAATATGTATAATTTTATGTCAATTTAAAAAATAAAGAATAAAAAACCTACAAAAATATATTTTGTTTTAAAAATCAGAATACAAAATATGTAGAGAATAAATGTAATATGAAAAATGTATTCTTGTTTTTAGAAAAGAATACAAAAATGTATATTTTTTTAAAAGTGGGCATAGGACTTAAATCAACATTTCTCCAAAGATAATGTATACAAATGATTAAGCATATGGAAAGATGCTCAATATCATTACTCATTAAGAAAATGTAAATCAAATCCACAATAATACGTTACCTCATACCAATTGGAATAGTTACTATAAACACACACACACACACACACACACACACACACAGAGCAAATTAGAACCCTATGCACTGTTGGTAGCAATTAAAATGGTATATTAGCTATGAAAAACAGTATGGAGGCTTCTCAAAAAACAAAAAATAAAATTACCATATGATCCAGCAATTTCACTTCTGGGTGTCTAAAGGAATTGAAAGTAGGATGTCAGGAGATATTTTTACACTCATGTTTATAACAAAGCTATTTAAATCTCTGTTAAGTAGGTACTGCTAGCTATGGTATCAGATAATCCTCACATTTCAGCAATGTAACACACTAAAATACTATATTCTTGCTCATGCAATAGTCCACATGGTTGCTCCTGGTTGTTGGTAGGGTAGGATTTTGAAGGATCAGGCTGGTGGAGCTCTGCATCTTCCATATGTAATTTTTAAGGTCCCACTGAGCATTGACATCCAGTTGGGATGGGAGAAAAGGGTGTGGAGAAAACAGGCTCATTCTTAATGATCTCAGCGTAAGCACGTTTTATTTCTTTGGTGAGAGCTGTCTACATACTTCCAACAGCAAAGGAGGTATCAAGATGGGGGATGAGGGTTGTTGGGGTCATCGGAGTGAAATGAAATAACACTGTCCAATGTACTGAGGTGAATAAGATGGGTAGAAGGTGAATGATCTGGATCACCATTTTCTCTGAGCATCTTCTTACTCTCAGGCATAGGACCCATAAACTCTCATTCACTCTCTGTCATTGGGAATCAATTTACAGGTGAGTAGAATAGATTCCTGTATTTGAGAGTTTGGAGAAAGTACACAACATGCATCACAACACCATGAAATAATAATTGCTGGGCCTAAGAGTAGCTAGGAAGTTGTGCTAAAGCTTATCGGGTTTTCTACAAAATCATTGAATCTGTCTTCGATTGCAAAAGTACATTCAGAGAAAAAGAAAAGTAAAAATAACAATGTGTTTTTCTTCTGTCACTATAACTAGAAAATTGCTCTTATATTATCAAATTAGATACCGTTCCTCAATCGAATAAGGGATGACCACAAAAGAACACTTTTGAACGTTGAACCTGGATGAGATATTTTAAAAGGCAAGCAGAAGGTGCCTCTGGATAGGACTCTGATAAGTAAAATCATCAAAGCAGGCTCACCACCAGTATCATGTACTCTATAACCCACAGTTATTATATCCAGAGCCCTGACAATGCAGCACTGTGTATAACAACTCAGTTGAAACCACAGCTGCAAGACAAAATAGCTTAAAAGAGCATCCAGATATTTATAAACCCAATAAAGATGTCCAAAGAATAAAGGTCATTACTAAATAGATCTGAAAACATCAGTTCTGGTTTTCGATCTGTTTCATTTCTCGTCATTGCATGAAATCCCTACTCCCAACACACCCTTGAAGGATAAGATTCTTCCCAACCTCTCCTCTTATTATTCATAAGTTTCTGTTGGCTAAATACCTAGGAATGGAATTCCATCTAGGGGTGCAATGTCTGGATCCTAGGATTTGTTGACATTTAATAAATAACACCAAACCATTTTTAAATCGATTGTATAAATTTACTTTTTCATTAACAGTATTTGCAAATTTTGATATTTACACATTATGACTAATACCTGTTTCTGTATGTTTTTAGAACTTAGTCATTGTCTCTAGGTTTTCTAGTTTGTGACAGCATAGTTGTTCATGGTAGTCTCTGATTATTTTTTGCAATTTTGTGATATCAGTTGTAATGTTTTTCCACTGTTTTAAAAATCTAAGTTCTGGAATACATGTGCAGAACATGCAGGTTTGTTACAGAGATATACATGTGCCATGGTGATTTGCTGCACCCATCAACCTGTCATCTAGGTTTTAAGCACTGCATGCATTAGGCATTTGTCCTAGTGCTCTCTCTCCCCTTGTCCCCCACCTTCCATCAGGCCCTGCTGTGTGATGTACCTCTGCCTGTGTCCATGTGTTCCCATTATTCAAGTCGCACTTATGAATGAGAACACACGGTGTTAGTTTTCTGTTTCTTCGTTCGTTTACCAAGATTAATGGTTTCCAGCTTCATCCATGTCCCTGCAAAGGACATGAACTCATTCTTTTTTATGGCTGTGTAGTATTCCATGGTGTATATGTATATGTGCCAGATTTTTTCTCCAGTCTATCAATGATGGGAGTCTTTGCTATTGTGAATAGTGCTGCAATAAACATACGTGTGCATGTGTCTTTATAGAAGAACGATTTATAATTCTTTGGGTATATATCCAGTAATGGGATTACTGGGTCAAATGGTATTACTGGTTCCAGATCCTTGAGATAATTCATGATTTGGCTCTCTACTTGCCTACCGTGGGTGTACAGGAATGCTTGTGATTTTTGCACATTGATTTTGTGTCTTGAGACTTTGCTGAAGTTGATTATCAGCTTAAGGAGTTTTTGGGCTGAATAGATGGTGTTTTCTAAACAGAATCATGTCATCTTCAAATAGAGACAATTAGAATTTCTGTCTTCCTATTTGAATATGCTTTCTTTCTTTCTCTTGCCTAATATCCCTGGCCAGAATTTCCAATACTATGTTGAATAGGAATGATGAGAGAGAGCATCCTTGTCTTGTGCCGGTTTTCACAGGGAATGATTCCAGCTTTTGGCCATTCAGTATGGTATTGGCTATGGCTTTGTCATAAATAGCTCTTATTATTTTAAGATATGTTCCATCAATACCTAACTTATTCATAGTTTTTAACATGAAGGGATGTTGAATTTTATCGAAGACCTTTTCTGCATCTATTAAGATCATCATGTGGTTTTTGTCATTGGTTCTGTTTATGTGATGGATTATGTTTATTGATTTATGCATGTTGAACCAGTCTTGCATTTCAGGGATGAAGCTGACTTGATTGTGGTGGATAAGCTTTTTGATATGCTCTTGGATTCGGTAGGACAGAATTTTATTGAGGATTTTTGCATTGATGTTCATCAGAGATAATGGTCTGAAATTTTTTGTTTGTTTGTTTTGTCTCTGCCAGGTTTTGCTTTCAAGATGATGCTGGCCTCATAAAATGAGTTAGGGAGGAGTCCTTCTTTTTCAATAGTTTGGAATAGTTTCAGAAGAAGTTATGCCAGCTCCTCTTTGTACCTCTGGTAGAATTCAACTGTGAATCCACCTGGTCCTGGGCTTTTTTTGTTGGCAAGCTATTAATTACTGCCTCAATTTCAGAGCTTGTCATTGGTCTATTCAGGGCTTTGACATTGTCCTGCTTTTGTCTTGGGAAGGTGTATGTGTCCAGAAATTTATCCATTTCTTCTAGGTTTTCTAATTTATTTATGTAGAGGTGTTTATAGTATTCTTTGATGGTAGTTTGTATTTCTGTGGGATCAGCAGTGATATCCTCTTTATTATGTTTTATTGTGTCTATTTGATTCTTTTCTCTTTTCTTCTTTATTAGTCTAGCTAATATTCTATCTATTTTGTTATTTTTTTTTCAAAAAAAAATACTAGCTCCTGGATTCATTGATTTTTCTGAAGGGTTTTTCGTGTTTCTGTCTCCTTCAGTTCTGCTCTGATCGTAGTTATTTCTTGTCTTCTGCTAGCTTTTGAATTTGCTTGCTTTTTCTTCTCTAGTTCTTTTAATTGTGATGTTGGGGTGTCAGTTTGAGATCTTTCCACCTTTCTGATGTGGACATTTAGTGCTATAAAGTTCCCTCTTAACACTGCTTTAGCTGTGTCCCAGAAATTCTGGTACATTGTGTCTTTGTTCGCATTGGTTTCAAAGAACTTCTTGATTTCTGCCTTAATTTCATTATTTACCCAGTAGTTATTCGGGAGCAGGTTGTTCAATTTCCATGTAATTGTGAGGTTTTGAATGAATTTCTTAATCCTGAGTTCTAATTTGATTGCACTGTGGTCCGACAGACTGTTATGATTTCTGTCATTTTGCATTTACTGAGGAATGTTTTACTTCCAATTATGTGGTCAATTTTAGAATAAGTGTGATGTAGTGCTGAGAAGGATGTCTGCTCTGTTGTGTTGAGTTAGAGTTCTGTAGATGTCTATTAGGTCCACTTGATCCACAGCTGAGTTCAAGTCCTGAATACTCTTGCTAATTTTCTGTCTCATTGATTTGTCTAATATTGACAGTGGGGTGTTATAAAGTCTCCCACTATTATTTTGTGGGAGTCTAAGTCTCTTTGTAGGTCATTAACAACTTGCTTTATGAATATGAGTGCTCCTGTTTTGGTTGCATATATATTTAGGATAGTTAGCTCTTCTTGCTGCATTGATCCTTTTATCATTATGTAATGCCCTTTGTCTTTTTTGATCTTTGTTGAAGTCTGCTTTATCAGAGACTAGGATTGCAACCTCTACTTTTTTTGCTTTCCATTTGCTTAGTAAATATTCCCCCATCCCTTTATTTAGAGTCTATGTGTGTCTTTGCATGTGAGATGAGTATCCTGAATACAGCACACTGATGTGTGCTGACTCTATCCAATTTGCCAGTTTATGTCTTTTAATTGGGACATTTAGTACATTTACATTTAAGGTTGGTATTGTTAATTATGAATCTGATCCTGCTGTTATCATCTAGCTGGTTATTTTGCACATTAGTTGATGCAGTTTCTTCATAATGTCTTTGCATTTTGGTGTGTTTTTGCAGTGGCTTGTACTGGCTTTTCCTTTCCATATTTAGTGCTTCCTTCAGAAGCTCTTGAAAGGCAGTCCTGGTCATGAGGCAATCCTTCAATATTTGGTTGTCTGGAAAGGAGTTTATTTCTCCCTCATTTATGAAGCTTAGTTTGACTGGATATGAAATTCTGGGTTGAAAATTCTTTCCTTTAAGAATGTTGAATATTGGCCCACACTCTACTCTGGTTTGCAAAGTTTCTGTGGAGAGATCTGCTGTTAGTCTGTTGGGCTTCCCTTTGTAGGTGACCTGACCATTGTCTCTGGCTGCCTTTAACATTTCTTCCTTTATTTCAGCCTTAGAGAATCTGATGATCATGTGTCTTGGGGTCGATCTTCTCATGGAGTGTCTTAATGGTATTCTCTGTATTTGCTGAATTTGTATATTGTCCTATCTTCTTAGGTTGGGGAAGTTCTGGATAATATACCAAAGTGTGGTTTCCCACTTGATTCCATTCTCCCCATCACTTTCAGGTACACCAACAATCATAAGTTTGGTCTTTTCACATAGTGCCATATTTCTTGGAGGCTTCATTCATTCCTTTAAATTATTTGTTCTCTAATATTGTTTTCATGCCTATTTCAGCATGGTGATTTTTAACCTCTGATAGCCTTTCTTCCACTTTATTGATTTGACTATTGATACTTGTGTATGCTTCATGAAGTTCTTGTGCTGCGTTTTTCAGCTCAATCAGGTCATTTATGTTCCTCTCTAAACTGGTTATTCTAGTTAGCAGCTCCTGTAACATTTTATCAAGTTTCTCACCTTTCTTGCATTGAGTTAGAACATGTTTCTTTAGCTCAGAGGAGTTTGTTATTACTCGCCTTCTGAAGTCTACTTCTAACAATTCATCAGTCTCATTCTCCATCCAGTTTTATGCCCTTGCTGGAGAGGTGTTGTGATCATTTGGAGGAAAAGAGGCATTCTGTCTTTTGGAATTTTCAGCGTTTTTGTTCTGGCTTTTCCTCATCTTAGTGGATTTATCCACTTTTGATCTTTGAGGCTGATAGTCCATGAATGGGGTTTTTGTGTGGGGGTCTTTTTGTTGTTGTGCTGCTTTCTGTTTGTTTGTTTTTTCTTCTAATAGGTCCCTCTTCTGCAGGTCTGCTGCAGTTTTTTGGAGGTCCACTCCAGACACTGTGTGCCTGGGTATGACCAGTGGAGGCTGCAAAGCAGCAAAGATTGCTGCCTGTTCCTTTCTTTGGAAGTTTTGTCCTGGGGGCACCAGCCTGATGTCACCCTGAGCTCTCCTGTATGAGATGTCTGTTAACCCCTCTTTGGATGTCTCTCCCAGTCAGGAGGCACAGGGGTCAAGAACCTACTTGAGGAAACAGTCTGTCTGTTCCTTAGCAGAGCTGGTGCACTGTGCTGGGAGAATCTCCTTGTCAGGATCAGCTGCTCTCTTTAAAGCCAGCAGGCAGGAAAGATTAAGTCCGCTGATGCTGCGCCTGCAGCTGCCCCTCCCTCCAGGTGCCCTGTCCCAGGGAGATGAGAGTTTTTTCTGTAAGACCCTGACTGGTGCTGCTGCATTTCCTTCAGATATGTCCTGCTAGTGAAGAGGAATCTAGAGAAGCAGTCTGGCCACAGCTGCTTTGCTGCACTGTGGTGAATGCCCTCCAGACCAAATCTCCCATTCTCCTTCACACCGTCAGGTGAAAACTGCCTACTAAAGCCTCAGTAGTAGTGGATGCCCCTTCCCCTACCAATCAATCATCCCAGTTCAACTGCAGACTGCTATGCTGGCAGTGAAGATTTCAAGCTAGTAGTTCTTAGCAGGCTGGGCTCCATGCGAGTGGGACCCATAGAATGAGATCACTTGGCTCCCTGGCTAAAGCCCCCTTTCCAGGGGAGTGGTTAGTTATCCTGTCTTTGGGATTGTAGGTGCCTCTGAGGTACCAAAAATCTAGCTCAGTGCTTGCCCAAACAGCCACCCAATTTCGTCATTGAACTCCAGGGCCCTGGTGTTGTAGGCTCATGATGGAATCTTCTGATCTGCAGATTGCAAAAATCCCTAGGAAAAGCATAGTACTCAGGGCAGGTAGCACAGTCTGTTACCACTTCCCTTGGATGGGGGAGGGAGGTCCTATGGCTCCTTGCACTTCCCAGGTGAAGCGATGCCCCACCTGCTTCTGCTTGCTCTGCATGGGTTTCACACACAGCCTAACCAGTCCCAGTGAGATGGAATAGGTACCTCAGCTGGAAATGAAGAAATTACTCACCTTCTCTTTGGTATGGTTAAGAGCTGCAGATCACGGCTGTTTCTATTCAGCCATCATGGTCCCTCCCCAGTGACTCACACTTTCACATGGCTGGGAGGCCTGAGGAAACTTACAATCATGGCAGGAGGTGAAGGGGAAGCACTCACATATTACAGACTGGCAGAATAGAGTGAGAGTGAGGAAGTGCTACACTTTACAACCATCAGATCTCATGAGAAGTCTTGCACTATCATGTGAACAGCATGGGAGAGACTGCCCCCATGATCCAATCACCTCCCACAGAGTCCCTTCCTCAACATGTGGGGATTAAAATTTAAGATGAGATTTGGGTGGGGACACAGAGCCAACCATACCAGTTATGTATATATTTTTATCTTAAGACACACTGTTAAACTGTATTCCAGGAAGCTTGCATAAATGCTTACTTTTACAAGGTCTGCTTGAAAATGAGAATTATCCAATATTCTTCCCTGTTATCCACTGAATATTATCAATGTTTTAATCTTCCACTAAAACAGGCAAAAGTAGATAGCTTATTAAGTTGCTTTTCTATGATTATTACTTATGTACATATTCTTTGATCACCTCAAAAAATAGGCTGCTTGATTTTTTTCTGACTGAATTTTGATATGGATTATTTAATTTTCTGATTAGTATATAGTTTTTCATAGATAAATATTAACTTTATATATGAAAAATTATAAATATTTTTTCTATTCTGTACCTTAGTCTTGTTTCTTAATTGTTTCTATTGTGGGTGTGTGTCTGTGTGTAAGCTTCTGAATGTTGCACAATGCATCTGTCATTTTTCCCCTTCATTCCTTCTGAACATTTTATTCTATTTTGAAAAATACTTCCCAATCCAAAGTCAAAAAATATTATTCTCTAATTTACTCTAGAACTCTAGAAAATTTGCTTCTTAACATTTAAATCTTTATTTCATGTGGGATTGACTTTTTGGTGTAAAAATATAGTCTCTGTCAAATGAGAAGTTGATTATTCCAGAATGAATTTTTCAATATGTTATAATTTACCCGTTAATTTAGAAATGCCTCACTTATTATACGCACTTGAATCTTTTTGTACATAGATTGTTTTTCCTGTGCTAAGAATCTGGAATACAAAGATCTCCAACTCATATTTGGAAAAAAATTTATTGGTTATTTTAACTAATGGATTAATGCAGATTTAATTTAGAATCAGTTTCTCCAGTTTAACACATTATTTATTTAGGTAATGACATTTTGTGAAAAATTGGTCATTCATGGAAGAAGAGCTGATGTCTGTGTGACATTGTGGTCCCCTTGGGGCATTTTTATGATCTCTCTGAAATATGAGTTTTAGTGTATGTATCTGTGCTTGTTTTGTTGCCAAATATTTGTTTCTAAAAATTTTATATTTTCATTTTTATTGTGATTTGGAAATGGTTGTACATACTGTAGATATATAAATCTATGTCTTTATATCTATTTCGAAATGGATATACATACTGTATATAAAGAAAAGTTATTGCTTTACCTGTTTTTCTTGTATTCAATCACTTTATTAAAAGTGATATTATTATTATGTTTCCATTTATTTCCCTTACGTTTCTTACTTAAATACTCCTTTTAAACATTCACAGCTTTAAATACTTTTTTAAAGTTTTATTAAATTTGACAGAATTATTAAACAGTATCATCCAATCCTCCTGCCATTCCATTCTAATCCTCTTCCTCTGGACCATGCTGCCTTCTGCAAGGGAGTGGAATGCTGGCCTCATATTTTTCTTATTACCATAATCCATGGGGATTTGTTGTATGTAGAAATTATTTTATAGATATAATAAATTTTATTATTTGAGCAATGATTTTCTGTTTATCTAGAAAAAAGAGAGTAACTTTTGTTTACTTTAAATTCAATCAAACTGAGAAAGAGACAAATAGAGAGAAGAAAGAAATATTGATTTACTCAAACCCAGCGTTAGAAACATCTTACTCACCCCAGGCCTACAGAATCAAATTCTCAAGGCTGGAGGCCCAGCATCTGCAGTTTTAACCAGGTTTCCAGGTAATTCTGGTACACAGTGAAGCTGAAAACTCCTTCTCTAAACCCACGATAACAACCACAATTTTAAATAGTTATATAATGATGTCAGTTTTCAGTAAATATAAGAAGCAAGTGTGTTACCCATGATACTTTAATTGCATATGACACTTGTGAAATTGTAAGATTCACTTACAAAAATGGACTCTAACTAAACTTCAGGAGAAGTGTGGAAAGAAGAACAAGATCAGGAAAGCTGAAAGAGGGAGCAAAGGCAAAGCAGGAGAGAGGAGAGGAAGGGTGGTGAAAAGAACGGTTAGAAAGAGAGAGGACGTATGTGTAACACAGCTAACCTGCACAGATGGCGTACTACCTTCTCTCAGATTTCCTTGTGCGGGCCACCACAATAAGGGATGGACCACAGGCTTACTTTCATCTTCTGCTTTCAAGCTCACAAAGCCTCTCTAAGTTTCTCCACATTTTAAATTTTTAAATTATAATCCAACTATTATCAGCCTGATATAAACAGGAATGAGTATATATTCTCAGGCATTAATTTGTAGTGTTTGCAGAAGTACATAATAAACAATAGGTCCCCCGTATCCACAATTTTACTTTCTGAAGTTTCTGTTACCTGTGGTATGATATGATAATTTGAGAGAGAGACCATGTTCACATAACTTTTATTACAGGATATTGTTGTAATTGTTCGTTTTATTTTGGTTATTGTTGATAATCTCTCACTGTGCTGAATTTATAGATTAAACTTTATCATGGGTATGTTTATATAGGAAAAAATGTAGTATATATAGGGTTCAGTACCATTCGTGGTATCAGGCTTTTACTGGAGAACTCCTGCACATTAATAGGGTGCCATTATCTCCTTGAGCACAGAAAGCAGGCTCCTTAGAGTGCTGAGATAAATTGGCAAGCATTTGCTTCTGTAGCTGACTTTGCACAGGTTCGGAACTATGCCCTGAGACCCTGATAAAGAATTCTTAATGTCTATTGAAAGGTCCTGACGAGCTGGTTAGAGCGACTCAGAGCAAATCAAATTGGAAAAATAGCAAAACTAAAACCAAACCAAACCCTCTATAGCCAGAATCATCATCAGGTTGACTAATAAAAAGAAAACTAAAGGCCGGGCCCGGTGGCTCACGCTTGTAATCCCAGCACTTTGGGAGGCCGAGGCGGGTGGATCACGAGGTCAAGAGATCGAGACCATACTGGTCAACACGGTGAAACCCCGTCTCTACTAAAAATACAAAAAAATTAGCTGGGCATGGTGGTGCGTGCCTGTAGTCCCATCTACTCAGGAGGCTGAGGCAGGAGAATTGCCTGAACCCAGGAGGCGGAGGTTGCGGTGAGCCGAGATCGCGCCATTGCACTCCAGCCTGGGTAACAAGACCGAAACTCCGTCTCAAAAAAAAAAAGAAAAAAAAGAAAACTAAATTTCGTACTGATGAACACTGCAAAGAGAGATTTGAGGGAAGCCAGACTGTTCTCTTAAAACAGCAATAACATATGACATGGTTGCAAAACATTTTTAAAAAATTAAATCTACTGAGTTTTTTCAGTAATAGCAATAGAATAAGAATTATATAGCCTCTAATGGTGATTTAGCAGTTTTATGAAAAGCTACAGATAAAATAATTCTAAAATAGAAGTGAGAAGAGGATTATTAAATTCAATCTTCTTCCCAGCTGGGATCCAGGATAAGGAGGAACTGGATTAGCAAGCAAATAACAACCTCATCATTAGAGCTTGTTTCATAGTCTCCACAAGCCTGTAAATAAATCCTGGAAGAGAAGAAAAAGTTCTGAAGAGAGAAGCATTATACTTCATTATTTAACGAAGAGAAGATTCTCTTTCTTGATGTCTTTGAGAACAAAAAGACATAATTTAATGTTCTCCATTCCCTAAATCAGAGTTTTTAGTGTGATTTTAGTAAGATTCACTTACAAAAATGGACCAACATCAGTATTACCTGGTAATTTCAAAATGTAACTGTCAGCTCTTCTCCGGACCTATTGAATCAGAAACTCAGGGAAATTTCAGCAATCTGTGCTAATAAGCCCCCCAGGTATTTCTGATGCTCGGGGAAGTTCGAGACCTACTTCTTGAAGCATGTTTATTTTCCATTTTAAAGCCTTTATAAAGAATGTGTATGATGAAAATTATCATAGAAGTGGAATTGATGCATTTATAATTCATGCTTACATAGGGTTTCTGTTTCTTGGTTTATTTGGAACTATAAAGCTAAGGGGTAGACTGACACCTTCCTAATACAAGAATGTTGGTATTTTCACAACGAGGTCCTGAGAGACTTTTTAAGACGTTAAAAATTAATGAGTATGAGAAGTTAGAGCGAGTTGCAGCATTAACCATTGTCTTGTTTTTCAGGATGAAGAGGATCTCCCAGGACTTTTCTCAGGTGATCAGCCTCCACATTAAGAAGTGTCACAAGGAGGAGATAATTTTAATCCAACACATAGAAAGTGTCATGAACTCAAAGAGGACTGTAGCCTACTGGTTGACGTTGTGATTGGAAAGTAGCTCATGGGCTAATCTTTGCCATAGTGACATTGTATACATTCATTTGTGTCTTTCTTACTTATAACTTCTAATTTTTCTCCTTAATTACCTGACTGTTAAAAGTTTGGTATTTCTGGGAGTTTCCTTCTCTTTCTTTCACCTCCCCAATGATATCCAATAAGTATTCCAGTTTATATAAAAATATAAGAATAATTTTTGCACTTGGTGAGTGCAATTTAACTTAATATCCTTTTGAAATTGAGATAGATTTTATATACCATCAAATTATCCTCTTAAAGTATATGATTCAGTGGATTTTACTACATTTACAAAGCTGCACAGCCATCACCACTGTCTAATTCTAGACCTAGGAAATGCAGTAGTCCTCCCTGCTTCGTGCCTATGAAATGTGTGGCTTGTCATTAGTGTCCTCATGAGGGAGCCTCAGAGAATGGAGAAAGTTCAAGTTCATCATGATAGCACCTCGGCTGTGAACTCATAGGAACAGGTGAGTAAATCTGAAAAGCACAATAGCATTGGCTAGATGATCACTTGAGTTATATCGTCTTCTTAATTCCTGCAGTAGCCGAGTATAGAAATTTCAGTTTAGTTACATAAACTGTAGCATGATTTTTTACTCCTCTTTTGATAGCAATCATCAAAGATTTAGAGAAATGGAATAAATAATAATCTATGGTTCACAGAAACCAGGATAAAAATTATAAGGCTCTTAGTTCTCTCTTTTTTCCAGATGTTAGCTATCATATCCCCTAAGGAAATATTAAAAGGCTATGACCTAGGCTGATTACATTTATAAAAGCAATGAAAATAATCCCAATGCGTGCATACATACCAGCTTTGGTGGGTGGGGTAACATAGCAGGGGATAAAACAGCCCTAGAATGCAAATACTAAAATAACCATGGTCTATCAAGCAAAAGGGCCACCAAGAATCAAGGGTGCCTTGGAAAGGGAAGTGTCCTGGGGCACAAGAGTTAGGTCTGCAGGATAAGGAAGGAAGCCCAGCTATCTCTTCCCTCTTCCTACTGGATGATTACCCCACATCCCTCTAGAAAGTAGTGCTGTGGGTCCAGGCTTCCATCTGTTTGCATTCAGATCTGTGATCTTGCCAAGTCTTATCTGACCAAATTATTGGCAGCTTTGCATCCTACACAACTGACTGGGGACCTCTTCTCTGAATCCAGATGAAGTGTGCCACTTGGAATAATCCTGCAAAGATAGTAAAACTTCTGAGCATTTATTTCCCCAATCCTCCTGGAGGCTATTCAGCCAGATACTGTGCAACACATCCACCTGGGAGGCCACAGCAGAGGAGAGATCCACGTCAATAAAACACAGAGAAAGAGGATTTTGATGTCAATATAAGGGAACTTGGAGAGCTGTAAACCAGGGCAGACTTCACTGTTTAGCTTCTGAGGCATAAGTAAGAGCCATTACTTCAAGTTGCTTGTTCAGTACACTGAGCTACAGGGTCACCCCAAACTTCAAGAAGAGCCAGGACACTCAGCACTAGACTCCTACTCTAAAACTAGGAACTCCAGCCACTGCTGTGTGAGAGCTGCCTGAGAACCGTGTGTCATGTCCTGGGCTTCTCTTGTGCAGGGATTGCAAGACCAGGACCCTCAAATTTGCCCAACTCAGAGACCCTGAGGCTGCCCCAGGGATTGGGGTCTTTCTTCCTCAAAAGAGAAGAGAGTTTCAAATGAGATTGGACCATGACAACAGCGACTATCACTATCTAGATGACAGAAGGTTTAAGGAAAATATTCATTTACTGGTTTTCAAACTTGATGAAAGAGAAAGCATGAATTATAGACTCAGTATTTAAAAATCAAATACATTATTCAGAATCAAATATAAAAGCCAGATGCCACAAATTACTCTCAAATTCACATTTTGAGATATGATTGATTCAATTTCTGTTTGAAGATGCATTTTCCTATGTGATTTTTGGTTTAGAAGAGTCTTTTTCAGATAATCTTTTTCTAAGAACTAACCGAAAGGAATTTGTTATCCAAGACTCATCTTTACTGTTTCTTCATTTAGGCACTCACTTATTTATTCACAGGTTGCATGCTGTCTGACCTGTCCTGGTTGGTGGGAGGGATGGAGCCTGGCTTCCTGTGTAGAGTGCCCAAGGACCGGCTAGTCAGGAGCTTCAGCACCTCTTCCAGGAAATGCAAGCAGAGCCTAACTTTCCTGTGGAGGCTGCTGGGCCTAAATGCTTTCCCCCTACTTTTTTCTGTGAATTGACTTCTGTATCCCATATGATTGACATATTTATTATTGACCCTATCTGACAAAAGTCAAGCAATTATGGATCTACATTTTTCTCTCTCAATCTCAGGAAGCAATATATTCAGTGTGAAAGCTCAATTTTCATTTGGAAGGAAAAAAAATTGGCTAAAGAAAATTTTTTTCCATAAGTCTAAATTCTCAAAAAATGTTTTAACCTACAAGGAATATGTTGTGTTATGATATATATATGTTTTTGTCCTCAGTCCCTAGCTCATAACTCCCCTAGCTCTTTTTAAAATCTTTTGTCGTAATATTGGGTGTGTTAGTTCACAGAAGCAGACCTCGGGGAACTGAATCTCTCTACTGCCCTCTTTCTCCTACCCCAAGTCAGGACTCTAATCTTCTCTCACCTTTCTAATTAGGGATCTTAGGAAATTCCCCTGAGAGGGGTCCACCCTGTACCCTATACTGGGGGAAGGAATGCTGATGTCACAAATCTTCCATGAAAACCCAAAAGGACTGAGTTCAGAGGGCTTTTGGAAAGCTGGACATGTGGAGGCTGACAGGAAGGTGAAGAACTCATCCACGTGCTGTGAGGGTGGCCTACGCCAACTCCATGGGTACAGAAGGTCCTACATTTAGGACTCATCCAGACCTCACACCTATGTATCTCTTCATCGGACTGATTACTTATATCCTTTCAAAGATCCTTCTTAGTAAACTGGTAAACGTTAAGTTTTTCTCTGAGTTGTGTGAGACACTCTAGCATATTAAACCCAAAGAGGGGGTCTTGGGGACCCCAACTTGAAGCCACTTAAAGTTACGGAGACCCAAACTAACAACTGAGAGGAAGAAAAGCCCTGAGCCCTCAACGTATGGGATGGGACACTCTCTCTAGGTGGACAGTGTTGACGCTGAATTGAAGGACACCCAGCCGGTGCTCACTGTTGGCAGTGGGGGAGCGTCTCCACACGTTTGGCCATAGAGGCCTCCTGGGGTGATTGTTGTGTTCTGAGAGTGGAAGAGAAACACAGTTTGAGAGTTGTTTTTCTGACACGAAATAAAAATATAATTTAAATACATTTGGAAAATAGATATGTCTTCATTAACACCATTCTCAATTCATCAAATTTCAGATGAAAGGAAGGTCTATTTTGTGAATTTAAGGATTTGAGCCCAGGCAATAATAGATTCAAATACAAAAGTGTAGAGGTGTCATTATTATACATTTTCCTCCTAAGTGAGTATGATGAGCTTTATTGGTTGAAAGATCGCTACTGAGAGTCAATGGCACTGAGTTATATTTTAACCTTTAGCTTATGACAGAATAAACCATTAGGGTAATCTTATTCACATTGTGTCTGTGTTGGCAGAGTCTACCACAGAGTTCCAGCACCTCCCTTTGTCACTCCAAACATCACATTTAGCCTTCACTTCTGCTATCACTTCATCTGAGATATTACTCTTTTGTCTGTGCTAACACCGACGGGTTTTCAAACTGTCTTTTTAAACACTAGACTTTGTCTTTGTAAGGCCTGTTTCCATTGCTAGAGCAACTGGAATTGCACTTTGAAGTTTGCATATAATCCTTTATTAGTCTTAATATGTGAGGATCCCAACTATGTGCTAAGGCATGATGAACTCCCTCCATTCAGATAACGCCCCCAATCCTATGAAGCAGGGAGTGAACACGGATGTGGTTGGTCAGATGGACCCATTCCTTCATGATGTGTTCAAAACGATTTCTTATACCTCCAATGAATTTATGGGAATCCTGCTGATTGATGTAATAAAGCTTGTCAATGATATAAAAAAGAAATTTTGGAAAAACAGGCTGAATGGCAAATATAGACACAATACCACCACTAATTATGATGTTAAATTATATAGGGGTTGTCATACATGTCGAGGGACCACTGGTCTTCATCTACTATTAAAAGTCACCCTAATGAATAGTCTTTTTGGCATGCAAAGTGGTTCAGGATGTTTTTATTGGCTATTTGTCTTAGAATTGAGCAGATTTTCCACAAGCCTGGTCTAAGAGTTAGGGTGTGTAGTATGAACAGTGTAGGAAAATGTATTGGATACTATTTTGTACAGTTTGACTCCATGGTGAATTTGTTATGTCAGAGGCTCTCACTCTGTTTTATTTTCTTTTTTTCTCTGAGTTTTAAAATCCACAAAATATGAGAAAAGAACAAAATCTTTTTGTAGTCTATAACTGCTAACAAATTAATCTCTGAAATCCCTTTGGAAACCAACATAGATGTGACTTACACCAGTGTATATGGACTCAGGGTCTATTGAACTCAGGAATGTACCTCTGTGGAAACTGAATAGATATTACACCTCTGTGAAACCTGCCGTGGCATCCTGGTGTTTTAACATTAATCACAAAAGAAGTTATTTTGATTTTCTGCTGAGCTTTGATTAATTTTACTGACAAAAGAGGCATTACAAAAGAAAGGAGCTCTTCGAAAAACTGAAAATTTAATAGGAAATTTTATTAAATACATCATTTTGATTTGCAATCCTGTTATAAGATTTGAAAAGTTCATATTCTACATTTGAATTGTCCATATGTTTCCTTAATAGGCTGCAATAAAAATAGAATATAAAAATATGCAGCTTCTCATCACTTTTATCTTTAATTTAATTAAACTTCTCTGGCTTGGTAAATCATACAAACCCATTAATATTGATCCTAGCATGTGTAGTTTTTTCCTAGCTATTTGTTGAATTCTATTACTTTTGAAATATGCTTTCTTGTTAATTATCAAAAACTACTTACATGTCTCTTTTCATTCTATTGTACTCATATTGTTTTAGGCCAAGAAAAGATATTACACTTGTTGATGTAAGAGGAAGTTTTGTTTAGGCTAAACAGGGGAGTGTAATTTGAATTGAAGATAAAATATGTAGTCATCCTAGATACGGAGTTCTGACTTCTTCTAATTAATAGTTGGGACTGAGATGGCTTTGAGGTAGGGACTGTAATTTCGCAGTACTTTGGTAGACCTTCACCTGCAGTGGGGTGAGGTGAAGGAAACTCAGTCCTCTTGCAGTTCAGGAAGCCTGACTCCTATTCCTGGACATAACCCCACCTAGAACAGAAGCAATGTTGTTTGTTTATTTTGGATTCAGTTTTCTCAATGTAGTTTCTGAATAAATAATAAATCAGTTCTAATTTTCAAAATTTTTCTATTTGGTTTAAAAAATATTTGTGAATGTGTATGTATGCATGTGTGTATGTATACATACACATATATATGTATACATACAAATCTTTGGGTTTAGGGAAATTATTTTCTTATATACTTATCTATAAATTGGTCTTACTTTATATTTAGAAACTGCATAAGTTGAGGCAAGTTGCTTGTCACAGACTATTCTTGTTTTCTTTAATATGAACTGGAAATTTAAAAACTTATTAAAATATTAAGGCAACTAATGTTCCCAAAGTAAATTTTCCCTACTCAGATTTTAGTCAAACAACAACATGCCCATAAAGAGTTAAATTTGTGCATTAAGAAAGAGAAAAGAAATTGTGCTGAGGAATCCTAGTTGGCCCAGGAGGTTAGGAAAGGGACCTTAATTCTACCTCTGCAAGTCATCAATTTAGTTCAGTCCAGGTTGGCAGTTTCTCAGAACATCTGTCATCTGATTGCTCTTTAGTGATCAGTAAACAAGAAAATCCAGATGTTTTCTGTGTTCTCTTGCTAGCAAATGCATCCTCCTGGGAGTTTTTTTTTCTTTAATGTAATCTCATCCAGAGGAGAAGATTGTTTTGTGATCACCCTGCGTAAGCCATATCTGCCTCCCTCCCTAAACTGAGGTTTGGATGTCAAGACTGATAGTGCTACACATGCAATAAGAGAGAATGCAATGATTTATGACAATAATGATGCTTTCCGGGGAAAGCATCATTTTGCAAAGGAAATGGCTTCGTCATGGTCACTCATACCGACATCCACAATACATACAAAGGTGTGAATATGATGAATCATGGTGACTTGGCTTGTAGACATACTGATTTTTATAAGAACATTTATATACAATTTTTAAAATTTAAATCTGTAAAATCCAATTATTCTTATCACTGCAGTGCAGGTGTATGTGACTGGGTCATGTTCTAGAAAAGGGTCTGGGAAAGGATAGTCATGTTAGATGACCATGACAATTAACGAAGTATAGGAGAGGATACTTAATACTGATATTATTTTGCTATTTATATTTTGGCTACACATACTATACTTCTATTTATCGGAGTAACAGGGAGCTTGTTGGAGGCATTGATGAACACTATGGGCATTTTTCCATAAGAAGTTCATGAGAGTTTAGGTGAAGTCTCTGATTAAAGAAAAGAAGTACCTGGGAAGTTCTGCCTGTAAGTTAGAATGGCAGCAGTAAGTGGAAAATAAACATCCATGTGGGTCACGACTGTACCCTGTAGCCATGAGCGTGGAGGCTAAAGGTCCAGCTCAGGGCATTATAGCTAAAGAGGTATGCTCTAAATTTGCCTGAGGACTCCAACTGTCTCATAGACAGGACTGAAAGTACATCATAGAGTTGATAGATCTTCGAGGGGAAGGTGTGCATGCAAAATGCCAAGTTCGAGTAGGAAAGAGGTGTCCTGTGTTCTAGAAACAGCCCTAGACCCTCTCCAGTCATGGCGTCCAGATGGGCAGGCACAGGCTGCTCAGTGGTATCCAGAGAAGACGGCTTCAAAATTGCTGTCATTTATCTATGCTCTGATCAAGGGCATGGGTTATAAAATTGTTGTAAACCAGTCCAGTTGGGAAAGGTATGCCTTTCTCCCCAGTCCCAATGTTCCCCTGCCTGCCCTGTGCCCATAACTCCTGTGGAGGTGGTTTGCTCCTTTTCTTCCTGTTCTTAAGCCTTTATGGCACGCCACTAGGCATATCTATGTGTGTGCACATGTGTGAGTGTACACATGCAGGCCGCATTAGTCTCATAATTTAGTTTTAATTATTAAAATTTGTGCATACAATCTTTACATGTAAGTTTACTTTTACTTGTGTTAATTTAAAATATATTCTAATATTTAATGTTTATTTTAAAATTTGTCTTGTTTTATGTATGTTTATTAAAATTCATTTTAAATATTAAAATTTGCTTTTAATATTTAAAATCATTATATTGCCCAGCCTTTAAAGTGTTCAGTAATTTTGAACAGGTTTGTTACAAATCTGGAAGCTCCTCACCACAACATATACCTCATTCCTTCTCCCTAAAAGAAAATATGTTCAACTTTTTTTGTTATTTTGGGGTTTATTTCTACATCATTAATAATTATGTTTATATTGTTGCTTCTTAATTTTTCAGTTTTAGCTGTAATCTATTGACTCCTTACAATTAAAGGTGGGAATTTAGCTTTCTCATATGAATCTTTTCTAACTGACGTCTTCTTTTTTCCAATTCTCCTTTCTTTAATCTTCCAAATATACTTGCATCATAATTTTGTTTAGATCAACATTTAATATTTACACTGTTATTACTATGTACATGTTCTTCATACATGTTTTCCTAGTTTATTATCATGAGTTTATCTTTCTTACATATGAGCTGGTACTCCTCTGTCACTGTTTCAGCACCAGCCTCTCCTTCCACTGTGTAACTCCTGTCTCAGGATGCTCCAAGGCACCCTCCCTCTTGCTGCCCGGTGTGAATTCCTCCCAGGCTTCTGGCTGCTCTGAGCTGCCTAGAGGGATTTCTCTCTAAGTCTGCTGGCTGCTTCCCATTTTCAGACCCCTCCTTCACTATCGTCTTGAGAATCCTTTTAACTCTTTTTAATGTTGGATACCACATTTTCTAAATTTCCTTATGTTTTATTTCTTTTTATCTTGGACTATACCTTGGATTTTCTTGGTCATGTTTTCTAGTAACTTCCTAAGATAGGGTGCACAGGTTGTAAAATGATTGAGAACATATATGTTTGAAATGTCTTTTTTCTAGCCTTGCACTTTATTTGTGGTTTGACTTGCTTTAAAATTCTAAGGTGGAAATCATTTATTTATTTATTTATTTATTTTTGCAGAATCTGGAAAGCATTTTATTATTTATTTATTTATTTATTTTTATTTTACTTTAAGTTCTGGGGTAGATGTGCAGATCTTGCAGGATTCTTTCATAGGTACACACATGCCATGGTGGTTTGCTGTCTCCATCCCCCTGTCACCTACACCAGGCATTTGTCTCAGTGGGTCTTGAACTCCTGGGGTCAAGTAATCTTTCCACCTTGGCCTCCCACAGTGCTGAGATTACTGCATGAGCTGCACTCAGCCTCAATCACTTACGTAAAAACTGTTTTCCTCTTTGGAAGCCTGCTGCATTTTCTGCTTGGCATATGCAGTGTTCTGAACATTTATGATGTCATCTTTTGGTATGGCTCTATGTTTCCTCCATTATGTTTGGCAATCAGTGATGCCTTTAAATCTGGAATCCCATGATTTCCAAGTCTGACCTTAAGTTTTATTTTAAGTGTTTTACTGACAATTTTCTCCTCTTGTTTTCTTTGTTCCTTCTGTCATCTTTAATTGAGAATCTGTAATCTTTGTATTATAATAAAATGTTTAGACCTTTTTTTGTTAATACCTTTAGAACTGGTTAATTGACTTTAATTACAGTGTGATATTATACTATAGTTACAATTGAATAATACATTAATAGACATTTAGATTATTTGCCTTTTGAAATTTTGTAAGTAATACTTTAATGAAGGTATTTGTGAATGTATTTTTGTGCATGTGTACAGAATTTATGTAATATAGAGAAAGGCTAGAGGACAATATACATTTAAACTTTACCAGACATTGTTATATCGTAAGGGGTAGCACAATTGACATTCCTACTTATGATCATTGAAAAACATTTCTCTGCATCCTCTTCAATGCTTGATACAATCATACCTTTAAAATTTTACCAACATGATGGGTAAGGGATTGTTACTCAATTGAATTTGCAACTATAAAAATTGGAGATACTTGCATATATATTAATTCAACATGAATGTTTCCTCTTCTATGAATAGCCTATTCATATCATTTGTCCATAAATTCTAAACTAAATTTAATTTGTCTATATGACAAAAAGCATACCTCAAAATATAAAAACATTGCAAAATCCGAATTATATAGAAAATACTTGAGTTTTGCTTAATAGAATTCCATAACTAATAGGAAAATATCTAAATTTGAAGGATACATCTAAATAAAATTTATTCATAATTTTTATATTACTTTATTATTTTAAATAAGGAGACTATTCCTTTTTAAAAATTAAAATAGCAAATGAGCTATGAACTCTGATTTGCTTTTTATATATTAATCTTGTTGGCTGTTTTCATCATTTACAAAATATTGCTAATGTGCCTTATTTGTAAGTTGATTCATTTTTTAAGTTACAAAAATATATATTAAATGTTTCTCTATGTCCAAAATAGAAGAAAAATTAACCACAATCCTAAAAATAGATATAATCAGTATCAACATTTTATGCATATTTCACTCCTCTTTTCATGCTTATATAAAAGTTATATATAATAAATATGAATATTATGTACAAGTCACATTATTTTTAACTCAATATCACATGATGAACATTTCCTTCTACATTATCAAATATTATTTTACAACAGTATTTTAAATGGTTGCACAGCATTCTGTTACATGGATATGCAACAATTTATTAAAGCAGTTTTTCACTTTTCTTTTCTTTTTTTTTATTCTTATACTTTAATTTCTGGGGTACATGTGCAGGTCTTGCAGGATTGTTACATAGGTATACCCATGCCATGGTAGTTGGCTGCCTCCATCCTCCCACCACCTACATCAGGCATTTCTCCCAAGGTTATCCCTCCTCAATCTCCCTTCCCCTAGCCCCCACCCCCCACAACAGACTCCATTGTGTTATGTTCCCCTCCCTGTGTCCATGTGTTCTCTTTGTTCAACACCTACCTGTTTACAACAGCAAAGACCTAGAATCAACCCAAATGCCCATCAATGACTGGATAAAGAAAATGTGGCACATATACACCATGGAATTCTATGTAGCCATAAAAAGGATGAGTTCATGTCCTTTGCAAGGACATTGATGAACCTGGAAACGATCATTCTCAGCCAACTGACACAAGAACAGAAAACCAAACACCGCATGTTCTCACTCATAGGTTTTCACTTTTCTGTTGAAAAATTTAACATGGTAATATTAAAAGTTCCTGGTAAATGCCTAGTATAAAGTATATTTTTATTCCTACTTTTTCCCATAACATTAATCGAATATCATTTTTATTTACAATTCTAAAATTATCACAATAATTCAATGCTTCATTTGTTAAAGATGGCATATAGTTGTGCACATGTGCACACACACAGGCACTTTCCATATCTTTTGGCAGAGAGATTGATATCTTGGTAAATGGAATCAAGTTTGGTGCCATAGGAAATTAGAGACCTTGCATGCTTTGGTAGGCCAATTCTGTGATCCATTAGGAAAGTGTTAACCTAGTTTAGTTCCCTCGCACAATTATTTTTAAATAAATTAATATCGATTCTGATGTCCAGTTGCATGGGGTGGTATCTTAATAAGTAATTCTTTGAACTTATCGGCACATCACAGAAATTTCAGATTAACACTCCTGTTTTACATGATTAAATTGTCACCATTAGCATCAAGGAAATGAAACACTTGCTTCCCAAGGAGCTGTTGAGATGATCATTGAAAAACCTGAGTACCATATTTCACTGAATCACAAATACATAGTTTCATCACATTTTAACATGAAAAATGTGAGTGATCTTACAGTCAACTGTGTCTTAAAATACAGCTGGTGACATTGCTATTTTCTTAGTGGCATTTACATTAATAGCAAAGCTTGTACTTGGTGGCTTCTTCCATTCTTGAACCCACACTCTGCCAATGATGTGATAGATACCTTTGGCATGGCTCCTGTAATCCCCACATTCTCGTAGTTAAACACTGTGGTCCACTCCCATTGAGTGTGGGCTGGAGCTAGTACACAGAGCACTGCAAAGGGATAGGGTGTCATTTTGAAATTAGCTTATAAAAGACTGTGAGTTGTTTCTAGCTAGCAACCTCTCTGTGACCCTCCTTTCGTGCTTGTCCCTGTTGGCAGGGCAACCTGATAAGGAAGTAAGGATGGCTTCTGAACTGGAGGCATCATGGATCTGAAGCGAGTAACCATTTCAGAGGACAGTCACATCTCTCAAATTAGAAACATCTAAAATGTCCATTAACTGTTCAATGGATATATACATTCTGATGTTTTATACAGTGGCATACCCTATATCAATGAAGATGAGTGAATTACTGCTGCATACAACAATATGTATGCATCTAACCAATATGACCCTGAGTGAAAAAAGACATCCATGGAAAAGCACAACTCATCATTCAGAAGGGGAGAGGCCAAAAAAATACATGTTGTTAGAAGGATTCTTTAACTCAAGGTTGAGAAAAGTAATAATAATAATTGGAAATTAGTGATGAGTGTTTTTTGGTTAGATAACCCTTCTGGTAATATTCTATTATTTTTCATCTGAATGATGGTTATAAAATTGTGTTTATTTTTTGATAATTCAGAAACTTGCATACTTATGATTTGTGCAAATTTTCTATGCAATTTTTTTGTCATGGCTTTTTTGTCACTGTGGCGAGGTGAGAGCTGGAGTGTCATGCAACAATTCTTTTTTCAAAAATATTTTCATTTTACTTTAAGTTCTGAGATACATGTGCTGAACATGCAGGTTTGTTACATAGGTATACATGTGCCATGGTGGTTTGCTGCACCTATCAACCCATCATCTAGGGTTTAAGCCCCACATGCTTTAGTTATTTGTCCTAATGCTCTTCCTCCCCTTGCTCCACACCCTCTGAAAGGCCCTGGTGTGTGATGATCCCCTCCCTGTGTCCATGTGTTCTCATTGTTCAACTCCCACTTACGAGTGAGAACATGTGGTGTTTGGTTTTCTGTTCCTGTGTTAGTTTGCTGAGGATGATAGTTTCCAGAGTTTCCAGTTTCATCCATGTCCCTGCAAAGGACATGAACTCATTCTTTTTTTATGGCTGCATAGTATTCTACGGTGTATGTGTTATGAACCAATTCTTAAATATTTTGAACCAAGAGAGATAAACCTCTATGTATAGTCTTTTGGCCAGATAGTACTAATCTTAAGTCTCTGGCTAACTGCATGAGGGCTAAGGATTGTGGACATGAGTGTGCCCAAAATAGAGAACCAGAAATAAGCAAAGTATGGGAATATATATTATATTAAGCTATTTTCTAAGGCCACATAGCTGTTAATGGAAGAGTCAGAACAGTAACTTGAGAGTTGAATTCTGGAATCTATTCAGCTAATACACAGTAGGCTGCCAAAGAGAAAAAGTGGCTTGTTAAAAACTTATATAGTCATAGATATGGTATTCAAATCCAGGTGCTCCTATGTTAATTAATGTTCTTTAAGTGAATTTTTTGAATTTTTATTAATTAATTTATACACTAAACATTTTAAGAAACTGTTTTATATCAGGTAATATAAGATCCAAAATGTTTAGAAAAAAAATCCTTCCCTCAGTGACTTCATGGTTGAGAAAAACTTATGGGTACAAAATCAAATTAACTCAAACTTGACACATATTTACTAGGTCCAGCAACTGTCAAAGGTGATCTAAGCAGTAGACATTCAAAGATGAATAAGACATGCAGCATGCCCATAACAGCCTCACTCTCTAGTGGAAGAGATGGAAACATTTTGAAAAATAGCTGAGGTCAGTGCAATATAACATAAGACACATGTGAGGCTCAGAGCTGGGTGAGCCCATGGCCACGTAGGGCTTCAGAGAGATAGCGAGATTTATCTGGGCTTATAAGTAGAAATGAAATTTGTCAGGAAGATATGAAAATATTCAAAGAAGAAAAATCTGATTGTGGAAAATGTCTGTTGTCGAGAAATTGCCTGCCATGACTTGAAAATGCAGGAGTGGCCAGTATGAGGGGTCTCAGGTTGCAGGAGACAGGGCTTTGCTAACAGTCTTTTGCTCAGAGAGCACTCAGTAGTCAGGGGATAGATGAAGTTTCCATAAAGTTGAGCTAGAAGGAAATGGTTCAAGAGAGAATTCAGAAACACATTCCAATACTGGGGTGAGAGAGAGGACTCCGGGATTGAACAAGTGTATACTGCTCTCAGAGATGAAGAAGAAAATGGTTGTCAAAGTTGCTACTGCTTTGGAGTATGATATGTTGGATGCATTCAGTCTAAGTTGCCTGTGAAATATTTCGGGAGAAGAGTCCAATCCATTTCAGCTAAGTAATACTTGTATATTCTTATATCCTTATCTCTCTATATTATCAAATGTTCTTTACTCTTTCACTACTTATACAGAGAAGAAGTTCAAATGAAAATATTCAAAGACTAAAGATCCACTACTATCACTGAATTTATGATGAATGCTTTTTGGAGCTATTACTATGGAATCAATTTGTGAAAACTATAAGAGAACTTATTTTATTAAAGATCTAATGTTCGTTTTTAAATCAAGGGTGAGGCTTTTTGTGGGGCCAATTTAATCATTAAAATTAAGTTTTTTGTTTGTTGTCACCTTAGAATTTTAAGTGTATTTTTTATTGTACTTTAGGTTCTGGGGTACATGTGCAGATCATGAAGGATTGTTGCATAGGTACATACATGGCAATGTGGTTTGCTGCCTTCATCCCCCATCACCTATATCTGGCATTTCTGGCCATGTTATCCCTCCCCAACCTCCCCATCCCCCACTGTCCTTCCCCTAGGCCCCCCAGCAGACCCCAGTGTGTGACTCTTCCCTCCTTGTGTCCCTGTGTTCTCATTGTTCAACACCCACCTATGAGTGAGAACATGCAGTGTATGCTTTTCTGTTCCTGTGTCAGTTTGCTGAGACTGATGGTTTCCAGATTCATCCATGTTCCTAAAAAGGACATGAACTCATCCTTTTTTATGGCTGCATAGTACTCCATGGTGTATATGTGCCACATTTTCTTTATCCAGTCTATCATTGATAGACATTTGGGTTGGTTCCATGTCTTTGTTATTGTAAACAGTGCTGCAATGAACATAACTGTGTATGTGTCTTTATAATAGAATGAGTTATAATCCTTAGGATATATACCCAGTAATTCCATTACTGGGTCAAATGGTATTTCTATTTCTAGGTCCTTGAGGAATCACCACAGTGTCTTCCACAATCGTTGAACTAATTTACACTCCCACCAACTGTGTAATAGTGTTCCTTTTTCTCCACATCCTCTCCAGCATCTGTTGTCTCCAGATTTTTTAATGATCGCCATTCTAACTGGCATGAGATGGATCTCAATGTGGTTTTGATTTGCATTTCTCTAGTGACCAGTGATGATGAACATTTTTTCATGTTTGTTGGCCTCATATATGTCTTCTTCTGAAAAGTGTCTCTTCATATCCTTCGCCACTTTTGAATGGGTTTGTTTGTTTCTTGTAAATCTGTTTTAGTTCTTTGTAGATTCTGGATATTAGCCCTTTGTCAAATGGGTAGATAGCAAAAATTTTTTCCCACTCTGTTGGTTGCTGGTTCACTCTAATGATTGTTTCTTTTCTGGAGTTTAATTAGATCCCATTTGTCTATTTTGGCTTTTGTTGCCAATGCTTTTGGTGTTTTAGTCATGAAGTCCTTGCCCACGCAATCAATATAATTTTCCATATTAATAGTCTAAAGAAGAAATGCCATGCAATCATATCAATTAATGGAGAAAAAGACATTTGATAAAATGGAACACGTTCCATGATAAAAAATATCTCAACAACCTAGACCTAAAACTTTCTCACCCAGATATAGAGATCATCTACATAAAACCTACAGCTATCATCATATCATATGTATGTCAAGGGGTACAGGTGCCCCATAAAAGAGCTGTCAATGGCCAAAGCTGAAAAAATTTGAGCTATAACACACATACATATATACATTTCTACATAAAGTAACATAATAATTTTTACAAAGCCAAATATATCTTCCCTATGACCCGAAATTCAACTCCTAATTATTTACTCAAGAGAATCGGAAACAAGTTCACAAAAAGGTTTTCCCAAGAATGTTCATAGCAGGTCTATTTATAATAGTTAAAAACTGGACACCATCCCAGGTATCTTCAACAATGAATGAACAAACAAATTGGAATAGTCCCACAATGGAACACTATAATAAAAAAGGAACAAATGTTTGGTGAATGCAAGAACATGGATGCATCACAAAAGCATGCTGAACAAAAAGTCTCATGCATGTGAGAACATATGGGTCCATTTCGTTTACACACAATTTTAAGCAGGCAACACTGATCTCTATTGAAAAAACAAATCCGAACAATGGCTGCCAATTTGGGCATAGTCAGGGGGCAGGGAGTGCTGGAAGTGACATAAAGAAACTTTCTGTGCAGAGGGTAATATTCTATATTTTGATATGGGTTTAGGTTATAGTATATGCATTTGAAAGAAAAACTTAGTAAATCTACACTTACTAGTTATCCATTTCATTGTGTATACATTTTAATTAAGATCTATAAACAAATATTGAAATCATGCCACTGTATGCATGCTTAAGCATTTGAAAGGTTGTGTACCGATGTCTGCAATATACTTGAAAGCATTTCTAAAATTGGATTAAATGATAAATGGATGTATAGATTTGATAAATCAAGTAAAATAGAATAATGACAAAATCTAGGTGGTAGATATTTTGGAATTCATCATAAACTTCTTTCAGTTTTCCATGTTCTTGAAAAATTTCATTAAAAAATCTTGGAAAAATGACATTTATGTGGCCAAGAAACATATGAATATGAAAAAATGGTCATCATCACTGGTCACTAGAGAGATGCAAATCAAAACCACATTGAGATACCATCTCACGCCAATTAGAAAGGCAATCATTAAAAAATCTGGAGACGACAGATGCTGGAGAGGGTGTGGAGAAGTAGGAACACTTTTACACTGTTGGTGGGAGTGTAAATTAGTTCAACCATTGTGAAAGACAGTGTGGTGATTCTTCAAGGACCTAGAAATAGAAATACCATTTGGCCCAGCAATTCCATTACTGGGTATATACCCAAAGGATTGTAAATTTTTCTATTATAAAGACACATGCACACGTATGTTCATTACAGCACTGTTTACAATAGCAAAGACCTGGAACCAACCCAAATGCCCATCAATGGTAGACTGGATAAAGAAAATGTGGCACATATACACCATGGAATACTATGCAGCCATAAAAAAGGATGAGTTCATGTGCTTTGTAGGAATATGAATGAATCTGGAAACCATCATTCTCAGCAAACTGACACAAGAACAGAAAAGTATACACTGCATGTTCTCACTCATAGGTGGGTGTTGAACAATGATAACACACGGACACAGGGAGGGGAACATCACACACTGGGGTCTGTTGGGGGATGGAGGCTAGTGGAGTGAGAGCAGGGGGTGGGGAGGTTGGGGAGAGAGAACATTGGGAGAAATGTCTGACGTAGGTGACGGGGGCGGGGTGGAGGCAGCCAACCACCACGGCATGTGTGTATCTATGCAACAATCCTACAAGATCTACACATGTACCCCAGAACCTAAAGTATAATAAAAAAAATCTTGGAAAAGTTAATGGTACCCAATTCTTTATCCAGATTCCATTTTCCTACCAGAATAGAAGATAGGCTGATGCACAAATGCCTTTAAATCAGCTCACTGTGTCTAAGAAAGGTTGCTGAATCCATGGCTTTTCATTTTATAGTTTTATTTTCTTAGATTCATAACTTTGCTTGAGTCTCTTTACTGCTTGGAGCCAACAATGAAATTAAAGATTCTAATATCCCAACAGACCTCAGACCTGCAAACTTAATTGTTCAAAGGCTCTTCTTATTGACTGACCTATATTTATGTGTATTGTGATTGCTCTCTGTGGGGTCAGGCCTGCAAACATCAATAACCTACCACTAGAACACGCATTTTAATGACACAGGTTAGGGAAGTAAAGTTTACAGGGTCTGCTCCCAGCAAGTTCCTTATTCATTTTAGGGTCTTCCCTAAGATTCGTGACCCCTAATACAGCAGAGAGGCTACTTCCTCATCCAGTGCTGTGAACTTGTTCATGTCATAATGTTATACCATATTTTATCCATCTTTATCCATCCGTTATAAATTAACACAGTATCCATACCCTTGGAATCACATAGCATGCACGCTCTTGGAATCAAATTGAAAAAACACATAGTATCCAAGCCCTTGGAATCAAACTGAAAAAGTTTTATAAAACTAGACAGAAAAGGTAGATTTGTGGAATACTCTTTGGAAGTAAGCTGAGGAAGAAAGTTCTAAAGAGAACAATCCAGGAGGACACAGGGCAGCAGAAATGAGGCACAGGGACAATTACAGAATATGGCGATTGACCCTGGAAACTGTCCTGTCCCAGTTCCCTCATTAACGCGTCTGTAACTGCAGCCACTGGCCTCCATTTCCGGGATCACATTCCTGTTCCAACATAGCACTGTGGGACTAGCAAGTTTCTTCTGAATCTCAGATTTTCTAGGCACATTCCTGTTCTCCAATGTAGCAGGCTTCATCTGAATTTTAGACATTCTAGGTACTTTGTCAGAAGTGAATTTGTCAGCATAGAGACGTAAAGCTTTGATTTTCTTAAGGAAAGGGGATTCTACGTATAATAAAACAGTTGCTACTTAGATATGTCTGTGGGTACTCAACAACTGCTGAAATCATCTCAGTCCTGTGGAAAGGAGTGGGTGGTATGGAAACATAAATCAAGCAAGAAAAAAAAGAGTGTGTATTAGTCTGCTAGGGCTGCTGCAACAAAATATCGCAGGCTGGATAGTTTAAACAACATACATTTATTTCTGCACAGTTCTAAAAGCTAGACCCCCAGGAACAAGGTGTCAGCAGGGTTGGTTTTTTGTGAGGCCTCACTCCTTGCCTAGTGTGGGTGTCTTCTCTCTGGGTCTTCATCTGGTTTTCCCTCCATGCATGTATGTGTCCCAATTTCCCCTTCTTGTAAGATCACAACACATACTGATTAGGGCTAACACTGATGACCTAATTTGAACCTGATTACCTTTCTAAAATAAACCCTATTGCCAAATGCATTAACGCTCTGGAATACTGGGGGTAAAAACTTCAAATAGAAATGTGTGAGTGACACAATTCAGTCCATAGCACAATCCTTTTCCTTAAAATATTGTGAAACTTTTAAGATAAGAGTATATCACCTTGGGAGACTGAGGCAAGAGAATCTCTTGAACCTGGGAGGCTGAGGTTGCAGTGAGCTGAGATGGTGCCACTGCACTCCAGCCTGGGTGAAAGAGAAAGACTCCATCACAAAAAAAAGAAAAGAAAAAAAAAGAAAGGAAAGAGTATATCACTTGAATAAAGTGTAACATTCAGGGAAGGGAGATTGTTTTGTGTTTTGCCACAGACTTTCGTCATCATTTTTTTCTTTTCTGAGACGGTGTCTTGCTGTCACTCAGGATGGAGTGCAGTGGCCTGATCTCAGCTCACTGCAACCTCCACCTCCCAGGTTTAAGCGATTCTCCTGCCTCAGCCTCTCAAATACTTGGGATTACAGGTGCCTGCCACCACCATGCCTGACTAATTTTTGTATTTTTGGTAGAGAGGTGTTTCACCATGTTAGCCAAGCTAGTCTTGAACTCCTGACATTGTGATCCGCCTGCCTTGGCTTCCCAAAGTGCTGACGTGAGCCACTGCATCCAGCCTCATCATCTTTTTTGTGGTGACAGGAAGCAGGTTGCTTGTGCACTTGAGTCCACTCTGCTTCCCTAAGTATGTGCACATCGGCGCTTGTGGTGCTGTGTTGGTTGCATGACTTTATCACAAGGGTCTGATTCTACCCACTCTGTTCCCTTGTTACCTGGCTTCCCTTTCAGTAAGCAGGAGACTGCAGGACAAAAGGAAAGGGTGCCAGTGCCAGGGTATCTCCCCCTCTGTCTCTGCCTTGGTGAGTGTTTCCAGCGGCAGCCACACCTTTGTTGCTGCTCCAGTTCCTAACAAGCCCTGAGCTCCATGGTTCCAACATTTACTAGGCAGTCCCCAGTATAATGCTAGCCCTATCAAAATGCCTCTTGTGTTTGGTTACTTGAAACCCTACTGCTTCCCATTGTTGGGACAGTAGCTCCTTCACGCAGTTAAATTGCCACACTAACCTGCCTGCCTTCTCACCCTCCCATTACATATGAAACAGATCTTTATGTTAAACTCCCTATATTTGGAAAATCTAGATTAGTGTTTGCTTCACTGCCTGGATCCTAGCTGGTATGGGGGTGGCCAGCTGACTGATGTGTTTGATTTGTACAGGCACACACAGACACACACATAGACATAAACATACATCTGTCTTTTCCTTTGTTCTCCTCCTTCAAAACTTAAATGCTTTTTATTACCTAATTCAATCCTCAATTTTGGGTTCGTAGATTCTCAGATTTCTTCTGAAACAAATTTCTTTGCAGAAAACAAAATTGAAATCTTTATGAAAATCTAAAGATTCTATGCTAGTTTATTCCAGTAAGGAGAACAAAGGATAAAAATAAGAGCTGTGACAAAATTATAGTAGCAAAATAAAGTTGCCAGATTTAATTAGGGGATGTATTATGGCAAGATGTGGTAGAGGAAAAAAAATAATCCACGCTAAAGTTGGTCACTGGCAGGGAAAGTTTTGAGTAAAATATGGAAGGAACCTTTGTATTCTTTGTCAAAATTATTACAGATTTATTGATGGCTTGAAAATGGAAGACATGTGAACAAATAATTGCAGTAAGTTAAGTGTGGTTCATGATCTAATCTAAACCTTTACTAATGGCATGAGAGGCGGTGAAGACACTAAAGGGCTTGAGACATAAAGGAGATGGGATTCATTTTGGATTTTAGGAGTTATTAGGGTGTCGTACAGAATAGAGCATGAGTTCTCTGGGCAGCTGGAATGGCGTGTGCAAATTATCAAGATGCCCAAACCTCAGTTAGTTAAGGCGTGCTGGCAACTGTGTGCCAGGAGCTTGGGGCATGTGGGCTGGAGAGAATGGCAATGTGATTCGGGCTCACAAACCTGTCAGTCTTGAATAGTCAGGACGCCTGACCACCCTGGGAAAGAGAAAGTGTGAGAATAAGAAGGTTCAAATAGTAGTACTGGGGTTGACCACAGACTGCTAAAGTTTCAGTGGGGAATGGAGGGAAATGATCTGATGAACTGAGTATCCTTTCCTTTAAGGACAGGACAACAAAGCTGGGGTGACCTTTGTTGTCAGTCTGTAGACTCCTCCCATATCCTCTGAGATAATGAGAACCCAACTTTCACTTTGGGGGCACTTGAACAGAACATGCTGCTGCTGGCCATGTCCAGGTTTATTCTGCTTGCACACAGTAAATCAATCACTGTGTGACATGGGCTTTGCAAAAGAGAATAGACTTATTCACAGGCCACAGAGCAAGGAGGCAGGAGAACAGGTCTCAAATCCTCCTCCCTGAAGATAAGGCTGAGGGATATTTATGAGTTAGGAAAGTAGGGTGTTCTAAGTTGTAACATCAATAACAGGTTCATTCTGCATGAGCACAGTCAGCTTCACGGCATTTTGCAGGACATATGTACAGAAAACAGCAATGTCACCATAATCTAAGAATGGAGCTGTTGGCCCTCCCACATCAAAAAGCCACCTGTAGTTTTGGAAAAAATGTGGAAGCTGTAAGTGCGTCTAGGGCATTTGCACAGGCTCAGTTGAAGGTCAATGGTCTCAACCAGCTTGAACCGGAGAGAAGCTGGCTCAAGTTTCTGAAAAGCAACTGAAGCAACCGTTACCATGGTGACCTCTGAATGTTATCTGTAAAGTGTCCGGTGAAGGCTGAGTTTCAGTGTTCAGCGGCGAAGCCTTCTGCTACCATGGCCTTCAGCTGCATGGAAAAAGGAAAACAATAATAATGATGATGCCATGCCAAGTGACGAAAAGCAAGTAAGGCAGGCAGACCTGACTGTATTAACCCTTCAGTTTCAGGACACAGAGACAGTGCCTTCAAACCCACAGTGCCTGGAAAGCAGAGAAAGGGAATAGAGTGACAGCCGAACAAAGAGATAAGCAGAAAAAGCCGTGTTCATGGGCCTGTAAGGTGGCAGCAGAAGCAGGAGCATCAGTGCCAGTAGTGCCAGTGCGGGAGAGAAGGGGGCCTGGTGGGGACAAGTTTGGGACCTGCTGTGGGTGACCAGCTGGCCTGTCTGTCCTTGAGCCACCGCCCGTGGGATCCCCTCAGATAACATGCTCCACTCTGGGTGCTGTGTGGAAACTTCTGGACCTCTGGGAGGACATTTTTACAAAACGGTTGCAAACTATTTTGTAAAAACAAATTATTTTATTCAGTCCAGTTATTTCAAAATAAGAGCATACACATGGACTCTGTGATAAAGCCTGTCAGGGAGGTACCAGAGATCTTCAGAGAGTTAGAGTCTCTTATTTAAAACACTGTCGCAAAACTACAAATTAAATAACCACAGGCTTACAAATAGAAATTATGCTTAAAGACAGTCACATTTGATGGAAAAGAATGCTGTATTCATAAGAAGCTTAGGATGAACCTGTCATTAATGAGGAGGATGATTTTAAAATTAATTACCTCCTTATCAAGATACAGTGATCAACCAGCATAAAAAGGCACTTTGAAGTGAGGACCACCCCTGCATCCACTCCGGGTTTCTTGTACTGCCTTTACGACTTACAGGAACTGCCAGATAAATCATTAAAATATGATCGTGTACATTTAAATTTAAGATCAAATTCAGACTCATAGTTGATATGCATGAAGGGTTAAACCTTTTCAAAACACTGTTCCACAAGGATCATCATCTTCAGATGCACTAAAATTTATTTTTCAAAAGACCTCATTAGGTATTTATCTTAATGTTGTCATAGTCAATTTCATACGCTTCAGGAACAGTTGGATCAGTATTTTGAATCTACTTAAAATTTAACATAACAAAAATTATTTTAGAAAATTTAATATGATAAAATTTATTTACATTTTCCAAGAGCATGAATTAATTTTAATTATATCAATAGAAAATAAAGTTACTAAGTGTGTAAGTTTTAATGACTTAGTATAAGAATTTTCAGAAAAATTTAGCCATAGAAATCTTATGCTCTAACAAGGTATCACATTAATAAAGTACTATTACTTATTTATTATATACAATTATTATTTCAAAATTTTATTTTTGAAATTTATGATTGTGGTATTACTCAGGTACAATATTACTCTGAATTTTATTAAGGTGTTACTCATATACAATATTACTATGATTGCATTTTATTAATGACAAAATTTTTCATCAGAGTAATTATGGACATTTATGATTGTGGTATTACTCATGTACAAAATTAATCTGATTATTATTAATGGAAAATATTTTTATAGAAAAATTAGCTGAGTTTGCTGGCACGTGCCTATAATTCTAGCTACTCAGGAGGCTGAGGTAGGAGGATCTCTTGAACCCAGAAGTTGCAGAGAGCCAAAATCACACCACTGCACTCCAGCCTGGGAAACAGAGTGAGACTTCATTTTGAAAACAAACAAACAAATAAAAAATAAAAAACAAACTATTTTTAAATAAAAGGATCTACATTTGAGTATCTGTAACTGAACTTATTTTTCTTAGTTTTGAAGAGGAGGCCTCATATTTTCACTTAAAAATATTTACTGAAGTTGTATATATTTAAATTATGCAGCACGATGTTTTGAAATACATGTACATAGTGAACTCGTGACTACTGTCGAGATAGTTAATCTGTGTGCCTATTCACATAGTTACGATTTCTTTGAGTGTGGTGAGAACATTTTGTATCTACCCTTTTAGCAAATTTCATGTATATAATACAGTAGTATCAACCATAGACTGCACATTAGAACTTATTTATTCTACATAAATTAAAACTGTAATAAGACATCACCTCCCACCTGATAGGATGGCTATTATCATAAAGATGAAAGATCACATGTGGGGAATGATGTAGAGAAAAAGAAACCCTTATACACTATTGGTGGAAATGTAAGTTAGCACAGCCTCTATGGAAAACAGTATTGAGATTCCTCAAAGAATTAAAAACAAAACTATCACAGGAGCCAGCAGTCCCTTTTCTGTGTATATAGTCAAAGAAATGAAACCAGTGTTTTCAAGAGGGATACCCGAACTCTCATATTTATTGCAACATTACTCACCATAGACGAGAAATGCAGTCAACCTAATTAAGCATCCAACAATGAATAAAGGAATTAAGCAATAGCAAGATATTAACCATGGAATATTATTCAGCCTTAAAAAAAAGAAAATCTTCCACTTGGGACATCATTAATGAACATGAAAAACATTCTAAGTCAAATAAGCCAGATACAGAAGGGGAAACAATGGCATGTTCTTGCTTGTATGTGGAATAATAATAATAATAATAACAGTGCATTAATAGAAACAGTAAAATAGTGGTTACCAGGGACTGAGAGAGGGGCAGCGGTGGATGGGGGTTGGTGTTAGGGAAACTGAGAATTGTTGTTGGTCAAATGATACATTTTCATTTTTTCACTGGCTTCACAAATTATGTGACTGGCTCTACTTATAAGTGTGCTAATTCCATAGAGTTTATTTATTTTTTCATCTCAAGTATATTTTCTTTTTCTTTTTTTTTTGTATTTTTAAGTTTCTTAGCTACCTCAGCACTACTAATGTGTTCTAGCTAATATTATGTTTCAGATTAATTACTCTGAATAAATTGCATAGGCTTATAGAGTAAACAAGTTTAATGATTTGTAAACTTCCTCCAGACTGCTATGTGCTTTACTGTTTCTAATTGAATCTGTCACCATTTTATTTATTTGTTCATGTTTGTAAACATTTCTTACTCCCAGTGAGTCAAGGAGCTTTCAGCCCATCAACCTGAGCTGAGTGTCACCTAATTCCCAGTTATAAATATGAGCTTGTAGAAGGGAGATATGGTTTGGGTGTGTCTCCACCCAAATCTCATCTTGAATTATAGTTGCCATAATCTCTTTGTGTCATGGGAGGTATTTGAACCATGAGGGCCCTTACCCTCATGCTGCTCTCATTATAGTGAGTGAGTTCTCATGAGATCTGGTGGTTTTATAAGAGGATTTTCTCCCTTTTGCTCATTCTTCTCTTCCTGCCACAATGTGAAGAAGGACATACTTGCTTCCCCTTCTGCCATGATTGTAAGTTTCCTGAGGCCTCTCCAGCCCTGTGTTACTGTGAGTCAATTAAACCTTTTTCCTTTATAAATTACCCAGTCTCAGGTATGTCTTTAGTAGCAATGTGAGAACGAACTAATACAAACGTTGACAGTGCTTCTCCAGGTGTGATCCCCATATCTGGTTCTTGAGTACCCAAAATGAGTTTACCTCTAAAGTATGTGGGCCAAAGTACTGAGGATATCTTTTTAAAATACCACTTGGATACTCATTTTCCTCTGCCTGCAGGAGGTGCCAGTTATGTGCCTACTAATGTCAACCAGGCCTCCATGGTCCATGGAACCCAGCATCGTTATTCCTTCAAATTGTCCAAGGATGTGCCACAGGCTGGGCCAGCAGCATGGCTGTTCCAGGAAGGCCATGGAGGAAGCACGTGGCGAATGCTTAACAACCAAGTTTCCAGTGTGTTAATGAAAATTCTGATTGATTAGTATTGTTATTATTTTAAGAGAAGAAGAGAGATATTCTGCCATGTGGTACAGGAGTTTCTTGAATGGGAGGCAGTTTCTGAATCTAAGCTATAATGTTGGAGAGGAGAAGAGGTGGTGCTAAGGATGGCTGGGTGGCATGGAGTCCCATAATCTCACACTCACTCCCAACCCAAGACATGCCGAGTGAGCCTATAATGTGAGAAAATAAAAAGCAAAGGATGTCTGAAGAAAAGCATCCTTGGCCCTTCCTTTTTCCTAAACTGACAAAACCTCCTATAAACCTCCAGTTCTAGAGCCTCCCCTGAGGTAGAGGACTAATGGATGGAAGTGGGGGAGGTAGGTGGTGCTATTTCATGGAGAAGTACAGGCCCTCGTGCTCCATGATGTGGAAGGTTTTAGGGCCAGGTACAGAGGAGGCAATTTGTTCACAGCATGGTGACCTGGTGGCTTTTAGGCAGTCCAGCAGAGATGGAGGTCTCAACATGACCACACGATGTTTGCTCATCGTGAGGTGGGTCTGTCTCCCAGACATGATTTGGCAGTCTGCTCACCATTTTCTGTAGTCTTTCAAGACAGAACTGACACTCTGTTATCCTCATTGCATGATTAACTTCAGATTTTTAGCTAAGAAGTGCCAGTGTCTTCCTTTGCTTGATTACAGACCATGTATAATTTATTTTTAGCCAATCTCTCATATTATCTCTTATTGTGCTAACCTACCCTGTGTTAGCCAGACAGACTCCATTTTGCTGAGAGCCTGACAGACTCCATCTTAACCTCCACCTCACCCATCCTGCCATTTCTCCCTTAAATGCATACTTGGGTCTTGCTACTGTGCTGGGTCATGCTGTACTTAGAACTATAGAAACATGTAACCTTTGTAGCTATATCCTGCTTGGCAAGCCGACTTCCTATTGTAAATGACCCCCCTTGGTAACCGACAATCATGGGAACGGCTTGTGTATACCCTCCTTGAAAATCAACAATCACGAGAACCTCCTGCCTCCTAGTTACCAGCCTCCTTATCTAACTTGCTTGTTCTGCTTCTGTAAATTCTGCTTCAGCTAGGCTCCCCCTCCTCTACCTTAGGCAAGGTATAAAAAGGAATCCAGCCCCTTCCTCGGGGCTGAGAACATTTTGAGCATTAGCCGACTCTCAGTTGCCAGCTAATTAATAAAGTACTCGTAATTCAAACTCAGAGAGTGGCGCTGTTCCATCTAACTCGCCTGAGTATAACATTATTAACTCTCTTAGCTTTAATTTATGACATAAAACATATCATAGTAACTTCTACTCAGTGTTCTAAACTGGTATGGAGTGTCTTCATGCAGCAATATGTTTAAAGCTTGTGTGTGTGGGGGGGGGGGGTGTTAAGAAAATATTGATTAGATGTGACCTAATCAGATATGGATTTCTGGCAGATCAATTTTCTTCCCCTGCAGGATATGTACAAGGGGCCTGTGATCACCTCTTTAGCATTCTGCCTCCAGACAGGAGACTGACTCCTCCAAGTGGTCAATTTGGGGAGAGTAAGGGCTCATGGTCAGGTTGCCTCTGTTTTCTGTCTCTTCAGCAGGCCTGTCCAAGGAAAGTGTAAGTTGCCTAGGCTCCTCCACACTGCAAGTCTTACTATGCAGGCTTCCAGCTGTGGCAACCCCAGTGCAATGCTGAGACTGGATAGGAGAGTTGGTCTAATTCTGGAATTTAGTGAACTTTCACATCAGTCACATCCTGTGATTTAGCCCCTATCAATAACATGGGTTACATTTTGATCACTTATTTTCTGTTCTGTTCTCTTTTCTTTCTTTCTTTCTTTCTTTCTTTTTCTTCTTTTCTTCCTACCCTCCATCCCTCCCTTCCTTCCTTCTTTCCTTCCTTCCTTCTTTCCTTCCTTCCTTCTTTCCCTTCTTTCCTTCCTTCCCTTCCTTCCTTCCTTCCTTCCCTTCCTTCTTTATTTAATTCTTTCCTTTTTCTAACTTGTTTAGAGCTGTTGGTAAGGGCAAGTAGAAGGGTGCTATTTATTGGGAAACAGATGGCTTAATATAGTCAGTTGAACTCCACAACTTCTCTATCACAGAACTTTCAATCACTTAGCTCTGTGTGTGTGTGTGTGTGTTTGTCTGTGTTTGTGTGTGTGTGTGCGTGTGTGTGTGTGTTTCAAGATTATTTAGATGAGAAGTATAATTTACATGCATCTGAAGAAAACCCTGAGAATATTTCTCAGGCTAGTTAATCTCTGAAGATGAAACATGGGATGGTGATCTTTTCCGTACAACTCAATTATTAAAAAGTTATGCATCCCAATGTCTTGCCTGTGGGTCCTTCCTTCTTGCAAAGACTCTGGCAAAAATGTACAATGACAAACCTGCTATTTGTGGACTGGTAATTGCTAGGTTCAAGGGCACACGATGACCCACACATCATCCCTGCAGGGAGCTGCTCTGCTACTTAGGGGTTGTTGTTATTGCATTTTGTTCCCCCCAGTATTTCAGAATCAATCCAAGATTCATCTAAATGCAAAACAGGTGATAATGTTGCAAATGGGCAGAATACTGAAAGGAAATCAGATACAATGACCTGAAGGAAGAATAGGTCATGAGATAAGCTTTTGATGAATTGTAGAGCAGCCTTGGCAGTAATGCCATGATCAATGAATTAATCATTCGTTGCTGCACTGTTACATTGTTTTTAATCTGATAATGGAGTGGATACATTTTCAGTATAATTTATCCTATGTTTAGTATAGATGGTACCTTCAACAAGTGCTTCTAGGTGAAGAAAAATCACCTCTGAATTTGAAACAAATGGAATCTATGCCTGTTGAAGAAGAAACTTCAAGAAACTTCTCTGAGAGGTAATTTTCACTTCTGCTGATGAAACTAGGATGGTTTATAATTCAATCAAGAACACAAGGTGTTTTTTTTTTTTTTAATCTGCAACATTCTTATATTAGTTTCCCACTCATGCAGCTAATTACTACCAACTTATCTTGACTTACCCGAATATTCTGCTTAAGGTCTCTCCAGGATATAACCCTGATGTCTGCTGGCTACATATTCGTCTGGAGCCTTGATTAGGGAGGAGTCACAGTCAGTCTTACTCAGGTTGACAGAACTCATCTCCTTGGACTGTGTGACTGAGGTTCCTGCTTTCCCAGGTTGATGGCTGGAGACCTCCCTCAGGTCTTAGAAGCCACTACAGTTCTCTGCTACATGTGCAGTCATGACAGCAATTTGCTTCTTCCAGATTTGGAACAAAACTCTTATTTTCCCATAAAACTTCCCAGTCCTCTTTTAAAGGGTTTCATCCAGTTTTAAGTAGTATCTAGTCAAGATACTGTCCCTTTTACTTGACTCAAAAAAGATTAGTTTATCTGCAGTCTTAGTTGCCTAAAAATCTCATCACTTTTGCCTTAAAATGTAAGTTAATGAAAAAGAGTGAAATCTGTGTTCATGTTACTAAATAATATAACCCAATCAAAGGAGACTGCTCCCATCTCATTTTTCATATCCTGGTGCTTCGAAACACGTCACAAGTTCTGCCCCACTCCAGAAGCAGAGATTATTCAAGGCCATAAATCCTTGAGGGACACTCAGAGTGCATCTGCCATAGCTTTTAATAGTTTATCATATTTGCTGTAATTTTCAAGTGACAACTTGAAGAGATTCCAGAAAAGGGGAATTAAAGATTAGAGATTAAGGCAGTCCACTGGGGAAAAATGGGAATTTGATTCTAGGACCATTGTACTCATTACCTGGACAGTGAGGCAGTCCTAGATTAGTGGAAACGACTCTCAAGACAGTGACTTCCCTTCATCCTTTGTCTTTCTGCTCACCAAACACTTTTGTTCTTTACATTTTGGTCTCTGGAGTGAAACTGCCACCACAAAAGGGTGTTCTGAAAAAACATTACACCAGTTTTAACCCTGTTTAAATTCTCATTCTGTAGGAGTAGATGTGGGACTGGACAAAAAATAAATAAAAAATAAAAATAAATTGTCATTTTTGTTTCTCTTCATCCTAAAAATTTTTGTAACAGACGTTTCTTCATTGATTTACTTCTTGCCTGGAGTTTGTTTGTTTCTGTCCGTGAAATGTTGCTGACTGTCTGCAAGGAGATTGAGATCTGTTTTAATTCCTGTGATTCATCTGCCCTGAGGCCAGATCGGGAATATCTTCTCCTAGAAGGAATTTCTTCCTCCTCCAGGTCCATAAGCCCCCTATATTTCTCTGGAGCCCAAAACCTCTGGGGAGCATTCCTGTTAGCTGCCATGCTCACACTGGAGCTCAGCACCAGGCCTCTTTTACTGACAACTTCACTCTTCCCAGGAGGCCAGAATCTGGTGGGATCTGAGGACTCACCCAGAGCTGCTGCTGGTATCACAGGAAAGACCTTGCAGCCTTCACTACAGGATCTGATCCAGAAACCCTTTGGAGACTCCAAAAAGATAATGATCCTTCTTTGTCAACTGAGAAGAGCTAATTTTTATTCCATGGAGTCATACAAAAAATGTCTTCACTGGACAGCCCTGCCTGATGTGACCAGGGAATTTTCTTCTTCGGCATCTCTCCATCTGCAGTGCCACCCTTGTGCGTTAAGATGATCATGGTTTTCTTGACAACACTGCTTCAGAGCCCATATTCTTCTATTAAGGCAATAGTCTCTCAAAACAGGCTTTTAGTGATGAAAACAACGTCCAACAAGGAACCGTTGTTAGGCTGTGATTAAATGAGGGCATTTGAGATAGAGGCAAACACCTGAGGAAGACAGAGTGACTGGGTCTGGCTTTAGAACTGCGTGCTGTTAAGACACAAGGAGAGTGTGTTTCTCTGTCTTGTGTCTGCTTCCCTTTGGGGAAGAAGAGCAACAAGGTCAGTCTTGCTCCACTCTACATAAACCACCATGAGGGTCACGGCAGTCCTGAATTGTGAGCTATGGAGATGGCGCTACCCTTCCATGTTGCTGCTGCTCATCGTGATCCCCCTTGAAACTCACGAGCATTTCAGGTCCTGAAATCCTGCTACGCGGGAGGGGACCGTTCTCCCTTTTGATACACAAATTCCAAGTGACCAGTCATCAAAGTAGGTTATGCTTGGGTATGGTTTTAATTTAATTTCACAACACTTAGCTTGAGAATTGAAATGCTAATGATCTGAATTCAGGTTTTGTTTTATGTCTTTGGAGCCTGATCATGAAAGCATGTTCTGGTATAGAATATTCTGGGATTGTTTTCTTCTGACAGAATCATCCATAATCAACCAAATGATGTGCCACGTTCAAGGAGGCCTAGGTGTCAACCCAGGACAGACAGAAGAATTTATTACATGGAATAAAGAGTGAAGCTTCAGCCAAAAGCTCCTCTGGTGATTTTTCTTCTTCAATCTTCATTCTTGACAATTCATCAATGAATGAATGTGGATTAACTGCCATTATTAAATATCTTGTATATTTTTACTTATGTGGAAGGTTTCATAGGCAACAGAGGATATATTGATGGGATATACATATTGATGATTGCAAAATACTCTCAGAGATAGTGCAATAATGACCACTTCCGCAAATGATTTTTCTTTGATGTGCCAGGAACTATTAACTGTTCCAGATGCTTAGCAGAAATTATCTGAAATTCTTACTGGGGAAACTGCAATGTGGGTGAAACTAGGTTCGTTTAAAAATGAGAAACACAAGGCTCAGAGTAAACTTACCCAAATCTCCACATAATAATGAATGAACAAGAAAGCATTACTATTATATGATTGTTACAATATTAAATATAAACAGTTAATTGACAAGAGTGTCGTATGTGGGTTGGATTATCTTAGAATGAGAAGAGTTCTTGGTGAGTTGTAGTCACAATGCAGGCATATAATTGAATTAAATGGTCCATTTTTTTTCTGGCTATGATGAATTATTTTACCCCTTGGAACTGAAAATTAGGCCAGGCACAGTGGCACATATCTGTAATCCCAGCACTTTGCGAAGCTGAGGCAGGTGGGTTACCTGAGGTCAGGAGTTGAAGACCAGCCCGGTCAACATAGTGAAACCGTGTCTCTACTAAAAATACAAAAATTAGCTGGGCATGGTGGTGGGCACCTGTAACCCCAGCTACTCGGGAGGCTGAGTCAAGAGAATCGCTTGAACCTGGGAGGTGGAGGTTACAGTGAGCTGAGATCCTGCCATTGCACTCCAGCCTTGGCAACAGAGTGAGATTCTGTCAAGAAAGAAAGAAAGAAAGAAAGAGAGAAGAAAAAAGAGAATTAGATAGCCTTTATTCACACAAAAAATAATCTTGATAGTGAAAATCGTATATATGATATCTGCTAGCCAGTTACTTTTTCCCTAAAAAGTGGGAATGGCTAATATTTAACTTGTGGTCATGCTTTCTACCTTATCTTTTATGATATGTCCCCTGTTTGAAGTTAATTATATATATAAATTTAAAAACTAATATATAATCAAGAACAGAACCCATTGTAGGTGATTTTCTAAGAGAGTAAAGTGTAAACAAGGCAGCTATCCTTTCTAAGCTTCTATCTCCTCATCTGTAGAAAGGAGAAAATAATGCTCTATTATTATTTAAAGTATTATTTATTTAATTTTTATTGTTTTTCTATTATTATAATACCTTTTATGATTTTTGTGAAAATTGATAAAATAATACTTGTAAAATGCCCAGTACCATTGAGGCATCTGGAAAGATAATTAGTAAATATTACTTTTGGATAGGAAAATTAGCTTTTGGCTTATTGACATCAGAATAATCCTTCAAACCAAAAGCACTTAGGTAGTTTCTTAATTCATTTTCCTGGAGAGACATACCTCTAAAATAGTTCCACTACTTTCTAAAACACCAGCTATATTATCTAGTGAGCCTTTCGTCTAGTCCAAGTGTAAGCATATTCAAAGCTCTTTGGGGATTTTCAGGTTTATAAACTATTGCTGGTATTGAAAAGTTTCACTTTTGGTGGTGCTTTTTATAATCAACACATTTAATGTTATTCACTCTTAAGAATTCTTGACAAATAACATCCTACACACACAGTTAAAATATAAGAAAGAACTAAAGCTTTTCATGAGTTCTAAAGACCCAAACAAAACTTAAACTTCCTTTATATTCTGATTCCCACAGCATCCTTTCAGATTGCAAATAATAATCACCGTACTGAGGAAGAAAATAGGATAAAATTTTTGCATTCCAGCATTTCTTCCTACTTATACCTTAAGAATAAAATGTTGGATCCTGTTTTTAACCCTAGGATAGAAAGCTTTGTACTGACCCAGACTGATACTGTTCTCAATCAAATGCACTGTTCCCTGTACTACATCAAATGCGTGCTGCCCACCTGTCCACTTTGGGTTTAGAGAGCAATGGAGAAAGTAAACAATGTGTGGAACATTTAAGATGTAAATTACTGTAAAGGATGAATCACAAAGGTGCAAAATGGTACAATCAACTTAGAAGACAATTTTCCAGTATCTTACAAAACTAAATGTTGTCATACTATATGATTTAGGGATTATGCCTCTACATCTTTTTATAACAGATTTGAAAATTTGTGTCCACACAAAAATGAACAAATGAATATTAATAGCAGCTTTACTTATAATTGCCCCAAATTGGAAGCAATCAAGGTGTTCTTCATTAAGTGAATAAAATGTGGTAGAATCAAACAATGAAATATTTTCCAGGGGTAAAATAATGAGCTGTCAATCTAAGCGATGATATGGATGTACTTTAAACACATATTGCAAGTGAAAAAACAGCCAATTTGAAAAGGCTACTTACTAAATAATTCTATTTATATGACGTTCTGGAGAGGCAAAACTATAGATATGGTAAGTAGATTGGTTACCAGGAGTTTGAGGCTGAGCCAGAGTTTATTAACTGAAGCCCAGGGGTTTTTAGTGTAGTGAAACTTTGCACAAACTGCAGTGAGTCAATAATACTATGTGTATATATGATACATAGGTCTTGATTGCACAAAAAGTAATCTTAATCTTTGCAAGTTTTTAAAAAATCATTTGGGAGGTCAGGGGATCCCAAGATGAAATGCAGATTGTGCCATTGTCAATATTAGACAGATCAAAGAGACAGAAAATTAACAAGGATATCCAGGACTTGAACTCGGACCTGGAACAAGCAAACCTAATAGACATTTACAGAACTCTCTACCCCAAATCCACAGAATATACATTCTTCTCAGCACCACATCACACCTACTCTAAAATTGACCACATAATTGGAAGTAAATCACTCCTTAGCAAATGCAAAAGAATGGAAATCATAACAAACAGTCTCTCAGACCACAGTGCAATCAAGTTAGAACTCAGAATTCAAAAACTAACCCAGAACCACACAGCTTCATGGAAACTGAACAACTGGCTCTTGAATGTTGACTGGATAAACAATGAAATGAAGGCAGAAATAAAGATGTTCTTCGAAACCAATGAGAACGAAGACATAACACCAGAATCTCTGGGACACATTTAAAGCAGTGTCTAGAGGAAAATATATAGCAATAAATGCCCACATGAGAAGCAAGGAAAGATCTAAAATCGACACCCTATCATCAAAATTGAAAGAGCTAGAGGAGCAAGATCAAAAAAACTCAAAACCTAGCAGAAGACAAGAAATAACTAAGATCAGAGCAGAACTGAGGGAGATAGAGACACAAAAAAACCCTTCAAAAAAATCAATAAATCCAGGAGCTGGTTTTTTGAAAAGATCAACATAAATAGACTACTAGCCAGATTAATAAAAAAGAAAAGAGAGAATAATCAAATAGATGCAATAAAAAATGATAAAGGGGATATCACCACAGATTCCACAGAAACACAAACCATCATCAGAGATTATTACAAACAACTCTATGCACATAAACTAGTAAACCAGGAAGAAATGGGTAAATTCCTGGACACTTGCATCCTCCCAAGCCTAAACCAGGAAGAAGTCAAAACCCTGAATAGACTAATAACAAGGTCTGAGGCTGAAGCAGCAATTAAGAGCCTACCACCCAAAAAAGCCCAGGTCCAGATGGGTTCACAGCCGAATTCTACCAAACATACAAAGAGGAGCTGGTGCCACTCCTTCTGAAACTATTCCAAACAATCCAAAAAGAGGGAATCCTTCTCAAATCATTTTATGAGACCAACATCATCCTGATACCAAAACCTGGCAGAGACTCAACAAAAAAAGAAAACTTCAGGCCAATAAACATGATGAACACAGACACAAAAATCTTCAATAAAATATTGGCAAACTGATTGCAAAAGCACATCAAAAAGCTTATCCACCATGATCAAGTAGGCTTCATCCCAGGGATGCAAGGCTGGTTCAACATACACAAGCCTATAAAAGTAATTCACCACATAAACAGAACCAAAGACAAAAACCACATGATTATCTCAATTGATGCAGAGAAAGCCTTTGACAAAATTCAACAGCGTTTTATGCTAAAAACCCTCAATAAACTATGTATTAATGGAACGTATCTCAAAATAATAAAAGCTATTTATGACAAACCAACAACCAATATCATACTGAATGGGCAAAAACTGGAAGCATTCCCTTTGAAATCTGTCACTAGACAAGGATACCCTCTCTCACCACTCCTATTCAATATAGTATTGGAAGTTCTAGCCCGAGCAATTAGGCAAGAAAAAGAAATAAAGCATATACAAATAGGAAAGGAGGAAGTCAAATTGTATCTATTTGCAGGCGACATGATTGTATATCTAGAAGATCCCATCGTCTTAGCCCAAAATCTCCTGAAACTGATAAGCAACTTCAGCAAAGTCTCAGGATACAAAATCCATGTGCAAAAATAACAAGCATTCCTATACACTAAAAACAGACTTAAAGAGAGCCAAATCTAGAATGAACTGCCATTCACAATTGCTACAAAGAGAATAAAATACCTAGGAATACAATTAACAAGGAACATAAAGGACCTCTTCAAGGAGAGCTACAAATCACTGCTCAACGAAATAAGAGAGGACACAAACAGTTGGAGAAACATTCCATATTCGTGGTTAGGAAGAATCAATATTGTGAAAATGGCCATACTGCCCAAAGTAATTTACAGATTCAATGCTATCCCCATCAAGCTACCAATGACCTTCTTCACAGAACTGGAAAAACCACCTGAAACTTCATTTGGAACCAAAAGAGAGCCCGCATAGCCAAGTCAATTCTAAGCAAAATGAACAAAGCGGGAGGCATCACACTATCAGACTTCAAACTATACTACAAGGCTACAGTAATCAAAACAGCATGGTACTGGTATCAAAACAGAGATACAGACCAATGGAACAGAACAGAGGCCTTGGAGACAACACCACACATCTACAACCGTCTGATCTTTGACAAATCTGACAAAAACAAGCAATGGGGAAAGGAGTTCCTGTTTAATAAATGGTGTTGGGAAAACTGGCTAGCCATGTGCAGAAAACAGAAACTGGACCCCTTCCTGACACCTTACACTAAAATGAACTCCAGATGGATTAAAGACTTAAACATAAGACCTAACACCATAAAAACCCTAGAAGAAAACCTAGGCAAAATCATTAAGGACATAGGCGTAGGCAAGGACTTCATGACTAAAACACCAAAAGCATTGGCAACAAAAGCCAAAATAGACAAATGGGACCTAATCAAACTCCACAGCTTCTGCATGGCAAAAGAAACAGTCATTAGAGTGAATCAGCAGCCAACAGATTGGGAAAAAATTTTTGCAATTTTTCCATCTGACAAAGGGCTAATATCCAGAATCTATAAAGAACTAAAACAGATTTACAAGAAAAAAACACATAAGCCCATTCAAAAGTGGGTGAAGGATATGAATGGACACTTTACAAAAGAAGACATTCATGAGGCCAACAAACATATGAAAAAATGCTCATCATCACTGGTCATTAGAGAAATGCAAATCAAAACTACATTGAGATAACCATCTGACGCCAGTTAGAATGGTGATCATTAAAAAATCTGGAGACAACAGATGCTGGAGAGGATGTGGAGAAATAGGAACACTTTTACACTGTTGATGGGAGTGTAAACTAGTTCAACCATTGTGGAAGACAGTGTGGCGATTCCTCAAGGACCTAGAAATAGAAATTCCATTTGACCCAGCAATCCCATTATTGGGTATATACCCAAAGGATTATAAATCGTTCTACTATAAGGACACATGCACACGAATGTTCATTGCAGCACTGTTTACAATAGCAAAGACCTGGAAACCCAAATGCCCATCAATGATAGACTGGACAGGGAAAATGTGGCACATATACACCATGGAATACTATGCAGCCATAAAAAACTATGAGTTCATGTCCTTTGTAGGGACATGGATGAACCTACAAACCATCATTCTCAGCAATCTGACACAAGAACAGAAAATCAAACACCTCATGTTCTCACTCATAGATGAGTGTTGAACAATGAGAACACATGGACACAGGGAGAGGAGCATCACACACTGGAGTCTGTTGGAGGGAAATAGGGGAGGGACAGTGGGGGTTGGGGTGTTGGGGAGAGATAGCATGGGGAGAAATGCCAAGTGTAGGTGAAGGGGAGGAAGGCAGCAAATCAGACTGCCATGTGTGTACCTATGCAACAATCTTACATGTTCTTCACATGTACCCCAAAACCTAAAATGCAATAAAAAAATAAATAAAAAAGAAATGCAGATTGTGACAAAAGAATCTGTGTACACATGTATGAAACAACCTCACTGACTGGTGTGGTGGGGAAAGGGTTGACCTAAGCAACATTGGGAATTAGTGGAATCTATAAGATTAAAGGCAGTGGGAACTGCCCATAAGCACTGTACTCTAGTTGATAAAGTCGATATGTACAGGTTAACAATTATGAAACCACTGTACATACATACTGGAATGGAACAATTACAAAATTGGATGGCAGATTGTGGGAACCAGGTTTCTAACTGTTGAAGTACAAGGTTACAGAAAAGCAAAGAGAGAAGGCATGAATAATCCATGTGGTAATAAATTAGAGTTGGAGACATTAGTATGAGCTCATGTTTAGCTACAAATGTGTACACATAAATACATATATAGAAGGATATATGTATCTATACATATACATATATAGATACAGGAATATGCATAGTTTATTATACACATATATTTCCTTGTTCTATCAACTAAGAGGGTCTAGAAGCAATGTTTAGCTACATGTGTGCACATAGATGCATTCTTAGAGGGATAGTTGTAGATATATGAATATGCACAGTTTAGTATACACATATATTTCCTTGTTCTATCAACTGAGAGAGTTTAGAAGCAATGTTTAGCTACATGTGTGCACATAGATGCATACATAGAGGGATAGTTATAGATATATGAATATGAACAGTTTAGTATACATATATATTTCCTTGTTCTATCAACCGAGAGGGTCTAGAAGCAATGACACCCCAGTAGCAAAAGCACACTTATCACTCAGATCTTGTTTTCTAATTCTATTATGAGATAACAAGAAGCAGGACACTGGAAAAATTTTCTGGTTCTAGGAATGGTGCAGGGAATACGCTAGATGATCCTGGAGCTCGTTATAGTGCCATAAAGTGAAGAAACCTTTTTAAAAGTGCACAATCATGTATGTCAAGGAGTCATAGGAGACAATTGAAAGAGCTCCAAATAGCTTAAGCTGGAGCAATTAAAGTAACAAAATTAATAAGCAAGTATTAAAACCCAAAATATAAGGTAAAAATCCATGATTCTATACTGATATAAATTAATGATTGTACAAGAAAGCAGAATTGGAGAATAAAAAAATTTTTCTTGGAGAGGAATTCCACATAATTTATGTAGATATTTCAGTCCCAAGGAGATGGAACACAACTCCATATTTCTTAAGTGTGGGCTGTGCATAGGGTGTTGCTTCCAAAGGGTGCTGTATTGAAAGGAGGAAAGAATAATTTAATAGCAGAGGAACCTGACACACACTATCTCAGGCAGATGATTAAGAACAACAGTGGCAAGTTGACATGATTTGGCCATGTCCTCACCCAAATCTTATCTTGAATTCCCATGTGTTGTGGGAGAGACCTGCTGGGAGGTAACTGAATCATGGGGTCAGGGCTTTCCCATGCTCACCTCATGATAGTTAGTCTTATGAGATCTAATGGTTATTACAAGGGGGAGTTTCCTGCACAAGCTCTCTCTTTGCCTGCTGCCATCCATGTAAGATGTGACTTGCTTTTCCTTGCCGTCTGCCATGACTGTGAGGCTTCCCCAGCCATGTGGAACTTTAGTCCAAACAAACCTCTTTCTTTTGTAAATTGCCCAGTCCCCAGTATGTCTTTATTAGCAGCATAAAAATGTACTAATACATAGGTTATGGTCAGAGTGTGTACCCTTGATGTGATGTGATGGAAATGGCTGAGGCACTGACATTTTGAGGCACAGCACAGAGGAGCCTGAAGAGAAATAAAGACTAAAGGTATGTGATGTTCTGAATGGGATCATGGGCCAGAGAAAGAATAGTAGATAAAAACCAAGGAAATCCAAATAATATATAGTTAATAAAAATGTATCAATATTATTTAAGTAATTTTGACAATTGTACGTTACTAATATATTAATAGAAGAGATTGGGTGTATATGGAAACTCTATGTACTGTCTTCACATATTTTCTGTAAATTTAAATTTTTTTAAAAAACTTTTTTCAAACTTGTAAAAGATATTGCTTTTGAAAAAATAAAATTATAATTATTCCTTGCTCAAAATCATTTGTATTTTTTATATCAGATTTGATTTTTGTGACCTTGCTATACTTACTCATTAGTTCCAGGTATTGTTTAATTATTTTTTAGTTACTTCGATATAGATTATTTGAGATTTCTCATGTAGATAATCATGTCATCTTTGAATAAAGACAGCCTTATTTCTTCCTTTTCAATCTATACACCTTTTATTTCTTTTTTGTGTCTCATTGCACTACCAAGACTTCTCTTATTGGACAGCAGTAGTGATGGCGCATATTGCCTTGTTTCCAATCTCAGGGAAAATGTCCAGTTTCTTATTATCAAGTATTATGTTCCTTGATTTTTGTAGTATTTTTTGTACTTTTAAAAAAATCAAGTTGTAGAAACTCCCCTGTTATGAAGTCAGCTGACAGTTTTATCTCATGTGGGTACTGGATTTGTTATCTACTTTTCTCTGCATCAATTGATAAAGTCATTGTAAAACATTCTTTAGCCTACTTATAGATGGATTACATTGATTGATTTCTGAATGCTAAATTAGACTTGCATAACTGGAGAAAAACTTCCTTAGTTGTGATGTATAATACTTTATATATATTGCTGGATAAAATGTGCTAATATTTTTTGAGAATCATTATGTCTATATTCACAAGAGATATTGGTAGGTAGTTTTCCTTTTCTTCTTACAAGACATTTTTCTTTTAATGTCTTTATCTTATTTTGTTATTAGAGTAATGCTGGATTTTGTGAGTTAGGAAATGTTTCTTCTGTTTTTAATTTTTGGTCGAAATTGTGCAAAATGTGTATTATTTCACCTATTCCAAAGGCAGAAGCAGTCATCTGAGGTGCTTGAAAATTTTAATGAGATACATTCTATATTTTTAGTTATAGCAGATTCTTTCATAATAGACAAAGGTTAGCCTCAGCTCTCATGGTTTCCTGAAAGGGTTTGAGATAATTAAAATTTGAAAACCAGTATCACTTCCTCATAGGTTTTAGAAATACGTTTGTCACAGGGAAAATTTTTTCAGGTTAATCTAATCTACATTCTGGAGTTTGGCACAGAAAGGAGGAAGCCAGGATGTCTGCCCAGCAAAGTCACAATAGAGTGAATTTTCATCCTGATTTGCCCAGGACAGTCTCATCCTGCCTATTGTGTAACCAGCTTGACTAGTTTTGCATTTTTTATTTTTTTAAGTAGTATGATTAATCATCGCATGAAAACAAGCTGTGTTGCTTGAGTTAGCCTCCCACGTCGTGTATCCAGCTCCTCTCTGGTTTTTCCCTGACCATGTAAATAGACCTAGATATCTACAGTGATGCTAAACACTTTGCAAATAAACAAGTCCTCTAAGTTTTGTTTGTTTTTTGTTAAAAACCTATTGGAAATATTTAATCAAATATTAAATGAAAGGTAAATAAAAAGATCAGCTTTTAAACCTTTGAATGAGTTCCAGTACTTGCACACAGAAAGCATTTATCCCTACAAAACCAAGGAAACAATGAAGACGTACAATAGGCATTCAAGTGTATGTAGTTTAGTGTTTAAACTAATAATGGCACTTTGGAATACCTCATCCCATTAGGAGAATATTTTGGCGGAGTTTACATTTTTAATTTGATATATTCAGTGCCACAACAGAGCAATGCTGAGATTCCTGTGAATTTTCAGCATCTAAACTCAGCAAAACTTTTAGAAAGATCATAAAGATAAAGAAAAGTACTCTGGATAACTGAATGGTGCCAGTACATAAGAAATATTTACACACTTTATTTTGGAACTAATACGCAAAATATTTTGGAATAAGACCTTCTATTTAGGAGATTTTGCTCTCAAGTTAGCAGGTACTACAGAACTTAGAGAGTTAATATTTTCCCTATTAAAAGTATTATATAAAGAAGAGTCAATTAAAGTTGTCAATAATTTCAAATATATTGACTATACCCTGCAATTTAGAAAATTAAAACTAACATGACCACACTTGTTTTATCTCTCTCTGTTTCTGGGTCTCTGTTTCTCACTCTCCTTCATGTATCATAGAGAAGAACTATTGATGTCAACAAAAGTTGTATTGTTTTGAAAATAAGTTGCTGTTTTGGTAGAGGTATTAGCAGACTAGTCCCAGTATCTGGTCTGGGAGGGTGGGTTAGGTACTGCTGTTGGGACTGGGAAGAGAAACTATGGCTCGCCTCCTGTGCATAGCATCTTTTTGCAACTGAAAATAGACAATGCAGACTGCAAGAGGATTGTTTACCCCAAGATGGGGGAGGGAGCAGACATTACATCCCCTTATGTGAGGTAAGCAGACCTTGGAGAAATAAATAATTTTATGGTTTCACCAGCTACACAATCAGAAACAATATTGCTTAACTGAATGGAGATTCACGCTCACTTTCTATTTCTACCTATTGCCACACAAATACCTTCCTTTACCACCCTCTTCTCATCCTTACTTCCTAGAAAAGAGAAAAAATGTGGATCACACTTCTTTCAGAAGCACTACAATTTAGCAAAAGAGGATAAAACATGGCAATTATAAATTTGGAATCATAGGCCTGGCATGGTGGCTCATACCTGTAATCCCAGCACTTTGGGAGGTCGACGTGGGCGGATCACTTGAAGCCAGGCGTTCCCAACCACCCTAGCCAACATGTCAAAACCCTGTGTCTACTAAAAATACAAAAAATTAACTGGATGTGGTGGTGCACAGGTGTAGTCTCAGCGACTTGGGAGGCTGAGGCAGGAGAATTGCTTGAACTCAGGAGGCGGAGGTTGCAGTGAGCCGAGCTCACTCCACTGCACTCCAGCCTGGACAACAGAGCAAGATTCTGTCTCAAAAAAAAAAAAGAAAGAAAGAAAAAAGAAACATAAAGAGACATTTATCCAAATAGAGGTGGCGTTTAATAATTATTGTACTACAAACTTGATTATCTTCACTGACTTCTGTCTAGTCTCTAGAGTGAGTAGAGGTTAGGTGATATCAGCAATACTGCTATTTAAAATAAGCAAAATTGATAGTAATTATTAGGAAAAGCCTATTCCATCTCCTTACCTCACTAAAGTAAGAATTTACAAGGAGTTAAATGGTGTGACTATCCACCCACATTCTAATGCCAGGTGATTCAGAATCACCCTTTACACACCCTTATTCTTGATATATGCTGATTTTATTTTCTGTCTGTTTCCCAGATGTGCTAACTTCCCTACACCTCCAGCATCACGCTGGTCCAAGTCACCATCAGCTCTTACCTAGACTAATGCAGTTTTCTCTTAACTGTTCTTCCTGTCTCCATGAGCTTCCTCTCCAGTTGCCGTATTTCGAATGACAATCAAAGTAGCATTTAAAAGAAAAACAACAACAGCGAACAAATGGTAAGCAAACCATCAACATAATCATTCCCTCTCTTAATTATTTCTAAGCGGCTTACTCAGAAAATTAAACCCAAATCAGTTGTATGATCTAACTTTCCTGTTAGTGGTGTTTATCTACCGCTTCAGACTTAGTGTCTACCGCTCAATCATTTGGTCAATATGCCCTGGGTTCCCCTTTTCTTCTATTTTCTGAAACTCCAGCATTACCTCCCATCTCTCAGTACCTTCATACCTTTGCTCTGTCTGGATTGTTCTCTGCCATGCTTCCTTTAGCTACCACCTACTAATCCTTCGTGCATTAACTAACTGTCACTTCTCTCATTTTCCTATCCTTGAATTTCCCCAGGTCAGAATCGATTCTAGTAAAATTTGCTGTTTTTCCTTTGCCAAATTTATTTTAATTTCAGTTAGATTCATTTTGTGATTCTGTTTCATACCTATCTTACCTCTAGACTGTAATAAGCTCAATGGCAGCATGAGAGAGACTATGAAAGCTTTGGTGACTAAATACTTAAAAATACCTGAACTCAATGATATTATCAAGATTGACATTTGGGGACGAAAAGCCTGAGTGTTTCAAGTTTTGACAAGAGCCAAGTCCCTTCACACCCACGGGAGCCGCCTTCTTTCTTATTGGCTTCATCACTTCCTATAATTCATCTCTCCCAGCTTCTCCAGAGCCTGACATAAGCTGATAGAGTCATGAATTTAATAAAGTAGAATAATATGACTCTGTAGACTGAAAAACACCCTATCATCCAGAAGATGAAGATTGTATTCCCAGTTTCACTATTAATTTTCTCTCTGAACCTAAGCAAAGCACTAAGCATTACAACTTCATTTCTTCAGCAAAACATTGATTTGGTTCCTTAGAGAAATAAAACATTGTAATTCATCTTGAATTTTTTAAAAATTAGATTAAAATGCTGAGCAATTACTTTCTTATGATGTAATATTGATCACCATCCAGATATCATATTGATTCAACAACATATTAATTATTGAAGGAAATTATCTGCCTGATATTCTAATTCAATTAAATGTTACTGTCATCATCCTCATGAAAATGCTGCTTTCATCATCAGAACCATTCAGTGCTAGATAATTTGAATGTACTCCCCAGTGTCGCTCTGTGAGTCGATTGCTTCACATCTAAAAACGAGCCAGGGACTGACGGGCTTGATTTTATTAGGAAGAAAACCACACACTTAAATGCTTCACCAGATTTCTCCTAGAATATGGCATAGAGAGTAACTATTAATGTAGTGTCTTCCAAATATATCAAGAAAAACTTTACAAATTTTTTTTTTCTCAAGATAAATCTTCTACATCCCCAAGTTTCTACAGGCACACATCTCTTTGGGATTTAATAGAGTATCATCATTTAGCCAAGCGAACTGCAGGCTAAATAGATCCAGCTGCACAAATTGGACCACTTGAGGTTTTTTTTGTTTCTTTGGTATTGTCTCAGGTATCCAAATCCAACTCTGTCAATACAAAATACAGTGCTATAAAATCATTGCTATGATATGGGAAAACAAGAAAATCCAGTGATTGCATTGGTATATAACTAAATTTATAGTAAGAAAAAAATACTTTTTGGAGTCAAACTCTCTCATGCACCATCACAACTGATTTATTTAATGTATGAAAAAATCAGATTTATTCTTGTGGATTTTGACAACAAAAATTATAGAGAGCCACATATTGGTTTAATAAAGAGAGGCGTTCTAATGACTGGGATGGTCCAAGAATGAGGTGGTCTGGCTTGCATCATAGTAAATTCCTGGTCACTGATAGTACTGGCCTGATGATCTCTGTCAGATCAAAATCCCAGATGAAGTAGAAGGTTGTACAGAGGACAGCTGACAGCATCTCTACCTTCAAGTTTCAGATGTTGGCCATGGTCATAAGTTCTCCCTCCAGATAATACTCACAGCCAAATTTCATCCTTGACTATTATTATGTTAGTTATCCATTGGAGAGTTCAGGTTCAGGGTCTCTTATGAAGTTGTAGTCAGATAGTGTGTGGAGCTTCAGGCACCTGAAGGCTTAAATAAGGTGGGGGGTCCACTTACAAGGGGCTTTCTTGCATGGACGGGAAACTGGTGCTGGCTAATGGCCAGGAGACTCAGCTCCTCTCAATGTGTGCTTCCTCACAGGAACACCTGAGTGTCCTTATGGTACTCATCCCTAAGGTGAATAATTCAAAATACCAAGGCAGAAGCTACAATGTCTTCGTAACAGTCTTAGTTGTGTATTGCCGCTTGAATAGAAGTAGGAGGGAATGAAACAATGGCATAAATATTAGTGGGCAGGCTCACTGGAAGATATTGGAGACTGGTTATTATAGTCCACCTCCTTCCCCCAGTGTTGCATGTCTATTTCATATGCAATGTATACTTGTGCTTTGTTGGGAGGCAATTCCTCATGAGTCTCATATTTCTGCATGTCTTGTAAGCAGAGAGTGGCTATTGTTTCACATCATTTTCAATGATGTTTGTATAATGAACAGCTGTGGAAGATACATTTTTTTTCCCTCCAGAAGAGAAGACAGTTCTTCTTATAGCCGTAAATAGAGTATGTCCTTTGGAAGCAAAGCAGAGGCATGCTTACCATGCAGTGCAATAAAGGATAACGTCTTTCTCCAGACTAAGGACAGGCAGGCTTACTATTACAAAACATTTGGGGTTTCTCAGCTCAGTATTCCTTTTGTGTAATGCAATCCACTCTATTAGGTCTCACTGCATTGTCCTCATGGTACTTGGGAGCCAGGGGAACTGACATCTGATGTTCAAACTTACTGCTATGCTCTGAGTAACAAAAGCATTTCATTTTATTTGACCAGGAGACATCATGTTTTCTACCAGCAATTATGAAACTATGGTAAATGTTATCAGGTAAATGTGGTAAAACAGAGCCTTCTCAGCTCTTGACACTCTTGGAAGAATACCTCCATCCCCACCCCAAATCTCAGCTCATTATAGCATCAGCTTGAAGCCCATATCTTAACATTCCAGTCAGGTCCATTTCAGAAAAAGTGGCTCTTCCATAGAGCTCTGTGAGGACAGCGCCTTGAGTGTATCAGCTCTTTGAAATCCGAACATCTGTGAATTCAATTTCCATGTGCCCGACACGCACTGGTGAGACTTGTGTAGAATAATTGCTACAGACAGACCCTTCTATCCACAAAAGGGGACTAGAAAGCACATGTAAGTCACTTCTCCACAGTAATTTTAAAATCCATCTGGACACATCATGCCAATTTCTTGACGAGGGCTTGGTACCACTGCCTGAGATCTTGACTCCAAACTTAGGGCTTTGGGTTCTGACTTCTGAGTCATTCTACGTTTTGGATGAAAAATGACTGATGTTTGCATCTTAGTAGTTTCTTTTTGGTCTGCTTCTGCTCATAATAGTTGAGAAGCCCAAGGCCTCTTTGTATTTTGTACTGACTCCTTCCCTTTTAATCCAGTCTGGTGGTGTTTCATCTATTACAATTGTAGAAATGTCGATAGGTCTTTTGTAAATTTTGCAGGGATTCACTCCGTTGGAGGATAGATACACACAGATCCCGAGATAATTTTTTTCCCTTTTATTGTCCATAAGACATCTGTAGCACAATGCTCTTAAAGTCTTAGAAGTTATTTTTAATAATAAAATGTGTGATGCACACTTTCTGCATCCTCAGAAGGGCATTGGTTTGTTTGAGGCTCTGTCTCCCCTGTTTCTGATCATTATGAAAAGGCTTTACACTTACACCTTTGACTTCACCCCCGAAACCTTTTTTGACTCACAGTCTTCTGAGCTGGATATTCCTCTGGAAGCCTTTTCTTTAAGCTGTTTACTCTCTAGAGAGTCCAGAAACTATAAACAGTTTTTAGTTTTGAACCCCCCAAAACCCTGGCTCCTTTATATAGAACAGCTTTTTTATTATTATTGTATTTCCCTACATCTCTCACATTTTGCTATGGGTGCTAAGAACGCAAGACAGCACTGTCAACACATTGCCTAGAATTCTCCTTTGATGGATCCTCCAGGTGATTAGGTACCTTTTTTCCCTATATTCTATCTTACATAGGAAAGAGTTTTGTTCTTCTCTATGCCACTTTATAATTCTATAAAGGGGCCCTGTTTCCCCCATTTTTCTCGAATGAATGCTAAGCACTCACTGCAGCCTACTTGGAGGGCATAAAGCTTCTGCCAACACTTACTTCAGGCCCTCTAGGGTTTCACTAACATGCTTTACAGGCACTTTTCTAGCTTCTGTTGACTTCTGGGTCCCAATGCCCATCCCATGTCTTTTAGGATGTCTGTTATTGCAGCAATCACAGTTGGCCCTGTGTTATCAATTACATTCTGTGAAGTGTGGCTATATCATAAAATGTATGGCAGCTTCCATCTTGTTTTCTTAAATCACTTTCCCTGTGGTAAATGAAACACAGCAATCCCATTACTGGGTATATATCCAAAGGATTATAAATCGTTCTATTATAAGGACACATGCACACGAATGTTCATTGCAGCACAGTTTACAATAGCAAAGACCTGGAACCAACCCAAATGCCCATCGATGATAGACTGGACAGGAGAAATGTGGCACATATACACCATGGAATATTACACAGCCATCAAAAATGATGAGTTTGCGTCCTTTGTAAGGACATGGATGAACCTGGAAACCATCATTCTCAGCAAACTGACACAAGAACACAAAATCAAACATCGCATGTTCTCACTCATAGATGGGTGTTGAACAATGGGAACACATGGACACAGGGAGGGGAGCACTATACACTGGGGTCTGTTGCGGGGGAGTGGGGGACAGCAGGGGTTGGGGAGTTGGGGAGAGATAGCATGGGGAGAAATGCCAGATATAGGTGAAGGGGAGGAAGGCAGCAAATCACACTGCCACGTATGCACCTATGCAACAACCTTGCATGTTTTTCACATGTACCCCAAAACCTAAAATGCAATAAAATAAATAAATAAATAAATAAATAAATAAAATAAAATGAAACACTGTTCTATAAGGATACTCAAACAACCTCATGGGGTAAATGAGACACCGTTCCTTAAGGATACTCAAACAGCCTTGTGGACAGGCCACAAGGAGAGAATGGAGCTCCATAGGATGGCCTTCATTTTTTATGTACCAAAATCTGTACTAGTTGCCAATTTTTGTGTAACTAAACATCCCAAAATTCATGTTTAGAATAACAATAATCATTCCTTATCTCTCATGGTTTCTGTGGGTCGATAATTCAGGAGCAGCCTGGTAGAAAAGTTCTGGCACAAAGTCTTTCGTGAAGCTGCACTCAGAGGCTGGCTGGGGCCAAAGTTGTGTGCAGGTTTGACTGGTGCTGGGGAGCTTCCGCCAAGGTGTAAAATAGTTATGGCGATTGATCAGGAACCTGCATTCCTTTCCACGTGGGCCTCTCCATGAGGGTGTCTGAATACACTTACAGAATGTTGTGTGGTTTACCACAGAGAAACTGATTTAAGAAAACAAGATGGGAGCTGCTATGCTTTTAAAGATATAGTCACACATCTGTAGAATTTAATTGATAATGCAGGGCCAACTACGATTAAATGTGAGGGTGGACTGCACAAAGGCATGCAGATTGCAAATGGAAGTGAGGCCTGCTGGAGATCTGCTTGCAAGCCCACCACCACTATAGCCAGTTGTGAAGAGTTCTACATAATCCATAAAGAAGCAAGAGGTCAGAAAAGTCTATTATGTGTTGGGCGGTGTTACTCAGAGGAATATGGTCAGACTCCAGTGTACTGGTGGGAGATTTAAATGTGAAAACAGGGATACTCCGAAGTCGTGTTACCGGGTTGGGATGTAGGTGTCTGTGTGTCTGTGTATCTGTATGTCTGTGTGTCCGTTTTTAGTTACTTTTTGAAACGCGAATTTTCCTGAACGTTTTTAAAAATAAGCTTTATATTTTGAGATAATTTAAAATTTACAGAAAAGTTACAAGGATACCACGGAAAGTTCCCATGTACCTTTCCTCCTGTTTCTCTAATGGTAACATCTTATATAACCATGGTATATTTGTCAGCACTAACAAATGAGCATTGGTGTATGACTATTAATTAAACTCCAGGCTTTATTTGGATTTCGCCAGTTTTTCCATGGATGTTCTTTTTCTGTTCTGGGATCCAATCTGGGAAACCACATTATATTTCGATCGTCTAGCTGTTAATTGTAAAAGAATCACAGTCTTCCGTATTCCCAGCTCTCCTACCTGGTTTTTCCCACCGGAATCACTTCAGAGATCACGGAGGTGTTTAGTCCATGATCTCTTTCCTTACCCCATCAGTCTCCTCCTGTTTTGACTCAATTTTCTCTCCATTTGGACAACACACTTCACAACATTGATGGCCATTCAAACGTCACTCTATTAACTCTGTGCTCTCCATTGATTTTTCACATCCTCTCAACAAAAAACCTCATTTCTGGATAAGTGAAATCTCCAAAGCTTCTCCCTCCATTCTCACATTGGGGATGGCTGACAGTTCAGCATCTCTAAAAGTTCATGGTCTCCAACCTCAGCTTCCTCAGGGCCACCCGGCTATCCTTCTGTGTATTCCTCCTCGGTCCCCCACCAGTTCCTATTTAAACCTGTTCTAAATTTTTATCACTGATTTATACTGTGTATACTACTATGCCTACCATACCCCCATTCAGAACACTACCTTTCCAACTTCACTATAGAAATACAGGATTCGTGAAGAACTTGCCAATCTTCTTCCACAGCTGCCCCATCCACCTTGTCCTTGCCCCGCAGACCCCTTTCACCTCCTTGGGGGCCTCACCCCATTAGTTATCCAAATTCTGCAGATTCTTTAATCCCTCCTTACTTGCTGCTCTGTTTCAGCTTATACATAGTTTCATGTACATTTCCTGCCTTAGAAAAACTTTCCTCCAAACCTACTTCCCCTTTTGACTACTTCCCAAAGCCTTTTCTTCCGTCTTTAGATGCGGTAATTCCCTTTGAATCACTCACTCCTCAACCTTGGTAATAGAGCATATGCCCCATTACTCCATGAAACTGGCCTTGTTAAGGATGCTAACAACCACTCCCCCGTTCAATGCTACTGAATCTCATCACTTATTGTTCCTCATCTCACTGCAGGATTAGACTTGAATGACCTGACGTTCCCTCCAAAACACTTTTGTTCCTTAACATCCAGATGACAAGTATTCTGTCGTCTCCTGCTCTTGTGCATTTTCTCCCCTCTAAATATTCTTTCTCAATATTCTTTGGAAGCTTCTTCTTACCTATTTTTAATATTAGGGTCTCATGAGGTTCCAGCCTGGTTTCTTTTCTTTTCTTTTTTTTTTTTAAGTATGTATTTTATTGAGTTTTAGGTTTGGGGTTACATGTGGAGAGCATGCAAGATTGTTGCATAGGTACACACGTGGCAATGTGGTTTGCTGCCTTCCTTTATTCTCTCTTCATGGTTAATTAAATGATCACATCAACTCTTCCTGCAAACTAGCACCTTCCTAGCTCTAGACTGAAATTTATCAGGTTTAGGCATTTTTACACCCAATGTATCCTTAGAACATGGATATTTTAATAATCTCTTAGAACTTGTTTATTTGTGAAACATGCTGAAGGTCAATAACAAATGTTCAAAAATCCTTTCTTACATTTTGCTTATCCTTTCTCAGAACTGATTAGTTATAGTTTGATATTGTTTGAATGCTATTTCCTAAAAATACAGATGGGGTAGAACTTTCAATACTCATCACTTCTTTGTTCCATTTGCGTTATTTCCTTATGGAAATGTGAGATATTTTTTCCTATTTGTATTCTTCCAAGTTGCATTGCAGACTTTGAAAGTATCATTAAAGTGATGCCCGAGGTTTAAGTTTTCCACGTATTTCCTATGCCAGAAAATATAGCATTTGTATAAGGTGATACTCTAAGCTTCTGACCGATTATATATATACTTAAATCTCTGTGGTTTGAAGTTACTCTAAATCAATAGTTAGTAAAGGCATATTTTAACTGATGCTGAGGTGGAGGCAAAATACTGAAGTTCTTCACACCAACACGTGGAGAAGAAGATAGAAAATGAGTGTTGGAACTGTCATCCAGTAGCCTCAGTGTCTTCATCACTCCCGTTTTCATTAAGCTAATTATTAATGGTGTTCAAAAATATTTTCCATTCTATCTCAAATATTTTGAAGTAGATATGTCTTATATATAAAACTATGCTAGCTTTAATGAGACTTTTATTACAAAATTAGGGTTTTTTTTTTGTTCTCAGAGGCCATTGACTCATCACTTTATAATTACTTTTTCTGAGGGTTGTATATTCACATGATTCAAAATTCACAATGTATAAATGGATATACAATAAGAGTTCTTTTGTTACAGCTGCAATTTATGGATATAATATGTTTATGTAAGCTGTCACAATTGAGAATACTTAGGTTTGTTCATGTATTTTATTATCTCAAATAATGCTTCAATAAGAAACTCTATGTGTATAATTTTACATGTGTGCAAGTATGTGAGTCATATGTTAAATAGAAGACTGCTATATCAAAAGTCATATACACTTATAATTCTGATATATATATATTATATTTTTTTCTCAAATTGCCCTTCATAGAAATTATGTCCATTTGCCAATTTTATCAACAATAAAGAAGAGACTGGCTTTTTAATTTTAATTTTAGGTTCTGGGGTACATGTGCATGATGTGCAGGTGTGCTACATAGGTAAATGTGTACCATGCTGGTTTGCTGCACCTATCAACCCATCACCCAGGTATTAAGCCCAAAGTTTGATCTTTCATGGGAAATTTCTGCTATCCTTCACTTCCAGAGGATCAAAGCAAACTCAGTTCATATAGTGAAACTTTTCAGATCCTAGTAGTAGACATGCTATTAGGGTATGTAAAGCTAATCCCAATACAACAGATATAAAATTCTTGGATATTCTTCCATGTGGCATTACGTTCCTGCCATAATAGTATTAGGGAATTTTCCCCAGCCTGTTTCTGCTATGAGGTGAAATCTGGACCCCTGCAGAGAAGACTCAGATTGCCATTCTTGTGGACATATGGGTAAAGGAGAAGAGGAATGAGGTGAAAGAAAGTTGCTCCAGGTGTAACTATTCATGAGTTATGATACAGTATTCATGGTACCTTTTGAAGAGTTTATTTTCTCCCACTTTCTAGTTTCCACTGTCAGTAGATTAATAATTTATTGCTGAAGAAATTAGATGTATATCTTCAAAATGCCAAAAAAGAAAAAGATAAAATAGGAACAGTAGAAGCAAGACTAAGCTACAATATGAAGTTAAAATACAAATACAATTCATTAAAAGTAGATTGGGAATATTGTCCTGAATGTCTTAGTAGCTTAAACAGAGAGGAAAACAATATTAGTCCTACAATATATCTTTCTATCATGGCCAAAAGAAAAAAGAAACTTTGCTTAGTAAAAACAACCCTGAGAATTTTTCTCCAAGTTTTCTCAGTAGTGAATAAAGCACTACAACAATCTCCACCACAGATGCCTAACACAGGTCACGTGGCCGTTTCTGACATGAACCTTCTATTCGATGAAAGCAAAGTGCAGTTTAGCGTAGGCACCACAGAAAGGACCGAGGCATTAGAGATGCAAAGCTCTACGGTCATCTTATTTCACCAAAGTTCATCTCAGATCTGTGTTTAAGTGTCAGTTCTGCCACCATCTTCATAAACTTGTACAAGCCACTTAAACTGTCTAAGTCTCAGCTTATGTCTCCGTTGGGAACAATGGCTAGCTTGAATGGTTGACCATGTGAACTGTGTCATCTGATGACACAGTGGAGATCCTGACATGTGGATGTGTGTATGAGTGTGTGTGTGAATTTATAGATATCAAGGTAGCAGTGAGGAAGTTCTTGATAATGATGATGAAGGTCTCAACATTTTCAGCACCTGGTAGCAATGTGTTCAAGGTTATGCTCTTTGACACAATGGGGAGCAGATAGTCTAAGCTGTTCTTTTAATTTCAGTCCCCTTTGCAGTTATCTGGACGTCTTTTTTTGGAAAGTCACCTGGACATCTTTGATAAGAGAAAGCCCCAGGCAGGGTCATACTCATTCTCCATGGTGAACAGGCATGGGCACAGGTATTCCTCCAGAATTGCAGATCATTGTTCCATTGGGAATCAATAGCTAATGACCTCAGCAAATGCTCCTAACCATCTTGACTCTTGTGGGGCTATTAAATTTCTGATTCTTCTTAAACCAGAAACATAAATTAGCCATTGTGTTAGTCAATTTTATTCCATGTAAGAAACAACCTAAATATTTCAGTGCTTTACAAAGGTCACAGGTATGAAAGTGAGCTGTGGTCAAGCTGATCTGTATTGAGCTCAGCTAGATCATGAAATCCAGGCATCCATAAAGTTTTATCTCTTCTGTCCATGTCTTTCTGGAGTGCAGGTTGGGGCAGTGACATCTGATGCATGCTTTACCTGTAGCAGATCATTGGCCCTCAAGAACCAAGACAAAAACTTCACAAGTACATTTAAAATCGGTGCTCACTCATGTCCACTAACTTTCCATTGCCTGGTGGAAGTCACATGGCCAAGTCCAGTGCCAACTGAGTGGAGTGTGCTCTATCCACAGGAAAAGGAACTGTCTGTTCCTTCCACACAGAATCTGCTATAGTGTGAAAGAGAGGAATAATGTCAACACAATCTCTCAACACTAGGGTGTGACTATTAGAGTCGATCCTGAATGCCCTTTATGTTCAATGGATAATGAACAAGTTTCTTGACTTCTTTAACTACAAACATCAAATTCATATGAAGGAAAGCTATCCATCTCCAGGATCTTACCTTTTTGTTAGCCAGAAGAGATCCTCCAAAACATGTATTATGTTCCAGTTTTCTTAAGGTATCATAAATTTCACAATAGTACTTGGTCTTTATAGTGTTTTGGATTTTGTGTTTTCAGTGGAACGTTCCATGATTTCCTTCTGATGTAGCCCGTCTGTGTCTGTTTGTATTAATGCATACATGCTTTGGGGTAGAGTGACATGGTGATGGGTAACTCCCTGGCTCTATAAAAGTAGGGATTAACAACTTGGTTCCCATGTTTTGGGAACTCACTTAATTTAAATTATCAGCAATCTATGGGCAGTAGAAAATCACCAATAGATTTAAGACTCTCAAGACACAAATCAAGTGTCCCAACCTTTTCTCATTATCTTGAGCAAAGATGTATCTCCTAAATATTGTATCAGCGGAAATGAGACAGAAATAATTACTTCACCTAGTTCCAAAATAATGAATCCAAGCAAAGATGGACTTACTTCCTATAATGTAATCTTCAATATCCTCCAATATAAAAGCATAAGAAAGAGTAGCAATTCCTTCATATTCAGTCCCCTGAATTACATCCTGCCCAATAGGATTGATTTTATAAATTCATTTGGTTATGGTTTTCATTTTCAACTTATTTCCCCTAAATCCTATTTTATTAGAGCATTAATAAGCATTATACCTCCTCATCCCAACATCAAAAACATTTGGGGAATTGTTTACACAAGTTATGTATTAAGAATTTAGTCAGAAAGTCTACTAAACGAAAACACTTTTAACTTCCAATAAGCGGTTCATGCTATTTGTGATTTTACATTTTCATTGGATTGCCTTCCTTTATGTAGCATTTTGGGTAATTGTTTTCCACAGAACAAGATAAGGGAAAGAAAAGAAGAAAAGAGAAAGGCTTCCCCAGGGAATGTCACCAGGGAGCCCAGTTGCCCCATGTGGCAGGACATGCAGCAGGGACAGTGGGGTGATGTGACTCCTTGTAGGGCTTCCTGTTGGTAAAGCAGGGGATGCTTGTGCCTCGAGAGACCTAAGAGGGGCATGCTACTCAGATTAATAGCTTACAGACAGAATTCCATCCATAGGAAACTGTTCTGGGAGAGAGGAAAGGAGGCCCTGGAACAGCAAACCCAACTGTTGCCCAGGGTCCCAGAGGCCCTTCAGGTCCAGGTGGGGTCACTGCCTGTAACCACATTCCTTCACCTGTGCCACCTTTGCTTCTGCTTCCAACAGACTCTGAAACAATAAAGACAAATCAGCCAGTCTCGTCTCTTCTGGATTTAGCCACTTCCTGTTATAAATAAAGGGATTTTCAGGCAGAATGTAAGCCATGTTACTTCCTATAAGGTTTACTTCTAATTTTTTTTCTGCTGTGTGCTTGAGCCCCAGCAGGAGATCTATGCAGTACAATGATCTTATACAGCAGACAATCCAGGGAAGAACAGGAACATTAACTTTATTTATATAAATGAGCTATTACCATAGATGTAACCAGCAGGGAATATTGAAATGAGAGAAATACAGGTAGGTTGAGTAAAAGATTCTGCACAGAGAAGAGGAGCTGCACAGGTGCTGAGGACAAAGGAGAGATCAGGTTATGGCAGGACCTGAGTTCCGGGAGGGCAACAGCAGTATTGGGCTGTTCACTGCTCTGTTGCTGTGTCTAGCACAACCTCAATGGGTTGCTTTTAAATAAATGATAGATCCAAAGCACTGAGAATTTTCCAGTAGAAGCCTCGGGCTTAAAGTTCACTGAATTTTGCAAGAGACAAAATAATTCTGTTTCTGAATAAAATTTCTAGAGCAAGTATTAGGTGATTTGTTAAAAAAAAAAAAACAAAAAAAAAACTGTCATGATCATTTCCCAAGTTATCAATGTATATACAAAGACGCATTATTGAACTGGGAAGTCAAAAAATTTGGATATTAATGTTACAAATGGGACCATTTTTTTAACTTGTTATCATAAAATTGCAAGCAATTAAATTTAAAGAGGAAAAACTTACTCTATGAGGACTTTGACATGGCTCAGGGGCATTAACAAATGACAGTTGTGGCTGTGTGCGGTGGCTCATGTCTGTAATCTCAGCACTTTGGGAGACTGAGGTGAGTAGTTCACTTGAGGTTGGGAGTTCAAGACCAACCTGTCCAACATGGTGAAACCCCAACTCTACTAAAAATACAAAAAAAAAAAAAGAGCTGAAGTGGGAGAACTGTTTGATGCCAGGAGGCAGAAGCTGAAGTGAGCTGAGATTGTGCCATTGCACTCCAGCCTTGGTGACACAGCGAGACTATGTCTCAGAAAACAACAACAAAAATGACAGTTGTAAAAATATGCCAACAGGAAGTCACACCTTTATAAATAACAAGCTGCCACTAAAAATATATTTAATATCTTAAAATTCAAGCCGTATATCAGAGTTTAAATTAAAGAGGATTCGTGCGTGCATTAACCCTTCCCCTCAAATGCCTGCAGTAACACAGTCTGCAGGTAACAATTTAAACAGGTTTCCTGACTCTTTAGATGATGACTACTATACATTTAAATCATCAAAAAATAAATTAATGTTTAATGCTGACAAAGAAACATATTCTTATGTATTTATATGATGATTGTCTCTTTCAAAAACAAATCATTTATCGTACTGGATAAAGGGGAGGGGAAGAAAGTGTGCATGGCATGTAACCTTCTAGCATTTCAAGCATTCTCCAGTGTGCTTGAGGACAGTGCCAAATAACTTATACGTTACAGTTAAAATTAGCTCCAATCTTTCTCAAATTGAGTCTTTCACATGGAGCTAAACAAACATTATTATTCTGAGAGAGCAAGCGTCTAGATTACTCAAAATCTGGAGCTTTCTTGCTTGATGAAAATAAAAATATTACAAATCAAAGTCTGAGAAATTTAAACTAGCAAAGGCAAAATTTTGAATACCCCATATTCTCAGGGCCTTTTTTTTTAAAAAAAAAAAAAAAGTTTTTTTCTTGGGCAGCAGCAATACATTCTGCAGAAACTCAGGATTGATGTTACCTTTTAAAAGTGGCTGTAAATAATTATGCTCCCGTTCATCACCACCCATCTTGGGGTGCCAGGCTGAAACCTGTGATCCACTCCCAGCGAGATCACATGGAACCCACATCTGTCTGCTTTATCCTGTCCATTGTTCCAGGTGAAGGCTGATATCTCTGATGGAATCAATGTGCTTCTGTGTCTGGGCTGACCTAAGCCCAGCAGCCACCTCCTTGATATGATTCCCAGGTTCTGAGTGGGTCATGTGGCCTCCCCCAATGTTTTCCTGTTTCTGAATGCCCCAAATATTTTACTGTTTCAGCCATATACTCTTCTAGTTTACAGAAAGTTATTGTGTAGATCTTTTGCAAAGGTCGGGGTGGAAACCAGCACCTCCTAGTGAATGTTGCTGTAGTTGGGTATTTCCCATCCTGTCCAGTTTCATTTTTAATAGTACTAGAACTAGAAATCAACCAAATTCTGGATGCAGAGTTTGTTTGAGAAGTTCATAGTAGCTGAGGTGATAAAAGATTGGGCCCATGAAGTACCAAGACACAAATTTTCCTCTTTGAAATTTTTTCTAAAACCGAGCTCTAGACACTTCTAGAAATTAATGGGGTAAAACATGAAATCTGCTCGTAAATCAGCCCAAAAGACCATTCCCTAATCCTAGTGAGAAAGGAGTTGAATTTCCTTCTCTGTAACATACACGTGGAAAAAGCAACTGTGCTTTTGGTCATCCATGTTCACTTTGCAGACATTTCTAATGGTATGAAGTGCATGAGCCACTCATTCCTATGATGAGGATGTTGGCTGATTGAGATCAAAGTTTGACATTCTGTTTGCTCAGGTGGTGCTGGATGACTTTTCAGGAGAGGGCTGGAGATCATAAGAAACTGAAGTTTTGTTTTGTTAATTTGGATCTAGAAGTGATTGGGAAAATGCCCTTCTCTGTTAGTTGTACTGCCTTCTAACGCTTCTAAAGCCAATAATTAATAACATTTTCCCTGAGCAAATTTGATAAAACAATTACTAATGACTATTGCTTGGGGTTGACATTAAGATAAAGTAAAATGAAAAGAAGAAAAAAAAAACAGTGGTAATTACGGTCTTTGTTAAATCCCAGTAATCCAAAAGCAAGCAATAGATTTAGTAAGAGAGCTTAATCTCAGTATGTACAAAAGACTTGTCCTAAAATGTAGAATAATAGTGGTAATAATAATAATAATAACCTTTTATAATCCATGGAGACCATGAAATCACAAAGTTTATCTTCTAGCCCTAAACTATTTATTTTTCAATAATTTGAGGATTTTGTAAAAACATATTAGATCCCTTTTCTAAATGGAGATCTCATAGTTGTTTTGGTTATCCCTTCCATTTTAATATGAAGCAACAGTTGCTTTGTTTTATTGCTAAAGGATTTAATTTAGAGTGGGTGGTTTCTTAAATCCATCCAGAAGATTGGGGCAGGAAACAAATTTGATTAGGTTCTCCTTCAGGAAAAGAGGGCAGGCTGCAGTGAGAACTGGAGACACTCGGTCTCGAGTGGCCTGCATGCTCTATGCTGAAGGGAGAGTGAGTTTGATAGCTGTGTCATGTTACTGTGTAGAAAAGGCTGCCCTCACATGAGACCCAAGCCACAGGAGAGATACTGTCCAAGGAAATCCTACTGCTCAGATAATAGTAGTCCTGAAGGGTGAACATTTTGCATGAAAAGCATCATCCTTGAGTTAGATTTTCTTAGTGCCAGGATCTCCCTACACTCCCATCTCCACCTCCAAATAATTCCTCATGTTCTCTTACCTCTGGTGACTTCTTCCCCTCCACCTCCCATCACCCTGATGTTGACATTCACCCAGGGTGGCTGGCAAAATATTAGGAAAATATTAGGGAAAGTTAGAAGATTATAGTCTCAAACCTTTCGGAAGGCCAAAAGGTTTTAATGGAATGGACTGAAGGCAGCTAGTTCATTACATTAGAATTTTAAGTCATAGCATAAAAGATAGGGATAATAAAAGGCTCCCCAGTTAAGTCTGTTTACCCCACATTTCTTTGTCTCTAATTTGTTTGCTCATGTAAACTTTGTGCTGGATGGCCCTCTCAGGGGGAGAGCAAAGGAGAATTACCCATTAATGGTGTTTACTCTGGGCCCCAGAAAGAAAAGCTTTTATCATTCGTAAAACCACCTTTTAGCCATGTTAATTATCCACAAGCGTGTTGACTTAGAACCTCTGTTATTAAATCTATACTGAATAAATGTGAGGAAGGACAGGGAGTAGTCGTTGGTTTGCTGCAATCGCCCTCTGAAAGCAGCTGATGACCACCCCTAACCCACTCGAAATCACTGTACTGGGTGTGAGAGTGAATTCATTCATCAGTTGTTGAGTCAGGGTCTGCAGGACAGACCTCCGCAGGTGGTGATCCACATCTCACCCTGATACTCACTCTCATACATAGATAATTCCAAGTGTGCCTGGACCAACACCAACTTGACTTATATTCCTCTATCTTCCCTACTAGCCTCTTCCTTCCCTCTTCCCCTCTTTTGTCTAATTTGCCATTATCCAGCCTGCTACAGTCAGATCAGGATTCCACTGCCATCACAACATGTCCTCCACATTTCCAAAATGTGGAGATTTTGCACTCTACATTTATAGTGGAGTATATTAATAGTCCTAATAGGGATTAAGGACTAAGTATAGTACAGCTCCACCATTTATTTCTATCTTTCTCTCTAACTCTGCACCAAATCTCTGCTTCAGGGTCATTGATTAACCTGTGGCCCTTCACATATGCCAGGTGATTTTAGTTAATCCTGTTTCTATTCTTTAGTGCCTTTCTTCTCTTGTTATTTTTTTAACTTAATCTTATTTACACTTTGCAAGTCTATCCATCTTACAGAGCCCTGTTTTCCTAAGCCCTCTTCATCCTCCTCTTCTGAACTCTACATGTTGTCTGTTCCATTAACTAGGAATTTTAATCATGTCCCTGAGTTTCCTTAGCTCACATAGAACTAAGGATAGTTCTTTTTTTGTGCAACATTCAGTGGTCTCAGATTGCTCTGATCCAACCCAGAGCTTGGGTGATATGGTTCTGTCTCTTCACCATCATCAATTTGTGCTGTGCCTCATTAGCTTAGCACACATTTATTAGGCTCCTGTTATGGGATGAGTACTCTGCTAGGTGCTGGAGTTTTAGAGTAAATAAGGCAGACATCCTGGTCCTGGAACTCTCATGGTATAGCAATGACAATAGTAGCATGCATAAAAATAGACAAGTAAGCTCCAGTGAGTGGAGTGTGCACAGTGTGCTCAGATAATACACTTGGGTTATCTGGGTTTAAATACCTCCTCTTGCACTTACCATGTCTGCCTCACATACTACTTGTGTCCAGCTCCTCCCCATAAGAGGAAATGAACGATGGCTTTATCATAGGAATATCGTGAGAGTAAACGTGATCATTCGCTCCAGCACCTGGCACTGCAGACAAGCCCAGTAGCTGGTCCAGGTTGTGCTTGTCACTCAGCCAGGTCCCAGGAACACTGCCAGGGCTGTCTGGGACTTGGGAGGGAGGAAGCGGGTGTACCTCATGTGGGGACTAAAGCACTAGGGCAAAAAAAGTAAGATTTTAAAACTTAGAGAAAAATTTATTTTATTTTATTTTATTTTATTGTTAGTACTTCTTCAGAAAAAAAAATCAACTCCATGGAAGAATCTGATACAGAATATAAGAAATGAAAATCATAAGTTAAAATTTAGTTTCAGAGCATGCAATGTATTTAGGCAGCTATATTGGTCTGTTTTGAATTGCTGTAAAGGAATACCTGAAGCTTGGTAATTTATAAAGAAAGGTTTATTTGACTCATGGTTTTTCAGGCTGTATAAGAAGCATGGCATGAATATCTGCTTCCAGTCAGAGTGTCAGGAAGCTTTCACTCAGGGTGGAAGACGAGGGGCCCCCACTCTGAGAAAAGAGCAAGAGCTGGGGAGGAGGAGTCGGGAGGCGCCATGTTTGTTGTTGGTTTTTTTTTTTTTTTGGAACAGAGTTTCCCTCTTGTCACCCAGACTGGAGTCCAGTGGTAAGATCTCAGCTCACTACAACCTCCGCCTCCCAGATTCAAGTGATTCTCTTGCCTCAGCCTCCTGAGTAGCTGGATTTACAGGCTCCCACCACCACGTCTGGAGAATTTTTTCTAATTTTAGTAGAGATGGGGGTTTCGCCGCGTTGGCCAGGCTGGTCTGGAAGTCCTGACCTCAGGTGATGCGGCCGCCTTGGCCTCCCAAAATGCTGGGATTATAGGCATGAGCCACTGTGCCAGGTTGGTGGCATACTCTTTTTAACAATCAGCTCTCCTGCGAATGAAGAGAGTGAGAACTTTTTCATTACTGCAGGGAGGACACCAAGCCATTCATGAGACATCTGCCCCCATGACCCTAAACACTTCCTCCCTGGTTCCATGTCCAAAGTTGGGGATCACTTTTTAACATGAGTTTGGAAAGGGACACATCCAAACTATCTCAGCAGCAGTGTCACACCGTGGCTATATCATTTTAGGGGACTTCACGATATTCCTGAGTAATTCATCCATAGAAATTTTAAGGAACAAACTTGGATCACTCAGTCTATAGAACTTCCTGTGGTAGTTCAAAAAGCTCCTCAGCTCCTCCCCTCCACTCATCACAGCAAGACCACTATGTGGTGACATGGTGGAAATCAAAGAGAACCCCCATCCTCCTGTGGCCAAGGGAATTTGGGAAGTGAGGGAGATGAGACATTCGTTCTGCTTCCCCCACCCCTAGCAAAGACCAGGCAAGGGACTCCTTCTTCCAACACTCCAATGAGCTGTGAGCCAAATATCCTCCCTGAAACCAGGATTCCTGCCAAAGACAGAATTCGAGGAGGGTCAGCTCTTGGAGAGACTGAGCAATTTCTGAATTCATTAAATCCTTGATAAAATGAAGATTTAGGTTGCTTAGTCTCAAAAATGTTTTCCCACCCCCTAATGGCTAAGGGCTCAAAAAGATAGAGTTCCATTTTGACTGGAATCCAGGGGTCAGGAGTGTGGCAGGTTATATCCTCCATCACGGGGTCCTGCCAAGCTTCTGAGCCCTCAGGCAGTGACAAGGACCTAAGTGATCTACTGAGAGTCTGTGATTTGTGTACCCAAATGCTGAGCTGTATTTATTTTTATTTTATAACTTATTGACAACTGGATGACTGTGTAAAGTAAAAACAGCCTCCTTTGTCATCTTGTCATGGTTTGTTTCTTGTCCAGTATTTTGTTTGATAGTTTTGTTTCAGACATAATGTATTAGGAAGCAGCCAGCATGCCACAGCAGTTCAGGGACACCAATTATGGGAAGGAAAAAGAAGATCCACTCAGAAAGAAGATGAAAGGAATGGAGAAGTCGAGGCAATTCTGACTGTGGTCATTCTCTAATGAATAAATCGCGGTGGGATCTGAAATACTGTTGTACCCACTGATCTCAGTGGAAAGGAACTAGGAGGAGAAAGCTTAGGGACAGAAACCTGGTAAGGCATTCTGAGACAACCAACACCCCACACTCGTGTTGCTGCAAGCCCAGCTGAGAAAAAGTGCTGTAGGCTTATCACTCAAGGATTCCCTACTAACGGTTGTGTGATGAAAGAAACATCCTTCCATGGAACAGATTAGACTGTGATTGCTCAATGATTCTTAGGCAAAAGTGTGGCCTCCCGGGCACAAGGATGGCAGTCAATCACTGGCTAACCACCAAGAAGATGTGATGTGGACTGGGCACCCCCAAGCACAGGCAAGAGAGGATGGAGGCTTGGACATCTGAAGACCATCATCGCCACCTCTCTCAATCACCTTCCCCTCCAGCCTTGCTCATTTTTCCCTTAAGGAAAATCTGCAACTTAAATCAGCTCATATTTAGATCCCATACTCAGTGCAAAGGCAAGAGGCACTTCATCAGCATAAATTAAACGACTTTATCTGTCTTTCCCGAATTTTTCATCATTTTAGAAACAAGAGCTGAATAGAAAAAACAGTGATGTGACTTTAGCTCGTGTTTCTGAGGCAGTGTGGTGTTTAAAGTCTACTATGCTAATCTTAATATGGATCCATTATGTATGCGGCAAAAATCAGAATTGTCCTTTTTCAGTATTTTCAGTGTTAAGTGATTGCAGTCTAAGCCTTTAAAGATAAACATGGATTTTCAGAAATAATAATCCTTTTTATCTTTCATACCATGTCTGTTTTCTCAGTGATAAGCTGTGGATATAACCCTTTTCTTCAATGATGGTCGTAATGAATCAACAATATTAATGCATGTGGAAGTGCCCATCAGCCCTTTCTTTCCTCCTCCATTCTCTCCTTTCCCTTTTTCTCTTTCTTTCTTTACTTATCTTAGGAAAAATAGTAGATAACCAAATAGTTCAAATAGTTTGTAGCTGATGTTGTTTAAGTTTTCCTAAATGAACAAAAATTCCACAGAAAGATGATTTTTTGGTGGATTTTGTGGGAACATTCTCCAAGATCAAATTACCCCTTTTGCTTGGCAGTCTTGGCTTACAGATTTAAAAAATACAAATCTTCTCAGAAGCATCAAAGTCTCTGAGAAGGAATTAAATTGCTGAGAGGAATTAAAACACTGCGTGATGCAATCCATGAGTTATATAAATTAACACACATTTAGTAGGTTAATGTAGGAACTTAAGGTGCTGAAGGTCCTTTGTAAGGCTAACGTTACAAAGTTTGTGTATGTTCCTGACCATGAATGAATATGTAGGAAAAGAAAAAAACTACATTCTTCTTCCATATCATTCAATTATTCTTGGCTGAATTCAGATCTGTTAAGAAGTGGTTTCACATGACCCCTGTAGAATTTGACATACATTCCACCTCTAGCACTTTCATTTGTTCCTTATGTGACATACGTCCAGCTGATTTTGCCTGATTTTGGTCACATTGTCTGAAGGAGTGTCTAAATCTACACAGGGGATATTTCTTAATTTAAATCCAGCCACTGGTTCTCAAACACACCAGGTCCAGGTAGGTTTGCTTATTTATCATACACAGTGTTTTTTATTTTTTAATGGAGTGTTAAATGCAGAGACAAATCTCTCAGAAAATCTGGAGATTAAAATCAAAATATACCTTATAACCTTATAAATATGGACATTTGATTTTCTTATAACCTTATAAATATGGACATTTGATTTTCTATTACAAAAGCAACACCTATAAAATTCCTTTGAAAAGAAATTCGGTAAAGAACTCTCAGAACTCAGTAAAAAGAGAAAATGACCCATGTATAAATAGGCAAATATGTAAATAGATATTCTCCAGTGAACATATACAATAGCCAAAATGCATATGAAAAGATGTCTGACATCACTGGTCATCAGAGACATGCAAGTCAAACTCAGAATGAGATGCTAGGTAACTTCAATTAAGATAGCTTCAAAGAACCAGACAATGACAGGCATTGATGAGGATGTGGAGAAACTGGAACCTTCATACACAGCTGATGGGTTTAAACATAGAGAGTTACCATGTGACCCAGCAGTTTCACTCCTAGGATAAATGCCTAGGATAAATTAAATATATATCTGCACAAAAGCTGGGACCTGCACATTCTCGTTAGCATTATTCATAAGAACAAAAAGTGGAAAGCATTGAAATATCTATCAACTGAGGATAAATGATGATGATAGATAATGAAATGTGATATATTCATTCCACAAAGTGTTACTCTGCATTAAAAAGATATGAAATCCTGCGCATGATACAACATGGATGGACATTAGAAACACCATGCTGAGTGAAAGAAGACAAAAGTCAGAAGACATGCTCCCTACACTGTGGGTCTCATGCCTGTGGCATAATGGCTATTCTCTGGTCAGGGGCATCTGCATTGCTAGTTTTGTACTTAACCGTCACCACGAAGTACCACAGCAGAGAGGCTGGGAGGCAGCACTAAAATGCATAAAGTCGCAATGGAAATCAGAGACAATAAGAAAAAGTCAATTTTTTTTTAGGTCAATTGATCCTTTCTTAATTTTGAGACTTCCTACAATTATATTTATTTCTTATGTTTCTGGATTTTAAAATGTTTTTCTTCTAAATTTATCTTTGAACACAAAATCTATAATGCTTGATTTTAACCCAAAAGCAATTAGGTTCAGACATTTTCATGAAAATCATAATATAGTTGTAAAATGACCAACTTACAGACATTTATAGACAGTCTATTGGACCAGGCACAAGTTGTCTTTGTTAACTTTAGATACTAAGAAAAGCAACCTTCTGCAAGCCTAAAGCTTCACATTTACATGGGTATGTGTGTATACAAGACATTTATATAAATCAAATTGAATTAAGGGCCTGAAATGTGGTCTTAAAAAGCAGAAACAGAGTGAATTTAATTATTTCTTTTGGATTTCCTATAAAAAAAAATTGTACAGCATGTGGTCAAGTCACCTTTACCATGGTTAACAAAAAATTAAAGGGCTGCTCTCTGAAGTGTGGATCAGAGCGAACCTCGGGTGCACCAAAGAATGAATTCTGGGCATCTCAGGACACAGCAATTCTGAGGAAAAGCTACTGGATCTCAAAAGTGTGTTGCCTGATCTCCATTCTCCATTCAGCTTTTGCTACCAAAGACCTGCCACCCTAGGGCCTCAGTCCCTCATTCTGAGCAGTGGGTATAGATTCCAGCAGGGAATATGCCCTCTACCAGAATAAAGTATGCCCTGGCAGTGATGTCCTGCTGCACGCCAGCTTCTACCCACCTGTGAGTTTTCAGGAATTTGTGAGCTGGTTGACATTATTGATAGCTTGAAACAAGAGGCAGTGGGAATATATTATACACCATGGAAACTGGCAAGGACAAGTTCACATAGAAGTTCCTCAGACAATGCTGAAGAAGCCTTTTCAGCTTGTTTCTGGGCCTCACATACGCTCTTCTAAGAGAGGGAGACTTCTGAGTCATGACTCTTCATGCTTGCCTTTGGTCCTCGGGACTTGGCCTCTTCTCAGATCTGCTGTCTCCAGATGCTCCTGCCTGGTATATCTTCAGCTTATTCAGGGGTGGCCTCTGGTCTGAGGCTGTGGAGTCCTTCCTGTCACTTGTGCATAAACTCCTTCCTTGTGAAATATGAAGAAGCCCGTGGTGGCTACACATCAGCTAGGATACCATGAACAATGGTATATGTGTTGTCCGTGGCTCCAACTCCTGGATCAGTCTTCAGTCGGTGACAAACTGAGAAGGTGAAGAAAGCATCCCAAAAGCCCCCCAAAGTTAACCCTTGAAATTAATCACTTTCTTGAGCATTTTAAGTGTTTGTACATATCCCCTTTACACAAATTTGTTAATAAAATGTTATACTTATGTTGTAATTGAAGTTCTCCCAAATCCACCAACGCCCCCACTAAACCTGCAAGTCTATAAATTCAATTTCTTTCTACTTCTTCTCCATTACAAATATCATTTAAAAAAAAAAACATTCTTCAAAAACTCAAAGGCCTTTTCTCTAGTTTTCTCAAATACGTTGTTCACAACATGTAATTACTCTGTGTTACACTTTCAGGCATTTGCTTGGATCTGAATCATCCATCAACACTACTCTGAAATAACTTCCTTTCCTTTCATTTGTCTCATCCATTTTCCAGTTTCCACGTACTGTATGGAAGCCAGATTGCGATGGTTAATTTTACGCATCGTCTTGGCTAGACCGAGGTGCCTGCATATTTGGTCAAACATTATCTTGCAAAGGTGTTTTTTCTTTTTTTCCTGAATAAGATTAAAATTTAAATCAGTGGACTTTGAGTAAAGCACATTACTTGCCATAATGTGGGTGGGCCTCATCCAATCAGTTGAAGCCCATTCCTAGAACAAAGACTGACCTCCCTGAGCAAGAAGAAATTCAGCCAGCAGAAGCCTTGGAACTCCAGCAGCAGCTCTTCTATGGGTCTCCAGCCCGGCTGCTCCCCAAGATTTTGGACTCACCAAGCCTCCACAATCACATAAGCTAATTCTTAAAATAAATCAATCCCTGTCTATCTACTTCTCTCTCCCTCCTTTTCTCTTTCCCTCGCTTTTCATCCTGTTGGTTCTGTGTCTCTGGATAACCCTGGATAATACACATAGATGCTAGTTTTCCTTCCCTTTTTATCCTTTCTCTGTCTCCCTCAATATATTTTGGACCCTCACTGTATCACTTTCTCTCTGAGCCCAGGAAGTAGCATTTCCCAGTGGGGAAGGTTTTAGAGAATCAGCCCCATGTTCTCTTTGCGAGCTCGGGAGCCAGGTTCTCCCTGCATCTCTTCCTCACACCTGCCACATCCTCATACTGGACCCCTCTGAGTACCTGCCCCTGGTACCTGCCCCGCTCCCTCCAGCTGATCCATCCTCATTCTTTGCCCCCTTCCTCCCACCTGCCTCCCTCTTAACATTCGCACCTCCTCAAACCTGCACCCTCCTGGCACCTGCCCCATTCCTCCTACAAGCCCCTCCTAGAAGCTGCTCTCCCCTCACCCTGCCTGCCTCCTCATCCCTACCCCATTCCTTGCACCTGCCCCCCACTCGCACTTGCCCCTCTTCACACTTGCTGCTTAATGCTAACTCCTCTCCTTCACCACTTCCTTACACCACTTGGAATCCATTCTCCTTATCTATCCCCCTCCCCAGCTAATGTCCCTGACATCTGGGGGCACATGCAGCTCAGCTGGCTTCATTTGCCTGCTAAGGTGGACTTACTTTCAACCCGCCAGCTCTGTAGTTGCTGTGAGTCCTTTGGCTAGAGCAGCTCCCCTCCCTCTTCGTCGGTAGCTTGCTGGGTCCCTCCCAGTGGCAGGTGATGCTGCTCCTGACTACACGTGCCAGGTGCACCGTGCCTTATTGTTTCTATAGCTTCCCTTGGCTGGGCACTGTCATGGCTCCTGCACACTCGTTTCTACACAGAAAGTACAAGAAATGTCACCTCCATCTGCCTCTTTGTCCAGGTCATACCTTACACACTTCCCAGGCCACACCCTTTGTGATCCTGGAGGTGTTCATTCTCCCCTGGTCTCAGTCTCTTACGTAGTAGGGGACTTGGGGCCCACATATGAAATTAGCACTATGTTTTGGTCTCTAATGACCTCAGATTCCCTCTTAATATTGACATGTTGCAGAAGCAAATCTCAATTCAGATGTCTAGCTTCCAGGAATGAAACCTACAGTAATTATGTTCTTAGGGATTAATTGATCAAACAGGTAATCTTGTCTTCCCTGCATATAGTTTCTCAGAAGCCATCTCATGTTTGTTTTGTCTAAAACCCCACAGCTGCATCTTCCCCAGAAAGATTTCCCTGCTGCCTGGTTCTCCCGCCCATCCCATTTCCCCCAGGCAGTGGAGGCCACGCACTCGGGGAAGGGTTTGCTTTCTTCTATTTGCCTCCCTGCATTTCATTTTTGACCAGCCTGTCTCCTCTCCTACTGAGCATTCTCATCTTCCAATGCTCCAGTGAGCATTCTGACCTCTCTGGTCAAAGTAGGAGAAAGGGCTTTGCTGTGAACAGTTTCAAATTCACACACGCTCTACAGCTACCATCTCTGCCCCACCTACTCAGAAGCCTCTGAAAGGGTCAGTACCCCATCAGCTGGCAACTCCAAAGGGCTCATGTGCTACCACTCAGTGACCACTGGAGAATCCTCGGAAGAAAAGGCACTGAGATGTGCTAGAAGATTACAGGCTGGTTTCTCTGTGTGGGGACGGTTGTTGCAGGGGGAGTGATGGGCTGCGACTGGTCAGATGCAGCTCAGCAATGATTGTGAAGGCTGAAGACTTTTTCAAGGCAGTTGTTAAACCATTGGCAGCTTGAAATTACCCATGGTGGAGGTACTGACATCACAGAAATCAGCAAACCTACGAATCTGTTTTTGTTTTTGTGCTATTGTTTCTAGAGAGCTAGTCTCCCAGCACATGACAGTGTGAGTGTCCCACCACTTTCTGGTTCTTTTTACAATAGTGATGTTTCTTGGGTTCTCTGTGTGAGGGAGAGAAAGATAGAGAAGTGAGGGGTTGAGGGAGAGGGAGAGAGGGAGGAACAGGGAGAGAGGCTGGAGATAGAGGAAGAAGGATTGCTCATTTCCAGAACATGTACTACCGCGCAGTAGTGTCTGAGCCTGCCTCCCCACTTCCTAACAAGGGCTACTGACATGGTTAGGCTTCGTGTCCCCACCCAAATCTCATCTTGAATTGTAATCTCCATATATCCCAGGAGGGACCTGGTGGGAGGTGATTGGATCGTGGGGGCGGTTCCCCCATGCTGTTCTTGTGATAGCGAGTTCTCACAAGATCTGATGGTTTTAGAAGGGGCTCTTCCCCCTTTACTTGGCACTTATTTTTCCTGCCACCTTGTGAAGATGGTGCCTTGCTTCCCTTTTGGAAGCATGTTTGGAAGCTTTCTGAGGTCTCTCCAGCCATGCTGAACTATTAAACCTCTTCCCTTTATAAATTACCCAGTCCTGGGCAGTTCTTTATGACAGTGTGGAAACAAACTAGTACAGCTACTCTGCCTGGTCACCCTCCTTCCTTCATCTGGACAACCTCTTCTTATCAAGGGTGATAGAACCCAGAGCCTGTCTACCCAAGCCTTAAATAGGGTCATCTCCCTATTTAAGTCTGGGTTACCGTATAACTGCTATGGCAAAGCATCATCTGCACATGCCTGTCATCACGTGCCCCAGTGATGTGAAAACATGTTTACTGGTCTGTTTGCTTTAGTTTCAGTTGATTGTCACCACTTGACTACCTTGGAAGCAGAAAACTCATTTTATTTACTTTGAATATGTACAGTCTCTTGCTGTGGCTAAATATCACAAACTCTCATTAAATTTCATTGTTCATATGAAGAAACAAGAGGAGAGAAATGGAGAATCTTTATAAAGAAGCTAACATCTGGGAAATAATGAAATATTGAGGGAATACTTTAAGCCCAACAGGTCCGGAGCAGTGAGAACGATGACCATCTCAGCAGGAAAGCGGGGTTAGAAAATGATGCAGGTTGAAAGAAGCCAGCCTGTCTCTAGAACTAGGAAGGGGCACAGGCTACTTTAAGTTAGAAAAATTGTAGACTCCTTGTGTTAGAAGAAACTGTTGATCTAAATTAAGTTCATCTCAATTTGTTTAAGGGATTACTTTTACATTGGTTAGATATGTTGAATTTAAATGGGCAAGTAATCTTTAAATGCCTTACTATTCTGCCATCAAAGTTATCAGTAAGCATTCTGTTTTATAACAGTGTAACAGGTTGTAAATGGAGGGAGCCCTACCCACTGCCTGGACATTACTTTCGTGCACAGACAGGCATTAAGTTCACTCTAGTGGATGGACCTGTAGTTACCTACAGCACGAGCATGAGCATGTAGTGACTGGGTGGGAAACAGAGTAGGGTGGTGTCCTAGGTGTGTAACTGTTTCTTTCTCTTTCTCCCAGGGTCCATAGACCACTGTCTGCTGCTTGGAGATCCTGGCTCTACCTCAAGCATTTAACTTGCATAAACAACTCTCCCTCATTACACACACACACACACACACACACACACACACACATTCTCTCTCTTTCTAATAGTTGCTACTCATTTGATCAATGTTAATTCTAGAAAAATTGATATAATTATCTCCATCAATGGCTGAGAAAACTGAGGTGAAGACTTACCCCAACTCCCATGACTAGTCAGGGTCAGAATCGGAAATACCACATTTGTCCTCTTGCTCCCAGACACGCCTGTCTCCCAGTGCAGCAAGGGTGTCTCCATCTAGGCCATGGAACTCCAACCTCCCAGGGTGAAGTCCCTCTCTTGAGGCTGAGTGGCCAATAAGAGAATCATTCCCGCTTCCAAGTCAGTGAAGCAAAACCTACTGCCCTGCATGACCCAACATTAGCCATTTAAGTGGATTAATTGCAATTGTCTATGTGTTTCTGACATAAAATAGACAATGACTGTAAGCAGATTTTATGAGAAAAAAATGTAAAATTTAGATATATCAATATTTGTTTCCCAATTTGGAAATGATTTCCAATGTGGCTTGTCTCCAGCTCCTATGGTTGTGTTTTTAATATTAACTGATGGAATATTGGGAACTAAATTATTGTTGAGGAATTAATTGGACTTATTATAATTTTAAATGACTACATTTGAACAAAAATTAGTTTGTAATCAACTGATTATGGAAATTTATAAAAAAGTGGCGTCTAATTGGAACTAGCCTAAGGTGTCCCAGTGGTGGAGCCCAGCTGCTTTTAAAAGTTTTGTATTTTCTGCAAAGACAAAGAAATTTGGAAGTATAGTTTAAAGGTTAAAATGAAAATTTATACTAACATATAGATTTTAAGACACAAAATCACAGTCATATAAATACATAGTACATACACATGGTCATACACATAGCCACTTAGTCTTAAGTATGTAACTCTCTCTCTCTCTCTCTCACCCACACAAACCCCCCGCTCACGCACAAAAGCACTCAGTTGGACACATACATACGTATGCCCATGCACAAACACCAAACTCTATTCTCTTACTTTGTGGAGAAATACTAAATGAAACATTATGAGAAACTAAAAACAATAGAAAGTATATCACAAATATAACAATAACAACACAGCCTAACATTAAGTCTGGTGCAACCTCAATGCCCTGATGTTGATACTGGTGGACAGGAACATGAGCTAGAAGGTGCTGTGTTCACCAAAGATGTTCTTACATTGCTGTATCTTTCAGCCCCTTTGAGGACCAAGCACAGATGTTTTTTTCTTTTCTTGTCCTTTTTATCTTATTCTACATTTCACATTAGAGGATAATCCAACCTAATGGCTGCCCCAGGGAAATCTCTCTCTAGATTCATACATTTATTGATAGAGTAGGTCACATGGAAATTTAATCTAATATAGGTTTAAGTGGAAAGAATAAGAACAGGCACATTTATTATTTCTATATATCCCCAAACCAGCCAAGCTGATGTTATATTGAGATCTCTGCAACAGATTTTTTTAAATGAGTATTGAGTAAAATGGAGCCTGCATCATAATTTAATGTTTCTGCTAATGTGCTTCTTGATCTTAATCTACTATAAATTCATTGCAATTATGTTGGGGTATTATTTGATGTGATTTTGCCTGTCTGAATCTATTATCATTTGTCCACAAGAAGCTGTCTGGAAAATACCAAGAATGTATATCACCTCACAGGCAAATAGATTTCCATTCTCAGCAAAGTATAGTATGCAATTTAAATTCATTATCTGAGGATGAAAGATCACATTAAACATATAGAAAATAATCTTTCTGGTCAGGGGCAGCTGAATTTTCACTATCAAAATATATCGGATCTCTATAATATTAACAGTTTCATTATCTTGAAAAAAAAAAGAAAATCGCTATTTTTATCAGTCCACTTGCATCGGTTGGATTCTAGTATGTGTTTCAAATGTGTTCATAGCTCTGTATCATTAGAACCAATGAGGCTGACCACATGGTTCCCTCCTTCAATAGCATGGGATATATTGGCAGCAATGGTCTGAATGCTGGGACTAGCCTAAGGTGTCCCAGTGGTGGAGCCCAGCTGCTTTTAAAAGTTTTGTATTTTCTGCAAAGACAAAGAAATTTGGAAGTATAGTTTAAAGGTAAAAATGAAAATTTACACTAATGTATAGATTTTAAGACACAAAATCACAGTCATATAAATACATAGTACATACACATGGTCATACACATAGCCACTTAGTCTTAAGTATGTAACTCTTAAGTATGTAAGTGTGTGTATGAAAATATGCATATATATGCGTATAGATACATACTTTCTATATAGAGATAAATACACACATGTATTTGTTTTCTAGAAAGTTTCAAATTTATCACACGAAGTTCCCCACATTCTTATGTTAGAACCCAATGTGATCATATTAAGAGTTGGGGCCTTTGTGAAATGATTAAGTCATGAGCTCCATCCTCATGGTCTCCTTCTCACCCTTATGGAAGAGCATCAGTGTCAGCGAGCTCTCTTGCCCTCCATACTTTGTGAAGACACAGTGAGAGGCGCCATCTTTGAAGTAGAGAGTAAACTCTCACCAGACAACAAATTTATATTTCTTGTTCTCTAATGTAAGCCTACTCCTTGTGTGAGGTATTAGAATTGTAAATAGGATTATTGGGACATATTTTTAACAACTCTAAAAAGTAAGTTAAATTTTAAAAACATTTATAAGCATTATCAACCTTAATCTTTACAGCAGTTTTATTGGAGGTCAAGCAGTGGAGGAAAAAGACTTGGAGAGCTTTGGTTGTTTCTCTCTCACTCTCCACAACTATGAAAAAATAAATTTGTACTGTTCAGGCTGTCAAGTTTGTGGCACTTTCTTGTGGCAGCAGTAGCTCATGAATACACCAGCGTCTTTTCATTGCAGAAAGAATTTTGCTTTATAAAATATCAGAATTGTTTGCATAGGTTGTGATTTAAAAAGCTATAATGTGTATTGAAATCTTCACCATGTTCATAGACAACTCATGAGGCTCAACGTAATCATTCTCTTAAAATGTTTAGCAGGTTAGGAGACTTTTAATCTGAACTTGACACTTTAAAATTCCTGGATTATACTGTTGCAGTAGACAGATAGAGAGAGAGAGAGAGAGACAGATAGATTTAATTCATTTTACAAACAACTATCTAGTGAGACATATGCAATATAGTGTGCATAATACAGATAGTATACTCTATATATTATAATTTATGCCGTATAATATATATTATGTTATCATATATGATATGTATATTATATATCATGTTTGTATGTGTATATTCCACCAAATATTAATGTTACTAGACAAAGTGAATAGGCTTGCCTAAAATTTTATCTTTAAAATATTTTGGTTTGAATGTCAATGATTTGTTGCATCATTCCTGCCAAATTTAGTTTTAAGGAAGAGGAAGAGGACTAGCCAATTCAGTGTGGGTGCACAATTAAAAACATCATATTACGATGTGTAATGATGTTGAATGTGACCTTGGGAGATAGGAATTGTTAAACTATCTTAATCCTTCAGAGAACTTTAATCCTTTAGAGGATGTCAGTAAATACTGCATAAAAATATAAGCAAATTTTTAGTAAAATAATAAAAACATTTCCCCAAATAGAATTTTAGTTAGTGTTTATACACATCAAATATCCCAAGGAATTACTGTGATGAAAACTATTATATGAATTATATTGATAGATCCCTATATTAAAATATTTCTGCACTACAAATTGTCATGAACACTCAGGAAAGCCAGCATAGACTCACACTTACAATTTGGTTCAGATATTGAGACTGATGATCACACACACACACACACACACACACACACACCCCAAGGCCTCTGTGGATTGAATATCCCCAATATCCCCATTGCACTGGCTGGCACCAAAGTAAGGAGAACTTTCCTCATCAGCTTTCCTATCAGCTTGCCCAGACGTGTGACACAAAGGGAAGAGAGAGAGATAATGCTCAAAATCTGTAGCAGCCAAATATCAAAAGCTGGAATCAGACTCCTTGTCACAAAAACCTAGTGTTAACTTAGTTATGGGGGCTAATCCATTTATTATACTCTTAAATTAGACTTGCTAAGTATTTTATTTACTAATTTGAAATCTATATTCACAATTATTAAACATTTGTTACTTTTTATTTTAGGAGTACTATTTCAAGTTTTGGAATTAGATTGTGTAGACTAGCTTCATAAAATGATATTGTAAATTTCCTTTTATTCTTTTTATAGTAGGACAGTTAAATAAATTACTAATTTTTTGTTTCTTGAAAGTTTTGTAAAATCCCAATTCCATGTTCTTTGATAGCATTTTTATATCTTTCATTGCTGCTAAATAATGTATGTAGATTTGACACGGTTGACTCTGTGTGTCTGTGTGTGTATGAAAATATGCATATATATGCATATAGATACATACTTGCTATATAGAGATAAATACACACGTGTATTTGTTTTCTAGAAAGTTTCAAATTTATCACACAAAGTTCTACATTGAGTTCTTTTAAAATATTTTCTTGTCATATTGCTCTCATTAGTCTTACTATTGTTTCAACGTTGTTTTCATAGTGTTTTGATTCTGAGAAATTTACTTAAACTTTCGAAGCCTCAGTTTTCTTATTCATAATTTTCAATTGATAAAACCTACGCTGCAAGTTTTCTTTTGTTATATGTCAAATTACCACAAACTTAGTGATTTGAAACAACCAACTCTTATTATCTGACCATTTCCCTGAGTACAGAGTCTGGGCACAGCTTAGCTGAGTCCTCTGTTTAGAGTCTTACCAGGCTACACTCAAGGCGTTGACCAGGGTTGGTATCTTATGTGAGGTTCAAGGTAGTCTTCTAAGCTTATGTGGTTGGAAGCAGAGTTCAGTTCCTTGCAGTTGAAGGACTGAGGTGTTTGGCTCCTAGAGACTTCTCCCCTCACACCAATTTCCAGTCATGTGACAGTCTCCACAAAATGGAACTTTCCTCCTTCCAGTCCAATAGTTAGTCTGCTGTCAATTCTTGCCGCTTACCACCACAAACTTCATCTGAAAGGCTCAACTGATTAGGACAGGCCCACCCAGAATAACCTTTGATTAACTCAAAGACAACTGATTAAGAACCGTACTCACATCTGCAAAATGTCTTTACCTTTGCTATATAATGGCAGCAATATCCATCACACTCATGTATTCTGCACACAATCAAGGGGTGGGATTACAGGTATGGTGAACATCATGGGGTGGGAATCTTGAGAGTCATCTCAAGATGCCTACTGCACCTACCCAACAGGGTTGATGATATTTGCAAGTGACTTACTGAGATAATATCCATAAAGTATGCAGTGCACCAACTCAGTAAACTGAACATACCTCTCAGGCTCTGGCCAGTTCTATGCCCTGAGAGGTCTCTTTATGCAGCACCTTTCCTGTCTGACCACAGAAAGGCCATCTGGGTGCTGGGAGTGTTCAGGGCCTTTGCCAGAAGGACATTGGAGGCCCCCTTGCCCCTCTTGCTCTACTGTGGCACAGGCTTTGGATAGATTAAGTCCTGGTCACTCTTTTATCCTCACACACCATGATCAGGGTCTGATTTCAGCTTGGGTCATTTTTCTGCTTGCCCAGAAACTACAACCTGGGTGTGCCCTGGTTTCCTCCACTGGGCACTGGATGTACCCAGGAAGATCACTCAAGGCCCAGCACCAACCAGGCCTAAAACAGCACCCAAGAGAGTGGTGGAGCTGTGTCTTAGAGCTTTGCAGGGCATCAGTCCAAGGAAAGGAATTCTGAGCTGCTGGAGTTGGAAAATTTCGACCTTTAGAATTACTGCAGCAGCTTACTGAGGTTATATAGCCTCTAAGTCTCTTTTTTCTATACTAAGTCTCTTTTTCTAAAAATAAATGGTCTTCTTGAAATAAATTTTAGCTGAGCCATTTCAATCAATTTAAACTAGCTTTTTGACAGTAAGAAAAATTCTTGAACATAGATCAAACTTGCAGAAGTGAAAAGGAACCAAGCACAGAAGTTTCAATAGAGTTAAAACATGCTCTTAACTATAAATACTTTTGAATTTTATTCCCTTTTCTAGTACAGAGCAGCTCTCCACATAGATCCACAAATTTTATTTTTTCATCACATAAGTGTTCAATAAACTTTGTGTCTTCCTTAACACTATGCTGTTCTGGTGGACTGAAGTACGGAATAGCAATGTGGCACGTTAAGTCAGAGTGTCCTGCTCTACAAAGCCCTCTTTATTTCTGGTCTTATTTTTCCCCACACGCAGCTGGGAGAAAAAAAGAACAAAGTACAGGTAGACCTGTGCTTAGGCCAGCTCTTTCTAAGGCCTCCTGCAAATCCTTTCATTCTGCTTTCTAAATTTACATAATAATAAAGTGCTTGATGACAACACAACTATCTGATAGTGATACAACGACATCCAATATCTATTGCAATGTCCAGCACACAGGTGAGGCACCTGAGGCCCTGAGAGAGGACATGATTGCCTAGGCCAGCCCTTGGCAGAGCTAGGACTGAATGCACATCCTCCTCCTCCCAAGCTGGGAGTTTCATAGCGGATTTTCATGGCCCCCTTCCTAGACTAGTCAAATTGGGATCAGCCCAATTTATAGGATCAGCTCATTTACGTCTTATGTCCCCATTTATATCTTATGAGTAACTTGGTAGTGGTCATCTCTAGGACATTACTCATATTTTATGAAATGATGGTGACACATTTCATGATTCTCTTGGAAGAGCAAGGTGCAAGGATGGAAAGATGAATTCTACTCAGACTGGCTGCCCACAAAAAGACAAAGAAACAGACTCTGGGCCAGGGTCTTTTTCTATCTTTTCTACATTCAAACAGAGAAAGGTTTGTGCTGAAAGAGGACCACAGCCACTTAGAATACAAGACCCAGTAGCTGAGGATTCTCTGTAATATAAATGAATGAATATTCCTTGTTTTCACTCAGGGCAGGGTGTGTCAGCAATCCATGCATATGAAATACACTTACAAATCTATTAGATTCTTTATACTGAAGAGATTTGTAACTTTGCCTAAATTGTGTGGCAAAGTTGCAAATGTGCACATGCACACTGGCTCTTGGCCTTTTGAAAATCCTTTGGCTTTTGCTGCCATCATACAGTGTAATGGGTTATCTTTTATTATTTTACAATTGATAGGATCAGCTCATTTATGTCTTATGTCCTCATTTATATCTAATGGGTAACTTGGTAGTGGTAGTCTCTAGGACATTATTTATATTTTATGAAACGATGGTGAAAACATAACCCAGTGGGTTATCTTTTATTATTTTGTAATTGATTTTCATTTTCCTATAACTGATTTCTGTCTGAATCTTATGACTAAAATTATGTTAGAAATTACCCCAGCAGCTTAAAGGAAAAAAAAGGAAAATCACCATCTTCAATTAGGAAACTCTTACACGAAAACATTGTTGACCTTGCCAACATGCTACTTTGGGTGCCCTGGAAAGGGGAGAAGAGGTGGCTGGAGAAGGAATAAGACAAGGATGAATGGCCTTGGTTTTCCTTATTCTAATTATTGTCCAGGGAATTCTTGGATTAACACAGAGGTAGACAGAGAGAGAAAGAGAAAGAAAAGAGAGAGAGAGAGAGAGAGAGAGAGAGAGAGAGAGATTGTACATTGATATTTTATATATCGTATACATGTCTGTGTGCATATATATATATATTCACTGTCTTTCTTGTCATTAAAAATGGTGCTTTCAATGTTATAAATGAGTAAGACAAACTAAAGTTTTCCCTTTAATCAGAGTAATTTAATTCTGAGAGATAAACTACCAATAATTTAAAGAATTAAAAGGTAGCTGATAATCAAGACAGTTTTAACATCTCCTTCCATTTGACTAAAATTTAGATAGGTCGTCATAATACTTTTGTAGAGCATTAAAAAAACCACTTCTAATTATAAACTCTTAATTTATTCCTTAGAAATTTAATTTTATATGTGAAAGTTGCCAAAATCAAAATGGAGTCACTGTTAAATAAAACCTGACAAATAGAGCCAGGGAAACCATGAAGAGAGAGTTTTGTTTGCATGCCTGATAATGAAAAAGACTATAAAAAAGACAGCCTTGGACAAAGGTCATTTCAACCTTGCACAAAAAAAATACTTCGGCAAGGACATCTGCCCAGCAACTGCCTGTCCAACCTTGCGCTGGAGTCACCCTTTTACAGATCTTTGTAGCCATGGATAATTATGTAGTTCTCCTCATTTTTTCTTTAAAAACCCTTGCTTTCCTTTAACTCCCAGAATAGGATACATATAAATACATTTATTTGGCACGAGTATTCTCATTGTAATGCTCTATTTCCAAATAAACATCTTTTTCATTTAGGGAGCCTCTCTCTGTTTGAAATTTAGGCTGATATTCAAAAAGCCCCTTGATAGTTTGAAAATCTAGAAATGTCTTTCTCAAGGACCTGGGAGCCCTCCCTCTCACATGTATTCATCCAGGGAGATAAAGCTCCCCTCTCTCAGTCATTGTGGAAAGGTGGGAGCCTAACTTCAGTGGGACACCTTACTCCAAGTTGTAAAGTTACCTCAGGTCGTGAGGATGTAAGAAAGTTCACCTTTAATTTGGGTTTAACCAATTGGCAAACACAGACGGCCTATGATCATCTCTGATTCCAGTTGTTAACAATTCTACTGCCTCTTGTTTCAGCGGAGTTGAGTTCAGGCTATGATCTGGTCCCCTATTGCAATAGCCTTAGATAAAGTCTTACATACCTGTTTAATTTTGTCCAGTGTAAGTTTTGCTTTTAATTTTAGTACTAATAGTAGTTTAAAATCTTTCAAGCTTTCAGAAAATATTTAAAATACAAGAAAGTCAGAGAATACCACAAATATTGAACAAATGTTGACATTTTGGTAAAGATCTTTGGAACCATTCCCCACTCTCCTCCCCAGAAGCAGCAGCCATCATGGACCTGGTGTGCAGTTGCTGATGCCACTGGGAAAGGGAAAGAGAGACTCAACCAACAAACCATGGCAATGGTGACTGGCCAAGAGCAATGGTTATGTTCCACTATGTCAGAAGAGCAGGACTTACTGCCCTGGCAGAGGAATGAGCTCTGGGTGGTGATTTTGCCCACTGGAATGCCCACTTTTCTTCGTCATTCTCCCAAGGACTCTTTGGAGAGAATAAGTAGGGAGCTGGCCTTTCAGGAGAAGCTCCAGTTAGAAACCAGCTTCAAGGTTTGGGGACCTCAGAATTATCCCGGACTTTAAGCAAGACCTAGCATTAGTTTGCAGCACAGGTCAGGTGTCTTGAGAATATAGCTCCTGCGGAGGTGGAGTTGGCTTTCTGATGATTTGCATTTGGTCAAGACAGTTAGTTAGAGATGAAAGCCAGAAATAATGTTCTTGGGCTGAGGTCAAGGGTAGGATATTCTGCTTCTTATAAACAGCCCTAAATATGTGCCCACATCCATGATTTTACACTGTTTAATATGCATCTTGTTCTCTGCATGAAGGCAATTCAAAACTACAGAGTCTGCACTTTGCCTAGAGGTAGAATCCTAGGGAAGGGCATGTGCAATTCTGTATTTATCGGACGAGGATGGGGGCCTGGGAGAAGCAGGCATGGCCTGGGTCCTCTTTTCTTCTTCAGTTGTATTTCCTGCCCCTAGGACTCAACTGGCACCAATTTTAATTGAGCAGTGGGGGAGTTGGTTTTCCCCAACACTGAATACTGTGCTCACAGTGGTCATTCTAGATTTCTTATCCTAGGGAGGAAGCTTCTTTCTCAGCAAAGCTGTGTTTTTCTCCTTTGCTAATTTATTTTCAATGCATTAACATTTTTATATCAAGTCCTACAAAGTTCAGCCACCAGAAGCACTTGATGTGTATCCAAAGACACAACAGAAAGTGGTTTAACAGAATCCTTCCAGGTAGTTCCTCTGTTTCTGGAATAGAGTGGAATGTAAAGAACTTTCACAACCTCTACTTATCTTGCCTCAGCCAATCCTGTAGTTAGCAACTCTCGCTTGTCTTACTGATTTCCAGGTGCCATTTTCTGGACCAGTTAGAGATTCTGGGGTGCAAGTGACATATGCTGACTCTGGTTAGTTCAAGTGAAGAGGAGACTCGTTGAACTGAGTAAGGGTAGTTGAACAATCAGTCGTCAAAAGTATAAGACCTAGAGACCCTAGAGGCCCTAGGAAGTGAGACCAAATGGACACCCTTCTGGATGCAGAGTTTCGAATATTTGTATCTTTGGTTCCATCTCAGAATCAAGATTCAATTTCCAGAAGAGGAAGATTCTGATTGGCCTGTTTTTGATGACCTGCTGCCTCCTGCAGTGAGGAGGGGGTCAGTTTGATGGACATTCTTATTGTATATGTTCTGGGGAAATGGGGTCACCAATTCTTCAAGAGTTAGGTAGGAATTACACTGCTTTAGCTCTGGAAGTCCTGCCTCCTGGGAAATCCCTCAGTCCCATGAAACTTTGCGACAGTTGTTCACCCTAATAAGGCTTGATCTTCAAAAGAAAACTGAGGTGTTATTACCTGACAAAGGCAAGAGAGAAGTTGGGTTGGCAAAAACAATAAACATTGATCACAGAAAAATTTAGGTATTATTACCAGACAAAGGAAGCATGGAAGCTGTGAGAGTAAAAATAATAAATATTGAAGTTGGCCATCTGTTGATTCTCGTTGTGGTATATAATTTTCTGTGTTCAGCTGGTCAGACCACTGGAGTGAGAAACTTGAAAGAGATTAAGTGATTCAATATGTGGACTTAGTTTTCCACCTTTGTCTAGGAGCCCTAGATTCCTTTTAAAGGAAGAGGGATTCATTAATTACTCAGAAATATCATACAATTATTATAACCTCTTTCCTTGATGTTCCAGTATGATTTTTTTTTAATTCCAAAACCAATTCCTTCCACAGCATGAGTTTTGAAGAACAGTAAGTACAAGCCCCATCTTGAGTACAATTTGCTGCTAAGACGTTCAGGTTATATAAACTATAATTGAGCATTTATGCAACATCAGGCACAAGAAAGCCTCTGGAGTGGATTTCCTGTGCCTGGTCAGACAATGCCTCTGAGGGGCGTGCCATTGAACGGCTCTAGTCGTGGAACCAATTTCCTTTGGAATCAGTTAACTTTGCTGAGTTTTGTGGCCACAGCCTGTCCCTCCCATCTCTTACAAACCACCCTCCAGTGAGTGCCCCTCTGGAGAGAGGAGTTTCTATGAATTGTTGAAAATCTGCTACTGATCTTGTGAATTTTTCAGACTGTTCTCACCCTCCTGTACTAGGTCATTGGTACAATCTGTGAATATGAAGTGTTCTATGCAAATGTTTCATTATTAATCATAATTTCTGCATCAGGATTAAAATATATAGATGGCTCATGCTTCATGGTATATCAGCTTCACATTTCATCAGAGTCTTATTTTAATTCCTCATTCTATTTTATTCAAAAAGTTATATTTGAATATGCACAGCCAAAGTAGCCATATTGGAGATAGCTAGAAACACAGAATTGCTGAAGTCAAACTTGTTTTTTGTCTGGTGACTGCTGAATAGTGTTTTAACAAAACTACATTTTAAAAATCCTCCTTTAAATGTTAACATATGCTTCTTCTACTCAGATTTTAGAATGTAAGGGCTAACGCTTTCTTAACTATTTTTTTACACTTAAGGTAATTTATTCATTTTTACTGCAAGTTTTGATTTTGTGCGTGTATGCATGGATTAGCCTAATCCCGATGCTTCATAATTGTCACAAAATAGATTTTTATATTTTATGATAATCTTTACATTCCTTAGTCCTAAATCCAGGCGCATTTCAAATTTTTAGGACATTCCCTAATTTGCATTATTCTTTTATTTTTCTCTATCAACAACATTAAGCAGATATTTCAATGTTCAGCATTTAGATACATCTCATGGACAGTCTCTTACAATAGAATGATGCCAAGTTGACTTGTTATATGACTGTCTCCACTTTTGTTTTATTGAGAATTTGATAAAACTCTGTATGTGTTTCCCTCAGAAACCAAGGCAGTGGCTTCAAACTTCTCTCTGCTTACACTTGCAAACAAAACAGAAAGAGCCTGTTTGGTGAACATTGGGAAGGGGGATGGCATAACCTATATCGTCTCGGCATTTGGTAAACGAAGATTCATAACTTAAGGATGATAACTAAAAATAATGTCATAAGACCTGCAAATAACTGAAAGAACACCCTCTGGCCATGGGAACCCCAGAGAAAGCCTAAAAACTGAGTTCAGTCCAGGACAAGATGGAAATTCAGATATACCTTATGATACCCTCACCCTTTGGGTTTAGACACAACCACTAACCAGCATTGACATTAAAATAGGGATCATAAGACTGAGGAAACTCACTCTTTGTAGATACAAGATACCAAATTTTAAGCAAGACTTACAGCCAGACTAGGAAAGGGTTAAGTCAGGTTTTCCTTGCCCCTAAAGAATAAATCTGTTCTAACTGCCACACGGTTTCTTTTTCTCCAGCAGCTAAACAAACACTGGTGTTGAAATAAAGCAATATTAAAACAATTACAGCTCAACCACCACCAAACGTTGACTGACTGACCTTTTGTTTCACCAGCCATAACTACAACTTTGATTGAACCAGAGATCAATGTCTGTAACTTTCTTCTGATGAGAGACCACCAACCAGGAACTGGTTCTGGCCAGTTTACAGAGGCCACACATGTGTGTGCCAATGTGTTCTGAAAAGACCTTTAGACATATAGGGCCTAGTTGTAATACATTTAAATGTTGTCTTCATCCCAAGGTGAACATGAAATGCATGTAACATGTATGTTTTCTTATCACACATGTGCACAACCTTTCCTTTGTGATTATTCATAGCTTTTCCTATAAAAAGTTGAATATGTATACTTAACTAACCTCTTCAGCATACGTTTCTGTCATATCGTTCCTCCTTCTAAGTGCCTGACTTTTGGGCTTTGCTGGAGGATACATTTCCCAGCCTGTTAGAGTGGCCACCTTGCAGGTAATAACCCTTTATAAGAAATAAAGCTCTCTTTCCAAATGTATAGATCTCATGATTTTTCAGCTGCCAAGGAGAATGTGCAAACCCAGTAGTTAGCCATCATATTTCCTTTGAGTCACGTAGCTGTTCAGCACATTAGCATGAAGAAGATAGAATAAAAATGTGGAGGACACAATGCCTTGTGTCATGGGTTGAATTATTCCCCCATAAAAGAAAACTTGATTTACCAAATCCCAGTACCCATGAATGTGATTTGATTTGAAAATAGGGTGTTTGTAGATGTGATCAAGTTAAGATGAGTCATTAGCGTAGGCCTAATCCAATATAACTAATGTACTTATAAAACAAGAGAATTTGGACGTAGACACACAGGGAGAATGTCATCTGATGACAGAAGCAGAAATCGAATTCATCATTGAAGCCATGAAACACCAAGGATTGCCAGCAGCCACCAGAATCTAAAAGAAACTCAAGAAAGTTTCTCCTCTGGAGATTTCAGAGGGAGCGTGGCCCTTCCAACACTTTAATTTTTGATGTCTAGCCTCTAGAACCATGAAATAAACTACTGCAGTTTGAAAGCACACAGTTTGTGGTATTTTGTTCTAACAGTCCCAGAAAAATGAATGCACCTTGTCTTCAAGATCTGCTACTACACAGAGATTTGTTGATCACCAGCTCCATGCCAGACAGCAGGTTCTTTCTGTGTGTGCTCAGGCAAATAAAATGCAGCTGCTTTCCTGAGGAAGTGTGCACACCATACACCAGAGATGCTTTGGCAGAGCTAGACTTGGTACCAGATGGAGATCCTAAAAACAGCCTATTTCCCTGCAGTTGTAGCACACTTTAAAATAACTTTTGAATTGTAAACCTCTTCCCAGGGTTGCAAGATACTTTAAGAAGATGTAGATTTAGAACGACCAAAGCTAACAAGAGACAGTTATCCACACTGTAGCTGTCAGCTATTCTATTTATTGACGAACCATTTCTGTAGGCTAGAGGATTAAGAGGAACAGTCAATCATTGCTTCTGTATTTGCTACTTTGAAATCTCCTGTTTATCTCTGAAAAATAGAAATCTGTGTGGTCACCACTCTGTATTTTTGTTGGTAATTATCTATAAGCTTTGCACAACAGCTTTGTGAAGTTACAATGTTTTCTTTTATATATGTGATGTGTTTGATCTTAGCAAGGCACTAGTGGCAACAGGAAAATCCAGGATGTCTGCATTTAATATTATATTAAGGGTAAAATCACCTTTTATCCTCTAAGGCTTGTATTTCATTTCTACCATTACCATGTTTAATTGGAAAGAGAATTTGAAGATAAATCACACTATGTAAGACTTTAGAGAGTTTGGCTATGTTGCCTTTAAATTATTGCATAGATTATTTTTAACCTCACAGGAATGTTGACAGATAGATCACAATGAATCAGTCTTCCTACTGTTCTCATACTTCCTATATGTTCTCATACTTTAATATTAACATTGCCCCAGGTGTTTTTAAAGTAACCATAAAGTTTTGCTAAAGGATATTACCAAGAAAAGAGACTAGCCAGCATTTGTTTCTTCATTTTATGCAAGTGCATTACGTTATGAGCTGTAAAGAAAATTAAGAAGAATATGAAACAAATTACCATTTATTTCACTGAATAAATGAAAACTGGATTATTAGAGCTATTCTGTAAATACCAAGTATTAAACTAACCTTCCTTCCTTCATTCCTTTCTTCCTTCCTTCCTTTTTTCTTCCTTCCTTCCCTCCTTCCTTCCCTCTCTCCTTCCCTCCCTCCCTCCCTCCTGCCTTCTTGCCTTCCTTCCCTCCTGCCTTACTCCCTCTCTCCTTCCCTCCCTCCCTCCCTTCTCCCCTTTCCTTCCTTCTCTCCTGCCTTACTCCCTCCCTCCTTTCCTCCCTCCCTCCCTTCTCCCCTTTCCCTCCTTCTTTCCTGATATAATTTGGCTCTATCTCCCCACCCAAAAAAAGTGTGGAGCATTTCTCCCTTCACTGTCTCTCCTGCTCTGCCGTGGTAAGATTTTTTGCTTCTCCTTTGCCTTCTTCCATGATTGTAAATTTCCTGAAGCCTTCCAGCCATGCTTTCTCTACAGCCTGTAGAACTGTGAGTCAATTAAATGTCTTTTCTTCATTACCCAGTCCCAGGTGGGTAGCAAAATGAAAATGGACTAATACACTTCTTTTCTTCCTTCCTTTATTCCTTCTCCCAAATCTGGAAAACTTCAAATAAAAACTTATCTTCTTCCACTCCTTCCATAGAAAACAGGATTCCCAGGACCAGAAAAATTAAAGTGACTCTCTTATAGTATAATGAAATCTAAGAATGTGAGATTTAGTCTCTTATTGCACAGTAATAGAAGAAAATTCATCTTGAGAACTCTGTGAGAAAAATGTGGATCAAGGAATATTTTTATATCTATAATTAAAGATGTACTTTTTTAAGAAAAGCAAACAGTGCTTACCATTGACCAGATAATATCAAATTGGTGGTATCATTAGTCTCCTAAGCAACAAGTCAACTTTTACAGAAAATCCTAGCAATTTTATAGACAGCTGTTTAATACAGAGTCCCTACACTGGAGTTGGGAAAGCTGTCAAGCCACCACACTTACCAAATGGAGTAATGATGCTGCCCTCATAATTCCTCGGAAAAGCACTGTCTGCCACAAGCACATGACCTTGTGTGGTTAAGTGCTGGCTGCTTTGCTGTGATATTGGATGACTGTGGTCCACTTACGCAATGATGTCGGATGGGTTATTTACATTCTCACTTTTCTGATTCCTGGTAAGGGAATTACGGCAATTTGTCACTGGTTGCCAAAAGAGAAGATGCATTTAGTGGTTTGACTCCCTGCAGCTCTGACTTCTAGAGAGCAGGCTGGCTCCCTGAGTTGGTTACTGTCAATAATGAGTTGGTCTCCTTTGCAGATTACTCCAGCATTTTGGTCTGATTTCTGTTTTCCTATATGATCTGGCTGTTGTCTGTATATTCAATCTCTCAACATGAAGACTATGGAGACTCCAGAAGGCACAGAAATGGGATCTGATGCGAATGGTACAAACCACAGGTTTCATAACAGCCCTGGGTATGCACCATATTTGCTCCAAGCAAAGCCACAGAACTTCCCAGACTAAGAATTTAAGATCTCAAACTTCTCTTAGCAGATTGAGCAACATTGTCCCATATAAGTATTTCTGATTAAAGATATCACTGTTAATCTTTGTTCTGTGTATGAAAAAGGAAAAACATAATGGTGCATTTATTGAGAGATTGAAAGGATAATAGACAAAAGTTTTTCTTTCCCACTGAAACTTTGATGAATTTCACTATAAAATTCAAATTCAAAGCAACGATAAAATCTACATTTGTCAATGAAGAACAGATTTACTTCATTTCCAGTATAAGAAATGCGGTTGATTATAGATTCAAATGTACATATCCCTCACCTCCTGAATGTTTTAATCCCATTACACATATAATTAAGTGATTCTTTCCCCCGACAGCAGAAGTAACAGGACATTGATCAATGGTCTAGTTGTCATATTAGCGTGCTTTGTCCTTATAAATACAGTGAGGCTCACAAGCATGGCGCTTTGACGAGAAGTTTGACTTCGAGTCTTGTTTGGGCTCATTACTGGCTTGCTTTTAACTGAGCTTCAGTCATTTGGATCTTAAGAGAATGCACTGTGCGCAGTGGCTGAAGCTCTTCTAGGCTGTGCATGAGATCAGACAGTGCCCTGGAGTTAAGCTCCCTCATCTGGTATCCTGCCTTTAGGAATGTGATCAAAGAGACCGTCTCTGAGACATATGTTCCGGATTCCTATTAAACACAGATATAAGTTTGTGAATAATTCTCACAATCCTGACTCATCTCTTTGGTAAGTTGAAAACTATGTCACTGTCTTTTCTGGGACAGAGTGTTTATAACAGTAATATCCATAGGTTGATATGGACACTGTGTTTTCTGAACCAAAGGAATAATCATAGTACTTTGTGAAGTGACTAAATGAGGTTTATTGGTATTTTCCTTTGGGCACCCTGCTCCCCTGCAAAGTTACCTTTTGCTCTGAGACATAATATTGGAAATTCATTTATCTGTGATTTGTACATTCAACTGGCAGTCTCTTTATAAGGACTTTCTCTTGATCAGAGTATCAATCTATGGAATAACTTCAGCAATAAACCTGGTCTGAGAAAGGATGTGGAGAGATACAAAGCAACAGGATGAGAAACATCATGGAGGAGAAACAGGTTTCTCGTGTGCAGAGTGAGAAACAGTGTATAACAGACCTAGGGGCCAGGATAAATGAATGAAGTGGGTGCAGAGCTATTCATATTTCTGCCATGCGGTGGAAATATGCTGATAGAAACACTTCATGAATATCTCACACCTGAAAGTTCTGGTGAGCTTTCAGGCCTACACTAAAGCAATGCTATATTTTTTTTCTCTCAACCCTCACAACTTGACTCTTATATTTTATACTTCTTTTGTTGAGATAAAAGTTGAATACATTGAAATACACACAACTGCACAGTTTAGCAAGTGAATACAGATATGTAAAACACATTCCTGCCCTGATAGAAAACTTTTCTATCTTCCCACAAATATCCCTCCTGTCCTTCTTGGTCAATCTTCATCCCCGCTCAGAGATGCCACTATTGTGATTTGTTCATTTTAGATTAGTGCTATGTAGGTAAAATTACTCAATGTGTACTTTTTATGTCTGGCATTTTTCACTAAATATTTCTATAAGATTATTCACTAATGACCAGTGATGATGAGCATTTTTTTATATGTTTGTTGGCTGCATAAATGTCTTCTTTTGAGAAGTGTCTGTTTATATCCTTTACCCACTTTTTGATGGAGTTGCTTTTTCCTTGTAAATTTGTTTAAGTTTTTTATAGAGTCTGGATATTAGCCCTTTGTCAGTTGGGTAGATTGCAAAAATTTTTTCTCATTCTGTTGGTTTCCAGTTCACTCTAATGATAGTTTCTTTTGCTGTAGAGAAGCTCTTAAGTTTAATTAGATCCCATTTGTCTATTTTTGCTTTTATTGCCATTGCTTTTGATGTTTTAGTCATGAAGTCCTTGCCTATGCCTATGTCCTGAATGGTATTGCCTAGATTTTCTTCTAGGGTATTTTATGATGTTAGGTCTTATGTTTAAATCTTTAATCCATCTGGAGTTAATTTTTGTGTAAGGTGTAAGAAAGAGGTCTAGTTTCTGCCTTCTGCACGTGGCTAGCCAGTTTTCCCAACACCATTTTTTAAACAGGGAATCCTTTCCCCACTGCTTGTTTTTGTCAGGTTTTTTAAAGATCAGATGGTTGTAGATGTGTGGCATTACTTCCAAGGCCACTGTTCTGTTCCATTGGTCTGTATCTCTGTTTCAGTACCAGTACCAAGCTGTTTCGATTACCATAGCCTTGTATTATAGTTTGAAGTTAGGTAGCATGATGCCTCACCTTTGGTTTTTTTTTTTTTTTTTTTTGCTTAGGATTGTGAACACCAGTTATAATGGTGATCATTAAAAAATCTGGAGACAACAGATGCTGGAGAGGATGTGGAGAAATAGGAATGCTTTTACACTGTTGGTGGGAGTGTAAATTAGTTCAACCATTGTGGAAGACAGTGTGGCAAGTCCCAAGGATCTAAAAATAGAAATTCCATTTGACCCAGCAATCCCATTGCTGGGTATATATCCAAAGGATTATAAATCGTTCTATTATAAAGACACATGCACACATATGTTCATTGTGGCACTGTTTACAATAGCAAAGACTTGGAACCAACCCAAATGCCCATCAAGGGTAGACTGGATAAAGAAAATGTGACACATATACACCATGGAATACTAGGTATCCATAAAATAGGATGAGTTCACGTCCTTTGCAGGGATATGAATGACACTGGAAACCATCATTCTCAGCAAACTGACACAAAAACAGAAATCCAAATACTGCATGTTCTCACTCATAAGTGGGTGTTGAACAATGACAACACATGGACACAAACATCACACACCAGGGTCTGTTGGGGGGTGGGGGGACTAGGGGAGGGATAGCAGGGGGTGAGGGGATGGGGAGGGATAACATTAGGAGAAATACCTAATGTAGATGATGAGGGCGATGAATACAGCAAACCACTAAGGCATGTGTATACCTATGTAACAATTCTGAACAATCTTCACATGTACCCCAGAACTAAAAGTATAATAAAAAAAGATTTATTCACATCATTTCACATATTACACATTTTATTTTTTTAATTACTTTGCAGTAATCCATTGGATTCATATATCATAATCTGTTTATCCATCTCCTGTTGATGGATATTAGGGTGGTTTTTAGTTTTTGGCTATTGTGAATAAAGCTGATGGATATTCTGAGGCAAGGTATTTTGTAGAATATTCTCCAAATATTAAAGTAATGATTGTGTGATTCGCCCATGTTTTTGTATGTCTCTAGTTGTTCTTTTTTATTGCTACACAGTATGTCCTTGTAGGAATATACCACATTTTAAAAATCTACTGGCCAATTGATGGATATTAGAGTTGTTTCTGTTGTTGTCATTGTTTCTGCCATAGTAAAGACAGATATTATGAATATTTACATTCAGGCCTTTTTGTGGTCATCTGCTTTTGTTTCTCCTGAATAAAAGCTGAAGAGTGGGTTGTTTGGATTTCATACACATGCAGTAAGTATATGTTTAACTTTGTCACAACCAAACTGTTTTCCAGACTGACAGTATGGTTGTGACTTCCAACCAGCAATGAATGAGAGAACAACTTGTTTCTTATTCTCACCAAAACATACAGCCACTCAGTCAACCTTTGAATAAGGAAGGAATAATTTGGAAAGTGGCAAAAGTAGAATGAGGAAAAGGTACTTGGACATGTGCATTTTAAAACAAAGGCAATTTTGGACAATAATTTTCAAAATGACTTTCCATATTCCTTCTTTTATTTAGAATTCCTATATCTTTTTTGTTATGTAGATATTTTTACATACTTGGAAATATTCTGTAAGCCTTTGCTCATTGTCTCTGTAAAAACTGATTTTTAACCATGTAGAAGCTTTTGGGTAAAAAAAATAGAGGCAAGATTGATTTTTAAACAACGTAAGCTACAAGCATTAAGTATATGGCTCACCGATTGTTGACTTGTAATTTGCAGATCATATGTTGATTTTTGCCTATGGGATTAGAAAAGTAGTAGGTAGCACATGTGCTATTGCCTACTTTCTTCAAATAGTTTTTCTGTTTCAATCACTTCTGTGTTGTACTATTTTTTTGCTGACTTTCAGAGTGATTTATAACCAATACCTACTTAGAAGAAAAAAAAAAAAATCCCTGGATATTTAGTGTATAATAACTTCAGTGTTCAAAGTCAGTTAACCATTACAACACAACCCAGGGATAAATAAAGTGTTAGGAAAAAGAATGTTAGTCTAGTTTGTTATGCCTATTAGCATGAGTAGTTTTCCCATTAAAGTAGTTCTGTGAACTTCTAAAATATGAAGATAGCCACACGCTGTTTCTTTTTCCAATAACTGCCTTTTTTGACGAACAACAATTAATTCTGTAGTTTTTCTTGGCATTATAAAGGGCTACTATTATCGCAGATAAACTGTATTGGAAAAATCAGTTCATACTGATAAAATTATAAATTTATGGTTGATTTCTGAAATGAAATACATCATATTTATATTTTTCTAGATTTCCACTGAGTAAAATAATATTCTATGTATATATAATTCTAAAATGTGATTGAGGGTATTATTAAAATTCTGCATTTTTCTTTAATAAATGGCTTCTTAAATTTTCAATAGTAATTTTATCTTTATTTGTATTTATTCATTCAAAAATTTGTTTTGAATGCCTACTACAGAGCAGGCTGTCTTTCAGTTTCTAATATTTTTATTAAATTATATCAAATCCCATTACAAATGATTTAAATTGAACTAAAAGAAGTATTTGATCATTTATCTAAACATTAGACTTCCTGGATGATTACAATGGGTCCCTGATGGCTCAGCTAATGTACCTCAGTTTTACTTCTGCCACAGACATGTAATAGCTCTAATATTGATCACAGATTAATAAGGTGGATTACAGGAGAGGGACCTGATTTAGTAAGGATATGGCAAAGTGACTTAATCCATGCAAGCATGTAAAGAGATTATTTTTTTCCCAGAAAACCATCAATACTTAGGTAACAAAAGAGACTTACTAGTTCCAAATTTATGCAGAGTAATTTTGGATCAGAAAATAGCCACCTGAAAAAAGTAATTTTAAAAATACATATTATTTACAAAGAGAAAGGTACATAATCAAATTAGAAAAAACTGCACAGAGAATATGAGAATGGGAAGAATGGCCATCTCAGTTTTTAGAATAAAAATATTCATATTTTCAGGGCATTATACAGTACTGTTGACTGTAGGTACAACATCATACCGCAGAGCCCTAGAACTTACTCATCTTGTTTAACTGAAACTTTACACCCTTTGATTAGTAACTCTCTTTTTCCTTTTACCCCCAAGCACTGGTGATCTTTATTCTACTTTTTAATTCTAATTTGATTACTTTAGTTACCTCATGTAAGTTGAACAAGCAGTATTTGTCTTTCTGTGACTGGCATTTTGTACTGAGCACAATGTCCAAAGATGCATCCATATTATGGCATGTTACAGAATTTCTTTGATTTAAGGCTAATATTTCATTGTGTGTGTGAGTGTAGCTCACACATACATAGTGTATTTAATATTATATATATACAGTGTATTTATATATAACTATATATATATATACCACATTTTCTTTATTCATTCATCTATTGATAGACATTTACAGTTTTCACCAGTCAACTATTGTAAGTAATGTTGCAATAAACATAGGAGTGCTGATATCTCTTTAAGATCCTGACTTTTATTCTTTTGGACAAATACTCAGAAGTGGGATTACTGCATTATGTGATAATTCTATTTTTAACTTTTTGAAGAATCTCTATTCTTTTTTCTATAGTGGCTGCATCATTTTGCATTCTCACCAACAGTGTAGAAGGGTCCCAATTTCTTCACATCCTTGTGAACATTTAGTTTCTCTTTTTTTATGATAGCCATTTTGATAGGGTAAGGTAATATCTTTGTGGTTTTAATTATAAGACCTGAAACTAACAGTCTGTAGGGAAACATAGGTGAAAAGCTTTATGAAATTGGTATTGGCAATGATTTCATGGATATTGCACAAAAAGCAAAGGTAACAGAAGCAAAAATGGGCAAGTGAGACTACAACAAATCAAAAAGCTTTGCCACAGCAAAGGAAAAAGTCAAGTGAGTGAACAAGCGATCCATGGAAGTGAGAAAATATTTGCAAACTACGCATCTGATAAAAGGTTAATATTCAAAATATATAAGAAACTCCTACAACTCAACAGCAAAGAGAAACAAACTAATAATTAGAAATTAGGCTAAGGCCTTGAATAGACATTTCTTCCAAGAAAATACACAAATAGCCAACAAGTATATGAAAAAATGTTCAAGATCACTAATCATCAGATAAATGCATTTTTAAAATAAAAGTATTTCTACTGAATGCCTCGTGTGAGTTAGACACAGTGACAGGGGCTGGGCGCCCACATATAAGTGACACATGGGCCTGAAATTCAAGGAGTCTCCATGTATGTTTCTCCCTTCACATTTTTTAAAAAATGAAGTGAAATTGAATTGTAAAGAATCTATTTATCAAATGGTATTTAGTTCATTGCTAAAGTTATTTAGAGAGGAAACTTTCTAGGATGACACCAAGACACCAGCTGTTCTGTTCTTAGACTCTAGATGTAATTTCCTGGGGTGCAAAATTATGTTTCGTACACACTTGCCACAAGACCTGTTGAATAAAGGTAAAAATGCAGGTATTAATAGGAATGTTATTGTTTGTGAAAAACAATTACAAGTTAAAGAGAGAATTTGTGTCTGAGTACCTCTCAGATCTAGCCACCTGTACAGTGAGTATTCTGTCTTGGGTACACCTATACCACACATGACCAGATGACACCATGGCAAAGATGGGTGTACACTGTGGCTATCTACCAAAACTATCCTATCTTGTTTTATTGCAATTATTAAAAATAATACTCCTGGCTGGACACGGGGGCTCATGCCTGTAATCTCAGCACTGTGGCAGGGCAAGGCAGACAGATCACGAGATCAGGAGATCGAGACCATCCTGCCCAACATGGTGAAACCTTGTCTCTACTAAAATACATAAAGTTAGCTGAGCATGGTGGTGCATACCTGTAATCCCAGCTACTCAGGAGGCTGAGGCAGGAGAATCACTTAAACCCAGGAGGTGGAGGTTGCAGTGAGCTGAGATTGTGCTACTGCACTCTAGCCTGGCTACAAAGCAAGACTTCATCTCAAAAAAGTAAGATAAAATAAAATAATAAATAAAATACTCTAGTAAAGAATAGCTCTGGAACCTACAGTAAGGTTGATTGAACATGTGAAAGCAGGCATGAGAAGGAATTTGTGGACAGACTTGGGATCATGGTTTCCCTCAACATCCATATGCAGTGATTGGTGCTCCTGCTGGGAGTCTTGCCTTGCAGTCTGACCTTGAACTTGCGTGATCAGGCAGACAGGTGGTTTTGCTTTTGAAAGTTTTGTGTGAGCAAATATTAGCAAAGGTGAGCCAAAATTATGCCGTTTACATAGGCATAAGGGGAGAGGGAAGAAGACTTTGGTCTCCTGGTATCTTGGGTTGTGTGGTGACCATCTGTTTGCATAGGGTTTGACTACTGTTTCCAGGAAGGCAGGGATGTGCATAGTAGGACTTAAACAAAAACACACAGACTGAATGCAGATGATATGCTTAAAGAGGCAGAGTTGGGGGTTCTCTTCAAAGGCATGGGGGTCATGCAACCCCCCACTGGTGATGGGAGTGCAGGAGTTGGAAGCAGAAGGAAGAGACAAATGCCAGACCCTCAGGCAGGCTCAGCCAAGCAGTCTGTTTTGTTTGTTTCATCTGAGACAATCACAGTGAATGCAAATAGAAGATAAACACACGAAACAAACAAAAACAGATTTCAATCTACTCAGAGTTAGAGGAAAGCATAAGCTAGCCTTAATAAAAGAACTATTTTCCACAATGTAATAGAAACATTTTTCATAAATACACTGGAAGAAAACTTCACTAATATCCTGAATGAACTGAATCTAACTAAATAATCCAAGACAAAAGGGGAGGCATTCCTGGTTGGTAGGAAGAAATCAGCTGATGGCCTCTAAATTCCGAATATGGTTAAAACAGTATAAGAAAATAATTTCAAGTTTTATGTTTGTGATAATCCTGTTTCTTCTCATTATGTATTTTATGTATTATACTAAATTTAAGTAACTGCTTTAGAAGAAGATACATGATAATGACAGGAAAATATAAGCAAAGGAGGAAAGAAAAAACGAGGCCTGTTGTGAGAGCTAAGAGCAGTTCAGTTGGTCATGAAACTAAATACCAGTAAGTAACATTGGCATAACCTGGCTTGTAAGGTGGGCTGCAGAGAGATTGTGGAGGACTTTTAACATTAGGTCCACAAGTTTGTTCTTGACTGTGGGACTACCGAAAGTTTTGACTGGTACAGTCTCATTCATTCAGCCATTTGTTAAATAACAGTTTGCTGAGCTTTTTTTTTTTTTTTTTTTTTGCACAGTGAGTGAGTGCAAAGGGAAAAAAGTCATAGTCCCCACTCCCATGAAGTCCTGAGCCTAGAAAAGGACACAGAAAGGTGACACATCATGAAAGTTCATGTGTTCAGGGTTAATGTGGAGACAAGAATAGGAGCATTGGGTGGGTGAAGTTGAGCTTACCAGAGACTCATCTGAATCGCATGATGTGTCCTGTGCTTTCTGAAAGTAGCCATGACCCATGGCTTCAGGTATATTGACTCATTCAGCCTGCAGAGTATCTTGTATTAGACAGAGTTCTCCAGAGAAACAGAACCAGTAGACTGAATGGATGGATAGATGGATGGATAGATAGACAGATAGATAGATGATAGATAGACGATAGATAGATAGATATTAGATAGATAGATAGATAGATAGATAGATAGATAGATAGATAGATAGGATTTATTAAGGGAACTGGCTCACACAATTATGGCTGTGAAGTTCCATGGCAGGGTGTCTGCAAACTGGAGAACCAGGGACACCAACAGTGTGGTTCACTCTAAGTCTGAAAGTCTCAGAACCAGGAAAGCCAATGGCATAATGCTCATTTTGAGACTGAAGGCCTGAGCATCCAAGGGGCCATGGTATAAATCCCAGAGTCTGCAGGTTGGAAAACCTGAAGTTCTGATGTTCAAGGGAAGACAAGGAAAGTATCTCAGCTTCAGGAGAGAGACAGAGAAAATTCTCCTCTCATTTTCTGTTCTATTTGGGCTCCCCAGATGATTGTATGGTGCCTGCCCACATCAATGGCGGATCTTCCTCACGGAGTCCACTGACGTACATGCCAGTCTCCCCTGGAAACATGATACACACACACACACACACACACGTCATGCTTTGCCAGTTCTCTAAGTAATCCTTAATTAATTTCATACCTAAAATTAACCAGCACAGGCTTCATAACCCAGATGAGAAAATGTCACAGAAGGGTCGTTGACTTGCTCAAGATGGCTCAGCCAGTCAGCAGTGCAGACCGACTGTGAACATATAATGGAAAGAGTAGACCCACGAGCTTCTCCATGCTCATTCTGTTTCACATCCCATATTAAATGTCAGGTAACTAAAGAAATTTAATGTATGTTAATATAGAGAACTTCGATTATAAAGTGTAGGCTTTAGAGGTGCTAGTAAAGATAAATTTGGCAATTTTTGCAAATATGCTACAGCCAGAGGTCAACACCAACGTTTGAGAAAAATATTAAGGAGTATAAAATCATCATGGTTGAATTTTCCATCAACATTTAATATCTCTTTTGTTTCCACTATTGTTTTGGAAAAATTGGAATGCAAAGCTATTTGTGAAGATGTAAATTGTTTGTTTTTAACCAAATACATTATTATTTATTTCTGTTTGAAATATCTAAAGCTTTTTAAGGACTATATTATATATTTATGTATGAAAAAAGGAGATATGTGGACCCAAAATTGGTGATAGTTCTTTGAAAAATGCTAACATTTCCACCGCTGAGACCTACAATGAATCCAGACAGTGGGTGCTGAATCCGAGGAAAAGACACATGTCCTGAAAGTGCGGGGGAAGAATCTGTTGTGTTTACAAAGTGCCTGTTTCCAAGTTATCCTATCCGCTTCTCTTGTCAGTCCTACAGAATTGAATTTCATTATCTCCACACGACAGATATCGAACAGGAAATTCTGAAGGATAGAGGGATTTTTTTGTTTTGTATTTTGTTTGTTTGTTTTTGCACAGATTATGTGGCTTAGTAAGGGGCATGGAGACCAGAGACAGGGTTGTGGAGAGGAGCTCCTGGGAAAGATGCCAGCCATAGAACACACTGGTGAGCTAAGTCTGGCTCACTGCATGCAGGCTGCATTGAAAATTCTAGCATGTGCTAAAGAACTTCTGGACAAAACAGCACTTTTTATTGTATTGCATTGCATTGTATGTTGTATTTCTAAACTTTTATTTTAGTTTTGAGGGGTGCATAGGCAGGTCAGTTCTATAAATACATTGCGTGTCATGGGGGTTTGTTGTACATATTATTTCATCACTCAAGTAACAAACATAGTTCCTGATAGGTAGTTTTTCAACACTCACCCTCCTCCTACCCTCCACGCTCAATTAGGCCTGGTGTCTATCGTTCCCTTCTTTGTGTCTATATGTACTCAATATTTAGTTCCCACTTACAAGTGAGCACATGAAGTCTTTGGTTTTCTGTTCCTGCATTAGTTTGCATAGGATAGAGGCCTCCACCTCATCCATGTTGCTGCAAAAGACATTATCTCATTTGTTTTACGGCTATTCTGTATTCCATGGTATATATGTACCACATTTTCTTTATATAGTCTACCACTGATGGGCATTTAGGTCGATTCCATGCCTTTGCTATTGTGAATATTGCTGTTCGGCCACTATGGAAAGCAGTTTGGTAATTTCTCAAACAACTTAAAGCTACCATTTGGCCCAGCATTCTCATTAGGTATATATCACAGGAATATAAATCATTAAAGTATTTTAAAATACCAGTTAGAATTTGTAATTACAAGACTTTGGTCATTCTTTTTGAAAGGGAACTTATGGATTAACACCATTCAAATGTTATAATTTATTGTGTCCAAACTCCTGTGTAGCTACGCTGTACTATATTACGGCTTAAAGAGAGTTTCTAATCTGAGCCACAATGTAGAATGTGTTTCCTTGTTTCAGCTATAAATGGGACCCAAGCACAATGTTTAAAGGCCAATGTATGCTTTTAACAACTCCATAAATATAAATTCTGCATGCTAGTGTGTCATATGGGCTTCAAGGGAAACAGCAGCATTCAGTAACTTTGGAATATGGTCTTCATAAAAATCACTCTTCATTGTGAGCATTTCTATTAATTTGCACCATGTTCCTTCCATCCAGGGTATTTTTCTCAGACATTGGCCGCTTGCATAAATTTTGTTAGGCAGTGCAGAATCAAAACAAGCTAAACAATACTGCAGGAATTTATGCTACGGGAGATGCTTCTGTACATAGTTGCCCAGACTTCCGTTATGGCTCGTGTGTGCTCTAGTAATAAAAGTAAGAGTTTGGGACACAGAGCCGAACCATATCACCTGCCTTTTGTTATTCCTTCTTGACTGTACAGAGTAAGGGATACTGCTATCTTTTAAGAAAGCTAAATACAAGTCATATTGGATTCATTTGAGCCAGGACTGGGCAATCCCTGAGGATAGTGGGATATTTTCTGGGAGATGGAGAAGACCCAGCTCTGCCTGTGTCTGGTGGTCTAGAATCACAGGATTCTCACAGTTGGCTCTGGATGACCAAAATTGTTATTGTACTTTCTGTCCCTGCAGGAAGTTTTTCTGTTTAATTTCAGGCTGAAAAAGCATCTGTCATGAGTACCACTGACATTCTTGGTGTTTAAATCAACCTTCCTGACTCTCTTTTGGAGAGGTGAATTGCTGTTCTTCTAAAGAATGTCAAGCAACAGGTGTGCTGGAGCATTTTCTATCCTTAGCATCCCTGTTTCCCTAGCTGCTCTTTGCCCTCAGGACCTGTGCACTAGCTGCTCGTTAGTCTTAGTCAAGTTTATTCTTATTGAAGATGTGGGTTTGTCACCACCGTGGGGACCTGGTCATGGGTGGGGAAAGTCAGATCAGAAACTGACATGACTTAATATTATGACACGGACTGGCCAGGAGCAAGATGTGCAGCCTGAGGGGCTCCAAGAGCAGGTGGCAGAAGATGACTCAGGGGCAACAGAGACATGCACCAGGCAATGGGGAAATGTGTCTCAGAATGCACTTGCTGAGCAGGAAAGAGTTATAATGTGATCTAGGACCCAGGAAGAAAGCAGGAGACTCTGGGTAAAGGTTTATGTAATGATACTCAGCACAGTTTTCTTTATTGCCATCAGACCATCTACTGGGCAGCATTGTCAGATCTGCCCAGCTATCCTGGCAAGGTAAGCCTTTGTGGTTTTGAAATATTCTCTCCTACTTTACCAACTACTAACCATGCTGAGATCTATCGGGGGATTATCATTTTTATATACAGAGCTGTGTGATCCTCTCATAAATCGTTCAGAGTAGAGAGCGGCTCCAAGTTTAGGAGACCATGGCAACACAGGAAGTGTTTGTAACACAGGAAGTGTCTAAATGTAGCTGGGTTTGGGGCATCTTATATAACCAGCATGGCAAACATTAATTGATATTATGTAACTTAACAAGTTTTCAGCCTGAGAAGTGATTAGCGTTAATTCTCTGTTGCAAAATGTGTGACTTCTGCAATTTGACGACTGTAAGATGGATTGCTTTAGGAAAGGTGTCTTCCTCTTACCTTCAAAGCACTCCTGTTCAATGCACTGTTGCTGCTAGCACCATTTGTGCACAGTAGGAGATGTTCTGTTCTGCCTCTTAACCACTTTATAAGGAAGCGTTGGTAGAAGTAAAACATTTTAAAAGCTAGGATAAATCAGGTGTACATGGATGCACAGTCAGCAAAAGTTCGTGTGTGTAGAATCAGATTTACTTTTGGAAATTTCTCCCAGTGGCCAAGGGATTTCCTTTCCTCTCATTTGCTGTGTGACTCTCCTATGGGACTCTCTTCTTAACCTGTTCATCTTTTCCTTCCAAAGAAGTTTAAACAGAGACTCAAACAACAAACAAACACAAAACAAAACACCGCACTTTCATAGCAGTATAAGTGACTGCAAAATTAGCTTCATTTGTTCAGATGGGAAGATTGTTCCACTCCAAATTATGACATCTTGGGCAGCTCCTTTAGAGCCCCAGAGACACTGACATCAATGAGAAAGTGCAGTGGGGCTGGCAGTACATTCCAGACTTTCATGTTTCTGGGCCATGGAGGCTGATCTTCCGAAAAAGATAACATGGCAAAGATAAAATGCTGTACGTTTCCAGGAAGGTGACTGAGTTATGCTTTGACCTAGAAGGAATTGCAACTTTTCCTGTATATTTGGGTAGGAAGACTGAAATAATGTGCAGTTATCTAGACAAGAGGGAAAGACACACACACGGGGATTGAAATTCTTCATGCAAATGCAACGAGTTAAGCGAGATAAGCTCAGGTGTTAACTGTTGACTTTTTAGTGTTGAACTATGACTAGCTCTATAATAATTTATTTCAGAATGAGTTACAAAGAATTGTCGTACATTACACACAAGAAAAATAAATAACCATAATTTTGATTAAAAATAGATATTTAAACCTTTATAAACAAAGCATGTATTTTGTGGTACAGAAAGTCATAATATCTATTCAATATCTTGCTAACAGCTGAACTTAGAAAGAATAATGGCTCATGCTATTTAATTTTTTCCTATGAAATTATAACAATGTCTCTGTAAATATAAAGTCTACTTTTGCTTCTTTTACATTACAAAAATATTACATGGCATTTTCTTTTTTTCCAGAATTAAGATATTTTGCAACAGTTTTGCCAAAATGCTTCCCCAGCTAAGGAGAAAAGAAAGCAGGCATAGAAAAAAAATTTACAGTTTTATCCTGATGGAGAGAACTGAAGAAGAATACTGAGCTGTATGTTTTTTCAGATTTTCAAAGTTTCCCAAAGGTGACAGCGCCTCTGCAAACACAGGCCAGGAACATTTCACCTGCCATTGTTCAAAAAGTGAATGTTATGTATAATCATACAGAACAGGACCTCTTTTACTCTTCATCTGACATCCATAGGGGAGATTGTATTAAAATAATTGACTGTATCTCACATTGAAAAAGCAGCTAGTAAGAACCACTTTTGTAATGGCAAAGTAATGACCGTCCAATATCTACTCCTTCACATAAGCAATAAGAAAATTGGCAAAGATAATTACGATTGATACGTTCAAATTACTAAAATCGGGAACGAAAGAGAAAACATCACTACTGACTTTCAAATTTTTTAAAAAAAGATTATAAGGTAATATTTTGAATAGTTTTATGTCAACAAAGTTGATAATCTAGATGAAATGGACAAATTCCCAGAAAGACACTATGGTACACAGATAACTGTGACCGAAGACACACCCATGCTCTAATATCACCTCATATGTTGAAGTTTATGCAGATATAATTAAGAACTTTGAGATGAGGAAATCATCCTTAATTATCCCAATGGGTTTAAATGCCATGAAAAATGTCTTTTCAAGAGGCAGAGAGGGGTCACACACACATACATTACCAAAGTAGGAGATGTGAAGACAGAAGCAGTGACTGGAGTGACATGGCCACAGGCCAATGGATGCCAACAGCCACCAATAACTTGGCAAACAGTCTGGTAGCTCCACAATAAGTTATACATACAATTACAATATAACAGATCAATTCCGCTCTCACTTCTGTATGTGAGGTAATTGAAAACATCTCATACAAAATCTTGTGCACAAATTCTCATGGCATTATTCAAAATAGTCTAAATGATAACAACCCAAATTATAAACTGATAGATAAGCAAAATATGGTACATACATGCAATAAAATGTTATTCACCCATAAAAAGCAATGAAGTACCTACATATGCTACTACATGGTTGAACCTCGAAAACATTCTGCTAAATAAAAGAAGACACACTAGATCAAGTTTGTATAATTCCAGTGATATAGAATGTCTAGAAAAGGCAAATCTATAGAGAAAAAGGCACATTAGTGTTGAGAAGTGGGGGCAGGAGCAAAGGAGGACTAACTGCTAATGGGTAAGAGGTTTCTTTAAGTGGTTATAAAAATATTCTGAAATTAATGGTGATGTGTGCAAAACCTTGTGAATATATAAACCAGTGATTTCTGCTTTTTACTTCAAAACAAGAGAAATGCAAATCAAAACCACATTGCAATACCATCTCACTCCAGTTAGAATGGCGATCATTAAAAAGTCTAGAGACAACAGATGCTGGAGAGGATGTGGAGAAATAGGAACACTTTTACACTGTTGGTGGGAGTGTAAATTAGTTCAACCGTTGTGGAAGACAGTGTGGTGATTCGTCAAGGATCTAGAAATAGAAATTCCATTTGACCCAGGAATCCCATTACTGGGCATATACCCAAAGGATTATAAATCATTCTGTTATAAAGATATATGCACACGTGTGTTCATCGCGGCACTGTTTACAATAGCAAAGACTTGGAACCAACCCTCGAGATGTGGAGATGATGCGCCTGGCCGCCAGCATATGTTAAAGTCCTACTTTAACAAGCAGAACAAACAAACAAAAGCCCACCTACTCACAGACTTTACTTTTAAAATTCCCAAAGGAACATAAAACTCTATTCCACTCTCTAGATCATCCCCTGGGGTGCTGAATTGCAGGAGCCTGAGGAATGTGGGGAGGGGCATTTCTTTACCTGGAGCTCCTGCAGGATTTGGGAGTCAGCCCCCAGCGGCCTGGGATACGGGAGGAAAGCCGTCTCCAAGTTCTTCTTCCTTTATTTCTTCTGACTCCGCAAGATCCAGAAGAGAGAGCACAGCACCTGCGCAGACAGCCCAGGAGGACAGAACACAGCATTTGGAAGGGTGCCAGGGTTGGCGGCCGCTACATCAGGGCGATGAGAGGACGGTCGCCTTTTCTCTCCTTCCAACTGTGCAAGACTCCAGATGGGGCAGGAGCCTCATCCAGCTTTACATCAGATACTAATCTTGGAGAGTGCACAAGAGGTTCCCTTGCGGAATGGAGCCACAGCTGGGGACCTGCCGTCCAGGCGCGCATCCGAGGGAGGGCTCCCTGTGTCCTGCGCTGACCTGTCCCGCCGCGGCTCCCCTGGGCTGAGATGAGAGTCCTCGTCCCCAGGCGGCTTTGCTGAGCCTTAGGACTGCAGCCCGGCTACACCTGCGGCGGCTCCGCGGAAAGGACCCGGAGCCCCAGGGTCAGAGGGAGCCAAGCCAGCACCCGCCATCCCCCTCGCGCCCACGGAGCTCCCCCTGAAGCCCAAGGTGCGACACGTATAGGGCGGGGCAGGACCAGAGCCCAGGACACCTGGGTCCGTCCCTGGGGACAGCAAGGAGGGAGGCTGAGCTCCGCGAGCCTGGGACACGGCCCTTCCCGCATCTTACGGGCTGGGCCCGCCCCTCCCTGGAGACCTGCACTCGCCCTGGAGGTGGTGCCCTCCAAGGCAGCCTGGACACCGCCCTCCAAGGCAGCCTGGACACCGCCCTCCGTGTCCTGAGCTGGGGCGCAGGAATTCAGGGTCCCCTGCGCGGCCGCATCCGGGCTTATTCTGGGGGGCTCAGGGTCCTGCGAGTCATGGTGGAGGAAAGTTGGGGTGTTGGGCCTGGTCTGTGGAGGCACTGTCATGGGTAGAGGGAGAGCCAGCAAGAAACAGGGGCTTTAGTAGACCCCAACCCAGGTTCTGTGGGTCTCCAGAGGGAGCACAGAGTCCTCGCGTGGCAGTGACTTCGTGCACAGCTGTGGGGGCACCTTTTCTAAGGCCCTGAGGAATGAGACTCATGAGGAACCAATGAGGCTCTCCAGAACAGGAGGAGGAGGAAGAGTTACTGCTTCCCCTATAAAAGGGAATTATGTATATTTACATGTCTTATATATAAATATACATATGCAGTTATATAGACACACACGCACACATCATATTGGGTCCTTGTTACCACTCAATTCACCCCTCTAAACTCTATTCGCATTGTCCACTATAAAAGACTAAGTCCTATTCTTTAGAGGAAGATGCAAAGAGATCCCAGATGACTGACGTGGAATCCTCCTATTTCGTGAGTTGCTCACGGTAGCAAGGAAAACTTCTTTATGCATTTTTCTGATTAGTAACAATGCCTCTATCTCTAGAACATTCAGTAACCCACGGAACTCCCTGGCATTTAATGCCTTCAGTTATCAGGGTGAGACAAGGCAGAGTTTAGTAACTAAGGTAACTGATACCAGCATCTCCCCCAGTCGTCATTATGTGGGTACATAGCTCTCCAGAAATATTTAGAACATAATCATATCATTTTTATTTAGAATATATTTCCAGTTAATCAATACCTAAATGCTTACCATAGATAATCCATTAAGTGACTCGAGTATTTTCCACATAACTTTTTGTGATAGATAACTATTTTATTTTCCTTTTTTCCCCCCTAACTTTTATTTTAGGTACAGAAATACATGTGAAGATTTGTTACATAGGTAAACACGTGTCACTGGGGTTTCTTGTACAGATTATTTCATCACCCAGTATTAATCCCAATATCCAGTAGTTAACCTTTTATGCTCTTCTCTCTCCCTCCAACCTCCCCCATCAAACAGACTCCAGTGATTTTTGTTCCCTTCTTTGTGTTCATAAGTTGTCATCATTTAGCTCTGACTTTTAAGCGAGAACATGTGGCTTTTAGTTTTCTGTTCCTGCATTAGTTTGCTAAGGGTAGTGGCCTCCAGCTCCATCCATGTTTCCACAAAAGACGTGATCATGTTCTTTTTTGCATACTATTCTATGGTGTATATGAAACACATTTTCTCTATCCTATTTGTCACTGATGGACATTTAGGTTGATTTTGCAAATCAAAACCACAATGAGATACCATCTTACACCAGTCAGACTTTTAAAAGTCAAAAAATAGATGCTTGTGAGGTTTCAGAGAAAAGGGAACACTTATACACTGTTGGTGAGAGTGTAAATTAGTTCAACAACTGTGGAAAGCGGTATAGTGACTCCTCAAAGAGCTAAAAGCAGAACTACCATTTGACCCAGCAGTCCCATTACTGTGTATATACCCATAGGAATATAAATCATTCTACCATAAAGACACATGCATGTGAATGTTTATTGTAGCACTATTCACAATAGACCGCTATTTTCTTAGCGGTTTTTCTTCCAGAGGAAAATAATTGCTCAAATGAAATGTTTATTTCATGAACGTGTAAAGGGGAAAGGAGCCGCAGTAATTAAATCCCAGACGACTCCCATGAATGGAGGCCAGTAAGTGCTTACCCACAGCCTTATCAGCGTCCCAGGGAGCTGTGGCTACCTACACGTAACATTCCTCCATGACACGTTTTCTTTATTCAATTAACCATTATGGACATTTAGGTTGGGTCCATGACTTTGCTATTGTGAATAGTGCTGCAATAAACATTATTTCTTTTTATAGAGTGTTATTTTTCCCTGGTGTAGATACCCAGTAGTGGGACTGTTGGGTCCAATGGTAGTTCTATTTTTCATTATTTGGGATATCTTCATACAGCTTTCCATAGATGTCGAACTAATTTGCATTCCTACCAACAGAGTATAAGTGTTTTCTTTTCTCTGCATTTACACCAACATCTATTTTTTTTACTTTTCAGTAATAGCCATTCTGACTGATGTAAGATGATATTTTGTTGTTGATTTAATTTGTATTTATTTGATGATTATTGATATTGAGCATGTTTTTCATGTTTATTGACCACTTTTATTTTCTTCTTTTGTATTTCTGTTCATGTCCTTTGACCATCTTCTTTTTTTTTTTTTTTTTTTGAGATGGAGTCTCACTCTGTCACCCAGGCTAAAGTGCAATGACCTGGTCTTGGCTTACTGCAGTCTTCACCTCCCAGGTTCAAACGATTCTCCTGCCTTAGCCTCCTGGCTAACTTCTGTACTTTTAGTAGAGATGAGGTTTCACCATGTGGGCCAGGCTGGTCTCAGACTTCTGACTTCATGATCCACCCGCCTTGGCCTTCCAAAGTGCTAAAATTGCAGGCGTGAGCCACTGCGCCTGGCCTTTTGACCAGCTTTTAATGGTGTTGTTTGCCTTTTTCTTGTTGAGTCATTTGAGTTACTTGTAGATTCTGGATTTTAGTCCTCTGTTGGGGACACAACTTGAAAATATTTTCTCCCATTCTATAGGTTTCCTGTTTATTCTGTTGATTATTTATTTTGCTGTGCAAAAGATTTTAGTTTAACCAAATCTCACTTCTCTATTTTTGTTTTTGTTGCATTTGCTTTTGAGGTTTTTAATTATAAATTACTTGTTTAGGCTGATGTTCAGAATAATTTTTCCTAGGTTTTCTTCTAGGATTTTTATAGTTTTGGGTCTTAACTTTAGGTCTGTAATTCATCTTGAGTTCATTTTTACAGATGGTGAAAGATAGGAATTCAGTCCAGAGGCATCACATTGCCTGACTTCAAATTATATGATGAGGCAATGGTAACTGAAACAACATGGTACTGGTATAAAGACAGATACATCAATGGAACAGAATAGAGAACCTCGAAATAAAGCCACATACCCACAATCAACTGATCTTCTATAAAGTCAACAAAAATAAACAATGGTGAAAGGATACCAATAAAGGGTGCTGGGAATATTGGCTAGCTGTATGCAGAAGGTTGACACTCCTTTAATTGAAGAAAACCTGTATTCTACATAGCCATGCCTCATAGAATAGAGTGAGCTGCCAGTTGCTACTGTGAAATTGTTTGAATAGGAATTTCTTTTAACTTTATACATGTTCATGAGTAGCTCACATTATATTTTTGGAGTTTGACATTAACTGTTACTTTTTAAATGTTTTCTTTGGCATTTAAAATTTAATTTCCAAAGACAGAAATAAGGAAATTCACCTACACACAATGTACAAGCACAGACAAGGTTATTGCAGTGTCTGAATGGGTGATATCTGTGGAGATCTTTCTGGCTGACGTCCAGCTCAGGCACTTCCCAGCTGTGTAACCTTGGGGAAAATCATTTAACCTTTCTGGGATGGTTAATTGTATGTGATAACTTGACTAGGCCAGGTGGCACAGTTGTTTGGTCAAACACCATTCTAGATGTTACTGTGAAGTTATTTTCAGATGTGATTCCTAACTTTGAGAAAGCAGATTACTCTCTGCAATATGGGTGGGCCTCATCCAATCAGTTGAAGGCCTTAAGAACAAAGATTGCTGGAAGACAAAGAAATTCTTCCTCGAGACTGCAAGACAGAAACTCTGTCTAAATTCAAGACTACTGCTCTGCAGATACTAATCTCAAGACAGCAACATCAACTCTTTTCTAAATTTTCAGGCTGGGAGTGTGCCCTACAAATGGCAGACTTGCCACACCCCATATACCTATAAACCAATTACTTTAATTCTCTCTCTCTCTCCCTCTGGGGTGTGTGTGTGTGTGTGTGTGTGTGTGTGTGTGTGTGCACGCATGCATAATTACTTGGAATAATGCCTATAATATAGTTAAGACTAAAAATAAATTAGGATGTAGGCATTCTTTTGGGAGGCCACTATTCAACCCACTACACTCTGAAACTCAATTCATTGTTTTTGTGTGTGTGCATATAAATGAGTCAAGTTCTCAGTAAAAATATTTTGATTTTTACCATCTGAAGAGCATATTTCTAACTTTAGTTTTTATCTACCTGTAGTTTTTGCTTGTTATTCACATTGTCTTCATTTACCAGATTTAAAAAATAATCTGTCTTGTTGGGTAGAATAAAAGTACATGGATAATTTTAGATGTGATACTCATTCATTTGTTAACACAAGGACAACTTTTTCTCATTTGGAAATCCATCCCGTTGACTCCTATTCTGTTCTTATAATAAATGTATTTCTGAGAATGATAATTCTTCGGTTCTCTTCCAAAGCTACCTAATTTTATGGCTAAGGCATACAAAGAATTACAATAATTTGCTTATTAATTAGGGAATAAATTGGAAAGGCAATATTATGAGTATCAACTCTTGTGCTCAAGGAACCTGGATGGGGACTCTATTTTCTCCTATTAAGGAGGATATCCTTTGGGGATCCCAGAAGATCCTAATGTTTGCAAACCTTCTTCTAAATGAAGTGCATGAGTGGTTTTTGGAAGTTCTTTTTTATGAAGTCTGAAACCCTGAGTCAAAAGCACCCACACTGCTGAGTCAAAAGCACCCATGCTGCAGTGAGCTTGGAGATTCCCAGATGTCCTCAAACTTCCCCTGCTCCAACAGTTTCACTGCTGAGTACATTCCTCAGGGCCTCCGACACCAGACAGAGCTTCCCTGCCATATGGCATCTGCTTCTCCTCTCTGTGGCCACCTGATTTGAGAACACATTCTGTAATGAATTCTTGGCCATAAATGTGCATGTGAATCTGGGAAGAGGGAATCTCACTCACCCGCTTTGCTTGTTTTAGTATGATAGTCTCCTGAAGTTAAATACAAGCAGCATGCATATACTTTCAGAAAAACACTTGACACAAAAACAATAGCAGAACAAATTCGAATTTTTTTTATTTTAACACATTGATGATGTATTAGTCCGTTTTAGACTGCTATAAAGAAATATCCAGGACTGGATAATTTATAAAGGAAAGAAATTTAATCGACTCACAGTTCCTCATTACAGAGGAGGCCTCAGGAAACTTACAATCATGGTGAAAGGCAAAGGAGAAGCAGGCACCTTTTACACAGGGTGGTAGGACGGAGTGAGTGCAGAGCAAAGGGGGAAGCCTTTTTTTTTTTCTGAGACAGAGTTTTGCTCTGTCACCCAGGCTGGAGTGCTGTGGCATGATCTCAGCTCACTGCAACCTCCTCCTCCTGGGTTGAAGCGATTCTCCTCCCTCAGCCTCCTGAGTAGCTGGGATTACAGGCGCCTGCCACCACTCCCAACTAATTTTTTGTATTTTTAGTAGGGACAGTGTTTCACCATGCTGGCCAGGCTGGTCTTGAACTCTTGACCTTGTGATCTGCCTGCCTCAGCCTCCCCAAGTGCTGGGATTACAGGTGTGAACCACCACACCTGGCCGGGGAAGCCTTTTATAAAACTATCAGATCTTGTGAGAACTCACTCAGCATCATGAGAACAGCATGGGGAAAGTGTCCCCATGATTCAGTTATCTCCACCTGTTCTCTCCTTTGACATGTGGAGATTATGGGGATTACAATTCAGGATGACATTTTGGGTGGGGAAACAACAAAACTGTATCAGATGAATATAATATTTTGGCAAAAATAAGGAGTATCTATTGTAGCTGCGAAAATAATAGCAGTTATTATTGCAGAAATGGTGCATCATACAAAAGTCTTGAAAAGTAAAGTGTATTTAGACAGTATCATTCAAAAAGTGTGGAAAATGTCATGCAAGCCAAGAACTTTACTAGAATATGATATTTTTGGGGTAGATTCCTCATAGATGTTAATATTCTGGCAATATGTTTGAAATTGTTTTGTATTAAATTCCATTAGCTGTTTTCAGGTTAAGTGTGAGCACAAATATGAATTTTCTCACAGAACCTGTAAGATACATGGATTTGATTTGTCAAAGAACAGGCTGAAGCAGGTATCCAGGCCTGCAGGACTCAGAGAGTTTGGCGCACAGGCACATGCCTCCACTTGTTATATAAACTGTTTATGTAAGTTCACACTTGACTCTGAGACACTATTGTCTGTAAAAGGTATAATAACCCTGCTAGCACTGTACAGGGGGTTCTTGGGGCTCAGCTTGGCTCAACATGGCTGGACATGGCTCTTGTGCAGGGACTCTTGTATCCAGAGAAAGAGAAAAAGCCAGATCTGTCCATCTTTGCAGACAGACAGGCTGGAGCCAGGACACAGCTCAGCTTGCTTGTGCCCAAAGAGAGAAAGAGTTAAGCTGTTGATCCTAAAAGCAAGAGAGACCGGACTGTTGATCCCAAAGGCCAGGAAGAACCAGGTGCACAGCTATGTGTGGGATCCCGACTAAGCAGTGGAGACAGGGTAGTATGGGAAAGCTGTTGATGAGAGCTGCTGCTGAATAAAATGATCTTTCATCTGCCTATGGCCCCCCAAGTGTTCTTTCTGCTCATTCACCCACTCCATTTGGACCTCAGCATGACATTTGGCATAGTTATAAATGTGACAGAAACCAAGACACATATTTTAAAAATCAAATATAAAATTTATGGAATTTTTGTTGATGTTTTCAAAGGGTGAATGTGATCAATGGGACAAATTCAAAATCTCCGTTGTGTTTAAAATTTGATATTAAATATGATAAAATTGAAATGTGAAGTTTCCACTGAAGGATCAAAACAGTAACGAATACTTCGGAACTTAGACTGCCTGTCTAAAATATTGAGCTCTGATCATCTAGTATTTTTAAAAGGAGTCTGTTAAATATTATGTTAAATTATGAAGCATTCAAATCTCAAATCTTCGGCATAATTTACATTGTGATCTCATAGATAGCTGATATGAATATATGAAATAATTTGGCATAAATATATTTAAAGTGTATTTGAAATATACTGGCAATTTTCTATAAAGATGAAAATTTATATGCTCTATGACCCAGCAATTATATTCGCAGATGAAGTGTAGCTCATCTTTCAAGGAGTTAAGAATATTCAAGTGGCTGTTTATAAGAGCACACTTGAAACAATTCAGATTTCAACAGGAATGGATTCAAACTGTAGAATATTAAACAGCCCTGAAAAGAAATTTACTATAGCTGTAAGCAATAGTGTGAATTAAATGTTGTGCCAATATTGAGGAAAGAAAAACCAAGTATAGAAAGACTACATGTAATAGTCTTGTAATAAAATTGATGATAATAAAACTAAATAATATCCTTTGAGGCATACACCAAGTGACCAAACAACACACAGATTATTTTTCATTTTAAATTTAGATTGGGGTGGTTGGTGTATTAGTGTGTTCTCACACTGCTATAAAGAAATGTCTGAGAATGTGTACCTTAAAAGGAACATAGGTTTACTTGACTCAGGGTTTTCCTGGCTGTACAGAAAGGGTGGCAGCATCTGCTCTGCTACTGAAGAGGCCTCAGGTAACTTTCAACCGTAGTGGAAGGCAAAGGGAAAGCAAGCACGTCTTACGCGATTGGAGCAGAAGGATGAAAGCGGGCGGTGGGTACGTGACACATGCTTTTAAACAAGCAGCTCTGATGAGAACTCACTCACTAAATGGTACCAAGTGGGGATGGTGCCAACTCATTCATAAGAACTCTGACCCCGTCATCCACTCACCTCCCTCCAGGTCCCACTTTCAACACTGGGGATTACAATTCAACTTGCAATTGGGCGGGGGTTACAGATCCAAATAATAAATTAGGGGATATGTTTGCATGTTTACTACAGGAGGATACTGCATGATGCTGAGATTTAGGCTTCTGTTGATCAGGTCACTCAGATAGTGAACACAGTACTCAATAAAAAGTTTTTCCACCCTTCCCCACTTCCTTCCCCTCTTCCTCCTTTTGAAGCCCCCAGTGTCTCTTGTTCCTATCTTTATATCCTTGTAGAGCCAAGGCTTAGCTTCAACTTGGACATGCAATATTTTGTTTGTGGTTTCTGTGTTAATTCATTCAGGATAATGGCCTCCAGAAGCATCCATGTTGCTGACAAGGGTAAGGCCATGATTTCATTCGTTTTAATGGCTGTGCAGTATTTCATGGTATGTATGTGCCACAGTTTCTTTATCCAATCTACCACTGATGGACACTTAGGTTGATTCCTTGTCTTTGCTATTGCAAATAGTGCTACACTAAGCATATCATCAGTCCATTGGTCTTTCTGGTAGAACTATCTTTTTTTTCTTTGAGCATGTCCCCTGTAAAAGGATTGCCAAGTCAAATGATATTTCTACTTTTTTCTTCTTTGAGAAAGCTGCAAACTGCTTTCCACATTAGCTGAACTAATTTACATTCCCATCAACACTGCATAAGTATTCCCTTTTCTTCACAGCCTCACCAACATCTGTTATTTTTTAACTTTTAAACAAAAGCCGTTCTGACTGGAGTGAGATGGTATCTCGTTGTGGTTTTGATTTGCATTTCTCTGATGATTAATGATATTGAACATTTTTTCATATGCTTTTTGAGAACTCATAGGTCTTCTCAGAAGTGTCTGTTCATGTTCTTTGCCCACTTTTCAATAGGGTTACTTGTTTCATTCTTGTTAATTTGTTTTAGTTTCTTATACATTCTGGAAATTAGACCTTTATCAGATGCATAGTTTGCAAATATTAACTCCCATTCTGTGGGCTGTCTGTTTATTCTGATAATTATTTCTTTATACACAAAGTGTGTGAAGTTTACTCCTGGAAGAAGTGAAATGCTTCCGGTGCCTAAATAATAGCCTTTTCTTCCCCAGTGCAACTTTGATTTAAACCACATGTATGAACTCAGACTCTTGTCCTTTAAGAGCCAGTAATAGTGGACCTTCTGTATGATTTACAACAGGTTGTCATGTAATCATGTCCTAGTGACCTACAGCAGTGACTTTGATCACCTACTCATTAAGACTCTCAGCTGTGGCAGATTAGCAGCTGCAGGATAGGAAGTGTATTTTTGTAAAGGAATAGCCATGTAAACATGGTGAGAAGAAGACAACAGTCCTGCAAACAATAGCTACAAAAATAGCCTGCAAAATAGCTAAAAGAAACGTTAACAGGAAATGTTGAAAGATTTTTAATGAAAAAAATATTAAACTATATAAATGGTGTCTGCACCCTGAATACATGGGGAGATATATGGTCTCCCCATTTGCGGAGATACAAGAGCAAAAAGAGAACCATCCTTTCATAATTATAATATAAAAACATAACATTACATTATAATTATGATAATTTTTTACTAAACACTTTAAAAGGAATACTTCTCTATATCTTGTTAATTTAATTATAAACTTATCTGGATAACATTCTGAAATTAAAGACATGTAAAACACAGTACAAAAAATTGTCTTCCCAAGTAGCAAGACATATTATAAGCCCAGAATAATTAGAGTACGATGGCATTGATATTCCAAATAGGCAAGTCAGTCATTGAAACATAATAGACATATTAATATGGATATATAATTTCATATATATGCACTTTATCATAAAGATGGTATTTCAAGTCAACGTTGAATTAAGGAATCACAAAAATAAATTATAGAAACATCAGAATGATAAAGATAAAGCAATGCAAATCTTTAAACATATTATAAGAAAATAAAAGAAATGTATTTAGAAGATTGAGATAGAAAAGACCCTTTTAAAACAAATTACAAATGAAAGTTTTTCCCCTTATGGCAAAAATTCATAAAGGAAACAGTTTAATTTGATATCAAGAAAACATGCTTGAATGTGACAAAGTCACTATAAAATTAAAATATGTGTTAAAACTTTGAAAATATTTGGTCTGTATATAAAATAAAGGATTAATATCTAAAGTTTATTTTAAAACCTGCAAATACACATACCCACAAAAATCCAATAGACCCAGAAGTCAAATGTGAAGATAGAGGGTTCAGAGGACAGGAAATCCCAAAACCTGCCACGCAGAGTCCTACTCACTCCCTGAGAGTTAGATGATTGGAAATTATAACACTGAGTTATCATTTTTTGCCCACAATATTTGCAAAATTAAAAAATTTAAAAATGACATCATCAGATTTTGTCCACAATATAGGGAAACAGGCATTGTCACTTCTTGTGTGACAGATTGGTTCAGGCTTCAAAGAACAACTTGGCAGTATTTGCTGACATGATCAATGTGCTTCTCTTTTGGCCCATCATCTCCACTTTGCAGTGTCAAATCTTTAGACATATTCACACAGGAAAAAAACAAGATATTCACACAGCTTTCTGTTGTATCCTCATACTGAGTATTACAATATGGGAGAAAAGTACCTTGACATTCATCTTCCAGGGAATGGTTCCACTACCCTACATCCCCGTTGTGAAGTGCTGTGCTGCATACTCTCCAGTGACCAGCCTCTCTTAAATTCCCGACTGCTGAAAAGTAACCATTCTGCAGTGTGGTGTATGTCTTTCTAAAATTTTAAATGTAGCATTTCCAGAGTTATAGTTGGAAATTACATATGCGTATGCACATATCTATGTTTATTTACATGTAAGTTTGTATATATAATATGCACATATGTGTATATGTGTCTATATATGGAAATGTGTGTATATAATACATAATTTTGCTTACATGTGTTTTTCTGGGCATAAAATTTTACTAGATATATTGTTTTTTACTTTGTAGTTTTGGCTTTTAGTAGGTTTTAGAGATATTCCTGTAATGAACTCATAAAGCTTTTCCTAATTTTTATTAGGCTTTGTTTAAAAATCATTAATTGATTATAAGGTACAAGAGAATGACCTATGCACATGTATGCACGTATGTATGTCTGTGCATGTGTGCATGCGTGCATGTGTGCATGTGCACCTGTTTACGTGACTAAGTACAAATGCATAAATGTACATGTGCCTGCGTGTGCATGAGTGTATGTGTGTTTATGTATATGTTGATTATTTTTAAATTATTAAACCAAATTCGAATTCCTCTGGTAAATCCAAATTGTCCATGTGCATTTTACTTTTTGTTTGTCTGTTTTAACTTGCTAAGTTTGTAAATATTTGGTCTGGCATTTTTTTATTCACATTAAGAAATAGATTGGTAGCCTGTGGCTTTCTTTATAGCACTTTCCTTCCCGGTATTAGCAGCAGTAATATTTCAAAAATTATTTTTAAAAAATACTTTTTGCATGGCATAACAGAGGCTTTGCTATGTTTACTTACAATCCGATATGCTATTTGATCATGCTGCTCATTTGAAAAATAACATAGATATACTTTTTCATTAGATTTTATTAATGATAACAATGGTCCTTTATTTTGTGGCAATGTTATTTATTCATCTTTAAGCACAAATTTTTTGTTCTTGTGAATTCATTCATTCTGTGTGGCTTTAATAAGCTCTGTATTAATGGGGTCTCATAGTCAAAATATCATGCATGCAGTGCTTTGAATAATGAGGGGTAAAGGTGGAAAATAATTAGTGTCTATTTTAGGTCTCAAGGTCTTTCAGTGACAATAGGAAAAATGGAGAGCAAGAACAGAGTGATGAGGAGAGGACTTTGCCCAGAAGTGATGTTGGCTTAATTAACTTACCTCAGCTCATCTGAAGACAGGAAAATGGACTTAAGAGGCTTCTATTCCCATGCATGTATTTTAATTGCTAAGTATTGTATTGGACATTTTGCTTTTTCCCTGTTAAGAACTAATCTCATTATTTTAATAATGCTCTATAAACCTGAGGTTAAAAAAAAAAAGAAACAGATTCATATGGTCAGTTTAGTTCATCCATTCTTTTATTTAACTAAATGATAAACATTGACAATATAGACATAAAATATGACATAAAATGAGAAGAAAAACTCATAAATAGACATTGTTCCAACAACCAATATATCACTGTGTTTTCCAGGCTCATAGTGATTGCTAATTAGGCTTATTTTACATCAGTATTTTTGTGATTTTTTTAAAAAGTAACCAATATTTTCAATGTCATTCTACAGTATCATAACCAGAATATGGGCACTCAGATGGGCAAGATCCCAAAGAATTTCATAATGTTTCCCTTTAACCGCCACACTCACTTCCTTCTTGCCACCAGCTCCTTCTTAACACTGCCCACCACTGATCTGTTCTCCACTTCAATAATTTGGTTCTTTTAAGAATGTTATAGAAGTGGAATCATAAACTATGCCATCTTTGGGAACTGGCTTTTTTTTTTTTTTTCATGTGGTATAATTCTTTAGAGACTCATCCAGGTAGTTGCCTGTATCAGTAGTAAACTATTTTTTATTGCTGAGCAAAGTAGCAAACTACGTTTTATCCTAGGCTACAGTTGGGGATATTTTGTTTAACATTCACCCATCAAATGACAGTGTGGGAGAGGAATAACTGCCATTTCTATCTGTGAAGATGTCCAGTTATTTGCCATGGAAAGGTAAGTGCAGTTCAGGATGCTCTGCCAGAGTTATTTCTGCCTCGTTCTCCTCTCCATCTTTGAAACTTAATTTTTACTTTTTCATATCCCTGTAACAATGCATAAATATTTCTCTAATTTATCATGTTTTACCCATCATACACAGTAACTCTTACATCCATGTTTATTTTTGATGAGAATACTAGCACTCCTGCCTTTCTCGCAGCCTCTCCTCTCAAGCCACATTCCAAATTTGCTCACATCTGCCCTGATCAAGATTTATAAAACTGAAATGCGGCTTGTAACCATCATCAAGTCTTCAGCTTTTATTTCCTATAGATTAACTCTAACACTTGAAAACAAAATAGCTTCTACAGACATACTATTATGATGAAATAAGTAATGTTTACTGAATATCAGTCTCTGTAGCTATAATATCAAAAACCTCATTTTGACATAATTTACATTATTTGGTTTATATTACTTGATAAAAATTAAGTCATGCTTTGGTTTCTAAAATGTCTGGATGAGGGTTGCCTTGTACTTTGTGTGTGGCGGGGGAGGGTGTTTTCCTGCATTTCTGAATGCCTTTTTTCTTAGGAAAAAGTAACATTTTTCTTCTTTACTATATCCATAATGCTGCCTAATCTACTCTACTCATTCTATCAATTGCAGGCACTTCGTTCCAGTTTTTTCCCTTGGAGATTTCCTTCATGAAATCACTAATGTCTTGTTCTAATTTGGGTCAGTTGTTTTCTCATCCACTCCAGAGCTGTCAATTTGAAGTTTTCTTTCTATTTGAGCCTCTAGATTCTTACATTCTTCTAGAAGATTAACAAAATAGCCTATTTTTAAGTGTTTTGAGCCAGAAGACAGAGATTGACTCCATGACTGAAAGTTACTTGCCCAGAATTTATTCCATTGAAGACAGTGCTTCAAGTACCTTGTGAAGATTAGCCAATTCCATCTTTCAGCCAGGTCTTTGGAGTATGCACCGTTGTTATCACTACGTTACAAATGAGGAATCGGCGGGCTTGAGGTTGAAGTCTGTGCCTCAGGCCCCATCATTATTAAATGTTAGAGCTGCATTTGAATGACTTGGGCAGTTTAACTTCAAATATTACTCTCTTACTGACTGTACTATAGCAAGTTCTATTTTTGAGTCTCATTCATTTGTAGTAAGCTATGATGATCATAATTATTTATATTAATGTAGAATAAAAAGCCACAGGTCAGGAAGCAGATCCTGAACATACCAGAAATAGCTGAAAGATATGTGTTAAACCATATGTGACCCCAAGAGAGCTGCATTGAAATGACCAGGCACAGGCACAGTGGAATGGAAGTTTCTCAAAGGAAGGCAAGGAGAATGCTTTTCATGTTTGAGTCACCAGCACCGTGAGTACTGGGCTTGATGCTCTGCACACACTAAGTGCTCAGCGTGTATTAGTTGTAGGAGTAAGTCAACAGCAGTGTCTGTTCCATACACTTCTGTAATGCATCTTCCTTGCTCTCTTCTGCTACTCTAAGCACAGTGCTAGTCACATAATAGTGGTGCATTTAAGTAGGTATTTGATCTTTGTGACAGGAATATGGCAGTCCCATTTTAACCTAACAGTAGAAGTTCCTTTATTGAAATGTGTAACCGAGGGCAGAAACAGTGAAAATCAACATTCCTGATAAGGCACATGGATATGGGGGAAAGAGTATAGACTTTGTTGTCAAACAGTTGCTTGGTTAATACAATTAGTCGAGTGCCTTCTACGACCCAGGCTTTGCTGTAGATTCTAAAAACAAGACAGAAGATAGCAAGCAAGACACACTCAGCCTTGCCTGTCTTACTTCTCTGATGAGTGTTTGCTTGTTTTTTAAATTTTGGCTCTGGTAATAGTTGTGTGCTTCCATATAAGGAATATTATTCTCAGCCTCAATTTATGTGTAAAATAAAGATATTAAAATATTTATCTCAAAGGGTTTGCGTGAGCATTACAGAAATTATACATAGATCTATGAGAGAGAAAAAGAGCACTTGATGCATGATAAATGTGATTTCTCGTTTTTTCTCTTGACAGCTCATGGACAGCTCATGCTGATCTCTTTCGCTATCTGAGCCCTAGCTCTCTTTGAAGATCACTCTCTGTTTAATAACTGGTGCTGGGATAACTGGCGAGCCATATACAGAAGAAGAATAAAACTGGACCCTTACCTTTCACCATGTACACAAATAGTTCAAGATGGATTAAAGATATGATGTAGGGCCTCAAACTATAAAAATCCTAGAGAAAAACTCTTTTCAATATTGGCCCTGGCAAATAATTTTTAGCTAAATCCCCAAAATCAATTACAACAACAAAAAAATTGGCCGGTGGGACCTAATTAAACTAAAAATCTTCTGCACAGGAAAAGAACTATAAATAAACAGACAACTTGCAGAACGGGAGATAATATTTGCTAATTAGGCATCTGATAAAGCTACTCAGATTCTATAAGGAACTTAAATCAACAAGAGTAAAACAAATAATCCCATTTAAAAATGGGAAAAGGACAGGAACAAACACTTTATAAAAGAAGACATACAAGTGGCCCAAAAATATAAAAAACTGTTAATTACTAATCAAGAGAAATGCAAATCAAAACCATAATGAAATAACATTTCACACCAGCCACAATGGCTACTATTAAAAACTCAAAAAACAAAGATTCTTGCAAAGCTAAAGAGTAAAAGGAGCACTTATACGCTGTTCGTGGGAATATAAATTAGTTCAGCCAATGTGTTTCCACATTGGAGTTTGGAGATTTCTCAAAGAACTCTGGAGATTTCTCCAAAATTTTTGAACCTTGGAAATTTCTCACAGAACTTAAAATAGAGCTACGATTTGACCCAGCAATCCCATTACTGGGTATACAATCAAAGGAAAATTGATTTTCTTTGCACTCATGCACTCATCTGTTCATTGTGGCACTATTCACAATAGCAAAGACACGGAATCAGCCTAGGTGCCCATCAACTTTGGACTGAATAAAGAAAATGTGGTAATTATACACCACAAAATGCGATGCAGCCATAAAAAAGAATGAAATTGTGTCCTTTGCAACAGCATAAATAGAGCTAGAGGCCATAATTCTAAAGGAACTAATGCAGAAACAGAAAACCAAATACTGCATGTTCTCATTTACTAGTGGAGCACACATGGACATAAAATTGGGGGAAATAGATATCAGGGACTGCTAGAGGAAGGAGTGAGGGGGGATATTATGTATAGGGGGAGTATGATGCTCACTATCATCGTTATACCCACGTAACAAATCTGCACATGTACCTCCATATCTAAAATCCAAGTTGAAATTTAAAAAAAAAGGTCACTCAATGTACAGCATCAATTTTGGACCACGATGTGGCATTCTGTGTTCCTAAAGGCCTGTAAATGGCTTCTAAGTTTCCTGACAATCTTCATTGCCAGTGATCTCCTAGTCTTGCAGGGAAGTACTTGGTGTCACGCTCAAGGCTCAATGGACCCAAGAGTGATTTTTGTGTTAGTTTCTCCTGACTTACATGTGTCATTCTGGATAGTTTCCTCAGATAGTAACTACTCTCAGCTGCAGTCATGGCCCCATTAAAGGCAGAACACTGGCAACAAAAAGTCTCAGATCTCACTGACAGTCTCTACTTCAGACATGAACTCTGGAACTTGACAGCTGTGATGGGTCTCTCCATGTTGCTTCCACAGGCTTAATGATGCCTTTAGCATCTCCTACCTGAAGGTATCTCCCATCATGCCATTGAGATGCACAGCCATGTTTCAGTTAATTTAGCTCATTTGCTAGTTTGTAAACAAACACGATTCATAAAACAAGTTGTGCATCTCTTGTTTTTTGGCTGGTCGATTTTGAAATGATAACTGTTTTGATTGATGTGCTCTAAATAACAAAAGTGAAACAGTTCATGTTGAACTACCCATATGCTGAGGTGATAAACATATGTTCCAATAGGGAGCTAAGAGAAAAGCAAAAAGACACAATTTTAGCAAATCTTAGCTCTTGACAAACACTCACAGGGTATTTCAGTGAAGAAATACGCACATAGCTCAGGGAATTAAGAAACTGGCTAGCTCAGTGTGGAAATGACACCTTTATGCTCAGAGTTTCATGACTACAGTGAGCTCATTCCTTCCATGATCAGGGTCAAGTCTGAAACTACTCCTGTGGATTTTCCCATCAGTAGACTGATGCTGCTTATCGACGTAGGTAAGCACTACGAAGACAGAGTGGGCTTCCTCATTACTTTACACCACACTAGAGCCACCATCTGGGGGTGATCACGTGGGAGAATTTGCTTCAGGAAGTAGAGTGCAATGGGACAAGACTGTTGATTGCCATCTGTCCTGTCAATAATAAGTGTAGGCTCAAAAAGGAGAAGAGGAGGTTGGCCCCCATGCTGCTTGACTTATTCTACACCCGTCATTCTTTTGCTGTGGCACACACTATTATTTTTAGCATATCTGTTATTTTTTTATTCCTAATCCTAGGTACATAATCCTTACTGTTTCATGAAGATAAGCTTCACTTTGAACTGCAATTCATAGAAACTTCATTTTTATAAGGCTTATCCAATGCTGAGTCAGTCTCTGTGATTTTAAGGTCCTCAGGTGATTCCTGTGATCAGTGGAGGTGAAAATTACTGGGGAATGGGGAGGAGCCACATGGTCACTGCCCCGCTGTGTCATCTGTTGCCCAGAAGCTGAGACCTCCAGAGGCTGCCACTTTGCAGAGGGAGAAACGGGGATGTCCACTTTTTGTCACCCTCTGCTTCAACTGCGCCTGGCCTCTTGCTCAGTGACCCACCCTATGGTGCTACCTTGACATGACCAAACTGCCTCAGGTTTGGCCTTGGCACCTGCTGGTCATTCTGGAGTCACAGTTCATCCACATGCTGCCACTTTCCTCCTGTACTAGCTTTCCTGCCCTCTGAGGCCACCTCTGTACTCCCTACTGTGAGGTCCAGGCATACTCTGCCTCTCTCTTCTAAGGCCTTCACCCTCTGAGACCCCAGAGTCAGAGGCTTGCCTTCCTTGACCAATTGCAGGCTGGGTTCTGTACTCTTAGACCTAGATTTTAAATGAACACTTCCTGGTTCTGGATCTTAAAGAAGCCTCCAGAACATCTTCCCTGGGGGCTAAGGGGTAGCAGACATAGCCCCCTGCCAAGCCTGCTTAGATCTAACCGGCATCTTCCTAAACTCCTTTGTTTCTGTTCTTGCAATTCTGTTCAAGCTGGAGAAGTGTGATTCCATTGTCTTGGGTCCCCTCTTAGATCTCCCAGTGCCCCTGGGTGGATGCTAACTGGAGCTGGGCACACCCCAGAGCCTGCGGCATGTGGCAGTTCCCGCCTCTTACCTGCACTGAGGAGGTCATGGGGAGAAGTAACAGGCATGGACATTATTTTCTCAAATGTGACTCCCCCTATGCAAATGAAATCAGCTGGCCGCAGGCCTGCGACAGGCGGGCTCATGCTTGCTAAGCATGATGTGTGGACTATCGCTGGAATCAGTCCAGTGAATCTTGAGTTTTTAAGTGGTCCTAGATGTGGGATGTGTAGCAGGTGGGAGGAAGGACAGAGACAAGGCCAGAGGGCAATGACTTCTGCCAAGGACTGCATCTGTCTGGTTCTTTCCCAGGAGCATCACCACTCATGGACTGCCTAATTAAAGACACTGCTGTCATACATAACAAGAGCATGGATGAGGCCAGCCTCATTCCCGCATCCACTGTGTCACATCTTCATGAATAAGCATCTAAGCAGGGTAAGCAAAGGAGTTACTTTACAGAGAGATTGCCGCCTAAAAGGTCTTTGATACTCCATTAAGTTTGCAGTCCTTCAAGCGAATAGTGGCCTGTTAGCAGATTTTGCAGACAGGGTTAATTTCTGACCCTGCACTGGACATCTGCTATCTCAGAGTCCAGGTTTGAGTGTGTAGGAGTGTGAGTGCCTGTACCCCCGGGGGTGGCTGGGTGTGTACTGGCTCAGGTGCTGGACATAGGGTATTCCCCTCATGGTTGGGACAAGCCTGGAGACCTTATTGTAAATCAGCACAAGCCATCTACTTCCTTAGAGCAGGGAGCTTTCTTTAAGCTGGCTTGACTTGACCAAACTGCCTCAGGTGCTGCCTTGGGACCTGCTGGGCTCTTACAATCCAGTGCCAGGAAGTGTTCACGTAAAATCCAGGACTAGGAATAGAGAAAGCAGCCCACAAGAGGTACAGAAAGATAAGATCTCTCTACACATCTTCTAGCCCCACAAAGTAGTCAGAAAAGACTCATGGCTTCCATTTAAAAATCACAGTAGGGGTCAGGTGCAGTGGCTTATGCCTGTAATTCCAGCACTTTGGGAGGCCAAGGCAGGTGGATCACAAGGTCAGGAGATCGAGACCATCCTGGCCAACATGGTGAAACCCCATCTCTACTAAAAATACAAAAAATTAGCTGGGCGTGGTGGAGCGTGCCTCTAGTCCGAGCTACTCGGGGAAGGAGAATTGCTTGAGCGATTGAGTCAGAGGTTGCAGTGAGCCGAGACTGCACCACTGTTATCCAGCTCGGTCAACAGAGCTGGACTCTGTCTAAAAATAATAATAATAATAAATAACAGTGAAGGCCAGGCGCAGTGGCTTAGGACTGTAATCCCAGCATTTTGGGAGGCTGAGGCAGTAGAATCACTTGAACCTGGGAGGCGGAGGTCTCAGTGAACCAAGATCACGTCCCTGTACTCCAAACTGGGTGACAGAGTGAGACTTTGTCTCAAAAAAAAAAAAAAAAAAAAAAAAAATCACAGTAGGATATGTCAATCATTATTCTAACTAATAATGTAACTAAACTTTTTAACTAAATCAGGTATGCAATTTCACATAACATAACAGTCCATAAACATATTTTCTTGCATAAAATTCAGCACAGAATCTGACTCCTCATCCTTGGTGACAGGTGGAAATTTAATATTTACACTCAGCCACAAGTAGAACTGAATAAACTGATCATCTGCAGTGACCCCAGGCAGTGTCCTTGAGGACATTCTCTCTGAAGACCCCTGGCTCCCCAGCCTACCCTCAGTGTGCTTTGTAAGTCTTTCTTCTGTCTTTACATAGCTGCCTTCACTTGTCTCCCGCCTTTGCTATACATCTACTTTGTGCAGTACCTCTGATTTATTTACCACTGTCTTCTGAGTAGTTTGCATAAACCAACTTGCTAGAATGACCTTCCAGTCTACCATCTGACCCTCCAGATCACCCCAGTTTAAAGGCCTGGACAAGCTTCCTAGAGAACTCTACCATAATTCTCAAAGTATGCTCCCTAAAAAAATGAGTGAAAAAAAATCACCTCTATGGGAAATTGGTATTTAAAGAGGATTAGATGCACAGTTGTGTTTCTCATCCCACTTCCAGAAATAAAACTGACTCTGGTGATCCATCACCTTTGTTCCATGAGCAGGAGACTGGTTCCCATAGTGGTAGAGTGCTCAGAAGGTCAGGAGGGCGTAAATGCTTGCTGGTCTCTAAATGAGCTGCTGCTGAAAAGAACCTGTGCATCTGTGCATTTGAAAATAACAAGAGTTGAAGGTTAACCAGCAGCCTTGGAGTTTTTATCATTATCCCAGTAAAGCCAATCTTTGTGAAACTGTGTCACACAAATTGCTTTTAAACCATTACAAACCACTCTTTTTTTGAAATATTATAGCAGTGTTGAATTGAATTGTTTTAATATAGTGGTAATTACAATACCTTACATACTGTTCTAATATTTAAATCTCATAATTGCAATTTGAATATACAATCTGACTTACAATTAGAACTATGCACAGTTTCTGAAGCGTATTTTTCAGGTTTGTTTTTGCACATAAATTAATGTTTAAGTTGGTCCTCGATTTGCAGAACTGTAACTACCGGGAAGCACTAAGTTTTAGACACATTTATTGATAGACAACAAAATCCTTGACAAAGTGAAGGCATCAAGAGTACCGTGTGTGGAAAAGCAGCTGTTGCCCTCCAAGTGCAATATGAAATCTAGAACAAGACCCTCTCAGAGGCCTGCATGTCTCAATGAGTGACCCTCAAAGAAACCCAAATGTATAGGAGGAAGTAGCTGACCAGTCATGGGCATCTTCCACACTGGGACAATCTTTAAAACAGAGGCAGCTTTGGACCTCTAGCATAAGAGATAGACTTTACATTCTTTGATTTTACTTACACTTTTTAAAAAAGATAAAGTATATCTGAATTCTCTCATCACACTTAAACTGCTGGTGTACTGGCAGTTCAAGCTGATTCGAGTCATGACACGGCCCACCAGAAATTTTAAAGAACCCCAGACCTCATTCTCCTCTTTGCTATGATGAAGTCACAGGCTGTCTCATCAAACTACTTGAGGTCTGTAAGAGACTTACATTTTATAAACACAGTTAGCTTATTATTGAACTTTTAAGAAAAGTCCAAAGATGTGTGGAAAAGTGTGCCTGCTAACAGTGACTGCTTCTACAGGGACAATAATGAAACTGAGCTACAGAAGTAATTTTACTGTTTTAAACAATGAAAGAAGCTAGGTTTTTAAAATATATTACTTATTCTGCAACAGCTGATTAAATTGATAATCAATAGAATCAAAGGAACAGATTCAGCTTCCATTCTGCAAGCTGCATTCAGGTTATTATTTTAATTACAGAACAGCTTCAAATTAATAACTGTCCCAAGAGTAAAGAGACCATCAAGGCAGTAACATAGATCAATTCTGTCATCATCCTGCACAGAGCACATGATCTGCTTTTGGATAAAGACATTAAAAAGACCTCAGGCTGATGTGGAAAGCGGGTCAGTAAAGACTCCAGTTCTGCACAATGGAATCTTCCAAGCCAAGCCGCTTTCCGCAAACACATTCAGTCTATCTTTCCTTCCTGGACCAGTCTGGGAGCATCAACAAACTCTTTGTCACTGTAAAGAATAATGAAAAATGTTCCAATGCTTGCAACTCCCCAGAAGAGCACATAGGCCAGTGTTTCTGTCCAAGTGTCACCAGCCATAAGCAAACAGATAATGCATATTGAAAAAGCAGCAACCATGACAGGCAAAGCCAGGAATTCCCAATCTCTTGGAACACTTAAAGGACCATGAGATTCTAATTCATCCACTGAACAGTTTCCAAGAAATAAGTCTATGGAATCTTGTCTAAATGCATCGAAGTTGTTCTTATAATACCGTATCATTGAGTTCCAGCCATCCATTATAAGTCCCAAATGAGTTCTCTTCCCAGTTCTGGTAAACTCAGTCTTCAAGGCACCACCAGTTCCCGCATATTGCTTGGCACAGGCGTTTGCATTGTCAGTCCAGGCATTTTTGTAAATCTTCTCAAATTCATCTTGTTCTTCAAGCTTTTGTCCCACATGCAAAACTTCTAGTCTCTGAAGTTGGCCCGAAGTGAATGACAAGCTAGCAAACTCTGGATCACATTGATTCTGTCTAGACAATCATGCAATTGCTTTGGAACACATCTTCCTGGTTTGTTGCACCTGGCCAGCAGAGTCCACTAGAAAATAACTTAATTTATCTTGCATTTCTGCTACCTGATCCAATAAAATACTTAGTCGATCCCATCTCATATTTTTACATTCCTTATGGAAGTCAAAGGCAATGTATTTCATCATTCCACTTCCCAAAGAAGACACCATTGTTGCAAATGTCTGTTCAAGTGGCTTCTCTGAGCCCTTCTGGTTAATCAGATTGATTACAACCTGTTTTCCAAAAATTGCTTTTAAACCTCTTAGATTACAGCAAGAGCAACGCTCATAGGAAAACCTTTTTGCTTGTAAAAATGACTGAAAATTCTGCATGTAAAAAATGAACTTCAGCTTCTCATTTTGTATTTCAAATCTATTCTTGCCTTCCTTCATGCTATTAAAGTGTAAAAGAGACTTTTTATATCTATTTCTGTATTTCTTATATTTAATATAGCTGAGGGTTCTAAAAAAGAAATTCTAATAAAGACAGTTTTGTGGAGTCTTTATAGGCCAGTTTATAGACAAACCTATACACCTAAACTGTTTTCCTTTAGGGCTGTGTCTTAATTTCAGCTATTTTGTAGGATGATTTTAAGGCTGCATAATATATTGATATTTTTATTCGATTGTAGGATTATTGTCTCCAAGTTGCATTCTAAAATTACCTTGATATCAAAGTGGTTCCCTTATCATGTATTAGAATGGAAATATTAGTAGATAGTCTTAATAGAACAATAGTCTTAAAAGAAACTGGTAATTGAGAAGTAGAAATGAACTTCAATGCAATCCATCTGGGGTTGAAGATTTTATAGATGACTAAAATAGCAGGTCCTGTGAAAGAAGTAAAAGCATCAGGGAAACATTATTACATCCCATTGGCAGTAACAAATCAATGAAATTAATAATGCATTTAATAAAATATATTTGGTTTTCAACTCTGCCTTAGCTGCCGTGCTCACTGCTGGGGGTTAAACTTCGGAGGCCACATTCTGCGTTAACAAGGAACACCTAGTCCAGTACAGAGTTACGATTGGCATTTTAGGCTAGAAAAGTATTTGTTATGATGGAGAGCTGCCTGTGCACTGATGAGTGAGTAGCTACATCCCTGGTCAGCCTCTGCCCACTGAATAACTAACTCTAGAATCTCCTCTTTGGTTGTTACAACCAATGATGTCTCTAGAGTTTTCAAATGTCCCCTGAAAAACAAAATCAGAGTTGAGAAGCCCTGACCTAACAGGACAGGAAGATTGCTGGAGTCAGTGAGGTAAGGTGAGTGCTGAGATGCTCAGGGCATCTGAGGACAGCTGGGAACAGAGACATTCTGTGTCAGGGCCAGGAGAGGCACAGAGGCTGAAATGCCTTGTTTCAATATTAGTTCACGCAAGACAAATAGGATAAAAATTTTAACTTAACTTAGTAGAATATGAGATAACTCTAAAGCAACCTTCCCAGTGAATAGATAAATAACATTTTCATTATCAACAAATTACTATGTTTTGCAATTTGTACCTTGTTTATGATTTTAGGATGAAGAAGATTTCTATAAAATGCTGTCCTATTTTTTCTACAAGCGTTTCATAGCTTTTCCTTTTTATGTTCCTGAACTATATCTAGAAGATTTTCTAAGAAGTTTAAACTGAGGTATTGATCTCATTTTATTTTTTCTACATAGTGAGCAAGTTTTTCCAACCTGGTGATTTAGATTCACAGTCTAGGTTCTAAACAACTGTGCTTTGCAATCTAGACTCTTTCTGTTCTTTAATATTGGTCCATTTATCTATACCTTTAAGAGTGCATGACCTTGGCTTTGTAATATTGTCATCTATATAGTTGAATATCTCCTTGTGTTCTTTTTCAGAATTGGTTTATAAATCTAAAGCATTTTGTACTGTCATATAAATTTTACAAAATTGTCCAATTGCCCGAAATCTTTTCGTTTTCTATTGGAATAACGTTAAATACTTTGTTTAATTTGGGAGGATGGTTATATCCACAATATTTAGCTTGTGTGCCATTTACTTACTCTTTTATTTGACATAATTGGCTTTTAAAATTTGCTTTCTAAAAAACTAACATTTCTAAGGTAATTCCTGAAAATGTTCATGCAAATGGTATTTTATTGCATTTTCTAATGACATTTTCTGAATTGCAGTAGATTTGTATTTAAATCTTCATAGCTGCTTTGTACTCACATTTTATCACTTGCCTTTCTGTTGATTCTTCTGTTTTATATGAATATCTGTATGAATACCCCAGGTAGAAAAAGACAATGTTTGCTTTTTTTCTCATAATCCTTATGCTGCTTAACTATATTTTTCTTTTTTGGAATGATATTGAGAAAAATGCCCAAAATAGAAATCTTTATAGACTTAGATACATTATAATTGGAAAAGAAAATAAAACACCAGAAACGAGAGACAAGCGATTAGCCAGGAACTTGTATTTGCTTTTATAGTTTTGCCAGTGACTATTATCTAAAATATCCTAGTATCTCTTAAAATCAGCATGTATAAAGCAACATGATTCAGTACATTGTCAATGAATCTGAAAAGAAAGCTCATAGTCAAAAAATCTAAATACCCAAAATGTTTAAGCATCCCTTCATGTGCTTATTAATAACGAGAAGACAGTATATTTAAAATTAAAATGCCACTCTACGTTTTCCTATTGCAAAAGATGAGAAAGTTAGATACAAAATTCATTGTCAAGGTAGTTTAGAAACAATTTTGGTGGGAGCTTGAACCCATGTAGTAACTTTGAAGACAAAGTGAAGTCTTTAATAAACTGGACTATATTTTTAACTTCAAACCCAGTAAGTCCATTTCTAAGGAATACATCCAAAAGAAGTCTCAGTGAGTAATTAATCATATGTAGTGGAATGTCAAAGGTTGCTAAAAATAATATCTGATTTACAGTAGGCATAAGCATGACTGCCCCCACTCAGACCTGAATATCTGGTCACCATCACATGGAAATCGTATGCAAGTTCAAAATTACATCCAAAGAATACTCTTCATCATTGTTTGAAACAATGAAAAATCAAAGAGCCTAGATCTATCAATAAAATAATGAGGTATCATAGAACAATCCAAAGTAGCACATATTATCTATATATCAACATAGACTTATCTAAAAAAAAAATTTGGAATTGTTTCTGGGTTTTGGGGTGCAGGGGTGTGCTCAGCCCCGAGAGAATGTTCTTCCAGGCTCTTGGTCCCTCAGTTACCCAAGAATCAGAGAGGGGACAACGGCATGCTGCACTTGCAAGAAAATATCGGCCACAGGGCCGGGCGCGGTGGCTCACGCCTGTAATCCCAGCACTTTGGGAGGCCGAGGCGGGTGGATCACGAGGTCAAGAGATCGAGACCATCCTGGTCAACATGGGGAAACCCCGCCTCTACTAAAAATACAAGAAAAATTAGCTGGGCGTGGTAGCGCACGCCTTTAGTCCCAGCTACTTGGGAGGCTGAGGTAGGAGAATTGCCTGAACCCAGGAGGCGGAGGTTGCAGTGAGCCGAGATCGCGCCATTGCACTCCAGCCTGGGTAACAAGAGCGAAACTCCGTCTCAAAAAAAAAAAAAGAAAAGAAAAGAAAAGAAAACATCGGCCACAAATAGTTTTTGCAGAAAGTGATCTATTTAGGTAGAGAGAAAGAGACAGAAAACAAAAAAAGGAGAAGGGAAGAGAGAGGAACAGCTAGCTCTCACACTGAGAGGAAGGAAAAGCAGCTCTCACACTGAATTGAGAAGGGTTCCCAGAGGGGGAAAACCAGGGAAGAAAAGTCACTTTCACACGGAGTGAGACAATCCAGAAAGATGGAATCCAGGGGAGGAAAAGCAGCTTCCACAAGAGTGGAAGGGGACCCCAGAGGGGGAAATCTGCCTAGAAAAGGGAGACGGGGACTTTTAACCTGAGTGGAATTCCCACCTTCTCCAAGCCCCCTGGCCAATGAAAAGAGTTTCTTTAAACTTCCTCTGGAGTGATTGACTTTGATTATTTTCCCATGCCTGTGAAAATTAAAACAAAGATTGTTAAGTCTCCCAGATGGAGAGAGGGGAGGAGGCATTGGAAAGTTCTTGCCCTTGAAACTACACCCCCTTGTGGACCCGGGAAGAGAATACATTCCCTCAGAATGAAAAAGTAATATTTAATATATGGATTTATATATGCAGATGAAATATATAATTTAAAAATTTAAAAAACATTTGTTTGCTATTTTTTCTTAAATAGACATAGTGTCTTAGTCTACTCCAGCTGCCATAACAAAATATCATGGACTGGGTGGCTTAAACAACAGAAATTTATTTCTCACAGTTCTGGAACTTGAAAGTCCAAGGTCATTGTGGGCCTGGAGAGACCTTTCTTCTTGACTTCTGGACAGTCACATTCTCACTGTGTCCCTACACACCCTTGCCTTGGTATGTATGCATAAAGACACAGAGAGATCCCTGTATCTTTCTACTCTTATAAAGCTACAATCCTGTTGGATTAGAACCCCAAGTTTATGACTGCATTTAACCTTAATTGTCTCCTAAAAGCCCTACCTACAAATGAGGTCACATTGGTGGTTACAGCTTCAATATATGAATTGTAGGGGGCACAATTAAGTCCTCAGCACATAGTAAAGTAATAGATGTATGTTCATTTATTATTAGCTTAGTTCAAAAGCAGTTTTATGTAAACATTTATTTATTTATATAAAAACTAGTTGTTTACATATATGCATTTAGCAATTGGGAGCCAGATTAGGATGAATTGCATCCATGTGGAAAATATTATAAAATCAAGATTCAGATAAAAAGGAAACACATGTTTGTTCATGCACTGATGGATGAAACATATTTCCTACTGAAAAATATAATTGATGGTATAAATTCTATTCTATACCAGTATCGGCAAGCAGATTAAATTATACAAATTTTAAAATCTCAGTATGAAAAATGAATGGTGTATGAATATAGGTAGAGGGAACCTAACTAAGAGCAAGGATAAAATGAGGCTGTTATAAATAATCAATAAGATCATATTTTAGATGTTAGGCAGTAGAGGTAACATCACATGAGGGCTCGGACACATGCAAGATGCTGGCCCATTTCGATGGAACAAATCCAGTATTTGTGAATTTTATAGCAATTAATTACTAGATGAAATTTTTGTAGATAAATGAAGAACTCCAGTTTAGATGTGGTATACTTGATGCCAGTTATGAATGAAATAACATTTTCACACATAAGATCACCAGAGGTGGACCAGTGGCTCACGCCTGTAATCCCAGCACTTTGGGAGGCTGAGGCGGGCGGATCATGAAGTCAGGAGATCAAGACCATCCTGGCTAACACGGTGAAACCCTGTGCCTACTAAAAATACAAAAAAATTAGCAGGGTGTGGTGGTGCAAGCCTGTAATCCCAACTACTCAGGAGGCTGAGGCAGAAGAGTCGCTTGAAACCAGGAGGCAGAGGTTGCAGTGAGCCGAGATTGCACCACTGCACTCCAGCCTGGGCAACAGAGCAAGACTTCATCTATTAAAAAAAAAAAAAAAAAGATTACCAGAGGCACATGCTTTTTTCAGTCTAGGAATCAAGGACAACTCTGGTCACATTTCAAATTATCTTCATGTTATCAAATCCAATGGTTACTTCCCTGTCCTCATCTTATTTATTTTTGACACAGTAGATCTTTTTCTTGAAATAAATTTCCTCTCTTGGGTTTCGCCACATAACACTCTCCTGTTTTCTTTTTAGTCTCCTTTGCTCTTTCTTCAATCTCACTTACTGGCTTCTTTTTTCCTTAATATGCCTGGGGCATCTGTCACTTGTTGTTTTTTCCCTTCTCCATCGGCTTACTTTCTCCAGATGGGGTCTTCAGTGCCATGGTTTAAATCCGTTACATGCCGGCAACTCACAAATCTGAATCTATAGTCCTCACTTTCTCTGGAGCTCTGGCCTTCTACAAATAACTTCATACCTGATATCTTCCCCTTGCATGTTAGACAAGTGTATCACATCCAACATATCCCATATGTAACTTGAAGTCATGTCTCAACTTATCCTCCGATTTCTTCATTTTAAGAAATAGCACTAGAATCTACTGAATTGTTCAAACCCCAGACTTGATTCCTGTTTCCTAACCCAGCCACTTTTAACCTCTCAGCATGCCCATCAGTTGGGTCCTGAATTACTCATCTCTCTGCCTTCTCACTACTCTCTGTGTACCTGTGGTTTCTTACCCAGGCCTCTGACTGGGAATGGTTCCTGCTTTCATTCTTGTCCCCGCTGTAGACTCTTCCCCACACCGTAGCCAGAATAACTTTTGGTAAATGTATGTCCGATTACATTATTCTGCAGTTGAAAAGCTTCCATTGGCTTCTGATCTTACTAGAATTAACCACAATCTCCTTACCGTGACAATTATAAATCTGTATTAGTTGGTCACTGTCTGGTGCTCTCACCTCGTCTGCTTGTTTTTTTTTTTTTTTTTTTTTTTTTTTTTTGAGATGGAGTTTCACTCTTGTTACCCTGGCTGGAGTGCAATGGCACGATCTTGGCTCATGGCAACCTCCGCCTCCTGGGTTCAAGCAATTCTCCTGCCTCAGCCTCCCAAGTAGCTGGGACTACAGACATGCGCTACCACGCCCAGCTAATTTTTCTTGTATTTTTAGTAGAGGCGGGGTTTCCCTATGTTGACCAGGATGATCTCGATCTCTTGACCTCGTGATCCACCTGCCTCGGTCTCCCAAAGTGCTAGGATTATAGGCGCTAGCCACCGCGCCCGGCCTCGTCTGCTTTGCTCCCTGCTGACACCATCATGTTTCAGGCACAAGGGCATTCTTCATGAATTCTTCATGAATGCCCTTGCGAATGCACCTTTGAATGCACTGCTGTGTGGCACTTAAGGCTTTAGTTCCTTCTGTCTGAAATCCTTTTCCCTTGGAGCTATACACAGTTGATTCTTTCCTGCTAATTCGGTGCTCAGGCCGAATGTTGCCTTGAAGAGACATCTTTCCAAATAATCCAATCTCGGATAGACTTTCATTGCCCCATTTTCCACATCTAGGTTGCTATCATGTGACCTAGGTGTATTTTTTATGTTATGTTTCTCTTTTCGTTTTTTTTTTCCAATAATTATCTTGCTTATTTTTTCAAGTTGTAATCTTTTTTTCCACTAGTTACATTTCACTGAGGCAAGGTCTCTATCTCTTTTGTTTACTAAATACATTTCTATTGCCTAGAATGGGTCCTGGCACATAGAGAAACGGAAGAGCTGATATTTTTGAATACTTTATTATGAATCAGAGATGGTTCAAAGACTGCTATGTTAAATCCTTTACTGTTCCAAACTAGTCTGCACAGTAGATACAGTTGTTTTTCTTCTGTTTTAAAGAGGAAGGATCTGAAGGCAGACAGGTCAACAGACTTGCCTAGGTTGTATTGCCTGCAACAGGCAGACGTAGGATTTAAACCAAGCACATCTCTGTCCAGAACCCACAATCAAAAACAAAACAAAACAAAACAAAACAAAAAAACACAGAGTTACTGTAGTTTAGTACAATTACTTATATTGAAAGAAAGATCAGGGGCCAAGCGCAGTGGCTCACGCCTGTAATCCCAGCACTTTGGGAGGCCGAAGGGGGTGAATCACGAGGTCAAGAGATCGAGACCATACTGGTCAACACGGTGAAACCCCGTCTCTACTAAAAATGCAAAAAAATTAGCTGGGCATGGTGGCGCATGCCTGTAATCCCAGCTACTCAGGAGGCTGAGGCAAGAGAATTGCCTGAACCCAGGAGGTGGAGGTTGCGGTGAGCCAAGATCGCGCCATTGCACTCCAGCCTAGGCAACAAAAGCGAAACTCCTTCTCAAAAAAAAAAAAAAGAAAGAAAAAGAAAGATCAAACAGAAAACATTTATTTGTGTTGTGTTATCATATATTGTGCAAATTTTTATTCTAAGGCTCAGTGAAGATTACCTTGTATTTTCAAGGTCAAATGTTGGAAATTTTGGAGATGCAAATAGGAAAAATGACATAAACAAAGCAAGGCAAGTCACAGAAGTCGCTGATGAAGTGCTGTGAACCGTCATTTTCCTGTGAATAACTGGAAACATTGGGAGAAATGCTTAACTACCTCTGATCTTCTCAGTTACGATATGAGGGGCCTGAGATCGCCTGCTGCATCCTCTTCCTTTGGAAACATTGTCTTGAAAGTAGATTTTCCTTACAAGTAATTATCCTATCTCTGATGGAGATAAGTCTTCCATGCTCTTCTTCAGGATTTCGTTGGGTCACTGTGCCTGTGCTAGCTGGTCAACCCAGATCTGTAACTGTCATGGTAAGGAGATTGTGGTTAATTCTAGTAAGATCAGAAGCCAATGGAAGATTTTCAACTGCAGAATAATGTAATCAGACAAACATTTACCAAAGGTTATTCTGGCTACGGTGTGGGGAAGAGACAACAGCAGGGACAAGAATGAAAGCAGGAACTATTCCCAGTCAGAGTGAAGTCTTCAGAACCATGGTTTAAATCTGTTACATGCCGACAACTCACAAATCTGTATCTATAGTCCTACAACCCAGCTGTAGCTTATTCCTATTTCCACAGTAGTCCAGTGTCCACGATGTGAAATGTGTTTATTCTAATCATTGTACCATGTAACCCACCTGCCATTCCTGTTAATAGTCAATAATGAAAAATACCAATAGGAGGATCCATGAATATAAAACTGTATCTTGTAGTTTATGATTCATACCTTTAATATTAAAATGCATACTATGTAGATCACCTGTGCAGGTGTTGAACAATGAGAACACATGGACACAGGGAGGGGAGCATCATACACTGGGGTCTGTTGGGGGGGGTTGGGGAGGGACAGCAGTGGATGGGGAGGTTGGGGAAGGATAACATGGGGAGAAATGCTGGATATAGGTGATGGGGGGATGCAGGCAGCAAACCACATTGCCATGTATATACCAATGCAACAATCCTGCATGATCTGCACATGTACCCCAGAAACTAAGTACAATAAATAAACAAGTCTTTACGCAGTTGCCTATTTTTAAATATTGTTGGAAGTACTCAGTAGGAACACACACAAGTTATTTTGAATAACTGTATTTCCTGTCCTCCTCTCTCATTTCTAGCTCCCTCCAAGGATCATGTACCCAGGCTCCAGGACGAGGCTGGGACCCCCTTTTGGTTTTTGCTTCAGCTACTATGGTACTCCGTGTACCATAATACATGAAAACGTACTGCCCACTCAGAGATTTCAGTCAAACATTAATAATGAAGGATTATTCCCCCACAACAACCTTTATTTTTGTTCCAGACACAATCATCTCCCTGTTTTATGGATTTCCAGAACATTTATAGTCATCCCAAAGCAACCTAGCCTTCAGGTTATATGCTACTTTTTAGGGTCTACTGTTTTCAGTGGGTCATCTATGGCTTGTGTGTCTGAGTAGCTGGACCATATCTAGAAGAGGGGAGAGCCAGAGTCTCTGTGCCTCTTGGATACCTACATCCCTAAACACGGACATGGAGACCCTCTGTGAACTAGCCTGTCTTCACCGCACAATATCATTGCCAATGAATTGTGAGCAACAATCTCCCATCTAGTCGGGGAGCCTAAAAAGGCTCTCATCAGAATTTATGAGAAAAAATAATATCAGAGCAGAAAAAAAGCCACCAAACAGATACACTTGTTTTAAGTAACCTGTTATTGATTCCAGTCTTGGTTCACAAATCTGTAGCTCAAAGTAATTACCCAAGTGTTTCTAATAAAGCATTCTGATTTAAGAATTTTAAAAATACATTTAAAGGCAGGTGTATTGTTTCTTTGTTAAAATCCAGTATTCAGCAAGAATGCTTTTTTATATTTGGACATTTATAGATCCTTGGCATGGTTTATGAAAACAGTAAGAGAGATAAGGTGTCAGAAAATACAAACAATTCCCCTTGGACAGGAAAGCAACACAGAAGAAAACCCTGGGGTAATATGGCTTATGTGTCACCATAATGTCCGATGTCTACTGGCTATAGTAACAGGATGCTAAAATTCACAAAGTTTGTAAATGATGGGTCTATTCTCTTATTAATCTAAATTTTTCTCCCTCAGGGAAACTTAATCTCATAGATTTCAGTGAAAAACATATTTCAGAGTAACAAAGGATAACTTTTATTTATCTCAGAAAAGCTGTACTGTACCAAAACTTTCTGCAAGGGCAAACATACTTATGTTAGTGCACATTTGAATTTAAAAGTTGTAAAAGTTAACTTTTTAAAAATAAGCTATTTGCCTATGCCTATGTCCTAAATGGTTTTGCCTAGGTTTCCTTCTAGTGTTTTTATGGTGTTACGTCTTATGTTTAAGTCTTTAATCCATCTGGAGTCAATTTTAGTGTAAGGTGTCAGGAAGGGGTCCAGTTTCTGCTTTCTGCATATGGCTAGCCAGTTTTCCCAACACCACTTATTGAACATGGAATCCTTTCCCCATTGATTGTTTTTTTCAGGTTTGTCAAAGATCATGTGGTTGTAGATATGTTGTGTCGCCTCCGACGCCTCTGTTCTGTTCCATTGGTCTATATCTCTGTTTTGGTACCAGTACCATGCTGTTTTGATTACTGTAGCCTTGTAGTATAGTTTGATGTTCGGTAGTGTGATGCCTCCCGCTTTGTTCTTTTTGCTTAGAATTGACTTGGCTATGCGGTTTCTCTTTTGGTTCCATATGAAGTTTAAGGTGGTTTTTTCCAGTTCTGTGAAGAAGGTCATTGGTAGCTTGATGGGGATAGCATAGGCAAGGACTTTATGACCAAAACACCAAAAGCATTGGCAACAAAAGCCAAAATAGACAAATGGGACCTAATCAAACTCCACAGCTTCTGCACAGCAAAAGAAACAGTCAATAGAGTGAATCGGCAACCAACAGAATGGGAAAAAAATTTTGCAGCCTACCCGTCTGACAAAAGGCTGATATCCAGAATTTACAATGAGTTAAAAAAGATTTACAAGAAAAAAACAAACAAGCCCATTCAAAAATGGGCGAAGGATATGAACAGATACTTTACAAAAGAAGACATACATGAAGCCAACAAACATATGAAAAAATGCTCATCATCACTGGTCATTAGAGAAATGCAAATCAAAACTACATTGAGATACCATCTCACGCCAGTTAGAATGGCAATCATTAAAAAATCTGGAGAAAACAGATGCTGGAGAGGATGTGGAGAAATAGGAACACTTTTACACTGTTGGTGGGAGTGTAAATTAGTTCAACCATTGTGGAAAACAGTGTGACGATTCCTCAAGGACCTAGAAATAGAAATACCATTTGACCCAGCAATCCCATTACTGGGTATATATCCAAAGGATTATAAATCGTTCTACTATAAGGACACATGCACACGAATGTTCATTGCAGCACAATTTACAATAGCAAAGACCTGGAACCAACCCAAATGCCCATCGATGATAGACTGGACAGGAAAAATGTGGCACATATACACCATGGAATATTATGCAGCCATAAAAAACGATGAGTTCGTATCCTTTGTAGGGACAGGGATGAACCTGGAAACCATCATTCTCAGCAAACTGACACAAGAACACAAAATCAAACACCACATGTTCTCACTTATAGGCGGGTGTTGAACAAGGAGAACACATGGACACAGGGAGGGGAGCACTATACATGGGGGTCTGTTGCGGGGGGACAGCGGGGGGGGGAAGTTGGGGAGGGATAGCATGGGGAGAAATGCCAGATATAGGTGAAGGGGAGGGAGGCAGCAAATCACACTGCCACGTGTGCACCAATGCAACAACCTTGCATGTTTTTCACATGTACCCCAAAACCTAAAATGCAATAAAAAATAAATAAATAAATAAAAATAAAAATAAAAAATAAAAATAAGCTATTTTTAATTTTTAATGCTATTCCTCTGAAATTCATTTTTAAGAAAATACACGTTAAGTCATGTGAACAGTGAAAATTAGAGCTTTCTAAAATCTTTATAGTTTTTATTTCTGTGTGTGTTTTCTTAAATCATACATATTTGAGAGCCTAGGAACTGATAGAATGTATTTAATCAACAGCAGCAATTTGCTAGGTACCTACCATGTGCCAAGTAGTTTGTTGGATGTGGGGACACTTTAGCGAACAAGACTTCTCCATCTTCCTGTGAAACAATGAAGTCCTAGTCACCAGCAAGCCCAATCATGTTACGATGGGGGAAGCCCAGGGCACAGAGGAATGCAAGCCAGGCAGGCCTGCCTGATGAGGGGGTCAGAGAAGCAACCCCTAATAAAGGGATTATTTTAGCTGAAACCTGACCATGGGTGAAGGAAGCGGTCAGGGATGGTGAAGGAAGACTACTGGGCAGATGGGGCAAAGGCCTGCAAGTGAGATACATCGTTGGTGCCCTTGGGAAAAATGAAGGCCGTCAGCAAGTGCAGACCCTGTAGAAGAACGCTGAGAATGAGAAAGCAGTAGCCAAATCTGGAGGCCTTGAAAGCCTAGAGGTTTGTTCATCTGTGATCAGTGTGGAGGGGCATTTCAAGAGTTTAAAACACATAGTCATGTTTATAAACGTCACTCCAACTACAGAGACTGGAGGTGTAACACAGGAGGCAGGAGACCAATTAGATCCACAGTCCAGTAAAAAGATGATCACAGGCTCTTCTAGAAACTGAATGGTAAAAATGAGTATGTGCAGGAGATGTTCCAGAAGCAAAGCTAAATATGTTTGGTGGCTGTTCGAATGTTGGTGATGAAGGAGGAGAAGACCAGTGCACCCCACATAGCTGTGCAGGTTGTACACTGAGCAAGCTGGGAGTGTCATGGCCATCACATCTACATGGAAGTCTTGGGAAGAAGTTGTATAATGTGGCAGAACCCAAGATCCCAAAGATGAAAGAATGTGTCCAGTGTGTTCAGGCCTCTGTGTTGGGCAAATGAAAAAATAGTGATTGTATTTATTGTGAATTAGAAGGAAATCAGGGTTTACTATCAGGGAAGAGTGTGAGTAGTGGTGACAAAAGGAAATGATGAGGTGAGTACCCAACAGTTTGAGTTTGAATGGAGATCAGAAGAGAGAAATTGATATGTGTCTGTCTGGATATTGGCCTGACAATGCATGTTTGAGAAACCCCAGTGTTCAGGTGATAATTAAAGCAAGACAATTGCCTGAGATTAGACAGTAATAGTGTTTGGGGACTGCAGAAACTTTGTAATTTCAAAACTTTTGGAATGTCCCAATTATCAGTGATGGAGAAGCAAAAGATGAGGTGGAGGAGGCACCCGAGAGACCGGGAAGGGTGCCACAGGGTCTAGGATGAGAGTGAGGAAGGGGCAAAGCAGCTGATGCTGAAAAAGTGAGTGTCCACAGGGCCTGTGACACATGGGTGGCCTTGATTAGGGTGATATCCCATTGGGAGGAGGGGCAGAATCCAGATTATAATGGTTTGAGGATGGAGTTGAAAATGCAGAAATAAAGGCATGAGCTGCAGACAGCTCTTTTATTCAGTTTAGTTGGGAACATGACGGCAAGGACAGTAGCAGAGAGAAAGTTAAAGGGAGTAAGATGTCGACGTGATGGGTGCAGCAAACTACCATGGCACGTGTATACCTGTGTAACAAACCTGCACGTTCTGCACGTGTACCCCAGAACTTAAAGTATAGTAATAATAAAATGAAAAGAAAATACCAAGAAGGATAATATTTTTTAGAAGGTTAAGCAAGCAAAGTTGAAGCAATTAGCTTCCCGTAGAAGTAGGTACATGATATTTATTGAAATAAGAGAATGTGCTATCCCAAATAATCATACATTTTTGTTTCACTTGAGATGGCTCCAATCAAAAAGACATAAGCTGGTACAGAAAGATGTTCAGAGGAGAAATTTTCAAGAACTATCTTGAAAATGTCTATGTTCTCTAATACAATTACTATTGTATCACTTTCTGGAGCAGTTCTCTTTCTCTTTTCAATTTACCTGTTCGGTGGCTTATAAAATTATAATACTAGTGGTACAGGAAACTCTAATAGTGACAGATATGGAGAAGGAAAAGAACATCAATCTCATACTGAAGAAATTATGGAAATTATGAAGCAGTTTTTAGAAGCAGTAGATGGATTCCTGGAAAAATGACCCCCTTCCGCCTGCGTCCTGGTAACCAGCAAACCAAGAGGGAATGGTTAATGTGTATACAACATACAAGTAAATAAATTGTTTGAAAATTGCTTGAATTTCACAGAAAATTTAGGTTTAATAAATAGCCCATGATTTTGAGAGTTTTCTTTTGAAGAAATTTTCAGGATATTCTTTGAAGCTGAATTAAACATTTTGTTTGGCTAAATAATCACATCAAGGTCAGCAAATGCAATGTAGTCTTAAGGTAGGTATTTATCATATTTATACTCAAACTAAAATGCTTATATTTATCAGGTATTTATTATTTTCAATAATATTTTCAAGGTATTTTAGGATTAACTTACCAATTTAATTGAACTTACTGTTATTACTAATTTTAATTTTTTATTATTTAATTACTGTGATAAACTGAATTGGGTCTCCTCAAACTTTATGTGTTGAAGCCCTAACTCCCAACATACTGAGATGTGGAGATGGGGCCTGTGGGCAGTGATTACTTTTAGATGAGATCATGAGGATGGGGCCTGCATGATGGAATTAGTGCCCTTGTAAGAAGAGACACGAGAGAGCTTGCTCTTTTTCTCTGCCATGTGATGATACAGTGAGAAGACAGCTGCCTATAAGCAGAAAAGAGGACCCTTACCAGAAATCGACCATGCTAGCTGCCAACCTTCAGAACTGTGAGAAAATAAAATTTTGTCATTACCCAGTCTATAGTACTATGTTAAGTCAGCCTGAGTAGAATAAGGCAATTACTGCGTAGATCATCTGGATCCTAAATGAGGCTATGGAGACATGCTACGGATAATCATCCCAGGTCAGGGCTTGTCAGTTTCAGCACCATTGGCATACTGGTTCAGATAATTCTTTGCTGTGGAGGGCTGACTCCTGCTTTGTAGCATATTTCACCATTCCTGGCTTCTACTCAGTAGATGCCACTAGCATCTCTTGTCCCTGTTGAAAGTCACTGTTTTAGGTAGTGTTTAAAGCAAAGAAATTTATTTAGCATATGCAGTATTATTCCCTTTGCACCTATATTCTCAAGTCCACAAGCCTTTATTAGAACCAATAGCAAAGATATGCTGTTTTAGCTCAAAATATAATATGTGAGCACTTTCCAGTGGAGGAAGTCACTGGAATTTTGATTGAATTCTCAAATGAGTCCAAGATTGACATTAAAACAAAACAAAGCAAAAAAAATCAAAACCAAGTAGGAATGAATATTAGCTTAGCCATTTACTTTATCTTTAATATACTATTTGCTTATGCTTTTTCCTGCTACTTTTTCGGCATGCAAAAGCCGTTAGTAAGAGGATGTTCTGAATTGTTGTAAGGAATGACAAAAGCACATCAGATGTTCTTATTTTTGAGGAAAAGAGATCTTGGGGTATTTCTTTCTCCATCTCATCAACTAACAATGACTGAGTGGCCAGCCTGTGCCCAGTGTTGTGCTAAAGACAAGGAAGCAGGTGGTTCAATCAAACAGGACGCTGGTTTTCCCAGTTCAGGAATAGCACATAGGAGGTGTATGTGTATCCACAGCAACGTCACTAATAACACAGTCTCCCACCAATCCTGGAAGGGCAGCTGCTTCCTCCCCGTCAGACCCACAGACGCTCTTCATTCCAGTCAGATGCATCAGGAATATGGAACCTATCTGCCTAGTCAGCGACTGCATTTTCCTCAGACCTGATTTCTCGGCTGTCCCTCCATATCTTTTTAACATAGAAACTCACTGACAAAGTTCTCCACCCCAAACTGATCCACCCAGCTGAGGATGAGGACCCAAATCTTTAACCAGAGAGCTCTGGAAAATTCTAGACTCTTTTTGTTTTCCTCTCTGCCTACCTGTTCTATACTCAGCTCTATAATCAGTGATATTCTCTCAGTTCTTGGACCAAATTTTCTCTCTTGCTCATCAGTGCTTTTCAAGTGCTACTGTTTTTTCTCTCTGTGGAATAGACTTTGCTTAATTAATTCCACACATCGTTTACATCTCAGCACAAATGTCACTTCCTTAGGAGAGACTTGTTGACTTTATCTCTTTCTTTCTCTCTCCTCCGTTCCCCACTTTCTCTCCACTTCCTGCTCTTACCTTCATGAGGGCAGAGGAAGTGTCTATGTCTTGTTTCCTGTATACGCTACAGTGATTGGCACATCACATATGCTCAGTAAACAATTAATTCTCAGTTTATTTCTATGTTTAAAGGCAAGACTACATCTTCTTGCTGAACAGACAACTCAAGTTAGAGCTGAGAAATTACTAATTTCCCTGAGTCTGGATGATCCTATAATTCTATTCTATGAAACCAAGGCTTGGTTCCTTCTAGTTGTAATTTTGTCAAGACTTAAAGCAGATGTCAACATTTTAGGCAAATAAGAAAGTTGAATCACATAACCACTGCTGATAACACAAGCAACTTGAATGGATCTCAAATGTGTTATGCTGAGAATGGAGAAGAGGCCAATATCAATGGTTTACATACTGTGAGTTTCTATTTATGCCTCATCCTTGAAAAGAAAATTATAAAGATGGATAGCAGAACAGAGGTTGCCAGAGGATGAAGCTGAAGGGAGTCTCTTTAGTACAGGTCTGTATCTTGATTATGTTGAGGTGTACTCAAATATATACAAATGCCAAAATCTCAGAGAGCTAGATAACTTCCCCCACTGCTCCCAAAATGAAGACATACAAAAGCCAGTATTATTTTAATAAGTTCTGAACTGATGTAGATAGTATTACACCAACATTGATTTTATGGTTTTGACGTTGTTCTGTGACTGAGAGAGATTATCACGGCGGGGAGCTGGATGAATGATACCCGGGAACTGTCTGTATTTAATCTTTGCAAACTGAATGGGTCTTAAACTATTTCAAAATAAAATGTTATTAAAATGTTTCAGAACACTGTAGTGTCACTGAAATTTACTAACGTTGTTATTGATTTCGGTATTATAATAGCGGAGACTTTTCGTTATATAAGAAAAGGGTAAACATGAGTTATAAATAGAATCAAACAATTTTGTGATTAGAAGTTAAGATTTGGGTGCCAACAAGTATTAAAAGGAAGAGATATTATAAATATTCTACTTATCTTTTTCAGAAATTATCCAGAGAAAGATTGTTTTCAAGGCAATGTAGTTGAGGGAGCTTTACAAATGCCTTCATAAAAAAAAAATGCAGTACTTTAGAATATAGTAATTTTGAATAACCAGTGACTGACCCTATTGAAACAATGTGTGAGAAATATTTATGTTAGAATTGGAGAAACCTTATCTAATTCATTATCCATCACATGTCCTAAAGCAATAATTTCAAATAACTATATACTATTAGATTATATTTTTGTTTTTGAAGCAATTTTATTCCTCTTAAAGATTTTGCAGTATTTCTTTCTCTCTTGAATGAATGCCTTCATTATTTTCAACCATACTGCTGTATTAAATCAGCCCAGGAATGAAGGAAATGTCTCAAAAATACATTTATGCAGCCAAGAAACATAAAAAAAAAAGCTCATCATCACTGGTCATTAGAGAAATGCAGATCAAAACCACAGTGAGATACCATCTTATGCCAGTTAGATGTCCAACATCAAACCAAGTGTGGGGCTCTTCCATGGGCTAAGGCTTGTCCAGCAGCACAGGTAGCGCACTCATGAAACTGATCCTGGATTTCTAGGAAAAATACCCAGTACAGAATATAGCAACTTTGCCAACCCAGCCACTCATTCACACAAGTTATCCATGATGAAAAGTAATGAGCCCATCTTCTTGTATCTTCCAGGTTCACTTCTAACCTTAAAGAGCCTAGTGATAACTTACATCAGCTGCATCTGCTGATGAATCAAAAGCAAACTATCTTTCCTTAAAAGGGGTTGAAATCTTCCAGTTTTCCAGCATATTCTACATATTTTCTTCAAAGAAAGATTTTTCATAAACTCAGTTCTCAAACTTCATTCTTTCTGAAGCATTTTCTGAATAAGAAATCTTAAAGTAGACCCAACTCTCCTGGAATTAATTCTTCATAAGGCCTTTGATGTTCTTAAGGAAGTGTAACGTGTTGATTACATTTTATAGATACCTTTTTTTACATGTGTCTTATAATTCTAATTCAATGGTAAACAGAATACAAAATCAAAATGTCTTTTTCATCTTGTGGGTACTAATGCACTTAATATATCTCCTTATACATAGGAAGAAGCTTAACAAATATAATTCACTAGTGTACATCTGATTTCATTTCTTCTCATAGCCTATACCTTTGCCTAAAGCTCAAAGTTACTTTCTAGATATTTCAAAAAATCAGTTTCTTAGATAATTGTCACCAGTCACATAATTAAAACAAGAACATCGAAACAATTATTGGTATACTAGACGCATACTAAAAACAAAATGTAAACAAATGAAAACATTGCCTTTATTCAAACCAGCATGCATTCCTGCAGCTTTCTCACCATGTTCTGGCTAGTCTTAGATTCTATGCTCACTCATTTCACTCACCAAATTTGTGTCTCCAGTGCTGGATATTCACACTCAGATTTGTCATCCTCATCTTGAATTCAGTAAGAGTGTATTCTTACAAATGCCTATTTGCAAGCTTGGTTCTGGCTGGCATCAAGGAACTTGGCTGTAAACAATTTCCTATACTGATATAAAACTTCTCTTATATGATAAGAGTAGATCATTGTGCCTGGAATGTGGGTGAAAATAATATTCTCTTTGCTGAGCAGCTCTTTTCTTTCTGGGAATCTAGAGTTTTGTACATGTTAGGCAGAGAATGTCTGCATTACCAGCCTCTAGTAGAAATCCAGGGCCCTGAGTCTCTATAGAGCTTCACTGATGAACAACACATCTCACACATTGCTCAACTTGTCGCTGGAGTAACTAGGTGCATCCTGTGTAGCTTCACTGAGTAAAGACTCTTGGAAGCTTGAGCCTGATTCCTCCAGGGTTAGCTCTCTGGGCCTTTCCCTTTGCTGATTTTGTATCATTTCCTTTTTGCTGTACTATATCTTAGCCGGGAACACAACTAACTCTGGGTGAAGTCTTCCTAGCAAATCAGTGAACCTGGGAGCCATCTTGGAGACCACCTGCACGCTTGCCCTCTAGTCATTTAATCTCACTATTTCCCACTATTTCCAGTCTTCTTTATGTATTTACATTATCTCATGAATATTTCTGTTTCAAGAAAACACAACTCTAGTGTTTCTATCCCCATGAAAACTCTAAAGACTATTGTATGATTTAATATAGCTCACTCTTATCACCACTATTCTATTCCTGTTGAGTCAGCACAGTCACTAATTTTCTGTGAGTTATCACAAGCATCACTACCTGCAACTCTCTGGCTCCAGTATTACACATAATCAATCCTCCACCTTTTTTTTTTCTAAAGTAATCTTTGTAGGACACAAATACAATCATGACTTCCCCTACTCAAAGCCCTGGAAAAGCTCCTCGACTGATAGCCCCCTAATATTACACAAGAGGCCCCACTTCTCCAGCCATATTGTTTATTGAGTCCGACTTTGTTTCTATGACCCACCCACAGGCACCAGTCATAACAAACTCTTCCTTTATCTCCAAACACCCTTGGGAGTGCAGTGCTTCAGGTCTTGGTGACAAATGTTCTCTCTTACTGGAATAGTTTTTCCATGCAGCAGCTACCAAATTTTCAGGACTCAAGACTTTCCTTCTCCATGAACCCTTCTTCGTTTCTTATGATACTCAGGAAGAATTGACCATTGTTTGTGTGTTGTGCACATCTGTGTGTCCACACACATATATCCTTTCTCACAAGTTGACCAGCTGTCTTACATCATGTTCTTCTGGGGCTACCTATGTCAGCCCAGTTACTGTTGACTGAATGATTATGTGCACTCCCTTTATTGTGCAGATTTATTACTACCCAGGAGAAAAGGGCATTAAGTCATTGATTTCCAGCATAAATTCAAAATAAAAACTAAGCTTTGAAATAAAATGTATGCAACATAGTGTGGACAGGGTTTGTTTTCATTCCTTTTCGATATGGATATATTCAACCAAATATTATGGAATAATTTTCAATAGTCAGATAAATAAGAAAGGTGAATGATTCATGTTTGGTTCAGATGAAGCTGTTTATGGTAATGTTCCTGTATCTTCTTTCATTGTTAGAGCAGGATGCCATAATATGTGGGATAATTTATGTCTGTGGTTGAGTTGGAGTAAATCTACGGTTTATTGCTATTGAGAGTAATAAAAATAAATAAACTCATGAGTGGTCCTGACATTTTCACTTGTGTGATCTCATACACATTTCATAAAGTAAAATAATTTTTTTAGCTGTACAAATAAAACAGGAAGTCACAATTTTGGACCCATGTGTAAAAACATACTGGAAATGACAACAAGGCGTTTTTAGCCACACAGATATGAAATAAGGGAGTAATAAATAATTACAAACATTTTGAATTTTGCTAAGCAAATATAATAAAGAGTTGAAAATTTTATTCAGCAACCTCCTGGCAAGAGAAAATTGGGTGAGTGGGTGCTGTTTTGTGTGCAGCTCTTCAAGTTTCTCTATTAACTTAGGTGATAACTACTGTCACCAGCAGCTACCAGAGGCCCAGGCAGTAGAGCACAGCAGGGGATCCAGCTGCACGGGTGGCTCCAGGAGGCACAGCTTCAATGGCACAACCACAGTGTGCAAGTTGAAGAGTTTTGATCACTCACAGGTCCTCAAGTCAGGCAGGGCAGCAAGAGCGAGGCACACAGCCGTCCCCGCTCCAGGTCTCATTTAGCCACAGCAACCACAGGCATGTAGGAGCGGGTTTACCCTGTTTAATGGTCATCTGGGTGGGTGTCCTGTTGTGCTGAGTAACTTTCTATTGTGTATTGCAAACAACTCTAATGATAAGGGCAGTTCAGCAATTTGGGGCAAAGCTGGAGTTAAAACAGGGCTCTGCAGAGGGACTTCTTACCTGTGTTGATCAGCCTTGGCCAGGCCTAGGCAGCAGGGAAATCTGAGTTTGCCGTCACTCCTGACACACTTGGTGAATGTTGAATTTAATGCTTTTTATCAAGTAGCATATGAGTTTTCCTCCCTGAGTTAAATGGTGGCATTTATATATATCATTTAATATATATTCTAATACAATATTCAAAAATAATATTAGAACATCAATTCTATGAAGGCAATCTACTATTTAACATGGATTTAATGCGCAACTATCATATGAGAATCTTTTGCAATATTTGGAATTCCTCTACCATCATTTTAAGGTGAAATGTATATTATACATAAAATATATTATACATATCACAGTAACAGATTTTAAAGAGTAAAAAGAAATTAGTTTAGAGAATACTAGAGACAAGCAGATGAAAAGGGATCTTATAGCCAGGAATTTTGTCCTCAATCTGAGCAGAATGCAGACACTGGAGGATTTTCGGGATGTCATCTATGTCTTCAGAGCGTCATTCTTGTTGCTGAGTTGAAAAGAGATTCTGGGACGAGTAAGTTTGGAAACAAAAATGCCGCTAAGTGTTATAGAAATGATTTCTGTAATTTATGTATAAAATATTAGTAGCTTGCACCTAAATGATAGTAGGGAAGATGCTAAAAGTGGTCAAATCAAGGACATATTTCAAAGATAGAGCTACCTGACACTGTTTCCTGATAGGTGAGATGTGTCCTGCTAGAGAAAGAGAGGTATCAATAATGAATACCAGAAATTTCACCTGAGAAAATGGAAAGATGGAGAAATGGAGAAAGGGAGGCAGTTATGAGGAAGGATCCAGTGCTGTTTTGAAACATTAAGGGCAGATGTGTATTAAATGTTTTGAGGGGGATATTGAGCAGCGCATCACTGACATAATTCTAGGAGTCTGAGGACGGAATATGATCTAGAGATACAGGTTGGGCATTGTCAGCACATACATGTCATTTAAAGTTAAGAAAATGAGGCCGGGCGTGGTGGCTCAAGCCTGTAATCCCAGCACTTTGGGAGGCCGAGGCGGGTGGATCACGAGGTCGAGAGATCGAGACCATCCTGGTCAACATGGTGAAACCCCGTCTCTACTAATACAAAAAAATTAGCTGGGCACGGTGGCGCGTGCCTGTAATCCCAGCTACTCAGGAGGCTGAGGCAGGAGAATTGCCTGAACCCAGGAGACGGAGGTTGCGGTGAGCCGAGATCGCGCCATTGCACTCCAGCCTGGGTAACAAGAGCGAGACTCCGTCTCAAAAAAAAAAAAAAAAAAAAAAATAAAGTTAAGAAAATGAGAAAACCAAGGGAGGAGATATTGAGAGAGAAGCAAAGAGAACCAAACTAAACATTTGGTTACTCTAAAATTAAACGTTAAAAAAAGAGAGAAACCATCAACACAAACTTAACAAGGAAAGCAAGAGTATGGTGTCTTCAAGGGTGTATTAGTCTGTTCTCACACTGCTATGAAGAACTCCCTGACACTGCACAATTTATAGAGAAAAGAAGTTTAATTGATTCACAGTCCAACATAGCTGGGGAGGTCTTGGGAAACTTACAATCATGGCAGAAGAGGAAGCAGGCACTTTCTTCACAAGGCAGCAGGAAAAAAAAAAAGCAGCAGGAACTTCAAAACACTTATAAAACCATCTGTTCTCATGAGAACTCCCTCACTCGCACAAGAACAGCATGAGGGAAACCGTTCCCATGAGCCAATCACCTCCCATCAGGCCCCTCTTTCAACACCTGGGAACTACAATTTGGATTACAATTCAATATCATATTTTGATCAGGCCGCAGAGCCAAACCAAATCAAGGGCCAAGTGAAAAAAGAGTATTAAGGATGAGGGCGTGATCATGTATGTCAAATGCTGCCAAATAGTGTAAGGACTGAGAACTGGTCCTCAGATGTCAAGTGTGAAGGTTATCCTGAACTTGGAGAGCAGTTCTGGCACATTTTCAGGACCAGGTCTTCTGGGGGGGGGGGGTGAAATTCAATAGGAACTTAGGAATCCAATGAAGCTAGTGCAGAAAAGTATTTGGAGAAATTTTGTTATGGTAGGAAGCAAAGCAAAGAGACAACAGTTGGTGGGGGGTAGAGTAAAGAGAGGATTACTATTTAAGATGGCAGATAGACCATGACTTTTGTGGAATAATGTGGGTAATCCAGCAGAAAAAGAAATGTTACTGATATAAGAAAGGAAGGGAAGAGAGTTGATTAAGCTCTGCCCTGGAATAGATAAGAGGGAATGAGGACAAGTGCAGCAGTGGAGATATCTGCATTAGGGTATCTCAAAGTAGCTGCAAAGTTCATTTGCTAGTGGAAAGTCAGAGTGTGTGAGTGCAGATGCTGGTTGATGGGTAATAGGGTTTGGCTGTATTTCCACCCAAATCTCACCTTGAATTAATAATCCCCACATTTCTAGGGTGGGGCCAGATGGAGATAATTGAATTATGGGGACAGTTTCCCCAGTACTGTTCTCATGGTAGTGAATATGTCACATGGGAGCTGCTGGTTTTATAAAGGGAAATTTCCCTGCACAAACTCTTGCCTGCCGCCATGTAAAATGTAACTTGGTCCTCCTTGCCTTCTGCCATGACTGTGAGGCCTCCCAGCCATGTAGAGCCATGAGTCCATTAAACCTCTTTCCTTTGTAATTACCCAGTCTTGGGTATGTCTTTACTGGCAGCGAGAGAACAGACTAATACAATGGGCATCATTGCTAGCAGGTGTCTGTGAAAGTTCTCTTTGTATGAATGAAAGAGGTATGGTTACCTTCTGAGAGTTAGTATGAAAAAGAAAAGAATGTGTTTGAGGAGAGAGTATAAGATACGAAATTGTCACATAGGAGAGTAGAAAAGTAATCCGAGAAAAGACATGTAGTATGATTTCCCGGCAGCACCGCAGATTCACGTGACATTAGTGATCATGTGTTAGATGTGACAGCCAAGGTGATGTTGCATTTTCATCCAGCCCTGGTCAATTACACAGGTGTAGTGCATAGCAGGCAGAAACTTGCCCAGAAACCATAAAGCACAGCAAAAAATGGGCACAAATTGCTAAACTGTACAATGTAATAAGAATATGAGTACCCTTTCTTAGTTTACAATTATAGTTTTAATTCCATTTCTAATTTTTTCATCTACTTTCACATCTTTCGTGGTGAAGTGCAGAGTGGTATATGTTCTTTTAAAAATGCCAAACAGCTCTTAAAAACTGTCCCCTTTAAGAGTTTATTTTTAGAGAGATCTTTTTGCTAGTCTTCAGTACTTTCTCAGAAACTTATGTTTCTTCATTTTATTCAATTATTCTAAAACAGTAAACGATATTTCTGACCAGTCTTGACATGTTTTATCAGAAAGTACTTTGTATATGTTACTAGAGTGTGGTTGATAGCTAGAGCCTCTTCTCCCACACACAGCTGAAGACAGGCCAGTGGATGCTTATAACTCTCATCTTATTCCCAATATTTTTATATGTGTTCATGGTGGTGATTATTATATTTAATGTCCAACTGTTAGCAGGTGCTTTTGATATTATTTTTAAATTACTATTCCCATTTCCAGAGGTTAAACAAAACCCTGCAGCTAAGTGTGGTGAATCCACACACACCTGATCATAAAGCTTCTGTGTTACAGAGTGAGATTTAAACTTTTATTGTTGCTCTGTTGAAAATCAGATTCTCTTTATATTTTTATAGTATAATATGTTTGCCTAGAGTTAATCTGATAATACCAGGACTTTAAGTTGATACCATCCTTTGCAATCTATGCTTGCTGACCACAGGATAACCCTTTAGCTCTTAGCCAGAGATAATGCTCGTGGCAACACAGCCTGCTGCTGCTTTCTTGGTACTCTTTTATTCTAATTTGCATTCATTAAACACATGCCCATTTATCACTCTTTCCCAAATACTGAATAATGTTTTTCCATTATATTAAATGCCAATTTCATTTATCAACCTATGAATCATTCTTCAACTTTGTTGCCTTGAGTGAGAATATTTATTATGTTTTTTTGTTTCTGTTGCCAATTTAAGAAGTTATAGAATGTAATGATAACAATTATTTCTACCCAAGTCTTTTAACATCTTTTGATCATTTGACTAAGCCATGCATGGTTGTTCATTGTGTAGCATAATTTTGCAATAAACTGAGGATGTTTTTGGCAGTATAATCATAAAAGCACCAACAGGATTTTGAGATTTATGTAAGTACCATTTGCTTCAAGTTTCAGTCCAGTATTTTTAAATTTTGAGAATGATGAATGCTTAATTGGCACATTATAACCAAGTCCAATGACTATATTGAAGTTATACTTGAAAATTAGAGAGAATAGAAGTGATCATTAATCTCATTATAATTGACATAGAAAAGGAATTTGAAGATTTCGTTAAATGTTCTCTTGTGAGAAATTTAGAACCATTCTACAAGTTCTAACTTTAAAAATGAAGTTGTTTCAAATCCCAAGTAAACTTCAGGACTGTAATGAACTTTTCCTTTTTTAAAAGGAGTTTCATAGACTTTTTTTGTTACTGTTGTTTGTTTCTTCACTCTCATTTATTTTTGCTACTGTCAGTTGTGGTTGTTGGGTTCAGAAATTTTATCTCAGAGGCTCTGACTCTCCTAAGCACAGCTGTTTGAAGTGAAAACTAAGCACAATTTATAACCTCAATACTTGATACATGATTCTGAAAAAGTTAAGGTTAAAGGTTTACTTTTCATAAATTCAGGGTGATACCAGACAAATTAAAATGACACAAAATGATATGTACTACTCAAAGTAAAATTGCATAGTTCTATGAAATCTGTCATATATACCAAAAATAAATATGTAAGTAAACAAACATACATGTCTGCATTACAATAGTGTGGTAGTGTGCTTCCAAATGAATGCACCACAATAATTCACAGTAGTGAAAATTAGGTCCTATTTAACCCACTTTCTCTTCTAATTAACTTTCCTGTGTAATAACCCCAAATTTTGTTGCATAAAATACTAATTCGATATTCTCAGGTATTGCAGGGCTTGGAAACTCAGGAAGTCCACAGCGGATGACACTTCTGTCTCATGATATCTCAGATGTCCATGACTGAGAAATGAAACACCTAGATTGGGAACTGACTCTCAAGGTGGCTTCTGCACTCACAGATATGACATCCACTGGGACGAGATCTGAAGGCTGATGCACTGAAGTTTTTATCCCAGTATATCCAGGTGTAGTCTCTCAGCATGTTTGGGCTTGTAACAGCATAAGAGCATATTGAAAGGGGACCTCAGGGAAGGAAGCTTTTTAAAATCATCGAGTAGAGGCTTGGATGACTTTTTCTGACCTAATCCCAGGAGTCATGGCATTGATTCCATCATACCCTGTCTCAGGAGACCAAAGCCCACCCAGTTTCAAGGGAAAGTGACATAATCCCACCTTTTACTGGATGTAATGACAAAGTCATATTGTAGATGTGGAAATTATGGTACTACTGATACCACTTTTGGAAAATATAATTTACAATGCTTGAATACTTTACAATTTTGCTTCTGTTTCTGAGTCTGTATAGTCACATGTATATAGAGCATACTCAAATACTACATATAAAATCCGGTTTATGCAAATAACACAAATATCCTGAAATCTGCCTCTATGCTGCTACCTGGAACTCAGCTTATACTTCAAATATTTTTATAAATTATAGGAAAATCTGTATTAGTTATATTACAACAATAATTATTTTAGCATATGAATAAAAAATTTACATCAAAATTATAGTATTGAAGATTAAATTCACATTCAATTATTTTTTCCATACATTAAGTGGTGAAATAGCTTAAAATGAAATGTAAACAAGTTAAAAGACTTGTGCCATCATGCTAGAATAAGACTTTTCTATTTTTATTTTATTTTATAAGATTCAGGGAGTACCAGCACAGTTTCGTTGCAAGTATATATTTCATAGTGTTGAAGTCTTGGCTTTTGGTGTAGCCATCACCCGAAGAGTGAACATTGTACTCAATAGGTAATTTTTCCATTCTTATCCTCCCTTCCCATCCTCCCCCATTTTGGAGTCCCCAGTATCCGTTGTTCTCTATATGTTCTTGTGTAACCATTGTTTAGCTTAAACTTACATGTGAGAACATGTGATCTTTCATTTTCCACTTCTCAGTTATTTCACTTAGAATAATGGTCTCAGCTCCATCCACCTTACTTCAGAAGATATGATTTTATTCTTTTTATGGTTGTGTAGTATTCCATCATATATATACACACACATACACACACACATATCCACATAAATACACAGGCAGGCGCGCGTGCGCGCGCGCGCACACACACACATATATAATCGCATTTTCTTTATCCAATCAACCATTGATGGACATAGGTTGATTCCGTGACTTTACTATTGTGAATAGTGCTGTAATAAGCATACAAATGCAGGTGTCTTTTTGATATAACCATTTCTTTTCCTTTGGCTGGGAATGCTGGATCAAATGGTAGTCCTACTTCTAGTTCTTTGAGGGCTTTTTATAGGGGTTGTACTAATTTACATTCCTACTAAACAGTGTGTAAGCATTTCCTTTTCTCTGTATCATTGCCAATATCTGTTGAATTTTTTCAAAAATTTTTTTCAAAATTTTTTTGAATTTTTAGTAATAGCATTCTGACTTCTATAAGGTGGTGTTTCATTGTGGTTTTAAATCATATTTCTCTGATGACTAATGATATTAAGAATTTTTTCAAGTTTGTTGGCTGCTTGTATGGCCATGAATAAGAAATGCCTGCTCTTGTCCTTTGCTCACTCTTTAATGAAGGTATTTGTTTTTACTTTGTTGAGTTTTTTGAGTTTCTCAGAGTCTTTCTTTTTTTTCGGATACAGTTTGCAAATATTTTCTCCCATCCATTTTGCAAGTTGTCTTTTTACTCTGTTGATTACAATGCAAAAAGTTTTCAGTTGAATTAAGTCTCATTTGTCTTATTTTTGTTTTGTTGCCTTTGCTTTAAGGTCTTAGTCATAAACTATTTGCCTAGGCCAATGTCCAGAAGAGTAAAACACTGGAGGCATCATATTGCCTGACTTCCAATTATAATACAGAGCCATAGTAATTAAAACAGCATGGTACTGGTATTAAAAATGGACACATAGATCAAAGGAATAGAATAAAGAATCCAGAAATAAAACTACATATCTACAACCAACTGATTTTCAACAAAGTTGATTAAAAAAATACACTGGGGAAAAGACATTCTTTCAATAAATGGTACTGGAAAAATTGGAATGCCATATTTTTAAGAATGAAACTAGATAAATATCTCTTATCATAAGCTTAAATTAACTCGTGATGGATTACAGACTTAAATGGAAGACCTAAAATTACAGAATAAGATGGTTTTCTTTAAAACTTTTAAGATGAAATTTAGGCAAATATAAAAAGGTTTTGTAATATTGTCTTCTGTATGCACTATAACTTGACGTTATATTAGAAAAGTAATCTATCCAAATGAAAATATTAACAACAGCCCACTACAAAATGCATTTTTGACACTCTGTCTCTAATCATAAAGATTTTCTTTGGTAATCACAGGGAATCTCCAGTAAGGGTAATTTGTTTTCTTAGCCTGTATTTTTTTCAGTTTACTACCTAGTATTTTTTACATAAAAAATAATATGTACATGAAATGTATGGAAACTTAGACTCCAATCCTGCTGTCAAGTTTGCTTTTACTAAATAAAAATCCCTTTCCCTTTAGCAAAATTTCCATTTATAACTTACAGATCAAGTGAATATTTGTATTTAATTATATGGATTTCTAAACATATAACTTTTTTGATAAAATATATAACTTAAATAGACCTATTGAGACTAAAATGTTTTTAGGTTATTATTAACATCTACATTTATGCTTTATCCACTATTCAGATAGATGAAATTGTTCAGCAATGATTATCAACTGCTGTTGGACAGTTACAAGTAGAAAAAATAAAGGTCATTTCAACAAGGCTAATGGTAACCTTGGTGATAAATATTTTAATGGAATTTCCAGAGAATAAAAAACAGTAGGTTAAAAGATTAATGAGTTAGAGAAAAGAAAGACAGTGAGCATAATCAATATCTTCATTTTTCGGTTGAGAAAAGATTTAACTGAAGTTTGAAGCAAGCATGGAGCCAGTAGAAGGTATTGATTTTTCATTTTCTTATTTTTAAGATGACAAATACTGGAGCATTTTAAATTTCTGGAAAAAGAAGCAGCTAATAATACCAGACTCTTTACAGAAAGAAAAGGGATTATGGTCTCTAACTAACGAAGAATAAGTTTATGAGAAAGGATTTGCTTAGAGACAAAGAAAAGGGCACCTCTTTTGTTTTGAGATAAAATTTTATTAAATGCAAAATAGGATATTAAACTTACATTGCCAAAAATATGAATCCTAAAGTTTTGACATAATAAAAGGAGTTATAAAGCGATCTAGAAACAAAATGTGCTTTATTGAAGGACTTGTATTAGGATACAAAGGAGTATAAATTTCATAAAAAGAAAGGAAGGAAAAAAAACTTTTTATCTCCAGCTCTTCCAAAAGATGGCTAAGGAACTGCTTGTCTTTAAGGAGGACCTCCTCTAAAGCGAACCAGGAGGCGTTCAGGCAGAAACATCTGTCAGATACCCTCTTCCTTCTCTTTCCAAAAGATGTAGAAAGGTCATTTTGATATCTTCAAAGAATTTAAATTCCTCAATTTTAATAATATATTATCTTTTTTATGATATCTTATATTTTTGATAGGAAGCAGATAAATCTTCTGAACATGGTAATAGTTTCAAGTACAGTTTCATCAAGGCATATATAAAGAAGTGACACTAATTTTTTTACTTTATATAATTTATTCTATAAGTACAAAATATATAGTCTGTGTATATAGCCATCTAGGAATCTAGGAATAAAAGCAAAATAAATTATACTTACAACATTTCACTTATATTCTATTGCTCTGACAACTAAAGGCAATGAAGTAGTTAAAATCTGAAAGAAAGGTTGTGGAGAGTAAAGAAATACAGTAATATAGTCACTTTTCCATGTAGCTTCTGCTTCATGTGAGTGTTCCTGCAGTGGTATAGCCATTTATTCCCCAAATAGATTTCCCTCATCTTAAGCATATCATGGTATATATGAGGCTCAAGAATATCTTTCTGTCTTTGCTATGAGTATAATTATCATGTTACAGGAAGAAAACTTCCAGCTTCATCATAAAAGCAAAATTGAGAAAAAAACACTGAAGTCTTACAAGGCTCTACTGTGGAAATATTCTTCAATTTCATCACCTATATTGTGCCGTAAGAAACAGCTCCCATTCTCACCAAATAGCATTTGGATACTCATATATGAAAATCTACCATTTACCTAGAGAGGTATTATCATTGTTTTGTGGCATAAATTTAATAACGAGTAATTTTCCCTGATTGATTTTATCATTATTAAATTTTATTTCTTAATATTATTCTAAGTTTTAGTGATGGGAGCCTGATGAAGACCTAGGCCCTAATCAATACTAAAATTTACAACCATAGGAACTTTGTGAAGATATCACTTTGGTTATCAGCATTTACCTATCAACAGCTGACTCCCTCGACTCCCCTGTGTTCAATATACATGGAATAAAACTATATGACAAGAAAGGAACTTAGGTGAAAGGATGAGGTAGTATCAGAATCTCAAGATTCCCAGGAGATACACATAGTCTAGTAGAGGCAACATAGAAAAACATGAGAAGGATGCTAGTGGTTGGTATTTAAGATGTAAGGACTAATGCCTGGGGGTGGGCGTGAAGGTGGCCAATCAGATGACTGGAGCAAAATAGACAGTGCTTACCTGCCTTTAGAAAATGACATCATTAGAAGAGCTTGTGACAATCAGTGAATCAGTCAACCCCTAAGGTCTTGCTACATTTGTAGAGTGCCAGGAGTTGACTAAATGTTTTAGAAATTCCTACGTAAATATAAAATTCCATAGCACAGGATAGATAAGTATATGCACAGTGAACACTAGAGACAGAAATTCTGCCTTGCATGTTTCTTCCTAAATATCACTTGAATCTAGTATCCTTTATATGGCTGTGTGTATGTGTGTGGGTGTGTGTATTATATACATGTATATAATATAGAATATAATATGCATATAGTATACACACAACAGATACACATACTTTATACACATGCATTCATATATGGGTATATGTATATGTGTATGTGTGTGTGTTTATATATATATATTTGATTTACTAAAATTTTGTTCAGAATATTTGCCTCTCTGTAGGATATAATTGTTCAGTAGTTTTCTTTTCCATAGTGTCTTTTTCTGGTTTTGGTATCAGGGTAGTAGGCATATTATAATGAGTTGAAGAGTGTTCCCTCATTTTCAACTTTCTAGAAATGTTTGTATATATTTGGCATTATTCCTCCTTTAGATGTTTCTTATAATTCTCAGTGAAGCCAACAGGACCTAGAGTTTACTTTGCAAGAAGTATTTTAACTATCAGTTTAATTCCTTTGGTAGATACATTTCTTTTCAACGTTTATTTCTTCTTAAATAGATTTGATGCTTTATTTCAAACAATTCTTCAATTTTATCTGAGCTATCAGATTTATTCTCACAAAAGTCATACTATTCCTTTATTATCCTTCTAATATCTATAACATTCTGTAGTTATATTTTCCTTTTCATTGAGTATCCTGGTAATTTTTATCTTCTCATTTTTCTTTAATTGTCTAGTTAGAAATGTATCAATTTTATTAATCTTAAAGAACCAAATTTTGATTTCATAATTTTCTTTTGATTTCTTTTACCAAGCTTACTGATTTCAGCTTTTATTTTCATCACTTTTCTCCTTAATTTAGTTTAATTTGATGATCTTTTCCTTGTATCTTAAGGTAGAAGCTAAAATCATAGATTGTATACCTTTTTTGCTAATAGTTTATTACTATATAATTTCCTATATGTAATGTTTTAGATGTAACTCACAAACTTTGATAGCTTGGGTATTCATTTTTCTTCAGTATAAATAATTTCTAATTTCCCTTTTGATTTGTTTAGTTTAGGCCCCATGTGTTATTCAGAAATTTTTTACTAGTTTCCAAATGTTTGAGGATATTTTTCAAATATCTTTCTGTTAATGCTTTACAATTTCATTTATCCAATTTCATTTTAACGTATCTTGCATCACGGAAATCCTTACAAATTTACTGAGGCTTGTTATATAACTTACAACAGGGTCTGTATTAGTGAATGTTCTTTGTTAGCTGAGACTGTGTATTGGTAATGTTGTGTGGAGTGCTCTGAAAATGTCAATTAGATCAAATTTGGTAGTTGTTGATTTGATGAAGTCTTTTCTCTCTTTACTAATTTTCTGCCTACCTGTTTAATCAATTTTTGGGGACAGGTGTTAACATGTCTCTGACTCTAATTATGAGTATTTCTATTTCTTCCTCCTAAAGCTCCTTAATTAGGTATATAAATGTTTGGATTAGTGTGTCATCTTGTTCATTTGATGCCTGAGAGTAAGCAAGAAAAGTGAACAAAAATGTATTATTTTCTTTGCCCTAGAATAAAGTTGAGTATATTAAAAGAGAAATTTCTTTCTAGTTGAGACATAATAAGTTTATGTTAGCAAGTTGATGATGTAAAGCTTGAAATATGGAGAAGCAATTTACGTTCCTGGGAGAAAACACAGAAGGAAGATGGAGAAATCAGCATATGGGAGGAGGGCTTGGTGAGAGACGGGACTAGGAGGATACCCAGTAGTAAGGGTAACCAAAAATGGTACCCTACAGAGCTGAAATGATTAAGATGGGACGGGCCTTTTCTGTAGGGTATATGATATAAACTTTTCCTGTAAATGACACATAATAGTTGTATTCAAGTCTGCTTTTATACTTCTAGTCTTTGTTCAAGTAGAATCTTTGTCCAAATTATAGAAGGTTTTGAATTTCAAGTCTGAGTTACTTTAGGGAGGTCTGGAGACAGCAAAAATTCAAGAACACTCAGTCAATTTTGACCATCAAAATGGGAGTTTCTGAGGGGTGAAACGACTTTAGGAAGATTTGGGCTTTCCCAAACTATGGAATATAGGGTTGGAGGGATTCTATTTTTCCTACCTGGAAGACGAAATTGAGTAAATAAATTTTGTTATTAAATAAACTGAAGTTACCTTTTGAAGAAGTGGATACAGTAGAAAGAAGCCCTAAATCCTAAATATATATACATATATGTGTGTGTGTGTGTATATATACACACACACACATACATATAGTTTCTTATATTTACCTTGGTGAATAACAATAGAATAATATACTTACTGTAGGGAATACCGTAGAGACACAGTATTAGTAAATTTGAATAATTCCTCATTTGTCTATTCTCAGACATTATTCTGGCTATAGTTTTTAGAACTAAAACATGTAAGCTCATACATTATTGACATGGAATTCATACATCTACTTATAATGAGTTATAGGGTCATTGCAAAGAAATTTTCATTCATCTGAGGAAGGCTATAGAGTCTTTACTTATGCAGTTTGAGTTTTGTTTATAACTGTCCATATGGTCAAACTTTAACAATCATTCACACAGGTCAAAAATTAATTTGCAATCACTCAAATATGTTTAAGCATAAAGAACATGCACCCAGAAATGTCTGCATATAATTAAAAGGAAAAACAGCAAGTTTGAAGATATGGAGTATGATTTAAAGTATGCTATTTGCTTTAATTTTTTTTTAGAGGAACAAATGGGCTCTTTTCTAAAAAGGCAGTAGTTTCCACTGAACTGCAGGGCCTTTGAGCTGCTCAGTGCAGCAGGTACATATGAGGATATGGAAGTGGGCGTGTTGGCAGCAGAAAAACCTCCTCTGCCCCCAATGGAATATCCTCAGAATAAACAATAAAAGTAAAGTAAGAGCTACTAATAGTTATTTTAGAAGGATTTTGAAAAGTTCTGAAATTCAAAACCCATGCCTTATTCAACCTATGGAATTAGAGCTGGTTCTGAAATATAAACATCCTGTATTTGACATTTTCAATGAAGTTCAAAATCAGGGCAGCAAACATTCATATTCATACTGTGAGGTGGTTGAAAAGAATGGGAAAAGCACTGGCTTCATATCTTGGTGCAACACAACTTCCCTATGTGGCATTAGACATGTTATTTAAAATCTCTGGGCATTGATTCATCATCTAAAAGACATAAATGATAATAGAAACTACCTGATTGGGTTGCTGTGAGAGTAAATGATTTGGTACGTGTATAAAATTACTCAGAACTATTCACTGCATGTAGTCATTGTTTAATAAATGTTCGCTCATATTGTGTGAAAATTTCCTTACCGAAGAATGAATGTCCATTTAGCACCTTTCTCCTACTGGTCATATTGCCAGCTATGTCTTGCGGATGTATACCTTAAAGACTTCCGTAAATAGATTTACAAACCACTATATAATAAAAGCCATTTCGTTGATATCTGAGCTTTCCAAAAGCATTTTTTAAAAGATAAGCATCTAGAAAATGGCTCCATATCCTTAGGAAATAAAAACAAAAGACCCAATCAAAACTTGGTTCATTGCTTGGGGAAGAAAATGATCTTTGCCTTAAGGCATCAACCTATATTATCATGATGATTCAAAAGGCTCTGAATTGAACAATATATTTGCTACAAAGTATCTACATAATGAAAATTCAAAGACACTCAGTTTACCAATATCACAAATTATAATAATAAAATAAATAACTGATTAACTTTATAATTTTTTTTACAAAGGAAATAGGTTTATTTCATTTATAGTTCTGCAGGCTATACAAGAAGCATGGTGGAGCATCTGTTTCTGGAGAGAGCCTCTATAAATTTATTTGACCCAGCAATTCCATTACTGGGTATATATCCAAAGGATTATAAATTGTTCTATTATAAGGACACATGCACACCAATGTTCATTGCAGCACTGTTTACAATAGCAAAGACTTGGAACCAACCCAAATGCCCATCGATGATAGACTGGACAGGGAAAATGTGGCACATACACACCATGGAATATTATGCAGCCATCAAAAACGATGAGTTCGCGTCCTTTGTGGATGAAACTGGAAACCATCATTCTCAGCAAACTGACACAAGAACAGAAAGTTAAACACCACATGTTCTCACTCATAGAAGGGTGTTGAACAATGAGAACACATGGATACAGGGAGGGGAGCATCACACACTGAAGTCTGTGGGGGAGAACTAGGGGAGGGACAGCTGGGGGTGGGGAGTTGGGGAGGGATAACATGGGGAGAAATGCCAGATATAGGTGATGGGGAGGAGGGCAGCAAATCACACTGCCATGTGTGTACCTATGCAACAATCTTGCATGTTCTTCACATTTACCCTAAAACCTAAAATGCAATAAAACATATATTTAAAAAATTATTAAGAATTATAAAGTCATCTGGGAGTGGTGGCTCACTCCTGTAATCCCAGCACTTTGAGAGGCTGAGGTGGGCAGATCACTTGAGGTCAGGAGTTTGAGACTAGCCTGCCCAGCATGGTGAATCCCCATCTCTACTAAAAATACAAAAATTATCTGGGTGTGGTGGCAGGCACCTGAAATCTCAGCTACTCAGGAGGCTGAGGCAGGAGAGTCATTTGAACCTGGGAGGTGGAGGTTGCAGTGAACTGAGATTGCACCACTCTACTCCAGCCTGGGTGACAGAGTCAGACTCCATCTCAAATAATAATAATAATAACATCAAGCTTTATAATTCTTAATAAATTCATTCTTAATAAATTCTTAATAAATGTATTGAAAACAGTCTAATTTGCAAGACTTCATTACTACTACAGAGATCATATTAAGACATTTGGCCTTTAAATGCAATAAAATTCTGTCATCAGGCAATATGCCGGAACCAAAATCTTTAATTGTACAAATGCTGATTGTGTTTTTATGAGATCAAATATAGAGAAATGATAGATAGATAGATAGATAGATAGATAGATAGATAGATAGATAGATAGACAGACAGATAGATATTCTGTTAGCATCTATTGTCAGGAAAATGTCAAAAGGAAAGACAGTGAAACCAACACAAGCAACTTCCTCTGAACTGAGAAAATCCAAAATATCAGGCAGCAGTCACTTCCTTACCTAAAAATAAGAGCTGAACCCAACCGTATTTGACAACTACGGGTAAAGGGACACAGAGACTGTAGTGTATTTTCTTACATCAGCATTTGCCTTTTTGTAGATTTTACTGTAAGTTTAAATACATCCCTTCACCTAGAAAGATACAGACAAACACAAAGCTGACTGCATTGTTATGGAGCATGCTTTTCTCTGGCGAGGCTTTTCACTTATCAATGGGAAAACTAAACTGTGTAGGTGAACTCCCATTCTCATGTGAGGAGAATTATCAGCAAGAGCTGCAGTTTGTTTAACTCAGTTCTGAGTTGATATTCATGCCCCAAAGTGCCCCAGCCTTCAGGAAGAGGTGGATCCCAAAAGCTACCCCAGACTCCTGCCCACTAAAAGGGTCCCTGTGGTCTTGGTAGAGCAAGTTCTTCTCCAGAACTGCAAGGTTGACATCTGGTGTGGAGTTTCCTCCTCTGTGAGCCCAGGTGACTTCCATAAACTCCATCCTGGGTATTCAGAGTGGTCGTGTGCACCCTGGTCTAGGCTTTAGGACCTCTGGTGAGGCCAATGGTAACTCGGGGTGGCAAATCACATTTCTCTCCTCTCGTTTGTTCACACCGGTCTAGATGAGTCCATAGCAGAGTGGATTACCAGCCCCATGTACCCTGCTCACATCCACAGGGGATATATTTTTAAAACCTTGCTTCTCTCAGTCAAGATAGCATTTTTCCTGTGTGTGTGTATGTGTGTGTGTGTGTGTGTGTGTGTGTGTAAGGAATATAAAATAATAGGAGGATGAATATTTAGATTATTTGAAATTTTTATTCTCCTAAATTCCTATAGATAGATAAACCCACATCTCTCTCTTTGAAACAGGTCTCTGCCCAAAAATTGCCTCTCCAGTGAGGAATTTACTGTTCACCTATTTAGAATGAGATTCCTATGACTTTTTATTAAAGGACGTTTTCTTTTCTTCAAAGTACTTTTCTCCAGTGGTCAATGTTTTAATGTAAACTTTTCTATGTTCCCCGCTGGAATGTTAGCCATTTAAAGGCAGCGACTACATTCTTCTGCTCCACTGCCACATTTCCAGAACCTAAGACAATGCCTGGGACAAAGAACAAGCTCCAGGATAGTAACTGAGTGAATCCTTGGATAAATGAATGAGGTAATTTGAGCAGAATCCTAATAATGAATCTGATGCTTCCATTTTTTTCCATTAGAATGCACTGCTTTCAGAATACAATGGTGAGAAAGACAGAATCCCTGCTATTAAGCAATTAACTTTCTGTGGTTCTAAGCTATGATTTTTAACAACTTTATTGAGTTCTGACTCACATGCCAAAACTCTACCCAATGAAAATGTATCATCCGAGGATTTTTATAAAATTTATATAATCGTGCTATTATTACCCCAGTTAAGTTTTAGATCAGGTCCTTCAACCCAAACATATTTCTTACGCCTGTTTTGCAGTTAATCTCCACTTCTAATCTTCACTCCAGGCAACTCTGAATCTTGTTTCTGTTTCTATATCTGTTTCTGTGCTTTTTCTAGACATTTCATATTAATGAATTCATACAGTAAGTAGTTTGTGTGTGCCTTCTTTCATCGAGCATTATTTTCTTGATGCTTCTTCGTGTCATTGCATTTATCAGGAGTGTATTTGTTTTTATTAATAAGTAACACTTCAATGTATGGACTCTATCTATTATTGTTTATCCATTTACCAGCAGCAGTTAATCATATTTTGGCTATGATAAATAAGGCTATGAACATTCATACATAAACCTTTGCGTAGGCATAAGTTTTCATTTCCATTGGGTAGATATCTACTATAGAATTGCTGCATCACCTGATGAGTGTATGTTTCATGTCTTGAGAAGCTACAAAATTATTTCCAAAGTGCCATTTTATATTCTCATCAGCAAAATCTGGTTTTTCTACATTCTTACCAATTCTTGCTATTGTCCATCATTTTGATTAAAGTCACTCCAGTGTGTATGTGTTAAATGGTATCTTATATTTTCACTTTGCATTTACCTAATGACTAATGATATTGAACATTTTTTTCATGAACATATTAATTATTCTGCTATCTTCTTTAATGAAACATCCTTGTAATCTTTCGTCCATTTTTGTTGTTTTTTTATTGTACTTTAGGTTCTGGGGTACATGTGCAGATCGTGCAGGATTGTTGCATAGGTACACATATGGCAATGTGGTTTGCTGCCTCCATCCCCCCGTCACCTTTAAAATTGACTGTTGTTATTTTATTTATTCTTTATGATTTACAAATATCTCCTCTCAATTTAATGAAGTACAATTTATCAATGTTGCTTTATGGTTTATGCTTGTGGTACATCCAAGAAACTCTTGCTTGCCCTAAGATAAAATCAATTTTATCCTGTTTTCGTCTAGAAGCTTGATAGTTTTAATTAGCTAATTAGCTAATTAGTAGCAAACAGTTGTCTATTTACCTTTCATCTTTTCTCTCATCTTTTTTTTTCCCTCAGATTTTTGCAACCCAGGAATGAAGAACCCCTGCCCCTCATTTTGAATTGAGTGCAAAAATTTCCCTGATGCAATGGTTACCTGCATGAATGACAGCCAGCCTACTGCAGGGGCCATGGAACAGAAGGGCCACTGGTCACAGGAAGCAAAGTGAAACACACATGGCAGACTAAACGAATTTTAAACACGCAGCGAGAAGCAAGAAGCAAGAGAAGCAAGGGGAAAGAAAGTGTGACACAACTGGGGGTCAGGAGCTTAGCTGGGCTGCAAGAGAGCCCAGCCACCAGCTGTCAGAGAAGCCAGTTAAAGCAATAAGCCAAAAAGGAAAGAGTCAAGCCATTAGTCACTGTGATGATAAAGCAAGAGTCTAACACCAAGGCAACATTGACTTCCCGTGTTCTATTTCTCCCCATGTCCAGGATCAGGCAAGACAGCACACATTTGGGGTCATTTTACTTTTGAGGAAGCCCTGAACAAAAGGCTCTAGCCGCTTTGTGGTCCCTGAGGTTTGAGGTCAGGAGAAGGTGAGATGGAGGGGCACAGAGTGGAAAAGTTCTGAATATTTAATCAGAAAAAGAGAAAGAGCCTACAAGGATTTTCCTTATTTCCCCAGGAAGGACACCTCAGCAGAGGCCCCTGAAGACCACCTCTGCAGAGGGCCTCAGGTAGAGATACCTAGGAAGGAAGCACTGAAGCTCGGAAATAAGCTTATGAAAAAGTGTGACCGGCCAGGAGGGCCTGAGCTCTTGACTGTAGCTTCCTTCAGAGGATGCATGCTTGGCTGTGGTGCACTAGCTCTGACCTGGAGAAAGCAGTTTCCCCTTACCAGGTGGAGCCTTTGTCATTGTTTACAGTGGGCCTTAGGAATCACAGTAGGGTTTTAACCAAAAGCTGGACTTATCTGTTGGGGTCACCACCTGCGGGGGTCTGTCCTGCCAACGCTGACTCAATGATGAAAGAATAAAGTACACTGACACACAAATGTTATGCTTTGCCAGTTCAGCTAAGGGTCCATGGTCACTTACAGACTCCCTAGAGAGTGCTGTAAACCATTGCAAACACTGGCCCTCCCCAGCCAGTGAGACTCACATTTATTTAGTAAAGTTTAATTAACAAAGGCTTGTGTCAACTCCACTAGAGGTTGAAGATCAAAGCACAGTTTCCAATGCCTAAAGCAAACACCATTAGTGGGTAATATCCCCGGTCAACCTCCCCTCAAGAGGGCCATCTGGCTCAAAGTTTAGTTTTAAGACCACATAAATAAGCAAGCTATTCAGATAAACTCCCCCATAAATACCCTAGCTATTTGTTTTTCTTATTAACTAAATATAAAGGGGATTTAGGCTGCTTTCAGCCAAAACTTCTACTGAAACTATGAAAAAAACCTTAGGTCTTCCAAAAGAGTTTGAGAGTATATTCCATATCTTTCTCTACTATTTTTCCCTTAATATTTTTGCCACCACCCTATGTGAATTCCCACATGCATCTCATGAAAGGGCCACATGTCTTTACTCCTGTGTTATGCAATGTTCCCAGGATGTAGCTTCCTCCTCCCTACATCTACCTTAGTTGCTGATGTTCTTGTGGATCAAGGTAATTCAGCAGAAGGAAGGTGCCTGTAACCAACACTCCATTTTTCGATCACAGAGATGCTGGGGCAAAAAAACTCCGGCTCACCAATTACCATCTGAGAAACCACAGCTTTTATCTGAGCATCTCAGACACTGGACATGTGGAGCCAGATTGATCCTACTAGAGGGTGGCCAATTTAAGGATAGTATAGTTTTCAATCTGGAGGCAACAAGACCAGTGCCTTATGCAGAGATACAATTTACTTGATCCATCTATTTGTTTCTACTGAAATTCAGCACAGTTCTAACATATAAGCAAATTACTTCTATTCTTTAGCAGAATGAAATATTCAATTATTTCAAGATCTCGAAAGAAAAGCCACTGTTGGCCTCAAATATGAATAACATTCACAAGGTTTTGTTAAATTACTTTGTCAATATTAAAGGAGTATATCAAAATAAACTTGGATTCTTATTAAAATTGCAAAATTAAAATAAAATTAAAACCAAAAGTAGTTTATATAGACATCTGCCTACATAAGTAATTCAAATAGATGGGAATTTTTATTAAAAATGGAATGAAGAGGAAAAATTTTAAGAAGATCGTCATGGATACTTGCTAACTAGAAAGCTTGCTTCATTAAGGAAAATCAAGGCCAGACATAGCGGCTCTCTCCTGTAATCCCAGAGCTTTGGGAGGCTGAGCCGGGAGGATTGCTTGAGGCCAGCACTTCAAGACCACCATGCGAAACATAGCGAGAACTGTCTCTACTAAAAAGACAATGAAAACCAATTTAGCATGGTATGCACATATCTATAACTAACTGGGAGACTGAGGAGACAGTTGCTTGAGCCCAGCAGCTCAAGTCTGCAGGGAGCTGTGATCATGCCACTGCACTCCAGCCTGAGCAGCAGAGTAAGAATCTGTTTCTACAAAGCAAAAACTAAAACAAAAAACAATGCCAAAAAAAAAAAAGTGACCAAAAATGACATAGGGCTTTTTTAAAAAAACTTCAGGTACAGTAAAAACAAAAAACAGATATAGAATAAAAAAAGGAATCAGTAAAAGAAATGCTCAAAGAGAATGGAAACATGTGGTACTGTCTTTTGATAGCCTGTATTCATTTCATGATTTTCAAAGTAAATTGTAAGCATTAATTAATATATGGCAATACATAAATATATAATGTATTTGAGCCCATGTATACATTTCTCTTTCTTTTCCTGGAGAACTAAGACAAGGTTCACATAAGACTTTCACATCTATTTTCAAACCTATTTTATTCCTCATGAATTTTGTGTGCTTTCTAGAATAGATACAATAAATTACTTTTCCCAAAGTAGTACAATCATTGGTATAATAATTAGAGTGAAACAAATTGCAGTGGTCATTTAGTAAAATGATGAATCAGAACCAATCAGAGGCAGAAAACTTAGCAATAAGACTATGATGAATAGATGAGTGATGGAAAAATCTGACCCAGAGAAGAACTAAGCTTCCATACCCAAAGCAATGAGCTTTTCATTATGGAATTGGGGCATGCACATAAGAGCAAAGGAAATAGATTTGTAAATGTTAATATTTTATTATAATCATTTTATGGCCAAATTAGTTTCCTCCTACAAAAAAGTCTTTATTCCCTGGAAAAACAAATTACATTGCAAACAACACAATATTTTATTATATTTAGTTTTCTTTTAGGAAATTACTTTTCACTTTTTCTGGCAAGGTGACTTTCCTTGCATTCATTTTTCTTCTCTAGTATCTTTAAAGTTTTAAAATTAATTAACTACCCTCCTCAACATAAAACTTTGTTGATCTTGAAGCATTAAATCACTTTTAATTTTATCCAATAGAAACCATATTCAGATTATTTTTTAAAAACTTAGAACACAAATTTGAAATATATTATGAATCTATAAGAGTTGGGTAATAAATGTTATTGCCAAAAGGGCAAACATTTGAAAAGTAATCATTAATTAGAATCACCAATGACTTTTCTGATATTGATTCATGTGTTGTGGTTAAAAGCATGGAAACAATCAGATGTCTTTTGCTCCAAAAAGTGTAAGTAAAAATTTAGAACTCTCGTAAATATTTTGGCCTAGAGAAATTAAGCCTTCAAATATTGGCATATTCTGCTTTCCTGTAATTTTGCTTTAACTCACACTCTTATGTTAGTAGTAGTTGAGGTTTTGCTGCTAATCCAAAAACACAAAGCAAAAGCCATTATTCATGAAATTCTGCAAGGACTATGAACCTTCTCCCAGGACTTACAACCCTGTGAATTCAAACTTTGACAATTTAATTGATAACCTTGTAGGAGCTGATGGTTTATAAAACAGCTCATTCAAATGCCAAAACTCCATATTATATTACATTTAGGTACATTTAATTAATTGTCATACTGTTGATTGTAGCTAGGCCTTAAACAACATCAGAGATCTGTAACTAGTCAGATGAATTTGTAAGTGCTCATTTATTTTTTATATTTATCTCTTAGTATATAGAGATATATCATCTTATGTAGAAATTTAGTTGAATATGTAGCAGTACATTATGAACAGTGTCAGTGATCACTTGTTTTTGCTTGTTTATTATCATTATTTTTAACTCTCCAAAAGTCTTCATATAGAACTTTTCTGCAAACCTTAATCTCTTTTCTTGCACTGGTAGTGGCAATATCTAAGTTCTATGTTTCTTTTTATAAAAAAAATTACAACTCTACTTAAGATGCTTGTCCAAATTCATTCTTGTTTTTTGTCAGTGTAATGATGATCTAGTAAGCAAATATGGGTCTTTTAACCTGTATTTCTTCAAGTTGTTTGAATTGATGCATGAACATCTTTGAATTATCTTAATAATAATTTAATAGTATGACATCCTTGATATTTTTCGTGATGACATATGCCAACAGAATAGACTGGCCTGCTTTAGTTACAAATAAACCTGTATTCTTTTGAGGTGAGAATTAGCTTTCACCATTAACATAACTTCTTCTGGGACTAAGGAGATATTCAAGTTAATTTAAACTAAATTATAACCACCTTAAACTATATAACTACTTATTAATAAAATTATCTGTAGAAGTAACAGATTACAAATGATTAATTTTTGGAAATGTGTTATAATTTATAATTTTTCTTAATAATTATTGCAACAACAGCAGTTTGCATCAGCTGTATATCCCATACAAAAACGTTTCCCCCTCACAGGATGGCTACAAATAAAACCATGTAAATGCAGCGAATGTCAGTCATCCCAATCTTGGTAATTGAACAAAAAAGGGTGGTCAAAATCAGCTTTTTACAAATGAGAATGTAGTCTCAATTTTACTTCATTTTTGTTACTGAGCTTCTTCTCTACTCTGCCTAATATATCAAGAACAGTAAATTATTTTCACATTTAGTTATTCGAATAATTAATTATGTCTAAATACAGATATCTTTTACATAAGTTGCCTAGAGATATTAAAAATGTCATAGTACACCACTGTTTCTCACAGCTTACTCTATTAGAGATGTTATAACAAATGATTAAAAAGTAATTCAACAGGAGTAATTTTAAACTATTGAATCATGGTTCACAAATGGGATATTGGCTGATGACACTTGGCCAAGGTTAAAGCCAGTCAGATTTATCATGGCCTCACTCAAGCTTAGATAGTGTCATATTATAAATTCAAACTTTCCGTATCAGATATTCTTCCGCAACACATTAAAAGCAACTCTGAGAAGATAAGAAATATTTGAACATCATACATAAGATAAAAATGGGCTGAGACAGCAAGGTAAAGTTCTGATAAGCTACGACCTTTCAATTTCATGACTTTTCTATGAAAAAGTGTGAACAGTTAATTTAAACTCTGTTTTCAAACAAGGTTACCAGAATATGGAGTCTTGGTTCACTCTGGATGATATGTAAAAGCTTTACTTGGCATTTTCTTTCTTTACATTCTCTTTTCAATTCTAATAAGTTTAATTAAATGGTTAACTGTGTACAGTAGAAACAAAAACAAAACTACATGATGTTTGGGTCACCTGAAACTAAAGGACCCAGAGCACTAGACTGACAATATCCATAAGAATTTCTTTTAGCTTCTGATTTTATTGTAGGATTTGTAGTTTCCTGGGTCCTAGAAGAGGTGCCCAGGCAGGAGACAGTAGCGTTCAACTTTGCTCTTGTTCACCTGTTGTAGTGAGTGGATTCTCTGAGGGTGGGAGTGAGAAGTACAGGATGCTGATAAACAGCTCTTCCACTTCTGAATTTTCTCCTCTTCATGGACGCTTGGAGAAGATCCAGAGTTGTCAACCCACAGAGAAACCTAGTAAGGGAACACTTACTATAATATTAACTCAACCCTCTAAGCCCAGGGCCAACCACAAGTAACTGGGCTGCACCATGTGGATAAGGTATATGCCTTGGATGGAGAGAGGCCCAAGGAAGAGTGAGCTGCTTCCTTCACATTTTTTGTAGACTAGGCTCTGAGCTGGGAATCTTGGGGGCCGTGCAGATGATGATGAAGGCCCCCTCCCAGGAAAGAGGCACAATCATCACACAGCCAGCATGAAGGCAGGAGAGCAGCATTTGCCCTTCCTGATGAAAGTGATGTTTTCAAACTATACTACAGGGCTATAGTAATCAAAACAGCATGGTACTGGTACCAAAACAGAGATATAGACCAACAGAACAGAACAGAGGCCTCGGAGGCAATGCCACACATCTACAACCATCTTTGACAAATCTGACAAAAACAAGTAATGGGGAAAGGATTCCCTGTTTAATAAACAGTGTTGGGAAAACTGGCTAGCCATGTGCAGAAAGCAGACACTGGACCCCTTTCTGACACCTTACACTAAAATTAACTCCAGATGGATTAAAGACTTAAACATAAGACCTAACACAAAAAAAGCCCTAGAAGAAGACCTAGGCAAAACACTTCAGGACATAGGCATAGGCAAGGACTTCATGACTAAAACACCAAAAGCATTGGCAACAAAAGCCAAAACAGACAAATGGGACCTAATTAAACTCCAGAGCTTCTGTACAGCAAGGAAACAATCATTAGAGTGAACTGGCAACCAATAGAATGGGAAAAAACTTTTGCAATCTACCCATCTGACAAAGGGCTAATATCCAGAATCTACAAAGAACTAAAACAGATTTATGAGAAAAAAAACAAACCCATTCAAAAGTGTTCAAAGGACATGAATAGACACTTTTCAAAAGAAGACATATATGAGGCCAACAAACATGAAAAAATGCTCATCATCACTGGTCATTAGAGAAACGCAAATCAAAACCACAATGAGATACCATATCCTGCCAGTTAGAATGGTGATAATTAAAAATCTGGAGACAACAGATGCTGGAGAAGATGTGGAGAAATAGGAACACTTTTACACTGTTGGTGGGAGTGTAAATTAGTTCAACCATTGTGGAAGACAGTGTGGTGCTTCCTCAAGGACCTAGAAATAGAAATTCCATTTGACCCAGCAATCCCATTACTGGGTATATATCCAAAGGATTATAAATCATTCTATTATAAAGACACATGAACATGTATGTTCACTGCGGCACTGTTTACAAGAGCAAAGACCTGGAACCAACCCAAATGCCCATCGATGATAGACTGGACAAGGAAAATATGGCACATATACACCATGGAATACTATGCCGCCATAAAAAACGATGAGTTCATGTCTTTTGTAGGGACATGGATGAATGTGGAAACCATCATTCTCAGCAAATTGATACGAGAACAGAAAATCAAACACTGCATGTTCTCACTTATAGGTGGATGTTGAACGATGAGAACACATGGGCACAGGGAGGGGCGCATCATACACTGGGGTCTGTTAGAGGGGACTAGGGAAGAGACAGTGAGGGGTAGGGAGTTGGGGAGGAATAACATGGGGAGAAATGCCAGATATAGGTGACAGGGATGGAGGCAGCAAACCACATTGCCATGTATGTCCCTATGCAACAATCCTGCATGTTCTGCACATGTACCCCAGAACCTAAAGTGCAATAAAATATATATATTATAAAAAGTAGCTTTTCAGACTCTATTCTGGCAAAGCCATTGTGTCTCTGTAGACTCAGGAAAGCCCCTTCAATTTGGACGTAATGGTGGAAAGCAAATAAATAAATATCGAATGCATTACAAAGCAAGGAGGAAAATGGGAGTTCTAAATGCCACCGTTTTAAAAGTTTGAGACCAAATTCCTATTAGTGTAACTTAAGAAAAAACATGAACTTACTGAATGAAACCTAATCGTGTTTCAGGGAGCAGTTATGTACGAGAAAGTAGGACCACCAATTTCTAATGAAACTTGGAATGAGGCTAAATGTGTAAAATCTCTTTTACACTTTTGACTTTGCCAGAAAGATTTTGCTTAGACTGCCCTATTAGTTTGGATTTCCACTCCAAGATAGAGTCTTCTGGGGTAAATAAATAAATACGTTTTCAGAATAATGGTTAGAAACACTTCTCACTGGTGATTCTGTTTCACTGCTGGGAGAGAAATTTTCTAGTAAAAAAAAAAATGGAGTTAATGGGATACTCAGTTCACCTTGATGATATTAATTCTCTTGAAAGAGCCAAGAGGAAGGCAGTTAACCAGCCATATTATCCCGATTTTACCTCGTCATTAATCCTCAATCGCCTGTCCCAGCTCCTGCATTCTTTTACTCCATCCTGTTGCTTTATCTTCCCTAGTTTTATTGAACTGATGCTGCCATGCACGGTGCTGAGTTCCCACCTTGTGTATGAATGCAATATGAAGCAGAGCTGGATTGCATTAAAAAAGGTGCAGCCCGTAAATTGTGGAGTAATTTTGATAGTTATCATACAGTTTTTGGTCATTCCCTTTTCACTCTTTGTTCTCTGACCTCATCAGGGTTGATGTGAAGGCTTTATTTCAACAACTCCAGTCTCCAATCACCACTCCTATAACTGCTTATCCTTGAAAACTGTGAAAGGCATTTCTACAATCACAGGCTACTTTTTCCTAAGGAGGCAAGGACTGGACCAGTCACCAGCTGTGTGGCCTTCGACAAGATAGTAAACTAAATTTTCTTGTCTGAGGGGATAACTTTCAATGGTTCCTGTTACATAATGCTGCTGAGATGATGAAATGAGTCAGGGTATGCAGACAGCTTACACATATATCCTTAGTTGACAGCCTTTAATTTTCCCCCAGCCCCACCTCACTAAATTTTATTTTCACATTTTCTGGACATAGTTAGCATCCTCATTCTTCAAGTTCATGTTCCATCTCTTTCTCTAAGCCTTTCTTTGAAAGTACAGTCCCAAGAAATGGCGTCTCATTTCCTTGAACTTCTGTGGGGTTGTGACTCCTGCTTTATACCTGATACTATTCTTCCCAGGGTTGCTATTTCGTTAAGTGTTAGATCTGAGTTATTTCCATGCTGGGATGGCTGTGGGCAAAGCCAAGCCCTACGGTGCTGCTTTGCATCTGATGGAACAGCTGTTGAGCTTGCAATGGCCTTTCTTGCTTCTCTGCTTGGTTGCTTCTTGGATTCTAAACACCATAGATAAGAACATGTTTAACCTGTCCTCAGTAAAATTCTATCTGAGGCAGACACACAGACATCCTTTTAGTCTCACAGGTGAATGTTGTTTAGAAGACAAAATGGGATATGATCTAGTAATTAACTCATACTTGGGCAGTAATATCACATTAAATTTTCAGATAGATCAGCAAAATAAACCTTGGTATAACCACGTCTGCAATTGGCAGAATAGCATTGCATTCTCATTAATGTGCAAGTTGTGATGAATCATATTGGATTATTGGTGGCCTGCGTATTTTGTCACTTCTTATAACATTTTTTTCTTCTATTTAGAATCCCATCTTATTGTCATGTTTTATTTCCACTAATTCAGTAGAAGCCAGCATTTAGAAATGAACTCAAAAATATAGAAATGTTTCCAAGTTTCAAAAATGTTTTCTGTTATTCACAAAACATGTTTGCCAAGAATGAAGTCAGAAATTTGCTAAATTAGATCATAAAGAAATTAACTATATTTGAAATTCTCAGATAGACAGTATATCCAGTTATGAACAGTTTCTGAAGGCAAAATAATTATGATTGTCTAACGTTCCTTGGTAATTTTTCTGCCACTCTGCAAAGGGCTTTACATAAACATTGTTGAATATTCAGAACACGCTAAGAGCAACACTGAAGCCATCTCCTATAAGGGAAAGGCAGTGCTCAGGCTAAAGTGGTGGGCTGGTGTGGCTGATGTCAGTTGCATATTTCAATAGAGTGGTGGAAGGATTTGGGGCCTATTTGGTTATCTTTCTGACACGTTAGTTTTTAAAATCACATTATTTAAATAATTGTTTTCTTTATTTATATAATTATGAACTTGAATATTATATGTGATGGCTTATGTAAAATCTTTAATAGCACTTTTGGAAAATAGAAAAATATGATAGTATATGGATTTATTATATAAAATAAAATTGATGATTGCAGAAGACAAAAAGTGTACACTGTACTCATTAACCTCCCAGTATAGTACATTTAATTTCTGCATGTTTCCCTCTGTTTTGTTCACATGTTCATGTACTGTATGTCATTGCAGTAAAGTAAAAACACAATTTTGCCTTCTATTTCAATATGTATTAACCCATAAGACTTATTGAATCCTTTCCACTTAATTAGATAGGGAATTCTCATTTTGAGAAATTAATTATTCCTAGAATTTCCCCATTTCTTTTGCATTCTTTGCTAGTCAGAAAAAGCACAATAATCGGCCATTTTCACAGAGGCTAGTGCTCTGCTATTTTAAACAAAATACCTGAATATATTTGGATTTGTGTTCTTTGTGAATGCTGTCAAGTAGAATGTATTGTATGAAGCTCTTTCAACCCCCCTTGTTCTGCCTGAAGTTTTAAACTCTTGAGACACAGGAAATAGGGATGAGCCAAAAAGAGGAGAGGAAGACCCACATATAAGACAAAAACCATCATGATTCATGGAACCATGCTACCAGGTTCTCCTGTAAGAATAGTTCCGCACAGAATCAAGTGATTTGTTCCATAATATTTCTGTCAGATTAATATTCAATCATTATCCATCCAGGAGGTTGGCATAATCTAGTGTTAACATAGTAGCTATTACAGTAGAATTCAGGATGACACACTGCTATGTTAATGAAGATGTTCATATTATGAAGGTGAAATGCTTGTGAGAATCAGTTCAATAAATAATAGTCTTAATAACTAATAAACTTAGTACTTAAACTGAATGATATCATTTTCCTTAATTATACTGTTACCACCTGGAAAAGAGAATCTGCAACTGGCAGGTTTCTTGTAACACTGAAAGCCTTGAGGTCTGACCCTTCGTTTGTCCGTAACTGCAGTTTTCATGCACGGACTAGAAGCTCTTTTAGCTGATATGACAGTCTATCTTTATTTGGAGTCCAGGGAATTCTAATACAGTGTTGTGCTTTCATTGACATGTGAGGTCGAGCAGCTGATTTTTCTTATGCCATCATTTCTGTAACTCCATAGTTTATTTGCATTTATCAGTATCCATTCCTTTTCATATTTTGTATGATAACTTACATAGTTTAAAGTACTTTTCCTGATATTATTGACTCACAACATTCTTCTAAAGTGTGTAACAAAGCATATGTGCTATTTGTTGAAACACAGGCTAATACAATCTAAAAATGAAGAAATGCTAAGGCAAAAACAAAAATTAGCAACTTGAACATGTTGGGCAACTTCCTGAGGTAAAGCAGCTCTGATGTCTAGATCCTGAGTGATGTTGGCAAAGGTTGGAAGATGGCAGAGGGTACACTTCCGCCAGGCCACTTGCTTGGCAAGGGCTCTGTAGCCCAGACTAAAGTTTCTCACAAGCATTAATGCCCATCACATGCTGGACAGTGGGTAGATGTCTCTAGTTGTCCTTCCATAGTTTATAGAAGTTTGCTGTAAAATAAACTGGCTCCTACTCCCCTTGGTTCTGCCAGGAAGCAGAATTCCTCATTTGCAAAAACTCTTTGTGTATAAACATTGTTTCCTCCTGAGAAACCTCAAACCTGTTCACTCTGACAACCCACCAAAGGTACCTGCTGCCTTATTTTGGTCTTATCTGTATCAACCAGGTCTTCTCACATTTGTTGTCCTGTTGGATCCGGACATTGCAAAGCTGATACCTGAAACTGCGTGTTCTTTCTTCTGAATTCTAATGGATGCAATGAGCAAATGCAAGCAGTACTCATCCTTTTTCTGGACATACAGACTGTAAATATTTATGCAGTTGTTTATTTTAAATGTAGTTAGGTCCATCTGTGTTTTTCTTTAAAGCCTTTGACTTCTGATTAGAAATATGTTCCCTTATATTCATTCCTATAAATATTCTTGAGTTTTCTTCTGGATGCAGTTACATTCCTTGCAAGCTATTTTTGACCACTTTGATTCTTGCTTTTAGTATATGAAGGCAGGACAAGAGAAGATCTTAGTGCAGGCTAATTATTTCACATACTGAGGCAATACTTTTCTGGGTACTCTATCCAATGACCTTGTGAGTTATGAACGTTTTTTGATGTGGGTGTCGGAATGCACACTGTTCCTTCCCTCAAGTGAAGGCCAAGCACATTTTCCTCTAATAATCTCGGGTGATTCTTTTCTTAGCCTTGGATACTTTCTTCACATGTGTGTGCTAATCAATTTTTGCTCAATATTGGAGAGTGGTGATCCTCCAAATAGCTTCAAGTTTCTCTCTCTCTCCCTTTATCTGACTGTCCTCTTCAGCACTCTGTCCTATGAACTCTAGTTGCCCTGCTCTCCCCAGATTCCCAGATCCATCTCTTGAACACCGCTAGTTAAGCTTCCCTTGGTTTCCAATTCTTGCATCATAGCCTGAAAATTCTTCCCAGATAGGAAGTTGGGGAAACCTCACTTTTCACCTCATTTGTTTTCTGTCTTAAAGGGATCATATTCTTGGTTTCTCAATGTCTATTCTATATATTTTGTTATTCCATATTTTGTCTAGATTTTTTGGCTGTTTCAAATAGGAAGGAGGATAAAGATACTGCTTTTTACTCTGTCCTGGCCAGAAGAGGTATTTAAGTTAACTTTTCCATTATGTGTTTAACATCAACAGTTATAGTTCAAGCTCATCCTCCTTTAGTTTTGGAAATGTTTTACTCATTCAACACAATTTGTTTTTCATAAATTTTTATTGAATCTGTATAAAAATTATTTTTGTATGTTTATTGGCTACTTTGTGGGAAAATTGCTTCTGTAAAGTAGACCACTTTGTGATACAGAAATAAAATTTGGGATTTTTTATTCATCTCTTGATATTTCCCTCAGTAGCACTTTAAAATTTTATTCCTATATTCTGCGTATATATCTTGTTGCCAAGCTTATTTCTAGATATTTTATCCATGTTTGTTGATCTTAAAATTGGAGTATGTTATTTCATTTTATTTATGAACTGTTATTTATATTTAGATAAGTTATTGATTCTTGCATATTAATTTTGCATACAGGTAGTGGGTAACTTCTATTATTTATTTGAAATGATTCCAACTGAATATTTTTATCTACCTATACAGTCTCATCTCATACATACTCTCTTCCTCCCAAAGTCATAATTTGTTTGTATTTTTTTCAGTATGCATGTAGTATAACAAGTTTTTTTGACTGTGGTAGCCATTATTTTTACAGGTTAAATGGGTTTTGAATCTTTCTCTTACCTTTGGCATGTCATTAGAAAATTGGGATTTGAGAAAATTTTATTGAGAATTCTTTTCTACTCTATTTTTCTACTTCACAAGAGAATCACAGAACTTTATTTCTTTTAAATTATTTTAGATTGTTCAAAAGAGAGATTTCACATAGTATTAAGACTTAGCACAGTGATTTATCTTATACATATTCAGAAATAAAAGATTACCACAAGTATGGTAAGTGGATTGTGTGTGTTAAGAATTTAAATTACATGTAGATGAATTAAATATCTGGGTTTAGAATAAATCATTTGCATTAGTAGAGCAAGTTTAAATACATAGCTTGAACAAATATTCAAATTCAAATGTATATTACCTAAGGCTTACAATTGAAAGGGAACACAACCAAAAGAAAGCAGATGTGGTGAGGGTTATGAGGGTGAACATTTTCATCTGCTTTGATTAAAATTTGTATTAAACATGTTTAATATTGTGGTATCTATTAACTAGGTTAGTGCTAATGGTAGTAACCAATACACCTGAAATTTCAGGAGCTTGAAATATAAATTTATTGGTTGTGTGCAGTGGCTCACACCTGGAATCCCAGCAATTTGGGAGGCCAAGGAAGATGAATTACTTGAAGTCAGGAGTTTGAGACTAGCATGGCCAACATGGTGAAACCCCATCTCCAGTAAAATTACAAAAATTAGGTGGGTGTGGTGACCCAGGCCTGTAATCTCAGCTACTCAGGAGGCTGAGGCAGGAGATTCACTTGGACCTGGGAGGCAGAGTTTGTAGTGAGTCCAGATCAGCCACTGTACTCCAGCCTGGGCAACAGAGTCAGACTCTGTCTCAAAAAATTTAAATAAAAAATAAAAAAAATTTATTTGTACTTTGCAAGGCAAAATCAGGATAACAGAGGCTACCGTAAACATTTTGGGAATAAAAAGTAACTGAGGAAAGAGTATCCTCTATGACTTCTGAAGATGAGGAAAGCAGCTGCCTGCTTTCAGAGAAGCTGCCACTGGCATCTCAGTTGGTGAGGCACCAAATTGGATGTTTCTCAGACTCACAGGAAGCTGCAGAAGTTTTCAGGAATCTCTGAGAGGCTCATGTCAGCTCTCCCAGTCAGTGGCAGTGAGATGAGGACTTCCCAGGAGCTCACTGAGAAGTCACAGTCAATGCACATCTGGTCTGCCCTCAGCCGGCTTTGAGGATAACGGTTTCTCTTCCTCTACCATCCTCCCAATTGTGTGCATATTCTCGTTGTCAAATTCTAACCTGAAACCAGGCAGGGAAAGGGATTCTTCATCTCAGCAAGACAGAGGAGCTTGTAAACGGATGGTGGCAGAGGTGATGTGACAAAAGCCAAACATACATACTCACCAATCATGTGATGTGATGGATCCTGGTGGCATGGTGCTTTGTGATTCATGGATGCAGGGGTCTGGGATTTGTCCAGCCTGCAACTTCCACATCGCCTCAGGCCTGCACATGTCCAGTGGTGGTTGGAAGCCTGAAGAAGGCACATTCACTTCCTAACTGCCTTGGACTCAAAGTGGAAAACATCACTTCCACTGAGAGAAACCAGTTGCCGGACCCACCCAGTTCCCTGAGGAGATGCCTCCCAGGGACTATTAGTATTTCAAATGAAGAAAGGAAGAAGAGAGATATGAATGAAAAGTTTTGTTAAATAATTTAACAAAAAAACAATTAAATTGACATTTACAGTGGGAAAAATGCTAAGTCTGGTATACAACATGAAATAACAGTTTGTCAACCCTAAATTATACTGTTGGCACCTTGGAAATTCTTATTTATTAAATGATGGTTTTCAATATCTTTAAAACATGCTAGCATTTTTCCTATGACACAAATACTGGTGCTAAAATCATCCCTAATTATATTGCATATAAGTGTTGAACTAATGTTTTCCCTGTTCTTTGCTGACACTCACACCCGTCCCTGTCCTAAAGGGAATAACCACCTTGCTGAGCACTTGCAGAAAATCAACCTTCACTAAAAATTGATGGAGGATCTAAAGTTTGCGGGTAAAATACATTTTTTTACACGAACGTAGCAATCACACATGGTATGCTTATTTGGAGTTTTCTGAATATCTGTATGTAATATGGTTTGGCTTCCCCGCCCAAATCTCATCTTGGCTTGTAGCTCCCATAATCCTCACATGGCATGGGAGGGACCCAGTAGGAGGTAATTGAATCATGGGGGCAGGTTTTTCGCCTGCTGTTCTCATGATAGTGAATAAGTCTCAGGAGAGCTGATGATTTTTTAAAGGACAGTTCCCTTGCACAGGATCTCTTGCCTGCTGCCATGTAAGATGTGCCTTTGCTCTTCCTTTGCCTTCTGCCATAATTGTGAGGCCTCCTCAACCACGTGGAATTGAGTCCTTTAAACCTTTTCTTCTTTATAAACGTATAAGTCTTGGATATGTCTTTATTAGCAGCCTGAGAACAGACCGATACAACCTCCTAAAACCTTATTTTAGTTAGAAAACATTCTTGTTTTGCACTTATTATTGCAGAAAAAAAATAGAGGTTACCCGAATATCCACTCTAAACTTTTAATAAGTGATGAGAAACTGAACAATATTTTTCTGTAACATCTTCTGCTAAGTTCAGTGTGAAAGGAGATTTTGAGAGAATTACTTAAACTAGTAACATATTATACTTTTTCTTCACCTACACAAGTCTCATTAAGCAGCCTCTGATTGAATGAGCTAAATGAATGACTGACTTATGTAATGTGTTTATTTCTCTGTCTCTATACCAAGCTCTCAAAATCAGATGTTTTTTATTGCTGGCCTAACAATATGTGCCACATTAACTTTTGTGAAGGAATAAAAGTGGAAATTATTGTCAAACATGCCTGATCACCCCTTTTCTTTTCTACTGAAATGCTAATATTTTGCTGTACAAAAATGATCTTACCTATGCATTCACAGTATGCCACATTATTTCCCTTCCTTTTTATGCTATTGAAATGCTAATGAAATTTACAACATTAATATATCCAATCACCCTATATCTAGTTTGCAATGTTATATACATTTTTCTCTGTAGAGAAACAAGAAGTTTCTGAGACAGATACACTGTTTCCCCAGAGGCATTACTGTTTAAAGGCACAGAAAGAGTTTTACTGTATGTCCCAAGGTCATCTGAGTTATTACTTAAATAGATGTCACTGTCAGTAGCTGCTTGAAATACAGCTTCTCCAGTGATTATCTTCAATTTGTTTAAAATCTGAGACCAATGAACAAAAACAATGCATAATGCTAAACAGTAATTATAGCTCTGACAAAGATATTTCACAGATCATATATTTCCAAGCAGCTTTCCTAAAATAAGCTTAGCACAGAGGCCTCACCTTATAGATGCATTATCTAAAAGTTTTAGGCAAAGTGGATTTAAATTTGAAGTCCCAAGATAAAAAACTCATTTCCACATAATCTCAAATTTAGAGTAGTAATATCATTTATATTTTTGCAAAGCACCTTTTCATATATGGGTTTCTGAAGCAGTTACTTGTAAAATAAAATTCACAACACTGAATGGAAATGTCATGCACAGAATTCATGAAGAGTCATCTCAGGGCCAATCATAGCTCTGAGCTTTTTGTGAATTGGGGAAGCAATAAATTTTGTTTTGTTTTTGTTTTGTTGTTTGTTTATTTTTTGCCATCTTGTGTATTTGTGAAGGAAACCGGAATGAAAGACAATAATAGAAATAAAGTAGACTTCTTCAAAAAAGGAATGTGTGTGTGTCTGAGTCTTGAGAGTAGGTCTATTCTGCGTTTCTCCAGGGTGGAGTAGAGTCTCCAGTGTATTTTCCATGGTAACCGAGAGACTCAGAAGCAGCTTCTCTGGGAATACTGTCACGTGTTTGGGGATCACAGCAGCTGGGTCACATTAGCTTTTACAGTATTATGGCAGTGCTACATTAGGCTATTAAACAAATACTGCATTTAAAAATCAGTGAGACACGTTAGTAAATAAAAAATATAATTGAGTGGGATCAATGTTATTATTTTAATCTGAAATCAATTTTTTTGCCACTGGCACATAAATTAATTTGTCATTAGGCCTCTCAATAGAAAAAGTAAAATTCCTGGGAAAATGCACAGCAATACTTAAGTCTTCATGTTAATAAAACACTAAATTGTAAAAAGTAAATTATATATTAAAGAAAATGTAAGTATGATTGAGAGGAGTATTATAATATTACTGCACCTAAGTAAGCACAAAAATTGAGATATGTCAGGCAAGGAATGTAACATACATCATTATATAATTATGTAAAATTATACAGAAAAAAATATTCTCTATTTTTCTAAATGAAAAGTGATGGCTTTATATTCCAAATTTTTGGCCTATATATATTTTACCTACATTTTATTATATGTAAAACATTAGTGAAAATTATGCTTTATTCTGTTATTATACTAACAAATGGTATGTCTGCTTTCTGTTTTTTGGGAGATTTTTATATTATAAAAATATAAAAGACATTTACAGAAAGATGCAAACAGGTATGCAGTTTAGATGTTAAGTACCCTATCAGAATCAATACCAATGCTATCTGCAGTCTATGTGAAATCACTATAAACTGAAACTGAAAAAAAATGATTTGCAAATGACTGAGCTATTGTTTAATATTTCCCTATGTGTATGTTTTATTTTTTAATGTAGTTTTGCCAGTTCCTCAATGTATTTATATAGAAACACTTTATTTTTTATGAATTAAATTAAATGTCAAACTCCTTCAGAACAGTATGTAGCATTAGTGCATTTCAGCACTAATCCTTATGGATTCTGGATACCATACCTTTGTTGGATGCATAGTTTGCAAATATTTGCTCCCATTTTGCAGGCTGTCTGTTTATTCTGTTGATAGTTTCTTTTGCTGAGCAGAAGTTCTTTAGTTTAATTAGCTCCCACTTATCAATTTTTGCTTTTGTTGCAATTGCTTTTGGATTCTTTGTCATAGCTTTTCAGGATGGATGTCCAGAATAGTACTTTCTATGCAGAAGGTTGAAACTGGACCCCTACCTTCCATCTTATACAAAAATCAACTAAGATGGATTAAAGATTTAAATACAGACTCTAAAACTCTAAAAACCTTATATTTTCATAATGTTCTTGATCACATAATGATTTTTCTTCTCAATCATATAATGATTTTTTAGGTCCTTGGCTCTAACATCAATGTATAGAACAACTATGGATGTGGTTCTTTGAACTAATTTCCATTTTCTTGTTTATTTGATGCATAACTTTTTCTCTTCTCATGTCACATTTTTAAAATTTGTTTATTTTGTGTCGAACATCCTGTATAAAAAAACTATAGGGAGTGCAGATCTTTTCAACAGAAAAGATTTCTAAGTAAGAACATCCAAGGGCCGATAAACTCAGTTCCACCAGAATATGAAGCTGAACTGAATTTTAGTAATATTTGCTTTTACTCTAATTTTTCCTGTTCCTCAGGAGTGACTTTTCAGGATTTTGATTTTGGGCTGGCGGGGTGGGTGTTAATCCATTTTCTTTGCTCTAAAATATGATATGAAATTCAGCTTTGCCTTCAATAATCACCAGTTTAACAGTTGGTCCCACACATTTTTTTTGTGATTTGCCAATAACACAGGGATAAGACCAAATGCATGATTAAGAAGTTTCCCCCATTTAACAAGCCCTCTCAGTGAGTACCATATAGTATAATCCATTTGACATTAACTGAGAACATAGTAAGAGCCAATGATTGAAGATTCCAACAGTTCAGATTTGGGTTAATAAATGAATTAGCTACAATTTTGGAAAACACAGTTTGAAGAGTGTAAAGAGTGCTGAGATTGGCAAGATATCTAAAATGTAGTTACTATTCAAAATTATCTTTTCAAAGTTTTATCTTGCATTATCACACCATAGCAGCAAAATAAATGTGTTTACTGGAACCACCATGTGATTAGATTGAAAAACAATTACAATGGTATCTATTGTTTTCTATTTGTTTTGCCCATCGGAAAGTATACTGGTATGTGTAATATGTTTTGTATTTTTAAACTTTTAGGTTCAGGGCACATGTGCAGGCATGCTATATAGGTAAATTCTGTGTCACAGGGGTTTGGTGTACCAATTATTTCATCACTCAGGTAATAAGCATCATACCTGACACTTAGTTTTTCCATCATCACCCTCCTCTCACCCTCCACCCTCAAGTAGGCCCTGGTGCCTGTTGATCCCTTCTTTGTGTCCATATGTATTCAATATTTGGCTCCCACTTACAAGTGAGAATGTGTAGTATTTGGTTTGCTGTTCCTGTGTTAGTTTGCTTAGGATAATGGTTTTCATCACTATAATCCAGCCTTGTGACAGAGCAAGACTCCGCCTCAATAATAAATTAAATAAATAATAAATAATTAATTAAATATCTTACTGCTCTTATGACAGAGCCAGCTTTTGTGTTCATATGTAGATATGTTCTTTCATAAAACTTCCTTAATTTTTTCTCCTTATTTCATTTTAATATGCATCTTTAAAAAATTTCCAGAGGACTTCAGCCAAGATGGCCAAATGGGAACAGCTCCAATCCCCAGTTCCCAGCAAGAGCAATCCAGAAGGCCACTGATCTTCACATTTCCAACTGAGGTACCAGGTTCATCTCACTGGGACTGGTTAGACAGTGGGAGTAGCCCAAGGAGAGCAAACCAAAGCAGGGTGGGTCGTTGCCCACCCAGGAGGTACAAGGGGCCGGAGAATTCCCTCTCCTAGACAAGAAAAGCCTTAACAGACTTTTCCAGACACTCTGGCACTCTGGCTCAGATACTGCCCTTTTCCCACTGTCTTCACAACCCACAGACCAGGAGATTGCCTCCGGTGACTACAACACCAGCGACACGGGTTTCCAGCACAAAACTGGGTGGCCGTGGTAGCTGCAGTAGTTTTTTTTTCCTTTTCGTACCCCAGTGGCACCTGAAATGCCAGTGAGGCAGACCCACTCATTCCTCTGATAAAAAGGGGGCTGGAGCCAAGGAGCCAAGTGATCTGGCTTGGTGGGTCCCACCACCACGAAAATCAGCAAGTTAAGATCTGCAGCCTTGAAATTCTCACACCCAGCACAGCAGTCCAAGCTCGACTGGGACTTTTAACCTCAGTGGCAGGAGGGGCATCCACCATTACTGAGACTGGGGTAGGCAATTCTAAACTGACATCTGTAAGCACAGTCCCTGGGGCATTTACACAGCAACCCAATGAGGCAGAAGCTCAACAAAGCCTTTACAGGTAGACTTTGACTACACTCTTTTCTTGCTGGGCAGTGCATCTCTGAAAAAAAGGCAGCAGTCTGTCAGGGACTTATAAATAAAGCCCCCACCTTCCTGGGACAGAGCACCTGGGAAAAGGGGCAGTGTGAGTCTGGCTTCAGCAGCGTTAAATGTCCCTGCCCAGCAGCTCTGAAGGGATGAATGGAGCCCACAGCACAGCACTAGAGCTGTGATAAGGGACAGACTGCTTCCTCAAGTGGCTCCCTGACCCCCGTTTATCCTGACTAATACACACCACATACAGGAGAGCTCTGGCTGACATCTGGCAGATACCTTTCTGGGACGAAGCTACCAGAGGAAGGAGCAGGCAGCAATCTTTGCTGTTCTGCAGCCTCTGCAAGTGATTCCCAGGCAAGCAGGGTGTGGAGTGGACCTCCAGCAGACCTGCAGCAGAGGGACATGACTATTAGAAGGAAAACTAAAAAAGAGAAAGAAATAGCTTCAACATCAACAGAAAGGATGTCCACTCAGAGACCTCATCCAAAAGTCTCCAACTTCAAAGACCAAAGGGAGATAAATCCACAAAGAAGGGAAGAAATCAGTGCAAAAAAGGCTGACATTGCCAAAACCAAAATTCTTCTCCACCTCCAAGGGATCATAATTCCTCACCAGCAAGGGAACAAAACTGGATGGAGAATTAGTTTGATGAATTGACAGAAGCAGGCTTCAGAAGGTGGGTAATAACAAACTTTTCACAGCTAAAGGAGCATGTTCTAACCCAGTGCCAAGAAACTAAGAACATTGAACAAAGGTTTGATGATATGCTAACTAGAATAAGCAGCGTAGAGAAGAAAAACACAGCACAAGAATTTGTGAAGCATACACAAGTTTCAATAGCTGAATCGATCAAGCGGAAGAAAGGATATCAGAGATTGAAGATCAACTCAATGAAATAAAGCAAGAAGGTAAGATTAGAGAAAAAACAGTGAAAAGAAATAACCAAAGCCTCCAAAAATATGGGATTATGTGAAAATAACAAATCTACATTTGATTGGTATACCTGAATGTGATGGGAAGAATGAAATCAAGGTAAAATACTGTTCAGGATCTCATCCAGGAGAACTTCCGCAACCTAGCAAGGCAGGTCAACATTCAAATCCAGGAAATACAGAGAATACCACAGAGAAATTCCTTAAAAAGAGGAACTGGAAGGCACATAATCGTCAGATTTACTGGGGTTGAAATGAAGGAAAAAATGCTAAGAGCAGCCAGAGAGAAAGATTGGGTTACCCACAAAGGGAAGTCCATCAGACTCACAGTGTATCTCTTGGCAGAAACCCTGCAAGCCAGGAGAGAGTGGGGGCCAATATTCAACATTCTTAAAGAAAGGAATTTTAAACTCAGAATTTCATAGTCAGCCAAACTAGACTTCATAAGTGAAGGAGAAATAAAATTCCTTACAGACAAGCAACTGCTGAGAGATTTCATCACCACCAAGCCTGCCTTACAAGAGCTCCCAAAGGAAGCACTAAACATGGAAAGGAAAACCAGTACCAGCCACTGCAAAATCATACCAAATGTTAAAGACCATCGATACTGTGAAGAAACTGCATCAATTAAGGGGTAAAACAACCAGCAAGCATCAAAATGGCAGGATTAAATTCACACATAACAATACTAACCTGAAATGTGAATGGGCTAAAAGCCCCAATTAAAAGACACAGACACAAATTGGATAAAAAGTCAAGACCCATGGGTGTGCTGTATTCAGGAGACCCATCTCACATGCAAACACAGGCTCAAAATAAAGGAATGGAGGAAGATTTACCAAGCAAATAGAAAGCAAAAAAAAAGCAGGGGCTGCAATCCTAGTCTCTGATAAAACAGACTTTAAACCAACAAAGATCAAAAAGGACAAAGAAGGTAATGGTAAAGGGTGCAATGGTACCCGTTTCATAATGGTAAAGGGAAAATGCAACAAGAAGAGCTAACTATCCTAAATATATATGCACCCAATACAGGAGCACCCAGATACATAAAGCAAGTTCTTAATGACCTACAAAGAGACTTAGACTCTCACACAATAATACTGGGAGACTTTAACACTCCACTGTCAATATTAGACAGATCAACAAGACAGAAAATAAACAAGGATATCCAGGACTTGAACTCAGATCTGGACCCAGTGGACCTAGTAGACATCTACAGAACTCTCCACTCCAAAATCACAGAATATACATTCTTCTTAGCATCACATCACACTTACTCTACAATTGACCACATAATTGGAAGTAAATCACTCCTCAGCAAATGGAAAAGAATGGAAATAATAACAAACAGTCTCTCAGACCACAGTGCGATCAAATTAGAACTCAGGATTAAGAAACTCACTCAAAACTGCACAACTACATGGAAATTGAACAACCTGCTCCTGAATGACTACTGGATAAATAATGAAATGAAGGAAGAAATAAAGATGTTATTTGAAACCAATGAGAATGAAGACACAACATACCAGAATCTCTGGGACACTTTTAAAGCAGTGTCTAGAGGAAAATTTATAGCACTGAATGCCCACATGAGAAGCAAGGAAAGATCTAAAATCAACACACTAACATCACAATTAAAAGAACTAGAGGAGCAAGATCAAACAAACTAAAAAGCTAGCAGAAGACAAGAAATAACTAAGATCAGAGCAGAACCAGAAGGAGATAGAGACACAAAAAAATCCTTCAAAAATCAATGAATCCAGGAGCCGGTTTTTTGAAAAGATCAATAAAATAGACCACTAGCCATACTAATAAAAAAGAATAGAAAGAAGAATAAACTAGGTGCAACAAAAAATGATAAAGGAGATATCACCACAGATTCCACAGAAATACAAACTACCATCAGAGATTACTACAAACACCTCTATGCATGTAAACCAGTAAATCAAGAAGAAATGGATAAAGTTTTGGACACCTACACCCTCCAAAGACTAAACCAGGAAGAAGTTAAATCCCTTAATAGACCAATAACAAGGATTGAAGTTGAGGAAGCAATTAATAGCCTACCAACCAAATAAAGTCCAGGACTAGTTGGGTTCACTGCTGAATTCTACCAGGGGTACAAAGAGGAGCTTGTACCATTCCTTCTGAAACTATTCCAAACAATACAAAAAGAGGGAATCCTCCCTAATTCATTTTATGAGACCAATATCATCCTAATACCAAAACCTAGCAGAGACACAACTAAAAAAGACAATTTCAGGCCAATATCCATGATGAACATAGATGCAAAAATCTTCAATAAAATACTGCAAACCAAATCCAACAACATATCAAAAAGCCATCACGATAAACTAGGTTTCCTCCCTGGGATGCAAGGCTGGTTCAACATATGCAAATCTGTAAGCGTAATCTATCACATAAGCAGAACCAAAGACAAAAACCACATGATTATGTCAATAGATACAGAGAAGGCCTTAGACAAAATTCAGCAGCCCTTTATGAGAAAAACTCTCAATAAAGTAGGTATCGATGGAATGTATCTCAAAATAATAAAAGCTATTTACAACAAACCCACAGCCAATATCATACTGAATGGACAAAAACAGGAAGTATTCCCTTTGAAAATGGGCGTAAGACAAGGATGCCCACTCTCACCACTTCTATTCAACATAGTATTGGAAGTTCTGGCCAGGGCAATTGGGAAAGAAAAAGAAATAAAGGGTATTCGATTAGGCAAAAAGGAAGTCAAATTGTTTCTATATGCTGATGACATGATTGCATATTTAACACACCCCATAGTCTCAGCCCAAATCTCCTTAAGCTAATAAGCAACTTCGGCAAAGTCTCAGATTACAAAATCAATATGCAAAAATTTCAAGCATTCCTATACACCAGTAACAGACAAACAGAGAGCCAAATCATGAGTGAACTCAAATTCACAATTGCTACAAAGGGAATAAAATACCTAGGAATACAACTAACAAGGGATGTGAAGGATTTCCTTAAGAAGAATTACAAATCTCTGCTCAAGGAAATAAGAGAGGGCACAACAGATGGAAAAACATTCCATACTCATGGTTAGGAAGAATGAATATCATGAAAATGACCATACTGGCCAAAGTAATTTATCAATTCAATGCCATCCCCATCAAGCTACCATTGACTTTCTTCACAGAATTGGAAAAAAAACCTTAAGCCTTATATGGAAGCAAAAGCGAGCCCGTATAGCCAAGACAATCCTAAGGAAAAAGGACAAAGCTGGAGGCATCACGCTATCTGACTTCAAACTATATTACAAAGCTACAGTAATCAAAACAGCATGGTACTGGCACAAAAACAGAGATATAGACCAATGGAATGGAACAGAGGCCTCAGAAGAAGTACCACACATCTGCAACCATCTGATCTTTGACAAACCTGACAAAAACAAGCAATGGGGAAAGGATTCCCTATTTAATAAACAGTGTTGGGAAAACTGGTGAGCCATAAGCAGAAAGCTAGACTGGATCCCTTCATTATACCTTATACAAAAATTAACTCCAAATGGATTAAAGATTTAAACATAAGACTTAACACCATAAAAACCCTAGAAGAAGACCTAGGCAATACCATTCAGGATATAGGTATGGTTAAAGACTTCGTGAGTAAAACACCAATAGCAATGGCAACAAAAGCCAACATAGACAAAAGGGATCTAATTAAACTTAAGAGCTTCTGCACAGCAAAAGAAACTATTATTAGAGTGAATCGATAACCAACAGAATGGGAAAAAATTTTTGCAATTTACCCATCTGACAAAGGGCTAATGAACAGAATCTATAAAGAACTTAAACAAATTTACTAGAAAAAAAAAACCCATCAAAAGGTGGGTGAAGGACATGAACAGACACTTCTCAAAAGAAGACATTTTTGCAGCCAATAAACACATGAAAGAAAGCTCATTATCGCTGGTCATTAGAGAAATGCAAATCAAAACCACATTGAGATACCACCTTATGCCAGTTAGAATGGCAATTATTAAATATCAGGAGACAACAGAAGCTGGAGAGGATGTGGAGAAATAGGAAGACTTTTACACTGTTGGTGGGAGTGTAAATTAGTTCAACCATTGTGGAAGACAGTGTGGTGATTCCTCAAAGATCTAGAAATAGAAACACCATTTGACCCAGCAATCCCATTACTGGGTATATACCCAAAGGATTATAAAACATTCAACTATAAAGACACATGCACACATATGTTTATTGTGGCACTGTTCACAATAGCAAAGACTTGGAACCAACCCAAATGCCCCTCAATGCCCATAATGTTAATTAGACTATATGTCTGGGTAGAAAATAAACATTCATAACATTATCATCTAACACAGTGAACAGTTGCAAAGGATTATTAATACCAAAGTCTTTTTCGTGTACATTTCTCATGAAGTAACATTTTAATTTACTATTAATAATGTGTTGGACTTCCGTGAAAAGATATAGTTTCTCAATATAATGTAGGGTAACTAACTGCCAAATGGACTATACTCTATAAATTCAGAGGAAAGGTGATTTTTAGGAATACTTATTCAAGGTTTTCTTGTCATGATGTTTTATCTTCAGCAAGGTAATATTTTAGTTTGATGACTTCAGTGACTTACGGCCACATTATGCCAGTGATTTACAAAGTCCTATTTGATTAGCTTCCAATTTTCCCTCCCTTTTTTTTTCAAATTGAAAAATATCTTTAGTCTATCTCAGTCATAATCATATTTTATAAGAATTTATGTATGTAGTGTTCTGACCTTTCTCTATCAGTCTGCACTTTCTTTCAGCTCCCAGTAACAAAAACCTGACTTCAGAGGTTTATCCTTCTTAAGGATTCATTCTCTTCCTTAAAGGAGGTATGAGAGTTGGCTGTCCAGGTTCCTATAGCAATTCCACAAAATGGAAAAGATTCAGATGCACTTCTGTTTTCTATCTATGCTACCACCTTTAGCATCAAGCTTCCAACCATACACAGAATGGCAGGTAGGATTGCAGCACTCAGCCCATCCCATTAACATTTCTAGCAGAAGGAGCCCTACCGATAGTACCTTTCTTCATGTGGATCAAAGAAAATGAGATAAAGACACTTTTCTAAGTGAAAATTAAAACAATGTTAAAAAAAAAAAAAACAGGTTTTATTCACTAAAGTTCTTAAAAGATTAACTCAATTAAATATATGTTTAGAGAATGTTAAGGTCCCTGAAAGATCATTTTATTATAGGCAGAGATTTGTTGCAGACCTGGGTTTGGAAACCTGGTCACCAGACCTACTGGTCATACAAATTGTGGCTTAACAAATCACTTCTTTGTTTTAACATTTTTTTAGGAACCTTAGACCTCACATATCAGGGTCGCCAAAAAATGGTAATGAGTTAAGGATGGTATACAGTATCAATGCGTTTCTCTTGCACACCCTTTTGTTAGCAGTCTATGGATCTATTGATCATCCAGCAATGTAAAGTACATTATCAGTGATTTACAATATATTTGTACCATTAATAATTTAACACAACAACCTTAGCAAACAGATTTATTTCCAAAGTTGCATATCTATTCATAAGATTTATTAAAATACCCATACCTATTTTTATGCACAATATAAAGTTTATAGTGATTGGACTATTAAATAGTTATAAATTGTCAACAACTCATAGAACTTAATTTTCTTTAATAGCTGATGATTTCCCAATAAATGGCTTATGATGCACTTCATCATCTTAATGAAATGTGAAGCTCTTTAAAATGGATGTGCTTGCAGAGGAGGTAATAATGCACTTCCTAACAACATTGTAGATTACTCGTTATTTGCTAGCATGCTTTTCCCCACATGATTCTGCCATAAATACATTATTAGTGCATTAAATCTGCCATTAAAATAAAGCAAGGAAAACACTCAAAATAGTACAACTTAAGTTATTCATCCCATGCAAATATTTTGTGTCAAAGGGAAAAGTTAAATTAACATTTGGAAACTGATGAAACTGACATTCACCATGGTTTTTCATTGTTTTATCCTAAAAATACCACAAAATTAATTGCTTTATTCTAAAAATACCATGACAATAAGTCTGCTTCTTGTTTACTTGTAATTCTGTGTTCCCTGAAGATTTTGTGATACCTATGGTTCCCTGCAGTCATCTGATATCCACAGACCTTCTCAATATTTTCTTCAAAAATTTTTACATACTGCATATGATTGCATGTGCTATACTTTTATATCACTGACAGTGCAGCAGATTTTTTTACACTAGCACCACCACAATCACATGAGTAAATGTGTTGCATTATAACATTCTGTCATGACAGCTATGACATCATCAGGCAACAGAAATTTTTTAACTTCATTATAAGCTTATAGAACCACCGTGATATATGGGGTCCATCATTGACCAAAACATTGTTGCAGTGTTTGACTATACTTCTAAAGTCATCCATCTATAATACATGAGTTTTCTATACGTATTATGTTTTCTATTGCCAGGAAATAGATTCACACATATGTAGAGTTTGAACCAACTGCATATGTATGAATCATCTGTACATGTAAGGAACAGGTTTTTATTGTAGAATTTAGAATTTGGACCCTATTGAATTTTTGAAAATTATTACAATAGTAATCAAATAAATTATACTGCTTAATTCCTAGTGTTGTCAGAGTCTTCATGTAACATAGCATAACATGAAAACCAGTATTTGTCTTGCTTTTGCTTTATATATGCTTCTACTTATTAAACACCAAAAAATTTTAGACAAAAGTTATATATACACTTGTGATAAACAAGAACAGATTTCAAGTGCTATACAGTAACTTGTTATTTTTCCTGACTTCTTATTCAACTTCATCTTGGACACTCAAACTGAAGGATGATATTTGACATGAATTAGACTTTTGTGACATTGACTACTCTAGCTGGAAAAGCCAAACACTTTGGAGAATAAAATTATACTGATAAAATCTATGAGATCAACTTATCTCTCTATTGATGTTAATTCAAGCTCTAATTCCTTAGGGAAAACATCTGTTAAAAGAGGCCCTCATTATTATTTTAGTACAAGGATGCTAAAAGACCTTATTTCAGACAGTGGTAATCCAAGAAATGAGATAGTAGGTTTTGTTCAAACTACGTTTGTTTTCGTTTTTTGTTCGTTTGTTTTTTAGATGGAGTCTCGCTCTATCACCCAGGCTGGGGTATAGTGGTGTGATCGAAGTCAAGCAATTCTCCTGCCTCAGCCTCCTGAGTAGCTGGGATTATAGGCACCCACCATCACACCCGACTAATTTTTGTATTTTCAGTAGAGATGGGGTTTAACCATGTTAGCCAGGTTGATCTCGAACTCCTGACCTCAAATGAAATGCCCACCTTGGCCTCTCAAAGTGCTGGGCTTACAGGCACAAGCCACTGTGCCCAACCAGGTATAAAGTTCTAAGAAATGCTTTTTTCACATAAACTATAAAATATTGCCTCACATTAGCAAAGTTATTGTTATTGAATTATTGTGCTTATGAAATGAACACTACTTAGTCTTTATGTAGTATCTTTTTTAAGAACCTGCTAGATTCAATTTTAGAGATGTTTCAGACACTAGTATTAATATTCATAAATTGCTCAATCACTTTCCTTCCCATGATGCAAATCCAGATACAAAAACTAGCTTACCTTAGTCAGGATAAACTAGATTGCGCTGAAGTAATGAATAAACACCTAACTCTCAGTTTTTAACCAAAGGTCTATTTTTGGGCGATGGCATAGATACAAAGCTGGTAGACTGGGGGCTCTCTTCCACAAAATCGTGCAAGGACTTTAGTGCAAAGAATCACCATTTCTGGCCGCAATGTTGGAACATGGGAACTTCACAGTCACTTGGGCAGAAGAGACTGCATGAACATCTCACACTGACAGAGGCCATGCCAACCAAATGTCACATCTTACAGCCCGCTAGTTGCAACTAGTCTTGTGACTTGTCAAATGTCTAGGTTGTGTAGTCTTCCTTGTGCCTGAATGGAGAATTACATTTTAGTAACCCATAGCAGCCGTTAACAGAGTTCTATGTTTGTTATGCTCTAAAAGAATTGCAATGACTTATAGTGTCTACTTCCTAGAATTTCTGTAGGATTAAATTGGTTAATATGCGTAAAGCAAATTGGCTCTTGCACATAGTATGCACTACAACCTGTCTGCTTTTATAATTATTATACTAATTAGGAATACAGTTGTCCTACTTATCCATGGAGGATACATTTCAGACCTCAGAGCATGCCTAAAAATCATGGATCATAGTACTAAACTGTCTATACATTACAGACGGCTTTGTTTCCCATGTATACAAAACTTTGATAAAGTTTAATCTATGAATTAGGTACAATAAAAGATGAAAAATAACTAATAATAAAACAGAAGAATTATACCAATATACGGTTCACAATTTCACAGATAGAAGATTCATTCTTACCATGGATCTTTGAATCACAGCATGTAAGTTTTTTCTTTCCTTACTAAGTTGAGAACATTCCCCTTTTCACTTAAAGCACTTTAGGGCTTCTCTATAATATATCCCATGTTGTCACCATATCACTATAATTGTGCTTTGGGGCCATTATTACATAAAATAAGGGTTGCTTGAAGCCCTGAGATTCTGCCACAGTCGATTTGATAACACAGAGCGCTACTAAGTGACTAACAGGCAGGCAGGGTAGACAGTTGGGATTTGCTGTTCAGGTCCCTGAGGGGTTGGATAGTGCAAGATTTCAAAATGCAATTTAATACTTAGAAATTGTTTATTTCTGGACTTTCCGTTGGGCCATTGTTGGCTGCTGGTAACTGGAACCAAGGGAAGCAAAACTGCAGATAAGAAGGACTCCTGTAACAATGGTGGTGGTGGTGGTAGGGACAGTAGTAACAGTTACATTTGCAGTAGTCGCAGTAGTAATGATACTGGCAATAACAACAGCAGCAGGAGTAATGGGGTAGTCATTATAATGAGGACAGTAGTGCCAGCAGGAGCAGTAGTAGCAGTAATAGCGGGGATAGCAGTAGCAGGTGTAGCAGTAGCAGTAATAAGAGTAGTAATAGCAGTAGTAGTAATAGAAACAGTGGTAAGGATAGTGGTAATAGTAATAATAGTAATCGCAGCAGCAGTAGCAACAGTAGTAACATTAGTAACAAGAGTGGTACCAGTCGCCTCATTGCTTAGCTGAATTCACAAAAATGGGCATATACATCAAACTAAATGTTGATCATGTGAATTTCATGTTACATTTTTAATTGTATCCCATTGATTGTATTATAAATAATTCTCTTAGAAATTTAGTAGAGATATAGCTATTTTAACCTTTATTTAAAAAAAAAAGTGTTGAAATGGTTCCTTCTACTATAATAGCACTTTATATGCTCACATGAATGTTTTCGTCTCCTCTGGGGTAGCTACAATCTTAGGCACTGGAACCAGAGGCTTTGCTTCAACCTCCACCATTTCTGAATTTTCTCTTTTTTTTTAGTTTTTATACATAACTCATAACGGTATGCCTTGTAGGATTTTTCAAGGATTCAATGAGTTCATATGCATCAAGATGACAGAAGAGTGTCCATCCTGGACTAACTGTTCACTTAGAGCTGTTAGGGTCCCTTCATGGCGCTTCTGTCCCATGCTTTCGATTTCCACTAGCCTCTTTTTCTCTTAATCAGACATCAAACATTTCTCTATCTTTGACCTGATAGATTGATTGCTTTTAGGTTCAAGCTGTCATATTTCATAATCCATTTCTCACGCATTTTGAGGCAATTTTTATTGTTTATGCTGAAGTCCTTCAGTCTTGTAAATAATGAATATATTTTCAGTGTTTCTTTGCTCAATACATGCATTTAGTGCTATTTTTTCCTAATTGATTTGTATTTTCTTAATAGCTAATAAGGTACAGTATCTTTTTGTGTCCCTGTTGACCATTCATATATCTCTCCTCTAATGTGTCTTTTCTATTATTATTATACTTTAAGTTCTGGGGTACGTGTACAGGTTTGTTACGTAGGTATACACATGCCATGGTGGTTCGCTGGATCCATCCCCCCGTCATCTATATTAGGTATTTCTCCTAATGCTATGCCTCCCCTATCCCCCCAATCCCTGCTATCCACCCCCTAGCCCCTTCCCCACAACAGGCCCTGGTGTGTGGTATTCCCTTCCCTGTGTCCATCTGTTCTCATTGTTCAACACTCACCTATGACTGAGAGCATGTGGTGTTTGGTTTTCACTTCTCATGTCAGTTTGCTAAGAATGTGTTTCCAGTTTCATCCATGTTCCCACAATGGACATGAACTCATCCCTTTTTATGGCTGCATAATATTCCATGGTATATATGTGCCACATTTTCTTTTCCAGTCTATCATTGATGGTCATTTGGGTTGGTTCCAAGTCTTTGCTATTGCAAACAGTGATGCAATAAACATACGTGTGCATGTGTCTTTATAATAGAATGATTTATAATCCTTTAGATATATACTCAGTAATGGGATTGCTGGGTCAAATGGTATTTCTATTTCCAGATTCTTGAGGAATCGCCACACTGTCTTCCACAATGATTGAACTAATTTACACTCCCACCAACAGTGTAAAAGCATTCCTGTTTCTCCACATCCTCTCCAGCATCTGTTGTCTCCTGTTTTTTTAATAATTGCCATTATAAATTGGCATCAGTTTTTCTCATTTTAATTTTTTTCTTCTCATTATCGAATAGTAAAAGTTTTCTATATATTCTTGATACTACATATATTCTGAATACTATATATTCTGGATATTTTAGCTGGTGGTATGTCCTCTCTTTTTACTTTTGTTATCTTTAAAAGTGCACACATTTTTATGCATTTCTTTTAATGTCTATAATTTATGCATTCTAAGAAAGTCTGTGTACCTCGAGGTCACAGTTTGTCTTACGGAAGTCTTGTAATTTAAGGTTTTACATTTACATTTAGGTTCTTGATCCACTTAAAGTAAATGAATGTTGTGGGACTGGTTGCTCATCCCCCTGTTACCACACGTAAGCATAGCCTATTGTTCCAACCCAGTTTTTTGAAAAAAAATCTGTATCTATCATTTTGCTATGTTGTTTATTTTTATGTAACATTTGATGGAGTTTTTCTGACTGTTTCCTCTTTTGATTCATTTTGTCTTAGTTCATTTATTATCATTATATGGCTTGTGGTTGTATGCTCTTTTACCACATGTTCAGGAATTACATTAGAGATTTCAACATAACTCTGCATAGACGGGCACACAGCAAAGCACAAGCTTGCCCTGCTCAGCATTGCTCTGCTCTGGAGGAGTTTGGCCTCTCAAGCATGAATTGCCTACTGTTTTGGTTCCAACTATACCTTTGGCATAAAATCCTAGAACAGCAGTCTTTGAGTAGATCTCTTCACATTAATAAAACTTTTGACACCTGTTCTAAATTTTCTTTTACAAAGACTGAATCCATTACTCTATCACTGAGGTATACAGCAGAAAGTATATTTACTTATAAAGTGATTAGCTTCTTTTATTTTTCTTGTAGCAATATAGGTCAGAAATGTATATGCACAAAATTGAAGGAGTGATTCTGTCTACAAGAAAATAATTCTGTTTATTAGGGAGAAAATGTAGTGGCCAAGAATTCTTTTTAGATTAATAAAAAAAGATAAACTAATGGCTTTTCCTTGATGAACTCCTAGCATCATATCAAGATCACTATAAATTTAACACAGATAGTATATTAAACAATAATACTACAGATAATTTATGGTTTCACTTATATCACTTGGCTGTGAGAAGAAGTAAACCTTTGTTTTGTGCCTTTCACTGTTTTGTGTAGATTTTCACATCAAGGCATGAATGATATTTCATGTGTTTTAATAGACTGTGCATGATTTGTGGTGTGAAACTACTTATTCCCATTTACATGTAACAGCCCCTAGTGTGCTGTTAGTACTTAATAAAAAGTGTGTTGAATTAATGTTTTGTAAAGAATCTAAACTTTGCAACATCAGCAAAATCTTTGATCTAAATTATGTCATCATCAAAATTGCCTTTTCTGGAAATTTTCTGATGAGTGACAAAGACAATCCTCTTCTGTTGATCAAATCTTTATTGGTGCATTTAACATATGGAGAGACCCGGACTTAGCTGCACATGTCAGTACTGAATAAAAATAATTGAAAATAATCATATAATTTGTATTCTCAATTATTGTTTAAATATACATTTTCATATATTTTCTAATCTCAGAGCCTTTTGTTGCTAGTACAGCTAGTATACAAATAAGGATAAATTATTATTTTTATAATATCAAATCTGAGACATACTTAAAGAATTTTGGCAATCTGCCATGATCCCTGCCTTATGCTCCAAGGGTCTATGAAGCATGGGTATGTGTGATTCTGAGAACAAACTGTGGCTCCTGCAAACGTGGCGAGAGGACTCAGTTTGCACACACTCTACAATGTAGTAGAGAAGCCTGAAGAAGTGTTTACCTACTTCCCTCATATGTCTTAGTCAAGATTCTCCTTGCACCGTAATAAAAGCCTTTTGGCCCAGTTGGCCTTGGGGTATTAAATACATCTGCAGAGTTTCAGGCACAACCTCACAAAGGTTCTCTCTAAGTACTGGTTTTTTTTACAGAGCAATGGAGCCCAAAGTATTGATAAAACTATTAATCAAAATGTCATTCCTTCACATTTTAAATTATGGTATTCAATATTCTTGTGACAGTTACGATTTTTAAAGACCTAAACTTCATTTTTTTAGATGGAAAAGTCTCAAGAATTCTCAACAACTAAATGTCTTAAGGGATAAAAATTTTCCAAGCTGCAGGCATTCTATTGAATTAATATAAAACTATGGTAGGCTTTCAGGGAAAATCTCTTACAAACAACTATCCCAGCAATGTTGGGGATGATTGTTTCTGCCTCAACAACTTGGTCACCATTTACTCTTTTGCTTATCCAGGTAACAGTATAGTTATATATATGGCAAGTTAAGAAATGACACAGCACACATTTAGCAAAAATATTATTTGAACCTGTAAAATGCAAAGCTATAAGCCATGGAATATATGAAGTAGAGGGAAACAAAAGCAATATTACCAAATATATTATCTAATGCCTTTCCTGAGAAACTGAGGGTACTTGTCCATATGTCTGAAATTTGTTAATTTTGTGTGAGTTAATACACTTTTTAAATTAATTTCGGTTATGTACAATGCATACAGTTTAGTGTATAAAGTTTATTCATTTAATTTTTGGTATGAACAGTCTTAGTGCATCAATACCAATAAATAATTTGAACAGATATGGAAAGAGTATTTCATTCATTTTATTCATTGGCTTCATCTTTCATTCATTCACCCATTCATTCATTTATATTACTTCTGTATATTTTATTTCTGTTCTGAATCACTTTAGAACATTCTTTTGATATATCATGTTCTTCCCCCTTCCTCCTTAAATGTGTATTTCCTAAGAACAAAATGTTTCGATACCTAGCCATAGTATAGTTGTTAACTTCAAAAAATGTAATAGTGGCATGATAGTCTCATCTGACATTCCATAACCCAATTTGTATATTTGCCACAATAGAGTCATTTTTACTATTTTATTTTTCTCTGGTACTGGTCTAGTCCGGGATTATATATTGCTTTGTCATTCCTCCTTAGTCTTCTTTAGTCCTTCAGACTGCCATTATCTCTTGACTGATATTTTAAATACAGGTCAGATTTTTATCATATTTGCCTCAATATTAATGTGTGTGATCTACCATCATGACTCAAGCTATGCATGACCAGCTGAATTAGACATGATGATATCCACTGCTCTCACTGGAGATGCAAATTTCGACAATCTGGTTGAGCATTTCCCTTGCAACTTTTGCAGTGAGAATCCTAGCTTTTTATATCATTGTTACATTTACTAATCTGCTCAACTGCAATATGCACAAAATAATTTCAATGTCACTGAACTTATGTAAGTACAAAAAAGAAACCTAGCAATAAGAGGGGAAGAGGCAAGATTTATTTGTGATCCAGACAATGAGAAATCTTGGCTTCTGTATGTTGGGTCACATTTGTAAGTAAGTCTAATAATCTCCCTTAATTAAAAACTACTAATACAAGCTTTTATGATGTAGAGTCTATACACTAATTTTCTTTGCCCCTCACTTTTATTATTTATTTTAGAATATGTCATCTCATTGCACTACATTTATCTATATAGATGAATATGTTGGCTAACTCTATAACAAACCATTTAAAACAAGAATCATTGATTTAGCTCATGATTCTGCGGGTGGGAAACTCAGTCTGGGCTCCATCTGGTAGTTCTGCTGATCTTCGTTACTCTGGCTCACATCCTGTGGTCAGCCGGAGAGATGGCAGTATTGACTGGTCCAGATGATCTCATGCTTAACAGTTATATGGTGTTAGTTGGGGCAATAAGGGGTGATTGGATAATGTGTTCTTGTCATCAACCAGTATGCACAGAGGTTCATTGCACTGAACTAACAGTTTAAATTATTAAACTGCCTATTATTATTTAAAACAAGAATCATAGACAACTAGCAAAGTGTACAAGACCACTTAAGGCCAGGATTTGGGATTGACTCACCTCCATCCTCCCATATTTCATTAGCCAAAGCTTGTCAAAGGACTGGAGAAGGCAAGAGGTAGAAAACATACTCTACCCCTTGAAAAAGGACATGGAAAGTTATGTTACAAAGCACAAAAATCAGGGAAAAGTGGAGAATTGTGGCTGACTTCTCCATCTATCAGAAGACTTAAGTCTTTTTGAGAAAGGTTGTGACAAAATAAAATCAAACAATAAAAACCAAAAGGGACATTTTGTATATTATGCAAATCCATTGGTTTTTATGAAAATGATATGAAAAATCACATTTAGCTTTTTTTGTATTTTTTTATTATACTTGAAGAACTGGGGCACATGTGCAGATCTTGCAGGATTCTTACATAGGTATACATGTGCCATGGTGGTTTGCTGCCTCCATCCCCCTGTCGCCTACATTAGATGTTTCTTGAAATGTTATCCCTCCCCAATCTCCCCACCCCCTGCTATCCCTCCCCTAGCCCCCTACCCACCAACAGACCCCAGTGTGTGATGTGTCCCTCCCCGTGTCCATGTGTTCTCCTTGTTCAACACCCACCTATGAGTGAGAACATGTGGTGTTTGGTTTTCTGTTCTTGTGTCAGTTTGCTGAGAATGATGGTTTCCAGCTTCATCCCTGTCCCTGCAAAGGACATGAACTCATTCTTTTTTATGGCTGCATAGTAGTCCATGGTGTATATGTGCCATATTTTCTTTATCCAGTCTATCATTGATGGGCATTTGGGTTGGTTCCAGGTCTCTGCTATTGTAAACAGTGCCACAATGAACATACATGTGCATGTGTCTTTACAATAGAATGATTTATAATTCTTTGGGTAATGGGATTGCTGGATCAAATGGCATTTCTATTTCTAGGTCCTTGAGGAATCACTACACTATCTACCACAGTGGTTGAACTAATTTACATTCCCACCAACAATGTAAAAGCATTCCTATTTCTCCACATCCTCTCTAGCATCTGTTGTCTCCAGATTTTTTAATGATCGCCACTCTAACTGGTGTAAGATGGTATCTAAATGTGGTTTTGATTTGCATTTCTCTAATGACCATTTTGAAGTGGCTGGTATTGCTTGTTCCTTTCCGTGTTTAGTGCTGCCTTCAGAAGCTCTTATAAGGCAGGCCTGGTGGTGATGAAGTCTCTCAGCAATTGCTTGTCTGTAAAGGATTTTATTTCTCCTTCTTTTATGAAGCTTATTTTGGCTGGATATAAAACTCTAGATTGAAAGTTCTTTTCTTAAGGATATTGAATATTGGCCCCCACTCTCTTCTGGCATGTAGGTTTTCTGCTGAGAGATCTGCTGTGAGTCTGATGGCCTTCCCTGTGTAAGTAACCCAATCTTTCTCTCTGGCTGCCCTTAGCATTTTTTCCTTCATTTCAACCCTGGTGAATCTGAGGATTATGTGCCTTGGGGTTGCTCTTCTTGAGGAATATCTTTGTGGTGTTCTCTGTATTTCCTGGACTTGAATGTTGGCCTGCCTTAATAGGTTGGGGAAGTTCTCCTGGATAACATCCTGAAGAGTGTTTTCCAGCTTGGATTCATTCTCCCCATCACATTCAGGTATACCTACAAACGTAGATTATGTCTATTTCACATAATCCCATACTTCTTGGAGGCTTTGTTCATTTCTTTTCACTCTTTTTTCTCTAATCTTGCCTTCTCATTTTATTTCATTGAATTGATCTTCAATCTCTGATATCCTTTCTTCTGCTTGATCGATTCAGCTATTGAAACTTGTGTATGCTTCACGAAGTTCTTGTGCTCTGTTTTTAAGCTCCATCAAGTCGTTTATATTCTTCTCTAAGTTAGTTATTCAAGTTAGAATTTCATCTAACCTTTTTTCAAGGTTCTTAGTTTCTTTGCATTGTGCTAGAGCATGTTCTTTTAGCTCAGATAAGTTTGTTATTACCCACCTTCTGAAGCCTGCTTCTGTCAATTCAGCAAACTCATTCTCCATCCAGTTGTGTTCCCTTGCTGGTGAGGAGTGGTGATCCCTTGGAGGAGGAGAGGGATTCTGGTTTTTGGTGGTTTCATCCTTTTTGCACTGATTTCTTCCCATCTTCATGGATTTTTCTACCTTTGGTCTTTGAAGTTGGTGACTTTCAGATGGGGTTTCTGAGTGGATGTCCTGTGTGTGGATTTTGAAGCTATTTCTTTCTTTTTTTTTTTAGTTTTCCTTCTAACAGTCAGACTCTTCTGCTGCAGGTCTGCTGGAGGTCCACTCCAGATCCTGCTTGCCTGGGAATCACCCTTGGGGGCTGCAGAACAGCAAGGATTGCTGCCTGTTCTTTTCTCTGGTAACTTCATTCCAGGAGGGTAACTGCCAGATGTCAGCCAGAGCTCTCCTGTATGAGTTGTCTTTTGGATATATGGGGTCAGGGAGCCACTTGAGGAGGCAGTCTGTCCTTTATCAAAGCTCAAGTGCTGTGCTGGGAGCTCTGTTGCTCCCTTTAGAGCTGCTGGGCAGGGACATTTAAGTCTGCTACAGTGGAACTCACAATCACCCCTTTTCCCAGGGGCTCTGTCCCAAGAAGGTGGGTTTTATTTATAAGTCCCTGACATGCTGCTGCCTTTTTTTCAGGGATGTCCTGTCCAGCAAGGAGAGAGTCTAGTCACAGTGTGCCTGCAGAGGTGCTGCTGAGCTGCCGCGAACTCAATCCAGCTGCTGTGTATAAACTTCCTCACAATTTTGTTTACACAAGTACTGTTAGAACTGCCTCCGCAGTGGTGGACAACCTTCCCCCAACTGAGCTCAATCATCCCGGGTGGAGCTCAAACTGCTGTGCTGGCTGTGAAACTCTCAAGCTAGAGGCTTTCAGTTTGCTTGTCTTTATGGGGGTGGGTCCTGCCAAGCCAGATCACTTGGCTCCCTGCCTTCAGCTCCCCTTTTTTTCTGGGGAGTGGGAGCCTCTGTCTTGCAGACGTTCCTGGCACCAGCCAAAACCCATGGTGCGGGCTGAAACATATTCTCAGATTTGTGCTGGTAACTCGCAGCGCTTGCTGGCCTGGCAAAAATCTCCTGGTCTGAGGGCTGTAAAGACCATTGGAGAAGTGCAGTATCTGAACCAGAGTGCTCAGATAAGTCCCCGATGGCCTCTGTTGGGCAGGAGGGAGGTCCTCTGGCCAGTCACACTTCCCAGGTGACGCAGAGCCCCACCCTGCCTCAGTTTGCCCTCCTTGGGCTACACCCACTGTCCAACCAGTCACATTGAGATGAACATGGTACCTTACTTGGAAATGCGGAGATCACTTTCCTTCTGTGTCGCTCTCGCTGGGAACTGCGCTCTGGAGCTGTTCCTGTTCAGCCACCTTGGCGGAAGTCCCCTACGTTTAGCTTTACAAGATCTTTAGCTTTACAATATCTTTCTTTGTTACTATCTTGTGTTCATCATGTAGCAAAAGTAACATAGTTCACACCTCCTAGTAGGGTACATTAGAATGAGAATGGTAAGGACCTTGCAAAAGACAAAGGTTCAAATTTGAGATCCACATGTAACTGATCACAATTGTCATTATTTTATTTGTGCAAGCATCTAAAACACCTTTTAGTGATGATTGCATGAGATATTGCAAGAGTCAAAAAATCTCTAATATTAAAAAATAAACATTAGCCTCATTAATTCCTTCTCATTGTCTGACCTATGGTTTGACATTGATGTAGGTTGCTTTTAGTAATAAGTTTGACTTTTACTTTGTAGGAATATTTTCATATCACCAACATATTCAAAGGTTGGTAAAATAATGAAATGTCTTTAATATTTGAGAGAAATCTATTTTAACCAACTAAAATTAGTTAATAGCTTTTGCCATCTTTTACTGTGCTTCTGGTGTTAAAAGCAAGCCAGACAACACCAGCTGAAGTCCAAACTAAAAGAGCTTTGTAAGCATTGTTCTTTTTCTCCAAATTAACTCCATTTGAAATATTTCAAATCCAAATTTACCAAAGAAAGGTTAGCACATAATAACATAGGTGTCATATGTCACCTTCATATCCTCTGCTGGGACCCAGTCATGAGAGCATTCCCACTTGTGTTAACCCACAATCTCCCACAGCTAAGCAGTCCTCACACCATGCCTGCTCTAGAGATCAGTGCTTTCCGTATCTGGTCCTGACCATCCACTCTTGCAGCCTCCCCAACCCACCACCAATTTCAGTTTGCAAATATCCTCACTCTTCATACCCATGAAACCCTTTCACACCACCTGTGGCATGCCATCATGGTTTTCTGTTTTGTTTTATTCCATTTGCTTTGTTCTTTGCCGATGAGTGCTGTATCCATAAGGACTCTAGCAGGAATGACTGGATCTTCTCAAATATCTCACCTAAGGTGTGTTTAATAAAAGGATTTGGACTCTTGGCAGAGGTGTGAGTATAGGTTATGAGAACCCACAGAGAATGAGAAAAAGCACAGAAAGTAGAAACTGAGAGAAGACATTAACATTCTTGTGCTTTAAAGGAGAAAGGAGAGTGAGTATCGCCAGAAGAGAAGGGGACTGTGGCAATGGGGAAAAGACATCCAAGGTAGAGCTGTGGTTGCAGGTGGAGGAATGCAGCCTTGCCTCAAGAGTGGCATGGATGGAAAGGAAAAGTTGGAGTATGGAGGAAATATCCAGAGATCACTTTCTCTTTCTGCTTTCAAATTTTCAAGCTCAAATATAAACTAAGGGTAAAGAGTTGTGGGTAATGCAATCCACAGAGATAAGTCTTCTGGGACACAGACATAATCAGCAGAGCCACATGAATAAATGCCCCTCAACCTGAACATAGTAAAATAAAACATGAAAAGCTTTGATACCTACCAGATTCAAAGGAAAATCTGGGAATAAGAATTGACCAGCATTGGGAGTGACTTTGTATTTGTAAATTGTTGGAGCTGGTGTAACTTACTTGAAGAATGTTTGAGAAAAATAGAGCTTGTGTTCTAAGTGAATGTTATGGTTTGGCTGTGCCCCCACCCAAATCTCATCAACAATTGTAATCCAAATTGTAAACCCCAAGTTTCCAGTGAGGAACCTGGTGGGAGGTGATTAGATCATGGAGGCAGTTTCCCCGATGTTGTTTTCGTGACAGTGACTGAGTTCTCAGGAAAACTGATGGTTTTATAAGTGCTTGGCAGTTCCTCTTTTGTGCTTCACTCTGACTCCTGTTGCCTTGTGAAGGTGTCTGCCTCCCCTTCTGCCATTATTGTAAATTTCCTGAGGCCTCCCAAGCCATGCAGAACTTGAGTCAATTAAACCTGCTTTGTTTATCAATTACCCAGTCTCAGGTAGTACCTTTATAGCAGTGTAACAATGGACTAATAGAACAGTGGATGTGGTCAGTCAAGTAAGAAGGAGAAAGTTCATAAAGAAATGTAATTCTAATTTCTGCTAAGTGACAACATTAAAATACTTTGACTCTCATTGCTCTAGCACTCTCCTCCTTCCTGAATTTATTTTAGAAAAATGAAGTTTAGAATTCTTTTTGAAGAAAATACTAGGCCAGAAATAAAGACATTAGAAGACATCTCTTACATTTTTAGAAAATTGTTATATAAAAGAAAGCTGTGAGATGGCCTGTGTGTCTTTGCAGAAGACAATATTATAAAATATTCAAACAGCTTAAGGGATGTCTTCATCTCCTTGGGTTTCCGCAGAATAATATCACAGACTGGGTGGTTTAAGTAACAGAAGTTTATTTTCTTACAGTTCTGGAGGCTGGAAAGTCCAAGATCAGGGTTCCAGCAGGATTCAGTTTCTGGTGAGGACTCTTCCTGGCTTGTAGACTGCTACCTGCTTGCTGTGTTCTGATATGGCAGAACACTCTGGTATCTTTTTCTCTTCTTATAGAGACATCAATTTTATTAGATCAGAGTTCCACTCTGATGACTACATTTAACCTTAAATTTTCTTAAAGATCTTATATCTTTAATATTGTGACATGGATGCCTAATTTTTTCAATATATAAATCTTGTAAAAACACAATTCAGTCCACAGAAAGGAGGAAGAAAAATAAAATTCTACCTGGGATCAAAATATAAAAATAAAAATTACTAATTAATGAGTATAATGAACATAGAAACAAATTTTTCCTTAATATATGAAAGAATATTCCAGAGTTTTTTTTTAATTAAGTGGCTTCCACGGGCCATAGCAGAGTGATCAGATTCATTCTATACTAACTGCAGTAATCTTCTTTTCTCCCACTTAATAAAAATACTTAGCCAATAACATTTTTTATTCAAAAAAAAAGAAAGAGCTTACACATGTCATCAGACAGAGTTCAATAGGAGTGAAACAAATTTAAGCATCAAATATTAGGTGAGACTTTGGTGATCTTCCAAAATCTTTCATCTATAGAAACTCCACCCCAATACATGAAGTTAAAGATGTTCTTGTTGGACCATCTTGGAGGGAAAGATGCCAACCCAATTTCCTGCCCCCAATTTCTCCCCCTCTACCTCTCATACTGGCTTCAACATGGTATAGGAAGTCTTATAACTTGATTCATAGATAACTCACAACACCTCTTATTGGAGATGCTAAGGTTTTATGCTGCTTTGGTCTTTGAAAAATGATGTCTGCAACTTAATATGATACCTTATAACTCAATGTTTTACTACGAAGAAAATTATTGGGTAAATGTGTGGGGCTATGGAATTAGAGATTTTTATTAAAAGGTAAAGAGCTCATTAAAGTTCATTGATACACTATCATGCCTGACATTTGGTTGATTTTCAAGAGAGTTGACATATTTGAAGTATGCTTCAGTTAGTTTGGAAAATTGTGTACTACACTTAGATCTCTGCATGCTTTGGGTTCTCCACAGTGCCTGGCCTGCATCTGTTTTACCACACAATGTTCAGTGTGACATATTTAATGAAGCAGGAATACTACAGTCAGGGATTATTACATAACCTTTCTCAAAGTTACTGTTTCCTCATCTTTCACAAGAGAGGTGGTATCAGCCTTGCGTGGATGCTATGAGAATACGGTAAAGTAGTTCATGCAGCCCCTCCCCAAGAGAAGATCTGATTTAAGTGTTCTCGGTTTCTCCCATTTACTAAAACTTCTTAACCATGGACACAAGCAACTCTTAACATGCTTCAAAAGAAAGAAGCTGGAAACCCCAAAACAATCTAGAAAGCCTATTATAATTATTGGATCTAATAGCCTTTCTTCCAAAATGATATCTAATGTAGACAATAAAATAATAGATGAATGGGTGTTCTCTCATTCTCTTTTTTTCTTTCTCTTTTTCTTTATCTTCCATATTATACACATAAATGTTTGGTAAGAGGCATGAGGCAGGAAAAAAATAGTAGCTACCCCTAGATAACTTTCAGTCTGAATGATAATACCAGAATTATGTTATTGTGGTTTGCTATTTTCTCTATGCTTACCGTTGTGAGGGTTAGTGTTTTTAATCAAATGATACAGCTCAGTATGAAGTCCCTGTGCTGTTTTAAAACTGAAAGGGCACAAGCTATTACAAGTAGGAAAAATTTCGTAACACTGGTCCACCAAATTTTTGGTTGTTTGGAGCAGTTGAATTCAACTCTATTCCTACCACTGGAAATAAAGTATGTTGTTGTATTTACAGTGGAAAATTTCAGCTGACTTTGAGAATTTTCAAAGCCTGAATAATTATGATCTTTGCTTACACTAGACTACACTGTAAAAAGCTTGCCAACTTTTATTTCATAACTGCTTTTATCATCCTGAAATGAAACTACACATATTCGTAATAAAGAAATAAATGTCATCTATTTGTAAAAAACATAAAGAGGATATGGTCTAGCAACCAACCCCCCAACACTTAGAGCCCGTGTGCAGTTACAGTCACAATGCAATGTTGCAGCAGTAGCCTGTCACCGGGATGTTTACCTCTGAGAGTCTCCTTGTTCAGAAAGAGAGAAAACTTAGCTCCTGGTCACTCTCTGCATCATCCTCAGAGGCAGAGGAGTGCTGCCTGGTGTTTGTCCAGCTGATACTCTTGGGAAAGACCATTTATTTCCAAGCAATAACAGATGGATTTGTGAGACCCTGGGGCATAGAAAAAAGTCTTGTTCAACTAACTAGGATTCACATAGAACTGTATGGATCCACTTCCTAATATTTGCCTGGCACTGCCCTAGACAGGATGAAAGATATCACTTCCAACAAACTACCTGGTTATGTATGTAATATTCCATGCACCAAAACATAAACACATATGTTGTAGATTAAACATAGCTTCTTGACTTAAAATATAACCATTAAGAATCTCCACGTAATTCTTCAGGTAATGAAATGTGTAGATGAAAACAACTATACAAATGTTTACAAACACACACACACACACACACACACACACACACACACACTCTGCTCCAAAGAGTAAAAAGTGACTTCTAAGCCAATGTTATCTTTAGTGTCTCGTAAAATTCCAATGGAACTCAAGCAAGAAGAAACTATCTTAGGAAGGAGGCTGAAAATGGCAGGCTGTGGCTCTACAGAGGAGAGTCGGATTTGTCCTGACAAGATTTTTACAATGAGATCCAATGAAATGACCATTCTTCAAGGATAACTACAAAAATGAATATACGGCTCCAATATATATTTTCCAAGTTCCTTTAAATTTCATTTCTGTATCTTTTCATTATTTTCCACTCAAGTTTTTCTCTATTTTGCTCCTCTGTGATATCCTTTCACTTTTTGTTGATTTTCTCTTTTTTTTAGAGAGTACAGCAGGTAGGATAAGCAGTTCCAAACAATGAGTAGATGCAAGATTTTTCAAGCGCAATTTCAGATATTTGACTCAGTACCTGGGAAACTCTGGGGTACTGTTGAAACCTGAAAAGTTGTCTCTTGTGAAAACTTTATATTTTTATATGGTTTCTAGTATTATTTCCTATTTTTCTCCTCTGATATGTGAGATATTCTTAAATGCTTTTTAAATAGAAAATATTTTCTTAAATTGGCAAATAATCATAGAACCCTTAGAAACAAAAACATATTCAGCACAGTAATAAATAAAAATGGTAAGTTAACCGTGTGTGCTATATTGTCAGTGAATATATAAGGTTTTTGCCAGTTTTTAAAAATTCAGACATGTCTTAATCTTTCCTCTAACTTCTACAGATGAGTCTTCATAAGTCATCAGCTAAACATTATGTATAAAAATATTTGTCTGTTTAATATATTCGGTGCATTCTCATTCCCTATTAGTAAATTTTTTAGAAAATGAATGCTACAAAGTATTTTTAGAAGCATATTTTCTTGGAAAATATGCATATTCTAAGGTAGTATCATTCAGAGCGAGCAGACAAACGGGAGTTAGGATTGAGGGGTTTCTGAATTTTTCCTTAGATTTTTAGTGAAACATTTAACTAAGTCACTTACGGTGGTAAAGCAAATTATGATAACAAGATATATTTTAAAGACAGATACTTTCTGTTGAAATAAGAGTTATAAGGATTGCTCTTCCATTATTAAAGAATGTAAAATTGCTATTTTAAAAATACTCTGTTTAGTAATACACATATTTTCAGACTTCCCTATTGAAATGAACTTAACTTCGGCCCCAGTGGTGATTCATTGAATTCAGATGGAAATTTTTCCTGAGGAATGCAGTTTCTTTTTATTGATTACATTTCATTAAATTATCCAGCTTACTTGAGATTCTAAGACAATACTTATTATTTTTTAAATAAAATACTAATAATAAGTTTTATGTCTCTGAGTCACTGCTTCATACAAAGCATTGGTATATATGTTTTTTGTTAGTAGCACAAATTACTAATCATAGAGACTAAAATATTAATGCATTCATCAGTCCTATTCTACTGCATTTATACTTCCAATAAAAATGTTATATTTTTTTGCTCAAACAGTAAATGAATGTGAACATGTAATCATCACTTCACAATCTGATTAATAAATTTATATTATTGCCTAAAATCCCCAAGTTTAGCCACAACCCCCATTTATGCCCAATGTAAAATGTCTTAGGTTCTCTAATACAAGAAATTACCTGCTCTGCTAACACACTCTACATTGAAGGACAGGAAAAGTGTGTGGACATCCTAAGGGGTAAATGGGAACTGCAGAATTGTCTTTTATTGACAGTAATTGGCAATAATGCTAGATTTTTAATTTTTCTTTTTTTTACATTAGAGCCACCAACCCTGGGACATCTAAGATGTCCAGTTCACTGGGCTCTTCCCAGCAGTTATCAACCAGACTGCAGGGACGTTTTCTAATCAGGTGGTCATTGCCCAGCATTTTCCTGTATGTCTGTGTGTAATGTCATTGACTTGAGTTCTTGTGGGTCAGCATCCCACAAACCAAGCTTAAATTCCTCTTCTCTGAGATAGCTGGTGCCTGATGTTCTGAGGCTCGCAGCCCTCGGGTCACCTATTTTATTTCTAAGTAGTGTGCAATGGCCAATTGGTGTTTATGCACATGTATTATACGACTATTTTATACATTTCATGGTGACTGACGTATGCATTCAAGAATGGAGTGTTACTGTTTATGCTTTTCTAGGCCACAGCTCCATGAAAGTGGTTGGAAGAAAAATTTTGAAGCTAAAGTTAAAATGTTTATGCCTCACATGCACAGAAAAATTCTCAAATAAATATGAAATAATGAATCATGCATAATCATAAACTCAGATATTTTATTGTAAACTTTTCTGCTCTTGTTACCTAAATATTACTTTGCTTTTGTTTATTTGTAGAGATTTTAAATATCACATTGTCACTAATTATATCACCTTATACAACACAGAAACGAAAGAGGGAGGAAACTGGGAGAGGTAGAGAAACCCACACATAAGCCCCTTAAAGGGGATCCAGTAAGCACCACCTTTGAGAAACTGCCTGTGTTTGTTCAACTGATGAAGATGTTATAGTGAATTTTAATTGCCAATAAAGTTCACGTAGTTAATTTGATGCTAAATAAAAGTTGGCAAAAAATAGAGATGCTTCTTTTATCCTGACTTTTGCATACAAAAGTGTTCTAAATAATTCTAAATATAGTGAAAACTTGGCACACTTTTGCTATTGAAACTAAAGTGTTAAAAGTATTGCCAGTACAGTGAACATAATTTATCCTTTTGGTAATGACTGGAGGTTCTTGCTGTGATTTAATTGTGTAATGTCCTGAGAGCCATAAGCCTTTAAAATGTAGCACAGCTCTCACCAGCCTTGTATTTATCTCTGCTGTTGCAGCACTCCCATAGCCCAGATTCTCAACCCGTCCCCGACCCCCCACAATGACTTCTCTAGTTGCGTTTTGCTTCCAAAATTATTCTATTAGACATGCCTTCGTCCATTGCCAAATGATTTAAACAACATTGTCCATTTGTATGTTGCATTCTGATCTCACAATGACCCTCCATCCTTCAATCTAGTTGTCTGCAAGGCAGTACGGTGGAGACATAAAAGTAGCTTCATGTTTTAGCCTGGGGTTCATAAGAGAGAAAAAGGCTGAACGTTTACATTTGTGTTGCATACAGATTTAAAGCATACGCATACAGATAGCATACGCTCTCTGGGGAAGGAGTGAAAACCGAGTGTAAACCTTGGGTCACTCAACTATGCAGAGGTTTTACTGAGGGGTTGGCACCAGCAGAGGAGCCGATCAAGGATTGACCAGTGAGATCTAAGGAAAACCAGGAGAACGGGTCTCGGGGAAGCCTAAAGAAGAACTTCAGGAAGGAAAGCAATAGCAAATGTGCCAAATGTTGGAACATCAATTTTTTTTTTTTTTTTTTTTTTTTTTTTAAGACAGGGTTTCACCATGTTGGTCAGGCTGATTTTGAACTCCTGACCTCAGGTGATCCGCCCGCCTTGGCCTCCAAAGTGCTTGGATTACAGGCATAAGCCACCATGCCCAGCTGAAACGTCAATGAAAAGTGGGAAAGAAAACTGCCCTTTGGGTTTGATAAGATGATGATTCAGTGGAGATCTGGAAAGGGGAGACTGAAAAGTAAGGATGAGGAGAGGATGAGAAGTGGAGACTTAGGGACAGAAAGTACAGACAAGCTCGCTTCAGGAGTGCTGGCTGTGAAAGGCAGCTGCAGGTGGTTAATATGGCAAGGAATGCTTGTTTTCATTTTTGTTTTTAATTGCATTTTAGGTTTTGGGGTACATGTGAAGAACATGTAAGATTGTTGCATAGGTACACACATGGCAGTGTGATGTGCTGCCTTCCTCCCCATCACCTATATCTGGCATTTCTCTCCATGTTATCCCTCCCCAACTCCCCACCCCCTGCTGTCCCTCCCCTAGTTCTCCCCCACAGACCTCAGTGTGTGATGCTCACCTCCCTGTGTCCACGGGTTCTCATTGTTCAACACCTGCCTTTGAGTGAGAACATGCGGTGTTTGATTTTCTGTTCTTGTGTCAGTTTGCTGAGAATGATGGTTTCCAGGTTCATCCATGTCCTTATTTGTTTATTTTTAAGGTCAGATTTCTATAGACAGACACAGATACAGATATACATATAGATACAGATAAACGTAAGATACAGATATAAATATAGATGCAAATTTTATAGAGATATAAATATAGACATATAGATAGATAGATAGATGCAGACACAGATTATAGATATAGATACAGATATAGATATTGATATATCTTGTCAATGGAGAATATGTACCAGAGTGGGAAATATTGAGAATGTGTACCACAGTGGGAAACACTGCAGGATACAAGTCTGAGAAGAAGAAAGAGAATTAGTTCCCCCACAGATCTAGACTTAGATAAAACCCAGGAAACTTCCATCGCAACAAATTTTAGGCAACCTATGTTGAGAATACAAGCTGGTTGTTTCTTACATGAGAAAGTAAAAATAATGAGGTAGTTTCTATCTGGCTGCATCTTTATAATCTATAAATTGGGAGGCAAGGAAATCTGCTGAGACTGAAAGGAGGAAGACAATGCTGAGAGTTTGAAGAAAGAGGCGAGGATGTGGAACAGCCAAGGTAGGACCCAGGAAAGGAAATGCTCAAGGGAAGTGTTGTGAGGTTGTTGGCTGATGTTGAGCGTCCATTTGAGACTATGGTCATAAATGGAAAATGAAATCAGGCAGTAGGATTTTTAAATTTTTCTTTGTTTTGTTTAATTGTACTTCAGGTTCTAGGATACATATGCAGATCCTGCAGGGTTGTTGCATAGGTGGTTACATGGCAAGGTGGTTTGCTGCCTCCATCCCCCCATCACCTATATCTGGCATTTCTTCCCGTGTTATCCCTCCCCAACTTCCCCACCTCCCGCTGTCCCTCCCTTAGCAGCCCCCAACAGCCCCCAGTGTGTGAATCTCCCCTCCCTGTGTCCATGTGTTCTCACAGTTCAATACCCGCCTATGAGTGACAACATGCAGTGTTTGATTTTCTGTTTTTGTGTCAGTTTGCTGAGAATGATGGTTTGAGAATGATGGTTTCCAGATTCATCCTTTTGCTGCTCACTTGCAGGTTCTGAGAAGGTAGAACGTGTGGTTTGATTCACATTGGTGATTGTTGGGGTTTTATTAGGTGATAGAGATAAAAGAAAAATGCTAAGTAGTTAAAGATATTAATGGTAAGCTTATTGCGGTGCCAGATAAAGTGACTCCAGTTGGCCAAGGAGGAATCTGGGATATGAGGGAATAGCGGGCAATGACAGATGCAGTAATGCTGAGGATTTGATGTGGTTCTCAGCATAAGGATTTGAGGTGGTTCGAACATAAGTAAGCTGGAGGGACAGGGGGGAGATGGGTATCAAAATATCAGCATGGGACAATTCCTAATGATGACAGTGGCTATAAATGTGGCTGACATGGGAACACTGGAAAGAGACTTGGAGTTGAGGATAGAAAGTAAGAAGCAGGAGGTGGGGGATTTCTCATACTTTTCCACATTATGGTACAACTGGGAAAAGAGATGTCTGTACAGCCCACTGGGGCAAATGCATGAGGCTGATCAAGGTCCTCAGATCCTGTCCAGTTTCTCTGAGAGCTACAAAGGACACTATTGCTGTGACAACATAGGCACACGGTGACACACTCATGAGACCTCAGCATACTTGATGTATTAGTGAGGGTTCTTTAAAGGGACAGAACTAATAGACTAAATGTACATATAAAGGGAAGTTTATAAGGAGTGTTAACGCACATGATCACAAGGTCCCACAATAGCCCATCTGCAAGCTGAGGAGCAAGGAAGCCAGTCCAAGTCCCAAAGCTGAAGAACCTGGAGTCTAGTGTTGCAGGGCAGGAAGCATCCAGCATGGGAGAAAGATGTAGGCAGGGAGGCTAAGTCAGTCTAGTCTTTTCATATTCTTCTGCCTGCTTTTGATTCTGGCCACGCTGACAGCTGATTTGATTTTACCCACCCAGATTAAGGGTGGGTCTGCCTTTCCGAGTCCACTGACTCAAATGTTAATTTCATTTGGCAACACCTTTACAGACACACCCAGGAACAATACTTTGCATCCTTCAATCCAGTCAAGTTGACACTCAGTGTTAACCATCACAAGTTCACCCCTTGTCAACTTGAATCCATACACATATCCTGAGATCATACATAATCTGCAAATAAAGACAATAATAATATCATAATTACACCTAACATAATACAAACTATCCCTCGTACAATCATAAATGCACCAATCCTCAACCCAAATACTATTGCATAAAGTTAACAGTACTTAAATGTTGATACGCAGTCAATAAATCTTATGTCAAATGATAAAGGAAAAAAGAAATAAAATGAAGATATTTTTGTAGTACAAGTGTATACATGCACAAACATGTTTTTAGAAAAAGAAGGAGGAGGTACTCATGACAATTAACAGTCCTCATTTCTGCAACTGGCCACACAGTCTGGCCACACAGAATGACTACCTTCTTCTACTACCCATTCTGTATTTCCTTTGCCTTCAGCAAGCATGTCAGCAGGTGGTGGTTTGTTTCCTGGTGGAGTGACTCAAACCTTTATTCCTGAAGGGTCTGGGCCATTTGTAGCCCTTCCCTGGATTGGACTGTTGTAGTTTCCCATTGACCTTAACCACAGGGCATGGTAAGACTTAGAGACACCCTAATGGATCTCCTGAATTCCATGCACACTCTTCCTTACCTCGGTTGTGGAGTAGTAGACTGATTTTATCTTGATAGTCCAGGTCAGTCACCCCAGACAACACTGTAAGTCCCTTCTTAGCCTGTTGGCTTAAAGGTAGGAGAAGCCCAAAATGTCCGGGTGGTAATTGTAATTTCCAGTTTAATGGATACATTGTTGTGTCTCTTGGTGGCAGCATTCCTCCTTCTGGACTAAGACCTCTAGGCCAATATTATATCGAGGGAACAGGAAGCAAAAGTTTTGTTAGTGGGTCACTAGGGGTGGTGAGTGGTGCCACTTCCACTTGTACCCCTTGATTTTTGGACATGTGAATTCTGGCTATGGGAGAAACAGTCCCGTATATTGGACGCTGATTCAGAGCATACACAGCCTCTGAAGAACTTTGCCCCAACCCTGCAAAGTATTGTCATCTAATTAGCATTGTAATTGTGACTTCAAAAGGCCATTCTACAGTTCTATCAATCCGTCTGCTTTAGGATGAAGGAGAACACGGTCAGACCAGTGAATTCCGTAAGAATGAGCCCATGCTGCACTTCTTTAGCCATAAAGTGAGTGCCTTGGTCAGAGGCAATGCTGTGTGGAAAACCATGGTGGTGGATAAGGCATTCCATGAGTCAATGTATGGTAGTCTTGGCAGAAGCATTACATGCAGGATAGGCAAACCCATATCCAGAGTGTCTATTCCAGTGAGTACAAACCTCTGCCCTTTCCATGATGGAAGTTCAATATCATCAACCTGCCATCAGGTAGCTGGCTGATCACCCTGAGGAATGGTGTTATATCGAGGGCTCAGTGTTAGTCTCTTCTGCTGGCAAATTGGGCACTCAGAGGTGGCTGTAGCCAGGTCAGCCTTGGTGAGTAAGTCCATATTGCTGAGCCCATGCATAACCTCCATCTCTGCCACCATTGTGACTTTGTTCATGGGCCCACTGGGCAATGACGGGTGGCTAGGGAAAGAGGCTAAGTGGTAGTCCACAGAACGAGTCATCCTATCCACTTGATTATTAAAATCCTCCTCTGCTGAGGTCACCCGTTGGTGAGCACTCACATGGACACAAATATCTTCACAGTTTTTGACCAATCAGAGAGGTCCATTCACATACCTCTCCCCACAATGTTTTTGTCTCCAATTTTCCAATCATGCTTGTTTCAAGTACCTGACCATCCAGCTAAACTATTGGCTACAGCCCATAAATTACACATTTGGCCGTAATCACACATTTGGCCATCTGTCCTTCCATGCAAAGTGAACAACCAGGTGCACTGCTTAAAGTTCTATAGAAACTCCACCCCAATACATGAAGTTAAAGATGTTCTTGTTGGACCATCTTGAAGGGAAAGATGCCAACCCAATTTCCTGCCCCCAATTTCTCCCCCTCTACCTCTCATACTGGCTTCAACATGGTATACGAAGTCTTATAACTCGACTGATAGATAACTCACAATACCTCTTATTGGAGATGCTAAGGTTTTATGCTGCTTTAGTCTTTGAAAAATGATGTTTGCAACTTAATATGATACCTTATAACTCAATGTTTTGCTACAAAGAAAATTATTGGTTAAATGTGTGGGGCTATGGAATTAGAGATTTTTATTAAAAGGTAAAGAGCTCATTACCACTGTCTTTCAGGGATGTCCTAGAAAGGGGCTGTAGTGCTGCACCAGTCCACTTTTGGGTGGTGCCTGCATGTCTGTGAACCAGGCCCTAAACTTCTCTTCCTCTGTCAACTAATCATAGGGAACTCATCATGAGGCCATTGGTGCAGGGTAGGGGAGAGAATGCAGGGTGGCAGGAGTAGAGAGCATGGGCATTTGAGCCACTTCCTCATGTAACTTTCTTGTGCCTTCAGGACCTGCTCGAGACTGATCACATATATACCACTTCCATTTGATGATGGAATGCTGCTGTGCATGACCCACTTTATGGCCAGATGGCTCAGAAAGCACCTGGTTCATGATAGGCAGTTCGGGTCACCCCAGAACACCTTCAGAAGCTCTGATCTACTTAAGATGTTGAAGTTGCTGGGAATAAGCTTTGGATGATTGATTGGAGGAGAGCTGGGGTAGAAGACAGGAACGAAGGTGTCAGGGTTTTAACACACAACCTCCATTGTGGCTGGGAGGAAAAGTGATAATGCAAGTAATCAGAAAGAAAAATGAGATTTTGTATGTACCTTTGCTACCTACTTCTCTTTCTTGTGATCCACATGTTGCCTTTTTCATAGGACACAGACCCACAGATCCATTGCAAGTGCTGAAGATCACCAGCTCTGCTCTGAGTCACACTTTCTGACACTCGGGGAAGACGACTGTTTGTGTTTTAGTTTCTTCACTTTACACTTTATGTTGCTTTTCTTCTTCTTCTTCTTCTTTTTTTTTTTTTTGAGATGGAGTCTCACTCTGTCGCCCAGGCTGGAGTGCACTGGTGAGATCTCAGCTCACTGCAACCTCCACCTCCTGGTTTCAAGAGATTCTCCTACCTCAGTCTCTGAGTAGCTGGGATTACAGGTGCATGCCACCACACCAGGCTAATTTTTTGTATTTTTAGTAGAGATGGGGTTTCACTGAGTTAGCCAGGATGGTCTCGATCTCCTGACCTCATGATCCACCTGCCTTAGCCTCCCAAAATGCTGGGATTACGTATGTGAGCCACCGTGCCAGGCCCCACTTTATGTTTCTTATTTAGTGAATGACTCTTAATTTCTTAACCTAACTCAGCACCCTTTGGGGGCTCTCCCAGGCTTATCACAGGCTCCCCCAAAGCCCCTCCAGCTTCAGCTCTCATAACGTGAACAGCAGACCCCCTGCTTTCACAGCTGCTCCCACCTGGTTTCCTGTTCTGTCTCCCACTTCACACAGACTTTTCCTGCTGGGGGTTTTTGCGCAGGCTCACAGGTGGTCCTATTGAGCAGAACTGTAAGGGGCTTTAGGTGGAAACAGTTTAAGACCATTCTTTTGTTAGAAAATGCTGCTCTGCAGGATCAATCGTGTTACCAACGGAGAGTGTCCGGGTTCTTGGCATCTTGAACAAAGAATTGAACAAAATGTACAAACAAAGCAAGGAAAGAATAAAGCAACAAAAGCAGAGATTTATTGAAAATAAAAGTACACTTCACAGTGTGGGAGCAGGCCTGAGCATAAGGCTCAAGAATTCTGTTACAGAATTTTCTGGAGTTTAAATAAACTCTAGAGGTTTTATTGGTTACTTTGTGTATGCCCTACGTAAATGAAGAAGATGAGGTAGTTACAAAGTCATTTACTCAGTGTAAGCCCCATGTTATTGGGGAGGCTATTTCCTGTCATACCTGAAGTGGTTCCATTTGATTTAGTTCTGGGGAGTCAGTCTTAATTGGTCTCATGTTCCCTGCCTCTGGGCCCTATTCTCCTTCCTCAATCATACTTTTATACAATGGAAATACCTATGATTTAATTATATAATTTAAGACATTCATTTCCATTAATTTTTGCAGTTTTAAACCTAGTTCTCCCATGTGTATTCAGAAAATGTTAGTTTAGCTTAAAACCCTCCTGATATTAAGAGTCTATAAAAGTCTATATTTCAGTCTATAAGCCCAGTTCAAAAAGCATTTTTTGTTGACAAAACATAAACAATACCATTGACTTTGTGGAAAATGTTGATGCACAGCTAACCAATATTAGAAAATCAATTAAAACAAAAGTATGTGCAATCATTGAGACAGATGCAGATGGTAAAATGCTCTACTGGAAGAGACCTGATTAGATGCCAATCAATCAAATATTTATTCCAACAGCATGTTTGGGTTCCAGTCCTTATTGGGATGTCATAGAAAGAGTACCCTTAGACATAGCTCTAACTCTGTGTAATCTCTTAATGAGCTATATGACATTGGTCAAGCAGCTCAACTTCTCTCATACTCAATTTTCTTCCCTGAAAATTGGAGAAAATTATATCTACTTAAATAATTCATGTGGGAATATACATAGACATTTTTCTGTAAAAATCCTAGAAGGCCATTCAGTCATCCTTCAATAAATATTCTTGCATTACTCATCCACACATGTATTTCCAGGTTATCTTAATAATAACTAAACTTTGTCAAGTTTCTATATGAATAAATCAAATGCATTTCTCTTACCATTTATTCACTTTACTCATAATCTCATAAATATATTAAATACTGATGGAAAAGTATGTTTTGTCTTCTCTTTTCTCTATACTGTTTCAGTTCCAGTGTCTTCCAATTCTTACTATTTTAGTTTAATTTTTCTTAATTTCATGTATTTTTACAAACTGAAATTACTTTGTATGTCCAATTTTAGAACAAAAGATACCAAGATAAATATGGTCCTCCTTTCTGGGTTTACATAAACTTTCACAACGACTCTCTAAAATAATTAAAACATAGGAAAATAAACTGATAACCTCAGAATGCTAAAATGATTTCTTATTTTTTAAGCCCCTTTAGTTTCTTAGACACAGTTCTGGTCACCTATATTGTGGGTGCTCATATTACATCCATTTTTCAGGTTAAAAATTAGGCAATTACAGAAGAAGAAGAAGATGTTCAGGAGGATATAAATAGTATGACATAAAGAAGAAAATTTAAATTCATCTAAATCTTGTTTAGTCCTTTCAAGCTGCTATAACAAAATCTTGTCACTTGGGTAATTTATAAACAATAGAAATCTATTTTTTACAATTCTGGAGGCTGGGAAGTCCAAAACCAAGGCAGATTTGGTGTCTGGTGAAGACCAGCTTCCTGGATCACAGTCAGCACCTCCTTGCTATATATCCTTACATGGTGGAAGAGGCAAGGAATATCTGTGGGGTCTCTTTTATAAGTGCTCTAATCCCATTCATATGGTTTACCTGTGTCTCCACCGAATTCTCATCTTGAATTGTGACTCCCACAATTCCCATGTGCTGTGGGAGGGACCAGTGGGAGGTAATTGAATCTTGAGGGCAGATCTTTCTTGTGCTAATCTCACGATAGTAAGTCTCACGAGATCTGATGGTTTTATAAAGAGGAGTTCCCCTGCACAATCTCTCTCTCCTTGCATACCACCATCCACGTGATACATGACTTTCCCCTCCTTGCCTTGAGCCATGATTGTGAGGTCTCCCCAGCCACATGAAACTGTAAGTTCTAAACCTCTTTTCCCTCCCAGTCTCAGGTATGTCTTTATCAGAGAATGAAAATGGACTATAACAAGGACCTAATCACTTTCCAAAGGTCCCTTCTTCTAACATGATCACCTTTAAAGTTACCATTTTGCACATGCATTTGGGGCAGATGTAAACATTCAGACCATAGCACTTGTGTTCACCCTGTAAAAATTCCAGGAAACATGAAATATGATACTAGATTAGCTCAAAAACTCTTGCAATTCTTGTTATATTTGTACCCTAAAAGCGTACATTTGTGAATAGTTCAGAAATAGCATGTCTGTGGTTTATATTTGAGAACTTTTATAGGGTTTGGAAGAATGAGGGAGAAAACTTGGAAGAATATCCTAAAGCAATATGTGAAGTTATTCACACAAACTCGTGGAAGAAGCAAACAGCCATCACAGATACTTATCTTGTTCTGCACATGAAAATTTTCTTTACCATTTTTGATAAACTTTAGCCTATGGATAATTATATTGGTTAGTACTAATCCAACATTCTAAAGAATTAGTTTTTGCAGTCATTTCTGTGATTTCACAGCCAAAATCGATTTGGTTATTTCTTTAACATGACATAAGTGAGAGGTTAAGATAGTTTACAACGAGCTCCATAACTGTTTAAATTTTAAAAATCACATTGTCTTCATTTAAAAAATTCACTCTAATTTTGTCATAAAAGCATATATCCAAAAGTTATTTTACATAAATAGAAGAAACAATTTGGCTCTTGAATGTCTTTACATTAAGAATAAACTGATGGAAAAATAAACATTTTCCAAAGGGTGTAATTGCTGTTGTCCATTTCCATGGAGGATTGGCTGAATGTTCCTACTCTAAAAGTACTTTGCTATGCATAACATATTGCTACTGTACCTTCTTAAAGTCAGAGATCTTCTGATAATATATTTTTAATAAACTTTCTAAAGCAGCTTTGAGCTCACAGAAAAACTGACAGAAAGATACAGAGATTCCTCGTATACTCTCTGACACATACATGCCTAGCTTTCTGCATTGTCAATATTCCACACCACAGTGGTACATTTGCTGCAATCGGTTAACCTACATTGCACATCAGGATCACCCGGAGTTTACATTCAGGTTAACCGTGCATGTTATACACTCTGTGAGTGTGGAAAAGTGCATAATGATATGCATCCACCATAAAGTGTCACACACAGCAATTTCACTGCCCTGAAAATCCTCTGTGCTCCACTTTTATACTTTATTTCTCTGTTTTTATTTTTCATTGAATATATTATAATTTCAAACAGGTTTAATTTTAACTTGGCAATAATTATCAAATATTTTAAAGTCAAATATCACAAATCGTTTCCACCCACACATAGTTTATAATCAAAGAAGATTCACCTTTTCTGATAATCATCAGCTGACTAGTTGACGTGAAGAGAGGCCTCATTTTTAAATTCAGTGTTAACCTTAGAGACTCAACCACGTTTCCAAGTTCACATTTGCATGGTGCTGTCATCCATGTGCTGAGCTTTTAAAAAATAAATAAAAGAAGGCAAAATAAAAAGTAAAGGAGACAATGCCTGTCTCAGCCTTTAATTGCAATGGAATCATATGCATATAGAACATTTAAAAAGAGAGAAACACACTAAGAAAAACAGTGGCATCATATTAAATCCCTTTTCCATGAGAAAAAAATAACTATTTCCCACTGTTAAATTTTGTGTTGCATTTTTTGCCTAGTAACACATCATATTTATATATGCTCACATATACATGCATGCACAGACTCACACAAACCTGAGAGGACAGTCTGACATTTGTAGGGTTATATTTACTGATTCTGCATATGCTATTTTCCATTTATCTGTCATATTTTTCTTTTATTTCTTTTTTCTAAATAATGGCTTATACTCCCTCAAATATTATACCCACACACAAACCAATGTGAGCCTTTCAGCATCCTGTTCCTGCCATGTTGGGTGATCCACACGATGGTAAACGGGTTACAGCCTTTGCTCTCATGCCTGTAAGGAGCCATATTATCCCAAAATTTGCAGCATCTGTGATCTAATCCATAGACATACAGGCCCTGCTTTCTAAGGATTCTGTGTCTCTTTTCATCTTCCTAACCTCAGAAACAAATCGCAAGTTAAATTTGTGAATTCAGAATACTTTGCCCTGTGGTTGGTGTCCCTAAGTGAGGGTGATCAAAGAGAAAGGCCACATAAACAGAAATACTAGGATTTATCCCTATCTTGTTTCTGTCCTGATCAGCATGCTTTAGCAGAGAATCTACTCATGATACTAATGATGGGAGCATAAAATCTCTCATTATAGTAATAGTAATGAGTATTGTTATTGATGTCTAGCTGTAAAGAGTGTTATTTAAGATGTAGTTTAGATTTTTGTAGGCCCCAAGTGATCAATTTTCATAAAAACATATGATGTTTTTCATTACGATATCTGTACTTTGTTATTTACTATTACAGCAATTTATTTGCTTCATTAATGATACGTTTAGTACAAATCTATCTTCTTTCTCTCTCTCTCTCCATCCCTTTCTCTTTTCTTCTTTCTCTGACTTTCCAAACACCGTCTTCACCCAGCTACCTTTAACACTGAGTCCTTAGACATTAAACATTCCTGGGGGCAAATAGATCTTTCCACTTCAGTGGACAGGAGCTGTAGAAAAAAAGGCGTTTCTGTAACAGGTCAGTAAGTGAGTGAGTCAAGTAATTTAACAAAGAACAGGAGTCCCTGTTCATCAGCCTGTGGAGATATTAGCAGCTCATTATCTCTCTGCAGAATGGTGGACCAGGGCTATACCAAGATTTGAACCAAAAGGGGTCATTTCATACTGTCTTCAGATGAGAAGTTTCTCGCCAAATATAGCACACCTTTTTAACTTCTCAGAGATAAGAGAAGAAATAACAGAAAGGAAATACACCAGTAGTAAGAAACAAGAAGAGTCAAAAGCAATACTTTATAAAAGTGTCTAATCACTTGCATTCCCTTTTCTTGACTATTATGCATTAATGTTATGTTATTAATTTTTTATTTATTTTTTACTTTTTGGAGACAGGGCTCGCTCCGTCACCCAGGCAGAAGTGCAGTGGCACAATCATAACTCACTGTAGTGTCAATCTCCTGGGCTCGATGATCCACCCACCTCAGACTCCTCAGTAGCTGAGACTATAAATGTGTGTCACCATACCAAGCTAATGTTTTTCCAAATTATTTTTTGCAGAGATAGTATCTCACTATGTTGTCTAGGCTGGTCATGAACTCCTATCCTCAGTATAATATTCTTAATGTTCACAGTGTGAAAGTCTTGTAGAATGTACACAAAATAAATTGTAGTGACTTTAAAAAATACATGTTTGAGTTTTAGTGTTTTGTTTGTTTGTTTGTTTGAGACAGAGTCTTGCTCAGTTGCCCAGGCTGGAGTGCAGTGGCATGATCTTCACTCACTGCAACCTCTGCCACCCAGGTTCAAGCGATTATCCTGCCTCAACCTTCTAGTTAGCTGGGATTACAGGCACCCGCCATCACACCTAGCTAATTTTTATATTTGTAGTAGAGACAGGGTTTCACCATGTTGGCGAGGCTGCTCTCAAACTCCTGACCTCAGGTGATCTGCCTGCCTCCGCCTCCTAAAGTGCTGTGATTACAGGTGTAAGCCACTGTGCCCGGCCTACGTTTGAATGATATTTATAACTAACTGGAAGAAGAAAACTTAAGAAATATCTGAAGTTATGTGACAAATGTACATACATTTATTAAATTTTTTACAGATCAGACTACATATGATGAACCCTGATTTATATATAAAAATTCATCCTGACAACTTTGTAAAGTGCATCTCTGTTAAGTAGCTAACTTTCTGAATCCTGCTTTATGCAGTGTATTTGGCTCATATACAGAGACCATGAGAACGTAGGGCTTGGCTTAAATATGCTGGTTTCTTTTATCTATGTTACCATCAGTTGAACGTAAAATTTGGAAGAAAAAATATATTAAGGTATAATATAAGTAGGCACTCAAACAAGGTGCCACGCTTCCATCTAAAAACAAATCCAATATATGGACTGTCACAGGCTTCAGGCATTTTCATATTACCTGGTGGCACTTTTCTTAACTATAGCAATTAAAAGACTAGATTTGTATTAAACGTATCATTAATGAAGCAAATAAACTGCTGTACTAGTAAATAACAAAGGATAATATAAGAAACATCGTTCCAAAAGAGTGAACTTTCTCTTTAAAATTTTTTAATGAATCAATTTCAAAAATGTTTAATGTATTTTCTTTTTCTTTACATAAATCGAGGCATGTATAGACATCTCTTTTAGTGGAAATAATCAAATAATTTTGATTTAAAGCCTTCGAAGGCTCAGAAATGTCAAGACAGACATCAAATATTTAACAGATCCATGATGCAAAAGCAATTTCAGAGGCTTTTGAAATAGACTTTCGGCCTCGTGCGGAATCATCCTGTTCTTAGGTGTCCTGGGTTATTACATTTGCCTTTCAGGTTTGTGTTTTTCTTGTGCTATTTGCTAGTATTTCTTGATACCACACGTTTTCCTCCCTAGAGGAATTGTTTCAGAATTGTGTGGTGCCTGCCCTGGCTTGACCAGCTGCATAGCCAAACCCAATGTGAAAGAAGAGAGTAAGTAAAGACCAAATCTAACAGAAGAAACTTTACAGCTGGGAGCATCTTATAGTGATACACAGAAAAACACATGCTCAAAAAAAAAAAAAAAACCCATTAAAAGACACATTTTCAAAGGTGCACAAGAACCAACTGAAAGAGCGCCAAATGATCAAAACTGGAACAATTTCAACAATAAAATAAAGAAACATTGGATTATAACCCAAAATATAAAATCAATATCCATAAATACACACTGATATAAATAAGTAATACAATAATTGAATAAAATGGAAGAGACAAATCTTCCATACAGAAACAAATCCAAATAATTCATGTTAATGCTGTGCTCTCAAGAAAGCTGAGCAAAACCGTCATTCCTTAGGTGTGGGCTGTGCATAGTAACTTCCAACCAAGGAATACAGAATGGCAAGAAGAGAGAATAGAGTGGCTGAACGTTTCAGAAACTCAATAAGGCCAGCATCCACATGGATGCGTCATGTTGATATTATGTACCCTTGATAAGATGTGATAAGAATGGCATGTTACCTCTCTAGTCTTCATCACAAGAGTCCAGAACCCCTGTCTAACCTTGAGAAAGTGTTAGGCAAACCCAAACGGAAGGATATTTTACAAACTATCTGACCAGTAATCCAACAGTATCAAGGTCATAAAAAAAAAAAAAAAGAATGTCATGAAGTCTTTACCAGGGCTAATGTCCACAATGGTATTTCCTACATTTTCTTCCAGGGTTTTAATAGTTTTATTTCTTACCTTTAAGTCTGTAATCCATCTTTAGTTAATTTTTGTATATGATAAAAGGAAGAAATCCAGTTTCAATCTTCTGATAACTTGCTAGCAAGTCATCCCAGCACCATTTATTCAATAGGGAGTCATTTCTCTATTGCGTATTGTAGTTGACTTTGTCACAAGTCAGATGACTGTAGGTATGAGGCCTTATTTCTGGGTTCTTCTATCTGTTACATTAATCTATGTCTGTTTTTGTACTGGTCCCATGCTGTTTTGGTTACTGTAGCTTTGTAATATAGTTTGAAGTCAGATAGTGTAAGGCCTCCATCTTTGTTCTTTTGCTTTGGATTGCTTTGGTTATCTGGGCTCTTTTGTGGTTCCAAATATGTTTTTAAATAGTTTTTTTCTAATTTTGTGAAAAATGCTGTTAATAATTTGACAGAATGCTCCAAAACCAATTGCAACAAAAACAAAAATTAATGATGGTGCTTAATTAAACTAAAGAGCTTCTTCATAGCAAAAGAAACTATCAATTGGGTAAACATACACCCTACAGAATGGAAATAATAATATTTGCAAACTATGCATCTGACAAAGGTGTAACATCCAGAATCCATAAGGAACTTAAACAAATCACTAACAACCCCATTAAAAATTGGCAAAGGAAAAGAACAGACTCTTCTCAAATGGAGTGTCACATGGTCAACAGCACAGGAAAAAAATACTCAATATCGCTAATCATTAGGGAAATGCATAACAAAACCACACTGAGATATTATTTCATACCAGTCAGAATGACCATTACTAAAAAGTCAAAAAGTAACAGATGCTGATGAGATTGTGGAGAAAAGGGAACATTTATACACTGTTGGTGGGAAGGTCAATTAGTTCAACCACTGTGGAAAGCTGTCTTGAGATTTTTCAAAGATCTTACAGTGGAACTACCATTCAACCTAGCAACCTCATCACCGGGAATATAAATTGTTCTACCATAAAGACACATGGATGCATATGTTCAGCACGTGAACATAGCAAAGTCATGGCAACCTAGATGCCCTTAAACAGTGGAGTGGATAAAGGAAATATTGTATACTCACACCATGGCATAATATGAAACCATAAAAAAGAATGGCATGATGTCCTTCTTTAGGACAACGTCCTTTGCAGCAACATGGCTGGAGCAGAAGGCCATGATTCTAAGCAAATTAACACAGGAATGGAAAACCAAATACCACATGTTCTTATTCATAAGTGGTAACCAGACATGAAATACACATGGAAAAAAAGAAGGGAAGAGTAGACACCAGCGCCTGCCTCCAGGTGGAGGATGAGAGGAGAGTGAGGATTGGAAAACTACCTATCAAGTATTATACTGATACTTGGGTGACAAAATTATCCGTACACCAAACCCCCACAACCCACAATTTACTCATGTAAGAAACCTGCACATGTACCCCTTGCACTAAAAGTTGGAAAGAAAGCATGAATAAATAAAACATAAATAAACAAAATGAAACAAAGCAAAGAACATCTCAGATGCTATCACACTCAAGAGGAGCCTGAGAACCAAATGTAATGTGATATCTGGATGGGATCCAGGGAGGGAAAAGGAGGTAAGACAAAAACTAAGGAAAGCCCAAAAACAACTGAAACAATGACATGAAGTAATTTTAGTGAAGAATCTGCTATTAATTCTTGTTTATTGGTTGTAACAAATGTAACATACTGTAAGGTAAGTTCTAGTTATTGTTAACAGTATGCAAAACTGTGCTTGGGTGTACAAGAATCCTCTATGTCATCTTTGCAACTTTTTCTAAGTCTAAAACTATTCTAAAATTAATACTTTATTACAAAAACAACCTCTTTCATCATATTTGTGTGTTAAGTATTATTATTTGTTATATAATCTGTTGTTTTAAAACATGGGTTCCCCAATTCTAACCTGCTGGAGAATTGCTAATGTCTTTTTTTAATTGAATTAATAGTTAGGAACTTTGCACTATGTTGGATTTCCTTATAAAACTAATCTACCCGGATCCCATACTTAGAGATTCCAATTTATTTGCTTTTGTGTGTGCTTGGACAACAGAATTTTTAAACACACTCTAGAGATTTCAGTGTACAGCCAAAGCTGGGAAATTCTTCTTTTTAATAATCTACATTGCAGAAGTTAGCAGTGTTCCCCACCTCCTCAAAATGTGAAGAGCTAATCAATTATATCAGTGTCTCTAGAGATGCTTGCTAAACATGTAGCTTCCTGGTTTACATCCAGAAGTCAGAATTATCATCCTTTTCTGGCCAGCAGGGTGCCTAACAGAAAGAAAAATACATTTAAAAAATGAGAAGATAATAAAGAGGGAGAAGAAGGAAGCAAAGAAAAGTAACTGGGAACTGAATCTTACTGGGTTAATGACTAGTTATCTGGCAAACATACTTTCAATAGTTTGTTGTATTAAATTCTCACAACAATCTTTGTGGGTTGGTATTGTTATTCCCACTTTACAAATTTGGAAAGAGACTCAGTGATGCTCAACAATTCGCCCTGAATCACTTAGATAGAGATTTCAATTCACTTGGGTGTAGAAAGTGCACACATACACACACACACACACATACACTGTCGTCCCCAGGAGACCAAAATACAGAGATGCTTTAGTCCCTTATGTATATTTGCATATAACTTACACACATCTTTTTATATCCTTTAAATCCTCTCTAGATTACTTACAAGACCTAACACAATATAAATGCTACGTAAATAGTTGTTATATTTTGTTGTCTGTGGAATAATGACAAGAAAATAGCCTGTACATGTTGAGTACAGATGCAACCATCTATTTTTTTTTTCTAATATTTTTGACCTGGGTTAGGGAACCCATGGATCTAGAATGCTCTCTAAAATAAATAATGTTCTGCTTAATATTACCATAAAGAATGTCGGCATTCACTGTGTATTTCCTAGCTATTCATGTTTCTTCTGTTTTGCCAGGAGTTTCTCCTAGAGCACTTAGAAAGAAGTGCCGGAGTCATCTGATTTGTACACATCAGAGTGGATTATTCCATGTAGGGTCTCTTACAGTGGCAGCTGTTTCCATAGTGATGAGTATGCGGGTCGATATAAGGAAATGTTGGTATGCAGATCCCGGTATCAAACTCTGATAAATGACTAGGAAATAATATTGCTGAAAAGTCCAAACTCCAAAGTGTGAAATAAGAACATTTGATGATGCTATAGTACAGCTGCTAGATACGAGGTGCAAGTAAGAAACATCAGGAAAATAAACAATACAATTTGGGAATATCGTGTGGTGAAACATTGTTTACTTAGGAGAGTTATAGTACTATTTAGTTTATCTGTACAGAAAACATGAAGAGAAATTAGCACTAAGAAGAATTAGAGGCATTCTTCCATAACAAAGAGGAACACACCCTATGTTGAAGGAAGAATCTGTTTCATTAACGAGTATCACTTGTGTTGCTGTATTAAAATCAGATAAAGGTCTTGACTGCAGATGGTGAGAGGGAAATTAGTGAGGCAGGCTGTATAAACAGCCTCAGAGGGTGGCTCCATCACAAGCTATATGAAAGGCAACAGGAAAGAAAGCACAATCCTTTGGTGGATTTTGAGATAAGATTCAACAGCTCTCTGAATCTGCTAATTTTTTGTATGGAAAGAAAACAATCTCAAAATGACTGAAAAGAAAGCCATTTGGGAAGAAGGATAGGGAGAATGTTAGAGTAAGATAAATGAGAATAGAACTTCCTAAAACAGAAAATTTGCATCCGTGAAAATGTTTTCAGAAGAGAATAGATGCTAAAGTGATTTTATTTCTATTTGCTTCATTTTTATAATTTTTATTTAATATTTTCAATTGACAAAAATCATATTTATGAGGTGCAATGTAATACTTTATATGTTTAAAATATAAATGATTAAATCAGGCAAATTAGCTAATCCGTCATCTTACATACTTTTTAGTTGCAGACCAGGTGTTCTGGTTCACTGCTATGTGTATATTAATGTGTGATCTTGATCCTGAATTGAGACTCTGAGAGTGTATGACAAATAATGATGGCCATCTGCCAACTACAGAGCTGTGAACTGTTCACTCATTAGCAGGTTATAAACAACAAGATAACATCCTCCAGCTTATCTTTCTCCTCTAGCAGAGGTGGGCAGAGAGGATTACTATTGAGTTCCCCTCTTTGGAGGTCTGGTGTCATGAGCATGAGCCCTCCGGCAGGGCCGTCCAGGACAGCTCTCCCTGTGCCCAGGGACAGACCAGCTCAGGGTCTGCCATCGAAGCTTCAGATGGTGCAGAGCTCTTAGTGTGTGTGAGTATGAGGAGTATGTGTGAGTATGTATGCGTGTGTGTGTGAGTTCCTGAGTATATGTATGAGTGTGTGTGAGTTTCTGAGTATGTGTGTATGTAAGAGTGTGTGTGTGTTTGAGTTTCTGAGTGTGTGTATATGTAAAAGGGAGAAAGAAAGCAGCAGTCAGTGGCGGAGGGGGCGTGGGGGGAGAGAGACTTTCTAATCAACAGCTGTGATGGTGAAATTTATGTTTCAAGTTGACTGGATTGAAACAAGCCCAGAAAACTGGTAAACTTTATTTCTGGGTTGTGAGTGTGTCTCTGGAAGAGATGAGCACTGGAATCAGGAGACTGAGTAAGAGAGATCCACTCTCACCTGTTATTCCTAAGAGAAGTCTTCATCCAGTGCCTGGAGGAATCCAATAGAGAAAAAGGTAGAGAAAAGGCAAATTTGCTCTCTCTTCCTCACCTGGGACACCCACCTTTTTCCCCTCAGATATTGGCACTCCTGGGTCCTGGACCTTCGGGTTTGAATTGGAACAATACCAGTCACTTTTCTGAGCTCCCAGCTTGCAGGTTGCATAGTATTAGACTTCTCAGCCTCCATAAACATGTGAGCCTATTCTTCAAAGTAAATCTCTGTCTATCTATCTATCTATCTATCTATCTATTTATCTATCTATCTATCTATCTATCACCTATCTATTTACCTACCTATCAATCTATCTATCTATAATCTATCTACTTGCTTACCTACCTATGTATCAGTCTATTGATCTATCAACCTATTGATCTATCTGGTTACTTACCTACATCCTACTGGTTCTGTTTCTCTGGAGAACCCTGACAGCTATCATCAATATCTAGCTGATTTTGTCTCATTAACAGCTTCCCTCCAGGTTTGGCTCCACTCTATCTTGAATTTATGGCCTGAATTTCCCTAGGCCCCACCATAGAAGAACATCACTGACCCACTGTGATAATTTGTTTAATATATTCAAGAATTTTTTGAAATAACAAAAGTGATAAAAACATTCACTGATCTACTGATTTGAACTGCCAACCTTACCAGAAATGTGCCATGGCTTGTCCATCCTCTTAGATGTTGTGTAAAAGCATTTGAAAAAATAATATGTAAAAATCTCACAGGAAATGTCATCAGCTATTTGTTATTAGAGTTTGTTCAGGTTGGATGTTTATCAGATAGTTCACAATGCTGATTTGATCAAAAAGGCCTCCAAGCCAATAGAATATAATTTAATTTGTTAAAGTAAGTCACTTTATTCTTATGTGTTTATATTTAATATGCCCCATGGAATTTTGAACTTAAATTTGGTGATGGTAAAACACAAATCATTTTAGACATCAACATTTTATGGAAGAAGTGTGCCATGTATGATTGCCCGTGTCACTTGGTTTTAGGTGACATTTTGGTTCCAGTAGGTGGTGCCATGAGAGCAGGAAGGAAACTCTGTTCCAAAAGGACCTTAGCTGGGGACTCTTGGAGTCATTGGAGGCAATAGAAAGTGTCCCAGAATTTCTGTTGGTCTGTTTATGTTTTAAATGTTCCTGTTGTAGATTTTAAGAAAGTACGTTATTTAAATTTTTTAACTTGTATTTTAAGTTAGGCGTACATGTGTTGATTTGTTACCTAGGTAAACTGTGTCATGGGGTTTTGTTGCACAGATTAAATCATCACCCAGGTTTTAAGCCTACTACCCATTATTCATTTTTCCTGTTTCTCTCTCCTCTCACTCTCCACCCTCCAAAGGACCCCAGTGTGTGTTGCTCCTTTCTATGTGTCCATGTGTTCTCATCATTTAGCTTCCACTTATATGTGAGAACATGTGGTTTTTGGTTTTCTGTTCCTGCATTAGTTTACTAAGGGTAAGGGCCTCAGCTCCATCCATGTTCCTGCAAAAGACATGATCTTGTTCTTTTTTTATGACTGCATAGGATTCCACAGTGTATGTATCGCATTTTTTTAAATCAGGCCTGTCACTGATGAGCATGTAGGTTGATTCCATGTCTTTGCTAATGTGAATAGTGCTTCAATGAATAGATGAATACATGTGTCATTATGAAAGAATTATTTCTATTCCTTTAGGTATATGCCCAGTAACGAAATTGTGGGGTCCTGAGGTCCTTAAAGAGTGAGAGTCATGTCCAAGAACTATATTTTATGGTTAGTTGTGTTAGAAGTTTCTAATGTTGTAAAGTGTGAAAAAAAACAAATATTTTAAACAGTGTTTTCCTTATATGTAGCCTAAGGCAGGCTAAAAGTTTTCTTCATTTTGTGTTCTGAACTGGAACTGAGGATTGACTCTGGGAAGTCCTGCTGCTTTTAATGAATTGAATGTTTGTGTCCCCCTGGAGATTCATATGTTGAAGCCCTAAACTTCTAGACGATGCCGTTTGGAGGTAAACTTCTTTGGAAGATGATTAAATTTAGATGAAGTGAGAGGGATGAGGCTTTTATAATAGGATTAATGCCCTTGTAAGAAGAAGAAAAGACACCAGGGCTTTGTTTCTCCACTATGGTGTGAGGACACATCAAGAGGGTAGCCATCTGCAGGACAAGAAGTGGGCCTTCACCAAATTACTAGCACCTTTACCTTGGAATCAAATCTGCTAGCACCTTGACCTTGGAATTCCCAGCTTTCAGGACCTTGAGAAACAAATGCCTGCTGATTAAGCCACCCTGTATATGACATTTTCTTACAGTGTCTGCAGACGACTATGGCTCTGTTACATTAACTCAGCACATCCTAAACTTAATTCACAAGTTTTCAGCCATCTTAGCTCCCAGATCAACCGTCTGTTCACAAGAAATTTCCTGCCCAGCGGAACGTATTCTCAGGTACCTGCTCACAGCCTTTCGCACCTTTCTTTGTCTCTGCTTCTTCCTATTCTCCTGTAATTCATCGCTTAATGTTTGCCTTTCTTACTCTCCCTGCCCTCCTGTCTCTCTCCTTACTTTCCTTTTCTATAACAATTATATCATTACACACTTTGCCCTTCGTTATATCCTGGAAGATAAAAAATACTTTTACTTTAGTTTGGTTTGAGATTCTCAAAACACAGCTTTGGTGGGTAAGAAATACATACATATTGTCCATATCAAGGTCTGAACATCAGGAAAATCTTGGCCATTGATATGGTTTGGCTGTGTCCCTACCCAAATCTCACCTGGAATTGCAATAACCTCCATGTGTCAAGGGTGGGACTAGGTGAAGATCACTGGATTGTGGGGGTAGGTTTCCCCATGCTGTTCTCATGAGAATGAGAGTCCCATGAGATCTCAGGATTTTACAAGCAACTGGTGTTTCCCCTGCTGGCACTCATTCTCTCTCCTGCAGCTCTGTGAAGAAGTGCCTTCATCATGATTGTAAGTTTTCTGAGGCCTCAAGCACCATGTAGAACTTTGAGCCAACTAAATCTCTTTTTTAATAAATTACCCAGGCTTGAGTATTTATTTATAGCAGCATGAGAATGAACTAATACAGTAAATTGGTACCAAAGACAGTGACGTGCTGCTATAAAGACACCCCAAAATGTGGAAGTGACTTTGGAACTAGGTAACAGGCAGAGGTTGGAGCAACTTGGAGGCCTCAGAAGAAGACAGAAATATGTGGAAAAGTTGGGAACTTCCTAGAGACTTGTCGAGTGGCTGCCACCAAAATTCTGATAGTGATATGGACAATGAAGTTCAGGCTAAGGCAGTCTCAGATGGAGATAAGAACTTGTTGGGAACTGGAGTAAGGTCACTCATGCTATGTAAAATGACTGGCAGCATTTTGCTTCTGTCCTAGAGATCTTTGGAACTTTGAACTTGAAAGAGCTGACTTAGGGTACCTGGCAGAAAAATTTTCTAAGCAGCAAAGCGTGATCCCATGAAAGTGATGAAAGTAGCTGGATAGCCCCCAGTCAGAGCTGGCCCACAGTCCACGCCTGGCTGAGCCTGGTAGTGAGTACTCCGCAGGCCAGGAGGGGCCACGACCTTGCTAGAGCATGAATGTGGCTGCAGATTTACAGACCTGTACTGATGACCTGGAGATGTGAGCTGGACAGGGAGAAACACTTAGTGGGCAGGCCACATCACAGAGTAAGACTGTAAGGGCGCATTTGGAGAGGAGACCAGGACAAATTGACAGCTGGCACAATTGATTTTCCAACGTCATCTGTGGTATGTCTTATTAACTCATACATTCTCATTTTGTGTTTTCTGTCTTCCAAAATGCTTATACCTGACAAGTGGTGATGCACCTAAGCACTAAAAGACCAAGGATTAGTTCAACAAAAACCACAGGCAACAACATGGCCAGTGTTGCTTCTTAGGAAGGAAGTTAGGATGTACTGCGCACCTTGAATGAAAACTTGTTGGTAACAATTTAGTTGCTCAGCAACATATGAGTGTTTAGCACTTGTCAGTACAGGGGGAAAGTGAGATCTTATTTCATATAAAAGGAACCATACATTAAAGAATAGACCTTTTTAAGAACAATGAATATGTGTAAAATCAACACACACATAGGAAGTTGTTTATAATCACAATGAATAAATTTTTAATTGCACTGGAAGAGTCAGTATTGTAAGATAAATGTCTCTTCTTCTCCCTTTCTCTCTCTCTGTCTCTTAGAAGGCTTTTCATAATGTGAATAATGTCTTAAATTATTTTTACAAATTCAAAATTGTAACAATCAACTTTCATAAAACTGGTTGATCATGAAACTGGTAGTGCAACATATACTTAACATCAGCATCCCATCCTGTTATGATTATGTCTGAGCTCAGGTCATTCTTCACTGATAATGCCAGGCCATTATCTCTGTATAGTTATTGTCCCCTGCCTAGGAAGGACAGGAAGAGAGATGGCTTTAACTTCACCTGACAGGATTAATGCCACAGTTGTTGAGATAAGCTCACAACATAAGCCAGCAATTCTTTATCCAAACAAGGGCCCGGGTTGCAATCCCCCGAAAACACCCCCGAGGGTATTAAGAGTTGCCATAATCTCTGTAATGAATTGGACTTTTATACTCCTTCAAAGAAAGGCTGCTTCCTAATTGGCAGCCTATGAGGTTTTCTGGATCCTGTGTTGTGGAATAAATACACGGTCAAAGTATGAGTGAGGGGAGATGAAGGGAAGGGGGCCAGCGGGAGTGAGGGGAGGGTGGAGCCTCACTAATGATAGGGCTTAAGGCAGCCACTCAGTCAGCCATTCAGTCATTTCATTTGTGATACCAGTCATTTGGGGAAAATGAGAAAAATCTGAATTTCAATAATTGCCCTTTGTTTTAGATATGATTAACTTTTAATGATAAATATAAATCAAGTAAAATAAGTTATTTTGTTTAAAACGAAGAAAATCTGTTGTATCATTCACTTTCCCAGAATGATCCAAAAGAGCCATTTATTTATGCATTTAGGTTGAAATAAAACGTCAGGAAACTCATATAGAAAGAGAGGGAAAAAATCCAGCACTTAACGATGCTTGAAAAATTCTGAATGATCATGGACCTCCCTATTCGTTTTATTCACATGGTAAAAGCTCAGGAAATGTGGAGTAATTGGCAGAATCTGTGGACTGAGACACGAACTGAAAAATCAAATTCCGTGGGTAATATTTTCTTTTTGCTGGAAGATTCCGTAACACTCCAATTCCTGAATTACAAGGAAACTCTGGGGATATGTCAATGTCCTAGAGAGAATTATTTACATTTCCAATACAGTGCAGGTTAAAGGTCTTCAAAGAAAAATGGCATGTAATACCCTGGGCCCCAGGGGGCCTCTACGATGATGGGCAGAGTGGGGAATTGGAAGAACACAAGGCAAATACCACCGTGTCCATAATAAAGGACTCTTTCGGAAGATGAGTTGTGGGAGAGAAAATCATAAATAGGTTTTCAGGTGTCAGCCAGAAAATAAGCTATTACTTTGTCTAAAGTGAAGCAGTGCAGAATATCCAATGTCTGAAATTCCATGTGAGCTCTGGGCACCAGGAGAACCAAGCCGGGGGTGGGACAAACCATCACTCCCAAAGGCAAATGGATCACAACAGTTTTCCCTCCTTTTCAACTCAGAGTACAGAAGCTAAGAGGGATAAATGGAAAATTTATTTCAGTAGCCCCATGCCTGATGCTCCTGAAAATGTTTAGACTTCTGGAGACTGTTGACAGGTCCTGGGTCATGGGTGTGCCTGGTGGAGACCGGACTTCAAACAACATCTATGCCCGCCCTTGCTGTGTGGCACTTGGCAATGTCTCACTTCCAACTCTGTGTGAAACAGCAATGATCAGAACCTTCGCCAGCTGCTGCTGTGAAGAGACAGTTAAGGGAAGAAAGTGGAGATTTTGAAAATAAGACAACCTTGGATAACATACTGTGCATTCATAATAGAGCTTACTCGCTATCATAAAAGGATTGTTTTTGAAATTTTAGAAGCTTTAATCAGGTAAAGTTCTACTCATTAATTATTTGGTTCTGATTTTTGAGTAGTGTTTCTTTAAGAAATGCAAACACAAAAAGAAACTCCTATGTGAACTTTTCAAACATGAGTAATCAGACTTGGAGGATAGCATGGAACCCTGCCTCTGACACAGGGATTTGAAACTTCGCTGTGCTATTTGCAATCTCCCTTTCATCACAGTTTACACTAAAGTGGTCATCTGTCTGACAAAACTTACCCAAACTAGTTTCAGATGTAGTCGGGGTTACTTTATGTTTCATATCAAAAAAAAATTTTTTGAATTCTTATCGAGAACTTCTCAAGCTACACCTTATGTATTTCTGTGGGAACAAGGATTCTCTCAGGAACAAGAATTCTATAAAATCCTAAATTGTAAAATTCTAAAATGTTAATTTCTGTAAAAGCTTTCTTTATCATGTTGTGTTTTAGCTCATTTGTCTTGATTTATTTATGTATATCATGGACAACCTTTCCTTTTAAATTGATAATCTGATTTTTAGTGGATACTTACAATTTTACGTTGCCTCAGCATCCATTTTCAAATATGTTTGATTTTCTTATGCCAGAAGCAAGGCTCAGCCACGGCTGACAGTTTCTATGCTATACCCCACCCAACTGGGTCCAATCAGTGGTGGAAGATAAAATTTGGAGGCATCTCTCCCACCTGGCAGATTGAGCATCCCACTTGCCTGTCTTTAAACAGGCCATTGAGATATTTGTCCGGCAACTTAAAGTGACAACCTCTCAGTCACAGCATGACCTCCTGCAGGTAGTACCTGCTGGCTTTAAATCTACCAGTTAAAGATTTCCTAGGGAAACCTGTTTGGATTACACCCTGAACCCAGTAAAAACCTTGGCTCAAGGATCCCTACTCATTCTGTGTTTATGCTCCGTGTGTGTGTGTGTGTGTGTGTGTGTGCGCGCGTGACCTCCTTGCTTGCTCTATAGCCTTCAGGGTCTGTAAGTACTAAAAATTCTTTAACTTTTACGTGTGGTTGTGTCATTGAAACGGTGGGTACAATTGGTGAGGTCACCCCAAAGGGACCCACGCATGTGCACCCCCTGTTGTTGCCCTTCTGTTCAGGCTTCTCAGCTGCTGGTGACAGTAGTTACCAGATGAGATGATAGAATTGTATCAAACATTGCTGAAGGATGTTTCATCGAAGAAGGCTTTAGATTCTTCGGATAGTCTTTTGCACATTGGGATTGCATGTGCTTTCCATTTTGTCTTAACGTTTAAAAACCTTCCCTTACTGGAGTTTAGGGAATTCTGCATATCTACATCACCCTTTGTTCCTAGAACTTTGGATATAACTCAGTAATAATAAGCAACTTGCCTAGTTCTGGATGTCCTACATAACTGTCTTTGGTTTGCCTGTTCTCCTGAATTTCTCGTTAATACCAACATATAACAATAAAATCTGTCTGAAGTTGGGAGAGTATTGATCTTTATATATTTAACGCAAAGAAAAAATTTTGGATAATCACTCTCTGTATTCATTTGTGTAAATAGAGGAATGAATATATGACTAAAGCAGAATAAAGCTGCCTGGAGACAAAATGAAAAAACCTATGTCTGCTGATTAGCCGGAAATCCATTTCAGCATTTGAAATAAACCAAACGTTGAAAGCCAATTGTCTATGTGTTTCTGGAGTTTCTGAAAGTCTTGTGAACAGAGATAATAATTGGCTTTATTCTAGATTGTCCTTTCTGGAATATTTCTATAACAAAAAGTTTTAGAAGACAGTGATAGAGTGCAGATGTGCTTACTATGTTTCCCTCCAAGCAAAGAGCAGGCAGGCTTACAGCCTATTATAAAAGACATGGTCTCCCTAACTAGGGATTTCTCTTCTTCAATTAGCCTACAGGGTGTGCAGGTGTCATCTAGGTCTCTTCATATTTCCCCGTGGCAAATGAAAAATATATGCTTTAAATCATTTAATATAAAAAACTTAAAGAAACTGGAAATTCAGAAAGGGAAATATAGCTGTGGAATTCAGTTTATGAACATTTAATGCAGATATACTCTGTGATTCCAACAAAAGGTCTGGAAACAACTGCAAGGATTTTCAGGAAGGCAATTTTCAGGTGAAGTTTTCAGGCATTTTGAGGTGACTGACACTCAATAGACTACTTCTTCAAGTAAAAATATCCCTAGCCCTTCAAGCAGAGGCTTCATGACCATGTGAAGAGATGGAATCTGTGCCTCAGGTGGCATTGGCTAAATAAGCTCCAAGCAGCCTCGTTACATAATTTTTAAGTTATGTGACTGGAGGGCAAGGCTGTCGGGAATTTGAGGGATATGAGGCTCACTACTGAGACAGTTTTCACTGCACATTCCTTATGAAAGCAAGTGCAGTCACTGGAAATTCTGTAAGGATTTGCAGTTCCCAGCATGGCAGCAATGTGCCTTTTTTCCTATCATTTCTCCTTTCACAAATTATCATTAATCATATTTGTTTCTTTTCCTTCTGGATAAATCATAAGAAACTTATTCATACTGAGAAGGGTAGACTGCAACAATTTTTTCCCCATTCTCTTGGTTCCCGGTTCACTCTAATGATTGTTTCTTTTGCTGTGCAGAAGCTCTTAATTAGATCCCATTGTCCATTTTGGCTTTTGTTACCATTGCTTTGAATGTTTTAGTCATGAAGTCCTTGCCTATGCCTATGTCCTGAATGGTATTGCCTAGGTTTCTTTTAGGGTTTTTATGGTGTTAGGTCTTATGTTTAAATATTTAATCCATCTGGAGTTAATTTTTGCATAAGGTGTAAGGAAGGGGTCCAGTTTCAGCTTTCTGCCTATGGCTAGCCAGTTTTCCCAACACCACAACCCCATCCAAAAGTGGGTGAAGGATATGAACAGACACTTTTCAAAAGAAGACACTTATGCAGCCAACAAACATTAAAAAAAAATCTCCTCATCACTGGTCATTAGAGAAATGCAAATCAAAACCACATTGAGATACCATCTCATGCCAGTTAGAATAGTGATTATTAAAATATCTGGAGACAGTAGATGCTGGAGAGGATGTGGAGAAACAGGAACGCTTGTACACTGTTGGTGGGAGTGTAAATTAGTTTCATCCATTGTGGAAGACAGTGTGGCAATTCCTCAACGAGCTGGAACTGGAAATACCATTTAACCCAGCAATTCCATTACTGGGTATATATCAAAGGATTATAAATCGTTCTATTATAAAGACACATGCACACATATGTTCATTGTGTACAATAGCAAAGACTTGGAACCAACCCAAATGCCCATCAATGATAAACTGGATAAAGACAATGTGGCACATATACACCATGGAATACTATGCAGTCAATAAAAAGGATGAGTCCATGTCCTTTGCAGGGACACGGATAAAGCTGGAGACCATCATTCTCAGCAAACTGACACAAGAACAGAAAACCAAACACGGCATGTTCTCACTCACAATTGGGTGTTGAACAATGATAAAACATAGACACAGGGAGGGAACATCACACACCGGGGACTGTTGGGAGGTGGGGGGATTGGGGAGGGATAACATTAGGAGAAACACCTAATGTAGATGACTGGGGGATGGATGCAGCAAACCACCATGGCATGTGTATACCTATGTAACAATCCTGCACAATATGCACATGTACCCCACAACTTAAAGATTAATGAAAAAAGAAAAGAAGATAATTGTTTAATAAAATGTGTCATATGCTCTTTATCTGTGGTTTACTTTTGAGAATTAAGCCAGTTTAAATTTGGTGATGGCTACACAACTTTATGCAATTACCTAAATTCAGAAATACCCCTAAAAGTAAATATTTCTGTTTGTTAATAAAAACAACAACAAAGAAAGATCAATTCTAAAATTGCTTTCATTTTTAATCATGTTGATTTAATGAAATTGGTCGGGCGCAGTGACTCACACCTGTAGTCCCCGCACTTCGGGAGGCTGAGGCAGGTGGATCACCCGAGATCAGGAGCTGGATACCAGCCTGGCCAACATGGTGAAACCCTGTCTCTACCCAAAATACTAAAACTTGCCAGGGTTGGTGGCACATGCCTGTAGTTTCAGCTACTTGGGAGGCAGGAGAATCACTTGAACCTGGAAGGCAGAGGCTACAGTGAGCCAACATCGGGCCACTGCACTCCAGTCTGGGTGACAGAGAGAGACTCCATCTCGAAAAACAAACAAAAAAACCAGAAATAATTTATTTTTACTTCCTGGAAATTCAACATTTTAACAGAGTGCCTTTACATGGCCTGCTTTAGAAAGGCTATCTTACTCATTTTGAGAGAGGACTACAACATATTCATCTTGGACTGGAAAGAATTTCAATTTCCAAGTGATAATAGAATTAGCTTTATAAGGAAAGAAATAACTTACTGAGTTGAAATATCATCCCTGGGAGTTTGTAGAACTGCATTGTGTTTATTTGATCCTAGAATAATACCTGGTATTATTCTTTACTTCCTAGAATCACTGTTAAATTAATAAGGGTATTGACATTGATAAGTCTTGGTATTTACTTGATACTGTGCAAAATGTCTCATATATATTGTTATCTTTAATCTCTCCAACAACCTTGAAGGGTCAATACTGCATATCATTTTTATGTTTTTAGAGAGGAATAAAATTAATCTATTCTATGATAGTCACAACTAATTAATAGGTAGGGCTCAGATTTGAACTTAATCTCTGTGTCTCAGGAGTTCATCTTCTCAACTATGTGCTGGTTGTCATACAAGTCTCAGCTATCCTGAGCTCTGTTTAAATTGATTCTGATGTACCTTTCAATGCCATGTAAATTCCATAACATTCTTAGAAAGTAATAACAGCTCCCTCCTCTGCTAAACATAGTAATTACAAATAGGGTTTGGGAATGCTACTTTCCGTTACTCAAATCACATTTTACATCCACCATTGTCGCTGTCCATTTGAAGTAAAGAAAGCAAATATATATTTCTGGGGCTGGGGATCAGGAGGATTTTGAAGAGGAGGAAGGCAATGAAGACTTTGAGTTTCTGTCCCCCTAAGTTTAAATGGTGTCCAGCAGACAGTGGCTGCTCCTTATTTCTCCTAGGACACAACGTGTAGATTGGAAGCAGCAGGAGGTGACACATTAGCACGTCATGGAGTTGAGCTCAAGTTTTGCTTCTGAACATTATGTCGAATCAAAAGTCATTCTGTTTCTAGGCGTATTGTATTAAGCTATTTTGGACAGATTTGAGTCAATTATTACTGGAAGAGTTTATTGTAAGTTAGCTTATGAGTTTCAAGTTTTTTTCCGGTCTCTAAACAAAGTTCTGTTAGTAATTCAATGGGAGCTCTGTGGCTGTGAACCCCAGATGACAATCCTGTACAGCAATGGAAAACGAAATTATTGATCTTGAGAACTGAATCTTGGTTATTATTAAATCTCCATGCTATTGCTTTATAGAGGTAACAAAAGCCCTTTTTCTGTGTTACCTATAAATCTTTTCCCCACACCATATTCTATTTTCCTATAAAATAACTATCATTGTTGCTAGTGATTAGGAAATACTAAATATAAGTAGAGCTTCCTTATTACCCGTTACTACCATTTTTGTTATAATAATCTGGTTTGTGAAGCAGTAGAAAGAAAGTATGTTCACTTAAGAAAAATACAATAATGTCCCTTATATCCGTCCAGTTTTTTAGTGGCAATGTTAGATGGGAGGAAAGGAGAGTCTGTGACAGTGGCTTTAAGGCAAATTTCTTCTTCCACAAAATGAGGTTCTCATATCATGTGGACCTTGCTCATAAACAGTCTGGATAATGGACATCACTCCAGAGAATGTGTTGCATTTGCTTGTGTGTGAGAAGTTCTCTTTTTGTTGAATTTGGAGATGAGTGTGCTGCAGTGATTCTGTACGGAACATTAAAATCCGGGGCCTGTGAAGTGTGAGTTCCTCTCCCCAATTTATCATCGGTTAGTTAGTGGGCCCATGTCACCCTTCCCACCTTCCCCAGTCTCCCCAGAAGGAGAGACCCAAGCTGCCCACAGGCCTCCCCAAATGATGCCCTGTGCTTTTCTATTTCAGCAGATGCTGCCTGAGCTACTACCGTTAGCTTGAAAGCTTAGAAACAAAGAGGAAACAGACAAAGGAATAATGCCACAAACCACAACTGCTTGGTGAGTCTCCTAAGACTTACAATTTCACAACGTCTATTGAGAGAACTAACAGGGTGTGAATTAGTCATTGTTGTGACTGATACTGAAGTGCATGACTTTCTTTTTTTTACAGAACTCATATGTGATCTAAGCTAATTTGCAGAAGTTGAATAAACAGATTTTTCATGCCAGCATAAAAAATACATCACATGTGATGAAAACCTATTTAAACCATTCAAATAATCAAAATAATCAGTCTGTAAACTGTCATTTCTGATATTTATAAAAAGAATACCTTAAAGGCTTCAGCTAAAAATCTACTTTATTCTTCTTTTTAAAAGCAACTATCATACCGATTGGAATTCAGATTCTTGGAAACTCAGCCTGGATGCAGACAGTACCAAACTGTGCCTAATGGCATGCGGCTGGCAGGGCCGCCAGGTCAGTCGCGTGCCGGGAAGAAATGAGGGCCCACGAACCCCCTGCACTCCCCGGCTCTAGGGCTTCTCCGAAACCAACAGGCCAGGCACAGGCTGAGTCCTTTCAGAGGGCTAATACCCTCACACTTCCCCCTGCAGAGAATCACACAGGCTGCAAAGGTGCTGGTCACCCAGGATAGAGTTCCTCAAACAGAATGTAACAGAAGCACCCACGCAGTCATTGCAGATGAATCTGCACAACAGTTTCAACAATTTTTTTTTTTTTGAGACAGAGTCTTAAATCTGTCACCCAGGCTGGAGTGCAGCGGAGTGATCTCGGCTCACTGTAACCTCTGCCGTTTGGTTCAGGAGATTCTTCTGCCTCAGCTTTCCGGTGGCTGGGACTACAGGCATGCACTGTACTGGCTAATTTTTGTATTTTTAGTAGAGACGGGGTTTCACCATGTTGGTCAGGCTGGTCTCAAACTCCTGACCTCAAGTGATCCACCCACCTCGGCCTCCCAAAGTGCTGGGATTACAGGCATGAGCCACGGCTCCCAGCCCATAATGACTATTTAAAAAGACAATTGTGTAACAGTAAGACATGGCCTCCAGGCTAATATGACAAAAGATAAGCCTCCACCATGCGTTCTCCCACAGATCACAGAAGGGCTAAGATGCAAGGTCGAATCTAACAGTGCCATGGTGTTTGCGCCCACCTCTAAGCTCCTGATGAATGTCACAGAGAGGAACCCTGGCCCTTCGTGCTGCAGTTATGATGGCTGTACTGGAGAGGTAAGGATGTGGGAAGCCTCGGGCAAGTCATGACCTGGAGTAACCAGGAGATGGGTTCGCCCCCTAAGTTCACCTATGTTCAGAAGCGAAAGACACTCTGGGTGTGATTCCTCATTTGACCTTCAGTAAAGTCCTGAAAAATAAGCCGGTGGCCACGGAGGAAACAGATTTTGAGAGACTAAAGCACTTGCCCCACATCACTCAGCTAAGAGCCAACAGAAGGAGGGATCCAAATCAGGATGTGTCTGACCCTAGATTTAAATTTTTCTTTTTGAGATGGAGTCTCGCTCTGTCACCCAGGCTGGAGTGCAGTGGCAAATCTCAGCCCACTGCAACCTCAGCCTTCCGAGTTCAAGGGATTCTCCTGCATCAGCCTCCTGAGTAGCTGGGATTATAGACAAGCGCCACCACGCCCAGCTAATTTTTGTATTTTTAGTAAAGACAGGGTTTCACCATGTTGGTCAGGCTGGTCTTGAACTCCTGATCTTGTGATTCATCCTCCTCGGCCTCCCAAAGTGCTGGGATTACAGGTGTGAGCCACCATGCCTGGCTCAGAGTTTAATTTCTGCCCCACCTAGTATCATCCTCTGGAAGAACTTGGTAAAGGTCATGTCTCCTGGGGAGCTTTTTCCAGGGATCCAGAGTGGATTTTCTCTGGCTGTAGAACCTCTTTTCACTCATGTTCAATACACAAGATAGTCAAGTTACCAGGAAAAAGGAAAGAACAAGGATGCCTACAGAGGGACAAAACCTACTACATCAAAACACTCGGTTCGTCAGTCTCAGGCTGAAGAACAACCAAAAGCCATGTTTTGTGAGTTGAGACTAGGCCTTTAACTTACCTGCTGTGAGCAACTGGGCTTCTCTTTCTGGGTTATTAATCAAGAAGAGACAAGGTATCTCACCATACCTGTGTGTTAAAGGTGTCATAGATTTTTGTGATTAAATCTCTTATAATCACTTAAGACCTAGCATCAATGTGTTAGATTACCATATAGAGAATTCTTTGAGAAAAAGTGATAGAGAGAAGTACTGAAGGCCAGCTCCATGGCAGAGCAGCCAGGAATAGCAGGACCAAGAGTTCCACTCGCTTCGGCAACCAAAGCATGCAGTGGCGAGGGAAAGGCTTCAGCCGGGGCACTCCGGAAAGACCTGTCTGAGAGAGGAACTTTGAGCTGCCACATGACTGATGAGGGAAAGCAGCACTGTGCATCTGTGGAGGAAGAGAAGTTCACTGGAAGGAACTGCAAGAACAAGAACCTTCAGGCAGGATGGAGCTGGGCATGATTTAAGACAGAAAGGAAACCAACAGCTGGCAGGTCACGACAAACAGTGGGATGCTTTCAAACAATCAGAAAGGTAGACAGGTAAGGCTTGATGGCTCCTTTAAGACCATGCAAAGAGAGCTGGCTTCCGTAGAAGCTGTAATGTGAAATTAATTGAACTGACAGTGACATGTCAGTTTTGATTTACATTTTAGGAGGGTAATGTTGCTTCTCAGATTGACAATGTTGGGTGGAAGCAAGAATGGAGGGGCAAGGGACACTAGGAAGCTGTAGAAATGGTCCACGTGCTGCAGGAGACTGGTCTGGACCATATAATTAGCCTCTGACCTGTGAGAAGCAGATGGATGATTGACACATGTGGAATGTAGAGCTGACTGGATATGCTGCCGGAGCAGGTACGAGGTGTGCAGGGACGACAGCAGTCGGGCTCACTGGGGTGTTCAGCCACAGTAACTACATTTTTTGTTTTCTTGTAGAATGAAATGGGAGAGGCTTTGGAGAAAACAGATCTGTGGATGTGCAGGGTCAGACATGGGATAGGAAAAGAAATCTATAGTATTTGCCTTAAGCAAGAGTGAGAGGCCATCCTTGTTCTCACTCTTCCTCACCCCCTGCCTTCCCATTTCATTCATGAGGGGGTACAGTTGGCACTACTTCCAACACATACCCTGGATCTTTCCACATTCCCCCGTGCCTGTAGCCACTTCTCATGTAACCATCATCCTCATTTGTCTCCTCCTTCCCTCCTTTATTTCATATTCCATTTTTCATGCAGAAATCTTTTTAAAATGCTAATCTGACCCTATCACTTTGCTGTTTAAAATATTCCACGGGATACCTATCTGATTTAGAGTAAATGACTAAACCTGGCTCATCAAAGATCTGTGTGTCCAGGCCTGCCACCCCTCCATCCCCTGGCCACACTACTCCCTCTGCCCCACTGTAATCTGGCAAGAGAGCCTTCTTCCTGCTCCTCACCATTCCCAAACTCCAGCCCAAATTCTCTTAGGACAAGAATATAACTTACCTCTGCTTGACTGCTACATAGTGAGCCCCTTCCTGTCACTCAAATCGAAATTTAAATGTCACTCCTCAGAGAAATTGCTCTGCCAGCGGCCACCCAGCCCCACCTCATCACACAACTTCCTTGAAATTATCATTATTGCTCTCATTACCGCAATTATACCTGTTAATTTGTTAGTTTGGTGTCTTACAGGTTTCTTTCCCCCTAAATGAGATTAGGGAAAACGAAAAAGGACCCTGAACGTGGCCCCTGGGCAGTGCTTGGTACCTAGGAACATAAGCATTATCTGAAGGAATTAATTGTTATTTCCTGAATACTGTAATCGCAACTGTACTCATCATAAAGCAGAAGCTCAATGAAAGTTTTGAAAGTGTTGGATTTTTAAAATAAAATTAATAATGTAATTAATTTAATTAATTAAACTAAATTAATAAAATGCATTTAAAATAACAAATGTATACAGGAAGAAAGAGTCCAAGTGACACTCAAGAAGCATTCAGGCATCTCATTTCCCTTTGTTGTATCACTTCTGTGGACACTAACAAGTAATTTTTCTAATCTTTAAATCAAAATACTGTGGAGACAACTGTCTGCTAAGTGCTCTGATGTACCTAATATTTCCTGTTTGTTTTGGACTAAGAAGCATTATCTCGGAATTTTCGGACCCAACTTCTCATGCATTGTTAAATACAGTCACTAAGTGTACCATGTCCCTGGAATCAAGGCCATTTGTCCTTGCTGTCCTAAGGTTTGCCTCTGGTGGAGGTAAGTGCGCCTGCCACCATCATCAAAAGCTTAGACTGCTTCTTTTCAACTGGTAGTGCGAGAAGAGGGGGCATTTTCTTCTCTCTCGGGGAAACTTTCACTCCCAAACGTGAGCTCTAGTTAGAAAGACAGCAACACATTTGCAGATAGACTGCAATATCTATTTGTTTCAAAATAAATAAGGAAACCAAGTAGCTAACATCCCTTTACTTCCCTAAAGAAAGAAAAATATTAATTCAGTCCGAATAATAAACAGAATCAAGTCTTGCTAAACCAGCCATTTATCAAATTGACTCTGTGGCACTTATGCCAATTGATCCACATACAATTATCTCGACTTGCATATGTGGCTAGAGTTTGGGGGCTGATAGAGGAGAGAGGAAACAGATACTGCTGCAATGGTCGTCACCCAGTGGGGGCCTCTGAGCCCAGGGTGCAATGAGGTGGCCAGCAACCTGAGGATAAGCATGGCTTACTGTACTGGAACATTGATTTTTTTTCAAAACTTTGGAGAGAATGAATGCTAGACAGTTAAACATAAAAGTATCAAGAACTATCCTTTTTATTTAGTTAAAACAATATCACGGATTTTGAGAACTAGAATGAACTTTTAAATGAATTCATGAGCTAAAAGGTAAAACTGTAAAGAGAAATCCCTTAGGCAAAAAGGCTCCTTAGGTTATATAATCAGTCCCTGTGCTGTCCCCACTGCCATTAGTGATTTCAACAGAAATATTTAAGAAGTTCAACCACAAATAAAGCTGCCTTACTACTTCCTGCACACCAAGCCCTAACACACACATCCACCTCCCAGCTGCACTTTCTAGCAAGACCCCAGCTGGCTCATTCATGATCCATTCAAGGATATTCCCTTAAGGAAATTTTCCCAGAATTAACCCAAGTAAGGTGCCCGCCCTCCCCCTGCCCCTCAGCAGGCACAATGCATGAGCATCTGAGACTCACCCATTCCACCAGCTTTCAATGTCTGCTTCCCTGCTGGGGTGCAAGATTCTCCAATCTGGAGCTGACTTTCATCTCTGCAGTCACAATTCTTGCTACCATCTGGGCTCAATAACTACCTGAAGAATTCGTGAACTTACTTTTCATCTTGGATAGTTGTGCTGGAATTGACATCAGAATAGTGGGCAAGAAAGTCACATGAGCCAGAAGAGATGAAAGTAGAGGTTTGGGAGTGAAGGGGAGAGTGACAAGAGGTGAGGGTGGAGAAATAAGAAAAGGCCAGACCAAAGTAAAGAATTTGGATTTAGAGTAAGTGCAATGAGAAGCCCTCAGAGTTTGTATAGAGGCACTCATAAATTAGCAAGTTATTGCAACTCACATAGGGTGGCTGAAGGATATTTTGTAAAGTACACTTAAATCTTAAATTTGTATCGTCTAGAATACCCTAAACTAACAAACTGCTCATAGAATACTAATAATTATTTGCACAGCCATTCAAATGGATATAGAATGCTAGAACTGAAAATAGTTTTATTAAAAATGTTTATTGAGTTAATTAAATTTTCATTAAATTTAAATAAAATTTGGCACCATTTAGTAATTGACAGAAATATTTGTTCAATAATTATGTTTATAATGCTTTCTAATGTATATATTTTTAATATTAGACAAATAATTTTAACTTATTTATTATTTTTATTATTATTATTATTTTCACATAGAGTCTCACTTTATCTCTGAGGCTGGAGTGCAGTGGTATAATCTTGGCTCATTGCAACTTCCCCTCCTGGGCTCAAGTGATTATCTTGCCTCAGCCTCCTGAGCAGCTGGGGCTAGAGGGACACACCACCACGCCCGGGTAATTTTTGTATTTTTAGTAGACACATGGTTTCACCATATTGGCCAGGCTGGTCTCAAGCTCCTGACCTCAAGTGATCTGCTCACCTCAGCCTCCCAAAGTGCTGGATTACAGACATGAATGAGCTGTGGCACCCAGCCAAATTTTTTATTTTTGTTACATTAACTTTAGATGATTGTGGAAAACATATACAATTTATGTACTTCAGACAATTACACTTTAGTTTCAGTCTTTTAATTATTAATATGAATTTGTGTCAAATGTGATTTCACATATTGTTGTGAACATTTTAACTATAAAACAGAATTAATGATTTTGTCTTACTATTACTATTCATCCAAGCATTTCCAGTCTATTACTAGAATAACCAGGCATGGTCAATAATAATTTAACTTTAATAGTTTTAATATAAATATTAAACATTAGTTTAATACCATTTTGGTAGTTTTAATATTTTGCTGACTTTCTCTTATGTAAAAACACAGTGTCTAAATCCATTCTGGCTTCTATAGCAAAATATCATAAACTGGGTAGCTTATAAACAATGGTATTTCTCCGTATACTGAGACTGGAAAGTCCAAGATTAAGAGATGGTCAATTCAGTGGCTGGTGAGTGTCCAGCATAGATGATGCCTTAACTCTGTGTCCTCACATGGTAGAAGAGAGGTAGCTCTCTGACGTCTTTTCCTATGAGGACACTAATCCCATCATGGCAGCTCTGCTCTCAACTTAATCACCTCCCAAAGGCCTCATCTTTTAATATCAACAATTGGGTGTTGGGATTTTAGCATATGAGTTTTGGGAGGATGCAAATGTTCACATCATATCAAGTAAATTCATATATGTATTTCAATTTTGTCATTTTAACAGCAAATTCTAAAAGGTAGAATGATAGAGCATATTTTACTGAGTAAATTGTTAGTTTTATTCATAAGTATTTCCTATAACATGGTTTTTGAGGATCCATTTGTACCTTTTTCATGTACCATTGTTTTGCAATGTTAGGGGTAGACCCATCGGTCTTAGCAGTGCAATGCAATCAATACCCTTACCAAAACTTCACAATCAATTAATACCCTTATCAAAACTTCACTTACTCATCTTTTTGCTTGAATTTTCATCCTAAACCTTGACAGTGAATAACACAATCAGGCCTGTCTAACTGAGCAGTCCAAGGCAGGAGTTGAGATGAGGGTGGGGAATTTAGAGTCACATAGATTGGAGTCACCACAAATCTGTCCACCTTAATTGATTGAGACCTCAGTGCTTTACCCCAGCATACTGTGTTTCCCATGAGGCTGTTTTCTTCACACTTTACAATAATTATTTCAACCGATTGCTCTTATCCAAAGTGAATCCTAAGAAGATGAATGAGTTCATTGGTAAAAGCAAGCATTTCCATCCTGTTTTCACTATTTACTTGGCTTGGTCAAATTCCAGAATTTCTGAGAGTTTAAATTTCCTCATTTGTAAAATGGAGATTTTACCATATACCCCGCAGTGTTGTTCTAGGGATTGGAGATCATGTCTAGAAAGTGGTATTCATACAGGAATGTTAATGGTAATAAGCATTGCTTTTTTTTTTTTTTTTTTTTTTTACATTTTCCCTTTCTGTTGTTTGATATATGTTCATTAACTTTTTTCTTTTTTTATTACACTTTAAGTACTGGGATACATGTGCAGAACATACAGATTTGTTACATAGGTATACATGTGCCATGGTGGTTTACTGCACCCATCAACCCGTCATCCACCTTAGGTATTTCTCCTAATGCTATCCTTTTAATTAACTGTGAGAAGTGGATTTGTTGTTTATCAAGACACTCAGTCAGTGGCCTTCTGTTACAGCAGCCCTAAGGAACTAGGGTACATCTTGACCACAGTGTTTTCCTTTCTTTTGAGCTAAGCAATTTATTATTATTAGCCCCCCATCCCCTGACAGGCCCAGTGTGTGATGTTCCCCTCCCTGTGTCCATGTGTTCCCATTGTTCAACTCCCACTTATGAGTGAGAACATGTGGCTTTGGTTTTCTGTTTCTGTGTTGCTTTGCTGAGAACGATGATTTTCATCTTCTTTCATGTCCCTGCAAAGGACACAAACTCATCCTTTTTTATGGCTGCATAGTATTCCATGGTGTATATGTGCCACATTTTCTTTATCCAGTCTATCATTGATGGGCATTTGTGAAGTGAATATTTCTAAAGGTCTCTCTTCCACCAACTATGGAAGATGGCCTTACATCTTCCCAACAGAAAATAGAAGCCATAAAGCAAGACCTTGCTCAACTTCCTATACAATCAGGTACTAATTATTCATTTATTCTTTCTTCCCTTCTGTCACAGATTATGCCTGTGCCTATGTAACATAACTTCCCTGCCCACATTATTTTCAATGTCTTAACTTCCTCATCTAATCTCAGTTCTATTGTATCTTTACCTTCCACAGTCCATTGGCTCCTACTTACCAACCTTTAAACCAATTTATACAACATACACCCAAACCATTTTCCCCAAAGGAACACCTCTATTAGCCCTTCTGTCTCAAACCATACCACCACACATATTATCAAATTCTTTGTGTAGTTTTAGTAGTGGTGATTTTTAGTAAGATGTGTTCTGTAGAAAGGAACAAGAGGAGTTATACCTTTGCTTCTCCTATAGTCCTTGATTTCATCAATCCAAGGTCACATTTTTTGGTGTAGTTTCAAGCTGGGATTTCTTCTCCATGCAGGTAATGCAAATTCAGACTCCACATCTGTGCAGCACGGGCTCAACTTATAGGTTTCGTTTCATTCAATAAATATTTACTGCTCTAAGTTGCACTAGGTCCTAAATACCCCAGTTAACCAGAGTAAAAACTCTTATCTTCAGGAAGCCTTCATTTTTAGAAAGAAGTGAGTCTTTTATCCTGAGGCACAGGATGATAGAAAGCTCTTGGTCTATTTTTGGATGGTGGTGGTTTTCTTGCATATTTAGACTGATAGCATTAAAGGACCCTCGTTCTATGCCAGTGAGTCAGAACTATGACCCCTCTTGGTTAGACAGAAGGCCACAAAACCTGCCCTCCACTGAGATTTAGAATTCTAGCACCCTTGTGTGTGTGTCCTATATATATTGGGCTGCTGGAAATTCAGCTTGAGTTCCCCAATAATTTGCTATGGACTAAATGTTCGGTTCTCCCTAAAATTCATTTATTGAAACCCTGACACCCCCTGTCCCCACCACAATGTTATGGTATTAGAAGGTGGGCTTTGGTAAGTTATTATATCATGAAAGTGAATCTCTCATGAATGGAGTTAATTCCCCTATAAAAGAAACCCTGGAGAGCGTTCTTGTCCCTTCTGCCACATGAGGACACAGAGACATGGCACCATTTATGAACCAGGAACCAGACCCACACCAGAAACATAATCAGCCAGTGTCTTGATCTTGGACTTCCCAGCCTTCAGAACTGCAAGAAGTGAATTTGTTGTTTATGAGACACTCAGTCAGTGGCCTTCTGTTACAGCAGCCCTAAGGAACTAGCGCACGTCTTGACCACAGTGTTTTCCTTTCTTTTGAGCTAAGCAATTTATTAAGGCCACTTTTATTGTCTTTTATTTAATGTATTTTAGGATGTCCATGAAATTCTGGAATTATCAATAAAATTTTTAGGTCAAAAATACCCTAGATGATGGTTTGTATATTAGCCTATGCTCCTGGGTTTTATCAACATACTTTTCTTTAGGATATGTGAGAGGGAAAGGGCAGGTTTTGATTCAGCATGGTTCACTAAGACACTAAAAGGATATAACAAATTTTCACAATCTTCCTGTATAGGAACCATCTCCACTTTTCAACTTCAGACATTAATATCATCTTATTAGGGAGTCATAAAAGGGAATGAGTCATAGACCATGTCCTAACGAGGGATACACACTGCTTAAGGAGCCGAGGCTCTCTTCTCCTTTAACTTTCGGCTGAGTTCATGCATTGTGTTATTACTATCTCCCTCCCTCCCTCCCTTTCTTCCTCTCTCCCTCCCTCCCTCCTTCCCTTCCTTTCTTTCTTTCTTTCTCTATCTCTTTCTCTTTCTTTCCTTCCTTCCTTTCCTTCCTTCTATTCCCTTCCCCTTCCTTCCTCTTTCTTTCTCTTTTTCTTTCTTTCTTTTTCTCTCTTCCTTCCTTTCTTCTTTCTTTCTTTCTTTCTTTCCTTTCTTCTTTCTCTTTCTGACAGAGCCTCACTCTGTTGCCTAGGCTGGAGCACAGCAGTGCAATCACAGCTCACTCTAGCCTCGACCTCCTGGGCTCAATGAATCCTCCCACCTCAGCCTCTCAAGTAGCTGGAACTATAGGTGCATGCCATCATGACCAGCTAATTTGTTTTGTGTGCATGTGTTATTATCATTATTTTTTTTTTTTGGAATTTTTGTAGAGATTTTGCCACGTTTCCCAGTGGCAAACCAGCTGGTGATCACTATTTTCTTCTTGTGTTTGTTTTTGTACCTGAGCACTAAAGTAGTGTATAATCTGATCCTCAGGTCTTCCTGTTTTCTTCCTTCTGCCTGGTGGCGAACACTTGTTCTGGGCAGCCAGTATCCCTTTCCTTCACCTTTGATTACCATGTCCACCTCCACCTAAGAAACTTCTTCTCCTCAACGTGAGTGTTCTGCTGTCCATGGCAACAAGAGAGGAGTGAGCCAGTCTTCTCCTCCAAGTGTCATTGATCACAGTGACTCAGGAAGCTGTATTCAGTTGGTGCCAGAGCTAGGCTGGGATGGAGGTCAAAATAGCTCTCTGTCAAGTCTTGGACTTTGATGTGTGTCAGCTGGTCCTAGTTGCCTCTCCTCCATATCACTCTTCTCTGCATGGTCTCTTATCCTCCAGGATATAGCCATAGGCCTTCTCATGCCTTTTCAGCAGAATCACCTGGGCTTCTTTGTAGCATGACAGCCAAATCTCGGAGAACAAATTGAAAGCTCCCAGGTCTCTTAATGACTAGTTTTGTAACTGGCAAGAACATCACACCTACCACCTCCTATTGGTCAAAACAAGTCACAAAACTGGCCAAGATCCAAAGAGAGGAGAAATAGATTAATCTCTGGATAGGAGAAGCTTTCACATATAAAGGGGAGTTGAAGTGTCAGTATTCAGCTTCAGAGGCTATTTACCACAGACACAGCATTTGGTACAAGAGAGCTATCGCACCCAAGCCAGGAAAGCAGTAAATCAATATTTCTGGATTGCAAATCATGGAGATGAGAGCAGCTGGTCATCCTATGACCTCCAAAAGAGGAAGTCAGTGAGGCCAACACACCAAAGCTAAGCAGACAAATAGAGAGATGCAGAGAGCAGACATGAGCCGAAAGCAAGTCACGGACTCAGACTTCAACACACTTGCCTCATGGGAGGTTCCTCAGAGCCGCTCATGGCTGAGGTCAAGTCCAGGCTGCTTCTTATAGACAGGTGAATCATTGCATTTCTATTTATCCAATGTCTTCTCTTTCTCGCACTTGTAAGTGAATGAATCCTGAGTATTTCCGTTTGTTTGCACTGCTGCAACTTCAGTCTGCATTTTCAGAGTTCCCACTTTGTTAGCTTCAACTCGCTTTTGTCTCCTGAATTTTATATATACATATTAAACTCACCTACAATTACTTACCGGGTAGCTGGACCTCATTGTCACCTCAGAGCCTCAAACTCACCGAAAGTCTACACTCCATTATGAAATCGTGATTCTATGTAAATTCATTTCTCATGTTGCCATCCCTACATCGGTCCTAGGAACCTCTTAACATCCAGTTTTCTAAGGCAGTGTTCCAGGAGTCTTCTCTCACACTGATCTTTAATTCTCTGAATAGTCTCGTGCTGGGAAGTGAGCCCCCTGAAATTCTCAGCTCTGTCTATTTTCAGTCCCTGCCTCATCTCGCTGACTTCCCTCCCTCATAAATTCTCATGGTCGCACTTTCTTCCACTTGCTACCGTTCACATTATCCCATCAAGTGCTGTTCCATGCAGTTGTCACGGTGACATTTTGAAGCAGTAATTTGACCATGTCTTTGCAATACTGACTTCTTCAAAGGCTCCCCTTAGACTTCAGTAAAGCGCAGAAATGTGGTGTCGCATCATAGAAGCTGTCACTTGCTGACTCTGCTGCTCTTTACAGCCGTAACCCCACCATGGCTTCCGTTGTCCTCACCTGAACACTCTTGGCCTTCACCCACATTGAAATGGTCTCATTTACATGAGAATGTCACTTTTTTCCTTTAGATACAGGAGTTTGGGGCTTCTGCCTGGATTCCCTTCTTGTCTTTTCATCTGACCTCCACTGAGCCCACCCTAATGGCCTACGTCCAGGGGGTTTTGGTAAGGTCGGGACAGCAGATGGGAGAAACTACACAATAAACATCAATCCAATGTAAACACGCACTTACCCTTTCACTCAAATATTATACTTCTAGTCACTTAAAAGTTACTCCTCAAATATTCTCTAGGATGATCACGTAACAGTGTGAACATATATCAGAACATCAAATTATGCCCCATAAATATATAATACATACAATTATTATTTGACAAAAGTAAAATTAAAAAGCAACATCTTCTATTATAGCAGAAGGTGGAAATAACCTAAATGTTTTCCCATAAGAGACTGATTAAGAAATGTTTTGTTCATCCATGCAATGAAATATAATACTAGGCACCTACTAAATCCATATGTAATAATAGCAAGTGAAAAATCATATTATTAAAGGATATGATGAAGGTCCTCCATGTCTGGGAATGCTGCTTACTAGAAAGTTCTATTCTCTTTGTGTTAATTGGAATTTTATTACTTATTTTCAGAAAAAAATGTATACTTCAATTTTGGAACATGGAGGTAGATCAATTTAGATTTATCAGTAAATAAATCTCAACCTATCGGTTAGATTTAAAATTTTTATCTCAGTATTAAAATGGCCATTTTCTCTCTTTGACTATTTTCTAGTTTAATTTTCTCTCCACGCTATGCTGCTAAAGTGCATGGAAGATCTATGGAATGCAATTAGATATGTTCAAGGAACAAACTTTTATTCTAAACACCTTTTTAGCCACTTAAAATTCTTGAAAAATAGCCTTTGGCCTAACATTTCTCTAGCTGTTTTTAAGCTAATGCTTGATTTTATTTGGAAAGCTGGGTGGTTTAAATATTTGTTTTCAATATTTAAACCAATATTTTTAATGCACTGAAAGGAAAAAATAATGTTCAAATACTTTTTATTTATGAGTAATCTGAAAAGGTTTCCATTAAATTACCCTCAAGCTGTCATGGCTGTGGTCTAAATTAAAAACAAAAGGAAAACCAAAGCACGTTTTCTTTATCCATACTGCATCCAGGTAAGTAAAACTGAGCAGCAGCAACTGAAACACTATTGTCTTTGTGGTCTCTATGTGTTAGCATCAACTTTCACGTGGACCCACACGGATAAACAAGTTGTGGCACTAGACCACAGTATTAGTCTTTCATTGTGCAAATGATTTATCTTTCCGTTTGTTTTTTAATTATGGCAGCAAACCAATATGGCATTTCTTGAATGTTAATATGATGTCTCTCTTCTCTCTCTCTACCTCTCCCTCTCCCCCCGTGTCCCTCTCTCTCTCTTTCCTACCTCCCTCTGTCTCTCTCTCTCCCACTTTCTACTCCCTCTTTTCTCCCTCTCTCTCCTTCCTCCCTCCTTTTTATTTGTCTCTCAATTCTGAGTATTCTCTCTTTGACCTTAGTATTATTCATTATTTATGTAAAAATAATGATCCAGGCCGAGCACCATGGGGGAGTAAAACTTCAACAGGATTGCCTGGTTTCCACACTGGGAGCTAAGACCAGGCTGCCCGGGTGAAAACCAGAAATCCTAACCACTAGACCACCAGGGAAACGGGAACTGTTGACTGGTTCCAGGCTCTTGCCCTCTCTAACCCTGAAGAATGGGGAAAGGGGCCCCAGAGGTGCGGTGAGTTTACCCTTGGAATAAATATCATGGACCCAAAGAGTTTTGCAAAAGAGTGATTCATTAGATAGAGAGAGAGAAAAGGCAGCCCCCATGGTGTCATAGGAGGGGACCCAGAGAGGGAATCCATTCAGTTAGATGAGGCTGAAGTTTTAACCCTTGAGTTATTCTCTCCCCATTCATGTTCTCGTCCAATGAGAGGAGTTCTTTCAAAGTTCCTCTGGATTGATTGATTTTTGACTCTGATACTGGATTGGCTACTTGTTTTGTTGTTGCTGTTTTTTGTTTTTGTTATTGAGACAGAGTCTCACTCTGTCGCCAGGCGCCAGGCTGGAGTGCAGTGGCACAATCTCGGCTCACCGCAACCTCCGCCTCCCGGGTTCAAGCAATTCTCCTGCCTCAGCCTCTTGAGTAACTGGTACTACAGGCGCACACCACCACGCCAAGCCAATTTTTGTATTTTTAGTACAGACGGGGTTTCACCATGTTGACCAGGATGGTCTCGATCTCTTGACCTCATGATCCTCCCGCCTCGGCCTCCCAAAGTGCTGGGATTACAGGCTTGAGCCACAGCTCCTGGCCACTTGTTTTATGACCCTGAGTCACAATGCTTTCCTCTGGGAGCCAGTGGCGAGAAATTTGGAGGCAAAGAGCATTACCTGGCTTGTGGGTGGAGAAACAGGCAGCTCTACCCGGTCTGCCAGAAACTAAACAAAGAACCTTACCTGGCCCGCAGGGAGGATGTGCACAAAGACCCCTAGCTGTCTGCCGGCGAATTCCTGCACTTGAAACCACACCCCTCACGGACCCAGGAAGAGAAGTCCCTTTAACACCATCCCTCACCTGTAATCCCAGTACTTTGGGAGGCCGAGGCAAGTGGATCACCTGAGATCAGGAGCTCGAGAACGGCCTGGCCAACATGGCAAAACCCCATCTCTACTAAAAATGCAAAAATTAGCCAGGCGTGGTGGCACGCACCTGTAGTCTTAGCTACTTGGGAGCCCAGGAGGTGGAGGTTGCAGTGAACCGAGATCACGCCATTGCCCTCCAGCCTGGGCAAAACAAAGAGACTTCGTCTAAAAAAAAAAAAAAAAAAAAAAAAAAAAAAAAAAAAAAAAAAAATTATCCTTGGTATGGGCTTATTTTCTTGGAGTACTATTTATAAAAAGCTTCCCTTCAATTTCCTAATGTTACTCCCTCCCTCCATGTTCTGAGATACCTGCTGGTGCCAGTTTTCAGCCATCCAGTAAACCTGCCTTGTAAAGTGAGTGAACTTCTGGCATTGCTCACCACCTTCTATGGGCATTCTATGGGCATATATGTTACACTTCAAATCACAATAAAATCTGGCCTTGGGTGTCCCATGTCAGTTATTAGCATCTTTTTCCAGCATCCAAAACACCTTTGCTATTGTTGCCTCTCCTGTTCTCACATCTCACAACACTTGTGTTTTGTGTGTGTGTGTGTGTTCTTTTTTTTTTTTTTTTTCTTTTTTGAGACGGAGTTTCGCTCTTGTTACCCAGGCTGGAGTGCAATGGTGCGATCTCGGCTCACCGCAACCTCCGCCTCCTGGGTTCAGGCAATTCTCCTGCCTCAGCCTCCTGAGTAGCTGGGATTACAGGCACACGCCACCGTGCCCAGCTAATTTTTTTGTATTTTTAGTAGAGACGGGGTTTCACCATGTTGACCAGATGATCTCGATCTCTTGACCTTGTGATCCACCCGCCTCGGCCTCCCAAAGTGCTGGGATTACAGGCGTGAGGTGTGTGTTCTTTAAATTAGTTCTAGTGGTGGTTCCTGGAGGGAGCATACTTAGTTCTCATAATTTGAATTTTATTCACCAACTTATCCTAGAAAGTGTGTAAAATTTGTCAAGTGAGCATAAAGCAATTTTCCTTTGTAGGTGGCCCTGGAAAGCTGAAAGGGCAAATAAAATCTACTATGACTGCCACAGTTTTTTCTGTACTATTTTAGGCAGAAATAAAATGCTTGAAGTCTTCAGAGCTACATGTCATAGGCAAAGTAACATTTTATATCATAACAAACTAAATATATCCCAGAACAGCAGTACTAATGCATTTAAATTTCTGTGTTATTGAACACAAATTAAAGAATCATATACTCTCTTACATATTAAGATGCACAGTTAAAAGCGAACCTATAAAATATACAAATTAAGTTTAAACAGAAATATCTAGTGCCTCTGTGTGAGGAAGATAATTATTGGTAACTTCCCAACCATAAGCTATTTATGTTTTAAACATGAACTAGAGGAACATTTAAAGTGAGTTTTGTAATCCATTTTTTTATTGTCCAATTTAACTTCCTCTAAAAGTTCAATTAGAAATTTATGAGGAAGAAATCAGAAATCATTAAAGTTGCTATCAAATTTCTAATTTATGGACTTTCAAACTTTTAGCCTTCTACCTTTTCTGTTGATTAAAGCTCCTATTATTTACTAATCCACATAAACAAACAATTTTACTCTAATTTGTTATTGCCAAATGCATTCGAAATGTTTCTTGTTGATGTAATGATATATGTGACTCTACATAACACTTACTTTTAAAGGATTTGTATTAATATACTTATATATGAGGATAACTATATCTGTAGCTGCATCTGTGATTAATGGTTTGTGTGGATTTCTATTTCTAGCAATATGACAAACTAAATATAATGCAACTCCATCTTGGATGAATTGAACAAATACATCTTAAATTTACTGTGAGGCTTATGGATGTAAGACAACTCCCTAAAGGGCAAAAGGAAAATAGAACATTGCAGGGAAAACATATATTATAAAACCTGGAATTTCCCTGAAAAAAAAAAAGCCAACTCCAGGTCTGGTATCAGGAAACCAAGCCTAGTACCTGCAAATGTTGGAGACTTAAATGCGACACTCTTTCTTTAATCCTCGACGCACTGTAGGCCTTCAGTATTTCTATGATTAATTTTAACCAGTGAGGAAAAACATACCACTAATGGCAAAAGAAAACAAGTCACCAGTGATCGGTAGTCAGTAGAAACAATCCAATATAAATAAAACTTCAAAGGCTTCAGATACTAAAATTATAAAGATAATGGAAAATGCTATGTATGAAATATCTTAAAAAGAAGAAGGAATCACATATTGAGCAGTAATATACTATCAGAACTGGCAAAGGAGAATTGGAAGATCACTAAATAAAGCATTGAAAGATGAAAAATATAATCACTAATGATAAAACCTCAGTTGATCTATTTATTGCTAATTAGGGGAAGGATGAAGAAGTAACTATTATCTTTGGAGATAGAAACAAAGAAATTATGCAGAATACATTGAGGCAAAGCATAGTAACAGACATATTCCAGATTCGATTGAATTATTAATAACCTATCCCAAACTTAGTAGCCTAAAATATCAATTATTGTATCATACTCACGGATTTTGAAAATCAGTAGTTCATTTAGGGCAAAACTACAAGCAAGGATGGTTTCTTTCTGTTCAAGGATGTGAGGGACCTCAAAAGCTGGGGGTGACTTCAGCTGCTGGCTGATGGTCTTGGTGACATCAACACTCATGTCTGATGGGTGATGTCAGTTGGCAGCTTGTTCCTAAGTTGAGCTGTCAACCAGAACAACTGCACATGTCTCCACACACAAGGTTTTACCTGTGTACCCCATGAGAAAACTTGTTTGAAGTTTCTCATATTGTGAGGCTGGCCCCAAAAGCAGGTGCCCCAAAAGAGTGTAACATTGTTATGCCCTAGCCTTGGAAGTCAGATGGAATCACATCTACTATACTCCACTGGTTGAGACAGTCACAAAAATCCACTGAATTCCAGAGGCAGGGAGCTAGGTGAATCCAACTCTTTGATGAGATGAATGTCAAGATCATATGGCAAGCAAATCACATTGAGCCATCTTTAGAAACACATTTGGCCACAGGAAGGTAAAATCTATGAAATGAATTGAGAAGGCCCAAAATAAAGATAATCAGAATCCTAGAAAGGGGAAAGACAGCAGCAAGGAAACGATTTTCCAAATGAAAGTGGCTGAGAATTTTGTAAAACAATGAAGACACAAATTCCCAAACACAGGAATCACAAGCTATACAAATAAGAATAAATAAAAGGAAACATGTCTTTTCATATTGTAATGAAGCAGACAAACAAACCAACAAACAAAAGACAAAGAAAATTCTTAGGATAAAAAGAGGAAAGACAGCTCGCCTAATAGAATAACATGAAGATGGCTCCTTAGACAAAAAAGTGAAGGCCAAAAAAGCAGGGAGGTCTGTCACTAAAATCTCATAGAAATGTAATCTCCTCCTGGAACTGTCTATTCAGAAATGTAGCTTTGCATTAGTGACAGTAAAATATATTTCAGATTATCAAAAACTAAGAAAAGAAAATCATTTAACAAAATCACTATGTGTCAAACTTTGCTAAAGAATTTTCAAGGATATATTTTTAAAAGAAGAAAAATGACAGTTGGAAAAAAATGAACTAAAATGTTGGTGAACATGTTGTTAAATACAAACTCAGATTTTTTTTGCATTAAAAAATAACAAAATAAGAATTTCTAAAATTAAAATATTAGACTATAATAGCATGTGATATGGTTTGGATCTGTGTGCCTGCCCAGGTCTCATGTGGAACTGTAATACCCAATGTTGGAGGTGGGGCCTGATGGAAGGTGATTGGATCATGGGAGTGGGCCTTCATGAATAGGTTAGAACCCTCTTCTTGGTGCTCATGATAGTGAGCGACTGATTTACTGTGAGATCTGGTTTTTTAAAAATGTGTAGCACCTCCCTCCTCTCTCTTGCTCCTACTCTGGCCATGTAATATGTGTGTTCCCTCTGTACTTTCTGCCATGATTGTAAGTTTCCTGAGGCCTCCCCAGAAGCTGAGCAGATACCAGCATGATGCTTCTGGTCCAGCTTGCAGAACCATGAGCCAGTTAAACCTCTTTTCTTAGTAAATCACCAAGTCTCAGATATTTATAGAAATGTGAGAATGGCCTAATACAACATGTAAGTTGAGATATGGGGAAGAATATGAACTGCTAATGTTTTCTAAGCTCATCTTGCTATTCAAGAGGAAGGTTCAGATATTGATTGATTCTAGACATACTTAAGTGCAGTTTACAAAATTGAAGGGATAGTCATTAAAGTAATGAAAAACAAGCATACAATTTACATGCCAGCAAAGGGGTAAAATGAAATCTGAAAACAAACATGTAAAAACAGAACAATAAAAATACGTCAAGAAAGGAGGATTTTTTAAATATGAATACAGCAGCTCAAAAAAGCAATCAAAATGCGTCCAAATATTACTAGTTACAGTAGATATAGATCAAATCATTAACCTATAGAAAGCAGAGGTTACCCAATTGCATTTTTAAAAAATCAAATGCTTAATATGAGACAAAATCTAAAACCTATATACGTTGTAAGACTGGGCTCAGAAGTTGCTGCTGTGTTTCACATCCCCCCATAAAGATTGAGATAGTTGCAAAATGAGGAATCTGGCATCTTATATCCCAGCAAGACATAAGTTTACAAGGCTTTTCTGATATTCCCTGAGATAACTAAATGGGGGAAAAAGAGAACTGCAGATGACTGGGCAGTGCAAGAAAGAGGCAGCAGTGGACACACTACCCCAATCCTTGGCCTGGCAAAAATGCTGTGCAAGGTGGCTTTGCCGGAGGAACCTTGTGTGACTCTCTTAAGTGGATTTACCCCTTGGAGAGGGCCCCAGTTACAAAGTCTGTGGGGAGTTCTATCATGGTTAAGTGTTGATTTGGGAGAAAGAGGCCTAGCCACAACCAGATATTCCATACCAAGGAAGAGTGCAATAGGAATGCCCATCTCAGGGCAAGAAAAGAAATAACATGTGCACCCTACAAGAAAGAGCCGGAATGTGGACCCTGTCACAGAGAGTGTGTGTGGCCAATAGAGGTCAGCCAGATAGGCAGCACAACCCCAGAGAGAGGATGGTGCCATAAGCAATAAAACAAGGAAATATTTACTCTTTTTCCTCCATTCTCTTTCTTAGTCTAAAACACCAAAGGAGTTAGGCTTAGCAAAGTTGTGGGGTAAAGACATGTTAAATGGGCCCTGCCTCTTCCCTCCACTCATCATGGCTGGAATGGAGAAAGTAGTAATTGAGCAAAAGAGCCCCTTTCTCACTTTAGATCCCTGGACACACCAGCCTGGCCAGGCATGATGGAGAAAGACTTTAGGCTGGACCTGAGTTTCAGAATTTAAACTGAATGGGATTTTTTATAGCTAGTGGATATGGACTAGATAGAATTAAAGTCACTGCTGCAAAAATGGTAAAGGAAGTTTTAATACAGCCCAGTTAGTGGGAGCAACTAAGAAAAACAAAGTCACACCATGAGCATTCCCAATCAAGTTGAGACTGTTCACTAAGCTAGAACTCAACTTGTGAGTTCACGTCAGGTAGGTAGGCAGACAGTCCATCCATTGTCACATAAATTGACTTTCTCCATTTCTCAATTTACTTTTTTTTTTTTGGTGTGTGTGTGTGTGTGTGTGTGTGTGTGTGTGTGTGTGATATTGGAGACAGAGTCTCACTCTGTCACTCAGGCTGGAGTTTAGTGGCACAATCTCAGTTCATTACCACTTCTGCCACAAAGGTTCAAGCGGCTTTCATGCCTCAGTCTCCTGAGCAGCTGGGATTATAGGCAACTGCCACCATGCCCAGCAAATTTTTATATTTTTAGTAGAGTTGGGGTTTCACCATATTGGCCACATTAGTCTTGAATTCCTGACCTCAAGTCATCTGCCTGCCTCCGCCTCCCAAAGTGCTAGGTTTACAAGTGTGAGCCAACAGGCCCGGCCAATAACATATTTTCTTAACCTTCAAATTTTTATTGCTCAGAAACATTACTTTGTACATGTCGTCTTATAACACTTGCCACAGAAATGATAAATACACACAGCAATATGGGTGCACACAAGAATATATAAGATTTTCAAAAGAACAATGGATGTTGCCAATGCACGGGCATGAAGGAGATTAAAGCAGGGAAAATATATGACTGGATTTATCTTCACATAGGTGTCTACTAGCAATTAGGACTAGATTAAGACCAGTTAGAAAGAGATTACAGTATCACAGGAAAATAATACAAGTCCATGTCAATGCGAATGGAATACAGGAAAGTACTTGGAAAAGTGTATCTGAGGCATCGGAAGCATGGCTCCAGAGGTGAGGATAGAGGAAGAGGGAGTGTTCTTAGCTTTAGACAGGCAGACTATTTGGCTGGAGAAATAGTGACTCAGTCAAGAGAAACAGATTTGCAGAGTTTTAGTATGTTAACATTTCCAGGGCTCACTGGATATCAGGGAGGACCTGTTACTAGTGTGGCTGCATGTAACAGGCAAAGCCCAGAGTAGAAGTAGGAGCTGGGACTCACAATGTGTGGGCATCCTCTAAACTATGGGGGGAAACAAGGTAGGCCAGAAGAAACCTGGATATGAAAACAAAAATCTGTTAGCAATACCCTTCCGGGTGTAGAGAAAGCAGCTTCTCTCCATTAGTGTGTCCAGAGATAGGTCATCTGCTCCTCAAAGAAAACAGCAGAATATTTTTGAAAGACGTCCATGGGTCTGAGGGTTGGAGATATCAAAACAACACAGATGGGTCAATGAGATTTGAGGAGAAATTGTCTGTCAGGAAGGATCTAATTTCTAAACAGTGGAGGAGTTATGCTACTTTGGTTTTGGTAAATTACTAAATAATAATTAGTGTTAATATTCAGAATATTCTTTAGAATCACCTTATCTCAGAATAGTTTTTGGAAGCAGAGACCCAGCTTAGAAAAGATACCCTGTGGCAGTCTGTTCATGCTCAGCAAGTATCCTGCACTTCCTGGGATCTCCAGCCTCAGCCTCACGTGCGGCTATTTGAAGGGATGGCTTCCACAATCACCCTCGGAATCCTCCTCCCCTTTCCTGTTGACCTTGAAGGCTGCCAGTTCCAGGTTTCAGAGCTACAGGTTAGCGGAAATCCACTGATCCACAGTGAACCACAATATAGGCAAAACAAATGTTGCTGAACCCATGAGACATGGATTTTTGTTCGTCACCTGGCTGACATTGCTTACTCTAAGGAATACACAACCTTAAAATGGCAAAACCTGAGCCCATTGTAATTGAAAATTATTTAAAAGTATTCACTCAGAAAGAATATAAGTGGGTTCATTTTCTTTTTAATTTAGCCCTATTTGTGTAAAATGTCATCCAACAGAAGAAATCTGTCTACTATCCTGTGTTAGAAGTTACTCGGAGTAACTTTGCTCACAACTTCAGAGTGATAGTTCCTTAGAGGGACATGGAGACTCAAGTCAATCTGACTCTGCACCACCCCTCCAGCTCATCCTCCAGCCCCCAGGGACCTCAGAAACAGGTCCTCTCCTTCATACTCCATGCAGGCTACTGATCTTGCTGTCTGAAATTCCCCTTTTCAGCAGTTCCACGTTCTTCAGAACTGCACCCTTCTCAGTCCATCTGTGCCAAGGCCCCAGCCTGGGATCTACACTTCTTCCCAGCTCTTGTGATCCTGTGTCTACTTCTGTCCTTGTGCTGACTACATCCAGCTCTGACTTCCTGGGTACTATCACCATTAGTAATGAACCCTGGAAATAATTGGATAAAGGGAAAAGAAAGAAATGTCTCAACAAGACTAATTATGGAAAATAAAACACAATGACTCCCTGTATGCCCTGGAAAAAAGGCAGAGAGAAAAAGGTAGCAAGATAGGCACCCCCAGTGAAGCAAATTAGGACCCTGGTTACACCCCTGTGGAACCGAAAGAGAAAGTTCTCCAGGGTTCCTATGTGTCTCTGGTCTCTCCACTCAGAGTGGGATGTGGGGCTGTAGGTGCCTTTCTACTTCCTGGGCTCTTGATCCTAAGGTGTAAGGTTCCCAGAGTGCTGAAACTGTGTTAGATGCAGGTGTAAACCCACTTCTGTGTCTGACTCCTGGGGACGGGAGCTTCCAGAGGGGCCTGGGACTGCATGCTAATTCCTCGCACTCAAGGCCATGTCTGTCAAATGAGCAAAAGGAAGAATAATGAGTGATGCTCATCACACCCTCTGGTGAACTGCTGCCTGCAACATTGGACAGAGGTGTCTGGACGGGGATGCTGTCAGGGCCTGTGTTTGAAGCTGATGATGTTGAACGTTCCTGTCCAGGTGCCCGGTTTGGTGACCTCTGGCAAACGCGAAAGAGAATCTGGAAGGATTAACTGAGGGATGTCTATCTCTGCTGTGAGTTGTGGTAAGCACCATTTGGAGAGTGTCTTACAATGCAGGGAAGGATGTGTCTAGTCATTCTCTACATCCTGCTTGTATGAATGTGCACCGATAAAACAGGCCGAGGGTGAGTCACCTGTGGAGGAGCCACTTTATATTCTAAGGTGAACTCAGTACTCAGTATATCCACAACAATACAGGAACAAATCTGTCTTCTCCTTTCCCCTGATAAAATCTTACATTGTTACCATGGCAACTCACTCCACAAAACTGATAATAATTAGAAACAAAACAGAAGAACATCTTTACCTACTGGAGCTGGGAAATAAATCCCCCAAAGTACAAAGAAAAGATAGGTAAATACCAAGCCAGTGGCCATATGTAATAAAACACTCTTGGGCAGTTTCTGGGAATGGGGAAATGTATTCTGCCCTTGGTAACCACTGTTTTATTCTCTGTCACTCTGTATTTGACCTTTTTAAAAACTGTCTTTTAAGATTTCACATTTAAGTGAGATCACACAGCATTTTCCTTCTGTGTCTGGCTTATTTCATGTGGTATGATGTCTTCTAGGCTCATCTGCCTTGTAGCAAATGTCAGGATCTCTTTCTTTTTTTAAGATTGAATAATATTTCATTACACACACACACACACACACACACACACACACACACAGTCTTTTAATCCATTCAGCCATTGATGGACACTTCAAATGTTTCCATATATTAGTTATCGTGAACAGTGCTGCAATGAACATGGGAACACAGGTATCTTTATGAGGTAGTGATTTGATTTCTTTTTGGTCTGTACCCAGAATAAGGATTACTGGGTGGTATGTTAGTTCTATCTTTAATTTCTTTAGGGACCTCCATACTGTTTTCTACATGGCTTCACTCATCCACATTCCTACCAACAGTGTACAAGGGCTACCCTCTCTCCATAACCTCCCCAGCACTTCTTATACAATCTTAATTGATACATAAAAATCATTTGACATAGTTCAATATATTTTATTGACAAAAATCATTAACAATTTCGGTATATAAGAAATTTCCTCAATATATTAAAGAAAATTTATGAAAAAGAAACCCAGTTAACATTATAAGCAGTGGGGGTGGGGGGAAATGAAAGTTTTTCCTCTAATAATCACTACAAAGCAAGGATGTCGACTCTCATCACTTCTGTTCAACAGATTACTGGAAATACATGAACAATCAGAAAAAAAGTAAGTAAAAGGAATACATCAGAAGGAACGAAGTAAAATTATCTCTATTGTAATACTGTATAATCCTAGATCTTTAGCTTTTCATTTACAAAATGTACACGACAACATGCTTTTTTTTTAATTCATTTGAAAAATACAGTAGGGTGTTTTGTAAAATATACTATATTATGTTTATAATACATATATTAGTATATACGCTATATTCTATAAAAAGTCTATGTTCATTCCCCTCACTCTGCATTTCCAAATATTACTAGCCAAATCTAGTTTCTTCCCTAAAGGAAACCACTTTTAACAAGTTGTATATGTGTCTTGGAGGGAGCAGGGGGCGAAGGAAGAGGTAAAAATATACCAAGCCTTCTAAGCCTCACACTGTCGACATTTTGGGCCATATCATTCTTTGGTTTGGGGTGCTGACATATACACTGTGTAGCATGTTTGGCAGTATTCTTTGCCTCCACGCAGTAGATGCTAGTAGCATACCCCTCTCCAGTTTTGCCAAACAAAAATACTTTCAGACATTACCACCTGTGGTGGCTGCTCTAGAGAAATCTTTCTTTACCTCATTTTCCTTTTTCTCAACTTACATTTCAATAAGCAATGATGACATGAGTCTCCCCAGAAAAGGTCCTGAATTCGTCTCACAGCTGTGATGGTAAGAGGCCAGGAAAAGTTCCTCAATACCATGCTGATGGGGACCTAGTGCCTCACAGTGGCATATTTAAGAATTTCAGAACTGTCACATTGGGTTAGCTCCATATGTCCTCACAACATCTCCATGCATAAGACAGGAGCATAAAGTTGTTGCTACATGGATTGAGTTTGCTACAATCTGTGGAAATTAAGAATGACAGAAACTCTTGCTATGGAAAAATTAAAACTTTGACTTCAAACCAAGCTAGCCTCTCATACATTGCTGATAAGAATTTAAGTTTCAGTGACATCAACAGCATGGTGGAATTGGAGGCTCCTGACTCTTCCTCCCCCGACAGACACAACAAGTAAACAACTAGAATTGAATCAATTGTCTCCAGAGAAAGCCAAAATCTACTTTAAAGACTCCGAGACACCTGGGGACTGAGAAAATATCTGTTTCAAAATAGATGGGAAAAGTGAAGATACACCTGTTCACTAGCCCCATGCTGAGCACAGCACCTTATAATTGAGAAGGAAACCCCAACTCCAAGCTTTTTTCTGGAGCGAGAGACATATACCACACATAGAATGTCCGATTTTTACAGTTCCTGTAGGAGAGCATGGCTCTTACATCACCCTACTTGAGGAATGGCTGTGACAGGGCATCGGAAAATTTCCCTCAAGCACAAAAACCAAAGAGGAATTTTGAACCACATGGACACTCCAAGATGCTGTAGCATCTCCCAGAAAGAGTTTGGCTGCACACTTTCCCAGCAGCTTCCTGTCATTCTGGCCTCCATCAAGCCAGTATCAGGAAGCATACTAAGAAAATAAAAAATGCCTCTCTTCAAGCCTAAACAGTAAGCCTGGCACTCCCTGTGCCCCTCTCTCCTGGCTTGTTTCAGTTATAATGCAAGACAAAAAAATTTCTCTGCAAGAAGGGTGAGAACCATCTGTTTTCTTGCAAACAGGAGTGGGTTCACCCTATAATCTCTCCCAGAAAAGAGGCTAGAGGCCTCTACAAGTAAAAATGGGAGAAACAGCACTACTCGCAACTTTTCCCCTGGCTTGCTTCTGAGGAACATTTCTTCAATTTCTAATTATAGGGCGTCTAAGGGACGTCTCTGGGAAGAGGGGAAAGAGAAAGGGGAGCTCCTAGTGTCTTTTTCCCTGGCTTAATTCAATGATAACTCTAGACCAGAAGATTCTTCCTACAAAAGGAGTGAGAAGGCTGCATGCTTGAACAAAAGAGTAAGCAGTTTTTTGCCCTTTTCCCCAGCTTTCTCCAGCAATAATTTTAGCCCCAAAATCATTCTATAGAAGTAGGTTACAGACCTCTGCCAGCAAAAACAGTAGGAATGACACTCCTCCGCTTTCTCCCTCAGCTTGCTCCAGAAATTAACTTCTTCAATTTTTCATTGAAAGGAGGCAAGGAGACTTCTCCATGCCTGAAATGGAAAGTAGACACTCCACATGGCTTCCATGCTGGCTTGTTTCAGTGACAACTCCAGACCAGAAATCTGCCTCTGTAAGGAAGGTGTGGGACTTACCTTGCTCAAACAGGAGAGTAGGTACTCCTTGCACTTTCTGTCCAGGTTTGCTCCAGCAGTAAATCCAGATTGGCACAATCTCCCTTAGAGTAGTTTCTGTATTTTACATATTGAAAATTTTAACATTTATAGCTTCCACTCAAAGGACTGGCTCATAAATTACCTAACTTTGGGAGTTCACAAAGCTCTACACTCCTTAGACTCCTATACTACAGAGAACAAATAGGTGGCATATAAACTTGCAAACATCTAGCAGCCATCTCTCCAGGTTCAAAGTGAGCAGTGTGATAAAGAGTACAGACATCTGCCTTAGTCCCTATCCTTGACATAGGGCAGAAGGTGTAGAAAGTAAATTTTGGCTCTTACCATCTCTGCAAGGAAAGAAAAAACTGAACCACAAATTTAACACTCTGTGCTCTTCAATTGTATCTGAAGGGACTGGCTTCTGTCTCAACTCTCTCAAAGCAATAACACAACATTTGACACTTTCTAATTTCTTGGGTGCCACTCAGAACAAAGGCAGCAGGTTGGACAAGCATAAAGAATTTTGTGGCACCTAACATCTCTGTTCAGGCTGAATAAAGAGGAATATCTCTGACACAAGACCAACTTAACAAGACTTTGAAGAAGTCTTTTGTTTTGTTTTGTTTTAGGTTTTGTTTGTTTGTTTATCTAATTCATAGAAAAAAATGCATAAAGTCAAGGAAAAGTGAAGACAGGGATATATATTCCAAATAAAAGCACAAGATAAAGCTGCAGAAGAAAATCCCAATGAAATAGAGATATGTAGTTGACCTGACAGGAAATTCAAAAAGATAGCTGTAAAGATGTTTACTGAGATAAGGAGAGCAATGAGTGAACAAACTAAGACTGTGAACACAGGCATAGAAAATATTTAAAGGTACCAAACAGAAATAATTGACCCAAAGTATACAATAGCTGAAATCAAAAATTCAGTGTAAGTGTACAACAGCAGACTAGATCAAGCAGAAAAAAAGGGATTGGCAAACTTGAAGACAGATTATTTAAAATATTCAAACTGATAAACAAAAAGAAAAAAAGAGTGAAAGCAGCCTTTAAAAATTTATAATATTATCAAGTAAAATAATACATGCATTATTGATGTACCAGAAGGAGAAAAGAAAGAGAGGGAGATAAAACATTTTCAAAGAAATACTGGCAGAAAAATGCCCAGGCTTGAAAGAGGAAATAAATTCAGATCTAGGAAGCTCAATGAACACCTAATATGATGATTTCACAGGGAAACACATCAAGGCACTTTGCAATCAAATTGTCAAAATTTAAAGACAAAGAGAGAATATTAAAAGCTGCAAGAGGCTTCATGAAGTTCTTGTGCTGTGTTTTTCAGCTCCATCAAGTTGTTTATGTTCTTCTCTACAATGGTTATTCTAGCTAGCATTTTATCTAACTTTTTTTCAAGGTTCTTAGCTTCCTAGCTTCCTAGCATTGGATTAGAACATGCTCTTTTAGCTCAGAGAAGTTTGTTATTACCCGCCTTCTGAAGCCTGCTTCTGTCAATTTGTCAAACTCATTCTCCATCCAGTTTTGTTCCCTTACTGGTGAGAAGTTGTGATCTCTTGTTAGAGAAGAGGCATTCTGGCTTTTGCCCTTTTCAGCCTTCTCGCACTGGTTTCTTCCCATCATCATGGATTTATCTAGTTTTGGTCTTTGAAGTTGGTGACCTTCGGATGGTGTCTCTAAGTGGACGTCATTTCTGTTGATGTTGGAACTATTTATTTCTGTTTGCTAGTTTTCCTTCTAGAAGTCAGGCCTCTGCTTCATGTCTCCTGGAGTTTGCTGGAGGTCCACTCCAGACCCTGCTTGCCTGGGAATCACCAGCAGGGCCTACAGAACAGCACCAGCAGAGGCTGCATATTGCTTCCTGTTCCTTCCTCTGGTAGGTTCATCCCCTTCGTCTGGAAGGGTGCCCACCAGATGTCAGCTAGAGCTCTCTTGTGTGAGGTGTCTGTCAGCCGCTGCTGGGAGGTGTCTCCCAGTCAGGATACAGGAGGGTCAGGGAGCCACTTGAGGAGGCAGTCTGTTACTTATCAGAGCTTGAGTGCTGTGCTGGGAGATAAATTGCTCCCTTCAGAGCTGCCAGGAAGGGACATTTAAGTCTGTTGAAGCTCTACCCATACTGCCTCTTTTCCCAGGTGCTCTGTCCCAGGAAGGTGGAGGCCTTATTTATAAGTCCCTGATGGGCTGCTGCCTTTTTTCAGAGATTCCATGCCCAGCAAGAAGGGAGTGACACATTCTGCCTACTGTAGCCTTGCTGAGCTGCTGTGGGCTCTGCCCAGATGCTGTGTAAACTTCCTGAAAGTGATGGGGAGAATGAAACCAAGTTGGAAAACACTCTTCAGGATATTTTCCAGGAAAATTTCCTTAACCTAGCAAGACAGGCCAACACTCAAATTCAAATTTAAAATTTCAATAGTAAGTCCTTACCTATCAACAATTACTTTAAATGTAAACAAATTTAATTACCCAATCAAAAGGCATCAAGTGGTGAATGAATAAAAAAAATTGTATGGTACCTAAAAGACTCACTTCACTTCTAAGAAAACACATAGACTGAAGGTAAAGAAAAGGAAAACTATATCACACAGAAATAAAAACCAAAAGGGAGTGGGCGTACCAATATGTATAACACACAAAAACTGTAAAAAAAAAAAAAAGAAAAAGAAAAAGAAATTCATTACTTTATAATAATATCATTAATTTATCAAGGAGATATAATAATTGCAAATATATATGTACCTAACATCTGAAAACCTAAAATCATAAAGCAAATACTAATAAATCTGAAGGGAGAGATACACTGTAATATAATAATAATAAGATATTTCATTATCCCACCTCAACATTAGACAGATAATTTAGACCAAAACTTTATAAGGAAACATTAGGCTTGAACTACACTTTAGACCAAATATACTTAAAAAAGCAACAAGTGACAAGGTCACTAATTTTTCCAGTGGCCAGAGAAAATGAAAAGAAGGCCTTGACCCTGGAAAAGACTGTAGAAGAAACATACAGATCTTTGTGGCAGTCCCTCCCATCACATGCCCAGAGGCCTAGGAGAAAAAAATGATTTTGTGGGACAGGTCCCAGGCCCCTCTTCTCTGTGTATCCATGGGTTGTGGCACCCTGCATCCCAGCTGCTTGAGATCCAGCCATGGTTAAAAAAGGAAAGGTACACATTGGGCCATTGCTTCAGAAGGTACAAGCCCCAAGCTGTGGTGGCTTCCACATGGTGTTGGGCTTGTGGGTACACAGAAGGTAAGAAGTGAGGTTTAGGAACCACCACCTAGATCTCAGAGGATGTATGAGATGTCTCGAAGTCCAAGCAGAAGCCTGCTGCAGGGGCAGAGCTTTCATGAGAAACCTCTACTAGGGCAGTGCAGAAAGGAAATGTGGGGTTGGAGCTCTCACACTGAGTTCCCACTAGGATACTGCCTACTGGAGCTATGAGAAGGGGCCATTGTCCTCCAGACCCTAGAATGGTAGATCTACTCACAGTTTGCACCATGCACCTAGAAAAGCCACATGCACTCAATGCTGGCCCATGATAACAGCCACAGGGCTTGTACCTTACAGAGCCACAGGGGCAAAGCTTCTCAAGGCCTTGGAAGTCCACCTTTTGCATCAGCATATCTTGGATGTGAGACATGGAGTCAAAAGTGATTCTTTTGGAGTTTTAAGATTTAATGACTGCCCTGCTGGGTTTTGGGCTGGCATGAGGCCTCTAGTCCTTTGGTTTTGGCCAATTTCACCCTGTTGTAACAGGAACATTTACCCAATTCTTGTGTCCCCATTGTATCTTGGAAGTATTAAAACTAACACGTTTTTTATTTCATGGCTCATAGGTGAAAGGGATTTGCCTTGTCTCAGATGAGACTTTAAACTTGGACTTTTGAGTTAATGCTGAAATAAGTTAACTCTTTGGGGAACTGTTGGGAAGGTATGATTGGTTTTGAATGTGAAAATGACTATTTTGGAGGGGGCAGGGAAAATGATACGGTTTGCCTCTATGTTCCCATACAAATCTCATGTAAAACTGTAATCCCCAAGTATTGGAGGAGGGACCTGGTGGGAGGTGACTGAATTATGGGGGCAGATTTTATTTTATTTTTTTTGCTGTTTTTATGTTAGTGAGTTCTCATGTGATCTGACGGTTTAAAAGTGTGACACTTATCCCTTCCATCTCTCACTTTCCTGGTTTGCCAAAGTAAGATGTGCTTGCTTCCTCATCACCTTCTGCCATGATTATAAGTTTCCTGGGGCCTTCTAGCCATGCTTCCTGTATAGCCTGCAGAACTGTGAGTCAATTCAATCTTTTTTCTTCAAAAATTACCCCATCTTGGGTAGTTCTTTATAAAAAGTGTGAAAACAAACTAATATACCAGATACAATAATGAATTAATTTTTATAATTCTTGATATAGCCAACTATAAAATGGGAATGAGATTAATAGACATCTACCAGATCAAATAGGAGAACTAGACACACTGCTGGATAATACATTTGTTTTATCTCTGACACATAACTTACACTCAACATAAAATAGCTAGTATAATTATTCTTAAAACACACGTCTAGACCATAGTGCTAGAAATAGTAACAACAGTCATTCCTCCTCCTTTGAAAATGAAATAAAAGCACAACTATATGCTAATAACAAAATCAGTAATATATTAGTGATTTTGTTATTTTGTAAAATTTAAAAGTTGAATAAATCTCTACACGGTAATGTGGAACCATGTTAAAATGTAATATAATAAAAAATCTTAACATGGTTTGTTGATTAGGCAAGTGTAAAATAACTAGATAAAAATGAGGCATGAGACAGACACAATGCCACATGCCTGTAGTCCCAGCTACTCAGGTGGCTGAGGCAGTAGGATTGCTTCAGTCCAGGAGTTAGAGGCAGCCTGGGCAACGTAGAAGGACCTTCTCTCTTTAAGAAAAAAAAAGTTTCACCTAAGAGAATCCAATTATATGATTCACTTTTCTTTAAGAGAGATCATTTCAGAGCAGTTTTAAGTTTAAAGTAAAATCAAGCAGAAAGTACAGAGTTTCTACATTCACTGCCCCAAAATATCTACGGCCTCCTCCACTATCAGCATCTTACATCACAATACTACATTTGTTAAAATCAATGTTTGTATTTACATATCATTATCATACAATTTTTATAGTTTACATTCAAGTTGACTCTTCTTTCACATTCTATGAATTTTGACAAATATATAATGACTAATGACATGTATTCATAGTTGTGGTATTGCATAGAATAGTTTCACTGTCTTAAAAGTCCTATATGCTCCACCTATTCATCCCCTTCTAACCCTCAACCTTGGAAAGCACTCGTCTTTTTACTGTCTCATAGGTTTGCCTTTTCCAGAATGCTGTGATACATTATATAGCCTTTTAAATGAACTTATTTCACTTAATATTATGCATTTAAGCTTCCTCTATATGTTTTCACATGGTTCACTGCTTTTTATCACTGAATAATATGGCATTGTCTGGATATAGCACAGTTTATTTATTCATTCACCTCCTGAAGGGTATTTGGTTGCTTCCAAGTTCATGCAATTATGAATAAATCTGCTATAAACATCTATGTGCAAGTTTTTATGTTGATATAAGTTTTCAAGTTGTTGAGTAAATAACAAGGAGAGCAATTATTGGATCCTATAGTAAATTTAGTCCCTTAAGAAACCAAACCTAAATGACCATATCTTTTTGAATTCCCATCAGATACATATGAGAGTTTATATTGCTCCACACCCTCATCAGCATTTGGTGTTAATGTTTTGGACTTCAGCCATTCTGATAGGTGTGCAGTTAGTTGTCTCTTGTTTTAAATTTGTATTCCCTAATGACATATCATATCAAACATATTTTCATATGTTTATTTATCAACTTATATTGCCTTTGGTGTGGTGTCTGTTCAGGTAGTTTTGCCATTTTATAATTTGGTTGCCCATTTTTTTTGTTGTTGAATGTTATGAGTTCTTTGCCCTTTATTTGACATGTTTGTTCAAGTATTTCTCCACATCCTATGATTTGTTTTCTCATTATTTTGACATTGTTCTTCACAGAACAGTTTTTAATTTTAATAAAATCCAGCTCATCGATTCTTTGTTTCATGGATCATGCCTTTGGTGTTGTATGTGAAAACTCATTACCTTACCTAAGGTCATCTAGATTATCTCTGATGCTATATTATAAGAGTTTTTATAGTTTTATGTTTTACCTTTAAGTCTGGTATCCATTTTAAGTTAATATTTTGAAGACTGTTATGGTCTTGAGTTTAGATTTTCTTTTTGGCATGTGAATGTCCAGTTTCCCAGCATCGATTGTTGAAAAGACTGTCTTTACATCATTGTATCACCTTTGCTTTTTTGTCAAAGACTAGTTGATTATATTTATGTAGACCTATTTCTGGGCTCTCTGCTCCGTTCCACTGATACATTTTTCTACTCATTCACCAATACCACACTGCTTTGATTATTTTAGTCTTGAAGTCAGGTAGTGTCAGTTTTCCAGTTTTGTTCTTCTCTGATACTGGTTGACTCTTTGAAGTCATTTGCCTCTCCACATAAACTTTAGAATCAGTGTGCCAATATCTACAGAATTAATTACTGAAATTTGGGATTGATTGAATGTACACATCCATTCATAATCCATATAATGGATAGGAAGACAAATCTTCCTGTCCACAAACATGGATTATCTCTTCATTTATTTTGTTCAACTTTGGCTTCTGTTTTCAGAGTTTTGTAGTTTTCCTTATATAAATCTCTACAAATTTTGTTAGATTTATAAGTCTTTATTTTTGACAGGTTGATAATGGAAATGGCAATATTTTTAATATCAAATTCTACTTATTTATTGCTGGCATATAGGAAAGCAATTGACTTATGTATATTAAGCTTTTTTTTCCTGTGATCTTGCTATATTTACTTATTAGTTTAGAAGTTATTTTGTCAGATCTTTCAGATTTTCTCCATAGACAATTATGTCACCTGCAAGTAATATAGTTTGGATCTGTGTCTCCACCAAATCTTAAGTCAAACTGTAGTGCCCACTGTTGGAGGCAGGGCCTGGTGAGAGGTGATTGGATCATGGAGGTGAATTTCTCATAAATAATTTAGCATTACCCCCTTTGGTACTGTCCTCATAGCAGCGAGTGAGTTCTCATAAAATCTGGTTGTTTAAAAATGTATAGCACCTCCTTCTATCTCTTCCTCTTGCTCTGGCCATGTTAGGGGTCCCTTTTGCCTTCTGTCATGACTGGAAACTTTCTGAGGCCTCACCACAAGCAGAAGATGCTATACTTTCTGTACAGCCTGCAGAGCCATGAGCCAACTAAAACTCTTTTCCTTAAAAACTACCTAGTTGCAGGTATTTCTCTTTTTTAAAAAAGACTTTCTAGTTCTTTATGTTTATTATTTTTGAGACAAAGTCTTTCATTATTATTATTTTACTTTAAGTTCTGGGGTACATGTGCAGCACGTGCAGGTTTGTTACATAGGTATACATGTGTCATGGTGGTTTGCTGCACGCAATAACCCATCATCTACATTAGCTATTTCTCCTAATGCTATCCCTTCCCTAGCCCCCCACTCCCCAACAGGCCCTGAAATGTGATGTTCCCCTCCCTGTGTTCATGTGTTCTTATTGTTCAACTCCCACTTATGAGTGAGAACATGTGGTGTTTGGTTTTCTGTTCTTGTGTTAGTTTGCTGAGAATGATGGTTTCCAGCTTCCTTCATGTCCCAGCAAAGGACATGAACTCATAGTTTTTTATAGCTGCGTAATATTCTGTGGTGTATGTGTGCCATGTTTTCTTTATCCAGTCTATTATTGATGGGCATTTGGGTTGGTTCCAAGTCTTTGCTATTGTTAACAGTGCTGTGCTAAACATATGTGTGCATGCATCTTTATAGTAGAATGATTTATAATTCTTTAGTATATATCCATTAATGGGATTGCTGGGTCAAATGGATATTTCTAGTTCTAGATTCTTGAGGAATCACCACACTGTCTTCCACAATGGCTGAACTAGTTTACACTCCCACCAACAGTGTAGAAGCATTCCTATTTCTCAGCATCCTCTCCAGCATCTGTTGTTTCCTGACTTCGAGAATAAACTAATACAGCAATCAAAAACAGTTGTATTATTTCCATCTCACTCTGCAGACCTTTGATTTATTATTCTTATTGCATTAGCTAGGGCTTCTGGGATAATGTTGAAAAGCAGTAACAAGAAGAAACATTCTTGCCTTGCTTTTACTACTTTGAAAGAAAGAGTCTTGTTTCTCACCATTAAGTTTAATGTTGACTGTAGGGTTTTTATATATATTTTTTCTCCATTTGAGGAAATTCTGCTCTATTTGTATTGCTGAGATTTTATTTTTTTATTTATATATGAGTGTGGAGATTTTTCAAATGATTTTTCCAAATTCATAATATGATTAAATAATTTTTATTATTTAGTTGTTTACATGAAGAGTTACATAAGCAATTTTCAAATGCTGAGCCAAACTTGCATACCTGAAATAAATCAAATACACTTGTGGTCTATGATTCCTTTTACCTAATGTTAAATTTAATTTGCCAATATTTTATCAAGTTTTCTTTTTTGCATTTATTTATGTTTATAAGAGCTACCAATATGTAGTATTCATTTATTTCAATGTCTTTGGTGATGACATTAGGGTTCTGCTGCCCTCATAGAAAGAGTTAGAAAGCATATACTTTTATTATGTTTTCATATAATTGATATAGAATTGGTAATTTCTTTCTTAAATGTCTGGTTGAGTTCACCAACAAATCCGTCTGGGCCTGGTGCTTTTTGCTTTGTAAAGTTATTAATTATTTATATAATTTGTTTAATAGATATGGGCTATTCATATTGTTTATTTCTTGTGTGAGTTTTGGCAAATTATGTCTTTCAAAAAATTGATTGCTTTCATATAGTTTATCAAATTTGTTGGCATAAATTTGTTCATAATACTTATCATTTTTGATGTTATGGGATCTGTGGTAACGTTCCCTCTTTTATTTCAGATAGTGGTAATTTGAGTCTTCTTTCCCTGTAATTTAGCTAGCCAGTATGCTTTCTGTACAGTCTGCAGAACCATGAGTCAATTAAACCTTTTAAAACATTTTAAACATTTTACTGCAACAGGTAAAGACCCTAAAGCTTTCCCTATGGTTTTTTAAAAGTGAGGGTCATATGTATGTACATCTTGACTTATGCAAAAAATCTTTGCACTTAAAAGATGAGATGTAAGTATGTCCTCAACCTTCAACCACCGTCTTCACTATCACTTTTCTTGTATATTCTTTCCCTCTCTATCTCTCTCTCTCACACACACACACACACACACACACACACACAGAAAAATCTAAATTTATCCCTAAGTGCATCTTATATTATTCAGCAATGTTAAATAAGGTTTATAAGATAATTAGGGAATTATTTTCTTAAAAATACAAATAATTTTCTAATTATGTCAAATTAAAATAAAGTAATAATCTAATTTGATTACACTGTGTTGTTGTATAGTTGACTATACAAGATAAATACAATGCATTTATTTCTACTTGAAGCCTTCAATTTGATCCTGCATATATTGAATAAATATAAAGTAGGACTTAAAATTTCATGCTTGCATTATTCATCCAACAATGGCTTACTTTGTTAAAATGGAAACCTTGAGGAATCTGAAAATGAGTTGATATTTTGTCTAAAGTTAAGACTGAAAGCAAAAATAGTTGTTTTATCATATGGACAAAACATGAAAGTTGGCATGAAATTTTCTGTTATTATTAAAGCTGCAAAATTTTATACCACAAAACATTATATTACTAATACATGCAAAGGATAGAATTATCACTTTATTTATACTGCTTTTGGATGAATAGACTAAAAATATGCAAATGTAATTTAATATGTAATGCATAATTAACTGGACTATTAGGCCACTCAAATTTATCAATATTTTTGTTTAAGATCATTTTTTGCATTTAATAATTAAGATATAAAGTCTTAGTAACAGTACAACTTGAAAGGAAATACAGCATAAAATAATAATCATTGGAATAGAAGGATTTTCTCATTAAGAACATTTTTGCATAAAATTATATATTGTTATGTCAACATATACCTTAAGCATTATAATATAGGCTTCTTTATAAGTTATTATTTATAACAGGAGAACAAATCCAGAAAATTCATTCTGTGTGATTTTCTTCCTCACTGAGCAAATCAGAGCTGAATGCTAATATTGTTGCAATTGGAATATTTCCTACTTAAATATTTTTAACCCTTTAGGGTACCATGACAATATTTATATTTCAGTCATTAATTTACATAGATTTGCAGCACCAAAAATTTAGATTCAAACAGGATACACCGAGCTGCTCATTGTTTATAGTTTACTTGTTGATTGATTGGTTGACTCATATAGTATCTATCTTTAGAAAGACCTTAAGGAAGTTCACATTAACATACACAATGCAATAAATTATAATAATTCAAGTGGATCAGAATAGTGGGCTACTTTTTTCCTTTGTAAACCCCATTATGTATTCCTTGATATGATTACATTGTTTTAGTCAAACACTCTTATTTGAGGACAAAAAAAAATGGATCCATCAAAGATAGTCTAAGCCACATGATATTGAATGATTTAGAATTTCATCTTCAGACATTCTGGCCATCCAAAGGTATGCAATTTGGGCAATTTTCCATCTAGCAGACACATTTCACATAAGACCACCAGCCTATTCTTACGTGATTCCACTTTGTAAATTCTTTTACTTTGCTCTGCAAGATTGGGGTGTCTTCATAATTACAAGCTCACACAGAAGAAGTGAGACATGGCATTTATAATACTAGTACTGTGGAAGCTTGGAAAATGCTGACTAGAATGCTAAAACACTTTGCTGTGGGACTAGCATGCACCTGTCACTCAAGATAAATGGCCATATACACTATAAGCAATGAAGGTGAAAGCCCACAGCCTTGGGCCAGATCACTGTTATATTCACTCTCTCAAGGAACTGATGCAAGAAGGGCTTAATCAAAGGTAATTTATGGCAACTCATAACCTCTTGATTTACTCTGTTTAGTAGCATTTTAAATTATAATCAATGAAATTGTAGTCAAAATTTGTTTTTATAAGTCTCCATTACTTTTAAAAATTTACCTGTTTTGTAAATATGTAATTTTATGCCACTTCTCAAAAGTGAGACAAAATAAAAAGTTTTAAAAAATAAAAATTGCCAATCTTGACAAATAAGTGGTTTATCCTGATCTTTAGTAAAATTGATAGGATGGATGAAGCCTAGAAAATTCTGTCAAACCTCTGCCTTCCTCAAATTCTATTGTCCATTTGTCACAGGACTTTTCCTAGTTCAGCTAAAGACAGAGTCCTTGTCTTATATAGCCATGAAAGTTTAGGCTCGCAGACAGTTTGAAGGGTGAGTAAAGCCGAGTTTCATTGGGTGAAAAGGAAAAAAAGTGGGGAAACAGGGACTCTCCGCAAGGCCAGAGGCCCTCTAGTGCTTCCTGCCTTGCAGTTGGAATCCCAGGTGCCACACAGGAAGAGGAATGACCAAACTCCTCCTTGCTGCAAATGGCACGACTTCTGTGGCTCCACCCCAGTGTGCACTCCTGCCAGTGGGCAGATTGGTTGGAGTTTCTCTGAGGATCCCTTCCCAACTGACTGTCTAACATTCAGTCAGTTGCCTGATGACTCATCAGAGGCTTAGGGAGTGCTGGATCTGTTCTACCTCCCAGGGACACCAAACCAAAGCAGGCAAACTGGTACTCATGGAACTCTGGGTCCACTGTCTAAATAAATAAATAGATAGGTAAGTTAGAAACTGTGATGTGTCTTACAAAGCAACAATGACTGCCCTAACCTGCTGTATCAGACTGGCTGTTTTCCCATCCATAATCTTCTTCCTGTGCTATAGAAAGTGAAACTGCAGAGCCCTCACACAGGCTCCAGAGTCACCCATGGGTTTGAAATCTCTCATCATCTCTGCATGTAACCTTGGGCAATTCAATGAGCCTCCCTGTGCCTCCGTTTTGTCATTTCTAAGATGGCCACAATAAATAGTATTCACCTTCTCATGTTGCCATGAGAATGAATGAGTTAATGTATTTACCTGCTTAGAGTAATAGCTGACATACAGTCAAGAGGAGTGAGCTTTTGGTACTTAATTGTTTTTTACCCATGGGATTTACAGATTCTGACATTTATTTTAAAGAGAAAAATTTGGAGAAAAAAACAAAAGCAATCAGTTAAAAGGCAATGACTTAAAGCACACAATTTTGGAAATGAAAAAAACCCTAGATTCTATCTGATCCAAACTTTGCATTTTCCAAATCAAGCAGAGAAACAATTTGTTTTGTGATGAATGCACTCAGTAAGTTAGCAGCAGGGCCCAGCTGGGATCAAAAATGTCCATGACTGGGTCAATGGGTTTTCTGCTGCACTGCATCCTCACTCTATGGAATCTCCTTCCAGAATCCAAGTGGGGAATGTATTTGAAAAATCACCAAGGAAAGTCAGAATAGACCAGGTTTACAGCATGTACATTCTGATGGAATAGCATTCCTTATTTTTCTCTCCTATAACTCATTTTTTTAAAAATTCTAGTTTTCTACCTCCAAAGTAAAGCAGAAAGAATTACTCATTGTCAACTCTTTCAAATGTGAAGAGACACTAAGTTGTCTACAAACTCTCAGCCTACAGGCAAAAAGGCCATGTAAGTTATTAATCCTCAAAATGGTTACCCTCCACAGCACACTGAATTGTCAAAAACCTATAAATGTCACAAAACAGACATTCCTATTTCTGCTTATTGGGTTCAACAGGTTCTTGATCTGTTAAGATAAGAAAGACTTTTAGAAAAAATCTCTCCAATACCAGGACACACATAAAAGCAATTACACCAAGGAAATAGTTGGAGTTGGATGTTCCAGTTCTCATTCTGGCCGTTTACCAAGAGAGTTCTAAATAAAATCGGCACGTATCTATACAGTGAGGATTGAGAGATGCATCAAAATTATCTCCAGGGTCCACAAAGCTATGCCCTTTAAATGTCAGAGAAATCCTTTTGCTTCCAAGGAAATAAAGGTTTATTCATGTGTACCTAGAGGCAGAAGGCTGAGGGAAAGGAATGAATATGTGTAGGTGTGGCCTTCCTGCATTCTGATTACTAAAATAAGCTTGGGACTGAATGAAAGTCTAGCTTTTATCCCAAATATACATATCTTGAGGGTTTTACACCCACCATTTTTACAGTACACTTAGCCTTTGCTTCCCAGACCATTGCCAAGGTATCCTTTGGTGCCTGCGCACACACTACCCAATGGCTTTGTTCCTCCCTCCCCAGCCAAATCCAGCCTCACTCTTCCCTATTTGTTTTTCAAGATGGAGTGGAGATTTCACTTCTTCCAAGTCTCATTGGAGGAGGTTTGGGGTGCTCCTGTGTGAGGCTCTGCTCTTCCCTCTGTGCCTTCATTGTCTTGCCTGTCTGCCCCTCTGAGCAGCAAAACTGCTGGCACATAGGATCTGAGTTCTTAATCTCCATCTCCCTGGAACCAAGCATTAGTCCTGTGGCATAATGAGTCTTCGGTGGATATGTGCTGAAGTTTTTAATTAATCAGTTAAAGCCCAGCCTTTTCTACCATCTGGCAGAGTGTATGCATGTATATATACTCAAGCATCTGCATGCTGAAGCCAACTTTTATTAACCACTCAAGAAAGAGTATTAGAAGTCAAGGTGTTGCCAGTGGAGGATGTCCAGGTTTTTGGCATCTTGAACAAACAACTGAACAAAATGCACAAACAAAGCAAAGAATCGATAAGGCAACAGAAGCAGAGATTTATTGAGGATGAAAGTATACTGCTCAGGGTGTCAGGAGGCCCAAGCATAGGGGCTCAAGAGCCTGGTTACAGAATTTTCTGGTGTTTAAAAACCCTCCAGAATTTTCCATTGGTTACTTGGCGTACAGTCTATCTAAGTGAAAAGGATAAAGTAAAGTTACAAAGTCATTTACTCAGCATAAGCCCTATGTAAATGGAGAGGATATTTCCTGTCATTACTGAAGTGTTTCCATTTGATTTAATTTTCATAAGTCAGCGTGAATCAGCCTTAAGTTCCCTATCTCCAGACCTTATTCTCCTGCCTCAAGGGTGCACTGCATCCTAAGGATAACACTTAACAGAGATGAGCCAGGCTAGAAAGAACATGTGGCAGATGAGGTTTGGAGTAAATCTGAGCAAGCAGAGAACTGTCCTGCAAGACACAAAGCTGCTCCCAGCCTGGGATGTGGAAGGCAGAAGCAACACAAATAAGGAACTTAACACAAAAACTGAAAGAAACCACAGACCCTTTGAAGGAAGCCACAGGCTCCAGCCTATACCTTGAGCCACATGGAAAACCAAAGTTTGCAAGGGAGATAAACTGTCTTTATATACTCCCTCCAGGGAACCTGGCAGTCCAAGCCATAGGGGACATCCTTAACCCTACCCAGCACTGGAGCTGATTGAGTGAGTGGTGGGAGCATGTGAGAAGGAGCAGCCCTGGAATGCTTTGTGCACACTCCCAGGCTCCAGTGGATGTGGAGGGAAGCCATTTCTGATCCAGTCTCACAGGGGACCTCTCGAAAGTCTGTCACCTAACTCAGGTGGTGGTCACACGTTCAAGGCAGTTCCCAATTGAGATTCTAGATATAATCCAGAACCAATAGGCAAGTGGGAAGTGGGCTATAGCCATGGGCACTGGAGCTGAATGTCCCTGCTTCTCTGGCTGACCAGAAAAGGCATGGCCTGAAAGCCAAGGATTCTGTCTTCTAAGGGAAGGCTAATGGCCTGGGGAAGTTTTGAGTTCTGAGTGAAAACAGCCTGGAACATAGTTAGCTGCTGCTAGAGGAACATTGTGATTGTGAGACCTGCTTTGCCAAGTGTATCAGAGCTAGATGGGTAATACGATTTGGCTGTGTCCCCACCCAAATCTTATCTTGAATTTCCATGTGTTGTGGGGGGTACCCAGTGGGAGAAAATTGAATTATGGGGGCAGGACTTTCCCATGTTGTTTTCATCATAGTATGTCTCATGAGATCTGATGGTTATTATAAGGGGGAGCTTTCCTGCACAAGCTCTCTTTGCTTGCTGCTATCCATTTAAGATGTGAATTGCTCCTCCTTGCCTTCCACCATGATTGTGAGGCTTCCTTAGCCATGTGGAACTGTAAGTCTAATTTAACCTCTTTATTTGTAAATTGCCCAGTCTTGGGTATGTCTTTATCAGTAACATGAACACCAGCTAATACAGAGGGGCTTACTGCCATCTGCTACTGCGTGCTTCCTATGTGGATTCTCCTTTACAGCAGAGGCAGTGGCACTCTTCCCACAAACATTACCCACCTAGCCAGAGAACTGTCCTTTGAACGAATAGCAATGAATCCAACCAATATGACATCTTTCAGATATCAGATAGAGAATTCAAAATATTGATTATTTAGTTACTCAAGGAGGTACAAGACAAAGGTGAAAGCCAATATAATAAAGAAATTAGAATATGAGTAAAATATGATTCATATTCAGGATATAAATGATAAATTTTCTAAAGAGATATATGTTTTAAAGAAAAGCCAATCAGAACTTCTGGAAATGAAAGACACATTTAGGAAATTACAAAAAGCAGTGGAAAGTTTTAATAACAGATTAGATCAAGTAGCAAAAATAATTTCAGAGCTCCAACACATGACATTTGAATGAACCCTATCAGACAAAAATAAAGAAAACAGATTTCAAAGAAATGAACAAAGCCTCAAAGAACTATGGGATTATGTATAGCAGCCAAATCTAAGAATCACTGATGCTCTTGAGGGAGAAGAAAAAGCAAAAATGTTGAAAATTTCATTTGAGGAAATAATTGAGGAAAAATTCTCTGGCCTTGCTAGAAATTTAGACATCCAAATACAAGAAACTCAAAGAACTCCTGGGATATTTATTACAAAAAGGAAATCACCAAGGAAATCAAAAAGTCATCAAACTATCTAAAGTCAGTAGACTATCTAAAGAATGCTAAGGGCAGTGAGACAGAAGCGTCAGGTAACCTATAAGGATAAACCTAGCAGACTAACAGCAGACTTCTCAGCAGAAACTTTACAAACCAGAAAGGTTTGGAGTTCCATCTTTAGTGTATATAAACAGAATAACTGTCAGTCAAGAATTTTGTATCCAGCAAAACTAAGTTGTATAAATGCAGGGGAAATAAAGCCTTTTTCAGACAAGCAAATGCTGAAGGAGTTTGACATTACCAGACCAGTCCTAACACAAATGCTACGAGGAGTTCTAAATTTTGAAATGAAAGCTCAGTATGCACCAGAATGGAACCTCTTGAAAGCACAAAACTCACCAGACTTATAAAACAATAACACAGTGAAGAAAACAAAGTATTTAGGCAACAATAAATATCATGACTGGAACAGTATCTGATATCTCAACATTAATGTCGAACATAAAATGACATAAATGTTCCAATTAAAAGATACAGATTGGCAAAATGGATAAAAATAATCACAAACCAAATATCTGCTGTCTTCAAGAGACTCACCTAACACAGAACGATTCTTATAGGCTCAAGGTAAAGGGGTGGAAAAAGATATTCCACACAAATGGAAATCAAAAGTGATCAGGATTAACTATTCTTATATCAGATAAAACAAACTTTAAGGCAACAGTAGTAAAACAAACCAAAAAAAAACAAAACAAAGAAGGCCTTGTGCTAAAAGCAAAATGTATAATGCTAAATGCCAACATCAAAAAGTCTGAAAGATCACAAGTTGACAATATCATAGCTCAAGGAACTAAAGAAATAAGAACAAACGAAACTGAAAGCTAGCAGAATAAAAGAAATAACAAAGATCAGAGCAGAATTAAATGAACTGGAAACAAAAAATACAAAAAACCAATGAGACAAAAGGTAATTATTTGAAAAGATAAAAACAATTGATAGACTATTAGCTATATTAACCAAAAAATAAAAGGAAGATTTATGTAAGCCTGATTAGAACTGAAAATGAAGACGGTACAACCAGCACCACAGGCATATACAAAAGATTATTTGAGACCGCTATGAACACCTCTGTGCACACAAACTAGAAAATCTAGAGGAAATGGATACATTCCTGGAAACATATAACCCTCTGAGATTTAATCAGGAATACATAGAAATCCTGAACAGAGCAACAGCAAACAGTGACATTGAATCAGTAATAAAAAAGATTGTCAGCTAAAAAAAGCCCAGGACCAGAGAGATTCACAGCCAAATTCTACTAGAAATTCAAAGACAAATTGGTACTAATAGTATTGAAAGTATTCCAAAAGATTTGAGAAATAGGGTATCCCCCTAACAGATTCTATGAAACCGGTATCATCTTGATACCAAAACCAGGAAAGGGCATAACAAAAAAGAGAAAACTACAGACCAATATTCCTGATGAGTATAGACACAAAAATACTAGTAAAGCACATCCAACAGCACATCAAAAAGATAATTTGCCATGATCAAGTGGGTTTTATCCCAAGGATGCAGGGACAGTTTAAAATACATGAGTCTGTAAATGTGATTTATCACATAAACACAATTAAAACAAAAAAAGTATAATTAACTCAATAGACACAGAAAAGGCATTCAATAAAATTCAGCATACCTTTATGATAAAAACCTCAAATAAACTAGGCATAGAAGAAACATAACTCAAAATCATAAAAGCAATATATGACAAATCCACTGCCAACATCGTATTGAATGAATAGGGAAAAGTTGAAAGCAGTCTGCTTAAGAAATGGAACAAGACGCATATGCCCACTTTCACCACTTCTATTTAACATAGTACTTCAAGTCATAGCTAGAAAAATCAGATAGGAGAAAGGGAGAGTATCCAAATTGGAAAAGAGAAAATCAAACTATCCTTGTTTGCCAACTACATAATCCATGCCTAAAAAGCCCTAAAAACTCCTGCAAAAGACTCTTAGATATGACAAATGAATTCAATAAAATCTAAGGTTATGAAATCAATGTACATGAATCAGTAACACTGCTATACAAACCTGACAAAAACAAGCAATGGGGAAAGGACTCCCTATTTGATAAATGGTATTGGGAAAACTGACTAGCCATATGCAGAAAGCTGAAACCAGGTCCCTTCCTTGCACCTTATACAAAAGTTAACCAAGGATGGATTAAAATCTTAAATGTAAGACCTAAAACCATAAAAACCCTAGAAGAAAACCTAGCCAATACCATTCAGGACATAGGCATGGGCAAAGACCTTATGACTAAAACACCAAAAGCAAAGGCAACAAAAGCCAAAATAGACAAATGGGATCTAATTAAACTAAAGAGCTTCTGCACAGCAAAAGCAACTAAACTATCATCAGAGCGAACAGACAATCTACAGAATGGGTGAAAATTTTTGCACTCTATCCATCTGACAAGGGGCTAATGTCCAGAAGCTACAAAGAACTTAAACAAATTTGCAAGAAAAAAACTAACAACTCAATCAAAAAGTGGGCAAAGAATATGAGTAGAGACTTCTCAAAAGAAGACATTTATGCAGGCAACAAATATATGAAAAAAAAGCTCATCATCACTGGTCATTAGAGAAATGCAAGTCAAAACCACAATGAGATACCATCTCATGCCAGTTAAAATGGTGATTATTAAAAAGTCAGGAAACAACAGATGCTAACTGTTTTTTTTTTTCCCACAACAAGATGTGGAAAAATAGGAACGCTTTCACACTGTTGGTGGGAGTGTAAATTAGTTCAACCATTGTGGTAGACAGGGTGGCAGTTCCTCAAGGATCTAGCAATAGAAATACCATTTAACCCAGCAATCCCATTACTGGGTATATACCCAAAGGATTATAAAGCATTCTACTATAAAGACACATGTACATGTATGTTTATGGCAACACTGTTCACAATAGCAAAGACTTGGAACCAACCCAAATGCCCATCAATGGTAGATTGAATAAAGATTGAATGGTAGATTGAATAAAGAAAATGTGACATATATACACCTAGTAATACTATGTAGCCATAAAAAAGAATGAGTTCATGTCCTTTGCAGGGACATCAATGAAGCTGGAAAACATCATTCTCAGAAAACTAACACAAGAACAGAAAACCAAACACTGCATGCTCTAATTCATAAGTGGTAGTTAAACAATGAGAACACATGGACACGGGGAGGGGAACATCACACACTGGGACCTGTCGGGGATGGGATAGTAGGGGAGGGATAGCATTAGGAGAAATAGCAAATGTAGATGACAGATTGGTGGGTGCAGCAAACCAGCAAGGCAATTGGATACATATGTAACGAACCTGCACATTCTGCACATGTAACCCAGAACTTAAAGTGTATCTATCTATCTATCTACGGTTCTATCTATTCATCTATCTATATCTCTATAGATAGATACAGATTTTTTGCAGCTTTGTAAAAGGGATCTAGTTCTCTCTCTCTCTATCTATAGATAACTATATCTATATCTCTATAGATAGATATCTATATCTCTTTAGATAGATAGAGAACTAGATCCCTTTTACAATAGCTGCAAAAAAATAAAATACCTAAGAATATACTTAACTAAGGAGTTGAATGGTCTTTACAAAAAGAATTACAAAACACTGTGAAAGAAATCTTTGAAAGTAATCATAGATGACACAAATACAACTCATCCCCTGCTCATGAATTAGAAGAATAAGTATTGTGAAAGTACCTTACTGCCCAAACCAATCTATAGAGTCAATTAAATTCCTATTAAAATACCATCTTCATTTTTCACCGAATTAGAAAAAACAATTCTAAAAGTCATAGGAAATCTTAAAAGAGCCCAAATAGCCAAAGCAAACCTAAGAAAAAAGAAGAAATCTGGAGGTATCAAAAATTCTCCAACTTGAAATTATACTATGAGGTTATGGTTACCAAAATGCTTTGATACTGGCTTAAAAATGGATAGATTTGACTAATGGGATGGAATAGAAGATTCAGAAATAAAGCCAAATACTTCCAACCAAGTGATCTTTGACAAAGCACACAGAAACATAAACTGGGAAAGGACAATCTATCCAATAAATAGTGCTGGGAAAACTCAGTCACCACATGAAGAAGAATGAAATTGGATCCCCATCTCTCACCATACAAAAAAAAATCAGCTCAAGATGAATTACATTCTTAAATCTAATACCTGAAGCCATAAAAATTCTAGAAGAAAACCTAGAAAAAAAATCTCTGAACATTTGTCTAAGCAAAGAATTTATGACTAAGATCCAAAAAACAAATGCAACAAAAACAAAAATAAATAACCTAATTAAGCTAAGAAGCTTCTGCACAGCAAAATAAATAATCATCATAGTAAACAGACACTTCACAGAACAGGAGAAAATATTTGTAAACTCTGCATCCGACAAAAGACAAATATCCAGAATCTACAAGGAACTCAAGCAAATCAGCAGGAAAACAAAACCAAAAGATATCATCAAAAATTGGGCAAATGACAATAGACACTCCCCAAAAGGAGACATACAGGTACTCAACAAATATATGAAAAAAATGTTCAATATCATTAAGCATCATGAATATGCAAATTAAAGCCACATGAGATACCACCTTAACCCAGTCAGAATGGCCATTATTAAAAAATCAAAAAACAATAGATGTGGGCATAGATGTGGGGAGGGGGGAATGCCTCTACACTAACGGTGGGAATGTAAAGTAGTACAAGCTCTACAGAAAACAGTATGCAGATTTCTCAGAAAACTAAAGTATATCCACCATTCAACCCAGCAATCTCACTACTGGGTATCTACTGAAAGGGAAAGAAATCATTGTATCAAAAAGATAGCTGCAAGTGTATGTTTATCACAGCATAATTCACCATAGCAAAGATATGGAACCAACCTAAGTACCCATCAACCAATGAGTGGACTAAGAAAATGTGGTGTATATACACCATTGAATGCTACTATTCAGCCATAAAATACAACATAAGATATTTTGCAACAACTTGGATGGAGCAGGAGGCCATTATTCTAAGGGAAGTAACTCAGGAGTGGAAAATCAAATACTGTATGTTCTCATTTTTAAGTGTGAGCTTAGCCATAAATATCCAAAAGCACACAGAGTGGTTTAATGGACACTGAAGACTCAGAAGGGGGAGGGGTGAGAGGAGGTTAAGGGATTAAAAAGCTATACATTGGGTATAACATACACCACTCGGGTGATAGTGCACTAAAGTCTCAGACATCATCACTATACAATTCATCCATGTGACCAAAAACCACCAAAAGCTATTAAAATAAAAAATATATATTAAAAATATAAATAAATAAATAAATAAAGGCATATTTTAAATTATTCTAATGGGTAGAAAATGACTTGTAAAATAGCTCATATTAAATTATGTTTTATAGGTGTTTTACCAGTGTGGGATTGACTAACCAGTACCCAAGGATCAGGAGAACGAAAGTGCCGTGGAAAAGATATGTTCCCAATTCACATGAAGACACAAACATAACCGTGGCTCACAGAAAGGGTAACAGCTACATCTCTGTGACTGACCCTATGCTTTCCAACAATGCCCATATTGAACATACAGATAGGTCCAAGGGGTAAGAGAAGCAGCTCTTAAGAAACCCATGTCAAGCGCTGCTATACAATAATACAAGAGCATCCATCCGCCTATAACAAACATGTACAGGCTTCCCTCCAAGGGCTGTCAAGTACCAAACATAGAGAAGTATTAAGAACTACTTACTGTGTTCATTAAATCCATGTAGATGTATTTGGGAGCCCAGTCTATGCTGCTTTCTTGCCTGAAATTAAAAAGTAACTGTTTATTCATACTAGAGACCCACATTGCAGTCCTAGTGCCAGCACCGCAATAGGAGCTGAATAAAATTACTTGAGGAATTAATACCAAGAGAAATTTTACAAGATAAAATCTAAGCTTAAAATAAATGTTATGTCTTTGTGGCATGATCATTAAAATGATGACTTTTTACACAGGCCATTAAGTGCACCTAATGAACACATGTGTGGGAGGATGCCCCTGTGCAAAGTCCTCCTTCAAAGTCAGGTATGTGCAGAAAATCTCAACGAGGAGACTCAAGCCTCCCTTCTGAAAAAGCCAGTTGTCACCACGGGGCTTCAGAAGCAATGCTGACAATAAGAGATGGTGTTTTTACAAACCAAATGCTGTGTGTTGTAACAGAAATTTTAAACATGTATTTTTCTCATGAAGGTCACTAGTGATGGTGTCTCCATAGCAATTCAGCCTTTTAAAACCCAGGTACTTGATGCTCAATTCTATTGTCATGCATTCGCTCATCACCATTTGCAAGGTTGCGGAACACAGCCTTCTCCCCCATGCACAACCCTGCTCCACTCATGAAGAGCTGGTCAGAGGGCCTGGAGGCTGGAGCTCTAACCCTGGCACCCACACTGCACTCACGTGCAGCAGATTTCTGCACTGAGCACCTCTTAGTGATGGTGAGAAAGATTAAGGCACTGCAGCCCTGGGAGTCTACTGGAAAAACATCTGCTAGAAACTACTGGGTTGTTTGAAACAGAGATTTGCATTCAAAATTAATATTTGCAAGGGATGATGATTAAAAATGTCAAATATGAAGGATTCCCTCTTTTGTATTGTTTGGAATAGTTTCAGAAGGAGTAGTACCAGCTCCTCTTTGTACATCTGGTAAAATTCGGCTGTCAACCCATCTGGACCTCGGCTTTTTTTGGTGTGTAGGCTACTAATTGCTGCCTCAACTTCATCCTTTGTTATTGGTCTATTCAGGGTTTCAAATTCTTCCTGGATTAGGCTTGGGAGGGTGAAAGTGTCCAGGAATTTATCCATTTCTTCCAGGTTTACTGGTTTATGTGCATGGAGTTGTGTGTAGATACCAATATCACCCTGATACCAAAACCTGGCAGAGGCTAACAATAAAAGAAAACTTCAGGTCAAGCTCCACAATGAACATAGATGCAAAAATCTTCAATAAAATACTGGCAAACCAAAGGCAGCAGCACATCAAAAAGCTTATCCATCACAGTCAAGTAGGCTTCATCCCAGCGATGTAAGGCTGGTTCAATATACACAAGTCCATAAACATAATCCATCACATAAACAGAACCAAAGACAAAAAACACAAGGGCACCTCAATAGATGCAGAGAAGGCCTTTGACAAAATTCAACAGCCCTTTATGCTAAAAATTCTCAATAAACTAGGTATCGATGGAATATATCTCAAAATAATAAAAGCTATCTAAGACAAACCCACAGCCAATATCATACTGAACGGGAAAAAACTAGAATAATTCCCTTTGAAATCTGGCACAACAAGGATGCCCTCTCTCACCACTCCTATTCAATCTAGTATTGGAAGTTCTAGTCAGAGCAATCAGGCAAGAAAAAGAAATAAAGGGTATTCAATTAGAAAAGGAAGAATTGTCTCTATTTGCAGATGACATGATTGTATATTTAGAAGACCCCATCATCTCAGCCCAAAATCTCCTGAAACTGATAGGCAACTTCAGCAAAGTCTCAGGATATAAAATCAATGTGCAGAAAGCACAAGCATTCCTATACACCAATAACAGACTTAAAGAGAGCCAAATCAAGAATGAATTGCCATTCACAATTACTACAAGGAGAATAAAATACCTAGGATTACAACTAACAAAGGATGTAAAGGACTTCTTCAAAGAGAACTACAAACCACTGCTCAAGGAAATAAGAGAGGACACAAACAGATGGAAAAACATTCCATGCTCACATTTAGGAAGAATCAATATCGTGAAAATGGCTATACGGCCCAAAGTAATTTATAGACTCAATGCTATCCCCATCAAGCTACCTATGACCCTCTTCACAGAACTGTAAAAAAACACCTTAAACTTCATATGGAACCAAAAGAGAGCTCACATAGCCAAGACAATCCTAAGCAAAAGGAACAAAACTGGAGGCATCACCCTTCCTGACTTCAAACTTAACTACAAGTCTAAAACAAAACAGTATGGTATTGGTACCAAAGCAAGAATATAGACCAATGGAGCAGAACAGAGGCCTTGGAGGCAACACCACACATCTACAACCATCTGATCTTTGACAACCCTGACAAAAGCAAGCAATGGGGAAAGGATTCCCTGTTTAATAAATGGTGTTGGGAAAACTGACTAGCCATGTGCAGAAAACAGAAACTGGACCCCTTCTGACACCTTACACTAAAATTAACTCTAGATGGATTAAAGACTTAAACATAAGACCTAACACCATAAAAACCCTAGAAGAAAACCTAGGCAAAACCATTCAGGACATAGGCATAGGCAAGGACTTCATGACTAAAACACCAAAAGCATTGGCAACAAAAGCCAAAATAGACAAATGGGATCTAATTAAACTCCAGAGCTTCTGCACAGCAAAAGAAGCAATCATTAGAGTGAACCAGGAACCAACAGAATGGGAAAAAAATTTTGCAATCTACCCATCTAACAAAGGGCTAATATCCAGAATCTACAAAGAACTAAATAGATTTACAAGAAAAAAAAAAACCATTCAAAAGTGGGCAAAGGATATGAACAGACACTTTTCAAAAAAGAGATATATGAGGCCAATGAACATATGAAAAAATGCTCATCGTCACTGTTTATTAGAGAAATGCAAATCAAAACCACATTGAGATAACATCTCTTGTCAGTTAGAATGGCAATCATTAAAAAATCTGGAGACAACAGATGCTGGAGAGGATGTGGAGAAATAGGAACACTTTTATATTGTTGGTGGGAGTGTAAATTAGTACAACCATTGTGGAAGACCCTGTGAGGATTCCTGAAGGACCTAGAAACAGAAATTCCATTTGACCCAGCAATCCTGTTACTGGGTATATACCCGAAGGATTATAAATCATTCTATTATAAAGACACATGCACACATATGTTCATTGCAGCACTGTTTAAAACAGCAAAGACCTGGAACCAACCCAATGCCCATCAATGATAGACTGGATAAGAAAAATGTGGCACATATACACCATGGAATACTATGCAGCCATAAAAAACGATGAGTTCATGTTCTTGGTAGGGACATGGGTGAGTCTGGAAACCATCATTCTCAGCAAACTTACACAAGAACAGAAAAACAAACACCACATGTTCTCACTCATAGGCAAGTGTTGAACAATGAGAACACATGGACACAGGGAAGGGAGCATCACACACTGGGGTCTGTTGGTGGGGGCTGGGGAGGGACAGTGGGGATGGGGAGGTCAGGGAGGGATAACATGGGGAGAAATGCCAGATATAGGTGACAGGGGGATGGAGGCAGCAAACCACATTGCCATGTATGTAGCTATTCAACAATCCTGCATGATCTGCACATGTAACCAGAGCCTAAAGTACAATAAAAAAAATAAAATAAAATAAATAGATTATTGCAAAAAAAATGAAATAAAAATAAAAATGTCAAATATGAAAACCAAAGTCAGTTTTACTGGTGGTTATAAACCTAGTCTCTCATTAAAGTTAGAGCAATACATATCCATGTCTTAAGATTAAATGGGAGTCCCAGGATTCATCTAACTCATGGTTGCCATAATTTTGGAGGATGTCGAGGCCTCACTTTCATTTGTTTCCAGGTGAGGTGAATCATTAAAATATTTATTTTTTACAGTGATAACTCCTATAGAATCCCCTACCCACCTCCCGCCACAAACCTCCAAGCCCATGTGAGAAGTTTTAATAGCATAGCAGTGACCAGATTTCCCTAAATGAGAGCTACTGACTCATGAATAACTTAAGAGAACTCTATCATCTCAGTCTTCTGTGTAAAAAAAAAAAAATCATACATCTTATAAAAGACATCCATTGAAACATATTTAAAATATTATAGAACTACTGGGTAGGAAAAGGCTACTTTCCTGCAATATTGTCATTACCAAATTTTTCAAGGTAATTCACTTATTTGGTTTTGGTTTTGATTTCAGTTTGATCAGGATGTGCGACAAGGTAGCTCATTTAGTTTTCAGATTTCTCTTGACTGAAGAGAGATACCATTTTTATTTTTCACATCCATTTCTATATCTTTTATGAATGCTCATTCATATCCTTTGTCAATTTTTTATTAGTTGCTTTTGCTACTATTTCCTTTATCAATTTTTAGAATCCTTTGTTAGGTGAACATACTAAATATTTCCTCCCAAATTGTTACTTCACTTTCTTTGTTTATTTTGATTGTAATTGATTTTTGAAAAATATATAATTTTATGGAGTGAAATTTGTTATACCATTTATATCTTTTAATCTTTTGCTTTCAGTGTTTGTGTATATATTTGTTAATTCTGCCAAGTTTATAAATGGTATTGTCTTCCAGTATTCAATGTATCTTTAAAATGTTTGTATGCTGTTAGGTGTATATTTTTCCACTGGAATACATAATTAGTCCAATACTTTTATTGAACAATAGATATATTATAAGACCATGCAGAGATCTCATACATATATTACAAACTTTGGTATTTATATCCTACAAGCCCTGAAAAGTCAATGGAAGTTTTTATTGAAATTTGCTTTTAAATCTAAAATATCATTCTCCATGGAGTGCAGAAAATGGATTAAAGGATTAAGAACACATGTGTTGTTAGGCTGGACTATCTCCATGTTTCTCTTTGGCATTAAATGCCATGATTCTAAGATGAGAGTTTCAAAACCAGGCTTTTTTCTTTCATATGAATCACATGAAGTTAACCCAAAGTTACATTCTGTGGAGACACTTCAGAAAATGCCATTAAATTTTCCAAAAATGCAAAGAACAGTTTTGAATTTGTATGATGTCAGACATTCCAAAATGCTAATGACTAAGAACACATTTAAAATTGGGTTCTGCATCCAATAAGGATGTCTATTTAATGCTTTTCAGGATTATGAGATGTCAAGAAAGTTTATGTGACAATTGTAAAGATCATATTGTGTTGCAGATAAATTTAGAAACTTTATGTCCTAGGTGATTGACATGTATATGTGTACCTTATACCTACACATGTGTGTATTTTCCAAAATACATATTTTCCGAAGCAAAGAATTTAAATAAAGGGCCTTTACTAAAAAGATGGAGATTGTGTGGGAGAACAAAGTTAGTACTCTCATTCGTTCCACCTCTAAATGACAAAATGACTTTGTTAGTTCTCAAACACACATTCTCCCATTTGGTCATTTATGAAGTGGTGTTCTGTTTACTTCTGTGTACCGTTCCAAAACTAAAAGAATTAAAACAACAATTTATGATGGCCTCTTACAGTTCCGGAAGTTTACGGTTCAGTTGGACATTTCCCTCTTGCATTCCTCCATCAGTTACAGGTAGACTGGGGCTGAGGCTGGAAACTTCTTAAGGCCTCTTCACTCATGTGCCAGGCATCGGGATTGAGACTGCTGGAAAAGCTGGGGCAGATCAGGCAGGTACTTTCTCCATGTGGCCAATCTGGGATTCCTCAAAGTATGGTGGTCTCAAGGTAGTTAGCCTTCTTATTTGGCACCTGGAGTTTTACAGAGGGAGTGGTTTGAAAAATCAAGGCAGACATTCCCAGGGTCACAGAAAGTCTCAGAAGTCACACAGCGTCACCACCACCAGATTATCTTGGTTTCATGGGGCCGGCCCAACTTAGCATGGGAAGGGACTACCAGGAGGCGTGGTTCATTGGTGCCACCTGGGAGCCTAGCTACTGGGAGGCTATATGCATGTACAAGAGGATAGTGGAGACAAGCAGATGTGTCACTAAGGCTGTCTAGGGGTGTCAGAACTCATTGTTTTGAAGAGGGGTGTTTGTTACACAAGGGATTCCTGCTATGCTATGTCGTTGAGTGGACACCATACAGGAAGCTAGTTTAATTAAAGAGGGAATTAACTTTTTGCATTTAATTATTTACTAATATTTTAGGAGAAAGCAAGAAATAAGATGAGCACTGACCATTGTTATTTTATTTTTTTTCAGATGGAGTTTCACTCTTGTTGCCCAGGCTGGAGTACAGTGGAGGGATCTCAGCTCACTGCAACCCCCACCTCCCAGGCTCAAGTGATTCTCCTGCCTCAGCCTCCTGAGTATCTGGGACTATAGGTACCCACCACCATGCCTGGCTATTTTTTTTTTCTTTGTATTTTTAGTAGAGACAGGTTTCACCATGTTGGCCAGGCTGGTCTTGAACTCCTGACCTCAGGTGATCCACCTGTCTACAGGTGTGAGCCACCATACCTGATCAGCATTGTTATTTTTTGTTCACAGTAAGAGTAAATGACTAAAATGCTTCTTCAAGTCAGCAGGTTCCATTTAATAGTAGAAAAAGAATTTCAGGAACTGTTACTTTGCCAGGTAATAAGGGGCCAGACTAATGCTCAGACCCTACCATACCCTTGAAGATCCCTAGCAAGGAAACTATTAATTTCTGGATTTGGAAACCAGAAATGCAACATTGCCTTCTTTACAGATAAGGGGGAGGAGCATTGTATCATGTGCTGTCTGGTGTAAAATGTCACAATGAATGGTCTATTCTCCCCAGTGACTTTGTTCTGTGGTCATAACTGAATACAGGAATCACTTTGGAATCCTCAAAAGCCCCAAGGCCTTGTGTTAAACCCCACGAGCATTTAGAGTCTCACAACCATGAAACTGAATGTCGAGAGAAAAAGACAGATTCCAAAATGGTCTCAAAGTGCCTCCTTGTTTAACTTGGCTGCCAGACAAATCAGTTCATCTCCAGCAGGCGGAAGCCGCCTTTTCAGGGAAGCGTGGCAGCTGCCGGCGAATACAAAGCAGCTCTGTGGTGGTTGAAGTCAGGAAAGAAAGGCGGCCCCTCCGAGTGGAATCGCAGGAAGGAAACCTCTGTGGGCCGCAGGAACGGTGCAATCCCTGGAGAAGAGCCTAAGGTGCCCGAGGCCCCGAGAAGGGCAGGGTGCGATTCTGGGTGTGTGACCTCAGTCATGGAAGGCCCACCTGCCACCGGGGACTTGGCCATCGGGCCTGTGGCTGTGGAGGGAAAAGTGCTGGTCACTTGCTGGGGCTGGGAACGGGCAGTGATGAGCACGGGGACAAGAGGACTGTGACAGACACAGAAGGTAAAACCGCCGAGTACAGGCTGATCCACAGACCTGCGTCCAGGGAGAGGCCTCAGGTGCATTTGGAAATGCAGGAGGGCTTCCGGAAATCCTCACACACTTGCCACATATTCAAGGAGGGTGCTGTTGACTTGATTGTTTTTGCTGGCCCTGAAAATCTGACATGATTTGCGTTTATAAATGGGTGTCTGCAGTTGATGTAGCTGTCTTGGAGTAATTTAACAAACAAGAACAGGTCCGCATCCACACCTGAAAGACAAAGGAAAGCCGTAAAGGCAGGGCCGGCAGCTGCGGCTCACGGAGATCATTTCTCTTTTTACAGAAGTCCTCTCTGTGCTGACTTAAGGGGACACTTTGTGTCACCTCCAGGGAAGGATACAATGGGGTCCCGACTTGCCTTCAGGGTCCAAACTCCCTCATTCCTCAGCCAGTGCATCAAGCACCTGAGTGGGCTGGCACATTTGGGCAAAACTCCATCTCTCTTCCATGCCCAGCATCCTCAGAAGCAGATCTAAGGCTGGCAGGGCACTTATGCTGCAAGAACAAGGACCGTTCCCAGCACCCAGGAGAGGCGATCAGGACACACGATCTCACTGTTTCTGGTTGTTTTAGACTCAAGTTCCTTTGTCTCATTATTTCACCTCTGTTACATTTTTCAACATCTCAGGATTCACAGAAGGATGCGGTGGGTGGGGGCAGAGTGCTGTACCAGGGCCTCGGAGCACGGTTCCTAGACACTTGGTCAGGCTATGGTCTTGGCTGATGGCCCCATCCATTGGATTTCATCCTCCTCAAAACAAAACACAAAATTTAGCCTAGCAGATCTCTGGACTCTGTGACTTTCAGGTGACAGCCCAATTGATGATGAAGCCTACAAGAATATTGTTGATTTCAGCCCTTCAGCATTCATTTACTCCATGTGTCTGTACAAACTGAAGTATGCTGGAGAGCCCAGCGTGTAGAGATCACGCGATGGAGCTGTGGACCTACAGGAGCCCTCACCATAATAAAGAAACAGATGCACAATTACTTTTGATTATATTCATATAATAAAGGTAGTTGAGGTTCAGAAAAATCTATGAGCTCTGAGAATTCACGATTTGAAATCATTTAGAACCATGGTCATAAAAGGGTCTGCAGCCACAAAGCCCACGTCCTAAGGAGAAGGAGCTCCTTTGCTTATGACTTCCAGGGATTCAGTGTAATCATTCATCAGATGATCAGGCTAGATTAAAGTCTCATAACTTCTTTGTCACACTTTTGCAGCTTATTAAGCTCTAAGACAATTATGGTATTTAATTCATTGATTAGGGTGGATATGTAAATTATACCCCCAAACCTGAGACTTTAATAGAAGCATGACAAATACCACTGTCGCATGCAATATCACATCTCATCAATTCATAAACGTGTGAGGTGCACAAGTGAGAAAAGTCAAGGTTCTGGGAATTTAATTAATATTCTCAAATTTCCCTAGCTGCTGATTGGTGTCTTTGAATGGCATGCTCTGTTTTTTTCTGGCTGAAATATTGGTGTTTTGTTGAAACAAAGGATGCCAGCTCCAATACAGTTCGTGCACAGGGCACGCTACATCCAGGTGGGCATCGGACCTCCCACTGATGTTCAGCCCCAGCAGCACAGCCCCTTGAGATGATCCCAGTCAGCTTCCTCCTGGCAGCCACTCCAGCAGCTGATGCTCAGTTTCTTCACCACCCAGCTCTGCCCTGCGCTGCGTCTGCTGCCCTTCTGGCTTGTAAGCTGCTCTCTGCTGGGCTATTTCCTGCTTGTTCTACTGGAGATGTCACTGGCTGTCTGCCCAGAGTGAGCATGGGTTGACTGTCACTTGATTCCACGGGCAAAGGTGGAGGGAGAGAACCCACTTCACAAAGAAGATCCACACTCAGCTGTTACCAGATCATCATGGAGAGACTCAAAAGTCAACGGTAATCATAAGTGTCCCAGAAGGTCAGGTTTGAGAACCACAGTCTTGCAACAAACAGGGAGGAGCCCTGAACAGAGCAGCATTTGCTGTGCTTAATTTGCCTGAGGCAGCTGGAATAATGGATAGTCGTGGAGGCTGAGGCTTGAGCAGGGCTCTCACCCCATTTACTCCAGCAGGGAAGGACAGGCGAGGTGGGGAAAGGCTGGGACCCCATCTCCTATGCCTGCTGTGGGGTGACAGCCAAGTCCTGAAGGCATGGCTCCTCACTCCCAGCCGTGAACCCCTTTGGCCTCCCTGGGACCCTGTTCCTGGCTTTTCCCTCCATCAGCGGGAATGAGAATGTTTATCAAGGATTGCTGCTCGCATGGCTTTCAGAGGTCCTTGAAGAAATACTGTTTTCAACGTTGTGTTTATTGCAAGAGCAGGATCGCTTGAAACATAAAGCTGAAGACTGACATGAGACTAAATTGCACAAGCCATTTCATTCCCAAGTGTCCCAGCAAATACACATCTCAAGTGCCCGATGTGAGAAGCTGTGTGTGTAGAGCTGATGCGCGTCCTCTCTAACCCTTACTGCTCCTGTGCTAATGAAGGATGCTGAATGCGATCATTATAGTAATGAGGTACACAGTGCACCCTCAGCTTCCCTCTGTGTTCAACAGCCTCCGACAGGGCAGGCTCCACACAGGCTGAGGCTGGGACCGAAGGCTGATGACTCAGCAGAGCAGACAAGTGTGTGTGCGTGTGTATGTGTGTGACAGCATGTGCGTGTCACAGAGGTTGGATGTGTGTGTGTCGGATTTCTAGTGCATGTTTGTCATCCTGTGTCTGTCCATGTACTTTTGTGAGTGTTTTGTGAGAGTGAGGCCGTGTTTGGTGAACGCATGTGTGTGACTGTGTGTGTGTGTTCTGGGGGATGGAGGAGTAAGAAGGGGATGGAGAGAGCCTCTTACACACTTCCCCAGGAAATATGGACACTGGAATTTCGCCCAGTCCATGCATACGCATCTTGTTGAAGCCCCATGTGCTCGGAAAATCTTGGGAAAGTGGTGTGGCCACCCTTCAAAATGTAAAACCAGATCCCGGTAAGCACAGCGCTCCCGGGTTCCTGCTCATCCTTGCCCTGAAGGGCCTTGATCTTGGTGCCGGCTCTCAGCTGACTACATGGGTTCCCTTATCCATGGAAAGAAATCCAGCTAGAAACAGTCATGCAGATCTCTCTTTCTTACTTTCATTTGTTAACCTGTCTTTGCAGTTCCTTTATACTTTGAGAACATATAATTCTGATCGCTTCAGGTAAATAACTTTAAAAAGAAATGATTTGGGAAAGTCCGTTTATTAATTTTAGATTTTGCTTTTTTTTTTTTTGAGATGGAGTCTCGCTCGGCTCACCGCAACCTCCACCTCCTGGGTTCAAGCAATTCTCCTGCCTCAGCCTCCGAAGTAGCTGGGATTACAGGTGTGCACCACCACACCCGGCTAATTTTCATATTTTTAAGTAAAGACCGCGTTTCACCATGTTAGTCAGGCTAGTCTCGAACCCCTGACCTCGTGATCTGCCAGCCTCAGCCTCCCAAAGTGCTAGGATTACAGGTGTGAGCCACCACGCCCGGCTTAGATTCTGCTTTCATACACCTATTAAAGCAACTTAAGTAACAAAATCAGCACAAAAACACAGATTTCTGAACTAGCCGTGTCTGTTTTGCTCTGAAGAAATCCCCCATACTGGGCACTGAGAACGTGTTGGAAGTTCTAACCAGAGAGCTTGGCTGCCACATGCTGCCTTGCAGGAAGAACCTTCCTCCTTCTCCCCTGGAAGGCCTCCCCTGGGAGGTTTTGCTCAGCTGCCAGGGAGAGGAGGGAGGAAGTGGGGAGCAGAGGGAGGGCAACGGAGTGGCACAGCCACCTCTTCTGCCAAATATCTCTGAGAAAACAAGTGGTGACAGCTCATGTCCCCCAGACAGCTTCTCTCAGTCCAGGACTTCCTGTCTAAGAGGGAAATGCATTCACTTAGGGAGCAAGCAACCATATAGTAACAGGAAGACAAACGCAATGCTGGAACATTCCATGGATGAGAACCTCAGGCTTCAAGTCAAGACTCAAAGCTGCCTCTTCAGGCTTTCATCTTGAAATGTGATTCGAGTTTTTAAAATATTGCCATCCCCTATGGAAATGTTTATTATTATCAAGTTTTTAAAGAATTTGTGTTTTATTCTACAAAAGTCCAAGCTCACACTAGAAAGACTGTTACAAATGTTTGAGACCCAAAGAGCTATCAGTGGTAGCAAGTCACTGGGGGTGCATTCCTGTGACAATACGGCTGAGTTACAGCTGAGCTACAGCCCCAGGTAAACGAGGTGGAGACCATTTTACCCTCTACCCAGGCCTCTGCCTTTGGCCTTGATCTACTCTGCAGCTGTTTGTAGTGGCCGCTGCTGCTGTTGTGAGAGATAACCTACAGGGAGAAGAGTCAGAGCCGAGTCAGGGGCCTCTTCACTCTGACAGATTGTGATACAGCTCTGTTATTCCAAAGTATTGACTGCTTTTTCTTTCAGGAAAAATGCAAACACCTGTCTTTCATTCATATGAATAGATGTGTTAATATGTGTAATACGTGTTGATGTCATTGAGCATATTGAAGAATGTTGCTCATGATGTGGGTTTTGTGGATTTTCATTTTTGTGATCTCCATGGCTTTAAGATTACAGCCACAGTCAATGAGAACATACCTGGTAATACTTTAAAATGCATTTTAGTGTTCTTTCTGCTATTTTAAGTATTTGAGATATTTTCACTTCCACGAAAACAGCAATTGCAGCAGGTACTTTTGCCCTGAAATTTTCTTAGTGACTCAAAATTGAGACTCGGAAGGATTTTAAAAATCACTTAATTGAGGAATGTGGAGAGAGTCAGTTCCACAAATTAATGACACCTCTGGAACATTATCTCAGTCACCTGTAGATGTCCTGTCTTCATCTTCCTACACCAACACCCATCAGCACGCGCTAGTTTTTCTCCAGCATCGAAAGACAGTCCAACATTCTCTGCTATCTGGTGTGTGCTGCAAAGAATTGAGAAGGAAAGAAGAACAAAACAAAGATCCTACATTCAGCAGTGGAGTATTTTTTATTATTAGGTTAAGTAAGTTCAGATCATGAAAATTCCTGTATTGCTTTGTAACAACCATGTTTTATATCCAGTGAGAAATGTATCTATTTCAACAATGCTGAGAACAAGCATGTCAGTTCAAGTGCCTTTGATTTTTTTTCATTCATTCAAGAGAAAGCAGGTTGTTAGCTCTGAGCAAATGCTGAAACTAATCAATAAATACTTTGTTAAGAGAAAAAAAAAGTCAGACTTCCAAAGTGGAACATTCAGGATTCATGAGATCTAGAGAAAAACAAGTCATTTTAGTGAAAGCTAGGGCTAAATTTTAAAATGTGTATTCTGACATGGTGGAAAAGATTTTGGTTTTTAAATGTTTGGAAAATATAAGTGCAGGCTTGTGTTACCCTACCAATATAAGAGCTAGAAAAATTTTAAAAAGATCTACAAAACAAGCAAATTGATAATTAATAAATTATAAATTATTATTCATAAATATCTAAATAGGGATACATTTATTTAAATAGAATTAAAAATAAGAGTATTTATTATATTGCTTAAATTAACCACAACTATCATATTTTTTTTCCACTGGTCCCATAATGTTTTGGTATCAGCTCTTTGTTCTGAAACAAGTAACTGATTTTGAAGCCTTCAGAAGAATAGTTCAGAAGACTCTTGCTTATACTCAGAAAATCATTGTTTCTGAAGCAAATTTGCTACTCCCAAGCATACCCCTTCTTACTGCTGCATTTTCAATCCAAGAATATAAGATTGCTTAGTGGAAGGTGAACTGCTCTGCTTAGATATTCCAATCGCTCTGTAAGAAAAGAAGAATGAAATAAATTTAGATATTATAATTGTTGTACCATTGCTGATATGGCAGGTAACCACACATTTGGAGGCTTAAAACAACAAATTTATTATTTCATAATTTGCAGAGCAGAAATCCAGGTAGTTCGGCTGATTTCTGTGTTCCTGGTCTCACAAGTCTGAAATCAAGAAGATGTCTACAGAGCTGCGTTCCTTCCTCACGGCAGTGGAGCATCCTCTTGTAAACTTATTCTGGTTGTTGGCAGAAATTACTTCCAGGTGGATGTAGCACCGAGTTCCCCATTTCCTTCCTAGCTTTTTGGAAGATGTTCTAAGCTTCTAAAGGACACCTGGATTCCTTGGTTCATCACCTCCCTCATCCTCAAAACCAAAGTCAAATCTCTCTCACGTTTCAAATTTCACATTTTTGGCTGCGTCATTTCTGTGCTTCTGCTGGAGAAAGTTCTCTGCTTTTAGGGGCTCATGTTATCTGACCTGGGTAATCCAACCTAAATCTCCCCATCCATAAATTTAATTATATCCGGTAAATCCCTTTTGCCATGTAATGGAACAAATTCACAGGTTTCAGGAACCAGGGCATGAACATCTTTGGGGAGCTGTTCTTCTTTCTTAATGGAACTATTTTAAAGTAATACAGAAGGTTTAGTAATTGTCCCCATATAATTATCTGCCATTCTGAAATGAAATACTAGAACTTTGCATTTAAATTATTGGGAATTAGTTAATACCGGGTTATACTATTTAAATATTTTGGTAAGGTGATATCTTTCATTTGGCACCATTTTCTTCTGTCTCTTCCTCCACATATTTTCTCTATTTGTGCATATTTTCTATATTCATATTACATGTAAAATACTATATGCATGTATAAATAGCATATGTATATATGAGTGTGCATACTAAGGGTGTGAAGTAATGGTCACTGAAAATTTATCTGTAGTAAGTATTTAAATTTCTCATGATTCTTTATCCTTTTTACTGCTCTTCGATATTTTACTGCTCTTTGAGATTTGCTGGTTATCTGGGGTAGTTTCATTGAGGGAAACATACCTGCATTACACATGTGAAAAAAAGTCTTGCTCTTTTCTGTTTTCCCCAAAAAAAAAATGGACTGTCTTAGAACTCTTAAACAATGTAATACCTTAGCTCTCAACCCAAATTCTACACTTACTCAAATTGAAAGGGAAAATTAAAGATGTTAATGATTTGTATTTTATTTATAGCGTGATCTACTTTTTTAAAGATATAAACTTTTTGTCTTACTATTTACTAGAATCATGTATTTAACTTTCAAATTGCAAACTGGCTTGTTTTCTTCTTTTTACAAACCACTTTAGGAGGAAATTGTTGATATATAAAAAACAGCATATTTTTAATGTGTACAACTTGGTGAATTTGGAGATAAATATACACCCATGAAACTATCGCTACGATCTGTCTCATAAACATACCCATTACCTTCTAAGGTTTCCTCCTGCCTTCTTTATTATTATTTCTCTTGTCCTCATAGATCCACCTGCCAAGAGACCCCGACAGCTGCCCCAGTCACCCAGCGGTTGATTTCTAAGAAGCATATTGGAATATGGTCCCACAGACGATAGACGGTGGCAAAATCAGTGCCAGATGCTAATCCCTGCTGCTTCCGAAATCTTCATTCCAAATCAATGAGAAAAAAGAGATAAACCCCAAAAAACCCGCACGTCACAGGATGGCTTTGGCTTTTACCAAGCCACAGAGAAAATATATGAAACGCTTAAGAATCCGAGCAATATTTTGTTGCTCTAAAATTTGTCACAGTTAACATCAGAGAAGAGAAAACTTGCCTCGTTCAGGCCTACTTTCTAAAGAATGCATGAAATTCAGGTCCCAATACGACCAATCTGGCTATATTCTTTTATTTATTCTTTTAATAAAAGTAAATTCTATTTTTACAACAGCTTGCAATTTTTTATCAAAATAAAATGCTGATTTAACTCATTTGCTGTAGAACATTTCTAATGTAAGATATTTTCAGAGAAAAACACACTGAATTTAATCTATTCTAATCCACTGCTTAGTAAAAGCAAAGATTTAGCAAAAAAAAAAAGTACAGTGCTAAATATTAAATGAAAAAAATCACAACAGAAGTGACAGAAAGGAAATACTAAATACAAGAAAATCTGCCCTGAGCAAATATTGTATATTGATGTCATAGCATATCCAATATTATAAAATTCTTAATTGCCTTTAATATTTTAAAAGGAGTTTAAAAATTTGGCAAAGTGGAGAGGAAATTTCACAAATGGAGTCTTACACCATTGGCTTTGGTGCCGGAATTGGCATCAGGTACCCGGCCTCATTGTTTATGCAATAAATTAGATGCTGCTCTGCCTTTATCCAAGTGCATGACAACAACCGTTAAGTGGCTGACATCACCCAGAGCAGGCTGAGGGTGGAGCCCACGTTTAGTAGGCATATCTCCTGAGGCTCCCCTCGGCTGTGACATTTTCTGAGATTTCCCTTGTTTTCAATGACTTTCACAGTTTTGAGGAGCACTGGTCAGGTATGTGGTAAAATCCTTCTCCATTGGAATTTGACTCATGTTTTTCTTTTGATTAGATTGGAGTTGTGGATCTGGGAAAGGAAGACTACAAAATGAAATGCCATTTTCATCACATCTTATCAAGGGTACATACTGTGTTTCCCTCCCTGCCTCCCTCCCTCCTTTTTTTCTTCCCCTGCCCCTCCCCTCCCTCCCCTTCCCTTCTCTCTTCTCTTTTTTTTCTTTCTTTTTGATGGAATCTTGCTCTTTCACCCAGGCTGGAATGCAGTGGCTACATCTTGGCTGACTGCATCCTCCACCTCCTGAGTTCAAGTGATTCTCCTGCCTCAGCCTCCTAAGTAGCTGGGATTACAGGCACCGAACAACACGCCCAGCTAATTTTTGTATTTTTGGTAGAGACATGGTTGTACCATGTTGGCCTGGCTGGTCTTGAACTCCTGACCTCAGGTGATCCACCCACCTCAGCCTCCCAAAGTGTTGGGACTATAAGTATGAGCCACCGCACCCAGCCAAGGGTACATACTATGAACCTGACTGCTGTTGATGTTGACTTTGATCACCTGAATGAGGTAGTGTTTAATATATATAAGTAACACAATGCTAAGCTATTTTAAATAACTTTAAACATGATAGATGTGTCTTAAAGGCTAAGTGAAATTACACCTTTTTTTATGACTTTCAAGAGTGCTGAGTCTCTAGATGATCTCAATGTTAAGAGCTATACATTTCTTGAGAATAGATTCACTTAGAGAAAAAAAAAATCCATAAATGTTGTTTCATCCAATCTGTCTTCTGTTTTCCATGAAGATCCTATCACAGGAGAGTTCTTGTTGATCTGTGAAACACTTTCGGGTAGGTGTGGAGCTTAGCTTATCAGTGACATCAGGGGTGAGTTAAATGCTCAACAGAAATAAGAATTTTGAGAGCCTAGGCACTATTCATGAGAAAAGAAAGTGAACAGTTAATACAGGGGTGGGAAAGAAAAGAAAAATGCAGATAAAATAGGAATGAAGGTATACAATTGAATAAATGGGTGAGAGACTTTCAGAGTCAGGAGACCCAGGCCATCATAAGTTCTATCTCATGCAGTTTGCCAGGTGAGCCCTTATGCCCCCAGGTCTCCAGTAGAGAATCTGCTACTTGGATGTAGCCAATGCCTTTGATGAGGCAAATAAAGCAGAACAAATTGTTTCTTGGATCCGTAATCATATTAGGGCAATGATATAAGGACTTCCTTAAAACACACACAAGATAATCTAATTCATAGAGATGCTGCATTGACAACATAGATGGGTAATGTAGATCTGCTAAAACTTTGGAGAGATCTGGGGAATGTTTTCAGACTTCCACAGATGTTGGAAAGAAGGTTGGAGTCAATCTTTTCTGAACATTAGGGGTCAGGAAGACTCCACTGGCAGTGGGTTAGCTCATCCAAGTTAATAACCTGATTACAGCCATGGTCCTAGTCATGCTAGATTCAGAAATATTTATCATAACTGTCTTCCTCATTCTGGGCTGTTTCTCGTTTTTCTTGGTCCTCATCCCACTTTTCACCTCTTCCCTGCATACAGGATTGATCCCTACAAGCTGCAGTTCCCATTTTCCCAGGACAGTTTTGTTTTGGGAGGATTCTGCCAATAGGAAGTTCCCGCAGGAAATGAGAGAGGGAAGGAGAGGGAGAAAACAGAGCTTTTTTTCCCCTCCTTCTCTCTTAGGTGGAGGCTGGCAGTGCCTGGGTCTCCTCTATGTCCCCATAGAATTCTGTGCCTGCCTTTGCCAATGAGTGACCCCAGCCCTGGGCTCTGATGCCTGCCTCCTGCCTTTGGTCTTCAAGCCCAGGGTGGCAACAGCTGTCTAGGGTGGCTCTTCCCTGGGTGGCCTCACTCACTCCAGCATGGATTCTCAGCTGCTTCATCATGTGGATAAACAATAATGCTGAAATTATTTCTGTTTAGATGTATCTGTCTAAAGCACACTAAATAATTTTCTTTTTCCTGTTTATACCCTCACTGATAAATTGCTTATGCCCAAAGGTCCCCAGTAAGCCCCCATGAGAAATATATACCAGTGTTTTGCTTTAAATATTGTATTTCAACCAGTATCGTTCTGTGAATTTAATATGAGAAGGCCATCTGCAGCAAGAAGTATGGCATTTATTCTAAATATGTGAAAGATAAAGTAGCTATGGATTATAAAAGATTTTGTTAACACCTTGACAAACAGGAAAAGGACAATAAAGTCATTCATTCATTCATTCATTCATTCATTGCTGCATTTATACATGTATTTAACGACATTTGCTAGCACCTTCCATGAATCAGAAATTCTCCTTTTTTTGTCTTCAGAGGAAGGATTAGGGATCTGTGCACAAGGATTGATAAGAGTAAAATAAACAAAACCAGTTTCTGCCAAAATTCATTCAGATTCAATTGCAGGAGAAGAAAATAAATAGGTAATTACCATGACCCCCATCCTCCCACCACACTTGCCACGCCATACACATTAGTGCCAGGAGAGAAGGAAGGACCCGATAAAACACTTGTCATCAAACACACAGAAATGCGGTTTTATATAAATATTTGTTATTTCCTGAGTGTTTATTCTGATTACAATTTAGTTTTCTGCATCTTCTGTTTGACTTTCTTAAGCCTGTTTGATGTTCAAACCACAAATCCTGCAAGATCTGCAGTCTCACAGCTGTTGAGGGACCAAAGTCCATGCTTTCCAAACTTAGGACCAACTAGAAAAAAGGCACATATGCTCCTAACCCAAATTATAAAATACCTGCTTCTCCATAGCCCACCTGTAGCTTCCCCAGGCCAACATCCTCCAGTCAGAGCACACTTAGAGGCTTCCCTCTTCACCCCCATGAAACTTTCCAGCCCTTGTGCCTGTCTTGGAGTCTCTAGTAAATGCAAATGGCAGTGATTGAATCTCTTGCTATACACTAAGAAACTCTGAATAAATAACCTTTACTGTTCTCATTTGGTTGGTCTTCATTTATTTCCAAATATGATTTCTCTACTTTCTCTTCTCACTACATTGAGTTTACTAGATATGGTATTCATTATTATGAATGAGACATTTGTGTTTTCAAAACCAGATTAATTACCTGAGCTTTTTAAGCCACTTTTGAGAGAAATTGTGAAACTGCTTGTCATAGGGTCTTAGCTCTAAGCCTGAGTAAATCTAATAAGTACAATAAAGGAATAAAAGGGGATTCCTTCTTAGTGGTCTGTGCCATCTGGGCAAAAAAAAAAAAATTAGATTTTAGTAGGGACAAAATCTGAAGAGATAAAATTAGAAAGTGCCCAGAGAACAACTCTGTGGTGCAAAGGAGTTTCACCAATAATTATCATACTTCAGGAGAGGGTGGGCAGGACACAGGGTGGGGCTGGAAGCCTCAGTGGGGAGGACTAGTAACAAGCATTAGTCCACTCTTAGAAGAGATTAAAGAAGAAGTTCATAGCCCACATCACAGATTTAAAAGGACCTGTGGTGGAAGGGCAAGGTGATCTGCTTTGTGATGCTCTAAAATACAGAACAAGAACTAATACGTTGAACGTGGATGGAGAAAAACACATTTAACCCTTAAAATATCAAAATATTTCAGATGTGAATTTTGGTGGACATTAGGCTGAATGATTTCTTATCTGTAACTTTTATTTTAATTACATATTCCTATGTCTCTAAGATTTTATGTTTCTACTCAACTACAATTATTATACTGAGATAATAAATAGCCAAATGTTATAGAGAAAAGGACAGACATGATGTTTATAAAGTAAAGACTGTATATTTTTTAGCTAGTCATAACTATTAGCAGAATCTGAAGCTTACAGGTATTTCAGGACATTGTGACCCAGTTCCCATTTGTGAATGTGTCCTCAGTGGAAGCTCAGGGACCATCCCAGATGGGTGGCAGTCATCAGCACCACAGTCAGAACTATGTGTTCCATTCCTGGGTTCTCCCTGCACAGGACAAGGCCTCACATAAGACTAACCGGAATGGGCACACACAGCATTGCCACATGAAGTTGAAGGAAGATGAAGTGTTTAAGGAAATTGGCACATTGAGCCTCAGTAGCAGATGACATAGAGAAGTTTCATCTGAATCCATGTTTTGAAAAATTATTATATGAAATGCAAATCTCTTCTTACATATGTGTAGTTCCACTGAACAAAATATGGCCATGTTTGGAATTCAGGAAGGAAGACTGTCAGTAATAGGAAGAGATTTAAAAACAGGTCTATATATTTCTTATAAGCTTTACAAGAAGACATGATGAATAAATTTGATGTTTGTGCCATATCAGATCCTGGAACAGAAAAAAACACAGTAGACAAAAACTTTGTATAATACAAACACAGTATAGTGTTAATAAAAATATAACAATATTGGTTCATTAGTTATGACAAATATACCATAAAACATAGGACCTTAACTACAAGAGAAATGGAACATAGAATATACAGGAACTCTCCAGACTATCTTGGTATTTTCTCTGTAAATCTAAAAGCATTATAAAATTTAATGTTCATTAAAAAAAATAAGAACTTCTTAAAAATGAAAATGGCTGATTGCCCATAGATTTTTACTTCCCTTCCACTCAGGATACGGAAACACAACTAAAAACGTTGTCAAAGGTATAAAGTATCAAAGATAATATTATATGAAATTCTAATCTAAATCTGTCTTCACAAATGCAAATAAAGAGGCATAACTCTTATTTTATAGGCAATTATTCACAACAGTCACCAGAACGTTTACAAGAAGTACTTAGAGCCAGCCATAGCCGTAGTTACAATCTAAAACCATTTTTATTGAATATCCTTTCCAATGTTCATGGTTAATATTAAGGTATGGAAGTAGAAACATTTATTACAAAATGTATAAACTATTACAAAGTAGTCAGGGTTTTCTTAAAAATGAGATTTTACTTATGGACTTGGAGTTCCTTTCTAAATTGTGTGGGAATTTATTCTTTTAGTCACTATACTAAGGAAACTGTTCTGGCCCAAAACTCTAAACAGCATGTTCTTTAATAAACAACCACTAATGATACTCAATTAAACGAGAGTGATGACAAAGCGCAGTCTCACATCAGCGGCTCCACTAGATTAAGCACCATGTTCTACTCAGCAGGACATTGCTTTAAACAATTAGTTATACATCATACATTAAGCCTAATTAAAGGTTAAATATGATAGATAAAGAAAAAAGCTAACAGAAATGTTGGGAAGCAACTCTCATAATCATTCATGCTCCAATTCCAGTTTCATTAAGGATACATTAAAGATAATTTAATATGAAAAAGTTAAAAATTTAAAGAAAGATGACTTATTTTTACATTTTAAAATACATATATTTATAGAAGGTTTAATAAAAAGTTTGAGATATAATTAGCATAAAATATCCACACATACAGAAACTGTAAAATGTATCCTTAAGCATCACCACCATCAAAATAGTAAATATACCCATCAACTCATAAAAGTCCCTGTGCCATTTTAAAAATTCTTCTCTCTCTTTAGCACACCTATCCACAGGCGAACACTGATCTAGTTGAATCTTCTAGAATTTTGGAGTGGATATATTTACAGGCATACAGGTACACACACTAAAGATTTAATTCTTTCTTTCATATTTTGTGATTCTGGTTGTTGTGTGCATCAATACAATTATTCATTCTGTTTGATTATTAATATTCTAAATACTTCATGGTATGGGTATAGTATGATTTGAGCATCCACTTACTTCCTCATGGGCATCTAGACTATTCCAGTTGTTGGTTATTGACAATAAAGCTATGATGAGCATTAGCTTGTAAGTCTGTGTAGACAGATGTTTTCATTAGATTGGCTAAATACCTAGCAATGGAATGTCCAAATCATATGAACCTTTTAACTTTGGAATTCTAACTTTTAAGACATTGTCAAACTGTTTTCTAAGTAGTTGCACCGTTTTACATTCTCCTCGAGAGTGTGCAATAATTCCAGTTACTCTGCATCATTGCCACCAGTTTTTTTAAGCTGTCCTTTTACTTTTAGTTCTCCTTATAGGTGTGTAATATCTCACTGATTTTAATTTGCATTTCCCTAATGACTAAAGAGTTTTAGAAATTTTTGTGTGTGTATTTGCCATTCTTATATATTTATTGGTGAAATCTTCTTTTGAAATCTTTTCTCATTTTATTACTAACATGTTTGTTTCCCTTTACAGAGTTTTCAGAGTTCTTTACGTATTCTAGATACAAGCATTTTATTAAATATATGATTTGCACATATTTTCTTCCAAGCTGTGGGGTCTGTTTTTATTTTTTTAATATCGCCTTTAAAAATCAGAAGTTCTTAGATTGGATAAAATAACATTTCTTTTCTAAAGTGAATCTATTATTGAGCAGTTCATAGCTCTTAATAATGAGAACATCTAGAAATTTAGCACTCTCGAAAGTCATAAAAGTTGTGCCATTTAACTCAGTGTTTAAACTATATCTATCATATCTCAGCCTAGCATTATGTTATTTATTTATATTTGTTCAACACTACTTCATTCAGGTGATTACAGTTAACATCAATAGCAATTAGTTATGTTCATTTTCATAGTACATATCCTTGGTAAAATGTGATGAAAAAGACATTTTATTTCTGTGATCTTCTTTTCCAAAACCCATAATTCAAGTATAATCAAGACAGAGATATCAGGCAACCCAAAAGGATAAGTATTCTACAATATCTGACCAGCACTCAACATTCTGAAGGTCATTAAATTAAAAACAAGGGAAATCAGAGAAACTGCCACAGTCAAGAAGAGCCTAAGGAGACATGACTACTAAATGTAAATTTGGTAACTTGGATGGGATCCTGGTACAAGAAAAGGATATTAGATAAAATCTAAGGCAACTGAATAAAGTATGAAATTATAAGAATGAATCAATATAATATAATATAATTATATATAATGTAATGTTCATCATATGAACATAACATGAGATTTAACTATACAAATGCTTTAACATCTTCATAAGAGCAGGTGATAATAACAGTGAAAAATGAATCAGGGTGGTAGTCAGTCTAGATCTCCACTTGCTGACCATATGGTTTTAGGTAAGCTATTTTACTGATATTGCTCTCCTTTTTCTTCCATAATAGGGGGAATAAAGTACCTTCTTCACAGGATTGTTAATTGTTGCTATTTTTGTTATACATTTTACTTCTTAATTCGTCTAAAATCTTGCTTTACAATGTTATTATTTATTTCTTTAAAAGTCAGTTTTATTTTAAATTAATTAAAGAAGAAGGAACATACCATCTTTTGTAGCGAGTCGTCTATCCGCCATTCGTGGTGCTCATCATCCCTTCTGTAGATTTGCATTTCCAAATGGAAACCTTCTCCTTCAGTCAGAAGCACAGCCATTAGAAATTCTTGTAGCACAGTTGTCCTGGCAGCAAATTGTCTCAGCTTTTGTTGGCATCAAGGTATCTTGATTTTGTTCTCCATTTAGAGAAAAATCTCTCTGATAAGACATTTTTATTTTCTTTTTTTAATATCCAACACTTAAAAAAGTACACTTCTGTTATCTTTTAGTAATTCTCCAGTTATTCTTATCCTTTCCCCCTGTATGTAATGTGTCTATTTTCTCTGGCTACTCTCAAGATCTTTTTTTAAACTTTGGTTTATAGCATGTTGAGTATAAGGTGTTTAGGTATGGGTCTTTAATAATTATTTTACTTGGGTCTCACTGAGATTTTTGAATGCATGAGTAATTTTTTATCAATCATTGAAAGGCTTTAGCTATTATTTCTTCAAATATTTTATTCCATTCTAATTATACACTCTTCTCCTTCTCAGGAACCAACTACATATATACCAGATCATTTGATGTTGCTCATAATTTCCTGAAGATCTTTTCAGTTGAGATCTCTCTATTCTTCAGATTGGTTAATTTCTATTGTCTGTCTTCTAACTCCAGTAATCTGTAAAGTAATTAAATGAATTTTTCATTTATTTTGTTAAACTTTTAGCTTTCAGAATTTTCATCTGGTTCAGTTTTATATTTTCCATGCCTGTTGAGGCTGTCTTACTTTGAATAAGACAACAAAGGACCCTGAATAATCATGGTCATCTTGGGCAAGAACATATGTACAGGCATCACACTTTCTGATTTCAAAATATAGCATAATGCTACAGGAACCCAAACAATATGGCACCGGCATACAGACAGACATATAGGTCAATCGAACAGACTAGAGCCCAGAAATAAATTCACACATTTATGGTTAACTGATCTTCAGCAAGGGTGCCAAGAATACCTAATAAGAAACGGACAGTCTCTTCAATAAATTGTGTTTTAACAACAAGATATGCACATTCAAAAGAATAAAATTGGACTTATATATCATATTCAAAAAGCAACTCAAAATAGATTAAGTACTTAAATGTAATTCCTAAAACTGTTAGAAGAAAACACAGGGGAAAATATTTCTTACATTAGTCTGGGCAATAATATTTTGACTATGACAACAAAAGCACAGATAACAAAAGCAAAAATAAACAAATGGGATTTCATTAAACTCAGTCGCTTCTGCACAGAGGAGCAACAGCCCAGAGAGTCAACAGCCTGAAGAGACAATGTACTGAATGGGAGAATATATTTGCAAACCATGTATCTTATAAATAGCTAATGTCTAAAATGTGTAAGAAACTCAGGCAACCCAATAGCAAACAAAAAACACACACACAATATTAATTAAAATGGCAAATTATTTAAATAAACATTTCTCAGGAAATACATACAAATGGACAACAGCTATAAGAAAAGGTATTCAAAATTACTGTTCATCAAGAAAACATAAATTAAAAGTACAATGAGATTATCTCACACTAGTTAGAATGATTATCATAAAAATGATGAAAGATACATGTTAGCAAGAATGTAGAGAAAAGAGAATCTTTTACATTATTGATGAGAATGTAAAGGGCTACAACCAGGAATGGTGACTCATACCCATGATCCCAACGCTTTGGGAGGCCAAGGTGGACAGATAATTTGAGACCAGAAATTTGAGACCAATCTGACTAATATAGCAAGACCCGAGCTCTACCACATCTCTACCAAAAATACAAAAAAAAAAAAGAAAAAATTAGCTGGGCATGATGGCATGCTCCTATAGTCCCAGCTACTCTGGAGACTGAGTCATAAGAATTGCTTGAACCCAGGAGGCAGAGGTTGCAGTGAGATGAGATCGCATCACTGCACTCCAGCCTGGGTGACAGAAGCCTGGCCAACATGGCAAAACCTAGTCTCTACTAAAAACACAAAAATTAGTCTAGTATTGTGGGGCATGCCTGTAATCACAGCTACCCAGGAAGTTGAGACAGGAGAATCACTTGAACCCAGGAGGCTGAGCCAAGATCACACCACTGCACTCCAGCCTGGGTGACAGAACAATACTTCGTCTCAAAAAAAAAAAAAAAGAAGAAGAAAGAAAGAAGGAAAGAAAGAAAGAAGGAAAGAAAGAAAGAAAGAAAGAAAGAAAGAAAGAAAGAAAGAAAGAAAGAAAGGTAGTATAGAGGTTCCTTCAAAAAATTAAAATTAGAACTACTTTATGATCCAGGAATCTCACTTCTGAGCATATACACAAAGGAATTGAAACCAATGTGTCAAAGTGTACCTGCATCTCCATGTGTATTACAGCAATATGCACAATAGCCAAGATATGTAAACAAATTAAATGTCCATTGATGGATAAATAAATAAAATGTAATATATATTAATGTAATGAATTATTTATATTATTTTTGTGTGTATGTATGTATATACACACAAATCTCACTGAGATTTTTGAATGCATGAGTAATAGCATATACATACATAAACACAAAAAATTGAATATGATATAGACGGACTCTGAAAACATTACACTAAGCAAAATAAGCCAGGTAGAGAAAGACAAATACTGCATGATCTCACTTCTATGAGGAATCTAAAAAATTTGAAGCCATAGAAACAGAGAGAAGGGTGAGAGGAAGTAGGAATGAGGGGATATTGGTCAGAGGATATAAAGTTTCAGTTATGCAGGTTATAAACACTCTGGAAATCTAACACCCAGCAATGAGAGTACAGTTAGCAATACTGTATGAGAAATCTTCATAGTTTCCAAAATTTATGCCCTGACTATAAGACCTTTACCACCTATAACATATAAGAATGTTCACCTATTTTCTTCTAATAATGTAATTTGTTTTTATATTAAGTTTTGGATATATCTAAAGTATGGATCTGGCTACATCATGTTTTAATGGCTGGCTATTTCCCCCATCAGTATATGTTTCAAAATACATATCTTTATCACTTACTTAAAGGGCTTAATTATTATAAATTCCCTATATAAATACAGGTGTAGTTGGGGGACAATATGCATGCACAAATTTCTAGGATTTTATTTCTGCTTTAAAGAATATAAATTTGTACATACTCTAATGGAAGCTTAGTTTCACTATTTCTCATTTTACAGATTAGAATTCTCCAGCTCTTTTCAGCATCCTTCCTTAGTAGAATTGTAGTTCCCCAATTTCCTGAATTCATACTTGGCAGTATGACATGCTTCAGTCATAAAATGTGAATGAAAGTGGCACGTGACACTTCCAGGCACTGCTGTCTGAGCCAGCAGACTCTTCATTATGTTCTCTTCTTTTCTGCCTTCCTGATCACCTATGTCCCAGACAGTTGGAGTCTCACCAGGCTGGGTTTGGCATGCAAATGACAATGACACAAAGCAGATTACGGAATGGTCTCAACACAGAGTAAAGATTTGTTGTTTTAATTACAACAATTAAATGTGAGTGTCATTTGTTATTTGTTACTAGAGCAAAATTTAGTTTACCTGACTGATGCTATAGGTCACATATGGGTTTATTCACTAATATTTTAGAATATCTCATCAGTTTTAATTTCTTTTTACTAGACTGATTGGGTTATTAAGCATATAGAATAATTCAAAATAATAAATACATTTAGATTATGAATCTTCCTCCGCAAGAGTCTTTCTATTTATGTGAATATCTTAAGGAAAAATTTGGGGTCTGTTATGGCATAATTTATTTCAACCTTTTCCTAATGAAAGGTATATAATTATTTTATCTTTAATCTATTAATAGTAGTGTAATAAAATTATTTTATGTAAATATTTGAATTGACTTCTAATTTATTTCTCATTATAAATGCATAAAGTAGGACCCTAGATTAAAGATAATAATGATCTTGAGCTTCTATTGTCATCAAATAAAACCCTAGAAGAATTGCATTAATTTTATCTTCCATTGGCTGTATTATTTATGTTGGTATTTTAATACAATTTTTATATTATTAAATGTTATCTTTTCTTTGGTAAAGTGTTCAGGTAGATAGAGAGAGGAGAAAGAGATAAATAACATGTATGTGTGTGTTGATGAAGAGACTCCCACAAACAAAAAGTGTATAAAAGCCTGGGCAACATGGTAAAACCCTCTCTGTACAAAAGATACAAAAATTAGCCGGGCATGGGGGTGTGTACCTATAGTCCCGGCTACTTGGGGAGCTGAGACAGGAGGATCATCTGAGCCCAGGAGTTCAGGGATGCGGTGACTTGAGATTATGCCACTGCACTCCAGCCTGGGTGACAAAGTGAGACCCTGTCTCAAAACAAACATGTATGTAAAATGTGTGTGTGTGTATATGTGTGAATGTTTATGTATGTGTGTATGTATACACACACACATTTTAACCCACACAGTGAAATACACAGAAATCTACTTATATACATGTTCCCACGCACATATCTACACACACATATGTTTTTTAAATGTTGATTTCTGAGTGTTAACAATCATTATTTGGCCAATCTAGTTTTATTTATAGCTTTTTACTACCCATACTCCCTAATCCACTGAAATATTGTAAAGTGAACTCCAGACAATATATCATTTCACTAATAAATTTGCCATTATGAATCTAACAGATAAGGAGGCAATACCATTACTGCAAATAACAAAACTCTAGTGCTTCCTGAATGCCATAGAACATTCAATCATTGTTCAAATTTCATAAAATGTCAACAAATATTTTTTGGTCTTAGGTTATTTTTTCTGGTCCCATCTTTGTTTTTCTTGTCATCTATTGGTTATAAGATTCCAGGTTATTTGGTTTGTGGAACTTACCACATTCTAAATAAAGTTAATTAATGTTCAAGTTCTCTTTTGTGATTCCAATGATACGGATGGAAAACAGGGAAATACTGGGTAGAAGAGGGTGGTTCCCTGGCAAAGCTCCACCCTCAAGAATGGAAATCCATGGCCCTAAATGGGAAGAGGCATTCCTGTTTTTGCACCCAAATGTTGCCTTTTGGCCCACCACGTCCCCCTATCCTGTACCCACATAAGCCCCAAACCCCATGCTCCATGAGCATACAAACAGACAAACAGAAGGACAGAGGAGCAGAAGAGTGCCATGGCAGTGAAGAAGAGAAGAGAAGGAGCTTCTGAACGTTGAGAGGAGTTCGGCTGGGAGCAGTCAGAGAGGAGATTGGTCATAAGATTACCAAACTCCAAGGGAATATCATCTTCCTATTCTATCCCATTTCCACCTCCCCATCTATCCTATTGAGAGCGACCTCCATTGGCAATAAAATCAACAGCATTTACCATCCCTCAATTTATCCCTATGACCAGATTCTTTCTGGATTCGGGACAAGAGCCTAGGTACAAAGAGGGCACTGAGCTGGTTAACACTTAAGCTGTCTGCAGACAGCAGAGCTAAAAGAGCACTGTAACATGCCTGCTGGGGGTTTGGGAGCCACAGGCTCCCACCCCTAGACACTACCATGGGTCCAGAGCCCCAGAAGTGCTCACCCCAGCTCCTGCACTTGCCCATCTGCATGCTCTCCCCCACCATGAGGGGTTTGAGCACCTGGAGGCCAAACAGATGAGCTACGCCCCTCTTGCAAGTCCCGTAAGGGGCATCAGAGAACTCTCCCATTTCACCAGTACATTGACTGTCATTTGTAAAGGCTTGATTACATAGGTCCCAGGGAAGGTACCACTGAAAGCAAGGATGTGCTAGTGGGGATGCTGGTGCCTCCTCCTGAGTGACCTCAGGAAACACTCCAATCTCATTTATCTTCTTTTTGTGATGTTATCGTTGGTAAGTCACTCAGTGTTAGACATATTAGAATATATCTTAAAGAAGAAAACAGTATAGATTCAGGAGAATTCATTTTATATCCCTTTCACATCCTTTTACTCCATTCTCTGATGGAAACACATACTGTGTAACTTTATAGATGGGTGTCTGATGAAATATAGTGAATTTCTATACTTTTATATAAGCAGTCTATTACATATGTTTTTGTATCAGGATTTTATATTAACATCATTCTTAGATGTATCAAGATACATATATAAATATAAATTTATTTGTATAGATACATCCCACATTATGCATCCATTAAACTTTCAATGAAATTTTAGATTTAAAAATTTATTATTACAAATCAGACTGAAATTAACACACTTGTGCATATATCCTTGTGATCCATTTAATCTTTAGTATCTCCAAAAGAGTAAGAATTGTGAGGTCGTGGAAAAAAATCTACTGTTTTGTTTTCGGGTTTTTTTTTTTTTTTTTTTTTTGGATAATGCTAAATAATTCTCCAGTGTTTACACTTATCTGACATCTGAGCAAAAACAGTATATTATGATTCTTATTAATCTACATTCTGGTCAGATATTTTTGTTTCAGATCATTATGAAATTGTTGAATCTGCCTTCCCCAGTTACTAGGTAAACTGAAAAGTCATCCATCGTTAATGCTTTTGTACTTACCTTCATAGTTGGTCCATGTTTCCAAGCATCCAGGCAGAGAGGAGGAAGCCCCGCTCCCCTGCAGAGCTGATGTTTCCATTTCCACTCACGGCAGCCGCCCAGACTCTCGTGGGTTGTTGGACTCCCACCTCTGTGTATCTCTATATCTGCAATAAGACATGGCCACATACCAGGAGAAACCATTGAATTATTATTAGCAAAATGCTGTGTTCAAAGAGGGATCTATCTTCCCTGTAGTAAGTTGAGAAATGGAGCTGTTGCGCCTGGGTCCTGGGGAAAGAGAAATGCATGCCATCCTTTCTCTTTACTTTAAGCAGCCGTAAGAGCTAGCTTCCTAACAGATCAGAGAGTGCGGCTATTCTCTGTATTACATGTTGAAAAGACAATTCAGGGGCTGAAGCCAATTAGAAGTCAGTGTGTAAAGCCATTCTCTTTCAAACCCGTTCTCAGGAGAGGGGTGCCTTCCACCAGCCAGAATGGCAGCACAATGGCAGCTTTGTGGTAGGGTGAGGGATAAAGGAAACCAACCTTCTTTGGGCTGGAACACTGCAAAAAGCTACCATGAAAAGTTGAGCAACCTTTTAGACCCTCTGTTCTTCTACCATCACCTTCCCAGAAGGAAAAATAAGAGGAGGAACTTGCAGGAGTGGAGAGAAGCTTTCTTATGCCCCATTTATTGCTTATCTGACCATTTGTTGCAGGCACTTGCTAGTGTTAAAACACCAATTCTTCCTGACATTTCTCCTTTTTCGTTATTGGGTGTTGTCTAACGCATCCCATCCCCATCTTGGACAAAGAGACCATTGACGTAACAACACAGACTTTCCAAGGTGCTATCATGAGCCATGGATTCTCTCTCAAGTGATGTCTGTTTCCCGGCAAAAGTATTATCATTATAGTTTATCTCCCATAAAGCAACTTCCTGTGCTCTAAAACATAGTGCTCTGGGGAGCAGCCATGATTATCTTTGAGGTTTCGGAAGCAGTGAAACCTCTCCTTCTCTGTACTCTCGCACACAGTCATTGTAGGGCAGGGCTGAACGCTGCGTGTTTCCAGCTTCTCCCTGAGTATGTGAAGTACTGGTAACATCACCCAGAGTGTCAGCCTTCATCTGACCTGGGAAAAAATAAGCAGTTCCCCTGCTTCTCACGGGTTCCATCAAGAGGTCAATGTATCTGTCTCGTGGCAATGCTTCTCAAAACCTTCCCCTTGAACTATTCCTCCACGCAGAGGAAAGAGAAATGGAACCACTGAGATATGAGGGTAGCTGGCAGTGCCGCTTCAGAAAAAGTGAAATTCATATGTGAATATGTATATTTCACATGTAAATGTTATGTGGATTTTGTGCTGTGTGCCATGATGCATTCATCTTTTTAGAAAAATAACCTTTCATGTAACCTTTCTTCAAGTAAAATGAGTTATCCCTGAAAGTTCACCATCTCTATCCTGTGGCTTCCTGTTCTACCTGATAAGTGTGTGTCTTATTTTGAAAATTAAGAACTTCAGGTTCTTAGTCTCTTAGTCTCTGATACTTAAAAATACTCCTTAAGTTGTAGATAATGAAATGGTTTATTAGTCAATTACAGGTTGGTATGAATAATCTTTTTTATTATTATTATTTAATTATTTTTTTTTATTGCATTTTAGGTTTTGGGGTACATGTGAAAAACATGCAAGGTTGTTGCATAGGTGCATACGTGGCAGTGTGATTTGCTGCCTTCCTCCCCTTCACCCATATCTGGCATTTCTCCCCATGCTATCCCTCCCCAACTCCCCACCGCCGTGCTGTCCCCCCCACTCCCCCACAACAGACCCCCGTGTATAGTGCTCCCCTCCCTGTGTCCATGTGTTCTCCTTGTTCAACACCCGCCTATGAGTGAGAACATGTGGTGTTTGATTTTGTGTTCTTGTGTCAGTTTGCTGAGAATGATGGTTTCCAGGTTCATCCATGTCCCTACAAAGGACGCGAACTCCTCGTTTTTAATGGCTGCATAATATTCCATGGTGTATATGTGCCACATTTTTCCTGTCCAGTCTATCATCGATGGGCATTTGGGTTGGTTCCAGGTCTTTGCTATTGTAAACTGTGCTGCTATGAACATTCGTGTGCATGTGTCCTTATAGTAGAACGATTTATAATCCTTTGGATATATGCCCAGTAATGGGATTGCTGGGTCAAATGGAATTTCTATTTCTAGGTCCTTGAGGAATCGCCACACTGTCTTCCACAATGGTTGAACTAATTTACACTCCCACCAACAGTGTAAAAGTGTTCCTATTTCTCCACATCCTCTCCAGCATCTGTTGTCTCCAGATTTTTTAATGATCGCCATTCTAACTGGCAGGAGATGGTATCTCAATGTAGTTTTGATTTGCATTTCTCTAATGGCCAGTGATGATGAGCATTTTTTCATATGCTTGTTAGCCTCATGTATGTCTTCTTTTGTAAAGTATCTGTTCATATCCTTCGCCCACTTTTGAATGGGCTTGTTTGTTTTTTTCTTGTAAATCTTTTTTAGCTCATTGTAAATTCTGGATATCAGCCCTTTGTCGGACGGGTAGGCTGCAAAAATTTTTTCCCATTCTGTTGGTTGCCGATTCACTCTATTGACTGTTTCTTTTGCTGTGCAGAAGCTGTGGAGTTTGATTAGGTCCCATTTGTCTATTTTGGCTTTTGTTGCCAATGCTTTTGGTGTTTTGGTCATGAAGTCCTTGCCTACGCCTATGTCCTGAATGGTTTTGCCTAGGTTTCCTTCTAGTGATTTTATGGTGTTAGGTCTTATGTTTAAGTCTTTAATCCATCTGGAGTCAATTTTAGTGTAAGGTGTCAGGAAGGGGTCGAGTTTCTGCTTTCTGCATATGGCTAGCCAGTTTTCCCAACACCACTTATTGAACAGGGAATCCTTTCCCCATTGCTTGTTTTTTTCAGGTTTGTCAAAGATCGGGTGGTTGTAGATATGTTGTGTTGCCTCCGACACCTCTGTTCTGTTCCATTGGTCTATATCTCTGTTTTGGTACCAGTACCCTACTGTTTTGATTACTGTAGCCTGAATAATCTTGATAGTTCTTTTCAGTAAAGCGTTAGTATAGAAAAAAGAGTGGTGCAATTATGAGATTCTGTTGATGTGGGAGAGGAGAATGGACATCACTGAGCGAGGACAGTGACACAAGGCTGAGCGGGAAAATCATTGAATGAGTGGGAAGCAAGATGCGTTGTGTGTAGTTTTAGGAATCAGTACAACAGTTGAAAAGCTGGCCTTTCTGTTAATAGGTAGCAATTGAATAGCTGTGATAGCATCAGTTATTTAATTTTGCCCATTGTATTCCCAATCACAATTTGCAATAAAATAGGACATATATTGAGATGGGATGGGATCTAAAATGAGATGGGATCTAATAGGAAACATATCGACATTTCTCATTTATTTCTGTTTCATAGTTGAAAATCCAATGTAAAGAGTGAATCCTGAAGTCACAGCATTCAGGTCTCTGGACCATGACTTAATGTTCACTAACAATTGCATTGAATGTTGTTCAGATTATTCTCTTCTGCTGAATTGTTCTCATTCCCTAATTGGCTTCGTTGTTATTGTTTATATGCTTGAATCAAATTATAATATGTGTCAGCTATGAAATTCTCTTATATAATGGATCTGGTAGCCATTGTGTATTTTGTGATCTTCATAATACAATAGAAATTGGACATAAATTTCTGCTACAAAATCTGGCACACGAAAGCCCACATTTAGGTACATTGTGCACTAAAGAAGAATGTTTAGAAGAAACACCTGGGACCCATCTGTACCAGCTCTTCTCAGTTTATTCATGCTTTTGCTATGCACCCATTTGCTTAATGCAACTTCAGTAAGTTGACCATTTCATAGCAGTGCACCTGTCCTTAACCCAATCAGCAGGTCCTCTCCCCTCCTATTCTACTTTCTTATTGGAAAGTAGCTTGCCAATTACAAGTGCACAGCTAAACAGAAGCGTAGCCACTCAAATACCTCCAATTTTCCCCAGATAGAGTGTGTGCATTTTTAAAACATGCAAGCTGTGATAATAATCTTCAGAAATACTCAAAACACAGAAAGAATATAACTTTAAACATTAAATACTATTAAAGGCTTAGTTAGAACCTATCTTAGTGAAAATTATTAGGAACTCAGAATGTAAAATATTTCAGAATTATTTGTCAAAGGAAAAGTTATGGAATGAAATATATGACATGAATATCAATTTAAGAAGTGACTCGTAAAACCAGAACAAATGAAGATGTCTGTTCACATGTGGAGCTAGCATGTTCCATGTGGTTGCTTTTATTCTAGGATTTTAAATCAAATTTTATTTTAAGGGACTTGTATTTTTCAGTGATTGTCAAGTGAGTCAGAAGAAGGCAAAGCAATGTAGTTCAGCAGATCTCAGCATCAGTTGCAGGCTGGAATCACAAAGAGAGTTTTAAATACCACTGTTGGGAGTTGCACCCCACAGGTCTTGTAAGTGGGAGACTAGATATTGTATTTTTTTAAAAAAACATCCCAGGTACTTTTAATGTGCATAAAACATTGAGATTCACCATATACAGTTCAATTCATATATATTGAGCAGTCACATTCCCTAGTCTATTTTCTTGTTCTAAAGCCAAGGCTCAAATGGAACAGCCATTTATGACTCATTTTGCCAGAAGTCTTCCATGCCCTCCTCATTCATTGTTCTCAACTGGCTGGGAGTAGTTCCCCAGATCTAAGCCTCTCATGCCTTCCTGGGATTAGGAGTCACCACGGGATGTTATTAAAGTGCAGGTTCTGCTTCTAGAGATCCAGGGTGGGGCCCACACCACAGCACCACTAATAAGCTCCCAGGGGATGCTGGCTGATGATCTAGGAACCATATTTTGAGTGACCAAAACCTTTGTTTTGAGATCAGCCTCAAAAAAAGAGAGAAAAGAAAAGAATACAAATAAAAGGAAAGAGAAAGGAGGGGATGGGAGGGTAGGGGAGGGGGAAGGAGAGGAGAGGAAGGAGAGGAGGGGAGGGGACAAGAAAAAATTTAAGCTAGAAAGGGGAGGGGAGGGGAGGGGAGGGAAGGGAAGGGAGAGGAAGGGAGAGAAGGGAAGGGGAGGAGAGGGGAGGGAAGGGAGAAGTAAAAAAGCAAAGCCAGAAAGGGAAGCGGAGGGGAAAGAAGAGAGGGGAGATGGGAGAGGGAGGGGAGGGAGGGGAGGGAGGGGGAGGGAGGGGAGGGAGGTGGAAGGGAGAGGAGGGAGGTGGGAGGGAGAGGAGGGAGGGGAGAAGAAAAAAAAGAAGGGAAGCCAGTCCCTCCCTCACGTGCAGGAAACCTGGTTGGGGTTTCAAGAGGAACACCAACAAGGACAAGCTGACTTCCTGCCCATTATCAGCCTCTGCCTGAGAGAAGCAAAAGGCACTTCCGCATTTCTTGTGACAGGTAGTTTGGAGCCAGTTCAAGCTTCCAACCAGAGAAGTGGCATGATCAAATTGGTATCAAACAGAAGAACTTCCCAGTTGCCGTGTGCACTACAGGCTGCAGGGAAGGGGGCTTGGAATAAAACTTTAACCATGGAGCTGAACTAGGGTAAGTGCTAGGTGGCCCATCTGAAATTCAGAAGGCCCACTGGAGCTACAGATGTTAGTATTGGGTGATGTGTTAGGAAAAAAAAACCCTCCTCCAGCTCACTGTCAAGTGCAGGAACCATTCACCTATTTGTGGAGGTTTGCCCTGTACAGACATTGGCTGATGACCCAGCCCACTTGCAGCCTGCTGGACACCTGAGGGCCACTGGCATAGTCAAGGCAAAAGCCTTGGGCCCCACTCCCATCTGCTGTACCTGACACAGGTTCCCTGTCCCAGTGGCAGTTGGTTTCCAGGGGCCCATTCCTTCCTGGCATTGCTAGAGGCTTAGAGGCTGCTGTTTCATCGAACCTGGTGTGTCTCTTGTGAGAACACGTGGCATTTCTTGCTTGTCTGAACCAACACACCCCACTCACTTGTTAGAAACACTGATATGGCTGGAGAATAATAGAGGTCAGCAAGATGCACTTCTTCCCTCATGCCTGGACAGCGCCTCTGCCCTTTCTTTCACTTTTGTTCCTATAGACTTTAACCTAGAAGTCACAGCAGTAGCTAATCATATTGATTAAAAAAAATCCTCAATATTTGGATTTTGCTTTTGAATGTGTTAGATGTGGTCACTGGGACCCACACTTTCTTGATGACCTTCCATGAGAAGAGCTTCTCTGATGCAGTTGATAGTTTAAGCCTTATGTTTGCAAGAGGCTAAATCATATTCTGGAAAAATAAAATGTTTGAAAAGGAATCAATTTAAAATCAGACCTTGACGTTTAGTTACTGTGGAGATCACCCACCTCTCACCTGGAATGCATTTCTGACAACTAACATCAATGGCTGCCATTGTACCCTTAGTCCCTGGGGAGATATCACCGAGAATCTGTGTTCAGAAATTTACACAGAACATACATCTTGGGGTCAAGTATTTCCATGCCTGAGCTCCACACTGAAAGATTTTGGTTTACCTGGATATTAGAAGGTTAAAAAGATTTACCTAGGATTATGAGTCTCTGATTTCATGGAAGGTGGATATTGAGTGTCAGGCAATTGTTTCAAAGATTCTTTTTGTCTACCGTTACTTGATTCCAAAGCTAATTAAAAAGAGTAACAATAGGCCAGGCACAGTGGCTCATGCATGTAATCCAGCACTTTGGGAGGCCGAGGTGGGAGGATCAAGAGTTCAGGAGTTTGAGACCATCCTGACCAACATGGTCAAACCCTGTCTCTACTAAAAATACAAAAATAAAATTAGCTGCACATGGTGGCATGCACCTGTAATCCTAGCTACTCAGGAGGCTGAGGCAGGAGAACTGCTTGAACCCAAGGTGGAGGTTGCAGTGAGCTGAGATCACGCCACTGCACTCCAGCCTGGGTGACAGAGCAAGACTCCCTCTAAAAAAAAAAAAAAAAAAAAAAAACCATAGTAACAATAGTATGGCGATCTGTTCACATATACTCTTCAACTTTTTTCCAATTCACTATATAGAAATGAGTGAGGTTCAACGAGATGTCCACTAAGTGCTCGTACCTTTCCTGTCCCCAGGAGTGTCCTTACTTTACACATATAAGAAGCAGAACTCCTAGGGAAGCAAAAGAATCCCCCAAAGAGTTAAACATTTCACCAAGAGCCCTGAGGCCATCTGAGGACTGACCCAAAAGCCTCAGATCTCTCCACCACCATACATTTTTCCACTTGTCAACAGAAAAGTTTACACTGAGTCACTGTGCCTTTCACTCTCAATTTGCATTCTCAACAGATTCTCTATATCAGGGTCATCAGAGACATTTACAAATGTGTGTTTGTCCTCCTTCCCTGGACATGGCAGGGCTGTACTTCCCTGCCCCTTTAGAAGTTGGCTGGCTGGTGCATGACTGATTTCGCCATTGTCATGTGAGTGGAAGGGAATGCAGAACCGCCCGGCAGATGCCCTAAGAGGTCACTGTCCACACTCTCCATCACCTGTTGCAGCAAGTGTGTTAACTTCTACCAGGATGTCTCTTTTGCTTTCATTAGCCTAGATGGTGAAAATAAGTAATTCAAAATCTAAGCTATTGGAACTCTACATTTTTTTTTGAAACTTAAAGCAATATAAATTACAGGCCTGAGTCATGTGGCAGGCAGCTGTAAGCTGTTGTTTGTTTGAATTAAGTCTTTTACCTGGAATATTTTGTAAAATGATGTAAGCGGTAAGGATGCCAGGGAAGATTCCTTCCTTCTTCCTGTTAACTTTCATTATAGATTAACTTCCCTCTTATCATTCCTTTTTTTAAATTTTTGTGAGTACCTAGTAGTTGTGCATATTTATGGGGTACATGAAATGTTTTGATATAATCATGCAGTGCATAGCAATCACATCATAGAGAACGGGATAGCATCCCCTCACGCATTTATCCTTTGTGTTACAAAAAATCCAATTTTACTCTTTTAGTTATTTTAAAATGTACAGTTAAGTTATTGTTGATTATAGTCACTGGGCTGTGCCATGGAATAGTAGGTTTTATTGAATTTTTCTATTATTTTTGTACCCATTATCATCCCCACCTCTCCTCCACCTCTCACTCCCCTTTCCTGCCTCTGGTAACCATTTGTCTACTCTGTATCTCCATGAGTTCAATTGTTTTAATTTTCAGATTCCACAAATAAGGGAAAACATGCAATTTTTGTCTTTCCATGTTTGGTTAATTTCACCTAACATAACGATCTCCAGTTCCATCCATCCAAATGACAGCATCTCATTCTTTCTTGCAGTTGAATAGTACTCCGTTGTGTATAGGTACCACATTTTCTTTATCCATTCATCTGTTGATGGACAGGTAGGCTGCTTTCAAATCTTGGTTATTGTGAACAGTGCTGCAGTAAACATGAGAACACAGAAATCTTTTTGATATACTGATTTCCTTTCCTTTGGGTATATATCCAGCAGTGGGATTACTGGATCATACAGTAGCTGGATTTTTTTGTTGAGGAACCTCAAAACTGTTCTCCATAGTAACTGTATTAACTTAAATTCCCATTTTCCATATCTTTACCAACATTTATTATTGCCTCTCTTTTGGCTATAAGCCATTTTAACTGGCGTTAATCTACATTGTAGTCTCGATTTGCATTTCCCGGATGATCCATGGTGTTGAGCATCTTTTCATATGTTTGCCATTTGTATGCCTTATGTCTTCTTTTCAGAAATGTCTATTCAGAACTTTTGCCTATTTTTGATCAGATTATTAGATTTTTTCCTATAGAGTTGTTTGAGTTCCTTATGTATCTGGTTATTACTTACCCTGGTCCGATGGGTAGTTTGCAAATATTTTCTCCCGTATTGTGGGTTGTCTCCTCACTTTGTTGATTGTTTTCTTTGCTGCACAGACAGAGGCTTTTTAACTTGATGTGATCTCAATTGTCTATTTTTGCTTCAGTTGCTGTGCTTGTAGGGTATCACTTAGGAAATTTTTGCCCAGGCCAATGTCCTGGAGATTTTCCCCAAAGTTTTCTTGTAGTAGTTTTGTAGTCTTCAGACTTAAATTTAAGTCTTTAATCAATTTTGATTTGATGTTTGCATATGACAAGAGATAAGGGTCTAGTTTTATTCTTGTGTGTATGGATTTCCAGTTTGCCTAGCACCCTTTATTGAAGAGACTGTCGTTTTCCTAGTGTATGTTCTTGGTATCTTTCTCAAAAATGAGTTCACTGTGGGTGCATAGATTTGTTTCTGGATTCTCTATTCTGTTCTATTGGTCTATATGTCTGTTTTTTTTCCAGTACCATGCCGTTTGGGTTACCATAGCTCTGTAGTATAATTTGAAGTCAGGTAATGTGATTCTTCCTGTTTTGTTTTGTTTTGTTTTTCTTTTTGCTTAGGATAGCTTTGGCTATTCTAGATCTTTTGTGGTTTTATGTAAATTTTAGAATTGTTTTCTCTATACCTGTGAAGCATTTTATTGGTACTTCAATAGAGATTGCATTGAATCTGTAGATTTCTGTGGGTAATACGGATATTTTATAAATACTGATTCTTCTAACCCATGAACATGGAATATCTTTCCATTTTTTGGTGTCCTCTTCAATTGCTTACATCAGTGTTTTATAGTTTTTATTGTAAAGATCTTTCATTTCCCCAAGTTAATTCTTAGGTATTTAATTTTATTGTGACTATTGTGAATGGGATCAGTTTTTATTTCTTTTGCAGAGTGTTCAGCACTGGGCATGTAGAAATGCTACTGATTTTTTATTGAATGGGATCAGTTTTTATTTCTTTTGCAGAGTGTTCAGCACTGGGCATGTAGAAATGCTACTGATTTTTTATATGTTGATTTCAAATCCTGCAATTTAATTAAATTTGTTCATCAGTTGTAAAAGTTTGTGTGTTTGTCGGGGGGGTGGGTGGAATCTTCAGGTTTCTCCAAATATAAGATTGTATAATTTGCAAGCAAGCATAATTTGATTTCTTCCTTTCCAATTGGGATGCCCTTTATTTCTTTCTCTTGTCTGATTGCTCTAGCTAGGACTTCCAGTACTGTGCTGAATAACAGTGGTGAAAGTGGGCATCCTTGTCATGTTCCAGATCTTAGAGGAAAGGCTCCAGTTTTTCCCCATTCAGTATGATACTAGCTGTGGGTCTGTCATATTTGGCATTTATTTTGTTAAAAAATGTTTCTCCTATGCCCAGTGTTTTAGGGTTTTTATTATGAAGGGATGTTAAATTTTATCGAATACTTACAGCCTCAGTTGAAATGATCATCTAGTTTTTATTCTTTATTCAGTTGATATTATGTTTCACATTGATTGATTTTCATATGTGAAGCAAACCTTGCATCCCAAGGATACATCTTCCTTGGTCATGATTAATGATCTTGCTAATGTATTGATTCCAGTTTGCTAGTATTTTGTTGAGAATTTTTACATCAATATTCATCAGAGATATTGGCCTGTAGTTTTTTGTTTGTTTGTTTGTTTGATGTGTTTCTCTCTGGTTTTTGTATCAAAGTAATACTGGCTTATTAGAATAAGTCTGGAGGTATTATTTCCTTCTCTATTTTGGGGAATAATTTGAATAGGGTTGGTATTAGTTTTTCTTTAAATGTCTGGTAGAATGCATCAGTGAAGCCATCGGGTCTTAGGATTTCTTTGTTGGGAGACTTTTTATTATGGCTTCACTCTCATCACTTTTTATTTATCTGTTAAGATTTTGGATTTCTTTCTGGTTAAATCTTGGTGGTTGTATATGTCTAGAAATTTCTTCATGTATTCTAGATTTCCCAATTTATTGGCGCGTAGTTTCTCATAGTAGCCTCCAATGGTCCTTTGAATTTCTGCAGTTTGGGTTGCAATGTCTCCTTTTTCAATTCTGATTTTATTTATTGGGTCTTCTCTCTTTTATTTTTGGTTACTCTGGCTAAGGATTTTTCAATTTTGTAAAACTTTTCAAAAAAAAGTGCCTCTTTAGTGCCTCTTTCAGTAATATGAAGTTGAAGCCATGTACCATGAGTACTCACCTGAGTTTTAGTTCTAGGAAGTCGCTTTTCTTGTGTAGATAGTTGTTCAATTGTTGTCCTTGCCACAGGGACGATCAGTGGAGCCTTCTGTTCTGCCCCCTTTCTCTGCCTCTCTCCAATCCTCTTACTTTTTTCACACAGCCTTCATGGTTATCACAGTGACTTAAGATGGAATATTACCCTCCTTTCTATTGGAAAGAAAATGAAAACCAGATATAAAGAAAAGAAAACAGACTGCAGAGCAAAGAAAACAAACTGTGGATAATTAATTTATTATGACTCATAAGCCCAGCCTTGTATAAAAAATGTTGTAATCCTGTTATATTTCTTTGTCTTCTTTTATTAGTAAGAATTTGGCTTTTAACTTTTAAGCAGTATCTCTATTTCTCTGGAATGGTGCGTCCCAGAATGACTATTCCTAGCTTTTTGATTAAATAAATTCTTTAAAATAGAAAATTGACCCTTCTGATTATTTCAGTTGGGCAGTACATTGATTATTACAGGCACAGTATCTTTGCCAGAGTGCACTGTGTAACCTGGAAGAAAACCTGAATTTTTGTTTCTAGGTTATACAATGCAGTCTGGCAAAGATACTGTGGTTTTGAAACCACTGGGATTTTAGAACTGTTTGTTGCTGAAGCACCACAGTGTTTTTCTGACTGATACACTGGAACTCAACTTCTGAAACCTCTGTGGGGGAATTTGAAAATGTCTACTGGCTTGCTGAGCCTAACTTAGTCTAATGCGTGATGATGATGATCCTAATACAGTAATGTGTTTGACTTACCAAAAAGAGTTTATTTTTCTTGTGTTATGGCTATAAAACTTGTTTATAAGTTTATTTGGCAATTTCTGGGATTTGGCCAACGTGATTTATAGATTTCAATGTGTTTCAGAGTTTTATCATTCTAGGGCTGAGAATAACAGATTTTCTAGGGATTTTGGCTCTCGTGACAGCCAGCAAAGCAGCAGCAAGGGGTAGTTTTGCGAACTAGTGGTCAGTGATTTGAGCATCAACACCCACAGAACCTGCATGAGAAGCTTCACACAAAGCCAATTTCCCCCTCTGAGGTTTCATTTTATTGGGTTTAACATTTTATACCTGATATTCAGTTATTAGCTTATACATGTGGCAGTGAACTAAGTAGATGGCATTTAGCTGAGATCATAGGCACAAAATTACATTAAAAATTAAGATAGCACGGTTCATTTACCATAGCTGCTTGCTAATGAAGATATATAACTAATGGAGAAGTTTAGCCCATAACAGGAACTTCTACCTGAGACTGCAAAAAAATACGGAGGCCACAAGTAAACTAAGACAAAGCCATGAAAAATTATTCCCAATTAAACATCAATCAGGTATTTTCTGAACCTCAGACTGCAATTAAAAGTGCCCCAGTTGTATAACTGAAGAATACAGGCATGACTCTTTCTGATGCGATCTTAGACTAATTTGAATTTGAATTTGAAGTTGTCAGTATACTCTGCCCAGTGTTCTTGTTTTTTAAAAATGCAATTCTTTGTATCTTTGCTCTTGGTTCATGTGTTCCAAAATAGGGTAATACAAAACCAATCAGCACTCAATCTTTAGAATAACTGCTGTGACAGCAACAAGCACGTTCTACATTTGTTCTCTTTCTTCTGCTGAAGATTTGAACATATGTTGACCTGCCAGAGTCAAAGCAGGGCCTGTAGCTTGTCTGATATCTGGAACTGCATCTTTCTTTTTAACAGACTCCATGGTGTGTACTTGTATTCTAGAAGCACATGGTAAAATTGAAGGAGAAAGTCATATCCTTTGGTTATTCACGGGAATGCTTTCAAGAATAAATAGAACAAAAGAGTAATGAAATGGGCCAGGCACAGTGGCTCACACCTGTAATCCCAGCACTTTGGAGGCCAAGGCGGGCGGATCATGAGGTCAGGAGATGGAGACCATCCTGACTAACATGGTGAAACCCCATCTCTACTAAAAAGATAGAAAAAGTTAGCTGGGCATGATGGCATGTGCCTGCAATCCCAGCTACTCAGGAGTCTGAGGCAGGAGAATTGCTTGAATCTGGGAGGCAGAGGTTGCAGTGAGCCAAGAAAACATAACTGCACTCTAGCCTGAGCGTCAGAGTGAGACTCTGTCTCATAAAAGGAAAAGACATGAAATGACAATTTTTGAGGCCATTAGGTTGGAGGCAGTAATGTGCAAAACAGTGAGGCCAAATAAACAAATGAGGGGACTCCAGGGGCCCATGGAAGCATAAAGTACAAAGAAAGTTTCTCAGCCCAGAGACAGCAGATTGTGGAGTCTCACTATGTTAGCTGACAGCCTGATACCACTCACCTGTTGGGTCGTAGTTCAAACAATGAGTCTTGAGAAACCCCAAGGGGGATCTGGTGGAATATTCTGATGAAAATTGATGGCAAGGATTTTTTATAGAACTTGAACATTAGCCAACATATTGTTTTGTGTGCAGGGTCCTGCTGTCCACAGTAATAGCATGTAAATTATATTTTGGGTATTGATGTTCACTCAGTTCTTAAAGAGTATTTATTGCATGCCTATGTGCTAAAACTGGACTATAAAAATAAAATAGGCCAAGATTTTTTTTTCGAGAGGACAAATCTAGTTGGCTCTGAAGGTTTAGTTTCTTTATTCTTCTAGGAGTTCATCAGATGAGTGGATCAGCAGGTCAGAGTTAATTCAATAGAACAGACTGATAACAGCCACTGCTAACTCTTCCTGATAAAGCCATTTTTAAACTAGAGAGCATCCATTGATACTAGTTACAAGAGTGCTCCATGATCCAAAGCTATATACATATGTAGAGCATCAGAGACATGAAGGCACCATATACCAGCTTGTAGGCAATAGGTATGAAGTCTATCATGCAGGGTAGTGAGAGTTCAAGGGTGCATGTGCCTCCCACTTCTCTGATTCTAAGCTCATCCCCAGTAAACTCCATGCTCTATCTGTACCACATGCTAGAGGTCTTGACAAGAAACACTTTGCACAGCTTAGGAGGGGCACAGACAAGTAAATAGGCAAACAATATAGTCTTAAAGTAAAGCAACATTATTTTTCACTGCTGAGAAAAAGAGCACTAATACCATCTGCATTCTATGGGGCAGTTTCATGAAGGTTCTGCCCATTAAGAGGGGCCCTAAATATTGAGTAAAATTTGGATAGAGGTAGGGAGGAGGCATTTGGGTGAAGGTAGGTGGTTGACAAGAGTGTAGGGTGCTTGGCTGGTAAGAAGCTTTTAGGGCTTGGATGTGTGTGTATACTCTCAGCAAATCACATCTACCCTTTGCTAAGGACACAGGAGTAACCCTGCATTGTTTTATGCCACAGCCTTCCTAGAAATATTAACACCAACAGAAGAGTTATAAATTCGAAATCCTATGACATAGAGCTGAAATGCATCTAAGATCTATTAGAGTATGCTTTCGCTTCATGCTGGTTTTCCACCTTTCTTTCAAGGCATTGCTTTCTCTGAGAGTGGCAGCCTTGAGCTTCTATACCTAGCACACACTGTTAAACATTCATATATTTTTAAAAGTTTGGGTTTTACTGCATTTTTCTTATAACTTTGGTTTGGTATTTCATGGTAATAGGTAGGTTCTTTACATTCTTTTTTTCCAGCAAGTAGGTTTGCATTTTTGTCTTCTGGAGGCTCTGGGGTTTGCATCTGTTGCAAAAATAGTGTCAAAGTTGTTGGCATCAAAGAAGCAAACTCAGTCGCCTTTAACGTTTCTAAGAAAACACCTGTGTCTAAATGCCAAGTAAACTATTTCATAATAATGTGCCATTCCATAAAGAATTTTCATTTTCTAATAAAGTTTTTTGATGTCACTTTAGCAGAATAAATACCAAGAAAAAAATAGAAAGGTCACTCAACTGATTCTTTCTCAAAAACACACAATACCATTGACTAAAGTAAGAGTTTTAATTCATCTAAATTTCTCTGGACTGTTGATGAAATGTTTTATAGATTTGAGGTTATGTTAAGATTATAAACTTAATAATACAACTCAACTTCATATACCCTAGCTTCTGCCTATAGACTTTGAATTGGTAAAAAGGGCAGATGCACATGTTATATTAAATGTGAAGTTAATATCCAGCCTTTCATTCCAACTACTTTCTTTTCTTAACATGAAATTCACTTTGACCTTCCTAAATAATAATTCCTAGTATCTGGAAGAGGGCAGGGGAGGATGATATAATGAATGTCACAAAGTATTGGACAGGCAAGGTTGGGGGTGAGGGAATGCCCACCTAGAATGTTAAATTTAGCTAAATTTATATTATGAGGGCAAAATACAGACATATTTAGTTTAAACAAAATTAAATGCAATCTTTTTCAACCAACTTTCTCTACAAGATATTATAGAGAAATTTCTTCAGGTTGGAGGAAAATTATAGTACATGAAAATTTGTATGTACATAAAGGAATATGCAGACTTGGAAACGATAAATATCTATGTAAATAAGACAAGCATTTTAGAATTCTATTTAAAATATAATTAACGGTTTAAAGGAGCAGTTCTCAAACACTTTTGTCTCATCATAGCTTTGAGGTTGTGAAAATTACTGTGGATCCAGATAATTTGTTGATGTGGTTTATATCTACTAAGAGTTTCTGTACTCAAAATTAAAACTGAAGTATTAATTAATAATATCTATTAATGAAAATATTTATTTATTAATTTAATTAAAAACTAGTAATAACCCCATTTCATATTAACAAAAATAATATCTTTTTAAGAAAGTAACTACATTTTTCAAAAGAGAAAAACAATTAGTGAGTAGAATGGCATTTTAAAAAATATTTTCCAAACTCTTTAGTGCCAGACTTAATAAGGAACAGCTAAAGCATAATGTGTGCTTTTGCATTCAGTCTGTTGCAATATTGTAAATCATGTAGCCTTTGAAAAACTCCCCTTCTGAGATAATGAGAATGAAAAAGTAAGCAGTGTCCTATAATTGTGAAAATAGTTTCAACCTCATGTATACCCTGAAAAGATCTTGTGAACCACAGGAGACTCCAGACTGCACTTTTAGAACTACTTGTTTGAAGCAAAAATAATAGGAGTGTACTTTGAAGTTTATGACATATGTAGAAATAAAATATATGAACACATTAGCATATAGGTTGAAAGGAAAAAGTAAAAGTAAATTTTGTATGATTCTTATGCTTTACCTGGGGCTCTATAAGATAATTTAGAAGTAACCTATGATAAGCTAAATATGTAAATTGAAATGCCTAGAGCAATTATTAGAATAAATAAATAAAACAAATTTAACAAATAATCTAAAAGTGGAGAATATTAAAATATAACATTAAAAATAATCATTTAATCTTAAAGAAGACAGGAAAGAAGAAAATATGAATACATGGCACATATAGAAAATAAACAACAAAATGTTAATCATGTGCCAAAAATATCATAAATTGCATTAAATGTAATGGTTCATAATCAATGACTTAAGCTTCTACATTAAAAAGCTAGAAAAAGAAGGAAAGATCAAGTTTGACCAAAATAAATATAAGTAAGGAAATAATAAGAGTTTAAACAACAAAATAGAAAACAAAGCAATAGCATGGAAAATCAATAAATCCCAAAGCTTGATCTTTTGGATCAGTAAAATTTAAAAATTCTAATTACACTGACAAAGGAAAAAAGAGAAGTCAAAATATTACTAAGATCAGAAATGAAAGATGGACTATTTCTAAAGGAAAGAAATCCTTTAGAAATTAGAATAATGTTAAAATAAGTGCGATGTGATGCTGAAAATGTAAATTCTGTTGATTTGGGGTGAAGAGTTCTGTAGATGTCTATTAGGTCCATTTGCTCCAGAACTGAGTTGAAGTCCTGAAATCCTTGTTAATTTTCTGTGTCATTGATTGTTCTAATATTGACAGAGGGGTGTTAAAGTCTCCCACTATTATTGTGTGGGAGTCTAAGTCTCTTTGTAGGTCTCTAAGAACTTGCTTTATGAATCTGGGTGCTCCTATATTGGGTGGAAATATATTTAGGATAGTTAGCTCTTCTTGTTGCATTGATCCCTTTACCATTTTGTCATGCGCTTCTTTGTCTTTTTTGATCTTTTAGTTTAAAGTCTGTTTTATCAGAGACAAAGACTGCAGTCTCTGCTTTTTTCTTTCCTTTCCATTTGCTTGGTAAATACTATTTCATCCCTTTATTTTGAACCTATGTGTATCTTTGCACGTGAGATATGTCTCCTGAATACAGCACACCAGTGGGTCTTGACTCTTTATCCAATTTGCCAGTCTATGCCATTTAATTGGGGCATTTAGCCCATTTACATTTAAGGTTAATATTGTTATGTATGAATTTGATCCTACCATTATGATGCTAGCTGGTTATTTTGCCCATTAGTTGATAGGTCTTTCATAGTGTCGATGGCCTTTACAATTTGGAATGCTTTTGCAGTGGCTGGTACCGGTTTTTCCTTTCCATATTCAGTGGTTCCTTCAGGAGGATTTTTAAGGCAGGCCTTGTGGTGACTAACTATCTCAGCATTTGCTTGTCTGTAAAGAATTTTATTTCTCCTTTGCTTGTGAAGCTTAGTTTGGCAGGATATGAAATTCTGGGTTGACACATTGCCATGTATGTACCTATGCAACAATTCTGCATGATCTGCACATGTACCCCAGAATCTAAAGTACAATTGTGTGTGTGTGTGTGTGTGTGTGTGTGTGTATATATATATATATATATATATATATATTTTAAATGAAATTCTGGGTTGAAAATCCTTTTTTTGAGAATGTTGAATATTGACCCCCACTCTCATCTGGATTGTAGGGTCTTGGCAGAGAGATCTGCTGTTAGTCTGATGGGCTTCCCTTTGTGGGTAACCTGACCTTTCTCTCTGGCTGCCCTTAACATATTTTCCTTCATTTCAACCTTGATGAATCTGATAATTATGTGTCTTGGGGCTGCTGTTCTCAAGGAGTATCTTTGTGGTGCTCTCTATATTTCCTGAATTTGAATGTTGGCCTGTCTTTCTAAATTGGGGAAGTCCTCCTGGATAATATGCTGAAGAGTGTTTTCCAGTTTGATTCTATTCTCCCCATCACTTTCAGGTACATGAATCAAATGTAGGTTTGGTCTTTTCACATAGTCCCATATTTCTTGAAAGCTTCATTTGTTCCTTTTTATTCTTTTTTCCTCTAATCCTGTCTTCAGGCTTTATTTCACTAAGTTGATCTGCAATCTCTGATATCCTTTCTTCTGCTTGATTGATTTGGCTGCTGATACTTGTGTATGCTTCATGAAGTTCTCATGCTGTAATTTCAGCTCCATCAGGTCATTTATGTTCTTCTCTAAACTGGTTATTCTAGTTAGCAATTCCTTTAACCTTTTTTCAAAGTTCTTAGCTTCCTGCATTGGGTTAGAACATGTACCTTTAGCTAGGAGGAGTTTGTTATTACCCATTACTGAAGTCTGTTTCTGTTAATTTGTCAAACTCATTCTCCATCCAGCTTTGTTTCCTTGCTGGTGAGGAGTTGTGATGCATTGGAGAAGAGGCATTCTGGTTTTTGGAATTTTCAAACTTTTTGTACTGATTTTTCCTCATCTTTGTGGATTTATCTACCTTGGGTCTTTGATGTAGGTGACTTCAGATGGGGTTTCTGTGTGGATGTACTTTTCGTTGATGTAATTCCTTTCTGTCAGTTTTCCTTCTAACAGTCAGGCCTCTCTGCTGCAGGTCTGCTGTAGTTTGCTGCAGGTCTACCCCAGACCCTGTTTGTTTGGGTATCACCAGCAGAGGCTGCAGAACAGCAAAGATTGCTGCTTGTTCCTTCCTCTGGAAGCTTCATTCCAGAGGGGCAGCTGCCAGATGCCAGCCTGAGCTCTCCTGTATGAGGTGTCTGTCTAGACCCTGCTGGGAGGTGTCTCCCAGTCAGGAGGCATGGGGGTCAGGGACCTACTTGAGGAAGCAGTCTGTCCACATAATTGAAAGTAAAACATTCCTCAGCAAATGCAAAAGAATGGAGATCATAATAGTCTCTCAGACCACAGTGCAATCAAATTAGAGCTCAGGATTAAGAAACTCGCTCAAAACTACACAACTACATGGAAACTGAACAGTGTGCTCCTGAATGACAACTGGGTAAATGAAGGCAGAAATAAAGAAGTTCTTTGAAACCAATGAGACACAATTACCAGAATCTCTGGGACACGGGTAAAGCAATGTTTAGAGGGAAATTTATAGCACTATGTCCCCACAGGAGAAAGCAGTAAAGATCTAAAATTGACACCCTAAGATGACAATTAAAAGAACTAGAGAAGCAAAAGCAAACAAACTCAAAAGCTAGCAGAAGACAAGAAATAACTAAGATCAGATAAGAACTGAAGGAGATAGAGACAAAAAAAATCTTTCAAAAAAATCAATGAATTCAGTAGCTGGTTTTCTGAAAAGATTAGCAAAATAGACTACTAACCAGACTAATATGGAAGAATGAAAGAAGAATCAAATAGACACAATAAAAAATGATAAAGGGGATATCACCACTGATCCCACAAAAATACAAACTACCATCAGAGAATACTGTAAAAACCTCTATGAAAATAACTAGAAAATCTAGAAGAAATGGATAAATTCTTGGATGCATACACCCTCCCAAGGCTAAACCAGGAAGAAGTTGAATCCCTGAATAGACCAATAACAAGTTCTGAAATTGAGGCAGAAATTAATAGCTTAACAACCAAAAAAAGCCCAGGACCAGACAGATCCACAGCCAAATTCTACCAGAGGTAAAAAGAGGAGCTGGTACCATTCCTTCTGAAACTACTCCAAACAATAGAAGAAGAGGGACTTTCCCTAACACGTTCTATGAGGTCAGCATCATCCTGATACCAAAACCTGGCAGAGACACAACAAAAAAAGACACTTTCAGGCCAATGTCCTTGATAAACATGGATGGAAATATCCTGAATAAAATACTGCAAACCAAATCCAGCAGCACATCAAAGAGCTTATCCACCATGATCAAGTCAGCTTCATCCCTGGGATGAAAGTCTGGTTCAACATACATGAGTCAATAAACATAATCCATAACATAAATAGAACCAATGACAAAAACCATATGATTATCTTAATAGATGCAGGAAAGACCTTTGATAAAATCCAACATCCCTTCATGCTAAAAGCTCTCAATAAACTAAGTATTGATGGAATATATCTAATAAGAGCTATTAAACCCACAGCCAATATCATACTAAATGGGAAAAAGTTAGAAGCATTCACTTTCAAAACTGGCACAAGACAAGGATGCTCTCTCTCACCACTCCTATTCAACATAGTATTGGACATTATGGTCAGGGCAATCAGGCAAGAGAAAGAAATAAAGGGCGTTCAATTAGGAAGAAAGAATAAATCAAATTGTCTCTGTTTTCAGATGACATGATTGTATATTTAGAAAACCCCACTGTCTCAGCCCCAAATCTCCTTAAACTGATCAGCAACTTCAGCAAAGTCTCAGGAGACAAAATCAATGTGCAGAAATCACAAGCATTACTATACATCAATAACAGACAATCAGAGAGCCAAATCATGCGTGAATTCCCATTCATAATTGCTACAGAGAGAATTAAATACCTAGGAATACAACTTACAAGAGATATGAAGGATCTCTTCAAAGAGAACTAGAAACCATTGCTCAAGGAAATAAAAGAGGACACAAACAAATGGAAAAACATTCCATGCTCATGGATAGGAAGAATCGATATCATGAAAATGACCATACTGCCCAAAGTAATTTATAGATTCAATGTATCTCCATCAAGCTACCATTGACTTTCTTCACAGAATTAGAAAAAACTACTTTAATTTTCACGTAGAACTAAAAAAGAGCCCATATAGTCAAGACAATTCTAAGCAAAAAGAACAAAGTTGGAGGCATCATGCTACCTGACTTCAAAGTATATTACAGTAACCAAAACTTGATGGTACTGGTACCAAAACAGACATATAGACGAATGGAACAGATCAGAGTCCTCAGAAGTAATGCCGCACATCTACCACCATCTGATCTTTGACAAATCTAACAAAAACAAGTGATGGGGAAATGATTCCCTATTTAATAAATGGTGGTGTGAAAACTGGCTAGCCATATGCAGAAAACTGATACTGTACCCCTTCCTTACAACTTATACAAAAATTAATTCAAGATGGATTAAAGACTTAAATATAAGACATAAAAACATAAAAACCCTAGAAGAAAACCTAAGCAATACCATTCAGGACATAGACATGGGTAAAGACTTTATGACTAAACCACCAAAAGCAATGGCAACAAAAGCCAAAATTGACAAATGGAATCTAATTAAACTAAAGAGTTCTGCACAGCAAAAGAAACTATCATCAGGGTGAACAGACAACTTACAGAATGAAAGAAACTTTGCAATCTATCTATCCAACAAAGGGCAAAAATCCAGAACCTACAAAGAACATAAAAAATGTACAAGAAAAAAAAAACCCCATCAAAAAGTGGGCAAAGGATATAAACAGACACTTCTCAAAAGAATACATTTATGCGACCAGCAAACACATGAAAAGAACTCATCATCACTGGTCATTAGAGAAATGCAAATCAAAACCACAATGATATACGATCTCACACCAGTTAGAGTTGCAATCATTAAAAAGTCAGGAAAAACCAGATGCTAGAGAAGATGGGGAGAAATAGGAATGCTTTTCCACTGTCGGTGGGAGTGTAAATTACTTCAACTATTGTGGAAAACAGTGTGGTGATTCCTCAAAAATCTGGAATCAGAAATACCATTTGACTCAGCAATCCCATTACTGGCTATATACCCAAAGGATTATAAATCATTCTACTATAAAGACACATGCACATGTATGTTTTTTGGGGCACTGTTCCCAATAGCAATTGCAACCAACCCAAATGCCCATTAGTGATAGACTGGTAAAGAAAATGTGGCACATATACACCATGGAATATGATGCAGCCATGAAAAAGGATGAGTTTATGTCTTTTGCAGGCACATGGATGAAGCTGGAAATCATCATTCTCAGCAAACTAACAAAAGAACAGAAAACCGAACACCATATGTTCTCATTCATAAGTGGGAGTTGAACAATAAGAATGTGGACACAGGGAGGGGAATATCACACACTGGGGCCTGTTGGGCGGTGGGGGGATTGGTGAGGGATAACATCAGGAGAAATACCTAATGTAGATGACAGGAGGATAGATGCAGCCAACCACCATGGCATGTGTATACCTATGTAACAAACCTGCACGTTCTGCACAGGTACCCCAGAACTTAAAAGTATAATAAAAAATAAATCAATAGCAGTTATCAGTGGGTGTATGGACCCACATAGAGCCTTTATCTATGATGCTGTAGAAATTATTACCATTTTCAACCATGATTACAGAATTCAGGATTCAGTGACAGACTGAGGATCATAAGAGATTGCCATTATTGCTCTGTGGCTCACTTCTGCTCCAGGTGATACTAAGATTGGTGACCCAGGGTTGGTAGACTCAGTACCTTCCCTGTCAGAGGCCCTGGAACCCTGGAACACTGTGGGCTTTGAATCACTGACAAACCCTTTGGCCTTATTTTGCTAATCTTTTATGCTGCCCCTGCAGACTCATCTTTTCAAAAGTTTCTCAATTCTAAATATATTACCTTAAAAATGGCAACAGATGTAGTACCAGGTATAAAACCAAAGGAAAACCCAAAAGAAGAAAATATGTTTTAACAACTGAATAATAAGAAAACACTTCTTAGAACTATTTTTCTAAAGCCCGGAGCAGAGAGAGAGAGAGGCAAAAGTTAGATGAGTATTGAATGAGTATTTAGAAACTGGCTTGGAGTTATCTACAGCAATAGAAGTCAAAAAGCAGCTGCATTCAGGAGGAATACTGAGTGGAGAGGAGCACCCAGGCACCCTCAGGGTGCAGGAAATGTTCTATAGGGACATATGCACATAAATATATAGGCTCAGTTGAGATGCACACTTATCAGTGCAGTTCCCTCTACGCATGCTTCTCTCAGTAAACAAGCACAAAACTGCACCTGATAGAATTAATTTTGTTAAAGATGCTGAATGAGAGAACGCAAAATTAGATTTGGAAATATTTTATTGTCCTGTAAGAACCTTCTATAGTTAAAACAGATCTAAAATAAATTGGAGTAAAGAACAAAGAGGCTTTGCTTAATCACAGAGCTCACTGGTCATGTGAGATCAAATTTAATGAGAAGGGAAATAAAGCAATTTCCCATCAATGGAAGTCCCCATCACCCAGTCCTGGAGTTCTCCTGAAAGGAATAGCAATGACCTGCTGAATCCTCAAACACCATGGCCCTGAGCATGCTGTGTTTGTCTTTATTTTTGACAGCTACACACTATCTCATGGCAGATGACACCACTTAATCCAGGCATCCCACATGGAGGCTGTATGTACTGGCAGATTTTTAATTACCAGGACCACTATGGATCATACAACAACTTGGAAGCTAGCTCTCTTTTCGAGCATCGACACCCATCAATCTCTCCCCTTTACCTAATGCTGCAGTCAAAAGAAATATGCAAAGCAGCAGCAAATTAAAGAAGACGAAAATCTGAACCACTGCCAGGCTCTCTCCATATAAGTGGGTTTCTTTGTTCTCCTTATAAGGCAAGATAATGAAGGAATTTTAACTAAGAGGGTTGGCTAACTTTATTGTAAACTAATAATATAATGACTGATTCGGGCATAGACTGCTTTGATGGTGCATGATAGAGTGTTGAAGCCCTGGGCTGGGTACATTGTGAAGGTCCTACAATGAAACAAGACTAAATATTCTAAGCGAGGAATTTACAGCTATTACAAGGAAAAGGAGAACCATGTTTAGGGGAGGAACAGATGAACTTAAAATCTCAATGACTCAATAAAATAGAAAACTATTTCTTGCTCCTGGAAAGTACAATGAGCATGCTTATTTTTGTGGGCCCACTCAGGAGCCCATACCATGGGAAGCTCAACCTGTGTACCAACTGGATCCCCAGGTTACCCACAGCCTGGTGACCTCTCAGCTGGTTAGGGGAGAGACAGAGTGGAGGGTGTGTCTGGTGGGCTTTGAGTGCCAGGCCTGTAAGCAGTATAAATCATATCCGTCCACAGCCAACTGGCTAGAAGTCAGTCATGTGGCAGCATCTAGATAAAAGTGGCCAGCAAAAATAGTTGTACTATGGAAGAGATTCATGAGTCTTTGGTGGCCTGAGAGCTGTTTCCACCACAGACAACAGAAGCACCATTGGAAAATAATATTCAAGACCATTAATGCAGTAAGTTACTTCAATGGGTCCAAATTAGAAAATGCTTGCCTTTGGTGTTTTAGTCATGAAGTCCTTGCCTATGCCTTTGTCTTGAATGGTATTGCCTAGGTTTCCTTCTAGGACTTTTATAGCATTAGGTCTTATATTTAAATCTTTAATCCATCTGGAGTTAATTTTTGTATAAAGTGTAAGGAAGGTGTCCAGTTTCAGCTTTCTGCACATGGCTAGCCAGTTTTCCCAACATCATTTATTATACAGAGAATCCTTTCCCCATTGCTTGTTTTTGTCAGGTTTGTCAAAGATCAAATGGTTGTAGGTGTGTGGCATTACTTCTGAGGCTTCTGTTCTGTTCCAGTTGTCTATATCTCTGTTTTGGTACCAGTACCACGCTATTTTGATTACTGTAGCCTTGTAGTATAGTTTGAAGTCAGGTAGTGTGATGCCTCCAGCTTTGTTCTTTTTGCTTAGGATTGTCTTGGCTATGAGGGCTCTTTTTTGGTTCCATATGAAGTTTAAGGTGGTTTTTTTCAGTTCTGTGAAGAAGGTCAATGGTAGCTTGATGGGGATAGCATTGAATCTATAAATTATTTTGGGCAGTATGGCCATTTTCACAATATTGATTCTTTCTAACCATGAGTATGGAATGTTTTTCCATCTGTTTATGTCCTCTCTTATTTCCTTGAGCAGTGGTTTGTAGTTCTTGAAGAGGTCCTTCACATCCTTTGTTTGTTGTGTTCCTAGGTATTTTATTCTCTTTGCAGTAACTGTGAATGGGAGTCTGCTCATGATTGCCTTGACATCAAAATATCCAAAGCAATTGGATTCAATTATTCAAAAATAATCTACTAGAAAGACTTGCCTTTGAAATAAAATAATTCCCTCTTTAAAGGTAGAGCAGTAAGCAATGTCTAAAAGGACTCAAATATATAAATTGAGAAAATGGAGTAAAGGTCAATAATTCTTAATTAGGGAGAGTTCTTAATTCAGGTATTAATTAATTTCTATATGAGAGTGAGTGTGTGAAAATTTTAAAGCATAAAATTTAAAGTATATGTTTTATTTGAATGTAGTATACAAAATTTACACAAATCAGAAGTGCTCACCTCAATAAATTTTCACACAATGAACACAACTATAAAACCAGTGCCCGGATCAAGAGAAAAAAAATGTTCCAAATGCCCATCAATGATAGACTGGACAAAGAAAATGTGGTATATATACACCATGGAATACTACACAGCCATAAAAAATGATGAGTTCGTGTCCCTTTTAGGGACTTGCATGAATCTGGAAACCATCATTCTCAGCAAACTGACTCAAGAAGAGAAAGCCAAGCACTGTATGTTCTCACTCATAGGTGAGTGTTGAACAACGAGAACACGTGGACTCAGGGAGAGGAGCATCACACACAGGGGACAGTTGGGGAGGGGAGGGGAGAGACAGTGGGGGGCGGGGAGGGAGGAGAGTGTGGGGAGGGATAGCATGAGGAGAAATGCCAGATATAGTATCCACCTAAAGTAAAATAAATAAATTATTTTTTAAAAAAGTTGAAGTGCCACCCTTAAGCCCTATTCTCCCCCACACCAATCACAGTGCCAAATGAAGTTAACTACTGTCTTAGCTACAAGTATTTCAGGGTAGTTCGACCTGATTGTGAATGGTATATGAATGGTGTCATACAGTGTGTACCCTTTTATCAAATTTGTTTTCCTCAACATTATGTTTATCAGATTTATTTATGCTATAGCATATGGTAGTGATGATGAAAGAATATTCCATCACTACTTCTAAAGATTTAGCAATAGAATATTCTGTGAACTATTTTTAATAGTTCCTAGAATTTTATGTATACTCTTCTCTTTCTTTGGGATTTTTCTCTCCAACTTCCACATAACCCTGTATTCTCACATATTTCACCTAAGCCTTAATCCCTCATCTAATGATAAATACCTAAATTTATTGCGCAGATACTAAGTACAGGGCCCTGAGATATGGAGACTGATGAATATAGTTTCTAGGTGCTTCTTCCTTAGCCTCTTTTGAAGTTGGGTGTGGCCCTATTGCTAAATTTCAGCTAATGGCAAGTGAGTCTACATGATATCGAGACTTGCAGAAATGACCCAATCCAACCTCTCTCAATTGATTCCTTACATTGATTCCTTCCAATTACCATACATGGGCATTCTGGAAGCCACCTGCTCAAGATGATGAAGGCACAAGAAAGAAGAAGGCTAGGCTCCTAAATCACTGCTCAAAGGAAAATTTTCTGCCAGCCAGGAACACTGAATCTGGGATTTATGTAACTAAGCAGCAATAGCCTTATATTTAGTTTTGAGATATTATACACACAGGGTTTTGGATTTGTTCTGCTCTGCTTGAAGTATACATATATGCTTATTTTATCTACTATAGCAGCTGGAGTCGCCTTGATAAGTTTACCTGCTGGAGGCACAAATGGCTATCTGTCCGTTGACATCTCCCCCACAGGTTTCACAGGGTCCTGAAGCTTGGCAGGTCCAAAATTGAGCCTGTTTCTCTTGCCTATCCCAACTCTATTGCACCCTCTCTGTTTCATGCTGTATTAGTTCATTCCAAGTTGCTATAAAGAAATATCCTAAACTGGGTTATTTATAAAAGAAAGAGTTTTAGTTGACTCACAGTTTCACATGGCTAGGGAGGCCTCAAGAAACTTAAAATCATGGCAGAAGATAAAGGGGGAGGCAAGCACCTTTTTCACAAGCCAGCAGGAGAGAAAAGAATGAAAGGGGAACTTCCAAACACATAAAACCATTAGCTCTTGTGAGAACTCACTATCATTAGAACAGCATGAGGGAAACCGCCCCCATGATCCAATCACCACCCTCCCTCATCCCATGGGGATTGCAGGTCCCTTTCTCAACAGGAGATCAGAATTCAAGGTATGATTTGGGTGGGGACACAGAGCGAAGCCATATCGTTGTCTCTGTGGCCTCTCCTAAATCTCATGTATTTTCACATTCAAAGTCAATCACACCTTCCCAACAGACCTCCAAAGTCTTAACTCATTTTAGCATTAACTCAAAAGTCCACTATCCCTTCAGCTTCAGCTTCTGACACTTTTTCCAGGCACCCCACTCTGAATGCCCGGCTTCAGGATTACTGACTCAGTCCTGGGCCTCTGCTGTGCTAGTGGGTATGTCCTAATGTGGTTTACCTGTAGGCTTTGCTTATTCTGTGTTCTCTGCCTGGCACACTCTGCATCATTTTATGAGCCCCTGGGGCATCTACTCAGAGCTACCCTTTACCAATATCTCCTTCCTTAAGGGGAAGCCAAGGTGCTTTGGACCAAATTGTCTGTTCCCAAAATTCATACTTTGAAGCCCTAACCCTCAAAGTGATGGTATTTAGAGGTAGGGCCCATGGGAGGGACAAGGATTAGGTGAGTTCATGAAGGTGGGCACCCCCACAATGGGATTTATAAAGAGAAGATGTGATGAGTTAATAATGGGATTTGAGATGAGACAGAAAGACCAAATCTCTCTCCTTCCTCTATAAGGAAACACAATGAGAAGGCTGCACTGGCAAGCCAGGAGCAGAGCCCTCACCAGGAGCAGCCCTACCAGCACTCTGACCCTGAACTTCCAGCCTCCAGAACTAGGAAGAATACGCTTCTTTTGCTTAAGCCCCCAGCCTATGTATTTTGTTATGGCAGCCTGAGCTGGGCCTAGAATGGTGCCTAGAATATAATGAATTCTTTGTGAACATTTGACTTTTATTTCTCTTAGGTATTTATATTCTATTTTTTGTCACACTTTCACATTGGAATTTGAGACACTATTAAAAAGCTAAGCCAGGACAATATGTTTGATGTTATTATTAACTTGGAGAAAATGCTCTTTATTTGCATTGTTATTATTTTTCAGGGCCTCTTACTTACAGAGGTTGTCAGGGGAACATTCAGCACAGCACGCCTGACTCCACTGAACTCTGAGTTAACGGACCCTGAATGAGACTTCGTACATGAAGTACCTTCTACCTTGGAAACAAGATGATAGACATATTAATAGCACACTTACAGCTTTTGAAGCTGAGGATTCAGGTCAAGTTAATTGCTTCAAAAACCCAGTCATTTAACCTACAGGAAAACAATCACATTGGTAGTAGCAGTCTTAAATATAGTTGTGTTTACTTTAAGACTTTAGATAGTGTTTTTATACAAGATGAAGAGAAACTCATGACAAATACAATGGCAGTGAAGATTAAACATCAGTAAAAGAAAAAGCACATGCAAGAGAGAACAAAAACAGTAATAACCAATTAAATCAGATCCAGGAGAAAGTCAGCTATATATTCTCACTGGAACTGAAACAAAAATCTGAAGATGATGTAATGAAGTTAAGAGGTCGTCAATAGCTGAATGCATCCTAGGCCACTTAGAAAACCAGAAACTCTCAGCCATAGGAGAATATGGATACCATTTTTCTTTTCTTTCTTTCTTTCTTTTTTTTTTTTTTTTTTTTAAGAACAAAACAAGTTTATTTGGATTTGGGACTCTGAACAGTTCTGTGTCTATTACCTTTGGCTCCAACTTTGGTACCTATTTCTTCCTCTGCTCCGTGAACTGTGCCTCTCCAGACTCTCTGATATGCGTCTGTGAGACTTCTTCCCCTGGTGACTACTCCTGCTCCTCCTGGATTCCCCGTTTCTTCTGTCGGAGCGGTCTGGACTTGCGTTTCTCCTTCCCCGCAGCCTGCTGTCGTATTCGTCCTGGTCGCCCACCCTCTCCCTCCTCTCAGAGCTCTTGCCAGAGGAGGAGCCAGTCCCATCTGGAGACCTGCAGACGTCTCTATTCACTTCCCAGAGTTCATTATTGGGACTTCTGAACACACGAAGAAAGTTGCCGTGTTTTCCTCTCGGATGTTGTCGTATTTCAAATAAACCACAAATCGCCATTCTCCACGGGGTCACGGGGTCACAGGGTCACGGGGCAGAATTCGCACTGAAGCCGTCGCCTGGAACACCATCGTCCGTTAAACAGAGAAAGGGCAGCTTGGCACGCTCGTTCTGACTGGTACTGAACCTCACCTCGTTGCCCCTCAGGTGAGGTTCCAAACTGCAGCTGACCTTGAACTGAATCACTTTCCCCACATTCTTGAACTCGGGCAACACGTCCCCATAGACATCTAGGAACTGCTGGTAGGTTTCTTCCTCGCTGTCCTCCAGGCTGGCGTCAGGGTCACAGTCATCCCTCCCGCGCTGCTCCATCCCAAACGTTGTGAACATGGCCTTAACAAGAAGGGTAGGACCGGACGTTGGGAAATTATGCTCACATGAACATCTATCTCCAAATCTGCAAGCTCCTGCCCTACCGTAGAAGGGACAAGTCGCTCAATCCTTCTCCATGACTCTGAAATCCACGGGTGGTTCTGGGTTTTGCCCGGTGGAGCCATTTTCCAACTTTTTCAGCCTGATCCGGCATCTTCAGCTCTCTTTGTTCTCCTGTCGTTTCTGCTCCTCCTCTTCTTTCTCTCTCCTTTGTTCTTCTTCCCATTGTTCCTTTAATGTTCTCTCTTGTTCTTCTTGCCGTTTGCTAGCTGCCTCTTCCTTCTCCTTTATTCTGAATTCTTGTTGTGCCTTCTGCTCTCTCAGCAACCACTCTTCATGTAATCTTTGCCTCTTTCTTTCCAATAGCTTCTCTTCTCCTAGTTGTTCTTCAATAAAACCCTCCCCTTCCCCTTCCCCCCTCCCCCCTCCCCCTCCACCATCCCCCTGCTCCTCCCCTCCACCATCCCCCTGCTCCTCCCCTTCCCCCTCCCCCCTCCCCCTCCTCCTCCCATCCCCCTCTTCTCCCTCCTTCCCCTTCCCCTCCCCCTTCTGTGAGAGTCCAGAGTCTCTCAGTCCAGCAAGTTCCTGCTGACATTTCTTTCTCCTTCTTCAGGGCGGCCCTATACTTTTTGTGGCATGGTTTCTCTGGAAACGTCACCTCGGGCGCAGCCATCTTGCCGGCTCCTGGATGCCGTTTCATTACCAAACATGAGGAGAGCAAGGAAACCAGAATGGGTCACAAGATCTCATCCTTGAAAAGGTACCCACGGGAGATGTGGATGTCCCTTGTCAGGAAACAATCAGTACTAGCCTATTTCAGGTGTATAAAATGAGAATTCTGCCACAAACTTCTTGAACCAGAGACAGTAGATATATTCAGCCTCTGGATAGCCTACATTAGAAAGAGCAGAGATTAATCCCATCACCTTACTTCTCTAACAAAAATGTCATCATATTGTGCGACCCCGGCTGTGGGACCCCGACCCATGGAGGAAGGCGCCCAATAAGCTCGAGGCAGGACACGAGGTACTCGGTACCAACTTTATTGGGATCTCCGGGCGACTCAAGCGGGAAGGGAGGAATCGCACGCGCTTGTTTTGTTCGGTCGGTTTTATAGGGACTGAGGGCCTGGGGCGGTAGGAAGGCTGATCTGGCAGGTAGCGATTGGCCAGGTTGGTTGCTGGGCAGAAAAGCGGTAGGAGAGCTGATCTAGCGATTGGCTGGGTTGGTTGCTGGGCAGAAAACCTGCCGGGTGGGAGCTTGTGGGATGGGAGGCTACGGGGGCGGATGGTGATTGGCTCGGGGGGTTGCTGGGCGGAAAGGTTGCTGGCCTCGGGCCGGGCTAGGATAGAGTGAGATAAGGGACCCTCCCTGCGGGGGAGGAAGGGCCTCCTTTATTGGGAATTAGGCCTTTTCCGCATGACTGGGGAACGAGGCCAAAAGTTCTCTACCAGACATTCCCAACTCCTTAAAGAGGAAAAAGGGCAGTGGCAGTCTTTCTGGCTACTTCCTGCTGACTTTGGGGCGGCAAAAGGGAGAGGGTAGGAGTTTAGGCCGTCTGGAGAGGGGTATAACGGTATTTCGGCCGATGGAGGTTAGGCATCGGTTGGAGCATCACTTGATGGATGGTGACTCTAGTAAGCTCTAGTGAGCTCTTGGAACTGCTTTTGAAGAAACTGGAAGAGACAGGGTAAGAAAAAACAGAATTAGGCAGAGGCCGAGAATGGGTCCAAGAAGAGGAAGGAGGTAGGGGAAAAGTTCATTAAGTCCGCTCCACAGAGGGTTATCCTGAAGAGCCTTCCGTCGTTTGGCCAAGTTCTCCTGGAGAGTTGTGATTTTGTCCCTGACGGTGTCCGACCGGTTGGTAAGGCGAGGCACAGGCCTCCTTTTTCGGCCGTGAGCAGGTCCAGACCTCGGCGGTTCTGTAAGATGACTTCTGCAAGGGAATTAAGCTGGTCCTGGACAACTTGAATGGTAAATGAGAACAGATTAACATAATTAATTACTTGACGAGAGAGTTAGGTTTTGGTAAGTTTAAGAGATAGAGGGCCAGTAGGGGTGGCCCTCCAGCTGGGAGGGGTGCCATGGAGAGCCTTTTTAACCCGTGAAAGGTGAATCCAGGATGAGACCTCAGCTATTTTAATGGCAGAAGGGGTGGTGAGGATGACCGTGTATGGGCCTTCCCACCTTGGAGTGAGAGGTTTTGGGGTGAGATTTTTAATGAGAACCGAGTCTCCAGGGGAAATTGCTGGGGGGTTTTCAGAAGATTGTGTGGGATGAGGAAGAGAGACATTGGCGTGCTCACGAAGAAGGCTTCGGAGAAGGGTGAAATAGGGGAGGTATCCTTCTAAAGGAGCAGCGTCAGGAGGTGGTGGGGTTGAGAGCAGAAAAGGGCGACCGTACAGCAGCTCAAATGGGCTAAGCTGTGAAGGGCCCCGAGGGCTGGCTCTTAGTCTGGTGAGGGCGATGGGAAGCAGAGTAACCCAGGATTGGTGGAGCTCAAGCATTAGTTTAGTTAAATGTTCTTTGAGGAGGCCATTGGCTCTCTCCACCTTACCCGAGGACTGTGGGTGATAAGCCGCGTGTAGTTTCCACTGGATTCCTAGGGAAGTGCAAACACTGTTAGTAACTTTGGAAATAAAGGCTGGACCATTGTCAGATTGTATGGTGGCTGGCAATCCGAAGCGCGGAATGATGTCTTGGATAAGATGAGTGGCCACCGTTCCTGTAGACTCTGACGCTGTAGGGTAAGCCTCAATCCAGCCTGAAAAGGTATCAACAATGGTTAACAGATACCGATACCGTTTATGTTTTGGCATATGGGTGAAGTCGATTTGCCAGTCTTGGCCGGGGAGGAATCCCCGTAATTGATGGAGATGTTTGTGGGGGTGACAGGACCCCTGCGGGTTAACTTTGGCACAGGTGAGACATTCTGCATGGACCTCATGGATGGTTTGAGAAAGGCCGTCCGGATGTAGAAGTGGACTAAGGAAGTGGAGCAGGGCCTTAGGCCCAATGTGAAGAGAGTTATGAATATCCCGGATTATCTGGGTTTGCTGCTGTTTTGGGAGAATGAGAAGGTTGTGCTTAAAGGCTCATTCGTCTTTGAACGTCACTCCTGGGGTGCTTTGGAGAGTTTGTTTTTCTAGGTCTGAGTAACATGGTTTGTATGACCTGGACAGGAAATAGAGGCAGGCAGGGGGCGGGTGATTTTTTTGCCGTGTCCTTTGCCACTCTATCCACCAAGGCGTTACCCATAGCCACTGTGGAGCTAATGGTTTGATGTCCCCTACAGTGGATGATGGCAACTTTGCTAGGGAGTTGGACAGCCTGAATAAGGTCAGCAATAAGTTTCCCATTTAGAACAGGGGTGCCCTTAGTAGTGAGGAAACCCCGTTCCTTCCAGATCATACAATGGGAGTGGGCTATGAGAAAGGCATATTTGGAGTCCGTGTAGATGTTAACTTCCTTGCCTCTAGACCATATTAGAGCTCGAGTAAGTGCCACCAGTTCAGCCTGTTGTGAGGTGGTCCCTAAGGGCAGGGAGTGGGTCTCAATAATGTCAGTTTGTGTAACCACAGCATAGGCGGCTGTTCGGGGACCGGAGGGGTGTGGGATGGAACTGCCATTGACAAGGTGAGGGCCAACAGCAGAGGTTGAGACTGTAGATCAAAGCGGGGTGTTTGTGTCTCGGCTAGTAATTCTGGACAATGGTGTTCTGACACAGGGCTCGTTGGGCAAGGAAAAAGGGTGGCAGGGTTTAGGGTGGGGCAGTGTGAAAGTGTGATGTTGGGGTTCTTAATAAAAAGCAGATGTATTAATTGAACTCTGGATGGTCCCAGGTGAGGTAGAGATCAGTGTGTAAGAAGTTCAGTAAGCTTATGGGTGGAGAACACCCGAAGTGGAAGCTGCAGATTAATTTTAAGGGCCTCAGTGGTGAGGGTAGCCGCTGCGGCTAAGGCACGGAGACAAGGCTGCCACCCCCTCTCAGTGGGGTCTAGTTGTTTGGACAGGTAGGCTAGAGGTAGAAGAGTGCCTCCTACTGGTTGTGCTAGGACCCCTATTGCGGTATGAGATTTCTCATCTGTATACAGATGAAAGGGCAGGTTGGGGTTGGGCAAAGCCAGGCTGGTGGATGCACATAGAACTTTAAGGAGTGCCCGGAAGGCCTGATTAACTGTACCCTGGGAAGAGAGCGGTCCCGTAGGGGTTTCGGTTGCGGCCTGATATAGGGGCTTGGCTAAGATGGCATAATTAGGGACCCAGTGGCGGAAGAACCCAACTAGTCCCAAAAAGGAAAGTATTTCCTGAGCTGACTGTGGGGCCTGGAGGGCCTTAAGAGCCTGTACCTGATCGACCGTGATGGATTTTTTCCCAGGCGTGAGCTGTAAGCCTAGGTAGGTGACCGAAGATGAGGCTACCTGGGCCTTGTTAGGGGACACTTGATACCCCTTGTCATGTAGGAAATTGAGGAGGATGGTGGTGGCCCATATACATTTGGGGTGACTGGGGGAGCAGACCAGTAAATCATCTACATATTGGAGGACAGAAGAGGGTGTGAGGTTACAGTTGAGTAGGTCCGAGGCTAGCGCTTGCCCAAACAAGTGGGGGCTGTCCCGGAATCCCTGGGGGAGGACTGGCCACGTGAGCTGCTGGGAAACGCCTGTGAGGGGATCATCCCAAGTGAAGGCAAAGATAAAGTATGAGCTTGGGTCGAGAGGAATGGTAAAAAAAAAGCATCCTTAAGATCTAAAACTGAGAAGTATGTGGTGTCTGGAGGGACATGGGAGAGTAGCGTATAGGGGTTTGGAACGGCTGGGTGTATAGGTATGACTGCCTCATTAATGAGACGTAAGTTCTGAGCTAACCTATATTGTCCCGAAGGTTTGCGGACAGGAAGGATGGGGGTATTGCATGGGGAATTGGTGGGGATTAAAAGGCCTCGACTTTTGAGCTGTTCAATTATAGGGTGGAGTCCGAGGCAATGGGCTTTGGAGATGGGGAATTGGGGACGAGATAAGAACCTGGGAACGGATTCCTTGAGGAAAATTTTAACAGGCCGATGGTGGCGGCCACGGTGGGGCTGTTGATATTCCAGACTTGGGGATTTGCTTTAGGGAGTAGTGTGGCCAAATCCGCTGTGGGTGTGTGCTCTGGGACATGTGCCAAAAGAAGGAGGTTACACTGGGCAGTGGGGGAGAGGGTAATATTGGCATTTAGCTTGGAGAGAATGTCCCATCCTAGTAAGGGCACTGGACAGGCTGGAATTACCAGGAAGGAGTGTGTAAACGGAATAGAGCCATAAGAGCATGTGAGTGGCAGAGTTTGGCTAGGGGCTTGGGGGGTTCCGTCAACTCCCACGACTGAGACCTGGGAAGGGATAATGGGGCCCGAAAAAGAGGGGAGGACAGAAAAGGTAGCCCCCGTGTCCAGTAAGAAGGAGACACTTTTACCCGCTACCTGTAGAGTGACCCTAGGCTCAGCGAGGGTAACTGGGGTTAAAGAGCCAGGGCCCCACTAATTGTCCAACAGGCCCATTAAATGGGGAAGTGGAGACTCCCCAGAGGTGGACTCCTGACTTACAGGCATCTCCTATCCGGGGACGGCCGTCGACTGCTTCCGCCCGGTGTGCTGGTTTTGAGGAACCGGTACCCTGGGGAAGTTAGGACAGTCTGATTTTCAGTGTCCCTCGAGTTGGCAAATAGGGCAAGGCTTCGTTGGGGCCTGTGGCTGGGGGCAGGCCCTAGACCAGTGACCCTCCTTCCCGCACTTAAAGCAGGCCCCCGGGGGGGTGCGGCATTCAGATTTGAGCCTTTGGGGCCCCGCAGGCTGCAGGGCTGCCGCTAGGGCCTGAGTTTGAAGTGTCACCTTCTGCTTTAGGCGGGCTTGGCGTGCAGCTTCCACCGTATCCTCTCGGGCATTGAAGACTTTAAAGGCCGTTTTTACCAGATCTTGGATGGGAGTCTCGGGACCCTCCTCCGCCTTTTTTAAGCTTCCTCCTTATATCAGCCGCTGACTGGGAGATAAAGTGGGTGGCTAGGACTGTAGCTCCTGCTAAGGAGGCCGGATCTAGCCGGGTATGGAGGATCATAGCATTAGTCAAGCAGTCAAGAAAGGCAGCTGGGTTTTCATCGGGTCCCTGGGTTATTTCCCTTAACCTATCGTAATTGACAACCTTTTGGGCTGCACTTTGCATGCCCGCCAGGAGGCACTGTAGCATTTGGTCTCGACGGCAGTGGCCATCCTGACCGTCCTGATAATCCCAGTTAGGGTTGGCCTCAGGGACTGCTGCCGCACCTACTGGCATCTGGTTGTTAGTCAGATGTATCTGATTAGCGTATTCCCGGGCTGCTGTAAAAATCCGGTCACACTCGTCTAGGGTAAGGGTGGAGGATAGGATTACAAATGTGTCATGCCAGGTTAAATCATATGCCTGAGTAAGGTAGCGGAATTCTTTGGTGTAAGTAGTAGGATTGGTGGAGACAGATCCTAGGCGTTTCTTAATGGCTGACAGATCAGAGAGGGAGAAGGGAACGTGCACTCGGATAATACCCTCTGCTCCGGCCACCTCGCGGAGGGGGCAAAGGAGGGAGGCTTCATCGCTAGGAGCACTGCGCAAGCTGGTGTGTGCACTAACGGGAGAGGCTAGGTTGGATTCAGGAGATGGAGGAACTGGGGGGGATTGTTGCACCTTTATTATTACCCTTATTATTACTACTGTCATTACTACAATCTTTATCATTACTACCTTTAGCATCATCACCTTTACCATTACAATCATTACCATCATTACCATTACCATAACCTTCATTATGATCACCACCACTTTTACCATTACCACCATCGCCTCCATTATCACCTACAACATACTACCATCACCTTCATCACCTTCATTATACCTTCATCATACCTTCATCATCATTACCACTTGATGATGGATAGGAAGAGGAAACAAAGTAGCCAAGTTGAGTAGAGAAGTCAGACAAAAGCTGACTGAAGGATTTTTAAAGAGAAAGTAAGATTTAGAGTGTAGAGGAATGGTAAAGAAGGCATTTTTTCTTTTCTTTATGGAAAGCCCTAGTTTGGGTAGGTTTTTGGGCTAGGCATCTTAATGGCAACTTGGTGTCTAAGTGGGACTTCTGGTTCCCCATAGTTTACTTTTGTGGGTCAGTCGGAGGCGAGGAAGGGATAGGAACAATACTATACCCAACATGGGCAGAAGAGTTCCTTTCCCGGAGGGGGTGGCTGAGAGAACCTACAAGCTACAATGATTAATGCAACGATGATAATAAAGAGGAGAGCAAAAAGAGACAGGGCTAGGACTGTCTGCCACATGGCAAAATTAGAGGCTACAATAAAGACAGCACTACATAAAAGCATTAGTCAAGCAGTCAAGAAAGGCAGCTGGGTTTTCATCGGACAAAGGGTGGGTGACCCCAGATGGGAGACCAGCCTGATGCCTTCCCGGCCACGTCCCTGTGGAACTGCGGGTTGAGGCCCACACAAGTCCCGTAGCTGTTAGGCCATGGGACTACACATAAACTTACTCACTCACTCACACCAGAATTAGGAAGAAAGGAGAAAAATAGAGTTAAAGTAGAAAGCGGGAGATGGTAGAGTTAAAAATAGAAAGCTGCTGCCATCTTAAGGGTGCGGTCTCCAAAGGAGGAGGCGCGGAGGGAGTGGGGGAAGGGCGAGGCGAGGCCTCTGAGGCAGGAACTGCAGAGGGAGTGGGGGAAGGGCGAGGCGAGGCCTCTGAGGCAGGAAGTGCAGGGGGAGGAGACAGATGTTCAGGCAGCTCTTCCTGTGTTGAGTAAGGTGGGGGAGAGGTAATGGAGATAGTGGAGGAGGTGTTGCGAGGGACCTGAGCTAAAAGAACCTGATGAGTAGAGCAAGTGGAACAAAGGTCCGGGTGGGTACGGAGATCCCAAAAAGCCTGTACATAAGGCACCTCGCGATCTTTGCCTGTACGGCGGCAGAAATTGTCAAGGTCACGAAGGATGTTGAAATCGAAAGTGCCAGTCGGGGGCCAATGTGACTGGTTATCGAGCTGGTACTGAGGCCATGCCGCTTGAGACAAGAAAATAAGTTTCTTTCGCCTCAAGGTTTGCGAGTATCCCAATTTGGAGAAGTTTCGCAATAAACACCCAAGAGGGGTGTTAAGGGGTATTTTGGACTCCGCGTTCCCCATGGCGTGCGCAGCAGTGGTTCCCTGCCAACGGCTGGGTAGATGCAGGAAGAGGCGTCCCCCTAGCACTGCAGATACCCAGAGAATTAGCGGAGGGAATAGTCAGAGAGGGCATCCCCTGTCTGGCAGTTCCCAGAAGGGCTCCTGGAGCCGGAACGGAGGACCTTCCTCGGGTCGGCCGACGCTAGGCGAGGGGTCCAGAGAGTTGGGAGGGACTACTGTGCACACCACGTGGAAGGAGAGGTAAGAAGAAAAAAATGAACTTACCTTATTCGGAGTGTAGAGATGTCGAATCCAAAAGGGTCGCCGGAGGAGGGGGCTGCGGCCAGGCCGGCAGCCCGCGCTCCCGGGTTTTGGCACCACTTGTGCGACCCCAGCTGTGGGACCCCGACCCACGGAGGAAGGCACTCAATAAGCTCGAGGCAGGACGCGAGGTACTCGGTACCAACTTTATTGGGATCTCCGGGTGACTCAAGCGGGAAGGGAGGAATCACGTGCGCTTGCTTTGTTCGGTCAGTTTTATAGGGACTGATGGCCTGGGGCAGTAGGAAGGCTGATCTGGCAGGTAGCGATTGGCCAGGTTGGTTGCTGGGCAGAAAAGCAGTAGGAGAGCTGATCTAGCGATTGGCTGGGTTGGTTGCTGGGCAGAAAACCTGCCGAGCGGGAGCTTGTGGGATGGGAGGCTATGGGGGTGGATGGTGATTGGCTCGGGGGGTTGCTGGGCAGAAAGGTTGCTGGCCTCGGGCCGGGCCAGGATAGAGTGAGAAAAGGGACCCTCCCTGCAGGGGAGGAAGGGCCTCCTTTATTGGGAATTAGGCCTTTTCCGCATGACTGGGGAACGAGGCCAAAAGTTCTCTACCAGACACATATGAAAAGAAGTAAAGAGAAAAATTCTCCAAACTGAGATTCCCTGTAATTTTTCTTTTTTCTTTTTTTTTTTTTTTTTTAATTTGAGACAGAGTCTTGCTCTGTTGCCAGGCACCAGGCTGGAGTGCAGTGGCACAATCTCAGCTCACTGCAATCTCTGCCTCCTGGGTTCAAGCAATTCTCCTGCCTCAGCCTCCCTAGTAGCTGGGACTACAGGCCCACGCCACCACGCCCAGCTAATTTGTGCATTTTTTAGTAGAGACCATCATCACCATGTTGGCCAGGATGGTCTTGATCTCTTGACCTCGTGATCCGCCCGCCTCAGCCTCCCAAAGTGCTTGGATTACAGGTGTGAGCCACCACGCCCAGCCTCCCTGTACTTTTTTATTTTCTCTCCCTATTGTTTGTTTTATGTGGTGGTGGTGGTGGTGGTGTTTGTTTTCATTCCAGTTTGAACCAGAGTCACGTTTGCTTCCTAATCCAGCACTTGGACATTTCTGTCTTCCAGGATAATTGTTGTTAATAATTGCTGTGGATAATTCTCTAACTTAGGGAGATATCTAGATGAACCCTTTCTTTTTTCTGTGACCTGGTGCTGAAGGGCAGGAGCTGCCTGGGAAGTCTATAAAATGAGATGACCCTTGTAGCCTCAATTGCTCTTCAAACAGTCCTTTGATATGCAACAGTCCTTTGCCCCTTCCTAAATCAGCCCTTTCTCCAAACATTCCCAGGTCACAGCGCTGGCAGTACCTATGAGACAGCATAAAAGGAAGAATCCGTTTTATATATGAGAAGAGGTATGTTATTTCATTTCTTCTCTTGAAGTTTTTTCTTTGGTTGGTTTAACCACTAAAGATAAGCTTTGAACTTAATGAGCCTTTTATTTGATATAAGTAATGTTTCATTTTTACATGATTCATCTAGACTCAGATTAATTAAATAAGCATAATCTATTTAATTACTGCATATATTTAGGTAATTAATTTTTGAAGAGAAGAACTGGTATTGTATAGGTTACTTTATCTCATTTTTAAATTGACTATGAATATTTTTTCTCTGTCAGACTGCAGAATATTGTATATACTTTTCATCAATAAGTTAAGATAATTTTCTATAACAAATTTTCACAGTAAGTTTTGTCTTGTGAGCAGGTGGCTCCAAATCCTTCATCACTGACTATGGTGCCCTACTTCCTTTCCCTCAATTCATTCCTTTGGTTTCTTGGGAAATTCCTTTGGAGCAATTGACTGAGGAAGTAGAGACTCAAGCCTTGTTTACAAACGGTTCTGCATAGTATGCTGGTAACACTACCAGGCCACTCAAGGTCCTCTCTGAAAATTGGAGAAGGCCCCTTTTCCCTCTTAGCCTCTACACAGCACCAGCCTTCAACCTAGACGCCCAGAAGCTCTAAGACCTACTCTGGGTCTTCAGTGTTCTCAGGAAGCTTGGGAGGCAAGAGGATTTTCCAGAGGCTGTGCAGGCAGAGCTATAGGTCACTGAGAAATTACTCAGAGAGAAGGGAAAAAAGGCAAACTTGTAGGTTTATGGGGACACACAGGATTCCCTCTAAGGACTTCCTTAGATAACTGGAAGTCCTTGAAGAAAAGATAGATGACATCATTATTTCAAGTCATGTCACTGCCCAATAACTATTTCCTCTGATCTCTTGGTTGAGATGCCTTACACCATTCATGCAGATGGGTCCCTACTTCTCCTAATTAAATACATACATGTTCTCAGCATCTTTCATAATTCCAGTGTGGCTTTAAGGACCTCTTCAAGGAGAACTACAAACCACTGCTCAAGGAAATAAGAGAGGACACAAACAGATGGATAAACATTCCATTCTCATGGTTAGGAAGAATCAATATTATGAAAATGGCCATACTGCCCAAAATAATTTATAGATTCAATGCTATCCCCATCAAGCTACCATTGACCTTCTTCACAGAACTGGAAAAAACCACCTTAAACTTCATATGGAACCAAAAGAGAGCCCTCATAGCCAAGTCAATTCTAAGCAAAAGGAACAAAGCTGGAGGCATCACACTACCTGATTTCAAACTATACTACAAGGCTACAGTAATCAAAACAGCATGGTACTGGTACCAAAACAGAGATATAGACCAATGGAACAGAACAGAGGCCTCAGAGGCAATGCTGCACATCTAAAACCATCTGATCTTTGACAAACCTGACAAAAGCAAGCAATGGGGAAAGGATTCCCTGTATAATAAATGGTGTTGGGAAAATTGGTTAGCAATGTGCACAAAGCAGAAACTGGACCCCTTCCTGACACCTTACACTGAAATTAACTCCAGATGGATTAAAGACTTAAACATAAGACCTAACACCATAAAAACCCTAGAAGAAAACCTAGGCAAAACCATGCAGGACATAGGCATAGGCAAGGACTTCATGACTAAAACACCAAAAGTATTGGCAACAAAAGCCAAAATAGACAAATGGGACCTAATCAAACTCCAGAGCTTCTGTACAGCAAAAGAAACAATCATTAGAGTGAACCAGCAACCAAAAGAATGGGAAAAAATTTTTGCAATCTACCCATCTGACAAAGGGCTAATATCCAGAATCTATGAAGAACTAAAACAGATTTACAAGAAAAAAACAAACCCATCCAAAAGTGGGTGAAGGATATGAACAGACACTTTTCAAAAGAAGACATATATGAGGCCAACAAAAATATGAAAAAATGCTCATCATCACTGACTATTAGAGAAATGCAAATCAAAACCATATTGAGATACCACCTCACACCAGTTAGAATGGCGATCCTCAAAAAAATCTGGAGACAACAGATGCTGGAGAGGATGTGGAGAAATAGGAACACTTTTACACTGCTGGTAGGAGTGTAAACTAGTTTAATCATTGTGTAAGACAATGTGGCAATTCCTCAAGGATCTAGAAATAGAAATTCCATTTGACACAGCAATCTCATTACTGGGTATATATCCAAAGGATTACAAATCATTCTATTATAAAGACACATGCACATGTATGTTCATAGCAGCACTGTTTACAATAGCAAAGACTTGGAACCAACCCAAATGCCCATTGACGATAGACTGGACAAGGAAAATGTGGCACATATATACCATGGAATACTATGCAGCCATAAAAAACAATGAATTCGTGTCCTTCGTAGGGACATGGATGAATCTGTAAACCATCATTCTCATCAAACTGACACAAGAACAGAAAATCAAACACCATATGTTCTCGCTCATAGGCAGGTGTTGAACAATGAGAACACATGGACACAGGGAGGGGAGCATCACACACTGGGGTCTGTTGGGTCCAAGTGAGGTACAGCAGCGGGGTGGGGAGGTCAGGGAGGGATAACGTGGGGAGAAATGCCAGAGGTAGGTGATGGGGGGATGGAGGCAGCAAACCACATTGCCATGTGTGTACCTATGCAACAATCCTGCATGATCTGCACATGTACCGCAGAACCTAAAGTACAATTTAAAAAAAACCGACAATGATTTTTTTTATAAAAGATAGTTTTCCCCTAACACTGAAGGTATTTGGAAATGAGATGGAAATATAAACTGAGATACTGTTTCCAAAAAGTAATTTAACAATCAAATCAAAAGCCTCAAGTGTGTACCAAACACTGGCCCTGTAACTTCATTTACTGGAAATGTCTTAAGACAGATCATTTTCATTTATGGGAAATGTCTTACGATCATCATCACAGCATTGTTTGTAATGAAACACTAGGAATCCACCTAACTTTCCACAAGCAAAAGCTGGACATTCCTGACATTGGAACCGCTTAATGTGATGAAGAATAGCCAACAATTTGTTGTATGGAACAAAGTCATGTAGAATGTTAAGAAAGGAAAAACAAGTTAACGCATATTCAATTTCATATTTTTAAAAATACGTATATATGCCTAATAATATAAACAGCCTCACTGGAATAGCCTCATTCTGAATATCAATTTGCCTTGTCAGCAGCGCCATGCACAGACTTACAGAATTCTTATCTATCAGCATGCTATTCTGCACAATAATGCTTCTGATCTGGAACTTACTTCACAGCAATGGGCTTATGTGCATAGAATTAACTGGTCTTACCACACTACCTGGAAGCAGATGGCCTAATTGTACAGTGGGATGGTTTGCTAGGGACTCAGTTATGGTACCAGTTTGAGCACAATGCCCAAAGACAATGACATTCAGTCTTACAAATTTGATCTATTTTTTGAATTGGAGATTACTATATGATGTTCTCTCCTCCCAAAGGCAGAATACATGAGTCTAAGAATCAAGGTCTAGCAGGTGGTCCATCTCGTCTCAGAATTATTCCTAATAGCCAACTCACAAAAGCTTTGCTTTTTGTCCCAGAGATCTACGGGTTTTGAGGTCTTGTTTCCTAAAGAGTGAGAATACACTGCATTGAAACATGACACCGCTATCTGGACATTTTGGTCTTTTTATGCCAACAGAGAAAAAATGAAGTTGCTCTGCCCGGTGGAGGAACTGATTCTTATTATTGAGGAAAAAAATTCATTGCTGCTACCAATGGAGGGTAAGGAAGCCTGTGTCTAGAACCCATAATGGTTCTCAGGGCTAATGCTTAGTACTCCCCCATTCTCAACATTAAAAGTTAATGAAAAAGTATAGTAATAAAAATAGAATTTTTTAGTATCAATATTATACAGGATTTGGGGCACTCCACTGGAAAGGGAACCTTATCCAGCTTTTGTTATGGCTGAAGGAAAAGGAAATATGAAATGATGAGTAAAGGAGAAAAAAAAACAGATACCAACTACATCTTTGTTACCAATTCAAAACTGAGGTTATTATTTGCATATTTATATTACTTGTAATCAAATACAACGACAGTAATCAAAATGGAATTTTTGAGTATTAATATCATACAGGGATGAGGATTTAGGCCACTCCACTAGAAAAGAACATTGACCAGCTTTGGTTATGGCTGAAAGAAAGGGAAATGTAAAATGATTAGTAACAGCGAAAAAAAAAAACAAAAACAGATATCAACTACAGCCTTTTTAACAATTTGAAAACTGAGGATTATAGTTTATTTCCATATTTATATTATTTATATTTAATAAACATTTTCCTTCTCTCTTCTTTCCATTGTAATTTTATGTACAAGTTGTTGAAAATGACTTTATATAGTCTTTAAATAATGAATATTAATGCTATCATAACTGAATTTGACCAGTAATTAATACAGCCCACAAAGGAATCTAACAGGTTGTTAGAACTGTATGCATCTTCCTGATAGGGAAAAAATGATAGCTTATTCAGTTATATGGAGGATGGCTTCACCTTTTTAGGTGGAAACAGAGGCCCATTATTGTACAGAAGTTCAAAAATGTGTAGAAGGTTGCACTGGAAGCTGAGAGGCTAAAGGATCAGTCTGCACCATGTAACAATTTATTGCTCTTTGGCTCAAACCTACATTTTTTTCACCCTTCCTGGTGATGCTACACCTGTACCCAGTGAACATTTATTATTTGCCAACTCACATGATATTTAAGGACACTAAAGAGTAACTGGAAGAGGAAGGCATTTTATCTTCCTCCCACAGCACGGCTGCCCGAGGCACACCACCTCTAGTGAATTTCACATGTACTTCTGGAGTTAGTTTCCGGCTGGCCAACCCCGTCCCACAGCACCTCAACACACTTCACTGATAGTGAGTAGTGATCTGTTGCTGCTTCTACTTGTTATTTTAGAAGAGTTGGATTGTGGGCCACAGGTATATTCTCCTCAGCAAAGTTTGAATCTCACTCTTGCGGGTTGGATGAAGAGGATTTTCCACAATAATTCCTTCCATGGGTATTTTCTCTCAACCTTCAACATTCCACTTTCAGTTTTGCATAGAACAACTAGACAGAAGATCACCAAGAAAATTGGAGACTTGGGCAACACTACAAACTGATGAGATTTAATAAAATCTATAGAACACTCACCCAGCATAACTCTTCTCATGTGTGCATGGAGCAGCTTACAGGAGAGACAGTGTGGTTTCATAAAACAAGACTCAATACATTTTAAAGGATTGAAATCATACTTTTAAAAAATTGAAATTATATATAGTATGTTTTCTGATCACATTGGCTTAAAATTGAAAATAAATAACAGAAAGATGTTTTGAAAATGTGTATGCATGTAGAAACTATATAAGATGCACCTAAATAATAAATGGGTCCAAGAAGAAATCACAACTTATGTCTAAGTCTTTTATCCATGGTGGGTTATTTTTGTACATAATATAAGGGGCTAATTTCAATTTTTTTTTGCATGTGGATATTCAGTTTTCTCAACACCATTTTTTGAAAAGACTGTCTTTTCCCTCAACTGGAATTAGAAAATACTTTGAGATGAATGAAAATGAAAAAAACAACAACATAATGGAACTTACAAAATTCAGTAAAGGCAGTATTCATAAAAAAATGTATGGATGTAAATTTATGACTGTAAACACCTACATTTAAAAAGAAGGATTTCAAATCAACAATCTAATTTTTCATCTTAAGTACTTAGAAGCCCAGATGAGGTGGTTCACACCTGTATTCCCAGCAATTTGGGAGGCCAAAGCCAGAGGTTCACTTGAAGCCTGGATTTCAAGATCAGCCTGGTAACATAGTGAGGGCCTGTCTCTATAAAATAAAAATAAGAAAAGATAAGCAAGCGTGGTGGTGTATGCCTGTAGTCCTAGCTGCTCAGAAGGCTGGGGTGGGAGAATCACTTGAGCCCAGGAGGTGGAGGTTGCAGTGAGCTATGATCATGCCATTGCCCTCCAGCCTGGGTGACTGAGCACAACCCTGTCCCTATAGTAACAGAAAAGGAAAGAAAGAAATTAGAAAGAGATAAGCAAACTAAGCCAAAGGAAGGTAGAAAAAAAGAAAATAATAAAAGAGCAGAAATTAACCAAATAGAGAACTAAAGAACAGGGAAAAATCACAAAACCTAAAGTGTATTCTTTGAAAAAAATATGAATGGCAAACTTTAAGCTAGACTAAGAAACAAAGAAAAGATGCATGCTGGACCAGATAACCTCACTGTTGACTTCTATGAGATATTTAAGAAAAATTAACACAAATCCATTATAAAATCTTCCAGAAAAACAGAAGGAACATTTTCTAACTCATTCTTTGAGGCTAGTATCACTCTGACACCAGAACCAAGGACATTACAAGAAAAGAAAACTACAATCCAGTATTACAAATTAATAAATAGACAGAAGATGCAGATCTCCAATGCAGAGCTTTAAATAAGTGATTTACATACTCCAGTGTGAAGGAGGGAAATTATGACTTCACAGTCATTAAGTTTGAGCTGCAAACAGTGACTTCCTTCAAAAGACTGCCATATGGAAAGAAGGAAAAAATAGAATAACTTTTACAAAAGAGAAACCCTTATAAACACTACATGGGCCTGGTGATCAAGGTAAGTATCAACAGTTATAAATCATGTTTAAAGCGTGGACCCTTGATACAATAAAAATGGTGCTTTACTTCTGTGATCTTCCTCCCTAAAGCCATAAGAAAATCATCAGACAATTCTAATACAAAGGGATATCCCATAATATGCATGAGCAGTATTCCTCAAAAGTGTCAATGTCATCAAATACAAAGAAAATCTGAGAAAATGTCACACCCAAGGGAAGCTAAAGAAGACATCACTATTAAATGTAACATGATGTCCCAGATCTCAGAAAAGGAGAAAAAAGGTAAAAACTAAAGAAATCTGAATACATACTGGATTTTAGTTAATGATTATTAATATTGGATGAAAAGTGTGCTGTGCTAATGTGAGATGTTTATAATAGGAGATGTTATGTACAAGAATGGGTAGGGGAATTATACATGGAAACTCTGTAAGCTGCTCAATTTTTCTGTCAACATGAAAGTGTGACAAAAATAAGTTCTATTCATAAAATTTACTTAAACACTTGTAAAATGTGTAAAAGGTTTGAACAGACATCTCTCCAAGGAAGATACACAGCTGACTCATGAAAGATGCTCAACATTGTTGGTCATTAGGGGAATTCAAATCAACACTGTAACAAGAGGCCATCTCACATCCACTAGGAAACCTATTTTAAGGCCAGGCATGGTGGCTCATGTCTGTAATTCCAGCACTTTGGGAGGCCAAGGCAGGCGATCACGAGGTCAGGAGATCGAGACCACCCTGGTCAATAGGTGAAACCTTGGCTCTACTAAAAATGCAGAAATTAGCTGGGCATGGTGGGTGTGCCTGTAGTCCCAGCTACCTGGGAGGCTGAGGCAGGAGAATCACTTGAACCCGGGAGGTGGAGGTTGCAGTGAGCCAAAATCACACCACTGCTCTCCAGCCTGGCAACAGAGGGAGACTCCACCTCAAAATAATAATAATAATAATAATTTTTTAATGAAAAGTAGTAAGTGTTTGCAAGGATGTGGAGAAATCAGAATGTTCATATGTTGCTGGTTGCATTGCTGAATGTAAAGTGATGCAGCCTTTATGGAACACAGTACCTCAAAACCTTAAACATGGAGTTACCACGTGACCCAGAAATTCCATTTCTAAATATATACCCAAATGAATAGAAAACATATGTTCAGACAAAAACATGTACATGAATGCTTATAATAGCATTACTATAATAGTTAAAAAAGGAAACAACTCAGATGTTCAGCAACTGAAAAATAAAACACTATTTGATGTGTTCTATTGATACAATGGAATATTATTCAGCCACAAATGTGAGTAAACTACCGATACGTGCTGCATGAAGAAACCTTGAAAACATTACACTCAGTGAAAGAAATCAGGTACACAAGGCCACAGATTGTATAATTCCACTTCTGTGGAGTCACCAGAATGAACAAATCTGTAAAGACAGAGAGTAGCTTAGTGGTTGCCACATGTGATGGGAGGGAGACATAAGGAGTGACTGCTAATGAGCATGGCTTTTTTTTGAAGCCAGAGTGAATTTTTTCTAAAACAAAAAGATTGTACTGATGGTAGCACAACCTTGTGACTGTGCTAAAAATAGTTGATATGTATACTTTACAGTGATAAATTTTATGGTATGCAAATTATATCTCAATTATAAAAACTTTTATGAGGGGCATAGTATGTAGGAAATTCTGAAGTGAGTTTATGGAGGAAACCAATGATTACACTTTGGAAGTTGGCTTAGACTAGATCATGAAAAGATTTTACATCTCATTCTAAACTAAAATTTTACATTGAAAATTAAGAGAAGTGTTTTTATCAGGAGAGTAGAATGATCAGGCGTGAGTTTTAGATACTCATTACCAGTGTAGAATGATAGAGAAGGAGGCCAGAAGCATGGGCAACAGTTGGGGGCTCATTACAATCGTCCAAGTGGGAGACAATGAGAGTGGGAACTAAGATGAGACAGGGCAGCTGAAGGGTCAGGAGAGTAGAGTGCACTGGCCACACCAGTGGGTGTGTCTATTAAGAAACAGGAAGAATCAAAGATTCCCGGAAATTTTTGTCTAAGGCCTAGAACACAAAGTGAATGGGCATGCTGTGATCCCAGGAAGGGCTTGTGAAAGGAAGGGTTATTTGAGTGGAGAAGTGAGAAGATACATTGCGGAGATGTTGAGACTAAGGTGCTTATAGTACATCTGGGTAGAGAAATCTAGTTGATGGTTGAATATTTCTGTCTATATTTCAGTAAATGTATCCAAGCTAGAAATATGATTCTACATCTATAATTATATAATCATAAGTTTGTATCGCTAAGCTATAATTTTAAACCTATCATTATCCTGTAACTGGTAATTAAAGCCACCAGAACCCTTCACCTTACCAATTAAGTCACTTAATTTGAGATAAGTTATGTGAACTCTCAGGGCACTAAAACATACTAGATGCAGACAAGTGTCAGGAAATTCAGGGAAAAGAAACACTAGCACTGAGACCCCAGGAGAAGAAAACACATGATCTAGGGCGGCCCCATGCTATCCCCAAGTGCATTGCTTAATTGCATCCTACTCTCTCTTTACCACATATTCTAAAAAGAAATTTTTATGCTGATGCAAAGAAAATAGTGGGAATTTTAAACTGTTTTCTTGTTTCAGGAGCAAGTTTATCAGCTTAGATTTCTTGGACATTGCCTAGATATATTGACAAGTGTTTGAAACTACTATTACTTTAGGGCAACATATCATAATCTTACAAAGCAAGTCCAAGATTATTTCTTATATAGAACCAAGGCATGGGACTAAATTCCTGATTTTGCCAGTTAGAGAAAAAGCCTTTGCATCTGTCTTTGTCCACAGAGTGACCAGCTTTGACGTGTGTGTGTGTTAGAGGTGGGAGAACTATTTTATCTTACTCTACTTAATTTTTTGTTTTATCTACCTGAATGCCTTTCTGTAAATTATTAGATATTCCTATAACAGACCACCAAATTATCATGGAATAAGAATTTTTAAAAATCTTTTTGTCATTTAGTTATATGTAAGAGAATAAATTACTAGCATCTTATGCAAATGATGAAGCAAAAGATGCTCAAAATATATTCCAGAGCAATTTATACTCATACTAATAAAATCTATAAAACAGTAAGACAATGTTGCTTCTAGGAAGAAGGATCTAATGTTTTATACTATAATAAATGAACCATTTATTGAAATGAATATTACTCAGGTAAAAATAAAAGGTGCAAAGAGGGCTGGAAGCTATGAAGAAAACAACCATAAAAACAGATTGTGTGGTAAGAGAGGTCAGCTTTTCTTTCTTTCCTCAAGCAATCATTGTATTGAAAGCACCTAGATTTTATCAACAATAAATGTAAATTTTAATTATTAGAGGTTGAAAGGGGCCCATCTGGGGAGTCATTAGCAACAAAGCCATTCATTTATTACACTCAAACAGGTAATAAAAATGAATATCCCAGCTTGATTCCTGCAGTTATGGTTTTATGATAGAATTGGAAAGACAATATGACAGATGCAGACAGGCCAGTGAGAAAGACTTCTAACCTTGGAATTCAGTCACCCATGCTCAAATCTCACTACTGCCAAAGGCATAAATCACTCAGGCAGAGTTTCAGTTTTTCATCCTTAAAATAGTTATAATTTTTGCCCTAGTCCTTAAATGTTGTTTTGCAAGCTAAATAAGGTGATGTACTACTTTAAAAGTATATTAGTCCATTTTTACACTGCTGATAAAGACACACCCGAGACTGGGCAATTTACGAAAGAAACAGGTTTATTGGACTTAAAGTTCCACATGGCTTGGGAAGCCTCATAATCATGGCAGAAGACAAGGAGGAGCAAATCACATCTTACATGGATGGCAGGAGGCAAAGAGAGCTTGTGCAGGGAAACTCCTGTTTTTAAAACCATCAGATCTCATGAGACTCACTCACCATCATGAGGACAGCACAGGAAAGTCCTGCCCTATAATTCAATCACCTCCAAGCAGGTCCTCCCATGACAGATGGGAACTGTGGGACTTATAATTCGAGATGAAATTTGGGTAGTGACACAGCCAAACCATAACAAAAAGCAATACAGTTATTTATAAAGTATGATGCCATTACTATTAATTTGATGGCCAGAAGATGAGTGTTAGGGGTGCACCGAACCAATCATGAAACACTGTCATTTCTAGCACTGGGCCTGAGTCTTCTGGATTAAGAATAAAATGAGCTACATGTGCATTTTGTCTTGCGACACTTACTGTGGCAAAAGTCACTCTTCTCTACTTTGCTTAAGTTAAATCTGCTCTGACCCTCACCTGCCTAGGAATTGGGAAATTCAACCTCAATCACTATCCCTCTTCTCTGCTCACTGCTCCCTCCCTGTACAGATTGTACAGGATCCCTGCTGGTCTGTGCTGCCGTAAGCTGGCCTCAGCAAAACATCTTAACTAAGTTCGCAATGTCCTCTTAGAGCTGCAGACACAGATGGAGCCTGTGTGCTCCGTTAGAATAAAGGGATTCCCTTCTCTGTGGCAACCGCGGGCTTTTATCAACCACTTTGAGTTCAGCCTCCTGATTTTGTGCACTAGATCACAGTGTACATCAACTCAGTGCATCCCAGAACTTTCAGAATCTCCCATCTTTCTCATGCCCTAAGTTCAGAGACAGCCTTCTGTCCCATCCTGAGTCAGTCACTTCTGCTGCCACAAGGCCTGCAACCTGAGAGAATCAGGTTGTTTCTAACTATGTGGACAATGTGCAGAGATAGAGATAAATGCCTGGTGGGCTAAATCTAGGAAGTTGACTTTACATGGCAGACCTGGTCCAAGGAGCAGCTTCCCTTTTAATAATTCTTCTGGGAGAATGCTCAGGAGCAGCTCTCTGCATCCCCAGATGTAAGGATGCCTGGAGCTTCAGGTCCTGATAATTCCATGCTCAGGAAGCCAGCCATCTCAGTTCTAGAAAATTCAGGACAATGGCCATCAGTGATCTGGAAGCACAAAAACTGCTCTCCCCGCAAAACTCACCCTCGAAGCCTCATGCCTTGACAACCAGAAGGAGAGCCATTAAATCAAAACGTAGGAGCCAGGGATGGTTCTGCTTTATTTTTTCCTAATGAATCTCTGGCACCCCTGCCATCCCCACCAGCAAAAACAATTAAATAAACAGGCACTAGTTAGTTTCTTCTCTCTTTAATAACTCACACAGTCACATGCATATAGAGAAAGGTACATGCATATGCATGCAATTTATTGCCTACTTAGTACCTATTTCTTAATTAGTTCCTCCTAACAGAGCTCTAATTTTATTCAAGTGGTATTTATACTCAAGTAATTTATCAGAAGCAGGTTCTATCCACATACTCATTATTCACCATTCACTTACTTAGCCACCCCTTCTACAGCCTTTACTTTGTTCCAGATATTATTTCTTTCAAATATTGATTCAATAACTCACTACCCTTTGTAGGTGTGTTCCCTCAAGTAATCTAAACAACTAGATTTAGTCCATTCTCATTACCAGTGTTTAGATCTGGAGTGGAGACCTGGTGGCATCTGGGCCAATAAATTATAAAAAGAAGTTTCCCACTGGCTTCATGGGAAGTTCCCATTGCTCCCCTGGGAGAATGCTCAGGAGCAGCTCTTTGCATCCCCAGGTGTGAGGTTGCCTGGAGACTCAGGTCCTGATAATTCCATACTCAGGGAACCAGCCCTGCGTGGAACTGGCCTGTGCCTCAGGGACCGAAGAGTCAGAGTCTGGATCTCCTATGACCCAGCTGAACAAGAGAACCCATCAGCACCAAGGCCAGAGGGGCATTGGCTCCCCCAGTGTGACCTCAGGGTCACTTCTTTACATCCTCAATAAGCAGCCAAGAGCAGGTTCTATCTTTGGTCTGCTGGAAATACTTCCACATGTTCCACAAGCCCTCCAGCCTGAGAGAATCAAGTTGTTTCTAATTATTTGGACAATGTACAGAGATAGAGATAAATGCCTGGTGGACTAAATCTAGGAAGTTGACTTTACATAGCAGACCTGCTCCCAAAGAGCAGCTTCCCTTTTAATTATAAGCAAACGTTCCCTTTCCATGATTCGACCCTTCCTCAGTCTTAACACTCAAGTAGGCAAGAAAAATTATTCCATAGGACTTGTAAATATGCAAATGAATGACAATACTCATACAGAGTCGAGTATAATAAATTTGTCATGCTTGCAGCTTAGTCTGATTGATTATGGAAACGTAAGTTGTCACAAGAGTTTGAACTAATTCTAGAGTAGAATTTTGGTCTCCAGTTCCTTTCCTTGAAGCATTATCGACAGTCAGCCAGTGGCAGCAATTTAAAATGCATTCTATTTGGAAGCCTACCAGAGGAACGCCCTACTCTTACAGAAGTATGAGGAAATGAAACAACTTCATATTTTCAAAGGCCTCTTTCAAATTGTATATCAGCAAAATTCCTAGAAAATGTGTTTAGAATTCAGCCTTCAAATATGTTGTTTCTTGTCTGGTCACATTTCCAAGGTACTTGAACCAACACACATCTTTCCAAAGTCACAGATGGAGTGTCTTACCTTCCAGCAGTGTAAAAAGGCAAAAGTGGAGATCACAATATATGTCTCCTACCAATTGGCAAGAACTGGGCACACTAATTCTCATCTTTCCATCTCAGTTTCCTTTTTTTCAAAATGGCAATAAACCTCTCTGTTAAAAGATTTATGAAAATTAAGTGAGACTGTATTTCTAATACCCAGTACCATGACGGTCTTATAGGAGGTATGCAATAACTATTTGTGTTCTCCTTTCTACTCTCAAACTTCAAAAAATAATATCCACCCAGTCTACTGCTCAAGTTCCTCCTGAACTGGGCTCCAGTTTACCCTTTAACCTAACCTTGAACTTCCCTCCTAGGCCCTGCCTTTCTCTATGAAGCCATCTCTGTGCCTCTTCCAATCCCTATGCATTTCCCTAACCATCCACGCCTCTGTCCTTGCTTCTCTCCCTCCCAGGCAGGCTTCACCCTCCTTTCAGCACTCATGGACCTTGGAAGCCCAGTTTGCAACCTGCATCTTCACGAAGGCCTCTGCCTGCTGCAGCCTCCATGGCTCTGCCTTCATTGTGAAGTGCTCTCTGTTCTGTGCCACTCTCCTTCAGAGGCTGTTTCACCCTCACTACTGTTCATGGTGTTATTCAACTTCAGGTGCCTGGCTTCTCAGAAGCTGGACATTAGGCTTCTCATGGGAGGTGGGCACAGAATCATGCCCTGTCATATACTTGGCTACAGGAGCTTAGGCACCCCACTCTATGCACTGATGTTTTACTCCTCATCTGTTCCCCAGTGGGAAACTGGACAAATTAATTCATCTTCTCTCTCTTTTTACTTGGATAATTGGGCAGGATATTCTTTATTAAACATGGCAAAATTGATAAGATAATGCCTTTCTTAATTTGAACTTGTATATTTACAAATTACAGAATTAAATTATATGATCAAAATTAATATCGATGGGTTCAGAACAAGTAGTTTCACTTTGAAACTATTTTCAAAATGAACAAGAGCAACTGGGTCATTCTGCAAGTGCAGTGCCTCTATGGGTGTATGAAGCAGCTCACCGTGACACTGTGACTGGCCAGGTTGTGCGGCATTGAAGTTAATGGCGAGAGATGAGGATTCAGAACACCTGGGCTTTAACCAAGCCCTGCCACCAACTAGTCATGTAACTTCAGCTCTTTAATCCACCTCAACCAAGACCCTCATCTGTAAAATATGATGATAATAGTACCTACCACATAGGGTTGCTATGCGTGGGGATCAGATGAGCGAATACACCTGGAGCACATGCAGTAGAGCCTTACCCAAGGAGCTTCCTCATTAACCCCAGAGCTCTGCATCATGCGATGACATGGGATGTCTACTAGGGGCGAGGCTCAGATAATTCATCACCACGAGGCTCTCAAAGAGGGAACAGGATGGGAAACTCTGGACACGGGCACCCCCTGGTATAAGCCAAATCCCACAGCTGCCCACCATTGACAGCAAATGGGTTCCCAAAACAACATAGACTGAAAATTATACGCTCTATTTTTAACATTTGATGTGATACAATTTGATTTCTTTGAATTTGTATTTTTATTAGTGACAGGATTCCTCTAGTGAACCACAAAACTTGTAACCATTGTACATAAAAAGTAAACTGCCTAATCTTAATTTCAATTAGATTATGTAATCTATACATCATGCTTAAGTAGAAAACATATTAACCTGGACTCTAAATTCAGCATGAAAAATTACTAGCCACACTTCCCTCCCAAAACTTCACTGTCTTTATTTAAAGCAAAACAAACCAAACACCTACCTTCACTTCCTAATGAGTTTTATGAAAGTTTGAATTCAAAGAATTTATGGGAAACATGTGAGTCACCTTAAACCACTATAGAGGCACGAAGACCTATTAGGAAGCTGAACTTACAACATAGTGTTTAAATTAAAAATTTCTAAGTGACAGGCATTTAATATGTCATCTGTTCAAAGTTGACATAGAGCAAGAGATTGTTATTTTAGTCTAGTTATGATGTCAGCTTTTTGGAATTCACATTTAAGTCAAACTGGACAGAAGGATGAAATGTGGACCTTTCCTTTTCAAATCTCCTTCAATTACTAATGAATCGATATTGATATGTGTGTTTGTATATACATTAATGTCAGCCCTTCCTGGAAAAACCATGAATCAAAAGCACGTACCTCTACTGGAAAACATGGATTCAACAACTGTTTAACAGGCTATAAGAAAGCACTTGATTTCAGATTATTTACTCCTCTTACTTCTCCGGGTGACCTGTAGCCACTTGGCTTTCCCTGCATGGTGCACCGGGGTGACAGGAGTGCCACGGCTATGGGTATCCCTCCCATTTACCTGCCATGACCAGGGGACATGAGACCGGAGATGAGGGGACCTCACAGCAAAGCAGCACTTTTCCTGTCTTTTACTCATCACTCTCTCCTCAGTAGAGAATGGCTGGGGAGGTGAAGAGTTCTTTAACTCCCCAGACCTCTATTTCCTTATCTATGAAATGGGGATGATGGGACCAGCCATCACAGGACAGAAGTAAGAATCAAATGATGATTCAGGGATAAAGTTGTTGGAATCCCTCATATCTGTGTTCTCTTCCCTCTGTGCCTCCCTGGACAAAGGTCCCGTGACTACAGGCAGTGGGACTACGCAGAATGCCCTGTGCTAGGTGTGGAAACGTCAAAAGGAACCTCTCCACGGAGAAGCTTGTGGTTTATTTCTTTGTTTTCTGTAAGTGCTTTTTAGAGTTCCAGGCTTCTTAGTGCCTTCCTAGCATTGGCCCAAGAGTGAGAGAGACATAGCAGCAGTTCAGCTCCTCTCCACTGGAGCAAACAGCTCTGCAAAGTGGGATCATTTTTCCTCTGTAAGGAAGAAATTGTGAAAGACAGGTGACTTTCCCAGAGTCACACAGGGAGTGTACATGACTCATGGCTGGCTGGGTCTAGACTAGATCTTTTGGAACATCCTGCATCTCTTTGGCATCCTCCATCTCCACCATCCTGCATCTGGTGGGCAAAGAGCCCAGCCCACCTCTAGGTACCTGGTCACGTGGGCATGCGATGAAAGAATATGAGGTTGTCACTCCATGGAGCCCCAAAGCTTGTGCTTGAGGAGAGTCTCTCTTTTGCTGGAACATGCAAAGGAGCCTGTCTTTCTTCCTATAGGGATCCTTAGCACTCTTCTCTCCAGTGCTGTGGAACCACATGGGGAATCTGGACCAGCTAGGGGATGCCGAGCTTCTGTAGCTCACAATGACTTGACAGGTGGCCCACTGGAGGGGACGTTTGATGAAATGGCCTCTCAGCCAAGCCATTTACCTGGTAAAATGCTGTCTTCCCCACCATACACGATGCATTTGTCTTCGCTGAAACATTTACTGGACAGAACTAGTGCATGCCTCTGCTACAGAGATTCTCTTTCATTGTTGAAAAGGAACAAAAGAAATATCCATGTAGTGAATTTGAAACTATAGAAAATTGAACTGTTTAATGGTATTTACTTCAATATTTATTGTAGAACAATTAAATCTATTCCGGATGTTGTAAGAGGATGTTATCATGGAAAAATTTACTTTCTAGTTTATCTTCTTTATGAAGATAAACTAGACAAAGATTTGTTGGCAGCAATGAAAGTCTTTCAAACCAAGAGTATAATGATTTGTAACTTAGCTGAGTTCAGAAGTCCTAAGTCAGTAAGATGCAATTAAAGTCTAGATCCTCATTGGACAGTATGCCTCAAAATGGTTTATAAATCCAAACGGACAAGCAATTGTTTCATCCATGTATTGTTATTATTAAATATTTATGATTGAATTCTTGATTTAAATGCATTTCAGTTGCATGCATTGAGGAACACTTTTCATAACTGGGAAAAACAAACACTACACAATTTGGATATTATGACATAAATGTTTTAACAGATTTTCAGAACACTGCTTTATCAGAGGTGACATTTATAGCTTAATATAAATTCTGAACACAGTACAACAGATGTATGACATTGAGCATATGGACTTATACTTAAATATTAATCTAAGGTGTGTGATAGCATGTAGCAGGTAGAGTAGATAAAGATATGTCCAGGGTGGCAAAGTTATGACACAGAAACATGAAACCCCTTCTGTAGACATCATGCAGAAATTGTGCCAACTCCATGGAGAGATAAGAGCAGTAACCTTTACATCTTCATGAAAATGAGGCAGTAATAGTGCACAGAAATTGTATACTTAGCATTTGCCAGGCATCATCCTAAGGATTTTACATGCCGTCTCATTTAGTCTTTAGGATAGTTTAGAGAAAGAAAGGCAGAGCTCAGCAAGTGGGAGGAGTGGTAGACATGGCTAAATGAAGTGGTACCTCAAAGTAACATGTTTTGGTTGGTAAGATATCGTCTACCATCCAGGAAGAGTTTTGTGCAAAGTGAGAATTTCTTGGTGGACAGAGTATGAACGTTAAAGACTTTTGGTTATTCTGGGCAGCCAGTAAATTAGTATTGTGTAGGAATAATGAGTAAAAACAAAGAAAATGTACTCAGGAGTAGGGGGAATTAAATAGGACCAGGTCATAAAAGAAAGGTAAGGCCTTCCTCCTCTGCACTCAACTAAATCCTGAGGTTAGAAAAAAATGCATCAAGTTGAATATTGCTCTTGCTCTATCATACGTACAACTGTGCCAATGTTTAATTGACATAGAAGCGGAGAATTTTATTTTACTTTTTTTAGTTTAGATCAAACTGTGTTTCTGTGCATGGCAAACACGGTGTTTTGGGAGATAGATAGTTAAATTGTAGTCCATTGTATATGTACCTTAAGGGAACACTAAATAAACTCTACACTGTAGGTTGAATAATGAATGTACTTGCAAACAGTTTTAATACTACAATTAATACAGTCAGACCAAAAAAAAAAAAAAAAAAAAAAACTGGGCCAGTCATTTCACCTCTTCATCCATCTGGCCATGATTTTGAGATGCTAATTTCTTTTTGGCTTTTACTTTCATTATCTATAAAATTAGGGCATTGAATTATCATGTCCCTTTAAGAAGAGGAAGATCCCATGGCCCTGAACCCTATCTTCCTTGACTGAGAGTTTTATAAGAGTGCTACACAGAAAATGTCACAAAATATAAGTGTCCTAGACCAGGCACAGTGGCTCACGCCTGTAATCCCAGCACTTTGGGAGGCCGAGGCAGACGGATCACAAGGTCAGGAATTCATGATCAGCCTGGCCAATATGATGAAACCCTGTCTCTACTAAAAATACTAAAATTAGCCAAGCGTGGTGGTCACACCTGTAGTCCCAGCTACTCTGGAGACTGAGGCAGAAAAATCACTTGGACCTGGGAGGCAGAGGTTGCAGTGAACTGAGATTGTGCCACTGCACTCCAGCCTGGGCGACAGAGCAAAACTCTATCTCAAAAATAAAAACAAAGAATAAATAAATAACTGTCCTGCTTAATAGATTAATTTTGTTTTCATTTTGTATTCCACCATTCCCAGGAAAAGGAGATGGACACACTTACCTCTAAGTAGAGGTAGTCAAAAATAGTGGAAAATGAGAGGTCTTCAGAATGGGGCCTCAGGGCCGCAGAGAGTTCCTGTGTCTCTACCAGGCAGTCTGCAACATCAAAGCAATAAGAATTCTGTAACATAATTTGCCTTTTCCACTTTGATTCTGTTGTTAGTATAGAGTTGAATTCTCTGGAGGATACATCACATGATGTCATCATCAGTCAAATAATAGAATGTGTGTCTGTGTATTCATGTGTATTCTAGAGCTTTCTAATGTCTTACATCTAGAGTATTCTTAGGTTCAGTGTCAGAGATTATCTAATTTGTTCTCAGTACTCCTACCATCTGTTCCTTTCTATCTTTAGTCATACCTGCGAAATTTTCTTTAGCCTCATTACTGTTCAATAAGTAGTTTTTCCAAATCTGGTGATTTTTCTTAGTTGTACATAGAAACACAAGAAGCAAGTACAATTTTTGTCTTATTTTCCAATATAAATTTTTGGAAAACATTTTAAAATTTAAAGTTTATTTATACTGTTATTTATTTTAGAATATAGTAATGTATTATTCTAAAATACAAGACAATTCATTTGTATTCTAGTCAAGGATTGAGCAGTGGCTTTAGAAGGGATTATAATACCTAACCCACAGCAATATCATCTATGTATAAAGAGACTCTTCCCAGTTGACTTATCAGAGAATTCTCTAACTTATTAAAGGATATACTCTACTAAAATTGGGTAAAACTATAAGAAATTAAAATATGATGGAATCTATTTTCTGATGGCATTATAAATGTTAACAATTTACTGTAATCTTATGCAATGGAACCTTTTGAATAATGTTATGGTACCAGGTAAGTCATAGCATCACTTTGAGTTCAGTCAAAGAATAAATGAAGGGAACTTGAATATGCTAACCAGAGCTGTGGTGAACTTTTTCAGATCCACAAATTGTTTGTTACAGACTTTCATACCACACATGAGAAATGAGGCAGCATTTTCCAAGTTGAGTTATTACATCCCCTTGGCTGGAGGACCACATGCAATAGCTGAGGCTCACATTACTGAACGCCTGCTGGATGAAGATGCAACATAAGAACCAGGGCCACTCTCCCACCATCCAGTAACTTGTTGATTTAAGCATTTTGCTGAAAACTCCAAGTTTCAATTTTATATCTCGTCAACAGAATTTCCCTTTGCCTTACAAATGGCTACATCTGTACATGTGGCAGGACTTGCTATTTTGCTTGCATTGGTCCAGTATGAGAAATAAACAATCATCAGGAAATATTTTCTATGATGTGAGTGCCTAACAAAAACATCGAGTGGTGCTGAAATATTCCCAAGTATCAAATAGCCATTTTGAAATATCTCAGTTTTTCCCAGAACTGTGTTGATGTTTTTACTGATGATGCAAAAAGCATTAGTGGTTTATGGATCAAGGCAATGGCATGAAACTGCATGCAGCAGTTATATTCCTCCCCACCACATACCCCCACTAGAGAAAACAAAGAAGTTATACTTAAGAACGCATCCAAAATTATTACAATTATTATATTAGGGTTCTCTAGAGGGACAGAACTAATAGAATTTACATATACATTTATTAAAGAGTTTATTAAGGAGAATTGACTCACACGATCACAAGACGAAGTTCTCAGATAGGCTGCCTGCAAGTTGAGGAACAAGGAAGCCAGTAACGGATCAGTCCAAGTCCCAAAACCTCAAAGGTAGAGCAGCCAACAGTGCAGCCTTCAGGCTGTGGAGAAAAGCCTGAGAGGCCCTGCAAACCGCTGGTGTAAGTCCAAGAGTCTAAAGACGAAGAACTTGAAGTCTGATATTCTAGGGCAGGAAGCATCCAGCACGGGAGAAAGGTGAAGCCGGGAAGGCTCAGCAAGTCCATTCTTTCCACCTTCTTCTGCCTACTTCTTCTAGCCATGCTGGCAGCAAGAGAATAGACCAGGGGATTGCATCCTCACTAAAAACATCAACACAGTTCTGGGATAAACCAAGATATTTCAAAATGGTTATTTGATTCTTGGAATATTTCAGCACCACTTGGTGTCTTTGTTAGGCACTCACATCGTAGAAAATATTTCCTGTTGATCATTTGGGGGAATCGCTGTCCACCCAGATTAAGGGAGGGTCAGCCTGTCCCAGTCCATTGGCTCAAATGTTCATCTCCGCTAGCAACACCCTCACAGACAGACACAGGAACATTACTTTGCACCCTTCAATACAATCAATTTGACACTTGATGTTAACCATCACAATTATCAAATCTCGACCTTTTAGTATGCATCCTTTTAAAAATATTTTACTTGTTAAAATGAGAAATTCAGTGGTTATCTCAAGATAAATCAGTTGTATGATTATTTGAGTTGCAAATTGTACTAGCCATTTTTTCCATAAACCACCTTTTACATTTGAAAGAATGATAAACTGGTTATTTAAACATAATATTTGGCAGGTGTATAAAGTGATCCATTAGCATCAAGGGAAACAGCTGATAATATATGTTTTCCTGATAAATCTGAGCTTTCAAGTGAAAATTAGAGTTTTGGAAAACTTATGTCTGACACTGTGAGTTTGGCTGCTGCTTAATACTTAAGCCACACTTCCCATGAGATTGGAGGTCATATTCACAAATGTGATTTTGTGTGCATGGTATGTTTATAACCTGGCATATATCTATAGACATAACATTTATAAGCAAAACCTCTTTTGGAAAACTCATTAATATTTTAAGAGTATAAAGGGGCCTTGAAATAAAAAACCTAGAAAACATGAGTAGTCTACTGTTGCAGGAAAAGAAGATCTGAAGATGTGAAAAATAAATTCTGGTCAGACCAATCAGAATAGAGATAATGTTCTTACTTAAATTCAGCCAAGAGTTTTCACAAGCACTTTACTGAGGAGGGTCTAGAAATCTGTATTATCACCAACAGTTCTTTTTATATGGTGCCACTTTACTCTGACTATAATTGAACCAGTACGCTGTAAATTACTTGAGAAAAACTAGACCTCATTGTATGATGTGGGCTCAGACCAACCTTGGGAAACCCAGGCTCACCAGGCACATGGGTATCATGGCCACTGAAAGCCTCGATGTGAGTCCTGGCTCTACCATAACCGTTCTGTGACTTAGACAAGTTGTGCCGGCTGTCAGTTTCCTCATCATTAAAGCTGGGGTAATAGCAGGGATTAGGACAATTGAATTATCATCTCCCTTTAAGAAGAAGACGATCTCATGGCTCTGAAACCTATCTTCCTTGACTAAATACTAAATGCTAAAAGGGATTAAGACATTGCAACCAGCTACATTTCTTTTTTAATTGAGTAATTCATAGGGTTGTTAGGGCAATGAATATGCATGTGATGTCCTGACAGGAGTTCCCAAAAGAAAGTGAAACCTGACAAACGCTGTCTGCCTGCAGCATGCTGGTGCCCAGAGTGAACAAAAACAGAAGGCATCTGTGTTTGATAGACGCAGTGGTTCTCAAACTTGACTGTGTTTGAGAATCCACAGCAGGACTCTCCAGGCCCTTCACAATCTTATTCCTAGTTCCTCTTCCAGACTGAGTTCCCACCATTGTCTGAACAGACTGTGATCTCAGTAAATTCCTATGCTCAGTTGTTACCATTCCTGGGCTCATGCCCTTTCACTCTCCAGTTCCGTGCAGTTAAGATGGAGCAGTCTTTCTGTGCCTGGCTTACTTTAGCATCATGTCCTCCAGGTTCACCTATGTTGTCCCCAAGAACAGGACTTCCTTCTTTCTGAAACCTGTATAGTATTCCATTGTGTTTATATATACCACGATTTTATTTCATCCATCCATGCATACCTAGGTTGATTCCTGTATTACTCTGTTCTTGCATTGTTATAATTACCTGAGACTGGGTGATTTATAAAGAAAAAAGATTTGATTCACAGTTCCACAAGTTGTGCAGGAAGTATGGCCAGGGAGGCCTCAGAAAACATAATCACGACAGAAGGTAAAGAGGAAACAGGCACATCCTACATAGGTGGAGCAGGAGGAAGGGAGCAAAGTGGGAGGTGTTACACACTTTTAAACAAGATGGTGGGAGAACTCACTCACTATTACAAGAACAGCAGGGGGGAGATCCACCCCCATGATCCAGTCACCTCCCAACAGACACCTTCTCCAACACTGCATATTACAATTGGACATGAGATTTGGGTGAGGGCACAAATCCAAGCCACATCAATTCCTGAACTTGGCTGTTGTGACTAGTGCTGCAATAAATATGAGGTGCAGATATCACTTCAACACACTGATTTCATTCATTCCCTTTGGGTACATATTCAGAAGTGGAATTGCTCCATCTCATGAGAGCTCTAATTTTAACTTTTCTGAGGAGTCTCCATAGGATTTTCTATAAAGGATCCACCAATTTATATTCCTGTCAATGGGATACATCTCCCCATTTTCTCCATACCTTTGTGAAACTTGTTATCTCCTGTATTTTTTTTTCATAATGATCATACTCACTGGTGTGAGGAGATATCTAATCATGAAGGTTGGAGAAAATGGGGAGATGTTGGTCAAAGCCTACAAATTTTGAGAACAGTTATAAGATTAGCAAGCCCTGGGGGTGTAAGGTACAGCATGGATGATGACGGATGTGTAAATCAGGTTCACTGCGATAACCATTACACAATGTATCCCTATATCAAATCATCACATTGCACACTTTGAATGTATTCACTTTTTGTTTTTCAATTAAATCTTCCAAATAAATAAATATAGCAGCCATGTGCTTCTTTCAGGAAGTCTCATTCGCAGCCAGAATCAGTATTGCTTTCTGCTGATGCAGCGTTACCTTCTGTGGTTCCTTTGTTATAGGTTTGTTTGTTATAACATGTTTCTTGGTTACATAGGAACATGGCCAACACAGTACTTGACATAAAAATGGCATCCTGGAAACTACTATTTCCTGAATTGAATAGATAATTTTTTTTTCTTTTAAGTTGGAGTTTCACTCCTGTCATCCCGGCTGAAGTGCAGTGTTGCGATCTCGGCTCACTGCAACCTCCTCCTCCTGGGCTCAAGTGATTCTCCTGCCTCAGCCTCCTGAGTAGCTGAGACTACAGACATGCCCCACCATGCCTGGCTAATTTTTGTATTGTTAGTAGAGACCGGGTTTCACCAAGTTCGCCAGGCTGCTCTCAAACTCCTTACCTCAGGTGATCCACCCACCTTGGCCTCCCAAAGTGCTGGGATTATAGGTGTGAGCTACTGCGCCCAGCCTCAATAAAGAATATTTTCTTAATAAGGTGGTATATTATCAGACAAGGTAGAAACAAATGATGTTCCTGTTATTGGTTTCCTTGATATTTACAAGTGCCATACTAAAAGGGATTAAGACATTGCAACCAGCTACATTTCTTTTTTAATTAATATGGGAAAATATTTGAATAAAGAATCATGTCATTTGTTTGATACAAGTTCAGTATAATGATAGAAAACAGTAGCATATATTCTTAAACATTATATTTGTTTATATAAACTTTCAAGAAGCACTTTTTGAACTTTCATTCACTTATAAATCTATCAGATCACATCCAGGCCCTGGTAATATATGCAGGCCTTTGGAGGCCAATTTTTGTACCTATATAAAGATAAAAACAGTTCAATTGAAGGCACTGCCTTGTTTCAACTTGTTTGAAATCACATCAGAACTGATCTGAAGTAAAATATTCTCATGCACTTTTAATATGAAGGAACTAGTAGGCACTAGTTTCTAAAAAATCTAGTAGCATAATACACGTGGAAATGGAGCGTTTTGTAAGATACAAACATTCTTGATTCAATGTAAATGCATTTTTTTCATTTGAATGATTTGGAGACATCGAAGGTTACTATCACAGTCCTAACATTATATTGCTTATTGGAACAAGTATGAGCTTTGGACTAAATCACAGGCAGTTTGATTCAATTCGAACACTTACATATATCATTTATATGGCTACAGGCAATTTCTGTAATTTCCCTAAACTTCAAGTTTTCTCACCTCTACAGAAAGAAGGACATTTCTACTTCTGTGTATGGTTTTAAAAATGAATGTGACATAGGAATTATAGTGCTTGGCAGAGGAATCATTATATTATTCTTTTGTATAGTTTTGTTTTTGAAATGTCATACACTTCTAGGATATCAGGCATTGTTGAGGCTGCATGGGAAATCCTACTTCCTTATTTATTAAGGCATTTAGAATATTGCACTTGTGTTAGAAGAAAAAGATGAACTAAACAATGACCTGTATTTAATCAAAAACAGGTCATTGCTGTAAAGAAAATTACTCAACGTTTCAAAAACAAAACAATACAAAAGAATAATATAATGATTCTTATGCCAAGCACTATAATTGCTATATCACATTCATTTTTCATAACTATGCACAGAAGTAGAAACGTCCCTCTTTCTGTAGAGGTGAGAAAACGTCTAGGATCCTAGGCCTTGTAGAGGCTACACGGGAAATCCTATTTCCTTATTTATTAAGGCACTTAGAATATTGCACTTGTGCTAGAACAAACAGATGAATTAAACAATGACCAGTATTTAATGAAACACAAGTCATTGATGTAAGAAAAATGACTCGACAAATACATACTAAAACTGGATTTTAGACATCTGTATAATGGGCTTGATTATCCCTTTCTACTCCCACAGATGTTTATAAGATTCAAATGCAAAAGAAAGCACATTGAATTGCACGCATACACACACACACACACACACACGCGCGAAAGGTACTGATTTTCTTCTGAGAATTAAAGATAGTTTAGAGTATAACAAAAAGGAAAAATATGGCAACATACTATAAATAACTTTTCTTTATTTTCACTGTATTCCTTTGAGGGACTTACTATATCATTATTGAGAACTATATGTCATGTATCTTTTCAAACAATTATTTAACAAATTATATTCTGGACTTGGTGACAAGCAGTGCAACCACCTGTATGGATATAAAATATTAGTTTCGCTTCAGAAAATACAAATGTTAACCAAACAAAAGAACAAACAAATGTTTACCTATAAATTGTGATAAGTTCTGTAAGTGAAGATAGTATGTAGCTGAACAAATACCGGCCAGGCGCCGTGGCTCACGTCTGTAATCCCAGCACTTTGGGAGGTTGAGGCTAGCGGATCACCTGAGGTCGGGAGTTGGAGACCAGCCTGGCCAGCATGGAGAAACCTTGTCTGTACTAAAAACAGAAAATTAGCCAGGTGTGGTGGTGCATGCCTGTAATCCCAGCTACTTGGGGCGCTGAGGCAGGAGAATCGCTTAAACCTGAGAGGCGCAGGTTGCGGTGAGCCGAGATCGTGCCATTGCACTCCAGCCTGGGCAGCAAGAGCAAAACTCCATCTCAAACAAACAAACAAACAAACCCGGAATGCAGAAAAATTAAGTCTGAGATTAGTGACAGCAGTCTCCAAGGTAATATGTAGGCAGAGATGGGAAGGTGGGATGTAAGTGACAGAGCTGAAAGGGGATGCTAGTTCAGGAGTGGGAGCAGACCCTGACAATGTTCTCGGATGGGAAAAGGGGCACCCATGGCTGCACATTATAAAGAGAATAAGGGAGTGTCAGGAGTTGGAGGTAAAAAGACAGTCTGGCTCTAGTCACGCAGGGCCTGAAGGGCATATGAAGCATTGTTTATTTTAACTCACACACAATGAAATACACGAAATACTTTCAACAGGTGAATGGGAGATCCATACATGAGAATTTAACTTTGGCTGCTCTACACACAGCACACAGGAAGGTGCAGGTAGGAGTTAGTGAAACAGCAAAGACAGCCACTCAGTTACGAGGTGTGACAGAGGACAGCATCTCACGGCTATGATGTGAAGGAGGACAGAATCTCCCTGCTGGGATGTGAAGAAGGAGGATGCCATCTCATTTCTGTGCCACTTTTTTACCACTTTTTTTTTTCCCCAATGTTTTCCTCTACATGTGTATTATAGAGGTATTCATATGTTAATTTTTTTAATATATTAAATATTCTATCATTTTGTTACCTACACATTTACTTATATTTGTATTCTATCTTACTTTCTTTTATTTTTTTATGTAGATGGTAAGAATGCTGGGTTTTCATAAGTATTTTCAAAATATGCAGGATTATATTTACAACTGTGATCCTATAAAAATAGCATTGTAACTAGTTTGCCAGGAAAGGATTGAGGGAGGATAACTTTTCACTATAGATACATAAATAAAATCATACGGAGATTTGCAATAAACTGGCCAGCCAGAAGCATCTGAAATAAATGTGGGTTTCTGTCATCACCAGATTTAAGCCCTCATCCTCTCTGCATTGTTCACAAGCACTACATTCTCTCACTCCAGCTTTTTCTGCTCTCCTGGTACTCCCTTGTGGGGAGTTGGAAAGGGAGGGACAGTGCCTGTTCTCTCACAGAAGACACTTAAGCCATCTGTAATTCCTCATCTTCTCTGTGATTTCCCACAGTAAATGCTTTCATATACTCTGCTTTTCAACTTACATTGTGATTGATTCTTTCTAAAATGGATCTTTCATTCACCCAGGCATATGTAGGAATAACACGATTTGCTCTATGGCATCAATAATAGAAGCACCACTATTGCTTTCTACTAGTATTAAAGACACTGCATTATCATGACAATTAATATAATTCATTGAAAGCAACACTAATAAAATTTTATATCAGTTTCATATAACTTAAAATCATAAAATGTGGCCAACGCAGTAAGTACTTAAGAATCATTCAAAACCATGGAGATTTGTGATTTCCTGTTTCCCAGGAATCTCACAAAATTCTTTAAAGTGCAGAAGAGGGTTTCAAAATTTCCAAGAGCTTCAACCAATGACTTTTTGGAACACTAAGCCCTCCCTAAGAAGCACTACTGGGAAAGAAGGAACCAAAGTATCAGTTTAGCTTCTCTTATGTATTTTCAGATTGCTTAGAACCAACCAAGCCTTAAAGTAGTGTACTTAGGGTCAATTGTGCTGTTTCTCTTCCCTCTGAGCCCTTAAAATTAATTTAATTTCGATACTGAGGGTAAAAAAAAGGGCATAGGTAGCCTTAGTTCTATTAATGACATAAAATTTTGTAATCAGAAAATAAATCGGATCCTGTTTCTTCTCAAAGTTCTTTCTGCCCTCTCTGCTGCACAATGCAATTATACAGAGAAATTATGCATACTTTATCTTGTAATAAACACATAAATCTACTAAAGGTACAAGTTAACATTATAAACATCGTTTCTATAATTCTCTAAAGTCTGTATCAGTATCTCATTCTTATTTTATTCAACAAAGAAGTAATGTTGTGGAAAAGGTAGTTATTGGCTTTTTTTTTTCTTTTTTTTTTTTTTTTTTTTGAGATGGAGTCTTGTTCTGTTGCCAGGCTGGAGTACAGAGGCGTGATCTTGGCTCACTGCAACCACCGCCTCTCCAGTTCAAGTGATTTTTCTGCCTCAGCCTCCCAAGCAGCTGGGACTACAGACATGTACCACCAGACCCAGCTAATTTTTTTTTTTTATTTTAGTAGAGATGGGGTTTCATCATGTTGGCCAGAATGGTCTCAAACTCCTGATCTTGGGATCCACCCACCTTGGCCTCCCAAAGTTCTGGGATTATAGGCATGAGCCATTGCATCCAGCCTTTTTTTTTTTTTAAGTGAGAAAAATCAGACAGAAAAGTTACATGATTTTCTAAATGTTTTGAAGCTTGGGAGTGGCAAAGTCAGATTTGGGTCAAGGCTTCTGATCCCCAGTTCTAGTCTATTATCACAGTAACATGAACATCCTCAGTCCTTACTTAGGATTGACCCACAGTGCTTTGAGGTAGGAGATTAAATTCCTTCAGTTTAAGAGGAGAAGGTACATGACAATCACATACTTATTTGTCTGATATTAGTGCCTGTTTTCATTATATTATTTTGTGTTTACTTGCCTAGGTTTCTAATATGTTATAGGGGATTTTCTGATAACTGTACATTAGCTTGTTCATGCCAACCCTCTGACCAAGAGAAACCAGAAACCCTGACCAAGATAAGAAAATATCCATTTGAAGGTTCTGCAGAATTACCAAGGCAGTAGAAACCAAGATCGCAGAGAAAGGATGTACAAAGATGTAAATTTAACACTAAGCACTATATTTTCCTTGAGCCATTTGGGCATTAAAAGACCAGTTCCCAGTGGCTCAAAAGCCAGTCAGGAAACTGAAACTGAGAAGTGAAGTAGAGTAGAGATTCCAGAATTTCATTGCACTAGACAGACCAAAAATCAAGTTCAGCTCACAGCAAAGAGGAGGATGCCTGGTGATTAACTAGGACATTCAGGGGTAACCATGAAGGAGTACATTCTATGTGTATGAGCAAACAGGAATGAACCAACCTTCAAGAAGATTGAAACAGCCTTTCTTCTGTCAATCCCTCATCAGATTACATTTATAATTGGCTTCTGATCCATAAACTCTAACTTTTTAATTCACAAATACTTTGAGAGAAAATTTTGTTTGATAATCAAACATCTGTAAGAAGTAAAAATAGATTTTTTTCTGCCTGCAAAAAGTAAAATTATCCATAAAAATAACAAATTGTCTTTACAAATTTTAAACATATGCATGACATTAAATAAAAAAATTATGCACTAGAAACTAAGATCAAATGATAGAAAATAAAGAAGAAAAAATAGAAACAGGTCTCTGAAAAATGCAGATATAGATATTGAAGTTTCCTAATACAAACTTTAAATTACAAATAGGAGATTATCAGCAGAGAAACTGAAACCATAGAAATGAATCAAAGGAAAAATATAAAACAAAATATTATAAGTATAATTAAGAGCATACTACATTAATTTGACAGTAGAATATTGAGGCTGAAAAGAGGATTATTAAACTAGAAGATGGATCAAAAGAACACAGACCAGAAAATGAAGAAAAACACAGTTAAGAATATAAAAGATATATAATACATGATGAACAAGGTCTAATACTGGCTTAATCAGAGTCTGAATTGTAAGGAAGAAAAGAGAATGAAGAAGAAGAAATAAAGGACAAGAACTTTCAGTAAAACATGAGCAACAACAAACTATATATTCATAATTATAGTGTATACTGTGAAATCTATGAAGAAGAAAAGCATGCCCATTAGGATACTATATCTCAAAATGCAAGACAAATGGAAAATATAAGAGTTCGAGAAGGGAAAAACTACGTAAAACCTTTAAAGAAGAAAATGGTTTTACAGAAGACTTCTCAGCCAAAACAATGCAAGCCAGAAGACCTGATAATAAAATCTTCAATATGTTGAAATGCCAACCTAGAATTTTGTATCCATAAAAATATATTTCAAAAAGGCAAATAAAGAAATTTTTGGACAATCAAAACATGATATAATTTGCAACCTCCATACAGAATAAAACGATTACAGAAAGAAGAACAGAGGCATCAGGATGAATAAAGAGAAATAATAAATGTGGGAAAATCTAATATATGTTGCTTTTCTGAATCAATTATAAAATTTAATTGTTTTAAATTTCAGAATATTAAAATATATAACATGCACATGGTATGAAAGAAAAATAGAGGTAAAATGTTTACATTTCTTGAAGTGGTAAAAGTAATTATGAATTCACATTGTAAAACTCCAGAGCAGTGGTTCTCAGCTGGGCTCTGTGATTCTCAACAAGATTCAACATCAATAGGGCTGAGGTTGAGAAACCTGCTCTGAAGTATAAAACTAGTATAAAAACTTAAGTATATGTATGGACTATCACCTGGCAAGTTTATACTCAACTATATATCCAACAGAAATGTGTACATGTGCACAAATACACACACACACACACACACACACACACACATATATTTCTGTAGCAACATTACCTGTAATAGATTTAAAAAAAAATAGAAGTAACCTGTCATGGTTTGGATTTGTGTCCCAACCAAAATCTCAGGTTGAATAGTAATACCCAATTTTGGAGTTGGGGCCTGGTGGGAGGCAATTAGATCTTGAAGGTGTTTTCTCATGAATGGTTTAACAACATCCCCTTGGGCCTCTTCTGCTGATAGTGAGTGACATCTCATGAGATATGGTTGTTTAAAAATGCATCACGCCTCACTTCCTTGCTCTTGCTCTTTCTGATACTGCCATGTGAGATGTCTAGTTTCCCCTTCTCCCTCCACCATTATTGTAAGTTTCCTGAGGTCACTCCAGAAGTCAAGCGTATGCCAGCATCATACTTTCTATACAGCTTGAGGAACTATGAGGCAATTAAACATCTTTTATTTATAAATTACCCAGTCTTGGGTATTTCTTTATAGCAATGTGAGAACTGACTAATAAACAATTAAAATGGTCATTACTAACAAAGTGTCAAAGTAAAGTATAGTTTATTCATTCATACAGTGGAAAACTATACAGCAAAAAGAATATACACAAAACAACATGAATTAATCTCATAAACAGAAGAGAAGCATGGCATAGAATACAGACTTCATGATTTAAAAACAAAAATTCACAAATGTCCAACACTTAGCTAGGATATGTGAAGTGAAAATAGTGTTTTTCAACTCAGGGAGAGAAAAGAGACAATGATTGAGAGGGGCAGAAGGAATCTCCTTTGTGCTAGAAAGACTCTATTTCTTAATATGGGTAGTGTTTACATGGGTGTGTTCATTTTGTGAGAATTCAAGTTGAATTTATATGGTTTCTTCACTTTATCTGTATATATAAAAGACGTCAATAAAAAGAAAGAAAATATGTTTTTAAAACTAGGAGAAGGAGCAAGATGGCTTAATGGAGCCTTTACCAATTGTATTCCCCACAGGAACAACAAATTAAGCAACTATATATACAAAAATCACCTTCATAAGAACCAAAAATTAGGCCAGTGATCACAGTATTTGGTTTTAACTTCAGATCGCTAACAAAGAGGCAGTGAAGAAAGTAGGAAAGACAGTCTTAAATTGCCAACACCATCTGTCCCCCATCCCTCGGCAATGGCCTCACGGTGAGGAGAAAGAATCTGCATACCTGAGAAAAGAAAAGTGCAGAGATTGTGGGACTTTCATTGGAACTCATGTTGTCAACATGAGGCAGAACTCAGCTAGCACTCATAGAGGGAGCATTTGGTCCTAACCAGAGGGGAGTTGTGCATCCCAGTGATTGAAACTTCAGTTTTGGCAAGCCTCACCACCATGGGCTAAAGGGCTCTGGGGTTCTGAATAAACTTGAAAATTAGTCTAGGTCACAGGGACTGCAACTCCTAGGCAAGTCCTAGTGCTGTGCTGGGCTCGGAACCCAGACCCAGTGGACTTGGGAAGCATGCAACCTAGTGTAACATCAGCCAGAGTGGCTCAGGGAGTGTTTGTGCTACTGCCCCGCTCCCCCAGACCCTGACACCATGTGGGGAGCTTGCATGGAAAGAGACCTTATTTTTCCTCTTGAAGAGAGGAGGGGAAGACAACAGAGGACATTTCTTGCAACTTGAATACCAGCTCAGCCACAGTAGGAGAGGGCACCAGGCAGAGCTGTGAGGATCCCTTTCCAGGCTCTAGCTCCTGGATAACATTTCTAGACACACCTTGGGCCAGAAGGTAATGCACTGCCTTGAAGGGAAAGACTCAGCTTTCCCAGAACTCATCCTGTGCTGACTGAAGAGCTCCTGGACCTTGAATAATCAGCAATGGTAAGTAGGAAGTTCATGAAGAAAACCTGGGTGAGACTGAAATGTGCTGGCTTCCAGTGTGACCCAGCACACTCACAGCTGTAGTAGTTATGAGGAGAGACTCCTTCTCCTTCAGAAAATCAGAGAGACAAGAGAAAAAGGGACTTTGTTTTACAGCACAGGCACTAGCTCAGCCACAGTGTGGTAAAACAGTGAAAGGGTTCTTGGGGTCCCTGACTGCAGGTGTTGGCTCTTGGATGGCATTGCTGAACCTCTCCTGGCCCAGACAGGAACCCATTGCCCTGACGCCCTGACCGCTAGCTGACTAAGAGCCAGAGGTCCTTACGTAAACATCAGCAGTAGCCTAGCAGTACTCACCATGGGCCTGTAGTGATGGAAATGGAGAAAGACACCTCTGCCTGGGGAAACGGGAGGGAAGAGTCCTGTGGTTTGTGTGCCAGCTCATCTGCAGTAGAATAGGGAAACAAGTAGAGTCCTAAGGTTGCCAACTCCAGGTCCTGGCTCCTGGATGGCACCTCAGGAACAAACCAGAGCCTGGGGGAACTTAGCACCCTGAAAGGGAAAAAACAAAGCCTGATTGGATTTACCACTTATAGATTGTACAGTCCTAGGGCATTGAGCAAACACAGGCATTAGCCAGGTAGCAGCAACAGTGCACTTTGGGTGAGACTCAGGAGACTCAGTGCCATGGTGGCTTCATATCTGACCCAATAGTCCCAGTGGTGGTGGTGGCAGGGGTGCTTGGGTCACTCCTCTCCCAGATCCAGCAGCTCAGTACAGAGAGAGAGAGAGAGAGAGAGGGACTCCATTTGATTCAGAAAAAGTAAGGAAAGAGTCTCTGCCTAGTAATCCGAAGAATTCTGAATCTTGGCCAAGACCACCCAAGCAGCACCTCTACAAGTCTTTAAGGACCACAACCCTACTGGGCTTATGGTTCCCTTTATACAGAAATGGCTGTAGTGAGAAAAGACTTATGTCAAAACACCAAAGTCCCTTTGAATACCTGAAAAGTCTTCCCAAGAAGGGTGGGTGAAAACAAGCCCAGACTGCAAAGACTAACAAATATATAATAAATACCTAACTCTTCAGTGCCCAGATACCAATGAATATCCACAAATATCAAGCCCATCTTGAAAATGTGACCTCACCAAACTAAGTATAATACCATGAATCGATCCCAGAAACACAGAGATATGGGACTTTTCAGACAAGAAAAAATTATAATAGCTATTTTGAGAAAACTTAAAGAAACTCAAGATAACCCAAAGAAGGAACTCAGAATTATATCAGATAAATTAATTAAAGAAATTTAAATAATTTAAAAGAATTAAGTAGAAAATCTAGAGCTGAAAATGCAATTGATATACTGAAGAATGTATCAACATTAATTAACAGCAGAATTGATCAAAAGAAAAATCAGTAAGATTGAAAACAGACTATTTAAAAATATACAATCAAATGAGACAAAATAGAATAAAAAGAAAAAAAAGACAAAAAAAAGAAGCATACCTACATTATCTAGAAAATAGTCTCAAAAAGTCAAATCAAAGATCCAGTGGCCTAAAGAGGATGTGGGGGAGCAGGATTAGAATATTTATTCAAAGGGATATAAGGGAGAACTTCCCAAGCCTAGAAAAGGATATCAATATTCAAGTATAAGAAGGTATAAAACACAAACCAATTTAACTCAAATTTAACTCCATACCTCAAGCCATTTATTAATCAAACTCACAAAGGTCAAGGATAAAGAGTATGTCCTAGAAGCAGCAAAAGAATAGAAACAAATAACATACAATCAAGCTCCAGTACATTTGGCAGCAGAACGTTTGATGGAAACAATAGGCCAGGAGAGGGTGGCATGACATATTAAAATGCTGAAGGAAAAAATTTCACCCTAGAAGGTTATATTGACAAAAATATCTACACACAGAAAAAGAAATAAAGATTTTTCCAGACAAACAAAAATTGAGGGATTTCATCAACTACGGTGAGGTATCATCTCATTTCAGGTACATTACCTTTATCCAAAGATAGGCAATAACAAATGCCAACAAGAATATGGAGAAAAGAGAACCCTGTGTGAATGTAAATTAGTGCAACCACCATGAAGAACAGTTTGAAGATTTCTCAAAAAAATAAAATTAGAGCTACCATATAATCTCGCCAACCCTCTGCTAGGTATATGCCCCAAAGAAGGCAAATCATTATATCAAAGGGATACTTTCACCCCTGTGTTTACTGAGACACTATTTACAATAGTCAAGACTTGAAAACAACCTAAATGTCTCCAACAGTCTTTTCTTGTTTGTTTTATTGTACTTTAGGTTCTGGGGTACATGTGCAGATCATGCAGGATTGTTGCATAGGTACATACATAGCAAGGTGGTTTGTTGCATTCACCTGCCCATCACCTATATCTGGTATTTCTCCCCACGTTATCCTTCCTCACTGTCCCTGCTGTCCCTCCCCTAGCCCCCCTCAACTGACCACAGTGTGTGATGCTCCCCTCCCTGTGTCCACCTGTTCTCATTGTTCAACACCCACCTGTGAGTGAGAACATGCAGTGTTTGTTTTTCTGTTCTTGTGTCAATTTGCTGAGAATGATGGTTTCCAGATTCATCCATGTCCCTACAAAGGACACAAACTCATTGTTTTTTATGGCTGCATGGTATTCCATGGTGTATATGTGCCACATTTTCTTTATCGTTGATGAACATTTGGGTTGGTTCCAAGTCTTTGCTATTGTGAACAGTACAATGAACATACGTGTGCATATGTCTTTATAACAGAATGATTTATAATCCTTTGGATATATACCCAATAATGGGATTGCTGGGTCAAATGGAATTTCTATTTCTAGATCCTTGAGGAATCGCCACACTGTCTTCCACAATGGTTGCACTAATTTACATTCCCACCAACAGTGTAAAAGTGTTCCTATTTCTCCACATCCTCTCCAGCATCTGTTGTCTCCAGATTTTTTAATGATCGCCATTCTAACTGGCATGAGATGATATCTCAATGTGGTTTTCGTTTGTATTTCTTTAATGATGAGTGATGGCGAGCGTTTTTTCATATGTTTGTTGGCCTCGTATATGTCTTCTTTTGAAAAGTGTCTGTTCAACAGTCTTATGGAGAACGAATATGTGGTACATATATGCCATAGAGTATTTCATGCATAGAAATGAATGAGATCCTGTCATTTGCAATAACATGGATGGAACTGGAGGTGATTTTGTTATGTGAATTAAGCCAAGCACAGAAAGAGAAACTTTGCATATTCTCATTTATGAGAGCAAAAATTAAAATCATTAAACCATTGGAGATACAGAGTAGAGGGTTGATTACCAGAGGCTAAGAAGGGTAGGTGGGGCATCAGGAGGAAGTAGGTCACAAAAAAAGAGGAAGGATGAATAAGATCTAGTTTTGATAGCACAACACAATGACTCTAGTCAATAATAATTTAATTGTACATGTAAAGATAACCAAAAGAGTATAATTGGATTGTATGTAACACAGAAGATAAACACTTGAGGTGATAGATGCCCCATTTAAGCTGATGTGATTTTACATATTCTAATGCTGCATCAAAATGTCTCATATACGTCATAAATATATACACTTACTATGTACCCACAAAAAATGTAAAGTAAATAAGTAAAACTAGCAGGTAATGAAAATTTGTGGCCTCTGATTTCCAAAGTAAAATGTGGTATCCTTTTCCAGAAGGGATTCCGATTTCTACCAGGCTGAAACCTCTTGCTAGACCAAGACCCTTGTTTTGCTAAAGTCATGGTGGCATGTTTGCCTGCATTTTCCTAATGTTGATGTTTTACATTTCAGCATTATGATAGTTGGGTGCTGAAGGAAAGAAGTGAGAAGGTGAATAGGAAACAAAAGGACCTGTGTGGGATTGCATGACTATGGCTTGTACAAAGAAAAATACCCCATTTGACTGACCGATAGCTTTGTCAGCAAAGCAGCTAAGTTAAAATATATTTGGCATATGTTAAGGAAAATGTGACAGAATTAAACGTATAAATTAGAATAGTATACAAATGGGAGCATGATTTCCTTACAAATTTACTTCTCCTAGAACAATATTCAGGAAATGTAATACTCGGTTGAAATGAATTTACTGAACTTATTAACAACTATATTGAAAGTTCAGAATTCATCCATTGGGATTATGTCAGTAAAATGCAATATATAGAATATATGAAAGTTTTAATACTTCTCATTAGATTATTATGAGTAATATTTTTATAAAGTTAGTTGTTTCTAATTCTTTTAAAAATTCTCACTCTCATTTTTTAATATAAAATGATATAGAATAAAAATAACTGAAAAGCCTTTTCTGCAAACAAAACTAGGAATTGAACTTTATTATAGTTTGTTCTTCTGTTCAGTTTTTGTTTTTTATGTATTTGTCTTATGAACCCCCTGAGGTTTATGAGTCCGGAGAGAAATCAAACTCTTCCAAATTCTTATAGAAATAGTAAATACGAAACAGAATCAACAGTATTCACAGAAACCGCATGATATTCAGAAAGGAATCTGTGTCCTTATTCAGAATTTTCATGAAAAATGTGATTTTGAAAAATAACACTTTACAGCAAAGATGGCAAGTGTGCAGATCTGTTTAGATTAAAATTGCATCTCATAATTAAATATAAATTCATTCCCTTCCAATTCACTTACATCTCCAAACTATAACCAAATACCTTTCCCTATTCTCTAAAGATTATTACAAATAGTAACATTTTCTACTCTCCTAAAATTCCACCTTTAATTCTGCAGAAGCCCTATTTCTACCATCTCTGGGAGTTTAACCACTACTGAATCTCAGATTTTTTTCACTAATTGTACACACCTAGTTTCAATTGCTTTAATTATGTTTTCCTTCCTCTTAATTAGGAATAGATGCTACTGACTTAAGTCCACATCCTCCTCAAGTGCACTAGGACTCATTTATCCCAAAATTTTCTCAATTTTCAGAAGATGTGGCAATTATCTTCTTCTTGATCTACATTCAACCTCATCTTCTTTGTCTCATCAGCATTTTTAATGCTCAAGAATCTCCTATCTTTAAACAGAAATGACTTCTTAAATATCTGAAAAATATTTTCTCCAGTCACCCATGTCTCTGATTTTCCACCCAAAGCCTGCTGAAAACTTGCCAACTTTTGTCCTATTTCTTCATTACTACTCCCTAACTCATTCATTTCTCTCTTTTCTCCCAACACACAGTTCAAACTGCTGCATGTAAGTCACCAGTTACTTCCTGCAGCTATACCCAAGAAATGTTTTAATTCTCTTTCATACCCCAGACTTGATTCTTCCGTTCTCAAAGCACCAGGCACCAAGTTGTTGGAGCCAAAAACCAAGCAAGGGACGCCATTTGAATGGAATTAACATTGTCTTTCTTTTTCCCAACACATTTCGTGGAGTTCTGCTGTGTTTCATAAGTGGAGTAAATGCAAAACAAATTTTTAAGGCTTTAAAAAGTTTTTTTCATTTATCTCAGAAAATTTGTGGGTTTTGTTGTAATTCTACTAAAGGTAAACAAAGGGAAGGACTGGAATAAACTTTGTGTGGTTTTACTCTCTTTTGTCTTAATGAACTTTGTGGTGGAGAAATTAAACTTTGCATTTTATTTTTATTATATTTATTTATTATTTTTCTTTTAGTTCTGGGGTACATGTGCAGGATGTGCAGGTTTGTTACATAGGTAAACGTGTACCATGGTGGTTTGCTGCACCTATAAACCCATCATCTATCTAGGTATTAAGCTCAGCATACATTAGCTGTTTTTCCTAATGCTCTCCCTCTCCCCACCCCACCTCTTGAGGGGCCCCAGTTTGTACTCTGTCCCTCCCTGTGTCCATGTGTTCTTATTGTTCAGTGCATGTGAGAACATGTGGCTTTGGTTTCCTATTCCTGTGTTAGTTTGCTGAGGATAATGGCTTCCAGCTTCATCCATGTCCCTGCAAAGGACATGATCTCATTCCTTTGTATGGCTACAGAGTATTCCATGGTATATATGTACCACATTTTCTTTACCCAGTCTATTATTCATGGGCATTCGGGTTGATTCCAGGTCCTCACTTTTGTGAATAGTGCTGCAATGAACATACATGCGCATGCATTTTTGTAATAATATGACTTATATCCATTACTTTTCGTATATATCCAGTAATGGAATTACTGTGTCAAATGATATTTCTGGTATCTTTGAGGAATCACCACATTATCTTCCACAATGTTTGAACTAATTTACATTCCCACCAACAGTGTAAAAGTGTTCCTATTTCTCTGCAACCTTGCCCGCATCTTTTACTTCTTGACTTTCTAATAATGGCTGTTCTGACTGGTATAAGACATTATCTCATTGTGGTTTTGATGTGAATTTTTCTCATGATAAGTGATGTTGAGTTTTTTTTTAAAGGTTTGTTGGCTGCATGAAGGTCTTGTTTCAAGAAGTGTCTGTTCATGTCCTGTGCCCCCTTTTTAATGGGTTTTTTTTTCTTGTAAATTTGTTTCAGTTCCTTGAAGATTCTGGATATTAGAACTTTGTAGGATGAATAGGTTGAAAATTTTTCTTACACTCTGTAAGTTGTCTGCTCACTCTGATGATAGTTTCTTTTGCTGTGTGGAAGCGTTTTAGTTTAATTATATCCCATTTGTCAATTTTTGCTTTTGCTTTTGGCAATTTCATTTTGAAATCTTTACCCATGCCTACGTCCTGAATACTATTGCCTAGATTTTCTTCTAGGGTTTTTATAGTTTTGGATTTTACATTTTATGTCTCTAATCTATCTTGAGTTAATTTTTGTATAAGTTACGAGAAACATGTTCAGTTTCAATTTTCTGCAAATGGATAGCCAGCACCGTTCTCCCAGTACCATTTATTAAATTAAATAGGTAATCATTTCCCCATTGCTTGTTTTCATCAGATTTGTCAAAGAGCAGATGGTTATAAACCTGCTATCTTATTTCTGATTTCTCTATTATATCCCCTTTGTCTATATGTCTGTTTTTGTACCAGTACCATGCGTTTTGGTTATTGTAGCCTTATAGTATAGTTTGAGCATGATGCCTCCAGCTTTGTTCTTTTTGCTTAGAATTGTCTTGGCTATATGGACTCTTTTTTGGTTCCATATGAATTTTAAAATTATCTTTTCTAATTCTGTGAAGAATGTCAATGGTAGTTTAGTAGGAATAGCATTGAATCTATAAATTACTTTGTGTAGTATGGCCATTTTCATTATATTGATTCTTCCTATCCAAGAGCATGAAAGATTTTTCCATTTCTTTGTGTTCTCTCTGGTTTTCTTGATTGTCCTTGAAGGAGCCTTCACTTTCCATGTTAGCTGTATTCCTCATTGTTGCAATTGTGAATGGGAGTTCATTCATGACTTGACTGTCTGCTTGCTTGTTGTTGATGTATAGAAATGCTTGTGACTTCTTCACGTTGATTTTATTCTGAGACTTTTCTGAAGTTGCTTATCAGCTTAAGAAGCTTTTGGGCTGAGATGATGGGGTTTTCTATATATAGGATCATGTCATCTGCAAACAAAGACATTTTGACTTCCTTGGAAAATGGGACTTTGCATTTTAAAATTTCAGAATTCTTGACTCTTTTTCAAGGTAGCTATTGGCTTTTTTTATTTGGGTATTTAAATTTTTATCCTCCCTCATTTCCTTGTTTTGTCAACTTCTTGTGGATGTATAAACACTCTAAAAATGATATAAATCCTTTGGAGAAGTTTTTACAAATGGAGCCTACACTAAAAGTTATACACTTGTCTTATGAACCCCCGAGGTTATAAGTCTACATATATATATAGAAAATATAATCAAATAAAAACAACTCAAGGTATGGCAGAAAATTTTAAATGTGTTACATGTAAAATATTAGCATTATTGTGACACAACTTTTGGGCTTCACAGACAGTAATGGGGCCAATGAATCATGGTTTTATCCAGGCTGAAGGAAAGCCTTGAGTTTTTTACTAGTTTATTCTACCAAAGACATGACACTGCTTCTCAAGTTCAGAATTACTGATTTTATTAATAGTTAGTAAAGGCAATGAGATTGCCTTACATAATAGTGAAGTAGCTGATGCTTTCATTCTCTCCTACTTGGGTGGATACGTCAGTTTTCTGGGTGTTCCTCTGCTCCCCATGGGCTCTGTTGAGGACAACATTAATCTGAGGAGGGCTACAGAGTGTACAGTAAGGATCTTTCATCAATCCCCAATGTCCATGAGAATACAACAATCTTTTTATCTACAATTATGAAAGCTTAATGTTGAACAAGAGAAGTATGCAGAAATTTGGACTGAGGAAGAGACTGGTTTTCAGCTGTGGTCAGATGGACTGGGGCCTGGTTTGTTGGTATCTCCTCCCAGCTCTCTCCACCCTTTGCCTGGAAGAAGCAGTCCATTCCATCCCCACCCAACCAGCTTCTCTGATTCCAATCACTCCCTCTCTGCCCAGGTTACACAAAGACATCTGACACGTTCTCCAATCTTTCACTTTGGTTCTATCACTCCTTTTACGTCACTAAAGAACAAGGAGAGTAGGTTCAGGTACCTATTTTAATGCCTAGCAATTATTACAGGAAGAGTGTTAGCTCCTTTTCCTAAGTTTTGCAGATAGCAGTAACTAGTGAGCTCCAGTCTGTACAGATGGGAATAAGCAAGCATCTCAGTACAAGGCTGAGGCCTTCGGCCCCAGACACACTCGCAAATTTCACGTCTGAAGATGTGTGCTCCATGTCCCCTCATGGCTGCCCTAAATGACCCACCATCTCCACACACACCACACTGTACTTTGCATTTTCTTAGGATTCTGGCTCTTTGAGGGACCCTAACTCCTAGCTTAGGCTGGGAATTCCTTGCCTATCCTTCACCCCACATCTCACAGTTGTTGCTTCTCTAGCCCTAATGTCCCCAGGACTTGTTCTCAAGACATAGGCATGGCAAAGACAGTGGGAAATGCCAGATCCTGGCCCCACCGGACCTGTGTCATAATTTCCACAATGTATCTGGGGCCATTTACTGCTCTGTAAAGCCTGAGAACTAATGCTTGACTACATAAAATGAATCTATCTGCTTTATTATTTAGTTGCCAAAAGGCAGCCCTCTGACATCTCTTTCCCTTTGACCAGTTTGGGACCTCGCTTGCTGATGCTGACCTGGATCTGTTACCTCCTCCTACTGGATTCCCTCAAGCCCCACCTGAGTCCATGTGGCTTCACCTTCCTGTACCAATCTGTGATGACTCAGTACCTATCTGCCACACCTGGCCCTGGCCTGGCTGAGCCCTGGAGGGGCTCACCTCTCTCCAAGCCAAAAGCACATGCAGACATTATCTGGATCTCCCTGTAAAGTCAAAACCCCACCTAGAGGATTTCTGAGAGTCCTGGTGACAAAAAGGTTTCTGGAGAGCCACCTGCCTTCCCTGGAAACCTGCCCATGTCAGAAGGAAAGCAGTCACACTAAGAAGTATAAATCACTAGAGCATAATAACTCCAAGACTCTTTTCTCTGCTAGACAATAAAACAAAAACCACAGATTGAGCAGCTGGGAAATTTAAGCTTATATTTGGAATTATGATCTGCTCACAGTTTTTATTTGTATTTTTTCTGGTAAGGTAAATGTGGATTTGTATCATAATCCTGAAAAACAATCCTGAACACCATAATCAGGAATGTCGAAATTTTGAAAATTTAAAAATCTCAAAAATCAACACACTCCAAAGTCTAAATTCCTAAAATCCAAAACCCTTAACATTTAAAATCCTGAAAATCACGATGACAATCCAGTAGCATTATGTTATACAGGACTATTATCTAGTTATTGCCTTCATGCAGAAGAAATAGATTTCAATTGAATTCTCAAACCATAATGAAAGATTTGGAATTAGGTGTGATCACGTTTTCTAAAACTGAATTTCAATATGTTACCAATAACACTTGTTTTTTCCATTTAGCCCAAAACATCTGGTAGAAAGTTTATATGAGTAGATTGGCCAACCAAGAAAACTTCAGTTTAAAAGTGTGTAGCATTTCGTTCCAAACAGAGCTTTGGAAAGAAAACATTGAGAGTCAATACAAAGAGGACATAGACCCTAGGCTGAAAGGGGAGGAAATTGAAAGCCCTGAATGGGTTGCTAAGCACTAGAACTTATTCCTGGCCCTGCACACCTCCTAGACAAGAAGTGAGTGAAATAGATGTGAAGTGGCTCACTCTCACCATGGACTTCTGGGATCCTAGCTGCAGAGGACCCAACAACCCCCATGGACATTTGAGTTGGTGAGGAAAATAGTTCAGAGAGTTGGCAAAGATATTAGTCCAGTATGCATGGAGTGCAGAGGATTTGGCATGGGAATGGCTGCAGTGGAGCATGACTGTGGGTGCCTATTGCCCAAGGCTTGGCACACTCCTCCAGGTAGCTTTAGCCTTTGTATGCTGCTAGGCTTGGGGAGAGCAGGGCTGTGTTGCCCGCACGATGAGATCAGTCTGATCTGAATGCCCCCCTGCATGCTGGCCTTTTCCAGGGTCCTTGTGTACTTATACCTGCCTGCAGTACAGCCTCAGCCTCCCTACCAAAACACTTGCCCACAAACACCACCATAGCTCATTTGCCAGAAAACCCCACCTTCCTATTGTAGTGCTTTTGCAGACAGACCCCTCTGGCATACTTGCCCACAGCCTTCCTCTGCTGCAATGCAGGCACACACAGGCACATGAAAATTCATCACTTTGCTGGTATGCATGTGCTTGTGGAACCACCACTGACCCACTAGCATGCACATTTCCATGTGCACTTGCAGGCAGCCCCCACCTTCCTTTCACACCTTCTTATCATAACATACTTATCTATGTCTCAGGCACCAATGCCCTACCTGTGCTCTTTTGCCAGCAGCCTTTGTCAGAGTGTTGTTGCCATGGGAACATCTCAGTCCTTCCAGCACAGCAGGTGTCTACTTCAAGGGGTCAGAAAACAAAGGTATCTAACCCTAGCCCCGGGGTTATAGCATGTAATCCAAGAATGTCAAGCTGAACTTTGACCCCATGAACACATCCAGAAATGAAACCAATTGACCAAACCCAAATATACAACAATCAACCCCTCAAGGTCATCAAAGAATATAAATGCGAAAAACAACAACTTCAAAGATTAAAGAAACACAGATGAGAAAGAACCAGTGAAGAAACTCTGGCAACTGTTAAAATCCAGAGTGTCTTCCTACTTCCAAATGACTGCACTAGCTCCCCAGCAATGGCTCTTAGCCAGACTGAAATGACAGAAATAAAATTCAGAATCTAGATGGCAAGGAAGTTCAACAAAATACAGGAAAAGATTTAAAACCAATTCAAGGAAAATAGTAAAACAATCTGAGAGTTGAAAGACATAGCTATTTTAAGAAAGAAAAAAAACAAGAAATATAAAAATAAAGTTTACTAGAAGAATTTTTTAATGTAACTGGAAGTTTAATAACAGAATAGAACAAGCTGAGAGAAGAATCTCAGCTCAAAGACCACTCCTTTGAATCAATATAAGCAGAAAAAAAGATGTTTTTAAAAATGAACAAAACCTCCAAGAATATGGCATTATGTAAAGATGCCAAACCTGTGACTCATCGGCATTCCTGAAAGAGATGGACAGAGAGCAAGCAACTTGAAGACATATTTCAGGATATTGTCCATGAAAATTTCCCCATCCTCACTAGAGAGGTCGACATGAAAATTCAGAAAATTTAAAGACCTGCTGCTGCAAGATACTATGCAATATGACAGTCCCCGTAGTACACAGCCCTCAGATTCTCCAAGGTAAATATGAAATAAAATAATTTAAGGGAAGCTAAAGAGAAGGAGCAAATCACTTACAGATTGAAGCTCATGAGTCTAAGAGTCAATTTTTTAGCACAAACCTTAAAAGCCAGAAGAGACTGGAAGCCTGTATTCTGCATCCTTAACAAAAGGATATTTCAATCAAGAATTTTATATCCAGCCAAAGCAAGCTTCATAAACAAAAGAGAAATAAAAGTCTTTCAGAGAAACATTTCACATGTAAGGACACCCATAGACTCAAGGTAAAGGAATAAAGAAAGATCTATCAAGCAAATGTAAAGCAATAAAGACAAGGGTTTGTTATTTTTATTTCATTCAAAGCAGAATTTACCAACAATCAAAAAGGACAAAGTAGGGCATTACATTATAATAAAGGGTTCAATTAAGCAAGAAGACTTTATTATCCTAAATACAAGAATAGAAAATCAAACACCGCATGTTCTCACTCCTAGGTGGGTGTTGAACAATGAGAACACATGGACACAGGGAGGGGAGCCTCACACACTGGGGTCTGTTGGGGGGGCACTAGGGGAGAGACAGTGAGAGGTGGGGAGTTGGGGAGGGATAACATGGGGAGAAATGCCAGATATAGGTGATGGGGAGGAAGGCAGCAAACCACATTGCCATGTATGTACCTATGCAACAATCTTGCATGTTCTTCACATGTAGCCCAAAACCTAAAACAAAATAAAATATATATTTAAAAAAAGAACAAACAAACAACAACAATAAAAATAAATATATATGTACACACCCAACACTAGAGAACCAAGAAACTTTTAAAGAACTTTGTATAAGCACACAATAATAGTGGGATACTTTAACACCCCAGGGACAATATAAGACACATTATCGAGTCAGGAAACAAAAAAAGATATATGGATCTTAACTCATCAGTGGACCAAATGGGCCTAACATACATTTACAGAACCACAACAATAGAATATACATTCTTCTCATCTGCACAAATGGCATATTCTAAGAATTACTATATGCTCAGGCATAAAGCAATTCTTATAAAATTCAGAAAAACCAAAATCATACCAAGCACACTGTTGAACCACAATGGAATAAAAGTAGAAAACTATATCAAGAAGATATCTCAAAACCATTCAATTACATGGGAATTAAACAATCTGTTGCTGAATGACTTTTGGGTAATGAATAAAATTAAGGCAGAAATCAAAACATTTACTGAAATTAATGAAAATAAAGATCCAACATGCCAGAGTCTCAAACACAGCTAAAGCAGTGTTAAGGGAAAAATTTATAGTGCTAAATGCCTACATCAAAAAATTAGAAAGATCTGAAATTAAAAACATAGCAGACACCTAAGGTACTAGAAAAACAAGAGCAAACCAACTCCAAAAGCTAGCCAAAGAAAATAAATACAATCAGAGCTGACCTGAATGAAATTAAGAAGCAAAATCCCATAAAAAAGATAAATAAAACAAAAAGTCAGTTCTTTGAAAGACTAAACAAGATTGACAGACCACTAGCTTCACTAATAAAGTAAAAAAGAAAGAACATCCAAATAAACACAATCAAGAACGACAAAGTTGAGATTATCACCAATGCTACAGAAATACAAAAAACTGGTCAGGCACAGTGGCTCATGGCTGTAATCCCAGCACTTTTGGAGGCTGAAGTGTGTGGATTGCCTGAGGTCAGGAGTTTGAGAACAGCCTGGCCAACATGGCAAAACCCATCTCTACCAAAAATACAAAAATTTGCCAGGTGTGGTGAATGTGCCTATAATCCCAGCAACTTGGGAGGCTGAGGCAGATGAATTACTTGAACCTGAGAGGCAGAATTTGTAGTGAGCTGAGATTGTGCTATTGCATTCCAGCCTGGGTGACAAGAGCAAAACTCAGGAAAAAAAAAAAAAAACCTGATAGAAACTATTATGAACAGCCCCATGCACACACATGATAAAAGCAAGGAGAAATGAATAAATTCCTGGAAACAGACAACCTCCCAAGATTGAACCAGGAATAAGTTGAAATCCTGAATAAACCAATAATTAGTTCCAAAATAAAATTACTAATAAATGGCCTAACAAACACAAAAAGCCATGGAGCAGGTGAATTCACAGTCAAATTCAACGAGATGTACAAAGAAGAGCTGGTACCAATCCTCTTGAAATTATTTAAAAAATAAAATCAAGAAAGGACTCCTTCTTAACTCATTCTTGTACAAAGACACAATGAAAAAATAAAACTTCAAGCCAATATCACTGATGAATGTAGACACAAATTCCTCAAAAAATACTAGCAAACTGAATCCAACAGCACATCAAAAAGAAAATCCACCATGACTATGTTAGTCCATTCTCACATTGCCATAGAGAACTACCTGAGACTGCATAATTTGTAATAAAAAGGCATAATTTATAATAAAAAGAGGTTTAATTGGCTCTTGGTTCTGCAGGCTGTACAGAAGGATGGCTGTGAAGGACTCAGGAAACTTATAATCATGGTGGAAGGTGAAGGGAAAGCAGGCACATCCTACATGGTTGGAGCAGAGGGAAGAGAGAGAAGGGGGAGGCACTATACACTTTTAAACAATAAGATATATGAGAACTCACTCATTATAAGAATAGTGAGGGGGAAGCCCACCCCCATGATCCAACTTCCTCCCACTAGGCTCTTCCAACATTGGGGATTACAATATGACATGAGATTTGGGCAGGGACACAAATCTAAACCATGTCAATGACCAAGGAGGCTTTAATTCTGGGGTATAAGTTTGGTTCAACACAAATAAATCAATAAATGTGATTCTTCACATAAACAGAGCTAAACACAAAAACCACATAATCGTCTCTGTGTCACATGACACAGAAAATGCTTTCAATGAAAATCAACATATCTTCAAGTTAAAAACTCTCAAAAAACTATCCACCAAAGGAATATACTTCAAAATAGTAAGAGCTATCTGTGACAAACCCATACCCAACATTATACTATAAAAAGGCAAAAGCTATCAGCATTTCTTTTGGGAACTGAAACAAAATGAGAATGCCCCCTCTTACCACTCTTATTCAAGATAGTACTAGAAGTGATAGCCAAAGCAATAAGGCAAGAGAAAGAAAAGGCATCCAAATAGTAAGAGAGGAAGTAAAACTGTCTCTCTTTGCAGAGAATATAATTCTCTACCTAGAAAACCCCATTGTTTCTGCTCAAAGGCTCCTGGAATGAATGGACAGCCTCAAAAATATTTAAGGATATAAAATAACTAAACATTGAGGACACATTGATACAAAGATGGGAAGACTAGACATCAGTGCCTACTTGAAGAGGGCGTTGGAAGCAAGTGAGGGTCATAAAAACTACCTATCAGATACTATGCTTACTACTCAGATGATGAAATCATTTTGTACTCCAACCCTGAGCAACATGCAATTTACCCAGGTAACAAATCTGCAAATCTGTATTTTCACACCTTGAATCTAAAATAAAAGTTGAAAAAAAAATAAAATAAAAATGTCTCATTTGTCTGCACTGACATTCCTTCCAGCTGATGGCATTCCAGGAGTCTTTAATGAAGTAAAGCCATGTTTGCAGAAGCCAGTGAAGTTACTGACTGGTTTGTAAATAATTATGTGTGTAATAGAATAAGAGGACACCTATGTAATGGTGTTGCAATTTGATCACCAATATTGTTTCTGCCAATTTTGTGATCTGTATATGAGTACATCTAAAATACATTTTGGCATACACAAAACAACAGTGAAGCATGGAGCAGAAGTTGGTAAAATTTAATAGGGAGCACGTATGTTGATATACACATAAAATCATAGAATTTCATAAAGAGCAGCACGATGTAGAAAATGAATGTGAAAATATTCTCCGAGGATAGCTGTGTTTTAAAGGAAAAAGAAAACATGCAGTCACTCATCACGATACAAGAATTCAAAATATAATTTAATAATCGTGAAGGTCAACTACCTCTTATGAACTGTCACCATGCAATTGCCTATACTCTATTCCTGTAATGTACTTTCACATACGTCAAATTTTCTTTTTAATTTTTTTCCTTTTCTGTTTTTTTCTACTATTTAAAATTTTCAGTATTAATGTTTTTACCCATCTCTGTTATTTAGTCTTTGCATCATTTCTAATACTGAAGGCATAGACTGTATAATGACTTTTAGATAGTTCTAATTAGTTTTATGTAATTTTTGTAAATGTGACTGCATGAAAGTGCATTATTCCAATGTTAACTTTGTGTGTGAGCATTGATTGTGTTTGTATGTAAAAACCTTGACACTTCTTTAAAAAATGATGAGCTGTCCTTTTTGTACAGCTGCATTTGTGAAAGATAAAATTTATTGAGATCTTGTCTTTTGGGGCAGTTGATGAGGTGCTGATGTGGTGGTAACTCTGTGGTTTTTGATCAATCTTGTCAAAATCTTGGGTTGTCCCTCTTGGTATTTCAGATAACTACGATTTTAGCTGGGTGTACACAGTTTCCAACCACAGTGATATACATTTATGCATTTCACTTTTGACCTATTTCTTTCTGAATAAAGTTTGTCTTCTCATAGCCATTATACCTGAGTGACTGGCATTAATATACCTGAATGTTTATGCTTGGAAAAATACATATGTTACTATTGCTTATTATATCACGTAAAGTGGCCTATGAAGTGTTCTGTTGTGGTTGTGTATGTTTCTCAAATAAACCTCCACTTTAAAATGTAAATAAATATCTTTTAAATAAGTTAAAAATTTTTTTTTCAGAATTATATTTTTGGATGCACAGTGACACAAGCACAATGCTTACATACAAAGTCAACATTGTACTAATGCACTTTCACAGAGTCACATTTACAAACAAAATGCGTAAAACCAATAGAAGTATCTAAAGGCCTTTAAACAACTTATACCTCCAGTGTTAGAAATAATGTAAAGACTAAACACATTTTTGATATTTGAGGGTTGCAACATTCAAGAGTATAGTGTTTGGTTATACAGATTAGTTGTATTTTTGTTTTTAATGATGATAGGATCCCAGAAAATATCACCTCCAATTTCCAGAAATGGGAATATACAGGCTGATGTATCACTCTTATTTGGTCTATAATCCTCTAAGGTTGACATGAACACATTAGGGTTTGCTTTCCTCCAACAGTAAGTGCAAGGGTGCAGCCCAGCTGCTTAAGATACCAGAGTCTTCTGATGTTCCCATTCAACATGTGGCTTCAGACTCAGGCTCATAGGATGGCCACTAGTGCATATTCCAGACAAGTGAAAGGGAAAGGGAGAAGCGTTTTCTTCCCATGAACTTGGGAAGCTCCATTCTGGCATGACTGCCTAATTGTCCAAAGTGCACCGCAGGCTCTCCTAGGCTCACACCAGAGGATGGCTGCATATTTTTAGCTGGGAACATGTTATTCACCCCCTACAGAAGAGAGGCTTGTGTCAAAAAAAAAATAAAGAAATGAACATTGGTAGGCAACATGCAGTGACTGCTGCAATAGGGTTTCTTTCCTCACCACGTAGAGAAAAATGGACCTCCTGCTGTTGCAACATGATATACTGTCCTTGGCCCTATTTTAAAAATATGAATGCTGTAGTATTCTTAGTGTCTATGTAAAAAAACCTGCGAGCATCCATCATAACCATGTAAGAAATGATACTTCTGTTTTATAGATACCCCATACATGTAACATTCCAAACAGCCATATATTTCATTTTGTTGTTGTTATTTATTGACAATTTGTCTAGCTCAATTCTTAAGTTTCTTCTTTTGTGTATCTTCTCTGTGGACAGGGTTTGGGTTTGTGATTCCGGGAGGGTGGGTGGTGGGCGAATGCCTCACTTTGCAATTCCACATCCTGCCTCCTCCACCATTACACACAAACCTTAGCAAAGAGGGTAATATGTATAAAAAGGAAAAGGTCAAATGCCAAGAGATTATTCATCTCTGATTCATGTGGTTTGCAGAATTGTAAAAATTGCTTAACTCATTAGAATATAGAAACCATTTCAATTAGTTCCTATGTGATTGTAGCACATAGAACTGATAAAATATTTGTTTGATGACTTAAGATATGAAACATTTGTGAAGGTTTATAGTTATACCAATCAATTCATATTGGCTCCCATGAAATCATATTACCTAGATCAATTTAAGGAGTGAATTTTATAATCATACAGTTACTGTCAAAAGTGATAATTGCCAAAATGGAGAATGCAGGTAAAAATGGCCTCATTTCATGCCTCAGTTATCAGTGTTCACTGATCCTTACAATTTTCTTATGAAAAGACAAAATAGAAAATAATTCAGTCCAGCCATTTGACAATAAATATAAGAATGCAGGTGCTTTCTAATTTTGGCATAAATACAAAATTTCTTTGATACGTTTGGCCACTTGTTCTCAACTTTCCCTACAAAGAGAACAGACAGCAAAGCTTACTGTATTCTTTGAATTTTTTTCTCTTTTTCTAAAACTTGTAATCATAACCAGTAACACATGTCAATATCATTATGTCAATAGAAAATAAGAGAAATATCTGTCATGATTCATGTGTGTGTATATGTGTGCATGTGTGTGTGAGAGAGAGAGAGAGAAATATGAATGGAGAAATGTTTAGTGACTATTTTATATCTGTCTAGTTCCGTTTTATCTTTTAAGAAGTGCCTGTGGTCACAACTGGTTGTTTTATATTGACAAAAAACACCAAAGTGAGATGCAATAAATAGAAAGTGAGCAAATGTGTTTTATATCTAAAAAAGGTACAAATGAATATTTCCAAATCGTGACTTCAAAATCAGCTACGTAGACCACTGCAAGAACAGTGCTTTGATCGCTGGACCTTTGTGTTGGAGTATTTGTGCATGTTTTGCTCTTATTGTTTCACTTTACCTGTTGATTGTCCCCCACAATGGGAGTGGCCCATGTGTACTGAAAAGATGGCGCCTCAGAGGGAACACAGGTGAGAGATGTTTGTTGAATGTAGTTGCAAAGATTCTTCCCTAGGCAGAAAACCAAATCAAACTAGCTTAATGTAAAATGAATATTTAATGGCTCCCAGAGAAGAAAACTTCAGGCATGACTTAATCAAGGGTCTCACACGAGGTCAGTAGGTTCCTCTGTCTCCCCACCTCTCCCCTCCCTTGCTCCCTGAACAGGCATCATCCTTAGCACTGCTCTCTCCAAATTGTGATGGTCAATTTTATGTGTTAAACTGGTTAGGCCATGTGTAGTGAATTCTCAAAACTTTATATTACCTTGGCAGCTGTTTTGAATACAAGTTTAGTTTGCTCATACTAGAAGCAGGGTTTAGTTACCCTTGACACAGTTTCCAATTCTGCACCACACCCAAATGGCTCCATCTGGTGGCCAGAGATAAGAATCTAGAGGCCCCTCTGCCTCTGATACTGGAATTCCCACTTAGCTACAGGCTCTCAAAACACTATGATAACCAGTTTTTGGTCAAATACTAGTTTAGATATTCATTCAAAATGACCATTTAGCTGTGTTTTTAAGATATGATTAATATTTAATTCAGTGGACTTTTAGTAGAGATTATACCCCCTTTCTCTCTGTGTGTATGTGCATTATTATGCATATAATAAATTTGCTCACTTTCTCTTCCTAGCATCTTATTTTGGTGCCTTTTTATCGATGTAAAACAAATTAGGAGTCTTAGAAAGGATAGTTGATATTCTCAGATCACGTTAATTGTTTTACATCAGAAAAGTGAACTGATTTTCAACCAATAATGATACATGTAATCTTTCTTTCACATGGCAGTTAGATCACTCCTATATTCTATTTCACGAATGCGAAAGAGATGACATCCTACAAGAAGCACTTTCTCTCCCACTGAGCTCACTGGAAAGCTCCCCCTCTCTTTTTTATTCCACTGCGAGTATGAATTCAGCTTTCCCAGTATGTCCTTTCATAGTCATTTTAAAATACAACCAATTTATTCTCCTTTTAAAACATCCATTTAGAAACACTGATAACTCCTGGGACTCACTAGCATGTTTCATGTTGACAAGAAAATCACCTGTTTATATGCATAGTCCGTACACAAATAGCCAATATTATTCTTCAGAAGGTAATATAGCAGCATAAATTGGGAACGAGTAGATTTACACATCTAGAAATAGATGTTGACGGCTTTTATTCATTGACTAATTTTCCAAACTTATTTCCCTCATGCCCCAGAACTTTAAATTTGATACAATGGGATTCCTTCCCCTCTTTACACACCTGTATTTATGAGAAAAAGAGACACAACCTGAAATTCCCCTTAATCGTCTGAATTGTATTGCTACCTCTGATTCCCTCTCTTTATGGCCATTCTCCTTCCTGAACAGACTTCTGTCCACTTGCATTTAGCACGTCTCAAGTCCAAAAGCAACAGATAATTGACAGTCCACACTGTAAAAACCTGCTTCTAACTTGCTCTGCGCCAGATTGTCAAGAACCAGTTAACTAAATATTGTCAATTATCAACATTAAATTGACACTATTAGAACCAATGACTAAAATCACATTTGATGATTTGTTTCATTTCCTCTTGGTTTTCTTTGGGGGAGAGTAGAAAAGAATGTGTGTTGGATTCAATAATAACCCAAATTGTCCTTTGGTCTTCTTTCCCATGAAAGTGCCTAGTTGGCAGCGGTTGGGGGAGGTGTCATGTGGGCTAGTCAGGAGTCAGGTCACCCAGGTTATTTTTGAGCTGAGAGATCACACTGGTATAGTTGAAGACAGCATATTTGAGGATGGAAACAGCCATACTTAGGGCATCGTCTGGGATGTTTGTACCAGTAGTTCACCTGCATATGATACTTGAGCAATCTCTGAGAGTTCCATGGGAACATCTGTTGGTGGGACTACAAGAACTGTGGCAATGAAGACATAATTGTGAGGGCTCCAGCAATTACATTTCCACGTAAGGTCAATGACATTATGAAAGCATAGAAAACTATGTGGGGTTTTTTTCGTGAAAGAAAAAAAAAAACTGGCTAAAAAAATCTTTCAAAAAGTCTAGGCACAAATAGTCAAATTAGCACATAAAATATTGAAATTAATTGCGAAATAATCAATTTGTACACACTTCCACAATCATGGTTGACTTTGTGAAGAAAGCCTCTGGGTGTTGTGAGGAATCTATTCTAAGAGCCCAAACTAATTTTCCCCAATGTATCATGACAATCCTGAAAGATCAGGGGAAGCAACAGAGAGGACCCAGCAGGTTGTGAATGTCACTGTCCCCTCTAGTGGCTCTCTGTCGGACAGCAAGTTAGAAAGTTTGGCCTTTGAGATTTTAGAAGAGAAACACAAATAGACTTTAACCAGCACTGCAAACTAATAAACTAAGAATGTAAACCAGACATAATTTCTATCAACGATGTACTAAGAAAATCAACACTGAAAAATAAAATGAATTAAGGAGGGCTGTCAATAATGACTAATAAAATCAGACAAAATAGAAAACACATAATGTGACTTATTAATATAACTCTGATGGGACATTGTTCTCTGTGGCCTTAATTACTTAGTCATTTTCATTTATCTTAGATTTTATTCAGTAATTCATTATTTCTATTGCTATTACTGATGATATTGGAAGAATACTACTATGCTATTTCTCATGTCATCTCAGTTAATCCTAACAATGACTATGTCACAACTTTGGATTTTATAGAGGAAGGATCTGAGGCTTCACAGTTCATTTGACCTACAAGGGAGGAATGTGGAGTCAGTGATCAGAGCTGAGTCGTCTGACCCCAGAGCCAGACTCTGCACAACTTTGAGTCTCTGGCTCCCAACTCCCATTGCTTATGACCTGAAATTTGAACACTAAACAGTATCTTGAAATCAAGGTGTCTATTTCCACCTCTACTGGAGACTTGACTAGTATAGCTGTGGAACACCCTTCCGCTGAGTGTCTTTCTCTCAGATACTTTAAATCAACTTTTCTGGCTGGGGAATGAATTATCCACAGTGCCAGTGAGGTCACCAGCATTGAGTATAAGAAGATATATGAGTGAAAGAGGCCTGTACACACACACACACACACACACACACACACACACACTCAAACTCTCTCTTATAATACACAGTCCTGACCAAAGAACAACCAACCATCTGCAACCAGATTATACTTGTGGGCAGAGGCTTATGACCCTAGTTCTAAAGTCTCCAGTAAAATCAGGTAGGATGAGTGTTCAGTGCTCAGTTAGATTAAAAGATCCAGATTTTAAGACACTTTGATAAACTCTCTACCTTTACAAAGTTGGAAAGAAAATCTTTTGGAATAAAATAAAATTGGGCTATCATATTGAGCAGTAGTTGAATAAAAATCGGATAGTATGACTATTCTAACAAGATGACTTTTTAATGCTGTTATTATTATACAATTCTAAGTTTTCAGAAGGCAAGGTCCTTTGTCCTCATCTGATATGACTGATCCACAATTGTTTCAAAATAAAAAACTTAAAGACGGCAAAATGGAATATCTAACTTATACAAACAACTTGCATACTTTATTCTGTGGCATGTTTACTGAGAAAAATTAAGAAACTGCATTTCTATGATTCACCTTTGTTTAAATTGTAAAATAGTATGTTGATGAAACAAAGATGACTGGGAATTACATTTAACAAGGTTGGAGGATATTAATGTGCAATGTCGATGTAGACCTGCAGTGTAAACGTAGACGTCGTTGCCAGGCTGCCTTCATACTCATAATGTACCCAACCCCTGATAATTACTGTTTGGGGAGGAAACATTTTTAATTTTGACTTAACTGCTTTTTGTTGTCTATACCTTTCGCTAGCAAAATACTATACTAACTGTGAATTCGTGTAACATCTTACTGGAAATAAAAAAGGAAACACAAAGAAGCAGAGTTGTATCAGAAAATGTTAACATGAAGACAGAGGCACAGGGAGAATGCAACATGAAGATGAAAGATTGAAGCGATGCATCTACAACACACAGGAATACCAATGATTGCCAGCAAATCCCCAGAAACCAGGAAAATACAAGGGAAGCATCCCCTACAGTTTTTATAGGGAGCATGGCTCTGCTGACACCTTGATTTTGGACTTCAAGCCTCTAGAACTGTAAGACAATAAATTTCTGTTACTTTAAAGAACCCCATTTGTGGTGCTTTTTTATGACAGCCTTAAGCCACTAATACAGTAGAGAACTAGAAATGGACCCAATCTGTACAATAATCACATATTTCATTTGCTCAAGACATTGCTATTTACATTGATTTTCCTAGTATAATTATAAATAACATTCCTTAACTGTAAAATGTGACCTAACTTGGATATACTAGAAAAGCACTAGAGGCTCATTCTACACCCTGCATCTAGCCAGCTTCAAAACATCTAATCCCAAGTGTTCCTCTTATTAAGTATGTGTGAGTGGGGCATAGGGAGAATAGAAAGGTAAAGTGAACAGCATCCTAGTATAACTTGGTAACTTTAAAAATTTTTCTGAGATAAGAAGTATAGACTATGAATACTTAATTAAAGTGTAGGAAAACTGCTTGCTTCAATTCTTAGCTCAGTTAATCAGTCAGTGAATGGTTGAGCTTTCAAATGATCCAGGAACAGTGAATAAAAACTCAGAAAAAGGAAAGAAGACTGGATGATTTCTCATTTTTACAGCTTTCCCTGAGGGCATGCTTCCTGCATGGCTGAGGCCTTACTGGATTGAGAAATGAGAGGACAGAGTTCAGGGTGAACATGGCAGATGGAAAATGAGAAAGGAAACCATGATTTGGAGAAAGTCACAGTGGAGGGGAACCAAATCATATGTATAAACTCTGCCTACATCTCTGGCTGACCCTTGACCTATCCACAGGTAGGACAAACTAAGCTAAGCTCAGCTAAGGTTAAAAGAACAAAAATTTAGTTGCTTCCCATTTCAAGGGAGACAGGACTGGGAATTTGAGTTTAGTCAAATTAATCGGATGTCCAAAAAAAGTAACACTTTGAGGGCATTATCAATATTCATGGTTTCTAGGGTGTCTCGCTTTTAATGTTTAGGATACAAGTCAAAATTACGAGACATACAAAGCAACAAGAAATGTGAACTCATACTGAGAAAAAGCAATCATCAGGGAGACCTCACTTCCTGCAGATTTCTGAAAAGAAAGTGAGAATCAAGGAACACACTCAGCTGGAAACATGGGACTCTGGCACAGAGCATCGAGGCAGTCCTCTGTCTCAGAACTTCTACACTTCTTTTTGTTTTCACAGGTTCACCATTCATTCAAGGTCCCTGTCCTCAACCCGTACTGACTTCATACCCTCATCAGTTAATACATTACCTAGGTGAGAAAGAGTGTGAAAGAGAAAAGAAAGCAGTTTTGCTTTCCTAGTCAGGTTAGTTTGTTTTAATCTTCTCAGGCTTAATGGCATATGACATTTAAGGGACTGCTGGGGAACAGTTTCTGCGCTATGGTGAGTCTGCTGCTCACTTATTAGACTTTTGAAGGACTGAACAGAGAAGGTCATATGTGTTTGTCAAAAGTTTTGCATTGCCTCTATTTACCTCTATGCCTGATTCTCTAGTTGTTTCCTTTTATTGGCTTCTTAAGAAAGGAAAGAGCCCTGAAGGTCATTTAATTTACCCCCATCTTTGAATAATTTGTCTCAGAAATTATTACATACAAGGTTAAGCAACTGGTTAGTTGCGTAACCGTACACCATGTCTTGATGTCAGTTCTGTTCTTTGCAGTTTTGCATCCTGTAACCAATCAATTACTTTACTAATTAATTAAATGCAATTTTTGCATTTAATTGCAATTTATTTAATTGCAATTAAATGCAATGTTTATCACATGCCTACTAGGTGCCAAGGATTGTCCTGCAGGATGGAGGCACGTTAGTGAACATGATAGACACCGTCCCTGTCCTCAATCCATACTTCTCATGCCGTCTTGGAAGATAGATGTTGCCTGACTTGGAGTTCTAATCAACTGATATATACAACTTAGAATTTTCAATTCCAGTAAAGAAATTCCATTTGTTGATTTTCCTAACATGTTATCCTCCTACTCTTGTTTGTTTATAAGAAGTTAAATGAAACTATACATTTCAAAAGACAAAATAAAATCTACCTACTCTTTGCTATAACTAGGCCTACTTCTAGATATCAGCTCTCTTCTATATATTGCAATTTATTCATGTGAGAAGCCAAGTTGAAATGATACAAATTACATTCCATGAAATGTTTTCTATTCCAGAGTTATTCAGACATCTTTTAGTTGCCATCTACCTGCTGCTTTGTGAATTGCTGAGATCAAAGAAAACTGCTCAACAGAGTTAGTCATTGCATTTTTTTCTTATTTTGTTTGGTACAATTTATTATACTCTAGGAGAAATTCATTTTCAAATAACTAAAGATAAACTTTTTGCATATTGACATGAGATTCTTACTGCTTTTCATGATTGTTGAAATGGTTTGGCTGCGTCCCCACCCAAATCTCATCTTGAATTGTAATCCAAATTGTAATCTTCATGTGTCAGGGAAGGGAACTGATGGGAGGTGATTGGACCATGGGGGCAGTTTCCCCTATGCTGTTCTGATGGTAATGAGTGCTCACAAGATCGTTTTATAAGTGGTGGTTTCCTGTCTCTCTCCTTTCCTGCCACCTTATGAAGAAGGCACCTCTTTCCCTTCTACCATGATCGTTAAGTTTACTGAGGCCTCTCCAGCCATGTGGAACTGGGAGTCAATTAAATCTGTTTCCTATATAAACTATTCAGTCTTAGATATGTCTTTATAGCAATGTGAAATCAGACTAATACATTTGTCTTCTGTTTTTAAAAATGTATTATGACATTTAAGTTGAATCCAGAAAAATTGTAAGCAGAGCATAGGTGCTAAAGCCATGTGGTTTGAAGTGGTGAGAGGAAGGAGAGAAAAAAAATGTTATGTGGTTATCCAGTTGATCTAAAGTGAGTATGTGAACAGGAATTGAGTGTGTTTAGAGGTGATATTATGTCTATATCATCAAAATATTAAAAAATTACATAATTTTACAATAATCTTGTGAATCACCATTTACAATACACTAGCATATGGTTAGTTCCTACTCATATATGGCAAAGAAGTCCGTATCTGTGCTATTCAATATTCAAGATCCAAAACCTAAAAGTGGGTTGGCCAACACTTTAGCCATTAATCATAGCACTCTCCAGTTTATTTAACATCAAGTTCTTTAATCTTTGTATGTTTTCATACAACAACAGGATCAAGAAATTTCCTTGAAGATTTAACCGACTGCTAAAGATATCTTTCAGATTCCCTTCAAAAACCAGTCTTTTTCCTGCTCCTACATCCCAAAAGTGAGTCATTATTTCTGATAAGATTAGACCTCTGGTCAAAAGGATAGTGTATACCAAAACAACTCTGCCCTCTATTCAAAGGTAAAGAATAGACAGACACACATACACTCAAAAGTAAGGTAAAATATCTATGGATATTTCTATACAATAGGGTCAAAAATTGAACCAAGACATGAGGCCTCACATTTAATTTGCCTCACAGAAACAGCAACTGAACACAACCCACTGACTACAAGAGAAAATAATCCAGCTCTCAATAAAAAGTGTTTCCTGAGTCTCAGTTTTTTCTTAAGAGCAGAAACTGAACATTCTCTGCCCTGTGCTTGAGGTTTCAGTTAGAAACTATTTGCATACCTGTTAAAAAGGAAAGAATCAAAGACCCCTGCACAACAGGAACTGGATATAGCCTGAATGTTTTCTCCAAACCAGAGAAGAGAGATACCTTGAGAAGAACCCCTGAGCTGCTGATGCAAGACCTGCTCTGCTCCTGAGGAGTGGTTCATCAAAACTTCTCACGGCAAGCAACAAATGTGGTGGGGGCCGTGGGGGGGCGGCGCTGGAAATGAAATAAATCCTGTGCAAGATGAGAACTTGAACAAATAAGGAAATGCATCCAAAAATGGCAATCAGCTTTGAATATTTTTTAAATCACACCAACTACAGAGAGAGAAGACATATACAGTTGAAGACAATATTAATAAATTAGAGAACATATTAAGGCCCTGAGTCACAAGAACACAGCACAGAGCATTAGAGATGAGGAGGATGGGAAGAGAAAGACAACAGCTGAGACACAGAGCAGATGGAGTGAGATTAGAAGCTTCCACCTGCGCTGCTGAGTAGCTCTAAAAGAAAGGAAACAAAGACTAGGGCAATGGTGCAATAGAGAATGGCTGAGAATTTTTCAGAATCAGAAAAATAAATAAAATGCTTGTTTTTAATTTAATGAGCACATTCAGGTCAAATGGATTTTGTAAATTTGCATCTTAGACAAACAAACATATTTCATTGAAACTTCAGCAAGTCAAAGTTAATGAGGAAATCTTAACAGTTCCCAGTGAAAAAAAAGCCATTTAACTACAAAAGAATGACAGTAGGTCTGATTCCCCTGAGAGCAGCTTCCAGCTTTCTCATCAGAAAACATAGACGGAAGCTTACAGTGGTTGTGTTTTTTCTCTTCCAAATGGTGTGGGACAACTCCGTTAAATCTAGAATTCTTTACCAAGCTAAACTTTCATCCAAGAATCAGGAAAATAGAATACATTCCAAATTTATCAAAGTAAGGTCAATAAGAACAGGCACTAGTAACTAGATAAAAGACTTATTAATGTATATAATGTATCAGAAAAAAAAAAAGAACCCTGACGGGAAAAGTAGAATATAAAAATAAATATTTTTTTTAAAAAAAAACCTTAAAAATAAATATATAGTTTTTTAAATATTTTAAAAAATTTAAAGCATACAGTATATGAAAGACTACAGGAAATATTTCTTTGTCAGGTATGGGATAGCAATTATATTTATCCAATAAAATTTCAGCATAGTTATATATGTTTAAATATACAAAATTTCATAACACTAACCAAAGAATCAAAAATAAAACGTATACATTTCAAATTGCAGAGAGAAAACATCAAAGTACATTTTACATGTTCAATAAGGAGGAAAAAAATCAAACCACGGTAAATAGGAGAAAAAATGACATTTGGATATAAGTTCAATATAACCAGTTACAAAAATATATAAAAAGATTAAGATGATATATTAATGGATAAATGCCCTGTAGATTGAACTTTTAAAATGTTATGAATGATGTTATTCGTATTTTCACCACGTTAGAAGATAGTTCAAATCCTAATATATTTAAGTAATTAGAGACAATATTCTTACTTTCAAATTCTGCTTTTCATGTTTTTCCACTTTAGGGTGCATGTTGATAACAGTAGTAAGTGATCAACAGTTTGGGAAAGGACCCTATTAAACAGAAATTCTAAATGTGCTTGTATGTGGCATATTTATTACTATGCATGTATATTGCTTGTAAACAGCTTTTTTCATTTTATAAATTCCATATTAATGTCACAGGACAGTTTTCCTGTAGCTCTATTATTTTCTTTGGAATCATTATGAAGGACATTGGAATAACAAAACAAACAAAAACAAAAGAAATACAAAGAATCTTTATACATCTCAGAGATTTGTGGGTGCATGGTTCATTATACAGAATTTTTAGTGCAGGTAGACTTTCAAAATAGGGATATACTACTTACTGTCTTTAATTTTTTATACCCTCCGCCCTTGTCCCCTGGTATTTGGGGCTGGCTACTTCTTGTTTAGTAACTGAGGCATATTTCATATTTCAAAGATGACCACACCAATATCTCCCATCCTGCATGTCCTTTGTACAATGTAACCAGCACTCTTTCCTGGAGAGGTGTGTAGGGTCTCATAGATTGTATAAACAACAGTGTGCCAAATGGTATTTTGTGGCTAGCAAGACTAGGTCATAGCGTTTCACATCTCTCTAGTCTTTCTTATTCTCTCACTTTCTCTGTCATTTGACCACTATGCTTGCCCTTGGAATCCACCTACCACACTGAGAAAGTTCAAACTAGTCCATAAGAAAAGACCACAAGGAGAGATTCATTGCCAGTGGAACTGCATTCTTCCGCTGAAAGCACCAACCGGCCAAAATGAGACTGAGTGACTCTTCAGATAACTCTAGCCTTTGAAATGTCCATATGATGTGCCCTGTTTGAATTCCAGACCCACAGAACGTGTGATCATGATAAATGTTCCCTTTACACCACTGAGTTTTACAGTATCTCTTATGCAGCTTCAATTACCGTTCACAATTTGTACCTTTATAATTTACCTAGCATTAATTATTTTGGCCCCAGAGATGAGGACAACAGTATGATTTATTACTTTTTTCTCAATATTTTCCTTTCATTACAGAATAATGCAGGCAGAGATGCACCGTCTCTGGCCCACTGACATTTTCCTTTGGTGTCTCTTGTAAATATGTATTGGCTACTTCACATTATGTAAATAAATCATAGGCATTTTTTCCTATGCAGGGTTTCTCAGGGTAATTTTTCAATAAGATTTACTATATGCACTAGGTGCAGGTGAACTGGGAAGAATGTTTTTCACACCTGTTTCTATTTTGTTATTACTTTTAAATGGCAAAAGCAGCAATTACTTTTTCACCAACCTAACACATACTCCCCAAGTCCAAGATTTAATTAGCTTCTGATTTCCAAAGCTGTATAAGCACTCCCATGGTAATGTGCCCTCCATATAATAAAGCACCGTGACCATCCACAAATAAAGTCTTATCTCCAAAGTAAGTTAATTGCTAAGATCAAGTCTAAATACTTTCCCTATCAACTGGAAGTCAGAAGATGTATGAAAAGTGAACTTCAGTATAAATACATAATCGTTTTTAATCTAAGTCACTTGAAAATAGGCTTTTATAGAAATTATACTGCTGGGTAAAGACATATTACATACTATTCTTTGACAAGTCTTATTTCTTGGAATAAATTAATATTATTAGAGTCATTTAGCATTTTGTCATTATGCCCTTTCTTGTGAAGCCGGTAATATAAATGCAGTCATCTAAATGGCAACACCAACTACAATTACTATGGCTGCTGTTCATCATCATACATTTTTCATTATTTTCATTAGACCTAGATTTCTTGCTCATTCATTGACTTCACATACCATGTAGATTTGATTTCCTCCCTCGAGCTGTCAAGGATGCATTTCCATACATGACAACACGAGACACAGACTTCCGTAGTAGACTTCGGGGGGTAAATTTTAGTGCTGTGCTACAGTTGGTGTTCTGTCAGATTCTGCTAAGACAAATTTAATTTCACTGCATCATGATTTACTGGAACTGTGATATAAAATAAGATCTGGCTGGACACCTGGGGTATCTAATCAGATTGATGAACATAGAGTGAGAGTCAAATTGCCCTTGGTATTAGGGAAGCCTGGACATTTAGTTACGCAAAATGTGTGCTGAAAATCTTTCTAGTGCCTAATAGTGCTTTTTCTTTTGTGAATAGAATGATGTTCTTATCTTCAGTGAGGGAGAAGCATGCCTTCTTCTGGAAGCAGTGCCATATTACCTACTTCATTGTTATGGAGTTCTACACTCCTGACAAATGAGCTAAACTTTTCTCTACACTTCTATATTTTCATGTATGTTTTCTGCTGTAATTTTTATTCAGCTGAACAAAAATCGGGATACATAAGTGTATGCCCTCATATTTACAAAAAGGCTGGATACTACCACCACTAGTTACAACACTGGCAACCCAGGCTCATACGTCTGCAATGTGTTGAGAGAGATAGGCTGCAGCAAACCATCAACCTGAGTGTTGCAAACAGTTCGAGGTATGGGGAGTTAGGAATTCTTATAATATGATTTCAATATATTGAATGGTCCACCATTAAAAGTGAAAAAGATGAATATTCTACTATATTAACTCATTTACTCACTTATTTTTTATTTTGAATCTAACTTTCAGAGAAGACTGGACAACCACAGATTGTCTTGAGATCCAACAGATGTCCAAGAGTTTTATGACTTTAAAGGACTAAATAATGTTCCTATGTCTGCGAAGATAGCTAAAATGAGATGTTTCCAGTTATAGCTAGCAGTTTCTTGTGATTGAGGAGTTCTGGATGAGGATAAATGATCATTTGTCTGCTAGGAAATACAAGTGATAAAGTGTGCTGAGATTTCTGTTTTTCTTCAAAATGTTACAGAAGTCAAAGTCCATACATTTCATTTTTAAAAGAGTCAACAGGTAAGGGTGTTCTGAACATAGCAGAATCTGGGGTGCCAAGTAATTATTAGAAAATAGTTGTGAATACAATTTTCAGCCCTTTTTTGTTTATTTGTTTTATTTGGGGTTTTTTTGTTGTTGCTTTTGGAGGAGAAAGTTCTTAGTTTATATACATCCTACTATCTTGAAATCAAAGAGAAAAATCATGAAGTAACAGAAATCAGAGTATTATTATGTTTACTGTATACTTGGTCTCTTGAAGCATAGGAATGTCTTATATTGATTTTGCTATAGATGTCACTCTTTTCTTCTGAATGGTGATAAAAATTTTGTAAATTAAATTTGAGAATTAAGTTTTCTTTAAAGGTGCAAATTCCTTAAGCTTAAAAAAACCTAGTACTTAACTAATTTTACTAATAGAAGTGCTATTGTATTATAGATGTAAGATGCTGCAGTATTTTTTAATATCCTCTTATAGTTTGATTATTGGCACAGAAGATTCTAATGAGGCACTTTTGTGTTCAAGACACAAGGTGATTTAAGGATGCATGCCACCTCTGTGTCTCCTTTGAGGAGTTACAATCTGTGAGAGAGAATGCACACACAAACAACCACAAAACAACTCAGTGAGAGATAAAAAAAATTAATGGTGCTTCTCCAAATAAATGGCTCATTCTTAAACATTAACTTTGTGAATCCTGTCCACAAATCTGTGGAAGATAAAAGCGTGGATAGTATTGTTCCAAATTTACTAATGAATATGTAAGTGCAAATCAAACAAGGGCACAATCAGCAACTTAGAAGTTCAGGTTTTCATTTCTGACCCACACACCAAGCTATTCTCACCATTAAGGGGCGAGAATGTTTTTATGTGGCCCCATCAAGTTTAGTATTCAGAAAAACATTTGATTTTATTTAGGAAGGACAGGGGTGAGTTATTTTCATGAAGTTGAGGGTGCCAAGCATTTTAGATTGAGGAAAGAACATGGGCAAAAGGATGGACATAATGAAGTGCTAAGGATGCTGGGGTTACTTATAAAAATACACTGTGACCAGCATGTGAGGCTCCTGCACACACACAGGGGAGGAGGGACGGAAAGAAAGCAGCATGTGCTCGGTTTTCAAGAATTTCAAAATTTGGTCCATGGAGATTGGGAATCCCTGGCAATATTTAATCAAGACAGAGATAGATGTAATGGATAATTTGGGAAAAGCAACTTGGAGGAGTCTTGCAGATTGACCTTGAAGGAATCTAGCTGAGGAAGACAACCTAAAAGGGAAGTGGGAATTTCTAGGGGTATGAGGGTAAGAAACTCAACTGAGATTATTTAAGCACTCAAGATAGTTTGACATTTCAGAAAAGTTGAGATGTGCTGACTTCGAGACCAGGTACTAAAGCTGCATCATCAGAGATCTGTCCCTCCTCCTTCGCATCTTGGTTCTCCTTTTTGTGTGGGCTTCTTTCTCACGCTTTTTCCACATGGGAGACAAGAAGGCCCTGCAAACTCTCAGTTTGTGCAGGCTAGCATGCCAAAGAGATACACTCTCTCTCACAGTATCAATTTCTCTCCCTAAGAAAGAACTTAGATTGGTTTCTTTCAGTGTCTCCTGCCCAGAAATCACTAATTCCTAAGGGAGAAGGGAAATAAGATTAATCAATGTGAGCCTCACGCTTACCCCTTTGGCAGGGATATGCAGAAATAACACACCATCCCCAAATACTAAGAGTTTAAATTAACACGATCGTATTTACTGCTCATTCTGCTTCTATTCAGGATCAGCTTGGGTTCTGCGCTGTTTCATCTTCATTCCTAGACCCAAGCATGTTAAGAACAGTAAGTAACCACCAAAACTGACACTAAACTCATTGGCTCAGTCAATAACATCTATAACCTCATTTTTACAGCTAAAGGTATGCTAATTCCTAAACTCCACTGGCTTTAAAGCCTGTCAAAAATCTATGTAGGAGAGAGTGGGTTAACAACTGTCTATCGTCTTTGCTTAAGCAAATAAGAAACTCAGATACACACACACACACGCGTGCGCGCGCACACACACACTTCAAATACTGCATGGTAGTCTCTTTCTTTGACAATTGACAGTTCATCAGATTCTTTTTAAGACCCTCTTCTCTTGGTGTTATTCCAAGAAATCTTGAAACAATAGGAAAACTTGGAGGGCCCCTTCATCCCCACAGTCTGATAGGCCTTTTGAAGTGCTACCTGGGAATTTCTTAACAATTATTTCAGATCTAACATTTTTCACTGAGGTTGCATTGCTAAATTTATTTTGTTACTCCATGATTTGTTTTTATAAAGGAGTTTGAACTTCTTAGGGGGAGCGCACAATTTAGTAAATATGTTCATCATTAAGCTTCTGATCCTTTTACTGCTTTTTTCATGTTCATTTCTTATTGATTCGTCTGCACAAAGACTTGCCTCACGTGCTTCCGTTTTATATCTTCCAGAGCATATGAAAGCAATGGAGACAGGGGCCAAATAAGCTTCCAATTAAGACAGTTCCATAGACTGACGTTTAGAGGTCTGCTAGAATGGCAGCCTATTTGTGCTAAGGTGGCTTGTCAATAAGGCTTGTGTCTTCTTTGCCTCCCACACCACCAACTAAATCTGTGTGATTACATTCCTTATTTTATCAAATCATGAAATAAGAACATTTCTAATGACATATTCTGGAGTCAGATTGTCAGCTTGCGTATCAAATGACTTATTCCTACCGTATACTTAGCCAAAATCAAGACAGCATTCAGTAGCTGAGACTTTTGACCAGGTACAGCCTCACTTGTATTTGTCATGGACTTGTCCCCACGAAAACCACAAATTTCTGCATCATATATGTCCTCTCAAAGTGACTTTTATGATTATCTTGATAATTGACAAGAGTTTATTAAGGAAGACTTAGAACTGCAATAGCTGTAATGGAGAGGTTTTGATACATCAATAATACATTTAAAAGAGTGTCTAGAAGGAAAATAAAATATCAAACATATGCTCAGTTTTCTCTAATTACATGATTTAGCATAAAAGAAATAAGAAGTCCAGGTCAACCTTCCTCAAACATTCTATCAGGAATGTTCACTACTTCTCAAGTCTTCTGAAACCCACACTCCTTGCATCTCTCTGTATCTGGCCTTTCTTCACCACCCACTCACACCCCTTCTGTTCCTTCTGTTCCTTCTGTTATACATTTCCCTCATGGTTCTGCTTGTGTTTTTCGTTTGAACAGGAAAAATTCACATTGACATTGAAATCCCCTTTATTTTTCTTGATCTATAGAAGATGAACTTAAACTCTGTGTAGAAATAACTTGAGAGCTTTACCCTAAATTTTAAAGCAGTTGTTCAGGTTTCACAAAGCCAGATAGAAGTCGGTGCTAGAATGTAGGATTTTGATAATTGTTATCATGGAAAATCATTTTTGTACTATCAAGTTCCTTTCATTCTTAGGCCCTTAAAAGGGAAAAAAACAGTTAAAGCAGCACGACACGAAATGCCAGCAGAAGATTTAAATAATCCAGCTGTGCATAAACCAGAAAATTACTTTAGAAGTGAACTTTCAAAAGAAACGTCTTATTTAAGTCCCTTAAGTTCAGATTGGAAAAATATACACAAACTTACAAACAAAATGATTTTATTTAAATCAAAATCAAAATAAACATATTTTAAACATAGACCAGAAATATTTCAAATAATGTTCTGGAGTACATCAAGAGCTAAAGACAAGACAGACTTGCCCCTTTATAAAGTAATCTCAAACTATTCACAATAGCAAAGACATGGAATTAATCTAAATGTTCATCAATGACAGACTGGATAAAGAAAATTTGGTACATATACACCATGGAATACTATGCAGCCATAAAAAAGAATGATCTCATGTCTGTTGCTAGAACATGGATAGAACTGGAGGCTATGATCCTTAGAATAATGCAAGAACAGAAAACCAGATACCACATGTTCTCACTTACAAGTGGGAACTAAATCATGAGAACTTATGAACACAAATTAAAAAACAACAGACACTGAGGTCTGCTTGAAAGTATAAGGTGGAAGAAGGGTGACAAAATAGTCTGTATAACAATGATACAAGTTTACCTATGTAACAAACCTTCACATGTATCCCTAAACCTAAAAATAAATGTTAAAAAATAAAATGGGCTCAAATACAAAATGAAAGAATATCTGAAATCCAACAACAAAATAACAAACAATCCAACTAGTAAATGAGTAAAGCGTTTGAATAAACATTTCTCCAAGGAATACATACGCAAGGCCAATAAGCACATGAAATAAATGCTCATCATCTTTTCAAATGCAAACCAAAACTACAATTTGATACTGCTTCATGCCTATTAGAATAGCATTATCCTAAAGATAGAAAATACAACTTTTGGCTAGAATGTGGGGAAATTGGAATCCCTGTACATTGCTGTTGGGAGTATAAAACATGCAGCCTTTGTGGAAGACAGTGGGGCAGCTCTTCAAAATGCTAACCATAAAATTACTATATGATTCAGCAATTCAACTTCTAGTTACATAACCCAAAGAACTGAAAGTAGAAATTTTGTAAATTATTGCACACCAAAATTGATAACAGCACTTATTTACATAGTCAAAAGGTAGAAACAACCCAGATATCCATTGACAGGTGAATAAATCAGCAAAATGCTCTGTGTATATGTGTGTATGTGTATTACATATACTACATATATAATAATCAATTGATACAATATATAATGGAATATTAATTATTCTTAAAAGGAATGAAATTCTGATACATGCTACAACATGGATGAACCTTACAAAAATAATGTTAAGTGAAATAAATAAACCAAATGTAAAAGTATTACTATTGTACTATTCTATTTATGTGAGATACCTACAATAGTCAAATTTGTAGAGATTGAAAGCAGAATAGTGGTTACCAGGACACTGGAAGGAATGGGAAGTCATTAATGAGCACAGGGTTTCAATTTGGGGTGATAAAATAATTCTGGGGATAGCTAGTGGTGATGGTTGCACAACAATGTGAATGTCCTTAATGACACTGAATTCAATATTCTAAAAGGGTTAAATGATAAACATTATGTCATGTATACGTTAGCACAATAAAAAAAGGAACAAAAGTCCTAGAACATAAGCAAGCTAAGAAAAAAAAATGTATTGACATCTAAGTAACAGAACAATCTGTATGTCCAAACAACAAGACTAGCAGGTGCTCTGGTCTTAAAGAATTAGCTGCCTATAGATCAGGGCACTTGTATATATTGAGAGCACAAGGGCTATTTGAGGGACCAGAGTCCCATATTGTCTAAGAAACAGAGAACAACTTTCTAAACGCTTTCTGAAGATGCCACATCAAAAAAACATCAAAAACCATCATTCTCAGCAAACTGACACAAGAACAGAAAATCAAACACCACATGCTCTCACTCACAGGCGGGTGTTGAACAATGAGGAAACATGGACACAGGGACAGGAGCATCACACACTGGGGTCTGTTGGGGGGAAACAGGAGAGGGAAGGCGGGGGGCGGGGAGTTGGGAAAGGATAACATGGGGAGAAATGCCAGATATAGGTGATGGGGAGGAAGGCAGCAAACCAAACTGCCATGTGTGTACCTATGCAACAATCTTACATATTCTTCACATGTACCCCAAAACCTAAAATGCAATTTAAAAAAATCAATAGCCTCAGCTTCCATGTTTCTCCCTGCATATCGCATGTTAAAACTGTATGTAAACCAAAGTGTAAAATCATGTGGCTTTCTTGTTGGCATGGGTGCCTCTGTATCTACCTTCAGTCTTGATCAATGAGGATTTTGAGTATCAGTGATTTGTGCCCAGATAGTAACTTACAAAGGTAACTGAGTAATGACACAGAAGGGTCAATACCACTGAAAGAAGTATTTAATGCTACTCACAGTTCTCCTGAAAAAGTGAAGCACCATGTGCCATGCAGGACCACAAATGGATGCCAGTGTCAGGATTAAGAAGCGGGCATTGACCACAGCCTTTTTTTTTTTTTTTTCAGTTTCTGTGGGAAAGGCAAAGCCAAGTCAGAGCAGGATTCAGGAACTGGCCAGTTTGAATAATTTGGGCATTGAGACTGTTCTTAGTTGCCTGGTACCTGGCCTTGCATTGATTTCAGGCAGGGGAAATAGTGGCTGGGTATGTCAGAGTCAGAGAAAGATGGTGTTAGTGGAGGCTGTAGTGAAGTTTTGCTGGATACAAGGACAACAGATCAGCCTATCCTTAGACCTCAGTAGTTGCAGTGGTGACCCAAGCATGCCTATCCTTGGGCCTTTAGGTGGCTTGCTCAGGTGCCAGTAGTAGTGGTAGCAGTGGTCCAGGCAGATGAGTGGCAGTGGGTGTAGAGTGAGTGACAGTAGTAGCAGTGGTGGGACTAATCTCTAGGTCCAAGTGATCCAGGCTGGTGTTAACCGTGGCTGTAACAGGCTGGATGGCCAGCCCTATGCCCACAGATGGTGCACGTGAGTAGGTTCCCACTGTGGTGGTAGCAGCAGGTTGAGTGGGTACAACCTCAGCCCCTGGGCAGAGTTCTCATGTGCCAACAGTGGGCAGACTGGACTGGGAGAGCCCCAGGCTCCTGGAGAGGATGCCTGGGCACTGGAGGTTGGGGCAGAGATTGACTTGGCATACCTGTCCTCAGGCTCCCTGGTGGTGGCATAGGGTGCTGGCTGTGGTAGGCAGAGATGGGATAAGCCCCAGGTCCACAGTGGAATGCTTTGGAGGGGCCTGGAGAGTCTCTGCAGAGGCTGATGTGCTGCAGCCCTGCTACTGGGGAGGGCAGAGTCATTTTCAGTGGCAGGAGCATTAAGGATATAGGTGACCAGGGAGCATACGGTTTGCTGGCGCTTCGGGCTTGGCCTCAGCAACTCACAGTGATAGCTGCTGTATTCAAGGGAGTTTGTCCTTGGAGGTTACAAAAATACTCAGCAGTTTCACTGTTAGGGGCATCAGGGTCTTTGATGATGGCTTACACTTCAGCCCTGAAGGCAGCAGACAGCTGTGGAAATGGCTCCAGGAGGAAATGTTAGTGGGATTTCAGAGATGTGGAGTCAGGGGCTGTTGGGCTTTCAGGCAGGAGGCAGGCTGGTTGGGGCTGGGCTCTCGATATGGTACCTTGTGGCTGCTTAGAGCTTGGGAGATGTGAGGGATCCAGCAGGAGCTCCTTTTCTGGATCAATGCCTTATGTGGTCTCTAGGGAGCTTCCTACGTTAGTCTCAAGGCCTGCGATGGCCTAGGGGCTTTCCCATGGTTAGCATGTCAGAGTTTATGGTGGGAAAGTTGACTTCTTAGGGTTATTCATTTACCTTTTTCCCCCATGAAGAGCTCTCAGCTAATTGCAAATTGCCTTGCCTCCCTCTCCCTCCTTGTTTTAGGTGTTTCCTGACACTTCCTTTTTGAATTCCAGTGATTTCTCTTAGATGATATATCTGAAATGTTATTATCTACTCACAATTTTGGTTCTTCTTTATGGAGGAGGCAAGTACCAGATGCCTCTCTAGTCAGCCATCTGGAAGCTGCTACTGCTGTATGTTTCATCCTTTGTAACCACCATGAGTGAAGGTATCCTGTGAGAGTACAGTAAGATCCTGAGCAGAGTAAACGATTTCATTCATTTCTAGGTTTCTGTGAAGAACTCAGGCAGGTCAAATCTGTGCAGACTGATGTCATACTTCTTATCCTCCAGGCTCCTTTACTATCCACATCATGCTTTTAGCTCTCTGGACCAAGAAAAGAGCCTGCAATTCTTTCATAGCAGTTGATACTGTATGCTTCTCTCTTAACTCACCATGTTTCCCTAAGTACAGATAACCACTTGCACTTGTGTAGGTCTGTGTTTTTCGGCAATCTGAATCTTAAAGAATGTCAAACATATTACCACCTGAATCTTAACCATTTTCACCCCCTGAATCTTACCATTTTCACCCCCTGAATCTTAACCATTTTCACCCCCTGAATCTTAAAGAATGTCAAACATATTACCACTTGCCAAACAAACAAACAAAAACGGCCAGTATAGCAATTAATGCTATTAAATTATATCTTTACCAAGGATATTCTAATCATTACTTATCCGTAACAAATGGTAGATTGATAAATATTTAGGACAGGGTGACTATAATTTTACTTATATAAAAACTACAATTCAACATAATCATGTAATTTGATCTGTTCCTAATCATACTTTCTCTGTTATGATTGTTCATTGTATTTCTTTTTAAATAATACTACAAATCAAATCTCCAAAGAGACTCAAATGTTTTAAACCACATCTACTACTATGAAAGGACAGCAGTTTAGATATTCAGGCCTATAAAAACAGAGAAGGAAGGAATGATATGTTACACCCAGTTGTTCAAAAACGATTCAAAGGCAAATGCAAGGTGAAATATTAACACACTAAGGATCAGGTTTTTGTACATTAAACTTCAATATTACAATCAACATTTTTTACTGCAAATTTGGATAAGAGTTCACCAAAATCACAGAATAGAAGTTTCCAGTGTCAGAAAAAGATAGATGGTCCGACAATCATGGCAAGTAACCACCAGCAACAATTTAATCAATGATAATAACTCAGCTCCATGACATCACTTCTAAAACCCATACAACCAGTGACAGGACATACTTTTAAATCCACTGGTGGGCAGCATAGACATGTCAGTAACAACTCTTGTGAATGCCAGCCAGACAGTATCACACACACACACCTATAACAATGATCACCCAGATAACGGTAAGAAACACCTAAATACCTCTACCTCTCGAATCCACCAAGGTCTTAGCCACACATTTCTCAGAATCCTATAGAAATCTTGCTCAGTTTGGAGAAGTCGTTTCTGCAAACTTAGTTCTCTGACTTACGCATATAATGAGTTTAATTTTATTTAGTGGTGGACTTCTTTGACAATCCAATAAAAGATTCCAATAATCAATTTTGTGTTTTGTAGTGATCATGTTGCCTTCTGTCCTTTAAATATGTAGAAAATAAATGCAGGGAATAGTAGGAAACATGCCTGCATACTGACAGATAGATTCATTAAATATTCTGAATTTTATCAAGGGAAAAATTTTGATTGTTTAAGAAAAATAAACAAATAAAAAGTTAATTTTATTACAGAAAATTCAGATGCACTTTCCTGGTTTTCTCTTAAAAGAAACACGACAGCAGATGTTTCTCAGATAGCCCTACCTTCAGGTAAACAGACTTGAGTGCTGTCAGTTGTAAGTTATTTCTTATATTCTGTCTTGCTCTGCTTTCTGCACTTATGCTATGGTTGTGAACTCAGAATTTATCTAACTACTTTCATAGCTTTGCCCGAGTTCATATGGAAGAGAAACAAATAGTAAACTTCGTATGCATAATGCTAATTGTGTATAATACGGTATCATATGTTTCACACTGTTGTTTTGCAGAATAACCCTGTCTTTTTGGATTTGATGAGAATACATAACACCCAGCCACTGCTCCCCTGAGCACACATACAAGTTATAAATAGATAACTCATAAAAACTCTCACAGAACACAAAATCTAACATGACATTTAGCATTCTTTTAAAGAAAAGAGAGCAAAGGGCCAAGGAACAATCATCTATTAATCTAGTATTTTAAATATTCTTTGACATTAATTCACTATTGTTTGCAAACTCATACCGCTTTATATACAATGTGAATGCAAAAGAAATGATCTCATATTAGAGAGCGTATAAAATTCGATTTTTCCTATGGTGGTGGAAGAGTTGGGAATCATTCAAATAATGCACAAACTATGATGTATTAATACACTGTTATAAGTAAAAGTGGTAATATGGCCATGAACATAAAACATTTCCTTAAATGTTATTCAAAGTTAATTTCAATTTTAATAATGGCCATCTGACCTGATGTTTAAATGATTCATAACAACTGATTAGGTGATATGAGAACCATTCAGTCGGCATTTCTATGTTGCTATAATTTAAGAGATAGTCTGTGCACTTAATAATTTGAACTGTTTCTGTAATATCCTACTTAACATTCTTTTTGCTAATAAGATGCTTTTTAATTGTATTACTCCTTTGAGCATAGGCATAAATATAGTCTTTTCTTCAATTCTTTATAATAATAATTTGCTTCACCCAAAAAGAGGATTATTCCTAAAACTATAGAAAGAGTAGAAAATGCAAAGTTTAAATAAAAAAGACCCTCCATAATTCCTAGTTGATTTCAGTTTTACCTTCTTTGAGTCCCCAGATCCTGCTGGATATTGAGTACAAAACTGAGGATGTTCTCCCAGCCTTTAGGATTGATATAAATAGAGGTCACACCTTCATGAGGAATCAACAAACTACCATTGTGTAAGTTACACATGTCAGAGACATTAGTTGTACTTGCTATATCCAGTCAGTACCTTAAGAGAAATTAGCACACAAGATGGAGACTCGCTCTGTCACAAGACTGGAGTGCTGCAGTGGAGTGATCTCTGCTCACTGCAATCTCTGCCTCCCAGGTTCAAGCCATTCTCCTGCCTCAACCTCCCAAGTAGCTGGGATTGCAGGCACATGCCACCACACCCAACTAATTTTTGTATTTTTAGTAGAGATGGGGTTTCACCATGTTGGCCAGGATGGTCTCGATCTCCTGACCTCATAATCTGTCTGCTTTGGACTCCCAAAGTGCTGTGATTACAAGCGTGAGCCACCATGCTCAGCCTCAAGTGGTATATTTATAATGATGTTTGTAAGCTTAAAATAAAACCAAAAGGGATGTTTTAGCACTGAGAGTACAGTACGGGCAATGATCTTTTCTCAACCATTGGTATATGCTAAGGGGAGAGAGCTGCTTTCAGAAATCAAAGGGAGAGTAATTGCTATAGAAAATGAACACCCAAAAGAAGCAGTGGCCTTAAATGCAGGATCACAGCTCCTACCAACACCTGGTCTAGCAGGCAGCGAGCCCCAGGAATAAATACCTAAACCTCATTCTCCTCCCACTGCACAAGCTCGATGGGGAGTTTGGAGACAGTGGAACCAAATGAAACCGTTCATAAAGGTCAGCCTGAGAAGGCAAGCACAGTGAAGAAGGGAGGAAACGGACCTAGAGCAGCAAATTCAATTCATCCAGCACACATGCCCTGTTGCTTTTCCCTTCTGCAGAATTCCTCTTTAAAGGTGATTAGTTTGGATCTGTGTCCCCACCAAACCTCACATCAAATTGTAATCCCCAGTGTTGGATGAGGAGGCTGGAGGGAGGAGATTGGATCCTAGGAATGGCTTCTCATGAATCTTTTAGCATCATCTCCTCAGTGCTATTCCTGTGATAGTGAGTGAATTTGGTGAGATCTGGTTGATTAAAAGTGTACCACCACAGCTTGGTACACTATAATTTCCAAATTATATGTTATTTACCAAATACTTATATAACATATATTGTCTCCATTTGTTAAATGCTAAAATGGAGATATAGTTTCAGGCTGGTAATAATATTTCTTCCATCTCTTCCTCCTGCTCCAGCCATGGGAAGTGCTGGCTCCTCTTTCATCTTCTGCCATAATTGTAAGTTTCCTGAGACCCTCCACCTGCCCCTACTCCAAGCTGAACAGATGCCAGCATCATGCTTCCTGTACAGCCTGAAGAAATGTGAGCCAATTAAGCCTCTTTTCTTTATAAATTATAAAGGTATTTACTTATTAGCAATGTGAGAATTGACCAATACAAGCAGGCAGCAAGGACACCTCCTTTCTACTCAAGCTGTCCTCTTTGAGAGGTCAGCTCCTCTCCCAGCCCCGTACACTGACTGCATTGTGTTGTTTCTCTTGGAGACTTGCTAAGTGTGAACTCATCGTGAGTAGAGACACTGTCTCATTAATCAATGTCTCTCTAGTACATGGCAGGATACCTGGCATTGAAAGTGTATTCCAGCCAGGTGTGGTAGCATGCATCTGTAGTCCTAGCTACTCAAGAGGCTGAGGCTGAAGGATCCCTTGAGCCCAGGAGTTGGAAACCAGCCTGGGCAACATCGCAAGACCCTGTCTCCAAATATAGTGTGTACCAGAAATTTTTGTTGATTGAATAAGTGAATAACCTATTGGAATTACTAACATTTCACTGTAAATTTATGATTATATAAATATAACAGATACAAGGTGTTATTATAATCTATGAATACAATGTGGAATAATTAAATCAACCTAGTTAACATACACATCATCTTCAATACAAAACATTTTTTATGGTGAGAACATTTGAAATGTACTCTCTTAGCAATTTTGAAATGTGTAATACTCCACTATTGACTATATTTATCATGCTGTGCAATAGAACATTTTAAATATTAAAGAATGTTATAAAAATGTCTGATTAAGTGGGGAAGAATAAATACATTGGCATCCACTCCTCCCAGACATACTATTAGCACTATATTTACTTCAGGTAACCATCTCAATTTTTTCCTGAGAACAATTTCACAGAGCTTTCAGACTACAGCATTTTCCTGTTATTCATGACTATTACATGTTCTCTTTCAGAGAAAATGTCCTAAGAGAAATTGATGCATGACAGAGAACTCCAAGCCTCCCATTCTTTCCTAAGCCCTGCCCTCTGCCTGCTTCATCCTGAGAGTCTGCTCTGGTGATGTGCCCCTGACTAATCTCCAAACGCAGAGGAAGATCTTCTAGTGCTCCACAAATTCACTCTTGACCAGTCTTTCCAAATCAAATCAAAATTAAGGAAAGCTTTATGTTAAATCCTCGGCCAGGCAAGGTGGCTCATGCCTGTAATCCCAGCACTTTGGGAGGCTGAAGCAGGCAGATCATCTGAGGTCAGGAGTTCGAGACCAGCCTGTTCAACATGGTGAAACCCCGTCTCTACTAAAAGTACAAAAATTAGCCAAGTGTGGTGGCACATGCCTGTAATCCCACGTACTGGGGAGGCTGACGGAGGAGAATTGCTTGAACCTGGGAGGCGGAGGTGGCAGTGAGCTGAGATCACGCCATTGCACTCCAGCCTGGGCAACAGAGTGAGACTTAGTCTCAAGAAAAAGAAATCCTCAAGAGAGATCCAAGATGGCTGATCATCAGCAGCTCAGGCTCGTAGCTCTCAGTGAAAGTGCAGAGAACGAGAGGACGCCACACTTTCAGACGAATATTTGTTGCTCACGGACCAAGAGGTTCCCAGTGGAGGAGCCCCACGGGTCACCAGGTCGACTCTTGTGGCCAGCACGGCAGTTTTGCTGGCGCCTCAGCAACGCAGTTCTTGGTGCAGAGTCCAGAGATTCCCAGGCAGAAAAGCACCATCAATCTTAACACCGCTGTTTTCGCCAGCGCAGTGGATTGCTCAGATTTCAGCGCTGGGAATCAACAAGTTGGACGTCCGCTCAGAGACCTAGTTAGAAAGTCGGTAATTACAAAGACGACAGAGGGATAAATATATAATGAAGGGAAGAAACCAGCCTAAAAAGGCAGAGACTACTCAAAATCAGAATGCCTCTCCCTCTACAAGGGATCGCAATTCCTCATCAGCAACAGAACAAGGCTTAATGGAGAACAAGTGTGTTCCAATAACAGAAGCAGGTTTCAAAAGTTGGGTGATAAGAAACTTCTGTGAATTAAAAGAACTTGTTCTAACCCAATGCAAAGAGACTAAGAACCTTGAAAAAAGGTTTGACGAAATGTTAATGAGAATGGAAAATTTAGAGAGGAATATAAGTGAATTGATGGAGCTGAAAAACATGACACGAGAACTTCGTGAAGTATGCACAAGTTTAAACAGTCAAATTGATCAAGCAGAAGAAAGGATATCAGATGTTGAGGACCAGCTTAGTGAAATGAAACAAGAAGACAAGATTGGAGAAAAAAGGATAAAAAGAAATGAGCAAAGTCTCCAGGAAATATAGGACTATGTGAAAAGACCTAATTTACGTTTGATAGGTGTACCTGAATGTGATGAAGAGAATGAATCCACTTTGGAAAATACTCTTCAGGATATCATTCAGGAAAACTTTCCCAACCTAGCAAGGCAGGGTAATATTCAACTCCAGGTAATACAGAGAACACCACAAAGATATTCTTCAAGAAGACCAACCCCAAGACACATAATCGCCAGATTTATTAGGGTTGAAATGAAGGAGAAAATACTAAGGGCAGCCAGAGAGAAAGGTTAGGTTACCCATAAAGGGAAACCTATCAGACTTACAGCAGATCTCTCAGCAGAAACCCTACAAGCCAGAAAAGAGTGGGAACCAATATTTAACATCCTTAAAGAAAAGAACTTTCAACCCGAATTTCATATCCAGCCAAACTAAGCTTTACAAGCAAAGGAAAAATTAAATCGTTGGCAAACAAACAAGTACTTAGAGACTTCACCACCACCAGGCATGCTTTACAAGAGCTTCTGAAAGAAGCACTATACATATAAAGGAACAACCAATATCAGCCTTTCCAAAAATATATCAAAAGCAAAAAGCATTAACACAATGAAAAATGTACACCAACTAATGGGCAAAACAGCCAGCTAGCATCAAATGGCAGCATTAAATTTATATATATTCTAATTGGATAAAAAGCCAAAACCCATCGGTATGCTGTATCCAGACCCATCTCACATGCAATGATACACAAAGACTCAAAACAAAGAGGAGGAAGATTTACCAATCAACCAGAGAGTAAAAATAAACAAATAAATAAAAAGCAGGAGATGCAATTCTCGCCTCTGATAAAATAGACTTTAAAGCAACAAAGATCAAAAGAGGCAAAGGACATTACATAATGGCAAAAGGATCAATGTAACAAGAAGAGCTAACGATTCTATAGATCAACAAGACAGAAAATTAACAAGGACATCCAGGACTTGAACTCAGATCCAGAACAAGTAAACTTTAATAAACATTTATAGAACTCTCCACTTCAAATACACAAAACATACATTACCACCTCACACCTATTCCAAAAGTGACTACATAATTGGAAGTAAATCACTCCTCGGTAATCGCATAGCATTTCATAGGTTTAAATGAAATATTGGTTGACTGCTTGTTTGTTATTTTCTTCCCTTATTCCTTCCTGTCTACATCATTAAGTATAATTATTGGTATAAAAGAGGTTTTCAATACCCATTACTAAACTGCATTCTAGCCTGGGCAAGAAAGCAATACTCCCATTCTCTCTCTCTCTCTTTCTCTTCCTTTTTCTTCCTCTTCTTCATTCTTTTTTTTTCTTTCTTTCTTCCAAAAAAAAAAAAGAAAGAAAAAGAAATCCCCTACATAATGAATAATCCATGTCTATTTATTTGTTTTCAACTCTAGTGGCTCTTCCAAATTAAACTATAACCTGTTAGAACCTGGTCTTGCTAGCTCTTCTCCTCTCTTCCTGCATTTCTTCTAGGGAATTCCAAATCCTGCACTTCTTTATGCATTCGCTTACCTGAATATGTCTCAGGGGTTCCCTGCATTACTTGTAGTAGCTTTTGTGAAATCAAAATATTTCTTCCAAACAAATACAGCACAAAGCTCAGCCTACTGCTATTGTTGAACGAATGTTAAACTGCAGAAGGAATAAGAATTAAATTATGTTAAATCAGTTTGCTTTTTTAAAGAACTCATTTAATCCTAGTCACACCTGTATAAAACAGATACCTGTATTAACTCCATTTTCTGAGATGAGATGCTGAATTTAATCAACCAACTCCTCCCATTGCACAACCCATATTGGTTTGGCCTGACTATTCATCACCAGCAGGAAGATGATCACTGCGCTTTGTCCTCATCTAGACCCACTCCAATTGCCTAGTCAGGAAAGACACTCTGCACTGAATAGTAAAGGAGTGAGATTAGTGTTGGGGAATTAAGAAAAATATAATTTACAGGTGTCAGAGCTTAGCGGCCAGGAGCTTTGACTGTGGAGCAGATCTTCCTGGGCCTAGATCCTGGCTCCCTTGCTTGTTAACTGTGTCACTTCAGGAACGTTAAACTTCTAAGCCTCAGTATTCTCCTAGAAAACTGTGAATAATAAGGGAATCTGACTCAGTAAGCATGGCATGAGAATTAAATTAGCTCAGGTGAGTCAATATCGACAAATAACCCACAACTTGATGCACTATAATTTCCAAACTATATGTTATTTACCAAATACTTATATAACTTGTCTCCATTTGTTAAATGCTAAAGTGGAGAGATAGCTTCAGGCTGGTAATAAAGTTCCCCCAACTTTCACATTTTAGGACTCTATAACATTTCTCAAAGAAAAAAGAAAATATAAAATGAAGGTCTTTGGCAGCGTAAAAAGTCAGGAACGTATTATAAAACAGCTTGCAGTTCTTTAGTGAATGCTTTCCCTACACAGGATCTCATTTTATACGTTTATAAACTAGGAAACAGGAGACAGTCCCATTTTAAAGATGAGCAATGCAGTGAATTCCTACCATTTTATGTTGTCTCAGTGTCCATTTTGAGTCAGAGTGTAACATTCTCATGTCAGAAGCACAGTTAATCACCCTCAATACCGATTCCAGGGCTCCACCTCCTCCCAGTTTCTCAGGGTGGTGGATCCAGGATAGTGTTGCCTCGAACTGTGAGACAGCTACAGAGATCCTTACTGACGCACCCCTACTGACACCCACACCCACACAGACTGCACAGGTATGCTGCAGTGACTGCCTCTCAGTCACAGCATGAATCCACAGGAGCCCTCCCTGTTTGCTCTAAACCCACCAATCACAACTTCCTATGGGAAGCCTGGTTGGGTGACAACTTGCACCCCAGTAAAGGCGCATGCTCCCAGGTCTGCTGTTTCCTCTCTCCTGCTCCTACCTGCTGATGGAACATGCACGTCCTGATGGCTCTCCCTTTCCCACTGGCCCTGGGGGGCACACCGTCCTCTTCTCACTGGGATCTGTAAGTAAGAATCTGCTTCTGTTATTTCATGTGTTTGTCGAGTTCTCTCCCGTGTTTCTTATTCACTCCAAACACCTGATACTAACCTCTTTCTCAGTCAGGGCCCTCCTAAGTAGTGGCTATCTTGTTGGGAATAAACTAAAAACAAGTGAGAAACAACCACAGGGGTATCTGCTAATATAAACAAGCTTGGGGGAAAGGACTGATGGTGCACTCCAACACAGGGACTTACCAACTGGGAGGCACCGACTATATTCTTATTTCACACAAGCAAGGCACTGTCCTACTGTGAGGTCGGGTGATCTCTTCACTAATATGGTTTATGTCATTTATACAGATGGACCTCATCATCTAATTAAGTATCTGTATCTTCTTAGCACTCTTTACAATTCCAGAATGATTTTATCAAAAAAATTTTTTAAAAGATAATTATTCTAGAACTAGTGAAGATACTTAGAAACAAGATAGAAATATAAATTGAGATAACCTTTCCAAAGGGTGATTTAGCAATCAAATCCAAAGCCTTAAATATGTCTATAACTTTGACCCAGTAACTTCATTTACAGGAAATATCCTAAGACATATTTACAAATATATTCATCACAGCCTTGTTTGTTATAACACTTGGAAACCACCTAACTTCCCCAAAACACAGATTGTATATCCCTGACATGGAAACTATAAAGCCACTTAGCAGGGTGAAAAAGACTGCCTCAGAGCTTTTGCATGCAATATATTCACATATAATGTTAAAAAAAGGAAAAATAAATTCAATCCCACATTATAAAAATATTTGTATAACCTTAATCAAACAAACATCTAATGATAGCAGTCATCTCTGAATGGCCAGTTCATATAGCAAACGGCTTTTTGTCTGCATATTAACCATTATGCCCTTCTTAACTGAACCTTCACCTTGGAATTGCAAGGCACACAGGTAAAGAACTAAGTGCCCAGCCCCTCTTGCACCTAGGACTTTCACCAGATGAGATGGTGCATAGGTCTGCCAGCAGTATTTTGGACAGTTCTGCTGCTGTACTACAGGGACATCCCTACTCATCAACCCTGCTCACCCTCCATCCCTCCTTCCCTTTTTGCTTGCAACAACAGAAAAGAGAATCACTTGCAACAAGAGCAGAAAGATTGAAGCAGTCTTTGCCCCGAAAGGTGTTGGTAAGCCTTGGAATGCCAACTTTCAACCTTCTTATGTAAGACACACAGCTGCTTGTAAGTAAACCACGCTTTCATGGGTTTCTGTAACCCCCTAATATTTCTAACTGATACAAGCATTTTGGTTAATTTTGAAGTGGAGGCAAGCAAAAAATTAATTTGAAAATGCTTCGTAAATATATTTCTGAAATAAATTTTCTTTAGCTTTTAGCATATTTATTTATTTATTTTTATTATACTTTAAGTTCTGGGGTACACATACAGAATGTGCAGACTTGTTACATAGGTATACACGTACCATGGTGGTTTGCTGCACCCGTGAACCCATCATCTACATTAGCTATTTCTCCTAATGCTATCCTCCCGTAGCCCCTCACCCCTCAATAGGCCCTGATGTGTGATGTTCCCCTCCCTGTATCCATGTGTTTTCATTGTTCAACTCCCACCTACGAGTGAGAACATGTGCTGTTTGGTTTTCTGTTCTTGTGTTAGTTTGCTGAGAATGAGGGTTTTCAGCTTCATCCATGTCCCTGCAAAGGACATGAACTCAACCCTTTTTATGGCTGCATATATTCTATGGTGTATATGTGCCCCATATTCTTTATTCAGTCTATCATTGATGGGCATTTGGGTTTGTTCCAGATTTTCTATTCTGAAAAATGCTGCAATAAACATATGTGTGCATGTGTCTTTATAGTAGAATGATTTATAATCCTTTGGGTATATACCCAGTAATGGGATTGCTGAGTCAAATGGTATTTCTAGTTCTAGATCCTTGAGGAATCGCTACACTGTCTTCCACAATGGTTGAACTAATTTACACTCCCAACAGTGTAAAAATGTTCCTATTTCTCCACATCATCTCCAGCATCTGTTGTTTGCTGACCTTTAATGATCGCCATTCTAACTGGTATGAGATGGTATTTCCTGTGGTTTTGATTTGCATTTCTCTAATAACCAGTGATGATAAGCTTTTTTTCATCAGTTTGTTGGCTGCATAAATGTTTTATTTTGATAAGTGTCTCTTCATATCCTTTGCCCAATTTTTGATGGAGTCTTTTATTTTTTTCTTGTAAATTTGTTTAAGTTCTTTGTAGATTCTGGATATTAGCCCTTTGTCAGATAGATAGATTGCAAAAATTTTCTCCCATTCTGTAGGTTGCCTGTTCACTCTTGTGATATTTTCTTTTGCTGTGCAGAAGCTCTTTAGTTTAATTAGATCCCATTCATCAATTTTGGTTTTTGTTGCCATTGCTTTTGGTGTTTGAGTCACGGAGTCCCTGCCCATGCCTATGTCCTGAATGGTATTGCCTAGGTTTTCTTCTAGGGTTTTTATGGTTTTAGGTCTTATGTTTAAGACTCTAATCCATCTTGAGTTAATTTTTGTTTAAGGTGTAAGGAAGGGGTCCAGTTTGTTTTCTGCATATGGCTAGCCAGTTTTCCCAACACCACTTATTAAATAGAGAATCCTTTCCCCATTGCTTGTTTTTGTCAAGTTTGTCAAAGATCAGATGGTTGTATATGTATGGTATTTTTTCTGAGACCTCTGTTCTGTTCCATTGGTCTATATCTCTGTTTTGATACCAGTACCATGCTGTTTTTGTTACTGTAGGCTTATAGTGTAATTTGAAGTTAGGTAGCATGATGCCTCCAGCTTTGGTTTTTTGTTTTTTTCTGGTTTTTTTTTTTTTTTTTTTTTTTTTTGCTTAGGATTATCTTGGCTATGTGAGCTCATTTTTTGGTTCCATATGAAATTTAAACTAGTTTTTAATTCTATGAAGAAAGTCGATGGCAGCTTCATTGGAATAGCATTGAATCTGCAAATTACTTTGGGCAGTATGGCCATTTTCATGATACTGTTTTTTCCTATCCATGAGCATGGAATGTTTTTCCATTTGTTTGTGTCCTCTCATTTCCTTGAGCAGTGGTTTGTAGTTCTCCTTGAATAAAACATTTTATGTCACACAAGCAACAAAAGGATGTATCTGGACCATCTCCACGAGATTAAATGAGGGAGTTGATGTGGGTTTGGTCCAACCTTACAAGCTAGTCTTAGATTTATGCTTTTTCCACTTTATCATAAAATGAGTAATCCAGATTAAACATTCTATCCTATTGGACCTGACTTCAGTCTAGCTTCTTTGCCTCTTTCATTTGTTTATGTTCTTTAATTAGTTCAGTTTATTTTTTCAAAACACAACCCATGATTCTCACAAAAGTGCATATGGGTGCACCTCATTATTTTTCCTTAAACTGTATCTCACTAGAATTGAGTTTCTTGCCATCAACCTGCATATGTTTTCTCTTTTTCTGGTCCTCTACATCTGCCTGCTGGTTTTATACACATACTAGAGGCTGGGCCCCCATTTCAGGTGAAGAGCTTTCTCTCCTTTACGCTTTCTATCATATTTGTAAATATGTCACCCCTTCCCATATTCCACATTGTCATGTCTTCAATTATTAAAGTATTTGTTCCAACCAGGGTCCAAACACAGAAAAAAGAGAATCATAAATATCTTCTAAAAATAAACTTTGGAAAGTTAGTTTTTAAAAATTTTTGTTTACATTAAAACTCTCTGGTTAAGTTTATTTTAACTTTTAAGCACATCATTTTTTGGCAGAATAGTGGGCTGGAAATAAGAATAGGCTTTTCTGTCAGCTTATTAATTATACTTGGCTGTTTCCAGGTTTGGTGTCTGTCAATTGTTTAGGAAGTAATACTCATACTCATACTCACTCTCTGAACAGTTTTACTGCTTTTCTTGGAAAACCAAGCTATTTGAAGAAATACTGCACAGTTACCTCTTTTTAAATCTGGAAAGCATGTTTCCTCAGATTTAAAAACAATAAAAGTTACCTGTGCCCTTGGCTTACTTCCCTACCACACACAGGTCTGAGCATGGGCTCTTCAGCATCCATTCACATCACCGAGATGGACTTCCTTAAATCAGCTTGTTTCTTTTTTGGTATTTCCAATCATAATAGCACATCTTCCATCAGCACAAACACCGTGGTCAGCTACCTTCAGAAGTCTGGGATGTATGGTCTCTCTCCAGCTCCACGTTACCCTAGGTGGCATCGTCCATCCTGTGCAGGTGCCAACCTCATTCCCTTTGGCTGGACCATGGTAACCACCATGCTACCTAGGGACTGGCGATGTGGTCTGAGACATTGGAGAATGAGATCTTGTGTTTGTATTCACTTTATCTTCTGCTGAAGACTGCAACAGAACAAAACCAAACTACCTGGAGCTTCAACTCTTTCACAATTAAGAGCCCAAATGAGAAAGCTGTGGGCCCTTCGGAATGTTCTGGGGCAACACCACTAGGAAGATGGTCAGGTTAATGGTTCTTAAAATGTGACTCACTGGTGACACACAGGGTGAAAAATATGCTTACAGGATCCTTCCATACTCTACAAGATTCCTAAGAAATTGATTGTCTAAAATATTTTAAACAGGTGTATCTGCAACAATTTTCACATAGAAGCTTAATTCAACAAAATAGATTATAATTTTAAGGTACAAATCAAACATTTCAGGATGATTGACATTACTGAAAATTTAGTTTATAATTTAGTAATATAGCTCCATTTCACATTGATTTTATCTCCTCTTGCCCATTCCGCCACCTTTAACTTTTTAATTGCTCTTTGATTTATATAAGTAAAATTAACATTTTTTTTAATGTACTAAGACTTTTAACACAGGTGTAGAGTCGTGGAACCACCACTACAATTAAGGATACAAGGATACATTTCATCACTCCCAAAACTCCCTTGAGCTGCCCCTTTGTGGCTACATTCCTTCCCCAAACTTACCCTTGTCAGCAACTGATCTATTCTTTGTACCTCTGTGTTTTCTTTTTCTAGAATGTCTATAAATGAAATCATGTAATATGTAATTTTGGAAACTGGCTTCCTTCACTCAGCGAAAATATTTTGAGATTCATGTTTTGTTGCATGTGTTCATAGTTTGTTCTTTCTTATTAAAAGTCATAATCCATTATATGGACGTACTGCAGTTGAATTCTCCATTCACACATTGATGGGGATTTGAATAGTTTCCAGCTTGGGAACATTTTGAATAGAGCTGTTATCAACATTTTTGTGCATAGGTATTTGTGAACGTAATGTTTCATTTATCAAGGAATGTTGTCACAGAGTCATATGGAAAAAATATATATGTAATTTATAAGAAAAATCTCCATTTTTCCCCAAAGTGTTCATATCATTTTGTATTCCAATACACAAGAGTTGTTCAAGGGATGGAGCTGGACCAGCAGATATCTAGTCCAGAGATCTTTCTTCTGGATTACTCTCTCCCAAATTTTCTTTTTGACATTTTCATATTTACCTTAACCCAATATTTTAACTTTACTAAAAAGAGTATAAAATCACTGTCTTGACAATTGTTATTATTTTAGTTTATTTCCATGAATAGGTGTTAGCATATTCTTCCCTAAAATTGTGACTTAGCATCACCTCTATCTTGTCTAAGTTAAAGAAATATAGTGAGGCATATGAGTAGATGCAATGAAGGCTTCACAGCTCCTAGTGAGTGGAAATAAGGATAGATTTATTAGCCTTTGTAAGGGTTGTTAATTAAATTTTCTAAAACCTCAAAAGCATAGCTTTAATCTTTCTAAGGTTTTTCTCTTTGAAGTTATTTAAAATATTTTATCTTCTTAGAAAATGCTGAAAACATGTTTTTTACTTCTCATCAATGCATAATTTCCATGAACCCTGATTTTCACAGGGGCTTGACATTAAAGATACTACAATTCTTCATTTTTAATTAACAAATGCATGACCTTGTATAGTCATCATTTTTCTGGTGACAGCACATAATTCCACTCTTTACATTTCTCAAGAATACAATGTACCTCCATTATCTATCCTTACCTTGCCATACAATAGCTCTCTTAAAATGTATTTCTCTTAACCATAATTAGGAAGCTTTTGACAAACATCTCCTCGTAATCTCTCCAGATAGCCATCCCAGGCCCTGGGAACCACCATTATACTCTATTTCTGTAATATGACCTTTTTAAAATCCACGTTAGAAGATGTTCAGCTTAATAGTTCTTAAAATATAACTCACTGGTGACACACAGGGTGAAAAATATGTTTACAGGATCCTTCCACAGTTCCACAAGACTCCTAAGAAATTGATCATCTAACATTTTAAAAAGGTATACCTGCAACAATTAAGAAGCTTAATTCAACAAAATAGGCTATAATTTTAAGTACAAATCAATCATTTCAGGAAGATTGACATATCTGATAATTTAGTTTATAATTTATTTTAAACTATATAAACCGTGTGCTATTTGTCCTTCTGTGCCTGGCTTATTTCAGTTCTCATAATGTCCTCCAGATTCATTCATGTTGTCAAAATGACAGGATTTTATTTTTTCTTTATGGCTGAATAGTATTCCATTGTGTGTGTGTGTGTGTGTGTGTGTGTGTCTGTGTGTGTGTGTCTGTGTATTTTTATTACCTATTCACGTATTGATGAACACTGAAGTCGATTCCACATCTCAGCTATTGTAAAGTGGTGCTAAGAATATGAAAGTGCAGATATTTCTTCTACAAACTGATCTAATTTCCTTCAGATATATACCCAGTACTGGGATTGCAGAATCATACGCTAGCTAGTTCTATTTTAAATTTTTTGATGAACCCCCATAATCTTTTTTTATAATGGCTGTACTAGTTTACATCCCCGTGAACAGTGTGTGAGGGTTCTCTTTTCTGGATATCCTTTCCAAACCATATTGTCATTTGCCCTTTTGATAATAACCATTCTAACTAAGGTGAGTTGCTTTCTCATTGTGGTTTTTATTTGCATTTCTACGACAAATAGTGATATTGAGCATTTCTTATATACTTATTGGCCCTTTGTATGTCTACTTTTTAAAAATGTCTTTTTAATCATTTCACTCATTTTTAATCTTTTTTTTTTGCTGTTGTTTGTTTGACTCCCTTATATATTTTGTCTCTTAACTCTGTGTTAGGTATACAGTTTGCAAATATTCTCTACCATTCTAATTTGTCTCTTTACTATGCTGATTGGTTTCTTTGCTATACAGAGACGTTTTAGTTTGATGTAATCCCATTTGTCTATTTTTGCTTTCGTTGCCGTTGCTTTTGAGCTTTTATCCAAAAACCCCTTACCCAGTACAATGCTATGATTATTCCCCCTTTGTTTTCTTCTAGTAGTTTCATACTTTTAGATCTCATATTTAAGCATTTAATTAACCTATAGTTCATTATTGTAGATGGTAAAAGATAAAGATTTTGTTTTATTTTTTGACATGTGAATATCCAGTTTTTACACCATTGTTTATGGAAGAGACTATCCTTTCCCCAATATATTTTCTTGGTACCTTTGTTGAAAAACAGTTGGTTGTAAAAGTATGCATTTATTTCTGGGGTTTCTATTCTGTCATCTGTCTATATATCTGTTTGTATGCCAGTACCATGCTGTTTGGGTTGCTATAGATTTGTAGTATATTTTGAAGTCAGGTAGTGTGTTGCTCCTAAATTTGGATTTTGTTTGGTTTGTTTTGTTTTTCAAGATTGATTTGGCTAAGGTGTCTTTTGTGGTTTCATATAAATTTTAGGGTTATTTTTTCCATTTCAATCAAGAATGTCATTGGTATTTTGATAGAAATTTCATTGAATCTGTATATATCTTTGGATATTATGGATATTTTAACAATATTAAATCTTTAATTTTATTACATGGAATATCTTTTATTTGTGTCTTCTTCAATTTCTTTCACCAATTCTTAGCAATCTTCATTGTAGAGATATTTTCCCTACTTGATTCAATTTATTCCTAGGTATTTTAATTTTTATTTAGCTACTGTAAATGAAATTGTTCATTTACAAATTTCTTGGTTTATTTTTAAAATAATATAGTGTGCCAGAGATTCCAGTATGTTGTGTCTTCATTCTCATTGGTTTTGAAGAACATCTTTATTTCTGCCTTCATTTCATTACTTATCCAGTAGTTATTCAGGATCAGGTTATTCATTTTCCATGTAGTTGTGCACTTTTGGGTGAGTTTCTTAATCCTGAGTTCTAATTTGATTGCACTGTGGTGTGAGAGACTGTTATGATTTCCATTCCTTTGCATTTGCTGAGGAGTTATTTACTTCCAATTATGTGGTCAATTTTAGAATAAGTGTGATGTGGTGCTGAGAAGAATGCATATTCTGTGGATTTGGGGTGGAGTGTTCTGTAGATGTCTATTAGGTCTGCTTGATCTGGATCTGAGTTCAAGTCCTTGATGTCCTTGTTAAATTTCTGTCTCGTTGATCTGTCTAATATTGACAGTGGAGTGTTACTGTCTCCCACTATTATTGTGTGAGAGTCTAAGTCTCTTTGTAGAAAAAGAAAAGAGAAAAATCTAATAGATGCAATAAAAAATGATAAAGGGGATATCACCACCAATTCCATCAGAGATTACTAAACACACCTAAACACATAAACCAGTAAATCTAGAAGAAATGGATAAATCCCTGGACATTTACAGACTCCCAAGACTAAACCAGGAAGAGGCTGAATCCCTGAATATACCAATAACAAGATCTGAAGTTAAGGCAGCAATTAATAGCCTACCAACCAAAAAAAAAATCCAAGACCAGACGGGTTCACAGCCAGATAGCCTACCAACCAAAAAAAAAATCCAAGACCAGACGGGTTCACAGCCAGATTCTACCAGATATACAAAAAGGAGCTTGTATGAGGCCAACAAACATAGAAAAAAATGCTCATCATCACCAGTCATTAGAGAAATGCAAATCAAAACCACACTGAAATATCATCTTACACCAGTTAGAATGGAGATCATTTAAAAATCTGGAGACAGGCCGGGCGCGGTGGCTCAAGCCTGTAATCCCAGCACTTTGGGAGGCCGAGGCGGGTGGATCACGAGGTCAAGAGATCGAGACCATCCTGGTCAACATGGTGAAACCCCGTCTCTACTAATACAAAAAAAAAAAAAATTAGCTGGGCACGGTGGCGCGTGCCTGTAATCCCAGCTACTCAGGAGGCTGAGGCAGGAGAATTGCCTGAACCCAGGAGGCGGAGATTGCGGTGAGCCAAGATCGCGCCATTGCGCTCCAGCCTGGGTATCAAGAGTGAAACTCCGTCTCAAAAAAAAAAAAAAAAAAAATCTGGAGACAACAGATGCTGGAGAGGATGTGGAGAAATGGAAACACTCTTACACAGTTGGTGGGAGTATAAATTAGTTCAACCATTGTGGAAGACAGTGTGGCAATTTCTCAAGGATCTAGAAATAGAAATTCCATTTGACTCAGCAATTCCATTACTGGGTATATACTCAAAGAACTATAAATCATTCTACTATAAAGACACATGCACACATATGTTCATTGCAGCCCTGTGTACCATGGCAAAGACCTGGAACCAACACAAATGCCCATTAATGATAGACTGGACAAAGAAAATGTGGTACATATATACCATGGAATACTATGCAGCCATAAAAAATGATAAGTTCATGTCCTTTGTAGGGGCTTGGATGAATCTGGAAACCATCATTGTCAGCAACCTGACACAAGAACAGAAGGCCAAACACCGTATGTTCTCACTCATAGGTGGGTATTGAACAGGGAGAACACATGGACTCAGGGAGAGGAGCATCACACATTGGAGGCAGTTGAGGGGGTAGAGGAGAGACAGCGGGGGGTGGTGAGGGAGGGGAGTGTGGGGAGGGATAACATGGGGAGAAATGCCAGATATAGTATGCACCTAAAGTAAAATAAATAAATAAATAAATAAATAAATAAATAAATAAACAAAAAGGAGCTGATACCATTCCTTCTGAAACTATTCCAAACAATACAAAAAGAAGAAATCCTCCCTACCTCATTTTATGAGACCAACATCATCCTGATATCAAAACCTGGCAGAGACACAAATAAAAAAGTAAATTTCGGACCAATATCCATGATGAATATTGATGTGAAAATCCTTTATAAAACACTGGCAAACCGAATGCAACAGCACATCAAAAAGCTTATCCATTACCATCAAGTTGGCTTCATTCCTGGGATGCAAGTCTGGTTTAACATACACAAATCTATAAAAGTAATCCATCACATAAACAGAACCAAAGACAAAAACCGCATGATTATCTCAATAGATGCAGAGAAGGCCTTCAACAAAATTCAACAGCTCTTTATGCTAAAAACTCTCAATAAACTAGGTATTCATGGAATGTATCTCAAAATAATAAAAGCTATTCATGACAAACCCACAGCCAATGTAATACTGAATGGGCAAAACTGAAAGCATTCCCTTTGAAAACTGGCACTAGACAAGGGTGCCCTCTCTCACCACTCCTATTCAACATAGTATTAAAAGTTCTGGCCAGAGGAATCAGGCCAGAAAAATAAATAAAGGGTATTCAATTAGGAAAACAGGAAGTCAAATTGTCTCTGTTTAAAGACGACGTGATTGTAAATTTAGAAGACCCCATCATCTCAGCCCAAAATCTCCTTAAGCTGATAAGCAACTTCATCAAAGTCTCAGGTTACAAAATCAATGTCCAAAAAACACAAGCATTCCTATACACAAATAACAGAGAGCCAAATCATGAGCAAACTCCCATTCACAATTGCCACAAAGAGAATAAGATACCTAGGAATACAACTAACAAGGGATGTGAAGGACCTCTTCAAGGAGTGCTACAAACCATTGCTCAAGGAAATAAGAGAGGAAACAAACAGATGGAAAAACATTCCATGTTCATGGTTAGGAAAAATCAATATTGTGAAAATGGCCATACTGCCCAAAGTAATTTATAGATTCAATGCTATCCCCATCAAGCTACCATTGACCTTCTTCACAGAAGGTCAAGGAAAAAAACACATTAAACTTCATATGGAACCAGAAAAGAGCCTGCATAGTCAAGACAATCCTAAGCAAAAAGAAAAAAAAAAAAAAAAAGCTGGAGGCATCATGCTACCTGACTTCAAACTATGCTACAAGGCTACAGTAATCAAAACAGCATGCCCTATGGAACAGAAGAGAGGCCTCAGAAGTTATGCCACACATCTACAACCATCTGATCTTTGAAAAACCTGACAAAAACAAGCAATGGGGAAAGGATTCCCTATTTAATACATTGTGTTGGGAAAACTGGCTAGCCATATGCAGAAAGCTGAAACCAGACCCCTTCCTTACACCTTTTATAAAAATTAACTACAAATGGATTAAAGATTTAAACATAAGATCTAACACCATAAAAACCCTAGAAGGAAACCTAGACAATACCATTTAGGCCATAGGCATGGGCAGGGACTTCATGACTCAAACACCAAAAGCAATGGCAACAAAAGCCAAAATAAACAAATGGGATCTAATGAAACTTAAGAGCTCTGCACAGCAAAAGGAACTATCATTAGAGTGAACTGGCAACCAACAGAATAGGAAAAATTTTTGCAATCTACCCATCTGACAAAGGACTAATATCCAGAATCTACAAAGAACTTAAACAAATTTACAAGAAAAAAAACAAGCAACCCCATCTAAAAGTGGGTGAAGGATACACACAGACACTTCTCAAAAGAAGACATTCATGCAGCCAACAAATAGATGAAAAAAAGCTCATCATCACTGGTCATTAGAGAAATGCAAATCAAAGCCTCATTGAGATATCATCTCACATCAGTTAGAATTGTGATCATTAATAAATCTGGAGACAATAGATGCTGGAGAGGATGTGGAAAAATAGTAAAGCTTTTGTGGGAGTGTAAATTAGTTCAACCATTGTGGAAGACAGTGTGGTGCTTTCTCAAGGATTTAGAAATAGAAATAACATTTGACATAGCAATCTCATTACTGGGTATATACCCAAAGAATTATAATTCATTCGATTATATAGACACATGCACAAATATGTTCATTGTGGCACTGTTTATAATAGCAAAGACTTGAAACCAAACCAAAGGCCCATCAATGATAGACTGAATAAAGAAAATATGGCACATATATACCATGGAATACTATGCAGCCATAAAAAAGGATGAATTCATGTCCTTTGCAGGGATATGGATGAAGCTGGATACCATCATTCTCAGCAAACTGACACAAGAACAGAAAACCAAACACTACCTGTTCTCGCTCATAAGTGGGAGTTGAACAATGAGAACACATGGAGAGAGGGAGGGGAACATCACACACCATGGCCTGTTTGGGGGTGAGGTGGTTAGAGGAGGGATAGCAGGAGGTGGGGAGATTGGGGAGGGATAACATTAAGATAAATACCTAATGTAGATGACGGGGGGATCATGCAGCAAACCACCATGGCTTGTGTATACCTATGTAAGAATCCTGCATAATTTGTACATGTACCCCAGAACTTAAAGTATAATTCGAAAAAAATTTAGTATTAGCACATTGAAACACTACTGATTTTTCTATGTGGATTTTGTATTCTGCAGCTTTACTGGATATATTTACTTCTTGTAACAGTCATTTGGTGAAGTCTAAAATTTTCTATAGATAAGATCATGTTGTCTGCAAATAAAAACAATTTGACTTCCTTCTATCCCATCATATTCCTTTTATTTTATTCTTTTCCTATTTGTTCTGGTTAGGTCTTCCAGTACTATGTTGAATCAAAGTGATAAAATTAAGACTCTAGTCTCATTCCAGGTCTCAGAGCAAAATTTTTCAACTTTTCTCCATTTAGTATGATGTTAACTAATTCTTCATAACCAAGATTGGATTATGAAGAAATATAAAATCTGAATAGACCAATAATGAGTAAGGAGATCGAACCAGTAATAAAATGTCTCCCGTCAAATAGAAGTCTAGAACCTAATGGCTTCACTACTGAATTCTACTAAACATTTAAAAAACAACTAACATCAAATTCTTCTCAAACTATTTCAAATATTATAGGGAAGAAAATTCTTCCAGACACATTCTATTTTTATCATATATGGCCTTTATTGTTTTGAGGTACATTCTTTCTATATCCAGTTTGTTAAAAAAACAAATTTATCATGAAGAGATATTAAATTTTGTCAGATAAATGTTCATAATAATCTCTTATTCTTTGTTTCTGTCATATCAATTGTAATGTCATCTTTTTCACCTCTGATTTGATTTGCTTGTCTTCTATCTTTCTCTGTTACTCTAGTTGAAAGTTTGTTGATTTTTCTAATCTCTCTAAAAACCACTTTTCTTTTGTTGATACTTTGTATTGCTTTTTAGTTTCTATTTTGGTTATTACCACATTTGATTTTTATTGTTTTTGATTTTTAATGTTCTTTTCTTCTCCTAATTTTGAGTTTAGTTTATTCTTGTTATTCTAGTGAGGTACAATGTTAGGTTGTTTATTTGACATCTCTCTAATTTTTTTATGTAGGTGATAACTGCTATAAACTTTCCTCTTAGAACGCTTTTTGCATTATCCCATAGATTTTAACTTAATTTCTTCATTGACCTACTGTTTGTTTAGGAGTATGTTGTATAATTTCCATGGATTTGTACAATTTCTGATGTTTCTGGTGTTATTGTTTTCTAGTTTTATTCCATTGTTGTCAGAAAATGTGATGTGATTTTGATCTTCTTAAATTTATGATTGTTTTGTGACCTAACATAGAGTGAACCTGGAGAATGTTTTATCTGCATTTGAGAAGAATGTGTGTTAGAGCTGTGGATGGAATGCCATATAAATATCTATAAGGTCCATTTGGTCCAGAGTGCAGTTTATATCTGGTATCTCCATGTTGATTTTCTGTCTGTGTTATCTATCCATTGATTATACCGGGATGTTGAATTATCCTACTATTATTGTATTGCATTCTATATCTCCCTTTAGTTCTACTAATATTTACTTTATATATTTAGGTGCTTTGATAGTGGAGCTATATATATTTCCAATCATTAGACCCTCTTGCTGAATTGACTGCTTTATCATGATACAATAGTCTTCTTTGTCTCTTTTTAGTTTTTGACTTCCAGAATGTTTTATTTGATATACACATAGCTCCTCCTGCTCTCTTCAGTTTTCCATTTGAAAGGACTATTTTTCTATCCCTTCATTTTCAGTCTTTGGGTGTACTTATAAGTGGAGTGCTCTCTTGTAGGCAGCACATAGTTTGTTCTTATATTTTATCCATTTAGCCACTCTGTGACATTTAACTGGAAAGTTTAATCTACTTATATTCAATGTAATTATTGATAGGTAAAAACTTACTACTGCCATTGTGCTGCTAGTTTGGTTGCTTGTGTGTGTGTGTGTGTGTGTGTGTGTGTGTGTGTGTAGCGTAGATCTTTTCTTCTCTCACTGTCTTCCTTTGTAGTTAAGGAAGACAAAGGAATATGCTTTGATTCCTTTTTAAAAATGTTCAGTGTATTGTTTATAAGTTTTTGTTTTGTGGTTACCATGAGACTTATTTTTAAAATCTTATATTTAAAACAGTTTTTTAAATAAATAACAACTTTTCTTGGTCACAAAAACCTATGTACATTTTATCTTTATTCCCCCTCCACATTTTTAATTTTGGATGTAACAATTTACATCTTTTCATATTGCCTATCCCTCAACAAATTAATATAGCTATTATTTTACTAGTTTTATTTTTTAACCTTAATACTGGTGATATGTCATGTATATACCATGATTACAGTATTATAATATTCTGAATTTGATTTTACACTTAGATTTACCAATGAGTTTAATACCTTCAGATGTTTTTGCATTACTCGTTAGCATTCTTTTTATTCAGTTTGAAGTATTCCCTTCAGCATTTCTTGAAAGACATATCTGTAGGTGATAAATTCCATCAGCTTTTCATTGTCTAGGAAAGTCTTTACCCTTTCTTTATTGCTGAAGGATAGCTTGTTGATTGGCAGGGTTTTATTTTTCCTTCATCACTTTGATCTGTCATCTCACTCCCTTCTGGCATGCAATGTTTCTGCTGTGAAGTCTTCTGCTTCTAAGTATATTGGAACTTTCTTATACATTATTTGATTCTTTTCTCTTGTGGCTTTCAGAATATACTTTTTTTTTTCTTTGACCTTTCATAGTTTGACTATAATATGTCTTGGGGTAGATTTGAATTGAATCTGATTGGTAACCTTCAGCCTTCCTGTACCTGGATATTTACATCTTTATCTAGGTTTGGAAAGCTTTCTGCTCTTATTTATTTAAATAAACTTTCTACCTTTTCGTCTTTCTCAAATCCATTTTGAATGACAATGGGCCAAACATTCATTGTTTTCATAGTGTCCTATAGATCCTGTATGATTTCCTCATTTTTGGTTGTTTCATTTTTCTTTTCTCTGACTATATATTTTCAAATATCCTGCCTTTCAGTTCACACATTTATTTTTGTTTCATCAATTCTGCCACTGATTATATTAAACTTTTAATTTTGTTTATTGTATTATTTAGCTCCCAAGTTTCTGTTTGAGTTTTTAAATTATTATTTTAACCTTTCTAATAAATTTCTCTAATATGTTACTGAATTATTTCTCTGTATTTTCTTTAACTTTGCCTGAAGAGCTTTCTTAAAACAGAAATTTTGAATTGTCTGAGATGTGTCAATGTCTGTGTGTTTAATCAGTAGGTATTTATTGAAGACTTTGCAGTCTGGCTTTGTAAGTTTCCATCCTTCTACAGTAAATCTGTTCAGAAATTCTGAGCCGACTGACTGCTGTGGTCCTTAGATCTATGAACTCTGCAGCCATTTCAGTACTTCAGAGTTCCCCAAGCCCAAGTTGTGAGTTTTGCAAGAGCTCTGAAGCTGGTATCATTCCCAGTCTATAATTTTTTGGGGAAGACCCAAAGAGAATGTCTAAGCTATGTGGGAAAGCTGACTAGGGGCTTGGGCCCAGGAGACCTGTGGGCTTTGCTTCCTGCAGCATGGTGATACTGACAAGTCTTCTATGGTGTGGCATGTTTACTGGCAGAAATGGAGAACAAGCCCAAAGTTCCATGCTGATTACTGTAAGCTCCACCCCCACTCTTTATCTCTAGCTGACCTCAGGTAGTTTAGCCCTGTCAATGCTTGCAGTGATTTTGGTGAAATAAAATTAAAGCAAGTGTCCTGCATAGAGTCTCAGAATGGAGGGGAAGCTGAATGTTCACCTCCAGCTCACTTTTTCTGCTGTAGAAAATATAAGCTCTGTAGAGTACCCTACCTGTGGTGCTTGCTGGCTTGGAGGAAAGGCACTGCAATCAAAGAGAGCCATCTCCATTGCCATCTGAGAGTGTGTGTGTGTGTGTCTGTGTGTGTGTCTGTGTGTGTTTAGCTCTGCGGTTCAAGAGTGTATCACAGCCTTGCTCCTGAGTTAAGAATATTCAGATTGGTAATCATACTTCTGGATAGTTGCTAGTTTGGATTCTGTGGATAGGAATGAAGCTGGAGAACTTCAACCTCATCATTGTCTTTTAATATAACTTTCTGAAATTCTTTATAGACTCTGTGACCTTGAAGAATGGAAAACCATAACATAGAACCTATCTCTTCAAGACAATAACATCTATTTTCTAGTAAAGTACTTTGATTCTTTGGAAAAATATATATTGTGAACATTCAAGGTCTTCATATGAACAGTAGCCATTTCTAACATCTTTTATTCCTGGTGATACGGCAGAAGAAACTTACTAAATAAACAATAGTCTTGAAAAATGCTACAGTTATGTTTTTAAAAGATCAAAATATTTACATTTCTAACACAGAAAATATGTTGTTAGAGAATTATCAAAGCATTTTAACTAATGTTTTAGTAACAGCAAGTTAACTGATTTAACAAAGAGACTCCAAATTACATAATGGCATAAGCACCATAAAAGTCTGGTCATTGTGCACACATACCATTTCAGGCCAATGAGGGGTAAATGAATTACTGATGCAGCAAAAACACAAAGAATCTCAATTAGGTTGAATTTTGGGGGCTCTTAACTTTGCAGTGTTAATGCCTTAGTCAACACGTGGTCTCCAAGACTCAGCGGGCACCTCCAACCAACACGACCAAAGGCTGGAAAGGCTCACAACACAAGTCATGTGCATTATTTTCCAATGCTCACATTCTATTGGCCAGAATTAGTTATCTGGCCACACCTAAAGACGCTAGGATAAGAAAATAAATTTCCTCAGTAGCCATTTTCCAGAAACAACCCTAATTTACCAATTGGGGAACAGCAATCATTGATGGACAGTAAACTCTCTTTGACAAATCAGTGTAAAAATAATTTGTATTTGTTTCATGTATTTACCATATACTCTGGGACATTGAAACGTTTCCTGGATTTTTTCCCTAAATATTTTTCTATGTTTTCAACTGTCTAATCCTTTTCTTTAATCAATAGCATTAAGTATAGGCAAGAGAGTATAAGCTGGTACCCAACTGAGTTTTTAAATATCACTTCCTAATATATTTATCTATTCTCAATTTCAGCCCTGTTTTATAATTTAGTTCTCTTTGTCATGACTCCTAATTCCTACTTGACATATGACATCTGTGGTGTATTTGGACTTATTTTCCTCATTTCTAACTTTGAATCACCGTTTTCCTGTAACTTACCATTTACCTATTTTGTGAGATATTTTTCAAGGATTATATCTTTTTTTAGAATTTTTATTTTCTAAATCTTCCTTTTCTCTGTGCATTATGTCATATTCTTGCCTTATAGTTTCTACCCTTTTTTCTCTCTTTTTATACATCTCAAAAATATTTTTTTTCAAATTTTTACAAGCTTTGAAACAGTTCCAAAATAGATAAAACCCAAATATTAATCAACTGGTGGCAGTTTCTGGATCTCTCTCAAGACAGTCAAGGAGGAATGTTCTCTTGCGTGCTTACATTTATTCCTTACCTTACTTGGGAGCTGTTTAAGAAAGGCACACTTTGCCCCCAGTGGTGAAGACCTTATAGTGAGAGAGTTTAACATTTTGTCTCTGCCTGGTGCACAATATTTTATCACTTCTAGACGATTATTTTTCTATCAGCGTTACTGAAATGCATAAATAACACAAAATACATTTTAAAGGTAAAACTGCATAAATTTGACAAATGTATGCATTCATGTAACCACAACAGTTATTTCCCTCACTCAAATTTCTGTCCAATTTCCTTGTAGAGAATATGTTCTTACTTCCACCCCCAGGCCCAGATAATGACAAATATTATTATTATTACTAAAACTGTGCCTTTTCCAGAATTTTATATAAATGTAGTCATAAAGCATGTGTTTTTTGGGGGTACATTGGGCTTGTTTTACTTATTTAATGCTCTTGATATTCATTTCTGTTGTGTGTATCAGTAGTTTATTCCTTTTTATTATTAGGCTGTACTCCATTTGATGAATATACCACAATTTATTTATTCATTCACTAATTGATAGACTTTTGGGCTGTTTTCACTGTTTTGCTACTATGAATTTGTATGCTACACACATTTTGCATACAAATCTTTGGACAGATGTTCTCATTTCTCTTTGAGTACATATCTAGGAGGGATTGCTAGGTTACATAAAAATAACATATGTTTGTCTTTATAAGAAACTGCTGACAATTTTTCAATATGGCTATTCCATTTTGTAGTATCACTAGCTTTGCGTAAGAGTTCTCTTTGCCCCAAATCCTCTTCAATGCATAGTGCTCTCTGTTTTTAATTTTGGCCATTTTAGTGTGTATGTAGTGATATATCAGTAGGGTTTAAATGTATACTTCACTAACAACTAATAATGTCAATCATTGATATGTACTTATTTACACCTGTAATTCTTTTCTGATAAAAGGCATATTCAAATATTGTGTCATATTCTGTATTACATTATTTAATTGTAAATGATTTTTATGTATTCCAGACACAAGTTATTAGATATGTTTTTCAAATATTTTCACCCAGAATGCTGGTGACTTTTTCATTTTATTAACAGTATCTTTTTATATGTTTTTGCTGAGTCCCCACCCAAATCTCATCTTGACTTGTAGCTCCCATAATCCCCACATGTGGTGGGATAGACCCGGTGGCAGGTAATTGAATCATGGGGGTGGATTTTTCCATGCTGTTCTCATGATAGTCGATAAGTCTCATGAGACCTGATAGTTTTGTAAAAAGCCGTTTCTTTGCACATTCTTTCTTCCCTGCTACCATGTAAGACATGACTTTACTCCTCCTTTGCTTTCCACCATGATTGTGAAATCTCCCAAGCCATGTGGAAATGTGAGTCCGTTAAGTCTCTTTTTCTTCATAAATTACCCAGTCTTGGATTTTTCTTCATAACAGTATGAAAATTGACAAATAGAGTAAATTGGTACCAGTAGAGTCGGCTATTGCTATTAAGATATCAAAAAATGTGGATGTGACTTTGGAACTGAGTAACAGGCAGAGGTTGGAACAGTTTGGAGGGCTCAGAAGAAGACAGGAAAATGTGGGAAAGTCTGGGTCTTCTTAGAGACTTGTTGAATTGGTTTCACCAAAAAGTTCAGGTTGAAGTGGTTTCAGATGAAGGTGAGGAACTTATTGGGAACTCGAAGCAAAGGTGATTCTTGCTATGCTTCAGCAAAGAGACTGGCAGCATTTTGCCCCTGTCATAGAGATTTGTGGAAGTTTGAACTTGAGAGAGATGATTTAGGGTATCTGGTGGAAGAAATGTCTAAGCAGCAAAATGTTCAATGTGACTTGGGTGCTCCTAAGAAACATTCAGTTTACTTCATTCACAAAGATATGGCTTGGAATTGGAATATATGTTTTAAAAAGAAGCAGAGCATAAAAGTTTGGAAAATTTGCAGTCTGATGGTGCAATAGAAAAGAAAATCCCATTGTTCTGAGGACAAATTCAAGCCAGCTACACAAATCTGGACTGTGGACTTTTGAGTTAATGCTGAAATGAGTTGAAACTTTGGGGGCTTGTTGGGAAGAACATGATTGGTATTGAAATGCGAGGACATGAGATTTGGAAGGGGCCAGGGTGAAATGATACTGTTTGGCTGTGTTCCCACCCAAATCTCATTTTGAATTATAGCTCTCATAATGTCTACCTGTCATGAGAGGGACCCAGTGGGAGATCATTAAATCATGGGGGAAGGTTTTCCCATGCTGTTTTTCTGATAGTGAATAAGTTTCATGAGTTCTGAGGGTTTTATAAAGGCAGTTCCTCTACAATGCTCTCTCGAATGCTACCATGTAAGACATGGCTTTGCTCCTCCTTTGCCTTCCACCATGATTGTGAGGTCTCACCAGCCAAGTGGAACTGTGAGTCCATTAAACCTTTTTTTCTTTATCAATTACACAGTTTCTGGTATTTCTTTAGAGAAGTATGAAAATAGACTAATATACTTTATGTAATTAAAAAATTTTGTTGCACTGCAATTTGTCATATTTTTATTTCATAGATTGTGCATTTTGTGTGTTAAGAAATCCTTGCTTAGCCCAAGGTCACAAAAATTTTATCCTGGAAATTTTATAATTTTAGCTTTTGCCCTTATGTATGATTCAGGTTAACTTATTTATAAAGTATAATGTAATTATTGTAATATTTTCACATGGTCACATATAATTGTTCCAAAGTCATATTTGAAAATATTATCCTTTCCCCAATAAATTATCTTGGTAATTTCTTAAATATATGGATCTGTTTCTGAAACTAAAATAATATACTTTTTTTTTTTTTTAATTTGAGACGAGCTCTCACTCGGACACCCAGGATGGAGTGCAGTGGGGCGATCTTGGCTCACTGCAACCTCCACCTCTGAAGCTCAAGTGATCTTCCCACCTCAGCCTCCCAAGTAGCTGGGCTATATGTGTACACCACCACACCTGGCTGGGTTCTTTGTTTGTTTGTTTGTTTGTTTGTTTTTTAGGGTATTTACATATTTACTTATTTATTGGTAGAGATGGGGTTTTTACATGTTGTTCAGGCTGGTCTCCAACTCCTGAGCTCAAGTGATCTGCCTGCATTAGCCTCCCAAAGTGCTGGGATGGCAGATGTGAGTTACCATGTCTGGCCTAAAATAATATACTTCTATATCCAACCTTTCTTCCATAATTATATTATTATATTATTCTTTATTATGCTACACATTAAGCCTACACATGTAATGAATACATAATATATTGTTTTTATTTTACATGAAGCAATCATTTTTCTTTTAGGAAGACAGTAAGAAAAATGTCTTTGATATTTATCCACACATTTACTATTTCTAGTACTCAACATTATTTTGTTTAGAACCATATTTTTTAATCTGTTGTCATTTTTTTTTCTGTTTCTGCAAAACATTTTTTAACACTCCCTTCTGTAGTGAAAGACTATGGCAATGAATTTCTTATGCCTTATTTACATAAAAAGTATTTATTTTGTCTTTATTTTTAAGACATATTTTCACTAAGTATAGAATTTTATGTTGACAAGATTTTCCCCCATACTTCAAGTATGTCATTTCACTGCTTGTGTTGCATAGCTTTTTCAGAATGTCTGTTGATATTAGATATCTTATCAGAATATCATCTTAGCTTTCTTCTTCTATCTAATATGTCATTTTCCTCTGGGCACTTTTAAGATTTTTTTTTTAAATCACTGGTTTTCAGAAGTTCGGTTATGATTTACCTTGTTGTCTTTTTCTTTATATTTCCTCTTCAATTTCAAGAAGTTTATTTACCTTCCCAGATACGTGAGTTTATGTTTCTCCTCAAATTTGTGTAATTTTTGGCAAATTTTTTAAAAAATATTTTTCTTTTCCTTTTTTTTTAAATTTGAGACAGGGTTTTACTCTCTCACCCAGGCTGGAGTGCAGTGGCACAATCTCAGCTCACTGCAACCTCCACCTCCTGGGTTCAAGTGATTCTCCTGACCCAGTCTCCTGAGTAGCTGGGATTACAGGCACCTGCCGCTGTCCAGGGCTAATTTTTGTGTTTTTAGTAGAGATGGAGTTCTACCACATTGGCCATGCTGATCTTGAACTCCTGACCTCAGCTGTTCCACCTGCCTCAGCCTCCCAAAGTGCTGGGATTACAGGCTTGAACCACTGCACCAGGCACTCTTGTTTTCTTTTGAGACTCCATTTACATATATGTTAAACTGTTTGATGTTGCTGAATAGGCTTCTGATATTTCATTTTTCTTATCTTTCCTCTCTCTTTGCCTCATTTTGAATGCTTGCTACTGCTATGTCTTCATATTCACTAATCTTCCTTAGGTGGATTTTTATTTTTCTTATTGTATCTTTTATCTCTAGAAGTTTTATATTTTATTTTATATCTTCTTTTCTCATCATCCTGATACTTTTAATACTCTTGACATTAAAGGCAAATTTATTGTTGCTGTTTTAATTTCCATATCTGATAATTTCATTATCCATCTTTACCATTTCCATGTCGGTTTTTATTAATTGATTATTCTTGCTGTGAGTCATACTTCCTTGTCTACTTGCATGCTTGACATTTTATGAATGGATGATAGAAATTGCACATTGTTGACCGGGCGCGGTGGCTCACGCCTGTAATCCCAGCACTCTGGGAGGCCGAGGCGGGTGGATCACGAGGTCAAGAGATCGAGACCATCCTGGTCAACATGGTGAAACCCCGTCTCTACTAAAAATACAAAAATTAGCTGGGCATGGTGGCGCGTGCCTGTAATCCCAGCTACTCAGGAGGCTGAGGCAGGAGAATTGCCTGAACCCAGGAGACAGAGGTTGCAGTGAGCCGAGATCGCGCCATTGCACTCCAGCCTGGGTAACAAGAGTGAAACTCCGTCTCAAAAAAAAAAAAAAAGAAATTGCACATTGTTGTTTTTAGATGGAGTCTCACTCTGTCGACCAGGCTGGAGTGCAGTGCCACCATGTTTGTTCACTGCAACCTCTGTCTCCTGGGTTCAAGTGATTCTCCTGCCCCAGCCTCCCAAGTAGTTGGGATAACAGGCACCCACCACCATGCCTGGCTAATTTTTGTATTTTTTAGTAGAGATGGGGTATCACCATGTTGGCCAGGCTGGTCTCGAACTCCTGACATCAGGTGATCTGCCAGCCTTGGCCTCCCAAAGTGCTGGGATTACAGGCGTGAGCCACCGAACCCAGCCACATGTTGTTTAATAGATATTTGTTCTGATGATCAATTAAGTTACCTTAGATTGACTTGATCATTTCAAGGTTTGATTTTAAGTTCTTTTAGGGTAGAGAGCAGATTTTACCATTATAGCCTAGGTTTCAACATGTATTTCTATACTATTAATAGATTCTTCCATGTCACGTGGGCCGTGTGTTCTTTTTCTTATGGGCTACTCTTCCAATCGTAGCTCAGAACTAGCTACTGCAGAAGCATGGGATTCCTAAGTAGCAAGCACAGGTTGGTTCTTCTTATGTCTGACAGAGCAAGAGCCTCACCATCTTGGACAAGCACCTCCATTCTAAAGTTCCCCTTGATCAAAAACTGCCTAAATTCAAAGGGCATCAGTCTAATGGCTAAGGTCAACATAACCATAAACCACAAATGATCTCTCTGACCAGAAACATTCCAACTGTAAGATAAACCCCACTTCAACCAGATACATGCCAGCCCCAAGATAACCTCCCCCCATCTAAAGAGGTGTCAGCCCCAAGATAACCTCCCCTCTGACCAGAGACATTCCAAACCTGCCATAAACTTCTCCCCGACATAGAAACATTCCAAGCCTGTGATAAGCTCTCTCACCAATAAATAATCTTAGTCTGTAAGAGAGAGCACTCCTGACTGAATTTGGCCAGAAGCCTCTCTGGCTTCTGGAGAATAAACCTGTCTTTGACTGGTAAGCTGTTTTTCGTGTTTCTTTCCACTTTCTTTAACTCTTGCGATGTCACGTGTGGAATTGTTTCCCAGTACATGACCCTATAGAGGAAAAAAGGAAGTTCCAGTTCCAGCAAAGACAATGGAATACTGCCTTTGAAGAGGCATTATATGACTCCAGTTTTACCCTCCACTTCTCCACAAGCTTGTCTACCACCTGTGGAAGTTATCAATATCAAAATGAGGTCACTCATGTCACACCCTAATAAAATGCAGCTGGGAGGCCATGAAGTAGGAGCCTTTACGTACATCTGCCTGATAACAAGAACTATCACAGGATACTCTGCCAAATCCACAATCTTGTACAAAAGTCACCACATCCTTGCACACAGATAACTTCTACATGGTCACCTGCCCAGCAGCTGCCTGTTTCACTAATGGACTGACTCCAGCCTTGTTATTAATTCTTATAGCCATGGATAATTATTTCATAACAAATAATCTATATGCCCTCACACTGCCTTTTAAAACCCTTGCTTTCCTTTTCCTCCTAGGATGTGCCAGTGTTTCACCATAGCATACATATACTGGATTGCAAATTCCTACTATTTCTGAAAAAATTATTTGTTCTGGAGACCTGGCTTCTCCACTGTTTTCTTTTGTTGACCCACCTCAATTCTAATTTGTACAATCTTGTGTTTTAATAAAATAATGAGTTTAAGGGACATTAGGCATTTTTTGGTAGAGCTTTCTGGATGACAAAGTCTTAGGTCTTTCAACTATTTCTGTAATTTTATTTCCTTAAAACTACACTGTCAGTATGAGTGGAGTGGACTGCAGGGAAATGGGAACTTACTTCTAGTATACACTGACCATAGTACTTTACAGGTGATATGAGAGCAATGTAGACCAGGTTTCCCCAAAGAATTAGTTTCCTTCTTCAAAACATATCTAATCTCTAAAGGGATTATCTCATGTCATATGGCAGATACAATAATCATGTGCCCTGGGTGAATAAAATTGGCAGTGTTCTCTCTAATGAATTCATTTTTTAGTTACATGTTTTAACTTATTTTTTGCTGTCACAATTTTGTAATTAACCATACCCAGGTCTGGCAATATGGATGTAGAATTGAGACATTCCCTGAATGTTCTCCCTAAATCCTTTTCTCTCTATTGTTTCCCAAGCATCTAATACTTTCTTTCCATTTGCAAAATTGACCTTGGCAAGGCAGGTGAGCCATCAGCCCTCTGGGTACTAGAAACAATTTCAAAAGGCATTTTATTATTTTTTTCTTTCTTTTTTTTTAATTGTACTTTAGGTTCTGAGGTACATGTGCAGATCATGCAGGATTGTTGCATAGGTACATACATGGCAAGGTGGTTTGCTGCCTTTATCCCCCCATCACCTATATCTGGTATTTCTCCTCTCCTAATCCTTTACCACCCTCCCCATCCCCCGCTGTCCCTCCTCTAGCCCCCAACAACTGACCGCAGTGTGTGATGCTCCCCTCCCTGTGTCCACGTGTTCTAACTGTTCAACACCTGCCTATGAGTGATAACACGCGGTGTTTGGTTTTCCGTTCTTGTGTCAGTTTGCTGAGAATGATGGTTTCCAGATTCATCCATATAAAATCTCATCGTGTCACAAAGAATGACTTTCACAAGCCCAAAGTACTTATTATACAGTTGAACAATAAGGTTTATTGTTACCTGGGTCCCATTTTAATGTTATTATACTGTTGAAACGTATTTCTCTGAAAAGCTTCCAGAAAACAACCTGAATAAACTGTAAAGTTAATGGTGGTAAGTTTTAAGATAAGCAAGAGAGTTAGCTACATTCTAAGCACTGAGCACTCACTCTGATATACTGATCTGTGGCTTAGAATTTGACATTGCTGACTTTCTACAACAGAGGGTCCATCCTTAACCAAAGCTCCAATCCCCTGATCGAGTGACCTTTCATTCTCTCAACATATCTAATCATCCTTCTTTCCATCACTCTGTACTCTACACTTATAAAATCCCTTTTTCACACAGCTGTGCTGTAGTTATTGCATCGGGTCTATTAATGGACTATCACTTCCCAGTGATGGCTTCCAGGATGCCAATTCTTCCAGAGTCAACAATGTGATTTACAGATTTAGATTGCTAAGGAAGCCCCTGGCTCAGGGATAACAGCACAGAAAATCACACCCCTCTCACATCAAAGCCATGCCAGCTCCACCTTTAATGGTTCTACATATTTGTGGTTCATTTATTTGATTCTTTGTTTGTTTTAGTTTTCAAGAGAAAGGAGTACTACTTAACAAAATCGCTGTGCAGAAATTGTTTTTCTTTTCTTCTTTTTGTTTTGTTGGAAAGATAGCTAAAGCTCTTCATTGTAGGGCTCCTCCTGATCTTTCTAACTTCCCTCTTTTCTTCTCTTCTCTCCCTGTAAACAAGCTCCATTCCTGTCAAACTCACCTCTTTACTACCAGCCAGGACAACATGCCACAAGCATTTACATATCTTTTCATTGGAGAATCCTCTTTCCTTTGCATAAAATGTACAACCCCTGATATTCAACATCTGCCCTTCAGTAAGTACTGACTCCATTCCTGCCTTGACAGGTAAGGGGCCAAATATTCCTCATCTCCCTCATGATCAGCATAGCAACTTCACAGTAAAGCCTTGAGAATACTTCTCCTTGATCATTTCCCCAAAGTTGTACAGAGTTCACTTTGATCTTCCACATCACATAACTCCTTAAGTAGTCCTCCACACCTAAAAACACTCAACGAAGAGTGGGGCTGCTCACCAGTAATTAATAAACTCATTTAAGAGTGGTGACCTTGCCAGTGCCCTCAGCTGCATGATCACATCTGCTCCACCCCTCACTTCTTGTCACTCCCAAAGGGTGAACTGGGTTGGAGAATGTTGGCATGTATGCTGGATAGGACATGTGAATGGGCATGAGTAACCTCTGAATTCATGGAAGAACAGCATCACATAGCCACATGTCCTTGAACACAATAATACAATGACTGCATGTGTAAGGAGAGGTTTTGAAAACCTTTTTATAAAAGCAGAGATGACATGGGAAAATGACTGGATTAAATTAATGACGGCCAATATGATAGACATTTTAAACATTTTAATAAGCTTAAAGAATGCCTATGCCAAGGTGTGATCAGCATTTATTAAGAAATGCCCAAGATAATTGCTTCTCTTTTCTTTTTTCTCTTCTCATTCATTCATATCATCTTGTCTTCATATAATAGAGGCCACTTGTCAAATCAGGATAATTGGAAGAAGAAACACAAACTAAATTATTTCAAAAACATTAAACTTGTTACGCTTTTTCTTTTTTTATTTTGCTCTGTCACCCAGGTTGGAGTGCACTGGCATGATGTTGGCTCACTGCAACCTCCACCACCCAGGTTCAATCAATTCTCTGTCTCAGCCTCCAGAGTAGCTGGGATTACAGGCACCCACCACCAAGCCAGGCTAATTTTTGTATTCTTAGTAGAGCCAGGGTTTTATCATCTTGGCCAGGCTGGTTTTGAACTCCTTACCTCATGATCCACCCGCCTCAGCCTCCCAAAGTGCTGGGATTGCAGGCATGTGCCAATGTGCCCAGCCTTGTTACATTTTCAAAACAATCACTGTGGCTCTTTCTAGGTGCAGGATCATGGGTCTTACCTACATCCCTAGACTGATCTTCCACAATCCAGTGTGATGGCTATCCTCACCCGCATTCTAAAAAAATTCTTATCTCGTGGCTTTTGGACATCTGCCTAAGGCCCACCCTTGGACAGTAAAGGCTGGATTGGCAATTAGCTCTGCTGCCTGGAAACTGGTGCTGCCCCTGGTCTCCAAGGTGGCAGTGGACATGCCTCTACCCTATGGGAGGAATGGAATCCATGCACCAAGCATCTGAATATTTCAATATCGGCTGGTCCTGAATTTCTAGACTTTTCATTCTGTTGCTGGTAGCGCTCCCTTTGAGCTGAAACACAATAGGTAAAAGCACATTAACACTTACTTTTGTTTCCTAAAAAAAGTACTTTTCTGTTACTTTCAAACACGAGATTCAGCAAAAGATGCTCTGTATTTATGTTTCTGTGTGTAATTAAAATATTACCAAATCATTTTAGGATCTTACTGCAAATAAAACTTATACCCTTCGGTTCCAGCTGACTTAACTCTTTCAGGTATTGCCCTCATACTAGTGGCCCCTCTACCCAGTAAAATACTTTTGGGAAGTCTCATAATCCCCACTGTCTGAATTTTGGTATATTTTCAAAACTTTCGCAATTCTAATTTCTGTAAAACTTTTGAAAAAATATTAATCAGTGAAAAATCAAACTTAAAGATCAAATGGGAAAAAGTATATCCCGGTACGAAATATGTTATTTCTGGCAAATTTTCCTTCTCATTTTTGAGTAGTTTGTGTGGTCTGTTAATGACCCTACCCTCCATTTTCTGAAAGAAGGTTCAGAGGTTGGTTTTCTGTTCTTTTTACCTTTTATGGTTTCCCAACATTATCTCTTTTGGTAGAGAGGAGGTACAGGCTGAGTTTAATAGTGCCTCTGCCCTTTGCTGTTTGGGTGACTTTGGGGCTATTTGCCACTCACTGTCTCAGTTTCTCATGTATAAAATGGGGATAATACCTTAGTCAGTCCAGACTACTATAAAAAAAAATTCCGTAGCCTTACACAGCATACCACGACTTAAACAGCACTCATTTCTCACAGTTCTGTAGTGTGGGAAGTCCAAGATCAAACGCCTGGCAGATTTGTGCCTGGCGAGAGCTTGCTTCCCGCCTTGTGGAGGGCCATCCTCTCACCGTGTCCTCCATGGTGGCGGGCAGAGAGAGCTCTCTGGGGCCTCTTCTATGACGGCTCCACCCTGCTGACCTAATCACCTCCCAGGCTTCACCTCTTAATACCATACATAACCTTGCAGGTAGGATTTCAACATGTGAATCTGGGGGAGACATAAGCACCTAGTCCATAACTGCCTCTCCAACTGTCACACTTGTGAGTGTGTATTCCCCTGGCCCAGTGAGCAAACGTGAGCAGCTCGTAGACTCAGAATGGAGCCCCTCAAGCTGCTGTCCTTACCTGTGTGTGTGCACCTGGTGAGCCCTTCTCTCTGTCCCTTGCCCACTGAGTAAATGTCTCCTGATCACCTTCTAGGTATAGGGCACTCGGCAGGCCCCAGGAAGGGCAAGGAAAGAAAGACAGAGGCTGTCCTTGCCTCCTCAGGCTTAGGGTATAGAGGACAGGACTTTCATCACAGGACCACACAGAGAAATGCTGACAGCGCAAGGATTGCTGGGAAGGAGAGGTGCCCAGCGCACTGTCGGGGAGCCCCTTTCTCTGTTTGGTAACTTTCTCTTCTCTTGAGGAAGTTACTTAACTCCCTGAACGCAGACTGATTCTCCACCTGCCTATCTTTCAGACTCTCTTTACCTCGGTCTGTCTCTGTTTTATTCTCTCTATTCTCCTCTGCTTTCTCTTCCCTTTTTCTCTCCCTTAGGCTGACATTTTAAAGGACTTCAGATGACTTTAAACATTTTAGCGTACAGGTGTTCAGATGACGGTATCAAAGTTTTGATTTAGCCTTAAGCAGCCTTGACTTTGCTGTGTGACTTTACAGATGTCACTAAGCAATCTTCATTCTTAGGACAGTTGTACCTTACTTCACGACCCACATGGGCTATTAACACGGATTCCATTTCTTAAGAGAGAACGTGAGCTTTAAAATATTTAAATCTATCTATATCTATCTATCTATCTATCTATCATCTATCCATCCATCTATCTATCTATCTATCTATCTATCTATCTATCTATCTATATTACAGTTAGTGCTATCAAGGGCACATGAAAATTTTAAAATTTTTCTTCTCAAATAATTTATAAAGAAAATGTTAAGCTAAATGTTTTAGAGAAAATGAATATATACCACAAGAGTGTGGGAGAAAATGTTTTAGAATGTGATCTTAATTATCTTAAGCCATTAAAATGTGAAACAGTCCCAAGACCTAACCTCATCTCAAAGGGCAAACTGTTTAGGAAATTACTGTCAGCTCCAGTGTGACCCCATCACTCTGCCCCAGGCTTCCTATGCTGGCATAACTCTAACCACATTCTGTTATGTTTAATTTTTAGGGTTTCATATTTTTCTAATTATATTGTGAATTTTCTGAGAGCAGGGAATTGAATCCTATTCCTATTTGCATTATCACTGCAACCAATGAATTTTAAAATGTTTATGGATTTGAACTGACTGCCACTCTTTGGCACACCCCTAGTTAGAAGCAGTGAGCTTTCCAGCATCTTTTTCCTATATGGCCATAATATATAGTTTTCCAGGGCTGCCATAACAAAATACCACAAACCGGGTGGTTTAACAATACATTTATGTTTTCACATTTCTGGATGCTAGAAGACCACAGTCAAGATGCCAGCAAATTAGGTTTCTGGTGAGGGGACTCTTACTGGCTTGTAATATGCCACCTTCTCTTTGTGTCCTCGTGCCATCTTTCCTCAGCACAGGGAGAGAGGGAGGAGCATGAAGGAGTGAAAAAGCACAAACAAGCGTTCTTGTGTCTATTCTTACAAGGACATGAATCCTATTGGATCAGGTTCCACCCTGATATCCTCATTTGACCTCAATTTCTTCCTCTGAGGTACCATCTCCAAATATAGCCACACTGAGGATTAAGGCCTCCACATAAGTATCTGGGGGTGGGAGCGTAAATCTTCAGTCCAAACGGCTAAGATGGCCAAACCAGATGTAAAATTACATTTTCAGTTCACATTGAGACTTGTATGTCTGTCTCTATTTGCACTGCTTCAGGCACTTGGCTGGCACGAGTTGGTTTTCAGCTTTCCCCAGATTTATTCAGGTCAAAAAGCCACCACTCAGAAGTAGATCCAGATAAAGACCTCCTAATTGATGAGGGCTGGTCTTGTGCCAAGCATTTGGCCTTTTTTTCTATATTATTCTTTCCTTAAGACAACCTCAGTTCCTCTCCCTTTCTCTAACCACAGATGAGCATTTGCCAGGTACTGCCCTATGCTGTCCACAGTGAGGTCCAGAGCTTCTCCCAGGAGGTTGAATGGACAGAAAATGCCCCAGCCTGACCCCAGCTTAGCGGATGCTGAGCATCAGTGGGTGCAGGATTATTTTGCAGTTATTCATCTGTACCCCAGATTACAGTTAGGTTTCCAGGAACCTTTTGGTTATTTCCCTGGCATAAACACCACTGTGCTGTTAGCAGATTTGGCCATTCTAAAATCTTTCACTTCTGCCCAGTCATTAGAGTAGGAATTGATACAATCAGTCTTGCTTAACCCAGTAGCTCTAACTGCTAACCTTTATACTCTAGAATTGTTGAAATAGACACTGCTTCCCTCTTGTAGACCTTTGTAAAATAAATAGTTGTTCTTTTCTACTGTTTTATCTATGGATTGCAACTTTTGTCTCTTGTGAGGGAGTTAACAAAAGCCTTTCAAATAAACAAAATGTTGCATGTCTAAATAAATCATGTCTCCTGAGCTTCCTTCAGTGACTACTGTGTCAATTTCAAAAGTTCAGTGATATATCAATTTTTTTATTGCCTTTTAGGTTTTGGGGTACATGTGAAGAACATGTAAGATTGTTGCATAGGTACACACATGGCAGTGTGGTTTACTGCCTTCCTCCCCATCTCCTATATCTGATATTTCTCCCCATGTTATTCCTCCCCAACTCCCCGCCCCCCGCTGTCCCTCTCCTATTTCCCCCTGACAGACCCCAGTGTGTGATACTCCCCTCCTTGTGTCCATGTGTTCTCATTGTTCAACACCCACCTATGAGTGAGAACATGTGGTGTTTGATTTTCTGTTCTTGTGTCAGTTTGCTGAGAATGATGGTTTCCAGGTTCATACATGTCCCTACAAAGGACATGAACTCATCATTTTTTTTGGGTGCATAGTATTCCATGGTGTATATGTGCCACATTTTCCCAGTCCAGTCTATCATCGATGGACATTTGTGTTGGTTCCAAGTCTTTGCTATTGTAAACAGTGCCACAGTGAACATTCGTGTGCATGTGTCCTTATAATAGAACAATTTATGATGCTTTGGATATATACCCAGTAATGGGATTGCTGGGTCAAATGGAATTTCTATTTCTAGGTCCTTCCTGCCACACTATCTTCCACAATGGTTGAACTAATTTACACTCCCACCAACAGTGTAAAAGTGATCCCATTTCTCCACATCCTCTCCAGCATCTGTTGTCTCTAGATTTTTTAATAATTGCCATTCTAACTGGCATGAGATGGTATCACAATGTGGTTTGGATTTGCATTTCTCTAATAATTAGTGATGATGAGCATTTATTCGTATGTTTGTTGGCCTCATATATGTCTTCTTTTGTAAAGTGTCTGTTCATATCCTTCGCCCACTTTTGAATGGGCTTGTTTGTTTTTTTCTTGTAAATCTGTTTTAGTTCTTTGTAGATTCTGGATATTAGCCCTTTGTCAGATGGGTAGATTGCAAAAATTTTTTCCCATTCTGTTGATTGCCGATTCACTCTAATGACTGTTTCTTTTGCCGTGCAGAAGCTCTGGGTTTGATTAGATCCCATTTGTCTATTTTGGCTTTTGTTGCCAATGCTTTTGGTGTTTTAGTCATGAAGTTCTTGCCTATGCCTATGTCCTGAATGGTTTTGCCTAGGTTTTCTTCTAGGGTTTTCATGGTGTTAAGTCTTATGTTTAAGTCTTTAATCCATCTGGAGTTAATTTTAGTGTAAGGTGTCAGGAAGGGGTCCAATTTCCGCTTTCTGCACATGGCTAGCCAGTTTTCCCAACACCACTTATTAAACAGGGAATCCTTTCCCCATTGCTTGTTTTTATCAGGTTTGTCAAAGATCAGATGGTTGTAGATGTGTTGTGTTGCCTCTGAGGCCTCTGTTCTGTTCCATTGGTCTATATCTCTGTTTTGGTACCAGTACCATGTTGTTTTGATTACTGTAGCCTTGTAGTATAGTTGGAAGTCCAGTAGTGTAATGCCTCCCACTTTGTTCCTTTTGCTTAGAATTGACTTGGCTATGCGGGCTCTCTTTTGGTTCCATATGAAGTTTAAGGTGGTTTTTTCCAGTTCTGTGAAGAAGGTCATTGGTAGCTTGATGGGGATAGCATTGAATCTGTAAATTACTTTGGGCAGTATGGCCATTTTCATGATATTCATTCTTCCTAACCATGAGCATGGAATGTTTCTCCATCTGTTTGTGTCCTCTCTTATTTCGTTAGGCAGTGGTTTGTAGTTCTCCTTGAAGTAGTCCTTTACGTTCTTTGTTAGTTATATTCCTAGGTATTTTATTCTCTTTGTAGCAATTGTGAATGGCAGTTCGTTCTTGATTTTGGTGTCTTTAAGTCTATTATTGGTGTATAGAAATGCTTGTGATTTTTGCACATTGATTTTGTATCCTGAGACTTTGTTGAGGTTGCTTATCAGTTTCAGGAGATTTTCGGCTGAGACAATGGGGTCTTCTAAATATACAATCATGTCATCTGCAAATAGAGACAATTTGACTTCCTTCTTTCCTAAGCCAGAAGAGAGTGGGGGCCAGTATTCAACATCCTTAAAGATATATTAATTTTATAAAAGTCAGCACTCACAATTTTTCTATTTTTATTAAATCTCTGTTGGCTAAAGATTTACTTAATATTCTTTCTTTGTTAGTTTTATCTTGTTCCTCCTGACATTTTTAAGGTGAAGACAAACCATATCCACTGGACTCAAGCTCTTCAGACTTTCTATTTTTTAAGCATTGCATTTCTCACTGATTTTGCAGTTCTAGTACAAAAATCAGTGAGTGGCATCTTTGGATGTCCTTCAACAGGATATGTAGAACAATTACCAGGACATCCATGTTAGGTTTTAGAGTTTATTAATAAAATAATGCCTGTATTCTAAATGGACATCTGATCACCCTGGCACACAAATCTGGACATTTTTCAGACTTGCTCTTGAGACTGATTACATTTACAATTGATGAGAACCTGTCCTGGGGCCAAATTAACGAAGTCCCTTTGAATTTCTTACCCAAGGACATGAAGTTCACAATTCACTGAAAAACTAAAGTACTGTGAGCTATTAAATTGGAAAATATTCACCAGATTTTAGCTAAGCTCAAATTACCTTCTCTCTGGCCTATGTGTCATGTAAACTTGTCTAGAAGGCAGTAACTTTTGCATGTAGCTGCCCTTAGGACAGATATAGAATGAGGATTATGAAATACCATAACTTCATGCTGTCTGTCTCTCTGGTAGAGTTAGCATGGCTGATTCCCCTTCGTGCTTTCACAGCTGGAAAAAATGTAGAAATAGACACATACATGCTGAACCTCTCTAGAAGGAGTTGCTGTCCACGGTTGAAGCCTTCAGAGGAGGCAACTCAGGTTTGTTTGCTAATTAGAGTGAACAGTAATTGCCCCAGGGCTTCCCATATGTCCTGACTTGGCAGCACTTGAGCACAGGTCTCACAAGTCCTGAATGGCACAAGTGAATTCTTGGTCAAGCATGATCCTACCAGGAGCAGTTAATATTCTTGAGATAGTATTTCTTCCAAACTTGATTTACAGATTCAATGCAATCTTTTTCAAAATCTCAGTAATATCCTTGCAAAAATTGACAGGCTGATCAAAAAAGTCACATGAAAATGCAAAGACCCAGAATAGACAAAACAATTTGGAAAAAGAAAAACAAAACTGAAGGACGGTCTTAGTTTGTTTTGTGTTACTGTAACAGAATACCTGAGGCTGGGTAACCTATTTTTAAAAGACATTTATTTAGTTCAAAGCTCTGCAGGCTGAAATGTACAAGAAGCATGGTGCTAGTACCTGTTCAGCTTCTGGTGAGGGCCACATGGTAGGTCAAAACATCTCAAAGTCAAAGGGGAAGTGGATACATGCAAAGAGATAAAACTAAAGGAATGTCCTCCATTTTAACAACCCATGCTCCTGGGAACTAATTCATTTCCATGAGAACTAACAGAGTCTCACTGGAGTGAAAACTCACTTACTACCAAGAGAACACCATCAAATTATTCATAAAAGATCTTCCCCTATGACCCAAACACCTCCCTCTAGGCTCCACCTCCCGACATGGGCACATGGGAGGTTAAAGTTCAGCATGAGTTTTGGTGAGGAAAAATAAACCATATCCAAACCATAGTAAGGACTCACATTTTCTGATTTCAAAACTTGCTCTGAAGCTATGGTAATTGTAAGGTATATTGCCGAGTTAAAATGAGGAAACTGAGGCCAGTGTGAGAAAATGAGAATTCAATTTATTCAGCTCCTGGGCAAGGTTCTGTGGTCCGGGAAGGGGCCAGAGAAGTCGCACTGGGCTTCTCAGGGTGTGGGGTTTTATAGGGAGTGGAGGTAATTGATTGGTCTTTAGGGAAACAAAGAGCAGACAGTTTCATTGGTGAGGAGGATTGATTGATTATTAGGGAAACAAAGAGAAGACAGTTTCATTGGTGAGTTTCATTGGTGAGGGGGTTTGATTGATTACTATGGAAACAAAGAGCAGAGCGTTTCATTGGTGAGGGGAAGTCAAGGTGCTGATGGGACGAGCTGCCATTGATTGCCAGGCGGGACTACTGGTGGGCTGACCGGCTGGGGAGGTCAATGTTAAGCTGCTGTTGGACAAATCTTTGGGGGGCTTTTTAAATTTTGAAGGGGTCGAGTGAGGAATGCAGGAGTGGGTGTGTGGAGCCTGCATAGAGAGACCAGATAGGAGTGGGTGTGGGGAGCCAGCATAGAGAGGCCAGCGTGGGGAGAGATAAGTGTGTCAGCATGGAGAGGCCGGCATGGGGAGAGATAAGTGTGTCCATTTAACTCCCGGTGAGGCAGCTGACCTTACAGTAATCACAACAGCATGATACTGAGATAAAGATAAACATATAGATCAATAGAATAGAATTGAGAGTCCAAAGATAATCCCTCACACTTACAGTCAATTGATTTTTGACAAGGATGTCAAAACAATTCAATGGAGAAAGAACAATCTTTTTTAAATACACGTATATATTTCTGGGGAACCTAGATATTCACATATAAAAGATTAAACCTGAATCTTCATCTCATCATGTAAAAAATCAACTCACATGTTATAAAGACTTAAATGTAAGAGCTAAAGCTATAAAACTCTTAGACAAAAACATTGGTGTAGATCTTTATGATTTGGATTAGGCAATGGATTCTGAGACACCACACTTAAAGCTCAAGTAACCAAAAAAGTTAGATATGTTAGACTCTTTCAAAATGAAAAACTTGTGTATTTCAAATTACAATATGAGTAAAAAGAAGAAAGTATTTGCAAATCGTGTGTCTGAAAAAGGCCTGGTGTCTAGAATAAAGAAGTCTTACCATTCAAAAATAAAGAAAAATGACACAACTTAAAAATGGGTAAATGATTTGAATATATATTTCTTTTTTATTCTAGCTTTTTTAAAAAAAAATTTCAACCTTTACCTTAAATTTAGAGGCTAAATATGCAGGCTTTTTTTTTTTTTTTTTTTGGAAAAAAAAATTGTTTCCAATTGTTGCCTAGGCTGGAGTGCAGTGGCATGATCTTGGCTCACTGCAGCCTCCGCCTTTTGGGTTCAAGCGATTCTCCTGCCTCAGCCTCCCAAGTAGCTGGATTTACAGCATGCACCACCACGCCTGGCTAATTTTGTATTTTTAGTAGAGATGGGGTTTCTTCATGTTGGTCAGGCTGCTCTCAAACTCCTGACCTCAGGTGATCCACCTGCCTCGGCCTCCCAAAGTGCTGGTATTAGAGGCATGAGCCACCGTGCCTGGCCAATATGTAGGCCTTTTACAGGGGTATACTGTGTGACATTGAGGTTTGGATTACAACTGATCCCATCACCCAGGTACTAAGCATAGAATTCAATGGCTAGTTTTTCAAACTTTGCCCCTTCCCTCTCTCCTCTCTCGTAGCCCCCAGTGTCTATAGTTGCCATCTTTATGTCCATGTAATATCCATTGTTCAACTCCCACTTATAAGTGAGAACGTGTAGTATTTTGTTTTTTGTTCCTTTGTTAATTTGCTTAGAATAAGGGCCTACAGTGACATCTATGTTGCTGCAAAGTAAATTATTTGGTTCTTTTTTATGACTGTGTAGTATTCCATGGTGTATATGTATTGCTTTTTCTTTAAATCCAGTCCACCATTGATGGGTATCTAGGTTGATTCCATGTCTTTGTTATTTTGAATAGTGCTGCAATGAACATACAAGCACTTATGTCTTTTTGATAAAACAACGTATTTTCTTATTGATATACACCTAAGAATGGGTTGAATGGTAATTGTTTCGAAGTTCTTTGAGAGATCCACAAATGGCTGAATTAATTTACATTCCCACCAGCATTGTATAAGCATCCCCTTTTGTCTGCAGCCTCACCAGCATCTTTTGCGTTTTGACTTTTTGATAATAGCCACTCTGGCTGGTGTGAAATGGTATCACGTTGTTGTTTTGATTTGTATCTCTCATGATTAGTGATGTTGAGCGTTCTTTCATGTTTGTTAGCCACCTGTATGTTTTCTTTTTAAAGTGTCTGCTCATGTCTTACGCCTGTTAGTGGGGTTCTTTGTTTTTTGCTTATTCAGTTGTTTACATTCCTTATAGAGCTGGGATATTAAACTTTTGCCAGATGTATGGTTTGAGAACAGTTTTCTTCCACTCTGTACGTTATCTGTATACTCTATTGATAGTTTCTTTTGCTGTGTAGAAGCTCTTTAGTTTAATTAGGTCCCACTTGTTAATTTTCGTTTTTGTTGCAATTGCTTTTGAGGACATGGTTATAAATTCTTTCCCAAGGCAAATCTCCAGAATTGTGTTTCCTAGGTTTTCTTCTAGGATTATTATAGTTTGAGGTATTACATTTAAAACTTTAATTCATCTTATTTTTTGTACATGGTGAAATATAAGGGTCCAGTTTCTTTATTTGGCATATGACTAGCCAGCTATCCCAGCCCCATTTATTGAATAAGGAGTCCTTTTACGATTGCTTGTTCTTCTCGAAGATGAGATGGCTAAAGGTGTGCAGCTTTATTTCTGGGTTATCTGTTCTGTTCCATTGTTCTAGTGTTTGTGTGCCAGTGCCATGCTCTTTTGGTTACTGTAGTCTTGTAGTATAGTTTGAAATCAAGTAATGCAATGCCTCTGGCTTTGTTCTTTTAGCTTAGGATTCCTTTGGCTATTTGGGTCTTTTTTTGGTTCCACATAAATTTTACAAAAGGTTTTTCTTTTCAGTTCTGTGAAAAAATGTCATTGCTAGTTTGATAGGAACAGCTTTTAAAGATTTTAATGTAGACATTTAGCACTACAAACTTTACTGAATACTGCTTTTCCTGCATCCCGGAGATGTTGGTATGTTATGTTTCTGTTTTTACTTATTTCAAATAATGGTTTTTATTTCTGCCTTGATGTCATCATTTAACCAAAAGTCATTCAGGAGCAGGTTGTTTAATTTCCATGTACTTGTGTAATTTTGAAAGATCTTCTTTGTATTCATGTTTATTTTTGTTCCACCATGGTCGGTTAGTATGATTTTGATTTTTTAAATTTATTAAGACTTGCTCTATGACCAATCATGTGGTCAAACTTGTAGTACGTTCTGTGCACAGATAAGAAAAATATTTGATTGGTGGAGTATTCTGTAGATGTCTATTAGGTCCAATTGGCCAAGTGTCGTATTAAAGTCCAGGATTTTTTGGTTAGTTTTCTGTCTTAATGATCAAGGTAATGCTGTCAGCGGGGTGTTGAAGTCCTTTATTATTATTTTGTGGATGTTGAAATCCTTTCTTATGTCTAGAATACTTGTTTTATACATCTGGGTGTCCCAATGTTTGGTGTATATACATTTAGAAGTTAAGCCTTCTTGTTGAATTGAACCCTTTGTCATTATGAAATGGCCTTTTTGGTCCTTTTTTACCATTATTGGTTTAAAGTCTGTCTTATCTGCTATAATAATAGTGACCCCTGCTCTTTTTTGCATTTCATTTGTATGATGGATCTTTATCCAGCCCTTTACTTTGAGTCTACAGGTGCCATTACATATGAGATGGGTCTCTTGAAGACAGCAGAAGGCTAGGTCTTGCTTGTCTGTGTTTTTTTCTAATCAAACTTGCCACTCTGTGCCTTTTAACTCTGGCCTTTAGACAACTTTCATTCAAGGTTAACATTGATATGTGAGGTTTTGAGCCTATAATGAAATTTTTAGGTGATTGCTTTGTACTTTCTACTGTTTGCTTTATAGGGCTTGTGGGCTATGTAATTATGTATGTTTTTGTGGTACCAGGTATCATTCTTTCATTCCATGTTTAGATCTCCTTTTGCATATCATGTAAGATTGCTCTTGGGGGTAACAAATTCCCTTAGAGCTTTCTTCTCTGAAAAAGATTTGACTCACCTTAAATTATAAAACTTAGATTGGTGACATTTGAAATTCATGGTTGACATTTCTTCTCTTTAAGAATACAAAGAAGGAACAAGCACAAGAATTCTGGCACCATGAAAAGTCTGAATGGAGTGAAACCACAAAAGGATCACACTAACTCTCCAGCACTATTTCCTAACCAAAATAAAAGCTCAGAAATGACATACGGAATTGAAAACATGGATTGGGAGAAAAGTCAATGAGATCCAAGATGAGAAAATCAACAAAAAGGAATCGTGGAATTTGACATTTTTCTTGGAATTTCTTTTCTTTAAGAAAACCGAAGACATGGTTCTAATCTCTCCTGGCTTGTAATATTTGTGTTTAAAAGCCCCTTGTTAGCCTGATGCGATTCCCTTTGTACATTATCTGACATTTTTCTCTAGCTGTTTTTAAAATATTTTCTTTAGTGTTGACTTTGGGAAGCCTGATGACTATATACTTTGGTTAAATTTTGTATAGTACCTTGCAATAATGTTAATTTTGCATAGTAAAAAATTAACATTCTAGAGAAGTACACATCTATAGACAAAAAAATCAGAGAACACCACTCTTGCAGATGTTCTCTGACTTTTTTGTATGTAGATGTGTACCTCTTTAGAATGATTAGAAACATCTTTTTTGAATTATTCCCTTAAACATGTTTTCCAGGTTTTCTTCCTGTCCATCTCTCACAGGAATGCCGGTAACTTGTAGATTCGGTCACATTTCATAATCTCATTTCTTGAAGTCTTTGTTAATTTATTAACATTCTTTCTTTCTTTATTTTTATCTGATTGGTTTAGTTATAAAAACCCATCTTCAAGCTCTGAAATTCTTTCTTGTACTTAGTTTCATCTATTGATAAAGCTTTCAATTGTCTTTTGAAACTGCTTTAGTGAGTTTCTAAATTCTAGAATCTCTGAATGATGTTTCATATTTATATCTTCCTTCATTTCTTGAATTGCTTTAGAAGTGTCTTTGAGTTTATTTTCAACCCAATCTTGGATCTCATTGACTTTCCTTGCAATGCATGCTTTGAATTATTTCTGTCATTCTGAGTTCCCATTTTAATTACAAAACTTTGGTAGAGGCCTAGTAAAATCATTTAGTAGTTCCACTATATTCAGATTTTTCATGGAGCTAAAATTCCTGTGCTAGTTCCTTCTCATCTGGAGATGTTGGCACTTATAATTTTTGTAATTATTTTTGTGCGGGTAGGATTCTTCTGTTTTGTTATAGTGTTATTTATTTTTTTCTTTTTTCCATTTCCCTTTCTCCCCTTCCCTTTAGGGAGTGACCATAGAAAAAAGCTGGATATTGTCTTTTGGCTTTGCTTCTATAGCCCTATGCACTACTTTTAGCCAATTTTTTATTATGCAGTTTGACCTGCAAGCCAGTAGATGACACTTATGGGTAAGAGCCAGGTGTGGCCAGTTCAGCTTGGGTATATTCTTGTCCTTGTTTACTGGGTATATTCTTATGGGTAAGAGCCAGCTGTGACCAGTTCAACTTGGGTATATTCTTGTCCTTGTTTACTGGGTATATTCTTATGGGTAAGAGCCAGCTGTGGCCAGTTCAGCTTGGGTATATTCTTGTCCTTGTTTACTGGGAGAAGCTATCTACTCGGGCAATCAACTGATTCCCAGGATACACAGTGGTCTGAGCTGCCTGCTTAGCCACAGATAGTTGGAAAAAAAGATAGGCAGGACTAGATGAGGCGGATTCACCTACAGGCTCCCCAGTGGCAGACGCAAGTATCAGCACTGAGGGATAATCCAGTGGGTGGCCACCAAGCACTCAGAGATGTGCCTATTCATGGATCTGAGAAACTTCTTTGGCCTACATTCTTTGCATGGGTATTAGAATGGCTTAAACTCCTAATGCAGGAGAGTGGGTACTCCAGATGGCTGGAGATCTGCCTGGGTGTGAGGTGGAGAGGGCCCACCTGCAGTAATATCTCTACCCAGGAATGGAAGAGTGGTCCAGGATGCTAATCCAGGAAATGGGGTGCTTTAACACCTGGTGATCTCCATACAAGTGGAACCAAGAGGGTCCCACTGTACCACAATCTATGTCCAGGAAAGGTGGGGAGGCTCAGACTGCTGGCCCAGACAAGTGGGTGCTCCAAATACATGGAAATACACATAGGCAAGGAGTAGGGAGGGCCCCACTGCACCACAATCTCAGAGAAGCAGACCAGGGCACCAAGCATTTATATACACAGACTGGTTCCAGGTTGCCAAGCTGGTCCTGGCTGTAAGTCTTGTCATCTAAGAGAAACTGCAGTCAAGCAGTTCTCCTCTTACCTCAGGCCTGCAGTTCTCCTATCACCTCAGGCCTCCCCTCAGGGGTAACACACAATCCCAACACCTACTGCTGAGAAACTTTCCACATTTCTGGCTGTGGAGGCCCCTACCCCACTCCAGACAAATGCTCCAATCTTTGGGCCAAGACTACAATGCCTGTGCAGCCATACAGCCAGGTCACCACAAAGTGACTAAATATGTATGTGCCCAGATTAAAAATGGCATCCTGCTCTCAATCCTGAGTCTGGGAAAATGTCTGGAGCTTTCCCTAGTTTCTTTCCCTCACTGCATCTCCAAGCAGGGAAGTGTCTTTCCCTCACTTGCACCTCACTAAGTTAGCTCCACGGCTTGGAAGAAACAAAATGCTCTTTCTTGGCCTGGGTTGCTCAGTTTCCCAGAGGAAAGGTGAGTCACAGAGGAAGGCTCACTGCCACTCTTGCATACTGGGACTTCACTCACTTTTATCAGCCAGGTGCCATCACAGGGGCTGTCTACCTTTGTTCTCCCTGAGATCTGAGATCTCCTTAATGATTAGGGTGATAATATGGTTTGGCTGTGTCCCCACCCAAATCTCTTCTTGAACTGTGGTTCTTATAATCCCACAGGTCATAGGAGGGACCAGATGGTAATAACTGAATTATGGAGACAGTTTCCTCCATCCTGTTCTAGTGATAGTGAGTACATTCTCACAAGATTTGATGGTTTTATAAGGTGCTTCCCTCTTCACTCAGCTCTCATTCTTCTCTTTCCTCCTGACTTGTGTAGAAGGACATGTTTGCTTCCCTTTCCACCATAATCATAAGTTTCCTGAGGCCTCCCCAGCCCTGTGGAACTGTGAGGCAATTAAACCTCTTTCCTTTATCAATTACCGAGTCTCAGGCATATTCTTATAGCAGTGTGAGAACTGACTAATACAATAAATAATTGGTACTGCAGAGAGTGACTTGCTGCTGTAAAGATATCTAAAAATGTAGAAGTGATTTTGGAACTGGGGAACAGTCAGAGGTTGGAAGGCTCAGAAGAGTTTAGAGAGCTCGGAAGAAGACAGGAAGATGTGGGAAAGTTTGAACTTCCTAGAGACTTGCTGAAGGGCTTTGACCAAAATGCTGATAGTGATATGGACAATGAAGTCCCAACTGAGGTGGTCTCAGATGGAGGTGGGGAACTTATTGGGAACTAGAGTATGGTCACTCATGCTATGCAAAGGGACTGGTGGTATTTTGACTCTGCTCCAGAAATCTGTGAAACTTTGAACTTGAGAGAGATGATCTAGGGTATCTGGCCAAAGAAATTTCTAAGTGGAAAAGCCTTCAAGAGGAAGCAGAGGTAACATTTAAAAAATTTGCAGCCTGACAATGTGATAGAAAAGAAAAACCTTTTTCTGGGAAAAATGCAAGCTGGTTGCAGACATTTGCATTATGTGATAAAAAGCCAAATGTTAATCACCGGAGAAAATGTCTCTAGATCATGTCAGAGACCTTCATGGCAGCCACTCTCATTACAGGACTGGAGGCCTAGGAGGGAAAAATGGTTTTCCAGGCTAAGCCCAGGAGGCCCCTGCAATATGCAGCCTGGGGACATGGTACCCCCACCTCCCACGTGCTTCAGCTCCATCCCAGGCTAAAAGGGGCCAACATACAGCTTAGGCCATTGCTTGAGAGGATGCAAGCCCCAAGTCTTAGCAGATTGCCTGTGGTATTGGTCCTGCAAGTTCCCAGAAGACAAGAATTGAGGTTTGGGAACCTCTGCCTAGATTTCAGAGGATGTATGAAAATACCTGGATGTTCAGGCAGAAGTTTGCTGCACGTGCAGAGCCCTAATGGAGAACCTCTGCTAGCACAGTGCAGAAGGGAAATGTGGGTCAGAACCCCCACACAGAGTTTCCACTGGGGCACTGTCTAGTAGAACTGCAAGAAGAGGGCCACCATTCTCCAGATCACAGCATTGTAGATCTACTGACAGCTTGTACCATGTGCCTGAAAATCCATAGGCACTCAATGCCAGCCTGTGAAAGCAGCTGCAGGGGCTACATCCTGCAGAGCCACAGGGGTGGAGCTGCCCAAGGCTGTGGGAGCCCACCTCTTGCATTAGCATGACCTGGATATGAGACAAGAAGTCAGAAGAGACGATTTCAGAGCTTTAAGATTTAACTGCTGCCTCATTGGATTTCAGACTTGCATGTAGCCTGTAGCCCCTTTGTTTTGGCCAATTTCTCTCAGGTGGAGCTGGTGTATTTGCCCAATGCCTGAACCCCCATTGTATCCAGAAAGTAACTAATTTGCTTTTAATTTTTTAGGCTCATAGGTGGAAGGGACTTGCTTTGTCTCAGATGAGACCTTGAACTTGGACTTTTGGGTTAAGGCTGGAATGAATTAAGTCCTAAGGGGACTGTTGGAAAGGCATGATTGTGTTTTGAAATGTGAGGACATGAGATTTGGGAGTGGCCAGGGTGCAATGATATAGTTTGGCTGTTTTGTCACCCAAATCTCATCTTGAATTGTAGTTCCCATAATCCCCATGTGTTGTGTGAGGGACCAGGTGAAGATAATTGAATAATGGGAGTGGTTTCCCCTATCCTGTTTTCATGTTGTAATTTATCATGGGATCTGATTGTTTTATAAGGGGCTTCCCTCTTCAGTTGGCTCTCATTCTTCTCTCTCCTGCCACCTCTTGAAGAAGGGTGTGTTTGCTTCTCCTTCTGCCATGATTGTATGTTTCCTGAGGCCTTCCCTGTGAAACTGTGAGTCAATTAAACTCCTTTCCTTTATAAATTACCTAGTCTCAGATATATCTTTATAGCAGCATGAAAATGGACTAATACAGGTGAATTTCCATTTTCCTCTTTGAATTAAAGCTCAAAGTTGATATTTATGCACTATCTTGCTATTTCCAAGTGGGTGAGGCATGCTAAAAGCCTGAAATTTGCCATCTTACAAATAAAAAAAAAAAAGAAACAAAACAAAACAAAAAAACTGAATAGATAATTCTCCAAAGACCATAATCAAATGGTAAATGAACATTTAAAAAGATGTTCAGTATCATTGAAGATCCAAGTCAGAACCATCATAGATACGACTTCAAACCCACTAGGATGACAATAATCAATGAAAACAAGTTTTGGTAAGAATATGGAGAAACTGACACCCTCATACACTGCAGGTAGCAATTCAAAATGAGGCAGCCACTTTAGAAAACAGTTTGACAGTTCTTTAAAATGTTAAATATAGAGTTTCCATATAGCTCAGCAACTCCACTCTTAGATACACACCAAAGATAATTAAAAATATATTTCCAGTCAATAATTTGTATACACATTTATAGCAGTGTTATTCATAATAATCAAAAGCTGGAACAAGCCAAATGTCTATCAACTGATGTATATGTAAACAAAATGTGGTATGTCCATACAATGGAATATTATTCAGTCACAGAAAACAAGTAATGATGCAAACTATAACATGAATAAACCCTGAAAACCTACTAAGTGAAAAAAGTCACAAAAGGCCACATATCGTATGCTTCCATTTTTATAAAATGTCCAGAATATGCAAATTCCATCAAGATCAATACAGGATTAGTAGTGGGCAGCAACTGGGTGAAGGGGGAAAGGAGAGTAACTACAAATGCGTATGAATTTTTTTTTGCATTGATGAACATGTTCTGCAATTACACAGTAGAGATGGTTGTGCAATCTCATGAAGATACTGAATATAATTAAATTATATACTCAAAACAGAGAATTTTAAAAATTGCATTGGTAAAAGAAAAAGGAGGTTTAGTCTAGGATCAGGGATGTGTGTCAGGACTGCCACGAGCAATGGAAAGCCACACACTGCTATGAGGTGGTGGTAGATAGAAGGGCCCACACTTCTTGGGGGCAGCCTTTTATGCTCCTTGGAATAATAGACAAGGCTCAGAGGACCCCGCCTTCATCACATATGTCCCATTTATTAGGTAGATCTGCTGATATTCAATGGCCCATGCAGCCTTATCTCTTGTATGTTGGTGGTGTCTAATGAGCAATGCCAAAGTGTCTCCAGTCCCCAATGGCCTTGAATTTTTTTTTTTTTTCACACTGTGAAAACTTTGTATCATCTTAGGATTAGGGATTGGGGAGAAAATTCCAAAACGTTTGATCTTTTTATCATCCAAGGCATAATTTTAAGTGATTCAAAGAGATAGGGATTAAAAATAAGGTTTTACTTGTAGATCTGAGTTTGTCGACTGAGAGTTGTACTTTATACCTTTTACTGGAAATTTAAGTTGCTTCCTTAGAGTATTACAAAAGATGAATAAAAGGTTTGTAAAAACAAAGATCTTTTGCAATTATAGGTATTAGTATTATGGAAAACAAAAACAAAAACAAAACCTTTTGATCAGGAAATTCATGCTTGACTCTTATTTATTCAACTAAATTTCCAGTTCAATTCCGGTTGTCAATCAATTCAATTTAAATCAAGTTCTATTTAATAAATTGTATTCCACCTGTCTCTTCATGTCTCCTCTTTCCCTATGCATCCTTTGACCACCTTGCCTTTCCCCTCCCTGCTGCCCTCTTGCTGTGTTTACTCCCAATCCTTATCTCTGTGTTGTCTCAATCCAGGAGTCACCTCACCAGGGCTGTCTCCTTTTCACTTGCATGGCTTTGGTACCTATGGTATAATAATCAGAGAGAAAGAGCTTGTGTCTGCCCACAGAGAACTTATTAAAATAATAGAACTTACTTGTTCTAATGCTTCTCTTTCTGGTGTGTATACTCACTAGGCCTTGGCCATCCTGTCCCATATAGAGACTGTTATCATAATCAGAAACAGAAAATCAACTTCTGCATCTTTTGTCCCTTCCCAGATCTTCAACATACTGTGCAAAGCCAGTAACAGTCCTCTTGGTCTTTAAGCCTCACATTTCAAGACTTTTGAATGTTTAGAATGCTTTGCTTAAATGTATAATATTTGCTGCCATTAGACAGCTGTATTTTTGACCTTTTATTCCATTGTTTCCATCTTATCAATCATCATTGCTTCAATATTAGGAATTGATACCCAAAGTCTTATCTCAAGAGTATGTGGCAGAGGAAAAATTGAACATTCAGAAAGATTTCTCATGAAGAAACAAATTAGCTTTTCATATACAACATTGGATCCCTAGGTTTTTGACAGGTTACTGGATTCCATTTCTCAGACCTGTGTTTCCCAAAGGCAACACAAAACTATTTCCCTCACCTGAGCAGGTTGCTTTGGAAACAAAGCGAAACCAGAGCTCTGCAGGCAAGAATTAAGCAGGAGTGTATTCCACTTTCCCACAAAGGAATAACCTTTTCTGTCTTCAGGAATGAGGCATGTTTTACACATGTATGCATTATTGTTGGTTAATTTCTCAAGTCATTGATAGATAACATATTAAATTACAAAAGTTGAAGGTTCCAATCTTGGTTAGCAGTAGCTACTTCCAGAGAATATTGCTTGCCTCCCTGATTGTTAACTGCAGTTGTTTACTCCTGGGCCTCCCGTGAACCTTCTCTTCATTTGTTTGAAGCATATATTCCATTCAGGCTCAAAGGCTTCTGCAGTCACCTTACCAATTTACAAAACTGGTTCACCTACAACTTTAGGGTCTAAAGACAGAAAATGGTGTGCACTGATCCCAGGAAGAGAAGATGAATAGAGGTAGAATGAGTCCCTGAGTGACAATAATGACAACCACACCAGCATTTGTTGGGAGCTTACTATATATCAAGCATTAATAGCATATCTTTCCATTTTATTTTGATACATGTTCTTTCTATATGTTACTGCCCTGTAGAATGATGAAAAGATTGAACTTCAGAGGGGTTAAGGAAGTCAGGCGGTTGAGTCATTTATCATTTCTGGATCTTCAGGCTTGGTTAAGCCTCTCTATTGGGTATTGAAGTCAAGCCCCTGCCCCAGGTCCCTTCTCCCATCCTCCCTTGTCCATTTGAAGATGTAGAATAGATCGAGGGAAATTTCTCTTGGTAAGGTAGAATCTTTATTTAGTGAGCTATTCCTGAGTATAATGCTCAAGCAAAACACAGCAAAGTCTTTGTAACTTGCCCAAATTTTTGTGAAATGCCTGATTTTAAGAACTTTTCCAAAGAATTATGGTTTCAAGTACAAGCAATAATACTGCTCACATAAGGAGAATGGCAAGCCCAACTTGTATGCCCTATTATAAAAACCCCATTAGTAACTGACAATGTTCATTTGTAATGGGCTTATCTCACGTGTGCATGCTAACTGTTGTTGAAAATGATCTGTTTGTCTTTTCTTCAAGCAAGATGAACATTTTCCCTGCTTGTAGTATATGCTTACTGAAAACAACCTGTATTAATTTCAATTATTCAAATTTAGAATAGATGGAACATGTGTCAATGAATTATGCTATTGAATTATAACTACCAATATCTGTGAAAAAACAACATACCACACAGCCACCCTCTTTTCTTTTGAGAAAGGCCCACCAAGCCTGAATTCCATAAAGTATTCTGGTCTCAGGAAAGAGAATAGCAGGAAACAGATTTTTTTTTTCCTCTTGGGGGAGAGTTAAGATGAGAAGTAAGAAAGTGGGTGGGGAGAAGCTCCAAGGTGGGAAGCCACCCATGGCATTTCTCCTGCTCCACTTTCTAAGTTAACATCAAATATGGGGCCAACCAATGATCTTCAACCCAACTTAATTTATAATCTCGTGGGAATTGTGGATTTACTATGTCCTCCGCATCTCATGCATTTACTTCCTTAAACTTCTGTCTCTGTAAAGGACTCAATGCAGCTGAGAGAATAGGTGTTTATAGGGCATGAGCCATGCCACCCTTCATTTTATCACTACCTATTAACACAGTGGAGGAATACTGGAGCCTTTCCAACCATCTGTGCACATGTGAATGTCTTATTTACTTTTAGATTGTCTCCAGATTTTATAATGGGGTGGAAAGAACTCTAAATGCAGAGTCAGGACACGTCTTTGAGCACAGAGGGCTGGAAAGTGTATTTTTGTGAAACACTTTCTAAAGAGCTCACAGAGATTAAAGAGGTCTCCAAGATTTTGGACAGGAGTTTGAAATTTTTTAGTTATTTCTGAGAACAAGGCTGGAGGAAAAACAGACTTGGTGGGGATTTGCCAAGCTGGGTTTAAACCTGGCTGCACTTGCTTGGGTCCTCAAGGAATCCTCCTCCTCTCTGTAAAATCAGGGAATTTAACCACTATCACTTCACCTCAAGAAAAATTCACACATTAAGAAAATTCCATTGTTTCACCAAACACATTTTCTTGGAAATTCCAGCTAGAAAGGAAGTAGAGAAACAAGGGCAAATATATTGGTCCAAAGGGAGGGTGATGTGTTTTGGGGCATTGGGTGGAGGCGGCCCTGTGATTTGTGCTGTTGCCTGGAATCCACTCTCTGAATGGATGGTCCACTGTCATCTCCCGTATCTGTTCCTGATGGGGCTTTTCAGACCTGTTGCTGCCACCAGCATCCTTCTTTCAGAGAAGGGTGAATTCTTGTCACCAGGAGGCACAGGACCTCAAGAAAAGCAAAGAAACTAGGTAACTTGCAACTACTATAGGAAACAGCAGGTGACTTAGAGAAATTCCGAGGCAGTAGAGAGGAAGGAAAGTGAGTGGACAGAAACTAGAATGAAGATCTCTTCACTACATATGCTTCACTTTCAGAGGAAACATGGCCTGTGAATCCATCCCTGTGAGGAACAACAAACCCTCTGGCATTTAGGCAACGCCACTTAGATTAAGAATTGAAAATCATATTTCAGCAGTTTTCTCGGTAAGGCTCATTTTCAAAATATCACATTTTATTTCAAACTCATAGTTTCTGTATATTATATAAGGAATTATATTAAATGTAATTATATTTGAGCTTCATTTCCTCCATCACGATTTTAGTAGCTCTAGTCTTAAGAGCTCTGAAACACACAAATCTATGTTTACCAAATGTGAACTTGAGTTTTCAGTCCTGGGTCTCACTCTGACTGCAGGGGCATGGCAAGAGCTGCAAATGCTTCCAAGAAAAATATGCACCAAGCAGATTAATGTGATAAAAGCAATCTCTGACCTCATTTTCTGTTTGACTATATAAAGAAAATCGTATCTACTTTATAAAAAATAAACCAAGAATAATTTCAGAAAAGTAATAGTTTCATATTACTTTAAGGGAAATTTCCTCCTGTACTAAATATCCATAATTGTGCAGTGAGTACATTCAATCCTTTCTGCTGTTTTTCACAAATGGGGCTTGAGGAGATACTTTAAATGAAAAACTACATCATATATTTCAAATAGGTCCAGAAAGATATTTGAAGTCATATTTCAACTTATTTTTTAAAGTGAGTGAATAAAAGGAGGAGGATCTGGATATACAAGTATTTCATGAGACCATCTAAATATCAAAATATATATTATCAAGATTACAAATGTTCAGGAAAAAAATGCAAGAAAAAAATTGTGGTATGACACTATTTATTCCATTCATTCTCTAAACTAATAGGCGATATACGTTATTCATGGAATGCTTTAAAATTTTAATTTTTCATTGCTTAATGAAAAATTAAGTAGTTTGGAGTTAAAACAGTGTAATCTCTATAACATGCTTCACTAGTCCATATGTTTATATAGTTTTATGTTAATTTTTGGCCCCATAGTAAGTGGGCTTTTTGAGCCTTTAGGTCAACTGAAAATTATATATAGTTATATACATCTATGTTTATATATACAAATATGTGTATAGATGAGATATATAAATACATACATACACGTGTATTTTTTTCCTTTTTTAATGGGATCATGAACACTGAAATATGGCTTTCACTCAATAGGGTGGTCTTCCTGGGTCAAGCTTCTTGTCTTTGTGTTCATGCTGACGGACAGCCGTTCATTCACACCGTATTCCATTCTCCTTTGTTTTATGCAAAGAAGAATGGAATATGGTGTGTCAGAGAGAGGGTAAGTATAATACAACTCAATACATCATTCATTAACTAGACCTGATACCAACTCTTTGTAAACAAAAAGCCTAATGGCCTTCCTTGTCACATATGTCCTGTTGCCTACGGAGATATTTCTAAAAATGCTTGAATATAGCTCATGTCCTGTCCTAGACACAATTCAAAAGGCCTGAAGATTAAACAGGAGTGTTATGAGGTTTCTCCAGCAGGAAGTGGTCTGCAGGCTCATTCTGATGAAACTCACTCCTTCTAGCAGTGACCGTTGCTTAGCACCTCTGGAGAGAGAGCACACTCAGAGGCGAAACAAAGAAAAATGCCACTAAATTGTCTCTAAATGGTAGGATTTATTTCAATGCTCACATACAATTGAATGAGACAAACTATTTACATAAAACACAAGTACAAAAAATATAATACAATTTATACTGTACATAATCAGGATTCCCTTGTTTTATTCCCCCACAAATGGCAGAGATGGTAAGAAGGGGATTGCTAGGAAATGGTGAGTGCCCACTCAGCAGTACTGAGGATAGATCTTCAAAGTGTTTTTTATAAAGATGAATAGGCTTGAGATACAGAAACTGGCAATGCACCAAGGGCAGAAAGAAAGCACAACATATTCACTTCTGTAATAACTATTTTTTTTTTTAAACATGTTTTGTTTTCCCAAAGCTGAGGCTTGAAGCAGGTGTGAGTTGATTTCCACTGATTGGTTAGGTGACCTCTGAGCACCTCTACTCGGACTTCCACAGTCCATCCAATGCAGCAGATAATGAGCTTCCAGTTGCCACAATTGGTGTCTTAAGTTGATTTCAGAAAACAATGTATCAGATGTCATTAAGCAACAATCTGAGATATGGACCTAGACAGCTCTAAGGAAGCATTTAAAACCAGTGAGCTGATGGACAGGAAAGATAAAAGTCATGACCATTAGAAATTTCTATTGTGTACATCGAACAAGAAGGTTTTAAAGAAAAAGGATTGAAACAGTGTGGTATGCCCATGGTCCCCTCAGGAAGTACCCAGCAATCCATAAGCGTTCTAGCAGAGAAACCCAAGATCCATTCTGTCATTCAAACAAAGGGGAAATGTAAAGCTATCTCATTGTTTTAAAAAGCTAAATTATAATTAAGATATATTGTCTTTTAAAATTAAATTTAAGATCAGTAACTGTCTGCAAGCTTACCAAGGGCTGAAATTGGCTTTGGAGAAGGTTCACACACACACAAAAGAAACAATCTCAAGTAAGTTTATTTTGTGTCACAAAACAGCCAACACCAAATTAACACAGAATGAGGCATTTAACATTGGACAACATCTTTAAAAGTCACATCAAGCGGCATAACAGAAAAGTTTTGTTGTGCACTTTTGAAGAATCCAACATTGGACCAAGTTTGTGCATTTTCTTGTAGATGATGTAGAATCTCAATGGTGAATCTAGGTGCTTGAGTTAAAGGTTTATACTGTGCTTTTTCGAAGAGCAGAAGTTCAATTTGCTTTTGGCCAACAGTCATAGTAAAAGGGATAAACAATCAACTTCAGCAGAGATAATACTATTACTTTTCTTAACCCAAATTAAGAGTGACAACTTTTGTGAACTTGTGAGGCAGTTTTGATATGAACTTAAACATAATCAGGCAATGTCGTAGGTGGTTGTCACTCCACACCCACTGTATCTATACCAGCTGTCACCAGCCTGTGTCTGATTTTCCTATATCTGTGAATTAGCCTGAAGAGAAACAGCAACAAAAACTTCTAACTTCAATAGGCATCATGTTGGCATTCTTATTACAGAACAAACACTATGATTTTTTTTGGAAGATGTAAAAATTAAAGTGATGCTAGTTTCTAGAAGGCTGATGCTGAGGTTCCCTGTCTTCTGAGCATGCACTGTACCTATGGTTCTACATCCCCAGTGAGGGCAAAAATCACATCTGAAGATGATGTGCTTCTTGATCATTTTCTATTCCTGAGTTCAACGAGGCATAGGAGAATAATTTTCTTTAAAGTAAATCCAATCAATCCTCTGCTTCTAATTGAAACCAATAATATCCATATGAAATGGTAAATGATCATGTTAAACAAGGCACTAGCAACTTTTTCTGGGAAATTATCCACACTTACAGAGAGGGGAGAAAATGATGCTTTCATTTTAGCAACATGATAAAATAGTTCTGATTTTTCAGAGTCCAGATTTTGCTCCCAGCTTGTATTTATCTAACATTTGAATCATTTTATTACTGCCATTCATCTAACATTTGGCATTAAATTTCCAAAAAGCTGAGAAAGAACAGGATCCCATTTGAACTATTGGACCCAGATTTTAGAGCAAATAGGAAAGGGTGGAATACATTTTCTTATTTGACTGATGGTTTAAGAAACACAAAAGAGTGATTTTCTACCTCCTTTTTCCTCCTTCCAGGTCTGAAAGTGCCCTTGACCAGTTACTGCCATTGTTCCAACACAGTAAAACATGTTTGCTTGAGCAAGAATTGATATTGACTCTGATTGCGGGGTAATAAGCTTATGGAAGATATGATCTAATATGATCTATCAAAAAGACTGTGTTCTGAGACAGCTTTCACTAGGAAGTGTACATTTCGTGCCAGGCTCTGAATTTGGTTTTGATAATGCCCTATGTCACTTGCAATGTGAACTTTATTTTCAAAAGAGGAGCGGTTTCTCTCTCTCATGCTTCTGTAACATGTACCAAATTTCTGATAATGCAACAGATGACCACCGAGTGTATCTCTGATCTATCTGCTAAAACAATGTATACAAAGCGTCTTTAATATAAGTCCATAAGAAAGGAGTATGAAAGAGTCGTTTCATAAATCATCACCAAAAGTTCAACATGACGTCTTGTTTACCTTTTCCATCGCCAAAAGAGAAAAGCAGCAAGGATTAAAGCAACGTATTTTCCTTTGCTTTATTAGGTTACAAAGCAGATAACTTGATTGCCTTGGCTCACTATTTGCAGAGTTAAAATAAAATCTTTAAATCAGTTATAATTAATGATCTCAATAGGAGATTAATGCAGAAATAAATTTCACAATGATCCCTTGTCTCCAAATACTTTATCTTACACTGTGCATGGCATTCCTTTTGTGCATTTCCTAGGTCAAAGTGAGGATTTCTCTATGTTCTCCCATTTCACCCACTGCTCAAAGAAGTAAGGGGCTCAAATGCTGTCTAGTGTCGGATAAGGTAAGCATAGGTAATTTTAGATAGCCACAGGTAATCAAATATTGGCAATGTTGTGTCAACATGCTTCCCCAAGTGCACCAGGAAGTGATGAAGAAGTTAGGATGAACAAATGCACTAGGGATGGCCAACACCATCTGTAAACTCCAGTTTGTACCATAAGTGGTGAAGACTTTGCATGTGTGTTAAGGTTATTAATGCCTTCATAGAAATTGACTATTGGAGCTGTGGGGCTTAGGCACAGCACTGCCACATGGAAAATGGTGATGCAGTTTATTTTACCAACTACTGGTACCTGTTGCCTCTGGTTCTGTGTCCCAGAGCCATCTCTTGAGATTAAAATGCTGAGGTCAATGGAGTTACCCCCAGTGCCACACACAAGAAAACCCCATTGAAGTGTAAAGGACACCCGGAGCATAAAGAAAGCTGATGGCCCAGGGACAAAGTTGATGAAGAAGTATCTTGACAGCACTGGGGAAATATTTATGATTTACTCTAAAAGCAAAAGGAACACTGTAAAGAAATAAATATTCGTTTCTTTACAAATTCAAAATGCTAACAAGGCTGTGTTTAGACAAAATGATTAGCTGAGTATAGACTAGATATATGTTTAAGGTAAAATTCCTTTGATATTCAATTATATGCTCATATATCCCGTTAGATGGCCACTTGGGGACATGGAGACTCCCTGCTGAGACTTTGTTCATTTTTTTTTTTTTTTGATACAGGGTCTCTCTCTGTCACCCAGGCTGGAGTGCTGTGGTGTGATCTCAGCTCACTGCAGCCTCAACCTCCAGGGCTCAAGTGATCCTCCCACCTTAGCCTCCCAAGAAACTGGGACCACAGGCATGCACCACCGTGGCTGGCTAATTTTTGTATATTTTGTAGAGGTGGGGTTTTGCCATGTTGCCTAGACTGGTCTTAAATTCCTGAACTCAGGCGATCTGCCCATTTTGGCCTCCCAAAGTACTGGGATTGTAGGCATGAGCCACTGCTCCCAGCCTTTGACAGCAGGACCTACTAATTCCACCAGAGACTCCAGTATGAACATTCAGTAAAATAGGCTTTGACTCCCACAAGTTCCATCCTTCTGCAGATAAATAAGGAAGTAAGGACACTGTTGGCTAAAACTCTTGTACTCCAGGCAGTTGATCAAGGCAGAGTCCAAGGGTCAGACCCATGGACCTGTGAAGTGGGCCACACCGTTTCCGGGACCTGTCCATAGCACTCGCTGTGGTGACCAGGTCTTGCCTTTCACGTCACCTACTTATCTGACTGTTTCCTCCATTTGCTTCTTTGCCCTTTGGCTTCACCTATGAGCTGGTGGGGCCAGACCCCTGGTTCATCCCAGACCACATGAACCTGAACGAACTCTCCCTATGGACAGAGGTTTCTCCCTGGCAGGGATGGCCTCACATCCATTCACTGTTTATAATCTCCTTTCAATTCCTTTAGAACCTCAGCCCCACACACATTTATTAAATGTTCTTTTTTTTCTCCAATATGAATGCTAATTCTAGTGAGAATCTACTTGAACAGGCTTAGGAGAACATCTCTACAAATATGAAGAAGTTGAGATGCCTCATGTAAGTTACAACGGGCAGCAGCATAGAAATAAAATATGCTCAGAGTGGAATGAGAAGTTCTGGAGGGAACGCCATGAGCCTGGAGACTGCAGCTCTTCTGTGCAGTGGAGCCTGACCCAGTGCCCCCTGAGTTCCTTTGAATTCACTGAGTCCACATCATTCAGAGCTGACAAAACCCCCAGTTTCACCAAACCCACATGACCCTGGAGCTATGCGGAAGGCCACATGCTGTGCAGCGTGCAGGAATTCTGTCCTTCTCCTTCCTGTAAAATGTCAGTGCACTGTAAAATCAGTATTAGATGGTGATGAGTCTAGCCTCAAGAAAGGACCCTGAATAGTACTGGGAATCACTTTCAAAGAATTTAAACATGAGACTAAAGCCAGCTTCCTCATGAAAACCAGTCAATCTTCAACTGTATTCAGAAATAACTTTAGATTTAAATAGTGATTAATGTTATTTTACATCAGGTTCAGACAAGTGTAGCTTAAAACTATTTGTTGCTTTTTGTTCCACTTGTACCAAAAAAAAAAAAAAAAAAAGAAAGGAAGAATTAAAGAAAGGAAAGGAAAGAAGGAAAGAAGGCAGGAAGGAAGAACCAAAGGAAGGAATGAAGGACAAAAACAAGGAGAGAATGAAAAAGGTCATTGAGGAATTTAAAATGTGAACCACAAAATTTCAGCAGGACTCCCAAACAGCCCAGGCCTAAGGAAGAGCTACTTTAAGAAGCAGGTGCTAAGAGAGGTGAGAGATCGTACTGTGAACGCCCAAGGTGTGAGGGTTCACCCGATAAGGATGGAGTATGGAGAGACAGTACATGTGAATGGTAGCTACACCGTGATGGACAAACAAAACTTATTCTACAGCTGGTAAAAATACTAAGAATATACCTGAAATTAACTAAACACTTGCCATTCTGTCAAATAAAAGAGAGAAAGGAAGAGAGAGAAACAATTTTCCTTTGAATAGTGGGAAACAAAATGGGATTCTTTTGCAATGCTAATTTCAAAGGTTTATATTGTTAAGAACACAAAGAGTCTGTGGTGAGGGAAGGTGTTTTCTCAAGTCATTGCAAAAGACTCATTAAAGACCAGCTTAGATGCCATTTAGAAGCCACTTCCCATCAATTCCAGTGAAACATTCCTGAAATATTAGAATCCTCATTCCTAGGGGAAAGAAGTCTCTTTAAGCTTAAAAAATAATAGAGAAGATTAAGAAATAACTAAAATGTGCTATGTCCTGCAAAGTTAAAAATTTTTTTCCTATAAGAAAGTGATGAGATGAGTTGAAATATCCGATGAAAATCCAACCTAGGAACAATGAGGGAACCATCTGGCTAAATTTCCCCTGCTGAGTATGGACTTTGAGCATGTGCACATGGACAGAATACTCTTAGATATAAGGAATGCGTGAGAGGCAGCAGGAAGTCCCCATTGGAAAGACCCTGAATGTCATTCATTTGCAATCCAATAGAACTTACAGAGCCCACCTGCCATTTTAATACTGTGTCATTTCTGTAAATTTGGGTATATGAGAATATTCTGAACCCAATAATATTCATTATTAAACATGGAATTCTTCTAACACTTTCTGAAATTGTTTCTTTAAATTGGAAACAAGGGTAAGGGTAAAAGCACATATGCTAATAAAATTCTATGTTCCTCAATACCCCTACTATATTTTTTTTTCACAGATCTGAAGGTTCATTTGTCAGTGAGAACATGTTTCCATGCCTACCCAGGACTTTATCACATGCTCAGAGGCATCAGATGAACATTTTCAACCGTGTTCCTATTTTCAATAACTATTCAATTAATTGCCGTATGTTATATATCAATTGTTTGCGAGCAACGTGTATACATTTTTTTCTGGGGGGCTCTGTGAATGGTGTTATCACACTCTTAAATGCTTATCTATGATCAGTGATGACACCACTGGGTTCACAAAAACACCTACTTCCGGCTATCTTGACTTCCCAAGATGCATCTTGAAATGCTGTTGCCTCCATGCAGGAAGAAGGGAGGGCGGATGGACCGGGTAGGTGGGAAGGCAGCACTGAAATAAAAGAAAAGGCACCAGAGCTGAGCATCTCCTGCTCCCCTGGCCTGCAGGCAGCCATTAACAGCAGAAGCCAGGGGTAGCGCTTCATACGGACCCGGTGGACTCCAGCTTTGCGTGGGATTAATGCTCTTGATAGGGGTTGTTTGCCACACATTGGTTATATCAGGGAGATGAAAAATAAAACGTTATCATTAATAGCAGTTCTTTCAATATTTTCTATAACATAAAAAAAGTTGTTTTTAGTTATAATTTAGTACTTTCAATACTTTTGCTAATTGATATCATAAAGGCGCAAGTTTTTTTTTTTTTTTCTTTTTTTGCAGGGAGAGAGGAGGTGTGGAGTCTATCCAAACGCTAAGGAAGGGGTTGGGTATTTTACAGAATGGCTCTTCAGGATGTCACTATGGACCAGACAAGTGGGCTTCCAGGCCAACCGCATGGCAAGGAGCTCCCTGAAATGTCATGAAATCCAAAAGTCAGAATAAGGCGAGTTTTGCAGCAGCCTGCAGAACACGCCCACGCTTCATTGTTCCTGCGCCTCTGCTCCGCTCTCTCTACCAGCAATGGCACAGAAACTGCAACAGGAGCGAGGTGGGGTACCTCACAGTCTACTGTAACCTCTGCAGGTGAGGGCCAGGTGGAATTCCTGGGCTTCCCTAGGCAAGATGAAATCACACAAGTTGTTTCCGAGAATCTAATAGCTTTATCCAGATTTGGAAGATGTCCGATCCGTGGTGAATAACTGTTTGGCCACATTCTTTTTCTTCATTTTATGAAATATTACGGACCTAAGCACTTCTTGTGGAGGGAGCAGGTGTCTCAGAGACAGTGCCTATTTTCTTGAAATAAAACATCATGAAGATTTACGCTCCAAAGAAAGAAGACATTCACATTTCTAAAGACTCCTTCCCATGTGGATGACACATTTATAAAATAAAGCTCAAAAAACAAACCAATGAACTTGTCAGAGGAATAGGCTGAACACAATTAGAAACTTCACACCCTGGCTCATTCAACAATGGTCAAGATTTTCATGATGCCATATTTCGATTTTTGTTGCTTTTAAAGACATGTATTTTTGGCAGCAATGGGACACTCTGGTGGCTTGAAATGTATCCAAACTTCAACTCTGAAGCCTCAGAAACAGGGGCAGTCATGGGGCACAGGCCTTGAGAACTAGGGATTTACAAGAAGCCAAAAACATAAGTGCTATTAGTAATCATCATAATTGTTGAGATCTGTAAAGTAGGCGTTAGAGTAGGTCTTCCCAGTGAGATGTGGGTTGAAGTATTTGTTTCTTTCCTCTAGGATCAAGTTGTTTTTGTTAAATGCCTGGAAAATATATGAAAAAAAAAAAAAAAACAACCAAGTTTAAGAATGCTAAGTAGCATTTCAGAAAGAATATAATGAGGATGACTCTTATGTTGAATTTGTGCTCTCTGCTAAGGTTCCATTATTTTAAAATATGTTTTTTCGATTATTTGCTTCCCCAGATGATTTGCCTCATGGAGGACTTGCCTAATTACCAGAATAAGGTTGGCAGTTTGTGATATCTTCTGGTTTATTTTTCAACTTTAGTTACGAAGTTTCCAATAGAAGCAGGGGTTTAGAAAACCTAAATCTAAATCTCTAGAAAACTTAAAACGCTGATGATTTCTGATTAACAGACATTTTGAATGTAACTGAATATATATATAACTGAATTCATATTCATATAACTGAATAAATACGTAAGTAGCTTTCAGATGTCCATGGATGGGTATATTTATCAGAGACCTTGGCAGAACTTATTTAAGTAAGGATTATCAGGTTTCAAATGCCTTAATTTCTTTTCATCCTGAACTTGTTAGAAAGTGATCACTGTAGCCATTTTCTATTAATAGTTATTAAAGTCACCTGCAGTTTCAAATAGCCCAAAATGAGTCCCTAGGTGATAAATATTGAGAGGACTAAAATGAAGATGAAGAAAGGTGCACAACGGCCATCTGTCCAGGATTAGTCTGGGCAAAGTATCAGAAGAAAAGTTCTGGAAGGATTCTTAAAGACTGGGCAGCTGTCCATGCCTTCAAGGTCCTTTGCCTTCATGGCAGAAACATTTCTGATTATCTTAAAAGTGGCTGTTGAATCTTAAGTGGGAACACAGGACTGGGTAAATTACTTTCTGAAGCCTGTAGTAATAGTGGCCAGAGACCAGCTGGTGTGTTGGAATCATGCTCAGAGGAACTGATTTCTTGAGATCTAAATGTTTGTTTCAAAAGCTCTTGTTCACGGAAAGAGCTTGTGCTCCTCTTCAGGCCTCCTCCTTACTCTAGGAGCTCATTTCTGAGAGGCCAGGAGGGGCGTGTTATTCATTCCTGGTGCTTCATTCCTTAAATCTACCATGTGAGTTGGGGGAGATGCCAATGGCTTGTGGATAATCCAAGGGGAAAAGTCAATTGGTGTGTCTCCATCCAGGTGGTAGAGAATAGAGGCCACATGGCTGAGAGGAGACAAGCATGGACATGTGGCCCCTGGGACGTAAGGTCTCCCAGCCACACGAAGTCACAAAGATATTCCATATTCTCACATAGGGAGGAAATTCAATTTCAGAGAAAACCACCACAGCAGAGAAAGGGCATCAAAATACTCCCTACGAGTGTTAAGGGAAACCAGGCACCTAGCGGGAATATCAAAATTTAGTTAAACTTCGTGCAGGAGAATGCCCTTCATTCATGTGGGTAATAAGGGAGGTTGGGTGCAAAGGGCCAAAGCCTTGATGTCTTTCCAGCTACTCCCCTCACCTCTGGTGTATACACAACAAAGCCTCATGTTCTTTAGAACATTTAAACCTCACAACAGCAATACAGGAGCATGCACTCTTTATCCATTTTAAAGATGAAGAAACTAAGGTTCAAAGAAGTAAGGAACCTGTACTCTGAACCATAATGCAAAGTGCCTCAAGTAAAAACCACATTTATTTTGCTAGGTGCTGTTCAAAGCATTTTAGGCAAATTACCCCATTTAATTCTCATTATCTCCAGTTTATAGAGGAGAAAATGGTGGCTGATTGAATAAGAATAATTAGCGTAGGTTTACCCAGCTGGGCATGGTGCTGACCCGTGAGCCAGGTTTGTGAGGTTCCAAGCTGATACCCACCCCCTTCCTCCTCAGAATGTGAAGGGAACTGGCCATTTACTCTAAACTTCTGGGTCAAATCCTGGATTAATCACTCAATGGGGAAATTAAGAACATACGTCACCCAACACCAGGTACCACACTTTTACATCAAGCAGAGTTGAAAAGCCTTTACTCTGCTTGAACATGATTTAAAGACAGCTTTTATTATAATAAAGGCAGGGTGCACCTGCCTTCTGTGCACACCTGGCCACCGCCGTCACTGCCGACTCCTTACCTTGATGGCCTCCACCGAGTCGTACTTGTCGAGTTTGTTGATGTGGTTGGTTATGCTGGTGTTGAGAGGGGCAGGCGACACAGGGTGGATGACAGTCGCATCGTGAGATTGCTGCTGGTACCGCTGGCAGTAGGTGTAGACGAGCAGGGTGAGGAGGCAGCCGAGGATGGAGCTGCTCAGCCCCACGGCAATCATGTGGAACATGTTGAATTCTAGGGGGACAGGAGCAAAGTGATGCCACACTTGAAAAGAACACCCTGCCTAGCTACTCAACGCGCTGGATGAAAAGAGAAAGTCACAATGAAAAGCCCCTTCCCCATTCTGAAGTTTAAGAAATCATCATTCTTCAGTCTTTCCTTGGAAACATCATGGCCATCAAAGAACTTCTCCACAGTGAGCACAGGATAGTTTAAGTTCCTTCTCTTATGGATGATAGCCAGTCTTTTGGAGTGAACTTAAACTTTAATACACTACCAGAACCTTTTTTTAATTTGAAGGTTTGCACAACAGCGTTCGTCTGCTTCAGCTGCAGCCCAATCCATGGTGGACAGGGTTTCTGCAGAAAAGGTTATTCATGCTCCTCAGTGGGTTGAGCTGCCCTGTGTGCAGCAGGGCTGTGTCCTGACGTCAAGGGAGGAGCAGCTACTCTTCCAATCTACTGCTCACCTGCAAGCCAGACTGCTTTTAGCCCTCTCTCTATTTCATCTGATTTAAAATGTTTTCTATTCACATAAACTCATATGTTTTTCATTATATTTTTTGAGTATGAATACGCACACATTAGAAAGTGCCAAAGGGTTGATAGGAAAAAGAAATCCTTCTTGCCCAGAGGTAACTATTATAAGCACTTTTTCCTGTGCCCTTTCGGAGATGCTCTGCACACTTACGTGCTCTGTGTGTGTGTGTGCGTGTGGGTGTGTAAATACTATCCTGTGTACCACTTTTCTCACTTATGTTGTATTTTGGAGGTCTTGTCAAGAAAATGATTTACTAAAAAGAAATAAGGTATTTGTGTTACATGAATAAAATATGATCTTTTAAGTGGTCATGAAATGACCTTCTTTTACTAATGTTTTCCTATTTTATGGTATCTTTTCTGTTTCATTGAGTTATTTTCCTGGAGTTACAAATACATAGCATTCAGAAAATTCTCCAGCATGGACTTACAGCTGGAAAATAGGATTGGCTCAAGTGACATCAAGGCACCATAGAAAGACCTGTGTGATGTCTGAGTAAACAAGAAAGACAACAGATATTCCTGTGTGTTGGTGAAATACTACTATTAAAGTCTCAAGCCTTTCAGGAAACGAAGGCAGCATGTGGCCAGCACCACAGAGCCGGGCTCCGGAAGAATCAGGTGAAGCAGAACAGGTGGCTATCTTCCTCTGTGTTGTTGGAAGCAAGTGGCTGCTGCCCATGGGGTACTGGCCTCATGTGCCCCTGCTCAGAGCACATCCTGAGGACACCAGCTTTCCCCCAGGGTGTCCCCTCCATATACCACCAGGGTGAGGGGCAGGGTTGCCAATACCTTTCCCTGACCTGTCAATCCTACACCGAGTGGGACAATTGGAGGTATGTGCTGAGTATCACTGCGATGCTGACAAGCCTGCCTGGCTGCAGAGAAAGGCCTTCAGGGCTAGGGTAACAATGAGAAGAGCCTGCAGGTTTGCCCCTGTACCCAGGCGCTGGGTGCATCTTAACCATCCCAGTCTCCTCCCCAGGGATTTTCTGAGCTGCCTCCCCTGTGCCCATGATCTTCACCGTCTGGAAGGGACTCCACCCTGCCAATGCTGCTCTACAGGGCTCTGACACTTGGTGTCAAAGGAAGCGACACTGTTCACTGAGTGGCCGCCAGATCTAGGTCTATGGGGTTCTGTTTGAGTCCTTCCTGAACCTCATGTAACCCTACAGTGGTGGAAAGGCCCCAGGGAAGCTGAACCTATAGTCAGGAGATGCCATCAAGACCTCACCTGTGATACTGGTAGAGGTTAAATATCTCTTTGTCCCTAAACCCTGAGCTTTTCCCTCTAAGCTGTGCTCCTTGGCTGCTCCAGACACCGTGTTCCAGGAACCCAGGCCTTTGGAGCTGGATCTGCCCCTTCAGGTGCATGGACACTGTGAAGGAAGGCTGCCTTCTCTCTGGCTCACTGTCGGGCAGAACTCACAACACACTCCTGATCACTGAAGTCCCAGTGGACGATACAGTTCCTAGCACAGGCGCCCAGTGTACTCAGCACTAAGGGCTGGGTCATCCCGGACGACAGCACTAGAACATTCCACAAGCATCACCCGCTCCCTGACAACCGCCTCAACTTCTCACTTTCAGCTTAGTTGGTCAGTGGTTTCAGAATCTGTGGCCTTTCCTGACTCTGTCATGAAGCCTCTAGGGTTGGAGAACTCCCAGCCTGGGACAGGCGGATAAAGCATCCAGGGGGCATTCCACCTGCAAACACTGGGACTTTTACTGTAACACTGAGGCTGTACCTAGATAAGCAAGAGCCGATTTCCCACGAGTTCTTACTTCTCTGTACTTCAGCTGTTAGCGCTCCCCAGAGTCAATGCCTTGCACCGATGGAAATACTTCCTGCTGCACTGATAGCTCATCTTTCATTATAACATGGGGAAGACGCGTGACGGTCTCCATATGCAGATACTGTGTCATCAGTCAAATGAGCCATTCCAGCAGGTGCCTGGAGAAGGCTGGGGCCAGCTGACACCTTTATGACAATTATGTCATATTATGTCCTTATGTCTTTGTGTCTCATGCAACTAACAATAGTTCTCTAAGATGAAAAATTTCGATGGAAGCACATTTTTCTGCATGGGGAAAATAGTGCTCATTAAATTTCTTCTGAATGTGCTCACTGTGGTTCTTTCCTTTGAATATTATTTTCTGCTGTTGATTTTGGTCAATAAAGATAGAATACAGACCAACTACCCTGTTGGTTCAATTAGCTAATTTCCTGTATAAAGTTCGATGGATTTTCCAACAAAATGAAAAAAATACAAATGAAGATGCCTATGTTGTCAAAAACATCTTGCTTGGTAACTGTTTTCAACTATTAGCCCTACAGTAGGATTCATCTAACCTGCCTATGCTTTTGTGCCAGTGCCAGCTGCCAAGAGATCTAAAAAAAAATCCGTTCTGAATATCCTAGAGTGGTTCAACTTCCTGTGATTTAACCAATAGCATCTCAAGGCTTGGTACAGCCACTAGGCAGCTGGTTCAGACACACAGAAGCAGTATTTTAGAGTGGGGATGGGCTCTACACCATGTTCTCCTGGGTGCTCAAGGCCCTTGAAGATCTTCCACAGAGTAACTCAGTGGGGCTCAGCAGGAGGAAAGCTAACTGCACATGTCTGACAGCAGGCACTAATGTCTAACCAGCTCTGCTGAGGCATCCGCTGTTTGAGCCTCAGGCTCTGCGTGGCCTCCCTGAGAATGGGAACACTTATAAACTCTGCTCAACTCTTGACCTACACTGTCCTTGATGGCAACAGACAGTCCTGGACCCTGGCTATTGTCCAAGAGTGTTACCTAACCAGGGAGGCTGTGGCTCCAGCCTCCTGAACAAAATGCTTTTGTATATTTATTATCAAGGTTCTCTTCGTAAGGTGCTCTGCATTCAAAACTCACACTGGAGCCACTGGCTGAATTCCGTGTGCACTTGGGCCAGTGACATCACCGCTCTGAGCCTCATAGTCTCCATTTATAAAATGCAGATTAAATACATAACCACTGTTCCTTTTCTGTAATTCCTAAGTGTAAAATCTCAGAAAAGTAATGTTTCATCAGTCATCTGGCAGCAAAATGTCACCGACCTGACCCACTTTTCTGTAGAGCTGACCAGAATTGCTAGGAAGACCCTTAGCATCTTCACTTTTTCAACATCTCACAGCAGCATTATTAAAGAGATTGGCTGTAGAACAACCCCAGATCCTGTGTAGGTGTCATGTAATATAGAGTACAGGCCCCACATACCTTTCTACCATCAAAAAACTGCTGAGTTCCAAAATGCTTCTCTATCTCCAGAGGTGTTACATAAAGAACTGTGGCCCCTGGCACCTACATGAATGCTCCTTGTGAGGACCAAATGGGCTTTGCACCACATTCTTGTCTAAACCATGTAAAACAGTACACAGCACACAATTACTGATCTAAAAACGTTAGAGGGTACTAATTGGTATGACCATTTTTATGTGAACTGGTTGCATATTCACCTTGTAGCTGGATAGTTGGATTCCATATTAGCGACAGTCAGTTAGTGAACTCACTCCACTGACTTCACTCAGACACCTGACATTGCCCTTCTGAGGCACCGGAGTCTCTGATGATATGATTGGTGGTCAGAGGGGCTGGGGATTCTGGGTGCCCATCGTAAGCTCAATGGCCTTCACAAAACTGACACAGAATGCGTGTTCAGCAAGGATTACTGAATTAATGAGTGAACTAACAGATTGCTGACTGACTAGACAGAATGTCACATATAGCTTTTTTTTAAAATGCAGGGTCTCATTCTGTTGCCCAGGTTTGAGTGCAGTGGCATGATCTTGGCTCACTGCAACCTCCGCCTCCCAGGTTCAAGAGATTCTCCCGCCCCAGCCTCTCCAGTAGCTGGGACTACAGGTGTGTGCCACTGTGCTGGCTAATTTTTATATCTTTTGGTAGAGACAGTATTTCACCATGTAGGCCAGGCTGGTCTGGAACTCCTGACCTCAGGTGATCTGCCTGCCTTGGCCTCCCAAAGTGCTGGGATTATAGGCATGAGCCACCATGCCCAGCCAGTAAGCTCTTAATCAAAGTACTTAGTAATGGTAGTCAGAAATGATGAGTAAATTCCTGAAACATGCCTATGAAGCTTCGGATTCCATGAGAACATATCAGAGGCAATGCCTGTTGGGCTGGGCTCTCTCGGACACCCTGTGGAATGGATTAGGGGAGCAAATGGGAATCTATCATCATCAGTTACACATGTGGAAGGGAAGGCCTCATTGTAGATATTGGCTTGGATTCTGAAAGGTGGAGATGGGCTGTTCCTTGGTCGCTGGACAAGCCAGCCTCTCCATCCAGGCATGTTCACGGCACAGACAAGTACTTTATGGTTATATGTAAGGCACAGACTGCAAAGTCCAAAGTTATCATGCACTTGAACCAGACAATGTTGTCTTTGACATTCATGGTGGCAGCAGGTTTGAAAAATTCCTCTAGCACAACAGGTATAACCTTATGCCTCACTACAATTTAGTCATTTCAGTGGGTTGGAGATTGGAGGCTAGCTTCCATGGATTTGAACTATACATATAAACAAAGTATTTGAATTCTACTTTACTCATGAAACTCTACAGTGAATATTGAGACCACTGGTTCATAAAGCTGAGCATGCATCAGAATCGACTGCAGGGCTAATTAAACCACTGACTGCTGGGACCCTCCCAGGGAGGTCCTGATTCTGTGGATCAAAGTAGGGCCTGAGGATCTGCATTCCCATCAAGTTCCCAGGCCACACCCAGGATGTGGGTTTAGGCACCCCACTTTGAGAACCACTGATCTGTATGTCAAACATTGACTACCTTATGCCAAGGTAGAATGCCTGGGATCCATAACTTTTCTCCAGTTTGTCATTCTTGGCCAAGAGGCAGAAACATTATAGGAAACATGCAGGAAGGGAAATGGTTAGAATATATCAGTATACCCATTAAAATTACTTAAAAGGAAGAACATACCTCCACACCTTTTCTCTTCTACGCTACTGGATCTTGCCACAGATACTTCTGGAAAAACAAAAGTTGAATCACAATGTGTAAAAGGTGTTGGGAAGACAGTCCACATTCACGCTTCATGTACGTTTGTCTAATGATTCTGAATTTTATGTGATGCAAAGTTTCAAAAGCCTGATTGATTAATTATCAGAAAAATTGTACTTGTTTCTTTGTTTTAACCAACCTGATATGGATTCGGCAAAATAACCTTGACTAAGGAGAGGTGGGATCCATTTATCACAGAAAGATAATGGATGGTCCCTTGGGCTGAAAGCAGGGAATGTGCTCATTTTCCATTGCAAGGTGTCCTGCCAGGGAGGAACCCCCGCCTCTGCCCAACACACTGTACTCCTGTGGTATTCCTGCTTCCTAGACTTGTTCCATTAAAGCCAGTGTTGTCACCTTCCCGGCAGAGGGAAGGCCCCTTCACCAGAGCTCAATGACGTCTCTAGAATAAGCAAAGTCCCTCTTTAGGAGGACTTTGATGCTCTTTGCATGCCACACATATAACCTACAGAAGGTGCAGAAAGAGGCCACATCTCCTCTATGTGTTCTAACTCCTGAGGATAAAATACCACTTCAGGAGTCTAGAAACATCATTCTTTCCTGCATTCATTTTTTATTAGATAACAAGAATTAAAAATATGTCTATGGTTAATGAGGACAACAATTACAACCACTCTTATAGTTCTGTAAGGTACATGATTGAGGTATGGTATACTACTTTTCTCTAAAACATTATCATTTGCATAAATGAAGGAAAACAAAGAACTGGCTTATAGAATTCAACCCTATTATCTATTTACCAACAACTACGCACTGACTTCACCATGAAAAGCTGGTAGAATGAGGGCCAACCTCTTCTCCAACAGGAGAATAATGATGCATTTCTACTTTCCCAAGTATATTAAAGATTGCATAAAGAGAATGGCACTTTTTCTCTGTGTTCCCGTGCATATACAGGGAGCACTGCCCAAACATTTAACCTAATATTAGAATAACCAAATAACCAAATAATATTTAATAATAACCAAATAACATTTTCATTTTTTGAGCAAAGTCTTCTGATTGTATTATAGTCGATAAACTGCAAAAGACCTGTGCCTAAGAAACCTTATACTTATGAACTCAGTTCAAGTTTAAATCTGCAGTTCTCTATAGACCTACATTTTAAACACCTTGAAATCACGAGGCTTGATAGAATCATCTCTATTTTGCCAAATAAGCCGAATAAAACACTCATGTATGAATCATTTTCTCTCTCCATGTTGGAGATGATTTTGTTCTTGTTGAGAAATGCCTCTGCTCTTACCTGGGATGAAGTTAGAGTCGAACACACATGGCCGGCTCTCTGTGGTGTTCCCAGAGCACTGGCTGCCCATGGGGAAGAGAAGGATGCACTGGCGGGAGCGGACTTGGACGCCAGAGGCTTCGCACTCAGACCAGTCCGACCACTCCGACCAGCTCTCTGCAGAGACCAAAAGAGGGGAGACCAGTCAGCTCAATCATCCTGGACTCACTGACAAGTTACATATGTGATTTCTGGATTCCATAGCATGTTTTTAATGGTTCTGTGCATCAGTAAGATGTGGCTGTATCATCTAACAGGTCTAGTACGTAAAATACACATGAGGATGAATCAAAGTGCCTGAGCTGGTATATATGTGATCAGATATCATGTGCTTAAAATAAACTTCCTAAGACCCACATTATTTTAACGTTATAAAGTAATTGTATTTAGACATTCAATAAGTGAATCCATGAGACATAGCTGTGTGCAGACCATCAGCAGCAGAGGCATGTAAGTCATCAGTGCAGGCGCCATTTTGCTATGGGTAATGCTCCGCTCCAAGAGCCTCAGATGCTTTCCTGAAACATTCCTGAAAATTCTCCACCTTCCTCTGTGCTCAGGCCAGAGAAATAACTGTGTGCTCATGAGAGTCCCAGGTTGCTGAAAGGGAGTCTGAAGCTATAAAATTACTTACTCCTCTGTTATATAAACAATTCTGTGGAGTCAACTGCCAAAGTCAGCCTGCCTTTGAGGTAGAATTCATTTTATCCCATGTTTGCTGTCTCTGAAGAGATAAGGTCAATGTACAAGTCTCGGGGTCAAGGCCAAAAGACAGGCATTGAAAGGATACAGAATACTTCACCCTGAAGTGAAAGATTTACTAGGATTTGTGAAATTCACCCAGGTATACAGACATGTGAAAAGAAAGGAATAACACTCCTATAAAAGTAAGAGGGTTAAAAAGTAAACTCTCGTTATTGTTTATGAAATTTTAATCAGGATAAAAAGGTGTTTTTCTATGTAGTTTGTTTTTTCCCCTTTTTAAGTAGAAGCGCTAACTTTACAGTGGCAGGGAAAATTTAAAAATCAAACTTGTGCCTTGCTCCGGGTAAAGGGTACAATGTTTCCTTAGAAATGCATAAAGTGGAGGGAATTCCAAGATGGTCGGTTAGATCCAGTTCAGGATTGCAGCTCTGAATGAGAGTGCAGAGGGTGAGTGGACGCCGCATTTCCAGACGAACTTTTATTGCCCACAGACCAGGAGATTCACAGGCGGAGGAGCCCCACGGGTCACCAGCATGGGTGGTGTGGGCGGCGTGGCTGTTTTGCCTGCGCCCCAGCGCAGCAGCTCTGGGTGCAGAGTAAACGGGACTGTGTTCCCACTTAGCCAGCAAGGGGAGCTGAAACAGGGAGCCAGACCAGGAGATTCCTGGGCAAAAAAAGCGCCACGAATCTCAGAGCTGCGGTTTCAGCGGCGCAGTGGGTTGCTGCCTGGGAAAACACACAGATCCTGGCACCTATTCAACAGGCGACCAAGTCACCTGGTAGAGAGCCGACCTTCAACGAAAAAATAAAAGGCTCTGAGGCAGGGAGCCAGGAGATCAGGTCTGGCTGGTCCCACCCCGACAAAAACAAAAACAAAAACAAAAAAACAGCAATTGGAAACGCTCTCTTTTGAGAGTTTCACAGCAAACACAGCTGAACCCGGGATGGTCCAGCTCTGTTGGGGAGGGGTGTCCGCCATTACTGAGGCAGCCTGCTGTTGCTGTGGCAATGTGCCATTACAGAGAAAGTCCGTGATTACAGAGGCGGGCCAACATTGCAGAAGCAGCTCTAACTACACCCATATAAACAGGACTGCAGGGAAGTTCACATGGCAGTCAGGTGGAGCCACAGCAGCTCAGCGAAGCCTCTGCAGGCTGAGAGTGACTAGGCTGCCTCCTTGTGGGCAGGGCAGCCCTGAAGAAAAAAAAAAGGGGCAGCAGTACAGCTGAGACTCATAAAGCCCTAACTCCCTGGGACAGAACACCTGGGAAAAAAAAAAGCGGGGAGGTTTATGAGTTCTGCTGCTGCAGACTTAAATTTACCAGCCCAGCAGCTCTGAATGAACAACGGGGCTCACAGCTCATCACCTGGGCTAATATAAAGGACTGTTTCCTCAAGCAGCTCCTGACCCCCGTATATCCAACGAGTCACCTCATAAAGGAGAGCTCAGACTGACATTTGGCAGGTATCCTCCTGGGACAAAGCAAAAGAAGAAACTGGTAGCAAACTTTACTGTTCGGCAGCTGCTGCAAGTGATCCCCAGGCAAGCAGGACCTGGAGCGGACCTCAGCAGTCCTACAGCAGAGAGCCAGACAGTTAAAAGGAAAACTAAGAAACAGAAATAACTTCATCAACAACAAACAGAACGTCCACTCAGAGACCCAATCAGAAAGTCAACAACTACAAAGCCGACAGGTGGATAAATCCACAAAGATGGGAAGAAACCAGCACAAAAAGGATGAAAACACCTGAAACCAGAATACCTCTCCTCCTACAAGGGAGCACAACTCCTCACCAGCAAGGGAACAAGACTGGATGGAGAATGAGTGTGATGAAATGACAGAATCAGCCTTCAGAAAGTGGGTAATAAGATACTTCCATGAGCTAAAAGAACATGTTCTAACCCAATGCAAAGAAACTAAGAACCTTGAAAAAAGATTTGATGAAATGCTAACGAGGATGGACAACTTAAGAGAGGAATATAAGTGAATTGATGGAGCTGAAAAACACAACACGAGAACTTCGCGAAGCATGCACAAGTTTCGACAGCTGAATTGACCAAGCAGAAGAAAGGATATCAGAGGTCAAAGATCAACTCAATGAAATAAAATGAGAAGGCAAGATTAGAGAAAACAGGGTAAAAAGGAATGAAGAAAGTCAACAAGAAATATGGGACTATGTGAAAAGACCTAATCTTCGTTTGATAGGTGTACCTGAGTGTGACGAAGAGAATGCATCCAAGCTGGAAAATACTCTTCAGGATATTATCCAGGAAAACTTCCCCAACCTAGCAAGGCAGGCCAATATTCAAGTCTAGGAAATACAGAGAACACCACAAAGATATTCCTCAAGAAGAGCAACCCCAAGGCACATAATCGTCAGATTCACCAGGGTTGAAATGAAGGAGAAAATGCTAAGGACATCCAGAGAGAAAGGTCGGGTTACCCACAAAGGGAAGCCCATCAGACTCACAGCATATCTCTCAGCAGAAACCCTACAAGCCAGAAGAGAGTGTGGGCCGATATTCAACATCCTTAAAGAAAAGAACTTTCAACCCAGAATTTCATATCCAGCCAAACTAAGCTTCATAAGTGAAGGAAAAATAAAATCCTTTGTGAACAAGCAAGTACTCAGAGATTTCATCACCGCCAGACCTGCTTTACAAGAGCTCCTGAAAGAGGCACTATACATAGAAAAGAACAACCAGTACCAGCCACTCCAAAAACACACAAAATGGTAAAGAGCATCAACACAATGAAGAATCTGCATCAACCAACGGACAAAACATCCGGCTAGCATCAAAGTGGCAGGATCAAATTCACACATAACAATATTAACCCTAAACGTAAATGGACTAAATGCCCCAATCAAAAGACACAGACTGGCAAATTGGATAAAAAGCCAAAACCCATCAGTGTGCTGTATCCAGGAAACCCACCTCACATGCAAGGATACACAAAGGCTCAAAATAAAGGGATGGAGGAAGATTTACCAAGCAAATGGAGAGCAAAAAAAAGCAGGAGTTGCAATTCTCATCTCTGATAAAATAGACTTTAAAGCAACAAAGATCAAAAAAGACAAAGAAGGACATTACATAATGGTAAAAGGATCAATGCAACAAGAAGAGCTAACGATCATAAATATATATGCATCTAATACAGGAGCACCCAGATACATAAGGCAAGTTCCTATGAATTACAAAGAGACTTAGACTTCCACACAATAATAGCGGGAGACTTCAACACACCATTGTCAATATTAGACAGATCAACAAGACAGAAAATTAACAAGGATATCCAGGACTTGAACTCAGACCTGGAACAAGCAAACCTAATAGACATTTACAGAACTCTCCACCCCAAATCCACAGAATATACATTCTTCTCAGCACCACATCACACCTACTTTAAAACTGACCACATAAGTGGAAGTAAATCACTCCTCAGCAAATGCAAAAGAACGGAAACCATAACAGTCTCTCAGACCACAGTGCAATCAAGTTAGAACTCAGAATTCAGAAACCAACCCAGAACCACACAGCTTCATGGAAAATGAACAACTTTCTGCTGAATGTTGACTGGATAAACAATGAAATGAAGGCAGAAATAAAGATGTTCTTCAAAACCAACGAGAACGAAGACACCACACACCAGAATCTCTGGGACACATTTAAAGCAGTCTCTAGAGGAAAATATATAGCAATAAGTGCCCACATGAGAAGAAAGGAGAGATCTAAAATTGACACTCTATCATCAAAATTGAAAGAGCTAGAGGAGCAAGATCAAAAAAACTCAAAACCTAGCAGAAGACAAGAAATAACTAAGATCAAAGCAGAATTGAAGGAGATAGAGACACGAAAAACCCTTCAAAAAATCAATAAATCCAGGAGCTGGTTTTTTGAAAAGATCAACAAAATAGACAGACCACTAGCCAGATTAATAAAAAAGAAAAGAGAGAATAACCAAATAGATGCAATAAAAAATGACAAAGGGGATATCACCACAGATTCCACAGAAATTCAAACCATCATCAGAGATTATTACAAACAACTCTATGCACATAAACTAGAAAACCTGGAGGAAATGGATAAATTCCTGGACAGCTGCCTCCTCCCAAGCCTAAACCAGGAAGAAGTCAAAACCCTGAATAGACCAATAACAAGGTCTGAAGTCGAGGCAGCAATTAAGAGCCTACCACCCAAAAAAAGCCCAGGTCCAGATGGGTTCACAGCCGAATTCTACCAGACATACAAAGAGGAACTGGTACCATTCCTTCTGAAACTATTCCAAATAATCCAAAAAGAGGGAATCCTTCCCAAATCATTTTATGAGACCAACATCATCCTGATACCAAAACCCGGTAGAGACTCAACAAGAAAAGAAAACTACAGGCCAATATCCGTGATGAACATAGATGCAAAAATCTTCAATAAAATACTGGCAAGCCGATTACAACAGCACATCAAAAAGCTTATCCACCATGATCAAGTAGGATTCATCCTGGGGATGCAAGGCAGGTTCAATATACGCAAGTCTATAAATGTAATTCACCACATAAACAGAACCAAAGACAAAAACCACATGATTATCTCAATTGATGCAGAGAAGGCCTTCGACAAAATTCAACAGCCCTTTATGCTAAAAACCCTCAATAAACTAGGTATCAACAGAACGTATCTCAAAATAATAAAAGCTATTTATGACAAACCAACAGCCAATATCATACTGAATGGGCAAAAACTGGAAGCATTCCCTTTGAAATCTGGTACTAGACAAGGATGCCCTCTCTCACCACTCCTATTCAATATAGTACTGGAAGTTCTAGCCAGAGCAATCAGGCAAGAAAAAGAAATAAAGGGTATTCAACTAGGAAAAGAGGAAGTCAAATTGTCTCTATTTGCAGATGACATGATTGTATATCTAGAAAATCCCATCATCTCAGCCCAAAATCTCCTGAAACTGATAAGCAACTTCAGCAGTCTCAGGATACAAAATCAATGTGCAAAAATCACAAGCATTCCTATACACCAATAACAGACTTAAAGAGTGCCAAATCAAGAACAAACTGCCATTCACAATTGCTACAAAGAGAATAAAATACCTAGGAATACAACTAACAAGGAACGTAAAGGACCTCTTCAAGGAGAACTACAAACCACTGCTCAACGAAATAAGAGAGGACACAAACAAATGGAGAAACATTCCATGTTCATGGTTAGGAAGAATCAATATCGTGAAAATGGCCATACTGCCCAAAGTAATTTACAGATTCAACGCTATCCCCAACAAGCTACCAATGACCTTCTTCACAGAACTGGAAAAAACCACTTAAACTTCATATGGAACCAAAAAAGAGCCCGCATAGCCAAGTCAATTCTAAGCAAAAAGAACAAAGCGGTAGGCATCACACTACCGGACATCAAACTCTACTACAAGGCTACAGTAATCAAAACAGCATGGTACTGGTACCAAAACAGAAATATAGACCAATGGAACAGAACAGAGGCCTCAGAGGCAACACAACACATCTACAACCATCTGATCTTTGACAAACCTGATAAAAACAAGCAATGGGGAAAGGATTCCCTGTTTAATAAGTGGTGTTGGGAAAACTGGCTAGCCATATCCAGAAAGCAGAAACTGGACCCCTTCCTGACACCTTACACTAAAATTAACTCCATATGGATTAAAGACTTAAACATAAGACCTAACACCATAAAAACCCTAGAAGAAAACCTAGGCAAAACCATTCAGGACATAGGCGTAGGCAAGGACTTTATGACCAAAACACCAAAAGCATTGGCAACAAAAGCCAAAATAGACAAATGGGACCTAATCAAACTCCACAGCTTCTGCACGGTGAAAGAAACAGTCAATAGAGTAAATCGGCAACCAACAGAATGGGAAAAAATTTTTGCAGCTTACTCATCTGACAAAGGGCTGATATCTAGAATTTACAACGAACTAAAACAGATTTACAAGAAAAAAAAAACAAGTCCATTCAAAAATGGGGGAAGGATATGAACAGATACTTTACAAAAGAAGACATACATGAGGCCAACAAGCATATGAAAAAATGCTCATCATCACTGGTCATCAGAGAAATGCAAATCAAAACTACATTGAGATACCATCTCACACCAGTCAGAATGGCAATCATTAAAAAATCTGGAGACAACAGATGCTGGAGAGGATGTGGAGAAATAGGAACACTTTTACACTGTTGGTGGGAGTGTAAATTAGTTCAACCATTGTGGAAGATACTGTTGCAATTCCTCAAGGACCTAGGAATAGAAATTCCATTTGACCCAGCAATCCCATTACTGGGCATATATCCAAAGGATTATAAATCGTGCTACTATAAGGACACATGCACACGAATGTTCATTGCAGCACAGTTTACAATAGCAAAGACCTGGAACCAACCCAAATGCCCATCGATGATACTAGACAGGGAAAATGTGGCACATATACACCATGGAATATTTGCAGCCATAAAAAACGATGAGTTTGTGTCCTTTGTAGGGACATGGATGAACCTGGAAACCATCATTCTCAGCAAACTGACACAAGAACACAAAATCAAACATCACATGTTCTCACTCATAGACAGTGTTTAACAATGGGAACACATGGACACAGGGAGGGGAGCACTATACACTGGGGTCTGGGGTCTGTTGGGAGGAAGTGGGGGGACAGCGGGGGGTGGGGAGTTGGGGAGAGATAGCATGGGGAGAAATGCCACATATAGGTGAAGGGGAGGAAGGCAGCAAATCACACTGCCACATATGCACCTATGCAACAATCTTGCATGTTTTTCACATGTACCCCCAAACCTAAAATGCAATAAAAAAAAAAAGAAATGCATAAAGTGTCACTTATTAGGATGACAGTGAGAATCTGGCTTCAAGGCCATTTTCAATATACATAGAACCTTCTAGAAAGATGCACAGGAGGAAGCTAAAAAAGTGTGTGTTTCAATATCAAAGTTAGACCCCGAAGAGTAGCTCATTTTTATTCCAGGTGGTTCCTGCATGTCAGTAAACCAAGCTATTTTTGGGATGGTGGTGGTGGTGGAGTCCCCAGCGCCTGCATCAGCCACAGGGAGCCTGGAGGGAGGAGCTCCCACACCCACAGGCCCAAGGATGGCTCCTGTGCAGTGCACCTCATAGCAGTGTTCCCTACTCCCCACACCCTGATTTTAAAAACAAAACTTCAGACTCTGTTACTAGGCAATCGGCTTTAAGAATGCTTTGTTATCACCAGTTTCCATCGTTTTCTGTGCTCTGCTGCTTACTGATTTGATGTCATGCTTTTTCCTTCCTCTAATTGGACTATCTCTGAATTACAGTCCATTGACCATGGATGAAGCATCCTCCAGGAGTGCTTAGTGTCCTCTTGTTACATTTTAGGAGTCATTCCTGGAATGCAGGTCTGGAAATCTTTGGAAGACACGTGGCTGCACCCAGGCTGGCTTTGAGACAAAAAGTCTGCAGGCTGTTTCCCCACTCAGACCTCCATACCTGGGAGGGCACTACAAATGCTCGCTCGTTCCCATCTTTCCTTGAACTTTCTCCCTCAACACAGCAGGATGCTGCCTGTGGGTTACTAATGTTAATTAGCAAAGTCAAGAACAAATTGGGATGTTTCCTAATTAGGGACATTGGGTGTTGTACCATGCCACAGATTCAGAACTAGTGTTTGAAGCCTTTAGCACTCTCCCATTGACGGGCCAAAGGCTCTGAACACGAGTTCTCAATCTATGGCACAGTGAGAACTATTTTATTATAGATGCTATGTTTTAAAGTCGCTTCAAGGGTAATAGCATGCTGTTGACTTGTCCACCCCTTTCAGTACTTACTGTGATGCGGTATCATCAACAACACCATTTATCCATTAAGGAAAGAGGCCAATTTTGTCCTGAAGCTGTGGAGTGGGCAAGGCGCTGCTTACCTGGGCAGGGCTGCGTGTTGCAGAGCGCCTCTTCTGTGTGCAGCCCCAGGCAGATGTCCCCTCCATAGGCCGGGGCTGGATTGGAGCATGAGCGGGTCCTCATATAGTGCCCACCGCCGCATGTTGCTGAGCATTTTGTCCAGGGGGACCAGCAAGACCACACGCCATCCACTGTGAAGGAATACAAAGCCACAGCACTTCTGTAATCCAATCCCAACCAAGCTAAAGGAGTTACTAAATGGATGCCATTTAGTGATGGAAGCTAAATGTAATCTGCACTCCAGGAGGGCTGCAGAGCACACATCACAACCAGGCTTCTGGCCACTCGCGGCACTGCATCTGGAGTCTTCCTTCTGGTGAGAGATCCAATTTTATAGATTCCTCCCTACACTTTTTCAGTTTCCTTTACTCATACTTTCAGAAAATATTTCTAAATTGACCGTATCTATGTACAAGCATGACAGCGGAGGGCGTGAGGTGTCCTACTAATTCCAGCTCCTGAGAACAACCATGAACCACCCTGCACGGTTACTGATGTAAAGCCCCAGCCAGCTCTCAACTTTGCCATCTGCACCATCTAACTAGTCAAATGAGACTTAAAGCCAAGGATACGTAGTTCAAGTCACAAGCTCCTTTGCTAATTAGATTATGGTTTACTCCCTGACAGTGGAATAGAGAAAAGGTAACAGGTCCCATGAGGAAGGTAACTGAAGAATGCTCCGTAAATTCAGGCATAAAACAACCAAACGAAGTACAGCCACACGGACTTGCTGTGTTTAAATGACCACAGAGAGGAATCTGAAAATCTGCAGCCATAAGTCGGGTTAGATATTAAGGGTACAGTTTTACAATATGAACGTGAGGCCGAACTGGCTCCTTGAATGACCATTCCCATGACAGCTCATAATCCAGCACACGTCTCTGCCTGTTCCAGTTAGCCCCTGAATTCTTTAGGCTGGGCTCTTGGTACCTGTAGACTGGCCTGCTGAATGCTGGGGTCTGGTGGCCCACCTGAATCTGGGAGACTTCAGGGCTCAGTCCTTTATTAGCTGATCTTGCTAAAACTAAGACCTCATGTTGGCTTAGGTTTGTGACAAGGTCAAATATGATTTGCTGTTTAGCTAATTCCTGACTGTGCCTCTCTCTTACTAGCCAGATCTGCCCTGTTATTGCTGAGTCCCAGGGCAAAGCTACAGGACATTGTTAAACAAGGTATTAGAGCCTCATCAAGAGTTAAGGACCAATCACAACCACAGCTAACTCAATTAAAAAGCTGAGGAGAGACTCACTATTGCTATATGTAGAGAGAATCCTATTTTAACTTTCTCTGTAGCATGCACAAAGAAACAGGAGCAACCATGACAGAGAAAGCCAGAATCATTCAGGACGTAAGACTGGTTTAGCTAGAACAACTTTGATTGTATTTTAATATGCCTGCCATGATGGAACACATCATTATGGTGTAATGTTTCTTTTTAGATATTGGCAAAGGTAAAAAGAAAGCATTTTTTTAAGAAACCACAGCAAAACCATCATCTTTATGACAATATTCTAATTTGCAAAAAGTAAAAAGGAAACAAAAATATGTGAACCCAATTTAGAAAGAAGATTGCAATCTAACCGGAGATTCTGTGATTCAATAGTTTACACAAACTTTTGAATTTCTAAAGTAATCTGAAATTTTGAAAATTCAACAGTATTTTCCCTAAAAGGTATACAGTATATCAGACAGCTAGAGGAATCGATCAAGTGTTTGATACTGGCTGCAACATCAGCAATAAAAGAGACAGGCATATGTTTTCCTAGAACTTTAACATTTTCAAAAACTCTCTCCCATATCTAGTCACACTGAAAGAAGCACTAGCTGTCAGCTTTTCCTGTCTGTAACCTAAATCGGAACCTGGCCTCCAGTGGGTACCCTTGCATGCCCCACACGCCAAGGCAAAATAAGTCATTGTGACTTGCAGTCATAGCAAGTATCTTAGATCTTGGCTATCTAAATGCACACAAGGCAGCCCGGGGCTCAGAAGGGTCTAATGTGTGCCCTAGATTTTGTCAAGGCCTGACGTACAACCAACCATGTGTTCTGAAGATCCCTGGCCTCTGTATGGTATCATAAACCTGTAGATAAATGGCCGACAAGTATATGAAAAGATGGGGGATTGGGGAGGGAGAGCATTAGGAGAAATACCTAACGTAGATGATGCAGTGATGGATGCAGCAAACCACCACCATGGCACGTGTATACCGATGTAACAAACCTGCACGCTCTGCACATGTGCCCCAGAACTTAAAGTATAATAAAAAATAAATAAATAAGAAAATAATAAAAAAGATGCTCAGCATCATGAATCAACAGGGAAATGCAAATGAAAACCACAATGATAGATCACCTCTCACCTGCCAGAATGGCTATTATCCAAAAAACCAGAGATGAGTGTGGGCAAGGACGTGGAGAAACGGGAGCCCTTGTACACTGTTGGTGGGAATGAACAATGGTGCTGCTGCCTTGGAAAACAATGTGGAGGGTCGCCAAAAAATTAAAAACAGAGGCCGGGCATGGTGGCTCACGCCTGTAATCCCAGCGTTTTGGGAGGCCGAAGCAGGTGGATCACCTGAGGTCAGGAATCCTAGACCAGCCTGACCAACATGGTGAAACCCCATCTCTACTAAAAATATAAAAATTAGCCCGGTGTGATGGTGCACTTCTGTCATCCCAGCCCATTTGCAATTGTCCATTCTGAACCCAACTTGGTTAAAAAGTGAATTCACAGGGCAGAGTGTTCTAAATGAGGCGGGAATCGCCCTCTAACTGGCTTCCTGGTGACTGTGCAGCTCAGCATTCACACCTCTAGCACTTCCAACCCTCCCTGCTGGGCTATGCCCTGTCGTATGTTTAGGAATTTCCGCGGCAGGGGAAGCACCACTCAGCCCTGACTCACCCACTGCCTAGTGCAAGGTGACATGGGCCACTCTGAATAACTCCACAACACTCTGCAGTATCTTGGTTTTTAAAAAGAAAATGAAGACAGAGTTATTTTAACATATTAAGGTTATGTATACACAGTATTGGCTTGACCACCGAATCAACTAAAGTGAGAATAACCAACAGATCATGTTAATAGAGTGTCTCTGAGATAAGTGGTGACCCTTTGCACTTGTACACCAGGACAGCATCCAAGTGTCTGGAGGAATCTGCATGTCCTACCCATGGGAACAAGGATGGAGTCTGAAGCCCTGGGAGGAAAGGGTGGGTGGGAAAACCTTGATATTCCCATGACGTCTGCCCTTGTCCAGTTTACAGCATGGACCTGAATCTAGTGAGGCTGCCCACAGGATTCCTCTCAGCCCCCAGAGGAGGACTCGCTTCACTGGGGCTGTGGGAAAGGACAGCTCAGTGACCTTTCCCAGACTCTCAGCATCGGCTTGGCTGGGAAAGCTGGGTGGGCAGAGGAGGAGTCTCCTGAGGCTGTAGAAATTCAAGCAGAGATACCCTAGGAGGAGCCATGCAGCTGAAAGAGCAGACACATTATTGGGAGCCTCAGCTACAAATCTAGAAACTACATTTTCAGTTTTATATATATGTTTATTATCTATCCATTCATCCATCCATTGTCCACCCATCCAAGCACCCATCCAATGAATGCTCATTGAGTATCTGCTACAAGCTAGTTTCTTGCTGTAAAAACTCAGAAAGTTGTCTCTATCTACTAGAAAGACGTTAATATTCTATGCCTTTAAAAATGTTGTACCCAACTTTAGAATGAGCCTTCCTCCCAGTTTCCCATCTCTGCTTGTCAATTTCACCAACTCCTTTCTGTCCTTCAAAACTCAGCTTAAGGGTAGCCTACCTGCTGTGGCTGCCATAACTTCTCCTTGGTGAAAACCACCAAGGAGCCAGCCCACTGCATCTGGTTGTCATAAACTCAGTAGCCAGTGACCATACTGGGTTGACACTGTTCCCAGGATTCTTCTCTCTAAAATCTAAGTTCCTTTTGGATCTGGATCATAGCACTGCATCTGTGTATACCCTGTAAATAGTTCACAGTGGGTTATTCAAAAACGTTTCCTGAGAAATGACATGAATGAATGAAGAAAGATCAGTTAATCAACTCTTTGTCTTCTCATTATTAACAAACAATCCCTGAGGGGTGTTTCCAGTATGTGCCAGGTCCCTACAGGGAGCTGAGGTTGCTGCCATGAGTGAGACTATGCCAGGAATCCCTGTCCTCATGGAGCTTCAGGCAAAAGTCAAGGCAGTCTTCCCAGTTGCAGATCAGCCCTCCGGATGGCCATGATGTGTGGGCTAAAGACTTTCCGAGGGGGGTTCTGGACAAGAGAGCAGGAAGTGGGAAGCTCTGGTGGAAACGTTTTAGGTGCTAGGGACCCTGAGCTGTGGCAGGAAGAAGGCAGATACAGGGGCTTAAATATTAAAGGGAAAGATGGAGGAGCATTTTGGGCACTGTCAGAGCAAAAGCCCTGGGCTGGGGCTCTTTCGGCTCATTTTCATGACTCTTTGCTTGCTTGGGAATTCACTGGAATGAAAAGCCAGGTCTCAGGAAGAAGACTCAGACAAACAGCTCTGCCAGGCCCACAGGAGAGAAGAGTTTGTATCTTTAGAGGACTTAATGAGGTAGACTCTTCGTGACAGAAGACACGGGGACAAAGAACTGGCTTGGCAGACCCAGGGTCCAGGGGGAGCACCTTTGATACCCATGACCCTGGATGAAGACCTGATGGTACATGCAGGCCACCTAGGGGAGGGCTGGGAATCCCATCAGTGGCTGGGAAGGGATTAGCCTCCAGAAGGAGCTGATGGTCACTTCAAAGACCCCATATATTTCCAGACCACATTAGAAAGGCCAGGTTTTCCATGAGTCACAACACCTAGAGTCCATACCCTTCGAGTAGTTCATAGGAATGTTTTAATTTCTCTTACAATAAACACACACACACACACACACACACATCAACACAATCTAGCCTAGATGGCATTTCTCTTTCCCCAATGCATTAGGGAGTGAGGAGCCCCTGCAGGCAAATGTGCCCAGGGCCCAGGGAGGTCCCACCGTGGTCCTGCCTGTCAGATCTTTTCAAACAAACAACTAAAGCCTCATGCTTGCCTGAAAAGAAGGCTGAGAGAAGGATCTTAATATTGCTTGGGAAGATTTAGGATTTGGTTACAGGTGTGCTGGAAAGAAAGGGTTAGCAATTGAGAACCCTTCCGTTATTCTTATTTTTTGTTTTCTTTTTCTTTACTTTTTCCACTCTGGGCTAATCTAACAGGTGATGACATCACACAAGACACTTATTTATTTGTTTATTTTTGAGACAAGGTCTCACTCTGTTACCTGGGGTGAAGTGTAGTGGCCTGATCATGACTCACTGCAGTCTTGATCTCCTGGACTCCAGCAATTTCCCACTTCAGCCTCCAGAATAACTGGGACCACAGGCGTGCACCACCATACTTGGCTAATTTTTTATTTTTGGTAGGGATGAGGTCTGTCTATATTGCCCAGGCTTGAGCTTGTAGGCTCAAGCGATCCTCCCTCTTTGGCCTCACAAAGTGCTGAGATTACCAGCATGAGCAACCACGCATAGCCAGGAAATTTATTAAGAACAGAGATCTCAAACATGAAGCCAGGGAGATGCGTGAGGCCTGGTAAATTAGAAGGCTCTCCAAGGCTCTTGGGTTTTCAGATCTTTTGTAGATTACACGATCCACTTACCTGGGCAGGGCAAGATGTTGCATTCTTGGTATTCCAGGGATGGGCCGAGGCAAGGCATCCCCCCATACTTGGGTTCCGGGTTGTTGCAAACACGCTTCCTGTTCCGAATGCCCCTGCTGCAGTCACGGCTGCACTGTGACCACGATGTCCAGGCTGACCAAGCCCCATTGACTGTGTGGGCAGAGTATCTCCCAGCACGCAGGAAATCCCCAGAAAGCCCTGCCAAGGAAACAGGTAAAGTGTGATGTGTTTCAAGTTTCGGAGGAACCACAGTCCACGCTAACTTTCATTCTGTATCAGCTGTCTGCCTTACTCCTAGAACTACCCACAAATTCAGTTGAGCTCTTTTTATACTTCAGCAGCCAGAAATCTGCAGGGTGATAACCTCTTATACTTCAAGCTTCTTTCCTGCAGTTACTACGAAACAAAGCTGAAATTAAGAGCTCCATTTGAGAATACAGTAATGTCCTTACACAGGAAATAATAGGTCCTATAGAGGTAGTTCATTTACTTTTTGACGAACCTTCTTACAAAGAAAATACAACTTTCTCACTTCCCTTGGGAATTCTACGATCAAGTTCCCTGAGACACCATGGAGAGAGCCTGCCCTGGAGGACATCCATCTGCAGGAAGGGGAGCATAATTCAGACATTTTCTAAACTTGTTCTTTCATCTGTTAACCTTTCAAAGGTGAATTCATGCTGGTGAAAGGTGCCAAGCCAACTGCTCCTGTATCACAGGCCACAGAAACTCCTGTCACCTCTGTGGAACTCGTGCCCTAGAACTGAACACAGTGCTGAATGACTTTGCCAGATGCTTCTATGAAGTTGAGAGCTTACTACCTAACAAAATGTGTTTCCCTAGGAGCCAAGAGGGGCAGCAGCAGCAGCAGTCAGGGTGCTGGGGTGAGTGGGGAGCTGCTGTAGCAGGAATCACAGCCACAGGCTTTGAACACATACTGTGAGTGATGTGTACTCTGGGCACTTCAACTTAAGTCATGTAATTAGCCATAGTCAAAATTTATGTTTGTTTTGATGAAAATGTCTACCCACTCACAATACTAAAAAGTATTCAATAATTTTCTCGAATGTAGGCAATGTGACACAAGCTTTAACAAATAACTCTAAAAGTACGCAGTAAACTTCTGGAGAAGTGTGGTCAAAAGACAAATGTGCCAACAACTCTTGGTGTTGTTAAGCAACTGTGTTGTTTACTTAGAAAATCTGTTTTGAAAGGATGGCAGGATACTCTTCAGAGAAACTGAATTAGAAGTGTCTTTTGGTGATAAATCAATATTCTGTGGTCAATCAATAAAAAACAACTATGCACAAAATCAAGCCTCATTTTATGTGGTGAGAGGAAAGTGAGACCCATTTGGTGTTTTCAAGATATCAATACCAAAATGTGAGACGGTCATTAGAACTCAAAGCCATTAAGACACAGGAGGATAAAGCTCCACGGTGCATATGTTTATCGCAGCACTATTTACAATAGCAAAGACTTGAAGCCAACCCAAATGCCCATCAAAGATAGACTGAATAAAGAAAATGTGGTACATATACACCATAAAATACTATGCAGCCATAAAGAAGGATGAGATCACGTCCTTCTCCAGGAACATGGATGAAGCTGGAAACCATCATTCTCAGCAAACTGACACAAGAACAGAAAACCAAACACCGCATGTTCTCACTCATAAGTGGGTGTGGAACAATGAGAACACATGGACACAGGGAGGGGAACATCATACACCAGGGCTGTCGGGGAGTGGTGGGCTACGGGAGAGATAGCATTAGGAGAAATACTTAACGTAGATGATGGGTTGATGGGTGCAGTAAACCACCATGGCACGTGTATACCTATGTAACAAACCTGCACGTTCTGCACATGTATCCCAGAACTTAAAGTATAATTTAAAAAATATATTGAAGTCACACACAAAATAAAATATTAATGTTAATTGTATATTTTACATAAATATTGCCATTCATATATTTAAGCAATCCAATGTTAAGCTTTTTTGAAGGGGAATAGTAAAAATCAGGATAATTTCTCAAACTTCAAATGTTTAACACTTATTAAAAGTACTTTTAAATTCTGAATTTCATATGTTAAATTCCAAACCTCAAATTAAAATAAAACTGTTGTTTAAATGGAAAAAAAGACACATCCTTAATCTACTTTTGAAGGAAATATAGACTCTCTTTTATAAATGTGTATTCACATTTTCCTTGGTTTATATTATTAACATTTAAAACCAATTTTAGCTCTGGTTTTATATGTATCTGAAAACGGCAGGAATAAAATGTGTAAGTTCAGAAAGGAGACTGAAGTTGATGTACAGAGAAGCACCATCATTCATTTCCTATTTGTTTCTTTAATATGATAAGAAACACAGTTTGCAGTCTGTTTTGAAATGAGAGAGTAAGTGAATAGAGATAGTATTGCCAGATTGAGCAAATAAAATACAGGAAACTGAGTCAGATATCACTTTCAGAAAAAGAATAGCACCTTATGATAAGTACGTCTCAAATATTATACGGGACACATCCAAACTTAAATAACTGGGCCAGGTACACTAACATCTGTAATCCCAACACTTTAGGAGGCCAAGGCTGGCAGATCACTTGAGCCTAAGAGTTCAAGACTAGCCTGGGCAACATGGAGAAACTCCATCTCTACAAAAAATACAAAAATTAGCTTGATGTGGTGATGCACACGTGTAGTTCCAGCTACTCAGGAGGCTGAGGTAGGAGGATTGATTGAACCCAGGAGGCTGGGCCATGACTGCACCATTGTACTTCAGCCTGGGCAACAGAGTGAGATCCTGTCTCAACAAACAAACAAAAACCAAAAAATTGCATGGGTCTTAGTCATTTAAAAAGTTATGCGGCATATACTTATCCTGAAAAGGATTCATGGGATATACCTGTACTAGAATAAACTTCTGAAAGATATCTAAAATTTGCATTTAAATTTTGTACTTTATCTCACTGTGCTAGGTGGAAGTCACAAGACCATCCACCATCCTTCATAAAATGTGCATCTTTAAGTCCTCAGTTATCTTTCTCTTGGTATTTCATCATATACCTTCTCTTCCAAATACAACAAGAGTTTACAAAATTAAAAAGAGTATTATTTTGTTACTCATTTTTCTAGGTGGGTGGTATTTGTTTAAGTTGTACGTTTATTCACATAAAACATGATATGAAAGCAGACTCTTTTTATTTGCTTCAAGAAACAATGAGCTTGTGTAATCGCTGAATGACAGTGAGCAGTGGCGTGAGGAGAGGAGAGAGTTAATGTCAGTGAGAACAATAGGATGAGGAAGCAGACTTGTAAAGCAAGTGGCTCCTGCTCCACCTCCTGGGCCTCCAGGCATCCAGGCTGTTCACCGGTTCCCAGGAGAAGTCATGGTGATCTGTGACAGGAGAGCAGCTGGTGGCGGTTATTCAGAGCCATGCTGTCTTACAGCCTTCCTCATGGCAACACCAAGGAGATCTACCGAACTCCATGAATTTATCCCACAATAAATTCTGTCCAATATGGCAGCATGCCAGCTCAGTGGCACTTGTCTAGGCTACCCACTCTGGGATAAGACCCCTTCTCTATAAATGGTGCCTGTCCTTTCATGTTGGGAGAATAAGGTAGGATCACCAGTGCAAAGATGCTAAGGCATATCTAAGAATGGCTGCAAGATATAACAATCACTGTTCTCATCAAACTGTGAACGAAAGACCCATCTATGAGTATCTATTTCCTTTTCTGTTAGTATCTTTTCCTTTGAAAGAGATTTTGCTCAATTACAGGAGACTAAAAAATAGAGATGAAGAACAAAGCAAAGAATCAAAGCTCTTAGAGACCAACAGGCTCAACTCCTTTTTCTGCAGTTGAGACAGCTGAGCTCTAGGGAGAGAAGGAGACTTGCCCCAGGTCAGAGGACCCCTTGGTGTCAGGCCCAGGCAGAGGCCAGATCTGGTTCCTGTCTCAGGGCTTTCTCTGTGCTACTACTGTGGCATTCAAGGGATTTACTCAATTGTGAGGGGCAAAGTGATTTCAAAGACTATTCTAGTATCCTCACATACTGTGCTTTTTAAAAACAGAAAATCTTTTTATAGGTACAAAGAGAAATGTACTTCCGTTGCCTTTGTGAAGTTTAGGGATTAAATAAATAAAAAACCTTTCTTCAGCTTACATTTTAGTGCCAGAAGATGTATGAAAGATCAACTGATACATCCCCAGTACATTTTCTGGTACTAAATAAATCTCACACAAATGATTCTGCGTCTATAATAATGTTATTTGGGGTCCTGATTTCATAGTATCGCCTCAATAACTTAACTTTTTACAGTAAGGGTCTTTTCTTTCAGTTTTTCATACAGTCAGTTGCGCTCTATGGGGAACACTGTTTTGAAGACTGCCAAGCCATAAATAACCGAAAAGAAAAATGCCCCCTTGCTGTTTATGACCTTAGAGATAAGATCAAAGGCCCTTCCATGGAAGTGGGTCAGTCCCCGTAAAACCACTACTCACCATCTGTGGAGCAGCCACTCGTGCCGTCGCTAGAACAGTACCGCATTTCAATTCTCTGTCTTCCCACTTCCAGCAAATTCGGATCGGGCAGGCGGGCTTTGCACGTGTATCGGAATCGCTGCTCATAGTGGCCGCCATTGTCAGAGATGTTGACAGGCGTCCAGGGAGTCCAGGGCGTGGTCTTCTTCAGCTCAGGACACGGGCTGGTGTTGCAAGGCTGGTACTCCTGGGGAGAACACGCAGGCGAGTGTTACCATAGGGGTAAACAAAGCAACCTCGCGAAGGGCTCCTTTCCTTTAGGGAAAGATAAGGGTCTCTAAAGCATCAGCTCCAACACTCACAGCTACTCTACAAAACTAAAAACACATTTATGTTAAATTAGGCATTCAACAGAATGCTGTGTTCAAATAATCTCCTAAAGGAATTCATACTGTCTCTCCAGTGCCAACAATGGGAAAGAGACAACAAACTTAATTGTTTGTGGGGAAAAAAAAAACCAGTGATCCCATAAAAATCATCTTCCTTTCACTAAATGAGTAGCTGAAAGTATTGATTATTCTGATGTTAAATTTAGCTATTTTCTTTAAAAGATTGAGCTGTAGAGCTCATAATATTCAGTTTGAGATTAACGGATGTTTGAAGACCGGGGATCACAGATGCCAAGTGTTAGAGTGGTAGGGGAGTCACGGGATAAAATGATGCAAGAGACTTTTTTTACGTATAAGAAGCTTTCCCGTCATCTCCCAGCTAACACCTTCAAGGCCCTTCTCAGCTTCTCCTGAGAGCACACTAAAATGTAAGTCCTGTTCCCTCCCTCCCAGGTACCTCCCTTGTAAGCATAGGTAGGAGGATCCTGGGTAGCTGAGCATGCAGTGGCTTTGGAGGTCTGGCAGGTGGAGATGATGAAAATCTGCCTAGAGCACTTACTGATTTATTTGACAAGCATTCTATATACGATTACTGCGGACACAGGGCCCAGTCAATAGGAGGATACAGGGACTGACCACTGGATGCAATGTGACATCCTTTCTCCATTTTACAGCAACGGGTTTCACTGGAGGGAAGACCCACACACATAATACACCTGGTGGTGGCCACAGGTTTAAAGATTTTTAACATTATATTAATAAAATAAGAATTAAATCACCGTTTAAGCTTTATCGTAAAATAAGAAAATTGCTCTATCATTTTTCCACCTCTTTCAGTTGCATATTTTGATACTTATCTCCACAGAGCTAATCTTGAGTTGGGGTCCTTTTGGTGAACCATTTGAACCTATGAATTCCTTTGGTCTCAGAAATATTCCTGATTACTTCATCTCATTCTCCCCTCTGTTTTCTTGCTGCATCTCTTATCTTTTGGATATAAACTCATTTATCCATTTTTATATTTCTCATCTTTTATCTCATAGTTTCCATGTCTTCATCTTTTGCTCTAGTTTCTGGAAGATTTCCTCAATCTTATCTTCCAAAATAATGATTGAAATTTTCATCTTATCTATTACATTTTAAAGTTTCAAAAGGCCTTTCGTATCTTTTTTTTTGGTTCTTGATTATTCCCTGATACTGTATGCTATTCTTATTTTTTTTGGTCATACTATTTTCTCCAATTTGAGTACATTAGGATTTGAGTACACTGAGTACATTAATGAATTATTTTAAGGTTGTAGCCTCTCTCTACAGCTTCTCTATCTTCTAAATTGCTGAATTCCCTTTGATTGTTTGGATCTCTATCTTTCTTGTTAGATTGTATCTTCTGTGGTCTGAACATTCTTTGTTTTCTGCTCTGATTCAGAGTGGAGGGCTAAAAAGTTTAACTGGAAGGTCTGAGCAAAGAGAAGTCTATAGACCTGGTCAGATCTGGTTGGGATCTTTAGATGAAGTATGTTGTCAGAATCTTCAACCTTTCCTGCTGGACTCCTCAGAGACCCCTGAGAAGACTGCTCCAGTGCCTTGCCTGGATGCTGGAGGCTGAGCCATGGGGGATCTGAGAGCCAAGTGGAGGAAGACGGTTGAACTCTCAGTGTCCAGTAAACAACCATTATCTTACTCTGCCTTTCTCAGTTCTGAAGCACCCCATTAAATGAGCCCAGTGCTCAGAGGTCCAGAGACCCTCTGTTTCCCTCTCCAGAAAATAAGCTTCCTGGCATCTGCTAGACAGAGCAGGTCTAGTCTCCTTGGTGGAGTGGGAGAGAGGTATGGAGGTCTGAACAACTTCTTAAACAGAAGTCATCCAATGTTATTTTGCTACTAACAGAGAAAACGGGACTGCTGATTCCTGAGCTCTCTGAGGGGTCTCCAGTGTGCACTGAGATGATTATTTTCATGTATGCGTTAGGGGTCCCCAAGATCACTCCAGTGTCTATGATTAGATAGCAGGATCCATAGCACTCTGTATACAGCAGTGTTCTCAGCTATAATTTATCATAGTAAAAGAATACAAAGCAAAATCAGCAAAGGGAGAACGCACATGGGATAGAAGTCCAGGCAAAGCCAGGCACAACCAAGAGTCCTCTTTCAGTGGAGCCACAAAGGATGTGCTGAGGTTTCCCCAGCAGCTAGCTGTGATGATGTACAGGGAAGGTAGTCTACTGGGAAGCTCACCGGAGACGGTGCTCAGGGTTTTCACTGGGGTCTGGTTGCATAAGCACCTTTGCATTGCATGTACCAAAAGTCCAGATTCCCTAAGGAAGCTTTCAGTATATGTACAGACAGGTTAAGCACAGAAAGCCACTCTTGCCATCTGGGAATGGTAGAAACCTTCCTGAAATCCAGATTCCCAGATGCCAGCCAAGAGCTAGCCTTGCAAACAGGCCTTTCCAAGAGTCACAGGGCAGGGCAGCAGCCATGTCTTCTGCATAGTTCCCCTCTGCTAGACTTGAATTCATGCTTCTTCTATGTGTTTCCAGATTGTACTTTTTATAAACAATATGGTTCCTTCCCTTTTTTTTCTTTGTGCATTTATGACTTTAAAAATCAATCCCTCCAACATTGTATTGATATGCTTCCAGTAGGACAGAAACAACTGTGTATGTCCATGCCACGAACTTTACCTGGGAACCTAATACAATCTTTATTTTATTCTGTTTTAAATATTCTGACTAGCTTTCTTTACTCATAATGCATTTCTTTTTTTTTTTAGCGGCTAACACTCAGGATTTTTGTGACATCATAGGCTTTTAACAGAAAATACGTAAAACGACCATTGCTGTTTCTTTGATTTAATACTCTCCAGGCATTCCTCCCGGACTATGCCATCTCCGCATCAACAAATACTAGAAAGATAGATGACTTCATTTTCTTGTGTTTACAGCATCTTTTATTATGGCATCTTTTGAATGCTGCCTCTTAAATGAAAAAGCCCCAATGAATGCCATAAACCCAATCATGTGAAAAGCCAGGCACAACACATCTGTGATCTCTTTCACTTGGAATGAAAACCACATGACATGGACCTCCTGCGCCTATGGTATGGGGATGCTTTCACCCCTGGATTGAGAATGCCATGAGCCACTGCCCTTCCCTCCCTACCTCAGAGCCAGCCTGGCCATGTAAGCATCCCGGAGCTCCTTGGTGAAATGTACTCAAAACATGTGCAGTTTGGCCATGTGTGGTGGCTCATGTCTGTCATCCCAGCACTTTGGGAGACCAAGGCGGGTGGATTACCTGAGGTCAGGAGTTCGAGACCAGCCTGGCCAATCCCATTTCTACTAAAAATACAAAAATTAGCCAGGTGTGATGTCAGGTGCCTGTAGTCCCAACTACTCTAGAGCCTGAGGCATAAGAATCACTAGAGCCTGGAAGGTGGAGGTTGCAGTGAGCCAACACTGCACCATTGCACTCCAGCCTGGGTGACAGAGTGAGACTCCGTCTCAAACAAACAAGCAAGCAAACAAACAAATAACACGTGATGTTTATGGGCCTCTGTTTGAAAAGTGCTGGTCTTTAGGTCTTAACAAATGCAGCATTATCTATAAATTAGTAACATCCTACATCTTCATAAGCAGATTTATAAGCTACCATCAGTAATTCTTAGGTTCCCCACACTGCAAGCTTCATGCCTTCTATGGAGATGAAGCTTAATTTTTGAAATGTGCGAGTGGCAAATGTGTTTGGAAGTTGGCTCAAGTGTCTGCATTGGCATCTGTGTGTTGGTCCCAGAGGTAGGCACAGCTCAAGGCTAAGGAAGATCAGTTCAGTTTCTTTAGATCTAAGCTGCCAAAACAGTCTGTTCTTATGTTCTTATTTCCTCATGGTTCAAAATTTAACATGAGACTAAGAACTTCTCCTTTCCAGTGCTTTTTGAAGTTTAATTATGATACATTCACTTGAAGTATCAAATTATGAAATGGTGAGAAATGGTATGGCCAATTTGTTTTACCTTAATGAGCAAAATCATGAAGTGATTTAATTCTATTGTGATCACTTATATGGCTTAACTGAATAAGTATGCTGCAATTTACTAGAGAACTACTACTGTAACTATCCAAATGTAAATGGAACTTTAACAACACTGCACTTAATACTAAAGAGATAAATGATTTTAAAAAGGATTTCAGGAAGCTATCTATTGTGATTTGGCACATAAGGTTCTTAACATTCTGGTGGAAAATGAGATAACAATGCTTACTAAACTAATTATAAATAACTTCACCAAATATGTTCCCCATGTATTATGTACTCCGGTCAACTGTGACAAAAGCATCCATTTAAACGTTTAATCCAGAAACCTGGGAGACACTCTGCCAGTTCTCCCTTACTTCTTCTTTTCCATTTTTACTATACTTTAAGTTCTGGGGTACATGTGCAGAACATGCAGGTTTGTTACATAGGTATATATGTGCCATAGTGCTTTGCTGCACCCATCGACCTGTCATCTACATTAGATATTTCTCCTAATGCTATCCCTCCTCTAGCCCCCCCACCCCTGAAGGGCCCCAGAGTGTGATGTTCCCCTCCCTGTGTCCAAGTGTTCTCATTGTTCCACTCCCACTTATAAGTGAGTGCATGCGGTGTTTGGTTTTCTGTTCCTTTGTTAGTTTGCTGAGAATGATGGTTTCCAGCTTTATCCATGTGCCTGCAAAGGACATGAACTCATCCTTTTTTTTGGCTGCATGATATTCCATGGTGTATATGTGCCACATTTTCTTTATCCAATCTATCAGTGATGGGCATTTTGGTTGGTTCCAATTCTTTGCTATTGTGAATAGTGATGCAATAAACACACATGTGCATGTGTCTTTATAGAATGATTTATAATCCTTTGGGTATGTTCCCAGGAATGGGATTCCTGGATCAAATGGTATTTCTGGTTATAGATCCTTGAGGAATCACCACACTGCTTTCCACAATGGTGGAACTAATTTACACTCCCACTAACAGTGTAAAAGTCTTCCTGTTTCTCCACATCCTCTCCAGCATCAGTTGTTTCCTGACTTTTAATGATCTCCATTCTAACTGGTGTGAGATGGTATCTCATTGTGGTTTTGATTTGCATTTCCCTAATGACCAGTGATGATAAGCCTTTTTTCATGTTTGTTGGTAGCATAAATGTCTTTGTTTAAGAAGTGTCTGTTCATACTCTTTGCCCACTTTTTGATAGAGTTTTTTTTCTTATAAATTTGTTTAAGTTCTTTGTAGATTCTGGATATTAGCCCTTTTTCAGATGGATAGATTGCAAAATTTTTCTCCCATTCTGTAGGTTGCCTGTTCACTCTGATGATAGTTTCCTTTGCAGTGCAGAAGTTCTTTAGTTTAATTAGGTCCCATTTGTCAATTTTGGCTTTTGTTACCATTGCTTTTGGTGTTTTAGTCATGCAGTATTTGCCCATACCTATGCCCTGAATGGTATTGCCTAGGTTTTCTTCTAGGGTTTTTATGGTTTTAGGTCTTATGTTTAAGTCTTTAATCCATCTGGAGTTAATTTTTGTATAAGGTGTAAGGAAGTGGTCCAGTTTGTTTTCTGAATAAGGCTAGCCAGTTTTCCCAACACCATTTATTAAAGAATCCTTTCCCCATTGCTTGTTTTTGTCAGGTTTGTCAAAGATCAGATGGTTGCAGATGTGTGGCATTCATTCTGAGGCCTCTGTTCTGTTCCATTGGTCTATATATCTGTTTTGGTACCAGGACCATGCTGATTTGTTTACTGTAGCCTTGTAATATAGTTTGAAGTCAGGTAGCATGATGACTCCAACTTTGTTCTTTTTGCTTAAGATTGTCTTGACTATACATGCTCTTTTTTGGTTCTATGTAAAATTTAATGTATTTTTTAATGTAATTCAGTGAAGTAAGTCAATGGTAGCTTGATGGGGATAGCATGGAATCTATAAATTACTTTGGGCATTATGGCCATTTTCACGATATTGATTATTCCCATCCATGAGCATGGAATGTTTTTCCATTTGTTTTTGTCCTCTCTTATTACCTTTAACAGTGTTTTGTACTTCTCCTTGAGGGGGTGCTTCACATCCCTTGTAAGTGTATTCCTAGGTATTTTATTTTCTTTGTAGCAATTGTGAATGGGAGTTCACTCATGATTTGGCTCTCTGTTAGTCTATTATTGGTGTATAAGAATGTGTGTGATTTCTGTACATTGATTTTTGTATCCTGAGAATTTGCTGAAGTTGCTTATCAGCTTAAGGAAATTTTGGGCTGAGACAATGGGGTTTTCTAAATATACAATCATGTCATCTGCAAACAGAGATAATAGACTTCCTCTCTCCCTATTTGAATACCCTTTATTTCTTTCTCTTGCCTGATTTCTCTGACCAGAATTTCCAATACTATATTGAATAGGAATGGTGAGAGAGGGCATCTTTGTCTTGTGCTGGTTTTCAAAGGGAATGCTTCCAGCTCTTGCACATTCAGTATGAAATTGGCTGTGGGTTTGTCATAAATATCTCTTATTATTTTGAGATATGATAAGTTAATACCTAGTTTATTAAGAGTTTTTAGCATGAAGGGGTGTTGAATTTTATTGAAGGACTTTTCTGCATCTATTAAGATAATCATGTAGTTTTTCTCATTGGTTCTGTTTATGTGATGAATTATGTTTATTGATTTGCATATGTTGAACCAGCCTTGCATCTCAGGGATGAAGCTGACTTGATTGTGATGGATAAGCTTTTTGATGTGCTGCTGGATTCAGTTTGCCAGTATTTTACTGAGGGTTTTTGTATCGATGTTCATCAGGGATATTGGCCTGAAACTGTCTTTTTTTATTGTGACTCTGACAGGCTTTTGTATCAGAATGATGCTGGTCTCATAAAATGTGTTAGGGAAAAGTCCTTCTTTTTCCATTGTTTGGAATGGTTTCAGAAGGAACGGTACCCGATCTTCTTTGTACCTCTGGTAGATTTTGGGTGTGAATCTGTCTGATCCTGGGCTTTTTTTGGTTGGTAGACTATTAATTACTGCCTCAATTTCAGACCTTGTTATTGGTCTATTCAGAGATTCAACTTCTTTCTGGTTTAGTCTTGGGAGGGTATTATGTGTCTAGGAATTTATCCATTTCGGTTCTCCCTTACTTCTACGCCAAGTTCTACAGTCATCGGTTCCTGTGTTCCTTCTGTCATCTCCATCTTAATTGTCTCTCTTCTAATTCAGACCCCCATCACCATATGCCTGATTTACAGAATCAAAGCATGTAGTTCCCCAAAGCTTAAGTGCCTATTTATAATTCCGCATCTATTAATAGACTGCAAATTTGTCAAAAGCAAGAGCTTTGTCACATTTATGTTATATTAACCAAACTTGAACAGAGTAACACTATGTGGTAAGTGGATAAATCGTATTGATTAAGTAAGAGATAAGCCTAATTGAGATAAAATTTGCATACATTTGGGGAACAAATTTAGATAGTTAAGTGGGACCTCCTGTTTTGCTGTTTATTTTTCCTTCCAGAAAATTAAAATATCTTATATTTCATATATTAAAAGTAAAGTAGAGAGATGGAGACAACCCAAGCAGAATTTGATACCACATCCTTAGAGTGAAGCACAAAAATTACCCTTAAACTAATCTCACCCACAGTGAATATATAAACCAATTTTATTCTCATATGGAATACTTGTGGTTTCCATATGCAGTCATCCAGTTCTCTTTCAGTAACTAAGTTTGGTCTGCTGAGACAGAAAGCAATTCCACATTAGAGAAATAACAGTAATTGAATTGTGCTTGCAAAGAGCAAAAACACTCAAGTGTCTGCATGGAAGTAGAGCCATGCTCCCAGGAGCATGTGGCAAACAGAGCAAAGATTGACAGGAAGTTCTGGAAATTAGTTTAGTTGTACCCAGTAAGGAAGGTAAGTAAAGGAAGGTGGTGGATTCAAAATTACAGGGTCACAGAGTGTCTTCTGCTTCCCTCCAATATGGAGTAATGGAAACTGTATTTACCCTTTCACCTCAATAACAAAAAGTTATATTAAATAATGGTTCTTAAGGTAGTGGAATTCAGGTGATGAAGGCCAGTTATCACTGAGTGATGGAGACAATTCAAGGGAGAGGCATGAATGCCACAACCTATAGCCCTGAGAAGGTTTCCAGGCCATGGTATGAGGAGCAGAAACCAGGGCACAGGCTAGAGGCTGAGGAGACAGGTTTGGGAGCTGGAGAATGCCAAAGTGGCTGAAATTACTGGAAAGGAGAAAGTTACACAAAGCGAATATACCAGTGATGTGCAGAGATCACCCATCAAGATTTCAATTGAGTACAAATTAGATAACACAGGTTTTCACTTAAAAAATCAGCAAGTTCATGTGAAGAAACTACACAGGAGTAGGGAAAGATCTGCCTGGAAAGATCAGAGGGAACAGTGTGTGTCACCACACAGGACCAGAAACAGTGCTTGCTTCAAAGAGCAAAAGTAAAAGACCTCATAATGTCAGAAGCATTGGTAGGATACCAAAAAGGGCCCTGCCTCTACACTGAAGAAAAATTATCACAAACTAAATGTGGCTTTGATCCCAAGTAACTAAGACTAAAAGCAAGCACGAACACCATCAAACTGGTTTTACAGAACTTAATTATGTCCCCAAAGAGAACACTAGCATATACTTAGGACAACAAAAGTGTCTACCACATAGCCAGTTTAAATTCACAATGTCTTGCATCCAATCTAAAATTACCAGGTATGAAAAGAGTCCAAAAACACAACCTGTAAGGAAGAAAAAACTCAGTCAATTGAAACTGATGCAGATATGACACAGATGACAGAATGTGTAGTCAACAACATCAAAACAGTAATTATAACTGCATCCCATATGTTCAAGGAAGACCTCAAAGAGATAAGGAAGAAATAACTTGCAACATACCAGCAGTAATATACAAAATATTTGCAGATAATTGCATGTGAGACAGTATCTCCCAAGTCATTCTATGAGGCCAACTTTAGTCTGATATCAAAACTAGATAAAGACAGAAGGAAAGAAAACTGCAGGTGAGTATTTTTCATTAATATAGATGTTAACATTCTTAAAAAGACTTTTAATAAATCATACCCCAAAATATATCAAAAGGTTAATACCTCATGATCAAGTGGTTATTATGTCATCAATGAAAGATTGGGTTAGCATTTGAAATTAAATTAATGTAATTCATCATATGAACTGTATAGAAGTAAACTCATACAATAATCTCAATAGATAAAAAAATTATTGGATAAAAATCAAAATTAATCCTTATAAAAACTCTCAATCAACTTGGAATACCAATAAATTTCCTAAATCCCATGACGGACATCTATTAAAAACATACAGCCTGTGTGCTTTCCTCCTAAGATTAGAAATAAGGCAAGGATGTCTGTCCTTACCACTTTTATTCAAGATTGTGCTGGAAGTTCTAGCCAGTGCATTCAGGAACGAAAAAGAAACAAAAGTCATCCATATTAAAAGTAAGACCTAATTATATTTTCAGTCACAAGCAATATGATGGTCTATGTATAAAATGTTATGGAGTCTACCAAAAAAAAAACTACTAGAAGTAATTAATTTTTTAAGGCCGCAGAAGACAAGATCAATGTAAATATAAAATATTATTTCATTCCTATGCATAAGCCACAAGCAACCAGAAATTAGAATCTTAAAAGAATACCACTTACAGTAGCATCAAAACATAAAATACTTCAGATTAAATCTCAAAAAAATATGTGCATGACTTTTACAATGAAAGGAAATGGAATCAATGCAATCCTAATTATAATTCCAGGAGGCATTTTCGGTAAAAATTAACAAGCTCATTCTAAACTTCATATGGAATATAAAGTCTCTAGAAGAGTCAAAATATTTTGGCAAGAAAGAACAAAGTTGGAAGACTTACACTATCTAACTTCAGGACTTATTATAAAGGTACAATAATCAAGATGCTGTGGTGTTAGCATCAAGATAGAAAGACTGAACAAAAGAACAGAATGGGAAGTGTAGGAATAGACCCACATGTTTATGACTTATTCATTTGTTTTGTAAATGTGCAAAGGCAATTCAGTGAAGAAAGCACAGTCTCTTCTGAAAATGTTGGAATAATTAAATATCCATATGTGAAAACATGAATTTTGATCAATAACTTTCTCCATCTATGATAATTGATGTAAATGGATCATAACCCAATATCCCAATATATAAAGCTGTACAACTCCTAGAAGAAAACACATGAGAACATCTGTGGGATCTTAGATTAATCAAAGATTTTCTAAATAAAATACCAAAAGCATTATCCATAAAATAAAATAAAAAAAAAGATAAAGGAATTAATCAAACTCAGAAGCTTCTGCCCTTGAAGGATCACTGTTAAAATTAAAGATGAGCTATCAGTCTGAGAGAAAGTATTTGCAAATCATATATCTGATAAAAGACTTGCATCCATTATGTATTTTAAAAATCAAAACTAAAGTATAAAAGCTAACTAATAGAAAAATTGTTGAAAGATATGTATAGGCATTTCAACAAAGATATATGATGGCAAAAAAGCATATGTAACGTTAAAAAAGGTAAACTGAAACCACAAGTAAACCACTACACACGTATTAGAAAGACTAAAATTCAAATAACAACAACAGAAAAAACAAAAAAGCCCCCAAACCCAAAAACCTGCGACAGTATCAGATGCTGATGAGGACACAATGCTTTAGATTCACTCAGCTCTCCCAAATAAACATCCAGTGCATGTATTTGGATCTGGCTCATAGAAGGGAAAAATATTCAATATTCAGAATGCTACAAGACACACTCAGCATATGCTAGCTACTCTCAAGAGAGGCTGATGATTTAGAGATTTTATATATTCCTGATTTCTTCCTACTACTTTTCCTAGTCATAAAAATAAAATACAATACAATAGAAATGTTTTGAAAAAATGTGAAAACAATATTGTAACCAAAAAACGAGTATTTCTAAGTAGAAAAGAATCCACCATCCCACTGTTCCATGCGGTAACTCCATTTCTGCAGGTTTGCTCTATCTCATACACTGCTGATGGCATTGCAAATGGCACAGCCCTTTGAAAACTGTTTGATACTTTCCTAAGAAGTTAAACGTATACACATCGTATAACCTACTCATTTCACTCATCTGTATTTACCCAAGAGAACACAAAACACATGCCCATACAAACACTTGTACATTAATGTTCACAAAAGCTTTATTTGTAGTAGTCAAAAAACTAGAGACAACTCATATGGTCATCAGCAGATAGATAGCTAAAGAAATAATCTATGGAATATTACTCAGCAATGAGAAGAAATAAACTTGATATACAGAACAACAAAGAATCTGAAAATAATTATAAACATAAAAAAGCGGGCCGGGCGCGGTGGCTCACGCCTGTAATCCCAGCACTTTGGGAGGCCGAGGCGGGTGGATCACGAGGTCAAGAGATCGAGACCATCCTGGTCAACATGGTGAAACCCTGTCTCTACTAAAAATACAGAAAATTAGCTGGGCATGGTGGCGCGTGCCTGTAATCCCAGCTACTCAGGGGGCTGAGGTAGGAGAATTGCCTGAACCCAGGAGGCGGAGGTTGCAGTGAGCCGAGATCGCGCCATTGCACTCCAGCCTGGGTAACAAGAGTGAAACTCCGTCTCAAAAAAAAAAAAAAAAAAAAAAAAAAGCGAGCAAAAAAAAGAGGGGCACTATTATACAATTCTATTCCTATAACATTAGGGAATATGAAAACTAATGCATAGAGACAGAAAGCAATCGGTGCTTATCTGAGACTAGGGATTCCTGGGAGGGGTATCAGGGAGGTGTTGCAAAAGAAAATGGAAAAACTTGGGGTGATGGACATGTTCACTACCTTTTTTGTGTTAATGGTTTCACGAATGTACAAATACCTTAAAACTTATCAAATTTTATAAATTTGAACATGCAGTGCATTGTATGCCAACCATACCCCAATAAAGCTACAAAACTGCGTGGTCTCAGAAAAACAAGCCTCTTTCTAAATCAGAGTAGCTTCTTTGTTCATTTAGAAACTATATCTTGAAATCATGTCATTTGCAGCAACAGGAATGGAGCTGAAGGTCACTATCTTTAGTGAAATAAGTCAGGCCCTACAACACAAATATCACATGTTCTCACTTATATTCAGGAGCCAAAAAAAATTTGATCACATAGAGGTAGAGAAATGGAGGTTCAGAAAGGTAAGTGGAAGAGAGAGAGGAGGATGAAGAGAAGTGGGTTGAAGGGTAAAAACATGCACCTGAAGAGAAGAAGTATAGAGTAACTATAACTTAGCAGAAATGCATTGTACTTCGGGGATGGACACCCTAAATGCCGAGTCACACACATTATATACATGTAACAGTATTTCATGTGTACACCACAAACTTGTACAAATAAAAATGGTATCCAAAACATTTGTGACTTTATACATACCTGCATATATTAAAATTATAGTAATGTTTTTCATGGCATTTACGTTTGGTTATTTAGGACTGAATATGACCAGTATTTGTCATAAATGCTTCATAAATACAAAATGGGTACCATCAATTCCAATTTCACTTTTCACCATATATGTACAAAAAATGACGCTATTTTCTATTACATAGCCAGTCAGGCCAATGACCGTGTTGTGATCTGTGTGCATGTGTTTGTGTGTGTGCAGCCTATGCATGTTCCTAATTCTTTTCAGATCACTTATGTCTCTTCTAATCAGTGTATTTGGCCACAGTGCATCTTCCTGCTGGCACAGGCCTTTGAACATGAGGGAGTTATCATACAATCACCTTCCATGGGATTTGGAGAAATGTGGGAGTCACAGGGTGACTTAGAAGAACTTGGCTTGCAGGAGTGTTTCTTACTCACCATCCAACCCTCTGCAAACCATCTTCAAATGCTTGTAATATCTCCCAGAAAATGCCATATGAGAGGACAGACAAGCTGGTCTCCTAACACCCAAGTGCCTTTGCAATCCACAACTTTGCTTTAGATTTACTCAGCCGTCCCAAATAAACACCCAGTGCACGTATTTGGATCTGGCTTATAGAAGGAGAAAAGAGTCGATATTCAAAACGCCAAAAGACAAACTCAGTATACGCTAGTTACTCTGGAGAGAGGTTAATGATTAGAGGCTTTACATATTACTGGTTTCTTTCTTACTAGTCATAAAAGTACAACAAAATACAATAGAAATGTTTTGGAAAAAATGTGAAAACGTTGTAACCAAAAAGTGAGCATTTTTTTTTTTTTGAGACGGAGTCTCCCTCTGTCACCCGGCTGGAGTACAATGGCGTGATCTTGGCTCACTGCAACCTCCGACTCCCTGGTTCAAATGATTCTCCTGCCTCAGTCTCCCAAGTAGCCAGGATTACAGGCATGCACCACCACACCTGGCTAATTTTTGTATTTTAGTAGAGATGAGGTTTCACTATGTTGGCCAGGATGGTCTTGATCTCCTGACCTTGTGATCCACCCACCTTGGCCTCCCAAAGTGCTGGGATTACAAGCATGAGCCACCACGCCCAGCCAAAAAGTGAGCATTTCTAAGCAGAAAATCAGCCACGATCCCACCATTCTATGCAGTAACTGAATTTCTGCAGGTTTGTTCTAAGTAGCCACAGTACTCTCTACATACCTTATGCATCATTAACCTTTACTATGCCACTTGTTTGCAAGGGGGCCTCCCCAGCCTGTGAGCTTCTCCAGGACAAAACCTGGGATGGATGCAACTTCATGTCTCACCTGAATGACTGGGGCTCTCACTGGCTCCAAGGAGAGAGCAACTGAGCCAATTCTCAGCGGCTTTTGTATGGACGCGTTCACTTTCAACCGTAGCCTGCCTTGGTTCTTCTAAGTGTAGAAAAGCAAACACATACTCGTCTGCTTTCTTACTAAAAAATAATGCAGCATGTGTGTGTGTGTGTGTGTGTGTGTGTGTGTGTGTGTACAAAAATGGAGCTGGCTTTCCTCCTTACACATGATTTTATGCACTCCTTTTTATAAGTCTAAAGCTCAAGAGAATAAGAAAATCAGTGCTGTCACTGGAAATCTTTTTTATTACCAAGGCTGTGATTTGTGGGCACTTTTGCTTCCATAAACTTACATCTCAAATGAGAAGATCCATCTATTTATTTTATTGTCTCACTGTAATGCCTCTAAATTCTCACTCTCTGAGAGCAAAAGTCAGGAATTCAGATATCTTTTCCTAGCAAATATCTTGCAATGAGAGGATTAAGTACTTTTAGAGAGAAGCAAATACCTGTCCTTTGGGAAAAGTTTCCTTCTCAAGCTAACAATTGAAATGGGTGACCTTGAGCGGAGACATCCACCTTTTACTTCTATTCTTCCATTTTTAAGGAAAAAATGTTTAAATCTACTGTAAGTACTTGATAAAATTATACTAATTTGTACAGATTTTAAGAGTTCTTATGAAAAACTTCGGAAGGATTAGAATAAATAACAAAAACCAAGGTGAGATTGTGTTATTTAAGATTAAGGCTTCAGCAGGACTGCTCATGAATTTGCCTTTACAATAATGCATGGGGACAGTAACCCCAGATTCTTTTAAGGACAAGAAAAAGTGGCAAATACTGGTCTGCTTTCTTACCAGAAAATGTCAGCTGGGTATGTACACACACACACACACACACACACACACACACCACACAGAGCCATAAATATGCAACAATAAGAAAAACAAGATTTAGAAAACAAAAATTCTGCCAATAATAATAGGATTTGTATGTGATGGTTATAGTCACATAAACATACTTGCTCTTTGGCAAGAAAATATAAAATAAAATTAGAATACTAGAGTATTTATGGCAGACATAGGGTAAAACCATATTCATGTCCTTGGCAAACCATTTTGTTGAAAATATATGTATATACATATATATATATATATATTCTATTAAAAGCTCTTAATTCAACAGCATAGGCCACTAATAGTAAATAGTTTCCAAAGACCTGGTGATTAGTCTATGATAAGTTAATGGTTTCTGTTTAAATTGATATCTAACATTTTTAAGTTTTGAGCTTTTGAGAAACATAAAAATATAAATATATAAACTATAAATATAAATTAAAATAAATGTGAATCACATGGTAAAAATGTATACCAGCTTGGTTTTCACCTGAAAATTAATGGCAAATAATTTAAATACCATTTTCCTCTCTCAGATCATTTGGATGGCATTTAAATTTTTTTTTGCTCTTTAAAACTAAAGGAACTTAGGACAAAACAATTTTATCATCTTCTTCTATTGTCTTACTCATTAGTAAAACTCATAAAGACCTTCACAAAGACTCGGGGGTAGCGATGTTGTTTGCACTACCCAGTCTTCTTGCCCCAAGACTCCTACCACCTGGGTGTCACAATCTGCATAATCTTCTCTCTTGGAGTGTTAGTGGGTCCTGTGAAGATGATGGGATAGTCACCTTCTTCATCAGGTTACAATAATCCACAACCTCCTCGTACCTTACTAGAAAGAGGTTTTTCCTGCTGGCCTTGAAAAAGGAAGCTGCTTGTGGTGAATGGGCCACATGGCTAAGACTAAGGGCAGCCTAGGAGCCAAGAATGCCATCCTCTAGCCTCTAGCCAGCAGGAAACACAAGATCTCAGTCCTAAAACTCCAGGGAATTAAATTCTGCAAATACTCAATGAGCTTGAAACACTGGGTGAGAACCCTGAGCCACAGAAAAGACCACAACTCTGGCCAACACCTCAATTTCAGCCTGTGAGACAGTGAGCTGAAGGCGCAGTTCGAATTTGCCCAGACTTTGATGCACAGAATGATCAGATAAAAAATACATGTAGTATTAAACCATTGAATTTGTGCTAATATATTACATAGCAATAAAATCCTAATATACATTTGTGTATGTATGTATGTATAATATATACACACACACATATCTATGTGTATATATATACACACATACCCACATACACATATATATATGTATATGTAAAACGGAATCCATTCCACGTCCCTGATTTTTTTCCACTACCCCAAGGATTCAATGTATTCAATGACTAAAATGAAGTTGGATTTTCTTATCTCCTGTCTCACTCTGTAATTCAGTTTCCCAGTGGCAAGGAATTTTCCATATGGAAGACTTGTTATCCTCTCACTATGATAGTTCTCTAATGCTTTCTTGTGAAAACGTTTTAATGCAAAAAATTACAATTTTTTGTTATTAATGATACATAGGCAATTTGAGGTGTTGATTAAAGTCCCATAGGTTATCTAGCAAGGTGAGATCAGTGGTTACAATTCATGTTTTTTAAAAATGCCCGATACTATTCAGAATTCACATTTTTGACTTTAACCTTACAGAATAGTGATGAACTATGGATGTGTTGACAATTGATTTGTTCTTCACCGTTAACAATGCTGTTAAGGCTCAGAATTTCAGTCCACTATGTTTGAGGGAAATGTGTTGAGTAAGTATCTTTTGCTTTAAGAGAATTCACAGAACTTAAAGTGGTGTTCTATTCCTTCCAGAAAAGAGTTTGTACTAAAGGGTGACTCTGCGGGGTGCTAATGAGTGCTACTGGAAAAGCATCTGTTGTCAGGAAAGACTGAGCAGCCTTGGGTTAAAAGAAAGTTAAATGGGTTTCTCCAAATGAGTGATCAGAGCTGCTCATGGAGCTCTTTTTCTCTGAGCTTCTTGGAAATGCTGCCAGGGAGAAAGCTATCTGGAATCAAACAAGTTCGCAAAAGATGTGAGAATTTTGTTGTTGTATGACAGATTCCACAATCGATTTACTGATTTAAAAACTGAAAATAGGAGTGTATCCCTACTGTTTTGAAATTGTATAGAAGTTACCCTTCTTCTGCTCAATGTAACCAGAATTCTAAAGTTTGAGGATGGAGTCTTATGTTCACAAAATCCTTAGCCCACTGATTGTGTATTTTAATGGGGAAAGCTGCCTAAAATATCCACCTCCTTTAAGACTGTTGGTAGGTGACTGAGTTTCCAGTGAGTATCTAAGGCAGAGAGAGTTGATTCTTTGTTAGTCTTAACATCTTGAAAAGTATTTTCCTCTGTGAGTTCACTCAAAAGTGGGCTAAACTGTGATGCTCTCTGCTCACTCCCAAGTTCATTGCCCTGTGTTATAAGCAGGAGAGTCCTTCAGAGCCTGTCCAGGGGCTCTACTCCTTTCAGTCCTTAACCTACTGCCTCCACTTTCTTATCTGTATAATGGGATATAAAGAACGTCTTCCACAATGATAATTTAGAAGCATTCATTGAGAGAACGTGCTTACAGTGATTAGCATAGAGCCTGGTATATATGGCATCTTTATGCAGAGCCTGGGAAGCAAAGATCAGATGCAGATCATGAAAGCATTAAGGATTCTCCAAAATGGTCACTGGAGAAATCATCCTCTCTCCCTAGAAAATGCAGATGGTCACAATAACGCATAATTACCCTACTAGGACTACCCACAGCAGGATGGATTTATGTAACTGGTAAAATAAGTTTAAATGTAACTTCCATCCAAGTTTCTATGGGTATCATTTTACTCTGTCTGTGCCCACTCAGTGGAAAATTATCTTCTAAATATGCTTTTATCTGAGTTTACATGAAGCTATCTTTTTATCAGTTCACATTCTATAAATAAGTAGTTAAGATTTACTGCTCTAAAAGACTGTAAAAATATTTATTTAATCTAAAATCCTCACATCATGAATGATGTATTTGTAACATACACAGCCATGGCCAAAGTCCTTGTGACATTTCACTTCATTGTATGCAAATATTTGGAACTTTTGGGTGTTTTCTTGGCTCTCTATGCTGGGATTTCATAATTTAATGGATCTGGGAATTGGAAAATATGTATGTGTTATCAACATCACTTTTCTACAATTTAAATCCCAAGAAAATGTATTTTTTTTGTCCTTTATTGGACAATTTACTATGGGAAATTAATTAGGCTCCTCTTAAATCAGATTTTAAATGACTTTTTAAAATAAATCAGGTTATTTAATCAGATTCCTATTACTACATGAATATTTCCTGCCAGAACTTATGGATAATGACCTAAGTACCGTAATTTAAACACATACATGTTTGAAACTAATATTCAAAGTAATGTTGCCTAAATGACACTTTCTATTTACAACAGTTATAATAATTGAAATATCAGATTTTCCATCCATTCTTCCATCCACCCACCCATCCATCCATCCATCTACCCACCCACCCATCCATCCATCCATCCATCCATCTTTCAGTAATCACTGTTGGAACATCTATTCCATGTGCAAGATGCTGAGAGTCCTCCTCAGAAGTCTCAGATACCATTGGTAAAAATAAACCTGTGAAGTTTAAGGAAGACATGTGGAAGGGCCATCAGCCCCACAGCAACTACTTATGAAAGGAGTTAAGATACAAAAGGGACTTAGTGTTACATAACACTAGTATACAGTAATTGTCACTCTGGCCAATCCCATGAACCTGTTATAGGACTCTGTGTCTGACAGGCTGACCTGTTTCATAATCAGGTGCCACTGTCTTCTTTGATCATGACACTAGAATTGTGACACATGCAGCAGTTTAGTTACCTTGACAGCAATCTATTCTACCTAAGTGATCCAAGCCCTAAAAGTGGAATACTATTGCTAACAAAAGGAAACAAAAGGAAAACCTTAGAGAAATCTTAGCCCCTTTAATAAAAGTTGAAAATCTTGATCAAAGAACATAAAATACCTACTAGTTAAAAATAATACTAGTTGTCAAAATAGTTGGGTTAAATATTATCTTTTTAATAAAGGTTAAAAATTTTGAGCCCTGGTTTTATAAATACTCAAGATGTGTGTCTCCTGTTCCAGCCGTCATCTAAAGGAAAACGCCAGAGTATGATGGTAGCCTTCCCAGAACATGTGGGCCCAGCTGAGGGACAGGGTTAATCTGAATGCCCACGGCTTGAGTGAGGCTCCTTGTTCTCCAGTGATGTTTCTGTTGGCTTCCCTCCTGACACGGTTTAGCTCCGTGTCCCCACCCAAATTTCATCCTGTAGCTCCCATAATTCTCACATGTTGCGGGAGGAGCCTGGTGGGAAATAACTGAATCATGGGGGCAGGTTTTTCCCTTGTAAGTCTCATGAGGTAAGATGGTTTTAAAAATGGGAGTTTCCCTGAACAAGCTCTCTTCTCTTGCCTTGTCACCATGTGAGATATGCCTTTTACATTCCAATGTAATTGTGACACCTCCCCAGCCACATGGAATTGTGCATCCAATAAACGTCTTTCTTTTGTAAATTGCCTGGTCTCGGGTATGTCTCCATCAGCAGCGTGAAAACAAACTAATACAATAAATTGATACCAAGAGTGGGGTACTGCTGAAAAGATACCAAAAACGGTGGAAGTGCCTTTGGAACTGGGTAACAGGCAGAGGTTGGAACAGTTTGGAGGGCTCGGAAGAAGACAGAAAAATGTGGGAAAGTTTGGAACTTTCCTAGAGATTCATTGAATGGCTTTGCCCAAAATGCTGATAGCAATATGGACAATAAGGTCCAAGCTGAGGTGGTCTCAGATGGAGATGAGGAACTTGCTGGGAACTGGAGCAAAGGTGACTCTTGTTATATTTTAGCAAACAGACTGGTGGCATTTTGCCCTGCCCTGGAGATTTGTGGAACTTTAAAGTTGAGGGAGATGATTTAGGGTATCTGGCAGATGAAATTTCTAAGCAGCAAAGCATTCAAGCTGTGATTTGGGTGCTGTTAAAGGCATTCAGTTTTTATAAGGGAAACAAAGCATAAAATTTGGGATAGAAAAGAAAATCCCATTTTCTGAGGAGAAATTTAAGCTGGCTGCTGAAATTTGCATAAGTAACAAAGAGCCAAATGTTAATCGTGAAGACCATAGGGAAAATGTCCTCAGGGCATGTCAGAGGTCTTCATGGCAGCCCCTCTCATCATAGGTCCAGAGGCCTAGGAGGAAAAAGTGGTTTTGTGGGCTGGGCCCAGAGTCCCTGAGCTGTGTGCAGCTTAGGGACTTGTTGCCCTGAATCCCAGCCACTCTAACCATTACTGAAAAGGGTCAACATAGAGCTCAGTCTATGGCTTCAGAAGGTGCAAGCCCCAAGCCTTGGCAGCTCCCAGGTAGTGCTGTGCCTATGAGTGCACAGAAGTCAAGAATTGGGGTTTGGGAACCTCCGATTTTAGAGGATGTATGGAAACACCTGGATGTCCAGGCAGAAGTTTGGGCAGGGGTGGGACTCTCATGGAGAACCTTTGTTTGGGCAGTACAGAAGGGAAATTTGGGGTCAGAGCCCCCTCACAGAGTCTCTACTGAGCACTGCCCCGTAGAGCTGTGAGAAGAGGGCTGCCATTCTCCAGACCTCAGAATAGTAGATCCACTGACAACTTGCACTATGCACCCAGAAAAGCCACAGAAACTCAGTGCCAGCCCATGAAGGCAGCTGGGAGGGCCACTGTACCCTGCAAAGCCACAGGGTTTGGAGCTGCCCAAGACCATGGGAACTCACCTCTTACATCAGCATGACCTGGATGTGAGATATGAAATCAAAGGCGATCATTTTGGAGCTTTACAATTTGACTGCCAGGCTGGATTTTGGATTTTCATGGGGCCTGTAGTCCCTCTGTTTTGGCCAATTTCTCCCAGTTGGAATGGCTGCATTTATCGAATAACTGTAACCACACTGTATCTATGAAACAACTAATTTGCTTTTGATTTTACAGCCTCATAGGCAGAAGGGACTTACCTTGTCTCAGATGAGACTTTGGACTGTGGACTTTTGAGTTAATGCTGAAATGAGTTAAGACTTTGGAGGACTGTTGGGAAGGCATGATGGGTTTTGAAATGTGAGGACATGAGACTTGAGAGGGGCCAGGCATGGAGTGAGATGGTTTGGCTCTGTGCGCCCACCCAAATCTCCTCTTGTAGCTCCCATTATTCCCACATGTTGTGGGAGGGCCCAGGTGTGGGAGATAATTGAATTATGGAAGCGTTTTTTTTTTTTTTTCTCATGCTGTTCTTTCGATAGTGATAAGTCTCACAAGATTTGATGGTTTTAAAAATGGGAGTTTCCCTGCACAAGCTTTCTTCTTTTGTCTGCCGCCATGTGAGATGTGCCTTTCACCTTCTGCCATGATTGTGAGGCCTCCCCAGCCATGTGGAATGGTAAGTCCAATAAACCTCTTTCTTTTGTAAATTGCCCAATTTACAAAATTGGATATGTCTTTATCAGCAACCTGAAAATGGACTGATACACCTCCCAAAGCTGGGAGCAACATTAGCCAGAAACTTCCCAATGTGCAGCAAAAAAAATGTATTTTCTTACAGAAGCAAATGTTCTAAATGAAGTGACAATATTATAACCCAATAATCTATTTATGAACACTGTTGACAGATTTATTTCTAATATTTATAACCCTTTCTCTCTGAACTTAATTTAGTGGTTGATTTAGGTCTTGGGGTTATAATTAAATTTATTTGTTACTGACAATACTACTAATACATTTGATTTTGTTTTATTTTTTGCCATAGCCTAAACACATTTCTTACATCTTCTTTGATTTTCTTTTTTTAACTTAAGTTTTAGATTGTGAGGGAGCAACTCTGCTGCTTTCACTGAACCCACTTCTGGGGACTTCTCTCCTCTTCCATCTGTGAGACAATTTGAAATACAGATGACTAAGATAATAGAGAAAGTATCAGGAGAACAGACACAGTGAAATGTGAGGACATCATCTAAATCTTTGCCATCAGGTATGGGTCAGCAACATCCCTGTTGCTCACCTGCTCCCTAAATCGGACCCTGATCCTGGCTGCCATTACTGACATGGCTGCTTTCACAAAGATGAGGACTACAGTGCAATGAAAATACTCAGGATGTTTAAATCCGATGTATAAGTTAAACATTTCCAGACTTTAAAATACTTAACATATGGCAATGATATAAAATAGTTCATTTATCTTGAAGTTTTCTATAAAATAAATAATTATCCAAATCAATGTTTAAAGACTGGATATTCATCTGCTTAAATATAATTTGAAAATCATTCTGTTGTGTTTTTCTAAAATATGAAATGGTGATTAAATAATTCAATGGGCAAAATTCTTTTAAATTTGTATTTTTAGTCACAGATGTTTGTTTTTATTAAATTTATTTATTTTATATTTATATTTATTTTTTCTAATGCATGCTGTACATATATTCTTTAGTTTCTGGATGTACATATCATTCTCTTTTTCATCACTATATACACACACACTTTTATATATTAAAATATCATAACTTATAATGGAGGTCACTTATTTGCCAGTTCACACATAAGGTTATCTAAACCAACAGATGCCATTACAAATCTGTTCTAGAATGTTGCTTCTTTAATAAGGTGGGATGTTTCTTATTCAATGCCCACTTTCAGGCCTATAGAAACTTAACCAGTTGTTATACTTAGAAACCCTGGATACATTTTTTACTTGTTTTTCTCTCCTAGGAAACACTACAAAATTTAAGCATGTGTATTCGCTGCTTTTGGCTTCAACTTCTATTAAGTTAGACAAATAATTCTATAGGGGGTTTTATAAAAACATCTACTCTTTCAAAATATGATGTACTTTTTAAGTTGCTTAATTTTCCTATAAATATATGGAATAAAAATAAGTGTTACGTTAGGGTGACTACAGACATCTAAGTTTTCTCTTATACTATGACAGAAAAAGAAAATGTTAGTTTTCTTCCTTTTAGAATGTTCCTCAATATTAGAGGTTACTTGACTTTATTACACCCTGAAATTTTGAAATCTTATTCAGATAGAACATTACAAAATGTCAAGAATGAGATGTGTGGTTGTTCAAACAAGAATTTACATAGGCAGATTCAAGTAAGAGCAGCAGCAGGAAACCTGCATTTATAAATGTATCTATGCAAGGAATTCCACAAAATTATAATCCGAATAGGAGTGTGGAGGCTCTCATATAAGAGATTTTGAACAGTAGGTCATGGTGCCAGTTTCAAAGGCACTGGGCTAATTAGTATTAATTGAATTTCTGCAGATCCTTGTTACCAGCAGAATAAAACTCAAAGTGCTTAGCTCCTCTGATATTTGGATAGTCTTGTCCATTGCACTGTGTTACACTGTCCCATTCCCATGACCTGTGTACTAGCCACATGGCACAGTCCAAAGGCCCACAAATGCTGTGGCTTCAGGCCTCTATGCTTTTGCCAGAGTGGCTGCCATTCAGGTAAGATTCTATTCTCCTAAATTTACCTGAGAACACTACTCTTCTTTGTGCTACCACCATACCCCAGAACTGACAAAGGATGCAGTACCCAGTGACCTCTCTGTGCAGGGCTCTCCCTAACAGACTGTGAGGCTTGAGAAGGTGGTACTTATCTATTTCTCATTCCTTTATTTCTGGCTAAGCACTGGACACTTGCTATTTATCATGCAGCAGGCACTTGGCAAGGATCAAACATCACAGCCCTTCCTCTGTAAGACACGGCGCTAATTGTGGTCCATGCACCAGAAAACAATCTACCATCCCTCGGATTATTTTTCATAACTTTTCTTCAATGGTGTTCAAAATCTTTAAAAACACTAAATAACTCTTTACTCAATCAACAATTTTTAAAAGATAAAAGGAGATAAAGATCAAGCTGCTAGAGCTCAAATGGGTCAGAGGCCAGGGGTGCATCCAGTTGTGAGCCCGACACCAGCTCTCCCTCCTCCCGTGGAGGCTCAGCATGGCACCTTTCATCAAGGACTGCAATGGGGGAATGTCACACTACATTCAATGACCAGTCATTAACCAATAACCTCCGACCTTCCAGACGCAGGTAAGAGGGCTGGAAGGAATCCTTGGGATAAATTATCTCCACTCTTGACCTTACCACCCTTATTTCTTTGCCTTGTTGCATTGAATTGGCTGTGATCTCCAGTACAATATGGTATTGAACGCTAACAGCCCTGGCAGGAATCCTGTGGCTTTTCTTGACTTTAACAGAAAGGCTTCTAACCTTTCATCACTAAGTATGATACTGTTTGTGGTAAGATTTTAATAGGTATCCTTCATAAGGTGAAAGAAGCTCTCATTCACTCTATGAATTATGCACTCACAATTTATATTATGAATGAGTGTTACACTTATCAAATGTTTATTCTACATCTATTGAAATGATACAACATTCTTTCTCTCTTAATCTCATTAACATAAAATGTATTATTTACAAGATTCTCCACTTGGTCATCATAAATATCATAGTGTGACTATGAATATATAAATATAAGTGAAATATAAATATGTATATATACATGTATAATTTATATTTAAAGCCTGATGAATTTACTCTGTACAAGATTGTTCAGTCTGTACATTGCACAAAAGGAGCTATGTAAGAGGGTGGAAATTCAGCCAGAATCACCTCTTAAGCCCTGAGACTTGACACAGAGTTCTCTGTGCCCAGAGGAAGGGGGCTGATTCTTTGCACCAGAGCATGCTGGCCGCTGGCCAAGACTTGAGTCTATGGTGCTGTAACCCTCAGCAGGGAAAACTTATTCTAATTCACACAAAGATACTTTACAGGTCAGCAGTGCCTCTGGATGCCATTTATTTCTTTTTTTTCCATGTTTAAATTCTTTTTTTATTATACTCGATTTTTTAAAAGTTTATTTATTATACTTTAAGTTCTGGGGTACATGTGCAGATCATGCAGGTTACACAGGTATACAAGAGCCACATGGAGGTTTGCTGCATCCATCACCCTGTCATCTACATGAGGTATTTCTCCTAATGCTATCCCTCCTCTAGCCCCTCATCCCCTGCTATTCCACTCCTAGCCCCCCATATTTATTTCTAATCCTCAGGGCCAACGCTATTTACCCAGAAACTCAAGCACTGGACATATTAGCTTGGGTGAACCTGCTACAAAAGTCCTCGCTTTAAAACGAATTTCCCTTTCCATCCACTGCTAGCTCTTTAACTTCTACTGCCTTTCCCTACTCTTAACAGCGGCCCTGAAAAAAAGGCTGTGAAAGTTTAGGTGAAGAAAAGAAAGATAATACAACTTAAAATGTTGAAAGAACTCTTCTCCGCATGTCTCCTTACGCTCACCATTGGGGGACTTCTGGTGAAACTGTTGGATCTGTGCAGCTGGCCTCAAACCTGAAACAGACAGTTCTCCCTTAATCTGCATGCTGCCAATGCATTTCACACAGTGCCCAAGAAGCTATTCATGGAGCAGCTACTTATGCCAGGCACTGAGATTGCCCTGAGGATGCAATGATGCAAAGAGGTAGGGCACCTGCAACTGGGGAGTTTGGAATCTCAAGCTATTCTCCAAGAGTCTCTCGAGGTCTCTAGTGCAGAAGGGCACAGGAATGCCCCGGCATGACTCACCTTCCTCTCACCTCATGTTCACCAGTGGCTTTACCCTAATATAGTTATAAGAACATGATTTATCATTTAAAGCTGTGCCGAGCAAATATCTGTCCTCCAATGAGATGTAAATGAAATGTCTGCAAAGTGCCAGGCTTGTAAAACCTCCTTTGGTAATAGGACGTCTGTTGTAAGTCATTATGTAGAAAGCTTATCATTTCTACCTTAAGTGCTGAGGTTGGGAGGTAATTCAGATTCCTTTCAAACAAAGGAGGCAAAAGCTGAGACATTCACAGTAAACTCACAGTCACCCTACTCAGAGGCCTCTGCTACACAAACAGCAGTGCTCAAGCAACACAGGGAAGTTTCAAATTCTGCTAAGGGAAAAGGAACAAAGTCTACTTAGAAAAATTTATAACATTCATTGATTACTTTTTTCCCCCCATAAAACATCAAAGAAAAAAAGAAGCCAATTGTCAGAATTGAAAAAATCAACAATTTGCATCAGAATGAAATGGCGTTTCCCTTGTCCAGATTTCTCGTGTTAAATGGTGGATGTACCCATGGGGTACATCTAAGCAAAACAGGGCTCTATAGAGCTGAGGATGGCAAGCAAGAAAGGTTACAGCAGTGTAGGTCCTGAGAAGATTGTGTCAGGTATGTGCACCAGAGGAGAAGCCTGCCAAAGCCCTTCAGGAAGGCATATGCATGGAAGTACATCCCCTTACTGGCACCAGATTTGTGGTTTACGAAATTCAACATAAATCACAATGAGTCAGATTTCTATTTCTAGTTTAAGACACAGGCTGAAAAACCCATTTGTTTTCATGAGAATTGCAGTTCAAAACATAACAACTGCACTGAAGAGCCACAATTCTGTAGTGTAATCCATGAAGGCTCCTCAGTGGACATAATATGGCACCCTCAGGACCATAAGTAAGCCACCAGCACACTTCTAGGAAAACAGCAGAGCCTCAGCCAATTCCAATGCCAGCCTCTCTTGCTGAAACAAACATCCTGGTATTACCATTTGTTTGAAAGTCCCATTGAGCACTGGCCTCCTGAAGTCTCAGTAGCCACCCAAGAAAACCCACCTGATTGCATGGGACTTTTTCAGAGAAGCCTGGCTCATGTGCAAGGGGCTTAATGTCATGAGCTTGACTCTTTCCATTCTTTGCACACCTGTGGCTTGCTTTCAAGTATGATGCTTTCTATCAGGCATCTGTATTATTTGGTTTTGGGATCTTTCTGCTTGCAGAGTGAGAGCTCCTTAAGGTCAAGCATAGCAAGTCAACCAGATTCATATCCCACCCAGGTGCATCTGGAATGGTGCCTCATTCTCACGGTTGTTCAAGATTTGTTGTGAGAGAACCAAGCTGGACTAGACTGGGGTTGACATGCCTGAGATCCAGCACGGGAAATAAGACTGCATTTGACGAATGCACCAGATCATGGCTAGAAAAGGGCTCAAGGCCATTATATTTACAATTTTATTTATAAGAGAAAGCTCAAATATTGAAATTCCTGCCATTTTAAAGTATTAGATTCAGGTTTCTTTTCTAATGAGGCTCTCTATATTAGTTACATGTGCTCAATTCTTGCCTGTGGGGGCCTGATAAGGTCCTGGAAGGTCACTGCCAAGTATTATCTAATATGAAAACCAATTTTAATGACTGTAAACTATTACTGCAGGCACACGGGTTTTCAATGCTAATGCTATACCATTTAGAGCAGCCTTGCGAAGCTAATTAGAAAGAATTTGAAATAATGTAAAGAATATGAACAGAAAATGAGAATGTTCATAAGCAAATATCATGGAAAGAAAAGTTAAATATTAACTAAGAGTAGCTCCATCTTAGTGTGAAGAATCTCTTTGAATGAGAACACCTATAACAAAATGTGTTGTGTTGTAAGAGACAGTAAGAATGAACCCAAGAGTAGACAAGAACAATATAGTAATACAAGAATAATCACTTCATTTGAAGAGGTGGTGACACTCTTTTCCCAAATTGCCTTTGTCTTTTAAAAAATCACACATACATTAACTAACTAGCTTCATTTATTCACTACCTTACACTCTGCAAGGTGTTGAGAAAACAATAGTGAATAAAATATTGTCCCTGACTGTAGAATTATAAAATGTCAGTTTTTAGTATTAGTAAGTTTTAAAACAAATTAGTTCATCTAATAGTGTAATGGAAATTTCCTCTTTGAAATTGAACTAAATCCAAGTTTATACAACTTACTTTGAAGAAACATTAACCTTAAATCTGAGTTTTGTAAGATTAGGACTACTTAATAAGATATATAAATTGTGATAAAGAACAAAGTTGTAACTAAAGTTGAAGCAATGACTGTGGAAAAGGAGAACATGGCTATACGCATATATCTGAAAATATAACATTATGTACATATATACAATCAGATAGTTTGCTTCTTTTAGACAGCAAGACCAACATGCTTTCTTCCATGTAACATAAAAAATAATTTAAAACATGATGTAACTTACATTGTAACTCACATTTTTTGAATTATTAATGGCGTTCTACCATGTAACTTTTAATCAAAGAAAGTTAGTGTAGCTCTAATGATGTAACTGTGATAGCAAGTTACAGAGAAGCGAAGGACTGTGCACCCTCATGCCTGGTACTCAAGCCCTTTCAGGAATGATGACTACTCACTTTCCAAATCTGTCCCTTGCCACATCCCTGTACACATCCTCTAGGCCACAAGTGATTGTGCTTCCAGTGTTAGGTGTGAATCTTACATCCTTGGGTCCCCAGCTGCACACAGAGCCTTTCAGGGAAGCTCCTCCTCTTAACTTGGCCAAATCCTGCCCACACCTGTTGGAGCCCTTGACCCTCCAGCAAGAAGTCACTTCTCCCTCCTCATGTTCTACTCAGTTTTCTCTCTTAATTGTTCTGATGGCATTTGTGACTTATTATTTTGCTATTTGAATATGTTTTTTTCTTCTAAGCTAGAAAGTAGGATCCTTGAGAAAGTTTACTGTCTCCATCTTCATGGGTCCTCTTGCACCAATTCTTTGCACACAGTAGGGAGCCAACACATTTTCATTGACTAAATACATAGATGAAAGATCTGAAAATTCTGCAAAGTACAGGGCCACAGATATGAACCAATTATTGAAGTAATTGAGAATTTTCTTTTCTTCTACATGCAAAATTATTTCAAAATGAAAAATATCATGTGAGATCACACCAAGCATTAGAGAAACTAATGATCAAAGATGATGCATGTAACAGGCAGAGTTTCTTTCTCTTCATTCTCAGACGTCAAGGCCTTATTACTGAAATCTATTAGCAGTTGCAAGAAGATACGAAATAAATCAATTAAATGAGCTTCATAATGAAAACTGCCCAGTGAATGTCAGAGGCTCCTTTGAATGTCTGGATTCCATCTGTTTTCCTCTGCCATTTTGTCTCTCTCTTTTGAGTTTGAGAGAATTACTGTTCCAGAGCTTCTGACTTTATGTGCAGAGCCCAAATAATTTTATTAGGCAGTTTCCACAGTTTTTCCTTCAGCCACTGTCATTCCTCCCACCCGATGACATTAGAGTTCCTTCAAGGACTTCTTTCTAATAATCTCAAATAGGGCAATTTCATGGGATTAGGATAGACTGAAACAGATGTGGAAAATGCCTTACATCATGACAGAAGCAAGATGCCAAATAATAATGTGTGGGATGTTACTTTCTCACGCATGGCTTACGAAATACTGCAGGAATGTGACATGGAATATGAAGAGTGTTCTTTGCAACTCTTCCTTCCACAATAGAACCTCATGAGATTCTGCAAGTCAAATAGATCCTGAAAAAAAATATGTCATGGAGGGAAATGAAGGCACAAGTGTTCAGGAATGACAGTTACTGTGGCACATCATCAGACCACAGAGAAAACCAGTCTGCATTTACTTATATTGACACATTTTGAAGGCTTCTAAATGTAACCTTGTATTCTTCCTTAGAAATATTAACAAAAAATATAAACATAGTAGCAGCTGTTGTGCCCTTTCTTGCATTCACATAGAAGAGTTCTGAACTAGGATCTAGTTCTTAAAAAATTTTTAGGATTATTAAAGGGACAGCACTTGGGAAGAAAGAAACAATGGAATCCCTAAAAAATAGTCAATGTTTTAAAGTAATTTTTCATACTCCAGCATCTGTTGTTTCTTCTTTAATTAGAAGTTGCCTCAAAAATTATGTGTGCAAGTTGTTTTAACAACTGAAATGACACATGTTCAATAATACCATTGGAGGCACTCAGATGAAATAATTTTAAAATGGAAACTGCAAATCTTAAGCAAAACACAAATTAAAACATATTGTTGATATAATTAAGCATTTCTGTCACTTCTACCAAAGGAAGCATGGTTTACCATGAGGCAAACCAAACAAGTATAATGCGATCAAACATATTTGGAAAGCCTCTGGCTGCATTTGTATAAATGTGAAATGTTCCTGTAGCACACCCCATTCTTGTTCATTGAACATTGCTATTAAGAGTATATTGTGTATTGCAAATAATGCTACAGTGAACATGGGAATGCAGATGCTTTATGAAGTGGAGATTTCATTTCCCTTGGGTATACGCCCAGAAGAGGGCTTACAGGGTCCTATGGAAATTCTAGTTTTAATTAAGGAACCTCCACACTATTTTCCACACTGGCTGTACTAGTCTATATCCCCACCAACAGAGTACAACCTACATTCTCTACACCCTCACCAGCACTTGTTACCTCTTGTCTCTTTTATAGTATCTGTTCTGACAGATGTGAGGTGACATCTCATAGTGGTTTTGATTTGTATTTTCCTGATGACCAGTGATATTGAGCACATTTTCATGTACCTTTTGGTCATTTTCATGTCTTTGGAGAAATTTCTTTTCAAGTCCCTTGCCCATTTCTTAATTAGCTTATATATATTTTTGGTATCAAGTCATATGAGTTCTTTACATACCTTGGATATCAATCCCTTTTCTGATAGATACTTTGCAAATATTTTTCCCAACATGTAGGTTGCCATTTCATTTAGAAACAACTTAAGCGTCCATCAGTGGAAGAATGGATAAAGAAGTTGTGGTATACACACACACATACACACACACACAGTGGAATATTATACAGCCTTAAAGATGAGATCCTATGATTTGTCACAACATGGATGATGTGGCAGACATTATGCTAAATAAAATAAACCAAACAAAGAAAGAGAAATATTGCATTATCTCATTTAGATGTGAAATGTAAAAATAAGAGGTCTCATATTTGGAGATAAAGAATAAAACAATGATTACTAGGTTGGCAGGATGGTGCGGGGGGAATGCAGACATAAAGGTGAAATAATACAAAGTAGCAAATATGTAGAATGAACACCTTGAAAGATCTAATGTATAACATTAGGACTACAGCTCATGATAGGGTATTGTATTCAGAAACTTGCTAAATGACTAGACTGTGTGAGTAGCTGCTTTTTCATCATAGACAGGAAAAATGGGTAACTATGAGAGAAGGTGGATATATTAATTTGTTCCACTGTAGTAATCATATGACTATCTATATGTCTCTTTTAACCTCATGCTGCATATCTCAAATATGCACAATAAAATTTTACTTTAAAAAGACAGGGGAAAAAGTATACTGTGAACAGTAGCATCAACACACCAAAACAATGTAAATAATAAACTGGTACCCAGAGCATTTTGATTTAAGCCTCACAAATCGTAATCCTGCCCCAGTTGTAAGCAGAGATTGCACTTCCTTATTTACCGTGGCATCCCCAGAGTCCATCACAGGGTAGAAGCTTACTCTTTATTAAATGAACAGTGGAATAAAAATGGGTAAATAATCAAGATGCTCAGATTCTAGGTACAGAGTGTGAGCTCAGGTAAACCTCTTAACACTACGATGTATGAAGGGCCTTTGAACCTGAGCAAACCAAATGAAGACCATGCCATAAGCAGCACGGTCAGTTAAGGAGATGATAATATCTTTTAAGCAGACATATGTCTCTGCAGCTTTTCGTTCAATTCTCTACTTACTTCATTTTAGAAAGGTATTGGAAATGAGTCTGCTAAGGCAACACGTTGGCCTTTACAACACGGAACCTACAACGCGTAATGGTTCAGTTGATCTCCACCTTTTCTGTATGTCGGATGAGCAGAGCTAATACCGATTAGAGTTACGGGTTTCAGACTGGGATCCTGGGGTGGGGAGAGTGTTGCTCTCAGTCAGTCATGGCCCAAGTGCCATATGGCATGAAAATCTCTCCTGGAACCATGGCCCAGCCTGTACAGCAAGGTGATGGACTGGAATAGGATTTTAAAGGAAAGAATGAACTTTTAAAAGATACCTTTAAAAGATAGAAATGAATACAAGAGCCCAGTCTTGATGCTACAAGTTGCACATCACAAAAGAGAGTCCTTGGGAGCTAGTAAGAGGGACAACATTAGTACATCACTTAAGCTGGCTAAATAACCAAATCTCTTTTTAAAAAATATGGGCTGAGTGTGGTGGCTCATGCCTATAATCCAAGCACTTTGGAAGGCTGAAGCAGGTGGATCACTTGAGGTTGGGAGTTCAAGAGCAGTCTGGCCAAGATGGTGAAACCCCCTCTCCACTAAAAATACAAAAATTAGCTGAGTGTGCTGAGGCAGGAGAATCACTTGAACATGGGAAGCGAAGATGAACTGAAATCATGCCACTGCATTCCAGCCTGGCAACAGTGTGAGACTCTGTCTCAATATATTAATAGATAAAATAAAATAGAATAAAATGAACAAGCAACACTACTCCAAGAGACCACTGTCTTCTAATTTCAGTGACAAGTGCTTGGTAGAATCAGAAGCAGACAGAAATTGACCAAAAACATGTGTCCAATTTAAAGGGAACATTTAATTGACTAAAAGGTTCAATGAGTGTTCTTTATGGGTAATCAATTAACTAGCCCAAATCTATCAGCAGGACTACAATCAAAGACTGAAGATGCAATTGGAAAAGAATATTGTCTGATTGTTTTTAAATAGACTGCTATTAAGACTTTAAATGTAGAGAGTCACTCTTAATTACTCATTTTGAACGGTTTCAAATCTGACATTTAAAAAACCAGAGACAGGTTTCATATGACTGAGCATTTGTTATGCCTTTAAAAGAATCTGTTCGTTCTGCGTCTGCTGTCTATTCATGTAAGTCTATAAAAAAATTTAAAATTGTAGCCATTTAGTAAAAATTGTTAATGATAAAAATAATATTATTATCTCTCCATACATAAAGTTTAGGTACTTTAATTATCACGTATTGAACAATCTTTAACATGAAATGTATTGGAAAGTTATAGAGAAAAATCTCTCTCTCTGTGTGTATGTGTAACTTAAGTCATTTTTACAGTAGAAAATCTCTTCATGAAAACTTCTTTCAATTAACTTTGCAATCACTGTATTTGAATTACTGTAGTCAGAAAAAAACATTTTTAAAAACCATAGAAATGTACAACAGAGTCTTCCAACATTATAAATAAAATATTTTTGTGAAATATTCCAGATCTCCATACCAATTGCAATTTCCAGAGATTGTAGATGATTATTTATATGTCCTAGAGGCAGACTCTTGATGGATTAATTCCTATAATCCATCATTTTTCTTTTCTCTCCATCTGTGCCATACATCATTCCTAAACTTGACTGCCAAACTTTCAGTGCTAAATTTTAGAAAACTTATACTTTTGTGGCCATCTGCTGTACCACTCAATTTTGTGTACGGATATCAACTTTTTCAAAAAGCTTAAGCCTCCTTTAACAACATGTGGCATTTTCACTCTGACAATCTTTCATATTTGCAAACTCTTCACAGAGATATTTTATAACAAAAGAAAACAAACTTCGCATTCCCATGTTTATGACGACATAATATCTTGTTTCAGCAAGGGAGATCCATCATTCCCTTTGCAGAAGAATATTGGGAAATATAAGTGAGTGCCTTTTACAACCACAGTGCAATGGAAGCGCTGAGGATGAACCTTATTCATGAAGGTCAAGGTCATCTCTTTAGCTTTCATGGAAATGGGTCACACGAAAATCCTAGATCATTTCCATCAGATACAGTAATTGTTAAGGAAGGACCTGTCTTTCCCCATCAGTTACCGAATGAATGGTATGTGAAGGGTACCTTCCATAAAGGGGAGGGGAAAGAGAAAGCAGCTAGAATGATTTTGACTCAAACTAGGTGAAACCACCAGAGCTTTTGATTTCACACATCAGCCTGTGCTCAACAGGGTGGATTCTGGGGAGATGAGTCCCTTGGTGACCTTAGCTCTGCCCCCCTGCTTTGCTCCTGTCCTCCTCCTCCCTGACCTAGCTACCTGCAAGGCTGCCAGCTAGTGGCAGCATCTCCAGGTTCATTCCCGACATTCTGTGTCCAGAGAAACAAAGGCCCTTCCCTTCCTGTATTTCTCTCTACGAAGAAAGAAAAACTTCTCTGAAGCCCCAGGAGACAGCTGGGTTAGGGAGGGTGCAGCCTGGGTGCATTCTCATTCAATGGTAGCAGTGAAGGTGACACACTCCCGAGAGGCATCTGCAGGCTTCTCAGAAAATCAGTTCTGCTGCCCATAGCAGTGATCTTGATGACAAACCCTAATAGGAGCTTTTCCCTCTTTCCTGCCTGACCCCCTCATCCTCCCCACCTGTTGCTGTCAACTTACTATATTTTTCTTTTTTTTGAGACGGCTAATTTTTTGTATTTTTCTTTTTTTTTTTTTTTTTTTGTCAACTTACTATAAAACCACTTCCCTTAAGCCCTTGTCTTGCCTCAAAATCTATTTTAAACAGGGGTCAAGCTATGATGCCAGATTTGTCCCTCTCAGCTCCTATGCCCAAGATGAAGACTGCAGTCCAAAATAAAGGTTGGAATCCTATATATCTCTGAGGCTTTGAAGAACATGCTGAGTTTTCATGCATTCAGTTCAGGGCTAGTGTGGCTCCCATGGTGCACTGCTCTTTTTCAGAAGTGCTACTCACATCTTCATAATGTTTAACACTCCCTCTGGAATTCTGCAGTGCACAACCTGCACAACTGTTCGCAGGGCCTTTGGAGGAGAAGGTGAAAGGAAAGGAGAAAGATGGGCATCACTTCTCAGATGCATCTGGATATCTGGGGCTTTCCCAAGGTTCTTTGATTCTTTTGGACCCTCACTTGCATGCACATTCTAAAGCCACTAGGGGTAATCTCAATAAACGATTAATAGTTTTCAGCTTTTAGTTAGAATGATTCACTTCATCACATCTGGTGTGGTATACAACAAACTTCTAAGAGCGCATTGGTATTTAAGTTAATCTAATGAAAATTTATCAAATATTCAATTGTTTATCAAATACTAGATGAGGTCACAGAGCGTAGGGGGAAACAAGCCGGCCGCCATGACAAATGTCTGGCGCTGAGGCTGGCAACACTTCCTACAAGCTGCACCGTCTCCTTCTTTCCTCCAATTTCTACCTCTATAAGTTGATTACACTAATAACAATACTATGTCATTGGACTGTTGGGAGGAATTCTTCACCAATTCCCTAAGAAGTACCGTAAACAATACCTGGCATGTAGCTACTGCAATGACAGATGATAATGATGGCAATGAAGAATATTATAAAAATTCTGTTTGCAGTGGAGTGAGAGTCAACTATTTTATGTATTTCTTAAACTTCATTTTAGAAAATTGCCTTTCTAGGATTATAAAATAGTATTTTCATGAACAATCGATAAAATTAGTTGTATCTAATCCAGGCCCACTGGCTTGTTAAAGTAAGAACATCTACCAGACACATCAATAAATAGGCCATACAAATAGTCTACTACTCATATAGGGTCTGCATCAGTATCCCATTCAATAGTAGCCTATATGAACAGCTTACTACTCATATAGGGTCTGTATCAGTTAGGTTGCAGGGGTATTGTTAAGGCAGCAAATAAACTTTTGGAAATGGGTCTAGGCCCAAAGTAAAATAACAATCCTTTAATAAACACATGTAATTTAGTGTGAGCTGGCAATGTTTAAGTATCCACAGCTTTGCATATGTTGGGATGACATTGCCTAAACATAACCAAATAAACAAACGTTAAGTGAATAAGGAGAAAACATTTCATGTATCTCTTTGTAACAACCTGCCTGTCGTCTAAGGCAGGACTATGAATCTCTAGGAAGCCACTGTTCAAAAATGAGGAAACACCAAATAGGAATATAAAGGAAACTGATGATTACCAACTAGCAAGCAGCCAATTTTAAAAGAGCTTGTTCATTTGTAAAAATGTCAGTCTCTCCCAGGCTACCTTTCCTCTGTATTTCGTGATGAAAAGAAGTGCCAGCTGTCCCACTTGAATAAAAGTACATACCATTGCAAGGAGGTTGCTATGCTCTTGAAGGGGTTTTAGTACCAAAAATTAAATGAGGAACTAGAAGTAATTTTTTACAGTCTAGGAAGACAGGAAATGCGTGTTTCTAAAAGCCGCAGGTATACATTGTCCATGGAGCATTAAACTGCTGCTCACCTGATACCAGTCAAATAGGAAACAGATAAAATTGTCCCAGACATCAAAATTCTATTAGAGTCTAATAAGATATACCACAAGGATGCTCAGAAAATGTTTTACAAAATATATCCTGAAAGATATATTTTTATGCTGTTACATTATTGATACTGAAACATTAGCATTGTCAGAAGTTGAAATTAAGAATAAAAATACAAAAACCATCTACAGTATGCTTTAAATATCAACAAATTAAGAATAACATAATTATCAAAATTTATACAAAATACTTACAACAAGCACATGGCTTGTAGAAAAATCCTGAACATGGATTCAGAACCCTAATTCTGAATAAGAGCAGTAATATTAGGCAGATGAAGCCATCTGCAGCTCACACTTTTTAAAAAGTAAGTAATATGAGCCTCAAATAATTTTTGTTGGTATCAGTAAGATCATTTAAAATTGGGCTTACTCATACATTACTGGCCAGAGGCAAATACAGCTGAGGCTGTTGGGAAATACAACTGGAGCTAAAACAAATACAAAATATACCTATTTTGGCTTTTGAATGATCTAGTTTCACAGGTATGAGATATTAGATCTTTCTCCTTAACCTCACTGTTCTTGTTCTTGTATTTTCTGAAGGAGCCACAGCATCTTGGATTGTCTCAGGACCTATTAGTGGAAAGACCTGGACCTGGGATCTTTCTCTCTCCACCTGTTGGGTTTTTGGTTATCTAACTAGTTTTCTACAGGTCTTGATTTTCTCATTTAGAAAATCAGGAATATACACAAAGACCTTTCCCAAAGCATTCTGTAGACCCTAATGTGCCACACAAGAATGTGATATTTTCTAATGCCTGTCATTATTTTCATATGTCACAACCTATTTAAACTTCCAATGGCCAGGTTTCATTTGCTCTGAAAATTAGCCATTGTCCCATTATTTGACACAAACAAACGTTAATGTGTTATATCAAATCTGATTGACCCTCTCAGACTCCCTTTTGACAGCAGGTATTGATGGTAATGTCTTTCTTCTTGACCTTTCCAGGCTTTCTGTGGTCTGGTTCTTTTGTATCTAGGAAATAAATATCTATCCTACACTCCCTGTTGCTCTCTTAAATCATAGCTTTTGGTCAATTGTTTAATGCTTTGTGTGATATTTCAGTAAGAAATATAGTGCTGGCAATATTAAGTCTGTAGTTTTTTGTAAATTATTTTTGCTCTATCTGATGCTGTTTAGCTCTGATACAGCAAAAATAATAATAATAATAATTTAAATCTGCTAAATCTTTGAGGAAATTTTGAGCTGCATTAATACAAGAAGTAATTCTGTTTATAACACATAACATTTTATATCTTTCTTCCTTTCATGTGTTGTAATTTTCAGCCAAAATGTAGAGTTAACATTTGTGTTACGAGTTTATCTTCGATTAATTCCTACGCCCATGATGATCTCCTAATGGTACTCTATGGCTGGCGAAAATTATCACAATATTATAAAAGTCGAGAGTGTTAATCTAGAGAAGAGCTGTAGAAAGACAAAAAGCTCCTCTTTCTTTTATGCTACACTTCGATCTAAATAGGAGTAAAGAAAAGTAAGGCTTGTCATTTATCACTTAACATTGGGCAAATAATTATGCAAATGGAGTTGTGTCATTAAATTCTATTTGTGCCCAGAGGACCAGTTCTCAAATGCTGGTCCAGTCCTCCACTGGCAACTTGCTACTGGGCAAGTTCATTAATCTTTCTCGGGCTGACTCTTTCCATCTCCAAGCAGAGATAATAATAAAAACTGCCTTGCGGGGATATAGAGAGAATAAACATGATAAATTTTAATCACTCTTAGTGCAGTGCCTGGCATGTAGTAGGCACTCAACAAAAGTTATTCTATGATGGAACACAGGATTTCAGGCTATCATTAAATATTAACTCCAGTATGCATAGTTATAACTTAATTTCAATATTTAATTTGACATCATCTAGTAAGTTGGGATTTGCAAGGCTTCATCCAACAAGAATTGTTACAGTTACTATTGTCAAAACCGGGTAAAAAGGAAACATACACAGGATGGTGATAATCATTTCTATTTTATGAATGTCCACGTTAGACTTGGCATGGGCTAGGATATATAGAAATATTATGTACTATGTGTAATCTTATAAACGGCTCTGTCATTCAAGTGTCCATGCTCCACATTTCATTTGAAAACAACCATGTGGAGAAATAGAACAGCAGGTCAAGTCTCACAGTGCCTCAGAGGCAGAGTCCCTCTGACCCACCATCCTGCTTCTTCCACCTGCTCTGTGAAGCCACAGGTATGCAGAGCTGAAACGCAGACCTGGAGAGCAGCAGCAAGGGCCAGAGGACCCCAGATGCTCCTGTGGTCTTAGCCTACTTGGAAGCGGGGAGTAAATGTCTGTTTTTTAAGTGTCTCATTCTGAGCTCATCAGAGGTATCAGTCACCAGGAAGGGACATTTGTTAGAAATCGTCCCTCAATCAGCTGGACACATGTACCCTAGGGTCCAGAGAAGGAATGCCAGGGTCACAGAATCGTCAGTTTTGGTGTCTGGCCCTGCACTTTGCAGAACAAGACAGAAGCCCAGAGGGCAGTGAATGCATCTCAAGTTCACAGAGTTAAGTGGCAGCATAAGATCCAGGTCCTCCCTCTGTATCTGTCAATCAGCTCCCAAACTAACGCAAGGCTCCGGGTTTCCCAGGCCTTTGACATCGGGCAATTTACAAGTAGGGATTCATGGAGAGAACTAATAGCTCTTGCAAGGGCCCTTCACTTCCTCTTTATTGAGATTCAAATAAAGGCTTGCTGACTTGATCTTAGATGAAGACATAGAAATTCCTCAAGTGAAGCTGGGAAAATCCTTTCATGAAATTTCAGCTTTAAAGTGTTGGCGAAAGCAAAGATTCTCGAGTCTTTACTAACCCACGCATACTTGAACTTGAAATAATCAATTCTGTCTTTTTCTATAAGCTGTTATAATAATCAGGAAATTCGGGTTGTTATACTTTCCACAAACATGTTCTGTATTTGTAAATGACATTTCATTGGCGACTCATTTTTAATAAGCTGAGCTCGGAGAAGCAGCTGAAGCCCTTGGATAATGAATGAAGAAATGAGACTAGAAAGGAGAACTCAAATGCAAGACCTTCTGCCAGATCTTACAGATGCTGCCGTCCTAGATACAGAAGCTCTGAGTGGGAAGAACCATCATTCCCTTCTCCAAGGAGGAGACCGAGATTCAGAAATATCACCTCTTGTTATCCAGCTAGACGCTGGCAAGCACATGGTCACTTCATGACTCCAAAATCAGTATAATTTTTATACTTAGAGTTGCTATTTTGATAAAAAGAACTCAATAAAAAACAAACCCTTTGTGGCGAAGGATTTATAAACTGTGGCTAGAATATGAAGACCAAAAATGTTTTGCTTTAGCTAAGTAACTATGATTTTTAAATCAACTTCTTAGGAATTCAACTGATTGATAGTATATATCTTCCATACAATCCAAAGAAACAGAACCCTTCCTTTCTGCTGCTTGCATGCCTCGATTAGTGTGAGCTGGCATTTCCTGCCTTCAAACAGACAGAAACGGAAATGCATGCGAGAAGCCAGGTCAGAAGAAAAATAAATACATTTCTATCACTAAGAATTAGATTGCTCCTTTGTGCTACAATAACTGTTTCCTAGAAGTAAACTACCAGAAGGCTAAGTTTGGTGGTAAAAACAAAAAGAAAAAAGAAAAACAAACCCCTAAATTTCCTAAAAAGTGACAATAGTTTCTTTGGAGACAAGTGTATTTTTTTAGATTTGAAAGCAGAGGTTATATTTGTTTCATAAACCATAATTCTGTAATAAATAAACCAATAAATACACAGACATTTTAGAAAGACCTTCACTTCTTACATTTATAATCAGACGTATGTCACACATACACACATATTATAGTAACTACATAAAAAAGCTACATTCTTGCTTAATATATTTTTTCTTTCATCAAGCTATATTTGAAGGTAATTATAAATCAATTCACAATGAGAAAATTAATGATGTGGACTGTTTTCTGAATTCTTCACACTGCAACGTATTCGGAAACTAAGGTGAGAGATCAACCCAGATCCTCCATTCCTGGGGTTTCCCAGCAAGTGAGACCAACCTTGACATGGCAATGCAGGCCCCAGTGGGCACACATCATGCCACCAGGAACAAAACATGATAGTCTTCAGCCAAATATAAAGTTACCCCATTTAAATAGTTTTCCTAGAACACATGAGTATTCATAAATTTGCCATTTTAAAATTGTTTAAAATAAATAGTTTTAAATGTCAGCATCTGAAATATCAATAAATATACATCTTAATGAAGATTTTTCATAGTCTACAGTTAGTTCAGGCTGATCTGGAAAGAAGCGTCTTTACAATCAGTAATAGATTATGTGAAAGCTACGACAATATTTTTTCCAGTGGGAAGGGGAAGAAATCTAATTGTAATTTCCAGTAACAGAGATCTCCTTAGGTCTCTGGTATAATACCTGACAAACCACCTCACAACCCTCTTCCTCTCCCTGAATTTCCCAAGGGTATCTGGGCTGTGTGGGTTTTGCATGTCACAAAAGCAGGCTTTACAGCAGCACAAAAACATTGCTCGGCCTCACAAACCAAAGGATAAAGATGCTGCAAAGGCCACGGGAAAGATCAGTGAGGAAGGAATTTAGCCAGACCTCGTGCTGAGCTTCTCCATCAATACCTTGGCCACCGTCTGGGTTCACTCTGTGCAGCCAGCACCAGGGGCAAGCGAGTGAGGGGAAATGCTGTTATTCTTACAGAAGAAGCAGGAAGGCGAAAGCAAGACTTTTGAAAAGAGCTTGCCCGGCCAGGCGCGGTGGCTCACGCCTATAATCCCAGCACTTTGGGAGGCCGAGGTGGGTGGATCATGAGGTCAAGAGATTGAGACCATCCTGGTCAACATGGTGAAACCTCGTCTCTACTAAAAATACACAAACTAGCTGGGCATGGTGGCGCACGCCTGTAGTCCCAGCTACTTGGGAGGTTGAGGCGGGAGAATTGCTTGAACCCAGGAGGCAGAGGTTGCAGTGAACCAAGATCGTGCCATTGCACTCCAGCCTGGGTAACAAGAGCAAAACTCCCGTCTCAAAAAAATAAAGAGCTTACCCAAATGGAATTTTATGTGACAAGTTAAAAGTGTCAAAAGAAATATGAACTGCAAAGGCAGGAGAAAAAAAACAAAACATGCATTCTCTTTTATTCTCTCTGCATTGGTGCCAATGCTCTGACAATGGCTTTATATAGTTTCTCAGCCCCCAGGATATATTCGGTTCATCCCCAGTGTTCTATGCCTTGGTGTGGGCCTGGCATGGGGATACTATTCTGTGTCCCAAAACAAATAGAGTGCCATAGATAAGCAGGCTGAAGGCTTTGTCACTCAGAAATCAGAAAAGAAAAACTCCTGGGACAGTTTATCCCATACATGAATATTTAATTCACGAAGCCTCCAGGCTACTCTTTAGTTCCAGTATTTTCTCCAGATTTACTGGAAGGAATCTGTTTATTTTAAACAATTTTAAACAATTCTAACTAAATTGAAACACTTGCATGATTTGTAGCACCTAGTGTGTGCAGAGCATCTAGTACTTGACCATGTTGTGTTTACAGAGTACTTAGTGTTTGCAGAACATATAGTGTCTGCCAAGAATCTAATGTTTGCAGAAGATCCAGTGTGTGAGAGGACCTAGTGCGTTCAGAGCATCTACTGTCTGGGGAGCATCTAGTGTCTGGACATGGCATATTTATAAAGCATTTAGTATTCTGCAGAGCATAAAGTGTTTGCAGAGCTTCTAGCATCTACAGAGCACCTAGTGTCTGAGACCATTTAGTGTTTGCAGTGTACAAAGTATGTGTGTACTAAGCCCCTAGTGTGTGCAGAGCATTTATTGTTTGCAGAACACCTCGTGTGTACAGAGCATTTTGTGTATATTGAGTCTGAACTCCCGGATTGTGGGCTGGGTGTGAGAGGGAGGCTACTCACCACATTGCAGCCTGCACAGTCAGGCCCATTCTCACAGGTCCTGCGACGAGCTTGAATGCCACCCCCGCACTGGGCTGTGCACCGTTCCCAAGGACCCCAGCCTGTCCAGAACATGTGTGGGGGACACAGCAAATGTTCATTGCAGTATCTGTAATGAGGAAACCAAAAGGAAAAGGAAACTAATTAGTGCCACTTGAGACCACTGAGGTCTCCATCTCCATCCCTGCACCAGATGTGGAACACATGGGCATGCTCTGCGTGGAGGGGCTTGCTGTACTTGGAGCAGCTGCACCATACAGAAGGCAGATGTGACGCTGGCCATGCTGTGTGTGCACAGACAATGGGATGCACGGCAGACAGTGAAGAAAATGCTAAACTCACAATGCAGGATGGATCTTCCTGTGCAGCCAATTAAAGGAAAAACAAAACAAAACCCTTCAAACAGACACCCAAAAATAAGAGTATACAGAAAATACTTAGGTAGGGCATTTATCTTCTGAACATAAACATTGAAAGACAAAGTTACAAATACAAAGTCAGCATAGCTTTCCTTGGAATTCCTTTCTTGTTCTTGAATCAAATAAGCCAGGAGTTACATTAAGATAAGTTAAAGGAAAGTTACGGCATGGGATTAGCATGAAGGCCCATGCTATATACTGCTTAGGCTATTTGACTTTTAAATTTACTTGTAGGCTCTCAGAATAATGGCAAACAATGTAAAAGATCACTTCTTATTCAAAAAGAATTGAATTATTATGCAACTTTACAAATATTAGTTCAATTTTTCAGTGTTTGAATATGCTTCTAAACTTCCACATACATATTCATTTGTCAAATTTTAGCCACATATCCAAAGCCTCCTTTATCCCTATCATGAGTCACATTTCTCTTCAATTTTTAATACTGCAAGTGAAATGAAGCGAAGTGAGGGAAACAAACAAACAGCAAGAAGGAAACAGCCTGATTCTACAGGGCACAACTCACAGGGAGAAAGAGCTGACTCTGAACAGCACCAAAGGCAGTGAGACACACTCGGTGATTAAAGAACTACTGTAATTCTACAATCCATCCACTAAGCCTCAATTCCCACATTTACCTTCTAGAGAATACTAGAATGCACAACGTTTTCTCATGCCCTCCTCTCTTGCCAGGCCATCTGCCTTAAGAAACAAGAGGCAAAGTTTCCCAACTGTTGGCATAAGTCAGTCACCTTTACCTGCATCAATATTAACAAAGGCTTAATCCTGCAGGGCCTATGCAACAGGAATTGTAGAGGGCTTCCTGATCACAGGCGTTCACAGTCTAAGATGAACGCAGGGAAATGCACACAGCTCAGAATGTGCAAAAGTATCTTAATACCCAGTGGCATCACTGTAGTTATTTATGCAGAAGGAAATGCTTTTCTGGAACTGAAAATGAGGGCAAATGGTAGCCAGCCACCAGGAAAAGAAATCTGGAAAGTGTAGTTTCCTGACAGTCAATGCTGATAAGATGGAACTGTTTTTCTGTCAAATCAGAAAAATTTCATGGGGACTGTGAGGGCGTCAGGAACAGGGACAGTGTGAAAAGTAGAAAGCAAGGCCAAGCTGAGGGGTGACAACAGGATGGGGCACACTGAGCCCCTGTCAGTGTTCTGGAAAATAATGGAAGGTAGACATGGAAAGGGTGAAGCAGGAAAGGTCACTGAGACGAACAGAACAGAAAAAGGGAACAGGGAGCGGGATGATCTGTCTTTACCAAATGCAGTGGAAAACTGGAACTTTATGAGAAATCAGGTAAGTTCCACAAAGCTCCAGAGATAAAATAACTCCATCAGAATTAGGTGGCAGACTCATCTCCAGGAGTTGGTGCCTCATCTTGACTATGCACTGGAGCCCATGAGATTCGAGGAGCTTCTCATATTTCAGTATGGGGTCTGCATCTCCCCAGACAGGAGAGTTTAGCAGAAGGAAGAGCACACAGAACAAACAGCAACTAGAGATGCTGGACTGCAACAATTCAAATGAGAGATACTTTAAGCTAGATAACTATAATGGTGTTGAAAAGAAGGGGAAGACGTGATGCAGATGGAGCTTGGTATAGAGAAAGTACAATATGGCAACTGTATGAATGCACGAAAATAAAACAAAACAAAAAAAGTGGAGCCCAAGTCAGCCTCTTAAGTGAAAGTGGAAGGCAGAAGTCACTGTTACTTCCTGGGAGAGATAGTTGGTATGTAGGGGGTGAAGGACCCTCCAGAGAGTCAAGAACCAATCAGGCAAGCAGTTTAGTTTGTCTAAACTTTCTGATTTGAGTGTAGCCAATGGAACGGGACAGTTATTACTCTTTCAGGTTTTCTGCATTTCAGATAACACAGAAACACTAGGTTTCCCTCCTTAGGTGGTCACTATAGTCTTGCAGTGTCCGACTCTCAGACACTGGACATTCCTACACGTAGTAGGGGAAGGGGAAGGGGAAGGACTCTCTAATTAAGAGGGCATGGCTCTAGACAGGAGAGACAAGACAAAAGTGAGACTATGATAGATGAAAAGAATTCGACCTTAGGAAGTATGTGCAAATGCGGCGAGTTACAATAAGTAAATATTAGTATGTGTGCTGGTTCATAGAGTATTCCAGGAGGAAACTGACACCCGTTTTGAGAAAATATTTTGAGGAAGTCAAGAAAACTCAGAATATCAGAACTGTCGGCATTTAGTTAAATTATCTATGTGTAGCTCACTGTGGGTAGCATGAGAAGTAGGCCATGTCCATTTCGAAGCTGATTCACCAGCATTTAAAAGGTACGTACTTCTTAGAAAACTTGATTCTAATTTCAGCTTTCAACAGGCCCCCCACTTCTAAAGAACAAACAAACAAAAAAAGAGTATGGAAGGCAGAGAAAAACCTTACTAAAGATGTTTATTAAACCCTTGACTTTCAATAAAAAGCACAGCAACTGAGCTACCATTTCCCCAAAGCAAAATAAACCATAGTGCAGAAATCCTTTCTCTCATTTGCTGACAGCAGGCCACCCCTGAAAATGCTCAGCATGTTATCATTGTGAAAATCTACTGCAGGGTAACCTGTGCATGTAGCACGGAACTTTCAGCCAGTGTTAATAAATTGTCTACTGAGCTGCTATTTTAACGTTGTCGATCCTGCCTTTTTTTTTTTTCCTCTTTCTTCTATAGTAGTCCATGAAACAAGCCATACCAGGATCTGCTACGGTATCACCCTCTGAAATTGCAGCCTCCCCAATAAGAGAGGTCAGAGGGAAACAGAAATTGCTAGGCTAGCTCTGTTTCTCTGTGTCTGGGTTTTCACTAAGGAATTCACCCGGAAGAGTGCTCAGAGGCAAAGCCCTCGGAATCCCTTAAGCATGGATCCTTCACAATGGTGAGAAAGCATTTCCTCTCACCCTCTCCCTGCTCCCACCCCAACTAACTCATGCTCCTGAGAGAAGCCCCTCTTATGAAGCTATACAAAAAACAATGAGGTTGAAAGTCAATGACCTTGGTATCTCTGCTGGTTAAGGGGTTTTAAAATTAATTTGTGGATAAAATATCTACACAATGGGCCAGAAGTTGGTTTCCCTTTCTCTAGTCCCCAACATGCTGCTGCTAACTTTTAGCAAACAATGGGCTCAAATGTTTTCCAAATGTTATTGGCTCTTGTGTGTCTCTAGTATGTGAAAGCATTGTAAGTCACAGATGCATCTCATGATGCATTAATAATTAAGATTTTAATTTTGCCCATGACTACTCATTCTCATGTTGCATTTAAAAGCTAGTTAAGGACCCAGCACTGCTTCTCTATAAACTATCCACTTTTTTCACAAATCTAGTCCCTTATGAATATAATGACCTTTTACAATTCCACATGGACTAGATATTCAGCACCATATCATGCTATAAATTGTTCTTTCTCTTATAAAATATAAATTGCATAAATTGTGTTCCATTCTGGTTAGGTCCAAGCTAGTTGCTCACTGCAACCTCTGTTAACCTGAACCAGTGAGGGCCTCTTCTGAACTATTTTCTCCTTGCTTCACTCCAAATGATCAGCCCTTTACTGGGCCATACTTCCATAATTAAATTTTTATGGCAACAGAGAAGCTGCATGTACATAAAGTCTACCATAATATTCAATTCAACCCGTTTAGGAAGAAAAATAACTTGTGAAGAACATCATTTTGGCTCACCACAGGACTCAGCCAATATACTGATGAAGACAAATAATCATATAATAAAAACCACTGATCCCTGGGATTCTTTGAGAATGTATTAGACAGGCTCTAACATGTTCCCTGTGATCCCCAGCTCCTAGAATTCACACCTTGTGTAATCTCCTCCTATTGAATGTGAGTGGGACCTGTCACTTGCTTCTAACCAACAGAATATGTGAAAGATGATACAATGTCACTTCTGTCATTATGTTACATAGATTGTAATGCCTTTATTTCAAGAAAACTTTCTCCCTTGTTGGCTTTGACGAAGCAAGCAAAAAGGTGAGAAGGACTCAGTTGTCAAGGTTGAGGGGAGCCTCCAGCTACCAGCCAGCAAGAAACTGAGGCCCTCAGTCTGACATCCCACAGTAACTGAAGGTTGCCAACAGCCACATGATCTGGAGGCAGGTCCTTCTCCAGTTGAGCCCCACTGACATCACAGACAGGGCCTACATGTTGACCGCCGCCTTCTGAGAACGTGAAGCTTTGCCCAGACTACAAAACCCACAGATACCACGAGTAAATAAACACCTGGTGCTTTAAATGCCTAAGTCTGTGGTAACGTTACCATATGACAAGTGTTAAAACAGACCATGGTAGCTGGAAGTCTGGTGCTACTGTAGGAGGTTAAAATGTGAACATGGCTTTGAGACTAGGGAATGGCAGGAAGCAGAATAATTTTGAGGAGTATGTTAAAGAAAACATAAATCACCTTGAATCGACCATTAGTGGAAACCCAGACTTCAAAGACATCGCCAGTGAAGGTTTAGAGGGAAATTGGATAAAGAACTAAAACTGAACTTCAAAAAAGATGGTCTTCCCACACACACACACAAAAGAAAAATATGTGAAGTAATGCAAAAGTAAATTGGTTCAATTTAGTCATCCATAACGTATGCATATTTTAAACAAGATTTTGTACACAATAAATATTTACAAGTTTTGATAAAAATAAGCTAATTATTTTAAAAAGACAAAAAACACAATTAGAAAAACAGGCAAAATATTTGAATAGACATTTCTCTAAAGAAGATACACTAATGTCCAGTAAGCACATGAGAAAATGCTCAACATTATTAGTCACTAATGAAATTCAAATCAAAACCACAATGAGATACCAGTTCATACCTACTAGGATGGCTACAATTAAAGAAAAAGAAGAAAATAACAAGAATGCAGAGGAATTGGAACTCTCATACATTGCTGGTGGGAATGTACAATGGTGAAGTCCCTTTAGAAAGCAGCTTGGTGTTTCTTCAAAAAAAGAAATGTAGAATTAACATACGATGTAGCAATTTCACTCCTAGATATACGGTATACACAAAAGAATTAAAACAGGAACTTAAACAGATACTCATATGCCAATATTCATTACAACATTGAAAATAGTCAAAAGATAGAACTAAACCAAGTGTCCACTGATGAAAAAAAGTGAATAAACAAAATATGGCATAGCCATACAATGGAATCTTAGCCTATAAAAGGGAATGAAGTCCTGACACATGCTACAACATGGAGGAATCTTGAAAGCATTATGCTAAATGAAACAAACCAGACACAAAATGGCAAATACCGCAGGATTCCACTTATGTGACATATCTATACCAGGCAAAGTAGTAGAGACAGAACACAAATTAGAGGTTACCAGGGGTTAGGAGGAGGGTGGAATAAGGAATTGCTATTGCTTAACAATTACAGAGTTTTTGTTTGGGGTGATGAAAAGTTTTAGAAATAGTAGTTATGGTTATACGATAATGTGGATGTAAATAATGCCACCAAATTCCACACTTAAAAATGGTTAAGTGACACATTTATGGCTTTGTGTGTGTGTGTATAAAATCACAATAAAAACTTTAAAAGAAAACAGGGCTATGTTATCAGAAATTGGTAAAAGGGAGAATCTCGTTACATAATGGATGAAAGCTGCCAAAATTGTTACCTAGTATGAAAACCAAAACACATAAGTGGAATTGCATAGCTAAGGAAATTTCCAAGCAAAGTGTTGACGGTGCTGCTTGGTTTCTTGATGCTGCTTACAGTGAAATGTAGGAGAGGAAAGAAAGACTGAGGAATGGATTATTAAACTAAAAGAACAGAGACTGGATGATTTTGGAAATCAGCCACTTTTAATGGCAAAAGATGCAAAATAGTATGAAATAGCTTTCACAGTCCTTTCAAGTACTGTTAGGGAAGGCTGGAATATAATAAAAGCTGAGGTAGTGATTGTAAAACCTTTTATTGCAACCTCAGAAAGATGGAAGAGTTACAGCAGTATTGAGTTACATAAAGGGTCCTTTCTAGAGCAAGTTTGTGCCTCACAGATCCTCTCAACTACATCAGGTCACCTCTAGTGAGCTGGAAGGTGTTTCTCAGCCATCTCAGCAGCATCCCAAGGTTGAGAAGGGCTATCTCAAAAGGGTCTGTGAACATGGCTTTTGTTTAGTGGAGTCAACTTTGCAGAAATCCACTAAAGACCCATAACGTTTTTCAGTAACGTATTTCCACAAAGATACAAGCAGCTTGGATGGAAAGGGACAGAGAAGGTGCACATGAAAGGCTGCTGGAAACCCCACACATTCTACTGGCAGGAAGGAGGCTGATAAAACTACTCAGCTATAAGTACATGCTCCCTTCAAGAAAAAGAAAGGATGATTCAGGAAGCGGAACTAAGAGCCCAGAAGGCAGAGCCAGGAACCATGGAGCATTATGCCTCCTCCTTGAACTCAATTAATTAAGCAACTCCCAACACTTGCTCAGCTAGATTTCAGAATTTATATGGGACAGTGATTCCTTTATAATTTCCATTTCTCCCACCTCCAGACTGCCTTTTTGAACAGAAATGTCTAAAGCTATCATCCTTTGTCTGACTCTCCAAGTGTGCTAGTGGCAGATAACTTCTCCCTTTGACTTTAGAGATTAATAGACTGATGGGGACCACACCCAGACAGCCTCTTCCACACGTGGGCCTGATGTAAATGATAAGGTTCTGGACTTTGGGGAGACGGCTTAGCGAGATAAGACTGAGGGACCTTGAAAGTGGGTGAAATGCATTCAGCACCTGAGGGGTAGGGATGTGAATAACTGGAGAACAGAGAATCAACCGTGGCAGATAGACTCTATGGTGACCCCAGTGAGCTCTGCCTCCTGATATTCATACCCTGTGTCATCATCTCCTCTAGGTTGTGGAGGCCTGTGTCTTACTTCCAACCAACAGAATATGGCAAAGGGGTGGGATGTCACTTTTGTGATTATGTTACATTAACTGTGTAAAGCCCATCTTGCAGGGAGACTATCTTTCTTGCTGGATTTGTAAAGGCAAGTGACAATACCAGGAAGGATCCCTTGGCAAGAAACTGAGAGTGGTCTCTGGATAACAACTATGTAAGGAACTGAGATATGCAGTTTGACAGCCCACAAAGAACTGAATACAAACAACAATCACATGATCTTGGAAGTGAATCCTTCCCCACTGGAGCCTCAGATGAGACCACAGCTTCTGGCCCATGTTTTGATTGAAGCCTACTGAGGCCCCAAGCAGAGGATCTAGCTCAGTCATATAGGAAATCCTGACCCATGGGACTGTGAGATTTCTAAAAGAAATATGTGTTGTTTTGAGACAAAGAGTTTATGGAACTACTATTCCACAGCAGGAGAAAACTAGCAAAGATAATAACATTTGCATCTTGATAATATTTACAGAAGTCCATTTCTTCCTTTTCTTAGTAGCCTCTCTGGGAGTTGGCGCTTCTACTCAGTTTTTGCTACTCAAGAAAATATTTTCAAGGAAATTTCAGAAGAGAAAAACAAAGTATCTGTACATTCTAAAGTACATGTAAAAATTAAGCCAGAGTTGTTTTTCAGGAAAACTAATGTGAATTCTTCTGAGATTTCTGTTGCCTCAAAGCTCCCATCGAATAATTCCACACATTGGAGATGTCCCAGATGAAAAACCACTAACTATAATCCTACCCCTAACTTAGGGAATCTTTTGGAAAAAAACAGTTCATTGGCTTGTGGCCACCCAGAATTTCTTGATGGTTGATGTTGTTTAAATCAATATGATATACATTTATTAATTATTTTGTATGTCTAGTTCTTAGTCTTTTGTATTCTCCCATGGAGATCATGGTCTCCTTCAATCTTGAGTTTAGTCCTCAAATATCTCCATTGTTGGAATCAGAATGCTTTTATATTCCTTAGGTAGAGAGATCTTTTATTTAACATGGCAGGGAAATCTCAGAACCCATTGCTTATGAAGACCACAGAGGAAACTTTAGGTACTTGGTTTTTCTGGTTTTCATTAGGCTCCCAGTAGCCCCCTTGAAAGACTATTCAATAGACAAGATTACATTTTATAAAAAGTTTACATAGTTCCTACTCTTACTGTCCATCTATTATTTAAATTCAAATTTTCCTCCATTGATCAAATGCTAATCTACAAATGAACATTTCTTCTGTACAAAAGGAATAGTTTACATGTAAGTCCCTCAAACACGCTTGCCATCTTTATTCCTCTTTTCCTGAAGACATCGCTGTATGAAAACTCCTACGTGAATACAAACCCACACATATGTTCGCCACAGGGTTAAAGAGCCTCTTCCTTCCTGTGCCTTCCGCCTGGGAACGGTGATAACACACGCTAAGTTTGTGGTGGTGTCTTGACTCTAGGGAAGCCTTTGCACAGATGGAAGTGACTTTGCCTGGATGGGTTGAAGAGGTTGAGCATCCCTTAGCTGAAATGTTCAGGACCACGAGTGTTTTGGATTTCACATTGTTTCAGATTTTGGAATACTGGTGAATATATATATATATATATATATATATATATATATATAGAGAGAGAGAGAGAGAGAGAGAGAGAGAGAGAGAGAAAGAGACAGAGAGAGAGAGAGAGAGAGAGAGATATCTTGGGGATAGGACCTGAGTCTAAATACAAAATTCATTTATGCATCATATACACCATATACACAAAGACTGAAGGCAGTGTTTTATATTTTAAATAATTTTTTGCATAAAACAAAATTTTGTCTGCATTTTGACTGCCACCAGTCAAAAGTTTTTTGACTGCAAAAGTTAAAATAAATAAATAAATAAAAACAGTGTGAAATTTTCCACTTGTGGCATCATGTCAGTGCTAGAAAAGTTTTAGCTTTTGAAGCATTTTGGGTTTCAGATTTTCAGATCAGGGATGTTCAGCCTGTACTAGGTGACAGTTTATAGCATTTAAAAACTTCCAAGCAATTTAAAATTGTACAAGGCTTGGAAATAATAGGGAGACAATTCTTCTATAATAGGCTTTCCCACTTATCAACTGGTGTTAGAAAACGACAGGCTCGCCCAAGACTGTCTCAGGGACTGCGGCCAAAATGACACACCCTGCTTGGTAAAATCATCTTCATTTCCTCTTAGTCAAAAGGAGTGAAATCTTAATTGGCAAGTGAGGAACACACTTGAAGACAGAAAGGAATGAGTCTCCTTAGTTGATTTAAGGTTGTAATAGATACCTAATAGCTATCTAAACAGTAAGTCTGTTGCTTTCGTTCATATAAATACTAATGGCATAGCAGTAACCATACACAGTATTTTTATTCGAGGTTCCACTGAGCTCATGTCACCAAATACAAACCTACTACATTTTAATTAAAAGGCACTGGAAGCCATTCAGTAAGTTTATATTAGTACAGCAGAATAAGTATCCTGAAAGCACTATGGAATTTACCTATTTGGATTCTTTCCCAATAGTGATCAATTGGAATACACATTAATAGTATATCTAACACATACTAAGACAGATTCAATGATCTTGCAAAACAGATTCAATGATTACGATTACAGAGTTTAAGCCTCAAACCAGCGTCTAATTCTACACCAAGAAACAAATTGTTAAATCCAAGACTAAATCAAAATGTCGCCACGATGTGCTGAAAGCTCAACATACACATGAGAAAGAACCCCCAATTTGGGTTGTGCTGCAGCTTCATTGAGAGTTATTTCTGATAATGCCCTCCTGTGCCTCCCAGAGGGTTAACCATGTTCTGATGAAAACCTTACCGCACCTGGCCAATAGTGTCTGCATCTGGGACCTTCGTAGGTCCTCCTTGGAACTGAAGTTTTGAGATGGGTCTGGTTGAATTCTCACAAGAATAAGCTTCCTGCAGGGCACTTCCAGAGTCTCCAGGAGCCTCACACAGCACAGAGGTCGCTGGGTCTCTAATTCCTTAGCAATTGCTCAGTGGAGCCAACCCAGCTGTGTAGGCACCAGAGCAGTCCAGTGTTGCTGTCAATGAGGCTTTGATCACAAAGTATGCCAGGAAAAGACGAGGACAACTGGCACAATGGAAAGGGATGCCACACATGAGCTAAGCTAGATCCAAAGCTAAAACCGTCAGGAACTCGATCTGGCCGGAATGAGAGTAAGCGTGAGGTTGACAGTGCTGGCAGCAGGGTGGGCACGTACCTTTCCTCACGGTTCTGTCCCACGCACACCCGGCCCCCGTGCCTGGGAGTGGGGTTGCTGCAGGAGCGCTGCCGCACCTGGAAGCCGATCCCACAGGTAGTGCTGCAGGGAGACCATGAGGTCCAAGGAGTCCAGCCTCCATTCCTGAGGAAGGGGAAGCAATGCAATCACAGGTCAGGTGGGCTCCGAGTCCGAGCCCTGTCTGCACCCACGGCTAAACACCTATGTTCCCAGGAGGATCGTGCCTGGGGCTGCTGGTGAGAGGGAACGCCAGCCATGGGCTGAATGGACTGCATCCTGTGAATCTCAATTCCTGTGTCTGCAGCCCCCAGGCATCTGGTTTATAGTCAAGATAGGAAATTTGGGAATAAAGTTTTTAGTGCACTACAAATAATGAACTACATTAGAAACTATCAAGAAACTTGAGTTATGAAAATATTAAACTAATAAAAAATAAGGTTATTTCACTGAAAAGCATTTAGAAATGAATCCCTACTCCTCTAGAGTTTCTGACTTTTTGGACTTGTATTATATCATTAATAATCTATGAAAAGTGCACCTTTGAACAAAATGCTCATCTAAAACTGCCTAACATGGTTTCTTTTAAAATCTATTAATATCAGTGAAAATCAGTAACTCTCCTGAGAGCATTCATATTGATAAAGAGTGTTATATTGTTAGAATAGTGTTCAAAGCCTTAAAACAAGCTTTATTAAAATTTTAAAAGGACATTTAAATGCAGATTCTTGGCTATCTTTTAACAAATTGACAGAGACATAAAGAGTGCAGATAAGAAGTGCAAATTGCATATAACTAACTATGTATTTATGGTATTACACATAGAATAATGTAGATATATAAAAATATAAAATGAAAATTGAATAAACCAATTTTTAAATTTTTAAAAATTATATTGACAGCCCTAGAAATGTTTTAGTATTGTATTTTTTTCCTTAAAATGACTGTATTCAGACTGCTTACAACTTAAGTATCCCCCCTTAACAGTTTGTCCCTGATATCAAAAATATATATAGGTTTTTAAAAATTTTATGTGTGAAAATACATATTAAATCCAGATTCCAAACTTTCACATAGATGGTCTACTTCATGCAGAATTTTTTTTTACTTCTGCAATCACATATGCATTTCTTTGGATATTTGTCACCTTTTGTCGTAAGATTTACATTTCCTTTGAAAAAATATTAGCTCACATTAATTCTCATTTTTACTTTATGTATTTCCAATGAGAACATGAAGCTCTACAACTATGCCACTGAAGGTCCTGGTATAAATAATGCATTGAATATATAACAGTAAAAATAATTTCAAATAAAAATTATTCTGGGAAAATTCTTAAGATATTTCATATTTTCCTGCTTTATTTACTGAAACCTAATGATTTAATAAAATATGTAGTAATAGTTTTATGTATATAATAAGTAATTTAACCAAAATTATCACACAACATTCCCACATTTCTCAAATCAGCCAGTATCTTATACCCTGCTAGCTACAGTCTTAAAAATTATCCATGTTATTCACTGAATTATAGTAAAAAATTTTAAATAGTTTTAGTATACATAAATGACATTTAACTTGCAAAATTTCATTCTATATGAAAAAAAGTTGTTAGATAATGCAGAAAATGGTGCTTTTAAAATCATTTGAAAACTCTTCTTAAATCTTTTAGCAATGTGGAATTTTATGACATATTCTATTTACAATATATGGAACGTGTTTGTTTATAGGGTAGTAAGTAAGTACAATTATATATAATAGGAAAACAATATATGAGGAAATAAGTGAATGCAGCTTTACATGTATATGTGTATTATCCAGATCTGAGTTTCCATATTTCTAAAAGCTGTTTAGAAGCAGACATAGTTACCAAAATAGTCACACAAAGTAAACAGAGATCAAGAGAGGGATCACTGTTATGATGATTAGTACAAAGCAATCTACTTATGCCTCATTCAAACTAGTTCACTTACTAGATTTTTATCTTAAAATAACTACTAGCTACACTGCAGTTTTGCTTAGAAAATGACTTTCCAACTAATGCAAGAACTGAAGACACATCAATCAGTAAGTTATAACAATGCATTTGATACTCTTCTTTTTCCATTAAACAATCTGAGAAAAGAGTATTAGCTACGTATTGTAATCTTCAAACAACAGCAGTTTGATTGCTTTTCTAAGTTTCTGCCAGGCATCCATGGAAATAATTTCGTTTTACAGGAAGTATACGATACATAATACAATCTTGATATGCCGGTGTTCTCTGTAATACCAAAGAAAACCCCTAATCTCTGTGGCCCTGATTTGCTCCATTCAACTTGGTGGTGAGAAAAATGTGAGCAGAGGGCAAAGTTCGCCTTTTGCTCCCGCACTTCACTTTCCTGGTCTGCTTCCTCTTAGGCGCACACGCCTCCATGACCTGGGCTCTCCTGAGATCAGATCACCCAATCTGACTTCTACTGTTAGTTACTTCATAAACAATTGTCCCAGAGTTTTTTATTTTAATTTTTTCATTTTAAATGGGCTTATGAAAAGCAGATCATATGTTGAAAAAATACTGCAAATTAATGAACAAGTAACAAAGGAGCATGAAGACTGATCTCAGAAGTGTTCCTGATACTTGCTTTAAAATGTCTCTGTGGTGAAGGTGCTGTAGGTGCAGGGGATGGAGCGCAAACAGAATAGAGTTATAAAAAAATCAAGCCGACACCACCACAATAAGCAGAAGCGACAGGAAAGCTATTCCGTAGGTTACGTTCTTTCAGCTGCTCTCTCGATTACCCAGGGCCTAATGTTAGCTGAGGTGAGGTGCTCTGAGCTCCGATACACTACAGAGTAGACCAAGTTGATCAAGGACTTGGGCTGTTCTATCTCCTAACCTAGCGTTATTATTCTACCACCAATGGACTATTAGTCCATATATTCCAGGAGAAGATTCTTAAATAACATGGATGTTTTCCTTAAACAAGCCAATTGTATTGTTTAAATTATAAATACTTTTCCTATTCTAATGAACAGTATGTGAATAAGCGTAGGTCTGTAATCCAATTTATAGTTTAAAATCTCCTTCCAAAGACCATGTAATTTTTAAGCGGTTAATGTCCCTGGTGTTTTCTCTTCAAAAGGGAGTTATATTATGAATGATGTCCCAAACGCCTGAAGAATCTGAGCTTAGTACGCAGCAGTACAACTGGCATGTTCTGGGGGGCACACCTGGAACAGTTGGCGATCTCCATGCTGGGGCCCTCGCACTGCCAGCCCCCACACTGTGGGGCCGGGCTGTCGCAGGAGCGGGTCCGACACAGGCAGGATCCCACAGCGCTGCCGTCTGTGTGCGTGCAAGGCATCCATGGAGACCACATGCCAAAGGCTCCATCCACGGTGAGATTCCTGATCTAGGAAGCAAAACCAAGTAGGGGTGTCAGAAAGGGTTAAAGTCTAACATATAATAGAGTAAAAAAAAATCCCTCATAAGACAAGCAAATCTCCTTTAGAATTTCTTTTTGTAATTGTTATAAATAGAAAAAGACTGCATGAGGGAGCATTCAAAGTAAAGCAGCAAAGGTCAGTGCCGGGGACGGTAAGGAAGAAGCAGGGAGGGAGGCCTGGGGAAAGTGCAGACAGAAAATGAGAAGAAGAAAAGAAAAAGATGAGAAAGATGAAGAAGGAGAAGGGAGAGGAGGAAAAGGAGGAGAAGGAAAAGGAGGAGAAAGAGGAGAAGAAGAAGGATGATGGGAGAAGGAGGGCAGAGAAGAGAGGAGGAGGAGTGAAGGATACTAGTGACTTGGCAATCAGGTTACAGCCAAATTGTCCGCTAATGCGGAAAACCCAAAAATCAAGAGAAACTGGAGTGAAAAATCCCAGCTGCATAACACCACTGCATGTTTATGTGCCTTTAAAAAATGAAAGCTTAGTACCATTTATCATGAAAGACTCGATTTGGCTTTCAAACTGAAAGCATTCAATTCAGAACGTATTTAAAGAATATCTATTGAGCAGCTGCAGCGCTTCTTTCTTAGGCATATCCCAGTCAAACCTGTGCTCTAATCAACTCTAAGAGCTTATGAGTCAGTGACGATGAGCTAGACACATAAGTGTTGCCCCGTGTAGAATCAAAACAGGGGCTATGGGAGCAGAGGACGGGACATACAACAGGCTCACAGGTTCTGGGAAGAGCAAAAAGGGGCCTGTTTTGAGTCTTAAAGAGTGAAGAAAGAGCCAAGTAGAGGGGCTGGCAAGGGCTGGCAAGGCTGAAGGCAGAGGAAAGAGGCTGCCAAATGGGAGGGGCGCATGGGCGTTCCCTGTCAGTGTGGGGTGAGCTGGTGATTCGGGGAAGCAACACCAAGGACTGAGGAGGAGCCCAGGGCAGGGTCCTCATGGGGAGGGGTCAGGGAGCCCCCTGAGCTTGCTGGTGTGGCACCTGTGAGGGCACTCAAGGGGAGGGCATGGCATCGCTGGAACATGCATGACCAGCTCTGGTGTGGCAGAGGCACCAGCATGTACCTGGCTCACTGAAGAAGGGGCAGCTTCCTGCCAAATCTGATAAGCACATCTGCTCAGGAGGTGGCAGTGCTGCTGGAGGAGCCTTGCGGGACACAGCGTAGATCACCTGCCCAGAAACCAGCAAAGGAACCTCTCCTCAGAAAGGCAATGGGAAGAAGCCTAAGTCTAAGTCTCCTGCTTTGTTGTTGCTGTTGTTGTTTTGAGACAGAGTCGCCCAGGCCGGAGTGCGGTGGTATGATCTAGGCTTACTGCAACCTCTGCCTCCCGGGTTCAAGCACTTCTCATGCCTCAGCCTCCCAAGTAGCTGGGAATAGAGACACATGCCACCACAACAGCTAATTTTTGTATTTTTAGTAGAGACAGGGTTTCACCATGTTGGCCACGCTGGTCTCGAACTCCCGGCCTCAAATGATCTGCTGTCCTTGGCCTCTCAAAGTGCTGGTATTACAGGCATGAGCCACCATGCACAGCCTCCAAACCTCCTAATTTTAATATGGAAACTTAAGCATCCCTCAGAAAATTCAACCAAGGAAGGGGTTTGGTGATGAGTGAACTGCATGCTTTCACCTTGCCCTCTGCAGCCGGCTGCACCCCACCTCCTCCGCCAGAGTTCTGTTCCAGAGCCATCCACTACTTTCAGAAAGACTCGTCCTCACAAGAAACAACTCCACGGATGAGACAGTTCATTCTCTGAGCTACACACTACACCCATACTTGGCCATTTCAAAATAATGCTGACACCGTATTTTGTGGGTAAAAATATGGACAAACTTTACATTTGATTTGTCATTGCCTCCAAATACAATAAGAACTAAACATGAAAAGCATTCATTTATTTCTGACATGACTGGTTGGCCAAATCCAATTGCTATAATTATGACTCTATCCCTCTTTTCTAACCAACCCTCTAACATTTTCTATCCATTAAGGTGGATGAGATTGGGAATATCCCCCATGCCTGGCTATATATAAGAAACTATGGATAAAGGGATGGAATGGAGCTCAACTACCTTTTAGAGGAAATCTTTTCTTTCTTTAAAAAAATTTTTTACTTTAAGTTCTGGGGTACATGTACAGAACATGCAGGTTTGTTACATAGGTATACATATGCTATGCGGTTTGCTGCACCTATCAACCCTCATCTAGGTTTTAAACTCCACATGCGTTAGGTATTTGTCCTAATGTTCTTCTTCCCCTTTCCCCCACCCTTCGACAGGTCCTGGTGTGTGATGTTCCCCTCCCTGTGCCCATGTGTTCTCATCCTTCAACTCCCAATTATGAGTGAGAACCTGCAGTATTTGTTTTTCTGTTCAAGCAATTCTAAGTGATACGCTGGATCCTATCCAAAAGGAAAATATCCCAGTTTCCAAGGTTGCAGTGACCCACTTGTTGGCCAAGATGTAAAGACAGCACCTACTCTGATCATAAGGTTCCCAGAAGACTATAATGTTTTCTTGGAGAACCAAGCCTTGCATGACAATGTGACTCAAGCCACTAACTTAGCAGATTCTGTTGTTAAAGACGCAAAGCCCCTGACATTTGGGATTTTCAACTTTCTCCCTTCACCCATTTATTAGGCCTCCCTCTTGTTTCCAGCCAAAGGACTCCTGTTCATGGAGCCAGCCTCAAGCAATAACAGCGGTCAGACAGAATATTTGCATACTAGTTACACAATATATACGTCCATACTATTTTGACTCTTCACAGTGTGGGCTCAGTTAAGAAACCTTCTAGGGATGCTGAAGTCCCCAGGGAACACCACCACAGGGAGCTGTGATCATCCTAAGTCTGTAGGTGGGAGGGAGGACAGGGTTGCTGGAGCCATCCTTAGTTGAGGGGGGTAAGCGAGTGATACCCCTGTCTCATTCCTCCTGCCCATACCCCTCATTACCTGAGCCTAAGACCACAAGACAACAAGGGAGAGGGGATTGGACATTGGCTGTGAGGAAGGTCAGGCACTGTGCTTTTCATGTGTCAACTCCTTGAATCTTCAACACATCCCTAGCACGTACAGCCCATTTTACAGATATGAAATGGGCGGACACAGGATAAGCAAGTTGCTCAAAGTCACTCTGGTTGTAAAAGACCCAAGAATCAAACAAGCTACTCCAGAGCCTGTGATCTCAACCACTTCATTCTGTAAAGTGATTTGTAGATTCTTTTTGGTGAGAGTCTCTCAAAAAAATTAGCTTCAAATAAGATTACCCCCGACTCTGTAATAGTAAATTTCCCTTCACCCAGGAAATAGCGAGTTTCCAAGTGCTAGCTAAGGAAGATGCCAATTTTTGTTTCCAAGCATCATCTATAATCCTATATTTGATTTGTTCATGTTCATTTCATTAATTTCAACTGACCAAGGATGTAGATGCATTTGGTGAATGTGGAGGTCCCTGGAACATGTCCTTAGATTCTTACTGTACTCCAACCATTATTGTCTATGACTTAATTGAAGTCTTATCCTTTCTATTCGGATATTTTTTCAAAAGTTTAAAAACATCTTTATTTTAAAAATTTCATGTAAATTTTTCCCAAAGAATATAACAAAACAGGATGTTGGATATGCTCCTCAGGAAAGCCTGTCTCACGCTAGTATCATCCCCAAGCCTATCCCTGCAAATGAGCTGCACAGGAAACACTGCCTTCAAAAAGAACTAAGCTGAAGCACTCTGCAGCCTCCGATAGGATGGGTGAACTGGGGCAATAGTTATCTAATACCCCTGAGCCCCAGCTCTTCCATCTATAAAATGGAAGCAAAAGTGTCCATCCCTGGGGATCACAGGAAACATTAAATGAGATAATCCATTGAAAGTTGTCTCATGTGGCACTGAGCACATGTTCTAGACACACAAGTAAACCTTAGTTCTCTTTTCTTTCTGTTACATTAAGATTCTATCACAAAATTCAGAAACAATGTATCATCTGTTCTCTGAGCATCATCTGTTGGCAACGACTATGTCACCCCTGCTTTGGGAAGATGTTGAGAGCTTAAAAGAGCATTATCTTGAAGATTAGGGATAATGTCAAAAATATTGAATTTAAATCCTGGTCAGTGCAGTTTTAGGACATTTAATAAACCCTTTAGACTGTAGTCTATGGTACTGCCATCTAAAAGAGGGCTCTGGGTTTGATCGCTGCTAAAATCCCCTTTCATTCTAAAGACACTAACTACACAGTGGCCTAATCCTGTTACTAGGAGACCCTAAGGTGCTTATTTGGTCTTTGTATTTCATTAGTTATTACATGTTGTATAGCCCATTTTGCATTGCTGTAAAGGAATACCTGAGGCTGGGTAATTTATAAAGAAGAGAGGTTTATTTTGGCTCACAGTTCTGCAGACTGGCCAAGAAGCATAGTGCTGGCATCTACCTCTGGTGAGGGTCCTACAAAGCTTACAATCATGGCGGGAGGTGAAATGGGAGCAGATGTGTTACATGGTGAGAGAGAGAGTGAGAGATTCCAAGCTCTTTAAAACAACCATCTCTCATGTAAACATTAGAACAAGAATGCACTCATTACTGCAGAGAGGGAATCCAGCCATTCATGAGAGATTCGCCTCCATGACCCAAACACCTCCAACCAGGTCCCAACTCCCACATTGGGGATCACATTTCAACATCAAATTTGTGGAGAGTAGACGTGCAAACTACATCACATGATGCATTTTGGAAGAGCGACTCATTATATTATATGGTACTTTGCTCATTATGTATCCACAAAGGATATGGATGGTATTCATGCATAAATAAAGCTCAAGGAGAATCCTAAGACCATGCTAGTCTTGTTAAACAACATTACGATTTACGCAGGACATATAAATCAGTCTAGATATGCCAATTTAGATCTTACTGATGCACTTCAAATCTCTTAAACTGAGAGTAATGTTTTCAATCACAGTTTTATAAGCAAACAGAACGTTAATCAATATGTCAGTAAACTATTGCCCTGTCAACTGGACTCCAGAAACCCATAAACATTTTTAAATAGGGATTGCTCAGGAGAAAATAAGTCTTCTTTAAGTCCCTAATTCCATAGAAAGGTTTTTTTGGGGTACCTTCTAAAATTCAAACTGTCTGAGTAGCAGAGGATCTAAGCCACTGCCATCTTCTGAATGTGCTCCTTCCAAATCTAGGTGTTGCCAGTGTGATACTACTAAGAAGTGGAACCTTGAACAGGTGATTAGGCCAGGAGGGCTCCTAGCTCATGAATGGATTGGGTACCCTTATAAAGAGGTGTGACAAAGAAAGCTGGCTCTCTCTTGCCCTCCCACCTTCTTCTAGGTGGGACACAGCAAGAAGCCCTCACCAGTCTAAGTAGTGGTACCTTGATCTTAGACTTACCAGCTTTCAAGACTGTGTGAAATAAACATCTGTCCTATTTAAATCACTCAGCCTTAGGTATTCTGTGGTAGCAACACAAATGGTCTGACGGTCATAAGTCACAGTCACGGCATGAGGTTTGACTGGAACACTAACTTTGGGAAAGTCAGTGTGCTATGTCATCAGTCTAAGGTTTGTGAAAGTTTACTTGGTAGGGTCACACACAAGGGGGTCTGAGGCTGACTCACCATCATCAACATGCCTGTAACTCTTACTGCACTCAGAGTAACAGGATCTCCTGTCTTTCATTATGCAGCTTGCACTTTTACATGCGATATAAGATATTTGGTCTCATTCAAAAATCCCTCAGCTTATACAGCCTAATTTCCTTTGGATACAGATGTATACCTCTATAATCTATACATGTAGATGTAGGCAAAAGTGTTTAATGATTATAAACTTCTCTCTGCATTTTTTTTTAATTTTACCATCTCTAAAATAAACTGGCATCTTACAATCCATGAGAGCGTTTTTTTTTTTTTTTTTCTTAGCAACACATAAAGCAGTGGTACACATCACAACTAGTGGCATATCAGAAATGATTATATATAATAGATTTCTCCAATAAAAGTAAGCCCTTGTTCCATTTCAGTTAAAAAGTAACATGGAAGAAAATAACATTTCAACGTCTTTTTAAAAAAATACCTCTCTAAGTTAATACTGCTCCATATTAATGGAAATAATTTACATCTAGGTCATCTACTTCTAAGAGATAGATTTTTAGAAAGGATTTCTAAAAAGAGATGTATAGTTAGATAATATGAATTTCTCATTTTCAAAATGGTAGCCTATATAACTCAGAAATATATATGGTTTCCCTTCCTGTGTTTTGCTCAAAACAATTTACTGTCTTTTGTTGCCTTCTTTGTATATGTTTAACTTATCTAGAGTGTATCTTGATATGTGATAAAATACATTGGGCGAGATGACAGGGATAGTTTTGTGTAATGAAATACCCTGTCAGCAGAAGAAACAGACCCTGTAATGAGTGTTTTGCTGACTGAGAGTCAGAGACCACATCCCACCTCTATTATTGAAAGCAGAGATGGTAAAGGAGGCAGCCTTGAGACCATGGCAGGTCCTTGTTACATTCTGACCTTACTTGAGTTTTTAACAAGTAAGGTGAGAAGACAACAAAGACCTCAGGTCCTCTCAGCATTAGGAAGTAAATTTAGTGACCACCCTCTCTTCACTTTTTAAATATTAAATTCTTCCTTTTCTTCTTTTTTTTCCTTCCTTCCTTCCTTCCTTCCTGCCTACTTTCCTTCCTTCTTTCCCTCCCTCCCTCCTTTCCTCTTTCCCTCCTTCTCTTTCTTTCTCTCTTTCTTTCTGACAAGTCTTGCTCTGCCACCCAGGCTGGAATGCAGTGGTGATATGGCTTGACTCTATATCCCCACCTACCTCTCATCTCAAACTGTAACCTCCACATGTCAAGGGAGGAACCTAGTGGGAGGTGATTACATCATGGGGGTGGTTTCCCTCATGCTGTTTTCCTGATAGTGAGGGAGTTCTCATGAGATCTGATGGTTTAAAAGTGGGTTTCCCCTGAACTCTGTCTCTCCTGCTGATTCCTGAAGAAGGTGCGTGCTTGCTTCTTCTTCACTTTCTGCCATGCATGTAAGTTTCCTGAGGCCTCCCCAGTCATGCAGAACTGTAAGTCAATTAAATCTCTATCTCTTATAAATAATTCAGTCTAGGTATTTCTTCATAGCAGTGTGAAAACAGACTAATACAAGTGGCATGATCTTGTTCACCACAGCCTCAAAGTCCTAGGCTCAAGCAATCTGCCCATATCAGCCACCTGAATGGCTGAAACTATGCATATGCACCATCATGCCTAATTAGTTTATTTGACTTTTCTGTAGAGTCAAGGCCTCACTATGTTGACCAGGCTGTTCTCGAACTCTTGACCTCAAGTGATCCTCCTGTTTCAGCCTCCTAAAGTGCTGGGTTTACAGGCATGAGCCATGATGCCCAGCCAATTCTCCACTTAATAACTGAAGACATATACAAGACATATATTGGTGATAAACCAAGTGCCTGGGTGTGTATTTCTAGCCCATGAACTCCAACCCACAAATACTAGAGCATGGAGGGAAAGGCCTCTCTGTGTTGAGAATCCCTCAGGAACATGTTGCCTGTGGGGAACCTCCCATTAAAGATACTAATAATTATGTAATTAGTATCTCTCAGATATATGCTAAAACAACCCTGGGTCCTAGACAATGACCTTATTACTTAAAAAACACATCAATGAGAGACTGGATAAAGAAAATGTGGCACATATATACCACGGAATACTATGCAGCCATAAAAAAGAATGTGTTCATGTCCTTTGCAGTGACATGGATGAAGCTGGAAACCATCATTCTCAGCAAATTGACACAAGAACAGAAAACCAAATACCGCATGTTCTCATTCATAAGTGGGAGTTAACAATGAGAACACATGGACACGGGGGGGAACATCACACACTGGAGCCTGTCAGAGGGTGAGGAGCTAGGGGAGGAATAACATTAAGAGAAATACCTAATGTAGATGATGGGGTGATGGATGCAGCAAACCACCATTGCACGTGTATACCTATGCAACAAACATGCATGTTCTATACACGTACACCAGAACTTAAAAGTATAATAATAATAATAAAAAAAGAAACACAGCTACTATCTTCTGCATTTTTTATGATTAAAAATGCAAGATCAAAGATCTGCAAGATGTGCTTATTTTTCCAAAGAGTTTGTCTGTACTTTGGAACCATACTTCAGGTATTACACATTATGTTTTATCAAGCTGCAAAGAATGTAAGATGAGCACCTTTGTGCTATTAGTATTTTTCAGAAACAGGAAGGGAGTTAGTGAAAACAATGGCATTTTTTTCTAACCATTTTCAAGAGACTTTGCAGAAAAATTGGCTTCTAAAATAATAGATCTGAAGCTACATAATCACAAGGACTCACAGCTAACTCTACTAGGAAGCTTTCCAGAGCCTAGATGTGGTGATGCACACCATTACAGTGAAGGCCCCTTGATCCCATGCCAACATTTGGGAAATGACACTGGGCTGAATAGCCCCAGCCTTCCTCATTTCATTCTGTCTGGTTTTCTGACTTTCAAGATGAAGGACAGACTTCATGTGGTTGAGATAACCGGAAGGTAAGTTCTTTGGTGGGAAACAGGCTGACTGTTGCCATGCCTCAGCAGTTCTAAAGCATGGAAGATACAGCAAGGACTTCACACACCAAATGTGCCACACCTCTGTCTTGCAGAGATACAGCAGACCTGACGTGTAGAGATCAGCAGTTTTGTGAAGGCAACATGACTCATGACTTTTCAGTTATGTGGAAGTTAATAGCTGTCGCTCATATTCTATGAGAACGTTTGAGATAATTTGAGAGGATTTGATGAAATGTTCTAAAGACCAAAAATCCTCCAAAAACAACATTAAAAAAAGCAAAAAAAAAAAATTCCAAAAAACTGGTTCCTATAAATGTGGACCCAAACAAATACAATAGCGAAGAAAACCATGAAATAAATGTGCTTTTCTTGGATTCAGTCTGGCTCCCAATGCAGGCAAGTTTCTCCTCATTCCAAAGAGTCCTGTACAGGAACACACACTAGGCTGTCTCTTCCAGACCCTCTGTGACCTTGAGCAGGATCTACAGGTTGGCCCCACATGAAGGTGAAAGTAATATCCTTTAGTTTATTCTTTTCTCATCTTTCCTTATGTCAGCCACTGGAATTATAGCTCCCAATGGAAATTTATGGGTGTGGAAGTTCCTGTTTTATTAGTGCTACAAGGGGCAAAATATACCATACCAAACTCTAGAGGGAAAAAAAGAATCCAAGAATAAAACAGAAACCATAAACTCCGTTATCGAATCAAGACAGTTTTCTCTTAAGACCTTTCTCTTAAAACAGACAAAAAGCCTATTACAGCATCCCATGTGTCCCTGTGCAAGCCGAGAGTGAAGTGATTTGAGAGAGCACAGACTGGGTTGATGAGAAAGGTTCTCATATGAAAAGGTGCAGACAGCGTGACGGTGTGGTGGAGGATCAGCAGGAGAGCATGGCTTCCGTGGCAGCATTGTCAGAGGATGGAGAAGGCAGACACTCACCGGACACGCGGAGATGCTCTGTTCCCACTGCGTCATGCTCAGGCTCTGCTCCAGGCTCGTGCACTTCTTCATCACCACGTCCCAGCCGCAGTAAGGGTCCTGGGCCCCAATGCAGGTGCTGGAAACACACACCAAATCGTCAACAGAAAAGCAGCTTTACCCAAGATAAGATACACAAGCCAAGGCGAACCTGTCCCGTGGCAGAGAGGTATGGGATTTCTTAGCTATGAAACCCAGTGGATATTTATTTAGGTTGCACACTGGAGAACACAGCTATGTGCACACTCCAGTAAGTATCTAATATTAAATCATTTATATAGACAATTTGAAAAATAAATGTTTTAATCTAACACACATGACAGATGACCAAAGATGAGCCAACATGAGCAATTTGGTGTCACAAATAGTGCTAAAATCAAGATTCTACAATGCTCTAAAACAGTATAGCCGCTATCACCACTACCGCCGCCATTATCATCCTCTTCCTCTTTATAACGGGTATTATTTGTTGAACACCTACTGTCATATTAACTATAATACAAACTATCATAGCATGAGGACACTTAAAAGATATGACAGGCAGGTGTTATTTTCACTTTATTTACCATTACCATCACCATAATAACCATCACTATTACCAACACTTTATTGATGAGAAAACTGAGGCACAGAAAATTTGAGAAATTTGCCAACGACATGCAGATACATCCAAAACCCTTCAACATGAATAGTTCAAATTCAAAAAAATAGGAACATCTTCCTTTTGTTTACTGTAGCTTAAATGAATTAAAATTTTTAATGTAATAGTAGTTTCATATAGCCATGTCTATAATATCTTACATATGATATCAGAAGTATTGTAGATGGTGGATATTTTCTTTATATCTTTGTCTAAATGAAAGAGGTCATATATTAAATGGGCATTATTAGATGAGGACTGTGGCATTTACGTTATAAATACAAAGTTAGGTAAATGAGGGATGAAGAAGACAGAGACGATAGCGATGTAGACAGAAATATACAGAAGATAACGTCATGAGCATGCAGGACGTTGAAACTGGGAATTCTGTGAATGGACCAAGAAGTCAGAGGTGCAGGAAAGAGATGTGAGGAAAGAGAGGTAAAGCCAGCCTGGAGGTGCTAATGCCCCGGTCGTAGAGGTAGGACGGTACTTACAGGGACGGAGGACCTGTTATAAACTAGCCAAAAGACAGACCAGAAATCATGGCTTAACCATCAACCCTGTCTGCAGGGACATAGCATAAGTAAGTAATGATGAGTTGTTTATATTCATAATACAAAATAATCATTGTTAACACACCTAACGTATTAATCATATATAAAGCACTGTTCTAAGAATGTGACTTATATTTGGTCATTTAAACCCCATGACAACCTTATAAATACAGTACCTCAATCAGGCACTACATTGATTCTCACTTTGAAATGAAGAAACCGAAGGAGGGAAAGATCGATTTGAAGGCTGCACAGCTAGGGAAGATATGTTTACAGTTGATAAATCAAGTGATATACCGTAAGTTATTATACAATTATCATTTATCAATTACCTAAAGAAGAGCAAATGATTTAAAAAGGGTGCTTCTCAGAAGTAGGGCTAGGTTGCGGTACAAAAAGGTGTTAAACAATTACCTGTTCTTATAACCTCATTGGAATTCCTTGATATGTGACCACATGCAGACATGACTTCCATTCAAAACTCAAACAAGACAGTTATAAAAGACAAGGTGAAAGCCTATTTCCTCGATAGTAGGTACTGTTTATACTAACTCACATATTCTGCAGATATTTTATCCACACATATAAACATGTTTGTGTGCACATATCTATATAAACACATATGTATTTTGTTATTGTTTATGGGCAAATATATGACTTATATATTATATATAATTATACATAATACACACAAGTGTGATTGTACACACTGTGTCACATTTTGCTTTTTACACCCAATAATATATTATTGCATCATTCTTGTCAGTAAATACAGCTCTACCATATTCCCTTTAACAGCTGTATAGTGCTCTATTTCTTTGATGAACCAACATTTATTTAAATCTCCCTTTTATTTTTTTATTTCCATTGGTTATTTGGAAACAGGTGGTGTCTGGTTACACGAGTGAGTTCTTTTGTGATAATTTGTGAGATTTTGGTGTACCCATCACCCAAGCAGTATACAATATACACTGCGTCCATTTTGTGGTCTTTTATCCCTCACCCCATCCTCCTTTCCCCCTGAGTCCCCAAAGTCCATTGTGTCATTCTCGTGCCTTTGCGTCCTCATAGCTTAGCTCCCACTTATGAGTGATGTTTGCTTTTCTATTCCTGAGTTAATTTATTTAGAATAATAGTCTCCAGTCTCATCCAGGTTGCTGTGAATGCCATTAATTAACTCCTTTTTTTGTGGCCGAACAGCAGTCCACTGTGTATATATACCACAGTTTCTTTAATCACTCCTTGATGGATGGGCATTGGGGTGGTTTCACATTTTTGCAATTGTGAATTGTGCTGCTATAAACATGCATGTGCATGTATCTTTTTCATATAGTGACTACTTTTCCTCTGGGTAGATACTCAGTAGTAGGATTGCTGGGATCAAATGGTAGTTCTACTTCTAGTTCTTTAAGGAATCCCCACGCTGTTTTCCATAGTAGTTGTAGTAGTTTATATTCCCACCAGCAGTGGAAATTTCCCCTTTAAAATTATTAAATTTTCCCTTTAAAAGCAAGGCTGCTGTGCTCATTTTTGTACAGGTTTTCTCTGTAAAATTTTATTCACAGAACTGTTGAGTCAAGAGTTATGGGCATTATTAAATTTGCACCAAGAAACAGTACAGGAGTGCCTCTTCTGCCTCACCCTGTTACACACTGGATATTATCAAATTTTTTTTAACTCACCCAAAAAGTGAGTCTATCAAAAAGCTGGTATGTGAAAAAAATAGAATTTCTCAATTGTCTGTTTTCATTTCTTTCAGTTGTGTGTTAGGTTAAGGCTTAGTACAGGTGCATATACTTATGAAACATTTGTATTTTCTATGTGTAAACTTCCTATTCATATCCAATTCCTGATTTGATCTCTTTCATGAATCATTCACTTTATTACACGGTCATTGGAGGGGGTGATTTTTGCATTAAAATCACCCTGAGTAATATTTTCCTGAGTAATGTTAAAATATTAATAATGTTAAAATATTATAATATGTTATATAATATATATAATAATGTTATAATATTATAATAATATAATAATGCTAAAATATTACTCAGTGGCCCTGAGTAATATCTTCCCTGTTTGACATTACTTTTTTTTCTGAGATATATGTTATAAAATTTTATACATAAAATTTATGAACATTTTCCTTCATAGCATCTAATTTGTGTTCCGTGTTAAGATCTTTCTCAGTTAAATCGTCCTGACTTAAAGATTAAACATCAAACATTAAAGAAAGATTAAAGATTATAAAAACTTCAACCCTCCTCTCAATCCTTCTGCTGCTTCTAAGGTATCATTTCTTTGCCTCCCTATCCTTTATCCATTTGAAATGTATTTTTCTTTTCCTCAAAAACAACAACAAAAAAAGAATCATAAATAGATATTTAACCTAAACATCTCAGACCTCACACAAAACAAACAGATTCAGGTGTTAGAGGAAGAATAATAGGTATGAGTATGGTTTCTTTTCCTGTTATTTAAATAGCATCTTTTTCAAATACCACAATTTTATAACAAAGAGTGTGAGCGTAAGCATTTTAAAATTTCTAGCTTTGGGAATATAATTCCCAATAATGTACTATTTTAACTAAGAATAATTTTGATGATCATTTTCATTGAAGAAAACTTGAACCTGTATTTTTATTGTGAAAACACATAAAAATTTCTCAGTTTTCAAGACACAAAATTGATTTAATAACACTTTTTTTGTGCAGGGAATCGAGAAGATGAGAATAAATCATCACAGCCAATAACTAAGACCATGAAACGTGTGCATTTTTTATTTAGATCTCAGCAAATTCTTCCTGAGGAACTTTGCACGTGCACTGTTGTTCTGTAGAAAAATACTCAGAGGAAGTTCCTGGCAATCTGGAGACCCTTCAAGTGCAACCCATGAGACAGACCTGGGTGGGTTGAGTGCTAAGAGTCCTTCTGCTCCCTGCTGTGACCTCACCTGCTGTGCCAAGGAGATCGGACCTGACAGTGTCCTCATCTTACTAAACTAGTCAAAAGTGACATATTTATATTTGTGGCTCCTAAGGCAAAACCTGAGATTAATTCTTTTACTGACAAAATAACATAGAGTATATGACATATGGGAATTCTCCGTGTATGATTCTATACACAGAGCAAAAGTATAGCAAGGCTATACACAGAGATCATTCAAAAGGCCTGCATTCCTTTTCATGTTTCTTATTAAAGCAACATGACTAGTAGGTAAAATTAAACCTCCAAAAAGGGAAAAATTCCACAGACTCCCTAAGTTTACCCCAGACTTCCCATGCAAAGCAGCTTGGAGATTTAAAACAAAGCCACAGTATTAGAGGGAAGTAGTTCAGCTGTTTTAAATGAAAAGCTGTTTGTAATAACATCTCTTTCTTCTGATAATGCCAATGGTTCATCACATTCTTAACGTTACATTTATCCTTTAAAATTTTGAAACATCTGTACAAACACAAATGCCCATTCAATAAAATACCATGTGTATTTAAATATGATTTCCTTATGGAAAATACTTTACACTATGGGCAAAATTATGATGAGATCTATCTTAAGAAAATCTATCACACAATTTTATTTTTGGAAGCTGGGTCTCTTAAACTATGTGGAAAATCATGTAGAGCATTCTGATTAACTGGAACCCATAATGGGTTTCCAATTAAAGCAGCCATCTTGAAAATGGCTTTTCCACTTTGAAAATGTATTTCCTTGTATGATGAATATTTTTAATAAGTTTTAGCTTGAGTTGATTATTTCAAATTGTAAACATGTCATAGCATCATTTTGTACCCCATAAATATATTCTGTACAAATATAATTGTCAACATTCAATTTAAAAATTTCCATAATTTGTGCTTTTTTTTTTGAGGCAATGCATGAAAATACGTTTATTCCAGCCTCACACTTGAATGATAGTTTGTCTAAGAATAGAATTCCAGTTTGGAAATAATATTTCCTCCTTATTTTGAAGGCATTGCTTCATTGTGTTTTGCTTCTTGTGTTGCTTTTGAAAGTCTGAGGACGTTCTGATTGTCTTTTTTTCTGATTGTCACATACTTTATTTATTTATTTAGAGACAGTCTTACTCTGTTGCCCAGGTTAGAGTACAGTGGCACCATCTTGGCTCACTGCAACCTCTGCCTCCCAGTTTCAAGCGATTCTCATGCATCAGCTTCTTAAGCAGCTGGGACTACAAGCACGTGCCACCATGCCTGGCTGATATTTTGCATATATTATCCTGGCATTTGAGAGTATCTGACTGATTTCAGATAAAAATGTCAGTCAGAATCTAAAGGTTTATTTTTTTCGAAAACGCACTATTGAGAGTATTTTTTAGAGCTAAACATATATTTGGAGGCAGGCCTTAATTCTAAAAAAAAGGATAAATATCTACTTTCTGTTTTAGATGACAATAATATCAACATATATCTAAATTATTTCTTTTTTTATTATTATTATACTTTAAGTTCTAGGGTGTAAGTGTAGAATTTGTTATATAGGTATACACATGCCATGGTGGTTTGTTGCACCCATCAATCCGTGATCTACATTAGGTATTTCTCCTAATCCTTTCCCTCCGTTAGTCCCCCAGCCCGACAGGCCCAGTGTGTGATGTTCCCCTTCCTGTGTCCATGTGTTCTCATTGTTCAACTCACACTAATGAGTAAGAACATGCAGTGTTTGGTTTTCTGTTCTTGCATTAGTTTGCTGAGAACGATGGTTTCCAGCTTCATCCATATCCCTGCAAATGACATGAACTCATCCTTTTTTATGGTTGCATAGTGTTCCATGGTGTATACATGCCACATTTTCCTTAAAATTTGCAATTCTTTTTGTTAGTTTGAGTAACAGGAAGAATAGGTTTATTTATTAAAATATTTTCACTGTATTTCTGAAAAGTTGAGAATTATTACTGAGTACGATTCTTCATATATATTAGATTATCTAAGTATCAGCGATTACTTTATCTGGCCTGTTACTGTCACACTAATTATCATTAGGTCAGTTTATTTTTGATGTGAAGAATTTTTGCCATTTTGTTAATACAACACCTATTTTTAAACATTGGATTTTAAAACTGTTTCAATCATGTATTGATTCAGCACATACTTATGATTACTCGCTATGAAGTCGACTTTGAAAGCGTTTGGTGTATCATGGTAAACAGACACTGTCACTGAGCTCCAAGAACCTACCATTTGGTTAAGAAAGTAAATATTAAACAATTACATTATAAATATCAACAACCAGTTGCAAAGAAAGAATCCAAAGGGCCATAAGAGTCTGGGGAATCCCCACGTCGATGGGTGGGTGAGTCTGGGTGAGAGGATATGTAGGGACTGGCATTTAATCTAGGACCAAATGGGATGAACAGAAGTGACCCATTCGATAGAAGCCAGCCAGAGCAGAACATTTTGGCAGAGAGGTCAGCATAGGGAAAGCCATCATCAGCAGGGAGATAACTTGGAGAGATTGAATAACGGGTAAAATGGAGACTGGACTTGGGCTGAAGCTTGAGGAGTGCAACGGGCAGAGTCCTTGGGCTCCTTAAAGATTTAGGGTTTCCTTGCAAGTGTTGTATACTTTAAAGTGCTTCCCCAATACTGTGCAAGAGCCACACTTCAAATATCAATATTAATTTATATTATCATTACAATGATGGTGGTAGTGATCGACCAGTCTATGAATTACCCCTTTCCTAATTCCTAAGAAAATCTGTTTCATTCCTAAGCACCATATTAATACATACTTCAAAAGCCATTCTTTTACTTTAAGAGCTGTAATTAAAGGCTGGGCACAGTGGCTCACACCTGTAATCCCAGTACTTTGGGAGGCCGAGGTGGGGGAATCACCTGAGGTCGGGAGTTCAAAACCAGCTTGATCAACACGAAAAACCTCATCTCTACTAAAAAAAAATATAAAAATTAGTGGGGCATGGTAGCACACGCCTGTAATCCCAGGTACTCCAGGGGCTGAGGCAGGAGAATCGCTTGAACTAGGGAGGTGGAGCTTATGGTCAGCTGAGATTGTGCCATTGTACTCCAGCCTGGGCAACAACAGAACAAGAGCGAAACTCCATCTCAAAAAAAAAAAAAAAAAAAAGCTAAAAAATTAAAAAAAGAGCTGCAATTAAAAACATTATCTGGCCAGGCGTGGTGGCTCACACCTGTAATCCCAACACCTTTGGGAGGTCAAGGCAAGTGGATCATCGTCCTTTCTGCCATTTCTCTATTTTTAAAAAACTGATTTAATGGTGGCATCCACATAATGTCACTATGCTCTATGAAATTTGTGTTGTATCATACAGATGTCTTCATAGGCATCGTGTAATGGCTTCAGAATAACTCAATAAGAGAACAATCCGTTGAATGGGTATATCATAATTGGTGATTAATTCCCTTACTACTGGAAATTGAAGATCACTGGTTATGATACAGATATAGCTTAAAAAATAATTGGACAGGAACATCAGGTGAGGAGGATAGGTCCTAGCGTTTTCCACAATCAGACTTTAAAGATAAATTGATTTTGGAATAAAGTCCAAGGTAACTCCAAGTCCTTTGGCTCAGTTCCACGATAGATATTCAGGTGATTTTACTCATACCCGAATTTTTTATTAAACTCAGTCCTCTTAAGGCAAGGTCAGGGATGCCTCATTTTTCATCCTATATGTAGAGCCTCACTTGGTGTTTGGCATGTACCGAGTTCAATAAATATAATATGAAGGAATTAACTACAAAAAAACCCCACATTCTCTAGAGGTTAAACCAAAGCCAGCACAAACAAAAACTCAAGACTTTGAGATTTGGCAAATATTAAACTCATTCTGAGGGAATAATGTTTACTTTGTAAAATGGGTACATGTCAAAATGTCCTCCTGAATGTTTATTTGATTAATGACCAAATGGCTAAAGTTGTCTGGCTGGGAGACCGCGTGGGGACCCTCAATTTCTCTGTACACATTGTATGCTTTTCCCCTTGGCGGAGGCTGTCTTTAGGGAATATGTAATTAATAAACTTGTCAACCTATTAACTCCGCCTTTTAAAAACTTTGACCTTTAGAGCAAAAAATGTCCTGTAGTTATCTAATTTCCATACTAATTTTTTGATGAGGTGTTAATTTCTTTAACTAAATGATACTATTAAAGGCTAACTGCATTAAAAATGCCCAGAAGGCCGGGCGCGGTGGCTCACGCCTGTAATCCCAGCACTTTGGGAGGCCGGGGCGGGTGGATCACGAGGTCAAGAGATCGAAACCATCCTGGTCAACATGGTGAAACCCCGTCTCTACTAAAAATACAAAAAATTAGCTGGGCATGGTGGTGCGTGCCTGTAATCCCAGCTACTCAGGAGGCTGAGGCAGGAGAATTGCCTGAACCCAGGAGGCGGAGGTGGCAGTGAGCCAAGATTGCGCCATTGCACTCCAGCCTGGGTAACAAGAGCAAAACTCCGTCTCAAAAAAAAAAAGAATGCCCAGAAACCAGTTCACTCAATGGAGTCAATGTCTTTTTTTTTTTTTCCTAGATGGCGTCTTGCTCTGTCACCCGGGATGGAGTACAGTGGTATGATTTTGGCTCACTGCAACCTCCACCTCCTGAGTTTAAGCAATTCTCCTGCCTCAGCCTCCTTAGTAGCTGGGATTACAGACATGCACCACCACACCCAGCTGATCTTTGTATTCTTAGCAGAGATGGGTTTCACCATGTTGGCTAGGCTGGTCTCAAACTCCTGACCTCATGATCCACCCACCTCGGCCTCCCAAAGTGCTGGAATTACAGGCGTGTGCCACCATGCCTAGCCCAACATCATTTTCTTAATGCTCCATCTTTCCCTCTAGTTTTATAAGGCACAACTTAAAAAGTGTGATTCTTTTATATTTATGCTATAATTCTTCCAGTTCCCAGATTTTCTCCTTTCCCCAATTAGTTCATTAAGCAGAAATAAAACAAACCAAAAAAAAGAAAGAAAACCACCTAAGGTCCAAAGGCTTTCAATCCTTTTGCTACTGTGTATGCCAAATTTTTCTGTAAAGGAATTTTATTTTTTCACAAGAATTTTGCTTCAAGTTATGAAGTAAATTAGCAGATAAGGGAGAGGCAGAAGGTCCATTTGCTAATTTAACAAATATTGTATTTACTGACCCTTTCTTGAGCTGGACATCAGGCTGGGGGCTTCATTGAACCCAGAAACACAGAGGAAGCCCAGCCTGTGGGAGCTCATGTTCCCACAGCTTGAATGAAGCCTATGCTGGCCTACAGGAATCCACAGTTTAGTTTCTGTTCTACAATTAAAAGTTAACTGCACACTATTTCAACGGATGTTAAATAAAAACAATAAAGGTTGTCTGAGTACTAGCCAAAGTGTAGAAAACTCCATGATGTTCAGAAAATATTAGGGTATAGATTCGCCTATGTAATTTAATAACGCATTTGATAAATGTAATAGCTAATTTTATACATTAGTGTGTTATTAAGGGACATTCATTCATTCAAAAGGCATTCAGTCTAATTTAGGGGTCAGCAAACCACAAAACCTGTGGCCAAATTCATCCTGCCACCTAAACTTTTCCCGAAACACAGAACTGGGGAATGATCCTTGCTGGTTCTGGAATGATCCACCCACCTGTTCATGTGTGCACAGAGGCCACAGGGCAAGGCTTACTCACAGGTGACCTCGGCTTTGACCCCAAGATCCTCTCTGATCCTGGAACATAGGAGGATTCTCAGGAGTTGCTGCAAAACCATTCCTCTCACCTCCCTATGTCCCAGGAAGGCTGTCAGGAGCTTCTCATTGCTTTCCAGGTTCTGATGAGGTATAAGGATTTCTGCCCCCTCATACACTACCACTAGGGTGTGGCTGCAGGCTCTTAAACTACAAGGCTGCAGCATGAACAGGCTCCTGAGAGCACAGTGCCTTAGCTCTCCTGCTGCATTGTCACCTAGCCTGATTGTTTTGTTTTTGACCAGGCTGGAGTACAGTGGCATGATCTCACCTCTCTGTAATCTCCACCTCCTGGGTTCAAGTGATTCTCTTGCCTCAGCCTCCCAAGCAGCTGTGACTTCAGGCATGCGCTACCACGCCCAGCTAATCTTTGTATTTTTAATAGAGAAAGGGTTTTGTATGTTAGCCAAGCTGGTCTCGAACTCCTGACCTCAAGTGATCTGCCCACTCTGTCTCTCAAAGTGCTGGGATTACAGATAGGAGCCACCGCGCCTGGCTGCCCTTTTTGTTTTGATGTCATCCTGTGGGACAAGGGATGTGGCGAGTTGACTCCTTTTCTGCTCTTTCTTTGGCTAAGTAATGAACTGTCTAGATCTAAAAGTGGATCACACTTTTCTCACCAGACAAATACATCAGCCTTGCTTGACCCACACATCTACCCATTCATTATGGTCTGTGGCTGCTTTCACACGGCAAGGGAAGAGCTGAGTGGCTGCAACAGAGACTGGACACCAGTGCAGCCTAGAATAGTTTCTCTCTGACTCTTGCAAAGAAAGTTTGCCGACCTGCTGATCTACTCAATGCACAGTCCTTCAAATGTCTTTAAAAGTCCACCTCAGGGCTGGGCATGGTGGCCCATGCCTGTAATCCCAGCACTTCAGGAGGCTGAGGTGGGCGGATCACTAGGGGTCAGGAGTTCGAGACCTTAAGTGACCAGCCTGGCCAACATGGTGAAACCCCATCTGTACTAAAAATACAAAAATTAGCCAGATCTGGTGGCGCACGCCTGTAGTCCCAGCTACTCGGGAGGCTGAGGCAGGAGAATTGCTTGAACCCTGAAGGCAGAGGTTGCAGTGAACTGAGATCACACCACTACACTCCAGTCGGGGTAACAGAGTGCCTCAAAAAGAAAAAGAAATTAAATTTAAAAAGTCCACATCAGCTACCCTCCCATCACCACATCTCTAAGCTTGCTATTCCTAGCCTTGAAGAGGTACAATCAGTCATACTACTTGGAAGGCTATAATATTTTTTTGTGGGAGAAAATAACAACCTGATTTCTAGACAAGATGATTAGAGCGCAAGTCCTGTGGCTGCTCTTTTCCTTCTGAAGTACGGAGGCGGGAACCCTACAGGGCAGCAGGTTCTGACTCCCCTTTTGGTGATTACACCAGGCGGGAAGTCAGTGAGCGGTGCTCTTGGCTGCTCCATCCTGTGCCTTTTTATGGAGACATTTTCCACTTAATTAATTAACTGATTTATTGTAGAGATGGGGTCTCACCATGGTGCCCAAGCTAGTCTTGAATTCCTGGCCTCAAGCAATCCTCCTGCCTCAGCTCAACAAGTGCTGGGGTTACAGGCGTGAGTCACCACTTCCAGCCTTTTCCCACTTTAAAGACCACATGATGCTACTGGACCGTGAGCCAGGTGTGCGCCGTGGCCATCAGGATGGGGTCAGCTTTCCTGTCTTCCCCTGTTACACGCCGTACTCATATCTGAGCCTTCCTAGATCCCCGAATTCCTCAGAAATCAGTGAACGTGAACTCACTTTATGCAACTTATACACAGATGTGATCAATAAAGCCTAAAATAAAAAAGGATATCCATGAGTAGTACAGTTTCTCATGCACTCTAAATCCCCAGAGAGCACCAGCAATTCCAACGAGTTAGCTTTATCTTTTGCATGACTTTCTCACTCTATCTATTAAATGGCCATGCCAAAAAAAATGCTAATATCAAAAACAAAATTTTTTGCTCATCTTTGAGGTCAGAGTTGACTGAAATATAATTTTGAAATATTGATCTTTGAAAATAACTTTCCAAAAGAACAATGCTGTATTGTGATCAGTCACAGCACATGTGTGGTCAGTGCAGGCAGGTGCTCTGTCACTACTCCCTACCTCCATCCCTGAGGTCCCAGGATCTCCTTGAGAACAACTGGAGAATGGAGACTCATCTTAGAAAGCCTTGGAAAAACAGAGTATAAAACCTCCTTCATGTTTGCTTGATCTGGTCTGACAGCAAGTAGAATGAGGAAGAGGCTCACAGGAAGGAGGGGTGAGCATCTCCCACAAGACCTGGCTTTTGCCTGTCCAGGTACTGACCAGCTCCGCCTCTCAGTTGCACATATGAAAAGTGCAATCCGGCATCTCCTCCAGCTGAAATCTGACCACTGAATGGGTGGTCCTCATTGTACCAGGGGCAGCAGAAAGAACCAGTAATACAACAAGGGCCGTAGGGCAGTCTTGGCTCTGACTCAGGTCTCATGTTGCAGTAGCTATGTGACCTTGAGCAGGACACCAGGTCTCATGTTGCAGTAGCTATGTGACCTTGAGCAGGACACCAGGTCTCATGTTGTAGTAGCTATGTGACCTTGAGGAGGACACCAAAAATCTGAGCTGCCATTTCCTCATCTGAACAATGGATATATACTATGCTACTTTACTTTCAGGGTTGACATAATAATTCCACCAAATTCTCATAAAATCTAGCCCAGTGTCAGATACATAAAAGAAATTTGTAAAATTGTAACAGTTAGCATTTACGTACATTCCAATAAAATTTGTCATTGTGCATTGTCTTTGAAAAACAGACTCAAGAAGATTAAACATGTAAACGTGATTTTGAAGGAGACAGGTAATTTCGATAAGCTGTTTCCCTTTTAAAATACTCAAAGATTCATTTATAAGACCTGTTTTCCAATAATAAATGGCGTTACTGAGATTCTATGATGGAAAGTATACTGGTAGAGAAATTAGTATCCAATTCTTACCAATTGTTTTCCTATTCCTATTTAGTGTACTTCTTTAAGCATGTTTCTAGGAGATTGAAATTGCTTTAGTTAAAAAAAAAAAATCGCGGCTGGGCATGGTGGCTCACACCTGTAATCCCAGCACTTTGGGAAGCCAAAGTGGGCAAATCACAAGGTCAGGGGTTCAAGACCAGCCTGGCCAACGTGGTGAAACTCCATCTCTACTAACAATACAAAAAATTAGCTGGGTGTAGTAGCAGGCACTTGTAATCCCAGCTACTCAGGAGGCTGAGGCAGGGGAATCACTTCAACCTGGGAGGTGGAGGTTATAGTGAGCCAAGATTATGTCACTGTACTCCAGCCAGGGTGACAGAGTGAGACTCCATCTCAAAAAAAAAAATGTATTCCAGCTATGACAACCTGTTGGTCAGACTCCAATCCTGTCACCCACGGAACCAACAGCAACCAGGTAAGAATAATTCCTTCCCTAAGCTAGTTCTGCAGGAAACACAAACCAGAACAAATTTCAAGCACCCAGTGGTTAAACTTAGGAAGCAGGCATGTATAAGAATGGCAGTTAATAAATATCACTAGCTGTTGTTAAGGCTCACAATAGCATTATGATTAGCTGGGAGGTTTCTTGCATTATTCCTCAATGCTCTCTCATTTCAACGGAGACATTATATTATAGACTTCATTTTCTAGAATCATCTTGAAAGGCATATTGTGATTACACATAAAAACCTTCCTTCCACCTAAGAATACTCACTTTGCAGACTGCTTTAAATTTTGCACTCTATACATTATCCTATTTGATTCTATAGTAGTTCACACATGTTGGGTGAGAAAGTGAATTCTGAAATACTTTTGTGACCTGGATCAAGAAACAGCAACAACACGGTGGGGCGTGGTGGCTTGTGCCTGTAATCCCAGCACTTCGGGAGGCAGAGGAGAGCGGGTCACTCGAGGTCAGGAGTTTGAGACAAGCCTAGCCGACATGGTGAAATCCTGTCTCTATTAAAAATACAAACATTAGTCGGGCATGGTGATGCCTGTAATTCCAGCCACATGGGAGGATTCTCCTGAGGCAGGAGAATCACTCAAACCCTGGAGGGGGAGTCTGCAGTGAGCCACAACAGATCTGTACCATGAACCCCGAATTCTAAGTCCCAAAGCCACTGTCATTAGGCACCTTGCTTTGAGAGAGAGTGCCCCGTGTGTGGTAGATGTTTGTGAGTGACATATAAAAAAGGACTGTTTCTACCCCAAATCTCCAATCACACCCTGCCGTAGGGAGGGGAATTCAATAAGATGCCTAAGAGCATTTAAAATTACATTTCCCCAAGGACAATCTTTTGTCAGGGTCAGAGTGTATACACGATTCCCCACATTGAAGTGCTGGTCACGTGTACAATGCATATAGTACTTACCCATTTCCTAAGCACCTGGGCCAACATGTTTCCCAATTAATCTTTAAACCCACCTGTGGTCAGTCGTGGATGTCCCACGGGAGCTAAGACTGGCCTGAGGGTGAGGGAAGATGCGATGACACCTGGGTTTCCTGTGCCTGGGAGACCTCCCTCCCTACCCTCTTTGCAGCCTCAGGAGAGCAGCAGCATTCCAGGGGAGCTGGTGCCAAGGACATCAGTGTGGGGGTGTCCCAGGAAGTGGGTGCCACTGCAGCAACATCAATTGCTCCTTCTTCTCAAGGGATTATCAGCATAAGAGCTTTTGTCAAGAAGGACGTATACATATAATATTTTTTATCATGTCTGTATTCAAATAAAATACAAGCTTGAGGCTGGGTGCGGTGGCTCAAGCCTGTAATCCCAGCATTTTGGGAGGTCAAGGTGGGCAGATCATTTTTGAGGTCAGGAGTTCAAGACCAGCCTGGCCAACATGGTGAAACCCTGTCTCTACTAAAAACACAAAAATTAGCCAGATGTCACGGCATATGCCTATAGTCCCAGCTACTCGGGAGGCTGAGGTACAAGAATCACTTGAACCTGGGAGCCAGGGGTTGCAATGAGCCGAGATCACACCACTATACTTTAGCCTGGGCAACAGAGTGAGACTCCCCCCTCCCGCTCTCTCTCTCTCTAAATATATATAGAGATAGATATAGATATACACATATGCTTGTGCCAGATTAACCAGTTTGCCAGATTAACAGATTAATACAGTCACCAAATATCAGTATTATCACTGAATGTTCTAAGGCACTGAACAATTTATTTTAACCCTGACAACTGCTTGCAGATATTATAATGTGGCTCCTCCTCTGAGGAGAACTGGTGGGTTGCTCTCATCAGTGAATTTATTTTCACAAACGCTCTGCATCTTATGGCACAGGACTCTCCCAGGCATGAAGGACAGCTCCGAGGCCATGCAACTTCAGGGTGTCTGAAGCCTCTCGGGCTCTCTCTGGGTGGGCCCTTCACACACACACCAGTGCATCCTGACCCCAGAGACGCCCTACCTGCGTGTACGGTAGAACTGGCACCTCTTCAGGGGGATCTTGACCACGTGCTCCCGCAGGCCCACAAACAGGACGCTCTGGCTGTGCAGGATCTGCAGGCTCCTGATGGATTCCCTCCGCCTCTCGGGGAAGAGCTCAATCTCTTCCAGCAAACAGCTGCTTGAGGTCTGATTCACCGGTGCCCGCACTTTCTTAATGGTGCCGTGATCTATGAAGGCCACAGGATTAGAAGGAAACAAGGTCAGAGGGTCTCACAAACCAATCCCTGGTTGAACAGAGTGCTGTGTACACAGCCATGGATCTCCAGCCAGGAAAGCCATCTGAGCATCCTTCAAAAACAGCAAACCTGGGCCCCACTGCAGACCAGTTAGGTCAGCTGCACTGGATGTGTGGGCTAGGCGGCAGTATCTTTTAAAATGATGCACTCATGTAGCAAATGATGAGGACTAGTCATCTACGACTGGACCCTTCCAGTTCCAAGTCTAGGGATGGAGAGCTCAATGTGGCAAGCTTCCTGCCATTCCGTGGAGAACATCAGGAGAGAGAGACCCTCAAAAGACAATTTTAGATTCTTAGTGTCAGAGGTGCTGACTTCGCTGCCCAGCAGGGCGAGGAAAACACGACACGATGGGTGTTGGAAACCGATGCTCGGTGCCGCAAAGAAAAATCAGCGCTGAGACAAAGGATCTTTCAGCAACGCAACTTTTGATTCCTGGACTGCAGGAAGGGCACTCTTGCTAGCTATCTTGCCAGAGAGTACAATGAACAAACGAACAGACATATTTATTCCTTACGCATTTGGGGTTGGTTGTCCTCACTGCTGTGTCTGATCTCCCTTGGCTGGAGCCAGACCTCACAATCTAAACTAAAACCCGATTGGCTAATAACTTGAAACTTTTCTAAACAGTTTTGCAAGGGAGAGCAAACAAAGGAAGTCTGAATAAGAAAGGGGCGTAGACTGTGAGCTGAGACATACCTGTGAGCACGTCCAGCACAGAGAGCTTGGTTAAAGTACAGGGACATAGAATATACTATGTGCCTGTAATCAAGGCATGTCTAACAGCTACATAGGACAGGGCTTAACGAAGAGTTATTAGCATACTTAATGATTTATTCTCTAACAAGAAAGAAACTTTAAAGAGGAACTTTCCTACTTCCCACAACGGTCAGCTTCAAATGTCCAGGACAACGATGCCCCTCCTCCTTCCCGCCCAGAGAAGTACACGCTCCTCCCTCTCCCTCCCTCTTCTGTCTACGGTATCTTCTTTCCTTCTAGTGCGTGCTCTGTGGGATGATTTTCTTGGACTCAAGTCCTCTAAACCTTCTTTCCTATGCTTCTGAACATCAATTTCTGATCTGTTCAAGCCCTCCGCACTCCAGGCTTTCTGCTCCCTGGGTGTTTCTGTGCACTTATTTATATGCTTGACCACTAGCACTGCTGGAGGGTGAGCGACCCCTGAACCATGCAGCCTTCCCAGCTATGAGGGGTGTGGAGCAGGGTCTTCTCAGCATGCCAGTGGGATGGTGGCAGGGACAGCATGGCCAGCACCTCTGTGTAGAGGGGACACACACTTGAAACCCACATTGCCCTCCCAGGTGACCTGTGCTACACTCCCCAACCCCTTGCTGCCAGCCTGCAAATCCCAGGCATGGATTCCAGCCTTCTGGAAGCCCCTCAGAGAGCCACACAAGTACCTGGAATCATTCTGAAGGTCCTGACTGAATAAAACCTTCCACAATCCTGAGTTTCAAAACATCATAACTCTAATTTTACAAACACAGGAAATGAGTTTAAGAAGGTATTCTGAAACCAGAAGTAGTCAAGAATCTTTGACTTCAAGGCCTCCTATCAAGCAATTAATTGCAAAAGACCTTGGATAAAAAATACTTTACATTTTTCTCTTTCTATCAAAGTCTTATGGAGGCTATTTGTGTTTTAAAAAATACATACACAGACATGTATTAGTCTGAATTTACTTTATATCTGAAACATCTCCAGTGAACGTTTTCTGATTTGGAGCTGGCTGAATGATCACGTATACAGTATTGGCAAACAATTGCTTGCTTTTCTTTTAAGCTAACTGATTAAATATGTTACTTTTGGAAAAGATCAAGCATACGCTGAAATATACTATATGCTGGGAAGATTTTAAAATGATCTTGGAGGAAAGAGTATGTATCTGTGTTTATATAAAAGGTTAAGTGCAAAAAAGAGAAAGAAGGAGAGAGAGAAAAGAAAGAGACAGCTGTGGAGTAGACAGGAAAGCATTTTCCCAAATTGACAGTTCACAGATGTAAGCATGCAAGAAAAAATGTATGCCTTAATTCTATAATTCAAATTAATTTTGACTTGGAGATCACAGTTCACAAGCTTGTTAAAAAATTCAACCTCAGCGATTCTCAGGTCTCTCTGCCTGGGGTAGAGCAAAGCGTCAATAAACTGACACAGCACCAAGGAACTAACAGGACCAAGATGGGGCTTCAGGGAAGGTGACTTCAGCACAAATGTGTCGCCACAAGACCCTGAAAGGAGGTCCCTATGAGACACCAGCAGAGGGAGGTGCCCGCCTTCCTATGGAGCTGTGATGGGCATGGTGCCTGTGGCTGCCTTTGGGACATCATTGCAGCAAGTGACATCATCTGAGCCATAGGTTAAGAGGAAGGCAGGGGCAGCAGGGCTCCTGGGAAAGCTTATGTGAGAGATCCCGGGGTGAAACAGGAGCTTCCACAGAAGTTCAGGGGTGAGGTGGGCTGCCTAGAGTGGGAGAGCCAGCTGGAGAATCACTGTGCTGTGACCACTGTCACCCTATTTGTTCACCAGCCTAGCGTGGCATGGGAAACAGAGTTTACAGAACTATAGTCTATCCAAGAGTTTTACAAAGACTCCATGCTATTTATTGTTTATTTCATTGACGATTATAAATCTGAGAAACCTGCCCAAATTAACAAGAGTCCAAATGTTAATATGCTCTTAGGTATTTCAAATTCTTAAGCAATTGTGGAAAGAATCAACTTTTTAAATATCTGTGATAATTTGACTTAAAAGAATGAGCCATCATTGATGATAAAGTTTCACTGCATATTTCTGTACACCTTGTGTCTGATTTTCCAACTGGTGGGAACTAACAGAACTATAGGGTTTAGCATTTTAGAGCAAAGTGCCGAGAGTGCGCTTGCATGCTGGTCCACAACGCATGACCTCGCCGTCTCCTTCACTCCCTGAGCATCTGGTCATGTGATGAGTCCCCTCCACAGTTCCCCCTTCCCTCTGCATCGATGTCAGCACACAGGGACCCTTCCTGTCTCCTTGAAGCTCTTCCTCCCCTGCCTGTCCTGCCCTTGCTCTGAACTCCTGCATGCTCTCACTTTTTGTCACAGCCTTCTCCTCCCCTGTCCTCATGATCACACCTGGGTCTGTCTTCAAAGCTGGGATCTTACTGCTGAATGTTGGCTCTGTATCTGCAACCAAACCTCTAGGGACTGGAGACACCAGAAACTTAGACAGGTCTACCTGACTCTCCAGGTGGCCTACCAGCATGTCCCACCTCCTGTGACCTTGTCTAAGGGACAGCAGCACCATAATCCCAGTGCCGATGATGGCATCTCTCCTTCCCTGTCACCCACAGCTCACCTAGTTCTCATCCACCTGCCCCTGCCATCCCGCACTCCTGCAGCTTCCTCTAGACCTCTCTCACCCGCATCGCCCCAGCACACTCACTCTGCTCTCCCCACTGAATCTAGAATCAGCCTCAGGGCATGCACTTGGTGGCCCCTTGCTCCTGCCTCCACCCTCATCTGTGCCTATCTGAGCTCTGGCACCGGCCACCAGGAAGCACTTGCAGCACAAGAGCCTATAATGGTGCCAAACTCTGGACATGCAGCTCCTGTGCCTGAGGTGACAAATGACAATGTCATTTTCTTTCAGTGGCAGAAACATGGGGACTGCCCTATAAAAGAGACACTCCCAAAACCCCACAGATTTCTGGTGGCATGTGTCTGTAGTCTCAGTTACTTGGGAGGCTGAGGCAGGAGAATCACTTGAACCCGGGAGTGAGCTGAGATTGCACCACTGTACTTTAGCCTGGCAACAGAGCAAGACTCAGTCTCAAAAAGAAAAAAGAAAGAAAGAAACTCACAGATTTCTGTTTGATAAGAGAGGATAACAGCAGGAGCCTAATGGATCTTGCAAAGCTATCTGCATTTGGTTGCTGTTTTTACTTTACAATATTTACCATGGTTTTAGTTACTAACTTCCTTGTTTTGTGGTTTCTACACTTGATCTTAAGCTCCATAAGGAGAGGAACAATTTCAGTTATAACCTGTGATGTATGCAGAGTGGCTGCTATTAGGGCCAGTAGAGATTTGATGTTCCATAAATAGACGCTGGAGAAAGACTGAATGAATGAATGAGGGAGGGAAGGAAGTGTGGCCAGCCTGGAATGAGAATGTCATTATTCCTCCCATATTTGCTAAAGAGTGCTGATTAATATTTTTCCCATTATGATCTCTAACAAGAGCTATGATATTAGTCAGCGTGAAGGTGAAACAACAAACATGAACTTCACCAACATGGAAAGATTTCAGCCCAAGGTGCCATAAACTAAATATGAATAAAGAAAATTATTATAGTTGGTTTCATCCAAGAAAATATTAACTCTGAAAATTTGCCACAAGAAATAAAGCCATACAAACCTTCTATACACCTGAAATTTGATACCCCCATCAAAGTTATCTGTATGAAAAAAAAGTGTCAGAAATATGTACAACCTACTTAACCAGTAAGATTCACAGATCAACAAGTAAAAAAGTGGACATTTCCTGTCCATCGCGGCTCCCCTTCCCAAGGAGAGAGGCAAATGTGATGTGGAGCTGCGGACTCAGTGCTGACCAGAGGATGCTCAGAATGGACATGGCTTTGGTGAAAACTCTCATAGTATTTGCCGTTTTGTGAAGATATCCACTACTCATTATGCTACGGACACAATTCTGAGTGTCCTGTATTTATGGTTTAGCTCTCAAATGAAAAACTATAGATACTTATCATGAAAAGGACAGCACTATTTCAAGACTTTAAATATTCATTAAAGCTGACACAGCTATTATTCAAGAGACATCAATACTTGTAATCACATTAAAATATCATTAAATATTATACTGCATCACATATTTGTCTCATCTTAGTAGAAGAGTAAGCACATTACATTCTAGGGTTATCAGATTAAATACCGGCTGCCCATTTAAATGTGAATTTCAGATAAACATGAATAATTTTTTAGCATTAGTATGTACTAATTCAATATTATTCATGGTTTGTCTGAAATCCAAATTTAAGTGGACAGCCAGTATTTGCATTCGCTATATCTGGCAGCCTATTACATCACATATCCTTTGATCATCTTGGCAAGCTAGCGAAGGTATATTGAATATATGTAGCAACATACTTCCACTTTATAGATGAGGATATTGAGTTTTAGAGAACAGAACTGACATATATATTCTATGAACTGGTTGGTGAAATGCCTTTTCACTTCAATGTTGATGAATGAAATAAAGGATTATAACAATGTTCTCCAAAGTGAATATTAATTATAAAGTTATTGCTGAGGATACAGACCAAAACAGAGGAAGAGGTAGTTGTGCTTTTATTCCATGGTCTTTTTTTCCATGTGCTTTTCTAGAAGTCATAGAACGTAACCAACTGGAGGGCAACAAGAAGAAATTCAGCATTCTAACGAATGCTGGGGAAAAAGCTCCACATCACTAATCATCAGAGAAATGCAAATCAAAACCAGAATGAGATACCATCTCACGCCAGTCAGAATCATGATTATGAAACAGTCTGGAAACAACAGATGCTAGACAGATGCACACAGGAGTTTATTGCAGCACTATTCATAATAGCAAAGACTTGGAACCAATCCTAATGCCCATCATTGATAGACTGGGTAAAGAAAATGGGATACATATATACCATGAAATACTATGCAGCCATGAAAAATGACGAGTTCATATTCTTTGCAGGGACATGGATAAAGCTAGAAACCAGCATTCTCAGCAAACAAACACAAGAACAGAAAACCAAACACCGCATGTTCTCACTCATACGTGGGAGTTGAACATTGAGAACACATGGACATAGGGAGAAGAGTAATACACACCTGGGCCTGTTGGGAGGAGCGGGGAGGGGAGGGAACTTGGAGGACAGCTCAGTAGGTGCAGCAAATCATCATGGCACAAGTATACCTATGTAACAAACCTGTATGTTCCGCATATGTATCCTGTTTTTTGTTTGTCTGTACTTTTTTAGAAGAAATTAAGAAATAAAGGTCAGCCTTCTCCTGGAAGCCTCCATTGGAAGCCTCTATCTGCCATCTGTCTCAAGGACAAGCAGAGGTGCATCTGTGTCAGAGGGCCATGTGTTCTCCTGGCCTCAATGACCCCCTCCCTCCCTACATACAAGGTGGACTTGGGCATCCTCAGACAAACAGTGAAGGACAGTCCTGCACCTTTAAGCCATTTGTTTAAAGAGAGTAACATGCAAAGAAAAGTTCAAATAACTAAAGATGAGTACAAGTTGTGTGTACCCTTAAATGTCGGTATTTCTGAGAATAAGACAAAAGGATGATTGCCTAAAGAAACAAGGACCATGTAACATGCTGTCACCAGACCAGCCCTCATGGCATGTCTGCCAATGAGAAGAAGAGGACCCTCCTGGGAACAGATCACCACACTGTAGGTCGAAACAATTCTTAATATTGTTTTTGGCTGGTGACCAATGTGGTCAAAGAAGACCAGGAGTAAATCTGACAGCAGGCAGAAGATGCAGAGGTAAACCTGGATTACCATAATGATAGAGATGGTCCCTAACCTCTACACTCTGAGCCATTAGGAAAATGACCAGAAGAAAAAGAAAAGGTCATAAATGAAACTAGTTTTCAAAGGTAAAGTTTGCGCACTGTCACACAAAACAGCAGTAAATTCCATTTGAAACATGACTACCAGGAAGAACTATGTACACAATGCTTATCAAAAGACAGGAGTGTAACTTGAAAAGGACAAAAAGAAATTGCCCCCAAAGAATTCTGCCCACAAGAAACGACCTATGAAACACAGAGTCTGTGTTACTAATCTCTAGCCCACAGGAAAACATGTTCGTGTCCTGGAACAAATGAGTTACTAAGTACGCTATGGGAAGAGTAACCGAAAAGAAAAATGTGTTTTTAGCAGGGAATATTGTTTTTAATGGGAGTTTGAATGGAATGGTGTTCTCAGAGCAGAGTGTGGCAGTAAGTAAAGCTGCCAGGCCAAATTCTAATGTATTTCATGGGAACACAGTGACCCGAATGTGGGACCTGGGAAAGTGGCAACAGTGATTAAGACTGTCACAAAACCCTGGAGCACTGAGGTTTAGGAGGTAGGCACCAAAAGGGTTTATCTAGAGTAGCAGTGTCCAATTGAGATATATCAGAATCCACAAAAGTAATTTAAAATTTCTCTAGATGCCACATTTAAAAGGAAAAAAAGGAAACAGATGAATAAATTTTAATTACATATTGTACTTAATCCAATGTTTCCAAAAATGATAGTATGTGATATGTCAAATATAATCAATATAAAATATTTGGCTTTTTTATACTAAGTGAAACCCCAGTGTATTTTATACTTATAGTCCATTTCAATTCATAGTAACCACCTTTCTGCTGGCCAGGGACACATTTCAGGAGGCTGTAGCTAACACAGTGGACCACCTGAGGATGTACTGGGGTGTCCTGGTGCTGCTCCGGAGAGCCAGATACCCAGATCCTGCCTACACACAAATGAGAGACAAGTCCAAACCCACAACATCATGAGCTTCAGTCTTCTGCATTTCACATATTGTACCTTGCCCTATTTTTTTAATATAGAGGTCTTTCTCTATAAGTGTTGAAAAATCCCTGCACCAGACCAACTGCCTCCTCCTTCAAGTAAGATGATGGAGGCCCATCAAGATGAAGTAACAGCGGACAGCTACACAGCCAGTGAATGCAGCAATGAGGATGAAACCTGGTCTCTAACTTATTACCTGGACACTTGGTATCATCTGCTGGCACCCAGCTCACAGGCAGTGGCAGATGCCCTGTGAGGGTGAATGCCATTATTGCTAATTCATTTCAGAACCCTATTGATGGACAGAAAGCAATCATGACTATTAGAGAAAGTTATTTCTGTTTTTCATCTGTTTGCTTAGTAGAGGTTTTATCTACCTAGAGGTCAAGCTAGTCCTTACTTTTCTTTGGAGTGTAGCTTCTGTATCACTTTTATGAGTAACCCTGACTGACCTCCCAAGCAGAAACACTGTGGCCAACATGATTTTCCATCATCCAGAGTCTGAATAATCCACATATTAAAGTCAGTGCAAATCACGGGGTTGGGAGAAACCAGATATATTTATCCCTAAATTAAGCTAACAAGGAAAAACAAGCACAGGTATATAGCATGATGTCCAAACAAACAATGACTGGTTTTGGTCATCTCTAGATGTCAACCTTCTTTCATCATTGTATTTTCAAAGTTAAACCTTCAAACAGTCAAAGATATGATGGATGTTAAGTTTGGAAGGGACCTACAACAGCATTTTAAATTGTGCAGTTGAGAAAAGCAAGGTCCAGAAATGTTACATGATTTCCAAAGGTCAGAATACTGGGCCAGAGTTCAGGTCCTGTTCATATGGATCAAGAGCTGGTTTCTAAATTTTTGAAAGGTATTTTTGTTTCAAAAGTATGAAAAGAGAGATATGCAATCCCTATAATGGTGTCTCAGTAATAATATGGTTTGTGAGTTCCTAAAAAATGAGGTGAATGGATGAAACAGCAGATTAAATAGTAGTTATTATTCCAGGTGAAGATGCAGCTATGATTTATAGACATGTGCTTATCTTATCATACCACTGACTACACAGAAAACTGGTGTTTAAGGGATTCCAAGCCCAGGGCAGCTCTGACTTCTCTATCAGGCTTTAAGCTCCCATTTCTATGAGCTCATGAAGCACACAGGAGAAGAGACTGATGAAAAGAAACCTTCCATTGCAGTTTTATTTTAAAAAAGAATTTAAATGACAAAGAACTAGTTTATACATTAAAATTGACAATAAAAATAAGCCCCTTAAATCACTATTTGCTATATATAATGTAGACTCTCATGTGTATAATTCAATTATTAATGATTAGAAATTAACCATATTTTTGGCTCTGGGGGCAAACAGCTGATATTTTTTAATTTTCAATGTCCAAGTAGCTATCATGAATTTTATGATTTGAACAAGATTCAATTTTGCATCTTCAGAGTACTGGTCAATTTAAATGAATACAAGTGCAACAATCTCTCATTTGTTATGCAAATATGCCTTATACCAAGACAGAGACTGTTACGAGCTAAACTATGCCCACCCAAAAGTCGTAAGTCCTAGCCCTCAAGACCTCAGAATGTGACTGTATTTGAAGACAGGCCCTCTAAAGTGATTTAGGATAAAATGAGATCATTAGTGTCAGGCCCTCATCCGATATGAGTGAGGTCCTCATAAAAAGAGAAGGTTAGGATACAGGCACAGAAGTGAGATCACAGAATGACAGAGAAAAGGTGGCCATCTGCAAGCCAAGAGGAGAGGCCTCAGGAGAAACCAAAATCTCTGACAACCTGACATTGCACTTCCAGCCTCCAGGGCTGAGAAGCAAGTTTCTGCTGTTTAAGCTGCCCAGTACCATAGTACTTTTTTATGGCCGTCCCAGCAATATTGCATTATGTAATAATTACATATTACTTGCATAATATAATGTATATTTATAATATAAATATTTGTATATTTGTATATTTATAAATATATATAGACTATAAATATAAAAATGTCGAGTAAGAAATAGAAATAATAGATTCTGGCATGCAGATAAACTGTTAAGAGCAATTTAAAATCTAGATTATAAACATTTTTCTGCTTTCCTCTAAAATACTGTGATTCAAATTCTAATATAGAAGCATTATAAATTATATATTAGTTTCAATCTTTTTAACCTTGGACTATAACCTTGTACTCATATTATGAATAGCCTATGATTTTGAAATATTTTCATTTATTTCACGTAACCGCCTATATATGTAGTTCTGATCTAGAAAAGTGGCAGGGAATTACATGGAACGTGGAACATTTTGCAAAATTAATGCACTTGATAAATATGATGTAATAATTTGTATGGTTGGTGCTATCACTCAAAACCTTTGTGCTAACGCCTCTGGTGATCTTTGGGGCATATCAGAGAGATCTAAATGAGCACTCAAGAATTAACTTTCAAATAACTAAAGAAAAGGTCTCGGCTTATAATGAATTTCTCATTGAAGGCTTTCTAGAATTTTAGCTCCATCAACATTTGAAAAATTTATGAAAATTAATCTTTTTAAGGAAGAAAGTAAAGTGGGAAACAAGGAAAGATGGAGAGAGGGAAACACAGGGAAGCTAATATAACATTTACTATCACAATGAGTAAACACTGTGCACTCGCCCATATGTGTGTATGAGTAGATAGCCTTCTACAATTAACGCATGAACAATGAAAAACCTAATGCTTAAACATTTACATGAAAGTCCCTGTGTCTCACGTGGATAATGGCTTAAATCCTGATACATCTGAGAGCACCGAGCATCAAAAAAGACTCAAAGAAATTATTTTGTGTCAAGAACAGCAGCCCAAATCACTTCCACAACAGAAGATAAATATATATTTTCTCTAAGGTGCAATAAAAAACTTAAAGGGTAGAACTGTAATATATCTGATATATATAAAAATTCTTATTTTGTGTGAAAAGAAAAAAGTCATACCCACAAAGAAAGGGAAAATAGTTGAAGAAAATGTGATATAAAAATAAAGAGCTTATTGCAAAGCATTGGATGGTTAAATCTATTATCCGAATTCCATTCTCTTTTCATTAATTCTGTAACTTTTGTTATACTGCAAAGTATTTTTTATTACTCAACCTTCAGTGAGTCAAATCCAATAGAGAAATTAAACCTGTGAAGGGGACAAGTGGCACCCCTGAGAGTGGTCACTTGTGACGAGACTGGAGATTCATGTGGACACAGAGGTCACTAACCTGGGAAGCTAAATCAGTTTATTTCCAGTTGTGCATCTGGATTCTCTTTGATTCTCTGCCACCATATCCAAGAGGCATTTCTAGTGTTTGGCTCATTGACCCAGAGTCACTGCAGAGTAAAAGAAAAGCTTTTGTATGTGTATGCGTTACCATACCAAGCATTATCAGGGAGGTGATGATGAAATACCCGCTTCCACTCACTGGGCAACTCGTCACCATGGCAACAGATCATTAAATAAAGTTCATCAATTCAGCTGGTCATTATCTCAAAGCAGCAGACAGCTAATATGTTAAGGAAAGTTCTTTCTCTTTACTTGTAAATGAGCAACTGAATTAAATTGGTCTTGGCACTAGGAGCTCAACATTACATTTATACAGCAAAGGGGAATTCAAAAGAGAAGAAAACAGGTCTTCTTGGCTGGTGTATGCTTAAAAGGAGATTTGAATTCACTCAGTTATCAGATTCAACTAATGGCCTATTTTTTCCTGAAAAGGATAGCCAGTCAGTTTAAACTTTCCTGGTCATAAATTAAATGCAAAATTTTGAAATCACAAAGTATTATTATTGTAAACCATATTCCCATATCCTGACTCTCTGCATGTAAGTTTCAGAGAGTCAGCACTAAGGGATGCAGCCTGCCTTGTTCACTGTGACCCTGTTGGCTTCCAGAGCAAAGCCCGGCACACAGTAGGTGCTCAAGCAGAGACATGTTCAGCCTGTGGCCTCTGGGGCCCAATAGCCCAGGGTAAACTCCAGGCTCTCACAGTCACAGGCCAGGTGACCAAGCACAGGTCACTCACATCTCTGTGCCTGTTTCTCCCTGGTGCCCAGCTCACAGGGTTGGGGGCCACTAGGCGAGTTGAACTGTGTGTTTGGATGGTACCTGACACACAGGACACATCATATAGGAGTTTGCTGGTATGCTTTTCTTGTTAATGTTTAGCTTGGAAATGGTAAGTCCTATTCAGGTTTTGTCTAAAATCAGCAAGATCTCTGCCTCCACCACTACTCACTGTACATAAGCCAGAAGGAGAAATGACATCTCTGTTACAGCTGCTTTGACTGCCTTGCTGAACAAAACCTCAAAAGCTCCTTTCAGTACTCTAAATCATAAGCCAGTGCTTATAGGAAATTTACCACTGCGTTTCCTGTGAATAAAAACCATATTACTTTGAAAACAAGAGTGCAATTAATAGAGTCCTCTGGGTATCCTTTCTAAACTCTCATCTAACCCACAGCTTAAATATAACTCCAATCATTCTGTTAAGGAAGCAATTCAAGTTTCTAAAAGGAAATTACTTGCCTTAGATTTATTGTATCTAAATTACAAAACAACCACCCAGTTGGTAAGGTTGGCAGCCCTTCTCTGACAGTCACCAGGCAGGCATCCAGAGTCTAAATTACCCTCTAGCCCCCAGTGGTGAAATTTACACCGTGTCTGGTCCCATTAGTTGTCAATTGAGATGGTTGAGAAAAATCTATGCTAAGCACTTTTGCAGTTTTGAAACATTAATTCCAAAGGGAAAAAAGAGAACTCTCTTAAACAGTAGAGTAAGAAAATTATTTTGTCATTTTTCTCAGTGGCTACATTACACCAATTACAGCTAGCGCCTGATGTTCCAAGCTGTTTGTTAGCTCTTTATGAGCTTTCTTTAGGCCTTGTCTTATCCATTTCTATGGTTTCAAAGAAAACCCAAGGCTTCTGTTACTGACCCAAACCTTCCTCTCTGGCTTCAAAGAAGGCTTTCTAACTGAGTCCTAGGCAGACCGCATGCAGCTAGAACTCAGTATACCACAAACTGGAAACTCAGTGTCTCCCCTTTGGATCAAATCTGTCCATGCACCTGAAATCCTGAATCCGTTGGCTAGGATGAAATATTCAATCTGACTGTCCTACCGTTCAGCTTGATCTCCTATCTCTTCACCCATAACTGCAGCTCATGTCAACGTCTTCCTCTTTCCAGAACACCCCAGGACTTTCTAGATCTGCGGGCTTTGCATATTCTGTGCCCTCTCCACCGGGCAGTCATCTCCCCATTGCCCAAGAGCCAGCTCCCAGGCCTCTGCTCCGGGTGGAGGGGGGACCTTTTCTCACCTCCCAGGCCAGCTCAGTGCTCCCAAAGTCTGTGTGCTCATGGAAGGTATTCTTCCTTCAATTAAGATAGTGCACTGGGTCAAACCAAAAAATAAATGTCCATCTTTTGTGGGACACGAGCTTTCCTTGGTGTGATGTGCTGAGTCTTATCCTTATTCATCACACATTCATGCTCTCAGGATAGGGTAGGCCATCAGCTGGGGTTTAGTGAATCAACATATGAGGATTTCACAATTCTAGAATCATGCCTCAGAAGTCAATCCGTAAGCTCACGGTGGAAATGTATCTTTCAAATTTCCTGGTTATGGCCAAGAAGTAGCAGAATAACCATGTTAAAAAAATTCTATGGGTGTCCAGAGCACACAGGTCACCCCTAACATTTTACGCACCCCTCTACACTGAAAGTCACCCAAGAGGTGAGAAGTTGAAGTGAGGTGGGGTGAAGCAGGGATCTGAAAAGGAAGGTGTGCCAGGAGGAGAGCCCTAACTCCAGCATAGTGGATCCCAAGCTTTATGACTAGAGAAGCTACTGAGGGAGAAGGCTGAGATGGACCTTTTGGGTGCAGCCCTAAAGACTGTGATTTGGGAGGTCTGCTGTGGGCCTGGGGACCATCATCAATCATTAACAAACATTCTAGGTGACTCTAACTCAAAGGATCTAGGATGATCCTTTGCCCAATAATAAGGGACGGTTTTTAGTCCACGTCACCAGATGCCAACAGGGAGGTCAGTGAATTAACAACTTTGAGTCTTGACTATTCCTTAACTTCCAGAAGGCCTTATGTAAAGTGCATAGCATGGTGCCAGGGTAAAGGGAAGCACTTTCTGTGTCTTCATCATTGTTACCGTATGGGTGAGGAGGAGGAGGATGCCACGGCCAAGGGCCCTCCCTCCATCCCAGAAGCTCTTCTTTCCATGTACTGAAACTGCTACAGGCAAAACCAATGGGCAGGGAGGCTACTTTCATCCTGTGACAGGGCTGGATAGACACTGCTTTCAATTTAATGCATGATAGTTTGATTCTTGCTTGACAGATGCAAAATCTGAGACTTGCAGAGGCTACATCATTTTCTGACAGTGCCCAGCTTACAAAAGCTGAAGGGAATATTTGACTGAAATGCACCTGGAACGAAGGCTTAACTGTTCCTTCAGGCCATGTTGCTGTGGCTTGGTCCTTTTCTAACTAACTACTTTATTCACATGTTAATCTCATCCTTCTTCTAAAATCCTAGTGCATTAACCATCACCCAAAGAGCTACATTTAACACACACTTGTGTCATTCCTTAATGACGTCACAAGACTCAGGCCCCTCTGCCAAAACTGCACAGTCCTTAAAGGACAAAGTATTTGAGTTACAAAAGACAAAAAGTCTCTGGGGGCTAAGGTAGAGCACCGCTACTATAGTTAACAATACTGTACTGTACACTTGAAATTTGCCAAGAGAGTAGATTTTAAGTGTCTATACCACAAGAAAAAAGCAAGCAAGCAAGGAAAAACAGGGTACCTGTGTGACCTGATGGGTGTGTTAATTAGCTTGACGGTGGTGATCATTTCACAGTGTGTTCACATACTGAATCAAGTTGCAGACCTCAAATATACACAATTTGTATTTTTAAAAAACCCTTAAAAAACACCTAAGGTTCTCTTATATCTTGAACCTCACAAAGTAAGTAATGTGTCCTCTCTCCATGCTTGCTTAATAGTCATGGAGTAATACATATATAATGAGTCTGGCTTTGTTCAGACAGCTGGATGATAGCCACAAGGTGTAAATGTATTGAGTGCACGGTGTCACACCCTGGTTTAGTACTTACTAACTGGACTTTTCCTCTAGGAGCAGAACCGCGTAATGTTCATGTGATACAAAGGACATACCTGGCCAGGTTGGGCTTGCTCACCTGACCTTCTTCTATCGTCTTCTATCTCCCCTTGAACAAATAAGCCCTGGCACAGTTGGAGGCTCTCCTGTTCTCCTCTCCCTTCTACACATGGAGCAGCTTCAGTGTGGCCTCTGGACAGGACTGACTATTCCTTCAGCTGCTTCATGACAAGAAGGGGGCTCCAGGTGGCTCAGATCCGTGGTGGGCCACCCAAATGACTACCCTCGTGATAATTCCTGACTCAGAACTACCAACTATTTGCCCTAGGACACAAATACTCATTAGTTCATTGGCTCATTGGGTGTATATTTATTAAGAACTTATTTGGGTCATATTCTGGCTTAGCTACTCTTGCTACAAAAATATCAACTTCCAAAGTTTTTTCTGATGTTTGGATACTGGGCTCAATGTCCGCTGATTTTCTTGACCTGAGAGAACGTGTTACCTGAAGGGAATTATTTTCATCTGTCAGTGTTCTGTCTGGGAGGTGTGAGCCACAGCAAATGGTCAATATGAATTAACAAGTCAGGAGTGACAATGCCCCCCTTCTTCTAGCTTATGTATAAACAAGGTCTGTGCATTCTGAGGGCTTTCAAATGCTTCGGTGTCCTACCTGCCATGCCCAGCCTGGTAAGGTAGAGCAGCCTCATGGATGGATTACTTCATCCATCATGAACATGGACGATTCATTTGCAAGAAATGTGGAATGAAAAATAAATGTACAACTTTGGTACATAATACAATTCTTGACCTTTGTGAACTTATTTTGAAGTAGACACCCACACATATCACTAGGACTTTGTGCCATACTCCACCCCCCAACATGTACATGTTATAGGAACCTACTTTTAGATATAAACAAATTAAAGTAAGTCTCTATTAAAAAATAAAAGAGAGGGCATACATATTGAAATGGACTGAATGTTTGTGCCTCCCACCCCCAGATTTAGAGGTTGAAATCCTAACTCCCAATGTGCTGATATTTGGAGGTGGGGGACTTTGGGAAGTGATTAGGTCATGAGGGTGGAGCCCTCATGAATGGAATTGGTGCCTTTATAAAATAGGTCCCAGAGCCCTGCCTTCTCTCTTCTCCCCTCTGAGGACACAGGGAAAGGTGGCTACTCACAATGCAGAAAAGGGTCCTCATGAGAACCAGAGCATGCTGGCATCCTGATGTCACAGCTTCTGATCCCCCAGCACTATGAGAAATACATTTCTGTTGTTTCTAAGCCACCCAGTCTATAGTAGTTTTTTTATAGCAGCCAGGACTAAGACAAGTATATAATAAAGGAGACCCTATCATTCACCAACAGTCCTACTGGGGAATGTCCAGCCATTCTTTGGGTGGTGCTCTGTACACAGCTTGACATGGAGCCTACACCCTCCTCCTTCCTCACCCCCAGACCTATATATTGGTTGGATCAAGAGAGCTGAAAGAAGAAGGGGCTCCACATGGGATAGGGGTTGGAATTCCTCTGCTATCCTCCTACAAGAAACAGAAAAAGTGAAAGAAAAGGGGCGAGAGTGAAAAACTAGGATGGCAGCAAAAAGATGCCTACGCCTCCATCAGTCCTTCCTTGTGACCACAGGTCCTCCTGTCATGTTTTCAACTCACACAATTCTGTACTTTTTTTCTTTTAAAACACAATTTCGGGAAGGGCTTGAGTTGCTGTTTGACAGTAAGAGATATTCATTCACCATGAATATCGACAGGACTTGGTGAGCATAAGCCCAGGGATTGGTAACAGAAATAATGAAGAGGGCTATGGACTTCCTAGGCAGGAAGTTGAGAGTCTGAAATAAGAAAGCAAACAGCAAACATCTGGCGGGCAGGACAGGCCCAGCTGGCATATGAGGGGCAGGAGTGACACGTTTTCTTAAACGTCAATTTGGAGAAAAAATAGTTTTAAATTGGGACTCCCAGTTGAGATGACAAGCTGAAAGATTCAGCCATTAATATGCCCCACACTCACGATGCAGAGTCCACGACCCTCAGCTCTCCGGCTTCCATTGACTTTCCAGTGAGGCTCCCCAAATCTTTTCGTGGTGTGGATTTATTTATCATCGATGAGGAATCCCAGCCCAATTCTTACTGGGCAGCAGGAAAATTAAGAGTCTTAACCAATTCACTGCTTTCCCTAACTGAGCTGTGGGTGGCTGAGAGGCAGCCTGGTCTCGACACTAGCTATAGATCCTCTAAACAAACACACAGGCTGTGGCAAAGATTCCATCAGACAGCAGGAGTCAGAAGACCTGGGGGATGAGGGGTCAGTTTCTGGAGATGGGTGGGAAGGGGTGGGCACCAGCCACAGGGCACAGAAATGACTATGTTTCTGAGATAAGGATATGTCCCCAGGACACAACACAAAGCTCAGACACCAGAGCAAAGAACTGATCACCTGAGAAGGTATCAAAGGCCAGGTCACTCAAACTGGGTGAAAGGTCAGAGCTGAGCCAGGACAAAGATGAGCTAACATTGAGCTTGGGCCCTTGAGCTCCTGGCATGCCCTGACTCAAGGCCGGAAAAACTCCAGAATCTGGGGAACTAGAAGTACAGGTTAAGGGATCCCAGTTGTAAGAGTTAGAGGGTCCCAAAGACAAGCTGTCAGGTGAATCACCACAGGTCAGCAACTCAATAAAGCCTCAGACAACTGGCTCTTATCCTATCCATGCACAGAGACATGAATGCTGCCTAGAGATACTAAAAACGCCAATACTGTGTAATCAATATGATTTCTAATTGGAGGAAAATTATAGTTTAACTCAAAGAGCAGCAGTTCCTTGTGAAGACTGCCATTTAAAGACAAGTTACTAAGGACAAATCAAGGCATTTGTGGTTGAAACTATTTTTTCACTTGGAATCAGTGTTCTTCTGCTAAGGACAAGGTCAGATTTTTAAAATTAATCACATGATCATATCATTGAAAGCCTAAATGAAGCTTCTACCCTGATAATTAATCTTGGAGATCACTTTCAATACTAAAAATTATATATATATATATATATACACACACACACACACACACACATATATCTATATTTTATTTATTTATTTATATATTTACCAAAATTTCTTAATCATATTTGGGCATTCAGAAAATTAATTACTAAATTTTTATCATTGTCACAAATACATAAAAACTGAAGCCTACAAAAACCTCTAAACTGTTCTGGGGGTGTGGAAATCAAATTCTACCTGGCATAACTCAAGCTCACTTTAAAGGATTTTTTCCTAATTCAGACAACAATGCTCAATATTTTAGTTACACATGAGAACAATTCATAACACATATTTTCTGGTTACAAGAAAGAAATCTTTAGTTTCTTGAGCAAATTTTCCTTTCCTTTCTCTCAACTCAATTTTAATTCCTCAAAGAAAAATCAATGTATTTAACCAGATTCACTATGTTCACTGTTGAAACACATTGGTTAGAATAAAATTAGGTAGCAAGAAATGCCCTTCTAAACAATGCTTTAATCTCCAAATGGCTTAAAACTTTCAAACGTAGCAGAGCTATAGCAGCCTTCAAAAATCCAGAATGTGGTGATAAGTATTCCCTTGGTCAGAAACTTATTAAACGTGTGTTGATTACTCTTAAATGGGAAAATAAAATCAAAAGCTCTTTACTGCTGTTTTCATACTGTTCCTGTTTTGGGATTAGTCAAAACTGAAATGGCACCGGTTAGGATCTGAAGGAAGGATGAATGCATACAGGGACTGATGGCTCCCTGCTTTCCCATAACTCATTCAGTCGGCATTTATTTTGCATTTACTACAGTCAGACAATTCCAAACAGGGAATGTTGTTTTCTTCACGCTGTTTATTTCCTTTGGCCTAGAAGAATAACGGGCTACATAATTATAATTTCAGGTATTCTCAACTTCGGGGCATCTTTAGTCCATCCAGGCGGCTATAACAAAATATCATAGACTGGGGTGTTATGAACAGCAGAGAGCTATATCTCATAGTTCTAAAGCCTTGGAAGTCCAAGGTCAGGGTGCCTGCAGATTTGGTGTCTGATCACAGCCAGTTCCTCACAGATGGCACCTTCATTCCATGTCTCACATGGTGGAAGAGGTGAGGATACCTTTGAGATCTCTTCTATTAGGGCACTAATCCCATTCATAGGAATCCATCCTCGTGACCTAATCACCTCCTAAAGGCTCCACCACCAGATACCCTCACACTGGGGATTAGGTTTCAGCTTACTTTCAATCTGGAGAGACACAAGTACTGGGACCATTGCAAGAGGACTGGTTAGGTACAGGCTGCTTTGATTCTTCATACAAGGTCTCATGAACACATTTGCATGTCCTCAGTTTCTCCAAGAAAATACTGATCTGATGGGTAAGACAGGATCATGCAGGAACAGCGCTGTCCCTAGGGACACAGCTCAAAACATCATTCCTTTCTTAAGATTATGACAATTCTGTTTAATCACCCAAAAATACCATACTTAAGAAGTAGAGTGTTGGACTTCTCTAAGTTCCAAAAAGGAAAGAGAGATGAAAATATCATAAACCAATCATAACTGAACAGATTTTTAGGCTGTGTTTTGAAGCAATCAAAATAAAAGTAATTCTGATGTTGACATCTCTGCAAGTGACAAATCCTGTTCTCCCCATGCCTGGGACAAGTATGCAGTTAGACTTGGGCACTGCCAATAATTGCACCACTGTAAATTACAGCTTAATCCAGACATCCTGGTGGAAGGAAATGTCCTAAGTATTAATTTGCTGGGAGACTTGAGGTGAGTCTGTTTCCACTAATGACTTCCAGGTGGGAGCTGCAATATTCACAGCTACACCTTACTTCCTACTCCCCACCCTCTCTTACTCCCAGATAAGTGAAATCTCTTCCTTCTGTTCCTTAAGGGATCTCGGCACCCTCATCTTCTCGGCAAAGGCTTTTGTGAAAAGATGTGATGAGGTGCCTTTCCTTCCAGGCATTCTGCGGTGTAACAACTCCTGGAGGAAAGTTAGTCCGTAACATCATTGTTATCGCTACTTTATCATGCACTGGAGGACGCACCCATACCTTTGATGTCCTTCAGAATGCACTGCTGTCTGTTTTAGAATTTAATTACAGAGGTCGAGGCCTAAATGTACTTAGTAATGGCTGGTCATCATTGCCAGGCAGGGGCTATCTATATAAGTTAACAAGGACAACAGGACGTGCTTAGGTCGAGAATAGAAACATTACATACTCAAAACCAAGGCAGAAAAAAACAATCCTACAAGGAATTTGACTGCTGTCATTAGATGTGGTTCTACTTTGCAACAGGAAATACAGCCCAAGCAACCTCATTCCTTCAGAAAGTCTCTGCTACCATGTCCTTTATGTTAGACTACATCATAATAGGAAGCTTCACTCTGCAGACCTTTCAAGGATTAAGAGACGACAGCTCTGTGGTGATGGGAGCATGGAGTCAGAGAGCTCTCCTTGAGCAAAGATTCCACTTGTTAACACATCATAGCAGAATCAAATTATTCCAGATTGTATAAGAATCAAATTATTCTAAGAAGAATTTTGTTTTCTGACTTCACAGCTTAGAGAATGGCTATCATGGGCCAGGTGATAGCAATTTTATATATTACTCTGATAGCAGCAACTGGAGGTGTGGTAGGGTTTTAAAATTCTGCTTCTTCCATCCCCAAAGGAATTGTAAAGGTCATCCAGATTCTATGTGTTCATGGAGGCTCACGTTACTCCCAAGCAGTGGACACTCTTTTCTTACAGGATTCTTTAGAATCCTTGAATAACTGGGTGTCAGAGTGGTCCTCTGACAGTGGTCCTTGAATAACTGGGCGTCAGAGACATAACACTCCCTGGGACAGAGATGCAATCACCTCAGTGCCTATATTTCTGCCTCCAGTTAGGGACATGTTTACGCCTCTAGTTAGGAAATGAACATCCATGCCATCGGCAGTACAAAGCAAGGAAAGAAGGAAGTGCAGAGATGGCTAGAGGGGTGCAAGCAGAGATGGATGGCGGTGGCCCTTCCACGTTTAACACTGACAGATAGGGGTTTGGTTTGTTTGCGCACTTGGTTTTAGTCTGTGGGAAATTACCCTTTGAATGCCACACAACATATGGCATTTTCCTTTTGTCCTTCTCTTCTACATTCCAAAATTTTTCTTTTTCGTTATAGACATTTGCTCACGGAGCACTTGCGAAAATGGAAAATAACTCCATTTGGTGGAAATACTTCAGCCAGACCTGGATGACTAGATGTAGAGCAAGTAACCAATGTAATTACTTGTGCAGCAGCTCAAACCAGAATAATTTCTCCCTTTAAATAGGAACAGCCCTCGTAAGTGCAGTCCTAGCTGTTTGCTCCAAGGAAAACCATTTTACATATAATTTTAAACTTTCAAAATTGAAACATATTTAGAAAGTTTTTTGGGGTGAGCATAAGAGGTCGTATCTGTAAAAGAGAGGGCATCTAAGAGACCTCCTGACGTAGGCAGATTCCTCAAACAGTCCCTACCATTCCCAGTCTCTAGTGTTTATGTTCTGTGTAGTCCTCTCCTGTGAGTATTGGCCAGACCTATGAATATGATGGTGTGTCACTCCTGTGATTAGATCACATGACATGGCAACAGTGAAGGAATTCTCTGGATAAAAGTCAGATCACAAATAAATTAATTTTAGGTTAATCAAAAGCTGGACCATCTTGGATGAGGCTGACTTAATCAGGTGAAAACCCCTAAAGGGAGGACTTGGTCTCCCTGAGAAGAGAGGCTCTCCTTGCCTGTTGCATAGAGTAAGTGGCCACACTGAAGGATATGGGTGGAAAGTTGCAGGTGGTCTTAGGATGTGAGAGGAAATTCTGACAACAGCCAGGAAAAAACTGTTTCTGTTTATTTCCTTATGGCATTGACAGCCATAAGGAAATAAACTTTGTTAACAAACTGAATAAACTTAGTAGTGATTCTCACTACTCAGACCTTCAGATGAGATTGCAGCCCTAGCTGACATCCTGATTGCAGCCTAGTGAAACCCTGAACAGAAAATCAGCTAAGCAGTGCCTGGGGTCCTGATCCATGGAAATTGTGAGATTAATAAGTGTATGATGCTTGCAATTACTAAGAATATGATAATATGCTGTACAACAATACAAGAATAATGTCCTCTGAACACTCTATTTAACACCTTGTTGAACTGTGTGTGACGCCCAGGTCCCCTCTGAGGTTAGCCGTCTTACTCTTGCTTAATAAAGGGACCCTAGTTCTGGCAGAAATGACACCTACTTCCTATTTCCAAAGCTGATGGTTTCAGAAGTGGGCCCTTGACCCAAGGATGGCTACTCTGCCAGCTGACCAGCAGCATTGGCGGTGGCCTAGCCTGGAGCGTGTGACATATCCATGATAACTGTGATCTGGTAGTCAGATCAGACTCTCCATCTCAGGAACGTGAGTTAAAGAATGCACAGATGGGTGACCACTGATGGGGCAGCAGAAACATGTATCCTTAAAATATACCCCGTTGCTTAAAGTAACCCAAAATTTCCTCACTGCCAAAATAACCTAGAATTATCAGGTATGGACAGTAATAAAGATCTTGCTTACCCAGTGTGTGGGCACCACTGTAATTGGACTGTTTCAGCAACAGCAACAGAATTACTCCCATAAACAGACTCAGAGGAGTGGGAGCAGTAGTGATCGCAGTTGATTCATTGGAGTGACAGTACATAAATTCTTCCTATTTGGTCAGATGCACAGTCACTTGGAAACCAGAAAACTGGGGCAGTTATAGGCTGCTGAAGTCTCTTTGGAACCTGGTTACCCCATAGAACTGAGTTCAGGGTGCAGGTTACAGAAAATGAAGGCAGAGGACAAGATGAGTGCTTTAAATGATGGAGTCATTTATGATGCTCTTCTAATTGCAGCTATAAGACAAAATTACGGGAAACATTGATGTTAACTCTATCCCAATATGCCTGAGGTTCTATGAGGGCAGGCTGTGTTACTGACATCCCTCATCTGAACTTTTAGAGGGCTTCATTCTGGTGGAAATACATTTGTATTTTCTGTGAATTTGCATTTTCTGAAGTCAGTGCCTAGACTTGGCCTTCACTGAAGATTGACTTATTAATCTTTATTCACAACCATGGTTAGTGCTGTGCAGGGTCCTGAGAAGCTGCCCAGGCTCATCTCCATTATCTCTTCCCCAACTTGGACATCCCAGGACATCCCTAGGAGATGTAGGCCTGGGCTGCTCCTAGGTGATCCTAAAAGACATCCTCCATCTCACAAGTTACTAGGGTTATGTGGATTTTGACTTTGAACCCAGCCCTAGCACCCTATTAGAACTCTGAAACTAAGCATGAGGATACTGGAAATAGCCACACAGGGACACATGTCAAGAATTACCATCCAGCAGATGGGATGGATTGGCTTCTGAGCACTTAATTTTTACATATTTACCAGTATAATTTTAGTTCTATCTCTGGTATCCATAAACACCTTGGCAGAACTTATAATAAATTGGAATTTACATGACAGTAAAACAGATAAATTGAAAGTTGCAGCCTGCCTCATTCAAAACTAACAAAATTGATGCCTCATGGTGACAGAACTTGGATTTATTCCTCAAAAACATTTTTAGTTGATGAATGCTCATTATGAAGAAAATAATTTTTAAAAAACTACCAAGAATCTCATTATCCAAGTTAAATCACTAGTAGGGTCTGCTCTCTTAAATATTTGTTTAAAAAATATTCTCACCAGACTATATCGAACACAAAAAATACTTTCAGTTATATTCTACTTGGACACTTGGATCTTACCAAAGTGAATCCCAGAGTGGGAAAAAAAAGTAGATAAGCTGTCTTTTTAAAATTTTTTTTGAGACTGAGTCTTGCCTTGTCATCAGGCTGGAGGGCAATGGCATGGTCTCCGTTCACTTCACATGGTCTCCAGGTTCAAGCGATTCTCTTGCCTCAGCCTCCCGAGTAGCTGAGATTACAGCCACCTGCCACCACACCCAGCTTGTTTTTTGTATTTTTAGTAGAGATGAGTTTCACCAAGTTGGCCAGGCTGGTCTTGAACCCCTGACCTCGTGACCTCGTGATCTGCCCACCTCAGCTTCCCAAAGTGCTGGAATTACAGGCATGAGCCACCATGCCTAGCCAGATAAGCTCTCTTTTAAGACATGCCAGCATTCTATATGGATAGTAGTTAAAAAGTGTTGGAAATAATTGTAAAATGTGTTTTACCACAACAAATGATATGGATGGAGATGGATGAGCTATTTAGTTGAAAGCCCTTAGTACCTATAAAGACCTATGAGCTTATCATCAACTAGAAAAGTCCTTTTGTCAAAAACACTTGCAGATATATCATCAAATTAGCAGTCAAGTGGGTCGTCTCATAACTTAATTTTCCAGGATAAATACCTTAAAAATTCCTAAGCCTGTGCTTACATTACATATTCCAGTAACTCACGTTCTACATTAGAAGTAGAGTCCCTCTGTAAAAGTAGAGATTAGGCTTAGCAAAAATAAGAAGAGCTGGGGCACTGAATCAAGATTTTAAAAAATCCTTGTAGTTATAATACCACCATCTGAAACAGAAACAATATCACCCTAACTGGGTTTTTGTATAAGCAAGAGGACAGAAGGTTTGGGAAGAAGAATCTACTGTGCTTAATCTCCTAGCCACTGCTATTGTACCTAAAGGAGTTATATCAAAAATTTGTATCAGGCAGGATCTGTATGAAAAGAAGTAATTTATTTATTTTTTGTCCACAGACCATGGTCATTACTTCTGAGGGCAACTTTCAGTCAATACTAATCATGTCAAACCTGAGAGAGGAAGGTCACCTGCTTCAGGCAGGTCCAAAGCAAAGAAAGGTGGAGAGAAAGCAAGAGACCAGGAAGAAAACAGCAAAACTGTCTGCTCCATGAAGACGAAGTGGATTGCATCCCATTTAGAACACATTGGGAAATTTACTAATTCATAGCTTATAGCTTCATTTTATTTTGTGGTTGGGAGACCGGGCGTCAGCTACTAAAAATATTCATAGAACATGTTTAAAAGTAAAACACATTAAAATGCGAGAACCAACATTCCCACATTTAATCAAACAAAACAATTAGTTGTTTTATAGCATTTTAAGTGGTTTGGTATGTATTATTTTCAACAGTTGATTTTCATTTTAATTAGGCCTAATGCAAACTCATGCTAAAGAACTAATTGTGTCCCTGGAGTTTGGGATACGGAGCAGCATCAGGGAGCAGGAGAAAGCTGGGCTACTCTTTCAGTCTGACTGTAAGGGCAGGTGCAATGTGGCAGAGTCTACACAGGTATATTAGTAACCTAGGGCTGCTGCAATAAAGTAGCACATTCGGGTGGGCTTAAAGCAGCAGAAATGTATTTGCTCCCAGTTCTGAATGCTGGAAGTCTGAAATCAAGCTGTCAGGAGAACCATACTTCCTTAAGAGTCTGGGTGGAATTCTTGTCTCATCCTAGTTTCTGGTGGCAGCTGTGTATTCCTGGTGTTCCTTGGCTTGCATTTATGCACTCCAATCTCTGCCCATGCTATCACATGGCAGTCTCCGGGTTTGCCGTTCTTCTCATCTTACAAGCACGCCAGTCATACTGGATTAAGGGTTCATGGTACTCTAGGATAACTTCATCTAAACTTAACTAATTACATGCTCAAAGGCCCTATTTCCAAATAAGGTCAAATAGGGTACTGAAGGCTTAGGAATTTAAACATATCTTCTTGGGGAACACAGTTTAACCCACATTACCAGGTAATTGAGTTGCTATTACTTGCTGCAATTATTCTAACAACAAATAAAAAATTCATGAAATTTTATCAGATAAGCACTCAGACTATGCAATGTACCCTTTCAGTTGATGGGAGCCCCTAACATGAAGCACACATGATGCAAGGCCAGACTAGGTTTGGCTTTATTTCTGTCCTTCTGGTGAGAAGGACAGATTTGGAGTAATTGTAAAAAAAAAAAAAATTTCCAACATGATAATTTTTCACAAGTTAATACCTGTTCCTGACACTTAGATAGTTGCAAATTGCTTAGAAACATTGAGTGAGATAATTCTTAGGAGTGACGGCAACTGTAAATGTATTAACTTAATTTTTGGTACCTGGAAGTGTATCCTTGGGGTCTTTAAAGTCATATGTATGTTGGTCAAAGGGAATGTCAGGTCTTTTCCTCACTCAGCTTTGCCTTGCTTTTTTAAGATAGGGACCTGAAAGCCTTGAAAAGTAGGTGCTAGAAAAAAAATTGCAGGGAGATAGGAAAGTCAGAAACAGAATTTCAGCATTTGTTGAGCTAGTTGGTCACTGTCACTCTTGCATTAGAAACTTCTAGAGTACATAGAACATTGTTTCCGTCTTTTCTACAATTTTAGAAGTCATACTGATCTCCTGACTTTAAAAATGGTTTGTAGCAAGCAATCATAAAAAGGCACTTTTCTGTACTTAAAATGAGTTTGCAAGGGAAGAGTAGGAACAGGGGAGATCACTGGTCACATTTCATCCCTGCTGCGCAGGGCAAAGCTAAGTGAAGGTGGCAGACGTGAGTCTTGGGCCCCCAGATACATCAAGGAATCTCCTTTTTCTTCCCTGAGGTTACACTGACCCCCATCCCCGCCCCTTGTGTATCTCAGAACCTCCCCCACTTGGGGACCCCTCTTTCTTATTCCATCATTCTTCCTCCTCAGTGAGATGATGCCCATAGGTAGTTGAAACTTTATAAAAGCCAGATTCATAGGTTCACAGGCTCTAATCTGTACTGAAAACAGTCAAAAATCCAAAGTCCTTAAAGGTGGAATTCCATCTTTACCTTGTATTAATACCTCTTCAAAAGCACCAAACACCATGGATTTCAGGAGTTGTCCTAAGAAACCACTCTGCTGCTGCCTTTCTCACTTCTCTGGTGGTCAGTGGGCAGCCTCTCGGCACCCCACCAAACACACACACAGTCACGCCTCCTTCCCCAGCTCACACCCACTCTTGGCTCCCTTTGGTGCTTCACTTTAGGGACTGACTCAGCCCCTCAGCCAAGTCCTCCCCTTCCCCGTGGCCTTCCAGCCCAGGCTCTAGGTCTCCATCTCAGAGAACTGGGGATGGGATTGACAGAAACACACACCTCCGAGGTCCACAAGGGATGCGATAATGGCATGTGGAGATGGGGAGGGGAAACTAGAAACAGTTACAGATGAATTTCCCCCCGACAGGTGCAAAGCTGCCTGCTGACACCCACAGGTAAAGTGCCCTTGCCAACCCCACATGGTCCTCCATTCTGCTGTGTCCCCTGACCCCCCGCTCCACCTTGCCCCCAGCCTCAGAGTCCCTCATCTATAAAGAAGTTGTCTAGATGGGTATCCATTTCCTGACCTCTGTCCCCTCCTCAACTCAGCCCAGTCTCTATCCACCCCAACTTTCCATGAAAAACAGCACAACTTCCAACTTTGTAACAGATCTGTTTCTCTCCTCACATTACACATTTCTTTTTAACACTGAAACCCCTGCCTCCCCCATCCATCCTCCTCTTTCATTTTTTTCCTATTTAACATTTAATGTAATTGCTTATTTTGTTTTCTGTGTACTCCTCCAAAATATAAGCTTCCTGAGGACAGGGTTTCTGTCTGTCTTGTTCATTGCTGAACCCTCTCCGGTGAATTCTGGCACAAAAAACTCCAGTGTCTTCCTTTCAGGAAAGGCCACCAGAAGCATCAACAGGCCAAACCAAAAACATCAGGAGTCATTCTTAATTGCACCCATTCTCCCACTCCTCCAAAACACCTGTCACATCTGTCAGCTTCTCTTCAAGAAATTAACCAAGAGCAGCATTTCTCAAACTGAGAGTGTTCCATTATCCCTCCCACAAGAAGGCTTCACAGATGTTTTTCCTGATTGTCCCCTCACCCATGAAATTTTAATACTACAGATACTCCGTACAGTATATTTGCTTGTATACTGCATGTATATTATAAGATTTTTTGTTCCCCTGAGAACTAATGTTTGCTCCCTTGAGGGTAACATCTGCCTATTTCTGGCTGAGCCTGCCGTACTCACCTCCTCCTGGACCTTCTTGATGACTTCAATAGTCTTGACCCCAGCCTACTCTTCCTTACTCAATTACAAAGCAATGACATCTAGAATGCCTGCTTACTCTTAGACAATGGCGATCATGTAGCAATACAGTACTGGTAGTATAGAAAGAAACTGTACCCCAAATTTTACCCTGCTTCTACACTTGTGTTACCTCTGATTCATTCTCCAGGATTTATAGACAGCAATCTTTGAAAATGTGCATTTGAAAATATAATTTCATTTTTTTAACAGAACTTTCAGTAATTATTATTATGCTTAGGTTAAAATCTGAACTTTTAAACATAGCTAGAAGGCACATATGAGCTATCCCTCCCTGCATTTGGAGCCCTGAAACTCTACAGGGTTGAGTGAACTCCAGGCATTGTCAGATCCCTTACTGTGATTGCCTAGAAAACAGAGTATGAAGCAAGGATTCAGTGCTAATGGATTATTGGGGATGCAATCCCAGGGCTGTGTGGTGAGGGAAAGGAAGAAGGAGCAGGAAAGAGCAGGAAGTGATGCCACATGATTTGTTGCCATGTGGCCCTTTCTTTATGATGAATCACAAAGAGACATCTGCTTGGTTACATGAGGAGCCTGCCCTTGGACAGCCGCCTGGAGGTGAAATTGGAAGGGATATCACCAGTTCTGCCCCTACCCCACATCTCTCTGGACGAGGCTTGCTTCATGGAGAGTTAATCTTTCTGCACTTCTGGGCTGCAGCTACCAGCTCCTCCAGCATCTGCTTGAGAAGCCATATCCCATACCCAGAAGCGAGGGACCTCATCCAAGTCCAGGCGCGGCAAGAGTGCCACAGATGCCTGCCCGCCAGCTGCTCAGCAACAACGGAGGAACCTCCTGGTCCTGCTCAGGAATCTGCAGCCACGGTGGCAGCTGAGGGTCCAGGGTCAAGTAAGGCTGAGAGAACCTGCAGTTGAGCTTGCGACCTGATCAATCAGCTGTCCTTCTCTGTGGTCTGAGCTCATTATGCTCCATCGCACCCCAGAGCCTTGGCTCATGTGACACCTTAATGGTTCTTCCTCAGATAAAATGGGTCCCCAGCACCTCACTCGCCCTCTTTCCACAACAGCTTTCCTGAGTTTTTTGTTCTGATTTTCTTCTTTGGCTAGCAGCCAAGGTTTTCTGCTTTTCACGGATACATTATCCCTAAATTTTCCGTGTGCCTTTATTTTTGATGGAAAGATTAGCCTAGAATACCATTCTTAAGTCCCATTTATTTTCCTCTACTTGAAATCTGGTACTGAGTGTTCTCCTATTTTGGTTTTACTTTCTTTCTCAAACATTCTCACATCATTTGGCTGAATTTAGCCACTAATTAGTCTTATTTCATGTTTGTAAAAGAGATTTTTGGTTTTCTATTCCTTGAGATTTTCATTTTTGAGAGTGTCTGCCTTTTTTTTAATTCTTGGGTGAGTATAATATCCTCAATTCACATTTCTTTTTCTCAGAATTTTGTATAACCATGTTTCACAGACTTATACAGCTGCAGAGTATTCTGAGACCATGTGACTTTTTTCATTTTTAGTTATTTTTTTCCTCCCTAACACCTAAATATTATTTCTGTATTCTTGGAATTTAAAAACTTACCTGGCTAGTGTTCATTTATTCTGAATTAATATTGCTCAAATATAGTAGGCTTTGAAATTCGCAGACTCAGTTCTTCCTTTATTTCAGGGAAATTGTCTTCAATATGTCTTTGGGAATTACTTTTTAGCTCCACAGACAGGGTGTTCTTCGCTTCAAAGACGTCAATCACTCTGTGCGTTCCATTGTGTTTGTGGGTCCTTCATATTTAAAACCTTATCTTTTATTTCTACATTTGCCACCTTAACCATTGCAAACATCTACTCTGTGGCTAAGCTTCAGCTTTGTTTTTGCTCCCATGAAGTTTCTGATTTAATTATTATTTTTGTAATAGAATAGAGCCTCGTTTTGATCTTCTACTTCTTCCCTTATTTTTTTGAACTTCCTTTTCATCTCATTTTGTTTTTTTCATTATTTCAACTCTGGGTACTTACTTTATTTAAATTGTTCTCCCTTTCTTTCGAGCAAAGTAACTTTATGGCACATGTCCTTCTGCTCCTGCTGAGATGCCTTCTATTCCATCTGCTTTTCTGCAGACTGAAGTGACAGGACAGGGATGCAGAGAAGGAAGCTCAGCTCAGGCTCCCTCTTTGTTGAAGGTCTTGAGCCTTCCTTTTTTTTTTCCCCCTTTTTGAGACAGCGTCTTAACTCTGCTGCCCAGGCTAGAGTCCAATGATGAAATCCTAGCTCATTGCAGCCTCTAATTCCTAGGCTCAAGCAGTCCTCCCAACACAGACTCCAGAGTAGCCGGGACTACAGGTGCGCACTATCACACCTGCCTAATTTTAAAAATGTTTGTAGACATACAGTGTCGCTATGTTGCCCATGCTGGTCTCAAACTTCTGGCCTTAAGTGATCCTCCTGCCTTAGCTTCCCAAAGCGCTGAGATTACAGGTGTGAGCCACCATGCCCAGCTCTATATTTTGAGATTTCTATAAATATTTCATTCCAGAAAACAATCGACCTTGGGGCTGGGGGAAAAGAAGGAAATACAGCTGATAATCATGGCACAAGCTCCCATCAGTTCAGAAACTAGAAGCATATAAACCTCTGTATGATTGCTTCCTGTTTTATAATCATCTATTAGCTGTCCTGATTTTTCTATGCAAAAGTTCAAAATGAAAAACAATGATTCACAATGTGTGGGTGTGCCTTCTTCCTTTAAATTTCTTTAGCATCTGATACGTGTTTTTATACAAATGTTTATAAATTATCCTCTAAAACAATTTATAAAATATAACACAAAATGACAAAAAGAGAGATCGCATTCTTTTTTAAAAGCATATTTATTGAGATAAAAACTGCATGCCATAAAATTCACCCACTGATTTTGTGTATTCTGAGTTATGCAATTATTGTCACAATATAAGCTTAGAACATTTTAAGGTTATATATAATTTAAGGTTCAAATAATTTTCAAAACACTAGAATTGAGGCAAAGTGAAAATAAAAGTGATATATCTCATCCTAGAAGGGAGAGTACAAACCCTAAGACTGAATGGTCCTTTGGGGGAGGGAGCATAGAAGTAGAACAACCATGGCCATTCTGTGGATAAATCCCACAACAGCAGCCACGTGTTTGGACAGGAGTGCATGTGGGACTCCGAGGGACAATCACAGAGGTGGGGAAGAGCCAGAGGAGATGTATTTCCACGTCAAGTAAGGGGGAAACTCGCAGAATACCTTTGCTTAACATGATCTTAATTTTGTCTTTCTAGAGAACTCAACAGCTATTTGGAGAGGAGACTCAGTCACTTACAGAACTCCAGTCATAAATGTTCTAAAGGAGTTACCACTTGTCTCTGGCTCTGAGAAAATCTTCAAAAACCAACTTACAAAATATTAGCATAGTCATGTCTCAGATAACATGCCTGGCCCAGGCTGGATGGACACTGGGAGAAGCACAGGCAGTAGCATGAACATGGATGGACCCAGAATGTATCTAGGGAAGACTGCTGACTCAGCAGGGTGGTAGCAGCGGGAAACACCACCAAAGAGGCGAGATGCAGATGAACTACACCAGCAAGAGGGCTCTAGCTTACGTGGATCTGCAGACAACACGGACAAATAAAACAAACTGACCTTTCAAACAGCCATTGGCAGGTTTCCTCCCATTTGCATGTGTTCATACAAAATCAAAGTGAGAGAAAATACACCTACCACCAAACCTGGATTCCCACGCCTGGAAGGGTATCCAACTGATTCTGTGAGTAAGTTAGGAAGGACTAGCTTCACAATCACTAGTTATGAATGTTTTACCCATGCTGCACCAGTTGATAATCTGTTTAACTCCTGGATAAGGTATGTCAAGTGCAGCCATACTGAAAGATCTCTAGCATGTGTGCTGAGTACCAGGTTCCTTTTTTAGATTTACCTTTCTAATTTAAAAAAATTGAAACATATTAGATATACATATTTTCAAGGTATATGTAATAATTGGATACATTATTATAATCAAATCAGGGTAATAGAGAAATCCATCCCCTAAAATATTTATGTTTTCTTTACTCCAGGAATATCTGAATTATTCTATTCTAGGTACTTTCAAATGTTCAATCAATTAATGTTAACTACAGTCGCCATACTGATCCATTGAACACCAGGCCTCACTTTTAGCTATGTCTATATCTGTACCCGTAAATCAATCTCTCTTTATACCTCCCGCCTCAGTGTCAGTTTTAATATCAAATGAGATGAATGTCCCTGGTTTGCCTTGATGTAACTACTGGGGCTAGACATAAATAAGAGACCAGATAAACATCAGCCTTTTGAATTTGAAAAGTCAAAATCTCTAATCTTTAACATTTCTACTTGTTGGGAGTTGTTCAGCTCTTAGAGGGTTGAATTAAAATGTATACTATTATACCTTCCAGTATACAATGTTTTAGACATAAAGACTGTGCGAGATCATTAAAAAAAATCCCTTAAAACTAAATATCATTCTTAATTAAAATCTGAAAAAAGAATATCTCCTTCAAAATATATTAATTAAACAGTGCTGTAAGAGTAAATGAAAAGAGTCACAAGTTAGTTGAGACATGAAATTTGTAATTTATAGAGGTTGTTCAGTTAAAATTGTCCAGCCAGTCTAAACAAGCTGAAATGCTGCCGGGAATGCACCTTTCAGTAGACTTGTTTCGGTACCCGCCCTGAGTCACTGAATATGATTTGGAGCAGGGTTTCTGTAGGACCCCAGGTTTCTGCTGGAAAGTAACTTCACCCACTATGAAGTCCTCCTCCTCTTGAGTTTAACAAACAACCCAACTAGTGAGAGAGGGAAACTGCCAAAGAGTTCTACATATGGCATCTTTACCCATAATCCCAACTTGTGGTTCAAATTAGCAATATCTTGATGTACAACACAATTCAATTTGTACATAAGCAGTATATTAAAACTAAAGCCAAAAATCAGGTTTATGGAACAATAAAGCGAATCTCTGCAAGATGCATTTGCCAAATGGCATGTGGTATATCACTATCGCAATCAGATCTGCAAATCAGATAGGGTCAGATGGTCTGGAATCCCTGTAGCAGCTGCATCCTGAGCTAATCTCACCACAGTGTGGGGTAAGGGGTTTGGGAGCAGCAGTCCAGTTATGTTCTCATTCAAAACAGACTTCTGCAAGCAAGTTTCTAGAAACTTTTAAATAATGGTTTTAAATAGTGGTAGAAGTTGCTTGTAGCTATGGACTGAATGCTTGTGTCCCCTCCAAGATTCATATGTTGAAGCCCTAATTCCCCACGAAATGTAATTAGGAGGCGGGGCTTTGGGGAGGTGATTAGGTCATGAGGATGGAGCCCTTATGAACGGTATGAGTGCCCTTATAAGAAGAGACATAGGAGAGAAGATCTCTCTTCATTCCGTGAGGACACAACCAGCAGGCAGCCATCTGCAAACCTGCAGCAGGAACGTCACCAGGAAATGAGTCATCAGCCACCATGATCTTAGATTTCCAGGCTTCAGAACCATGAGAAATACACGTCTGTTGTGTAAGTCACCCAGTCTATGGTAAATTGTTATAGCCACTGACTAAGGCACTCATCAAAGTAAAAATAGGAAAGTTTCATCAGAAACCCTCAGAAGTTCACTATAGATCATTATAAACACAAGAGAAGCAAATGTCACCGACTCAGCCTCATGCGGGGAGCACGTCCAAAGGCTCGAGTTGAGACCTCAGGCTGCTCTGCACTGACCCATTCAGGTCTACTCAAGAATAGCCTCAGCCCCTGTCAAAATCCCTCCCACTCCCAAGGTACTAATGAGGTCCTCAATGGCCTTGTAGAATTGGAAGAAGATGGCCCTGTTCTCTGTGTCATCAGCCTGGACATTTATGGTGAAAAACTAGGAACACTTACAGAAAGGTCCAGTTCATTCATCCCACAAACCTATTCCATTTCAGGCACCCTGGGGGACATTAAGGAAATAAATGACAGAATAAAGAGAAACAATCCTGTCTGCAGTCTCATAAACAAGAAGACAATGCAGTAGTAATTCCTTTCCTTCTCTTAAAACAAAAATCAACAAAAACCCTTTCCTTGACTTCCCATACCCTCCAGATAGCTCATCAATCCTCCACTTCCCTTCCCTGAAAACCTTCCAGAGGAGATGCCCTAAGCAGCTGGTTCTGTCTGACTTCTGCCAGCACTCTTCCTCCTGCCCACTTCCTCCTTTTCCCATAGACTGACCCTGAGAGGCAGCTGTGGTCTTCCCCTGGCCATCCAGTGGTCACATCTGTCCTTACCTTTCCTGACCACTCAGTGGCACTGCCTGCAGCTGACCAGTCCCACATCTGGCTCATTGGTTGTTTCCCTTATGGGTAGAGGGCTGGCCCCTCCTGCTCAGTCCCTGATCAGCTTAATCTTCATCTCCTGGCAGAGTTCAATGTTGACCAGCAAATACAGGAGCCCACCTGGCACCCGTGGCCACAGCCCTCTCTGTGCACCTGCTGTGTCTACTTGCCATCACCTCTCTGGCGTGTTACTGACTGGTCTATTTATTATCTGCTGTGCCCACTAGAACTTAAGGTCCAACAGGGCAGGTGATGCCTGTGTGTTCACCAGTTTACTCCCTAGTCCTTCAAATGAACTCCACAAATAGTAAAGGTTCAGTAGATAGTAGCAACTTCATGGGAAAAAAGAAACTCTAACTGGTAAAGATGTAATTAGGAACTGAGAAGTTCTTTCAAGAAAAAAATATATTATTATCAGCAACAAAAAACAGTAATTATGCTCCATGAGAAATGACAATTATACAGAACACTGGACAAAGAATGGGGAGAGGCAGATTCCACCATGAGACAGCTCTGTCTGGGGACCTGAAGGCAGCAGAGAGAGGGCCACGTCCGCAGGGCTGAGCCAGGTCTCTAAGCTGGCCTCACACACCCGGAGCCGTCTGTGTAATAAACTGAGATGGAACATGCTTTCTACACTCTAGTTGCTTTGGAAACTGAAGAGGTCTAATTGTTACTTGTAATTTGATAAGTATCGTTGCCTACATTTGCTGTGAATGTTCCATTATTTATGCCCCAAAACATATTCTTTGAACACTTCCATGTACCACCATCCACGCATTTTGCTGAAGGCACTGTTTTTGAACAAATGAGAAATCACCAGGACAATCCCAAGATAATATTTTACCCAGCAACGTCCTCTAACAAAGCACACCATTGTCTTAAATTACCCAAATCCAAATAGTCTTGCCAAAAAGACTTATTTTATGAATAGTTGAGAAATAATAGTAAAGAAGCCATTGTCTTTCCAATTAAAGTTATGACTAATAGAGTGAAAATAGATTAAGATTTCCCAAACGATGCACAGCAGCTGAGGAAGATAAGCGAGCATCATGGGTTTTGCTGGTCGCAAAAAGAGACAGCAGACATAAAGCTTGAAATTGAAATTGCATGTTTAGAATCTAAATCTAAAACACAAAATCAGAAGATGATAGCAAACCCCTCAGAGGAGGGCAGAGCTCCTACCTGTGGCCAAATAGATGATGTGGACGAGCGCGTCTCTGCCCTGCACCACGTCGACAGCCACGTGGGAAAAGCGGCTGTTGTCCTCCATGAAGGATGGCATGGTGGTCACTGGCTGCACCACCTCATGCATCAGAATGAACTTCTGAGCATCCTGCAGGTTTCTCTCAGTCAGGTTCACGTACAGACCCTGGTCCACGGTGCCGCACTGCAAGGGAAGACAGGCCGTGTTACCAAAGCCACCAGCCTGGACAGCCACAGCTGGCTGTGGCCACCCTAGCTGGAGCGTAACTTGGAAATCAGGTAAGCCACAATGCATAACTGAAGTGTGCAAATATGTCTGCTTCTCTATTCTCCCTGTGGCCCCCATCCTTAGCATCCTTTTCATGCTAGATTTGAACTCATATCTTGGGAGTCTCCTAACCTCATCGTAAATGAACTGAACAAAAGCTAAAAAAATTAAAGTGATTGCTAACTTTAAGCTGCAGATGCACAGAAACTTCTCCTTTTCTGTTGAGTCACTTGACAGCTGTCTGGCTAAACACATACTATGATATCTGTCTGAGATATCAGGTAGCAAATTGAAAATGCAACAATTAAGGACCTCATATAGATGCATTAGTTTTTCTACTGTAGCAGGGGGGCCTATGAGCAAGACAGATTTCAAGGTGATAGCACTGGGTCATTCTAATCTGTAAAGCTGAACAGCATTCACATGGGATACAAAAATATGGTGTTGGCCTTAGTGCTTTGTGCCTGTATTTCAAATTAGAAGAAATGATTTTAAAATGGTTAGAGTCCAGGAATATGGAAGAGAACAGGCAAATTTATAAGAAGAGAGACAGATGAGGAGATAAGGGAAAGAGGAAGGAAAGGAGATGCGTGGGGAGAAGAGAGCAGAAAGGAATAAAGAAGGAGGAAGCGAAGAAGGAGATTTTGAGTAGAGTAAGTATCATGGAGATGAATTGGGATATATACACAAGGGAAAAATCAGGCCTGCACGCTGCTGGGAATTAAATTCTGAGCTGTGCTGTGGGGAGGCTGCGGGTGTCATATTATAAGACTGTTTCTGGCAAGGATGGGGTAAAAAGAGGGATAGAAAGGAAAGCAAGATCAGAATCAGAAAACTACTGCCAACCCTTCTCACATCTTTCATAAACTTTAATTCCTGGTACAAATGGTGACTGATCCCCAGTAGAACTTCACATAAGTAGCTTTGACGGAAATGAATTTCCAGGCCTTTATCACCTGAAACTACGGTTTATAACATGTCATGTCTAATGTTTGGTTTTATAACAGGTGAGAGGTGCAGATGTGTAAGATGAAAATCACTTTTTTAAAAGTAGATGATAATTTTGTAGCATTTGATAAAATGATCCACATGCCATGAAATGATAGGATCATTGCAGAAAAAGAGACTCTGAGAGTCAAACGGATTTCATGCATCCAGTCCAATGCTTCATTTAGTATCATACCTTTGCAGGGGCACCCCATGTTCCACAGGCAAGGACTGTGTGAGTTCAGGTGCGGGGCTCAGACCTGCCATGACCCAAGTACTACTCTGGCTCCATAACTCTCAAGCCACGTGGAATCGTGAGCGGCAACTGTCCTGCCACATGGTCTTAGGTGAGGTCTCACCTCTCAGTCTCTGTCTCTACCTGTCCAGTGACTGGGAAAATACTGACTGTGCTCATTTCTCAGGGCTACTGTGAGACCAGCTGAGATAATCTGTGGAAAGCACTTGTAAATTAACTGAAAGTCCTTATGAGTGCCAAAGAACAAGACAACGTGCCTGGCACTAAAGAGAAGCCATTCAACTAATGGTAAATGGCAAATGCATTGGTCTTGGAGCAGGACTGCAATTCCATGGTCTGTTGAGCTTCAGTGGCCAGAGGGAAATGAGTGAATAAACAAAGAAGGGAAGGAATCAATGAGTGAATACACAAGTAGCTGTTATTGGGGGTGAGGGGATGTGCTAGGGCATTTTATCTAATTACAGCATGAAGTAGTAATATTTGGAGGTCAAGGACGTGTTGCTGTCTGTCAATACAATGTTTTTAAAAATAAAAAAGAGCTCCACTAGGCTTGATCTACTGTCTACACAGGTGAGTTCTAGTTCTGAGCATGACGTCATGTTTGGTGGTTTACATTCCTGAAATTAGTGATGATACCTAAGGCACAGTGGCAGTTCGCTACTACTTACTGGGTAAAGTTTGCACACAGGTTTTGTAAGCACAGTGTTCAAAAAAAAAAAAAAAAAAACTGGTATCATGAAAACCAGGAGGCATAATATAAAAATGAGACTCTCTTGCTGTTCTTAAGGAACCCCGAGGAACTGGAGACCTAACAGGGAGATCTCAGTGGCGGGGGTGAGGCAGGATCACGCGCCATGCCTTGTCATCTTTATTTATATGTCCCCTATCTCAATCTCATTTAAGTCATCTGCCAGAATTGCCAAGACTTGGTTTTGAGGTATACTCTACTACTTCTTGGTTTCTTTTGCTGGCCTATTAATAGTGAATATTCCACCCAGTGCTTTTCTTTCAAATAATTGGAAAAGTACTCAGAGCTATAGAATATATGCATTGGATCATAAGCAATCCACCTAGCTCTCTAATGCCTGAAAATTTTCTAGCTTTGCCTTATATGCTGGACTCCCGCTGTGTCTGTGTGGGGCACTGTGTGACACCCTGGATTAACCATGCAAGAAGAAAACAACAAAAATAGTCAAAGCACAGCCATTGCTGTCACGTGTCCTACAATCCACAACAGTTGTCATGCCAACATCTCTTCAAGTAATATGGTCAGTAATCCTATTTTTTTAAAAGAATAAATACTTGCACTTTTGTTTACTTGTTTCGCAGACAACGAATCCATTCTTGTCCTAGCACACTAGTGCATGGTGGCCAAGCCCACAATCACCTAATCTCCTGCAGGAGTGCCCAGTTTTAATGGCCCCTTCGTTCTCTTACTGACTTCCGTCTTGATGCAAACATGCTTTGCGGGCCGGGCACGGTGGCTCATGCCTGTAATCCCAGCACTTTGGTAGGCTGAGGCAGGTGGATCACGAGATCAGGAGTTCAAGACCAGCCTGGCCAACATGGTGAAATCCTGTCTTTACTAAAAATATAAAAATTAGCCAGGCATGGTGGTGGGCACCTGTAATCCCAGCTATTCAGGAGGCTGAGGCATAGAATTGCTTGAACCGGGCAGGCGGAGGTTGCAGTGAGCTGAGATCACACAACTACACTCCAGCCAGGGCAACACAGTGAGACTCTGTCTCAAAAAATGCTTTGCACGTCCCAATGGACACAGTCAGATGTCTGCACTTGCTCCTCCAACAACTGCCTCCTCATCTACTTAACTACATTTGAGGCTCTCTTTGTTCATTTCAACTCCATCCTTTCTGAGTGACAGTAATCAGAGCTGCACGGAAAATTCTGGATTCTGTCACAGTGCAGCTGTACCACCGGGCCTGGGTGATGTTTTACACCAGTGACTGCCGCGTGTCTTACTGAGTGTCAGGGTCTGGATGACTTTGAGGCCTGCAGCCTCTAGCAGGGCGGGGCTCAGAAGCACCACCTAGAGTGGTTTATATATTTTGTCTGAGAAAAATAATACTGTTTGTCGTTTTGCTACTGTTTTCATTTGACATTTCTATATTAAATGTTGAAATATTATGCACCATCTCTCCTAACCCATCTTCTTCCTGAACCGGAATCTGCTTTCTGCTTCTCTGATTAATTAGCTCCTTCTAGTACACAGGTTACATAAGTACTGCACAAAACTTAAATGTCAGTAGATAAAACAAGAGTTCTAAAAATCTAACCACTTTCCATTGTTGGTTACTGCAAACATAAGGCCTCTTATACATGTCTGGAGAGGGATCCTTACGTCGAAATTGAATTCCCACTCCCCATCTATGCCAGGCTAGATGGTTTTATGAATGTCAGTGAGGAAACTTTGCCGGTATAGTTACCAAATAGAGTAACATAAAAAAAAATACTTGGTACATATTTGTACTAGGAGTTAAACAAAGAATCACCATAACTGTAGGTTGAGCTCCCTTTCAAGTCTTAAATAATACTCAGAGAAGAGAAGCTCAGCAATGCAAGCTTCCTGCCTGAAACACATGCCAATTTCTGCATGCTTCATTCGTTACGCAGTATGGACTGGCTTCCATCCCATAATGAGAGTAAGTCCTTCAGTGTGACACTGGCATTATAAACACAGACACTCCTGGCCTTAGAAAAGGAGATTTGCTGTGTGCTCTAAATGTATTCAGACAAACGGGCTACAAGTTACCCACTGCCTGGAGGTGGTAATGGACTACGAAGTTTACTGAGTCACCCTGTTCACTGTAAAGACTTTTGCAAGAAAAAAATCAATGCATTGAAAATGCATTGTAAATACAGTAAGCATTATTAATTATTTAATCTTCAGGATTTTATTATACAAAGGACTTTCTTAAAAGGAGTATTTCCTATATGTAAGAGGAGAAAATAAGACAAAATATGCATTTATACAACATGGGACACGTAGAAGGCACCAATAAATGATCCTAAGAGTCATTCTTCTTTGCATTTTTAGAGACAGAGTCTTGCTCTGTCACCCAGACTGGAGTGCAGTGGATGGATTACAGTTTACTGATTGAACTCCTGGGCTCAAGCAATCCTCCAGCTCAGCCTCCCAGATAGCTAGGACTATAGCTGCTTGCCACCATGCCTGGTTAATTTATTATTATTATTTTTGTAGACACAGGGTTTCATTATGTTGCCCAGGCTTGTCTTGAAATCCTGACCTCAGGAGATCCTCTTGCCTTGGCTTCAGAAAGCACTGTGATTATAGGCATGAGCCTCTGTGTTCAGTCCTGAAGAATTGTATTTATCAAATATTTTATACAGTAAATAATGCACATTAATTAGAGTCATCAAAATCTACTCCTAAACTATTTCCATGCATTTTTATCCCTCTCTCCACTTTGATGAAAATATACAATAAAGATGCACAGTAGATAGATGTGTGATAAAAGCGCACATCATTTGCTCAAGGAAAGCAGTGCACGGAAAGACGACATGTAAGCCAGCCATCTTATTTTTAATCCCACACTCCTTCAAAAGTTTAAAGACAGCAACAGGTGGGTGTTGAACAATGAAAACACGTGGACACAGGGAGGGGGAGCATCACACACTGGGGTCAGTTGTGGGAGGGCTAAGGGAGTAACAGCGGGGGGTGGGAGGGTGAGGAGTGATAACGTGGGGAGAAATGCCAAATATAGATGATGGGGGAATGGAGGCAGCAAACCACCTTACCATGTATGTACCTATGCAACAACCCTGCATGACCTGCACATGTACCCCAGAACGTAAAGTACAATAAAAACAAATCAAGTGTTTTTAACCCTTTCCTAAAAAAGATAGCAACAAACACAAAACTCTTTCAAAACAACCAGAATTGAAGGGTCCTTGCAAAAATCGAAGTAAAGTGTAAAATAGTTGAACCTTTCCACACTCCCAGTTTGGGGGAGTCCTAGGTATAGGACCAACTTCTACTATGATTAGTAATAGTAACTAACGCCCATGTAGTTGGAATGGGCTGGGATTTTGCATCTGAGAACTGGAGTGGGGATCCTCACTTGGCTACTAATCAGCTTTGTGGCTTTGGCCAGGTGACCTGCCCCAGGCCCAGTGTTTTACCCTGCACATGGAGAAGGTATTACCCACCACAGCACTGCCGCTGGTGTGTGAGCTGATCTATCTGAAGTATCTAGCACAGTGTCTGGGACTTGCTAAAATTTACAGTCACAATAATGATGATGGCCCTAAGAAAGCTGTCAGAAAGCCCTCCAGAGAAGCCCGCTGATGTGGGCTCAGTGTCTGTGAACTACCCAAATTCCTAACCTCCAGTGTGGCCGCATAGTGAGATGGGGTCTCTATGGTAGGAAATGAGGATAAGTGATGTCACAAGGGTGAGGCCCCGGCCCGGTGGAGCTGGTGCCCTCACAAAACAGAAAGAGATACCCCAGAGATGTCTCTCTCTCCCCACCACGTGAGGATGAAGCAAGATGTCCATCTGCAAGCCAGGAAGAGAGAGCCCTCACCTGAAAATGACCCTGTTCACAATTTGGTCTTGAACGTCTAGCTTCTAAAACTGTTAGAAAATAAATGTCTCTTTTATAAGCTACCCAGTCTGCGGTGTTTTGTTACAGCAGTCCAAGCTGACAAATACACCTGCCAACTCACCAAACATGAGCAAACTGCTTCATCTCTTTGGGTCTCAGCTTCTTCCGGACACAGGGAGATGGATGACTCAGAAAGCCCTGAAAGCGTGAACCTCCTGCAATTTTGTGATAAGATATGAAGGGTCTCCACCTCCTCTTCTTTCCCCAGCTGCCTGCATGGTATTCTGTCCTTCCCAACAGGGAATCCCACCACATTTGCCAATTAGCGCTCTAACCCTGTTTGTGTGTCTCCACTGCTCTGTGCCCTGGACCCCATTCATTAGAATGTCATTCATTAGGGATCAGAGGTTCTGAGGACACAGAGCCCAGCATCATTAGTACTAATTGAAGCCTGAATTCCTAACCTGCAGCAGAATGCTGGCCTTTTTCAGCTCAGTCCGAGGCATCACAGTTGACAAAAGGCCCTTTCTGGATCCCGGCGCCACAATTCACAAAGGGCCCGGGTCTATTGACATTAGCCAGCCGAGTGTGGGGCTGTCCGTGAGGGGCCAGTGAGACAGCTGCTGCATAGTACATGCACCCGCGGTTTAAATCACCCCTGCCTGTCTACACGAGGCTTCTGCATTCTTCACGGGGGATGCCGACAGTGCCCTTTGCCCCCCAAGAATTACCTGGAAGTTGGGGTTTGGGTTGGGATATGGTAGCCAGGCGGAGCGCGAGTTCTCCTGGTACTTGAAGGGCCCGGCGAAGGCCTGTGCAATGGCGCTCAGGTTGAAGACACACACAGCTGAGGCCGCGATGCTGTTCCTGAGAGCCCAGGGAGAGAGAGGAGAAGGCAGTCAGAGAGCTCGGAAGCACCTGCCGCCCTCCCCTTAGGAAGCAGGCAGCAGCTGTGACCTGGATCAGTTTCCAGAGGTCTCAGGGCCACAGTCTCTTAAACATCCCAAAGGATTTAAGTCAGAGTGTGAATGCGGCTCCCCTGGAGAGGAGCAAACATCTTGGTAAAGAAACCAGGTTAGTTAGCATTTACCACACTTGTAATCCTGCCAGCCAGGATTAATTAACTCAGCTGCAAATGGGGCAAAGGGGATTCTGAAGAGCTATCTGCTTCACCTTTCAAATTCTGGAAGAAAAAGACTTCCTTCTCCAGCGGATGGCATCTCTCATCGGCCTTAGGCAGTTCCCTTCCTGACCTGCTTATCTGGTCACTTTGCCGGGTAGCAGGGCAAGTTGTTTTTGTTTTCTTTTGGCGCGCGCGCGTGTGTGTGTGTGTGTGTGTGTGGTTTTTCTTTTAACCAAGATATTTGTCATCCTTTAAAAAAAATCAACTCAAAGTAGTTTATAAAAAGTGACTGTCTGACTCATTGAATTTTCTTTTAATTTAAAATGGAGTTTAAATTCAAAGGGTCAGAGAAAACTTTGACATAGCACTGACATATGAAATCCTGAAGCCGTAATTTAGAATTCAGGCTCTGAGAGAGTCATAAACAGGAGCCCTCAGAAGGTCAGTGCCCTCTGACTAAGTGTGGAAACAGCAACATTATTTTGGTTAAGTAAATCTGCAATTTGAGCTCAGTATGGGTTCTCAAAGGGGAAGAGGAGATAAAGAAAGAAAGCTTACATGTATTTTCCCTTGCTCTGAGACAATATCATATGCATTTCTCATCAATTATTTTTTTCCTGCATCAAAGGAGAAGTATAACAAAATCCAAACCTGAAAGACTTACCTTAGATTTGTTTTATTTAATAAACACTGAATAGGAGCTAGGCACTACTCCGAGGACTTCACTAATTCCAATTCACTTAATCCTCAAAAGGTGAAGGAAATTTACAGGTAAGAAAAACAAAGCACACTGAAGACAAGACCCTTCCTCAAAGTTAGCCAGCTACTAAATGGGTAAGCTGGACTTGAACCCCAGGCTAACTCCAAATGCCAGGATTTTCAATCCTTTGCAATATCTCTGGGTGAAGCAGACAGGATTCTACTGCAGGGGAGCAGAGAGTAAACACATCCTTATGGAAAGATATGGCCTTGAGGGTAGAGGTGCATTTTCTCCAGAAGTCCAGCGCCAAGGACAAGGGCCATCATGATGCATACAGAACCCCGTTCTGGAATGTAAAGGGGTGGACACCGGCTGTGGGTTTATTCACTTTGCTCTATTATCCTTAGAGAGAATGGGAGAAGTTAAAACACAGCTCAGGGAAGAGCTGGCCTTTGAACATGTGAGTAGACTTTAGTAAGAACAAGAAAACAAGTATGCTGGAATAAGAGTGGCTAGACACAGGACGATCCCATCCAGCAGCCAGAGGGGCATGCCTTGGGCCAGGAACAGAGGCAGGCAAATGGGGGATATTAAGAATAATAACAATATCTCCCTAAGCCCCCTGCTAAGCACCTGATAGGATCATTTAATTTCTCATAGAGAACCTATAGATCCTGAGAAGACCCTGACTTACCATAAGAAAACAGCAGCACAGAGAATTTACTTAGCCCAAGTCATAGGCTGCAGGGAAATAAAGCAGGACTTGTACCTGCTTTGCATGAGGCCCCAGGTTGCCAGGTGGCTACCAGGTAAAGGAAGAACCTAATCTTCTTCCTGCTGGCTTAATGTTCCTCTGTTCACTACACCCTGCTCTCAATGGTCTGACCTGGGCTGTGGTGTCACCCAGAGACTCCCCTGGATGTCCCAGTAGCTGCCAGCCTGACCATCCTTTCATAGTGTCGTGGGAACCCTTCCTCTCGTCCCTGTTCCATCCCCTCGTGAGCACAACTGGTATAGTACAAGCACACCCCATGGCTGCCCCTCCACCCTTTCACTTGCTGTGCTCTGGGGCAGAGAGTGGGCTTGTGTGACTCCACTGTGCCCTTCCCTCTGCCCTGCCCCTCTTCCTACGATGGGACTGCCTACAGGAAGTACATATTCACTCACTTCTCCAGGGTCTCCAGACTCGCAGGCAGGTGAAACCAACCCAGGTCTAGATCACGACCTTGAGAATGAGTAAGCTTAAAGCTGGAATCAGCATGAACAAGCTCACTTAGACACCAGACCTGCAGCCACCTGTTCCAACCTGGCTTCTATCAGCAATCAAGGTAATAATTTCAGAGCAATAAAAAATCCCACCTCCCACTGCAACCTTACTACCTGTATATCCATATCTATACATATTAATACTTTACTACGATCTCTACAGTGTACTATCTATCCTAAAAACAACTAATGGTGGCCACCATTTTTAGATATCTAGAAAAGAAGCCAAATCTTTAGAGACTCCATTGTAGTAGCACACCATTTCCTGCAGGCCAACCCATGCTCAAGAGATTGAGAAAACTACACAGTAGTGCTAGGGACAGAAAGAGTCAGAACAGTTACCTTTTCCCCATTCCCCTAGTGCTGGGAAACCTTGATGAATGTACTGAGGCAAAGCAACATTCTAAGCCCTGAAGCTCAGCCCGGTATTGGACGGCCCTTTAATTCAGAGGTAGAAGGTAACTGACAACCTCCGATCCTCATTTTCTTTCCATTTGAAGCAAACTTTGTCAAGAATGTGGTTATTTTTTGAGAACATAAAATAAAGGCTGATACATGAAAAGGAGGTGGAAAATATTGTGTAATTTGAGATGGGCATATTAGAAATGCATTCCCAAGATCTAACGCAAGTAAATATTCCAGAGAGAAAGGACAGATGTGGTGCTTCTCTACCAGTACAGATTCCATACACTGGGTGACTTCTGACAGGATGGGAATCTGCAACACTAAACAAATAGTCTGAAATAGCTGAAACTTATTTTTGCAACTATCTAAGTTGACCATGCACCATCTTGGAATGTTTCAGGCATGGTACTTTTATAACTTCTGAAATGGCTGTTTTGTTTTGTTTTGCCCCGAGTCAGGGGAATGAACAGCTAAGTAAGCAAGACTCTCCTTGTGCATAAAACTGATGTCAACTGAGCAACTGCACATTTATCTTCGGCGAACTACACTAGTTTTTAAATAAGGTTTTGGAAAGCAAATCAACTTTAGAAACTGCAATTGATTTTTTAAAGAAATTTATCAAAGAGGAAAAATAACCTCTGGGTTGAGGACCAGATTTACGAAAATAAAGACGGCCATGGCGGAGTAAGGGTAGGTGTGGAGCCATCCATACTAGCCTAATTTTTCTAACCTCATGTCAGAAAGAAGACTCTTCGGAGGTAAAAGTTGTTACTAAGCAAATATTAACGTAATTTCAGCAGTGGAGAGAGCAGAAACAGAAGGCTAATATGAAAATGAGAGGCAGGTAAAGTGGCTCTTTAGAAATGCCATTCATGGGCAGGCATCTGATGCCCAAGAGATGAAAAAGTAAATTAAAATACTAAGGAAGCAGAGAAGACAACACAGGGTGACCAGCTGTCCTGGTTCACCCAGGAATAAGAGGTTTCCTTAGCCACAGGGCTGTCATCAACACTAAAACTGGGATCATCTCAGGCAATTCGGGACTGTTGGTCATCCTGCCTCATTTATCAGCACTTCCAACCCATCCAGATTTGTGTCCTTTATTTTGGATACAAATATTTGGCTTTTGCTAAAAGTCCTAAGTCACCAAATGAGAGATTTCAACAGTAATCCAAATCAGAACCCATAGTGTAGAATCCGCAGCAGGACAGCCATGTGCAGGAAAGTGGTGCTCAGAGTCTCAATGTGATCCTTGACTCCTGAGTTTCGCATGTGATCCTATTGAGTCTTACACAGCATCCCAGCTAAGGATGGGAAATAACCCTGGGGACATGTGATACTCCACTAGACTAAGAGTGACAGAGATGAGAAAACCTCATAAGCTTAAACCAGCCCAAATAATGTTCGTTCTAAAGTTAGGAGTAACTCCCCGTCCCACCCCCAACCAAAAAATACTATTTTTCCAAACATATTTTAAAAGTATAATTGACATTTACAAAATGTGTGCTCAAGTTAGCCATCTTCTAGACTAATAGTGTAAAATATAGCTATAGAAAATGTGTGTTTCAAATATGAGCAAGGTTCAAGCAAGAATCCTGTTATCTCAAGGATTTCAGACTGCAGACAACACTATTTTCATTATACACAAATGTATGACTTCCATATAGAAAAAATACACATACAGTATGTGCCAGTATTTCAGAAAGTGCGCAGAACACAATGGCAAATCAGGAAAGCGCAATTTATAATGGAGTAATTTGATGTCACCGTATCCTAAAGATAGATAAAAACTTTCTTGATTTGCTTTATTTTTCCTAATGCCAGTCTTTCAAATCACATATCTTTGTCTAACAGGAAGTTCACTGAAAAGTCCTTTTGTTTTGTCTGTTAGTCCAGTAAAATAAGAAAGATTTTCTTTAAAGCAACTTTAAAACCACAGAGGTCAAAGAACAAAAGACTTATTCAGAATGAGTAAGAGAGAAGGGAGAGAAATTATTTCAAGTTACATACACATTGGTGGTAAAGATGCCGTAGATCAAATCCAGCTCAGGCAGGAAGAAAGTGCTCTGCAATTCGTTGTAGTAAAAGGGGACTTCCCCAGGACGGGAGCAGTTGAGGCGAGCCTTCATGAACGTGGTCCAGGTATCCTCCAGCAAGAAGCGCCCTCCAATATCGTTCTTGCAGACCCGTGCAGCTCTGGAGAACACTGTCTTCCCACAGTCATGCTCTACGGCATTTTCTCGGAAAAAGAAGTAGGTAAAATTTCCAATGTCATAAGATGACACAAAGTTTGGTTCTGGAAACAACAGAAAAGAGGAAATAATCTCAACACCATGCCACTCCTTTTTGGTCTTGACTGCTCAGTATTTCATCCAAAGAGATATGGTTTTGTTTAGATAACACCTAGTTCCTACAGGACAACTCGGAGGCCCTGTGAGCAGCTTAATGAGCTACGCTGTTGGGAAACTCAGTGTCATACACAGATTCTTAATAATGGGAAGTCACTGGTGTGCCTGCACACTCAAGTATCCTGAGCTAAATTAGGACTCAAGTTAATATGATGTTAATACAATCAGAAATTGACACCAAAGATTTGCGGTACATTTTAGAGCAGTATGTATTACTTTATTTGCAAATACTTACATAACCTTCAGAAAGAGAAGTAGAAAATATGTTTAAAAAGATGAAATGTGATTCAGAATATAGGCGTCTACAGTCCCATATCTGTGTAAGACAACACAATCATTTGACTTAACTTACATACATTCCTGTGATTTTGACATAATTTGTGTGCTTTTACTAAGGACTTTAAAACTGTTTTTCATTGCTTGGAATGAAAATAAAAACTAAAACTGTAAGGTGTGTCTGGAATTAGTTTTAGCAGTTTCTGTTACTATGGTGACCATGTAATGGTGAAAAGCAACTCTTATTTTCTTATTTCTGGGTTGCTGGGGAATCTATTTAGAGGAGGGAAGAATATTGGGATGGAGACATTGCTTTGTAGTTTTCTGGTCTCATAATTAGCTTTAAAATGGGAATTCAGAAATGACAAAATTATGGCAAAGCCTTTAATCACCAAGCTCATTAGGAATTTAGGAAACATACATTATCAACCGAATTATATTGCATTTGGAGTTTTAGTTTCCTAACTTCCTGTTTGAAACCAGTGACATTAGAGATGGTACATTTTCAGATACACATACTCCCTAATATTTGCTTTTAAAACTCTAATCACAAGGTTTTATTCTTACTCATTTCTCTATTTCTAAATGCTATTCATTCAATCAGCAAGTATCTGAATTTTATGGTGCAAATTAGGAAAATTATAGCAGTAACCTTTGGTGTTCAAAATTAATGGAAAGATACAGACAGCAAGTATATTCACAAAGATACATTTCTAGAGACAATTAGTTTGCTGGGGCAATTCGATTGGCCTTGTTCTTTTGCAGATCCAATTGCATTGCAATAATAATATGTCATTGGCAGGACAACTAAAAATCTGGCCACAAGATAAGCCATTAATGTTAAGTGTAAGACACACAAACAAAATCATCCAAGGTCTGAAATGTAGACTTCAGACATTCACACAAGGTTGGCACTGACCCACTGACCACTCTGCTATTCTGTCCAGGGAGACTATTGCCAATTTTCAATCAATACCTATATTCAATATTTTCACAAAATATTTTAATTTAATCCAACTTTATATTTAAAAATGTAACATACACTCTAAATGGTTTATGTATGATACTTTCCCCTTCAATACCATTCACTGTTAAGTCATTGAAGTATATGAAATAATATACTGAGGTTTTGAAAAGAACTGATTTTAATTTATAAACTGTCAAACATTCTCAAGTCACTATTGCTTTTACCCTAAATGACTATTTAAAAAACTTGAATTGCAAAACATTGTAAAAGATGGAAGTTAGCTATCTTTACCGTAATAGTATGCTTTAATATCCTGGAGGGATGCTCACAAAAACAGCAGATTACATATTTGTAACTTGTGTTTTTGGAACGTAAGGAAAATATTGAAGGAGTGGTTAAATAATGATTCGATGAAGCACACCCCAAAAGCAAAGATATGGAGCAATTCCAAAACCACGTCTAAAGAAAATAATCACTAGCATGTCTAATTCTAAAGACAATGCTAAATTATCTTGGAATGGGTCCTGCACCCTGGCTAAGCAAAAATAGAGTTTGAGAATTATACAAAAACAAACAACAACAACAAAAACAGCAACAACAAACCCTACGTACAATGGGAAAACAAAGACAGGGCGTAAGGGTCCAGGTGTGTCTAGCCTGGGACTTAGGTTACCAGCACCTGTGTATGAGGTATGAGGCAGACTCCACCAAGACTTATCAAACACACCCACTACTACCCACTTCTGCTATTAACTTGGGGACAAATGGCATGAAAACTACATAGTAAATAGTTCCAGTTTCTCAGAAGTTCCAAGCAGGAAAACAAGAAAATACAAAGGAAAAAAAGATCTTCCATGGTTTCCAGCTTAACGTTGAGTTTGTAATAAAAACAGCTGAGATCTGTAAATGCGAACTCTCGTGCCAAGATCTGCGCTTGGTGCTTTATATGCCCATTGAACTCACAAGATTCATAGCACTAGGTGCTGTGCTATTCTTCCCATTTCACAGATGAGGATACTAAAGCCAAGGGATTTAATAACTTGTCCAAATTCACATAACTAGCAATGGGGAAGGGGATGGAAAGTCCAGAATCCATTAGACCACGGGTCACCAACTCCCGGGACATGGACCAGTACCAGTCTATGGCCTGTTAGGAGCCAGGCCACACAGCAGGAGGTGAGCAGTAGGCAAACGAGTGTTACCTCCTGAGCTCTGCCTCCTGTCAGATCAGCAGCAGTATTAAATTCCCATAGGAGCTGGAACCCTACTGTGAACTGTGCACGTGAGGGATCTAAGTTGTGCACGTCTTAACGAGACTCTAATGGCTAATGATCTGAGGTGGAACAGTTTTATCCCAAAACCATCCCCTCTACCCCCCACCCCAAGTTGATGGAAAACTTATCTTCCGTGAAACTCGTCTTTGGTGCCAAAAAGTTTGGGGACCACTGTATTACACTATACTGAAAAATAGTGGTTGCAAAAATAAAAAAAACAATCAATCAGTTAAATGCTAGCGATATTCAATAGGATTTGATTTTCTGCTTTGGAAAAACAGTGGCAAGCTCTTGGCTGGACAGCCATCTTTTCCATGGAGAGTGGTAAGCAGGTTTACTTAGGAACAAGCTAATGGGGGTTTCAGAACCAACTAGAGAGACAATAAATGATCAGATGAAACTTTAAACCACAGGTATCAGGGACATCAGGAATGACACAGAAAAAAAAAAAGTGGAAGGAAGAAGAAACAACTTAAGGACTTATTAAACGAGAACATTGTCGAAAGTGTTTGGCCCAACTCCAGAGGGTGTTTCAAGGAGGGGCGGCACCATAGCCTCAGAGAGCCAACAAATGACTCTTGGGAGGTCATGCCGTACCCTTAGTCTGCTGGAGCAAACCACGTCCACTTTTGCAGATAAGCAGAAGACTGAGTAATGGTAGGCAGACTGAAGCACAGTTTTTCTCTTTCCACCGAGAGCCTCCACCATATCTCCAAACCACCCTGAACCAACGTTGTAAGATCACAACATGCATTTTAGATAGAAATGCTCAAACACATGCTTTCCCTTTGGTTTGCAAAACCAAAGAAGAATTTGTATTCTGTGTGGAGTGGGTGCTGTTCTCCAATTCCCCACGCAGTGCAGGTCTTGTTGGTTGGGGAGTGAGAGAGCGTTTGGAAACACAGGCTGTGGCCTTACACTGATCCTTCAGGAGGAGGCCGGGCCCCAACTGCGTGACCTGCCATTAACTAGGGAAATGCAGTTCCTTGAAAAGTAGAGCTTCTTGAAATCCGACTAGCATCCTGTTCCTTTCCAAAGACAATAAAAAAGTGGGAATAACTGTAAAACAGACAGTCAAATAGCTCTTATATTTACTGATAAAAATTTGGAAGTAGGGGACATTAGAGTCTTGCCAGGCAGGATGGTAAGGTGCATGTTGTTTTTCTTCCATTATTTAAGTTCTGTCTTTTCTCGAAATGCAATTCACCACCAACTAGTATCTGTCACTCCCGAGTGAACTGAACAAGTAAGAGGAGAATCAGGCATTTTCTTCTTGTCTACAATGGATTTGAGTGCGTGAAAGAGAGATCTGAGGTGTGCTGCTAACTAAATCAGAGTGACAACAGGCACGTCAGCTGCTATGTAAATATAAGCAGGGAGAAACTGTTTTCTCTAATGTTTGTAAAACGTACAGAGTTACATAATACAATGTCGCACAAGATACATCATGTTAATAAGAGTTACTCTTCATGACACAGAAACTTTTATTTTGCATGTTTACTGACATAATAGTGACCATACAGATAGCAGTACTGAGAAGTGACTCACCATATATGAAATTATGAGTGATGCGAAGAAAAGCATCCAAAATTTTGAGAAGATTTTGATCACACAAAACCAAATACTGAGCATCCAAATAAAGCCTCCCATTCTATATTCTTTCTATTCCAATGCCCAAAGCATCAATATGGGGGTACACCATGTTCAAATGTATGGATCTGATCATTGAGCAGATCATTGATATAAAAAATCAATGACACAGAAAAAAGAAAAAGTGGGAGGAGGAAGAAACAACTTAAGGACTCATTAAACAAGAACATTGTTGGAAAGTGTTTGGCCCAACTCCAGAGGGTGTTTTGGGGGGCAGGGGGCACCATTTCTTTTTCTCTGTGTCATTTCTGCGTTCTTGAATTAAAAATTTGTCTACAGTGGGAATGAATATTAAAGCCACAAAGGAATCCCAACTCTACAAAAATCTTACTAGAATCAAAGTCTATTATAAATTATTTTACAGTCAAAAGCCACCTTGTGAGACACTTGCCAAAGTCATGCTGGAAAATGAGTGTACGTGACGCCTGTGGCTCTGCCCCGGCTGGACCATTGACATCTGATATGTTCCGTTGTTGTATCTGACAATCAGACCTAGTTTGCAAAGCTATAAAAATTAAATGGGCTGATACACAGGAGGATGCCAATAAATGGTGGCTATTATGATTGTTTCATGATTTACTCTCAATGTCCCTTGGAATAATTTCTATTGAACAGAACTTCACATAATGATAATGAATGATCAGGTATACATATGTCAAGCTTAAAGGTGATCAGAGTTTTAGGAGCATAAATGAGTCATGCTGAGTTTTTAAATAGCAAGCTATTTCACCAAAATAAAGTGAGTTAATGGGAACAAGATTCAGGCATGACACACAGCCAGCAGTTTTCTGTTCCTAAGTTGTTGGTATCAGTCGCTAAAAAATGCCTTCTATAAGCCAGATTTTAGATCCTTTCCTTTTTGGGTACATTGTTTGCATTGTCATAGCTACATGAAACTGCTGTAGAAGCTTCCAAGGCAAATCTGTTTTTATCTAGATATTCATTAAAATTAAAAGCGGATAACTTAAAATTAAATAAAATTGAATAAACATAGGTAAAAAGCTATTGGTAAAGTTCTTTACCTGAGGCTTCTACTAAAAGACAGATGATGATGACAGACAGATAGATAGATAGATAGATAGATTTTAATGGAGAGATAAACACATTTGTGTCTGTGTATATGTGAGTATCAAATACACGAGTATAGAGATGTATGTATATATGGCTCAATACTTCCACCTACTGGCTGTATGAACTTAGTCACATTATTTACCAGTATATTTTCTCTGTTTTCTGTTTTTTAGTAACAATAACAACATCTAATATGCAGTATCATTGTGAGAATCAAAAGCACTTGGCTGGTAATCATCAAAATACAGACCACTATTTATTAAAAATAACTCTCTCGCTCTATAAATTAATACAAACACACATGTTGGTACATATCATCAGTATTTACTTAACAAGATAACTCATTAAGTATTCATTCTGTATAACAAATTAAGGTCTACACTTATTCCAGCAAATCTGAAAAAAAAACACGGTGGAAGGGACCGTGCTACAGACGAGCCTGGAGAGCCAGCCAGGCTACTTCTCCAGGCATTTCCTCACCACCCCAAGGGGTTGTCCCGGATACTGGGTACTCTTTAGTAAACTGGTAGACACAGCCTGTGCCCTCAAGAGCAGTGTGAGGAGACCAACAAGACAGGCCAACAAGTGCTTACAGTGAGGACAAGGGTACGGAGGGCCGGGGCAGCCAGGAGAAATAGAGGATCAGAAAGGAGAGGATGGGGAAAAGGCAGGAGTGAGGCTGAGAAGGGGCTACCCAGACAAGGACGGGTGCTGCTAAAAGGATCAGCCTGGGAGGAGAGCATAAGGCGGGCAAGGAATGGAATGAGGCCACCGTCAGGATCGAAGGGATGAGAGGTAGAAAGCCAGGCAAAGCCAGGAGCCCATAACAAGGAGTTTGAATTTCAACTGCCACTGGAGAGACACCAGGGAGTTTTCAAGGAAAGGTTATCATTCCACCTCCTGGGTGTGTGGTGTGCGACGGGGACTGGGGAACTGGAGCCAAGCACATCCTTGGTAACCATTTACAGCAAGCTGGGCCCTGACTCACCAGCTGTGTCACTCACTGAGACCCTTGACAGAAAAAAAAGTATTGCTAAGACCCTTGCAGTAGGACTGGAAAGACAGTTCCAGCACACTGAATTCCTTCCTTCTTCCTGGGGAATATGACCCATTAAAAATGCATTGTTTTAATGGATTTGCTGATTCAAGTGGGAACCACTTATACCATGAGGGCATGGGCTGGCATTCCCTAAATGAGAAGTACCATTTCTCTAAACCGCCCTGTAAGTCCAAGACTCACACCTACAATCCTCCATATCTTTGTGTCTGTAGGAGTTTCATTAACTGGATATTTGTCTAAATGTTCTAGCTCAAAGCGACAGACTTTGCTGTCTATTCTGCTCTTATTTAATCCCAAGCACATAGCCCTCTCTAATAAAATTCTGCCAAACCACACATTCCTATTAGTTATACATAATTTCATGAATATTTCTAAAAATTGTCAAAACAGAAAATTTCTATTTGCCATGTTTATTTTTTTTCTGATGCTATTTTAAATTTACAGGTTCACTTCTTTGAAGAATAATCATTTTATCTGAAGAATCAAATTAATACTTACGAGTTTTTCTAATTGGAATGTTAACTTGAATTCAAAAATCTGGTAAATAGTTTAATGCCTAAAAAATATGTTAAGAGACTGAAAGAAAACCATGTAAGATTTTACTGAAAGAAGATACTGTGCTAAAACATTATGCAGGTTTTATCATATTTCTTCCCTACAAGCTACTGCGGAATAAGGAAACGTGTATGATGGCTCTGGCTTTGTCTTGAGTGGATCTGGGCTGGGACAAAAAAAGACCCAGATATAGGGAGCCAACTTCCCAATATGTGGCAAATGAACAAATGTCAGAGGCCCTTGACTGGGTAAACAAAAAGTTCAATAGCATAGTATAGAGACAAGTTTACAGAAATACATAGAACTGAGCATTTTAGAAACAGGATGACAACATGATTTATGCTACAAGCTAAGATGCTTTTGCGAAGGACAGGAAGCAACATTAGTCATCAGGCGAGGACATCAACAGGGCTCCAAGGCTGTCACTAGGAAACTGCTAGAATCTCTAGACGGTGAACGTTGAGCCATTTCCCAATTGTTTTAGCAGCTCTAGTGCATGTCTGCCTGATATAGTCTCTACAGTGAGGCATCCCTTCTTGTAGCAGATTTATTTTTTCTGAGGGAATCCTTTATTCATATATACGCAGTTCAAGCAAGCATCCTCATGATGGAGAAGGAAAGTTTCATTCATCTCTTTTCTTTCGGAATGTGCAAATTAAAATCCAAAGGTCATAAAAGATGTATGGGCAAGTATAGAACGCTCCTTACATGACTGGAGGGGACCTGTGGCTCCCCAGCTTTTAGGCCCTCTGTGCGCGATGCACAGGATGGAGCATGACAGTGTGTTCAGAGCACCATGAGAACTGACTCACTGCGTCACTTAAACACACTTTTGTAACCATAAAGGTCTGTGTTAAATTACCACACAGGCCTTCCTGCTTTGGGTTTAATAACCTTAGTTCATTGCATCATGTATGCAAGGCTATAAACATCAAAAAAAGGCTCTCAACCTTTTCCAAAGTCCCCATGCCCCTCTTCCATGGCAGCTCATGAATGAAAATGCAGGCATCAGGAGAGAGAGATGGAGGCCACTTGTAACGTTGGTATTTCCTAAAATGTCAACTAAACAAAGGGAAGGTCAGCAGCACGTAGAGAGGAAGGATGCATGCTCTGGAGTGGATCTGTTTTCAAGCCCTAGCTCAGGTACACATCAGGTACAACCTGTGTTCAGGGGGCAAGTCCCTCTGAGCCCCACAGTGCTCATCTGTAGAAGGAGCATGATGTAATAATCTCCCTTAAGACACTGTGAGAAGGATGACAGATGACATGGATTTGGAGTCTCCCATCTACCTGGCATGTTATCCATAGCCATTGTGACTCTTCCTTGTGGATGGTGTAATAAGTACAAGTAGCAGATACTCCAATAAGGACATGGCAGGCAGGTGATATGCATGGTTGCCATTTATTTAAAATGATTTCTGACCTACAAAGATAATAAGATTAGATTTATAGCACCATGTTGGAAATGTAGCCATTCCACATGGCATAGGCAACAGGCAATGCCCACTGAAAGGCCTAATCAGGACTGAATATTAGAAAAGGCATCCTATTGTGCTGTGTCACATGTCACACAGCTTCGCTCAACATACTTTCCATCCATGTCTCCTCACCCCAGCAAGTTTAAACTTAAATGAGTTAGATATCAGCCATGCACTTGCAATGCTGAAAAACACTCATTGTTCACAAGTACATTCTTTTTAAGCATCTCCCCAGGTGCTTATTTGGTAAAATAAAAAAAAATAAAATAAAAACTAGGCTGCTGACTATGCAGTCTTGGTTCTATTCTGGCTTTACAGAGCTGCTTCTTTTCCTTGAAAATATTTGTATTTTGGTACCCACATACACTTCATTCCCAATCCTCATCTGTCTTTGTTTTGCTTGTTCTCTGACTTCTGCTTCCATTTATGAATTTCCAGCTGTAGCAAATCTTTTCAGCATAGGAAGCACCTCCTGCAGACCAGTCACACCTCCAGGTACTGTGCTGTGTGCACCTTTCCAAACAGGCTCTCGCTGTCCCCAGGGTGGAGCCCAACAAAGTCTCGCCAGCCTGGCTGTGCTTAGGCTGTTTGGAGTTGGCACCTGGTCCCAAGCGGAAGCACTGAGCTCCGCGAAGCACCTCTCCTCAGGACAAGCAGAAACAATTTCTCCTTGACTTAAGCACAGAGGAGATTTTCATCCTCCAAGTAAATTATCATTAATCATTAGGTTAATAACTGCATTTTAAAGACCCCAAGCGTCTACTTAATGCTTGGGTAACACCATCAATGTATTTCAAACCAAGAGAACTTAAGATTGTTACCCAAAGTGTTTTCTCAACTAGAATTCTAATAGCTCACAAAAAATGATACTGTTGGAAAGAGAATGCTTGTGGATTTCAAGTGAGTTCACCTCCATATGAAATCCTGGCTGGAATCTCAGCTAATGCAGGACACTGTGGAGTTCCCTGGGAGAACCCAGTGGGATAAGTACACATTTCCACCAGAGAAGGAAAGCCAGCAGGTCTCTGAGTGTTAATAAGGCTGTGTGGACTCAGATGTTCATGCTGAGTTATTAAGGCTCATTTAGGAGTTATTTTTCCAAGTTCCTCCTAAAGTTGTTTGTCTGTGTGCAAGCACATAGTTCCTTCAGAGCTCACAAACTCAATTAGCACAATATTAATTTGGAAATACATTTTCTCCTTTTCATGGGATTATTGTTTCCCCAACTTGACTGCCAGTTTCTTGAAGGCAAGTTTTATTGCTTCTCTATTTTAAGCATCGACCATTAAACATTTATTATCCTGCCTTACAGTAATCATTTCACATAGTTATTAACGATTAATATTTTAATGCATTAAAGCTGTTAAGGTATTTCTCTAAACACATAAATTTGTTTTAAGAGTGACTTTGGCACAGGGAAAAATACGACTTTGAAACGTATTCATTACCAAACACATAACAATGTTCCAGATTCATCCAGAATGTTATCCAATGGATTGCACTGCCTTTGAGAAATGACAATAAATGATGACTGTAAATGGGGGTCCATGTGAGATTGGGGCTCAAAAGGAAGATGTTGTACATTTTTGTACCTGATTCAATTTCAAATATATATATCTGTATTTCTGTTCCTGTTTATTTCTGATATACAATTAATAGAATATTCTTCCATGTTTAACATGATTCCTATTTCTGCTATTTGTGAATGGCTAATGTTGGCTTTCTTTTTTCTGGTGATCCATCTCAAAAGCTTCCATTTTTTACCTCCTGTTAGCAGAATATAGGTGAGTAGTAAAGTATTAACCATGTGCTAAAGTACTAACCTCTTGCTCATTCAAGAAATATGGATTAATCCCCATCTATATTTCAGACACTGTATAAGATCCTGAGGACATAAAGCAGGCTGCCACAGAACCCCTTCTTATGAAATAGGAGGGGAAATATTTCCTCATGAAATAGTGGAGGAAACAAAGAAGGCAGTACCCACCCAATGGTAGACAGTCCATTTCAGCTGCTGTAACAAAAATACCATAAACTGGGAAGCTTATAAATAACAAACATTTCTTTCCCACAGTTCTGGAGGCTGAGAAGTCTACGGTCAAGGCACCAGCAGATGGGATGTCTGGCAAGGGTTTGCTTTCTAGTTCCCAGCTGGCATCTTCTCTCTGTGTCCTCACAAGGTGGGAGGAAAGAGAGAGCTCTCTGGGGTCTTGTTTACTCCACACTAATCCCATTCATGAGGACTCTACCTTTATGACCTAGTCAGTTCTCAAATGCCTCACCTCCCGATACTCTCACATTGAAGGTTAGATTTTAACCTACTGCTTTTGGAAGGATATAAACGTTCAGACCATAGCACTGGTTAATTAATTAATTAGAAAAATGTTGACAGAGTGCTTACTTTAATGCTGGCACTGTTGTAAGCATGTGGGACCCAGCACTGAGAAACACACAGAAGCCCTGGTCATTAGGAACTTTCATTCTAGTGGTGGAAGGAGAAAACATGTTAAAAGGTCATAATGGCCGAGGCTAAAACTGAACATGGTAAGGAGGGTCAAGAGGGCTGGATAGGAGGGGCCTGTGATCTGAAATAAGGTGATGAGGTAAGGGTCCCATTAAGAAGGTGGCATTTGAGCAAAGACTCAAAAGAGATGAGACAGTTGGCCAGATGGGTTGTCTGGGGGAAGAGGTTTACAGACAGGACAGGGGCCAGCAAACTCTAGCCCATGGGCCAAATCCTACCTGCCGCTCATTTTGTGAATAAAGTTTTATTGGCACCCAGCCACACTCATGCATCCATTGACCGTGGAGATTTTCACACTATGATGGCAAGATTGAAAAGATGCAACAGAGGCCATATGAACTGCAAAGCCTAAAATATTTATTTACTGGCCCTTTATAAAATGTTTGCTGAGCCCTGAAAGAGAAAGAAGAACCAGCAGCGCTGTGTGGCATTTCTGAGGCTAACGCCAAGGGAACCCATAGATGAGGGCAGGAAGGGAGCAGGAGGGCCATGGCAGCACTCTTGTAGTGAAACAGGGGCTCCTGTAAGGTTGGGGCAGGAGACGGACCAAGAGCGCCAGTAGTATGGGAGAAAGTGCAATCATAAGCAGTAGGAGAAAGGGATGGAACAGACCCACCAGAGGCTGGGGAAAGTGGTAATTTAAATTAAACTAACTAGGAGCCAGAATTAGCCAGGAGGAAAAAATCAAGGGAAGTGAGGACAAAATAAGCACAAACTGCAAAGGAACACGGTGAGGGAGGCAGCCTGTTCCCGGGAAATTGCACATTGCTCCTTAATGGGCACCAAGCATGCCTGTCGGAAAGGTAGCAGGAGCTGGGGCTGTAAAAACAGCCAGAGCCAGATCACAGTGGCAGGCAGGAGGAAACAGGTGGCACCCACAAAGGCTTCCAGAGCCCAGACCAGGTCTGCTGGCCCTCTCCAATCCAGCCTGTCCTGACAGGCGACAGCACCTGCCACCCTCTGGGTCTCCCTGCACAGGTGCAGATTAGGGGGCAGGGAGTGTGTGTTCATCAATATATAACCAGTAATGCTGGTGGTGTCATAAGAAATTATACCTGGAACTCCAGTATAAAATCCAAAGGACTTGGCTTGCTAAAGGCAAGTTTTTAGAACCATACCAGATACTTATGATGGGTTTCTCCAGGGTGTTGTGGGAAGGTTAGAAGTCTGGTAGGTCCTTACTCAGGGATCTCTAAATCCTGGCCAGACGTCACCATGGATAGGCCAGTATCATCATTTGCCTGAAGATTAGTTTTGGAGCTTTGGGTCCTAGAGTTACAAAAGGCCACAGCCTGCTATGCTCTGCTCACATGTTCTAATGATGCATGATTTGTACCTTTGTGCTCATCTTAGGCTAGATTATGAGAGCCCTCATTTCTGCCAAGCCTCCCCTGTAGTCCTTTGAGATAGTAATTCAGATGTCGAATCAGCAACACAAGATTGACGTCACTGTTAAGCTCAAGCATCAGCAATACTTAAGAGTCTTAGCATTGTTCAACTCAATGATGACTCTTGACTTACTGGGTCTGGTATTGTTGAGTCTTGCAGAGGAGAGAGGCAGCCCTTCCCCAGAGACATCAAGGCAGAGAGGGGTGCAGGGTGGACAAAGCAGCAGCTTAACTGAATGCATTGTCCACAGAAGTACTCTAGAGAGAGGAAGGAAGAAACTCATGTAAACCAGCCCTCTGCCTTGGGCAAAGCAGACAGGAGATCGCCATCCCTACCTCAGGACTTCTGCTTCTCATGGGAAACAGGAAGACAATGCCATCTGCTAACAATGAGGATAATATGGCTGAGATGGGAAGCCTGAATAGTAAACAGATTTAGCAGCAGTACAAAAAGGAGCGTTAAGATTATCAGCAGAAAGTAAGGTGTTGTGACTTCAGATTTCAACAACTGAGCACTTCTTGCTTAGGACCGTTTGAATGTACCCATGCCCCAACCAAAAGATATGAATGAGACCTTATTTGGAAACAGGGTCTGTGCAGATGAGATCATTAGGCTCTAATACAATATGGCTGGTATCCTTATAAGGCAAGGAGAATTTAGACAGCGGCACAGGAAGATTGGCATGTGAAGATGGAGGCAAACATAGGAGTCAAGCTATCATAAGCCAAGGAGTGGGGCTGCCAGAGCTAGAGGAAGTGATCATGGATTCTCCCCTCAAGGATTTGGAGAGGGCATGGCCATGCTTGCACCTTGATTTTAGACCTTTAGCCTTCAGTACATTAAGACAATAAATTTCTGGTAGTTTCTGATGGTTATTTTTATTTCTGTGGGATCAGTGGTAATATTCTCATCATCATTTCTAATTGTGTTTATTTGGATCGTCTCTCTTTTCTTATTAGTTTAGCTACTGGCCCATCTTTTTTTTTTTTTTCCAGGAGACCAACTTCAGGATTCACTAATATTTCAAATGATTTTTCATGTCTTGATTTCTTTCAGTTCAGCTCTGATTTTGATTATTTGTTGTCCATATAAGCACTGTGGAACTCAAGAGAGATTTGCCCTTTAAAGACAGGCCATATCTGATGCATACCTGAGCTAGGATTCTAGGGGTTGATTTGGTCCTGTTTCTTCTAGCTTTGGGGTTGATTTGTTCCTGTTTCTCTAATTCTTTCAGTTGTGATGTTAGCTTATTAATTTGAGATCTTTCTAACTTTTCAATGTGAGCATTTAGTGCTATAAATTGCCTTCTTAACACTGCCTTAGCTGTGTCCCAAAAGTTCTGGTATGTTGTATCTTTGTTCTCATTAATTTCAATGAACTTCTTGATTTCTGCCTTAATTTTATTGTTTACACAATCAGGAGCATGTTGCTCAATTTCCATGCAGTTACCTGGTTTTGAGTGATTTCCTTAGTCTTGACTTCTACTTCGACTGGACTGTAACACGAAAATTTGCTTGGTATGATTTTGATTCTTTTGCATCTTCCAAGGATTGTTTTATGTCCAATTATGTGGTCAATTTTAAAGTATGTACCATGTGACAACAAGAAGAATGTATGTCCTGTAGTTTTTTTGGTGGAGAGTTCTGTAAAGCTACATCAGATTCATTTGGTTCAATGTTGAATTCAGGTCCTGAATATCTTTGTTAATTTAGTGCCTCGATGATCTGTCTAATATTGTCAGTGGAGTGTTAAAGTTTCACATGATTATTGTGTGTGAGTCTAAGTCTCATTGAAGGTCTCTAAGAATTTGCTTTATGAATCAGGGTGCTTCTGTGTTGGGTTCATATATATTTAGAATAATAAGGTCTTCTTGTTGAACTGAATCCTTTACCATTATGTAATGCTCTTCTTCGTCTTTTTGATCTTTGTTAGTTTGAAGGCTGTTTTGTCTAAAATTAAAACTGCAAGCCCTGCTTTTTTTTCTGTTTTCCATTCACTTGGTAGATTTTTCCCCATCCCTTTATTTTGAGCCTATGGATGTCATTTCATATGAGACAGGTCTCTCGAAGATAGCATACAATTGAGTCTTGACTCTTTATCCACCTTGCCCCTCTGTGCCTTTAAAGTGGGGCATTTAGCCTGTTTACATTCAAGGTTAGTATTCGATCCTGTCATTGTGTTGTTAGCTGGTTGTTATGTTGGCTTGGTTGTGTGGTTGCTTAATGGTGACACTGGTCTGTGTGTTTAAGGGTATTTTTGTATTAGCTGGTAGCAGTCTTTCCTTTCTACATTTAGTGTTCCTTTCAAGATCTCTTGTAAGGCAGGTCTGGTAGTAACAGAGTCACTTAACATTTACTTACATGAGGAGAATCTTATTTCTCCTCCACTCAGGAAACTTAGTTTAGCTGGAATTCTTCATTGACGATTCTTTTTTTTTTTTTTCATATAAGAGGTGAATCATGGAGCCTGCTCTGGGCTGAGTTGTGTCTCCTAAAACTTATGTTAAGGTCCCAGCCCCCAGTACTCCAGAATTTAACTACACCAAAAAACAGCGTCTTTACGTGGGTAACTGGACTAAAATGAGGTCATAGGAGTGGGCTTTAATCCAATACAACTGCTGTCCTTATAAGAATAAGAGACTAGGAAACAGGCACGCACAGAGGGAAGACCATGTTAAGAAGACATAGGGAGAAGATGACACCTACAAGCCAAAGAGAGGCCTCAGGATATACCAACCCTGCCCACAGCTTCCTCTTGGGCTTTCAGCCTCCAAAACTTTCAGCAAATAAATGTCTGTTGTTTAAGCACCCAGGCTGTGATACTTTGTCATGACATCCCTAGAAAACTAATACAGAGCCCACAACCAAAATTGGAAAACAAAGAAATGAACATGAATGGAGGAGGCTGAGCTAACAGTACTACAAGGAGGATCCCGCTGGGAGTGACCATCGCATAAATGGACTAAGTCAGAGCTGAGACCAGATCTGTGAATGGTCCTTGGTTGGCAGGCGTGGTGTAAGGCAGGGTAGTTACAATTTTGGAATAAAAAACTGTGATACGTATACACCATGGACTACTACTCAGCCATAAAAAAGTAACAAAGTATGTATTTTGCATCAACTTGGAAAGAGTTGGAGATCATTATTCCAAGTGAACTAACTCAGGAATGGAAAACCAGATATTGTATATTCTCACTTGTAAGCGGGAACTAAGTTATGAGGATGCAAAGGCATAAGAATGATACAATCCTGGATGGAGGGTCAATCAGAGAAGCAAATCAGGGCCAACCAGGAATGGAAATAGTATCCCAGGGTTAGCAGCAGCAGAAAGTGCCCTAACAAAACATGGGAGAGGTATAAAGACAGCACCTCATATGCAGGAACTCAGAGTCCTCAGGCAGGGCTCTTGGCTTTCTACCCTGGGAGTGAGGGTCTTGGAGGCCAGGGAAGGAGTGTGGGGGTGGGCAGGAGGAATGCTACTTTCCTAAGAAATGCAGGCTATTCGCTGTCAGGCAATTTGTGCTGCCCTCATGGCCTGAGTGGTAGAGCCACCGTGTTTGCCTCTGAATTACTTTCAATTTCTGCTGTCACCAGATCTTATAAATGAACAGCAGAATGTTTTAGGAATTGGAAACATCAATATCTTTGTACAACAAATAACAACGTTATGCCTACCTGACTGTGGTAAACACTGTCTTAGCTCTTCCATTGCCTGGATGGCATCACAGGACTCTCTAATGGAAAGGGAGAATTGACAGAAGCTGACAACCAGGGGGCTGACTGATGCTGACTGCCTGATCAGCTGGTGGTCTCTGAGTCACATGTAAGAAGACAGCTGGTGTTTATAACTCATGCTATGACCTGCATTGTTTTTCCAGGATATTCTTAAGGTATCACTGTGGGAAAAGAGAGAGTGCTCCCAATTACTTTTTACTTTGATTCTGGCAAATTCTAATTACAAAGCCTTCGTTGGGATAAGGAGTCTTTTTGATTTTCAAGTGGAAACTTCCTTGGCCAGTCAGAATCAAGAAACAGATAGAAAGAACAACTTGAAGCTGCGCAGACAAAAATGTCAGGGCCAAAAGGGGACCACCCATAGAGAATCAGTTGATTCGGTGGAGCCAGTTCAACCGAATGATATTAATGGGAGACATCTAGTTAGTGCCTCAGTTTGGGAAAACAATTCATGCTTCCCTTTGGAAGAAACAGAGGCATTCGGTTTACTTGAGAAAGTTAATGATGAGGAAAACCTTTTTTTTCTACAGGCAGTCTTTTAAAGTCAAACTCTGGTGGTTAGGTTGACTGTATAATTTGGCAAAATATTTGCATTGAGTATATATACACATATCCATAGTTTTGCATATATGCTGAGTCTAAACCAGTGATTCTCAACTAGAGTCAATTCCCCTCTCCCAGGGGCTACTGAAAAATTGCTGAAAACATTTTTTTGTTGTTACAACTGGGCAGAGGAGGATGCTGCTGGCATATAACGAGTATGGCTGAAAATGCTGCTAAGCATCCTGCAATGGCAAGGACAAGACCCCGCCCCCACAACTAAGAACAGTTTGGCCCAAAACATCATTAGTGCTGAGGCTGAAAAACTCTGGTCTACATAATTAGCTGATATGTGACAAAAGTCCACCCATTCTCAAGATTTCACCTTTATACAAACTGGGGCAACGGATTACACATGGTAGATATAAGTTGCCTTTGTAGGTATGTGTATGTGTTTGTGTGTGTGTAACCACACTCACACGTGAATGCACAGATATACAGAGGGCTGCATTTCAGCTCACACACATCAGGACTTTGTACACAGCGAACCTCAATTTGGATGGTTGTCACCATCTTCTGATTGCTTAGTGAGCAAGTGATCAAGTTCTGACCCAGAATTGAAAGAAGTCTTCTAAAGGTTTCTGGTTTCTTTAAAAAGAAATATACAGGTGAAAAGGGCACAGGAATGTGGCTCTTCTTCCAGGGAATATTGCCACGTTTACATGCAATACCTGAAATTGCAGCAACCATTTTGCAACCACAAGCAGTGGTGGCCTGAGGGCCCATCTACAGAACTGTGGATGGCAGAGACCGCAGTGAATACCTGCCTCCTTATTAACTCTTGAGCCACTGAATTAATAAACCCTGAAGATGCCTACTACTAACTTCTAAGTATATGAGTTCATTCATTTTTTACATTTTTAATTGTCAAACTTTTTGGAGTTACCTATAGACAAACACATTCTTTTACACAGTGTGAAAATGACATGCCACGTTAATAATTTCAATTTCTAGACACGTAAAAAGAAAGTTAAGAAGTGATGCACAGGAGTCCACACATATCTATGACAAACTGTCAAATTTTCTAGACATTAAACAACAATATAGAAAAAAAAACAGCTAGCTTCTATGAGTGGTCATATCAACATTAACCCTATTATCATGATCTACAGTTGGGAATATCAGATCTCTTCCAAGTACTAAATAGCATGATGTTCTTTTTATCATGAGTCCTGAACAAGCTACATTTTTATTTCTTTCAAGGATGAAGAATTTGTCTTTATTTAGAGTGCTGTTGTTTGCTTTTGAGCACCAAATAACCAGGAATCAAAAACAAATGGGGTGGGAAAGCAGGAGTGTCGGAAGGCCTACCATTGAGCCATTTGGAGTTGTACTGCGCCGTGCGGAGAGGTGGTAAAATGCCCAGGCTTCGGTAAATGGCAGGATCACGTCCTGGAAAATCCATGGCTGTCGCAGCATAGAGCTCCCCACCAGCTGTGAGGAGCGCTGTGGAGTTGTGCTGGGGACTGTAGGGGCAGCGGGCCATGCCACTGATCTGATCGTGGATCTCAGTGAGGTTGCTCAACTGCGGAGGATGAGAAGGAAAACAGTTATCTCTGCACAAGCCCCTTTAGGGATGCTTATGGATCACATCTGCCACAATCACAGTGACGCTTGTGCAACAGCCTCTCTGGGGCTCCTGGTGAGAGACGACCAACTTTTACACTCAAACTGACAAAAACAGCCCACTGGGCTCACAGTAAGACAGTCCGTCAATCAGTCTCTTTCTCCTCAGTTTAGAGTTACTGAACCTCATACCACTGGATACTCACACAGTAAGAAATAAGATCATTGTATATGTGCCGTTGATTTATAATGCAAAACTATTGCATACTTTTCCACTTTAACTTAAAAATCAGTGTCAATATTTACAGAAATAGGATCATAATAAAGAATTGCATATAATTCTATCAATATCAATATAAGTGAACCAAAATATAATGAATATCTCGAACAACATGTTCAGATGTAAGGATGTGTGGATAATCAGCATCATGTGGCCTGCATTTCCAACACTTTCCGTTTTTTTTTTTTTTTTCCAGTTTTCAGAGAGAGATCCAAGAGTCTTGGAGTCATTTCGTATGAATCCGGCTTCCCAAATGCTGGATTCCCAACCAATCATTTAATGAGAAAAGCTCTTGGGCACTGGTGGAATCTTTGCTCAGTTTGGTTCTTGGTTCTCGCTTGAGAGATATTGGAGCAGAAGGGTCAGGTCAGCAGATACAGGCACAGTTTGCTCTGCTATAAGAGGTGTGTCCTGGCTAATTTCCCTCAGCTCTTTATGTCTCAGGTTCTTCTTTTATAAAATGGGGTCCCAAAGACTAGCGATCTTGTGGGACAGATGTTGAGGACTGAACAATTGCACTGGTAAAAGTGCTGCAGGGAAGGGTGCAGCACCTGGAGAGTCCCTGAGCATCACACCCCTTATCATTCATCTCCTCCCTCAGTAACTGAATGCTAATCTGAAATCATGAACAGTAAAAGCAGATGATCAATTAAGACCTTGAAGAAAGTTGTGCAACCGGGGAATGAATGCATTTCTTCATCACATTCCCTGAGGAAGACTGCATTCATACCCTGAATGAGGAAGATTCCACATGTGTTCTACTGACCCTACCATGCTACTGCTATGGTGTGTGCAGCTAAAAATTACTCTGTCAATGATTGCCAGGTTAAAGATGAGAAAGAGGGTCAGTTATAACTGGATGCTGCCTAGGGTTCAATATCTTAGTTTGCTTATTCTTTTTAACAAACCTCTTATCCAATTTGTAGACTAATTTTTTCTTCCTGTGGATGGTGATTTTAGACCATTTCAATAATTTTAATAAACAACAGTAAAAGTGTCTCTACCATAAAGCAGAGTAAGACAAAAAAGAATTTGTTTAGGATTAATGTTTAAAGTCACTGGTGAGGAAAATGCTCGTTGAAATAGTTTAGAAACATATTTAAGTTTAATTATACAAATTGTAATTATTTCCAGTTCTTTATCTAATTGATGGTCCTGAATAGAAATACATCAATAAATTAAAAATTTATTCAAATTGACAAAAGGTGCTTTTGAATTAAACAGCCACATTTTGGTGTATAGAAATTCATTTAAAACTAATGTTTCAATACAGTGTTTTGCTTCTTGTGATATTAAATTCTTTTGAGGTGCAAAAGGAAGCCATACCGAGCGGTTGGTGCAAACAGGTGTGAATGCATTGGTCCCACAGGTAAATAACCGGTCACCACCCACCAGAAGCACCCGGATGTAGTTCTGACATTCCTCCTGTAAAGAAAAAAGAACATATATATATATATATTTATATAAAAATGAAAAACATGCTAACAAAGTCTGAGTGCAAGAGGAATGGTGAGAATGGACACATTTTATGTAATAAATATGTAAACAATTAGTAAAATGTAAACCACTAAAAAACAAACCTTTCAGATATTGACCAAAAAATAACAACAAAGCTATTAAACAATTTGACTTTTCTGAAATAAATTTACTTTCTATACCTGCACCTTGTTTGATAAAGAACATGAAGATAAATATATGTTCAATTAAATTATCAAAGCATGCATCTAATTTTGACAGAAATGGTTTCATTTTGAATTGTATCTGATAGTAGCACAAACACTAAATTGCCTTGGACAGGTATTAGGAAAATAAATAAAAGGAACCTATTAGATGCTGCTCATGAAACAGTGCCTTGGAAAACTTCCTCAGGACTTTGAGAAAATGCTGTAAGTCCTTCTTGAGGAGAAAGTCACACGAGAAACCCTGTATACAAACTGGAACAAATTTTACTTTATGGGATCAAACTGTGTATTATAAATACATAGCAAGTATGTATACACATTTTTAATTCATCAATTGAAGAGTAAAAATATGTTTAATGAGGAAAAGATGTTAGAAACATTTGGGACAAAACTGTAGGCTGAGGGATGACCTAGAGTGGAATACTTTTTGTGATTTGCAAAGTGATTTTAGAAAATCCAGGGTATGGGCATAGCAGTGATGGACATGTGAGCTGCAGAGCTCCTCGTTTATTTAGCAAGCATTCACTGAGTAGCTCCTCTTTGGTAGCCATTGGGCTAGAAGTCTCATTTCAGGCCCCTGGCAGAAACATACAGGTTCATGACAATTACCACAGAGCTGTCCACGTGCTATAATGAGGACACCCGGAGGAATAGCATATTCCTAGATCCAAAGGAATATGAAAGGGAAGAGGTGTAGGAAGGCTTCCTGAAGAAGTTGACAACTAGGATGTGTTAAAGAAAGGTAAGATTTAGTGAGGCTTCCTAGAGGAGGTGCTTGTAGGATACCTGTCGGACTTTACTGAGCAAAGGAGAGAAAAGATACTCCAAGCAAGAGGAACAGACTGTGTTAAGTTGTCATGGCTAGAGAAAGCATGGTGCTCTCATTATGTACAGAAGAGCTCACACAGAAACCGAGGAGCCTGAAACAGCCCAGGTGTGCCCGGGTAGTGAGTTCACATGTTACTCTGAATGTGAAAGGAGCTATTAAATGTTTTCACTGCGTGAAGTTTTGATGAGATCTCATGTTTTCTCACTAAAGAACCACTCAGACACAAATGTTCATGATAAGCTGAAGACAGAAGACTGGAGCAAGGGAGCCAGGGAGGAAGTGACTTCCATAACTCAGGCTCTTGTCATTTCGTGCCTAGAACAAGGTGATAGATATGAAAGGACAAAGCCAGAATCTGGTGAATCAACTGCCTGCCATGGCAAATGAACAGTGAAAGAGGCATGAAAGATGCTGCATAATGACACTGTGATTTGAATCACATCATGTTGGAAATCAGGGGAATCTGGATGCAATGGTATAGCTCACCCTCTCTTCAACCAAATGGACCCCACTCTAGATGAAAGTGTTAATTTCCCATGACCCAGTCTACCGCATAGCAGCAGCGAAACAGTGGCAATGCATAGTGCTCATTTTTGTATTTTCTTTACTAGAGACAGGGTTTTGTCATGCTGCCCAGGCTGGTCTCGAACTTCTGGGCTCAAGCGATCCTCCCGCCTTGGCCTCCCAAAGTGCTGAGATTACAGTCCTGAGCACCACGCCCAGCTCGGATTGGCTTTCTAAATTTAAGTGAAATACCAAGGGTAGATTATCCTCCTAACACTATTCCTCACAGTAATAGTAGCCGCTTATCACTGGAAGCTGAACTGAGGGAGACAGAAAACAACCACAAAGATCTAAGTAGACGTCAGAAGAATTACCAAATGCTTATAAACAGCAGACAGTGAATCTGGTAATGGAGAAAGGCACACCAGAGATGGGAAGCTTGTCTTGTTTTGTTCTCTTTTGTTTTTCTTTCTGGGGAAAGGTCAGGAGAGTTCTAAAGGGAAAGAACAAAACAAAAGACTTCAAAGAACCACGCAGTTCCTCCTTCCAGGTTGAAGAGAATGCAGGAGGGCCAGGGAAGAAACCAGAGGGTTGTGGGAGCTTGTAAAGACAGGCAGAGTGTGGCTGAAAGCAGGAAGCCTAGGCCTGTCAGAGGAGACCCACAAAGACATCTTCCAGAACACAGGGTGGAGCGAGCTGATGCACTGAATGGATGAAACAGACATGTTAATAACACCATCATAAGGACTGGGATGGAAAATTACAAACAGTGGAGAAGGGTGGGGCTTTTGATTGTTGCTATCCCTTTTAGAAATCTTTTAAATGTAAGGCAAATAACTTTTCTTTTTTTTTGCCTTAAAACAAAAACATTTTCTTTAACAAAAAAAAAAAAAAAAAAGCAAGAGCTTGCCACACAAGGTAAACCACAAACAACATGGGCAAGGGTAAGATGTTCCAGGAGAATCATCTGGATTGGGAAGATGTGATCTCACAGTGGAGTTCTGCAGTCCTGTGAGGAGAAAGCGTGGGCCTCCAGTCCATCATGGAAAGGAGAATAACCAAGATATCAAATATGGTATTAACTTTAACTTCCTCAAAAAAGAACAAAGTGCAAATAAGACTGTAGGTTGTTTTCTTTTGTTTTTGTTTTTGGAGACAAGGGCTCACTCTGTTGCCCAGGCTGGAGTGCAGTGGCACAATCACAGCTCACTGCAGCCTCGACCTCCTGGGCTCAAGTGATCCTCTCACCTCAGCCTCCCAAGTAGCTTGGACTACTGGCATATGCCACCACCTATGACTAATTTTTTCTATTTTTTGTAGACTCACTAAGCTGCCCAGGCTGATCTCAAACTGCTAGGCTCAAGGGATCCTCCTGCCTTGTTCTCCCAAAGTGCTGGGATTGCAGGCATGAGCCACAGTGCCTGGCAACTGTAGGTTGTTAACATTCCTGAAGACCACTTGGAAGCCTGATGAAGAACCAGCATGTTGGTTGGGATGTGTGATAACCAAGGTAACCATGATACAGAAGTGTGCCAGGGAGGGGCCAGGCAAACCCAACTGGTACTGTAAGAAAATCAGAGAAAAAGTAAATGAGGAAAGGGGCAAATTTCAGTTAGGGCAGAGAATAAAAGAGCATGTTCTGATCACAAGACCACGTGAGAATATGTGAAGACACTGGCTCTACTAGTGCCACATCCCCATGTATCACTGGTGTGCTTCGCAGAACTGAGTGAGAGTGTAGAAAAGGAAGGAGGAAGATGTCAGGGATCCAGATGATGAGGCAAGAAGGCTGTGCAGAATCTTTATAAAATGATGGAAGGTGGACCCAGCCCTAAGGAACCCAGAGGAGCTTGTGGTGATCAGGAGCTAATGAAGGAAGGTAATGGTGTAGTGGACCCCAGCCTTAACTAGAGGTCTGAGTTATCACCAATAATGGTAGGTATGCACATTCACTGGGTCCTACAAGAGCAACCTGTGCAGGTGGGTAGTATTCGAGTTTCTTCTTAACTGTCAAGAGCAGAACTCAGTCACCCAACCAGCTAAGGGCATCTCATATCCTTCCCGTTCTTACTCCCTTAAAGGGATCCTCATGTTTAATTCACAGAATGTGAATTCCAGATGTGAATTCCAAACAAATTCATTTAAAATAATAAATATTTTAAAAAGAGAGATTGGGACAATTCCAATGAAACAATGTGAAAACACAAATAAAGAAAGAGAGTAGAAGTATTTAGCTTTTGAGCGGAAGATAAATTTAGGAATTGGATAGTCAATACTGAGACTAACAGGAAATGAGTGGCCGGGTGCGGTGGCTCATGCCTGTAATTTCAGCACTTTGGGAAGCTGAGGCAAGAGGATCACCTGAGGTCAGGAGTTCGAGACCAGCCTGGCCAACGTGGTGAAACCCCATCTCTATTAAAATATAAAAATTAGACAGGCATGGTAATGTACGCCTGTAATCTCAGCTACTACTCGAGAGGCTGAAGTGGGAGAATTGCTTGAACTCAGGAGGCGGAGGTTGCAGTAAGCTGAGATCGAGCCACTGCACTCCAGCCTGTGACAAAGTAAGACTCCATCTCAAAAAAAAAAAAAAAAAAAGAAAAGAAAAATGGAAATGAGTAACAGTTTCAGGCTGTGTAATAATTAGTCTCCGCTTCATGACGATTTGAAAACTCAAATTCTCTTGCAGATCCGCTGGCAATTCACTTTACCAATCTCTGTTACAAACGTGACCTTTCCATGGGTTACCTGAACTTGTCTGAAGTACTGCTTGGAGTCACCTATTTTAAAGTAGAGTCATACTATAGAACTCCCTTTAGGAGATTCTTTTAAAGCCTTCTCTTATAAACCAGCATACTTACATGTCTAAGATTTTCTTTTTCTCATCTAAGAATTTTTACTTCTAGCCCATTTCTGTACCTTGAAAATGGATAAAGAGGATTTAATCACTTCTGTTTTTCCAAGAAGTCACAGTGCACATCTCCAAGGCTACTAGCAGCTTGCTGCACATGGCTTCTAGGGTTGATAATGAGAGTCATCTATCTATATTTGGATCACAGCACTTGAACATTAAAACGACCCATGTGGGCCTGTGATCCACAGGCGGATCAACCTGTCCTTGACTTCAAGGCAATTGGTAGCTGAGATTCATGGTTGCTGACTCATAGAAAGGGCTTATAGATGGACACTGGCTAATAACCACTGGTCTGAAGGACACAAGGCCCCAGCCCCAGCAGAGAAAACATGTTTTAGGGCTGTTTTCTTAATGAATTAATTGGTTTTGTCATATAGCATTTCATAATTTTTTTTTCAGACAGGTATGTTCTTTGGATGTCTCAGATGTCTACTTAGCAACACCCAGCCCATCACCCAACCCATTAATTTTAGGGAGGAAAGATAAGGGTTAGAAGCCTGACAGCCTTTATGTTAATCACAGTGCTCCCAATGAAAGTGATGTGTCCTCTTCATAATGTAATATCTTTGTCAGCATCAAAGTGCTGAAGAAAAGCAATTTATAGGAATTGGATGAGCCTTTCAAAGTTGAACCTATAACAACCTAAGTCATGATTACCTGGTGACATTTGCAAAACTATACCACCCACTCAGGTGTGTGTGTGTGTGTGTGTGTGTGTATGTGTATGAAGAGTGTGTCTATATAATTGTATACATGTATTACTTGTGAATATATATACATGCATGTCACAGATGCAATATAGAAACACATATATACATATATGCTATATAATGTACAGTGTATTAATATATAAAATATAATACACATACACTGTATTTTCAACTGAGCTAAATTTATGGGAAACCTGTTTGGGCATCTCAACTAAAAAAATAAAATTAGGTGTGCATAATCTAGTTTTAGCCTAAGGTTAGCATTTAACCTAAAGTAGCCTCAATTTTTAAAGCAATTACATAAAATAAAAGCAGGGCTACAATGTGCCTTGTGTATTGATAAACTCACAGCTTTCAAATATTGACCCTTAGGTACAAAATGTCAAGATCCAGCCCTACACCAGAAGACTCTTAGGTAGTATGACGTCATGAGTTTCTTCTCCTATTCACCAGGAGTTTGCCTCTTTACCAGCATAATTTGACAACTTGGTAAATAGGACCACAGGCTGTGACAGCGAGGACAATACATGGAGCCCTGGATTCTAATCAAAACTCTCCCACTAACTAGCAAAATAATTCTAGGAACGTGGTGTCAAAAATCCTAAAATGAGATCATGAACAAAAACTTTTGAAAATTATTAAGTGTAACAGAAACATAAAGCAGCTCTTTCATTCCCATAATAATCAGCTGTGTTTCCCTGTACAGTTCCTAAATGTCAGGGTGGGAGGAATGTCAGTCAGACATAATAGCCCAACACACACAAGGACCTCTTGTTAGATCGTGAGAGAACTATTTGTGTTTAAAATAATATTTGTGTAAAAGATACTTAAGTAGTTATAGAATTCAATTTCTATAATGTTATATCCAAAAGAACTAAATACAACAGGTTTTATTGTAACTTTTTGAATCCATAAAAACAGATTCCCCTCCACACTCACTTTTTTTCCCATGGAATATTTAGCTGTTGCAGGCAAAGTCACTCCCGCTTTTCCAAGTGAGGTGAATATTTTCTAAATAAAACAGAATTCAAACTTTACAAGGGCTTGGCAGCCCTTTTTTTACAAACCTGGCCCAAATAAAAAATCTGGAAACTTCTCTTGACCCTAATTCCCTAAATTGTACTTTTAAAAGATTACATGTGGAATCTTATCTATGTCTGGAACAAGGGGAAATCTGTCATCTCTATTCTCCCCCGCGTGGCAGCAAGCTGAGGAATGCTCCCATCAGAGCAGCGAGTGGGCACTGGCAGTGTCCTCCCTGCAGGCCCAGCCACCTCCTTCCTGCACACATTCCAGCTCCGCTCTGCAGCTAAATGCATTATGGGCGGCAGCACAGACCACTTTTCTCAGAGAAGGAAAAAACCAAAGTTCAGTTTAAATTGCTGGCATTTTTCTCATTTTTGAGATGTCACATTTTGCATTATTCTTTTTATTTTGGGGAGAAGGGAAACTTTGTAATTCTGTACAAGTCCTCATAAGAACTTCAGCACAAGCAAAACTACAAAACAGCTGAATTCACCTTCCAAGCTCATGACTGCTAAGAAAAGTCTCAATTCCATTCACCCAGAGATGTTTCCTATCAGTCAAATTGACTGCGAGAACGTTCTCTGAATGGGCTCCTAGGAACTGTCAAAATGGGGAAATGCGAGTTGTTTGAATTCTGAGTTCAGGGGCAGTCCTTTGGTGGCTGCATTTGGTCCAGCTGCCCCTGTTCATAGGGGCTGCCTTCTTTCCCTTCTCTGTCTCAGGAGCTGGGCTTGGTCACCCAGCTTGGTCACAGGATGGTCACTGTTCAGTTACTATGTTAAGAAAGCAAGAGAGATGCCAAATAAGAAAGAGAAACTTATAAAGGTGGATGGAGAGCCCTCTCCTCTCACCGCCCGTGAACCCGTCGCAATGCTATCCAGACAGACACGTTTGTAAAGCTACTGCGTCATTTTTGTACACAGGAACTTCCAATGCACACAGTTCTGTTACATAAACCGAGCGTTACTTCAAGGCAGCAGAAGTTATTTAAACTCTCTGTGAATTTATCAATATACTTAATCCAACCTAAAAGAACATGTGGTTTGTCTTTCTCAGAGTACATGGTGTTTGACGTTCATCTTCATCTATCTTCTTAAATTAGCATTAAAAATTCCATTCACAAACGCAGTTTGAGTCAATTAATAATTACTAAAATTTCCCATTATTTTTAATCCATTAAAACCCAAAGCGTGTGAAACATAAAGGTTTGATTTTATTTGAAAATATTTGTTTCCCTCATTTGCTTTCTGTGTATCAAGAAAATTCAATTAAGTGTGGTAACGATTGGTCTCCTCTGTGAACCAAGGGCATATTACCTATCAGTCACAAAAGATGGCCTTTTCCTAACAGTTCTCTGGGTTCAGTTTACTTAAGTTCTAAGCACCAAACAACCAATGATCACAGCTTAAGGCAAAACGTGGGCCTGTTCTGATTCAGCAGAAGCAATTTTTCACCCCAAGTAGAAATAATCTATTAGCAAAAGGCAACCACACAGATTCTTTGTAAATTATGGACTTCCAGACTATGGGGAGGAAAGACCCCGGCTACATAAAGTAATCTGATACTCTCGTTTAGTATACAAGGAGTACAAGGAGACTGACGCTCATAGACAGGAAGGGAGTTAACTATTAATTTTTTAAACATCTTTGTAACAAATATATACATGTGATCTAGATGAAATATGAGAGCACTCCTAGGGTGCATAAAAATAAAAATTAAGAATGTAAAAGTGACAAATAAATTTACCATTTTGGAAATGAAAGCAGGGATTTCCAGTCAGGTTAATGTGTGGCAATGCCTGGAGACGTGTGTGGCTCTCTTTATTGTCGTGTCTGTGTGAACAGAGACCAAGGAAGATGCTGACATCCTGCCATGTACCGAGCAGCTGCCATATCCGAGAACAAGCTGGCCCCAAACATCAATAATGATGAGGAGGAGAAACCCTAAATTAAAATTCACTGCCCTGGAATGGGCTTCGTGGGTTCATTCACTCATTCAGTGGAACATCTTTATACACCCACGATGGGCTGGGTATGTTAAGATCGGACATGTATACAGCACTGGGACCTGGGAGAGGGAAGGAGGGTGGGGCTCCCCAGGTCTGGGCTCCCGACTACACATTTTCAGGACAGACACTGTGACAAGTGTGCATCAGCAATCTCTCTCTCTAGGTTGCTCAAAGCTGAATAGTGCTTACGGGTGTGCCCCTAAGACCCAGAAAGAAAGAAGAGGAGAAAGAAGAGTCAAGGTAACAGAAGGAAGATAAAGCCAAGAGAAAAGAGGTGATGAAAAGCAAGAGGGAGAGCTAGGGCATTGTATGAATCTGTTCTCACACTGCTAATACCCAAGACTGGGTAATTTCTAAAGGAAAGCGTTTTTTAACAGACTCACAGTGCTACATGGCTGGGGAGACCTCACAATCATGGCAGAAAATGAAGAGGAAGCAAGACATATCTTACATGACAGCGGGCAAGAGAGCCTGTGCAGGGGAACTCCTCCTTAAAAACCATCAGATCTTGTGAGACTCACTATCATGAGAACAGCGTGGGAAAGCCCCACCCCCATAATTCAATTACCTCCCACCAGGTCCCTTCTAGGACACATGGGAGTTATGGGAGCTACAATTCAAGATGGAATTTGGGTGGGGACACAGCCAAACCATATGAGGCATCACACAGAGCACCCCCTGGGAGGCACTGATATCCCCAGGCAAGGCCCAGTGCAGGCTTGAAGCATGGAAAGGCTGGCACTTGCAGCAGTGAATCTGACTAGTTGAAACAAAGAAAGCCATCTTTCCACCCTCACTTCATGTAAGTCTGGCTCTCTAGGTCCCCTCTCATTACTCAGCACAGGGGGTATTATTTAAAGGACTGTGCTCTGACCAGTGAAGTGGGGCCGAGGGCTCAGCCACACAACCCCTGCACTGAGACTCAAACACCACAGGGAGGAAAAAGGAAACTATTTAGAAAGCACCTCTTCAAAAGTTCTATACATCATTTCTACAAACTCACCAAGAAGGTTATAGGGGTCCCCGATGTGTGGGCTTTGTATTATTTATTTATTTTGGACAGCATTTGAAGACATAAGATTCTAATTATTTATCAATTGGAGTATATTTAAAACTCCTTACATCTCTGATGATTTATCTCAGAGGCCTTTTCTGAGGTTAAATATCTTCAGGAAAATAGCCTTCATCAATTCCTGCTTTATTTCCCCCTTGTCTCTAAGTGTTTCCCTGACTAAGACTGAATCTTCCTCCGTCTCTTCTTCCTACCTCTTTATTCAGGGTTGAGAAATCCCATATCTAAGCTGGCTGAGACCTGCCTCAGTGTCTGACTCCATAGCTATTCAGTTTAAAGGCAGGGAAGGAGACAATGAAATGGGGTAAAATAAGAGAGAGTTACTCTTGCCGGGCGCGGTGGCTCACGCCTGTAATCCCAGCACTTTGGGAGGCCGAGGCGGGTGGATCATGAGGTCAAGAGATCGAGACCATCCTGGTCAACATAGTGAAACCCCATCTCTACTAAAAATACAAAAAATTAGCTGGGCATGGTGGCGCGTGCCTGTAATCCCAGCTACTCAGGAGGCTGAAGCAGGAGAATTGCCTGAACCCAGGAGGCGGAGGTTGCAGTGAGCCGAGATCGCGCCATTGCACTCCAGCCTGGGTAACAAGAGTGAAACTCCGTCTCAAAAAAAAAAAAAAAAAAAAAAAAGAAAGAAAAAAAAATAGAGAGTTACTCTTTTATAAATACAGAAGGGGGAGGATCTTTTGCCAGTGCTCTCTGTATTTGCATATTTTTTCCCCGAGCTCTTGGTCCTGGGACCAACTTTGCATAGTTAGCCGTCTCTTCTGCTCTGTGGTATATCTGCTTTCTTCTGTAAACCAAAGCATAATTCACCACTGGAAAAGTCTATGTTCCAATACAATGTAAGAAGTTCACTAACAGAATAAGACAGTGAGCCTGTGCACAGGCTGCAGAAGGATTTCCTCAACTTGATCATGAATAATTTTCTCAAAGACACATAGACTTCCTTGAAAGGCAAAGTCATGCATCTTTCTGAGCCAGACAAATATTTGAAAGAAGTCTGTCACATACACACGTGCTCAAGGAACATATTTCCAACCTTAGACGTAAACTGCACATTCTATAGGAACATGGGGATGTAGATGTTAGTATCAAAGAGAGTGTATTATAAAACACATGTTGAGATAAATTGTAAAGAATAAATCACAAATAACATTTTATGTAATAATTTCATTTATCATATCATTACTTTCTAGATTTAGCTGTAAAACAGAAAAGGAGGAATTTAAAACAGTTTAAAAATTCAGGCCCATATTTCTTCCAGTGCTATCAATGAATTAATTTATTATCTTAGTCTAGTGACAGAAAGGGCAAATTAGATCTGATCTTCTTATGTTCTGAACCCTTTTAGGAAATGATTGATTGCTGTGGTTAATTTTAATGTAACATTAAAAACTTGAGAATATACCGTATCCATATTTTGAATCTTGCTTTTTTCACTTTACATGGCATCATAATCAGCAATACTCTTTATATCAACGTGCTTTATGTAGTGTCGAGTGCTTCAAAACAGGGTGATGGCTGCTCATAACTGCGTCCTTCTTACCTTTGACTTGCCTTTGCTGTAACAGGCCTTCTTGGTAGCTTCATCACACTCCCATTCCACAGCCTGTAGAAAATACCAAAACAAAGAAGACATTTATGCAGCCAACAAACATGGAAAAATGGTCATCATCCCTGGTCATTAGAGAAATGCAAATCAAAATCACATTGAGATACCATCTCACACCAGTTAGAATGGCGATCATGACAATACCAGGAGACAACAGATGCTGAAAAGGGTGTGGAGAAATAGAAACACTTTTACACTGTTGGTGGGAGTGTAAATTAGTTCAGCCATTGTGGAAGACAGTGTGGCAATTCCTCAAGGATCTAGAATTAGAAATACCATTTGACCCAGCAATTCCATTAGTGGGTATATACCCAAAGGATTATAAATCATTCTATTATAAAGACACATGCACACATATGTTCATTGTGGCACTGTTTACAATAGCAAAGACCTGGAACCAACCCAAATGCCCATCAATGATATATTGGTTAAAGAAAATGTGGCACATACATACCATGGAATACTATGGAGCCATAAAAAATGATAAGTTCGTGTCCTTTGTGGGACATGGATGAAGCTGGAAACCATCATTCTCAGCAAAATGATACAAGAACAGAAAACCAAACACTGTATGTTCTCACTAATAAGTTGGTGAGGAACAATGAGAACGCATGGACACAGAGAGTGGAACATCATATACTGGGGCCTGTTGGGGGGTGGGGGTTTGGAGAGGGATAACATTTGGAGAAATATCTAATGTAGATGACGGGGGGACAGATGCAGCAAACCACCAAGGCATGTGTATACCTATATAACAATCCTGCATGATCTGCACATGTACCCCAGAACTTAAAGTGTAATAAGGAAATACCAAAACAATAGCAGCTATCATGGTTTTGACTAAATCAAAGGGAAAATATAAACAAGGCACTGGTAAACAAATTAGGAAATATGGCAGCACCCTGGCACCAGCATTTTCACACTCATAGAATTTATACCAAATACACGAAATTTAGTCATGTGCTTATATTTAGCTCTAAAACTGAGGCATAAGGACTTTTCCCCCCTTACTATTTGCTTTTAGGTAGTAATGATGTGATGTTTAGATCTAGTCACTGTTAGAGAAGAACAATGAGTTAGTGACTAAGCCACTGATTGCAGACATGATCACTTCAGTGAAACCACAGAACAGACCTAGAGGAGGCTTGAAGGAGAGGCCTTGAGACAAGATAATGTAAATATTCATTTAAACATTTATATTTTACTCAAATAATGTCATTTATCAATATTCACAGATGATGAAGAATGATTTTGCATATCCTTACTACCAAGATACACATGTAAGTGATAGTCAATCAACAGACAGCTCATGCAAAGAGCACAGCTAGGATTTTCCCCGATACCCATCCTTTTCATGCTGCAATTATCTCTGACTAAATATTTAGAGCCATGGCTTTTAAATATTTTTTTCTCAGAAGTTCCAAATCTCACTTATGCTGATTAATTTGCTATATGTGCTTTCACCTCTGATGCTAACTCACAAATGGAATCTGTGATTAGTGAAGAAAATAGACAAGGCTTGCTTTACAGAAAGGATGCCCACAAACATCCGTGGCCTGGCTCTTGTGTAGTGAATAATTTTTTGAGCAAATTGAGGCATCTGGGTTTTTTTTCTCTTTTCTATTATTGTATAGAGTGTGGACTTTTATAGAGTAAAAATATTTTCTCCATTCTCCACACCTGTTATTACAATTATTTTCTATTTTACTATTAAAATTGGCTTTCTGAAGGATCAGGGATGTGCAGTAACAATCATTAACAGAAAGACATTTTGAGATAGAGACTTTTTTTTTGTTAACTTGGAGTAATATCAGATAATAAACTAAATGAAAAGCAACCTAGTATCAAGTCATAGAAGGAAAATAATGAATTTGCCCTTATTTCTAGTAAGAAAATGGTTTTTTTTTTTTCCTAATTATCCAAACTTGGGAGAATAACAAAGTCAGGTTAACACCATTCTCTAATATCTTCTGACTTACAAAGAATGTTACATAACAGAGATTAAATCATAAAACACTGCCTTTTGTATAATTGATGTTACTTGGCAAATATGAGTCCATAAGAAAAGTATTGTAGAGAGAACCGCTTCAGTGTCTTTGAAACCAAAACAATGCTATAACTGTTTTCCCTTGTGCAGACCTGAAGATTTTTGTCAGTGTCAACGTCTGATAAGAGAATTTGTTAATTCCTTCTGTGATGTTTCCCTGTTCATAACGTTTGCTGACAACAATAAAGTCACAGCTAATCAGCATCTGATGCAAACACGACTTTAATACCATACCAGGATGACAAATATTTTCGTGAAAAGCAATGACACCTCCAGAGAAAACAGCCTCCCATACAGCTGCATAACTACATCCCCATGAAGTACAGATAAAACAAATAAAAGTAAATGCATTGTTGTTCATCTGATTTGACCTTTAGTATATTCCTTTCTTAGGTCTCTTCAGGAAAGATCACCCTGTTGTTTTTATTTAAGTAGGTATCCACGTCTTGGCCTTTACTTAAACTTAAAACTGATTGAGGATTGATATACTATAATATACTCTTTCAATGGAGTAAACCTCATTATAACTTTGGTTGTATATTGCCAGAAGATTTAGTATTACATATCAGCAAGAGGAACTGGTGTTATACAATTACTAGGAAAACTATACTTTAGATAAAGAGCCATTCACAGTGGCTTTCATTGGTCTAGTGATTTTGTTAAAAGTTAAATAGTAATGTTCTCTTCTATAAACATGAAAGCTATAAAGAGCAGGATTAGTCCCAGGGCTAAGAGAGAAGAATATTTACCAAATGTCATCAAAATTGTTCAGATCCTGCCACTGAAATGGCAAACAAACAGCTTCACAAGTCTACCTGATGCCCCAATAGCCTTTGCATTTTCAAGATAAATATTGGCCCAGGATTGAAAGGGAAAAATAAGAGAAGGAAGGACGTGAGAGCTTAAAAAATATATTTCATTATTTTATCTAGCATACCAAAAAATAACAACTGCTCTTACAAGTTTATTAGACCAATAATAAATAGGACAAATCTTACAGATTTTCTGAAGATAGTGATTAGAAAAAGTTAATTTCCTAAGGCATTTTATTACAGTCTCACTAGCTTGTGTATAATATTCGAATCCAGAATTAATTAAAGACCATGATTGTACAACTTTTCTGTTCACTTTCTACCTGAATACAGAACAGGATAAAGGGAAATTTTATATTAAGAATGGAACTTTATTTATTCCAGAAGACAGCAGGAGTATATACATATTATTGGATAACACAGAATTTGAAAAGAAATGGAATGGAGAAAAGTGGCTTTTCCAGATTATACTAGAATGGGGGTGTTCCAGATTCATCCCATAGTGTCCCCCTATTCACTAGGTGAACTAGACTTTGACCATGTGATCACTTGGCAGATATGAAATTTTTTGATATTCTTATTTGGAGACAAGAATATCAATGGACCTCTTCTTTATGGGATCTTATTTCTCACAGTGACCCATTTTTCTGTTTGAAATTAGATTGTTTTTTAACCTGGTCACTTCTTCCAGATCCATTCTAATTAACTAAATACCTTTTAATCAAGACTTTTCATTCATTTCTCAGTGAAGATTTTTATTCTTTCATGTATTGTGAATATAGATCAAATCCCACTACTGATTTGAGAAGCCACCTTTCCATTTGTATTCAAATTTATTTAAAGACATTTTTCCACCTACCCAAAACTATCTTTATAATAGTCAAAACAAATGCTAAGGCATTCTACCTTTCAGATCTCAACACAACATTCATAGTCTCATTTCCCGAGTCCCCGTTTTAAAAAATATTTAATTTTTGTGATCTTTTGTCTTCTTCTATTTCAGGACAGCCCAGTAAAGAAATATTTCTACTCTACTCCATTCAATACTTTGTCTGGATTAATGTTTCAGCAGCAGACATATAGCAGTAATATTGTGGTTACCGGAATTTTCAGAGATTGGACACAGTAGGCAGTGAGTCTGAAGCATCTACATGTTAAAAGACACAACGATTCCTGTTTGTGGAAAATTTTTTTCTGTAACTACTTACGAATAATACCTGTACTACTCAACAATTTACAGGTTTGCATTATGCATATGCGTTAATTATCTCCTTAATTTAATAAATATTCATTAAGTATCTGCCAAATGGAAGACACTCTTCTATGTAATTGATAGAAGGAAAAACAGACATAGAGATACACACCAGATATTAATTTCCAATACAGCATACATAAGTGTATTCCATCAGCCTAGACAGAATTATGTTAAATCTGAGGATGCAACAGTGTTCATTTTCATTGTTACAGTAGCCATATGCAAGTTTATCTCAGGTCCAGTGACATACTCTGACTTACAATATCATCAGTTTTCAGGAAGTGACAAACATACAAAGAGAACTAAAAACAAAAAAAGCTTATGGAAAACCCATCTTATATCTGCATAAATAATCCTGAGGATGCAACGAAACCCTCATTGTTTCAAGACAAAGCACACATATGACTGGATTGCACACAGACATCGTCTGGTTAGAATAAATAGAGCTGTGATCTCAGGAGTAAATCAGATGCAGAAAAGAAAAAGAGATTGGCTCTTTTTATGTATGCGTTACATACATATAAATCCACAGTTCTCAGAAGTATATAAACAAAGCTGTGTATTATCACACTCCACAGCTAGATAATTAGATAGGGACCAGCAAAGGCAGACACTTTTCATAGAAATGAAGAGAACAACATTCTAGGCAAATGGACTACTACTCCTTCAGCAGATGGCTTTGCTAATTAGATACTGGCAAAAGATAACATTAAACAAAACTAGTTTAATTACACAACGCCAAAAATTAACAACCACCTGAGGGTTTTCTTTTTACATATGTTTACATTCATAATCTTATGTCATGTACTCTGCGATGCACTGGGAAATATTACATTGCCATGGCAATTATAAACAAATCGTCAGGGTGTGCAAGACTAGATCTTTGTTCAAAACTGAAGCAAAACGCAAATGAGTTGAAACTGGAAACAACTGTGATCTGACTTGAGTAAAATGTCAGTCTACAACAGTGATCTTTGAGAGAGCGCATCTTTGCTAATTACAATACCTTCAGGGTCACATGTGGCAGGGTCAAAACAAGTGTCACTCGAGCTAGAATGGTGTGCATTGAACGACAAAAAGCAAGTCACTTCGGAAGGATTTGTTCGATGTTCCTCTGCTTTTACTTCTTAGTGGATATTCAATGTGTTTGTTAATTTTTCATATTAATTTTCAATATACTTACATTTCTGTCCGTATCAAATATAGACAAGTACAATTAATTTCTGCTGGTAACCTCGGAATCAAAAGACTAGCCAAACAATGTATGTTTTCATGAATATGTGGGAGCTGAGCTATGAGGATGCAAAGGCATAAGAATGATACAGTAGACTCTGGGGACTTACGGGGAAGAGTGGGGGGCGGGGCGTGGGATAAAAGACAACCAACATGATGCAGTGTACACTGCTCGGGTGATGGGTACACCAAAATCTCACAAACCACCACTAAAAAACTTACTCATGTATCCAAATACCTCCTGTACCCCAGTAACGTATGGAAAAATAAAATTAAAGAAAAAGAAATGATCAATTTCAAAATTTAGAAATAAAACAAACAAACAAAAAGACTGGAAGAGCATTAGGGTCATATCATCTCACTACTTTTTAATTTTCATACACTGACATCATCTAAAATTAGAAGAAACATCTTAACCTTAGAGATGCCTATGAAAATGTGTTATAATATTTTTAAAACCCTTATGTTAATGCACAATATTTTGTTTCACATAATAATACCACATCACACTTACATTGATAAGGAACTGCAGAGTGGTGCTGCCAGCCTGATGAATGCTCACTGGGCGTTCTGCTTTCTAACTGGGAGTTGACAATGTATTCTTTCCCTAGGGCTGTTGTGAGAAACTACCACAAACTGGGTGGCTTTAAGGACAGGAATTTATTCTTACAGTTCTGGAGGCTCATTGACAGGGTCACCCCCTTCTGAAAACTCTGAGGGAGAATCTGCCCAGGCCTCTCTCCCAGCCCTGGGGTCTGCCACTGATCGGCGGCGCTCCTTGGCTTACAGGGCATCACAACAGACTCTGCCTCAGTCATCACAACAGTCTCTGCCTCAGTCATCACATGCTCTCCTGTGCCTTTCTTTGTCCAAATGTTCCTCTTCTTATAAGAACACTGGCCCCTGGATTAAGGCCCATTGTAGTCCAGCAATGACCTCATCTTAACTAATGACATCTAGAAAAAGACTTTTTTCAAATAAGGGCATCTTCTAAGAATCTGTGTGGACATGAGTTTCGGTGGAATACTCTACAACCCTGTACGAACAGCGTGGGATGAGCGTTTTGGAGAAACAATTCATAGTCACAAACTAAGGTAATTGCTCTGCCACAAATTACTTACCAATCCTCAAGCAAAAAAACTTGTGATGTGCTAGCTACAGTGCTAAATACTTTCTCTATACTTACCTCATTTAATGTGAGAGGTACTATTATAATGAAAGTTTGGATGAGGACATTGAGTAAGTAACTTGCCAAAGGCCCCAAAATGTTAAGTGGTAGCCCCAAGATTGAAATTTTATAGCTTGGATCTGGAGCCTGTAACCGTAACTACTCTCCTGCTATTTCCATTGTGAAATTAAGTGCCCCTTCTTACCTGATTTTCACAGTTTCTTTGTTTTCAACCCCATAATTTAGAAAAATATATATCTGAATCACAGAAATTTGTGCATATCTAAGTTCAGAGCTGTTGGTATTCAGTAAATATTAATCAAAAAAGCCATCGATTTCCTTGCCATAGAATGCATTTATGTTTAAAGCCTCCGGGTCCATTCACAGCCCTAGTATGGATTTTAAAGGAACCATGATTTGTCTAATGAAATTCTAAAGTGAAGAAAGGTGTGGCAAGGGTATCAGATAAGCATCTTGGTTTGGTTTTGTGAAATTAAACATCTTATGTATAAGAACACAGTTTGTTCTTGACACCACAGCAATGTTCTGCTTTCAAAATGCAGTTTGAAGACCCATCACTCCTCTACTTAGCCCTCTGGGGCTGTCATTAACTCCTGGATTAAGAGTCAAAGTCATCTAGAAAATTCTGCCATGTCCAGGTACTTATTTCCTAGTGTTCCCACCCCATTCTTTTATGGGTGGCCTGTGTTTCTCAGCATGGTCTCTGAACAAAGCAGACACATTCCCTATGGCCTGTGGACCTACTGGCTCCACTACCTGGAATACCTTCCTCCAGATGCCCACCTAGCTAATGCCTGTGCCTCCTACATACTTTGCTCAAGTGTGGGCTCCTTGCTGGGCTCTCTGTAGCCATATATGTATATGTGAAACTGTCATTTGCCTTCCCCTTTCTCACTAGAAAGCAAACTGCACTTGAGCAGGCAGCTTGGCTGCTTGGTATACTTCTGTATCTGCAGCACCTAGAACAGTGCCTCACACACAAGCACCCAACACCTGGTTATCAAACAAACGAATGGATGTATTAATAGAATACCCTGCACCCATGCCCTTGAAAGTAGCTCAGGTGCCCTTCTAGAGACCCCTTGTGCAATGGGCACAGGAGGCTTGGCAGCCCTTGAGCTGGTTGGGTGAGCCCACCCTGTGTTGCACCTCTGTGGGAAAAGCATCCCACAAGAATTTCTCTTCCACATTTCAATTTGCCCTGATAGTGGAGAGAAGAATATGAATGCAACCACTCTGGGAAGATGGAAAGGAAAGGATCAGAGCAAAGATTTTATTACTTTTTCAGCAGTAGACATTTTCTAAAGTAATGTCTTAAGCCTAATCTCAAACAAAAGGAGATAAAAGTGGTATAGTACTCCCCTTGTCTGCAGTTTTACTTCCTGATACCCATGGTCAACTGAAGTCCAAAAACATGAAATGAAACATTCCAGAAACAAACAATTCCTAAGTTTTAAATTGTGGACCATTCTAGGTAGCACGGTAAAATCTCAAGCCATCCCACTCCATCCCACCTGGGGAAATGAATGATCCCTTTATCTAGAGTATCCATATGTCTATGTTCCTTGCCCATTAGTCACTTAGTAGCCCTCTCAGTTATCAGCTCAAAAATCATTGCACATACAGACTTCAGTACTATCAGAGGGTTCAGGCATTCCCTGGGGATCTTGGAACATATCCCCTGTAGATAAGAGAGGGACTACTATATTATGTTAAACTCATGTTTTAAGTGCAAAATTATAACACTAAGTCATTAGAACAATGTGAGGGCAAGTGACTGCTGAGTCACAACACTCTCAGTATCCTAGATTTCTGTATTTTGTGTTGGTTGCCTACTTTTGAAAAAACCCACAAATTTATAAAAATCAAGTAGCTGTAAATATGACCACCTTTGAATCTCAGTTATTTTGGAGCAGAAGTTGAAATGACAGCAGACACATTATCCCATACTCCATAATAAACCAGATAAGCTAGGTAATGTCACAGTAAAAGTTAATTTACTGAGGGATTCTAAAGTCTTAAAATTCAGTACATGGTATACATTGGTATAAGTGCTTCTTAAATAATGGGATTAAAGCAATATAATATCTTGAATCTCTGAAGCACCTCTAGAATCTGAGGGTTCCAAGAAACACAGTTGGCAAGTCAGTGTTTTAAGGAACCAAATTTATCTGATAAGAAATTTTTGGACGGGACCTGAGGTCAGATAGAGAAAGACAAAGTGATGGGAGCATGAGTTCCAATGACCCTACTCCCGAACATGAACAAACCCTGCTAGGATGATCTTTTGAAAGAAGAACATTAGTGGGGGGAAAAATAACCAGTTTCAAGGACATTATAATATCTGGTATAACATTTAAAACCATGATTGTCAGACCTTGAAGCATCAACCAACTGTTGCACCTTAAAAACATTTCTAAGGTAAGGCTCATAAGTGTGGCTGCTCTTGACTGCAGGATTTTACAGAAATTATTTTCATGGATGCAAGTAGGATTAGTTTTAAATATTGGCCAATTTTTAAGACTAAATGTAGTAAAAAAAATCAAATCACTGGAGGGATGGCTATTTTTATACATGAATTTCCTAAAAGTACTAGTATAAGGAACCCAATTCGAAGTCAATCAAGTAGGGATAAAAGTCAAATAGCAGCAGATTGACTTTCCAGGGACTGGCCTGCCTAGTTTAATATTTCCCAAATGCATTTGGTGGAAATTTGATTGCATTTAATGTTATACTTGCTCTCTTTTACAACATACAATTATATCCTACATCGCATGGATGATGCCATCCAAGTACCACAATACCTGTAATGTTCAACAGAAATCATGTTCGCTAGAAATGAGATATATCATGAGCAAATTAAAATTAGATGTTTTATCTGATATAACATTTACTCTGCAAATGTAGAGATATCCCAAAAGGAATAAGTTAACTATAGAAAGTTATGAAAAATATCAGACCAAGCTGAGCTTAGTAAGACTATCTGAAGATTGTATGGGACACCAATATGAGTTCACAAAATAAATTTTAAACAATATGAGAAGCAACATGTTGGCATGGGATTCTCTGCAAAACCTTGACTAATGCTAAGGATACACAACTTGATATAATGTAGCCTGTCTTGAAAATATATTTACAAGGCTAAGTCTGTGGTATGGCTTTGAGCAAAGCTTGCTTTCGCACACCAGTTAACTAGTGACAATAATATTCTAGCACTATTGGTAAAAGTGAAGATAAACCATCCTGGCCTTAAAACCAGAATAAATTTCACAGTTATATGCTGAGATTTCATCTGGGAATATAGTTAAAGGGTTCAAAAGGGACTGGGTGTAGCAAGTAATAAGAAGTACCAACGTTTTTATTTTGAGGCATCATGAAACAGACGTAGAAAACGACACCAGCAATCACAGCGTGAATGCAAATGAAGGTGCAGAAACCACGCAAGTCTTTGTTGATTGTCTTAGAATTTATTTTACTGATGTGAATGAAATATTTTTATGTTTTCAAGAAGAATATCCCATTTGTGATTTTGTTTGCTAGATTTCTCTTGCTTAAATGTAAAGTCACCTATATTGGCGTCATCGGTTTGAGTCCTATTATTCTGTATTCTGGCTAAATCTTAATGAAGACATTCTGTATGAACTGTCAGCCTAATAGCCAATATTGATGTAAATATATGTGTGACTGCTTTTAGTTTTTCCATAAATCTTTTCTATTTTTCTATTCTTCTGAAACTAGCTTCATGAAAACAAACAACACTTCATACCTGATTACTTTTCTCTAGAGTTCTGAGTTAATATCTATGCACTAGATTCATTGGAGCACTTACAAAACCCAGATTTTGAATGTTTCCTGGGGAATTGTTTTATACTCATGGAACCACGCAGAATTTATTCATTATTCAAGTTAAAAATGCTTGCTTCCTGAGACACAACCTATCAAAGTCAACAAAGATTGACTTTACTTCCAGCTTGAGAACATATTGATCTATTTTCCAGATATCAAGATATATGCAAAACCCTTCTTATGAACCTTTTCAGCATTATTTCCATAAGTTTTGGTTTTCAGCTAAAAGAAATGAACATAAAAATTTGTTTTCTAGCGTAAGCTTGGGTAGTCGTTGTTCATGCTTACTTTAAATAAAACGTGTAACAGGATAATATACTCTGTTCAAGAAACACATTATTTATCAAATTATCACAATATTAAATGAGCAGTGAGTGAACATGACTGATACATTCATGACCTAGTTAATATTTAACACTCTCATAACTTAATATCTGCTTAAACTTATTAAATCAAATAAATAATTTAGCATTAAACAGCAATTGTGTGGTCTTGCCATTTACTTCTACAAATATTTTTCTCTCTTCTATAATTTGCTCATTTACATGCCAGAAATGTCCTAAAATATTGTCATTATTATTATTAAAATATTTGATGAGAAAGCGCTCCATCTAAGAACAAAGTCCAAAAGCATTTCAAGTAAGAGTTGGTGAATTTTTAATGTTTGTTAAACCTGAGATATTTTGATTGGCAATTGATGACTTTTGTGATAATTTTACAACAAAATGAAGGGAACATCAGGCACTCGTTCCCTTCTATCTATTTTAATCAGTCCTTATGTTATATGATTTGCCAGGGTTGGCAACTAATTGCCAAATGCTACAACTTCACCCAATTTCCTATGAAAGGAATTTGATTTTGAAATAAATTATTTGCCTATACCAATTAGGGCCTAGAAACCCAAATCTGTATATACCTAAGGGTGGAACATTGAAGTAGGATGAATACTGGTCCCTTAAAAGATATCCATCATCATCTCTGCAACCTGTAAATGTTACCTCATGTGGCAGGAAAACAAAACAAAACAAAACTGAAGATGTCATTAAATTAAGGATCTTGAGATGGAGACATTATCTTATATTATCCAGGCAGCATCTCAACATCGCTGAATGCATCCTCATACGAAGCAGGCAGAGGGTGACGTGGAGCACACAGCAGAGAAGAAAATGTGGCCGTGGAAGCAGAGGTTGGGATGAAGGAACCTCAAGTCAAGGAGGCTGGCAGCCACCGAAGCCAAAAGAGATTCTTCCCCTTGAACTTCTGGAGGGAGTGTGGCCCAGAGGACTCCTTGATTTTAGTCCCATAAGAAATATTTCAGACTCCTAGCCTCCAAAACTATGAGAGAATAAATTTCTATTGCTCTAACCCACCAAGTTCACAGTAATTTGTCACAGCAGCCATACAAAACTAATAACTGCATACATACACATGAATTACACCCATGAACACAGTCACATCCACATGAGTTTAGGAGCATGGGGTGGATGTGTTAACATCTGTGTGTCTACCAAACATCTGGGCCAGGCTCATTGTAGGAAATCAGAACATGTCATCCCAAGATATGCCTTTGTCATGGGATTATTTTGAGCTGATTATTTTGAGAAAGCACAGACACAGGAGAAGCTCTGAAAACAGAGTGGAAGTTCTCTTTTTGTAAGGTAAACTTAATTCTATAAAGGAAATCTCTATTTGTAAGGGTGTTTCCCTTACTGTACCAGGAAGAGAAAGATGATCCTAAGTCACAAGATAAGTCAGTGGAGAAGGCCCTGACTTAAATGTGCACAACAAACCTTACTCCTGTTAACTGTGCCATTTCTGGCCATGTTGCCATTACTTACCTCTCCCACAACCTTCTTTCTTTGATCTAGGTGAAGATGGTATTTAAGCCTGAATTCTAAGACATCTCTTTGAGAGTGACTCATTTCCCTACATATCTCCCATGTGTAGAAGGGATAAACATATTTTTAAAACTTGTTTGTTTTTCTATTGTTAATATGTCTTTTGTTACAAGGGCCCAGCTGAGAATTTAGAAGAGTTGAGGGAAAATTATTTCTTCCTGCCCTACACCATCTATAGGAAAGATGTAATCGTTGATATCAAAGAGCTCTTGGGAGAAACATGCTGTGATCTTGGGCATCCTGAAGGGGAAAACTCAACCCAGATGTGGGGATCTGAATACGGATGAAGGAAAAGTTTCTTAGGGAGGTCAAGGCTTGAGCTGGATCTTGAAGAAAGTGATGAGTGAGTAAATAGGTGGAAGAGTAGATGTTCAAGAAAAGTAAATGAATAAGCCAGGGCAAAGGCCTGAAGTGGGAAGAAAGGACATCTAAGCTGGAGAACTGGATGCCAGGGTGGGGATTAGAGAGGTCTGTGACTACACGCCGATATACAGCTCAGGACAGGCCTCCTGAACCATGCTAAGTGGAGCTCAGATTTATTTTTCATGAGTTGAAGAAAAGCCATGAATACAACTTTAAGCAAGATACTGGCATGGTGAGAATAGTAATTGAGAAAGACTTCACTGCAGGTATGAGAAGACATGGAATGCAGGGTGGCTGTGAGGGTGAATATAAGGAGAGTAGTGTACAGGTCATTGCAGGCAACCAGCAGGAAGGCTTTGAGAACCTGAATTAAGCAGGGACAATAGAAAGACAGAAGGGATGGGTAACCAGCTATTTAGTAGTGGGAAGGGCACTGCCTTTTAATCATGTAGATGTGTGGGTGGACAGCAGTAGCACAAGTCTGCCTAATCTATAATATGAGACTAATTCACACCCATTCCTTAAGCTGGGTTTGGACTGAATACCACACACAATTCTAGACTGCTTTCTTTCTACCCCCATAAGTAACTTTAACCTTAGACAAATAAAACTACCTTTACAATCCTGTTTAAAGAAAGCATAATAAAACAGTGAATCTACTTCCAAAATAACAGAGTAGTTCAAGAAATAAGACCGAATTCATACAGTGTTTTGATCATCACACTTTTAAATCAAATACACTTTAGTTCACTGGTAATACATTCTGGATTTTCAAAACTAAAAACAACCAAACAAAATCTTATGAATCACATTAAAGTCAACTCTAAAACCGTAGGAATTCAAAGCAGTTCAGTACAAAAACTTCTCTTTCAAAGTAATATAATATTGATTTATTTGTTTAGAATTCTGTGTCCTGAGTCAAGCAAATAAGATGATATAAGAATGATACAAACATAAATTTAAAAATGAGAGAAAACTTACAACTCTTGACTTCAGGACATTTAGCAAAGCTAAAGAAGTTGGAATTTGAAAGTGGAAAAACATAAGAAAAACACACTAACAGATAGATAACAAATTATCTATTTGTTAGTGTGTTTTTCTTATGTGTCTTGCATTTTTCTTAGATTTTCACATGCTAAGGTTTTTAAGGTCCCTCCAAAATTTAGGTTTTGAGAGCTCTGCCCTACTAAATGGGTTAACTCCATCGTCACAGGAGTGGGTTAGTTATAACTAGAGTGGGTTTCTGACAAAAGGATAAATCTGGGCTAGTTTTCTCCCTCTGTCTCATGAGCTTTCTTTATTTGATGCCTTTCATCATAGGATGACCCTAGTCAGAAGCTGGCACCAAACTCTTGGACCTCACAGCCTCCAGAACCATGAGTCAAATAAAGTAATACTGTGTATAAATTACCCAGCCTGTGTTAGTCGAATAGCAGAAAAAGTGCTAAGACATTACATTTGAGAAACATTATGAAAAGAGCCATGCTATTAAAAGCCAGTATTAATTCCATCTCCAACCTAGAAGAGGGAGGGCATTTCTTCCTTAATCAGCCAACTTCAGGATTTACACTAAAGTTTCAGCTGTACTGTGTCTCAATTATAATTCACAATATCAACAGCAAAACTTCAATGTTATTTTTTAAAACACTTTAGGTATGACTCTGATTCTCAAGTTTTGACTATGACTATGAGTTACAACTACCAACATTTAGATCAGCACTGTGAGATTAACCAAGGTCAACATGTAAATGTATACTGCAGAAAGCCATCAATCAATCTGGAGTGGACACAATGTTTCCAAGCATAACTACAATAGAGAAGCAAAGCAACAACAGAATCCTGGAATCAGACAATGTGTGACAGTACACCAGCCTAAAAGAGCTGCCAGCAAGACATTTCGGGAAAATTAGCCCAAAGGAACGCATGCACGCTCAGAGATGAGAATGAACCAATTACTGATGGGGAAGATGGCTGGTACTCTTCTGCTCATCATAACTTTTTTTTTTTTGAGACAGAGTCTCACCCTGTGGCTGGACTGGACAGGCTGAAGTGCAGTGGCACAGTCTCGACTCACTGCAACCTCCGATTCCCTGGTTCAAGCGATTCTCTCATCTCAGCCTTTCGAGTAGCTGGGATTACAGGCACATACCATCACGCCCAGCTAAATTTTGTATTTTTAGGAGAGACGGGGTTTCACCACGTTGGCCAGGATGGTCTCGATCTCCTGACCTCGTGATCCATCCGTCTTGCCCTCTAAAAGGGCTGGAATTACAGGCATGAACCACCACGCCCAGCCCATCACAACTAACTCTACCCTCCCAACAATCTAGGACGTAGGTATCAGTATTATATTCATCTTACAAAGTAGGTAGAAAGGGGCTAAACATCTTGCCAAAGATGACTGAGCTTTTAAATGGATGGCCTAGGATGATGAAGTCTGGCCACCCTGGCTCCAGCATCCACAATCTTAACCCGTGCGCTGTGGACTCTTCTTTCAGCAAAGGAGTTGGCAGGATCTCCCAGATTCCTAATTCCTTCATGTCTCACCAGAGTTCTATTGACAGATTTGAGTTTGCTTGCTTTGAAATTGTCAGAAAATATAAAATGTGCTGCTTTTAAATGGCAAAAAGGCCCTTGGTGGGAAAATGGGGAATGAAATGGTTTTTCTAGAGAACACACGACTTCACATCTTCATTACTTAGATTTCAAAATAGTTGTTATGATTTCAATGTTGATTTCACACAATCATCGATTCGAAAGCTTCTCCCGATTCCTGCCCTGCAATCTGAGCTCTGCAGTTACATGGAAAACACAGAAGTAAACCTAATTGAGAATAGTCTTATTATTCTGCAATTTTGTGTAATTATCCAAACCCACTTGAAATAATAACAGAGGTAAAGACAAAGAGCATGCGTGAATAAGCATGGATAGAATCCCATAATCTGACACATGACATGTGGATAAAGATCATTAAACTATACACAGAAAATTCAAACTGGGTTATATTTCCAAAGAGAGTTTATATGTTGAATTAGGAGAATACAGCAAAAACTATCCCACAGAGACATTCTGTAAGCTGACAGCACAGAGGTCAACAAGCCCTGTGTGCCGGAGATGGTATGACAGATCCATCCATTATGCAGACACAGTCAAGAAAGTGCACTTGAACTTCCAATCTAAGATTCTAAGATTCCATATCCCTCCTTTATGGTGAAAGAGGGTTCCAAGTTTCCCATATGAAATATAAAGGCCAAGCCCTTTCTCATACAGCACAGAACAGGGACACCCTGGGGAGGTGTGAAGAACCATGGAAGAGATGAAGATAAGGGCCTGGTGCACTCTTGGGATCTCAGCCTTTTGCATGGGCTAGCTCCCTGCTTTCTGACCTGCTCTTTCCCAGAACACAACTATTCCTCATCCCCAGCCTCATTATCCCCCTACTGTGTTCACACTGCAGTATCCACCTCATTAGAGTCTCCCTAAATAGTCTCAGGGCTGACAATAACGCGACAAGTCATGGAAGAGCTAAACATTCCTCCCTATGCTACCACACAGGCAATGGGTAAATACTGCCTTTTAAATTCAGTGCTTTCTGGGATGATCATACCCCAGAAAAGCTCTAATATGTCTGAAATAAGTAATGCTAACAGAGCTGCCTGCCTCATTGCCTAACTCTTTGAGCTCTTATTAGGGTGAATAATTAAGAAAAGCTATTTTTTCTTCTTTGTTTTTCCAAGTATGATAACTTTCTTCCATACTTGTCTATATGAGCTTTCATTCAAGGACAACTGATTTAATGAGTTGTGATGATGGATAATTAAGTCTCTTAGTTATTCTCCTAGGATTATTGTAGCTGTGAAAATCAAGCCACGTACACATACATTCAAAGAGCAATTATAAAATATTTAACTGCTTTTTAATTTAGAAATGATTTCTGGTTTTGGAAACTATCTCTGGCCCCAATATGCTCATCATTTTATTTGCATATTCAAAGACTGTATCAGTCTTTAGAACCATTTTGATTGGTCTATCTCCTATGATGTTTTGACAAACATTATTATAATCTGTTAGATTTATGTTCGTACTAATATACTATCCAGGTGATTTGACAAACATATAGTGCTTCGTTACCCAATTTTAATAGAACCTATGAAAATACAAATGTAACTAGTCCAAATGTAGCACAAAAACATCTCAATATCTTACCTTTTCAAGGAATCTGACTCTGGTTATCACCAAAAGACTCCTCCCTGAGCCATCTACGCCAGTCTCTACTTTCCCTTTAAATAATGATGAGTCTCAGGAGAAAGAAACTCAACATTAGGAAGTAGCTTCTATATTGCCTTTACGTGAACGACAAACAAAATTATTATAGCATGATCATCCTCAGATAAAACAGTTAACTTTGCTCCTCTCACGCCTAACAACATTAAGGACATTCCTTGCGGTTCAGTAATGTTTAGTATCAACAGATTCACAACATACGAAATAGAACCAGAAACCCTATGTCAACTATATATAATCACTGGATTGGTTCTATGCCAGGAAAACACTACAAAACAGCAAGTGTTAAGTCTCTACTAATATTCCTATGTAGTCCAGTGGAACTTATAAATGTATTCAACTAATATTTACCAAACACCTATTATGTAACAGAATTTGGGATACAATATGAGCTTTTCTAAAGCCTGCTGTATTTTAGAAATTCTCAGCCTAGTAAAGGCAAGAGAAAAAGGTAATTGTGATACAAGTTGAGAAGAAAAGGTATATACTGTATGAACAGAGAGAAAAACATGTTTGTAGAGAAGATGGAGGCTAACACAGAGATGCCCAGCCCGGCAGCCATCTGAGCAGGAATAGAAGGAAAACAGAAGTTCTTCTGGTAGATGAGAGAGACCTACGCTTGCTGAAAACAGGTACCAGGATGTGCAAGGTCTATCAGAAGCGGAAAAACATCTCATGTTCATGAAACTGCAAGAAATGTATATGGCTGAATTCCACAAGGAATGCCGAAGAATAAGCAGATCTGGAAAGTGGAAAAATAGAAAAGGTCAGACTATGGTGCTTCTTACATGCTATTGTTTGAAAACAGAATTATGTTTACATTTGAGAGTTTTAAGCAGTAAGGTAATGTCATAATTTACATATATTAAGCCACAAACCACAGTAGGAGGCAGGAGAAACGGAGAACACAGAGCACTACAAACAACTGCCCAAGGCCAGAAATCAAGCAAAGGAGCCAAGATGCAAATGTGATCAGCTGTGCAGTTCAGAAGGATAACTTGAGGAAAAGGGATCGAATGTATGAGAGGACAGAGGACAGAGTGCAATTAATCAAAGAACATTAGCTAGTTTAAGCCCATGGGGATAAGACAAGGCTGAATTCAAGAAGCCTGAATAAGGCTGAATCCATTGTAAGTTGTATACTGGAAAGAACAGCATAGGTGCACAGTTAGGGGCCATTCAGTGAGAATGGGGAACTAGCAAAGGCATCCATTGTTATGGACAAAGTTTTGAATCTGAGCTCTGAGGTGAGTTTAAGGAGCTCCATCCAAATGATGATGGTATGAAAAGCCATTCTACTCTTCAGGAAAGAAGTTAGTTTGGAGATAAAGACAAAACATTCCTTATCTTGATTTTTATATGTCTTTGCTTGGGAACAAAGGAGATATGGTGACCTAAGTGCGGCTCAGATGTTTTGTTTGTTTTGACTTTTGTTCTTCTGAGGGGATGGGAATGGAACAAGAAGGCACTTACAATTGCTCACACAATCATCCATCTCCATTTGTCATCGCTGGTCAGCATGCAGGGTCCACACCAAGGTGATGATCACATTATGGGTATGACTAAGGATGAGGACCCTTATATGAATTAGCTTTGTTAAGAGTGAGAAACGATCTGATCTACTGTAACACAAAGGCATATGGACACCATGATGTGGAGATCACAAGAATACACTGCAGCTCATTTTCCTGAAGAACAGAACAGAATGTCCATTGAAGCATTTGATAATCTAAGCATTCTTTCAAGGACCACCTTCCTCCCATGGCTCATCCTGTCTGGGTTTTCTTCCTCCTCACTAGCTGCTCCTTCTCAGTCTCCTTTAGCAGACTGAGCTGTGTTTCCTCCAAGTGGTGGCGTGGCCTTGGCATCTGCCTAGGACCCTTCACTTTCCTCTGTACCTTCCTCCCTGGGTAGCATTACCTGGTTTTATGACACGAAACACCATCAGTACAACATACCTGCATTCCTGTTCATTGCTGGAAACTATTAATTCTTCCATCTATCTCCTGGATATATTCCTTACCATATCCAAAGGCATCTCAAACATAACGCATGCAAATCACCAGCCAAAATTTCCATCTCTGCCTCCCAACTTGCTTCTCCCTTAGTGTCACCCATATCACTACCCACTCAGTTGCTCTGATGAAAGCTACACAAGTCATTGTTAAGTTTTCTTCTTTTTTCCTCACTGCCAACATCCAATCCACCAGCAAATCACATTGACTGTAACAAACAAAAAAACTTTCCAAATGCATCCATTTCTCTACCAGCACCTCTTGCCTAAATACTAATATAATTTCCTAATGGGTGTCCTTCCTCCGACTTTACCACATGATAACTCTCCCCTCTACAACTCATCCAAAAGTGTCTTTAAAAAAAAATAGATGATGTTTAATACCTTCAAGCGGCTTGCCAGTTACACATGTACCCAAAACACAATTCAAAGTCTTGGGCATGGAACACAAAGCTTGAGGAGTTTCTACCCCGATTTCTCTGACCACGTGTGTCACCATTCCTCTATGCCTTGAGCCCCGTGATTCAGCAACTCTAAACCTCTCTAGATTGCTTTAGCCTTATCCATCATTCCTTCTTTCAAACCTTTGTATTCATTGATCTCTCTTCCCTGAAAGTGCTTTTCCTCACCTGCGCCTGACTCCTCGTTACTCAGATATTGACTCAACTGCCATTCAGTACGAGTAAACCACTCCTGACCACCCTATCTACAAGAACTTCACAAATACTTTCCATAATATCGCTGCATTTGAATTCTTGGCAGCACGCTCGCCACTTTCTAACACTTTTCTTAACTATTAATTGATAAAATGTCCCCACCAACGATAATAACCCTGCTAAGAAAAGTCCTCCCCTTGGTTCAACACGATTTCCTGCACTTGGAAGTCTGACTGCCCCACAGGAGATCCTGATGAAATATGTGCTGAAGGAGGGAATAAGCTAGGGGTCTGAAAAGATGCAGTTAGTCTACTTTTAGAAACTTTCTGTCTGAAGGCAGGAATTTCAAGTCGAGAGCCTCATCACATTTGTTATCAGGCGAACCTGGTTTAAAGAACATAAGTTCAAGATTAGCATGAAGACTGAGCAAACCACTGGGCATTTATTTCTCAAATTCATCTTGCATATCTATGTGATGTGAATAATAATCTCTGCCCTTCTTGGTTTATAAAATTGTTACGAGATTTAATGAGATAGTTATGGAGGCACTGTATAAACTTTCAAGCAAAGTAATTTAGTAGAAATAGTTGGATCTGGAATCTGTCTGCATCACCAACTGGAGAGCTTATTCATGGCATCAAGGAATTTGCTAGTACACTGGGTAAGTGTGGCTTAGCCAGGGTGGTGGGAGTTACCACCCGGCCCTTGAAGAGTTTTGCATCTGGAAATAATCCAGAGATGACTCCACTGCGAGGTAATAAACACAGAGAAAACTCTTTACCTAGCGTCTCTATGACCTTCTCCTAACGTCTTGTATTGGAGGCATTTCAATTGCTCCTTGGGTGGAAATTAGCTCACCTTTTACTGTCAGTAGGACACATGGTACATGTGCTATTATATTGGGAAATGGCCACGCAACAATTCTAAGTGGAAAAGTAAAGCTCAACACATCTGGCAAAACTGTAATAAACTAACTGTAGCGATCTTTTTTTTTCCACTCTATATTAAATGTCACTGAAAGTAGACCAAATGAAATGAAAGCTCCCATGTCACTCTGGAAAATGACCATGAAAACAGTCAGCTTCAACACAAAATGTGTGGTTTATACTAGGAATGGGGATTCTAATTTGCTCTACAAAAAGATTATAGTTTCTGCTTCTGACAGATGAGGTCAGTGAATAACGTTTAAAATAGGTGATGTCCCCTCATCTCTTCCCCTTGCTGCTTGGTCATAAGGCACTGGTAGTGGTTCAGAACCTCCAGCACTAGAACAACCATTACATTGATAATAGTGGTGGTCAGAGCTTGGAGATGTTTTATTACAACCAGGCCAAGGGGCATCCATGGGAGGGTACAGCAAAGCCCAGGAACAGGGAACACAGGGTGTGCTGGGTAAGTCAGCTCCTGGACAGCTCTGTACCCAGCACCTGAGGCCTCAGGAGGCAGAGGGAAGCCTAGTAAAGGGCAAGGAGGGTGTTGAATGTTTTGTTTCCTTCCTTCAAGGCTGTAAATAATATCACTACACCCTACACCTAGCTGCCGGCACCCAGTGCAAACAGGCTGAGATTTCAACCTGCTGAATACACATTTGGACTAAATGCTGAAAACTCGCTGAGAAGAAACACTAGGGGGAAGAACTGTCAGATGGCATATTACTAAAATAAGAAAAGAAGCATTTCCATTGATTTGAAAAGAATATCGAGAGAAGTTATAAGCCTTACCATCGTCCCTTCAAATAGGATCTCAAATGCAAGCTTGAGTCATAACTCCGTATTTTCATGAAAGTTCTTAAAAGGCTCAGTGAACCAAAATTTTACCATGCAATGAAAATCTTAGCTATTGCGTTACAAATGTATTGATCAAACTTACTTGGTCTTGGGATTGGATTTAGGTTACCTACTAAGGACTGGTAGCCAACCAGGCATGCTGTCCTTCAGCAAGGCGACAAGAGCCCACAGGCCTGTCTATCATTCTGTCTGCTCCACTTGCAGGCTCAAAGCCCAGTGCCTCAATGCTCCAAGTCTCCCTCTATCCTGATGTGTACAAGACAAAGGAAGAAGTCTTGCCCTAATCACCCTTAGGTTACCCAGGGGTACGAAGAGCTGGGGCTGAATCCTGGCGACGAGAATTAGTCAAGTCTTTTTATTTCCCTATTCCTCATTTTTCCTCATTGGTTACTGAATATAATAAAAATAGCAAGCTCAAAGGGGGTTGGTGAGTACTAAGGAGTGCTTACAAGGAGCATTTAAAATGGGGTCTGCACGTAGTAAACCTGTGACATTGGTAACCACATAACTACTTCTACTATTATTTTTCTTTTTCTTTTTTCCTAAGATAGAGTTTCGCTCTGGTCACCCAGGCTGGAGTGCAATGGCATGATCTCGGCTCACCGTAACCTCTGCCTCCCAGGTTCAAGCAATTCTCGTGCCTTGGCCTCCTGAGTACCTGGGGCTACAGAGGCCCACCACCACACCTGGCTAATTTTGTATTTTTAGTAGAAGCAGTGTTTCACCATGTAGGCCAGGCTAGTCTGGAACTCCTGACCTCGGGTGATCCACCTACCTTGGCCTCCCAAAGTGTTGGGATTACAGGTGTGAGCCACTGGGCCCTACCCCATTATTTTTTTTAAGAAAGACTTTTTAATCCCATTCTAATTCTTTTGTTATCCGCCTTTCACTTGGAAATACAGCTACAATGGAAGGCAGAAATGCAAGCTGCTTCTGGGCAAAATTTGCTTTTAATATTCTTAAAAGGTTTGTAGTAACAAATATTTCCCCACATGTTCACTAGAAATTATTCTTTGCTTTGGGGGAGATTTAAAAACAAAATTTTAAATAAATGCCTAAGGAATTCCAAATGACTTGGAAAGCTTAATCCATTCTGTCAGTAGAAAAAAAAAGAGATACAGATGTCTGCCAAAAAAAAATCAGTTCTGAATATTAAGTTGCTTATTGCAATATTTGAAGAAACCCACAATGGTTCTGTGCATTAAGAATTTTTGAGAATCTGTTATCATTGAAAGAAAGAAAACTGCCCCATTCTTTTTTACTCAGTCCTCCAGGTCATCTAAGTTACGGGTCCCCAACACCGGGGCCGCGGACTGGTCCTGGTCCCTGGTCTGTTAGGAACCAGGCCGAACAGCAGGAGGTTAACAGCAGGAGGTGAGCATTGCTGCCGGGGTTCCCCTTCCTGTCACATCAGCAGCTGCATTACGTTCTCATAGGAGCATGAACCCTGTTGTGAACTGCGCACTGAAGTGAGGGACCTAGGTTACACACTCCTTATGAGACTCTAACTGATGTCGGATCATCTGAGGTGGAACTGTTTCATTCCCAAACCAACCCCTGCCCTCTCTCCACTATGCTGTGGGAAAACTGTCTTCCACGAAACAGGTCTCTGATGCCAAGAAGACTGGGGACCGCTGATCTAAGTCATTAGAACTCTTGTACTCTACCATTCAACCTTTACCTATGATATGAATTTAGGTTCTTGCAAAATAAAAGAGAACATGGGTTTTAATGCCTATGATCTGTATTTCCCCATGTGATTACATGGCGGAAGGCAAGTTATCCCCAGTGATCACACGTAGAGTTTAACCACATGAGCTACTCTAAAGAAGACGTTCTCATGGCTGAGTTTTCCTTCTGTCTCTTGGGTATTCCTCAATGTGCACTCCATTTAGAAATAAATCTCAAAGAGCTCTGATGATGTATCTTTTCTCAAACACACATTCCCCTCATCTCTCCCCATCTCCCCTGCAGAAATGATAAGAAGTGAATTTAGCTAGAAAATCTATTTTCGTTGTTGCCATTAAACTAATTTTAGGATTGGAAACTTGCATATGGTCGCTATGTGTCTACCTTCTTTTTAGGAAACATGAGTCTGTAATGAATCCAAATTCAAGTTTAATTTGGAAACCATATTGTAAGATAGGAAGAGAATAAAACATAGCATTAAAATAGATCACATTAGTTTTTATTTAGACCTATTATTCCCTATTTAAGAACATTTACACTTGTCAAATACATTTCTATAAGCAAAGAAGAATCAGATTTGTAGAGCTGTAATAAAGACAGAAAAAAGAGGGAGCCTAGAATGAGAAAAAGAAAGGAAAAAGAAGGCCAGGAAGGCGAGGAGAAGTGAGAATAGTCCAAGGAAAGGGAAGGCAAGGATGAAGAGAAAGTGAAAAAACATTAAACAATCTAGGCTCCAAGTAAATAACACATTTTATTTCAATATGTTCAAAGCAAATCCTAGATGTACCAAGCACTTGAAATTAAAATATAGCCATATGCTCAGGGAATGATTTTATAAAGAAATGAAGGCAGAACTGATGTCAGCTGAACCACTTGAGTAGAAAACACCCTAAAGTTCCCAGCTTTGGGATTCCAGGTTGCTGGGAGTACGGCATTCTCATAGTGACACCTCCCATCCTGAGGTCACCGGTGAGTTCACGTTCAGTTTGCCCTTCGTAGATCCTGGCAACCAGGAATGAAGACATACAATGGAAGTGCATCTCTGGTTTTATAATTTTATGTATCAGATTGGAGGACATAAAAAATGTGTCTTTCCAAGCAAAATGAAAATAGTTCTTAAGTGACAACAACCAACATTCATCACTCCCAAAGGCGTGAGGGGCTGGCTGACTTGGGGGTCAGGTAAAACATGGCAAGGCGGTGCAGTGGGCAAGAATCAAGTTTCTTTACCTACTAAGTACATTATCCCTCGTTTCAAACCCCAAAGATGTGAACAGAGAGGTTGACTTTGATCTGAAATTCCTTCTAATCTTACTTTGGGAATCTTCATTATAATGCACATCCATTTTAATATTTAGGAATAAAAGGGAAAATTCTGACATGTGGATTGAATGACTGAAACTGTGAGTGAGTGATCAGCTGTGAATGAAATAAGTACTTTCCCCAAAGCCCCACACCACGGCCAGACATTGCGGTGTGAGCCTAAAATTCAGCTCCACGGTTATGTGCTAGCTCAACATCTGGGAGGAACTGGGAGGGTCTCCGAGGGCCTAATTACGTAGTCCCCTCCTGAGGCTCCTCGGTGGATGACATGCTCTAGACAAATAACCTCCTCAGCAGAAGGACCAGGCCCAGTTCCTGCCTATCTGTGAGATGCGGGCTTCAGCTCCCTACCAGCCCTGTAATTTATCTAGTAAGTCAATCCCATCCTTTTGTGGAAACCAGAGGCATCCCCGCTTCCTCCCTCTGTAAGGCCTGCCTCCCACAGCCTTGCGATGTTCAACTCTTCTCCACTGGGACCCCCATGTGGCTTTGCGTGATGCATGGTGTCCTCCCCCTCCAGGCTGTGAGTATATGTGACTCGTAAACTACTGCTGATCTCATCTGTCCAATGCCTGGCATCCTGTGTTCAGCTATCCCCATAACTGTAGGGCAAGGGATCCCTCCCTCAAGAACAAGACAAATAAAAGGAAATTAAAACAAGCAGCTACTTCTGGGTTATGCTAAACCAAGTTCAAGTGAGCTGTCCACTTAGCCTCTGTTTAGGCCATTGCAAGCCCGCTTTCTCCCTACCCTGAAAATCTGGGTTCCAGACACAGGATTCAGCAAGCCGTAGCTCGCTCTCCACCAGGCACTCTTGGGAATGTCAAGGGCTCAGCAGGAGCACCGTGTTTTCATGTTGAGGGCCTGGCATCTGAAAAATGCTAGAGGGAGAAGGGCAGCGTTTTGCGGAGGAAGACCAAAGAGTAATTGCTACATTTCAACATTCCTTGCCCCACGGCTGCCCTGCTTCCAAATCTCTCCCACATTTTCTCCCACTTACCACGAAAAAATCCATTTATCTCACATTTCCCAATCTGTTTGTGAACAAAAGGCATCCGTGCTCAATGCCACACTGTATGAGTTCCAAACACTGCTGGTGCCACATCTGCCTCGAGGGCATTTTAGGATAGCAGGGGATGCTTCGAGTCTCTGAATACAGATTGATGTTTCCAAAGGAGAGAATAGTCTTATCCATGGTTCTGTGTTTTATTTTGATATATCAGATAACACAAGATGCCAGAGTTAGCCAGGACACATTTTAAAGCACAAGAGAGCTTGTGTGCTTTCTAAGTATCTTATAAATAGAGTCTTTTGGCAAACTTCTGCTTTTAAATACTATTAATAATGAGAACGAGTAGAAATAAGTGATCTGGAGGGTTTCCTGTTATTTGTGACAATCTCTAAAGGACCATGGCTCCCTAAATGACTGGATACTACACATTTTAAAAGTCTCTATCAATCTAATGATGTAATGCTTATAGAATATGCCATTATTATTTAATGTAATTTCAGGCTAAAGTAGAAACTTTTATTGGGTCCCTTAAGACAGTATTAGAAAACAATACTTTATCTTTTAAGCAACTTCTTCTCACCCTCATGAGAAAGAATGTAGGAAGATTATGGCAATGAAATAATTATAACTATTCTCTTTTGACTGGACAAAGTAAGCACGATTAACTTATTTCTCCTAGAGTAATAAAGGTCACTTATTCAGCTCAGAAAGCCCATCAAGCTCTTGCCAACTTGTGGCCAGACCCTGTGTAGCTCACCACTGTACCCCAAGTTCAGACTGCTGAAGAAATACAAACTCAACTTTACCAAAGCACTATCAACATGGGAAGTTCAGCAGGCTCCGGAAATTGAAAGAGTAAATATGAACACCTAATACGAAACACCTAAGTGAGTACAAATGAAGGAGAGAGATTTTAAGTAGGCACCTAATATAATTCTCAGAAGACTCCCTTGAAATCCCATTGTATGGATTAGAAGCCTGAGATTCAGTGAAGATGTGATATAACTTACAGAGCTCTGCCAGCTAGAAAGTAGCAGAATCAGGGTGGATTTCTAGGTTGCTGGCTCAAAACCTTCGAACAGCTCTCTAAGTCCACATTGCAAGCAGTAGGATGAGGCTCTTATCTGACTGTCACATTCAGAAAAGATTAGATTCTTATTTAACATAGGAGCTTAGAAGAGTTTCAGCTGAGAGGCCCGCCACTTTGTAGGCTTCTGGCTCTGGAAAAACTCATGACATAAAAATCTCACCTGAATCTCCTGTACTTCGCCTCTATATCACGCTACCAAGCTGTTGCCCGATCCACTTGAAAACCCTGGTTAGCTGAAACCATCAATTCCTTGTGACAGTTCATTGCATCTTTGGCCCACTTTACTTTAGGAAGTTCTTCCTTAAACTGAGTTGACATAAATCACCCCATACGTGTACTCTTTAGTTCTGGGTCTATACCTTAAAGACACAGAGATAAATTCTTAACTGGTTTCCACATGACTGTGCTTTTCTTATTTACAGACCCTGAAATCCTCCTCCTGGGCCTTCCAGACCAGTGTTTCTGAAAGAGAGTGTTCCTTCTCTCATTTCTCAGATAAAAGGCATCTGTTCCTCTGATTATCCTGGTCCCTTTCTTTTCTCTTCTTTCTGATTAGCTAGACCTCAAAAGTACAGAATTCAACTGAAATAGTTAAAGATGAAAAGACACATCTGAGATCTACTTCAGAATAACATCTGGCCAGGGCGGGCAAGGGGGAAGTGGGTAAGGGAAGAGATCAGACAAGATTTGCAGGACATGTGCATAACTTTTTAAACTGGCAGCTGAGTACAAAGGGTTTTATTACACTATTCTCTCTACCTTTGTCTGTGCTTGAAGTTTTCCAGGATAAAAAGCTTTTTTAAAAAGTATAGCATGCAAAAACATGCATAATTTTTCAAACATGACAGGATCTGTTAGAGGAAGCTAAGATATCACATCCTGTATCATATTATAAATTGAGTAATAAAAAATGATTAAATTTTTTAGAGCCATGTAAATATGCTGATTTGTGCCTTCTGAACACCTATGGTATTTCCCATTCTTGATAAATGTAGTTGGTTCTTGTCGTCCTTGTTGGTGATGGATTTAGCACCAATTGTAAGGCTTCTTATTTGCCCTTGAAAATATTATATTGGTAGATTTCATCTGTTAAGAACCTATGGACCCTAAAGCTGTCAATCAACTGATTCACTTGGGATGATTCTCAAATACTTTTAACACGTCGATAAAAATACTGAGACAGGGTGAGTTTGGAAACCTAGAGCATGAACTTATAAGACATTTTCTGTGTGTGGAAGATGTGCACAGTTAGTGATTCAGTCTGGAAGGATGACTGCACAAACAGTGATAAGACCACCATTCACTGAGGAGAACACAGAAAGTGGGGTCATGAGACTCCCAGGGAAGGAAGTGTAAAGCTTACTTTTTATCCTTTTCTTGGCAACAGAGTTCAGAATTTGTCAGTAAATGGTAATGTGATAGCACTGATCTGGAATTTGAATAGACCTAAATTATGATGGAACTAAACATGCCATCCTAATAAATACTATTGTCCCCAGGCCGAGAGCTGATATAGAGGTAGGACATATTGAATCCAGAATTGAGTGAAAGATAATTAGATGTTAATAAAGAATTTATTTTCCCTCCGCTGTGGCAAATTTCATTTACATCACACTTTATAAATAATCACCTTCAACACTTCAACAGATTGCTCTAATTTATCATAATTTTTTTAAATGCTACCTTGTATATAGATAATTAATCAGCACCAACTGCTTGAATGTGTAATCGCTTAATAATTTGTGGATAAATTACTATCTGTGTTTTAGACATACTAATTTTTTTTAAAGTAAGTATATTTCTATTTGTTTTAGAAATGATGACGATTTCCAGATAAAAAGCTAGGAAGGCATACAACATTTACATCGTACAATTATCTCCTGGATGATAACAACAAAACACATTTTTGTTCCTCCAGGTTGTAAGATCTTTAGGCTGAAAGAAAGGCATCCCTCTGAAACAGCACACGGCACATGTATGGGGGAAGTGAACTGAGAGAAGATCTGTGGGATGGAGACTGGGAGCCTCATGCTTCTAATTTGTTATCACACTGAATCAGCTAACATCCTCACCTGCAACAAATTACTGAGACTAGCACCCTGCTTCCCTGCTCCCTTAGTCCTGTCAGAGACACCTTGGCACCAGATGGCAGGCAGGAGATGGCCAGGTAGATGATACGTGATCTCCTATAGGCACGGAAGCAGCAGAAACAGATATTAATAATAACAACCTATTGTGTTGGAGCTCTGACTTGTATGTGACTCAGTAGAAAGACATGGCGATGGCTGTGGAATTCCTACAGAAACACAAGAACAGTATGTGTGTTCTGGCTTGGTTTTTATTAGCTATGCAACCTTGAGCAAATGGCCTCACCTGTCTAAGGCTGCATACTCACTTGAAAATATGGGGAGAAATTACCAAAAAATGGTGAGGCAGAGTTGGAAGGAGATAATGTTCATGAAAAGATTCTTGTTAACACTAAAATAGAAGTATAATTATAATTGCTCTTATAAGAGTAGCAAAAGAGGCATAAAATATAAAATGTAAGATTATATATGATGGTGATCTGAAGGTTTCTATAAATTTTTAAAAAGTGTATCTATTTATACTCTCTACTTATACATTGTATGAAATGTAATAAATCTGCATATGCAAAACATAAGAATTAGTTCTAACATTCACTTCTGAGTTAGGAAACCAGTGTTATCAAATTCCATATGACAGTGATCTCCAGTCCCCTTCTTACAGCTGCACAGAGAAGACTTAGCAGAGTATGCCTGAGACTGTCATCCTAGAAAGGCCTGCTTACAAAGGTGGCCCCTTAGCTGGTGTCTGGGAGCTCAGATGTCAGGAAGGTTTCCACCATTCTCTATTAAAAATGGCTCACTGTGCCTCAATTATTAATACATGCAAGGTGGTTAATGCTAGCATCTGCTTTCCTTCCCGGAGTCTGGAATTTTAATACATCCCAGGCAGAGGGTACCTGTGTGATCAGCCCCCAGTAGAAACCCAGGGCACTGAGCCCCTCTGGGAGACAACACTCTCCTCCGATTGTCACATTTTGCTGATGGAAGGATTAAGTGTGTCCAGTGTGATTCCACTGGAAGAGGACTCTTGGAAGCTCACACCTCAATTCCACCATAATCCATCCATGCACCGTGTGATTCCACTGGAAGAGGACTCTTGGAAGCTCACACCTCAATTCCACCATAATCCATCCATGCACCATGTGATTCCACTGGAAGAGGACTCTTGGAAGCTCACACCTCAATTCCACCATAATCCATCCATGCACCTTTTGTCTTTTGCTGATTTTGTTTTGCTTCATTCACTGTAATAAATCACAGCTGTGCCTGTGACTATATACTGAGTCCTTGAGTCTCAGAGAATTATTGAACCTGGGGGTGATCTCTGAGACCCTCAATTCAGTAACATTACAAATCTATACAGAAATGACAATTTTCAGAAATAGATGACCTCAAATTTGAGCAAGTCCTATAAGAAACAATAACCACTCTTTCTAGATTCTGGCCAGAAAAAGGAATTATGAAAGGTATTGAGAGCTGGGGAACGCTGAGGCTGCTTGGAAACATGGCATTCACTCTGAAAGCACGTTCTCAGGTTGACTGATAACTGACTGGAGTTGTTTCCAATATACCTAGAAAGCAGCAGCCCAGATTTGGCATACTCTGAAGTGGGGATGGGGAGAGGAAGGAGGATTTCCTCAGGACAAGGTTAAAGAGCTTTGCTTTACCTGGAACTTCTGGTCAGAAAAGAAAAAAAATCAGACAAAATATGAGCCGTAATGTTACTGAGATCTAAGAAGCAGACTTCTCCAATGTACGTCACAGTGGCAAACCACAGGGGTCAAATCCAGCCCCTTGCCTATTTTCTGATGGCCTGCTTCCTAAAAATAGGTTTTATATTTTCACATATTCAAGAAATAATTTGTGAACATTTGTTTTCTCCTTTTTAACGTAAGGAAGTTGATAGGGTTTTGTTCTCTGTCCCCAGCTAAACCTCATTTTGAATTGTAACCACCACGTGTCAGAGGAGGGGCCTAGTGGAAGGTGTTTGGATCACAGTGACAGATTTCCCCCATGCTGTTCTCATGACAGTGACTGAATTCTCACGAGACCTGATGGTTTAAAAGTGTGTGGCACTCCCCCGTCCACTTGCTCTCTCTTCTGTTCCTCCCATGGTAAGACATGCGTGCTTATCCTTTGCCTTCTGCCATGATTGTAAATTTCCTGAGGCTTCCAGGCCATGCTTCCTGTTATGCCTGTGAGACTGTGAGTCAATTAAACATCTTTTCTTCATAAATTACCCAGTCTCAGGTAGTTCTTTATAGCAGCATGGGAATGAACTAATAAAGTAAGTTGGTACCAGGAGAGAGGCACTGCTATAAACATACCTGAAAATGTGGAAGCAATTTTGGAACTGAGTAACAAGCAGAAGCTGAAACTGTTTGGAGGAGACAGAAGATGACAGGAAAATGTGGGAAAGTTTAGAACTTCCTATAGACTTACTGAATGGTTTTGACCAAAAGGCTGATAGTAATATAAACAAACAAGTCCCAACTGATGAGGTCTCAGCTGGTAATGAGGAACTTACTGGGAAGTGGAGTGAAGGCAATCCTTGCTACGCTTTAGCAAAGAGACTGGTGGCGTTTTGCCCATGCCCTAGAGATCTGTGGAACTTTGAACTTGAGAGAGATGATTTACAGTATCTGGTGGAAGACAATTCTAAGAAGCAAAGCATTCAAGAAGTGATCTGGTTGTTTCTAAAAGTATATGCTCATAGGCATGAACAAAGAGATTATCTGAAATTGGAACTTAAAAGGGAAGCAAAGCATAAAAGTTTGGAAATTTTGCAGAACAGCCATGTGGTAGAAAAGAAAAACCCATTTTCTGGAGAGAAATTCAAGTTTGCTGCAGAAATGTGCATAAGTAAAGAGTAGCCAAATGTTAATAACCAAGACAATGAGGAATGTATCTCAAGAGCATTTCGGAGACCTTCATGGAAGTCCCTCCCATCACAGGCCTGTAGGCCTAGGAGGGAAAATGGTTTTGTGGGTGAGGCCCAGGGCCCTGCTGCTTGGTGCAGCCTCAGGACACAGTGCCCTGTATCACACATGCTCCAGGTCCAGCCATGGCTAAAAGAGGCCAAGGTACAGCTCAGGCTGAGGCTTCAAAGGGTGTAAGCCCCCAGGCTCGGCGGCTTCCATGTGGTGTTGGGCCTGCAGGTGCACAGAAGGTGAGAGCTGAGGTTTGGGAACCTCCATCTAGATTTCCGAGGATGTATGTAAACACTCTGATGTCAAGGCAGAAGTCTGCTGTAGTGGGGACCTATGTAGGGTAGTGCAGAGGGGAAATGCGGTGTTGAAGCCCCCATATCAAGTCCCCACTGGGGCACTGCCTAGTGGAGCTATGAGAAGAGGGCCACCATCCTTCAGGCCCCAGAATCATAGATCCACCAACAGCTGGCATCATGTGACTGGAAAACCCACAGGAACTCAACACCAGCTCATGAAAGGAGCCAAGGGGGCTGTACCCTGCAAAGCCACAGGGGCAGAGCTGCTGAAGGCCTTGGGAGCCCACTCCTTGTGTTAATGTGGCCTGGATGTGAGACATGGAGTCAAAGGAGATTACTTTGGAGCTTTAAGATTGAATGATGGCCCTGCTGGGTTTTGGACTTCCACGGGGCCTCTAGACCCTTTGTTTTGGCTAATTTCTCCCACTTGGGATGTGAATATTTACACAATGCCTGTACCCCTATTGTATCTTGGAAATAACTAACTTGTTTTTGATTTTACAGGATCATAGGTAGAAGGGACTTGCCTTGTCTCACATGAGACTTTGGACATGGATTTTTGAGTTAATGCTGGAATGAGATAAGAGTATGGGGGATTGTTGGGAAGGCATGATTGGTTTTGAAGTGTGAAAAGGACGTAAGATTTGGAAGGGGCCAGGGGCAGAAGGATATGCTTTAGCTTTGTGTCCCAGCCAAGCCTCATGTTGAAGTATAACCCCGCATGTCAGGGGAGGGGCCTCATGGAAGGTGATTGGATCATAGGGGCAGATTTCCCCCTTTGTATTCTCATGTTAGTGAGTTCTCATGAGATCTGACAGTTTGAAAATGTGTGGCACTTCCCCCTTCTCTCTCTCTCTCTCTCTCTCTCTGTCTTTCTCGTGCTCCAGCATCGTAAGACACACTTGCTTTCCCTTTGCCTTTTGCCATGACTGTAAGTTTCCTGAGGCCTCCAAACCACAGTTCCTGTCAAGCCTGTGGAACTATGAGTCCATTAAACCTCTTTTCTTCATAAATTACCCAGTCTCAGTCTCAGGCAGTTCTTGACAGCAGTGTGAGAACTAAAACCAACTTGCATAGGACCATTTCGTCACTTGGCCTGCCAAGGCTAAAATATTAACTACCCAGCTCTTCCCAAGAAAGAGGTGACTGAACCCTAATGCAGAATGATGAGTGCTTGAGGGACAGGATTTCAGAGCAATTTTTTTAATGTATACTTTTTCTTGGAAAAATTCCATTTTAGCAGTAGGAAAAAACTACTGATATCAAAAGCAAATCTACTACTAGGGCTTTGTACACTGACAAATCCAGGACCCCTAATTACAAAATCTGATTATTTTACTTTAAATTTACTGCAGCAGATGTCTCTGTATTCAACAGATTCCATTTAATTGTTAATAAATGGACCAAGCACTATAAGGAGCACATGATCCTTGTTGATATTTTCAATGAATAATAGAAAAGTAAAGAAAAGAAACGCAATGATGAAAGTGGGAAAGGTCCTTCAAGGTCACCTGAGCAGCATCATTCTTCACAGGTGAGAAACTGGTGTCCACCTGACACAGGACTTGGCCCAGGTCACAAAGCCCTTACAGAACCAGGACTCAGTCAGCCTGACCCTGTGTTACTGCCCATGTCCCTGAACAGGACCAGGTTCCTGCTCATAGAAGCTCTCGCTTGCCTAGCCTTAAATTATATCAAGGATGACAATCTAAACATTACATTTGAAGTCCAGTTTCCCACACCAAAAATACGCAAATTGGATACCTCTGAAATTAACAGAAACAAGAATTTGAAAAGCAAACCAAAATTTTTAGGTGGAGGACTCTCAAGTTAACCAGGCTTGCTAAGATGAGAACATCACTGACAACAGCAATATTCATCCAACTGTCTTCCTCAGACCTGGAAGGAAATTGTTCCAATTACAAATACAATGTGAAGTTTTAGAAAATAACAATAAATAATTATATATGTATGTATATCTGTGTGTATACAATTTACATATTTCTTCCATTAATCTAACCCAATTCTTCATTAATAATATTAGTTAACATGAATTAAGAACTTCTAGGCATGATTAATAAAACACTTTAGAAGTCTCATTTAAGCTTCATACTAATTCTGTGAGGTAGGGACCATTATCATCATTACTTTATAGATGAGAAACCAAATATATTTATATTACTGAATTAAGACGAGTTATCAGAATTTCATTTCTAATATTTAATGATCCTGGTAGGACTGAAAATACATAAAAACAATAGATCTGTTACTATACTTTGATAACATATCTTTACTTCTATAGGAATAAAATTTCCATTTTCCCTCTAGCACAGAATTTTTCTCTTCTAGAATGTCAATACCTTTACTTCATGCAAACACCTAATTCAATCCAGCCAACAACTCCCATCCAAAATGTTTGCCCTACAGTTTTCATTCATATTTATAACAGTGGTTCCCAAATAGGGATAATTTTGCCCCCTATGGGACATTCAGCAATGTCTGGAGACACTTCTGGTTCTCACAGCTGGGAAGGGGCTGCTACAGGGATCTAATGCATAGAGTCCAGACTGCCACTAAACAGCCTACGCTGCACAGGGCAGCCTACACAACACTGAATTACTTCATGTAAAAAGTCAACCATGCCAAGACTGAGGAACCCTAGTTTATATAAAAAGCAAATCCCATGTCCACATTATTTTATTATCTCTTGACTTATGGTCTAACAGAGTTCTTCAGGGACAACGAGAATTATCTGGATTCTTACAGAACCCCAGATCACTAAACAGGTGAAGGCAAATAGAGCCATGAAAAATAATTAACAGGAACCAAAAGATACTGCTGTCCTGGACCAGAGTGAAGACAGCTAATGGGCAGCAGTTGATTTTGTGACCTCTTTGGGTTACAGGCCCAGGCACCTTTTTTTTTTTTAGACGGAGCCTCACTCTGTCACTCATGCTGGAGTGCAGTGGCACAGTCTTGACTCATTGTAACCTCTGCTGCCTGGGTTCAAGTGATTCTCCTGCCTCACCTTCCTGAGTAGCTGGGATTACAGGCTCCTGCCACCACACCCGGCTAATTTTTGTATTTTTAGTAGAGATAGAGTTTCACCATCTTGGCCAGGCTGATCTTGAACTGTTGAGCTTGTGATCCACCGTCCTCAGCCTCCCAAAGTGCTGGGATTACAGGCATGAGCTATCGCGCCCAGCCCAGACAACTTTTAAGTAAAGTGAGAAATGGTAAGTTCACACCTCATTTCCTTCCATCTTAACACAAAAGTATCATGGCAGTTTAGTTCAAATCTTGAAGCAAAAATATTAATTCCAGATACACTTAAAAAATAATGAATAAAAATAAAATGACAAAAGCCCATCAAATAAAAGAAAGTAAAATTAAAAAAAAAAATGAGGTGAAGAGGATATTGATTGGAAAGACATGAGGCCAAAACTGATTGAATCAGTGAGCCCTGTGAACACAGGTGTGGGCCATATATTTGTCTCTGTGGTTTTCAATAATGCAAGAGAAGAGGACACAGGACTTTCTAAAGGCAGAACCCTGGAAAAGCAATCACTTGCCCATTCCTAAAACTTCCAACCAATGTAATACACATGTACAAAATGACACACTCTCTCCTCTCTGGAAAACAAATATTAAGGAAAACAAGCATTATACAACATATATTTATACCTAAATATGAAACACATTTTTGAGAAAACAAGAAAAAAAACAGTATAATCACAAATGTCAGAGGTCCACTGAGGCATCATGCACTTTCTGGCAGTTGTAGCTGATCAGATGGAGAAAGTGATCCCTGAGTGGACCCCTCCTGAGTCATCAGATTGCTCCAAAATACATAATTTTCCATCTTCTCACACGTGCACCTCCCCATTCCATAGCATCAATCCTAAATTCCTAGTGGTAGGCAAAATAGAGTCCCACTTCCTACTCCTTAAAACCTGTGACTATGTTATGCTTCATGGCAAGGGGGTGAAGTTTAGATTGCAGACAGAATTAAGGCTGTTAATCAATTGACCCATAAAAGGCAGGTAGCTTCTGGAAGCTGGAAAAGGCAAGGAAACTGATTCTCCAGAGAGGAGCCTCCAAGAGGGAACCAGACCTGCCAACACCCTGACTTTCACACAGTAAGACCAATTTTGAACTTCTGACATCTAAAGGCAAGATAATAAACTTGCATTGTTTTAAGCCACTAAGTATGGGATAATTTGTTGCATCAGCATCACAAAACTGATACATCCCTTGCTTTTAGTTTCCTTTTGCTGTCTAATAAATCGTCATAATCCTGGAGTGCTGAAGCAATACCGATGAATTATTTCTCAATTCTCAGGGCTCAGGAGTCCATTCATGGTTTAACCAGATCCTCTGTTTAGAATCTCACTGTCCTGAGACTGAGATGTCTTTTTAGGCTTGCGATAGTCTTCTAAACTCCTTGGTTGCTGGAAAAATTCAGTTCTTTGTGATTGTAGGACTAACTGAGACCCCTTGATACTACGGACTGCCCACCCCTCTCTGCCCTGTGGTTCTGTCCACAACGTGGAATTTTGCTTCTTCAAGGTCAACGGAAGAGCATCTGCTGTAGCCCTTTAAAGACTCATCTGTTAGGTCAAATCTACCCAGGATGATCTCCCTTTTGACTAACCTATACTCAACTGATTAGGGTTCTTAATTCCATCTACAAAATTCCCTTACTCTTATCATATAGGGTAAACTAATCATGGTCCTGCCCACACTCAGGGAGAGGGGATCATATAGGGTGTGTCCATCAGGGGGCAGAATCCTGGGGCATTCCTAGAATTCTACCCACCAAACTGCTTGGCTGGGCAAACTAGGTACTTTGCCAGTTTGCCTCTGCTTGTTAATTTTTAGCCAAATTCCCCAACACAGGCAAGTTAGTAAGGTTTGTGCACTGCCCTGACATCCTCAGTATTAGATAGATGGAAAATATGCAAATGCTGGCATGTGGCTCTCTCTCCAATGACTGTTCCCAAGTTGTTTCCATGCTGCCTGTCAACAGTCTCAATGACTGCTCAAACTTCACCTTAGTTTCATGATCACAGGACATAACACAGAACCTGAGGTACATGGACTTACTTCATGCATGTGATCCATGGTCTTACTAAAAAATAGACAGATAGATAGATGGATAAATAGATAATAGATAGATGATAGATAATAGATAACAGATAAATATTAAATAATAGATAGATACCAGGTAATAGATGAATATATATTAGATAACAGATGGTAGATAGATAAATATCAAATAACAGATGATCAATAAGAGATGATAGATGATAGATAACAGGTAATATATGAATAGATATTAGACAGATAGATAGATAGATGATAGATAGATGCTGTCTGTGCCAATTTTTGTCTCTTGATTGAATACTCTAATTCCAAATGAAAGCACACAATAACGAGTATCTAGCACAGTTGTAATTTTCAGTAGACTATAAAACAGTAGCTAACACAAAATTCTGAGAGAAACTAATGGTGACAAGGAGAAGGCAAAAGACGCTCAGTTCATAATGTAAACTCAAACTCTGATTTGCTTGCCTGAAAAATATCAACGTAGACACATCCTGAATGAATTATGTAGAGAAGGCAACCATTTGGGAGTTAACAATGAGCCAGCAAATAAGGAAAGACGGGAATATAATTACTTCCATTCCTTTTCTATAATGGATTGAGCTGATTCAAATTCAACATATTTTATCAATTTTTTTAACAATCACAAGAGATGGCATTTTCCCCTTTATGTGCTAACTCAATAATTCTTTTTGAGGGTAAAATTTTGAGGAAATCACAAATGAAACAGACTCCCTGATCATGGGCTAATGCAGACCTAAAACGTTTTGCAAAAAATGAAGAACAGCCTTCTTATTTGTTCTTGCAGGTTTTAGCTGGAAGCAGCCTACCAGCGCAAAAAGGATAAGCTTTAATAAACAGCTCTCCTTGTGCCAATGTGCCACACATTGCTTTAACTGTAGTTCTACTCTAGTACTGGGGGAGGGAAGGATCCATCCTCACAGCCAAAACCCTGCCCAAGGAAATGTGGTGATAACACAGGAAGGGGGCACCCCCTTAGCCAGCCAGATAAACTATACCAGTCTGAGGCAGACTTCCCAGCAAGAAAACTCTCACATCCTCCTATTCTAATAATAGAACCAAAGCAGAGGAAGGGAGGAAGAAACATCTGTAGTTGTGTGCTAAATTCCTCAAGCCTCCAACACTTTTCAAGTCCCCTCCCTTTAATTAGAAGCATTTACACATCATTCCAGTCTCTTTTTCCTTCCAACTATCGTCTAGTATGTCTTCTACTCTAGAAGGGATTTCTAACATTTCTTGTTACAAAATGTTCCTGTGTGAAAAATGCTAATATTTCATGACGCAACTGACCCAACTCCACAGTGCAGTGTAGGATTCTGCAAACCATCTTGGCAGTCTCCATAAATATGCCCCCTTCCTTGTTCTGGAGGGAATCTCAAGCTTCAATCACTGGGCTGTGAACCAGCCAAGACAGTGGCCTTCAAGTCAGTTTGAAAGCACAAAAATGCCTAGAGCTCTTCCTCCCCAAAGAAACATGAGATTAAAAAGAAACTCTTTAGTCTCTCAACATATTGACATGGACATTAAACATATCGTTTAACACAAACCATAGTTGCCCCATTAAAGCTATCAGCCAAAAGACTCAAAACTAGCCAGGCTTGGTTCTTCTCCAAGCCAGACTTAAATACCAGCTCACAAGTTCCCACAACACCTGTTTCTAGATGTTTGATCAATCTCCCTGCGAATCATTCGTCCACAGGCAGGCTGAGGTGCCTTTTGAAGCCCCAAGGACTGATCTCAGGAGCACTGGATGAAGAACACACTCTCAAGGAGATGAAAAGCCTTTCTCAAGCCATGAGGGTGACCTCCTATAACGATCTTGACCCAAATGTTCTAGTGATGACTGCTTCATGGGGAGCAAAAGGAATACTACCTTAACAACAATTTATTGTCTATTTCAAAATAAGTAGAAAAACAGATTTAGAATGTTTCTGACACAAAGTAATGATAAATGGTTGAGGTGATGGATACCCCAATTAGCCAGATTTGATCATTATACATTGTATGCTAGTATCAAAGTATCACAGGTGCTCCATACATAGGTACAACTATAATGTATCCATAAAATTTTTTTAAAAAGATGCTTCCAGGAAAACTGAGGCAAGCTGCACTAAGTGATATTGATCACTTTGTATAATGCTGCAGAATGTTAGGAGTTTGTTCCACTCTATTAACTAAATACATTTGCTAAGATAAGGTGTAGCAATTCTATCTTTAACATTATAATAAAAAGAAACACCCAAGAGACTTCTTTTGAGGCTGTATCTGATAGTATATCATGTGTATTATATATAGCTGGGTTACCTTTAACTGATGATAATAACATAAAAGTAAATTTTCAAGTAATTTCAATGTTTTAAGAGCTGATTTTTAAAACATATATTATATGAACTTTTTTCCTATCATTAATTTTTTCCCCCAGACTCTGGCACCCATCCGTACCCTTTTTTCTATCTCCTAGGTGATATTAATATGGTTCAACAATCATTGTTTGCTGACTGGGTTTGACTTTCTACGTACTGCTTTGGGCAAGGGATATTTGCAGGCAGACAAGTATGGTCCACTCCTCAGCTCACCACCTCGCTGCCAGGGGTGCCCCCTCAAGACATGTTCTTATTGTAGTCTGCTTCCCTGGTCAGAGCTGATTGACCAGGGCTGGACAGTCAACTCACTCCTCCAGCCCAAATTACATATTCCTTTTTCATGTTTTTTTATGAATTAATTAATATCTTCATAATCTCTCCCTTCCTTACACACACTTACACACACGATCTGAATCTTTATAATTAAGTATATAAAAAACGGCAAATTCATCTTGGCAAATACCCAAAGTAAGGCCCATCAGCAGAGAAGAAGCACTGAGTGATAAGATAGCTGAAAGTCCCTTGAGATATTGCCTTGGGCCAGGCCCCTCCTGCACCTTGGACCAGAACTGGCTTTGGACTCTTCAATCTTTGAACACAGTTCCTTTTTTAGTTGCAAGCAAAACAATCGCAAACAGTTGCTCTCTGTCTCTGTTTTCCTACAAGTGCCCAGTGCACTGAGGGAGATAACATACACTCCTGGGGTGGCTAGGAATGCAGAGGACCAGAAGTTAATGGGTCAGTTACCCAGCACCTCTCCCCCATCCATCTGCACTTTATCCAGACACACATGCAACAATGCACTTGAGCACAAACACATGCACACACATGCACGATGAATACAGATATTCATCTTTATAATAACCCAGGCAGCAGCATGATCCAAAAAGTGCCATCTGTATTAACATTGGCTAGGATTAATTAAATATCTGTTAAGTGGCTTCAGTGTCAGCAAAAGTATCAAATTCTATTTTTAGGCATCACATAATATAATAGATATTATTCAATTTAAACAGAATAGACACTAAGCCCTTTCATACATATGTAATTCTTAAAGCCGAGTATTTCTTTGTACATTGTAATTATTTTTAGAGGAATGGAATGAAAACTTTTCCCTAAATATGATTTAAATAATAATATAAATGTCAAAAATGTTGTAATCTTATCCATTGCAAGGATTTATAATTTATAAACCTTTAAAAATTATATTCTTTTGAAATAAATTATATCAATTGTCTAATGTTATGTTACCCTAGTACAGGACTTGGCAAACTACAGTCAGCAGGCCAAATTAGGCCCACCACTTATTATTATCAATAAAGTTTTATTAAAACTCAGCCATTACTATTCATGTATATATTGTATACAGCTGGCTTTGTATCATCACGGCAGAGTTGGTTAGTCATACCAGAGATCACGTGGCCTGTGAAGTCTCAGCATTTACTATCTGGCCCTGCACAGAAAATGTTTGCAAACTTTTGCTCTAACCAAATATGGCAAAGTAACTTAAAAATTATTTCCCTCAAGCCCTAATTTTTAAAAAATAAAATGCCATCATGTTCAACCAAACTCAACAGATTTTGAATATCCTTCCAGATATTCTGAATATTCTGAATACCACAATAGCAGATTCTGAATACTGCTGTCTTCAGAACCACTTATGGATTAAGAGAATAAGCAAGCAAATGTATAAGATAAATGTAAAAGAGACACATGACATATCTAAAATAGAATTTAAAACACTTCCAAAAACTGGGAAAATATTAAAATATATTTTAGGATACTTTATTAATCAAGGGTCCTATAGGAATAATGTGACACCATCACATAAGATAATTTGAAGAAGGCTTGACAAGACAGCTATCAACAAAGACACGGTGGGGAAGAGGCAAACACAAGAGAGAGCCAGGTGGGTGTGTGGTTGCTGCGGTCTGAGGCAAGGGCCACAGCCAGTCAGGTGACCCAGTGGCAGCCAATGGGGGAAATCATAGCTCAGACTTCCCTCCCCTTTCTCCCACAGGCCTTTCAAGGGCCTTTTCCATGGCCCCATCCAGCTGGCTGCCAGAGGGCACAGGGGCATGACAGCAGTCACCCGAGCTTCCCAGTAGAGAGGCAGGAAAGGATGCCAGGAGGGGCAAGAGAAAATAGCCAGCGGGAGTTCACTTTCTTTCAAAGATGATAAAACAGGAGAAAATAAATGTGAAACTGTTCTCTATAGTGTTTATATTTCTAGCCAAGAACCTCTCATGAATGAAATTCATTTTCTAAAATTAGGGCAATGCTAAGAATAAGTCTTTCCTTCAACGTTAAAATAAAAACAAATTTACCAAAAAAAAAAAAAAATGGTTGTATAATGAAGTGGCTGAAACCAAAGGTAGTCTTAGTAAGATTAAACCCGCAGTAGCAAATATAAAAGTTATGAACCAGATCTCATTCATATCATGTTGATAGTTGACAAAAGTAGAAAAGAGGACACAAAACAAATGACAAACAGGAAAGCATTTTTACCCCATCCTTCAAACAAAAACAAAAATATTTTTTTCTCCCAAAATGATTTTTAAATGAAATGTTTCTTTTGTCTGAAAGTGAATCCTAGTCTAGCAACATTTCCATTGATGGTTTAAGCTTATGAGAGACATGTGCTACTCCCGAAACATGTTGAATATGACTCTAATGGTATTGTCATAAATGTTTTTCTCCTAAACCCTCATCAGTGAGATCTGGCATTTATTTCCAACCAATGTATATGTCTTCATTTATATATTATAAACACATACAGCTGTGCAGGCATATAAGTATATTTTAACAATATACATATTTTAAAATAATGAAATAAAGATAAAATGAATGATATTATAAAGTAAATATTATGCTATAGTCTAATTTAACAAAGTTGTTGAACCTTACTATAATAATTTATGATAAAATGAATTAAAATTGTTTTCTACACTGAACTTATATTTTTAGTTTAAAAACTGCTATAACTGAAGCAGACACCAAACAGATATATAAATCCAATTTCATCATTGGCTGTTTTTACTAAATTTTGATATACTACTTTTTCAACTTTACCTACCAATTAGACAAATTTTTTCTGTTGAAATTTGCCAAGCACATTTTCATCTTCACTGATGCCAAAGTCTTGTACTTGAAAATTTATCAGAAAGATTAAAAAATGAGCTTAAAATCCACTGAAACTCTCCTCTTGGGAGTTTGAAAGAAAGGTTAAAAGTACATATAAGACATTTGAAAAGTGAATTTTCTAAATTTCTATATCTAAAAATCAGGTAAGGTGGTTATTATAGTGACTCTTGAGCATCATCTTTAATAACCAATTCACATAAGGACAGAAACCTTTTGCGGTATCTGATTAAAAAATGACTTTTAAATTTTTTAATTTCAATAGGTGTTTGGGGAACAAGTGGTTTTTGGTTACATGAACAAGTTTTTTAGTGGCGATTTTGGTGCACTCTTTACCTGAGCAGTGTACACCGTACCCAATGGTAGTCTTTTATTCTTCACCACCCCCACCCTTTCCCTAAGTCCCGAAAGTCCACTGTATCGTTCTTAAGCCTTTGACTCCTTATAGTTAAGATCCCCCTTATGAGTGAGAACATATTATATTTGGTTTTCCATTCCTGAGTTACTTCACTAGAATAATGGTCTCCAGGTCCATCCAGGTTACTGTGAATGCCATTATTTCATTCCTTTTTATGACGTACATATATACACCACATTTTCTTTATCCACTTGTTGACTGATGGACATTAGGCTGGTTCCATATTTTTGCAGTCGTGAATTGTGCTGCTGTATTTCATGAGTTTCTTTTGGAAAGCAATTACAGTCCCATTAATAGTGAAACATGACAATTTCTTTTCTACAGGTACCTACTATTTATCATACTATTAACAATCATAGGAAGTTCAGCAAATTTGGACTCCTTATATCTTAAAAAAGGAGTGATAGGTACATAGAGATGGTAGAGCTAGATATACCCAAACATTCATATATGTGTATACGCATCCACACCTATCCTCAGTGAGTTTCACAATTTTTCAGTATCTTAAGTTAATGACAGCTCTTTAAATATGTTGCCACTAGGTAACTAGAGAAGCTCTCTACAAAACAAAAAATAATGGTTCCTTCCCACCTCATTTCAAAACATTATAAATATTCTCCCATTTTAAATAACAATGCAAAAATGCACTTTACTGGCACTTATAAGTTGAAATCCTTCCAATATTTCCCTGATTCCTCAGGATACCCTAGAAACTGACTCTGGCCTGTGTCAGAGCTTGACATATTGAGCAAGTGAGGCACCAGCATCAGCTTGCATTTTAATATTAGTAAATTTCATATCGCTGTGGCATAAACATTCTAGAAACAGAATATCCAATTTTCTTTTCATCCATTTTTGAAATCACTGCTATTAACTCTAGGTTACCTGCTTCAGAATCACATCTAGGTGTTTGCTAAAAATGGTTGTTCCTAGTCAATGGAGTCAGAATCAATGGGAAGTGGAGTCACAAACCCCAGAGTTTAAATAAGCTCTGGATGCAGCAGATCATGCATCTCACAGATAGTCCCCAGAGCACATCCCCCGCAGGCTCTCCTGCATGTGACCTGCTGGCCATCAATCCACAACTGGAGTCTGTTTCTCTACCACCTTGGAATCTGGAAAGCCTGACTCCTTTGACCAATAAAATATGATCAAAGGACTCCTGTGCCAGTTCCAGTCATGGCTCTAACTGGCCTGGAAGCTTCATTTCTGGTCTCTTGAAGCCAGGTGCCGTGCAAGAAGTTCAACTATCCAGAGACCACTATGTTAGGAGCAAACAAAGAGAGGATGTGGTAGGTAAAATGACAAATGGAGAAGAGAGAGAGATGTAGAAGAAAGAGAGAGAGAGAGAAAGGAGAAAGAGATAACAAAAAGGAATGGCATGCAGTCCCTGTGAATGGAAAAACCACCTTGAATATGGAAACTCCAGTCCAAGCAGCCTCCTCTGATGCCAACACAATCATGAACAAACTTCCCAGTCAAGTTTTTATTGTTGTTGTTGTTGAATTTCTGATCCACAAAATTGTGAGCAAAATAAAATGGTTGTTTTAAATCACTATGTTTTGTGGTGGTCATTAGGCAGAAACTAATAACTGAAATAAGAAGTAATTATTTTGCTACAAGTACGGATGTCTAGTCAATATTCCCTCCCTGCCCATCACAGGTGCTCATATAGGAAGCTCCATTCCCCTACCTGAGATTTGTGGTGAGTCTGCAGCCCTAGAAAGGTGGCTGGCTTTCACCCCTGCCTCAGGAGTCCCCGAGGCTCCTTTTTGCCAACACTATAACTGAAGCGGAAGCAACGGTGGCATTTAGAAGATGCCAAACATTAAAATAATGACTTCTTGAACTCCTTTCCCTTTGCTGAATGTCTGACATCCCTCGTGTGTAAATCCATTCTCTGAATCCTCCAGCCCATTCATGGTCCGTATCTTAAATTGCATCAAATAGTTTCAAACATGGTAGTTACCAGTACATACCTGATTTATAAAAGTCACAATTATAACAATATATCAACTAATTTACTCAATCTAAAACCTTAAGGAAGACATTACAATTATTCCTGAGAGGCAATTGAAATACGGCGAGATTAAGTAACTTGCCCAGGGACACACACCCAGTAAGTTGAGGCAGTGGATACCAAGAGGATATATCCCCAAATTCTCTTCATTACTGTCTTTAGTTATTAACACAGAAATCAGAGATAGTATGTCAGATCAATAAACTTGCTGAATTTCTATAAACCAAAGGGAATTTACAGAAAGATTAACTATTCTAAAATTCTTTCCAAGTTTAAACAACCAATTTTCATGGTGATTTATTAAATAAAAGCTCCAAAAAATCATATTTGTCTGAAAATATACACTTAATTCCATACAAAGAAAAAATCAACTGTTTATATTATATGAGGAATTCAAAAGGGGAAGCAATTGCTACTGGTGTGGACGAGGGGTTCTCAAACAGGTGCAATGTTGCACCCCAGGGAACACGCGGAAACGTCTAGAGACAGCTTTGGTTGTCATAACTAGCATGTGTGGGGTGTCCTACTGGTATCAGGGGTACAGGCCAAGGATGCTGCTAAACATCCTACACTGGGCAGGACAGCATCCCCATGACCAAAAATCATGTGGCTCAAAATGTCACCAGTGCACAGGTGCAGAAACCCTAATGTGAAACGTGACAAAGGTGTGCCTTCTGCCCTGACCATCCTTGCTTGTGGTCATCTCCTCTCCCCGCTCTGAGCTTTGGTAGCACTGTTTCCTGTCACATATTGGTAATTAACCACAGAATACCCTGCGATTGCATGACCAACACCACTGTTCATTTTTCAGGTCCATAAATCCTATCCTGTCAACTGGAACATAAGCTTCTAGAGAGCTCTCAGGTCGCTCTCTCCTGGAATAACGTAGGGCAAAGAGTTGGCATCTGATATCTATTTGTCAACATGGCTTACCTTATAATTGCTAAGTTCTTGAATACTTGAAATACTCAATGCAATCCAGGTAACTCCCTCCTGAGAAAATGTCTTTCTTGAGTGTCTTTTATTTCTTAGGGGTTCCATTTTTGAAATCAAAATCAGGTTGCTGTGATTTTGGTTTCAAAATGGAATCAGGTCTCCTCCAAGAGGAAATTATCACAGAGGGACACAAACTTGAACGTTTGAACATGTAGTTGTCAACATTCCAGCTTTTATACTCACTGTGTGGACAATCAGTAATTGCTGCTTTTAAGCAATAGGAATAAATCTAATACATGTTATTAAATTCTGCATGGTTTGTCACAGTTTGTGTTTGTGTAATTTTTCTTTCATGTCTGTTGCACTTGTGTTATTTGATTGTCTAATTTCTCTTCTGCTTTTCTTTCTCCTCATCCAACATGGAGGCTTATTTAGATCAATTATCGATCTGCCACATGTCTAATTTAGCCATACATCCAGTATTTAAACTTAAGAAATTGTTAATCCAAATTAGTAATAATGTTTAGGCTAGAGGCGGAGGGGATATTGGGTATTTTTGACAAAAACAAATACATAATTAAATATAAAATATTAATACTGTAGGTGGCCATGTTAGCTGTAAACTAACCCAGAGGAAAGAATGAACGGTAACTGGTTCCTTTATTTGTAAGATCCCAATTGCAATCTATGCAGTTATCGTCCATGACTTATCACAGGGTAGTCCCTCTGCCAACAGGGGTATAAGTGAATTGAAAACACATCAAATTTTAATTAATCATTTAAGTAAAGGGAAAGGGAGAGACATGAAAATGAAAGAGGAAACAAAAGCTCAGCACATACAGCAGTGGGTGATCTCCAAATCTTGTCTCCCTGTCTGTGAAATGAGAACGGACAGCTCTTGGCCTTCCTGCACACCGTCACCTCCCTCTCAGGTCGGCTGCAGCTGCTCAGGGTTTAGGACTTCAAAGTGCCATGACTCCTCGGAGGCACTGAGTCTGGAGTATAAGCCCCAGCACTCCCAACCTGCCTCACTCGTGGAGTTGCAAACAATCATGGGATGCTCCCTATCCACATCAGCAAAGCTGTCTAAAAATTGGGCAGGGGACCCTGGGCGTCATTTTAAAAATCACAGTTCTGCCACATGCCACGAGATGAACAGTAAGACTCTATTCCTTCCATTCCTTCCTGGATTCCCCTGGCCTGCTCCTCACGCAAAGATGGATGTCATGCCTCTTTCATGTCAACACCTATTGTGCCAACCTCTCCACTTGCAATGTCTCAATACCCAGTGTTGTCCTAATACCTTGACATAAAAGCTCTCCCTAGATTTACTGAGCACTCTACTTGCTTAACCACTCAGAATCCAAACACCACATATGTCATCTGCTTTGTCCAGGGACACTAGACTTCTAAGCACTTCCCCTACAGAGAAGACAACCACTCTTCCTTTATATTGAGAGGTCTCAATGAAGAAATGGCTTCCAAACCCGCCAATAATCCAGCCCCATTTTCAGATCTGCCTGGTTCAACAATTCATTCATTCATTCTGCCTCTTTTTTTTTTTTTTTAGAAAGAGAGAGAATAGGAAGGAGGAAAAAGGAAGAGAAAGAGAGAGAGAGAGAATGGGGAGGAGGGAGAAGGAAAAGAAAGAGGGAGAGAGAATGGGAGTATTGCTTTCTTGCCCAGGCTAGAATGCAATTTAGTAATGGGTATTGAAAACCTCTTTTATACTGATAATTATACTTAATGATGTAGTCAGGAAGGAATAAGGGAAGAAGATAACAAACAAACAGCCAACCAATATTTAATTTAAACCTATGAAATGCTATGCGATTACTGAGGAGTGATTTACTTCCAATTATATAGTCACCTTTGGAATAGGTGTGAGGTGGTAATGTATGTTTTGTGTATTTGAAGTGGAGAGTTCTATAAATGTTTATTAAGTTTACTTGTTCCGGGTCTGAGTTCAAGTTCTGAATATCCTTGTTAATTTTCTGTCTCGTTGATCTATAGAATCGTTAGCATTTCTTGTTGCATTAATCCTTTTGCCGTTATGTAATGTCATTCCTCACCTCTTTTGATCTTTGTTGCTTTAAAGTCTACTTTATCAGAGGCGAGAATTGCATCTCCTGCTTTTTGTTTATTAGTTTATTTTTACTCTCTGTTTGATTGGTAAATCTTCCTCCTTCTCTCTGAGCCTTTGTGTATTGTTGCATGTAAGATGGGCCCGGATGCAGCATACCGATGGGTTTTGGCTTTTTATCCAATTAAAATATATATAAGTTTAATACCGGCGTTTGATGCTAGCTGGCTGTTTTGCCCATTAGTTGATGTAAATTTTTTATTGTGTTAAAGTTCTTTGCTTTTTGATATATTTTTGGAAAGGCTGATATTGGTTGTTCCTTTATATGTATAGTGCTTCTTTCAGAAGCTCTTGTAAAGCAGGCCTGGTGGTGGTGAACTCTCTAAGTACTTGTTTGTTCGCAAAAGATTTAATTTTTCCTTCGCTCATAAAGTTTAGTTTGGCTGGATAGGAAATTCTGGGTTGAAAGTTCTTTTCTTTAAGGATGTTAAATATTGCTCCCCACTCTTTTCTGGCTTGTAGGGTTTCTGCTGAGAGATCTGCTGTAAGTCTGATAGGTTTCCCTTTATGGGTAACCTGACCTTTCTCTCTGGCTGCCCTTAGTATTTTCTCCTTCATTTCAACCCTAATAAATCTGGCGATTATGTGCCTTGGGGTTGGTCTTCTTGAAGAATATCTTTGTGGTGTTCTCTGTATTACCTGGAGTTGAATATTACCCTGCCTTGCCAGGTTGGGAAAATTTTCCTGAATGATATCCTGAAGAGTATTTTCCAACTTGGATTCATTCTCTTCATCACATTCAGGTACACCTATCAAACGTAAATTAGGTCTTTTCACATAGTCCCATATTTCCTGGAGACTTTGCTCATTCCTTTTCATCCTTTTTTCTGCATTCTTGTCTTCTCGTTTCATTTCACTGAGCTGGTCCTCGACTTCTGATATCCTTCCTTCTGCTTGATCAATTCGACTGTTTAAACTTGTGCATGCTTCGCGAAGTTCTCGTGTTGTGTTTTTCAGCTCCATCAATTCACTTATATTCTTCTCTAAATTGTCCATTCTCGTTAACAGTTCGTCAAACCTTTTTTCAAGGTTCTTAGTTTCTTTGCATTGGGTTAGAACAAGTTCTTTTAATTCACAGAAGTTTCTTATCACCCACGTTTTGAAACCTGCTTCTGTTATTGGAACACACGTGTAATCCATCAAGCCTTGTTCCGTTACTGATGAGGAATTGCAATCCCCTGTAGAGGGAGAGGCATTCTGATTTTGAGTATTCTCTACCTTTTTACGCTGGTTTCTTCCCTTCATTATATATTTGTCCGTCTGTCGTCTTTATAATTACCGGCTTTCTAACTGGGTCTCTGACGTCCAACTTGTTGATTCCCTGCGCCGAAATCTGAGCAATCCACTGAGCCGGCCAAAACAGCGGTGTTAAGATTGATGGTGCTTTTCTGCCCGGGAATCTCCGGACTCTGCACCAAGAACTGGCGTGCTAAGGCACCAGCAAAACCGCCACGCCAGCCACAAGAGTCGCCCTGGCGACCCGTGGAGCTTCTCCACTGGGAATCTCCTGGTCCGTGAGCAACTAATATTCGTCTGAAAGTGTGGCGTCCTCTCGTTCTTTGCGCTTTCACTGGGAGGTACGTGCCCGAGCTGCTAATCATCAGCCATCTTGGATCTCTCTCCCCATTCTGCCTCTTACTCATTCACTTTCACTTGCTCTGTTTTCCTCCTTCATCGCTCTCCTCCTTCTCTTCTACCACCAGAATTCTAAACTTGCCTTTCAAATACACACTGCACAGTTCAGCTGGAATCCTCACCATCACTCAAGGTCACTAGGGCCAAAGCACAGCTTCCTGTCTTCCATCTCTCCAACTGGTCTGCACATCCAGCCCCTCAAAACCCACTGTCCCTGCTACTCTCCAGTGATTCTGGGATCGAATGCACTATTTTCACAGCCCCTGTGAGGGTCCAGTCCCACAAAGTATGACTCACAACAGGCTTCAGGGGTCTAGTTTCCCAGGGTTCATGTTCAAAGTAGAGATTCCCACTATCTCAAATACTTATTCAGTAAGCATAGAAAGGATTTGGGAATTTCCATTATTAAAAGTGCATTCCGGTGAATCTGATGATCAACAGATTCTAGAACTCCTATGCTCAAAAGGCAGTAAGCCTCTAGTCCTAACTGCCCTTTGTAATGCTGATTCTATTGACAGAGGCAGTGCGTAGGATTAAACTCCCCTTTGTGAGTTGGAATTCTGGTTTGCAAACTCTATCTACTTTTCAGAATTAAGTGAACAAAGAGAAAGATGAGAGACCAAATAATTCACAGTGAATGTCTGAATCTTAGGCTAGGCAGAATTTGATAGTGGTTCAGATGGTACAAGGGAGTGACTGGGGAAAAGAACAAGTTATGGGGAAGGAGGAGGAGGAGGATTTTCTGTTCTTCAGAGTTTATGGCAGAAAGTTAAGGCGTGTGAGCTGCAGTCAGGTGGTCTGAGAGCTAATCTGGAATGCATCAAGGCTGGAGATATGTGACACTGACCCGTTTTCCTCAGGATAAAGATGGTACCTATCAAATATGATCATTGATAAGATTAAATGAAATAATGCATGCTGAGCTCTTATTGCACAGCTGGATATAAAATAATGACCCAATATTAGCTATGATCATCATTATATGCATAAGATTTAGGAAAACTTAATCTCTTTATGTTGGCATATATTTTCAGAGAATTACATTGCACATATCCAGAAGACTTAAGTGGAAATCATTGTTCTCATCTGAATATCACTCAGTGCTTTCTTTAATTCTAGGCAGGATCATCAAAAAAGACAGTTTGTCTCCATATGCCAAATAACAGCCCCGATCAAACAGTGGAAAAAACAGATAATTACTTATCAACTAAGGGGTATTTTAATGTGATGCATGATAACTAAGGACTTAAAATCACAAATACAAGCATGTTAATTTTTAAAGGGGTGTGTAATTGGGGCAAGGAAATAGAGAGTTGAACTCCACAGAAGGAAAGAAATATAATCTTAAAATATCATTTTTAAAGTTCAAAAAAAGGTTATTAGCATATAAAATGTATAATTAATTTACTATCTATATATCCATTTATAGGCTAATCATCTCTTTGAGGTTGATCTATAAATCTTCAAATATAATAACTATATTTAACCAGCTATGGCTAACTGCGATTTGTCAAAAACTAGTAAAACGCTATTTTCTTTCTAAAACAGTTAAATGTAATATAAAGAGCCCTCTTTTCATCAGCTGTAAGTACATGATGTGACATAATTTATAATTATAAATATACATTTTCTATGAAAATAGAGAAGTCTCTGTGTTCTATTTGAAATGCTGTACTTTTCACAAATGCATTGCTTAACAATTAATGTGGTCTAATCTTATAATGTCAAAACGTTTTTTAATTATGTATTTCATACCTTTATGCTCAAGTTTAATTTGGTTACTGGTTATTCTCTAATTACAAAAATAAATCTTCATTTTAGAAAGTCTTGGACCAAATATAAAACATCATTCAGAAAGCAAGCTGGTCAAAAAGTAAAAGCTTATGGTTTCTAAATTTCAGAATTTCTTTAGGAAACAATGTCATCTGCAGTATTTTACAATTTTTAAATTTCAGGATTTGTACAGGCAGTAATAATGGGCAGGGAAGGAAGATAAGGGGAAGGAGAAACAGCATATTTCCTGCAAGTGAGACATTATGCCCCAAACTGTGATCTCAAAAAAAGCATCTCCTTAGGGAGCTTTAATGCACTACTGAGTTACTATGGGCAGAAGCTTCTTGATCTCTTTCTGGGAGACAACCAAAGCAATGCATGATGGGAAAGAACAAAGGACGGTTAAAGCTCAGAGAAGAAAACCAGCATGGCTGAGCTTCCATTATGAAAAAATTAAAGGGGTGGGAAAAAGGATCAAAACGGTGTGGGATGGTAGTTACCTGAGAAAATGCAATAATAGCTGAATGTCGGAAAGTGACAAATTCAACTTAAAATAAAAATTCAACTTAAAAGTATATACATATACTTTTTTCTAAGTTTCATTCCATCAACTCAAATAGTCCACCAAGGGGGAATTACGCCTGCTGGAGCACATACTGCTGTGGTCTGAAGGACTGTGTCCTCCAACAAATTCATACGTTGAAATCCTAACCTCTCTAGGCCTTTAGGAGGTGATTAGATCATGAGGGTGATGTTTCTGATTGAGATTAGTGCCCTAATAAAAGAGGCCTCCCTCAGAGAGCTCACTCAGTTGCCACTTCCACTCTGTGAGCATGCAGAGAGGTTCATTCTGTGAACCAGAAAGTGAGCCCTCAGCAGGCACTGAACCTGCAGGTGCCTTGTTCTTGGACTTCCAGGCCTTGAGAACTGTAAACAATAAAATTCTGGTGTTTTGTTTGTTTGTTTTTGAGACAGCGTCTCGCTCCAATTGCCCAGGCTGAAGTATAGTGGCATGATCTTGGCTCACTGCAGCCTCAACCTCCCAGGCTCAATTGATCCTCCCACCTCAGTCTCTCAAGTAGCTGGGACTACAGGTACATGCCACTATGTCAGGCTAATTTTTTGTATTTTTAGTAAAGACAGGGGTTTGCCATGTTGCCCGGGCTGATCTTGAACTCCTGGGCTCAAGCCACCTGCCTGGCTTGGCCTCCCAAATCACTAGGATTTTATAGGTGTGAACCACCCCGCCTGGCCAATTTCTGTTGTTTACAAGTTACCCAACCTAGGGTATTTGGGAAGAACAGCCTATATAAACTAACACACACATAAATACACACAGAGTTACAGAATATATAAAGTTAGGTGACCAAAATGTCCTCCAGTCATTAAAAATTATACTAACATCATTATGACTTGAATTGTGTCCTCCCCAAAAGATACGGTGAAGTCCTAACCCCCAGTACCTAACAAATAATCTCATTTGGAGATAAGGTTTTCACAGAGGTAATCAAGTTACAATGAGATCACCAAGGTGGGCCATAATCCACATGACTAGTGTCCTATAAAAAAGGTGGAAATTGGATGCTGAGACAGACAAGCACAGAGGAAGGAGGATGTGAAGACACGCGGCAGAAGATAGCCAAAAGGCTCCGGTGGTGATGTGTGTACCAGCTGAGAATGCCAAGGATTGCTGGCAACCACTTGCGGCTAACGAGGCAAGGAAGAATACTCCCCTAGAGCTGTAAGGAAGAATACGGCCCTGCCAAGACTTGTTTGTAAATTTCAGGACTCCAGAACTGTGAGATAATCCATTTCTGTTGCATTAAGCCATTTAGCTTTTGTTCCTCTGTTACAGCAGGTCTGAGAAACTAACACAGATGCGTAGAATAAAAGCATCAGGACCCAGACCTTTTAAAAAAAAAAATCTTTTAAGTTTTTTTAAAGACTTCTTTCCTAAATAAACAAAAACACATAAGTAATTTTTAAAACTTACATAGGTTAATTTTCTAGTGGTGTATTGATTGGTTTAATTGTGAAGAACATCAATTACATGGTCAGTTCCCTTTTTGACATAGAGTTTTGAATAAAGAGTTTGATGGGAAATTAAGGTTCTTTTTCAAGACTGTGATGGTGGCTGACATTTCTGAAGCTTTAAATATATACAGAGTCACATCCCTAGTAAAGAAGGATGGTAATCATATCATCGAACATTTTAAAACACCCCATTGTTGCAAGATTTCGAAATACCATTGTCACAGCATTTCAGTAACGAACTCTCACAGCCCACTACTGAAGAGAAGTAATCAGTGTGGACAGATACTTCCCTTATGGAGCTTTTAGGAGCATAATATCCATCCAGTTAGTCATTTGGACAGGCTCGATAAACCAAGCCAACAGTCAACCCGCCATTAAAAGCAGTGAGTTAGATTTGTTGCACCCTCAGTATTAATTAAACACTGATGGTGACAGTCACTGTTCAGAACAAGAAGGGGGCATCTCTAGCTTATGCACGTGCAAATCTCAACAGTCTTACAGCTGAAAGGACCCTTAGAGATCATCTGTTCCTCTAGTCTAATCCTGTCAGAATGGGGAAAAGCATATTAGAACTGCGGGTAAGAGAGGTGAAGAAACAGCCTGGCATTAGAGGAGAGACAATTAAAATAATACCCAGCAGGAATTGATGTTGGGGGGAGAGCATAGACAGAAGATGGTGACTGCCGAGCAGGAGAAACAGCAAGTAGAGATGTGCCTGGAAGTTTTGAATTCAGCTGGAGGAAATCAAGCAAACACTCAGGAGGCAGGCAAGTTGGGGATGATGAATTCATGTCCATCTTCTGCAGGGGACTTTCTCAGAGCTGACCTTGCATTTTTATCAGCTTTCTATCTTGGGTGGGATGCTGACCAGTGGGGTGGGAGAGAAAGACTTGGCAGAAAATCTTCACCAGTGACCCAAGTCAACCTTGCCAGCATTGGGCTCAGATGTCACCTTGAAGCATCCCTTGAAGCATAGACTTAGGCAGAATTTGATCATTTTCAAACACCTGTCATTTGAACGGTTTTGGGAAGGAGGCCATAATGTTAGCACCTTTCTCTCCCCTCCCAACTGAAACTATAAAATGCTAAAGAATAGTTCCAGGAAAACATAGTGTGCTTACTCCAAATGGCACAGACTAGAGTCACACTTCACATCTCCTTCCCTGATGCGGCTCAGATATCCAAATGAAGCTGAGATGTAACACAAGAGTTATGAAGTCCCTCAGAGGCCCAGCTCTAGTGAGAACCGGAAGTTCCCAATCCTGCCAGCTCAAGATATTATTACAGTACGGAAATGACATCCAAAACAGGAACAAAAAGAAAACTGAAATCCTGCCGTTTTGTTCCTCCTCACTTGTTTGTTTGTTTGTTTGTTTGAGGCAGGTCTTGCTCTGTTACTCAGACTGAGGTGCACTGGCACTATCGTGACTCACTGTAGCCTCGACTTCCCCAGTCTCCAGTGACCCTCCTGCCTCAGTCTCCCGTGTAGCTGGACCTACAGGCATACACCACCACACCTGTCTAATTTTTGTACTTTTTGTAGAGGCAGGGTTTTGCCGTGTTGCCCAGGCTGATATCAAACTCCTGGGTTCAAGTGATCCACCATGTTCAGCCTCTCAGTGTTTGGACTGCTGGAGTGAGCCACCATGCTCAGCCATTTCTCCTCCTGTCTAATGTCATGTCCTGGAGGCTGAACAGGACAGTCCCCTATAACACAGAATTATCTGACGCACATTTTCATAGTGCTGAGGTGAAGAAACTCTGAGAAGGAGAAGAAGAGGAGTAGTAATTTAGAACAAATCTTACAGCCATAATACAAGGAGTAGCCTTATGTCACCATGGGTAGGTAGAATCTCTTCCAAACAAAGAGGCATTAACCCAGGAATATTTTCTTCTGAAGATCTCCTAAATTTTACCTGCACTGGGTTGATTGGTAACCTCCCAAAACATATATATATTTGGAACCTGCAAAGGTAGTAAATTTATTTGGAGAAAGGATTTTGACAAATGTAATGAAGTTAAGAATCCCAAGATGAGATCATCCTGGATAATCCTGGCGAATCCTAAATCCATTTGCAAGTATCCTTCTAAGAGAAAGTTCAGGGCTATATAAGACACACAGACACACAGACATGCAAAGGAAGACGTGAAAATGGAGGCAGAGATTGGAGTTAGAAGCCAAGGAGCACCTGAAGCCACTAGAACTGGAAAAGATGATGAAGCTTTCTCCCCAGAGCCTTCAAAGGGAGTACAGCTCTGCTGATACCTCAGTTTCTGACTTCCAGCCTCCAGCATTGTAAAATGATAGATTTCAGTTGTTTTTAAGCCACCAAATTTGTGGTAATTTCTTATGGCAGCCCTAGAAAGCTACTAAGCAGATAATATATTCAGATAGGTTATATTCTTTCTAATGGCCAGAACTGACTCGTTTAAATGTGACTTAAAAAAAGAATAACAACTATATTAACAAGCCAAGTGTTTCCCATGAGTTACATGAGCTAAATGACTCCCTTCACCAAAGGTAATGTTTAGCATTTTAAACAGAAGTCACACTTGGTATTTATATCAGAGACAACTCTCTAAAGACAGCCTCTTATCTCAGAGTTGACTAGTTTTAGGCAGCTAATTCATAAGCATCAGGTGTCTCAAATTGTGCAACGGTATTAATTTTAGACAGCTAATTCATAAACATCAGGTGTCTCACATTGTGCAACGGCATTGAAATCTGTTTTGAGAAGTTTTAATGTGAGCATTAGACAGGAGTAAAATCTTATTACCCAAACCCTTAGGACTCTCTGAAAAGTCATAAAAACTCAACGCCAACTAGCTTACGCCAAAAACAAAAGTGCAGATTCAAGCACAAACTCAGGGGATCAAAGCGTGCTGTAAGAATTCTATGGTTCTTACTCCCAGTTACAATGGCCTCTAATGGGCCTTATTCTTGGAAAGACTCCATGTGGTGACAAGATGACTGCAGGTAGCCTGCAGTTGACATCACTATTTGAGTTCATGATTGCAAAGAAGAGATTGGTCTTGCATTTCTCAGGCACAGTGCAATGTCATGAAAGGCCACAAATTAAGTGCACTTGGGTCATTTACAGCACTCGGGACCAAGAAGATATGATTTTCTTTTTGGGCTCCCTGGGTGACCTGCCCATCTGCAATATTTGAGAAATAGAAGCCATGCATATTAGCTTCCTGTGGCTGCTCTAACAAATGGCCAGGCGTTTGGTGGTTTAAATAAATATAACTTTATTCTCTCACAGTTCTGGAGGGAAGTCAGAAATCAGTATCAATGGGCCAAACTCAAAGTGGTAGCAGAGCTACATGCCCCCAGGAGAGCCTGGGGGAGAATCTGTTGCCTGTTGCAGCTCTGGGTGGCTGCCAGCATTCCTTAGCTGTTCTTGCATCACTCTAATCCTCAAGGCCCATCTCTTCAAACCTCTCTCAAATCCATCTTCACATAGCTTGTTCCTCTGTATATGTGTAATCTTCCATATCTCTCTTTTAATAATATGTGTAATTGTATCTAAAAGACACCTAGATAATCCAGAAAAATCTCCCCATTTCAAGATCCTTGACATAATCACATCTTTGCCAAATAAGGTCACATTTACAAGTTCCAGGAATTAGATATCTTTTGGAGGGCCATTTTGCAATCTACTGTATCCTATCACTGGCAATACTGCCCATATCACAGGGAGTAGAGTCCTGGCAATCCCAGAAGAAAAAGAAGCAAGGCACTGACAGGTGCACCTTACAGGCTAATGTACTGACCATCTCTCGGCTGTTTGCTAAACAAAATGATGTAATTACAGATTTGAACCATCACATAAGCCAAACTCAATCTCGTACTTGCTTTACATTTATGGTGGGGCTAAACAACAGATAGTGGAAACAGCACATTTCATTTCATGCTCTCATTCATGTGTTCATTATGCCCCTGAAACATGGATAATTCACAGCTGTTTCTCAGTGCAAACATGCAATGTTCATCAAGGCATGATCTCGGAGCAGAAGCATCAAAGCTGCTATGATATCGATATTAAACACATCTAGGCAAAGACAAGCCTTTAGAAATTGACATAGAACCACCTATTGTCACATGCTAGCAAAGCAGTACTGATGGAGAGAAAGAAATATATATCCATTAGTTCAGTGTGTTTTCCTTGACTCATCTTGGGCTCTAAACAAGAGGAAGAAAAAGGGGCCCCTCAACAAATGCTAATTATAATGTAGACAGAAATTTCAAAACCAGATTTTTTAATTTTGCCTGTTTTCTTTATGAGTCAATTTAAATTTATTAGCCTTTGATAGTACTATGTCATGCATATATATGATAGACAATTTGAGAAATTACAGTCAAGTATAAAATGAAAATTCCAAACCACTCACCACATGGAAATAAGCACTTGCTAATTTACTTATTTCAAACAGTAAATTTAACTTAAATATATTTTAAAAAGAACTTGAGGACAGATTCAAAGAATGCCTGAACTTCATATTTCTTCATCATAAATATCAACTCCTAAATACTTCCCAAAAGATACCATTTTTTTTTAAAGTTTACACACAGAGATACATGTTTCTTTGTAGCACACATTTATGATTCTAGGAGGCATAATATATTATAAAATAGCTGGAAAACAGGCTTTTGAATGTTCTCACCACAAAGAAATGATGAATGCATGAGGTGATGAATAAGCTAAATACCCAGATTTGATCATTATGCAAAATACATATGTATAGAAGCATCAAACTTAACCTATCAATATGTACAAATACAATGTGCCAATAAATAATTTAAAGAAAATATTAAAAATCACTTAATCAGAATCAGAAGAAGCAAATAAAAGACGATCCTGGAAAACTATAAAGTTTAACAAAAACTATACGGAATATTTTGAAAATAACAAATTTTGAAATTTGAGCTTGCTTTTAGCATTACTCTCAAAGAGATACAGAAGGGAAACAATGAGTATTTCTCCAGCAAAATATTCTCTTTGTAAAAGATAGATCACTTGTTGAAGAAAAAGAGACAGACATTACAGAAAACTGATTTTATCATGAGCTATAATACTGCCTAAGAAATTACACAAAATAGACTCTGGTGTTTATGTTCTACCCAAATATGTTGTTTTCATTTCTTAGACTCAAACAACTATTCAAAATCATCCCATTTGTTTTATATTTGGAGCACAGTTTTCTTGCATGTCTGTTTTCACTTGTATACTTATCTTTGTTGTCCATATAATTTCCAATAGCATTTCTATTTTTCTTAATGATAAAAATAATCTTCATATAATTCTTTCTTGTTGTTAATCTTGTGACTTGCATAAAAATATCTACTTTCCTCATAAAGCCATTTCTATGAAATCCTCTAATTTATTCCTTAATAATTTTGGAAGAATTATGTCTATGAGACAACATATCCTTATTTTTTTGTGAATTCTTTGTTGATCTGTTTTGTCTTTTTGATGTCAGGCTTTTCATGCTTTATGAGTATAACATCATCTTTACATTTTTTATCTAAAGTTAAACATAATTTGTAAAAAAAAACTACAACACCTAAAATAAAAGAATAAAGAAAGCCGTCTATGCAATACAGCCTATATAGTTTGCTTAAAGCAAAAACTTTCAACTCTTTAACTGGTTTATTTTAATATTTTTCTCCAAAGTTGTAACTAATAGTATTTTACTGCTGTTTCTTGATATTTTCAGTTAGAAATACTATTTACTGGCTCCTTTTTACTTTAACCCTCTTCCCTGTAAACACAGGTGCATTCTACCCTCCCCACTTTCTTGGTATTGATTTATGATGATTCTGTAGGAATATGCAGCGCCTACATATTTATAACTATGCAAATACTCTTCACAGATGGGCCATGAAATGAGATTTTACATCTTGTTTCTCAAAACAATTAAACAATTATACATTTCCTAGAGTTAATAATCGCGTTTCTTTTTCCATGTAGTTACTTTTTGTCCCCCACACCCAAATGTAAGTCTCCTTTTTGCCTAAAGGCCTTCAAACACATCAGATGCCCCGCTATTGATATCCTCCTGGAAAGATGCCTTCTGTAACTGTGTCATCTACTCCAACCTGGACTGGTTGCTCCCAAGGCCCGCTGAACAACAGTTCCACAATTATCTCCCTTTCCCCTCATCCCAGGAATATTTTTTCCCTTCTCTCTTGTGTTGGAGTCTCTATTTCCTGGGCCTAGTGTATTAATCATTCACATATTTCCCTTCATTTTTCATCTCTTAGTCTTTATTCAACTTTCTAGGAAATTTTCATTGAATTTATTTACTAATTTTCCATGGACATTTTCATTTTTATGATCACGTATTTTCAAAATAACGTGAAGGCTTTTTAATACACTGAATATTTCTTTTCTCCTTGTTTCATGATTGTAATATCTCTAATTTCAGAAGACATTAATTATAATTTATTGTCTCTCTGTCTTCCAAGTTTCTTATTTAATTTGGCTCATTTATTGTTTTTCATAGTGAGAACTGCAGGAACATTAGAGTTGGGCACCCACATTGCTTTGCAGACCAGGCTTCACTACCCTGGGTGGGACTTTTTTGTATTAGAGTGATTACCAATGTCACTATCCTGGGGGTTTTAGTTGTAAGCTGATTAGATACCAACAAAAGTGTATTCCAAAACCCACATAAAATACATGCAAAGAGAAACACCAACACTGGAGAGAAGGGCTGGGATCTCAGCATTCACCACATATATATATATACACTTAATTCTCATCTTCTTTTTTAAGGGAAGTTCTCTATCTGGGTGCCCTGGTGCAATGCACCAGCAGCTTTGCCCTCTTCTGGAACTGCACTTCTGTCTTCCTCCAGCATGGCAGAGGAGCCACTGTGTTGAGACACAAAGCGAACGAGCAGGAAGATCTGAGCTCTAACTGCTTCTTCCATTGTCTCCTGAGTTTGTGGTTTCTCTTTAAACATTGGCTGTGGATCTTATTTTACTCCTCTGAAGTTATCTTTTTCTCTTACTAGATTATTTTTAAGATTTTTCTCTTTTCCACTGGTTTTCAGAAGTCTGACTATAACATGCTGGTGTGGTTAACTATCATATTTGAGGTTCGTAGAGCATCATAGTCTGTGAGTTGATATCTTTCATCACTTTGGGAAAGTTTCAGTGACAATCACTAGGCATATAACCTCTGCCTTGTTCTCTCTCTCTTCTCCTTTTGAGACTCAAGTTGTATGTGAGTTAGAGTTTTGAAGGTGTCACGTGTGTCTCATACTCTTTTATCTACCTTGTCCAATTCTTCTCTGTATTTTTCCACAGACTGTTCTTCCAGTTCACCAATGTAACATTTTTCTATGTCTAAACTGCTGTTAAAATAATTCATTTAGTTCCATATATCAGGTATTGTTTGTTTTTTAAAAAATCTTAGAAAATTCATTTGATGCTTTTTTATTCTAATGTTCTGGTAAAATTCTCCACTCCTTAATTAATCTGTCTAAATTTTCCTCTGCTTTCTGCTTATATTAATCATAATCATGTAAAGTCACCTTCTGCTAACTTTACTAACTGGATCATCTGTGACTTTCATCAACCAAGAGCAATTCTCCAGAGACAAGGACAGATATGAACCAGTATTAACCAGCCCTCACAACAACCAGGGATAGGGTGCTCTGTTCTATATGGAGAGTTGGGTAGGGTGTCTCTTGTGTTCATAGAGATTTTCCTTGGATGTATCTTTATTGTCACTTAAATGCTTTATTTTTAATCAATGAAAGACAGTATGTAGGTTCTCTTCATTTTGAATCAGAAGCTAATGGCTATAGTTTAAAATTGCATTGGATTTTGATGCTCTTTTATTCAAATGGTGCTTGGCAATTTTTAGGCAAAGAATTGCATGAGGTCTTTGGACTCCAAATGTTACCAGAATTACATGTATAGTCATACCTGTTTCTTATAAAGTGGACTATTCTCAGTAGGGAATTTCGGCCTGGGCAACTTGCCTCTGTGATCGAAGATGCATGTATATAAAAACTGAATATTGCCAAAACTTTAAAGTATTATTGAATTTCAAAAATGAAACTGTACAACCAACCCATATAAAATCACTGAAGGGATCATGTGGTATCACTTGATAAAGCAGCAATAGCCCCCACAACTATAAGAATTGATACAAGCAGATTAAACATTGTGTTCTAATGAAGAAGTACCGTCTAAACTCTTAAAGGTTATCTATGAGAGCACAACAAAAGTACTGTTTGACAAACATACATTAAACAAGGATGTTTCCCACTGCCGCTCTATCTGCAATGACTCTATGCATCTCTGTGACAGTTATGAATAAATTCTGGATGACAAATGGCTTACATGTTAAAAAGTCACCAAATTAAGAGTTTCAATCCATCCACTCCAGAGCGTGGCAAGCCAATGTGACTTGTTTTTCTAATTTATGTTTCTCTCTTCCTTTTTGTTTTCACTTGGTTCTTAGGTAATTGGGAGACAGCTTACAGAATGCATTATCTCTTCCTCAAACAAGAAACCATTACTAAAATTTGGAGCAAAGAGTTTTCCTGGTATGTTGGCTTATTTATTTTTGTTAGCATTTTGGAAGGGGTATACAGGTAAGGAAAATTAACACAGGACCGAGAAATCTGAGCTTGCCCATCACTGAGCAGTCATGGCAGGTATGGGGGCCATTTTTGAAATAGAAGTAGAAATGCATTTTAGATAAATGAAATGAACCCCTCCATTTATCTAGCAGCTTGTGATTGTCAGACAGTGTTTGCTTTTGGATTACGTAAATTTCCTGACTCCATTTCATGAAACTAAATGATATACATGACTAAGAAAAATATTCATGCATCTTCAATTTAGTTTTTGAGACCACAAGCAAAGTACAATTCAGAAATGGATAAAGAGCATTATTAGAAATTAAGATATGCACAACACAAAAGAAGGCATTCAATAATAAAGTATATTACTTTTTTGTCAAACACGTAAAAACACTTCATTTCAGTGGCAGAGACTAGTGTCTGTACAGTTGGAGTCAGGAACGTCAGGAAAACCCTAAGTAAGATACCTAAAAGTATTTAGTATTATCCATCATAATGGGTGCTACTGGCACCCATCCAGCTCTTCTTACGAAGTAGGACACTGTATTCCTGGCTGCTGTCAGTGCTGGCTGGTCCTGGTTCGTAGCTGCCCCCATCTCTGGAGAATTTCTCCTGGTTAATGACAAATGGCTTTAACCACCTCATCAGGAAGTTATATCACCAAACGCTCCAACTTTGGCAGCCAAAGAACAAGGGAGAGTTGGTTATAAATCGCCCCAGCTCTTGCCTCAAATGGGATCAACGGTGGTTCTATTTATGCTCCAGAGCTGCCTCTGGGATCGGGCTAAGGCTATATTCCAGCTGACAGCAAATCTTTGCCTACTTCCTTTCTTTGCTATATCACTCGCTCCCTATCTTTTGAGAGCATGCCTTAAGTAAATCACATGCTTGAGAACCACTGTCTCAGACTGTGTTTCCAGAGTACCTGACCTAAAACCCATATATAAATTTCAGTTAAAAATTAAGTTATATTAACTGTAAGTCTGATGTCAACTATAGGTGAGATGGTGGCCAGTACAAATGAGTACAATAAAGCAGTAATTGTCCTCAGGAGCCCTATACATGCAGGTCCAAATCCCAGCTCTACCACCCATCAGCTGGCTGATCTTGGCTAAATCACATAAACATCTAGACTTCCAACTCCTCTACTACTGCATTGAAAATAATACCTCCACTTTAGCGCTGCTGGAGAACTAGATGAGATGATGCTTGCAAAGAGCCAAGAACAGAGTAAGGGCATGGTGAGGGATGCCTGCTATTATTATTGTTGCTGTCATCATGATTTCATGACAAATTAGGTCATTGAATTACATCAAATAAGCATAATGCCAAGCTTCAAATTAGTAGGGAATGTTTTCCTTAAACAAACAGGAATCCAGGCATTACTTAAGCAATGACAGAAGAAAGAGTAAGTGGAAGGATGGTGCATATAACAAATTTCATCCTGACAGAGAATTCAGGGTAGATTGGTATACTCTTCTTCTTGGTTGTCCTCTCTAAAAGGTACTACAGAGAAAATTGAGGTCAGAGAGGTTAAGTGGCTTGTTCAAAGTATTACTGCTTGTTATTTACAGAAACGTTAGAAGCATGAAGAAATCTGTTTGTATGTAACAAAAAATTAGACTGGTATGGCAGGGCAGGATGAAGGTAGAAAAGTTAAGTGTATCCCCAGGGGCCAGTCTTGTTTTTCCAAGCACTGACGGGGAGAAAATGCTAATATCTGTCAATGTCTCGATGCACACAAACCACGTTTCATAGCCTGCCTTGCAGTTTCCTGAAGCTATGTGACTGAGTTATGGCCAATGGAATTTGGGTCCAAGGGATGCACTTCCTGGCACAGCATGATCCTTTGCATGATCCTCCACTCGACTTTGTGTTTCTCCCCTATTTCATCCCATCCCCTGGAGGCACGGGATGACGACGGGGACACTGTACGGTAGAGACCACTGTGTGATCCTGAATGGCAGCATGGAGCAAAGCCCACAGACAGTACTGGACTGACTTGCAAGGGAGGAATGAGTCTTCTGCATGTCAGTGTTCAGCTCCTGGGAGGGCGGAGTTGTTTCAATGGCAGTTAACTCAACTTGGCACGTATTCTCTGAAACTAGTAAAATCTTTGTCCTCATCTACATAAAATACACATAATCAACTATAAATCCTCCAGAAAGTTATTTAAAAAGTAGAGTAAATACGTTTGAATAAGTGGGTACATAAAACAACATTTGACAGAAAACCTTCACCAAGGGAACAGATATAAGAGCCTAGAATCTGAGGAGAAATGGTTACACTGTCTCAGGTTACCAACTTCTGGGTCAAGATCAACAGGGGTCCATGTACTTATTACACAGGGAGTCCAAATAAACACGCCAATCAAACACTGATAAACTAAAAAAACGACTGAGTCATACTGTGTTCATTCATCCATTCAGGAAATATTCATTGAGAACTTGCTAAATACTAGGTACCATAATAGGTGACAAACTTTTTCTTAAAAGAAGAGCCACATAGTTTATATTTTAGGCTAGGTAGGCCAGACAGTCTCTGTTGCTACTGGTCAGGTCAGCTGAATAGCAGCCATAGAGAGTATGTTAAAAAAAATGTGTCTGGATTCCAAATAAAACTTTATTAACTATTATTATAGGGCAACAATATGCAGATGAATGGCTGTGTTTCAATAATACTTTAACTGTGATCCACACACCTTAGGTGCTAACCTCTAGAGTTAGTTGCTAACTATTTAGATGCTAACTCATAAGGATTTTAATAAAAATAATCTTTAAAACACACTTGTACAACACTAAGAACATATGATAAAGAAAAGCAAAAAGAAATGAAGTTCATAATCATGATTTTTGAGAGCTGCGGGGGAGACCAGTCTCTCCTTGTCCAACAATATAAAACATAATTTAAAACATTAATGTGAATATCTCATTGGAATAGTTATTCTAAATTATTAATTAATACATCATGCTTTAAATTATACAGAAGAATTCCAACACAGGGTAGTTATATCATAGTGTTATGACCCACTAGAGAGGGTATTACAAATTGACTCAATTTATTTTTAAATTTAATTTCATATTAGTAATAGGAAATAATTTAAACTCGAGAATCCCAGCAGCTTCTTTAGAACTGGCCACTAAAGATTCTCACGTGTTTGTGCGTGTGTGTGTGTGTGTATGTACATATATATGAGCAAACTATGAATCTTTAGTGTTTAGATTTCTTCATACATATATGAAGACATATATATACATATTCAATATATATATGAAGATACTTAAACAGAAAAATTCCCTAAGCACATCGAATATCTTATAGGTTCAATTAAGTAATCTTAATGTCATGGATTAGAAAATGGCTTCTTCAAAACCTGTGGAAACTGAAGCACCAATCATCTCACACAGGGTTTCTCAACATTGGCACCATCAGCATTCAGAGCCGGGTAAATTTTGCTCAATGGTGAGGTCCTGCTCTGTGCATTGTAGAGGGTTCGGTACCACCCCTGGTCTCCACCCACTAGATGCCAGCCAAAGCTACCCCCACCAGCTGTGACAACTAATAATGTCCCCAGATATTTTCAAACATTCCCAGAAGGTAAAACTGTCAGGAGTTGAGAAGTTCTAGTCTAAAACTTGACTCACGTTGAAACTCAATCCCCCTAGACATACAGGAAAGAAGTTAACATCCACTTTAACTTTCGAGAGAATTCTCTACCAATATTGATCCTGTAGTCAGAGAGATTTAACAGTTTTCAATTTAGAAACCATAGAGAGGCAGGTGGCAAATTGGAACACAGATTTCAATTTTTCTGCTTATCCCAGCAGTTGTGAGTGAGAAACAGGCAGTGAATTTCTCTCCCTTAGTAATAAAACAAAATAAAAATGGATTTGAAGCTATTTCCCAAAAGAATTTTAGGAAGACAGTGAGGTTAAATGAGTTGCAGCCTCTTTGTGTTTTAAGAACTCTGTTCAATGAGCATCTACGTCCAACCATCTGTGGTAGGATCCCAGATGGGCAAATGGTGTGAATTAGTCTTGAGGCCAGCTGCATTTTTGTATTTTTCAAAAAGCTTTGTTCTTATAAAATAACCTCCATGACAAAGCAAGTAGAAAACTGATGCTGAAGATTTGAACCTGTTATTATGACATGAGATAGAAGAAACAAATTATGGTCAACCATCACTCTGCCTGAAAATGATTGGTTTTCAATATGAGATGGCTAAACTTCAGCATGCAGTGAGTTGCAAAAAAAAAAAAAAAAAAAAAAAAAAAAAAATTATCACAGCCTCTGAGCAAAAAGGTGTCTTATAAATAAAAATGAATTAATATTTGATTCTCCAGTCATTGACGATAAACAGGTTTTATTTCTTTAAATTAAAAGCAATCTTGGTCTTTAAGTGCTGAGATATATTCTCTTAATATGTTTACACGTACCTGTCAGAAAATCATAATAAATATTCCAAATACACCCATTTTACTTCATGGTATATTTATACGTGTATATTCATATGGCCATGCTAAGAGATTTACCTCAAACAGGTAACATTCACTCAGGGTAACAGAGTAACTATATCCCAGTTCCTGCTCAAATATTCATAGCTTTAGCAACTCCACCAATGATGTTTAGTTGAGTTGAGTTTTAATATTCATGGCTTTAGCAACTCCACCAATGATGTTTAGTTGAGTTGAGTTTATCAAAAAGACATGACTTTTTTGGCAAAAGGAAAGACACTTCCGATTTGAAGTACTGTTGACTCTGTGTCCAAAATGTTCCTTGCACCAGATTTATCAGGCAACCTGATTTGGAAGTGAGTTTTCTCCTTTGGAAGCCACCCCACAAAAGCCTATTTTTCTCATCATTGAATTTCTGCATGGTTGTACAGAGTGGAGCCACCATGTGTGACGGTGCATTGATAGCTATCATGAGGTCGGGGAATGGTGGGAGGGGAGTGGAGAGGATGCACTAAGGTGCTGTCCCCGTGCTCCTACTGCAGCCAGGGAGTGTGTTGGCTGCTGGACGGAAAGTAGCACCCTGGATCTCAGGGCAGTTGACAAGGGACGATGCAGTGGGGTCCCTAGAATTCTATGAATGTAAAAAAAAAGAATCAGTTTTCAACATCTGCTTTCTCATCATTGTTGCTAAACCGATGTCAAGGCAGGAGAAAAATTTGGGACAGAGGAAAATTATAAAGCAGTATTGAGAAGACAAGTGGTTGGTATGTAAGGAATGAATGTATCCCTCAGGAATTGCCTGTCTCACCCAAGAATTGTCCCCTGTGGTGACAGTATGCACACGTGTGTTTCAGGATGTCTCTTCCAAAGGCATTTCTTATTGTTCTAGTTTCTGGGTTAACGTTACTTTTATTTTCTTGAATTTAGGCACAAAAATATGATGTCTACCTCCCACTCCATTAGTGTTAAGTTTAAAAAGGTTAGGAAATAATGAGCGAATTAAATACCAAGGGATTAAAACTTGTCTGTTTTCATTCTACCGCCTTCCAGGTAACCTAATCTAATAATCTAATCTAATTCTGAACATGTAAAAAGAAAGGAAACACTTCTGTCAGCACACAGAATGAATTTCAACATGAAGCAGTAAGTACTAGTCAGAAATAAAGGCTTTGAGGCTGAAACACCTCCGAGGGTCACCAGCCAAACAGGCACAGGATGGGTTAGAAAGAGGTGATATCTCAAGTGAAACTTGAGGATAGGCAGTCTTTTTCCCCATGAAGACGAAGATGAATAGGGTGAAGGTGTTTGAGACATGACAGCCACAGCAAATGCTCCAAGTTGGAAAATAGCCTATAGAGTTTGGAAAACAATATGCAGCATGGCATGACCAGACCAGGTAGAAACTGCCTCCAGGTGATGAGAGACACAGGGAATGCAAACTGCCACCTGGAGGTCGATCTCTGTCCCGCAGATGGGCAGGACCCAAGGAAACCTTGTCTAGTGTTAAATACAGATGAACCTGGAAACCATCATTCTCAGCAAACTGACACAAGAACAGAAAATCAGACACCACATGTTCTCACTCATAGGCTGGTGTAGAACAACGATAACACATGGACACAGGGAAGGGAGCATCACACACTGAGGTCTGTGGGGGGAACTAGGGGAGGGACGTGGAGGGTGGGGAGTTGGGGAGGGATAACATGGGGAGAAATGTCAGATATAGGTGATGGGGAGGAAGACAGCAAACCACACTGCCATCTGTGTACCTATGCAACAATCCTGCATGTTCTTCACATGTACCACAAAACCTAATATGCAATAAAATATTAAGAAAGAAAGAAAGAAAGGGAGGGAGAAAGGAGGGAGGGAGGGAGGGAGGGAGGGAGGAAGGAAGGAAGGAAGGAAGGAAGGAAGGAAGGAAGGAAGGAAGGAAAGAAGGAAGGAAGGAAGGAAGGAAGAAAGGCAGGCTACTGGTGAACCACAATCAATTCTCATTGTCTCCAGTGTTCTTGAAATTGGTTGTCCTCCTTGATCTCAGTTTTATCATTTTGCCACATTTAAACAATAATTTTTAACTCTGGAGACAGAAAAGGAGAAAAATATTAACCTGAGAGATACAAATCCACCCTCGTGATTTGCGATAGAAAACAATCTTTCTGTGCAATAACTGAAGGCACACAAGTCAAATGTTCTGTCATTTATTATCTAAAACTTTGCTTTCCAATGGAGTGCACCAGCCACCCGGAACACTTCAACTCTGGCTAGTCCATGTCCAAATGTGCTGGAAGTATAAAACACACACTGGGGTTTGAACACTGAGTTCCAAAAAAATAAAGTGAACAGATCATTAATTTCTTATAATGATTGTACGCTGAAGTTGAAATATTTTGGATATAAAGAGGTAGTAAAGTATACTATTAGTAGTAATTTCCCTAGCTTCTTTGTACTTTCGTCAGTGTGCCTAGCAGATCATCTTTAATCACCTATTTGGCTGACATGGTGCTTCTATCAGATGGCACTATTATAACACTCTTTGTCTACCAGTGTGCTTATTCCTTTCTGTTACCCTTCAGAACTGTCATGTAAATTAAAATAAAATATTCATAGAAACCAACAAGACCTCTTTGCTGGAGACGTGTTATATTTAAAAAAAAAAAAAATGCGTGTCATGAAGAATTGCCGGCTTTCTCTCTCCAGGCTAAGTAAACAGTAGGCTACAGAACTGCATACACAGCCATAGAATATGAAAAAGCCGAACTGTCCTGCTTTCCACTAATGGTACAGCAGTCTGACCTCTGTTATTACAGCTGCATTTTCAAAACCACAGTTCAGAAAGTTGCTGTTGTCTTGTGTGGTGCCATGTCAGTAGACTAAGCTGTCACCAGGCAGTGACACTGATGGGCTTCTACACTTCAATAATAGCTCACCAATCCCATCAATAACCTCAACCTGATTTCCAGTGAAGGCAGCCATGACAAAGGGAAGCAATGCTGAGAAAAGTATGATAAGTTTCCTTGACCTCACAAAACATATACACACGAGTTAATGGAAATACATCTCCCCATTTTTTACATTTATTTATTTGGACATAATGTCGGTAAAATTTGCAAAAGTATCACAATAGACTCTCATAAGCCCTTAACCTAGATTCCCCTGTTAACACTGTATCACATTTGCTTTATTGTTTTTCCCTCTGCACACACGTATAGCTTCTGTGTATGTATGTGTATAACAATTTTAAAAGCCATTTTGATATGTTGCAGAAATGATATCCATCACCCCTAGATATTTTAGCATGTTTTTCTAAAAACAATGACATTCTGCTACATCACAGTTATCAAAATCAGCAAATATTAATACATTTATGCCATCTTATCCACACGTTTGAATTTTTCCAGTTGTTCCAGTAATGTCCTTTATAGTAAGGAAAAACACATCTGTTCCAAGATTCAATTTGGGTCAAGTATTGCATTTGATCCCCATGTCTATTTGTTCTATTATTTACTCTTTGCATACCTGTCATGACTCTGTGATATCTGAAGGGTAGAAGCCACTTTTCTGTAGGATGTCCTTCAGTGGATCTGATGGTTCCTCATGAGAAGGTTATTAGTCATAATTTTGGTTATGTTTTTTGGCTGAAATATCAAGGACATCTTGCTGTACTCTCTGTGCATCAAATCACTGGACTCTGTCCCATCGCTGGTGAAGTTACCCTTGACCTTTGACTATTTGATTACGGGCTATTTGCTAGGTTTCTTTACTAACAAGTTGTAAGTTTTCCTGTTGTAATGAATACGTATCATATAGGTAAGTTATATGTCAATAGGTAATTATGAGTTATGGTAAATTCATAATTTTACCACTGAATGAGCTCAAAGAAAGACTCCAGTTATATACTAAATTGCAGTGGAAAGATAATTTATTGTCAATTGTGATAAAACTATTAAAATGGAGATTTATTTATTATTATCACTTAAACATTAAAAACAGTAACAAATTATTGATAAATTTCCATGTTTTATCTCTTTTAAGACTGTATGTTAATAACTATCCTGGTTGTCATCAAACTCTGACCCATACATTTTGGCATCCATTGATCACTTTTGCCTAAATCAATTTTTAGTATAATGGTTGTCAAATCTTCTAATTAAATTATTCTTTCAATACTTACTAGTTTGCATTTTACAAAAAGAAATAGCAGTCCCTTCTGCCCTATTTATTCATTCATTTATGTTTCATGTTGGTATCTGCTCATGGATTCTTATGTTATTCAATATGTTATAATCAGCTACTAGTATTATAGATTTTGACAATCAAATTGTCTCAGATTTCTTTGGTGCGTCCACTTCAAGCTGGCTCCTAGTTTCTTGTGACACACCCTCACCATTCTTTTAATATTTTCCTTAGTTTGTGAAACAAGCTCTTCCAGTCTTATCTGAGTTTTCCCCGCCCAACTCTTGATTAAGTCTCTTCTCAAAGACTCCCTCATTTGTTTTCATGGAGAACTAAGTTTAGAAACAGAGTAATGTGTGTCAAGTATGACACTGCTACTCAGACAGCGTTTCTAAACCCTCTCTGCTGACAGAGCTAGCAAACTTGGGAACGAATGTGCATATGTAAATTTATGTTTGTGCACACACAGATCTACACAGCTCATTTTTTAACACATGTGATATGCCAGAGAGCATATTATGCCATGAGAAACAAAATGAGTATAACGTAGTTTCTATCTACTAAAAGATATACTTTTATAAAAGACTATCTAAAACAATATTTAATATGGCATTTTCATTAAATTCTTGATCATTCTTTTTTGAATTGGCAAGAATTTTATACATTGATGGTGTATAACATGACTTTGATATATGTATACATTGTGAAATGGCTAAATCAAGCTAATTAACGTGCAGGTATCTCACATACTTTATTTATTTATTCATTTATTTATTTATTTATTTTGGGGGTGAGCAGATTTGAAATGTACTCTCTCAGCAATTTTCAAGCATATCGTACATTGTTATTAGCTATAGTCATCATGTCATACAATGGATCTCTTTAACTTATTTCTTTCTCTAACTGGAACTATTTGTCCTTAAACCAACATCTCCCTAAGACCTTCCCTGACCTTCTGGGCCCCTGGAAACTCCGAGTACACTCTCTGCTCCTAAGAGTTTGTCTTCTGTAGATGTCACATCTACGTGAGATCTTGCAGTATTTGTCTTTCTGGGCCTGGTTTATTTCACTAAAGATAATGTCTTCAAATTGCTGATCATTCTGATTTCTTAAAAATAAATTCATAATTTTACCACTCAATTAGCTCAAGTAAAGACTCCAGTTATATACTAAATTGCAGTGGAAAGACATTTTTGTCAATTGTGATAAAACTATTACAATGGAGATTTATTATTTATTATCACTTTTAAAAAGAAAAAATATTTAAAAATTGCTCATAAATTGCTATGTTTTATCTCTTGAATGTCTTCCTTAATTTTCACCATGCTAATATGGAATTGATAGTGACTTGTGGCCATTCACAGAGGAGGAACCAATAACTACTAGAAGTCATAAAACTAGATCACAAGTCAGGTCAATGTGTCTTCAAAGCCCTTGCTTTTTATCCGTATTAACTTTGACTGTGGGATTGGCTGATATTAAGACCCTGCTGAATAAAAGATAGATCTAATATTAAAACCTAGCTCTGAAGTTCCCCGAATGTTTGCAAGTAGCAGCATTAAAGAGAGAATAAAATAATATAAAATCCTCCCCAATCACCTCTTAGAGGTCTAGTACAAGCGAGTGAGAATAAAATTGGTTGAAGAACTTTTTCCAAATTCTACACAGGCCCAAGATTCTGGCATAGTCCATAGGGAGTTTCAGAATCTTGGTGATGAAGGTGTTTGTGTCTTAAATCTCTCATTTTCTAGGAGACCCTTTTTAAAGTCTAGAGGGAAGACTAGGCTTTTGTGGCTCAGATCTGCTACTAAAATAAATACTTCATTCAAGCACAAGATCTCAGACCCATTGTCCAAACTGCAACAATACAAGAAGGTAAGTTGCATTTTGATCTATTACCTTTTATTCTTTGCTACAGGTAGCTTTTAACCCATGTATTCATATTTATGTTAAAATAATTATAAAGAGAAAACAAAGCTGTTTTATAAGAATATAATGCCTGAATGCATCAAACTGAATAACTGGAGATTGCTGTAACTGTGGGAAAAGGAATGTGCCCAGGCTTTGAGGTAATGTTCCTTGAATGGTCTCTCATCTAAGGAAGAAAAAAATCAAGATCACATCCATGGAACAAAGAGGGCCACCTGTCAGGAGGAGGAGGCTAATTGGGAATTAAGGGAGGTGATGACTCTTAACAAGTAGGGCAACCTTAGTCCTGCAGCCTGACCGGCTAAGGAAATGAGCCCCTGCTCAGCCTGGATTAACACCTTTTCATGCATCTTTCTTCATCCCCTCAAACAGTGAGTTAATTGGGATGGAAAATGAAAGCTTGAGAAAAATAAATTGCACCTACCTGGATAAGAGACAGATCCTCGAGCTGCAACCTGAAGAGGTAGTTTCTACAAAATACAAAAAGAGAGCAGTTTTATTTTCAATAGATCTCAAAAAGTTAGAGTTTATAAAAATTTCAAGAACAAAGAAAATAAAATAATGATTTTGGCTTCCAAAGCATCTTCCTTCTAAGGATATGTTTAGCACGGCTTTCCTTGGAACTTAGAGTACAAAGAGGCGTTCAAGATGTCAACAAATACACCTATGAGATTGGTGAGAAAGCTAACGAATAAGCGGGGGGTGTGTACATGACCACGGTAAGTGTGAGGCATTAAGTGGCTCTCTTGATCTATATGGAATAAATAAAAAGACATGGGCATTCTGGTCTGAAACCGAGTTTCACTTAAGCAAGATGATGTAAAACTATTCCTCATAGGTCTTTGTTTTTAATCATCACCTAAATTCATCATGTTTTATAATTAAGAGTTTGAATTCAAACAATGCTCTGAGGTTCACAGTACTCTACCCTGTTGGATGGATTCAGCATGTAATAAAAGTTTAGAAATATGAACTTGGGCCGGGCATGGTGGCTCACATGTGTAATCCCAGCACTTTGGGAGGCAGAGACAGGAGGATGATTTGATCCTGGGAGGCGGAGGTTCCCAGGCTCCTGGGAACCATGGCAAAACCTGACTATAACAAATGCAAAAATTATCCAGGCATAGTGGCATATGCCTATAGTCCCAGCTATTCGGGAGGCTGAGGCAGGAGGATTCCTTGATCCTAGTAGGTGGAGGTTGCAGTAAGCTGTGATCGCACCACTGCACTCCAATTGGGGTGACAGAGTGAGACCCTGTCTCAAAAATAAATAAATAAATAATAAATAAATAAATATAATTTGCAGTGTATGTGAGTTGGTTTAAAAAAAAAAAAAAACAAAAGAAAAGAAATATGAATGTGGCAGTCTGCCCAAAGGAAACTGATGACATCAAGGGCTTCAAAGAATCAGTTTCACTCCCCAAGTGTAAAACAGGAAATCAAAGATAAGAAAACTATCAATTTCAACAACAAAGGGGAAGAACAATGGAGATCAGTAGAGCACAGGGTAAAAAGATATATATTAGTTACACCAGGCTTTGGAATTTAGTGTTGTAGGTTTCAAAAACAACTCATAACCTCCGTCAGTATGCTTTGCTTCGACCTCTAACTGAAATCTGGCATCATGTAAATGGGAAGATGGGGGCTGGGAGTGTGCACCAGCAGCACCTCAAAGAGGAAGGGAGGAGAAAGCCAGCCTAAGTGCAAATAATAATGGCAAGTAGATGTTGGCATATAATGGAAAGCAAACTCTAAGATGCAAATGAGCATGAGGCAAAATCTCCAAGAAGCCAAGGATATTATTTTAATGAGCTCATCCAAGGTCACTTCTATGGCACAAAGAGAGAAATTTTACAACACCAATAAGACATAAATGATTATTTTCACTATCGTGGAAGGGCTGGACACATGTCGCAGTAGCAGTGACAAGTGACAGCCAAAGCAACCCAAGGGCATAACGTTGAGATGACCAAGAAACATCCCTATGGTTATGGACAGAGTTAGGGAGGACAAAGCCTCCAAGGAAGCTGACATCCAGGAGCACATGCACACCCACAGCTGCAGGATGAAGGGGGGACTAGGCTCACCTTCAGGTAGTCTCACGAATCCAGGCATTGCCTCCTGGGCATTCAGGTTTCACACAATTTGCCCCCCAACATGGGGGTACCGCATCTCTGAACTGAGTGAAAACTGCCTCCCACAAACCACAGCAACTGTCTCTTCACTCCACTCCTTCCACCTTGCCAATCTCATTTCTGATATATCCCGAGAGAAGCTCCCAGGAGCACTGATTGGCACATGCCACCTCCATCACAAAGCCATTTCAGGAAAAGCTCCCCTGTTCTTTATTAAAATGCTACAGCCTTTTTTTCAGAATCAGGTTAAGGATACCTTTGAGGGGAGGGAAAATTACAGAAAATCTTTTGATTCAGTCGGTGCCATGAGAAGTCTAGGAATCCAACAGAAATGTCAGCTGCAGGCCAGGCACACTGGCGTGTAATCCCAGCACTGTGGAGGCTAAGGTGGGCTAATCACTTGAGCCCAGGAGTTCTAGACAGGCCTAGGCAACACAGGGAAACCTCATCTCTACAAAAAAAAAGAAAAAAACACAAAGATTAGCCAGGCGTAGTGGTGAGTGCTTGTAGTCCCAGATACTCAGGAGGCTGAAGTGGAAGGATCAATTGAGCCTGGGAGGTCAAGGCTCCAGTGAGCCATGATCCTGCCACTGAACTCCTTCCTGGGCAAGAGAGAGAGATCCTGTCCCAACAACAGAAAGTCATTTTCAGAGAAACAAATGTGAACTTGGTGCATATATGGAAGAGTATGTTGAAGCAGCCCATAGGTGCCACTGGAGGCTGACTGGCATTTCAGCATTTGCCAAGCTCTCACCCAATGTGACACAGAAACCAGCACACCTCCTCTACGGGAAGTGAGAAATCTACACACACACACATACACACACACACACACACACACACAGAAAGAGAGAGAGAGAGAGAGAGAGAGAGAGAGAGAGAAGTCTTTCAGAAGAGGGACTTACCAGTGTGACACCTAAATCTCATCTTAAATTTTAATCCCCATGACTCCCATGTGTCCAGGGAGGGGCCTGGTAGGAGGTGAGTGGATCATGGGGGCAGCTTGCTTCATGTTGTTCTCATGATAGTGAGTGAGTTTCATGAGATGTGATGGTTTTATAACCATCGGCATTTCCCCTGCTTGCATTTCTCTCTCCCGCCATGTGAGAAGGCCCAAGCGTGCTTCCCCTTCACCTTCTACCATGATTACTAGTTTCCTGAGGCCTCCCCAGCCATGTAGAACTGTGAATCAATTAAACTTATTTTCTTTCTAAATTACCCAGTTTCAGGTATTTCTTTATATTAGTGTGAGAACGGACTAGGACACAGTGGCACCAGGGAAATTACTGGCCTCTGTACACCCATGGCCTCTATGAGGAGCTCAGCTCCCCACCCTCATATATTTTCCCATGGACTTTCTGGTTTCAGGAGGCTGCCCCTCTGCTATGAGTGGTAGTATTACCTGGTGGTTAAGAATATCCATGCAAAAGCTAGAGTTCTGCCTCTATATAATCTCAGGAAGTAAGTAAAATTTCTCTATGCCTTAGTCTTTTCATCTGTAAAATGGAGCTAATAATCAAACCTATCCCCTAGGGTTGTTGTGAGGTTTAAATCTAAGAAAAACACTAAGAATGAAGTCTGATCCATTGTAAGCATCAATTAATGGTGCCAACTTCTATGTTTATTTTGTCATTGGTCCTGAAATCCAGTTGTCCTACTTTTCAACCCACTGGCAATTTTAAGAAAGACTTCTTCAGTAAATGTTTCCAATAAAAGAAACTCATTCATTTAGTAAATGAATTACCTAGGCGTTTTGGTGATATCCCATGGTTCACTCTCTCTGTCTCTCTTGCATGCTCACACACATACATGTACACATGTATGTTCACACTATGGTATGTGTCTCCAGGAACTTTCTTGAAAAGAAGTTGTCACACACAGAGGAAGAGCTGGAAGTGCCCTCAGGCTCTTTGAGAAAAGATGATAGCAGAGTCTGCAGTGCTCTGTAGAGTTCTGTGCAGGTCAACTAAAGAGCTCTCTCTCCACTTGGGGAGGGGACTGAAGAGGCACAGAGATCATTGTCCGCAACACCTGGTTCCAGCTTTCAGGTGTTTTTCAATAGGAGAGGATATTGGCTTAAAATAACAAATATGCCACATTCTCAGTCCACATCTCCCTAAGCAAACACGACTCTTCTGGTCATTACTTTCCTGCTTCTCAAGTTCCAACAGGCTGTAAAGGTACCCCTCCTCTCCAGGAACATTGCTAGTGGATTTCAACCATCTACCTCTTCTCCTTCCAAATACCTGAGAACTATAGTGTCCTTCCAATTATCTCATCAGTAATATCAAATCAGTACGGCAGAGGTGTTCAGTAGGTGAAAGAAAGGGGCAGAGAGGAAAGAGGGGCACACTTACTAGGAAAAATAGCACAGTAACTATGAAATATCATCACCCCCACCACCACCATAACCATAACCCCAGGAAGGGAAGCACCAGAGGATTTAACCTTTTCTTTTTGTATTATTTTCAGGGTTGCAAGATAACCATTGATTATTTTAACCCATTCTCAATTTTATAGATGATTATTTTATAGGTGATTATTTTAACCCCCCAAAATTTATAGATGAGGAAACTTCTATAAATTAAAAGGTACAGGGTGATTTGTCCAAGATTGTAAGGCTTCAGAGAAAATCCTGGGACTGGAAACAAGACCCCTGGTCTTGGTGTCCCTTGTGTCCCATTGTGCCTCATGGCCTCACCAGTTAGTCATTCAATGTCCTCTTCCTGGTTTCACCTGCACTAAACATGCACACACACAGAAACATAGGCAGTAACGGTTCTTATGCTGCAAGTATTTCATATCTTCACTGGTCATTTACAGGAACATTTCAAAATCATTTTAAGAAAATTCAAGTCTTAGTTCTGCTAATAGCAAACGTTTGATCTAGGCTATCAATTTTCATCTCTGGGACTGTGATCTGGCTGTGATGTATGTCTCCCCATGAGGAGAAGAGTCTGAGCTGAGGGGTCTGGCTGTTCAAATGGCACCTCTTTTCTCCTTTTTTATTTTGCCTGAATAACTTCCTGCTTGTATCTGATTCTAAGAATAGCCCTATTTCTTAACTTATGAAAAGAAAGAAATGACACAATTATGCCAATATATTTAAATAATAAAAATTCCCTAAAGACTGTGATGATCTTTAGATATACACAATGCCTAACAAAGTTCTATGAATAAATGGCCATCTAACAAAAAATCTTTTTATTATGGCAAATTCAAATAATTTCCTGAGAAGCATTTTTCATGTGTTATTTTTCACAACTCAGTAACTTATTTCAAAATAATCTTAAATGAAACCTCAACATATAAAATATATACAATAATTCTTTAATAGTATAATTCATTTAATAAGTACTTACGTATTTGTTAACAATAAAATCAGTTGATGAAGCTTTCTTAAAAATTTTAAAACTCCAGTTATCAGAACTATTTATAATCTTACACAGCATCAACATCTATATAATGTGTATATTCATGACAGTTTATTGGTTATATTTTTGTTGCTTTTAGTTTGATTTTTAAGTCACAGAGTTCGTAGGTGCTTTTAAATATTTATGGGGTTTTTTTGAGATGAATTTTCGCTTCTTTGCCCTGTCTGGAGTGCAATGATGTGATCTTGGATCACTGCAACCTCCGCCTCCTGGGTTCAAGCAATTCTCCTGCCTCAGTCTCCCTAGTAGCTGGCATTTGAGGCACGTGCCACCACTCCTGGCTAATTTTTATAGTTTTGATAGAGATGGGGTTGGCCAGGCTGGTCTTGAACTCCTGAGCTCAAGTGATCCTCCTGCCTCAGCCTCTCAATGTGCTGGGATTACAGGCATGAGACACCATATCAGGCCTAAATATTTGTTTAATAAATAACTATGGTCTGTGTAAAACCCAAGTAGTCAAATGCCTCACTACATAAACAGTTTAATATTCACCTTATTTATTACAGTTTTCAGCTATTTTAAGCAATACTTTAGAAGATAAACCATAAGTAAAACATCTGTGGAATTCCCTAACCACATCCCAAGAACCTAGGAATCTGACAAAATACAGTGTGGATTCTGCTATTCTTAAATCCCTTTCCTCAAACTACTTGGCCCCACATACAACTCCAAATACATTTTTACTGTAGAAAAAATTCCAAACCAGCTGGCAACATGAGGAACCTGAAATCTCTCAAGACAGCTTGATCCATCACAGTTTAGGTCAGTGACCTATGAAGTTAAAGGTTACAAAAAGAAAGAAAATCTTCTAAAGGAGTAAAAAATTGATATTCCCAGATGTTGGGCCACTCACTCACTAAAGTAAGATCTATGGAACCCTGCAAGTGGCCGTCCTCCAGGGTATTACAGGAGAGGCAACCACTTTATCTTGCAATTGTGTGAGCACAGAGGAGGGAAAACAATATACGTGAGGTTCACGAGAAAGGCCACCAGCCTTTCCAACACGAAGGAGTAATGCTTCTGGCTTCTGGCCAACTGGAAATGCTAACCAAATGTTGCACGTAGGGTCAGTCTCCCTAATAGGGCAATGCTTTGAGCAACCCAAAGCATTGAAGTGATCTCATTAATCTTCACGACACCCCTAGATGTAAACAGGTAGTAATAAGGAATATTGCCATTCTTCAGGGAAAATGGCAGTAGTGCTAGAGGTTAAGAGATTAGATTCTTAGAATGTATTAGTTGTATAGCTTGGGGGAGCGATTCTATATTTCTGTTTTTCCCCTGTCATTACGAAAGTGAAAAGCAAGAGTTTGCCAAAGTGTAACACTTCAGTTTTATGGCTATAGTAAATAAAAATATGAGTTTTTCTTCCCTTGGTGTGGATCTACTTTTTTTTCTTTTTTTCAAATGCCATGGAATAAAATTTGACGTTGCACATTCACATGCAATAAACCAGATTTCTTTTAGGAGCAATAATATATGAGGAGTACATAGATCCAATGGACTGAATAATTCAAATCATGAAGCTATTACATTTGGCAGATGCAGAATCACAATATTGAAGCCCATTCATCGTTTCCCCACTAGACACCTGAGTGGGGTTTCTACATCTTCTCCAAAGTTTCCTTCTTACTAAGATTGAATAACTCATTCCTGGGTCCCATCACTTCCCCCAGTGGCCTATTAGAAGCAAATCACTAAACACAACAATATATCCTCTGAGGGAGCAGTGGGGATCTTAATAGATGAAGTTCATTTGTATCTTCATGTAAAGTAATAAAATGCAGCCGGCATTAAAGAAACGGTTGAGCCATCATGAGCATATTAACTAAATGACTCATTTCATCTAGAGACACTATAAAACTTAACTTTGACCTCCATTAATTATGAAAGACACAGGTGTTTTAAAATGACATTCTCTTAGAATAACTCATTTGGTCTCTGATGAATATGACTATAAAATCTAAGAAAAGTTGCAAGTTTCTATTGAACATGTGAGTTAAGGCTGGCTTATAACTGAGAAAAAAAGAATTAAGGAAGGTAGATTTGTATTTTGTACTACAGCAGATGAAGGCAGAAGTCAAGTAAATGTATAAAGACATTTTAACAATGTTGATAGAAATGTTTGTTGTTGTTTAATAAAAGTTTAGATCAAGGCTGTCATAAAACAATCTGAAGATAAAACATACACTGCCCATGAGCCAGCGGGGGAAGTCGGAGTGCTGACATCTGAAAACCCAGTCTCTCCTGCCTGCCCCAGCTTCCTGCCCAAATCCTTTCTTCACTGCAAGTTTCCTTCCATCCTCACTGCTGTCAACATCTAACTGGCACAACAGAGCTTCAAGTAATGACATGATACCCACATTTTTAATTGCACTGATAAGACTTTTGAAGATTACAAAATATGTTTGAGATGGAGTCTTGCTCTGTCACCCAGGCTGGAGTGCAGTGGTGGGATCTCGGCTCACTGAAACCTCTGTCTCCTGCATTCAGTGATTCTTGTGCCTCAGCCTCCGGAGCAGCTGGGATTACAGGCACATGCCACCATGCCTGGTTAATTTTTTGTATTTTTAGTAGAGATGGGGTTTCGCTGTGTTGCCCAGGCTGGTCTCAAACTACTGACCTCAGGTGATCTGTCTGCCTCGGCCTCCCAAACTGCTGGGATTACAGGAATGACGGAGGCTGAGGCGGGCAGATCACCTGAGATTGGGAATTCGAGACCAGCCTGGCCAACATGGCAAAAACCTACTCCTACTTTGTATATTTAGTAGGGGCGGGTTTTTGCCATGTTGGTCAGGGTGGCATGGTGGTGTGCAACTGTAATCCCAGCTACTCTGGAGGCTGGGGCACAAGAATCCTGGAATGCAAAAGGCAGAGGTTGCACTGAGCAGAGTCCTGTCACTGAACTCCAGCCTGGGCTACAGAGCAAGACTGTCTCAATCAATCAATCAATCAATGGAAAAAATAGTAACTATATCCTTTAAAACACAAAATGTTGTTGTAAAATTAGTTTAATTATCTAAATGTAAATGTTTATATCGTGATCAAATCAATAAAGAATATAAGGATAATATTTAAAGAATATAAAGATTTAATTTAATCATGTAATCAATTCATATAATTCACCAACCTATGTATATTGTGATTTCTAAGACTTCATTATGCTGGTTGGCTGTAAGCAAATTCTAGGAGTTTTTTTATTTTGTGGTCATAACTATCCTAAAAAATGTCTCTTCATGTAATTTTTAATGGGTCTCTCAGAGGCTAATTAAATTTCAAAATTACAAAGCCATTCCAAACAGTATAACATTATATTTAAATAGAAGACATTTAAATCACAGTTTTTAATTCTTTTGTTAATTTTTTCTAAAATATTTTAAAATATGGCAACAATTTTATAATACAGTAATGTGATTAGCTATCTCCTATACAGTCAAAATTTTTTCTATCCTCCTCAAAAATAGCAAATATGTGTCCTTTGGGCTATAAAATGTTAAAATAATTATAATTTAATTTTTGTTGCTGTTACGCTGTTATATGTGCCCGGTACCCATTCTCCCAGAATCATACTAACTTCCTTCATTTCCTATCCCAAAAAGAGCATTTCGAGCTTCTTAAAAGTCTTGGTTATTAGAAATAAATTTCAAAGAACACATTAAAACCGAGATCAAACCATTTTAATAGCATTCTTATTTGTTTAAATACCAAGATTAAAAGGTACAAAAACAGATGGATAGTCTCCTATGATTTAGCAAGTGGAATGAAATAACGAAGATGCGTTTTAATGGCAGGCAATAACTAGAACAATGCTGCCAGCACATCCCAGGGATATGAAATCAGAAAAATATTTTCCCACAAATAGATTTAGGGTAAAAGTTACTAATCCATATTGTTAATAATTACACTAATAGTTTAAATGTCATTATGCTTTAATTCTTACTTGCAAATCTCTAAGTGCTGTAAGGATTACAGATGATTTATTGCTCTAAATTTAACCTGCAACTTTTGTCTTTGTGGGTCTGCTGAGTATCTGATTTGTTCCTTTCCATTTTTCAGTTAACAGAGATAATCTTCCATTTGAATAAAAAAATAATGCCTACTAACTATCTCTCTGGTTCCTTTAACCTGTGATTTCCTAGGGCTATTCGTGCTTTAAATTATCTACATACAATTAATTTTCTAGGTTATCTTCAGTATTCATAAAAATCTGAGATTTTTTTCTCATGTATCTTCTAATAATCTAAGAATTACAGCTCATTCTCCCATATGCTCAATCCCAGTCATGCTCCCAAAACTCACCGGATGGTTTGATCCTTGCCTCTAGCCACCCCATTCTGTAGGCCATCAATTGCAGTCAAACCCAGCACTGAAGCAGGTCTCAAATATGGCTTCTCATCTCCATTTCCACCAATACTGCCTAAGTTTAAGCACCCTCTACTCTCACCTGATCCACAACCCCCAAGTGCTATGCCGCACTCCAAATACTCCAAGTGTTAGCACATCCTGCACACAATATGGCGGACGTATCTTTCTAATGCAAATATGATTAAGTGAATACGTAAACATAGAAATCTCCTGGGCTCCTCAATGCCTTTAGCAGAGATTCTCAAATTTACCAAGCCGGCAGAGCCATGGGAGCTTGATTAAATCAAAAATTCTGGCTGGGCACAGTGGCTCACACCTGTGATCCCAGCACTTTGGGGGGCCCAGACGGGTGGATCACCTGAGGTCAGGAGTTCAAGACCAGCCTGGCCAACATAGTGAAACCCTGTCACCACTAATAATACAAAAAATTAGCCAGACATGGTGGCTCGTAATCCCAGCTACTCGGGATGCTGAGGCAGGAGAATCGCCTGAACCCAGGAGGCAAAGGCAAAGGTTGCAGTGAGTAGAGATGGCGCCATTGCACTCCAGCCTGGGCAACAAACAAACAAAAAAGATTCTGGCGTTACTTCCAGAAAGTGGAAATCAGAGGACCTGAGGACAGGCCTGAACATCTGTACTCTTGAAAGGCCTGTCAGGTGATCCTAAGACTGCCCCAGTTGGAGTCACTGGTCTAGAGGACCAAGTCTAAGCTTCTTTATAATCTGACCCCACCTAATGCTCAGGGCTTCACCTACAACTACTTCCCCCTCTCTGTCACCAACAGGTGCCACAGCCAAGCACTTTCAGCCTCGTCAGAATCCCTGACTTTTCCCATGTGACTCTCTTTCTTCCCTGCCAGATTCCTCATGCATCTCTCAGGCCCAGCTGGAGGAGCGCCCTCTCAGTGCAGCCTCTTCAGATCCATGTACCATCATATTCCTTACTTTTGGTGTTTTCAGGACCCTTTACTTGGGCTTCCCTTGGAGGATTTAATTGCTTGTGCCCCTGTCTCACCCACAAGGCCGGGGTCAGCAAACTTTTTGTTATGGGGCCAGAGAGCAGACAATTTCCTTTTGTGGTCTATGTCCCAACTACTCATCTCTGCAGTTTTAGCTCAAAAACAGACACAGAAGATGTGTGAATGAGTGGGTGTGTCTGTGTGCCAATAAAAGTGTATTTACAAAAACAGGAGGCACCTCTGGGGCCCTAGCTTGTTGACCCTTGTGCTGGACTTCTTCATCAGGTAGAGAAGATGACTCATCTTTGTTACTCTAATGCCTAAGATGCTTCCTGGCATAAAGTAGGTTCAATAAATATTTAATGAACACAGAATATTGAAAGAAATAACTGTATGAACTAATAAATTTGGATGAACCCCGCATGGACCTGGGTAGGAGAAAAGGTCTGAATACTCTGTCTGTAGCATACGTACATGCAAATAAGTTATTTAATTATGATGACAGCCCTTTGTTGGCTTGTTCATGGGATCTGGGAAATGGGAAGCCTTTGTACCTTTATTTATTTATTTATTTATTTATTTATTTATTTATTTATTTACAGTTGTCCCTTGGCCTCCCCAGAGCATCAGCTCCAAGACCCCCTCAGATGCCAAAATCCAGGGATGCTCAAGTCCCTGATATAAAATGGATTAGTATTTGCCTATAAACTATGCACATCTTCCCATATACTCTAAATCATCTCTAGATTACTTATACTATCTAGGACATTGTAAATGTAAATAGTTGTTATACCACATTGTTTTTATTGGTATGATTTTTATTGTTCTGTTGTTTTTTATTTTTTCAAACATTTTAGACCTGTGGTTGGTTAAATCTGCAGATGCAGATCCCAGAGATGACCAACTGTACACACTTACTTATCTATAACTACATAGATAACTGTTGTACTAGGCTGGTATTCTCCCAACTCAAGCAGAAAAAAAAACGCAAATTAGTTTCTTTTGTTTTTGTTTTTTTACAATAGCAGAAGGAACAGAATGGTTAGAAATCATTCCTAGGCCACCAGTTTGTTAAAAGCACACACTCTGAGCCACCTGAGTCAGCAGAGCTGGGAGGGGCATCTTAATCCTGAACGAATACCCTAGCTAATACTTAAGAACACTAATGTTTGGTAAATGTTGGACAAAAGGTAACAAAGCCCGCAGACAAAAAGGAGACTTTTTAACATATATTGGGCTAATTAATCAAATAAGCCAATTAGAAGAAAGGTGAGAACAGGCAGAAGGAGGGAGATAAGCCAATCTTAAAGCGCCTACCTGTGCATCATCAGGGCCAGCCCTGAGAAGGAAAGGGACAAGAAGGGGAAACATTGAAAGCCTAAAGCGGAGGCTCATCAAGATTTGAGGTGGAAGAGGATAAAAAAGGCCAGAATGAAAAGCACTGTCCCTCTGCCATCATCAGCTGCTTGTCCTAAGTCATAATTAATGTAAACACAACATGAAAATCAGCATGACCTCGGATCTCTTTGCACAATGGGGTTCTACTGCGTTCTGCATTTACTGCTAATGGCGGATTTCATCCCACTCAGCATGCATTCCCTTTAACTGTGTAAACTTGACTAAAACATATCCTTTGGAAAAGATGAACAGGTGTGGCTACTGGAAGCAGAATTGCTGATCTCATTCACATCTCCAGTTTTCCTGTTAATCATACATTGCCTCCAACAGAGTAATTCTAAGGTAAAATTTTCAAGTAAAAATAAGAATTAGAATCATCAAAAAAAAAAATGATATTGGCCAGTTGTTTAAAATAAATTTTATGTGAATTTAAAATCAGTCACCCTTGTTCAGAACCAGTGACAAAGTCATTTTAAAAAAGAAACTTGGCCAGGTGTGGTGGCTCATGCTGGTAATCCCAGCACTTTAGGAGGCCAAGGCGGGAGGATCATGAGATCAAGAGATTGAGACCACCCTGGCCAACATGGTGAAACCCCATCTCTACTAAAAATACAAAAATTAGCTAGGTGTGGTGGCGCGCCTCTGTACTCCTAGCTACGTGGGAGGCTGAGGCAGTAGAATCCATCGAGCCTAGGAGGCGAGGTTGCAGTGAGCTGAGATCGCACCACTGCACTCCAGCCTGGTGAGACACCATCTCAAAAAAATTAAAAAGAAAGAAAGAAATTCATTAAATAGAAGCCTACCATTTATTTTGTGTCATATATGAGAATATATGCTCTGTTAAAATAATTGGGAGCCCATTAGGCTGAGAAGGCTTCCCTGTCTTGGGTTCCTATATAAACAAACCAAAACTCAACTCGATGTAAATACCAAAAGGAAACTTAAGCTTCACCAATCAGAAACCCTCACTAAAGTCTAACTTGCGATTTAACCAATTATAAACCACCAACTAACCTCTAACTAGGGAGTTTCCACTTCAACCAACCAGAGGCATTTTCTTCGTCTTGCTTCTGGGAAGAACATTATAAAAGTTTCCTCCCTTGCCACTCCCACCCAAGTGGAGAGCTGCTGGAAGTCTGCTGATGCTTGATTCCTGAATCACTAAATGCTCAAATAAACTCGTTAAAATTTTAATGCACCTAAGTTTATCTCTTAAGAGTTTCGAATACTTAAAGCAAATTCAGCCCAAGCACAAAAACAGCACGTTAATCTTTCCTTTTTTATCTTTATTTCTGTAAATTCAAACCATTAGCCAAACAAATGGTTCAAAATAATAAATTAAAATTTTTCAACCAATCATTTTTTTGGTACTGTAAGGAAGACCAAGCTCTGCCCTGGAAGCTTTCAGATTTTGCATATTTATTTATTTTAAAAATAAACATGCTAATCAGAAATCCATACTAATTCTTTTGTATTTTTAGTAGAGACAGGGTTTCACCATGTTGGCCAGGATGGTCTCGATCTCCTGACCTCATGATCTGCCTGCCTCAGCCTCCCAAAGTGCTGGGATTATAGGCGTGAGCCACCGCGCTGGGCCTGTGCCCTTTTATTTACGTGTTTATATTACACTCAAGCTTGTTGGAGAAAAGTAAGAGAAACAGAATTGAGTTACTGGACAAAAATAAAGACCAAGAAGCATATTTAAAAACCTGAAAAAAATTCACATTTTAGAAACTAAGATGCATGTTAAAAAATGTTTTCATTTGGAAAAATCACATTTTGAAGAAAAGTACCTAAACAGCCAGAAACAGTGGCTCCACATCTTCCCCACAGTTCAATGGCAAAGACTCATGCTACAGATGCTTTGATAATAAACTCTTTTTCATTAGCACTGTAGGGCTTTATGCATTATAAAAATATGGCCAATTTGTAAATGCCCAACAGCAGTCAAACACTGCCTTATGTGTCAACTGAGTTAGCTGCCATTTGGAATAATACTTGGATTCAGCACAGAATACATATCAGAGTGATTCGGGATGGAATCACTTGCCACCCTTAGAATGAACCTGAAACACTAAAGACGAACAAATTCATTTGGGAAATAAAAATGTAATCACCCTCCCTTGCATCTGTTGCAACAATTCAATCTGCAGTGAAACACTTGTATCTAGTGTGTGGAGTATTATCACTGCCATTCCTTTTATAATCTTTCCCAAAAACAGTGATAACATATTCTTTCGTTTGGAATATTTTTTATACCAAGGAAACTGATCTTAGTAGGATTTGTGACAAAGAAGTATGCAATCATTCAACAAATATTATCCCAAGAGTAGGAACAAATAGAAATCAAATAATGCCAGGAAATAACTGAAAAGCTTAACTGTGATTATCTCTGAAATTGTTTTTTCTTTATGCTTTACTCTATTTTCTATATTTTCTAAACTGAAGATGCCTAAGTTTCGTCACTGAAAACACAAATATTATTAATTTTTAAAGAGACTAGGGTAAAACAGGATATGACTGTCAATGCATTTAAGATAATATGAAAGACCATGTGCATCTTGGAAATGAAAATGTAGGACTTCTTCCAGAAATTGCCTGAATTCAGATCCAAGTACCTTCAGATGCTACATAACCACAAATCGCCTAAAGAGAGACTTTTCTTTTGCAGCACAATGCACTTCTTTTATCAAAGAGTACAAAGAATCTTTAACTGAATTCAATTTCAGGAACATAAAGTATCGCTAGTATAAAGTGAAACCATCCAATAAATGGACCCACGATGCCAAGTGCTATGAAGAAAAATCCAGTATCATTCCATTTTTTTCACAACCCATATTTTTAAATCATTACTGATTTCTGAAATAATACACCTGTTATCTAAACTTACGCTTGCTAAGTCAAGCTTTGCCACACAGGAATCTGAGGGCTGGGTTATTTTTAAAGTTTTATATCTGACTCACACTCCCTTTCAAACTTTCTGAGCCTAATCCCATGAAATTTCCTAAGTGACATTCCTCTTCTCTTCCACAAAGGCATGTGCACACATATGTGAAACCCATGAAGACCCTCAGAGCTTCACTAGGGCTGCACCCTCACCAGCTTGACTGTTAAGTGACAATAACTTCCCATGGGTTATTTTATTTAATCTTTGCAACAGCTGAAAGGGGTAGAAATTATTACATTATCTTTAAAGATGAGAAAATTAGGCTCTGAAACTGGCTTAGAGTCATTTAAATAAGGACCAGCGGTTTTGTTTTTTTTTTCTGTTATTTATTAAATGTCTATAATGTACCATACACTGCTGTAGAACAGAAAACTACAGCCCATGCTCCTGGGGCCAACAAACTTTTGGAACATACTTATGATAAGAACATAAAAGGTTGTTATCTGAAATGCAAATTTAACTGGGCATCCTAGATTTTTATTTGCTAAGTCTGGCAATCGCATGTGTTCATGTCCACCATGCCATATGGCATGCCAGGTTGACTCGGTGGCCCATCTAATCCTTCCCAGCAGACCATGTTGATATGCAAAGGATGGAGACCTCCGAGAATGTTGGGATGAGGACTCCAGGGATATTGGGATGCAGATTCCAGGGGCCCTGGGATGGAAGCCACCAGAGACATTGGGATGGACACTCCAGGGACATTGGGATGGAAACACCAGGGATATGGAGTGGAGGCTCCAGGGACACTGGAATGGAGACACCCCTGAGACACTGGGATATAGATTTCCAGGGATGCTGAGATGGAAGCCATCAGAGATATTGGACAGAGACCTTTAGGGATACTGAGAGAGAGACCCCACTGACACTGGAATAGAGAACTCCAGGGACTCTGGGATGGAGATCTACTGGGACAAGTACCCCTTGAAAACAGTTCCCAGTTGCTATCTGCAGCCAGAACAGGAGCATAAGCCATCTCTTCACAATACCCTAATTTCCTCCGTGGCTTCTCACATCCCTTAGGAAAATCTTGAGTCGCTAACCAAAAGCCAACCACTTGCAGAGAATGTAGTGCTGATCTGTTCACACAGCACCCAGGACCTCCAGAGACAAAGTCTTAGTAAAACCTTTTCCAGAGTTCTACAGAGATGAATGAGGGATGCAATACTCAAAACACTACTTGGGGTCATATTTGTACCTGCTCCCCCCGTTAAGGGGTCTGTTCCCTTGGCTCAGAGTGAAAGCTGATTTTCCCTCAGGGTGAGCTTTGGTGTATACAGCCTGCCAGTGGCTCATGCCCTTGCCAAATGTAGGTATCTGGGATAAGCTTTTATAATCCCAACCCCCTTTTCCCTAAGTGTTCACCCTTTGCAGAGGGGAACAATTACCAATTCAATTCTGGAAATAAATGTGTTGAATCAACAGTTATCTCTGAGCTTCTATGAGCAGGAAAAATCTGTGCTATATTCTGCAGAAATAAAGAAAAGACAGGCACTTCCCTTGTCTTCTGGTAAGTTGCCATCTGATAAGGGTGACTTGTCAAGAAATAATGCAGTATTCTACAATAAGTGCAGAACAAAAAAAGTAGATGTCAGGTGGGCACACAAGGCAGGGAATGTGGCAGCTCAGGACCAATGGTGACCTGTGAGCCAGGTCCTTACTACAAGTGGGAGTTTACCAAGCAGAGAATTTGGAGTAGGGGTGGGTGGTAGCCAGTATTCCAGAAAATAAAAGGTCAGAAGGGAAAAAGCCCAGAGGCAAGAAAGAGCATATTCCGTAACTGTAGACAGAATAAATAATTCCACATGCCTGGACCATGTGAGAATGAAAACAGGAAGTCTGGAAGGGAGAGGAGAACGCAAGGTAGAAGAGCTGGCGTACCACAGCAGGGAGCCAGCATTGACCCACTGGGAGCTACTGAAGGTGGGCACGTTTAAAAGACAATGCTGGCTGTGGTATGCAGAAGGAGGGGAACATCTGGAGGCCAGGAGACTAACTCCCACCGCTGCAAAACAGGCTGAACTCCAAGTGATGAAGTGTGATGGAAGCGAGCATCAGAAACCACCCAGTATTCTGACTGGACTAAAGTAAGGAAAAGAACACCAAGTAGCTTTGTCCCACCTATACTCACCGCCTCCTCACAAACATCAGAAGAGCCGAAAGTAACGAGTTCGGTGCAATAAACTCTGCCAACCTCTACCTACTCATGTAAAATCACAACCATTCATCACTTCAAGTGTTGAGTGGATGTACAAGGACTCCTCAAGATCTGAGAGCAAGAGCAGCGATCCTAGAAACCGTTCAGTGTTCATCTAGAGTGCCCAGAGTATAAGCTAGGTTTAGTTTCACTCAGGTTTATACAGAGACTGCAAAACCTCCGTCGCTATGAAAGGTATGCTTTATACTCTGGTAGATATGGATGGAAAAGATAATGCACTCTCCACTGCCCAATGTGCCACCCTTAGGTGTCAGAAGAACCCACATCTACAAATGGCCCCTGTCTTCAACTTTAATATTAATTTTCTCAAAAGACGGATGTACAATCCCCATATAGGTATGCAGGTATTCTAAGGAAGTTAGTGAAAAGGGGAGAAAGAACTCAAATTTGTTTTCACTGTGTTCTGGTGGCCTCGTCGTCAAACTGGGATGCAGGTGTTGACCTAGATACGGGAACATGCATGCCCTTGAGAGACACAGATGAAAATAACTTCCTTGAATTCTCAACTTACTGTTATATGGCCTAATCAAGGTGACAAAGAAAGGTGGTGGTGGGCCTTGGAGTACGCATCAAGATCTCTGGATCTCTAGAATCCTACTGAAGAATATAGTAGGAAGTCAGGAACATGGTTTCTGGAGTCAAACAGCCTGGGTTGGGAATCCAGGTCCATCTTTTCTTAGGCATATGCCCCTGGGCAACTAGTTTATCTACTTTCTTCCTCAGTTTCCTCATCTCTAAAACAGCAATGCTGATAGTACCTACCTCTCAGGTTTGAATGGAAGAACAAATGAGTTAATTCATGTTAGAACAGTTCCTGGCACAGGGTGAGGGCCCCATCAATGCTTGGTCTAAAGGGAAGCCATCAACATCTTATTAGCAGTAGTATATTTTATGACACTCATACTGTATTTCATTCTTATAAGAAATAATATTATTCAGCACTCTTCAGTTTTGTCAGGGAAGGTCACACGTAACTGCACAGATGTCAGATGAAGTCCAAAAATATCTGCGGTGGCAAAACGCAGTATCTCTCACCTTGCTCCTACAACAAGTTCTTTCTGTCCTGGGTCAAATGTTAACTGCGAGAAATCCACAGCATTCTTCGCTCTGAACTCCCGTAACCAGGGGCCAATTTCTAAACAGAAAAAATAAATAAATAAAAAGATAAAAATGAATTATATTTCCTCTGGGGACCACAGAAAGTGTACATCAGGTAGCAAACGTTACATTTCAGAGAGGATTTGGAGGTCCCGCTATGCCATCCTTCTGAGGCCACGGGAGGTTTCCCTCAGGATGCCCCGTAAGCCACACTAAGAACTTGTAAAGCACAGAGGGCAGCCACCCAATAAAGAGCAAGTGAAGCATCAATGCTTGGTTGTAATTTACAAGCCAGATGTGCATTTTCCTTTTGGCTTTGGGTTGGGCAGAAAATAACACAGCATTCACATGATTCATCAGAGGAATACTGAATGCAAACAAGACCATTTCCTGTGCAACTTAACTCAAAAGAGCTGCAGATTTTTTAATATTACAAAAGCCTCCTTAGGAGCAAGGACCAAGCATACAAGCACCATTTGCCTTCTTTTAAATTAGACGTTCCATTTCCCTGCCCTTTGGGTTTCTATTTTGGCCCCACGATTAGACTTGTTAAACACATTCAGACCTTTCTAGATAAGAAATCCACAGTTACTTCTAGGCTTCATTTGCATTTTTTTCTAAGGGAAATCAGGAGATAGCCACTCTATAGAGACAGGATTTTACAAGCACTGTTAACTCCTATTAGACAACCTCCAGCCCACAGTACGATTATTATAAAATGACAGTGTTTGAAGAGAGAATGCTGCTTCAATGAGCCATTTTTGCAATTTTCATTAGCTCATTCATAACACTAAAAAGTATTCAGTGAGTTGCCTGCCAGTTGTGGGATACCTCATCATTATCATTGACAATTAACCATGTCATCTGATTGTCTTTTTTTCTTGGATTTAGTATTTTGAATAACCACACTGACTAACCAGGCACATAACAACGGTCAAATCAATGAAGTTATTGGTGGGAGGGAAAAGTGTGTAACACAGGAAAGAATCTCCTCCAGCAAACACTGATGCTAAAAACATCAGTGTTATGTTATTAATGGGGGCGTATTTCCATATGCCCCCATCCCATATTATGTCCTGTATAAATTGCTTTGTTGATGTAAATGAGAGGAATTATTTTTAAGAAATATCTCTATATAATAAACATGTCTTTTCTCTGCTAACAGTTATGGGGGGAAGTTATATCAAGTGAAATTTATCTTCTGCTTAAAGGAAATCAGGTGTGAGCTATATAGAGAGGGACTTGAAACTGTAATGTGCATGAAACCTTGATTTTTTTAAGGATTTTTATATAAATTTCTACATTTCATAGGCAAATAAATGAAAACAAAATACACAGAGCAAGATATGTACAAGGCACTGGAACTATAAACAGTTATTAATAAGCAACCCTTCCAGGAGTTTGTAATTCAGTTAAAGAAACAGTGCTAGTATCTTTAAACAGGGTGTCTATCAATGTAAAGTGTTTATTAGGCACTTGTGGAATTACAGGAATTATTCTTGCATGAAAGGAAGAGATGATTTGAGCTTCGGTGAAACAAAAGGAAAGATTTGAGCAGAGAGTGACAGGAAAGATGTCCTAGAGAGTCAAAGCAAGACAGCAACATGGGAGGGCGTGGTGCCCCCTGTGGCTATAACTGGTATAACTCATGTTCACTCCTTCAGTGTCTCCATTCCCAGGCAAGAGAGAACCCAATGGCTATTGTAACTGCACTGCTCCCTGCAGTGCCTGCAGCACACAACACAGCACCTTGAATGCGACAGGCAATAATAAATGTGTGCAATGAAGTAAGAACAAGTAAGCGAATTCAAGAGATGAAGAATAAAAAAGGAAAGGAAAGAGGAAAAAGAGAAAATAGAAAAGAAAAAGTAACAGCAACTTAAGAAGCTACTAGGAAAGGGGAAACTGAAAGATTTATTTAAATACAAACTGTAGAAAAATTCACTTTCATATTAAAAGGTTTGGGCTTGATTTCATATGTGACAGCAAAGCTTTGAAAAGTTTTCAGGAAAGCACTTGACCCATTCGAGCAGATGTCTTTGGAATTTGAATGAGCACTTGATAGAAAGGAAGGTCTGGAAAGGGCAGAGAATGGAAGGAAAAATAGCAGATTTTTAAAAACCTAAAAAACATACAATTTAGGTAGTGGTTTTGAAAATGGATAAAGAAGACGTGGGATCTGCAGTGGTAAAACATTCTACAAAACATTCTATAAATGAACATTCTTCATTTCTGATTTAGAAATGAAGTCAAGGAAAACAAGTTAAAGAAAACAAAACAGTTTCCAAATTAAATGAAGAAGAAAACAGTGATGACTGAGACAGGCAGCAGGAGTCTGAAGTGACTTGAGAGAAAGAGAGTATCGTCAGGTTATTATCTTTCAACAATGGTAATGTTGCACAGGAAAAATTTCCCATGGCAGGTTGGCCCCGCAGCCATTGTTAAACATCGCTAAGACCCCTAAGTGTCCATAAAGACGTTCTAGTTGAAGAGGTTCATCATTCAGATGGGAAACACATGACCAGGAAGCACTGCCAGGACCAGGCTCCAGAGTGAACATCAGGGGCTCTGTTCACCACAACTCACAGCCCCCAGACCTGGGCTCTCATCCAGTCTTCCAACTGCATGAGGGAAGAACAGAAGGCCAGGGGCTGACCTTCCTGCTAGGGGAGTGAAGAGATGAGCCTCTAAGAGAAAGAAGACTATGAAAGATAGAGAAAATCAGTTTACTTATTTCCCATGCATTCATCTTTCTTGTTAGTTGGAGGACTGGGAAGAAAGTGGCTAACAGGAACCAGGCTAAAGAGACATACATCAGGTTTCGGTCCCTGCACTGAACAACAGGAAGGCAGTTACACTACTTCCTAAAATACCCTCAAGTAATAAAAGGAGTCATGTACAGAGGAAAAAATGAGTTAACGGCATATAGTTCTGTCAATATTGTTCAATTTCCTTATTTGAAATTCTAATGAACTTCCCCAGTAAAATTGTATATTTTTATGGTTAACATAGATCAAAGTTGAGTAATCTGCATATTCTCTTCTTTTTGACTTTCCTTCAGAAGGTCTGCCATCTCAGTTTTGCATATTACATTGGCTTCTATCTCACCAATACCACGAGAGCCTTGCAACAAAGTCTCTGCACCAGCCCATCTCTTGAACTAAAAGCCTGGAGCAATACCTATCCTCCCAACTTCCCCAACAGATCAGACAAAAGTCACTCTATCCTCTTTTCAAGGACCAGTTGCTCTCATCTCTTCTTTCCTCTTTAAATGCTTCTCTAAATTACCTAGGCTTTCCTCTAAAATCTCCGATGCTACCTAGACCATTTCCCTCTGCCTGGAAGTATATGCACATCCTCTCCCATTTTAAAAAATATTACATATTTTTATTACAATCACTTGTTATTATACCTTCAAAAGCCAAATAAAATGCATAATAAACTTCCAATACAATACAGCAATATATCAAAAAGAAAAAAAAAACAGGCTCAGTTTTACATATGAGCATTACCAAATCCGTAGTGAACATATAAGCCCAAGTTCACACAGTTTTCTTAGACGTAGAAGTAAAACTTCCCAACTCAATTTGAGGCTACTATAATCCTAACAATCTTGACATTAAGTCTGAACAAGGCTATTATGAGAAAGAAAACTCACAGGTCAACTTCATTTAAGAACTTGACAAAAACATTCCTAAAGAAATGCATGATTAACTAATCTCACACACACATACACAGACACAAACACACACACACACACACACAATATTTCATATGGAATCAGGCTTATCCCAGAAGCACAAGGATGGCTCAGCAAGCTTAATAACAGAAAACCTATTAGTGCAATTCATCATCAAAATAACATATTTCAGTAGCAGCAAGATGAAATTGTCAATACCGCTTTCTAAGGAATCAGAAAATGAGTAGTTATGGAAACAGAAGAGCTAAAAGAGTTCAGGGTAATTGGCAGCACACTAGAGAACAGAGGAAGTTTTGTGAGAATAAGGGAGAAGGGGGGCAGCACAGCAGATGGTAAATTGAGGGGATACAATTTTCAGTAACATTAGAATGCTCATTGCCCCAAACAGTTGAGTTTGCCTTTTCACACCTGTCCCTCTTCTCTGATATTACTGAAACAACCATATGATGAAACGGAGCTAAATATAGCAGCCAATATGACTATATATATAAAATATTGGAAGTTAAGTTATAACATAAAATTTGTAAATTCCAACTGAATACTTGATACATAATTCATAATATTTGACGTTAACTATCCTAGATAATCCAATCTTTACACAAACGTGATTGTTGAGATACGGTCTCCAGCGATGATTTTGTATTGCAAAATTAGGTGTATCGATTCATATTTGCCTTCTCTTACAGCTATATAAGCTCCCACGTGATTGGTGTGTTCATTTTTTTAACATAAGTGTAATTCCATATTTTAAAGAATCCAGTCTTACAACTTCAAGAAACAATTTCTTTTATGAACAAGTCAGTATTAATAAATTTAGTCCAAAATATTTGACAAATATAAACTAGAAACTAGCTAAATAGATTCAAGTTAATGTCCCTTCCAAAAAAAGAAAAAAGAAAAAAAGAAAGAAAAACATGCAAATAAAAAAGAAAGGCAAAGAAAAAGAAAGAAAATAAGGGGTAAAAGTTACTATTTTAAAAAAGCAGACACACTAAAGACAGCCACAGTAATGATGCTTGTAAGCCAAAACAACAACAAATAAACAAACAAACAAAAACTTTTAAAAGAACCTGATAAATAAGAATCACAAAGAGATTTGGCTGTGGAAAAACAGCTCTTGTGGAAGATATGACAGTCATTCTAAAATCTGGATTAACAGCCACTCCCCATGCTAATATCTCCAGCACCAACTGTCCAGAAACCAACCTGATTTGTTAACAAACACTGATCAAGGAACCTCCCGGGTACACTAAGGGATGGCTCTGGACAACTGTTTCTTTCCTCACACCTTCAAACTTCAATTAATTAGGGGCTGAGGAAGCAGGATTTCATAGCCTGTATGTGTGACTTGAAATCCATATTGGAAACTGAGATGCAAGCCAAACTAGGTAGGGTCAGGGGAGGGTGGGTAAAGACCATTGAAAGGCATGGAGAGCAACACACATTAGTACACAGTCCGTAAAAATACAAGTGCGCATCACAGCCTGCTTCTATTTCTCACGTAGGTATGTAACTGACTTAATCTGCATCACAGAAATAATAATAGTGCTAACAATGTGACTATCAGTAAAACAGTTCAAAAATAGCTAACATTTAACTAGTATAAACAAAATGCTAGGTTCTATCTTGTACACTTTGTAATTATTAATTCCTGTATTTCTCACACCTGCCCTATTATAGGTGAAGAAACAGAGGCACAATAAGGGTGAGTGTTGCCAAGATCAATGGCTGGTAAGATACAAACCCAACCAGCCTAGTTTTCATGCTTCTAGCCAGAATGCTATATTATTGAACTTAAGCAAATATAAAATTTAGCTTCCTATACAGCATGTTTGGAAAATTACAGGAAGAAAAAAAAATCAACTGCTTCTCCACTTTGAAAGTTACTTTATTACCACTGATAGACTGTTAAGCAAAATCACTGCCTACTCAGTTTTCAACTGTGGACTAGGGAAAAGTGAAACACAACAACAGAAAGCTGGATCTCTCAAAGCCAGCTACTACTTTAACCTGTCAATAAAACACAATTGTTTTTGCCAGTGTTAATAAGGGTGATGATCTACACAGAAACCATTCATCATTTTCACTAGCTATTTCTTATTACCCAAGAGTCTTTATGTAAGTATGGAGGATGAAAATGATAACCGTGTGCTGATCTGCTTTATTGGAGTGAAGAACATTCTGAAATGAGAATGTAGGGATGATGCAAGCAGTGTGAATGGTTGTTTCTAAGCAGTCTAAACCACCAGCTCAATATGGGGGTAGGGGGGCAGGGACCAGGCACTGTCCTGAAAATCCAAGAGCTGGGTCTTTACCTCCTGAACATGGGAACTTTCTGTGGCAGGGCAGGAAAAGAAGTACAGGGCGTATTCTCTGTGAAATTCTGGAAGCTCTTTTTTAAAGACCTTTTCCTGAAGTTGTAAAAAGGGCCATCCTACCTCAAAGGTACCTATTGCTCCTTAAAGTTGGCATGCATCTCCCTTCTACGGACTTCATTTTTGGTTTCAGTGCATTACATAAGCCATCTTATCAGTGAAATCTGAGCCAAAACTATGATAGAAAAACAAGGGAGTGGAATGTTTAAAAGCCAGCACAAGAAGACGAACAGCACGGCAGGTCAGCGCCGGTGTAGAGCGCGGCAGGTCAGTGCCGATGTACCGTGCTGTGTCCTGCCTTCTATCTGTTTCCTTCCCTTCCCTTTGCAGTTGGCGTCACCAGGCCTGATACTCCAGCAACCACTCTGAACAACGTAAGCTCACTTTAAGCAATAAATCAGCAGCACCCCATGCCATGTGTACCCCAAAATAAGATACATCAGTCTTCAGCCATCTTGGTTCTCTTTGACATTTTTTAAGTGATTATCATAGATTTTAGTCCCAAAGCCTCACACACTTGTCTGGTACCAGTAGGTGAATGTAAAACACTTCATAAAGGAGAACATGCACATTCCTAGACATTTAAACTATGCTGGTGAAAAACATACATATCAGAATAACCAGTGTCTCTTACTTACGCTTTTTTACTTACTATGTTTTCACTACTGACTTGGTTTCAGAAATTGTCTGAGATACTTTTACATATTAACTATTTTTATGTTTATAATCTTGTGAAACTAGAGCTGTCATTTTTGTTATAAAAATGTTTTAAACCCTGAGATTTTGACAAGTTAAATATCCAAACATGACATAAAGAATTAGTAGCTAAACTGGAATTTAAATCCCAAATAGGACTAAAGCAATATTTCTATAAGCTAGAAATTAAAAATCAATTTTCCAAGGAATGTATAAAGAACATGAATCCTTACTGCCTAGTAACATATAAGCATGGATTAATTTATCAAAAATGGTAGTTGGACCCACCTAAGGAGAGCAAAATTGGAAAGAAGGGAAGCTGGTAATTTCCAGATAGGAGACAGGAATGTTCCAGCCTGGCTTCCCACTGGGCAGGGTTCAAGTGAAGGAGGAATACCCCAGAGAAAAACAGAAAGAAACCGGGGCACAGTCCAGGCAGCAAGAGGTCTGAGGGGAAGAAGATCTCAATAGTGGAGAATTGATCTCCCTCAAAAGTTCTTCCAAGACAAGTCCTATTTACATCAGCAAACTCCAGAATGTACAGATGTGCTAAACCTTACTTTTGCTTTGTAGAAAAGTTGGAAAATAGGAGGCCATTTTTATATGAGCCTCTACTATTTTCAGTGTAACTCCTATCGAGGACTTAGTCAAATCAAAGCAGGTTACAGCAGGACACGATGTTAGCTGACCTGCAGTCCAGCCCTTGACTTTACAGTGGAGGGCAGATGTGTGGAGGACACCACCTGCCCAAGGCTACGCATGCGCAGTGAGCTGGAAAATCGCACAACCTAAAGTTCCTTTGCTGGTCTATTTTCTTCCCTATCACAGCACTAGTAGAATATCTAAATAGAAATACCATGGCTGAACCTCACCTACCACTGGCATTTAGATCCTGAGATTTGACAAGTATTTGTGGTATGGCCTGAAAATTATGCAAACAATTGAAAACATGAGGTAATCCCTCCTCTGTTTCAGAAAGGTAGTGCATTTCAATTGGTTACAAGATGGTAATTGTTTGCAGTGAAATTCTGCTTCCTAACATTTCTCTTGAAATATCCAGGAAAAATACCAAATATGTTTATTTAGTTGTTCTACATTATCCTGCGACAATCTAACTTGGAGAAATGATGGGCCTGGAAAGTCACATGGGAATCCATTCCAGACATGAAGCCTGTCCACCACCTGCCCCAGCAGCCTTGGTCATCAGCTGCCTCCCCACGCAGGCCCCTGCTGCTCCTGCCCTCACTGGAACAGTGCATGCATTTTTTCCTATAGTTTCACAGATTGGTGGTATTTAATGCTGATTTAAATTATGAATACATTTTATAACATGTATTCCAAGATGTAAAAAAATAACGGTCTCTACCGGGCTGACCACATTATCTGAGCATATGAAAGTTTCTGAAGGACAGTATTTACAGGACCAAAATTATATATATAGATATAGATAGATAGATAGATAGATAGATAGATAGATATCGTTATCAATATACCTAGGTTCCAAGGCCATCACACTCAGCAAGCATCCTCTTTCAAACTACCCAGTATAAGAACAAGAATGCAGCTTGCAGACTGCACAAACTTAAGTCACGTAGACTAAGCTTTCCAAATGTGGATTATAGTCATATTGCAATGAGATATATTGTGTATATGTATACAGTATACATAGATACACATGTATTTATTCATATACAAGTGTATACTTATAGACACACATATACATGATAGGGACAGGAGGCAGATAAATTCTAGGTGGATGGGGAGGGTCCCTGGGGAAGTCTCACCCTCAAGCTGAAAAGCCTGAGACTGCAGCCCAAAGAGAGAACTTATATTCTGTTTTGCCACTGGAATGTTGCCTTTTCCTAAACCACCCCTGGCCCCACCCTGCCCCAACCTGTGCCTATAAGGACCCCAGACTCACCTGGCAGAGAGGAGAAGCTGCTGGACATTGGGGACTATGGCTGGATGCTGGAGAGAAGCAGCTTGACTTCAGAGGGACAGTTTAATGGTGTAACTTTGAAGAAGAATCCAGCCAGAGATGACTGGACTCCAGGGGAAGATTACCTTCCCACCTCGTCCCCTTTCCAGCTCCCCTTCCCACTGAGAGCCACTTTCATTGGCATTTACCTCCACATTTACCACCCTTCAGTTCATTCATGTGATCTCATTTTTCCTGGACACAGGACAAAAACCTGGGAGCCATGAGTGCAGACACAACAGGGGCCAGTGACCTGTTAACACTTAAGCTATCTGGAAGCAGCAGAGCTAAAAGAGCACTGTAACACATCCTCTGGGGTTTCAGGGGTCACAGGTTCTTTGCTAGATGCTGCTGTGGGGCCCACAGGGAGTTGGCTCCTGCCGGCGTCCAACGGTGTTCACCCTGGCTCCTGCATCTACTCACCTGCGTGCTCCCTCCAGCATGGGGTGGAACACAGAGGGTCTGGGTGAGTGGAGCTCACCCCTGCCAGCACCAGAATGGCCAGCTGGTTCCAGCGTGTCACCCCAGTTCCCGCCTCATTTGCACTCTCCCTCCCACAAGGCGTTGAGAGCTGCAGGCTGAGTAAATGAGGCATCCTGCCTATATTTATATATCCATGTATGTATGGAGCAAGTAAATATCTTGCTCCATACATGGATATATAAATACAGGCATCAATACAGTCATTCATACATATACAGATGTGTGTGTGTATATATATGTGTATTTTCCTTAGTGTATTTAAATAGATATTATAGACACTATAGACTACAGTAGAAAGAAAAAATTATCTCAAAAAATGTCTACAGGAAATGAGTATGTCTCATTCATCAAACAAAAAAACCAAAAATATTTAATAATAATCAATTAGAGAAATTAAAACATTTCATATCAGGGAAAAAGACTCAACATAGCAAGAAAGCATAAAGCATCTTTCATTTACATTTTCATTTGTAAATATGACACATAAAACAGAGCACTTTAAAAATGCAAGCAGGGCTTTTTCATTTTTTTTTTGGTTTCTTGTGCAGTCTGTTTAAAGTGAGTCAGGTGTTCTTTCAAGTCTTCATATGATTTTGCTGCATTAACGCACAGTACACCTGATCCATTTTTCACATGTTCATTGTAGAAAAAAATTCACAAACTACAATTTTTGCAAAAGGTCTACACTCTGATTTGGATTCTTGTGAAGTTCACTGTTTCATCCTGGGCAGCCTGCCTGGTGGATTTTGCAGAAACCAAAAAGCTGTGATAGTTCCTCCTTACTCAAAGAGTTCCTGATTAAGTCTTCATTCAAATACCATTTGAAAACCACAAGTCTCGTGTTACACACTTTTTTTTTTTTTTTTTACATCCTGGAATCCATGGCATAAAATGTATCCATAATGTAAATCAGCGTTAAATACTAACCACCAATCTGTGATTGTCAGAAAGAATGCGTGCACTGTTTCAGTGAGGGCAGGAGCAGGGGCCTGCATGGGGAGGCAGCTGGTGACCAGGGCTGCCGGGGCAGGCAGCGGAAAGGCTTCATGTCCAGAAGCAACTCCAGTGTGACTTTCCAGACCCATCATTTCTCTAAGTTAGATTGTCACAAGATAATACAGAAAAACTAAATATATTTTTCCTGGATATTTTGAGAGAAATCTTAGGAAGCAAAATTTCACTGGAACCAATTATCATCTCATGACCAATTGAAATGCACTACCTTTCTGAAACAGGGGTGGGATTAATAAATTCCACTGTTGCCTTATGTTTTCAATTGTTTGCATGATTTTCAGCCATACCACAGATACTTGTCAAATCTCAGGATCTAAATGCCAGCGTTAGGTGAGGCTGTCACTATTCTGGCCCAAGAAGTTCTGAGTCATTCAAGGGTTGCCTCAGACACATCTGGCAAGAGCAAAGAGACACTAATGAAAAGCTGTCGGTAATCTGGGTTCAAAATCTGCCTCACGGGCTAGAGTTGCCTTCCCTTTTGTTTATAACTTCTAAGATATTGGTAAATTCCTATTTCATTAAACCACCTGAAGCAATTAATTAGGATAAGAATGGAGCTGATCAGTGCCTGGGTTTTGTTGCCAGACAACTCATAGAAGAAGCAATTTCTACTTATCCATCAGGAAAGACAGATTTTTCTTTCTAACTTATAAGATTATGTAAATTTATATAGTATAATGCAAACTAAGCATGACCCTCAAACTCCTGGACTGTGATTAACTTCGTCCTTCAGGTTATGAAGCTGGTGCCTAGCCTGCCCCTCCCTTAAACTTTATGTGGCCTCAAAGTACTCTGAGTCACCTAGAGGAAATTTTACCCAGTGCAAAGGCTTTTTAATTTTGACTCATGACCTGCAGCATATGAATTTAGGCTATAAAATCTAATTGCAAAACCTCCATGTTGTGACAAAGAACAAAAAAAGTAATTTCCTTTATATTTATAACTTCAGAATTACAAACGATGTTAATATGACCAAAATTACAAAAATGAACAACTTCTATTCAGTAGGCACTTAGATTGTTCCAGAAGTGGCCAAAGTGCTGGCTGTGCAAACAGTGATAGCCAGAAAACTGACAGGTACAAAGACAGCCATTTGCCACCAGATAACAACAGAGATTGCAGGGGACCGTGTCAGAGATTTCTTTTTTTTTTTTTTTTAATGTATTTTATTGCATTTCACGTTTCTTAGAGCCTTAGGGTGTGTGGTTTTAAAACATCCAGAACAGTTCTGCTACAGACTCGGAATTCGCCAGATCTCAGCTTTAAGAAAATAAATCATTTGCTTAAGGAAAGACTCCCTGTCACATCCTCACAATTCACACATAAGTTTCCTCTCTGCCTCCTCTCTATTGGAAAATATTTATGTTCTAATCTAAGCCACTACTTCTGCAGACCTTAGGATTCAAGGGAAGAAGAAAGATATGGGAACTCAGGAGACAAGACGGGGTTGTGCAAGGAAACCTTCTAGCTTGAAGAGAGTTCTATTAAGTCCTGAGGTGGCCTCTTTGTAGAAGTACAGATTCTACTGAGGCATCAGAACTAGAACAGGTTTTCCAAGTCAGACCAAGATTTTTCCAGGAACGTTAGGGTTAAACATTAGGTGGATATGCACCAAAAATACTGGGGCAGCACAATAATTCATTTATGTAGTCAAGTAATATTTATTTATTGAGTACCTGCTACATGGAAGAACCCTGTAGGTACTGCCTGGAATACAAAGTTATATAAGACAGACCTCTCTGCCTTCAAGACATTTATAATTTAGCTAAGAAGATGAGATACACACAAAAGAGAGTTAAACTGAAGAAGATAAATATTATCTGGTCCCGGGGAAAGCATAAAGATGATAAATGCTCTAAAGCAACACATCCAATGAAAATATAATGCAAGCTGCACATGTAATTTTATATGTCCCAGTAGCTATGTTAAAAAACTGTTGAAACGGGCCAGGCGCGGTGGCTCACACCTGTAATCCTGGCACTTTGGAAGCCCGAGACAGGAGGATCATTAGGTCAAGATATTGAGACCACCCTGGCTAACACGGTGAAACCCCATCTGTACTAAAAATACAAAAAATTAGCTGGGCGTGGTAGCACATGCCTGTAATCCCAGCTACTCGGAAGGCTGAGGCAGGAGAATTGCTTGAACCTGGGAGGTGGAGGTTGCAGTGAGCCAAGATCATGCCACTGCAGCCTGGGCAACAGAGCAAGACTCTGTCTCAAAACGGAAAAAAAAAAAAAAAAAAAAAGGTAAAAAAAGTAAAAGTAATTTTAAAGAATGTAGCTCATTTAACCCAATATATCCATAATATTTCAACATGCTATCAAAATAAAATTTATTGAGATATATTTGTGTGTGTGTGTGTGTGTGTGTGTATTCTAAGTCTTTGGAATCCTTACACTTACTGCATATCTCAATTTGAACTGGGCACGCTCTGAAGCCATGCCTGGAGAGTGGCTACATGATTGGACAGCACATACCCAAGACATTAAGAACAGGCCTCCTTGGTGACATGAAGGCTTTGTTCTATTACATCCAGGATGGAAAAACAAATTAAACTGTCTTCTCAGAATCGGCTGCCATGGAGGTCATCGTAACCTAATCAGGCACTGATCCCAAAACTACCCTCCATTCACCAAATACACTGATGAAAGTAACACAGTCCTTAGAGTTTGGTTGACTTGGGTTGGAATCTCATGTGCACAACTTTTTTCTGTGGAACCATATTCATCAAGTGAGGAGTTTAGTAATGGGTTGACTCAGCAGGTCTGGGGTATTCAAGCCACGCATGTTCCAAGAAAATGTCTAGTCTTTGGCTCCTGGGAAACAATATCTAAGCCCTTAGAATATTCTGCCTGATAAGAGTGTCTCTCTCTCTTGACCGGAGATCTTGGAGCCATGCCAGATAGTCTAAACTAACAATGCAGTTGACGGTGGGGACCTGAGGCCAGGCTGTATCAGGTTGACTTCAGGAAGGGCTGGAGTCTGAGTAACTAATGTCAGCCATGCAAGCACTCCGTGCCTTTGTGATCAACCCTCAATAAATCCCTGGACACCAAGGCTACCTTGCACTTCTTTGGTTGGTGATATTTCACTCATTTTGCCAAATGTCATTTCTGGGGGAATACAGTGCTGTCTTTCGACTCCACTGCGAGAGAACAAAGGAAGCTTACACATAGCCTTTCTTGAGCTTTGCCCCACACACCTTTCATGGCTGCTAACTTTAATCTGCATCTATCGGTAATCAACCCTAACCGTAAGTATAAACATTTTTCTGAGTCCTGTGCATCATTGAACCTGATAGTGGTACTGGAGAACTCCAACTCAAAGCTTATCTCTGTTGTAATGGTAATCGCAGTAAACACAATAATAAAACCTATATAAATATCCCAGGACACAGATGTGTTAATTTGGAAGTGTCGGAAATACATAGAAATCACTCTCTCAGTTATGTTTTGAATTTTTAAACCATACCCTAGACTCCAGGAGTGTTGGGGAAAGATGACGTTTGTAGGTCTCCATGCTGTTTGGGGTTGGGTGTGTGGAAGGATAATCCATGGACTTGCTGGATTTTAATGGATTCACCTGGTGACAAACCATGATGGTCTTAAATGCCTTGAATTATTATGGAATTTCTTGTCTCAGAGCCCAGTCAGGTTGTCAGGAATTAACACATCTTAGATACAGAATTTGATCACTCTTGGTCACTTCTATAGATCTTTCTTCAACAAATCATGTGTGATGCCAATGGGGATGTAACTGTACCTTTAAAATATTGTTTTCATATTGTTGTGATGAGAATTCCACGTTCCTCTATGTATCACTATTTTCAGAATCTGTAGTTATATATAGGTGCCAATCCTCCTTGTGATGTATGTGCTATGCACATTGACATGCCGACTGCAATGATAAGCATTTATCGTGTATAAAAAGATGCCACTGGACTGGATGTACACAATTGGGAAAGGAATTAAAAACTATTAAAAATGTGCCTTGAAAAAAAAAAAAGAAATCATTCTCTCACTTCGTCAGGGCATTATGGTACCTGCTTGTCTAGGAAGAGATCCAGTTCCCTCGAATAGCATCAGAATCTCTTAGGCAGCCAATCTGTAGCTTTTCCAAAGGGCAAATTCCTTCCTAGGATCAAGCTTGCAACTTCTTTATATGAGTTGTAATAGGCACGTGGCTAGAAACTAGACAAATGCCACTCATGGTATAATTAGTACATTTCATTGTTATCTTTCTTCATGTATTTTATGGCTCCCATCCTGTTTTTTCAAAATTAATATAAGAAGTTTCTTGACTTATGTATTCTTACTTTGCATTCTCTTATAGAAACCAGTATATTACCAACAAATTAAGAAAAAATAATAGACATTCCATTCCATTTTTTATTATTCTATTGAGCAATTAACACTGATACTCAAAGAAGAAAGCCAAAATGCAATCTGCTTTGGATAAATATTTCAACAGACTGGGAAAGAAGAAAAGTCAGATCCCACGTCATGAGTGTCCCCAGTTCATTGTGAAATACACCCACACAGATGAAGGCACATTCTTAGTTTATGGTGTCCCCATGGACTTCCAGACATATGGACTAGCTAAAAACTTTCAGAAGCCCATCAAATCTCAAGTTTCAAGACTGTACTCTACTCGCATTGGCTTTCTCTGTCTGGAAGGGTCTACAGACCAAGGCACACTGCCTTTGGCCTTCACTCTTTCTCAAACTCCCCTGCCTTTCACTTCTCTCTCATCATTCATTCAAGGAGACCCCCTTAGCCTTGCCATAACACTGACTGTCATTTCTCCATGTTGCTATCAGGATTCCATCCTGTCTGAATTATCTTCCTATCCCATTTATTCAAATTCTAGTGAATGTAACAGGCTGGGGACTACTTAAGAGTAGGTACAGGTTTACTAATATCTGTGCTCTCATATCTCGTGAAATAGCCTTCAATGCATGTGTTAAATACAACGTGGGTCATATCAAGGCAGCATGCAGTCCTACATGTCATCTGTATTCTTCCTTAATAATCTCACTAACCTCCCTCCTTTCCAGGCCATCAGACACGCCAATCTCATACATCTTTTTATTTTATTTTATTTTTCAATTTGTACCTGTTTAATTATTTAGAGACCAGTTTATGGCACTGGCTAATTTTTGTATTTTTGGTAAAGACAGGATTTCGCCAAGTTATCCAGGCTGGTCTTGATTCCAAGGCTCAAGAGATCCACTGGCCTCTGCCTGCCAAAGTGCTGGGATTACAGGTGTGAGCCCCTGTACCTGGCTCAATTTGATATATCTTGACTAATGATTATGTTCAAGTAGCACTTATGAATTACATTCTATCATTCTTCTAATCATTTTACATGGGATTGTTTATATCCAAATAATACTGTGAATTTAGTGAAAGAAGTCATCTTTAACATTTATACAATATAAACATTAGTCTCTAGGCTCTAGAACAGGGACTGGCAAACTGTGGCCTATGGGCCAAATCTGTCCAATCACCTGTTTTTGTAAATAAAGTTTTATTGGAACACAGTCATGCCCATTGTTTCTGTATACTCTATGACTGCATTTGTGCTACACTAGCAGAGTTGAGTTTGGACTATTTGCCCTGCAAGGGCCAAAATATTTACTATCTCACCATTTATAGAATAAAAGTATGCCAACCCTTGCTCTAGAAAATCATAGAGTAAAAAGCCCAACTAATGTGCATTATGGATAATCAAACATGCTAAGCATAGTTTTTTAGAGATGGAGATAGATGGGAAAGGGAGGGGAGGGGAGGGAAGAGGAGGGAAGAGGAGGGAAGGGGAGGGAAGGGGAGGGAAGGGAAGGGAAGGGGAGGGAAGGGAAGGGGAGGGAAGGGAAAGAGAGAGGAAGGAAGGAGGGAGGGAGGGAAGGAAGGAGGGAAGGGAAGGAGGGAAGGAGGGAGGGAGGGAAGGAGGGAAGGAGCGAAGGAGCAAAGGAGGGAAGGAGGGAGGGAAGAAGGGAAGGACGGAGGGAAGGAAGGCAGGCACAATTTTAAAGGAAGAAGGAAACTCTGAGCACATCTACTCAAACCTCTTCCCTTAGTCTCCAGAAGAGTAGAGAGTCTTGCTGAAATTCACCCAGCTAGATATCAATGTGGATTAGCTTAGAAAGAGCCCCTAATCTACCCCATACAATTTATCATATATCACATGGCATCAATAAAAAGGAGCACTTTCACAATATTTCATCCCATAGTTTATATGTCCTTTAATATCTTCCAGTGAAAATGATAAGGACATTCAGGAAATCATTACTCTCTTCATAAGATGAGTATTTTCTATACTTTCACATAAAACCATTTTGAAACTCCAGCTAATTACTATACTTCCATTTCCTCTGAGAGAAAAATAAAATGAAAAGCAAACCTTCTGGAATTCCTAGCACAGCCTATTAGCTAATGTTATCTACTGTCCCGTAAAAGTCACTGGCCTCACTCCCAGGCTTCCTTTGGTAATGGCAGCCCCAAGTCAAACACCCAAGATGTTAAACTTTAAAAAAAGAAAAAGCACATGTTAAAAAAAGAAACAAAAGCTGACATTTATGGTTTCAGGGTTTTTATTTCCAACAGAGGTGGATTTCTGCCATGGCCCAGCATCCCCGGGAGAGTGTGGCACGCCACACCTCCAAATCACCAGCCTCTGCAAAAGACAGGTTCACAAGGCAATGAGGAAAACAAATACCCTTCCTTTGGCTTTGCCCTTTTGGGTTCATTTTGGTGAATGTCTGCGTGCTTTCATTTCGAGGTACTAACCTGCCAGGACCCATAAGCCAGGGGTATCATAGTCACCCTTGTTTCCCAGCGTGGAACAAAGCCATCACATGGACAAACTAGAAGCTGTATTTACGGCCCCACTGACTTCCCGGGAGAGAGTTGTGAATTCAGTGTCACAGTCGCATTTCTAATCTTGTTTCCAATTTTTCTTGACATGTTTATATTCTCATTTCCTGATGTGTGCCAAACAGCTTCGGAGACCCTTCCTGCTCTGGGCCCACTTTTCATGGGGTTTGTCATGGTGAACTTTAATTATTTGCTTGACCCCATGAATGTTTCTTCACTAGACCGTCTGCTCCCAGGCATGTGCTGGCTGTTTGCCCATTCAAGCCTTCGTGTGGCAAACGTATACCCACTCTTGTGCCTGGTCTTGATATAGACACTGCAGGAAAGCAAACAGAGAAGGCTGTCCCTCTCATTGAATGCTTATCCTAATGAGGAAGGCAGAATCAGTGAAATAAGCCATCAGTGCCATGATGGATATAAAACAGGGTGACTTTGTAGTGTGACTTAGAGCAACACGGTAGAGTGTGCAAGGAAGGCCACTCTGTGCAGGTAACATTAAACCTGAGACTGGAAAGACAAGAAAAAGCCACATAGAGATCTGTGGAAAGGGCGTTCCAGGAGAGGGAACTGTCTTCGGAAAGCCTCCAAGGTGATGATGACGCAGGGGAAACTGAGCAAGAGAAGCAGACAGGAGTGTAATGAGAGACAGGAGGGGAGAGGTGTGAGGGAGGGAGGGCCAGTGCGTGCATTATCTTGCAAGTAGAGGTAAAAAGCTTTGGATTTTATTCTATGGAAGAGGTTGGCAAACTCTTGCTGCAAAGGTCTGGATAGTATTTTAGGCTTCGTGGGAATATAGTCTCTGTCACGACTACTCAACCCTGCTGTTGTCACCACAGACAAACAAAAGTGGGCGTGGCTGGGTTCCACCAAGACAATATTCACAACCACAAGTGGAAGGTCCGCTTCAGCCTGCAGCCACAGTTTTTGCCAACCCCTGTCCATGACACTAGGAAGCCCAGGGATGTGTATGAAACAGTCGAGGGGGACGCATGAGCTGCCTGGCATTTTTTTTTTAAACTCCTAGGACTGTGGTGTGGAGAATGGACTGCCGAGGTTAGAGAATGCAGGAAATTGGATAGACCACAGCAGTCTAGGGAAGACGGAGGAAAGAAGGCACATGTAGGAAGCATTTTGAACTGATTGATTAGGGAATTAAGGAAAGGTGAGAAACTGAGGATGATGACCAAGTTTTTCACTAGAGCAACTCAATCTATGTGTGATTTCTGAGACAGGAGAGATGGAGAAAAAATGAATTTGGAGATCTTTCCTGGATATGGACGCATTGGTCCTCACTACAAATTGCAATGGAGATGTGAGCAAGGTAGGAACAGGGCAGTTCTGGAGCTCAGAAGCAGCTGGACAGAAGATAAAGGTTTGGTAGCCCTTAACATACAGATGGCATTTAATAAGGCGCTGGGGGGACATCGAGGTGAGGAATGACAGAGAAGAAAATGGCCACTCATACTGAGAGTTGGAAGAAAGAGGTGTGGCGTATTCAGCAACAGAACAAATGAATGCATGCAGGAATGAATGAATAAGCCCACATCCTTCATTAGCAGGTCCGCTGATTCCTCCCTACCTACAACTTCCATACTTCACACAGAATTTCAGAGTGAACAGCTGTGACAAGTTTGATCTTAGAATCAATTTGATCATTAACACCATCCCTGATACATAAGCCGTTTATCTTCATATGGGATTTTTTTTTTTTTTTTTTGAGATGGAGTCTGGTTCTGTCACCCAGGGTGGAGTGCAGTGGCGCGATCTCGGCTCACTGCAAACTCCACCTCTCGGGCTCAAACAATTCTCCTGCTTCAGTCTCCCGAATACCTGGGGCTTGCACACCACATCCAGCCAATTTCTGTATTTTTAGTAGAGATGGGGTTTCAACATATTGATAAGGCTGGTCTTGAACTTCTGACCTTGTGATCTGCCCACCTCAGCCTCCCAAAGTATTGGGATTACAGGTGTTAGCCACCGAGCCCAGCCCATACAAGATTTTAAGGACTTCCCAACTGGATTCTGTTTCTTCTGACATAAAGATAAATTGGAACCTGCTCCTTCACTCCAATTGTTTCCCCAGAAGTAAGAACTGATAGCCCCAGGTACGTCCCCAGCCACCACTGAAGATGCCTTTCTCTCTGTAGGCTACCTTGAGAGATAGAGGCTCTGTTGGTTGTGGTAGAGGGTTTACTAACATAATTGTGAACATAATTTGTTATGATAAACTTCTGCCTTCCATTCAACCCATTTTCTGTATATTAGAAGAAAACAGGATTGGTATGAGTGCATGGGCATACACACACACACGCGAAGAATGTTTAGTTCTGCCTGCCTGTGCCCCAGGGTATGGCATGTAACAGATGTTACAGTAACACACATTTTTTGCTTTAAGCAAAGGGTGAAGGTGGTGGAGTGGGCCGACTTGTAGACACTTTGGATTCCAAATCAAACCAGAAAAAAAGGAAAGACTGCACACAGTTACAAGAAAGTGCAAGCGGAAAAGAACGCCCACCGAGTTCAAAGGAACTTGTGTTTAATCAGACAAAAACAATTTTTATAGCCTCGGGAGCCCGCGTGGTGTGTGAGGAAGTTGTGCAGCAGGATGGTATTAGGCATTCAAGCCAGTGTGCTTTTGTGTTACTTTCTTCTTTGTTTACAACTAGGGTTCAAAGAAATTCACTGTGCAAAACAGATACTGAAGTAGATCATACCCACAAATTCACATTGTCACAACAAGCAGCGCTGTGTTATGAGCAAGATTACAAGTGACCCATCAAATAAAGCAGTTATAGCAGTTATTGTCTAAGTAAGAGCTCCTTTCTTCCAGGGTCCTACCACGGTGCTAGCTTTTTCTCTTCCAATGAAGCTCTCATGCGCCTGATAGGAACACCAAGCAGCCTCTTGAACGTATTCAGTGAGCCCGACTTCAAGAAAAAGCCCTGAAAGATGAGGAGGTGGCAGCTGGCAAGACACAGAGAATCCTTTTCTTCTGAATATTCGTTCTTCCTCAGCCCGTTCACACAGCACTTTGACTGTTTCCTACCTGAAGGTCACATGCATGGCCAAATCTCCATCTCATTAATTATAACTCATGGCAAGCCATTAAAAATCTCATTTCATTTTACCATCCACCCTCCTTTTAACTGACTTTTCATAATTATAATTCTATTTTTGATATACTGGACCTATTAAATTTAATGCCATATAGAGATTTTAGAATGCCTTAAAAAAAAGACTCAAGCTGGACTGTGTCCACCAAAGGATGTGTAGTCCTTGCTTAGGAATACGAAAGGGGAGAACAGCAGTGCATTCTATTTTCATACACAGAGGAAGAAAGGTCAAGTTAATTGCATATGGTCAGTATAATAATGCTGTCGTTCTAGAAGGGCTATAATTAGTGAGAATTGTTTTCACAAACAGAAACGACCAAGCCCATGGCTCCAACTTGCATTAATTCTTTTTTCCCTCCATGTATAAACACTGCTATATCTGTTCCTCCCCAAACATAAACATTACTCTGTTAAAAACGCCCAGGGAGAGGAGATCCTGACAGTATCACTGTGAACTCTGGGAATAAAGATAAGCCTCTCTGCAAATGTTGAGTCTGTTGAAAAGGATTAGAGTGCTGAGAGAGGGTAGGAGGAACTGTTATGCAACAAGCTGAACTTTACCTGGTGACATCGAGGCGGGAAGCCGCAGGTGAGGAGTACTCCAAAGCCCCAGGTGAAGACCCAGGGGCCGTTGGGATCTTTCACGTTTGAAGATAGATAAGGCAAAACTTACTTAGCTCCACTCAAGTCACACAGAATGGACGAATAACTATGGACAAAATTCTCCCTCACTTTAAACTACAGTTATTTAACAAACATTATTTGGACAGGAATTCTGAGCAGCGCCTTTTCCAGTGCTGAAATTCAACTAAGAAAGAGGGATCATTGAATTTTGTCACACTTGACAGAGACAGTGGATTATCTGGAGTGTCTAAAAGTGATTCCCTCCCCAACATGAGTTCACAGAGTCCTGTTGCTCCAGTTTCTATAACATAACGTTCCTCTGTCCCCACTGCTTTTGGCTTGGGTCCCTCCCTCCCTCTCATTTGACCACTGCTTTCTGCCTATGCTGACCCTGTTCCTTGGCGCCTGGGCACTCCTGTCAGCATGTCAACAAGAAATCTCACTAGACCAAAGCCACTAAGAACCACACTGGCTCCATTTTACCTTCAACCCCATTCTCAGAGCCGTCCCATGTGCAATTTGGGTTCTAACTGTAGTGAGTGCTTTTGGTCCAGGGACCATCCAGAGCTCCCTTGACTTCCCTTTCCTTTCCTGGTGGTCTGATACCTGTCGTTCCGACTCTGGCTGGGATGACAGCTGCCACAGAACCTCTCTGTGAATCTCCTCAGACAAGAGGAAGGGTCCTCCCTGTGCACACAGTGCCCAGACTTGCCCTTTCAGGCCCCATGCTGCAGCATTCAATTTGTCTATTGACACATCCATCTTTCCACTAAATGGCAGGTGCACTGCTATATCCTACACTCCCAGTGCCTAAGGCAAAGTCTGCCCCGATGCAGGCACTCGATAAAGAGGTGATTTAGTGAATGAATGGAAGTGGGTTCAAAGAGTGACTTAATGAATAAACGTCAAACACATTGATGAATGAATGAACATGAGTCATTCAGTGCACCCTCCATGTTAAAAGAAATGAAGCTGAAAAATAAGACAAAGCTTGGAATGCTAGAAGAGAATTATTTGAACTGGATTTGGAGTACACCTGTCCTCTATCTTATAATCAATGTGCCTAGAATCTAGAAAAGGAGGCTGTAGTTTGAGGCATGATGTAAAGCTTGGGATGCTAGAAGAGAGTTCTTTGAACTAGATTTGGAGTACGCCTGTCCTCTATCACATGATAAATATGACTGGAATCTAGAAAAGGAGGCTCTAGTTTGAGGCATGAGGTACATTATGAGATAATTTTCCTTCAAACCTTTTTAATTTAAGGAAAAAAGTTTTCCTTCAAAACTTTTTGATTAAAGCACCGGTTCAGAGCCCTCTTGTAAAGATAATAGGATGTGGTGCCATGGAAAAACTCAAAGAGAAAAAGGTGAGCACATACATGTTAATTAGGGCTCAGCACACTTCCTCTCCCAGGCAGGCTCCCAGATCCTCAGCACCAGCACCCAGACACACACGTGCGCGCACACACGCACACACACACACACACTGGGACACGCACAGAAGGCAGGAACACCACAGTAGCAGCTCCTCCCTCCACCAGCTAGAGGCTGCAGAATATTAGAACCTGGCCTTTGCAGTGTGACAGGCCAGGAATCTAGTCCCTGCTCTGTTCCATAAACACCATGGGTTCGTGGACAAGTTACCTAAATTCCTTAGGCTGTTTCCTTGGCTATATAAAATGGAGGAAAAGAGTCACTTTATACAACGTTTATAAAGACTAAATGGTACACTGCATGTAAGGCACCCAGTAAACATCTGTTGTTGGATTGCTATTGTGAGGCATTGTTGGAACCTGACATTGCTATGCTTAGCTTGGCTTGGTCTTTACCCAATAGATTCCTTTTTTAACATAGTAGCCAGAGTAAAGGGGTGGCCAGAGAAGGAGTTTCCCAGCATAACCAACTTGAAGGTGAGTTGATGATAGGGTAGACATCTATGGAATCTGAAATGAGTCAATATTTCCTTTCCTGAAGGTCATGATGTAACTTTTATACCTATAATAACTATTCCTCTACAGCTAATTTTGCCGGGGTTTTTTTTAAATCAAAATTTAACCAATTCCAATTAATTCCGTCTTTATATTTGCCACCATTCCATGTTGGCTTGTTAGGTAATTAAGTATTAACATTAGTATAACTCTCAAATAAGTATTTCTTGCAGAGGAAAAACAAAGAAACAAAAATTGTAGAAAAAAATTACCCTTTAAGGGCAAAAAGTCCATCTGGTTTTGAAGATTAAGAACCACTAGGGCAGAGGAGGTAGAATGACCTAGAATTCAGAACTGCAATGATAAAATTATTCCTTTGACAACACTTGGTGGTTGATTCTCCCAAAGTCGTCTAATAGATTTTAAAATTTTTGTTATTCTTGTCTTGTAGAAATATAATGAGAAATATAGACATGGTTTTGTTTAGTTTTTAAATTCAAGATAAACAAGAATTTCAATTGTGACATTATCTCTCAGCAATAGCCGTTGGGTATCTTGTGCAGTTCAGTGAACTACTCACTAAATGAACCACCACTAATCTCTGCAGTGGGTCATCCTATCTCATCTGTACTGTTACTATATTAATCAAAGTTAGCATCAGGTATGCACAAACCTATGGAGATAATGTAGCAGGTGTTATCCAGAAGGATGGGATTTGATTCTGTAGTGACACTGGTGGAATACAGTAGTCAGGGTCTTAAGAAATTTGATAGATTAAATATATCACAAAAGAGACACTGTAATAGTCTAAAAATCAGTAAAGGTGTTTTTCAAAATACACATAATTGAGAAAATAGACACTATCGTAAAGAGAGAGTAGATTACGAACGAGATAGAGATCCAGGAAAGAACTATCTCAATTGTGTCCTCCAAAGCAAATAAAGTTTTACTAAGTCCAGTACCTTGCTGTTTATAACAAGACAACAGCTTATAAAAGAAATGAAGCTTTAGTACACACTCTTGGAAATACCTTTTCAGATGATGGTGAAAATAATAAAACTGCAATGAAAATAACGACAACCCATAATAGCACACACTGGGTGCATACACTATTCTCAGCATTAGGCTGAGCAACACAGTGGGTATTTTACTTACACATTCCGGAATCGTTGAAAAATCCCTGAAGCCATATATTATTACTTACATTATTCATGCAAGAAAACTAGAACTCTAAGATAGAAAAAGCAGGAAGCACAAATGATCCTTTTTATAATTCTCTTTATCAGTGCGTGATTTATCTTTTGAAAGCCTGATTTTCTATCTTCTTCATCCTAGGGGAGAGAGTATTAAGTTCTTTAACAGCAAAAGATTAAAAATGTAGTCATTCTTTCCACTAAGATCTATCAAAGTACTTGTTTAGGGCACAATAATAAATAAGACAGAAATCTTGCCCCTTAAAAACTCAAGTCTGGCCAGGCACAGTGGAGCACGCCTGATATCCCAGCACTTAGGGAGGCCAAGGCGGGTAGATCACCTGAGGTCAGGAGTTCAAGACCAGCCTGGCCAACATGGTGAAACCCTGTCTCTAGTCAAAATACAAAAATTAGCGCAGCACGCCTGTAACCCCAGCTACTCAGGAGGCTGAGGTACGAGAATCGCTTGAATACGGGAGGCAGAGGTTGCAGTGAGGCGAGATTGCACCACTGCACACCAGCCTAGGTAGCAGAGTGAGACTCTTCTCAAGGAAACAAGAAACAAACAAAAAGCAAAACCAGCACCTCAAGTCTATGGAGCATCACATACTTTCTTCCTTAAAAAATAAGAGACAAATACATAGTTCTGTTATACAGAAAGGAAAGGAGGGAATATGATGAAAATTATACCAGCATTGCCTCCATTTTTTCTGTGAGGCAGGAGTGAGTCATACACATTTTTATATGTTATAAGTTCTAGATAAATACTTAATAAATGTCTTACTCTGGGTTTAAATGTGAGTTAATCTGTTCCTCTCTATGCATGACCTTCTAAAAGATTTCCTCAGCATTTTCTTCCACCTCATAATGCTCTTTCTAACTACATCTGTACTTTGTCTTACCCAGGTCATAATCCCTTGCTCTTGCTATTAGGTTGGTGCAAAGTAATTGTTAGTTACGTGTGTATCTCTTAAACACTTTTAAGTGTGTTGGGAGTTGGTCTACTTTGTGAATCTAGGGTCCAAATTTTGTCACTAATTGTTCTGCTGACGAGCTTAGTTCCATTCATTGTTCATTAGTGTGCGTCCTTTGACTTGAGTTCGTCATCAACAAAAAGCTGTGTTTACCAGAGCCCCAAATCCAGGAACTGAGAGCACTGCCATGGGGAGGAACACTAGACGGCGCTCTCAAACGCGAAGATTTGGTGTTAAGGCCCCTGCTGGCAAGGAACGTTCTTATTTGGGTACCTCATGGGAACCCACAGAGCAGGCTTGAGGCCCCAGTTTCTTCTTCATGAGATTATGGCCACCCACAATCATCTTCCTCTTCTCATTCTGGGGGGCAAATATGAGGTTCTTTGGTGTTTTCGTTTTGCAGGTAGAATAGCTCACAGAGGTCTCTGGACTCAGTTTCTGCTCTCCCTGCTCCTCAGTCTCAAACCTCATCCCGCTTCTGCCATCCCTGAACATATTTTAAAGCCAAAGTCCCCTGAGATATTTCAACTTGGGTTCCTACAGAGGATTCCAGACTTGACCTCTCTTTTTTATTTCTGTCCCCTGGAATTGTCCCTCTCTTGTTTTGGGGACACCCTATTTTTTTAATGCCATTATATGAGGGTAAGAGATTTCTCCATCAACTCAGCCTACTGTTTTGCTGGAAATCTTACAAAATACCTTCTTGATGTTTTCACCTCAATTCCAGAGCAACTAGAAATACTACCCTACGTGAGCAGAAACACTTAGTTTGAATGCCATTCCCATGTTTTCATGTTGATAAATATTAACATTTCAAGTCTTAAGGGAAGATACACAGTTTTATCCTTTCAATTTTACATCTGCATTTTTAAAATATAAACTACTATTTAGCCATTAATTATATCCCTCAAAAAAGAAGATATAAAATCCCAAGTGAACACAAAGTTAACCTACTTGCCCCATGGTTTTGAAACCCAGCCCACACACTTTCCAATCTCTGTAGTATGCTCATATGGCTAGATAAATACCAAATGCAAGATTATTTCTGTGGTGGTTAGGAGCTGAGCTGAAAGCAGAAAGTCTTTAGTCTTCAAGTACAAGCTTTGTTTTTTATGTGCAAAAGCAGCTATCTGCAAATGCCCAACAAATGAGAAACAACGGACTGACTAACCATTCAGCACCTCATCTGACCCCTAGGAGTGTTCAGGATTTCTCAGGGACTGCCTTGTCTCAGCATATTTATAGTGCATCTCACTTTTTACTTTTGAGTTTTTATTTCTTTGAACAGGGTTAGGAAAATCCATTAATTAAAGATTCCAGGACTCTAAAGTACATTTCAAAAAAGCAGAATTGTTCATGAGATCTTGTAACCATGCTAGGTCCTTCGGACATTACTTTGTGTGGTTATGTGGTCTCAGACTATAAAAGGCATGAGTCTTTCTAATCTGTGCATGAGCAAATATAGCACACAGGAAATCACTGCACAGCGCTGATTTAATCTTTTCTGTTTTACTCCATCTGAAGATGGTTCCTGTCTTAACCATGCATAGTAATCATTTAATGTTCTACAGATGAAAACAACAAACAGAGCAGGGAGGCAGATGTGGTCACGTGCTGGATCTGCACTTAAACAGTGAATGGCTACTACCCCCACCCCCTGCAGCAGGAAAGGGAGGTCATAATTATATGGTGGGGCAGGAATGGGTCAAAAGCCAATTGCCTGAATGAGAGAAGTTCTAGAAGGCCACATGGTGGGACTGGCTGAAAAGTACCTCCAGAATTAGCAAATGTTTTCACTTGGCTTGAAGTCACAGAAAGAGCATTGCAGCATAATAGAATTACACATCCTTTGGGAGATATCCTTCCCTCACTTGGAGTGTGAAATTCTTGGTGATATCAACCGAAGCTCCACATAGTTAGGGAGGTAAAGGAAACTGGAGGCTTTGAGAATTACAAAACATACCACAGATGGAATATTATCCAACTATATTTCTTGCCTCCCCTAAACATCAGTTACACGGTTCTGTCAAGAAATTCAGAACTGCCAAGGGTCAGTTGCTCAGTTGTAGCAAAAACTATTTTCAATTCATGGAATGGCATGACTAAATCAAAGAAAAATAAAATAAAAAGGCCTCTCAAGTGGCCAGAAAAAATGGGGCATATGGAAGTAGGCAGGCGATGAAGCAGGATGGTCATGGGAGAAGCACTATTTCATTGGTTCCTTTAAAAAATATTGCTAAAGAAACCTGGGGTGCTCAAATTTGGCTCAGAAGAAAGGGGAAGTCTTAAATAAGAAAAGTAATGATAAACACATGAAAGTTCACTATAATCTTCCCACTCTTTCTCCCCTTGCTAAGTTAATTTTCTTATAGCAGGCATCTTTAACAACCAACTATGTAAATTTATTATTTCCACATGTTCTTTCTTTATTCTCTCTAAATTCCAAAGATTGCCCTCAAGAGCTTTCAAAATCTGAATTAAATCAGAGAGGACATTGAAAAATTTTGTGCAGACACCTTTGAGAGTGAAGAACTATATCTTGTAAATGGTGTGAATAATGCATTTGGCCCTTAATACAAACTTATTTTATAATCCTGAATGTATATTCCTACTACATATCTATATTAGTCAGGCTTCATAGGTCTAGATGAAATTTTCTTCATATAATATTTTCACTGAAGGAGCATAGCTTGTATTCAAAGTAACATCCTAATAGAATTTTAAAGCTTTCCCAATGAGAGAGGACTTGCTTTTATCACACTCCTTAAGGGGAAAAAAGCTTAAGAGGTTTCAAACAAACAGCTTATCAATATTGAATATTATTTAATCAGACCAAAGGCACAGTGAGATTAAAAGTATAAGAAAGACAAATTATTGTGCACCAGCTTTCATACTTTTTAATGATAATTTCTACAATTTTATAAGTTATTTGAAAACATACTTAGCTATTCCTAAAGAGAATCAAATTCCCATTGCTCGTCTCAAAAGGCATAAAAAGCACCAGCAGAGGCCAGGTGCGGTGGCTCACGCTTGTAATCCCAGCACTTTGGGAGGCTGGTGCAGGCGGATCATGAGGTCAAGAGATCAAGACCATCCTGGCTAACATGGTGAAATCCCATCTCTACTAAAAATACAAAAATTAATTGGGTGCGGTGCCAAGCACCAGTAATCCCATCTACTCAGGAGGCTGAGGCAGGAGAGTCACTTGAACCTGGGAAGCGGAGGTTGCAGTGAGCTGAGATCACATCACCGCACTCCAGCCTGGTGACAGAGTGAGAATCTGTCTCAAAAAAAAAACAAAAAACGCACCAACAGATCATTCCATTCTCCCAAATGTGTCGTGAATCATATTTCTGAATTTCAAGTCATTCAATAAAATTTATTCTAAAATATGAAAAGAACAAAAAAAATGAAGAACTATTTATTTTCTTCTTTGTACTTCAGATTTGATTGACAATAATTTGCAAGGGTTTTCTGTTTCTTGTCAAAAGAGTGTCTGTTCAGTTATTCAATAAAACATGTATTGAGTACTCGTTCAGAAAGAGGCCTTATGTAAAGCACAAACTGGAGTATACGTTTTATTTATTCACCAGGGTTTCATCACAGGAGAGAGACATATTCCATGACACATGTGTAAGAACACCAATTTTTGTGGGCAAATGCATTAGAAAGATACAGAACTGACAACGCAGCTGAGAAGACAAGCTGAGCTCCCCTAGTAAAGTCCTTCCTCGCTAACAGAACCCGATTTTAAACCACCAGGGCTGGAGCAAGGGCAAGCCTAGTAAGTGCCAAATTTCAGAGAATACAAAAACTCAGTAATCAAGATAAATAATACTTTCATGTAATATTTTTAAAGGTCTAAAATAATGTCAAAAATCCAGGATGAGCAAACCATCAACATTTCGAAAAAAGACACTAGAGGCTCAAGGGGGCTTGGCAGGAGACTGTGCTGATCCTGTCTTTATTTAAAATCTGGAGTGCTGGTCATCATTGATTAATTTTCTGCATTCATATGGAATTTTTTTGTTTTTTGAGACTGAGTTTTGCTCCTGTTACCCAGGCTGGAGTACAATGGCGCGATCTCGGCTCACCGCAACCTCCGCCTCCCGGGTTCAAGCAATTCTCCTGCCTCAGCCGCCTGAGTAACTGGGACTACAGGCGCGCGCCACCATGCCCAGCTAATTTTTGTATTTTTAGTAGAGACGGGGTTTCACTTTGTTGACCAGGATGGTCTCGATCGCTTGACCTCGTGATCCACCCGCCTCGGCCTCCCAAAGTGCTGGGATTATAGGCGTGAGCCACCGCACCCGGCCTTCATATGGTATTTTTATGAATATTACATTCATATACTGTTTATCTTGATTACTGAGTGTTTCATCACCCATTAAATGGCGTATCCAAGGTGAGATCCTCACTCACCTAATCCTCGTTCCAGGCCTGCTGGACTCAGGAGTTACATGGTGTTTTTTCCCATTCCACTTGCCAGACACTTCCTTTCCAATTACACCTAGAGGCACTCACACAAATAGCTCTGGCCGTTCATAGGCAAACAATTCTGCACATGGCTTCCATGTAAGATCTGGCTTTTGTGGCTGATTTCTAATATTAAACAGAGAACAGAGAAGCCAGTTACCCCCACCCTCCCACTACTGCCTGTCTCTGAACACTGCCAGCAGGCATCCTAACATGAAATAAAAACCAAGAGCCAGAGAGAACCCTGTGAGGGTGACTGAGCAAAATGACCGCGCTTAGGTCCTTGCTTCCACTGTTGAGCTCTGAACCAGCCCGGCACTGCTTCCTCTTTGCACCTAGTTAGGAGACAATGAACATCCTTAGGATATAAACCACTATTACACTATCTATCTATTACCTGAAGCCAAAATATTTCTAATGGATATTCTAGTTTTATAGCCAGTGAGCTTTCAGAGCACGGGTTTCTAAACTTCGCTGCACTGACTTAAAACATATGTTAATATTTCAGCCCCGAATCATTTGCTTCTAGGTAGTGAAGCAGTGTAAATTCTCAAGTGGAATATGGCTGTAATCTCTTTATATGGCAATTAATTGTGGAAATGTATGCAAATTAGAGGTCAAACCATCCTTCAAATAAAATAAATTGATTTTTTCCTACTAAACATTTGTGATAAAATGTCAGTGTCAGTCATGTCAACAGAAATGTCAATTTTTATTTTGCTCTTGCAATCAAGAATTTTATGGTGTTTTTTGAGGATGAAGAAAGGAGGAAATTTTCCTGAAGAGATACAGAATGTCCCAAATTTCCCTTATGTTTCCTTATTTCCCTAGTTTCAAGAGCAATAGAATCGATGTGGTAGGAACCTTAGATATGACAGCTGTGTAGGCTCATTTTTCACTTGAAGAAATTGAGATCAAAATAGAAGACAATAGAAGATTTCCTATACAGCAGAGAAGTCGTTAACAGCAGAGTCACAACAACTGCATAGTTTTTCTTTCCTAGTTTAGTACTTTTTAAATAGGAACCACGATGCTTTCCAAAAATTTGACTCAGAGAGGAGGCCAAGGCACACACATCTCTAAGTAGAAGAACATCGACCTGCACTGACATTCATTAAGCGGTGTTAGAAGGCAAAGGTCTGTAACTGTGCTATCCAATATAGTAGACACCAGCAATAGATGACTACATTTTAATTTAAAGAATTAAAATTAAATAAAATTAAAATTTATTACTTTAGAAGTAACATTTCAATCCTCAACAGCTACACATGGCTAATGGCAACCATATTTTTCAGCACAGAATATGAGCATTTCCATCATCATAAAAAATGCTATTGGCCAGCACTGCTTTATAGCTATGTGTCCTCATGTTGCTCTGTTTCTAATTGTAGGAACAGGAAGAAGGGAAGGATCATCTATAGAAAACTCACCCTGAAAAGGTAAAAGAAGAATTGTATGCATTACTATAAAAGCTGTTCTGGCTAAATACGTATCTCTCTCCTTTCCTCTCCATGGTTAATATAATAGCTATTAATTGCAAAAAGTATTATTATCACTAAATTCAAACACAATCTGAAAATCAACAATTCTCAATTGTGATGGTACCTTCTGAAAAAAATACGTAAATCAGAAATTTTGCTCCAAAGACTGCCTTTGGGAGGTAAATAAATTATCTTTCCTATGCCAAGTTAACATGAACTTAGCCCTTAAAAGAACTGTGGGAGGAAAACTTTACTGACGTAACAATCTAATATAGTCTGGTTGTTTCTCCCCTCGAAATCTCACGTTGGCATGTGGTCCCCAGTGTTGACGGAGGGGCCTAGTGGGCTGCGTCTGGGTCATGGGGAACGACACCTCATGAATGATTCGGTGCCCTCCTTGCCATAATGAGTTCATGTGACATCTGGTTGTTAAAAAAAAGTCTGGGATGTCTGCCCTGTCTCTCTTGCTCCCTCTCTTGGCATGTGACATGCCCACACCCCCTTGCCTTCAGCCATGAGTAAAAGCTTCCTGAGGCCTCAGCAGAAGTCAAGCAGATGTTGGTGCCATGCTTGTACAGCCTGTAGAACTGTTAGCCAAATAAACCTCTTTTCTTTGTAAATTACCCACTGTCAGGTATTCCTTTACAGTAATGCAAAATGGACTAAATCACAGTCTGTGGTGGGTTTTCATTAAAGACAGTCTTGGATTTTAAGCAAGTTTGCTGATACATGTACACACACGTACACACACCTAGGTCTTATTAAATGTTACATAACATATTATTCAGAATTATCTTTCGCATTGTAAAGTTCTCACATAATGCTTGGACTTGGTGCCAAAAAAAATGTGGCATTATGTTTTAACAAACTCAGGCTATTTCTAAAGCAAACCGATTACTGGATCTGACATTCCTGACAAGTTTATGCATCTGCATTTGAGTTGGGACTAGCATAACTTAAAAATTAGCTTCACTGAGGTACGATTTAGCTAGAATAATATTTACTCATTTAAATGTAAAATATAATGACTTTTAACAAATATATAAGCCCTGTCACCACCCTCTTATCTTGATATAAAATATTTGCAACAACTCAAATAATCTCTCATATACCTTGCAGTCAATTCCTCCCTTCACCCTGTATCCGGGCAGCCATTAATAGGTATTCTGTTGCTACAGTCTTGTCTTCCATAGAATGTCACATAATGAGACAATGAATACATAGTTATTTGAATCTAGAATCTTTCACTTAGCACAATACTCTGAGATTCATCAAGTTTGTCATCTCTATTTGTATTTTGTTTCCTTTTCATTGACCAGTACAACTCCATTTTACATAATTAATTTGCCCATTTCCATTGATGAATTTTTGGGTTGTTTCTAGTTTGGAGTTTTTAAGAATAAAGTTTCTATAAAACCTTGGATACAAATCTTTCTGTAGACATTATTCAATATTATATTACTCTTGGGAAAATACCTAGGAGTGGATTTTCTGGGATTTATTGTAAGTATATATTTAACTTTTGAAGAAACGTCAGGTTTCCAAAGTGGCTGCATCATCCTGCATCACCATCCTGCATTATTAACAATAAAACAAGAGGTCCAACTGTGCCATATCCTTGCCAACACTTAGTATTGTCAGCCTTTCTAATTTTAGTCAGTATGCAGTGTATATGGAGGTATCTCTGTATGTAGTTGTCTGTCTAAACTTATAGTTCATTTTTTTAAAAAAATAGATTTGTTTTCTTAAGTTGTAAGACTTTATGCTGGGCAAAAGACAATATATATACACACACACATACACACACACATATGTGGTAAATATGTGTGTGTGTGTGTATGTCACATATTTTGCAAATAGTCCCACACAGTGTATTGCTGGCTTATTCATTTTCTTAATGGTATATTTGAAAAGAAAATGCTTTTCATTTGAATATGGTCCAATTTATTAAATTTTCTGGTATCTGCTTTTCGTATTCTAGTGAAAAAATCTTTCCTAAATCAAAGTTTTGGAAATACTTCTTATATGTTTTCTTCCAGAAGTTTTTAAATTTTTGCTCTTAATTTTAGGTCTATGACTCATACCAGTTAATTGCTATATATTATGTGAAGCAACATTTAGGGTTTGCTTTTTGCATAGAGATGTATAATTTTTTCCAGTACCACTTGTTGAAAACTACTACTTCCTCATTGATTTACCAAAGTTAATTGATAATATGGATATAGGCCTATTTCTGATCTCTGCTTTCTGTTTATTGCCTTATAGATTTCCTCATGCAATGACATCATTGTCTTGAGTTCTGGTAGTATAAATCTTCCAAAATTTTCCTGCAGAACAAACCAAAAAAAAAAAAAAAAAAAAGGAAGCAGTGTGGAGCATAGAGGCAACAGTTAAATGAGGGTGCAGCTACTTATCATGATGAAAATTGTAAACCCCTTCCTTCACTGAACCCATTCCCTGCCTTATATTTTTCCTCAGTCCTTATCACCATGTAACCAATTCTACCACGTCTATACCTTATAATTGTCTGTCCCTCCTAATAAAATGTAAACTCACTGTAGGCCAGGATTTATTTCTGTTTTACTTCCTGGGGTAACCCTAGTAACTAAAACAATTTCTGGCACATAATAAGCACTCAATAAATATTGACTGAATTATTAATGAACTGGACATCTACTTTCATCTTTAACAATGTAATGCTCTGTGCTGAAGCCAGAGAATTGAGTGGCACAAAAAAAAAATCAAACATACAAATGAGAATGACAGTCGTTAATCACCTTCTGAGAGCCACCATGAGCACTCTGCTCAGCCGTTCCCGGAGTCAGGGTCTTGCTTAATTGATTTTGGTTAACAGGGTTTGCAGCCTCTCTAAGGCATGCTTACACGTATTTTCAAGGTAGGATAGGTCAAATAGTGTTACCCCTACTTTTTACACTGGGGATTAGAGAAATTCATTCATTTTGGTGCTTTAGCAAACAACATCACTGTGGATGACAGCATGAGTCCAGCAGGGCCCTTAATTATGAATAAGAACACTTTCTCCCTCATGGAATATGTGTGATTAGACATGCCCCTAAGTCATATGAAGGAACTGGGGGAGCAAAAGAGAAACTAAAGAATAACTCCACCTAAAGTTAGAGTCTACCTTTTGGCCCTTGCTTAGTCAATAATAAAAAACATTCTGGAAAATAAAAATGTAAAGTGTTGATTAAATTATAAACCAAACTAAATAAGATTCAGAAACCTTCACGCAATCTTTTTTTGTTGTTGTATTGGTAATAGAGAGACATCACCACTGCTGTCTGCTGGAGAAGGCATAAGCTTTGTGTCCCAAATGTAACCAAGGTGGCTTTCATTGTTCTGATATAAAGAGAAGACAGGATAACATAATCCAAGAAAAATGCTGCCTAATTAAAACTTTACTCACCCCACATTTAATCTCCAGCTCTTCCTCTGTTCGTAAAATAAGGATAAGATTTTTATCTACCTTCAGTATGAGAAATAGATGAATTTCACATTTAATGCTTAGAAAAATTATATTATACTTAAAGATAAATAAAATACAGTAACATACCATTTGAGGCCAAATGGAAACACTATTTTAAGTCAGAATTCTCACAGCAACTTTACAAATTCTTATACACAGTTTTAACTCAATCACATTGCACAACTTCACTTACAAAGCAACCCTCTCAAAGACTTAAAATAATAAAAACTATCTCCCTATTGAGACAAACCCACCAAAAAGCAATTTAAGTTTTATCTGAAGATAAAATATAAATATTCAATCTTATAAATTATTTCATTAGTGGCCTTGGAATACAAAAGTTATATGAAAGTTATTAATAATTTTCAAAACTCAATAAACCATTTTCATCAGAGCCTAATTATTGTTTATAAAAAATGTACAACAGGGACCCTCTCGGCTCTCATCAGCCAAAGATCAATAACAACATTAAAGCCCAGTCTAAGTATTAGAACCGATTCTCTTTGTTAATAACTTATAGTGATTATAGGCTGCATTTTCTTCTAACATCTCTGTCCACTCATGAATAATCATTATATACCTAGATTATTGGATTGAAAGTGTTTTTTTATAATATTTCATTTTTCCAGATAGAAAACTAGCAACATACTTTAAAATCAGAAATGTATCCCCAAATGCATATTTTAATGTAAAAAGCAGGCAATGTGGTTATACCTTAGCTGGTTCCTTTACAAATAGATTAGAATATTTTGCCCATGTGATTTTGACATTGTATCATATACAACATTCAGTCATATGCATGATAATGAAAAGACAAATTTTTCATGGAACAAAGAATATTTAAGGATCCATAACAGCATGTTTCCTCTGTGAGTAAACTCTTAGGAGGAGAAGTCCTATCCTACCGTGAAACAAGTGAGAATCACACTTGGTTTATGTAAATTTTAGTTTACAGAGAAAATGCTGAGTTCAAGACAGTTTTCAATAGTTAGCACTGTCTTCCCATATGTTAATCAGATTCACATGAAAACATTAAAACTAAATATTAAAATTAATTTTATGCTATCTATTTTTAATTAAAATAAATGTTCTTAATTCCTCCTTGGAGAAAGCAGGACATTATCATGCAATCGCACACATTTATGATTTCTAAAGTTCAGAGTGGTAGATCTGAGACTAGATGAACAGAGAGAAATACTGGAAGCAATTTTACCCAAGATTTATATATTCAGACTCAGAAACCTCTGGAATCTCACAGGGACTCGAGGAATCCTCTAGTGCAGCCACTCCTGTGGCAATGTGGTTCTGTATCCTAATGAAGATGCTAAACTCAGCCAGTACCATGACTCCACACAACTGCTTGGTGCGTTAGACACAAGAGCCAAAACCCCGAGAGGAAACAGAGCATCATGGGACACACATGGAGCCACAGACACGCATGGAACTGTGGGACATGCATTAAGTCACGGTGCATGCAAGGAGACGGGCTCATGCATGGAACCATGGGATGCACATGGAGCCATGGGACATGCAAGGAGTTGTGAACATGCCTGGAACCAGGGACACACATGGACAAGTGGGATATGCATGGATACATAGACACATAGAGACACAGATATGCCTAGAGCCATGGGACATGCATGGAGCCTTAGACAGGCATGCAGCCATGAGACATGCATGGAGCTGTGGGAAACACATGGTGCCATGTCACATGCATGGAGCCATGACACAAACATGGAGCTGTGGGATGCAGAGAGATGGTATCTGCATGGAGACACGGACATGCATGGAGCCATGTCACACACATGGAGCTGTGGTAGGCACACTGATGGCACATGCATGGAGAAATGGACGTGCATGGAGCCATGAGACACATGTGCATGGAGCCATGTCACACACATGGAGCTGTGGTAGGCACACTGATGGCACATGCATGGAGAAATGGACGTGCATGGAGCCATGAGACACATGTGCGTGGAGCCATGTCACACACATGGAGCTGTGGTAGGCACACTGATGGTAAATACATGGAGAAATGGACGTGCATGGAGCCATGAGACACATGTGCATGGAGCCATGTCACACACATGGAGCTGTGGTAGGCACACTGATGGCACATGCATGGAGAAATGGACGTGCATGGAGCCATGAGACACATGTGCGTGGAGCCATGTCACACACATGGAGCTGTGGTAGGCACACTGATGGTAAATACATGGAGAAATGGACGTGCATGGAGCCAAGACACATGTGTGTGGAACCTTGTCACACACATGGAGCTGTGGGAGGCACACTGATGGCCCATGCATGGACAAATGGACGTGCATGGAGCCGAGACACATGTGTGTGGAGCCACATCACACACGTGGAGCTGTGGACACACATGGAGCCTAGCACAGAAACAACTCCTTTACCCATCCAGCATCCCCTCATTTTCGGAGATGTTACATTTTGTTGTGGCTGACACCGCCCATGGTACACCTTCTCCAGCCACAGGAGAAGCAGGTGGCAGGCTGAGCAATGCCAGTGGCCCACAAGACAGCTCAGAGGTCAAGGGAAGAGTGACAGGAGGCCGGAAAACAGGCAAGAAGGGCAGTTACGATGACAAGAGGTAATACACATGTGGCCACATTAGAGAGCAGCGGAAAGAGCCTCTTAGACTAGGAGAGGGGCTCGGGTCAAAGAGCCAACTCAGAGTCACAAAACATGTCAGATATTCTTCCCGTCAACATTTAACAAAGCAATGCTTGCAACACATACATTAATATAATGTCATATAATGATATGTTTCAAAAGGAAAGTATAGGATCCATGAAAAATAATGATTCATACTGTGGTATGGAAATATAACCCAAGTTTAAAATCCTAATTGGCCATTTTCCGTCACTGCTTTTTCAATCACCTAAGACTACATATGGGGATAAAGGCAGCTGTTAAAACCCAAGATCCTTAGGGAAGCCGCAGAAAACCAACTGCAACCCCACAGCCCAGGCCCAGTGATGGCCCAAGCTGGTGCAGTCATTTCAATTCCCTCCACGCCCTGCCCAAGCCACTGGAGCTAAATGTTGCAAATCTTCTATCACGAGTCCACGCAGCTCTTCCATAAGTTTCAGAACAATTCTCAGGCCAATCAATAAACCCATAAGTAGGAGGACACTCTATAGGAACATCAAGGAGTTAAAGATAAAGATCGCTGGGACCTGGGAATGGAAATCAATACGGCCCTGCCTGATTCTGCAGGCAGGAGTAACCTCAGGCATCAATGCTAAATGCTGCCATCTAACACCCTGAAGAAAGGCCTCCAAATCAGTCATATGAAAGCCCCAAGCAAAGAAAGCCTGAGTACAGCATGACTCACACCACGGGTGGTCTTTCTCTGTGAATAATGTGAAATTGCTCTCCACAAAGCAATTCCCATAAAGAAGCACGCTCTCTAAATAGCCAGCATACTGAATAAACTTTAATCAATAAACAAACAAAAGCAGAATATGGCACATCGCCTTAAGTAGGCATTAAACATTTAAAACTAGTTTCAGAGATGGTTATGAGACCCAATAAGCATGCCGAGAAACACGCTGTCTTGAAGGGTCACTATTTTTTTCCCTATTTATTGGAATAGACATTTAAGCAAATGACAAGGACGTAAGTGTGAATGGTGCATCTGTAACGGGTCGGAGTGTTTTAGCAGCCACTGCACAATCAGGGATAAAATTCCAGAACATACAGTCAAGCAAGTAACCTTGCAAACACAGCAAGCTGTTAAAGCTTGTTGTGCAATGAACTGCACTAGACAGGAGGAGCCTGCAGTTGCAAATATTTCACAGAGGTTCAGAAAAAAAAAAAAAAAGATCCTACTAGCATCTTCTGCCCAGCCAGGTAAAAAGATCAAGACTGTGACCGAACATGCTGCATTTCATGAAGATGTTCCGTTAGCTTCCAGGCCTTCAGTAGCATCTTGTGCCGAATGCCTCCAGCGCATTATACTAAATCATGATGTTTTAAATGTATGTGGAAATCAGGATTTTAAGTCGAGATTATCCCGTTCTCCCTTTATTCTCCCTTGTCAGTGTTTCATCCTACTTTTTCAAAGTTTCTTGGAATGACGTCTTACAAAAAAGTGTTCACGGGGAGTCACAGAGGCCGCTCGTTCAGCTGTAACATGAGCCATTCAAGGCCTGACTGGGCCTATAACATCACAAGACATCGTGTGTGTGTGTGTGTGTGTGTGTGTGTGTGTGTGTGTGTGTGTACATCACGACATCGTGTGTGTGTGTACATCATGACGTGTGTGTGTGTGTGTGTGTGTGTGTGTGTGTGTGTGTAGGACTTCCTTCCTAAGGCCCTGTGCTTTTGGCCTGGGGCCTGGCTACTCCTCTTCAGCCAAGACAGATCCTCAGGAACTCCCTCCTCTCCCGCATCCAGCCCCGCCCACGAGCTCGCCTGCATCCTGGGTGCTTTGGCCTCCTGCCCTCCAGGCTCACTGGAGGTGGAGTCGGCTTCCTATAACCTAACTGGGCACCTGTTCCCAGTTCCTGTCCCCTCCTACAGCACTGGGGACTCTGACTAACCAATCATCTCCCCCTCTCTTCTCTCTTTAGCCCCTTTCGTCACCTCATTCCTTCCCATCGCCATTTGAGGATGGTTAAGTCATGCTCTTTTAAAAGCTGTTCCCTGCCCTCATGTCCCCGCGTGGCTGACACGAATTCTTCCCTCCTTTTATATCTCTCATCTAGTCCCTAACCTTTGATGTATCCCCCGACACATCACCATCTGATTTCTTCCCCTAACCCTGCACTGAACCTGCTCTGATACATTCTGCCTTTGATGTGCCCTCCCTAAAGATACACTGAAGTCCTAACCACAGGTATCTGTGAGCGTGACCGTACGTGGGAACAGCACCTTTGCAGATGAATTGTTTAAGATGAGGTCACACTAGATTAAGGTTAGCCCTAAGTTCAACATGACTTACATCCTTATAAAAAGAGGAGAGGGCAAACAGACAGGGACACAGAGGGAGGATGCCATGAGACTACAGACCAAGAGACCAGAGTGATGCATCCATGAGCCAAGGAATTCCAAACCCTGCTGGCAACCATAAGAAGTTAGGAGGAAGCAGAGAATGGTTCTTCCCTAAAGCCTTTAGGGAGAACACAGACCTGCAAACACCGTGATTTTGGACTTCTGGCCCCCAGAACTGTGAGAAGAGACTATTAGGTTGTTTTAAGCCATCCAGTGTGCAGGCATTTGTTACAGCAGCCCTAAGCAGCTAAGACAGTACTGCTGACGGGATTTATCGGAGAATGACCAACTGTCCTGGCTTTTCCAGAACATAAGCAATCAGGAAAGTCCCAGGAAAATCAGGACAAGTGTGTGACTCTTCCTTCTGGCACACACCTGCCTTGAACACTCTGCAGTAGCCGATGCTCTGCCGGACACTGCCCTCTTGAACATATCCCCTTTCTTGGTTCTCAGGAAGGCTCGCTCTCAACTGGATAATTCCATCTGGTGGCTCATGGGAGCTCAGCCTTTTCCATCTAAAATCACCACGCCCCTTGCATCTGTTTTCTCTTCTTGATTCTGTGTGGAATCGACAGCCAAGAATATGGGGATGGCACTCAGGGCTTCCTCCTCACTCCTGCTCTACATCCACTGAATCCTCAACCACACTCCTTTCCAATTCCCAGAATCCACCTCTTCTCTACGTTTCTGCCTCCCCTCCCTTAATGCAGTTCCTCCTCCCGTTGGTCTCAGTAGCAGCCTCAGAATGGGCTGTCCCTGCTGGCATTTTGCCATCCTCCAGATAGAGGATAAACTTCTTCAGATGCCTGCCAATGCCAGGCACCTCCTATTCCCCACTTGCCAGTGAGCCTCATGCCCTCTACCTCCTCCTCCTCCATATCTTAAAATAAGATGTCCTGACTTCCTGTGCGTGAGGCTTCCCAGGACCTGCAATGCTCCCTCTCTCGCTTCAGGGCTTATCGCTTGCCCTTTTCCTCTCCCTGGAAACCTCTCCCTTCAAAAGTTTTGTAAACACCTTCTAGCAATCACTTGGGATGCAGCTCTGGCATGACTTTACCCTAGACACCTCCCTCAGTCACCATCCTACAGCCCAGGATTTCGGCTTAGAGCCCCTCTCCTAGGCTCTGCAGCACCCAACACAGGCACCTGTTAAGAACCTTGACAGAATGTTATGCAATGGCCCTTTTAGTTCACATTCCTAAAAATAGTCTAAACCCTTTTAATAGGAATTATGTATCTTCTCAATCTCCTCAATATCTATCGAAGACCCTGTACACAAAAGGCTTCTCTTAAATGTTTATTGACTCTTCACCCAAAATTTAAAATATGCAAGTGAAAATACACTGAGATGCCATCTATGCACAAAGTTTGGCCCAAATCCCAAAGCCTGATGGTGTACTCTGCAGGAAAGGCAGCAGAGTAACAGGTATTCATATCCAGGGCAACTAGAATACAAAGTGGTGCATTCTCTATGAAAGAGAAGTGGGCAACATCTGTAAGACCACATATGCATTCACCCTTTGGCCCAGAAATCCCAATTCCAAAAATCTCTTCCAACGGCACACTTGCAAAAATATTAACTGATGTTTACAGGGGGCACTACTCATTGAAACAGTATCCATGGTCATCGATGACAGAAAATAGCCTAAGCATCCCTCAATAAGGAATTTTGATGAGGTTAGGGCTCATCACATAGTGGAAGCTATGCAGCTACAAAAAAAAAAAAAAGATAAATCTCTATATTTTTCTAGAGAGTAGGCTCCAGCATATATCATTGGCCTAATAATGCCACACAGACAGAAGTCTATATGAGTGCCACCTTTCATCTAAGAAAAGAGAGTATGAATATATATTTGTATGTGTATTTGTGTTGCTTTGCTTCTATTACAAGTAGCCTAACCTATAAAATATAGGTAAAAAGCTAAATGCAGAAAGAGTTCTAGAACAGGATACAGAAAACAGAGGCAAAGCTAGATTCCTTTGAACACCCCTTGCTTCAATAATTTGACTTTGAAACACTGCAAAATAATGTCAATTTTAAGAATTTCTAAAAGTCAAAAAAAAAGTTAAACAAATGATAGTGACTGGGTCTTGGGTTGGTGCCATAACCACACGGAAAGAAATTATTTCAACTGATTGTAAAGCAGTGATTTTGTGAGAATTTCCCAGTGAAATATATATACTGTGAAGACCAAAAGAAAGAGAAAAAAAAGTCATTTTAAAGATTTTTCAATAATCAAAAACAACCAGGGTTGTAAGCAGCTGTTATTCTAAAATGACTGAGTATGTACTAAAGAAAAAAGACAAAGAAATAATTAGGTTGGTCTGTAGAGACTTGGGATCTTGTGCAACAAAGAAATAGACACGAAGATGGGTAAGGTTAACAAAGACCCTTGAGTCCTGGAGATGAGCTGGAAGCACCAGGGGAAGCTTATGGTCTATCTGAAAAAATGCTTTGCTTAGCACTGTCCACTGAGAAGACATGTGGGCACCTTTAGTGCTAATGCATCCAGAAATGAGTGATTCCAGATCTATGAAAGGAAATAGGTAAAAGGAAGAGGAGCACGTCATCAACCCAGAGAGTTCAGTAAAGAAGCTCTCAAAGACGCTTGGATGGAGGTCAGAAGAATCCAGAAGCCACACCCAAGAGGCTACTCTGGGCTTCAAATACTACAGGATGTATGTACAAGGATGTAAGCCACATGGATTAAAATGCATCAAATAGGTTGAAATTCATGTATTCATAGTAATTCTAATAATCAAAGTAAGAAAAAGCAAACGTAATGTCTTATTCATCCCATTTGGATGACAAATGAATTACCAGGGGGATGCTAAAGAACCAAACTACTAGTGTATTTTTAAAAATAAAAATATAAATTGATGGCGGCGGGGACCATTTATTTGGCCTTTTCTGCACAAGGTGTACCTTCAGGATATTCGAAGAGTTGATGAAAGAAATATAGTTTATATAGAAGTATTCTAACCACTAAATGAGGAAAAGAATAAAATGAGAAAATCCCAGTTTTACCCATGGGTGAATCAGTAGATTGAGGCAGTGATCATCAATGACTGATCATTTCCCAGCTGGATATGCTCTGCTTCCTGAAGGAAGTACCCAGCACTACCCATGACACAGTCAAGGCTAAAAGATCCAAACCTGGATCTCATCTCAGTAGGCGTCTTGAGATTACTAGGGATTTACAGATGTCTTTGGGACAGAAGAATATTTGAACCACACAATCGGAATGCAATGAGCAAAATCCAGACTGTCAGAAACCGTCCAGGACAAAGAACTTGGTTTCTGTAAAAATTAATTTGCAAAGGGTATGAAATAAAAGTAAAATATTAAAAGAGACTCAAGAAATATACCAACCGATTGTATTGTGTGGAATCCATTCAAATCCTGATCTGACTTAACTGTTAACAAAAAGATGCCTAACAATTTATGAACCCACGAAAAATCTCTCAATGCCCATTGGGTGTTTGATGATGTCATGAAATCATTTTTTACTTGTTGTGCTAACAGTACTGAATTCCTTATCTTTGAGCATTCTAAACTGAAATCTTACATATAAAATATGATTTTTTGAATTTTCTCCAAAATAATTTAGTGGGTAGGAGATGAAGCATGAGTGGAACTTTAGAGGAAAAAAAGGATGGGGCTGGGCCATGAATTGGTAAAGTGTGGGGCATGCAAAGTTTAAAAAGCAACAAAATATAAAACCACTTGTTGCGTGAATTACTAAAATACAATGTCCGATTCACCATATTTAGCCTGATAATACAATTTTTTGAGGACAGGGACAAAGCTTATTTTCTTTTCCACTATGAATGATTGAGTCCCCTGGGTGTGAAGGACCCTAAACAAATTTCAGTGAATGAAAGAATAAATGAGTGGATATGCAGATTAATTATTTAATCCCACCAATCCATAGAGATACCTGGGACATTAAATCAATTCTGCTGCCACACAATGCTAGATAGAAACGGAGGGGTAAGTTTGTGTCAAGACTAAGGCTTTGCAGGAAAATGCCACAGTGAAGACTTTAAGGCTTTCCTTGGTTTCATTGTTATTTTTATGGTCACATTTTTATCCTTTGGTTCAAACACCTGGGAGGCCTGCAGTACTTGTTAAATAAAGGTGACCAGAAATAGTGAGATTTTCTACCTTGGTAATCCCTGTCCAAATCTTTCTTGAGGCAGTGATCAGTTTCTGGATATGAAATTCTAATGATAGAGGCTTTTGTATTTTTACCTTTATTTTAAATTACATCTAAAACAAGAGTCACTGGATTATACGGCATTTGCGATGCTCTATTGTCCCCCATCACTAAATACGGAATGTGCATTTAGATGATGGCTTTGCGCTCAGTGCGTGCTGGTCCCTTACCTTTATAGGAGATGACCGGGTGCTCGGCTCTCTGGCACTGAGTCGCGCCCTGGGCCTCTGGGCGGGCGAGTCTCCACAGCCCCAGGCTTGAGAACAGCCATGCTATAACACAGGTTCCCTTCATGGTGGGCAAGGGGCCTCTGACTCTGGGCACGTGTCTTCTAAACAGAAGCTCTTCTTCCCCTCATGTGTGGAAAGTGCCTAAAACACACAAAAGAGAAGAATCAGATGGCGTGAGTTCATTTTCCGGTGGGTGGTCTTCTGGTAAAACTCCCTCACTAACTTCAAGGTTACACTTTGTGGAGACAGAGGAGAGTTTGGAGAGCTTAAACCAGTGCATTTTTCTAGGTCATGTACCAGGCTGCGTGTGTGTATGAATGCATGGGTGAGTGCGTGTGTCTCAATACAGACCTTTCTTTCTCCCAATAATTGCATGGCATAGCCCATTTGTTGTAAAGTGAGAAACATTCAAGTTTAAGCTATACTGTCATCACAGTCACTCCTCAGGAATGTGGATTAATAGTTGGGATCGGCTGGTTTCCCTTGGCCACCTGTCCTACCCCCTTGCACAAACACAGATCTATATGTGGAAACCCTACAAATACCTGCCCATCCCTTTGAAACATTTAACAGACATATTTTTAAGAAGGCCATGGCCGTTGTCTTTTACTACTAAATTGATGAGTATTACGCTACCCAACTTTTGAAAAAGCATCACGATTTGGTAAATTCTGTATTTAGTGATGCAGGATAACCTTTTAAAATTGTAGATAATCTGCCTGCAAAATAACTGGCTGGTGATCAAGTGAGAATCAAATAAAATCTGTATCAAGCACCGACTGGGTAAAATAAAAGTACTATGCTGGGAAACTGTAAAGATTATGAACAATTTAAATGATTAACAAGCATTAAAGTAATATAGGCCTGTAAAAATAACTATAATCCAAGCTATTAGCAAGCCTTAAAAAGAACGGGAGTGCTGTGGGAGTCAAGGGAGAGCAGGACTGCTACAGAGAGGGATCTACGACGGGTCCACGCAGGAGTTCAAGTATGAGGATAATGCTGGAGGATAAAGAGGATTTCAACAGATGGAGGTTTCTGGAAGCACATTCCTTCCCCAGGGAAGAGGATGAAAAGGCACGTTGGAGGGGCAAGAGGAAGACGTATGCAACATGTTTTGGGAATGGTTTGCTGTACTTGATCCAGGAAATTTAAAGAGAAGTAGTGGGAAGAGCTTGCAGAGTAGGTTAAGACTTGGAAGGCAAACTACACCATGGTGTGAGGTCTTTTCAGGCAACAAGCTACTATGTTAGATGCTCTTATTAACATTAATAATATTATTCTCATGATAGTATACCTACAAAATTAGGCAGATGAGAGCATAGAAATGAAGAAGTCCATCTGAAGCCACTTCCATAGTTAAGAAGAGAAATAAATGGAACAGTCACTTCGGGGGTGTCAATGTGAATAAAAAGGCAAACTCAGTACACAATGACTGTAGGTAAAGTATGGCAAATTTAAGATGGGCAGAGTCTGCCATTCCTGCCACTGAGAGGTGGGTCTGTGTTTCCCACCTGGAATCTGGGCTGGTTCAGTGACTGCTCTGCTCATTTGAATACAGCAGAAGACATGTTGTGCCAGTTTCCAAGCCCAGGCCCTAAAAGCTACTTCCTGTCTCTTAGAACACATTCTTTAAGACATTGAGACACTAGGTCAGAAGTCCAACTACCCTGAGACAGCCATGATAGAGAGAACACATTTAGGTGCTGTAGTTGACGGGTCACCCATGAGCCCAGTACTCCAGCCATGAGTAAAGCTGAAACCCACTGAGTAACTTCAGTAGATGTCATGAGAGCAAAAGAATCTCTTAGTTGAGCACTGCCCAAATTCCTGACCCCAAAATTGCAAAATATAATAAAAGAGTAGTTGTTATAATCTGCTAAATTTTGGAAACACAGAGCTAAGAGACATAGATGAACTTAAGACAGAAAATGTAAGTAACTTCGAGAATAGTGATGCCATTCACTTTAATAGGATAATCAACAGGTGGATTTTGTTTAGATGAGAATAGGATCATTTTGTTTTGTGCACATTAAGTTTAAGACACTTGGTTGGGCATGGTGGCTCATGCCTGTAATCCCAGCACTTTGGGAGGCCGAGGCGGGTGGATCACCCGAAGTCAGGAGTTTGAGACCAGTCTGGGCAATATAGTGAGAGTTCATCTCTACAAAAAATAAAATAAAATAAATAAAAATTAGCCAGGCATAGTAGTGTGTGCCTGCAGTTTTAGCTACTTGGGTGGCTGAAGCAGGACGACTGCGTTAGCCCAGAAGCTAAAGGCTGCAGGTAGGCTAAGAAGGTGCCACAGGGTTCCTGCCTAAGGCAACAGAGGATGATTTTGTCTCTAAAAATAATAATAATCAATAAGTAAATAAAAGAGAGAGGAACTAGAAGAAAATCCAGAGAAAACTGAGGTGGGAAGCTATTAAGGTCCCAGTAAAGAAAGTGAAAGGGAGGAAAGAGGCCTTCTTTAAAGAGGTGTGCTTACCGCCTGAACAAATGGTGAGATCTCAAGATAAAGAAAACATAGATTTGAGGGTGTATCACATTTCACAGTCTGTATTTTTTGAGTCAAACCAATGAGGAAGGATAAAGACTTGATCACTGAAAATTTGAAATTGAAGAGTAGAAAAATTATGGGTTAATTTCATAGAAGTTGGCTCAATATGATTAAACCTGACTAGAAACCTGAAGATCCAGCTGAGTTTAGAGTCTCTCATTCACTCAATACTTACAGAGTGCCAACTGCATACGCAGCTCTATGCATGTATGAATTTGCAAAGGAATTGAGGAGCATGAGGTAAGGTCTATTGCACTTACCAGCAGGGACCATGGAGTGAATATAAGGAAGCCAAGTACGGGACTCACCAGGACCAAGAACTTCCGAGCAGGCAGTAGGTTGGAGTCCTTGAGAACGGAAGGAATTCTACAACATTCCCATTGACCGAAACGTTCAGGTTGGGCAGGGAAATAGGTAATGGGACTGCAAATCAACAAAAGGCAAGAGAATGGCTTCTGTAGGAACAGGAGAGACGCTGAGCATGAAGGTGGAGGATGGGCTAGGGAGGAAAATGGGGAGCCAGAGGCTCAGGTGTCCACCAGCCCACAATCCCTGCCCAAGCACAGAGTACTGTAATAAACAGTGGATGAGCAAATACTCATTGCCCCTGGGTTATAACATTAAAAGTATGATTTTCACTTCTGAAAACGAGTTACAGTGATCAAAACTGGACGCTGCTCTAGAACTCCAGTCTAAAGGTAAACAGATGAAGTAGCTATCTTTCCTGAGCCTTTTGACCTGAGACTTAAGATACGAAATTTCATCAACTGATGTATCTCAAAATAAAATAACACCTGTTAGAGGCTGTTTCGATGTGATTTCATTCTGTTAAAAGCAAGGAGGTTTGGGATACTCATATTAGTTCAAGTAAATTATCACAGTCCCACATCAAAACAGATCAGCAATGGTAAAGATAAGATGGGAAGGATGACGAAGTGACAATCAACCCTCAAGACATGCTAGCTCTGTAGTAAGCATGATGCCAAGCACTCACACCCATGCCTGGCACCTGACAGCCACCCAGAGCCAGCAGCAAGTCATCATGGAGATGGATTGGAGCACTGCCCTGTCTTTATCTCCAGTACGGAGTGCAAATCAACTAGGGGCCAAGAGCAATTTTTTTTCTTACACATCATTTTTCAACGTGCACATCTAAGACAACATAGATTCCCCTTCTGCTACTGAAGAAGCACATCATCCAGACCGGCTTGTGACTGAAACTGTCCTTTATTTATAATATGCCATCCACTCTGTTAGAAGCCCTAACATCTTTGCCTCCTGAATGTGAGGAAGAGAAAAGTAACACAAGTGTCTGAAATGCTCTTTCTTTGGATTTGGAAAGCGACAATTAGAAAAGAGGAGAAATGACACATACAGAGAATGAGCAGCTAAAACGGAACAGGCAGTTCGAGGGTGACGAGCTGAAAGGACACGTTTGTCATGTTAGGAAGAACATTTAATGAGAACAGGTAATTTTCGAGGTTTATAATTTTCAGACTATAACATATTACCTTTTTTCTTAAAATAAACATACTGTAAACTGTCATCATGGCAAAGTGACAGGGAAGGGCATTCATAGTCTTCACGCAGAGACGTGGGCTTTTCTGAGCAACTTACCGTCGAAGGCTAACTCCTTGAAGAGGCTTTTGCTCTAAATAGACTCAGCTCTAAATAGCAGGTCCCTTTTTCCTGGACTCAGCAGGCCCATATTCCACTGAATCATGGAGCTCTTGCCTCTCAGTGGTGTAGGAGGAACACATTTATACCAGGGCTTTTAGTGTTCAAGCTCAGTGCTATTGATATATTAGTCAAATAATTCCTTGTTCTGGGCTCTTCTGTGCATTTAGCAGTATCCCTGGCCTGTACGCACTAGAACCAGTAGCACCCCCCACCAACTTTGCACCAACCAAAATTGTAGATACTGCCAAATTGTCCCTGGTTGAGAATTTCTGCGATAGACAGGCAGACAGACAGACAGACAGACAGGTAGGTAGGTAGGTAGGTAGGTAGGTAGATAGATAGATAGATAGATAGATAGATAGACAGACAGACAGACAGACAGACACATGCATACATACATATATATATACATACATAACTTTCCTCTTTGGAAGTTAAACAAGCTGTCACGACTTGAAAGATTATTCAAAATATGCTTATATAAATCACCAAACTGAATTTTGTGTTGAGTCATTCAAGCAAAATTTCAAAGAAATATGAAGGTCCTGTTAATTATAACTATGTGCTACCTTTGGGAAATACATGATGAAGGAATTTTCAAAGGATCAAAGTTGTTCTAATATCATTCTTCCAACTCTAGAAAAATAAAAATATATTACGTGAGTTAATATGAAACAAATGATTTTGCCATATGAAGTTTTATTATAGAAAGCCAATTTGGGTGACCACATATAAGCATTTTTGGTGCATCTACTTCAAAACCCCTGAAACCCCTAAACCTCCTTTTAGTTTCCTGATGTAGGAGGATCTCTCTATAAGCTGATCTAAATAAGTGCAACTCTGTATAGAAGTGTTTGTGCAATAAATAACATATCCCATTCACTCCCACGCTGCAACTGAAAATGAATAGGCTTTGGGGAGAGAAAATAACTGTTCCTTTTAGGAAAAAAAAAAAAAATTGCTGTCAGATAAAAAAGAAACCAAAGGAATAAAAGCTTACATGAGGAGTTTTGCTTAGGGAACAGTGTCTAACCAGTTATTAGTAAAAACAGATCCAATATTAGCTTAATGTACTTTTCAGAGGAGGCTGGGTTCCTTCACAGCCACAGCCCTATCATAAAGGTGGATATGGCCTAATCTGTTGGTACAATCCAGAACCCCTCCTGGGCCCATCCCCTACTTGATCGCATTAGGGACTTCCTTTGGAAGAGGACAAAGAAGTCAGGTGAGTGAGCTGACCCAGTGAGGTGGTCTCAGGAAGTCCTGCCTCATGCATGTCACACCAGGACCACCCTTAGTAACAAAAGGCTGAAGCAAACATTAGAGGCAATTGCTGCATGTGTGCCTCTTAATTAGAAACAGTTACAGTTTGTTATAACGTCAGAAACAGAAACATCCAGGATTTGCAAAAGAAGGGGTTGGAACGTGCTTTTGAAATGTTTGTTTTTGCATTTGTTTGTTCCATTTCTTAGCTCTATTTCAGCGAATCAGATGAACTGCTCACACAGAAACTAGAGTCCCCTCCCAGACTGAATGCAGCAGAACTACTAAAGAATCATTCCACCAAACAAACCAACCCGGAAGTCATGCCCTACACACCCTGTCATAGCCAAAGATGGGGTCTAGTGCATGATTGTCAGCTGCTGCCCAGTAAATAGTCCTGCCTATTCAAAAACTCAGGATTCAGCTTCTGCCTTTCAAAGAAAATATGCTCTTCCAGGAACAGCTGAGAGTTAGCTCCTTCTTAATCCTTCTCCACTACTCACACTGCAAGACCTTCCCTGTTGCCCCTTTGGCCTCACCAGTGTCGGCAGCGTTCTCACTGGATAACCACATCTCCACCCTTGCTGAGGCCATGAGCCCCTCACCTACCGAATCCTCCCACTACTCCAGATCCTGACTGTCTTCCATGGTCACACCATAGTGGCTGACACCAGCCACAGCGGCAGCTCCTCTCCAGAAACCAGATGGGACATTAAAGTGCCTGCCATGTCACTGCTTCCTCATGAAAGGCTGCCTTGGATAGACCCAGACCTTTTGTGTTTCTAAGTCTTGATTACATTTTGCTTATTCTTTTTATTGTAAACAATCTACACATAGTTCCAACGCCAAGTGTATGTGCTCCAACATGCTGAACCAGCTACCTGAATGAATCAGAGAAAACAGAGCTAGTATCCTCTGGGCCACATATAATTCCCCCATCCCCTGCCACTGAATAAGCCCATTATGAGGTGGCTTAGGGCCTTGGTACCTCTGAGACAAGAAATGAGTCAAGGACTCCCAGAATTTGGAAGGTGAAAGAGGAAAGAGAAATCATTTAGTCTCTCTTCCCTCTTTGTAGCTGAGAAAGCTACGGCTCAAAGAGATTAAACAGAGCACGTGCGATCAAAGGTGCAGTGACAGGCCACATCGAGACAGGTCCTGTTACCCTCTGGCTGCTTGTTGTAGAGCCTGACCTCCCTGTTCAAGCTTCTAATATCACATACTTGTGGCCATAAGGTCACATGGCCTGAATCACCCCCAGACCAGGAGCGTAGTCTTGTCTCTAGAGAAAATAATCAGGGAAGAACCTAAGGCACAAAAACAGCAGAGTCTTCAGCGTGTCCTTAATCCATATTAATCCAGCTATATTGTAGGATTTCTTCTGTGGACAAGGTACGGCTCTCCGAGACAGGAGCAAGGATGAAGAGGACGACAGCCCCAGTACTCCCAGATCACAGCTCAGAGTAGTCAAACAAAGGAAAATCTCTATATTTATGAAACAGAAGTAAGAATAGAAGTAAACTCATTGGGAAACAAAGAGGAAGGACGAAATCCTCCTGAATGGGGGAATATAGAAACTGATCTTTAAAGAGGTTCAAGTTGGAGTGTTCAATGAAGCAGGAATAAACAATCCAGGAGAATGAAAGCCCCTGTGTGTGCAGGACTAGAAGGGATGTATTAAATAATCTATGCTCTTTTCTTGCTGATATCTCAGATATTCTAGGTATAGTGCAGGAAGTGGAATTAAACGAAGAATCAATAAAACAATCAACTTAAGTTAATGCAATGTTCAAGCAAATAGATTCTTCTAATCTTTTTCAAAACAATAATTGAACATTTTATTCTTTGGGAAATACAGTGAAATTAAAGGTTTCTTCTCATTACATTGAGCCCATAAGAGAATCAGGACGTTCAACAAATACATCACATCTTCCATGTTTATAGTGTACTTTTAAACAACAAGATCTTTTTTATATTATTTTAATCCAGATATGCGTTCATCATATCTGAACTCAGAGGGGATGGAATTTTATGGCTATATAAAAGGACCTCATGCTATAAAATGGAAAAAAGCAAACATTAAACCATTTTATATATTTCGATAATGGTTCGGCTCCAGTGACCTTCTTCTATACCTCTCTTCAAAGGGAATTGTTATTACACTTTTGCTTTTTTCCCCTTGTTTAGCTCCAGATAGCCTGGAGGAACGATAAAAATAAATGAAGTCCATTAGATAAAATTATTATTTATACAAAGACAATATTAATTTTATCTGTCAGCAGGTTTTAAGACTAAGTGAAAGTTCATTCAACCTACTTCTGTGTCAGCTAAACCAACAAAAGCCCTTTCTAAGAAAAAAAAATACTTAAATAATGGGCTTTCAAGGCAATGTAAGTACCTGGGCAATTTCTAAAGAATTTACCTACAGATGTTTCCTCAGGGCAGGAAACTCATGCAGACACACTAAAATAATCTAGTTACAAATGACGCTCATACTATGCAGTTACTATTCATAGCTCTCATTCGTTTTTAGCTAAGATGTACAGGAACGGAGCACCGTTATCTCTCTCGTCCACTGCAAGATGTGGCGTCTATGCCAATACAGAAAAGCAATGCTACCATGGTGGGAAGAAAAGACCATACCCCTACTGTCATCAGTCTGGTCAACATCACTGATAACTTCCTGCTTGTGAAATCCAGGGTGCTTATGCGACTAGACACCTCCATAGCCTTTGTGACTACTGGCCTTTCCTTGAACATCTCCTGACAGCCTCTCTTCCCTGGATTCTGTAACTCCCCAACCTCCCTGCGTTTATTTCACATCTAGCATTCTCCTTGAATGAAGGTACACTCCAACCTCTTCCGAATGTTCACTTTTTTCTCCATCTACACATTCTCAGAGGCCCTTTTCTTTAAACCCACGTGATTTCACATGGTCTCTAAAAACTAGTGACTCTCAAATCGAGACCCTCTCCCTGATCTCTGTATATGATCTAGACCCATACATCAAAATAGGGGTGTTCACATTAAAAAGCCAGCGTAACTGCTCTAAAGCAGACCTCATTATCTGTCTTCATCAGCTGTCTCTTACGTCTACCTCCTCTCATAGCTAACTATGCCATCAGAGAGAGCCAACTGAGAGCTCAAGGGCTCACCCACCGTTCCCTCCTCCTCCATCTTCCCAAAACTTACCCCTCATTTTGTCAGTGTCTCGACAACCCTTCCCTCACCCGGATCTAGAATCCATACCCTCCTCTCCATCCTGACCAACCTTCAGTGTTTCTCACCTCTGCAATTTCAGCCGTTTTGTTGTTGTTGAGCTTCCTTGCTGTTAATCTCAACCCTTTAGCATCACTTCTAAGGAGCCTTCTATGAAATTTTTTCCACTTTTCTCTCATCCCTATCTGGCCCCACTGTATGTTGATACTTATTCCTATTATGGCCTTTATCATCCTGAACTGCAATTACCTGTATATCTGCCTCATTCTAAAACACGTCTGTTAAAACCTCAGTCTCCAGACAGTACTGAACATGGTGCAAATAATCAACACCTGAGAAGTGGATTGATGAAGAAAAAAACCACATGCCTCTCTACCTTCTTTACAATATTAGCACTTCCATTAAAATGCTATCCAAGTTCCCTTTCCTTCTGTGACTCTGCCATTCATTGTCACAGATGTTTTATCCCTCTATTAAAATTCTCTTAACATCTGGCCCAAATACAAAGATTCCCATGGTTTTGAAAAATGTCCTTTCTAAATGTCATAATTTTCCAATTAATGGTCAAAGGGATGAAGGGATTACTATAGCCAGAGAGACTAAAAAAAAAAGGAGGTCTCCTGGGCCTAGAAACATGAAAGCAGACGGAAGATATAACCAAATGTATGAACCCTGAGGGGGTCAGATAAGTTATTCCAACACACATAATTCACTGGAACCCACTTGAAACGTCAAAGGACAAAAAAGGAGGACATTACAATTCACAGCAGAAAGAAACTTACTAAATTAATAATTTTAGGTTAAGAAATACAAATACCTTAAAATATTATCCCATAAATTTACAGAAAATAGACTGCTAATATGCTTAGATGAATTAGATTATCTCGTGGAAAGGGCTCTGATTTGATGTTTTCAGATTTTAGTCAGTAATAACATGGTATATATCTGATAAAACCTTTTAAATCCAATGGACTAGACATGTCAATGCTGATACATTTGAATTAATTGAAATTTGTTACGATCTTTGGTCTCAAAAAAAAAGTCAGAACTCAAGAATACTAATTACTATTTTTTTTTTTTTGGTGAGGATATTAAAAATAAGAATAAGAAATCCATCCTAAAATAAAAATTACCAAAACATATCATATAAAAATCAAAGGTTTCACTAACTAGACAATAAAAAGATACAAAAATGCAAAGCAGGTTATGTATGGTACTCAGACATCTTTTACAGGTTTTCTGAAATAAACCTGTGAGATAAGTATTATTATTCCTTGCTATTTTGCAGATGTAGAGACAGGACTCAGGGAGGTCCATTGCCAAACAGAAGAAGTAAAAATTTTATCAGAAAGTCCCTGGCCCTAAAACAGAGTCATCTTGCTGTCCCTCACTTCTGCAAAGATTGTCTATTGACTAAGGATTGGGAGCCATGCTAGACACACAGATCATCCAGCTGAAGAAATGAGCTGATGATTTATTTCTAGCAACTGACTTCTTGTTGGGCCTGAATACGTGTTTTCTTAGGGATGAAAATTTCACTAAGTAGCTGCAGCATTGTTCACTGACCCTGGGACCAGAGACCTCACTGACCAGGATTTAATCCAGCAAATGCTGCAATGGCTTTGTCAGTGTCATGTGAACTCCTCTGTCCGCCATCTGTATACCCTCCCTTGAGGCATAGACGGAGTGGCAGGATGGGCTCATTCAGTCCCATGACTTAAATAACATGTATCGGCTGGAGGATATAAGTATACATATCACTTTCAACTGTGCCTGAAACTGCATCTTCCATCTGCCTCTTTGCCTCTACCTGAGACAAAAAATTGCCTCTAAAAGAACCGGGACCAAGCAAACCACTGGTGGTCCCCCTTCCCCAGTCTGCTTCTTGGCTGAGTCTTTGCCATCACAGCTGGAGTCATTTTGGATTTCTCTAATTCCCCATACCACACTCTAAACCATAAGTAAATCCATCACTACTTTCTCAAAAAATGTATCACACCCCTTCCCCTTCTCTCACGTTCTGCTACTTCAATCCCACCTAAAGCAGCTTCTTCTCTCACCTGGACTTAGCAGAAGCTATTCTAATTTGCCTTGGTGTTTTTCACTCATGTCCCTCACAAGTCCATTTTCTGTGTCGCATTCAGATAAATCTTTGTAAAAAGCTTATCTGATTAAGTAATTTTTCCCTGATCAAAAACTTCCAATAGATCTCTTTGCCACATCCCAAAAATGCAAGATCCTGACCCCCACCAACAAACCCTCCTCCATGGCTATCTCCCTATTTCCACATGACCTCCAGCCTTCCTGTGCCCTGTGCTCTCAACACACACATGCACACACACGTATGCACATACACGCATGTATATGGAACTGCTTTGTGGTCTTGAAACCCACCAAACTTATCACCCTGCAGATGACACTTGCTGATCCTTAGATCCTAGATCTTTTTCTAGATTCTCCCAAGGTTCCTTCTCACTACTTGGGTTTTACTAAAATGTTACCTCTGCAGGAAGGCTTCCCTTGCCAGGCAGGCTAAAACATCTCCATTTAACTCCTCTATTAGATTCCATTATTATTTTGTCTTCTTCATATCACTTTAAACTACTTAAAATTGCTTGACTGATATATTTGTGAATTTGGAGACTTTTTACATCCTATTATACAAAATTGATTTAAAGGATCTACAATTTCCACAATGTCTCCTTTTAATGTGCTGTATGTTCTGTTTTGTATTTATATCAAAATATATATAAAAATATAAATACATGTTGCACATCTTAGGTATATACAATATAAGTAAATAAATAAAATATTCCATAGACAAAGTATATTCAGTACCTTCAAAGAAGGTAAAGTGAGACTGGGAAGTTTTGGTAATGGGACAGAATAAAATATACTGGTGAGGTCAATGACAGCAAAATAGTTTCCAGAGGCCGTTGTCCTCAGTCATCTCAGTGATACGTATGTCCGAATGGGAGGATATGTATGCTTGAATGGGAGGAACCACAGAACTTAGATTATGACAGTCAGCTGATGTCCTTGTATGAGTTCTGTTTAACCCACTGGAATACAAGTAACTGAAGTACAGAGATTTTCTTTTGTTCTCCTGCTATCCCCAGAGCCTAGGACACAGTATGACTCATATACATATTATCTACTAATTAACTAGGTAGTGGAAAGGCCAGAAACCAAGATAGTCATTGTCCAAGTCATGGAAAAACTCACTGTGAAGGCCAAGATACCCTCTACTAAATAAAGGCAATAAGTTATTCACTTTATTTTGGCCATTGAGTAGCGCTTATGGCAAATTTCAGGAGAGCTGCTAAGGAAGAGTACAGGATAGCTCACAGTCAGCCTGAAACTTAGGAATACAAAGTCAATACAGAATTAGCTTCCCCTAAAGCATCTAATGATTAGCACATAATGCGATGCTATGACATCTCACATGCTGTGAACATACGGTATCACATTCTTCAGTTCATTAGCCTGAAATGTGGATGACGTTACCATAAAGATCTCCGTGGTGGAAAAGTAACCCCCAAATGTTTTCACTTCTGTATTTCAAAATATTAAAACCTATGTGATGGTGAATATGTTAATGAAAATACAAAAAGGATCTTACCCTCGATATAAAGCCAGAAAAATGAATGACAGATTGCATCCATTTGATAAGTAGTTCATAAACACTGAAGGGGTTAAATACTGATGCTGGATGTCTGATTGTCTCCTTTTTCAGTCCAAAAGAGTAAAAACCATCTATGGTGTTCTTCAGCCTACAAAGTCCCAGTGAATCTGCCTTGTCTCTAACACCAGTTTAGGAGAGGCAGCCTTGCATAAATATTAGGAGCACAGACTCCGGATCCAGATCGCCTGAGTTCAAATCTTTGCTCCACCATTAACCTTATGCTTCAGTTTCCATGCTCTATAATATGGAGATAAAAACCACAGCTTAAAATTATATGAGTTAATTTGAAAGAACTTAGACAACTCACTAGCAATTAGGAAGCACTAAAAAATTTAGACAATTACAAACAAATAAAGGCTATGAAAAAAATGCTTTATAAATCTTGCAGGAAAGATATGTCTAACAACCAAATTAGTGTCTTCCTAAAAAAAGACAATGAAATCAGTTCACTGTTTAATAAAAGCTGTGAGCGTGTGCTGCCTTAGCCTTAGGAAAATTCAACATCTGCCCAGAAAATGTATAGAAGAATGCTCATAGCAGCATTGTTCATAATAGCAAAAAATTAGAAATAATACAGGTGTCCATGGAGAGAATGCAAATTTTCATGGTCTATTATATCACCGTGAAAATGAATAGACAACAGCTATATGCAACATAAATATTAGAAATAAGACATTGAGAAGAATAATAAATCAATATTTATCACCAATAAAAAACAAGCAAAATTAAGCAATATTTTGAATTTGATAAAACTAAATGTGCAAGGAAAAGTAAATGAAAGCTGCACAGTAGTGCAACTGTGAATATGAGTAAGTGTGGTATGAACAGCAGAGCTGTTCCCCATGATCAAGCCCCCAATGGAATTATGTCACTCACAATCCTTCTTAGGCCCCACGCTTTCCCACTTCCACCCTTCTACCTGGAAGACACTCCCCCATGTCCACATTAGAACCTTATCCACTTTCTGAGGTCCAGATCAAACACCAGCTTCCCCAAGAGCGGTAACCATTTGCCCTATGAGAAGCAAGGAAGCCTCCGGGAAGCCTGCTCAGGACACACCATCCATGCCTCCCTGGCCCTCAGCGGGCCGTGCCATGAAGTCTGGCTTACCGTGATGCGGGATATGGCATTCCTGCTGGACATTAAGGCAGCAAGACCAGAGGCTGGCCTGCTTGTTACTGTGGCCACTCACTGGCCACCAAAGTTTCTTGCATGTAGAAAGTACCTAATATTTATGGAATGAACATAGCAACCAACCAAGCAATAACAAGTCACCGAAAGAAGCACCAGGTGGATCTAGGAGGAGGCTGGGGAGCAGGCAGGTTTCAGAAGTGACGGAGTCACGTCAAGGAAGTGGAAATCAAAAGACCACACTTCTGGCAGAGAAATGAAATAAAGTCTCAAGATAGAATTTACCAAGAATGGGGGAGGAACTAATGTATTTTGTTTGAAAAGAGGAAAGTTATAAGTAATAACATCAGATAAATTATGGCAAATTCATACGATTAAATATTATACATCTTATAAAACCATTGTAGTAAAATTCTAAATACTGAGTGTATGAATCCAATAATCATGTTGAGTGGAAAAAAAGTGTAGAAATGTATTTATCTATAGATTAAAAATAAAGAACAAAAACTCCAATGTTTGACTAAACCAAATTTCTTCTTAAATGTTCGTAAGTGCCAAGAAAATTGCGGATACTCCTAAGTAGTAGGGAAATTTTAAAAAATATAATTCTATATTGAGTTTTCAACAATATGCATTTATTAATTTGGTGATTTAAAATGAGCAAAATATTTACATTTAAAGGATGGAGGTAAGATTAGTTTTATGGATTGACCAGTGAGACAGGACTTCAACACACGTATTTCGATTCAGTTCAGGGTTGAGTTGCCAGGTATAAGACAGCAAAAAATCATGGAGGGAACAGCTGCTGTGGTGTGGAACAGAAAGAACTGGTTCAAAGAACAGGTGGCGTGAAGATATAAACCTTAATAAAGCAGAGGTCTTCTTTCCATAAGCATTCTCCAAACTGAACACGAAATCTTTGTTATCCTCATGTGAAGTTGGGCCAAAAAAAACTATGTTCAGAATGTGTGGCATACAGGTATAGCCTGTGAGCCAATGATAGCCGCTCCTAAAACTGGAACCTGCTGCCTTGCTAGATTCCGTTTACCCGGAGGGAAAAAAGTCACTTATACCTAAGGGAATGAAATTGGTTTTATCAGCTCCTTAAGATAAACTATATTATCCAAAGCTCTCTGCTTATACCAAGAAGAAATGCTCAGACACACTGTCATTGACAAATACTTTACACTGTGACCTGCCAATACTGCATTTTGGTCCTCAAAGTGGCCCCTATATAGCTAGGCAAATAGCACACACCTCTTAATTCTTTATAGGAAAGGTAGCATACATGCTTTTTTCTCTCTAAGCTATAGACTGCATTTCTGGTTGTGCGAGTAGATAAAAGTGATGTGTCTTCTCTAACATCATATATAGGAGGAAAAATGTTATGCTTAATCTTACTGTTCAAAAAAATCCCCGCAGTACTCTTCGATTACGACCACAGTAACATAAGAAACAGGTCATTAACCACAGAGATGAAACTGGAGGTGATGGGGCTTTGCTTTAAAGAACAAACACCTCATTCTGGAAGGTCAGCTGTTTCCCAAGCACAAATCTCACCATTTAAGGACACTTCCTTGCAGGGGTACACAGACAGATCTATTTAGTTTAGTAACAAATCCCATGTATCACAATAAATTGATAGGTTGCAGAAGGAAGCTACCCATGTGAGAAGTCTGGAAAAAAGTTAGTTTGCAACTTGTAAGATCAGGCAGTACTTTAATGACTGTGAGTTTTAAAACACAAATGTGAGACGGTTGGTATGGCTGCTTAAGGGAACATTCTCTTTTGATTTGATGCACGTGCGTGCATGCACACATGCACACAGACACGCACACACACACACATAAATGCACCCTAAGAGCTTAACATTATTTATCTACTTTACCTAATTGGTTTCATCTCTTGGACAGTCTCCAAAGAAATACATCAGATAATTTGTGCTGAGTGTATTTTCCTATTGTCTGTATTCTTGATCCTCTGGCATTTGGAGCCTTGATCCTGGAGAAACTGGCCCTCCCAAGGTTAGCATGTTCCTGAAGACAGCAAACAATGCCCCAGAGGATGCTTCTGCATACCAACCAAACAAGCCAGAGCCCACACCCTCAACCATCTCCTTTATCAAACTCTCACCCAATGGGCCAATATTCCCCCCTCCTAAAGCACCCCAGGGCCAACTACCACAGCACTAGGGAACACCGTATAGCCCAGAATCCACCAGAAATACGCAAACTCTCAAATCCAATACTTAGTGTACCCACCCTGCCTTGCCCATTCGTTCCCGAGAGAACCCCAATCGAAGCTCTGCAAGCCTCAGTCTTCACTCCTCTTCTGCCTCCCAATCCTCCCTGGTCCTTTCCCACGTGGCCCTGTGTAGCGTGGTGAGCCTCCAGTTTACAGAGTGTATCAGAATAAATCTTTTCTTCAAGACCATCCTGTCTGCGACTGCTGTCTCGCCATCCTTGATTAAAACAAATCCCACAGACATTTTTAACACAGATGTCAGCAAAGATTTACACTGAAATATATTCAATCTAGTCTGATGATTATGTGCTACAGGCATAGTTTGGAAGCTTCTACCGAGGAAGAGGGAAATAGTTCTATGCAAATAGAACACGGAAGACAAAAAAACAAAAACAAAAACAAAACAGGACCAAAGAATACAAAATAAAATGATGAAGACAAGACACTGCTTGTAAGATAAATATGCTCAAGTTATAATACCAAGTGTATTGGCGGAAACTCAATTCCATTCTATGTACAGCACATAAACAAACATACACATAGTTGCACACCCACATATACACACTCACACAACTGCACACATAAATGAGTGCTCATGTGAATGCACACATACACTCTCATATTAAAACATAAACATACATTTTTATAATTTATAAAAAATACAAATTGTTATGCAAAAAAATCTATAGGGATCCCAGCTGTATGTATCAGTGCCAGGGTGCAAATCCAGCTCAGCCTCTTCCTGGTTGTTTGTTCTCTACTTCCATCTTCAAGTGGAGATAATACTAGTGCCTTTCTCCTATGGTTTGCAAGGATTTAATGATTTGATTAACATAGAACACTTAGAACAGTGCCAGGCCCACTGCAAGTACTCAATAATTGTTAGACTTGACAATGCAGCACTTTAAGGTTATGATAAACATCTGGAGAAAAACACACAGCCAACCATTAGAATGTTCTGAGATATATGGCTTTGCATAATATTAATGCTTTTGAGCAATTGTTTTTGCAAGATTACTGTAAGTTAGCATGTATGATTATTACAATAAAAATGTCATGTATCCTTTTGCTAAGAAGATGCTGCAGACAAGAATCAAGATGAATTAGGAGCTTCAGCACTCTCTCCAATTCACAACACCAGAGCTCTGCAGTAGCTTTACTAATAAGTCCAGTCCCCATAAGTTTGTTATACACGGTCACATTTGCAGATGCCATCAAGAATGTGGAAGACAGTGTCAAAGGCAGCTCTTAATTATTCTTTAAATTACTGATATTCTCATATCTAGTTAGAGCCAAATCACCATCCAAACAGCCTCATCCTAACTCCACAATACCACGTTGATCACGGTTCCCTGCAGCTTGGCAAGTGAGTGGTGCTCTTCTGATAGGAAGAGCTAATCCATGCTATCATCTTCAGAGAAAAATAAAATAGGATGCAATGATATGGCCAATTTCTCTACAGGAAATCCCACATGGCCAAGTATTTTTTTTTCCACAGTAAAAAACTAGAATTTAAATTAGAATTTTTACATAAGCATCACAATGACCAAAGACTGCTGACTAAGATGAAAACAGAAAAACACGAGTCAAGGAAAACACTATGATATCCAGAAGCCTAGAAGAAATATGACACCAGTGTGGCATCAAAGTCCAGATCACAATAAGTGCATTGGTGGCGAGTATCCATAACTTCCTAAATGGAAGTGAGAGCTAAAGTGTTCAAAAACACCAGAGCCGGCATCTTCATTTATCTTCAGAGTTCTCCCCCGCCATATCATACTGAAGATAAAATGCAATGAGATCATAACCCTTCAAAAGCGTAGCTTATTGTGCAATATTTTTCTCCAGTAGTTAATGGTGATTCTCGCAGATTGGAACAGAAAAGGTTACAGCAAGGGGCAGGTCTGGAAGCACATTGAGAAAACAATTTCCTAATAGACAAGAGCCTCAGTGGAGTAGAAAAGACTCACGTGGCTGAGGATACTGAAAAATTGCGATTCAGGTAGATCAGGTACCAAGCCCTCTGCCCTTCAGATGAAGAGTCTCCTCTATTTACCAAATTTACCAACAAAAATATTCCCATTTTCTATGTGCACTGTCATGAAAAGCTTTTGAAAAAACTATGAGAGTTTGAAAACCACAGGCCAAAGTTTAATCCAGAAAAGAAACTATGATTTGGTGAAGAGAACCTTCTAGTGCCAGGTTATCAGCAATCTAGAAAGTGGCCGTGCCAGGACTTGAACTCACATGTGTCTGAATAAAAACCACTGTGCAATCCCGTAATATCAATGGTATAAAGACCGACTGTTTTGAGTAACCTGATAATTTGCAAAACTATTGTACAATCATCACCAAAGAAGAAACCACATTTTTTAACTTAGAAAAATGTGGGCTGCATTTCAAGATAGTGCTAAGATATTCACCTCTCTGTAAAAAATGAATTCAGTAACCCAGCAATCCCACTCCTATATATATATCTAAGAGAAATAAAACATCTGTCCACATAAAAACTTCTACATAAATATTCATAGCAGCACTATTCATAATAGTCTAAAAAGTAGAAATGATCTGAATGTCCATCAACTAACAAATGGAGAACAGATGAAGAAAATGTGGTATATCCTACAACGCAGTGTTACTCAGCCAGTAAAAAGAATGAAGTGCTGACACGTGCTATCGTGTGGATGCTATAATATGCTATAAGCCTTGAAAGCATGCTAAGTGAAAGAAACCGGGCACAAAAGGCTACACATTTTATGATTCTATTTCTACGAAATACCTAAAATAGGCAAACCCATAGAGACAGAATATAGATTAGTGATTGCCAGGGGTTGCTAGGAGGAAGAATGGAGAGTTTCTGTTAATGGACACAGGTGTTCTTTTTGGGATCATCAGAATATTCTAAAATTAGTTAACAGTAGTGGTTACATAGCTCTGTGAATATATAAACAATTATGAAAAATCTCAAAAGGGTAAATTTTATGATATGTGATTTATATCTACAGTAAAACTGTTATTAGAAAATAATTTCCAAATACCAACTCAGGCTACCACGTTCTTGTGATGATGGTTCCAACAGGAGCTGGTGATAGAGAAAGAAGATTAAGGTATGGCTGATGACCAGGAGGGACCCTGAGGGGAACCTCTTAGTTTGGGAGAAGAGGGGCTTCTACAGTGCTGTTTGGTGGTAGCAGTGACTATGGGAGTCACAAAAGGAAAGGAGAGAGCTCTTTATATATGAAGCTTTCTATAGTCCAGGTTCCCATTTGCTTGACATAGATAATGAAGGGGGATAAGTTACTGGTATACATACAAAGTAAAAGAGCCATATACACCACGGAATACTCTGAAGCCACAAAAAAGAATGAGTCCATGTCCTTTGCAGAAACATGAATGAATCTGGAAACCATTATTCTCAGCAAACTACCACAGAAACAGAAAACCAAACACCGCATCTTCTCACTCATAAGTGAAAGTTGAACAATGAGAACACATGGACACAGAGAGGGGGACATCACATACCAGGGCCTGTCGGGGGGTGGGAGGCAAGGGGAGGGAGAGCATTAAGACAAATACCTAACGCACGTGGGGCTTAAAACCTAGATGATGAGTTGATGGGTGCAGCAAACCACCATGGCATATGTATACCTACGTAACAAACATGCGTGTTCAGCACATGTATCCCGGAACTTAAAGTAAAATTAAAAAAAAAAGAATTAAACTCAAGCAACTTTAAAAAACATTTTTTAAATTGTACTTTAAGCTCTGGCGTACATGTGCACATCCCACAGTGTTGTTGCATAGGTACACATACGCCATGGTAAAACAATAAATAAATATTAAACAAAAATAAAATCTTTTGATCATTTTATCATATCATTACCATTTATCAGAATAATTTGATCAATTTAGATGAATTAAACAATCTGAAGATCTTAAAAAAATTTTTTAATTGACAGTCTTCTTCAATAGTTTGAACGCAATGCACATTTTTACTGAAATGAACCAGTTTTCCAGATAGCTTGTTGCCGAATTAATATTCATGAAGAAATCAGCTCTTCAATTACTTTAAATACTTTACATTTTATATAATTATAATTTATTATAACTTACATTACCTAGAACTGTAAATTACTTCATGCTTTAGATTACTTATTTCCATGATTTATTTAATACTTGTGTTGGTAAAGACCTGTCCCTGAGCTCAGAAACTCACTCGGATCCCCGAAATGCATGCTTTTGTGTACCCTTAGACAATCCTGACTGTCTAGGTACACATTTCTTCATCCAAACTTATTTAATAGAAGTTTCCATTCTTTCCCCAGAATTTCTTTTCCACTGCTCAAGCAAAGAAGGCAAATAGCTAAAGAAAACGTTTTCAGTACCAGTTATTCCCAAAGAAAGGAGCAAGCCGGAAGACACAGTGAGCATGAAGGTGGATGAGCAGTATCCACGAAAGTCGTGCCCCACTATGTATGAATCTCAAGTGCTCGCATATTTTACTGCACAGTGTATTAAGTTTCAGCAAAGACAAGGGTCTAGTGCCATATGTCAGCCAAACACAATGTTTCCCACCGTGTCCGTCCTTAATTATTAAACATTTTCTTCTAGAATCTCAGAACTATCCCACAGGCCATATGTTCCACCTCCTAATGTGAGGCCTCAGTCACATGACATCTCTGCAATTACAAGGACTCAGCATCCCCTTGTGGTCCTCTTCTCAGCTCCTAACAGGATGACCCTCATTCCACTGTTCCCACAGCATGGGGCTTTAATGTGGGATGTGCTGTCAAAACAGTATTCAGATCACAAAATAGTTATGTTCCCCAAAATCACAGTTCCATAAATCTTTAGCAAGCATCTTTTTATAAATTAATTCCTTGACCGCTAGACAAGACTCTCATCCCATGGGATTTTCTGGGCAACATTTTTGTCCTATAGGAGTTTTCCTTAAAAAAATAAAGATAAGAATCAGCCTAGGGTTGCTAGCTAAGCACACCACAGTCATCATAAGCAGCGGCTTCTTCTCCAAACTGTCACCATTCCCTCTAAACCAATGCCTCTGAGAAGGTGAGCACGCTGTCTTCCATATGCTCCAATAAATCAAATGCAAGTTTGTCCCAGTCAAATAAGGCCCAAATATGAATTGCTACACACTTGTTTCCACTGGTCTATAACATAGAAAATTATGTCCTTATTTGCTGTAACCACATGCTCACAACAATTAACTCTATACACATACACACTCAAATGCTGGACTCTGACGTCCCGACTGTACTTCTTTGGCCTGCTCGTCTCACTTAATGTCAATCCATAAAGGAGGATCCACAAAACGTTCATGTAATTCCTACAACTAACAAGGAGATGTAGGTCATGGCCAGGATCTAAAAAGTTCTGCCATAAACCTATAATCACCGAGCAAAAAAGGATTTTAACAGCTTATCTCCTCTTTCATCACCTCTCTGGATTTTGTAAAATTGGAGTGTCTCATTCTCACCTCCAATTTCACAAGAGATGCTTTGATTTTACCTATGAGTCCTCCATGCAAATGGGACTATTCTATAGGCCTTTTGAGCTCTTTGTGGAATCACACAGATTGAGTTTGAAATATGTCCCACTTTCCAGCCTTGTGGCTTTAAAAGAGTTACTACTCTTTGGTAACTCTCTTTCTTCTAAGAAGAAGAAGTACCATCTACCTGTCAAGTTTTTGAGGACCCAATAAGCTCTAGTACCATCTCCCTGTCAAGGTTTTGAGGTTTTGAATGTTAATGAGGTGAAACAGTCTACTAGTACAATCTACCTGTCAAGGTTTTGAGGACCCAATAATCTCATCAGGCTTTCAAGCTTCCCAATACACCACCAGAACTGTATTAAGAGGCCACAAGATGTTATCTGTTGAATGTCCTTCTCACCCTGCCCCAGCAGTATCCTGGTTGAATCATCCCCTGTTCTATTCTCCTTTTCCTCCCATGTATCCTCAACATGGCTTAAGCCCCTCCATCAGGACCTTCTAGACTTGGTCTTATGACAGTCCCTGAACATGGCCCGCAAGATGCAACACAAACTCACTCCAAATTCCCCTTCGTGCCTCATGGTCCACCATGCGCCCACAATTCAGCACCCTTGACACCAGCATTTTTATGCCTACATGCCCCTTGTTCTTTATCCTCCAAATGCCATCTCCAAACTACAATTTTCTATCTTCTCCTCTTTTATGAAGGTCCACCACAAATGCATCCACAAAAGCCATTTTAATTACCCTCTATCATCACTCAGGAGAATGAATTATTCCTTTCACTTTGCATTGAAACTCATTGTATATACCCCTTATTATGTCCACTTACAGAGTGATATAATTGTTTATAAACCTAATTCCCCAATACAAACAAGCCCATGGACAAAGACACTCTTTTAGTACAGTACACATTTTTATGACAATCGAGCTTAGGTCTGAAACATTGCAGAGACACAGGCAATGTTTGTAAGACAGATGAGGAAGTACACGAGATTAGGAAGCCCAGCTCCTCCATCAGGCACCTGAGTTTAAGTCTCTGCACTGCCCCTTGCTGGCTGGGTGGCCTTGGGCGAGTTATTTCACCTCACTAACATTCAGCTGCCTCGTTACAACACTACAATATTAATTGTACTTCCCTGTGGGTTGCTATGAGGATTGTAATATTGAACTCCCTCCATGCATCATCTCACACTGACTAGCATGCAATGATTAACACATACCTGCTGTCACAGTATAATGAAAACTGGAACCCCTAATTTTAAGCCATCTCATACTCTGCTGAAAAATGAGCCAATCCTCTTTGCTGAATACTCCTTGACAGTGCACAGAGGCTTAAACCTTAGAAACAAAGAACTTATTAAAATAGAAGGAGAGAATGAGAGAAAAGGGAAACAGCAACTGTTCACACACAGCTCTCCTCTTCTGCCACCACAGCCGGTCAGAAACATGGCAAAGGTCTGGGTATAAAACTACAGAGTGTTTACATCCAAGTTCTAAGCTCACCTAACCTCCTACTGTGAATCAGTTTTGTTTGTTTGCTTGTTTGTTTGTTTTTTGAGACACAGTCTCACTCTGTCACCCAGGCTGGAGGGCAGTGGCACTATCTTGGCTCACTGCACACTCTGCCTCCCGAGTCCAAGCGATTCTCCTGTCTCAGTCTCTCGAGTAGCTGAGATTACAGGTGCATGCCACCACACCGGGCTAATTTTGTATTTTTAGTAGAGATGGGGTTTCACCATGTTGGCCAGGCTGGTCTTGAACTCCTCACCTCAGGTGATCCACCCGCCTTAGCCTCCCAAACTACTGGTATTACAGGCGTGAGCCACTGTGTCAGGCCTATGAACCAGTTTTAAAAGTGTACCTATGATCCCTCTGTTCATTTTCTATCTATGAAATCTACAGCTGTCATATTTCCCAGAACCTAATGAAATGGTGATACACGTTTTCATTAGCTGCCTGCCATGAAGTTAAATTAAGAAGACATCAATGATTTTTTCTAATCATACTCATAAAGTCAAGTGGTTTCAAATAACAATCTCCAGTATGTATACGTTAACGAGAAAAACAGCACCCATACTGCAGCCTGGGTGCCCATAATCTTCTAATACCAGCAATACATCTTTCTGCGAAGGCTAAATCTTTTGTAGACTTGTTAACACAGCTCCAGTCTCTAATGCTGTATCACTAGATTTCTTATTTAATCAAATTATTTTAAAATATATATTTGCAACACTGAGTGATTAGGAGGTTTATCTTATGAAAGACCGTTCTAGAGTCCCACTGCACAGAAATAATTTGAAGGTAATTTCCTTTTGTTCAGGGTAAAAACTCTGATTAGACTAGCCTCTGATAGCTAGTTATTGAGATCACAGAAAGAATGCAGCCACTAGTGAATAAACAAACACTAAGACCTTCCAGGTGGACTGTCTCAGGTGACCTCCAAAGGTTAATTCATGTAAAAAGGATACTGGCATTACAACCAGAAACCACAAGTTATGCCCTCCTTTTGAAAAGTATTAGATTCCAGGATGGATTATCCCACCAACCAAAGAAAGGGCGAATGTAAGGTAACAAGCTCTCCAGAGCACGTTCCCTAACCCAGTTTAATGTGAAACTGCGTGGTTTGGAAACAGCTTCTAGAGTTACAGAGTGTTAAGCAAGATGCTCATTATTTTACCCCACCATGAAACAAGCCCAAACAGCCAACTCCCCAGGAATGGTTTCTGAGACTGTGCGCACATCAAGAAACAAAATAGGGTGTTGAAAACACCCATGTGTTACAGCATTTCTGTCCTTCCTGAGGATGGGAATAACATTAGAAATAACTTCACAGAAAAACAGACTCCCCAGACATTCAAAATTCCCCAGGAATTTCACCATTTGACTGACGTACATACTCTGGAAAAATTGTTCCCGTCACCCAGTAGCCATGAATTCTAACTTAGGGCTTTCTAATCTTTCCATTCAAAAGGCAGCACGTTTCTTAATTTTAAGCAACGTTTAAAGTCCAAAGCCCCAGGACAGCATTTCTTCTGAGCCTGTGTCATCTTCATTCGGCCTCATTGAACTGAATGATGTCTAATCAAAGCCAATGGGATCCTGGGGGAGAGAGAAAGCGAGCATACTAGACTCACACCTGAACAGGGCTGAGTCAATTACAGGAAAGTCTTGGCAAAGTGACTTCAGCCCCATGAGGTGATGTTTCCCTGTGGGTAAATAAGGATGCTCATACCCCACAGTCTCTCCAGGCATTTGCAAGGAGTGAATGTGCTAATATGTACAAAGGGTGGCCAGAATGCTGGGTGCACAGCTAATGGTCAATAATCATGAGGTAATCTCCAAGCCCTTTTAAAAGAAGGAACTTCAAACATGCTGGATTATCTTCTGTATCACTTAATACTCCTTGTCATTGAATTGGCCATATGGAAGGCATATGTGGGTAAACGATATCTATAAGAGAGGTCACCAACTCATCCATGGTAAGCAGGTTCAGACAGGTGCATCGTACAAGCTCAAGAGTGACCAGCAGAGAATAGGACTCACAGGCCAGCAAAAATGACAAGATGATGAATATCTGGGACCCTTCTTTACCCATCAGGAATAAAAGAAACTTGAGTTTCCAATTTGCCATGAATAATGATGGTACTACAGCTCTTCTGCCTTATGTAGTCAGAGAAATAGACATGGAGGAAAGAATTAGTTAGAAACAAAAGTGAACATGGTTAAAATGACAACAAATTAGCTCTGTCTCAGAGGACTCCACATGCATAAGAGCAGTATTTGTCCAAATACAAACATTTTCCCAGTGGCAATGAGTGACTTACTGCTAAGTTCAGCAAAGGCAGTGATACTAATTTATAATGTGTGAAATAAAGAAAACATAACACAGGCTTTTAAAAGGCTGGCCAGTGGGAATAGTCACATAAAGATCCCAGCTGAGATTTATTTTAAAAATTGTAATAATTAGGCCTAGAAAAGTAGAAAACTAGAATTATTTGCTTAAACATAAAACAAACTGCCCTCATGTCAGTACTCAAATCCAGTGAGTATTGAATCTATTTCTGCTTTGGGGAAAAAAAAAACACTGATTTTTATCTTTAATAAAAGGAATTATAAATATCAACAAAATATTTTGATTTGTATAAATGCATCAAATATAAAATTTAAGCCTTAAATATTTATCGGATATGTAGAGTATGGATAGCACTGGACATTTTAAAAATTATTCAAAGAAATTTTAACAGGTATTAAGGAACTCAAAACCAAATTAGAAAAGAAGAAATAGATATAGGTTAATGTATAAGAACTGATAAAATATCAGGTTTAAAATCATAAAACATCTGTCATTTTAACACAAATTTGAAATGTTTATGTGAAGTGAACGTATGGAAATAACATTTTAAAAAATTAGTCAATGCAAGTAGGTTTAATGTAGTAGATGGATTTCAAACAAGTCTTTCAGTGAAAGTTAGACAGTTATTATCATGGAATCTGGAGAATGAAAAATTATGAGATTCTAGAATGAGAAATGTATTCTATGAGATTTCTCAGAGAATATACACTCTATTCCAGAGTTCCTTAGCTTCGGCGCGACTGTCATCTTGGACAGGATACATGTTTATTGTGGCTCTGTCCTGCGCATTGAAGGATGCTTAGCAGCATTGCCTGCCACCTTTCATGAGACGTTTGTAGCTCAAGAAACAGTCTTGACAATCAAAGTGATGTTTCTGAGTGTTGACAAATGTCCCCTTCCAGAGGAGGAGCGGACAGAATTGTTCTCTCTTCCATTGAGGACCACTGCTATATACAAAGATACAATCTAAAAAAAGGGTACGTAACAAGTAGACTAAACATAAAAAGATAATATTGCGATCTGATTTTCCGTATTTTGCTTTTCTTCTCTACCTACTATGCTAATATGATCTTACAGAAAGTGCTACACATGGTAATCAAAACTGTACCCTGAATGGCAATGACATAATTTCAACACAATGAAACATGGATTTTAAAAATCAGTTATATAATGGGTACAAGATAAATATGCTTCTGTTACCACAGTAATAAGGACAGCACAGTTTGGCAAATGAAGTTAACACTGACATTTAGCCCTCATCACACATTTCCAAAACTTAGACAGGAACCACGAACCTCCCAGGGAAGCATATTTTGGTCCCATAAGCTACCTGGCTGCATTCGCTTTGCTTTGCTTGTGACAACAGAATTACCAGGCAAGTGTGCACCTGTGGAAGAGGGGACAGGGGTCAGCAATAAAGAATAGAGGGAAAAAAACGTCCTCAGTTCCCAGTCATATTTTCCCCATTTCTTACCCTCTTGCTGCTAGGTCAACTAAGCTATTCCTTATCAATTGATGCACTAGCCTGCCAGACGCCTTTAAGCTCTAGATGGTGAGTACGTAGCACAAGTCAATTAAGGAAAAAGAAGAGTCTGCAGTCCTGCCTCACCATCATCCTCATCGCCATCACCACCATCTCTACCACCATCACCACCAATACCACTAGCACGACCACCATCCTCATCACGAACACCACCCCTGTGACTTTAACCACCATTCCCACCACCATCACTACCACCACCATCACCACCACTACCATCACTATCACTACCAACACCACAACTACCACCATCATTACCAATACCACCACTATGACCATCACCACTACCACCACACCACACCACAGTCACTACCACCGTCATCACCACCACCATCACATTCACCACTATCAACATCATCCACCACCATTTTCACCACCATCTTCAACATCATCACCACCACTACCACAATCCCCAACACCACTGTTATCACCACCACCACCACCACCGCCATCACAGCTGGCTAGAAGTCTCACTCTCCACGGCATGGAATCCTATAACCCTGCATTGGGCTCCAGCACAATCAAACTTCTCCTTGAACATAATCCGCTAAAGCACTCCAGCTCACACATCTTAACTCCACTAGACTTTTCTACTTCTGGTACATTTACAATTCCAAAACTAGCTGAAGTCATTATCTTGATCTGGGATGCCCTCTCCACACAAATTCTTAGGTTACCAACTTATTAAGTGAAAGTTGAAACACACTGGATGTGCAGTAAATGCTGAATTGCTCACAAATTACAAAATTCCCTCCATGCTATGAAGCAAGCTTTCCGATGGATGGGCATCTATTGATCTAACCCCTACGTCGTGCTTAGTAGGTACAGGCATGATATTAAGTATTTTATATTATCGATTGATTTATCCTCATAACAGCACAACATGAGGGTTACTATTATTATCCACATTTTTCATATGAAGAAACTGAGGCAAAGGGACATTAAGAAAGGTGCCCCAGTTCACAGAACTGAAATTGGAATCCGGGCAGCCGTCTCGCCACGCTCTCTCAACCACTGCAATGTGTAGCCACTCCACACCAAAAACAGTTCCAAAACAAATTTTAAATTATATTTTTAAAATAAATGTCATAGAGTCCAAGAGATAGCCAGTGATTTTTCCAACAACAGAATCCTATTTTTAAGAGTCTCAAGCCCAGCGTCCCCTTCCTCTGAGAGCATTTTGAAGAAAATCTGGGGCCACTTTAAACACAGTTTAAAAATCACTGATTTTACCACAAATATTTTTTTTCACAGGCATGGAAACTAAGACCTGAAGAAGGGTAGTTGTTTATCCAAGTAACACTGAATTAGTTGGCAGCAGAGTTGAAACAAAAACCCTCGAATCCTAATGCCAACTGGATACTTTTCAATCATCCCCTGGCACCCTGGCTAATCATCAAATAGGTTTTTAACAGAAAGGTGCAGTTTCACATCTACGGGGTAAGAAACATGATTGACGACACATGAAAATATTCACTAGAATAGTCAAAAGATAATCATTCACCCAAACACACCTCTCACTAAACCTTCAAAGTCTAATATCACACAGTGCAATTAAAGATTTAGGCTATACCTCTCATCTAAGGAATCCAAATCCCTTCTTAGGCTACGCTGGGCCACTAAGTTACTGGCCAGTTAGCAATGGAGAATCCATGTGACAAAAACTGTACTCACCTGATAGGCTGAGTTCATGGTCAAGCAAGAACTAGAACTCCACATCCCTCTGCACATGCACCTGTGGTCCGGTGCACGCCCCCAGCCCCATGCCCCCCTCCCCACCCACACCTGTGACGTGATCTTTACCTGCATGTGCCCGAGGTTCCTCAGCTGTGACTCCCTCTCTGTAACTGATTTACTGGCTGACCTTCAGACCATCTTAAACCTTTCCATGACTACGTTTCTCCCCGTGCAAAAGTACACTTCTCGCTCTGAGGAGGTGTCGAGAATGATTAAATGCACCTGGCCACAGAGCGAGACGCTCCTCAGACACTCAGACATGCGGTATTAAATCGGGGTCTGTGTTGTCCGCAGGATGCTTTCTGGAGATCACTCATGCAGGTACCCAATCAAAGCCTCCAGGTATAGAAAACATCTTTGGAAAACTCTGTGGTTTTAACAAACACGTAACATCCCTCCTGTTCTCTGGTTTCATATTAAGTAAATCTTTCACTGAGGGTTTTTTTTTTCTATATCCAGGCACAATGCAATCCTAATTACAAAATTTTATATCTCTTCTATGAAAATACCTATAAAAATAATTTGATGGGAAAAAAGTCTCTTTTAGCTTTTGTTTTACCATGAGAATTTCTTTTTTAGAGACTGTTAATTAAAAGTTCACACAAAAGTTTTATTTCTCAGTTCCTTTAATTTGTTTTTATTAAATAAAAGAAAGAGTATAAATAACAGCTAAGCATGCACATATACCTATAATAACTGGGAAAAAATCATATGATCATGTGAGTCTATTAAGAAAGTTAAAAATTAAATATAACAATGCACTCCAGAAGGATACTGAGATCTTTTCTTTTTTTCCTTTTTTTCTTTTCTTTTTTTTGAGATGGAGTTTCACTCTTATTGCTCAGGCTGGAGTGCAATGGCGAGATCTTGGCTCACCGCCACCTCCACCTCCAGGGTTCAAGAGATTCTCCTGCCTCAGTCCCCTTAGTAGCTAGGATTACAGGCTTTTGTCACCACACACAGCTAATTTTGTAATTTTTTAGTAGAAATGAGGTTTCTCCATGTTGGTGAGGCAGGTCTTGAACTCCCAACCTCAGTGATCTGACCGCCTAAGCCTCCCAAAGTGATGGGATTACAGGCGTGAGCCACTGCACCTGGCTGGATACTGAGATCTTATTAAAAATGGAGTATGTATAACTAATACATTTTCTTTCACATTACACATGCTCCAAACAGTGATTTCCTTTCTTGATTCACCTTTTGAAAGCATTTTGTTCCATTTTCCTGGGGCTGTTTTACTGTGTGATTTCTCTGGGCATTCAACAGTCAATCTCCACAGGATTGGGATTTTCATTTTATTTGTCTTTAATCTTGCAAAACATTCAGGCTACTCTTTTCACAGACATAAGTGAGTAAATAAAACAATCTGCAGGTAAAGAAAAAAGACATTCCTCAGGGACAAGGTTAAAGCTGGAAGCCATCATCCTCAGCAAACTAGCATAGGAACAGAAAACCAAACACCACATGTTCTCAGTCATAAGTGGCAGTTGAACAATGAGAACATGTGGACACAGAGAGAGGAACATCACACACTGGGGCCTGTTAGGAGGTGGGGGTGAGGCGAGAAACTTAGAGGACAGGTCAAGAGGAGCAGCAAACCACCATGGCACACGTGTACCTATGTAACAAATCTGCACTTTTTGCATATGTACTCCATCTTTTAGAAGAAATGAAGAAAAATAAAAATGTTTTAAAGAATAAATAAAAGCAGAAAAAAGACATTCAAGCTGCCTACATTTCCACAACAGAGCGTTCTCTATCGACTCACTATATTTATTCTTGAGTCAGAGCAAATGAGTTTCTACCTGCACTTCTTTTTTAATAAAGGTACTTCTCATTTCATCCTGTGATAATTTGAAAAACTATGTATACAGTGTAACCTAAATAAAATAGATTATAGCACCACCCCAAAAACTACAGTCAACTTCCATGCATCCCAAGTTAGTAGATCTACCCCACACAAAAGAAACAGGGCCAGACGCTGCCTAATGGAAGGGTAGAAATCAGATGCCATGTCTTTAGCATGTTCTTTGCTGTGCCACTAGTTATCTGTAGAGGCTCCAGAGTTTGATGAGTTTTCTTCACTGGACACCATTTAGCTCAGCCAGTGGGCTCCAGTAGACAAATAGGAAGCGAGTTTTCCATGTGCACTCTGTTCCTTATCTGCACAGTGGATGACCTCTGAACTCAGCCTCATCAGAGGCTATGTGTCTTCACCCCACATGCAAGTGACGTGCATGCTGCCTGAAGTGGAAGCAAAAGTGTGTTGCTAGTTGCCCACCCCTAGAGGCACACCTGAGCCTCCCTATACAATGCCCGACTAGAATAGGCTGAGCTCTTCCCTCCTGTCACTTGTACCGACAGTCCAGTCCCATCGTTTCCAGGTATCATTCACTGCCAGAAGGGTTACTCATCTCCAGTCCCATGAACACAGCTGTGCTCATGAGTTACAAATGAGAAATGGATGAAAGGAGAAAATCAGAATAATCTCGTATCCACAAAACATAAAACTCACATTAAGTATGCCATCAAGATTATAAAATATCACCTATAGGACGGTAAACTAAGGCTAAGGCAAATAATATTGTGACTGTCAGTACTAGAGCATTTGTTTAGAATGCGACAGAGGGTCTTCGCTAAATCCATGCAAAGTGTTCCCTGAAAAGAACATTCAGTCTCCTCCAGGAAGGTGATGTCCTGTCTTGGTAAAATTATGGGTAGAAAAATCAGTCTTACCGTGGGTTATAGAATCCCCTTTCCCTTCTCTCTCCCCTTTCGGCTTGTTCTAATTAAGCCCTCATAAATTAATTGCATAAAAATTAATTGTACAAAAACAACATGTAGTCTACCATTTATTAAATTATCCTATACCTAAAAGACTATGCATGAAGATCTTTGGAATGACTTCTTTGATTGACTTATAATATTATTCAAACTCTCAGATCAGGACTCCATATAAAAATAAATTATAAACTGTTTTTATTGTTATTCCTCTACTACTTCATTATTCTTTTTACCATGGAACAGTCTCACTTGTTATTACAGATTGAGTATCTCTTATCTGAAATGCTTGGGGCAGGAACCAATTGAGATTTTGCATTTTTTTGGATTTTCGGATATTGGCATATACATAATTGGTATATACATAATAAGCTATCATGGGGATAGAACCCAAGTCTAACCTTGACATTTCTTTATGTTTAAATACACCTTATACACATTGCCTGAACGTGATTTATACAATATGTTTAATAATTTTATGCATGAAACAAAGTTTTGACTGCATTTTGACTACAATCCATCAGATGAGGTCAGGTGTGGAATTTTCCACCTGTGGTATCATGTTGGTGCTCAAGAGTTTTTAGATTTTGGATCACTTTAGACTTTAGCTTTTTAGAGTAAAGATGCTCAACCTGCATTTTCTTGTATAAAGAGACTTCATTACCATAGCAAAGCATTCCTGAACCATCCATTAACAATCTCCAGTGTTTCATCCATAATGTCTACCATTCCATATTTCCCATCCAATGAAATGTAGGCATAACAAGTATTGGCAGGAGATAAACAAAATGCTCACTCCCAGCTATGGGTACAAAGTCTGGTGGCCAGCCACTGGGCTCCTAGCAGTCAAAAGTGAAGGAGATATTGGGGATAGTGGGCAGGTCCTCAGGAAAACAGGAAATGAAACTATCCAGTGACAGTATAGTGGACAAAAACATTTCTCAAATTGTCATGGGAATGGTTTGCAGAAGGAGAATGGGCATTACCTAAGCACAGGCCACTTACGACATCAAACGTAACCATCTACACTAGATATATACGGCATTACCCAGAAATAAAGACGTTAGGAGGTGAAGAATCAGAAAGAACGTAACTGGATTCTGAGCCTTTGGAAAGATTTTAAAAATTTAGGCAAAGAGTGTCAAAGACTTCAATGGCACCTACAAAGTATTGAGCAAGATGGAGCTAGGAGTCACATAAATGGGCTGTCATACACTGATATATTGGGCAAAGCCTTCTGGTATGTTCCAGCAAGACTTCATAATGAAAGAAACTTAAGCCTTAAAACAGTATAAATTGAAAAGAATGATGAGGCCTGCTGGGAGCTGAAAGGGGGTAGAAGAAGACAGGTATAGAAGAGAGGGTAAGAATGAATGCGTGAAATCACTGCATGAATTAATAAGTTTCTATATATGTTTACCTTGTTGAGTATACATAGTTACAGGATAGGGAAAGCAAGTGATAGCCGATATTATGTGACAATGTTTTTGTTATACATACACAACAAAAGTTCCATATGCTCAACAAAAGTCAGATTACAGAGCCATAATAATGTACGTTTCTGAAACATTCCTGTATTCTGAATCTCCCACAAAGTCTAGCATTTATGAAGTTTATCATTGGTCCTTTCAATAAATTTCACTGAACACAAGCCAAATGTTTATCAAAATAGGTATATAAAATCTCTATAAAGTAAATAAAACTCATCAAAGAAGTTGGAACAGATCATTTCCTAACTTTTTTTTCAATCTGAGCAGATCTGATTCATAATTATCATCTACTGTTTTTCTTGCCTAATGGGTGAGAGCTAACAGGATATCCAACCCTTTTGTCATGGTGAAATGAAAATCTATTATGTAATTATTTTAGAAAAACACATATTATGTGTATAAACAGATGTTATTATAATCATCGTATTTCATTTTAATAATATTTGAGGCTTTAAAGGATACCACTGAACAACATTAATTTCATTTACAATAATGAAGCATAAGATATGGAAAACTTCTTGGCTGCATTCAAGATCTAGTGATTCAACTATAAGGAAAAATTACTTTCTTCGAAGATGACAGTTTTTCTCTAGCTCTTCCTACTGATGCCTATGCAATAGAATCTCTCTGAGCATAAAATAAAAAGATGTCCATTTAATCGTTGGACAAAGATCAGATCTGATGATGAACCACATCCAGTGGTCTGATTATGGATCCTGCATAAATAGATGGAAATAGGTTCATTTTCAAACGTTTAGGCAACGCTGGCAGAATTGATGCTTCTGCTTTCTGCCAATCATAATATGAAAACATTGGCGATGACCTTTCCTAGAAATCTTCATGCAAATGCAACAAAAAATTCACCCAAAACATTAACAGAAGCCTCCAGATCTATTCATTAGAAGAAAATATCAACCATAGGTATCATCCACAACTAAGAGAAGAAAAGCATTAGTCATTTTTCCCAGTATCACAGCATGGGGTTTTGAGTTGGCAAAAATGGGAATGAATCCCAGCTTCATGCCTCTACCCTGGGAAAGTGACATCCTTCTGTGTCTCAGCTTTATCTGTTAAATAAGACCAAAAGCGCCTTGCCTTGTAGGGTTCCCAAGATGACTGGTTGAAATAACATATGTAAAATACCTAAGACGGTGCCTGCTTATAGCAAGTCTACTATAAATATCACTCCTTTCCGTAGATGACTTCTCTAAAAATATTATGCCATTTCATAGATGGGTCCCAATTTTTTCGTGATTCATTGCCTCCCAAAGATCAGTCTACTTGACACAAAGGAGTGATCCAGTCACCATGAGACAGAATGGCTATCAAAGCACACAGACATTTCACTCAAAGTAATCAAAAAGTTGCGTTTTTCAGTAAGTCAACTATTACCAAGTAATTCTTATGAATGGTTATTTTAAGATGCAGCTTTCCAGAAATACTGCTTTTTTTTTTTTTTTGACAGAGTCTTGCTCTTATCATCCAGACTGGAGTGTAATGGCATGATCTCGGCTCCCTGCAACCTCTGTCTCCTAGGTTCAAGTGATTCTCCTGCCTCAGCTTCCCAAATAGCTGGGATTACAGGCGCCCACCATCACGCCCGGCTCATTTTTGTATTTTTAGTAGAGATGGGGTTTTGCCATATCTGCCAGTCTGGTCTTGAACTCCTGACCTCATGATCTGCCCACCTTGGCCTCCCAAAGTACTGGGATTACAGGCGTGAGCCACCACACGTAGCTAAATAATGCTTTCTTAAACAAAGTTTCATTCCAGAAAGGAAAAAGACCTTGGCCAATTTAGAAGAAGCTTTGTACCATTCCTAGGAACTGCTCAGCATCTGGGGTTGCTGGATTTTAAGATGGAGTGGAGTTCTTCTATCTAATAAAGCTGCTATGATCATTGAACACAGACACGTGTAAGACGTGTGGGCCTTGGAGATGTGAAATGATAGCACGAGGAGGGACAGGAATGTAAATGCTTTATCGCACACACCAGAGGACAAATAATTATCAAAGAATGCTTAGGGGAATTTAATTTAACTCTGCATGTAATGAAAGACAAAAAATTATCTTTTTCATTACCATTAATTGCATTAAAATCAGTATTTTTATAATTTTCTCAACCTCTGTATTTTTTTTCTTTCAACTGGCAAAGTGTCAAAAGGCAATAAAGAGAAAAAAAGTACTTCCAGATGGTTGGTCTAAGCAAATTGCATGGAATTTTCCTTTAAATAAAATGGAAAATATATGTAATAGAAGCTCTGCTGAACACCTATCAAATCCAAATGACTACTGTCTGCATCGTTGTAATTCACTTACTGGTTTATGGCCTCACTCTATTTCAAAGAGTTTCCCCAGTTCCTATAATGTTCTGCAGTGCTAGAGCTGGCATCAGATCTCTGATGTAGCTGAAAGATGCAGACTGTGAAATCTTCCATTGTTGGACAACTTTCTTATTTGGGATATAGTTGAGAAAGCTGAGCAGCCAAAAAATAAAATAAAGTGTCCTTTCAAAGCCAGCTTTAAAGCCGCATTCACTCAGCTCAATAAACTCTGGGTTTCAGGGATAACCTCAAAAAGAAAAGACTTTCAACTTGTTGTTCCAAGTATACATTTTACACTAAACCTTGTGTTATTTGGAGAGATACTGGTAAAAATTATGGCAGTGGGTCATCAGATCAGAAATTCTCTCTCAAAAATCCTTCTAGATAAATTCCCAATTTACCCAACCTTTACTCCAGAGATTGGGCTTTATTTATTTCATCCTTTCACTCTAAAACCTATTAGTACATAAATGAGAAGAAAAAGTGTTGAGAACTGGAGAGGTGGGAGGTCAGGGAAGACAGAGGGTCACTTGGACAGTGGACTGTCCACTCTAACCCATTTCTGATCACTGGTAACCACAGAATGAACCCCAAAGTTTCAAAAGGCAGGTCCCACTCTTCCCAGCAATTATATCCAGGTGAAGGTGAGCCTCTCTGGGAAAACAAGGGCAGAGCCTCTCATGCCAGGGCCTGCCTATCTCACCTCCACCCGAGAGCCTCTCACCCACATAGTGGGTACAAGCCATTGGTGTAAGGTCAGGAATGTTGTCAAAGGCAACATGAAAATTGCCTCTGTGCATCAAGTTCAAGACGTGGACTTCACAGATTTATGGCTACATAAATATGCACAATGTCTTTATGAATCTGCCCTTGCTTTTAATTTAGTGAGATACTTTCAAACCAGGAGTTCAAAATCAGGGGAGATTTTACTCCCTCTCCTCAGGAACATTTGGCAATACCTGGAAACAATTTTGGTCACCACAACAAGGGGACACTACTGGCATCCAGGGGTAGAGGCCAGTGATGCTGATAAATTTCTATAACGTGCTACCGCTACTGACAGGAAGGGATTATCCAATGCAAAGCATCAATAGTGCCAAGGTTGAAAAACTCTACTTTACACTGAAAAAAAAAAAAAGGTGCAATTTACATAGCGTGTTCTGTAAGTAGAAAAGAAATTGGTCAGACCAGAATCTCTTACCACTGAAATGTTTCTCAGCTACTAAAATAGGGAGCCTGGTACAGTCATTGGGCAGCTTTCTAATTTTCTTTTATATCCTATACAGATTTTCTCTTTATTCTACCATGCAAAAAAATAAGAGAGGCTTTTTACAGCAAGCATTGAATTCTCTGCTGTATTATTTTAAGATGCTGCTGCTTTTACATTTTGCCCATAAGAAGTTTTACTAGAATAAATAAAACCAGTTGGACACAATTCACAGACAATTGTTTTACCAAAGAGTATTTTTTAACATTATAAGCTGTAACTTCTAATTAAATATGTGATCCCACTGGATTTTATATGTAGAATATATTTACTATATCTACGTGTGCACATTATCTGCTTTACTAACTTTTTAAACATTCTCATATAAATCTGAATTTTTAAGCCTTAAATAGGATCCCAATTTGTACATTTTTCTTCTCAACTCTCCATATCTTCTGATAGTGAATAGACCAGTCCTCAGTCATTCCTTGGCACCTCCCGTATTTGCAATGCAGGAACCGATGATTACTTCTGTTACTTCTGGTAGTTTTCAAAGTTACAAGAAACAAGAATGATAATGGAGGCTCAATTCACCTGATTCTATAATCACCTTCTTTGCTCGTGAGTCATTCTCCCCCTCACTTCTCTGCCTTGTCTTTATCACCACACATCCTCAGATCGGCACATCCCTTGCCTATCAGTCTCTCTGCTTCACAACTCATTTTTACATTTATTAAACCTTTCCTGCCAGAGTCAGTTGGGACTATTAGTCAAATACCATACACCAAGTGCCTTAAACACGAGAAATGTGTTTCTCACTGCTTCTAAGGCTGGAAAGTCCAAAATCAAAGTGCCAGCAGATGCATGTCTGAGGGGGTGCCTTTCCTGGTTTGGAGGCAGCCGTCACCCTCTTGTATCCTCACATGGCAGAAAGCAGAGTGCAGAAGCAAGCTCTCCAGTGTATCTTCTTATAAAGGCACTGATCCCATCATGAGTGCTCCACTCTTACAACCTAATCACCTCTCAAAGGTCCACCTTATAATACTATTAAACTGGGTGTTAGGATTTCAACATATGCATTTTGAGGGCACAGGAACATTCAGTCCAAAACACTTCCTATATGCAAAGTGGAGCAAAATAAGGGCAAACACTACATTTTCAAAGTGATCTGCCTCAGCAGCAGCAGCATTTGGTTCCGGCTATAATCCTCTGCCCCCTTCCCCTGATGGTAATCAAAGCCTTGCCATTTGCAGGAAATTCCTGCCCTGTAATAGGAGTGTTCTTCATCCTCTACATCTAACAACTGCCCCACACAGTTCACAAATACTAAAGGCACACTAAAGCATAAGCTCTCTAGGAACAGGAACTCTGACATATATGTATTTGTAATCAAATTGTACTAACCTGTGCTCCTGATGCTGATGAGGAGCAATAATGAAATAGAATGTATCCAGAGACATCTGCTGGTGCTAAGAAGGGCTCAGGCAGGTAATAGGCATCCTAACAATTTAGGAAAAAGTAAAGGACAAATAGATCATCTCTAATTTTAGTCATTTATTTTCTTCTGCTAGCTTTCAAGTTGATGTGTTCTTATTTCTTTTTTTTCTAATTATGTTGGGTACAAAGTTAGATTGTTAGTTTAAGACCTTTCTAACTTCTTGATGAAGACGTCTTGGGGCTATATGCTTTCCTCTTAACACTGCTTTGGCTGCATCCCAGAGATTTTGATAAGATGTGTCCTCATTTTCATTAATTTCAAAGATTTCTTTTTATTACTGCCTCAATTTCTATGTTCACCAAGGAGTTATTCAGGAGTAAGTTGTTCAATTTCCATGTACTTGTATAGTTTTGAGAGATCTTGGTATTGATTTCTATTTTTATAGAACTGTGGTCTGAGAGTGTGATTTCCCTGTTTCTGAATTTACTGAGGCTTGCTTTGTGACCAAGCACGTGGTCGATCTTAGAAGACAGTCTGTGTACAGATGAGAGAAATGTATATTCTGTGGTTGTTGGGTGGAGTGTTCTGTAGATGTCTACAGAAAATGTTTTGGCCAGACTGTTGCCTCACTTAGAAAGGAAGGGGAAAGACAGAGGAAAGGCAGTGCAAACTCATGTTCAATGGTCATGGTCAGTGAGGCAAAACCGTACATCTGAGCTCAGGATCAAAGAGCATGAGGCAATGATGGTCTAGGATGCTGACTGACCTGTTGTTGCATCTTCTAAGAACACGTTTTAAACATGCACACATCTGGTCAACCTCTTTTGATGGTGTGCAAACCTAAAAAGTCACAGATGGGCCCTGATAAGATCCTGAGATAAAATAGGGGGCTTTGTCTGTTTCCTAGAGCCTGCAAGAACACACAAGTACATGGCAGACTTAGCATTTTATAAATGACATCCAAATGACTTCTGTTTATCATCCAGGAGCATTTCATTATTTTTCTCAAGAATCATTGTATGATAAGATATGGCAAAGCTCAAATTAAATCAACACAACAAATAACCAACAAAAACAAGTCAGATTTCAGAGGGGCAAATTAAGAACAACTTTTGTCTGCCTGTGGTGTCACACAGAGAAAAGTTATGTCTAGAGTAGATGCTCTTTGATGTACATCCCAAAAGCTCTATTAGCACATCTGCAGCCAAACCACTGCTTTCAGGATGTTGTTGGGCCCCTCGGTGGCCACATTGGTTCCAGATGGAGTTCAAATAATGTAAGGGCCTTTGTTCCAGGGCTGAACTGTTTCATTTCTCCACTGGTAACATGCACACATAGTGCTCCGTCATAAGCCATGTGCAATACACAGGGGTGCTTCAAAAACTGTACCAGAGAGACTGGTAAAACTCATGGAAGCCCCTGCTCTTAAGGACAGCAGCAGCATTTGCCAACAGAATGGTGCTGGTGGGCTGTATTACATTCCATCTTTCTTTATGCAACACCCTTGGAATAAAAAGTTATGCATTTACCATTATAATTTACCTTAATTATAGTATTTGTCACTACCTGTAATGCACAAAAGAATTATGGTAGTTATACTCACAGAAGAGGAAAATGAGACACAGGGAGCCTTTTTGACTTGCACAGGGTTACTCGTGTGCTGGAGAGAAGGGGAAATATTAAATATCTTACATCAAATACCTAAGGGCAGACTTAAGGATGTCTAATTCATTGCTCCTGACTGCTGGTATTTTAAGAAGGGAACTTTCAAAGAAGAATGAATTGTCAGAAACATGATTCCTGACACAAGGAAGCAATGACTGGGGGCTGGATGATGGCCTATAGCCCTTGTAAGACTATTTCAAGCCCTTTAGAAAATAGAAACGCTCTCTGACAATCTTACTTGTAACCAGGCCTCTGCTATGTCCAGAACAACAGTGTTAGAATTCGTGGCCCCATTTCCCAAATCTTCATACTTTTGCAAGCTTACTGCCTATTTCAGGGCCATTTCTTTTGAACTTATTTCTTCTCCTACCCACATAATCAGTGCTAACACTCTAGTGGATTGCCTTCTATATCTTCCTCCATGTTTCTGCAATAACATACAAACACAGGTATTCAGACACAGGGGATGGAGGTCATTTTACTTTATGAGATTTTTCTCCTAATATCATAAAATCTCTCCAAGGTAACCAGATGTAATTTAAATTAATCTTTAATCACATCTGAGATATTCTTATAACCTAACTGACATATAATCTATACTTTATTGATACACATTCAATTCAATATGTGAGATTGATTTTGGGGAGAGAGGAAAGGAAGCACTAAGAAAGCTTCTATAAAACGTTCACTATACATGCCCTTACAGATGCATGCTGCTATTTTTATTTTTACACTATATATGCCCTCATATATTATATACTGGTGTTTTTCTTTGTATAGTACCTATTCCCAGGGGTTGTAATACTGGGTGAAAGAGTTTGTATATTTTTAATTAGGATTATCAAACTGCTTTCCCCAAAAATGTGAGTAATTCATGTTTCCATCTGTCATGGGTGAGAGTCCCCTTCAATCAGCATCCTTACCTGCCATGGTGTTATCTTTATTCTCTCTCTCTTTTTGGCCAGTCAGAAGAATAATATCTTATTTGAATTATCCTAACAGGAATGGACAGAACATCTTTCATCTACTTACTGGATATGAGGATTTTGCTCTTACGTGAATTACCTATTCATATATTTTTCCATTTTCTTATGGGCTGCTTGAATTTTTCCCATCAATTTATAAGAGCTCTTTATATATTAGAAATATTAACTTTATTCCTATTACAGGGATTGCAAATACTATTTCTATCTGATGCTAGACTTTTTAGATGGTTTATGTCATCTTTTAGCACAGTTTTTTAATGATAACCAAATTGCAGTCTATCCCTTAGGTTGCCAAAAAGAGAGAAGGAATCAGCAGAAAATTCTCGTTCTGCAACTATTAAGATAAAACATTCAGTGAAATACAAACTTGGAAAGAATCCAGTATAAATAAAACTACATGTTTAAGAATGCTTTCTTAACCTTTGGCACAGATGCCACCTTGCCCCTTCCTTGGCTTATTAGAATGCCATCATACACCAAGTCATTAACACAGCTGGTCTCATCCTCCAAAACAGATGTTACTAGGGTGTTGCTCTCTGGATAATTCTTCAACCTGGGCAAAGCAACTGACTTGGAATTTTCAGTTAAAATTATTACTGTATGCTGTACATAGCATGGAGTCTTTTACCCAAACATAAACACAGACCAGAATTCTGAGCCCCAAAACTGTCTCCAGCATCAGGAGAAGAAGGCATCATGAAAGGGGAGAAGTGTAGCTGTTTACATATAAAATAAGGTGAATTTTAAGGGAAGAACTGACTCTCTGTTTCTTTAAAAATGGTATGTAGTATCAAAGTTTTCCCCTATTTAGACATAAAAACAAGAAGGCCAACAGAATGCAGTCAACCAGAGAACTGGTTTCTTACATTTCCATGGAGGGTTTCTTTCTCGAGATCTGTCATTTTTCAGAATTTTCCAAGTAATAAAGTCATATGCTTTTTTGTTAGGTGACTGGAAAGAGAAACAGATTTATCATTCTGTCTGATCTTCCGAAGCATTTTTCAGTGTTGTTTATGTTGCTGCTATCTTGCTGAATTTTTATCAGACTATTATCGGTATCATCTTAACAAAGAGGACATTCAATTATATTTCTAATGCCAAAAATAGTGCAATAAAATTAATCTTAGAAAGTATAATGGAATCTACTTTTCTTTCACTGACTCCATCTGCAAGCCAGGATCAACTGTAAAATCATTTTATGAAGAAGCGATATCACAGGGGATTTGTTCTCTGAGTCTGATGCAAGCCAGTGTTAAAGGTCCTGAACAGTTGATGCAAATTCCACCTTTGTATTTTACTGCCCTCAGTGAACTCAGCATCATTCATTTAAGGATGTATTATCTGAGATTTTAACACCACCATGCAACAGAGAAGGAGAAACACATAATTTTAAAATTCAGGCTGAGTGCCATTCCGGAGGCAGAAGGTTGACTTCTGACCACCTGCTTCCCCACTAGACTTGTTCCAAATGGCTTTCTTGAGAGGTGATTCACAAGTGCTAAAAAATCATGAATTTTTAAAATGAGATATTTTGGATTATTTATAAACTACTTTCCATAATGGCATTTTACCAACGAAATGATCCACTGGATGAAAATAACTCACTCCTTAGTTATCTGTTTTATTCCTGAGCTCGCCTATTTTGACAAGTTCTTGATCATTGTGCCTCTCAAATGGTGCACAGCCTTTTCACAAAGTCTTCACTGTGGATTCTAGGAGCTCACAACCCACTGCTTCTCAACATACAGTCCTATATTCCGCTTTACAGTAGAATCCTTCTGCCTCAGGGAATCCTAATGGCCAGTGCCAAATCTTGTCTTCATTAACTGTGAGAAATGTGAGCCTTCAGCTTTACATTAATAGGCCAAATGCATTTCTCTTTGATAGAAAATCAAACTTCTAAGCCACTGACAAAACTCTGGTGACATCCTGAGCTTCATAGGTTTGATCCTCTTACAAAAGGTGTTAACAATGCAAGTGAGGTTAACAAAAATCCTTGCAGGGAATCAAACACTGAGTGGCCCTCTGGCCTGCATCACTGACCGCTGCATTTTATTAACAGCAGGTCAAAGAGCCTCTCACCCAACACATCACAAATGTTCACAGAGATTCAATGAGTCAACAGGTATGCCTCCTGCAGCTGGAACTGACACTGAAAATGTGAACTACATGGACAAAAATACTCAGCAGGCCTCTCAAACACTAACTTTTCACCAGCCCAAGGTCTCTGGGAAAAAAAATACAATAATTAAAAGAGCAGTTTGGAATGAGAATACCGTAGAGCAAATTTTTAGTGTCAGAAAGTAGCAATTTGGTAACTAAGAAAACTAGAAAAATTGTTATGTAGCCTATGTCTTACCTTGCTCAGCACCTTCCAAGACTCAACTGGAAAGAGCCTGGTTTTGAGAAGAATGAAAGCCTGAACTGCTGATTGGGAGAAATAAAAGGCAAAATAAATGCTGAAAGGAACTCACATGGAATATTTCATTGTAAGAGTCTGATCTTATTTCCTCTAGCCAGAATGGCATTTTACAACACAACAGTGGAGAATTTTGCTACTAAGATGTTGAATGAAATCCCTCAAGAGGAGAATTACCTTTGAGCTTTTCTGTCACTTTTAAGATCACTTCTGAAGTATCAAAGCACTACTATATCAAATGAAATATTTTGAGGAGCTTTGCAACAGATGCCAATACCTTCCCCAAACATGTCTGAGGCATCTCCCAGGTGAGAGGCCCTGGATTTCAAATATACTAACAATATGGCAATGACCCCCAACTACGCAGCTCTATTCCCAATCATTCCTCGACAGCCCACACTTGTTTATCTAACTGCCTAATCTCTAGACCCAGATGAGAAATGAAAGCCTTCAACCCAAAATTAGCATTGCCCTAAGAGAACTGTTGTTTTTCCCTCCAAAACCTACACCTCCTCAGGGCTTCTGTGCCTCAGTAAATAGTCCACACTTACTGTGCTCTAAGACTTCCAATTCATTCTTAATTTATCTTCCCCTCTCCCCAATGCACAATCCATCAGAGCACCACAGACTCTACCTGTGAAAATGTCAAAGCCATTCACTTTTCTCCTTGTCCACTAACAACCCCATAGTCTGTGCCACCATCACGCCTGGCCCCATCATCTGTGGATGCTTCAACCTGGTTTTCCTGCTTCCTCTCTAGCTACTCTGCAATCCCTTCTCCTGACCCAGTGGTAACCCTGATAATTTACATGACAGTTTAGAAACATAAATAACTCATATCTTACCACTGTTTCTCCAAAGGGTTCCCAATGCCCCTAACAGGCATAGAAGTTTCATGTCTCGGCTTACAAAGCACTATATGTGCTAACACTTGCCCATCTCTGTGGGCTCAATTCATACCACTGTCCCCTTCCCCACTACACACAAACCAATCCAAGGCTGTCCCCTATTCACTCTGTGTCACATGAACCTATCTGAATTCTTGTCATAGCACTTACCACTGTACAACACTTCATTTATTGAGAATGCAATTACTGCTTATGGTCTAACTCTTCCATTAAAAATGTATGCTCAGCCGGGCAAGGTGGCTTAAGCCTGTAATCCCAGGACTTTGGGAGGCTGAGACGGGCAGATCACGAGGTCAAGAAATCGAGACCATTCTGGCCAACATGGTGAAACCCCGTCTCTACTAAAAATACAAAAATTAGCTGGGCATGGTGGCGTGTGCCTGTAGTCACAGCTACTCGGGAGGCTGAGGCAGGAGAATTGCTTAAACCTGGGAGGCGGAGGTTGCAGTGAGCTGAGATTGTGCCATTGCACTCCAGCCTGGCGCCTGGCGACAAAGCAAGACTCTGTCTCAAAAAAAAAAAAAAAAAAAAGGTATGCTCCAGGAGAGCCAGGAGCCTATCTATCGTGTTTACCAGTATATTGCCAGTGCCTAAAAATGAGGCTCACACATTACATGTGTTCACAAAGATAGGGGCAGGATAGAATTAGGAGAAACACCTAATGTAGATGGCAGGGTGACGGATGCAGCAAACCACATGGCACGTGTATACCTATGTAACAAACCTGCACATTCTGCACTTGTACCCCAGAATTTAAAGTATAATAACAATATAAAAAATACCTGGGGAGGAAGGAGAATGCAAGTTATTTCTCATGGTCACTCTGACTGCAATTTTCAAGAAAAACAGTTAGTGTGTTACAGAAAGAGTAGAAGCACGATTTCCAATCAGACATTAATTGAGATGCCCGCTAGCCCTTGATGACCCCATGTACAGGAAGAGATGTTTCAGAGACACCATTTGTTTATACAGATGTCTGTCCTTGAGGGATTTTTGTTTCAGATCAACCACCGATCATGTGTTTTCTGCAAGGAAATTACACATTGAGGGTGGGTTCCAACCCTCAAAATATTTGCTAGCTCAGTGAAATAAAACCAAGATTCCATCTGGAGAGACCTATAGCTGCTTTACTTTGCCATAAAATGTAGAATAGGTGGGTTTTATTGTTTTATAATTCTTTTCTGTAATATTCTACCAAGAGGGAGCCCCTGGGGACCTTTAGAAAACAAAAGGGGTAAAACACATGGTGGATTAAGAAGTTATAATATTATCCACTGGGCTCAGCCATGCAGGAGGCCTCACAGGTTTCTTAACCTTGCCACAATTTGTTCACTCACCTTTAAATGGGGATAATATTAGAGCTTTTATGCTTGTTGAGAAGATGAAATGACAGGCAAAAAGCAGTGTCTGGCATGCAGGAAGTGCTCAAATAATATATAAGCATTATGAATTATCACCAAGTTATTACCAGTGCTTCAAAAAATGTTTCAGATTTGGAAATGTTGGACAATCCACATTATTACGTTTGGATTGTCATTGCTACATTGCAAGGAACTGTTTAATGACTTGCCCTGAACATGTTCCAGTCCTCCTTTGGATCCAAACACAGATGACTACCGCAGGCCCGTGGAGGTGACCCAGGATGAGCTACATTCCATTTTTCTACACTTGGGGAACTGGCACATGCTTGAGAAAAGACAAGAAAACCTACTCCAGATCAATAAAGGCTTCACAAAGTGCACATGTGATTAGAAATGTTTGTTTCGGGTATATTTGGTCATTTAGTATTTGCTCAAGGAAACAATAATTACTTTGTATATGATCTGCCTTAAAGACAAAAAATGAGCAAGAAAATAAGAGTCAAAGTTAGAAAACATACAAGGCTCTTAATATTGTAATCAGAGAACTGAGTTGCACTGTCATAATTCACTTTTTCATTGCTGCTAATATGATATCCCAGAAGAAATTTCTGAGACCTTTACATAGACCTTTTATATACCTGGTTTATAAAATAATATTAAAAGAATATAGTCCAGTACATAAAACATAAAGTTATTTTTGAAAATGAAATTGGCAGCGTATGGTGATTCATGCCTGTAATCCCAGCACTTTGGGAGGCTAAGGCAGGTGTATCACGAGGTCAGGAGTTCAAGACCAGCCTGACTAACATGGCGAAAACCTGTCTCTACTAAAAATACAAACATTAGCCCGCACGGTGGTGGGTGTCTGTAATCTCAGCTACTTGGGAGGGTGAGACAGGAGAATCACTTGAACCTGGAAGGCAGAAATTGCAGTGAGCAGAGATCACACCACTGCATTCCAGCCTGGGTGACAGAGCAAGATTCTGTCCCAGGTGAAGAAAAATAAATAAAATCAACTCCTAGAACACACTACAGCAGAATAATAAAGTTAACATATAACTACATATCAAGGTGAGTTAAGAAGAAAGGAATTTCAGGAAAATATACAAAAATGACAGTGATTTGGGAGAAAAACAATACGTCTGCATATCGAAGCATATGTTGGTTCTCTGGTGATGTTTCAGGCTGAGCACTGACAGAGGAAACGTGCTGTCCTCCTCCTGCTTCTCTAACATTCTGCCTTCTTGGTTATGCCAGTCTGCCTCATCCCTGTGCCAGGCTGACGAATACATCGCATCTGCTGCTCTCAGCTAGAAACACACCAGCAAGAAGGCACAGTTATATCTTCAGGGATGTAAGGAAGGTGAGTGACTCTCCATACTGTGTGTGTGTGTGTGTGTGTGCGCGCGCGCGCGCGCGCACGTGCATGCAAGCGCATGTGTGTGTCCATAGACACACATGTGCGTGTAGCACCAAGTTAGTGAAAAGTTTTTATTTAAACAGTGCTATCTAGGCTGTGGTTTTCCTTTAGTAGGCGGATCCTTCAGCAGCCTACCCCTGATTTGCCACAAATTCAGAATTAAGTTGCATAGCTGGGTATTAGTATACTGTTTTAGATATAGATTGCACAGATTTTAACCCTGTCCTCGTGCAGCTAATGCACCAGGGTGTATCCAATGATAAGGCTATCTCTATATCTATTTATCTATCCCTGTATTATTTATATATATACACTTATATAGGTAGATATTCTATCTTTATGTTTATTCGACTCTAAATATACTACACACACACACACACACACACACACACATATATATATATATATTCGACTCTATCTATCTATCTTTCCATCCATCCAACTGACCCAGAACTGTGCTCAGAGCAAGGCAGATACTCTTAAACATTAGTGCTGTCCTCTGGACATGTACATCCAGATAACTATGTTACAGGAAATACGATTTCAGTCTTCTGAGCTTGGCTCACCACAAAACCTGATCGTCATGCTGTTCCGCACTATTTTTATGTTTAATACATACTCCTTGAAGATGATACTGTGAAATTACACCGTAATACTGATAGTGTTCAAATGCTCACTTTAAGATACTTTAGATGCCAGGAAGGAAGTGATATCAAATCCTACAGTGCAGGAAAGCAGCCACATTAGTTTCAGTCTTCGTGCTATCTGAAAACCTCACCTTCCTTTCTGTTCTCTTCTACAACTCATAGATAACCATTAATAAGAAACAGACTTTAAAAGGATCTCACAGTCTTTCCTTTCTTTGGTACACACTAAGTGATGTTCAGTTATACTGGAAAACAGCAAAGACTATTTGAGAAAGCAGTAAAATGAATGGCCCCAGCTGGACAATATGGGGACAGTCTATAATGGCTACAGCAAATATAATTATTTAATTATTGTAAAATTATGCAATAAACTTCTTAAATATAGCACAATCAGAAGGCTAGTGGAGCACATTTCATCACACTCTTAAGGACCATTAGAGAAGTTATATTTTACAAAATTTCCATCTGAATCACTTCATTAAATAACATATATGTATTTGGTGCTTATTATGTGCCAGAGTGTTAAATACTGGGAAGACAGATGCAATAATCAAGCCAAGGACTTCACAGTGTGAAGACGAAGGACTATATGTATTTACAAAATATTACGATGAATCCGACTTTAAATTTCCATTGCAGGGATGTGCAACTTTATTTATCTGGCCATGGAGAAGGGAGAGAAAGGTTTGTGGAAAAGGAAACAGATTAGCTGAGAACTGGTGAATGAGCAAATATCTACCCACTGAACCATGTGGGGGAAACTATGCCAAATGCGTGAATCTCTGATTGGGGATGAGGAGGAAGAATCCCATTCCTCTTCTCTTAGCTAACCTCATAGCTCTATGCCCAAATTAGAAATAGAGTATTACTCATTCAACTCAGAAAGTCCCAGAAAAATCCATCTATCAATCCACCTACTCAACAAATAATTATTGACATCTTATTACATACTAGTCCCTTACCTAGCCTAGGAATGGAGCAATGATTGATCAAAATAAGCAAAATCCTTGGCAAAATGGAGCTTACATGAGGAGGGAGGACAGAATTTATGTAAAATTGATAAACAAAATATCTCATGTATTAGACAGTGCTAAGTTCCTTGGAATGAAAGCAATAAAGCAGAGAAGGAAAATAGGCTGTTTCCATTTTAATCATTTGATCAGGAATGTCTCCTGAGAAAGTAAGAGTTGAATAAACCTGAAGTAGGACGAGGAGCTACCTTCGGGGATCTTCAGGTAAAGAATGTTGCAGGCATAGAAAGGAGTCAGTATGAAAACACAGAGAGGAATGTGGCTACTCCTTTCCAGGGAGAGCAAGGAGGCCAGTGTAGCTGGAAATAATGTTCCAACTGTTTCGGCTTGAGCAAGCGGAAGACTGGACTTGCCATGAATAGAGCGAAGAACTCTTAATAAAGTGAGGTGCTTGGGAGAGAAAGAGAGAGGATGAGGACAAAGAAGGGACACGTGGTGCCTGGCAGGCCAGGTGAGGAAGCTGACTTTCAATCTGAATAAGGCAGCAGCTGCTGGAGATTTGACCAGAGGGCCTGTCTGGTCATTGTGTGGAGAACAGACCAGGGAGGCGCAAGAGCAGAAGCAGGGAGACGGCCACAAGACCTGAGCACTCACAGGGACCAAGTTGCTGGGAGCTCAGCTGAGGCAGGGAGCAGTCACGGTGCTGAGCAGAGGTCATATTCTGGATATATGTTGAAAAAATAACCAACAACGATACAATTTGTTGACAGCTGGGGTGTGGGGTGACAGAGAAAGAAAATAATCAAATATTATTCCAACTGTTTCAGCTTGAGGAAGTAGAAGACTGGACTTGCCATTAATAAAGGGTATGGCTAGGGGTTTTGGGGAGAGAAGAGCTCAGTTTGGATGTGGTTAATTTGAAGACATAAATTAGACATCCAGTTGTCAAGTTAAATAGACAGTTGAATACATATTTAATTCTGGAGCTTAGAGGATAGGTTTTTGGCTGGAGATAGACACGTGAGAGTAATTAGTGTGCAAATGATACTGAAGTCATGAGGCTGGAACAGATTTCCAAATGGTGACAATGGTGGGAAAAGAGACAAGGCCCAGGCATTGAACCTTATGGGACTCCAATGCTTGGATGGCAGGGAGATACCATTTGAGGCTAAGAGGCAAAGCCCAGAGATATGAGGTCAGTCCAGGGAAATGCAGCATCCTAAAGCCAGGTAGAGAAAGTATGTCAAGGAGGTGAGAAGGATTGATGGTATGTATGAAAGCTGTTAACTGTTAAGCATGATGATGACTGAGCCTCAACTGCTGGATTTAGCAACATGGCGGTGATGGGTGATCTTGACTAGGCAGCGCTGAAGGAATGACTAAGGGATCAGAGTGGGCTCAAAAGGCAATAAAAAGGCAGAAATGGACAACAAGTTCAGGCAAGCACTTTAAACAAAGGCTTTTTTAGCAAAAAGGAAAGAAATGTGTGATAACTAAAGAGAAAATTAGAGGCCACACGTCAAATTTTTCTTAAGATGGTAGATATTTCCATTCCTATTGAAATAAAAACAGCATAGAGGGGAAAATAAAAACCGATTATACAGGAAAGAAAGGAAATAACTGCTTAAGTACTGTAGGAGCAAATGAATGAGATACAGCTTGGCCAAACTTGGGTCAAGAGTTTCCATCAGATTTAATCAGAGTGGCCACCAGCTGGGATATTGTGATTGCCCCACTTGAGTACGTACCTCACCTTTAAAACATCACTGTAGTGAAGACGTGGCCTGCAATCGAAAAAAGAGGAACAATTCTCAAAAAGTATGTGACCCCTGAGCTGTGAGAAGGGTACCCCAATTTATATATACTACAAAAAAGCCCATGCTACGGTAAACAACTTAGATCAACCCACCTAATTCCTCAGCACTGGAAATGTAAGTGCACTATTCTTAAATACTGCTATACGAAAATATGGTGGTATGTACTTCCCAGAATCTCCCAACCAACTTTCCAACCTTTGCTTTTTCTGCTTTGGTTTAACCAACTGTGGCTACTGCTCAGGCTTTAAACAAAAACAAAGAAACCAAAATGACTCTGATCCCTTTGTGGTCTGGGAGACTCAAAGAGGCACAACACACAGGAAACCCCCATGGAAAGCCCTGCTAGATAAAGCATGAACTGATTAGGTCTGTGGCCCTGCAGCTACAGAGGCCTCTCCAGTACTCTGATCTGGAAACCACAGTTCAGGAAAATCCCCAAAGGCCCATGAAATCCAAAGATCCAAACATGGGGTCATTTTTATGCCCTTAGGAAAGTTCTGCCAAAAAAAGATCTTACACACAGTGTCATCGACAGGGCAGTACCCTTACGTGCACATGTAAATCTTCAAATCCAAGCAATTAACCCCACACACATCTGCCCCTCTAATGGGTGTCCGAGAATAAACAGCACACATCCACCCCTCCCAGCCTCACTCAATCACGAAACTAAGGAAAGAAAATGAATTTTGAACTTCACCACACAGCTGTGATTCACAAATATTTATAGTAGCCATAAAGCTGGTGACCTTCAGGAAGATAACACACTTGGCAGACATTCACCTAAACACAAGAAGGGAAAAGGCCCACATCTCAAACAGCAGAGAACAGAGAGAGAGGCAAGATTTCCCAAGTCCCGTAATGGGGAATTCCAGTGCATTCTAATGGGGATAATGGAAGCCGACAATTCTGTCCGTGAACTTTGGTAAGTGGAGTGAAAAGATCAGCTCTGCACGGGCCTTTCTGGATGGCCTCAAAGAGATTTTCCATCAGGCTGACTACCACAACAGGACGGAACTAAGGAGTGCTGTCTATAGCCCTGTTATTTCTGACATTATTAAGACTGGACAGGCTAAACCTTTGTCCCAAATTACAACCACTCAGCATGTTTAAGCAAGTGTGTACTTCCTATCAACAATACATGTAGAGATGCACTGAAACTCTCCACAAATAAAATTTCTATCAAGGAAAGTGGCACCAAAAGAAACACTGTCAGCAACTCAGCAGGCACTGTTTTGTTTTGTTTTGTTTTTTGTATTTGGTCTCTGTGACTAGTTGAAATCCTTCATTACCTATTACGACACCCAAACCTATGTCCTCTCACTTTCCTTATTTTATAGCCAAGAAATCCAACAAAATCCAAGAAAAGTAAAGACTGAGGGCTGAGTCTTGGTCCAATCTGTCCACAGTCAGGTAAGTATGACTCTCTGAAAGTGAGATCTAGTTTCAATCTTTTGAACTCCTATCCTTAACATTATTGTATGCACGTCACAACAAATTAATATTTTAGGTCAGTGCTGGAGACTGCACAAATGAGGACATCAACCCATACATACGTGATTTGACCAGACTTAACTTGGTCTTCCGATACCCACGATGTAACATTTTATGCAAACACCTAAAGTTAGGTACAAGAATGGGCCAAGAAGCAGAGCACTGTGATCATGATTTAATCATGGTCAATATAATAGGTCAAGTTCTATGAATTTTTTACAAAATGAAATACAGTTGCTAAAATATAGGCCATAGGCTGTATAAAATCTTAAAATATGAAAGTTACCTTCTCCCTAACGAAGAATGAATAAAAGAATGAGAAAATTGAAGCTGTCTGGTTCTAAACTATGGTCTCTATTTGTAGGAAGGAGAAGTGCACAGCTGGATTTTTCTCCAACTTGTACAAATATTATTGTCTGAAACATCCACCATAAATTACAATTGAGGATTGATTTTTTTCAGTAAGGACAAAGAGAGGCAGAATAAAACATTGAGAAGATTTTAAAAAGCAAACCTATATTTTAAATATCTGTTCCTGAATTAATCAGTTAAATATTTTTAATGAGATCAGGAGAAAGTAAAGACTTTTTTGTTAATTTTTTTACTATTCCCATTTTATAGATGAAAATGTTTTGTTAAATTCCTAAGCACTGATTAAAATCATTATCAAGAAAAAATCTGACATCACTAAAATAAACTTGTTTAAGTTAAAAGGATAAAGTAAACAAGCAAAAGAATAGGGAAAAAAACAATGCAATAATTAGCTAATATCCTTAAAAATTAAGTCTTACAGTCTGTAAGAAAAACGTTGATTCTCTATAGCTAAACAGTTATACCATCTGGACAAATAATTCCCATATTTGTTTGTTTTCTCTCTTTCTCTCTGTCTCTTCTCTCTGTCTCTCTGTCCTGTCTCTCTCTCTCTTTCCCTCCCTCCCCTCCTTCCTCCTCTCTTTCTCTCTCTTCAACCCAGAATAATAGCTAATTATCGCTTGAAACAAGATTAGCAAAGTAACACAATGAGTAAAAATGAAACATAAAAACATGAATATTATCAAATTGACCAAAACAATTAATAATGATACTCAAAGTGAGTGACTTTTAGCAAAACAAATTCCTCCAACATATAAATGAAGCATAAATATCTACAATGCTTTTACAAAGCCAATGGGCAGACTTTTATGACTCCCTGGGTTTTATGTAGTAAATCAACTATAGCTCTTCCGAGCTAATGAATTAACCCTCAGTTAAAAGAAAAACTTTCCAATAACAACTGCTATGGTGTTGAAGCATGTACTTCATGCACCAAATACAGCGATCTGTGCAAAGGCGGGAAAGTAGGATTGGAACTCAGGTGTATGAAGTTTCCCAAACCACCCTGCTCATGTTCATTTCAGCATGGTCTATGACTTTGTGGATTGGAAACAACATGTGTTCTGCAAAAGAGAGCAGGAAATGACATTACAGTGCCTTTACACAATGGGAATATTACACACGCATTAAAATGAGGGGTTTTTCTTCAATTTGCAATAACATGAGAAAATATGCATAAGTGAAAAAGCAGTATGCAGAATTTTACGTCTAGCATAATCTCAACTCCATTAACTGTTTATCAAAAATATCACATAAAAGACTACATTAAATGCCATCTGTGATTGTCGTCGATAGAGGCATTATAGTTGAATTTTCTTCTTCTTTTATATATTTTCAATAATGAGCATTTACTACATTCATGCATTTTTATTTTTTTAATTGCAAAAATAATAATACTATTAGTGATCACAGGGATGATAAAGTGCAAACACCAGAGACAATCTCTGTTTAGAGTTTGCTATACATTAATATATATTCTAGTACACTTCATAATACACACGAACTTGTGGCTAGAGATTGTGCATGTGTGTGTATTTTTAAGAGAAATGGTATAATATTAAATATATTATTCTGCAATTTGCTTTTTCAGCTAATAAGGTATCAAGGATAGCTTGCCATTACTTTTATGATCAGAATTTTATTTTTTATGTCATTGCTATTAAAGTGAAGCACACTTTGCTATGACACATGGAGTAAGTACCGCGGGACCAGCAGCTCCCTGATAAAGGCATGTCTCCAAAACTTGTGCTGTATCTGTCATGCTCTTGAGTTTGCTGCAGTCACAGATTTCTGAGAATGAATGAATGAATGAGTACAACCATTCCTTGCTTAAACTGCTTAAAGAAACACAAATTAATTGATCTTTCAATTTTCTTTTCCAATCTTTGTAAATGGTATAGTAGAGAGTTAAATACACCTTTAAGTGTCATAACTATCCTTTTGTAATAAAAAAATAAAATTAAAGTAACATAACTCACTGTGTTTATGTGGTAAAGGGTACTACCATGTTATTTCATGATTTAAGCATGTCAATCCTGTTCAAACTCTGTCTTTGCTTATAATAAAAGAGGGATATTCGAGACCAGAACATTTTTGTTCACATAATTTTATCAGACAGCCCAAGAGAATTGCATGTTTACCCTAATATATATAATAGGCAGTATGTATAAGGGTGCACACTAACAGTGTCACATTTAGAAACCAAAGTAAGAAGTACTATCTAAACTTATTTCATAAATGAGTCATACATAGCAGCCTAACAAATTGTCAAAAAAATAATATTTTTCAGGCCCTAATTTGAGAAAAGCTGTAGGTTAGGCGGGACTTAGACTGATACATGTGGGCCATACGGACTATGTCAAGCAGTGGAACATCAAATGACCTATTTCAAGGTGTAAGGTTTGCAGTTACAACAGACTTCATTAAAATTTGTTTATAATTAAAATCCAAGCATCTCAGATAAATTGCATTGAGGGACTTATACCTACTGTCCACTGAAACACTCTCATTCATACACTATGAGATCTTCAGCACTGCAAAGATCATGTTAATCACAGCTCAGAAAGCTACTTAGCCTGCAGGCCAAATCCAGCCTGCCACCTGTCTTTGTAATAAAGTTTTACTGTAACACTGCTATGCCCATTCACTTACATATCTATGACTGTTTTCATATTACAATGGCAGAGCGATGCAACAGAGACGCTATGGCCTGTAAGCACTAAAATGTCTTCTCACACTTTTTAGAAAAATTTGACCAATTCTTGATTTAGATTACTGTTTGAAAAACTGACTTCTTAATATCTCTTCTGAGCTTCTCTATACAGGTCTGAGTATTTTCAGTAAGGAATAAAAAAGTAATATACGTCTATTCTTATTCTAGGGAGGCATTCTTAGTGCTAAGAGGCAGTTTTGTGTAAAGGTTAAGAAGATAGAATCAAATCCCGGCTCTGCCTCTGACTCACTGCAAATTTCAGGCAGATTACTTAAGCTTTCTGTGCCTCAATTTCCTCATCTTTAAAACAGTGACCATAAGAATACAATCCTGAAAGGGTTGTCATGATAGTCGAAAACATCTCACTCAGCGCAGGGCCTGGCATGCAGTGAGGACTTACATTAGCTAATAACTCTTCCCATTATATCATGATGACTGCTGACCATCCACAGCGAGCCAGCATAGCCTCCACGTGGTGGTTCTTCCAGCTCTCACGTGCTGTGGTTCTCCATGGAAGAGGGAATGGGGGGTTCCAGTTAAGACACTATGTGAACCTGAATCTACTGGGCTAGAGAAATATGCACAACGCAGACCTCAGTTTCTTCTTCCGCAAAACACAAAGACTACACAGGAGAATCTCTCATCTCAGCTGAGCACATCTGTACATCTATACAGAGGGCCCAACTATAAGACCCATTTAGCCTTCCTCATAGAAGAAAACAGGAACTGGGAACTCATAAATCCGAAGGCTGGAATGGTCACCAATTATTCAGAAAATCTCTGGATGCTCTAAAATCAGCAAAGCACTTTGCGAATTGGGAAGAAAGATAAGCCTGTCCACCATGAGATGGTTGTTTAGTTAGGGAGAAAAACGAAGAAGTTTATTAACAACAGTAGTGTCTTTGCAGTGCTAGTATTTGGAATGAGACTGTCACTTTCCCTCACTTTACTCGTTCCTCTCCCACACCACTAGCCCTCTATCCCCCTTCACCCCTCCCTCTCTGCTAGTCTCCCTAAAACTCATGGCAACACCTAGGTCTAAAGTGCTTAAGAAAGGCTCCAGTGAAGCCAGCATATCTGAGCCGGCCTCTGGAAGATCCAGACAAGCACGATTGGTGGTGGAGACAGACCACTGTGAAGTGGGGGCCAGTCCCCGCACTGCCCCAGGGCCACAGGAATGAGGAAGCTGTGTGGAGGCCTGACCAGGAGGACCCCTGAGAGGATCATGAGAGGTTTAGCGATAACCCAGCGGGCGCAGGGCACCGCAGAAGGTCCCAGAACAGGAAGTGAGATGACAGTGGTATGTACTGCAAATAAGTGGAAGGGCAGAGCACAGAAGAAACCGCAGGAGACAAAACCGAAACCTGACAGGCAGCCACACTGCGAGGCAGAAGATGCTGAGAAGCATCTAAGACTTTTCAGGTCTTCGGGTTCCTGAGTGATGCAGCGGTGGCGTAAGCCCAAAATCGTTTTATTTGAAAGATTTCTGTATCTAAAAGCTTGCTCATTCTCTCTCATTTTTTTCCTTTTTGTTTTTGTTTTTGTTTTTGTTTTTGAGACAGAGTTTCGCTTTTGTTGCCCAGGCCGGAGTGCAGTGGCGCAATCTCGGCTCACTGCAACCTCCGCCTCCCGGGTTCAAGCAATTCTAGGGTTTCAGCCTCCTAAGTAGCTGGGATTACAGGCACACACCACCACGCCAAGCTAATTTTTGTATTTTTAGTAGAGATGGGTTTTCACCATGTGACCAGGTTGGAATTTCTGACCTCAGGTGATCTGCCTGCCTCGGCCTCAAAATGCTGGGATTACAGGCCTGAGGCACCAAGCCCAGCCCACTCTCATTTTTAATAACAGAAGTAAAGCTCACAAGCTATCAAAATATTTCAACCTGTAATTTTTTTGGTCTCATCACTTCCCATTTCGATGTCTCACTTACCAAGGAGAGAGAGGGTGGAGGCCGGGTTTCCTCAGTCATGAATCACACAGACTCCATACCACGTGGGCGCGTCAGCCCAAGTCTCATACACCAACACTTCAAAAAAGAAAAGAGAGAGATCCTGTCAACCCATTTTAAAAGTAGGTGTGGTCATCGGTTACGGAGTCCATGAAGTTCCATTAATGCCCTGAATGATCAGCATAAGCTGCTTCAGCCATGCAGGACTTAGAGCAGTGACACGGGACAGCTTGGCATCACAATTATGCTACGCTATTTGACGATCATGTGCACTGATGGATTTTTTTCTTCAGAAAAGAAGAAATCAACATCTAAATGCTAACAGATAAAATAACTCTCATGAAACATCGAAAAGAATCATTATTTCAAACCCACTGAAATTATCTTAAGCAGTCTGAAAATTAAATGAAGATTTATTATATGAACGTGTCCATTTCATGATGATGCTTTCATTCCATTTTTTGGAACACATGGTACCTTATGCAAAGCATTTCAAAAACAGAAGATAAAGGCAGTAGCACAAACTCTGCTAGAAATTTGAGTTTGTATTATTATTTACATATTATTAGGTGTCCAATGATGAGGTCTTATAGGAAAAAGAATTATAAATCATGAAAAACAAGCCACTTAACCAAAACCAAGTAAATCTGTCCTATCTCTTCATTCAATTTAATATACAAACATTCTGAAAACTTGATGTTGTCATTGGATGGAAAGATGACCACAAAACGCCAGCCTCCAGAAACGTGTATGCCAGAAGCTGAAAAAATAGGTGACTTTCCACCGATTGTCCATAAGAGAAATGTGTCCAGCATCAGGGAAGGATGCCTGTGACGTCAAATTCTGCACTTCAGGGCTCGTGCTTTGTTCTGTTCTCTTCGTTCATCCAGTTTCTCTTTTTCCTTCCCAGGTGGCAGCCTCTGGCTGCGATAAATGTGAAACACCCTGACGTTCTTCCTCCCCACCCTGATGAAGGGGAAACAGGAGGAGGAACCTCCCAGAACATTCTGGCTGTCCCTCTACGCAGTGATTCCCACACGATCGGCTTCAGTCATGATCCAAGGCCATCTGCCTGCAGAAAGTGAACTGAATGACAGCAGCTGGAAATTTATAAAATTTTATACCTACTGAAGTGCCAATTCAGAAGCCCTAGGGTTCAGAGGCCAGGAAACAGGAAGAGGTGGCACTGCCTCTCCACGAGGCTCCCTTCCTCTGGGATGGGCCTTTGGTATGTTTGTGGGAAGCAAGGGGTGACCCAGGGCAACACACTGGGAAGTGCCTGCACAAGACGCCCCAGCAGCCCAGGCACTCTCACATCGTGCAGCACGGCCAACCCTCCAGTCCCAGCAGAGTCCTTGAAAGTCCGTGACATCATCCTTTGGACAGGACAAGGAGCAGATGCAAATCCTTGAAACCAAAAGAGGAGCCAGGGGGAAGCACACTCAGTCTCAGAAATATTCCTAAGAGTGGCCAATTCCCTTTTCACGACATCAGTAATATCACCTTTGGCTATGGCAACAAAATATGTCAGTTGAAACTTCTTTATTAAATGGCATGTTTGAATACACAAGCTTCCTCTCTCCAGTCCTAAAATCTGTTTTACCACAATTATTACTAAAATGTCCTTGTAGTTGTTTAGATCTGAGTTGAAATTTAAGTAATAAGGTTTGACAGATCTATTGGTTACTGCCATGAATAGCTGGCAATTTCTGTAAGTTCCCACGTCTCAGAACTACATTAAAAAGAGGGCTGAGAGGTCTCCTGCCTCCCCCAGTGAGGTCACAAATGAGCTGATGTGACCCCTCGGCTGGACAGCCAAGCCACACCTGCGGAATATGGGTCAGTCTCTTAAATGACAAAGAGACAGAGGCCATAAAGAACATTGTAAGACTTCACAATCAGTGACACAAGCAGAGAGCAAATACTGCAGGAAGAAGACATCCCGGCTGAATCCAGCACAGGCAGTCACAGCCTGGACGGCCAGACGGTCCTGGTCCAACCACCAGACTCCAAAACCCAGCCCCTTCCTTGTGGAAAAGCAACACCCACGGGACAGAGCTCTCTTGGCTTGGGGAAAAACACAGCTTCCTACAGAATTTGATGTCTAAACAGGAAATCAGTCCCAGCAGCAGGATTCAGGGGTGTCCACCCTAAAGGGTTGTTACTGTGCCTGTGTTTACATCAATGGTGAAAATGATATTTTATCAACCCGGTGCTTTTTGACCAAGTGAGCAGTATCAGGACTCTCTAATCCTGAGGGTCAGCCCTTGCATGGGGAAGACAGGGCGCTCACCGGGACACCCATATGTGCCTGGGAGCATGCACTCAGCAGCAGAAATCACAGCACCGAAGCAGAGGCCTTTATTTGGAGCCAAACTAGAGGAACAGACAATGGTTCTTGCAGGTCCAGAAGCGGAGCCCTCCTGTCCTCCCCCAGCAAGGTCATAGATTAGCCAAAGCATCAATCATAAATCACTGACATATTTTCTAGAAAGCTGAGAATAAAGTCAAAAGGTAAAGAAACTACAGAGCCCCAGAGGCTCACTCCGGACTGGAAGTTGAAAGTTTTTTAAGCGACACTTAACTACCCATTTAAGAAGAAACTGCTTATTTTTTATTAACATATAATTTTCTCCGTTTGACTCAATTCCATATCACCCTTATTCTTTTCTCTTTTAGCTTAGCATTCACCTTGGTACAACCAATCTCTGAAACCCTCTGAGTCATCATTTTCAGAGTTCTGCTTCTTAAAAACTGCCACCATGAGCATACATGTACAGAACTATCATGACAACACTTTTGATTTACAAACAGTAACTCTTTCCCAGAAGTTTTGCCCTGTGGCCACCTACACAAGGTCTTCAAATTGTCTCTAAATGAAAGTACATGAAGAAGATTTAATATCAATTATAACTTACTAAGTGCCCATCAGCACATGACTTTCTGCTAAAATATGCAACCTTCTCCCTGCCCAACTTACTCAGAATGAGGTAAGATGTAGATTTAAACATTATTTTGGAGATCAAAGGTGAGCTGAGTGGTAGCCTTTATCTTGCAGATACACGAAAGAAATTAACATGTCAGGTCAGTCTTAAAAGCTGAATTTAGAAACTGTAAAACAGTAAGGTTACACTGGAAATCAAAATGGACAAGACCACCTGGCATCACAAAGTTTAGTGGAGTGATGAAAAGAAACCCTAAAAGATACAGGTTCAAGAAACCTAAGAACTGCTGGGCCAGCATTTCCCAAAGGCAAGAATTAGACCAGTGACCATGGCATTTAATTGACAGGCCTCTCATCATCAGTCCCTCAGTCAATCACCATGCACAGCCCACCGCCATGGCCACACATGGCGGGTGCTTAGAAGACACAACAAGAAGCTATTACACTCTCAGGAGCTCTCCATATGATTTTTATGCTATGTAGTTCAATAAATACTATGAACTGGAGGAAAGAGAAGTTACTTCCAGACAGAAGAGTCAAGGAAAGATTTCTGAAAAGGGGAAATGTGATGTGGGCTCTGAGGGATGAGTAGGTGATAAGGAGGATATTAAAAGAGACGGCAAAGTATGTTTTCCTGGGTGCGCTGCAGGTGAAACAAACAGTAGATGAGGGAGGAACAGCTGAAAGTCATCAGGTATAAGCGAAGAGCCATTTAGGCCAGCACCACGGTGAGTTAAAGCATGAGTTCCTGGTATCACCCCTGGAGTTGGGTGGGAACCCCACCATGGAGCCCACCATGATAAGAGTTTGCAGGAGTGCAAACTGAAATACATAGGGGAAAACAAGCGATTCTGCAAAGGTAAAAATCTAGACTGCAAAGCCATGAAGAATCACAGACAGAAAGCTGGGCTCATGCTCAAGTCCCTAGAGGAAGACAAGGAAATAAACAGGAGGGTGGATTCCAGGTAGGAGGCCAAGGAGCAGGGAGGGTGGTGTCAGGAGTGTGCGCGGGTATCCAGCATTGCCTAGCAGGAGCGTGTGCCACCAGGACTACAGGCAAGGCCACTCTCACACAAGGCCACGGGCATGAAGGGCTCAAAGGAGCCACTCCAGACAGCTAAGAGAGGGAAAAGTAGATGACACACAGATCATAGGGATTTTAACATGCAAAAGAGATGAGACTTCATCCAAAGGAAGGCAGTCACTGAATGTTCAGTGTCTCTAAATGGAAGTACATGAAGAAGATTTAATATCAATTATAACTTACTAAGTGCCCATCAGCGCATGATTTTCTGCTAAAATATGCAAACTTCTCCCTGCCCAACTTAGTCAGAATGAGGTAAGACGTAGATTTAAACATTATTTTGGAGACCAAAGGTGAGCTGAGGTGTATCCTGCAGATACACGACAGAAATTAACCTGCCAGGCCAGTCTTAAGAGCTTACTGAGGAATGAATGTTCTTGAATTTAGGACAGTAACTTAAATGATGAAAATCAGAATTTTCTCAGTAGGAATTAAAATACAAAATGAGTAAAGAACATTATTTTTGGAAGTGCTTTCATCCAATGCCACTGGTGTGACTGAAAGGGACAATCTGGAGGACCCAGCACTCAGAGGTGGGTTGTGGGATGAGAAGCCGTTCACTCTGGCTGTACGCAATGCAAATTTCTGTCACTGTCCCCAGCCTGGCTGTCCAGGCTTGCATGAGGTCTTCTCTCACAGCCTCTGTCACTTGCTCCACATAGGTGGCCTTCACAGGAATGTGCTTGGATAAATCAACACTAGACATTTAGGATAACAATATCCCTTAGAAGAAAGGCGGTCTCTGTGGCTGGGGGTCCTCAGGAACCTCAGCCACTGAAGAAAACAAAGTGTGGGTGACAGAAACAGAGAATAAGGCTTTAAAGCAAAAGTAGTAGGGAAGAAAGCAGAGAGAGGGGAAGGGGAAGGAGGAGCAGAAGAAAAGGAAGAGGGGGAAGAAAAATACACCAGAAGTAGCTACAGGGATAACGGGATGCCCCAAAACGGTGCAGCCTTTGGAAAATATGATATAATTTATCATTATAAAATGGCCCATTATTGTTTCCTTCAACTTTTGTTAAAATAAATTTTATAGAAAATTGATGTTTAAAACATGATGTAATGGGTTACATACAGTAAAATGGTTACTATAGTGAAATAAATTAACATATTTATCATCTAACATAGTTATATTTTTTGAGATAAGAGCAGCTAAAATCTACTTATTTCACAAAAGTTCTAAATACCATACAATTTTATTAGCTATGGTTCTCATGCCTGCATTAGATATCTTTGAAGGATACAAATAACAGCAGTATCAGGCTTCAGGTACAAGGGAGGTGGCCAGTTCCTGGCCATCCCCTTCCACTGCTGCCAGCTGCTCCCACATTCCTGAGCAAATATCCCAGCATTCAAAGAAACAGTATGAAAAGGAAAAGTAAAATGCACGAAAGCTTGAGGTGATGAAGAATGTGTAGGATGAAGGCAGCAGCCAGCCCCCGCCATTCTTAGCATCGTCCAGGGAGCAACTGTGTACCCCTCCCCTTCTCTCCTCTACCGGCCAGCACTGGCTCGGGTCAGAGGCTGGTGCATGAAGCAAGTCCCTCTGGACGCCCGAATATGAGATTGCTGGCCACTTTACATTCAAGACAGAGTCAGGACTCAAATGAAAAACAGTGTATTTCTTAAAGACAGACCTCTGGATTGGTTCAATGTCACCACTTAAATTTTGTTTTTTTAGTTTACTTTTTATTAATTTTTTTATTTTCGTAGGTTATTTTTCGGTGGTGTTTGGTTACATAAGTTCTTTGGTGGTGATTTGTAAGATTTTGGTGCACCCATCACCTGGGCAGTATACACTGCACCCTGTTTGTCATCTTTTACCCCTCACACCCTTCCCACCCTTTCCCCTGAGTCCCCAAAGGCCATTGTGTAATTCTTATGCCTTTGTATCCTCATAACTTAGCACCCACTTATGAATAAGAACATATGATGTTTGATTTTCCATTCCTACATTACTTCACTTAGAATAATAGTCTCCAATCTCATCCAGGAATAATTCGTTCCTTTTTATGGCTGAGTAGTATTCCACCATATAGATATACCAGTTTCTTTATCCACTTGTTCATTAGTGGGCATTTGGGTTGGTTACACATTTTTGCAAGTGTGAACTGTGCTGCTATAAACATGCATGTGCAAGTATCTTTTTCATATAAAGGCTTATTTTCCTTTAGATACATACCCAGTAGTGTCACCACCTAAATTTTGAACAGCATTAGACATTATGATGTCTAAATGCTGACAGCAGAGTTAGTAAGAGATGGGATATAGTGGGTCCAGCTCTTAAAGATTTTTCTTTCTTAAGGATGTTTCTTTGCGTCTAGGTTTGCCTGTGCCAGCCTGAATATAGAATCTGTGCAGGACCCCGGCCAAGCTCTGCACAGACAAACAGGTTCTGAATGAAGTGATGTCTCTAACAGGGACAGCATTGATGCAGACAACCATAGCTTTAGAAAGTTAGAGACTTTCTACACAAAATGTGGAACACAACCAATGTACAGAGAAAAACACACACACACACATTTGTAATCAGATCATTATAGATGTAAAATGCAATAATATTGTATTCCAGTAAGCAAAGAAATGGCCTTCCTTTCCACATCAGCTTGTACGTCCAATCAGAGACATTTTTCCCACATCCCAATTTAGCACACTGGATCCTGTGCTGAATGACATGCATAACACCAACATGCCATGGAAGGTCTCTGCCCTCAAGGAATTCAGCCTTTGGAATTGCTTTTCCCTAAATCAAAAAACCATCTCATTAGTAACCAGCTAATTATTTCATCTAGAAGTAATTCCACATATTTATCAAGAACATTTAATAAAGAATCCCTTGGGTAAATAGCTCACATCCCTTAGAGGGAAAAAAAAGTGTCCGATGTTGAGATTCTCCTTCATTGAGACTCTGGCTCTCATAACGCCAAAGCAAGGACACCTGGAGACCAATCCCAAAGGTCAAGGCCCCATGGACAGTAAGTCCCCACATGATGACATATGACCTCACACCTGGGTCATTTAATCATGCGAACATCTGGCTCTGGGACTGGCAGCAGCAAATTCTACTTCCCTGAAGAGCAGGCATTTCTACATGTTGTATCCAAAGACTAAGATGGCATGAGAGAGAAATACACTTCCTATTTGGACCCCTCATGCCCGGATCCAGCCTGAGACCCCTCTCTCCATCAGACAGGAGTCACTGTGAATGCAATGATCTAGAAACATTAAACACAGCTCAGGCCTAAAGAAAAAGAATACAGTAACAGGGGATTTCGTTTCTCAAAGCATTGACTAATCCTAACAGTTTGGAAGGAAGAAATCCAATTGTTTTCCATTTTGTCTTCAGGCAGATTATCCTTTGGTGAATATTTAAAGCTAGTAGAAATAGCTGGCCCTCAGTACTGCCTCAGTAACCAAAATAAAGCTGGAGTAAACACTTCCTATTCCATTACTCCCACGTAAGACAATGATGTGTTCTGAGCTGCAAAGAGGCATGGGGGCTGAGGGGAAGAAAGAGAGGGGCAAAAATGACTTCTTTATTAAAGTAAACAGGTTGCCAAAAACGAAGCAAGTGCTCAAAATGAGCAATTTCTGTTATTGCCTCTCTAAGGACACCAGGGCCTCGGAATAGTGACTACTTTCTTAGTTCAGCCACCATGTGCCAGGTTTTCAAAGGGCAAGCTCACTGTTCATGCAGGCAATTTGGAAGCGCTGGCACAAGTGGTTAATCTGCATGGACAACTGGCCTCTGGGCTTCCATTCTGACAGCTAAATTGATCAATCCTTTGTAGAGGAAAATCTCAGAGCCTAGGAAAAAAGGGTGTCTGAGACCCTTTGAAAGATGGAGTCTCTCAATTCCTACTTATTCAGAATTACACATCCAGTAAGACTCACTCTGTAAGCAGTAGTTTGCCCACACAAAGAACACTCAGGATTTAACTCTAGATCTAAATTTAAGATTTAATTCTAATATTAGGATTTAACTCTTCAAAAAATTACTTAACTACTCATGTTACTTAACTGTCCCTGTTAAAACACTAAAAAAGGGGGGCTGGGTTCTTATATCAGCCCTCTGGTCATTACATAAAAAAGTGAAATGCCTGCCACAGATTAAACCACATCTGGCACCAAACCTTCCTCAGAAAAAACGCTGAGCCGAGGCAGACAGGTCTGCTGAGAAATATGAAAACAGAGAGGGGCTCATTTATCCCATAAAAGCTGGTTAACTGTGAAATTCACAATGAATTATTAGTGAAATGGCCATTGGTTAAATCATTCAGAAAAATGTTTTCCTAAAAACAGAACAGGCAGTTTAGAAGTTTCTAGCTACAAACTCAGAAAAGAGAAATGAAAAGATGTGCTCCTTCAACTCAGTAATGGAAACATCAGTACAAACCTGTGCAAGCCGATCCCACGTGCCTACTGGGCTCTCCGTGACGACACTTATTTTAGATGCCTAAACCCTAGTGTCACTGTTTTACGTGGCATACAATGATCTGGGCCAAGCCAATTGTGTTTTGCCTTGCCTTGGAAGACAAACTCTGATGTTCTATTCTGGCTTAAACCTAGCAAATGCTCTGGAGTCATTTCAGAATGTTCGCGTCTTCGAACACACAAGAAGACTCTTAAATCCGTCTGAATCAGTCCCAGTGACCTGCTGGGTCTTTCCTTGTCCCAGGTGGACACCAAGGCCTAAAGAAGAAAAAAGCATCTCATTTTCGCATTACGGCATGCAGGCAAGTTGCTCAGGAACGTGCATCATTCCATCTAAACCTTTGCTTCATATTTTATAGAGGACTTAACACTATGTGAATCTCCGGGTGTGCTGCATAACCAAAAATCTAATTCTGTTCTATTTGTTATCCGCTCAAGATAAATTAGTGATTAAAAATGAGAAATAAGCTACAACACAACAAACCAGATGGTGCCTTACCTTCCCGTAAACACCGCTGTGTTCGAAGTGTTTGCACATGTGGGGGAACGTAATGACATGTTTTTTTTACATTTGGCAATGAGTCATGTCACCCATTTCAGTACAAACTGTCCTGAAACTTCCTCCAAAATGAAGACGTGGAGCAGTTTCACTAATATGTAAAAGCAGCCATGCCAGCTGCCTTTGATTAGTCATGATGCCTCTCTGCCCACGCTGCATCTAGGAGACAACCGGGTCCAGTCAGACACCCAAACAGAACCAGAAGGTCGGCATGTCCCGAGGTCAACCTGCTGGGGAAGCGGATGCAGCTCTGGAGGGGCCAACATGCTTCTTCCCTTTGCTTCCCAACACACACCCTTACAAATTCAACCCATGAACTTGATTTAACAGGGTCCTCGTTACTTTTGACACTCTCCCCAACCTTGTGAGCTATCCTGTGGATCTAACATACAGAGTTGGAAGAGGAACCATGAATAACCTCAGGAAAGTTCTAAGTTAACCAATTAGTAAAGGAACCAGAGTCCATCCCAACTGCCAACATTCAATGTAAGTCCACTCTGTGGAACTAAATGGGAAGGAAACAAGACCAGTCTGAAACGCAAACCATGTCTGACAAAACAGTGTTTCATTATTTTACACTGACAGTGCTTAGAGCTATGCCTGACACATGGTAAACCCCAAGCTGGGAGTGAGCCCCACCCCTTCTGCCTACCCCAGTAATGGAACTGAGTCATCTGTTAAGACAACTTCGTCCCTCCCTTTGTGGAATGAACAGTATTGAACTGACTGCTCTGCTGGTATTAGTCTGTTTTTTGGTTTTGATTTGCTAAGCCATTGAGACACTAACACCTCTCCTTGTGGAACCTGTGATGTTTATTTAGGAAACTAAATCCAAATCTCTGTCATTCTTGTTCTTTAGATTTTATCTTACTGGCTTGACTTCATCACTGAAGCCATTCGACCTAGCAGCCCTTCCTGCTGGCTCTCTGACATCCAGGTGGCCCTGACATCCCAGTGTAAAGCAGTTGCCTGTCCTCTGGGACTGTGACGCCTGATGCTGGCTTGCCTGCTTCTCCTAGCATCTTCCGTTGTTTACTTCTCTGCCTCCTGGTCAAGGGTGGGCACCTGTCTTAGTCAGCTGACTTCGCATCCCCAAGGACAGGCCTAAGTAAATGAGCATATTCAAGAACAACAGTTTGGTTGGTGGGAATGTACATTAGTTCAACCATTACGGAAGACAGAGTGGTGATTCCTCAAAGACCTAGAGGTAGAAATACCATTTGACACTGCAATTTCATTACTGTGTATATATTCAAAGGAATATATATCATTGTTATAAAGATACACACACCCGTATGTTCATTGCAGCACTATTCACAATAGCAAAAACATGGAATCAACCTAAATGCCCATCAGTGATAGACGGGATAAAGAAAATGTGGTATGTGTACATCATGGAATACTATGCAGCCATAAAAAGGAAGGAGATAATGTCCTCTGCAGGGACATGAATTTGGAAGCCATTATCCTCGGCAAACTAATACAAAAACAGAAAACCGAACACCACATGTTCTCACTTACAAGTGGTAACTGAACAATCAGAACACGTAGATATATGGGCCAGGGGTGGCAGGGACAACACACATTGGGGCTGTTGAAAGCATGGGGAAGGGAGAGCATCAGGAAGAACAGCTAATGGATGCTGGGCTTAATACTCAGTTAATGGCAGCAAACAACCGTAACATACGTTTACATCTTCAACAAACCTGCACATCCTGCACATGTACCCTGGCACTTAAAGTTGAAGAAAAAAAAAAAAAGAACAACAGTTTGATGAAATTTTCTCACTTCTATCTCAGAGTGTGTGTAAATATTAACAGACCAAGGGCGTATCACTAAAGTTTACTTTAACATCAATCAAAATCACCCAAAAATACAGGGAAAATTAGCCCGGGTGAAACCTGGAAATGACCTGAGCCTCACTCAGGTCTAGAAGATACCACACAACCAGAAGATGCCCGGGTGACATGTGGCAGCTGGCAGCGAACAGGAGCCCCTTTCTTACAAGCGACTAGAGAAAACCACAGCTTCCTCGTCCGGAGACCCTAGGCCTACCTTGATCCCATCTTTGCTCAAAATAAAATTCTCTTTTCACTCCTCCTTAGGAGGTTTTCTACTCTCAGAAGAAGCTTTCCATGCTATTCATAGATCAGGTCCCTCTGTTTTACGTAACAATGGCTGTCCATCCTGTGCATGCTCATAAAATCTCAACTTTGCACAGACTCTTCTGTGCAAACATCCCGATGTCTCCCTCTTCCTGTCCATTAAGCTGAGTCCCTATACCAGGATCCTCCCGCAGACCCTCTCAGGGAAGCTGTCTCCACTGCCCTTTGGAACCACTCTCAGCCTCAGAGACATCTCCAGAGGGGGAGGGTTGCTCATGAACACGGTCAAGCAGGGAGAACGAGGCCAACCCAGTGGCCCACAGGGACCACGAAGGAAAATAGTTTCCCCTTAGAAATATAAACATTATCTTTGTAAATGTCGTGCTTATACTGATAATCCCCTTAGTAAGGTCACTTTTCGTAGACATCAAGCCACTTGCTGAGTAGAAAGTGTTCCAGTGTCTGAAATTAATGATGTTTGGATCACCAGGAGCATTCTGTAGTCATTGATTAAAACAATCCTCACCTTTGCCATCTGGACTCCCATTCTTCTTCTATAATCATGGGCTCCAGGCTCCTTCACACACCCAATGACCTGAAAGCATCTGAGCCCTCACCGCTGCCTGTCATCCTCACACCCCCTCCACTCACCCAGCTGTCCCCTCTCCCCAGACAGCCACAGAGAAAAGTTTGAAGGCGCTTTCTTCTCACTACCCAGTTTTCTATTTTACACAAGGCTTTAGAAAACACATATGTGCTCTGGCTAAAATAAAAATGAAATTATAATGTTATCTACATCAAAAAAAACTGAAAATACTTTTAGTTAAGTCATCATCGGAAAATCAATAAATATGTCCTTAGCAGCATTTTGTACTTGAACTTCAAAATGTGTGTTTTAATATCGACTTTATCACATGTTGTACTTGGTTAGTTAACACTTAGAAATCTCATCAACCACTTTTTAAGTCTGTGGATGGGAGGGTATTCTGTAAGAGAAATAAGCCTAATAACTGAATACAGAGCTTTAAAAAGACAGGCTTGTATAACGCTGAATGGAACAAAGCAATGACACAGAAATAAAGTCAAACTACAGCAGCTCAAAAACCTGTCCTTGCTTTGTGATTTCTTTTTCTAATCTATAGACTCAAGAGTTAAACTAAGAGGCTGTTGTCAGTTACGCCTGTCATCCATATCCTCTCTCAGACCAGAAGACATTTAGCCACTCAGCTGCGTGCTAATATAAAATCTATCTCTTTCTCCTCACACGTCCCATCAGAGAAACCATCTAATCATGAACCATCCTATCAATGCAGCAGCCACTGTAAACACTGGGGAAATTAAACAATAAACAAGACTCATTCAAATGGAAAGCTGGCAGCATTGTGGGGGAAATGATAAGACCCCTCATTAGACTGGGAACAAAATGCCTTGCCCCGTGTGCCCATTCCTGCTTCTCTTCTTCAGGGTGCACCAGAAGAAGCGGCATGGCTATTCATTATCCACTGACAATCTCATGGGTCGTGCCCCTTTCCTAAATATTGTAAAAGAGCTAGAGTCAGAAAAGTGGCATGAAATGTTGGTGACAGCTGCTTATCTCAAAGACTTCCAAGGTAAACCACCAAGCCATAATGTGATGCAATAATATGGTGTTTATTGCTATTCCTTGATAAACTACTCCCAATCCCTTCAAATTAGGTTTCCCCTATTTTTATATTCTGGAGCTCACAGAGTTCTTCTACTAGTAACTAAGAAGATGCAAATTGATCATAACATCCCTGAAATGAAAATGAGGAGGGTAAGAAATGGCCCAGGTTTCTTGATTCCCTCTGCTGTGAACCTGGGGCCATGTCACGTTCCCCATCATCTTTCCTGCACGGCTGAGGATGGCAAACAGTAACTCTCTTAGCAGACAAGTCAACCTACCTAGCATGGAGAAAATGCGAGTAAGGACTGCGGTTCTACCTGAGCCACCTGGTAGAAGAGGAGGAAAAAATAATCATGAAGGAAATCTGAATAATTAAAAGGCGTTAGCCCTACACTTAGTCCACCTGATGTTGCATAATAAACTCTGTCAGTAGAAACAGACTCTCTTCCACCCATTTCCTTCACCTTTTCCACCAGATTTCTTCCATTTGTCATCCCTACAGCTCACGATTGGCCCTCCAGTGTCTCCTAATGCTGAGGACAGACCATTAAAGAAAGGAAGGGCAGAGAAATGAGAATGACATGGCTTTGTTCTTCAAAGACATTCACTCCAGAAGCTGCCACTGCTCAAAAGGCTCACCCTGTCTTTGTTCTGGCTCAAATGACCAGAGGGAGCCCCCTTCTCCTCAGTTCCAATTTGCTTTAACAGACACATGGCTATGAAACAGTGGTTTGCTTCCTGGAGCTGAAGCTGCACTGGAATTTCAAAGCTGCCCTGGCCCTGTCAACAGAAGTCAACAGCTTGCAGAGGAACTGCTATGGAGTCACAGCCAGCGCTCCCTGACATCTTACAATATACACTCTCCCAGGCAAGATGCATCCCATCTCAATGGTTCCAGCCTTGCCCCTAATTTCTCTCATCAGAGCAAACAGGGTGGCATCTTGTTTTGGCAAGAAGTATGAAGGCCATGTTGAAATAAAAGTCAAGGTCAGCCCCCACAAATACAGCTGCATTCTTTAACCCAGACCAAACAAAGCTTTCTTATAGCTTCCAGCCACACTCTCCCAAAACCAAAATTTTAAAAGAAAAACTGGCTCCAAAGTCACTGTTCTCCTCCGGGTCCGTGAAAAAGTAGTGAAGCCCAAGGACGATAATGCCGTCGGGAGGGCAGGCAAAAAAAGCTGTACGGCTCCCAAAGGCATCTAATTCCTCATCCAGGAAGAAGGACTCTTCTGAGAAGTGCCTCAGAGGGAAATACCTGTCAGATGACTCAATGCCACCTGACTCTAACCCGCCACCAGAAATGCTGCAGACCACCACAGATACTTACTGCCATGGACAGAAAATCCTGCTTCACTATCCCAAGTCCAAACATCTACTTTATACCTGCAGCATTCAAAGTACAAAAGGAGTCAGATCAGTCTAGATGTTACTTCTTTTACATAGTAATTGAGATTCACAAAAGAAAAATACAGTTGGTTTTCATTATCCACAGATTCCATATCTGCAAATTCACCTGCTAGCTAAAATGTATTTGCAACCTCAGCATCAAGACTTGAGGCACTTCCCAGTCATTCGTGGACATGAGCAGTGAAAATCTGAATCTCCTGACACATGCATTCCCAGCCGAGGTCTGACAAGGCACTCCCATACCTTCTTGTTTCAGCTCTCATACTGAAAATACGTGCCACATGCGCTATTTAGTGCCACATTTTTTGCAGTTTTGTGCTTTTTGTTGGTGATTTGTCTGTTTAAAATGGCCCCAAGCATAGGGCTACAGAACTGTCTAGTATTCCTAAGTGCAGGAAGGCTGTGATATGCCGTATGGAGAAAATGCGTGTGTCAGATAAGCCTTGTTCAGGCATCAATTTTAGGGTTATTGACCATAAGTTCAATGTTAATGAACCAACGGCATGTATTCGATAAGTTGTCTTTAACAAAAATGCACTTGAAACAAGATTATTTATTGACCAGTTGACAAAAATATTGTGACCCAAGGCTCACAGGAACCTAGCCCTGCATTTCCCCTAGGAACAGTGGTTCAGGATTTGCTAATTCAGTGTTTGCAGCAACTTTATAGAGCATAATTACCACATGCTCTTAAGGATAAGGAGAACAGACTTAAAATATCAAAGGACATGAGCAACAGATATAGTACCTGACGGTGTTCCCCAGCCTGACACAGGAACATCACAGGCCGACCTGAAGGACTGTGTAAGTAGAGCACAGATCACTCAGAAGAGTAACCAGCTTCATAGAGGGAGATCCAGGGCAAGCTACCTACTCACTCCTGAAAGCAAAGTACCAGCCCTCTTGCTTCAGAGAAGCACAGAACTCATCTTACTAACTGCAAGCTGGAGCCACTGGTGCCTGACTTTCTGGCACTAACCACCTTGGGCAGAGACCTTTCTGAACTCATCCTAGACTGAAAAATAGACCCTGCAGAAACAGAATTCTGTACCATGGACAGGCATTGGGGATGACAGGATGGTGGCCAAGGTCACGTGCTGAATGGAGGGAGGAGGCTCTGGCGGTGGCTCATGGGACTCTTTACTGCTCTCATTACATAATGTGAACCAGATCCTCATTTTCTCATCAGATAATGATCTTTGCTCTCCAGACTTAAGGGGTGATTACAATCTGAAGAGTTGATTGTGTCTCATTACATTTGTGATAATATATTCCTGATGACCAAGGCTAACTGAGGCTATTAACTTGAACCTTCAAATACCAACACAGTCATAAGTGGTCCCTTTGACATATTCACATCTGTTATGTGTTGAACTGAAAAAGGTTTTCTGGCTACAAAATGTATAAAGGAGAAAAAGTTAAACCAGTACAGAACAACCAGTGCTGTCTTTCCAAACCAGGAAAGCATCTTAATTCAATTGAATGACTTTTAGTACACTGAGATCTTTAACGTAAAAACAAAACAAAAAAGCAACGCGATTCATAAATGTCACAGCATAAAAGGTCCAAAGCCCTCACTTTCTTGCTTCCTGATAGCCTGAAGCCCTTTTCCTCTAGCAGTGTTTCCCTCTGTATTATGATCTCAAGAACTATAACCACTACCTTTTGGAATGGAAATGGCTTCCTTTTAAACCACTTTCCTCTCTTTATGATGAAAAAGAAATTTGAGTTTCTTTCTTTCTCTACCTCCATTTCTATATTGACAGTTATCCATAGAAAGTGAACAAAACTAAAAGAACTAGATCACGCGTTCTCAGATTAAGAAGATGCACTAATAAAGGGATTGCGTGTACTATTTTGCAAATCCTAGAAGACTAACTTCTATCATCATCACAAAAAAAATCTAAGTTGGTAGGCTCCATAAATAGATTCATGAAGAAAATCAGAATAATTTATGAGTGATAAATCAAACCCAAGAGTTATAAATAGGATTCAGGTATCAGAATTTTCACTCTGCCAGCATCAGATGGGGCTTTACCCAGCCCAGTCCCTGAGGCTGAGTGGATTGCAGGCTAACGGCACCTCTCCCAGAGTTTCCTGCTCAGTTAGCATATTGCAGTTTATTTATAGAGAAAGCATCAGGCCTGGGAAGCAGTATGTCAACATGAACGGGCCAGAACAGAGAAGGGTTTCAAACTGCAATCAAGCAATCTTGTAATAAGAAGTTGTGATAATTATTTAAAAATGACTATTCCATTTTACTTTTCAACCAAATCAGGCTCTAAAAATCCCCCAATCTCTCAGAATATTAGAAGCTAAAATAAGGATGTGTATATAAATAAATTAACTGAGCGCTTTAAAGAGAGCTGGTGACAACATGAAAAGAAGGCTTAAGCCCCACAAAAATTTTCAACTGAAAAGCAGAGAAATGGTTGCTATTTGACTAAAACTTACAGAAGACCCTTCTTCTTCTTCCGGGAAGCAGGAGTGGGTCGGCAGGGGACACATTACTGGAGAGCCTCAAATGCACAAAGTACTGAGAGGAGAAAGGGATCAAAAGAGTTTCAGGACAATCCAGAGGAGGTGCTTAAAAAGAATCAAGCCTCTGCCAAAGACAGAAAGAGCCAGCTCTTTGTTTCAAAGAGGCCTGCAGCTACAGGACTTAGATTGGGGCATAAACTCTAATTAAAGTAAATCTTTCTAGATTCCCTGAAGAATTTCCACTCACCAGCTTCGTCTTTCAGCGAGGCTGGAGCTACTTGCTACACAGCTCGACGCAGAGCTGCCCTGTCTCTGGCCATGCCAAGGAGGAAACTGTGTGGCAGCCACACTCTCCCTACCTGGGAGGTTTATCCTCTTCTGCAACTGGCTGCTTCTGCTAAGACAAGCAGCAGGCTCTGGGTGCAGATGAGCATCAGGATTTGACGAGGGAAGAGGAAGGAGAACAGGACGCAGAGAACAAAACAAAAAAATTAAAAACTCTAACCTGCAAGCGATTTCAAGGAGAAAACAGAGGAAAAAGGACAAATAGGAAAAAGGACGGCTTCTCTGAGCAGGCAGAGCACAATTAAGGACACCTGTGATTTTAGGAGCTAACACAAAGCAGATGTGTCGTGGCCTCAGACTCCCGTCCCTTCAGCCCAGTCCTCATGCAGCCTAACTGGACCCCAAACCACAAAGGGGCTGGAGGAGAAAAGGGAGGTCTAAGTCAGCCCAGCTGCAATAACAAAGGCAGAAGGCTGGAACCACAAAAGCTTTTAAAAATAAACATTGTGATTCAAGGCAAGGGGTGGGGAAACCCAGCTCTGGGGGAAACTTCAAGAAGCACTGGCTCTCAGCAGACATCATTTTTTAAAAACCATTTGGAAATTGCCATTCAATGAGGTGTCTAAATGACAACAGAGAGGCTGCCTTACCTAAGTAGAATAGGATCAAACAGAGAGATCAGAAGCACCCTACCCTGCTCAGACTGTTCTACAAAGCAACTAAACTCGCCTTTCATCTCTCCAGGAATGTTTTCTCCATCATGAATATAACTTAAAGCCTCCAAGACATTGCAAGCGTCTGGAGTTTCCATACTCTCATTCCCCGCTACACATTCTAGATTGAGCCTCGCAAATTAGCCCAAATATGTATCTATTTCAGAGCTTTTAGGAAAATAATTGGTCTCCCTGTTTGTACTAACAACTGCTGTTTCTAAATTCAATGTCTGAGTGTACAAACTATGGCCCAGAACTTCTTAGGATACTTAAAAGAAAGAGAAGAACATGTGGTAAACCTACAACACAGTAAGTCTCCTTGAAGAGGGCTTCTCAAAAGCTCCCCAGAGGAGCAGAAATCACACGTGATCTAAGTTCAGATCCGGTCACCAGTTTCTACCTGTGCAGAGTGGACATGTATTTCTGTTGTTTTTTGGTTTTCATAAAACTTTTCCCAGTTTCTTCTTCTGTAAAAGAGTGGTAACAGAAACCAGCCTGCAAGTAAACATTGATGTTTCAACAATATGCATACCAAGTTCCTCACTCAAAATTGCTCTTAAACCTTCCATATTATTATTATCATAACAAATGATTATTTCCGACACCAAAGGGCTGACGGTCAAGAATGTTGGAATGGTCTACTCTACGAGCTGCCATCCGTGACTTCACCTATCTGTGCCTCCTTGCTTAATATAAAAAATGAGGTATGTTAGATTAATTGTTTTACGGCCCATTTGAGGACTAACAGATCTAGTTGTCTGGGTATTTGATTTCTTCCTCTGTATTTTGCAACTGTAAGCATTCATCCTACTGCTATTAGGAACATTTTTTTCCCTCCAAACTTTTCAAAAAAAGAAAAATTAAATACATTAATTTGATGCCTTTTTGGGCTACATGTCTTGAAAGGGTCACAGGACAAGATACATTAATATGAGGTACAAAAGGAAAGAAAATTAGTTCTCGAAAAACCAGCATCTCTCCTTTTCTTTGAGGATGGGGCAAAGCTGTTACGTATCACAAAGTGTAAAGGCACAAACAGCTAATGACAAAGGGCCCCCTTTGTTCCCTAGTCATAGCAGTTTTGTTCTAAATCACCAGGTCTGCTACCTTCTAACAGCTGATCTGACGAATCTTTTGCTCTTTCTCAAGCTTTCAAAATAATGTAGAACACCCATAAACCTTAAACTAAGATGAGCATTTGCCAATGACACTCCTTCCTCAAACTTTAAGCTGCTCCTCCTCATAAGCACATCAGCAATAAGCAGAGATTCAAACACAGAAGCTCCAAGGGTGAGGAAAGGAAGACTCTGCAGAAAACCAGGGCTCCATGTTCAAAGCTCAATTTGCTGTGAAATAGATCACAGGAACCCTGAATTGCCATGAATAGCAGTGCCAGCTCCCTGGAACATGTATGAGCATCAATCTGGAAGAAACCCAACTACAAACAACAGATATAAGAAGCTGAGAGGCTCCTGGGCAGGGAGTGTCAACGACGTGCACATTTCACAATCAGATTTGTATCAAGTGACATCCTTTAATGCCCCCAGGGACAACCTTCAGCTCCAGTTAGAATAAAGTAAGCTGTATTATAGGAAAACTGATTCAAGTAGTCTTAGAAGACTCAGCCAATGATTTGATCTATTTTCACAAGAAAATATGAACCAGAAAGATTTTTATCAATGCCAGGGCAATAAATAGTATATTTAACATACAACATATAGTATATAACATTAATTGCTAATGTCAAAACTTAATTTTTTTTAAAAAAGTCCCATAATTCCACTACTTTCTTTAAAAATTAGAAGTGTCTCCTGGAAAGCCTTTGATGAATGATGTTTTAAACAGTTTTTAAGGCAGCTACCCTGATACTTGCCTCCTCCTGTTCATACTCCTGCATGATCTTAAAGGTAGGCGAGACCTGTGACTTGTTTCTACCAATAGAATACAGCAAAGATAATATATGTGCATGATTATGTGATTATACTATATAAAATTGCAGCACCCACTTTGCCAGAGTCTCTTTCTCACTGGCTGGTTTTTTTATTCAAACAGCAATGCAGGAGAAATCCATATAACAAGGAAGTGCAGGCAGCCTCTAGAGGCTAAACAAGGCCTCCAGCAAGAAAATGAGGCCCTGAGTCCTACAACCACAAGGAAACAAATTCTATCTACAGCCCAAGTGAACTGTGAAGCCCATCCTTCCCCAGCCAAGCATTCAGATGAGACCCCAGCCCCACCCAACTGTCCTTAATTTCAGCCTTGCAGAAAACTCAACAAAGCCAGATCTAGGCTCCAATCCACAGAAATGATGACATAATATGAGGTTTGTTCTTTTAAGCCACTAAGTTTGTTATAATATTTTTATGAGTTCATATTAAGAAATAATTGATAAAGAACATTAAATACCAAGTTGTTAAATACAGAGAAAGATGAATAATTTTATTTAAAATAAATCTATATGATTGTTTATTCAATGGAACTGGTCTATAATAAAATATACATGTGTATTTTAAATGTCTGATTTTAATAAGGTTCTTTTTAATCACAGCACAAAACCAGGCCTTGCAGATAACCGATTCCTTTTCCATTTACAATTGTGTAGTGGTTCTAAAGAAAGCAAGGTCTTAAATAAAAGAAATGAAATAACATAACATCAGAATATCAACATTTGATCATTCGTTACCATGGAGAGTTCAGTTTTTAAATTGACCCCTATGATGATTAGACAATGCCACATCATTTACTGTCAAGATTTGTTTTCAAATTTTTGGTAGCTCATATAAAACACCTCTGAGAATACTCAGTAGGAGACTTTTATCCTTGTTTTATCAATAATACAAATGAAGAATCTGATTGCTGACTGGGCATGAGTAAAGTACCATATTACTAAATTGTGTAATGATAGGAGTTCATAGGTTAGAACAACTGTCAGTGAATTCACAGGAATACATTTAATATTGTCATAAATATAGACTTTAAAAAAACATAGAACAAAACAGTTTTAACAAAAAAGTTTTAACAAAATATAACATATTCAAGCAAAGATGCCTCAGTCTATTTCAACATATTAAATATATCCCCAAAACATGAAACAGCCTGTGCAGATACTACAATATTTTTAAAAGCATATTTATGAGTTAAATTAAACCTAATTGGTATAAGTACATTATTTCAATCTGTCTACTATTAAAGATTCGAGAAAACAAGCAATAAAATATAATATGCTAGATGTCCAAGTAGAAAAATTCTACTACTCACTCAAAGCAAAATGCTTTTGATTACTACTTTACTTTTTGGGGAAACAGAGAAAAATGATTTTCAGTCTTGAAATGTTTATCAACTTGAAACTGAAACATTCCAAATTTCCATTTTTGAACTCCCAGATATTAAGGAACTGTTGTCTTCTAAAATTCATTCTCTTTTTAATTATAGTATATGACACAATCAAATGAAAATATTGTCTATACTAAAGTCATATGTTCCTTTACTAAGAAGCAGCTATGATATCCCCTACTTTGTCATTGTTTTGAAATTTTCCAGCTTATTTATTACCTTAAGACTTAAATGTAGTTAAGCCAATGTCTATTTTGCTGTTTTTATAAAGAGTAAGCTGACAATTTTTCCCTCTATTTGCTATCTTAGATTTCCCTAAACCTTGCTTAGCAAGTACTGTATCACTTCTGTTGGTCTTAATTCCAAAGATGGATGAGAAAACCTGAGTATAGACAGGCTCACTGTAATTTACATCATTCATGGAAATGCCTCTTTCCTTGGTCGTTGGCTTTTCTCAAACATACACTTAGCATAGAGATTTCCTAGCACAGAAATGATGGTTAAAAGCTCATATGTGAAGATCAGCTAAGAAACTATTTTGGCAAAGCAGGAACATGGAAAAGCTGAACACCAGGTATTATTTCAGATTTGTTTTTGTTCTCCTCAAAAACAGAGAATGCTTACTGAATATTTCAGGGTATATTAAAGGCATGGAAGATTATAAATTAGGGCAAAGCAAATATAATGACCAAGGGCTGGCAGAGCTGACACCAAATGGAAACGCGTATAGCGGTAGCCGTCAGCTGCCCGAAAACGTCAACTTGTCCCTGTTATTACTAATGTCCTGGGTAAGGCAAAGTCCTTAGTTAGAAACTGAAAAATCAATTATTGGCTGCTAAGTACCAGTAGACCTGACAATAGAATGGCATAGAGAATATTTTTCCAAGTAGACGCCCAACATCTTCTGGTTTTTACAGTAGATCAAACCTGGGTCTGGAATACCTGCTCAGAAACACTACCATGGTACCACTCCAGCCCTTCTTGCTACCTCTCTTCCCTGAAGGATGCATTGTAAGAAGTGGTGTAATTGCCGGGCGCGGTGGCTCACACCTGTAATCCCAGCACTTTGGGAGGCCGAGGCGGGTGGATCACGAGGTCAAGAGATCGAGACCATCCTGGTCAACATGGTGACACTCCGTCTCTACTAAAAATACAAAAAATTAGCTGGGCATGGTGGCGTGTGCCTGTAATCCCAGCTACTCAGGAGGCTGAGGCAGGAGAATTGCCTGAACCCCAGAGGCGGAGGTTGCGGTGAGCCGAGATCGCGAAATTGCACTCCAGCCTGGGTAACAAGAGCGAAACTCCGTCTCAAAAAAAAAAAGAAAAAAAAAAAAGTGGTGTAATTAGAGATACTTCACTGCACAATCATATGTGGAGGAAACAGCAATAGTATAGTCCTGCAGAGACAACTAAGTAAGAGACAGGCAACCATTTTTTTTATTTAAAAAATAATGAGTATAGTCTAAAGAGTTTGGTGGCTCGCACACACATATGAACACACTCCACAGACTCTTGGCATTGATCATTCCGTGTGCCTGGGATGGGGCTTTCACTCTGTCCTATAATCTCTAAGTTAGCCTTTCTAGCCAGAAAAATTAGAGACCAAAGAGACACTGAAACTGTGACAACATAAAAGGCAAAAACACAAATGTCTTGGTCATTGCCCTACATCCATTGTTAGGATGGTGACACTGCTATCTACAACCTTGGCTTAAACAGTGCAGGCTGCTGTGACCTACACTTCAATCCCAAGACTTTCTCATACTTAAGTTCTAGAAGTATCTCTATCCCAAACCTAAACAAAACATTCACCAAGTCTTCCCAAAAATTGCCTCTGACACGAGCAGACACTTTTTAAAAGAAGACATACACGCAGCCAACAAGCACATGAAAAAGATCTCAACATCACTGATCACTGAAGAAATGCAAACAAAACTGCAAGGAGATACCAGCTCACACCACTCAGAATGGCTGTTATTAAAAAGTCAAAAAACAGCAGATGCTGGCGAGGTTACAGAGAAAAAGCAATGCTTAGACACTGTTGGTGGGAGTGTAAATTAGTTTAGTCATTGTGGAAAGCAGTGTGGCGACTCCCCAAAAAGCTAAAAACAGAATTACTATTCAACTCAGTAATCTCATCACTACATACACACACCCAAAGAAATATAAATCATTCTACCACAAAGACACATGCATGTGTATGTTCACTGCAGCACTATTCACAATCGCAGAGACATAGAATCAACCTAAATGCCCAGCGATTTTAGACTGGATACAGAAAATGTGCTAGATACATAGCATGGAATACTATGCAGCCATAAAGAAGAATGAGATCATGTCCTTTGCAGGAGCATGGATGGACTTGGAGGCCATTATCCTTAGCAAACCAACACAGGAACAGAAAAGCAAATACTGCATGTTCTCACTTATAAGTGGGAGCTAAATGGTAAGAACATATGGACACAAAGAGAAGAATAACAGACACTGGAGCCTATCAGAGGGTTGAGAGGGAGAACAGAGAGAGGATATGAAAAAATAACTAAGGAGCACTAGGCTTAATACCCAGATGATGAAATAATGTGTACAATGAACCCTCATGACATACGTTTACCCAGGTAACAAACCCGCACATGTATCCCCGAACTTAAAACACAAGTTCTTTTTTATTTTTATTTTTTAAAAAGAATTTTCAAGAATGCCCTGGGACGTGAACAATAAAGATGCCTTTGTGGATGCTTAAAAAAAAAAAAAAGAACAATAAGGATGCAACTTACATCCAAGCTCTCATAAAAGACTCAGCTGTGGGAAACTCTCTTAATTTATTTTGAGCAAGAAAGTCTTATTGGGGAACCACATAGTCTGAAGAAAAAGAAAAGGGATTCTCAAGTGCCAAGTATGGCTTCTGACAATGAATTGTGAATGAAAGTTTGTTGAAGCAACTAAAGGGAGAGAGGGAGGTTTTGTGATAAACTGCACTTGACAGAGTTGCTTTAGATCTAGAAAAAAACAACACCCTACATACACTTACGGGATCGCCTAAATACTAAAGCCTTCTCGAGGGAAGGGCAGGAGGTCAGGACAACATCATTAACAATTAAGTATTATTTTCCAGGCAACTTAGTTTCTGGTTTTTCTAAACTTTGTCAGTGTCAGTCATTCTCTAAAGAAAAGGAGGCTTTATCCTGAGCCTGAGTAAACATAGTGAAGTTGCTATAGAAATAAAGCAGCCAAAATCTAAACCACAAAAAAAACCTCTGGTGCTAAAAATGGATACTCTCATTTTGCTGCAAAATTATAGGTTCAGCAGGTGCTCCGAGCCACTGAGACCTCCGCTGCCAGTGCGGCCTTCTTTTGTCCCTAAGCAGCGCACTGTCTCCCAAGGAAGCTAAGTCGTAGGAAATGGCAAGGTGTATTGAATCTTCTGGTCGTAGATGCTAGACCACCAAAGTTGTTCCAAACCAACAGCCGTAGCCATCAGACTCAGCCTGGAATGTGTTTCCATCTGGCTCTGTTGGAAAAGTACTCCACACCCCCAAAAGGTGTTTTCACTGTGTCTGTGTTGTGGCTTTGCGCGTATGTTATCTATGCTGTTGTTACTGGTTGATAAGCTGCACTCTAAAGGCAAAATCCAAAGGACTCTTTTAAAATCTGTGATGCTGTATTCAGATTTTCTAAACCTCAACACTGCTGACATTTGGGGTCAGATAATCCTGTCATCGGTGGGCTGGCCTGAGCATGGCAAGGTCCTGAACAGCATCCCTGGTCTCTACCCATGAAACACCAGCAGCAGCTCTCCCCACCCTGAATGACAACACCAAAAATATCATGAGACACTGCCAAACGTCCCCTAGGAAACAAAGGTGCCCCTGATCAAAAGAGAAGGGATTCTCAAGTGCCAAGTGTGGCTTCTGACAATGAATTCTAAACAAAAGTTCATTGAAACAACTAAAGGAAGAGAGGAAGGTTTTGTGATAAACTGCACTTGACAGAGTTGCTTTAGATCTAGAAAAAAACAAAACCCTACACACTCTTATGGTATCGCCTAAATACTAAAGGATTCTCGAGGGAAGGGCAGGAGGTCAGGGCATCATTAACAATTAAGTATTATTTTCCAGGCAAGATGGAAAATAGATCCATTTAATAGTATCACTTTCAAATAAAGGGCTTGAAAACTATAGGGTAAATCTATTTGCTTCCCTATTTGGGAAAACAGTTACATGAAAACAGTTACATGAAAAAAGCAGGAGCCAGAATAGTGTCTAAACTCCCATTTCTTACTAAGAGTGTGCATAGATACACACGTTTCCATCAGCTTAGAAAATTTCTGGAAAGAACCGTTAAGATGTTCACAGCACTTGCCTCTGGAGAGGGAATGGTTTACACTTTCCTACTGTTTGAACTGTTTACTATGCTCACATGCATTTTTCCAATCATGTTTTAAATAATCTTAGTAACATATTTTCAAGTCACATTCAATATATATTTTTAGAAAACAGTAGGTGTTGCTTTTCAGTCAAATTAGAGTTAAAATAGAGTTCTCCAATCTATATGAAATTCCAAAGCCTCCGTTGGGGGAGCTGGGTCCCAGGCTTGCATGCCTCCTGCCGGCAGCAGCCCCAGCCCTGGCATGGAAGCTCGTAGACTAACAGAGCCTCCTTTGAATGGAAAACAGAATAAAATGGAAGAAAGTGCCACAAATGCCCATAAATGGTTGCTTACTGTGTGGTCATCATTCCCTGGAACAAGATCCTTAGTCCTAAAGCACTCAGGTCTCTTTTGGAGCAGATGCCAGCTGCACGTCCCACAGCAGTCTACAGCCACCGTGAAGGGAGGTTTGAGTTCTCCATCCTGCACGATGGTCTGTGTGCCTGTTTCCTAGTAATCCCCAAAAATGCCTCCTTAAAATGCTTATTTCAGGAGCCCCAGCTACAGTCATCTAGAACAAGCTGTATAACTGTGTAACATGAGGTCGTTTCATTCTGGATTCTAGCTCCCCATCAGAATCAGTTAAGAAAATGTCAAAATGCCAGGTCCCAGGCCTACTGCCGACTTGCTGGATCAAAGCATGGATTTGACCTCTAGGTATGGGAACCCAGTCTCATCGTAAACATGTTACCAGATGATCCCTATGAAACCTTCTGCTTATCTGTGAGTCAGTAATCAAGAGTTTCTTTAATTTCAGGCTGAAACTTAAGAGATTTTCTCAAAAGAGACTCCATATCTCAATCTTGAAATGGTTGGGAGAAATGTATTTATCAAAAAAGGGACATTTTAAAGGCCTATAATGTGCCAAGATACATTAATACAGTCAGCCCTCCATATCCATTGGTTGTATATCTGTGGATTCGACAATCATGAATGGAAAATAATTGGGATAAAGAAATTCCACAAGTGCCATAAGGCAAAACATGAATTCACCAAGTGCCAAGTACTATGTTGAATCCATTCAAATGAAATGATGTATAGGCATTATATTAAATATTATAAGCAATCCAGAGATAATTTAAAGTATATGGGAAGATGCTCACAGGTTATATGGTAACACTACACCATTTTCTTTCAGAGACTTGAGCATCCACAGATTTTGGTATCCACAGGTTCTCGGAACAATCCCCCACGGATACAGAGGGATGACTTTATTCTACATCTATATTCTATTGGGCTGACTGCCAGGTAGGTATTTCATTACCTTTTACTGTTTTGGTTCCTTGGAAAAACAACAAGTCGTGCCTAGAATGATAAGGTGGAATCTGAACAGGTTCCCAAAACACGAAAAGGAGTGTGCATGGCACAGAAGTGAGAGGGTAAGAAGAGAACTTCAGAGAGAAGTTCAGTGTTGCTCAACCATGGAAGACCCAGTGGGGAACGAGGAGAGAAATGACAAGTCAAACCGATGCTAATTATTGACCAAGAGGGCCTTAACACTTCTCTCTTTCTCTCAAGGGTACTGTGAAGCCAGAAAGGTCTGAGTTGGACGTGCAGGTATCTGAGCAGCTGTACACACAGATACCTGGGTATCAACGTGGAGATCACCGGGAAACAGGAGGAAAGCAGTAGGAATAATAAAAGTCCCCAGGCAGTGAAGGAATCATCCCTCACGCTATCAACATGGTTGATGGAAAAGAAGGGCTATTTAGCATTGCAGTTATTTATGAGATAAACTTTTGTGGCTGACTACTAAAGAGGAGGTTTGAAAAAAAAAGGGTAAAACTTAGAATGATTCTGAGTTGGAAACGAGATACATGTATTTCTAGACAAAGATAAGGAAATCCAATCACCAAAAAGTCATTAAATGAATACAATCTGCTCTTACATTACTATAAAGTTATTATTTTCCATGTTTATCATAAATATTTCAGAGCTAATGATCTGGGCTTGGTTTCATTTGTGTACTTGGCTGATTTTTCTCATTCCTCCTCTTCCCACTCAGCATTAAATAATTGGCATCCACTCCCAAAGAGCATTTCTGAAATACTCTTGAAAGTCATTGCCAAGGGAGAGATTGCCTTTTCAGATTGGTGTGTCTCAGATTTATCACAAGAGTGGGCAGATGTGAGGGGAAAGGAGAATGAGATTTGGCAGTAACAATGCAGAGAAAAGCTTCGTTATTCTTACTGATCACCAAAGGCAGAAAGGCATCCTCATAAATCATTATCCAAACCAATAGCCTTCCCCAGAGACCAAGTTTCAGACCTTCTCATCTTTTGAGCTAAAAGAACTGGGAGATGAGATGCATGAACTGTTCTGAGGCCTGATGAGCCTTTACTCATTCCCAGGTTGTAACTCAGGCACTTTCCACTTCCATGGATGAGAACTTCAGGGTATTCACTGGAGGACTCCAAAGTTGTTTGTCCATGCCATGTTGAGGAACACCTCGGCTGGCCTAGTGGATATACCTGGAAAATGCATCTTTGTTCCCTGGCACAGACTAGAGAACTTTAAACATGGGTGGCTTTCCAATGGGACAGAATCTAGTAAACAAGCACCAGGAGCCTGTAAGCCAGGATCAAGCTGAGGCAGGCAGCAGCAGCTCTGTGCCTGGAGGTGGGAGCCGGGGTGGGCGGAAGGTCTAGGCAGGCCTAAGCCTGCCCTGGCCCAGCGTGGGTCTGGCGTCCTGCCTGCGGGAGGCTGGTTCCTTGTGCAGAATTACTAAATGCTACAAATAAGGAAACACTGCAGATGAAAGTTTTAAAGGTTTATTAGTAATAATGCCATTCAGGGCACTAAAACTTCAAAGTCCTTTGACTAGCAGAGTCTAACTAATCTTTACAACACCCCAGTGGGCTAGGTAAGCAAATAAATATTATTATCCCTATTATGTGGAGCGCAGAGAGCTGTAAGAGGCTTTGCTCAGGGCTACAGGAAGATCAGCGTTACTCACATCTTGGTAACTACCAAGTCCAGACTCAGAACAGCAGGCTGCCCTTTGCTCCACTGACTCATGCTGCCACAGAAACTGCAGGGAGGGTCTGGGAAAGAGACTTTCATGATTCCGAACAGAACCTGTGGCAGAAGCAGGCATTGTTGGTTTTTTTGTTGTGGTTAACAGTAAATGACAGTTATTTTGCCCAGTTAGAAATGTCTGACTTGAGATGTCAGGCAGGCGCCTCCCTTACTGGAACGGCCACTGGAGGATTTGGACAAATCTCAGCCAGAGTGGGGCCAGCTTCTCCGGAGCTCCTCCCTAATGGTGGCTCCTACATTCTAAGGCTTTCCAGGGCAACTGAAAAAGTGCAGGTTTGGGAACTAAACAGTTCTTGGTGGGGTTTTTAATCCTTCTTTTAATAAATTACAATACGTTTCTAAACAAAGAAATTTTGGAAAATACAAAATGGTAAAAAGAAAATGGTCGTGTGCGAACTCTTCCTAGTACTGTAAGTGATTTCTGGTAACACCTGGGGGTGCGTCCTATCTGTAAATGTTCATGCGTGTAAATACACTGATATTGTATAACATTCAGACTATATTTATTCAAATCCTTTAATACTATTCTAAAATCTGGTTTAAATGGCTACATAGCAGCCCATCGAATGGTGTTATCTATTTACTCAGCAAATCTCCAGCTACTTGATAGCTTAGGGGTTTCTCATCACTGGTATCACAACACCAGGTAAACATCCTTTTCACAAATATTTCTATTTCAAAATCTTAGAAGAAGAATCATTGGCTAAATGGATCCATACATATTTGAAGCATTTCATCCCTACTGTTACATTGTTCACCATCATATTCTATCAATTTCCACTTTCATGTTTTAAGAGGCTCATTTTTCTGAGCTTCCAACGTTTCTACACTGGTGGAGCTTAAGAGTAGCAGTGGATTTTAGTTAATGGCTAGTGAATTTGGCATAAGGCCATGCTTAAAGCATAGATTTTAGTTATAGGAAGGTTTATCTGGGGTAGTGAGGGAGGGCTACGAGAGAACAGAGGAAGGTAATATTTACTCATCTCCAAAACAGCCACCAGCCACCACTTTGTATTAAGCAACCATAAAAGCAACTCGTGTACAAGATTTTTGCTTCAAGCAAGGAGTCCCCATTTCACACCTGAGGAAAATGAGACTCAGAAAGATTCACTCACTTGCTCCAGGTCGTTGTTCCTAGGTTTGGAGCCAGGATGCCTGCCCTAGGCCATCTGCTCCAGCCCACTGGGATATAAATGGAAATCCAGAAAGTGCTGGAGACCCTGAGCAGTGTAGACAAGAGAATGTATTTGTTCATGACTTTTTTCTCCTCTTCTTTCCAATTATAAATGGCCGAAGTGTTTTTGATGCTAACTCAAAGGCAACCTTCATCATGCAATGAACCCCCAGCAGGCTTGTATTAAAAGTACTTTGTAACAACCCTGGGTATTTGGAGTACTTTTACTTAAATCTTGAGACACACATGTTTAAGAGGGCAAGTTCTGAGCCAGACAAATGTGGCTTTTATTCCTGACTCTGCAATTTAGGATGTGTACAACTTTGAGTGGGCCCAAAATGACAAACCCAATCTTCATTTGTGAAATTAAGAAGAGGGGGGCCGGGCGCGGTGGCTCAAGCCTGTAATCCCAGCACTTTGGGAGGCCGAGGCGGGTGGATCACGAGGTCAAGAGATCGAGACCATCCCGGTCAACATGGTGAAACCCCGTCTCTACTAAAAATACAAAAAACTAGCTGGGCACGGTGGCGCGTGCCTGTAATCCCAGCTACTCAGGAGGCTGAGGCAGGAGAATTGCCTGAACCCAGGAGGCAGAGGTTGCGGTGAGCCGAGATCGCGCCATTGCACTCCAGCCTGGGTAACAAGAGCGAAACTCCGTCTCAAAAAAAAAAAAAAAAAAAAAAGAAGAGGGATAATTATTATTATTTTTTTTTTTATTTAGTAATTTTGAGATGGTGTCTCACTCTCTCACCCAGGCTGGAGTGCAGTGGTGCAATCTCAGCTCACTGCAACCTCCACCTCCTGGGTTCAAGTGATTCTCCTGCCTCAGCCTCCCAAGTAAGCTGGGATTACAGGCATATGCTACCACACCCGCTAATTTTTTGCATTTTTACTAGAGACGGGGTTTCACCGTGCTAGCCAGGATGCTCTTGATCTCCTGACTTCGTGATCCGCCCACCTCAGCCTCCCAAAGCGCTGGGATTTCAGGCATGAGCTGCCGTGCCGGGCCAGAAGAGAGAGAATTAAAGGAGGCAGTACATGCAAAGGGATAATCCCAATGTCTGGACATGCTAAGTCCCCAAGAAAAGGCAGCTCTTAAGATGAGCATGTTAGGAGAATTTCCACCATTTCAAACAAGGTCATAAAGAGGTAGCATAGGTATTTGACTCAGAAGAAGAGAGAAGGTAATGTCGCCTCCACAGGCAGGAAACTCAATTCCCTTGATGTTAGGGCATGTCCCCAGGTTGCACAAAGAAGTTTCAGAAGTGGCAAATTCCTTGTCCCTATAGTGCGTGCTTCAAACAATTTATGCAGCAATATTATATAATGACTAAGAGATTTGGCTCTGGGGAAATCAACAAAATTAGATTCCACACCAACTCTGTCCAGGAAGTACCACTATGCTTTGAGTCCTTACTCACCCTCTGTAAGCTGCGTATATAAAATAAACATCATTGTATTCCCCAGCTCATGTGAGAAGTAAATGAGACAACATGACATATGCAAAGGTAAGGATAACAATGTCTATCACATAAAACAACAAAACTCATACAGGAATTACGGTACCTGTGAGTGCTGTCCAGTCTTCCTCCCACTTCCTCACCTCTTTGAAGTTGGCCGTAGCCCCATGATTTCTCTTGCCAATGAGATGTAAGCAGAAGGAAATCATGCCTCCTCTGGATGAAAGCCTCCCCAGGGTCAATGGGCCATATGCCATGTTCTCCCTTTTCCATAACAGTGACCAACAACTCTCAAGGTGACAACTACCCTAAAAATCAGCCTGCCACCCAAAGAGAGACCTCTTAAAAGAGCACCTCCAGCAAGCGCAGACGCACATGAAGCACAAATGAGAAACAAACATTTGTTGTTTGAAGCTGCAGAGATTTAGGGGTCGTTTGTTACAGCAACCTTGCCCATAGAAACTGATGCAGATATTAATACGAGTAGCTTATTAGTCAGTTCCATAGAGCAGGAAAAAGAGATCCTAGTTTTCTTATCAAAATATTAATAATAATTATGATGAGGAGGGCTTTCTCAAGTAGACTAGGTGGCTGAAGAGAAAAACGATGTAATGTTGAAGACAAAAACTTCATTCAGAACTCTCTGAGAACTGACTCTGCCTTCTGCCTTGGAAAAGGCCATGGCTCATTGAGGTCAAGTCTAATTTAGGAAGGAGAACCCATTCCCCTCAGACCCGTAGATCACAGGCCTAAGTCCACAAGAAGGAATGATATGAGTGTCCTGAGGATGAACGAGTGATGGGGTCTCAACATGTTGGGGCTGATGTCTCAGTTCCTGATCCTTCCTGGGGGTCTCCCTGAAATACTGCCAAACTGGGTACCTGGAGAGGAACCAAACCAACGGAAGCTGCCCATAAATAGCCTAGAATTGCCTTCCAGAGGTTTCCGTATCCCTGACTGAGTCAATTGGAGAATGGTGTGGTCCCTTCCTACAAATCCATAATCCACCAGAAAGACTGGAAGTGTTCCAGTACTAGCATAAGTAAGAATAGGAATGCTTGATTTAAGACCAGAAATAACTTAGGGAAATTTTAAAAAGATTTGTACCAAAGAAACCTGTCTGATTAGAAATTGGTTTGTTAGAAACACAAGCAAAGAGAGTTTTTAAATATCCAAAACGTGCATCCCAGCTAAGTTTTATAAGTCAGTGTTTGTTAAGTTGAATAACTGTTGCTATTAACAATCTTTGCAACCAATAAGTCTGCATGTACCCTTTTTAACAAGATTCATCAAATACCTAGCTAAACAATGCAGTCACAAGCAAACTCATTTGCTCAAAATTAAGTGCTCTGTGTTATGTTTTTATTTCCAATTTTGCTTGAAGAAAGAATGCAGAAAAGTAGAAAAAGTAACAACCTGCTCCTCTTAGAAAAATGACTGGAGGCTTTTTACAGTGTAAGATCTATAATGCAAATTATTAAGAACGTGGCTATAAATTTTCTAATTAAAAAAAAGCTATCCACTATCGACTCATTGCTTCTGTCAAATACAGCCAATCAAGTTTTCTGACAGCATTTGTCCTCTGGGAAATATTTCTTCCACTTTTTCTCTAAAACTTGGCAGTGTGAGGTTTTGTTTTTGCTTTTGTTTTTCTTCTATCTGCCTCGTGACACTGTTGAGCATAGAAAAGACATCGTCTAGTGCCCTGGAAGAGCCTTTGCTTGGATTCTCGTTCTTTTATGGCACCCTCTGATAGTATTACATGACTTTGGAAATCAATTCTGTGCTGTGAGAATAAGGTTTGAAATGAGAAGTTCCTGCCCTGTGTTCAAGGGACAGAGTTCGTTTTATTCAGGCTAGAACGTATTTTTCCCTGTATTATTCTATAGACACAGAAGCAATCCTTAGCTCAGTCTGGGGCAAAAGCCAAAGAAATTGTGTAAAATGGCAGATGCTGAAGTAGGCTTGAGGGTTGGGAGGTGATGAGGAAGGAGCCCAGAAAACTACATAATGATAATTTTTTTCACTTGCAGATATTTTCCTAATGTTTTCATAGGTCTATTTTTCTTCACTGTGTAAGCTGCATATGTCCACTGTAAACATTTTAGAAAAATATAATATAATAAAGGGAAAAAATCATTCACTACCTGAGCATCAAAAGATAATCATCACTATCATTTTGATGCATTTCTTTCCAATCTTTCATCTATTCATAATTATTAGAAGTATATATAAAAATATATAAAATACATATATAGAATTGATATTTATTGAATAAGATACATATAGGATATATTTCTATATATATACAGTGAAATTGTTTAAAAGCAGAATTTTAACCACTGTGTAACATTCATGTTATTTATGCAGCATTATTCATTTCACCATTGCCTTACTGGTGGCCATTTCTTTGCTCCATATTTTAAGTTGTTCATTCTTTTGTCTGTATTTTGTCTATTTCCATAATACATAATAATGATAAAAGCCAGCAGGGAAAAGAGCTACCAAATTACCTAGTCAAGTGAATGATTTACAATAACAAAAAAGAACTTTAAAACTCTGTTTGTAACAGTTTTACTGGTGACTGATACTTTTTTAATTAATAAAACCTATTGGCTGGATATGGAAATCAGGGGTAAACAAATGAGGACTACTAACTGACCAGTAAGTCCATGAAGACCAGTAAAATAGCAGGTGCCGTGACCCTGGGTTCTGACTCTCCAGGGACAGCCACCAGGGGATCAGGCTACCAAGACCAAGGCAGAGAGCAGCCAGGGGATGTAGATTTTACCCCAAAATCTGGCCAAACCTAGGGCTCAATATATCAACTGGGGAGAGGAATAAGGAGAGAGAAAGGAGGAAAGAAGGAGGAAGGAGCTGAAGAGGAAGGACTGGGGAGGAGTAAAGGAGAAGAGAAAGAAGCAGGCTCACGGAGATGGGCTTGGGGAAGTTGGCGTGCATGGTGCTAGATGGACTGGCAGAAGGGCTTCTGGAAAAACTCTGCCCTGCAAACTGGCCGAGAAGGGCACATATGCATCAGCACAAGGATACCAGGCATGACTATCCAAGCACTGGAGAAGCCATGTGCTCTCATGAGCTGGAAAGAAGGGAACAGAAGAGCAGGGCAGGAGTTCAAATGCTGCAAGCTGGAAGAGCAGAGCTGTGAATCAGTGATCAAAGACAGGGTGACCCCATGGAGTCCAAAGATGCTGGTGAGAAGCAAGGTCACACAACAGACAGGAATGGAATGCCCACTCACAACATATGGGGCATGTAAGATATACCACAGACGTCCACTCACAAAAAGCGATGTCGAGTTTGTTTTTTTTTTAATATTAGAAAGATGGTGGAGAGTATAATAAAGGAGGGTCTAATAAAAGCTAAGGATGCTGAGACAAGGAAGCCTTCTCCAAAGTGAAGAATTCAAGCCATCAGGACTAGGTCCTGATGTTCAGCTTGATCAATGAGAGAAAGGATCTTACATGGAGTCCAAGCATCCCAAAGAAGGCCGCTCCTGTACACCCAGCTGGTGTGAATGCACTGTGTGGAGTGGGGGGTGTGCCTGAAGCCAAGGCTAACCCAAAACATCTGCTGGCTTAAAGGGGTTCACGGGGAGGGGACTGACACACATGAGGACACCAGCTGTGAGAGGCATGAATCAAAGGACAGAGGCTTCCCACCAGGAAACAGGAGTCTGGCTTGAAAAAGATGCAGGAGTAAATAGGCACATCTGAGAAGCATGCTTAAAAAAAAAAAAATAGGGCATTCTGGTATTTCATTTGAAAGAGTCTACACATGTGTTAAAGATTTATCCATTCACTAAGAAATTAAAAGAGAAACACCCACCACGTGCAAGGCTCTACAGCACGCATCTTTTGCTAGCTCAAAGTGAATTGAATTTGCTCATGATTGCAGAACATTTCCACCATCAGGGTAGAAATGGCGACTTCCACTCTGCACGGAGGTAACTCAGTGAAACTTGCTGGCACCCACATGGCCCCAAGTCATCCAGCTCTACCCACCTCTCCTGCCTCACCCCCTCGCCCACGACACTCTGGCCATAACAGCAAATGCCAGCCAACCCTCAAGGGCCACTGGTTTCTGAAACATGTGAGCCTTTTCCTGCCTCTGGGATTTCACGTGTTGGAACCCACCTCCATTCTTGTACTTTTTGTTCTTTCTCATTCTTCACATCTGCTTTTATTTACTTATTTGTTTTATTTATTTATTTATTTATTTAGAAATCAAGTCTTACTCTGTCACCCAGGCTGGTGTGTAGTAACATGATCTCAGCTCACTGAAATCCCCACCTCCCAGGTTCAAGTGATTCTCCTGCCTCAGCTTCCTGAGTGGCTGAAATTATAGGCATGCACCACCTATCTTTGTATTTTTAGTACAGACTGGGTTTCACCACGTTGGCCAGGCTGGTCTCGAACTCCTGACCTCAGGTGATCCACCCACCTCAGCCTCCCAAAGTGCTAGGATTACAGGCGTGAGCCTGTGTGCCTGGCCTATGTCTGCTTTTAAATGTCATGTCCTCACAGAGGCCTTTGTGGCCCACCATGTCAAAATCTTCACCATGCCTATTCTCCCATTGCCCTTATCTCGTTTAATGATGTTCCCGAGTCTTTGTTTTCTTATTTGTTGTCTATTGCCTTGGCTAGATGTTCCAAAGAAAGGACCATGTCCTTCTTAGTCATGGGTTTCTATTCAGTAGTAGAGGCTCTGTGAATACATTCTCCAATTTTGAGCAGGTCAAAGTTTGGACACACACAGAGTAAGTTATAATGAAAAGGCAGCCTTTAAAGTAACATTAATTTTCCATTTTATAAAAGTTTTTAAATGATTTTACAAATATGCAAGAATAATTCATCTGCATTATTCCAAGTGGCATTATCTATATTATAACCTAATTATCCTGAGCAACAAAATAACTAAGGACCTCAAAATGAAAAATAAGATTAATTTGCCCAATTGGTATTAAAAGTTTGACTGGAAGCTACTACATAGCAGAAAAAGAAAAAGGTCTCATTCATATTTATATTTCAGTGCCAAGCAAAACACCCGGCAATTAATAAGTGCTCCATTAATGCAATTTTGATTAAAAGTCATTTCCATTTTAAACTAACATATGGCAGTTATCATTAAAACTATAGAATTACAAGAAAATCTCCCTTCCATTCCAAAGTTCAACTCATTTACAGAAGTAGCCAATGAGAACAAGTCAACGTATATTCTTTCAAATATCTTCCATGCATTAATGATTTAAAATACCTATACTAGGAGACATTATGCTATGCATGCTGTCTAATACCTTTCTTCATTCACTCTTCATTCACATAAAATAAATAATGTCTCCACATGTGCAAAAATACATACATCATTCTTTTTAAAGGCCGTACATTACTCTGTGCTTTATTTACCCAGGTCCCTTCTGTGGACATTTAGGGGTTTTCCACAATTAAAAATTTTAAAAAAGCAACAAACATCTACAATTGTGCAACTAGGTGGACATAAGTACAAGATAAATCTCCAGAAGTGGAAGTGTCAGATCACTTAATGTTGATAGATACTTCCTAAAGCACCAAACAGCTTTTTTTTTTTTTTTTTGAGACGGAGTTTCGCTCGTTACCCAGGCTGGAGTGCAATGGCGCGATCTCGGCTCACCGCAACCTCTGCCTCCTGGGTTCAGGCAATTCTCCTGCCTCAGCCTCCTGAGTAGCTGGGATTACAGGCACGCGCCACCATGCCCAGCTATTTTTTTGTATTAGTAGAGACGGGGTTTCACCATGTTGACCAGGATGGTCTCTATCTCTTGACCTCGTGATCCACCCGCCTCGGCCTCCCAAAGTGCTGGGATTACAGGCTTGAGCCACCGCGCCCGGCCAGCACCAAACAGCTTTTATAGTTACATCGACCCTTGTGCATGTTGGGGATTTACTTTTTTTTTAATCTTTACCAATCTAATAGGTGAAAAATATTTGATACTTTAAATTTATTTCATTCTGAGTGAAACTGAACAGCTTTTCATACCATTGGCTGCTTTTTTGGTTTCTTGATAAAAGCTAAAGGAGACTGATGCCTCCATGCCAGGGATCGGGAGGGATATGAGAGAAGCAACAGCCATCTGAAGATAGGCTGGATGGAGTCAGGATTCCCATCCATGCAGATCCCAAATCACCCTGAGTTCTGCCTCTCCAGCCCAATCACCTAACTCATCTCTTACCTTACCCAAGCTTCGGCACACTATGCCATATTATTTTTTAAATGACTGTTCTTCATTTCAGGTGACATACTTCCCCATCATCTTTACCATAACAGCTACTAAGGCAAAATAAAAACACCCACTGCCATTAGAAAACAGCAGAACTGTGCCAGATGTGGCAGCTCATACCTGTAATCCCAGCAGTTTGGGAGTTCAAGCCAAGAGGACCGATCACCTGCAGCCAGGGATTTGAGACTAACCTAGGCAATATATATCAAGACCATGTCTTTATAAAATAATTTTTAAAAAATAGTCAGGCATGATACAGATTTGGCTCTGTATCCCTGCACAAAACTCATCTTGAATTGTCATCCCCACATGTCAAGGGAGGAACCTGGTGGGAGATGACTGGATCCTGGGAACATGCTGTTCTCACCATAGTAAGTTCTCATGAGATCTAATGAATTAAAAGTGTGATACTTCCTCCCTCTCCCTCTCTCTGTCTCTCTTTCTGTCTCTTTCTCTCCAGTCACCAGGTAAGTAAAACCTGCCTCTTTTCCCCTTGACCTTCTGCCATGATTTTAAGTTCCTGAGGTCTCCCCAGCCATGCAGAACTAAATAAATTAAACCTCTTTTCTTAATAAATTACCAAGTGACATATAGTTCTTTATAGCAGTGTGAAAACAATGTAATGCAGGAAATTGGTACCAAGAGTGGGACACTGCTATAAAGATACCAGAAACGTGGAAGCAACTTTGAAACTGAGTAATAGGGGTTCAAATAGTTTGGAGGGCTCAGAAGACAGGAAGATGAAGGAAAGTTTGGAACTTCCTAGAGACTTGTTGAATGGTTTTGACCAAAATGTGATAGTGTTTTGGAAAATGAAGTCCAGGCTGAGGTGGTCTCAGATGTAGACAAGAAACTTATTAGGAACTGAAGCAAAGGTCACTCTTGCTCTGCTTTAGCAAAGAGACTGGTGGCATTGTGCCCTTGCTCTAGGGACCTGGGGAACTTTGAACTTGAGAGAAGTGATTTAGGGTATTTGGCAGAAGAAAGTTCTAAGAAACAGAGCATTCAAGATATGGCCTGGGTGCTCCTAACAGTGTATAGTCATATATGTTCATAAATAGATGATCTGAAATTAGAACTATAATTATAATATTTAAAAGGGAAGTAGAACATAAAAGATTGGAAAATTTGCAGCCTGACTATGCTGTAGAAAAGAAAAAAAAATTCATAGGAAGAAATTCAAGCCAGCTGCAGAAATTTGCATAAGCAACAATGAGGAAATGTCTTCAGGGCATTTCAGAGAGATCTTCATGGCAGCCCCTCCCATTACAGGCCTGGAGACCCAGGAGGGAAAAATGGTTTCTTGGCCTGGGCCCAGGGCCCTGCTGCTCTGCGCAACCTTGGGACATGATGGCCTGTATCCCAGCTACTCCAGCTACAGCCATGGTTATAAAGGACCAAGGTACAGGTTGGGCCATTGCTTCAGATGGTACAAACCCCAAGACTTGGCAGCTTCCACATGGTGTTCAGCCTGCAGGTGTACAGAAACCAAGAGTTGAGCTTTGGGAACCTCCTCCTGTATTTCAGAGGATATATGGAAACACCTGAATGTCAAAGCATAAGTCAGCTACAGGGGTGGAGCCCTCATGGGGAACCTCTACTTAGGCAATGCAGAGGGGAAGTGTGGGGTTGGAGCCCCCACACAGAATCCCCACTGGGGAACTACCTAGTAGACCTGTGAGAAGAGGGTCACCATTCTCCAGACCCTAGAATGGTAGATCCACAAACAGCTTGCACCATGTACCTGGAAAAGCTTTAAGTAGTCATTGTCAGCCAGGGAATGCACTTGATGGGGCTATACCCAACAGACCCACAGGGTCAGAGCTGCCCAAGGGCTTGGAAGCCTACCCCTTGCATCAGTGTGCCCTGGATGTGAGACATGGAGTCAAAGGAGATATTTTGGAGCTTTCAGATTTAATGGTTGTCCTGCTCAGTTTGGGACTCGCATGGGTCCTGTAGGCCTTGGTTTTGGCCAATTTCTCCCTTTTGGAATGACAGCATTTACACAATGCCTATATTCCCATTGTATCTTAGAAGTAACTAAATTGCTTTTTATTTTACAGGCTCATAGGTGGAAGGGACTTGCTTGTATCAGATGAGACTTTAGACTTACACTTTTGAGTTATTGCTGAAAGGAGTTCAGACTTTGAGAAAAAGGCATAATTGTGCTTTGAAATGTGAGAAGGACATGAGATTTGGGAGGGGCCAGGGGTGGGATGATAGGCTTTGGCTTTGTGTCCCCACTCAAATCTCATCCCAAATTGTAATCTCCACGTCGAGAGAGGAAACTGGTAAGAGGTGACTGAATCATTGGGGTAGTTTCCCCCATGGTGTTCTCACGATAGTGGGTGAGTTCTCACAAGATCTGATGGTTTAAGTGTGGCACTTCCCCTCTTTCTCTCCTGCCACCATGTATGACATGCCTCACTTCCCCTTCACCTTCCACCATGATTGTAAATTTCCTGAGTCCTCCTCAGTCATTCAGAACTGTGAGCCAATTAAACCTCTTTTCTTTATCAATTGTCCAATCTCAGGTAGTTTTTTATAGCAGTGTGAAAATGAACAAATCTACATGGTGACACATGGTTGTAGGTCTAGCTACTCAGGAGGCTGAAGCAGGAGGATCACTTGAGCCTAGGAGTTTGAAGTCAGTGAGCTATGACCGTGCTATGGCACTTCAGCCTGGGCAACCTAGTGTGACCCTGTCTATAAAAAAAGAAAAAAGAAAGAAAATAGCAGAACCTCTCTACAATAAGGGATGGAGGGCAAAGCCAAGCCATGGGTGTAGGCTCTGCAGCTTGTAAGTCCACTTGGAGTGGCGGACTGTCAGGTTCCTCATCTGTAATAACATCTACCCTGTAGGAATGTTGTGTCGGTAGAAAGAATGTACTTACAGTGTCCTGGACTTAATCCAGAAATGGAAATGGTCATTATTCACAATATGATGTGGGGCATTTGTGGTAAGGAATAAAATCTTCTTTGGGTATTAATTCTCACTTCATACCAGGAATTCAGAACAAGGGAAATCTTTGCTCTATTTCCCCATCAAGAATCATGAATACAACTTGTTCACTGGAGGAGGACCTCGGGCTGGGAGGCACCCTGGAGATGGCCACTCCCTCACTAGCATCACCAGAGGGTGCTGATAAGAGAAGGCTGCAGGGAGAGGAGGTTGATGATCACACACATCACCTCTATGGGGGTAGAGGTAAAACATAAGTATAACAGGCGCTCACAAAATACTTTTCAATAAAATGAATGAAATGCCTACCTAAGAAACCCTCTGATAAATGTTCCTTTTTTCTCCTTCTTTAAACCAAAGGTTCTGAGCCACAGCATTGCTGACATTTGGGACCAGATAATTCTCTGTTGCCGGGGGCTTCCCTGTGCATCATAGGACATTCAGAAGCATCCTTGGCCACTGCACACGTAACAGCAATAGCACACACAAGGGCAAGTTGTGACAACTAAACCATCTCTAGACATTGCCAGATGTCCCGAGGGCAAAATCACCCCCAGTTAAAAACCACTGTTTTAGACTATAGGAAAGCAACAAAATATATTCTTGAGGCTAAAAATAGCTTAACTTTTTACTGTGTCCCTGAATCCAAAGCTGTTTTGAAGGCTGAGCAAATAATATAGCTATAACATAGCATAGTAATTCCTTGGAGCAATTTACAACTGATTGGAGAATATTAACCACCTGAGGCAAATCAGTCATTAGCTCCTGCTATTCTGGGGGTGGGGAGGGGGACACAGCATTAATAATTCAATAAAGGAAAGGCTGCAGGCAATGAGACCCTAGTGTTATTTATGTAGCTAATTAGATTCATTTTTGGTGGCAACCCTGCTTTTGTGAGTATGAATACGCCATATCTATTCTTCAACTAATCAGGAAAATTGTATACATCACAAATCTGCTCTTATTGCCTTTCAGCTGGAAGATGTGCAGTTCAAGTAGTCCTGGAGCCTTCAGAGGAGGGAAACAGGCTGTGAACACTTATCACTTACAAGTGTGCCTCACAGAGAGCAGGTCCATGCATGGGGGTGGGGGTATAAACCAGATATGTCAGCATCAGTCCTCACTGTTCCTGGCCTTTCTTACTTTCCAGCTCCAATCCAGGGCAAGACAGGGATGAATGGCATCAGGCAAAATTTAGAGCCATTGACACATAGATATGCTCAGTGTATTACTGTTAGTGATGAGCAATCCTACCTGGACTACTAAGAGACTAGAAAATGTGGTATTTCTTGTTTGTTGTTTGTTTGTTTGTTTGCTTGCTTTTTGAGATAGAGTCTCACTGTGTTGCCCAGGCTGGAGTACAGTGGCATAATCTCGGCTCACTGCAACCTCTGCCACCCAGGTTCAAGCAATTCTCCTGCCTCAGCCTCCTGAGTAGCTGAGATTACATGCACAAAACCACCACGCCCAGCTAATTTTTAGTAGACATAGGGTTTCACCATGTTGGCCAGGCTGGTCTCAAACGCCTGACCTCAAGTGATCTGCCCATTTTGGCCTCCCAAAGTGCTGGGATTACAGGCATGAGCCACCATGCCTGGCCCAAAACATGGTATTAAATACATGTCTGGTATAGCAAATGCGAGACCTTTCCTGTTTTGACTTTGCTCACAATTTAGGCTGCAGGAGCTGCTGGAGGTTCCTAAAGTGGACCTATTTTGATGGTTTATTTTGGTCTAGATCACAACCTTGAAGGTGTCCCTGTCACCCTCTTGTGGTCAATGGGAAGTCAACTCAATGCCCTACAGACTACAGTAGCTAATAGGGATTTAAAATTTAAAAAATCATCAGGAAGAAGAATATCTAAACCAACTTAGTCCTGTTCACTGGGACAAATTGTTAGAAATTCTAGAGATTTCTGCCTAAGCTGTTAGAGATTTTATTTCTCCTTATGTATTTACAATCTTAGCACTTCCATTTCTAGTATATATTTTACTTCCTTTTCCCTTTCTTGCTCTCCTTTTTCTTTTTTTCTTCCACTTATTTGTTTACAGGCAAGATTTTATACAGGTGGCTGTAAGCTCTGAGGCTTCATAAAAAGTCAGATGCTTAGATAAACCAGGAGATGACAGAAAGGCCACTGAGAAGATTCCAATGTGAAGATGCCCCTGACCATTGACTTGTCCTTAATATCTAAACAAAAGGCATTTCCCTACCATGGGGAGCAAGATTTCTTGTGCACACACACATCTGTCTGTCACAGCCCTTGGAAACCTGGGGTCAGTCAGATCCCCAGTAAGAGCACAAAATGGAAATCGCATCTCCAAATCACTTTTGTTTCACTAAAATCAAATTGATGTTTCAGTCAACAAAACAAAGAGTTTCAGCTCCCCATGAAATTTCACTGACCCAGAAATTACCTTTGCCAACCCAAACATACCTTTCTTTTCTCATTTAATGGGATCGCGGTGGTGCTCAGCAAGTCCAGTAGAGTACGGAGTGGGACGCCCATGAATGTGCCGTGAGCTGAGAGCTGAACAGTGCCTGACATTTCACCCATTTAAATTACAGACTTTTCTTACTCCAGAAGATCCAGAAGGTCTATAGTATGTGTTCAAGTGTGGCACAGAGGAAAAATATCTTAACTCAGCACAATTATGGGGTCTTAGATCAGAGGAACTAGAGGCCTCATAATGTAGAGCAGCAGCTTATAGAAATGGAACTCAGAGCAGATGAGTTTTGATTGAGGAAGGAAGAAAAAGGAAAAACACAAGACATTACCTAGAGTGAGCATCCCTAAAGGCCAACGTTCTGGGTGGGCAGGAGGTGGGAGGAAAAACAGCCCCTCTCAGGCATACAATAACAGGTGATGTGGATACTGCTCACTGGAAGGGAACTGGAGATACCCAGTCGTGTGCCAGCCAATGTTTAATGACCACGCAGCTGGGGAGGTCCTGACCTGTGGTGTTTGCCAATTTCCATGGTGTAAATACTCCCACCATAGCCTATGTTAAGCTACTAGCACAATGCCAGTGAACACAGACACAGGGAGACACACATACAATTGGCTCCCACAAGGCAGAAGGAACAGCTCCAGCGCAGAGCACTCTGGCAAAGGAAGTGGAACTGAAAAGAAACGGACAGGGTCCTGGTGACCCACTTCTTTTGATAGGAGATTTGTGTGTAAGGTGCTTTTTTCTTGACACAGCTGGGCTTTCCTAATCATTTATTCTCAGAAACTCAATAAAGATTCTTTCCTTTATCTCTCCCAATTCTGCTCTATGAAATTCTTAGGAATTTAAAAATTCATGATGAGCACATAGTAACTTATATTCAAACATCAAAGAACTATTCATTTTTTCTCCTATTGTGACTTTATTAAGGTAAATATCGCATTAAATTGCCATGCAAATAATTGAGGTTCAGAAGCACTTTACTTATAAAGAGATTTCCTGTTCACAGCATTTATTGACAGAGATTTTCACCTTCTCATTCCCCATCTCTCCTCCTTCTCCCTCTACCAGTTCCTTCTCTCTCCTTTTCTCTCCCACTATGTTCTTTCTTTGGGGCTGTCTCCAACCCTTCCCCATTTCTTTCCAAGTATCTCTATATATCTCTTTCTCCACTTCTTTCCTCTTACCCCCTCTCCCTCATTCTTCTCTCAATTTTTCAGTAAGGCAAAGATTGATCGTCCTGTCTTCATAATATATCTGACAATTCCACACCGTTTTCTAATTATGCTTAAAAGAGTGACATACCAGCATGTAGAAACAACAGGAAGAGGTAAATTAACGGAACCACAGAAAAATACCAGGCATAACAAAAGCCTGAACAAGCTCTGCGTGAATAAAAAGGTACTACGCATTAGGCATATGGACTTAACTTGAGATTATGTACCACAAACAAGTACATGACAAAAAAGAACGTATAGACATGGAGTAAACTACTACCCACTTAAAGGTGGCTGAAAATCCCACAATAAGAATCCCGAGTTTTAATTCTCTTTTCTTCTCTGGTTCCCCTTACCCTGGTACCTGCCAACCAAGCTTTGATTTAAACATTTTTATATAGCAAAAGACACAGAAGAAAAAAGTAACTTAAATCTAAACATTGAAACAGCTTAAGTTACAAAATGAGTGCGGTTTTATAAAATAAATACACAAAGCCTTGTGGGAAGAAGGAAAAAGCAGCTATGAAGGGATTAGACAAGTAAAAAGCCCACTAAAAATACAGGTAACACCAGGGTTGATTTCTTCTTTCTGCATGACACAGGCGGTGTGGCCAACATATGTATCAACAGACAGGAAGTAACAGAACTCCTAACCAGACAGGCTCTGGGAGCTTGTTCCATATTCACAGAATCATATTCAGCAAGACAGGGTCCCAGGAAGTACTAAATCAAATCCTGCCACTTCACAATAACAAGGAAAGGAGAAAATGAATTATTGATAGCCACAGATTTTTCAGAGGAAAAAAAGAACAGATTTTCAACTGTTCTTCGTGTGAAATCATTACATTTTAGACAACTTGAAACCATTACATTTTAGACAACTTTTTAAAAAGCTTGAATTTCAAAGATTAGGGCAAAGGATGTGTTCCGTGTGTTCCTCTGCTAACTAAAAATGAAGGCTGTGTCTCTAGTTCTTACAGTCATTTGACAAATACATCAATAAGAATTAGCCACCAACTTGATTTCCTTGGCCTCCCACAGTCAGAATAATATAAAGAAATTCCTTCCGTGATCTCTTTATTTTAACACACTAGTTGTTATTTAGTGTGTCATCAAGAGGCTGTAGGCAAATCACGGGCTGGCTGTCACAGTCAACATCAATGCCGTTGAAGTCAATGACACTAAATGGAAATGCTACAAGTGTCATTAATGAGCATGTTTTAATAATGCTACTCAAGAAATATTTTACATTTCAAGAAAAGTACCAGAAATAACTCTGTAGAGTTTATGGTAGCATGTCTGAAGTGTTGCTAATCATTATATATCAGTTTATTAATCATTATAAATTCCATCACGTTAAATATTATTTGGATTGTTCATACACTTAATGTTGAAGGTGTAATTTAGAAATGGCCTGATTGATACCAGGAGAGTCAGTCTCAGTTGAACTAGGATTTCCTTGAATGTGGTCCTCAGGGTGGATGGTATTGAATGGATCCACAGCACTGGAGTTCTATAGAGGTTCTTTTCATCAGGGTCACAAAAGTTTGGGTCCTCGTTTCCTCCTCCCCACCCTCCATTACACAAGAGCCCCCAGAGTTAGCATAGTTTCTGTCCAACACACACCCATGAGTGGGGCTGCAGATATAGTACATAAAGATACAGGATGTGGACCTGAAATTGAATTTCAGAGAAACATCAAGCTTTTTTTAGGTTAAATGTAAATTTAAGATAAACAGAAGAGATATCATTTTTTAGCATAAATACAGTTCAGACTTAGACTAACAATTATTCATTGTTTATCTGAAGTTTAAATTTAACTGAGCGCCCTGTATTTTATCTGGTAACTCTACCCAGGAGAACATGTGTGGAGCCTTTTATGGTCTAGAGAGCTGCCTCTGGGTGGCACCATGATGGCCATCTGAGGTGTACCTGTCCTTCTCCCACCTCACGCCCTGTAAATAAATTAAAAAAAAAAAAAAAAAAGAAGAACAGATCTGTTTAAAAGAGACGTTTCACACAACTAATAGAAGACAAGGAGAAGGTGCAATGTGAGTCAGAAACCTTGAGACATTCCTGAAAGACAGAAAGCAACCTGGCTCATCTTAACAGAGAAAATTGTGCCCTCAGAAAGGAACTAAAAAGGTTGTTGGGAAATGCCGTAGTATGTCTAGGGATGCCCCATGAGCAAGGGAAACAGAAGCTGTAGAGATTAATTGAGGGAGCCTGTTCAGAAATACTAAACAAAGAATGCCTGCTGCCCCACCCTGTGTCAAGGAGCAGGAGGATGGACTGTCTAGATGGAGCTACCAGAGTAACCACTTGTGCTGTAGAGGCAGAGAGGTTCCCTGGATGACTGCTGACGCCTGGGGGCACCGGAAAATGAGAACCTGCTACATACCAACTCCACCATCCTCAATCATCTCCAATTATAGGGAAAGCAAAAGTGAAACCACAGATAGGAGATCACAGACTCTCAAGATAACAAAAAATTAGAAAAACCAACATCAAAATAAAGAGGCATTGAAGAGCTGACACATGAAGAAACAAAGTTAAAGTAGCAACTATTAGGCTTTGAAAGTGGTATAATTAATATCCTTAACGATTTAAGGTATCATCTTACATAAATGAAAGAGAACGGACTGCAATGAAAAAACATATTTTAGAAATAAAAAGTAAGATTATTTTCAGTTTTAGAAAAATAAAACTCCATGGGACAAACTCAAATGCCCATCAATGATAGACTGGATAAAGAAAATGTGGTACATATATGCCTGGGAATACCATGCAGCCATAAAAAGGAATGAAATCATGTCTTTCACAGGGACATGGATGAAGATGAAAGCCCTCATCCTCAACAAACACACACAGAAACAGAAAACCCAACAACACATGTTCTCACTCACGAGTGGGAGGTGAACAATGAGAACACATGGACACAGAGAGAGGAACAACACACACTAGGGCCTGTTGGGGAGCGGGCTGTGAGGGGCAGGGAGAGCATCAGGACAAATAGCTAATGCATGCAGGGCTTAAAACCTAGATGACAGGTTGACAGGTGCAGTAAACCACCATGGCACACGTATACCTATGTAACAAACCTGCATGTTCTGCACATGCATTCTGAAACCTAAAGTCAAATAAAAAATAAATAAAACTCCATGGGTTAAATTGCAAAATTAACACAGCAAAACATCACATCAATTAGCTGGTAGATGGCATTGAGACAAGGAGACAGTCAGGAGAGATGTGTACACTCCAGAACCCACTGAATGAAAGTTCCAGAGGGGAAGAACAAAGATTATAGATGGGAGGAAATAAAGAAAAAAAGAAGAAAAAACAGAAATAGTAGAATACATGGAAAAATGGACTCTTCAGACTACAACAAGATAGACAGAATGCAAGACGGAACTGTACACATAAAGAGATGAAATCCTGTAACAGATGATGAGAAAATCTGAAAAGTTATCTACAAAGGGGGCCAGAGGTAGTAAACTTTACCTACAATAATCTGCTTCTCCTCACAGTTCTCACACTGAATGATAAAAGACAAAAGAGTCACTTTTTCACATTTTCAAACAAAAAATCATTGTGATTTGAAACTAGCACCCTCTACTCCACAAACTCGTGTTCATCTGGGAGATTTCTAGATATGCAAGGATTCATAGTTTGTCAACCATAGATCGTCTCCGGAAAAAACGAGTAGATAATGCACACAAACAAAACAAAACAAAACACGATCACAAGTCATAGGAAGAAAAGGAACATATGCTCTAAAGTAGCAAAGATACCCCGCCAAGTACAGAAACCAATAAAACTTTTATTTAAGCCTAAGTTACTGTTCATTGGAAATCAAACAATTAATGATAATCTGGAACTAAAACCCGTGGAAAATAAGAAGTTCACATTAATTATGGTCTTACATGGCAGCAGGCATTATTCTAAACTCTTTCTGTGCGTTAGCTCACTTCATCTTCACAATAACCCTAAAAGGCATTTACTACTATTATCATTTTGTAGATTTGGAAACTGAAGGACAGGGAATTAAAACTTTGGCTAGGGTCACAGAGGTAGGAAGGGATGGGCTTGAGCAGCACACCAACCATGGGAATTGGCTTCCAGAGACTCCAGGCAACCCCTAAGCTCAGGCGGCGTTGGGGGAAAGAGGGAAGGCAGTGAAACGGGGAGAGAAAGGTTCTTATTGGATTGTGGGTTAGAATTCAATAATAATTCCATATGTGGAAGAAGAGGATACATTCACTATACATTAAAGGGTTAAGTGTAATGAAAGTGTTAAGTGTAACCTCTAAATAGAATATACAATTTCCAAAATGATAGAACACCCCTCCACTCACTCCTGTCTTTTTTTATATTGCTTACTAGAATTTTATGTTTTGTCCACATGGGTGCCACGTATTCTTTTCATTCTTACGTATTTTTTATTTTTCCTGTCATTGTGAATGGATTACATTATGTTGTTTTATATTAACCAGCAATTGTTAGTAAGTAGAAAATTAACTTTTGTACATTTATTATGTAACTCATACCCCTACTGAACTCTTATTTCTTCAAATACTTATAATTGATTTTCTTGTGTTTTGGGGGCCAAAAATGTGGAATAATTTTATATTTTCCATTTCAACATGCAAAGTTTTTAATCTCCCTTTTTATCCAATTGTACTGCTTAGAACTTCCAGTACAGCATTAAATCATACTGGGAGAGCTGACCTCATCTTTTCACCAGCTTTAAGGGGTAGAAGCTGGTTACCCCATAGGGTAGGTTATGTTCTATGTCTATAGGTATTGAAGGAGCTGTTGAACATCCTACTAGACGCTTGCCTGTGAGACTATTCAATCCCCACTTTGGCTTCTTGAGTTTCTGGCTGAATTACTGGCTCTTTCATTTTTCCATGGACAGGTAAAATAGGTCTAGATTGGCATGTCCACCTGCACGTGAACCAGGATGAAGTCTCAGAGCAACCACACTCCTAGATCTCACCACTGGGCATGTTACATCTTGCATGAGGTTTAAGTGACACTTATAAGATGACTCCAGATGCAAAATATGCTGCCTTTCACAGGTACCCTTCTTGTGAAAGAACTCTGGACATTAATTTTGACCTATCATATTCTAATGTCATTCTATCCTATTATCTGCCTGAGAGCATATCATTCATTACGGTCCTCAGGTCAGGAAAATCAATGACTAATCTCAACTCTGTATCTACTGAACATCGACAGCTGCATGGGGCAGCTGTCTGACAGAAGACTTTGTCCTCAGGTTAATCAATTCCTAAATTGATGTGGCCTATGCTCTCGCACGCAGCCCTTATGTGTTCCCAGATGACAAGGATTTATTTACAACATTTACTTGTTGTATTCTAGAATAAAATTTTCCCATTTGGGGTCTTTTCTGAAAACAAAATGACATGGGGTCTAGGAGAAATCCACCATCAGGTTCAAAGATTTTGGAAAGAAGAATGTTAGAAATCAATGTATGAATTTCCTTCTGAATTGAGTGTATTTTAAGATGAACTATTTTTCTGTGTTCTTTTGCATTTTAAGTCAACACCACCTTCTTTTCAAAAGCATCTTATGACATGTTCAGTGGTTGGTTGGTTTGAGTGGTTTCATTTCTGGCTATTTACTTTCTGGTTAACTCCAGGGAGAAGCTGCTTAACCTTTTCATGAGTATCAGGCCTCTGAATAACTTGAAATCATGGGCAGAGCTCAGGCACCATTTTCTCAAAGGCTTTCCCAATACGCAGTCAGGCAGGTTTACACATACAACAGTGACATCCAAAAAGCATCCTTCAGCAGCCTTGGCCCAACTAAAAGAAACAGAATTAAGCTAACAACGAGTTCCTTTACCTTTTTTTTTTTTTTTTGAGACGAAGTCTCGCTCTGTCGCCAGGCTGGAGTGCAGTGGCGCACTCTTGGCTCACAGCAACCTCCGCCTGCCAGGACCAAACAATTCTCGTGCCTCAGCCTCCCTAGTAGCAAGGACTACAGGTGCACACCACCATGCCCAGCTAATTTTTGTATTTTTAGTAGAGACAGTGTTTCACCATGTTGGCCAGGATGGTCTTGATCTCTTGGCCTCGTGATCCACCCGCCTCAGCCTCCCAAAGTGCTGGGGTTACAGGCGTGAGCCACTGTGCCCGGCCTGAGTTCCTTTACTTCTAATGAAAATTGTTCCACAAAGAACCGAACATTAGCTTTTTTAAAATAAATCCTGTTCTCGGTATGCTTACCAAATGGCAGGTGCAGTGGTAGGCTTGGGGTACAAGAGTTTCCTTCCATATAATTAAAATTATGCAAAAGGGAACCAAATGTCAGCCTTTCCATAAAACACATACCACTAGACTCCCTCCTAGGAGACACACCCAATGTCAGGCTAGAAATGTAAGGTGGGAAGAAGGCCGGGGCACCCACAGTGATGGTGGTAAATGTACTTTGCCACAACTAAATTGACTGAGCCAGATGTTGTGGGTTACATGGCCAAAATGTCTGATCTGTAATATTCGCTTTAAGTGTAAGAAATTTTGAGAAAAACACTCTTCAAATAATATAATCAAAATGATTCAAATAGAATATTTTTAAATGAAGTAGGTATTTAACACTTAAGAAAGAAAAGTGTTTTTGAAAAAGGGCTTGGAGGCCAGAAGTGGCTCTAAATGGGAATAGCTGCTAAAAACTGAGGATCAGCGGACAGACTATTTCTAACATCATCTATTCCATTCAAAGTGCAAATTTCTATCTATTAAGTTACTCAAGTGAGTATCTGCTTTAAGTACCCTGACTTCAAGTACCACTCGAAATGTCTAATCTTTGGTCATGTGATTTCAGACTCTCTTTGCTGCTAAGCGACCCTCACATGCTGCTGTGGATGATCTTCTTCTTGCTATGCGATCATGCAAAAGACACGAAAGTTAAGTCAATACAACTGGCAGATTCGCTGAAGTGAACACTCCAGAAAGTCATAATTAGAAAAGAAAATTATTCTCATCTGCTCCCCAAACATACTGAATTCGTTGGTGAGACTGTGCAGGTAAAATAATTAAAAACATATAAAATGTCTGAGCAAATTTCATCAAAATAAAAGCATTTAACTAATAGGATTGTCAACTTTCTTCTGCTCATTTGACTAAAAATGCAACATATTCAATTTAAGAACATTAAAACAGGCCCAATATGAATTCACTAAAGGCCTTACACAGCAGAGGACAAAACCAAAGGCAAACATAATACATCTGATTTAAACTGACACAAGCTTTGTTTCAACATAACCTATGGTTACATTGCAGTTTTTGGAGACTGTAGATCAGATGTTTAGAAATAAAAAAGAATGAAATAGAAGATTATTCTCTTCTTTCATGTGATCTATTACTTATTTTTCTCTGTATTAGAAAAACATTTTTAAAATAATTTTTACACTAAAATTATCCCTTGACCATCAGTATTTTATTTCATGAGATATCAAAGTCATTCATTAAAGCAGATGTATAACAAATAAGTAAATCTATTTCTCTTTCAGGGCAGTATCCAGTTACTGTACTCAGGCAGGCTGCTGTGAAGGGTCACGTGCGGCTCCTAAAATAACTGGTCTGTAAAGCTCCAACACTATTGCCTAATCCCGTATCTTACCCTGAGAATGTGGCCGTCTTCCCAAGGCTGCGCCCTATGACTCCCTAGGACAAACCTACTTAGGTCAAAGGCAGCCTGCCCAGGAGAAACGTGTCCTTAACAATGACCTCATACTTAGGCAAGTCTTTTCTACTCTGTCTTCTTCCAGATATACAAAGAGATTACAGCAAACACTCCACCAATTCTTTTTTGTCAGCCTTATGGAGTGGCTCTTAAGCCACAGAGTTGCACAAACCCATTGGCAGAAACAGGTAAAATGGAAGCCAGGAGTCTCCACCCACAGAGACAGAGACAGGTTATTCTCCTTAGATGTCTATAGGAGGTGGCCAGCACGTTGTTCATGATGTCTTCATATTAAGTATTGGACAGAATCAGTCATGCTTGTATGACACATACCTATTTGCCTCAGTTTCCCCCACTAGAACTCCACTAAGGGCTGGAGCCTGTATTTGCAACTTAGCACCAGCCCCTACCCTGCCCCCACCAGCCACCCAACCCACATCAGCACTTTGAAGTTATTCTACATTTATATACTTAGATTGCATACATAACCAAGACTTAAACAGATACAAATGCAGGCAAAACAATAAGGAGATAACAGTTTAAAACAGGCAATAAATATTGGCAAATTTCCTGATTAAAGTCGTTTAGATTTCTATCATCAACTTCAATGTTGTCTTTTAATCAGATCACCTTGAAATTACCACTGCCAAAATAATGTTAAAGAAAAAAGAAACACCAAAATAATAATTCTTTTAAAAGAGAAAAAGATGTTTTATTACCACTACCATTTTACCCATTAGAAAGGGGCACAATGCTCTAATGCCTTGAAGGTAACCCTGGTAGTCCTACAATCATGAGTGGATATTCATATTCAATATATTCATGGCAAGAAGGAACCACAGATAAAATTAACTGATTTGCCAGCAATAGCTCTCAATTTATAGACAAACACTACTCGTCACTCTTCTCTCTCTTCCTTGGGAAATCTATGGCCAATCTTCCTGGATTACAGACAAAAGACACACAACAGTTTTTAAAAAGTGTATCAGTTCACTGGGAAAGGTCATTCCTTCACCCAAAAGCTATTTATTAAATGCCTGCTGTGTATCAGACATTCTTCTAGGAACTGAGGACCAATTAGCAAACAAGTCAGATAAGCATCGGAGTTCGTATCTGGATTAAGAAAGACAACCAACAGCATTCAAAAGTAAATGTTATAAATTGCAAAGTGGTAGCTTCCATAAAAACTTTAATCATTGTTGATGACTTTTTCTGTGCCAGAAAAACAGAAATTACCAACCAATAAGGTGTTATTGCACCTTTTTCCAAAAGAGAAAACTAAAGCTCAGAAAGATTAAGAAGATTGCTGAAATTTACACAACTGGGAAATGCTAATGCAGGGATTCTATGTCACATCAGAGGGAGTTTTTCTAGTCATTTCACAATTAGACTCTTGAGCAATTCAAAAACAGACCCCATTAATTCTCTGAATGGAGGCAACCAGGCTCTATTTGTACTGTACTCTGAGCAAGAAGTTAACACATTGGTCCTGGACACCGGACAACCCAGCATCCATTTACCTCCCCAAGACCCAAGCTCCTCATTATCATCTCCCTAATGTCTGTAAAGTCCAATTCTATTTGCTTTCCATTTTTACAGAAACCTTTATTTAGAAGAAAATAGTATACCATGAAATATTAGTCTGTGCTAAAAAGAAATGAGCTAGCAAGCAATGAAAAGACACAGTGGAGCCTTTAATGCATATTACTACATGATAGAAGCCAGTCTAAAAAGGCTACATACTATGAAATTCCAACTATATGACATCCTAGAAAAGGTCAAACCATGGAGACAGGAAAAACATCACTAGTTGCCAGAGGTTGAGGGGAGGGAGGGATGAACAGGCAAAGCACAGAAGATTTTTAGGGCATGAGACTGGTCTACATGACCCTCTAATGGTGGATGCATGTCATTATACATTTGTCCAAATCCATAGAATATACAACACCAAGAGTGAACCCTAATGTAAACTACGGACTCTGGGTGACAATGATGTGTCAATGAAGGTTGATCGATTGCACAAAAGGGCCACTCTAGTGGGGATGTTGGTAATGGCGGAGGCTGTGACTGTGAGAGGGAGAAGGTGGGATTGGAGAACACACTAGACTTTTGGCCCAATTTTGCTGTTAACTTAAAACTGCCCTAAAAATAAAGCCTTTTAGTTCATAAATATATAAATATATATAAGCCTATGAGTTCATAAATATACATGTATATATATGTATGTAGCAGCATCTATACATATAACATCAAAAAACATACTGTCATTTCATATTGATGTTTATTCAAAAAATTGCACAATCCTAAACTTATATATATTTTTTCAAAATGGCCTCTATCTTTCCCATACATGCCTAGTTTAATTTCTGTACAACTCCTTAAGAATGATGCCATGGTAAAATTAATTATTAATTATTAACTTATTTATTTCTATGGGGAGAACATCAGTACAGTATTTCTATTTATAAGACAGAATTGAAAGCCATGGGGCAACGGAACTAAGAAGAGAAAAATCTAATTAGGGCCTGACAGCCTTTGATAATAGGATTAAAGTTATTTTCCTCCCAACTACAAATATGTGAAGTCAATAGCTTTGTGTTTTCTCTTCTTGGAGATGTATGGTATGCTCCTGCAAGCAACTTTTTCTATGCTGTAATGTTTGCAACTCGTAGAAAACAAATATGATTTCTCTGACGCACTATCAGCAAGATGTCAGCAAAACAAGGACACACACCAGCAGCCTCTCAGAACTGACCTTTATCGAAATGGAAACTTTCAAAAGAATATTTTCTAGCTGCAAGTAACAAAGTATCTGTTTGATTTCATTTCTTAGTATGCCCATGTTCAATGCAAGGATGTAAGGTTCCCATACCCTTAACAAGCAGCATCTATTTCTAAAATATGCTAAATATTGTACCTATTTTTAGGTAAAATTTTAAAAATATATTTTATATAAGTAAACTATATTCTTATCTGGATCTGTACTTCCAAATGTTCTTCATAAAGACTGAGGTTTAAAATTCCTGTTTAATAAAACCAAATTAAATCAGCTACTATCCACAGAGCTGATTTGCATAATTAGCTCCTTTGCATAATTAGCCAGGTATTGTAGGCATAATAATAAATAAAATTTAAGATGTAATTTAAGAACCTGGCCTCAAGGTGCTTACTCTGCAGGCTACAGGAGAGATGAACAGGACACATCACAGTTAATTATCTTTTAGCTCTCAAACTCAAGACAATCATAAAAATAGAACATCAAGGCAGAACAATATCCATTCAAAAATTGACTAGGTATATGGTGACACAGATCTCCTTTTCCTTCTGAATATAATCTCTTTGCTTTCCAGATGAGTTTACACGGATGAGACCTTAATCAGAACAGAGTCTATTCAGGACACATATTGATAACTATCGGGGTCAGTGGCTCGCCAATCCGGCTGCTCACTGGGAGCAAGGATGCTTCCTAATTGACACTGCTTCTAGCCCCCAGGCCCTGATCTTCTCACTTAGTAGGTCATTGATGAGTCAGCTTCTGCCAAGTCCCTCCCTTCAATGCCCCCGTGAACCAAACTAACATTTGTACAGCACTTTATAATTTGCACAATGCCCCTTATCCTCCTTTTAATTATGTGCAAAAATCACTGTTGCTTTGTTTTACATGAAAAAACACAGATTGTATAACATGTTCCCATTTTCAGCCAGTGAATAATAAATACCACGGGTTAAATTCAGATATTAGGCAAGAAATGTTTCCAAAACAAGTATTTTGTGCTTCAGACTAGCATATACCAATGGCATCAAATCACATACAAAAAAAATATGCTTTCCAAAGTATCTGGTTAAAGTGTCGATTGTTCTTCCTAAGAAATAACAAATTCACCCTTTGACATTTTTCTTTTAAAATTTTTTGTTAACTGTCCATATATAGTAAAATATTTATTCTGAAATTACGACTAGAAATTTCAGAAAAAGAATATTTGTAGCTATATGCACAAATTAACTTCAAAACCAAAGTAATCATAGGATATTCCAAAGTGTTTAAACTCTATTTTTCTTTCCCCTTTGAGGCTGCTTTAGGTAAAACAAAAATCTGTGTTCCTTCTAAGCCATGGGGCTTTGATATCTTCAGGGATACCTGGAGTCCCAACTGAATGAGTAATTACCCAGCCACTGATTAAACCACCAATACTAGGAGTCAGCAGGCAAGCAGTGTCCACAATAGGAGTCTCTGAATAACAACATCACACAAGAGCAAATTCAAGAGCTACCATGAAGCCCACTCACGGGAAAGCAAGTAAATGAGCTGAAACTGGAGGGGAGAAGCTGATTGTTACAGGAGCTCTTTTGCCCTTAGCTTCACAACCCACCCAAGCAAGACAACTTGGTTCTCTGTTTACACAAGGAGCATGTCTAGAAATAGAATCTGTGCTCCATCATTAAATATATATTTATTGAATCCCTACTAGTGCCAGGTACAAGCACTGGAATATGAAGGGACAAGACTAAGTCCCATTGTAAGGGAGTTTGCATCACTGAGTAACCAGCTCATCAACAAGACTTCAGTGACACCAGTGTATACTCAACAGGATGTGACCATGGGAGGATGAAGAGAAAACTGGCCGGGTCTCTGGCTTCAAGTAGTTCTTGACAAAGCAAACTCATTTTCTCTACATTTGAAAGTGGACAGTAATGGGTAAATATTAAATCAGACTATTTGTAGTTTATCCTTAATTCTTCTAGTTTAGCAATTTGTCCCTCTTATTTACTTAAACTCTTAAATCATCCTGCTTAATTTTTCTTCATAGTATTTGTTTTTACCTGATTGACTGAATACCCATTAGTTTACTCATTACCGATCTGCTACCCTCTCCCATCCACACACTAGATGGAAACTTCATGAAGACCCAGATTTTTGTCACTATTGTATCCCCAGCATGCTGGGTACATAGTGGGCACTCAATTTTTATTTTATTGTATTGTTTTTTTGAGATGGAGTCTCACTCTGTCACCCAGGCTGGAGTGCAATGGTGCAATCTCGGCTCACTGCAACCTCTGCCTCCCGGGTTCAAGCTGTTCTCCTGCCTCAGCCTCCCAAGTAGCTGGGATTACAGGCATGCGCCACCGCGACCAGCTAATTTTTGTAATTTTAGTAGAAATGGGGTTTCACCATGTTGGCCAGGCTGGTCTCGAACTCCTGACCTCAGGTGATCCGCCTACCTCGCCCTCCCAAAATGCTGGGATTACCAGCTTGAGCCACCACTCCTGGCCTCAATATTTCTTAAGTAAACATTTGAATACTATCAACTAATGAAGAATGTATAACTGCATAATCCAATAAAATGCATTTCAGATGAAGCTTACGTATAATATACTAATAGAAGTTTATTTTAAGGAAGCACTAGAAACTTCCACCTAGACAGTCCACAAAAGCCATGAAACGGTAATGAAGCAGCTCCCACTAACATCAGAATTACAGTGAACACAGCAAGAAGAAATATTACCATGTTTTTTCTGATCAGAAAATATGTCTAATTCAACCCAGCTGGTATGTGGCAGGGTCAAAATTTGAATTTCAGAGTTGCTGGAATTTAAGGCGTAAACTCTGCCTGCTCGGTCACCAGCCTGCCTGCCAAATAGTCAAGAAAAAATGACCGTCCTGGAGTATTAAATTACCTAAGGAAGGCTGGGTCTCCATAAGGACTGCCTTGATTTTTCACTTTAAAAATAAATTTAGATATATATATCCATCACTTACAGATAAGTCTATGAGAATATTTTAAAGCCCATAAAACCACACACGCAACCTGCCACCAGCTACCAGGAATGACAAAGCTCTGAGCAGAGCATTTGGGATAATCACTGTTCATTTGTGTTTTAATATGCATAGAGAAAAAAGGTCTTAAAATACCCTTGCACATGAATCCAATATTTATCTTTTAAATTGGTTAATCTGGGATGGTCTTAAAATGCAATGCTTTATTAAAAAGAGTATCACGTGGTAGCATTTCTTTCTCCACTTTAGTTGAGCACATTAGATACTTACAGGGACATGGTATTTCTCTCAGAAACACTTGGGAGCTAGTGAAGCCACAAAGCTAAGGAGACAATCAGCTGACAATCAGCGATGAGCTCCTAAGAGTAACCAGCCTCTATAGAGTCAGCATCACCGGTTTCTCGGGGAAAGCATCACCATTGTTCATGATGCTGCAAAATATATGCACGAGTATCTTTTTGATTTTAAAAAAGCCCTGATTTTTTTTACGACTGCTGATTTTCTAAGATATTTTCAAATATATAGTCCATCAGGTTCAGACACACTTGGCTGGGGACAGGGACGGCTGTAGTGGCGATAATAGAGAAACTAGCCAGAGCTGCAGATACTTGTTTTCTAGCACATCTCAATAACTGGGTACACCTCACAATATGTGAGACTTGACGTTGAACGGCACAGCATACTCTGGTAACAGGTACTTGATAAAGACTGTTTGCAAATACTTAGCGTGCACTTCAAGATCCCGGGCATCTAAGCACATCACAGATGGTGACAGTTAATCTTCAAAACAACCCTATATGGAAGTATTATCATTGTCCTCATTTTACTGATGAGGAATAAGAGACACAGGGATGTCAGTATCTTCCCCAAGGTCACACAGCAATTAAGCGATGAACAGTGGCTCAGCCTTCAGGCTACTGTTAACCACTGGGTCGATTTGCCTTCATTAATTTCTGCCGAAAGCTGCACATTTCACGTTAGTCCCTCTTTTGGTCTGTCTTGACTCTTGGCTACTGCTTAGAGGAAGATGTATTCTATTATTTCCTAAGTTAGTAAATTATGTGTGACTCCTTCGGGACATGACACAGGCAAAGCTGTATACAGAGATGTACGCAGACACCATCCCAAGTTAACCCTAACAGTCTATCTGATCCTGTATGTAAGTGGGTATATGGTAAATATTTTTAAATTTTCTGCATACTGCGATGTTTTGATAGCTTAAAAAAGCTTTCTGGCTGGGAAGAGACTGCCCCTCCCTGGGTTAGTCAGTTTCTAAAGAAGACCAGGGGCCCAACCTGGAACTTACCTTTGATATGCAAACTAACTGATCCAGAGCCTCACCTCCTCTGTCTGGGCCCTATGGCTCAGAAGGTACTATTCCTCTGTCAAACCATCCCAGGGCCAGGCACCACATTTCTGATAATATATTTGAGAGTATCATTACCATAAACAAATATAAGGAGTCTAAATATAGTGACGTCACCATGAGGGGAAAAGGACTTTCATTCACCATCCATCAAATTCTTTGGAGATAATTACAAACTTTGTAATATTTTATTTCAGTTCAGAAATACAATTTAGAAATTTTAATACAAATTTCTGGAAGTTCTGACATTTTTAAAAGATAAATTTAAACTCGTGATCTTCAGCTTGCTCAGACTGCTGTGTGGATGGTACGCGGAAGGCGCTTGGTCACTGAGGCATCATCATTACGAAGATGCAGAGTCCGCACGGTGCCTTTCCCAGCCGAGACACGGCAGCAGGGAATAAAACCGTGGGAACGGTAGATGAGCCTCATACTGCGAATCAGCGGCACACACCCTGGAGTGGTTTGTTTCCCATGAGCACGTTGTCTGCGTACTACAATAACCGACTCTGACCCAAAAACCTTGCCATGCCTGGGGCCATTGTGACTCAAGACAGCATACCTGGAATCACACTTAAACCGTGAACACAGACGGCGTGTCTAGCGCGATTTGGACTAGGTGACGCGTGGAATTGTCAGCAAGTGTTTCCATCTGTATTTATGTGACGTGTTCTGTGTGTATGACTAACAATCACAGAATTCACTGTATCAAACAGATATATCAGTTACTGCAAGCTATAAGGAACGTAGTAAGAATGTATGCATGCTGCAATTATGATAAAGCTGCAACTATGTGAGTAAACGTGAAGCCGTGGGTGTAAATATAGGCACAGAAAGGTCCCCTTCCTACCTTCCATGAGGAGGAGCCTCGTGCTTTTGTGGTGCCACCTGGTGGAACAAGAGAGATGAGAGCAGAGGATCCTAAGATGGTTAAATGGCCCCCAGAAACATTCTTCACAATAATCCAAGGCGTTATGCTCTTGAAACTTCACAAACCTTTATGGAGCACTTGAAAACCAATGTTGTAAGGAAAAACATCAAAGAATTTAGTGTTGTATCTTTCTTTTCTTTCTACCTCACCTGACTCAATGTCCCCACATTAAAAAAGTCATTAAATGCCAAATAAAGAAAAAAGCAGAGAATGGATAAGAAGAAGGGGTGTATTCACTAATGAATGTACTCCGAAATCACAGAAAGGAACAATGGTACAAAGAACCCTAGCTTCCAACGGAACATGAAGAATGCCTTATTGACCTAATTATTTGCAGGTCTCTTCCTCCATTAAACTTCAAGCTACTTGAAGGCAGACTAATATTATCAGTCAATGCCCTACATAGACTCTATAAATAAACTAATAAAAAGTAGACTCTATAAATAAACTAATGTATGAACGGGAAGTTTGACAGGCAGCAACTTTACTCAGTGTCCAGAAATGGACAGTTCAGTTCTTTAATATTTTACTTTCTGTTATCACTCAAGACAAAGATACTACAGCAAGAGCAGATAAATAACAAACCACAATCATCCATACACAGATATTGCCATTACCTTCAAAGTGTCCCAATCTGGTTGTGTATCATTAACTTTCAGCCACTAATAACAAAAATCAAACCTCACATGGAGCCCAGAGCCCAGAAGTGCTTCCAACACACAGTAATGCAGCAAGAAAAAAACTAAAATAAGATGGCTTGGGGAAAAAGAAGTCTAAAGCTGGTGCTATCCTGAAGAAAAAAAAAAAGGTTTTATTTTACAGAAATAGATTCATAAATAAATAAAAAAAAATAAGAAAATATATGAAATCTGGAGCTCCATTAGCCAGTGTCCATCTGTTACTCATATTTTAATATCTTCTATATCACCCACAGCACAATATAAGCAATTAAGAAGAAATGGTATGCGACATTTTGGAGATAAGTTACTGTCAATGGGCCAACCACACAGAGCCAGATGTAAATCGCTAAGTCAATTTAGCACCACTTTATAAAGTTTTGATTAATCCTCAGCTCATTTTATGTTATTATAATGCATTATTAAATGCAGCACATGGCTTGGACTTGATCGTTCATAAATTCACTACATATTGATCCTGACGGTGGGGCGGATGCCATCCCCATGGGGCCTCTGAAGTGATATTCTTTCCAAATGACAAGAGAGCTTCTGCTCATAAGACACATGTTAAGAAATGTCTGACAAAACACCAAACCTTCCAAAGGTTTTCATCATGTTAGCTTCTGATGTGTGCTTTTGTAATGGAATTACATCTTGTAATACCAGCAAGACACTCGTTTTCTCCTGACTGATTCAGACATCATCCCGCTCCATCCTCAGGGAATCCATTGAGCTGATCCACGCTGATGTCCCACAATGGCCCACACTGAGGCTTGCTGGGAATAGGGCACTGGATAAATACAGGACACCCAGTTCAATTTGCATTTAAGATAAACAATGAATAACATCTTAATATAACGATAACACACGCAGTATATAGGGTATACTTATATACCTGAAAAATTTGCTAATTCTGGAAACCCTACTTGCCAAGCTTCAGGCTGTAGTCTGTACCTGGCCAAGGTCCACTCTGTATGTGTTTTAGGAGAGGAATATGTTTGTGCTACAATTCCAAGTACACTTGCTCCCTCCTGAGGCTCTCCTTGCCTTCCTGGAGCTTGCCAACATACCCCTTCTAAGCTGCGCATTGACTCTATGAGAATCTTTCATTAATATCTTCAGAAGTTAAATTGTTAATTAAATATCAAGCTAAATTAATACCCTAATGGAAGAATTAACCATCCCTGCCTCTATGAAAAAAATCTAGATACTGATAGAATGGTCCCTGTGTGAGGCTAGAATTTCTTACACTGATTTTCTTGATATTTATGAGATTTAATACAAAGACTATGGGAAGAATCAACAATATTCTGAATAACGTGTTTTCTTCAATTAAAATATACTTGGATAACAAAACACTGCAGCAATTTCATGCAACTGTGTCAAAATCGTTGCTAACATAATTTAATCTCTAACCTGTTATTGAAATTTCATATAACATAGAAAACTAAAGTCTATGCTTACTTGCATTCTTAAAATGTAGAAGGTTGAGACAAGAGAACCTAAATTGCCAATGAATTACCTTTACTCTAAAGATAAATGTCAGCACATGCATATGTGTCTATATGTATACGTGTATTTGTGTGTGTGTATGAAATACTTTATTAAGTACACATACAAAAACATATACACACATTCTTCCGGGTTATTTCCTATGTAGAGAATACAGAAAGAGCATTATGTGGGCAAAGGAAAGCATCCAAAAGCAATGTCAGCAATGGAGGGGTTCAGAAGAAACATGAAGTAGATGCTGGTATTACCCATATCCCTTCTACCTACTCAAGAGAAAGAAGAACCAGCTCCCTTTCCTCCTGCTGGAATCCAGACTCTGGGCGGCAGAGGCAGCAGCTGTTTTACACCTTGAAGTACTGACAATGAAGACAAAAGCTACTTGCCAAAGATGACTGAGCAAAAGAGAAAAAAGCCTAGGTTCCAATGGTCACCCCAAGGACTCTGGACACACAGCTGTTACATGACAAAAACATAGATCTTGGTTGGCTAATGTGCTGTAAATTGAGTTTTCCCATAGGTGCAGCTACTCATTTTCCTAACTGTTACAAAACGGAAAACCCAAAACTTTCCATTCATCTACCTATAGAAAACATAAATGCTTAGTTTCTAGATTGTTCTATAGTAATTACTAAGCATAAGATGGCATTGAGGTATCTATATTTTTACAGCCTAGAGACAATATTCAAACAGACCAAAGCTACCACAGAAACCAAAATGGACAAATATTTAATCATGAGCATTCTGAATCAGCTCTTACTCTTTGTCCCTAAATAATGAAAACAACAATATTGAGGAAGTAGCTGAAGGATCCAGGTTAAGAACTGAGGAAACACAACACATTCCTGAATTCAGCATGGGTTATTTTTCCTTGAGGGTAGGATTTATTGCTCTAGAGCAGTTAAGACAGGAGATGGGAGTAACACGCATAGTTGGAATTTAAATAAAAGCAGAAGCAGCCAATTATTTGTAACATGACAAAGTTCCCCTTATATTTAAGGAATTATCTATTGATATATATGAATATCAGAGGCACCATTTGGCCCAGGGTAAGAATGCCAGGCTGAGCCAACCACGTTTTAAGCACATGTGATTTGAAGTAGCTGAGACATTCATGACAAGACTGACAATAGCCCAGCAAAAACTCATGCCAGAGATAGCAGAGAGCTGGTCTGGAGTCGCTTTCAGCTGTGGGTATCTCTAGACATCCTGCATCTTGAGCTTACAGAGTTGCATGGGTTTCCTCAAGTGTCAGCCAGCCTAGTCCTGCCCAGGGAAACACATGCTGAGCTTGTCACTTGGTACTTGGCAGGCTCCCAGACAGCGTAGTCAGGGTGTCAGGCCCTTAGCACTGCAGTCCTCAACTTGAAGGAGAGAAGCAAGCCTTTGAAATCCATCAGAGACAAGATGCCTGAGAAAACAGGGGCCACTCAACAATTAAATACCCTTTCCCCATGGGTTCTAATTGGAGGAAAAACAGAGTGACAGAGAAGGAGGAAGGAAAGGAAAGCAAAGATAAGAAGGAAAGTGTCAGGGGTCAACAGATTTTGTTCCAGTCTTTGCTTTACTGGATATTTTCCCAAAGGGACAGTAGAACATTAAACCCAGACAACCAGAGCTAGAAGTTTTATTTTAGCAAAGGCATATTCTTGATCATTTTGCACTGTGCCCAAATAATGATAGCACAGGGAATACATGAATAACTGGCATAAAGCTGTCAGTGAAAGGAAACAGAGCCTCTGGCTTCTCTGGTATTTAAAAAAAACAAAAGAGGTAGTGGGAGGAGAGAGAGAGAAAGTATTCAAAATATATTGTGAAACCACCCACCCATTTGCAGGACTAGGTATGCATAAGCGGGGCACTTCTGCACTCCCCTGGAGGAAGACACTTGTCTGACTTTCTTCCTTAGGAACACACACCATGACTTAAGGCAGAACTGTGAGCTTCAGCAGGGACGAAGCCAAAAGAGCCCCCAGGGCTCCAGGCACAGGTGACTTCTCGGACGCTCATAGCAGGTTGCTGGGGAAAGCCTGTCTGTATCTAGGACCTAGTGTCCTAGAGACTATATAATTCCACGAAAAACTCCCAGTGAGTTAATTTCAGAGTCCAACACAGGAGCCTGGGGTCACAACGTCCACGTTCGCTCCATTACCATGTGCTACTGAGCAGATTCATCCACATGCTGGAGCTAACCTTGAATGGTTTGAACTTCACACGGGACCATCTCCATGTATTTTGTATAGCATCCTAAAGTTGTATTCAAATTTTTAAAAATAAACACTTCAAACACTGGACACCTTGTCATGGATGAAGATCTGTACAACAGCACTGCTCTCAAAATGCCGTCGCTCTTTAAGGATAGAGGAGTTCATTGCCCGTCACTCTGGGCATATTATAAAACAACTTCTTAGGATGAGACAAAGATTAATTTTAAGTCATAGATTTCTTTACAACCCAAACATTTGGCATCATTTAAGTCAATAAATGTCCAGAATAATGCCTGGTACAGAGAAAGGGCTCAGTAAGTGGCATCTGGCATTCATCATTTTCTTTCATTATAATGAACTACATCTCATGGTGAGGCGCAGTGACTCACGTCTGTAATCTCAGCACTCTGGAAGGCCAAGGTGGGTGGATCACAAGGTCAGGAGTTCGAGACCAGCCTTGCCAACATGGTGAAACCCTGTCTCTACTAAAAACACAAAAATTAGCCGGGCGTGGTGGCACAACCCTGTAATCCCAGCTACTCAGAAGGCTGAGGCAGGAGAAGAAAAAGAGTTTACTTTTACAGTTTCCACAAAAGCTCAAAAAACCCTCTTCCCATTAATGTATTTAGCAAATATTCAGCTTCTGTTGTTTTCCAGAAACTTCTGCAAGCTGTAGAGATGCAGTAGTAAGCAGGGAAACGTCCCTATTCTCACAGAGCGTGGATTCACATGAGGACACAAGGAATAAGCCAATAAGTACAGGGGTCTCGAATGCAACAGCAGGTAAAGAGCAGAGCATGGCAGAGGACGAGGGGAATGCTTCACAGACTTACACAGAGTGGTCAGAAGAGTCGCTCCTGAAGAGGCGACATCGGCGCAGAACCTTTCTTGAAGGAGAGTAAGTGAGGCTGGAGGACAGGCGGAAGGGAGGAATCAGAGAATGAGGTCAAAGAGGGAGCTGGGAGCCAGGTCATGGGAGCTGGGTCACCATGAGTCCCAAGCAGAAACACCACATTGGCACCAATATCACCAGTGGATCATACTCTGATGTCCAATGAATGGCAAGGGCCAAAGCATCGGGTTTCTTTTATGTCATATCCTCATTTTTCAATCGTCTTCTTCTCCAAAGGCTTTCACTTTCCTCTCTGTTCTCCTCATCCCTGTGCTTGGTGTAATAGATGCTATCCAATCATCATAGCAGCCTTGTAACTCATTTTTAACTGAAATAAAAATTTATCACCTAGTACATACTTCTGATCAAAAATTCCAACGAAGTTCAGAACACTGAAGAACTGAAATTCTAATTTAGTTTTACTATTTGTCCTCCATTTAAACAGAAAAAGACAACTTCTAAAGCAAACGAACGAAGATTTCAGAAATATTGAGTATTCGTACAATGATGATAAACTGATTTCATGTCGAGGGGACCAAGGATGTGAGTCCCAATTTCCTCTTCCTGCCCTGAATCTAGCACTTATTTATTAGTTCACAGAAGGCAAAAGCCAAAAGCATTTCGCTGTCACTAGAGAGCTCATTTGGGCTTGGTTTATCCTGAGGAAATCCATTTGGTATAATTTTTTAAAAATCAAACTTCGCATGCCTATGACTCAAACTTTCAAACCACAACTACACTCCATCAGTTATTTTCAATAATTAACAGTGGGTGATCTCGGATGCAGCCTGGATGTTTTGGAGAACAGGAAATAGTCTGTTAGACTGTAACCTAATATTCCCCTTGAAATGCTTCTTGACTGAATGCTAGAAGTTGTCAAACCTCCTCTGGTTCGTTTGCCTCCCCTGAAGCACTTGCAGGAGAGTTACTTAGTCTCTCCCTTCCAGAAAGGACAGCAGCCAGAATGCCAGAACCCAGTCACCCCAGTCCTTGAGACCTGAGGACTCCGGTGAAGCAGAGCCTTGCAGGTGGCTCCCAAAACACCTCTGCTGGCGGCAGAAGGCCAAATTGCTGAAGCTAAGACAATGATTTATTTCTAACTGCTACAAGGAGGTATCATGCAGGCTTTCAGATAAGTATCATGGCTTTCTTTGTTGTCTTTGACTTTCTGGTTTACACTTTCTGTGATCAGTAAGAACAGTCTCAAAGTGAGCAATCAGAAATTTGTCCTGGTATATTAACTGTCATGCAAGCAGCAAAATAAAGCCAGATAAAAAATGCAGAAACTAAAACCATAAAGAATGAGTTGAAATATCAAGAGAAATGGCACTGGACTACTGGTGGTCCTCACCCTCTTGTGAAACTTTCAAAGATAATTAAAGGAACACATCCTCCCAGAATAATTTACATTATTGGCTGCAGACAGATAAAAGAATAGAAAGGACCAGATAATTTAGAGTTCTGTTTAGAATCATGCAAAGATCGATTGAGCAATAGACAAAGGCCAATTCAGTTGCCAAAGTTTAATTTTATTTTAGCTATAAGGGGGACACTTTTAGCAGGCTACGTATATTGTTTTAAATTCAAACCATTGGTGAGGAGTTGCTAAAATTGTCTGATTTCTTAGTTTGTTTATATCAACATTTAGCTGCTATGCAATGTATTAATACACGAAGATCTAGTGAGATATTAAACAGTTCTAATGTTCAGGATGAGTCCTAAATTATTTTTAAAAATGTTAATATAATGGGTTATATTTGAAACCTTTCATTTTAGGCTGCAAATAACTATCCAGACAGTCTTACAAGGTTCCATGCTTAGAGAGACTGCTGCGAAGAAAGCCCATTTAAGGAGGAGGCCACACTTAATGAACAACTAAATGCAGCCCCATGGGATAGAGGTGAAAGGAAAGGTCCTAGGTCTCTTGTACCATCAAAATAAGGTCTAAGATGGTTTATAGGGGTGAAGAAATCTTGGTATGGCTTCATTGCACCCCTTACTAATTGTGGGCAAAACTGGCAAATGGACATGTTAAGAAGGTGATGAAATTTATGAAAACAAATTATTTGAAAGTCAAGGCCAACAGGGAGCTTCCAGAGCAGCACACCCAGTTATCAGGTCGCAGAACGCAATCAACACCAATTCCCATGGGTTCACTTTCACGCTGAAATCATGCCTCCTCCTCTAACCGAGGATACTGTATTTCCTACAGGGACTCTTTCCTGTAACCACCCAGACGCGTGAGCTTGTGCTAAGATAACTTTTAAAATTAAATACTATATATTTAAAGCTGATTTCTTTTAAGTTTGCTACAACTAATTAAAAAAAATCAAATGGGTATAAATTCCTCATAGAGCAATGTCTATTCTCAGTAGAAAATAGATGACATTAATAAGGTAACATATTGTTTTACTAGAAATAAAATAATGTTAATAAATGGCATGGCTGTGCTTCATTGCAGTTAGGTTTAATCATGTTTTCTGACTATAATAAAGAAGCACCTGAGTCCACATAGAAATCGTGATTGAGTTCTCATCATTGCCCTAAAGTAGAGGGTCTGTACCTCCATTACCTTCAAGTCACTTTCAGGTTAAAACCAACCCAGAGTATTTGGTGCAGATTTACATGTTAACTAGTTCCTCCGAGAAAGGCTATGTGAGCAGTCTTAAAGAATATGCCATCTGGTGCAGTATGACTTCCCGGTAACAGTTTATCTAAATGTCATCATTTTGTTTTCCCCACACATGCCTTAATCACCTTCTTCAGGAATAAATTGGCTCTCTTGTCAAACTTGCTTTTCCATGGCTTCTACACAATGCAGCTCTAAATGCTTATTACCCTTTACAGGATGTACTCCTGAGGTCTTTCCTTATTTCTTGGCTTCCATATTCGATGCAATCTCCTGTAAAGCCTTTGAGATAAAGTCCCAGTCAGTGTAAGAAAGAAGGAAACAGACACCTGCAAATGCTGAATGGTGACCCAGGCAGAACTCATGCTTTACCCCAGAGGCGCCCAACGTGGAAGGCTGCTCTTCTAGCACAAAGTAAAACTTCAGAAAGATGGCTTGCGGAAGCCTTTCCAGAACATGCTCATAGAATCCTAGCAACTAGGGAAGGAGGAGTCACTGTGAGTAGGTTGAGTGTTTAGATACAAAGCTTTGAATTTATCACCCTGCATTCCACAAACAAACCACAGCATATGCCTTCTCTACTGTTTCTCACCTTGGTCATTAGAGCACCTGTTCTTTGGATTGAGCAAGACACCAGGGAGTGACATCTCCCTCTTCGTCATGAAGCCCCCACCACCACCACATCTAGTAGTCACCAAATCCTGTACATATCTGTCAGGACCTATTACCTGACATATCTATTGCTTCCTACATATCTGTCAAGTGGACCTATTACCCTCCCACTTCCCTATCACCACTCTAAATGTCACCATTGTAGTGAACTCCCTGCATCTGATGGCTCCTTCCTACAATCCATTCTGCACACTGCAGAAGGGGTAGCTCGTAAAATTCCCATCAATACATGCCAGTGACTGTGGAATGGACACTAGCCAGATACAGCATTTCCAGTCCTTCAGCTGCTGCAAACTTTCTTAAACCACCCTCCTCTCAACATGCAGCTCCCTCTGCCTGGAATAGCCTTCCCCTCTGCCAACCTAGGCCTTTTCCCTTCCGCAGGTATCCAGAGAATGGTCCTCCTTTGTAAGGCCTTCCCTGAAGTCCTCTGCTTACCACTGCCCTGCTCTGAGCTACAGACCCTTCTCTATTTTCCCTTTCACAGCCCTCCTGCCACTTCACTGCAGTGTCTTTGCAACTACACATCTTCTTTGGCAGGAGGGAAGTTCTGAGAGGTTTTACGGCCAAGTTTGTCTTCTCCATCACTGTATTCTCAGTCCCATTTGAAGAGTAAATGCTTAAAAACATAGGATGAAGAAACAGCGAATCTACAACTAGAGACAAATTTACAATGAGGCAAACCCTGAGGATGCTTACCAGAGCTCTGCAGATCCAACAGTGAAAATGGCAGGCATGATAAACCAATGCCTCAAAAAGAGAAGGGAGGTTACATAATCTGCAAACACTGAGCAGTTCTGGCCAAGCAGAGGGTCTGGGTGGGTGCAAGGTGGCACCTTCTACTACTCACCAGGACAGCATCACTACAAGGGGAAGGAAGGTGACCATAGGGGCTGAAGACAGGAGGAACAGGATGAGAGGAAGAACTTGGAAAGGTCACTTTTACATTTCTTCTATGGTCCGCTAAGTACCCATTGCCTGACACTTAGTAGGCATCCAACATAAAATTATTGAATGAGTGGATATTGGTTCTACAGCCTCAAAGCCCCTGCAATGCCATTATTAGACTATCCATATATACCCAAAGTTTATCCTTGTAACACTCTAAACTCTATAAGAAGCCTCAGAATTTCATCTTAAAGTTTGGTTTTTGAGTTAGACCATTGGCAAATCAGCTGATCTCACTAGATAGTTTTTCTCCAAACCATTCATTCATTAATTCAAGAAACACATTTTGAGAACCTACATTACAACAGAGCCTAATGTTTTCATCCGGCTAATTCGGAAGGTAATTCCAAGGGTGAAAACTATCTCGAGTGGTAATTATTTGGGCGGTATCATTTCATGCTACTCTGAATCCAAGGAAAAGTCTCTGATATCCTGGAGACAGCAATCCTGGCTAAAGAGCCTGAGACAATTTAGGTCTCTCAGAAGACCTCTCCAACCTGAAATGTCGTCGTCTGATTTGTGCAGAACCTGTGGCCCAGGTATAAGCCAAAAACAAAGTTAACATTCTGCAACACGGTGACCATGCTAACAACTTATTTTATACTTTAAAATTGCATTGAGAGTAGATTTTAAGTGCTCTCACTGTGAAAAAAAAAAAGATAAGTAAATAACGTAATACATATGTTAATTAGCTAGATTTAGTCATTCCACAAGATTTGCATATATCCAAACAGCATGTTGAACACTATAAATATATACAATTTCTATTTGTCAATTAAAAATAAATAATAACAAAGCTGAATTCCTGTTAATAACTAGAAAACAATTTGAGGGCAAGTTACGATAAATAACAGTATGCGACACTAAGGCAGACAATGCTGTCCTGACACAATGTGATTCTTCTTCTTCTTTACACAGACATCTTGTTCTCTTTTAACCAGAGACAAAAGAAGAAAAGTCTTGGAAACATCCTTTACAGTTTGGGGATGAATGAAGGCAGAGAAGTATTCATCAGTCTTTTGTTCCTGGCAATGAAAGTTAAAGGAAGTCAAAATTGTGGCTTCTAGAAAAGAAAGGAGCTGACATAGCCTTAGCTCCACCTCCCTCGTCTCAAAGCATGAGAGGAGAACTGATTATTCTCAACCTCACCCACAAATACATCAGCGTGCAAAACATTTACTGTTCTATGACTTTGGCAACAATCAAAATACCTTCATAATTTTGCATTTCCCTTTTATTACATATAACATTATATTTTACTGTGTGTTTCATACACCTAACCCTTAGACCCTCCTAAGCCCTCCTAATGGGAAGCAAAGTAGGTATCATTACTTTTCAAATGGAGAAGCCAGCGCTCAGTGCACAGTAGGGACTTGTCTGAAGTGATGCGGGTAGGAAGTGGTGAATCCAAAAGCTGACGGGCTGGTCTTATCATACATGATCCAGTGCTATTTCCCTTTTCTTCTTTTTTTTTCTCTTTTTTTAAGATCAGATGTTCATAGTAACTGAGCAATCTCTCAATGTACATGGTGTGGTTTTAAAAGTCAACATTCATGTTCAATTTTGCCGTACTGTGTTGAGTATTCTGGAAAGCTCTCAAGAAAAGCCTGAGCCCATGCCAGCAGAGGCTCTGTTATGCATCCTGCTTTTCCTTTTAAGGCATTTTAAATTAAAGGAAGCCTTAGACACCATTTCTTTCTGTCCCACTGACAACCAAATCCTTCAATGAAAGCACCAATTTGGTTTAGCTACAGATTATTTTTATCTGTTCTTGAAAGTCACATAAATGTGACCTGAGCGAATACGCTCCCCTGCATGTTCTTCCTGACTTTCAAAGTTTTTCAGTAATTAAGCATTTTTCCTAGAGTGTTGCAAACCAAATAGAGTTCTATGCCAAAGCAAGAAACGCATTAATGAAAACAAAGAATAAAAGGAAGCCAAATCCAAGTTGCAAAAATGTTCTGCCTTATTTTGCTGAAATGAGATGAAAATATACATAGAGAGAGAGAGAGAGAGAGTAAATATAACATGTTGATGTGAATTTTCCTACTAAATTTCTTCAGAAAAATAAATATCCCATCTCGAGACATGTTTTTTAAAAAGAATCACACAGTCACATGGATTAAAAGTGTGTCTTGGTAAATTTAGGGATATTAATAATTCATTCTGATAATAGTATTAAACCAAAAAACTTTACTATCTACAGAGTAAAAAAGTAATAATCTAACAGAGAATCCTATCACTGGATTTCACCCAAGAAGGCATTAAATCCTCTAGACTCCACCAAACATTTTTAAAAGGAAAAACACTTTTTCTTTTCAGGATGTCTTTGAAGTTTTCATTAAATCAAAAATGTACACAGCTTATAGAGTGGTTTTCCAGAAAACTTCAGCCACTTGGAACACATGTCTGTGTTTTGGGGAAAGACAGAGGGAAAACAAAGGAAAGGTTGAGAAGAAAGTGATCATAATGACCTCAACAAAATTTACAACCAGTGATTGTATGATATTGTAGCGGCGGCAGCTCCTCACACAAAACAGATGGTACGACACAGAGCTGTGTCTTAAAATGCCGAGAAACTAAAGATTCACTGATTCCATCTACTTCTGAAGCTTTTCCAAACAGTCTATGCCCCGGAGTCGACTTCAGAATATTTTTACATTTTAATTCTCCCCTTATTTGAATTACTATAGCTATTATAGCTTCATATAGGCTCATTATACATTTAAACATTAACTTTCTAATACTCTTAGGTCAAAAGCTCACTAGTGACATAGTGGAGTGGAACATTAGTTTCCTATATAACAAATTACCATTGTAACAAATTCCCATAAAATTGGTGCCTTAAAACAACTCACAGTTATTCTCCTGCATTTCTGGAGGTAAGAAATCTAAAATGGGTTTCCCTGGGACAACACCAAGACTTCAGCGAGGGCCTGCTCCCTCTGGAGGCTCTAGAGGAGAATCTGTTTCCTTCCTCGCCTTTTCCAGCTGCTAGAGCTGCTTGTCTCCCTGCTCTGGGCATCCGTTCCATCTGCAAGGCCAGCAGCAAGGCATCTGCGATTCTGTCTCGGCGTCATCTTCATATCACCTTCTCCTCTCTATGTGCAGCAGGTCTTCCTCTGCCCCCTCTTATAAGGACCCTAATGATCACATTTAAGACCCACATAGATAATCCGGAATAATCTCTCACCTCAAGACCTGTAACTTAATCACATCTGCATCATTCCTTTTTGCCATATCAGGTAACATTCACAACTTCCAGGGATGAGAACGGGACGTCTTTGGAGGTCACTATCATGCCCTCCACAGCAGCAGAGGTTAACCTCTTAATGTCAATCATTTAGAACTACAGTCGTTCCTCAGTATACCCGAAGGATTGGTTCCAAGGCCCTTCCTCATACCAAAATCCACAGATGCTCAAGTCCCTGATATGTAATAGTGTAGTACTCCAGATAACCTATGCATATCCTCCTATGTACTTTAAATCATCTCTAGATTACTTACAATGCCTAATGCAATACAAATGCTAAGTAAATAGCTGTTATATTATATTGCTTAGGAAATGCTCATAAGAAAAAAGTCTGCACATGTTCAGTACAGACAGAACCATCCTTTTTTCCCCTAATATATTTGATCCACAGGTAGCTGAATCCATAGACGTGGAACCCATAGATACAGAGAGTCAACTGTTACTTCATAATCACCTTGCAAACGAAAATGTGCTTGCCAAGATTCTTTCAAAAAGATCATTTTAAAAAAGAGTTTTGGTTAGCATAGATTCCACTCAAACTTAATCCTCAACTGCATGCATCGCTAGCCTTGTGGATAAAAAAATACAGGGTGGGATCCTGCAATTCTCTCATTCTGCCAACAGAGATACTAAAAGGTTTAAAGTCATATTTCTCAAGATGTGTTTCTCACTCAAATCACATTTTTATAATCACATTTTTATAAATATTTTTATATTTAATATGCTAAACTACATGATAGCCTAGCCTAGCCTGTTCTAAGCGTGCTCTAAACACTCCCATGAGCCTAGGGTTGTGAAAATCATCTGACAGCTCAGTCCACTGTAAAGTACTGGTAATTTACCCTTGTGATCGAGTGGCTGACGGAGCCGTGACTGATGGCCACTACCCAGCACGGTAAGAGACTGTCCACCGTATATCACTAGCCTGAGAGAAGATCAAAATCCAAAATTTAAAGTGCAGCTCCTACTGAATGCATATCATGTTAGTACCATCATGAAGTCAAAAACTGTAAGTCCAACCATCTAAATGCAGGGACCATCTCTAGTTCGTCATGCAACTGAACCTTAGAAACTCCTTTAAAAGTTAATAAAGGACAGCTTATGTGACATTAAGAAACTTTCATTGAGAACCTTGAAATAAGTGTGAAAATGCAGGCCTAATACATTTATGGCAATTGAGGGCTTGGCAAAGAACTCCGGAGTACATGCAATGTTCCCAATTAATTTTAGACCCCCTAAGAATGACACAAACAGAAGAGCTTGCAGCTGCTAACAAACGACAGATATGTTCTATCACACCCCGGCCAGTCCAAAGGGTAATGCGGCTAACTTGATAGTCCCCAGGAATAGCAGTTGTCAGGAAGGTGCTGCTACATGTTAGATTCAGCTCCTTAAGAGCAACTGATAAGAAAGAGAGGAAGAAGTAAACAGCTACATGTCAGTATAAAATCTGAAATTCACCTAATCATGGGATTTTAATTTCTTAACCTCCCAAAAAAATAGTATGCTAAGAATCCCACTGTGTTCCCTGCAGCCAAGATGGAGACCCATGGGGCAGCTCACTTCTCTGTCAGCTGCCACCCAGGTAGCACCTTGTAGATGAAAGTGGGACAGGGACACTTTTCTCTTATGAAATCATTTCCTCATATCTTAATATAGTTATTTGACATTTGTGATATCAGTACAAAAACAATCTCTTTTTATTTAACCAAACATAGCCCAGGTACCATGCATTTAATTCAATTTAATTGAACAAATTTACTGAAGCCCTACAGCGTATAAAGCACTGTGCAAGGCACTGCTGAATCCAATGTGAACCCTGCCTTTACAGAGGTACACAGACATGCACACACACATACACAGACACACTCACATCACATACATGCATACCTCTGCACACATATATACCACAGACACAGATATGCAAACACCATGCAACACAAAAATACACACATAGACACACACACCACACACACACTTGCTACCCATGAAGAGCAGGAGTTTTGTCCATGACATGGAGAACTGGAGCCCTACACATGGCAGGGATTTTGTAGCACCCTTGCTTGGAAGCAGCACTTAGAATCTCTAGAAAGAGAGACTCCTCTTGTTTACCCTTTCCACAGTCTCTTCCAGTGAGCTACCCACAGACTCAGTTGTGTAGGTTATAGTCCCCACTGGACAAACTGTTAAAATTTAGAAAGCTGTCTTCACTTTAGTATGAACAAGAGAATCCTTTATCATCCCACCCAAAGGAACCAGTGTGAAGAGACACGATGGTTTATGTGGAGAAAGGGGTCCACCATGTACAAGGAGTGAGCCATTTCCTAAGACGTTGCTTCATCAAAGCATCCTGGAACCCCAGAAGAGAGAGAAGTATCAAGCTGCATCTGTGTGCAAGAAGTCTGACTCCCATCCCCATGCTACTGGAAGAGCAATGAGAGTCTGAAAAGCAGTGACCACGGGTCATCTTGGAGTCATACAGGAGCAGCATCTTCTGGGACCCAAGGGAAGTACTAAGAGGGATTTCGGAACCAGGGATCTGTGGTCCTCCATACTTAAAGAACATGTTCAGTATTTACATCCTATCCCAATGGTGGCAAAATAATACCACTGAGCTGAAAAGAATCTCTACATTCTACCAATCCTGGTATTCTCACAAGGGCTTCTTCAAAAGTATAGAAGACTGTCGGTGTGAGCACAGCGCACTTCATGACTATCACATCAGTTCCGGAGTGTTTACTTTCTTCTCGGTGACATTAACACAGGCACATCCATGTCAAAGAGGTACAATCTGTTCTTTTCAAAATCAAACATGTCCAGTCCAGAGTGAGTGGGAGCAAACCCACCTTGTGGCCACCACTCAACTACCAAGACCCCAACAGAGAAACCAATTCTGTGAAGCCTATGGGGAATGCCACACTATATCTAAATAAAGAACCATTAATTAAGTTTAAATTGTATGTGGCTTGTTCAGTAAATGTCTATGCAGAAGGAAAGGGAATTGACTCCAAGGATTTCAGTTGCTCTGAAAGTGTGTGTGGCATCAATCCCGGCTTTTCTCAGTGAGGACCCAGGACCTGTGGGATCAGTATCACCTGGAAACAGAAATGCAGACTCTCAGGTGCCAGCCTAGAACCCCTGGACCAGCATCTGCATTTCCACAGAATCCCCAGGTCCTCTCAACCTTTATGTGGGAGAAGCAGTGGAATAAACACCAAAAATGCAAACAAGATCAAAATGTTACCTGTTGTAGTTCACGTTTTCAAACTATTGACTAAAATCAATTTCTGTAATTAATGAAGCTAGTGATGATTTGGAATCCCTTGACTAACAGAAGGGTTTTAATGTAAAAAACCTATAAAATTTATAAAGATTATTTTCCTAGCTCGTTATGAAGAAAATAATGTCACGAAAGCATCTAATGAAGAAAATAATGTCACGAAAGCACCTTACCAATGAGCTGACTCCCTCCAATCCACTTTCTTGCGATCATAGTGACTCAATTTCCAGACTTAGAGAGAAAGAAAAAAAACACAGAAAACTAACATAGAGGAAAGTTCTCCCTTCTGGTCACGCTTTATGGTAGCAACAGGTGAAAAAGGCCAACAGAAGCAACAATTTGACTCATGATATTAAAAGAAACATTTGCTGTCTCTTCCAAAAGCATAAGCAGTAACTATGGAAACCAGATAAAAAACGTTGAAAATGACTTGCAATTTAAAAAGAGCAGAACAATTCTATTTCACCCACAAAAAAAAAAAAAAAAACTCTGAGCACATCCACGGAAACCTTCCCCAGGAATAGCTGGATCTGCAGAAGACATAATGTGAGTGCTTTGTTCAGGCACCATCATAAATTGTTTGACTGGCTTTGGAATTGTTAAATTATGTTTTTACAAATGGGTTATTTAGCTGTGACTCCATTTAAATCTATAATTTTATGTATCCTGATGATAAAATGGGCCCTTAGCTGAGCCAGCCAATTCCTCAGGTAAAAGGCATATTCTTTTGGCAGTAAATTAACTTTGGACGGTCAGGAGGTGAACTCTCACCAATTTTAGAGATTTAAGAAATGCACATATTGTCTAAAATACTTAATTTACATCTAAGGAAGATGAATGAATGACCTCAAAAATTCCAGCTATTATCTGTTTACTAAATTGGTCCTCTGGATATCCAATTTAAAGGTTGATATAAATGTACATGTTATTTATGGAGAGAAAACAAAGCAGGATATTTTCACCCGATGATGCCAACCTACTCGCTGCCCAGAGATTTCCATCCACTTCCACTGCCATACACCACTTCTCTGTGTGGTCTCTCATTCTTCTGTTTACTGTTCTTGTATCCCTCCGACGCTTTCAGACTGATGCTACTTCCTTTTCAGATGAGCTTGTGCACTGCTTGATACTTCATGGAACCCCATAAGGGGAAAATGACCGCTTTATTTTACAAAAACAGAGGAGATGCTGACTCACAACAGAAGGGAGTAAAGAACTTCCTTAAAAATATGAATCTCAGTGATACTTTTATAGCCCGGAATGACATGTTTATCTTTCACCTATTTTTTTTCATTCCATGCAAGAGCAGAAAATATTTTTTTAAGCTTGATAAGCAAAGACTCATCTGGGGACACCTGCTATTTGAATTACCATTATCAGGGTCAAATTAATAACTCTGGCATATTATAAAGCCACAAATATAATTCTGAGCTCCACTCCCCCCAGCATATTTATATGAGTTTTGTTTCATTGTATGTGTCTGTGTTGGCTTTTCTCCCCTTTTCTGTGAAACATGTAGCTGCTACGCCTCACTCTGTTACTGTGCAGTGACGGAGTGTGGAAATAAACGCCAGTGTCATTTGTGGGGCCATCCTAGTTGTGACTTATTTTTAAGTGAGTATCCCACTTTCAACTAAAACCTAAAAAGAATTCTAAAACCTTTTTCCCAATTAAATGTTGGCACTCATAACACATTATTAATGGATGGACCAAAAAAATTTTTTTTAATTCTTAATACTGTTTTCTTCAGATGGCATTAACAGTGAAGTATGTCCCCAAACTTTCCATTGTTCAACGCTGGGTTGGCGAAGCAAGAAAAACCTTTTTATCACCAAAATGCAAAAACAATCTGACCTAGCTGCTGTGCCCATTCCAGCTTCGTTTTAATTTGGTGCTAATTCTCTAATTTGCTCATTTGTTTTCTCTACCCACATAATTAAGGCTGAAGGAAGTCTTTACAGGCCTGCCACTGAGCCCTCTGTGTCTTAGTAGAAGGGAAAATTCCTTAGATATGTTTCCAATCACCATGCATGTACTGAAGCCAAGAACTAGAAAACCATAACTATGAAGTCTTACAAAATCCACACAATTAAGTGCTAAAACCAGCACAGGCCAAAACCGCTCTGTTCTTTCAGGTCTGTAAATCGGATCGCGGTCCAGTCCTTTCTCTTAAATGATCAGCCTTCCTTCTTCCTTTTGCTGTGATGGTTTGTTTCTCAATGAACGCTGACATATTTCCCCGATTGAAAACCATACTCCTGGACAATGCTTCTGAAACACTGTCACACACACACAATAACCAAAAGTTTAGACTTGTGTAAAGCAAAGTGAAAAATGGAGTGTCATTGTACAATTCTCAAAATGTAAGTTTGTGGGAAAAGCCAGAGGGAGCCAAGTGAGATGGGTTCCTGCCATGGCACCCCAGGAAGGCCCCCCACCTTGCCTAACAGCAGCCATTCCCACCCCCAAATTGTAAGTAACCTCAGAGGTACAGAACCATTCTCTCGATGCTGTGACTTTTCCTCCTACAAACCATTCAGCAGTCCAATTATCCTGAGCACCTACTCCAGGCCAGGCACTGTTGTCAGGACTGGACATACAGTGAAGGAAGCAAAGCCTCCACCCTCGTGGGCCCCCCCACTCTATGGAGGAGGTAAATCACCAAACACATGAGTAAACTTAAAGAGGATGCTGGCAAAGACAGCAGGGGCACGGAGTGGGGGGAACAGGGTGGGGAGGCAGTCGCTGAAGTGGAGTGAAAGAAACATGAGCCTCTTGAAGGACAGGACACTGGGGCAGAGTCAGAGGGGCTTGGGGGATGACGGTGGGTAGGGGGAGGATGGGAGCTCACAGCAGGGGAATGGGAGAGCGGGTGCTGCTCACCAGCGCCTGGGCCTATTTGAAGATGTGCGATTGGTCTGTTATCCATATTTTATACTGTCTCAGCCAGGTGATCAAAGTCAACAGCATCAATAAGTCCTGTCCATAGCACTCACCCCTATCATGATGATGGAGCTTTACCTCTGTGTTTCCCTCCAAAAAATCTTAGCTCCAGGCCAGTCATGAGAAAAACCTCAGACAGGCCACACTGAGGACATCTGACACACTACCTGATCAGTCCTCCTGAAAAACATCAAGGTCAACTAAAACAAGGAGAGTCTGAGAAACCGTCACAACGAAGAGAAGCCTAAGGAGACAGGACAGATAAATGCAATGGAGGGTCCTGCACAGGATCCTGGCACAGAAAATGGGCATGAGGGAAAAAGCGACGAAGTTAGAATAGCACGTGACCTTCAGTGAGTTATGAAGCATCAGTGGCACACAGTAGCTGTGGCCAAGGTACACACAAGTGCAAGGTGTTAGAAATAGGGGAACCTGGGCACAGAGTGGACAGGAACTCTCCAAACTCACTTTGCAACCTTTCTGTGTATCTAAGACTATTCTAGAATGTTTTTAGTCCAGGCGCTGTGGCTCGCTCTTGTAATCCCAACACTTTGGGAGGCTGAGGCAGGCAGATCACTTGAAGTCAGGAGTTCAAGACCAGCCTGGTCAACATGGCAAAACCCTATTTCTACTAAAAATACAAAAATCAGCTGGGCGTGATGGTGTATGCCTATAATCCCAGCTGCTCAGGAGGCTGAGGCAGGAGAATCACTTGAACCCGGGAGGCGAAGGTTGCAATGAGCTGAGATCATGCCACTGCATTTTAGCCTCAGCAACAGAGTAAGATACTGTCTTAAAAAAATAAAAATGTCTTTAAAAGTTTATCTTGCTAAAAAATAGGCAAACATTCTCTGTCTAGAAATAATGATTCTAGAATAAAAACTACAAAAAAAAAACAAAAAAGGTGGATGTGAAACAACTGTACAGGTGAATGGGTCAGGATTTCACACCACTCGGTCTACTCCCGCTAAGCGTTTATGAAATTTACTGGAGCCCTCACAGCTGGCCATTCCATTTATTTGAAGTTCTGAATAATTATGTTTTTCCCTATTGGTCCCAGTTCTTTCTCCTAGGGCCGCACACTACAAGGAAAACCTCCTTTCCTGTCAGCAGTGCCTCAAGCCCTCAGTGAGAGCTTTTCTAATAAGGCACAAGCTTCCTGCAGCCGTGTTCTGAGCCTCCCTTCATCCCCATGAGCAGTGCCTGGTCTGACTCCAAGGAGGTGGCCTAAGCACCTTCCAGGGAGGAGGGGCGGGGGGACAGCACCTGCTCAGGTCAGGCTGCCTGTCACACCTCTCCCCAGGATCCTCCCTATCTTTAGGGGTCCAGGGTGCCATTGAGAGGCTCCATCTGTTTTCTGAGGTCTAAGACTTCCCTGGGCCCCAGAGCAGGGTCTCAGGCAGCCTCCCTATCACAGAGCCTTCATCTGCATGACTTAACTTAACATCCGTTTCTTCTTCCCTCCTCTCTCACCGCCACAGCCTGACACCATGGTGACATCCACAGATGACTCAAGAAAGGATGTTGACAACTTCCATGAGGAAAGGCAAGATCAGGCTAAATAAATGATCTCATATGTTGGACGCAGGCAGCCAGCTCATACAAAACAGAGTACATGAGGCAGAGACAAAGGGCACAATTGCAAATAAAAGGAACGGTAGGCTGGGCACCGTGGCTCACACCTGTAATTCCAGCACTTTGGGAGGCCAAGGAGGGCAGATCACCTGAGGTTAGCAGTTCAAGACCAGCCTGGCCAACATGGTGAAACCCTGTCTCTACTAAAAATACAAAAATTTGCTGGGCATGGTGCTGTACACCACTAATCTCAGCTACTCAGGAGGCTGAGGCAGTAGAATTGCTTGGGAGGCGGGGGTTACAGTGAGCCAAGATTACGCCATTGCATTCCAGCCTGGGCAACAAGAGTAAAACTCCATCTCAAAAAAAAAAAACAAAAAACAAAAAACAAAAAACCGAGGGATAAAGTGTATGTCTTCTCACTCTCCTGAATGTGTTTAACTCCACACCTTCCATAATGAATAATTTTAACCTGGAAAGTTAAACCAAATCTTTGAGGTCCATCATAACTATGGAACTAGCAATATTTAAAGGCAGTTGAAATTTCCTAAATTTGGTCTCCAATGATAAGTGTGATTCTGCATGTCCTGTTGACATGCAACATCTCAGTTCATGAGAGAACTGGTCCTCAACTGAAATGGAATTCACACAGCCTTTTACACACTCCGATAGACGTGGCTTCCCTTCTCATAGCTCTTTGTAACGTTATGTAAACAGTTTTTCTGGGGCCATTTTTACTTTTCTAAATGATTATGCACATGCATATTTTGAGTTTCTGTGGTCTCTTTTTAACAAGATAGAGCAAGTAGGAAGTGATAAAGGTGGTTTGATGTACACAGCTAATAAGAGTGTTTAAAACCTGGTATCAGCTGAAGAAATCTGTTCCTTATTTCTGTAAAATGGGAATTAACTCATCCAGTCAAGAGAAAATGAAATCAACAAATGAAACATACACAAGAGAACTGCAATAACTGCTAAACTCAGCCACACAGAGAACAATGGGATTCCAGCAGAACACAGCACCCAGGCAACGGCGGAATGTGTACATCCTGCCTCCTTTTCCAGAGCCTTATCTTATCACAGTCCTGTTAGAGGTGTAAGCTCCTGATCTCTTTGAAGAGGGTGGTTTCAGTATCTAAAATGATAACCTTAATTAAGTTCATGAATCCCATAAAAATGCAGGAACTGTAAACATTTAAAGTGAAAATCCTTCCTAGGATGTCTCATATCTTAGCTATAATTGCAACCACTCTATTTTGTGTAAAATTGTTTACAAAAATTCAAAAAGCCAAACAGTTAAACCATATTCTAAGTGTCTCTCAATTGCCATACAAAACTTGAAAGAGGGATGAAGGGAAGGTGACATGACTCAGAGTCTCGGCAGTTAGTCATCAATCACAGCAAAATAATCGCCCTCCTGGGTGAACTCTCTTTGTCAACAGTTGGTCTGGAGGAGGAGGCATACAGGCATACAAAAATCAGCAGGTTCTTAAAAGCACTCAAAAACTTAACTCTCCAGATGAGGTCCAATGCAAGTAAGTTGGGATGATCCCTAGGAGCAGAAAACAGCTGTCAACAAGGTACCACCTCCAGGTCAGCCTCTGTGCTCTGCTCCTTTACAGATGGTATACAGGGTCAATTAGTGTGTGTCCCCCAAAAGTTCATGTCCACTTAGAACCTCAGTGTTATGTTATTGTTACCGAGGTTTTACAAATAGTTAGTTAAATTAAGATGAGGCCTAATACAATTTAGGCTATGTGTCCCCACCCAAATCTCATGTCAGATTGTAATCCCCACATGCTGAAGGACGGTCTGTGGGGAGGTGACTGGATCATGGGGGTTGTTTCTAATGGTTTAGTACCATCCACCTAATGCTGTGTCGTGATGGAATTCTCATGAAATGTGGCTGTTGAAAAGTATAGTGTTTCTTCCTTTGAGCTCTCTGTCTCTCCTGCCTCCATGTGAAAAAGGTGCTTGCTTCCCCTTCACCTTCTGCCACGATTATAAGTTTCCTGAGGTCTCCCCAGTCATGCAGAACTGTGAGTCAACTAAACCTCTTTTCTTTATCAATTACCCAGTCTCAGGCAGTTCTTTAAAGCAATGTAAGAATGGAATAATAGAAGATCATACTGGATTGGAGTGAGCCTTAATGCCATGACTGGGGTCCTCCTAAAAATGCCACATGAAGGCAGAGACAGACAGGGAGCACTGCACGTGACTACTGACACAGACACTCCACACTGGAATGATGCTTCTACAAGCTAGGGAATGCCAAGAACTGCCAGCAATTACCAGAAGCTGAAGATAGACCTGGAATGGACTGTCTCTCAGAGCCTGTTCATAAGAAACTAATCTGCCAACACCCTGATTTCAGATTTCTGGTCTCCAGAACTTCAAGAGAACAAACTTCTGTTGCTTTAAGCCACCAAGTGTGTGGTAATTTGTTATAGCAGCCTTAAGAAGCAAATACAGATGGTAATAATGACCACAAGAACAATAATGAAAATCCCCTTGGTCACAGTATCAGTACTTAGCTAATTTTCAACCATTGTTAATGCAAAATAAATATACACGTAAACACTTTAAGGGTGACTTGACAAATATTTAATGAACTTTAAGTTTTCTTCCCATGAAGGCATTTGAGTGAGGGTCTTGCCTCGCAGTCATATACTAAACATGTATGTGTTGAATGCCCCAAATTTGACACTTTGGCTTAGATACCATGGCAGGCTAAAATCAAGGTAATAAAACAAAAAGGGAGAAAAAAAGAGATTTCAGAGGATACTAATATTTACAACAAAGTTTACTACCTATTGTTTGAATCATATGAAATTGCCAATAGTTGACCTCTCTTGAACTACAAAAATAGCTATTTCATATGGTTTAGGCCAAAAGTTGAACACTATGGCCATAAGCCAAATCTGGCCCACTGCTTGTTTATGTAAATAAAGTTTTATTGGAACACAGTCATGCCATATATTTGCATAGTCTCAATGGTTGCTTTCATGCTATAGCAACAGAACTGAATAGTCATGACAGAGACCATACAGCCCTAGAAGCGTAACATACATATTATTTCATCTTTTACAAGAAAACTTTGCTGATCCCTGATTTAATAAAATGACTGGCAGCGACAGTAAAGGGGACCAGGATTTCAGAAGCAGGCAAGATCAATGTAAAAGGAATCCTTACTAGTGTGCCCATCTGAGACTCCAGACATAAAGTGGGACTTGAGAAAGAAGCTGAATTCTGATAGAGCAAAAAGGCTCTCAAAGCAGCAGTTCAAGCTAAGGACAGAAAGGACCAGGACCCAGTGGATGGTGAGGATGATAATGGCTGTACTGGCCTTCGGGCCACAAATACCAGGAGCACCCTCAATCACTGGGAAAACTCAAAGTGCCCCCTTTTAGTTCTAGGCCCTGTCCCTGCTAAAAACCTCACATGAAGTAGAACTAGAATGAGAAAACTTTGAGAAGGTTTCAGGGATCAAAATTCTTTAAACACCAGACTGAGAAATGTTATCTTTTTTTTTTTAAGCATGAATCAATGGAAGGATATGTAAACAGTATGACAGAAGAGTTATATTAAGAAAATTAATTTCTGATAGATGTGAAATAATTGAGTCTAGAGCAAAAATTATATTATTTAGAATATCTATTCCTGTGGCCCTTTTAAGGGTTGTATGATAAAGAATAATTGCTCCAATGATTGCAGTAATTATATTTTAACGATTTATAGAGAGTTCCAGAGTTGGGAATCCCCTTGGGGTTATTATCAAATAGAAAAGTAATCAAAAGGAGCCTTTTATTCTTCCTTAATAAGCCACACATTACAGCCAAAATATGACCTGCTATAAAGCTTGCATTGTACATTGAGCTGCAGTTTTGCTACCAAATGCTTCCCAGGGATGTAAAAATATTGAAAGGTAGAGAAGAATTTGCTTGAGTGAGGAAAGTTCTCCTCGTTTCCATTTACTTCAATTATCCAAAAGCATATTAAAAACATTTAACATTAAGCTACAAAGCGAGATGTGTGTGCAAGTAAATTAATAGCTGAATAGATATGTGCATGTTTATAAACCTGACATTAAATGGATCTTAAACCACACATACGAGAGCTGTCACAGGGTCATACAGTTTATTGATTTTATCAAAAGTAATTCACAGGTACCTTTAATTATGTAAACCGGCTGTCACTGCCCAGTAAAGACTTCAGCTTGCAAAGTAAGAATTATCTACTTAGAGAGAGACTGACCTAACACAGTTGCTCCCAATTAAAAAAAAAAAAATGGTGCTGGCCCTCAATTACACTGCAGCAATTCTTTCTCATGAACTTTTTAGCTATGATCCCTGAGCCATCAGCAACTGAAGGTCCCGAGAAGCCCTGAGGCAGCTTGGCTTCAGCTGCACATTCAGGTGCCTTGCTTCACTCTTCGCTGGTGGCCAGCGAGACAGGGCCTGCAGGCAATGCTCAGAGGGCCGGGATTCCAGAACTTGCTTCAGTACTTCTGGGCTTTAGGTGACTACTCAAGAATGGAGAAAGATATCCGCCCCACTGGGCTGTCAGTGGCTTCCCGAGACAATGCATCTTCAAAGCCCTTGACGTGCTTAGTAAAAGATGCTGGAGTTTTTGACTCCTCAAGCTGTTCCCCTTTGTAATCACAAAACCAACTGAAAATTAATGTGAATGGTCACTATCTTGGTGACAGACGTTTGCCAGGGTCTCAGTAGGGTCGGATGGCAAGCTTTGCCTGGGTATGATAAGGAGAGTGTAAGACAGAAAGTGCTGATAGAGGCCAGGGAAACACAAGGGATGGTGCAGACACAAGGCTGGTCACCGTGGGCTCAGCTATTACCTTGAATCCTGATGGGGGTTGGGGGAGTGAACACTTACCAGGTCCCAGGGTGCTAAGGCCTTGGGTGGAAGGATGCAGCCAGACCTGGAGACCCCACAGAGCACAAGCCCTCCTACCTCCCATCCTCTCCATGGCTCCCCTGGGAGGAAGCCAACCAGAAGCAGAGGGATAGCAAGACAGAGTCTGGAGAAGGCTCTGGAGGATCTGGAAGGACGAGCAGCAGATGCCCGGCACATGCAGGTAAGAAGCCACTAAACTTCTCTTTCTTTTTTCCTACCACCATGAGATGTTTGCTCTTACGCAGTCAAACAACAAGTCCAAGCCCTGGTTTTATGTTTAGCAAATTCCATTTTTTCCTCTCACCTTCCTTCCCGCTCTCTGCGTGGGCATTCCTGTGCAGGTGACCAAACAGAGGTGGCGATTCAACTGCATTGTGCAAAGTGCTTTTAAGCGAACAAAGGCATTAAATCACACCTCAGCTTCTAACAAGAATTTCTACTTCTTGAATCATCACAACAGTAATTCTTGCTAACGTTATGGAAGGCTCACAATGGAACAGGCAATTTACATGCATTAACCATTTCTTTTTCTTTTTTTTTTTTTTTTTTTTGAGCTAGAGTCCCACTCTGTTGCCAGGTTGGAGTGCAGTGGCGCAATCTTGGCTTACTGCAACCTCTGCCTCCTGGGTTCAAGCAAATCTGCCTCAGCTTCTCAAGTAGCTGGGACTACAGGCCTGTGCCACCACACCCAGCTAATTTTTGTATTTTTAGTAGAGACAGAGTTTTAGTATGTTGGCCAGGATGGTCTCAATCTCCTGACCTCATGATCCACCCGCCTCAGCCTCCCAAAGTGCTGGGATTACAAGCATGAGCTACTGGGCCTGGCCCGCATTAACAATTTCTAATGTTGGCAAAACCCCTATGAAGTAGGAACTATTGCTATCATTTTAGAATTGGAGACAGTGGGGCATGGAAAGGTTGAGCATGTTCCTCAGTTCTCACAGCTAGCGAGGGGCAAGACTGAGCTTTGAAGCCAGCAACCCAGATCCAAAATGCACTCACCTCACCACTACATTTATACTGCCTCATAATCACAGTGAAAAGGCCTAGGAGATCTTGATATTTAAAGAAATCCTGCAACTAATCTTCTTCATAGAATTAAAATATCTGTTTTAATGACAAAAATCACCCATTTTGTAACGGGTAAGTTTGGTATTTGAATGTTGCATTTCCTTAGGTGCCCATGTGCCAGCTTCCAAATATCGTCTTTATAGAAATGAAATAGAATACGAGCAACTTAGGCAAGTGTCCACTGCCCAGCAAAGACTTCGGCTTGCAAGATACAAACATCTACCTAGAGAGACTGACCTAGAACACAGTTCCTCGCAGTTTTCTAAAGAAAATGGTGTCAGCCCTTAGTTACACTATAGCAATTTCTTCCCATGGTCTTTTTAGCAATGAACCCTCAAGCCACCAGCAGCTGAAGGTCCCCAAGAAGCTCTAGGGCAGCCTGGCTTCAAGCTGCAAGTTCAGGTACCTAGTTTTTTCTTCTTTTTTTTATTATATTATTTATTTATTATTTATCTACTGGATTCCTATTCACTAAACATGAGAAATGGGGTGGCAGATGGCATTTTCCATGATGGCCTCGGCATAGTCTCCCCACCCACGAATTCTTCTGCAGTGTGCTTTGCCACTTGCCCGTCCATGGGCACTCTTTCTCCAACCCCATGAATCTACGCCCTAGGATTGCTTGGACCATAGAATACAGTGGAAGTGGTCCTGTGCCTGTCCTGGGCACAGCCTTTAAAGGGCTTGGAAACATCCACTTCCTGTCTCTTGAAGCCCATACCTTCCCATAAGGAGAGAGAAGCCATGTGGCAGGACACCAAGTGACTGCTACTGCATGAGTCCAAGGAGAACTGCTCAGCTGAGCCCAGTCCACCCAAAGAATTGTGAAACATAATAACAAATTGCAGGTTTAAGTCACTAACAATGGGATAATTTTCTGTGTAGCAACAGATCTCCAGAACAAATGAATTTACCAATTTAATGTATTTTCTTTTGAGAAGAGGAAAAAAGATAAAAGAACTAATTACATCGTTTGCTCACATTCCCAGGTAATACAGTTTCACCTGGGAGCCTGGAGTCTCTAGATTTCAGGAGAACTTGGCTCCACAGACCAGGCAAGCCTTTAGGGATAGCTGGTTCTTAGGTGATGGTGATTTTATTTGTAGCACTTGGTACTTATGGGAAATCCACAGAGCTAGGCAGAAGAGCTGCCTTTTCCAAGTTCTGGACCCGTGTATCCAGATGGTTCTGGTTATGACAAGTCATTCCTTCCAGTTTCGAAAGCACAACCAGCTGTCGGCTCCATCAAGGTCTGAGGAACTGCCGCCTACCCGTGGCCGTGTGCTCTAGGGATGGTAGCCAAGCCTCGGGTGAAAGGGCTACCAACCTCCACCTGCCAGCTTTGCCTCACACCATTTCCGCCCTGCATGCTGAAGCAGAAGTCCCCACAGCCTCCTCCCCAGCTGCCAGGCTTGTCGGCACCATTCCTAGAGGTCAGGATCCCACGTGGCCAGCCACCGTGGGCAGCGTGCCCCTGCCCGGGAAGCCGAGAGCATGACCTGCCCTGCCTGGACACCCACCAGCTGCACAGCTCCTCCCAGTAGCTTCCGGGTATGGGACTGTGGCCTTTATGTCAGGCTGAGCTACAGAACTGAAATTACTACTAATATATTTCAATTAAAACAAAATAAAACATGTAATCTTCTTATGCCAGGAATATTTCAGACATTGACCCATAGGCCTCTGCCAGCAGTATTAAGACATCTACTAAACTGGGGCCAGAATTTTTTTTTCTTCGCATTATAAACTAGTAACATGCTTTCAAGTACCAGACTCCTCCTAGTATGTAAACCCTTGTAAAATTCCATGGGTATATTTGAAAGTAACTATGAACTTAGCTTCCCATTATTCATTCATTCTGCTTGAAGCCCCTCAGGAAGGAGGTGGGGATTGAGAAGTGTGGAATAAAAGTCCTTTTTGGCAACCTGAGCTATTAGCACACTTCCTTTCCATACTTAGAAGACCCAGATCCTCCCTTCTTTCATCCTCCCTTGTATCATTGGCACTATAGCCCTAGGCATAGTTCCCTGAAACCCAAGCACCATCAGATCTGAAAGGTGTCATGTTGTAGTAATCCCAGCACTTTGGGAGGCCGAGGTGGGCAGATCCAAGGAAGGTAAGAGATCAAAACCATCCTGGTCAAAATGATGAAACCCCGTCTCTACTAAAAATACAAAAATTAGCTGGGCGTGATGGCATGAGCCTGTAGTCTCAGCTACTCAGGAGGCTGAGGCAGAAGAACTGCTTGAACCTAGAAGGTAGAGGTTGCAGTAAGCCGAGATTGCACCCCTGCACTCCAGCCTGGACACAGAGTGAGACTCCATCTCAAAATAAAAAAAGAAAAGAAATAGTTTCAATAGCTGACGTTCAACGCGGCTTAGCAGTCAGCGCAGGCTCTGTAGAGCGGGTAAAGGCAAGGCAGAGGCTGGGAAGCCCCAGGAAGGTGTGCGGGCCACAGTAGGATGGGCATTTGTGCGTAATTCTTTCTCTGCCCTGGCTCTCTGCCTCCTCTGGCCACCTTAGATTCGACCATTTCCACAGATGCATTCCACAAACAAGGCCGGCAACTGTGTGCTGTGTTGAGTTATACCACGAAGGGACAGAGTGTGTGCTAAAAAGAAAATAGAAATTGTGCTCACACACGGTTGCTGGTGATGACAGCTGAGTTCAGAGATTTCCATCTTGTCTGACATCCACATTTTTATATGTAGAGTCTTTTGAGACTGCACATAATTTGATGGATAATTATCGCATAAATATATTTATCCAAATTAAACATCCAAAAAGACACCACCTACATAATTTATAAACTCTTCCAGTCTCAAGGAACACACTGACCACATAAATAAATAAAGCTCCTTTATAATGTTCTCTTTTTTACTTTAAAGTTATTTGTCAAAATATATCCCCAAACCAGGAGCTTCTCTTTCAGGTTTACATAAAAGGACAAAAGGAATAAAACAGAATAGAAGTTAATTATTATGGTTCACAAGCCCTTACGTAAGGAGAAATGATTAATTGATTGCATTTGTCCACATCCTGAGAAATGCAAATAGTCTTTGGCATTCTGGCCACTCAGACCTCAGCGGCACTCAGACTGCACCTATAGTGGGCAGTAGAAGCAGGAGAGATCCTTCTTCAGAGCTCAAAGGCTAATCTGGGAATCCTGACCAGCACACTGGAATCACCTGGTAAAGGAGCTTTCCGGAAACCCCAACTCCATGCTAAGGAGCTAGGAAATCGGAGGGAGAGAGGCAAGAATGTGCCGCCAGTCAGCAGGGACACCTCCTCGAAAGTGAGTTCTAAGCAGCTTCATTACCTGACTGCTCTAGCTCCGAGTTCCCTCTTCACACCCTGAGACTCTTCTATTCTCAGAAAGGTCAGCCCCCGCTTCCTTATCTTGACTGCAAAGTGTTTTCAACACTGGAAAAGGTCATCTTGCACCAAAGATAAATATTGTGGGTTTTGTCTCCAAAAAACTCCAGGAAGCATCTTGCGTGGGGGTCCTTGTGAGACCACGAGCACATCAGACACCAAGGTCTCCGCCTCAAGCACTCTGACCAGGAACAGCCCCCAGAGCAAGGTCCTAGAGAGGTGGCCGACTCCAAGCTTCTCCACGATCCTGAAAAGGAAGACTGTAAACAGTTCTATCTTTTCTTTGACATTCTTGAAGCCATTTCTGATCTTCAAGCCACTTACATTCATAGGGAACTATGTCTACAGACGCCATATCCTGACTATGTGCGGTCTGACAGATGTGGTTGTGTACCCTGAGCTGGAGGGTGCTCTCAGAGCCCTGCACGAGTACCAACAGTGTGTCCGTGCCAGATGGGCATGCACCGTCGAATCTTCCTCTGGCCCCAGCAAGTGAGGAAGACCAGAGGACTGTTTCTGTCATTCACTGCCCCATACCCCACTCTTCCTCCCTCCCGCTGTTCCTGCAGTTCTGCCCTGAGGTTCCTAGGGAGGCCTCGGGGTTTGACTGAATTGAAGCTGCAGCATTGGTTCAGGTCCTTGAGGAAGGCTGGCAAAAAATCGTATCCCTGCCAGGACAAGGGACACCCAACTGGAAAACAGTCACCGAGAGAGCAAAAACCATCTCTAGCCTCTACTGGCTTCCCACAGCAGAGGCTAGGGTCTGTCTCAGAGAAAGATTCTAGTAAGCATCCTGCTTCATAGACGAAATGCTACCATTTACCCTAGTATCCTTCCTGGAGCAAGACACACTAAAAGCAAACAAGTGATCCAAATTATAATGGGACCCCACCATAAGCCCCTCCTTAAGAAGATATAATCGCCTCTCTGTAAGAAAAAGCCCTACCTGTGGACAAAGAAATAAATTGGAAAACCTCAACTGCCTCTTCCAGGTTCTAGAAATCTATGGAATGTTTCTATCAACCTGGAGGCAGTCAACACTCAATTAATAAGGCACAACAATTCACCAAATCCATTTCCCTTTTTTTGACTCAGATCTACCCCATCTGCCACAACATCCACCCATCTTTTTGACTATGGATTACTTTACAAGTGAACAAAAAGCCTTAGGGAAAAACAGTAATCAATGGACACTGCAGAGGATAACATGTACACTTCACGTGGTTTTTTTGTTTGTTTTTTTAGATAAGAGTCTGGCCCAGGCTGGAGTGCAATGGCATGATCTCGGCTCACTGCAACCTCCACCTCCTAGGTTCAAGCAATTCTCCGGCCTCAGCCTCCCAAGTAGTTGGGATTACAGGCACCCGCCACCACACCCAGTCCCTTTTTTTTTTTTTTTTTTGTATTTTTAGTAGAGACGGGGTTTCACCATGTTGGCCAGCCTAGTCTCGAACTCCTGACCTCAGGTGATCTGCCTACCTCAGCCTTTCAAAGTGCTGGGATTATAGGCATGAGTCACTGTGTTGGGCCTGCATGTGTATTTAATAAGAAAGCATTTCTCTAGACATGGGGAAATGTAAATATAATTCAAAGAGAAATGGTCATTAGTCTCTCCGATGATTGGGGACAAGTGTTATCACATCTTTTCACAGAGGGCAGCTATATCTCCTTTTCATTTTCCACAGATAAAGGACTGCCAGGATAGCCAAGCCCTTTCTCCACCAGGCTTCTCCTCTGACTCTTTTTACATGTAAATAAAAGGGAAGTGGGGGAAGAAAAACTCAGCTCTTCTCCTTTATGCTCCCTGCCAATACAATAAACATGTCCCTGGTAGGGGCTGAGGGTCCTTACCACCACCAGAGGGTCATCTTCTACCAGCCTGCAACTGCTCCCAATTTCATGCAGTGCTCACTTTGTCAAGCACCTAATTCCAAAGCTTCTGACCCCCATGCTCACAATTAGAGGTTATTCTTTTGTTCTGTCAAAGAATGAAGTGTTGTTTGACCAAAGCCATCAATCCTAGTGTTCGATTTAGGCTGACAATTCAAAGATGTTGAAGATGCCCATTCGTCTGAGTCCATGACACTGTGGTGTCCGAGATACCATTACTAATTTTGGATCATTGGAAATATTCCACCACAGGATACATTTGAACTTGTTAAAAATAGCCCAGCTACCCCTCTGCACATTTCAACTTACTGTGGCATCAACAGAGACATGCTCCTAGCTACAACATTGGCTTGCTCCCCTGGAGTGCAGGAAAGGAGTCGAATTTCATGATACGGAATTTCCGAGGGTGTCCATAAGATTTTTAAAATAGATCTTTCACTTTAGTGGAAAAGGTTACATACACAGTAAAAGATTATAAATATAGAATTTACTGTCTTTTCTCCAAGTATAAGCAAACCCTATTGTATATTTTAGGTATAAAATATTCATCTAAAATATTCAATATGAAACAATGGATACAATTTTCAGAATATTCCCTGTGCCTCCACTCTACTTAAATATAGAGCATGTAATTAAGTAAATCCAATTAATCATGTGGAAGTTAATGTGGGAAAAGGAAACAGCTAATACACTCTCAACAGCTCAGGAAAGCAAAGCATTTCAAACACAGACTTTAGAAGTTTCCTATATGCCTCTCACTATGTCTTTATACAAATTCCTTTAGACTTCTACCAATTCTGAAAAGTCTAAGGCCAACTTCTCTTCTATAAATATATCTACAGAATCTTTTTCTTCCCACACATAGGAAAGACACAAAAGATGGAGTGAGCTGGTACCCTCGGCCCCTTCCTCATGGGTTTTTTAAACATCTGACATGAACTGTAACATATTTGGGCCACTGCAATTATCAAGCAAAACAGCAAACCAGAAAAAGTCAAGGCTAAGAGTTGTGTTTAAAAAGATACAGCAGCCATCACCTGAAGAGGAAAAAAGATAAAAGGGACCCCATCCACTTTCAAGAAAGCAGCCTTCCCCTCCCTAAGGTGCTTTCGATTTGTGTTCATAGGTTTAGCCCTGTAGGCTTAATTAAACCCAGTAGCCAACTCTGTGTTCACTTAAAAGTGCAATTAAAGAAGAATCCACAAAGGCCACTGGTCCCTGAGGGCGTCCCACAGGAGGCCCCACTATGAGCAATTCACTAATTGCACCCTTTGTCCCCTACTCTTAATGATGATTGCCACGCCCCCAGTCAAGATGCTGATTCTCCCCCACTTAGGGCCAGCTCCAAAAACCTCAAGGCAGGAAGTGTGGGCCCAGAAGCCAGTTCTGCAGAGAACATACTTTTAATTAAACAACAAAACATTAAAAGCCCATTGAAAAACACTTAACAACAAATCCAAAACTGCACTAAGGTTCCTGTGTTACCACCACTAATTAAAAGGACTCTTGATTACAGATCACTGGGTGTGAGCCTGTAGCCAGGGCTCTTTAAGGGCCATGATGAGCCCCCTCTGAGGGGCAGGCCAGACAGTGTTGCATCCCCATGGAATATTGTGGTACCAGAAAGCAGTCCTGATCCAGACCCCAAGAGAGAGTTCTTGGACCTCGTGCAAGAAGAATTCAAGACGAGTCCATAACGTGAAAGCAAGTTTATTAAAAGCAAAGAAACAGAAGAACGGCTACTCCACAGGCAGAGCAGCGCATAGGCAGCATGGGGTGGGGTGTGTTTAGAATTTTATTTTGGGTTTACATATTTTGGATTTACACTGGCCAAGTCAGTCTTCTCCTCTAGCCAAAGTCCAAGTTCAAAGCATTAATTTCCTTCAGCCTACCTCAATAGACAATTCATTCCTCAAGAGATACTCCCTTTAAAAATGTCTTCCAGGTATTTTAATAGACAGAGCACATGACCACAGTGAAGCCTGACTCTTGTCCTGACTTGTGTATGACTTCAGGAACTAAAGTCCAAGCACTTACATTTACTCCTTGAAGTTCTAGAGAGCAACCTGACCTCACAGTCTTGGGTCAGGGCTGAATGAGGTGTGAGCCCTGGGAAGGCCCTTCTGCTCTTCCAACCTCCCAGTTTCAGCCTGAAGATCCTGCTGGAAATGCTTAAAGCCTTTCCTCTGCAGGAAGACAAACCTCAGGGAGCTGGAAACTCCACAGGTGGGCCTGGAGAAACTGTTCGAAGTTAAATAACATTCGCAGGCGTAAGCTTTCAAGTGAATGAATCTTTGCGATTCTTATTTGCCAGTTTGCAGTTTCCTGAATGATTTCTTTTCGCAAGCTGGTGATAGAACCTAGGAATTCCATCACTGCTGGCAGACGGAAAGTAAATTTGGCTCCAGGCCTGACTTTCGGAGTCAGCGTGGAAAGCGGCAACAGCCAAGACGCTCTGCCTGGACTCACATGCTCTCTCTCTACGGGGCCCCTCCTTCCCGACGCCCACCTCCACTCTCCCAACCCACCAGGACCACTGCACAACTGACATCCAGGTGGACATTCTTAGGTGAAGAAAGCCTTAGAGAAAGCACTGGTTTAAAGTGTGCATTATTAAAAAAATAATAAATTAAAAAAATAATAAAAGTAGGGCAGGAGTGGATAAGCAGAGTGGGAATACTTTCAACTCAACCACCTGGGTTGGGCTCAGGTCTGCCCACTGGCTCAGTCCACCTTTGAGGTGCAAGAAGGCGAAAAAAGGGAGAGGGATTCAAAGGTGGGGTGGAGGTGGGGGGGCGCTTTAAGAAGCATAGTCTGGACCGGGTGGTGGCTCACACCTGTAATCCAAGCACTTTGGGAGGCCGAGTCAGGTGGATCACCTGAGGTCAGGAGTTCGAGACCAGGCTGGCCAACATGGTAAAATCCCATCTATCCTAAAAAAAGTCACAAAACTTAGCCATGCTTGGTGGCACACACCTGTAATACCAGCTACTCAGGAGGCTGAGGCAGGAGAATCACTTGAACCTGGGAGGCGGAGATTGCAGTGAGCTGAGATCACGCCACTATGCTCCAGCCTGGGTGAAAGAGTGAGACTCCATTTCAAAAAAAAGCAGCATAGCCTGAAGACTCCAGAGTTTTTCCAACAGGAAGCAGGACTGAAGAAGGGAGGAAATTTCTGCTGCCCTACAGCAAGCCAGGAGAGAGTTACCCCCACAGGCAGATGCTGGCTCTTCCCAAGCTTTGTCCAATGTGACGCAGACGTTCGGATGTACTGAATAGCACACATGCCTGTCATACTCAGAACTGACTTAGATGTGGTCTGGTCTATGTGAGCCAACATGAAACCACCCAGGAACAAGAGTAGGATAAAAGGACATGTTTCTCCTGCTCCTGTCATGCAGCAGCAGGCTTGAATCCCACAGCAAAGCGGCCAGATGCTTAGAGATACCTGATAATGTCAGACACAGGACACAAAATCTGGCACCCACTTTTACATGGGGCTGCGGGAGGACGGCTTGGCTCAAAACTTTCCGGTGAACAAGAAGCATAATATTTAAAATTATTTTGGGTTAGCAGAGAAATTAACCAGAGGAAGACAATGATAAGGAGGGGGAAAAGAAAAATTCCTCTGATCGACAGGGGAAAGTCACTAAAGGATATCTGAAGAATAGCCCTATCAAAAAAGACAGGAAGCCGGGCACAGTGGCTCACACCTGTAATCCCAGCACTTTGGGAGTCTGAGGCAGGTGGATCACCTGAGGTCAGAGTTCAAGACTATCCTGGACAACAAGGTGAAATCCCATCTCTACTAAAAATGCAAAAATTAGCTGGGCATGGTGATGCACGTCTGTAATCCCAGCTACTCAGGAGGCTGAGGCAGGAGAATTGCTTGAACTCAGGAGGCAGAAGTTGCAGTGAGCCAAGATCGTGCCACTGCACTCCGGCCTGGGTGACAGAGCAAGACTCCATCTCAAAAAAAAAAAAGACAGGAGGCCGGGATCACACCTATAATCCCAGCACTTTGGGAAGCTGGGGTGCGTGGATCACTTGAGGTCAGGAGTTCGAGACCAGCCTGGCCAACATGGTAAAACGCTGTGTCTACTAAAAATACAAAAATTAGTGCGCATGGTAGTACATGCCTGTAATCCCAGCTACTTTGGAGGCTGAGGCAAGAGAATCGCTTGAACCTGGGAGGCAGGGGTTATAGTGAGTCGAGATCCCACCACTGCACTCTAGCCTGGGCAACAAAGGGAAACTCCATCTCAGGAAAAAGAAGGCTGGGGGTGGGAGGGGCAAGAAACTGCAGTCCAAGATTCCCTTTCCAGTTTAGACATCCAGATACCCTGTCCTGGGCAAAGGTTCAATAATATCTGGGCACTCGACCCCTGCTCTGTAAAATACCATGTTTCTTTTATATTTACAGCCTGGAAATATTAAACTAAAATAAAATGTTTACCTTTAACCCCTAGGCTCAAGCTTCTGTGAGTTTTCTCTTCACTGACACACTGGCAAAGATATTCTGATTTTAAACTTCAGAACAGTGACAGGAGGACTGGAGGTGCCGCAGACACAAGGCATTGGACATGGGCACCCCGCCAGGCTGTGAAATGAACAGTCGAGGCCCTTCCCTAGCTTCTAGCCTGCCAGAATAAAGTTAAAATCCCATACATCTTAGAGTGTCCAAAATCAATATTGGAGGCAAACATTTGGATGCTTTTCAGAAAAGTAAATGGTTAGAAAAAGTAGAAATCATAAAAAATAATGGTCTAATACATTGCATCCACTTATGACGATGTCTTCACATAATTCTGTACATAACACTATGAGCTGCTTTAATTATGATCAACTGAAGCCATCAGAACCAATACAAATCTATGATTAAAGGAGATTTTAAAACAAGAGAAAATTGCCTTGCTCTCTTAATCCTTCTGTTTCAAAATGAAATATATGTTCTGGTAACACAGACATTTTTCCAATCTGTGTAACTGAATGGCTAACTAGTTATCCATGAAATCTAGAGAACATTAGCTTGTTGAAAACGAAAGAAAACAAAACCGAACCACAAAAGTACCTGCCTAAACAGTGTATTACTGACCAACCAAAACCATCAAAAGTGGTATAAAAGATAAAAACGTCACCCACCCCTTTGCCATCTAATCAGCAGAAGGAAATATGAGTGCATCCTCATAAATAACTCCTCACCACTCACGACGGGTGAGTAATCATTTAGGATTGGTAATAGAAAAACACGGTCATTCTATAATTACTATTAATTTGCCAGTAAGCTAGGCTGCACGTTTGGGAAGAGGCAAGTTCAAAGTGAGCTGGTCAGAAACGACCCTGGCAAGAGGTCAATAAAGCTCTTGCACTAGGACTTCAAACCCTGTTGATGTCATATTTTGTGTACAAGGGTTCAAAGACTGAAGAAATTAGGTGCCATGAAAATGCTTGCCTGAAACATCACAGGGCTGGATTTTAAAAATGCTCTATTACCAATGGAGAAATGCATATGAGCCCTAAAGGCCAGCCAGCCTGGACCACATCCCAAAAGCCATGCTGAGTATATCTGGACCATGAACCACCTGTGCCAAAGTAAACACTCCCACAGAAAGCCGCTACGTGGAAACCAACTGGCGTGGGGAGAGCCAGGTGCCCACGAGAGAGCTGAGGAAGCCCGTGGCAGGAGGCAGAGAGGATCTGAACACACTAAACAGATGGAAGGTGCCGTAAACAAGGTGGGAGAGCTAAAGACACTTCTACCCAGAGAAGACAGTGGAAGAGCAAGGAAACGACAGGCAATATGTGTGTCTCTCGACCCAAAATCTATATTCCGCTTTGCATTTTAACTGCAAAAACGTGCCAAAGCAGAATCAAAGAGCTAGAAGCAATTCTTTGATTCTTCTCTAAGGGGGGAGGAAAGCAAACAAACAAACAAAAACAAAAGCAAAAAACTCACCTTTAAGTACTCAGGCTCTGAGCATTTAAGAATCTGCATTCTGCCACTGAGTCTGGCTGTTAGAAGTTACCTGCCTCTCCAGCTGAAGGGAGGGCCTTGCTAAGAAAGTGTACAAGGACACAGAGGCAGACGTTGCGAGCTTCTCCCCCATCAAAGGAAAGCAACCTCATTTGTTGAGCAGAATGATGCTAGGAGTCCCAGACTCTGCAGCTCTAATGAGACCATGAGATTCTGTGTTGTCAAAGACGTTCCCCTGAGCTATGCCCATGAAACAATAAAATCGGCAGAGAAGAAGTATACTCTAAGCAATGACTGGGAATTGGGGTGTACCAAACAATTAGCAGTGAGGCTGGCTGATGAGTTTAATTAATTGATTTAATCAGGTTATGTGGTCTCATCCGGAAGCAATCTCAGTTCGCTTGTTTTCATCATAGAGATCAGAGTTCAGATATGCTTCCCAGGAAGACAGTGCTTCAGTATCAAAGAAATACGCTCATCCCAGCACCCACTGGCCCTGGAACTAAGCTTTGTACAAGTAATGGAAACACAGGATACATTTCCCAGTGAACGCAGCAGGACTCGTGTTTAGGCCACCGGCAGTTTAAACTTTACCCTAATTTTAGAGATAATGTCCAGAATTTTCTCTTTAAAATAGCTTTATTGAGATATATGCTACATACCATTAAATGTACTCACTCTAAGTGTAAAATTCAATGATTTTTAGTACATGTAGAGTTGTACCAGTCTCCACAATCCAGTTTCTTACCATTTCCATCAGCCCAAAAAAGCCTGGGCTGCCCATCTGCAGTCAGGTCCAGTTCCCACTGCTACCCCCAGGCAACCACTAAAATGCCTGCCATCTTTATGGGTTTGCCTTTTTCGGGCATCTCTATAAATGGGAATGTATGGTGTGTGGTCTTCAGTGACTGCCTTCCTTCACTTAGCATAAGGTTTTGAGGTTCACACATATTGCAGCATACATCAAGAGTTCATTTGTTTTACTGCTGAATAGTAGCCCATTGTAGGGATAGGCCCTACTTTGTCTACCCATTCTTCTATTTCAGCTTATTAAATCTATAAATCCAACTACATGACAATGCTTATTAGCTTCATCTCAGAAATATAATAAAAACTCTGCCGTATTTTAAAAATATTCTAGGATGTCTAAAATCTCTGTAATGTGTGAAAATATGTAATAAAGATACAATATGTTCCCTGGAATTCATGTGCTTAGAGGGAACGGTGCTGTTTTAAATAAGAATATCTCAGAATTTCAATTTTTCTATGTTTTAATACAGGTTACGTATCCTTTATCCAAAATGCTTGGGACCAGATGTATTCCAGATTTGGGATTTTTTTCAGATTTTGGAACATTTGCAATATATATATATTAACTTTTTTTTAGTTTCATGTTGGTGCTTATAAAGTTTCACATTTTGAAAAATGGTGGATTTGGGGTTTTTTGATTAGGAATACTCAATCTATACACAGAAAGTATATTTATGCTAATCTCCAAATCAGGCAAAGTCATCAATTCGTTTAACAAGCACCTACTTACTGTCTAAATAGTAGTATATTAGGAAATAAGAAATACGCAGTACCTATCCCACCCCTACATCTGCCAGTTTACAAAGACATCTGTATTTCGAGACTGTGCTAATAAATCAGTTTGGAGGCATTTGGAACATGTTTCTTTATTTCAAATAAAGAATATAAGTAGTCGTTAGTGTCCATGGTTAGCCCCAGAAAGTCTTGTTTAAGCCACAGCCCTTTGTCTCAGTATACTCTACTGCAGTCTATTCTACCTACATAGTATCTAAGGCCATTTGTTGATTCATTCACTCAGCCACGATAGCCCGATAGCTCCTGCGTGCCAGGCACTGTTCTAGGCACCGTTGGCAACACAGCTATGAACAAAACCATCTCACTGGTCTCCTAAGCTGATGTTCTGTATCAGTGAAAGACTTTAAGGAATAAAGGCAGTGTGTGGAGTTGTGCAAAATGATACGGAGAGAAAAAGAAGAGTCTGAAGGAAGAGACAAAATGGGGAGGAAGGCTATTTTCCATGGTGCTATTTGGAGCCACGTTTCTGAAGGGGGGACACTTGAACAAAGATCTCAAGGCAGCAGGACTTGGTAGCAGCGAGCTCCTGGGAAAGTGGTCAGAAAGCATTCCAAGTAGAAGGACAGGACACACAAAGGCCAGGGGGCTAGAAGCAAGGTTGGGGGCGGGCGCTGGAGGCAGAAAGGAGGGACCGTGGTTGCAGTGAAGGCTGGTTACAGAGCCAGGATCACACGGGACTCTCCCCAGTTCCCAGCCTCGGGTACACATCCTTCCTGCAACTGAAGACGCCACCCTCACGGCAGGTCTCAGGCACACAGACCCAGCTTGAAGGCAAGCCGCACCAGTGAGCCAACCCGCCGACCCTGACTGAGCAGGCATGGTTCCGTCACGGCATCCACATTCCCAGACGCCTGTCTTCTTCCCTCAGATGGCTCTCCAGACCCTTGTTCAGGCAGTGTGTTTTGTATTATCATTCTGACGCTCTTCCTTGGTAATCGAGCATATAGCTGGCCATTCTTGAAGAGAAATCCTCCCTCCTTACTGTCTTCACCTCCACTTTTCCTCATCCTGAAGACTGGGCTCAGTAAGCAGCCGTGGAGCTGACGCAGATGTGGGATTCTGACCCACCACTGGCCCTTGGCCATCTGCAAGTCCATCTGGATGGTCCATCCACTCCGTGCGGGGTCCTCACAGAGCTTTTGCCCAATTCCAAGCCCGCAAAGGGATACTGACACTGCCGTCAACCACTCCCACCCACACCACCCGTTCTCTGGCCATGAATCCATCCACCACTGCTGGCATCTCTCCAGCACAGCAGGAAAGTCGTCCCCTAAGGATCGCCCATCGCCAGCGAGAACCCAATTCAAGGTGGAGGCTTCACCCATGGCCCTGCCCAATCAGGCAGGCATCTCTCTTAAACCATGGGCTTCTGCTCACCACTCCACCCAGCTCTCCTACAATACTAACTTTCTTCTAAAGTCAAGTCCATGGTTAGGAATTCATATGACAGAAAGTTTATACTCATACTTCAACCCACATGAACAATGGCTTCATTATAATGTCTGCTACACAAAGAAGTTTTGTATACCGGCAATTATTTTTGCTTTATGCTGCCATTTACAAACAGTGTTCTCAAGTTGAAAATCAGGCTGTGAACAGTGGCTCACACCTGTAATCTCAGCACTTTGGGAGGCCAACGCGGGCAGATCACTTGAGGTGAGGAGTTCGAGACCAGTCTGGCCAACTGGTGAAACCCCATTGCTACCAAAAATATAAAAAATTAGCCAGGTGTGGTGGCACATACCTGTAAATCCCAGCTACTCGGGAGGGCGAGGTACAAGAAGCGCTTAAACCCAGGAGGCGGAGGTTGCAGTGAGCCAAGATCGCGCCACTGCACTCCAGCCTGGGTGACAGAGCGAGACTCTGTCTCAAAAGAAAAGAAAAGAAAAGAAAAGAAAAGAAGTAGTTTTACAACAAACCTAAATCTCAATCCTGTAAAAGGAGTCACAGAAGCCAGCTGTGACTCTAAAATCCGTTTGTTTACATGATGCCCAACCATAAATGTCGCTGGCCTCTGACGCGTTTCTTCCCCAGCAGGTCTGGGGGCACTGGTAAGAGTCAGCGGCCTTGGTACCCGGCTCTGAACAACTTTGGGAGCCTTCTCCGAGATGTGTCACATGTCCAACTTTGTTTTGTTTTTACAGAAAGAAAAGCTCTTTGTGTGGAATTTTATTTGAAGTCAGTTTGTGAGGAACGCTATCTCTCCTGTGATTCAGAAGAAGTTTCGGTTTTATGATTTTGCAGACAGATCACGGGAAGCTGCTCAGCAAATTTTTTCTTAGTTGCTTTCCTTGATTCTGTTTTTCCTTCCATGGGTACATCATACATTGTTGCCAAACATTGGATTTGAACTGATTGAAAGAGGCTCTATTTTCTTTGAACAATTTGTCCTTGTGCAATCCTGATTGTCACTCGCCTATAACTTATTTAATTTCACATCTCAGCAAATACAGTATTATTTCTCCAATAGAGTTGGCTTCTGATAGAATCACTCTACTGGTTATTTATCATACATATCTGTAATTGAATTACCTATTACAGTAGTGTGATTTACTCTCAATTATACATAAAATGCAACATAAAATAACATTTTTCCAGTGTGTACTTCCTCATTATTCTACATGAACCCTAGGTTAGCCAGTTCTACAGAAATACAGTGACAAATAATGAGGGAAAGATGGGAAGATAAAAGATTAGTGGGTTCATGACCTTTCAATAATAAAAGAAATTCAGCCTCTAAAAAAATTATTCTCTTTTAAAATATTTTTCCCCCCAAGTGTTAATCAGGAAACCAATTCTAGGAAACCAATCAGGAAAAAAAGAGTTTAGAAACAGAATGATTTAACTTCTTTGAAATGCAATAATACTATGTTAATACATTTTAAAATGTAGGAAAGGGAAATAAAGTGTTTTTGCCTTTGCTCTCGTCAAACAACCATTAATCTTGGACAAAACAAGGAGGAGAAGAAAGAAGACGACAGCGGCAATTCCTTTGGGAAAATGTTGTCTTCTTGAGCCCACTGTTGTGTTACTCCTATTGTAAATGTCACACACAAGGTGAAATATGACCTGTCTTTGAAGTTGCCTGGCTTCAAACTACTCTGTGAAACAGACAGCCAGGTTTCCTTAGCCATACGATCTTTTAGATGGCAAAGACTGTGCCAATCCTAGTATGTTGAAATAAATTCCTATTATTCAATACCTTTTCTTGGATCAAGTTTTCATTTGTTTTCTTCTATTTGGCTTCAGTTCTGAATCAAAGCAAGTTTTGAGTAGGCTCACTGATATTGAGAAGTTTATCTATGTATATTCTAGCTTAATTTTGCTTTTTCCTCTTTCCTCCCTATCAGAAATTGATTTTGGATATTCGGATAACCAATTCCTAAAAAATTCATCCGAAAAGTACGCTACATATTTACCAAGCATACCCACATCTGTTTCTTCAAAGTGCTTCCCAGGAGCCACATCTCACCTGCTGAATTTATCCCCAGATTGCTCCTAATCTGTACAGGAATTAGAAACAGAAGATTGCCCCCTATCTACAGCAGATCATTTCTGCAGGGTGGTAGAATGATAAAAATCTCATTTCAACCAAACTTCTGCATCTCAATTTGAAAAGGTTGCTGAGACATATGTGAAATTGTCTGTGTTGTCAACTGTACTCAAGACAACTAAAAGTACTTAGAGATGCTCATTTTAGGATTCAAGAAAACAGTTAACTTTCTTGATACAAATCTGCAAATAGATGCAGGTGAGCAGAAATGGACAAGGTTTCACTTTAGACACTTTGCACTTAGTTATAGCTTAATGTGTTAGGCACCATAATTTACATTTTAAACATTATTTAACACATAAAAACTTGTCACCTTGGTATAATTATACCCAAAGCAATTTGTCTGGGTAACTATAGCAACAATTGCAGAAACATTTTTAAATACAAAATTGGTATAATTTTAGAATAAAGAATTATAGAGAATTTATTGCAGGATGTAGGGCTGCTTCACTCAAATAATGGTCCATATACTACTACAAAAATGGATTCCTTGACTGGGATACATTATAAACTAATCTGTTCTATCTTGCTCACCATCTGCTTTGTAACTCAAACCTTTTCCTTGGGATAAGTTTCTGATGTTAGTTAACTATAGCGTTCATGATCACTCGTCTACATCATGGAATGCCTTTACACCTTTGGCTGGACATTTAGTGAAGGTTTTCTGCTCCTCCCCCACATCTTCCTGTATCAAAAGCAAAGACTCAATTTCAATGACTTTATGACCAAAAAAAAAAAAATCATTTGAAACTGTTATACTAATCACCAAGTTAAATCAAACTGTCAAGATTCAGATAGGCAGCTCTCTCTAACATCAGGAGCATTTGACATCGACCACACAGAGCTGGCATCTCTTATTCTGGGCCACTAGCACACAGTACAGCGAAAGGCTTGTTGGCTTTAACATATGTCCTTCACCAGGAGGCTAACATGACTCTGAAGCTAAATTTTTTACTGCAAATCCATGAACAGGGCTTCGGAAGTCCCATGACTCTCTAAAATGTATGCAGAAGTTTGTATAAATGTGTATTTATTTTGGTCTCATGTTCAATAAGTTTTAACAACCTCTGTGCTGTAAGTTTCTATGTTTCATTCTCCCCAGACATGTGATGAAATCATTTTATAGGGAAACAGCAGTGAAAAACACAGGTTTATTTTTACCAAATTCTGAACATCTCAAAAATTTATTTTGGACAGAGACAAGCTTTACCACCCAGGAGACCAAAGCCTTTGCTCTCAGCAGGGATCTTGCAGCTGTTTGACATTAAAACAACCAAATAAGTTACTGCAGTTCACAGATGACATAAAATGATTAGCATCATCTGTCTTCTCCCTGTTAATAAAAGTATATATTGGCTAAAAACACATAAAAATAGATGTCAGTTTCTCAACCCCACAGTTCAGAGTATCCAAATTCTTAGTGTGACTGCATGGAGCAACATGAATGAGCAAGCTTCTATGTCCAAAGTTTTTACAAGAAAGAAACTCAAGGAAAAGAAAAATCTGTGTTTCAAGTGAACCAAACAATTACACTTAGGGCTGCTTTCTAAGGAAGAACAAACATAGGAAAAGAAATCTTTTGGAGGGAAAAAAAAAATCCATGTTTCTTTTGGTGTAAATACATGCACAGACAAGAAACTTATTTCAGTTATACATAACTTAATGGTATTATCTGCTTTAACCGAAATTGTAAAGTGGTCATGATAAGCTTTACATTCTCTAAAATAATGAAACTGGCATTAATTAGCAACTCATTCAACAATCCTAATTAGGTATTGAAAAATCTTTCTTACTGAAGTCTGGTTTTATGTTTCTGTCTCCTTATGAAAAGACTATAATTAATAACATATCTGCTGGTTCCAAACTCAGCCATTATGACAGAGCTTTTCTGGGTAAGAGAGAGATAAAATGGTCTTTCTTCACAATAAACAAGAACAATCATTTGTGACTCCTGGTGTGTTAACTGAAGTACGCCTAAAAAGCAGAACAGTATTAAACAAAACTCACGTTATTTTCCCTCAATTTCGATTTCTTTCTGGGTAAGTCACAGGGAAGAAGACAGATGCCCAGGCAGGAAGAGTTTACAGGGATCTTTTTCTCTGGAAGACACCTTTCTAGTTAGAGCACTTATGTCTGGCCACCACCTTTCCAGTCCCCTCTTCTAGCAAGGCTGACAGCTCTCTATAGCCACCAGATCAGCTCCCCCCACCCCCAGCCCCCACAATGAAATTATTGCGAGATCTGCCTGGCTCTGCTGTTTGTTGCCTGGGACCCCCACCCACTCGCCTAGAACCCAGCAACTGCCTGTGGCTCCTCATCCTCCGAGCGCTCGCTCGCAGCGCCCCCTGCCGGGGATCACGAGGACGCCGCAGGCACAGGAAAGTTAAATCCCAACTCCAGCCGCCGCATCCAGGTACAAAGCAAGGAACGGGCGAGGAGGTGAACGCGCTTCCCGCCAAAGCCCGGGGAACCGGGATGTGACCGCGCCAAGCCAGGCACCCGGCGCCGCGGGGAGCGAGCCTGGAATCGCTCCTCCACGACTGTTCCCACGCACATCTTGGGAGAAACAGTTCCCTCTGGGGCCCGATCTGCCTCCAGTCCCGAAACCTTGAGCCAGGGTATGCAAAATCCGAGCAGCAGCGGAGGGATGCCTGGGGAAAGGGGCTCGCCTGGCTGCAGCCCACCTGGCTGGCGGTTCCCCAGGCCTCTGTATCCCCGCCTTGGTGTCTTTCATTAACCAAGGCGCTTGGCAGAGTTAAGCCCAAGTCCCCCTGCCTCCAGGTTCCCCTGTAAGGAAAGCAAGAAAACCTGCCCAAGCCGGCGGGGCTGCGAGGTGGCGGCTCCCGGACAGCCAAGTCCCGACTTCCGAGTCCCTAGTCCCCGGCCCCCGGCAGTGCGAGCCTGGAGGCGCGCCGGGTACGCGCACAGACCACCGCTCACCTTTTGGGGTGTTGGGCACGGGTCCCGTCTCGCCCACCGAGATACTCCGGCTCCTTACCTCTGCATGCTCAGACCTCGGCACAGGGGGTACACAAACTTCCAACCTGTGCACTGCCTCAACTGTGGGCGCCCGGGACTGACGGTGGTCCTAATCCTATGCACGCAACCTCCGCCCAGGTGCCTGCTGATGGATCCCACCCGACATTGACACCACCCACCAGCCGACCGTGCGGTCCCCAGGTCCCGGCCAGCGGCGCGGGGCGGCGCGGCACGGCGCGGTCAGGGGCTCTGGCCAAGGCCACGCAGGGATTGGGTGGGGGTCGCTCACCAGGTGCGGGGCGCGCTCCTCGTGCCAGTCATCCAGCGCCTGGGGCCAGAGCGGCTACAAGGATCCTCTTCAGCACCTGGCTAGGGAAGTGGAGGCAGCAGCTGCCTGCCACTTCCTCAGAGCCGCCCCCCACTCGCTGAGCTCTAGAACGGGGGCACCAGCTTGAGGGCCAGGAGCAGAGTCCCCGAGAGCGCGGCCGACCGGTGGGTGGGCAGGTTCACGCACAGCAGAGACGACCGGCGAGGTGGCAAAGTTGGGTGTCCGCGCCAGCTCCGCGGGGCAGTCGCGGGTGGGAAAGGGGAGCGCCCCAGGATGAGCCACACTGTCCGGGCCGCCCTGGCAAAGGGAAGGTGGAGGGCAGCGGCCGGCCTGGGGCTGCGGAGCCCACCCGCGGCGGGAAAGCAGGGCGCGGGAGCGGGCGCAGCGAGAACAGCCGCCACCAGCGCCGCCTTCCCGGCAAGTAGATCCGCGCGGGGCGAGCGGGCGCTGAGAGCGCGGGGCGGGGAGCGCGGGGCCGCCTGGGCCCGCCCCCGCCCCGCCCCCGCCGCTGCGCCGCCTCCTCCTCCTCCTCCTCCGTCTCCTCCCTGCCCGCGTGAAACTCGAGCGCCCCACCCGCGCCTGACCTCCCCGAGCCCCTCCCCGGGTCCCGCCCCTTCCCGAGACGGGACCCCCCCCTTGCTCCCGGACGCCCTGCTGCACCCCAGGAGTTCCATTCCCGACTCCCCAGTGCGATTGCGGCCGTGCGCTGACTTTTGGGGGCTCCCTCCCCCGTCTCACAGGGCCCTGCTGCGGCTCCCGCCCTGGGTCCCGACTCAGACGTGGCTGTACCCAGGAGGGGGGCGCCGGCCGAGACTTGAGACGTGGCGCTCCAGCTCTGCTGGCCTCTGCTCCAGGTACGTGCACTCCCCTCGCCCGAACCTGGCCTCGCGGGTGGGGGACAGGGGCCGTCTGGTCCTTCGGAACTCGAACTTTGTGATTTTGTTCTTTCTGTGTGACACCCTCATCCGTTCTGAGAGGGAAACTCCTTACAGAAGAGGAGAAAGTCGCTGCGGGTTCTCGGAGGAGCGGTTTAGGGCTGAGCCTCCGGCTAGTTGGAGTCGATTTCAGCGGGATTAAGTCCAGGAAATGAACAAATCTGACGAACCAGGGAGGCAGGTGAAGGGGTCACCAGGTAGCCACGCGGTGCGTTAAGAGAGAAGTCCCGTATGGTCAGTGATTCGTCCAATTCTGGGACTAATATTCCTTGTTGCACTTTTGCAGGATCTTTGGGCCTTACTGAGTACTCAGGTGAAAAGTTTATAATCGGGAAGCAAATAAAGAACCTTTGAAGACTTGTATAATTGGATACGTTGGCGCAGTTCTTCAGCTTCTCAAGAAGGTAGTTGAGCAAGGAGGAAGAGGGTCAGCCTCGCGAAAAGCTCAAATGGTAAAGTTATAGGAGTATAAGGCATAAAACTTGGGTTCAGAGCCCTGACTGGCCTTGAGTGGCCCTAGCCCACTGGATGAGGCTGCGGGACAGTATCTCTGGGCCCGTTTTCTCCATCTGCGCCTCAGAGGGAGGCTTCAAGGTCCCTTCCACAAGGAAACGCACGAATGACCCCTCCTAAGCGCAGTGAGGTAGGGACCCCGCAAGGACCCACGTTCACACCAGCGCCCTTCCAGCCAGTGGTGGGTTGTGGATGGGCCTCTCCAATACTGGGAACGGCCCGCCGCGTCCATAAGGCTTGAGCTCATCCATAAAACGAAGAAGCTATTGGTGGCTGCAGGGTGTCACAGCTCTCACAGTAGCCATGCAGACCTAACAGGGCGATGGAAATAAAAATTGCCGTCTATGTGTCTTTATTTTCTAGAACTTATTATTTTTTTTTAATGTAAGAATTAAGTGAAAGCAATTCCTATGGTTTCTATGGAAGCCCATCCCAGCTCCAAATGAACAGTCTCTGGCACAGGTGACCTGGCTGTCTTGGGTACTCAGGCCTTCCGGGGATTTCCTTTAAGACCTCTGGGAGGAAGTGTCGGTAGCTGAGCAGGCCTCCTTGGCAAGCATTCCTCCCTGTGTTGTGACGGGGGCTCCCGGCCTGCTGTGTGGCAGCTGCAGGCTCCTGGGGACCTGAACCAGAGCCTTAACCGTTCTCCCTTCCGTTGCTTGGCACTTAAGGCACTAGTTCCATTCCAGACATTCCGACTCTCTTGCCTACGTGGCACAGGGGCCTGGGAGCCACCCTGCGAGGAAGACGCAGGCCAAGGTCTTGCCGGGCTACTTCTAGAGGGGAAGATGTAGGGAGGAAGCTGCCTTATACTTGGATTCTGCAGCCTTTATATGGACCTGTGGAGCCTGTGTGGCCAGAATGAGGGAGACAGAAATTAGAACCCAATGTATAATGTATTCAGATAACCCTATTCTTACCTCTGAACGTTGCAGTTCATACTTAAAAAAAAAGGCAAAAAATTCTTGGCATATAGAGCTAAGCGGTGGGAAGAAGACAGCTTTCTAACCATAACCCAGTAGGTCTGATGACGTAACATTTAACTGGATCCATTGTGTAATTTTGTGTGTATGTAGCAGGGGAGTTGAATTCAGTTTTGCTGTTTACAGGCTGCAACAATATATTGTTAGAGATTGTATATTTTAGTGATAATGAATTACAAAATAATTGCTAATGAGCAGGAAAATAAACCAAATTATAATTTAGAGTGCATCCTTATTTTAAAGTGAAATGGATCTAAATTTAGGATATAGTTTTGAGTTTTAACCTGGGGAAAGTTGTTTAACTTTTCTGAGCTATGGTCTCTTCACCTGGAACTTAGACACACCAACCTGGCAGGTGAAGTCAGTTGTCTACTTGAAAGGAGAGAGATGATAATCTGTGTAAAATACTCATCAAGCACCCAGCATATAAGCAGGCTTTCCATAAAGTCATTTTGAAGTATCCACAAGTATTTCCTTTTTCTAAGCAAAATTTCTTTTTATTTCTTTGTAAAGGTCTTGCTTGCTAGAGTTACCTGCATTAAACTGCATCTCATCACATTATGAAACAAAAAAATGTTTAATTCTCTTCTTTTCAAAATAAAATCTAGCTCTCCCTAAACTGTTTTACCTGAGCCATGCACCCAATGTGAAAGAATGAGAAAACCAACAGAACAACACTTGGTGAAAATGATGAATTCTGGGGCGCTGATTCATGTGACTTGAAAAACGCCATCCATTTCCTGATTCACCTCAATTTCTGTTTGGAACTATGAAAGATCACTTCCGTTTCTGAACTAATTGACCAATTTTGTCTTGTCTTTACTTCCCTCCCTAGTGCCTGAATTTCAGCCACATCCCTAAGCTGCCATCTCAGACAGAGGAACAGGGAGGGGGCTGGAAAGAGCATCACCTGGAAGAAGTCAGAACGTGACTGTGGGCCATGAGTGACCTTCAAAGGAAAGCTGGGTATCTGTGGTCTTTAAGATGATGTGATAAGATTGTATTAAAATTATAGAAAAACCTCAATCCCAAAATTGTGGTCTCTTGACATTTACATCTTAACTGGATTTTCCTGCCAAAGAGCCAGGAGACACGTTACAATCATCCTCTGGGAGTGTTCTCTTTATACCCTGTTTTCATTCTTTTAGATCCATGGCATTTAAGAACTGAAGCAATGAATAGATCATCTGATCAGTCCCATCAGGCGTTTTCCTAATGCTAAAATTGGTAAAAGATGTGAAGCTTGATGTCTCACTAAGCTTGCCTCTTACTGGTTTATTGCTCACCTAAGTATTGGGAAAACATGATTATGGGTACAGGTGACTCTGTGTTTCCTCCCAAACAGGTTTCTTTTGTCAGATTCTTTTGATAGATTAAGAATCTACAAGTGGGGAGATCTTGAGGAAATATCAGCCCAGCTGCTACACTTGGGTTTCACCAAAACATCTTTAGGGTTCTCTTACCCCAAGAAACATGCATTCCTCTTTAGCGTAGCAGTCCACTCTATTGGCAAAGTTAAGCAGACCAGTTTTATTTAAAAAGAGCCGGCAGGGCACAGTGGTTCATGGCTATAATCTCAGCACTTTGGGAGACCAAGGCAGGCAGATCACGAGATCAAGAGATCAAGACCATCCTGGCCAACTTGGTGAAACCGTGTCTTTACTAAAAATACAAAAATTAGCCGGGCTTAGTGGCAGGAACCTGTAATTCCAGCTACTAGGGAAGCTGAGGCAGAAGAATTGTTTGAACCTGGGAGGCGGAGGTTGCAGTGAGCCGAGATCACACCCCTGCACTCCATCCTAGTGACAGAGTTAGAATCCATCTCAAAAAAAAAAAAAGGAGCCATCAAGAAACTTAGACACATAGAAAACAGTTGAGGCACACATGTGCATAGCAAGTGCAGTTTCTTGGTCCTTAAACTGAACAGCCAGGTCAGTCTGCTCCTCCAGGCACAGCCTGAGACCCCATCACATGCCTTGCTCTGCAGTCTGAGTTTCCACCCAGGTCCACCCAGGGCCTGCCTCACACTGTCCATGTCTACTCAGAGGGTTGCACTTTACCACTGCTACATGTTCCCAAAGGTTGGCACAGCATGACCTGGACCTCACCTAACCCAGGCAAACTCTGCTCATCTTTGAGCTCTCTGGAACCCATTTCTCAAGGGAGAACCGCATTCTCCCACCTCACAGCCACATTCAAGGAAGCAGCCTGATTAAAGCAATGACTCAAGAATACAACAGGCAGACCACACATTTGACAAGATGCACTCACTCACTTGCAGGAGCAGGTCGGGGAGGGCAGGTGTCATTTTCCTTGGTTATTTTTTTCTTACAAGAGTTTACTGATTGTTCTTTCAGTAGGACTTTTCAATAAGACAATGTGTTTTATTTCAGGTATGCATGCAGAAAAGCAAAGGATTCTAGAAATCTGAACGTGTTTTACTTTGTCCTCTTGATTAAATTTCTGGATATATTTTCTAGCAACCCAATTTGCTTAAACAAAATTGGTGTGTCAAAAAAGCCCAAGTCATCTTTTATAAGTATGGTGTGGAGAGAAGAAAAAATGCCAAGTCTAAAAGATTTTTGGAATATCTGAAGAAAATACAGACAGCTTGTGGCGTGGAGATAAAGCCTCTGGATGGTTTCCAGAATGTTGTTTTCTGACACTGAGCCTTGTATATATCTTGAATGCCTATGAGCAAAGAATAGCTATACTTTTTTAAAAAAAGATATGTTTTATACGTATTAATCAATGTCCTTTTTACTCCTCTGCCTTTGAAAATAGAGCTTTGGGGGGGGAAATAAGTACCTTTGAAAATATGTTTTCAAAAATAATATCCTGCTTAGATTTAGAAGCACAGATTACTCTGCCTTAGTTTATTTCATTATTTACCAGAGAAATTAAGTCAAAATGACCTTGAGTTATGAAAAGATGATCTATTAAGTGAAATTAAACCCAAAAGCAAAATATCTCCTGAAGAAAATCCACAGAAAGAAGAGCCATCAAGGACCCAGTAGGCCCTCCATCAAGTGTCATTTCAGGCCCTCATTTCCATTCCATTCTCATTGCCATAATTCACAGTCTCAGTGTCTTTCACCCAAAATACCAACACCTCTTCTTACTGTCTCCCTGACTCCAGCTCCAGTGATCATTCCCCAAGCAGCGACATCAAACCCACCCCTCACACACACATCATCATCATCATCCTTAACACAGACCTGATTTTATTTGAATTGGAAACTACTTGGCTACCAAAAAAATAAATAAATAAATAAAACTCCCTCATAGCTAGACAGCTAGGTGAGGTCATAGAACTCAGCCATGACCAGTAAGATGTAAATTGAGTGGGATTCTAAGATAGGCTTTGTAAAAAGGGGTAGACAACTAAATGGGCATGGTCTTTCTTGCCCTTCTCTCCTACTTTTGGATTCCCACCTGGAAGTTGATTGTGATGGTCAAAATGCCAGGTACTGTCTGGGCACGATGGCTCATGCCTGTAATCCCAGAACTTTAGGTGATCAAGGTGGGAAGATCACGTGAGGTCAGCAGTTCAAGACCAGACTGGCCAACATGGTGAAACCCCATCTTTACTAAAAATACAAAAATTAGCCAAGCATGGTGGCATGCACCTGTAGTCCCAGCTACTTGGGAGGCTGAAGCAGGAGAATCTCCTGAACTGAGGAGAAGGTTGCAATGAGCCGAGATCATACCACTGCATTCCAGTCTGGGTGACACAGTGAGACTCAATCTCAAAAAACAAACAACAAAATGCCAGGCACCAGTTTAGACTCTAAGCTGACCTTGAAAATATAAAACATGAACCAAGGATAGTGGTGTAAAAAGTAGCCTAAATCCCTGGTGACTCTGGAGCCCCTGCCTCAGCCCTGAATTACCTAACCCCAGACTTCATGACATGAGAAAGAAATAATCTTCTGTTTTGCTTCAGCCATCACTGTTTCTGTTATTCTTAGCAAGAGAGTGCAATTCCTTACTGATGGAGGGGATTCAGTTCCTCCAGGTCTGGCAACCCTGCGGCTTCATCCCTCAACATGGCGCCCTGTGCAGCCAGCACCCCTTCTCCCTTTTTTCCACCCAGCTTTCCCACTTGAACCAAGCTTGTTGCACACCATGCGCCAGATGCATGGCTGCACATTGAAAATAGGATGAAAAGACACACTCAAGCCATCCCTGCCCTTTCAGAAGTTCCAGCTTACCGAGTTACAGCTTATGGAGTTATGGAACCCACAAGTATGTAAATCTAAACCCTGATAAAGGCTATGAAGGACAAATGTACAGGTGGCTGGTTTAGTCTGGGGAATGGTAGAGGCATCATTGAAAAAGTAGCATTTAAGATGAGATTTGAAGGATGAGCAGAAACCAGAAAGAAAGTGGGAAAATTAGGGGATAAGAGCAAGACCTCCAGAAAAGGGTGGAAATAGTGAACAACTTTGGAATTTAATTCAAATACACTTGTTAAAATATCAAGCGCAGTGATAGTAATTGCTAAAGAATAGCAATAGATACTGTCTAAGTCCATTTCAGGCTGCTGAAACAAAAAGCCTTAAACTCAGTAACTTATAAATAATAGAAATTTATTTCTAACAGTTCTTGTGGCTGGAAAGTTCAAGATCAAGGCACCACCAGGTTCAATGTCTGGTGAGGGCACAGTCTCTGCTTCCAAGATGGTGCCTTGTTTCTGCATCCTCTGGAGAAGAGGAACACTAGCTCTGCACATGGCTGAAGAGCTGGATGGGGAAAAGGGCCCAGCTGATTCCCTCCAGCCCTTTCATAAGCCACTAATCCCACCTATGAGGTCAGAGCCCTCACAGTCTCATCATCTCCTAAAGGCCCCACCTCTTAATACTGTTGCATTGAGGATTAAGTTTCAATGCGAATTTTGGGGAGAACACAGTCATTCTTCCCCTGACCCCTCAAAATTAATGTCCTCATATACGGAATTCCCCAAATTGATAACTTGTTGCCCAAATTCTTAATGTGTTCCAGCATTAACTTTAAAGTCTAAGTCCAAAGTCTCAGTTAAATATGATCTATATCAGATACAGCTGAGACTGAAGGTACAATTTATCCTAAGGCAAACTCCTCCAGCTCCGAGCCTATGAAATCAAACAAGCAATGTGCTTGCAAAATACAACAGTGGTGCCAGCATAGGATATACATCCCCATTCTGCAAGGGAGAAATGGGCAAGAAAAAGGGGTCACAGGCCCCATGGAAATCCAAAACCCAAGAAGGCAAACTGTTAAATCTTGAGACTTGAGAATGGTCTCGAGTCCATGTTCATCCTTCCATACACACTAGGGCAAGAGTTGGACATCCAAGGGTCCCACCAGCCCTACCCCCATGGCTTTGCTGGGCACAGCCCATGCTGTAGCTCGCACAAGTTGGAGTCCAGTGCCTGTGGCTCTCCTAGGCTGGCATTGCACGCTGGTGGTGCTACCAGTTTGGAATCTCAGGGCAGCCCTGACCCCACAGCTCTGCTGGTAATTGCCCTAGCAAGGACCCTCTGCACTTATCTGACCTTTGTGGCAGTTCTCTGCCTGGGCTCTGAGGCTCTCCAAGACATCTTTTGAAATCTAGGTGGAGATAGCCACCCCTCCATAGCTCATACACTCTATATAAATGCAGAGTTGGCACTTCGGGAATGTCATCAAGGTTTATCACTTGTACCTTTCAGAAGGGTGGCCCAAGTCACATCTCAGCCCACTTGAGCCCCAGCTGGGGAAGCTAAAAAGCACTGTGTCAGAATGCAGGGAGCAAAGACTTGAGGAGGCCCTAGGCAGTAAGCCCTAAGGTGCCAAGGGTGCCTTGGGCCCCTTCCTTGAAACCTTTGTGACTTGAAGGCCCTGGCACTCTGGGATCATGATGGGAGCGGCAGCCTCAAAGACTGAAATGCCTTTGGAGTCATTCTTCTGTTGTCTGGATAAATAGCATCTGACTTCCTTATAGTCACACTAATCTCATATCAAGAGTTACGTTTGCTTAGCCACGCCCTTGGCATTCTCTTCTGAACATGCCCTTTGAATCTTTACAACCTGGCCAGGCTGAAAATTTTCCAGATTTTAAGTTCTGCTTCCCTTTTTATTATAAATTCCATATTTGATTCATTTCTCTTCTCGTATTTTATGATAAGCAGTCAAGAAAAGTCATGTAGTACCTTGAACACTTAGCTTAGAGACTTCTTTCACCAAACATCCTAGTATATCATTCTGAAATTCCACCTTCCACAAAGCACTACAATGCAGGCACAATGCAGCCAAGTTCTTTGCCACGTTATAACAAAAATGGCCTTTCCTCCAGTTTCCAGAAGATTTTCATCTGAGACCTCATCAAAATGACCTTTATCGTCCATATTTCTACCAACATTTTGATTACAATCTTTTATATAATCACCAAGAACACTGAAGCTCTGTCTATAACTCTCTTCTTCTTTTGAGCCTTTACTTTTTATAGTCCATTTATGGCAATCTAGGCTTTTTATTTTTATTATATATATATATATATATGTGTGTATGTATATATATATATATATATATATAAAATTGCACTTTAGGTTCTGGAGTACATGTGAAGAACATGCAGGATTGTTGCATAGGTGCATACATGGCAATGTGGTTTGCTGCCTCCATCCCCGTCACTTATATCTGGCATTTCTTCCCATGTTATCCCTCCGCAACTCTCTACCCCACACTGTCCCTCCCCTAATCCCCTCCAACAGACCAAAGTGTGTGATGCTCCCCTCCCTGTGTCCATGTGTTCTCATTGTTCAACACCCACCTATGAGTGAGGACATGCAGTGTTTGATTTTCTGTTCTTGTGTCACATCGCTGAGAATGATGGTTTCCAGGTTCATCCAAGTCCCTGCAAAGGACACGAACTCATTGTTTTTGATGGCTGCATAGTATTCCATGGTGTATATGTGCCACATTTTCCCTGTCCAGTTTATCATCGATGGGAATTTGGGTCGGTTCCAAGTCTTTGCCATTGTAAACAGTGCCACAATGAACATATGTTTGCATGTGTCTTTATAATAGAATGATTTATAATCCTTTAGATATATACCCAGTAATGGGATTGCTGGGTCAAATGGAATTTCTATTTCTAGGTCCTTGAGGAATTGCCACACTGTCTTCCACAATAGTTGAACTAATTTACACTCCCACCAACAGTGTAAAAGTGTTCCTGTTTCTCCACATCCTCTCCAGCTTCTGTTGTCTCCAAATTTTTTAATGATCGCCATTCTAACTGGCATGAGGTGGTATCTCAGTGTGGTTTTGATTTGTATTTCCCTAATAACTAGTGATGATGAGCATTTTTTCATATGTTTGTTGGCCTTATATATGTCTTCTTTTGAAAAGTGTCTGTTCATATCCATTGCATACTTTTGAATGGGTTTGATTTTTTCTTGTAAATCTGTTTTAGTTCTTTGTAGATTCTGGATATTAGCCCTTTGTCAGATGGGTAGATTGCAAAAATTTCTTCCCATCTGTTGGTTCCAGTTCAATCTAATGATTGCTTCTTTTGCTGTGCAGAAGCTCTGGAGTTTAATTAGATCCCATTTGTTTATTTTGGTTTTTGTTGCCAATGCTTTTGGTGTTTTAGTCATGAAGTCCTTGCCTATGCCTACGTCCTGCATGGTTTTGCCTAGGTTTTCTTCTAGGGTTTTTATGGTGTTAGGTCTTATGTTTAAGTCTTTAATCCATCTGGAGTTAATTTTAGTGTAAGGTGTCAAGAAGGGGTCCAGTTTCTTCTTTCTGCACTTGGCTAGCCAGTTTTCCCAACACCATTTATTAAACAGGGAATCCTTTCTCCATTGCTTGTTTTTGTCAGGTTTGTCAAAGATCAGATGGTTGTAGATGTGTGATGTTAATTCCAAGGCCCCTGTTCTGTTCCATTGGTCTATATCTCTGTTTTGGTACCAGTACCATGCTGTTTTGATTACTGTAGCCTTGTAGTATAGTTTGAAATCAGGTAATATGATGCCTCCCGCTTTGTTCTTTTTGCTTAGAATTGACTTGGCTATGCGGGCTCTCTTTTGGTTCCATATGAAGTTTAAGGTGTTTGTTTCCAGTTCTGTGAAGAGGGTCATTGGTAGCTTGATGGGGATAGCATTGAATCTCTAAATTACTTTGGGAAGTATGGCCATTTTCACAGTACTGATTCTTCCCAACCATGAGCATGGAATGTTTTTCCATCTGTTTGTGTCCTCTCTGATTTCCTTGAGCAGCGGTTTGAAGTTCTCCTTGAAGAGGTCCTTTACCTCCTTTGTTAGTTGTATTCCTAGGTATTTTATTCTCTTTGTAGCAATTGTGAATGGCAGTTCGTTCTTTATTTGGCTCTCTTTAAGTCTGTTATTGGTGTATAGGAATGCTTGTGATTTGTGCACACTGATTTTGTATCCTCAGACTTTGCTGAAATTGCTTATCAGTTTAAGGAGATTTTGGGCTGAGACTATGGGGTCTTCAAATATATAATCATGTCATCTCCAAATAGAGACAATTTGACTTCCTCCTTTCCTAATCGAATAACCTTTATTTCTTTTTTTTTTTTTTTTGCCTGATTGCTCTGGTTAGAACTTCCAATATTATATTGAATAGGAATGTGGAGAGAGGGCATCCTTGTCTAGTGCCAGACTTCAAAGGGAATGCTTCCAGTTTTTGCTCATTCAGTATGTTATTGGCTATGGGTTTGTCGTAAATAGCTTTATTATTTTGAGATATGTTCCATTGATACCTAGTTTATTGAGAGTTTTTAGCATAAAGGGCTGCTGAATTTTGTCAAAGGCCTTCTCTGCATCTATTGAGATAGTCAAGTGGTTTTTGTCTTTGGTTCTGTTTATGTGGTGAATTATGTTTACAGACTTGCGTATGTTGAACCAGCCTTGCATCTCCAGGAGGAAGCCTACTTGATCATGATGGATAAGCTTTTTGATGTGCTGTTGCAGTTGGTTTGCCAGTATTTTATTGAAGATTTTTGCATCTGTATTCATCATGGATATTGGCCTGAAGTTTTGTTTTCTTGTTGAGTCTCTGCTGGGTTTTGGTATCAGGATGATATTGGTCTCATAAAATGATTTGGGAAGGATTCCCTCTTTTGGGATTGTTTGGAATAGTGAGAAGGAGTGGTACCAGCTCCTCTTTGTATGTCTGGTAGAATTCAGCTCTGAACCCATCTAAACCTAGGCTTTTTTTGGTTGGTAGGCTATTAATTGCTGCCTCAAATTCAGCCCTTGTTTTTGGTCTATTCAGGGTTTTGACTTCCTTGTTTAGTCTTGTAGAGTGCAAGTGTCCAGGAATTTATCCAGTTCTTCTAGGTTTACTGGTTTATTTGCACAGAGTTGTTTGTAGTAACCTCTGATGGTGGTTTGTATTTCTGTGGAATCTGTGGTGATATCCCCTTTATCATTTTTTATTGCATCTATTTGATTCTTCTCTCTTTTCTTTTTTATTAATCTGGCTAGTGGTCTGTCTATTTTGTTGATCCTTTCAAAAAATCAGTTTCTGTATTTATTGATTTTTGGAAGGGTTTTTTGTGTCTCTATCTCCTTCAGTTCTGCTCTGATTGTAGTTATTTCTTGTCTTCTGCTAGATTTTGAGTTTTTTTGATCTTGTTCCTCTGGCTCTTTCAATTTTGATGATAGGGTTTCGATTTTAGATCTCTCCTTGCTTCTCATGTGGGCATTTATTGCTATAAATTCTTCTCTAAACACTGCTTTAAATGTGTCCCAGAGATTCTGATACATTGTGTCTTCATTCTCATTGGTTTTGAAGAACATCTTTATTTCTGCCTTCATTTCATTGTTTATCCAGTCAACATTCAAGAGCCAGTTGTTCAGTTTCCAAGGAGTTGTGCAGTTATGAGTTAGTTTCTTAATCTTGAGTACTAATTTGATTGCACTGTGGTCTGAGAGACTGTTTGTTATGATTTCCGTTCTTTTGCATTTGCTGATTTACTTCCAAGTGATTTACTTCCAAAGTGATTTACTTCCAATTATGTGGTCAATTTTAGAGTAGGTGTGATGTGGTGCTGAGAAAAATGTATATTCTATGGATTTGGGGTGGAGAGTTCTGTAAATGTTTATTAGGTTTGCCTGGTCCAGATCTGAGTTCAAGTCCTGGATATCCTTGTTAATTTTCTGTCTCGTTGATCTAATATTGACAGTGGAGTGTTAAAGTCTCCCACTATTATTGTGTGGGAGTTTAAGTCTCTTTGTAGGTTGTTAAGAACTTGTTTTATGTATCTGGGTGCTCCTGTATTGGGTGTGTTTATATTTAGGATCGTTAGCTCTTCTTGTTGCATTGATCCTTTTACCATTATGTAATGTCCTTCTTTGTCTCTTTAGACCTTTGTTAATTTAAAGCCTATTTTATCAGAGACTAGGATTGCAACTCCTGCTTTTTTTTCGCTTTCCATATGCTTGGTAGATCTTCCTCCATCCCTTTATTTTGAGCCTATGTGTATACTTGCATGTGAGATGGGTTTCCTGGATATAGCACACCGATGGGTTTTGTCTTTTTATCCAATTTGCCAGTCTGTGTCTTTTGATTGGGGTGTTTAGCCCATTTACATTTAGGGTTAATATTGTTATGTGTGAATTTGAATCTGACATTTTGATGTTATATGGCTGTTTTGCCCATTAGTTGATGCAGTTTCTTCATTGTGTCAATGCTCTTTACCATTTGGTATGTTTTTGGAGTGGCTGGTACTACCTGTTCGTTTCTATGTTTAGTGCTTCTTTCAGGAACTCTTGTAAGGCAGGCTTGGTGGTGATGAAATCTCTGAGCAATTGATTGTTCATAAAGGATTTTATTTCTTCTTTGCTTATCAAGCTTAGTTTGCCTGGATATGAAATTCTAGGTTTAAAGTTATTTTTGCTTCCCTTTGTGGGTAACCAGACCTTTCTCTCTGGCTGCCCTTAGCATTTTTTACTTAATTTCAACCCTAGTGAATCTGATGATTATGCACCTTGGGGTTGCTCTTCTTGAGGACTATCTTTGTGGTGTTCTTTGTATTTCCTAGACTTGAATGTTGGTCTGCCTTGCTAGGTTGGAGAAGTTTTCCTGGATAATATCCTGAAGAGTGTTTTCCAGCTTGGAATCATTCTCTCCATCACATTCAGGTACACCTATCAAACGTAGATTAGGTCTTTCCACATAATCTCATATTTCTTGGAGGCTTTGTTCATTTCTTTTTACTCTTTTTTCTCTAATCTTGCCTTCTCGTTTTATTTCATTGAGTTGATCTTCAATCTCTGATATCCTTTCTTCTGCTTGGTCAGTTTGGCTATTGAAACTTGTGCATGCTTCGCGAAGTTCTCATGTTGTGTTTTTCAGCTCCATTAATTCATTTATATTCCTCTCTAAGCTGTTTATTCTCATTAGTATTTCATCTAACCTTTTTTTCCAAAGTTCTTAATGTCTTTGCATTGGGTTAGAACATGCTCTTTTAGCTCAGAGAAGTTTGTTATTACCCACCTTCTGAGGCCTGTTTCTGTCAATTCAACAGATTCATTTTCCATCCAGCCTTGTTCCCTTGCTGGTGAGTAGCTGTGATCCCTTGGAAGAGGAGCAGCATTCTGGTTTTGGGTGTTTTTATCTTTTTTGCACTAGTTTCTTCCCATCTTTGTGTAATTATCTACCTGTGGTCTTTGAAGTTGGTGACTTTCAGATAGGGTCTCTGAACGGACTTCCTTTTTGTTGATGATGAAGTTATTTCTTTCTGTTTTTTAGTTTTTCTTCTAACAGTCAGGCCCCTCTGCTGTAGGACTGCTGGAGGTTCACTCCAGACCCTGTTTGCCTGGGAATCACCTGCAGTGGCTGCAGAACAGTAAGGGTTCCTGCCAGTTTCTTCTTTGTCCCAGAAGGATACCTACCAGATGTCAGCCTTAGCTCTCCTTTATGAAGTGTCTCTTCATAAAGGGAGAAGAGACATGGGGGGAGCTGCTTGAGGAAACAGTCTGTCCCTTATAGGAGCTCAAGTGCTGAGCTGTGAGCTCCATTGTTGTGTTCAGAGCTGCTGGGCAGGTACATTTAAGTCTGCTGCAGCAGAACTCATAACCGCCTTTTTTTCCCAGGTGCTCTGTCCTGGGAAGGTGGGGCTTTATTTATAAGTTCCTGACATGCTGCTGCCTTTTTTCAGAGATGCCCTGCCCAGCAAGGAGGTAGCCTAGTCACAGTCTGCCAGCAGAGGCATTGCTGAGCTGCCGTGGGCTCTGCCCAGCTGCTGTGTGAACTTCCTTGCAGTTTTGTTTATAGAGCTATAGTTAGAACTGCCTCAGTAATGGCAGTTTGCCTCAGTAATGGTGGACTGCCTCAGTAATGGAGAATTGCCTTCATAATGGCAGACTGCCTCAGTAATGGTGGACGCCCTTCCCCCCATAGAGCTGGACCATGCTGGGTCCAGCTGTGCTTGCTGTTGAAACTCTCAATCCAGAGTGTTTCCAATTGCTGGTCTTTGTGGGTGTGGGACAGGCCAAGCGAGATCACCTGGCTCCCTGTTTCAGTCCCCTTTTTTTCAGTTGAATTGGCGACTCTGTCTCCCAGGCGTTCCAGCTGCCAGTTGAAATGGCGCCCAGATTTGTGTGAGTTTTTGTACGGAGATCTGCTGTACCAGCTGAAACAGCCATGCTGGAGACTCTTGGCACTTTTCCACCCAGGAATCTCCTCGTCTGTGGGCAGTAAAAATTTGTTTGGAAATGCGGTGATCACTCATCCTCTGCGTTTTTGCTGGGAACTGCAATCTAGAACTGTTCCTATTCGGCCATCTTGGATCATCTCCCCAGTTTTTTCTTTTTTCTTTTTTTTTTTTAAATTGTACTTTGGGCTCTGGGGTACGTGTTCACATCCTGCATCCTGCAGGATTGTTGCATAGGTACATGCCATGGTGTTTTGCTGTCTCCATTCCCCCTCTCCAGTTGCCTACATCAGGCATTTCTCCCAGTGTTAGTGTTAACCCTCCCCATCCTCCCCACCCCCTGCTGTCTCTCCCTTCTCCTCCCCTCTACCCACTCACGTAGCCCAGTGAGTGTTGTTCCCTTCCCTGTGTCCAAGTGTTCTCATTGTTCATCACCCACCTATGAGTGAAAACATGCGGTGTTTAGTTTTCTGTTCTTGTGTCATTTTGCTGAGAATGATAGTTTCTAGATTCACCCATGTCTCTACAAAGGACATGAACTTGTCCTTTTTTATGGCTGCATACTATTCCATGGTGTATATGTGCCACATTTTCTTTGTTCAGCCTATCATTGATGGGCATCTGGGTTGGTTCCAGGTCTTTGCTATCATAAATCGTGCCGCAACAAATCTAGGGTTTTTCTAGCCTACTTTGCCAAACTCTTTCGGCCTCTACCTATTACCCAGTTCCAATGGTGCTCCTACATTTGCAGGTATTCACTACATCAGCACCCTACTACTCATTACTAATTTCTGTTTTAGGTCATTCCAGGTTGCTATAACAAACAGCTTTAGCTAGTTAATTTATAAGCAATAGAAATATATTTCTCATGATTCTGAAACTTGGGAAGTCCAAGATTGAATCACCAGTAGATTCAGTATCTGGTGAGGGTACACCAGTCACTGCTTCCAAGGCAAAATTAATCCTTATTTTATTATCAGCATTCCAGGGAATAGAAAAATCATAGGCCAAACACCAAAAAATTCAAGAATGTTTTATCATTAGAAAATATGCTAATATAAATCACCTCATCAAGAAAATAAAGAAGAAAAACCATATGATTATTTCAACAGCTGCAGAATATGCTTTTATAAAATTAAACATGCGTTTGTCATTCAAAAAAAACCTCTTAGCTAACTAGTAATAGGAGGAAATTTACCTAAGTTGACAGACTGTCTACCAAAAAAAAAAAAAAGAAAAATCAACAAAAACCTTGATATTTAGTGGTGAAAAGTTATAGGCATTCAATTGAAAGAGAACATCAAGACAACCTATATTTTCAATCACTGTTGCTAGAGAGAAATATCTGTAAGGACAAATCAAATCTCCTTGTAGATATTTATCTTCAACATTTAAACAGTGATTGAAAAGGGAAAAATTAACTTTTAATTTCAGATGATATAATTGTATCTAATAAAAACACTTAAGAAAATCTGCATATCAACAATTATAGAGAAAGTTGTATTAAGTTCTGAAATACTTTTGTGAAAAAAATATAAAGCAAAATTGAAACATCCTAAAGACCTAAATAAATGTATGCTCTTCCACATTAATGTACTGGAAGATTCAGTGCATAATATCTTGAATATAAAATATTCATTCGGAAATATCCATGCTACCCAAATTTGTCCTTCAATACAATGTACAGCTAATGAAAATCTCATATGCCTTTTTATGAAACCTAAGATCCTAAAATTCATAAGCAAAGCAAACACAAATTTCCATGAGTGATTTCCATGAGTCTGTAGTTTGTGAACAAAGTTGGTGGGCATCATATCAATATTGTTCATAGAGCTATAGAAATTAAGACATTGAGATATTGACCCAGGGATAGACATAGAGAATAATAAACAGAGCTGATAATCAGACCCCCGCAAAGACTCCCTCCTGAGTGACATATGACAAAAGAGGCATGATGGCTCACTGGCGAAAGAAGGTACTCAATAGTGGGGCCATGTTCCAGCATTAACTTTAAAGTCTAAGTCTAAAGTCTCATTTAAATATGAATCTATATCAGATACTAAAGTCTCATTTAAATATGAACCTACATCAGATACAGCTGAGACTGAAGATACAATTCATCCTAAGGCAAACTCCTCCAGCTCTGAGCCTATGAAATCAAACAATAGATGTGCTTGCAAAATACGACAGTGGTGCGGTGTAGGATATACATTCTCATTCTGCAAGGGAGAAACGGACAAGAAGAAAGGGTCACAGGCCCATTGGAAGTCCAAAACCCAACAAGGCAAACTGTTAAACCTTGAGGCTTGAGAATGGTCTTCTTTGAGTCCATATTCATCCTCTGTACACACTGGGGCAAGGGTTGGACATGCAAGGGTCCCACCAGCCCTACCCCCATGGCTTTGCTGGTCACCGCCCATGCTGTAGTTCTCACAAGTTGAAGTCCAATGTCTGTAGACAATTGACTACTCATATGTAAAAACAGTGAATTAGTGCCTCCCCTTTAAGCTATTTACAGAACAATTTCTAATTAGTTTAATGCAAAAGTAGAGGCGAAACATTAAAACACTTAGGAAAACATACGAGACACCAACTGTATGACCTCTGGATGGGGAAGCAGTTCTTATAACAAGATATAAAGACCAGCCATAAAGAAAAATAAATAAATACAGTAAACAACATTAAAGTTTAGAACTTCCATATGATGATATACAACTTAAAAACAAGCCATAGCCTAAGGGAATTTTCAGTGCATACAAATGACAAAAGATGGTAGGAAAAATATATTTTCAAAGTCCTACCAATCAATTGGAAGAGGACAAAGCAAAAACTGTACAAATGAAACAAGAACCTCAATGGCCAGTAAGTGTAAGAATGTAACACAAGCTTCCTAATAATCATGGAAAGTCAGTTAAAACTAGAATGCCTCACATCATACCAATCAGATCAGCAATAATGAAAAACTCTGACAATACCAGCTGTTATCAAACGTTGGCAAGGGGACCTTTAGAGGTGTAAATTGGTACAATCACTTGGGAAGGCATTTTGGCCAGTCTTGCAATGTCTAAAAGGTACATTCCATGCAGTGCAGTTGACAAGGTTGCAGAAGGGACACGTAGTATACTGCCAGTTTATATAAAGTATGTAAACCAAAAAGCAGATCTGTATTTTATGGATACATGCATAGTAGTAAAATGGCACAGAAATGGTAAATAATAAATTCAGAAATATGGCAAGGGAGGGAAAAAGGGGATTGTGCAAAGATCAACAAAGGCCAACCACTTTATCTTTGATTCTGTTTTCTACTAAAATGAATAAGATAAGAAGCAAATAATGAAAAATGTTAAGATCAGACAGAGAGACTTTGGTGGGTGTTCATTAGATTATTACCCTGTTCTGTATGCTCAGAAGATTTTATAATTCAATAGAGGGGGTTAATAGGAAGTAAGAAAGCACGGACAGGAGGTGGAAAGGCATTAAAGCAGTTTTGTCCTGAAGAGAAATGAAGAAACTGGTAGCAGCTGGACCTGTGCACAGAGGGTTATATTTCACAGTGGGTCATTGAAAGCATGTTTATATGTCGGTTGAGATACCTCCATGGACAGTGAGAAATTGTCTACATAATAGAGAAATAAGATAACTCCAAGAATGAAGGCTTTGGAAAGATAAGAGTTCATAAGATTTTGTTTGGAAACAGCAGGACCCCCTTAAATGGTCAAGAACCAAGGAGACCAGGTACAGGCAGAAATGGAATCTTCAGTGGTGCGAATTGTTGGAACGCTTGCTGCCCTGGGGACTTACGTTTTAGTAATGAAGTATGAGGCTAGATTTGGGTGGGGAGTAGGGAAAAGACATGAATGTAAGAGAAACTAAAAAATCAACACCGTGGAAAACGGGCAAACAAACTTACTGGGAAGTGCAGTGGAATCTCCATGCTGTGTTGGATGACCAGTCAAGGCTCATGGTCATCACCCTAAAGTGAACGCCATCAGCATGTTTGTGAGATTTTCTCTATCAACATTCAGCAGTAGCTCAGGCACAGGTGCAGATAACATGGATGAGCGATTCCAACCAGGAGGTGGTTTCCCCAGACAAACGGGAGAGAGGAACAGAAAAGTCAAGGATGTTTACAGAGAGGAGACTTTAAGGATGGTCACACAATGTAAGCTAACAAGGAGGGCACAGGGACAAAAAGGATCATGGTTTCAACAGATTGGAGGACTAGATGAGGTCCAGAATCCTAATAGTTACCTGTGGTCCAAGATGTGTTCATGATAATAGGGGGTGCAGTGGAGTTACTGTTGTTCAAGGAGAGGACAAATGGCCAGCATCTTAGAGGCGGGATCAGTATAGATGTTTAGGTCAGCGAAAAGAAACTTCAGTGAACGAAGCAATGTGACACAGGACATTCAATAGACAACAGCCACAAGCAAAATCACTTTACAGATGTGGAAAATGTGGTTCAGAGAATGAACCTCGACAAAGTAAATCCCAAACTGATAACCAAAGGAACCTGTGAGTATTTGACTCCAAACTCCATTCTCTTTCCACTACCAAATTGCTTATACAAGTTTCAACACAGTAAACTAAACAATTATACAATGGAATGTTATGTTAATCTCCAATAACTCCCCTCAAAGGGGCTGTGTATGACCCTTCACCAGTATGACTAATTAGGAAGTATCTGGGGAATTTTTTCAACATCCACAAGCCAAGGCTGACACTATCTGTAGTGAATCAGAGTCTCCAAGGGGTAGGGCCCAAGCCTGTGATTCCAAAAACATTCTCCAGGCGCATCTGATGCACAGCCTATTCAAGAACCATTGGACTTCAGATTATTTTCAGTACCAAACCTCACCCATTTTTAAAGCACAGATCATTCTGACAGTCCTGAGGAAGAACTGGCCCAAGAGAACAAAGACTTTAGTGTCCAATTGTGTTTATCTGGCCATCTCTAAGGTTCTGGAATTCTGGTTTTGTGTGTCCTATAAAGCAACTCATTCCATCCTGGACCATATTGAGAAACATGTCTCTCTATTCAGTATCTTACATAATCACAAAAGAGTCTTAGTATTTGCTTATCATGCTCAAAGATTCACTTTTATCAATTTATTGATAAAATATCAACTTTTATCAGTTTATTTCTGTAAAATGTTTTGCTTATCAGAAATGTCCTCTGCAAAATTCTCATTTCCAGACCTATTTCTTTAGGGACTACCTAAATTATAGAGGTCTCTCTCTCTCACTCACACACACACCTTTTCTCTTCTGCTAAGATCAGCTTTCACAGCTTTGTGCGTGGGGGAAGGGGCCCTCTCTGGGATATGAACTGCGGAAGGACACCCCATTAACCCTTGGTTCCTCTCTCCTACTCCAACTTCCCAGCTCAATCAGCACAGACATGATTATATAATCATCCCAGCATAAGAGCTACAATAATGTTTACTTCACCCTTCCCCTACCTCTAGGAGATAATATCGTTTCAATTCATGCAGGAAATTAGCATCTTGGGCAACTGCAGAAATGGCCTATATAGATGTCCTGCTCCCAGAAGATTCTGCCACACCTTCCAGCCTCCACCAAGTTAAACACCAAGTAAGCTAGATTGCCTTCTGTTTCATCCCCTGGAGCCCCATGGGGTGTATGGACATAATGTCAGATTCATCCCTATGTGGTAACAGTATCAGTGAAGTTATAAACATCTAGGGCCTGTGGCATTCCCTAGTGAAGTGTCTCACAATATGCCTTTCATATATCGGTAACTAACAGGTATTGAGTGTTTCCTGCTGGCCGGGCTCTAGTCTAAGAGGTTTAAAATATGAACCTATTGATCTCTCAAATTAACTATCTGTGCTAAGGAATGTTATTACCCCCACTTTATGGATAAGAACATTGAGGCACAGAGAGGTTGAGTAACTTGTCCCATGATGAAACAGCTAGGAAGCATAGTTGGGAGTCAGATGGTGGCATTGCTGGCTTTGGAGACTGGCTCTTCCCCAACACCTTCATGGTACAGGAGGGCTAGGTTGCCAAACTTTTCCCATAAAGGGCCAGAGAGCAAATGCGTGAGGCTTTCTGAGCCATGCAGTCTCTGTTGCAACTCTAGACAATATGTAAGTGAATTGTGTTCCAATAACCATTTATTTACAAAAACAGATCGGATTTGGCCTCCAGGTTATAGTTTGCTGATCCCTGCTCTAGCCCAGTGGTTCTCAAATTAGAGCGTGCTTTAAAATCATCAGGAGGGCTTTCTAAAATCAGACCGGAGCCCAACAACCTCCTGAGTTTCTGATTCAGGGGCTTTGGATGGGGCCCACACTCTGCATCTTTAGCCATTCCTAGGTGACGCTAATGCTGTGGGTCTCGGGACTATGCTTTGAGAACCACTGCCTAAAGGAACATTAACAAACACAGCCTGCAGGTTATCTTCTGATAGCAAGTCAACGTGGATGTGTAATCTTATCATTCCTCTAAGTCACAATGACTTAGAGACTCCTTTGTCCTGCAGCCTCCCTGGAGAAAGACCATGTTTTATCTTCTTGGTATTCACAGTGTCTGAGATGGTACTTCTGTGACCTAGGAGCTCAAAGATGGTTGTTTGTGGAATGAAAATAAAATGAATGACTGTAATGCTATGTTAGGTTGTTCCCATTATTATTATTTTGAGACAGAGTGTCGTTCTGTCACTCAGGCTAGAGTGCAGTGGTGCGACCTCAGCTCACTGCAACCTCCGCCTCCTGGGTTCAAGGGATCCTCCTGCCTCAGCCTCCTCAGTAGCTGGGATTACAGGTGCCTGCCACCACACTCAGCTAATTTTTGTATTTTTAGTAGAAACGGGGTTTTACCATGTTGGTCAGGCTGGTCTCGAACTCCTGACCTTCATGATTCGCCTGCATCAGCCTCCCAAAGTGCTGGGATTACAGGCATGAGTCACCACACCTGGCCCCATTAATTTTAAAATATGATGAAAATACTCAGGATTGGAGTAAATCGCTCTAGCTCAGAGAATGATATTACCTAATATAGGCAACTTGTTTGTAGAACACAGTAAGTCATTTTCCCCAGTTCACACATTTATACACTTTAAGATCGTCCTGAGTTTTGCCCAAGTCACATTAAATGTAGCCTGCCCCAAGTTATGATACTACATAAGAAGCAGCTCTTGCCTGTCAAGATATTGTTCCCTAGAGATGAGTGACAAAAGAAGTTGTAGGTTGTGGGATTTTACAGAAGGCACTACCAGTCCAGGCAAAAACAGCTCTTAAAAATGATTGGGATCAGGCTGACTGGACTTAGCTAGATATAACTTGAGCAGAAGATACCTGCCAGGACTGATTTCCTCCTTGGGTAAACAGCCAGATGCAAGGCAATGAGCAGGCCATTTAAAATCTCAGTGCTAACAATGAGAACACATGGACACAGGGAGGAGAGCATCACACACTGGGGTCTGTAGGGGGAAAATAGGGGAGGAACAGCGAGGGGTGGGGAGTTGGGGAGAGATAGCATGGGGAGAAATGCCAGATATAGGTGAAGGGGAGGAAGGCAGAAAATCACACTGCCATGTGCGTACCTATGCAACAATTTGCATGTTCTTCCTATGTACCCCAAAACCTAAAATGCAATAAAAAAAATTAAAAAAAAAATAAAATCTCAGTGCTGTGACTGAACCAGAGCCTCGTGGTTCACTTTATTTAGAAAAACAGGTGGGAAATTGAAAATCCTCCCAACTATTTTGGATTGGAAGAAGAAAACCTCATTTGGTTTCAAAGCATACTTTTTTATTTTCCCTAACTCTGAAAAAATTGTGAACACTGCAGCAGAGTAAAAAGACTGCTCGCTGCCTTCCATAGACACAAATCAGGACTTTCCTGCGTCCAAATGTTAATTTGAACTGACAAAACACTCTTGGCACTTTAATTTTATTTCATAACGAAAAGGCAAACTTAACTTCTAAGCATTTTTATTCCAAGTTTAATGGCTTACATTCCCGAGGTCAGCAAGCAGATGGAGTCGAAAACGAGAATGTATAATTGCAGATTATAAAACAGCAAAATTAATATTACTTTGTTAATGTCAAGACAGGATTTGAGAGCTAGAAGGGATTTTCAAGATCATTGCTCCTAAACCTCATCATACAGATGAGGACACTGAGGCTGAAGTGATTATGTGTCCTGCCCGGCTTTGCAGAGCCACTTGGGGACAGAGCTGCATCTGCTGCCTGGTCTCCTGGCACGTAGGCCAGTCCTTCCACTGCAGTATACCACGATCCTCATCAATATCTTGCATTGCTTTACCTTTCAGTGTAGGGGTGTGTGTGTGTGTGTGTGTGTGTGTGTGTGTGTGTGTAAGAAGGAGGAGGAAGAGGAAGAAGAGGAGGAAGAAGAGGAGGAAGAGGAGCAGGAGGAGAAGAGGAGGAGGAGGGGCCAGAACTGTTGAAGTGCAACCATTTGCAAATTTCCCAGGGACCTGGCCCCTTCTGTCTGTGGCTCTGCCATTCTCAGTGGGATGTCCACATCATCATGGTCCCATGGTTAACCATCACCCTAAGAATTCCAGCCAGGAGGGAGGAGAGAAAGGAGAAGTGGAGTGCATACTCTTCCCCACACAAATGTGCCATGGATTGCACACATGCACTTCCTTGGCCAGAACTTACTTGTATAGGCAGACCTAGATTGTGGGTCACCATGTGCTCAGCTAAATGTATATAGTATTATATCCTATAGAAGAAACAATGGTCACTGAGGGCTAACTAGAGGTTTCTCAGTTGACTCCCTGGCCATCCAATATCTGTGCTTACCTTTCATCTCACATAAAGAACACACATATCCCCAACCCAAGGGGGGCAGTCTCTGTATGTCTTATTTCTACTGCTTTCACCTTCAAATTCATGACCTTCCCTGACATACAGTGATATCCACTGTGTCCAGGCTTGCTCCTCTCAGTGGAACAACTGTAAACTAAAAGACAAGTTTTCTCTTTACCCATTGGATCCGGTATAGAATGGTAGACTGGGAACAGAAACTTCAAGTGGCAGACAAATGGCAGGTGGATCCCTGCGAGTGAATGCATGCTTCCCAAGAGCCCCTGCTCTGAGAAAGAAGTCACTCCATCTGGTATCCCCTGGGAAATTCTCTGGAAGGAGATCACTAGGAGTATGTGAGAGTATGCATTAGTCCATCTGCACACTGCTATAAAGAGACTACCTGAGACTAGCTAATTTATAAATAAAAGAGGTTTAATTGACACACAGCTCCTCGTGGCTGGGGAGCCCTCAGGAAATGTACGATCATGGTGGAAGGCAAAGGCAAAGCATGTCTTACATGACAGCAGGAGAAAGAGTGCACAGGGGAAACTGCCAGACATTTATCAAACAACCAGAGCTCATGAGAACTTCCTCCCCATCATGAGAACAGCATGGAGGAAACCACGCATGTGAGCCAATCACCTTGCCCCAGGTCCCTCACTCGACACATGGGGATTATGATTCTAGGTGAGATTTGAATCGGAACACAGAGCTGAACCATATCAGAGTGCATGGCTCGGTTCAGCTGGGGCACACGCAGCCTTAGACACTCACCCCAGTGGGGTGCCTGAGTCACCAATCAAGCTTGTCTGGTGACTTCTTTGGCAATACAATTTCCTCAAAAACTTAGCAGGCAACTGTTATTTTAACCTGAAAATTTGCATTTTTGTTTCCTGACCTCTGTGTACAGTTAAAAGTCCTCTCTAGTGAATGGTGACTCCCGTGGGAGTGTCAGGAACATAGTCTTTGCAGGAAGGAAATCCCCTTATTCTGGTCTCTTATTTTCTGGCAGAAAATTCCATATTTGAGAAGAGTTAGCAAAACAGGATTACACAGTTCTATCTCCTCCCCCTTGCAGTCTATTCTGAGCCACCTCTTATCACTGTTTGAGTTTTGGATAAGGTTTGGCTTTATCAAACTTGCAAAGTCCCAAGAGAACTCATATTCAATTCAAGTTGACTATATGGGCCATGAGAATGTTCCTGTTATGAGAGGATCTAACCTAGCAGAGCTCTGGTTCTCTCTCACTTTTGCTTGATGTTCAGTCACCTCTAACCTAAATTTGCCTCTCTCATGAGGGCTTCACTCAAAGTGTCAAGTGTCAGCAAGAAAACATCAACATTCTGAATTTCCTGATCATTTCCCCTAATGTCAGTCATGCCATGTGTTCTACATCCCAAGATGCTGCAGATGACGGCGTCATTAGATGCTTTGTCACTGCATAACAAGGGTCACCAGCTTTCTACCCACCAGAATCTGCACTTTTGCTGTCCACTGTCCAGATGCTTTGTCTAAGCCAATGACATCAGAGTGGCCAGCTGGATTCTAACAAATGCCACATACAACATTCTCTTCCAAGTACCAAATTCCGCCATATACATTCAGCTGTGTATGAGAATGATCCAAATTTGCAGTGACCTAAACACAAAATGAGTTTACTGCTTTCTCTCATCTGCATCTAAAGTGGTAACTGTGCTCCACAAAGTCGTGGGGCACTCAGGTTCCTTCTCCTTGTCGTTTTACTTTGCCTTGGTGATTTTCTGGTTTTCATGGCCCAATATTTTCTCACCACTATATCTGCTTTCCAGCCAATAGGAAGAGGGTGAGGTGGTTGGTATTACCTTGCCTGTTACGTAAGGCACAACTTGGAGATCTCAGGCATCACTTCGTTCAATCCTATTATACAGAACTTAATCTCAGGAATAAACTTATTTTTGTAGGATGTCAGAGTCCCCAGACGAGGGTTTTTATTGCTAAAGAAGTAGAGGAAGTTTATAATTGCAGAATATGAGCAGTCACTGCTGCATTATGTGCATCTTTTTAATGTTCAGCATAAATATCTAGAACGCAACCTATAATTAGTTTAAAGATGTAATTCAGCATGGATATGCTGTTTACCTCTAAATCTCCTTATCTAGAATATGGGTGAACCTACAAACCAGAAATTCCTGGGAAATTTCTTTTCCAAACTTTTAAGGCTATCTGATCTTTTGCTGTGATTTGATCTTCCTCTAACTCTTCCAAAATGGGCATCCACACAGAATTATGTTAGACCAGCATTTGATATCCAAAATGATATTAATTTGGTGAATAAGTCTTTATGTAACTGTTCAAAGCCCACATTTTGGATGTATCTGGTTTAACTCATTATTTTAACTTGCCCAATAAGCTTTTATTTTCAATGAACATAATATTTATTATTAGAATTTACATAATCTTTTGGTAAAATAGACTTATTTTCTGTTGTGTCGTGAGTATCTCAAGCATGCTAATTTCTTAGTCACTACCCCATTATTCTCGTATCTGAATCTACTGTTTGTGTTTTTTGCTGATGTTTGCACATGGTAGCCTGTTCATTTTGTGATTTTTAAATGTAGATTGTCAGTTTGTGCTCTGTGGGGCTTTATGAAAATCTTGAGTGTCCTGGATTAAAAGTTTGCCTTTTCTAGAAGGTTTTGGGCATTTAAGAGTGGTACCAGTCAGGGATAAATGTTTGTTCTTGTTACTTTCCTCCTTTGGGGGAGCCCAAGTATAGAAACATCAAACTAAAACCTTTTGAAAGAAATACTGTCATTGTTTTAAGGGAAGAGTTTTTTTCCACCGAGAGTCCAGAAGACAACGTCTTTGTTATCTATTTGCTGGTGTCTGTTTTGTATGCCTATTCAATAGGGCTGACTGTACTGAGATGGGATTTCGCCACATCATCATGCATGCCCCAAGGACTTATTTCCTCTGACCCTAAAATCCATGCCTGTGGTCGTTGGTTACCAAGAAAGGCATGCCCCATTTCCCCCTTCTCCCCGCCTCCAACTCACCCAACACAACTGAGTGAATATCCATTCTCTATTTTGTGGCCTTGGGAATTTCCTTACTTTCTTTTGAGCTTAGCTCTGTATTTCAAAGCAGCTAAGGTTATTTTTGTCTAGCCTTTCTAGGTGTTCTGTAGTAGTGTAGTTTCATAATACTTAACTGTTTCCATAAAGAGGAGTCAGCTTCCTAATTTCATTCATGAAGATGCAAACCATGACATACTTCAACCTAATAAATCATAATGGAAGCAACGAAAGACAATATTTACAACAATTGTGAGGGACAAGGGGTCAGTGTGCTTGTATGACGTGGCATATCTGGCTATTTAAGCTGAGTTCCAGAGGCGCTTCAGTACAAACAGTGGCTCTAACTCTCCTTCCCCAGCAATTCACTCTGTCACACAAATCTCAGTAAGAGTTTACTCTCTGCTACGCCCAGTAATAGCGAAGGCAACATGGATGCGAGGCATGAAAAAGGCAAAGATCAAAGAAGGAGGTCTAAATGTGTGCTCCTGTATTTTAGGCGAAACCAGAAGCTTTGTGGGACTCATGACTTGAAAAGTTCACGAGAAACTTTATGAGACTCACAAGCCCTAGGAGAAATTCTTCTAGGCCCAGGAAATCAGATATAGTGTAAAATTATAAAAAAGAGCCCATTTACTATTTCTGGAAGCCTGGAAAATTCTTTCTTTTTGTTTTTTGAGATGGGGTCTCACTTGGTCACCCCGACTGAAGTGCAATGGCATTTCACCACTTACCACAGCCTCAACTGCTTGGGCACAAATGATCCTCCCACCTCTGCCTCCCAATCATCTGGGACCACACACATCCAGCCAATTTTTATAATTATTTGTAGAGATGAGGCTGGTCTCAAATTCCTGAGCTCAAGCAATCCTCCCACCTTGGCCTCCCAAAGTGCTGGGATTACAGGTGTGAGTCACTGAGTGCAGCATGGACAATTCTTGCAACATTAGAACAGGCATTGCAGAGTTTGTGGAATTGGCACCACTCTTTTTCTACCCAAAAGAAGAGTTTTTCTGTTGACTTCCCCAGGGTATCCTTGACTGTTGGTGGCAGCACTGTGGCTTCCCAATACTGTGACCTGACAGTAGACATGGGCAAGCAGGAGCCAGAGCTAGACGCACAGAAGAAGCCAGACAGCAGCTGTTATGGCAGCTCACCAACTGGGATCGTTGGCTTGTGTGAGGCACTTTTTTGGGGACTCCCAGAAGTAACTCAGAGAAAATGTTTTATAGGGAGTTAATTTTTAGCAACCAATCTAGGGGCCACTGAGCTCTCCTAATTGACTGAGTCCCTAAAGTTAACAGGACTTTATTCTGCCAAGATATGCATAGAGCATCTACGTGCTGCTAAACAAATAAAGAGTGTTCAAGCGATGGGCATTAGGTTGATTCCATAAAGAAAATGTGGCATATATACCCCAGGCAATACTATGCAGCCATAAAAAAGAACAAGACTACGTCCTTTGCAGGAACCTGGATGGAGCAGGAGGCCATCATCCTTAGCAAACTAACTCAGGAACAGAAAACCAAATAACACATATTCTCATTTATAAGTGGGAGCTAAATGATGAGAACACATGGACACATAGAGGGGAGCAACACACACTGGGGCCTATCAGAGGGTGGGGGATGGGAGGAGGGAGAAGGTCAGAAAAAATAACTAATGGGTACTAGGCTTAATACTTGGGTGACAAAATAATCTGTACAACAAACCCCCATGGCATATGTTTGTCTATATAAGCAGACCTGCACATGTACCCTGAACTTAAAAAAGAGCACTTAAGAAAAAGGCAATCTCAAACAAAAGATGAATGAAAGAACTCATAAAAAGAGAAATGAAATAGATTTCACACAGAAAAAGTAATTTTGATAAAAAAGCTAAAAATAGCAATATTATTTCCATCTACCAAACTGACAAAAATAATTATGTATTTGCTGTCTTACTTCTCTGACTGATGGGCACGTAAACTTGTATAAATGTCACAAAGAAACAGACTTGGCAAGAGCTTTTAAAACATGCATACCATTTCATCCCAAATTAATTTGAAGAAATAATAAAACAGGTTTACAAAAGTTGGGGACAGAGATTGCCAGTATGAGATTCTCATATCAGTAAAAAGGTGAAAGCAACACAAATATCTCACAATAGAAGAATAATCAAATGAATTTTCCATGGCTGTAATGAAGCCTCTTGAATCTTACGGCCTTTTCAATGCCTATTTCAACACATGGAAAACTGTTTATGAGATACTCATAAAAAATTTTATATTATAATTATATTATGATATACGTGAGTAGCACAGGTTGTAAAACAATATGCATAGGATATAATCCTAATTTCGTATATTTATACAAGTACGCATTGAAAAACAATTGGAAGTTTGTACAGTAATCCCTCGTTATCCATGGAGGATTGGTTCTGGGACTCCCTATGGATACAAAAATCCATGGAGGCTCAAGTCCCTTATTAAAAATGTAGCACCTGCATGTAATCTACATGTATCTTGCTATATACTTTAAATCATGTCTAGATGATTGTAATACCTAATACAATGTCAATGCTACATAAAGAGTTGTTATACTGTGTTGCTAAGGGAATAACGACAAGAAAAAGGTCTGTGAATGTTCAGTACAGATGCAACTCTCCATTGTTTAAAAAATGTTTGACCCATGGTTGGTTGAATCCACAAGTGCAGAACCCACGGGTATGGAGGGCCAACCGCACACAGATAAGTGGTTATCACGTTCTTCATTCTGAGTTTCTCCATTAAATTTTTTTTCACAATAAGCATGAGTTGTCTTTATATTCACCAAAAAAGAGAATAAATGCTATTGTTATGGTCATATTGTCTTCCTCAGTTGGCTTTTCGTGGCCCTAGAGTTTTACTCCCATTGTTTCTGATGTACAGAGCAGGAGAGAAGCTCCAGAGAAGGTAGGCTCCCTCTTGTCACTCTGGGCTCCTATAATGAGAGCTGGCCCCTCACAGCTGGTGCCGAAGAGGATCTCCAGAGACCCGGTTGGCTTTTGCCTGGAAGACCCCACTCATGGTTGGGACGTTCCCTTAGTTAACTGTTCCTCTTCATTGAGGACTCATGTTTTTCTTTTTCTCTTCTTTTTTGCTTTGTTTTGAATGATCTCTTTCTGGATTATTCTGCTCGTTGGCAATTTCATCACTCACTCCTCATACTGAGTTCCTATGCGTATTGAGTTAAACCAGAGAAAAGTGTTTTCGATGGAAATTTAAAAAAAGGTAAATAATAGCACTTTGATCTCATTTAACCTATTTCTATGATACCTAGATTATCCCATCAAGTGGAACAATTTCATTCTTCTGATTGATTAGAAATTCTGGTTAACTGGTTGCCCCACATGGGTAGTGGTGCCGGGCAGAACTACAAGGGCCCTGAGCAAAATTTTCACATAAGCAGAATTGATTTTTACTTCAGTATTTTTTGAATATTGCTTTCTCACTCATCTAAGCCATCAACTTGGAGAGTCAGGTTAGAGTAGTGACATTGAAATAAGCTTCGTACATGTAAAAAGAAACAGTTTCCTTCTGGATTCAATTTAAAGGAATAAGCATGAAAAGAAAAAATAGATAACTCTCACAAAATTTAATAAATTGATTGGATTTGTGAGATATTTTTAAATAAAATTTAATTCAAAATGTTGAAAGCTACAGATGACTGGAAATAATGTAAAAATAGAAAATCCAATTTTAAAATACATATTTCATGTTGGAGTAGAAGAAACATGCATCTCAAATTATTCCTGAAGTTCCCAAAGTAGAAGAATAAAATAAAATTTAATTTAGAAACAAAAGTAGAAACTTTTTAGCAGCCCTTGGGTAATGATTAGCAAATGGGTCAAGTAATTACTATTTAATGCAATTGTCATTTTCTTTATAATAGTTTATTGCCTTTAACCTTGGTTTAAGAAATGAGATTCTATTGGTATGAAAGTGATGATATGAGTATTCCTCAGGCAGGTAGTTGGATGCCCGTATCTGAAATTCAAGAGAGGGATCTGGGAGTCCTCCATTCACAGATGATGAGTCTGGATGAGAACTCAGAGTGAGAACCAAGTGCAAGAATTGAGTTCCTGAGCTCGGAATTCAGGGAAAAAAGAGAAACCAGCATGAATTCATGAATGCCGAATGAGACAGAAGGAAAATGAGGAGAGCTCAATGTAGGGAAGCCAGGAGTAGGAACATGTCCAGGGCGAGGCAGAAATCAACTCCATTAATGCTGCTGAAAAGGCAGCTACATAGAGAATTGCCCACTGAATCTCACTATGCCAAGATCACTGGGGACCTTAACAAGGGCAGATTTTGTGAAGTCATGAGTCTGAGACAAGGTGAGTCTGAGAGAAGTGAAGAGAATAAACTTTTTTTCTTATGTTTTGCTGCAAAGAATAATGGTGGTGGCTTGAATCCTAACATTTCAGATCAAAACAAGAGCAAAATGAGGACCACTTAACTAAATATTTAAAATGTAAATGAAACTAACAAGCTGTTTCAGAAAAGATGCTCTATCTTCATACCTTGGGAAAAGATACATTTGATGTAAGATATTTCCACAGGAAGAAAGTGGGGAAAAAGTATCTGGGATCTCTCTGAAGATTTTCTTACAACTGCCTGTGAATCTACAATTGTCTCGAAATGTATCTCAAAAGTTATCATTGATTATCTCAAAAGTTAAAAACTGTTACCTTTCTTAACAACCTGGAAGGACAGGGTTGAGTATAGACATTAGAATTGCTCAGAGTTCTACTTCAGAACCTGGAGAAAGGAAGACCCGTAGAATTTGCAGGGCTCAGTCAAATGAAAGTATGGGGCCCCTGATTCAAAAGTGATTAAGCATTTCAAGATGTTAACGGCAAGACATTAAAGCAAATGTGGAGACCATGTCGACGCAGAACCCCGGTGACTGCACGGGTTGCATGGTCTCCTTCTAGCAGGTGTTGGGATTCACGTGGTTTGAACTTCTCCCTGGCACCATCATCTTGCCCACATGTGGGGCAGAAAGGGAGGAATGGTATAACTTGAAAGCTGTCAGAGGTCAAACATCAAAAATAGAGACAGATTCTTGATGACACACTTGCAACCTTCACGTCTCTGTTCATAAACTGCTGTCTCAGTGACACCTACTTGATTATCTGATTTAAGATCTCACCCCCCTCCTCACATACCTGTTACTGATCTGTATTTTTTTCCAGACATGTATCACTTTCTAACAAAATGCATACTTTTATTGTGATTATTATTGAACTCCTCTCACTAGTAAGTTAATGCCGTAAGGACAGGAATTTTTATCTTTTTTATACCGAAAACCATGCCAAGCCCATATTTAGTGCCCAATAATATATCAAATAAATATATGGTTGGAGAAACTTAGGGTCTAATAAATCAGTCTCCCCGGGGGCTCCCTGGAAAAATTCCCCAACTACAGAATATCTGTCTCCTCTTGAATGTGAGTCCCAAATGACACAGTGGCACGCTCCTCTTTCCTCTTTAAAATGCAAACATTGCAAAGGTTTCACGTTATTCAACAGTAGGGTTGAGTCTGCCTTTTATTGCTTTTGGACATAAGACCACAGACCAAAGCAGGAATAGTGGAGATGTCGCCTTTAAAATATAAAAAACAGCAAACGTTAGAAAGTAAGTGGAATAGGCAACATTTTAAAGTTGATTTTATAAAGGCAGTCATCACACACCACTGTGCCATTTTAACTCAAGATTCTCAAGAGGCTCTCATGCTGATTGTCAAAGCAAGAGAATGATTGGCCCTGAGATGATGTACTCCTCCCAGGAATCTGAAATTCATGGATCATCTGGAAGGACCAGAGTGCTTGTGGAGTGGTGGGGGATGGGGTGGATTATTAGAGGGAAAACAGGGCTCCTCAAAGGAAAAGTGCAAAAAGGAGACTGTAAGACAGAGGCCTCAAAAGCAGATTTCATCACTTCCCTAGGACTCCTGAGTGCCAGAGGGGACTGTCTGAGTCTAATTAAGAAGTATGGCTCTCATTTCAGGTTATGGATAAAATCAGTCTCATATCAAGTTATCTTGCTTCTGGTGCCTGTGCTGACTAAGCTTCGGGACTAGAGGAAAAGTCGAATGAAAGCCTCCTTCCAAGAGACGTGCATTTTGTGTTCTCTCTGTTCTTTATGATCAGCCTGAGGAAGCTCTACCTACATGTCCATGGCACTTTAACCCTGTGTTTCTTTGATTATTTGGGTTCCGAACCAAGATTGGGTCTCATTTTTGGGCTTTCTCATGACTGCCTGCTGGAGTAAGAAAGTAAAAGGAACTTGGACAAAAGGAAAGAAAAGAAAAGAAAGTTTGCCTCTTCTAGTCCTACACTTTCCAGTACTCCATGGAAAATTCCATCTCTTCATTTGATGGTCTTGATTCTAGAATTCAAATGTTGCCCAATCACTTTCCCCCAGCTTGCCACCCACTCTCTGGATGTGGGATGTGACGGAATCTCAATGGAGGAAATGGAGGCACATCAGAGATTTATTGTTTCAGTCTTAGAGACTGAAATATATTAAAACGAATGGCAAAAATCATGAATCATTGCTTGAAAATGCTCATGAGTTTTCACCTTGGGAATTTAAGGTTACATAACTAGATAATTATGCTTTGCATAATATGTCAATCTTTGAGCTTCCATATCAGTCACAACATTAGCAAAAGAAGAAAATCTCCTAGTAGCCTATACCCAGCCGCTACCGTGGAAACAGCCACAAGTCTAATTAAGAGTGTTCTAAAATAATTGTAACGCTCGCTGAAGAACTCACCTGCGTTCCAACAACACTGAGAGGAGCAATAAGAGAATTCTACCATACCGTTATTAGTAAGTCCGGAAAGGATTAAAGAACAAAAATTTTGACCCCAGGGTAGGGAGACGTGGTAATTTTGGCCCAGAGGGACTAATGTGACAGCCGTGTGTGCCTCCTCCCGTTCTTCACCTGTACAAATGGAAGCGTTTATTGCGTCGCTGTTCTTCAAAGATAGCTTTCATTATTGTTGTTTGCTTTCGTCGTCCTTGTTCATAAGTCTTCAGATCAAAGTGTCAGATGGAGAGACTACAGGAAACACTGACCTTTGATCGAAGGCGATTGGGGGTGTTTTTCTCCACAAGAGGGTGAGATACGTCATACAGAAGGAGAGAAATGAATACGTATGGCCAAGGGTGCACTGGGGTAACTTGTGTTGTCAACTCTTGGCTCCTCCTCCTGGAAGAAGGTTCTCCTTCTCCTTCCTCACATGATCAGACTGAACAAGGAGACTTGCTTTGGCCAGCAGTGTGAGCTGCACGTACGCTGCACCTGAGCAGATGCATTACGAACTTTGGTGTGGGCCAGGCGCGGGGGCTCATGCCCGTAATCCCAACACTTTGGGAAGCCAAGGCAGGCAGATCACGAGGTCACGAGATCAAGACCATCCTGGCCAACATGGTGAAACCACGTCTTTATTAAAAATACAAACGTTAGCTGGATGTGGCAGCATGTGCCTGTTACCCCAGCTACTCGGGAGGCTGAGGCAGGAGAACTGCTTGAACCCAGGAGGCGGAGGCTGCAGTGAGCTGAAAATATCATGCCACTGCACTCCAGCCTGGGTGACAGGGTGAGAATCCATCTCAAAAAAAGAAAAGAAAAGAAAAGAAAAAACTCTGGTGTGGTTGTCTCACCTCTGTGGCTCCTTTTCTTTGGTCATGACCAAGGCATGTTTCAAGTAGGGGCTGCTCCTTCAGCTTTTATCCTACAATGAAGATACATGAAGCCAACCCACAGGGAATGTAAAATATGAATGAGAAATAAGCCAGAGATTTGAAGGTTGTTTGGAACTGTAGCAAAATAAATATAGTGCAAGCTGATAGATTCTGGAATTACCTATTCAGCTAAGTGCACATACCACATGAGTAAAGCAGTGCTGTGCCTACAAAGCATCAGGTCAATATGGCCAAAAGTTTTTGTCAAAGTTTAAAAAATTCTGAGAAGGCCAGGTGATATGGCCCATGCTTGTAATCCCAGCACTTTGAGAGGCCAAGGTGGGAGGGTTACTTGAGGCCGAGAATTTGAGACTAGCTTGGGTAGCATAATGAGACCCCATCTCTACAAAAAAAAAAAAATTAGCTGGTCATGGTGGTACACACCTGTAGTCCTAGCTACTGGGGAGGCTGAGGAAGGAGGATCACTTGAGGCTAGGAGTTAGAGGTTACAGTGAGTTATGATTACACCACTGCACACCAGTCAGGGCAACCCAGTGAGACCCTGTCTCAAAAAAAAAGAGAAGTCTGAGAAACAAAGGAACAAAAGGTTGGAAGCATATAACCAAACATCTAGGCTATCGTCTGGAACTTAGGCTGAAATGACGATGTAGCTCTGCCCTATTGTTTGACTGTAATCACCACGCCAAAAGAATTCGCAGTGCTTTTGAATTTAGGAGCATCCTAGCAAGCAGAACTTACCAGTACTCTACATAACTATACTGTGTGCTGCATATGATTTTCTCGGGGAGTAATCAAAATAGATTTCTTCAAAGATGAAGCAAAGTTCAGAGGTTTTGTCATATGAATATCTGTACATTTAGAATGGGATGTCTAACCATAACTGATTCAAAGGTTATTTGTTTTCTCTCCTGCTTCATGTAAGTTAGTTTTAGAGGAGGGTTGACAGATTGCTGTTCTCTGTTCTATTCCTCTTGTTATCCCCAGACAAAAATATTAAGGCCTCAACATTCCTTTTTAAATAACTGACATTAAAGCTCACACATTCAAAGACATTTGTATAAATTACATGGAAAGCTGTTGCCCTCCTGCAATCGGTGGGCTCTAAACAGAAGTCTGATACAGCTTGTCAGTGTTCTTGTCGGGGAATCAATAACCTTGGCCTTTGGGAAGGAGGGCTGGATGAAGATGGATGGGTGGTGGACTCTGCCAGTCAGGTCTCTCCACCACCAATCGTGGACACCAGCACACTCACCAGAGGCAGAGCTACTCAAATGCAATTACCAGATGCCACCGCCAGAATGACTGCTCTTCATCTCACTCAGAGCCATCAGTCTGGCTTTGCTGCCACCTCTTAATCATTTAAATAATGTGACATGCTGCTTTTTCTTTGTTTGTTTGGTACATGCTGGAGTGACAATATTTTCCAAAGAATGATTCATAATGTGTTAGAATTCATAGTTTACGTGTCCATGACCACCATTTTTAATACAGGTGCTTAGAAAGTTAGCATATTTGAGTAGTTTGAGATTCAAACAAGCCTTGATAGAGAAAGAGGTATGTCTGAATTCACCTAAAGTCAATAGGAAAAATTTAGGCACACATATGCCATAGCTTTCCTTAAATACAAACCCTTCGTATTCCCTTAAATAAAATATAAACCTACCATACATTAATTTACTTAAATGGTTTCTGCTGTCTCTATGTTTTCAGCTTATACATCTGCTTTATTAGGACAATGCTAGCTGCTGTAACAAATAAGTCCAGCACTTTGGTTGTTTAATGTAATGCGATTTTGTTGTTCATGGTTCATGTAATAGTCCAGTGAGAAATTGAAAGTAGTCAGTTTTTTTTTTTTTTTTAACTTGTGGCTCAGAGATCCTAAAGCCTTCCATCTTATGGCCCTACTGTGCCCTGGGTGCTATAGTAGACCCTCAAAGTCTTCTGCCTCTAACCAGCAGAAGGATAAGAAGACAACAGAAAAAAGCACGTCTGCTTCTGAAATACCCCCGCTCAGAGGTGACACACATCACTCCCACTCATATCACATTGGAGAAAACTGGATATGGCCAGACTTAAATGTAAAATTGAGCTGGAAAATGTTGTTCTAAGTTGGGCAAGCATCTGATAAAGCCATCTCTACACTATGGAAGAAAGAGTACCATTCTGGTTGGATAGTCCTCTTTCTCTGCTAAAAACACCTTGTGAGATAATAAGTTTTTGCCCATATATTTTAAAACACAGGACTTCTTTTTTGTCAATCAATGGTATGTCAGCTCTATTTCAAAATTCAAGGGGTAGCTTCTACATGCATCATTGGATCATTAACATTCTGGCTCCATCTTTCTGAACAAACAATTTGTATTCTAGTTCTCAACACATTGTTGTATAATTCTTGCTAAGTAATATTCACTTAAACTGGCTTCACATGGAGAGTTTCATACCCATGATTTGGGGTTGAGGACAAACATAACACCATGTACATCACATGCTCCTTCTCTTATATACCATAAAATCATTAATACTGAAGACCCCAGAAACTTACTCCCCAGAAAGAATCCAAATAATTTCTAATTATCCCCTATTATTCATTTACTCATTCAGAAATACTCATTATTTTCCTGTGATATGCCAGGCCTGGCGTCTCATTTTACATTCTTCAGCCAGTGTAAAATATTTCATATAATTTCCTATAATTTTTAATGTAAATTCATTAAGAACTTTCCAAAGGGAAATGCATTATATTAACTGATTCTGCACATCGCCCCTGCAACGTGTCCACCTGCTTCTTGATTTTCTCAAAAAGTTCTGGCTTCTTACTGCTCAGCCAGGAAGCCATTCTCCCACAGTGCCTCGGTACTAAAGTCTAAACATTTAGCTGCTTTTACTGGTGTGGAGCAGTGGCTCACAGCTTCAGAGACCACACTCTTTACCTCCCTTCCCCAACTCCTTCTTGTGCCTTCTAATAATCTGGGGAATCCATCAGCCCTTTAGCTCTGTAGGGGGAAAAAGCCACTTTTTTCAGCAAAAGTCTGTCTCCCACTACACCTTGATCATCGCATGAGGATCTATCCCAGAGAGGCTCACTTCTGAGAAATGGGGAAAGACGTTCATACTAATGACTTGGTAATAAAGTTAGATTGGTTTTCAATTTTGTTATGTTCTATTTTATTTTCAACCAAAATGAAGGAGAACTCAATTGAATTGTCAGCTGATAGATCGTTAAAAGTAATTTTTGGTGATAAAATATAGTATGATTTCTGGAGTATACTTTGAAAATTATTCAAAGAATTGAGTGGAATTGTTATAAAAATCTTACTCTATTTCCATCAATTTATGTGGATGAGTTTTCTAAGTAGTTGAACTTATAAAACTGAGAAATAGGAATAGAATTGGTGTTAAATCTTTTTTCACTTTAGCAATAAGTAATATTTATACAGGGACATATGAACTAAAAGAAAAGAAAGAATAAAAAGGAAAAGGAAGAAAACAGAGGAAAAAATCCCTCTCACTAAGGATGCATTTTTCAACAAAATGTTATGTTCTTTCCTATAATTACCAAAATTTGTAAGATATTTTCAGTTTTGTTTCATTATACCATGGTAATTATTGCAATGATAACTAAATCCACAAGTAATTATTCAAAATGTAGAGCAGAGTATTTAAAATATCACATGATATTTTAGAAAATTAAATATAAATAACATTCATATTTATATTATAAAGAAGTATAATGGAAATGTAGATTTAATGACAAATTATGTAAAACTTCTCTAAATGCAGAGTTTGTTCAGACAGTTTTAAAATGTGGATGGTAGATATCAAATTACTTTGGAACATAGATTTCATTGGATATATTTACAAAAGAAAACATAAAGGTTTTATTTAGAATTTCCAGTGTTTGTAAGACATTAAAATTTATATCCTTGTAATTATTTAAATTTGTGATAAGATATTTTGGATATTAACCTAAAAACATCAGAAGGGATATATAGTTTTTCAACATCCTTTTGGGGAAAACGTTTGAAGATTCCTGTCATGGTATTAGTGTACATCCACATTTGCATGCACCTGATTGGACTCGAAGCTAACAGCATGCTGACATCCAGGTCTTCTCCCCCTTACCCAGACAGCTGGGGGTTGGAGACATATCTAACTTCACAAGAGTAATATGATGCCTATACCATATAGTACACAAAGCCCTGTAGTAGGCTAAAAATGACCATAAATCCTTTGCTACTTCTCCCTTTGAGAGGTGGGGTCTATTCTCCTTGCCCTGAAATCTGGGCTGGACTATGACCTGTTTTGGCTACTCAAAGGCGGTGGAAGTGACATTGTAACCTTTGAGTCTGGGCCTTAGGAGACCTGCAGCTTTACTTCAATCTTTTTGGAGTTCAACCTCTTAAAATCCAGTAGCCTTGCTGAAGAAGTCCATCTGAGTCACATGGGGAAGGTTCATGGAAAATGACATAGCCAAAGGCCAGCTCAGTCCCGCTAACAGCCAGCACCAACTGCCAGCCATGTGAATGAGCTGAGCCACCTCTAAACATCCCCAGCTCAAGGGAACCCACACCTGACTTCAACCCCCAGCTGATACCAGGAGGAGCAGAAGAACCACCCAGCTAAGCCCATCAACCCTTAGAATCCTGAGATAATAAATGATGGTTGTTAGTGTAATCCATACGATTTGGTGTAGCTCATTACATAGCAATAGATAATTGGCATTTTCTACAAATGGGGCCTAGGATAGCATTATGAATTTGAATCTGAATCTCAGTATACAGCCCAGATGAAATCTGTTATCCAGAATGCAGGTCACTAATGACACCCATCACAGTGTCCCTGTAACCTTATAGCCATCACTGCATACTCAGAGGCACCTTTAATCATACTTTTTGTATCTTTTCTTGTTGCCACATTAGCTCATAAGCTCCCAGAAGGCAGGGAAAGATTTTTCTTCTCTGTCTTTCTGGAAGTTCCAACCTTTGGGCTTTGTACCCAAACACACCTACAAGGTGACAACTTGCCATTCTCAAGTGTTCTTCTGTCTCATTTTAGTGTATTATATATATCTACAATTACCCCTCTTTCATAGATATGGAAACTTAGAGATATCAAGCCCAGAGATGTTAAGTACGTTTCTCAAAGCCACACAGCTAATAAATGGAAATGCTTGGATTTGAACCTGGGCAGGTGAGCTCTGGAGCACTACAAATGCTGTCTATGTTTTGGATAACCATCACTCAGCTGCCTAATTCAGCCAGTAACCATTTCTCAGGTGAGAGGAGTTTATATATGAATGGGTGTCTTTTTTCCTACAAAATTTGATATATTTTGCAAATCTTTATAGACCGGAAAAATACTGTATTAGTTACCCAAAGTGATACAAAGATGATTGACTATTCATGGAAATCACTCAGAAGTCAAATATACAGCTATAAAAATATATACTGCTCACACAATTTGCAATTGCAAAAATGTGGAACCAGCCCAAATGCCCATCAATCAATATGGGGTTAAAGAAACTGTGGTATACATATAAGATGGAATACTACTCAACCGTAAAAAGGAATGAATTAATGGCATTCACAACAACCAGGATAGGATCGGAGACTATTACTCTAAGTGAAGCAACTCAGGAATGGCAAATCAAACATTGTATGTTCTCACTTATAAGTGGGAGCTAAGCTATGAGGATGCAAAGGCATAAGAAGGACCTATTAGACTTTGGGGACTCAGGGGAAAGGCTGAAAAAGGGGTGAGAGATAAAAGACTACCAATTGAGTTCAGTGTACACTGTTCAGGTGATGGCTGCACCAAAATCTCACAAATCACCACAAAGGAACTTACTCATATGACCAAATAACACCTGTTCCCCAAAAACCTATGGAAATAAATTTTTTGAAAAAAGCAATTATTGCAGTAAAATAAGTCACACACACAGAGTGTGTGTGTATATATATATATATATATATATATATAGTACATATATATATATATATATAGTACATATATATATTAATTTTGTTGAATCAGTGAATTAATAAACCACTAGTCCAATCTCCCTGGCTCATCTGTCAAGGAGCTTACAATCTCCTTTATTAAGAAAAGAAAACACATATTCATTAAAGTAGGTTCTCTTATAAAAAGAAGCACAGAAAAATAAGAGCACCAAGTAAAAGAAATTATAAGCTTTAATGACAATCAAATTATGACCCAATGATGCTTACCACATACCAGCTTTACTTAAATCTTTCCCCTCCTTTTTGCTTAACTGTTGTAGACACCTCAGACCTTCTCAATGGTTCTCTTGCTTCTAGGGCCAAGTCCTTCCCAACTTCAAGCCCCTCACAAATCTAGGGCTTCTCCCTGACTTTTTTTAATTTTTTTGCTATTCATGTGTTTGCTTCACCAAAAGTCTTTATCCTGCACTGGTCATTGGCGCTGTGTCCTCCTCTTCTTTGAAATGTACTGATTTAAAAGCTTCCCCTCTTAAGTCAAATTGTCTCTGTTTGCAGATGACATGAGTGTATATTAGAAAACCCCAGCATCTCAGCCGAAAATCTCCTTAAGCTGATAAGCAACTTCAGCAAAGTCTCAGGATACAAAATCAATGTGCAAAAATCACAAGCATTCCTGTACACCAATAATAGACAAACAGAGAGCCAAATCATGAGTGAACTCCCATTCACAATTGCTACAAAGAGAATAAAATACCTAAGAATACAACTTACAAGGGATGTGAAGGACCTCTTCAAGGAGAACTACAAACTACTGCTCAAGGAAATAAGAGAAGACAAAAACAAATGGTAAAACGTTTCATGCTCATGGATAGGAAGAACCAGTATCACAAAAATGGCCATGCTGCTCAAAGTAATTTATAGATTTAATGCTATTCCCACCAAACTACCACTGACTTCCTTCACAGAATTAAAAAAAATCTACTTTAAATTTCATATGGAACCAAAAACAAACAAACAAACAAAAAAAAAAAAAACAAAAAGAGCCTGCGTAGCCAAGATAATTCTAAGCAAAAAGAACAAAGATGGAGGCATCATGCTACCTGACTTCAAACTATACTACAAGGATACAGTAACCAAAACAGCATGGTGCTGGTACAAAAACAGATATATAGACCAATGGAACAGAACAGAGGCCTCAGAAAAAACACCACACTTCTACAACCATCTGATCTTCAACAAACCTGACAAGAACAAGCAATAGGGAAAGGATTCTTTATTTAATAAATGGTGTTGGAACAACTGGCTAGCCACATGCAGAAGACTGAAACTGGACCCCCTCCTTACATCTTATACAAAAATTAAAACCTAAAACCATAAAAACACTAGTAAGTGTTAAAACACTACTCAGTGTTTAGTAAGACCTAAAACTATAAAAACACTTGAAGAAAACCTAGGCAATACTATTCAGGATATAGGTATGGGCCAAGACTTCATGACTAAAACACTAAAAGCAAAGGCAACTAAAGTCAAAATTGACAAATGGGACCTAATTAAACTAAAGAGCTTCTACACAGAAAAGCTAGCATCAGAGTGAATAGGTAACCTAAAGAATGGGAGAAAATTTTTGCAACCTATCCATCTGACAAAGGGCTAATATCCAGAATCTATAAACAACTTAAACAAATTTACAAGAAAAAAACAGACAACCCCATCAAAAAGTGGGTAAAGTATATGAACAGACAGTTCTCAAAAGAAGACATTTATGCAGCCAACAAATATATGAAAAAAAACTCATCATCACTGGTCATTAGAGAAACACAAATCAAAACCACATTGAGATACCATCTCATGCCAGTTAGAATCATGATCATTAAAAAATCAGGAGACAACAGTGCTGGAGAGGATGTGAAGAAACAGGAGCACTTTTACACTGTTGGTGGGAGTGTAAATTAGTTCAACCATTGTGGAAGACAGTGTGGTGATTCCTCAAGGATCTAGAACCAGAAATAGCATTTGACCCAGCAATTCCATTACCGGGTATATACCCAAAGGATTATAAATCATTCCACTATAAAGACACATGCACACGTATGCTTATTGCAGCACTGTTCACAATAGTAAATACTTAGAACCAACCCAAATGTCTATCAGTGATAGACTGGGTAAAGAAAACGTGGCACATATACACCATGGAATACTATGCAGCCATAAAAAAGAATGAGTTCACGTCCTTTGCAGGGACATAGATGAAGTTGGAAACCATCATTCTCAGCAAACTAACACAAGAACAGAAAACCAAACACTGCATGTTCTCACTCATAACTTGGAGTTTATCACTGAGATCACATGGACACAGGGAGGGAACATCACACACCAGGTCCTGTTGCGGGGTGGGGACAAGGAGAGGGACAGCATTAGGAGAAATACCTAATGTAGATGATGGGTTGATGGGTGCAGCAAACCACCATGGCACATGTATCCCTATGTAACAAAGCCTGCAGACTCTGCACATGTATCTCAGAACTTAAAATATTTTTTTAAAAAAACAACTTTCCCTCTTGATGCAAATTTTTCTATAGTATAGCCCTGCCTTTTCTAAAAGCCAGATGCTTTTTCTCCTGAACATTTGTAAGTCTGCAAAAACAACTAAATTCATTTAAAGTGACACCTGAGAGAATGAATTCCTGAAAAGCGCATTTAATTAAGAGTATCCAGTTTGCCATGCCCTGAAATTAAGATGTGTCATGTTAGAAAGGTGTACAATTTGGCAACATTTTCAAAGTCTGCAGATTTGAACCTACAATAAACCATTGGCCTCTCTGTTTTAGGAACAAATGCTCTTGAAGAGAATCTGCATTTCTCTTGCTAAATCATGTAAAACAAGGTGGGAGAGCAAAAAAGATTCAATTAAACATCATCACTTGAGGATTTCAAAGGAAAGAGATTAATCTGTCTCCTCATAAAACTCTTCACTCACAATTGTGATGAATTTGAATTAGTAATAATCTCTCAGACTTAAAAAAAACAGTTTGATCCTTGAATTTGAACTACAATCCTTCACTATTTACATAGAAATTGTTAGGAGCTGAGGTTTTAGGTTTACAGTTTTACAGTAATAAAACTAATTTTTTAAAAATTAGCCAGGTGTGATAGTTGTACACGTTTAGCCTCAGCAACTCAGGCAGGAAGATTGCTTGAGCCCAAGAGTTCAAGGTTGCAGTGAGCTATGATTGCACACCCAGCCTGGATGACAAAGTAAGACTCTGTCTCTAAAAATAATAAAATAAATATAAATATAAATAAACTAGGTTAATATTGATATTTATAACATGGAATTATATATAAATACCCAGTTTGCCACTTAAATAGTTAACATCTAGGGCATTGTAGAATACAAATGCATATTTAGGTTCACACAGAGGTTATGTGTTTGGGTAGCATTGTCGATAAAATATCCACAATATTGCTCTAAAAGACTGCTTCTAAAATAAGACATGTTTCACATTTTAAAAGAAATGCAAATATTTGTCTCTTTGCTGCTCACTTCACTGTATCAGAAAACACCTGCAGGGCTACTTGCCTTCAGATTTTCTTATCTTAACAGTAAACAGTGTTGACAATGAAACTCACACAGCACTTTGCTGCAGATCTGAATTTTGGTGTGTAGTGGATAAACGGTGCCTCCATGCCCAGTGCTGCCAATTGTTCCTCTGAAATCATGACTCAAAGAGGGCCTGGAAAGATGAGTAACTGCCCACTCCTGGACAATCATTGCCACCACTGCTCTGAGGTCAGGTAACAGCAGGGGCCTTAGGTCTTCTCACTTGCTTAGGGAGAGGAAGTCTATCCCCACAACATAGTTTCCCTGGCAAATTTACCCAGGAAATTAAGGTCTCTTTGTAACTTGTTATCTAACAGAGGTAACTGTTTGCATTTCTGAAAACTGGTCACGTCTTAAAGGCCAAAGACCGTAGCCACTTGCCCTTTGCACTTGGCCCCCACTGACACTGTTCTGAGAACGTATGCTCAACTTAAGTGGACTTTGATAAGGCAAGCACGAAATGCATCAGGCCTGTACACACAGGATGTGGCCCGCTCCCATTAGATGGCCCATTCTGTGGTTGTTCTAAACTCACTGTCAGTAATGATCATAAATACATTGCATGGAAGTGCCAGGGGATGAAGGGTAAGATTGCTTCACAGGCTGGAGATTGCAGCTTGGTGAAGTAGCCGGTGGCCTCCACACTTCCTGGATAGCTAGCTTATATGGAGTAAGTCTTTGTCATCAAATTGCAAAGAAGACTACAAACTCCTCTTAACGGTTTCATGAGTAACTGTCCCTGAGGGAGGCTTGCATGACTGTCTGATAAAATCCAGGCTGGGAACTGTTTGTCAATACGGTTGCAGAAGATTCCAGGTGTCTGAAAAGCTAGATTTTAATAGAATAATACAAGCAATAATATTACCATTTTACATATTGCATCGGTTAGACTTAGGCAGCTGCATGGAAGAGAAAGCCTAAACTAACAGTGCTATAATACAAAATAGAAATGTATTTGTTGCACCTGTAAAAGCAGTTCCAAGGCAGGCATCAAGGACATGTGTGGGCCTGCTTTCCTAAGTCTGCAGGACACAGGATTTGTCCAGCTCATACCTTTGCTGTTCCCAGAATGTGTTTCATGACCTCAGTGTCCTGGCAGGATACGAGAGCTCCAGCCATCACAGCCATGGTCCAGGGAGGAAGAAAGTGGCTGTCTTCTATTCAGAGATCCTTTCTGGGAACTGCACAAAACACTTCTGCTTACATTTCATTGGCTGAAACACGTGGCCACATCTAGGTTCAAGAGACATATGCAAGCAGTCATTTGGCTTGATGTCAAAGAGACTAGAAAAAAAGAACTGGGGTCTTATCATTAAGAAAAAGTGGGAAGGTATATACTGGGAGGCGGGGCAAGTCGGAGCTTCTGCTACATATAATTATAACCTCTTATCATGTAAAGGACTTGCCATTAGGGGCTACTTGTTGAGAACAAAATTTTCTCTTTAAAGCTGTCATATTACTTAAATCTAGAAACAAAATAAATGAAGAATGCTTGTCTGCTTATGATGATGAGGTAGAGAATTATATTCTGGCTAGATATTATTTGAAATCCAATAAACTGTACTAATTATATATTGAATCATCAAGTTCCTAAAGAATTTTGATATTGTAAAGTGACCACAGAATTAAAATATAATTGTCACTAATCTAGATTGAGATGTTTATTATTAAAATTTACTTTGCTAAAAATAAAATAAAATAACAGCAAAAAGTCTATCAGGGAAGATTATATTCATCAGTCTGGCAGTTCTAAAACTAAAATTCCTAAACCTTTTTAAAGCATTAGGATTCTAGTCATAGAATTAAACTATTTATTATTTTGAAAAAGGGGTTACAATGACCTCTTCAGTGTCCTCCCCTCAAGACACACACACACACACACACACACACACACACACACACACACACACACCAATTTATATTTTGAATTCTAAATCTGGTTGCTATGGCAACTACAAAAATGACACACACTTTCATTGGGGCATGCTGGCTCCGTTTGTTTTTAAAGAAAAGGGTGTATTTTAGTCCCCGTGAGACAGGAATGATAGATAGAGTCTGAGACTAGAGGTCAGAAGCCTGGTTTCTATTCTCAGCTTCCAGCATTGATTTGTGTGGCCGCAGGCTAGTTACTTCGTCTTTGGTTTTATACCCACTTTGTACAGAACTTACTTCCCTTTGATATGTACCCTTCACAAGTGGTAGGTGTTAATTGGGGAATTTGCCATGAAATCCCCTGAGATTCTCCCATTCTGGTACTGCGCAGCCTAATTTCCCTATGCAGGTAATTCTTCTGCGTTACACAATCAAGTGTACTCCATGAAGCCAATACCTTTGGAATGTTCTGTTCTTGGCATGCCTTTCTGTCCAGACTCCTGGGGAACTGCAGATTCAGCAGCTTCAAAACTTCAAGAAATTGTTTGGATTCAGATGTACTTAAATGATAAGAAACCCATTTATAACCCATTTGCAGGCAGGGCTGGGAAAGCAGGTTTCTCTAAACCCTTTGCATAAAATTAGACAAGACCAAGAGCGTTTGACCAAAGCTCAGGGCGGTTCAATTTCAAATCTCAGATGCAATGGACATGTGAATGAACACCTGGGATTATGTGTTTCCAGCATAGACCAGGCAATTTCATCTGCCCACAACTGTGCCTAATGAGTGTTTTCTTCTCATTCCAAATGGATCTTCCGCCACATCTAAACATGTGGTGTGATTGTCAGCTGTTCTGTTACCATAAAGTTCTGAGACAGAACTTCACATTTCAAAATAAACCAGTCTGCTAAGAGATTTTTGGTTCATCTGAAAACCTTGGGATCCTCTATATTTCCAGGACTATTTAAAAAAAAATTAACAGGTCTGTCATAAGAATACATGAAGGGTCAGCGTGATAACTAGTTTGTGCAAGCTTCTTGTGAAGCAAACTACAGAATGGTTCACAGAGTTAATAAAAATCTAAGTCCTTTTTACCCCTAGTACATTTAAGAACTGAAATGTATTTAAGTGCCAGTTATAACCCTAGAACTGCCCTAGACCTGCTGAGTATACCATACGCTACTTAATGTAAGGACTCATAGATTGTGTGATGCCCCATTATTATATATTTCAATCAAATAATTTTTAAAATGCTACAAAAAAAAATCTAAGTCCTCAGAACTATTATAATATCTGGGACTAAAATTGGCTTCACTTTAAATCATAGACATTAGAGTCAGGCAGACCTAGGTATAAATCTTATAGTTGCCTTTTACTATTTGTGAGATTTTTGGCAATTGACTTAACCTCTCTGATCCTCAGTTTTCTCAGCTGTAAAATGGAAATGTCTGCTTCCCAAGGGTTATGGGGGTTGAAGAATATAACCGTCAAGAATACAACTAGCCTTCAGCATCATACACTCCGAAAGCTTCTGTCCTTTCTGTTTAGAAGTCACCTTTGTGAAAAAGAAGGCAGATCCTACACAGGTGATGGATTTTATGCTCAGCCTGGACCACTTTCAATCCCTCCTTCTCATTTGTGTGCAAGTAATAGAACAAAAAGAGCTTGAGTTCTATAATCAACACGAAATCTTATAAAGCCTAGGCTGAGCCATTTTGTTCCATTCTTTGTGTTTTTTCTTTCTGCTCATTTAGGGGAACATCTTTTTCTTTTAGACATTTAAAGAAAATGTAAGGCAACCACGGCTAGTGTGGGGATGCAGGACTCTGCAAAGTGGGGGAAAATGTTCCGGGGGTGCTGTTAGCCTAGTTCTGCCCCTTCAGTGTCAACAACGCTACATTCCTACAGCTTCAGGACAGCATCCTGCGCTCAGAAGATTCCCTGGACTTCCCATCCTCCCAAGCAAGTTGCAACTTTTGTCCTTGTTCATCAACACGAGTAAGCATAAAGTCTAAGGAAGGTAGCCATTAGAAGCCTTTGCTTTCTTTCTCCATCCCTTGGTATCCTGGAGAAGTGCAAGAATTTAATAGTTGCTGGGTACGGTTCATGCCTGTAACCTCAGCACTTTGGGAGGAATAGCAGTTTAATCTTGCTTAAGTTAATATTTCTCTGAATCTGTGCTTAACCATCTCCCTTAGACTCCAGGATGTTGTGAAGTGTGTATCAGTGCAAAGGGCATCATTACCATCACTCTTTCTTGGCTGGAGGAGGAATGGGGTATAGGGTAAAATATGTAGGGCTCCTGTAGCCAAGGAGAAGCCTGGTGAATTGTCCTCCCTCCTGATCAGGACACATGATCAAAGGTATAATGACAAATAGAAGGGTAAGACACCTAAGCCCATAAAGAGAAATCAGTCCCACCTATCTTGTAATCAAAGAATAGCAAATTAACACAACAGTACAGTGGAAAAAAGGACATGCATCTCTCACACTTAGTACCTTGGTGGCTTGAATGAGCCTGGTAACCCTTCAGAGACTAGTTTGTCACCATGGGAAATGAAGAACATAAAACCAAGCATATAGGCCTGTCCAGAGAATTGTGAATGTAATACCCAGCATATCTTAGAGGAAATGGTGGTTGCAATGTCCCTGGTGGTGGGTGTATCATCTGCTGCAATTCTTTTCTTTTTTTGAGATAGGGTCTCATTCTGTCACCCAGGCTGGAGTGCTGTGGCAGGATCATGGCTCACTGCAGCTTCCACTTCCCCAGGCTGAAGCACCTCTCTTTTCTCAGCCTCCTGAGTAGCTGGGACTACAGCTGCATGCCAGCACACCAGGCTAATTTTTTTTTTGCATTTTTTTGTAGAGATGGGATTTGGCCATGTTGTCCAGGCTGATCTCAAACTCCTGAGCTCAAGTGATCGCCCACCTCTGCCTCCCGAAGTGTGGGGATTACAGGCATAAGCCACCATGCCTGGCTTTGCAATTAAAAAAAAAAAAAGTAACAAAACTAAAAGTTGGCAAAATTGAGGACAAACAAGTAAATTATGTATGCTATTATAGAATGTAATCTTTTAAGAGCATTGGGTCACACGTGTTTAGAATTCCTCCAAATATGATTCATATCATTTATTTCATTGATTATATTCTGGTGAATCTGTGATAAGAAAACAATTTAAAATGTCCTATGTGTCATAATGATAAAACTATAGTAACTAAGACAGTGTCTGGTTAGATGACTAAGATCGATGTGTAAGAATGGGAAGTCTAGTCACAAGACCCACATATGCAGTCACCTGACGTGTGAAAAAGATGGTCTTTCTGGTCGATGGTGCTGGGCCAAATGGATATCCATGAGAAAAGATGATTCTGACTCCAACATCATACTAAACACAAAAATCAATGACAGATGGAATGCAGATCTAAACACAAATGGCAAAACAATACATCTTCTAGAAGAAAATATAAGAGAACATGTTCATGACCATGGAGCTGGCACAGATTTCTTAAACAAGATCCATAAGATGCTAATTATAAAGTAAACACTGATAAATTAGAACCACATTAAAATGAAGAACTTCTGTCTATCAAAACACCATTTGGATTGAGAAGAAAAATCACTGAATGAGAGAAATTTTTGAAAAATATGTATCTGAAAAAAAACCTTGTATCCAGAATATATAAAGAATCAAAAATTATAAAGAAAAAGGGCAGACTACCTACTGGGCAAATGGCAAAAGACTGGTGAGCACTTCCTGAAATAGGTCACTTCAAAGAGGAAATACACATGTGAAAATACGCCCAATGAGACTGTGGAGAAATAGGAACACTTTTCCACTGTTGGTGCTCATGTAAATTAGTTCAGCCATTGAGAAAAACAGTGTGACAATTCCTGAAGGATCGAGAACCAGAAATACCATTCAACCCAGCAATCTGATTACTGGGTATATACCCAAAGGATCATAAATCATTCTACTATAAACACATGCACACATGTATTAATTACAGCACTATTTACAACAGCAATGACTTGGAACCAACTCAAATGCCCATCAGTGATAGACTGGATAAAGAAAATGTGGCACATATATACCATGGAATACTATGCAGCCATAAAAATAATGAGTTCATGTTCTTTGCAGGGACATGGATGAAGCTGGAAACCATCATTCTCAACAAACTAATCCAGGAATAGAAAACCAAACACCGCATGTTCTCACTCATAAGTGGGAGATGAACAATGAGAACACAAGGGCACAGGGAGGAGAACATCACACACCAGACCTGTCAGTGGGTGGGGGCAAGGAGTGGGAGAATATTAAAACAAACACCTAATGCAATGCAGGACTTAAAACCTAGATGACGGGTGGATAGGTACAGCAAACCACCATGGCACATGTGTACCTATGTGACATGTTCTGCACATGTATCCCAGAACTTAAAGTGAAAAAAATATGCACCCACGAGGCAACAGTGAAATGCGATTAAGACCACAGGAAGGTATCACCACATAGTCAGGATGGCTAAAGTGCCAACGATGAAAAGTATGGACGTGGAATCAACGAAACCTTCTTACACTGCTGAACACACCATAAGCCTGTGGCCCAGGGTTTAGAGCCAACAGAATCAGACAAGTATGTTCATGAAAGACATGTGTAAAAATGTGTATAGCGGCACTATTTTATAGACCCAAACTGGAAACTACTTAAATGCCCATCCACAGTAGGCTGGATAAATTGCAGTGTATCTTCACACATGGGATGCTATGCAGCTGTCATAATGAATGAGCCACAACTACAGGCAACAACACAGACGAATGCCACCAACAACAGTGAGGAAAGGAAACCAGATACAGCAGGCAAAGGGAATCTGCTTCAGAAGTCAGTAAAGAGGTTACTCTCCAGCAGGGGAAAGGGGATGTCAGGGGACCCTCTGGTGCTGGTAATGCTGTGTTTCTTCTGAGGACTGGTTGCAATGTGTATTCAGTTTGTGAAAACTCCTTGAGCTGTATCCTTATGATGAGTAGGATTTGTGAATCCTTACAGTCTGTATGCATTTCTGGGTGTACGTTACACCTTGATAAAAAGTTTACCCTCCAATTTACAATATATATGAAGACACATACACACCCCAAGCTCACTAAGGCCAGATTGGAGAAGCAATCTCAATGCCCCAATCCTATCTTGTAACTCCTGCAGTCCTTCTAGTTGCTAACCCACAGAAGACTTCCTTTTGGACATACTCTGCCCCAATTCATCTTGCATCTGAATTTCCATATTGTTTCATTAAATAACAGATATATCAAACCTTATCAATGGTGTTTGTTTCTCATAAAATCCACTGCTCCATTTCCAGGTCCGGGCTTACGACGCTGATTGGTGGAAGATTGGCAGCCGAGCATATCTCAGACACTCCAGCTCCTCTTTTGGTTGAATCAGTAGGTCGCGAATAAATATTGATACAACTGAGCTCAAAATCACTGGTTGTCATGACCAATCCGCAGAATACAAAGAGACAGAATCATCCACATTTCCCGTTGTCATTGGTGAGGCATTAGAACGGATAGATTTCCACAGGGTGAGGCTGTGGAAACGACTTGAAATATCTCAGTGGCTAAACGGTAAAGCCATTTTGCATCACAGGCTCTGCTCATCTTCATTATCCAAGAACTCAGGTGCCCAGGTCTCCCTGTTTCTATCATCACAGATTGGAAAGGGGCAGGTACTGGTTCTTAAAGCCTCTATCCAGAACACTCATATCTCATTGGCAAAGACAAGCCAGAGAGTCTCCTCAAGGGTGTGCCATCCTCCATGGAAGGGGCACTGAATACTGTGGATTCTGGTGCCTTCCACCGCAAATGCAGCTAGGGGTTATCGGAACACAGGACGCTGACAAAATCACATTGATTTTCTTCCCAGGTGTGGTTTGGAGAGAGGAGCACTTTGGGTAATGAGGGAGAGGAGGCACAGCCAGCCAGCCAGTCAGCAGGATCAACCCTGGTTCTCAGTGGGTGATATTCCATCCAGTCAATTATATATGTATTAACTCTCATTAAGGAACAAAAGTTGGGCTGGGCATGACTGATGCCTGTAATTGCAACACTTTGAGAAGTTGAGGCAGGGGGATCGCTTGAGCCCAGGAGTTCAAGACCAGCCTGGGCAAGAAAGAGAGACCCTATCTCTAAAAAACTAAAAATAAAAATGATAAAAGCAGTTGAGCATAATGGCACACACCTGTAGTCCTAGCTACTCAGAGGCTGAGGTGGGCAGAGAGCTTGGACCTGAGAGTTTGAGGCTGCAGTGAGCCATGATTACACTTATTGCACTCCAGCCTGGGTGACAAAGCAAAACCCTGTCTCAAAAAAGATTTAAACAGAAGAAAAGTTATTTAATGATATTTGCTAAAGCCTGGTAAGAAAGACTTTCTTCAGGACCATCTCCACAGGCACAGGGACTACTGCAATGGGATTTTGCAGCATGGGAAAGAGATTGGGCTCAACTCTGAATACACCTGGACAAGTGGGAATTTCCAGCCAAGTTGCATGGAACATTACAAGGAGGAAACATCAAGGGTAAGGGGAATTCTGGCTAAGCAGATCTAATGGGATTCTTACTGAAGACAGGCCATGGTGAATAGACAATACCTCTGGAATGGTGGAGGTGGAAGATCTTGATCAGATATAGACGAGATATTGAGGGTGGGGAGTTCTTGCTAAACTGACTTGGCTGGGATCTTGCTAAACTGAACTTTACAAGAAAGGGCACAGATGGACCCAGTAGAAGGTTCAGGAGCCTGACTACAATTTAATCAAAAAAGAATATTTGTCATTTTGCAAGTTCAGAGGTACTTCCGGGTGATCAGTAATAATTTAGCGCCGTGTTCTACTGTTTGTCCAATGTTGTACTTTAAAGAACACCTAAAGAAAAAATAAAATACGATCAAAATTTGGAGAAATAATTTCTCATGAAGATGTGAGGGGCTCTGTATTTAATTAACTTACTTAAAGATAAGGAACAGAGTCAACAGCCATTAAGTAAGTGACTTGATAATACATAAACACATTTCCTCATTCCTCTTAGAGATGAGACAAAAGTAATTTAATAGCAGAGACATCTTAGGCTAAACACTTAGGAAGAGCTGACTTTGCATTTTATTGTCTAAGGAGATTGTGAGGTGCTAAGATCCCACTAAATGTAGTATCATTGAATTAATTTGGAGATTCCCTTCCACCGCACCCCCGCCCCCATCAAATTTGGAAACATCTATTGAGGCTTTGCTCATTATAAAGTAAAGTTAACCTCCTCTTTATAGAAGAAGTGTACCGAACATATGCCTGGTATTTGCAGTTCTATAAAGTTTAAAAGAAAACAAAATAAAAATGACGTTTATACCGCAGGTGGCACGGGCTCAATATAAGTTGTTAATTTTATTGGGTGAATTATTTTACCATAAAAGTAAGTTTCAGCATTTTCTCGAAGCCCTCGTGTTGTGTGAGGATCTGATAGAGCTTCTCTTAATGCTTACATAGCTCAGCTTGCAAGGGGAGGACAAAATGATTGTAAACAGCTTTGCTTTTCCTCACGTGAAGGCTTTTTAGGCTTTGAAGCCTCTAATGAAGGGAGAAGACATTGGCTCCACACTCCGGGTACAGAGCTGCTTGTGATAAGATGAAAAGGATGCTTTTTTTTTTTTTTAACCAGATACCATTCTCTTCAAAAGTAATGTTTCCTAAACAAAGCAATTGCATGCCAATGACTGGCTTCTTAGTTCCTGATATAATGGTTAGCTCTGGATTTTTCCTGGTACTTTATCTCTGTTTTCCACTAAATGGTAATATTCCTGCATCAGAACCAGAACTCAGAAGTTGTGGTTCTGCGAAAGAATTCGTTTCCACCTTGTGAATTTTCTTTTCTTGTCAAATCATCCTCAAAATCACTATTCCCAACAGTGTTTCACCAAATGGTTCTCAAATTTGGTGAAATTTCATTTCATTCTTCCCATTGACTTAAAACAAAAGGCATATTGGATGCCTAGTTACTGCTGCAGATATGTTCTGAAATACATAATATTGACTAACTGTATTTTCTATGGTGGTAAAACATAGAAAACACACATTGACCATTTTAACCCTTTCAAGGTGTACTATTCAAGCTCTGGTTTTCTTTGATGGATGACACCATCCCACGGCCGGAGACCATCTCCCCGGCCTCATACCAGGACTCACTCCAGAAGGGACAGCCCAGAGTATCCTACCGTGGAGCACAAAACTGGATGCTACAGAAGAGGTCTGCATGAACTGACTGCCTAGCAGCTCCTTCCCCAGTTCAGCTCATTGCCATCTAATCCATTGCAAATACACAGCAGTGTGTGTGTCTTGGCTGTCTCTTTCGGAGTGGAGAAGCCTGACATTTGGATAAGAGCGAGTGCAGAAGTTAAGAACTAAGTTTCACTTCTTTATTTAACCTGAAAGTTCTCTTAATTCCTTGCATCATTGTGCCAATAATTCTGCCTTCTGAGACTTTGCTGGATGAAGAAGACATCTGGATTTGATTTTAGAGAAAGAAAAAGCCAAGACTATGAAATAATGTGTTTGTAAATGTAACTTCTGGGTTAGATGGTTTTGTCCTGTTTCTTCCCACCCCCACTCCCCAGTCCCCTTCCTGTTAAAATCTCAAATCAAATCACAAACCTATCTGGTTGCTTTCAAATGTAAAAGAAGACTTTAATTTACACCAAAAATATAGACTTCTCTAATGGTCTAAACTACAACTTTAAAACTTAAATAGTTCCTATGGATGCAAATGCTTAAGAAATCAGTCGTAAAATAATCCTTCTCTAAAACATAAACCCTAGTATTTTATAATGACCACACACCATGTTTGTCATTGGCAAAAGCACTGTTGCTAAGTCTCTCATCTCACAAGAATGAGAGCCTCACTGGTCTTCCCCAGCACCTAGAGCAGGACCTTTGCAAAGAGCTGGTCCTCCTTCAGTATCTGCATAATGAATAACTCTCCATGGAAACCAGTGCCACCATGGTCAGTGACAACATGCTGTAACTTACTCAGGAGACAGCAGGGCAGGGGCTCAGGTAGTTTGCACCAGGCTCTCTCTGGGTCTTTGTTTACCCCCTTTCCCCTCCCTCCTCCTCTGACCCCGGCCTCTCCCCTCTCCGTGTGAAATCTCTCCTTTTCTTTCCCTCCTCACCACTGCCTTCGTGCCTTTTCTTCTCCTTCCCTTTAATTCCCACCTTCTCCCTTTGAGCTTTCTCTTCCCTTCCTCGCATTTTCCATTGTTCTTCTCCCCTTTCCACATTCTCCTTTATTTAGTAAATACATGGATCTGACCTGCACTTTAAATTGGCATTTTAATATCATATAGCCTCCATTCTTCATTTTTCTCATGGAGCATACAAATTGTATAGGTGTTTACCTGGCAACAACTATTGTTTGCTTGTTCGTGGCCAAAAAAAAAAAAAAAAATTGCCACAATAACAAGTGCCTCTTGCCAAGTCGGGTGCGCATGTGCAGAGTCACACTCAGCCGCCCCCAGGTCTGTGCATTGCCCAGTCACCTGGCGGTTTTCTCTCTGACTCAAGCATCCTGGCGTGTGCAGCTATTGCCAGCACTCCCAGGTTATAAAGAACACAGAACACAGAGCTCAAGGGAAAAGAGAATTCTTTTGGAGACAAAAGATAATTTTGTTCTTTTAATCAGGATTCCTATGGTCATCCCCTCCAGACGATCACACCCCAGTTTACTGAAGTATAATAGACTAATACAAATTGTATATAGTTATGCTGGACACTGTGGACAATTGTGTATCGTTATAGTGGACAAGGTGGATATATGAGTACATTGTGATATGACCACTATAATCAAGCTAATCAGCACATTCACTGCAACACTCAGTTGCCTTTTATCGTCCGTGTATGGTGAGAACATTTAAGACCTGCTCTCTTAGCAATTTTCAAGCATACAATGCAGTGCTGTGCTTTAGTTAGACTCAGTGGCTTTGTGAGGTCTAAATCCTATTGACTATACAGGGCCTGCTTTTTCTCCCTTCAAATTTTTCTGTTCAGTTAATGTTGGTGCCACATACAATAAATTGAGTATGTGGTCAGCAGAGTGCAGTTCCTGAATTACGAAAATAAAGAGAATATGAAAACCTATGATTTATTTAAGTTAACAGGAATAAGTGTGAGGCTTATTTCTGGTATTTTCCATAGGACAATCAATACCTGTTTTCATCAAATATCCGCCTCCTTAATTTAGAGCAATAGCTGACAAAAATTAATTAGCAATGTCAACATGACCCTATCACGTTGCCCTGCTCTGACTTCAGTCAAAGAAAAATTACATAATGTTAAAGGATTAGAAAGGAATAACAGAAAGTCTAGCATGCCTACTTTAAAACAAATGAGTTGTCAAGCTCTCCAGATATGTTATCTATAATTTTTTATTATATAATATATTCATGTATATAATCTAAGAAAAACCTTCTTTTTCCTGCTAGCATCATACGCATTTGTACTGTTTCCTTTGAAAACTTGTAGAAAACTTGGAGGAGAAAGCGTTTCTAGCCTGTCCTGTTGGTCAGTGAATTAATTGACTCCACTAATGTCTCTGTGGTTTACTGTCCGTCCGCTTATACCTTCTTTGGCCTGAAGCTTTCCCTTCCTGGATACTCAGGACATGAGATTTGAGAATAAGTATACCTGGGCTTTTCAGGTGCCTTTGTTCCCTTCTGTTGATTCCGAAGCTCTTGCTAGGAACAGGGAAACTGACACATGAGCAGGAGAGGACCTTTCAATGCTTGCGGATGGGTGAGGGAAGGCTGAATAGCTAAACACAAAGGGAAGAAAATAACATACTTTGCCATTTCTATAACCTTAATACAATTTTAATAAAATTTTTCTTTGGAGACTATAAATTCATTTCCTTAAATAAGAAGCTTTGTTGAACAAAAATATTCTTAAAATTGGCCATTAAGTGCACCATTTTGTTCAAGATGAACCCATTAAACGTTTTCTTTATCATAATTAAGCCCAATGCACCAAATGCGAAAGATTAGCTATCAGCTTAGAATGAACCAGGAAGCTGAAGAATAGCTGTAGATTCAGTAAGCCCCAAAGAGTTTGTTTTTGTTTGTTTTGATGCTAAGGAGGGGCAGGCGGCTCAAACCCAGGGCGGTGTCTTTGTCTCCCCAGGATAAGCCTATTTAACTCAGCTTTGTTCACCTCTTCAGTTGCAATCCTTGCTGGACCAGCGACCTCAGGGAACCCTAAAACCAGACAGACCACCTGCAGAGGAGAGCAGAGGATCAGAGGAAGGTCACAGGTGGCAGGAATGGTGGGCTCCGACAGGAATAAGCCTCGTTAATGGGCTGTTATGTAAGCAAAGCCGATCACCTGACCCGGACCTCTCGCCAGGAGAACCTGGACCTCGGTTTCAATCCCGTTGCACGCCATTTAGATGTTTGTCTGCAGTGCTATCTGTAGGGTTCTTGAATTTGTGACTTTTAAAGACAATACAAGGATAGACTGGTAATGACTGACATTTAGTTGAATGAAAATTACCCAGAGGTTTACTAAGCAACAAACTTTGGTCTAACTAGACACCAAGTAAATTGTATACAATATGCAAGTGCAGAATTAACTGATTGAGAACATTAATTATTTTTTCTGTGATCCAATTATGTAAGGAAAAGAAGTTTTTTTTTTTTTCTTTTTCTCTTTCAAAATGCAAAAGGGGTTATTGGGAGAAAAAAGGTTGGATTCTTGCAAGTGAAGGAGTGTAAAGGAGGGGTGGGTAAAGGAGAGTGGATGGACCTGCTCAAAGAAGGATTCATTGGGCTGAGGGTAGTGATGTGGGTTCTGCTGGAATGGAGACCTGGACTCCCAGGTAGCACCCCACTTGTGGGTCACCTATGAAGGTAGCTTGTGGTGACTTGAAGGCTTATCTCTAGGAGCTGTGACTTTTGAGGCTGCATCAAAGATCCAAATTATCAAATTAGTCACAAGAGAGTAGATGCTGTGAGGAGCAGGTTGTCTGCTGTCGGGTGGGGTATAGAAAAGTCAGCAAACATGACTGGTGGGCCAGATCCGGTCAGCTTCCTGTTTTTATAAATAAAGTTTTATTGGCACATAGCCATTTGTATACTTATTATCTATGGCTGCTTTCATACTTCAGAAGCAGGGTTGAGTGGTTGTGGCAGAGGCCATATACATAGTCTGCAAAGCCCAGATTATTTACTAGCTGGCTGTCTACCAAAAGAAATGTGCTGACCTCAGGAGAGTTAGCTTGGACTGTGGGCTGAGAGGAGCTTGCCCCTGCTGTTCTCGTCTTAGCCTCGAGTCAGGAGATCCTTTGCAAATTTTCTGGATTCCTGAAGTCTTCCAGGATACTCGAGTGATCCGAGGCCAATGAACAATGATGACTCACATCACGCATCTCATCTTCCCAATTCCTGCCAGCTTAGTTCCAGACTTAAGTATGAGATGATATTTTATATTTATATTACGAGCACCGTAACACAAATGTTTACCTGCTAGGTGTGGCACTGGTTTCCTATTGTTGCTGTAACAAATTATCACAAACTGAGTAACTTAAAACAACACAAATTGATTATCTTACACTTTGCTGGTCAGAAGTCCAAAATCATTCTGTGTGAACTAAAAATCAAAGGGTCAGCTGGGCTCTGCTCCTTTGGAGGCTCCAAGGGGAGACTCAGATCCTTACCTTTTAGAAGTTGCCTCTATTCCTCAGCCTGTGGCCCCATCCTCCATCTCCAAAGCCATTATGATAGCATCTTCTCTACTCTCTGACTTCTGCTTCTATTGTCACATCCTCTTTGACCCTGATCCCCATGCTTCTCTCTTATCAGGACCCTTGTGATTACATTCAACCACCTAGATGCACTGACTTAGATCTTTAATGTAATCATAACTGCAAAGCCCCTTTTGTTATGTAAAGCCACATTCCCGGGTGCTAGGGATTAGGACCTGGAAGTCTTTGAGGGGCATCATTCAGCCAGTCACACAGAGAACTCTGAGGCTTTGATACTTGTGAAGAATTGCTGAGAAGCCATGGATGTCTAGGGGGAATGGGACTGTTCTGGTCCTGTCTAGAGTCTCTACTTTCTGTTCATTCTCAACTCTCATTCAGGGAAAGGATAGGTGGAGAACAGCACAGGCAGTCACTGGTCCAAAGCTCTTATCGGCACTGCCTGCCAGGTGAGAATGGCCAGGGACCCAGCCCTGGCAATGCAGTGGGCACTTGGACAACCTTATTCAGTAACCTTGGAGGACCCCTCCTGTCCTCTACCGCCCTGACTTGCATTTCTCCTCCCTGGAAAGGGATTCCTTGTCCACATCATGTTCCTCCATGGCCATACCTTAGGTGGACGTTGGGAAGAATGCCTTTCTAGGGAAAGCAGGTGTAGCTTTTGCAGTGCAGCGCCTGTTGCAGGTTTAGGGATCAGGACACTGCTGTGAGGGGTCAAATACTCAGAGGCTATTTGTGACCACACTCCAACCAGCTTTATAGTTTCCTTAAAAAAAAAAGGTTGGGGTGCTTCTGATTTGTTATGGGCTGAAATGTGTTCCTAATTCCTAGTATCTCAGACTGTGACTCTATTTGGAGGTAAGCTCTTTAAAGGGTAGTTACGTCAAAATGAGGTTGGAGGAGTGGGCTGTCATTCAGTATGCTGCTGTCCTTATAAGAAGAGGAGATTAAGACATCAACACATACAGGTAGATGACCACGTGAGGAGGACATCAGAAGAGGACAATCACCTACAAACAAGGAGGGAGGCCTCAGAAGAAACCAACCCTACCGGCACCTTGCTCTCAGGTGTCCAGCCTCCAAAACAATAGAAAATAAATTTCCGTTGCTTAAGCTGCTGAATGTGTGGTGCTTTGTAGTGGCAGCCTGAGCAGACTAACACGGATTCTAGGCAATGGGGGCTCTGCAAGGCGTGTGCGTTGAGGGCAGACATCAGAGGACTGTTAGCAGCCAACACTCACAGCAGCTGGGGGCACTGGCCTAGGAAAGGGCTTCTGGGCCAGTCACTGAAACAGCATCTACCCCAGCGGGTAAGTCCCCAGTCACAAAAAGACAGTGCAGATGCAGGAGAATCAAACAGAATAAGACCTTTTGACCACTCTAAGCTATGAAACACAAAAATTGGGACACCACCAGAACCTTCTGAAGTGGGAGCTTGAAGTCTCTTCGTAGGCAGAATATCTTCTGCCTTAAAAATAGCACCCAATGATAAGCCTTAACAACACCCTTTCTGCAGATAACAGGCCTCCCTCAGGGCCCATATAGGTGCTATTCTACCCTTCAGTCAACTGTAGCCTCAAAGAGCCATTGAATTCAAAACCCGGCATGGAGGTATAGGTCATGTTTTCTCCCTTCTAAACCTAGAAGCAGGTAAGGATACACGCCCTCCAGACACAAAATATCATATTTCCTTTGCCTTTTAATCCACTCAGTCCAGCTTGCAGTCACCTTCTTATTATTCACTCCGTACCAGATAGATGAATTTCCATGGCTTTCTAGTTTCCATTCTGGTTCTCCTGTTCCTGGTAGGGATAACGGAGGATACTACCTTTTTATTTCTTCAAAGATTCTGTCCCGTGAAAATGTTCCTCTCCAGTGATCTAGTGTAAACTGCCCCACCCAGCTCTACTCATGATCTTGCTGACTACAGATTCTTTGTGACATAGATTCTTATTTCTCATTTCTCCTGTGATGTTGTACCCTGTGTCAAGCACAGAAGAAATAATGGGAACTACATTCACCTTTGTTCTCAATGCTTGATAGAACTACTGTGGTGTATAGCAGTTGGCATCAAAAGGTGAAGGTACAACAGACATTTGATTTAGTAATCAAAGAGGTGAATGAAGTAAGATAAAATGCCAAGTTTTAGACTAATATTTATACGGTGTATAACCCAACAGTGAGTTGGATATGTTTTTTGTTAAAGCCTACACATTTTATTCTGCATAAGACATCAGACAAGAAAATACAAACATGTAGGCGTTTCTTTTTTGTTACAATCAAAGCTAGAAAAGTTTAGGGTGTTTTCTTGGTAAAGAGTCTTTGTATGGTTACGAAGAGGTCTTCAGGCAAATGTATAGTTCCTCTATGGGAGAAATTGCTCTCTCTTCTAACAACTGCTGAATTTAGTTTGCAGATACTAAATGTGTATAAACTAAAGGGACAGCCATCAAAAGGATTCAATTGGTGCAAAAACGGGTGACTTCTGGACCTCTCTTTATGATTAATTTGAGAACTACTGCATCTAAAAGTGGACTACAATGGAAAGTATTGATCCAGCAGAGGAGCACACTGGGGATGAAGAGGGGCAATTTTAAGCATGTAGGTGACTCAGGTGGGCTGATCTCACGTAAGCAGACCACAGAGGATCTGAAACCACCAACAATGTTGCACAAAGATGTCCAGAGACACTTAGGTGGGTCCTGCATGGATGGTCATCCTTGCAGGTCTGTGAGTCGGGTAGGGTCATGGGAGGCTCCCAGTTCAATAAAAGGAGGCAAGTATAGAGAAGAGGTCTCTGTTATTCACAAGACCAATATTGAAATCAGTTCCAGATATGTTTGAGTAATAATAGTTCAACAAGGGATGGATTCCATGGGAAAGAAACTTGCAAAAGACTAAGAAGGGAAGCAATACGCAATCAAGACTGTAGTTCCACAGACGAATGCTATCATTCAAATCTTCAGTCCGGACTTACCAAGGATTTGCCACGTGCATTCACAGGTCAGCACTCAGCATCAATGGAGCAGTTTCCCTTCCTTCATGAAGCTAATGTTTCAGTGGGAGAGCAGGTGGTGATCCTTCTGTAAGGCAGGTGAGGGGCTGAAGAATGGAGAGAAAGGGGGTGGAGTTTTCTATAATGTGTTCATGGAAGGCTTTGCTGAGTGACACCCTGAAAGGAAATGAGTCATGCAGAGATCTTGGGGTGAGATGGGAGGAAGAAGGAATATTCCAGGCAAAGAGAGTGTGACGGTTACTTTTAGGTGTCCACTTAGCTGAATTAAGGGATGCCTAAAAGCTGGGAAAGCATTGCTTTTGGGTGCATATGTGGGATGTTTCCAGAGGAGATCAGCATGTGAGTTGGTGGACTGAGTGGGGAAGAGCCACCCTCCATGTAGGTGGCACCATCCAATCAGCTGGAGGCCTGATAGAAGAAAAGGGCAGAGGAAAGGTGAATTCACTCTCTCTCCTAGAGCTGGGGCACTTTTCTTCTCCTGCCTTTGGACATCAGAACTATAGGCTGTCTGGCCTGTGGACTGCAGGAGTTGCACCAGTGGTCTCTTTGGAGTCTCAGGCCTTTGGCCTCAGACCGAGAGCTACACCACTGACTTCCATGGCCCTCAGGCCTTTGGACTTGGACTGAGCTTGGTCTCTCTGGTTCTTCAGCTTGCAAATGGCTTATTTTGAGACTTACCCACTTCCGTAATCTCATGAGGCACTTCCTTTAACAAATCTCATCTTTCTGTCTTATCATCTAATCATCATCTATTTTTATCATATTGACTCTTTCTGGAGGACACAGACTAATACAAAGACAAGTGCGAAGATCCTGATGTGACAATGAGAGATGCAAGTTGCAGGAACAAGAACATTGGTGAATCTGGGACAGGGGTATTGAAGGAGATGATGTCAAAGAGACAGACAGTGGCTGGACATGTGCGGCTCTATAAGGGACTCCCACCCTTCGTGTGATGGAATTCCACCCAGCATTGTGGGTTTTGTTAAGGGAAGTGATGCCACTTGATTTCTCTATTAAGAAGGTGGCTAGGTGGCTACAGCTGCGAATAAAATTCATTCAGAGATCACCAAGTGTAAAAGCCAGTGCATTTCATAAAGCATTTCACTTGTTGCTAGCGGCAACCCCATAGGAGCTCACTTATTATATTCTTGCCTGGAGTCACACAGACAGAAAGTGACTGAATTTGGAGTCAAAGCCAGACTTGTAGGAGTAGAATAGCCACACTACTGCATTGCTTCAAAAGGGAGCGTGGGTGAAAGGGCGAGAGTAGCTCATCACAGAGACAATTAGAAAGAGGTGAGGTCCAAGGGTTGGTCTCTGCTGCCATCACCAGAGAGCACTGCAATGGGGATTGAGACCTGAAATCCCGAAATGGGCTCTAGTTCCATTAGCTCACACTAGTTTGTTGGCTGAGGCAAGCGGTTAAAATCAATCTGGACCTGCTGCTTCCCAAATAAGGTTGCTGAACTCCAAGACCCCAAGTTACATTTTGCTCTCAGTGATCTGTATACTGTATAAATAAAATATTACATTATCAAAATATTTTATATTACATTTAATTATGGTTTACTAGGTTTTGTAGAATTAAAAAATTATGGGATTAGAAAGGTCCCAAACAGCTCGTTTTACTCATTTTTAGCTTTGTGAATGAAAAATAATGAAAACCACAAATAAATAAAAACAACAGGCATGGTGGCTCATGTCTGTAATCCTAGCACTTTAGGAGGCTGAGGTGGGTGGATCTCCTGAGGTCAGAGGTTCAAGACCAGCCTGTCCAACATGGTGAAACCCCATCTCTACTGAAAATACAACAATTAGCTGGGCGTGGTGGCACAAGTTTGCAGTCCTAGCTACTTGGGAGGCTGAGGCAGGAGAATGGCTTGAACCCAGGAGACAGAGGTTGCAGTGAGCCGAGATCATGCCATTGCACTCCAGCCTGGGTGACAGAGTAAGACTACACCTCAAAAAAAAATCATTGCAAATATGTATTCATATACATTGCACACACAGACATGTTTCATGTACAGATATACACGTACTCCCCCAGCCATCAGTACTTCTGTGTCATGAACTCCACCCCAGTGTGACTGGTGCTTCCTGGAGCTCCACCAAAAAGTTCCTGCCATAGCAACCCCTGGTTTTACCCTCCAGAGACAATCACTGTCTAAATGGCTCTATCTCTTGTGGACACTGACCACATTTTCTGGTTTCTCAGTGTCTTTGAACACTCTTGGATATGTCTGGGGAATTTCTAGCCTTGTGAGTCCCACCTTCCCAAAGCAGATCCCAAAGGACTCAGAAGTGCAACTTTGACAGCTGGGTCCCAGAAGTTTCCAGGCTCCACCAAGCTGATTCTCACACCCCAGACTCTGCTTTGAGAAGGATCAGCCTGAGGAAGGAGGCTCCACTGGAATCTACCTTTGCTAGAGGCATCTGACTCCTGGAGGTGACAGCCTGCCTTTCTACCCACTAGAGCAGATGCAGCAAGGGACGGGTGGGGCAGCAGCAGCTGTGTCCAAGCCTGACAGCAGGGCAAACTGCAGCATCCCAGGCTTGGTGACGGGGCTGGGGTAGGAGGACTCTGACTGTCAGGCCAATTCCTGGAAGCAGTGAGCCTATTTCTCTATGTCTCTTAAGGATGTTGTGGACTCCCCAATCTACTCTTTTTCACTGAATCCACCATAATGAACTATTTTTTACTTGTAACTAACAAAATGTTGTGATCCTGACTGCCCTAGACTTGTTGAAACATGTCTCCAGAGCCTATATACATTTAAGCAACAATGTATCTTTACACTTAACAATGAAACTCTGCTGGACACACTGGTAAGCTTAGATCCATTCTTTCTCTTTGACTGCCCCATGGTATTCAATGGTATTGTACTGGTGCACCATAGTTTGCTTAATGAGCCCCCTATTGCTTCACATGTAAGAAATTTTTCTTATTTTTCCTGTTCTACACAATGTAACCTGACACACATTTTCCATTTTCAACTCACACTGTGGCTTTCAAATAGAATACTAACAGCAAGATTGCTGAAAGATTATATATGCACAGTAAATTTTTTAACATAAACAAATTTTATTTTCAAAGGTTATTCTAATTCATACCTGCACTAAAGATTTATGAAGACACCAATTTTTGCCCCACACTTGCTAATACTTGATGTTATTAGTCCTTTACAATGTTGCCATTTTGAAAGGCAAAACTCCACCTCATTTTAATTTATGTATTAAAAATTATTAGTAATTTTGAGCATATTTTTACATATTTACTAGCCATTTGTATTTTTCTTCTGTTTTGCCTATTTATATTTGCCCATTTTCTATTTTCTTTCTTTTTACTGATAGAGATCATATTATATGCTGTACAAAATATAGAACACATATTGCATGTAATTTGTGTATGTTCTATTGCAAATACTTTCCCTAAGTTTCTCACTTATCCTTTAACTTTATTTAGGGTATTTTCTACTAGACAAAAGTCCTATTTTATATTTGCTGGGATGATTCAACTTTAGAGAATTTAACAATATAATTAAGTAAATTAATAAATAATTTGAGTAAAAAAAATCACATCAAATCCAAAGGAAAAAGAATGATTGAATTGAGACAAAATCATTTATTAAAAACTTTAAGTAAAATAAAATGTTTGATTAAATACTTTAAATAAATTTTTTAAAAAACCTTCTTGAGTTATGAATGCTATCAGAACTCATTATAAAAACATTACACTGACCGGTAAAATCCTAAATGCATTCTGACTGCAGTTGGAAGCAGGACAAAGGGTAGGGTGTCTCCTCAGTATAACTCAATCGTGTTTGGGGGATTTTAGCTAATGCAGTCAGACAGAATTAAGTGGCTAATATAAACAGAAAAGAGATAAAAGCAGTATCACTCTTTGCAGAATTTTACTCCTAGAAAATGTGGGAGGTAAAACTAAAAGAAAACCTTTTAGAACTAATTTTCCTTTTAAAAAATTCACAGGAAGGTGTCACTATATAAGTAGTGACTCTGAAACCCTCCACAGCTTTCCTCTCTGCTAGTAGTAACTATTTAGAAATTAAAATGGTAAAAGTTTCTATTCATGACAGCTACTAAAACTAAAAATGGCCAAAAATAAATTTATCAAGGAAGATACAAGAGTAGAATATATATTTCAATATTAATATTTTACTGAAGACATAAACCAAGACTCCAGTAAATGGAGACATGTCATATTCCTGAATGGGAAGGCTCAACATCATAAAAGCTTCTCAAATCAATGTGTAAATTTTATGCAATTCCAATCAGAATTCTAATGGATTGTTATATATTCTGGTTCTGCTTTCGAAACTGGATAACTTGATTATAAATTTCATATGGATGAATTACATTGATAATTTCTGAGAATGTTTTTAGAAATTATCTTTCAGATATTTAAGTGTATGTTAGAGCTACTCTAGTCAAAATATATGTTACTAGCATAGGAATAGAAAAATTGATGACCAAAACAGAACATAGAGTCCATTAACCAATCCCGAAATACATATTTTTTAATGGTAAATAATACTTGAAAAAATAGCTAATAGTTTAGAATAAAAAATATGCATTTATGCTAAATTACAAAATAATTTTTAGCTAGATTAAAGATCTAGTGGAAAGATAAAATCCATTTAATGTTATAGTAAAACATAGGAGCTGTTTTTGTTGTTTAGCCATGTGGGGAAGGTAATTCTCAGTCAGTCTGATAACTGGAAGCCATGCAAAAAAGAAAAGAAAAAAGAAAAAAAAAAACCTCACCTGATCTCTTTGATTATATATTAACCCCACCATATCATAAGTTAGGGGATAAGACCTGTAAGTTGGAATAAGTAACTCATGCAAGATCACTCAACTTGGCAGAGATAGAGAATATCGGGCTAATCAGAGGGTCAGAATGTTTAAGTGATACAACTTATACATTTTTCTTTTTCCAAGTGGTTCATAAACTGTAATGAGCATTAAAAACCACCGGGAGTGCTCATTAAAATTTACCTGACTCCCACTCCCAATTTCTAATTTAATAGGTCAGATTAGGGACTGAAAATTTGCATTTTGAATAAGCTCATAGGTAATGTCCTTGCTGCAGAGTGTAACCTCACTTGGAGTAATAATTTGCTATGCAACTTCCTTAAACAAAAAATCATGCTGCTAATCTATATATTAGCTTAGATGCTGTAAAAGAGCACACGTTTTATTCTAAGTTATTTTAGGGGTACATCCATGTTATGAGCTGGTGAAAACTTAGGCTGGAGGGGTAAACAGATACAGAGAATCAACATCAAACTCCACCAGGAACAGAATCAGGTCAGGACGAGGTTACATAAAAGCAACATAATTAAGATATTTTGTTTATCAAAAGAAAGTTATATGATGTTAGCAAAAGTGGCAGTGCAATGACATCTAAAAATCTCTTCTCTATAAAAGTGATGGGAAAACTGCTAAAAGTTGTCAGAATCAAATTTTTCTGAACTCTGAAAATTAACCAAGGCTTGGAGTAACCTGGAGAGTGTTCATTCAAGAATAAATGGCTGAATTTCAGGAAGGCCAGTGAGCTTAGGGCATTTTAACAGTCTCATTCCCTGCTCTCCAGGTGCACCGTAATCTTGTAAAATAAAACTCTGCATTCCTATTGCTGAACCACCAGAGGTAACAGAATGAAGTTGGAGATCTTACAAAGCTCCACTTTCAAATAATTGCCCTTTAAAAAGAAACCTATTTCATCGTTTCCTGGAATGTTCCCACTTACAAGGCTATCTGTATTTGACCTGACTTAGAGACTGCCCAATGCAAAAAGTCTTCTCCCCAAGGGGGCATTTGTTGAGAACAATTAACAGGCACAAATTTTAACTTTGTAGCTGCTTGAGGTGATGAATAGCAGTTGAAACAACCAATAGGCTAACCAAAAAAGCTGTAAAAGAAAAGCTGGGACATGAGATATTCCTAGGATTAGAAAATCCTGATATATTCCTGGGAACCTAGAAGGTCATGTGTATGTCAATATTGGCCACATGCTCCAGGCTGTGGTCCAATGCTCTCACCTATGGCTGACCTTGAGGCTCTGTGCAAACAGAAAGGGAAAGCTAGGCAATATTGTCAACTGCCTGGCTGAGTGTTGAAGGAGTGTTCTAACACATGAAAATAGCTCCTTGGCAGAAACAGGAAAATTTATTGGTTCCAGACATTTGAGGAAACCTCTATCTAATTATTAGTTATAGAAACCTCAGTAGCCACACAAGGAAAAGAACACATATTTTACAGAATTTGTTTAGAAAAGTCCCTAAGTAAACAAAAATAACCAACAACCACAAGAAGCAATATCTGTAAAGCTGGAGTGAGGTGGATCTAATTTTCATAGTTGTCGCATTATATTATTTTCAATGTCTAGTTTCCAACAAAAATTATGAGATATGCAAAGATACAAGAAAGCATGGTTCATATGTAGTTGGAAAACCAAGCCATCAGTGGAAATTGTCTCTGAAAAATCCCAAACATTGGACTTACTAAAGAAATACTTTAAATAAGCTCTTTTGTTCAAAGAGATAAAAGACACAATGTGTAAAGAACTAAGGAAAAGTATAATGATGTGTCAGCAAATACAGAATAGCAATAAAGAAATAGCACTTTATTTGGAAAAATCAAATAGAAATTCTGCAGTTAAAAAGTACAACTAATGATATGAAAACTGCACTAGAGAGCTCATAGCAGAGATGAGCAGACAGAGGGCTCAGTAGCAGAGATGAGTAGGCAGGAGATAGAATAAGTGAACTTGAATATAGTCAATAGAGATTATGAAGTATGAAGAACAGAAGGAAAAAAGAATAAAGAAAAACGAACAGAGCTTCAGATATCTGTGGAACACCATTAAGATTATCAACAACATATGAATAATGGGAAATTCAAAAAATGTGAAGAGAAATAAAGGGGCAGAAAGAATATTTGAAGAAATAATGGCTGAAAACCTCTCAAATTTGATAGAGAACAGTTAGATACACAGCCAAGTAGCTCAATGAATTGCAAGGAAGATAAACCCAAAGAGATCCACAGGTATACATCATAAACAACCTGCCAGAACCCAAATACAAAGAGATAATCTTGAAAGCATCGAGAGAGAAGCAATTGATCGTATACAAGGGATTCTCATTTAAATTACAACTGACTTCTAATCAGAAACCACAGAGACCAGAATAGGATGACATATTCAAGGTACTGAGAAAAAAAAATGTCAACCAAGAATTCTATATATGGCAAAGCTATGCTTCAAAAATAAAGGAGAAATTAATATTTTTTTCCATCTTTGGGAAAATTTTGTACAGTCACGGTGGATCTGATCTCATCTTGAATTGTACTCTCATAATTCCCATGTGTTGTGGGAGCAACCCAGTGGGAGGTAATTGAATCATGGGGGCAGTTTTCCCCATACTCTTCTCATGGTAGTGAATAAGTGTCATGAGATATAATGATTTTATCAGGGGTTTCTGCTTTTGTGTCTTTCTTGGTCTCTGCCTGCTGCCATCCATGTAAGATGGGACTTGCTCCTCCTTCCCTTCTACCATGATTGTGAGGCTTCCCTACCCATATGGAACTGTAAATCCAATTAAATCTCTTTCTTTTGTCAATTGCCCAGTCTTGGGTATGTCTTTATCAGCAGCATGAAAACAGACTAATACAGGCTTATACCCGTAAGCTCATCACTTTAGGAGGCCAAGGCAGGAGGATCACTTGAGGTCAGGAGTTTGAGACTAGCCTGGGCAACATAGTGAGACCTCATTTCTATAAAAAATTTAGAAATAAATTTTCTAAATTTATCTAGAGAGAATGAAGAGCAGAGTTTTGTGCACCGTTGAAATGAAATTAGTATGAATCTGAACTAGTTTGTTATAAATTAAGATGTGACTTGTAATCGTCAGAACTTCTATGAAAAAACTATAAAATATATAGTAAAATAAATGAAAAGAGAATTAAATTATACACTAGAGTTATTTAACAAAAGAAGGCAGGAATAGAGAAACAAAAAAAGACATGAACGTATGGAAAAAATAGTGAAATGTAACACATAAAGACAATGTGAACATTCTTTTCTATGGTACATGGACTGAGGTGGGATTGATGCAAACAACAGATTGCCAATACCAAGAGATTGATAGGAGTGAGGAAGGAGCAGGAGAGGAATACGCCTAGAAGCCAATCTGTGGTAGTAAATCCTATACCCTCGACCCCAACAGAGAGTCCCATTTGTCCCTTCTGCAGACTCTTGAGCTGTTCCTACCTGCTCCAAGGTTGACTCCACTCAGCAGTGGGTTTATCGTAACGAGAATGAAGCTTACAGTAGGAGACTTCCTTCAGGGACTCCAGGATGGGGCAGATTCAGTCACTGGCCAGGTACATGGAGCACTGCCCCAGCCTGGGAATCACCATTGCTGGCGAGGGGCTACAGGAAAGGTCAAGGCACTGGCAGCATTGCCTTGCATCTTGCAGCCCCAGTGGCAGCCCGTCCCTTTTGGACTGATGGAGCATCCTGAGCCTGTGACAGACTTCATGGAGACGGATCTGAAGGATGCTGCTCTTCTCACTGCAAGAGCAAGAAGGTTAGGGCAGCGGGGTGGGAAATGGGATGGTCATATCCTCAGAGACTGGGAAATTACAGGCCCAAGTCCTTTGAAGTCTTGGCCTAATTCTGCATCTCCCCCAACCCCCAAAGTCTCTGCTCTCATCAGAGGCTCTGAGGGCTTCCTTTGACTCTGCCCACCCCAACCAGTCCCAAAGAAGAACCCGCTGAACAAAAAACTGTAGACAGTCACCACTGCGCCTTACCAATTATGAGAGGTAAAACTGAAAGAAGCTTTTCTAAACTATCAATAATAACAAAAATTCTGACAACCCTGCTAGAGGAAAGATGGAATTAGCTTTCTATTCTCTCTGAAGAAAATGATATTACAAAACTGTTGTCATTCAAAGAGGCAATAAAAGAATATGCAGGGAAAAAACCCTCAGAGAAATGAGTATTGCAGAGGTGTGTCAGGCAGTCAAGGACAACTGCTAACAATCTCATGTTATTTTTCTGGATTTAAGATGTTTGTGATACTTGGTACCTTTTTAGTATTTAAATTTGCATAATTTTTTTCTTGTTCATTATAGAATTCTGTATCCTTTTTTTTTTCTAAAACAACTTGCTTTCAAATATAAGCTTCACACCCAAACACCTCCAGCACTGCCTGTAGAAGACCCCCTGAGGGGCCGCAGAGGAAAGCAGGCCTCTCTTCTCAGCAGAATCTCCCAATTTCTTGTTCTCTAGTTAGTCAATGCAGTCACTTATAATTTAAAAAACATTTTACCACTCCAAAAACACACCAAATGGTAAAGAGCATCAACACAATGAAGAATCTGCATCAACCAATGGGCAAAACAGCCAGCTAGCATCAAAATGGCAGGATCAAATTCACACATAACAATATTAACCCTAAACGTAAATGGACTAAATGCCCCACTCAAAAGACACAGACTGGCAAATTGGATAAGAAGCCAAAACCCATCAGTGTGCTGTATCCAGGAAACCCATCTCACATGCAAGGATACAAAAAAGCTCAAAATAAAGGGATGGAGGAAGATTTACCAAGCAAATGGAGAGCAAAAAAAAGCAGGAGTTGCAATTCTCATCTCTGATAAAATAGACTTTAAAGCAACAAAGATCAAAAGAGACAAAGAAGGACATTACATAATGGTAAAAGGACCAATGCAACAAGAAGAGCTAACGATCCTAAATATATATGCACCTAATACAGGAGCACCCAGATACATAAGGCAACTTCTTAATGACTTACAAAGAGACTTAGACTCCCACACAATAATAGTGGAAGACTTCAACACACCATTGTCAATATTAGACAGATCAACAAGACAGAAAATTAACAAGGATATCCAGGATTTGAACTCAGACCTGGACCAAGCAAACCTAATAGACATTTACAGAACTCTCCACCCCAAATCCACAGAATATACATTCTTCTCAGCACCACATCACACCTACTCTAAAATTGACCACATAGTTGGAAGTAAATCACTCCTCAGCAAATACAAAAGAACGGAAACCATAACAAACAGTCTCTCAGACCACAGTGAAATCAAGTTTAGAACTCAGAATTCAGAAATCAACCCAGAACCACACAGCTTCATGGAAAATGAACAACTTTCTCTTGAATGTTGACTGGATAAACAATGAAATGCAGACAGAAATAAAGATGTTCTTCAAAACCAACGAGAATGAAGACACCACATACCAGAATCTCTGGGACACATTTAAAGCAGTCTCTCGAGGAAAATATATAGCAATAAGTGCCCACATGAGAAGAAAGGAGAGATCTAAAACTGACACCCTATCATCAAAATTGAAAGAGCTAGAGGAGCAAGATCAAAAAAACTCAAAACCTAGCAGAAGACAAGAAATAACTAAGATCAAAGCAGAACTGAAGGAGATAGAGACACGAAAAACCCTTCAAAAAAAATCAATAAATCCAGGAGCTGGTTTTTTGAAAAGATCAACAAAATAGACAGACCACTAGCCAGGTTAATAAAAAAGAAAAGAGAGCATAACCAAATAGATGCAATAAAAAATGATAAAGGGGATATCACCACAGATTCCACAGAAACTCAAACCATCATCAGAGATTATTACAAACAACTCTATGCACATAAACTAGAAAACCTGGAAGAAATGGATAAATTCCTGGACAGTTGCCTCCTCCCAAGCCTAAACCAGGAAGAAGTCAAAACCCTGAATAGACCAATAACAAGGTCTAAAGTCGAGGCAGCAATTAAGAGCCTACCACCCAAAAAAAGCCCAGGTCCAGATGGGTTCACAGCTGAATTCTACCAGATATACAAAGAGGAACTGGTACCATTCCTACTGAAACTATTCCAAATAATCCCAAAAGAGGGAATCCTTCTCAAATCATTTTATGAGACCAACATCATCCTAATACCAAAACCTGGCAGAGACTCAACAAGAAAAGAAAACTACAGGCCAAAATCCATGATGAACACAGATGCAAAAATCTTCAATAAAATACTGGCAAGCCGATTGCAACAGCACATCAAAAAGCTTATCCACCATGATCAAGTAGGATTCACCCCGGGGATGCAAGGCTGGTTCAATATACACAAGTCTATAAATGTAATTCACCACATAAACAGAACCAAAGACAAAAACCACATGATTATCTCAATTGATGCAGAGAAGGCCTTTGACAAAATTCAACAGCCCTTTATGCTAAAAACTCTCAATAAACTAGGTAGCGACGGAACGTATCTCAAAATAATAAAAGCTATTTATGACAAACCAACAGTCAATATCATACTGAATGGGCAAAAATGGGAAGCATTCCCTTTGAAATCTGGCACTACACAAGGATGCCCTCTCTCACCACTCCTATTCAATATAGTACTGGAAGTTCTAGCCAGAGCAATCAGGCAAAAAAAAAGAAATAAAGGGTATTCAATTAGGAAAGGAGGAAGTCAAATTGTCTCTATTTGCAGATGACATGATTGTATATCTAGAAGACCCCATCGTCTCAGCCCAAAATCTCCTGAAACTGATAAGCAACTTCAGCAAAGTCTCAGGATACAAAATCAATGTGCAAAAATCACAAGCATTCCTATACACCAATAACAGACTTAAAGAGAGCCAAATCAAGAATGAACTGCCATTCACAATTGCTACAAAGAGAATAAAATACCTAGGAATACAACTAACAAGGAACGTAAAGGACCTCTTCAAGGAGAACTACAAACCGCTGCTCAGCGAAAAAAGAGAGGACACAAACAGATGGAGAAACATTCCATGTTCATGGTTAGGAAGAATCAATATTGTGAAAATGGCCATACTGCCCAAAGTAATTTACAGATTCAACGCTATCCCCATCAAGCTACCAATGACCTTCTTCACAGAACTGGAAAAAAACCACCTTAAACTTCATATGGAACCAAAAGAGAGCCTGCATAGCCAAGTCAATTCTAAGCAAAAAGAACAAAGCGGGAGGCATCACACTACCGGACATCAAACTATACTACAAGGCTACCGTAATCAAAACAGCATGGTACTGGTACCAAAACAGAGATATAGACCAATGGAACAGAACAGAGGCGTCGGAGGCAACACAACATATCTACAACCATCCGATCTTTGACAAACCTGATAAAAACAAGCAATGGGGAAAGGATTCCCTGTTTAATAAGTGGTGTTGGGAAAACTGGCTAGCTATATGCAGAAAGCAGAAACTGGACCCCTTCCTGACACCTTACACTAAAATGAACTCCAGATGGATTAAAGACTTAAACATAACACCTAACACCATTAAAAACCCTAGAAGAAAACCTAGGCAAAACCATTCAGGATATAGGCATAGGCAAGGACTTCATGACCAAAACACCAAAAGCATTGGCAACAAAAGCCAAAATAGACAAATGGGACCTAATCAAACTCCACAGCTTCTGCACGGCGAAAGAAACAGTCAATAGAATGAATAGGCAACCAACAGAATGGGAAAAAATTTTTGCAGCCTACCCATCTGACAAAGGGCTGATATCCAGAATTTACAACGAACTAAAACAGATTTACAAGAAAAAAACAAACAAGCCCATTCAAAAATGGGCAAAGGATATGAACAGATACCTTACAAAAGAAGACATACATGAGGCCAACAAGCATATGAAAAAATGCTCATCATCACTGGTCATTAGAGAAATGCAAATCAAAACTACATTGAGATACCATCTCACACCAGTTAGAACGGCGATCATAAAAAATCTGGAGACAACAGATGCTGGAGAGGATGTGGAGAAATAGGAACGCTTTTACACTGTTGGTGGGAGTGTAAATTAGTTCAACCATTGTGGAAGACAGTGTGGCGATTCCTCAAGGACCTAGAAATAGAAATTCCATTTGACCCAGCAATCCCATTACTGGGTATATATCCAAAGGATTATAAATCGTTCTACTATAAGGACACATGCACACGAATGTTCATTGCAGCACAGTTTACAATAGCAAAGACCTGGAACCAACCCAAATGCCCATCAATGATAGACTGGACAGGAAAAATGTGGCACATATACACCATGGAACATTATGCAGCCATCAAAAACGATGAGTTCGCGTCCTTTGTAGGGACATTGATGAACCTGGAAACCATCATTTTCAGCAAACTGATACAAGAACACAAAATCAAACATCGCATGTTCTCACTCATAGATGGGTGTTGAACAATGGGAACACATGGACACAGGGAGGGGAGCACTATACACTGGGGTCTGTTGGGGGGGAGTCGGGGGGGACAGCGGGGGGTGGGGTGTTGGGGAGAGATAGCATGGGGAGAAATGCCACATATAGGTGAAGGAGAGGAAGGCAGCAAATCACATTTTTTGCATTAAATAATTTATAAACATCCTCATGTCAATAAATGTAGGTTGCTATTAACATTTTTAATTAGTTCAGGAAGATTCCTTTGTATAGTTTAACTGTAGTTTATCTAACACTTCCCTAGTCATTTAGGTTTTTTTCACATTTTGCCTTCATAAACAACCACAGAACGGAGCTCTCTAAATTTAGATGCTGGGCACTTGCTGTTTCTTAATACTAAATACCGAGATGGGCTATCGCTAGGTTAAAGAGTCAAAGATTTCAAACCTCTAGATAAATTGGCAAACAGTCCCCAAATGTATTGATTTAAAAATTCCCTCACATGGTGTTCCTACCACCCCCACCATTACCAGTACTGGCCACTTCATTATTTTGCATGTTCGTCGTCTCTTAAGTCAACCATTACACGACTTAACAGTTGTATTAGTTTATCTTTTTGTTACTAACTCTCATGGACTTATTCGTCTTGCTGGAACTGCCTAGTTGATATCTTTTGCCTACTCTACTGAGCACACTTGTCTTTTTCTCATTGCTTTTGAGAGTTCAGATTATGCCTATAGTAATTCTGTTATATATGTTGTGATAGTTTCCCAGTGTTCTTTTTTTTTTTTTTTTAGACGGAGTCTCACTCTGTTGCCCAGGCTGGACTGCAATGGCACCATCTTGGCTCACTGAAACCTCCACCTCCCAGGTTCCAGCAATTCTCCTACCTCAGCCTTCTGAGTAGCTGGGATTACAGGTGCATGCCACCACGCCCAGCTAATTTTTGTATTTTTGATAGATATGGGGCCTCGCCACGATGGCCAAGCTGGTCTCAAACTTCTGACCTCATGATCTTCCCATCGAAACTGCACAAGGCGCTGGGACTACAGGTGTGAGCCACCGCGCCCAGCCCCAGTGTTCTATCACCACGGTGAGATTTTATTTTCCTGTAGAGATAGTTGTAAACGTTTATGTAATCAGACCTATGGAGTTTCTGATTGTAATGTCCAGCTTGGAAAGACTTCCCCTACCCCAAATTTCTATAATACTCAGTTTTTTTATCTCTTGGAAGAGATTTATATTTATATTGTAACTCAGCTGATCACCAGCCTAACTCCTTACACTAGCACTCCCTGTTTCACCAGCCTCCCTCCTTACACTAGCACTCCCTGTTCCGCCAGCCTCCCTCCTTACACTAGTACTCCCTGTTTCACTGGCCTCCCTTACACTAGCACTCCCTGATCCGCCAGCCTCCCTCCTTACACTAGCACTCCCTGTTCCACCAGCCTCCCTCCTTACACTAGCACTCCCTGTTCCGCCAGCCTCCCTCCTTACACTAGCACTCCCTGTTTCAGTGGCCTCCTTCCTTACACTAGCACTCCCTGTTTCAGTGGCCTCCCTCCTTACACTAGCACTCCCTGTTTCACTGGCCTCCCTCCTTACACTAGCACTCTCGGTGCCACTGGCCTCCCTCCTTACACTAGCACTCCCTGTTCCACAGGCCTCCCTCCTTACACTAGCACTCCCTGATGCACCAGCCTCCCTCCTTACACTAGCACTCCCTGTTTCAGTGGCCTCCCTCCTTACACTAGCACCCCCTGATGCACCAGCCTCCCTCCTTACACTAGCAGTCCCTGTTCCGCCAGCCTCTCTCCTTACACTAGCACTCCCTGTTTCACCAGCCTCCCTCCTTACACTAGCACTCCCTGATCTGCCAGCCTCCCTCCTTACACGAGCACTCCCTGTTCCACCAGCCTCCATCCTTACACTAGCACTCCATGTTTCAGTGGCCTCCCTCCTTACACTAGCACCCCCTGATGCACCAGCCTCCCTCCTTACACTAGCACTCCCTGTTCCACCAGCCTCCCTCCTTACACTAACACTCCCTGTTTCACCAGCCTCCCTCCTTACACTAGCACTCCCTGTTTCACTGGCCTCCCTCCTTACACTAGCACTCTCGGTGCCACTGGCCTCCCTCCTTACACTAGCACTCCCTGATGTACCAGCCTCCCTCCTTACACTAGCACTCCCTGTTCCACAGGCCTCCCTCCTTACACTAGCACTCCCTGATGCACCAGCCTCCCTCCTTACACTAGCCCTCCCTGTTTCAGTGGCCTCCCTCCTTACACTAGCACCCCCTGATGCACCAGCCTCCCTCCTTACACTAGCACTCCCTGTTTCAGTAGCCTCCTTCCTTACACTAGCACTCCCTGATCCGCCAGCCTCCCTCCTTACACTAGCACTCCCTGTTCCACCAGCCTCCATCCTTACACTAGCACTCCCTGTTTCAGTGGCCTCCCTCCTTACACTAGCACCCCCTGATGTACCAGCCTCCCTCCTTACACTAGCACTCCCTGTTCCACAGGCCTCCCTCCTTACACTAGCACTCCCTGTTCCACCAGCCTCCCTCCTTACACTAGCACTCCCTGTTCCACCAGCCTCCATCCTTACACTAGCACTCCCTGTTTCAGTGGCCTCCCTCCTTACACTAGCACCCCCTGATGTACCAGCCTCCCTCCTTACACTAGCACTCCCTGTTCCACAGGCCTCCCTCCTTACACTAGCACTCCCTGTTTCACCAGCCTCCCTCCTTACACTAGCACTCCCTGATGCACCAGCCTCCCTCCTTACACTAGCACTCCCTGATGCACCAGCCTCCCTCCTTACACTTACACTACATGTTCCACCGGCCTCCCTCCTTACACTAGCACTCCCTTTTTCACCAGCCTCCCTCCTTACACTAGCACTCCCGGTGCCACCGGCCTCCCTCCTTACACTAGCACTCCCTGATGTACCAGCCTCCCTCCTTACACTAGCACTCCCTGTTCCACAGGACTCCCTCCTTACACTAGCACTCCCTGATGCACCAGCCTCCCTCCTTACACTAGCACTCCCTGTTTCACCGGCCTCCCTCCTTACACTAGCACTCCCTGTTTCACCAGCCTCCCTCCTTACACTAGCACTCCCTGTTCCACCGGCCTCCCTCCTTACACTAGCACTCTCTGTTTCACTGGCCTCTCTCCTTACACTAGCACCCCCTGATGCACCAGCCTCCCTCCTTACACTAGCACTCCCTGATGCACCAGCCTCCCTCCTTACACTAGCACTCCCTGTTCCACCAGCCTCCCTCCTTACACTAGCACCCCCTGATGCACCAATCTCCCTCCTTACACTAGCACTCCCTGATGCACCAGCCTCCCTCCTTACACTAGCACTCCCTGTTCCGCCAGCCTCCCTCCTTACACTAGCACTCCCTGATGCACCAGCCTCCCTCCTTACACTAGCACTCCCTGATGCACCAATCTCCCTCCTTACACTAGCACTCCCTGATGCACCAGCCTCCCTCCTTACACTAGCACTCCCTGTTCGACCAGCCTCCCTCCTTACACTAGCACTCCCTGATGCACCAGCCTCCCTCCTTACACTAGCACCCCCTGATGCACCAATCTCCCTCCTTACACTAGCACTCCCTGATGCACCAGCCTCCCTCCTTACACTAGCACTCCCTGTTTGACCAGCCTCCCTCCTTACACTAGCACTCCCTGATGCACCAGCCTCCCTCCTTACACTAGCACCCCCTGATGCACCAGCCTCCCTCCTTACACTAGCACTCCCTGTTCGACCAGCCTCCCTCCTTACACTAGCACTCCGTGTTTCACTGGCCTCCCTCCTTACACTAGCGTCTTTGTACACTAGCCCTCCTCCTGACTCTGTCTTTTCCTCGTGGGTCATAGAGTGTCCTGAGAGTAATTAGTCTCTGGCTCTGGGCACAGGGAGGCTCAGCAGGCTTCCATTAGATGAGGCACAGTCCCTAAACCTTGCTTCTGCCTCTCTTCAGGGGAGGGATGTCCCCAGCTCCTAGATTGGCCCCATGTGTCTTCTCACACCCACAGGGAGGAAGGAGATGAAGGAATGACTCTCCTCTCAGAGAGCTTGCCCGTTGAGCTTGACCTTTCCCTACATATGTCTAAAGTAATGATGGATGGCCGTGCTGGAGACACTCTTAGACTCTCATCAGAAGCCTGTCTGGACCACCAGTGACCCTTAACACAGAGAAGTATGTGCTGTGCAAGAGGAGCTTCTAGCCTTTTCTTCTTCTTCTGCAGCCACCCCCACTTAGGACATGCCCCCAGAAGTCACACAGGATATCAAATCATGCTGTTTGAGCCTTAAAAACAGTGCTTTTTAAAAACTACAATTACTAGAAGGAGGTAAACTTCTTAATCCCCATAGACTTTTGATCTTCTCTTGAGATTTCTGTTCAAATGTCACTGTGAATTTTCCACCCCCTAAATTTATTAAACCAACAGCATTCCCAGAGCACATGTACATACTCAGTATTACTGAAATGCTGTCACTTTGGGGACAGAGCAGCTGTTTCTTAGAGGCAGTAAACAGAGGTTTAGAACAGGAAGCAGGAGAGAATATGTCCAGAGAAAACTTCCTGGGAGGAAAAAAAAACATTGACTTAGTTTGATTCTGGTCAAACGACACAGTTTTGTTTTATCTAGAAAGTGACATCACAGAAACTCCATGTTCTATCTAATATTTAATTATATGATTAATACAGTGGTCACAGATTACTTAATTATAAAATTGTTAGTCTATTTATTTACTTGTACATTTGTAAATAAAATAAATGAGTTCCTCTATCACTGTTCTCAAGGGCAGGGTGGGGTGGAGTCGGGGGGAGCAACTTTGCCTGCCAGGGACATTTGACAATGTCTAGAAGCATTTTTTAATTGTGACAACTGGGAGGGGTGCTACTGGCATCTAGTGGCTAGAGACCAGCATCCCACAATGCTCAGGACAGCCCCTGCCGCTGCTGCCCTCAAAACGAAGAGTGGCCAGCCCCAACTGTAAACAGTATCAAGAGAAAGTGACCAAGAGCAACTCTAAAAGGCACTCCTACATGTTCTCTCTAGTTTTCTCCCCGTTTAGTCAAAGAAGAAAAATGTGGACCTATGTCCAGAAAGACACTAGGGTGCAATGATATCTGAGGCGGCGGAAATCATTGCACTGCTGGTGTTCCCTGATGTCCTGGGAAATCAGCTCTGTTTGTGAGAGCCTAGTCCAGTCCCTCGCCCCGGGTCTTGTTCCCTCCATGTCGTGACTTCAGTATCCTGCACACTGTAAAACTCACCAGTGAACAGTGTGTGAACATTTCCAGGCTTTCTGTGGGTCGGAGCCTGGGCGCAGTTCCCAAGTGCCAGCTGCTGAACCCCTGGTCAGCTCAGCTCTGCCGCTGTTCCCACAGCTCCTTCTTCAGCTTCTTGTCATGCTCTTCCTCTCCATCTCCTTTCTTCTTTTCTTCTCCCGGTTAAGGTTAAGGACCTGGAGTCCTATCTACCCCTGCTCCAGGAAAGCCTCAGCAACGCTTCTCTGGTCTACTCAATTCCTCCTTTCCTAGAGATGCCTTCTCTTTATCTGTGATCTCCCAGGAAGCAAAAGTTCCCTTGAATCCATCTAACATCCTCTGCCCAAGCCTCCAACTCACCTTCTCGCAGAGATGGATTCAGCTATCTCCTCTGTCATTGATAATACTCTGTGTCACGCACCATGCTAAGAATTTGACCCTCAATACCCTAAGGAGATCAACATTGCTATTCAGCCCATCGTACAGATGAGTTTGAAGACCTGGGTTCAAACCATGGCTGTGCCAGTCACTCAGTCTCTGAGTCTCAGACACCTCATTTGTAATGGGACCAATAACATCTTCCTTGGGAATCATGTTTTTAAAATATAAGGATCAAGTGAATCAGAGCACGTGATCATCATCATCACCACGAGTGCTTTAGTGTATTGTTGATTCAATATTAATTTCTAAAGAAACCAAATGAGGAGACAAGGTATAATCATTTAACGTATTCCTGGCTCTCTATCTATCTGTGTCAAGACTTTGAAGGAATCACACACAGGGTCTGTCTCCCTATGCCCAGGGCAGCAATGACAAGCCCTCAGAGCAGGGGCCGTGCAATCCGATCACCTGAGCCAGAATCCTCATGGCTGAGTGATTGCATGCAAATTATATCTTCCAGCGCCCCTGTGTTCTCATCTGGAACCTGAGGATGAAAATAAGGATGGCTTCCGTGCTGTTGGGAAATTTATTCAATTAATCTTTACGATGAGCTGAAGACAGAGCCCAAACCATATTACACACCAAGTATGTTGCCAATCTGACCACGGCTCCAGGGAGGACTTGCAGTAATGTCACTGCCTGAAACATCCATGCTGATGGCTATGAGCCTTCTCTGTTAGCTGTAAGCACCCCCAAGTCTCTGGCCTCTGCTCTGCCTCCTGGAGGGAGGCCATGGCCACCCTGGCCAGCATGCACTGGTATCCCCCACGTGCCAAGCTGCATGACGAGGGCAAATGTGGAAGGTCCAGCGACTTGGGTAATCTTGGCAGGACATGGCGGGTGCAGAATCCTCCACATGCTAATTTTGGAGGTCTCTAACTTGCTGAGGTTTATTGGGAACACTTAAAAAGAGCTAATTGGGTTCTGTGTCAGACCCCAAGAAAAAGGCTTTAAAAATAAAGATGAAAAGCAAAAGTTACTAGATAATTATTTTAAGAGAGATATTTGCAAATTAAAGTCTCTCTCTTTGCACCTATTAAATTAGAAAATGTTAAGGAATAAGGTATAAACCAGCAGTGTTGGCCAAGATATAAAACACCAGCACACTGGTGCCTGGCTAGTGGAAATGCAAATCCATACAATTCCAATAACAAGAAATTTGCCACTGCATTTCATAGCCACTGACCTAGTAATCCTCATTCTCAGAACATTTCCTAGTGAAACTGTAAATAATAGGAAGAAAATCCACAAAGGTGCCCATTGCATATTATTTATAATAGTAAAAATGAGAACAAACGCAATGTCCCTGAATAAGGAAGTAGATAAGCACATCTGTTAATTCATATTTTCAACAAATATTTACAGATTCCTCAATTTCTGCGTTCTCTGCTGGATCAGCTCAATAAAATGTTTTTCAGTCATTAAAATGATCAATAATAAAATATTTAACATAAGAAGTGAAATGAAATTTACAAAAATATACTTTTGCCATGACTATAATGATGCAAAAATTAAATTTTTTTGCTTGCTTGTTTGAATGAGAACGTGGACAAATAAAATTGCTGATTTATTAAGACAGTGAATTCTAGATTATTTCTTCTCCACTACTTGTTATTCATTATTAACATTATTTGCAATGAAGAAAAATCTTATTAAAGATATAAAAAGACCAGGCACTGTGTTTTGAGCCTGTAATCCCAGCACTTTGGGAGGCCAATGCGGGTGGATCATCTGAGGTCAGGAGTTTGAGACCAGCCTGGCCAATGTGGTGAAACCCTGTCTCTACTGAAAATACAAATATTGGCCGAGCATGGTGGTGCATGCCTGTAATCCCAGCTACTCTGGAGGCGGAGGCAGGAGAATCGCTTGAAATCGCAGGCGGAGTTTGCAGTGAGTCGAGATCCTACCACTGTACTCCAGCATGGGCGACAGAACAAGACTCCATCTTAAAAAAAAAAAAATTAAAAATGCTCATCACACTGGTCATTAGAGAAATGCAAATCAAAACCACATTGAGATACCATCTCATGCCAGTTAGAATGGCAATCATTAAAAAATCTGGAGAAACAGATGCTGGAGAGGATGTGGAGAAATAGGAACAGTTTTACACTGTTGGTGAGAGTGTAAATTAGTTCAACTATTGTGGAAGACAGTGTGGTGATTCTTCAGAGATCTAGAACCAGAAATACCATTGCCCCAGCAATCCATTACTGGGTATATACCCAAAGGATTATAAATAAATCTATTATAAAGACACATGCACAGGTATGTTCATTGCGGCACTGTTTACAATAGCAAAGACTTGGAACCAACCCAAATGCCCTTCAGTGATAGACTGGATAAAGAAAATGTGGCACATATACACCATGGAACACTATGCAGCCATGAAAATGGATGAGTTCATGTCCTTTGCAGGGACATGGATGAATCTGGAAACCATCATTCTCAGCAAACTGACAAAGAACAGAAAACCAAACACCGCATGTTCTCACTTATAGGTGGGTGTTGAACAATGAGAATACATGGACACAAGGAGGAGAACATCATACACTGGGGTCTGTTGGGGGATGGGAGGCTAGGGGAAAGATGGCAGGGGGTGGGGAGATTGGGGAGGGATAACATTAGGAGAAATACCTAATGTAGGTGACAGGGGGATGGAGGCAGCAAACCACCATGGCATGTGTATACCTACGTAACAATCCTGCATGATCTGCACATGTACCCCAGAACCTAAAGTAAAAGAAAAAAAAAGATTCCCAGAAATTAAGCCCTCAATTAGGGCTTTGGGTGAGGATGGTAATGATGGGACATTCTAAATAAAACATTGCAACAATTTTTTAAAAATGTCAGAATCCCCACTCTTGCAGGCCTGTGTCAGACCTACTCTGGGACTCCCACTCCCGATCATGACTCTCTGCACATAAGAAGCAGAAGCGACTGGGGTGTCTTGCTTGACCACGGCCATGGGAGGGTTCAGCCACTGTCCCAGGAAGCCCCTGCTTGTTTCTCCGGATTGTTCTGCTGTATTTTATTTTTGCTTTATCAAATACAATTTAAAATCCCAATGAGAACACATTGGAGAGTCATTTCACAAGATGCCTATCCATTCTATTCCCATACAAACAGGGAGACAGTCATTCATTCCTGGGATCCCTCTGGGAATTCTTTAGAAGCAGCAGGGCTCAGCCGGTAACTGACAAGCCCCACACAGCACATTCCAGTGGATCTGGGTGCAAAAGCAGATGAAGCGGCTATGATTGACAGGGGTGGAAACCTGGAATGTAACAAAATACAAAGCATGAGAAAAATGTGTGGCATTTGCCATTTAAATTGGCCAGCTGAGCTAGCTGAACTAAGCCCTGGCTAAACTCCTATGTGGGCGAGGGCAGCTATCTCCAAAGATAAGCCTTCCAAGAGTGCCTTTAAATGGTTTATATCCACAGACATGGAAACCAGTCCCACCCAAGAAGACATTTTTATTTTTAACATTCTGGAAGCATCCCATCTGTAATCAGAGTTTATTCACTCTCAATGAGCTACAAATGATTGAATCAGTGTTTAAAAATTCTTTACTATAAGCAATCAAACACAACTTCGATGCCCCGAAGGGTTAGAATTTCTATTCCCTGACCAATTGCTCCAAGCACCTTCTGTTCATGAAAAAGAAGAAAAGAAATATGCTTTTTAGGTTATTTGAGTTTGACCCTATGATGAGTTTCAAACTAACCTCCTTTTTTTTTCAATTATACTTTAAGTTCTGGGGTACATGTGCAGATCTTGCAGGATTGTTGCATAGGTACACACATGCCAGGGTGGTTTGCTGCTTCCATCCCCTCCGTCATCTACATCAGGCATTTCTCCCAGTGTTGTCCCTCCCCAACCTTCCCACCCCCCGCTATTCCCCCCAGCTCCCCAATCCCAAATGACCCCAGTGTGTGATGTTCCCCTCCCTGTGTCCATGTGTTCTTATTGTTCAACACCCACCTATGAGTGAGAACATGCAGTGTTTGGTTTTCTGTTCTTGTGTCAGTTTGCTGAGAATGATGGTATCCAGGTTTATCCATGTCCCTGCAAAGGACACAAACTCATCCTTTTTATGGCTGCACAGGATTCCATGGTGTATATGTACCACATTTTCTTTATCTAGTCTATTATTGATGGGCATTTGGGTTGGTCCAAGTCTTTGCTATTGTAAAAGTGCTGCCATGACCATACCTGTGCATGTGTCTTTATAATAGATTTATTTATAATCCTTTGGGTATATACCCAGTAATGGGATTGCTGGGTCAAATGGAATTTCTATTTCTAGATCTTTGAGGAATCACCACAATATCTTCCACAATGGTTGAACTACTTTATACTCCCACCAACAGTGTAAAAGTGTTCCTATTTCTCCACATCCTTTCCAGCGTCTGTTGTCTCCAGATTTTTTAATGATTGCCATTCTAACTGGCATGAGATGGTATCTCAATGTGGTTTTGATTTGCATTTCCCTAATGACCAGTAATGATGAGTATTCTTTCATATGACTATTGGCCAAATAAATGTCTTCTTTTGGAAAGTGTCTGTTTATATCCTTTGCCCACTTTTGGATGGGTTTGTTTGTTTGTTCTTGTAAATCTATTTTAGTTCTTTGTAGATTCTGGATATTAGCCCTTTGTCAGATGGGTGGATTGCAAAAATTTTTTCCCATTCTGTTGGTTGCTGGTTCACTCTAATGATTGTTTCTTTTGCTGTGAGGAAGCTCTTAAGTTTAATTAGATCCCATTTGTCTATTTTGGCTTTTGCTGCCATTGCTTTTGGTGTTTTAGTCATGAAGGAATATATCTCAATATAATAAAAGTTATTTACAACAAACCCACAGCCAGTATCATACTGAATGGGCAAAAACTGGAAGCATTCCCTTTGTAAATTGGCACTAGACAAGGGTGCCCTCTCTCATCATTCCTATTCAACATAGTATTGGAAGTTCTAGCCAGAGCAATCAGGCAAGAAAAAGAAATAAAGGGTATTCAGTTAGGAAAAGAGGAAATCAAATTGTCTCTATTTGCAGAAGACATGATTGTATATTTAGAAGACCCCATCATCTCAGCCCAAAATCTCCTTAAGATGATAAGCAACTTCAGCAAAGTCTCAGGATACAAAATCAATGTGCAAAAATCACAAGCATTTCTATACACCAATAACAGACAAACAAAGAGCCAAATCATGAGTGAACTCCTATTCACAATTGCTACAAAGAGAATAAAATACCTAGGAATACAACTAACAACAGATGTGAAGGACCTCTTCAAGGTAAACAACAAACCACTGCTCAAGGAAATAAGAGAGGACACAAACAGATGGAGAAACATTCCATGCTCATGGTTAGGAAGAATTAATATCCTGAAAATGGCCATACCGCCCACAGTAATTTATAGATTCAATGCCATCCTCATCAAGCTACCATTGACCTCTTCACAGAACTGGGAAGGTGGTTACCTTAAACTTCATATGGAACCAAAAACAAGCCCATGTGACCAAGACATTCCTAAGCAAAAAAAGAACAAAGTTGGAGGCATCATGCTACCTGACTTCAAACTATACTACAAGTCTACAGTAATCAAAACAGCATGGTACTGGTACCAAAACAGAGATATAGACCAATGGAACAGAACAGAGGCCTTGGAATTAACATCACACATCTACAACCATCTGATCTTTGACAAACCTGACAGAAACAAGCAATGGGGAATGGATTCCCTGTTTAATAAATGGTGTTGGGAAAACTGGCTAGCCATGTTCAGAAAGTTGAAACCAGACCACTTCTTTACACCTTACACAAAAATTAACTCCAGATGGATTAAAGATTTAAACATAACACCTAACACCATAAAAACCCTAGAAGAAAACCTAGGCAATACCATTCAGAACATAAGCATAGGCAAATTAACCTCTTTTTAAAGACAATGTCCTGGACTTGTTTTGTTTTTGTTTTTTGCTATATTTCAATCACTGCACATGTTTGTGTTCAATGGCCTGCAAAATGCCTTGTGTATTCTGAAAAAAGAAGGAGTTCACATTGAAATGGTAACTGTCTATTTGGATTCTAAGAGAATCTGGGTGCACAATACTTACCTGCTAGCTTAACCTAAACATAACCTGATTCTAACAGTGAAGACTAATTGAGGTTTAATTGTGAGTTCATTCACAATGGAGATTTAGCCACCCGTGTTTTCCCTGTGAACAGGGCCAGAATATACTGGTAGAAGTACACTTGGTCCTGCTTCTTTTCCTTTTTGGTAGAATTACTTTTTTATTGTCGATATATATATGTTACATATTATGTACGTATACACATACAATAACATTTACCATTTTAGTGTATAAGTCAATGGCCTTCAGTTGTGCAACTATCACTACCATTTCTGGAAGTTTTCAGCATTCCAAACAGAAATTCTCTGTCCCTTAAGCTATCACTCCCCATTCCCCCTGCCCCCAGCACTTTGTAACTTCTATCCTGCTTTTTGTCTCTCTCTGATTTTGCCCTCTCTAGGTACCATATATACGTGGAACTGTGCAATATTTGTCCTTTGTGTGTGGCTTATTTCTTTAGCATCATGTCCTCAGGGCTTATCCATGTGGTGACATGTATCCAAACTTAATTCATTTTTAGGAATATGCCATTGTGTTAACATGCACATTGTCTTCACATTCCTTTGTTGGTGGACATTTGTTTTACTTTTACCTTTTGACTATTGTGAATCATGCCACTGTGAACGTGGGTGTACATGTATCTGTTCCAGTTCCTGCTTTCAGTTCTCTAAGGTGCATATCTAGGATGGAATTGCTGAGTAACGTAGTCATTCTATGTTTAACTTACTGGGGAACCACCAAGCTACTCTCCATAGTGATTGAACTATTTTATATTCCCATATGGTAGGATTATTTTATTCCCAAACATTTGCTACCCTTCTCTAAGGAATTCCATATCTCTCCTTTTTACACTGGGCTTGGCTGCTTGACATGCAACTAACTGGATATGACAAAAGCTTTAGACCTCCCCGTCTCCATCGTTTTCACTCTTTCCCCTAACCTGTCCCAAACAGGAGCTGCTCCTGCAACAGTGTGAAGAGTAACAGGGCTGCTGTACACCCACAGCCAACACAAAACACAAGTGAGAATGAGCCCGCGTCTTGAAGGTGCTGCAGTCCTGGCGTCATTTTGTACTGCAGCAAAGCAACTCCATATACCTTTTAATTGTTCCCTTCAGCTGTCCTCCAAAGCCTGTGACATTATCAGGAAGAAGTATATGAAACTGTCATTGTTGCAGACGAAAAGTCATCAAAGTCTAGCAGTTTCCTACGGTTAACATAACTAAAAACAACAATGGCAGTATGCAGGCATTGTGCTGGGAACGTGGTTCCAGTAACCCCTCAGCTCCTTTCATTAAGCTTGGAATCACTCCTAACCCCATTACGAAGATGAGGAAATGTGATGCTCAGGCTCATCAAGTCACTTAGCTCATTAGTGGTGGATCTAGATTGCAAATCAGGCTCTTAATTAGGACCCTCTATTGTTCATCATGTTCCCTCCTGTGCCCTCTCCTCTTCTCTGGAGGGGCTGCTAGAGATTCTTTGTGACAGTACTTACTACAGTTCCCATTACCTGGAGGTTACATTCATTTGTGCTCATAATGATGAAGAAGCTTAGCCAAGCATGTGTTATGTATTATTCTTAATCCCATTTTGCAGATGAAGAAATGGAGGCTCAACTTATTAAAGTGTTTACTGCATTGCACAAAAGCTACCTAAATCACCAAAATAAACAGGTACAGTTCTAGGGAGGAGAGCTGAGGAGACTGTGTCATTGGCTTTGTGAACACAGTGGTGTGACTTGCCTGTGACCTGTCTTTCAACAGGACTATACAAATCCACTCAGCCTCCCAATCTAAAACGTCACACTCAAGATTGCCTCTCATCCCACAGAGCTGCTTCTGCAGACCCATCATCAACCAATGCTGCTGAAAACATCATACTTATGATCAAAGGCATAAGTTCTTAGTTCAGGGATTTCAAGTATTTTAGCAGATAAGCAGTGGTAGTTTGGAGAACATTAATCATGAAACCAAACTTCCTGACCAAATCCGTATCTGGTCAATGTTTCTAGAAGTCACCAACCTGGGTTTCAAGGGAAGTAAAACTAATTCACAATCACAAATGCAGCATCTGCTGTTCAAATGGGTGGATTTTTTGCCAGAGGACATTCCATGTATTTAGCGATATAAGATCCTAGACCACTGTTGGCCACTTGTTTATTTTCTACACTCCTTTTCATCTGTTCATCCTCAGAAGAATCTGAAATTTCCCCAGCAGTTCTGGAATTTGGGTTATTCAAGTGGTGCCCACCAAGTGCCAAGTCCAATCTAGCTACAGGACTTAGTCCCTGCACACTCCCAAATTCAAATATCACCAGGCACACTTACATGTGTGCTTACCTTGCAGTACTTACACTGATCCTTGGAGCGGAGAGAGTTTAAGTCATGGAAGTGAAGCTCTCTCTGAAGACCATGCATCCCAACTTCAGAAGTAGAAACAGAGTTACCCTGTATCATTTTTCCTCTGAAATGTTGAAGTTTAAACAAAATGAATCTTTAGTCATTTAAAAAATTGACCTGTCATCAGAAGTTTAAGTCAATTTTTGATTTAATATTATGTTGATGATCTTGTGGAGAAATGTTCAAAATAGAAACGATATAAAATGCCAAAAATAATAAAAGCACACCCACACTTCATTGATATAAATACGTTTTACATTTAAGGATACCAATTACCAATTCCTGATTCCCAGTCAAAAAGATTAAGTAGATCCAGATGTCACAGATGTGAATCCACATGTTTATATCACATCTTAAAAACAATCGTTATTATAATCCTACCAAGGTATAGGGTGCTGTATTAATGAGTGAGAGAGAGACTAGTTTCGTGTAGAAAGACAGCAGTGAAGACAGCAGTGAAACAAATGCCCATGAGCTATCTTGAATTCGTATCAACTCTCCCCTAAATCTTAGCTCATCGAGGAAATTTTCGTAGTATATAACCTTCTCTTGGCATAAAGTTTTCCTAGAGAGTCTGCAATTTTTAGGTAACAAAGAATATTAATAACAAATGAATTTTCTACTGATCTCAAGTTTGTGTTAATATGATGCTCAGTCTAACACCAAACTCCTTCACAAGCAAGACCCTCTTTAAAACGTGGGTCTCCCAGACCTCGTCATTTGGATTTTTCTCCATTATGGGTGCCATCTGTGTGTAACATCTGTCACCCCTTCGATTGCCAATGTGAATTTCGATGGTCTGGCTGGTTTCTTTCTCTCTTGCATATTTCTAGCTACCTGCTTCTCCTCTCACCCAAAGAGGTATAACTCTACAAGGACAAAAGTTATGGAAACGGTATATTTCAAACCTAAAATCAGAATATCCACAGCATGAGAAGTATGCCTGTACCTAAACATACTATGGGGCATAACATTTGAACTGCCTGAAGCATCTAGGATGCCTGGTCATCAGCCTCAAGAAGACAGATGGTAGACATTAGATGTCTTCCTAGCACCTTCTGGTCTGGAGCATTGTATCTTCAAGCAATTGTCACATTTGAATGAGTGAGAATTTAAAAGGCATTTATCATTTGTGAAACTTTTGAACTGTGTTTAACATTCAAATTATGACAACATTTATATTCTTTTTTTTTTTTTTTTTGACGGAGTCTCACTCTGTCACCCAGGCTGGAGTGCAGTGGTGCAATCTCAACTCACTGCAATCTCCACCTCCCAGATTCCAGTGATTCTCCTGCCTCAGTCTCCTGAGTAGCTGGGATTACAGGTCCACACCATCACACCTGGCTAATTTTTGAATTTTTACTAGAGACAGGATTTTGACATGTTGGCCAGGATGGTCTCGAACTCCTGGCCTCAAGTGATCCACCCGCCTTAACCTCCCAAAGTGCTGGGATTACAGGCTTGAGCCACCATGGCTGACCAACATTTATATTCTTAAAAGTCTATTTCTATCAGCACACAGATTTAGCCTTCTCAGTTGCTGTTATCATCTTCAGCCAGTGGAGACTGTATAAAATCCTGGGATTGGGGATTGAAAGAGCCAATGTCAGAATAGAGAGTGGGACAGAGTAAGACAGCCCTTCTCCCCTGATTTGGAACTGCTCATTGAATCCTGATCTAAAGTGGAATGGAATAAGACTGCTGGGTTCCGTTTCAGTGAGAGTCTGCCTCCTGGTGCAGAGTCTATTTGGAAGCCACAGCCAGAAGCCACTTAACTGAGCAGTGGGTGTTGAATCTCCTCAGGAAGCCACAGGATGTAGAGGAGGTGTGGCACCACCACATCCTGCAATCAGCAGTCAGCCAGCCTCACCTATGGGCATGTGATTCCACAGCCAAGATGCCCCAGGGCCATAATGTCCAGCCCCATCTCTAAAAGTACAAGAGTGGGTACAAAAAGATGTTGCACCATGATAGAGGTCAACCCACTGCTCGATGAGGACAAAAGCAAGCTGGCAAGGCTGGGGAGTGCAGATAAGCGTGGCTCCAGAGAGACAAAGGCTCGGTCTGTTCTACTTCTAAATTTGAGCAATTAGTGTCCTACCCAATACTCATCAACTCAACAGCTAGGCAACGTTTCTGGAAGAAATATACTTCTAGGAAAGTAGACAATGAAAATGGTTTTAGAATAGTTTGTTTTATTATGAATTCGTTTTTAAAACAATTCTTGATAACAGCATACAATGCTAGTCATACCTTAATATTTATCTAATTAGGGAACATTATTGAAGCAGGAATTGCTTGAAATAGAATCAGAATTTAATACCAGAAAAAAAAAAACGTGAGAGTTGTATACTGATAAATTTCTCTCTGAATGCTTGAAGTTGCTCCCACTCTTTCGGGTACACGTATCACAGATTCAAGGAACAGGATATTCCCTGAACTTGAGATGTGAGAAAAATAAAAGTGACTGTTCCTTGTCCTTTCCCCCCATCAAAAGAAATAATTACATCCAGGATACAACTGATCTTCCCACAGCTGGCTTCCGGAGTGTGCGATTAGCTACAAACCTTCTTACCTAGTGGGACATGGGAAAATGAGATAGCAGGAAGATGGAGACTGTTATATTGCTCCTTGGGGAATGAAGTGTGAAACCTGTGGGAAGTTGAGAGTACCCTCAGCTCTTAGTTCCCATGCCCAAGAAGATAAGTACGTCCCTGAATCTTCTGAAGCAAAATCCTTCAATGGTGTATTATAACCAGGCCTGCGTGGCTTGGCTTAGAAAAGCTGTATTTGGGTTCCTATTACTGGTGATTGACAGATCTAAACCTCAACCTACTTTGCATCATCACGCCTGAACTACAAGTTACAGCTAAGCTTAAGAACATTTTTTACTTTATTTACTTGTCTGGAAGTGAAAGGGTTCTGAAGCTGTTTTGGAAATATACAAGTATATCTATATCTATAATATATCTATATCTCTATCACTATCTATCTATCTACCTATCTATATATCTATCTATCATCTTAGTATTCAACATCATCAATCAAACAGAAAAAGCATTTGTGACTTCAAGCAGATGGAGGCACCCCCAGCTAACCCATCTACTGACATTGCTTCGTTGGGAGGACATGCAATGCAGGAGGAGTTCCAAATTACCATCCTTGGTTGAAAGAGTCTCAAAGTCAGGCACACAGATACAAAATGAAACATCTTTGAAGTTATTGTCTGTTCAGAGTGCACAGCTAGGGAAAATGGAAAACAAGCATTCAGCCCTCCATTCCTCCTCCTCCTCCTCCTCCGTCTCCCCTTTTATCAGTTGATTGGACATGTCACCAAGGCATCTAAGTTCTCTGCATGATGAAGTAGGAGAATATGCTCATAAGGATGGAGAAGGCCTGCTTGTTCTCACTTCGTTTGTGATCTGAGGAGAAAGAATGGCTCCATTGCCTGTGACTCCAACAAGCAGAGCAGAAATAATATCCAGATAGACAAGAAATGGATAGTCAGCCCATTAAGGTCAGGATAAACCATCTAAGACTACGCATCAGATAGACATGGACCATAGAGCATTCATGTGTCCTTCTCACATCGGAAATTCAAACATGTGCTTTTCTGTTTCATCAAACATTTTATGTTGAAATCATTGTAGATTTGAATGCATTTTTAAGAAGGAATACGGAAAGACTCCTGAACAATTTACTCACTTTTCCCCAGTGGTAACAACTTGCAAGATGATAGTACAAAACCATAACCAGGATATTGACATTGATGTAATCCATCAACATATGTTGTGCTTTGAAAATCAGTTTAGCTGTTTGAAAAAGTACCAAATCTATGAAAATACCTCAGGCTGGATAAACAGCCTGAAGGGGATGTTTTGTATGTTTATGAACCAGGCTGCTTTGTCTGGCTGAGGGAAGCGTCGCATGCGTGGGTAAGTCACTGAATCATGGGTTCTTTTGAACTGATCAGAGTTCTCTCTCACTGACAGCACTTACTGTGGAGGAGGAACTTTTTTGCATTTTGTTTCAATTTAGGATTTCCTAAAAATAAGATGAGAGAGTGTCCAGAAGGGTATGTGCCAATCACAAGGATGCAGAGCATAAAGATGAACCTTCTGATGTGAAACCGTATACAATAGAGAAAAGCTTTCATCATGTAGTGGGAAACATAGAGGATTAGGAAGGACAGGATGGACAGCCATGCGCTGATGTGGCCACTCCTGCCAGGAACCCTGCTGCTGGCTACTGTGTTTCTCATTTGCCAGGCGTGCCTCCCCAAAGAAAAAATCAAGAGCAGAAGAGCAAGAAGGAAAATAAGCAGTGGCACTAAGAGCTCAGTGGCAAAAAAGGAAATCTGTATAGCAGGTATATCTTCTATTTGAACTGTGGCATTTTGGGAGAAAAAGTTCAGGAGGCTGTGTGGAACAAAAAACACTGAATATTTGGTATGGAAAACACAAATGATAGATACATACAGCAGAGACCCCAGGATCATCCATGGGACCAACTTGGATATCTTCATCTTCAACCAGATGAAGAGTGGGTGAGGGACGCTGGAAACCTTGGTGCAGTAGAAAACGCCAAGCCATGTGGCAAGCCAAAGTTCCAATTCGTTTATAAACATGATAATTATAAAACTCTCAGGATACATGATTAATTTCATCAAGAAGAGAACAACCAGATTAATGTAGAAGATGAACAACTGCAGAAAAGTTCTGGAAAGTGCCAGGCAGGAAAGAAGGAGATCCACTGCAGCCATTTTTCTGTGCTTGATCAAGTCAATGCCATTTACCACCACAATGATGCCATTCATGAAAATCCCAAGAAGAAATTGTATCACTGAAAGAAGAAAGCAGGTAATGAGGTCAGACTCCAGCATTTTAGGAAGAAAAAAATTATTGACTTAAAAATAATAAAGTTTTAGAGTTTTGGACAGGTTTGGTTAGTCACGCTTTTCTTCAATTGAATCGGGACTCCTCTGGAGAACAAGACAATAAAGGCACGAGTCAGGAAGGTGGGGTGCATTTGTTTATGTCACTGCTTTCTCAATTTAGTTCTGAGACAGTCAAATAAGGAAGAGATACTCTGCAACAATTTGCCTCTTATTGATGGCTTTTGCATTTTACAGTTTTACCTAGCTTTCAAAGTCATCACAGGCAAATCATGGAATCAGACACCTTCAGAGGGGCTGGGAGAACAGCTTCTCCATAGTAATTAGCAAAAGGTACTCAATTCCTCATCTCTATTACAAATAATTGATTTTGCCTACAGGTGTGATTCTACTTAATGTTATCTGTGCATTCTTTAAAAATATGTATTTTTGAAATTTTCACTTGTGTTATGATGACATAGTACAACCAGCAACAAAGGACTCCTGAGTAGATCTCTAATATGCGATGGGTGAGCAATTCAATTCAACTATCTATAAAATAGTTATAGAACAAAATATGCATAATAAAACAAAAGTATCACTAAGTATAAAGGCAAAGTAATTAGGCTTGCACATACGTGTGTGCACCAGGTCACAGTCCTACAGGAAAGGAAGGTGCAATGAAATGAAGACCAGCACTCAGCACTGTTCACTCTGATAAGCATCTGCAGGATGATTCAGGGGTTAAAACTTCATCTCTTTTATTTTTTCAAAACTATGAGTTTTATGACATGAGCTGGTTGTTGTGGGAGAAAAGTAAAGATAAAATAGTACAGGATTAAATTTGTCGTTTTCACTCTGTAACACACTATGAAAAATTAAATTGGTATTTCTTAATCTGCAGACCATGCTACCTGTAATGCTGAAGTGAGTTTTCTCGATCTTCATACTATTGACGTTTTGGGCTGGGTAATTCTTTGTTGGGGCAGGGGCTGTCCTGTGCAATGCAGGAAATGTAGAGTGTCTACCACGTTCCTGCCCTCTACGCACTAGATGCCCTCTCCAGGCTGTAACACCCAAAATGTTTCTAGACATTGCCGAATGTCCAAAAGTGGAAGAACCACTATGAGGAGACAAAGGTAGATGAACTATAGTTTCTATCTTCCAGGCATTTCAAGAGTAAAGGCAGAGTGAGCCATATATATAATGTGATATAAAACTAAGTTAGTTCTCTCTCTTTAGAGACAGAGTCTTGCTTTCTCATCTAAGTTGGAGTGCAGTGGTGCAGTCACAGCTCACTGCAGCCTCAAATTCCTGGGCTCAAGTAATCCTCCTGCCTCAAGCCTTTTGAGTAGCTAGGACTATATGCACCACCACGGCTGACAGCTTTTTGAAAATTTTCATAGATATGGAGTCTTGCTTTGTTGCCCAGGCTGACCTTAACCTCCTGGCCTCAAGCAATTCTCCTACCTCTACCTCTCAAGGTATTAGAATTATAAGCATGAGCCACCGCTCCCAGCCAAGTTAGTTCTTTAGACAATTCACCACCGGAACACGAAGTGGGGACCAATTTAAGAAACATTGGGAGAATTAAAGCTTCTCCATCTTAGCACTTAATCAAAATATACCTGGCAGACCTGATAATGAGGCATATGTCTTAATGAACATGTGTTACTTTGTCTAAACATGTCATAAAGAATACTTAAGATTTATTTCTAGAAAACTGGAAGGGAAGCCATATTTAAAAAAATAGAAGTGAAAGTGAATCTGTAGGTTCTTCTACGGCTCTTCTCTGAATAGGACCGTCTGTGCCATATTGGACTCCACTTTGTTCTTCCTGACACAACAACAGTGAGGTGAGGGGAAGGAAGAGACAGGATCATCTTTAAGAAAGCACCAAGGGAAGTGTTCATGAGCAGATGCCATCAGAATAAATCCAAATCCAAGCACGCCAGGAAGATGAGTCTTGTTCTCCATCCAGTAGAAAGAAGAAGAAACTTTGTAATTTCACATTCTGCAGGCTAGAAAAACAAAACTGTAAGGGCATCCAGCTATGAAATACAAGCACACTTCCATAAAACTGTGCATTAAATTCTAGACCACCAAAATAAAAGAATATTGGTATAAGGCCCGTCACACTAACTTTTCGGTTTCCCAGTGCATATAAAAATTATGTTTATACTGAACTGTGGTCTATTAAGTATGCAAAGCACTATGTCTTAAAAAATATATACATGACTTAATTGAAAATGCTTTATTACCAAAAAATGCTAACGATCATATGAGCCTTCAGTGAGTCAATCTTTTTGCTGGTGGATCTAGTTACCATCTGATTGCCATCAGTCATTGCCTTAATGTTGATGGCTGCTGACTGATCAGGCCGGTGGTTGATGAAGGTTGGGTGGCTGTGACAATTTCTTAAAATAATACAACAATTAATTTTGTACATTGATGAACTCTTCCTTTCACAAAAGACCTCTTTGGAGCACGTGATGCTGTCTGACAGCATTTTACCACCAGTAGAACTTTCAAAATTGGAATCAGTCCTCTCAAGCCATGCCACTACTTTATTAACTAAGTTTATGAAATGTTCTAAATCCTTTATTGTCATTTCAACAATGTTCACAACTTCTTTATCAGGAGCAGTTTCCATCTCAAGAAATTACTTTCTTTGCTCATCTGTAAGGAGCACTTCCTCATCTCTTAAAAACTTCATCATGAGATTGCAGCAATTCAGTCTCCTCTTCAGGTGCCACTTCTAATTCTAGTTCACCACAATGTCTGGCTATTTCCTCCACTGAGGTCTTGAACCCCTCCAAGTCATCCAGGAGGGGTGGAATCAAATTATTTTGTACTCCTGTTATTGTTGATTTTTTTTCTTACCTCCTTGCGTGCATCACAAATGTTCTTAGTGGTATCTAAAATGGTGACTCCTTTCCAGAAAGTTTTCAATATACTTTGCTCAGGTAAATCAGAGAAAATACTATCTATCTACGGCAACTGTAGCCTTATGAAAAGTATTTCATAAATAATAAGACCTGGATGTCAAAATTACTTCTTTATCCATGTGTTACAGAATGAATGTTACATTCGCAGGAATGAAAACAACATTAATTTCCTTGTACATCTCCATCAAAACTCTTCAGTAACTAGATGTACTGCCAATGAGCAATACTATTTTTAAAATAGTACTCTTCTTTTCTGAGCAGTAGGTCTCATTCATTTTTTATGGCTGAGTAGTATTCCATGGTGTGTGTATGTATATCTATATATACCTCCTGAAATCAGGTTATGTGATGCTTCCAGTTTTTTTTTTTGTTGTTGTTGTTGTTGCTTAGTCTTGCTTTGGCTATGTGGTCTCTTTTTTGGTTCCATATGAATTTTAGGTTTTTTCTAGTTCTGTGAAGAATGATGGTGGTATTTTGTTGGGAATTGCATTGAATTTGTAGATTGCTTTTGGCAGTCTGGTCATTTTCACAATATTAGTTCCGCCCATCCATGAGCATAGAATGTGTTTCCATTTGTTTGTGTCATAGATTTTTTCTTCCAGCAGTGTTTCATATTTTTTCTTGTAGAGATCTTGCACCTCTTTGACTAGGTATATTCTTAAGTATTTTATTTTTCTGTGGCTGTTGTAAAAGGGATTGAGTTCTTGATTCGTTTCTCAGCTTGCCCATTGTTGGCATATAGCAGTTCTACTAATTTGCGTATGATGGTTTTGTATCCTGAAACTTTACTTAATTCATTTACCTGATCTAGGAAGCTTTTTTGATGTGTCTTTAGGGTTTTTTAGATACATAATCATATTACTGGTGAACAGCAACAGTTTGACTTTCTCTTTACTGATTTGGATTCTCTTTATTTCTTTCCCTTGTCTGATTGCTCTTGCTAGGACTTCCAGTACTATTGAATAGAAGTGGTGAAAGTGGACATCCTTGTCTTGTTCCAGTTCTCAAGGAGAATGCTTTCAACTTTTCCCCATTCAGTATAATGTTGGCTGTGGGTTGGTCATAGATTGCTTTTATTATATTGAGGTATGTCCCTTATATGCCAATTTTGCTAAGGGTTTTAATCATAAAGGGATGCTGGATTTTGTTAAATTCTTCTGCATCTATTGAGATGATTATGTGATTTTTGTTTTTAATTCTGTTATGTGGTATATCACACTTATTGACTTGTGTATGTTAAGCCATTCCTTCGATCCCCAGTATAAAACCCACTTGATCATGGTGGATTATCTTTTGGATATGCTGTTGAATTGGGTTAGCTAGTATTTTGTTGAGAACTTTTGCATCTACGTTTATCAGGGATATTAATATGATGTAAGGAGGATTCCCTCTTTCTCTGTCTTTTGGGATAGTTTTAGTAAGATTAGTACCAATTCTTCTTTGGATGTTTGATAGAATTCAGCTGTGAACCCGTTTGGTCCTGGGCATTTTTCTTGGTAATTATTTTACTACTATTTCAATCTTGCTACTTGTTATTGGTCGGTTCAGAGTTCCTATTTCTTTCTGACTTAATCTGGGAGGATTGTATATTTCATCCCCCTCCTCTAGATTTTCTAGTTTGTATGTGTAAAGGTGTTCATAGTTGCCTTAAATGATTTTTTGTATTTCTGTGGTAAGTTGTCTCACTATTATTGTTCAGCTCAAGGAATTTTTTAAAATTTCTATCTTGATTTTATTGCTGACCCAAAGATTATTCAAGAGAAGATTATTTACTATAACATATTTGTATAGTTTTGAGGGTTCCTTTCGGAGTTAATTTCCAGCTTTATCTCACAGTGGTCTGAAAGTGTATTTGATACAATTTCTTTTCTTAAATTTATTGAGACTTGTTTTGTGACCCATTATATGGTCTATCTTGGAGAATGTTCCATATACTGAAGAAAAGAATACATATTCTGCAGTTGTTTGGTAGAGTGTTCTGTGAATATCTGTTAAGTACATTTGTTCTAGGGTAGAGTTTAAGTCCATTTTTTCTTTGTTGACTTTGTCTTGGTGAGCTGTCTAGTGCTATTAGTGGAGTATTGGAGTCCCTCATCTATCTCATTTCTTAAGTCTAGCAGTAATTGTTTTAAAAATTTGGGATCTCCAGTGCTAGATGCATATATATTTAGGATTATGATATTTTCCTGTTGGACTATCCATTTTATCATTATAATGATAAATATAATATCCCTCTTTGTCTCTTTTTTACTGTTGTTGCTTTAAAGTCTGTTTCATCTGATCTAAGACTAGCTACTCCTGTTTGCTTTTAGTGCCCATTTGCATGGGATATCTTTTTTCCACCCCTTTACCTTAAGTGAGTTCTTATGTATTGGCTGAGTCTCTTGAAGACAGCAGATACTTAGCTGGTGGATTTTTATCCATTCTGCCATTCTGTATTTTTTAAGTGGAGCTTTTAGGCCATTTACATTCAATGGTAGTATTGAGATGTGAGGTACTTAGGCCCTGTGAGACCTATGCTTTAAGGAGATTCTATTTTGGTGTATTTCAAGGTTTTGTTTCAAGATTTAAAACTCCTTCAAGCACTTTTTGTAGTGCTGGCTTAATAATGGCAAATTCTCTTAGCATTTGTTTGTCTGAAAAATACTTTATCTGTCTTTCATTTATGAAGCTTAGTTTTGCTGGGTACAAAATTCTTGGCTAACAATTACTTTGCTTCAGGAGGCTAAAAATGGAACTCCAATACTTTCTGGCTTATAAAAGTTTTGGTACTTGTTCAATTCTATTGTTGAAACTTTCCAGTGCATTTTGTATTTCTCAGTGTGTCTTTTATTTCCAGAACTTGTTATTGTTTTAATGATATACATGTCTCTAGATAATTTTTCATCCATATCCTATATTTTTACAATTTTTTAAAGTTGGTCTTCACCTTTCTCTGGTATCTTCTTAAGTACTTTAATAATCAGCCTTCTGAATTCTTTATCTGGCTCTTTAGGGATTTCTTCTTGGTTTGGATCCATTACTGGTGAGCCAGTGCATGTGATGTTTTGAGGTGTTATAGAAACCTGTTTGTCATATTACTAGAATTACTTTTCTGGTTCCTTATCACTTGGTTAGACTATTTCAGTAGAGAGGTCTAAAACTCAAGGCCTGCTGTTAAGATTTTCTTGTCCCATGGGGATAATCCCTTGATGTGGTACTCTTTTTCTTTCCTTAGGGATGGGGCTTCCTATAGCTGGACTAACTGCAGCGATTGTTGTTGCTCTTCTGGGTTTAGCCACCCAACTAGGCTATCAAGTTCTGGGCTGGTATCAGGGGATGTCTGCAAAGAGTTCTGTGAGGTGGTCTGTCTTCAGGTCTCTAAGACGTGGCTAACAGCTCCTGCTCTGTGAAGGTGGCAGGGAAGTGAAGTAGACTCTGTGATAATCCTTGGTTGTAGATAGGTTTAGTGTGCTGGCTTTCTTGAATGCTGGTTATACTTCCAGTGAAGTTGTCATGTGGACAGACCCAGGGCTTCTGCATAGCCAGGATGTTGCAGGCAGTGGAATTAGGTGTTGTCTTATCTTTCCTGGGGTCAGGGTTATTCTTTTCTGAGTTGCCTTAATGGCCTGAGTTGGTTGCCCTCCAGCCAGGAGGTGACACTTTCAAGAGAGCACCAGCTGCAATAGTAGTAGGAGGCTCTAAGCTTGTCCTAAGATAGCCAGGGTAATTATTTTGGTTTCTTGTGTGATAGTTAGGGCCATAAAACTCCCAGGAGTTTCAGTGTCTTGTGTTTGGCTACCAGGGAAGGTAGGGAAATATCATCAGGTTGAGGCAGGGTTAGGTGTATCTGGGATCAGACTCTCCTTGGGTGGGGTTCACCACAGCCATTGTGGGGAATGGGGGTGGTGGTTCTCAGGCTTGACCTAGCCCCTCTCCAACTGCCCACTCCATTGACAGTAGCTACTGTGCTTGCTCATATCTGCAGCAGCTCCCGCTCATCCCCCAGACTCCACTCAAGAAAATTCATGCCCAGTCAAAACCATTAACAATTTCTGATGGGAACTTCCTTCACCCAGCAACCCCTTCTCAATTGAATTGGTTGCCTTCCCCAAGGGCCCCTGTGAGATAGAGTCAATGATGGCTTCCCTGGGCTCAAGCTGGGGACTGGGAGTGCATGCGAGGCACTTCCTGCTGCTACTTCTACTTTTATACTTGGCATAACTTGCTAAATCCATTTTATCCCTAGGTAAGGTTAAATTCTTCTCCTGTGATCTGGATTTTCAGATTCCCCAGTAGGTATATGTGTTTAGAAGCAGGTTTTCTCCCCTCATGCTTTGGGAACTCAGTTTTTTGCCTGTTTTGTGGAATTTGCAGTTGCAAGCCACTTCTTTCACAGGATCTGTGAATTATTTTGGTTTTCCTCGCATGTTCCTACAGTGATTGTTAGAGGAAAAGATCATGGTGTGAGTCTCCACACACTGTTCTGCCATCCATGTGGAAGATGCACATTAGGCCCATCTTTTATCTGCCATCTTCCCCCAATCTCTGATCTTAGCTAAATCTTCTGAATTGCTGCAGCTTCTACACAAGCACTTGCTGCTTTACCTTGTATTTTTATGTTATGGCGATGGCTTCTTTCCTTAAACTTCATGATCCAATCTCTGCAAACTTCAAACTTCTGCAGCTTCTTCACCTCTTTCAGCCTTCACAGAATTGAAGAGTTAAAGCTTTGCTCTAGATTAGGCTTTGGCTTAAGGAAATGTTATGGCTGGTTTGATTTTGTATGAGACCCCTAAAACTTTCTTCATATCAGCAATAAAGCAATTTTATTTTCTCATCACTTGTGTGTTCACTGGAGTAGCACTTTTAATTTTCTTCAAACAGTTTTATTTTGTATTCACAACTTAAGAATTTGACCTATCATGGCTTTCAACATGCCTTTCTCACTAAGCTTAACCATTTCTAACTTTTAATTTAAAATAAGAGACATGCAAATCTTCCTTCCACTTGAGCACTCAAAGGCCATGTTAGGGTTATTAATTGGCCTTATTTTAATATTTTTGTAAGTCAGGGAATAGGGAGGCTCAAGGAGAAGGAGTGCAATGGGGCAACCAGGTAGCAGGTCATCAGAATACACACACATTTATCAATCAAGTCTCCATCTTGTATGGACACAGTTGGTAGTGTCCCTTAACAATTACAATAGGAACATCAAAGATCATTGATCACAGATCACCACAACAGATACAAAAAAATAAAATTTTCAGATACTGAACAAATTACCAAAATATGACAGAGACATGAAGAGAGCACACGCTATTAAAAAAAATGACACCAATAAACTTGCTTGACACAGAGTTGCCACAAACCTTCAATTTCTTAAAAAAAAAACACACACACACAACACAATATCTGTGAAGCACAATAAAGTGAAGTGCAATAAAATGATAAAATGAGGTATGCTTGTAAGGAAGCCAAGAACTCTCAGAAGAGCAGTTACTGCTACTTCCTTGGTTTCTCAATCAAGCTTCTATCATTGCACCTGTTCTTTCTATTGCAAATCTTGGTGAACCCTCCTGTGCCCTGTGAGACTCAGCTCTGTGAAGCAGATCTGTGCTTTCTTCTCATCTTCTGCACTCTTCATTCATTAATTCATTCGGTGTTTAACATATGGTGGGTTTGTAAGTATAACCAGACTCAATCATATAAGGGAGGAAAAGAAAAATAAATATTACCAAGTCACTTTGAAAAAGAGTCATTGTTTTCTAGCTCTCTCTCTTCCTAGAGAACCCAGGCCATAATACCAGCATGGAGCTCATCCCTGTTTGCTGTCATATCGCCATGACATTTATGTACTGAGCCCTTGGTGTACACCTTCAGCAAGGTCTGGGCATTTTGGTACTGCAAAAAAAGTAACAGGAACACTAAAGGGGGGAAGTAAAAAAAAATTTCACATCCTGAGTCTAGAGTAGCAATACAGTTTTTCAGCACTGACAGAAAACTAGCAGAGATGACACATATTGCACCAAAGACTTCAATGAAATAACAATGTCTAGTTCTGTTTATTAGCATGCTATTTGTCATTTGGATTCTAGTATCTTCAGGGGCCATTTGGGTCTCAGATATTCTTTATAACTTTTGTTAGAACTAGCTTGGGGAGAAGAGACAATTCTTCATAGAGAAATCTATCTCGTGTAGAATGGGTCTTCTGACATGGGAATCCCATGGACTGAAAAGTAAAAACTCAAAAGGCTTGTGCTACATTTTTTTCATTACATAATTTCTGTCACTGTCTCTTCCATGAGCACACACAGAGGCTGCCAAAGATTTACCATTCCTCGCTCTCTTTAGACTTGCTCTTCTTACCCTGAAGGATGGAAGAATAAGAGATGTCTGTAGGGTGCAGCATTCATGTGACTGCTACACTAAGGCTGCCTTTTGCTTCTTGAGTCAGCCTCCTTTCAGTGCTGGGGTGAAAGCTCCCTGTACATGTTCTCCAGCCTTCCTCTGAGGATTCTACTGCTTCAGTCAAGCCACAGACGTTGGTCATGCTCTTGCACTAAGCAAGAGTGAACTAAATATTTTAACAATCAACACAATGAATACAATTTTTTAAACAATGGTCCTGAGTATAAAATCCTTTTAGGTCTTTAAATAGTTTGTTTTAATGAGAAGGACACATCAGAGAATTTCTGGCTCTCAGATGAAAAACGTACATGTCTGGCCTCACCTGTCAGTCAGTGGCTCGGAACGTTGACAGTTTTACATGGACAAATGGCTTGGAACAGATGGGACAAGACCTGATGTGGAGAAATTCACATGATTATTACCCTGTATTACCCTGATTAAATCCGTTCACTTGCACTCATCTGTAATGAGCAATCATTAAAGGAGACAGCACTAAATATTCTTGAGGTAACTGACAGGCGGAAAGAGTTGCTTATTTATATTCAAATCATTTAGCTCCTCAAAAGCAAGTGTGATTTTTTTTCACAAGCAGTTAGATTGACGTTGGAAATCTTTTCATCAGGTAGAGGCTGTAATGTTCATCTTTCTGCTTTCTAGCAGCACTTGGGCATTTGCTTTGGTATTAGAGTCATCATGGAATTGAGTGGTGGTTTTAGTACATTTCCCAAGTGGGCCTTCCCACTTCATTATCAAGGGAACAATTCCTGCTTTAAGAAACATGCGCATGTATTAACATTGTTGTGTTTTTAATCAGATCACTCAAATAAGAAAGAAATAGACCCAGAGCAAACCAACCCAGGCATCCTTTCTGAATCTTCCCTGTAGCAGAGCTCAGCCCTTGTAAAGCCTATTTGGAATTTATTTCATTTAAAATTCACAACATCTTGGTTAAAAAGCACCAGACGCTTTCAGACTAATCATTCTTCAAATCCATTCATTTGCTACTCTCCACTTGAATTTGCAGTTGATCTTTTGGGCTAAAATTTTCGTCTTTAATATTCAGGTCACTTTCATATACTTGTCCCTTCCCTTGCTCAATTTATTCTCGTAATATATTTCTGTGCTTTTTCCTACTCCACTCAATATTCTGAGATGTATTTGCATTGCAGCAAATAGAATAATGGAGCAGTGCAATACATTGAATTTAAGTCTTCTACATAAAGAACTCAAAGTGCTTTACAAACAAGAATCCCTTGTTAGTTACAATGAGGAAGCAGAAGCCACAGATGCTGCAGTTGAATCATGGGAATAGTCTCTAGTCCTCACGATTTTGTCCTCAGCTCTAAACTGAGCTCCTCTGTGGAATTTCAAATCTTCCCTTGCTTATTCCCTTCCTCTCTCTCTCTTTCTTCCCTTTTTTTTCTTCCTTCTCTTCCTTTTTATCCCTCCTCTTTTCCTCCTTCCCTCCCATACTCCACCACAAACTTATTGTGTGTCTTATGAACTAGGCACTGTTCTAAGCCTACAGCATTTACAGCCATGCATTGCTTAATCACAGGGATAGGAAATACTTGCTGAGAAATTAACTGACAGGCAATTTCATTATTGTGCAAACATCATAGAGTGCACTTACACACACCTAGATGGTATAGCCTAACTACACACCTAGGCTGTATGGTATTGTCTGTTATTACTCCTAGGCTACAAATCCATACAGCATGTTACTGTCCTGAATACTGTAGGCAGTTATAACACAATAGTAATTATTTATTTATTATTTGTATAGCTTAACATAGAAAAAGTACAGTAAAAATATGGTCCAAAAGATTAAAAAATGTAATATGTGTATGGGGCGATTACCATAAATGGAGCTTGCAGGACTGGAGGTTGCTCTGGGTAAGTCAGTGAGTGAGTGTTGAGTGAATTGAAGGCCTAGGATATTATCCTACTGTAGACTTTATAAACACCAGACACTTAGGCCACCCTAAATTCATAAAAAAAAGTGTGCTAGGACATAACAATGGCCTTGATGTCACTAGGTGTTAGAAATTTTCTAGCTCCGTTATAATCTTATGGAAGCACCATTGTATATGCAGTCCACTGTTGACCTAAATGGTGTTATACGGTGCATGACTGTAGTAATGAACAAGAAAAAGCTTCTGTCATCTTGGAAATTACACTGTAATGGGGAAGATGAGAGTTAAACAAGTGAAGAAATAAACAATCCAGGTAAAGCAGAAAGAGGTGCTGTTTTAGAAAGTGTGTTCAGGAAAGCCTGACCTCCCCAGAGAGGAGGTGATAAAAGACCTGGATGGAAGGTCCAGAGATGAACACATCAGGCAGAGAGAGGAGGAAATAGAATCCCCGGTCCCCATTCCAACAATAAAAGAGCTTGCAGAATTCCAGAAAAAGCCCAGCAGCCCTGCAACATGTGGAGCAGTTCCAGGAAGAGCAGAGAGGAAGTTAGAGGGGCAGGCACAGGGACTCCAACTCACCTCAATCTAACGGGAACCCACTGCAGTGTCTGGCTGAGGGAGAAATTTTGTTACAATCACATTTACATCCTACAATGTTTACTCTGACTGCTGTTATTTAAAAAAAAGCATTTACTCTGGAGAACATACTTGGGGGTTGGAGGAGGCAAGTGTGGAAGCAGAAAGAACAATTTGAAGGCTGATGCAGTAGACTGGGCAAGGCGTGTCGTTAGCTTGAATTAGGTTGGTGGTCAAGATGGGAAGAAGTGGCTGGGTTGGGAAAAATTTTGATGGCAAAATGAACAGAAAATTCAGTTGGTTCTGATGGGGAAGTGAGGGAAAGAAAGAAATCAAGAATTACTCTTGGGCCATTGGCATTATCCCCTGGTGAGCAATGGAGCCATTTTTCAAGAAAGACGAAGTTGAAGGAAGGTTAAAATCAAGAGCTCTGCGTGGACATGCTCCTGAGGTGGCTACTGCCGGTAGAGATGTTATTATGTAGTGGATGATAAGTTTGGAGTTTGTGGGAACTGTAAAGTTTGGAAATATGCAATTGGAATTTGCTAGCATATAGAGGATATTGAAAGCCACGAGGTTTGATCAAATTATGTAGGGATGAGATTGGTAGCTGGAGTATCTGAGCACTATAAATAAGAAGCCACATTTCGTGCATTCATGTCATTTCGACTGTCCTGTTTGATGCCATCTCTTTGTGGAGGGAAACCCCTGTGAGAGCAGAGTAGGTGGGTCAACGCTTGCATTCCTGAGAGCAACTGCGGAACGAGTACTAGTCATGGTTTCCTAATCTCTTTATGTATGACTGATTCTATTTGCTGTTTCATTTAGAATTTTTTCCTCTTTACTCATAAGGAAGATTGGTCTGTAGATTTTTATTCGTGCTATATTTAATAAATTTGATTATCTGTGTTATGCTGGGTTTATCAAAAGATTGTTAAGCTTTTCTTATTTCTATGCACCAGAACAATTTAAACAGCATGGGAATTATCTGTTTTTTTGTGGGATGGAAAGAATTCACAGTGAAAAATTCTGGTGCCAGAGGCATTTGGGAAGAAGCAGAATACTTACCATTTATTTAGTGCTTAAAATGCTAAACAATTGAAAGGCATCAATTTGCCCTCTTGACAACTTTATGAAATCAGTATTCTTTCCACTTTAGAGATTATTAAGTTGAGGTGCACAGAGGTCTGGAAATTGCCCTCAGTCATGCAGTTAAAAAGCAGCATTTCCAAGTTGTGGACCACAATCTGATTTCAAATGCTATGCATACATTTAGCCATTAAGCAGCACTGCCTCCTATTTTAATACCCACAGTGAGGGCGAAGATTCCTTTCAATGGTTCAGAAATAAAATGCGAACAGCTGCCATTTACTGCCCATCAGGCATTTGTCCCCTTGTCTTTACCCTGACTTTCTTTGCAGTAACCACTCACCTCTAACCTTGTTTATGGGCCTTGCTTGGGGCTGACTCCATCACTGAATCTAGGAGTAGTCACAGAAACCCAGGTGTGGCAGTCAACGTATCCACTCACCTGACCAGAAGAGATATATTCAGGCATAAATATGAGACCCAAATTCATCAAGTCAGAACTAATCCCAGAACTTCTCATTGGGCAGGCTCTCTGCAGATAGGATGGTTGTCTGGCACAACTCCTGGCCATCTTGTCACCAAGAGAGAAAGATTTCAGCCTGCCCAAGAATGGATTCCATCCAGAGGACAGAAGTGCCTAGAAAAGAGAGAGAAAGACCATGTTCTGCACAGAATATGTCAGCCCTAGAATCAGCCCTCACTTACCACCGGCCTTGACATTTAAATGAACCCACAAGTTCTCGGTTATTAATGAAGTGAGCTTCAGATGGGGTTTGGTCACATTGGGTGTGCTGTAATAGTTATGGACTATTATAGAAAGGCAACGATGTATTTTCTATTTCTCATATTTAGTAATTGGAACCATAATAGTCATCTGCCTACATCCAGTCATTCAGTGAGGTAACTAGGGCCCATACCTGTGATCTCTACATGAGAATTTTGAGTGTTCTATTCACTAAATCATACAGTTTTCCTGAAACATATTTGTGGATGACTTATTTAGAAAAAAATAAGATACAAATTTCTTTTCTGGAGTCTTTCCCTGTACATTTAGTTATTCCTTTTCCATCACTTAGTGACTCTGACAGTTCAGATTTTTATTGTGCTATAGAAGAGTTCTCAAAACATAAGTTTACCATATGGGGATCAGAAGTTTTATTCATTCCAAACTGAACGGCATTCACTGGCTATACTTTGTTCAAAAGATGCATGGTCAAATATAGTTTAATATGCATTTGCATACATGTGGCTGCAACCATTGGATTGGACACATGGAAAATGATAACATGTGCTCTTGAAACACGCAGTGCCATTTCTGCCCTGGTCCAAATGCAAATGGTTCTCTTTTATCCTAGGAGTCAAATTTATTTTTCCTTCCCTTCAAAGATACAATACTTGATTACAATTTGCAGTGAAATGATTGAACTGGGCATTCTAGATTTTCACGTATAGAAGCTGCCCTGGGTCTTGCTGCTGCTTCTCCCTTCAAAGCAGCCAACTCCAGATACAATTCTGTCAATTCCCAGAAGACCCAAATTGTTGTGCCTTGCCTTGTTTATTCCAGAATCTGGGACCAGGCTTTGTGGTTACTTAGTCCATGTGGTTCAAGGACACTAACCTATCTCCTGCACCCAGGAATAGACGTATATGTGTGGGTAAAAATAGGGATGTTCTAGAAACAGCTACTGAACTAACAACGAAAACAAGTGAATACAATTTCTCATCTTTAGGAGGTCATTGCTAGCCAAATGTTATAACTATGCAAACTTTGTAATGTTTGTCATAGCATACAAAATATTATTCCACCTACCCATATTTACGGGCATTTGTAGCAAATAAGTGGGGTGAAGGATAAGGACTGTGACCAAAATATGGCATGAATCTCACTGACTCAGAGGAAATGAAAAACCATGGACTTGGCTTTTTAAATCAATACAGTAAACTTAATACAGAACCACATCAAATCAGATCTGTAAAGGATATTAATGATTATTTGTGCCAACTCCTTACCATATGTAAAAAGAGAAAATAGAATTCCAATACATAAGACACTGTGCCTTGACCCAAGGAGTATTATTCAGATGTCTTGTATTCTGGAAAAAAGAATATTGTGGATGTATTTCCTTTAGTTGTGACTAGCGCAGCCGCCACAGAAGCTCAGTGCAACACAGTGGGTAGATGGCACAGTGGCAGCTGTTATCACCCCAAGGCAAGACTAATGACCACGCTTCTGAGGAGAGCTGTGCAAACCCCACATACATGCATCTGAATCTCATTACAGTTGACTGCAAAACCTAGGTATAGAAAGCTGCAACCCTTCTTTAAAATGTGAGAAAAGTAAAAAATATTGAGCGATGGTACTTAAGGTCCTCCAGCCATTTGAACAGAGTAAAATTGGTCCAATACTTTTTAAATTGCAATAGTAATATATTAGAAAGGGAAATATAAGGGAAACTTTTAGTTGTAATTGTCTGTAGACACTATCTATTCTTATACATATCAGACTTTCTACATATATACGCCATGATACTATAGAAGATTCATGTTATGAAATATTCTTTCTCAATTATTCACAAATCTGAATGTTGTCTTGTTATAGTTAAGAACATAATATGAATTTATTATCTATTCTCTCTGTCTGGCATGAAACGTAATTTAGATAATCATAGATTCTACTGAAGAAGAGGAAATCTGAATAATGTTAACAATTAAGCAATTCATAGTGAGGCTTTTGCTAGGTTCAGTCAACTTTATTCTTCTAGTTTGACTTAACACAGTGATTCACAAAGCTTACTTCCTCCTAAGGGTTCACAAAACCATGAAAAAAGTACTTTTGGCCATAAAACAGGATGAGATCAAATGTATCTCAAAATCAATTACTGTCAGATATATTTAAAATGCATCACTCTTTGATCTAAAACAGAGAAAGTAAGTGTGACCGCGACTACACAGCAGTATGGATTGGGGAGAGAACAGTGCGACATGTAAGAGGAAAATGTGATCTTCATTAATGAAGGCTTACAACTAATGCATTTCAGCCCTCGACATTTAGGTTGCATTTCAGTAAATTTTAAGTAAAAAACAATTTTAAATGAATAAAGTTTTAAAATAAATTTTAAATAAATAACTTAAAACTGACATAGGAAATCTGTTTTTATGTCTTTTATTTTTTCCAAACAATCTACAATATAACAGATCTGCGTCGTGCCTGCATCATTTCAGGTGGCCTGAAATTTGACAAGAAGAGGACATATGAATGTCTTCTGTAAGGTTAGATGAAGATCTCAATGCACTGAGCCAAGGCCTCTGAATCGTGGGAAACATGAGATAGTTACCCCAAGCAGAAGCAGAGGCACATCCCTCCACTGGGTTTCCAGTGACCCCACATTCATTAATATTGGGGGACAGCAGCGAGGAATGATAACTTCCTTTGCAATGCATGGTACTGTCAAAATGAAAAACTCAATAATCCCTTATAGGATCTAGGATATCCGTCATTTTTTTTTTGTCTAGGGACTTTTGAAAGAGTCTATAGTAACAATCTTTGCCCTTAACTAGAAATCATGGCTGACCAGTGACATTTTGGATACATTTGGATCTCAAGTCAAATACAGCCACAGCAAGGCCACAGGCTCATGAAGAGGAAGGAGGCAGAGTCGGTGCCCAGGCATCCTTCAAGAAGCTCTGTCTCCAACGTTTCCCATCTGGAAAGCCCCTCTTCCTTTGCTCATTGCAAAATCTGACTTAGCACTCTTTTATCTAGCAGTGCTTAAAGTGAGTTTGACCTGAGGTCCACAATTGCTAGTTGTTAAAAGAGAACTAGAAACACTTGCTTAATTCCGAGAGTCAACATCAAAAACAAACCTGACCAAAGTAGCAGAGGAACTGTTTTACGACTAATAACAACCTTAACCTTACTTCATTTACCAAATGTCCTCAGGATTATGACACACTCAGATCTTTGGCATTGCATTTTTTTGTGCACTGAACAAATACTTGCTGGGAAGCTACCAAAAGCCATGCATAGAATTCATGTGTTCCACTAGCAGTGTGAGAGATCAGCAGAATGTTTCTGAAAGCTAATAGATGTACTCAAAGAACTGATCACAATTGCATTTGAAGTAAGTTATCTGCCACTATTTCTTTTGGCCATAATGTAGCAAATGTTATGTAGACAAGAAAATATTTAATAAAACTTGTAAGTATTTGCAAAATACTTGTGTAGAATTTTGCTGACTTTAATTGTATGACCTGATTGCAGTTGCTCAGGGAGACTCTAGCTACATCTTATCTTTTCAACATACTCCTGAGCACTGGCTTTCCTACAACCTCTTTGGAATGTAGCATTATCGGCTTCTATTTCCCCAATTTCCCAAATTCCATAAAAAAATCATTAAAAATGTCCAAGGGCAAGCCTCTATCTCAAATATGGATTTTAATGAAACACAAATATGTCCATGCATGTTTTAGCAAATTGCTCTGTACCATGCAAAAATGTATTAAAAGTGGAGCCACATTTGCATTTGTTTTGCATTTGTTATTTAAGAGGTCAAAATATGCAAAGTGCATCCACATTTGTCAATAACTTCAAGGAAAAGAAAATTTTATTAAAGTTAAATTCATGACAAACAGATGAGTGAACATGTCTCATTTGGGGGAAAGGCTTTTGAGAGCCATTTACTACTTATCCAAAACTGAGAATACTTAACAAATCTGCCTATTTTAAACAATGTATTATGGTCTGTATGTAAATTTTCAATTAAAAAGCAAACTTAATTATAAGCACTTTCCAGCACAAAGGGAGATTGTTATACAGTCTACAATTGGTCCTGGAAATTTTAATATAAAAGATATAATTAGTAATAGAAGAATAAAAGACATTTAGTGATTTCCAAAAACTTTTAGAGACAATTCTTGCTCAAGATTTACAAATAAAGAGTACAATAGAAAAATTCATATTCCAAGATGACAGAAAAAATATATTCTAGCATTGCTTAATAGTTATAATCTTATATACTTGCTGAATTTGTTTGTGATTGCCTTTGCCAAAGGAAACTTTTTTTAAAATTAAAGAAGTTATTTTTTTTTTTCTAAACCAGCCTCTGCATTGTCCCCTGAATGCTGAAAAAAAAAGGGTGGATGGAGGGGTGGACAAAATTAAAATTGTGTGTGTGTGGTGCATTTTCTACACACTCCTGGCTATGTGGGATGGACAGACCCATTTCTACAATGTTAACCTGGATGCTCTATGTAGCTACAGATCCACTGCATTGGGGATTACACAACTCTATGTTGGACTTTGTTGGATACAGCACACCAAATGCCAGGGTGGAAGTGGTGTGCACACATGACATCTGTGAAGCCTGGAGTCTAACATGCTTAGAACATTCCTTCTTCCATAGTCACATGATTCCTGATCTCTCCCAATTCATATCTCTATTTAAATGTCACCTCATCAAAAAAGACTGTCCGATTACCATACCCCATGTCACCAGCAGTCTTCTCATCTTTTCCCCCTGCTCTGTTCTCCTGTTTTAGTTAGTACTTATTACTATTCAACATTATTTTCTGTCCCTCCTCCTAGAATAAAAAGTTCCATTAGAACAGAAACTATTTTTGTTCACTGCTTTATACCCAGTAACTAGTTGGTGCTTGGCACATAGTGGGTGCTCACAAATTTTTGTGGAATGAACATATAATTAAATGTTTAAAATAAAAATAATCTGCTGATCAATGACATTGCAAAAAGGTCCACTAGTGAATGTAGCCTGAAGATTGGCTGGAAAGTAATTCATGTAATGGCTGTTGTTTGGAACACTTAGAAAGTAACAGGATTTCTTCTACCTGCTTCTGACAGACTCAGAGTATAAGAAGTATCCAAAGGCTGTGCTGTGGTGTGGAGAAATTCCAAATGGAAAAACTGAACAGATTCTGTCATCAGCTCCTTTCAGACAGATGCTCTCAAGGTGATCAATTTGGCAGCCCTGGGGAGGGATGATATTACATTTCACATATACATCACTGGATTAATCCTCATTGGGTTATTAAATATAATTAACATAAATCTGTGCAGTGACTTATGTTTTAAATAATAAGGTAATTATTTAAATGCTTCCTACTATGAAGTTAGGGGCTTGGGTTGGAGAGACATAGCCAAACCAGAAATAGGCAATGAAAGACTTTCCAGAAGAAAAATGTGATATATTATCCAGAAGAAAAATTCAATAATATGAGTGTTACTCAAGAACATGCAATATGCTAAATACTGATCTGACGAAGAAGATGAATTGGGAAATGATGATTCATCCACATTCCTAAAGATTTTTTTCATGTTAATATCAGCATATTTAATGGAAAAAAATCTGTAACAGATTTTAAAGCTTTCATTTTCTAGAAGATTACAACTCAAATTTTTATAAGCATATGTATAATATCAATAGAGGTAAACCCATATCTCATTTAAGTGAGTACAGCTCCAGCTTTATATAGATCTTGAACATCCTTGGTGAGGGTTTGAGAATGAAGAACACTCCAGACGCCAGAAGCAACTTATGACTCACCAAAGCTCTGGCTGCCATTCAGTAGCCTTCTGAGCCCCTCTATTCATTCTCATTCCTCTTCAATGCCAATCATCTGAGATGGGAAAGCCGCCTACAGCCCACCAATGATCCCTGAGCAGCTGGGACGTCCACCTCCCCATCTGTACAAGTGGCACACATCACTGTTCCATTCATCCTGTCTATGAACTTGATCTGATATTTGTCATCACTGTCACCGTAAAAGTCACTCTGCCTGAATGTCAGAAGGAAATTCAGAGGTCTGTTGCTGAGGTAATATATTTTCAGATCAAAATGTGGGTTAATTGAAATAATTGTATGTATATTCACAGGACTACATATTATCATGTTAGGAGATGGGACTGATCATTGAGACGTAATATTTCTCTGCATCCTATGAGAAACATCTTTCTTGTGCAATTCCTACTGCTAGGAAGATCACTGAACTTTCCAGAAAGACATTCACCAAATATGCTTTTCCAGTGGGACCCAACTGCACAACATCTGTGGCAGAGACCTACAGTTCTCATGAGTGTCTGAGCATCTCTTCTTCCTGGACACACAGCTGAACATTTCCCAGGATCCCTTGGATTACGTGTGTCTCTGGCAAAGTGCAGCCACTGGAACATGACTAAAATCAATGTGGGACACTCAGAGGCAGTGCTCATAAACACTATCCAGCTATGATCTTCACCCTCTACTTCTCTGGCTGGGTAGAGAGGATTCCAAGGAGCTACAGGGAGGTGGAGCCACAAGATGGAAGGAAGTAACTTCCTGAATAATGGTATGGAGATTTACCATGCCTGTCTGCCCCCTGCCCCCAAACTCACATGAGCAGAAATAAGAGAGAGAAACTTTTATTGTATTAATCCATCCAAATTCAGGGCTTGTTTGTTTTATGGTTAACATATCCTGACAAATACAATGACCTTTAAGGGTGTTTTAGAATCTATTGCATTTTATTGACTAAAAGATTACAACTCAAATTTTTATAAACCTATGTATGATATCAACAGAGATAAATCTGTATCTCATTTGAGTGAGTGCAAATGAGATATGCATTTTTCTTCTGTTGCATTTACTTTTCTAAAAAATATTTTAATTGTGGTAAAATATATATAGCATAAAAATTGCCATTTTAATCACTTTAAGTGAAAAATTCAGTGGCATTAAGTACATTCACATTTTAGTGTTCATTACCACCAGCCACGTCCAGAATGTTTTCACCTTGCAAACTGAAACCCTATCCCCATGAAATAACTCCCCATTTCCCACCCCCACCCCAACCCCTAGCATCCACCTTTCTGCTTCCTGTCTCTATGACATTGACTATTTTATGTGCCTTTTCCGAGTGGAATTATGTAATATTTGCCCTTCTGTGACTAGCTTATTTCACTTGGCATGGCGTCCTTCAGAATCACCCAAGTTGTAGCAAATGTCAGAATTTCCTTCCTTTTTATCACCCATGTTGTAGCATATGTTGGAATTCCGTCCTTTTCAAGGCTCAATAATATTCCATTCTATGTATAGACCACATTTTGCTTATCCATTCATTTATTGATGGATGCTTGTTTTACTACCACCTTTTAGTTGTTGTGAATAAAGCTGCTATAAACACAGGTGTACAAATATCTGTTTGTGACCCTATTGTAAAGCTTTTTGAGTGCAAATCCAGAAGTAGAATTGCTGGATTATGTGGTAATTCCATTTTTAATTTTTCGAGAAATTGTCACTATACTGTTTTTCAAAGCAGCTATGCCATTTTACATTCACACTCATAGTGCACAGCCATTCCAATGGCCCCATATACTTGCTCACTCCTATTTTCTATTTGGATTTCCTAGGATCTTAACCTCCAGAAAACATAAACAAATGAAGCTGCATGATACTGTATCACTTACTGTCTTAGATTTTAAAGAATATATCTGAAAATTTGTTTCAACCAAACAGCCACTCCCAAATATTCAGCATCGACTGTTCTTTTCTTGATGTGAGCCACAACCATTCTCTCCTAAAACCAAGCTTTTTGGTTACAAGTGATCTGTATGTATGCAGTCAAGGTTAGAGCTGGCTTTGTGGCGAGTAAATAATCTCTTGGTAACAGACTTGCTTCAGCGGTAGGTGACTCTGTGAAGTCAGGCAGAGGGTTGAGTCAGACAGCCCAGCTGATCTGCCCTGGTGGCATGCCTTGAGAGTGTCATAGCCATATCTGGAGCAGATTAACAAGAAATGTAAATTCCCTTCCAAAAATAGATTCCAAGAAGTAGAGAACTTTTAAAATTACTTTCTATAGGAATTTCCATGATGCCTGAAGCTCTAATTAAAAAGACTTCTGAACTCCTCCAGCAAGGTATAGAATTTTTGAAAAACTCTTCCTGCATTCACTATGTAAGAATAACACCTAGTGCTTCTTTTAAAAAACAATAATAGATTTTGTGCTGTTATTTTCTTGGGCAAAAATGTTTAGAAGGCTGGACCAATTTTGTAATTTTATACTTCCACCATTCCTTTACTTATAAAAAATCAAATTTCTATTAAAATAATACTGAATTCCATGCAAGATTAAACACATGAGGATAGTCAGCAATCTTTTGGAACTAAAAAACAAGTAAAGAAGAGCGACTTCCACTATCAGAGACCTAAGTGTATTATGAAACAACAGTGATGAAACTGAGCGACAAAGAGCCATGGGAATAAGTAGACAGTCCAAAAAGGAAAAGAAATGCCTATAAAATCATTCTGGTATTTAAAACAATGGAGTAACTATGAGCTATTTGAGGAAGACAGTATTACAGGAGCAAGTGGCTAAGCCACTAGAGAAAGATAAAGGAATAGGTTCCTATTGTCTCAGGGTTTACACAGAAATTAATTAAAAATATGAAACAAGTCTTAGTAAAGATACAGAACAATAGACACTTCCATTCCTTACTGGTGAGACTGAAAATAACACAACCATTCTGGAAACTGCTCGCCAACTTGTGAAGTTAAACATACATCGTGTCTGTGATCCAGCAATTCTACTCCTAGCTATTTGCCCAAGAAATACGAAAGCATGTTCCCACAAAAAGACTGGCATAAAAATGCTCACACTAGCTTTATTCATAATATGTAACAACATGGGTGAAACAGAAAACATTATGTTGGGAAGCAGGCCAGATACAACAAAGAACACACTATATGACTATGTTCACAGGAAGTTTTAGAATAGGCAAAGTTAATCCATGGTGATAGAAATCAGAGCAGGAATGGCCGGAGGCCTGCAGGGTTTATGGGAAGAATTAACTAGAATAGGACATGAGGGCCCTTTCTCAGGAAAGAGAAATGTGCTACATTTTCATTGTAGTCATGCTTACATGAGTCATGTATTTTCCAAAACTTGTCAGTACAAACCTTATCAGAAGTCTCATATGTATCTAGATAAAAATTTATTGGGAAGGGTTTAGCATTTCAAGGAAAAGGCTGACAAATATAACTATTTCAAAATTTAAATTTCTATAGAATCAAAAAGACTATAAATAAAAGATGAGTGATAGAGAAAAAAATCTTTGACTATGAGACAGTTAATTTAATTAACTTAGAGAGAAATCTTAAAATGAAAAAAACATGAAAAACTGCTTAACATCTCAAAGAAAAAAAAAAGGTAAATAGGCAGTTTATGAAAAAAATAAATAAGCCCCAAACAGTACGTTAAATGTATGATGAGCTAAGGGCTGATATATTTCCAATAAGGGTTTATAGAAACAGAGAGAAAAGAAATAGACTGTATATTTGGATTTTTAGAAAAACAGGCAAAGTACAGGAATAAACAATTCGCAAGAAAAAAAGAACAACACATACTCAGTAAGTGTCTTAAAGTGTCTAGCCTCTCTAGAAATCAAGGAAATACAAATTGAAACAACTACATACCGTGTCTGACCTTGCTTCTGCTTTTTCCCGCCTCTGTGGTTTGTTTGTGTTTTTGTTTTTCAGAACCACTGATTCTCAACTGAATGCCTGGAAAACTTTTATCAATGTTCAGGTTATCAACCTGGATGCCACTTAACTGGTAGCTTCCCCTGACTCTCAATGCTAATAGGAGCCCGGCTTTGCAATGCTATACCGCTCGGTACGTCTCCCAGCAGAGCACTCATCATGGCCCTTACTATCCAGTTTTCCTACAATCCCCACAATATCAGTTCTGCAAGGGCAATGCTACAGTCCAAGCGCCTGCCAAGCACAGTACCTGACACATGCAGGTGCTTAATAAATATTCCTTGAATGTTTTATTAATGATATAGCATTTTCAAATTGGGAAAAACTAAAGAAAAATATCCAGTATTAGCAAGGTTTAACTTGAGGCACTTTTACACACTACTGATAGAAGCATAAACAGTTATAATGTTTTCTGAAGATGTGTTAGATGGAGTTCTCCAGAGACGCTGAACCAATTGCATATGTAAAGAGAAATAATTTACCATAAAGAATTGGCACACATGATGATGCCCAAGATCTACAACTGGCCAGCTGGAGACCCAGGCCAACTGATGGGATAAGTTCTACTCTGAGTCTGAGTATAACTCCAAAAGCAGGAGAACATCAATGTCCTTCTCAAAGACAGGCAGGGAAAAACAATTCTTTCTTGCTCAGCCTTTGATTCTATTAAGGACTTCAGCAAATTACATGAGGCCCAGCCACGTTGGATAGGGCAATCTGATTGACTCAAACCTGTGATTCAAAAGTTAATCTCATCTAGAAACTCCCTCACAGACACATCCAGAATTAATGTTTAACAAATATCCAGGCACCCTGTGGCCCAGTCAAGTTGACATATAAAATGAACTATTACAGAAGGTAATTTGCCAACATTTAATGGAAGTCATGCAAATGCTTAACTTTTTTGATCTGGCAGTTCAGTCTTGAAGAATGCTTTCTAAGAAAATTATCAGAAAAGTGTCTCTGAATATGTTAATAGCATCTTTTTGTTCATTGGTTGTAAGATAAAAGAACCTAAAAGACTGATTGAAAAAATTAAAAATTACAATAAAATATAATTCAATATCTAATGATGATGTATAACATAGACCTGTAATTATTGGCATAAAAACATATTTATAATATGTTAACTTTAAGTGTATCAATAAAGACGAATATAATATGATCCAATTTTAATTTAAAATGTACAATACATACATAGAGAAAAACTTCCAGAAACATATATTTAAAACTTAATGTGTTTCTTTGAGTCCAAAATTATGCATGAAGTTTTTTTTTTCCATTTTGCTAACCTGATATTTCCTAGTTTTAATTTCAATTTAATTAATTCACTTAATTATGTAATTTTAAACAACCAAAAAACTAACCATGTGCTTTGAAAGCTTGACTTAGATAGGCTACATCTCAAAAGTCTGTTCCACTCAAGATTAAAACTGAAGCAATTAGCTTAGATCCTTTTCCCCTAAGCATTTCATATGCTGTCTACTAAAAATACCCAGCTCTGATTGCTTGGATCACCAGCCTATTCCTCCCGATGGGGCCTCAGCAGGGCAAGGGACACGATGATGTTTAGGTAGAGGATCAAAAGTGATCTGAAAAACTGACAGATTCAATACAATGAAATATTCATCCATACAATGAAACATTCAGCCTCAAAAAGGGGAAGAATTCTGACACATGCTACAACATGGAAGACATTAAGCTGAGTGAAATAACCCAGACTCATGAAGGCACATGCTGTGTGATTTCAGTAAGATGAGAAGTTAAATTCTTAGAGACAGGAAGTAGAATGGCTGCAACAGGGGCTGGTGGGGAGTGGGGAATGGGAAGTTACTTAACGAGTGCAGAGTTTCAGTTTCACAAAATTTAAAAAGAGTTCTGGAGATCTGATGCACAGCAATGTGAAAGCACTTAGCATTACTGAAATGTACACTGAACAAAAGATTAAAATGGTACATTTTGTTATGTATATTTTACCGTAACTTAAAAAACAAAGCTGACGTATCTGACCTGGGGAAAAATACAGAGTCACATAGATGTGACATGTTGAAGGATTTAGAACTAATGAGGGCTGACATAGCGACTCAGTCTTCTTACCAAAACCAGGCTCCTCCCCTTCCTCCCACCACCTTTTAAGTCGAGCTCTAGGCACATCAGAGCAATTAAGATAGATACTTCTATATTCTCACTCTATCACCCCTGGAAAGCAATAATAATAGCTAACACATACAGGGTGCTCTTTGCCAGGTACTATTCAGAATACACTTTACATGCCTTGATTCAGATAATTCTCACAACTCTGTGAGGTAAGAATTATTATTAAATCTCATTTTACGGATGAGAAGCCTGTGTCTCAGAGAGGTTAAGTAATTTTCCCAAGGACACCCAGCGTGCAGTGGGATAGCTACAATGCAAACCCAGGCTTTCTAGCCCTAGAAGCCGTGTATGTAACCATTGTAACCATGATTCTCATACTTTAAGGAATCAGCTGAAAGATTTGTCAAAGCTGTTTCCTACACTCCACCCCAAGAGAGTCTGATTCAGTGGTTGGTGTGAGGGCCAGTGAATGTGCATCTTTGACAAGCTCTCCAGCGCTGCCAGTGCTGCTGAGCTGAGAGCTGACGCTGAGTAGAACAGGGATTGCAGCACACTGTAAGTGTTGCAATAAAGCACCCCAGTTATGTCCTGGAATTAAATCTAGTAAATAATCAATAATGGATGAGTTACCCACAGATGAAATTAATTTACCCCAAATGACTTGCTATTGATATGCATGTAATTGGTAGCAACGTTAGCTGATAATCCAATTTAAAAGCTGTTCAACTACATTGCAGCAAGTATGAGGCAATGTGTTCTCATGACAAGCCTGCTGGGAATCTAGAGAAATGGAAAACCAAGGAATATCATTTAGTATAAAACCACCATAACAGCACAACATGGTCTTCTAATCACCAGAGCATCATTTTCAGAAGTTACAGAAGATACAATATGACTACAGCACTCCACAAAGTCCTCACACTCCCGTTGCTCTCAGTCTATACGCTGCCTTTCCAGAAGAGGTTGCCTTGGATACAAGTATTGTCATGCCTGTAAATTTTATCCCCTGTGGCAAATTAGCAATTTGGCATCTAGGTTTAATAAATCTGTCTGTTATTAATTAATAAATCTAGTCTTTCTAGCAAGACTCATACCCATGAAAAGTGTGATAACCTCTGAGAAAATGGATAAAACCAGTTGGTGGACTCTCAAAGTGGACGCTTGAACCCCACACCCGTGTGACCCAGGGGAGCACAGGAACCCCATGAACTACTTCCCCAGGGGAATGAGCAATATCCCTCTCTCTTGAGACCTTGGGACTGCAGGTAGCAAGGTTGGGTTCTGAAAAGATGCTTTCACATTCCTAGTTATGACTACCACTCAAGACTTAGACCAGCTGCCCTAGGGAGACGAATGAAGCCCCACATTTAATAATAGATCTCAGGCTTCACCTTTCTCACCAGGAACAATCCACCCAGCTTAGAAGCTCTGGAGCGGTTTTCCCACACCCCAAGGTCTTCTATCGGTTTGAGAGCCCCTAGAGATGGGCCACGCTGATGGCAAGGGGACATAGAGAGTCACACAACATCACCCAGGTAAGTCCACTGCAGTATGAGAAACAGGGGAGGGAAATGTTAGCTATTTAAAAGTATTAGAAAAACACGTGGTGTGAACATTTTTATTAGGTCATAACAGGTCAGGCACAATAGAAGATTGTCATTTTATTACTGGATTCTATTTTATACTACGCTGCCTGAACAAGACTCTCAGGATAGCACCAATAGATTTGACTTGAATGACTTCTCCCTCATAATTTCCAATCACCTACACTTAAGGACCATTCCCCACCATCAGGAAATAGGCTTCAGGGGTTTTCCGGGTCATGTCGCCCTGCAGTGAAGACTCTTAAACTCTCAAGATTCAGACTCACCTCCCTGAGCCCTGAGTTCACCCCAGTGAGTCCCTTGAGGCTGGGCAATAAATAACACTAAGCATTCATCTGTGAAGGAGTTCCTAAATAGGATGAAGTAGTTAAAAATATTTTTTAAGTATAATTAAAAGGCATTATGGAAAATCCTGAAATATTTCTAAACAGACAAAAAATAAGGTCAAATATTAACTCATTCTTCCTCATGTAGAACATGCCCTACCAAGGTGCCCAGATTCCTTAATTGGTTGTTCTTTGTACCTAAAAGCTGACCAGCCTGGGAAGTGAAACCCAATGGTCACGACATCCTTAAAACCCATGCATCCAATCATCCTGTGCATCTTGGTAGTCTGTGGCAGGCTGAATGATAGTCCCCATGAATGTCCCTGTCCTATTCCCTAGGACCTGTGACTGTGTCACCATATATGGCAAAAGGGACTTTGCAGATATGATTAAGGCTACATACCTTGAGATAGAAAAAAAAAATAGCACTTGATTATCTGAGTGGATACAGTCTAATTGCATGAGTTCTTAAAATTGGAAGGAAAATGCAGGGAAGAGAATTACAGAGACGGTAACACGAGGATTTATTGTGAGTGGCTGGTTCTGAGATGTCGGGACCACATGCAAGAATCTGAGAGAGGTTCTAGGAGCTCAGGGCAGCCTTCAGTTGACATCCAGCAAGCAAATAGGGACCTCAGTCCTACACCCCTAGAAACCAAATTTTGCCAACACCTGAATGAACAAGGTGATCTTTTTCTACAGTCTCAAGAAAGGAGAACAGCGCTGCCAACACCTTCATTTCAGGCTAGGGAAATCTGTACTGGACTTAAATAATTATAAAATAATAACTTTTTGTTGTTTTAACCTACTACATTTTTGGTCATTTGTTATGGCAGCAACATAAAATGAATGCACAGTTTTCATCCAAGTTTTACTTTTAATTGAAATCTTACCACTTTAACCAATCCTATTCTTTCTAGCCGTAGCCTCTTATCAGCAGGAATTCCAATTTCTTTTTGTAAAGCAATCTTCTATATCTTTTTATACTAAACTTTCTATATTAAAAGCATCAGTAGATTTCCTTGCTGTATTTCAGCCCAAATGAGCTGGGCTTGACTAATCACAGCAGGGTCATTTAGGAGTGATGTAATCTTAAACACAATCCTAAAGGTGAATGGATGCTCTCTTTTCTGACCTTAAAGGTGGTCTCAATTATGTCTGGCACTGATTGAAAAATGTGTTCTGGAATGCCTCGGGATGAAGGAAAGAAAAACAAAGATATTGATATTCTAACATCACATCTGGTTTTAATATCAGTTGTCTACAGGACGAATCTGCTATTAGAGAATGACTTCCTCAAGTCTGTTTTTAAGATCCCTTTAATGTGTCCATCTGCTAAATTATCTTTACAAATGAGGGGAATTTCAATGAACCCCTGAATTTCCTTATTTATAAAACAAAAACTGGGTCACATTCCTTATCTAGCCTGGTGATAAGAATTAATCTGATATACACATATATCAGTGTGTGTACATAAATCATATACACAGATTTATACTACATATATACACATGTGTACCAATCTGCATAAGCTAGTTTATGCTGCATCATTATCTTCTGCCTCAAACAAACCACCCAAACGTAGTGCCTGAAACAGCCCAGGTTTATACCCTCACCATTCTGTGTGTCAGCCGTTTGGAGTGGGTTCAGCTGGAGGTTCTTCTGTTGGTTTTGCCAGGGGTCACTCATGTAGCTGTAGTCATCTGGTGGCCCAGCTGGGACAGCATGGTCCAAAGCAGATCCATTCACGTGCCTGCATGTGGGTAGTCAACAGAAGTTGTGAAGCTTTGAAGGCATTCACTCAGAACAGCCTCTATGCCATTTCTCAGTTCCCCTTGATGTAAGCAAGTCACAAATACAGCCTAATTTCAAAGGAGTAGAGAAAGAAAACCTACTCCTTTATGCGAAAAGCAATAAGTCACATTGCAAAAGGGCACACACATGGTGGTGGGAAGAATTTGTGGCTATTTCAATAATCCATGATCACCCCCAAATCTCAAAGATTTATTTTTATTCCCACTGCATGGCCATCGTGGTTCACTGGAGGCTCTGCTGTCCATTGTTGCTCATTCAGAAATGCAAAGTGATAGATGGTTCTGCCATGCAGAGCATGCTGTGCTGGTTATCAGAACCAACAGGAAAATGTCAGAGAAGTGGCCCGCAGGCAATTAAATACTTCTATCCAGGAGTGATAGTTGTCACTCCCAGCCAATTCCAAGAAAGTCATATGGCTACACCTAACTCCAGGGGAGCTGGAGGTGACTTCTTACAGGTACCTAAAAGAGGAGAACTCAAGTACGAATAAGTAGTTCTAACAGGTAGCACAGCACACATCCATGCACTCACACACACACTCATAATTGACATCAATCTAATAGTTCGACACAGGCAGCTCAAACATTTGGAACTACCTAAAACTCTAACAGTATTCTGGAAATGATGTTCTCTGACTATAACTCAGTTAAAAAAGAACAAGAAGATTGATAGTGTTTTTGTTATTTCCATAAGAAATTTTGTTAAGAAAACGCTTTTTTTATTTGTTCCAGAGATAAGGATGTAAATAGAATTCACTTGTCAATACCCAATTACTTTTGATCAGATATGGAGGGATTGTGTCTACAAACTGAATCAAAAAAATTGTCATTTTGAAGTCAGTATATTATCATTTCTTTGTAATTCTAAGCTGTGGTACTTAGGGATGTCCTCAAATAGTCTAACTTTTTATCCTTCTGGTGTACTGTCATCCACTTAAATGTGATCATGTGACTTTCTTTAGTCAATAAAATTCTACATTATGCTTGCATGCTATTCTACACTATAAAGCATTATTATATATATTAACTCATAAAATTATCAGGATAATAATTGGAAATCAGCTTAATCTCATGCAAACTTTGCAAAACAAAGATGATTCTACAAAAAAATATATGCACTAAAAGAAAAACAGGCAAGACAAATAATACCTAATCACTACAATTTCCAACTAAAATTGTCGGACTCAACTAATGGCAGTAAATTTTTAAAAACTGAAATCAAAGTAGAAAAATAATATATTTTAATTGTATTATATTTCTTAATCTTTTCTTATTTTTAATGTTAGAATATTTGCAAGTCTGTAATGGATGAGGAGAGATTTATAAATTCTAGCTCCCTTTAATGGCTCCACTTTTTCAGAGATGTAAATCTTTTTCTTCTAAGAAGAAACTTTTCACTTCATGTAGAAGATTATACTAATATTTACCAGAGCCCAAATTAGGGAAGGTTTATGTTGTTGTTGTTTAACTTAATATGCTACCCACATTAATTAGCTATACTGAGCTTGCTTTCTTATTTTCTCTTAGTATCCCATATTTATAAAGATATGTGCTATTTCTCAATAAGGTTTAGATGGCAGTCCTTGTAATGAGTTGAGTGTGACCCTCAGAAAAGTCTTAAACTCTAGAACTGGTGAATGTAACTATTTGGATAAAGAGTTTTGCAAATGTAATTAGGTTAAAATTTTTGAGATGAGATTATCCTGGATTACCCAGGTAAGCCCTGCATCGAATAATCAGTGTCCTGAAAAGAGACATAAGAGGGGAAGGCTATGCAAAGACAGAGGTTGAGACTGAAGCAATGTTCTATAAGCCAAGGACTGTCAACAATTGCCCACAGCTCCCAGAAGCTAGGAAGGGGCATGAAAAGGATTTTCCTCAGAGCCTCCAAAACACTATCAGCACCTTGATTCTGCACTTCTTATCTCCAGGACTGTGAGATAATACATTTCTGTTGTTTTAAGTCACTGAAGTTTGTGGCGGTTTGCTGCAGCAGTCCTAGGGAACTCAGCAGCCCCTATCGTACCATGCCTCTCTCATCACCCCAGGCTGGCTTTCCCTGCCACCTCTTCTATATTGGCGTTTCTTAACAAGCCAGCAGGGCCATCATCTCTGAATTAACACTATCTAAAATTCATTTCACAGTCTAGCCTCCTTTGAGTTCTGTAGAAAAGCAGAGGTTGTTATATCAAATACATCAGATGTCAATTGCAAATTTAAATTTTTAATCATGCTTTCCTTTAGGTACTGTGATGCTGTTTATGCAGAAACATTTGAGCTCTACTCTACATGCAGGGTACAAGGGACGGGGGAGAAAGAAAAATGAGCCATGCACAGTCCCTCCCCTGCCAGGCAGCTATATGAACATATGAGCTATAAACCACAGTATATAGTCTATGCTGATTTCCATTTTCTTTACTCCTGTTCTGTTTTCCAGGACTGAAAGTTGCCTCTAGAAGATGCCACAGTCTGCTATCAGTTATTTTCTTCCACCCATTAAAATGCAAGTTGGTATTTCTATGCAACATGTGACAGGTTTGGATAAACCATGGGATTCTCTCCTCTCAATTCTTTACTGATTGAATTTTAATCAGGATTGTCTATCAAAACTCAGTCTATTCCTTGAAATTCAGATAAAGTGCCACATCCATAATTAAAGGTCTCACTATTACCCCCTTACAGTGCATTTTTTATACCTGAGAAATGTGATTACCTTTATTTAACTTACTATGTTTCGGTCACCATGATTTCATTTAATCTTCAGGAAACACCTACCATTAACCACTCTTTACAAATGAGGAAACAAACTTGGCAGTGTTCAGGAACTTGTCTAAAGCAATTGCATTAGTAAGCTGGAGATGCATAACAAAGTCCCACAAGCTTAACAGCTTAAAACATCAATTTATTATCTCACAGTCCAGCCAGTTAGGAGTTCAACCCAGAACGACTGGATTCTTTCCTCAGCATCTTCAAGGTGTCAGTGGGGCCACATTCTTTTCTGGAAGATCCACTTGCAGGCTCCTCCTTATTGTTGGCAGAATTCAACAATGGTGGGACCGAGGTCCCATTTTTTGACACATGACCTCCGTCTGTGAGCAGGCCATGACTTATCAAGCCCTGCTCATATCTTGGTTCTCTCTGGCTTTCTCTCTCTGCTTTTAAGGTCTCCTGCTCCTGTGATAATGTTGAGGCCATCTGAAAACTCCAGGAGCATCTCCTCATCTCAAAATCAACTGGTTAGTAGCCTTAATTACATGTGCAAAGTCTCTTTGCCATGTACAGTAACATTTCCCTGGATGTGGCATCCTATCATCTCAGTTCCCAGTGATTTGGGTGTGGCATGTTCTTGCACCATGATTCTGCTTACCATAGTCATTCACAATCAGTAAGGGACAGACCAGGGCTTTAAGCCTAAATTTGTTTTAGTCTTTGTACCATGTCCTGCTTCCTCTCTAAGACATACCTTAAACTAAAGCCGCAGAGCGTAGAGTGTGATGTCTCAGACCACAGCCTCTGGGCAGCCCTGCCTGAAGGCAAATCCTCAGCCCTCTAATTGGTAGAATTAATATAATAATGCCTGCCTCTAGGGTGGTTATGAGAATTCAATGGCTTGATACTTGAAAAGGGCTTGTATATCACATTGTCTGGCACACAGTAAGCATTGTAGAAGATATGTTAAATAAATAAAAATAAATGAACATAAGACAACAGAGAAAAAGGACAGCGGTGTAGAAGGCATTTTGCCCATTTATTACACGATGATAATTCACAACTTTTTTAAAGGTGAAATATTTGTAATTGTAACATTACCCTACTTTTGAGCTAATAGTTTAACATGTAGCTTTGCTAGGCTCCAGCCTACTTTTGGGCAAGGAGTATGATTTATATGCATTAGATACTTACTAATAAATTGAGGAGTTGAACTGGATTCAGGAAAGTTATATAACAAGATCTTCATGATTTTTTTTTAATATCACCTATTTCCAGGCAAATTACTGGTGGGAAAATAATTATAAGGAAAAATTTTAAAAATATTTTTAAAAGCTTTTGTTTTTAAAACGAATTTGGAGACAGTTCTATTTATTGAAGTAGCTGCTCTGACTGGAAGCAAAATCACAATCTAAGTAAGAAAGAGTTACAATAATCTCTGTGACTGAAAGACCTTTGATGGGCCTCGGGTACTAGAGCTGACATAGCAATAGATGCTGGGTCTGAGGTGTGACAGGGAGGGCTCTCTGAAGCTCACATCTGCCCCTAAAATGCCACATCCCTTGGCCAACCACTGCTATGCTCTTAATGTCTACAAAATATCTTCATTGATATTCATTATATCCGGAAGGAGGAACAAGAGGCTTCATCAATGAAAGAGCATCCAGGAATTTATCAGATGGTTGAGAGAAATGAAAGCCTGATTTCTTCTTTGATGATACAGAAAACAGATTCAAATATGCTAGTAAAATCATGGCACTGAGTAAGAGTAGGAAAAAAATAGGTTGTACGTCTTCCTATTGCTGGGTGGGCTGGGGACAAAGGAAACAAAAACTGTATCTGCAGATAATATGGAAATGAAAGAAGAAAACAGAAAGCAAGAATGCAAAACTAACAGGTAGCATGAGTTACAGTAACAAATGTGAGTTGAACTCGATTACAAAACAAAAGATTCACAGCATCATAAAGGAAATTCTATTATACACTATCCCAGGTGTATCCCACCTAAAATAAAATGATATGTGGTTTAAAAATAAAGTGATGGGTAAAATATATCAGGCACATGAAATAAAACACAAAGTAGAGATAGTGATATTAACTAAAAAATCAAAGTTAAGGCAAAATTGTTTTAAAAAAATAAAAAGGTCCTTATATGAGGATAACAGGTATGTTCCAAAATAAAAATACATAAGACATGAAATATTTTTTATTGTCTTCTTGAGTCCATTTTTTCCTACAAATTTTAACACATGCATACCATGTGCCTGGCATAGTGTTAAAAACTAGAAATACATTTAAACTAGACATAGGTATGGTCAGGGCTTTAACAGTTTAGGCTTCAGCACTCCCACTTTTGCCTGAACTTGCAGCTGCCTGTTGTCCAAGGAAACAACCTGATGACAGGGTGAGTACCTCCACGTACCCTCACCTCTCATAGCCAGGGAAGCTACACCTGTTAGAGCTTCCAGCCCAGAGGCTCTACTTCCGCCTGAATTTGGCAAGAGGCAAAGCCTCCTGTTGCACTTGAAATACCTGGATGGCAGGACAGGCAACTCTATCCATCCTACTTCTTGTAGCCAGACAGGTCACACCTGCTAGAGCTTCCTGCCCAATGGTCTCACTTTTGCCTGAATTCTGCAGGTAGGCATAACCCTATGCTCCCTCTGGAAGCACTTGGACAGCAGATTATGGCTGATCTGGAAAGGATACAGCCTGTCTGCTAGCTTTGGCCCCTGACAGAGGGAGACACATGGAGCAGAACACCCAAAAAAAGAAATGTGGGCCTTAAGATGGTAATCAAAGAGGGCGCCTCCAAGACCCAGGAGTGAACTAAATTGAAGCTAGTCAACTGAACCCACTTTATACCACAATGAAACCCCCAAGAGCATTAAAGAAAATAAAAACAAAAGTTGGGGAGTGATAGCATGGGGAGAAATGCCACATATAGGTGAAGGGGAGGAAGGCAGCAAATCACACTGCCATGTATGCACCTATGCAGCAATCTTGCATGTTCTTCACATGTACCCCAAAACCTAAAATGCAATTAAAAAAAAAAGTTAAAACTAAAAAAACAAAACAAAACAAAACAAGCAAACAAACAAAAAACTCACCTGAAGGATAGCAATTTCAAAGATTGAAGGAACATCAGCCCACACAGGTGACAAAGAACCAATGCAGGAATTATGGCAACTCAAAAAGTCAGAGTGTTTCTTACCTCCAAACAACCACACTAGTTCCCCAGCAATGGTTCTTAATGAGGCTGAAATGTCAGAAATAGAATTTAGAATATGGATAAGAACAAAGATCACTGACATCCAGGGAAAAAGTTAAAACCCAATGCAAGGAATCTAAGGAATACAATAAAATAATGCAGGAGATAAAAAAAATGAAATGGCCATATTAAGAAAGAACCAAACTGATCTGACAGAGTTGAAAAACTCACTTAAGAATTTCATAATACAACACAAATATCAACAGCATAATCTGCCAAGCTGAGGAAAGAATCTCAGGCCTTAAAGAGCAGTTGTCTGAAATAATTCAGACAAAAATAAAGAAAACAATAAACAAGAATGAACAAAACCTTTGAGAAATATGGGACTATGTAGAGACCAAATCTAAGACTCATTGGCATCTTTGATCCCTCCTTAGAGAGGAAGAGAAAGCAAGCAACAGGAAGACATGTTTGAAAACATCATCAACTAAAATTTTCCCAACCTTGCTAGAAAAGTCAATATTCAAATCAAGAAAATGCGGAGAACCCCTGCAAGATACCTTACAAGGTGGCAATCCCCAAGACACTAATCATCAGACCCTCCAAGGTCAAAATGAAAGAAAAAATGTTAAAGACAGCCAGAGAGAAGGGATAGGTCACCTACAAAGGGAATTCCATCAGGCTAACAGCAGACCTTTCAGCAGAAACCTTACAAGCCAGAAGAGATTAGGGGCCTACATTCAGCATTCTTAAAAAAGAATAATTCCAACCAAGAATTTCATATCTGGCCAAACTAAGCTTCAAAAGAAAAGGAGAAATAAGATCCTTTTCAGATATGCAAACGTTAAGGGAATTTGTTACCACTAGACCTACCTTACTAGAGGTCCTTAAGTGAGTGCTAAATATGGAAAGGAAAGACCATTACTGGCCAGCACAAAAGCACACTTAAGTACATAGAGCATCGACACTATAAAGAAACTACACAATCAAGTCTGCATGGTAACTAGCTAATAATATGATGACAGGATCAAACTTGCACATATCAATATTAACCTTGAATTTAAATGGGTTAAATACTTCAATTAAAAAGCAGAGTGGCAAGTTGTATAAAGAAGCAAGACCCAACTATATGCTGTCTATGAGACCTATCTCACATGTAATGACACCCATAGGCTCAAAGTAAAGGGATAGAGAAACATTGGCAAAGCAAATGGAAAACAGAAAAAAGCAGGAGTTTCTATTCTAATTTCAGACAAAACAGAGTTTAAATCAACAATGACTTAAAAAGACAAAGAAGGGAATGAGAGAAAGGTAAAGAAGACCTAACTATCCTAAATAAATGTGCACCCAACACAGGGGCACCTGATTCATAAACCAAGTTCTCAGACACCTGTAAAGAGATTTGATAACTGTATAATAACAGTGGGTAACTTCAACATGCATGTTGAACTCTCCACCCCAAAACAACAGAATATATATTCTTCTCATCTGCACATTACACATACTTTGAAAAGAAACCACACAATAGCCATAAATAGTCCTCAGCAAATTTTAAAAAACCAAAATCATACCAAACACACTCTCAGACCACAGCACAATAAAAACAGAAATCAATACGAAGAAAATCACTCAAACCCATACGATTACATGGAAACTAAACAACCTGCTCCTGAATGACTTTTGGGTAAACAATGAAATTAAGGCAGAAATCAAGAAATTCTTTGAAACTAATGAAAACAAAGATAAAGCACACTAGAATCTCTGGGACACAGCTAAAATAGTGTTAAGAAGGAAGTTTAGAGCTGCAAAGGCCCATATCAAAAAGTTAGAAAGATCTCAGATTAACAACTAACATCACAGTTAGAGGAACCAGAGAAACAAGCTGGAACAACCCCCAAAGGTGGCAGAGGACAAGAAGTAACGAAAAGCAAAGCTGAACTGAAGGAAATCAAGACACACACACACACAAAAACATATAAAAGATCAAAGAATCTAGAAATTGGTTTTTTGAAAGAATAAATAAGATTGTTAGACAACTAGCTAGACTTTAAAAAGAGAGAAGATCAAAATAAATATAAGGAGAAAATTTTAAAAGGGGCTATTACTACCAACCCCACAGAAATACAAAAACCCTCAGGGACTACTGTGAACACCTCCATGCACACAAACCAGAAAAATGAAAGCAAATGGATAAACTTCTGGAAATATACAACCTCTCAAGATTGAACCAGGAAGAAATTAAATCCCTGATCAGACCAATAATGAGTTCCATCAAATCAAGTTTAGCCTAAAGCTGCCTTCTTACATTTTTCAAGTTTGGCCTAAAGGTTTCTCTGCACATAGTGAACTATAACCCAAATGGAGATATTAACAGACTGTAACTTACTCTTGTGCCAATCACTGAGTTTTGCCCAATCAAAGGGGGCAAATGTTGAAACTGTGTTTAAATAAGACAAATGCTGAGCTGTTTCTGTATCTCACCACTGTTTTCTGTATGTCACTTTCCTTTTTCTGTCTATAAATCTTCTTCCACCATGTGGCTGCACTGGTGTCTCTCTGAGCCTACTCTGGCTCAGAAGACTGCCCACTTCATGAATCATTCTTTGCTTAAATAAACTCTGTTAAATTTAATTTGGCTAAGGTTTCTCTTTTAACAGTTCTAAAACTGAAGCAGTAATAAAATGCCTTCCAACCAGGAAAAGCTCAGAACCAGACGGATTCACAGCCAAATTCTACCAGATGTAGAAAGAAGAGCTGGTAGAAACTATTCCAAGAAATTAAGAAGAAAGGACTCCTCCCTAACTCATTCTATGAAGGCAGAATCATTCTGATACCAAAACCTGGCAAAGATATAACAACAACAACAAAAATAAACTTTAGGTCAATATCTTTGATGAACATAGAAGCAAAACTCCTCAACAAAATACTAGCAAACCAAGTCCAGCAGCACATCAAAAAGCCAATCCACCATGATCGAGTAGGATTTATTCCTGAGATGCAAGGTTGGTTTAACATATGCAAATTAGTAAATGTGATTCACCACATAAACAAAAGTAAAAACAAAAAGCACATTATCTCAATAGATGTAGAAAAGATTTCTGATAAAATTCAGCATCACTTCATGTTAAAAACCCTCAACAAAGTAGGCATTGAAGGAACATACTTCAAAATAATAAGAGCCATTTATGACAAATCCATAGCTAACATTGTACTGAATGGGCAAAAGCTGGGAGCATTCCCTTTGAAAACAAGAACAAGACAAAGATTCCAACTCTCATCACTTTAGTTCAACACAGTAATAAAAATTCTAGCCAGAAAAATCAGGCAAGAGAAATAAAGAAAAGGCATTCAAATAGGAAAAGAGGAAGTTAAACTATCTCTGTTAGCAGACAATATGATTTATACCTAGAAAACCCCATAGTCTCTGATCAAAAGCTCCTAGACCTGATAACTTCAGCAAAGTTTCAGGATACAAAATCAATGTAAAAAATCAGCAACATTTCCATACGTCAACAATGTCCAATCTGAGAGCCAAATCAAGAATGCAATCCCATTCACAATAGCCACAAAATGAATAAATACCTAAGAATATAGCTAACCAAGGATTTGAAAGATCTCTACAATGAGAATTACAAAACATTGCTTAAAGAACTCAGAGATGACACAAACAAATGGAAAAACATTCCATGCTCATGGACAGGAATTATCAATATCACTAAAATGGCCATATTGTCCAAAGCAATTTACAAATTCAATGCTATTCCTATCAAACTACCAATATCATTCTTCACAAAACTAGAAAAAACTATTTTAAAATTCACATGAAACCAAAAAAGAGCTCCAATGGCCAAGGCAATCCTGAGCAAAAAGAATAAAGCTGGAGGGATCCCATTACCCAACTTCAAACTATACTACAACACAACAGTAAACAAACCAGCATGGTACTAGTACAAAAACAGGCACATAGACCAATGGGACAGAAGAGAGAGGCAGAAATAATACCGCACACCTACAACCATGTGGTCTTTGATAAAGTCAACAAAAGCAATAGGAGAAGGGCTCCCTATTCAATAAATGATGCTGGGATAACTGGCTAGCCATAGCAAAAGACTGACATGGGACTCCTTCCTTATATTATACACAAAATTTAACTGAAGATAAATCCAAGAGTTAAATGTAAAACCTAAAACTGTAAAAACCCTTGAAGATAATCTAAGAAATGCCATTCTGGACATAGGCCCTGACAAAGATTTCATGATGAAGATGCCAAAAGCAATTGCGACAAAACCAAGAATTGACAAATGGGATCTAATTAAACTAAAGAGCTTCTGCATAGCAAAACACATGATCAACAGAGTAAACAGACAACCTACAGAATAGGAGAAACTATTTGCCCAAAGGAATAGAAATCTTTCTCCCATAAACCCATAAAGACACATGTGCATGTATGTTCATTGCAGCACTATTCACAACAGCAAAGACATGGAATCAACCTAAATGCCCATCAGTGGTAGACTGGATAAAGAAAAGGTGTTACATATACTCCATGGAATTCTACACAGCCATGTTAAGAACAAGATCATGTCCTTTGCAGCAATATGGAAGAAGCCAGAGGCATTATCCTAAGCAAACTAATGCAGGAAAGGAAAACCACATATTGCATGTTCTCAGTTATAAGTGGAAGCTAAATGTTCAGAACAAATGAACACAAAGAAGGGAACAATAGATACTGGGGCCTACTTAAGGATGGACGATGGGAGGAGTGAGAGGATCAGAAAACTGCCTAGTGGGTACTACTATTTTTATTACCTGGGTGATGAAATAATCTGTACATCAAGCCCATGTGACATGCAATTTACCTATATAACTAACCTGCACATGTACCTCTGAAGTTAAATAAAAACTAATAAATAAATAAAAAGTTTAGGCTTAAAAGTATGTTAATACGTTCATAATTTAAATATACATGCAGAAGAAAGTCCGTGGAATGGGATACGACAAAGGCTAACTGTGTAGACATTATGGTTTCTTTTCCTTATTTATGCTTTTACCTATTTTACCTATCTACACTAATAAATGTTATAAAATCATCACATATTTGTGTCTAAGTGGCTTCTTTAAACCCCACTCACTACTTTTTTATTTATAAATACTGAAATTCAAACAAAGTATATCAAAGTAAGTATGTTAAGAGATTTTTAAAATTATATATTTTGTTTCTTAACCAATAAGACAGGCTGAAAAAAATAGTTTACTTGGAGATTTTATGATCTCTAGAATATTACAATCCAGAAAAAGGAGAATGAAAAAGCTTAGTGTTACCAGAAGTTTGTTTTTCCCGTTCAGATCTCTTTCTTGGGGATCAGTGACGAAGGCAACAAGGGCAAGGAATTTCACCTGTGCACAAACAAGATTCTTCCTGCTGTCCCTTGTGGCACTTCTCCATCCCCTATCTAATGGAATGGCTCTGAACAACGGAGACTGCTTCCCAAGCCCAGCACAGCTCATCCCCTAAGTGTGAGCAGGAAGGAACAGCTGCAGCCCAGTCCCTGCACCCACTCACATAGGCTCCAGCCTCTCTGCCTAAGCCAGGAGATGCTAGAAGCTCTGTTGAAATGTTTTCATGTACTTCTGAGAAGAGGTGATCCTTCACAAATTATGACACCAGCAATATGGTCCTCTCAAAGTTTCTGGCATCTGGATGGCTACCTTCTCTAATTTTCAATGCTGATACAGAGATTGAGCATAGACATACATGTAACAAAAATATGGAATAGTCCCAGTAACTGTATTTTATATGCCAGCTATGTCAGGACCTAATGGGGAGTCAGGTCCTATATTCACATGCCATTAAGCAGTATAATAGTATATTGTGGAATATTTCAAATATTTAAAAAGATATCCAGAATATTATGATAAACAATAGTATACCGACCACATGGCTTAAGAAACAAATAACTACATCTCGTATCATCCTACCACACTATATAATCCAACTACAATTAACTGTCCCCCAGTATAATATTTATATAAAAATTATATATGGTTAGGAGCATAGAACCTGGGGCCAGATGGTATATAGGCTTAAGTGTAATCTCTACCACACAATTAGGCAACCTTAAATAAGTTACTTTACCTCTCCATGCTTCTGTTCTTCATCCATAATATGAGCTGATGATAGCGTCTACCTCACAAAGATGTATGAATAGTATGTGGGATTAATATATGTAACTGTATTTAGTTACATGTATATACATTCAGTTACATATATTAACTAGAATTCTATGGTCCTGAAGATCATGTCTTAATTATACTACTTTCTTAATTAGACTACTGTCTTTCCAACTCCTATTCCATTTTTCACATAACCCAAAAATTCATTATTTCAAAATTAAATTATGGGAACAAGGGACGAACATCCCTTTCCTCACTTCTACTCAAGATCATACTGGAAGTTCTAGCTGGTGCTATAATACAAGAAAAGGAAATTTGACATTAAAAATGAAAGCCCAAATAATAACATCCAAAAAGGAAATCTTATATATACATCTCATATACATATATATATATATGTAATTTATGTACAGAAAACTCTGATGAAATAAACCAAGGAAGATGAAAATAAGTAGAGAGATATTCTATGTTCACAGATTGGAAGAATAAATATTGTTAATATGCTAATATATTCCAACTTGATCCATAGATTCACCCAAATCCCAGTCAAAATCCCAGCAGATATATATATAAACACAATTGATTTTTATATGGTTATTAGTACTCTACAACTTTACTGAACCCATTTATTATTATTATTACTTTTTTTTGAGAAGGAGTCTTGCTCTGTCACCAGGCTATAGTGCAGTGGCACATTCTCGGCTCATTGCAACCTCTGCCTCCCGGGGTCAAGCAATTCTCCTGCCTCAGCCTCCTGAGAAGCTGGGACTACAGCCACACACCACCAAGCCCAGCTAATTTTTGTATTTTTAGTAGAGACGGGGTTTTACCATGTTGGCCAGTATGGTCTTGATCTCTTGACCTTGTGATCCACCCACCTCGGTCTCCCAAAGCGCTGGGATTACAGGTATGAGCCACTGTGCCCTGCTCCATTTATTATTTCTAACAGCTTCCTTGTGTGTGTGTACAGAGTCTTTGAGATTTTCTACATAAAAGATCATACCATCTGCAAACAGAAATCATTTTACTTCTTCCTTTTAGAGTTGTATGAATTTTATTACATTTTCTTGACTAATTGCTCTGGCTGGGAACTCCAGTATTATGTCAAATTGAAGAGGTACAAGTGGGTATCCTTGCCTTGCTTATGATTTTAGAAGAAAAGCTTCTAGTTTTTTACCATTGAATATCATATTAGCTATGAGATTTTATATATAACCTTTACTATGTTGACATAAATTCCTTTTATTCCTAGCTTGTTGAAAGATTTAATCCTAAAAGGGTATTAAAATTTTGTCAATTCTTTGCATCCATTAAGATTTTCATGTGATTTTTACCCTTTAATCTATTATTGTGCCATATCACATTAATTGACTTGCATACATTGAACCATCCTTAAATCCCAAGGATAAATCCCACTTGGTTATGATTATGATACTTTTGATGTGCTGTTGAATTCAATTTGCTGGTGTTTTGTTAAGGAGAAAAAAACTGTATATGAAAGTCTCACAGACTCAGAATATCCAAACAATGCTGAAGAAGAACAAAGTTGGAGAAGTGATACTAATTGACTCCAAAACTTACTAACACACTGCAGCAATCAAGATAGAGTGGTATTAGTGAAGGAACACACACAGATGAATTGCATATAACAGAGGGCCCAGAAATAGACTTACACAAAAACATTCAATTGAGTTTGACTATGGAGCAAATGTAATTCAACAAAGAAAGGATTGTCTTTTCAACAAATAGTGCTGAAACAATTGGGTACACACACACACACACACACACACACACACACATGCAAATATAGACATAGACCTTATAACTTTGACAAAAATTAATGCAAAATAGATTATAAATGCAATACAACAAAACTTCTAGAAGAAAACATAGGAGAAAAATCTATGTGACCTTGGATTTGGAAATAAGATTTTAGATACAATGCCAAAAATGTAATTCATAAGATAATAATTTGATAAATTAGACTTTATTAAAATTAAAAAGGTTGGCTTATGAAAGACACAGTTTTGGTGGGAGTATGAATTAGTTCTGCCATTGTGGAAGACAGTGTGGCTATTCCTCAAAGACCAAAAACAAGAAATACCATTCAACCCAGCAATCACATCACGGGGTCTTTACCCAAAGGAATATAAATCATCCTACTATAGAGACACATGCACATGTATGTCTAATGCAGCACTATTCATAATAGCAAAGACATGGATATGCTCATCAATGACAGACTGGATAAAGAAAACGTAGCAAATACACACAATGGAATACTATGCAGCCATTAAAAAGAATGAGATCATGTACTTTTCAGGAGCATGGATGGAGCTAGAAGCCATTATCCTTAGCAAACTAACACCAGAACAGAAAACCAATACTGCATGTTTTCATTTATAAGTGACAGCTAAATGATGAGAACACATAGAGTGGAACAACACACACTAAGACTTATTGGAAGGTGAAGAGTAGGAGGAGGGAGAGGATTAGGAAAAATAACTAATGGGTACTAAGCTTAATGCCCGGGTAATGAAATAATCTATATAAGAAATCTCCATGACACAAGTTTACCTATATAACACCAAACCTGTACTTGTACCCTTGAACTTAAAGTTACAAAATAGAGAATCAAAAGGCAAGACAGACTTAACAACAACAACAACAACAATTTGCAGGCCTCATATCTTAAAAAGCATTTGTATTTCAAATGTACAAAAAACTGAACCAATACCTCACCAAAGAAGATTAGACAAACCAAAGGAAAACAAGCATGTGAAAAGATACTCAGTATCATGCATCATTATGAAAAATCAAATTAAAACATTATGTTACTACTACACACCTATTGGAATGGCAAGAATCCAACAACACCAAATGCTGACAAGAATGTAGAGCAAAAGGAATTCTCATTTATAGCTGGTAAAAATACAAAATGGTACAACCACTTTGGAAGACAGTTTGATAGTTCCTCACAAAGCTAAATTTAGTCTTATCATAGGATCCAGTAATGGTGCTCCTAGGTACTTACTCAATTGATTAGAAAACTTATGTCCATACAAAAGCATACATGTGAACGTTTCATAGCAACTTTATTCATAATCACTAAAAAATGGGAGCAACTAGTTGGGCATGGTGGCTCATGCCTGTAATCCCAACTACATGGGAGGCTGGGGTGGGAGGATTGCTTGAGCCCAGGATTCAAAACTGCAGTGCAAAATTTTTGCAATCTACCCATCTGACAAACGTCTAATGTACAGAATTTACAAGGAACTTAAACATATTTACAAAAAGACTACCCCGTTAAAAATGGGCAAAGGACATGAACAGACACTTCTCAAAAGAAGATATTAATGCAGCCAACAAATGTATGAAAAAAAGTTCAACATTACTGATAATTAGAGAATTGCAAATGAAAACCACTATCTCACCCCAGTCAGAATGGTGATGATTAAAAACAACAGATGCGGGTGAGTTGCAGAGAAAAGGGAATGCTTTTACATTGTTGGTGGGAACGTAAATTAGTTCAACCATTGTGGAAGACAGTGTGGTGATTCCTCAAAGATCTAGAAGAAATATCAGTAAGAAATGGAAGCAGCTAGTTGGGCATGTAGTTGGAATTATAGGCATGAGCCACCATGCCTATAATCCTATTACTGGATATATACCCAAAGGAATAAAAATCATTCTATCATAAACATACATGCATGTGTATGTTCATTGCAGCACTAGTCACAGTAGCAAAGACATGGATCAAGCCAAATGCCCATCAACGACAGACTGGATAAAGAAAATGTGGTACATATACACCATGGAATACTATGCAGCCATAAAAAGCAATGAGATTATGTCTTTTGCAGGGCCATAGATGAACCTGGAAGCTGTTATCCTTAGCAAACTAACACAGGACCAGAAAATCAAACACCACATGTTCTCACTTATAAGTGGGAGCTGATCAATGAGAACATATGGACACATGACAGGGAACAACACACACTGGGGCCTGTTGGGGGGCTTGGGGGAGGGAGAGGATCAGGAAGAATAGCTAATGGATGCTGGGCTTAATCACAAGGTGATGGGTTGATCTGTGCAGCAAATCACCATGGCACATGTTTACCTACGTAACAAACTTACACATCCTGCATACGTACTGTGGAACTTAAAAGTTGATGGAAAAAGTGGTGTCTTTAATAGGTGAGTGGGTAAAATAAACTGCACTGCATCCATAAAATTGAATATTATTCAGCATAAAAATAAACGAGCTATCAAGCCACAAACATGGAGTGACCTTAAATGCCTATTACTAAGTGAAATAAGCCAATCTGTAAACGCTATATAGTATATGATCCCAAATATATGACATTCTGTAAAAGATGAAATTATAAAGATGGTAAAATTATCGTGGTTTCAGGGGGCAGAGGAGGAAAGGAAGGAAAATGGCTGAAGCACAGGGGATTTTTAGGACGGTAAAACTATTCTAAATAATACTGTAATGGCAAACACATGACATTATGCATTTCTAAAGCCCATAGAATTTTACAGCAGAAAGAATGAACCTTAGTGAATGTGAATTTAAAACATCAGTTTTGAAGTTGGTGGATCGCAGGAAGAAATTTAAACAATGACCAGAGAATCTAACTGTACTACAAATGTATTAAACAACCACATTGGTAAAAGTGAAAAGAAAAGTGTCTGACTTAAGTGACTCTGGAAAAGAGTAAAGTCTGTGAAACACAAGGCAACAGAAACACTGTACTCTAGTTGATAAAGTTATATTCCAAAAATAAGGGCTACCAATGCTGATGCTACTTACATGTACGCCAGAAGTGAACAATTAAAGAAATGACTGTTAGATGGTGGAATCCAGGTTTCTCACTGTGGAAAGTGAGAATTTACAAACAAGGGGAGGAGGCTACAGTGACACATGTAGTAAGGGATTAGAGTTAGAGATATCAGTATGAACTCATGTTTGGCTTAATATAGGTATACATGGTAACATACACAAATATATATAGATATGTATATACGAAGGTTAGTATATGCTCCTATATTCCCTTGCTGTGTCAAATATGAAGTTCTAAAGAAATAACACACTGGCTAGGCGCAGTGGCTCACGCCTGTAATCCCAGCACTTTGGGAGGCCAAGGCAGGCAAATCACAAGGTCAGGAGATCAAGACCATCCTGGCCAACATGATAAAACCCTGTCTCTACTAAAAGTACAAAAATTAGCTGAGTGTGGTGGTGCGTGCCTGTAGTCCCAGCTACTTGAGAGGCTGAGGCAGGAGAACCTAGGAGGGGGAGATTGCAATGAGCCAATATCGCACCACTGCACTCCAGCCTGGCAAGAGAGTAAAACTGCATTTCAAAAAAACAAAGAAGAGGAAGAAGAAGGAGGAGGAGGAATGAGGAAAGAAGAAAGAAGCAGAAAGAAGAAGAAGAAACAACAACACCCCAGTAGCCATGAGCACATCTAGCACCCAAATCTTAGGTTCTAATATCATTCTCCAATGGAAGAAACCAGGGCTCCTTGGAGAAATGTCTAATTTTAGTACCGGGGCAGGAAATGTACATGGTAAGTCTAGAGTATCTTATAGAGCCAGTTAGTAAGGAAGTGCTAAAAGGAAAACCCCATATTAATGAGAGTTGATCAAAGGGACCCAGGAGCCACTGAAAAAGTTCCCAATGACCAAAAGTGCTTATAGATTGTGTACATCAAAAGAGTTCTTAATGACCAGCTTGAAAAATAATAAAATAGTACTGGACTGTAACTCAAAGTATAAAATAAATATTCATGAGTCCAAAGAGGTATACATAGGTGATTAGTGATTACATACATTTGTAATTGGGGAAAAGAGACAGTCTTAGCTGTGGAAGAATTCCCAATAATTTAAGCAGATATTCTTTCCTCAAGAAGGGGGAGCACAAGTTCCACTCCTTAAAGTGTGATTTGTGCATAGCAACTATCTTCCAAAAACTGCAGTATGGAGAGGAAGAAAAAAAGAATAACTTTATGGAGGAGAAACCTGAAACACACTACCTTAAACAGATGATCAAGTTCAACATCAACAACCACAAATCTTGCTGATAATATGTACCTTTGATAAAATGAGATGAAAAATGGCACCTTACCTCTGTGGTCATTCTTCCAAAAATCCATAGCCTCACTCTTATCATGAGAAAATCATCAGACAAATCCCAATAAAGGGGTATCCTCAAAAATGCCTGACCAGTATTCCTCAGAACTGCCAAGGTCATCAAAGACAAGAAAAGGATCGGAAACTGCCACAGTCAAGAGTAAACTAAGGAGGTATGACAATTAAATCTAATGTGGTATTGTGGCTGGGCATGGTGGCTCATGCCTGTAATCCTAGCACTTCAGGAGGCCAAGGTGAGTGGATCACTTGAGTCATGAGTTCAAAACCATTCTGACCACCATAGCAAAACCTCATCTTACAAAAAAATTAGCTCTACATGGTGGCTGGCGCCTGTAATCCATGCTGCTCGGAGGCTGAGGCAGGAGAATTGCTAGAACCTGGGAGACAGAGGCTGCAATGAGCCAAAATCATGCCACTGCACTTTAGCCTGGGCAACAGAGCAAGACTCCATCTCAAAATAAATAAATATTTAAAATATAATAAAACAATAAAATAATAAAAGTAAATCTAATGTGGTATACTGAATGGAATCTCGGACCAGAAAAAGGACCTTAGGTATAAATGAAGCAAATCCGAGTAAACTATGCATTTCAATAAATAATAGTGTATTGTATTGGTTCATTAATTGTAACAAATGTAGTCTATTAATGTAAGATGATAAAAATAGGGGAAAAGGGGTGTGGGGCATATGAGAACCCTCTGTAATATCTAAATTATTCTGTAAATCTAAAAACATCCTAGAAAAATAAAGTCTATTAAAAATGTAAGTTAGATAATGAAAATTCCCTTTAACCCTTTAATGTTTTCTATTACTTGCCAGATAAAATTGAAACTCAATCCTTAGTACTGAATACCATCTCCTCTCTCTCTCCCCTTTCTAACTCACACTCTGTTCAACACGTCTAGGGAACTTCTCATGTTTCTGCAAAAAACAAACAAACATGATGCCCTCCCACAATTCCTTGCTTTGGAGATATTTCTTCTGCATGACATTCCATTACCCTAGATTTCTCCTGGAAAATGGCTTCTCTTTGAAGATTCAGCTCATGTGTTCCCTCCTTGGACAAGTCTTCTGCCACCCTACTGTAATGGATTGATTGGGAACTTTTTCTGTGTACAGTTTGGGCACTACAGATTACAACTTAGTTCAGCGTCTCCGTGTGGTCCATGGGCCAACAGCATAGGCATTACCAGGGAGCTTGTTAGGAATGCTGAATCTCAACTCATCCCAAAGGAACAGAATCAAAAGTGGCATTTTAACAAGATCACCAGATTATTTATAGCCACATTACAGTTAGAAATACTTTGAGTATCTAGAATTTAGCTCTCCTCAAGCCCTTAGCACATGGCTCTCTGGTTGTTTTAATGCCTGTGTCCTTGCCAAGTTATGGAATCACCTGAGGACGAGAGTCATGTTTCATTTTACTTTTTATCTTCAATATTATCACAGTATCTGGAACATTCAGGGGAACCAAACTGAATTAATGACTGGCTGAAGGACACATCGAATGAGAGTATGTATTACAAAGCTTTACACTTTTTATAGGTTAATACGTAACACTATTTTTCCTTGCCAAAATTTGTGAACAACTGAGAGATAGTCAAGGGTCAGAGACGATGTACAAAACATCGAATTTATTGCAGATAAAGCAGGTGTGGCAGAACATGGCTTTGCTGTGCAGCTAAGCAGCTTTTTAATGCTTTGCCCAGAACTAGGCAGACAAAAGTCCTACCCGATGTTTCCCTTTCGGGTGGAGGTCTGCTCCTGGAAAATCTAAGGCAAGGTGGAGCACCCCTGTCTTGTGCTTTCCATAGGCAAAGTCCAAAGAAAGTAGAAATAGAAGGGCTTTTCACCCTGTTCAGCTTCATCTGCCAAACTCACAGTCAGCCCTCTACCCTTCCTTCTGTGTGACCCTGATGAAGAAATAAATACTGTCTGTACCCAGTGGGAAATTCAGAGGGAAAAAGGAGTAAGGGGGAACAGAAGGATAAAAGAGAAATACAACACAAGAACTATGATCTTGATGATCTTTCCATGGGGAAGACCATGCACCTGACCCTGAGACAGAATACTGAAGGGCGCTTGAATTTTAGGATGAGACCCTCCAACCTGCCCCACTGGCAGTCAAACTAGAACTGCACATGTGGTTTCTGAGGGTCTAAAATGCCTCATTCAGCCTACAGCCCCAATGAGGCCTCCCAAACTAAAGGATGTGGTTACAATCATTGTGTTTTACCTCCGCCAGTGGGCTCATTGTTTTCCAACAACTTCTTCCTCTATTGACTAGAAAATTACATTATATGAAATGTAATGATATCCTTAACCTATCCAATAAGTATCAACCCTTAGCAACCAACAGTGATAAGCTAAATTCTGAGGGAGCCAGGGATGTAAAAAGATCCTTTAATGTAGTCTAATACAAAACTACAAGGACTTGGAGTAGTGTTATTTAAAGTATTACTTATTCTTTGCCTTTTTTGTACCACTGAATAGTACAAAACTTATTTTCTTCCTGCAAATCTTTGGGTAATTTACATTACAGTATAATATGTTTCCTAATAATTTAATATCAATATTATGTATAATAGTTTAATAATCTCATATCTATTATAATCCTCAATCAGGCAGAATGCCATATTCTGTAAGTCTCCAAGTCTTTTTGAAATGCCATTTAACATATGTGATTTAAGGTCCATGTGTGTATGACCCTAAGTATTAAGATGATGATACTCACTAGTCATATACATTTAAAAAATACTGTCCAGTTTATCCACTGCCATAATTTTGAAAGTTCTGATTGCTGATAGAATTGTCCAAGGGGAACAGAGTCCTTGAGGCCAATGGCTATACCCATAAGCCAGCAACCCATCCTGATTCTCAAGTAGATATTCAAGGCTGTTTTCCCCTAGTCCTTTGGAATAAGATCCATGTTAGCAACATGGGATATGAAATACTTAGCACGCATGGCCATATGCCTCTAGCTAGTGCCCTTGGTAGGCATTATTAATTGATCACAGCAGATTTCTCCCTCGACCTGGGTGTTGTTTCTCAAGCCAGAGCTCAGGGCAGCCACTATTAAATTGACTGGAGTTTGCATGTGAAATAAAAACTATCTGATATACCCTGGGCCTCTATGAGCTGGAAACTTCCTCTCTCATTCTCCTTCCCCCAACCCCAACCTAAAACATAGCTGTGCGTAGATGCCTCAGCCTCTGCTTTGGTTGTGTGTGATCTTTTCCCAATGTCAGCTCAAGGCCTCTATTCTTTACTGTCAGGTGCCAGCATCTAGACAAGTGTGTGTCATATATTTGTTACGAGAGTGAAGGAATAGGCAAAGGTAGGTGACGAAAATTAATGTAGGGATTATACGAGAAGACCAGGTTTGGGCAAAGTGAAGGTTTGAGCAATCCCACTACCGGGATTCATTTCCAAAGGCCATGAAATCTGCATGTCTAAAGGGTATCTGCACTCTCATGTTTATTGCAGTGCTATTCACAATAGCCGAAATATGGAATCAACCTAAGTACCCATCAATGGATGAATGGATAAAGAACATGTGGCATGTATACACAATGGAATACTATTCGGCTACAAAAGAGAATAAAACGTTGTCTTTTGCAGCAACATAAATAAGCCTGGAGGACACTGTGCTATGTGAATAAGTCAAGCACAGAAAGATAAATACTGCACGTTCTCATGCATATGTGGGAGCTGAAAAAGTTGAGTTCATAGAAGTAGAGTAGAATCGTGGTTATTAGAGGCTGGAAATAATGGTAGCAGGGAGGAAAGGTCAGGCAGAGGGTGGTTAACAGATTCAAAATTACAGCTACACAGGAGGCGTGAACTCAGGGGGTTTGCAGCACTGAAGGGTGGATGTAACAATAGTTTACTGTGTATTTTCACCTTTTTAGAGATGGGTCTTACTGCATTGTTAAGGCTGAAGTGCAATGGCTATTCACAGGTGCGATCATAGCTCACTGCAGCCTGGAATGCCTGGGCTTACATGTTCTTCCTGTCTCAGCCTCCTGGATAGCTGGGACTCAGGTATGCCCCCACACCCAGCTAGTATAGTTCAGAAAGTTAGACGACAGGATTTTGAATGTTCTCCACATAAAGAAATGATAAACATTTGAAGGGATAGATATGCTAATTACCCCAATTTGATCATTACACATTGTGCACGTGTATCAAAATCTCGCTCTATGTCCCATAAATATGTACAACGATTATGTGTCAACTAAAAATTGAAGGAAAAGAAAAAGATAAGCTTTGAAATAAAATAATGCAACAATAAAAAAGTTCAGGTTTGGATTGAATGAGCCTAAAGGATGTGAGGCGTCATCCTCCCCTGACCCCCTCCGCTACCACACAGACCCTGGGAGCACAGGAGGTTTGCATGTTTCAGAACAGGGCCTGGAAACTCACACAGGTCCAGTCAGTATTTGTTGATGGAGGCTGAATTCACAAGCCCATGGCCTGTATGTGTTTGGAGAGCAGAAGGGTCTGGATTAGCAGCATAGAGCTGAGAGGCATTCTTGGTAAAGCCAAAGAGAGAGCTCCGGGTGAATAGAAAACAACCAGGTAGTATTCATCCCTTATTGATGATAGTGCTGGAGAACAGTTTTATCATTTCAACAACCCAAGCTGAGACTACAAGAAAAATATGAACTTCTGTTCTTTGAAATGGATTAATTGGCCATACAATAAAACCTTGCAGAGACATAGAAAACAGCCCATTGAGACTAAAACATGTCAAGGAAAAAGACTTTTGAGGCGTTATAGATATAATAATACTATAACTAATACTTATATAGCATATTTATAATAACAGTTATATGCTATATATCACATTTATTATCACATATTGTATTATATCATAAATACACTTACAGAAATAAAACTGGGCAAATTGTCTTTGGAAAATCACAGCCCACCATAAGAACTCAAACATTTAAAAACTGTGTCTAAGTTTAGGCAGGCTGAGGAGGTTGCTAAGGATTCACAACAGATCTCAGAACTTTGGATGGTTTCTGTGCCAACACCCATCCAGGTCTGATGGCTGCTGATGCAATGGCATACTCCAGCACGTGGCATGCTATATAGTGTTCAGGGAAGATTGCTAGGTATTTCTGTGCCCATCTTTTAAGTAAAATGCATTATACTAATTATGCTGGAAAATCCTTTAGGTACATAATGCTACTTTTTTTTTTTTTGAGAGGCAGTTTCACTCTTGTTGCCCAAGCTGAAGTGCAATGGCATAGTCTCGGCTCACTGCAACCTCCCCCTCCCACGTTCAGGCGATTCTCCTCTCTCAGCCTCCCAAGTAGCTGGGATTTCAGGTATGCACCACCATGCCCAGCTAATTTTGTATTTTTAGTAGAGACGGGGTTTTGCCATGTTGACCAGGCTGGTCTCAAACTCCTGACCTCAGGTGATCCGCCTGCCTCAGCCTCCTAACGTGCTGGGATCACATGCATGAGCCACTGCACCTGGCCTTAACTGCATCTTTTAAGTTGAGATTGGATGACTCTGTTACACAATATCTTCATTTATTAATAATCTTACATTTATTTCCTAGCACCTATATAACATAACTGTCCTGAATATCAGCATGTCACCAACAAGACAGAGCTGTTGCCATTGGGAAAACACAACCTGAAAAAAATATCATTGTGTAAGAAAGAAAATACTGGTCCAGCAATAAGGAAGCTATCCCTCAGTATTTCTCAGGGAATTAGCCACCAGATGGGAAGTCCAGCTCATGGTAAACTCCTTAGTGGTCATTCATCCCTTTCCCTGGGACTTTGCTCTGTCCTGCAGTTCATCACACACTAGGCCTGCAATCTGATGTTCACTGTAGCTTTATTTATAAGAGTGGGACCAAAGAGAAAAGTAAACAAACAAACAACAACAACAGCAAAAATAAAACAGAGAGAGACAGAGAAGGGGGAAAGGAGGAGGGGAAGTGGACAAAGGGAAGGAAATAGAAAGAAAACAGAGAGAAAGAAAAGATATTACCTAAAGGGCCAGCATATGGGGAAATGGCCAAATTCTACTACCTGCACATGACAGAAACTACGTGATTGCTAAAATTTGCTTTTCAAAAACTTAATATGATAGGGAAATACTTCTCAATAAATGTTAAATGTTTAAAAGCAGAATTTCAAGTCATCTCCATCAGATAATTGCAATTCGATTTAAAAATATTTATCATACAGAATAATGACTATAAAAGTAGAACAACAGTAATTATATCTTGGTAACAGTACTTGCAGATTATTTTTATTTTCTTCCATGTGTCTTCCTGTATTTATTATTCTGTATTGCTTTCCAAACAAACACGCTTAATTTTAAAAAGTAAAATAACAAATGCAACATTTTAAAAATATGTCTGATTATCTTTTGTGTTTTTTAAATACATGTAAAAATACTCAAACAAGATTAAAAACTGCAATGTGTTGGGGCTTAGAAACCAATACCCCAAAATATGGGGTTTTGGCACATGCTAAACTGACGAAGGTCCCTCTGGTCACCCACCCCCGGCCCACTGTCTCTCCCAAATCATAGGATGAAGTTGTTCTCCGAAGTTCCTTATCTGCCTGAAGTCCAGACCCCGCAAAGAAGAAAACAATGGCCTCCAGTTCCTTCCCTGAGTTTTCATTAGCTGAACTCCCATCACAGGAAAGAAGATGAAAGTCTGTCAACAAACCTGGACACTCTTTTGTCACAAGCCATTTTCTGCTCTGCGGGCCCAACAGGCTTTGTTCCAAGCCACTGTATGCTCTTCCAGCTCATCGATTCCTTCCTCATCACCACTGATTACCCCTCGGCAGAAATCCTCAGCTCCCTTTCCCATTACCTGTTTTGCCAAGATCTAAGCCCCCATTCTTTCTGTAACCTCAAGACATTTTATAAGCTTCTGCACCCCATTAGGGGGGTGAGTCTTCATTTTGAAAGCTCTGTGTATACATATTAAAGAAATGTGTATCCCTTTTCTCCAATTAACCTGCTTTGCAAGTTGATATTTCAGCAAATTTTCAGAGGGCCAAGGGGAAATCCTTGGACCTTACAGCTATTTCCTTGATGGACAACAAAAAGATAACTTGAATTATTAATATATAGTTCAAACATATGTCCTAACACATATGACATATTCTAATTAGGAATCACTAATATATATATTTTCAATAGGATTCATAGAACCCATGCAACTTGACATGCTATGTCTATTTAGAGTCTAGTATATTTGATTATCTCAGAATTGAGCATGTTAAGACAGAATAACAGCAATATCACCAAAAATGAGTTTTAGAAATATAAATATTTACAGCCCTTCCCACCCCCAATATTTTATTGCTGGTCTTGTTATTTATGGTAAACTATTATCATATAACAAAAGCCACCAATGAAAAGGGAGATACGTGGATGCTGTCATCTTCTCAGGAAATGTTTTCAGGTAAGGCTGGTGTCTACACTGCAGTTTTATTTCATGACCTCTTAATCCCCGTCTGTGTGAGATAGCCCCTGAGGAGCTGGTAGACTTGATTGATTATTGAGGCTGAATAGAAGGGCCAAATAATGCAGTGCTGTGTGCTTGGTCAGACTCCGGGATCACAGCTGAGTGATCTACTCTTTTTCTACTCTCTTTCTGTCATCCTTCTTCCCGTGGCCACCACAGTGTCCCCAGCACCTCCAGCTTATTCCCCAGGGATCTCCATGGGCCATGCCAGGAGCAGGGCAGAAATGCTGGTCTGAAGATGGTGTTTCCCAGTGTCATTCCAGAGCTGCCAGCTTTATCTCACACCCTCTCCAAAGCCTCTCCTAGTCCCAGAGGCCCACACACATGTTTTGTAAAAGCCACTGTCTGCAGCTAGGCACACCAGGGCAGGAATGGAGCAGTGGGAACCTCTCCTGTGTGCACAGCTGTCTGCTTGGGGACCGGCTGCTTGGTACTGGGCAGAAATTGCTTAGTCAGAGCCAGGCCCTGGGGAAAAGTCCTGGGCAGAGACACGCCGATCATCATGGCATCAGCACCACCTTCATCTGCTAATGCAGGGCATTTAAAGGCTCCAGAGAACTTGGCTGCTCCAAGACGCTTTTCCAGGATCACTCTCAATGGAGGACTTTGATTCTTGCCCATTTACTGACTTTTATCAGCTCTGTGGCTGTGCTCTGACCTGGCTAGCTCACTCACTCCATCTACCTTTCTAGCTCCCTAGCTAACATCTATCCAGCTGTCATTTATCCACCCCTGTGACCTTCAACATTTTTGCTTATGTACCCAATTTATCACTGTTGTAAAAATATCCAGGGACTCCCAAATCCATGGGAGTCCTTCTCGAAGTGTGGTCCCGAGACCAGCAGTGTCAGAATTACCCGGAAACATGTCAGAAATGTAAATTTCCAAGTTCTACCACAGACCTACTAAATTAGAAACTCTGGGAGCGTTTAAAAATAAGCCACTCAGGTGATTCTGATTCATGCTTGGGACTGAGAACTACTGCTGCAGGGATTTAGCACCCTCTAGTATCCATTTAAATATATATATATAAACTCATGAGCTCTGCTTTAACAGTTGAAAAATTTATATCATTCTTTTTGGTCCTTGGACTCTTCTTCCACAGATTTTTATCACAATGTAATACATTTTTCAGGCTTGAGAGTCTTTTATTGGTTACTCTATCACACGTCTCTGGAATAAAGTTATATATAGAAATATTATCACTTTACAACATTTTCTGTCTATAGGATACTAAATATTAAACAATTTTCTAGCTGTTTATAATTACACTATTACAAAATATAATTTATAAAACATCAAACTTTTCATAAGTATTATTCAACAAAAATATTAAAAAATCATCTCCTAGTAAGTTCAGTGAGAATTTTTTTTTCTCAGTAGTTCCCATATCCTCTGATGAAGTAATCGTCTTTCTTACTGCATGAATGAGCTGGGAGTCAGCATCAATTCTATTCTTACTTAACGCTCAGTGTTGAAAAACTGTGTTTGCATAAATAAGCAGATGAGAACAGAAGTTTTGTTAAAACGGTTTTCAATTAACTGAATCTTTTCTAAATGATATGACCAAAACTGTATAGTAATCTAGCATTGGAAATTATTTTTAAAACCTAAAAATGTGACTAGAATTTTCTTCAACTTTGTTGAAAGAAAAACACTAGAACCTACTTATCTGATAACAGGATATTACCCTGCTATTAAAAGCGTTTTTGTAGTTTTTTAAATTTCTAGAATATATGTGCCCCCCAAATATTTACCAAGACTTAACAAATGACTTTCCTGAAGATGTACCTTGCTTAATATACTCATAAACACTTGGGAAAATCAAATTTTGTGATTTGAATTATTGCGCAATAATGTTTAACTAGAGTATCCATGTCTATGATGATGGCTGCACAAGCTGTGCACTGTACAGCTTCTACTTATGGGAATGGCCCTGGCACAGCCTTTAATACAGATCGCAGTCCCGGATATGTACAATGTGGTGGCCCTAACATGCTTTTGTCTTGCCAGTTACTTAAAATATATTTTCATTAAAATTAAGAACACAACTCAGTTTATGGAAAATAACCTTCATGTTGCCTAATTAGCCAAATGAGGCATGATTGTCAGTCCAATCAAGTCAGCTTTAATTTCTGTCAAAGGAAAAAAAAAAGCGTGACTTAATTTTGAGTTAAAAGTGTTGATACGTGCTCTTTGACCAACGCTCTTGCTTCTGAATTTGAAATTGGACACACAGATAAATGAGGAGCTTGCTGTGTGTTACCAACCACACGAGATAAGGGGCAACAGTTTTCATGCTAAAATATTCGCCTCAGTTGTCCCGGGGCTCATCCTCCCGAGCAAGGCATCCTTTGCCAACAATCAGGACAGAGAAGGGAGGCCATTAAAAACAAAACAGGGCCGGGCGCGGTGGCTCACGCCTGTAATCCCAGCACTTTGGGAGGCCGAGGCGGGTGGATCACGAGGTCAAGAGATCGAGACCATCCTGGTCAACATGGTGAAACCCCGTCTCTACTAAAAATACAAAAAATTAGCTGGGCACGGTGGCGCGTGCCTGTAATCCCAGCTACTCAGGAGGCTGAGGCAGGAAGAATTGCCTGAACCCAGGAGGCGGAGGTTGCGGTGAGCCGAGATCGCGCCATTGCACTCCAGCCTGGGTAACAAGAGCGAAACTCCGTCTCAAAAAAAAAATAAAAAAAAAATAAAAAAAAAAAAATAAACAAAACAGAGCAAAGCACCCTTTCCACTACCCACTCTGTCATAGATCTGAACACAGTACATTCAAAAACAGGCCAAAGCCTCTCTCTCTACCAGGCCTCACTTGACGAAGTGTGCGTAACCCAGGGAAATAAACCAAGTCCTGCGGGTGTCTCTGCACTCTCATGGTTTGGATGATGGTCCCCAGGAAGATATGACCACCACCTAATATGCAGAGCCTGCGAATGTGACTTTATTTGCAGATGTAATTAAGTTAAAGGTCTCAAGATGAGATCACCCTGGATTATGCTGGGGGCTCCTCGATCCAGTCACCTGTATCCTTATAAGAAACACTCAGAGGGAGACAGATATACAGGGAGCAGAAGAGAAGGCCCTGTGGAGACAGAGGCAAAGACTGGACTCATGCAGCCTCAGGCCAAGGAATGCGTGGAGATCCTAGAAGCCAGAAGAGGCAAGGGTTCCCCCTACAACCTCCACAGGGAGTGTGACCCAGCTGGCACCTGCATTTTGGACTTCTGGCCTCCAGAACTGTGACAGTATTAGTTTCTGTTGTTGTAAGCCACCAAGCTTGTGGTATTTCGTCATGGCAGCCACAGGACGCGGACACAGGCACTTAGGCTGAAGGAGGCTTGCCCAAGCCGGTCTTCCTCACTGCACAGCATCTGCTGCTTCTCAGCTTCTTGGAATGATGCCAAAAGAGCATGCCCTTATTTTGTATTGTAAGGAAAGGTGATTATAAAAAGGTGATTAAGAAAGCAAAACTGGCGTGATGACTGAAGAAGTGGAGCAAAAGCATCTTCTAAACAGCCAGCCTGGGGCTGGCCAGGTGGGCCCTGTGCTCCAGCTAAGGAAAGGCGGAACCCTTACATGCATGTTACTTGGTGAAATAAACTGAGATGTTTGATGTTTTCAGATCTGAGCTTCTGGTTCTATAAATAGGAACTTACTCAATTTAGACTTTTAAAGAAAATGTCCCTAGAGTCCTTGTCCCTTAATAATGAAGCAGAGAATCAGGTCTGGGCATATCAGATAATAATTTCCAGAAGGATAAAACAGGGATGAGATATTCTCCACCCCATGCCCCTTCGCACCTTGGATTCAAATGAGTCATCTCTTCTCCAGCGTTTGGAGGCCATGGAGCTCCGTTCTCTGCTCTTCTCTCATCCCCGTGGGCTTGGCCTTGTCTCTGGGCTTATGTCCTCATCTGGCTCCTCAGTCTGCCCTCATGCTCACTCCAGCTCCAGTGAGTATCAAAGTTTGTGTTTCTCTCTTGGTTGGTGTCAAAGGACAACTGCACTCTACGTGCCCGTCAGAGCGCACCTGCAGCTTAGCGCCAAGCAAGGATCACCAGCTGTTAATTCAGAGGCAAACAATGAACACAGGACTGTCTGAGGGGCACAGTGCACCCTTGCTCCAGATTTGTGCTTCCGAAAATGGAAGGCCACACACTTTCAGAGCCTGGTGAAGGAAGGCACTTTCCACCATGTGCTACACAATCATATTTTTGTGTACAATTTTATGGGGGTATACAGATGCTTCCCCAAAAAAGTTCATTCCTATGAAACCCAGTGTTGTAAATATTCTTGAAGTTACCCAGATGATCATAAAGCTGTATACCTGGTCACAAAACTTACTTCCCTTTTAAGATGTTCGTGCCATACTGCACTTTGGTTTCTGCCACCTGCTTCCAGTAAGGCATCCTGAACAAAAGTGCTCTGCAATTCCTCACTTACTTTGCAGTAGAACTATTGTGAATGATGTTCCTCCTAATACCATAGGGCATTGTCCTCATGAAATAACGAGAAGACCTTCTCCCAGACCTGCAGGCCTAAAAGAGCCAGGCCTCCTTGGATAAGTGTTTATGTTGACGGACACTATGGAGTCCATGACACAGCATGATTTCCTTTACGTGATGCAGAGCTTGATTTGCTGCTCTCCTCTTTGTATATATACCTATATGCCTCATCCTGGCAATATCTTAATTTTTTTCCTCCACCCTGATTTCCTTATTTTTAAAAAAGTTATTCACCACTGAAAATGACAATATCTGAGGCACAGGCTGAAGGCTGGCTCATTCAGCTTATCTGTTTCTATGGAGTTTTCCTCCCTCATTTTCTCCTCCTCCTCTCCTCTCCTATCTGACACTTCCACCTAGCCATTTCCGGAAGAAGAGCTTTCAAGGGCTATTCCTCATCACTGCATGAACCTCTCTGGGCATGAGCAAAACACTCCGCAGTGATTGACAGGTACAGCTGAGATGGGTTTCTGCCTTTATACCCCCCAAAGTGAAAAACAAATAAATATTAACATAAATCCCGATGAATATATAAATTGTACAATGCTTATTTTAAAAATTTGGCCTCTTGGCCAGGCACAGTGGCTCACGCCTGTAATCCCAACACTTTGGGAGGCCAAGGTGGGTGGATCACTTGAGATCAGGAGTTCAAGACCAGCCTGACCAGCATGGTAAAAGCCCGTCTCTACTGAAAATACAAAATTAGCTGGACGTGGTAGCGCATGCCTATAATCCCGGCTACTTGGGAAGTTGAGGCAGGAAAATTGCTTGAACCCTGGAGGCAGTGGTTGCAGTGAGTCAAGATTGTGCCATTACACTCCAGCCTGGGCAACAAGAATGAAACTTCATCTCAAAAAAAGAAAAAAAAATTGTTAAAGCTTCCTTAAGTCTGTTTTCTTTTAATAAAGAGGCAAAATATACAGACAAGAACATAATAAACAGACAAAATAATAAACACATAGGTTTCTTAAATTTCTATTATCTATATCCCTCATCCAATACTAATAGCACCATGATCTCTGTCATGATGTTTTCTGTCCCCCAAGTGAGATTGCCAACTAGGTTGCCTTTAAAAAAACATGTTTGCATCACACAGCTAGTAGTTAACTGATGCTTGGTCAGTTAGACTGGTTTGTATACAATGTTGGCTGTTATTTAGAAGTTTAAATAATATGGCCAGTTGTTACTATACTCAACAACAATTTAGAATGCAATACATTTCAATAGAATTAAACTGGCTATCATAACTCAGTAACCCTCACCTCCAGGTGCATCTTCAAAGAAATTACAAAGGTAAATTGAGAAGAACGAGCTTTTTAGTTTTTCCCCTGAGAGGCATCCAATTTAGCTATTACTGGTCTAGTATTACTACACAGGAAAACCGCTTCTTAGTAATTCACAAAGGAAGATTTGTAACTAATTAGGTCCCCTTTGCCAAAATTAAGACACAAACCAATCAGAAAACTGATGCTTTTAAATGTAGCATCAAAGATGTTTGCAGCTGTCGACAATAAGAAAGCAGATGATAAATTGTAACAACAAAAAAACCCACAAAATCAAACACTTTTTAATGCATGAAAATGTGGAGAAAATTAATAAGAGATCACAGGGAATTGACTGTGAGTAGTTACAAATTAAACAAGAGATAAACCAAAAATGACTTCTTGTCTTCAGCTTAAGGGCCACCAAACCAAAGCCTTGGAAGAAAAATGTTCTGTACACAAGAAAGTAAAATAATAACAAAATGAGATTTTGTTACCCTACTTACACAACAAAGATTTTCTTAATTTGGGCTTCAAACACTTTAATAGATGTCATTTTGTGTTTGAAGTATATTTTCTCCTTTCATCCCCCCCATAAATCTGTGAGAGAAAAATGTCAAAGGATCATTTTCTTTCTAATGAGTTTTTATTGTCTGATCTTAATCATAGATCTTTCATGTTATCTTATTTTAAATCTAGTTTTGTAAGTCATGATATATTTTGCCAATAATTTATGTCAGTTCCAACATAAACATTGAGGAGGCTGACATGTAAAAATTAACTTAATAACTGTTGAAACGATTACTCTTGAATTCTTTTTATTACATTGCTTAGTTAAATTGTGATCATTAATAGCCCGTGGGACTCATCACACGGATTTGCCTCTTTCTGTAGAATTTACCAAAGTTTTAATTTTTATCATTTTATTTCACTATTAAATGATTTTTTCTCAAATCCATGACATCATTCAGTGTTTTATTCTTGAGCTCTAGGAGTAGGTTAAATGATATGTAAAATCTTTCTCCTTCCAGTTCACGGTGCTGATTCTGGCAGTAACCACCTGGGTCAAATCCCAAGGGCACTGTTTACTTGCTGTGGGACTTCTATCTGTAAAAAGGAAGGAGTAATGTTGCTGACCTCACAGAGCAGATTAAAACAATTCAATCGTTCACGCCTAGTCCATGGGAAGCTCCTAACAAAATCGCTGCTCTTGTTGCTGCTCTGACTATAATTAGTAATAACGCGATTACTGTTTTTGCCGTTTTAGTTGTCATCTTGCTATAGTCCTGAGGAAACTTCAGTTCCCTTCTCAATAAAACAACGTTGAAGATACGGGGAAACTTAAAAATTTATAACAAAACTGACAAAAAATCTTGGATGAAGTCCAGATTACATTTCTATTTTTGGCATATGGGAAGAAGTTTGCACCAAGTCTCAGTAGATGGAACTGGGTTGAGATAAATTTAGGTAAATAAAGGTTGGAGGACCTTTGATGTTCCCTACAGAATCCACTAGAAAGGGTGAGGGGCAAGATGGGCCTAGATGCTGCGTATTAAAGATCTGAAGATGGACAAACCTCCCTCTGATCATCTAAAAAGTGGCTTGGGTGCACCAGTATGGCTGCTTGGAGTCCAGAGACCCACACTTGAAGAATTGCCAGGTCTCTATGACTCTGTCCCCCGAGAATGGCCACGGGAAGGAAAAAGATCACAACCAAACACTGAGAAAGTGCTAGGACGTCTTCTTGAGACCTCAGCTAGGGTTCATGCCTCAGTCAGAAATTAACCATGCCAACTGGAGCCTGACTCCGAATGGAGCCTGCAGGAGGCTGGAAAAGAGGCAGCCAGCAGCCATGAGAAGCATGGAGGGAAAGGCTTCTGGGGAAGTGAAGAGACATTACATAAAATTTGTTTTTAATGTGTGATAAAAACATTTTATAAAGTGTTGAGCTGAATTAACAGGGTGGGAAATAAAGTAAATTATATGGCGATGAATTCAAGTGTGCTACTGGCTGTGCAGAAGAAAAGACAGGCAAGACAGAAAATGATAACCTAATGAATAACCTGTTTGGAAAATTTCAGATTATGTAACAAGACCAGAAGGAGAGTAAAACATCTGTGGGTTTCCCTATGACCTGGTAGAGTCAAGATTCAAATAAAAATTTCAGTATTACCTTTAAAAATAATAGGTTAAACAATTTTTGAAAAAACTTCAAAATGATCAAATATTTGACATGACCATGTCAAGAGTTCAAGATCAGCCTGATCAACATGGTGAAACCCCATCTCTACTAAAAATACAAAAAAAATTCAGCCAGGTGTGGTGGTAAGCGCCTGTAATCCCAGCTACTTGGGAGGCTTAGGCAGGAGAATCACTTGAACCCAGGAGGCGGAGGTTGCAGTGAGCCGAGATCATGCCACTGCACTCCAGCCTGGGCAACGGAGTGAAACTCCATCTCAAAAAATAAAATAAAAATGAAAATAGAATATATAAAAAAATTAAAGCATACAGCCAAGTACGTAATCAGAGGAAAATTCACAGCTTTAAATGCTTTCATTACAGATGAGATAAAAACAAAGTGAACTAAACAATCTATTAAAGAAATTCACAAAAAGTACTGCATAGGAAGGAGGAGGAGGAGAAAGGAAAGAAGGAAGAGAAGAAGGAGAGAAAGAAATAATGCAATTGCAAGGGAAGTCTTTTCATTTGAATTAAATCTAAAAGATGCCTTTTTTTTTTTTAAGAGACAACCTCTTGAAACAAACAAACAAAAGAAGACAAACCAAAATTTTAAAAATCAGAAAAAAGAAAAAGGAAATTTTCCTCAAAAACACAAAAACAATTTTATTCAAGTTCGAAATACTGCATATGATATCTAGACTTTAGGGGTAGATTATTTTATAGATGAGTTCTTTGAAGCTTCAAAGAAAGAAGTAGTCCATATAACAGGCAAATTATTCAGGGCATACAAAAATAGAACCAAGCTACTCAGTTCATTTATCAAGCTAGTAAAGGCACATTAGGGCAATGAGTGACAAATAGAAAACAGAACAAATTAAAGTTCAGGTCCAATTTCACTTGGAAATACAGATGTTAAACACAATTCAACTATTCATGAAAAATAATCTGCCACATAAAGAATTATTGATCCTATCAATGCAACACTAGTTTAGTATTTTTTTTTAATTGTACTTTAGGTTCTGGGGTACATGTGCAGATCATGCAAGATTGTTGCATAGGTACATACCTGGCAAGGTAGCTTGCTGCCTCGTTCCCCCGTCACCTATATCTGGCATTTCTCCTCATGTTATCCCTCCCCAACCTCTCCACTACCTGCTGTCCCTCCCCTAACCCCCTGCAACAGACCCCACTGTGTGATGTTCCCCTCCCTGTGTCCATGTGTTCTCATTGTTTAACACCCACCTATGAGTGAGAACATGTGGTATTTGGTTTTCTGTTCTTGTGTCAGTTTGCTGAGAATGATGGTTTCCAGATTCACCCATGTTCCTACAAAAGACACAAACTCATCGTTTTTTATGGCTGCATAATATTACATGGTGTATATGTGCCACATTTTCCTTGTCCAGTATATCATTGATGGGCATTTGAGTTGGTTCCAGTTCTTTGCTATTGTAAACAGTGCTACAATGAACACACATGTGCATTTGTCTTTATAATAGAATGATTTATATTCCTTTGGGTATATATCTAGTAATGGGATTGCTGGGTCAAATGGAATTTCTATTTCTATGTCCTTGAGGAATCGCCACACTGTCTTCCACAATGGTTGAACTAATTTACACTCCCACCAACAGCATAGAAGTGTTCCTATTTCTCCACATCCTCTCCAGCATCTGCTGTCTCCAGATTTTTTAATGATCGCCATTCTAACTGGCGTGAGATGGTTTCTCAATGTGGTTTTGATTTGCATTTCTCTAATGACCAGTGATGGCGACAATTTTTTCATGTTTGTTGGCTTCATAGATGTCTTCTTTCGATAAGTGTCTGTTCATATCGTTTACCCACTTTTGAATGGATTTTCTTTTTTTTTGCTGTAAATCTGGTTTAGTTCTTTGTAGATTCTGGATATTAGCCCTTTGTCAGATGGGTAGATTGCAAAAATTTTTCCCATTCTGTTGGTTGCCAGTTTGCTCTAATAATTGTTTATTTTGCTGTACAGAAGCTCTTTAGTTTAATTAGCTCCCATTTGTCTATTTTGACTTCTGTTGCCATTGCTTTTCGTGTTTTGGTCATGAAGTCCTTGCCTATGCCTATGTCCTCAATGGTTTTCCCTAGGTTTTCTTCTAGGGTTTTTATGGTGTTAGGTCTTATGTTTAAGTCTTTAATCTATCTGGAGTTAATTTTAGTATAAGGTGTAAGGAAGGGGTCCAGTTTCAGGTTTCTGCACGTGGCTAGCCAGTTTTCCCAACACCATTTATTAGAAAATATATATCATATACATTTAGAGATCCAATATGAAAACTAAGAATCCTTCTATTTGCCAAAAATATTCAATGAATGTCAACAGCATTTGCTATATTTTAAAAGTGCAATAACAAATAGAATGCTTTATAGCTATCATTTTACAAGTCTCAAACCAGCAGCTATTACACTCAGTTTTAAAATGTTAAAGATATTCTGGTTAAAATAGGAGTAAGATCATCACCATTGTTATTATTTTAAGTAATTCTAGTTTACACAATAAGATATGGCAATAAAGAAAAAAATAACTCTAAGAAGGTTAAAGCTAAAGTTATTAGCAACTGCAGAAAAAAAAAGATTTGAAAATCCAGGAAAATTATTTTAAACATTTCTGAGCATTAGGAAGAAAATTCAATAAAGCAACAAAAAGCAACCATCAGTCTACACCTCAGCACTATAACAAAAAGCAACCATCAGCCTACACCTCAGCAATATAACAAAAAGCAATCATCAGCCTACACCTCAGCACTATAACAAAAAGCAATCATCAGCCTACACCTCAGCACTATAATGAAAAGCAACCATCAGCCTACACCTCAGCAATATAACGAAAAGCAACCATCAGCCTACACCTCAGCACTGTAACGAAAAGCAACCATCAGCCTACACCTCAGCACTGTAACGAAAAGCAACCATCAGCCTACACCTCAGCACTGTAACGAAAAGCAACCATCAGCCTACACCTCAGCACTGTAACGAAAAGCAACCATCAGCCTACACCTCAGCACTGTAACGAAAAGCAACCATCAGCCTACACCTCAGCACTGTAACGAAAAGCAACCATCAGCCTACACCTCAGCACTGTAACGAAAAGCAACCATCAGCCTACACCTCAGCACTGTAACGAAAAGCAACCATCAGCCTACACCTCAGCACTGTAACGAAAAGCAACCATCAGCCTACACCTCAGCACTGTAACGAAAAGCAACCATCAGCCTACACCTCAGCACTGTAACGAAAAGCAACCATCAGCCTACACCTCAGCACTGTAACGAAAAGCAACCATCAGCCTACACCTCAGCACTGTAACGAAAAGCAACCATCAGCCTACACCTCAGCACTGTAACGAAAAGCAACCATCAGCCTACACCTCAGCACTGTAACGAAAAGCAACCATCAGCCTACACCTCAGCACTGTAACAAAAAGCAACCATCAGCCTACACCTCAGCACTGTAACAAAAAGCAACCATCAGCCTACACCTCAGCACTGTAACAAAAAGCAACCATCAGCCTACACCTCAGCAATGTAACAAAAAGCAACCATCAGCCTACACCTCAGCAATGTAACAAAAAGCAACCATCAGCCTACACCTCAGCAATGTAACAAAAAGCAACCATCAGCCTACACCTCAGCAATGTAACAAAAAGCAACCATCAGCCTACACCTCAGCAATGTAACAAAAAGCAACCATCAGCCTACACCTCAGCAATGTAACAAAAAGCAACCATCAGCCTACACCTCAGCAATGTAACAAAAAGCAACCATCAGCCTACACCTCAGCAATATAACAAAAAGCAATCATCAGCCTACACCTCAGCAATATAAAAAAAGCTTTACAGGTGGGGATATTTTCACAGCACATTAATAATATAAAGCATTAAGGAATAATGTCACTAAAAAAAGACCATTTTATTATTTAAAAAAATAAGGAGCAAAAGGCTATGTTCTCAGAAGAGAACCTGTTGAATATTTTACAATGTTCATTTTCCTTAGTGAATATGTAGTTCTAATAGAATTCTAATCCAAACCCCAATGTATTTTTTCCTGGAAATTCAAAAATATGACTCAAAAGCCAAAAGGATAAGATTGTTTGAATAGCTTAGGTATTTTATATTAATAGTTTTCAAGTGAATTATTTATGTTTGATCACTACAGCAGTATCATAAAATAACTCCCACGACATTCTCAAGTGTTGTCAACATGATGTCAAAGTTGGCATCCCCAAATTCCTGAGAGATATTTTTCAATGGCTGTATAGAAAGCATCCTTCTGTTAAGTTGTCACGTTTTGTCTTGTTTTTAACAAAGCTGAGACAAATTTTCCCACTGACTTTCATTCACAGTTCAAAAATGTGTTCTTACAGGAAAATCTAAGAGGGGAAGAGAAATAGCCTCCAGACACTTAAACACACCCAAGAAGTCCGCGAATTCTATTTCCAACAACAAACAAATTCCTAAGTATTACACCCTAGAAAGGCAAAGAGTGTCCTGGAAATGCCATTTTGTCCAGTGCAGTCTGTGGACTCCTGTGATTGCCAGAGACGAGTGGCTGAACTCAGTGAGACACATTCAAACACCAGAAACTTCACAAAAGGATATTATCTTTTAAATGTTTTCAGAGAAAATAATTTTGTCCATGCTCTTTCTGTGTGTGTGTTTTAGTCTCTTCCCTAAATATTATATGCAGCATATAAAGTATACAGAGTATCAAGTATATAAAGTTTATATATTGAAAACAGAGTGGCATCCTGTTTCTGTTTTTACAATAAAGGAGACACGTCTACTTAAGACCTAAGCTCAGAACAGGTCCTGGCGCACTCAGAATACTTAGCACTCAATTGGAGGAATTTCAAGAAGATGAAAGTCAGATGGTACAATACAGAAAAATAGAGGTACATGGTGAAGCCAGAGAGAATGGATCCAGATGCAAGAACATAAATTCGTGCTCACAGTTACCCGCAAACTATGGACTAAACACAATGATTAGAACGTCTATTTCATGTAAACATGCTAAATGATCTAACATGTAAGTTCAATCAGAGATGCAATTAACTGTAGACCAAAAATCAAACTGATGAAGCTGAGCATTCCCGAATTGAATCAGTTCCCTTCGATGCTTTCATGCTCCTATTAATATGTAGCTGATGCTGCTTTCTGACTTCTAAGGACGATTTATTCCTCTGAGGAAGATTTATATGAGTTGAAATGATACGTTTCTATTTTATTACTTGTGCCTACTGTCCTTGAGCCACTACCAAATAACAGAGATTCACATCAAATGCCAAAGTCAGATTCTGTCACCAAAACTCATGGTCTCAGGGATTCTATAATTTTTTTTTTTTTTTTTGCTGGTATCTAAACTCTGTCTGTAAACACACTGTCCCTGTGGACTCTAATTACTCATAGAAGGAACAAGTGCTCCTTTTATGAAGTCCGATGTTTGCCATATCTCTGGACAGTTGTGATGGGAACCTGATGAGTTGAAAGCTGACTGCCCGTCAGCCACCTTGCCTTTCTTCTTTCTACAAGCCTATATTCTTTTAATTGCAGTCTGCTGCTGCTGATTCTTAACTACTTTGCCCTCTGCAAAGACATTATTAGCTAAGACCCTGTAACATCTTTGAAGTAATGATTCCTTTTTTCTTATATCAACATAAAGTTAGCAGATTCCCTGGGGCATTCTCAGCCCAAGGAAGAATTGCAACTATGCATCCTTGACAAAAAAGAATCAAGCCAGTTTTTTCCAAAGTTCTTCAGAAAAAAAAGTATCCCATAATTTATCAGGTAATGCATTCCAGTGTCTTTATTAACTCAAAAAACAGTATGGTGTTTAGCTTCATGTCAATGTGTGAAAAACAGAACTTCACTATCCCTTACACAAACAAAGCTAATCCATAAAATCCCGAACATGAGAAGACATTTCCTCATCCGTTCCACCACTGTCTTCTCATCAAGCTTCTGAGTGAGTTGACTTTTTAAAAATGACCCTGATTCAGTATCCAGCTCAGGTTTCCTAACATTGAAATGGAATCGTTCATCAAGGTCACAATTATGAAATAATGAGGTTTCCAGACCAGAATCTATGTGTTTACCTAGCTTCATTACAGGTCCAATTTAACCAATAATACATTTTTTTTCATCTTTTCCTAACCATTATATTGTTTCTTCTCTTTTCTTTTTTCCTTGAGACAGAGTCTCGCTCTGTCGCCCAGGCTGAAGTGCAGTGGCATGATCTTAGCAATGTAGAATTCTGTTATAGACCAGCCATAGACGCATGGAAAATATACATGCCACCCTGGAGGTGCCCTTCACTGTCCTTGCACCCATTTTCCACCCATGCACTTGGCCAGGAAGCAGGAGAAAAGATAGATCAGGAAGGCCGTTCTCAGGAACTCAGGCCTATACCACACGATCACTCAGGAGTCTTGGGATATACTGCACTTGTTTGCTAGGACAGCCGTAACAAAGTACCACAGGTGGAGTACCTTAAATAATAGCATTTTATTTGATCGCAGTCCTCGAGGCTAGAAACCCAAGATCAAGGTGTCAGCAGGGTTGGTTTCCTCTGTGGACTCTCCTTGGCCTATAGATGGCCATCTTCTCTCTGTCTTCATGTGGCTTCCTTCTGCGCATGCCTCTGTCCTAATCTCCTTTTCTTATAAGGATGCCAGTCATCTAGATTTAAGACCCATTCTAATAACCTCATTCTTAACTGAATTACCTCTATGGAATCCCTGTTTCCAAATACAGTCACATTCTGAAGTTACGGGAGTTAGGACTGCAACATACGAATTGTGTGAAAGTGAAGCGTGGGACACAATTTAGTTCATAACGTAGAGAAAGCATCAGCATTGCAGCAACATTTCTCAAAGAAATGATGGAGATGTTAAATACTCCTGACACAGGTCAACCCCACTGGCAAATTAGTTTCTCAAAAGTAGAAGTGGGAAGAACAAATTATATTTCCTTATGTGTGTGTTGGGGGAGGGGGAAGCAAGGGATTTGTGCTGAACAAGGTTATTATTTCATTAGCAACACAGCACACAAACACACACACACACACACACACACACACAGAGGAGTCTTATAATCATACTCATCTATTTCTTCCCGGACTCCTTCTTTCAGTGAAATTCCTTCCCTTTATCCATCTGGCAACAAGATGAATAACAGCTTTTCTAGCTCTAGGTTGAGTAACTTTGAATTACTGCAGGGAGCAAACTGCCTCTCTGACAAGAAGAATGAAATATGAAGGGGTGACACTGGGTGTTTCAAAACTCCTCCTCGGTATCTACAGATATCACGTGTGGTTATAACCTGTACAATGACAAAGGAAAAAAAATGCCTGTTTCTCTGGAAACAATAAACCAATGGTCAATAGACTGACATGAACCAAAGGACATCTAAATGCTAGAAATGATGAATGATGATTGGACAAATACTAATTTTAAACACATCTATATGTGCATTGACTGCAAATACTTTTGTGAAGTTTTTCTTCATATGTTGGATAATTTTCCCGAATTCTTATGATAACCATTTTTCACATATTCTGTATGGTTTTAAAGATTACTAAACTTTTCCCAAATCAAGTTTACACATCAAAATTATAGTTCCTCTTCTTTCTTGCAGTCATATTGTTACTATTTATAATCAAAATTTTGCAAAAAGTGAAGAGAATCCTTTTTTTAGAATGAACAGTTTCTTAATTTAATATAAAGTTTCTGTTAGAGTGAGATTAATCTAATATACCGGGGCAAAACTGCCCAAAAGGTCATTTTATGTAGATAATGAAATGGAAGTTGGATTTCCCATCTTCAGAGACATTTAGGAGGATGTTGAGCATTAAATCCAATCCTAGAGCTGTGTGTTTTAGATGCCCTCATTTCTCCAAGTCAGCCAGTTTCAAGGCCATATCCTTCTTCTGTTTCCCTTATATGCTTGAAATATTCTTTCAGATAACAATCTATAAAAGACCCGTCCAAAAATTGCCAAATACTTCTAAAGTTTTGCATGTGTGGATGTAAAACAAGGCATTTATTCATTAACTATGTGTTTATAAAACTCTCACTCTTCTAGGTATTGTGCTACGTCGCTGCCTGTGAACCAGGGAAAATCTTGCAACCTGCCCCCAGGACATTTGCAATGTCTGCAGACATTTTGGTTATCACACTTTGGTTGGGGGAGAGGGTTGCAACTGGTATCTAGGGAAAGACCAGAGGTGTTGCTAAACATCCTAAAATGCACAGGACAACCCCTCCACCAAAGAAATATCTGGTCCAAACTGCTGTTGATGCCAAGGGTGAAAAACTGTCTAGATTCTTGAAAATAAAAAGAAAGTCATAGATAAAGACTGGAAACGATTAGAAACCCACCCAGCTGAGCCCCGGCCTAAACTGTCAAGCAGAAAACTATGAGTTAAATAGTTACTGTTTTAAGCAACTACATTTGAGGTTACATAGAAATAATTAAGTGATACAGACTGTTAATTAAAACAATGGGCCTGAATGGCAGCACCCAAAATGATCTTGTCAAACCAGAAGAGATAAGGGCAGAAGGACGAAAGGATGGAACGCTGGTGAGAGGCGGGTTTCAGAGGATGGCGGAGAGACAGAGGGGAGCCAACAAAAGTAAGGGCGATGGTGGGGTAGGGTGGGGCGTAGAACATGAAAGAACAAAGTCTTGGGGAACCTTGGTACTCCTGTCACTCTCCACGTGAAGCTTCAGAGGCTTGCTTACATTGCATCTGTGCCCACAACTGTCCTAGGTCAGCTGGAGTGGTTGAGGAGGCAGGACTGGGTGTTAGAAAAAGATTTTATTCATAGTCTTCAAAGGTAAAGCATAGTTGTTCTTTTAACTACTAAACTAAATTAGAACATCTAATATCCCAAATCCAAGATTCTACGTAGGAGTGAGAAGTTCAACTTTGCAGTAATAGAAACTGATTCCAAAGTGGTCAAAGTTATAAAGCTGATTTGTAGTAAAATCACACAAAATATTAATTTGCCCTAGATCCCTAGTCTAGAAAATTTTTGACTGCACTATGTTCTATTTAAATGAAACAGGAAATATTAATTGGCCCTCTGATAGACAGGTGAATAAATTAAGGGACAAAAACTGAGGTGCAGTGATTTCCCCATAACTCGACAGAGCTAGGATGAAATTCAAACCCAGATCAAAGTGTTGGACCCCATGAGCTTAAGAGTACCTTAATTTTTGTTTTATGCTATGTTCATCTCAATTTTCTACATTACCATTTCTTCCCTCAAAAACTTATACACCTCCCCAGAGTATCTTCTTTTTTTATTGACCCATGTTCTTTATCTACTTTCTGCAGCAACAGCTCCACTGAGAAAAAAAAAATCAGATATTACAAATCTAATTTAGTAACATGAAATAGTTCCCATGAGCTGCAGGCTGGCTGCTCGTGAGCTGTAGTGAGATTTAAGTATTTAAATGTATATGGTTAATACCCTCAAAGCACAACAAAAGGCAATTCATGATGAAGAAACCAAATAAAGTCATCCTAAAGTTGCAGATTTTTTTAAGAAGCAGAAACATACACATTTCAAAAAAGGACAAGGAAAAATAATAGATGGATGACATGAAAAATTAGTTCACACACAGAAAAATATTAGACAAGTGGCCAATTAATATACAACTGAGGTTCACACTAACTTAGAATGAAAATAAAATTCTAGTTTCTCATTTTTACTATCAGATTGCTAAAGATTAAGAAGTTTAATAACACTCAGGGATGATAAGAGAGTTGGAAAACAGACGTTTTTATACATTGTTAATAGGAATGTAAATTGGTGCAAACTTTTGAAGGAAAATTTGGAAGTAACTATCAGAATGCAAAATGGACATGCCCTGTGGTGTCACCAGTTTACTTCGAGCAATCTATCCAACAGGTGTATATGCACTAATGAGCTTACAGGTTTATTCATTGCAGGATTATTTGTAGCAGCAGAAAGCGAAACGCAAGCTAAGCATTCATTCCTGGCTTATTGGTTGTTCTTCAATGGGAGAAAAACTCTACAATCATTCTGTTTTTAATTGAAATAAATCTATACATGTTTTTAGGGCTGAAATGTCACACTAGAATTACTGCATAAAAAATCCCACAACAATTCAGAAAATTTCTTGCAACACATACATGCATGTGTATAAAGAGGCTTCTCTGTGCATGGGCCCTTAATAGACAAACACCAGAAAACTATTCAGAGTGGCTACCCCTGGCTAGAAGTTCTAGCGGAGGTGTGGGTAGGAATGGGGAATGACCTTTAATTTGTATACTATGCTCCTTTGTCATCTTTAAATTATATCTTGTGAGCATACATGTATTGCTTTCCTAATAACTAAGCTATTTAATGAAGTCATACTGCTTCAGATAAGTAAACTAAAATTAAAATTCAGTTCTGATTAATTGTATCAAATTCTAATTGTCATTTTGGTCAACTTAGTCCTGAGCCCAGGGGATTTTAGCGTTACCAACTTTGCTGGTGTGTCTGGGATTGAAGGGTTTCTGGGATATAAGATTTTTAGTGCTGGCCGGGCATGGTGGCTCACGCCTGTAATCCCAGCACTTTGGAAGGCTGAGGCAGGCAGATCACTCTTGAGAGTTCAAGACCAGCCTGGCCAACATAGGGAAACCCTGTCTCTACTAAAAAAAAAAAAAAAATTAGCCAGGCATGGTGGTCCCTGCCTATAATCCCAGCTACTCGGGAGGCTGAGGCAGGAGAATTGCTTGATCCCGGGAGGTAGAGGTTGCAGTGAGCTGAGATCTCGCCATCACACTCCAGTCTGGGAGACAAGAGTGAAACTGCATCCCCACCCCCACAAAAAAGATTTTTAGTGCTAAAGCTAAAACAGTTCATAGACAAGGAGGTCATCTTACTGGGCTTGGAGAGGAAGGGACCTGAGTGAGTGAGGTTCCTCTACAAGACCAAATTCCCCTTGAGTGGATCCAACAGATCAAATGAAAGAAGCTAGAAGTCCCTTTGGCCCTCATACCTAAATCACATTCTCCAAAATCAGTTCTGTTGGAAATAAAAACGATGTTCTGATGTCCATCAAAACTTAGGGACAGAAGTTGGGTGTTATTTTATGATCCTTCCTCAAATCCACAACAAATAATTATGTACCTGCTACTACAAACTAGCACCATTTTTTATGGTGACAATTCAAATGTCCTCACTCCACTTTTCGGGAGTGCCGAGGCTACCTTGGGCCAGTGGGGAAGGGAGGAAGTAGATCCCTGGCTGTACTCAGAACCAGGAGAACTGGCCTGACCTGCAAAGCCACAACCCATACCCTGGTGCCCAAACCAGGCTCCATCAGGTCAAGACATACACAAGTAGGAATTGCCCACTGAGTAGACAGGGTCTTCTGAGCAATTCCCGGAATCTCAGAGGCCACGGTGTCATTCACGGTTCCAGGTGCTCTATCCTATTCTGAGCGAAACCCAAAGCACTGGTGGGGACCAGGCTACTGTGAGTTTGACAAGCTGTCCATGCACTAGGAAACTATTAAAGGTTTTAGGGAAACCACCCTTCTCATCGAGGGAGACAAAACATCAGAAACCAAAGAAGTGGAGTTGTACAGATATGCAAATCCTGCTGTATCTGAGTGGGTGAGAAGGGCAGGAGGGAGAAAGGCAGGCAGAAAAACAGAGCTCAGAGGATACTTGAGTGCTCAGAACTCACCCCGTGCTACCCAGTGGAGAGCAGAGAGGAAGGCTTGGTCCACACTCCGGGTGCTGCTGGGAAGGGAACTGCAGTCATGGCAAGGCCTGGCTTAAGCAGGTGGTGAAATTTTGAGCCCCTGCTCCCCCGACATGGCAGGGCTGGAGATGGCAGGCCCTGACATTAAAGGAGTATTTTGAAATATTAAATGATGTGGTTTTTAAAAATATTTTTCTTCCCTTTATTTCTTTCTATCCCAAAGCATCCCCACGCACACAGATATTTATTAGTTACTCAGCTTACTCTTGCCTCAGGATAGAGATGAGATGCAGTGAAGGACAGAAAAACCCTAAGCTCTTTAAGGTTCTTATTTCTAACAGCAGTCGCTGCCCCAGAGCCAAGAGAGGATCTTAGGCAGAGACAAAAGAGAAAATATCCAAAACTTCAACAGGAGATGGATTTTCTCAGGGCTCGGGAAGGATTCCCTCAGGCTGGTGGTGGAATTGGGAGAGGAATGAGGAGGCAGGAAGATAAGAACAAAGAGACCCACAAGTCCTGCCACCTCCCAACCCCCAGGACACCTCCAACCCCAGGATGACATGGCAGACCCTCAGGAGAAAACAATGGCCGAGTAGACCCATCCTCATCATCCAGGTCTCTCCATGGCCTGTCGGACATTTCCATCTCCAAGTCATCTTAAAAGACCAGGGAACGATTTGACCTGAAGAAAACATACAGCCAAAGCAAAGCGCTGAGGTCAGGAGTTCAAGACCAGCCTGGCCAACGTGGTGAAACCCTGTCTCTACTGAAAATACAAAAACTAGCCAGGCATGGTGCATGTGCCTGTAGTCTCAGCTACTTGGGAGACTGAGGCAAGAGAATCGCTTGAATCTGGGAGGCGGAAGTTGCACTGAGCCGACATCCCACCACTGCACTCCAGCCTGGGCAACAGAGTGAGACTCTGTCTTAGACAAAACAAAACAACACAAAACAAAAAGCCACTTTTGCAGCTCTCAGTGCAAGCCCTCCCCTGAGCTTTTGTTCTGTGTGACGTCGTGGAACTCTGGCCCACTCAGGGAGGGAGGGAGGTGGTGCAAAATAACCAAGGCCAGCTACTGTGCCGGAGCCACAAAAACCTCATGGGTCCCCCTCAGTCACTCGCTGCATAGAACAACACTCTGCTCGCAGCTTCTCCCTGCAAACACATGCCCCTCTCCGCCTGGAGCTGCTTCTCACCAGAGTTTCTGGATGAGCTCACTCATGGGCCTCAGAATGAAGCTTTATCTCTACTGTTTAATGAAAGTGAGGAAACAGAAAGGACTCAACCATGAATATCCTGTCTTTACGGTGCAAGCTCCTAGCCTCATGTATCATCATTTGAAGGCAGCCGAGGAAGCTGAAACAAACAAAGTCCAAAGAGGGAAAAAAAGAAGGGCCCATACAATATTCTTCAGATGAAATTAACTGACCAACAGATGCTTTGAGGCTTTCAGGCTGCTCAGCTCAAATCAGACGGAGCGCATCGTAGGGCTGGCAGGCCCTGCTTGGCTGTGGACTGTCACTTTCCTGTGGTTCTCAAGTAAGAATCCTTGAGGTGCTGTGCCACAGAGCAGATTCAATTTGGTTCGCTTAATTTTCATCTCCCCTACATGGTTTTCTTCTACAGAAATGGAGATACCATTTTCTTCAAGGGCCATTTACCATAAAAAGAAATGCATATAAAGAGAGTAAAAGAAAATTAATATAATCATAAGGCAGTGGATTTTCGTCTCTCCTGTTACACAGTCTGACTTTCGCATACATTGATCAAAAGCTCCACCAGCGTCTGCCACATGCTGTTTACATGGAAGCTTTATCACAAAACAGAAACAAATGGTCTTTTTTTGGGTTTTTTTGGTCCTCACGACTGCTACCTGAGTTTAGGCCCTCTTCCTCTCATGATTTTCATCTCACCCAGCATTCAACCATTTAGTCTTGGAGTTTGGAGATAATGCCTTTCTCTCTCCCTGTGTATGTTCAAAAGGCTTTCAGCAGCAAGTCATGCAATGCCCAGCATGTGCTGACTTAAACTCTTGACATTTATTGATATGTAACAAAAGTTCTAGGGTTGATTGGCAGCTCAGCAGTACCTCCAAACACCCAGGCTCTCTCTGTCTCCCAACTCAGCCATATCAAGCATAATGATTTCTTACCTCACTGTCACAAAATAGCTGCCACAACTCCAGGCATCATGCTCCCACACAGTTATATTCAAAAGCAGGAGACTCGGGGAGAAGCCAGGGAATTGAGAGTGCCTTTATCCTTCAGCAATTTCTTCCACGGAGGGAGAGCATTAGGACAAATACCTAATGCACGCGGGGCTTAAAACCTAGGTGACGGGTTGATAGGTACCACGACCCACCATGGCACATGTATGACTATGTAATGAACCTGCACATTCTGCACATGTATCCCATAACTTAAAGTAAAATTTTTTTTAAAAAAGGAAATCCTTTCCAGAAATAAATGCCACAGACTCCCTCACTGGCTAGAAGTGGGCCACTGTTTCAATTATAGGACCTCACTGATTTTATTTTTTAAGTAATTGCCAATTCAGTTTCTTTCTCTTCTAATTGCTGCATTCCCCAAATCATCATTCTACTGAACCAATACCTAAAACGTCCCTGCCTCAAATCTACCCTCCACACCAATGCTACTCCAACACTCAGTAAGGTGGCCAGTCTTCAAGAGACCCCCGCGACTCCTGTCTCCTGGTATTCACATCCTTGTGAACTCCCCTCCCACATGGTTCGGTGTGGCCAAAAGAACATGGCAGAAGTGATGGGATTTTGCTTCTGATGTTAGATGATCAAAGACACGGTGGCCTCCATCTCTGTGTCTCTCATCCCTTCTCTGAGAACAGCCACTGCTACATTTTGAGGATACTCAGCCACTCTCTGGAGAGATTCACAGAGCAAAGATGGATGCCTCCTCTCAACAGCCGCACAAGTGATCTTGGAGGTGAATCCCCTACCCAAGTCAAGCCCTCATCTGACATCGTGACCAACACCCTTATGAGAAGCTCTAAACCAGAAACACCCAGTTAATCTGCTCCCTAATTCCTTATCTATAGAAAATGTGAGATGATAAGTATTTTTTATTTTGAGTCACTATGTTTGGGAGTGATTTATCAGGCAGTGATAGATAATGAATTCACTTACTATGAAGTTGTCATGGTTAAAACCCCTAAGTTGTCTCTACCACTTACAGCAGAGGACCTGTCATTGCTAGCAGGTGAGTTTTAGTCCACAGTCTTTTGAAATATTTTGAACTGATGTTTCAAAATTGGGAGATGTTAAATAGACATCAGAACATCTTGCCAACTAGGTCTATGTTTCCACAGAACACCCAAGGCCTGGGCCAGAGGATTGGCTGTCTCCTTTACAAAGAGTGTGCGCTCCAACTCATAGGGTACCCTCCACTCTAACTCTCCAGTAGCAGTAAGGGCGTGTCATGGTTGCCACTTTTTGGTCCCTGCTTAAACCATTACTTTAGTTATATCTGAGACATAGTTTTATGAATGTATCTTCCTACCAAAAATGGGTAAAAAAAAGATAGACTAAAATGTCTCTATTAAATAAAAATCTAGAAAAGGTTTCCACACACCTAAGGAAACAGTCAACAGAGACAGAAGGTAACCTATAAATGGGAGAAAATATTTGCAAATCATACATCTGATAAGAGGCTAATATCTAAAATACATAAGGAACTCAACTCAATGGCCAAAAACAACACAAAAAAATCCCCAAATAACCTGATTAAAAAATTTGCAATGGGCTAGTATAAATATTTCTCCAAAGAATACATACAAATGACCAATAGGTATATGAAAAGATGTTCAACATCACTAATTATTAAGGCAGTACAAGTCAAAACCACAATGAGATATCACCCCACACCTGTTAGGATGGCATATATATATATACACACACATACCTATAACCAGAAAATAAGTGTCAGAATGTGGAGAATAGAAGTCCTTGTGCATTGTTGATGGGAATGTAAAATGATGCAGCCTCTATGAAAAACACTATGGAGATCACCAAAAAATCAAAAATAGAATGACCAAGTGGAATACAGCATTCCCAGTTCTGGATATTTATCTAGAAGAGTTGAAATCAGGATCTCAAAGAGATACCTGCACTCCCATGTTCATTGCAGCATTATTCACAATAGCCAAGAGGTGGAAACAACCTAAATGTCCACTGACGGGTGAGCAGAGAAGGAGAGTACAGAACATCCACACAATGGAGTATCATCCAGCCTAACAAAGAACTAAATCCTATAATACGCTTCAACACAGGTGAACCTCAAGGACATTTTACTAAGTGAAATAAGCCATCACAGAAGGACAAATACTGCATGATTTCAGTTATATGAGGTATCTAAAGTGTCAAACTCACAGAAGCACAGAGTACAATGGTGGTGGCCAGGGGCTGGAGGCAGGTGGAAACAGGGAGGTGTTTGGTAGGTCTCGAGTTGGTCATGGAAGAGAAAAAAGTTCTAGAGATCTGCTACACAACAGTGTGCTAATAGTTTACAATACTATATTGTCTACCTAAGAATCTGATAAGAGAATAGACTGCTTTTTGAAACGGAGTCTCACCCTGTGGCCCAGGCTGGAGTGCAGTGGTGGAATCTCAGCTCACTGCAACCTCTACTACCCAGGTTCAAGAGAGTCTCCTGTCTCAGCCTCTTGAGTAGCTGGGATTACAGGTACCCATCACCACGCCTGTGTATTTTTAGTAGAGACGGGGTTTCACCATGTTGGCCAGGCTGGTCTCAAACGCCTGACCTCAGGTGATCCACCCGCCTTGGCCTCCTGAAGTGTTGGGATTACAGGCCTGAGCCACTATGCCTAGACTTATGTTGAATTTTTTACCACAACAAAAGAAAGAAGGAAGGAAGGAAGGAAGGAAGGGAGGGAGGGACGGAGGGAGGGAGGGAGTGAAGGAGGGAGGGAGGAAGGGAGTGGGTGGGAGGGAGGGAGGGAATAGAAGTTGGGAGAACATCTTTCTTTGTTAAAGAGAATGTTTTTATCTTTTAACATGCAAACAAAGTGTCTAAGAACTATAAGCAGGTCTCAGTTCACTCATTATCTCACCTGCCTGGTCCCTTTAGACACCAGTGTTTATGATTCCAGGTCTACCGGGCAATAGTGCTTCATAAGCACAGTCCAGGTTCTCTGGAATCCAGCCCAGAACGCCGAGCTTGCTGTCTCACCACTTTTTGACATGTCTCCCACTGTGATGGTTAACATTAAGTGCTGACTTGGCTGGGGTATGGTGCCCAGTTGTTTGGTCAAACACGAGTCTAGATGTTGCTGTGAAGGTAATTTTTATATGTGATTAACATTTAAATCAGTGGACTTTAGTAAAGCAGATTATCTTCCATCTTGCAGGTGGGACTCATCCAATCAGTTGACGGTCTTAAGAGCGAAGATTGAGGCTTCTATAGGAGGAATTCGGCCTCAAAAACTGCAATACAGAAAGCCTGCCTTGAGGTTCCAGCTTGCCTGGCCTGCCATGTGGAATTCAGACTCCAGACGGTGACACCAACTCATACCTAAATTTCCAGCCTGCTGGCTTGTCCAACAGATTTTGCATTGTTCAGACCCCACATCATGTGAGTTAATTCTCTAAAGTAAATAAATGTGCCTAGCACGTGTGCTGTCTCTCTCTCCTCCTCCATTTATTACACACATACATATGGGAGTGTATATGTATGAGAGGAATATGGGAGGGTGGGTATATTAGTTAGGGTTCTCCAAAGATACAGAACCAGTGGGAAATACATAACTTTCTGTATCTTTGGAGAACCCTAACTAATACACTCATCCTGTCACATTCCTGGCACTGCCAGTTTCTATCCTCCATGCCCTTGCTCATGCACTTGGTCCTGGTCATGCCACCCCCTTCCACCAAAACACCTTGCCCTCCTAGCCCCCTAGCAATGCATTCTCCTTGAACTCTGTCTGGCTGTCACCTTGTCCAGGAAGCTTCCCATGACCAAGCAGACTGGGATATGTCATCCTCCCTGATGACGTTCATTTGTGCAGATCCCCCTCAACCCACACAGTAAGTTGGTACATGACAACTTCCTTTATGTGGCCCACTAGAAGAGGAACTGTGTCTTATTCTGTCAAATGAATGAATGAATAAATGGATGAATCGTAACATGTTATTACTGAGGAGGACAAACATAATAATCTTAGACAAAAAAGTAGTTTTATAGAATTACCATGTAAATCACTATAGAATAGAATAAATGCTTTGTAATTTAGGGGGGAAAAGAAGGATTTTCTGGGCTTCTGGCAAAGCTTTTTCCTAACTAAATCATTTCAGGCACAGCTTTTGCAAATGCGTCTTCTGCTGGCCATAATTATGTGCCTCCCACCCCCCACTGTTTTGAATTACTTTGTGCTAACACCAAAATTGTTCCACGGAGAGTCGGATTTATTTGCTGAAATGTGATGAGGAGAAGTGGGATAAGAGACATACTTCACATGCGGCGCCCGTTGCTAGCACAGCTGTATTTCTGAGAAATATATTTCAGTCCTTTGGCTCCATTTCTTTTGTAGTTTAATAACTGAAGTACAAAGCTCATGAAAGCTGGGAATGTGTTGGAAGGTCAGTGAGGAAAAATGCACGTGGTACAGTTAGGAGAGACAAGGGAGTTAAAATAACAGGGGAAATTGATCACTCATGATCTTTCTGGTCGGTGGTTTACGGCTAAATGTCTGTTTCAGCTGAAGACCAAACACTGGCTCATAGGCACAAAAAAGTAGAACAATTAAGAAACTCAACAAGGAAAATTCCTTTTGTACCTCTATTATAAGCATATTATTTATCTAAAATTATTTTACATAATGCCAACAGAGTTAAAAGTAATGGCAGTGGCTGGTTTCGCCTTTGGATGACAGTCCTACACATTGAAACACATTTTCTCACCTAGCAGGAAGCCTTGCCTGCAGCACTCACCAAATGCCTCCTACAATATCTTCCTCACGTGCACAAATGGTTTTAGGTCAGAAATCAACATCCACCGAGACTCCAGAAATTTGAACAGGTCCCTAAAGACAGGTTGACTGCTTTTCCTCCCTGTGGCACAGTCATTTCTGGTCTTTACTCGGTATTGCATCTGTAAATGGGATGTAGATAATATCTCCATAATTTCCAGGGAATCGAGTGTTATCCACATCAGTGTTCATGATAACAAACACAACGTCCCAACTGAACTTTTTAATCAGTACTTTTGGGAGAACCAAGTCTGCTTCAGTTTAACAGATGCATTTGACGTTGTTATCTAACCATCTGATGCTGTGATGAAGCACAGAACACATGCTTTGTCATCAGCCAGTGCTACAACATACCAGGGCTGGCCTCACCAGATGTGAGATCTTGGGCAAGATGCTTTGCCTTTCTGACCCCCAGCACTCCGCTCTATAAAAGGAGGTCCATAAAAATCTCTTTGAAGGATCAATAAGAAAATCAGATACAATAAATTCAAGTATTTGGAATAGGGATTGGCACATAAGAGATGATCAAAAACAGAAGAGAGTTTGCAATAGAACGTGGCTGACACGATTCCTGTTGGTTCAGGATTCTGGCTGAAGCTTTAAACTGAGAATGGAAGAAAAGTCTTTCATGTTCCAAAGGAAAGTGCTAAATACATTTCTCAGAATTTCTGAAAGATAGAAGAGCCAGTCTAGAAACCAAACTGTGTCTAGCATGATACATGCAATGTGTGCAAAATGCAACTTCCATGTATATACACCTATATTATGTATGTATATATACATACAATAGCTATATACACACATACGCATATGTGAATAAAGCTCATTAAATAGGATGTGCCGATTTGTCAGCCAATGGGGAACTGATGTGGATTCTCCCATCATGAGAGAGGGAATTGGGTGCTTGCCCACTCTTTCAAGCTAAGGAAAGAGGACTCCAGGAAGAGATGTCAGAAGAAACTGGACACATTTTAAGAGGGAGAGATTGGCACCTTGATCCCCAGCACAGCCAATGCACTGCACACTGAACAAAGTGTGAACGGAGCTCCTGAAAGGCTAAACATGTGTGTGTCTAGGAATTTGGGGCATATGGAAGCAGAGACTGCTTCCCCTCCTATTCTGAATAATTCTGAAGATGGGAAACTGGTAGGAGCAGTTCACCGTAAAAGCCAGGGAGCAAGGATCCACTTGGGTATGCTACAGCAGGTGGCTGAGCCTCATGGTTTGAAAGCACCCACCCAACTGGGCAGCCTGCTGGACTGAGGGCTCCCAGCACCAGGAGGCTGTGGGTATGCCATTGGAATCCAAAGCGGAGGAGAACCGCAAAATGCCCTCCACAGAGATCATTGATTTATTTTCAGAGGTTTCTGTGAGGCCACCAGACAAACCACAAAGGTGCTCCCAAGGGAGTGCCAGCTTAGAGACCATCCACATGCAGAGGGGACAGGGCAGGTGTGTTTCAACAGCCTCAAGTACCAGGGACTTGTCCTGTTTCCTCCAATCTATTTTCCCTCTACCCCATCCCTGGAGTGGTGAGGAGAAGGAAGGAGGCCCCAAGCTGGGGAACAGAACAGCTTTGAACCGGATGGGAGACTGAAGCTGTCCCTCTAACTAGGCTGTTAATATCTGATGGTGACTCTCCTCTTACAAAATGAGCCAGAACATCAAGAAGGCTATGAATGAATCTCTCTGAGATGTCTTCAGTGAGCAGGGAAGGGAAGCTCAACAGAGCAAGGCTGAAATATATGAGGGAGGAAAGTTTGTATACTTCAGCCTTCAGAGGCCACAACAAACCAGCCACATACAATTGTGTTACTTCGGCAGCCTCCAAATAGAGTGAAACACTCCGTTTCACAAGTCAGATACTCTTTTATTGCCAATTACCAAGACGTGGAAAGTGGGGAGAGGTCTCTCTAGCTCCTCTGCACTGTCTGTGTGTGGCTATCATATTGGTTTCAACACAATATGACTTAGGTACCCAAATTATTATAGTATTGAGATAGGCAAGTGTAAAGATCCCTGGAGAAACTTGGACCAGACTGCTCACTGGGATGAGTGTGCCCTGGGGAGGGGCTGAGGGAAGTTCGTGCCGTTTTGCAGTGGGGAGGAGCCTGGCCTCTCTTGTTCTAGGTGAGGAAACTGGGATTCAATCTGCGAGGCGGGAAACCAGCTAGCAGGACTCCGATTCTGCCGAAGGTCCCTGTTTCCCGTTTTTCCCTTTTCATCCAATAAACCCAGCCCTTCTTGCCCTTCAGCGTCTGTGAGCCTAATGTGTCATGGTCGTGTGACCAGGACCTTGTTCTTAGCTAACTAAAGAGAAAGTCCTACAAAGTATAATGGGGCAAAGCCCAGAGACAACAATCAAATTCAGCCAATCCAGATTTCTACCAAATCTGTATTTTATAATATATATATATTTTTGCTTACAGTTACTTCCAAACCTCTTTTTCTCATAATCACCCAAACCTAGACTAATGGATTCCCCAATTTTCACTCTGAAAATTTCCCCAAACAAGCCCTTTTCTCTAAGGATACAGAATTCCTCATCAGCTGAATTTCTACCTTCTCTTTGTACTGTAATCTATGATCATGCATAAGTCTTTCTCTAAAGGGGAAAAAAAGATAACTTTTGTGTTGAAATCCAGCTCTAGATTACCTAGAAGTCAAGCTTGTTACAATATGGTCCTCAGGGCTTAGAGGACAAGGGTGGGCTAATTGTAAATTTCAGCCTGCCCACTAAACCAGCCATACAATCAATAAGGAAGACTGATAAAACCACACAGGACTCATGCCTTCAGCATGACCAGACAACAGAGAACACTGCAACCTTGAAACTGCCTGAAATCCAACAGAGTTCTCACCACCCACTCATAGCTGCTTAGAACCTGTGGATGCAGAGAGCAGAGAAGGAGGCAGAAAAGAGCTAAGAAAATAAACAGAGGGAGCAGAGGGCCGCGAGGAAGCACAAACAGCCTAGAAAGAGGAAATGAAACAGTCAATGCAAATATAACCCAATACCAGCCAGGACTTGGAGATGCATAGGAAGGCACGGAAGAGTAGGTGGGCCAGAAGGGGTGGCCTCAGAATGTCCAACTTGTGGGGGATAATCAGATCTAAAGAAAAGATCTGATGCCCCTTGGAGGTGAGACAGAGATGAGAAAGAAGGACTTAAGAGGGGTAAATAAGGATCCTGCTGAAACACAACAGTAAACTGGAACAAGTGCAGAGATCCCGTGCTCTTGATTTGGATGTCCCAGTATTATCAATTTTTCCTAATTTATAAATGCAGAGCAAGACCAACAAAAATTGGAAGGAGCTTTTTAATGGAGACAAACACATTAGAAAAAACTCACAAGCATATCCAGGAAAACATTAAAAGGGAAGAACTTGGTGGGGGTGAGAAAAGGGCAGTACCCCTACCAGATTTAAAACATAATATAGACTCCCCACAATTAAAACAGAGTGGCACTGGCACATGAATAGACTGACATCAAAGAAACAATAAAATAAATGTTGACCAGGCGCAGTGGCTCATGCCTGTAATCCCAGCACTTTGGGAGGCCGAGGCAGGTGGATCATGAGGTCAGGAGTTCAAGACTCAAGACCAGCCTGGCCAACATGGTGAAACCCTGACTCTACTAAAAATACAAAAAGTAGCTGGGTATGGTGGTGTGCACCTGTAATCCCAGCTACTCAAGAGGCTGAGGCAGGAGAATCACTTGAACCCAGGAAGTGGAGGCTGCAATAAGCCAAGATCATGCCACTCCAATCCAGCCTGGGCAACAGAGAGAGACTGTCTCAAGAAAAAAAGAAAAGAAAAAAGAAAGAAAAGAAAAGAAACAATATAATATCAAGGAAAAGATGAAAAAAAATTCCATTTGGAAAAACATAAAAGTAGACCCACCCTCAAACCCTACACAAGAATAAACTCCAAATGAGTCAGAAATGTAAATGTAAAAATAAACGTATATATGCTAGAAGAAAACATACATGAGTTCTTCTATAACCTATGTATATAATAAAAGGCTTGGTCTGACTTAAAATTTGAATGCAATAAAATAAAAGACTAATATATTTATTTGCATAAGTTAAAATTTTAAAAAAGGTTGTAAGGAATACCCCATAAGTACATTTTTAAATGAAAAAACAGAAGAAAAATTTGCAACATAAATTGCAGATAGAATTAACGTTACTAATGTGCAGGGTACTTTGTAAAATCAAGGATCAAAATATTAAAAGTCTTACAGAAAAATGGGCAAACACATAAAAAAACTATTCATGAAAAGAAATATATACATGGCCTAGAACCAAATGAAAAGATGCTCAACTTTGTTTATGATAAAAGTACACCAAGAGGCTGGGTGTAGTGGCTCACACATGTAATCCCAGCACGTTGGGAGGCTGAGACAGGAAGATTTCTTGAGGCCAGGAGTTTAAGACCAGCCTGAGCAACATAGACACCTCGTCTCTACTAAAAAATAATATATATATATATCAGGCATATGTGGTAGGACATACCTGTAGTCCCAACTACTCAGAAGGCTGAGGTGGTAGGATCATTTCAGTCCAGGAGTTTGAGGTTACAGTGACCTATGATTGTGCCACTGCACTCCAGCCTGGGGAATAGAGAAAAGATCCAATCTCAAAAAATAAATAAATAAGTAAATAAATAAAAATAAGAGTACACTGAGGCTGGGTGCGGTGGCTCATGCCTGTAATCCCAGCACTTTGATAGGATGAAACGGGCAGATCACCTGAGGTCAGGAGTTTGAGACCAGCCTGACTAACATGGAGAAATCCCATCTCCACTGAAAATACAAAAAATTAGCTGGGCGTGGTGGCACATGCCTGTAATCCCAGCTACTTGGGAGGCTGAGGCAGAAGAATCGCTTGGACTCGGGAGACAGAGGTTACGGTGAGCCAAGATGGCACCACTGCATTTCAGCCTGGGCAACAAGTGCAAAACTCCATCTCAAAAAAAAAAAAAGTACCCTGAGATATGTCTCAGGTACCAGACTATCAGAAATGCAAAGGCTTCATGATATCCTCTATTGTCAAGATTATTGAGAACAAGCACTCTTCTATACTATTGATAGGAGTGCAGATTGGCAGAAATTCCTCTGGAAGGGAATTTGGCAATACTAAAAAATTATGCATGCAACACAGCAATCTGCTTATTCCTAAAATAATCCAGCAATATGAAAATTTATATGCACAAGATTATTTATTGCAGTGTCATTTATATTGTGAAATACAGGAAATTACCAAATGGTCCAAACACAAGTGATTAACTGAATTCACTAAGTTACAGTCACACAATGTGGAACTATAAACTTCATACAATGGTACTATAAAAGGTAACAATTGTGAACTGATAAGGAGACATCCAGGAGATATTATTATTATTATTATTAATTATACTTTAGATTCTGGGGTACATGTGCAGATCATGCATGATTGTTGCATAGGTACATTCATGGCAAGGTGGTTTGTTGCCACCATCCCCCATCACCTATAACTGACATTTCTCTCCATGTTATCCCTCCCCCACCCTCCCTCCCACTATCCCTCCTGTAGCCCCAACCAATGGACCCCAGTGTGTGATGCTCCCCTCTTTGTGTCCACTTGTTCTCATTGTTCAACACCCACCTATGAGTGAGAACATGCTGTGTTTGGTTTTCTGTTCTTGTGTCAGTTTGCTGAGAATGATGATTTCCAGGTTCATCCACATCCCGACAAAGCACACAAACTCATTGTTTTTTATGGCTGCATAGTATTCCATAGTGTACATGTGCCATATTTTCTTTGTGCAGTCTATCATTGATGGGCATTTGGGTTGGTTCCAGGTATTTGCTATTGTAAACAGTGCCTCCATAAACATGCCTGTGCGTGTGTCTTTATAATAGAATGATTTATATTCCTTTGGGTATATACCTAGTAATGGAATTGCTGGGTCAAATGGAATTTCTATTTCTAGATCCTTGAGGAATCGCCACACTGTCTTCCACAATGGTTGAACTAGTTTACACTCCCACCAACAGTGTAAAAGCTTTCCTATTTCTCCACATCCTCTCCAGCATCTGTTGTCTCTAGATGTTTTAATGATCGCCATTCTAACTGGCATGAGATGGCATCTCAATGTTGTTTTGATTTGCATTTCTCTAATGACCAGTGATGATGAGCATTTTTTCATATGTTTGTTGGCTTCATATATGTCTTCTTTTGAAAAGTGTCTGTTCATATCCTTTGCCCACTTTTGGATGGGTTTGTTTGTTTTTTTCTCATATATCTGTTTTAGTTCTTTGTAGATTCTGGATATTAGCCCTTTGTCAGATGGGTAGATTGCAAAAATGTTTTCCAATCTGTTGGTTGCCTGTTCACTCTAATGATTGTTTCTTTTGTGGTACAGAAGCTCTGAAGTTTAATTAGATTCTATTTGTCTATTTTGGCTTTTGTTGCCATTGCTTTTAGTGTTTTAGTCATGAAGTCCTTGCCTATGCCTATGCCCTGAATAGTTTTTCCTAGGTTTTCTTATGGGGTTTTTATGGTGTTAGGTCTTTTGTTTAAGTCCTTAATCCATCTGGAGTTAATTTTAGTGAAAAGATCAAAAAAATGGACAGACTGCTAGCCAGATTAATAAAAAAGAAAAGAGAGAAGAATCAAATAGATGCAATAAAAAACGATAAAGGGGATATCACCACTGATCCCACAGAAATGCAAACCACCATCAGAGATTACTACAAACAACTCTATGCACATAAACCAGTAAACCTGGAAGAAATGGATAAATTCATGGACACTTGCACCCTACCAAACTAAACCAGGAAGAAGTTGAAACCCTGAATAGACCAATAACAAGGGCTGAAGTTGAGGCAGCAATTAACAGCCTACCAACCAAAACAAGTCCAGGTCCAGACAAGTTCACAGCCGAATTCTACCAGATGTACAAAGAGGAACTGGTACCAATCATTCTGAAACTTCCAAACAATAAAAAAAGAGGGAATCCTCCCCAACTCATTTTATGACACCAACATCATCCTGATATCAAAACCCAGCAGAGGCTCAACAAAAAAAGAAAACTTCAGGCCAACATCCATTATGAACATAGATGCAAAAATCTTCAATAAAATACTGGCAAACCAATTGCAACAGCACATCAAAAAGCTTATCCATCATGATCAAGTAGGCTTCATCCCAGGGAGGCAAGGCTGGTTCAACATACACAAGTCTATAAATGTAATTCACCACATAAACAGAACCAAAGACAAAAACCACATGATTGTCTCAATAGATGCAGAGAAGGCCTTCAACAAAATTCAACAGCTCTTTACGCTAAAAACTCTCAATAAACTAGGTATTGATGGAACCTATCACAAAATAATAAAAGATATTTATGACAAATCCACTGCCAATATCATACTGAATGGGCAAAAACTGGAAGCATTCCCTTTGAAATCTGGCACTAGACAAGGATGCCCTCTCTCTCCACTCTTATTCAGCATAGTGTTGGAAGTTTCAGCCAGAGCAATCAGGCAAAAAAAAAAAAAAAAAAAAGAAATAAAGGGTATTCGATAGGAAAGGAGGAAGTCAAATTGTCTCTATTTGCAGACAACATGATTGTATATTTAGAAGACCCCATCATCTCAGCCCAAACTCTCCTAAAGCTAATAAGCAATTTCAGCAAAGTCTCAGGATACAAAATCAATTTGCAGAAATCACAAGCATTCCTATACACCAATAACAGACAAACAGAGAGCCAAATCATGAGCAAACTCCCATTCACAATTGCTACAAGAAGAATAAAATACCTAGGAATACAACTAACAAAGGAGGTAAAGGACCTCTTCAAGGAGAACTAAAAGCCACTGCTCAAGGAAATAAGAGAAGACACAAACAGATGGAAAAACATTCCATGCTCATGGTTAGGAAGAATCAATATTGCGAAAATGGCCATACTGCCCAACATAATTTATAGATTTAACACTATCCCTATCAAACTACCAATGACCTTCTTCACAAAACTGGAAAAAAAACACTTTAAACTTCATATGGAACCAAAAAAGAGCCCACATAGCCAAGTCAATTCTAAGCAAAAAGAACAAAGCTGGTAGCATCATGCTGCCAGACTTCAAGCTATACTACAAGGCAACAGTAATCAAAACAGCATGGTACTGGTATCAAAACAGAGACATAGACCAATGGAAGAGAACAGAGGCCTCTGGAGCAACACTACACTTCTGCAACATCTGATCTTTGACAAACCTGAGAAAAACAAGCAATGGGGAAAGGATCCCCTGTTTAATAAATGGTGTTGGGAAAACTGGCTAGCAATGATGAGATATTATTAAGTGAAAAAAAATCCAGCTGAAAAAATGTCTATATAATATGCCATATTTTACATTAGAAGGAAGAAGAAACAAAAGATCCATATATCTTATCAGATAACCTGAGAAGCAATGAAATTATCTACAAAGAATGGGGCAAATGGCATGGAAGGGATATGGTAAGTAGTGACATTTCTGTGAATGTAGCTTTCTGTATAGTTTTGACTTTTGAGCACGTTAATATCTTATAGATTCAAAAAATAAAATTAAAGCAGTAAGAATGGGAAGGTGGGAAACTCTAAAACAAAAAGCAAACTGAAACAAATAATCCTACGTGTACTTCAAATAAATACCATAACCACAGTGAGAGTGGGTAAGAGAAAGAAAAACCCAATCCAAATAACCAGTGAATAATGTCCTATTTGACCAAATATTTTCAGGCTTGAGTGGCAGTGAAAAAGAAAGGTGTGTATTAGTCCGTTTTCACATTGCTGATAAAGACATACCCGAGACTGGGTAATTTGTAAAGAAAAAGAGGTTTAATGGACTCACAGTTCCACGTGGCTGGGGAGACCTCACAATCATGGTGGAAGGTGTAAGGTGGAAGGCATGTCTAATATGGCAGCAGACAAGAGAATGAGAGCCAAGTGAAAGGGATTTACGCTTATAAAACCATCAGATCTTGTGAGACTTATTTACTACCATGAGAACAGTATGGGGGAAAAAAAAACACCCTGTTATTCAATTATCTCCCACCAAGTCCCTCTCACAACACATGGGAATTATGGGAGCTACAATTCAAGGAGAATTGAAAAAAAATTCTTGAACTATTTTTAGCATATTTGTTTATTGTAATGATATGGGCAAAGAAATTCTGACATTATTTTAGGTGTATTATAGGATTGAGCAAATGAGTAAATGTGTCAGTGTTTTTTTTTTTTTTTTTTTTGAGACGGAGTTTCGCTCTTGTTACCCAGGCTGGAGTGCAATAGCGCGATCTCGGCTCACCGCAACCTCCGCCTCCTGGGTTCAGGCAATTCTCCTGCCTCAGCCTCCTGAGTAGCTGGGACTACAGGCACGCGCCACCATGCCCAGCTAATTTTTTTTGTATTTTTAGTAGAGACGGGGTTTCACCATGTTGACCAGGATGGTCTCGATCTCTTGACCTCGTGATCCACCTGCCTTGGCCTCCCAAAGTGCTAGGATTACAGGCGTGAGCCACCGCACCCGGCCATGTGTCAGTTTTTTTTAAGCCAAAGTTCTCAATGTGGAAGAAGGAACATGTGTGTCTGGGAAGAGGGGAAGCTCAGAACGAACCCAAGGGTATGGAATGCAATTGGAAGTATCACTGTAAACTCTTGATTTCAAAATACGTATATGTATGTGTATATACAACCTTACATGTACATGAATATATGTATGTATTATGTGTATATGTGTGTATATATACTCATATGTATGTGTAAATATGTACATATATTTCTGGGTTTTGTCCACTGAAAGAATCAAGGACAGTGAAAAGAAAATCACACAGTCAAGTCTAATGCCAAGGGGAAGGGAAGTCTGCTCCATCTCAGGCTGGAAGGATTAAAAGTCTGACGAGAAAGAGATTGACTACAGGGAAGGGTGGAGAGCTGCACGCCTCTGCAGTAGGAATGTATGAACTGACTTGGAAACTGTTTCAACCTGCCCTGGAAGGAAAGGATGAGCTACAGGGACCAGAGTTCCTCAAGGTGAGACATCAAAAGGACAGATGAGAGGAAAGGAGCAGAGAGAACCAGTCCACCTGGCAGATCCTCTAAGTGAGGAATTTTAAAACCTCTGCATCTCCAAGGTTTTCAGATTTTCTTTCCACTTGAGCCTTTTCCAGGGAGCCCCAGGAGTGTCATGCTGCACTTGGAGGGCTCCTGTGCCCATTTCTCTTGTCACATTCCCTTAGATAGACTCAGCAGCTGCTGCAATGCTGGAAAATCTAGAACATGCTGTGCTGTTCGACTAGGGCTGCTGCAGCACCCACCCTGCCTGCTGCAGGGCAGTAGCTAAGAACTGCAAGGTGCGAGGTTTCCCTTGCCAGTGTGCAACCTGCTTGCCTATATAAATAGAGAGCTGATTAAGCTTTTTTTTTTTTTTTTCAGCAAAGATTCTGCCAGGCTAGGAGCAAAGCACATGCCAGCAATGGGCAAAGGGGCTCTCCGTAGTCTATCTTTGAGGGTTCTTGTGAAGTTACTGTGTGACATGAAGCCTGCTTACATTTTTACATGCATTTGATCCCTTTACAATTGTCCAGAAGAAAGTGGTATATGAAACCAGAACTAGGAAGCATGACATTTCAAGCTACAGGCTCTGGAGTCAGGTGGGTGTACCTGGTGCTGCTAGCCAGCTTTGATCCTAACCCCCTCAAGCGTCATCCCTTCATCTGGGAAGTGTGGCCAATCCTAAGTCACAGTATTATGTAAGAGTGAAACAAAAGCCTGTGTGAGAGCCCCTGGTGTCCTAACTAACCCACAGTAGGTACTGAATGAACAGAACCTCTTAAATGTGTTGTCATCATCACCATTTGCAGCGTTGCTGGACTTTTTTCTCTTCCTAGCTCATGTCCTACAAATATGTTAGTCAATTGTGAGAAATATATTTTTGGACATTTTTAGCTTACAACTGCAAGTGACATTGAATATTGCAAATTAATTGACAGTTCAACTGCTTGGAGGATTTCTCTTACTTTGGGTAATTGGGAAATAGGAAATTAAAGGAGAAGCAAATATGATATTATTTGAGCCTTATTTATCAAATAGCCCCAACATTTCATTTCAATAAAATTTCATGTATTTTCCATAAAATCTAATAAGCAATAGTAGTAGTCAACAGTCAAATATTGACTAACTTCTGTTCTAGGCAGCTTCTAACGTAGTTCCCAAGAAACCCTGCCCCCTTATAGGTGGCCAGACCAGTAACTTAACTTGCTACTTCTGAGAAGACGTTATAAAAGACTCTTCCTTCCTTCTCTCTCTCTCTCTCTCTCTCTCTCTCTCTCTCTCTCTCTCTCCATACTTGCTCACTCTGATGGAGCAAGCTGCCATTTTGTAAAACCAAGGGTCAAGAAACTGATGATGATGGTGGTTATCTCTGGCCCACAGCTGGTGAGGAGCTGAGCCCCTCAATCCAACAGCCCAGGAGGACCTGCTGCCAAGAGGGCCCCTCCCCAGGAGAGTCTTGAGGTTCCCATGTCTCTGACTGCAACCTCGTGAAAGACTCAGAGCCTCTGCACCAAACTTGACTGTGCCCAGATTCCTGACCCATGGAAATGGTGAAATAACAAATGCTGTCACTTTAAGCTACAAAGGATCATTTTTTACATACCAGCAGATAACTGATACACCTAACATTGTACTAACACTACAGGGAAGTTTAGATTTAATCTACGTGAGGTGGAAAGGTTAAATTTGCTGCTTTCTGGAGAAACCCAAAGGATCTCTTTTGAGACAAAGTGTTCTCTTTCCATGTCCTTTGGAGCAGGGGTTGTTGTGGAGTATTCTTAGAAAGTGTAATACTAAGCTTCAGCATTGTGGGTTGGCCTCAAAGTTGCAAAGCAAAAGTTTAGATCTCCATATTCTTTTTACTTGTATTTAGTAGCTATAGTTTTATCTTCCTCCTTTCCGTTGCCTGAGCTATTTTCTGCATTACTGATCCCTCACATAGCCATCTCAGCTTACTACAGAAAAAGACCTCCTGGTATTTAAAATGTTCAAAGCACTTGAGCAGGCATATTCACAACCCATACCAATGCCAAGGCTGAATAATTGGGCTTGGAATACGCCTGGCACCATCACTCCGGATGAAGCCCTAGACGGCTGCCATCGGCTCTGCTTTGCCCATACTGCTTAGAAGTGGTTGGTCGTTCAAGCTGTGAAATGGCCAGACAGAGGAGCTCGCCACTAAGAAGGCTCTGCTGCATGACAACCCCCCTGCCTTGAAGATTTGTGCCTAATTCTTGAGTGGGCAACCTGCCCCCAAAGCAGATGGACAGAGTGAAAGCAGGATAGAGATGGAGAGCGAGCACAGAAATATTTCACTTCTAGGGTCATATTGGCATTTGGGAGCTCACCACCATCTGCTGTCCCTGGGTTCCTAGCTTGCTGATCCAGCTTGCAGATGGATTGACATTTTTCAGTTTCTTAAATCTTGGGAAGAGTTTTGGTGGTTCTCTCTTGCTACCACGAAGACTGTGCCCATTCTCTGTCAAAGGCAGCCAAGGTCTATAGCTAAGGCGCCTAGATTCTGCCACTTAATGATCGTGGGCTTGTAGTCTTTTCCTGAGGGGAGAATGCACTGATAATTGTGGACACTGCAGGGCAAAAGCTTATTACCCATCTTCACACTGTATCACATGGACCCAACAGTACATTTTTATAAAGAGAAGACAATACATTTGAAGAGATAAGGCCAACTCATCTCAACTCCTCAACTCCTGCCATCCCTGTGCCCCCATGGGCCAGTCGTGGACAATATCTTACAAACATTCCCCCTTCCCAGGGCTCCTTGGCTCAGGATCACTCTCATGCATGCAACGCCAGGAAGAGGAGAGATGCCCACCCTCACTGCCAAGGAGAGGCAGGAGTGTGCCAGGGAGCTTGGGTACAGGGATGAGCTGCCATCAGCAACTCGGCTGGCCACACTGGTCATGGCCTCGCAGGCTCTCAGCTTTCTGTTACACCTGGTGATGCTAGCGATGCTGGTCAGGGGGCAACTCATCTGGCTGACGGGATGGCCAGTTGTGCTGCCGGGCACAGGGCTCCAAGCTGCTCTTTGCTCCCTTAGTCCTGGGAGGAGTGTTGCATTGGATCCCGGAAGAAAGAAAGAAAGGAGTAGCACTCTGACATTGGTCCCAGTGTCACTGAAATAAGGCAGAGGGCTCTTTCTTTGTTCTTCCTCGTTGTCCCTTTGGCATGACCCTGTGACCTATGACCTGTGAAACATGGAGCTCATCTCAGTCTTTCTCCTGTCGGGATGTTGTGATGTGGTTGAGAATTGCATTGACCACTTTGCAAAAGGGCATCCTTATGAAGACTTAAGGAACAGCTCATCTTTCAGTGTCAGGAAGAACAGTTTTCATTTCGTGAAAAACTGACCAGTGTATGCCTTATCAAAATGCAATCGTGTCTGATTTCATTTGCATCTTCCCATTGGCCACAATAGGCCAAGAACCATATTTGTGGCCAAACTCCCACCACACACAAGGCAGTATGGCCAGCAAGGCAAACTTTTTTCCTGGCTCTATTTTAACTTCAGACCCTTTAATTTTTATTTGGCCCTTTAAAAATACTTCTCTTAGAGATCTTTATTTATTTTTTTTTTTACCATGTTGAAATATTGTATCTTTTAAGATCATTTTCCCTGTTCTTTTGCAATGAGATAGAACATAAATAGCATATTTAATATGCTAAGATAAACTTTTCTCCCAATTATTATTTCCAAGACAAAAATCCATTTTAAATCCTACCCCACCATGTATGGACTGCAAATGGAGTTGTTCTTAAGCAAATCTGTCAATAAGACAAAGCACTTTCCGGGAAACCATCGTACCCTGTTCCTGCACAGATTACGGTAATAACTGACAAATCTCCAATATCACAGAGTCAGGCTGAGTACAGGAGTGACTTCACGTTTTTAACAAACATGAGTTTTCCTTGAGAGAGTTTTGAGCAAGTCTTCCCTAGTGTGTGGCTTAAGGGCATATCCATGTGTGGCCACTTGGCTAGACACTGGGAGCAAAGTCAGAATGTGCGTATGGAGGCACTTCTCTCAAATGACTTTACGACTTAGGGGAAAATCCTAATTGCAATGTAATCCTTTCAGAAGCAATGACTAATCACTCATTCAGCATTTTAGAATAGTGCAAGTGTGTGCATTAAGCCCTGGAAATAATGGAGGCATTTTGTGGGATAGCCCATTTGAAACACATTGGTACTGTGCTTCTGCGATTTTGTAACCAGCAGCTGCATGGGCCACCTGAGTCACCTAAAATCAGTAGAGTACAGGTGATGAGGGGGGCTCCTGAGAGAAGGGGGTGAACTAGGTGATGCCATCCTAGGACCGACTGAGGATGATGGCTCATGGATTTCCCAAATTTAGAACTGGGACTTCTCAACAGAGAAGCTGAACAGTAAAGCTTCACCAAGCCATTTTCCTTTTGATAAGAAAGTACTAATTAGCACCATGCATTCTCCATAGAAGATTTGTTTTTGCCCTGGATTACTTACGGATGGAGTTTTCATGTAAACTGTGAGTGGAGAGGGGCCCATCATCAATGTTTAACATGGGATTTGCACACATTGTTGCTCAACGTCTTTGAGAAATATGGTCCCATCATTTCATATCAGTGGTGGAAGTAGCCATTTCAAATTCTAGTCACAGAGGTTCCTAAGCAACAAACGTACCCACAAAACACATGCTTGGATGACATGTGATCTCACCTGCACTGTCAATGTGTTTTAATTACACTTGATCAAGCTTTTCATCTTGTAGACAGTTTATTTCTTCCTCATTCCATCCTTGAACTGTTTGGCCTCAAAGAGATAAGGTATTATGTTATAGTCATCTTTGCTCCTCAGATCTTAGGACAGTTCCACCAGGAAGCAAGCGTTTAAAAATGATCATTGAATAAATAGAATTAATGGAAAAGAAAAACAATTAGTCTCAGATAACACTTTTCAGAGTTAATGGATAGGATGTTGTCATATTTGCTGGGACTTTTTGTCCTTCTCTATTTGCAAAACCAGAAGGGTAGACTTCATGAACTCAGGTAGGCAATGTTACAGCAGAAAGCTGTGAGAAAGCTTTGGAGATTCACAAGTCTGGATCCCAGGTAAAATACTGTCAGTTCTTACCACCCAGGAATGAAAGGGATTCCCCAGACTGGAGAGAGAAGAGAAATCAGATTGAAAACAATGGGAGCTAAGATATAGGTGGCCTCTGAGCAAAGGGTGGTACCAGTGTCCAACCCACACCAAGCCTCAGGGGTGCTGCTGACAAGGAGTGCAGAACAGCTGGAGCCTTGAGAACAGCAGAGAGCTGGCCCCAGGTAGATGGTAACAAAGCTGTAAGAGCCAGAGTGAAGTGTCTGTGTGGCCGGCTTCTGGCTGGAGTACCCAAGGCAGACTGGCAGAGTTCCCAGGGTCCCAGTGATGTGCAGGACTAGCTAAACACTCCATGCGTCCATGCACTTAGCCTCAGGGGGTTGCCCTGGCCCATCGAGCATGGGTAGGAAGGGGCAGAATGCATCTTCGGTATGAATGCAGGGCTGTCGCCAGATCTACAGATGAGCCAAATGGAAATGGGAAACCGTGGAGACATGTGAAGCCTGGAAAGCAAAGACCAGTGATGCAACAGGAGAGCCTGGCCTCTGAAAGGACAACTAAGTATGAGATAGATCAAGCCCCTGTCTCCTCCCCTAATTAAATAGAACCCTAGAAAGGTTGGCAAAACCCAAATTGGTAGACTACATTTCTACCAACCCAGTGGAATGGCGTCTCAAAGTTGAGTCACAGAATAAAAACATCATTTCTTACACACAGAGATGTGGCAGATTAAACTTTACCCTTGTGCCAGTTACAACTATATCACCTACAATACACAAATGAAGATGCAATATATCTGATGTTACCACAGTTTTCACTGGTTTCACAGTAGACATCTTCAAAACTAAGGGGACAAAGTTCCAATATGACATTGGATTTACACAGTGTTTTCACGACCTGAAATCCAAGTGCTTTTAGACAAAACAGTCCAAGTTTTTCCACAGTCACTGTTGGCAGACTGCCACCAGGTAACCTGTGTTTTCAAATGTTCAAGTGGGAGAAAGGGTCAGGACTCATTTAGGAAGTCTGGTAGAAGCCATGTTTGCCAAAAGTGAATTTACCCGAATGTATAGAAGGCTTGCCCTACTAGGGTGGCCCATTTCATGTGGATGTAAATAGTTCATGGGGAATGGGAGCTGCTGGGAAGCAGGGGAGTAAGGGATAGAGAAGCTCACTTCCCAGGTGAGCCGAAGACATGAAAACCGAGGGCAAGCGGCATGTCTGCAAACGGAGCTCTTGCCAGCCCTTAGTGGCAGATCTGGGAACCTGGGGTTTACAAGACTCAACACAGTCCCTTCTTGGGAGAAACCAGTGGCTCCTTGGAACCCAGAGAAAGAAGATCCCATGGCGTCTCTAGCTCAGTAGGGAAAATGGAGGCCCCGGGGCAGCTATGATAGGCTCTCTTGTTCAGGACTGAAGAGGCTTCCCTGACGCAGGCAGGGAGTGTGTCAGTGTCCGTCCAGGAGACAAGCCTGAGCTGTCTTCTGGCTCAGAGAGAAAGAGCAGGCAGGAAATAAAACCAGTATCCACCTGTGCCACAGATGTGCTTCCACCTCTATTCTGCCCTCTGACTCTCGCCTTTAATCCCATTTTATAAAAACTCATAGTCAGAGTTCTAGCTGGGGTGGACCAGTCTGACCGACCCACAGCTCACGCTGCCCTGATGTGTGCATGTGCTTAGCAGGGGGCAGTTTTTGGGGACTGCAAAAGGAGGGTCTAAAAAAAGAACCTCATCTCCCACCCTCTATGGGCAGCCTCTATGGGGGAAGGCCATAGTCCCTGGCATCATGGGACAGTCACGAGTGAGGGTCTGTCCCGGGGTCAGGCTGGTGGGCAGGTCGGTCTGGCCTCTCCACAAGGCCAGCTCTTGCCTTTCCCATTGGTCAGTGGCACTGCTGTTCATGGAGTTTTTAGCTTCTGGCTTTATGACCACATTTGATACACTTTGTCTCCAACCTAGGGTCCCTATTTATTCTTGGAATAAATGCCTTGGTGACATGCTCCCAGAATTGTGTTTGGCAAGCTGTGGAGAAGCTTCCAGAGTCCAAGAGACCCTTTCTTAAATTGAATGGAGACAATTAGTTTAAAGCAGGCACACAGAAAACCGGAGGCAGCACTTAGCAACAAGGAACACACGTTTCTGTAAATGTTGTTCGAAAGTCAACCTTTACTTTCATCCTCAGCGACTTAATTGACAGAAACAACAAGTGTATCTGCCAATATGCAGGCTGGCTCAGCGACCCAACCACTGAAAAGCAGAAAGTGTATCATGTTTTGAGTTACAGTTTATTGAGCACTAAGCTTTCTTCCTCTTTTTTCTCACTGTTCATGGTGATACCCACAGATATTTTCCTGTGACTATGTGTAACACGACTGTGCCCAATGTTAGACAGGGGGACGGTAGATAAAGGGGGCAAGATTCACAAAAGAGAGGCTGTGGGAAAGGAAATTGAGAGTTTATAAATATATGAATGCCAACTCATTTTTATTTTTAAAATAAAGTACTCTGTACAACACACCAACATAAAAATCATAGGATATAGTGTCTAAAATGACAATTGCCATTCTTCTGCATGTCTTTGGGTGTTAATTTTATGAAAGATATAAAGATAATTTTGATGCAGATGGATTCCACATGTTACTGAGAACATGAAAAGGAGGGTCAGACAGAAGCAAGAGAAAAATTCCCCTTACGCTCTTTCTTGCAAGGTGTAGTTTCTCCACTGTTGATGTCTCCTCAGACCTCACAGTGAATTGGCAAGTAGGTCCAGGAGAGAGATTGGTCTAGTATCTTGGCTTTGAGTAAAAGAAAATGGAGCTGAAAGCCTCGTCTTCATAAGTTGCCCTTTTGGAAACAGAGTAGAAGGCTTGATACCAAATGTGCCTGCGGTGTGACTCCAAAGCAGCAAATAAAGGCAGGCGCCACACCTGTGCACGGACCATCAGGGGGCCCTGGGGCATCGCATGTCCCAGAGCATCCAGGCACAGGGAGGCTGCTCAGCAGTAGGCTCTGTGGCTTTCGAGGACTCAAAGACACACAGGACTCTCTTCTGAATTTCCTAGAGGACAGAGAGCTGTGGCAGGTGCACCTCACTGGGGAGACACCAGAGCATGATGGCATGATATGGTTTGGCTGTGTCCCCACCCAAATCTCATCTTATATTGTAGCTGCCATAATTCCCACGTGTTGTGGGAGGGACCCAGAGGGAGGTAATTGAGTCATGGGGCAGTTTCCCATACTGTTCTCATGGTAGTGAGTAAGTCTCATGAGATCCAAAGGTTTTATAAGGCGTTTCCCTTTTCTCTTGGCTCCCATTCTCTTGGCTCTCTCGTTTGCTGCCATGTAAGACTTGCCTTTCACCTTCTGCCATTATTGTGAGGCCTCCCCAGCCACATGGAACTGTGAGTCCATTAAACCTCTTTTTCTTTATAAATCATCGTCTCAGGTATGCCTTTATCAGCAGTGTGAAAATGGACTAATATGCACACCACACGGGCCGACTGAAATCCGCTGCTCCCCAAGAATGTGCACCGACAGGTATGCTCTCCACCAGCTGAGCAAACCAGCACCCACCCTTCCCTCCACGACCTGCTCACAGCCCGTCCACTCCTAAGCCCTGCTGATGTTCGGCTCCTTCATCTCTTAGCCTGACAACTTTCCTCCTTCCCCACCAGACTGCACTCAAAGTGACATCATCTATCACCCGAATCTCCTCACTGATTGCTCTGCCTCCACTCCTGCCTCCCTCCCGTCTGCATCTTCCCCATGCTGCACCAGACTCCAGGGAACACAAACTTGACTGCGGCGGCCCCTCCTTGTGTCTTCCATTGCCCTCATGGTAGGGACTGACATCCTAATGTGGCCCATGAAGCCCTCACAGAGTCTACCCCCACCCAGCGGCTTCCTCACCATCACGCCGGATTCCCCGCTCTGGGCTTCACCTAGGCGGCCATCCTCCTGTGCCTCCGACATTCTACGCTCCCTTCTGCCCACCAGGTATTTGTGCATCTGCAGTTTTCTCTTTCTGGAATATTTCTTCAGTACTCTTTGCTTAATACATTGCTACTCATCTTTCAAATACAGCCAACTTCCAATTCTTCTGTAAAGCATTCCCGGATCCCTGGAAAGGCCACAGTTCCCATGATACGCTCCATGTGTGGCTCTTTGCAGCACTTTCATGCTTTCCATTTTACCTGTGTTTGGGTCACTTTTTGATAACTGGCTGTCCTCCCTACTAGACCAGAAGCTTCTGGTAGGCAGGTCATATCTGCTTTTGCAAATCGTGGTAACCATGGTACTTAGTTTCGTTGTTGACATGAGGCTGACACTTTCTTATTCATTTGCCAGTTATGGTTAATGCTGTGCTAAGCTCTTGAGTTTAAATAATGAACCAGGCAGGCAAGGCCTTGTCTTCACAGCATTTTTATTTTATTGCAAGAGCAAGATAGAAACACAATAGTCAGAGATTATGATGTTTAAGAATGAGGACTGCTATGATAGAGAATAATGGCAGGATATACGGAGTCATTGGCAAAGACCTCTTGAAGCATGTGATATGAAAATAGAGGTCTGATAGATGGGAAAGGATGAGATGTGCCCAAACTGGGGAGGAATATTCCCAACATTGGAAACAGCAGGAGCCAAGACCCTGAGGCAAGGACGAGGGCAGCCTTTAGGAATGTGTCCAGAAGGCCCAAGTTCTTGGAGCAGAGCATTGAAGGAAACAGTGGTTGATAATACAACGGGAAAGATTTGCAGAGACCAGCAGGGAGGAAGCGTTTGGATGTTGTTCTGAGTGAATGGGGAGTCATTGAGGGGACTTAAGCAGAAGAATAACCACACCTGATTTACATGTAAGGCTCTCCAGGGGGGCTTTATGGAGAAAGGATTGGACAGAGGGTGACTTGGCTAGGGCAGAGCCATGGAAATGGGGGAGATGGAAGGAGATCTGTCCCAGAGGCAAAGATAGGAGGCCAAGGTGTCCTTAGGAATTCTAGTTTTGGTAGCAGGGTGGATGGTGGCTCATTTACTGAGGTGGAGAAGACTATTGAAAGAATGCATGGGTTGATGGATGAATAAACACACAAGCAAACATGTAGAGAAAAATAGTACAATAAAGAAGACTGAGTGTTCCATACTGGTCAGGGTTTTCCAGAGAAAGAGAACCAATAGGATATGTATGTAAAAAGAGGTATTTTAAAGAAGTAGCTCATATGATTGCAGGGGGTAGCAAGTTATTTGCAGGGCAGGCCCACAGGCTGGAAACTCAGGCAGGAGCGGATACTGCAATCTTGAGGAAGAATTCTTTTCTTCCCGGGGAAAACCTTGTATTTTTTTCACCCTTAAAGCTTTCAACTGATTAAATGAGGCCAACACATTATTATTAACGATAATCTCCTTTACTTACAGTCAACTGATTATAGATGTTAACCACATCTGCACGATGCCCTTCACAGCAACACCTAGATTTGTGTTTGATTAAATAACTGGGTACTACACCTTAGATACATTGACACATAAAAATAATCATCACAACTCTAAATGAGTGTTCTGTGGAAACCATTAGACTTTACCAATAATATAACTCAGAGGTCAGCAAACCATGGTCCATGGGCCAAATTCTTCCTTCCGCTTGTTTTTGTGAATAAAGTTTTATTGGAACACAGCCATACCAATTCATTTGTGCATTGCCTACGGCTGCCTTTGTGTAACAGCTGCAGACGTGAGCAGTTAGGACAGAGATCAAACAGCCTGCAAAGCATAACATATTTACTCTCCAGCCCTTTACAGGAAAAATTTGTTGAGCCCTAGTGTAACTTCATTTTGTGGAATTACTCAGGCAAGGTGACTGCTGATAGGCAATAGAAAAGATTCAGGAGTCAAAGTAGTTAATGGGTCTGAAACCTGTGGAGATCTGGGAAAATTTTAAAGGAATAGTCAAACATGACAAGAGGTTTCACTGGGGAAAAGAAAACCAAAACATGTGCATTCGGCTTCCAAGCAGCTCACATTCTGGCCTTAGACAGTCTTACCTCATTGTTCAGAAATGGAAGCTTGAAGCCCTTGTGGAAAACCGACCTCCTACTAAATCTCACATAGAGGATGCAGCAATTTGTTATGTGGGAGCAAATGGCACTGGGAAAGCAAAACACAGCCAGCTTCCTTCATATCACAAGTGGCAACTGGGCTCAGGTTTTCAGCTAATTTTTAAGCAGCTATCATCACCTCCAGAAAGAAAAAAAAAATTTTTTTAATTGCATTTTTTTTTTTCTGAGAAGAGCATATTATGAAGTGTAAACATTAAGAAGGTAGTTTCCCAATATAACTCTTTCCAAGCTTTGTCTGCCACTTGTGCTGTCATCCAAATGCTGGTGTCCCCTCCTCCCTGCAAATTTGGATGTTGGAACCTAATCTTCGATGGGATATTACTAAGAGGTGGGGCCTTTGGGGAGGTGATTAAGTCATGAGGGCAGAACCTTCATGAATGGGATTAGTGTCTTTGTAAAAGAGATGTGAGAGAGCCTGTGTGTCCCTTCTGCCATGTGAGGACACCATGAGAATACTCCGAAGAAGATGCAAGAAGCAGAGACCCTTCACGAGACACTGAATCTGCTGGCGCCTTGATATTAGACTTCACAGCCTCCAGCACTGTGAGAAAGACATGTCTGTTGCTAATAAATTATTCAATCTAAGGTATTTTATGGTAGCAGCCCAAACTGACTAAGACAACTCCCTATCTTTAAACATTTTTGTTTTATCAATAGAGCTCCCTCCTCTTTTTGGAAGGAATAAAACCTTACTGAAATGAACTGACTCTAATATCTTGGCTTATTAACCTACATCTGAGACAAATTAATGTTTGTTTGAGAATCTGCTTTAAGTACTGATTGAAAGAAAATGTATAAGAGTTTTTTATTGCCAATGTGTGAGAAAATATATAACATAGAGATAAGATAAAATAAGATTAATCTTTACAAAAGACAAAAAGCCCACAATGCTTTGCCAAATAAAATTAACTTTGATAATTTGTCTATCAGGTATGCTATGCTATGCTAACTGTTTAGAATACAAAACCTCCTATGGTCCCTACAGTAATCCTAGATGGTGCCTACATTTTAATCTCAGGTTTATAGATGACAAACTAAGACAATCTGGACTTAAAGCCAGACCACCTTACTCCACAGGCCACACCCTTAACCATGGTGGAAGCTACAGCTGCGATGTTAAGATAACAGAAAATTGCTTCTCCAAAATAATAAATTATATATTTATAATCCCCTACACTCACCTGAATAGTGTTTATTTTTATTTAGAAATTTAACTGTATTAGTTCTCATATTGCTATAAAGAACTACCTGAGACTGGAGAACTTATGAAGAAAAGAGGTTTAATTGACTCATAGTTCTGCAGGCTGTACAGGAAGCATGGCTGAGGAAGCCTCAGGAAACTTACACAATCCTGAAGGCAAAGGGGATGCAGGTACATCTTCACATGGTGGCAGGAGAAAGAGAGCAAAGGGAGGAGTGCCACACACTTTTAAACTACCCTATCTCCAGAGAATTCAGTCACTATCACGAGAACTAGAAGGGGGAAGTCTGCCCCCCTGATTCAATCACCTCCCACCAGGCCCCTCCTCCACCACTGAAGATTACACAATTCAACATGAGATTTGGATTGGACACAGAGCCAGATTCTAACCTCTTGATTTATTAATCTGTACCTGAGCCAAAATAATGCTTGTTTGAGAATCTACTTTAAGTAACAACTGAAGAAAAATTTATAAGAGTTTTTTTATTGCCCATGTGTGAGAAAATATATTACACACAGACAAGATAAAATAAGATTAATATTTACAAATGGCCAAAAGCTACCAAAGCTTTGTCAAATAAAATTAACTTTGATAATTTGTCTACCATGTCTTTACTATGCTATGCTAACTGTTTCACATACAACCCCCCCTACAGTCCCTACAGTAACCCCAGATGGTGCATGCATTTTAATCTCAGGTTTATAGATGACAAACTAAGACAACCTGGACTTAAAGCCAGACCACCTTACTCCACAGGCCACACCCCCAACCATGGTGGAAGCTACAGCTGCGATGTTAAGATAACAGAAAATCGCTTCTCCAAAATAATAAATTATACACTGATATTCTGCTTGATTCACCTGAATAGTGTTCATTTTTGTTTAGGAATGGAACTTTTTAAAGAATGCAGTTTTACTTAAGAACCTGCAAAGTTCCTCACATAACAGCAGTGTGCCTGCCATCATGCCGCACATGGAGATACCTGGAACAATCATCTTTCCCTTTAACATTGCCTCCCCTTGTCCAGTGGGTGACACAGAAGACAGGCAGGACCTGCACATTCAGCTTTCTCTGCTACCCCTTGAAAAACTCCATTTATTCCAATCAGTGGACACCCAGCTTCCTGGTTTTGTTACACTTACTGTTACGCATAGAGTATCTTGAGCTGTTTGCATTTTTACTAGTTTCAGCTTATTTTAGGATTTCACTTAATGCACAGCTTTGTATTAAAAGTCATAGATTCCACTGCTCCTCCCGGTGTTTTACTGGAACCTAGACCCTGCCTAACACTCCTCATTTTCTTCCTCACTTTCCATGGCAAAGTCAGAATTTATTCTTGAATGATTTCAACCTTCTCAGCCTTTTAGCTTTCCTGTCTGTGGGACCACAGAAAGCCAGCAGCACAGCTATGGTCTAGCAGGTCAGCATCCCAGCTGTATTCCCTCAGCACTTACCATTTCTGTGAACACTGGCTCAGCGTCCAGCCGCAAGCCCCATCTGCTCTCTTGTGAGGTAGACCAGAAGTGCCTGGGATGAATGCTGCTTGGGCTGAGAATAGGAGGCTCAACATCTCAGTTCCTTCACCCTTCCCACAGATGACATTTCAGGTTCATGTTCCACACTGTCTCCCAGAGTTTCTCAATGTGGCCATTCTCCAGTTGGCCACAGTGGTAAATTGCTTGGTGATGCCCTTTGTATCACTGTCGTGCCTTGCAAAATCCACTTCCTCATTGCCTTTCCTTGGGATGGCCTCCCAAATAAAATACTTGTGTTTAAAATCTTATCTCAGGTACTGCTGGGGAATCCAAATTAAGTCAGCATGATGTATAGCATACCCCATTCCCCTCTCCATAAGGATGCTTCTTTTAGACTATCTCTTATTTCGGTCCTGAGCTCCACCCTGTCAAGTATTCTGGATACTCATGAAGGCTTAGAAAACAGCCTATATCTGTCACCCTGAATGGTAAGTAGCCACATCAGGAAAGCTCTATGACAGCCATGTGTAAGGTCATAGTTAAAATGGCCCCCACCCTTCTCATTAACCTCTCCCTACCCTTGTTCACACTTGGCACTTTATTTAACTCTTTCCATTCATATATTTTGAGACCTAGGCTGATTTTAGTAACTTTACACCTTCCACACTTTCTCATTGTGCTAGAGTCTTCATCAGGGTCATGCAAATGGAGAAATAAAGGTTGAGCAGGGCATATTATTCTCCATATGGATTGTGAGAGTGTGCAACCTACACCACTATCAGCAGCAGCCCTGGTCTTCATCCTGCCCTATTGTATTCTGAGGGTGCACAATCCGGCCTCCTACTAGAAGAACCCAGACTCCTGTTTCCCCATTAAAAATGGAGGCGTTGACTCACACATTAGGTCAACTTAGTTGCAGGTAGTTCTGGAACCTGGCCACTTTGGCTCAATCACTTATTAGCTGAGTGAACTTGGACAAGTTATTTAACTTCTCACCAGCTCAGTTTCTCATCTGGAAATTGACAAGAATCATGATAATAATGCATAAAATCTTTGCGTCAGGGGAAATCGTGCATGCTGACTGCTTTGTCAGCACCCAGCATTTTGCAGGTTTTTGACAGATGTCAGTCATAGCTGACTCTCTGTCTTCCCCCTGGGCAGGCCCAACCTCCAGGGCGATGACAAGGATGAGAGAGAACTATGAGCCCAGCCTTCCAGCTCAGGAACAAGGAGAGCGAGGTGTTGCCTTTCCTTTCCCCCGGCTCCTTCCAGGTGGCAGTGTGGACAAACAGAACAGGCAAGACGCTGTGGATGTGGAGCTGAATGATTCATCACTCACGTCAATTTAACCAGGGTCAGTTAGCAGTATCCCAAAGCTCTGAAGGACAGGGGCTCAATTAACCTTTAAATACACAAGTCAAATTTCTTGTCTTCATGACTTAATTTTTTACCAGCAAAAAGCCTCCAAAACCCTCCTCAGACCTTTGTCCAAGGTGAGGCTAAAGTCTGTCACTGGTGGGGCCTCCTCTAATTCCCTGTGTTTTGTCTGTTGTGATGTTATCACTCTAAAAGGGAGGCTGCATTCCCAGGACGACAGAGAAAGACATGTATGGTGCAGTGTTGACACAGACCTTTCTCTTCACCTGGCTGGAGATCTACGCTGCTCTGGCTGCCCTCATGCTTGTGGTTAAAAGAATATATACACGATTTCACAATTCTCTCCACTCAAACACACCCACCAGTTCTCTTTCTTCCTGCAAGAGTTGAGGTTTTTTCTCTTCAGGATCAACTAAGTAGCACATTCTTTTAATTCCCGGGAAATTATGCTTTTCCAGGGATGATTACCACCCATTCTCAGAGTTTATAAGCCCAAGGGGGAAGAACCTGATCCAACTGGGGCTGGAGCTATTGATGAGAATAAAAGTGAGAAACCATCTCTGTGTGTTCCTGGGCTGTGAGAAGTAAAATTCGGAACCTGGTAGCTGTCACGCTTCCTGATAAATGAACCAGAGAAGTGGAGGAAACAGAGAGGATGAGAGGAGTCCAGGAAAAAGGAGCTTCCCCTAGGCTTCTAGTCCTGAAGCCAAAGCACATTCTTTACGTTGGTTCCCCAAAGGTAACTCATTATTATTCCAATAACACCACCTTTGTTTAGTCTGATTGGAGTATCATTTGTGTCACTAGCCAATCTGGCAATGATTATTACATTATTTTAATTTACCACCCATTTCTGTCACTCATGGGTGATCAACCTGCTGGTTTATGAACCAATTCATGCTAAGGTAGTGATGGGGAATAACAGTTACCATACTCTCCTTTGCGATACCAACTTTGCCTTGACACCCAATGTTTAATGTCTTGACCTAAAATAACCACTGATAAACCCCAATGCCGGCAAACAGGACGTCCACAGAGAACCAGCATCAGTGCAGATGAGTTTCGAGCCAATACCCAAATATTCCAATAGGCCTGTCTCTTCCTGAATACACATATGTTAAGGCTTCAGTTTATTTATTATATTTCTCACACTATAAAGATAAGCTCTGTCGGTAATCCCCATGCCAACCTGCTAGAGAAAAAGTCAATCTAACATCATTACATTTTTCTGACTATTTTAATTCAGTTACAAAAAATAAAAATAAAAAACTACATTTTCCCTAGTACCCGCCTACTTCTAGAAAAAACTAACTAGAAATCAGAAACAAAGGAGAAAGCCTTTAACTGATTCACTAATGGGGGCTTGGTCACAGCATTTCCAAGTTCTTTTTCCAAAAGATCCAACTGATAGTCCCTTATTCATAAGGCACCTGCTCCCTCACCCCTATGTGTTAAATCCAGTTTTCTTTCCCCTTTGGTGCTTTTCCTGGTGAAATTATAGCTTCTCATAGTGAAGGTGAACAGCGTACCGGCGTATCTGGTCCCTCCATCACCTTCTCCACCCCTTATCTGCCCTCTGCAGGTCAGGGGGTCAAGTGTCCAGGACAGGTATAAACTAACCCACCCCTGGAGGCAGTATGCATTGGGCAGAGAGAAGCCCAAACTACCTTCCAGACTCACTCATTTGAAAATGGAATTAATACCACCGGGAATTAATGAATAACAATATTTTAGAAGGAGTCACAATTGTAAGGAGCCATGCTCACCCAGCATCCAAAAAACTGCTGGAATTGACTCGTCATCCTCGGTGATACACGGTGTTGTTACATCTTAGTTGCTTAATCTGTGAGAGGCAGGTAAGATGCCAAGCAATTCCTTGGAGTTATGGTAAAAGTTATTCATGCAAACATTGTATTTGTTAAGTGATTCAAGCATAAAGGTCATTCAATGCTTACGCTCTCTTTCTAATGCCCTTCTTGTGCTCCTTCTTTTAAAGCCTGGTAGCAAAAGCAGTCCCAGCTCTGAACACAGGAGTACAACTTGAATTCAGGGAATTTAAGATGATCTCTAAATCAGGATGAGTCTTACAATCTAAGCTATGCCTTAGAATTACATAAAATAATGGTGCATTTTATATAATCAGTGGCATTTTAGATTCAATGAAATACAGCAACTAAATTAGTCCTTCCAGAATTCAAGGTCTTTTTAAAGCCAGATTTAAGTCATATCTCAGTAGCTTTTCCCGGAATTTTCAGAAATTGCATGCTGCCAACTATTCATGAAGTTGAGAGGTATCACAGAGGTCGTTCAGTCCCATGTCCCCAGAGATGTTTTCTGGTGATAGATTTTAACCAAAACGGCCTCAGGTATTTAGTAAATTTGCAAAATGTTGTGTCAAAGTTTTCTCAGAGCCTTTTATATGCTAATTGATGTGGATTTGCCTGAAAGGTGTTCTAGGCTTTAGGATTTCCCTCACTTATGTGACCACTAAACGTTTTCTCCTAGGATTGATTTGTAGGCGAATAAAAATGCTGAAAAATGTGAGGCCTTGAAAGATTACACCACCTGCCCCAAAGACCCAGCTAGCAAGTGGTACAGTCAGGAACGCAGTTGGCCCTTCTTATTCTGGTTCCGATTCTCCTATGACACAGCACTGCCTCACGGATCAGTTTTCAATGAAATGAGTAAGGCACCACGGTGTAGTTATCTCTTCACTCATGCACTTCCCTGAGAATTTCAAAACTAACAAGTTAACAACACTTAAAGACAATTTACACTGGAAATCAACAACCACCTAAGCTGTGGAATTTTTCAGTGCACTGTGAGGTCCATTAAAATTTGTCACCCAATTGCTTTCCAAAACCCCAGAGCAACTGAAGCACGCAAGCATTCTTGAGTGGGCGGGGGGTAAAGGGCAGAAGCCAAGAGAGGGTCAGAGACATTTCCCAAGAGCACAGGGCCCCATTTCCCCGAATCCGTCAAAACCTTTGAGCAGGTAACACCCAGGAGGGGGTCTCCTGTGGCTGGCTTTGCAACTCCTTCTCTTCCGATTATGAAAATATCCTTCTTACACTGCACTGCACCATGATCATTTGCATTTTTATTGTTTTCACTCAAAAGCTCTAAGTTATTTAGATAAGCACCATTAAACAAAAATCGGAGTAATTAGTTCTTTTGATGTATCCTGGTGGCAGCTGAGGAACTTGAAGACATTTATTAACAGGGAGATCAGTCCCAGGTGGGACTTATTATAAACAAAGCTTAGCCCCAGAGCAACCGCTCATTAAATCCTGAACCGGAATTAGGTATTTCTCTCTTCCCATGCCATTCTTCATCAACCAGCCTCTGCTATTTGGGTAGGATTATTATATATTTTATGCCACTAAAATACCACAAATCACGGGTAATGTGAAGGCCCAGAGGTGGGGCTAGAAAATAATCGCACCCTCCTTCAGAGATCGCAGACGCGGAGGTACAATCAGAAGGGACTCCCAGACATTCTCTACGTAATCCTCCCATTTGGCTGGTCAGAGGCAGAGACACAAAGAAATTAAGAGATTTCCTTAAGGCCCACAGCTGGTCAATGGGACCCACTTCTCCCATCTCTTGCATTAGTAAATTTTCTATGCCAAGACATTTCCAAGTGCCTGACAATCACCCATAGATGCGGAATGCTCTGAGTGATCTATGGCAAACCACCCACTCTTTTCCCAGAATGACAAATGTTTCTTATGGCCAATGTTGATATAAAATGTATGAAAATGAGAAAATTGGGGGGATCTTAGAAAATAACCAAAGAAAGATTTATATGAAATAAAAATGAGTGGTTTTATCTCATGTATGTTAGAAAACAGAATAAAAGCTGATTGACAGCTATGGCAGAAGGGCATCTGGGTTCTCAGCTGTTCTCACATGGTCTAGCATGCCCAGTGGAGTCCTCAGCCCTCAGGTCTATAAAACAAGCTGAACAGCCCCTGACTGGGATGCAGTGTGGAGTGAGTCAACTAACCCCTTAAAGCTCCTTCAAGTCCCGGTGCCTTCATTCTTGAAAGAGGGTTCCTCTACATAAACGTCTTCATTCATGAGGCTTTCTCCCCTGTGTCGGGTAACATAGGAAGCACAAACAAGATTTTAAATACGTTTTCCTGTTACTCTCCCAGTGTTTCGCTAAGATTATCTCCAAAGAGTATACATAGAAAGACAGCTCTCATTCACCCACTAAGAATCAGCCTCCTGAAAACTTTTAGGCAGGCTCAATAAAAATAAATGTATCTACATCCCTACTCCTAAGTACCATGCAGAACACATGCCAGGAGTCTGTGCAAAATGCCCCTACTCCCATGAGGGATTCCTCCACCTTAATCTTAATGTCCCTAACATAGCATTTGACAGCTTCGCCAGCCACATGTAAACAAAAGAAACACCAAGTTTCTGGGGGGACAGACATTTCAGAACAAAATATCTTTGAACCTGACTCTACCTTACTATTATTTCTCATTTTTATGTCTTATTTAAGATCTGTGAAAAACAATGCAAGGTTTAGTGTTGATTTTCTTAAAGTAAGAAAATACTCAAGGCTGTTTTCATAAATGGACTATCTTAATTCAATTTTCTTCTGTTACCGCATGTCACATTTAAATAACCTCAACTGCCAGGAAAACTTAAAAAGGGAACTTTCATGACTTAGGTTGAGCTTGGCTGCATCTAATGCAGTATCATTCACAAGAAAAGCTAAACATCTTTACCTGCCTGAAGGCCTTAATGGAAGGGGAGGAAGAAACCCAAAATATAAATGAACAATCAATGCATGTCTAAATTAAAACTGAACCAAAAAAAAAAAAAAAAGACATCAGTGAGAGAGAGTCAGAGAAGCAGAGAGAAAGTAGCAACTTTAAGCATGAGGAATAACTGAACCACATCCTTAGCAAAAGCAAGATCTCATCAGGAACCAATCAGGAGCACCAACCTGAATCTGCTGATTCCTGGAAAGCAATAGATGATGAAAAAAAAAAAAAGTCTGAGCTCATTTCTTTTCTATTTCTCCAACCGGGCAACCCACAAAGACACTACACTTATGATCGGCTCCAGATTAACTTTACCAACCAGCTCTCTTTGACTTTACTGTTAATTAGTGCAGAGGCAACTCCTTTTTTTCTCATCTGCCTCCCAGGACTTCCCTCTGGATGCTAATGATGTAGGGACATTTCAAGTTTCATAGTCTCCGTTGAGCAGAGCTATTCTTCTCCACAGGCAATATGGAAAAAACAAATTCACGTGGAGGATTTCTGGATGGAAACAGTTTACAATCAAATGTCCCACTGTTGACAAAATCATTATAACTGTCACTTCACGCCTCTTTGCCAACTGTATAATTAGTGTCATTACCAGTAAGTCTTGGAAATATAAATAACTGTGGATTATACAACACAAAACTGCATAAATATGAATATTTTATGGTACCTAAGCAATGTCACAAATTGTACATGACATAAACTTGGCATTTGCATCCAGAGATCTTAAGATTTCTCACCCAGATTAAGTGCACAGTCTTACCATATAGATTTAGAAAGATGTTTCTGGGTGGATGTTACTGATGGCAAGTGATGAGGAGGAGAAGAGGGAAAAAAATTCTGTTTGGAACTGATTTTTAAAAACATTAAATTTTTAGCACATTTTTGTGTTTAGGACATGAAATTCCATTTTTATATTTTCCTACATGGGATATAATTTCTAAAGAAAATATTTTTTAAATAACAGTTTAAAGCCAAATGCATTCAGTTTTGTACCACCTACTATCCAATCATTCATGTTTGGATACGTTGGCAACTGTGTTAGACCAGCTCACTCTGCACCCAAGTTGCCTGTCCTCTCCCTGACAGGGGTGATCTCTTCCTTTCCCCTCTGCCCAGGACCAGCTCAAGCCACACTGCTCTCCCCCTTCTTTGAATTTCTAAAGGCCAGACTCTGGAAAGCACAGGTTTTGACATTTTTTTAGACTCTGTAAATTATGGAGCTCAAACTCTTTTTGTTTTTGTTAATTATACATTTAGAATTGCCATACTTCTATACACCCTCCCCTTTTTAGTGTCTAATATTGGGCCAGTGTGTCATAGGTACTCTGTCAATATGTAAGGAAAATTAAGTGGGCATGATCATTAGCTTTATGGAAAATAAGATGGGAATGGAAAAATACTGGATGAAACCCAACTATTCTTTTCAATAGGGTAAGATCACACCCTAGAAATAAAAAACATCCATACATCAACAAGTGGTCCGTGTGGTCCTTAAAACTTGCCGGTAGGGGTTGAGAAATACCCTCCTAATCAAGGAGATTATTCATGACAAACTTGGATATATAGTAAGGGGCAGCTGAGTCTTTCATGACATCACTAGATTATCAGATCTTTGAGGAAAGAGACACAGGTCTAATTTGTTTATAGCTGTGGTGGGGGAAAAAAACGGCCACCAAAGTCATCCACATTTTAATCCCTGGAACTGGTGACTATGTGAGGTTATATATGAAGCAAAAGCAAAACACAAAGTGTTCTTGTTTCTTTAAACTTAACCTAGATAATGTTTATCATATTTAAATTCTCCATTTTGACTCAGTTACTATGCTTTTTGAATATGTATACAATGTCATGGTGAAGTTTCAGAAAACCTTTAAAATCTGCAACTGCATTAGACAAAGAGTATACATGTACCTGTTCAAAGTTTAAAACATAAATTTCTGTTTGAGAAATGAAGATGGACTGATAGGTTGAAACTTCATCTTACAAGGTTTATAGTGACACAAAGCAATTAACACAATGAAATTTGTGCTTATGGAAACTTACTCTGGGTACATTATAGAGAATGAATTGGTTCAAAAAGGCTGTGGGCAGACCAAGTAAGAACTTGTTACATTAATCCTAGCAAGAGATGCAGTGGCTAGGCCTTGGATCATGGCAGTGGGGCTGGAAAAAAAGTAGATGAATTCTAGGGAAGGTTAGGAGGTCACACTGACAGGAGTTAGCACCTGGAGGAGGGAGAGGAAGAAGTCAATCAGGTCTGGACCACAGGGTGAATGACAACCATTCAGTAAGGTGCAGAGCATGAGATATTATGGTTGAGCATAAAATTTATTATAACTGGATATAATATAATGAGTCCTGAGTTAGACATGTGTTGGTAATAGGGGAGGTAATAATAAGTAATTCTGTTAGACAATGATAAATAATTGAATACTTAAGTTTGAAGTTGAATGGAGAGATTTTGTTAAGAAACATAGATTTGGAAGTTATTGATATATGAATACAAATGGAGGTCATTGAGTATGAAAACACCCAGGGTAGTATAGCCAAGATAATCCTAAGCAAAATGAACAGATCTGGAGATATCATGCTACCTGACTTCAAACTATACTACAAGGGTACAGTAACCAAAACAGCATGGTACAGATGCCAAAATAGATATACAGACCAGTGGAACAGAACGGAGACCTCAGAAATAACACACACATCTATCACCATCTGATCTTTGACAAACCTGACAAAAACAAGCAATGGGGAAAGGATTCCCTATTTAATAAATGGTGATGGGAAAACTGGCTAGCCATAAGCAGAAAATAGAAACTGAACCCCTTCCTTACACCTTATACAAAAATTAACTCAAGATAGATTAAACACTTAAATGTAAAACCCGAAACCATAAAAACCTTAGAAGAAAACCTAAGCAATACCATTCAGGACATAGGCATGGGCAGACACTTCAGGACTAAAACACCAAAAGCAATTGCAACAAAAGCCAAAATTGATAAATGGAATCTAATCAAACTAAAGAGCTTCTGCACAGCAAAAGAAACTATCATCAGAGTGAACAGGCAACCTACAGAATGGGAGAAAATTTTTGCAATCTACCCACCTGACAAAGGCCTAATATCCAGAATCTACAAGGAACTTAAACAAATTTAAAAGAAAAAAAAAACCATCAAAAAAGTAGGTGAAGGATATGAACAGACACTTCTCAAAAGAAGACATTTACATGGCCAAAAAATTTAAGAAAAAAAGCTCATTACCACTGGTCATTCGAGAAATGCAAATCAAAACCACAATGAGATGCGATCTCATGCCAGTTAGAATGGCGATCATCAAAAAATCAGGAAACAACAGATGCTGGCAAGGCTGTAGAGAAATAGGAACACTTTTACACTGTTGGTGGGAGTGTAAATTAGTTCAACCATCGTGGAAGACAGTGTGAGATTCCTCAAGGATCTAGAACCAGAAATACCATTTGACCCAGCAATCCCATTACTAGGTATATACCCAAAGGATTATAAATCATTCTACTATAAAGACACATGCACACATATGTTTATTGTAGCACTATTTACAATAGCAAAGACTTGAAACCAACCCAAATGCTCATCAATGATAGACTGGATAAGAAAATGTGGAACATATACACCATGGAATACTATGCAGCCATAAAAAAGGATGCATTCATGTGCTTTGCAGGGAATGAAGCTGGAAGCCATTATTCTCAGCAAATTAACACAGGAAGAGAAGACCAAATACTGTATGTTCTCACTCATAAGTGGAAGTTGAACAATGAGAACACATGACACAGGGAGGGGAACATCACACACTGGGGCCTGTCAGGGGATGGGGGACTAGGGGAGGGAGAGCATTAGGACAAATACCTAATGCATGTGGGGCTTAAAACCTAGATGATGGGTCGATAGGTGCAGTAAACCACCATGGCAAATGCATACTTATGTAACAAACCCACATGTTCTGCATGTATATCCCAGAACTTTAAGTAAAATTAAAAAAAGAAAATATCCAGGGTAAATGCACAGATTGAGGACCTAGGGAAAAACCTCTGAGGAACATCATTTTTAAGAAACAGGACAGAAGACAAATTGACAAAGGAGACTAAGTTCATGACTAGATAGAATAAAAACTAGGAGAATTTAGTGTTATGATAGCTAACAGAGAAGATCTCCTGATGATGGTTATTATCCAAGGTGCCAAGTGCTGCTGAGAAATGAAGCAAGACAAGAGTGGGCATTGGAGTTTGCAATATGGATATTATTAGGGATCTGAATGGGAATATTTTAGTGAAGTATTGGGAAGAGAGATCAGCCTGAAAGGTGTTAAAGAAGGGGGAATGTAAGACTGTGTCTCTGTGGTGCTATACGGGAACACCTGAGGCTGGGTAATTTATAAAGAAAAGAGGTTTATTTGGCTCACAGTTCTGTAGAGCATATAAGAAGCATGGCACCAGCCTCTGTTTCTTGTGAGAATTTCAGGCTGCTTTCACTCAAGGCAGAATGAGAGGGGGAGCTGGCATGCAGAGATCACATAGCAAGAAAAGAAGCAAGAGAGAGAAGGTGGGGAGGTGCTGGGCTCTTTTTAACAACCAGCTTTTGGAGGAACTAATAGAGCAAGAAGAGACCTCACTCACTACCATAAGGATGGCACCAAATTATTCACAAAGGATCTACCTCCATGACCCCATCACTTCCCAGTAGGTCCCACCTCCAACACTGAGAATCAAATTTCAACATGCAGCATAAGGGACAAATATTCAAACTATAACAGAGCACAAAGTGAGAAACTAGGAAGAACAAGTGGGACACCTCTTTCAATAAGTTTAGCTAAAAAAGGAGAACAGAAAAATGAGATGGTAGAGATTTGTAATTTTTTTTTTTTTTTTGAAAAGAGAGAAATGCTAATCTGGAGACCCAGCAGAGAAGATAAGGTTGATAACTCAGGTCAGCATTAGGATAACCAGTGTTGCAAGGTCCCTGGGGAGCTGGGATGGATCCAGCCCAGGGGCTAGGGGATGTGCTATGGATAGTGATACAAAACATGTCTTTACCGTAATGGGATGGAGTGAGGAAAGAATGGACGTGGTGGCTACAGGTGAGCTTATGAATTCGATGGAAGAAAACTGAAGCAGTTTCCGTCTGCTGGCTTTTTATTCTTCTGTTAAGCAGCACATGAAGTTATCTAAATGCTTAATTTTGAAAAGAGAGGTGTTCTAGCATTTAAACCAAACTTTTAACACAAATAAATCCAAGATTCTCAGGTGATACCATCTCTGCATAGGTCTAAATTTACAAGACCATAATCTAATGGTTTAAAAGAATTTAAAAAGAGATTGCAATTTTATTTGATGCTCCACATTATAAACGAACTTGTCTTAGTTCCTTTACTGTAGCTGTAATGGAATTTCTGAGACAGGGTAGTTGGTAAATAAAAGAGGTTTATTTGGCTTATGATTCTGGTGGCTGGGAAGCTCAAGATTGGGTATCTGTCTCTGATAGGGCCCTCAGGCTGCTTTCACTCATGGTGGAAGGTGGAAGGGGAGCTGCTGTGTGCAGAGATCACAGAGATCACATGCCAGGAGAGGAACCAAGAAAAATTGAGAGGGAGATGCTAGGCTTTTTCAGCAACCAGCTCTCAAGGGAACTAACAGAGCAAGAACTCACTCACCCAAGAGGAAGAACATTAATCTATTCATGAGTAATCTGCCTCGTGACCCAAACACCTCCCATTAGGCTTCACTTCCAACGTGGGATAAAACTTCAACATGAAGTTTCGAGGGAACAAATACCCAAACCATTACAGAGCTCATTCACACAGAAAGAATTCTCAGCCCCCTTTGACTCCTCTACAAATCTCTCACTCCTTTAGCTTCTCAAGAGCCTCCCAAACACCAAAAATATACCCCTCCATACCCAGCCTATGCCAACTTTCCTTTCTCTCTTCTCATTCTTTGCCTTCTAGCTCTCTATTATGAAGATAAACTAAAGCCTTAAAATTTAGCTGTCTTTTTCTCCTTCTCTCTCTCTCTCTTTTTTTTTTTTTTTTTGAGGCAGAGTTTCACTCTTGTTGCCCAGGCTGGAGTGCAATGGCGCCATCTCAGCTCATCACAACCTCCACCTCCCGGGTCCAAGTGATTCTCCTGCCTCAGGCTCCCAAGTAGCTGGGATTACAGGCACGCATACCACCACACCCGGCTGATTTTGTATTTTTAGTAGAGACAGGGTTTCTCCAGGTTGGTCAGGCTGGTCTCCAAGTCCTGACCTCAGGTAATCTGCCTGCCTCGGCCTCTCAAAGTGCTGGGATTACAGGTGTGAGCCACCACACCCAGCATCCTCTTATTTCCTCTGCTTTTTCCCCCATCCATTTTCCAGATGTAAAGTTATCCATCACAATAGATCCAGAAATAGGTCTGGAAAACATAGAATTTCACTCAGAAGACTGGAATAGGAATATAAAATGAATGAACTCACATTATTAAGTCATGGCACAGCGCTCTCATCAGTAAGACACAAACTGCCCTTATAGAATGTGATGTCAAATTCGGAGAACAGCCTAGCATAGCCATCGCCATGTGTGTAGACCTTAAATGCTGAGGGTGCCCCTCCCAAAAGAAAAGGGGTTAAGTGGATAAGAGAATGATCAATAACTCTGAAAAACTGACCATGGCATAGTGATGTGGCTGATACTGAACAAAATTTGAATTATTGATCATGTACAGTATATGCATATTTAAGGCATTAAATCCTCAGATACTGAAAGATTCTAAAAGGGATGAACAGGAATGTTGACCACAGGACTTACTGGCAACTATAGGTTAGGATGAGCCGGGAACAAAATCCCCTTATGCGTTAATAAACTTAGTAAATTTACAGGGAATGTGGGAGATGCTTTTCACTCTTCCATCTAGCTGTTGAAGGGCTCATTATCTTTGTACACAAACAAGAGAAACATCAAAATTCCTCCCCCATAAAGTGACAATTGAAAGAAGTTGTCTTATCCATCAAGTACAAGCAATAACAAAATCACACTGGATTAACACAACAAAATGATTTCTTGCTCATGCAAAGTTATTTGTGGATCCAGCAACCTTGGAGAAAGGTGCCCTCCAAGGCAATGGGTCAGTCTCCCAGGCTGCTGTGAACCCCTCTCTTCTCCGACTCAACACGCATCCCTATGACCACTAAGGGGAAAAGAGTACTGGAGAATTTCTGTGCTGGACATACCCCTCTGCCCCTGGAATGGCCCTCACCAGCATTCTCCACCCTGCTCTTGGTTGCAGGAGGCTGATCTGTTTGGAATGCATAAATGAGTTGTCTTGTCTTCTGGCTTCTCATTGGATTGGACGAATGCCATGCACCAGGAGGAGATCCAAGGACAGAAACTGCGTGAGTTTAGGGTGTCACTCCTCCACTCACTTCCTGTGAAATCACAGTGGCCTGGCTGCACCCCTCTACTGAGGACCAGCACTTGCTCGCATACTGTCTGCCTCTCTATCTCTTCCACTCTCTGCATTCTTGTAATTGCTCCCTTCCCTGGGCTTTTCAAGCTTAGCTGCTGTAATACCTCCCCAGAGTATACCACCATCCCTGCTGCTTTCTTAAAACATAGCCCACACCCTGGCAAACTTAAAATCCAGCCTAGTGCCCAGGTTACCAAGATTTTAAATGAGTTGCTCTGAAAGTGGCCTACGTCACTTCCACTTGGAATTATCGACCAGAATTAGTTACATTCCTTGCTTCAACGGGACTGGGAAGTTTAATCCTCTCAATTACCCAAGAGAAAGGAGAACCAGATATTGTTGAAAACTCGAAGTTTTCTCTAGTTTGCGAGATCCAGCAATAGACGTCATGTAATTTACATGATAATTATAGAGAAGTAGGTCACTTTGTCACTTTCATCATTAGAAACAGCATATAACTCATCACAATCCCTTTTCAGTGTGCTTGCAAACAGTTGGAGCACTTCCAAAAGCAGTGATCAAATACAAAATTACCAAATTAATCCTCAAATTGGCAATCGGGTTGAGATAACTGTTTCCTCTCAGGTTAGAGAAGATTAACCATTAGCTCTTTAGAAGAATAAGCAGGGCAGTCACAGATTTCATGCAGTATTGATTGGATGTGTCCTCACATACAAATGCCATAGAGTAGCTCTCAGAGAGCTGTTACACAACTGTCTCAGGAAAGGCAGAGATACTATGTTATCCTTCAATACTTTGTATGATGATTGATTACAACAACCAGAGGTAGATGTAGTACTAGCCACGGACCAGTCCAGAAATGCCCAGGGCAAGCAGAATGATAAGAAAAGATGGAGTCAGGAGCTCGATGTCCTTAGTCACATCTTTTAGTCCGGTTCCTAATGTGTAAACGGAAGCAACAAGATCAAGGGCTGTTAATCTGTGATAAACGGATTTATCTCACGAGATGTGCTAAAACATTACAAAATTGGAGATACATTTGCTTGTGTGATTTTCTAATGAAAAATATTCACAGGTTTCATAAGACCTACAAAAATATCCTATAACCCTCCCCCACCCCCAACAAAAGAGGTTAGAACCACAGGGCTAGACGATGTCACACACTTCTTCCAAATTCAACATTCAATAATCCTATGGTCACTTCTGGTCAATATATCGGTCTGATGAAAAGAACATATAATATGTTCTCATGAAACAGAAAAGAAGATACAATATATTCTCATGAAACAGTAAAACTTTCCTAGTACAGAGACAGCATACGGGTAATGCTCAACAGAGGTATGCAAATCTGAATCTGCATCTTATTTTTTCTAATTTTTGAATATGTCATTTTTAAAAGGTCAGAGAAGCATATGTTATAAATGATTCTGTTTTCTTTTTGTTTGTTATTTACTCAAAAATAAGTATTCCCTTATTTTTTATACGTTTCATATTTATTTTTTACTCTCAGTGACTCTATGTAAAATAAGAGGTTTAAAAGAGTTTCCTCCAAATGAGATTACAGGACTATTCAACTTTGCAACAAGATCCTGAAATACCTATTTAAATGACTAGTAATTGTTTTGCACAAAATCTTCTCCAAAGAACAAATTTTAAAATAGTATTTAACAACTCTTAATGGACCAAATTTTCTAATTCAATGTCCTAAGGTACCTAAACCACCTGCTCTCAGCTTCACTGTCCAGTTGCTTTAATTAACCATAGGTTCAGTTTAACTTGCGTTCTAATTGGGTCCTTGACTAATTGTGCATTAAATATTTGGTAGCATAATGCAGATAAGTTTCTCCCAACTTTCATTTGCATATAGAAACCAATCTTGGAAGGCTTAGGGTGTCAGAATACTGTAGTTTCCCATGGAAACAAAGGAAGAAGGAAAAGATTAAAATGACTGAAAAGCACGATCAGTACCCACAGGCATACATCAGAGATTGGAAATCTTTAAAGTTTTGTGTTAAGTTAGATACACTGTACATTCTGGCATTTTCAAAGTGTATTTAGGGTGAGGCTGAAATCCACTCCAGGACTGAGGAGAGGCTGAATGTGCAGATTCTTATAAGAACATGTGAGAATATGTCCTGGTATTCACTGTCCTGCCAGCCAATGTTAGCTTTTGGCAATGGCAGAAAATAACTATGAGTCCTCTGTACTCCAGGGTCCATGTAGCTCTACCGAAAACTTGCTTTCTCTTTACATGCTCTTCTCCTTCCCCAACAATTACTTGAGTATTGGTGCTATCTGGTTGTCCAGCCTCAGGTCTCTCACATTGTTTTTATGCATGAACAGAGAATTCCCACTTAGGAATTCTTAGCAAAGATATCGTTTATAAAATCTTGTCTAACATAGTCTTCCTCTAGTTTCCATTTTAGGTTTTAAAATTTTTTGATAAGACAAAAGATGAGTCAGATGGGTTAATTCCATTGTTGATGGTTCATTAGCCCCAAAACTTTCAGACTAAGAATCCTAGCGATCCTGCCTCAGTTTGGGGATATAGCTTTGTTACCAGAAAGGAGTCCTGATCCAGACGCCAAGATAGTGTTCTTGGATCTCGCAAAAGAAAGAATTCAGGGCGAGTTCATACAGCAAAGCGAAAGCAACTTTGTTATGAAAGTAAAGGAATAAAGAATGGCTACTCCATTGGCAGAGCAGCCCCAAGGGCTGCTGGTTTTCCATTTTTTTAGTTATTTCTTGATTACAAACTAAACAAGGAGTGAATTATTCATGAGTTTTCCAGAAAAGGGTGGGCAATTCCCAGAATTGAGAGTTCCTCCCCATTTTAGACCAGGTAAGGTAACTTCCGGACATTGCCAAGGCATGTGTAAACTGTTATGGCGCTGGTGGGAGTGTAGCAGTGAGGACAAGCAGAGGTGACTCTCATAGCCATCTTGGTTTTGGTGGGTTTTAGCCAGTGTCTTTACTGCAACCTGTTTTAACAGCAATGTCTTTATGACCTGTTTTTTGTGTTCCTAGTTCATCCTGTGACTTAGAATGCCTAACCAACTGGGAATGCAGCCCAGTAGATCTCAGCTTTATTCTACCCAGTCCCTATTTAAAATGGAGTTGCTCTGGTTCAAATGCCTCTGACAGTTTGGCCATATCTAAATGATGCCAGTTTGGAAGCTTGTACCCCAAGAGTCTACAGAAGGGAGTATTAGTAGTTCAAAGTGCCTGCTATAGTTCTTTCCATGAGATCTAAGAGTAAAAACTAAAATGCTGGCCTGTACCTTAGGTTGGAGTCTGCAGGGAAGCATCAGAGTAAAACAAAAATTATCTGGAGATGATAAAGACTTATGGTTGTGGTCAATTTATTACCGTAATTAATATCAGAGTGCAGGAGGATACAACTCCGGTTAGAGTATACAGCATAATTATTTCATGAGGGTTTGATCAATGCCTCCCCAGGATAGGCAAATCCCCAGGATCTTCTTATAAGGAGTGCGCTTTCTGAAATGCTTGTATCCATATTCATAACACTGTACCTCTACAAACTCAAGAGAAGGTTAAGCATCTCTTCTAATTCAACAACTTTTCCCATGTGACTCTTGCGATACTGTTGGGCTAATTTAAGAAATATATAGCACATAGAACAAAATTATTTTTTGTGTTTGTCTTTTTATACAGTAAAAAATAAATCTTTGTGATGGGTTGAGGGCCTTTGGGAAATCTCCAAGATATTTTTAGGTGTAAAAGATATCATAACATTTTTATTTTATTTTTTCTAAATATACGAGCTGATCTTCAGAAGGCAAAGTCAACTGGGTTGTCAGGAGATTTGGGGCACTTGATTTTGATTAGATCATAAGTGCCTGAGAACCCACTGCATGGTGATCTATTTAATCAAAGTGACAAGAAAATATTTTGAAATAAACATGAAAGATAATATGCTCATAAAGAACCTTAGTTCTTTCACATGTGAGAAAATTTTGTTCTTTGGATTTTTCTTCAACAATCAAGGACATGATAAAGTCAACATAAAGCACACACATAAAGTACAGAAAATGGTTCTGGTAGGCACAGGTTCTCTGCTCCCTAGATAGATTTCACGGAAGGTAAAGAATAATCTTTCATCCTGTAAATGAAGGCATTAATCACCAAACCAAGGAAATAAACCCATCAAAAATAAACCAACATCTAAGATTTTAATTTATTTTATGCCTTCTTTTCAGATTTAGTTATTAAAAACCAAGGCAAATAAAACTCATTTTCCAGGTCTCATATTTTACTGAGCTCTTTCATGTTGTGGAACAAATTGACTTTTATATTAGGATAAAACTACTCTCCTTTTTCTCACACAACAAAGGCACATGGCAACTTGCATTCCTCTGTCACGACTTCTAGTATAGTCTCAACCACAGATATTGATTACATTTTCTCACCAAGGTGAATATTTCCTATTCACAGAGAAAACTAGAGGATATAGAATTAAGAAGTGTCATTCTGCAGCATTTTAGCAGAATAGCATAGCTCATGAATACATTTAACACAGCTTTTTACAGTCATACCAATCCCTTTTACATCTTCTTAAAGTGGCAAAAATGGCATTTATTAACATGATACAGACTCTTCAGCATGTTGAAATATGAAACTTAAAATTATGCTTAGACATCAAGATTTCACTATTCTATATTACTTAGAAAATGTCTAGATATCCAAGAATTACCCATTAATTAGCTTAATTTAATATTAGTTCAAGACTTTAAATTATCTAAAGACCTTGGAAATTATGTTTAAGCTAGCATGCTTAAAAACATAATTACCATTGATATCGAAGTTTGTTAGAAAAATGATTCAATTTAGTTGAACACAAATTACTTTTCACATAATCTTTAAAATTGTGTAGGAGTACTATTAGCTTATTTTATCTCAAAACCTATATAATTTTAGAAAGTTTAGTCTATTTTCCTCATGAGAAAAACAACCTGAGTAAAATAACATGTATGCATATAGAAACAGGAAAAACATATAATTTTGAAACCACAATTATTAAATAAATTCATCTAATTTGCCAATGATATATATTAATTATGTGAACCTAGATTCTTAAAAGTCTTTGATATAGCAGTTTGTATAAAAATAATTTTTAAAGTATAGCACATTTTTAAAAGTCTAGCACTTTTAAAGTATTAGAAATTTGATTTTACTACTTTAAAGAAGCTTTAAGAGTATTTGATTTACTTAAGTATGTATTTATCTCTATAAGTAATCTGAACAAAGCTCTTTTAACTGAAGAACCATAACAATCTAATTTATTAGTATCTTCTGGAGATAGGGAGGAAAATCATACTAATCCAATGAGGGATTATGGCCTTTTTCAATTCTGTATACACAAACACCCAGACATGAAAACATAGAGAGAATTTACAGCTTCAGTTCTACAGCAGCTGCCCCAGGTCAAAATAAACAGAGACACATAGGAACTCTGTGGTCCAGGTTTCAAAGAGCTGTTCTCCTTCCCAGAAATTTTTAAATGGTTGGAGCTCAAAATAGACAAACAAACGAACAAAATCTAAAAGAACCCAACAAAGAGCTCTGTCTCTCACCCAACAGAGAAGAGACCATTATTGTCCACCTATAGAGGTCAACAAATTGTAGATAGTAAAGCCAAATTTCTACTCCTCGCTGCCTCCAAGAGGGAATAAATTAGCATCCGTGTGAGCAAGAAACAAACACAAAACACAAAATCAGGGAAAAGGAAGAAAATAAACAGAATATCAGCAAGGTTTAAATTCTACAGCCACTTGGAGCTTAGACTGAAAGCCAAGAAAGACACCCCAGGCTCCAGCAGCCCGTGAGGTGCACTTGTCCCATAACAACCTACCTTGTAAGCTAAGTCCTGTCATCTCCCTGGGACTTCTAAACTAACAAAGAATAATTGTCAAATGGTAAAATTATGACTCTCATAGAAATATAAAATAAATATGGGTGAAAGATTTTATTTTCCTCATCAATTTGTGAAAGAACTCTGATATTTAAGCATCTATGCCCAGAACATGCTGCTGGAATGGTGAACCATATAATTTTGCACAGCATCCTTAAGTCATAGCTATTGGAACTGTAGACGTCAAAGCAGATGGGGTGACTCCATTCTTTAATCCTGTTCACGAAACATTGTATCTGTCATATGCTCTTTGTAACATCTAAGGTAATTACAAACATTTATTATTTAAAATTTGATTTTTATAATTGTCAAAATACATTCAAAATTTAGTTGGCTAAATTGGTTGAATGATCAAGCTGGACAACCATCACCAGTCTACTGTGGTAGCACATCATTGTACCAGGAGGCTGAAACCATGGGCTCAGTCTCTCCTACGGACACTGACCAACTCCACACTAACCACTCTGGAAATCCAGCAACTCATTCATAAAATGTAGAGGTCAAGATGCACGCTCTCTAAGGGCCTTTCCAGCTCCCAAGGTTAATGGCAATGTTGTCAATGAAAGATCAGCAGGTCAGTGAATTATACCTAGGGTGCTTGTATAGTTAAAAACTTTCTGGCTGCCTCCCCAGATACACCAAATAGAATTTGGGTGGGATCCAGGAATCTGCATTTTAAATAATATCCACATTATTCTTATACAAACTAAAGTTTGAAAATCATTAGTATATGGATGTTTTTCCCCTGGACAAAAACAGGTTATGACTGAAAAAAAGTTATTGAGTTTTTCTGGTAAGTGGTTCACTACTCAGTGCCTTCAAGTAAAGGTGATCTACATTACAAGTTGTCTAGAATTATGTTTGAAAAGGAACCAGGTTGTCACTATTTTTAAAGTGGTGGTTTATTATGGTACATGGTTCATTAGACCAATGATTAGACATTGAGTGTACACTTAGTTCACCAGTGAACAGCTGTGAACCAATGTGCAATTTCTTTTACCCATTCCTCTTGCTTTTCACTTTCTTCTTATCAGTGGTTTAGAGAAAACAAAGAAAACCAAAAGATCAATAAACTTGGTAAATCTTTCACTATGCTAACCAACAAAATGAGAGTCAAGCTACAAATTACCAATATCAGAACTTAAAAAGGGGTCATAACTACCAGTCCTATGGTTATTAAAAGGCTAATTAAAAAATACTATGAATAATGTTTTACTCACAAATTTGATAACTTGGTAAAATGGACCAATTCCCTGAAAAACACAAATAATCAAAATTCATATGAGAAGTAATTTGAATAAGCCTATATTATTTTTAAAAAATTACATCAACAAATAATCGCCTTACAAAACAGAAAGGACCTGGCCCAGCTGGAATTACTGGTGAATTCTACCAAACATTTAAGGAAGAAGTAAGGCCAATTCCTTACAATGCCTTCCAGAAGACAGAAGTAGAGCAAACAATTCCTAACTTGATGTGAGTCCAGCATTGCCCTCATATGAAAACCATACGAAGACATTATAAGAAAGGAAACCTATACACCAACATTTATCATGTACACAGACTTAAAAACCCTCAACAAAATATTAGCAAATAAAACACAATGAAGTGTAAGAAGAATTATATACAACACCTAAGTAGGAAATATGACAGGTATGTAAAGCATTTCAACATTCAAACATCAATCATTGTGGTCCACCGTGTCAACAGGCTAAATAAGAAAAATCATAAAATCATGTCAGCTGATATAGAAAAAGCATTTGACAGGATCTAACACCCGGTCATGATGAAAATCTTCAATGCATAAAAAAGAGAGAGGAACTTTCTCAACTTGATATAAAGACATCCCAAGATGTCAGTAGGTAATATCATACTTAACTCGTGAAAGATAATTGCTTTTATCTTATAAATGGTTGCTCTTTCATTGTGGGAAAATGTTCACCCAAATAAACAGGCCTTGACATTCTGAGAAGGTTGTGGCCAAATTGGGGAGAAAATACATCTTCCTCTGAGAATAAATGAACCTCTGTAAGGAATAGAAAAACATATTTTTTTATTACTTTGTCTTTCTCATTGTTTATTTTGTTGGAGCTGAACAGGAGGGATGCTAGCTAAGAATTAAAGGGCAAATGACCTAATTAGAGGAGAGCATCTTGACGATTATACTTCAAGTCTCAGAAAAAAAAAACAAAACAAAACTGTAAAGTTAGATGAAGGAAAATGGAGATTTATGCTTGCTCTTCACCAATAGTAAAATAAAAGACTAAAATGTCGGCTCCACTTGAAAACTTCAGAAGGATTTTTATGGTGTTAGGTCTTATGTTTAAGTCTTTAATCCATCTGGAGTTCATTTCAGTGTAAGGTGTCAAGAAGGGGTCCAGTTTCTGCTTTCTGCACATGGCTAGCCAGTTTTCCCAACACCACTTATTGAACAGGGAATCCTTTCCCCATTGCTTGTTTTTGTCAGGTTTGTCAAAGATCGGATGGTTGTAGATGTGTTGTGTTGCCTCCAAGACCTCTGTTCTGTTCCATTTGTCTATGTGTCTGTTTTGGTGCCAGTACCATGCTGTTTTGATTACTGTAGCCTTGTAGTATAGTTTGAAGTCCGGTAGTGTGGTGCCTCCCGCTTTGTTCGTTTTGCTTAGAATTGACTTGGCCATGAGGGCTCTCTTTTGGTTCCATATGAAGGTTAAGGTGGTTTTTTCCAGTTCTGCGAAGAAGGTCATTGGTAGCTTGATGGGGATAGCATTGAATCTGTAAATTACTTTGGGCAGTATGGCCATTTTCACAATATTGATTCTTCCTAACCATGAACATGGAATGTTTCTTCATCTGTTTGTGTCCTCTCTTATTTCGTTGAGCAGTGGTTTGTAGTTCTCCTTGAAGAGGTCCTTTATATTCTTTGTTAGTTGTATTCCTAGGTATTTTATTCTCTTTGTAGCCATTGTGAATGGCAGTTCATTCTTGATTTGGCTCTCTTTAAGTCTGTTATTGGTGTATAGGAATGCTTGTGATTTTTGCACATTGATTTTGTATCCTGAGACTTTGCTGAAGTTGCTTATCAGTTTCAGGAGATTTTGGGCTGAGACGATGGGGTCTTCTAGATATACAGTCATGTCATCTGCAAATAGAGACAATTTGACTTCCTCCTTTCCTATTTGAATACGCTTTATTTCTTTTTCTTGCCTGATTGCTCGGGCTAGAACTTCCAATACTATATTGAATAGGAGTGGTGAGAGAGGGCATCCTTGTCTAGTGCCAGATTTCAAAGGGAATGCTTCCAGTTTTTGCCCGTTCAGTATGATATTGGCTGTTGGTTTGTCGTAAATAGCTTTTATTATTTTGAGATACGTTCCATCAATACCTAGTTTATTGAGGGTTTTTAGCATAAAGGGCTGTTGAATTTTGTCAAAGGCCTTCTCTGCATCAATTGAGATAATCATGTGGTTTTTGTCTTTAGTTCTGTTTATGTGGTGAATTATGTTTATAGACTTGCATATGTTGAACCAGCCTTGCATCCCCGAGATGAATCCTACTTGATCATGGCGGATAAGCTTTTTGATGTGCTGTTGCAATCAGTTTGCTAGTATTTTATTGAAGATTTTTGCATCTATGTCCAACATGGATATGGGCCTGAAGTTTTCTTTTTTTGTTGAGTCTCTGCCAGGTTTTGGTATCAGGATGATGTTGGTCTCATAAAGTGATTTGGGAAGGATTCCCTCTTTTTGGATTGTTTGGAAGAGTTTCAGAAGGAATGGTACCAGCTTCTCTTTGTATGTCTGGTAGAATTCAGCTGTGAACCCATCTGGACCTGGGCTTTTTTTTGGGTGGTAGGATCTTAATTGCTGCCTCAACTTCAGACCTTATTGGTCTATTCAGGGTTTTGACTTCTTCCTGGTTTAGGCTTGGGAGGATATCAAGTGTCCAGGAATTTAGCCATTTCTTCCAGGTTTACTAGTTTATGTGCATAGAGTTGTTTGTAATAATCTCTGATGATGGTTTGAATTTCTGTGGAATCTGTGGTGATATCCCCTTTATCGTTTTTTATTGCATCTATTTGATTATTCTCTCTTTTCTTTTTTATTAATCTGGCTAGTGGTCTGTCTATTTTGTTGATCTTTTTGAAAAACCAGCTCCTGGATTTATTGATTTGTTGAAGGGTTTTTTTGTGTCTCTATCTCCTTCAATTCTGCTCTGATCTTAGTTATTTCTTGTCTTCTGCTAGGTTTTGAGTTTTTTTGATCTTGCTCCTCTAACTCTTTCAATTTTGATGATAGGTGTCGATTTTAGATCTCTCCTTCTTCTCATGTGGGCATTTACTGCTATGTATTTTCCTCTAGAGACTGCTTTAAATGTGTCCCAGAGAAAATCCAGGCAAAACCATTCAGGACATAGGCGTAGGCAAGAACTTCGTGACCAAAACACCAAAAGCATTGGCAACAAAAGCCAAAATAGACAAATGGGACCTGATCAAACTCCACAGCTTCTTCACAGCAAAAGACAGTCATTAGACTGAATCAGCAACCAACAGAATGGGAAAAAATTTTTGCAGTCTACCCATCTAACAAAGGGCTGATATCCAGACTCTACAAAGAACTAAAACAGATTTACAAGAAAAAAAAAACAAGCCCATTCAAAAGTGGGCGAAGGATATGAACAGACACTTTACGAAAGAATACATACATGAGGCCTACAAACATGTGACAAAATGCTTATCATCACTGGTCGTTAGAGAAATGCAAATCAAAACTACATTGAGATACCATCTCATGCCAGTTAGAATGGCGATCATTAAAAAATTTGGAGACAACAGATGCTGGAGAGGATGTGGAGAAAGAGGAACACTTCTACGCTGTTGGTGGGAGTGTAAATTAGTTCAACCATTGTGGAAGACAGTGTGGCAATTCCTCAAGGACCTAGAAATAGAAATTCCATTTGACCCAGCAATCCCATTACTGGGTATATATCCAAAGGATTATAAATCGTTCTACTATAAGGACACATGCACACGAATGTTCATTGCAGCACAGTTTACAATAGCAAAGACCTGGAACCAACCCAAATGCCCATCGATGATAGACTGGACAGGGAAAATGTGGCACATATACACCATGGAATATTATGCAGCCATCAAAAACGATGAGTTCGTGTTCTTTGTAGGGACATGGATGAACCTGGAAACCATCATTCTCAGCAAACTGACATAAGAACAGAAAATCAAACACCACATGTTCTCACTCATAGGTGGGTGTTGAACAATGAGAACACATGGACACAGGGAGGGGAGCGTCACACACTGGGGTCTGTTGGGGGAAAACAGGGGAGGGACAGTGGGGGGTGGGGAGTTGGGGAGAGATAGCATGGGGAGAAATGCCAGATATAAGTGATGGGGAGGAAGGCAGCAAATCACACTGCCGTGTGTGTACCTATGCAACAATCTTGCGTGTTCTTCACATGTACCCCAAAACCTAAAATTCAATAAAAAATTAAAATGAAATAAAATAAAATAAAATAAGAAAATTCCAGAAGGATAGAAGAAATTTCTTCAATGCCTTTTGCAAAAATGTTTTGATATTTTTTTCTTACCTATGCGTTCCATTTAAACGAAGCCACGTGTCATTTTTCTAAACTTCACCTGCCCACCTTGAAATGTTTCTATCTAGGCTTTCAATGCCTTTGCTCAGTCATCCAGCAGGCTATGATCCTCTGTATCTGCTTTCTGACGATTCACAAACAATGTGAGGATGCAAGGGTTGCAGGAGCCGTTATTACTCCGTTCCTACATAGCTCTGTAATCATGACGGTAAAACCTGGTTAAAATCCTGAGACCACATCTCAGCCTGGTTCCAGACAGTTTCATTTCTGAAGCTCACTGTACTTGGCTTTCTTTGTAGCTCCACTGAAAAATTTTCCGAATCTTTGAAATATGGCAAAATTCCCAAATCCCAGGACTCCTCAGGAAAGATGCAGCAATGGAAGCTGAGATGACTGCCTTTAGGCTGGTTCATGGCGTCCCCACGAGCCTTGCGCCACCCACCATCACTTCCCTGTCACTTCAGAGCCCTCAACAAGCCAAAAGGGCTCACCAAGGAACCACCTCATCCTCTTTATTACAAGAACCTGGAAACCTTTTCTCAAGCTTCACATTGGTAATCATAAAAGAATATGCTGTCTAAAGTCTTTCTCTTTTTACCAAGGAGATGGAAGCCTCTAGGGTTGGGTCATTAGCCTGTCATGTAGGCTTTTCACTGTTCCACCTCCACATACAACTGCCCCTAAAATAAAAGAATCTTATGTAGCAAAATACCTGCTCAAAGGAATTTCTGCAAATAAAGGCACAAAACTGGATATTGTGCCTTTTATATTTTTTGGGAGAGTCAAGGGACCCCAGTCTTGGATTATTAAAATTACTAAACCTGGTTTATACCACCAAGTTCAAATGGGGAGAAAAGGATTAAGTTTCACAGCATTCCACTAAAATATGTCATTGGTAATGCATCTTTCCCAACCACTACAAAGATGCCACGTGGGTTACTATGTGGAGAAGTGTTTGAGGACTGCATGCCGCAATATAGGCCTGGTAAGTTGTACTAGGAACTTTTGCTTTTTCAAAATGGGTTTCTGTGTGAAAATTTGCAATGATCTGAATCTTTTCCCTTCATTCCTGGTGTTTAAAAGATAACACAAAAGCTACTAAGAAATCTAGACTTGACACCTGCTAGCTAGAATTCTAAAAGGAAAGAGTGGTAAAGTTCACACCACTTGAGAAGATGATCTCTTTCAGAAATAGCCTTGTGGCAATGGAGAGCAATGTGCAATTTGTAAGAGTTCCTTGTCTCTGAACTTATTAAGAAATGATTCCACTGGGATGAGAAGCTGTGCCTAAATTGGAAACATTCTCTTTGGAGAATTCCTATTAAAAACAAAGGAAAAAGCATGTCCCATTGCCATTTCTCAATAGAATTCTTTTCTACAAACACACACCAAGATAACATACATAAGACTTCAAGACCATTCAGATAAAGAAAACATATACAAAATTGCAAAAAGAGAAGATAATTACTGAAAGGGCAAGCATAAATTAACTTTTTGCTTTTCCTAAAATAACATTTATATTGAAACATTGTTTAAGCTTAACCTTTGGAGAATTGATTTTGAAGGATTTTTAATTAAACTGAAGAAGTGGAATCAAGAAATTTGCAAAAAGGGGGAGGATGTTAGAAATAATATGTATGAGATGGCCGGATGCAGTGGCTCACACCTGTAATCGCAGCACTTTGGAAGGCCGAGGCAAGCAGATCACTTAAGGTCAGAAGTTCGAGATCAGTCTGGCCAACATGGTGAAATCTCATCTCTACTAAAGAATATAGAAATTAGCCAGATGTGGTGGTGGGTGGCTGTAATCCCAGCCATTTGGGAGGCTGAGGCAGGAGAATCGCTTGAACTTGGGAGAGGGAGGTTGTAGTGAGCTGAGATTGCACCACTGCACTCCAGCTTGGGTGACAGAGTAAGACTCTGTCTCAAAAAAAAAAAAAAAAAAAAAAAAAAAGAAAAAAGAAAAAAAGAAAGGGGAAAAAGAGGAAGAGAAATTATGTATGAAAGAAAACAGGAATGCTAGAATTTGTTCTATGACTCCATTAATGGGAACAAAAACCTAGCAAGGGAAACACACCACATGAAGTTACTGTCTATAAATGAACCAGATGTGCAGCAACATCTGAAAACCTGCTCTGCCGTGGGGCACTGTAGCAAGAAACGCAAAAACGGGAATCGGGAGAACAAAGGAACAAGCGGGTAGAGCCAAGTGCCGTAACCCATGATCCAAGCAAGAATTAAAGACATCAAAACCCTGTGATGGGGCCTTAGACTCTGCCAGGAATAAAGAAGTGGGAAATAAACGTAAAACAGACAATTTTCAAAAAAATTGCTGTGTGCTCCTCACCAATCCAAAAGAGCAACATTTAGCTAGTAAAACAATATGGAAAATAAAAGTTAATGTTAGTAGAAATTCAGAAAGGAAAATGATGCAAGAATCTAATTACTTCCCAATTTAGGGAGGATAGAGGAGAAGACACAAAAGACGGAAGTGAAAACTGAAGTGACCTCCTACGCCTTTACCTTTCCTTGATTTCAGTAGGATTGCTATTCAAAAATAAATTAAAAGGTTGTGTGTTTAACAGCCAGACTACAGAAAGACAGGTGGTCTTTGGAGCAGAGAGATTATTTGAAATCTGTAGGAGATAAACCTGTGTTTTAAAAAATAAAATGCAAAATATACAATTGTTTTTCCCTAATTCCAGGAAGGATTATATCACTTTTGCCTCTGAAATGTTCAAGAAGCGTATCAATGTGGCACTTACTTTCCTGCCACCCTATGTGACTTTGGGTGGTGTCCAACATATCGGTGACACTCAGTGTTTTATAGAAACTTCTAAGAGCACTTTTAAATGTTAGCATTTTTAATATTGAAGTATCTTGGCAGTATTGAGTCTTTCAATATTAAAATAATTTCTGGCTAGCATTTTTGAGCAGCTCCCAACATCTTATTAAATACCTATAGAAACCAGCTATAAGACTGAAATTCACATTTTCAACAAACTAAGACTCACAGTTGGTCAGTTTACAGCTTGGATCTAGGAGGAATTTCTACCAGAAAATGACAAATTTGGGAAGAATTAGAATGTGTTCACTAAACAAGTGGGTCCCTTACACATAGAAGCATATATGCAAACACTGTCACCCATAAAGACAGGAAAACATCAGCTCATTTATACTCTGTCCTACAGCAGAGAAGCATTTTGGATGGGAAACAATGTCTCCAGATATATCAAACAAAAGGACATGGCACAGGATCCAGCAATTTCAGTTCCAGAAGCCACGTCTAAAGAAAGAGCCAGACAGGCTGACCAAGGTTTACGTATAAAGTTGTTTATGGCACCTGTTTAAAACCAAATGAAGAAACTAGCAACCACTTGAACCACCACTAGCAAAGGAAGAGTTAAATAAATCATCACATAGCCAAAGAGATTTCTTAATAAACTATGTTTGAAAAAAAAATGAAAATATGCTCATAGTACATCAAGTGATAAAAAGTATACAGTATAAATTTAGAATATAAAATGTATTTATAGTATGAACCCAATTGTGTTAAAATCATACACACACACACACACACACACACACACACACAACTAGAAAAAGCCTAGAATTCAATAAATAAATGAGTTAATACTGGTTTTCTCTGGGAGACAGAAACAAAATGACAACATTAAAATTTCTCTACACTGAGCAGATGTCTCTTCTATAATAACAAAAATAGTACAAATATTGTTATTTAAATAAAAAAAAAATGAAGTACTCATTGTGAGGCTTAGAACAACATTGAACTTGTACTATCACTTATTCTTGTCTTAAAAAAGACAAATTAATTGTGTATTCCTGAATCTCAGATAATAACACATGCCCCCTGGGTTAGGATGGGATTAAGTGAAAGACTTTAATTAAAATAATATATTTTAAGTGTCAAGTACAACTCTAGCAAAAATTAGGTATGAATAAATGCTGGTCAAATCTGCATACATACATTGGAGGTAGGCAGTGATCTGTCCAAAAATAAAAAATACAAATCCACAAAACTTCATTCCAGATGAGCAATTCAATGGCTGCTTCTCCACAGGCATGGGAAGCTCACACCCACACTGCTGATCTTTAGTGCCCGCCACCATCTGGAAGATGCCTTCCGGTGCAGTTTGGGACTCTCCCCTTGATGGATACCAGATGGCACAGAAAGTCCTAAAGACATGCTTCATGCTGGTGGCAGAAACACGAGCAAGACACACAGAGATGAAAATAATGGAAGACCTAATGCAAGAATAAACGATCCAGTACCTAATTCTATAGCAAGTTCTCACATCAGTGCCCCGGAATAAATTTAGAGCATATCGTTAAAACTCTGTTTTCATGTCCCACAAGGACCTAGACTAGATTACCCGAAGACAAAAGCATCAATGTGTCAAATGTGCATATAGGTGGCCTAAGGCAATGAGAAATAGGTTTTCATTTCATTTTATTAACATTTGATCTGAACTGCATTTCTCCTTGTCTCTGTGATCGTACTGGGCTGAGTTATTCACAGCCAGGATGCTACTTGGCCTTTCAGATTTATTCTTCGTTGTCTCCAAATAAAATAATTAAATTGTATGCAGGAAGACAGCACAAAGCCAAAGATCTTGTCACGCATTTTTAAAAGTAAATCATTATCATCCATGCAGAAAAACAATATAATGGAATATTTAAATTTTGCCAGTGAAACCCTCCAACAAACCTAGCTAATCCTGAATACGTAGGTGTTTAATATTTTTAATGCAGAAAGATGTTAAATAAATGTTTACAAATGCTTACTTTACATTCAAAATCAGTTTCTATGTGGAGCCAAAACATGTAGGAAAGAGAGGTCTGGAATATTTTTAACAATTCGAAGCTGGCTAAGGATGGAGGCTAAAACAGACTTCAGGCCCTTTTTAGAGAAACAAAACAGAAATGCTGGAAGAAGGTAGGAGGCAGAGCGATCAATACAGAACGGTGGGGAAGTCGGACCTTCTACAGGCTTTCCTGCCTGGGGCAGTTGAGTACCCCAAAGGATCCCAGAAGTCACCTGGGTTGGATGGGTGAATGGAAAACACTGTACAGTGCAGGACTGACTCAGATCAGTGGGCAGCCTCTGAACTACAGGGCTGTAGCAGAGGTTAAAGCATACGGAGAGAGAGGGAGGGTGACTCAGTCATGCACCTGTCATAGCCAGGAGCTCACAGAATCCTCTCGTGGTCTCCACCTCCCTGGCTGCTCCTCACCTTCTCTCATTGATCACTGATGCTGGCATGCCTCAGGCTCCATCCTATGCCCTCTTCTCTTCCACACACACACACTCTTCTTTGTGTCTAAAAACCACCTACACATGAATAGAGCCCAAATCCACCTCTCCAGCCATGGCCTCTCCAGAGCTTCAGGGAGTGCATCTGACTGCCTACCCAATGGATCCACTGACATTTCTGGAAGGCATCTATAATTTAACACAAAGCCTGTCATTTCCTCCTCCAAATTTGTTCATCATTCTTCCCATCTTGGCAAATGGCACCCCCATCCCCCACGCATCACCCAGGCCCCAAATCTGGGAGGCATCCTTCATTTTTCTCTCTCCACCTTGGTGGTCGTATGCAAACCATATCCTGGCCCCACCCACTCCTTGTCAGCTCTCCTTCCTCCTGCCTTACGTAAGCTGTCCAGAGCTCTTGCTCACATGATGGGTCTCAAAGCTGGACCCACACTGCCAACTCTTGGATCCTGGCTCTGCCATTTACTCACTGAGTCAAATCTATGTACCTCAGTTTTCTCATCAATAAAACAGGGAAAGTTGTATTACCAACCTCTTAGGATTGTTGAAGGGCTTCATCAAAGTAAGGCTGGCACCCAGCAAGCACTGCCTCATGGGGTCCTGATTCTCAGCAGGCCTCCATTTCCTATGTGACAGCCAGGGTCATCTATTAAAAACCAGGTCAGGCCAGGAGTGGTGGCTCACACCTATAATCCCAGCCCGTTGGGAAGCCAAGGCGGGTGGATCACTTAAGGCCCGGAATTTGAGCCTGGCCAGCATGGCGAGACCCTATTTCTACTAAAAATACAAAATTAGCCAGGTGTGGTGGCTCATGCCTGTAGTCCCAGGTACTTGGGAGGATGAGACAGGGGAATCACTTGAACCCGGGAGGAAGAGGTTACAGGGAGCCAAGATCATGCCGCTATACTCCAGCCTGGGTAACAGAGCAAGACTCCGTCTCAAAAAGCAAAGTAAAAAAAAGCCAGATGACATCATTCTCTCGCTCAGAACCCTGTATCGAATTCTCTTTTTAATTTGAATGGAGCCCACACTCCTTTCTGGGGCCCATAGCCATGATCTCCTGCCCCCTCCCTAACTGCATCTGCTATCAGGAGCCTCCTAGTCCGTTACCCATCCAGCACACCATCTATCCATCCTTATGTTCCCCACACATGGCAACACATCCCTCCCTGGAGCCCGTGCACACTCTCTGTCTGGACTGTTCTACCTGAAGTGTGCACGTGGCTGGCTTCTTGCTGTCCTTCAGGTCTCAGCCCAGATTTGCCGGCTAAAAGACACCTGCCTTGGTTTCCAGTTACTGTCTTACATATTTGCTCTGTTTCATTGTATTCATGAAACCCCTCATTTCCTTCTCTCCTCCCTAACGCCTCTCAGCTTTGAATCTCGTCATCAAATTGTGTCACCCACTAAGCTTAATGAAGCTGTCCACTCACCCTCAACATGTCTAGCAAGTTTTATTTCCTAGGTCAGCGTTACTCTCCTGTGGTCACGCCTACTCTATGCTTGGTCACATCGGGGCCTCTTGGTTTCTTAAACACTTCTCCTCCACGAGTGTCAGCCTCCACATCTTTCCTCATCCCTCACTTCCTTGCTGACCTCTCTCCCCTCCTTACCCAACTCCCGTTCCTGAGCAGGCATTATCGTTTTCTTTGGCCAATGCCCTCAAAACTCTTGGCACTCATACTTTGTCATACTTGTTTGGTAAAACAGCTACCCTGAAACCCAGCTCTCTACCAACTGAATGTAGTAGAGAAAATGTTGACTAATTGCCTCTTTAAAAAAAAAACCTATTTTTAAATCTTTTTTTATTGTACTTTAAGTTCTGGGGTACATGTGCAGATCTTGCAGGATTGTTGCGTAGGTACACACATGCCAGGGTGGTTTGCTGCCTCCATCCCCGTCACCTACATCAGGCATTTATCCCAATGTTATCCCTCCCCAACCTCCCCAACCCCCACTGTCCTTCCCCTAGCCCCTCACCCCCCAACAGACCCTAGTGTGTGATGTTCCTCTCCCTGTGCGCATGTGTTATTGTTCAACACCTGCCTATGAGTGAGAACATGTGGTGTCTAGTTTCTGTTCTTGTGTCAGTTTGCTGAGAATGATGGTTTCCAGATTCATCCATGTTCCTACAAAGAACATGAACTCATTGTTTTTTATGACTGCATAGTATTCCATGGTGTTTATGTGCCACATTTTCCCTGTCCAGTCTGTCATTGATGGACATTTGCGTTGGTTCCAGGTCTTTGCTATTGTAAACAGTGCTGCAATGAACATATGTGTTCATGTGTTTTTATAATAGAATGATTTATAATCCTTTGGGTATATACCCAGTAATGGGATTGCTGGGTCAAATGGAATTTCTATTTCTAGATTCTTGAGGAAGTTCCACACTGTCTTCCACAATGATTGAACTAATTTGTACTCCCACCAACAGCGTAGAAGTGTTCCTATTTCTCCACATCCTCTCCAGCATCTGTTGTCTCCAGATTTTTTAATGATCCCCATTCTAACTGGTTTTGATTTGCATTTCTCTAATGACCAGTGATGACGACAGTTTTTTCATATGTTTGTTGGCCCCATAAATGTCTTATTTTGAAAAGTGTCTGTTCATATCCTTTGCCCACTTTTAAATGGGTTTGTTTGTTTTTTTCTTGTAAATCTGCTTTAGTTCTTTGTAGATTCTGGATATCAGCCCTTTGTCAGATGTGTAGATTGCAACATTTTCCCCATTCTCTTGGTTGCCAGTTCACTCTAATGATTATTTTTTTTGCTGTGAAGAAACTCTTAATATCATCACAACTCTATGCACATAAACCAGTAAATCTGGAAGAAATTGACAAATTCCTGGACATTTACACCCTCCCAAGATTAAACCAGGCAGAAGCTGAATCCCTGACTAGACCAATAACAAGGTCTGAAGTTGAGGCAGCAATTAATAGCCTGTCAACCAAAAAAATTCCAGGTCCAGACAGGTTCACAGCCAAATTCTACAAGACATACAAAGAGGAGCTGGTACTATTCCTTCTGAAACTATTCCTAACAATATAAAAAGAGGGAACACTCCCTAACTCATTTTATGAGACCAATATCCTGATACCAAAACCTGGCAAATAAAACTATTTTTATGGGTACCTGCCTGCTCCATAAGTGTAAACATTTATGGGGTGCATAAGATATTTTAATATAGGCATACAATGCATAATAAGCACATCAAGGGAAGTAGGGTATCTATCATCAACTCAAACATTATCTTTTCTTTGTATTACAAATGATCCAATCCTCTTTTGGTTATTTTAAAACATACAATAAATTATTGCTGACTGTAGTCACGCTGTTGTATTATCAAATGCTAGATCTTATTCATTGTAATTATATTTTTGTACCCATTAATCAGCCCCATTAACCCTTCCCACCTCCCCCCACACCCATCACTACCCTTCCCAGTCTCTGGTAACCATAATTCTACTCTCTATTTTCATGACTTCAGTTGTTTTAATTTTTAGCTGCCATAAATAATGAGAACTTGTCTTTCTGTGCCTGGTTTATTTCACTTAACATAATGACCTCTAGTTCCATCCATGTTATTGCAAATGACAGGATGTCACACTTCTTTATGGCTGAATAGTATACCATTGTACATATGCACTATTAATCTGTTCTTTATTCATTAATCTGTTGATGGAAACAGGTTGCTTCCAAATCTTGGCTATTGTGAAGAGTGCTGCAGTAAACATGGAAGTGCAGTTCTCTTTTATATACTGATATCTTTTCTTTTGGGTATATACCTAACAGTGGGATTGCTGAATCATATAAAGGTTCTATTTAGAGTTTAATGAAGAACCTCCAAACTGTTCTCAAAATGGCTGTACTAATTTACATTCTCACTAACAACGTGTGAGGGTTCCTTTTCTCCACATCTTTGCCAGCATTTGTTATTGCCTGACTAACTGGAGTAAGATATTATTTCATTGTAGCTTTGATTTGCATTTCTCTGATCAGTGATGTTGATCCCCTTTTCATACACCTGTTTGCCATTTGTATGTCTTCTTTTGAGAAATGTCTATTCAGATATTTTGCCCATTTTTGAACTGGATTACTAGATTTTTTTTGTATAGAGTTGTTTGAGTTCCTTGTATATTCTGGTTACTAATCCCTTGTCATATGGATAGTCTGCTAATATTTTCTCCCATTCTATGGATTATCTCCTCAGTTTCTTGATTGGCCTCTTGTCTGTGCAGAAGCTTTTTAACTTGATGTGATCCCCTTTGTCCATTTTTACTTTGGTTGCCTGTGGTTGTGGGATATTATCAAGAAATCTATGCCCCAACTCCAATGTCCTGGAGAGTTTCTCCAGTGTTGTTTTTATTTTTTAGTAGTTTCATAGTTTGAGTGTTAAATTTAAGTTTTTAATCCATTTTAATTTGATTTTTATATGGCAAGATGGGGTTTAGTTTTGTTCTTCTGCATATGGATATCCAGTTTTCCCAGCACATTTATTGAAGAGATTATCCTTTCACCAATGTATGTTCTTGACACCTTTGTCAAAAATGAAGTCACTGTAAATGTATGGGTTCGTTTCTGGGTTCTCTATTCTGTTTAATTGGTCTATGTGCCTGTTTTTATGCCAGTAACATCCTCCCTTGGTTACTGTAACTCTAATATAATCTGAAATCAGGTAAAGTGATTTTTCTACTTCTGTCCTTTTTGCTCAGGATAACTAGCTATTCTGGGTCTTTTGTGGTTCTATATACATTTTAAGATTGTGTTTTTCTAGTTCTCTGAGAGATGTCATTGGTATTTTGATAAGGATGGCATTGAATCTGTTGATTGCTTTGGTTAGTGTGGACATTTTAACAATATTGACTCTTCCAATCTGTGAATATGGAATATCTTTCCATTTTTGTGTGTCCCCTTCAATTTCTTGCATCAGTTATAGAAATCTTTCACTTATTTGATTACACTAATTTCTAGGTATTTAATTTCATTTGTAGCTATTATAAATGTGATTACTTTCTTGATTTCTTTTTTGGATTGTTCACTGTTGGCATATAGAAAAGGTACTGATTTTTGTGTGTTGATTTTGTTATGCTGCAACTTTACTGAATTTGTTTATCAGTTCTAATAGTTTTTTGGTGGACTCTTTAGGTTTTACCAAATATGATATTGTAACATCTGCAAACAAGGATAATTTGGCTTCTCCTTTCCAGTTGGGTTGCCCTTTATTTCCTTCTGTCTGATTGCTCTAGCTAGGATTCCTAGTACTATGTTGAATAACAGTGGTGAGAATGGGCATCCTTGTCATGTTACAGATCATAAAGGAAAGGCCTACAGCTTTTCCCATTCAGTGTGAAGCTAGCTGTGCATTTGTCATATATGGCTTTTATTGTGCTGAGATATGTTCTTCTACATCCAATTTTTGAGGGTATTTATCATGAAGGGATGTTTAATTTTATGAACTATTTTTTCAGCATCAGTTGAAATGATCATATGGTTTTTATTCTTCATTCTGTTGATATGATGTATCACACTGGTTGATTTGCATATGTTAAACCATCCTTGCATCCCTGGGATAAATCATCCTTGGTTATGTGAATGATCTTTTTAATGCGTTGTTGAATTTGGTTTCCTAATATTTTGCTAAGAGTTTGTTCATTGGGGATATTGACCTATAGGTTTGTTTTTCTGATGTGTCTTTATCTGGTTTGGTATCGGGGTAATAGTGGCCTCATAGAATGAGTTTGAAAGTATTCCTTCCTCCTCTGTTTTTCAGAATAGTTCAAGTAGGATTGGTATTAATTATTTAAATGTTTGTTAACATTCTGCAGTAGAACCATCAGGTCCAGGGCTTTTCTTTGCTGGGAGACTTTTTATTATGGCTCCTATCTTGTTATTTGTTATTAGTCTGTTTGGGTTTTGAATTTCTTCATGGTTCAATCTTAGTAGGTTTTATTTGTCCAGAAAGGTATCTATTTTTAGGTTTTAGCACTTATTGGCATATAGTTGCTCACAGTAGCCTCTAATGACTATTTGAATTTCTGAGGTATCAGTTGTAATGTCTCATTTTACATCTCTGATTTATTTGTGTCTTTTTTTCTTCATCTGGCTAAAAGTTTGTCAATTTTGTTTATCTTTGCAAAAACCAACTTTTCAATTTATCTTTTTTATTGTTCTATTTATTTCAATTTCATTTATTTCTTCTCAGATCTTTATTTTTCCTTTTATTCTATTAATTTTGGGTTCAATTTACCCTTACTTTTCTAATTAAGATGCATCTCTAAGTCGTTTATTTGAAGTTTTTCTTCCTTTCTTATGTAGGCAATTACAGCTATAAATTTTCCCTCTTAGTAGTGTTTTTGCTTTATCCCATAGGTTTCAGTATGTTGTACTGCCATTTTGATTTGTTTCAAGACATTTTTAAATTTCCTTATTAATTTCTTCTTTGACACCCTAGCCATTATAGAGCATATTGTTTAATTTCCATGTGTTTGTATAATTTCCAAAATTTCTCTTGTTACTGATTTCTAGTGTTATGCCATTGTGCTCAGAGAAGATGCTGAATATTACTTCAATTTTTTAAATGTTTTGTGACTTGTTCTGTGACCTGACATGTGGTCTATCCTTGAGAATGATCCCTGTGTTGAGGAGAAGGATGTGCATTCTGCAGCTGTTGGATAAAATGTTTGGCAAATGTCTGCTAGGTTCATTTAGTCTATAATGCAGATTAAGTCCAATGGTTCTTTGTTGATTTTGTCTGGAAGATCTGTCAAATGCTAAAAGATAGGTGTTGAAGCCTCCAGCTATGATTATATTGGGGACTCTCTCTTTAGCTCTAATAATATTTGCTTTATATAGCTGGGTGCTCCAGTGTTGGGTGCATATATATTTAAAATTGTTATATATGCTTATGAATTGACCCCTTTATTATTATATGATATACTTTGTGTCTTCTAACACATTTTGTTTTAACTTCTATTTTGTCTAAGTATAGCTACCTCTGCTCTTTTTTGGTTTCCATTTGCATGGAATATCTTTTCTCATCCCTTTATTTCTAGTCTATGTTTATCTTTATAGACAAAGTGTTTTCCTTGTAGACAATAGATCATTGGATATTGTGTTTTTCATCCACTCAGCTATTCTGTGTGTTTTGATTGGAGTTTAGTCCATTTACATTTATTGTTATTATTGATAAGTAAAAATATACTTCTGCCACTTTGTTATTTGTTGTCTTGTGGTCTTCTCTTCCTTCTTTCCTTCCTTCTTTTTTTTTTTTTGCTAAGGTGATTTTATCAGGTGCTATGATTTAATTTCTTGATTTTCATTTTTTTGTGTATCTGTCATATGTTTTTTGATTTGAGGTTACCATGAGACTTGCAAATAATATCTTAGAACCAACTGTTTTAAGCTAATAGCAACACTGCATAAACAAATAAGCAAACAAGCAAAAAGTAATACAAACTCTACACTTTAACTTCATCCCCTTTCTTTTTAAACTTTTTTGTTTCTATTTATGCTATTGTACATAATGCCTATTTCCTGAATACTGTTTATAGAAATTTATTTTGATTGGTTTATACTTAAGATATGAGTAGTTTACATACCACAATTACACTGTTATAATATTCTGTGTTTTACTGTGTATTTACTATTACCAGTGAGTTTTGTACCTTCAAATGATTTCTTATTGCTCATTAACATTCTTTTCTTTCAGACTAAAAATCTCCCTTTAGCATTTCTCATAGGACAAGTCTGGTGTTGACAAATTCCCTCAGCTTTTATCTGTCTAGGAAGTCTTTCTTTCTCTTTCATGCTTGAAGAATAGTTTCACTGGATATACTATTCTAGGATATAAAATTTTTCCTTCAGCATTTTAAATATGCCATGCCATTCTCTCCTGGCTTGTATGATCTCCACCAGAAAGTCTGCTGCCAAATGTATTCAAGTTCTATTAAATAATATTTATTTATTTTCTCCTGCTGCTTTAGAATCCTTTCTTTACTCTTGACTTTTGAATGCTTGATAATTAAATATCTTCACGTAGTCTTTTTGGGGTTAAATCTGTTTGATGTTCTATAGCCTTCTTGTACTGGGATATTGTTATCTTTCTGTACATTTGCAAAGTTTTCTGTTATCCTTTCTATTAGTCTTTTGAACAAACTTTCTACCCCTATCTCTTTCTCCACCTCCTCTTTAAGACCCATAACTCTTAGATTTGCCCTTTGAGGCTACTTTCCAGATCTTGTAGGATTGCTGCATTCTTTCTTACTCTTCTTTCTTCTGTCTTCTCTGACAGTGTGTTTTCAAATAGCCTATCTTCAAACTCACTAATGATTTCTTCCATTTGGTCAATTCTGCCATTAAGAGACTCATGCATTCTTTGGTATGTAAATTGCAATTTTCAACTCCAGAATTTCTGCTTGATTCTTTGTAATTATTTCAGTCTCTCTGTTAGGTTTATCCAATGGATTCTGAATTCCTCTGCTGTTTTATCTTGAATTTGATTGAGTTCCCTCAAAACAGCTATTTTGAATTCTGTCTGAAAGATCACATAATCTGTTTCTCCATGATTGTTCACTGATACCTTATTAAGGTCATTTAGTGAGGTCATGTTTTCCTGGAAGGTCTTGATGTTTGTGGATGTTTGTAAATGTCTGGACATTGAAGAGTTTGGCATTTATTGTAGTCCCAACAACCCATACTTGTTTGTACTCCTTGTTCTTGGGAAGGCTTTCCAGATATTTGAAGGGACTTGGGTGTTGTGATCTAAGCTTTTGGTCATGTAGCCATATCTGCATTAGGGAGCATCCCAAGCCTACTAATGTTGTGGCTCTTGCACACTCGTAGAGGTGCCGCCTTTGTGGTCTTGGATAAGATCCAGAATAATTCTTTGGATTACCAGGCAGAGACTCTTGTTCTTTTCCCTAACTTGCTCCAAACAAATAAACTCTCTGTGCTGAACTGCCTGAAATTGGGAAAGGTGACACAAGCACCTCTGTGGCCACCACCATTGGGAGTGTGCTGGGTCAGACCCGAAGCCAGTGCAGTGCTGGGTCTCACCTATGACTGGTGTAACCACTGCCCAGCTATCGCCAATATTCACTCAAGGCCCTAGGAATCTATAATCAGAAGATGGCAAAGCAAGCTAGGCTTCTGTCCTTCCCTTCAAGGTGGCAAGGTCATCTCAGTCTCAGGCAGATCCAGAGATGCCATTCACAAGCCAGGGCCTGGAGTCAGAAGCCTTAGGAATCTACCCAGGACCCTATTCTACCATGGCTAAGCTGGCACCCAAACCAAAAGATGAAGTCTTTCCCTCTCCTCTCTTCTCCTCCCCTTTCTGCATGCAAAGGACTCTCCCTGTGGCCACCCCCATCCCAGGCCTGTGGTGAATATTGCTTGGCTACTGCCAATGTTCATTCAAGGCCAAGAGCTCTTTAGTCAGCTTGTAGTGAATGCTGCCAGGCCTGGGACTCTTCCTTCAGGGCAGTGGGCTCCCTGCTGGCCCAGCACAGTCCAGAAATGCTATCTGAGAGCCAACTTCTGGAACTGGGGACCCCAAAAACCTATGTGGTGCTCCATCCCACTGAGGCTGAGCTGGTACCTGAAGTGCAAGACAATGTCCCCTTTATTCTTCACTCTCCATTTTCAAGCAAAAGGAGTCCCTTTCATAGACATCACAGCTGGAAATGTGCTGTCACACCTGAAGCCAGCATGTCTGAGTCTCACCCAAGGCCCACAGTGAGTGCTGTGTGGGGGCTGCTCTTCATCATTCAGGGCTTAAGGGCTCTCTCTGTAGTCACGGGTAATGAATCCTGCCATGACTGGGTTCTTCCCTTCAAGACAGCGGGGTTCCCTTCTGGCCCAGGGTATATCTAGAAATTTTGCCAGAAGCAAGGGCCTGGAATGGGGGCCTCAGGACTCTGTTGGGTACCCTATCCTACTGTGGCTGAGCTGATATCCAAGTTGCAAGACAAAGTTCTCTCTACTCTTCCCTCTCCTCACCTCAAGAAAAAAAAAAAGTCTCCCCCAGAGCTTTGAGTGGAGCTGCCTGGAGTCGGGGCAGGGAGGGGTGGCACAAGCACTCCCTTAGCTGCCCCAACTGGTGTCTCCCTAGGTCACATGCTCCCCAAGTCCACTGACTCTGAGCCCAGCACAGCACCTGGACTTGCCAAGGATTTGCAGCTCTAGTTACCTAGACTGCCTTTCAGGTTTATTTAGAACCCCAGAACACTTCGGCCCACGGTGGCAAGGCATGTTGGAACTCAGATTGTGACCACTGGGATGGGCGATTCTCCTCTGGCTAGGGCTGGTCTCACTGTTCCCTCTGTGGACACAGGCTGAGTTCTGCCCAGTTTTGCCTTTCACTGTGACAGAGCAGCACTGTGTTCCAATGCAAAGTCCTATAGTCACTGCGCACCCCTCCCACAAGTGCATGGATTCTCTCTCCGTGCCGTATGGTCAATGGCAGGGAAGAGAAGAGGGATGGTGTCACCAATTCTAAACTCTTTTCTACCCTTTTCAGTGCCTCTTTCAGTGACATGAAATTAAAATGAGGTAGTGTGATTGCTCATGTGATTTTTGTTTTTCATGAAGGTGCTTTTTTGTGTAGACAGTCGTCTCTATCCACAGTAATTAGGTGTTCCTGCAGGGAGGACAGTCAGTGGAGGCTTTTATTCACCCATCTTGTCCTGCCTCCTCTCCTAATCACCTCTTTTTTTTTTTTTTTGAGATGGAGTTTCGTTCATTACCCAGGCTGGAGTGCAATGGCTCAATCTCGGCTCACCGCAACCTCCGCCTCCTGGGTTCAAGCAATTCTCCTGACTCAGCCTCCCGAGTAGCTGGGACTACAGGTGTGCACCACCATGCTCAGCTAATTTTTGTATTTTTAGTAGAGATGGGATTTCACCATGTTGACCAGGATGGTCTCGATCTCTTGACCTCGTGATCCACCCGCCTCGGCCTCCCAAAGTGCTGGGATTATAGGTGTGAGCCACCGCACCCAGACTAATCACCTCTTAAATTCATGGTGAGGAGATTCAAGTGGGCCTTTAGTGAGGTCAGGCACAACCACCCACAGAGCCCCACTTTCCCATTCTTCCTGGATGACTATTTTACCTGACTTTCAGCTAATGACTCAGCTTCCTGCTTGACATGGAAAGTGGAAGCACGCAGAGCAAGATGGACAGACTCCCCGCACCACGTTTTTCTTCTTACAGTCGTCTATGTTGACACATTCTGCCTTCCATCTACAGGCGTCCCTTGGAGATATTGCAGGTTCAGTTCCAGACCACCACAGTAAAACAAATGTCCCAATAAAGTGAGTCATATGTATTTGCTGCTTTCCTAGTGCATATAAGTTATGTTTACACTATCATGTAGTCTATTAAGTGTGCAATAACATATTTTTTAAAAATGTACATAAATTAAAAATACTTTTTTGCTAAAAAATGCTAATGATCATCTGAGCCTTCAGCAAGTTATAATCTTTTTGCTGGTGGAGGGTCTTGCCTCTATGTTGATGGCTGCTGACTGATCAGGAGGGTGGTTGCTGAAGGCTGGGCTGGCTGTGGAAATTTCTTAAAGTGAGACAACAGTGAAGTCTGCTGCACTGATTGACTCTTTCTATTTTAATTTATTTGAGATAAAGTCTTGCTCTGTCAACCAGGCTGGAGTGCAATGGCACGATCTTGGCTCACTGCAACCTCGCCTCCCGGGTTCAAGCAGTTCTCCTGCCTCAGCCTCCTGAGTAGCTAGGATTATAGGCGGGAGCCACCATGCCTGGCTTTTTGTATTTTTAGTAGAGACCAGGTTTCACCATATTGGCCCAGCTGGTCTCGAATTCCTGACTCGTGATCTGCCTGCCTCGGCCACCCAAAGTGCTGGGATTACAGACACGAGACTCTTTCTTTCATGAAAGATTTCTCTGAAGTGTACAATACTGTTTGATAATATTTTATCCATAGAACTTCCTTCAACATTGGAATCAACCCTCTCAAACCCTACTACTGCTTTATCAAACAAGTTTATGTACTATTCTAAGTCTTTTGTGGTTGTTTCAATAATATTCACAGCATCTCCACTAGGAGTAGCTTCCATCTCAAGAGACTACTTTCTGTGCTCAACTGTTTGATCATGACATTGAAGCAATTCAGTCACACCTCCAGGCTTCACTTCAAATTCCAGTTCTCCCAGCGTTTTCACCATATCTGCCATTACTTCCTTCACGGATGCCTTGAATCCCTCAAAGAAGTTGATTTTGGAATCAATTTCAAAACTCCAGTTAATGTTGATACCGTAACCGCTTTCTGTGAATCACAAGTGTTCTTAATGACATCTAGACAGGTGAATCCTTTCCAGAAGGCTTCAAATTTGCTTTGCCCAGACCCATCACAGCAATCAGTATCTATGGCAGCTATAGCCTTATGAAAAGCATTTCTCAAATAATAAGACTTGAAAGTAAAAATTACTCTTTGATCCGTGGGCTGCAGATTGATGCTATGTTAAAAGGCATGAAAACAACATTAATCTCCTTGCACAACTCCATCAGAGCTCTTGGGAGATCAGGTGCTTTGTCAGTGAGTAGTAATATTCTGAAAAAAGCTTTTTTTTTCTAAACAATAGGTCTCAATGGTGGATTTAAAATATTCAATAAACCATGTTGTAAACAGATGTGCTGTCATCCAGGATTTGTTGTTTCATTTATAGAGCACAGGCAGAGTAGATTTAGCATCATTGTTAAGGGCCGTAGGATTTCAAAATGGTAAATGAGCCCTGGCTTCAACTTAAAATTACCAGCTGTATTAGCCCCTAACAAGACAATCTGTCTTCTGGAGCTTTGATGCAGGAATTGACTTCTCACTAGCTCGGAAAGTCCTAGACGGCATCTTCTTCCAACAGTGTTGTTCTGTCTACATTGACAATGGGTTATTTAGTCCAGTGACATTCATAAATTGTCTTGATCTTCTAGACAACTTACTGTACCTTCTATGCCAGCACTTGATGCTTCACTTTACACTTCTATGTTAAGGAGATGGCTTATTTCCTTAAGCCTCATGAATCAACCTCTTCTAGCTTCCAACTTTTCTTCTGTGGTTACCTCACCTCTCTCAGCAGAAAGTTAGGGCCCTGCTCTGGATTAGGCTTTGGCTTAAGGGGCTGTTGTTGCTGGTTTGGTCTTCTATCCAGACCACTAAAACTTTCCCCATGCCAGCAATAAGGCCCTTTTGCTTTCTTATCATTCATGTGTTCACTGGAGATGCACTCTCAGTGTCCTCCAAGAAGTCTTCCTTTGCATTCACAGCTTGGCTGTTTGGCACAAGAGGCTTAGCTTGCAGCCTGTTTTGGCTTTCAACATGCCTTCCTGAGATGGTTTGGATGTTTTTTCCCCTGCAAATCTCGTGTTGAAATGTGGCCTACAGTGTTGGAGATGGGACCCGGTGGGAGGTGTTTGGGCCGTGGTGGCATATCTCTCATGAATGGCTTGGTGCTGTCCTCACGGTAATGATTTCATTCTCACTACAAGTTCACGTGAGATCCAATTGTTTAAAAGAGTCTGGGACCCCCTTCCTCTCTCTCTTGCTCCATCTCTTGCCATGTGCCATGCCTGCTCCTGCTTAGCCTTCCACCATGAGTAAAAGCTTCCTGAGACCTCACCAGAGGGGGAGTACATGCCAGCGTCATGCATCCGATATGGCCTGCAAAACTGTGAACCAATTAAATCTCGTATTTATAAATCACTGTGTCAGGTACTCCTTTATAGCCACAAAAACAGACTAACCTACTTCCTCACTAAGCTTTATCATTTCTAGCTTTTGATTTACAGTGAGACACGTGCAACTCTTCCTGTCACTTGAACACTTAGAGCTCACTGCAGGGCTATTAAGTGGCCTATTTTCAATATGATTCTGTGTCGTGTAATAGGGAGGCAAGAGGAGAGGAAGAGAGATGGGGGAAGAGCTGGTCAGAGGAGAAATCAGAACACACACAATATTTGTTGATCAATTTTGACATCCTATATGCGTACGGTTTGTGATGCTCCCAAACAATTATGATAGTAACAACGAAGATCACTCACTGATCACAGATCATCAAAACAGAGTAATAAGGAAAAGTCTGAAACATTGCAAGAGTTACCAAAATGTTACACAGAGACCTGCAGTGAGTATATATTGTTGGGAAACAAAGTAGATAGTCTTGCTGGATGCAAGGCTGCCGCAAATCTTCAATTAGTAAAGAACACATTACCTGCAAAGTACAGTAAAGAGAAGCACAATAAGATGAGATACACCTGTACTTACCCTCAGCTAACTTCTGATGCACACTCAAGTTTAACAGTTTAACAAACACTGCTGGAGATGAACCCACTTTCCTACCAAAGGCCGACATTTCTGTGTGCCATATTCCCTCTGACCTATTTAAAGACATTGTCCAGCATGGCCCGTTTCTCTCCTGCACCGTCACTTTCCCCTTTTCTACAGGATTATTTCCTTTGACATAGAAGACTGCTGTTAATGATCTCATCTCATGGAAAAGAACATCACCCCTCCCACTCTGACAGTTACCTGACCTGCAGCTGCCTGCCCCTATACAGCAGTCCTCCTGGGAAGAGCTTTCTTTGCTGGGCTCTTCTGTGCTGAACTCCTCTCCTGGAATTATTTCCTGGACCCATCTTCACCATGTTCCATCACCATCCCTCCGCTACACTGAAAGGCTCCCTGTTACAATTATACAGGACCTTTGTGTGACAAAATCCTGAGATCAATTCTGAGATTCAGATCCCTTTGGCTAATTGGTCATCAGCTGCATATGACAGAACTGGGACCCCCTACCCACTAACGCACATTGCTAATTCTGTAAGTGTCCTGGCTACCTCACTCGTCATTCATTCTCCATCTCCATGCCTTTGTGCCTCAACATTAAGAAGCCAGGAGAAGGGGCTCTTCCTTCTTCCCTAATGGTTATACTCTTTTGGTAAATTCAACCAGTTTCATAGCTTCAATTCTATCTGTACCAGTCAAGATTCTCCAGAGAAACAGAATAGAATATGTGCGTGTGTGCACGCATGTGTGTGTGTTTGTATTAGGTTATAGTACAGTTATTTAATCAAACACTAAATATTTTTGTAAATGCAGTTAACATCTATAATCTGTTAACTTCAAGTTAAAAAGAATACTCTCAACTATGTGAAGAATAGGCCTCACGCAAGTAGTTAAAGGCCTTAAGAGTGAAAACTGAGGTTTCCCAGAAAACAATGAATTCTGCTTCAAGACTGCAGCATCAACTCCTTCCTGAGCTTCCAGTCTGCCAGCTTGCCTATGTATTTCAAACTTGTCAGCCCCCACAATCATATGAGCCAATTTCTTAAAGTAAATCTCTTAATGCATAATATATTTTATGTACGATACATATCCTATGGCCTAGCGAAGTTGACACATGAAACTAACCATCAAACAATCCATGTACCATGACCCTGATTTATATTTCCAGTCCAAATTGTTTGGTGTATCCACTTGCCCACTCAATGTCTCCACCTGAGTAACAACACAATTTTTAAAGTTGAACTTTACCTGCAGACTTCTCTCTCTCATTCGGTGGCAACTTGATCCTTCCTGTCCTGCAGTCTGAAAACGTTAGAATCATCCTTGGCTCCTCTCATTCACACCCTGCATTCAAATCCTGCTGGCTCCGACATCTCACAGCCTCCACTGCTCCTACCTTTGTCGCTGGTACCATCTCTCACCCGGGCTGCTGCAAAGGCCTCCAGAGCTGCTTCTGCCCTTGCCTGCTGGGGTCTGATTGCAACACAGCAACCCAGGTGACCCTCCTAATCTGTAACTGAGACGAGCCGTTTTTTCACACTAGACCACACCACACCTCCACCTTGCACCGAGTTAAAGTCATGGTCCTTGCCATGCCCAGTGATCTGTCCCCTTATCCTAACTGACTTAAATCCCCCACTCTGCTGTATGTGTAAACCACTCTGACAACACTGGCCTCCCTGTGTTCCTGAAAGTCAACAGACACATTCTGCTCCAGGACTTGGACCCTGGAATGCTCCCTCTGCCTGGGATGCTCTTCTCCCAGTACCCACGAACTCACCCTGCCTCCTTCAAGGAAGCTGAATAATGCTCTTCTCAACAAGGCCCCTTGCATGTGCCATTTGAACCTGCAGCCTCTTCATCCAGCGTGCCTGGCAATCCTCACCCTGCTCTGATTTGTCCTCATGTGTGGAGCCTTCTCACCTTTACCGCTACTGTTCCACTGACTCATTACATTTATCATCTGGTCTTTCTTCTCCATTAAAATGGGGATAGGTATCTTTCTGTTTTTTTACATTGATAGAAGTATATAGAATAGCACCTGGCTCAAGTGGGTCCTCAGTGAACATTTGTGGAATAAATGAGTCATTTGTGAATGTATCTTCTTTGTGTGCTATTCCTTCTCACTCTGTGCATTAGAATGGAGGCTCCTTGAAGACAAGGGCTTGCCTCTCTTACTCAGGCCCCTCCAGCAGTCGATGCATAGGGCAGGCATGGCAAATACTTGCTGGGGGCCTCTGACCAATGAAGGTCTTTGGAGATGAAAGAGAGTCCAGTGCCTATAAATTATAGGATCTCATGGTCCTCTTTCCCCAGGGTTCATTGTGCTGGGATTTGCAGGTTTCTGAAAGATTTTGAAGTGAGCATTCCACTTTTAAAGACACAGCATCCAGTTTACTGATGATCTTCACTCTGCCTTTTCCCCTTCAAAACCCGCTGCCCTGACGAAGCTGATTCCCCCTGGGTGGGCATCCTGATGGGCAGTGGGAGGCCCCACCCACACAGTAAGCCCTGACTTGTTGGAACTGGTCTGAACATTTGTGCCTCAGGGAAAGACAAAGCAAGACCTTCTGCCCCAAGCCAGGCATCGTTTCGAACTCTGACTCCAGCTGCTGCACTGTCCTCAGCTGCAGAGACCTTGTCTTTCCATCACTGACGAGCGCATTAACCACAGGCTAAAAGTCGTGCATGTAAGAATTTCAACCTAACCTCATCTGTAGCTTAAAAACATTTTTAAAGGTAATACATTGTTTTCTTTTCTTTCTAAAGGAAGTAAATGTTACCTTGGCCAGTGAAAAAAAAATTCTACTCATAAAAAGCATTCTTTGGAGGAAAGAGGGAGTGATTCTTATCTGAAAACCACTGGGGCAAAGGGGCTAACATTTTACAAGCTGCAGTAAAATCCAGGAAAACCTCTCAGAATGAGGATAACTAGGGAGGACAGAAACACATGAGCTAGAGGGAGGTCAAAGTCCTGGCTTTTTAGTGGGTGTTGCTGAGGTTGACAGATAGCAGGCATTTGTGTGGTGTGCAGACATCGCTGTCCTTGCCTCCCCATGGCTGCAGAAGGGGCCTGTCTCCTGTCTTCATCAAATCTCTGCGGCCCCATCGCCTTCTCCTTGCCTTACTCTATCAGCTTTTGAATACTTCATTAACTTTTAAATCTAGCCATTTAAATGCTTGCATAGCCTAGTTCCCCTTTACCTAAAAGAATCATTACAACATTGTGCCTCTCCTTATAGACTTAAATCATCTCACTTGGGCATCTGGAAAGATAATCTCAATGATTCTACCTAAACTCCTTAGCTATTAAGAAAGGCAGTAACATCAGCAGGCTCAGCTGGCCCTTGAAATGGGAGAAGCTCCTGACAGCATCTGGTCAGCTTAACTGATGCAATTGCCAGGCTGGCCTGGAGGAGGCCCCATCTAGAGAGTTATCTTTGCAGAACCAGATGGCTTCAAGAATGTGTGCGTCTGTGTGGGGCCCTGGGAGCTGGGGTCCTACTTAAACACTTTTGGACCTGCTGGGACGTCCTTCTTTGAGTCTAAGCCCAATTCCTCAAGCCCATATCCTCTTCTTTTAATGACCACACTGTAAATTATTACATAAAAGTTTCATCCTGATTTCCTACAAAGAATCTTGTGCTTTTTTAATGGAATAAGAGTATTTAAATCTTTCTTTCTTTTCTCTTGGTTATTTCTAGCACTTTAGAATGTGAACACCCAAACTGCTTTTTATTATAACAGAAAAGCCAAAATATTGTTTAAAATATGTGTAACCAAGCCAAATCTTATTATACAGGCTCCTATCTTGGAAGAACTTGTGCACAGTTAGTGGTTGATGGGTGAAGCATTCATGACAGGGGCTTGCTCAGCGCTGGAGTGTCTAGAGGCCTTAAGGGTCCTGGTTCGGAGCCCGGTCTCCAGAGCCATGCTACCGAGATTCGCATCCCAGCTGCATCTCTTCCTGGCTCCTGTATGACCTTGGGCAAATGACTTCACCTCTCTGTGTTTGTTTTTCCACAGTAAAATAAGTATGGTAACAGTAACTAGGGCCTCAGGATGTGAAGTTTAAATAAGTTAATAAACTTAAAGAGCATAGGATGCTACTGACCATCGCATGCCACAAAATGGCTAACTATGAACATCAGCTTAATGTTCTATAATTGAATATAATTTGGATTTGGAATATCTAGCTAACCAGGCTAGCAGGAGTCTTACTTCTGGTTGCTAGGGGGCTCCAGTGGAAATGAAAAATCCCCCGAATCCCCAGGCCAGTACCAGGCCAAGGTCTGTCCACATAGGACACTACTGAGAGCCGCTGGGCTCTCATACATCCAGGACTCACCCAACTGCTGGGTCTCCCCAAGGTCCATTTGCCAGGACATACCTCTCAAGTACCTGCTCACGTGTGCTATCCCCAGCACCTGGTATGAGGCCTGGGAGTGTGCCCAGCACACAGGCAGAGAGCATTCAATACAGGCAAAGGAGAAAGGAGAACCCACACACCTGTGTGAAGACAGCACAGGGTGTCAAGCTGCTGCACAAGAATCATGAAAAGATCTCATCCTCAAACCCCCAGCCTGTCCCTGGGGAGCAGACCAGAGTAAAAAGGTTCAGAGCTCACAACAGAAATGTATTGCCTCTCAGTCCTAGAGGCTAGAAGTCTCAAATCAAGACATCAGCAGGGCCCCGCTCCCTCAAAAGCTGCAGAGGAGGATCCTTCCTTCCTTGCATCTTCCCAGCACTGGTGGCCGCCAGCGATGCTTGGGTTTCCCTGACTTGTGGCAGCATTGCTCTAAGGCTCCCTGTGTGTCTCTGTCTCCACATGGCCATCTTCATGTGAGCACACTGTTCAGATCAGATCAGGGGCCCACCCGACTCTAGTATGACCTCATCTCAACTTAACTATATCTGCAGGAAAACTGTTTCTAAATAAGATCCCACTTTGAGATCCTGGGGGTTAGAACTTCAACATATCATTTTTGGGGAGACACAATTCAACCCAGAACAGTATTCCATGTTAGATTAAAGGGGCTATATATTTTTCAGCAAAAACAGAAGAAGGTATCTCTTTATGAAGACACAGACATATAATTTTACTGGAATGAAATCTTATCTTACATGCCCTTTTCACCATGGCTATCACCTCCTTCCAGCTCCCCACTCCCTTCTCTTCCCCACAGCCAGGTGAGCTCTGTTGTCATTTGCTGTGTGTATCCTTCCATACGCTTCCATTTACTCAAATGAGCCTGCACGCACCTATGTAGGCAGATACTCACTGTGTAAATGTGCATCTTCAGGGGAGGTTTTTGTCACTGTTTTTTAAAAATAGAATCAATCATTTCAAGTGCCTTTTCTAAATTTTGCTTTTACCACACAATAACATCTGGTGGAAGCCCTGCCAACCTGTCTTACAAGGCTCTAAAGTATTATCTTTAATGATTGTATTATGTATTCTGCAGTGTGGGTACTAGCCAAAAATTAACCGTAATTATCTTAAGGCGCTTGAGGACAGGGTCTCTCTCTCTTTATCTTTGTGGAGATTTGATAGCTGTTCCATAAATATGAGTATCTTTGAATTCAAGCTGAAGCATTTTTTGAAAATCTCAACTCCAACTCCAATAGCATTGATGCCATTTATATAATCTTATTCCTTCTTAAGGACACTGACGTTTTTGGGTCCCAGAAATGTCATGTTTAACATTCCCTATAAACCATCACATTTACTTACCTTACCAGCCCAATGAGGTGAGGGTCTCCACCTAGAGCCAGGGCAGGAGGTTCAGAGACCTGGGCGCACAGCTTAGTGGGCAGACTGAGGATTCAAACCCTGAGCTATCAATCTCCCACACCCATCACTCTCCGCCATATTAGGTTTCAAAAGTCACACATGATCTCATCTGCCAGACTTGGCTCTGGAAATCTAGTTTTGGTTGTTCCCAAATCCACTCTCCGAAGTTACATAACCACTGAAAATATACAAAGTAATGAAGCAGAGCTAAAAGGTAAACAAAAAATGTTTAGCAATCCATAACCCCGGCTGCTCTGCAGAGAACTGTCCTAATTTTCCTTTGCTTATTTAAAATCAGTGACTTGACTTCAGATTCACATGTTACACATACATGATCTAGTTTCTAGAAGCAGAATAGAAACAGTAACTCATACACAACTGGGCAGGATATCATTAGGAAAAGGTAAGGGAAGGGACAACCTGGGGTTCCAGGCCCTGAGTTGAGGGAGGACAGTGGTGTGACCTATTAAACTAGATGATGGCTAAGACTGTCATGTGCGCTTGCCATTGAAAGTTCTTTTGCAGCATATTTTTTCTCTAATTGCCTGTGAATTCACGTGTGACTTTGACATAGATGATGTAAACTTTGGTACACAAAGTAACCAAGTCTCATCACAGTACGGAAGGGATGTGAATTTCAAAGATGAGTGAGTGGTCCCTAGAAGTTACAGCACATACAATAATGTGGTTCTCAACCTGGGCTATGTATTCTAACCACCTAGGAAGCTAAAAAGCCTAGAAAGCGCTGACACAAGAGTTTCAATGAATTGATTTAATTAGCATAGGATGTAGCTGAGCATCAGGATTCTATAAACTCTTCAAATGACTCGAATATGCAGCAGAAATTGAGATCTCTAGGAGATTAAGTGGAAAACATTAAAATTGCTAAAACTTAGAAGGGCTGTTGTGAAATAAGATAAAATTAAGGAGAAATAACTTCCTTTACTGAGCAACACGGCCTTCTATGAGCTGCATGCAACCTGGCTCTTCAGTCCCACTGTCCATTCTTTCTCACATTTTTTTTGCTGCAGCTGAAACATACTTTTTCTGCCTAAGCCACATTATTCTTCTCTTCTTATGCTCTGTATATTTTTCCCTCTCCAAGGAATCTTTCTTGAAATGAATCCTGCACTTTCTTGGTGATTCCATCTAAGCAGTCTATTTGTACAGAACTTCAGTGGACTCACTGCTAGGCACTCAATTACCTGTTTTGGTCCAAGTTTCTCCACTTGACCTCAGTGAACACCAGAGAAACAGAGATACTGCCCCATGCATTTCCATTATCTAGCCAGGTGACTGGCACATCATAGACAGTCAACAAATGGCTGTGGGGTAAAGTCAGGAAGCAAAACAGCATTAGGAAGTATGTATCACTTTCTCACCAATTGTAGTGTTGAGAAATGTATCATCTTGACAGGCATACACATGAAAGAGAAAATTTGTTTTGTAAATTATAGAACCTGAAAGCTTAAAAGAAAACATCATGAAAAAGACAGGTAAAATTGAACTAGTTCCATCTTTTATGGTGTTTAAAAATTTGTCTCCATTTTTTCTTTGTACTTGTTATCAAAAACCAGGTATTGCAAAAGTATATTAGTAATCACATTTTTTTTCAGTCTGATGGAAATACAAGTGGTCCTACAGAAGAACTCTTCCCTTTGGAAGATTGAAATGCCCTGTAACACATGGCTGCAAATGTTTGCTGACCTCGCTAATAAATCCCCTGCAAGGTCACTAGCCAAATGGCAGTGATACTTTGGAAATATCAGAACCTGGTAATTTATTTCTTGACTGTCTTCCCAGACAATTAAGGACCTAACATTTGCGTGCTAAGCAACCCTGGGCTACTCCTCTCCAGCAACTTTGCAAGAAACACTATCAGAACTCCTTAAAAACAATCAAGTCTAAGGACCTAGAAATAGAAATTCCATTTGACCCAGCAATCCCATTACTGGGTATATAGCCAAAGGATTATAAATCGTTCTACTATAAGGACACATGCACACGAATGTTCATTGCAGCACAATTTACAATAGCAAAGACCTGGAACCAACCCAAATTCCCATTGATGATAGACTGGACAGGGAAAATGTGGCACATATACACCATGGAATATTATGCAGCCATCAAAAACGATGAGTTCGTGTCACATGGATGAACCTGGAAACCATCATTCTCAGCAAACTGACACAAGAACACAAAATCAAACACCGCATGTTCTCACTCATAGGCAGGCGTTGAACAATGAGAACACATGGACACAGGGAGGGGAGCACTACACACTGGGGTCTGTTGGGGGGAAATAGGGGAGAGACAGAGGGGGTGGGGAGTTGAGGAGAGATAGCATGGGGAGAAATGCCAGATATAGGTGAAGGGGAGGAAGGCAGCAAATCACACTGCCATGTGTGTACCTATGCAACAATCTTGCATGTTCTTCACATGTACCCCAAAACCTAAAATGCAATAAAAAAAAATAAATAATATTTTAAAAAATCAAGTCTGAAAAAGAGGACCCCAGAGAGTCTCTGCACTTGAGTGAATGTTGCCTAAGCAAGGGCAAACTTCTGCCATGTACAGCACATGTTTTTAAAGATGAAATTCTCATCCAGGGTTTCTGGCAATTGTGTGGCACTTTGAATTAGGCTTTGCAGAATGACAGCAATTTGACCAACAGCGCCTGAGTGGCAGATGCTTTATGCACACTGTCAAGCTCAATGTGGCAAAATCCAGGCGATTTGGCAATGCTGGATTCATGGTGAGCCTACTGTGCCGTCGACAGCCACACAAAGTGAGGTCACGGCAGAATCATGGGGTGGTCAGCATTCAAAGAGAGCTTAGATATCACCTGATTCAGCCCCTTCACAGTGCAGATAAATGGAGAGAGACCAGAGAGCTTAATGGTTTCTTGCTGAAGGATCACACAGATGGGTGTATGTGTGTTCAATCCAAATTTGCACGCTTAAACTCGAGTTCTTGTGCCTAATCTAAATTGGCTATTTGCACTGTCCAAACACACCAGTTGATATTCAGAACTTCCTTTGACTTTCCACCTGATAAGCAGCTTAAGGATGACTGACTGTATCGACTTGCGCAAGTCAAGTTGGGGCTGCACGCAAGGTCTCTATCCATGGCTTCTGCTGTGCATGCCTAATACGGCTCAGAACCACCAGGTAATCCTTGCTAGCATCCAGTTATTTTGCTGTCACTCACCAACTCTGGGCAATGCTTATCTCTAATCTAAAAACCTTGAGAACTAATGCCTAAAATTTAAAGAGTTTCCAACAGGTAAGTGAGAGTAGAAGCATTTTTATTAAGATCTTTGTCTCTTAAAAAAATAAAATAAAATAAAGGAGGTTGAAAGCCACAAGGAAACAAGGAAACATAATTATGGTTCTATTTGTCTTGCCTTTCATCTCAGAGAGAAATGCGGAGTCTTGTAGAGCATGTGGGTTGATTTCAGCTGAACAACAGTAAACTCATTAGAAGCTACAAGATGGGATATTTTTGAAAAGAATACAGAGTGGAGGTTGTAAGTGAAATATGAAAATGTTTCTATTCGAAAACTAGAATAAATGTTCTATGTAAATTTTCTTTATGACATAGAGATAAGATTAAGAGGAAAAGAAAAATAGAAGAATGGTCTCAAATTAATTATTGCTTCCCCACCACAAAACAAGGGCTTTTCAAGGACAATGTATGCATTTATACACATGCCTACAAGAGGCCCTTGAGTCTCCATTTTCTTATTTGTATCATGGTTTCATAAAGATAATACCTGTCTCCTCCTACTTAACAACATCTAAAGCAAATACAACAAAAATGAGCTGGTAGACACCATTCCCACTCCTACACCCAAGTAACTCATTCAATGTTTTAAAAGAATTACCATCCAAAGGAGGACAGCAGGCATCAACCCAGGGAACTGGAAAAGGCATTTGATACAAAGCATCGAATCCTCCCAGCATTTGATACTAAGTAATGACTTCAAAAGCAAGGTGACCACAGGAAGCTTTAGATCTTCTGCTCTGGGAACAGTTTGACTTTCCACTTTAAACATGCTACAATTTATTCTTTACTTGAAGGATATATATACTGAGTCATTTTCTTCATTAAGTTGCCTTGACATGAGCAGATTGTTTGACAGATTTTTAAATCAAAATGCTTGAACAATGGGCACAAGTGATTTGGCACGTGAAATGGAATAGGATCTCCCCCACGAAAAAACATGGAACTTCCACGTGGAGCCAATGACAGTGTCGCATAGATTCTAAGACGTCACCAATTGTAAGACAGATTTTCATTTTTCAAACGACTGATAAAAAAAATTTGTGAATTAAGGTATAGCAGGATGCCTCCATGACAGCCTGTGCATCAGATGCATGAATCCATCACACCAGTCTCTCCTTACTTTAAATGTCTTTGTCCTGCTGTGGGGATCTGGCAATTTCTCCTGCTTTCAGCAGTGTCGGTTGTTGTGTGCTAGGCAATTCTTCTCCATATATCTCAGTAGTCATTCGTGTTCACTTACTTCTTTTCTTAGCTTTGGATAAGTTATGTGGTGACAACAAACACCATCCAAATCCCAGAGAATTAGAGCAACAAGTGTACTGCAGGTTGGCTGTGCCTCTGTTTCACAACTTCTGGGGTCCAGAATGAAAGAACAGCTGCTATTGGGGACATGCCATCCTTGTGGCAGAGGGCCAAGAGGAACCACAGAAGAGTGTGACGGCTCCGAAGGCCTCTGCCCAGAAGAAACATACATCGCTCTGCTCATGTTCATTGCCAGCAAAGTCACGTGGTCAGGCACAACATTATCAGGACGTGAAGAATGCTCCTCTCACACGCCATGCACAAAGGAGAGGCCGTGGAGGGAGGGATCCAGTACAGTGGGGCAGTGAATGTTTTGAACAATATTACAATCTACCATGAAGCTTTCAGTAGTCACTTCGCAGGGAAATAGAGAATGTGGTTCTTCTACCGAAGATCAGTATTTGCTCCACTAATAACATATTTATACCCTGCTGCTCTGTTTTCATGCCTTTTTGTGTATTTAATAATTTTTAAATGCCAAAAATATGTAAATTTTGGAAATAATTTAAACATCAATTAAACTCAACCATGTAGATAGCAACAACATACTTGACTTAACTGAAGCCACATCAGTGTGAATGGGACTGAGTCTACCCCTACACAGGCAACGCCAACTGTGTCATGGCTGTTTCCTGTCAATAGCAATGCAGCTCACTTGCACATGTGTTGAAATGTGAAAAAAAAAAGTATCTTACAATTAAATATAATGTGTGTGTGTGTGGTGTAAAATGAATTTTTTTTTTCCTTTTCTGAGACAGAGTCTTGCTCTGGCTGGAGTTCAGTGGTATGAACTTGGCTCATTGCATCCTCCACCTCCCATGTTGAATGTGATTCTTCTGCCTCAGGCTCCTGAGTAGCTGGCATTACAGTTGCCCACTACCATGCCTGGCTAATTTTTTTTTTTTGGTATATTTAGTAGAGATGGGGTTTTGCCATGTTGGCCAGGCTGGTCTTAAACTCCTGACCTCAAGTGATCAGTGCGCCTCTGCCTCTCAAAGTGCTGGGATTACAGGCATGAGCCACAGTGCCTGGCCTGGAAAATAATATTTTTTATAAGCTTATAAAAGAGAAGCATGGTCTATGGTCCAGCACTATGGATGTCTTCCAGGGGCTGATTAGCAGTGAAAAATCTTGAGCCCCAACCAAGACTCCTAACTAACAATATTAGTCAGGAGATCCATGGGTGAACCATATGCTCACTAAACTTAGATAAACAGTATTCTAAATGACATTAGACTTATAGCTGTGAAGTGCATCACAGTAGAGTGAACACACACACACATACACACACAAATACACACAGATCATGAGTACAGTGAGATGACTACCCTCAGAATCCCCCCATGCAGCCTTGGCCCCAGCATGTAGAGTGAGAGGGAAGAGCATCTGAGGGTTCTCCCATTCAGCAAGATGAGTGCAAAGACAAGGACAGATCAGGTGTCTCCAAACCTGGCTACACGTTCACATCACCTGGCAAAATTTTTTAAAATACTGATACATAGGCCCTGTCCTCTGAATTCATTTGGTTTGGGGCACCTGTATTTTAAATACTTCTCCAAGTGACTCTATTGTACAGGCTGGGTGTGGGGCTTCCAATGTAGAGGATGCATGCAGATAAAAGTCCATTTGTGAACTCTGTGAACTAGAAAGGGAGTGATCCAAGCTCTCCTGTGAACAACTGAATCTTCTTCATCATCAAGATCACTGTATAAGTAATACATTCTGATATGGGGGCAGGAAAGAGAACGAGATGTGTTGAATAGGGTTTAGTGCCACCAGGAGTCAGGATTCAAGCAGGATAACAAGGGTTTCAGATTTGATTTGATTGCAAATCCACATGTCATGTCTAGTACATATTCAGTGTAGGGAAACCACATACATTTGAAGTCCCAAGACCTGGATCTGGAACTTTTTTCTACTGATCATCTTTTTTACGATTAAATAACCCATCTATGCTCCCTGAGCCTCAGTTTCAAATATGTGTACATATGACACAAACACACATATATGTATATATGTGCATGAATACTCACAGCAATTTTTAAAACATAATGAACCTCTGCTATTTTACAGGTTTTTTAGGTTGTCAGAGGTCATAAATACAGAATGAACCTATCTGTTCTATCTGGTGGCCTATAGATATAAACCTGGGATTGGTGGCATTATTACTGGAGGAAGTAGGCTTTCTTCCTGCGTTCTAACTTTGAAATGTCCAACCCATCTTGCACTAGGTTACAAACATTGGCAGCAATCAAACAGACTTTTGAAGTGGAAAAATGACTTGCACTGCAGCTACTGACAACAGGCCTTTCATTCCAAAAGGATATAAAATTCAAAAGTGAGTGTGAATGTTGGCGATCCCATATTTCTTTGCTCAGGTGTCAATGCTATATCCCTGGGAAGTTCCCAAATGACTACTCCTGCTTGACAACTTAGGAGGAAACATGGCAGTGATCATTAATCTCATGGGGAAAGTGGTATGTGTGATGAAAAAAGATCTGTATATGCATCTTTACTTCTACTTTGGGATATAAAAAATAGGACTCACTGGGAGGAAGAAGATGAAGCCCTCTATATGAGCTTTCTTCCCCCATCCAGTTTTCCCTTTCATCTTTAAACTGGTGATATTCTGATCAAAATGTTCATTCTATCCCAAATCCAAGCATATTTTCTTGAAAGTGAATGTGATCCCACAGTTAAAAGCAAAAAGCCAAGATCTCACCACTACACTGACTGGAATGATGCCATTGCATATAAAAGATGCATTTTCTTAGAAAGCATCTTCATGAAACAGAGTTTGCTCAAGTCCCTCTATAAATAGAGCATGAAGGTGATCTAGAGACTCTTCCAGGAGTTTCTTCTAACACACTGAGCAAACCATGGTCCTAAAAAGGCAGGACCAGAAAGAAGAACTACTCGAAATACATGAGGTACTTGTTTTCTTTGTGGGCTTTTCTGTTCCTGTGGAGGGAGGAAGTAGAGGGGAAAGAACATAGGAAATGATGCAGGAATACTGTAGAAATTAGGAATGGCATAAGGTAATTAAAGATAAAAGGGAATAAAACACACGTTAGGGAAATTTGGTTTCAAAACAACTCAATACTACCTATGCTGCTATGGGATAATCAACAAAGAGGTAGTTTTTTCAACTAAAGTAACAAAGAAAGAAAAATAAGCTTTGATCACTACAAAGGAGGCCAAATATGGTAAATGGGGAAACCTTTAAGGGCAGATGGAGAAGGAGAGTACTAAGTTTGCAGGGGTGTAATAAGATATCAGACCCTCCACATTTCCTGGCCAGCAAGGATAGTAGCACGTATTTCCAGGAGGGGGAAAGATCTTCCAGTGACCCTCACAGGGGGTTCCATCTACCCATAGAGAGATGGCACAGCTTGTCTTTCCTGCCCTCACTTTCCAGGAGTAGCAATCTCCTCATCATTTCATTCACGTGGCATTATCATCTTTCTGAAAGAAATTTGGCCGATAAAATCAGCTCAGAGAGCCATATGCACCCCGAGTGCAAGTGCTCTGCTAAAGTTCTCAGGCAAGGAGGACCAGGCCTGCAGTCTGGGGGTGGTGAGTCCTTCAGTATTGGATTCAGTGTGTGGTGGGGCAGAAGAGGAACCAGATGCAGCCATGGGGTGCAGGGGTGTCAGGCAATGGGAAGGTGTGAATTATTAGGTTGCTGTTTTTGAAAAGTGTGTAGCGAGACGACATAAAACACCAGGAGGCATGGACAGCGAGGCCTGGGGAAGCCCTGGCACCTGCGAGCCGATCATCTGGGTGTGGTGCCCAGACCCTGTGTCTCGGTCCAGAACCACACTCTAGAGCTGGGCCTCAGATGGAAGTTGGCTCTTCCTGAAGGATTAAGCAACATTATACTCGGGAAGGTGCAGAAGAATTTAGAAATAAAGAAGCAAAACTAACCCACAGAATTAATTCTTCTGTGTTGAATTTAGGAATGAACTATGTAACCAGGATTTTTTTTAAATCTTGTAACCAGGATTTGTAAAAATCTCTGTGTCATTTAAGTCATTCGAAACATCTCTGTGATTCCAGCATATTACAGCTTGGGACTTATTGGCTTTGCGTTTTGATTTAAATGTTTTTAGTTGATGCTAGACTTGTGGTTTGAATTTGAAAGAAATAAGATTTAAGTTTGCAAAGAGTCTTTGAAGTTCAAGAGGACTTGATTGATTGATTATAAGAGCTGGGTAAGTGATTTGAAGGAACTGGTTTATTGTGTTTGTAAGTCTGTCCTGTTAGGGATATGAAGGGATTCAGATATATTAAATTTACAAGATACTTTTAAAGGCTTAAGGGAATTTAACTAATTCAGTTTATAAGTTTGAGCGCTTAAGTGAACTGTAATTGTTCAATCGATGAGTGAATCAACAAATGTTGTTAAACAAGTACAAGTGATCATTCTTATTTTATACAGAAATTACTAAATTTATTATTTGAAACAAAGATTGTCACTTTAACAGGTTAAGAAAAAAATAATTTTCAACTTAAAATATTGAGCCTCTGTCTAAACAACAATTACCCTAAGTAATCTTTTCTGATAAAATATCTTTACTAAAATGTTTTTTCTTAAATCTTAACTGTTGTATACCTCCCATGAATTCAGAAAGGGGTCTCATTTTGCTTTGAAACATAAGTATGGTTGTTCTGATTTCCTTATTAACCGTTTGAAAGGAGGAAAAATGATCCTGATATTGCAGCTAAGTTTAGAGTCCTGCTGTAGAGATACAGCCTTTCTTAGTAGAATCTCAAGCTTGCAACCATCCAACTTGCACATATTAATAATAATATAATAATGATAATTTTAGTATTTGGATTTAACTTTTATTTTAATTTTATAAAGAATAATTGTACATATTCATGAAGTACCTAGTGATGTTTCAATACATATAATGTATCGTGACCAGAGCAGGGTAACTGGCACATCCATCATCTCAAGCACTTATTATTTCTTTTTTTGGGGGTGCGAATATTCAATATCCACTTTCTAGCTATTTGAAACCATATCATACAGTTAACTGTAGTCACCCTACAGTGGCACAGAACGCTGGAACTTACTCTGGCCATTAGCCTGTCTAATCAGCATTTTCTACAAAGCAACCAGAAGCAATTTATAAGATTCTTTGTCTACTTGAAACCTGGAGACACATGCACCTTACTAACATCATGATGAAGCTTCCTTGGACTACTCCCTTTCTAGGAGACATTTTTCCCCTTGGGGCTAGAGGACAAAGGAATATCTTCAAAAGCTAAAAGCTCCTGGACACAAACAGGGCCCAGTGCCATGTCTAGCACATAACAGGTGCACAACCTACCGGGGTTTCCCTATTCTCAGCTCTCTTACTTTAAGCCTTAGTTGCCTTCTACCTCCAAGAGAAAAAATAAGTAGCCAGGTCTAGGAGTCAGGAGGTCCTTGGAGGTTTTGGACAATGTCTTGAGGACTCAGAAGATGCAGCTGCTATAGGGCATAATTTCCCTTTCCTGGTCACACTTGGCCCCGTTGCAGGCAAAGTAGGAACAATTTTCTTTGGCACAGGCTCAAGTGCTGAAAAAGTTTTTCAAGTTCCACCCTTCCTGGTTTTTCTTGTGCTCTCAGGAGTTCCTAATCTAAGCTCTAATTCAGGGTCCTTATCCTGATCCTTGTGGTCAGAGAAACACGGATGTGCTTTGGGGCAGCCCTTGAATTTGTGTGACAATTTGGGGGTAAGTATAATTAAATATTGTCATTTTATAGGGAGAGGATTCACAGCTTCCATCCTATTCTCCAAGGCTCCAGAAAAATGAAGATTAACCAGACATTTCCCAAGTCCTCCCCATTCATGGAAACACACTGACTTCTGTCCATTTCCTGGGAACTCGTCTGCAGGCAAGTGGACAAATTAACACCAGCAAAGATGGCAGGAGATGACAGGGACCTCAGGGTTGCTCTTCAAGAGCCAGAATAAACTTCATACAATGAAAAAGTCACTGATGTGGCCTCTCAGGACACTGACCAAGGCATTAAAGGTATTTGAAGATTGTAGGTTAAGTATTTAAACACAGCAGAATAATTTAACTCTTACAAGACCACACAGTAAACACACACATGCTTGCTGAATAGATGTGTCCTCAATAGGCCTTCCCTATGGACAAAAGTCTTTCATTGACTCACTGCTCACATCTACCCCTCTGGGTCCAGGCACCAGCCCCAGCAGAAATGCAGGGACTCTGTCACCCCACCCACCTGCCGTTAGCAGAACCTGTAGCTTCAGGGTAGGGAGAGGACAATTCAAGATGATATGGCCAGCAAGGGTCACAAATAGGACTTTATGTATGATATTGCCTCTGAGTAAGGTGAACAACTGTATGGAGCTTAGCACTGAAATTCCTGCATCCTGGGAAACCTTTCAGTCCCCACAAATTGGGATGATTGCTTGCCCTACGTACAAAAAGTCCCCAATTTCCTCCTTCTGGGAAGTATCCCGAGCTCCACCCTAAGCCAAAACAACAAAGGAGTGGCCTGAAAGACTTTTAAAGATGTGTCATTTGAAACATAAAGGAAAACCTTTGGTGCAGAAAATAACTATTTTCTGCAAAAAAAAAAAAAAAAAAAAAAAAAAAGCAAAGTGTCCCCTCTGCCAGTGGCACCACACCAATTCTTTGCTAAGTGGCAGACTTGGCCATCTGGTGGGAAGCCATTTTTTGACTCAAGCAGCACTCAACTTCAAATCAGAGTTAAATGAAAAAGCCCTGCTTCAAACTGTGGTATTTTCATCCACTTGCTTCCCATAACTACCTCCTGCTAGTCCAAACATGTTTCCCTTCACAGGACCGTCCTGACCTAGTCGGCAGACATTGCATTTTTAAATGAAACCAACGTTGCTACAGTCACTGGGAAACGCTGCTCCATATATAGACGACTTGTCTTGGAGCCACATGGTCTGCTCTTCACCATCCTCCTGGGATCTCCTGGGGTGCTAGGAGGAGGTTGGTTGGGCTCACCAATCCTCAGCCTTGCTAGGATGAAGAGCATTATAGGGGACAATAGACCAATGCTTCCAACCCAGATAATTGTGCCTCCTCTCCTGGGAACATCTGGCAATGTTTGAAGACGTTGATTGTCGCCACTGGAAGGTCTGCTACTGGCATCTAGTGAGTAGAGGCCAGGGGTGCTGCTGACATACCCCACAATACACAAGGTAGCCCCCAACAACAGAGAATTCTATATCAATGTCAGGAGTCAGTGAGGGCCCTCTCAGAGGCTGCTTTATAGCATGTGGGGTACTTGGAAGATAAGGCAACCTGAAGCTTGCACATTTACCACCTTCTTTGAGACACAGCCTCACTGCTTATGAAGGAGAAAAACAGCTTCGTTTTAGAGGGAGGAAGAAGAAAGCATGAATCAATAGCAAAAAAATCTAGTCTGTAGAATAAAAATATCTCCTACCTCTCCCAGGAATCAGGAACAATTAGTGCCTAATCAAAGTTGTTGATGATGATGCCACTGGTGATTCTGCAGCTCATCCCTCTGTTAGCTTATGTAGCAGGCTGTTTTTAGTTTAATGCTGAACTCTTTTTGGAATACCTTGCAAATTCTACAATTAAAAAAAAATTCTATGTAGATTTTAAAAAATGAATTTGCAAGGTATTCCAAAGAGAGTTCAACATTAAACTAAAAATAGCACCCTACATTAGTCATATTCAACTTACACACCTGTGTATTTGCCTCCAAAGATGTGTACACAAATGCTCACAACAGCATTATTCAGAATAGTTTAAAAGTGGACACAATCCAAATACCCATCAGCTGGTAAACTGGCCATTGAAGCGTAGTATAGCCACACAATAGAATACATGTGTGGATAAAATAGAATACATGCATGCTATTCTATCCATAGTATATCCGTGTATTCTATTGTGTGGAATACATGTATTCTATTACATGTATTCTATCGTATGGATATACTATGGATAGAATGCATTCTATTCTATCCGTAGTATATCCATACGATAGAATACATGTAATAAAAGGGAATGAGAACATAAATGAACCTCAAAAATATTAGGCTAAGTGAAAGAAGTTAGAAAAGATTGCATATTGTGTGATTTGATTAATATGAACTATCTTTTTTGTAGAAGCAAATCTACAGAAAGAGATTAGTGACTGCCTTGAGCTGAGAGAGGGTTCCTAGAGATGGGAATGGAGATTGGCCACAAATGGGCATGAGGAATGTTTCCGGAGTAGCATAAATGTCCTAAAACTGGATTATGGTGATAATTGTACAATTCTGTAAATTTACAAAAAAAAATTGAATTGTATACTTAAAACAGGTGAAATTTTATGGTTGGTAACTACATTTCAATAAAGCTCTTACCAAAAATCTACTAGACTTAGATTTTTTTTCATATTTGGTAGGAAATGTTGTAGAAAGAACATTTAATTAGAAAAAATATATATCTGTGTCCTAGCCCTGATTCTACTCATAATTAATTGCATTACAATAGGGAAAGCACTGATCTCCACCTGGACTCAGTTTCCTGATCTGGAAAATGCTGACAGTCCCTGAAATACAGTTTGTCTCTCATGCTGTAAGCTTTGGTTAACTGACTGTTCACATTTCAACAGGAAGAGCAGATGGCTACAACTTAACTCACGAGCCTGGGTCATTACTTAACAATTAAATCAGGCTTGAAGTCTGCTTTGGTTTACAGAGAATGGAGTGACTGTGCCAACATAAGTAAAATCCAGTACCATATGGAGAGCTGAAGTGATCTCTCCCCCAGACTCACCCTGCTATGGTCAGAAAGGATGCTCCTTCCAAACAATATCCCTCAGAGGGACAGGCAGAGCATGTCTGCCATCTTCCCATATAGACCCAGGGAAGGACCAAGGCACTGACTGCCTCTCAGTACATGCCCAAAGAGGTTCCTTTCCCCTTCCTAAGCCTGGATATAATGCCACTTCACCTGCTTTACACAGCAGCTGGGACATGCAGTGACCCAGAGCCCAGGGCCTGAGGCAGGACAGCACCTCCCCCTCCCCACTGCCTGTTAGGTTGTCTCTCTAAAGAGCCACTTGTCACTACATGGGCAGAAAAACAAAGCTCTACGTCTTGTCACTTTTAGGTCATTAAAACAGCAACAACAAAATTAAGAGGCCACCCAGTTCAAAATATTTTCCAAAATACAGACACGTCCTCATTCACTAATTCCCACCTGTGTCATGCATAGTGTAAACGAATTAACCAAGTATCAATGACAATCATAGCTCCTCAATCACAAAATTATCTTCCAAAGAGAATTTCCTTAGCAAGGTGAGGAGATTTAGCCAGGCTATATCAAATCAGAAACATCATCTAAGAAACCCAAAAATGAGGGATTCTGAGGCAGAGGGTTCACCTTGAGTATCAGCTGGTGGCCAACATTTATTAGAGAACATGTTGTTTCAGTGAGAACAGTAGACTAAGATACACAGCAGTCCAGAAATACTGAATTATTTCTTCTCTCGAAACAACTCAGCTGTGTCTTTTCCTACTATACTGTTTCACTAATCCTCTGAAATAATTTGCAACTCTGTCACTACATCACTAAATTAGAGGGCATAATTCTCCCAATTAAGCATTTAAGTCAAACAAGGAGAAGAGAAAGAAAGAAACATCTCCCGGCATCTTTTACTAAACTTTAAAGAAACTGAAGACTTGTTCTTGCCAAACAGTAAGTGCTAAATCCTAAGGGCTGTCACAGCTTCAAACGAGCTAACAGATGTTTGTTCTCAAGCAAGTTTTCCTCTCAATGGCATTTTGAGGGTATCATAAAATTCCTGACACAGTATTTCAGGGGAAATGTTTTTCTTAAGATTATTTTGTTATTGTAAAAAAAAAAAATCCTACAAGCATTTTTGAATATATGTTGTTCTATAGGAAACAACAGATGAGATTTAGCAACCTGGAAAGAGGTAGAAACTGCCACAGTGAGTTCATTCACATGCAAACTTGCAGATGAACCTTAAATAGGCCTATTTCTTTCCTCTTTTGTATAATTCCTAGTATAGACCAGAGGGATAACTGGCAGTGGCTGAAGACATTTTTGGTTGTCACAGTTGGGGGTGCTATTGGTGTCTAGTAGAGGCCAGGAATGCTGTTCAAAATCCTACAATGCTCCAGACATCCCCCAACAACAGAATTATTGAGCCCAAAATGTCAATAGTGTAGAGGTTGAAAAACTCTGATATAGACAGAATATAATTTCATTTGGGTTCATATCTCTGGGAATGAGACATACTTTCTCCCTGTGTTTAGCTTAGTCTTAGATCAGACACATAAACCATAAACACAGGTTTCTAATGTAATAAAGAGTTTTCTCAAATATACTAGCGTGTGTGTGTGTGTGTGTGTGTGTGTGTGTGTGCGCGCGTGTGGAGGGGTCTACTGTGGAAAGAATGGGGGGTGGTGAACATACTTAACACAGTGAAGAGCTAAGGAAGGGCTTCCTAGAGGACACAGGCCCGTGATGGAAGATGAGTAAGAATTGGACAAACTAAGGAGAGGGGCCAGGGCAAGCAGATGTGTAGGCACCTCCAAGTGCCTGTGTATACCATGAAGGGAAGAAGGGCCAGCGCTGCAGCACCTTGAATGCCAAGCTGGGGTTTTATCTGGTGGGCCATGGTCATGAGGGTCATAGGCCACTTCTTTTCCTTCTCCTGCCACCTCTTTCAAATTATCCATTGGCCCTGTTGTGGACTAAAGGTTTGTATGCCCCTAAAATTCATATTCTGAAGCCCTATCTCCCAATGTGATGGTATTAGAAGATGGGGTCTTTCGGAAATAATTATATTTAGATAAGGCTCTTGGGGTACATCCCCCATGATAAGATTAGTACACTTATAAGAAAAAGAAAACGCTGGGCACGGTGACTCAAACCTGTAATCCCAGCATTTTGGGAGTCCAAGGCGGGCAGATCCCTTGAGGTCAGGATTTCAAGACCAGACTGGCAAATATGGTGAAACCCCATCTCTACTAAAAATATAGAAATTAGCCAGGTGTGGTGGCAGGTGCCTGTAATCTCAGCTACTTGGGAGGCTGAGCCAGGAGAATTGCTTGAACCTGGTAGGTGGAGGTTGCAGTGAGCTGAGATCACACTATTGTACTCCAGCCTGGGCAACAGAGTGAGAGAGAAACCAGTTGTTCCTCTCTCCATCATGCGAGGATACAGGAAAAAGGCAGCCATCTACAGGCCAGGAAGAGGACCGTTACCAGAACCTGAGCATGCTGGCACCTTGATGTCAGACCGCCAGAACTGAGAGAAATAGATGCCTGTTCTTTAAGCCACTCAGTCTATGATATTTTGTTATAGAAGCCCAAGTTGATAGTTTTGGAGGATTAAGATGGCGGATAGGAGGCAGGACGAGCTTGGAGCTCCCACTCTGGTGGACACAGCAGTGTGTAGAGACTTACATCATCAACTTTTGCTCTAAGAACTGCCATAGGAACATATCAGGAAAGCCAAGAGAATCCATAGACGATTTGAAGGAATGGGATCACTGTTGCAGGCTCCCTGAGCTGCCAAAAACTGTAAGTCAGCTTGCTTTCTTAGCGGAGAGGCTGGTGGTCTGGGGCAAGTTCTCAGCCCTAGTCACCAGCTGCTTGGAAATAGAATCAGTGCTGTTGGGGGCACAGTGGGATGTAAGACCAGCCTTTAGGACTGTGAGCTGCACTGGAATGAGGTGAGGCCTGTGACTGCCAGCTTTCCCCCACTTTCCTGACAACCTGCATGACTCAGCAGAGGTAGCCATAATTCCCCTGGAACATAACTCCATTGGCCTGGGAACCACACCCCCATCCCCCACAGCAGCCACAGCATGCCTCGCCCAAGCGAGTCTGAGTTCAGACATGCCTATCCTTGCCCCCAACTGGTGGCCTTTCTCTACCCATTCTGGTAGCTGAAGACAAAGGTCATAATCTCTTGGGAGCTCTATGAATACTGAACCTGAATACTTAACCAGGCATCCCTAGGGCAAGTTTGCATCCTTCCTATAGTACCACAGCTAATGCCCTCTTGAAAGTGCCACCTCCGGGCTGAAGGCCATCCAACACAATACCAGCACACTGAACAAAAATACAACCAAGGACCACCACAAAGTCTACTTTACTCCCCTGCTACCTCCATGGGAGCAGGTTCTGGTGTCCATGGCTGAGAGACCTGAAGACAGATCACATCACAGGACTCTTTGCAGATGTTCCCCAGTACCAGCCCAGAGCTCGGTAACTCCTCTGCGCGGCTAGACCCAGAAGAGCAAAAACATCACTGTAGTTCAGTTCTCAAGATGCCCCATCCCTAGGTGAAGAGAACAAACACCACATCAAAGGAGCACTCCTTGGAACAAATGAATCCAAACAAGGAGTCCTTGAGTCCCAGATCTTCCCTATGACATAATGTACCCAAAGGAGAAGGAACCAGAAAAGCAATTCTGCTAATATGACAAAGCAAGGTTTTTTATCACCCCAAAAAGATCATACCAGCTCACCAGCAATGGATGCAAACCAAGAAAAAAATCTCTGAACTGAAAGAAAAGAATTAGGAAGGTTGCTCATTAAGCTAATCAAGGAGACACCAGAGAAAGGTGAAGTCCAACTTAAAGAAATCAAAAACATAACACAGGATATGAAAGTAAAAATCTTCAGTGAAATCGAAAGCACAAATAAAAAACAATCACAACTTCTGGAAATCAAGAACATACTTAAGAAATGCAAAATGCACTGGAAAGTCTAAGCAATAGAATTGAACAAGCAAAAGAAAAAATTTCAGAGCTTGAAGATAACTCTTTTAAATTATTCCAATCTGTTTAACACAAATAAAAAAGAATTTTAAAAAATGAAAAAAGCTTTCAAGAAGTTTGGGACTATATTAAATATTAAAACCTACAAATAATTGGTGTTTCTGAGGAAGAAGAGAAATCTAAAATTCTGGAAAACATATTTGAGGGAATAAATAAGGAAACCTTTCCTGGCCTTGCTAGAGATCTAGACTTCCAAATATAAGAAGCTCAAAGAACACCTGAGAAATTCATCACAAGAAGATCATCACCTAGGCACATAGTCATCAGGTTATCTAAAGTCAAGACAAAGGAAAGAATCTTAAGAGCTGTGAGGCAAAAGCATCAGGTAAACTCTAAAGGAAAACCTATCAGATTAACACAAGATTTCTCAGCAGAAATCCTGTAAGCTAGAAGGGATTGGGGTCCTATCTTTAGCCTCCTTAAACAAAACAAATATCAGCCAAGAATTTTGTATCCAATAAAACTAAACTTCATGAATGAAGGAAAGATAGTATTTTCCAGAGAAACAAATGCTGAGAAAATTTGCCACTATTAAGCCACCACTATAAGAACTACTAAAAAAGAAGTCTAAATCTTGAAACAAATCCTTGAAATACACCAAAATAGAACCTCCTTAAAGTGTAAATCTCACAGGACCTATCTGACAATAACACAATGAAAAAAAGGTATTTAGGCAAAAAATAGCATGAGGAGGAGAATAGTACCTCACATCTCAATACTACCATTGAATGTAAATGGCCTAAGTGGTCCACTTAAAAGACCACAGAATGACAGAATAGATAAGAATTCACCAACCAAATTTCTGCTGTCTTCCGAAGACTCACCTAACACATAAGAATTCACATAAACTTAAGGTAAAAGGGTGGAAAGAGATATTCCATGCCAATGGACACCAAAAGACAATAGGTGTACCCATTCTTATATCAGATAAAACAAATTTTAAAGCAACAGCAGTTAAAAAAGACAAAGAGGGACATCATATACTGATAAAAGGACTAGCCCAGCAGGAATATATCACAATCCTAAATATATATGCACCTAACACTGGAGCTCCCAAATTTATAAAACAATTACTCTATTAGACCTAGGAAATGACATCAATGGTAACACAATAATAGTGGGGGAGTTTAATACTTCACTGACAGCACTAGACAGGTCATCAAGACAGAAAGTTAACAAAGAAACCATGAACTTAAATCATACCCTACAACAAATGGACTTAACAGATATTTATATAACATTCTATCCAACAACTTCAGAATATACAATCTATTCTTCTACACATGGAACATTCTCCAAGATAGACCACATGATAGGCCACAAAGTAAGTCTTGGTAAACTTAAGAAAATCAAAATTATATCAAGTACTCTCTCTCAAACAACAGTGGAATAAAATTGGAAACCAACTCCAAAAGAAACCCTCAAAACCATGGAAATAAATGGAAATGAAAATTAAATACCCTGTTCCTGAATGATCATTGTTTCAACAATAAAATCAAGATGGAAATTTAAAAATTCTTTCAACTGAACAATAATAGTGATATAACCTATCAAAACCTCTGGGATACAGCAAAGGCAGTGCTAAGAGGAAAGTTCATAGCATTAAATGCCTACATCAAAAAACCTAAAAAAGCAAAAATAGACCCAATCTAAGCTCACACCTCATAGAACTAGAGAAACAAGAACAAATAAAGCCCAAACATAGGAGAAGAAAAGAAATAATCAAGATCAGAGCAGAAATAAATAAAATTAAAACAAAAGAAAACAATACAAAATACAAATGAAACAAAAATCTGGTTATTTGAAGAGATAAATTGATAGACCATTAACAAGGTAAACCAAAAAAAAAGAGAGACGATCCAAATAGGCTCAATTACAAAAGAAATGGGAGATATTAGAACTGATACCACAGAAATCCAAAAGATTATAGAAGGCTACTATGAACACATTTATGCACATAAACTAGAAAATCTAGAGGAGATAGATAAATTCCTGGAAATATACAATCCTCCTAAACTAAATGAGGAAGATATAGAGACTCTGAACAGACTAATAACAAGCACCAAGATTGAAATGGCAATTTAAAAATTGCCAAAAATAAAAAAGAAGTCCAGGACCAGACAAATTCACAGCCAAATTCTATCACACATTCAATGAATTGGTACCAATCCTATTGACACTATTGAAAAAGATAGAGAATAGGGAATCCTCCATATATCATTTTCTGAAGCCAGTATCAGCCTAATACCTTCAGGAAAGAACATAATAACAAAAGAAAACTAGAGATCCATATCCCTGATAAACATAGATGCAAAAATGCTCATCAAAATACTAGCTAACTGAATTCAATAACATATCAAAAAGATAATCTACCATAATTAGACCTGATACCACAGAAATTCAAAAGATTATACACTGCCTTTGCTACCTCATACCAGAGAGGTAGGGATGGTATAACACATGTAAGTCAATAAGTGTGATACACCACATAAACAAAATTAAAAACAAAAATCAAGTGATCATCTCAACAGATGCAGAAAGAGCATTTGACAAAATCCAGCATCCCTTTATAATTAAAACCTTCAGCAAAATACGCATAAAAGAGACTTACCTTATGTAATAAAACCCATCTGTGACAAACCCACAGCCAATATTACACTGAATGGGAAAAAGTTAAAAGCATTCCCACTGAGAACTGGAACAAGACAAGGATGCCCAGTTTCACCACTTCTGATCAACACAGTACTGGAAGTCCTAGCTAGAGCAATCAGACGAGAGAAAGAAATTTAGGACATCCAAGTCAGTAAAGACAAAGTCAAACTGCAACTGTTTGCTGTTGATAATGATTCTACACCTAGAACACTGGAAAGACTCATCCAAAAATCTTCTAGTACTGGTAAATGAATTCAGCAAAGTTGCAAGATACAAAATTAATGCACATGAATCAGTAGCTTTGCTATATAAAAACAGTGACCAAGCTGAGACTCATATTTAAAACTGAATCTCTTTTACAATAGCTGCAAATAAAATAAAATACTTAGGAATACACCTAATCAAGAAAATAAAAGACCTCTACAAGAAAAATTACAAAACACTGCTGAAAGAAATCATAGATAACAAAAACAAATGGGAACACATCCCATGCTCATGGATAAGTAGAATCAATATTGTGAAAATGATAAAAGCAATTTATAAATATAAAAAAAGCCAAAAGCAGTTTATAAATCCAATGCAATTTCCCTCAAAATACCACCACCATTCTTCACAGAACTAGAAAAAACTATTCTAAAATTTATATAGAACCAAAAAGAGCCCATATAGCCAAAGCAAGATGAAGCAAAAAGAATAAATCTGAAGGCATGCACTGCCTGACTTCAAACTATACTATAAGGCCATAGTCACCAAAACAGCATTGTACTGTTAAAAAAATAGGAATATAGACCAATGGAACAGAATAAAGAATCCAGAAAAGAAATAAAGTCAAATACTTATAGCCAACTGATCTTCAACAAAGCAAACAAAAACACAAAGTAGGGAAAGGCTACCCTTTTCAACAAATGGTGCTGGGACAATTGGCAAGCCATGTGTAGAAGAATGAAACTGGATCCTCGTTTCACATCTTATACAAAAATCAACCCTAGATAAATCAAAGACTTAGATCTATGACCTGAAACCGTAAACATTCTGGAAGATAACAGCAGAAAAAGTCTTCTAGTCATTGGCTTAGGCAGAGTTCATGACCAAGAACCCAAAAGCAAATGCAACAAAAACACAGAAAAATAGATGGGACTTAATTACACTAAAATGCTTCTGCACAGCAAAAGAAATCATCAACAGAGTTAACAGACAACCCACAGAGTGGAGAAAGTCTTCACAATCTATACATCTGACAAAAGACTAATATCCAGAATCTACAGGGAACTCAAAAAATATCAACAAAAAACAAACAAACTCATCCAAAAGTGGGCTAAGGACATGAATAGACAATTCTCAAAAGAAGATATACAGGGAGATCCAAGATGGCCGGTTAGGAGGAACTTGGGATTGCAGCTCCGAGAGAAAGTGCAGAGGGTGAGTGGACGCCGCATTTCCAGATGGATTTTTACTGCCCACAGACCAGGAGATTCACAGGCAGAGGAGCCCCACGGGTCGCCAGCGCCACTGGTTTGACCGGTGCGACCTCTTGGCCTGCGCCCTGGGGCAGTGGCTCCCTATGCAGAGTGAGTGAGACTGAGTCCCCTCTAAGCCAGCAAGGGGAGCTGAAACGGGGAGCCAGGCCAGTGCCATGAATCTCAGAGCCGCGGCTCCAGCCGACGCAGTGGCTCCGGAGGCAGAGCAGATGAGATGGTGTCCCCTCTTAGCCAGCAAGGGGAGCTGAAACAGGGAGTCAAGCCAGGAGATTCCTGGGCAAAAAAAAGTGCCACTGCAAACAAAACTGAACCCGGGATGGTCCAGCTCTGTAGAGGAGGGGCGTTCTCCATTACAGAGGCACCCTGCAGTTCCCAGGGCAATTTGCCGTAACCAAGGTAACCCGCCACTACAGAGACTCTGTCACTACAGGGGCGGGCCAGCATAGCGGAAGCAGTTCTAACTACACCCATATAAACAGGACTGCAGGGAAGTTCACACGGAAGCTGGGCGGAGCCCACAGCAGCTCAGCAAAGCCTCTGCAGGCTGAGTGTGACTAGGCTGCCACCTTGTGGGCAGGGAAAACAGCAGACGCACAGCAGAAAATCATAAAGCCATAACTCCCTGGGACAAAACACCTGGGGGGAAGAAAAGGGGGTTTATGAGTCCTGCTGATGCAAACTTAAAATTACCAAAATCAGAAAGACAGCAACTACAAAGTCGACAGGTGGATAAATCCACAAAGATGGGAAGAAACCAGCGCAAAAAGGATGAAAACACCCGAAACCAGAATACTTCTCCTCCTACAAGGGAGCACAACTCCTCACCAGCAAGAGTACAAGGCTGGATGGAGAATGAGTGTGATGAAATGACAGAACCAGCTTTCAGAAAGTGGATAATAAGAAACTTCTGTGAGCTAAAAGAACATGTTCTAACCCAATGCAAAGAAACTAAGAACCTTGAAAAAAGACTTGACGAAATGCTAACGAGAATGGACAACTTAGAGAGGAATATGAGTGAATTGATGGAGCTGAAAAACACAACACGAGAACTTCATGAAGCATGCACAAGTTTCAACAGCCAAATTGACCAAGCAGAAGAAAGGATATCAGAGGTCGAAAATCAACTCAATGAAATAAAAAGAGAAGGCAAGATTAGAGAACACAGGGTAAAAGGAATGAACAGTCAACAAGAACTATGGGACTATGTGAAAAGACCTAATCCATGTTTGATAGGTGTACCTGAATGTGACAAAGAGAATGCATCCAAGCTGGAAAATACTCTTCAGGATATTATCCAGGAAAACTTCCCCAACCTAGCAAGGCAGGCCAATATTCAAGTACAGGAAATATAGAAAACACCACAAAGATATTCCTCTAGAAGAGCAACCGCAAGGCACATAATCATCAGATTCACCAGGGTTGAAATGAAGGAGAAAATGCTAAGGGCAGCCAGAGAGAAAGGTCGGGTTACCCACAAAGGGAAGCCCATCAGACTCACAGCAGATCTCTCAGCAGAAACCCTACAGGCCAGAAGAGAGTGGGGGCTGATATTCAACATCCTTAAGGAAAAGAACTTTCAACCCAGAATTTCATATCCAGCCAAACTAAGCTTCATAAGTGAAGGAAAAATAAAATCCTTTGTGAACAAGCAAGTACTCAGAGATTTCATCACCACCAGACCAGCTTTACAAGAGCTCCTGAAGGAGGCACTACACATAGAAAAGAACAACCAGAACCAGCCACTCCAAAAACACACGAAATGGTAAAGAGCATCAACACAATGAAGAATCTGCATCAACCAATGGGCAAAACAGCCAGCTAGCATCAAAATGACAGGATCAAATTCACACATAACAATATTAACCGTAAATGTAAATGGACTAAATGCCCCAATCAAAAGACACAGACTGGCAAATTGGATAAAAAGTCAAAACCCATTAGTGTGCTGTATCCAGGAAACCCATCTCACATGCAAGGATACACAAAGGCTCAAAATAAAGGGATGGAGGAAGATTTACCAAGAAAATGGAGAGCAAAAAAAGGCAGGAGTTGCAATTCTCATCTCTGATAAAATAGACTTTAAAGCAACAAAGATCATAATGGTAAAAGGATCAATGCAACAAGAAGAGCTAATGATCCTAAATATATATGCACCTAATACAGGAGCACCCAGATACATAAGGCAAGTTCTTAATGACTTACAAAGACACTTAGACTCCCACACAATAATAGTAGGAGACTTCAACACACCATTGTCAATATTAGACAGCTCAACGAGACAGGAAATTAACAAGGATATCCAGGACTTGAACTCAGACCTGGAACAAGCAAACCTAATAGACATTTACAGAACTCTCCACCCCAAATCCACAGAATATACATTCTTCTCAGCACCACATCACACCTACTCTAAAATTGACCACATAATTGGAAGTGAATCACTCCTCAGCAAATACAAAAGAACGGAAACCATAACAAACAGTCTCTCAGACCACAGTGCAATCAAGTTAGAACTCAGAATTCAGAAACCAACCCAGAACCGCACAGCTTCATGGAAAATGAACAACTTTCTCCTGAATGTTGACTGGATAAACAATGAAATGAAGGCAGAAATAAAGATGTTCTTCGAAACCAACAAGAACGAAGACACCACATACCAGAATCTCTGGGACACATTTATAGCAGTCTCTAGAGGAAAACATATGGCAATAAGTGCCCACATGAGAAGAAAGGAGAGAACTAAAATTGACACCCTATCATCAAAATTGAAAGAGCTAGAGGAGGAAGATCAAAAAAACTCAAAACCTAGCAGAAGACAAGAAATAACTAAGATCAAAGCAGAATTGAAGGAGATAGAGACACAAAAAACCCTACAAAAAATCAATAAATCCAGGAGGTGGTTTTTCAAAAAGATCAACAAAATAGACAGACCACTAGCCAGATTAACAAAAAAGAAAAGAGAGAATAACCAAATAGATGCAATAAAAAATGATAAAGGGGATATCACCAAAGATTCCACAGAAATTCAAACCATCATCAGAGATTATTACAAACAACTCTATGCACATAAACTAGAAAACCTGGAGGAAATGGATAAATTCCTGGACAGTTGCCTCCTCCCAAGCCTAAACCAGGAAGAAGTCGAAACCCTGAATAGACCAATAACAAGGTCTGAAGTTGAGGCAGCAATTAAGAGCCTACCACCCAAAAAAAGCCCAGGTCCAGATGAGTTCACAGCCGAATTCTACCAGACATACAAAGAGGAACTGGTACCATTCCTACTGAAACTATTCCAAATAATCAAAAAAGAGGGAATCCTTCCCAAATCATTTTATGAGACCAACATCATCCTGATACCAAAACCCGGCAGAGACTCAACAAGAAAAGAAAACTACAGGCCAATATCCATGATGAACATAGATGCAAAAATCTTCAATAAAATACTGGCAAGCCGATTACAACAGCACATCAAAAAGCTTATCCACTATGATCAAGTAGGATTCATCCCGGGGATGCAAGGCTGGTTCAATATACGCAAGTCTATAAATGTAATTCACCACATAAACGAACCAAAGACAAAAACCACATGATTATCTCAATTGATGCAGAGAAGGCATTCAACAAAATTCAACAGCACTTTATGCTAAAAACTCTCAATAAACTAGGTATCGACAGAACGTATCTCAAAATAATAAAAGCTATTTACGACAAACCAACAGCCAATATCATACTGAATGGGCAAAAACCGGAAGCATTCCCTTTGAAATCTGGCACTAGACAAGGATGCCCTCTCTCACCACTCCTATTCAATATAGTACTGGAAGTTCTAGCCAGAGCAATCAGGCAAGAAAAAGAAATAAAGGGTATTCAATTAGGAAAGGAGGAATTCAAATTGTCTCTATTTGCAGATGACATGACTGTATATCTAGAAGACCCCATCGTCTCAGCCCAAAATCTCCTGAAACTGATAAGCAACTTCAGCAAAGTCTCAGGATACAAAATCAATATGCAAAAATCACAAGCATTCCTATACACCAATAACAGACTTAAAGAGAGCCAAATCAAGAACGAACTGCCATTCACAATTGCTACAAAGAGAATAAAATACCTAGGAATACAACTAACAAGGAACGTAAAGGACCTCTTCAAGGAGAACTACAAACCACTGCTCAATGAAATAAGAGAGGACACAAACAGATGGAGAAACATTCCATGTTCATGGTTACGAAGAATCAATATTGTGAAAATGGGCATACTGCCCAAAGTAATTTACAGATTCAATGCTATCCCCATCAAGCTACCAATGACCTTCTTCACAGAACTGGAAAAAACCACCTTAAACTTCATATGGAACCAAAAGAGAGCCTGCATAGCCAAGTCAATTCTAAGCAAAAAGAACAAAGCGGGAGGCATCACACTACCGGACATCAAACTACACTACAAGGCTACAGTAATCAAAACAGCATGGTACTGGTACCAAAACAGAGATATAGACCAATGGAACAGAACAGAGGCGTCGCAGGCAACACAACATATCTACAACCATCCGATCTTTGACAAACCTGATAAAAACAAGCAATGGGGAAAGGATTCCCTGTTCAATAAGTGGTGTTGGGAAAACTGGCTAGCCATATGCAGAAAGCAGAAACTCGACCCCTTCCTGACACCTTACACTAAAATTGACTCTAGATGGATTAAAGACTTAAACATAAGACCTAACATCATGAAAACCCTAGAAGGAAACCTAGGCAAAACCATTGAGGACATAGGCGTAGGCAAGGACTTCATGACCAAAACACCAAAAGCATTGGCAACAAAAGCCAAAATAGCCAAATAGGACCTAATCAAACTCCACAGCTTCTGCACGGCGAAAGAAACAGTCAATAGAGTGAATCGGCAACCAACAGAATGGGAAAAAATTTTTGCAGCCTACCCGTCTGAGAAAGGGCTGATATCCAGAATTTACAACGAACTAAAACAGATTTACAAGAAAAAAACAAACAAGCCCATTCAAAAATGGGCAAAGGATATGAACAGATACCTTACAAAAGAAGACATACGTGAGGCCAACAAGCATATGAAAAAATGCTCATCATCACTGGTCATTAGAGAAATGCAAATCAAAACTACATTGAGATACCATCTCACACCAGTTAGAATGGCAATCATTAAAAAATCTGGAGACAACAGATGCTGGAGAGGATGTGGAGAAATAGGAACACTTTTACACTGTTGGTGGGAGTGTAAATTAGTTCAACCATTGTGGAAGACAGTGTGGCAATTCCTCAAGGACCTAGAAATAGGAATTCCATTTGACCCAGCAATCCCATTACTGGGTATATATCCAAAGGATTATAAAGCGTTCTACTATAAGGACACATGCACACGAATGTTCATTGCAGCACAGTTTACAATAGCAAAGACCTGGAACCAACTCAAATGCCCATTGATGATAGACTGGACAGGAAAAATGTGGCACATATACACCATGGAATATTATGCAGCCATCAAAAACGATGAGTTCACGTCCTTTATAGGGACATGGATGAACCTGGAAACCATCATTCTCAGCAAACTGACACAAGAACACAAAATCAAACATCCCATGTTCTCACTTATAGATGGGTATTGAACAATGGGAACACATGGACACAGGGAGGGGAGCACTATACACTGGGGTCTGTTGCGGGGGAGGGGGAACAGCGGGGGGTGGGGAGTTGGGGAGAGATAGCATGGGGAGAAATGCCAGATATAGGTGAAGGGGAGGAAGGCAGCAAATCACACTGCCACGTATGCACCTATGCAACAACCTTGCATGTTTTTCACATGTACCCCAAAACCTAAAATGCAATTAAAAAAAAAAAAAGATATACAAATGGCCAAAAAGCATATGAAAAAATGGTGAACATCACTAATTATCAGTAAAATGCTAATCAAAACCACAATGCAATACCACTTCACTCCTGCAAAAATGGCCTTATTAAACAGAAATAAAAAAATAATAGACGTTGGCATGGATGTGGGAATGTAAACTAGTATAGCCACTCTGGAAAACAGTGTGGAGACTCTTTAAAGAACTAAAAATAGATCTATCATTTGATCCATCAATCTCACTACGAGGTATCTACCCAGAGGAAAAGAAGTCATTATATGAAAGTGATACTTGTACGTGCATGTTTATAGCAGCACAATTTTCAATTTCACAAATATGGAACCAGCCTAAATGCCCATCAATCAACTAGCGAATATAGAAAATTTGATATATCTATATATCATGGAGTACTACTCAGCCATTAAGAAAGAAATTAAGTAATGGCATTTACAGCAACCTGGATGCAATGGAGACTGTTATTGTAAATGAAGTAACCCAGGAATGGAAAACCAAACATCACATGTTCTCACACATAAGTGAGAGCTAAGCTATGAGGACACAAAGGCATAAGAATGACACATGGACTTTGGGGACTCAGGGGAAATGGTTAGAGGTGAGTAAGGGATAAAAGACTAGACATTGCATGCAGCGTACACTACTTGAGTGTAACCAAACACAACCTGCTCTCTAAAAACCTATGAAAATTTAAAAAAAAAAATTAAAATAATTTTTTTAAATGAAGTTCTATTAGAACATGAAAAAAAGCAGCCCAAGTTAACTGAGATGGAAATTTGTACCAAGAAGTGGAGTGTTGCTGTAAAAAAATTCCTTAAAATGTGAAAGCAACTTTGGAACTGATAGAGACTGGAAGACTCTTGAAGTGCATGCTAGAAAAAAACAAGATTAACATGAAAGGACTACTAAAGGCAACTCTGATGAAGACTCAGAAAGAAAAGAGGAGAGTTGCAGAGAAAACCTCCACCTTCTTAGAGAGTACATAAGTAATTATGAACAGAATGTTAGTAGAAATATGAGTCATTCTGATGAAGTCACAGATGAAAACAAGGAACATGTTATCAGGCAATGAAGTAAAGGCAGCCCTTATTATATAGTGGCAAAGAACTTGACTAACATGTTTGTAAATGAAGTTAGATATTTAGCTGAGGAGATTTTTGAGCAAAGTGTTGAAGGAAGTGGTTCCTCCGAACCGCCTATACAAAAATGTAAGAGAGAAATTAAATACAGAAGAAATTGTCAAGTAAAAAAGAACCAGAACTTACAGATTTGGAAAATTCTTAGCCTATCCATATTTTTAAAAAAGAGAATGTTTGGGACTAAATGCTAACTAGAATAACCAGCTTAGAGAAGAACATAAACGACTTGATGGAGCTGAAAAACACAGCACGAGAACTACGTGAAGAAAACACAAGTTTTAATAGCCAAATCGAACAAGCGGAAGAAAGGATATCACAGATTGAAGATCAACTCAATGAAATAAAAAGAGAAGGCAAGACAAGAGATAAAAGAGTGAAAAGAAATGAACAAAGCCTCCAAGAAATATGGGATTCTGTGAAAAGACCTAACCTACACTTGATCGGTGTACCTGAATATGATGGGGAGAATAAATCCAAGCTGGAAAACCTACACTCCAGGATATTATCCAGGAGAACTTCCCCAACCTAGCAAAGCAGTCCAACATTCAAATTCAAGAAATACAGAGAACTCCACAAAGATATTCCTCAAGAAGAGCAACCCCAAGGCACATAATCATCAGACTCACCAGGGTTGAAATGAAGGAAAAAATGCTATGGGCAGCCAGAGAGAAAGGTCAGGTCACCTACAGAGGGAAGCCAATCAGACTCACAGTGCATCTCTCAGCAGAAACTGTACAAGCCAGAAGAGAGTGGGGGCCAGTATTCGACATCCTTAAAGAAAAGAACTTTCAACTCAGAATCTCATAACCAGTCAAACTAAGCTTCATAAGTAAAGGAGAAATAAAATCCTTTACAGACAAGCAATTACTGAGAGATTTCGTCACCGCCAGACCTGCCTTACAAGAGCTCCTGAAAGAAATACTAAACATGGAAAGGAACAAGTATCAGCCACTGCAAAAGCACACCAAATGGCAAAGACCAAAAAATGCAATGAAGAAACTGAGTCAACTAACAGGCAAGAAAACAGGCCAGTAACAAAATGGCAGGATCAAATTCACACATAACAATATTAACATTGAATGTAAATGGCCTAAATGCCCCAATCAAAAGACACAGACTGGCAAACTGGATAAAAAGTCAAGACTCATCAGTCTGCTGTATTCCAGAAACCCATCTCACATACAAAGACACATATAGACTCAAAATAAAGGGATGGAAGAAGATTTACCAAGCAAATGGAGAACAAAAAAGAGCAGGAGTTGCAATCCTAGTCTCTGATAAAACGGACTTCAGACCAACAAAGATCAAGAGACAAAGAAGGGCATTACATAATGGTAAAAGGATCAATCCAACAAGAAGAGCTAACTATCCTAAATATATACCCACCCAACACAGGAGAACCCAAATATATAAAGCAAGTTCTTAATGACCTATAAAGAGATTTAGACTCCCACACAATAATAATGGGAGGCTTCAACACTCCACTGTCAATATTAGACAGATCAACGAGTCAGAAAATTAACAAGGACATCCAGGACTTGAATGCAGAGCTGGACCAAGCAGACCTAATAGACATTTACAGAATCTCCACACCAAATCCACAGAATATGCATTCTTCTCAGCATTGCACTTACTCTAAAATTGACCACATAATTGGAAGCAAATCATTCCTCAGCAAATGCAAAAGAACAGAAATCATAACAGTCTATCACACCACAGCACAATCAGATTAAAACTCAGGATTAAGAAACTCACTCAAATCCGCACAACTATTTGAAAACTGAACAACTTGCTTCTTAGTGTCAACTGGATAAACAACAAAATGAAGGCAGAAATAAAGATGTTCTTCAAAACAAATCAGAATGAAGACACAACTTACCAGAATCCCTGGGACACATTTAAAACAGTGTCAAGAGGGAAATTTATAGCAGTAAATGCCCCCATGAGAAACAATGAAAAATCTAAAATTGACAGCATATCATCAAAATTGAAAGAGCTAGAGGAGCAAGATAAAAAAACTCAAAAGCTAGCAGAAGACAAGAAATTACTAAGATCAGAGCTCAACTGAAGAAGATAGAGACACAAAAAAAACCTTCAAAAAAATCAATAAATCCAGGAGCTGGTTTTTTGAAAAGATCAACAAAATCAAGTCTAATAAAACAGAAAAGACAGAAGAATCAAATAGATGCAATAAAAAAATAATAAAGGGACTATCACCAATGATTCCACAGAAATACAAACTACCATGAGAGATTACTACAAACAACTCTATGCACATAAACCAGTAAATCTAGAAGAAATAGATAAATTCCTGGACACTTTCACTCTACAAGACTAAACAAAGAAGAAGTTGAAATGCTGAATAGACCAATAACAAGGGCTGAAGTTGAGGCAGCACTCAGCCTACCAACCAAAAAAAGTCCAGGTCCAGATGGGTTCACAGCCGAATTCTACCAGACGTACGAAGAGGAGCTGGTTCCATTCCTTCTGAAACTATACCAAGCAATCCAAAAAGAGGGTATCCTCCCTAACTCATTTTATGAGATCAACATCATCCTGATACCAAAACCAGGCAAAGACTCAACTAAAAAAGAAAACTTCAGGTCAATATCCATGATTAACATAGATGCAAAAATCTTCACTAAAATATTGGCAAACTGTATGCAACAGCACATTAAAAAACGTATCCATCATGATCAAGTAGGCTTCATCCCAGGGATGCAAGGCTGGTTCAACATACACAAGTCCATAAACGTAATCCATCATGTAAACAAAACCAAAGACAAAAACTACATGATTATCTCAATTGATGCAGAGAAGGCCTTCCACAAAATTCAACAGCTCTTTACGCTAAAAACTCTCAATAAACTAGGCATTGACAAAACGTATCGTAAAATAATAAATGCTATTTATGACAATTCCACAACCAATATAATGAACAGACAAAAACTGGAAGAATTCCCTTTGAAATCTGGCACTAGACAAGGATGACCTCTCTCATCACTCCTATTCAATATAGTATTAGAAGTTCTAGCCAGATCAATCAGGCAAGAAAAACAAAGGATATTCAATTAGGAAAGGAGGAAGTCAAACTGTCTCTATTTGCAGATGACATGATTGATTGTATATTTAGAAGACCCCATCATCTCAGCCCAAAATCTCCTCAACTAATAAGCAACTTCAGCAAAGTCTCAGGTTACAAAATCAACATGCAGAAAACACAAGCATTGCTATATACACATAACAGACAAACAGAGAGCCAAATCAAGAGCAAACTCCCATTCACAACTGCCACAAAGAGAATAAAATACCTAGGAATAAAACTAACAAAGGATATAAAGGACCTCTTCAAGAACTACAAACCACTGCTCAATGAAATAAGAAAAGACATGATAGACTGGACAGGAAAAATGTGGCACATACACACCATGGAATATTATGCAGCCATTAAAAACGAGGAGTTCGCGTCCTTTGTAGGGACATGGATGAACCTGGAAACCATCATTCTCAGTAAACTGACACAAGAACACAAAATCAAACACCACATGTTCTCACTCATAGGCGGGTGTTGAACAAGGAGATCACATGGACACAGGGAGGGGAGCACTATACACGGGGGTCTGTTGTGGGGGAGTGGGGGGTACAGCGGGGGGGTGGGGAGTTGGGGAGGGATAGCATGGGGAGAAATGCCAGATATGGGTGAAGGGGAGGAAGGCAGCAAATCACACTGCCACGTATGCACCTATGCAACAACTTGCATGTTTTTCACATGTACCCCAAAACCTAAAATGCAATTAAAAAAAAAAAAAAAAAGAAAGGACAAAAACAGATGGAAAAACATTCCATGCTCATGGTTAGGAAGAATCAATATCATGAAAATGACCATACTGCCCAAAGTAATTTATAGATTCAATGCTGTTTCCATCAAGCTACCAATGACCTTCTTCACAGAACTGGAAAAAAACGCTTTAAACTTCATATGGAACCACAAGAGAGCCTGCATAGCCAAGACAATCCTAAGCAAAAAGAACAAAGCTGGAGGCATCCATTGCTGGACTTCAAACTATAGTACAAGGCTACAGTGATCAAAACAGCATGGTACTGGTACCAAAACAGACACATAGACAAATGGAACAGAACAGAGGCTTCAGAAGCAACACCACAAATCTACAACCATCTGATCTTTAACAAACCTGACAAAAACAAGCAATGGGGAAAGGACTCTATGTTTAATAAATGGTGCTGGGAAAATTGGCTAGCAATGTGCAGAAAGCAGAAACTGGACCCTTTCCTGTCACCTTACACTAAAATTAACTCCAAATGGAGTAAAGATTTATATATAAAATCTAACACCATAAAAACTCTAGAAGAAAATGTAGACAAAGCCATCCAGGACACAGGCACAGGCAAGGACTTCATGACTAAAACACCGAAAGCAATCACAACAGAAGTCAAGATAGACAAATGGGATCTAATTAAACTTCAGAGCTTCTGTACCGCAAAAGAAACAATCATTAGAGTGAATTGGCAACCAATAGAATAGGAAAAAATTTTTGCAATCTACCCATCTGATAAAGGGCTAATATCCAGAATCTACAAAGAAACTAAAGCAGATATACAAGAAACAAACAAACAAACCCATGCAAAAGTGGGCGAAGGATATGAACAGACACTTCTCAAAAGAAGACATATACGAGGCCAACAAACATATGAAAAAATACTTATCATCACTGGTCATTAGAGAAATGCAAATCAAAACTACATTGAGATACCACCTCACGCCAGTTAAAATGGTGATCATTAAAAAATCTAGAGACAACAGATGCTGGAGAGGATGTGGAGAAATAGGGAAATAGGAACACTCTTACACAGTTGGTGGGAGTGTAAATTAGTTCAACCATTGTGGAAGATAGTGTGGTGGTTCCTCAAGGACCTAGAAATAGAAATTCCATTTCACCCAGCCATTCCATTACTGGGTATATAACCAAAGGACTATAAATCGTTCTATTATAAAGACACATGCACACATATACTCATTGTGGCCTTGTGTACAACAGCAAAGACCTAGAACCAACCCAAATGCCCATCAATGATACACTGGACAAAGAAAATGTGGCACATATACACCATGGAATACTATGCAGCCATAAAAAACGATGAGTTTGTGTCCTTTGTAGGGACTTGGATGAATCTAGACACCATCATTCTCAGTAAACTGACACAAGAACAGAAAACCAAACACCGCATGTTCTCACTCATAGGTGAGTGTTGAACAATGAGAACAGGTGGACTCAGGGAGAGGAGCATCACACACTGGAGACAGTTGGTGACAGGTTAGGGGAGGGATAGCAGGGGTGGGGAGGGTAGAGAGGGATAACATAGGAAGAAATGCCAGATATAGATGAAGGGGGAATAGAGGCAGCAAACCATCTGGTTATGTATGCACCTATGCAGCAACCTGGCATGACCTGCACATGTACCTCAGAACCTGAAGTAAAATTTAAAAAAAAAAAAAAGAGAGACAGAATGTTTGGAAGACAATATTAAGGGTATGGCTGACTGACCATTTGATGAGGAGACTAGTGTGAGTGTTAACCATAGACCTAATCAGCTATCTCAACAGAAGAAAGAAAAGGGATTATATCAGCAAAAACTTTATCAAATGGGACTAAAAGAAACAGAGGAAATGAGACAAAAGGATGGTTGAAAACATATACCATTCCTCAGAGAAAAAACAGGATGATGTGGAAGATGATTCAGAGATTATTATCAGGGCTGTCACTTTCACCACAGGCTCATGAGGTGAGGCTAGTTCCTCCTTGGTCTCAAAGGATGGGGCGACTTCTTTCATTTCAATAGGTCAAAATGTTCCCATCTATTGCCATAGGGATAGGGCCGTTGCAGATATCCTTGTGGGTAGGTCCCCATGGAGCAGGAGGAGCAGGGCCAGCCCATTGCACTGTGGGAGTGATGCTGCCATCATTGTCTTGCTAAGACAAATTTAAATTTTTGTCTTGCTAAGAACTTCCTTATGACCCATCGCTCCTTCTTCCTTCTTTCCTATTCTTCCCTTTTGGAATGAGAATTTCTATCCTCTAACTATCTCAACATTTGCAGTTTGGAAGCACATAACTTGTCTGGTTTCACAGGTTTGTAGCTGGAGAGGAATTCTGTCTCATGATGAAGCATACATCAAGTCTCTCTTTAGATTAGACTTTGAACTTTAAACTTTAGAGCTGATGCTAGAACAAATTAAAATTTGGGGGATGTTGGGATAGAATACATGTCTTTTGCACAGGAGAAAGACATGAATTTCAGAGGGCCATGAAGGGAATGTTATGGACTGAATATTTGTGTTCCTTCAAAATTCATACGTCAAAAGCTGAAGTTTCAATGTGATGGTATTAGTAGGTGGGGTTTTGGGGAGGTGATTAGGTTTAGATGAGGTCATGTGGGTAGACCCTCCATTATGAGATTAGTGCCCTTATAAGAAGATAAAGAGATACCAGGCCTTGTGAGACACAGCAAGAAGTCATTCATCTACAAGCCAGGAAAAGCACCCTCATCAGAACCTAGTCATGCTTGCAGCCTGATCTTGGACCTCCCGAACTGTGACAAATAAATGGCTGTTATTTAAGTCACTCACTCTTATGTTTTCTTATAGGAGCCTGAGCAGATGAAGACAGGTCCTCTCCACTTTTGACTTTTCTCCATATGCAGCTTAAAATCCTTGATCCAGAAATAAAAATCATATTACCACCTTGATTACATTCTGTGTTCTTTCTACCTCTATCCTTTATCAATGCCAATCAAGACCTTCATTCTCAAATGGGATCTCTTTGTTTTTCTTCTTAGAGCCACACATTAATCTACAATTGTCTCAAAATAAAAGATTTTGTAAAATGCATCTTGTTTCTGGATGATGCCAACTATCTGAGGTACCTAAAAGTGAACAACTTAAGTTTCTGAAGACACTTTCAGGCTGATTGTGGTCATAAACTTTACATGGAACTTCTCTCCTCCACGCTTTCCTTCCCTTTCACTCATTCTTTTATTTTTATTATTGATTCTCATGTCTGTGAAGCACAGGTAGACCAGAGGCTTGATTGTGCCTTGTCTCTGGGAGTCAGGACAAGCCCACTTTTAGCATGTGTGCTAAGGGAAGCTATTATCTCACTTAATCTTTAAGAGACCCCAATCTGTCTTTTGTTTCCACCATCCAATGAAAGGCAAGGTCACCAATGTCTTTATCTGCCAAATCCAAAGGGTGCCAGTGAGATATTACTTGACCTCTCATTAGCATTTGACATATTCTCTTCTCTGAAAATGTTCTTCTCTCTTGATTTCTATGTGTCCCCTGTGGCAAGATATGAAAGTTTCAGCCTGTGTGAATATAGAAACTTCACCATGCTGGGGTTTTTCTCCATTTGTTTTGTGCTGTATGAGAGAGATTAAATATGAATGCTTCTCCTTACTTGCGGGGGAGGTTGGAAGTCTTTGGTCTTCATGGAAAGGCAGGTCATACCTTGACTTACTCTGGCTCTGAGTTTAATGGGCCATGAGGAGTAAGAAGAAAGTAGGTTTTAGGGGTCATGGCAGTATAAGGAAGGCTTGGGATGAGGATGCACAAGAGAACTGCTGGAGTGATACAGAAGCAATGGAGAGATTGCTACCAGATGGGACCCCTGGAAGTGAGGTGCTAATATCTGGAAAACTGCTGAGAAGGAGGAGGACCCATAATCAAGATGAGACCAGGTTCCAAGACACGGGGGAGGCTCAGCTCCCTGTTAGGATGTGTTCTTCCAAGCCCTTGGTCCCTCACTCACCCAAGAATGAGGGCGAGGACCCCACCAGGTGTGGTGAGCTCATTTTTAGTAAATATTGGACCCCAAAGAGTTTGCAGAAAGTGATTTATTTAGGCAGAGAGAGAGAAAAAGGAGAAAGAAAAGCAGCTCCACAATGTCATGGAAGGGGATCCAGAGATGGAGTTCGCACCAATGAGAGAGAAGGGGACTTTTAACCTGGGAGATATTCCTGCCCCATTGAAGTTTTCTGTCCTATGAAAAGAGTTCCTTTAAACTTCCACTGGAGTGATTGACCTTCGATTTCTGGGCTTTGATTTGTTGTTTTGGCCCACAGTCCTCCCAGAGCTTCTTGTGGGCTTTCCTAGACAAAGGAAGCTCACCTACCAGTCTATCTTCCCGGCCGTGCAGAGACCTCTAAGCTCCCACATGGAGAAGTGGGTGGAGGTATGGCGCTGGGAGGTTTTTGCCTCTGAAACTGTGCCCCCTTGTGGACCCAAGGAGAGAATACATTCCCTCACAGGGAGCATTGGAAAAGTGGACCCTTCTGAATACCATGGCAAAGGGTACTGCTTGAGGGCCCAGGAGGCTGATGAGAACTGAACCTTGCCTGACAATCACCCAGTCTTCTTCCTATGGAACATGTTCCACTATTTGTACATGAATGACTTCTCTTTGTCTCCATCGACACCAAAGAAAGCTCCTGTATGTCTATACCAGCATTTTACCCACTGGCTGAAGGCCCCTGGCTATGCCCCAAGACTATGTCTGGTTCCCATCCCATGACCTCATGTAGATGTTCCTTGTTATGGTTTAAATGTGTGTTCCCCTAAAATGCATATGTTGAAGCCTAATTACCAAGGTGATGGTATCAGGAGGTGGACATTTTGGGAGATGATTAGGTCATGAAAGTAGCATCTTCATAAACATGATTGGTACCTATATAAAAGAGGCCCCAGAGAGCTGCCCAGACACTTCACCATGTGAGGATGCAGCAAGAAGAAGCCATCTATGAACCAGGAACTGGTCCTCACCAGACACTGAATCTGCTGACACCTTGGTCTTGGGGTTTCCAGCCTCCAGAACAATGAGATACAAATCTCTGTTGCTTGTAAACCACACAGTCTATAACATTTTGTTATAGCAATCCAAATGGACTAAAATTTTTCTTACTTATTTTAAAATCCCCATACCCATAAGCCCAAAGAGTAAGGTCTGTTCATGAAGTAGGCATCTCCTGCCCCCTAAACTTAGTGGTGAAGAGGGACATAATATATAAGCTCAAGAGCCACAAGCTAGGACAGTTGTTCCTGAGCCTCCTCTTACACTGCCTTCTCCAGCTCTTCCTCTGACTTTGCCAGATGCATTTGCTCCATCTCCTCTGCTGGTTCCTTCCTGGTTCTGAATCCCTTGGAACTCTGTCTTTTTTTTAATTCTTCTACCTAGATAATCACATCTATTACCATGCCTTTAACAATATCCACATTCTGATCACTCCAGATGGATACATTCAGGCCAATGAAACCCAAGTTTAACATCCAGCTGTTTACTTCATGTCCACACTTGTGTATTTCATATACATCTGAAGCATAGCATGTTGAAAATTACAGGGCCATTATGATGTGGTTCTGCCAGTCTCTGAAACCAAATGTCAAGCCATTCTTCCCCTCGACCCTCCAGCACAACAGCCTCTTGGGCACGCTTTCATTTTCCAAACATGACACACCCTTTCTCATCACAGGGGCTTTGCACGTGACATAGCTTCTGCTCCAAACTTCTTTCACCCCGCATTGCTTACTCTTTTTGTCATGATTTGGACTGCCATTTCCTGAGAGAGACTTCCTCTGCCACTGTGTATCTAAAGTAGGTCCCATTGTTAGAATCTATGAATTCACCCTCTATAGCTTACGTCACCGTGTATATTGATCTGTATTGCCCTTCATCCTCCAATAACCCATGTATTTCATGAGGGCAAAGACTATACTACATTCCCAGTACCTAGAATACTGTCTGGTTCAGAGAAGATGTTTGATAAATATTCATTAAATGAATGACTGACAAACACTGGAGTATATATATTATTTTTTATATATCACGTATATATGAAGAAGAAGTTGAAGAGGTGTAGAGAAGTGGGTAAGAGATGAGTTTTATTTTACATGTGTTGAGCTCAGAGGACATAGAAGACAAATGAATGGGTCAATCCAGGAGATGACTGGGCTGTAAGTGTGAAGGTAAGAGAGCCAGAGATAAAGATGTAGGAGGAGGTCACCAAAACTATGGCCAAAGTCACAGATGAGGATGAGATGGCCTGAAAAAAGTCAGTAGACCGAGAATAAGCGACTAAGAACAGAACCCCATGGAAAACTACCTACAGGTTATCCGCTGCTCTGTCACTACTATTTCACCATTTCCACCAAGCTCTCCTGCCTACTCCTCTGCCTTGTCTATAAGAGGGGGCCAGGAACTTAGTAATAGTCACCATGGTAGGTCTGGGAATAAACCGTGACCAAAACATGGTCACTGCCAGAGAACAGTTCATGAGTGGTGAAAGCAAGTCACGTGGACAACAACTGGGTGGAAGAGACCGTGCCTCCCAGTTTCTTTGTCCTCAGTTTCAGCTGGTCATCTCACTGCCTAGAGGAAAAGCTACATTTCTTAATTCCCTTTCTTGCACTTTGGTGTAGACCTGGATTAAGTTTTAACAATGGGTTGTGAGCAGAAGGAAGGGATACTGTTGTGAGTTGAATCATGTTCCCCGCAAATTCATAAAATAAAATCCTAACGCCTGTTGAGGAATGTGAACTTATTTGGAGATGAGGTCTTTACAGAGGTAAGTTAAAATGATGTCCATTTTAAACAAGGACCTTATCCAGTATGATTGGTTTCTTTATAAAAAGGGGGAAATTGGACACAGAGATGCCCATAGAGAGAAGACAATGAAAGAGACAAAGGGAGAAGATGGTAACCTGCAAGCCAAGAAGAGAGGCCTGGAACAGATCTTTCCTCACAGCCCTCAGAAAGAACCAACTGCCAATACTCAATATTGAACTTCTAGCTTCCAGAGTTGTGAAACAATAAATGTCTCTGGTTTAATCCATCAGTCTCTGGAACTTTGTTACAGTAGCCCTGGCAAACTAGTAGAGAAACTGCTTTGAGGCCATAAATCTGGAAAGGGAGATGTATGAATTCCTGCCCCTTCTTCCTCCTTGCTGGCCTGGGGATGACTAGGCTTGCAGCGCCATCTTGGATCCAGAGGTGGAAGCCATGTGTTGAGTGCAGGGCTACACCACAGTTGACAAAGCACCCTAGACTGCACCCCTCTGGACTGTTATAGAACAGAGAAAGGTCTGTTTGTTCTAAGCCACAATGTTTTGGGTCTCTTTGTTACAGTATAGATTCCTCAGCCTATATCCTAACAGATACATCTTGCATATAGGTCACAGATAACTAAATAAAGTCATATATGACTTCCAAAGAACACTTGAAAATGAATTATACTTGACCTCCCATCCTAATTATCCATTCTACCTCAAATTTATAGAATCAAAAATACATCCTGCCACATCTGTCTCTGCCTCCTAAACTTCCAAATTGTCTGGTCTCATTCATTCTAACTTGCTTGTCATTACTGACTTCATCTCTCTTGCCATTTGCAGACCACTCAAAGAATCTCTTCCAAGATTTTTCCTTTCTATTCCTTAGGTCACCCTGTCTCCTCTATTCCACTCCAATCTGGTGTTCAGGTTTAAAATGCTTTCCAGAATACAAGCTTGACACTGCACTATTCTTTTCTCTCCAACCCAGGCACAATTGAACGTGACTCAGCCAACATCATTATAGGTAAAGCACTTTCCTAAAACATTCATCTGCCCCTGCTCTGTCTTTTGCTGAGACAGGCAATCCAAGGGACTTCTTTCTGTGACAGTACTTGGAGACAATGGGATCTGGTCAGACATCTTTAAATTTTCTTAATGTCAGCATTAAATACAAGTTTATTGTTAATTGATATATTTATGCCTGACTTTTCCAAATCAATAGAAAATTTTTTTAAAACTCACAAAATGCTAAGAATTTTATCTTACTTTAAGGAAAGTCCACGGCAAGAATGTTCTCTTATCTAAGCAGGAATATTTGGAGTAAAAAATTTGAAGATGAAACATGGTTACTTTACTGTTTTTATTATAATCTGTTTCACTGTTCTTGAGCCTGTTTTTTTCATCCAGATATCCCATGAAAGTTCAAATAGGGAATACAATCTACATTCCATATCAAAATTAAAAATCACTGAAGCATTTGTCTACAAACGCAAACTGAGTCAGTTCTACATTATCTTCTACCCTAGAAGGAAGGACAACGTGGATACATCTGAGTCATTCAACAATGACATAACTTACCTTCTCTATGACCCAATTTATTTGCCTAATGTTGGTGACTCAGTGGACTAAGCAGAAGATGAAACATAGAGAAATTATATTTCTTTCCCTGGATCTGTCAGAAAAAAAAAAAAATGTATGACTTTGGGGAGAAAAATATCATTTCTCCGACTTTGCTTCCTCATTTTCAAAACAAGGAAAGAAAAGTCCCACTAATTTAGTAATAAATTATCTCATTACTGAGTGTAAACATTGTTATTGTTTAGCATTTATTTCTGCAATCTGTCAGGATATTTTGAAATTTCTGCATGAAATATACATCTTAATGCGATGTTTCTCCTCTCTTTCACATGGCGTGTCGGAGAAGGCGAAGCAGAATGGTGAGCACATGGGTGATGTAAATGAAATGCTGTTTAATTCATTTTTACATGGATAAAAGGAAATGTAATTAAGCTCCCTAAAAGCCTTCCAAATAAACTTCCCTTAAAGGAGTAGAAAATGAAGTTGTAATTGATCAAAGTAGCTAAGTCAAGTGTCAGATTCCTTGACACTTGGAGATAAAGACCAGATTAAGATAGCCCTCTTTGTAGTATAAGCCAGAGACTTCATAGGATGGGAGGAAAATACCAGAAATGTGGATTAGTTGCTGGTCAGCATCGAGAAGCAAACATGCCCCATGTTTGAGGTTTTCGGCTCAGAGGTACAACTGGTGTAAGTGAACCCTCTCTCTTCTTCATGCACAAACAAGTAAATGTGTGTTTATATTAAATAAATAGATGATAGATAGACAGATAGATGATAGACAGACAACAGATAGATAGATAATCTCCTTAATTTTTATTTAATGAGGAAAATCCAAGATATCAGCCTAAAACCACCAAAAAAGAGAGATAGCCCTAAGGATCTACAGATCCCAAAAGAAAGACTTCCTTCTGCTACATATGCATGCTACCAGGGACAGCAGAGGATCCACAGCGAATAACATCCACTCAAGTCTGTATTGTACCTTGGCTAAATTCTGATCCTTGACCCAAAAACAAAAAAGGAACTCTCGTAGAACAACTATAAATATACACACTCAACATCTCACACATCACATATATTTTTGGTTTAACACCAGGTTACATTAGCAAACTAGCTAGCAAATGCCACACAAGGAGCATGCTTTGTATTTGTTCTAAAATTGTTACTCTTCAGAGTATTCAAACTAAAACAAAATTATATTTATGTCTCAAGATTCTATAACTCCACCAGCTTTGGAATGACAAGAATGAGAAGTGGTTACCCTCTTAGGGTCATTAATGTTCCTGAAACTTATCATTCATAGAAACAGGCATTTTTATCCTTTTAAAAAATATATGTGTATGCTCCCAACTAATCAACAGCCTAGACACATAGAGAGACCCAACTTTGAATTGATTGTGGGATTAACTCTCACGTGTCGATAGACAGGAAGTCATCATGGTGTAAATTTCTTCTCTCAAAGATTATATGTCTTTATCATAAAAATCATAAAATAAAATCATGAGTTTCCATTAAAAAGTGAGTATTTTATGATCCACAGTTTATCAACTGTCAACTACACACAGTTTTGATTCTTTGCTTTCCTCTTTTTCAACATGATCAAATATGAACATGCTATAAAGTCTTAACCCTGGCATGCTATTTGTGAAAAGATAGTATATAAAGAATATCTGCCATAAAATAGTATATAAGTATGTGTGATAATCAATTACAATTGGTTATTTTAGCTTATTGTCTTACAAACAAAACAGAACAGTGAAGATTTGAAGCATTCTATTGTTAAAACAAGGTTTTAAAAACAGGAAAAAAAATGAAACAATTACCAGGAATGGAAATGAATTAAAGCACAATATAAAACCCCTGGAATAAAAGAGTCATTGCCTCACAGATGAACATGAATTGAAAAATCTATTGCTTTTTTTTTCCTGCAGACATTCCTCAGGATAGTGCCATACTACCATTCATGGAAGATGCTTATCAGAAATAGTCAGGAATAATGTCTCTCAGGGAGAAGCATTTCATTATCAGGTATGATGAAAAGCAATATTACTAGAGGCATTCCATCATCAAGTTCTTTTAGCCTATTTTGAAAGGTCTTTAGGAGAAGGTATCCACAAGCAGGAATGAAAACTATGAAAGCATCAAAGCAGTTGATGATTCTAATAATAGTATAACTGATCATTTATACACTTTAAATATAACCTAATTATCACAATGATTAAAGTTGAAATTTAAATTAAGACCATGCAAAATAAATGTTTAAGTGAAACACACTGAGATGACCATAGTGGTTAACTTAGGGTGGGTCTGATTAATGGTAATTTAAATTTTGGTCTCTCTAGCTTGAAAATTGCTTACACTATATAGGTAAGATTTGTATAATAAAAATTAAAATTTTGTTAATTTTTTCCAGACTTACCAATAGTTTCACCTGCAAAGTGTTTCCCTAAATATAGCACTTCAGTGTATCTGTATAAGCCAAAATCTTTGTTAGGACTTTGAGGTGTACAAAAGTGAGCAGAACATCAGGAAGATTAATTTTAAGCCCACAAGCCACAAGCCAAAGAAGCATGTTCTATTTGAGCTCTCTGTGCACGAGCTTTAATATCTGCAAAAACATCTTCTAGAAAAAGATACTCCTAACTGAAAACAGCCGTTGTGTCATGGAGACAGGAATGAGATTAGATTTTATTTTCTATTTTGCACATGCCTATGCTTTAAATTTATTCCTTTTGGAAAAAATAACTTTCTGTTTTCTTAGAAAAAAGTTTGACTTTTTAATGACAATTTTATGGGCATCATAAATTATACGCTTTTTGATTGCACAGTAAGAACTGATCTAGAAAAAGTATAAATCTGGATACTTTTCAAACTGAAGGATGTTTAAGTCACTGAGGTAACAAGTATGGGGTTTCTTTGGGGGTGATGGAAATGTTCTAGTTAGATAGTGGTGACAGTTACACAACCTTGTAAATGTCCTTTAAACTTTAAAATGGAGAATTTTATTGTATGTGAATTATATGTCAAAACAAAACAAAACTAGAAGGTACTGTGGAAGAAGCATCAGATTTAGGACAAAATTATCTGAGCTCATATTAGTTTGTTTTCACACTGCTTTAAAGATACTACCTGAAAATGGAAAATGTATAAACAAAAGAGGGTTCATTGACTTACAGTTTCACATGGCTGGGAAGGATTCAGGAAACCTACAATCATGGTGGAAGGTGAAGGGTAAGCAAGCCACATCTTACACGGTGGCAGGAGAGAGAGAGAGAAAGCGCCACACTTTAAAATCATCAGCTCTTGTGAGCACTCACTCACTATCACAAAAACAGCATGGGGGAAACTGCCCCATGATCCAGTCACCTCCCACCAGGTCCCTCCCTCAACATGTGGGGATTATGATTTGAGATGAGATTTGAGTGGGGACACAGAGCGAAAGCCTATCAGAGCTCATTCCCTATAATCACTGTGTCTCCTCCCAGCCAGAAAGTAGAAGGTGAGGGACAGACACGGGACTCAGGGACAATCAGCAGAGGCTGTCACATCCTTAAGGCCATCTCATCTGTAACTCGGATTTTTAAAAATCAAATTGCATTATACAAGTGGACTCATTTGATGACTGTTCCTCTCCTGTCCTGCCCTCCTTAGAGTCCTCAGTTACCATTTTAGGTAGATAAGGTTTAATTCAACTGAACGGGGAGCTGTAGCCCTTATACAACCTCAGATGAGGATTGCCGAGAGACATCTAGGGATGGCAAATGGAGATTCAAAGATGCCTCAATGAGTCTAAGCCCAGGGAAGGTGCTGACTTTGTGGTTCTTAAAGCAAAGGACTATTTATGTGCTAGAGGTCGCCATCGCTCAGAGATGAGACAATCTAGAAAAGTTACATGTTTCCTCAGATCCATTACATGCAGGCTTAATTTTTTAAGGTGAAGGTTTCTGTAACTTGGAAAACAAAGCAACAATCGTACAATACAGAACTGAGCAGAAGTCCTCAAATATCTCTGCACATCAGAATTGTTCAGCACATTTAATAAAAACACTATGTCTTGGGCTCTATCCTCAGGCATTGTGATTCAATAGGTTTGGGGTTTAGTGCAGAAACATAATTTCAGCAAGTTCCCCAGTTGTCTGGGTGAGCTTAGTTTTATTAGGTAAGAAATGGGGATAATTGTATCTGCTCCATGTGGCTTCCACTGATGTATCAATAGATACAAACGGGTGCGGCATGCTGATGTGAGGTGCATTAAAGAAGAGAAGCCATATCAAAAACAAAACAAAAAACCCTCTGCAGCAGCAAGCTTATACTGGGCATATTTCCATCCTTACTTTCCAAGATGTCCATCTTCAGTTTCTTGCCATCTACTGATTACTCATTAAAATCTAGGACATTCGTATTAACCCAGGTATACAGTAGGATTGTATATAGCTGCAAATTACAAACATGCAAAAAAAAGTACTACACAAGATAGAAATGTATTTGTTCCCATGTAAGCATCTCAGCCCTGTCATGACAAGCCAGCTCCATGAGACATGAGAGGCCTCAGCTCCTCCCATCTAACCAATTTGCCATGCCTCAACCTCATGATATAAAGTAGAACTGAAGATCCAGAAATCACATTCATATCCCAGACAGAAGACTGGAAAAAGGGGAAGAGATGAAGCAAACAGCCTCTTCTTTCAAATAACGTTCCCACAGTTTGCACACTTTATTTTCACTTGCATTCCATTGATCAGAACTTAGTCACATGGAAAGGAAGTTGCTAGAAAGACTGGAAGATTCAATATCTATTCCAGACTGCCATGGGGGGCTGAATTTCTGTGGAAGAAAGATAAATTGCAGGACAAGAAGAAATCCCTGCCATACCCAGGCTGTGTCAGAACACCTATCTCTGCTGTGAGCCTATAAAATTTGTATGCCCCAAAGTGTTCATTGTGGAATTATTTATTATGACAATAAAAATGTGTAAACAAATTAAACAGCCAACAATAGGGAAATTATTAAGTCAACTATGGAACATCAACTTAATAAAATAATATAGAATCTCAGAAAAGTTGGTTACCAAGATTATATAATCCTTTTTAGCTTGTAGTGGTATCTAGCCTCTTCCACTTTCTCTCTTAAATACCTGCAAAGCACAAACACTTAGGACACTAAAAACCTGGCCTGAGAGGCAAGCAATTTCCTCTATCCTAGAGGAAATAACCACACGCAGCACAAAGAGTTTGATTAAGACAAATCCACCCAGGCTTCAGTTCAAGGCAAACTCAAACTCTGCTTTATGAAACAGATTCCTCCTGAAAACAAAAACAAAAGAGCAAAAATGAGAAGACATTTTCCATCCCCCAAACATCTGTCCCAAGGCCCTGAACTAATTAGCATTCTGGCCCAGGACTGGGAGATGAGCAGAGCGGACTTTCCCACCAGCATTCCCGAGCACTCCTGCCATCAGCAGCCTATATCCACATGGAAACACAAATCCTGGGAGAGAGCTTGGCAGGAAGTCAGGAAGACGAGATGCCAGCAGAATCTTTGTGCTTTCTGGCCAATGATATCTTAGGAGTAAAACTTTATAGGTGGAGAGGGAGAGAGACCCTTGATAGTAGTGCAGCCAAGAACTATCGCTGTGCAAGAACTTCATTGTTTCTAAGTATTAAAAACAACACAGGGAGGACATATGCACATTAGGTGAGAAGCTTAGAGACTGAGAATCCCAGTGGGAGCTCTGCATGTGAAGCAGCACCTCCCTCCCATCTGCAGGTTCAAGAAATGATTCTTTCACTGTATAAGTGAGCAGGAAAGAAGACTCAAGACCACCACCACCACCACCACTACCCCTGCCTTCTTCTTCAGCACAGGACAGGAACAGGTATTTCCACGCTTGGTGATGAGTATCAGTAAAAACACAGCCTCAAATCTGGAAAGGTCATTGAAGGGACAGCTTCTTGATGAATCTTGTGCATTAGACAGTTGAACCTCAGAATCATTATTTGGCATCTTAAGTAGAATGTGAGAAGGTCTTCCTATTTTGAAACACCTGCAGAATGCATGCAAGGTTAGGACCAACCGAAATGAAGAAACAAGAGCATGATCTCAACAGGAGGTGCCTGGGTACAATTACAAAGAGATTCAAGATGCTATGGCAAATAGAAAGAATACATGAGAAATTGATAAATAGAGATTGCCCTTGAGGCAGGGAAGTGGGGAACCACAGATGCCAGTATTAAGTGGAAAATCATTTGGTGGTATGTTATTTTGTACTTAATTAATTGGGCCAGTTAGGTTTATTAAATTTTCAATTAAAAAAGGGATATTTGAGACAAAAACAACACTTTCACTTTACCTCTTCTTCCATTAATTTCTAGCTTTACGACCTGGAGAAAGATATTAAAATAACTCCATGTGTCAGTTTCACATGTATAAAATGTAAGACCTGAAAGTCTAGAAGGCATGCCTAGCCCTGGCAAATGTCACCTAAGGCTGGGGCTTGGAAGTCACCGTCAAAAATGGGAAGGAGCATTTCTGTTGACGCTGTGATGGTCAGGACCACCACCGATGCTGTCACCAACACCTGTAATCACACTAAGTGTTTGTGAGGTTGGCTTCCCTCTTTTCCTCTGATGCACTAAATTCTTTCCTTCCTTAACACTTTTGTATAGGTTAATCCACCAGTTCTTAATGTTTTGTTTCTAATTTTCACATGGCTAAATCTTACTCAGTTTTGATACTGATTATCAGATGTTACTGTTCTGATTCCTTGATGTCACATCCTCAGAAAGGACTTCCCTAACCCTCTGTTTATGCTTTCTCAGAAAATTTTGTTCTTTTCTTTCATAATACATGTCCTATGTATGCATGTGTAATATTTACTACTATAAAATATATGTAATATATATTATATATTACATACACATATGCCTTTCCTCTTGCTTTTTCACATACAAATGTATATGGCAGTTTATCGTATATTAATCTATTCAGAGTTACATGGTATTCCAATGGAAAAATCTGTGATTTTTAATCAGTCCCCTATTGATGAAATTAAGATAATATTCTCATTCCTTTGCTGGTAAAAACTGTGCTACAATAAAAAGCAGTAATACACTTTTTTAAAGACACTGTGATAGAGATAATGTTGCAAGGTAGATGCCTCTGCTACTGCAGGAGGCAGACGGCAGTGATGAGTAGGTCAAAGCCGACTCCTCCCTCAGTGTGAAAGCATCTCTTCCTCCCCACCAAAAAATATCTTGGCTTGGAAAAACAGAACAAGAACCTTTCAGGACTTACGTTTTTCAAGAATAACTGTAAAATGTTATAAAGGAAAAAAAGACTTAAATAAAGGTATATTTTTCCAGATTAGAAGGATTTAATAATAAAAAGCAAACCAGTCTTCCCCTTTTGATAAGAGTGTAAAACGCTATATTTTGAAAGAGGAGGCAATTTAGCAGCTTATCATATTGTTTCTCAACTATTTTTCTGTCCCATTATCATTCCCCTAAAAAGGCTTTTTAGATATTTTTCCTTATGCCCTCACCCATGAAATTTTAATCCTACAGATATTCTGAATATCTGTTCATATGCTTTATATGTAACTGTGCTCTTTACATAGAGGCAAAAAGATTTTTTTCATCCACTTCCAGACAGGAAGAAAGGAAGGAAGGAAGGGAGGGAGGGAGGGAGGGAGGGAGGGAAAAAGGAAAGGAGAGGGAAAGGCAGAAGGGAAGGGAAGGGAAGGAGAGGGAAAGGAGAAGGGATAAAAAAGCAGAGGAAGGGAGGGGGCGAGACAGAAGGGGAGGAAGAGAGGGAAGGAAAGGGAGGAAGGGAGGAAGGGAGGGAAGGAAAGGGAGGAAGGGAGGAAGGGAGGGAAGGAAAGGGAGGAAGGGAGGAAGGGAGGAAGGGAGGGAAGGAAAGGGAGGAAGGGAGGAAGGGAGGAAGGGAGGGAAGGAAAGGGAGGAAGGGAGGAAGGGAGGGAAGGAAATGAAAGGAGGGAGGGAGGGAGAGAAGTAAGATTTGCCCCTTTGTGTACAATTTCAACACAACTGAAAATGCATGCTTACTACTAATCTGAAGCCATGCCCAGCCTACTAATTTGAACAGAAGTTGTCTCCATCTGGGTCCAGTAGGAAGCAGAATTCAAATCAAATGGTTCAAAGTGCCACTTACAGAATATGGGCAACACTAACAGAACCAAAAAGGCTATGAGGCACCCAGAGACAAGCCACATGGAGTGGTGCTATCACTCAGGAAGGTTGCCTTGGAGGGCTGGGGGAGGAAAGTGTTGCCTGCGTGCCTCCTGGGAACTGAAGCCATGGCAAAGGAACTGCCCACCAGCAGAATTAGCAGATCTGTAGCCACTGCCGAAATGCCGCACCAGCAGTGAAGTGGGAAGAAGTGCCTCCTTCCCTTTCTCTGCCAGCTTTCTGTCTTCTGCCCATGAGTTCCCTTAGTCAAACTCACCTGGGGGCCACACCTATGAAACTGACAGTAATTCCTGAAATCATCTAATACCCAGTCCATAATCTTATCTCTCCAATAGTCCCCAGAATGTTCTCCCATCTGGCCTAGCCAATCAAGGACCACTCATACTTCTAGCATTCAGGGTTCTTAGGTCTTTTCTGATCTGGAACTTTCTTCACAAAACTGACTAGATGGAATAGCACCCAGATGGTGTTCTGTGCAATGTCTCACCTTCTGAACGTGGCCAACTGCTTCCTCATGGTGCCATTTAGCTTGGTATTCTATCCTTTGCATTTCCTACAAACTCGAAATGAGGCCTAAGGTCTTGACTAATGTTAAGCTTTTCTGACAAGATTACACCACAGGGATGGGTGAGGCTAGGGTCTGTCTATGGCTCACCACGGTGGCCCATGCCTGTAATCCCAGCACTTTGGGAGGCCAAGGCAAGTGGATCAAATGAGGTCAGGAGTTCAAGACCAGCCTGGCCAACATGGTGAAACCCTGTCTCCACTAAAAATGCAAATTAGCCAGGTGTGGCTGTGGGTGCCTGTAATCCCAGCTACTCAGGAGGCTAAGGCAGGAGAATTGCTTGAACCCAAGAAGTAGAGGTTGCAGTGAGCCAAGATTGCAACACTGTACTCCAGCCTGGACAAGAATAGTGTAAACTCTGCTTTAAAAAAGAGAGAGAGAGACAGAGAGAGAGAGACACGAGGTGTCTAGCCCACCTGGTGTTATGCAAACATGGACATCTCCTAAGTAGAGGGGATGACAACCAGGTCTTTACACTATAAGATACAGCCCCCAACCCAACAGGAAACTGACTTGTACAGTGTTCAGCTTGGCACCAAAGATACAGGCTTTCACTAATCTCCCACCTAACAGTTTTTTAACCAGTTGATGAAGTTGTTTTAAATCAATTATTTCCTGATATAAAATAACAAAGTCTAATACTATCATTTCCTTTCTATTTGCTAGCTGGCATTCTGTATTATCTGTTCTCATGCTGCTAATAAAGACATACCTGAGACTGGGTAATTTATAAAGGAAAGGGGTTTAATTGACTCACAGCTCAGCATGGCTGAGGAGGCCTCACAATCACAGCAGAAGAGCAAGGGATGTCTTACATGGTGGCAGGGGAGAGAGAGCTTGTGCAGGGGAACTTGCCTTCATAAAATCATCAGATCTTGTGAGACTTATTCACTATCATGAGAACAGCACAGGAAAGACCTGCCCCCATGATTCCTTTATCTCCCACCAGGTCCCTTCTATGACACGTGGGAATTGTGGGAGCTATAGTTCAAGATGAGATATGGGTGGGGGCACAGCTAAACCACATCACATTTTTCTGTAAGATAGAACTTTCTCTCAACAACTAGACTATTTGGTTACCCTAAAAAACAGCTCCTCCTGGGAAGGCATGATAAATGCTCAATTTTCCCCCTTCCCAAATTAGAGCACATTGAATTGCTGCCTCAAATAAAGTCCATGAGATTTTTCAGGCTCTTTCTTTTGTGAATATTGTTAAAAACACATGTATTTCCACACATTCAATCTGTAGAAATAACAAAAATAGTTTTCATGCTTAAACTCATAACTTTAGCCAATGGGAGCACTTTCAAGCTTAATCCTATATTTTTGTTATTGTTTATCTGAGAAACCTTCCTTGCTTTCTGGTACAACAAGCGATTCCAGACTTATTTTATACCTTTCTTGGCTGGAAATAAGTCACTGCTCCAAGGAGCCATGATTTCAGACAGGGGTAAATTGTATTAAAGGCCAAAATCTAGTGGGTTGGGGTGCTCATTGCTACTGAGCTAATATTGTTTCTAGGCAATTTCAGTGGTCAGAAAATGTAATTTTTAAGTTATCAATTTATAAATATAAAATATATTTAATTTATCATTATAATGTCCTTCACTTTATCCTATAAAATAATTTTGGAAAAATGATGCTAATATTATTACTAATAACAAATCCATAATCTACTTGAGGCTTATAATTTCTATAACTCTTCTTGAGCTATAACAAATTAAAGATTTCTATTCAGTTTCACATATTAATGTCACTTAAAATAAATCTTTTATATGGTATGATATGAATTTGACATACAATTACGTTTTAATTTGCTTTAAATTTTACGAATACCTACATGATTCCAGAGTTAAAACAATGTAAAAAGAAACACATTAAAATGTCTCAATTGTAAATATTTCATTGTTTTTTTATTTATTCTTGCACATTTTATTTTTACAAATATGTACATAAGGAATAAGAATAGTCATTTTCTTTTACAAAAAGTCAGCCCACTGAAATACACTAATTAGTAAATTTTCTGCTTAATATAGGTTAGGGTTGACCTATATCATTATAAAGGCTATTCAAGTAAAAAAAAAAAAAAAGAAGTTTGCTTTTTTCAGTGATCATGTACTACTTCTGACCTTAAAATATATTTTTGAAAAAGGAAAATAAATTTAGGGGCACATTTTAGCCCAGTTTTGTTTGTCCTCTGGGCAGCATTTGGCATTTACTGGTCACCCCTCCTTTTGGAAACCTTCTTTTTTTCCATTTCCATGGATCCACACCCCTTGATTTTCCTGTCTTCTGCTTATCAAGTTCCACTGGCAATGCTCCTTCTCACCAGCTCTAACCACTTGGCATTCTTTAGGGTCTCCCACACTTCTAACACTACACACCCTCTCAGGACAATTTAATCAACCTTTCTGGTTCCTATCTCCACCTTTAACAATGAATTTCGATTCCATAACTTTACCCAGCTCCTGAGCCCCAGAAATCTATATCTAACGGCTGACAAGATGTCTCCATTTTTTGCTCACAGACACAACATTTTCAGCAGGCACCAGCTTGAGTTCATCTTCTTGTGCCCCTTCCCCCTTCCTCCTCCAGTCTTCATGGTGTCAGAAACGGTACCAACCTAAGGGCTCAGGCATCAGGCTTCCCTTCATCCATCACCTCCTTTCTTATCCACCTCCAGGGCAATCCCAGTGCTCTCAGTTCTACCTGCAACACAGCATCCCTGTACCTGCATTTGTCCCAGTCCAGTCCATCTCCTGGATTGGGCAAGCATTGTCTCTAGTCTATTCCAACACCTCCTGCTTCCCATTTTCATCCCCGCTGACCCACTTGCCATGCTGTATTCAGAATGATCTTTTAAAACATAAGTAGGGCCAGGCACAGTGGCTCATGCTTGAATGTCAGCACTTTCGGAGGCCAAGGCAGGAGGACTACTTGAGTCCAGGAGTTCAAGACCACTCTGGGCAACATAGTAAGGTGCCATATATATATATATATATATATATATATATATATATATATATGACACACATACATATATATATATATGGCACATGTAGTCCCAGCTACTCAAGAGGCTGAAGTGGGACAATCATTTGAGCTTGGAAAGTTGAGGCTACAGTGAGCCATAATCATGCCACTGCATTCCAGCCTTGGTGACAGGGACATAAGGAGACCTTGTCTCTAAATAAATAAAATACAAATTAAATATCAACCTTTATCTGATTAAAATCCAGCAATCCCTTATTATCACAATAAAATCCAAACTTTATGTACTTATATTTCAAACTAATTTACCTACTTCTAAATCATGCATGATAGAGTTTTTCAGCAATCCCCTCTATGATACTCACTTTTGCTAAATGTTCATTTCTAGAATTCAAAGTATTTCCTAGTACCTTCATATTTTTGCAAAGCTGTTTTTTCCCTTACCTAGAATAGAATATTTTTTTTTCCCCAACTCCTCTTTCAAATGCTTAGCTCATATTCATTCTTTAGTTGTTTTTTTTTTTAGATGGAGTTTCACTCTTGTCACCCAGACTGGAGTGCAATGAGGTGATCTCGGCTCCCTGCAACCTCCGCCCCCAGGTTCAAGAGATTCTCCTGCTTCAGCCTCCGGAGTAGCAGGTATTACAGGCATTCATCACCAAGCTTGGATTAAAGGCATTTGTCACCATGCTTAGCTAATTTTTGTATTTTTAGTAGAGACAGGGTTTCACCATGTTGATCAGGCTGGTCTCAAGCTCCTGACCTCAGGTTATCTTCCCGCCTTGGCCTCCCAAGGTGCTGGGATTACAGACTTGAGCCACCACACCCGGCCTAGGTCTCATCTTAATTACTACAACTGAGGCCTGGGAATTACAGCATTGCGAGCATAACATATAATGCTTCCAAAGTACCAAGTATATGGTGTGACGTGAGGCAGGCTGTTAGTAAATGTTAGCTATTTATATAATTTAGGTCGTTCGTGGATAACAAAGTAATCTCCAGACTGAATTCATCTTTGAAATCAACTGCTTTGTGTTTGCATAATTCATATCCCTGTTTTTCCATACTTGAAGCTAAAAAGTGTGCTTTTCTAGTTTGCAATGTCATGTAGAGATAAGTGGGAGATAACTTATTCTGAATGATACAGTTGAATTCCAGACCATTGTAAGCAGCTGTCCATTCCTAATTAAATGCTGTAAATTTTGCTTTTTATCATATATTTATATTCTAAAACTGGTTTACATCAGAGAGATGATATGTCAACCTTGAAACATCACTCTCTAGTAGCAACAAAACCCAAAATTAAGACATAGCTTTTTATTTCACTTTAAGTTGATGGAGAAGAGTTTCATTACATCTGCTTGGTATATGGACTTTTCTCTGTAGGAACATTCACTGTGAGGCTGAGTGCTATAGCCAGTGCTGTGTCATGAATACAGACGAATTGGGTTCCTGCATAGCATGGGTGATAATCAGCAACTGATAAAGAACCTCAGCTGTGTAGAGAACTTGCAACAAATGGACTTATGTTGGAAGGGAAGCCACTGAATGCAAGGCTATCTACCGCTAGGGAGAAAAATTACTGCAAAGTAGTGATTGTTTAGCCAGAGGCTAAAATTTCTGCAAAAGCTCTGAAATAAAAATTTTGAATAATCAAGGCACTTAAATTTAAACTTCACTAGCTCTTCTTTTTAATTGTCCATAGATCCACTAATTCTCATAAAAACAAAAAAGTTTAACTCTTCACCATACCATGGCAAGTAAGAGGCACAGAAGGGAAAAAAGAATCATGGCACAGGGAAGGGACACCCCCCAGTCATTCCTCTAAGAACATCTCAGGATGCTGAGAACTTACCTTTGTGAACATAGACAAGACATTTCTCATCCCCCAAAATCATTTCTGTTTCTAGATCTCCTCTTGATGGCCAAAGTAATTGTACTGTGATTATTGAAATTAGAATTCAGAGAGAACTTTTTTTCTGCTTTTGATTGCAATGAAGAACATAAACAGCACTAATTTCTGCCTCCGCTTTACTGCCAGAAGGAGGAACCTAGCCTGCTAAACTCCAGCTGAGGGCTTAAGCCATGGGCCCAGGAGAGGCAGGGAAATGTCCCTTCAGCTCCAGAATACGGAGGCGTGGTTGGCACAAATAACCCAGAAGAGCATTCCTCCAGATATCAAGACAGAGAGGTAAAGTTGAAGGGTAAAACCAGAAGCAGTGCACTCCAAGGGGAAAAAAGAGCTTCAGAAGGAAAAAAGAGACTGAGACACAAAAGGGGAAAAGAATCCTGGCACAGCAAAGGGAACAGAGACACCCCCTGGTCATTCCTCTAAGAACACCTCAGGACGCTGAGACTTGATCTTATCTTTGTGACTACTGACCTTGTCACAGATGGTCACAAGGATCAGATCAAGCTGCTCTCACAGCTTCACCTTTGTGGGAGGTCACAAAGGTTTCTGTGGCCACAAAGCGTTTTTGCACAGACCACCCACAGTTTTCACCATGAAAGAAAGTAGTTCTTAAGGGTATTAGGCCTGCTCAGAGAGTTGGATAAAAACAGGAGTAAGAGAATAGATTAGATAGATAGAGACAGATAATAAAGGGATAGATGATAGACATAGTTAAATATAGACTGACAGATGACAAAGAAAGATGGCAGATATAGATAGAAAGACAGGTAGGTAGGTAGATGACAGACGTAGATGACAGATGATTGATAGCTAGATAGGTGGATGATAGATACATGACAAAGAGAGAGATCTGATAGACATAGACAGGTAGATAGACAGATAATAGATAGATGACAGACACCGAAAAATAGATTTCAGACACAGATGACAGATTAGATAGATGATAGATAAAAGAAATAGATGGATGATAGACAAAGAAAGAGATAATAGACACAGAGACATGATGGTTGGTTGGTTGATTGATTGATTGACTGATTGATAGACAGACACACACACACACACATACACACACAAACAACAGAGACAAAACAGACATATAGGTATAAAGCTTCTGAGTCCCTGCATTGGAAGGGATCTTAAGATGCCTACCTGATACCAAAGTAAGAATCATTTCTCTACTATCCCCAACCAATAAGGTCCTAACTCTGAGGTCTTCTTTCTTCTTTTCTCATTCTTCTCCAGGAGAACAATTTCATGGTCACAAAGATCGGAATCCGGTTTGACACTTTTTAAGAGGTGAGCACAGATGTAGAGAAGAAAGTTACTCACTCAAGCTGTGGCATTTTTTCCTGAGCCTCTGTTCACTCTGAGGCTTTAGTCTTTCCAGTAAATTCCCACGCATATAAATGTTTAAAAAATCACCTCTTGCTTGCATGTTCTTGGAAAAAATCTAAGTCCTTTAGGTGATTAGTCAAAACCACTAAGATATCAGCAAATCATTGGGAAAGTCTATGAAGAGACATTTACAAAAAAAAAAAAGCAAATCTCACTAGCAAGTGTAATATAATGTAATTATAACTTATGGAGAGTATGCTGGTGACGGGGAAGACAGATGGCTGCTGGGACTGTGACCTGGTAGAACTCTTCTGGAAGGCAATTTGACATTATCAACAACAGCAAATATGCTGATTTCCATTGATGCAGGAAGCTCAGCGGTAGTATTACATCATTAGAAAGGCTGAAAATACACAGCAAAGTATTAAGCATGTTTTCCACAGGGCTATGACCAGAAGCAAAAAGTAATATAGTCATATAAACAACGGTATAATGTCACAAGATAATAAAATTTGATAGCATTTAGAAGTGTTTGTTTTATTCTAAATTTAAAATAACAGAATAAACAATTATATATGTGTGATATCATATAGACATTTTTAACTAGAGAAAACTGCTGAAAGAAAATTCCGTGAAAGATTAAAGGTGAGTATGGTAGATGCAATTCCGTTTTTGCTTCTCTGTATGCAAACTTTTGGCAATTTTGTTTTCTCTACTGAGCATATTTCTTTTTTTTTCCAAATCATAACATATTAGCTTTAAAGAAAAACTAGATTTATTATACTCATTTTTTCAGATTTCTGCTTTATTAAGCAGTTACTATGATATCAACCCCTTGTCTCTCCTTCTCCAAAATCATTCTTACTTATTAAACCTTTCTTCACAAGTCTTGCCTCCCAACTCCTTAATTATATTTGTGATTTTTCTCTGAAAAGGTCTTTATGTCTTTTTTTAAAACTTTTCCACAGAAAATTCTGATGTACTAGAGAGCCCACAGAATCACTTAATTGTCAGGAAATTCTTAGAGCTATTTCAGTTTAACTCTGACACTTTTGCAATGGAAAAGGAAAGGATGCTGAGAGGAATGATGCACACTTCACAGTTTCAGAAAGCCAATTAGCACCAGGGCCAGCCTTCTTATTTATTTGCTCTCTTTTACTTACAGAACCTGTCATCAAGCCCGGCTCATCTCCAGCTTGGCTTCTCCTTGCGTCTTTGTTCTGCTGACCACTCTGGGTCTTATAGTTCAGTAACATGTTAAACATAAGGATCAATGAAAATATGCTTACATTGACATCTTGGCATTTCACCAGTTCTCAATGAAACAAACGAGCAACACTTTTGCTCGTTTTGTTCCAGATGTCCGCATGCCCTCCTTATTCACATACGAGTAAGGAGCAGAAATGAGGTTTAGCAGAGTACAGCAGGTCACTCATCAAAAGACACTGGTGCTTGTCCCGAAATACAATCTCAGACTCATGACTGAACATAGGTGTGCATTAATGTTTGAAGGCTTTGCTAAAAAGGTGAATCGCAGATGGAAATGTAAGGCGAAACTCTGGGAAGGGAGAAGGTGAACCCTTCTGCCATCTCCTGCTCTCAGCCAAGGTTCTCCCCTGTAGCTGGAAAGCAGTGCTCCTCTCAGCTCTGTCAATAGGAATTCCCACTTCCCAAGTGTTCCTCTAAACAGAGGAGGAAGTTAACTGTTGGGACTCCAAGGTGCCCCTTCAAGGACACTTTGCCTCCACGTAAATCAAGAGCAGAGTGAGCAAAGTATATGGCAGGCCATTCCACACAAGTGGGCAAACTTTGACATAAGATGAATTAAAAGAAACGAAGGCTGGGTGTGGTGGCTCACACCTGTAATCCCAGCACTTTGGGAGGCCGAGGCATGTGGATCTTGAGGTCAGGAATTTGACACCAGCCTGGCCAATATGGTGACATCCTGTCTCTACCAAAAATACAAAAATTAGTTGGGCATGGTTGCACACACCTGTAGTCCCAGCTACTCAGAAGGCTGAAGCAGGAGAATCACTTTAACCCGGTAGGTGGAAGTTGCAGTGAGCGAAGATCGCACCACTGCAGTCTGGGCAACAGAGCAAACCTCTGTTTTGAAAAAAAGAAAGAAAGAACTGAAAAAGACGTAGCAAGCCAAAATACCGATAATACGATTGAAGCACTTTACAAATATTCCTCTATGTTTTTGTAAACCAAAAGTTATCTGAGACAGGTCTCAATCAATTTAGGAAGTTTATCTTGCCAGGGTTAAGGATGCACTCGTGACACAGCCTCAGGAGGCCCTGACAGACATGTGCCTGCGGTGGTCAGGGTACAGCTTGCTTTTAGACATTTTAGAGAGACGTCAGACATCAATCAACATGTGTCAGATGTATGTTGTTTTCATCAGGTAAAATGGGACAACATGAGGCAAGGGCTTTCAGGACATAGGTGGATAAGATACAAAGGTTGCATTCTTTTGAGTCCTCCATCAGTCTTCCTCTGAATACACAGTTTAGTCTGGCTCAGCGAATCTACATTTATCACATACACAGCAGGGCAGAGGAAGCAATCAGGTACGCATTTGTTTCAAGTGAGCCTCAGAGAGACGACTCTGAGTTCTGTCTGTCCTTTGTCCATAAGGAAGTTCCTTGTAGGCAAATTGTGAGGAAGGTATGCAGCTTTTTATCTCTGTAGCTATCTTATTTAGGAATAAAATCGGCGGTAGGTTTCTGACACAGTTCCCACCCTGACTTTGCCCTTGGCTTAGTGACTTTGGGGTCCCAAGATGTATTTTCCTTTCACATTTTAGAACTGTAACTTTTCTTTCTTTCTTTTTTTTTTTTGAGACGGAGTTTCACTCTTGTTACCCAGGCTGGAGTGCAATGGCGCGATCTCGGCTCACTGCAACCTCAGCCTCCTGGGTTCAGGCAATTCTGTCTCAGCCTCCTGAGTAGCTGCGATTACAGGCACGCGCCACCATGCCCAGCTAATTTTTTGTATTTTTAGTAGAGACGGGGTTTTACCATGTTGACCAGGATGGTCTCGATCTCTTGACCTCGTGATCCACCCGCCTCGGCCTCCCAGTGCTGGGATTACAGGCGTGAGCCACCGCGCCCGGCCTAGAACTGTAACTTTTCAACGCTGTTGCTAAAAGTATCGTTTATTATGGAAGATTCTCTTTGTGAGTTGTGAAAAGACAAAGTTAAGGCAAAATGACAAGGGTTAAAAATTAAAAGGTGGCCTGATGCTGACAGATAAATGCAAACTGGAAGACAGCTGGGTGACAGCTTACATCAGGTAAAAAGGGACACACTGATGGTATCAAAAAACAAAAGAGGATTTAGAACAAATATCCATAAAAGAAGAAAAATAGGCCTGGCGCTGTGGCTCATGCCTGTAATCCCAGCACTTTGGGAGGCCGAGGCGGGTTGGATCACGAGGTCAGGAGTTTGACACCAGTCTAGCCAATATGGTGAAATCCCATCTCTACTAAAAATACAAAAATTAGCTGGGCATGGTGGCACACACCTGTAGTCCCAGCCACTTGGGAGGCTGAGGCAGAAGAATCGCTTGAACCCGGGAGGCAGAGGTTGGAGTGAGACAAGATCATGCCACTGTACTCCAGCCTGGGCAAAAAGGAAAAAAAAAAAGTTGTGTGGTACAAAGAAAATATCACCCCATCAAACAGGCAAATCTGATTAAGAGTGAAACATATGAATATAATAAAAATATAAACATACTTGTATCATATGAAACTGCTGTATTGGTAGGTTAAGAATAGTCGAATATTGGCAGTTTGAAATGGTTTAGCCCAATGAATTCACTTGGAGGAGGCATAGACTTCCTGTTGGATGTGAGAATTGAGTTCCTGCAAACCAGTCCCTTTATGATTGCTCCAAACTTTCCAACTTTTAAAAAAGATCCTCAGGCACCAATGTTGGCTTCTCAGAGCCCCAGGTAAGTAAAGCAGAACAGCTTACATTGTAATCGGGCGATCCCTGTCTGGTAGGGCCATTGGCTGGTGGGTCGTTTGCTCAGTATGCAGATGGCTTGAGCTCTCCAGCCACTGCTTAATCTTCACCACATCCCCTGTCCAGGCTCGACCTGGAGGAGCACAAGGTCCCTGGCTGTAGAGAAAGGGGAGCAAGCAGAGCAGAACTGTGTCCAGCACTCAGGAGCCGGGAGCACTGACTCGGGATCCAAACTGCCCTGGTCTAAGCCCCAGCTTTGCTTCTCTCCAGCATTTCCTTAACATCCTATTTCCTCATTTAGAAACAGAAGCCACAGGATCCCATCTCAGTGGGTTAAGTGACCCGCAGTTGAGTGAGCACCTGCAAGGCGCTTAGAATAAACAGTGCCTGGCACAAAAAGAAACTCAATAAATGTTCGCAATTGTGATTTTAATCTTTTGTGTGGATGTGTGCAGTTGCAGAAAGGAAAAGCTGGATACGCATAAAAACAGTTTTAAAAAATGCTTAGAGTATAGAGTTATTTATGCTAATGTGTTCACACCTATGGAGAAAAGTTTGTAGAATGAAAAAACAAAAGACTTTTAAAGATCAAATACAGCAAAGCAACCACAGCAAATACTTGTATTTCTCTAGTTTCATTTCCCCAGGGACACAGGCACTATCTCCCTCCCCTGCATTATAAAGATGACTGTCAAAATTAATCTGCAATATTAGGGGTAGTGCTGACAGTTTCATCTCTGTAAATGTTATTACTGCATTTTTAAAAACCCCACAAACCTCTTCCCATCTTTCTAGTCCAGGCACTTGGAGAGTTCTTACGGGGAGAAGCACTTCTCCCCATCGATAGAAATCCAATTTGCTGCACAAGTTAAGACGCAGTAAACTTCTCTCTCCCTTGCTTTACTGCTGCCTTCACAATCATAAAACGAGACTAACGTTTAAACGTTAGAAAGCACTTAATGTTTAATCATTGGAGATTAAGTCTCTTTCATGACTCCTGAGCTGCCCAGCAACAGGTTAGAAACTGATTGTCTGCCGACTCCTAGGGGCACAGCAGCAGCTCAGCTTTCAACATCTACCCCAGCTTTCTAAGGCTCAGAAATGCCAAAGGAAATTAAAAGTTTCCTCTTCCAAAGCAGTTGCCAGTTCCTAGGCGCCGGCACATGGCAGCATCTGGAAAGGCCAAAGGGAGACGGATGTGTGCACATGAAAACACATGATGTTCTGGGACCCAAAAATCTGGCAACAGGAAAACGGCAGAGCTGGGGTGTCAGAGAAGCTCTCTTCCACTGTGACCAAGGCGAGGCCTTGTGTCCCCACATTCATGTGGCCCCACACTAGAAACACCTTTTTTCTGCCCACTGCACATTCATTCAGTGTCATGTGACTTAGACCCATTCACAGATATCCATTGGCACTTCATGCCCTCCACATTTTTTTTTCTTTTGTGCCTGTGAATAAGAACAGAGAACACAAGCAAGAGAAAGAAAGGAATAATTGCTTGCTGTCACCTATTCAGCCTCTAACAGAGACAATTCTGAAAGAAAAGAATTCAGTGCAACTTCCCAGCAGGATGTTGACACCATGAACGACATCATACAGCCAGACCTCAGGCAACCTGGGGACCTGCATGATAGAAGAGGGATGCCAAGGCAGAACACCCGCGGTGCTACCTGACAGCTGCTTCCTGCCGAGTGCTACAAAGTGGCAGGGGGAGAGGAAGCCTGGGAGGCAGAGGGCCTGGGTTCAAATCCCCGCTGGGCCACTCTCCCACGCCCTAATGTTGGACAACAAGAGCCTCTCTCAACTGTGTCCTTGTTATAACGACAGGCTTAGGATGCCTTGATCCCAGGGTGGCTGAGATAAAACTGTACTTTAAGTGTTTGTTGAAACTGGATCTGAAATGAGTTAATCATCAGATCCCAGATAAAATCAGTTATTTGTGTGTGATATGGTTTGGCTGTGTCTCCACCCAAATCTCATCTTGAATTCCTATCTGTTGTGGGAGGGACTTAGAAGGAGGTAACTGAATCATGGGGGCAGGTTTTCCCCATGCTGGTCTCATGATAGCAAACAAGTCTCATGAGATCGGATGGTTTTAAAAAGGGGAGGAGTTTCCCTGAACAAGCTCTCTTGTCTGCCACCATGTGAGATGTGCCTTTTACCTTCCATCATAATTGTTGAACAGTAAGTCCAATAAACCGCCTTCTTTTGTAAATTGCCCAGTCTTGTGTATGTCTTTTCCAGAAGCATGAAAACAGACTAATACAGCGTGTTATGTGGAACTTCAATGTTACATAAATTCTATCATCATCAAATTCCTTTTTGGGTCAAAGTTTCTTGACCTTGGCACTACTGACACTTGGGGCAGGATAATCCTTTATTGAGGCACTGTCATGTGCATTGCGGGGTGTTTAGCAATATCCCTGGCCTCTACTCACAAGATGCCAGTAGCATCCCTCCATTCCCCCCCCAGGTTATGACAACCAAAAATGTCCCCAGATATTGAAAAATGCCCTGGGGCAGAGGGAAAATGACCCCAGGCAGGAGCCACTGCTATGCATGATGGAATGCTAAGAGGTCTAACTGCAGAAACTATTCTTTGCTGCCTATCTGCTCATATGAAACACACTGAAATAACAGTGGAATCAGAAAATCTCCTTTTCCTGATGGGTAATGACAACCTTTCCGTAAAACAAATAGCAAAACCACCTCTTGTTCCCATATCTAAAGTCAGGTCTCAGACTGCTCCAGGGACACAAACACAAAGTCTAACCAGGACAAGGCTTATACTTGAAAATCATTGCAAGATTTTGCTTAGTTATATCCACAAAAATCCAAGAAACATGCATGAGAATCCAATGATGTTTGACTAAGGAGCATGAAATGTAACACGGAGTTGGTCTTAATATTTTAATCATGGAGCATTGCTGAGAGATTCCAGATTTAATACTTTATTGTACACAGATGGAAGTGGCTCTAACATGTGATTGGTCAGCTGGCTAGCTGAAATTTGAACTCAATGGTGAACTGCTTTTAATGAAGCTGAGATGCCAGAACTTCCCTGGAATACTGTAAAAGATGAACCCAAAGGCTTAGGAAAGTAGAAATATTGGAGTACAACATACGTGAACATACACACACATCACTACATCCACACAGAGCTCCCAAAGACTCTTGGCAAGGCATGGAGAAGTGAGGAGAGCCCTGCATGGTTATGGTGATGGTGCTGCCCTCTGTAGGCTGGTTATGGTGACTGATGGGATCCTAGAATAGCAGAGACCACATGGCAGCCCTTAACTAGAAGAGAAGGTGAGCATATTTACTATGGGGACAGCAATGTTTCCAGGAATGTTTTAATCCCCAGGAACTTTTGGTGGTGGCTACTTGCTCAGAGGGTACCTTGGAAGGAAATAGGTGGGCAGCTTCCTAAATTGTTCCTGGATCTGTATATCAAGGATGAATTTGGCTCTGCTAGTCAGAATGGAGAGATGGCCCCTCGCCCAGTTTCCAGGCTCAGGACCTGCACCTTCCTGCGGGCCTGGCTTCTCTCAACCTTCTCAGCCCAGACTTCTCACCTCCAGCTTTGTTCTGTTTTCCTCCATCGCACACACACGTCTTTATTGGAAACACCTTCTTCATTTTAACAAATGCCTTCTGCACAGGAACTCTCTTGGCTTTGGGACACAGCTGTGAACAAAACAAAGACCCCTGCCTCGTGGAGCGACAGTGCGTGTTGCTGATTATTGCAGCCTCCGGGATGTCATCTGTCTTGTTTGTTGCTATGTGCCCAGCACCTAGAAAAGCACCTGGCATGTAGTAGGTGCACATTAGATAGGTGCTGAATGGATGCCTGCACTGTCTGCTCACCGCTGAGTAAGACAGTCTGTGTCTCTTTCATGGTCTCTCTTTACTGAAATATCATTGAGTCCCAGTCTTGCTTCCTCAGTCGGATCACATCACAGAGCAGGCCTCGGCTATGGTGAGCATCTCTGTCAAGCCCATGGGTGAAATGCAGAGGCAACCTCCCCAGGGCAGGAGTCTCCAAACCAGGATGATTACCAGAATCACTTTGAGAAGCTTTGAAAAAGCACAGATCCCTGGGTATAGACCCCAGAATTCCTGTCTTTCCAGGTCTGGGATGGGGTCTGAGTATGTGTCAGAGTGCCCAGGATGCTTTCAAGTGCTCTGCTGTGGCGCGCCCAGGCTCTACATCTTTAGCCCAACCTCACCCTTCTCCAGGAATATCTGTGAGCTCCTGGCTTTTCCCCAGAAGCCAAGTCTGAGGAAGATGAAGAAAATGTGGGAAATAGGAGAATGAAGGGAGGAATACAATACCCCTCTACATTCTTAAAATGTAGACACCCAATCTAAACATCTGCCTCTCATGCCAGCCAAGGCAGCTCCTGAGCCATATTTTTTCAACCCCAATATGCAAAGAAAAAGCTACAAACCTGCAGGTGTGCCTGTTATGCATACATGATGTGAAATGACACCTCAAGGTATAGATTTCTGTTCTTCAGCAGCTGAGGTTATCGCTGACATTTGCCTCTGATTTTCATATCCACAGTTACGAAGATGGAATAAACCAGGGGTTCTGGGAGCTTTAAGTGCTGGACAGCACTTCTGCTCTGTAAGCACAACTCTCCTCTGCACCAAGTCCTAGCAAGCCGAATAAAATGGATTCTCGGGTATAAATTTTTTAGGAAGAGAGTAAGATGCAATGATCTCATAGGAAAGGAAGCTCAGTTACTTAAGGTCATCATCAAAGCTAGAAATGACTCACATTTAGAACACTGATCTACTGTGCTTTTTCTGAGGTGTGTTTCAACACCAGCAGCAGGCTAAACCAAACATCTGAAATGCCACAAGAGCTGGAAGGATAGAAGCTTGTGGTTTCAGACCTGGACTAACTGGACACTGAAATCTGGGCTGGAGTACTCATTCCAGAAGACGATGAAAAAACATAACCTTTTAAAAACCAAATCCTTGACTCAGGATAATTACATAATCAGCATCAAACAGGTCTCTATTATCACTACAGTGATGAGGCCTGAGCTGAGCAGCCACTAGGGGAAAGAGGGCTCTGTGCTCAGCTCTGGGAAGCCAAGGGGCCAGATTCTCAAGAGCTTAGAGCTTGGCACAGCTGCAGAGTGAGCAGGGATGAATGCAGGAGAGGGAGTGCGAAAGCAGCAATGACACGGAAAAAGGAAAAATAATTTAGGCTGATCAGACTCTCAGGTTTCCGACACTCAAACTGCCATGTGAAAAGCAAGAGCTAAGAATTCATATATAATACCAGCAATAAAATAACACCCTGTTGTAGAACAAAATACACAACAAAATACACTGAAAGACAAGCTTTAGTCTTTTATAATGACAAGCAGATCTCATAAATGAAAATCTAGTCTATTAGTCTTTTTATTCCTTAAAACAAAATAAAAAACCTTTCAGTGACATGATGAAACTCTATGAAATTACAATCACAACACTCTTGACAATCTCCAAATAGGGAAGGTGTTTTTCTACGCTGAAACATGAGAAATTGTGCTTGAGGAACCCAGTAAGTTCAAAGTGACTCAAAGCTCAATCACAGCTGTCAATAAAGAATGAACAGGCAAAATTCTTCACAGCCTTCACATGAGAGGTATTGAGTGTTTTGCAAGGCTGAACAACAGATGGGTAGTTTTTGCATGTGCAGTGCTGTCAGAAATTGTAAAAATAAACACACGTCTTTTTTTTAAGGTAGTCCATTACAGGTAATTACATATTTAAAGTATAGTCATTTTTCCTGCCTTCTATATTTAATAATTAACTATTCCTATCTCAGTCATTTTAATACAGAATACTTAATGTAATAGATTATGATATTTCTACTTAATGTAATAGATTATGATATTTCTAGACCCTTTGCAGGCCAAACAGTTTGGCTCAGCCTTCTAGACTTCTGTCCTCCCAGAAGGGTTCTGAATCCAACTCTTGAGGAAAATGACTTTGAATGAGCTGTGATTACAAGCAAATGAGATGAAAAGAGTCAACATTTGACTCTTTCTCTCCCTGCTACCTTGTATTTCAGTTGCATAAAGTTCCCTGGTGAGATTTTACCACCTATTCCTCTTGTTACGTCAATGTAAGCAGCAGGAAGGGTGAGCTAAATTGAAGACTGTCTGCATAAGTGAAATATTCCTCACTCTTCTTCAATTTACCAGGAAAACAGGGTAGTTCTAAGTCTCAAAAAAGTGTAGCTCAGACTTCTGAGATCCACATTAACTCATGCAACCATCAAGTTTACATCTCCTGTTCAATCTCTTTCAGAGTTCTTTATCCGAATGAATGGCACCAATATTCATCTTGTTTTTTAATTTCTCCCATCTTTCTCCCATACCATCCATTTTTAGCTATTCATATCTTATCTTTTGGTGGTGACTATAAAGATTAGGGCATGCACTCTTCTTGACTAAACTCTAACATGAATTAAGATTTTTACCATATCTAATGTTACATTAATGCCATTTATTCTCTTACATTTTTCGAATAATTGTTGTCATGCATTTTAATTCTATATATTCCTATATATTTTAGATCCCAACGCTTTGTTGTCATTTTGTACAATGTTTATTTATATTTATTACTTATGTTGCTCTTCATTACTTACTGTATTTCTGTGTTTCCAATGGAATTACTTTTATTTTGCCTGAAGAACTCTATTTAGAATATTTTTAGTGAAGGTGTGCTACTAACAAACTCTCAGTTTTTATGTTAAAATGTATTTATTCACATTCACTTTTAAAAGACATTTTCACAAGGCACAGAAATCTAGGTTGGTCTTTCAGCACTTTAAAGCTTTCATTCTATCATGATCTAACTTCCATCATGTTCATTTATCAGTCAGCTGTCTGTCTTACATTTCTACTTTGAGAGCATGTGTCCTATTTTTCTCTCTGGATGCTTTCAAGAGTTATCTCTTTGTCATTTGTTTTTGCAAGCTTACTTTGAATTTATCCATATTGAGAATCACAGTGCTTCCTGAATATGGTCTGAATGCCTTTAATCTGTCATTTTCTCTTGAAATATTACATATTCCCTTTCATCTTCTCTTCTCCTTCTAGGAAAACAATTATACATTTATTAGTGTCTTTCATTAAATTTCATGTTTCTTTACTTATATACATTCAGCATTCAACTTTTTGCCTTGCTGTAGTTCAGCCTGGATATGTTTTACTTTCTTAGTTTGTTTACAAATTCTCTGTTCTGATATGCTGAATTTGCTATTAAACTCATATCATGAGTTGTAATATAATTTATTGAATTTTTTAGTATTAGAGTTTCCATTTTACTCTATTTTATAAATTTCAGTTCTTGAGGACATTCTCCACTTTGTCATTCTATTTTCTTGACCACAACATGATGGGAAAGGCAATCTCTCTAGGATGCTCAGCATCCCTTTCTGTTCTTGCTGGTGGTGCCAACAATAAAAGGCTGTGGCCAGTCTACCTGAGCCATTTTCCAAGATTGTGTTTGTAGTCAGTAATTTTGAGGGATGATGTAATGTCTCCCTCCAGAACAGAGCAAGCTTTCTTAGTGCTTGCTGTGAAAGCATGGGATTCTCTAAAATTGATGTTCTCCAGCTGTGATGCAAACCCACTGCATGTGTAGCATTCATCTGAGCCATATAGCATTGCCCCTGTGGAATTTGGAGGCCAGGGAGCAATGTGAATATGCTTACATCCATGTGCTCACTGAGCCATAAGTAATAAAGTTCTTTCTTTGACCTAGAAGTCTCATGTCCTCTTCCAGCATTTGGAAAGCAATAACACATTAACTTATTTGTAAGTAAGGTGAGGTCAAATTCCAGACCAGACAACCAAGCACAATTATTTTATTTTTTTTATTTTATTGCACTTTAGTTTCTGGTGTACATGTGCAGAACATGCTGGATTGTTGCATAGGTACGTACATAGCAATGTGGTTTGCTGCCTCCATCCCCCCATCACCTATATATGGCATTTCTCCCTCTGTTATCCCTCCCCAACTCCCTACCCCCTGATGTCCCTCCCCTATTTGCCCCCAACAGACCCCAGTGTGTGATGCTCCCCTCCCTGTGTCCATGTGTTCTCATTGTTCAACACCCACCTATGAGTGAGAACATGCAGTGTTTGATTTTTCTGTTCTTGTGTCAGTTTGCTGAGAATGATGGTTTCCAAATTCATCCATGTCCCTACAAAGGATATGAACTCATCGTTTTTTATGGCTGCATAGTATTCCATGGTGTATATGTGCCACATTTTCCTTGTCCAGTCTATCATCGATGGGCATTTGGGTTGGTTCCAGGTCTTTGCTATTGTAAACAGTGCTGCAACGAACATACATGCCAAGCACAATTATTTCAACGTACATGTATAAAAATCTTCATCGCTTGTGGATCTGCATCTGTCTATATTGTCCTTTCTTTTTTTCTTAGTCCTGTATTTTGGTGTATCTGATAATTATTTATTGAAAGTCAGATTACTATTAAAAATAGTAAAGCCTCTGGAGCATCTGATCTTCCTCCAGGGAAGGGTCAACCTATTTCTAGTAGGCAATTTGTCTGTTGAAGTAGCTCAATCCACCCAGCTACTAAGCTGATTTGTGGCAAAGCTGCAGTTTTTACAAGTCTCTATCTCTGGTTTATCTCTACTCCTGGAGTCTAGCTTTCCATGGGTCCTAACTGGGAGCCTGCAACCTTTACTGTTTACTAGGGCCTCTCCTCATTTTTTAAGTCTTGACCTCCAATTTTTATGTCATAAGTGCCTTGAGACGGCCAAAATCTCTTCTGTATTTTTCATAGCATTGTACTCAGCTTCTTAGTTTCTTGCCCATACAATCTAATAATCTGACAAATACCTTGAAGAAGAAAACCATGAATTTAAGCTTATTTCTATAAGCCATGCTCACCTACAAGAATCTAGCATCTTCTGTTCTGCCCATCTTGGACACTTCAAGTTACAAATTTTCACTATCCAGCCCCAAGCTAAAAGTTCAGCTGGCTTCTCTGCCTTTCATCTAGGACCTTTTTCCTGGTTTTGCAACCTCTCACTTACTGTAAATTCACTGAGGAACAAAGTAGCTCACAGAATGTTGGCCCCCCTCTCTACAATTCCTTTCCCTCCAGATTATTTGTGATTCAAATTTTTGTTGCTTCAGCAGTTCTTCAATGTTTTTAACCTAATTTTTAAACAAATATTTACTCTGTCCTTTCTCATTTTGTGGGAAAATGTTTGGTCTTCCACAACCCAAAGTATCATTTCTGACATGCCCTTATCCTTTATAACCAGTACTTCCTAATATTTCTCACATCATTCCACTTCTCTCCATCTCCTCCACCATTACCATTTCATCTCTTACCTACAGTACAGAATATCTTACAACTAATCTATCTTCAGCCACATTTTCACTTTTAATTTGTTCTCTGTAAACAACTACAGTGACGATATTACAACACAGAAATATTAGTTTCATATTTCTGTGCAGCAAGTTGCCACATATTTAACAGTTAAAAACCACACACATTTACTATTTCACAGTTTCCACTCATCCAAAGACGAAGGGTGAACCATGAAAAATATAAAGCATTTGCAGACTATAGACCTAATAAAGAATAGTGGCTTCAGAATTCCTCTGTTTCTGAAGTGACGAGATGGCTGGATACCAAAATATGACCCCAGTAGCACAGGAATCCAAGAACAGTTTAGTTAGGTTCTCTGTTCAGAGTATCACTAGTCTTCAATATTGTTGCAAGCTGGGCTACATTCTCAACTGAAGGCTTGACTGTGGACGAATCCTCTTCTAAGTTTATTAAGGCTTTGCAGATAGACAAAAAGCTAGAGCCTTTTATTGCCTGTCTGCTGGAAGCTGCCTTCATATCCTAGGGGTTTCACTCAGTCCCTGCCATGTGAACTTCTTCAATATGCCTGCCTTCTTCATCAAGCTAGCAAGAATAACTTCCTGCTCTAGTATATTAAGACAGAATCCTATATAATGTACTATTATTATTAGGAATGATATCCCATCATCTTTGCCATATTCTACTGGTGAGAAGCAAGTCACAGATTCTACCCACACTCAAGGAAAGGGAAGTATGAAGGATATAAGTCAAGGGGGCTGAGATCATGGAGACAATCTTAGAAATCTGGCTTTTTTCTATACATTAGCCTCTTCCCAGATTAAAACCCTTCCATGGCTTCCCATTGCTATTAGGAAAAAAAAAATTTAATGACCTATAAATTCCTGGATGATCTGAGCCCTAGCTCTCTATCTCCATCTCAGGCTATGCTATCCTTTATTATTTGTACTCCAGACACATTTTTAAGTTCTTTATATTTGCCCTATTCTTTCTTACCATAGGGGTTTCTGCTATGCTTTAATTCTTACCTAGGTCATGCCTATTCATTCTTAATGTTTCAATTTAAGCATAATTTCCGCTGGAAGTCTTCCCTGATATATTTAAATAGGATAAACCTCATCATATAGCCTCAAATACATCTTTTGTAATTTCCCAAGATATTCTTGACTCAAATACATGTTTGTAATTTTGTAATTTCATATACTGTATCCCCTTATTTATGTGATAATTTGGTTTCAGTGTGTCTCCCCTCCTAGACTGTAAGCTCCATAAGATCAGATTCTTTGTCTGAATTTGGCTCCGTTGTATCCTAATTAGCTATGAACTTTATATTCTTCTTAGAAGCTTTCAGCATTTTTGGAGGCATTTTGTAATAGATGAACTTTTCTACAATAAAATAAGCTAATCAAAGGCTTTTCTAAATCAGCTGATTCTATAAATCAGAGCCAGGATGAAAGAGAGCCTGAGAATGAAGGCGGCCCTTGCCAGGTGAATTTTCCCAAAGCTGAGGTCTGACCATGATATTTACATGATCAATGTCTTCAATAGTGTCAACCGTCATCAAAAAATTTTTATACTCCTTATTGGTCCTAAAAGTCCCTCTGTGATCCTGACCAGACCAACATTTCCAAACCTATTTCCTATTACATCCTGCTATGGACCAAATATTTGTGTCCTCCAAAATTCCTACATTGAAGCCCTAATACCCAATGTGATGGTATTTGGAGGTGAAACCTTTGCGTGGTAATTAAGTTTAGGTGATGTCATGTGAGTGGAGCCCTCATGATGGGTTAAGAAGAGAAAGAAAAAGATTTTTCTCTCTCTCTCTCCACCCCACATGCACCAAGGAAAGGCCATGTGAGCACACAGTGAGAAGGTGGCTGTCAGCAAGCTGGAAGCAGGTCTTCGTGGGTATTACTGGTATATTTGCCTGACAGATTAACATGTGTTATTAAATTTAAAAACTAGTCTGTTCTGCTTTATCTCCCCCATAGAATTTAGATGCCTTGCATGCAGTAAACATTTAATGATATTTTCTGGATAAATTAGTTGCAAGTGAAACTAGTTTCCAGGCAAGCTCCAAATTCAAGGCAGAAAAAAATGTTAGTGCTCTTCAGGGATAAGGCAGTCATTCAATGTGTCTTAGTTGTCAAGTGTGAAAAAGATGCAAGGCATCAAGTATGGTGCATTAATTCAAATGAAATTGGGCCCCAAGTACTTCAGAAATATGACAAACAAGCTAGATATCATATCAGGAAAGCAAAAGAATAAAGGAAGGAGAATAAAGGCTGAAGCCATAATACAACGAGCCTATTTGCAAATTCAGCCTAAATTAAGGACCAAATAAGAGATGAAATGAGAAAATATTTGCAAAGTGTCTGCCAAATGCAATGGATTATCAGAGTAATTCTTTTTAATTTGGTTTACTGGTGGACATAATGATTATTGATAATGCAGTCAAGACTATCCTGGGAAATACAGATGCACATTCTAGGGTAACAGTCCAAAACAAAATCAAAAATAACACCAACCAAACAGAAATAAGAGAGGCAATGTCAAATGCCAAATAAAGCATAAAGGAATAAATGAAAAAATATTATTCATATATTAGCCTGAGCTTGAGGGTAATGTTTCACTCTGGGACCAATTACTACAAGGAAGGAGATAGAAAATTGGTGCAATAAACTATTTTTTAATAATAAAAAAGTATGTAACACAAACATAATTAGATGAGATTTATATAAACCAAGAAAGTATTTCCGATGAAGGGCTAGAAAACAAAGAAGGTATTTGAATGCAGAAATGGATACTTCAACGAGGAAATAACAAGCAGTATGCAAAAGTTTACAAAGTCCTGAAATTTTAAGCACCACTGACTAATTTCTGCATATTATTTCCACCAACAGGACTATGTGTCTCTGAGACAAGAAAAAAGTTTTTGGAGGGCAATGACAATGTCTTATCCATTCTGGTCTCCCATAGTCTGGGACAATGTCCTACACACTGGACAATGTGTCCAGTGATCCCCACGTCATGTTGTCTATGTCTCCCTGATACACTATTTTTTTTTCAGTTTTCCTGACATATTTTATTTAACCCAATATATTCAGAATATTATCAATATGCAATTGATCTAAAATGTATAAATCTAAAAGTTCCTAATGAAACATTTTGTATTCTCTTTTTTATAATAGGTCTATGACATTCCATATGTATTATAGACCTACAGTACATCTTATTTGGATGCTAAAGTTCCCACAATTAAAGTAACCTGTAGATATACCACAGAATAATAGCTATAAAACAGAATGGGATAACATTTGCAGTAACTTGGATGAAGTTGGAGGCCATTACCCTAAGTGAAGTAACTCAGGAATGGAAAACCAAACACTGTATATTCTCACTTGTAAGTGGGAGCTAAGCTATAAAGACACAAAGGCATAAGAATGATATAATGGACTTTGGGGACTCAGGGTCAAGTGCAGGATGGGAGTAAGACATAAAAGACTACATATCGGGTACACAGGAGAAATACCTACTGTAGATGATGGGTTGATGAGTGCAGCAAACCACCATGGCATGTTTATACCTATGTAACACACCTGCATGTTCTACACAGGTATCCCAGGACTTAAAGCATAATTAAAAAAAATGAAACTAATCTGAAATTAAAAGTTTACCTTAAAAAAAATTTTTTTTAAAAACACACACCCTAATCATTTTGGTATGGCTACATTTTACTTTGTTTTTTTTTTTTTTTTTTTTTTTTTTTTTTTTTTTTTTTGCTTCAATAGCTTTGGGGAACAGGTGGTTTGGGGTTACATAGGTATGTTCTTCAGTGGTGATTTTCAAGATTTTGGTGCACCCATACCTGAGCAGTGTACACTGTACCCTGACACACTATTTCTATGCATTTGTCTTAGAACACACTTCTCCCCTCTTTAGGAATAAGTTAAAACAGACAGAACAAAGACCATTTGAAATAACATTCCCACATCTTTCCATCAGGGCATGCACATCTCCTATTAAAAATATTCAATACTCACTTTCTCTGAATGTATTTATTTTTACTCTTATGAGAAACTGCATTTAGGTGAAAATATCTACTCATGTCTAAACCAATCCCTAAACACACACACACACACACACACACACACACTGCACACACACAAATTAAGATAGAGAAACAAAAATAAACTCCACTTATAAAACCTGAAATTTCTTGAAGCCTCAGAAGTTCAAAATAACAATACTTCAGTATGTGCCCCAAAGTTGACCAATTGAAAACAAAACCAGGCCCACACTTTTCCAACTCAGTAACCATTTTTATGCTTCCAATTTATTTCAATACTCTCCTTACATATTCTTTTGAACTCTGCTTTTCTCTCAGGTGTATTCATGGGCAGCCTCAAAGTTGCCGTCCCAGGCCATCTGCTCTTAGCTGTTCAATGTCTCGGTTACCTCATTAACTCCCATGATCTCACTATAAACTGTGACAATGATTCCCAAAACTAGCCTAGCTCTGACAGCTTGCCCTATAGTCAGTCCCATATAGGCAGGCACTTAAAGGAAAACACGGATAACCCTAAACTCACAAAACCTCACATGCTGAAATCCAAGTTGATCTTCCCCTCAATGACTTTCTCAAATTTTCCATTGTTACAAATAGCCTTATCACATTCATATCATAGTCAAGTTTTGACCACCAGAAAATGTTTGTACATCTTCTCTTTGTCTTATGTCTGATCTTACAGAACATAGTAAAGGGGTCTATTTCAGATCCTTTTTTAAAAAGTTCTTTGAGTTTCCCCTTTTGATTTTCATAAAATTGTACCCTCAATACCTGACATCTAGATCCCTGAAACAATACACAAGTTGATTTCCTTGGCTCTAGGTTCTCCAGTTCTAGACCATCTGTCTTAAGTCAGTTCCAGTAAATGCAGAACCTGAGATGGGATTTCTGCTTAAGTGTTCAATCAAGGGGATGCTCTTAGAAGAAGAGGGTGAAGGCAGCAGGATGCAGCTGGGGCAAAATACTAACAAAAGTATACTCTCACCAGGGAATGGCTTGAGCCAATGTCACATGGAAGCTTTGGAGCATCAATGACAAGCCAGCTGGAGTTGGTGCCATGTTGAGACAAGGTGATAAGTCATTTGTAAGCCTTTGATGGTCAGCTCTGGTGGCTGGATTGCTTCCCCACCTAGAGGGTTCCATTAACCAAGGGCAACTCTCCAGATACAGGACAGCTGTGGGCCACAGCCACACTAAAAGCAGCTGAGGCCTGGTTGCACCAGTAGTGGAGGGCATCTGGGCAGGGCACAGACTACTTCCCCAACATCAGTGGTTCTCAAAGTGTGGTCCCAGGACCAGTGAAGCAACATCATCCAGAAACTTGTCAGACATGCAAATTCCTAGGCTCCACCCAAGAGTTACTGAATCAGGAACTCTGGAGTAGGACTGGATCCCAACCATTTGTGTTTGAACACTCCTCCAGGTGATTCTGAGGCACACTAAGGTTTGAGAACCATGGTACTATACCATCCAACACCAAGCTGGTGAATACTTCCTGAGCCCCAAATTAGTATTCACTGATCAAGAACCTGTAGTAACTCTTATCACTGCTTGTGCCAACAATAAACTCCACGTTTACCAAAAATGCCTTCCATCAAATTAGATGCCTTCTATTCCTCCAGAGGCCCATCTCAGCAACCCCTCTTTCTTTGTAGCTTATCGTCATCACGGAACCTCACGATATTGGAAGAGAACTTGAAGTTAATTAATCTAGCTCCCTCCTTTTTGCAAATGAAACAATGGAGGCATTCAAATTGTAAGCATCTTAATCAAGATTATGCAATGGGAAACTCGAGTCTCCTTATGTCAAGTTTAATGCTTGTTGTTACATCTTATGCCAGTTTTACTCCAAATTAAGGGTATGACGCTTCGGGTTTGACAGGATGAATAAACCCTGGACATCTACTGTGCAGTATAATGACTACAGTTAATAATAATGTATTATATACATGAAAATCACTAAAAGAGTAGATTTTAAATGTTCTCACCACACACAAAAAATGTGAAAGGTGATAAGCATGTTAATTAACTTAATCATTTTCCAATGCCTAGATATATGAAAACATCACATTGTACACTGTAAATATATACAATTTTTATTCATCAATTATATATATGTTAATAAAGTTGGGGAGAAATTTTTAAAGTTAAAAATAAATTTAAGAAAAGAAAATTCATGACAACATAGTCACAGCTTGGTCAGTTCTACCTCTTTACATTGGTGTTTGTGTTTTTGCCTGCAATGAATATACCTGCTTAATTTGTTTTAAAGTCTGTTTCCATTATTTCCTTCAGGAAACCATCTGTGACAGACATGGTTTATGATGTTCCGATCTGTCAGATATTTACCATTCATTCAACACTTCCATGGGAAGAGTATGTTTCCTTGCCAATCAATGTTGGTCTTGGAAGGCTAGACCAGAGGAATGTGAGGAGCTGGGAGGAACCCTGAGTGCACATGGGCGAAAGCACACCATTTGGCTGGGACCCACCCCTCCTGCTCTCCATTATGAAAACAAGTCCCAGATGGAGATGTTCCTGAGATCCAAACTGAAAAGACACATGGATCAGAATTAAACCTGACCCTCAGCTTAGAGTCAAGCAAGTATAACCCAGCAGGGCCGTCCCAGGCCCACAGACCCATGGTGGGACACAAATACTGAGCCACCATTCTGTATTGTTTGTTACACAGCACTGCCACAACAATACATGTTCACACACACAGTTCAGAGGCTGGAGGCTAAGCATGTTTCCATGCGTTAGAAATACACTAACTCACTTAATTATCAATGCTATGAAATAGATGCTATAATTAAGTCAATTTTACAAACGAATGCACTAAAGCGAGAGAAGTGATGTAACTTCCCTAATGCTGCATGGCTGTGATACAACTAGACCACCCAGTTCTCAAGGTCATACTGTCCTCTGCTCTGCAGGTGACATTTCAGGGATCTGGATGCTTCTGTGTCCCTGCTCCTCTGGGTTCCCAGACTTCTGTAGGAATTCCTGTAGCTTTGCCCTTATCCCATCATATTGAGTTACAAACATCACTTGATGTATCTCCCCTCCTAGGTGAAGAGGCCAACTACTATCTGGTCCACATAAAGAGCCTGTAACAAGGAGTTCAGTGAACATTGGTTAATTGACAAACTATGAAGACTCAAATTCGGTTCTCAGGACCGAGGGCCAGTGCTGACGCTGTTGTCTCCCAGGCAAGCTCCCATCTTCCTCTATGCCTTTCATGCATCTGGGGGCAGCACAGATGCATCCCCGTCTTGACTAGCTCTCCTAGAACAAACACTCGCCCAGATATCACAGTTCCCCACGATCTATCCTCGGCCTATCTTTTCTACCTCCTCTTTCACTTATCTCACAGTTCATGCTAAGTTCCACTCAAACAATCCACTGTTTTTCACTCCTACCTGACATGCAAGTCTCTCCACCATGCATGATCTATTCCACCCCAACCACAGGTGCAAACCCTTTCTACCCTCAAAGCCCAGCCCAAGCACCTATCTCCTGGGGATCCCTAGCTTAGCATCCTCTTCCCTCCTCTGGGCTCCAATAGCACATCTTTGTGGCTTTGGTGCATGCGTCTCTAGGCCTATGACATTCCTTGTCTACCAGCTCCCTATGTGTGTGTTTATATCTGTAACTTCCATAAGCCTCTTGAAGCAAGGGTCCATGTCAAATTCATCTATGTCACCCCAAAGCCCAGAACACATGACTTTCAATTAATAATAGCAAGCATTCAATAACTATTTCCATAATGAAAAAGTGATGGTAAAACTGGCTTGCTTTTGTAAGGTATTATTCACTGCTAGATTGTTCTAAAGGGAGCTGGGTGATGGCATGCAGCAGAATCCATCACGGAGGGTACATCACCCACCAGCTTCCCATCTGCAGATGTTGCCCATTGTAGAGCAGCATGCTGCCTGTTCGAGCGCTATTGCCAAACAGAAGGTTCTCTTGGCAGAAGCACTGGCACATGCAGTTCTCTGCAGGCTGTGCCCCCAAACCAGCTCTTCCACATTGGCAAATGGGGATCCTTGAAATTGCCCTGCCCCACCCCCCACAGGCATCCTACCACCCAAACAGATGGGCACAAGTGTAAGTATGCCGGGGAGCAAGTGTGTACATCAGGTTGGCGCTCCTGATAAAACATTTGTCTCTCAAACATGGTATCAACCCTTTCCAAAGAGCAAAAGCACACCACTGTGTTATGGGAAGTGTTGCAAAGGAATTACCTTCATATTCTAATTCTGGGATCCATTAATTGAAGAGTCCCAGACCTGGAGCGGGAGGAAGAGAATGGAAAAGAGCTGAAAGAGAACATTCTGTCTCCCTTTAAAGTTTTGTCTGGTGGCATTCGTGGAGCTGAAAATAAATGTTGTCTCTTTTCAGGTGGAGTTCAGATTTAAGGTATCTTTCCAAAGCAGCTAAATCCATAACCTGAGATGTCTATTGCTGCCTGCAAGATAGCAGGATAAAGGCAGTTCTCTCAGGGACTAGTCTGCCTCCACACACAGTTATGAGTAAAAGTTTATCAGATTATCTATAAACCATGTTTATAGAGGGAATAACACACTCAACATCCCACCTTATTGGTAACCTAGTAGCAGTAATGTGAGAATCGAGTTGAAAACCTTTATTGACTGAGGTTGTCTTCGTTGTCTGAAGGTGCATGTTGGCTAGACAACAAAGACAGTGTCGGGAGCAGCCAACATGACCTTTGGTGTACATTACAAATTTAAAAGCCTAAAATTGACAAGGAAATAATACCATCTATAACTCTAAAGCACTTTAATTCTGGTCTTTTTTGAGACACTAAAGACAAATAAGAACTGCATTGATCTGAGGGAGAGATCCAAGATGGCCGCTTAGGAGGAACTCGGGAATGCAGCTCCGAGAGAAAGCACAGAGGGTGAGTGGACGCCGTATTTCCAGACTGATTTTTACTGCCCACAGACCAGGAGATTCACACGCAGAGAAGCCACACGGGTCGCCAGCGCCGCTGGCGCCGCTGGCTTGAACGGCGCAGCCGCTGGGCCGGCACCCTGAGGCAACGGCTCACTGTACAAAGTGAGAGAGTCTGAATCCCCTATAAGCCAGCAAGGGGAGCTGAAACGGGGAGCCAGGCCAGCGCCACGAATCTCAGAGCCGCGGCTTTAGCCAACGCAGCGGCTCCAGAGGCAGATCAGATGAGACGGTGTCCCCTCTTACCCAGCAAGAAGACCTGAAACACAACTGAAACCGGGACGGTCCAGCTCTGTGGAGGAGGGGCGTTCTCCATAGGCACCCTGCTGTTCTGTACCAAGGCAATCCGCCACTACAGAGACTCCGTCACTACAGGGGCGGGCCAACATAGCGGAAGCAGTTCTAACTACACCCAAAAGTTCACACGGAAGCTGGGTGGAGCCCACAGCAGCTTAGCGAAGCCTCTGCAACCTGAGTGTGACTAGGCTGCCACCTTGTGGGCAGGGAAAACAGCAACCGCACAGGGGAACATCATAAAACAGTAACTCCCTGGGACAAAACACCTCGGGGGAAGAGCAGGGGGTTTATGAGTTCTGCCACAGCAGACTTAAAATTACCAAAATCAGAAAGAAAACAACTACAAAGTCAGCAGGTGGAAAAATCCACAAAGATGGGAAGAAACCAGCGCAAAAAGGATGAAAACACCCAAAACCAGAACACTTCTCCTCCTACAAGGGATCACAACTCCCCACCAGCAAGGGAACAAGACTGGACGGAGAATGAGTGTGATGAAATGACAGAATCAGCTTTCAGAAAGTGGATAATAAGAAACTTCCGTGAGCTAAAAGAACATGTTCTAACCCAATGCAAAGAAACTAAGAACCTTGAAAAAAGACTTGACGAAATGCTAACAAGAATGGACAACTTAGAGAGGAACATGAGCGAATTGATGGAGCTGAAAAACACAACACGAGAACTTCGTGAAGCATGCACAAGTTTCAACAGCCGAATTGACCAAGCAGAAGAAAGGATATCAGAGGTCGAAGATCAACTCAATGAAATAAAACGAGAAGGCAAGATTAGAGAAAACAGGGTAAAAAGGAATGAACAAAGTCAACAAGAAATATGGGACTATGTGAAAAGACCTAATCTACGTTTGATAGGTGTACCTGAATGTGACGAAGAGAATGCATCCAAGCTGGAAAATACTCTTCAGGATATTATCCAGGAAAACTTCCCCAACCTAACAAGGCAGGCCGAGATTCAAGTCCAGGAAATACAGAGAACACCACAAAGATACTCCTCTAGAAGAGCAACCCCAAGACACATAATCATCAGATTCACCAGGGTTGAAATGAAGGAGAAAATACTAAGGGCAGCCAGAGAGAAAGGTCGGGTTACCCACAAAGGGAAGCCCATCAGACTCACTGCAGATCTCTCAGCAGAAACCCTACAGGCCAGAAGAGAGTGGGGGCCGATATTCAACATCCTTAAGGAAAAGAACTTTCAACCCAGAATTTCGTATCCAGCCAAACTAAGTTTCATAAGTGAAGGAAAAATAAAATCCTTTGTGAACAAGCAAGAACTCAGAGAGTTCATCACCACCAGACCAGCTCTACAAGAGCTCCTGAAGGAGGCACTACACATAGAAAAGAACAACCAGTACCAGCCACTCCAAAAACACACGAAAAGGTAAAGAGCATCAACACAATAAAGAATCTGCATCAACCAAAGGGCAAAACAGCCACCTAGCACCAAAATGACAGGATTGAATTCACACATAACAATATTAACCCTAAATGTAAACGGACTAAATGCCCCAATCAAAAGACACAGACTGGCAAATTGGATAAAAAGCCAAAACCCATCAGTGTGCTGTATCCAGGAAACCCATCTCGCATGCAAGGATACACAAAGGCTCAAAATAAAGGGATGGAGGAAGATTTACCAAGCAAATGGAGAGCAAAAAAAAGCAGGAGTTGCAATTCTCATCTCTGATAAAATAGACTTTAAAGCAACAAAGATCAAAAGAGACAAAGAAGGACATTACATAATGGTAAAAGGATCAATGCAGCAAGAAGAGCTAACGATCCTAAATATATATGCACCTAATACAGGAGCACCCAGATACATAAGGCAAGTTCTTAAAGACTTACAAAGAGACTTAGACTCCCACACAATAATAGTGGGAGACTTCAACACACCACTGTCAATATTAGACAGATCAACGAGACAGAAAATTAATAAGGATATCCAGGACTTGAACTCAGACCTGGAACAAGCAAACCTAATAGACATTTACAGAACTCTCCACCCCAAATCCACAGAATATACATTCTTCTCAGCACCACATCACACCTACTCTAAAATTGACCACATAATTGGAAGTAAATCACTCCTCAGCAAATGCAAAAGAACGGAAACCATAACAAACAGTCTCTCAGACCACAGTGCAATCAAGTTAGAACTCAGAATTCAGAAACCAACCCAGAACCGCACAGCCTCATGGAAAATGAACAACTTTCTCCTGAATGTTGACTGGATAAACAATGAAATGAAGGCAGAAATAAAGACGTTCTTCGAAACCAACGAGAATGAAGACACCACATACCAGAATCTCTGGGACACATTTAAAGCAGTCTCTAGAGGAAAATATATAGCAATAAGTGCCCACATGAGAAGAAAGGAGAGATCTAAAATTGACACCCTATCGTCAAAATTGAAAGAGCTAGAGGAGCAAGATCAAAAAAACTCAAAACCTAGCAGAAGACAAGAAATAACTAAGATCAAAGCAGAATTGAAGGAGATAGAGACACGAAAAACCCTTCAAAAAATCAATAAATCCAGGAGCTGGTTTTTTGAAAAGATCAACAAAATAGACAGACCACTAGCCAGACTAATAAAAAAGAAAAGAGAGAATAACCAAATAGATGCAATAAAAAATGACAAAGGGGATATCACCACAGATTCCACAGAAATTCAAACCATCATCAGAGATTATTACAAACAACTCTATGCACATAAATTAGAAAACCTGGAGGAAATGGATAAATTCCTGGACAGCTGCCTCCTGCCAAGCCTAAACCAGGAAGAAGTTGAAACCCTGAATAGACCAATAACAAGGTCTGAAGTCGAGGCAGCAATTAAGAGCCTACCACCCAAAAAAAGCCCAGGCCCAGATGGGTTCACAGCCGAATTCTACCAGACATACAAAGAGGAACTGATACCATTCCTACTGAAACTATTCCAAATAATCCAAAAAGAGGGAATCCTTCCCAAATCATTTTATGAGACCAACATCATCCTAATACCAAAACCTGGCAGAGACTCAACAAGAAAAGAAAACTACAGGCCAATATCCATGATGAACATAGATGCAAAAATCTTCAATAAAATAATGGCAAGCCGATTACAACAGCACATCAAAAAGCTTATCCACCATGATCAAGTAGGATTCATCCCGGGGATGCAAGGCTGGTTCAATATACGCAAGTCTATAAATGTAATTCACCACATAAACAGAACCAAAGACAAAAACCACATGATTATCTCAATTGATGCAGAGAAGGCCTTCGACAAAATTCAACAGCCCTTTATGCTAAAAACCCTCAATAAACTAGGTATCGATGGAACGTATCTCAAAATAATAAAAGCTATTTATGACAAACCGACAGCCAATATCATACTGAACGGGCAAAAACTGGAAGCATTCCCTTTGAAATCTGGCACTAGACAAGGATGCCCTCTCTCACCACTCCTATTCAATATAGTACTGGAAGTTCTAGCCAGAGCAATCAGGCAAGAAAAAGAAATAAAGGGTAGTCAATTAGGAAAGGAGGAAGTCAAATTGTCTCTATTTGCAGACGACATGATTGTATATCTAGAAGACCCCCTCATCTCAGCCCAAAAGCTCCTGAAACTGATAAGCAACTTCAGCAAAGTCTCAGGATACAAAATCAATGTGCAAAAATCACAAGCGTTCCTATACACCAATAACAGACTTAAAGAGAGCCAAATCAAGAACGAACTGCCATTCACAATTGCTACAAAGAGAATAAAATACCTAGGAATACAACTAACAAGGAATGTAAAGGACCTCTTCAAGGAGAACTACAAATCACTGCTCAACGAAATAAGAGAGGACACAAACAGATGGAGAAACATTCCATGTTCATGGTTAGGAAGAATTAATATCGTGAAAATGGCCATACTGCCCAAAGTAATATACAGATTCAATGCTATCCCCATCAAGCTACCAATGACCTTCTTCACAGAACTGGAAAAAACCACCTTAAACTTCATATGGAACCAAAAGAGAGCCCGCATAGCCAAGTCAATTCTAAGCAAAAAGAACAAAGCAGGAGGCATCACACTACCAGACATCAAACTCTACTACAAGGCTACAGTAATCAAAACAGCATGGTACTGGTACCAAAACAGAGATATAGACCAATGGAACAGAACAGAGGCATCGGAGGCAACACAACATATCTACAACCACCTGATCTTTGACAAACCTGATAAAAACAAGCAATGGGGAAAGGATTCCCTGTTCAATAAGTGGTGTTGGGAAAACTGGCTAGCCATATGCAGAAAGCAGAAAATGGACCCCTTCCTGACACCTTACACTAAAATTGACTCCAGATGGATTAAAGACTTAAACATAAGACCTAACACCATAAAAACACTAGAAGGAAACCTAGGCAAAACCATTCAGGACATAGGCGTAGGCAAGGACTTCATGACCAAAACACCAAAAGCATTGGCAACAAAAGCCAAAATAGACAAATGGGACCTAATCAAACTCCACAGCTTCTGCACAGCAAAAGAAACAGTCAATAGAGTGAATCGGCAACCAACAGAATGGGAAAAAATTTTTGCAGCCTACCCATCTGACAAAGGGCTGATATCCAGAATTTACAACGAGCTAAAAAAGATTTACAAGAAAAAAACAAACAAGCCCATTCAAAAGTGGGCGAAGGACATGAACAGATACTTTACAAAAGAAGACATACATGAGGCCAACAAGCATATGAAAAAATGCTCATCATCACTGGCCATTAGAGAAATGCAAATCAAAACTACATTGAGATACCATCTCACACCAGTTAGAATGGCAATCATTAAAAAATCTGGAGACAACAGATGCTGGAGAGGATGTGGAGAAATAGGAACACTTTTACACTGTTGGTGGGAGTGTAAATTAGTTCAACCATTGTGGAAAACAGTGTGGCGATTCCTCAAGGACCTAGAAATAGAAATTCCATTTGACCCAGCAATCCCATTACTGGGCATATATCCAAAGGATTATAAATCGTTCTACTATAAGGACACATGCACACGAATGTTCATTGCAGCACAGTTTACAATAGCAAAGACCTGGAACCAACCCAAATGCCCATCGATGATAGACTGGACAGGAAAAATGTGGCACATATACACCATGGAATATTATGCAGCCATTAAAAACGAGGAGTTCGCGTCCTTTGTAGGGACATGGATGAACCTGGAAACCATCATTCTCAGCAAACTGACACAAGAACACAAAATCAAACACCACATGTTCTCACTCATAGGCGGGTGTTGAACAAGGAGAACACATGGACGCAGGGAGGGGAGCACTATACATGGGGGTCTGTTGTGGGGGAGTGGGGGGGACAGTGGGGGGTGGGGAATTGGGGAGGGATAGCATGGGGAGAAATGCCAGATATGGGTGAAGGGGAGGAAGGCAGCAAATCACACTGCCACGTATGCACCTAAGCAACAACCTTGCATGTTTTTCACATGTACCCCAAAACCTAAAATGCAATAAAAAAAAAAAAAAAAAAAAAAAAAAAGAACTGCATTGATCTACTTGGTCTACAGATCTCACAAGTAATTTCTTCTGCTGGGATTTGTTTTCTTTTCTTTTTTCTTTTCTTTTCTTTTACTTTCCAAACTCTAAAATATCCATGACTCATTTGGAACACAAAAAGTGCGGCACGAACATCCCAGTCGGTCATCTGCAGAATTTAGCAAACATCACAGGACTGCGGGGAAGCCACATAACAGAGAATAGATCATCAACTGGCAGAGCAACTGTCCAACGACCAGCAGGTGGCCCAGTTGCTGGACCAATACGCTGCCCAGTACTGGAAGGTGCTCAGTCTCAGAAATGGGTTATAAATGTCCATTGAGAGCTGTGACATTTGGAAGCTAAGAGCGTTAAAGACCTCAAGCTTTGCTGGTCACACTAGGGGTGTCAGGTGCTTCTCTGTAGATAGAATCTATCCAGTCTGTTTATTGTCTGCCTTTTAGAAGTCACTCCTTGTCTCCAGACAGCTTCAGACAGAGGCTTGACTAGGGATTAAATATCCATCATTAATGTGGCTCAGAGACATTGAAAAAGAATAAGAGACAAGAGAAGAAGAGTTTAAATACCTCCTGTAGAAAGGATATCTCACTGTGACAGCTCTGGATGTTTCATTTATTAAACAATGGAACGTACAGTGCATTATAGCTGTGCTTTAAAAATCCTTTGCAAAGGAGAATTAACTTTATATTTAATGAAGAGTCAAGCCTTATCCTCTAGGAGGCTTTACAAAAATGGTGTTGAAGAAATTAACCTCTAATTTTATTTATTTACATGCATGTATTTTTAAAGCTTCAAAAGTATTGAAGACCATTAGTTTTTTCAAAGTTACTTTAGCATCGTTGTATGACTTAACTGTGGATCATAAGAGTGTCCAAATTTATTTTCATTGTCCAGAATTTTTTTCATTCTCTACTGTTTCTGTCAGGAAGTCACTGTGTTCATTTGCCTGGTAGCAGGATAAATGGCCAACTCCTGGCATGTACAAGTTGAGGAAGCTGCAATTTGCTCCCCCTTTCCCTTGAAGGTCACTAAATTTAATACTATGATTGAAACATAGAGCCTCCCACAAATCTCCAGAGAACTGTGATTCATAAGAAGGCAGATAATTTGGAGGTGGGATATGTTAACCTGTGCACACATGTTAAGCAATTATAAATTGTTTCCTTTCATCTATCTCAGAAGTAATATATTGCAAGCCTCTGAAATATAAATCCTCTTTAAAATGAGACAGCCAGGAAATAGCCTGTGAGGATAGGTGGGTTCATTCACAGCACTGATACCCTGTACTTCAAATGGTGACAAATGAGACCGATTTTCAGCCTTGGCTTAACTTGAACTGGTAGCTTCTATCTTTGGCTCCCTTCTTGCAGGAAAAAAAATATATATATGTCTCATTGATCCCACTGGCATCATTCCCAGCCAATGAATAAGTATGACACTTCTCCCAGGTAACCATCTCAAAGTTTTCCAGCTGAGCTAGTTAGTATAGAAAATGTTTTGGCACTGGAAAAGACATCATAGAAATCATTGTTTCATTTTGTGCATGGGAGAACGGGGGAGGTAGGACAAGCAGGACAAAGTAGTTTTGACTTTGCCTCTCCCAGTGCATGTAACCTTTGATATCCCAGAATTGGAATCCCTGGATACACATGAAACACACTGATGCAAAGGCAGGCAAGCCCGAAAACTGGGACTTAGCCCAGAAAGGTTTTTGGCTTTGCCCAGGAAAGAATTCAAAGGTGAGCCAGTGGTAGAAGAAAACAACTTTATTGAGATGGCAGTGTTACAGCTTCGTGACTGCTCCTGCAGAGCAGGGCTACCCCACCAGCTGTGTCAAAAGCAGCAGCTAAGGGGCAGTTCTGCAGTCATGGTTATACTCACTTTTAATTACATGCCAATTAAGGGGTAGATTATTCAGAAATTTTTGGAAAAGCAGTGGTAACTTTCAGGGCATTGCCATGGAAAGGGGTGGTAACTTCCAGGTGTTGCCATGGCAATGGTAGGCTGTCATGGTGCTAGTGGGCATGTCTTATGGAGAGGTACTTTCGGTGTCTCTTCCCGGTTTCAGTCAGTCTTTTAATCTGGTCCAGAGTCAAGTCCCACCTCCTACCTCAACATGACTGTATCCCTGAATACACATGAAACCCTTGGCAATATCTGGATCCTCTAATTGGGGATGACCAGGGAAGCATACACAGGAATAAACGTTTGCTGGAGAACCACACAGTGGCTCCTGATGGGGTGGGAATGGGCATGAAAGAGATTTGAGGCAGAGTGACCAATGACAGAAGATCACAACAAGAAGAGGCACACTTGAGAACAATTACAAGGTCAATGATACTAAGAAGTGCTGCACTTCAAAGTCTACCTCCCAATCAGTAACATACAATCCCCCATGATTTTAATTTAACTCACACAGTCTCCCTACATTAGTTTGCTAGAGCTGCTGTGGTAAAATATCAAAACTAGATGGCTTAAACAACAGTGGTTTATTGTCCCACAGTTCTGTAGACCAGAAGTCTAAGATTGAGCTGTCGGCATGGGTGGTTCCTTGGGGGACTGTGAGGGAAAATCTGCTTCAGCCTCTCCAGCTTCTAAAGGTTTGCTTGCTGGGATCTTTGGTGTTACTTGGCTTGTAGACATATCACCCCAACTTCTGGATTTATGTATACATGACACGCTCCCTGTGTGTGTGTCCCTCTGTGCATAAATTCCTTTTTTTTAAAAAAAAAAAAAAGGACTCCAGTCACATTGGATTAGGAGCTCACCTGCTTCATTGTGACTTCGTATTAACTAATTACATCTACAACAACCCAATTTCCAAATAAGGTCACATTCTGAGCTTCTGGGAGGTAAGACTTCAACATGTAAATTTGGAGGGATGCAATCCAACACATGACATTCCCCATCATAATATTTCCATAACAGTCTGTAGTCTCTTCCTCAGGCTGAGGGATCAGAGCCTCATCTATCAGAGTCGTAATAAGGAACAAAGGTTGTTGAAGGTGAGAGGAGACTCAAAATTCAAGAATATGTTCAAACTGCAGAATCAAAGAGTAAGTCAGAGACCAAATATTTAAACAAGAAAGCCTGATGGATTGCCAAAAAAGGATCAGGAGGAAGTATTACAACTAAGATAAGGATACAGAAATTTGTAAAATTGTATTTGACATAAATGTACAAAAAACAGGGAAGGTTATCTAAATCGTGGTACAACCATCAAAATTAAAGATTTGGTAGTATTTTTTCACCCCATGAATAAAGGGCCATTCATCTTTTTGTTGAAGGATATTCAGCCCATTTTAACCAGGGTTGAAGATTTTATGTAAAAAGACTTGAGTTGCCATTTTCTCAAATAATACTCTCAGACATCGACTCTTCATAATGAGTTAAGCTAGTACAACTCTGGACGTCTTGGAAAGAAGTTTATCCATTCCATTCAAAGGTTGCCTGTTTCGAAAGTCCCCAGCTAAATTTGGGTTCTAGTACCAGAGCAGCTAGCAACCATGCCCTAATGGAACATGAAGGGTACCTGAACATGGGTGTTTATAGTGTACCTTTCATGGGACACTTCTTTTACTTGGCAGACTTCCTAGTGCCTACTTGTCTGACTTGCAATCAGGGAGTCCCTCACATAGAAAACTTGTTTATACTGGCAGTTGGCCTTATGGTTCTTATCTGGCTCACCTCCAGTTTAGTCCTGCCTGACCATTGCTTGGGTACTAGGAGCCTGACTTTGTGGTCTCCCTGACATCCCAGGAAAAATCCAGCCTGGGCAACCTCTAGTTCTTTAGATGGAAGGTGCAAATTCAATGCACCATCACAACAGGAAATAAGTTTAAAGAGTTTTTACTTATAGGTCCTAGGCAAAGAGGACACAATGAGTCAAGAGTGAAGTTCTCCATCCTCAGTCATGCAGGCAGAAATGGAGTCAGGCAGAGAGAGAGAGAGAGCATGCTCTCAGCAGTGTATATAAAGAAACAGGGTAAGAGTTACTTCAAGTGATTCAGCAAATGCCTTTTAAAGAAAGCAGAAGAAAAATGTGGAGCTCAGTCTGCTAGACTAGAGAGAGATGCTTCCAAGTTCTTATCTTTGGCCACTGGCTTGAACCATCTGAGTGTACTGAGCCCTGATTCTGATATGATAAAGTCAAACTTCTTTTCAAAATGGATACTGATGCAAGATAAAATCATAAGTGTTTACCAAAATGCCTTCAGGTGTTTTGGTTTTGCTTTTTTGGTTTTGTTTTCTTGTTTTTCAATCCTGGTTAAGGAGTGCTAAAAAATAATATAGTCCTACCTTCTGATTGGTAACAAGGGTAAATTTTCCTTCTTTTACAATTTGTTTTCTAGGTTTTTTTTGTTTGTTTTTTTATTTTGTTACAATAAGCATAAAGGAAGAAAAAGATTATGCCTTTGAATAAGAATTGTATTTACATTTTACTGTTTAAAAAGAAGGCAATAACTTTCATTTCTAACAATGGTTTATTAGAACCAAACCTTCAGCTAGAAGCAACTAAGCATGCTAGATAAAATATTTAAAACATCTCCTTATAAGAATTTAAAACTGACAATATAGCCAAAATAAAATCTAAGGAAAGCTGAAATCCAGAAAGCCAAACACAAGAAACTTAATCTACTTTGACCTGCAGTCACTTGTCTATCTGAGTAATTTTTACTTTGATTTTGCAACCTCCCTCATACAAAACAAGATACAGAGGTCAATGCCCAGGCTGTATCCCAAGCGGAGAAACTAATAGGAGGCTCTCCTTATATTAAGCAAGGGGAGAAAAAAAAGGACAGTGAACTCATGGTAATAGTGCTACAAATAAACTCCTCTCTCTCATCTTTGCAGGAGAATACAGAGGAAGTTGTTTGGGTCCTGTTTGAAGCAGGTATTAAAGGAAATGAAAAAGTGTTCCTACTGAATTATAGCCACTGGCTACAGCATTGCCTGGGAGACACAGGGATCTACAGGTTACAAACTTGTTTATGGTCACCCAAGAGCAGACATACTCACAGAAACTTTGCAGTAGCAAATGCACATTCTCTCTATAGAGAAAATTGCCTTTTTATTGGCCCTCAAAATATTACCACAATAAAACTCTGAGACAATAAACTGCACACAAATAATGAAGCACACAAGGAAAGAAATCACCATGAGTAAAATCAAGAAGAAACAGTAGAATAATTGAATCATACCCACAAGATTACAGTATTTCAAAGAGATATCTGCACTCCCATGTTTATTGCAGCACTATTCACAATGGTCAAGATATGGAATAAACCTAAGTATCTATCAACAAATGAATGGATAAGGAATATATAGTATATATACACAATAGAATACTATTCAGCCATAAAAAGAATAAAATCATGTCGTTTGCCTCAATGTGGATAGAACTGGTGGTCATTATGTTAAGTAAAATAAGCCCGGCACAATATTGCATGTTTTTACTCATATGCGGGAACTAACAAAGTAGATTCTATGGAAGCATAGAGTAGAATTGTAGTAACCAAAGGCTGGGAGGGGAAATGAGAAGAAGGAGACGAAAAGCTGGTTAAGGGGTACAAAAATACAGCTAGATAGAAGAAGTTAAGTTTTAGTATTTGATAGTATGGTTGGAGAATTAGAGTTAACAATAACATTGTATATTTCAAAATACCTAGAAGAGAAGAATTGCAAGACAAAGGAAAGATAAATGTTTGATGTGATGGATACTCAATTACCCTGATACCATTATACATTGTATGCAGGTATCAAAATGTCAATGTAACCCAAAAATGTGTGCAATTGGTATACATGGAGCATCAGGAAGAGTAGCTAATGCATGCTGGGCTTAATACCAAACCGATGGTTGATCTATGCAGTAAACCATCATGGTTCAAGCTTACCTATGTAACATAACTGCACATCCTGCACATGTACTCCAGAACCTAAAAGTTAAAAGAAATAAATTTAATATATATAAATATATATTTTGAATTCTTTATCAGAAAGTTTGTATATCTCCATGTCTTTGGGGTCAGCTACTAGAAGATTATTGTGTTCTTTGGGTGGGAGTTACATCTCATTGGTTTTTCATGTTTCTTGTTGCCTTACATTGATGTCTGAACACTTGAAAAAGTAGAGACTTGATTCAGTCTGCAGACTGACTTTGTCTTGGGGTAGCCCTTCACCAATAAGCCCATTCAGAGATTCTGGGAATACCACCTGATGTAGTTCAGGAGCAAGCTTGCTGCTAAAGTCCTCCAGCAGGCTGGCCTGGTTCTTGGGTCAGCAGGTGAGCAGGCCTGGTGCCTGGGTCTGCAGGTGTAGCCAGGTGACTAGGGCCATGGGGGCCATTCTAGGGCTGAGGCGGGCATGAGGTCTGGGGCTATAGGGGCCATCCCAGTGCTGGAGGTGGTCTGGAGCCTAGGGATGCTGGGGCTTCCCTGGCCCTAGGATGGGCCTGGAGTCTGAATCTGTAGGGGCTGACCTGGCTTTAGGGTAGATCCGAAGCCACTGGGGGCCAGTCTGGATCCTGGGGCTGAGGCAGACCTGAAGACTAAGTCTGCTGGGCAGGACTGGAGCCTGGGGCTGCAGGATCCAGCCTTGGACTAAGATAGTCCTGTAGGTTCAGTCCACAGGGACCAGCCTAGAGTCCGAGGTTATGGTGAGTCCAATGTTGGGTTTTACTGTGGCAGGCCCAGTGTTGGCATCCAAGGCAAAGGGCAGTGCTCACTTTTATCTCCTTTCCCCAAGTGAAGGGTATCTCTCTCCATGTCATGTTGCCTAAAGTCGGGGGCAGTGATGCAGGTGATATAAGAGTGTCCTTCTCACCCTCCCCAAAGCCACTCATAACATCAGGATGACATGTGTGAACATCATGTTAAGCAAAAGGAGTCAGACATAAAAGAATACATTGATATGATTCCCTCAATGTTAAGTTCAAGAGCAGGATAATCTGAATTATATTGTTTAGTGATGCTTTTTATAAGATATAAAAACATCTTTAAAAAGCAATGATATAATTAACAAAAACATCAGAACAAATTAGTCTCTGGGAGGACAATATACAAGGAAGTTGGGAGTCTGACAAGGTTCTTAGACTGAACGGTTGTTACAGGGGTGTTTTCTTTAAAAGCGTTCCCTAAACAACAGCTCGTATAGATTGCATGCACTTTTCTGTCTGTATAATACAACTCAAAATAAAACAAGGGAAATAATTTGCAAAATAAAATGTCTCCTGGATGTCTTGGACTTAGAAAATAAAAGCAAGAATTAGCAGGTAGCCGACAAGCTGTAAGCAATTTTGCACAATTGGGTATACAAAGTGGTTTCCACGTTCCACTCACCAAGAGGTAGATGGGTTTAATAGCTGTGTTTAAAGTGTCAGATGCAAGAACAATGATAGTTTTCCCTTAAACTGTTTTTACTAATTCCCTCTCAGCTCAAGAACCTTTTCATTAAAATGATCCTTTCCTGCCTATCAGAAACAATTAAATCCTCACCTAGCAGTAGTCTTGGTCTTATGTCAACCACTCCCTTTGGACCCCAAAATAGACCTACAATTTTATCTGATATGAATTGGAATTGTCACATGGTCAAGGTAATAAAGAAATAAAGCCACAAAAGAAATCAAATAAAAGCAAAGGTATAAAATGATATGAGATGTTAGTCTGCAGAAAGAAAAAGCTGAAGGAATTAAAAACAACCACAGGAACTTTCTGTGAACCAGGAGAGGCACTTCCATTTACAAACCACACTTTGTTTTTCATAGAGTGGGTTGATCATCACTTAAGAACTGAAAATTCAGCATTCCTTCTAAGGTGCATTTTGTTCAAATTGATATAAGTGCCCCAGATGGTTTGGCTTATGGTATCCCATTGATTATTGCATTCTGCTCTTGCAAGCCATAGATCTGTTGTAATCTAACTGTCTGGGGAGTGTCCATTATTCTAGTTTCAAACCATTCTGTCCTCAGTCACACGCATTCAAGCAAAGTAATGCAGGGGGACCAGATAAAAGCCATCCATTAGAAAGCTCAGTTGCTGCTTGCCTCTCCCACAGAATTGAATATATTACTCCAGCTATTGTCAACAAACATGCATCAACAACAGGATCCTCACGGTTTAGAAGGCAGCCCCTGAGACCCCAAGCAAATGGGTCAAAGTCCCAGTCGCATCAGTATAACTACAAGGACAATAATTCTTACGTCTCTCACAGGATTCAGTGAAAAAGTAAGTGAATAAAAATAGATTGAAAACATCAGTATAAGTAGCTAAAGTATTGTGTGCATTATTGTAAAATAATAAGTCAACAGTCCAATCATTTATTGCCACTGAAAATCTAGTATCTTATCTGACAGGTTGTAAACTTTCAGAGGCATAAGCTTGAAGTGTGTATGGGTTTTTTTTGTTTTTTTCAATTATTTTTTATTGCATTTTAGGTTTTGGGGTACATGTGAAAAACATGCAAGATTGTTGCATAGGTACACACATGGCAGTGTGATGTGCTGCCTTCCTCCCCATCACCTATATCTGGCATTTCTCCCTATGCTATCTCTCCCCTACTCCCCACCCCCCGCTGTCCCTCCCCTATTTCCCCCCTACAGACCCAAGAGTGTGATGCTCCCCTCCCTGTGTCCATGTGTTCTCATTGTTCAACACCCACCTATGCGTGAGAACATGCGGTGTTTGATTTTCTGTTCTTGTGTCAGTTTGCTGAGAATGATGGTTTTAAGAGTGGACTGAAGGAGATGGCAATAAAGGAAAGAAGGAGGGGAAATGGGAAGAAAAGGAATACGAAGAAGAAATGCATGAAGAAGAGATCATGATCCAGTAGGCAAATAACTCAGTTGAATCTTTGAAGAATCAGATGTCAATGCTTGTTATCACGGTAAAGGTCAAGTAACCTTTTCCTAGGCATTTATCTTTACTGCTCTCTGCTAGGAACAACACCAGCCCATCACAATACTGCCCTCCCAGCCTCTTAGCTTGTGCCGCCTCCCACCATGGAGGCACACCATTGTCGTTCTCCGTTTACCTTCCCTCATTTCCCTCCCTGGCTCAGGCTCCTTGCCCCACAGCTCATCTCTCCAGGCTCTGAGCACCTTTCAAACTGTCCATGGCACCAAATAATAAGACAAACAAAATAGGAAATAACAAGCTAAAGAATCAGGTCTAGGAAAGAGGCTCCCTTTCTGCCAGAACCCTCTGGTTCCTTGTGTTATTTCAGGTCTGTTGAGGATCTGATATGCAAAAGGACGCGTGGGGAAAGAGAGCAGAAACTAGGAAAAGCCTTTGGCCTGGGATGTAGGTCTGATACTGTGGAAGGAGGGAGGGATAGAGTATTGGAGAGCAAGAGTCTCAAACTGCAGGAAAAGTGATTTGGCCAGACCTATGGGCAGTCCTTAAGGCAAAGTTACCCACCGGGGAGCTCCATGTCATGTCTCAGTACCCAGCTGTGCTCAGTCACTGGATGGTTGCAGCCTGCAGAAAGGGTGGTCTCAGTGCAAATGTGGGAGTAGTTAAAAAGGGACAGAGGTGGGGCCATTTGTGCTTCCTGCAGCAAGACGGTCTAAGCAGCAGCCTCTCAAGAAATATGTTCCTGGCCGGGCATGGTGGCTCATGCCTTTAATCCCAGCACTTTGGGAGTCTAAGACGGGTAGATCACGAGGTTAGGAGTTCAAGACCAGCCTGACCAAGATAGTGAAACCCTGTCTCTACTAAAAATACAAAAAATTAGACAGGCATGGTGGCACATGTCTGTAATCCCAGCTACTTGTGAGGCTAAGGCAGAGAATTACTTGAAACCCAGGAGGTAGAGGTTGCGGTGAGCCGCGCTCATGCTACTGCACTCCAGCCTGGGTGACAGAGCAAGACTCCGTCTCAAAAAAAAAAAAAAAAAAAGAAATATGTTTCCTTACCTATTGGTCACTTGAAGACAAGGGTTATTTTTATTGCTTACCTCATAGCATAGAAGTTGCAGTCTGACTGTAATGGACAGAATCTGGCAAAGATGAGATTTTTTTTGCTTTTGGATTTGGGTATTGAATAGCGTTTTAAAAGCTTTTGAGCTCGTTACCAATATTTGAAACACAACAGATTTTACATTTTTAAAATTCATACTTCTAGCTTTTTTTGAAATGAAATGCAAAGGGACATCATCCTTTCATGTTTGTGGAAAAACAACATTCCCCCATAGTGGACATTCACTCTCCAGCTGGCCACATTCCCCACCATTCCTTCACGCTTACACCAGCCCATGTACTGATCACTTTACTGACCGTTCTCTATGAGCATTTAAGCCTTTAACTCTTCTCCATTCATGCCTGTGTCACCAGTAGAACATAATATCACTGAGGCCAATTATTTTGTCTGTTTGGATCATTGTCAGGCAATTAATTGCCTGCAACAGTGCAAGTTACATATTAGCTGCCCAATAAATATTTGTTCAATAAAATAGAATGCTATCTTCATAACATGCTGGAAGAAATTGAGTGAATGATGGTAGAGAAAAGGCACTTGTTTCAGAGTTTTGTCCTTCATTAGCTTTGCACTACCTACACACAACCAAATTGGCACTGAAGGGATAAGGTGAGACTCCAGACACAGCCGTAGAGGGTGCCTGTTCTAAGGAATATGTCGAATCAAGATGGCTACTGAATGGGTGTGTATGCCGCAGCAAGAATTCTCCCATTGCATGTCCTGCACCCTCTGGCAAGGCTTCTTTTCTCTCCTTTCAAATTTAGGATAAGGGAATGGGTTTGTACAGAGAAACAGTGCTTTGCTCCTGCCCTAGCCCCAGCTCAGCCTGAAGTATTGCTACAAAATACTGGACCACATTCCAGGGCTGCAGGGCATGAAGGGTCCTCACCCCAGAGCTAACACATACTGAGGCATAATGGAAAGAATTGAGCTCGATGATGATGCGATGGGCGATCCTCAAATGGCATAAAAATGCACATGGACAAATGTTGCAAATCAAACCGGGAGCTGCTGCCAGAGGCTAGTCTCCCATGGTGTCTCACCAGCCCTGAAAATGATTACCAGATGATAAAGCAGAGCAGGCTCCCTGCAATCTGATTATCAGGAGGGACTGGTAAATCCATTAGGAGCAAACAGGCCTCCTTCAAGTCCATTTTACTTGCTAAAAACAAGAAATGTTAAGTTAAAAAAAAAAAGAGCCAATTTTTCATCCCATTCTCACTGCCTCATATTCACTGCATCCATTTTCAGTTAAAAGAGCTGGGAAGGTTTGCGCTTTGAGAGACAAACCTTCCTGCCATTAAAAATCAAAGTTAGACATAAGCTGGACATGAAGCACAGAGCTAGCACCTTTAGTTTGTACCTGTTCTGACAGCCTAATCTGCAGAAAAGCAGCCGTGAAGTAAAGGAAGCAACTCCGACCTTCTATGCATCAGACCACACAGAGTCCTCTGCCTGTGTCCTGTCACGTAAGTCCCTATTCTCTGGATAAAGAGGTTTATAAAGAATCCACCAAGTTAGAACAGGAAGGTATGTTAGCACTTGTGTAGTCTACCTTTCTCTTAGTCTTATTTCATTATTATTATTATTATTACTACTATTATTGAGACAGGGTCTGGCTCTATTGCCCCTACTGGAATCCAGTGGCACGATCTCAGCTTACTACAATCTCTCCTGCATCCCTTGTCCCTCCAGGCTCAGTCCATCCTCCCACCTCAGCCTCCCAAGAAGCTGGGACTACAGGCATGCACCACCACACCTGGTTAATTTTTCTATTTTTTGTAGAGATGGTGTCTTGCCGCATTGCCCAGGCTGGTCTTGAATTCCTGAGCTCAAGCAATTCGCCTGCCTCAGCCTCCCAGAGTGCTGGGATTACAGACATGAGCCACTGCACCCAGACTTAGACTTATTTTAAAACCACATCACCTTTTAATAAGCATAAAAAATGTTCATGCCCTCAGAAGATCTTGACGTGGCTGGCTCCAGCTCTACCCCACGTCTAGCTTGAGAGAGTCTTTTTACTGCACACTCCCAGTACCCAACAGGTTTCAGAGCTTTGTATTCCACAGAGTACAGGATGGAAATAATGAATCATTTTCCCTGAAATATGAAATATAATATTAAATATGCTTTGAAACTAAACACTTCCCTCTACCACTACCACCGCCTATCAAGATTCTGACACAGGCTTTGCTGACTTGGTTCGGCCCTCTCATGTTATACAGAAAGCAGCTGAGGCCCAAAGATTATTACTGACCTGAGGCTGCAGACTTGCTTTTCTTCCTCATGCTGGAACCTAACCCCGTGTTCCCTGACTCACATTAGACTGCTCTCCCTGTGCTCAGGGCTTTATACTCCAATCCCAGGGCTTCACATATCAGTGCCCAAGAATAAAAGAAAACTGTCAAAAGTGTCTTTGAGGATGATTATATAAACAGTAATCTTTTATAGTGGCATCGTTTGGATAATGGTGTTGGGATCCAAGGGTGAACACACCTCTCCTCTTCAAAAGTTCTGGTCAATAAAGAACACACCCAGAGGACAGTGCTCCTTGGGACAGTTACCCAAGTCAAGTTCAGGTCTGAACTCAACTAATGGTTAAGCAAGTCTCCAATAACCTGGAGAGGACAGGGCTCTCTGGTGAAAACTAGATTAGAGAATATGGCCTAGAGCTAAGACCAAACACGGTTTTTAAATTCCAAACACTACTCCTGCTACCCCCATAACTGAAGACAAGTAGATCAACCAAACAAAAGAATAGCAGCTTCTTCTGGGAGTGGGAAGAGGGAGCCCTGGCCTGCTCTGCTTTCCTCAGGGGAGCAGAAGCACAGGTGCATAGTTGTGCCTGAGCACACCTGAGAACAAGCAGTCAAGAGGTCCTGCGGTGCCTGGGGGTGGTCCACCTATGTGTAAGAGGTGGAGGAAAGAGATGGAACATGTTCATGCCCACTTCTCCATTTCATAGGAAGAGGTAACTTCAGCAGAAGTTTCCCATCTCTTCTTAGAAGGTGAAGTAGCCTGGCCGGGTGTGGTGGGTCATGCTTGTAATCCCAGAACTTTGAACGTCTGTGTCAGGTGGATCTCTTGAGGTCAGGAGTTTGAGACCAGCCTGGACAATATGGTGAAACCCCGTCTCTACTAAAAATACAAAAAAAAAAATAGCCGGGCATGGTGGTGTGCCCCTGTGGTCCCAGCTACCTGGGAGGCTGATACAGGAGAATCACTGGAACCTGGAAGGCAGAAGTTGCAATGAGCCGAGATCACATCACTGCACTCCAGCCTGTGTGACAGATCGAGACTCCATAAAAAAACAAACAACAAAAAAAAAAAAAAAAAGAAGAAGAAGGTGAAATAGGCTATGTTAAAGTGCTATATCATCATCCAGTTCCCATACATTTAAAAAAGTAAACCTGTTAATGGAATGGTAAAAAGAAGTACATTCTTTATTAAACGAGAAACTGAGGAATTCCAGAGATTGAAAATGACAGGGTACAGCTAGAGAAGGAGACTTCAGCCTGTGGCATGCAGGAAGACCCTCTGCAAAGGGAGAGAGGAGCCCCAAACTGCCCTATAACCAAGTGAGGGCACCAGCAAGCAGGGGTGACTCAGTAAGCTGGATGACTGACCTCCTCATACCTTCTTTCTTCCTTGGATCAGGGAGCACTACAGGAATAAACACATCCATGTGAGTGGGTGAAATAAAAGCAAGAGTTGGATCAGAGAGAAGTGATGGAGAAGTATGGAGGCTGCTGAGTGGAGAACAATCTATATGAGGTGTGGAGGAAGCGCAAGGAGGCCAGTGGGTGTGGCTGCAGTCTTCCAGGAGATGGAGATAATGGTGTCCTGAACAAGAGTGTGAATGAAGAGTGTGAATGAAGGAATGGAGAGAAGGACACAGATTCCTGTGATACCCAGGCTGTAAAATCAACAAAACAAGGTCAGGGGTCAAGTATGATTTTGTATTCTACTTTGCTTATGGGTTCACAATCCAACTACCTTATATACTTCAACTTGATTCACTCACCCCTTAAAATTTTTGCTATTCTTCTCATGTTTGTAGTGATAACATATGTTAAACATCTCAATGCATTATTTTTGATGTTTTTACAGTCACTATTCATTTCATTTCCATTTTCTGTTGGTCTTCCTTTCAGCATTCTGTGTTTTCACCTGGGATCACTTTCCTCTTAATTGAAGAACATCCTTTATAGTTTTCTTTAGCACAAATAAACTCCTGAAAAGTTCCCTTAGTTTTGGCTTTTCTGGAAGTTTTTCTTTTATTTCCACCTTCGTTTTTGAAGAATGTTTTGCTAATTAAAGTAAAATTCTAAGTTCACAGTTATTTTCTTATATAACTTTAAGGAGATTATTCAATTACATTATGACTCCCATTGTTTCCCATAAGAAGTCAGTTGTCACTCTTCCTGTTTCCTTTCAAAGTAATCTGCCTCTTCAACACCTCTGGCTGCTTTCCAGATTTCCTTTTGCCCTAGCAGAGGTTCACATCCAGGCATTTCCATACATCCTCTGAAATCTAGGCAGAGGTTCCCAAACCTCAATTCTTGGCTTCTGTGCACTCTCAAGCTCAACACCACATGGAAGCTACCAAGGCTTAGGGCTTGCACTCTCCAAAGCCACAGCCCAAGCTCTACCTTGGCCCTTTTTACCCCCAGCTGGAGTAGCTAGGATGTGAGTACCAAGTCCCTAGGCTGTACACAGTAGGGGGGCCCTGAGCCTGGCCCAGGAAACCATTTTCCCTCCTAGGCCTTGGGACCTGTGATGAGAGGGATTTCCATGAAGGTTTCTGACATGCTCTAGAGACATTTTCCCCATTTTCTTGGTGACTAGTATTTTGCTCCTCATTACTTATGCAAATTTTTGCAGCTGGCTTGAATTTCTCCCCAGAAAATGGGGTTTTCTTTTCTATTACATCATTAGGCTGCAAAATTTTCAAACTTTTATGCTCTACTTCCTCTTCAGTACTTTGCCACTTAGAATTTTCTTCTGCTTCATATCCTAAATCATCTAAATCATCTCTCTCAGGTTCAAAGTTCCACAGATCTCTAGGACAGGGGCAAATGCCACCAGTCTTTTGCCTAGCAAGAGTGACCTTTACTCCAGTTCCCAAAAAAGTTCCCAAATCTCCATTTGAGACCACCTCAGCCTGAACTTTATTGTTCAAATCACTATCTGCATTTTGGTCAAAGCCATTCAACAAGTCTCTAGGAAGTTCCAAACTTTCCCACATTTTCCTATCTTCTTCTGAGCCCTTCAAACTGTACCAACTACTGCCTGTTACCCAGTTCAAAAGTCACTTCCACATTTTTGGATATCTTTACAGCAACACGAAACTCTCTGCGGTATCAATTTACTGTATTAGCACATTCTCATGTTGCTAATAAAGACATACCCGAGACTGGATAATTTATGAAGGAAAGAGATTTAATTGACTCACAGTTTAGCATGGCTTAGGAGGCCTCACAACCATGGCAGAAGGTAAAGGAAGAGCAAAGGCAAGAGAGTGTGCAGGGAAACTGCCCTTTACAAATCAAAAACCATCAGATTTCATGAGACTTTTTTACTATCATGAGAACAACACAGGAAAACCCACCCCCATAATTCAATTACCTTCCACCAAGTCCCTCCCATGACACATGGAGATTGTGAGAGCCACAGTTCAAGATGAGATTAGGGTGAGGACACAGCCAAACCACATCAGAGTACCTATGTGATCAGCCCCCAATAGAAAATCCTAAGCAGCAAGACTCTAATAAGTTTCGATAATTGACAATATTCCACATGCGTTATCCTAATACATTGCTGGGGTAATTAAGTGCATCCTGTGTGACTCCACTTGGAGAGGATTGTTGCAAGTTTGAATCTGGCTTCCCTTTGACTTTGCCCTACGTGCCTGTTCATTTTGCTCATTGTGGTTGGTATCCTTTTCTGTAATAAATCATAGCCATGAGGATGACTATATGCTGAGTCTTGTGAGTTTTTCTCATGAATCATCAAACCTGAGCATGATTTCTGAGACTTCTCAAGATAAAACAACTGTGGTAGAGAAAATAATAAATTTAGAATTGGACATATTAAATACTCTTTACCTTCCTTAACCTTTTATTTATTTGTTGTTTTACCATGTATTTCTTTAGTTCTCAATCTTTCAACAGCCTTAGCATGGTTGACCATCCATCCTTCTGGAAACATGACTAACTTGCCTTTTCATACCACAGCTATCACCTAGTTTACTTCTGACCTCCCTTTCTTTGACTCCCTTGCAAGTGCATGACTTTATATTCTTGGGCTCTCTTCTATTCTCACTCTGTTCTCTCTATATTGGTACTTTCATCCACATTCACAGCTTCAAACACCTCCTACACACAAAGGATTCACACATTTACAGCTTTGGCCTTGGTGTCCCTTTTAGGCTCTGTAACTGCATCTCAACCAACAGTCTGCTTGTCTCCCAGATAGGCCAGAGTAACATCAGATGCTTGGTCATGCAGGCATTCTTATAAAACATCAAACCAAGTGTTTTGTTTCAGAGCACCTTCTCTTTCTCCACATTTTTCTTCTAGCCTCCCACGAAAAGGTTCATATCCTTTGTCTCCTTAGTTTTTGCAGCCACATAGTATGTCTCCTCCCTGTCTATAACCTTTGATTTAATGGGTTCATCCAATAAGACTTTATTAGCATCTCCTATATAAATTAGTCTAGACACTGGGGATATGAAGATGGTTAAAACATAGACCCAGTCTTCAAAGACTTATAGGCTAATAGATAATGTCAAACATAGAAATAAAGTACCATAAAGTATTGTAAATGTGATTGCAGAGCAGAATCAGAACATAATATGAGCCCCCAAAAGGGGAAGTAGTCCAATCTCCCAGAAAATGGAGAAGGAAATGCTGGAACTGCATTTTGAAAGCCCAGTAAGTGTTCTCCATATGGAGAGGATGGATGAGAGGATGAAGTGCACACTGCAGAGAGGGACACATCACAGTCACTATGACGATGGAAATCCACAACAAAAAATGTCGTGAGAGCAAACTAAACTAATTTAAAATGCAAGGTAATAATTTTCTCAAAATAGCATTTATTTGAAAACCTAAGTATCAGAAAAATATAAGAGATTTTTAAAAAGAACTAGTATTTTCAACAGTTTTGTTACATAATGCAGGGTTTTAATCACCTAGGCTCTGGATAAGCCTGTCTCCATTAGATCTCATGAGAGCAACTGATGTTGCCCTCCCTGTCAATAAGAGCAAGAGACAAAAACTAAGGTCAATCCCCAGGTCACAATCAGGAGAATGTGAACCAAAGGGATTATCAGAGGAAATCTTATAAAGGAGAGAATTGGATTAAGAAAGCCAATTAAAGATCTAAGTTGAAGGGGCAGGATCACTTTCCCAGATAATTCTAGAAGATTATCGGCAAGATGGACTACCAGTTTGATTACGTCCTTTCCAAACTTGGCCAGAGAACAGTTGTCACTTCAGAGGCTGGATGCATTCATATCAGCATCATGTTTTCCTGTAGCCAATGCCATAATTACTACTCACAGGAAGATCTGGATGATGGATGACTTTCTGGCACCACACAAATCATGCCACCGTGTCCACTCTGCCTGATCCAATTGTCATCCCTGGACACAGACATAGCCCCCATCCCTAGCTTGCCAGAGCAACCAGAGTTTCTTTGTCCTCCCAGACTGCTCACATTCAGATGGTGGGGAGCCTGTTCACCAAGACCAGCAGTATCTACAGGAGGAATTTTACCCCAGGATTTTTCTCTCACAAGCATAAAAAGGTGCCACCTGAAATTCTCTCATCTGTCCAAAATGGTGCCCAGACAAGGGGAGAAGGGTCCACTGACAGCTGTCATTCAGTTCAGTAACTGTCAAGCCTTTTCTATGAATAAGGGGCTGCCCTCATTGCCATTGAGCATTTTAATGTATACAAAAAATTCCCTGTTCACAACAGAATACATCCTGGGAAACAGACAATTCGACCCAAGTGTCACAATTTACTGCCTGCTAGCAAACAATGATCAAAGACTAAATCTCTGATGTGGACATATGCCCAGGGCAGAAAAAGAAAATCAATACAAACAAAGTGATTGCAAATAATCTTGACTCATTGATGATTTCAAAAGTATAGATTTTGTTACATTACAAAGTTATATATGTGCATAAATATCCTATTATAATATATAGTTTTCTCTCTAGATCAAGAAAGTAACCTTATTTATGTATACATATTTTTGCTCCCAGGCTTATAAACACATTTTATGGTATGGTAGCCTTAAAAATTAAGGCAAAATATTTTCTTCAATGTTTCCCAAAAGGTTCCATGTGATTCAGAGAGCTCAACAATGATGCAACAGTAGGCATATAGACATAGCAATGTAATTCACACCCAGCTATTTAACTTTTTATTTTCTAGACTGTGATGATTAGCTGGATTGGAGGATAAATTCTCCAGAGTAGTTCACATCAACAATGAGAGAATCATATCTATGACCACAGCTTCTAATTTTTATAATCATTTTCCCCTTTAAAAAAGAAATCCTTTGCTCAAGCTAGTGAAAAAAAAGTAATTCAAAAATAAAAATCTTTATTATAATCACTGCCCACTCATCACTCTGGGTAGCTAGAATGAGGGCGCTGGAAACAGACATTTTCAAACAGCCCTCACATTTTTTATTTTCCACTGCCCTTACAATAACTCTGTGATTTTTAAAATCTGAAATTGTAATATGATACATGAATGCAAGTAAATATAGATATGTCCAGAAGTTAAATTTCACATGTGAATTTATCCTACCCTTTGGGCTACTAGCAAAAGATTATTTACATAGATTAATTAAATAGTTTAATTCTAGCACATAAAGAAATTATATTTTAATTAAGTTTTTGGAAATAACATATGCAGGCAAAAGATAATAACCATACTGTCTGTCAAGTATAACTATATTGACTTGAAGAAACAGTGCCTCTAATCCTAAAATTCACCAGTGCCCTATAATCATTAATTTTTTCCATTAATTACATTAATCATTAATCTGTCAGACATGCTCTGGCCTAATAATAATTACAAACTTTTTTTGAGGATTTAGGGCACATTAGGAATGGTTCTGAGAACTTCACAGACAGACATCACCACTTAGGTAATCTTCACAACAACCTGGTAAGGTAGAGCTATTCTGATTTTCCTTTTACATATGAGGAAACAAAGAATTAAAGGGGCTAAATAACATGTCCTGAGTTTAAACCTAACAAGTGGAGGTTCTGGTGTCTATGTGGGTGCTTGCTGCTGAGACCCAGGCCCCCATGAGCTGCACTAGGCTTGCACTGTCCACTAACATTCTCCCCTGGCTTCTCTCTAAAGGATATTCTCCCTCTCTACGATGGGCCCTGCAGACCTCAGACTGCCAATCCTACAAGGTTCTGCATGGAGTTCATGCAACCCCAAGCATCTGGTCTGATTTCTCCCAGCCCCACACAGGGATGCCCCATATGAGGAGAGCAGAAGAAACCACTGGAGATTTAGGGCTTTTTTTTTTTCACCTCTTCTCATATTGCACAGAATATTACAAATATTTGAAATATCATCAAAACTGCCACATCAACCACAGTGACTGTGATAAAACCAAAGCATCTTATATCCTGAGTGGGAAGCTGGGGATGGAAGGAGGAGAAATTAAAAAGGGAGAGGGGGAAGGAGAGAGGGAAGAAAGAAAGGGAGAGGAGGAGTGGAGAGGAAAGGGAAGGGAGAGAGAAGAGAAAGAAAAGAAAGGAAAGAGAGAGCGTGAGAAAGAGAATGAGAGAGAGAAAGAAAGAGAGAAAGAGAGAGAGGAGAGGAGAGGGAACGAGAAAGAGAGAAAGAGAGAAAGAAAGTACTACATGGAGTGAGTTGGGTTTTAAAGGTTTACTTTATTTTAGAACATCATATGTATCTTCACGAATTGAGAAAAGTATTACAAAAGCAAAATATACAACATAAAATTTTATACTGCATTTTCTCTGAATGCAATATTTTAAACTATACCCTTTTTTCCCTCTGACTTGTTGGTAGACAATTGTCAATCACTTTTCTTTGGAAGAACTGCTCTCACTTGAGATTATTACTGTGCTACTTAGAGATAGTAGGTGGTGCTAGCTTTATTTTTGTTTGCTTGTTTTCAATGTCCTATATGGCAAAGCAAGATGTTAGCAATCAGGAAAAACTGTTGTTGTGGTTGTCTTTTGAAAAATGTGTAGATTCTAAAAGTCTAGCAATGCCTGCATTACTCTTCACTGATTCCCTAGCATCTTCCCCCTCCAGCTAAGACCCAGGGATCCGATTTCATTCTCTGGGTAAGAATAGAATCCCAAAGTCTTACTAAGAGTTCACTCTGCTAACTCCTTCAGGCCGTAAGACATTGCTGCCATAGGGCTTTTCTTTTTTTTTTTTTTTAATTCTTTTTATTCCTGGCCCATAGTTTTAGTGTGACTCCTGTTAGGTGTGAGTTCTCACACTACATGGCTTTCTTGATACAGAGGTGAAAGTCCCAGACTTGGTGCCCAAGGTTCTGGGTTCAGATGTCAACTCCACTCTGTCTGAGCAGTAACTCCATCTCTTTCAACCCATCTTTTTCCATTTCTCAGTCAAGAAGAAAGATCTCTATAGGCCATATGGCGGCCTCACCTTTGCCTTGATTCTATCAACTTTTGGTCTTTAAACCAACTGATTTTAAACTTTCCCCAAAAGTAATGCAGACACGCATCATCCCTCAGACCTGGGTTCATGGACATTCTTATAACAGTGGTCCTTCTAAAACCTCTTCGTGTGTGTTTAGGGAGCCACTATAAAAGAGATGTGGCTCGCCTCTGATTCTGTGAAGTCCCAACAGGGATTGAAATTTAAAAAAAAAAAAAAAAACAAAAACAAACAAACAAAAAAAAAACTATGTGCAACAATGCACTGACAGACATCATGGAAGAGAGAGGAATTCTGAAAATTAGGAGGCAGTTAGGCATCACTTTGCTCCTTCATTTGATGCAAACTCAAATGACTTTGAGAACCAGGCAGGTAAAATCCACGAAGGAGTGGGCAGGAGCAACAGGGGAGTGGTGGTTAAACTGGTGGGGAACTGGAAAGGGTACTTCCTACCTACAGACATTCTTATTCAAACATTTTTACAACTCAGCACCAGCCAAATCAAACAAGGTTTCCAGCTGAATTCAGCTCCCGTGCTTCCATCTAGCAACTTCAGATTTAGACTAGAAAGAAAAGGTCTTGGAGTCTTGTTTGGGGAAACACACATTTATGAGCTTGGTCTAACCTGTGCCATATGAAAGGAACAGCATGCAGACACTCACAGCAGTGAAAGAGCCATGCGGATCTGTGCTCCCACAGTTTTGTCACATGGTATGAAATCCCACAGCCTCCCCCACAATCGTGTTTTGGGTTTTGTGGGGGAGAAGAGGAGATCTGGTACACTACTGGCCAGCATGGACCATTGTGCTCAAACCCCATAGAGTTATCACAACTCAGTGGCTCAGATGTGTGGCTGTGCTTTGAGGGAGAGATGCCTGGGAAAGTGAGTTGTGAGGATTCCCCAGAAGTGAGCAGCATCTCCCTTGCAGTAGGTTAGAAGCAGGAGGTTTCAGTGATTGGCATACACTGGACAAATACAGTGAGTCCTGTGGGGAGACGTCTTGGTGAGTCCTGGAAAAATGCTCATGAACTTCTCTGGGAAGGGTTTAACCTCTTAGGTGCTTTCTCAATGACCTCTGGAGACTGTCCTATTTAATACCAAAGATCAACCTCTTCGTTTCTGAATTGTAACTCCCATTTTGCCCCATGTCTTCAGAGAACACATCTACATACCCAGCTGTGGTGGAGACTGGAGACTTAGGCCAGGCCCTGCCCCACCTGCAGGGTGGTGTCCTCTCCCAGCACCTGCAGCCCAGGAAGGACAGCAAAAGTCCAGTAGCCCCTGAGGAGCAGAAACAGCTCCAGAATGATGAGGGCCTGGAACTCATGGGCCCAGCTACATGCTTCAGGAAGCTGACCCCGACAACAAATGGAGGAGGAAAGAATGACAAACCAAAAAAAAAAAAAGTTTGAAAGGTTTAAATATGCAGCAATGTCCCAAAAGGGCACCCAACAAGGTGACTGCATGCAGAGGGCACGTGAGGCATGGCTTCGGGAAGAACCCAAAGATTATTCCTGCACCAGCTTCATTACAGTATTATTAAAATAGGAATTCCAGGTCTGTCTGCCTCCTTTCCCCGTAGTTATGAATGTGGAAGCCCACAATTGTTCTCTTGTGAATTTGGCTAGAAAACTCATCCTTCACAGAAGCCACATGGACCATTTCGTCTGTTCCTAAAGCAAAATCTGTCATACCCGGGAAGCACAGGCTTTCTCCCATTCTGTTTGTAATGAACATTGCCTTTGCTAGTGGGGTTTTTAAAAAATATTATTATTAAATAAAACCTTGCCAAATGTACTTTGCAGAAGTATCTTTTACAGAAAACAGATGGAAAGAGCTAACCTAAAAATGCAAATCATAACATTACAATGACTTCTTAATTTTAAAAATTATGGATACGACTTCCCAGGAGGGATTAAAAGAGATACTGACAACAGCTGCAGAAGAAACATCAGGAGTGGGAGGGAACTGCAAGGCTAAAGCAGGGTTTCTAGCTGCAGAGTTTACAAAGAATATTCCTTGCCTTTAAATGCAGTGCACTAAGCACTCACATGTGTTCGATTCCAAAGCGTTTATTCAGGTAAAGGAAAGGAATGAAGAAACCACCAAAACCCAAGATGCAGATTGTTTCCAAAAGTGTCCACACATGCCACAAGGAATATAAAGTTCTAGAAAAACACATTTAATGTGTGTCCTCCCCGTTTTCTTAATGGATCGTCAAACAGGAATACGAAACCACAATTTGCAAATGCTTCTGATTTGTGTATGATTACTCAGATGTCAAACTCCTCCTGAAATGGGCATTTATCACAGCGGTTTCTTATATTTTCACAACTGGCCTCGCTTGAAACCCACTCTCTGAAAGGATTGAATGTTTATGCATTTTCTTATTTTTTAGAAAGTGGATGGGTTTTCTCCCCAAACCATGTTTTCCGCTCTGGAATAACCCACCTTCTTCTTCCTTCCATTTTTCTCCTTCTTCCTTTTTAGATATAGAAGAGATTTTAGAAATCTCTTTGAATCTGGAAAGGAAGGAGAAATATTTTCAAAATTTTCTACCAGCAATTTAATATTGCCCCTGTAAATGAAATTCAATACACATGCAAATTATGCCTCTTTCTCTCCTTCGATTCTTTATACTTTTTGAATAGCAAGGCACCAGAGGTATTCAAATACACATATGCAATCTCTCAATTAATACGTTTAGAAGTAAATGCAAGAAGTAATCCTGTCATCAACAGCAGTAACGTACCGTCCCTGACATACTGCTCCGGGCTTCCAGGCCCACGCCATATCAGAGTATTAAGTGCTGCCTCTGGGTAAGTGGTTGAATCACATGTGTTTTGAGCAGCCCTCATCTCAACAGAGCCAACAGAAATTAAACAGCTGGAAGTATTTTCAAATTTATGCCTGAGAACTGCTTAATGTATCAGAACTCAACATGGATTTCCCACTGAGACAGAAGTGTAAAAGTTGTTCTTTCTTCTTCCTCTTTTTTTGTTTTATCTCCTTTCCTTTCACAAACAAAATATCAAGACTTTCAAGTTCTCACCATAGATTAGAGAAAAGAAAAGGTGTCTTAAAATCAGTGATCACCTCCTACTGGAGAAATTGATCAAAATCTCACTGGAGAAGAAACTAGTGGAAGAAGACAGGAATGAGATTGTAGCTACTATTTATCTCCCCTAGAATTAAGCATAATCCATTATGACTGGCTCCACTGAAAGCATTTTGACTGCCATGTGTGGAGAACATGAGTCATTCGGGAGCTCTCAGTGAATTCATGGGTTCAGAAAACAAACACAGTCACCTCAACATAACATAATACAGTTCAGCAGAGAATGAAAAGCAATATAAAATGGTTTATCTTGAATACCATCCAGGGTGTTTTGTTGCTGAAACACCAACAAGTCTCTCAATATTTTTCTGCCTCCATGGGTACTGTATTTCCTTTTAGATTCTGCTCCCCACACCCAGTACCACTACCCAGGACTGTGTCATAGAGTGTAGTTCCAGGAGGATTCATCATGATCATCTGATTGCTTTTCCTCACTAGAGCCTTGGGCTAGTTAACAGATTCAGCATTCATGAGCACTCAAACAAAACTGGACATCTAGCAAATAGAATCTGACAGCATTTGAAAGTGAACCAAGAATGCTTGTATCTAAGCAGCAGCTGTCTGATTACTTAGGTGATATGATTCTTCTAGAAGTTCTCTGTCTTTAGTTTTGGGTTGTTTTTACTTAAGTCATGTGGTCACTTCATTTTTCTTGGTTTGCAGCTATAACAATTACAGTGAGCTCCAAATACAGTAATCATGTATGGGTAGGGACAAGGTCAGCTAGGCTTCCTCCAAATGCAGTCTGAGAGAAACTTTCAGAATCTAGAGGCATCCATCAATATCTTTCATATAAAAGAATAAAATTGAGAGAGATCCAAGATGGCCGATTACTAGCAGCTCAGGATTGTAGCTCCCAGTGAAAGTGCAGAGAACGAGAGGACGCTACACTTTCAGATGAATTTTTGTTGCTCATGGACCAGAAGATTCCCAGCGGAGGAGCCCCACGGGTCGACAGCGCGACTCTTGTGGCCAGCATGGCAGTTTTGCCTGCACCTCGGCGTGGCAGTTCTCAGTGCAGAGTAAACAGGACTGGGTTCCCTTCTGGTCGACATTTGGAGCTCCAAGAAGGCAGAGTCACCCATTCAGCTGATTGAAAAAGGGACTCAAGAGGGAAGCCAGACAGGAGATTCCCGGGCAGAAAAGCACCATGAATCTTAATGCCGCTGTTTTAGCTGGTACAGTGGGTTGCTCCGATTCCAGCGCTGGGAATCAACAAGTTTGACATCCACTCAGAGAACTAATTTGAAAGTCAGTAATTACAAAGATGACAGGTGGATAAATTTACAATGATGGGAAGAAACCAGCGTAAAAAGGCTGAGAATACCCAAAATCAGAATACCTCTCCCTCTACAGGGGATCACAGTTCCTCATCAACAGGAGAACAAGGCCTGATGGAGAACAAGTGCGTTCCATTAACAGAATTAGGCTTCAGAAGGTGGATAATAAGAAACTTCTGTGAGTTAAAAGAACATGTCCTAGCCCAATGTAAAGAAACTAAGAACGTTGAAAAAGGTTTGATGAAATCCTAACGAGAATAGACAATTTAGAGAGGAATATAAGTGAATTAATAGAACTGAAGAATACAATACGAGAACTCCATGAAGTATGCACAGGTTTTAACAGTTGAATTGATCAAACAGAAGAAAGGATATCAGAGGTCAAAGACCAACTTAATGAAATGAAATGAGAAGACAAGATTAGAGAAGAAAGAGTAAAAAGGAATGAGCAAAGTCTCCAAGAAATATGGGACTATGTGAAAAGACCTAATTTACATTTGATAGGTGTACCTGAATGTCATGAAGAGAATGAATCCAAGTTGGAAAATATTCTTCAGGATATTATTCAGGAAAACTTTCCTAACCTAGTAAGACAGGACAATACTCAACTCCAGGTAATACAGAGAACACCACAAAGATATTCCTCAAGTAGAGCAACCCCAAGACACATAATCGTTAGATTCACCAGGGTTGAAATAAAGGAGAAAATTCTAAGGGCAGCTAGAGAGAAAGGTCAGGTTACCCATAAAGGGAAGCCTATCAGACTCACAGCAGATCTCTCAGCAGAAACCCTACAAACTAGAAGAGAGTGGGGGTCAATATTCAATATCCTCAAAGAAAAGAGTTTTCAACCCAGAATCTCATATTCAGCCAAACTAAGCTTCATAAATGAAGGAAAAATAAAATTTTTCACGAACAAGCAAGCACTCAGAGATTTCATCAACACCAGGCCTGCTTTACAAGAGCTTCTAAAAGAAGCATTACACACAGAAAGGAACAACCAGTATCAGTCATCCCAAAAACTTACCAAAAGGTAAAGAGTATCTCCATAATGAAGAATCTATATCAACTAATGGGCAAAATAGCCAGATAGCATTAAATGACAATATTAAACTCACAAATATCAATATTAATCCTAGATTTAAATGGATTAAATGCCCCAATCAAAGGCACAGACAGGCAAATTGAATAAAAAGTCAAAACCCATTGGTATGCTGTATCCAGATCCATCTCATAAGCAAGAACACACAAAGACTCAAAATAAAAGATTGGAGGAAAACTCACCAATCAAATGGAGAGAAAAAAAAAACAGAAGTTGTAACTTTTGTCTCTGACAAAATAGACTTTAATAGTAACAAAGACTAAAAGAAACAAAGAAGGATATTACATAATGGTAAAAGATCAATGCAACAACAGGAGTCAATGATCATAAATATATATGTACCCAATACAGGAGCACCCAGATACATAAGACAAGTTCTTAATGACTTATAAAGAGACTTGGACTCCTGCACAATAATAGTGGGAGACTTTGACACCACATTGTTAATATTTGACGGATCAGCGAGATAGAAAATTAACAGGGACATCTATGATTAGAACTCAGAACTGGAACAAGTAAACTCAGTGAATATTTATAGAATTCTTCACCCCAGGTCCACAGAACATAATATTTTTTCTCAGTATCATATTATACCTATTTTGAAAGTGACCACATAATTGGAAGTAAATAACTGTTCAGCATTTGCATAGCAGTTTACAGACTTAAATGAAATATTTGTTGGCTGTTTGTTTGTTATTTTATTCCTTTATTCCTTCCTGTCTCCACTGTTAAGCACAATTATAGGCATAAAAGAGGTTTTTAATACCTATTTTTAGATTGCATTCCAGCCTGGGCAATAGAGCAAGACTCCTGTTCTCTCTCCCTCTTTCTCTTTCTCCTTCTTTCTTTCTTTCAAAAAATAAAAATAAAAACAACAACAACCAAAAAAAACCCAGCTTTTCCCACTCCAGTTATTGATAAAATGAGATTAATAATTTGAAAGTACTTAAAAAATGAATTTTTAAGTGCCACAAATTTGTATTATTTTTATGCAATTGTAAAAATTAAAAATAAAAATGTTTTTGTTAGTACCCAGCACATATTGTTAGATAATATGCATTCATTAAATATACCTTGAGATCTAGATTCATTTTGTCACCTAGTTACAACTACTGCATTTTTCAGCAGAGGTAGTTAAGCAAGTCACACAGGTAACTTGGCAAGTGACTAGCTGAGATGTAATTCCAATATCCATTCTCCTTCCACTGCTTTCATTTGAAGTAAGCTTTAAAAAAAATCACCCTACGTTACAAAAAAAAAAAAAAAAAAAACAATAAAATTGTATAAAACTGTGTGGATGTTGCAGGAACTGTGTCAACTAAGCTGAGCTAAAAGCACATTTCCCAGAATTCCCTTCCCTGTGTGGTCCTGAGTGCGTGCTGGCCACAAGGGATGTTTTGTATGAGGTTTGGAACATAGACATAAAGAAGCAAAGGGCAGTGCAGGGTGCCAGGCACTACAGAGCTCACACATACCATGACTAATGTGCAGCCTCCCAGAAGGTGCAAGGCAGTGCTCAAATCCACAGCTCCTTCAGTTTCCACAGCAGTGCTGGGGCTATGGTGAGATGGGTGAGGAACTTGCCTTGGGGTATGAACCTTAAAGAGGTACTTAGTAATTAAGGTAAATAATATTTTAATGTAATGTTTTTTAAAAAATCAAAGTTAATGCAGAAAAATACATGGCGAACAAATTGTCAAAATATTAAATAGACAGGATCAGTTACAGTTCTGGGCTGAGCCCTATTGGATCCCAAGGTAAGAGAAAGAACTAATACTACTAATCTCATGGGTCATGCAATCTCCTTCTTCGGAGTCTCTGATCCCCAGGTGTCAGGAACACATGGCTTTCCATGGTCAAGGGCACCTGCCTCTCCGGCAGGTCACCCACAGCACTGGATGGAGGTGATAAGGGACATCTGCAAGGTCCAGTTTGCCGTCTTAGAATCCAGTTCTTTTAAGGGATTCCAGTTTGTCCATACTCCCCTGCACATCTAGCTGTCCTTTCCAACTATCATCCTGGTAGACCTATAGCAACCTCATGCTCGGCCCTCAATGCAAGACAACAATCAGCATAGGCAGCTCCAGCAGCAACCACATTTGCAAGGCCTAATTCTTAATTTTTATAATAAGCCCCATACATTATACACTTGTGGTATACTTCTCTGACCAATAAAGATGTCTGACCCATAGAGATGTGATGATTATATGCAAACTAGAATATACCAGTGAGGCATCAAACACAAATTTTGTGAGAGGTAAGATCAAATTGTATGATGAAATGTCTACAGCTTTCCCCTAGCCTGTTTGAGCCATCATTTTACCATCGTCAAGATGTCACTCTGTGCGTTCCTTTGCTAAATGACTAGAGGCTGGGTTAGAAGTGGGGCCAACTGTTTATGATTGATAAGAGAACAGATAACCAGACTATCCTTATGTCTCTACTGGCTTGGTTTTCCTTTATCAGCAATACAAACAAGGCCACAGGTCCCTGAAGAAGCCATAGAGTATGCTTAATATACTTGAGTTTCACAAACCTGAACCCCACTGAATGAATTACAAACACTATTGTGTTTAAAAGCACCAGTTGCTTAAATTTTTAATCCATCTGGAGTTAATTTTTATATAAGATGTAAGGAAGGGGTCCAGTTTCAGCTTTCTGCATATGGCTAGCCAGTTTTCCCAACACCATCTATTAAGTAGGGAATCCTTCCACCATTGCTTGTTTTTGTTAGGTTTGTCAAAGATCAGATGGTTGTCAATGTGTGGCATTACTTCCCAGGCCTCTATTCTGTTCCATTGGTCTATATCTCTGTTTTGGTGCTGGTACCATACTGTTTTGGTTGCTGCAGGCTTGTAGTATACTTTGAAGTCAGGTAGCAAACATAAGACCTAACACCATAAAAACCCTAGAAGAAAACCTAGGCAATACAATTCAGGACATAGGCATAGGCAAGGACTTCATGACTAAAACACCAAAAGCAATGTCAACAAAAGCCAAAATAGACAAATGGGATCTAATTAAACTTAAGAGCTTCTGCACAGCAAAAGAAACTATCAGTAGAGTGAACCAACAACCAACAGAATGGGAAAAAATTCTGCAACCTACCCATCTGACAAAGGGCTAATATCCAGAATCTACAAAGAACTTAAATTTATAAGAAAAAAACAACTCCATCAAAAAGTGGGTGAAGGATATGAACAGACACTTCTCAAAAGAAGACATTTATGCAGCCAACAAACATATGAGAAAAAAGCTCATCATCACTGGTCATTAGAGAAATGCAAATCAAAACTACATTGAGATACCATCTCACACCATTAAGAATGGTGATCATTAAAAAATCTGGATACAACAGATGCTGGAGAGGATGCGGAGAAATAGGAACACTTTTACACTGTTGGTGGGAGTGTAAATTAGTTCAATCATTGTGGAAGATAGTGTGGAGATTCCTCAAGGATCCAGAAATAGAAATACCATTTAACCCAGCAATCCCATTATTGGGTATGTACCCAAAAGGTTATAAATCGTTTTACTATAAAGGCACACGCACACGTATGTTCACTGTGGCACTGTTTACAATAGCAAAGACCTGGAACCAACCCAAATGCCCATCAATAATAGACTGGATAAAGAAAATGTGGCACATATACACCATGGAATACTATGCAGCCATAAAAAAGGATGAGTTCATATACTTTGCAAGGATATAAATGAAGCTGGAAACCATCATTCTCAGCAAACTGACACAAGAACAGAAAACCAAACACTGCATGTTCTCACTCATAAATGGGTGTTGAAAATGAGAACACACAGACATGGGGAGGGGATCATCACACACTGGGGTAGGTTGGAGGGGGCTAGGGGAGGGATAGCAGGGGGTGGGAGGATTGGGGAGGGATAACATTAAGAGAAATACCTAATGTAGATGATGGGGGAATGGAGGCAGCAAACCACCACGGCATGTGTATACCTATGTAACAATCCTGCATGAGCTACATGTGTACCCCAGAACTTAAAATATATTAATAAAAAAAGCACGAGTTGCTAAGTTCAGTCATGCATAAACTATATGTAAAGAGAAAAAAACATTTACTTTCTTTAAGGACCTTTGTAAAGGTCCCAGGTTATTGATTAGTCTCTGAGTAATCTTTTGTTGTTGTGCTGAGCTCTGGAGCTGGCTAAATTGGAGAGAGATGCTCTCAAACAGTCTCTGGGGAAGACACCTGCTTCCTAAGGAATTTTGGCTCAGTTTGGATGAACTATGGTGCATCAGAAAGAGACATAATTTGCTACTGAGGCTTCCTAGGAGAATAGCTGGTCCATAAAGATGAAAATCTAAGTACAGTTAAACCTAAGATTAACAACTGCACTGTTGAGGGAACCATTCTCTGTTACAGATCTAGATCATGGTTTCTCAATATCAACACTATTGACATTGTTGTGAAATAATTCTTAGTTATAGAGGGGCTTTCCTACGCATTGCTGAATGCTCAGCAGCATCCCTATCCTCTATCACGTAGATGACAACAGCACCATGACCCCCGGTGGTGACAACCAAAAACGTCTCCAGACATTTCCAAATGACTCCTGGACAGCAAAATTGTCTCCCATGAGAACAACCATGTAGACAATAACACAGGCTGGGATACTAAAGCCAGAAGCAGGGACAAATCAATGTCAGATATTGGGAGTTCAGTCAGGTAAGAATGGAGCTTGTAGACAAAGTAAGGCAGAATTGTGGCCAAGAAGAGGCCCAATACAAAGTCAATAACCAGAGATACCATATACCAGAAAGAAGTCATATCAGCCATCCCTCCTCACTGGATGGAGCCTTGCTGCAGGTATTTCAGCAACTCCAGCCAGGGGTTTAGGGAAAGAACTCTGATGTCCCTGGAACTGAGCCCCTGGGGAGGAGAGGGAGCCACAGTTTCTGTGGATCAGCAGACTTAGTCTTTCCCACTGCTGGTTCTGGGGGATCTAGGCAGTCCAGACAAATAGGATTCTCCCCAGTGTGGAACAATCCTTCCACCAAGGGGCAGCCAGAGTGCTTCATTAAGTAAATCCTGGATCCCGTGTCTTCAAACTGGATGAGACCCCTCCAACAGGGGTCACCAGACACCTTACACAGGAGCATTCCTGCTGGCATCAGGTAGGTGCCCCTCTGGAACAGAGATCTCAGAGGAAGGAGCAAGAAGCCATCTTTGCTGTTCTGCAGCCTCCATTGGTGACACCTCCAGGGACAGGAGGGACCCAGGTGAATAGGGTCTTGAGTGGACCCTCAGCAAACTGCAGCAGCCCTACAGAAGAGGGGCCCAACTGTTCAGAGAAAAACAATCAGAAAACAACAACAGTATCCACAAAACAGTCCCCAAAAAGACCCCATCCAAAGGTCAGCAGCCTCAAAGATTGATGCTAGATAAACTCACAAAGATGATAAACTCGCGAAGATGAGAAAGAGTCAATGAAAAAAAGATTGAAAACTCAAAAAGCCAGAGTGCCTTTTCTCTTCCAAGTGGTCACAATACCTCTCCAGCAAGGACACAGAACTGGGCAGAAGCTGAGATGGATTAATTGACAGAAATAGGCTTCAGAAGGTGGGTAATAATGAACTTTGCTGAACTAAAGGAGCATGTTCTAGCCCAATGCAAAGAAGCTAAGAACCATGATAAAACATTACAGAAGCTGTTAACCAGAATAACTAGTTTAGAGAGGAACATAAATGGCCTGATGGAGCCAAAAAACACAAAACAAGAACTTCACAATGCAACCACAAGTATCAATAACTGAATGGACCAAGCAGAGGAAAGCATTTCAGAGTGTGAAGACTATCTTGATGAAATGAAACAGGCAAACAAAATTAGAGAAAAAAGAATGAAAATGAATGAACAAAACCTTCGAGTACTACGAGTACTATGGGATTATGTAAAAAGACCAAATCTATTACTGATTGACGTACCTGAAAGAGATGGGGAAAACATGCTTCACAATATCATCCAACAGAACTTCCCTAACCTAACAAGACAGATCAACATTCAAATTCAGGAAATCCAGAGAACCCCAGTAAAATACTCCATGAGAAGATCAATCCCAAGACACATAATTATCAGATTCGCTAAGGTCGAAATGAAGGAAAAAATGTTAAGGGTACCCAGAATGCAAGGCCAGGTTACCTACAAAGGGAAGCCTATCAGACTAACAGTGGACCTCTCAGCAGAAACCCTACAAGCCAGAAGAGATTAGAATTCAAAATTCTTCAAGAAAAAATTTTTAAAACAGAATTTCACATCCAGCCAAACTAAGCTTCATAAGCAAAGGAGAAATAATATCCTTTTCAGACAAGCAAATGTTGAGGGAATTTGTAACCACCGGGCCTGCCTTGCAGGAGCTCCTGAAGAAAGCACTACATATGGAAAGGAAAAACTGTTACCAGCCACTACAAAAATATACTGAAGTACAAAGACCAATGATACTATGAAGCAATTTCATCAACAAGTCTGCAAAATAACCAGCTAGTATTATGAAGACAGGATCAAATTAACACATAGCAATATTAATGTTAAGTGTAAATGGGCTAAATGCCCCAACTAAAAGACACGGAATGGCAAGTTGGATACAGAGAAGACCCATTGGTGTGCTGTATTCAAGAGGCCCATCTCACATGCAAAGATACACATAGGCTCAAAATAGAGATGAAGGACAATTTACCAAGCAAATGGAAAGCAGAAAAAAGCATGGATTATAATCCTAGTTTCTGACAAAACAGACTTTAAACCAATGAAGATCAAAGAAGACAAAGTATGGCATTACATAATGGTAAAGGGATCAATGCAACAAGAAGAGCTAACTATCCTAAATATATATGCAGCCAGATTCATAAAACAAGTTCTTACAGACCTACAAAGAGACTTAAGACTCCCACACAGTAATAGTGGGAGACTTTAACACTCCACTGTAAACATTAGACAGATCATCAAGATAGAAAATTAACAAGAATATCCAGGACTTGAACTCAGGTCTGGATCAAGTGGACCTACTAGATATCTACAGAACTCTCCACCCAAAAACAATAGAATATGCATTTTTCTTGGTGACACATAGCACTTGCTCTAAAATAAATTACATAATTGGAAGTAAAACACTCCACAGTAAATGCAAAACAATGGAAATCATAACAAACAGCCACTCTGACCACAGTGCAATCAAATTAGAACTCAAGATTAAGAAACTCACTCAAAACCACCCAACTACATAGAAATTGAGCAACCTGTTTCTTAATGACTCCTGGGTAAATAATGAAATTAAGGCAGAAATCAAGAAGTTCTTTGAAACCCAATGAGAGCAAAGAGACTATGTTACAGAATCTCTGAAATGCAGCTAAAGCAGTGTTAAGAGGGAAATTTATAGCACTAAATTCCCAGTCAAAAGGCTAGAAAGATTTCAAATCAACACCCTAACATCACAACTAAAAGAGCAAAACCAAGAAGAAACAAACCTCAAAGCTAGCAGAAGACAAGAAATAACCAAGATCAGAGAAAAACTGAAGGAGACAGAGACACAAAAAACCTTTCAGAAAAAAATCAATGAACCTAGGAGCTATTTTTTTAATTAATAAAATAGCTGCTAGGTAAACTAATAAAGAAGAAAAGAGAAGAATCAAATAGACACAATATCACCACTGACCCCACAGAAATACAAACAACCATCAGGCAATACTATAAACACCCCTCTATAAATAAACTAGAATCTAGAAGAAATTGATAAATTCCTGGACACATGCACCCTCCCAAGACTGTGCATGGTGGCAGGTGCCTGTAATCCCAGCTACTGGAAGGCTGAGGCAGGAGAATTGCTTGAGCCTGGGAGGTAGAGGTTGCAGTGAGCCAAGATCATGCCACTGCACTATACCCTGGGTGACAGGGCAAAACTCTGTCTCGAAAACTGAAAATAAATAAATAGTGAAGAAACAACAGATTCTGGTGAAGCTATGGAGAAATAGGAAAGCTTTTACACTGTTGGTGGGATTGTAAATTAGTTTAACCATTGTGTAAGATGGTATGGTGATTCCTCAAAGACCTAGAACCAGAAATATCACTTAACCCAGCAATCCCATTACTGGGTATATACCCATAGGAATATAAATCATTCTATTGAAAAGACACATGCATGCGTACGTTCATTGCAGCACTATTCACAATAGTGAAGACGTGGAATCAACCCAAATGCCCATCAACAATAGACTAAAGAAAATATGGTACATATACACCATGCAATACTACGTAGCCATAAAAAGGAATGAGATCATGTTCTTTGCAGAGACATGGATGGAGCTGGAAGCCATTATCCTCAGCAAACTACTGCAGGAACAGAAAACCAAACACTGCATATTCTCACTTGTAAGTGGGAACTGAACAATGAGAACGCTCAGGCACAAGGAGGGAAATAACACACACTGGGGCCTGTCAGGGGCATGGTGGAGGGACAGCATCAGGAAGAATAGCTAATGCATGCTGGGCTTAATACCTAGGCAATGGGTTGATAGGCACGGCAAACCACCATGGCACACATTTACCTATGTAACAAACCTGCACATCCTGCACATGTATCCTGGAACATAAAATTTAAAAAATAGATAGATAAAAATAGAATAAAAGGTCAGAAGTTGAGGGGAAGTCAGGCTCAAATGAGAAGAAAACAAGATGGCCCACCTGAAGAACCTGGAAGCATACTTTGTATGGATTTTGTACACTTCAAGTATTTGGTAACAGTTATTGGAGAGTTTGAGGGCCTAAGGAATATATCACTAATATTTAAAGGTAAGACAAAGGTTCTCAGTCTTTCCAGATAAAATTGATTTTATCAGTGAGCTATTGATACATAACAAGCTTCACCAAGAACTCAGTGGCTTACAAAGAAAGCTTTTTTATTTTTCCTGAGTCTATGGGTCTGTTGGGAGATCTTCTAGTTCTGGTTGGGCTCACACATGCATCTGTGATCAGCTATGGGTCCAGTGAGCAGCTCTGAGGCTCTGAGCCAGACTTTCTCATGTACGTTGGGTAAATATAATAGAATACAAGTTTACAATACTATCTTTCTGCTGCTATAACAGAATACCACAAAGTGGGTAATTTATAATGAATAGAACTTTGCTTGGCTCATGGTTCTGGAAGCTAGGCAGTTCAAAGGCACAGCACCTGCATCTGCTCAGCCGTCTGGTGAGGACCTTCCTGTTGCATCGTCCCATGGTGGAAAGCAGAAAGCAGAAGGACAAGTAAACACGGGGGACAGTGAGAAAATCGGGCTGGATCCAATCTTATTAAGAAACTACTCCTGTGATAACTAAGCCACTCCCAGGATAATGTCACTAATCCCTTCATGACAGTGGAGTCCACATGACCTAATCATCTCTTAAAGTTTCCACCTTTTAATACTTTACAATCACAATTAAATTTCTGAGAACACACGGACACAGGGAGGGGAACATCACACACTGGGGCCTAAGGGGTGGGGAGCTAGGGGAGGAATAGCAGGGGGTGGGGAATTGGGGAGGGATAGCATTAGGAGAAATACCTAATGTAGATGACAGGGCAATAGATGCAGCAAACCACCACCATGGCACGTGGATACCTATGTAACAAACCTATATGATCTGCACATGTACCCTAGAACTTAAAGAATGAATGAATGAATAAATAAATAAATAAATAAATAAATAAATAAATAAATAAATAAAATTTCAACATGAGTTTTGGAGGAGACAATCAAACCACAGCAGATACCTTTTGATCTTAACTGTTCAATTATAAAACTTGTTACTATTATTTATTGCTAAAGTAGCAATCTACGGGAAGTATAATGGTTAGATTCTGTCTGTACTGTCACCCCAACTATTATTATGCTGTCAGAATAGCCATCAACAGCAGTCACTCTTGCCAACACTAATTTATTGCTCTCAGTTAATAACTCTTATTTAAGTATTAGCTTCAAAATAACTTTGACCTTTTTCTAGGAACTAGCTGTTTGTCCAACAATAATCATTTATTTTTATATACTCTCTTTCACCCAAATTGTCCTTTTTGTTGTCACATGAACTCCTGTGATTCAAAATGTTCTTACTTTCTAAATTGACATTCACTCTCAGTCCTAAATAATATTTCAGCAAACGTAACAATAGCAACAAAGCACTAGCATTTACTGAGTGCCTACTACGTACCAGGCAGTGTCTTAGGTACTATATATAAACTCTATATATAAACTAACTCTTTCAATCTTCACAGTAACCATTTCTTGTAGACATAGAAACTAGGGTTTCTACAAAGATAAGTGACTTACCCAAGGTCACTCAGACAATACGTGAGCTGGTATTCAAACACTAGAAGTCTGACCTAGAACCCATGTCTCTTTTTTTTATATTTAATTTTAATTTTTATTTATTTATTTTTCTTTTGAGACAGAGTTTCGCTCTTGTCACCCAGGCTGGTGGTGACGCTCTTGTTACCCAGTGCAGTGGCATGATCTCAGTTCACTGCAACCTCCACCTCCTGGATTCAAGCAATTCTCCTGCCTCCGTCTCCCAAGTAGCTGGGATTACAGGTGCCCACCACCATACCTGGCTAATTTTTTGTATTTTTAATAGAGATAGGGTTTCGCCACGTTGGACAGGCTGGTCTCGAATTCCTGACCTCACATGATCCACCTGCCTCTGCCTCCCAAAGTGCTAGGATTACAGGTGTGAGCCACAGCGCCTGGCCTAGAACCAATGTTTCTAATCAACACACTATTGCCTCTGTAATGTTGAATAAATTATAGATATTCAATACAATTCTTAATTTTAATTGTTATTATGAAGTTATGATTTCTTTATTAAAGGAAAGTTAAATATAAGTACACCCATGTGGTTAAAAAATACAAGATTTGTGATCACTTAGAAATTCAAAGACTGCTGACTTGGCTAATCAGAGAGAATATTAATTCCTTTCATTTGCTTTATGCAGATACCACTGTAGGCAAAATACAAATTATTTAGTGTAATGGAATCCAATCTCTAGCTATAATAAACCATAACTTTGTTTCTGCAACACTGCTCTAATTGACTCTGATCAAACATTTTTCAGTTTTGTGGTATTGTTAAGTTTGGATGTTTCAACAAATTGAACTAAAAATGATGTAAGTCAGGGGGATAAAAGAAGCTAAAGTATGAGAAGGTACAGTTTTATCAATAGTTCCATACCAGCATTCAATTAAGACATAAATTTATCCTTTAAAAGAATGAGTTGATCACTTAAAAATTAACATGGGAGGTGAACAAGTGCCACTGAGTCAGAAAGTTGGGTGTGGGGAGAATACATTGCAGCAAATCAACCTTTGAGAGAAGGAAAGTGTTTATGTGATAAATGTATATAAAAATATAAAACATAGATTTTAAAAAACTCACAAAGTGATCATTTGAAAACTTATTTGCAAAATAAATGAGAAAAAATATTTGGGGGAAGAAACACCAATAAAATTATGAACATTATCAAAGAACTGGTTTTTCATGTAGAAATAATATTAAGAAAACTGAGGACGGTGAATAGTTACAAGCTAAAATGTGATTATTTTTATATAATTATTATTTTTTTCTTTTTTTTTTTGAGACAGAGTCTTGCTCTGTTACCCAGGCTGAAGTGCAGTGTGCAGTGGCACCATCTCGGCTCACTGCAACCTCTACCTCCCGGGTTCAAGCAAGTCTCCTGACTCAGCCCCGTAGTAGCTGGGATTACAGGCACCTGCCACCACGTCCAGCTAATTTTTTTGTATTTTTAGTAGAGACGCAGTTTTGCCATGTTGTCCAGGCTGGTCTCAAACTCCTGACCTCAGGTGCTCTGCCCACCTCAGCCTCCCAAACTGCTGGGATTACAGGTGTGAGCCGCCACGCCCAGCCTATTTTTATATAATTCTTAAAATAAGCTTTTATTACAGTTTAGCACCTATATGGAGACATTATAAATATTGTCTATATATTTCAATGAGTAATCAAAAAGTAGTGGGAGGAGAGTGAGGATCAAAACACTGTCTATTGGGTAGTATGCTTATGACCCTGGTGACAAAATAATCTGTACACCAAACCTCCACGACATGCAATTATCCTATATAACTAACCTGCACATGTATCCCTGGACCTGAAATAAAAGTTAAACATAATAATAAAGTGGAACATCTATGGAACCATCACCAAAGGTAATGGCAATGGCCTTAACAGCACAGCATAGCTTAACCACTGCAGGGAACGTTCTCATACTTGCCTTTTGGTACAACAGGTACCCATTCCTTTTGGGAATAAAATTGCTGGAGCATTAAAAAACAATATGTGAAGTCACTTACACGGACACCACCAAACTGTTTTCCGAAGCAATTGTACCAGTTTATATTCTATCTATAGAGTCTGAGAGCCTCCATTGCCCTTATTCAGATGTCATTTTGATTTTAACTAATGACAACTTGATCACACCACACAGTGATAATCATATGCAGTTATTAATTATATTGATCTTTGACATTGCCTATTCACCAACTGGTATCAAAGTATATCATATTATAACAACCTATACAACCATATTAGTGCAAAGTTGCTGAATATAAGCCTTGCCCTTCACTATAATGACTTCAAATGACTTTCAAATATATCTGACATTTTAGCTCAACAAATTCCAAGCTGTCCGTCCCAGTTCCATCAGCACCCTCGTCACACAGAAATTCAAATCTTTCCATCGGCTTCCCCTACTGTCTTCACACCTTAGTCCTTCTGCTATCTGCCTGTTGAGTTTGTCTTTAACATTCACCGCATGAAGCTCCTCCACCACCTATGTATCACACATAGTGACCCAACGCTCCTGAGCCACACTCTATCACCTATCACTCATTTATTCATTGGTTCCAATGAGAGCCATTTGTTCAACATAAACCATGTGCTTGTTACCAGGATGGCACTAAGGACAAAGGTGAACAAGGCATGGACCCTGTCCTCAAGGAGCTCACAGGGACAAACAGACGTGTCAATAAACACGTACAATCTATTACAGGCAGAAAAAAGCAAGGGGTCAATTTGCCTGACAAGAAAAGACAATGGATGGAACTTTGCGTGGAATCTCAAAAGCTAAGTGGGAGTATTCCAGGAAAGGGGGTGGGAAGCGGGCAGCACAGCAGGACCATGGGAGCAGAGGCTGAAGGAGGGCCACAGCCTCTTCACTGCACCAGCCATAAGTAGATGGGCATGACTGGAGCTTAAACAAGAGCTGCCCATTACCACTGATTCACTCCCATCAAGACCCTCCCAGTCCCGCCATCCTTCCTGTCCAGCTCCTCTTTCCCCTCTGCCCCTCACATCAGGAGCATCCTGGTCAAGAGCGCCTTCTCCACTGTTCAGCCCTCTCCTGGGAGCTGCCATGGCCACTGCCTGACTCTGAAATGCCCCAAAGCCTTCCTCTCCTCCTCTTACTCTAGTTCCACTAGAAAGGCTTAAGGTCACAAAGAGTGAATCTCCAAAAAAGTTATTCAACCTTGCTTACATTTTCTCTGTCAAATCACTTCCCCAAAACCACAGAGAATTGAAGTGCTCTGCTAATTCCAAAGCTTCTAAGAAATAAGGAAAGACTTCTGTTATCCTGTACTCTCCACAGCCTGCCGAACTATTTTAAAAATTAATCAATCCATAATGCATGTATGAAAAGCCTTCTGCCTAAAGCATGCAGACTGCAGGAAGAGCATTTCACAGGGTGGACCCAAAGCTGTGTGCAATGGTGAGAGAAGGGCATGCTGTCATTTCCCCAAAAGTCCCGGATTTCACAAGCCTATAGTCTGATTAGGAGAATGGACATGAAAAAAACAGCAAATTACAACTAGGATAAATGCTCCAAAGGAAGCATCCCTGGTGCTGACAGCGGGCAGGGAGGGGATGACTTATCGAGGAAGCAAGGGTGACCACGCAAAGGTGGGGAGCGTGAGCAGTGAGAGGAGTCCTCAGGACCAGGAGGAGCAAGGATAATGCCAGGATGGCATAAGACAGATGGCATCTTCCAGGAAGGGAAATTAGGTGAGTGTGATGAAAATGAAACGTGTTCAGAAGAACATTTCTGGGATGAGGCTGGAGACTAGATAAGAGTGATGTAGAAGTGAAGGCCAACTTGAGCATTTAAGATTTGAGTTTGCACTCCCAAGAATGGCTAAGTAGTTCCTATGAGAGCAACTCTCCTCAGACTATTTCTTAAAAACCCCCTTAAACTATACAGACCTATAAACTCAATACCAGATGTAATAAGTAGCCCCCTGACCGCACCAGGGAGGCAGGCAGCTACTGAAAGGGGGTCGGGGCTTACAGGGGACTGTTCAGGGTACATTTTCTGGTTGTCTTCTTTTACTCTGAGTGCAGGCCCCCATCTGTACCATGTCGGAGTAGATGAAAATGTACAGTCTTACTGCACTGAAGATGGGGGGACAGGTAGGGTCCCCATAGTAACTGAAAGCAAAGCAGGATGTCTGGTAGGGAGGAGCGCCCCAAATTCTGTGCCTGGATTCTACTCACATTATCTGGCTTATGCAGGACCACACACGCAGAGGGGAGACTCCAGCAGCCCGGCTGTGGCAAGAAGGACCTAACCCAGGTTCCAGCTACTGTGAGCCACCGGGAAAATAGCGTTTCCACTTTGAGTTAAGCTGTTGAGTTTACAGTTTGAATTAAAGCCTTACTTTTTTTTTTCTCACTGTTTTTATTGGTGGTGGGGGGTAACCAGATTTGCATGTTTGCATTTTCAGATAGTGCTTCTGACTTTATTGTGTGGAGCAGATTGTGTAGGGGCAACAGTGATGTAAAGGGAAATCAGGAAGCTACCGAAGCCCCCTCGTGTGAGAGCTGATGGTAATTCACAGGACTGGGTGAAGAGGGGCAGAATCTGAAATAAGTGGACGCTGAGTCATCAGAACTGGGGAGGGGATCCAACTCAGGCTGATGAAGTCAGAGGGCCAACAAGGACTCTGAGGTCTCAGACCTGAAACTGGAATACCTGCGACATTTGTGATGATATGCAAGCTGGGAGGAAGACCAGGTTTGGCTGGGAGTGGGAGTAGGCTTTGCGGCAGCAGAGTGTAAGGTATATTGAGATACCAAGCAGAAATGTAGGGTGGGCCAATTCACACGGAAGTCAGAGAGCAGTTGAGGCTAAAGATATTAATCTGCAAGACAACTGGGTTTAAGGACCAATGCAGCTGCGGGTATGAGTGGGATCCCCCAAGGATAAAATATAGGGTAGGAAGAAAAAGGGACTCAGGATCCAGCCTTCAGAAGAAATCCCACAATTTTCATGAGCAAGTTGAGCTGGATACACCTGCAGAGAAGCTAGAAAAGGCAAGGTAAAAAGAAACCAGCTTTTGTGTTCTCTCAAAAAGGCCGCCTACATGATGGTTAAGAGCTCAAAACTTCTAACATTCTATAATCCTCAATTCAAATACTTTGTCACTATGTCTACTGTGACCTCACCCTTCCCTGCTCTTACACTTAACCCTGATATTCCCCCATAATGTACACCTGCCTAGCCCTCGAGGAACCCTCCTCCTCCTCACACCTCAGGGTCCAGCAGCTTCTGCAGATCCCTGTCTGTTCTCACTTTGTAACCATTATTATCTTTTCCCCTCCCCAGCTTTCCCCCCATTATATATATCATTGCAGGACTCATGTTGGCATCCTAAAGTAATAAAGACTATTACACAGCATCCTTAAAAACATAATTTTAGAGCCTGATTTGTTCTCTTAAAAGGGACATAAAAGAGTATTTGAAATCAGCAAGACTGAAGCTCTACAAAGACTGATATTTTAAACGTGTAAGTGTCCATGTAAAAGAATCATTTTTAGTGGCCCACACTTTACTTTTGTCAATTCAATATTTAAATGATGGACCTGGTGAAATTGCCTGGCCCTGCTTTTCAGGGTCACTGTGACCTACTTATAACCACGTGTCAATTCTAACACAGGATTCCAAAAACAAGGCACAATGTAGCGATGAAATGATAACCAAAGTGGATTAATGGAGGTTTGCTTGGAATCCCTGTCTTCCACGTGGACATCCTCTTCTGCTACCACAACCATCCCCAAAGTATAGTCTGGAGACCTCGGGAGGTGCCGATAGCCTTTTTAAGGGTCCACAAATTCAAACCTAATAACATTAAGTCATCATGTGGCTTTTAAAATCTCATTTCTCTCTAGTCTACATCAGTGTTTTGATACAGTATCAAAGAATATTCATAATTATCTAAAAAGAAAGTAAACATTAAAAAACATGTCCCTTTTCCAGCCACACATCCGGAGAACAGCAAATCACAACAGACTGAATACAAAAGCGGAAATGAGCAGACAGCTGTCTTCTATTAAGCAGGACATTAAAGAGCTATGCAAAAATGTAACACAATGCCAGTCTCCCACTTCATGCTCTTTAGTTTGGGAAAAATTTATTTTTTTTTCATAAAAAGATATTACTTGTTAGCATTTAATAGATGTATTACGTTTGTCTTTAGTGAATTATTAAATACTCATTAAATTAAGTCTTAACATGGTAAATATCTGCCAATATAACCCACATAAGCAAAGCTCTTTGGGGCCAGGGGACATATGAGTGCTTTGGATCCACGCACAGAGTGTGGGTTCCGAGGGTGGCTGGGAGAGGACTCAACATGGGCCCTCCCTCTGCTAAGCCTGCCGGCCCACCAAGTGTACCTACCTCCAGATGGCTGCTATGATCCCAGAATCCCAAAAGCAAATTGAGCAAAAGCCCCCAGCCCACAGTGTTCCCTCCGCCCATCTAGCATGCTCTGCATCCTCTGCAGATGGAAGCCCAGAGAGCAGATATCAGACTAGGACTCATATTACACCCAGTGTCCATCAGGGCAGTCGGATCAGTGGTTAGAATATTAAAGAACTTCTGTACCCCAAGCCTCCAAAGCACTTCCATGACCACTCCAGCTCCTCCCCAGGGACTCACTATCATACTCAACCTCTTCTGCAAATAAAAGGGAGAGAGCTTGGCAGGCTGACCCCAGTGCACCCTACCTAACCACCTCTGGATTCCCCAGGATCCCATGGGCTGCCCCAAGCCCTCCCCTCCCTCATCCCACCTTAGGTTCTGCTCTGCTTCTTATATATTTTGAGTTTCACCCTTCCCCATCAGAACCCACTGGGCCCCAACACACACACACACCCAACTCTCTCCCTTCATTCCTCTCCCCACAATCCCTCTGACCCAGGAAGGGCAGATTTGCAGATTTGGGGATTTTTCTTCCTCTACTTTCTATCCTCTTCCTACTGTAGAGCAACCAGCCTCCTGCCTAGATATCAAAGCAGAAGGGCAATCCCTGCAGGCTGCAGAAGACACACTGCTCCGAGTGCGCCGGGCTCAGCCTTTGAAATGCTGCGTGAATTTCAGATCTACTCTTCTTCCCACACCATAGCCTAACAACTTCATTACTAGTTTCTCAAGTTTTGTAGAACTCTTGCCCCCAGCAGTTCCTGGACATTGTCATGTTTTTCTTCCCATTCCTTCCTACTTTCATCATTTTTAGGCCAATGATTATTAGGCTTTGCCTCATCTTAGAATTTCCTAGGGAGCTTCAGGTATCTGGCTGAGCTGGTGTCCAGGTTGAGCCCTGAACCAATTACATGACAACCTCAGGATGGGACCCAGGGTTCAGGAGTGTTTCATGCTCCCTGGAGATGCCAATATGCTGCCAAGATTGAGAACCAGTGATCTGGGCTGGATATTTAGGCACGTCTTCTTGATACCCTGCACCTGGCCCCCCTCCACTGACCCATATTTATAATTGTCTGAGGCAAAGCACCTCCTCTGCCCATTCTTTCCATCGGAACCTCCCCTCCCTGGATGAATGGGCTGGTAGAAGCAGGCAATGAGTCAGGTACAAGAGTTTTACCCCTCCCCCCTGAAAAAAGGACAGCCCTTCTTCAAATGACACAGCCCATTTCTATTCCCTTATCTTTTCACTGATATGGCACAAACTGACCAAGTATCCCTGCATTCATTTGCCCTGTGGCCACTTCCAGGAGAATGCAGGGCAGATCTGACCACTGACCATGCACCAAACTAAGCCACATGTCCCACAAAAGACCCCCTGGCAGCTTTATAAACTACCAGTGGCTGCACCTTTACCAAGACCAAGTCACTCCAGCTCTCTGGAATGGGGTCCTAGCAGCAATATTTTTAAGGTTCCCCAATAATTTTTACATGCAGCCAGAGGGAAGGGCTCAGGAAATCTTTGCAGATCCAACCTTCTTCCTTCTACAAATATCTGAGTGATGTCTTTGTTGGCCCATTTTTGTTTTTGTTTTGGAGACAGAGTGTCACTCTGTCACCCAGGCTGCAGTGGTGTAATCTTGGCTCACTGCAACCTCTGCCTCCCATGGCCCAGCTTTCTATTCCATGTTTTCCTTTGTCCATTATCTTATATGTTGCCTGGGCCACCTGTGCGTCTGTCTGTGAGTCTATCAGTCTGTTCTGCCTCATTCCAAAGCCCAGCCCAGACCCCTATCTCAGACTGCTTGGCTCAGATGCTTGTTGGTCTTAAATGAGAAGTACCTTGAGCCCAAGGAATGATAGTACTCATTCATCTGTGGTTTTCCATTTGGACTGATCAAAAGATCCACTTGAAAAAAAACTTTTAAGTTAGTAAATGCTGTTTTTATTGAAAAAGTAATACATACTTGTGATTTAAAAAAAAAGACTTCCAACAGCACAAAAGTGTGTTACAACAACATAATCTCCTTCTGCTTTTGTTCCCTAACTCCCCCTCCACACCAGAGGGAAGGACTTCTATGCAAACGCATGTTCACTTTTGTACACCTGTCCTGAGGGGCTGGTCTATTTTGCAGAAACAGCATAGATTCCTATGATCTGTTTACTGAATAAGATTCTCTGGGAGGAAAAAGAAGGAAGGTCCCATAAATCTACCTTTAAAAACTGCTCAGGTGGTCAGAGATTGGATGGGTGTGAGAACTGCTGCCAACATACAGTTCCTAACATGGCCTTTAGGCTCTTAGGGAACTTGGAAATACTATAAAAAGCAAATATATGTTGACTATATGAAAGTTCATCTGTCAAAGTACTAATCCCCGGTACCTCAGAATGCAACTGTGTTTGGACATGAGGTCTTTAAAGAGGTAGTTAAGTAAAAATGAGGTCTTTCCAATCTGATTGGTTTCCTCATAAGAGGAGGAAATTGGCCAGGCATAGTGGCTCACGCCTGTAATCCCTGCACTTCGGGAGGCCAAGGTGGGTGGATCACTTGAGGTCAGAAGTTCAAGACCATCCTGACTAACATGATGAAACCCCGTCTCTACTAAAAATACAAAAAATTAGCCAGGCATAGTGATGTGCACCTGTAATCTCAGCTACTTGGGAGTCTGAGGCAGGAGACTCACTTGAACCTGGGGAGGTGGAGGTTGCAGTGAGCCCAGATCGTGCCATTGCACTTCAGCCTGGGTGACAGAATGAGACTATGTCTCAAAAAAAAAAAAAGAAAAAAGAAGAACAAGAGGAGGAAATTTGGATACACAGAGGAAATACCATGGGAGGACACAGTGAGAGGCCAGCCATCTGCAAACCATGGAGGAAGGCCTCAGAAAGAAAAAACCTGCAGACACCTTGATCTTGGACTTCCAGCTTCCAGAACTATGTGAAAATAAATTTCTGTTATTTAAGCCATTCAGTCTGTAGTAATTTGTTATGATGGCACTAGCAAACTAATACAGTAAGTTAGTTCTATCCTGATCACCTAGAGATACTAAGGTAGGCTACAAACAGATTTATAGACATCGGAGACTCCTAAAATGAGGTAATCAGCCCCAGGGCCATGAGGCCCCTTTACAGGTAAAACCACTTCATAGCCGGTTTCTTTGTGTGGTTCACTTGGTAAATCTTTGATCAAGATACAAAGCAAAGGTTGCCTTATACCAGCTTCTACCCAGCAGAGTAAGAATAAGGTTTTCAGGCTTCCCGGATGAAGTTCAACATTTTTCTAAAATTTAAAACAGGAATGCCAAAAGTGGTGCACATACACATCTAATGTAACTGGGGAAGACCCTGTGGTGGTAGGGAGGCTTCCTGATGAACAAGAAGCATGGCTAAGACTGACAAAGAACTGTCTGAGTAGCCCAGTGCAGCAAGTTCGGCTCGCTCCCCACCTTAGACCAAAGCTCCTGGCTTTCTCATGTCTAAGCACGCACCACTGTGTGTGTGTGAGGGGGAGGGATGGGAGAGGAGGGAAGGGATTAAGGCACCATGGCTCCTGCAGAAGAGCTGGGACTGCAAAATCAGTGCCTTCTGATGGAAAGCCAACACATGAGGAGGAGACACCTGGTTTCTTCCTGCTTTGAAAGTGGACCTGGCTTTGATCAATAAGCTATTATAAATATGATGCACAGTTGTAAGAGAAAATAACTTCTGTTTCAGAGGAAATGGCACAGATGAAGGGACCGCCATTGCCTTTAAAAGTCAATACCCCCTGCAGTGATGTAGCAGACACAGCCATATGCAATCACTGTGGCTGAGCCGGGCAGCAGGCAGTCTGCTGATTACCGGAATAGAGCTGCCTCGAAAAGCCTGCGGAGGCAAGGATTCCTTTTGAATCAGTGCAATGGTCCACTGAGAGGTTTTTCTTTTTCTTTTCTTATCCTTTTCTGCCTAAACTCTAGAAGTGGACAATAACTATCAGATATCTGTTCTCTTACAAATCCAATGTATGCAGTCTGCCCTTCTGGGCACTCTGTCAGCCAATCTGCCACAGCCCACCAACCTTAAATCACACTGTCTACAATGCTCTCAAAAACATTTTATCGCAGATAGCACGATATTCTGTGTGTGCCAGTCCATTGAAATTACAATTCTATAGGCGTCAGCTGCCCTAATAAGAAACAGAAAGTCCAGCTGTAGTCTGATGGAGTTACAGTCAAGAAGCCATTGCTCTATAAAACTGATACGAATGCACCTGAATTTCAACCTCCAACCTCTACTGTGCATATTGGCACATTCAGTGTTAGGGATGGGTCTTTACTGTTGAAAACAGTGGCCTCTAAAATTTCTATGATGAATGTTATCACTAGGTTCTCAGTGTGAAATTAAAGCGATCCAAGATATGTGTATTGGTGAAAATATGTTAGAGTTACCCCCACCCCTATACAAGGGGTATGGATCCTGAGACGTCTGTTACCCTCCCCGCCTCCCCCAGCATCTTGGGTCTTGCCACCAGGGTGAGAGGTTCCTGCCTATCAGAGGGTGACCACAAAACACAGTGAACTGGACTTCATGAACCTTACAGAACTGGTTGGATTATCTCCCTTGTGTCTTCTGTTAACAGTATTTGTTTAGTAAATGTCCAAATGGGTAGCAGAATTTGCTTTGGGACTGGCTTTCCTTAAACTGGCACTTGAGTTTACAGGAGAATAGCTAAACTTCAGCTACTTTTCATTTTTTGGAGGCTGCATTTTATACTAAAAAGAACTTAACTGTCCCGGGTCAGTTTATAAAACCTGTTTATCATTATTCTCCAGACTGGCTGAACCTCTCTGAGTCTCTACTATTTATCCTCCCTTCTCTAACCCCTGACCCAAATTCTAGAAATTCTAGACCTCCCTCGGAGTTCAATTACTCGAAGATCTTTTCCTTCTGTGGAAAGTCTTCCTCACCTAATGGCTTTACCTTGTGCCCTGAAAACAAGGGCTAAAGAAATCATGCTAGACTTTAACCACCTTGCCATGCCTGTTTGGCAATGTTGCTTAGGTCATAGCAGTTCTTGCCTATATTCTAAGTTCTTTGAAGGCAAGGACCTCATTTTCCACACTAGTTAATTATTGTGTATCTCCCCAAGCAATGAGTCCAATCCCACAAATACAGCAGGGCTTGCTAAATGCGCCCACTGCTTCTGCATCTACTGTGTGCACGACAACTTTGGGGCCAAGAAGAGAGACTGCAGTTTGCCTCTGATCCCCAAGAAGTGATCCAGGAGAAGAGAATTAATGTTGAATTTCAGAGAGGCAAGTCTCTTAGTAAGCCTCTGCACTCACACATTTTACCATGAAAACATCTGCGTTGTATAATTTCTAAAACACCAGGAAAAATTGCTACTTACCCAGAAGACTAAGGATGATCTTAATTTTTCCTCCAGCTAATTATTTAAAGGGATATGATGTGATATTTTCTAAAAAAAACAAAACAAACAAGAAAACAAAAAAACTAGATTTGGTTGGGCGTGGTGGCTTACACTTGTAATCCCAGCACTTTGGGAAGCCAAGGCAGCCAGATCACAAGGTCAGGAGTTTGAGACCAGCCTGGCCAATGTAGTGAAACCCCATCTCTACTAAAAGTACAAAAATTAGCCAGGTGTGGTGGCAGGTACCTGTAGTCTCAGCTACTCAGGAGGCTGACGCAGGAGAATCACTTGAACCCAGGAGGCAATGTTGCAGTGAGCCAAGATCATGCCACTGCACTCCAGTCTGGGTGACAGAGTGAGACTCCATCTCAAAAAAAAAAACTAGATTTGCAACTGGTGTGTTCAACTTAACAATCCACCACTGTGTGTGTAACTTTAGGCTAACTGCACTTCCATGCCCAGTACTTAGGCACTGACTGTCTTTGACTTCAATAACTTCCCTGAAATGACAAAGTAGGCATGTATTCTATCTTTGCCTATAGACAAGTTTTATGAGATCACACATTCCCATTCTTGGAAGTGTTCATTTTCTTTGCTGAATTAACATTCAAAAGAAAAAGTCATTTGGTTTTATTAAGCATGATTCTTCTATTTTAGTAGACTAAGCAGTTCAAAATGTACTAGGAAGATGATGAAAGCAACTAAACAACTTATCTGAAGAGAAAGAAAGATAAAATTACTAAGAAGCTGCAGATTAAGGAACACGTTTTCTGTTTTAGATTGATATGTAAACACAACACTTAAAGACAAAACGTGGGCCAAGGAAACATCTTCAATAGACTCCCTCGAATTTTAACTTTAATTAATCCTCTGAATTTCACAATGTATTTTCTAATTACACAGGGACTTACTTCAGAATTCTAAGTAAGACTGCTACTGTTCCCAACTCATTCTTATGTTCCTAATGACTAAGCTTTAAACTATTAATACATGTCTTATCTTAGGTTAATTAAGTGGGCTAATTTTCCTTGCCTAATAACTGTTCACAATCAATCTGACATTGTTTAAGCTCCAAAATAACCATCTTTGAAAAATATACATCCTTAAGTGTGTCTCCTCCTATTATCAATGGGGAAAATGTGAAAGCAAATTACTGAGTAGGAAGCACAGAATCTCAGATACAAAGGGGTCCAGGTTTTCAAGTACTTCCCATTTTATGGCACAATAATCTAATCTGATCCTCACAAAGCCTCCTCATCTCTTGGCTCCAGGTTCAGAGGAAATTCTTTAAGAGAGAGGGAAAAGGTAGAAGCTGTGTGTGTGTCTGTGTGTGTGTGTGTGTGTGTGGTTTTGAGACCTTCCTTAAGCTAAGCCTATTCCTGCTGGCCTCTGGTTATGAGAAAGAACACTGAGGCCTCTCGCACATGGCTTTGCCACCACCAGATGGCATATCACCATGAAAGCAGGTTGCATACAGAATTCTGCCACACAAATCAGTGTTTCTCGGCAAGTAGGCATGAAACAATCTGTTCCTAGAAACTCTGCAAGGTCCCAGCTCCTGGCCACTTAGAAACTCCTCGAGCCGCTTGCATGATCAGGATACAGAAGTCCCAATTTAGAGGCAGGAAGCAAAACAGCAGAGAGCCATAGACCAAGGGCAATACTCTAAAGGAGAATATGGTCCTCTAGACTCCTGCACCCCTGTCCACAGACAGGCAGAGGGGCCTGGACAGGGATTAACCAACCCACATATCCCAATTATCATGAGTACCACCCATTTCTTTCAATAAAAGTTATCTGCAATAATCCTTCTGCTAATTAACAGTTCTCTAGTGCAGACATTTACAGATGGAGGTCATTGAAGATGAGGAAATGGACACTGAACTGTGAATTCTTGTTGGCTATGTTTAGAAAGCTAACTGTGCCTGCCACTGGAATGTGTATTTCTCTTTTGGACACTATAAATGCCAACTAACCTCTCCTAGGACATAGAGTGAAACTAGCCCACACATACAAATATTTTACACAATCTATACTAAAATATTTTAAAGGAAAATTATAGACAGACAACAGTATGAGCTTAAGGGTGGAGTCAGCACTCAGGGTGTATGGCCAGCAGAAGAATTCAGAGGGACGGGAATGACCACTGTCTTCATTTCTCTATTCCACTCCCTCTTATACAGCCCAAGTTTTCTGAAATTGGGTACCAAGGGGAACTTCTTTTCCTCTCAATTTGAACACAAGACAGCAAAATAGCTAAAGGTGGCCAGGCATGGTGGCTCACACCTGTAATCCTAGCACCTTGGGAGGCAGAGGTGGGCAGATCATCTGAGGTCAGGAGTTCAAGACCTGCCTGACCAACATAGCGAAACCCCGTCTCTACTAAAAATACAAAAATTAGCCGGGTGTGGTGGCGGGTGCCTGTAATCCCAGCTACTCAGGAGCTGAAGGAGAAAAGTTGCTTGAACCCAGGAGGCGGAGGTTGCAGTGAGCCCAGGTCGTGCCACTGCACTCCAGCCTGGGCAACATTGTGAGACTTCGTCTAAAAGAAAAAAAAAACTGCTAAAGATGAAACTTTCAAATAAGCAGGCCCTTACAAGATGACAAAAACTAGGTTCTATGTAAATAGGTATGAAAACAGTTCCCTCTTTAAAGTGCTTTTTTCCCCTGATTAATGGGCTAGAAAAAAACACATAATTGCTTTATAATCTTACAGAACCTCTATTTAAGCAACAAAGTTGAGATGTCCCAACAGAGTCCAGGTGGTTATCATATCATTAGAAGGTGATTCCCAGCCCGTGGTCCAGTTCCCAAATGAATCCATCCATTTGGTTGTTCGCAGTTTTTTTCTATTACAAATAAAGCTGAATTATACAAGATTTGGAGTGAAGATAAGTTTCCATTTCTCTAAGATAAATGCCCAAAAGTGCATTCGCTTGGTCATATGGTAAGGAAATGTTTAGTTTTACAAGGGCCGTTATGCAAGGCAGAAGTAGGCAGAACTGTGTACTGGGTATGAGTACGTTCTCGCTCTGAAATCAATGTGTCTTGGTTTTATACACAAGCTTCACAACTTACCACCCATCAGATCCTCATTGATCAAATGGAGATTATAATGATAATGAAGGCATTTCAATAGCATCACGGTGATGATCAGATTAGTTAATTCATGACATGTTCTTAGAACCACTTCTGACAAACATTATCCTTTCAGCAGATGTTAGCTATTGTAATTTGCATGACTTCCGCCACCAGTAAGATTTAATATTTTCCTCTATATTCATTAACTTACTGAATTTCTTCTCTTATGGATTAAATGTTCATGTTTGAAGATACAGGAAAAGATTTCACTTCGTTTCAATGTCAAATGCAGTGCTACATTCAAGGAAGCTTAAACACAGAAACAGCCCGCCAGGGGGGCAGAGTACAGTCAATTTACACAAGACAGAGATATATGTTTTATATGTATAGGATATTACTTTATAGTCTAAGATACGCTTGCTTAAAGGGATTTAATTTGTGTGGGGAAGAATAATGCTGGTCGTATTCAGTCGCAACAGAGCAGTCGATCAGGAACAGACCCTGTCTGAGAAGCGTGTCTCTGTTTGTACTCAGTCTTCCCTTGGAGGATACAGTACCTTGACTCAGATTGACAGCTGCTTTTCTTTGTACCATTCACTTGCTCAGTAAATACATACTACTGCCTCCCACATGGGGCCCTGGGGTGGACCCTGAGAAGACCACAGAGAAGGGTAGGCAATGGTTCCCTCTCTTGAGGAGTTTTGATCATGAACTTGACTTAAACACCAGAACAAATGGCTATGAAAGGTGGTGAACAGCTCAATACAAATGAGTGTCACAGTCCAGAAATGATATAGCAGCAGAAAAAGGGAATCGCTAGAGATTGTGGAAGACAAAATAAAGATGAAATAAAACTTTTTACCGAAAGCGACTCTGGGGAGACTAAGCTACCAGAGAACCTGTTTGGGCTGAGAGAAAACCGTCATCCTAGAAAAGAGAGGGCATGGCCAAAGATATATATATGCACAGGAGTGTTCATTCTTCTGGAAAACAGTGTGGCCAGAGGGGACAGTAGAAGCCAGGAAACAATGAGAAAAAAAATACTGAAAGAATTGTAGTCTGAATGTAGAAGATCTAGGATATTGGCTGAGTTTACACTCTGCCCTGGATGTAACAGGGGCCTTTGAAAACTTTGTAAAAGGAAGTGTACATCATAAACAGGGTATTTGAGGGGATAAATCTTCCTGAAGTAAGAAGAATGAACTGGAAGGGGAAAAGACAGAAAGCAATGCAATCTGTGGGAAAATAATTTCAACTGCACAAGCATGAATCAACGTGGATCCAGGCCAGAGAGAGGCAGGAAGACTGGAAGTCAAATTGTTCTATTTATTTTCTGGAGAAAAAGAAAGTACACCTATGCTAGAAAAATAGCTTCAGCAAATGCCCAAATAACAAATTGTGCTTCATTTATTCCACTCATGTGTTTTTGCTTTAACTGACCACGAATAGCTGCTCAGCACCAACCTGTTTCTCATCCTCCCACATCCAGCCCAGCAGGATGTTAATCTTCCATTACTCTTTGATGTTACCTCTGTCCCCAGATACCACAGGCAAAGTATGCCAAGATATTACAGTTGACACCTGGGGTAAGCCAGTCTTACCCCCTCTTATCCCAGCACTTTGGGAGGCCATGCTCTACTACTTAGCCTTACTAAAGACCTGTGAGGTTATAAAATCTTTATGACGAGCTTCTTATTCATAAGTTTATCATTTAACAGTATGCTATTGAGGCATACACCAACTGAGTGGATCGGCTACTACACTGGGGACATGTTCTAGATGTGATTTTGGTTCTTCCAAGAGGGCTGCTGTCTCCCCAGATCCTGGAAGCAGAATCCCTATAGAACATATAACACCCCAAAATTTTACTCAGCCATGGCTGTCACTTGGCTGACCAGCAACCCATGAGATAATTTCAGTTTCTGGTCTAGCGTATAAGGAGCTTGGAAGTCACTACTCCACCTTAACAACAAGTGAAAAGCTGAACAAATGGAAGCATCAAGAACGATTCTTAGATCTATCAGAGAGGTGAGGTCACAGGGCAAATTTATGCCCCACAAATTGGAAAGACAGGCAGATACAGAAAATCACAACTTACTGGAGCAGAAATCCATGAGCAGAAGCCTCTTTGGAAACTCACGCTGGGATAGGAAAACCTGAACTGTAAGTGACAGTTGCTATAAACTCAGCGTGGACAGGCCTGAAAGTTAAAAACTCCAGGCAGATACCGTGATTAGTCCCCACCTCCCCAAACCCCTCACCACCTTGTAAATTTTAATCTCATGGAGCTCAACCAGGTTCTCACAGTGACTATCAGAGAAAAATTCAGTTGTGTTTTCAGCAGGTACAAGGGAAAAGTAACCATTTTGAAATAAACCAGATAATTCTGTTCTTTTTAAAAAATTTTCGTGAGTATGTAGTAAGTTATATATTTATGGTGTACATGAGATGTTTTGATAACAGGCATACAGTGTGAAATCAGCAAGAACGGGCTATCTACCCCTCAAGCATTTATCCATTCAGTTATAAAGAATCCAATTACACTCAGGTTATTTTAAAATGTACGCTTGAGTTACTGATTATAGCCACCCTGTTCTGCTATCAAATAGTAGGTATTATTACTACCAGTTTGATCTGCATGAATTCTACATTTGCTTTGCATTTCCCTGACAATTCCCTGTTCATTTTTTTTTTGTACACATTAACTATCCCCACCTCTACAAATAAGTGAGAGATCATACAAGGAAGTGAGAACATGTGATATTTGTCTTTCTGTGCCTGGCTTATTTCACTTAATATACTGATCTCCAGTTTCATCCATGTTGTTTTTTTTCCCAGTATGTTTTTGGGGAACAGGTGGTGTTTGGTTACATGGATAAGTTTTCAGTGGTGATTTCTGAGATTCTGATGCACCCATCACCTGAGTAGTGTGCACTGTACCCAATGTGTAGTCTTTTATCCCTAACTTTCACCCACCCTTTCCCCAAGTCCCCCAAATTCCATTGTACCATTTTTATACATTTATGTCCTCATAGCTTGGCTCCCATTTATGAGTGAGAACATATGATGTTTGATTTTCTATTTCTGAGTTACTTCACTTAGAATAACGGTCTCCAATTCCATCCAGGTTGCTGCAAATGCCATTATTTTGTTCCTTTTTATGGCTGAGTAGTATTCCATGGTATGTGTGTGGAATTTTCTTTATCCACTCATTGATTGATGGACATTTGGGCCAGTTCCATATTTTTGCAATTGCAAATTGTGCTGCTATAAACATGCATGTGCAAGGATCTTTGTTGTATAATTACTTCTTTTCCTCTGGATACATACCCAGGAGTGGAATTGCTGGATCAAACGGTAAATGTACTTTCAGCTCCTTGAATCTCCACACTGGTTTTCCATAGTGGTTGTACTAGTTTATGTTCCCACTAGTAGCATAGAAGTATTACCTTTTCACCGCATCCACCCCACCATCTACTGTTTGTTGATTTTTTGAATATGGCCATTCTTGCAGGAGTAAAGTGGTACTGCATTGTGGTTTCAATGTGCATTTCCCTGATCATTAGTGATGGTGAGCATTTTTTCATATGTTTGTTGGCTATTTGTATATCTTTTGAGAATTATCTATTCATGTGCTTAGCCCACCTTTTGATGGGATTGGTTTTTTTTCTTGCTAATTTGTTCGATTTTCTTGTAGATTCTGAAAAGTAGTCCCTTGTTGGAAGTATAGATTGCAAAGATTTTCTCCCACTCTGTGGGTTGTCTGTTTATTCTGGAAATTATTTATTTTGCTCTGCAGAATCTTTTTACATTAATTAAGTCCCATTTATTTATTTTTGTTTTTGCTGTGTTTGCTCTTGGGTTCTTGGTCATTAACTCTTTGCCTAAGCCAATGTCTATAAGGTTTTTCCAATGTTGTCTCCTCGAATTTGTATGGTTTCAGGTCTTAGATTTAAATCTTTGATCCATCTTGAGTTGATTTTTGTATAAGGTGAGTGATAAGAACCCAGTTTCATTCTTCTGCATGAGGCTTACCAGTTATCCCACCACCATTTGTTGAATAGTGTAAGTATTTGGCATTATTTTTCTCTATTCTATTTCATTGGTCTATGTTCCCATTTTTGTGCCAGTACCATGCTGTTTTGGTGAGAACAGTTTGTTGAGAATAGTTATAGCATAGTTTGAAGTCGGATAGTGTGATGTAGATTGATTTTGGCAGTATGGTCATTTTCACAATACTGATTCTACCCATCCATAAGCATAAGATGTGTTTTCATTTGTTGGTGTCATCTATGATTTCTTTCAGCAATGTTTTTTTTTAGTTATACTTTAAGTTCTGGGGTACATGTGCAGAATGTGCAGGTTTGCTACATAGGTATACACATGCCATGGTGGTTTGCTGCACCCACCCATCAACCTGTCACCTACATTAGGCATTTCTCCTAATGCTATCCCTCCTCTAGCCCCCCAACCCCCTGACAGGCCCCACTGTGTGATGTTCCCATCTCTTTGTCCATGTGTTCTCATTGGTCAGCTCCCACTTATGAGTGAGAACACGCAGTGTATGGTTTTCTGTTCTTGTGTTAGTTTGCTGAGAATGATGGTTTCCAGCTTCATCCATGTCCCTGCAAAGGACATGAACTCATCTGTTTTTATACCTGCATAGTATTCCATGGTGTATATGTGCCACATTTTCTTTATCCAGTCTATCATTGATGGGCATTTGGGTCAGTTCCAAGTCTTTGCTATTGTGAACAGTGCCACATACACATGCATGTGTCTTTATAGTAGAATGATTTATAATCCTTTGGGTATATACCCAGTAATGGGATTGCTGGGTCAAATGGTATTTCTAGTTCTAGATTCTTGAGGAATTGCCACACTGTCTTCCACAAAGGTTGAACTAATTTACACTCCCACCAACAGTGTAAAAGCGTTCCTATTTCTCCCAGTCCTCTCCAACATGTGTTGTTTCCTGACTTTTTAATGATCACCATTCTAACTGGCCTGAGATGGTACTCAATGTGGTTTTGATTTGCATTTCTCTAATGACCAGTGATGATGAGCTTTTTTTCATATGTTTGTTGGCTGCATAAATGTCTTCTTTTGAGACGTGTCTGTTCGTATTCTTTGCCCAATTTTTGATGGGGTTGTTTTTTCTTATAAATTTGTTTAAGTTCTTTGTAGATTCTGGATATTAGCCCTTTGTTGGATGGACAGATTGCAGAAATTTTCTCCCATTCTGTAGGTTGCCTGTTGACTCTGACGATAGTTTCTTTTGCTGTGCAGAAGCTCTTTAGTTTAATTAGATCCCATTTGTCTCTTTTAGCTTTTGTTGCCATTGCTTTTGTGTTTTAGTTATGAAGCCTTTGCCCATGCCTATGTCCTGAATGATATTGCCCAGGTTTTCTTCTAGGGTTTTGGGGGTTTTTGGTCTTATGTTTAAGACTTTTATTCACCTTGAGTTAATTTTTGTATAAGGTATAAGGAAGGGATCCAGTTTCAGCTTTCTGCATATGGCTAGCCAGTTTTTCCAACACCATTTATTAAATAGAGAATCCTTTCCCCATTGCTTGTTTTTGTTAGTTTTGCCAAAGATCAAATGGTTGTAGACATGTGGTGTTATTTCTGAGGCCTCTGTTCTGTTCCATTGGTCTATATATCTATTTTGGTATCAGTACCATGCATTTTGGTTACTGTAGCCTTGTAGTATAGTTTGAAGTCAGGTAGAATGATGCCTCCAGCTTTGTTGTTTTGCTTAGGATTATCTTGACCATGTGGGCTCTTTTTTGGTCCCATATGAAAAGTAGTTTTTTCCAATTCTGTGAAGAAAGTCAATGATAGATTAATGGGGATAGCACTGAATCTACAAATTACTTTAAATAGTATGGCCATTTTCATGATATTGATTCTTCCTACCCATGAGCATGGAATGTTTTTCCATTTGTTTGTGTCATCTCTTATTTCCTTGAGCAGTGGTTTGTAGTTCTCCTTGAAGAGATCTTTCACATTCCTTGTAAGTTGTATTCCTAGATATTTTATTCTCTTTGTAGCAATTGCGAATGGGAGTACATTCATGATTTGGCTGTTTGTTATTAGCATATAGGAATCCTTGTGATTTTTGTACATTGATTTTGTATCCTCAGACTTTGCTGAAGTTGCTTATCAGCATAAGTAGATTTTGGGTTGAGAAGATGGGGTTCAGCAGTGTTTTGTGGTTTTCCTTAGAGACGTCTATCACCTCATTGATTAGGTACATTCTTAAGTATTTTATTTATTTATTCATTTATATACAGCTATTGTAAAAGGAGTTGAGTTCTTGATTTGATTCTCAGCTTGGTCACTGTTGGTTTATAGCAGAGCTACTGATTTGTGTACATTAATTTTGTATCCCAAAGCTTTATTGAATTCATTTACCAGTTCTAGGAGCTTTTCAGATGAGTCTTAGGGTTTTCTATGTATACAATCATATCATCAGCAAAGAGCAACAGTTTGACTTCCTCTTTACTGATTTGGATGCCTTTCATTTCTTTCTCTTGTTAGATTGCTCTGGCTAGAACTTCCAGTACTACGTTGAATAAAAGTGGTGAAACTGAGCATCCTTGTCTTGTTCCATTTATCAAGGAATGCTTTCCACTTTTCCCCATTTGGTATAATGTTGGCTAAGGGTTTGTCATAGATGGCTTTTATTACCTTAAGGCATATCCCTTCTTTGCTGATTATGCTGAGGGTTTTAATCATAAAGGGATTCTGGATATTGTCAAATGCTTTTTCTGTATCTATTGAGGTGATCGTGTAATTTTTGTTTTTAATTCTGTTTAGGGGTATATTTATTGACTTGTGCATGTTAAACCATCCCTGCATCCCTGGTATGAAACTCATTTGATCATAGTAGATTATCTTTTTGATATGCTGTTGGATTCAGTTAGCTAGTACTTTTGTTGAGGTTTTTTGTTTGTTTGTTTATTTTTGCATCTATGTTCATTAGGGATATTGGTCCATAGAGTTTTTGCTTGTTTGTTTTGTTTTTTGTTATGTCCTTTCATAGTTTTGGTATTAGGGAGGTGCTGACTTCATGGAATGGTGTGGGGAGAATCTCCTCTTTATCCTGTGGAACAGTGTGTCAAAAAGATTAGTACCAATTTTTCTTTCAATGTCTGATAGAATTCAGTTGTGAATCCATCTGGTCCTGGACCTTTTTTTTTATTGGTAACTTTTTAATTACCATTTCAATCTCACTGCTTGTTATTTGTCTGTTCAGAGTTTCTATTTCTTCCTGGTTTAATCTAGGTGTGTTGTATATTTCCAGGAATTTATCCATTTCTTCTGGGCTTTCTAGTTTATGCACATAAAGCTGCTCCTAGTAACCTTGAATGAACTTTTGTATTTCTGTGGTATTGGTTGTTATATCACCTGTTTCATTTCTAATTGAGCTTATTTGGATTTTCTTTCTTTTCTTGGTTAATCTAACTCATGTTCTATCAAAGAATCTTTTTGCTTCATTTATCTTTTGTATTACTCTTCTGGTCTCAATTTTATTTAGTTCTTCTCTGATCTTCGTTTTTCCCTTATTCTGCTGGGTTTGGCTTTGGTTTGTTCTTGTTTCTCTAGTTCCTTGAGATGCGACCTTAGATTGTCTATTTGTGCTCTTTCAGACTTTTTGATATAAGCATTTGATTCTTTTCCCTGCCTTTTCTGTATCTCAGAGGTTTTGACAGGTTGTGCCACTGTTATTGCTCAGTTTAAAAAGCTCCTTTTAATAGTTCTTATAGTGTTGACTTTGTAGTGGCAAATTTTCTCAGCATTTGTTTGTCTGAAAAAGATTACCTTTCATTTATGAAGTTTAAATACGAAATTCTTAGCTGATAATCATTCTGTTTAAGGAGGCTGAAGATAGGACCCCAATTCCTTCTAGATTGTAGGGTTTCTGCTGAGTAGTAATCTGATAGGTTTTCCTTTATCAGTTACCTGATGTTTTTGCCTCACAGCTTTTTTTTTTTTCATTGTATTTGGGCTCTGGGGTACATGTGCACATCCTGCATCCTGCAGGATTGTTGCATAGGTACATACATGCCATGGTGGTTTGCTGTCTCCAACCACCCCGCCCCCACACCACCCCTTCGCCTACATCAGGAATCTCTCCCAGTGTTATCCCTCCCCAGCACTTAAGATTCTTTCCGTTGTCTTGACTTTAGATAACCTGATGACTGGGTGCCTAGGTGATGATGTTTTTAGTGATGAATTTCCCAAATGTTCTTTGAGTTTCTCATATTTGAATGTCTAGATCTGTAGCAAGGCTGGGGAAGTTTTCCTCTATTATTTCCTAAAATAGGTTTTCCAAACTTTTAGATTTTTATTCTTCCTCAGGAACATCAATTATTCTGAGGTTTTATATTTCAGCATAATCCTAAACTTCTTGGAGTCATTGTTCATTTTTTCAAATTCTTTGTCTTTGTTGAATTGTGTTAATTCAAAAGCCTTGTCTTCAAGCTCTAACGTTATTTTTTCTACTTGTTCAATTATACTGCTGAGAGTTTCCAGTGCATTTTGCAATTCTCTAAGTGTCTCTCCTTCATTTCCAGAAGTTGTGATTGTTTTTTATGTATGCTATTTCACTGGAAATTTTTCCATTCATATCCTGTATTATTTTTTAATCTCTTTAAGTTTGACTTCACCTTTCTCTGGTGCCTCCTTGATGCACATGAAAGTCAACCTTCTGAATTATTTTTCTGGCATTTCAGAGATGTCATCTTGGTTTGGAACCACTGCTGGTGAGCTAGTGTGATCTTTCAGAGGTGTTAAAGAATCTTGTTATATTACCAGAGTTGGTTTTCTGGTTCATTCTCATTTGGGCAGATGATGTCAGAGGGAAGATCTGGAGCTCAAGGACTGTTGTTCAAATTCTTTTATCCTGCAGGGTGCTCCTTTGATTTGGTGCTCTCTCCTTTCCCCTACAGATGGGGCTTCCTGATAGCCAAACTGCAGTTATTGTTATTTCTCTTCTGGATCTAGCAACCCAGTAGAGCTACTGAGCTCTGGGCTGGTACTGGGGAATGTCTGCAAAGAGTCCTGTGATGTGATCTATCTTCAGGTCTCTCAGCTGTGGATACCAGCACCTGCTCTGATGGACATAGCAGGGGAGTTAAGTGAAGTCTATGAGGAACCTTTGCTATATTTTTGTTAAATGTGCTGGTTTTGTGTTGGTTGGCCTCCAGCCAGACTCTCCTTGGGCAACACTTGAAGCCACCATGTCAGATGTGGGTATGGTTCCAAGGCCAATGGAATTATGTTCCCAAGGGGATTATGGCTGCTTCTGTTGTGTCACACAAGTTGCCAGGGAAGTGGAGGAAAGCCAGCAGCCACAGGTCACACTCAGTCCTTTGCAGCCCAGAGTCAGAAAGACCAGTCTCACTCCCACCATGCTCCACAAACAGCACTGAGTTTATTTCCAGTCAGCAGGTGAGCAGGCCTCAGAACTTGCCCCAGGCTACAAATCTCCCAGCTGAGAAAGCAAGCAGACACACAGTTCCTCAGCTGTCCCACAGAACTTGCAGTGGCAATCCACCTCCTTCAAAGGGTCTGTGGATTCTCTTGGCTTTTCTAGTACATTTCTCCAATAGTTCTTGGAGCATAAGTTTATTATGTGGGTCTCCACATGCTGCTTTGTCCATCTGAGTGGGAACTGCAAGTCAGTCCTGCCTCCTATGCACCATTTCCCCCCCCAAAAATATCCCTGTTGCTCTTTTTATCAAACTCTGAATGCAAGATAAAGTATTTTACCAAAATCTGATCTGCTAAGGATGTATCAGAGCCCAACTGACATGATGGAAGGAAAATGCCCACAATCAAGCTAGCTCTAGCCTTCCATATGGGAGAAAAGACACCCAAATCTAGCCCCCTACATCCATCCTGTCTCACCTAAGGCTGAGACCTAGCCATAGACTATGAAACATTGTTCCCACATCTTTACAACCTACCACACACTAAAGGCCTATTTACAAGACTTCCTTTTGCCCAGTATATCACATCCACATTTCAACAAACATGGCAAGGCACACTAAAAGGAAAAAAAATAGTCTGAAAGAGTAAGCATTGGAACCAGACCCAGATATGACAGGGATGTTGAAATTATTAGACCATGAATTTAAAATAACTATGATTAACATGATTAGAGCCCTAATAGAAAAAATAGACAGCATGCAAGAACAGATAAATAATGTAAGCAGAGAGCTAAAAATTCTAACAAATAATAAAAAGTATACTAGAGAAAAAAACACTATAACAGAAAGGGGAAAATGCCTTTGATGAGGAGAAAAATTACTGAACTTGACTATATTAAAACAGAAACTTCAAAAACTGAAAAGCAAAGAAAAAAAAGACCAGAAAAGAAACAGAATATAATATCCAAGAACCGTAGGACAACTTTGAAAGGTGTACATGTAATGGTAATAACAAATGGAGAAGAAAGAGAGAACACAAAAAATGAAAATATTTGAAACAATAATGGCTTAGAATTTCCCCCAAACTAATGTTAGACATCAAACCTCAAATCTTGTAAGCTCAGAAAATACCAGGCAGAAAAAGATGACAAAAAATTCCTACACATAGGCATATCAAAATGTAAACGGCAGAAAATTAAGATACAGAAATATCTTGAAAGAAGCCAGAGGTGCTGAAAAAAGCTTATGTGTAGAGAAGCAAATATAAAAATTACATCCAATTTCTCTTCAGAAACCATATAGGTAAGAAGAGGGTAAAATGAAGTATTTAACATGTTAGGAGGAAAAAATGAGCCTATGACTCTATACTCTGCAAAATTATTCTTCAAAAGTGAAAGAAAAATAAACACTTTCTCAGACAAACAAATATTGAGGGAATTTGCTACCAGTAGACATGTCTTAAAAGAAATGTTAAAAGTTCTTCAGAGAGAAAAGACTTAAGATATGTCAGCAACTTTCATCTACATAAATAAGAGTATTAAAGAAGAAAATGAAAGCATGTGAGCTTATAGAATTTAGGAGCTTATAGAATTTACTGAACCTGGTCAGTTTTCCAAAGGATAAGCAGTGAATTGTACTGTATCTTAACAGTATGCATTAGGATTCTTGCAGTTGTACACAGGAAGATATATTTTACCAGATATTATTCTTCCAAGCTACTGAGCCCCAGCGGGAGGAAACCTGGGGAGGCTGGAGAAACATATTAAGAGAAAAAAAACTACTGTAGTTTCCATATCATGAGGAATTTCTGTAGCCTGCTACATGGTAGTCCTATGATCCTAAATTGGTCCAGATTCTTGTCTGGATTCAAGAGTAAGGTCAAGAGCTTTTCCAAAGTTCTGCACTTGCTGTTCCATCCTCTGCTGAAAGACCAGGAATAAAGCACAGGTTAACAGCCAAAACAGGGATTTAAAGAATGTGAGAAGGCCTGGAAGAATACTAATGAACAGCAATGGGGAGAAGGAGTTGGAGTTCCAAGGTACCAAACCACAGGAGATTTATCCCCCAGAAAGGAGAGACTTGTGGCCTCCTTCATGGCTGTTTCTTCTTTCTTAGTTTTGTATTTCAGAAATGTATCCTTTAGTTTTGATGATTTGGTTCAGACTGAGATTGCAATGTGATTTCTGTTCTCCAACATAATTCTGTTTCTTTATCTCAGTTGGAGAATCAAATAGCATATTAATATGATACATTACACTAGATTTCACCTAGAGTGGGTAATAAAAGCTATTTTCCAACCTTTTCAGTCTGAGCTCAAATAAAGTTAATCTAATTTAATATGTCATCAATAAAAGTTGGTCTATGGCCCAATAGTTATTTAGGAAAGGGGGATGGGGGAAAGTTTGAAGGATAATTTAAAGGTTGGTTTGATTTAAGACAAATTCAAGTTTAGCAATGCAATTTTGCTGCATTTACTATACATCTCTATGATGAATGCAAGGCGGAAAAACCAACCTTTACATTTTCTATCTATAATTAATGAGTGGCTTCTAGCAGGGTTGAGGAGAGGAGGGAAGAATTGTGATTACTGGAGACCAGCTCACTGTTGAGTGATATCAAATCTTCTAGAGGCCAATTTAAAGCAGTCAGCATTCTCACTTTTATGTGCTGGGGTTTTGCAATTTTTTCAGCCATGAAAGGATGAAACCTGATTAGAAATGAGGCAGAAGAGCCTAATAGTAAGATGATAGTTTTAATTATTAAAGCCAACTAATTATACACAATAAGTGCCACCAATAGTGGTAGTGTGGGATTGCTAAGAAAGTGTTGATAGGGTTGGGAGGGAGACTCAGCCCCAACATCTCCTTGTCTGTCTCTCCAGAGCAGGATTTCTCCTAAAGGTCTCTGCCCACAGATGAAGTCCACCCCAGTGGGGCAGTCATAGTAGGAAATTCCAAGTATAGAAGCCTTAGCCCCACTAACCATTTAGAATTCCATCCTGCTTCCCACTGGGTGAAGCCTAAGCTCCAAGGGCTTCTGACTCCCAGCCTTCTTCTCTCCTTCCTTGCTGCTTCCTGGAGAGTGGCCTCTAGGAGAATACACAGGGGTTTGCAATCCCATCCAGGGTGGGAAGCAGGAAGTGAAAAGTGGTGGTAACCATACTGCATGTCTCCCATTCCTATAATCTCTACCTTCCTGAATCGAGCTCAGCTAGTTGGAGATCACACTTAGTCTCCTGGCAAAGCTAGCCTGCTTCTATACCCCATCCTCTGACAGGGGCATTGTTTGGAATGGGCAGACTGCCTGGAACTGCAACCCTACCAGACTTCAAGCATCACCCACGTTGCTAATTGCCCTACACTGCCTGTCAGCATGAACACTGTTTCTCCACTGACCCTCATCCTAGAGCAGAAGAATGTATTCCCCATTCCTGATCTTTCCCTCAACTGGACACCACACAATCTGCTTGATGCACTCTTCTAATAAAAGAATCTGAACTAAACAGTTATTTCATTAGGGATATATTGTTTTCAGCACCTCGATCAGTGGTTGTCAACCCCGATTATACACACCCAAACATTTAAAAAGAAAACAGATACTGGAGTTGGGGTAGGATCAAAGATGGCCAAATAGGAATAGCTCTGGAGTGCAGTTCCCAGCGAGAACAACGCAGCTGGTGAGTGATCACTGCATTTCCAAATGAGTTATTACTGCCAACAGACCAGGAGATTCCCTGGCTAAAAAGTGCCACGAGTTCCAAGCACAGCTGTTTCAGCCAGCACAGCGGGTCTTCACACAAAAATTAACACAAATCTGGGCGGCCATTTCAACTGGCACCTGGATCACCTGTGAGACAGAGCACCCATTCAATTGAAAAAAAGGGGGCTGACACAGGGAGCTGGGTGATCTGGCTCAGAAGGTCCCACCCCCACAAAGACCAGCAATCTGAAACGCTCTGGATTGAGAGTTTCCCAGCAAGCACAGCTGGACCCCAGGATGGCCCAACTCTGTAAGGGGAAGAGTGTCTGCCATTACTGAGGCAGTCCCCAACTACCAAGGCAGTACGCAATTACTGAGGTAATCCACCATTACAGAGTCAGTCTGCCATTACTGAGGCAGACTGCCATTACAGAGGCAGTTCTAACTACACCTCTGTAAACAAAACCACAAGGAAGTTCACACAGCAGCTGAGCAGAGCCCATGGCAGCTCAGCAATGCCTCTGCTGGCAGACTGACTAGGCTACCTCCTTGCTGGGCAGGGCATCTCTGAAAAAAGGCAGCAGCATGTTAGAAACTTAGAAATAAAGCCCCACCTTCCCAGGACAGAGCACCTGGGAAAAAACGCAGTTATGAGTTCCTCTGCAGCAGACTTAAATGTACCTGCCCAGCAGCTCTGAACTGAACAATGGAGCTCACAGCTCAGCATTTGAGCACCTATAAAGGACAAACTGTCTCCTCAAGCAGCTCCCCAACTCTCATATATCCAAAGAGATACCTCATAAAGGAGAGCTCAGGCTGACATCTGGTAGGTATCCTTCTGGGACGAAGAGAACAGAAGAAGAAACTGGTAGCAACCCTTACTGTTCTGCAGCTGCCTCAAGTGATCCCCAGGCAAGCAGGATCTGGAATGGACCTCCAGCATTCCTAGAGCAAAGGGACCTGTTAGAAGGAAAACTAAAAAACTAAAAGAAATAACTTCAACATCAACAAAAAGGAGGTCCACTCAGAGACCCCATCCAAAAGTCACCAACCACAAAGACCGTAGGTAAATAAATCCACAAAGATGGGAAGAAACCAGCACAAAAAGGATGAAAACACCCAAAATCAGAAAGTCTCTCCTCCTCTAAGGGATCACAACTCCTCTCCAGCAAAGGAATAAAGCTGGATGGAGAATGAGTCTGATGAACTGACAAAAACAGGTTTCAGAAGGTGGGTAATGACAAATGTCTCCAAGCTAAAAGAACATGCTCTAACCCAATGCAAAGAAACTCAGAACCTTGAAAAAAGTTTGACAAAATGCTAATGAGAATAAACAGCTTGGAGAAGAATACAAATGACTTAATGGAGCTGAAAAACACAACACGAGAACATCGTGAAACATACACAAGTTTCAATAGCCAAATCGACCAAGCAGAAGAAAGGATATCAGAGACTGAAGATCAACTCAATGAAATAAAATGAGAAGGCAAGATTAGAGAAAAAGAGTAAAAAGAAATGAACAAAGCCTCCAAGAAATATGGGATTATGTGAAAAGACCTAATCTATGTTTGATAGGTGCACCTGAATGTGACGGAGAGAATGAATCCAAGCTGGAAAACGCTCTTCAGGATATTATGCAGGAGAACTTCCCTGACCTAGCAAGGCAGACCAATATTTAAGTCCAGGAAATACAGAGAACACCACAAAGATATTCTCAAGGAGAGCAACCCCAAGGCACATAATCATCTGATTCACCAGGGTTGAAATGAAGGAGAAAATGCTAAGGGCAGCCAGAGAAAAAGGTCGGGTTACCCACAAAGGGAAGCCCATCAGACTCACAGTGGATCTATCAGCAGAAACCCTACAAGCCAGAAGAGCAGGGGCCAATATTCAATATCCTTAAAGAAAGGAACTTTCAACCTAGAATTTCATATCCAGCCAAACTAAGCTTCATAAGCGAAGGAGAAATAAAATCCTTTATGAAAAAGCAATTGATCAGATATTTCATCACCACCAGGCCTGCCTTACAAGAGCCCTGAAAGAAGCACTAAACATAGAAAGGAACAACCAGTACCAGCCACTCCAAAAATATACCAAATGGTAAAGAGCATCGACACAATGAAGAAACTGTGTCAACTAATGGCAAAACAACAAGCTAGCATCAAAATGGCAGGATCATATTCACACATAACAATATTAACTTTAAATGTAATTGGCTAAATGCCCCGATCAAAAGACACAGACAGGCAAATTGGATAAAAAGTCAAAAGCCATCCGTGTGCTGTATTCAGGAAACCCATCTCACGTGCAAGGACACATACAGGCTCAAAATAAAGGAATGGAGGAAGATTTACCAAGCAAATGGAGAGCAAAAAAAAAGCAGGAGTTGCAATCCTAGTCTCTGATAAAATAGGCTTTATACCAAGAAAGATCAAAACAGACAAAGAAGGCTATTACATAATGGTAAAAGGATCAATGCAACAAGAAGAGCTAACAATCCTAAATATATATGCACATGCACCCAATACAGGAGCACCACATACATAAAGCAAGTTCTTAATGACCAACAAAGAGACGTAAACTCCCACACAATAATACTGAGAAACTTTAGCACTCCACTGTCAATATTAGACAGACCAATGAGACAGAAAATTAACAAGGATATCCAGGACTTGAATTAAGATCTGGACCAAGCAAACCTAATAGACATTTACAGAATTCTCCACCCCAAATCCACAGAATATACATTCTTCTCAGCACCACATCACACCTACTCTAAAATTGACCACATCATTGGAAGTAAATCACTTCTCAGCAAATGCAAAAGAACGGAAATCGTAACAAACAGTTTCTCAAACCACAGTGCAATCAAATTAGAATGCAGGATTAAGAAACTAACTCAGAACCACACAACCTCATGGAAACTGAACAACTGGCTCTTGAATGTTGACTGGATAAACAATGAAATGAAGGCAGAAATAAAGATGTTCTTCAAAACTAATGAGAATGAAGACAGAATGTACCAGAATCCTTGGGACACATTTAAAGCAGTGTCTAGAGGGAAATTTATAGCAATAAATGGCCACATGAGAAACAGGGAAAGATCTAAAATTGACACCCTATCATCAAAATGGAAAGAGCTAGATGAGCAAGATCAAAAAAACTCAAAAGCTAGCAGAAGACAAGAAATGACTAAGATCACAGCAGAACTGAAGGAGATAGAGACACAAAAAAAACCCTTCCAAAAATCAGTAAATCTAGGAGCTGGTTTTTTGAAAAGATCCACAAAATAAACAGACTGCTAGCCAGATTAACAAAAAATAAAATAGAGAAGAATCAAATAGATGCAATAAAAAACAATAAAGGGGATATCACCACAGATTCCACAGAAATACAAACTACCAGCAGAGATTACTACAAACAATGCTATGCACATAAACCAGTAAACCTGGAAGAAATGGATAAATTCCTGGACACTTGCACCCTACCAAACTAAACCAGGAAGAAGTTGAAACCCTGAATAGACCATTAACAAGGACTGAATTTGAGGCAGCAATTAATAGCCTACCAACCAAAAAAGCCCAGGTCCAGATGAGTTTGCAGCTGAATTCCACCAGACATACAGAGAGGATATGGTACCACTCTTTCTGAAACTATTCCAAACAATCCAGAAAGAGGGAATCCTTCCCAAATCATTTTATGAGACTAACATCATCCTGATACCAAAACCCAACAGAGACTCAACAAGAAAAGAAAACTTCAGGCCAATATCCATGATGAACAGAGACACAAAAATCTTCAATAAAATACTGGCAAACATATTGCAACAGCACATCAAAAAGCTTATCCATCACAATCAAATAGGCTTAATCCCGGGGATGCAAGGCTGGTTCAACATTCGCAAGTCTATAAACGGAATCCACCACATAAACAGAACCAAAGACAATACCACATGATTATCTCAATAGATGCAGAGAAGACCTTCGACAAAATTCAACAGCGCTTTATGCTAAAAACTCTCAATAAAGTAGGTATCAACGGAACGTATCTCAAAATAATAAAAGCTATCTACAACGAACCCACAGCCAATATCATAGTGAATGGGCAAAAACTGGAAGCAGTTCCTTTCAAATGTGGCACTAGACAAGGATGCTCTCTCTCATCACTCCTATTCGATATAGTATTGGACATTCTAGCCAGAGTAATCAGGCAAGAAAAAGAAACAAAGGGTATTCAATTAGGAAATGAGGAAGTCAAATTGCCTCTATTTGCAGATGAGCTAGATTGTATATTTAGAAGATCCCATCGTCTCAGCCCAAAATCTCCTGAAACTAATAAGCAACTTCAGCAAAGTCTCAAGATACAAAATCAATATGCAAAAATCACAAGCATTCCTATATGCCAATAACAGACTTAAAGAGAGCCAAATCAAGAATGAACTGCCATTCACAATTGCTACAAAGAGAATTATTCATAGTTATAGTACTATGAATACAACTAACAAAGGATGTAAAGGACTTCTTCAAGGAGAAGTACAAACCACTGCTCAAGGAAAAAGGAGAGGACACAAACAGATGGAAAAACGTTTCATGCTCATTGTTAGGAAGAATTGATATCATGAAAATGGCCATACTGCCCAAAGCAATTTATAGATTCAACACTATCCCCTTCAACCTACCTATGACCCTCTTCACAGGTATGGAAAAAAACACCTTAAACTTCATATGGAACCACAAAAGAGCTGACATAGCCAAGGCAATCCAAAGCAAAAAGATCAAAGCTGGAGGCATCACACGACCTGACTTCAAACTATACTACAAGGCTACAGTAATCAAACAGCATAGTACTGTTACCGAAACAGAGATATAGACTAATGGAACAGACAGAGGTCACAGAGGCAATGTCACACATCTACAACCATCTGATCTTTGATAAACCTGACAAAAACAAGCAATGGGGAAAGGATTCCTATTTAATAAATGGTGTTGGGAAAACTGGCTAGCTATGTGCAGAAAGCAAAAACTGGACCCATTCCTGTCACCTTACACTAAAATTAACTCCAGATGGATTAAAGACTTAAACATAAGACCTAATACCATAAAAATCCTAGAAGAAAACCTAGGCAAAATCATTCAGGACATAGGCATAAGCATAGGCAAGGACTTCATGACTAAAACACCAAAAGCATTGGCAACAAAAGCCAAAATAGACAAATGGGATTCTAATTAAACTCTAGAGCTTCTGCACAGTGAAAGAAACAATCATTAGAGTGAACTGGTGACCAACAGAATAGGAAAAAATTTTGCAATCTACCCATCTGACAAAGGGCTAATACCCAGAATCTACAAAGAACTAAAACAGATTTACAAGAAAAAAACAAACCCATTCATAAGTGGACAAAGAACATGAACAGACATTTTTCAAAAGAATATGTATATGAGGCCAACAAACATGAAAAAATGCTCATTACTGGTCATTAGAGATGCAAATCAAAACCACATTGAGATACCATCTCACACCAGTTACAGTGGCAATCATTAAAAAATCTGGAGACAATAGATGCTGGAGAGAATGTGGAGAAATAGGAACACTTTTACACTGTTGGTGGGAGTATAAATTAGTTCAACCATTGTGGAAGACAGTGTGGCGATTCCTCAAGGACCTAGAAATAGAAATTCCATTTGACCCAGCAATCCCATTACTGGGTATATATCCAAAGGATTATAATTCATTCTATTATAAAGACACATGCACATGTATGTTCATTATGGCACTGTTTATAATAGCAAAGACCTGGAACCAATCCAAATGCCCATTGATGATAGACTGGACAAGGAAAATGTGCACATATACACCATACAATACTAGGCAATCATAAAAAATGAGTTTGTGTCCTTTATAGGGACGTGGATGAATCTGGAAACCAAACCATTATTCTCAGCAAACTGATACAAGAACAGAAAATCAAACAATGCATGTTCTCACTCATAGGTGGGTGTTTAACAATGAGAACACATGGACACAGGAAGGGGAGCATGACACATTGGGGTCTTTTGGGGGGAACTAGGGGAGGGACAGCGGGAGGTAGGGAGATTGGGAAGGGATAACATGGGGAGAAATGCCAGATATAGGTGACAGGAGGATGGAGGCAGCAAACCACATAGCCATGTATATACCTATACAACAATCCTGCATGTTCTGCACATGTACCCCAGAACCTAAAGTGTAATTAAATATAGATATATATATATATATACATGTGACACACATACTGCAAATATTTTCAGAATTAAAAAAAAAAAAAAAAAACCAAGATCAGGCCCTGTCTCATGGGGACTATGATCCAAGTGATCTAGGTGGAGCCAAGGCATTGCCATTTTTGCTGTGAAGCACAGCCAGTGCTAAGAACAAGTGAATTAACTAGTTAGACTCCAAACCTTCTGACCCCCACAGAGATCCCACGTTGGGAGGGCCACCTTCAGCACCCCTTCAGTCTGTTACCACTGGGTCTCTTGCTTCTAAATGATGAGCTCATGTGCCAATGGTGCATGCACCTGCTCCACAAAGTGAGGCAGTGTGATTGTGGGGAGGAAAATTCAAGGAATAAAGAAATGACAATTCTCCCTATTGAAATACCTGATTAGACTACTGAAGCAATCAGAATGATTAATTTGAAGATTTCAGGTCTTGTCTTATGCCAGAAAAACTGCAGTAGAAAATTCATAGAGCTTGAAAGGGGTCTTGTGAGGCCCTTTTGTTCATGGCCATTTTGCACAGATGAAGAGGAACCTAACTTTGCCAACTTCCAAAGGAAGACTCCACAAGAAACTTCATCTAGTGACTCCAGAATATAGCTCTGTTGCTGCCTAGAAAATCCTCTACTGAAGTCTCTCTACAGAGGCTGCTGTGCTAGTTTCCTGGGGAATGAGAAAGACAGGAGCTCTAAAGCCCAATCACTTCATAGAAAATGACAGTATACTGTTAGTTAGAAGAAATCACATTTTGCTTCAGTTTCTTTATATTAAAATATTGCCATATTAATTTAAAAATCATCCCACTACAAAGCTTTTTAAGACTTTTTTCTTAGAAAATGGCATAAGCCAATATAATAACTTATAAGTAACACCTGGAAACAACTAAAAAAGAAGAGAAATGATAGTTGAATGCAAAGATTCCAGACCTCTAATGTATTGATCCCCTATTTTCCACTGGCAACACTCATTTCACCAAGATGTGCTCACAGGATGAGAGAAGAAAATCACAAAGACACAGGAAAGGTACTATCAATAACCAATATACTGTGTATTTTCTGAGAGTCAGTCATGTAACCATCTAATGACCAACAAATTGTGCATCAGTTTCTTGTACATACAGTGTCAATATGTATATATGTATATATATATGTATATGCAGACTCTGATGGAAATAAAAGTCATTAATCTTTTAAAATGAGTCTATTCTTGCTTAAAATTTAAAAAGCAAACTCCCATGTTAGTTTTCTGGTTTTGATATTACATGGGAGTCATATGGAATGTTACCATAAAAGAAAATTAAGTGAAGGCTACACCGGGTCTCCTGTACATTTTTTTTTTTTTTTTTGCAACTTTCTGTGGGTTTCTAATTATTCCAAAATTAAAAAGGTTAAAAGACAAAATAAAAGAAATTCTACCCACAAAAGAAACAAAGTGGGGCCTTGGAAGGAAAGAAGACTATGGAAGAACTATACAGACCATCAGTAGTAATAATAGAAATAGTAGTAGCAACTGTAGCAGCAGCAGCAGTAACAGTAGTAGTAGTAGCTACAGGCAGTAGCAGTAGCAATAGTAGTAGTAGTGGCAGCAATAGCAGTAGTAGTAACAACAGCAGTAGTAGTAGTAGTAATAGCAGCAGTAGTAACAGTAGTAGTAGTAGCTACAGGCAGTAGTAGTAGCAATAGTAGTAGTAATAGCAGTAGTAGTTAACAATAGTAGTAGTAGTAATAGCAGCAGTAGTAACAACAGCAGTAGTAGTAGTAATAGCAGCAGTAGTAACAACACCAGTAGTAGTAGTAATAGCAGCAGTAGTAACAACAGCAGTAGTAGTAGTAATAGCAGCAGTAGTAACAACAGCAGTAGTAGTAGTAATAGCAGCAGTAGTAACAATAGCAGTAGTAGTAGTAATAGCAGCAGTAGTAACAACAGCAGTAGTAGTAGTAATAGCAGCAGTAGTAACAACAGCAGTAGTAGTAGTAATAGCAGCTGTAGTAACAATAGCAGTAGTAGTAGTAATAGCAGCAGTAGTAACAATAGCAGTAGTAGTAGTAATAGCAGCAGTAGTAACAACAGCAGTAGTAGTAGTAATAGCAGCAGTACTAACAACACCAGTAGTAGTAGTAATAGCAGCAGTAGTAACAACAGCAGTAGTAGTAATAGCAGTAGTAGTAACAACAGCAGTAGTAGTAGTAATAGCAGCAGTAGTAACAACAGCAGTAGTAGTAGTAATAGCAGCAGTAGTAACAACAGCAGTAGTAGTAGTAATAGCAGCAGTAGTAACAACAGCAGTAGTAGTAGTAATAGCAGCAGTAGTAACAATAGCAGTAGTAGTAGTAATAGCAGCAGTAGTAACAACAGCAGTAGTAGTAGTAATAGCAGCAGTAGTAACAATAGCAGTAGTAGTAGTAATAGCAGTAGTAGTAACAACAGCAGTAGTAGTAGTAATAGCAGCAGTAGTAACAACAGCAGTAGTAGTAGTAATAGCAGCAGTACTAACAACACCAGTAGTAGTAGTAATAGCAGCAGTACTAACAACACCAGTAGTAGTAGTAATAGCAGCAGTAGTAACAACAGCAGTAGTAGTAGTAATAGCAGCAGTAGTAACAACAGCAGTAGTAGTAGTAATAGCAGCAGTAGTAACAACAGCAGTAGTAGTAGTAATAGCAGCAGTAGTAACAATAGCAGTAGTAGTAGTAATAGCAGTAGTAGTAACAACAGCAGTAGTAGTAGTAATAGCAGCAGTAGTAACAACAGCAGTAGTAGTAGTAATAGCAGCAGTAGTAACAACAGCAGTAGTAGTAGTAATAGCAGCAGTACTAACAACAGCAGTAGTAGTAGTAATAGCAGCAGTACTAACAACACCAGTAGTAGTAGTAATAGCAGCAGTAGTAACAACAGCAGTAGTAGTAGTAATAGCAGCAGTAGTAACAACAGCAGTAGTAGTAGTAATAGCAGCAGTAGTAACAACAGCAGTAGTAGTAGTAATAGCAGTAGTAGTAACAACAGCAGTAGTAGTAGTAGTAGTAATAGCAGCAGTAGTAACAACAGCAGTAGTAGTAGTAATAGCAGCAGTAGTAACAACAGCAGTAGTAGTAGTAATAGCAGCAGTAGTAACAACAGCAGTAGTAGTGGCAGCAATAGCAGCAGTAGTAACAACAGCAGTAGTAGTAGTAATAGCAGCAGTAGTAACAATAGCAGTAGTAGTGGCAGCAATAGCAGCAGCAGTAACAACAGCAGTAGCAGTAGTAATAGCAGTAGTAGTAACAATAGCAGTAGTGGCAGCAATAGCAGCAGTAGTAACAACAGCAGTAGTAGTAGTAATAGCAGCAGTAGTAACAACAGTAGTAGTAGTGGCAGCAATAGCAGCAGTAGTAACAATAGCAGTAGTAGTGGCAGCAATAGCAGTAGTAGTAACAACAGCAGTAGTAGTAGTAGTAGTAATAGCAGCAGTAGTAACAGTAGCAACAGTAGCAGTAGTAATAATAGCAGTACTATAACAGTAGCAGTAGTGACAGCAACGGACAGTAGTAGTGGTTGAGAGGAAACATTTATATTCTAAGTCCACTGGGGCAGAGTGAAGAAGGAGCTATGGTATGCTGGAAGGGAAATAAATATCTTACTTACATTTAAATCTACGTAGGATTTGTTTCTTATTATAGTTACTGAGAGGAAGCAAGAAACTTTCCAAAATAATTCAGTCCTAAGCTATCTATTTCTTACCTACTTTCCAAGGTATGCAATCTTTAATTTGAAAGCACATGAAAAGCTCAAAGCATGTGAAACCATACGTTATTCATTAAATCTATAAAATATGTTTATTATCAGACATGGGGTTTAATTTACAAATGAGCTCCACCACCTGGTATCAATGGCCCCACACTATATTAGGCATGTGGGTTCTTCTATTCAGAAAGCTCCAGTCTCTCTGGGCCTTAGATTTCTCCTTACAGACCAGCTTGAAAATAACTACTCTAGCAGTCTAAATGCAAGCACAATTTAACTTTGCTTCCTTGTGCAGCATATCCCACTATCAGTCACATGGAGAGAGGCAATGGAGCTGGAGATGGAAGTATCCCCAAGATTCTGGAGATGCTTAGAACACAAAGTAGCTGCCACATGTGCCGGGTGCTGCTCTAGACACAAAGGGCTCAGTGAAGGGCTCAGCAAAGCCACAACAGCCAAGGCCCTTCTGTCCTCAAGAAAGAAAATCAGCACTGAACAAGACGATCTCAAATAGGGTTCAAAACTACAGAGAAAATAAAACAAGGAACGTGATAGAGAATGGTGGCTTGCAGAGGCCCTGGGTCAGAGAAGATCTCCCTGCAGAAAAGCATTTGAGCAGAGACCCAAGAAACCACCAGAGCAAGCCACAGGAAAGAATTTCCCAGAGCAGGGAAATCAAGGTCCCTGACCTGAAAATTAGTCAGGGCTTTGTGATATACAGAAGTAGGAAGGACTACAGCAGACAGAGGTAGAGAGGAAGGGAGGGGCCCCATCATCAAGTCTCTGTGATGGGTCAGGCATGAGGGTGTGAGGAGGCTTCAGTGTGAGACATGTTTCCAGATTTCTGTTTTGAGGCACTAGCTGGAAGAGATGCCACTTACTGGGCTTGAAGATGAGAAGCCTAGGTCCAGTTTAGAACGTGTCGAGTGTGGAGTGCTGCTAAGACACCCTGCCTGCCCTGGGTCTCTGGCCTGTGGGCCAGGATAGTCCAGAGTCCCCTTGCAGGGATTCCCCACTGCAGCCATTCCCCTCAGCTTCCTGGGAAGCTGTGCAGACACCTAAGCTCTCAGGACTCACAAACCCCTCACCAGCCTCTGCCTTGCCCTTCTCCCCTAAGCCTGGGTGAACTACTAATCCCCATATGTGAGTCTCCCATTCCTCTATGGTGTCTATATTAATTCCTATGGCTTCTGTCACAAACTGCCACATAGTGGCTTAAACCTACAAAAATTTGTGTTATAATTCTAGAGGTCAGAAATCCCAAATGCACTTCCCTAGGCTAACATCCAGTGTTCCTTCTGGAGACTCCAGAGGGAATCTGTTCCTTACCTTTTCCAGCTTGTAGAGGCTGTCCGCATTCTCTAGGCCATGGCTCTTTGCTCCATCTTCAAAGTCCACAGTCACACCCCTCCAACCTCCACTTCTGTCATCCTACTTCCTCTGACTCTCCTCCACCCTCATGTAAGAACGCCTGTGATTACCCTGTTCCCATCCTGATAATCCAGGCTCATCTCCCCATCCTGTTCGTCAATCCCATCTGCAAAGTCCCTTTTGCCTGTGTAGGGAAACATCCATAGATTCTAAAGGTGAAGACATGAACATCTTTGAAGGGGCTATAATTTTGTCCATGACAATACCCTAAATCCTCTTCCTCAAACTGCAGGTTATTTCTCATTCTCTAACCTGCCACACTCTACTGGGAAAAAATCAGATAGAACCAGTTTTGGACATGAATGGAAGGTAGGAAAGGAAGAAACATAGGAAGAAATCACGCACTTAAATGAACAATTCAAAATACAATCCAACCACAGAACTGGGGAAAAAATGGATACATATTTACAATCCAACACAAAGTTTACAAACATGTTAAAAACTTCAGACTGTCTACGGCCATACCACCCTGAACACGCCCGATCTCGTCAGATCTCGGAAGCAAAGCAGGGTCGGGCCTGGTTAGTACTTGGATGGGAAAAACTTCAGACAAATTAAATTCAATAGAGTTTAATTGAGCAAAGAATTAATCAGGGAGCTCCAGAAACAGAATAGGTTGAGAGAGGCTGCAGTGCAGCTGCGTGGTTGAAGACTGATGTACAGAAAGCAGAAGTGGGTACAGAAACAGCCAATTGTTTATAGCTTGGCGTTTGCCTTATTTGAACATGGTTTCAACAGTTGGCTGCCTTTTGCCAAAACTTGGTGACTGGCCAGAACTAAGTGATTGGTACAAGAGTAGGTTATGATATATTTCCACATCCAGTTAGGTTATAGTCTACTATGTACAGAGAGACCTTCAGGCTGAACCTAAAATATGTAAGGAACTAGCTTTAGACTAGACTTAATTTAACACATGTATTAGGGGACAGCCCCAGTGTGCAAAATTCGAGATTCAGACATACATAAGACTGCTGACACCAAGTTCATGATCAATTTATGTAAATAGATGCAGTGCCTTTGGGATTGAAGAGGGAAGAGAGACATACTGGGTGTTGGTTTCCATTCAATGAAAGACCAGGAGCTGAGTACCAAAGCAGCACCACTGTATCCTTTGCCTCCCTGGGATCTGGGAAGGGCCCCTGCACAGAAGACACGTCTGTGGAAGGGATGGGAGCCATTACTTAGGAATAAAAGTAGCCCAAGGACCTGCCTGGCCTCCCCTTCCCTGGCCCAGCAGAACTGAGATGTAGTAGCAAGCGCACTCTCCTGGGAACTCTCGGATAGGTCATGACTGTTGTCCTCTACCTGGGGGAGCCACGGTTCTCTCCTCCTCCGCCTTATGAGCTCTTGAACCCCATGTGTAGGAAGCAGCTCCTCTGGGAAAATGGTAGATGGGCATCGCATTAAATACATGGCTAGCAGCCGATGCCATGTGGCATGCTGCCCCTCGACTCCATCCCTCTCTCCACAGCCACCACTTCTGCTCTTCCTTATTCTTCCCAACCTCCTGCTCACAGCACCCCCACCATCCACCTCCCTCCAGCACAAAAGATTTTGAAATGGGAACTTGCCTCCTACTAGGGTTATGATGAGTAACATTTTCAATCACAACACGTTTCAATCATAAGGAAAGTAGCTTTAGAGGATCTCCAGGGAGTAGGAACAGGTGAAGAAAAAGCATATTCATACAAGTTAGATTACCTGGTTTTTAAAAAAAGAAAGTTGCCAATGAGAAAATGGGACTCCCTCTTGAGCCACTAAAATGTTAATGTCTGCACATACCTAAAGAGCTATGGATTTCTAATCTTTCTTCCTCACAGCAGTAAAATGCTTTGGGGTTTAGAGAGCAGATTCTAAGTCTGAAGCCCATATCCATAGGGACAGCACCACTGCTTAACCCTAAGTGGTCCTACTGGAAGAAACTAAATTGGAAGATTCTGGATGCCTACTTAGTAGGAAGGCAGGGTTCGGTCATTGGAAAACTGCCACATATGTCTTGGAGCCTTCCCTGCAAGGTGTGCAGAACTCATCTAGAAGGACATAGAACTGAGGTTTTATCAGGCTCATGGTATGTGCTGTATGAACTGTTCTTGCCTGCTTTCTGCAAACAGCAAATTTCGTTCAAGACTTGCTTTCACTACAAACTAGTAGCAAGGTGTTATTAGGGTCCTCCAGAGGGACAGAACTAATCGGAGATGGAGATATATATATATGTATACACACACACACACACATATATATGTGTGTGGATATATATGTATATATTGTACATACATATATATACATATATGTATATACATATATATACATATATGTATATACATATATATACACACATATATGTATATACATATACACATTTATATATATATGGGAGTTTATTAGGTAGTATTAACTCACACGACCACAAGGTCCCACAATAGGCCATCTACAAGCTGAAGAGCAAGGAAGACACCCCAGGTTCTAAGGCTGAAGAACTTGGAGTCCTATGTTAAAAGTCAGGAAGCATCCAGCACAGGAGAAAGATGTAGACTGGGAGGCTAAGCCAGTCTAATCGTTTCATGTTTTTCTGCCTGCTTTATATTCACTAGCAGCTGATTAGATGGCACCCACCCAGATTAAGGGTGCCCACCCAGACTGAGGGTGGGTCTGCCTTCCCCAGCCCACTGACTCAATGTTAATCTCCTTTGGCAGCACCCTCACAGAAACACCCAGGATCAATACTTTGCATCCTTCAATTCAATCAAGTATTAACCATCACAGTATTAACCTCAGTATTAACCATCACACAAGGTTTGAGGGCATAACTAACCATCAACGACCTCTTACTGTTGAACAGACAATTACCAAGCAAAGAACACTTCAGAGCTGGGTATGATGCAGCACACTCAGGGCAGTTCTCAGCAGTGATATTTAGTGAGTGTCTACCATGTGCCAAGCCAGGGGTTACTGAGATAGATGACAGGACTGTCCTTCTCTTTCAAGGGGCTCCCTTCCCTGTAGTTCAGTGGTTGGTTATGTGGCCTTGCCAGGCTGGCCAGAACAAACACCAATGCTATCATTTCCTAGAAAGCCAGTGTGAACATGGTCTGGACAGCAGACACTATTGCGGGCCCAGGTGAGGGCCCAAAGAAGCCATTGCCCACAGGTGGTGCCCAGACAGACAATCCCTGATCTCCTGGCCCTGGGCAATCACACCTGGATCAAAGGCCTAGAGAATCACCCCTGGATGAAAACTCTGGAAAAGGCTATTTTTAAAGGTAGCGCACACCCACCAGTGCCTGAAGGCCTTGGGTCCCCAATAATGAATTATTATAAACCTCTATGGCTCACAAGTTTTTAGAACTACATAAACTTACCAGAGGAGATTGCCACAAGTTCATGAGAGGAGAATAGATATATGTATACAGAGGCTAAATGGGAGCTTACAAGATGAGAATTCACATAAGCTTAAAGGAAAGTGTACACACAGGCTCACACGGAGAGATGCATGGGGCTCACGTGGAGAGATACACACGGACTCATATGGATAGATGCGCATTGGCTCACACGGAGAGATGCATGGGGCTCACGTGGAGAGATACACACGGACTCATATGGAAAGATGCGCATTGGCTCACATGGAGAGATGCATGGGACTCACAGGGAGAGATTACACCAGCTTACATGGAGAGATGCATGAGGCTCACAGGGAGAGATACACATGGGCTCACGTGGAGAGATGCATGAGGCTTACATGGAGAGGTGCACTGGGGCTCACAGGGAGAGGTGCACTGGGGCTCACAGGGAGAGGTGTACTGGGGCTCACAGGGAGAGATCACACAGGTTCACATAGAGAGAAGCATGAGGCTCGCTTGGAGATTGTACATTGACTCACATGGAGACAGGCCCATGAGCTCACATGGAGAGAGGCTCACAACTGCTGGGCCCTTAGAGTGCATCTTACCCAACTCAGTTCACAGAAGGAGAATGGAGCCAGGAAGATTAATGTCGTACTGCAGACCACCTGGCCATTTCAGGACAGTCCTAGAATTGCAGATCAGGGTCATTTAACAAGATGTGGTGTTTTTAAATCTCCATTCATACCAAAAAAGTTCCTAAGGCACAATTTCACCCAGGGATGATTCTGGCTTTGTGTACAAGCAGGACAAGGCGCACTGGACTCAAATCTGCAGCTTTGGGGCAGTTCCCTCTGGCTGACTATTGGCTGACAAAGGAGCATCAGGCGGTCATTTTACAAAATGACTCTCTCAGCAGCCTCACACTGGCCCACTCCAGGCCAGGGTACTCTTTCTTAAGTACCCACTGCCCGGCTTCTCTCAGGATGTTCTGGTCCTGCTCACATCTTCCTTGGTTAGGATGCCTGTCCTCACAGTCAACCACAATAGGGTCCTTTCGCCCTCAGCCTCCATGCCTCCTCTAGTTTTCCTCTTAGCGTTTATGCTACATGGTATTTTACTTTTTTTTGTTGTTGTTGTTAGATGAAGTCTTGCCCAGTCGCCAGGCTGGAGCGCAGTGGTGAGATCTCGGCTCACTGCAACCTTCACTTCCTGGGTTCAAGCGATTCTCCTGCCTCAGCATCCCCAGTAGCTGAGATACAGGCACACACCACCACACCTGGCTAATTTTTAAAATATTTTTGGTAGAGATGGGGTTTCACCATGTTGGCCAGGCTGGTCTCGAACTCCTGAACTCAAGTGATCAGCCCACCTCGGCTCCCAAAGTGCTAGAATTGGTATTTTTTTGTGCTTTATCTTGCTATCTAGAATGTTGTCTGGGAGAGGGTAGAAAGAGAAGCCAGTTTTCCTGGTGCTTGATTCTTAGTGCCTAGAACAGAGCATGGCATGTAGCAGACACTCAGCACAGTGTGAATCAAATAATGAGTTAAACACACTGTATTCCTAAATGCACATATCGCTCTGTTTTGTTTGCAAAAGGCTATCTTGAAGGACATATGTTGTTACATCTTTAAAAAAAGCAATTCTGGTGGGTTTCCAGAAAACAATAATCTTATATCCCTATAACTCACTCTTGTTCCTGGAATTGTAATCAGAGAATAAATGAAAGACTGCTGAATGGTTAAGGAAGAGGAAATATGCACTACTCTCTCTGTGATCTTACCACCAGCGAATCAGACTTTCAAATGTCCATCTGCCCAGCTGGGCTTGGTGGCTTATGCCTGTAATCCCAACATTTTGGGAGGCTGAGGAAGGCAGATCACCGGAGGTCAGAGTTCGAAACCAGTTGAGCCAATATGGTGAAACCCTGTCTCTACTAAAAATACCAAAAAAAAAAAAAAAAAAAAAACACAGCCAGGCATGGTGGTGCATCTGTAATCCCAGCTACTCTGGAGGCTAAAGCAGGAGAATCAGTTGAGCCTGGGAGGCAGAGGCTGCAGTGAGTCAACGTCACGCCACTGCACTTCAGCCTGGGCAACAGAGCAAGACTCCATCTCAAAAACTAAAAATAAATAAATAAAAGTCTGTCTGCCCTATTGTGAAATGAGGGGGAAAGGGGGACACACTCTGCAAATGCCTCCGCCTGAGGATGAGCTCCAGACGACAACTGCGTGGTACCACCGTGCCCCTGGAACGTTTCACACAATTCTCTAGACTCCTTCCTAGGGCATATTTGTAAATGATTCAAACGTGATGGAAAATAACACTGCACCATAGTTCTTCATTTTCCTGACAAGCTGTCATAAAAACAAGTGCAATCGGTCATGATGCTCTTTGAGATCACTCCATGCTTGGATGAGTAACCTGAGATATATAAATAATGCAGGCAATTCCAAGGAGCCTGTTTTTTATTTTAAGTAACAGTTATACTCCGTAGCAGGTCCTCAGTAAATGTTCACTGGACTAGAAGCTTCTTCCCAGTGGTGCCCATATGGACAATAAATTCCCTGGAGGGAAGTCACCACCACTTCACCTCGCCCCCAGCCCCACCCAGAGTTATGATCGTACAGCTGAGAGTCCCCTGACAAGTACCTCGTACAGGTCACCACTGACTGAATGGTTTGAAATTAGTTATCTGGGCAGGCAAGGTGAAATACATGTTTAATGCAAGCCATTTTTCAAATAGGCCAGTATGGCCACCAGAAACTGATAGCTCTGAGCAGCTGGTAAGCAGTACTGTGTGATCATCAGTATGAGTTTAAAATTGGGTTGAAGGAGAAATAAGAAAGCCAGTACAAATATCCAACACTAATAAAAGCAGAATTGAAGTTATATTCTTATTAAACCTAGATACTCGGTTTGTATCTCAGCCTGTTGTGTCATTTTGAACCTCCTTTCCCAACTGGCTGCATGCCTTTTGTGTGCATGCACACACACACACACACACACACACGGAGTCCACACTCTAAAAAGCCTCCAACAGTAGCCTCTTTAATAATGGAGCATGGAGAAGAGAGCTAGAAAGTTGTTATCGTGCTATTCTGCCAGAACTCAAGGGACAGGAGAAGATATTTTCCAGCCCTCACATCCTTGAGGTGCTAAACCTGATCTGCAATTAGTTTGGTGTGAATACAAGTGCCTGATGGAACGCCACTGTAGCAAGACCGATGATGCCACTGTGCAAAACCATGAATAGCGCACTTATTTAAGATTATTTAAATGCAGAACAAAAGGTACCTTGGAAATAACCATCCAGCAAATGAAACTGCATTCCTGACTGAGTAGGCCTGAATTTAATGAGATGATGTGAAACACGTGCTTGTAGTATCTAAAAGGTTTGAAATGTACGCCCTCGTTCTCTTTGGAATAGTTTGGGTTTGCATTGCTAATTGATCTAAGTTCTCAGTGAAGGGTGTGTGTGTGTGTGCGTGCGTGCGTGTGTGTGCATGCCCACATGAATGCATGTGCCCGTGCATCTACTTGTGTGTGTAAGCCAATAGCAAATAGCTACACAAAACACACAATGCTAAAACAGCATTACTCTAGAACACCCTCCAGTTTCAGCATCCAGCCTGCAGGATTTGGATGCAAGCACTGAATTAAGAGGTTGCTTTAGGGATCAGGATGGTCACGATTTCCTAGTAATCACTTCCCTTTGCCACTACCAGCCTCTGCCTGCAAAGGTATGTAATGGAGGTCCACAGAGAATAATCTGGAAGCTATGAGGCCACAGGGACCTTTGGGATGCAAACATTAAGACATAAAAACAAACTCAACCAATGCGAAAAGAAAAATTAAATTACCTTTAAAAGTGTTATGAAGCCAGCTAGGAACACTAAGGAAATTTATACGAGCCTTTGCTAACTGTCTTTGCTGCCAGAATCTTAATTCCAGAAAGCGCTGATGTGCGCTCACTTCAGATCCTTGAACACACATAGGGATGAGTGTTCAACACAGAGTCAATATACAGTTCCCATGTGAGGTGGGCAACTACTACAGGGAAGATCACAATTAACAAACTAAGAAACAACAGCTTAAATGTGGATTTGGAGAACACCTTTAAAATTGTTTGCACAGATGTGACATTATTTACATGACAATTTCATGCTCCTCGGCACACAGAGAAAATGAGTTACACGAAATAATATGAGCATTAATTCTATTAATGGGTTAAGGATTGTTTCTAGAACTTTTCTGTTGCTTCATCATCCTGATGTAATTAAAAATATTTGTTATATCTGCAATATTGTTTCATCACCTACTGGGGAAAGCAAGTCAGAACGAAAAAGAGTTTGCTAGTTTTCCTAGAAAAAGAATGCTTTGTCAAAAATGTTGGAGGCCTTTGGGTTCATTTATTTAGACTGATCCCATTAGTCAAAAGGTTAGAAAATGTTTTAGGACCAAATATTTTTCCACTCTGAAAAAGCAATGAAGAGCGTTGACTACAATACTCATTTCAGAAAGCAACAAAGAAATCGGCATGTTATCAACCAAAAAAAAAAAAAATCATTTAGCTTCTTTAACTTGATGTTGCTACTGTTTCCTCAAACTCAGCTGAATCAGCTCCGTTTAAGTGGCAACACTTTGGAAGCAAAAAATGATAGATTACGGTTGTGGCAAGCTCCATTTCGAAAACACAGGAGGAATTCTCTTCCCTCTGCACTCACATTTCATCACTTACTTGCAATTTCTGTAAAGTACTCTCCAAACTGGGAAAGATGAGGAGGCCATGGGAAAGATTCGCATTCAAGGGATTCAAGACTTACCCTTCACTCTGAAAAATATTCCATGTTGTCGATCTGTAAATAGAATTATAGCTCCACCAACAACAAACCGTGATGCAAAAGTGCCTGGGTGAACTAAAATTAAATGCCAATGAAAAATACCTCTCTGCACATCAGCATCTATCTGCTCGGGCCTTTTTTGGCTTCCTCATTTGTCTTTATTTTCATTTAGAGCCATGTGGTGTACTGCCTTTCGCTCAAGGCACTCTCCCTCACAGTCGTGGGTGGGTGTGTGTTGTCCTTGTCACCCACAGAGCTACACGGGGGAAAGAAATTACTTATTGATTTTCCTTTCTGTGGAATGGTGTCTTTGGCTAGTTTCTTGAGACAGGGCAGTAATGCACACAGCCCAGCAGTGGGGATGCAGGCAGCCTGCCACACTGGGCTGCACCACCAGATCACCCGCACCCACCAGGGTCACCTGCGCCTAGCTCTTCCAATAAAATAAACAGCATACGCTTCAAAAGTGGAGAGAATGAACAAAACAATGGTATGTTCCCATCCGAGTAGTTGAAACAGCATGATCTGAATTTTGTTTTACTCCTATATTCTAAAAAAGGTTTGGTTAGGATGGCATACTATCTGGTTGGTTAAGGAAGTATATTTGACATTTGGGGTTGGTCCTAAATTTAAAGTCAGAAAAAAAATTAGGAATGCTGTGAGTTGTGAATCAAGTCTTGATAATTTTGAGCCGATTACCAGAGATGCCATTTTTGGCTTTCTGAATTGTTACTAGAGATAGTGGTCTAGACTGAGAGCAGTGGCTCATGCCTGTAATCCTAGCATTTTGGGAGGCTGAGGCAGGAGGATCATCTGAGGCCAAGAGTTCAAGACCAGTCTGAGCAACATAGAGAGACACCCCATCTTTAGAAAAAACTTTTAAAAATTAGTTGGGTGTGTTGGTGCATGCCTATAGTCTCAGCTGCTCAGAAGGCTGATGTAGAAGGATTGCATGAGCCCAGAAGTTCTAGGCTACAGTGAGCTATGATTGCACCACTGCTCTCTCTAGCCTGGGCAGCAAAGTGAGACCCCATCTCTAAAAAAATAGTAATAATGATAGTAAAGGAGAGAGATAGTGGTCTGACTTCCTACAAGTCTGACTTCTAGAGGGCAGGCTGGCATTCTGAGCTGGTTACTGTAGATAACAAGTTGGTTTTCTAGACTGGTTGCTGCAGGCTGTGGGTCAGTTCTATTTTTATGCATAGTCTGACCCTTGCCCATTTGTATGTTTATGTATCTAGCGTCTCACTCCTGACACAAAGAAGTCGAACTGGTTTTTGCTGCTAAAGTCCAAAGGAGAATGCAGCAAACTGCCCAGCCCAAAACATACACCCCACTAGGGGACAACTGGCTTTAGCACCCAAAGCTTCTCCAATGATTGGTGATGCCCCCTCATTCTGGGAGCCGTTTCTGAGAGTCACACACGGCATGAGTGTGGGTGCTGTTCTGTTCAGCTGTCAAAGATGCTGATACCTGTGAATGCCACTGAAAATCTTAGCATAAGTGGATTGTTTTTCCACTCACTATAGAGGAGCTCTGTATTTACAGACTTTAGCCCTGCACCAAGAACCCTGCACTGGTTGCAAAGGTCTTCGAGTTTTCCAAGGCTTATGTGCAAAGACCCAGCCCACCCTCGTAGTACCTTCTCCCATAGCTATCATGGTACCAGGCCCAACACCAAGGTCATAGGGGCAGGATCTAGAGGTATCATCTTCAGACATACAAACAGTCACCACAGGGCTGCTGGGCTTCCTGCAGCAAGCAAGTGCTTGCTGGTGTCCAGCTTAGCCTCAACATCTTCTAGGAGCTTCACTTATTGCTGGCAATTCACTGTTTGAGGCTGCACAATAGGAGACCCAGCTTTAATACACAGCAGCCCCTTATTCCTGTTTAAAGCCTCTCGGGGGAACAAACCCAGAATCCAAGAGTTAAGAATGAAGAAGAGATATAGATCCAAGATGGCCAAATTGGAAAAGCTCTGGGGTGCCAGAACAATGAAGAAGGTGGGTGATCACTGCATTTCCGAAAGAGATTTTACTGCACACAGACCAGGAGATTCCCAGGCAGAAAAGTGCCATGAGTTTCCAGCATGACTGTTTCAGCTGGCGCAGCAGGTCTCCGCACAAAAACTCACACAAATCAGGGCGGCCATTTCAACTGGTGCCTGGAATGCCTGGGAGACAGAGTCACCCATTCAACTGAAAAGAAGGGGGCTGAAACAGGGAGCCAGGTGATCTGGCTTGGCAGGTCCCACCCCTACAAAGACCAACAATCTGAAACGCTCTGGATTGAAAGTTTCATAGCAAGCACAGCTGGACCCAGGAAGGTCCAGATCTGTGGGGAGAAGCATGTCCGCCATTACTGAGGCAGTCCCCATTACTGAGGCAGTCCACCATTACGGAGGCAGTTCTGACTATACCCTTATAAACAAAACTGCAAGGAAGTTCACACAGCAGCTGGGCAGAGCCTATGACAGCTCAGCAATACCTCTGCTGGAAGACTGTGACAAGGCTACCTCCTAGCTGGGCAAGGCATCTCTGGAAAAAGGCAGCAGCATGTCAGAAATTTATAAATAAAGCCCCACCTTCCCAGGACAGAGTACCTGGGGAAAAAAGGCGGTTATGAGTTCCACTGCAGCAGACTTAAACGTACCTACCCAGCAGCTCTGAAGGGAACAACAGAGCTCACAGCTCAGCACTTGAGTGCCTATAAGGGATACACTGTCTCCTCAAGCAGCTCCCTGACCCTCATATATCCAAAGAGATACCTCATAAAGGGGAGCTCAGGTTGACATCTGGTCGGTATCCTTCTGGGACAAAGAAAACAGACTAAGAAACTGGCAGCAACCCTTACTGTTCTGCAGCTGCCACAGGTGATCCTCAGGCAAGCAGGATCTGGAATGGACCTCCAGCAGTCCTACAGCAGAGGGGCCTGACTTTTAGAAAGAAAACTAAAAAACTGAAAGAAATAACTTCAACATCAACAAAAAGGAGGTCCACTCAGAGACCCCATCCGAAAGTCACCAACTACAAAGACCACAGGTAGATAAATTCACAAAGATGGGAAGAAACCAGTGTGAAAAGGATGAAAACACCCAAAACCAGAACGCCTCTCCTCCAAGGGATCACAACTCCTCACCAGCAAGGGAACAAGGCTGGATGGAAAATGAGTCAGATGAATTGACAGAAGAAGGCTTCAGAAAGTGGGTAATAACAAACTTCTCTGAGCTAAAAGAACATGTTCTAACCCAATGCAAAGAAACTAAGAACCTTGAAAAAAGGTTTGACGAAATGCTAATGAAAATAAACAGCTTAGAGAAGAATATAAATGAATTGATGGAGCTGAAAAACATAACACAAGAACTTCGCGAAGCATACACAAGTTTCAACGCCAAATCGACCAAGCTAAAGAAAGGATATCAGAGACTGAAGATCAACTCAATGAAATAAAATGATAAGGCAAGATTAGACAGAAAAGAGTAAAAACAAATAAATAAAGACTCCAAGAAATATGGGATTATGTGAAAAGACCTAATCTATGTTTGATAGGTGTACCTGAATGTGACAGAGAGGATGCATCCAAGCTTGAAAACACTCTTCAGGATATTAACCAGGAAAACTTCCCCAACCTAGCAAGACAGACCAATATTCAAGTCCAGGAAATACAGAGAACACCACAAAGATATTCCTCAAGAAGAGCAACTCCAAGGCACATAATCATCAGATTCACCAGGGTTGAAATGAAGGAAAAAATGCTAAGGGCAGCCAGAGAGAAAGGCCAGGTTACACACAAAGGGAAGCCCATCGGACTCACAGTGGATCCTTCAGCAGAAACCCTACAAGCCAGAAGAGAGTGGGGGCCAACATTTAACATCCTTAAAGAAAAGAACTTTCAACCTAGAATTTCATATTCAGCCAAACTAAGCTTCATAAGTGAAGGAGAAATAAAAGCCTTTATGAACAAGCAATTGCTCAGCAATTTCATCACCACCAGGCCTACCTTACAAGAGCTCCTAAAAGAAGCACTAAACATAGAAAGGAACAACCAGTACCAGCCACTCCAAAAATGTACCAAATGGTAAAGAGCATCGACATAATGAAGAAACTGTGTCAACTAATGGGCAAAACAACCAGCTAGCAACAAAATGGCAGGATCGAATTCACACATAACAATATTGACCTTAAATAAATGGGCTAAATGTCCCAATCGAAAGACACAGACTGGAAAATTGGATAAAAAGTCAAAAGCCATCAGTGTGCTGTATTCAGGAAACCCATCTCATGTGCAAGGACACACATAGGCTCAAAAAAAAAGGGATGGAGGAAGATTTACCAAGCAAATGGAAAGCAAAAAAAAAAGCAGGAGTTGCAATCCTAGTCTCTGATAAAATAGACTTTAAACCAACAAAGATTAAAATAGACAAAGAAGGGCATTACATAATGGTAAAAGGACCAATGCAACAAGAAGAGCTAATGATCCTAAATATATATGCACCCAATACAGGAGCACCCACGTACATAAAGCAAGTCCTTAATGACCAACAAAGAGAGTTAGACTATCACACAATAATAGTGGGAGACTTTTACACTCCACTGTCAATATTAGACAGACAAACAAGACAGAAAATTAACAAGGATATCCAGCACTTGAATTCCGATCTGGACCAAGCAAACCTAATAGACATTTACAGAACTCTCCACCCCAAATCCACAGAATATACATTCTTCTCAGCACTACATCTCACCTACTCTAAAATTGACCACATAATTGGAAGTAAATCACTCCTCAGCAAATGCAAAAGAAAGGAAATCATAACAAACAGTCTCTCAGACCACAGTGTAATCAAATTAGAACTCAGGATTAAGAAACTAACTCAGAACTGCACAACTTCATGGAAACTGAACAACTGGCTCCATAATGTTGACTGGATAAACAATGAAGTGAAGGCAGAAATAAAGATGTTCTTTGAAACCAAGGAGAATGAAGACAGAACGTATCAGAATCTCTGGGACACATTTAAAGCAGTGTCTAGAGGGAAATTTATAGCAATAAATGGCCACATGAGAAGCAAGGAAAGATCTAAAATTGACACCCTATCATCAAAATGGAAAGACGAGCAAGATCAAAAACATTCAAAAGCTAGCAGAACACAAGAAATAACTAAGATCAGAGCAGAACTGAAGGAGATAGAGACACAAAAAAAACCTTCAAAAAATCAATAAATCCAGGAGGTGGTTTTTTGAAAAGATCAACAGAATAGACAGACCACTAGCCAGATTAATAAAAAAGAAAAGAGAGAAGAATGAAATAGATGAAATAAAAAACGATAAAAGGGATATCACCACCGATTCCACAGAAATACAAACTACCATCAGATATTACTACAAACAATTCTATGCACATAATCCAGTAAACCTGGAAGAAATGGATAATTCCTGGACACTTGCACCCTCCCAAGCCTAAACAAGGAAGAAGTTGAATCCCTGAATGGACTAATAACAAGGGCTGAAGTTGAGGCAGCAATTAATAGCCTACCAACCAAAAAAGGCCAGGTCCAGATGGGTACATAGCCAAATTCTACCAGACATACAGAGAGGAGATGGTACCACTCCTTCTGAAACTATTCCAAACAATCCAAAAAGAGGGAATCCTTCCCAAATCATTTTATGAGACCAACATCATCCTGATACCAAAACCCAGCAGAGACTCAACATGAAAAGAAAACTTCAGGCCAATATCCATGATGAACATAGATGCAAACATCTTCGATAAAATACTTACAAACCAATTGCAACAGCATGTTAAAAAGCTTATCCATCATAATCAAATAGGCTTCATCCTAGGGATCCAAGGCTGGTTCAGCATACACAAGCCTATAAACATAATTCACCACATAAACAGAACCAAAGACAAAAACCACTTGATTATCTCAATAGATGCAGAGAAGACCTTTGACAAAATTCAATAGTCCTTTATGCTAAAAACTCTCAATAAACTAGGTATTGATGGAACATATCTCAAAATAAAAGCTATTTACAACAACCCCACAGCTAATATCATAGTGAATGGGCAAAAACTGGAAGCAATCCCTTTGAAATCTGGCACCAGACAAGGATGCCCTCTCTCACCACTCCTATTCAATATAGTATTGGAAGTTCTAGCCAGAGCAATCAGGCAAGAAAAAGAAATAAAGGGTATTCAATTAGGAAAGGAGGAAGTCAAATTTTCTCTATTTGCAGACGACGTGATTGTATATTTAAAAGACCCCATCATCTTAGCCCAAAATCTCCTGAAACTGATAAGGAACTTCAGCAAAATCTCAGGATACAAAATCAATGTGCAGAAATCACAAGCATTCCTATACACCAATAACAGACTTAAAGAGAGCCAAATCAAGAACAAACTCCCATTCACAATTGCTACAGAGAATAAAATGCCTAGGAATACAACTAACAAAGGGTGTAAAGGACCTCTTCAGGGAGAACTACAAACCACTGCTCAAAGAAATAAGAAAGGACACAAACAGATGGAAAAACATTCCATGCTCATGGTTTGGAAGAATCGATATTGTGAAAATGGCCATACTGCCCAAAGTAATTTATAGATTCAACGCTATCCCCTTCAAGCAACCTATGACCCTCTTCACAGAAATGGAAAAAACCACCTTAAACTTCGTATGGAACCACAAGAGAGCCCGCATAGCCAAGTCAATTCTAAGCAAAAAGAACAAAGCGGGAGGCATCACGCTACCTGACTTCAAACTATACTACAAGGCTGCAGCAATCAAACAGCATGATATTGTTACCAAAACAGAGATAGAGATTAATGGAACACACGGAGGTCTCGGAGGCAATGCCACACATCTACAACCATCTGATCTTTGAGAAATCTGACAAAAACAAGCAATGGGGAAAGGATTCCTGTTTAATAAATGGTATTGGGAAAACTGGCTAGCTATGTGCAGAAAGCAGAAACTGGACCCATTCCTGACACCTTACAATAAAATTAACTCCAGATGGACTAAACACTTAAACATAAGACCTAATACCATAAAAACCCTAGAAGAAAACCTAGGCAAAACCATTCAGGACATAGGCATAGGCAAGGTCTTCATGACTAAAACACTAAAAGCATTGGCAACAAAAGCCAAAATAGACAAACGGGATCTAATTAAACTCTAGAGCTTCTGCATAGCAAAGAAACAATCATTAAAGTGAATTGGCAACCAACAGAATGGGAAAAAATTTTTGCAATCTACCTGTCTGTCACATGACTAATATCCAGAATCTACAAAGAACTAAAACAGATTTACAAGAAAAAAAACAAACCCATTTAAAAGTGAGTGAAGGACAAGAAAAGATACTTTTCAAAAGAAGACATATGTGAGGCCAACAAACATATGAAAAAATGCTCATCATCACTGGTCATTAGAGAAATGCAATTCAAAACCACATTGAGATACCAACTCACACCAGTTAGAATGGCGATCATTAAAAACCTGGAGACAACAGATACTGGAGAGGATGTGGAGATAGGATCATTTTTACACTGTTGGTGGGAGTGCAAATTTGTCCAACCATTGTGGAAAACAGTGTGGCGATTCTTTAAGGACCTAGAAATAGAAATTCCATTTGACCCAGCAATCCCATTACTGGGTATATATCCAAAGGATTATAAATTGTTCTATTATAAAGACACATGCACATGTATGTTCATTGCAGCACTATTTACAATAGCAAAATGGAACCAACCCAAATGCCCATCATAGACTGGACAAGGAAAATGTGGCACATACACACCATGGAATACTATGCAGTCATAAAAAATGATGAGTTTGTGTCCTTTCCAAGGACAGGGATGAATCTGGAAACCATCATTCTCAGCAAACTGACACAAGAACAGAAAATAAAACACTGCATGTTCTCACTCATAGGTGGGTGTTGAACAATGAGAACATATGGACACAGGGAGGGGAGCATGACACACTGGGGTCTGTTGAGGGGGACTAGGGGAGGGACAGCAGGGGGTAGGGAGTTGAGGAGGGATAACATGGGGAGAAATGCCAGATATAGGTGACGGGAGGATGGAAGCAGCAAACCACATAGCCAAGTATGTACCTATGCAACAATCCTGCAAGTTCTGCACATGTATCCCAGAACCTAAAGTGCAATAAAAAATATATATAGATGTAAAAATATTATATATACATATATAAAGAAGAATGAAATTATGTCTAAAAAAAATAAAGAATGAAGAAGAATAAATGTGATGCTGGCCTCTTCCCATAAAAGCCCCAAGAGAGCTCAGTGGTGTTTCCTGGTGCCCAGAAGCTGGGTCAGAGCATGCGGCCTCTCCATCCACTGCAGACTTGGAGGTCCTGGGCAGATGTGCAAAGGCCTGTTTCCTAAGAGAATGGTCCTAACAAGTGACTGGCCCACTGCACTTCACAGCATTCCACCTCAGACCAACGTGGTTCAGGTTGTGGTCCAGGTAGACCTGTGTCTATTAGGATGGAAGCTGTGCATCTGCAGGAGATTCAGTCAGACATCAGCTGGCACCCAGTCAGTCTCAGGGGCCATTGTGGGTGGTTTCTGCCTTTGCTTCCCTTCAATCTCTGTCCCAGTGTTCCTGGGAAGATCTTACCAGCCCAGCAGCTGAGTCTTGTTCTTCTTCTTATTTGACAAACCCTCTTCTTGCTCCTAAGGCTCAGAGCACAATGGAAGGCTGGAAGGTTCAGTTGGTGATACTGACTTTTCTTTTTTTTTTTTTTTTACTTTAAGTTACAGGTCACATGTGAAGAATGTGCAGGTTTGTTACATAGGTACACGTATGCCATGATGGTCTGCCACACCTATCAACCTGTCATTTAGGTTTTAAGCCCTGCATGCATTAGGTATTTGGGTAACAACTTTTTAAAATGATTATAACAAAAGCCAGTTTAAATCTCTTTTTCAAAACCATGATTTAATTTTATTCAAAGTAGTTTGCTGTATATAAGAAATATAATAACCTTTGAAGAAAACAATTTTTGAACAGTCATCTTTCTGACTACTCTAAGCTGCTGCTTTTTTTTTTTTTTTTTTGAGACAGAGTCTTTCCAGGCTGGAGTGCAGTGGCACGACCTGAGCTACCTGCAACCTCCACATCCCAGGTTCAAGTGATTCTCCTGCCTCAGCCTCCTGAGTATCTGGGACTACAGGTGCATGCCACCATGCCCAGATAATTTTTGTATTTTTAGTAGAGAAGGGTTTCACCATGTTGGCCAGGATGGTCTCCATCTCTTGACCTTGTGATCCACCTGCCTTGGACTCCCAAAGTGCTGGGATTACAGGCGTGAGCCACCATGCCCGGCCTCTAAGCTGCTATATTAAGCTCTAGCCACCCTTCAGAGCTTGCTGGAGAAGTAAACAAGCATCCAATGTAAACTGGGTTATACTTAGTTCTAGTTAAAGAAGAGAAATAGCTAAGGGGACACTGAGTCATGAGTTCTTCTAAAAACAAAATAAATAGGTAAACATAGAAAACTTGTAATTAGGAAATTATCTAGGGACTTTATATGCATACAGGCAAAGTGCAGTACTGATTGACATTTTTCTAATGAGTTTTGTTATGTAGAAAAATTCAACCTGTTGAAGTAGATGAGCAGGTTTGCCCTGAGCAACCACATCTACACCAGTTCTGGCCAGCCTGAGGCACCAACGGACTGAAATTGTGATCTTCTATGAGCTCTCATTGGGCTTTTGCTATAAAATATTCATGGTGAATTACAAAGGATCATTTGAATCACTAGAAACACGTTGATAAGGAGAAAGGCACCAAACTGCATCATAGACTTTTATCTTTTTTTACAAACCACTCTAAAATAATTACACATTATTCAGGCCAATGTTAAAGTCAAATTTTTAAAAATCAACGTTTATAATAAAATGACCTGCTAACTTCTTACCCTGCTCACTATGTGGTGATTTACATGGTGCAATGAGGGCCAGCAGATGAATCCCACTACTGCCTCCTGGTGGTAATGTATCTTAGTTGCAGGTACCATTTTATAAAAAATAGTTATGCCTTGAAAGATGAAACACGAGGTTACAAATACTGTAACATAAAAAAATACAGATTTGATGTCTGTGGTAGGAGATATATGCCTAGGAACCCATTCTTACCATTTGAGAGAGCCTGTTGTGAGCTGAATGCTGAATTAGGTAACAAAATGACTACCTAGAAAATTTGGTTTCATTAATATAAAAATTCAGATTACTCAAGCCAAATGATCAAATGTCACTGGAAAAAGAAACACATATATAATCAGGTGCTGTTAACTCGATATAGATAATTCTTTAACCCAGAAACATGATAACATTCCTCAGACAGTTTGACATCAATGTGGACTGGAATCCACACCTACTTGAGTTCTCTAAAATCAGTTTAAGGAACTGTTTGACCTCTCCTTCCTTAATCACCCCGGGTTTTTTTCACTCTAACAATTCTGGTCATGCAAAATCTCCAGAAGCCTTCGTGCCAAGTATCTAACCCAACTCTATTTCACATACCCCAAAATCCAATTCAAATTCAACCTTCTTCATACTATTTTTCTTTTCAGTCAGAATTAAAGTGATTTCTCCTTCTAGCAGTTACATTGACAAAAATAAAAACTATGACCCTGTCTACAATAGTCACCTCTACCCCTTTATGTTTGTATAATATTACACTATTGACATCCTTTACCCCGCCTATCACAAGCTGATCTATGTTTTTGTTTGCTTACTGTGTGTTTCTGCCACTAGAATGGAAGTTTCATGATGGCAGGAACCTTTCCTGCTCTGATACTTTGTATAAGGAGCATACCAAGCTCCTGATACACTGCTTTGCATATAGTAGATGCTCACTAAATATTTTCTGAATGAACTAACAGTCAGTGTTAGTGAAGGTATTATGGTCAAACTCTTTCTTAAAGTTTCTGGTGAGAATGTAAAAATTATTCAGAGGACAGCTTGTTAATATGAATCAAATTTCATTATACAAATATAATAAATGTAAGAAATATTTGTCAATAGAATAGAAATTATGTATATCATCCATAGTATGCTATACAGCCATCAGATACGATGGTGTCCAACTATATTTACAGACACAAAAACAGTTATTGACACATATTTAAAATTAAAAAGCAGAGTTTACAATAGCATGTGTGATGGTTAATTTTAATATGTTAACTTGACTGGGCTACAAGGTGCCCTGACTATTTGTTCAAACATGATTGTGGGTATTTATGTGAGGATTTTTTGGGTGTAATTAGCACTTAAATTAGTAGACTAAGTAAAAGAGATTGTCCTCCCTAATGTAGGTGGGTCTCATCCAATCATCTGAGAACCTAAACAAAAATGCTGCCCCTACCCCAAATAAGAGAAGATTCTTCCTGCCCAACTGCCTTTGAACTGGGACACTGACTTTTTCCTGCCTTTGGACCTGAAGTGAAACATTGGTTCTTCCTTGAGCTTGCCAGCCTTCAGACTAAAACTACACTATCAGCCCTATTAACTCTCAGTCCTTCAGATTCAAGCTGGAACTAAACCATCAGCTTTCTTGAACCTCCAGCTTGCCAACTCACTCTGGAGTGAGTGAGATACTGAAACTTGTCAAACTCTATTATCATGTGAGCCCATTACCTATAATAAATATCTTTCTGTGTATACATATACCTCCTATTGGTTCCATTTCTCTAGAGAAGGCTGACTAGTACAGCATGTACAGTAGGATCTCATTGTGCTAAAATATTACAACTATGTAGATCTAGTTTCTGTAATGTGTCGTTTGTTCATGCCTCCCTGTGTTCTTGCCCTTCTATGGTTCCTTTCACGCTGTCTCTAGGTTTAGTCATGCAAATTCCTTTTCACCAGCGAGACAGTAGCAAATGTGACTTAAGCAATGACTTGAAAAGTGCTTGCACATTGGAGTTGCCTTTCTGCTGCTCTCAAAACCTGAGACAGCCTTGTGAACCAGACCAAGTAGCCTCCTGCAGCAAGAGAAGCCACTGAAGAAAGGATTTAGCTGTCCTACCTATGCTAGTCAAGGCCTATCACCAGCTAACTGCCCACAAAGAAGCAAGCCCGGCTGAGGTCACTTGAGACTGGCCTGGGCCAGAACTGCCCAGCTGAACCCAGCTCAACTTGCCTAACTTACGACTGCAGACTAAACTCTGATTTTTTTATCTTGCCCAAATTCCTATCTAAGTCATGTCCTACAAACCGTAAATTCTCATCAGATGGGTTTTATTTAACCCTATATATCATGACTTACTTTCCAATATAATTCTGGCATAACATTATGTGACAAAAAAGAAAGTCAAAATATTTTATCCCAAAACATGTTTCTTTGCCATATTTTAAAATGGTCCTGCAAAGCTTTCCTTTGTGGGGGAAAATGTGCATCTGTAAAGAATCTCTATTGACATAGCTAGATCTTTTCCTTCCAGGCCTCCCAATTCTGAAGAGATTATGTTAAGAGTCCAGCACCTTTTAAAGGTCTGAATAGGAAATGTTTGTCATCTATTTTCTCTAAGGGCAGCCACTGTAAGACTTTAAAAAAACCTTGGTCTCCACAATCTTCTATCTTAACCTGAGGGTTTCCTTTTTATTGATCCCGGGTCTTTAGACAAACTCAACCAACTGTCAATCAGAAAATGTTTAAATTTACCTATAGCCTGGAAGCACCTCGCCCCCAACTTTGAGTTGTCCTGACTTTCTGAACCAACATATTTCTTAAATGTATTTGATTGATGCCTCATGCCTCCTTAAAATGTATGAAACCGAGCTGCACTCACACCACCTTGGGCACATGTTCTCAGGACCTCCTGAGGGCTGTGTCTCAGGCCATGGTCACTCATATTTGCCTCAGCATAAATCTCTTCAAATATTTTACAGAGTTTCACTCTTTTCATAGACAGAATTATGAACTAAATAAACAGCATTTCAAGCTACTAAGTTTTGAAGTGGTTTGTTATGAAACAAAGGCTAATTGATACATTACTATAGAACAACAACAGAAAGCCGGAAGGCTATACCCTAAATTGTTAATAGTGGTCACTTCTATGTAGAAATTACAGATGACTTCCAGTTCATTTTTTTTAACATCTCTGCATACTGTTTATAATGAGTTCATATTATGTCTGTGAGCATAAAACACAATTAAAACCTATTATCATTTTGAATAATTACTGTTTGCATGACTAATTCATCAATTACCCATCAAGTGTTTTGATATCAAGAACTGATATTTAAGGCTTTCATTATTATTTGACTATGGCAATAGAACATGCAGTTATAGTTTTTAAAAATTTTGGGTATCCAATAGCAAAGACTTGGAACCAGCCAAAATGCCCATCAATAATAGACTGGATAAAGAAAATGTGGCACATATACACCATGGAATACTATGCAGCCATGAAAATGGATGAGTTCATGTCCTTTGCAGGGACATGGATGAAGCTAGAAACCATCGTTCTCAGCAAACTAACACAGGAAATGAAAACCAAAGTCACTCATAAGTGGGAGTTGAACAATGAGAACACATAGACACAGGGAGGGAAACATCACACACTGGGGCCTGTTGGGAGGGCAGAGGGCTAGGGGAGGGATAGCATCAGGAGAAATACCTAATGTAGATGATGGGTTGATGGGTACAGCAAACCACCATGGTACGTGTATACCTATGTAACAAACCCACACGTTCTGCACATGTATCTCAGAACTTAAAGTATAATAATTTTTAAAAATTGCATATATCCATAGTTATTAAGCTTATGACCCTATGACTGGCATATAGCATGGAGTCATCAATGATATTATTTACTTTGATTTGAAATCACTGCTTTGTATTAACAAACAAGGCAGAGTAAAGAGTAGAATATCTGCAAGAAGAGGATAAATCCTGGCAACGGTAGTGTCCAAAATAAACCTGAGTTACCTGAAAACTCAACACCAAAGCATTTGGTGCCCTCTTGAAACTGCCAATGCCCTGTGTTAAGAGCAGGGATTCCTGTGGCCACGCCATGATTTTCTGCTCAATGACCAATTTCAAGCTTAACTCAGATTGATTTAAATATGCATATACATATCTACCAGAGAATTAAACAAATCATGGAAATTTAGAATACAAATTAAAATTCCTTCTAGAGACCTAATCTGGAAAAAGAACAGAATTTGAAAACTAGTAAAGCAAATATGTGGAAAAAATGGCATAAGCAAAAAGGGTTCCGACGTGAAGGAAGTCATCCTTAACTAACTTTCCAGAATTCAATTTTTAAGCAATACAGCCAAGAAGTCAAAATGTATTCACCTCCATCCAAGTTGATGAAGAAATGTAAGAAAGCAGGTGTCATGTAGCTTCATTTGATTTTTCAGAAAGACACCATGTGAACCTTTAAGAGAGAACAAAATAGTTGATGACAAAAACGAGGCAAATACTAGATTAAGAAACTAAAGTGAGCCTCCCTTGCCTTCAACTTCGAGTTAGCAAGGAGGTCACTTGCTCCTTCCAGGAGCGCTGCCACGCATCATAAAGCTAAGTGGCTCTGAAAAGGATCTGAACATCGGGGCCCTAAAATCTGCTGACAACACTAAAATGGGAGTTGCAAGGAAGAATGAGGAGCTATGTGACCAGCTTTAAAGGAATTTGAATCATTTAGGTAATTGGGCCAGCAGATGGCAAATGCAGTGCATTCTGGAAGACTGTGAAATAATTAGTCTGAAAGAGAGAAGCTAATCTAGTAATAATGATCTTCCATTTATGTAGCATTATTTTTAACAAAGCACCTTTCACCAAGAGGTTCCCACAGTGCCTTCTGTAATGATCGTGCATGGTATGTTAATGAGCTCACGGGGACAGAAGAGGCACTCTTGGCGAAGCAGTGTCATCTGCACAACTGTGGCCCAGAAGAGAAGGCAACGCCCAAAGCAGAGGTGGGGAAACCCCGGCGTGATTCACCATAGAGAAATATCTTTTGGACACTAAGGTTAAGAACTAAACCAGCAGAATATTGGTTTGAATTTGAATGATGACTCATGAAGGATCAGAATGCCATTTCCTTGGGGTGAGATTAAAAAGACGTGTGTACCAGGATTTACAGGTTTATCTCTAAATAAAGGCTGAAATAATTTAGCTTTATCATTCTAAAAATGATAAAAGCACCAAACATCTTAAACAAAAAAAAAAAAAAAAAAAACTTTCAGTTAGCCAAATGAAACTTCCCAGTTTTGTAAACAATTCCCAAGGTTAAATAGGAAACATGGCGAATAGTAGTTCAAGGGAGAGTGGAGAAAACATTGTTGCTTAACAGGTTGCATTTCTTTCCCTCCCTCAGAAGCAAAGCTCTTCTCTCCCAATCCCCCTTCTTCCAGAACTTAGTCAAAGCAGAGTTTGTAGGATCAATATAGCCGAGGGCGGCCATATTGATCAGAGCAGCTCTAGACAACGAATCAGCCTATGGAGCCCTAGAAAGAAATATCAAAAGGTCTGTTTCCAATGTCCTGTGTGACTTGAAGTTCTTCCTTCTCTAAATCATTATGAGCCATAAATGTTCACTGCTGATGTTCATTTCTTAATCAGAAAAATACTTCTTTAATGCACTTGGCTCTTTTCAACTCATGCTAACAGAGAGCCGCATTTCCCCACTTCCCTTTCTCCCTGTCATAAACCATACCTTTCCTCTACCTGTGCAGAACGGCCCACGCTTCCTCCCCTGCCCTGCCCCCTCCCACTTCCCTCTCACACTCTAAACAGGCGACACCACCTCGGGGTGCATCTGACCCTCATTCTCACTACTGAGCACCCCTCGACTGAAACATGGTGGCACATTACTGCAAATCACAGGCAACTTCACACCACCATTCAACAGCTGCAAGCAAGACACTCCAAGCAGAGGAACTCTCATAGTCACAGTGCTTCAATTACACATTAGTGCTTTTCGAGTTTCTTGTCTGTCTTGAAGTTGTTATTTTTGTGTTAGGAAGCATAGCTACATAAACTGACATGAAAAGTATGCCCTCTAAGACCTGCCCAATTTTATCTAATTCCAGGATCCTAAAAAGGTTTCTGGGTGTGGATTTTGTTTTTGTTTCAGGAAAGTCTAAGAGTGTGTTACCCAAAGAGTGCTCCACAAGGAGAAATTCAAAGCTGGTCAGACGAGCCTGAGGATCTGACAAAAGGCAGTATCCATGGTCTCAGGGATTGCAAATATTCAGCTTGCGGCCTCTTCATAAAGATTCTTTTGCAGATGGCAATTTATATTGCTTCACGTTGTAACAAGAAGGTAATAAATGGGGCTCTTACATTCTCCTCTTCGCTGATTCCAGGAGAACATTGCCTCTGGTTCTCACCAGCGGGATCCTCTCTCTGTTCTTGGCACAGGAAGATGCCAGCAAGTAAAAGTTGCTAAGAGTTGCTTTTAGAGAGAAAATAAGATGCACATGGTAGGTTTCACAGCATGACTTAAGCAAAGTGCCAGGTTCAGTATTTTTTAAAATATTCTCACTGGAGGGATGGGAGAGGGGAAAAAACGTGTCAGAATAATCTGCAAACTCAAATGCTTTTTAATGGGGATGTAGACCACAGCTTCACTCTGCTGGTTTCACGAAACCTTTGCACACTCGGGAGAAGACTGAATGTTAGCTAGTATAAGCGCTGCTGGCAGTCTCCATGGAGCGGCGACGGAGGAGTGAAGATTCTTTTTAAAACATTATTTAAGGTTCTTCTTATCCATCCGCACCGCACATTGATCTTCTGTCACAGCTCTATGTCTGGAGGGCTGGTACTCTCCATTGATCCACAGAGAGCATTTTTAGTGCATCAAAGAGATACAGAAGGTGGGACTCAGAGGGAAAATCAGGAACCATACTTAGTGCTGGGCACAGCTCAGCAGTATAAAAGTCACATAAAGTATTAAGCTGAACTTGAGATTTTTTTTTTTAATGTTGTGAACACTGTTGACATATGAGACTCAATGGGACACAAAAAACAGAAAGGATTAATACCTCTTCTAATGGAAAAATCTCCCCTGATGGAATAGAGGCAAGCCCTAAGACCTGATAAACTGAATCCCGCATTCATCTTTCTACGAAGGACCTTGGGTTGTAAATCACAAGTGTCCAGGCTGAAAAGTTCAAGCAGTCAAGGTGTGGTGGTAATGGGTCAAGGTCATGAGTCAATCCAAGGACAGACTGGTTAGTTTCACTCCACAGTCAAGGGCTATGCCATATCCCCTGATGATGAAATCCATGCTGTTCTCAGGAGCAAGGGAGTGGCTGGCTTCACAGCACCCCCATTTCACAGCAAGGAACACAGCAAGGAACAAAACTACTATAAAGACAGAGCTTTCCACCCAGGCCATAGCACCAGCCACCCATAGAAATCCCACCTGTGCCACACGGTCAGACTCAGGGTCCCTGTCTCAGTCAGCTTAGGCTGCCATAATATAATATCACAGACTAAGTTCCTTCAACAACAGAAATTTATTTTCCCACAGTTCTGGAGGATGAAGATCCCAGATCAGGATGCCAGCAGTGTTGGATTCTAGTAAAGGCCCTCTTCCTGGCTTGCCTTTCCACAGGGCAAATGTAGGGCAAGAGGGAGAAAGAGATCACTCTTCCTCTTCTTATAAGGCTATCAATCCTAGTGGACTAGGTTCCACCTTTGTGGATTCGTTTAATCTTAATTGCCTCCAAAAAGTCCAGCCTCCAAATACAGCCACACTAGGGGTTAGGCCTTTGATAGATGGATCTAGGAAATCACGGTTCAGTCCATCACACTCACCTTCTGTACACAGCCTCCTTTCAGCTCCCTAATCAGACATAATCTTCCCTGGGGGGTAAAAAAAAGATGAAAGAGGATATTTTTTCTTTGAGGGAGGCATTTGAGACACATTCACCTAAACCTTTTTCTAGACACTGAAAGAGCCGAACACGTAAATCAATACTGAAACGATAACCTGCTCATATCCAAGTGGACAACTAACTCATGAAGGCTCTGGGACAAAAAGCAAGGTCAAAATAAGATGCTTGTTGTGAATTTGCAGATTTAAGCTTCCAATATGGTGAATTGCACAATCTCTAGTACTTAATAGATTCTCAATGTCTAGTGAATGAACAAATGAATAAATGAATGACGGGTATTTTCTGATAATGAGAAGAAACTAATATAAATTAAACTCAAAGCCAAAAATGGCCTCATCAATGCTTATTCAAGGCTAAATTTGACTAAAATTACTTCCCCTTTAAAATCAGGATTTCAAAATATAAAACTATAGCATTTCAAACACAGATAATTACATTTCTTATCAAATGCATGGGTTCTTGTAAAATAATCCAGTTTCATATATACCCAATTTAATTAAAATTTATAAGTGGTTGTGGACTAAACCAAGTGTATCTTAATTAAATCAGAACATGGCTCACAGATGTTAAGGTCAATCCCAATTTTAATAAAGAGGATGCAAATATAATCATTAGGGACTTGGCTGAGTAATTGTGGTCAGGTGGAAAATAAGATGAATGGAAGGCCAGCAAGACCCCTTCTACTCAAGGCTAAAAAGTGCAATGACCCACTGAGTGCACATGGAGAAAGATGGGGTTGCCTGCTCAGTGAGCCGCTGAAATGGAGGCAGGAAATTCAGGTATGAAGAAACAGTCAGCAATCAAGTAATAAACTTACACTGGATAAGGAAGGAGGAGGCTCTTTCTCTGACAGTTAACACATCATGGAAGGTTGCAGTGGGTTCTGCTACCATCAAACCAATCAGAAATGAAAACAGAACATTCTTAACAAGGCCAATGCTAAAGCCTGGGAGACTACATGAACAAGTTGGACAGATAAAATACAAAGTTTTCAGTTAAATTAGAATTTCAGATAAACAACAGATAATTTTCTGTTAAAAGTGTGTTCTATGCAACATGCCTTCTGTATTTCCTTTTCTAAATTTGGCACCTACGTGTGAACTTAGGCCTGTAACAAAAGGCTTGTCAAGGAGCTTTCTGTAATTCCAATATAAGCCACAACACTTGTTGAAGAATTATCATTAAGGGTTGACTGATATCTTAAAATGGTAAGTGCATACCTGAATCACACTGTAGGCTCATTGCCAGCGCTTGGAAGGGACGGGGAGAGACAATCTAAATTTTAACATTCAAGTCATTCCTATCTGCCTGCCTGGGAGCCCTTCTTCTGAATGTATCTCCCTCAGAGCACAGCAGGAATGCATCAGTCACAGGGAGGTATGCTGGTCAGAAAATCAATCTAGAAATGTTTATTTCAGGTCTATTCTGTAAACAGAACTGTGCTATTAATCCAAGCACAATAGCACCTTTGCACCCCTGGAGACTCTGTGGGCAGACAAAGAAACCGAGGCCCTGGACAGTAAAGTGGCTTTTCCAAGGTTTAGCTGGGTCTTCCCAGCAGAGCTAAAACTAGTGGTCTGCTATTGTAAATCACCTTTCCATGAGTCTTTCAGTATAGAATAAAGCTTGTAAGTGCTATTGAAGCTTGGGAAAAAAATATATATTAATTTCTTTCTCTTTGGATGTTTAGGAAAAAGACGTCACTCATTTAACAATATTTATTCACTGTCAAGTTCATTCCCAGCACTGTTGTAGATGCTGGGCCACAGACACAGGCTGCCCTGTAAGGAGATTTAGCAGATGCTCACCACAGCCTTCCTCACCTGCCTGGCACAACCAGACTACATTTCCCAGCCTGCCTTGCAGCTATGTGGCCATGTGACTGAGCACTAGCCAAGGTAATATGGGTGGGAGTGATGTCAGATATTCTCAGGCCAGTTCTATTGGAAACCTTCTGCATTAGTCAGAGTTCCCCCAGAGGAAAAAAAAACAATACAAAAGATGGAGATGAAGATAGAGAAATATGAAGGGATCTAGAGATAGAGATTGGGAGATGCAAAAAGATCTATTATAGGGTATTGGCTCACATGATTATGAAGGCAGAGAAGTCTCACCATCTGCTGTCTGCAAGCTGGAGACCCAGGAAAGCCAATGGTGTATCTGAAGGCTAGAGAGCCAGAGAGTGTATATTCCAGAATAAGCCTTAAGTAGTGAGAACAAGAAGCACTGAGAGAAAAAGAAGGTTGATGTCCCAGCTCAGACAGTTGGTTAGAATGGGAATTCAACCTTCCTCAGCCTTTGTGTTCTGTTCAGGCCCTCAGGGAACTGAATGATGTCCACCAACATGGGTGAAAGCAAACTACTTTACTCAGTCTATGGATTCAAATGCTCATCTCGCTGGACATCCCCTCCTAGACACACCAGAAATCGTATTCAACCAGCTACCTGGACATCCCATGGTCCAGTCAAGCAGACACCTAAAATTACACCTGCCATGTGAAAGGAGGCAAAAGATCCAGCAGAAAAGTCCCAGGCCCCAGAGGAAGGAGGACTCACAAAATGTGTCCCTGAATCACTACCTGGAAGGCTGGGTACAAGACACTCACATAAAGCTGTCACATGAAAAGAAAACTAATCCTCTACTGTGTGAAGTGGCTGAGATATAGGAATTATTTGTTCCAGCAGAGAGACCACCCTGATACTCTGCCCCGGTGGAACTTAAAGAAAAGACAGGTTCTGGGCAAAAACACAAACAAAGACAGATATGATTGCAACTTGTTGTGAGTGTTTTGCAGAAACAACATGAACACAATGAAAAAGAATAGCTGAAATGAAGGAGGCTGCTCTGATATCGGTTCAGACATGGCTGATAATGATCCAATTATAATAACAACAGTTATAATTGTTCAATTATAATAAGAACAGAGAATAATAGCAGATGCTACTAGAGTGTTCCCTCTGTGGAAGGCCCTGGGATAAGCATTCATGCACTGTAACTCATTTACTCTCACAATAACCTATGCGGTAGCAATTATTATTGTCTCCAATTTACAGGTAAAAGTAAAGATGCTTGAGGCCACCTAGATTATTTCATTCTCATGCTGCTATGAATAAATACCTGAGACTCAGTAATTTATTTAAAAAAGAGAGGTCAATTAACTCACAGTTCTGCAGGTTTGGGAAAGCCTCAGGAAACTTATAAACATGGCAGAAGGGGAAATAAACATGTCCTTCTTCACATAGAAGCATGAAGGAGAAGTGCCGAGCCTTATAAAGTCATTGGATCTTGTGAGAACTTATTATTAGGAGAACAACATGGAGGTCACCACCCTCATGATTCAATTACTTCCCACTGGGACCCTCCCATGACATGTGGGGATTATGGGAACCACAAATTCAAGATGACATTTGGATGGGAACACAGCCAAACCATATCACCAGCATATTTCCTGATTAGTCAAAGCCTGAAATCCTGTACTATACCAACTGTTAAGTCATTTGTTTTTTTTTAATACTTTAAGTTCTGGGATATATGTGCAGAACATGCAGGTTTGTTGCATAGGTATACACTTATGAGTGAGAACATGTGGTGTTTGGTTTTCTGTTCCCGTGTTAGTTTGCTGAAAATGATGGTTTCCAGATTCATCCATGTCCCTGCAAAGGACATGAACTCATCTTTGTTTACAGCTATACAGTATTCCATGGTGTACATGTGCCACATTTTCTTTATCCAGTCTATAATCAATGGGCATTTGGGTTGGTTCCAAGTCTTTGCTATTGTGAACAGTGCTGATATAAACATGCATGTACATGTGTCTTCATAGAATGACTTATAAGCCTTTGGATGTATACCCAGTAATGGGATCGCTGGGTCAAATGGCATTTCTGGTTCTAGATCCTTGAGGAATCACCACATTGTCTTCCACAATGATTGAACTAATTTACACTCCCACCAACAGTGTAAAAGCATTCCTATTTCTCCACACCCTCTCCAGCATCTGTTGTTTCCTGAAATTTTATTTTATTTTTTTTGAGATGGTGTCTTGCTCTGTAGCCAGCCTGGAGTGCAGTGTCACAATCTCGGCTCACTGCAACCTCCACCTCGCAGGTTCAAGTGATTCTCCTGCCTCAGCCTCCCAAGTAGCTGGGACTACAGGCATGCGCCACCACACCCGGCTAACTTTTATATTTTTTAGTAGAGATGGGGTTTCACCATGTTGGCCAGGATGGTCTCGATCTGCTGACCTCATGATCTGCCCGCCTTGGCTCACAAAGTGCTGGGATTATAGGCATTAGCCACTGCACCCAGCCTGTTTCCTGAATTTTTAATGATCACCATTCTAACTGGCATGAGATGGTATCTCAATGTGGTTTTGATTTGCATTTCTCTAATAACCAGTGACGATGAGCTTTTTTTCATATATGTGTTGGCTATATAAATGTCTTCTTTTGAGAAGTGTCTATTCACATCCTTTGCCCACTTTTGATGAGATTTTTTTTTCTTGTAATTTTGTTTAAGTTCTTTGTAGATTCTGGATATTAGCCCTTTGTCAGATGGATAGATTGCAAACATTTTCTCCAATTTGGTAGGCTGTCTGTTTACTCTGATGACAGTTTCTTTTGCTGTGCAGAAGCTCTTTAGTTTAATTAGATTCCATTTGTCAATTTTGGCTTTTGTTGTCATTGCTTTTGGTGTTTTAGTCATGAAGTCCTTGCCCATGCTGAATGGTATTGCCTAGGTTTTCTTCTAGGGTTTTTATGGGTTTAGGTCTTACATCTAAGTTTTTAATCCATCTTGAGTTATTTTTTGTATAAGGTGTAAAGAAGGTGTCTAGTTTCAGTTTCTTGCACATGGCTAGCCAGTTTTTCCAACACCATTTATTAAATAGGGAATCCTTTCCCCATTGCTTGTTTTTGTCAAGTTTGTCAAAGATCAGATGGTTGTAGATGTGTGGCATTATTTCTAAGGCCTCTGTTCAGTTCCATTGGTCTGTATCTCTGTTTTGTTATGAGTACCATGCTGTTTTGGTTACTGTAGCCTTGTAGAATAGTTTGAAGTCAGGTAGCATGATACCTCCAGCTCTGTTCTTTTTGCTTAGGATTGTCCTGGCTATATGAGCTCTTTTTTGGTACCATATGAAATTTAAAATAGTTTTTTCTAATTCTGTGAAGAAAGTCAATGGCGGCTTGATGGGGATTGTGTTGAATCTATAAATTACTTTGGGCAGTATGGCCATTTTCACAATATTGATTCTTTCTATCCATGAGTATGGAATTATTTTCCATTTGTTTGTGTCTTCTCTTATTTCTGTGAGCAGTGGTTTGTAGTTCTCCTTGAAGAAGTCCTTCACATCCCTTGTAAGTTGTACTCCTAGGTATTTTATTTTCTTTGTAGCAATTGTGAATGGGAGTTCACTCATAATTTGGCTCTCTGTTTGTCTGTTATTGGTGTATAGGAATGGTTGTAATTTTTTCCACATTGATTTTGCACACTGAGACTTTGCTGAAGTTGCTTTATCAGCATAAGGAGATTTTAGGCTAAAACAGTGGGATTTTCTAAATAAACAATCATGTCATCTGCAAACAGAGACAATTTGGCTTCCTCTTTTCCTAATTGAATACTCTTTATTTCCTTTTTTGCCTGATTGTCCTGGCCAGAACTTCCAATACTATGTGGAATAGGAGTGGTGAGAGAGTAAATCCTTGTCTTGTGCTGGTTTTCAAAGGAAATGCTTCCAGCTTTTCCCCATTCAGTATGACATTGGCTGTGGGTTTGTTATAAGTAGCTCTCATTATTTTGAAATATGTTCCACCAATACCTAGTTTACTGAGAGTTTTTAGCATGAAGGGTGTTGAGTTTTATCAAAGGTGTTTTCTGCATCTATTGAGATAATCATGTGGTTTTTGTCATTGGTTCTGTTTATGTGATGGATTATGTTTATTGATTTGTGTATGTTGAACCAGCCTTGCATCCCAGAGATGAAGCCAACTTGATTGTTGTGGATAAGTTTTTTGATGTGCTGCTGGATTCGGTTTGCCAGTATTTTATTGAGGATTTTTATACAGATGTTCATCAGGGATATTGGCCTGAGATTTTCTTTTTTTGTTGTGTCTCTGCCAGGTTTTTGTATCAGGATGATGCTGGCCTCATGAGTTAGGGAGGAGATCCTCTTTTTCTATTGTTTGGAATAGTTTCACAAGGAATGGTACTAGCTACTCTTTGTACATCTGGTAGAATTCGACTGTGAATCCATCTGGTCCTGGGCTTTTTGTTGTTGTTGTTGTTAGTAGGCTATTAATTACTGCCTCAGTTTCAGAACTTGTTTTTGGTCTATTTAGGGATTTGACTTCTTCATGGTTTAATCTTGGGAGGGTGTATGTGTCCAGAAATTTACCCATTTCTTCTAGATTTTCTAGTTTATTTTCATAGAGGTGTTTGTAGTATTCTCTAATAGTAGTTTGCATTTCTGTGGGATCAGTGGTGAGTGGTGATATCCCCTTTATTATTTTTTGTTGTATCTGTTTGATTCCTCTCTCTTTTATTCTAAGTGGCAGCTGTGGACACAGCTTCAACAGACTTAAATGTTCTTGCCTGCCTGTTCTGAAAAGCGCAGCAGATCTCCCAGCACAGTGCTAGAGCTCCACTAAGGGACAGACTGCCTCCTCATGTGGGTCTCTGACTCCAGTGCCTCCTGACTGGGAGATATCACCCAGCAGGGGTTGACAGATACCTCATACAGGAGAGCTCCAGCTGGCATCTGGCAGGTGCCACTCTGGGACAAAGCTTCCAGAAAAAGAAGCAAGCATCAATCTTTGCTGTTCTGCAGCCTTCACTGGTGATACCCAGCAAATAGGGTCTGGAGTGGACCTACAGCAAATTCCAGCAGACCTGCAGCACAGGGGCCTGACTGTTAGAAGGAAAATGAACAAACAGAAAGCAATAGCATCAACATCAACAAAAAGAATGTCCCCACAAACACCCTATCCAATGGTCACCAACATCAAAGACCAAAGGTAGATAAATCCACAACAATGATGAAAAACCAGCACTAAATGACTGCAAATTCCAAAACTCAGAACACCTCTTCTCCTACAAAGAATCACAACTCCTTGCCAGCAAGGGAACAAAACTGGACAGAGAATGAGTTTGATGAATTGACAGAAGAAGGCTTCAGAAAGTTGGTAATAACAAACTCTTCTGAGCTAAAAGAGCATGTTCTAACCCAATGCAAGGAAGTTAAGAGCCTTGAAAAAAGGGTAGAGAAATTGCTAACTAGTATAACCAGATTAGAGAAAAACATAAATGACCTGATGGAGCTTCAAAACACAGCATGAGAACTTTGTGAAGCATACACAAGTATCAATAGCCAAATTGATCAAGTGACAGAAAGGATATCAAAGATTGAAGATCAACTTAATAAAATAAAGCATGAAGACAAGATTAGACAAAAAAAGAATGAAAAGAAATTAACAAAGCCTCCAAGAAGTATGGGACTATGTGAAAAGACCAAATCTATGTTTGATTGATGTACCTGAAAGTGACAGGGAGAATGGAACCAAGTTGAAAAACACTCTTTAGGATATTATCCAGGAGAACTTCCCCAACCTAGCAAGACAGCCCAACATTCAAATTCAGGAAATACAGAAACCACCACAAAGATACTCCTTGAGAAGAGCAACGCCAAGACACATAATCGTCAGAATCACCAGGCTTGAAATGAAGAAAAAAAGGTTAAGGGTAGCCAGAGAGAAAGGTCAGGTTACCCACAAAGGGAAGCCCATTAGACTCACAGCAGATCTCTCTGCAGAAACCCTGCAAGTCAGAAGAGGATGGGGGCCAAAATTCAACATACTTAAAGAGAAGAATTTTCAATCCAGAATTTCATATCCAGCCAAACTAAGCTTCATAAGTAAGGAGAAATAAAATCTTTTACAGACAAGAAAATGCTGAGAGATTTTGTCACCGCCAGGCCTGACTTACAAGAGTTTCTGAAGGAAGCACCAAATATGAAAAGGAAAAACCAGTACCAGCCACTTCAAAAACATATCTAATTGTAAAGATCATCAACATTCTGAAGAAACTGCATCAACTAAAGGGCAAAATAACCAGCTAACATCATAATGACGGGATCAAATTCACACATAATAATATTAAACCTAAATGTGTATTGGCTAAACGCCCCAATTAAAAGACACAGACTGGCAAATTGAATAAAGAATCAAGACTCATCAGTGTGCTGTATTAAGGAGACCCATATCACCCATACCCTTAACATTTTTTCCTTCATTTCAACCCTGATGAATCTGACAATTATGTGTCTTGGGGTTGCTCTTCTCGAGGAGTATCTTTGTGGTGCCCTCCATATTTCCTGAGTTTGGATGTTGGCCATTCTTGCTAGGTTAAGGAAGTTCTCCTGGATAATATCCTAAAGAGTGTTTTCCAACTTGATTCCATTCTCCCTGTCACTTTCAGGTACATAGGACAGTGTCCCTCACAACAAAGAATTATCAAGGAGATAGAGGAATATTTACCAAGCAAATGGAAAGCAACAAAAAAACAGAGGATTTAATCCTAGTCTCTGATAAAACAGACTTTAAACCAACAAAGGTCAAAAATTAAATTAAAAAAAAAAAGAAGGACATTACATAATGGTAAAGAAATTAATGCAACAAGAAGAGCTAACTGTCCTAAATATATATGCACCCTATACAGGATCACCCAGATTCATAAAGCAAGTTCTTAGAGACCTATAAAGAAACTTAGACTCCCACACAATAACAGTGGGAGACTTTAACACCCCACTGTCAATATTAGACAGATCAATGAGACAGAAAGTTAACAAGGATATCCAGGACTTGAACTCAGCTCTGGACCATGCAGACCTAATAAACATCTACAGAACGCTCCACCCCAAATCAACAGAATATACAATCTTCTCAGCACCACATCACACTTATTCTAAAATTGGCCACATAATTGGAAGTAAAATACTCCTCAGCAAATGCAAAAGAACAGAAATCATAACAGTCTCTCAGACCACAGTGCAATCAAATCAGAACTCAGGATTAAGAAACTCACTCAAAACCACACTACATAGAAACTGAACAACCTGCTTTTGAATGACTACTGGATAAATAACAAAATTAAGGCAGAAATAAATAAGTTCTTTGAAACCAATAAGAACAAAGACACAACATACCAGAATCTCTGGGACCCAGCTAAAGCAGTGTTTAGAGGGACATTTATAGCACTAACTGCCCACAGGAGAAAGCAGGAAAGGTCTAAAATTGACACCCTAACATCACAATTAAAAGAACTAGAGAAGCAAGAGCAAACAAATTCAAAAGCTAGCAGAAGACAAGAAATAACTAAGATCAGAGCAGAACTGAATGAAATAGAAACATGAAAAATCCTTCAAAAAATCAATGAATCCAGGAGCTGACTTTTTTGAAAAGATTAACAAAATACATAGATAGACCACTAGCCAGACTAATAAACTGTTAAGTCTTTTTAATGTTGCCCGTGGTTTGTGGGATGGGTGGTGGGGAGTATTTCAGATACAGCAGTGGTTCTGAATCAAGGGTGATTTTACCATGCAGGAGACACTTGGCAATGTTTGAAGACATTTTTGTTGCCACTACTTGTGATGAGTGTATGCTGTCAACATCTGGTTGGTAGAAGCCAGGGATGCTGCCACCATTCTACAATGCATAGCACAGTGTCCCTCACAACAAGAATTATCTAGCCCCAAATGTCAATAGTGCTGAGGCTGAGAAACCCTAGGGGAGAGAAAAAAGTATGTGCAATGCCCCCATTAGTCAATTTTGCCTTGCTATAAAGGAATATCTGAGACTAAGTAATTTATAAAAAAAAAAAAAAGAGAGAGATTTATTGGGCTCTTGGTTCTGCAGACTGTACAAGCATAGTGTCTGCATCTGCTTGGCTTCTGGTGAAACCTCAGGAAGCTTACAATTATAGCAGAGGATGAAGGTGGAGTAGGCATGTCACATGGCAAGAAGAGGGAGCAAGAAAGAGAGGAGGAGGTGCTAGGCCCTTTTAAACAACCAGGTCTCACATGAATTAACAGAGTAAGAACTCATTCATTACTATGAGAAGGTCACTAAGCCATCCATGAATGATCTACCCCCATGACCGAAACATCTCCCACTAGGCAAATCTCCAACACCGGAGATAACATTTCAACGTGAGATTTGGAGGGGACAAAACATCCAACCATATCAGCCCATAAGATGGCAAAGCCCCAGTGTGGCTGGCATTAGTGTACATCAGATCGAATGGCACAAGATGATGTTAGCAAGGTAGGCAGGGGCCAGAGCACACAGAGGAACCCTTGTAAGATATAGTAGTAGTTGCGATTTTACTTCAAATGTAGGAGGAAGCATAATGGACCATTGATAACTACTATAGAAAACAGAATGGAGAAGGAGTCAAAAGATACAAAGCTGCTTTGTGGACCAGTGAGATATGAAGAAGGTTGGAATGAGATGTGATGGCAGAGATAGAGAAAAGTGGATGGATAGGAACTTTAATTTGGAGCTGGAAATGGCAGAATGTGTTGATGGCTTGCATGGGATGGCAAGCTGGGGAAGAGGGAGGAGGAAAGGATGATGCCCCAGGCTCTGGCTTCAACAACTGGGTGAGTGGGGGTGTCATTTACTGAGGGTGAAAAGAGGGAGAAAATTGGGAGGGGGACATGACAATTCTGAAATGCCTGTGAGCCAGCACATAGATATGTCAAGGAGATAGTCAAATGTGGGGATCTTGGGTTCACACAAAATATATGGGCTGAAGATTTATGTGGGAGGATGAGGATATACCAGCTCTCCCAGAGATAGAGAGAGAGAGAAAGGGGACCCAAGATGAGCCCTATGGCCCTCAAATATTTACAGTTAGAACAGGAGAAGCCAGCAATGGAAAAAAGCAAAGACCACATCAGAAAAAAATGTGAATTGTGATTATCTGGAAAAGAGAATATCTCCCAGAAGAAGAGAGTCATCATCTACTCCAACTATAGTGAGAAGTCAAATAAAACACAATATTCAGGCCATTAGTGACCTTGAAGAGTGCAGTCTAAAACAAAGCTCAGAGTAAAAGTCAGATTCCCAGGGCCTGAGATAGTAAGCAGAGACAATACGTGCACAGAATTCTTTTGAGAATTGGAATTTTTATGCTGTGAAATGGAGCAAAACAATAGGGTAATAGCTGGAGCCAGCAAGGGTCAAGGAAGACTTAACAGGATGGGAAAAACCACTGCCTGTTTGTAAGCTATGAAAACTGATATAGCGAGAAAAACTGATGATGCAGGAGGAGGGGGAAGGAATAAGAAGGAGTTACATCCTTGAAAAGACGCCTGGAATGGTGGTCTCCAGAAAACACAAGCCTGGAGCAAGAGAAAGGAGAAGTATTATCCTTCCAGTGCAGATGGGTTCCCAGGTTTGATGCTGCTAAATGAAGATGTGTCCATCTGACTCCTATTTTCACAGCTAACTGACACTTAGCTGATGACCTGGTTTAAGAAGGACAAAAAGGAATAGGGTGCTGGGAGAAAAATTGAAGTATAAAATAGTTATCACAAAGAATGGAGAGCAAATATCCTGGGATTTGTGAGGGGAATAGGTTTGGTGAGCAATGTTGAAAACTCATGAGAAGTTTGAGACCGTGAGTTTGAAGTGAAGACCAGCCAACTTGCCTGAAGTCCTACACCAGCATTTTATGGCTCAGATGCAGATCTAGACAAAGCAAGAGCTGTTTGTTTCCAAGACTGAGGTGTGATTAGTGCCGCAGGTTCTCCAGTGCACACCCAGATCCCTTCAGGATGTGGCATTCACTCTCCCACTAACCAAAGCACTGCCTGCTGGAGGCTCATATCTGAGTCCCGACTATGGGAACTGCCCATGACTGAAGGGAGGTGTTCCCCCATAGTCATGACTGATCACGAAAAGGAGAAAAGTCTTCTTTGCTTCCATAAGAGACACTCAGGGCATGACAAGGTTCAGGCTGTAATCCAGCAGTGTGAAGAGAGCCACACTTTCTCAAAGAAAGAAAAAAGGGGCAAGTCATCCATTTTATTAGACTAACGTTTAGAGTAGTTTTGTGTTCACTGCAAAATTGAACATAAAGTACAGAGTTCCCATATGCCCCTGGCACCCTTCCACACACAGCCTCCCCCACTATCAACATCAGGCACTAGAATGGTACTTTTGTTACAATAATAAACCTACATTTGATGTCATTATCACCCAAAGTCTATAGTTTACATTAGGATTCACTCTTGGTGTTGTACTTTCTATGGGTTTTGTATAATGATATCTATCCCCCTTTAGAGTATCATATGTAGTCTTTTATGACAGCATATGTGGGAGGCATGAGAATACGCCAGCTCTCCCAGGGACAGAGAGAGAAAAGGGACCTCAGGTGAGCTCTACAGCCCTCAAATACAGTAAGGAGGACAGGAGTTTACTAGTAAATTAGTGTGTCTGATACTCCATTGTTGCATATGATAGTCTATTACTGTATTATGCAGTTTATTACTGCATATGATACTCTGTGACATCTACCAATTTTCATGGGTTACTATATTCATCTGCTAGGTCACCTGTAACAAATTACCACAAACTTAGTGGCTTAAAGCAGCAGAAGTTTATTCTCTCACAGTTCTAGAGGCCATCAAAAATCAAGGTATTGGGAAGATCACTATCCCTCCCAAAGCTCTGGGGAAGAATCTGCCCCTTGTGTCTTCCAGTGTCTGGTGGCCACTGGTATCCTCCAAATTCTTTGGCTTAAAGACACAATCTCTGCTTCCATCTTCTCATCGCCTTCTCTTCCGTGGCTGCTTCTTTTTTTGTGTGTGTCTCTTATTAGCACCCATCCAGATATAAAGACCCACCAGATGGCCCAGATAAATATCTCAACATTCTTATTTGCACCTGCAAAGACCCTTTCTTTAAATAAGGTCATACTCACCAGATTCCAAGGATTACGACATGGACATGACTTCTCTTAAAGGCCTCTCTTCAACCTACTACAGTTACTCAGAGGTGGGGCAGAGCTGGACAGAAATATCTCTGGCCTTCTCCACAAGTGGAGAGAGATATTTGTACTACTAGATGCTGGGCATGGGTGAGAACAGAGGCCATGCTGAGTTCTGTTAATAATGATGGGTGAGGAGGGGAAACAGGAATGGATGATGATAAATTACCTAATAGGTACAATGTACATAATTTGGGTGATGGATACCCTAAAAGCCCTGACTTTATCACTATGCAATCGATGCCTGTAACAAAATTGCACTTGCACCCCATATGTACTCCATCCACATTTTTTAAATAAATCAAATTTAAAAATAAAAATGTATTTTAAAATATGATGATGAAGCTGGTGAGGAGTGCAGTGGCCTTATTTTGATCAATACCTGAGAATTAAGATTAGCTCCATCACACTCAGCCCTCCAGTGCCGTTCTGTGACTTGTGCTAAACCTAACTGCCCAAGAACAAATGAACCACAACCAAACTGAGAGCAGACCCAGCTGTTCCAGTAATTTTGTGCCATCACCAGCACAAGAACCGCAAAGACAAGAGGAAGAGAAAAAGCTTCTTGCTTTCCTGTGACAATTTATTTTTTATTATTTTTATTTTTTACTATTATTTTTTTTCAAGATGAAGTCTTGCTCTGTTGCCCAGACTGGAGTGCAATGGCATGATCTCGGCTCACTGCAACCTCTGCCTCCCAGGTTTAAGCAATTTTCCTACCTCAGCCTATCAAATAGCTGGGATTACAGGCATCTACCACCACGCCCAGTTAATTTTTTTTATTTTTAGTAGAGATGGGGTTTCACCATGTTGGTCAGGCTGGCCTTGAACTCCTGACCTCAAGTGATCTACCTGCCTCAGCCTCCCAAAGTGCTGAGTTTACAGGCATGAGCCACTGCACCTGGCCTCCTGTGACATTTAAACTGTCAGTGAGAAAGACTTCTGCTCTGCTGTGAAAGATTCGACTATTTTAATTTAAAGCTACATGTCATTTGATTTTTATTTTTTATTCATACATCATCAACATTCATGTTTTCAGGTATATGTGATAATGTAATATATTCATATAATCTGTAAAGATCAAATCAGTGTTATTGGTACATCCATAACCTCAAATATTTGCATTTTCCTTACGCTAGAAACATTCCAATTATTCTCTTCTTGCTATTTTGAAATGTACAATATATAAAAAAAAAAAAAAACCTGTCTATGTCAATATCTACTCCTATTCTGGGGACAGGCATTCTTAGGGTATATTTTCTTTCACTAATAAAATGGTGGATTAATTTCTCTGTGAAACATCTTCTTTAAAGTTTACTACTTCTAAAAGCATGGAACTGTATCTCTCTGATGTTGAGCTTTCTTTAATATGTTTCTTGGCCACATGTGTGTCTTCTTTTAAGAAGTTTCTCAAGCCAGTCAGAATGGCAATTATTAAAAAGTCGGGAAACAACAGATGCTGTTGAGGTTGCAGAGAAATAGGAACACTTTTATACTGTTGGTGGGAATATAAATCAGCTCAACTATTGTGGAAGACAGTGTGATAATTCCTCAAAACTTTATAACTGGAAACACTGTTTGACCCAGCAATCCCATTACTTGGTATATAAACAAAAGAAATATAAATCATTCTACTATAAAGATACATGCACACGTATGTTTGTTGCAGCACTATTCACAATAGCAAAGACAAGGGATCAACCCAAATGCTTATCAATGGTAGACTGGATAAAGAAAATGTGGCACATATACACCATGGAATACTATGCAGCCATAAAAAAGGAATGAGATCATGTCCTTTGCAGGGACATGGATGAAGCTGGAAGTCACTATCCTCAACAAACTAATGCAGGAACAGAAAACCAAACACCACATGTTCTCACTTATAAGTGAGAGCTGCACAATGAGAACACATGAACACAGGGAGGGGAACATCACACACTGGGGCCTGTCAGGGGAGGGGAGGGGGATGGGGAGGGCATCAGGAAAAACAGCTAATGCATGCCAGGCTTAATACCTAGGTGATGGGTTGATAGGTGCAGAGATCCAACATGCCACATGTTTACTTGTGTAACAAACCTGCACATCCTACACGTATACCCCAGAAATTAAAATTTAATTTAATTTAAAAGCATGGAGGTACAGTCAGCCACCACCACCCACCTACCCAATTTTCAATCAGATTCATCTCCAAAGCACCTGGAGTCTGTTGTGGGGTGCATTATCCCAGAGAGCAGTGCCACAGACAGCGCTGGCCCCCCAAGTCAGCCCTCAAAGCCATGGTCTTAGAGTCTAATTGGAAATGTTTTTTAGAAAAGGGAATTTTGTAATAAGAAAAACACAGTCATGAATATAGTTCCAGTAGTCATGACTGAAATATCAATGCAGTCATGTAAAAAGCATAGAAAAAGAGAGTCTTGTTGGGTCTCCTGAATAGTGACTGAGGAGAGCCTGGGTGAAGGAGCCTGAGAGGGGAGAGAGGCCCACGGCATCCTGCAGGTGATATCCGGCTCTCCCAAAACCCCGCAGTGGACAGTGCTTGCTCACTTTGTCATGAGGTTCACTTCGGGAAAGGGGTTGGCAAGCAGGACCCATTGTCACCTGGTGTCTTGCCTTGTTTGTTTTGTGGTTTGGGTTTTGGTTCATCAAGAGAATTATGAAATATCCTTGATGTGCCTCAAAATTATAGAAAAAAGAGCAGGGAAAGGTAAGGGAGGTCAGTGTGGATCTGAAAGAGGTTGCAGCAGCTGGAAATCCCTGAGCTACAGGGTCGGAGGAGGTGGGAGGGAGATGCTGCAGAATATCAGGACTTCATCAACACTGCAGGTCCCCTTCCCCAGCCTCCCAACCCTGAGACCTAGGATGGGTGTCTATACCTGGCAGCTGCTGAGAAGGCAGGTCTGGCAAGGTGGCCCTTGCATGTATTAATATGTGGAGTGGGCACCTCTAGAATTGGCTGTGATATATGGGAAGTATCACGTGGCAGACGTGGAGGTGTGCTGACAGGCAGCATGGGAGGCTGGCTCTGCACGTTCCTGAGGATGAATCCAAGGTCTCTGCCTTCCCCAGAGCCAGCACCCTCCATGCTCCACCTTCTGCTTGGGGGCAGGGTTGCCTGTGACATCATGGACCATTGAACATGGAGGCTAAGCACACAGAACAATTCAGATGGGAAAAAGCAAATCACAGGGCTCAGACGGACTTCATCCTACAGTACAATTAAATGCATCAAAAGATGAGCGGTAGAAGTACAAGACACAGCCCCTGGCACTGCCTTCATGTGGGGCCCAGTCTTACGCTAGCAGGACAGTCTGCAAGGGCTCTCCAGTGAGCACTGCACTCCCAGAGCTCTGGGCAGAGCTCACTGGACTGGACTGATTGCTGTCCTTGCTACCTATGGCTCCTGACAACCTAGTCCTCTACTCTCTGGACCACTGAGCCCTCTGTCTCTTCCCATTCCCTCCAATCCCCCTACCCTGCACCTTCTACTGAAATCACTGAATCTTTATCCAGCTGCATCTCTACTGCAATCACTGAATCTTTATCCAGTGGGGTGACAAGGCATCTGGCTCTATTTTCCCCCAAATCCATTTTTCATAGCATAAATGTTATGAACCTATACATAGGAACTTCTTTTTTTTTTTTTCTGAGACGGAGTTTCACTCTGATTACCCAGGCTGGAGTGCAATGGCATGATCTCGGCTCTCCGCAACCTCTGCCTCATGAGTTCAAGCAATTCTCCTGCCTCAGCCTCCTGAGTAGCTGGGACTACAGGCACGCGCCACCATGCCCAGCTAATTTTTGTATTTTTCGTAGAGACGGGGTTTCACCATGTTGACTAGGATGGTCTCGATCTCTTAACCTCATGATCCACCCGCCTCGGCCTCCCAAAGTGCTGGGATTATAGGTGTGAGCCACCACACCTGGCCTACACAGGAACTTCTTTAGCGTTCGATAGTCAAAGACTAGTCATTGAATCTCAAACATCATTTTTGTTTTCAAAAAGCCCAACTTTTGCAAGTCAATAGCTTGGACCTCAAGACTGTGGTCTCTTTATAAACTTCAAAAACCATCCAAGAAACTCATAACGAGACATGACTTCTCCATTATCTGTGCTGTTCGCTGTTCGTGGCTATTATGGGAGAAGGACATGGCCATTCCCATATCTATGGAGACTTACAATCAAGGAAAGGCAGCCCCTGGATTCTCACTCATACCTTGTGAGAAGCATCACAGTATGTGTGTTTGCAGGTGTATTACCCTGGCTAATAAATCTAAATGTTTTCCCAATAAAGCAGTTGGGTAACAACTGCAAAATATCTTATGTGCTCACAGAATGTTCCAAGATGTGTGTAGGTCTGGATGTGCGCATTTGCCTAGAACACAGGGGTATTGCCTGAGACTAGCAGATGACTGGGCCACAGGATTCTAACTTACGGATTTTTTAATTACCCAAATGTTCCACCCTGACCATGTGTTGCAATAATTGTTAGAAACTCACTCAAAACAGCACAACTACATGGAAACTGAACAACCTGCTCCTGAATGACTACTGGGTAAATAATGAAATTAAGGCAGAAATACTTTGAAACCAATGAGAACGAAGACACAATGTACCAGAATCTCTGGGACACATTTAAAGCAGTGTGTAGAGGGTAATATACAGCACTATATGCCCACAAGATAAAGCAGGAAAGACCTAAAATCAACACCCTAACATCACAATTAAAAGAACTAGAAAAGCAAGAGCAAACAAGTTCAAAAGCCAGCGGAAGACAAGAAATAACTAAGATCAGAGCAGAACTGAAGGAGATAGAGACACAAAAAACCCTTCAAAAAAAATCAATGAGTCAAGGATTTTTTTTTTTGAAGTTCAACAAAATAGAGAGACCACTAGCCAGACTAATAAAGTAGAAAAGAGAGAAGAATCAAATTGACTCAATAAAAAATGATACAGGGGATATCACCACCGATCCCACAGAAATACAAACTACCACACCTCTATGCAAATCAACCAGAAAATCTAGAAGAAATGGATAAATTCCTGGACATATACACCCTCCCAAGACTAAACCAGGAAGAAGTTGAATCTCTGAATAGACCAATAACAAGGTCTGAAATTGAGGCAGTATTTAATAGTCTAGCAATCAAAAAAAGTCCAGGACCAGACAGATTCACAGCCAAATTCTACCAGAGGTACAAAGAGGAGCTGGTACCATTCCTTCTGAAACTATTCCAAACAATAGAAAAAGAGGATCTAACTCATGAGGCCAGCATCATCCTGATACAAAAACCTGGCAAAGACACAACAAAACAATATCCCTGATGAACATCTGTATAAAAATCCTCAATAAAATACTGGTAAACTGAATCCAGTAGCACATCAAAAAGCTTATCCATCAAGATCAAGTAGGCTTCATTCCCAGGATGCAAGTGTGGTTCAACATAGCAAATCAATAAACATAATCCATCACATAAACAAAACCAATGACAAAAGCCACATTATCTCAATAGATGAAGAAAACACCTTACATAAAATTCAACAGCCCTTCATGCTAAAAACTCTCAATAAACTAGGTATTGATGCAACATATCTCTAAATAATAAGAGCTATTTATGAAAAACCCACAGCCAATGTCATACTGAATGGGCAAAAGTTGGAAGCATTCCCTTTGAAAACAGGCACAAGACAAGATTGCCCTCTCTCACCACTCCTATTCAACATAATATTGGAAGTACTGGCCAGGGCAACCAGGCAAAAAAAGAAATAAAGGTATTCAATTAGGAAAAGAGGAAGTCAAATTGTCTCTGTTTGTGGATGACACAATTGTATATTTTTAAAACCCCATTATCTCAGCCCAAAATTTCCTTAAGCAGATAAGCAACTTCAGCAAAGTCTCAGGATATAAAATCAATATGCAAAAATCACAAGCATTTCTATACACCAATAACAGACAAACAGCCAAATCATGAGTGAACTCCCATTCACAATTGCTACCAAGAAAATAAAATACCTAGAAATACAACTTACAAGGGATGTGAAGGACCACTTCAAGGAGAACTACAAACCACTGCTCACGGAAATGAGAGGACACAAACAAATGGAAAAACATTCCATGTTCATGGATAGAAATAATCAATATGAAAATGGCCATACTACCCAAAGTAATTTATAGATTCGATGCTATCTGCATCAAACTGCCATTGACTTTCTTCATATAATTGGAAAAAACTACTTTATATTTCATATGGAACCAAAAGAGACCCCACATAGCCAAGACAATCCTAAGCAAAAAGAACAAGGCATCACACTACCTGACTTCATACTATACCACAAAGCTACAGTAACAAAAAAAGCATAGTACTGGTACCAAAACAGATATGTAGACCAATGGAACAGAACAGAGGCCTCAGATATAACACCACATATCTACAACCTTTCGATCTTCGACAAACTTGACAAAAACAAGCAATGGGGAAAGGATTCTCTATTTAATAAATGGTGTTGGGAAAACTGGCTAGGCTCATGCAAGAAACGGAAACTGGATCCCTTCCTTACACTTACACAAAGGTTAGCTCTGGATGGATTAAAGACTTAAACATAAGACCTAAAACCATAAAAACCCTAGAAGAAAACCTAGGCAATACCATTCAGGATATAAGCATGGGCAAACATTGCATGACTAAAACACCAAAAGCAATGACAACAACAGCCAAAATAGACAAATGGGATCTAATTAAACTAAAGAGCTTCTGCATAGTAAAAGAAACTGTCATCAGAGTAAACAGGCAACCTACAGAATGGGAGAAAATTTTTGCAGTCTATCTATCTGACAAGCTAATATCCAGAATCGATAAAGAATCTAAACAAATTTACAAGAAAAAAACAACCCCATCAAAAAGTGGGCAAAGAATACAAACAGACACTTCTCAAAAGAAGACATTTATGTGGCCAACAAACGTATAAAAAAAAGCTCATCATCACTGGTCATTAGAGAAATGTAAATCAAAACCACATTGAGATACCATCTCATTCCAGTTACAATGGTGATCATTAAAAAGTCAGGAAACAACACATGCTGGAGAGGATGTAGAGAAATAAGAATGTTTTTACACTGTTGGTGGGAGTGTAAATTAGTTCAACCACTGTGAAAGACCGTAGGATGATTCCTCAAGGATCTAGAACTAGAAATACCATTTGACCCAGCAATCCCATTACTGGGTATAAACCCAAAGGATTATGAATCATTCTATTATAAAGACACATGCACACATATATTTATTGTGGCACTGTTCATAATAGCAAAGACTTGGAACCAATTCAAATGCCTATCAATGATAAACTGGATCAACAAAATGTGACACATATACACCATGGAATACTATGCAGCCATAAAAAAGGATGAGTTCACATCCTTTGCAGGAACATGGATGAAGATGGAAACCATCATTCTCAGCAAATTAACACAAGAACAGAAAACCAAACACTGCATGTTCTCACTCATAAGTGGGAGTTGAACAATGAGAACATATGGACATAAAGAGGAGAACATCACACCCCAGGGCTTGTTGGGGGGTTGGGGTGCTAGGGGAGGGATAGCATTAGGAGAAATACCTAATGTATATGATGGGGTAATGGGTACAGCAATGGCATGTATATACCTATCTAACAAACCTGCACATTCTACACCAGAACTTACCCCAGAACTTAGAGTATAATAAAAAATAAAATAAAATAAATATACATAGGAATAAAATAAAATCCTTAGGTGTTTTTGAATTACATTTCTGTTGCAGTCAAGGAAACTGATGCTCAGGGGCTGGTCAGCAGGTGTCCAGGGTGAGAAACAAGTTGGGTCATTGACCCCCTGTCCTGTGTATTTCCAGGGCTTAGGCCATGGCCTCACACAGAGAGTTCCCTGTACTCCTGCATCTTTCTGGCTCTTTCTAAACAGCTGTTTCCTCTGAAAATTCCCCATTCCAGGGCTTTGGCACCATTCCTACTCTGTGTTCCAGTTCCAGAGGATGAGAGGTTTCCAGAATCCACTGAGAATCCTGCAGTGCTGTCAGAGGTCCAAAATATTATCCTGATCCAGCTGTGAACAGAAGATTCCAGAACACCTACTCGCCTTGCCCACTCTCCCAGAGAAGATGGGGCCCCTTCCAGCCTCAGTTGAGTCTGCAGCCTGGATTCACTCTGCCCTTCACCCAGTCTGAGAATCGCCTGGTAAGATCAGCCAGACAGTGGCCCCTCACAAGGTCCACATCCTAGTCCCCTGGCCCTGTGAATATGTTCTGTCAAAAGGACGCTGCAGATATGACTCAGCATCTTGAGATGCGGAGATTTTCCTGAAGTCTCCAGGTAGGCTCAATTTCATAGCACAGGTGTCCTTACAAGAGAGGGCTGAGGAGGAAATAGTATCACAGAAGAGGAAAAGGTGATATGACCTCGGAAGTGATTGAAATGATGCACCCAGCAGCCTTAAAAGTGGGAAAGGTGAGGAACAGATCCTCGCTGGAGCCTCCAGAGGAGCCAGCCCCATCAACACCTCGATTTTAGGTTGGTGAGACACTATTCAGAGTTCTTTAAACTACTATGTTTGTGGCAATTTGTTATAGCAGCCAGAGAGCAACCCCTCCCTTCTATGGCCCCCTATCCTGTTCTAACTGGATGATAGCTAGAATCTTTCAGGAGCCCTTGTGAGTTATAACCCCATGGCCACAGTGACCCTAGGCAAGGCCCTGGTCCTTCAAGCTGCATGGTGAGTGTATGTGCTGCAGGCCCAGGATGCACAGAGGGCACTAAAGTAGGGAGCAAGACCTTGTTTGTGTTTTATTTCACCTCCTTCCCAAGCAGGAATTTCAATGCTGAAATCCTATCATCACTATAGAGGAGTCGAGTGTAAGTTCTGTTGGCAGCAAGAATTAGCATTCAGTGGCTACTCCCTACTCAGAGGCAGCAGACAAGTCCAAAGTCCACTGTGCAAAAAGAAGTCATGGGTGGCTGGGATGCTGGGTGTGGATGTGGCAGGCTCCAGTTCTGGTCCTGGCTGTCCTGATGACCCTTCCAGTATCATGCAAGTTCATCCTTAAATAGTTTGAATTTCCAGCTTTTCATCTGTGTGATCAGAATTAATTAAGCCTTCTCTCCAGGGGTGCTGCAAAATCAGTTACATTAAGTCTGTGCTAATTTTCACACTGTTTGTAACTAGCCAGTGACTCAAGTACAGCCTGATAAGTGGGGGTTTCAAATGCCCTGGAGATAGGTGAGTGAGCTAGCACCACTGTTGCGTATTTCCTGAAACATGCATATTTGACATGTAGCTTGGCAAGGCAGCCTAAGACAGGAAAGCAAGTCTGCTGGCTCATATCATACCTCCCCAGCACACTCTGCTTCCATGTTTTCAGCATGTTGAGCTAAAAGAAAATTTCTTCAAGGTGAAACACAGATAGAAGCCCAACATGAAAAGCTGACAAATGTGGTGTTACTCACCTTGACATGAGGAACAGATCTCAAGGGCTGCCCAGGGCCCCTGTATGCTGTCCCAAGCACTTGCTGAAAGACCTAGGGCTCTCAGGGGAGCTCCGCTTGGAAACCACTGTTCCAATCCATCCTCACGGCTGTGAAAGCCAGTTGGTCCCATGGACTATAGAGTGTTTTTAATAAGAACTGGGCCCTTTCACATGAAAAAAAAGAGGCCCATAATTATTCTCATTGGGCAAATGTCAGACTAGTCCCAGAGCATGAATTGTGGAGCAGACAGGAATGAGGAGGGCCTATAAACTGGGCCTCTGTTTGACATCACTGTGTCACCTGACCTCAGCCCTGCGCTATTTATACCAAACCACACGGCCTCTTCCAGCTTCTCGCATGATTTCTTGCTTTCCTCTCCTGCGTTCCAGATTTGCCCTTTGGAATTAACCCCTTCTGGCCTCTCCTTGCTTCTTTTTTCATAATCAGCTTCATACAGCCATATGCCTAAAAAATCTGTTACCACTAAATGTACCTCCCTGTCAATGTTCCATGATCACAGAGAAATGGAAAATAAACACTGCCATATCCCAAAGGCACCCCCATCCATTGACCAAGAAAAGGCCAGAGAATTAAAAGAAGCAATCTAGAAAATAACACAATTTATAAAATGCCTGGGTTGCACCCATGAGGAGCTTTCAACACGTGCAGATTCGAGAGTGAGGTTTGAATCATTTTCTGAGGGTCATTCTAACACCTGGCCACGGTTCTGTTGCTGTCCACACCCCGCTAGCTCTGGGCCCTCGGCTCATTACATCCTCTTGTCTCCCCTCCACTGCCACCAGTGCTACCTGCATGGATAGTTTGAATTTGGCTCCTGTGTGGCAGCAGAGAGACATTGCAGGTGCGGAAAAGGGATGTTTAAGGAGAACCCCAGCTGAGGATGTTGGCCTGATGCAGTCAGAATAGCAAAGGCTGAAATAAACAAAGAGCAGCTGCAGAGAGCAGGCACAGGCTGCTTACTCTTTACTTGTTACAGCAAGGGAGGCAGTCACTGTCACTTGTGTTTGGCAGAGATTGAAGGGAGGCAGAGGATCAGGGAAGCTTCACAGTCGCAAAGCGGGAGGTTGCCAGTGTGCCCTGAGTGGAGACTATTGGCCTGGGAAAGCTGCAGGTGGGGTTCACTTGAAGCCAGGAATCCCATGTGATTGGTTAGGGGAGCATATTTGGATTTCTCTGGCATATTCTAGATTAGAAGTAGGAGAAAAAAATTGGAAAAGTTGTCAGTGATGAATCAAGTCCTGGCCACTTGGGGCTGGTTGCTACAGGTGCTATTGTTTGGCTTGTTTGGTGGCTAGAGACAGTGGTCTGACTTCCTGGGCTGGTTGCTTTAGATCAGTGGTCCCCAGGCTTTCTGACACCAGGGACCAGTTTTATGAAAGACAATTTTACCACAAAACCAGGGTGAGGGGATTGGGGATGGCTTGGGAGGGGATGAAACTGTGCCACTTCAGATCATCAGGCATTAGATTCTCATAAGGAGAGTGGTTCCTAAGAGGCCACAGACTGGTGCTGGTCTGCAGCCCAGGGGTTGGGGATCCCTGCTGTAGATAATGAGTTGGTTTCCTGGGCAGGTGATATGGCTTGGCTGTGTCCCACCCAAATCTCATCTTGAATTCCCATGTGTTGTGGGATGGACTCAGTGGGAGGTAACTGAATCATGGGGTCTTTCCCATGCTGTTCTTGTGATAATAAGTAAGTATCACAAGATCCGATGGATTTAAAAAGAAGAATTCCCCTGCACAAGTTCTCTCTCTTTGCCTGCAGCCATCCACATAAGATGTGACTTGCTCCTCCTTGCCTCCCACTGTGATTGTGAGACCTCCCCAGCCATGTGGGATTGTAAGTCCAATTAAACCTCTTTCTTTTGTAAATTGCCCAGTCTCAGGTATGTCATTATCAGTAGCATGAAAACAAACTAATACAGCAGGTCTCTCCAGACTGTGAGCTAGAGTTCCATTTTCACATCTGGCCTGGCCTTATCCATTCATATATTTGGTCTCTCTGGCAGTGAACCAAGCAGCTTCAGCCTGCTCTAGCCACATCAGCCTTTAGTGGAGCAGTGACAGCAGGCAGGAGTTGGGGGGAGGGTAGTGGATTGAATAGTAGTCCCCCGAAAAGATAAGTTCCTGTCTTAACCCTCAGAACTAGTGAATGTGACCTTATTTGGAAGAAGGGTCATTGTGGATGTAATTACATTAAAGATCTCTGGATGAGATCATCCTGGTTCACCCTGATGGGCCCTTAACCCAACAAGAGTGTCCTTCAAGGAGACAGAAGAGAAGACCAAGAGAAGAAGAGAAGTCTATGTGAAGATGGAGGCAGAGATTGGAATGAGGCAGTCACAAGCCAAGGAACACCTGGAGCCACCAGAAGCTGGAGGAGGCAAGAAAGGAATCTCCCTGGAGCCTTCAGTGGGCCTGGCCCTGCTGACACCTTGATTTTTGACTTCCAGCCTCCAGAACTGTGAGGCAACAAACTTCTGCTGTAATCTACCAAGTGTGTGGTATTTGTTATGCAGCCCTAGGAGGCTAATACAGCTGCTCCTCCACACATGCATAATTTTTCTTCCTCCAGTCTTGCCATGTCTAAAGGGGGAAGACTAGGGAAAGAGGATATTTCCTAGACTTGGTTCAAATAACCAAGATATTTGGAAGAAAACTGAAAAACTCAAAACACTCAGATATTTTAGAGTTACCTTACATTTTATACTGTGAAAATAGATATCCAGATTTATTTTGATTTTCTCCCATATGTTTGGCCTTTTGAAGATCTAGACTTCCTTTAGTATGTGATCAACAGTCACTTCAAGGTGTATCTGTGGCTATTTACCTAAATACACACATCAGATAGTGTCATTCACACATCAGAGATCAGTAATAATTATAGTAGAACTTGTTTATAGAACCAGGTAATAGGCATGATGGGCAATACAGATTACCTGAGGAACTGTAACCTATTTCAGCATATTTAGGATTTATCAAGTTACCCTCTTCATACACTCCCCCACGCTCTGGAGTTTCTCTTTCCCCTCTTCTGCCCTCTTTTATGCATGCATTCTGGTCCCTTCTGAATTAACCATAATATTTTAGAAGAAAAAAAGGCATCTATAGCCAAATAAATACTGCATTGCTTTCCAGATTGAAACCCCAAATTGTTAAAACTCTGGGCTTATTACTTTTCCCAGTGCAATATCCATGCCATATTAATCCTTTAGACCCTGATTGACTCTAATAGTGTCTTTATTTTCAAATAATAGAGTGCCGAGATGTAATTAATATGTATAACAAATGCTCTTGGAAATTCGTGCAGAATATTCCCAACAGCAGCACTGGCAATCATGGCAGCACGCCCACAGAGGGTCGGCAGCGTGCCCACAGAAGGTCAGCAGTGCACCCACAGAGGGTAGGCAGCCTGCCCACAGAGGATCCATAGCATCCCAAAACATGTGCCCAGTCACAAATGGGCAAATTCACTTCCACACATTTCCTGTAGCTGCTATAATAAATTGCCACAAATTTAGAGGATTTAAACATGTTGGAGAATAAGTTGGCATATCCAAGTGCAATTGATGCATGGGTTCAACTTCTTTGACACCAGCTTCATTTCAAGATGTCAGTTTCTGCCGCTCAGGAGGAATTCCCCAGAAAAGAACCTGCCCATTGGCATCCATAAAGTAGGCCCCCTCACTGCACAATTTTAAATCTTTCTTATCTTTGTAGATAGAGAACAGCAGGAAGAATAATTGACTGGATTCAAATGTGAAAGAATGTTCTCTTTTAGTAGACCTAGTTTCATCATGCTTCATGGAGAAGGACTGATGAAGTCAACACATTTACACAGATAATCTCTATATCTCAAAAGCAAATGTCAACGTAAGTCACAAACCTTCAAAATTTGCATTCCCTAGAACTGCACTTCTAGAAATTGATCCTAGGGAAATACCAGAAAATGCAAAAGGACATATATCAAGGTTATTAATCACAGTATTGTTTATATAGCAGGAAGAAAAAAAATCTGGAAGCAACCTAAAGTGAGGCAGGATAAGTAGTCAAGGAAGGTTCTCAGGATGCAGCAACCATGATGACTGGACAGCCAACACAATCGCATTGCAATTGAGCTCACGCAAGCAAAGCTATCTTCAATAGGGACTTTCTCGTCTAGAGAGCATGTGCACTTTGATTTTACCTGTTCTCAAACTGACCTTTTGCTCATTATAATAGTAAAAAACACACCTCTGGGTGGAGATTTAAGATGCTAATGAGACATGCCATAGACACACAAGAATGTACGGCTACTGCGCATGTGCACCCAGAGGACCACCCAGAACGTGTTTATAGCATCACCTCTTCCCACCTACTAATGAAGAAGTGCGTAAGATTCCCCTAAATGGAGTTTCCCTAGTGCCAGTCTTTGCGTCTCATCCTTATGAGCAGCCTGCCCTGATTCTCTCTCTCACGGTATACTGTGTATTCTCACCTAACTTTCAAAACATTATTTTCCTTTTGCAATAAATTACTCTATGCTGCATCTCCTTTGCTGTGTGGCTCTTACTTAAATTCTTTTAAACTAAGAAGGCAAGAATCGAAGTATCTCAACAGCACTCAACAAAGGAAAACAGTAGATAAATTATGGGATATCTCCATAGCGGAAAACGATTAGAGTCATTAACATGAGGCTAAAAGAAGAATGTATTTATGGTTCTTGAAACTGTTTATTACTTATTTTAAGTACAAGTGTGTTTTAGTTTCCTGTGGCTGCTATAATAAATTACCACAAATTTAGTGGATTTAAAAAACCCACAAATGTATTATTTTGCAGTTCTGGAGGTCAAAAATTAAATGGGTCTCTCTGGCTGATGTCAGCAGGATGGTATTCCTTCTGGAGGCTCTCAGGGAGAATACTTTTTCCTTGCCTTCCCAGCTTCTAGAGGCTGCCCCCATGCTTTGGTTCATGATTGCTTTCTCCATCTTCAACGCCAGGAGTCAGTATCTTCCAATCTGTCTCTGACTCTGCCCTCTGCTTCCACTGGCACATCTGCTTCTTGATGCTGACCTTTCTGCCTGCCTCTTATAAGAACCCTGTGATTACATGGAGGCCATATGGATTATCCAGGATACCCTCCCCATTTTGAGCCTCTTAACTTAGTCACATCTGGAAAGTTGCTTTAGTCATATAAGATAACATAGTCACAAATTCCAGGGATTCGCACACAGACATCTTTGGAGGACTATTATCCTGCGTGCCACAAAAGTTCAAATTGCAGAATAATCTACATGGGCATGGTTCCATTTTTCTGTGTTTTGAAAAAAATATATATAAATATTGGCCAACAGACACTCCTATCACTCAGGAAATGCCAAGGCTTTTGAAGATCTGCACCAAGAACTGGGGATGAAGACTGGATGTATCCTTTGTTATGCTATATTCAGCTTTTACAGCTTACAAACCAGAAGATCTGCCCGGCTTTTCTCAACTCTTTGCTCTCAGCAGCCCTTTCCTTCAGGAATGATGGCAAAATGCACAGGTGTACCAAAAGGGAGAAGGGGATAATGGAGGAGAAAAGACATATTTGGCTAATATTTACTCCCATTATCTGCCACTCAAGCCATATATATATATATAGTGTGTGTGTGTGTGTGTGTGTGTGTGTGTGTGTGTGTGTATAATATATAAAAGCTGTAAACCTTCCAAGTTCATATGAGAGCTCTCCCTGGCACAGTGACCTCATGTCTCATATTTTCACTTATTTTTCTAGTCAACAAATAAGTAGTGAGTCCCTACAATAGAGTGAGCTCCAGGAAAAGTTCTGGAATACAGAAGGCACAGGACTTGCCCCCCAACTCTCCCCCACCCCACCCCAGGAGCTTACAATTTAGCAGGTGAGAGGGATACCAAACAGCAATGGTGCAGTAAGGAAAAAGTACTGGGTGCCGTGGGCATATGCTGGGAGACTGAAACTTAACAGAATCAGCAAAGGCAGTCCCCAGGCAGCTCCAGCCACTGTGAGGGCTGAAGCACTAGTAGGTGTCAGCAAGATAAAGTTGGGAAGGTGGAGTGGGAAGAAGAGGGTCCCAGCATTAGAAACATGCATGCAAGCTCTGAACTGGGGACCCTGTCTTCAAGGAACCGAATAAGTGGTAGCATGGAGCACAGAGGATGAGAGAGGAGGAAAATGCAGCTGCAGGGGTAATCTGGGGCCAGGAATGGGGGTCCAATGGGTCAAAGGTTTTAGACTTCTCTAAAAAGCAATGGTGAGCCATTGAGGGGTTTAAGCAGAGGGTCAACATGATGAAATGTATGTTTTAAAAACCTAACTCCACTGCACTGTCAAGAATAAACAGAAGGGAGCTAAGGGGATTTAAGGAGGAAAAATCAACTGCTATTTCCACGATGTGGTTGTGGCTGTGACCCAGATGATGGTATGGAGGTGGAGAGACGTAGACAGGTATTTAGGAAGATGAACTCTGCCTCCAGGATGATGCCCATGGTGTTGCTTTGAACTAATAAGGAATGGTGAAGGATCTAATTGGAGAATGAAGAATGGGAAGGATCAGGGCATAGCCTGAGTTTAGTTTCATTAATATAGTCCTAATTTTAATATTCTATTCTCTTGTCTTTATAAATTCTCAGCATATTTCAGAAAATCTGATATTTTGATATCAAACCACATTTCCAGACTTTCTTCAGTGTAAAAGTATTTCCAAAGTTTTTTTTTTCTTTTTTAATCAGACCAACAGCCTTTGAGTACAAAAATACAGCCACAAAATCTGTAAGATATCCCTTTAAGCTTAAGAAGTGATGTTAATTAACTACTCTTCTAAAGCTTATATCTGTTGTAAATTTGAGCACAATGATTATAATAAACACAAGTGAGCTTGTTTTCTTTTAGGCAAAAAACCATTTGGAAACCTCAACCTGGAAACTTAATTCTATCCTGGCAAAGACCAGATCCCTCTGAGATGATTATTACCATTGCTACCCTACACTCTTTTCTGTACTCAACCTTGATTAAATAATAGGAAACACATGGATAAAATGAGTCCCCTGCAAATAACAACAAAAGAACTTTTACCCCTAGGTTCCTTCTGCAGGTTTCCCTACTACACAGTGATTGATTCAGGGATCTGGAGTTAATCTATAACCAAATTCCAACAGAAACATTTTAATATTGCTTATTGTAACCAGAAATGAATGGCACATACTGAAATGGTTACTAACCAATTTTCATAATCAAAAAGAATTATGCTATATTGGCCAAAATATTAGTCATGGGATTAGAATCCATCCTCCCTTGAATAGCCTAATCCTCTTTAAAATAGCTCAGAGTAATCAGGTTAGCTTCACAGTAACTTTTAGTAAACCCGTCACTCTTATAAAAGAATTTCAGAAAAGGAAAGACCAAAGTTTTCTAAATCCTTGATGCTGATGAAATGTTGGGCAAAATAAATGTCTTACAAAGCACTTACATCATCAATTTAAGCCAACTATAGAGATACATTTGCCATTTGTAATGGCAAATGTAATAGAGATATATTTGTTATTACAAATGGATTTGTGTCATAAAGTAGAAACTAGCACTACCACTGTGGAAACAAGTTCTCAGTGCTAGTTTTCTGAAAAATATGATAGTCACAAGAAAAGGCATAGGGAAATGTCTCACCAAGCACCCTGCCTTCCAGCTATTTTTAAATAAAAGCCCTTTTTGGCAATGCTATTTGAGTATATGATGACCAGACAGAGAAGCTGATCGCTTTGTGACCTCTGGTTAACATAGCACCCTCTCCTAGTCAACACCATGTTTGCAAGCAAAAACAGCCTAGGCTTTTCAAAGCATCCAGTTTGCTTTGAGGGAACTCTCACCTTAACACTCCTAAGAATTTCTTATACATGCTATATTATTTGGCCATAACCCCATCTTCCTATAAATTGCAGAAGTGCTTGAGAAACCAAGAATAGGATCACAAATGTGCTCCTGTAAGTTCCTGCGTAGATTCAATTCCTTGAATCTTCTCATGTCATCTTGTATTATTTTATTCTAATTTATTCACTGTCAATCCAGCCTTATAACATCAAAAAAATCACAATTATTACATGTATATATCTTTATTCAAGTTACTGATAAAAACATTAAAAGTCACACATTCTATAACAATGACCTTTTATCAATTCCAAGTCAGCATAAAATGGTGTCATCACCCAACTGGTTGTTCTTCCCAGTAAGTGTCCTTGCATCCAACCCAAAGTTTTCTAAAGGCTTATCTGAAACTGAACATACACAAAATCAATAATGTGGGTCTCATGAATGCAGGCCCTTAAGCAGGTTCTACGATTCAAACCCTTCCACTGACTACTGAAGAAAATTTCCCCTGGATCCACCCCACCTAAACATGGGTTCCCATTACTCTGCCTACTTTGCCATTTGCCCACAAGTCAGCCACTTTGTTGAAAGTGAAAAGTCTATTGCCAACATAATTGCAATAAAAATGCTTTTATACTTTTGGAGAGTATCAGTATGATGGTTAATTTTATGTGAAAACTTCACTGGGCCATGGGGCCTCCATATTGGTCAGACATTATTCTGGATGTTTCTGGGGATGTGGTTTTTCAATGATTTTACACTTATATTGAAACTTTGAGTAAAACAGAATGCTCTCCATAGTGTGGTTTTCCCATCCATACTGTAGATGAGATTGGATGAGATTGCATCTCATCCAACCAGCTGAAGGTCTGAATAGGAGAAAACACTGACTTCCCCTGAGTAAGAGGTGTACATGCATATCCTATGGGCTCTGCCTCTGGACAAGCCTCACTAATACAAAAGTATATAATACTTTCTATTACAAAAAGTGCAAATACTTGCTAATACATTGCACAAAAACAATCTTGTACCCATAGTTCTTCAATTAGTCATTATATCATAATAGCCTCTTTATTCTCTTTAAGTGGTTCACACCCAGAGTTCTTTAGACTTCTCCTTTCAGGATGTTTCCACCTTCTCGCTTGTCCTTGAAGCCTTGGGTAAAGGAAATATAAATATTTCACCACTGCAATTCCAGTTTTCTACTCTTCAGAAGCTATCTTCTGAATCATGGGTCAAAATACAGCCACTCTTTGGTATAGAATTCATAAGAATATTAATAACTCATAGTGGATTTATCAGTCATTATTATTGACCAAAAAAACATTACATTCAGGGCTCAAGAACCCCTCAAGGCAAATGAGAAAAGGAAGCCTAGTTGAGAGTGACAGGAACTGGCTAGGCTCAGGGCAAGAGGACCCTGTGCTTAAACACTTCTATGGAATGTGAAGAAAGGCCCCACCCCCTTCTAGGCACTGCCGGAGACATCCGCTCTTTTGTGGCTATAACAATGATATTTTCAATGACAAATGATTTCTCAGGAGAGGTCTTGGTCTAATGAGATGCTACCATAAAGTAATAAAACCACAAACAACTGTAGAAAAACAGAATGACAGATAAGCTACGGAACACTGCCAAGTTGTCTTTGCATTTCAATTACTTGTGGCAATAAGAGACAGACATAATATGGGTAATAAAAAGCCCACCATAATCCAAAAACCTAATTTTAGCAAATGGTTCAGTCTTCCCACAAGATCCTTTACTAAAACAATTGACAAATGTTGCATTTGCAGGAGAACGCTACAGAAGCCTGCCTGAGAAGACCACTTAAAAGCCAGAGTCTCCTGGAGGAGCAGTTCTGGGTGAAATATCCAAGGTCTCAAAGAGACTGGTTCCATCCATCCTCAACAGACAGATATATAAATAAGAATGCCAATTCTAAATCCCAACAAAAGAATGCTTGACTCAGCAAGATACTTACCTCCTCTGATCAGCACATTCTCTCCCTTTTGAAAACTCCAACACTGACAGTCAGATTATAAACAAAAGGTTGTTTGATGAGGATGAAGTGAGGACAAGGGGAGCTTGTAGAATAATTTGAAGGATAGTTATATCAAGTCATGGAGAAACAAACCTTTCAGAGAGACCAAAACCTGTGCCTACCAGTAGACATCCTCTCCATGAGCAGTGACATTCCTGCACCAGAAATGTTCTGCTCGCCAAGTCTCAATCTCTGAGACCCTTGTCTATAATCTGCTGTCTATCAACAAGGCCTTTTTTCAGACTAGATGGTTTAGAATAGACTAAGTACAGCTTTAGACACGCTAATACCACCCTAATTGCCTGAGAGCCACTGACTTTCCTTCCTAATCACTGACATCCTGATTAGATTCTAAAACTCCCCTAACACCCATTATTAGATCATTGCATAGGGTGAGTGTTACGGGCTGAACTGTGTCTTCCAAAATGCATATGTTGAAGTCCTCTCCCCTCAGTTTCTCAGTATGTGACTATATTTGAAAATAGCGTCTTTAACGAGGTGATTAAGTTAAAATGAGGTCCTCATCCATTACAAATGGTGTCCTTATAAAAGGGAAATTCAGACACAGAGACAGATACAAATAGATGGAAGACTGTGAGAAGACACAGGGAGGAGATGGCCAAGGACAAGCCAAGGACAGAGGCCTGGAACAGAGCTTCCTTCCCAGCCTCAGAAGGAACCAATCCGGCTGGCACCTCTGTCACCGGTGGAAGAGATCCGAGTTCCCCTGAGGTACTGGTGGTGAATCTGTAGGGATCCACAGCAACTTCAGTCCTTGCCTCCTCAAAAGAAAGAATTCAAATGAGGGGCGTAAAGCAGAAAAAGAGACAAAGGCAAGTTTCAGAGCAGGAGTGCAAGTTTATTTAAAAGGCTTTAGAACAGGAAAGAAAGGAAAATTTGCTTGAAAGAGACCCAAACACCACATGTTCTCAGTCATAGGTGGGTGTTGAACAATGAGAACACATGGACACAGGGAGGGGAGCATCACACACTGGGCTCTGTCAGGGGGAAATAGGGGAGGGACAGTGGGAGATGGGGAGTTGGGGAGGGATAACATGGGGAGAAATGCCAGATATAGGTGATGGGGAGGAAGGCAGCAAATCACACTGCCATGTATGTACCTATGCAACACTCTTGCATGTTCTTCACATGTACCCCAAAACCTAAATATATATTTTAAAAACCTAAATATATAAAAACCTAAGTATATATACATATATATGTGTATATATATAGGTATATATGTATATATACACCTATATATATACATGTGTGTATATATATGTGTATATATATATTTAAAGAGACCCAGATGGGTGCCTGAAGATCCAAGAGAGAAAAGAGAGCAAAAGAAGACTGTGAAAAGAAGAGCCTTTCACCTTGATCCCGGGACTTCTGGGTTCACCTCCTTCCCATGATTCTTCCCTTTAGGGTGGACTTTCTACATGCCCAGGGCTGTTTTTACCGTTTGGAATCAGGCACAGCGCAGTGTATTCAGGGAGTTATAGCAGGCCCATCCAAGGCTTTCTTCCCTTTTCCGATGGAGTGGGCCCCCAGAAGATCATACTTCACCACTTTTGTCTCTTAACACGTATGCCCAAGAAGCTTCTTCTCCTTGGGGTCTGCATTTAATTAACATTTTGACATTAACAAGCTTGGACCATTAGGAAGCGGCCTCTCCCTGGCGCTGCCAAATTATCATTTTTAGAAAGGCAACGCAATAATTGCCGAACCATCACTGGACATTCTAGTGGGTGGAAGAAGGGCCCTCTCCTGCCCTACTCATGTCTAACTACCTGTAACAGACTGCCAGGCTCCAGAACTGTGAGACAATGCATTTCTGTTGGTTAAGTCACCCAGTCTGTGTTATTTCCTTAGGACAACCCTAGAAAACTAAATAGTGGGTTGCTTCAGAGCTTATGTGTGGATTTTCTCCTTTCAGAGTTTTTCATAATTTTAAGAGGTTTGAATTAGTTTGGTTTTTGCCCCTACCTACTACCACAATCAAACAATAAAAGGTACTACCCACACCCTAGCTATTGAGCATGGAGTTCCCTACTGTCAAAGATGGAGGGGGGAAGCTCTGTTAAAGGAGGGAGCAGGGATACTTGTAGACCCCAAATGACGTAACTAGCTCACAGTAATTGGTAAAGCATAGATTGATAAGGAATCATGCACTCACATTCATTCTCACTACTGAATATCCATGAAACCACTGTCTTCACCTGGACCCTCAACATTCACTTACCCCTTTATTCTAACCCCCTGTAATCTCCTCTTTCTAATAAAATAATTCTACCTCGAGGGATGCTTCTTAGGGCTCTTTAACTGCCAAATCCAGTGGATGATTTTTTGCTTCTTTCTGGACCTCTTCTACGTGGGAATCCCTTGCTCCCTATTGAAACGCCCCATCTTTATTCACTCACATCACAATGAATCAAGTATCTTCTGTGGTCCCTGCTGTGAATATTATTCCTCCAGTTGCCTTGGTAAATATCACTGTCTCTTGAATTTGTGCAAGCCCACTTCTGTCAGTACAGAAATGTATTTGTCATGTATACACTGATGGCCTCATACCAACATCAAGAACCTGAAACCAACTTTGCAAAAATGATAACAATGTGAAAAAATATGGCAGTGGGGGAGATCTGATCTAGACAACCCTCATCCTGCCTTTACCCTTCAAGATGCCCTTAATAATTCCCAGACTTAAACCAAACTAACTTTGGGAGGCATTTAGTTTGTAGTTTAAAAGATACTAGCCCTTCCCCAAAACTTAACCTCCTTTGTAAAGTTAAGAGAGACCACCAGGCTACCAGGATAGAGGAGCCTGAATTCTGCCAATGTGGAATCTAAGATTGGCCTTTTGGGATATCTTTTCAGGTTTTTTGCATGCCTGATGAACAATGGCTCCACTTGGACATGCCAGCTGCTCCTTTGGCCCCACCCAGAAGTGACTCAGAGCACAGGAGAACCATTTGCCACACCCCTATGATTATACTCCTAACAAATCAGCAGCAAGCACCCATCATGTAGCCACTCCAACCCCTTCCCCAAAACTACCTTTTTAAAACCCTAGCCCCCAAATTCTTGAGACTGATTAAGTAACAACTCTGTCTCCCACTTGGCATGGTTGGCTTTGCATCAATGAAACTCTTTCTTTACTGCAATGTCATGGTCTCTATGTGTATTAGTCCATTTTCACACTGCTAGAAAGAACTGTCTGAGACTGAGTAATTTATAAAGGAAATAGGCTTCACTGACTCAGTTCTGTATGGCTGGGGAGGCCTCACAAAACTTACAATCATGGTGGAAGGCACAGGGGAAGTAGGCACCTTCTTCACAAGGTGGCAGGAGAGAAAAGAGAGTGAGAAAGAGCAGGGAAAACTGGCTTATAAAACCATCAGCTTTCATGAGAACCCACTCACTATCACAAGAGCAGCATGAGGGGCAATGCCCCCATAATCCAATTACCTCCCTCCCTCAACATGTTAGGATGACAATTCGAGATGAGATTTGGGTTGAGGCACAGAACAAAACCATATCACTGTGAGTTGATCTTGTTTGTGCAGTGGGCTGGAGGAACCCAATGGGTGGTTACAAACCCAGCCACCTCCCATTGCATTTAGCCTGGTACCGCTTGTCCAGCTTTCTAATAAGAAAACGATGCTAATTCCACTCACATTTCTTTAGAACCATGTCCATGAGTCTTCCTACAACCCCTAGTCAGTAGCATCCTCACGCTCTAGAAGAGGACACACATATTTTATTGGCTCTCTCTACCTTTCCTGCTTATAAGTAGGATTTGTACGGCCTGTGCAACAGGTGTAAAATTTTTTAACATGCCATGCCAGACCCTGTACAAACTGGTTCAGTTTATCTTTCAGCCTCCACTCCATTCTTTTTCCAATATTCCAAGCTATTCACAGCAGGCAACTTGTTTCTTCTCAGACATTTCTAGGCCTTTGTTCATATTCTTCATGTTTGGAGAATCTTTCTCTTCTAATCTGACCTAAAAAGGGGTACTTGTCTTCCTAAGATTTAAAAAGCACTCCTTCTCTTTAGCTTTCAATGAATCTTACTCAGGCAGAATTCCACCATATTCTGCATTCCCTTTGTATGTTACAAAGGCCCCTATTGCAGTGTTTACATACTGTATCATGGTTATCTGCTTGTGAATTGGCCCTCTCCATCATTGCATGAGCCACTACAGAAAGGGGCCACTGATCTCTCAACTCCAAAGTCTCTTAACCCCCTACTATCCTCAACATGATGACTCTGAGTGCTCCTGAAGGGAATTCAGCTCTTCAGAGGAGGGAGTACATATGACCCACATAAGACTAGGAGAAAGAAATGGCTTTGAAAAGAAATAAAAAATGGTATTCACCAGAGAATCAGCACACCAGTTACCCTTTTTGGGATTTATGACTTTCTGAATATAAAAATGACTAGGCTATATCATGGAGAATGGCATCATCTAAGGCTGGGACCTGGCCCCTGAAATTCCTGACATGCAGTTCTGCTAACTACAACTTCAAATGATCCCTTCTTCAATTTAGCTATGTGAAAGTAAAAAATGACCTTTCATCTGCCTGACAAGGTTGATGTCAAGATCAACATAGCTTGTGAAATTGAGCTCTTGATGTTAGTGTGAGAAAGTACCCTCAGATTTCTGGAGTAGCAGAACAGTTTCAAGAAGGGGAGTCTTGGGGGTGGCTCATTTGTTTGGGGGGAAGTCTCTGAACACACTCTTTTGATTCCTAAGATGTAAAGCTAATGTCTGCTCATTGTTCTAAAGGAAAACTATGAGACTCCTTGATGCAAAATATGCTATGTTATATGATTAGTCTGAACTGTGTCTTTGTTGACTCTTTATAGGTGGGTGTGGAAGAGGCAGAATGGAAAGAAATGGCTCCTGATTTCCTGTGATTTTAGAAAGAACTATTGCTTATTGAAGATAAATGTCAATGTTTCACAGTAACTCACTACATTCCCCAACTGGAGACCTGGAATATCAAGAAAGACACGAAGACATGGATCATCCCTTAATGCTGGAGTTTGAGTTACAAAAGGAAATAAGCTTGGCCTGGGAAGACAAAAGCTGCACTGGGTGGTTAGCACGTGCACTGCTGTGATAGTGTGGACTAGTCCCGGCCCTTGGAGAACATCCTGACATTGAACTAGCCTCTTCTGACATGGTCACCCTGAGAGCCCCTGAGGTGAGAAGTGAGCACTTTCCTCTGAAATGAGCGTGTGTTTACAAAACCCATAGCCCTGGGAAGATGGAGATACGGGAACGTGGCCTGCAAACTCCAGAGGGGAACCCTGAAGTTGGATAGTGGGGAGCCACTGTCTTCTCTCTGACCTTGTAGTGGTCAGATTTCAAATGGTAAGGGGAGCAACTGCCAGATCTCATAACAGACCTCACAACAGTTGAAAACTATTCTCGGAATTGTACTTCCCTTGTGTTATCCATAGACCTTGGATAGCAATTTTACCAACACTGAGCCTGATTTTAGTCATGCTATGAGCTCTCAGTGAAAAGGCTTGTGTGATTTTGGGGATGGAGAGGTAAAGGGGGTCAGTAATGTCCCTCCCAGATGTCCCAAGAAGTGGCCCTTCAGCCTTCCTCAAAAGAGAGAGACTGAATCCACCAGAGAAGATGCCGCATGAGGGGAGCAGGGGAGGTAGGGGGTGCCAGGAGGATGAGCCTGGAGCCAAAGATATGAGGGAGCGAAACACACAGAGCTCAAATCTCCAGAAATCCCTCAAATCCCCAAGGATCCACTGGAGGGGAATGGGCACCTGCAGGGGGACATTTGAAGTCATCTCACATTGAGAATTAAAGAAAATAAAATTTCAATTTGTACCTGCGAGCTGTTGAGGGCTGGACACCCAGTTACCATTTCAAAGCAGTTCTTTTCCATGCAGATACTTGATTGCGCTTTTCTATTCAGTTAAGCTCCACTCCGGCAACCAGGCCATGGAGGAACATACTCATCCCTTCTGAGTCCCACTTCTCCTGGTTGTGAAATCCATGGCTTAGTCTCAGGAGGAGAATCTGGGGAGCGTGGCACATTGCAAACAAGTGCCCACTGTAGGAACAATAACTTTTCTGTCAGCTCTCCCTCATCTTGCCCATTTATGATTCTGAAGTAAGAAACATGTGGGCGCGTGTGTGTTTACAGTTTATGTTGGAAGGTATTGTAGGATAAAATGTATTATGTTGGAGAACTATAACGCTTTGTGGCGGTTTCATATAACCAATGAAAAGTCACTCCTGTAAAATTTTAAAGTTTGCAATTTAATTGACAAAAGTTAATGAACAAGTAGTAGAGCAGCATAAACACTTGGAATTATTAGTGAGAACATATCATGCTTAGCGATTTGTGCAGGAAGACCAGCTCCCCTGGGACAACTCCTTAAAGTTGAAGACTGGACTTTTAGCCCAGAATTACTTCTTGAAGGCCAGTCCTAAAAGTCACTAATTGAGCTAATTGGAAGAGAAAAATTGCACAAAATATCCCTTCTATGTATACATTAATTTGCTTTTATTTTATTTTCAGCTAAGACTTTTGTATCTAATTGCATTGATTTGTAGTTCCAACAAATGAAAAATCCTGAGGGAGAAAACATTTACAAAGGGCAATTCTAAATGAAAATAGAGATAAAGACGAAGAAAAAGAAGGTCACATGTGCTATAAAATCTAAAATATTATTCTTTGACTACCTGTTTTAAGATACTACAATCACTTAAAACTCAGTAAAAAATACCATCTTGAACACTCTCAGGAACTGAGAACTGCATGTCCCAAATAATTGTCAACATGACATAGAGCTTTTGTTTTATGGTAAGGCAGTTCCCAACTGACAAATGGGCTGTGCTCAAAAAGTTCTCTTGAAGTTAATTGTTCAGAACTTGGACCAGCTCACAACAGAAAATTAACCCTAAGCGCTCCTTGTCCTAGTTTGCTAGGGATGCCCTCACAAAATACCACAGACTGGGAGCTGCAACAACAGAAATTTACTGTCTCACAGCTCTGAAGGCCAGAAGTGTGAGCTCAAGGTCTCAGCGGAGCTGGTTCCTGCTGAGGGCTGTGAGGAAAGATTCCATCCATGCCTCTCTCCCTTCTTCTGGTGGTTTTCTGACAATCTTTGGCATTTGATCTCTTCCTTCATCTTCATGTGGTATTCTCCCTTGGGTTATACCTGTCTCTGTGTTCAAACTTCAATTTTTTCAGAGGGACAGAGTTATGCTACTCTAGGAGCTCACCCTACCCCAGTATTACCTAATTTAAACTTAACTAATAACATCTGCAACAATCTTATCTTCAAATAAAGTTACAGCTTGAGATACTGGGGTAAAGACTTCAATATGTGATCTCTGAAGAGGGGGACCACAATTCAATTCGTAGCATACCTAAACATTGCGCTAATTCATTCCTTTAGCAGAGTCACTGAGAACTTCTCTCAGACAGCCATTCTCAGCCGTGTGGCTCTCGGAGCTCATAGGGCTTCTGCACTTGGAATGGGGGTAAGAAGAGGGGAGGGCCAAGTCTTTGGAGCCAGCAAATTGTAAACTCCATATCTGCATAAGCCATGGCAGAGCACTGAACCACAGTACTGCAGACCACAGTTCAAGGTTCCCTCAACCCCCAACAAGGCATCTGCATCCTACAGCAGAGGTTCCAAGACTTGGGATGCATCAGGATCACCTGGAGGGTGTGTTGAAATGCAGGTGGCAAGTCCATAGCCCCTGTTCCTGATTTGGTACATCTGGAGTGGGGCCCAGGAATTTGCATTTCTAACAAGTTCCCAGGTGAGGCTGATACAGCTGGTGCTTGAGTACACTTTGAAAACCATACCCTAAAAGATGCATGAATAAAAAAATTTGGTTTCTGATTGAAAGAAAATACTTACAAAAGAGAGATCCAAGATGGCCGATTAGGAGGAACTCGCGATTGCAGCTCTGAGAGAAAGTGCAGAGGGTGAGTGGACACCACATTTCCAGACGGATATTTACTGCCCACAGACCAGGAGATCCACAGGGGGAAGAGCACCACAGGTTGCCAGCGCTGCTGGCTTGAGCGGCGCGGCTGCCGCTAGGCCTGCACCCTGAGGCAGGGAGCAGCAGCTCCTTCTGCAGAGTGAGTGCGACCAAGTCCCCTGTAAGCCAGCAAAGGGAGCTGAAACAGGGAGTCAAGCCAGGAGATTCCCTGGGCAAAAACACGCCACGAATCTCAGAGCCGCCGCTTCAGCTGACTTAACGGCTCACTGGGCAGCGGATTTTTACTGCCCACAGACCAGGAGATTCACAGGCGGAAGAGCCCCACGGGTGGCCAGCGTGGCTGGTTTGACTGGCGCAGTCGCTCGGCCTGCACCCTGAGGCAGGGGCAGTGGCTCCTCCTGCAGAGTGAGACCAAGTCCTCGGTAAGCCAGCAAGTGGAGCTGAAACAGGGAGTCAAGCCAGGAGATTCCAGAGCAAAGAAAGCGCCACAGGAAACACAACTGAACCTGGGTCGGTCCAGCTCTGTGGGGGAGGGGCGTCCTCCATTAGGACACACCCTGCAGTTCCCAGAGCAATTTGCCATAACCAAGGTAACCCGCCACTACAGAGACTCCATCACTACAGGGGCGGGCCAACATAGCGGAAGCAGTTCTAACTACACCCATATAAACAGGACTGCAGGGAAGTTCACAAGGAAGCTGGGCAGAGCACACAACAGCTCAGCGAAGCCTCTGCAGGCTGAGTGCGACTAGGCTGCCACCTTGTGGGTAGGGAAAGCAACAACAAGACAGCGGAAAAACATAAAGCCCTAAATCCCTGGGACAGAACACCGGGAGGGAAGAAAAAGGGGGTTTATGAGTTCTGCTGCTGCAGACTTAAAATCACCAAAATCAGAAAGACAGCAACTACAAAGTCGATAGGCGGATAAATCCACAAAGATGGGAAGAAACCAGCGCAAAAAGGATGAAAACACCCAAAATCAGAACACTTCTCCTCCTACAAGGGAGCACAACTCCCCACTAGCAAGGGAACAAGACTGGATGGAGAATGAGTGTGATGAAATGACAGAATCAGCTTTCAGAAAGTGGATAATGAGGAACTTTCGGGAGCTAAAAGAACATGCTCTAACCCAATGCAAAGAAACTAAGAACCTTGAAAAAAGACTTGACAAAATGCTAACAAGAATGGACAACTTAGAGAGGAATATGAGTGAATTGATGGAGCTGAAAAACACAACACGAGAACTTCGTGAAGCATGCACAAGTTTCAACAGCCGAATTGACCAAGCAGAAGAAAGGATATCAGAGGTAGAAGATCAACTCAATGAAATAAAAAGAGAAGGCAAGATTAGAGAAAACAGGGTAAAAAGGAATGAACAAAGCCAACAAGAAATATGGGACTATGTGAAAAGACCTAATCTACGTTTGATAGGGGTACCTGAATGTGACGAAGAGAATGCATCCTAGCTAGAAAATACTCTCCAGGATATTATCCAGGAAAACTTCCCCAACCTAGCAAGGCAGGCCAATATTCAAGTCCAGGAAATACAGAGAACACCACAAAGATATTCCCCTAGAAGAGCAACACCGAGGCACATAATCATCAGATTCACCAGGGTTGAAATGAAGGGGAAAATACTAAGGGCAGCCAGAGAGAAAGGTCGGGTTACCCACAAAGGGAAGCCCATCAGACTCACTGCAGATCTCTCAGCAGAAACCCTACAGGCCAGAAGAGAGTGGGGGCCGATATTCAACATCCTTAAAGAAAAGAACTTTCAACCCAGAATTTCATATCCAGCCAAACTAAGCTTCATAAGTGAAGGAAAAATAAAATCCTTTGTGAACAAGCAAGAACTCAGAGATTTCATCACCACCAGACCAGCTTTACAAGAGCTCCTGAAGGAGGCACTACACATAGAAAAGAACAACCAGAACCAGCCACTCCAAAAACACACGAAATGGTAAAGAGCATCAACACAATGAAGAATCTGCACCAACCAATGGGCAAAACAGTCAGCTAGCATCAAAATGACAGGATCAAATTCACACATAACAATATTAACCCTAAATGTAAACGGACTAAATGCCCCAATCAAAAGACACAGACTGGCAAATTGGATAAAAAGCCAAAACCCATCAGTGTACTGTATCCAGGAAACCCACCTCACATGCAAGGATACACAAAGACTCACAATAAAGGGATGGAGGAAGATTTACCAAGCAAATGGAGAGCAAAAAAAAGCAGGAGTTGCAATTCTCATCTCTGATAAAATAGACTTTAAAGCAACAAAGATCAAAAGAGACAAAGAAGGGCATTACATAATGGTAAAGGGATCAATGCAACAAGAAAAGCTAATCATCCTAAATATATATGCACCTAATACAGGAGCACCCAGATACATAAGGAAAGTTCTTAAAGAATTACAAAGAGACCTAGACTACCACACAATAATAGTGGGAGACTTCAACACACCATTGTCAATATTAGACTGATCAACGAGACAGAAAATTAACAAGGATATCCAGGACTTGAACTTGAACCTGGAACAAGCAAACCTAATAGACATTTACAGAACTCTCCACCCCAAATCCACAGAATATACATTCTTCTCAGCACCACATCACACCTACTCTAAAATTGACCACATAATTGGCAGTAAATCACTCCTCAGCAAATGCAAAAGAACGGAAACCATAACAAACAGTCTCTCAGACCACAGTGCAATCAAGTTAGAACTCAGAATTCAGAAACCAACCCAGAACCGCACAGCTTCATGGAAAATGAACAACTTTCTCCTGAATGTAGACTGGATAAACACTGAAATGAAGGCAGAAATAAAGATGTTCTTCGAAACCAATGAGAACGAAGACACCACATACCAGAATCTCTGGGACACATTTAAAGCAGTCTCTAGAGGAAAATATATAGCAATAAGTGCCCACATGAGAAGAAAGGAGAGATCTAAAATTGACACCCTATCGTCAAAATTGAAAGAGCTAGAGGAGCAAGATCAAAAAAACTCAAAACCTAGCAGAAGACAAGAAATAACTAAGATCAAAGCAGAACTGAAGGAGATAGAGACACGAAAAACCCTTCAAAAAATCAATAAATCCAGGAGCTGGTTTTTTGAAAAGATCAACAAAATAGACAGACCACTAGCCAGACTAATAAAAAAGAAAAGAGAGAATAACCAAATAGATGCAATAAAAAATGATAAAGGGGATATCACCACAGATTCCACAGAAATTCAAACCATCATCAGAGATTATTACAAACAACTCTATGCACATAAACTGGAAAACCGGGAAGAAATGGATAAATTCCTGGACACTTGCCTCCTCCCAAGCCTAAACCAGAAAGAAGTCGAAACCCTGAATAGACCAATAACAAGGTCTGAAGTCGAGGCAGCAATTAAGAGCCTACCACCCAAAAAAAGGCCAGGTCCAGATGGGTTCACAGCCGAATTCTACCAGACATACAAAGAGGAACTGGTACCATTCCTACCGAAACTATTCCAAATAATCCAAAAAGAGGGAATCCTTCCCAAATCATTTTATGAGACCAACATCATCCTAATACCAAAACCCGGCAGAGACTCAACAAGAAAAGAAAACTACAGGCCAATATCCATGATGAACATAGATGCAAAAATCTTCAATAAAATACTGGCAAGCCGATTGCAACAGCACATCAAAAAGCTTATCCACCATGATCAAGTAGGATTCATCCCGGGGATGCAAGGATGGTTCAATATACGCAAGTCTATAAATGTAATTCACCACATAAACAGAACCAAAGACAAAAACCACATGATTATCTCAATTGATGCAGAGAAGGCCTTCGACAAAGTTCAACAGCCCTTTATGCTAAAAACGCTCAATAAACTAAGTACCGACGGAACGTATCTCAAAATAATAAAAGCTATTTATGACAAACCAACAGCCAATATCATACTGAATGGGAAAAAACTGGAAACATTCCCTTTGAAATCTGGCACTAGACAAGGATGCCCTCTCTCACCACTCCTATTCAATATAGTACTGGAAGTTCTAGCCAGAGCAATCAGGCAAGAAAAGGAAATAAAGGGTATTCAATTAGGAAAGGAGGAAGTCAAATTGTCTCTATTTGCAGACGACATGATTGTATATCTAGAAGACCCCATCGTCTCAGCCCAAAATCTCCTGAAACTGATAAGCAACTTCAGCAAAGTCTCAGGATACAAAATCAATGTGCAAAAATCACAAGCATTCCTATACACCAATAACAGACTTAAAGAGAGCCAAATCAAGAACGAACTGCCATTCACAATTGCTACAAAGAGAATAAAATACCTAGGAATACAACTAACAAGGAATGTAAAGGACCTCTTCAAGGAGAACTACAAACCACTGCTCAATGAAATAAGAGAGGACACAAACAGATGGAGAAACATTCCATATTCATGGTTAGGAAGAATCAATATCATGAAAATGGCCATACTGCCCAAAGTAATTTACAGATTCAATGCTATCCCCATCAAGCTACCAATGACCTTCTTCACAGAACTGGAAAAAAACGCCTTAAACTTCATATGGAACCAAAAGAGAGCCTGCATAGCCAAGTCAATTCTAAGCAAAAAGAACAAAGCAGGAGGCATCACACTACCGGACATCAAACTATACTACAAGTCTACAGTAATCAAAACAGCATGGTACTGTTACCAAAACAGAGATATAGACCAATGGAACAGAACAGAAGCGTCAGAGGCGACACAACATATCTACAACCACCCGATCTTTGACAAACCCGAGAAAAACAAGCAATAGGGAAAGGAATCCCTGTTCAATAAGTGGTGTTGGGAAAACTGGCTAGCCATATACAGAAAGCAGAAACTCAACCCCTTCCTGACACCTTACACTAAAATTGACTCCTTATGTTTAAAGACTTAAACATAAGACCTAACACCATAAAAACCCTAGAAGAAAACCTAGGCAAAACCATTCAGGACATAGGTGTAGGCAAGGACTTCATGACCAAGACACCAAAAGCATTGGCAACAAAAGCCAAAATAGACAAATGGGACCTGACCAAACTCCACAGCTTCTGCATGGCGAAAGAAACAGTCAATAGAGTGAATTGGCAACCAACAGAATGGGAAAAAATTTTTGCAGCCTACCCGTTTGACAAAGGGCTGATATCCAGAATTTACAATGAGCTAAAACAGATTTACAAGAAAAAAGCAAACAAGCCCATTCAAAAATGGGCGAAGGATATGAACAGGTACTTTACAAAAGAAGACATACATGAGGCCAACAAGCATATGAAAAAATGCTCATCATCACTGGTCATTAGGGAAATGCAAATCAAAACTACGTTGAGATACCATCTCACGCCAGTTAGAATGGCGATCATTAAAAAATCTGGAGACAACAGATGCTGGAGAGGATGTGGAGAAATAGGAACACTTTTACACTGTTGGTGGGAGTGTAAATTAGTTCAACCATTGTGGAAGACAGTGTGGCAATTCCTCAAGGACCTAGAAATAGAAATTCCATTTGACCCAGCAATCCCATTACTGGGCATATATCCAAAGGATTATAATTGTTCTACTATAAGGACACATGCACACGAATGTTCATTGCAGCACAGTTTACAATAGCAAAGACCTGGAACCAACCCAAATGCCCATCAATGATAGACTGGACAGGAAAAATGTGGCACATATACACCATGGAATATTATGCAGGCATCAAAAACGATGAGTTCGCATCCTTTGGAGGGACATGGATGAACCTGGAAACCATCATTCTCAGCAAACTGATACAAGAACACAAAATCAAACACCACATGTTCTCACTCATAGGTGGGTGTTGAACAATGAGAACACATGGACACAGGGAGGGGAGCACTATACACTGGGGTCTGTTGGGGGGAGTGGTGGGGACAAAGGGGGGGTGGGGAGTTGGGGAGGGATAGCATGGGGAGAAATGCCAGATATAGGTGAAGGGGAGGAAGGCAGCAAATCACACTGCCACGTGTGCACCTATGCAACAACCTTGCATGATTTTCACATGTACCCCAAAACCTAAAATAAAATAAAATAAAATAAAATAAGAAAATACTTACAAAAGAGATAAAATCTATCCTCCCAGGAAACACATTCAAAGGAAGAGGAGGCATAAGAGGTTGAATAGTGGTTTCCCCAAAACACAAGATAGGAATCTATAAGTCTGACTTTATTTGGAAAAAGTATATCGCAGATGTAATTAAGTTAAGGATGCCGAGGTAAGATTATCCAGGATTAACCATGTGGGCCCTAAATCCAATACCACACAACCTCCTTTTCAAAGCCAGAAGAGGGGAATACACTGACCCTGAGAAGGCCAGATGAAGGCAGAGATTGGAGAGATGCTGCCAAAGGCCAAGCAATGCCAGGAGCCACCAGAACCTGGAAGCAAAAAGAAGAATCACCTCGTAATTACCCTAGAGGGACTGTGGCTCAGCTGGCACCTTAATTTTGGACTCTGGCCTCTCAGACAATAAGAAAATTAATTTCTATTGTTTTAAGCCACCCAGGTTGTGGTGCTTTGCCACAGCAGCCCTAAGAAACGAATACAAGGGAAAAAGTATAAAAAGACACAAAGGAAGTCACCATATAATGATAAAAAGGTCGATTCAGTAAGAAGATAGAATAATTTTAGACATATATGCACCTAACATGGGCGTACTCAGATATGTAAAGAAAATATTATTAGAGCTAAAGATACAGATAGGCCCAAATACAAAAGTAGCTGAATTCAACACCCACTTTCAGCATTGGCCATATCTTCCAAACAGACAGATAATCAACAAAGAATCATCAGAATCATCTGTAAATAGATCTATTTCATAGATCCATTATTACCCTGATACCAAAACCAGACAAACACATCAAAAGAAAGAAAGAAAGAAAGAAAGAAAAGGAAAGGAAAGAAAAGAAGAAAAGAAAGAAATCTACAGGCAATATCTCTGATGAATATTGATGCAAACATCTTCAACAGAATGCTAGCAAATAGATCTATTACAGACCAAATGGATCTACTAAAAATAGATATCTACAGAATAATTCATCTGAGAATTGAGGAATACACATTATTTTCCTCAGCACATGGATCATTCTCAAGAATAGATCAATTGGTCACAAAACAAGTCTTAAAACATTGAAACAAATTGAAATAATATCAAGCATCTTCTCTGACCACAATGACATAAAACTAGAAATTAATAAAAAGAGCTTTGGAAAGCATATAAACACATGGAAATTAAACATTTTGTTCCCAAATGACCAGTGTATCAATGAAGAAATTAAAAGGGAAATCAAAAATGTTCCCTTTTTTTTGAAAAATTTTTTAAAATAAATAATGGAAACATAACATACCAGAACCTATGGGATAGAGCAAAAGCAGTACTCAGAGGGAAATGTATAGGTATAAGCACCTACATCACAAAAGAGAAAAAAACTTCAAATACACAACCTAATGATGCATCTTAAATACCAGAAAAACAAGAACAAACCAAACCCAAAATTAGTAGAAGAAATCATAAAGAGCAGAAATAAATAAAATTGAAATTAAAAAGAAAAAGATCAATTAAACAAATTTTTTTTGAAAAGTTAAACAAACTGACAAGGCTTTAACCAGACTAAGAAAAAAAGAGAGAAGATACAATTAAATAAAGTCAGAAATGAAAAAGGAGACATTACGACAAATACCACAGAAATTCAAAGGATCATTAGTGGCTACTATGAGCAACTATAGCCAATAATTTGGAAAATCTAGAAGAAATGAACACATTCCTAGATACATACAACCTGTCAAAATTGAACGAGGAAGAAATCCAAAACCTGAATAGCCCTATAACAAGTGAGAGGATCAAAGTCACAGTAAAAAGTGTTCCAGTAAAGAAACACGCAGAAACTGATGGTTTCACTGCTGAATTCTACCAAACATTTAAAGAACTAATACTAATCCAACTCAAACTCTTCCAAAACAATAGAGGAGAAGGGAATACTTCAAAACTCATTCTAGGAGGCCAGTATTACTACCCTGATACCAAAATTAAAGACACATCAAAAAGAAAGAAAGAAAGTTACAGGCCAATATCTCTGATGAATATTGATGCAAATATCCTCAACAGAATGCTAGCAAACCTAATTCAACAACGTATTAGAAAGATCATTCATTATGACCAACTGGAATTTATCCCTGGGATACAGGGATGATTCAATATATGCAAATCAATCAACATGATACATCATATCAAAAAAATGATGGATTAAAAACCATGCGATTATTTAAATTGATGCTGAAAAAGCATTTGATCAAATTTGGCATTTCTTATGATAAAAAAAAAAAAAACTAAAAAAACTGGATAAAGACCGAATATACTTCAACATAATAAAAGCCATATACAACAGACCCACAGCTAATATCATACTGAATGGGGAAAAAACTGAAAGGCTTTCCTCTAAGATATGGAACACAATAAGAATGCCCATTTCCTCCACTGTTATTCAACATAGTACTGGAAGTCCTAGCTAGAACAATCAGACAAGAGAAAGATATAAAGGGCATTCAAATTGGAAAGGAAGAAGTCAAAGTAGCCTTATTTGCTGATGATATGATTTTATACTTGAAAAAACCTGAAGACTCCACAAGAAAACTAGAACTGATAAATTCAATAAAGTTACAGAATACAAAATCAACATACAAAATTCAGCAGCATTTCATGTACCAACAGCAAACAATCTGAAAAAGAAATAAAACAAATAACTCCATTTACAAGAGCCACACATAAAATTAAATATCACGCAATTAACCAAAGAAGTTAAAGATCTCTACAATGAAAACTATATAACAATGATGAAGGAAGTTGAAGAGGATACCAAAATATGGAAAAATATTCCATGTACATGAATTAAAAGAAAAATATTATTAAAATTTCCATACTACCCAAAGCCATCTACAGATTGAAAGCAATCCCTTCAAAATACCAATGACATTCTAAACAGAAGTAGAAAACATAATCACAAAATCTATATGGAACCATAAAAGACCCAGAATAGCCAAAGTTGTTCTAAGCAAAAACAATAAAACTGTAGGAATCACATTACTTAGCTTCAAATTATGCTACAGAGCAACAGTAATCAAAACAGCATGGTACTAGTATAAAAAACAAACATATAGATCAATGGAACAAAGTAGAAACCCAGAAACAAATCCAAATGCCGACAATTAGCTCATTTTTTAACAAAAGTAGCAAGAATATTCACTGGGGAAATGACACTTTCTTCAATAAATGATGCTGGAAAACTGGATATCCATACACAAAAGAAGGAAACTAGACCCCTATATCTCACCATATACAAAAAAAAAAAATCAAAGTGGATTGAAGACTTCAACTATGAAACTACTATAAGGAAACATTGGGGAAAATCACCAGGACATTGGTCTGGCCAAAAGCATCTTAAAAACTACCCTACAAGCACAGGCAGCCAAAGCAGAAATGGACAAATGGTATCACATCAAGTTAAAGGATACAATCAACAAAGTGCAGAGACAATGCACAGAATGGGAGACAATATTTGCCAACTACCTCTCTGACAAGGGTAATAACCAAAATATATAAAGACTTAAACAACTCTATAGGAATAAAATCTAATAATCTCATCAAAAAATGAGTGAAAGATTTGAATAGACATTTTTCAAAAGAAGACATACAAATGGCAAACAGGTATATGAAAAGATACTCTATCATTGATCAGAGAAATGCAAATCAAAACTACAATGAGATATCATCTCACCCAACTTAAAATGGCTTATATCCAAAAGACATGCAATAACAAATGCTGGCAAGAATGTAGGGAAAAGAGAACCCTCATATTCTGTTGATGGGAATGTAAATTAGTACAACCACTATGGAGAACAGTTTGGAGGTTCCTCCAAAGACTAAAAATTGAGCTACCATATGATCCAGCAATCTCACTTCTGGGTATGTTCCCAAAAGTAAGGAAATCAGTACATCAAAAAGATATCTACACTCCTATGTTTATTGCAGCACTATTCACAATAGCTAAGATTTGGAAGCAATATAAGTGTCCATCAGCAGATGAACAAAGAAAATTTGTTACATATACACAATGGAGAACTATTCAGCCATGAAAAAGAATGAGATCCAGTCATTTGCAACAACGTGGATGGAACTGGAGATCATTATGTTAAGTGAAATAAGCCAGGAACAGAAAGATAAATATCTCATGTTCTAACTTATTTGTGGAATCTAAAAATTAAAGCAATTGAACCCATGGACACAGAGTAGAAGGATGGTTACCAGAGGCTTGGAAGGGTAGTGAGGGGCTAGGTGGAAGTAGGAATGGTTAAATGGTACCAAAAAAAAAAAATAGGAAGAATGCACAATAGGGTGACTACAGACAATAATAACTTAATTGTATATTTTAAATAACTTTAAGACTGTAATTAGATTGTGAGGACACAAACAGATGGAAAAACATTCCATGCTCATGGTTAGGAAGAATCAATATCATGAAAATGGCCATACTGCCCAAAGTAATTTATAGATTCAATGTTATCCCCATCAAGCTACCTTTGACCTTCTTCACAGAACTGGGAAAAAACACCTTAAACTTCATATGGAACCAAAAAAGAGCCTCCATAGCCAAGACAATCCTAAGCAAAAAAAAAAGCTGGAGGCATCACACTACCTGACTTCAAACTATAGTACAAGGCTACAGTAACCAAAACAGCATGGTACTGGTACCAAAACAGAGATATAGACCAATGGAAAAGAACAGAGGCCTCAGAAGTAATGCCATACACCATCTGATCTTTGACAAACCTGACAAAAACAAGCAATGGGGAAAGGATTCCCTGTTTAATAGATGGTGTTGGGAAAACTGACTAACCATGTGCAGAACGCTGAAACTGGACCCCTTCCTTAAACCTTATACAAAAATTAATTCCAGATGGCTTAAAGATTTAAACATAAGACCTAACACCATAAAAACCCTAGAAGAAAACCTAGGCAATACCATTCAGGACATAGGCATGGGCAAACATTTCATGACTAAAACACCAAAAGCAATGGCAACAAAAGCCAAAATAGACAAGTGGGACCTAATTAAACTAAAAAGATTCTGCATAGCAAAAGAAACTATCATTAGAGTGAACTGGCAACCAACAGAATGGGAAAAATTTTTGCAATCTACCCATCTGACAAAGGGCTAATATCCAGAATCTACAAAGAACTAAAACAAATTTACAAGAAAATAACAAACAATCCCATCAAAAAGCGGGCAAAGGATATAAACAGGCACTTTTCAAAAGAAGACATTTATGTGGCCAACAAATATATGAAAAAATGCTCACCATCACTGGTCATTAGAGAAATGCAAATCAAAACCACAGGAGAAACTATCTCATACCAGTTAGAATGGCGATATTAAAAAATCTGGAGACAACAGATGCTGGAGAGGATGTGGAGAAATAGGAACACTTTTACACTGTTGGTGGGAGTGTAAATTAGTGCAACCATTGTGGAAAACAGTGTGGCGATTCCTCAAGGATCTAGAAACAGAAATACCATTTGACCCAGCAATCCCATTACAGAGTATATACCCAAAGGATTATAAATCATTCCATTATAAAGACATATGCACATGTATGTTCATTGTGGTACTGTTTACAATAGCAAAGACTTGGAACCAACCCAAATACCCACCAAGGATAGACTGGATAAAGAAAATGTGGCACATATACACCATGGAACACTATGCAGCAATAAAAAAGGATGACTTCATGTCCTTTGCAGGGACATGGATGAAGCTGGAAACCATCATTCTCAGCAAACTGACACAAGAACAGAAAACCAAAAACACCGTATGTTCTCACTCATAAGTGGGTGTTGAACAATGAGAATACATGTACACAGGAAGGTAAACATCACACACTGGAGTCTGTTGGGGAGGGGACTAGGGGAGTGGTAGCAGGGGGTGGGGAGGTTGGGGAGGGATAACATTAGGAAAAATACCTAATGTAGGTGACAGGGGGATGGAGGCAGCAAACCACCATGGCATGTGTGTACCTATGTAACAATCCTGCATGATCTGCACATGTACCCCAGAACTTAGTATAATAATTTTTTTAAAAAGAATGTAATTAGATTGTTTGCAACTTAAAGCATAAATGCTTGAGGGGATTGATACCCCATTCTCCATGACGTAGTTATTTCACATTGCATGCCTATATCAAAACATCTCATGTACCCATAAATACATATACCTACTATGTACCCCGAACAAATTTTTTTAAATAATTTAAAGAAAGAAGCTAATACAAGGGGATTCCTTGACTAAAGATTAAATAAGCCTGAATTAATCTAAAGATGAGACTGTTTTTTTCATCTTTCTCAGAGATGGATAAATTACAAATTAATAATCAGTCATCCTTCAATATTTCTCATCAAAAAATTAACATGCTTAAAATATTACACTTTGTGGAAAATTTGTGGAATGATTTTTAAAGAATAAAAATGTGCTTCACAGAGAAGTAATTTTACCTACTGAATAAATTATGCACTTAAAATTGTGTATACAAGCAAGACACTGAAACAGCAAACAGAGGCAGACCTACAGCTGAATTCCACTGTTCCCGAAGCACAGCCCGGGCCCTGGTGCACAGCCCTCCTCCTCTGCAGGCGAGACAGGAACACAACAGCCACGCGAACTCCTTGAACACCAAGAGCAAGGGGGTTGCAGCAGCCGCAGTAACCACAGGAGGTGGGCTTGAGAACCCTCGCTCCTGCCTCCGGGTAGCTGTGCCTGATCCCACGGCCCACTCGCAATGGAAGATAACTGCAGGAACCAACAGATGAGAAGAAAAGAGCCAAGGGAATAAAACCTTCACCCTGAACCAGAGCCATGTTTGCCCCTGTAATAGGCTGTTCAGAGGCAATCTATGCCCGAACCCTTTATGAGTGGTTACCTTTTAGAAAGTCAGGGATATAGACATCTCCGTTTATCAAGAATAAGACGTACCCAACAGGATAGGTTGGTCCTGTGTTAATCACATGACTCATTCTGGAAAAGTGAGCTTATCTCCAGGGGATATTTGGGGGTAGCCCCAAATTCAGCACAGAATATGAAGCACTGTAGTCCCAGCACCTTTGGGAGGCTGAGGCAGGCAGATCACCTGAGGTCAGGAGTTCAAGTCCAACCTGGCCAACATGGCAAAACGCCGTCTCTACTAAAAAATACAAAAATTAGCTGGGCATTGTGGCAGGCAACTGTAATCCCAGCTTGGGAGGCTGAGGCAGGGAGAATTATTTGAACCCAGGAGGCAAATTTGCAGTGAGCCAAAATTGGGCCTTACACTCCAGCCTGGGCAACAGAGTGAGACTCCATCTAAAAAATAATAATAATAATAAGATGAAGCAGAGGTGATTTTAAGTCAACATGCCCAAGCACAAGAGGCTAGCATCTCCGAGTCCAGCTTCCTCGTGGGCTGGCTCCAACCCTTCTAGACACTTTGCAAGCACAGGGAAGAAAAGCAAAAAAGGAAAGAAGAGTTTCTAGAAAAATCTAATACTAAAGGCTATTCTTAATGATGAGTCACATAAGCAGAGACTGTAAAACTCTGCAGTTAGTCAAGAGGGTCTTAAAAACAGAGGGAGCAGATTTCGGCCCAAAGGATGTGGAGCACAGAGGAGGATGAGCAGAGCCTGGGCAAAGTGTAATCCAGTGTGGGCCATGCACCCACGGCCAGGCCTGAGGAGGAACGGAACTGGACAGCACAGCCCCTTGCGTTGTGTGTTTCAATAAATAAGTGTGTGCAATCCTATACATCATATGTAACATAGGTGTATCCATATATAGGTATATATGATATGGATGTATAGATGTATATGATATAGATGTATTAATATTACATTGTACTCTATATCGTGTATTAATGCAATGTTCATCAATATGTATACATAATACATATTACATATATACATACCTATGTATTATCTGCATGCATATCAATATTTTATACATCATATTATTACATTAGACTGCCTCATAAATTATTTATATGTTCAGATCTAAATATCTATAGATCTCACTCCAGAATTCAGATCTAGTTGACTTCAATACATCCTTTTGGGCACCTTCCAAAAGTGTCGGATGGAGACCCTGTTTGACTAGTGCAGAAGGAAATCATGAGTGGGGCTGGCATAGGCCAAGCGGCCAGGCTTCCGTCAGCCTGTGCATGTGAGGTGACGCCCTGCTCCGTATGTGGAAGCAGGGGAAAGGCCTTCATGGCTTCGCTGGCCATTTGAGTTTGAAGTGCTTAGATTCCCTTTGGCGGCATCTAGTCCTTTTGCCGTTAATAGTGTCCTGCCCAGTTTGTGTATTTTCTAGGTGGGTTTCTCCAACCCTTCCTCACACCAGATTTTTCTCTCTTGTTCCATTTAAGCCAAGCCCCAGCAGTCAGATGAGACAGTGATGCCCTGACAGGACTTTGTCTTCCTGATGCCTCTGCTTACAGATGGCATGGTGCACACAGGATAAAGCCACACCGAGGTGGAGATGCTCAGAGCAAATAAACTGCTTCCTGCTTTCACCCCAGGGAACATCTGACTTCCTAGTGCTGATCCCCAGCTCACACCAACCAGATCCTGTAAGCCCCCTTGCAGCAACTGCATCAAAACCAACCTCCAATGCGTCTAAACCCCCATCCAATGAAATGGGGAGAACGAGATGAAAGATCACTGTGGCAATACAATGTCTAGTTCAAAACTCTAAGTGAAGAATTAAAAATACGGAAATTTCAAGAGAATGATTTTCCCCCATATCTCTACAATTTTCTACTAGTTGTTTTTCTCAAGCATAATTTTTCCATCTAATTAAAAATGATGGCACAGCATATAGCCTGTAATCTCAGTGATGGAAAGGGTGTTGCATGTCTCTCGTTTAATCAATGCTGTCAGATTTTTCTGGCACTGAAGAAACTCATTCTACTAAAACCAGCAGAAACTGCTTATATGATAAAGCTACTGGAACATTTTCCCTTGGAAACATTTGTAATCTACTTTATCAGGGATGGAGGATTCCTATTAAAAATATATCAACACCCCCATAAAGACCATTTTCCCTATGCAATTTATTCTAAGAAATAATATCCAAAACACAAATTTGTTGACAATCAATTTTTGCTTCTCCATGTAATATAGTAGAAGAGTATCTGTTCCTTAATAGAATGGTTCACACACAAAATAGCATTCAATTACCAGGTGCCATGATACTGCAAACCCTCCAGCATCTCCCTTGTGTGGTGACAAATCTACATATCAGACATCAGCCCTAAACCCAGGCCACAACAAGAACAGATTGTCCTGCGTGCATTAGAATTCCTCAATAGATTTCACTGGCTTCAAGCATGAATACTATAAATATCGAACCTCAACTACATTGTGAAAAATGTCTCCTGTGTCCAGATGTGTAAAAGAGTCCCTTAGATGCTAACGCGGGGCACCCTTTTGCCCATGTGTTTCATCAGAGAAAATACTCAAAGGCATGCAACAGGTGAGCCTAGCCGCTTGCATAAACAAACTCAATGATTCAGATACCTGAGGCTCTCTTGCTTTTAGTTCCGCTGGGATAGACAGTTGTAATGATAGTTTTTTTTTAATCTTCCCACACTTTTCCTTTCCTCTATTACTTCCTGTAACAGAATCCCTTATAGGAAACATCTTTCAATGGATGTGTTTAAGGCTGATCTCTTCACCAGTCCTAGGGGAGGGGACATGACTCAAGTTTGGTCAATCTGAGAAACATATACCCATGATGAGAGTGATTACATCAGGGACAGACACCCACCTGAGCCAGGGTAAGAACTTCCCTTCCCCCATAGGGACTTGGCTGAAGTCATCAGAAAGGAGACAGTGTTCGATGGAGTTAGCAATCCCTTGGGAAGCCTCATCACTGGGAAGATGAGAGCCCAGGTGAGCTGGCAGCCACCTTTGCCACCCTGTGGAGAGACTGCCTGCAAAGGAGGCAGCTCCACATGCACCTCTAGAACCCGGGCTCCCCTCAGGCACCCCAGGCTTTCCCGAAACAGGAGGCATACATTAAATAAATTCGAGTTGAGTTTCTGTCACTTGTAGCCAAAAGTATCCTAATACAGACACTGAGAGAGGAGCAAAGAGCATATTTTCATTTTTTAAAAATAAGGCATGATGCCCTTTAGTGCTTGGGTAGGTAGCTAAGTTAGAACACATGTGATAAGACTTTTTTTTTCCTTTTTTGTTTGGTTTTTGGTTTTGGTTTACTTCCCAATGTTCTAGGCATGTTGAGATATACTAGGACAAAAACGATGGGCACAAATTGCCTTAAAAGGCATTTCTTTAACCAAAGGGTAAGAAGGCAGAAGTTCGCAGCCATGGCGTTGAACTAGACGTTTCTGTCCGCACAGTGGTGCTCATCACCTGAGGGCCCAAAATCTGTGGGGAATCATGCAAGTATTAGGTCACCAGCAGAATGTGGCCTGCTCAGGACAGCCTCGCAGCAGGAAAGCCAGTCCTGACACAGGAACCGTGGCTCCTGGGTTATCAGGGGGCTGGTTTGTCACAACGCTGCTATTAATCAGATCATTGCCACGTTTTCCTCTAGGGCACAAATAATGTATATGTGAGATCTCTTCCTGGAAGCTCATTTTAAAAACAGAACAACTCATTCCCTTGCGTTTTAAGAAACTTTTTGGTTTGTGTCATTAGGAGCAGCCTGAAATAAACAAAGGGGACTCGAATATGAGAGGTCAATGAAACAAATGTGCATTCGGTGTCTCTTTCAAGAAAAATGTCATGCTCGGGTAGTGTGGAGGGTTGGAGGGGACACAGAAAACTGAGCTGTGCCCTACCCCAAATGGCTTACAGTCCAGCTGGACAGAGAGGACAAAGATAAAGCTAGGGGAATACGACAAACACACACATCTGAAAAAAAGTTCAGCAAAAAAAGCAAAAAATTTTCATGAACCTTTAGAAAAGGGTGTATTCGGGTTCTCCAGAGAAACTGAAGCAATTCCATAGATATAGATATATATAAAGAAACCTCTTATGGGAATCAGCTCACATGATTTTAGAGGCTGAGGAGCCCCACAATCTTCCATCATCTGCAAGCTGAAGGCCCAGGAAAGCCAGTGGAGTAATTCAGTCCAAAGCCTGAAGGCCTGAGAACCAGGAGAGCCCACGGTGTAAGTTCCCGCATGAGTCAGAAGGCCCCAGAACCAGGAGCACTGGTGTATGAGAGCAGAAAACACCCAGCTCAGCCCAAACAGAGCAAATGTGCCCTTCCTTCTTCTCGCTCTACTTAGGCCCTGACTGGTGAACACAGATCTTCTGTGCTCAGTCTATCTATTTAAATGCTAATCACTTCTGGAAAGCCCTTCACAGACATACTCGGAAATAATGCATCCATTAGGTCAAATTGACACATAAAATAAACCACCATAAGGGATTACACATTCAACTAAAATTCCAGATGTATTTAAAATTTGACATGGGCCATAAATAGTGGAGTGTGGATTTCTTCAAATTTCCATCTTTAAAAAAGGATTATACCACTCAGCCATAAAAAGGGATGGATTAATGGCATTTGCAGCGACCTGGATGAGATTGGAGACCATTACTCTAATTGAAGTAACTCAGGAATGAAAAACCAAACATTGTATGTTCTCACTCATTAAGTGGGAGCTAAGCTATGAGGATGAAAAGGCATAAGAATGACACAACGGACTTTGGGGACCAGGGAAAGGGTGGGAAGGGGGTGAGGGATAAAAGACTACAAATAGGGTGCAGTGTATACTGCCCGGGTGATGCGTGCACCAGAATCTCACAAATTACCACAAAAAAACTTACTCACATAACCACCTGTTCCCCAATAAACTATGGAAATTAATTTTTTTTAAAAAAAAGATTATAGACACTTGTGTACATGCATGCATATGTGTCCATGTATGTGTGTCTATACTGTTTATATGCTCACAGTAATCATTAATACACACTTTCAGACCATGTGGTGTTTGAAAAGTTATTGTCAGGATAACCTGTTCTTCTCATTGTGAATGATCAAGCTTCCACTACAAACAGAAAAGACAAGCGGGCAGAAAGGAAAGGAAAAAATGGGAAGGACCAAATGGGAGAGGACAGAATTGTTAGCTCCCTGGACTGGGTTGACTTTAAGAACTGGAGGAAGACAAACATCAGCACAATCCGGAAAAATGTGAGCACTTCTCATTTGACAATTGTTGCATGTCCATTAGGTAATTCCCTTCCCAGCTTCTCAGTCTGTGGTCCTGCTGGAAACACCCCTGATGTCAGCATTCATGAGCACTCTCCCTGCACTCCTGTCTTCAACAAAGACCTCTTGGCCTATCCGTATTATGGAAAGATGAGCTTACTTGGAATAACTAAATGCAGATGCTGGTCCTCATGGTGTCTCCACTAACAAACTGATATTTCGAAGCCTACAATGGCATAGGGATCCTAAGACTCACTCCTCTTCACCTACAGGTTGTCAGCAAAGGGGAAATTGATACAAGGGACTAATGACCAGAAAGGGAATCAAGGAGACAGCTCTTTCCTTGGGCCAGGGCTTCACCATAAAACAGGGTAGAACACACTCTCTGATTCTAGCCCTGGCACTCACCCAGGGAGAGGCAGGACCATGGGGAGAGAGAGCAAGAACAAGAGAGGAAGCAGCTCCTCCAAGGCAGGCTCTGCAAGGCAGGCTGACAGAGTGGTGACCAGTTCCTGCACCTGAGCCAGAGGACTTTACAGATAAAAGCAAAGCCCTTGCACCTTGCCCTTACTCATGGCCCACACATGGACAGAGACTGTCCAGCTGTCATTTGAGAGTATACCCCCTTCCTCCACTAGGAGCCCATCTGCATTGAGAAAGAATCCAGATTATTCCCTCTATACCCACCCTCTGTACAGACATAGAGCAACTGCACCCTGCAGGATCTTACATAAAAAAGGACGATTAAGAAGGGCTATGGGCAGGTTCTACCATTGAGGGTTGGTATTAATCTTAATTTATAGAAGCAGCAGTTCTGGTTTTCATGAGGTTTTTAACAGTGTGATGACCCCAGTAGCATCTCCACCCATGGATATGCTCCTCAAATCCAGTCTGTGTCCTTGGGCCACACCCAATGCTCATAGGCAGCCTGCAGGAAGCATCATATCTCTACCTAAATGGAAATGAAACAATTAAACTATCATCTCCAGAGGAAGGCATGGAGGTTTACTTCTCAGGAATTATGATTTCCCAGGTGTGGCACAAAATTTCGGCTCAGGTAAATATTAAGAAGATGAATTTTTGCCATGAGCATGTGTAGGGCAGAGTCACTCTCCAGCTTTGCATAACACCCAGTAGTGTTTGCATACTGCATTTGGTAACAGCTGTTGCCATAAGAATCAAGATTTTGACAGTGTCTCCATAATTTTCTATAATTAAATAATTGATGTTTTGTCCGAGCCTCCTCACTTTCATCCCATTTAAAGTGGGCATACGCTCTTTTGTCCACATGCTTCTTTGTTCTGTCCTCAATCTCTCATCTTTGTGGGTGGCTTCAGATTCTATGTTTCAGCCTCATTTTTCTCCCCTCTAATTAAACTTCATTCCTGGCTCTCTATGGAATTTACAGAGAATAACTACAACATGTGACAGATACAAGTTAACTTTCTCCAGGCAATTTTAAAGAAGGATCTAATGATTGAAAATCAGATGGGACTAATACCTGATCGAGCAATTGAAGGGATGAACAGGAAAAAAGCAAGAAGGTCATGCCAGGAAGAAACCCAAAACTATTGACAAAACAGATGGAAATTTTAAAACATTTTAATTATTATCAACTTTGGCATATGAATCAATGTTTGACGTCTTATCAGCTGTAATCCTGCATGGAACTGCAATAAGATGTCATCAGAAACATACGAGAGAAAATTAGGAGGAAAAGCCTAAATCAAAAAAATCATCATTTTTATGGCATTTGTGCTGGAATTACTTCTAGAATAATGCAGTTTCACAGCTATAATTCAAACTAGGTTTTAGTCTATTGGTTTAACTGCAGCGTATCTGAAGTTAAGAAGTTTTTATAGTGCTCAATCCCACAGAATGATGGTTAAAAACCTTAGAGAAAATGCAATTATAATAGACGACAGTTTTGTCCTTTCCTGTTTCTTAAAAATGGACTTCATTTGGCGACCTGGTAAATAAATAGCTGCTTTCAAACTCCCAACTGTATTAGGCTGTTCTCACGTTGCTATGAAGAGATACCAGAGACTGGTTAATTTATAAAGGAAAGAGGTTTAATTAACTCACAGTTCCACATAGCTGGGGAGGCCTCAGGAAACTTACAATCATGGCAGAAGGCACCTCTTCACAGGTTGGCAGGAGAGATAATGAGTACCCAACAAAGGAGGAAGCTCCTTATAAAACCATCAGATCTTGTGAGAATTCACTATCAGGAGGACAGGATGGGAGAAACAGTCCCCATGATTCAATTATCTCGACCTGGTCCCTCCATTGACATGTGGGGATAGGAACTACAATTCAAGATGAGATTTGAGTGACGGCACAGCCAAACATATCACCAACCTAGTGTCTGTAACAATGGATTGGATTACTAATTCAGAAATGCTATAGACGGACAAATATAAAATATAGCATGGACATATATCAAATAAAGCATGGGAGTGTTTTTAAAAACTAATTCTTTAAGACAGTAATTCTTATTCAGATAAAATACATCCCTATCCTAATATAGTTTTAAATATATCACATGATAAAATAATTATGGACACTTCTCAAAAAAAGACATTTAGGCAGCCAACAAGCATTTAAAAAAATGCTCATCATCACTGGTCATTAGAGAAATGCAAATCAAAACCGTATTGAGATACCACCTCATGCCAGTTAGAATGGCAATCATTAAAAAATCAGGAGACAACAGATGCTGGAGAAGATAAGAAATATGAATGCTTTTACAGTGTTGGTGGGAGTGTAAATTAGTTCAACCATTATGGAAAAGAGTAGGGCGATTCCTCAAGGACCTAGAAATAGAAATACCATTTGACCCAGCAATCCCATTACTGGGTTATATCCAAATATCTCTGGTCCAAGAACATGAAGTCCAAGAAATCAAGAGGGTCACCCAAAACCAAGTAGCTAATTCATGGCAGAGCCATTAGAACCCAGCCTCTACATCACTATCTCCAGCAGCTTCCTACACCAGGGCCCAGACACACTCTTCTCTCCTGAGACAAACATTCCCTGATGAGGACCTTCTCTCCTCCAGGCTGTGGAGGTCTTGGGCTGGCTGAAGCAGCTGGCCAACATATCTGAAGAGTGACAATGGGCTCTCAGGGTGAGTTTGCACTCGGTTGAAGGGTGGATCTTTATCGGTAGGACTCAACTGAGAAGCAAGTTCGAGCGAGTCACATTTTTTAATGTCTGTCTTGGAGCCTCCACATGCTGTCCTTTATTAGTATACATGCATTATGCATCATGATTTGTTTGCAGTCCGGGGCACAGAGAAGAACCAAGGGCTACAGCAGCCTGGCAGTGGTTTCTGTCTTTGTGAGCTCCCGCACCCTGCAGCAAAGACCTGCAGCCTTTAACTATGGTCTAGTCATTCCTACAGTGAGACAGTATTAAATACATTATTTCAAAATCAAATATTTAAGAAAGGATCCAGCAAACATGAAATATACAATAGATTTGTTTACCTCATTAACAAAGCCAACTTTCCCCCTTAGAGTTAGGACTGGGGAGGGCGGGATATTGCACATTTATGCAAATTAGCTTCATGCCAAGAGCTGTGATTTATTTCAAAACCATGAAGACTCCATTACTCTTGGTGAATTTTAGAAATTTCCTTTAAGGGGATGATTTGTTTGCTATTCTATTGCATGATGCCCTGCTGTGTGTGTGTGTGTGTGTGTGTGTGTGTGTGTGTGTGTGTGTATTTAGTCTTACTGTTTCTCATCTTATTTTTTGGTATATTTTCATATGTATTAAAAAAGATTTGTGAAGTGAGTCAAATCCATTTTTTATTTTTTAGGATGCTTTATTTTTCAGAATTAAATATGTATTCTTAACAATTTTTTTAAACATACACATGCATATAACTAGATATCATATTAACAATTTAAAGGAAAGTGTAATTATAAGAGAAGTTTATTTGGATTCCATTGAAATCGTGTGTACGAGATGTGCTATATCCCATTGACTCTACATATGAAAATGGTATGGAATCAAGTAGTAGGGAAAGCCTACCTGTAGTTCAGTGAGATTTCTACTGGATTTTTTATAATTTCAGAATAGTGCTAGCATCCTTGCAAATTTTGAGAGTGGCCAGGTATGTCAAGGATGGTCCTGGCTGCCACCAGAAGCAGGTCCAGTTGACATTCCAGTTGCTGTCACTCACAGCTACAGAACTTATACCATGCTTTCTTTAATTCCAGACAGCATTATTTCCCCTTGGTCAGGCAGTTTTGCCTGTGTTGGCCAGTACCTCAACCACATGGCTCTGATGAGGCCAGATGAGCGTTCTTATCCCTTGGTTCTGCATGTCAGCCCTCCTCTTTTTATAGCGATTGTTAGCATTGACTCCTAGCTACTGGGAGGGGGAAACAGAGAAGTTCATCAAATTGCTGATGCTACAAAATATATGGGAATCTGGCAATGGTCGATATCCAATAACTAGCCCATTAGGCTAGTCATCCTAGGTGTATAGAATTCCATAAAGACGATATTAGGCATCAGATTGCCTTCTGTTTTTGACTGCTAATAAGAGAAGGTTAAAATTTTGCTGCTGGCTGCAGTGCACAGTGAGCTGGTTAATGATTTGGGCTACAAAGCTTTATTAAGAATCTGCTAGGTGCTTTACCTTTTCTGGAAGTCTGACATAAAATGGTTAAGAATAGTATGCACACCATTGTGAAAACATCACTGATGTCTGCTAAATATTTCATTTATGACTGAGATATTCTGGATAAAATCTGCATCCTTCACGATGAAAGCCCATCTGTGCCTTCAGGAGCATTTTCTAGTACAAACACTTTCTCATTCTTAAGTGCCTGCAGCCTGCCCATCCCCCTCTTTCATCTTCCCTGCCAGGGGTTTTAGGAGAAGAGGATCACTTCTACATCCTTGATGAAAACAGCGCTGAGATTTAGTTAACTGAGACAGATTGTACTTCCGTACCATGGCTAAGTTGCTAAGTAAATATTGCAAAGCAAACAGAAAAGATAGAAGCATTCATTTCTCTTCCAACAAAGAAAAACGAAAAGGTAGTTTCTTGGCTATGAGAAACAAAGGGAAAAGCAGAAATCATTCTGTCTATGTTTGCTTTTTTAAAATAGGCTTTGAGTCTCGTTTGCCTTTTTTTATTATTTTGTTCCAGTTTTATTTTGGTTTTGCTTCAGGTAAGAAAACATTGGAGGCCTGATATTATGCTAAGTGAAATATTACATAATCTCACTTTCATGTGGAACACTTAAAAGGTCAAATATAGACGGAATGGTACAGAAATATTATATAATCTCACTTCTATGTGGAATACATTTTTAAAAGGTTAAATATAGACAGAGCGGTAACAGCAGTTACCGGAATTGGGGTTATCTGGGGTCGGGGGGCATCAGAAATGGTGAGATAGAGGTCAAAGGATACAATACTTTGTATTGCAAATATGTACCATAAACAAGTCCAGAGATCTAACTGAAGACTATAGTTAATAATAGCATATTGTATTCAGAATGTTTGTGAAATGTGTATATTACAGCTGCTCTTACAGTGGACTACAGGTAACTATTTGAGATGAGGGATTTGTTAATTTGTTCCACTATAGTAACCATTTTACTGTCTCTGTGTACTTCATAATATCATATTATATACCTTAAATATATATAATAAAATTTATGTTATAAAGAAAAAGAAAAGTTATAGGGCACACTAAGTCCCTCTTTCCCTGATAGCTCTTGAGGGGAGAGGTGGAGGTTCACTTTGAAGTGGGAAGGAAGCCAGGATGACTTGATCCTAATGCAAAGTTAGAGTGAAAAACTCACCCAGGTTTCACACAGAAACAGCACAAAGAAGTAGTCAGGTTTCTCCCCGAATGAAAGGAAAATGTAAAAGAGCTCCCACATGTTATTGAGCTCATACATGTACTGTACTGTGGAAGATACAGAGAAGCAAGAAATCTGAACCTAACTTCTCTCGTGTCCTCAGCTCCAGGCATCATCATCAAGATGAGCTCCCCTATATTGGTATCCCTGCTTTTGACCTCTCCATTGAACTCCTGATCTATGTATTCAACTTCTTTATTGACATCTCCATTTGGGTATCAACAGGATTTTCCAATGTTTTCCCTAGACTTACTTCTTCACCAGTCTTCCCCATCTCAGCAAAGATTCCTCCCCTGATTCAGCTTCTCAAGTCAAAAGTTTGGCAATCATCTTTAACATCTTGGTTTCCCTGACATGACACATCCAATTAATCCTTAAGTCTTACTGGCTCTACCTCCCCAGCTTAATCTGAATCCACCCATGTTCTTCCATGGCCACCACCACTACCATCTCTGGCCTCCTACTGCAATGGCCTCCTTCCTTCACTCCTCTCCTTCTATGGTCTGTTCTCCATGATTTAGGCAGAGGTCATTGCCCCAACCTCCTTTGGAGGAGTGCTTTTGCAGGTGCTTTGCAGTAGTGCTTCCCAGCCCAGAATGCCCTTCTCTGAGAGCCATTCTCATCCTTCTGGTATCAGCTCAGGTGCTCTCTACTCCCTGCCCATCCAGATCACCTAATGAGAAGGAGGAGTGGGTCACTCTCTGTCGCTCCACCCAATCTTACCTCAGAACTTTGTTACAACCTGCAATGTTATTATTTAATAGTTTACACATTGACTGCCTGGCTTCCCCTCTAGTTTGTAAGTTCCAGAGAGGAGGGACTGAATCCTACTGGCTTGTCGCTATGCATCAAGTACCTGGAATAAACCCTGAAATACAGTAGATACTTAATAAATGTTGGTTAAATAAGTAACTAGATGAATGATTGTTCCAACTCTCTACACTGAAGTCAACCAACACACCAACATAAAAGAAACGGAAGCACCAGCAGGTGTTTGTAGGAAGGCCCACCTTGCCTTTACACATTCACATCCAACTCGCTGCTCCCTTAGTCCCAGGCTCCCTCTCAGTACGATCCTGCTCCTGCCCTTGGATCCTGCTCAGGCCCCACCACCTCCTGCCTCTCCATTTGTTCTCAAGCTCCTGAGGAGCACTTCCACAGGGCAGCTCATGGGGTATCCTGCAGCAGAGCTGCTCTGGAGCCCAAAACCACACACAGTCCTGGTGTATCAACAGACGGACTCCTCTGACCTCTTCATTCAAAGGTTTCAGACAGGGCCTGAAGACACCACCACAGATAAGGAAGAAAGGAGACTTCCTAGAGAAGCCTAATGGGAGCTGGATCTGGCAAGCTGGTGAATACAATGACCTCCCTTTTAATGTATATTAGTTCTTCTCAACCTTGTTTTCATCATCACCCCTCTCCAACATGGAGCCTTTTCAGTCTTCTTAGTCACCCCCTTCCCACTAAATCTGAATGGCACAGATATGCTGTATAACTGTTTACATACTATAGCCTTTCAGAGAGCCACAAACCATTATATTATCTAAGATGCTTTTCCACCCTTTCCCCCCAAAATCAATTTTTCCCTTTTGTGGGGAAATATCACCTCTGTTGAAAATGCAGGCCGTATGTGTGTTTCTCTTGTGTGAACAGTGAGGTCCTTCTGTTATCCTACGAGTGGTAGTCAAATTTCCCCTTTAAGAAAAATATTTTCCAGTATTGGTTACTTGAGAATGTGTAGATCCCTTTAGGGGAAAAAATTTTGAACCCCTAAAAGAGGAGCATCCAGTTGGCAGAAGAGGAGATATTTCGTCCCTCCCATGACTTTTCTCTTTATCTCTAGATTTTAAGGAGTCCAGATGTCTTTGAAGGGTACGAGGTGGCCCCTGAATCACAGAAAAAGCTGGGCAGTGAAAATGTGACATTCCCAGAGCAGACGTTACCTAAAGATTAGAAACAGTGTTTGGTGGGCTAGACATTATTTCATGTTACTCCGTTTATATACTTTCACTATCTCTACGACTTCATGAGTCAGCAAGAGTAGGAAAAAGAGGCAAGGAAGTAAGATAGAAGAGCGAGCATGGAGTGCACCCTCAGCGGGATCACTAAGGACAGCCGACCCCTTCTTCTGAGGGAAGGCCAGCATCACAAAGGGGATAGAAATGGAATTTGGCCTGTGTCTCAATTTTGTATAGATCTGGCACGTGCTCACAGCCTTGATTTTAACTGAACTGTTAAATACAGTGAGTTCCAAGTTTCTCTTCAAAGAATCAGTATGTCAGTATGTTCAGCTCTCTTGTTCTTTGTTCTCCATTTTAAAGTTTAACTTCCTTGTTCTCTTCGCCACCTTGCCCCTAGTTTTAGTAAACAACCTTCTCACTAGTTCTAATCAGTGGTTCACATCTGTTCCCCTGTGACCTGTACCTATTCCTCTCGCAGAAACTGCACTTCCCACTTGCATATTCCCCCTCTTAATCCACATATTTAGAGTCCTGACTCATCCCGGTGACCTGTTCCATCCTGATTCACCCCTGGTCACCTGCTCTGACCTGAGTCACCTTTAGTTACCTGTTCCATAACCGTCTTTCCCACCCACTCTGGCTTATACCCCTCTCTCTTTAAAATAGCCAATTGGAATTAGCTTAGACTGTGTGGTCCAACCCTAGCCAATAGGGGAATGACATAGCACACAGCACTAGGAGTGACTTGCGTCAGGGATAAGAACTCCTTCCCCTCCGTTGTTCCAGTGTGCTCTCGCCATTGCTCCATCCACGAGACACACCCTTCTACAGAAGTAAAAATTGCCTTGCTGAGAAAATTTACATTTGAGTGTTATTTCTTTTGTGGCACCAAAAATTTGCTTCTAACAGAACCAAACTGGCTGTCCTTCCTTCACTCATTCATTTCAATAAATAGTGAGGGTCAAGTATTTGTGAGTACTAGGGAATGCAAGGTCAAGAAGATGAACTTTGTTTCCCAAAGAGCCTGCAGCAAAGAGGGAAAGCACATAAGTGATTATATTAGGAGAACTGGTGGGTAGAAGCACAAAGTCTCCCCACAGCGTTTGCACTGGCCCTCCATATTGTCACTCACCAAGAGACAGGCAGTGCTCCTTATTCTTCAAGAATGAACACATCTTTTGGGAACTTTTTTGTACTTCCAAGTTTGTACTTCCAAATTCATTGTTTTTGAGGAAAATAATCAAGTAGCATAATGTCAAGCTGCTACCTAAATTAAGGTCTCTTCCTTCATTTCACTCTCACCACAAAATCAGTGATTACAATCAAAGCAACAATTACCTTTGTTTGGCAAAATCACTTTTAATTAACCTATGTTTGTTCCTCATTGAAAATGCCTCCATGAAGAGTGTACCTAATGAGTCCTTCTGCTCCAGTACCTTGAAGACTAGACAGGCGATAAGCAAATGGTCTAATGGCCCCATAGCTCCTCCATTCTTAAGACATTATGTCTCAAAACAATCACGTCTGCACATGTGGAACCAGAAACCAGAGCTTGCCGCAGGTTGCTTCTAAGGACAGAGTTGTCTGGAGGATGGGAGAAAGGGAAAACTGGCTGAAGGATGGAAGAGGCTCTGTAAGAAGAACCGAGACTTTTATCTGCCTGGTTATAAAGGTATTATGTCAGCTTCATAAGGTGTTATCATGACATTTTTCTTAATCTCTTGACATTTTCACATCATTAGAAGCAATAAATTTCTTCCTGGTGAGTCACACATTGTCCAAAAGCAATGGTCATTTGGAAGTTTCAACAAAAAGAGGAAATTTTATCAACAACAACACAAACAGCCCAGACTTGAACAGACATTTATCCAAAGAAAATATACAAACGGCCAAAGCACATGAAAAGATTCTCAACATCAACAATCATTATAAAAAGCAAATCAAAAACACAATGAAATATCACCTCACCACCCATCAGAATGGCTGTAATCAAAAATACAGCAAATAGTAAGTGTTGGCAAGGATGTAGAAAATCTGGAGCCCTTTTGTGCTGTTGGTGGGAATGTAAAATGATTCAGCCACTATGGACAATAGTATGATGGTTTTTCAAAATGCTAAAAATAGAACTACCATGTGATCCCACAATTCCATTTCTAAGTATATAATCAAAACATTGGAAAGCAAAGTCTTGGAGAGCGATCTGCACATCCATATTCATAGAACACTAGTCACAATAGTCAAAAGGTAGAAGCAACCCAAGTGTCCACTGATAGATGAATGGATAAACAAAATGTGTTATAAACATACAATGGAATATTATTCAGACTTAAAAAAGAAGAGGCCAGGCACATCGGCTCAGGCCTGTAATCCCAGTACTTTGGGAGGCCAAGGTGCGTGGATCACCTGAGGTCAGGAGTTCAAGACCAGCCTGGTCAACATGGTGAAACCCCACTCTACTAAAAATGCAAAAATTAGCCGAGCATGGTGGTGGGCACCTGTAATCCCAGCTACTCAGGAGGCTGAGGAAGGAGAATCCCTTGAACCCAGGAGGTTGCAGTGAGCTGAGATTGCCCCATTGTACTCCAGTCTAGGCAACAAGAGTGAAACATCTTCTTAAAAAAAAGAAAAAGAAAAAGAAGAAAATGTGGACCTGTACTACAATATGGATGAACCTGGAAGAAATTATGACCAAGTGAAATAAGCTTGTCACAAAAAGGAAAATACTGTGAAATTCCGCTTATGTGAGGTACTACAGAACTATACACTTAAAAATGATTAAGATGTTCAGTTTTATGTAATGTGTATTTTACCATGATTTTTTAAAATAAATTAAGAATAAAAATATAAAAAGGGAAAATAAACTGGCATTAACCACTAAATACCACATGTTTAGCTACCAAGGTTTCTTTTGCACCACGCACCTCCAACCCTTCATGCCACCATGACCTGGCTGTTATGTGGGGCAATAAGAAGATATGGAGATGGAGGTAGAGATGGAGAGAGACAGTGAGACAAAGACACAGAAAGAGAGAAAAATCTGTGTCCCTCTCTTTTATGTGGATAATAGTACTTAAACAGGACTAAATACTTATCCAAAGAAGTCTGAGACTTTTAACAATCAGATTAATATGAAAATCACCAGACTTGGGTTAACTTACCATAAATGACTAATATTTTATGAGCTGGCAACATCATGATTCCCCTCATTCCATGTCTGGAGAAAAAGATTCAAAGAACCAAATTGATGGCAGTTTTAGAAAACAGTAAAACACTCCCATATTTGTATTTTACTGAAGACTACTCAGCTATGAGTCTAGGTTTACATCCCGGCATAGGAATGATCTTTGGGATTTAGTCCACAGTTAGGAAAACCTGCTGGCACTTGGTGGTAATAGTGGGTCACATCCATGTGGGCTAAAGACATGGTGGATGCTACAGAGCAGCAGTTTTCAACCAGGAATGACTTTACTCCCTAGGAGGTGTCTGAGAGTTTATGGAGACATTTCTAGTTGTCACATGCTGGGGTTTGCTACTGGTATCCGGTGAGTAAGCCAGGGATACTCTACACTTCCTACAACACACAGGACAGCTGCCCACAACAAAGAATGACCTGACCCAAAATGTCAGCAGTGCTGGGGTAGAGAAACCCTGCTGTAGATGAGATTCACTAGAAATGGAGAGAAATTCAGTTTCCAGCTTTGGTTTCTGTATTGAAATAGCTAAGTTAATATGAAAAATAAAATGGTCACACAAATCATCTACATAGAGAAGGATGGTCCTCAGCTAGGGAAGTTGAGGAGCAGCTGGTTCTCTATAAAGTCCTCCTCCACTGCCACCAGCTTTCCCAGCCAGACTCAGCCAAGCAGCTGCCATGCAGGGATAGGCTAACCTTGCTTGTTCTATTTAGGAATTGCAGAGGCCAACAGAGCAGCTAGCCTACTGAGTGATTCCTTAAGGAACCTAACTTTGAAAGCCCTTTGCTCACCCTACCTGAGCTTCCCTGCTGGGCACTCCTACACTGTCAACTCCTCCCTCTAGGAGGCAAAATCCTGCCTGAGTTCAACAGCTTGTCCTAAAGCTCACATTTATGCCTGCCTCTTGCAACCATAGGGCTGAATCTAAATGGCCATTAAGAAGGCATAATCCTCTCCTGTAGAATTCTTATAAAAATTATCAGCAGAATAGCAGAAGTGTGTAGGGCAGGAACACATTTAGCTGCAAGCATATTTCAATATTATGGTCTCAGGTTTGAGATCTCTGTGTTTATACAGTGTAAGCAACTTTCTGGGTACAAATCAGTATTTTGAAGATTAACAATTAACTGCCCTTTATCCTTAATTGATCTAATACTGGAGATCAAATTGATCTCCAAGCTTGAAAAGAACATGACTTTTGAACATTCTGAATTCTTGCTTGCCCCTACCAATTGTTTCTGTAATAATTTTTTGTCTATGACAACATAGGATCAGCAGAACCCAGTAAGTAGGACCCAGACTCCTGAGAGGCTGCAGATTAATCCAAAGACATGTGAGCGTCTATCTGCATATATTCTGTATTTTTTTTTTCAATTTTGTGGGAGTTTTCACTAAATTTCTTGGTGTTCAAAAAGGATCCTTGAAGAAATTAGAAACCATTGCTTTAGAGGATATTCAATTACTTTGTGGAAATGTGATTTCAAATTTATTCTCAGCAAATTTGAAGAAACATTAGCTCACTCAGCTCCTTTGTACCCAAACTGTAGAATCTGATGTACAGCAGGGTTTCCCTAACCCAGCACTACTGATACTTTGGGTCAGATCAGCTTCCAAGTTTTAGAAGGAGTTGGAAACTTGGGAACTACTCTATGTCTTCAAAGATTTTCTGGCAATCCACTCTCCATCTTCTGGCAACTCGGTGCTTTGTCCACTGAAGTCATAAGCCAGGCCTTTCCAGGGTAAACAAGACCACTAATTAAAAGAATATTCTTTATTCATCCCTTTAGCATGGCACCAGAATTCCATCAGACCACTAAATTCCACCAGTTCAAATAAGAAAAAATAAGTATCTCTATGTAAATGAATCACCCCATAAAAAGCAAACAAACAAAAAACAAGATTTAGGTTGACTATTTCTCTCCAACAAATTCCCCCATCATTTTCTATCTTCTGAAGATGAGCAAAAAGTTGTCACTGACTTTCTTCCCTTGTTTTATGTAATTTGAACTTGAATTTAAATGGAGTGGTTCCCCAAGAAACTGCTGCAGCCTGAGGCTTTCATAGCCAGTTTCAAGCTACAAATTCAAGCTTATCTACAAATGTACATTTTTAAATAATATTGAGATCGAACTTACAAACTGAGATTCTAGTGTTTCCACAAAAAGGATTTATTAGTAAAGAAATAAAAAAGTTGAGAAAGTTAGGTAAGGAGCTGAATGGGCTGATGTTTCTTCAAATTAGCTAAGGATAAATTCAAAATCACATTTCCACCGAAGTAATTGCAAATCCTCTAGGGAAATGGTTCCTAATTTTTTCAAAGATCCTTTTTGAATACCAAGAAATTTAGTGAAAACTCCCACAAAACTGAAGAGAAATGCAGAACATATGCAGATAGACGCTCACAGGTCTTCGCAATGATCCCCAGCCTCTCAAGAGTCTAGGTTTTTCTTACTGGCTGCTGCTGATCCTATGTTATGATAGACATAAAATTATTACAGAAACGATTGTCCCATGCAATCATTTTTGTAACGATCCCAGAATGTGCTCACTGCTCTCATTAAAACTTCAGAGATTATTCTGCCTACATCATATCTGCCTATATTAGAAAATGAATGTCCTTTTTTTCTTCAACCTTCATACATAGTCTACTATTGATGTTTTATACCCTATAAATTTACCTTTCTAATACTCTCTAATTAAATCTAAAAACTGCTTGCTGCCTTCTTAAGCATACGGTTGAGTTGTGAGAACCCATAGAATTCATGAAGGACCTTTCTATATGCAAATAATAAATGTGATAACTTATCATTCTCACCATTGGGATGATTATCTACATAAATCTTAACTGCACCATTGAAAGCTGCGTTAAATCATCCTGCTGGTCCATTGCATTGTGAGTGATAAACCAGCACTTTTACATCTTTAACCCCACTGCACTATCCCAGGAAATTCACACCCTTGTCTGCAAGGATCTCTGAAAGAAATCCAGGCTGAAATTGAACCATGCCAATTCTCACCTATCTTGTGGGCATGAGAATGCAATGTCATGCTGCTTCCCCGGTCCCTTATATCATGAAAGGTACTTCCACAATAAACGTTTTGCACTTTTAAGAGGCATTTTCTAATTTCCACACTCTCTGAAAAAAACTTCCTACTGACAGATCAAGAAGACTGTGGGCTGTTGTTTGGTCATTCTTCTTTCCCTGCCTGTGGCACACCGCACCGCTTATATATTTTCGTGCATCTGGCTTTGGGTCAGAGAATCATAGACATTATTTGGGTGGCATGAATTCATGAGGACCCATAAACTTGGATAGGGGAAAAAAATGACATCTTTATTTTCACTAACCTCTAACTTAAATTTGGTATTTCCTTCAAATATGAATGCAGGCAGCAAACCTAGTCTCAGAGACTTTACAGCCAAGAGAAATCACAGATATTTTCATATCACATTAAGGTTGTGCAGGTATCTCAAAATATTTACTGTCATCATTATTTCAAAGTTTCAGTAGCTGTTAGAGCTGCCATGAGAGCTTGCTGTTTAACGTGGTAATAAAGCCATATATCACTAACACTAAATCCCCAGTTTGAGGTATGTGTGTGTGTGTGTGTGTGTGTGTGTGTGTGTATACACATATATATATATATGTATTATCATTATATTTTAACCATTATATTTTAACCATTAACATTATTTGGAGAAAAGAGTCCATGGCCCTCATCTGATAGCCAGAGGTCCAGGGTACAAAGAAGGTTAGCTTTCTTGCCTGAGTCATCACTGCCACATTCTCCAACACCTTGCATTATTGTCAGTACACCACTTTTAGGAGCCCTGGATAGCTCCTGCGTGCCTGTGTTATAGGGGGCTATTCCTGTTTGGCCTCTACAAATGAGATATTCTGAGCAGAACGTCTGTCCAGGTGACCTGATTTTTTTTAACTTTTGCAAATCTTGTTTATTATAGAAAGATTATAGTGGTTAAACAGCTTCCAGTTTTATAAGTTGACCTCAAAGCAGTGTAATCGTGTGTGTGTGTGTGTGTGTGTGTGTGTGTGTGTGTGCTTTCTTTTCTTTCTTTAAATTTCTTTTTTTGTGATTTCAACTTTCATTTTTAATTCAGGGGATATATGTGCAGGTTTGTTACATGAGTATATGACTTGATGCTGAGGTTTGTGTACGATCGATGCTGAGCACAGTACCCAATAGTTTTTTAAACCTCACCCTCCTCCCACCCTCCCCGTCTAGTAGTTCCCAGCATCTACTGTTCCCATCTTTATGTTCATGAGTCAGTTGGGTTTATCTTGATAGTCACCCTTTGTGACTTTTTTCCAACACCCTACTCACACGGGAAATGGCATGGTTCTCCGAGGGCCTCTCAGTGGTTAGCAGGAATGAGGGCTCCTGGAGAACATTTCATCTGACTCCTAATTACAGTCAAGTCAATATAATTCCAGAGAGCAACAAAATGGCCTGCCTTAAATTCCCACAGTTAATTGCCCTGACTAGTTAATTGGAAAGTTCTTTTCTATATATTACACATGAACAAATACAATGACTGGCATTTTTGTGTATTTTTTAATTGACACATAATAGTTGTATTATGTATTATGGGGTACAGTGTGATGTTTCAGTATATATATACATATATACAATGTGTAATGTTCAAATCAAGGTGTGTAGCATATCCATCACCTCAGATATGCATCACTTCTTTGTGGTAAGAATATTCAGAATCCTCTCTTCTGGCTACTTTGAAATATACACATCATTGTTTGCTATCGTCACCCTACTATGCCATAGAGTGCCAGAACTCAAATGACCTGGCACCATTGACCAATCCCACTCCATCATCCCTCCTCCCTAACCCCCAGGCCTCACATGACTAGCAGTTTTTCATGCTCATTGTGTACTAGGTACCATTCTAAGTGCTTGACATGTTAATTCCTTTAATTATCACAATGGCCCCATTAGGTAAGTCCTATGATTATCCACATTTTAAAGATGGAGAGATAGAGGCAGAGAGTGGTTAAGAGACTTCCTAGTCTATGTCAGTCAGTGATGAAGCCAGGATCCACATTAGGCAGTAACTTCTCCCCCATCTCTTTACTGTCTTGCCTCCCAACCTGCTACCACCACAGAGCATGTGGAAGCTGATTTAAAACAAACAAAATCTCAGCAGCATCAAACTCAGCAGAGGTGATACCTCCAAGATCTCTTTGGCTCTCAGAGGTCAAACAGTTTCCTCATCTTGTAAAATGGGAATACAAAGGCCTACCTTGCAGGGGTGGTCCGAAAATTAAATAAAATACATGTATCAAGTGCTAAGTCTGTTCAGTGCATAAGTTCCCAAAAACAGTAGTTATTACAATATTTGCTATTATTTTTGTGAAGATGTACACAAAAGATAGTGGACAAAGATGAGATGGATGGTGAGTAACAAACCTTCAGGAGTATGGGGATGAGCAGAAAATCATGGTCAAAGTGGAACAGAGGTCACACAATCCAAACCACATTTATGCCAGGCTACTACTGGGCCCCTCTGGACTCCTGAGGTTTAAAATTGACCTATTGCCTTTTGTCCCTGCACATGTTTCTCTTCCTTCCTGAAAGTTGTCGTATTGTCCTTCTTTCACCTACTTTCTTTCTTCCCTCCCCCAAGTTCCATCCACAAATCCTGTCGACCTGCCCCAGAAATATCTCAGACAGTTCAAAATATGACTCAAGCACTGAATTTAATTCACTCTCAAAATTAGCATCAGGTGACCAAAGAAAATCCATATGGATGCTGGAAAATTGGAAAGGTTGAAAATGACATTTAAATTACATTCAAGGATATTCCAATATGGAAAGCAAGATCAGCCACAGAATAGGATTGTCCGGCTCACAGAATAGGATTGGCAGTCCTACAGAAGAGGATTGTCAGGCCCACACTGCCAAATTCAAGGGGAAATCCACATGGGAACAAGTAGCAGGAAGCCTTGGCTAAGCCCCCCAGCACTTCCCAGCTTGGGAAGTGTGAGGGATGTCAGTCCATTTTGCCCATCTCACCTCTTCACCTCCTTCTTTGAGAGAACTGTACCTTTCCCACTGGTGTAATCTCACAATTGTTTTTTCTTGCCCACTGCACAAATAAACCCGTTCACTGAGACAGCATCATTGCAGCAAAGAAAGAGTTTAATTAACACAAGCCTGGCCAAGTAGAATGACAAGAGTTTATTATTACTCAAATCAGCATTCCTGAGAACTCAGAGGCTATGGTTTTTTTGTATAATTTGTTGGGCAGGGGGCTAGGGAATAGGTGTTGCTGATTGGTTGAGGATGAAATCTTAGGGGTGTGAAAAATGATCCTTGTGTGCTGAATCTGTCTCTGGGTAGGGGCCACAGGAATGGTTGATGAGCCACAGGTCTGGGTGGGGTCAGTTAGTTGCCAGAATGCAAAAGTCTAAAATTATCTCAAAAGATCAATTTTAGGTTTTACATTAGTAATGTTATCTGCAGGAGCAATTGGAAATTTTGTGATCTCTGGCCACATGATTCCTGAGCAGCAAAGGATTATAGAAAGACAAGCAGGAGAACAACAGCTGGTTATTGTTTATCTACACATACATCTTAGCAGAATCCATGCCCCTCTCATAATCCTAATCATGTGACCATTTGTCTTACAAAGGTAGTTGAGGTCCTCAAAGAGGGGACCAGTTTTAGGGAAGGACCATCATCATCCTTGCTTTAAAGTTAAATTATAAACTACATTTCTCTCATGGTTAGCTTGGCATGTACTCAGGTATGAGCAAGGCCAGCCAGCTGTGAGACTAAAAGCAAGATGGGGTCAGTCATGCTGGACTTATCTTGCTGTCATAATCTTCACACAGGTGGCTTCACTGGGGCTCCCGACCATAGGCTTTGCCATTCCCTAACCACAGAGGTGGGTATGAGACTGAGGTAGGTCAAATAGACTTTCACTCCTGAGAATTCAACCTTGGTTAAGACACACAGGGACGAGAGAAGGTAGAGCTGAAGCATTGTAACAACTCCAAGATCTTCAGAACTTCACCATATCCTGCTCTCTCAAGGCCCATCGTGATCTTCCTTTGATTTTATAAAATATCTCAGTACTCCTGGTGTTTATCTCACCGTTATGCTTCAAAACACATGTGTACACTACATACATCCTTCTATACTATGTAGGGGTTGAATCAGGGTGGTGGGAAGAGTTGTAAGAGAAATTATAAAGATAAAGGTAGAGGATACAGGCACAAACATTCTTGGAAGGCCAGGGGGTTGCATAGCCTCAGTAAAACGTTTAGCTGAAGGCAACCTCATTGTCTTTACCTTGAGTTGATAGAAAAAAAACAAATAACAAGGGAATGTAGGGGAGTTTATCTAAATAACTTGTTTACTCATGTGGTCCTAAAACTAACCTTTGATCATTCACAGGCAGGATGGCTCTCTTGAGGTAAGGGCAACCAGGTTAATTACCCTCTAGTGGTGTTGACTCAAAGCTTTTGTCATTTAATGTGTGCTGGCCCAGCTAGTCAGGGCCATGGCTGCTACAACTTTTTAAATCAGTGGCCTGGCCCCCTGGTTCTCTCTTTCACTGAATATCAGTGTTCAAGTACATTATTCATCCGTCATGCAGCTGGGGTCTGTGGGACAGACCCTGGCAATAATACACAAATCTGTATTTCATAGTCAACATTAAAGAATAAAACAGCTAAAACAAAAGACAGTTTTAAAACATTTACTCTCATAGTGGGATAGGACTCACTGCAGACTCAAATGAAAGGAAAGGATTATGTAACGATTCTGCTAAGGAAAATGGAAACCATTAAAATGACTTAAGGAAACTAAAGAAATGAAAAACCTAATCAGGTTAGAAAGGGAGTTAGTGGGATCTCAGTGAGGTTGAAGGTTCCACTCCATTCGGTTAACTTAAACATTGAACCCTATGGACATGGCCTGCAAGACCATCTCACTAAGGATATAGTCTAGGAGCCCCAATAGTTTCTTTATAGACAACCATTAAAAAGGCCAGCATGTCTATTTCATGCACAGGAAGACCTGAGCATCCAAGGCATGAATCCCACAAAAAATTATCAAGAGAAGTAACATCTTTCTGCTTAGGATGAGAACCCAATGTACCTGGAATGATAAAACTTCTTTTTCAGTGAGTATCATTTTACCCTTGGAACCTTCCAAGGTTTCAGTGATTTTCAGGTAGTAGGTATTTTAATACACAAGTATTTTAAGGTAGATTACACACATCTTAACACCTACCCTAAAATACTTGAGCAAACACAGTACAATGCCACAGTACGTTAGTTTAAGTTATTCCCTAGGCACAGTCAGTGGCCTGATGGAGACTCCCCAGCCAGTCAGCAGATCACCAGCAAGTCCACACACCAGAGAGGGCTACAGCAAGAGCATCAGACAGGCAAATCTTCATCAACACCAAAGGCTTTTCTAATTGACCTAGTGAAGGTCAGGGGTGGTTTCTGTTGGTGGAATTAATGGTATTCAAGTTGTGTGAAAGAGTAAAGTACTTCAGTAACAATCCCCACACTTCATGAACAGGACAAACATCCCAAGAAATGATGCCACTCAACATTTAATGTCTTAAGAATCCCAGGTTCCCCCATTGAGTTGGGGGCAGTCTGGACTCAAGATACCTTCATATCTACTTTGGGAGAGCCTGCTGTGCAATTAGTCAGACTACCCACAAGAAAGAGAATATAAAAAAATTGACCAGTATTGGAGATAATGCATATGTTAATTAGCTCAATTCGGTGATGACACAATTTATACATATTTAAAAACATCATGTTGTACATGATAAATATATATAACTTTGTCAATTTTTTAGTTACTTTTTTTTTAAGAAACAGGATAGGGACTTCACTGAGCTCACAGGCTTGATAGTAAGTGTTCATTAAACACTTATTTGGAGGAGAGAGTTTGATCAGCCACCTGCTTTGCCTATAACCTGGTTATGCCATTGTCTTCCACCTACAAGAACCCGAGAGTTTCTGATGATCAAACAGGCAAGTTCACAACAGAAGGTTAGAATATCAATGCCTGTATGTTACATTAAATAATAATCTGCATATGCTTGGTATTTATGGTGTTTAGGGATAATTTTATCTATAAAAACCAACAGATTAGCTTTATGATTCCATTAAAATGTACCCTTTATTTTCTACTTGAGATTTTAAGCTGAAAGATTTAAGAGTCTTGTCTAGGTTTGTAAACAGCATTGGATGCTTAGAAGAACTTGGGATTTACTATATTCATAAGATTAATTTATTACATTACCTACAGAGGGGAAATCAAATATATTATATTTATAAATGCAGTAAAAATTTTAAAGGAATTTAATTAACCAAGTTGTAAATGGGGCTGATTATTTAAGGTAGTTTTGTCTGTTCAGCTGGAACACTAATAAAAGCACCCTTGAACAGGATTGCTGAAATTCATTAAATTTATAAAAAGAATAATAAGATTTATAAGTGGGACTTATACAGGCTTAAGGAAAACAAGACTTTTTAATATATTGCTCTAATAAATTGTATACTAATTTATAATAAAACTCCAAAATAAATGTGAGTCATTCCTTTTGGGGGGAAATTACCTTAAAGACAAAAAAACCTCACAGCAACAAATCAGAACTATGAATCATTATTAATTGAGATGTTGGCATTATTCTCCCACAGAAAGAATCACAGCCTACTACAAGAGTTGCTGCCCACCTCTTTTGATTATGCACCCCTAATGGTAAAAGAATTTTGAAAATGTATCTTTAATATATGTATATTTATTGACACACTGTGGTAGGCACACCCAGAGTCCCCAGTGAAGGACATGCTGCCCAGTGCTGTGGGCAGACAGCCCCAGTGATCTGTCCTTCAAGGATGCTGCAACTGCAGAAGGCCACCTGGATGAATATATGTCCCTCTCAAGACAGCCCATAATGCAGTGAGTTATCCATCCAGGTATATAAAAGGCCTGGTCACCTGGGCCCAGCTCTAGAGAACTCTGAAGGTCCATTCTGGCTCCCATGCTCCACATGGGGTTGACCCAGGCTGTCACAGAGCCTGTGTCACAGATGGACCTCTCCCTCTACTCCATCCTGATTCCTTCTGTGTCCCTCCTATAGATGGTCAATGCCCAGGACCTGTCCTAGCAAACATCCCACATGCTCCACTCCTTCTCAGAGTCTGCTTCCCAGGAAATCCAACCCATAACACAAACTATATACACAAATCTCTCCATTACTTTGTTAAACATTAGCAAAGCTTAATATCTTTATGATTTGAATACCTCATCCTCAGAAATGGTAGTGAGGAGACCAGAATGCTGATGAGCCATAAAGTATGGATAATTGAGAGATTACCCTTGTCATAGTCCATTATGGCTGCCATAAGAAAGTATCTCACATGAGGTAATTTATAAAAACAAATTTATTTTTCACACATCTGAAGACTGAGAAGTCTAAGATAAAGGTGCTGCCAGATCCAGTTGTAGTGAGGACTGGCTTTTTGCTTCAAAGATGGCACATTCTAGGTTTTCTCACATGGCAAAGAAGCTCCCTTAAACACCCAGAGGGCAGGGCATGTAGCCCCACCAACCCCTACCACTGATAGCCAGATGGGAAATGCCAGAGCATCTGGCCTAGTGACCTTGCTTCTGCATGAATTCAGCTAGAGGCCACAGCTTCCTGATGACCCAGGAAAAGCTCAAATGCCAGAGCACGCTACCTTGCCCACTCCCTCCACCAGTAGCCAGGTGGGCAACACCTGCTAGAGCTTCTGACCCAGTGGTCCCACTTCTGTGTGAACTCAACCAGTGGGTACAGCCTCCTATTGTCCCAGGAAGCACCCAGACAGTAGGGCAGGTGCTTCAATCCACCTCTACCACAGGTAGCCAGGTGAGCCATGCCTACTAGAGCTTCCAGCCCAACAGTCCTACTTCTGCCTGAATTTGCCAAGGGGCACAGCCTCCTGTTGCCCTGGGAATATCATGATGGTAGGGTGGGCAACTCCACCCACCCCTGCCTCCTATAGCCGGAAGGGCCACACCCACTAAAGCTTCCAAAGTGGTCCTACTTCTACCTGAACTCTGCAGGCAGGCACAGACCTGTGTTTCCCCAGGAAGCAAACAGACAGAAGATTAGGGCCAATCTAGCAAGGATAAGGCTTATCTGCCAACTGCGGCCTCTGCTTGAGGAAGTCTCATGGACCAAAACACCCAACAAAAGAAACATTAGCATGGAGACAGTAATTGGACAGGGCTCCTCCAAGAGCCTATAGTAGACTAGAATTGAAGCCAGTCAACTCACCTTATAGCATCATCAAACCCCAAGGCAATCAAAGAAGAAAAAAGGAAAAAAAAAAATCTTTCCAATCTCTCTTTGAAGGATAGCAACTTCAAAGACTGAAGGAACATCAGGTCACATAAATGAGAAACAACCAGGGCAAGAACTCCAGCAACTCAAAAAGTCAGAGTGGCTTCTTTCCTGCAAATGAACACACTGGATCCCCAGTGTATATGTCCATTTTCACACTGCTATAAAGAGCTACCTGAGACTGGGTAATTTATGAAGAAAGGAGGTTTAATTGAATCACAGTTCTGCAGGCGTAACAGGAAGCATGGCTGGGAGAACTCAGGAAACTTACAGTCACAGCAGAAGGCGAAGGGGAAGCAAGCACATCTTTACTGTGGAAAAGCAGGAGACAGAGCAAGAGCGAGAGAGAGGCGGGGGAGGTGCCAAACACTTTGAAACCATCACATCTCATGAGAACTCACTCACTGTCACCAGAACACCTCCCACCAGGCCCCTCCTCCAATTCGACATGAGATTTGGGTGGGGACACAAAACAAACTGTATCACCCAGCAAGGGCTCTTCACCCAGTGGAAGTGGCTGAAATGACAGAAACAGAATTCAGAATATGGATAAGAAGGAAGATCTTGGAGATTCAAGAAAATGTCAAGATCCAATCCAAGAAAGCTAAGAATCACAATAAAAACAATACAGGGGCTGATAGACAAAATAACCATTCTAAAAAAAAGAAGCAAACTAATCTAACAGAGCTGAAAGATATACTATAAGAATTGCAAAATACAATCACAAGTATTAACAACAGAACAGTCTATGCTGAGGAAAGAATCCCAGAGTTCAAAGACTGGCTGCCTGAAATAACTCAATGAAACAAAAATACAGAAAAAATAAAAAAAGAATGAACATCACCTCTGAGAAATATAGAATTGTGTAAAGAAATGAAATCGATGATTCATTGGCATCCTCGAAAAACATGAGGAGAAGGCAGGTAATTTGGAAAACATATTTCAGTATATCATTCATTAAAACTTGACTAGAAATGTCAACATTCAAATGCAGGAAATACAGAGAATCCCTGTGAGGTTACATAAGAAGAGCATCCTCAAGACACATAATTGGATTCTGCAAGGCTGAAATGAAAGAAGAATCGTTAAAGGTAACTAGAGGGAAGGGGCAGGTAACCTACAAAGGGAATTCCATCAAGCCAGCCAGGGATCTTTCGGCAGAAACCCTGCAAGCCAGAAGAGATTGGGGGCCTATATTCAGCATTCTTAAATAAACAATGTTTAATCAAGAATTTCATTTGCAGTCAAACTAAGCTTCATAAATGAAGGAGAAATAAGATTCTTTTCAGAGAAGAAAATGCTGAGGGAATTTGTTACCACCAGACCTGTCTTACAAGAAATTCTGAAAGGAGCAATAAATATGTAAAGAAAAGACCATTACCAGCCCCTACAAAAACACACTTAAGTACATAGACCAGTGACACTGAAAAGCAACCACACAAAGAAGTCTGCATAGTAACCAGCCAACAACACAATGATGTGATCAAATTCACACAAATCGATACTAATCTTGAATGTAAATGGGCTAAATGAGCCAATTAAAAGGCACAGAGTGGCAAGCTGGACAAAGAAGGAGGGCCTAATGGTATACTGTCTTCAAGAGATCCATCTCACATGCAATGACATACATAGCCTCAAAATAAAAGGATATAGAAAACATATTTTAGAAAGGGAAAACAGAAGAAAGCAGGGGTTGCAATTCTAATTTCAGACAAAATAGAGTTTAACCCAACAAAGATGAAAAAAGATAATAAAGGCATCATATAATGGTAATGGGTTCAACTGAACAGGAAGATGTAACTATTTTAAATATATACACACCCAACACAGGAGCACCCAGATTAATAAAGCAAGTTTTTAGAAATCTATAGTCTTCTATTCCCACACAATAACAGTGGGAGACTTCAACACTCGATTGATGGTATAAGACAAATCACTGAGGCAGAAAGTTAACAACAAGTTATTTGGGACCTGAACTCAACACTTGACCAAATGGACCTAACAGACATCTATGGAACTCTCCACCAAAAAACAACAGAATATATATTCTTCTCAATGCCACATGGTACACACTCCAACCTCGACCACACCATCACACATAAAACAATACTCAGTAAATTTTCAAAAAATGAAATCATACCAACAACACTCTCAGACCACAGCACAATAAAAATAGAAATCAATAGTAAGAAAATTACTCAAAAGCATACAATTACATGGAAATTAAGCAACCTGCTCCTGAATGACCTTTAGGTAGATAATAAAATTAAGGAATAAATCAAGAAATTATTTGAAACTAATGAGGACAAAGATAAAACATACCAGAATCTCTGGAACACAACTAAGAGAGTGTCAAGAGAAAAGTTTATAGCACTAAATGCCTCTATCTAGAAGAAATCTCAAATTAACAATCTGATATCAGAACTAGAACTAGAGAAGCAAGAGCAAACTCACCCCCAAACTAACAGAAAACAGGAAATAACCAAAATCAGAGCTGAACTGAAGAAGACTGAGACATGAAAAACAGTTAAAAAAAAAAATAGAGAGAGAGCAATGAATTTATGAGTTGGTTCTTTGAAACACTTAATAAGACAGAGACACCATAAGTAGACCAAAAAAAGAAAAAAAGAGAGAAAATCCAAATAAATACGAGTGACAAAGGGGACATTACCACTGACCTCACAGAAATACACACACACAAAAAAAAAAAAATCAGAGACTACTGTGAATACCTCTATGCATACAAACTAGAAAATCTAGAAGAAGTGGATAAATTCCTGGACAAATACAACTTCCCAAGACTGAAGCAGAAAGAAATTGAATCCCTGAACAGACCAATAATGAGTTCTGAAATTGAATCAGTAATAAAAGCCTACTAACCAAGAAAAGCCCAGGACCAGCTGGATTCACAGTCAACTTCTACTAGATGTATAAGGAAGAGCTAGTACCATTCCTATTGGAACTATTCCAAAAAATTGAGGAGGGGGATCTCCTCCCTAACTCATTCTATGAAGCCAGAATGGCAGAGACACAACAAAAAAGAAAGCTTCAGGCCAATTTTCTTGATGAACATAGATGCAAAAGTCCTCAACAAAATACTAGCAAACCAAATCCAGTGGCACAGCAAAAACGTAATCAACCACGATCATGTAACCTTTATCCTTGGGATACAAGGTTGATTCAACATATGCAAATCAGTAAATGTGATTCCTTACAGAACTAAAAATAAAAACTGTGATTATCTCAATAGATTCAGAAAATACTTTCAGTAAAATTTAACATCCATTCATGTTATAAGCCCTTAATAAACTAGGCATCAAAGGAACACACTTCAAGATAATAAAAGTTATCCAGGAGAAAGCCACAGCCAACATACTAAATGGGCAAATTTGGAAGCATTCCCCTTAAGAATCAGAATGAGACAAGGATACTCTCTCTTACCACTCCTATTCAACATAGGATTGGAAGTGGTGGCCAGGGCAATCAGGCAAGAGAAAGAAATAAAAGACATCCAAGTAGAAAGAGAGTAAGTTGAAGCATCCTTGTTTGCAGACACATGTTTCTATCTCTAGAAAACTCCATAGTTTCAGCCCATAATCTCCTTGATCTAATAAACAACTTCAGAAAAGTTTCAGGATACAAATTTAATGTACAAAAGTCAGTAGCATTTCTAAACACCATGATCCAATTGCCATAAAAATAAAATACCTAGGAATACACCTAACCAGGCAGGTGAATGATATCTACAGTAAGAATTACAAAACACTGCTCCAAGAAATCAGCAATAACACAAACAAATGAAAAAACGTTCCATACTTATGGACAGGAAGAATCAATATCACTAAAATGGCCATTCTGCCCAAAGGGACAGATTCAATGCTATTTCTATCAAATGACCAATGACATTCTTCACAGAAACAGAAAAAGCTATTAATATTTTAAAATTCATATGGAACAAAAAAAGAATGCAAATAGCAAAGGCAGTCCTCAGCAAAAAGAAGAAAGCTGAAGGCATCACGTTACCCAACTTCAAAGTATACTACAGGGCTACAGTAATCAAACAGCATGGTACTGATACAAAAATAGACACATAGACCAAAGGAAGAGAATAGAGAACCCAGAAATAATGCTGTACACCTATGACCACCTGGTCTTTGACAAACCTGACAAAAACAAGCAATGGATAAAGCATTTCCCACTTAATAAATGGTACTGGGATAAATGGCTAGGTATATGTAGAAGACTGAAACTGGACCTCTTTCTTACACCACATACAAAATCAACTCAAGATGGATTAAAAACAATTGTAAAACCCAAAACAATAAAAACCCAGGAAGATAACCTAGGAAATATCTTTCTGAACACAGGACTTGGCAAATATTTCATGACAAAGACACTGAAAGTGATTATAACAAAAACAAAAATTGACAAATGGGTTCTAATTAACCTAAAGAGCTTACGCACAGCAAAAGAAACTATGAACAGAGTAAAGAAACAACCTACAGAATGGGAGAAAATGTTTGCAAACTATGCAAACAGGTGATGGCATCTTAGACTCAATAAAATACACAAGCATGTGTAAATACATTTTAATCTACAACCTGGGAGTAGGGAGTCAATATTGTATATGCCCCAATCGGGAATTTACCCTCTTGGACCAAGTCCTTGGTATTTAAAAGATCCTTTCAGAAGCCAACAACCCAGTTCAACCAAGGGCTATTCAACTATTACACATTGAATCGGAGGGTTTGTTTTGCTAGAAATAATTTTTTGTTGGTAAGATGAGTGGTGTTCAAAGTATGTGAATTGGCTAGAAATATTTTCCAGACACCTGTGCCCAGGCACGGCCAGGGTACAAAAGTCTAGCCAGCAGTCTAACACCAAGCCTATTATGACATTAAGTCTTCGTATTCCACAAAATTGCTAAGAATTCTGCTGTGTATTCTAATTTTCAAAGATACTAAGGACAGAGAGTTGAGACTTCCCTGGGCTCCCAAGACAGGCTTTTAAAATTCCTTTTTAAACAAAGTTTTTTGGCAATGAGGTGGGCAGAATTCATTCTGAGACTTGCTTTCATCATCAAGTCTTGGTAATGAGGTGATGGAGGATGAAAAGGAAGGTCCTCACACGCTTCTCCTCTTGGGAGGCAATCTATATCTCCAAAAATCGCTGGACAACTGTGAAGTCCAAACTGACCCATCTGCAGCTGGAAGCCTGCCCAGTTCCTGACCTCCAGTCAACATTGTCACCAAAGCCACTTCTATTAGCCACCCAGGGTACAAATGATTCAAGAGCTGTAACTCAAGTCATGAACCTTTGTAACCATGAAAACCTCTCTTCTTGGCATAAATATATGAATAAAATGATATTGGCACAGGTTCAGCTTGTAGAAATTCATTTAATGTTGCCTCAGGTAATTAGTTTATTTGTTCTATCAAAGTGACCCAAAACTTATCCATTTGGAGTCTCTGTTATGAACAGACATATAGTGGTTGCTAAGCAACATCATGCATTGTTATTTCCTCATCCAATTTAAAATTTTCAATTCACAGTAAAGGTCTTCAGAGAAAAGTTATTGTGCAGGGTGAGCCAAATACCATTTTTCACTGTAGCCCATTCAATTTAGAAAAGAAATTACAGTGTACCATTTAATCAACATAAAATGATTTGTACAGAACATTTAACATCTTCTTGAAATGTAGCTGTCTTCTTTTACTAATCAGATCTACTTAATTTATTTTAAACTTTTCCAAGGAGATTTTCTTTCTCCTTCAATCCTTGACCCTTCTTTCATTCCCTCAACTTTCAAACCAATTTGCAGATACCTATTAGCATGGGAACTGGGAGATATAGTAAGGAAGATTTGGAAATATAAGATATACTCCTCTTATCTTATAATTTAGTCATGGGAAAGGAGTCTCAAGTAGTTGAGTCATTCTAATGAGTCACTTACATGAAATTCCAACTTTATTATAAAGAAGACTTATATAACATAGTAATTTTCTGGCCAGGCATGATGCCTCATGCTTGTAATCTCAGCACTTTGGGAGGCCAATGGGAGGATTGCTTGAGCCCAGGAGTTTGAAACCAGCCTGGGTAACATAGGGAGACCCTATCACAAACATATATTTTTTTAATTAGCTGGGCATGGTGGCAGGTTCTAGTGGTCTAGCTACTTGAGAAGCTAGGTTGGAGGATTGCTTTAGTGCAGGAGTTCGAAGCTGCAGTGACCCATGATTGCACAATGGCACTCCAGTCTGGGCGACAGAGTGAGATTCTGTCTCAAAAAAACAAACAAACAAAAATAGTAGTTTTCTGATATGAATGCTGCAAAATTAATCAATTATTTGCTCTGATAATACCTGGTATTGCTTCAAGTATCTTGAAAAAGTGTCACTGAGGTTCCCTCCCAAAGGATAGAATGTCACATTTTTTTCATTCCCCCAATAATATTTCTTGGCATTAAAATTAACTTCTTGGCAAAACTCATTGGCAAGGAAGTATGTTTTCACAAAACACACTGAGACATTTCTGCAGTGACCCTCTCATTGCATGTTGAGTGTATTGAAACATCAAGTGAATCAAAATGGATTAAAATACACTCTTGATTATCACAATTTCTTGGAATCTGGAACAATCTAGAATTGAAGACTTGCAAATTTAGGCTAATAGAAGAAAAGAACTATGAACAAGAATAAATGGACAAAATAAGTGGAATATTTTAAAGGAAATATAATTTTGTTACCATAACAATATGGAGAAAATTTGATTCTCACAGTAATAAAATAGCTCCTAGGACAAGATTGATTTTTGTTGGCTTAAAACCTTATTAAGTTTCTTGGTTTGTGTGTATATGGTGGGAGGATATTCCCCAGATAATATGTTTAAATTACAATGGAACAGGGAACCAATAAGTTACTGAGGGTGGAAGGAGGTCAGTTTATTCTTGACTTAAGATTTGTTTTCATGAAAGAAGCTTTAGGTTTAGGGAATAGAGTGTAGGAACAGCTAGACACATCAGAAAAGAAACTTTAGAGAAACAGTCCAGAGATTTAACTGAGGGGGTTTACTAGAGTTTGCTGTAGCTATGGCCCCACACTCTCCTCCCTAGTGTGTCAGCTGAGCATGCTGTTTAAGGAACCAATGCTACCTGGGTTCAAATCTCAGCTGTGCTGTCATAAACTTATGATCTTGGACTAATCACACATATCTTTCTGTACGTCAACATTCCCCTTTGTGAAATAGGAATGAGCACGGTAATACCTCAAAATGTTGTCATGCAGATTAAAGGGTTAATCCACAACAGAGCCAGTTTCCTGGACTTATGATCTCTGCAGTCCCACCATGCTTGGTATGGTCTCCTGCTTGGTTTCATGCTCTGCTGTTGAAATTCTTGAAAATCTTGAAATTCTTAATCAGTTCAGAACAAGAGAGCAAATTTTGACCTGGGCCCCACAAATTCTGTAGCATGTCCCTAAATACATAAAATATTTAGAACAAAGCTTGGCCCATCATCAGGGCTGGCTGTTGTCTTTATTCCCCTTCTCCCACCACAATTTTTGTTTTACATCCCAGTACTCAGACCTAATAGATATGCTAAAATTTGGGGGGTAAAAGAAGAGCAGGAGGTTGATAGAGGAGTCGGTCTGCTGCACAAAGCACTCACTTCTGCAGTAACCCACCAATAAGCCAAGATAAAAACAGGGGCTATCCAAGGGGATCCAGAAAATCTGGGTTATTTTACTTGCAAGTTTGCATAGAAATTACATAGGCTGGTAAAACATGCATTGATAGAGAAGCCTTTATGAATAAAATTTAGTGACTTGCTGATAGTATGTCAACTACTATTTAAATCAATTATTTACATGCAAAAGGTACTTTAAAAGTACAAGACAACTTCTGGTTCCAAAATGGCAGTATAGAAACAAAGTAGCTTCACTTCTCCACACCTCCTGACAGAAAACCAATAAACAAATATACAGCACCAAGATTATCAACGATAATATTCCAGAACTCAAATCTAAGGAGACAGTTCCTGGGGCCACAGAGAAGTGAATAAAGAAGACAGTAAGAATCAGACTTTCATGTCCAAGACGCCTCTTGCTGCAGTTTATCCAGCACCAAATATGTAGAATAATTTTTCGCAACTCACAGTTTCTACACTGAAAAAGGTGAAATCAAGGTAGAAAACCAGCCTCCTCACCACCTTGGGTTTCCTGGAAGGAGACTTGTCCCTGTCCCAACCCACAGAAGCTCTGGGAATACCTGAAGGGAGAAATGTCCCTAAGGACAGCCAGAGACAAATGGGGAAGCCCTGAAAACTCTGCTCTGTAGAATGGCCAAATCAGAATGGCTGTTGAACAGCACCACACTATAGGGGATTTGTTCCATGAGTCCCTTGGGCATGAAACCCTACCCAGCCTTCCCATACTGCCAGAATATCTGAGATCTCCCCCATTCAAGATGGGTGGAACTCTGGTTCTTTACTAGAACTGAGGCAAACCTGGGCTTAACCACCATCTAGTGCTGAAAACAAGGCAGGAACATAGGTGGGGGTGGTGGGAGAGAGAGAATCTGCAGGTAAATTAAAAAGAAACTTTAAGCAAATACATCCAACAAAAAACCAATAAAAGCCAGACAAAGAAGATTAGAATGAATAACTAATTATTCAACACAAAGACACAGATGTACACCCAAAAAGAACACAGCAAGCAGAGAACCATGACTTTCCCAAAATGACAAAGCAAAAAACAAGTGACTGACCCTAACAAGACAATGAAGCATAAGCTTTCTGACAAAGAATTCAAAATAGCACTTTTAAAGAAATTCAGTGATCTCCAAGATAACACAGAAGAGCAATTCAGAAGTTTATCAGAGAAATTTAACAATAAGATTAAATAAATTTTTTAAAAATCAAATAAAAATTTTGGAACTGAGAGATACACTGGCTGAACTCAACAATTCATTAAAGTTTCTCAACAGCAGAATTAGTCAAGCAGAAGAATCAGTGACCTTAAAGATAGGCTATTTGAAAATATATAGAGAAGAAAATACAGAAAAAAGAATGAAAAGGAAAAAAGATCACCTAAAAAATATAAAACATTACCTCAAAAGACCAAACCTAAAAATTTTTGGTGTTCAAGAGAGAGTTGAGCAGGAGCAAAAGGTAGAAAGTTTACTCAAAGAAATAACAAGAAACTTTCCAAAATTTGAAAAAGAGATAAATATGAGGTACAGAAAGGTCAGAGAACATCAAACAGATTTGACCCAAATAAGACTACCCTAAGGCATATAATAAACAAACTCTCAAAGGTCAAGAACAAATAGAAAATCTCAAAAGCAGCAAGAGAATAAGAAGCAAATAACACACAAAGAAACTCCAATTCATCCAGCAACAGACTTCACAACAGAAACCAAACAGGCCACAAGGGATTCAGATGACATTTTCAAAGTGATATTAAAAAACACTATCATCTAAGAATACCATATCCAGCAAAGCTAGCCTTCAAATTTGAAGGAGATAGAAAGTCTTTCCCTAACAAAACCTGAGAGAATTTACCATCACCAGACCCATATTACAAGAAATACTAAAGGGACTCCTGCAATTGGAGAGAAAAAAAAAAACACTAACATGCAAAAAGAAAACTTTTTTGTACTCATTAAGTGATCCCACCTCACCTCATCCCAACTCCCCAACTAACCTTCCCAGCCTCTGGCAAACATCCTTCTGCTCTCTATGTCTATGAGTTTAATTGCTTGTATTTTTGGGTCCCACAAATAATTGAGAACATGTGATGTTTGTCTTGCTGGATCTGGCTTATTTCACTTAACATAACAATCTCTGGTTCCATCTATATTGTTGCAAATGACTGAATCTCATTCTTTTTTATAGTTGAATAGTATTCTATTGTGCATATGTAACAAATTTTCCTTCTTCATTCATCTGTTGATGGACACTTACATTGCTTCCAAATCTTAACTATTATGAACAGTGATGCAACAAACATAGGAGTGCAGATATATCTTTGATATACTGATTTCCTCTCCTTTGGATATCAACCAAGTAGTGGGATTGCTGGACCATACAGTAGCTTTATTTTAGCTTTTTGAGGAACCTCCAAACTGTTCTCCATAATAGTTGCACTAATTAATATTCCCACCAATGGTATACAAGGATTCCCTTTTCTCTATATCCTCATCAATATTTATTGTCTTTTGGATATAAGCCATTTTAACTGGGGTGAAATGATACCTCATTGTAGCTTTGATTTGCATTTCTCTGATGATTAATGATATTGAACACTTTTCATATGCCCATTCTCCATTTGTGTGTCTTATTTTGAAAAATGTCTATTCAAATCTTTTGCCCTTTTTTTTGGTAGGATTATTAGATTTTTTTCTTACAGAGTTATTTGAGCTCCGTATATATTCTGGTTATTAATACCTTGTCAGAAGGGGGACGTAGTTTGCAAATATTTTCTCCCATGCTCTGGATTTTCTCTTCACTTTGTTGTTTCTTTTGCTATGCAGAAGCTTTTTAACTTGACGTGATCCCATTTGTCCATGTTTGCTTTGGTTGCCTGTGCCTGTAGGGTATTACTCAAGAAATTTTTACACCTAGTGGTGTCCCAGAGATTTTCTCCATTTTTTTTTGTAGCAGTTTCACAGGTTGATGTCTTAGATTTAAGTTTTTAATCAGTTTTGATTTTTTTATATGGCAAGAGATAAAGTCTAGTTTCATTCATCTGTATGTGGATATTTAGTTTTCCCAGCACCGTTTATTGAAGAGACTGTATTTTCTCCAGTTTATGTTCTTGGAACAGTTGTGGACAATGAGTTCACTGTACACGCATGAATTTATTTCTGGGTTCTTTACTCTGTTCCATTGGTCTATGTGTCTGTTTATGCCAATGCCATGCTGTTTTGGTTACTATAGCTCTGTAATATAATGTAAGGTCAGATAATATGACTCTTCTAGTTTTGTTCTTTTTGCTTAGGATAGCTTTGGTGATTCTGGATCTTTTATGGTTCCATATAAATTTTAGAATTTTTTTATTTGTGTGAATAATGTCATTGCTATTTTGATAGGGATTGCATTAAATCTGTAAATTGCTTGGGGTTGTATGGACATTTTAACAATACTGATGTTTCCAACCCATGAACATGGAATATTTTTCCATTTTTTGATGTTCTCTTCAATTTCTTTCAACAGTATTTTATAGTTTTTATTACAGAGATTTTTTACTTCTTTGGTTCATTCCTAGGTATTTAATTATGTTTGTGGCTATTGTAAATGAGATTACTTTTTTGTTTTCTTTTTCAGATTGTTCAGTTGGCATATAGAAATGCTACTGACTTTTTTGTATGCCAATTTTGTATCCTGCAACTTTGCTGAATTTGATTATCAGTTCTAATGGTTTTTAGTGGAGTCTTTAGTTTTTTCCAAATGTAAAATTAGATCATCTGAAAACAAGGATAATTTGACTTCTTCCTTTCCAATTTAGATGCCCTCTATTTCCTTCTCTTGTCTGATTGCTCTAGCTAGGACTTCTAGTAGTATGTTGAATAACACTGGTGAAAATAGGCTTCCTTGTTGTGTATTAGATCTTAGAGAAAAGGCTTTTAGTTTTTCCCTATTCAGTATGATACTAGCTGTAGATCTGTTGCATATGGCTTTGGTTATGTAGAGGTATGTTCCTTCTATATCCAGGTTTCTGAGGGTTTTTAACATGAAGAGATCTTGAGTTTTACCAAATGCTTTTTCGGCATCAATTAAAATGATCATTTGTTTTTTGTCCTACATTCCATTGATATGATGAATCATGTTGATTGATTTGCATATGTTGAACCATCCTTGCATCCCAGGAACAAATCCTACTTGGTCATGATGAATGATATTTTTAATGTGCTGTTGAATTTGGTTTGCTAGCATTTTGTTGAGGATTTTTGCATCAAAATTTATTAGAGACATTGACATGTACTTTTCTTTTCTTGATTTGTTTGTCTTGTTTGAGTATCAGGATAATACTGGCCTTGTTTGAGTATCAGGATAAAAATGTCCTTGTAGAATGAGTTTGAAAGTACTCCCTCCTCCTCAATTTTTTTGGAATACTTTGAGTAGGATTTGTATTAGTCCTTTAAATGTTTGGTAGAATTAGGCAGTGAAGCCATGGGGTCCTGGACTTTTCTTTGCTGGGAGACTTTTTATTCTGACTGAGTCTCATGAGTTGTTACTGATCTGTTCAGGTTTTGAATTTCTTCCCAGTTCAATTTTGGTAGATTGTATATATCTTGGAATTTGTCCATTTCTTCTAGATTTTCCAATTTATTGGCATATAGCTGCTCATAGTAGTCACTAATGATCCTTTGAATTTCTGTGGTATCAATCATAACATCTCCTTTTTCATCTGATTTTATTTACTTCAATCTTTTTTCTTAGTCCAGCTAAAAGTTTGTCAAATTTAATTTTTTGAAAATCCAACTTTTGTTTTACTGATGTTTTGTATTGTTTTCTTCATTTTAAATTAACTTATTTCTGCTCTGATCTTTATTATTTCTTCTACTAATTTTGGATTTGGTTTGCTCTTGCTTTTCTAGTTCTCTCAGATGCACCCTTAGGCTGTTTATTTGAAGTTTTCCTTCTTTTTTGATGTAGGGACTTATCCTCCCTGTTAGCACTTTTGCCATATCCCACGTTTTGTTAGCCATTGGATGGAATGTTCTGTAAATATTAATTAGATCCATTTTATCTGTAGTGCTGATTAAGTCTGATGTTTCTTTATTGATTTTCTAAGTGGAAGATTTGTCAAATGTGGAAAGTGGTGTGTTATACTCTCCAGGTATGATTGCATTGGGGCCTATCTCTTTCTTTAGCTCTAATAATATTTTCTTTATATATCTATGTTCTCCTATGTTAGGTGCATATATGTTTAAAATTGTTATATCCTCTTGCTGAGTTGACCCCTCTGTCATTCTATAGTGAGCCTCTTTGTCTCTTCTTATGGATTTTGTCTGGAAACTTATTTTTTCTGATATAAGTATAGGTACTCCTGCTTTTTTATTTCCATTGGCATTGAATATCTTTTTCCATCCCTTTATTTTTAACCTCTTTTGTCTTTATAGTTGCAGTGCATTTCTTGTAGGCAACAAATCAAAGGGGCTTGTTTCTTTTTATCCATTTGGCCTCTGTATATCTTTTGGTTGGAGAGATTAGTTCATTTACATTCAATGTTATTATTGATAAGGAGTTACTTTTATTATTTTGTTATTTGTTTTCTGGTTGTTTTGTGATCTTCTCTTCCTTTTTTCTTCATTCCATCTTCCTTTTGGTGAAGGTGATTTTCTCTGATGATATGACTTGGTTTCTTTCCTTTTATTCTTTGTGTATCCAATTTTTTATTGTTGTTTGCAATTACCTTGCAAATTCTCTCTAAAAAAGTATTGTTTCAAGCTCTGATGACAACACTGTTGGCTTAAACAAACAAGCAAGCAAAAACAAACCAATAAAAGCTCTACACCTTAACTTTCTCCCCTGCTTTTTAATTTTCTGTTGTTTCTATTTATAACTTATTGTACTTTCTATGTCTTGAAAAGTTGTTGTAGTTATTTTTGGTTGGTTCATCATTTAGTCTTTCTACTTGAGATAACAGTAGTTTACACATCACAGTTACAGTGTTATAATAGTGTGTGTCATTCTATGTATTTACTATTATCAGTGAGTTGTGTGCCTTCATTCGGGTAATTATTTACTGCTCATTAACATCATTTTCTTGCTGACTGAAGTACTCCCTTTAGCATTTCTTGTAGGACAGTTCTGATATTAGTGAAATCCCTCAACTTTTGCATGGAAAAGTATTTCTTTCTTCATGTTTGAAGGATATTTTTACTCGATATACTGTTCTAGAGTAAAAGGTTGTTCCCTTCTTCCGCACTTTAAATATTTCATGTACACTCTCTCCTGGCCTGTAAGGTTTCCACTAAAAAGTCAGATGCTGGATGTATTACCTCCATTGTGTTATTTATTTCTTTTCTCTTGCTGCTTTTAGAATCCTTTATTTATCCTTGACCTTTGATAATTGGATTATTAAATGCCTTGAGGTAGTCTTCTTTGGGTTAAATCTGCTTAGTGTTCTGTAACACTAAACCTTGGATATCTAGGTTTGGGAAGTTCTTTGTTATTATTTTTTTGAATAAACTTTCTACCCCTATCTCTTTCTCTACCCCCTCTTTAAGACCAATAACTCTTAGATTTGCCCTTTTGAGGCTATTTTCTAGATCCCGTAGGTGTGCTTAATTTCTTTAATTTTTGTTCCTTTTTTCTCCTCTGTGTATTTTCAAATAGCTCACTTTTGCAAATAATAGAATTAGTGTTTAAGCTCACTGATTCTTTCTTCTGCTTGATGAATTCTGCTATTAAAGGGCTCTGATGTATTTTTTAATATGTCAATTGCATTTTTCAGCTCCAGAATTTCTGCTTGATTCTTTTTAATTATTTCAATCTCTTTGGTAAATGTATCTGATAACTTCTAAATTTCTTCTGTTGTCTTGAATTTGAGTTTCCCCAAAACGGCTATTTTAAATTCTCTGTCTGAAAGGTCACATATCTTTGTCTCCAGGCTTGTTCCCTGGTGATTTATTTAGTTCATTTGGTGAGGTCATGTTTTTCTGGGTTGCCAGGATGCTTGTAGTTGTACATCTGTATCTGGGCATTCAAGAGTTAGGTATTAATTGTAATACTCACAGTCTGGACTTGTTTTTACCTGTCCTTCTTGGGAAGACTTTTCAGATATTCTAAAGGACTTGGGTATTATAATCTAAGCTATATCTGCTTTAGGGGGCACCTCAAGCCCAGCAGCACTGTGGTTCTCACAGACCCATTGAGGTATCACCTTGATGGTCTTGAATAAGATCTGGGAGAATTCTCTGCGTTAGCAGGCAGAGTCTTGTTCTTTTCCCTTAGTTTCTCCCAAACAAACAGAGGTTCTCTCTCTGAGTCGCCTGAAGCTGGGGATAGAGTGACACTAGCACTTCTGTGGCCACCACCATTAGGACTGCGCTGAGTTTTGCCCAAGACCTATAACCACTCCCTGGCCACTGCCTAGATTCAGTCAAGGCCCTGGGGCTCTGCAATCAGTAGGTGGCAAAGTCAGCCAGGCCTGTGTCTGTCCCTTCAGGATGGCAAGTTCCCTACAAGCTCCAGGCAGGTCCAAAGGGGCTATCCAGGAACAGGGACCAGAGTCAAAACCCTTAGAAATCTACCAGGTGTTCTATTATATTGCAGGTGATCTGGCACTCAAACCATAAGACGCAGTCCTTCCTACTCTTTACTCCTCCTTCTGAAAGCAGAGGAGCCTTCCTCAACTGTGGTGGCCATTGCCACCTCTGGCCACAAGGAGTACTGCCAGACTACTGCCAATATTCCCTTAAGGCCCCAAGGCTCTTGAGTCAGCTTCTGGTGAATGCTGCCAGGCCTGAGACTTACTTTTCAGGGCACTAGGCTTCCCTCTGGCCCAGGGCAGGTCCAGAAATGCCATCCAATAGTCAAGTCCTGGAATCAGGGAGTCTAAGAGCCTGCTTGCTGCTCTACTCACCTGTGGCTGAGCTGGTACTTAAGGTGCAAGACAAAGTCCCCTTTACTTTTCCCTCTTTTTTTCTCAAGCAGGAGGACCTATAGCCACCACAGCTGGTAATGTACTGGGTCTCATCTGAAGCTAGCTAAGTCTAACATGTGCACTCAAGGCCTTCAACATACTACATGAGTATGACTGCTTGTTATCCAGGGCCCAAAGGCTCTTCACTCTTCAGTTAGCAGGTGATAAATACTGCAAGAACTGAGTTCTTCTCTTCAAGGCAGTGGGTTCCCTCCTGGCCCAGAGTGTGTCTAGAAATGTTGTCTAGTAGCTAGGACCTCGGAAAGGGGCTTTATGACTCTGACGGGTGCTCTATTCTGCTCTAGCTAACCTGGTATCCAAGAGGCAGAACAAAGTCCTCCCCACTCTTCCCTCTCCTCCCATCAAGCAAAAGGAAGGGGTCTTTTTTGGAGTGAGTGAGCTGTGCAGCCTGGGCTTAGGGGAGGCATGATGCCAGCACTTCCTTAGCCACCCCAGCTGTTGTCTCAGTAGCTTACATGTCCCCATAGGGCACTGGCTCTGGGCCCAGGACTTACCTAGGAGTATCAGTCCCTATGGCCTAGACTGCCTTTCAAGCTTATTTGGGTCCCCAGAGCACCCTCCCTTCCCCAGTGCACAGAAATGCTCTCCATTCTGCACCACACTGCTAGAGGGTGGGGGATGTGGGATGTCAGCAATTCAAGACTGTTTATTTCTCTCGCTTCAGTGCCTCTTTCAGCAATATGAAGTTAAAACAAGGTATTGTGAGTGCTCACCTGATTTCTGGTTCTTCTGAGGGTGTTTTTTTTATATGCAGATAGTTGTTAAACTGTTGTCCTTGTGGGAAGGAATGATCTGTGGAGTCTTCTATTCTGCTATCTTTTTCCACCCCTCTCCCCATTAAGTATTTTGAATATCAGGTGTATCAGGTATATCCTATCATTTATAGGGCAAAAGAACATGGAGGCCCACATGCTTTTATGTCTAAATAGGCACAAGTTATTCATGAATCAGGCAAACTCCTAAATAATCTTTTCTTATACTACTTTGGCAAATATACCTTCAAATGACTTAAAAGGCCAACTTCAAGTTTAAAAATTCTTTAAGCTTTCAAAATTGCTCATGTGCCCGCCTATGTGTGAACACCCCTGCCCTCTCAGCCAAGCTTCGATCACTGCTTATATCCATAAACAGCCAAACTGCAGCCACCCTTATGGCCTGGGGACACATGCACCAGAGGTATAGGTACCCTTCATAGGACAAATCTGAGAAAAACATCTTTACAGGGCTTGGAAGCAAGATCAAGGCTGTGTGAACAGGGAATACCAGGGCCTTGGATACCTAGAATGAGGTCAAGAAAGTGAGGGAGGGGGTAGAGATGAGCACTACCGTTTTGTTCACAGACTGCTCACCTAGTGAGGAGGAGCATGGTGGGAAGGAGCAACAGGGGCCCTCTAAGTACAGGTTGATCATCATCCCTGAAATCTTGGTTACCCTTTGAGTCTGTATTCTGAAGAGTCAACTTAAATTAAATTGAGCTTTATCTCCATATTGCTATATAGTTATAAATTCAAAACTATAGTTGGCTTGGTATATACAGGCATCTAAATTTTCTAGACTCAAATTTATATTCCCAACTGTGCTTCCAATTGCCCCCTCCAACTTCTACCCAGCCATCCTCCAATTCTTTCCAACTATTCCCAGCCAACAATCTTCCCAGCCACTCCTAACGTGCTTGACAGCACCATCTCCCTCAAACTCCTCAGCAAACATTTCAGATAAGCTGTTCATTTACTCTCAGTGATGAGATCATGGCACATTCTCCAGGAACAAATGGGTTAATTTATATTGCTGTACTACTACCTAGAATGAAAATATTAGAAACCTATCTATTATAACTATGAAGGTCACTACAAAAAAGAGAGAAAGGCATGTCATCATAGCAAATGGAGCTTATGAGTATTCTAAATACAGCCTTAGTCAGGACTTGTACTAAGAATCTGGGGACCGTTTAGAAAATCATTTTTCTCGTGTTGCTGCCCTTTGTATATGACAAATATTGATTGCAGTTGTGTTTCGAATAACAATAAAAACAGTGCCTTAGATAGAACTTTAGTCATAAACAAACTATTTAACACCTCAGAAAGTTAAAAGCAGCTTGGGCTTACAATTCTGAGGCTGGATAGTACCTTTTAGCGCTGAGTGTGCCTCAGGCAAGCTCCTCAGTCTCTCTTTTCTACATTGTAAAGAGTCATAGCATTTTGGAGTGGGAAGACACCTTTCAGATAATCCAGTCTAATAAGCCAGTTTTATGCTTGAGAAAACTGAGGCTTGAAGCTATCACACAGCAGTCCAATGTCACATAGGTCACTGGAGAAAGGTTGCAAGTTTCCACTAAAAATGGTTTAGATGCAGTCACCAGTGGGGCTCTTTTCAATCTAAAAGTCATTGCTTTTTAATATCAAGTCATTTCAGTAACATCCCAATTAGCACAAGCATAGTTCTCACTAAATAGACTCTATTTTAAAAAATTGTTTTGTAAAAAAAAAAAACCAAGTTTTTTTCATTAATTAGGAAATCAAGAGAATAATAGAAAGAACTAAGAGATAAACCAAGGAGGGAGCCTGAAGAATTGCGTTCTAAAACATTCCATCATGGACCTTGGACAGGTATTGTCAACTGACCTCAGTAATTTGTCATTGCACTTGAACGGGACCAGCAACGACAAAAGTCCTTGAGTGGCTGAGACCAAGACAACAGAAGTCTTCCCTTGGAAAGAATCCTAGCATTTTTGTCAGAAGGAACAGAATAGAATGGCGGGGGGGGATATATTTTGATGAAAAATAATCTGATCAATCATACACAGAAGGGCCATAAACATGTGATGCTCTATTGGTATACATTTCCAGGGCACACACAGAAGGAGGATGCCCGTAACTGGTGTGCTGACATTTTAACACAGCAAAACAGCTTTAATTAACACTCTTCGCCAAGTCCTTCTGAAAAGCCAGACTTTCCCAAAGAAATCTTTAGCAATACATCGTTAATAGGTTTTAGATTTCTGAGTGTTAAAATTTCAAGAGTGTTTGTAAGGAGAGGTATGGCCATCAGGTACTATCTGGAGAATACATTTAATTAAGAATGGTTAATAATATTAAGGCCATGACTGAGCTATCTGTAACACCAGGCATTGGGGTGAAAACTGATCTTTGTTATGTTAGCATGAAATGTAGGTAATAGAGCAAGAAATGTCTATAATCGAGACTGTTAGCCACAGAGCCCAAAATGGTCATGGTTAACTGGCCTGTCTCGAGCCCTGTATTTCTGCCTGAAGCACTCACCATCCTATCCTGCCTTTAGCCTGGCCCTGGCTGACACACTCCTACTCATCCCCCTGGGCCCATTGAAAGCCTGCCCTCACTGGGCAGCCTGCCAAGATTGCATCCTTCTATTGACTCCTTCTCACACTGACCTGTAGTGGCCAGTTTGCTTGTGTGCATTTCCCATTAGACTGAGGCAGGTCCTCCCATGGCAAGGGCTGTATTTAGTTTACCATTTTATCCCCAGGGTGCTGCAGAGAACTCTATATAGCAGAAGGTCAAGAAACATTTCTTTGAATGAGTACATGATACAGTGACAACCCTGGTTGTAAGAATAAGGATGCGTTCCCCTATTTTTTTTCTATAAAGGGAGTAGACACTCACTTTAGCTAGCTGGTTAAAAGTGTCTATAAGGAGAAGATTCCGCAGGATTCTTCAGAAATCACAGCTTGCAACTAGAAAATGACCGAGAACTGGGAGAGCTTTGTCTTCCGCTCTTCTTTATCCTCCTTTCTCCCTTCGCACGCTCCATTCTCCCGCTCCTCACCACAGAGCAGCTTTCTTATTCTTGTCATCACAGTGCACCTGGCTGCCTCAAGCTCAATTCCATATGACCTTCAGCTCTGTTGCTTAAAAGCACGACGCAGAGCATAGAGATGTCCCAAGTCCATCAAGCTTAAAATCCAACATACTCATTGCAGAATGTAGGTACGAGCCTACCACAGTGAAACATTCCTTTGTGATCTCCCATCAAGGGGGAACCAGCCAAAACCCTTTGCCTCACATTTGCTCCAGTTGCCTTCTAGACTAAGATGACAGAACCAAGACGTGGTTCCCTCTCTCACCTCAGCCTTGACCCCACCTGCAAAGAGCCACAGCCACCGGATCTGTGCCTCTGTTCCAAGCATCCTCCCTGCACCTTCACAGAACAGGAGGCTGAAATACCATGGCATCATTTGGATGTTGCCTGATAGAGCAAAAAGAAGCCGTCAAGCATGAGCAATAATTTGGTGGGCAGGCCACCAGACTTTGGTGGTCAGGCCACTAGACTCTGATGCTGGGACATGTGTCCAGGAAGTGGTACTAACAGGGGAGTCAGTCTTCTTATTCAAGCTTTCTGATTTGTGGTGTTAAGAACCAGAATCTCAGAACCACCCAGTAGCTACTCTCTGCAAATGGCCACCATGGCCCAGGAATAAGTCAAACTTGGAAGGATTATGAATCTCATTTCTTGCATTTTGAGGCTACCATGTCTGAGAGGTCCTCAGGCTTGGGGACCGTGACTACTCACTACTGCGAAGAGCTATTGTGATGGCCACTCTACAACACCTGGAGACTCCTTCTAGCAGGTTTTGAAACCTATAGTCTAGTGAAAGCCTCTGTGTCATTCAATTACATTTATGAGAAAACAAGAAGGCTGCCTAGGTACAGCTTCTGTGGAGAGAAGCTTCCAGAGAAGGTAGCATAGGCTTTTTGATACTCCAAACATGTCTGTCAAAAATGTACTTACATATCCAAAAGTAGATAGTTCCCTGGGCAGGAAGATCCTCTGGCAGACCACCGACATTGTGAGAGGTAGTACTTAGCAAAAGTTACCCTAAACACAGGCAGCCAGGGAGAGTTCACTAAACACGAACTAGTACTGAAATGTTCAGTTCACTGATGTTCTCTACACTAGTTGCTGGTAAAGTAACTAACCATTATCAATATCTCATTCACCTCTTATTCTGGCTAATGGAAGACTACACAACTCAGCTCCTTGCATTTGGGGGCTGGAGGATCATCAGACTAGTTTCTGGCCAATGGATTGATCTCAGGTAGCAAACAGCTCCAGTCTCTCTTCCCCTGTTGTGGCCACCTAGAACTTCATGTGTTCCAGATGATGCAATCAAAAGACGGTGGACTGCCATCAACCTGGGCCACAGACAACTGTTTAGGCACTATCATCCACCAGTCCCATTGAATATGCAGTATACTGAGAATAAACCCTTATGTTAAGTCATTGAGATGTTGGGGTTATTTTTTAGTGCACAAAATTCAGCCTCTTCCCATTAATTGAGACTCAATTGTCTCAATGAAGTTCCAGGTGAATCAGGCCCAGTCCTTAAGCCAATAAAAAAGGTGTGCAGAAGGCCTTTGACCTTTGAGCCACCTTTCAGAATTAATAGGACTTCTGGTTCTTCCAGAATTGGGAAAGAGAGAGTGCCATGAACTATAAGATTATGAAACATAATTCTAAAGGAGCAGAACACACAACAGCACTTGAGACTCTGCTAATTAATTTGGGATAGGAGAAACCAACCATGGCTAATCAACCCAGAGCATGCCAGACCACCGCCATGAATGCTCATAAGAGCTGTCTTCACATTCAGCTCGGTGGGCCATGTAAGTCAATAATTTCTTTCAGACAATGACACAAAGTTGCCTCCCTACTTTTCTGCCTTAAACTGAACCTCACTCTGACCTAATTTCCTACAATTTTGTTTCCAGTCACTTTTTTACTCTTAAACAACCTTATAATTGTGATAATGAGGCACATTAGAGCAGACAGAAGTTTTAAGGAGAAATTAGATCAGTTCAGGGTATGGCCCTACCAAATGAAGGTAATTATCTTGAAATTCAAATGCCACAACCAGAATTCAGAGCATCCTATTCACACCCATGTCACTCCTTATCATATTCACTGTGCTGTTATTAATAATTGTCATTGCGGAAACAAGTATGCCATCTGCCAAGCCAGGGAAAATCACAGAGTTCTCTTTCATTAAGGTCCACACAAACATGGCAGCCCAGACACGTTAGGATCCAGCAACCATCTCAGTCAGTCTCACTTGACCCTAGGGAAGGCACGCAACACTCTACTGCCTTTTCCCAGCAATAGGACTGACTCATGGTCCTCCTCCTACCACTGTGACCACTCCTTCTTGGTCTCCTTCATGGGCCCTGATTCCTCTACCTCCCCTTAGTTGTTGACACTCCTCAAGGGCCCATTCTCAGTCCACGGCTTTTCCTGTGCTCTCCCTGAATAATATTACCTACTCTCATCTATTGAATGCAATGATGCACAAACTCCTGAGCTCCCAACTCACATACCTTCTGCACATCTCCACCTGAATATTCCATAGACACTTCAGAGCTACATGCTTGAAGTAAACTCATCACTCTCTCCCAACCTCTGTCCTCAATGGCATTCTCTATTCTGTACAGATGAGGTACTGGTGGAATGTGCATCTCCAAAAGTCACGTCCACATGGAAACTTAGAAAGTAAACTTATTTGAAATAAGAGTCTTTACAGATGTAATTAAGTTCAGGATCTCAAGATAAGATTATCCTAAAGTTGGGGTGGGCCCTAATCTAATGACTGATGCTCTTATAAGAGGAACACAGAGGAAAAATTGAGACATACAAAGAAGACAGTCGCCTGAAAACAAAGGCAGAAATTGGAGGGGTGCATCTACAAGCCAAGCACACCAAGGATTTCGAGAGCCACCAGAACTGGAGCAAGAAAGAGACATTGGTTGACTTTCTTCATAGAATTGGAAAAAAAATCTTAAACTTCATATGGAACCAAAAAAGAGCCTGCATAGCTAAGACAATCCTAAGCAAAAACAACAAAGCTGGAGGCATCATGCTACCTGACCCCAAACTATATTACAAGGCTACTATAATCAAAACAACACGGTACTGGTACCAAAACAGAGATATAGACCAATGGTACAGAACAGGGCCCTCAGAAAGAACACCACACAACTACAATCATCTGATCTTTGACAAACCTGACAAAAACAAGCAATGAGGAAAGGATTCCCTGTTTAATAAATGGTGTTGGGAAAACTGGCTAGCCATATGCAGAAAGCTGAAACTGGATCCCTTCCTAACACCTTATACAAAAATTAACTCTAGATGGATTAAAGATTTAAACATGAGGCCTAACACCATAAAAACTCTAGAAGAAATCCTAGGCAATACCATTCAGGACATAGGCATGGCAAGGACTTCATAACTAAAACACCAAAAACTATGGCAACAAAGCCAAAATTGACAAATGGGATCTAATTAAACTCCAGAGCTTCTGTACAGCAAAAGAAACAATCATTAGAGTGAACTGTCAAATAACAGAATGAGAAAAAAATTTTGCAATCTACCCATCTGACAAAGGGCTGATATCCAGAATCTATGGAGAACCTAAACAAATTTACAAGAAAAAAACAAACAACCCCATCAAAAAGTGGGCAAAGGATATGAACAGACACTTTTCAAAAGAAGACATTTTGCAGACAACAAATATATGAAAAAAAGCTTATCATCACTGATCATTAGAGAAATGCAAATCAAAACCATTTTGAGATACCACCTCACACCAGTTAGAATGACGATAATTAAAACATAGGAGACAACAGATGCTGGAGAGGATGTGGAGAAATAGGAATGCTTTTATACTGTTGGTAGAAATGTAAATTAATTCAACCATTGTGGAAGACAGTGTGGCGATTCCTCAAGGATCTAGAACCAGAAATACCATTTGACCCAGCAATTCCATTACTGGGTATATACCCAAAGGATTATAAATCATTCATTATAAAGACACATGTAAACATATGTTCATTGCGGCACTCTTCACAATAGCAAAGACTTGGAACCAACTCAAATGCCCATCCATGATAGACTAGATAAAGAAAAGGTGGCACATATATACCATGAAATACTATGCAGCCATAAAAAAGGATGAGTTCATGTCCTTTGCAGAGCCATAGATGAAACTGGAAACCATCATTCCCAGCAAACTGACACCAGAAAACCAAACACCGCATGTTCTCACTCATAAGTGGTGTCGAACAATGAGAACACATGGATACAGGGAGGGGAGCATCACACACCAGGGCCTGGGGGATAGGAAGCTAGTGGAGGCATAGCAGCTGGGGGAGATTGGAGAGGGACAGCATTAGGAGAAATACCTAATGTAGATGACGAGGTGATGGATGCAGCAAACCACCACCATGGCCCTTGTATACCTATGTAACAAACCTGCACGATCAGCACATGTACCCCAGAACTTAAAGTATAATAAATAAATTTAAAAAAAAGAAAGAGGCATTGGCTCATGGCCACAAAAATATAATTAGATGGAAGGAATATTATTAAGAGCTAGTGTTCTGTAGCACAATAGGGTGACTAGAGTTAACAATAATTTATCATATATTTCAAAATAACTAGAAGAATAGAATTGGAATGTTCCTAATACAAATAGATGATAAATGCTTGAGATGACAAATATCCCAATTAGCTGGTTTTAGCATTACATATGGTAGGCTTCTATCAAAGTTTCACATGTTCCCCATAAATAGGTATAACTTATGTATCCATAAAAATTAAAAATGTAGAAAAAAATTTTTTGTAAAGAAGGGGCACAGGACAGAGATATGGAGTGGATTCTCCCTCAGAGCCACCACAAAGAACCGATCCTGCGAATACTTTGATTTTTTGGACTGTTAGTCTCTGGAACTGTGAGACAATAAATTTCCGTTGTGTTACACCCCAGGTCATGGCAATCAGTTATCACAGCACTGGGATGCTAACACAGATGCCTGCCTCCAGCCATCTAAAACCTGGGGGATGCCTTTTTCTCACTCTCTTCCCATTCCCAAGCAATCGCCAAACTCTGCTGGCTCAGCAGCCAACACCTGCCCTCCTACCCTACCAGTGTCCACCATACTGTTGAAATCCTCACCATTCTTGCCTGGTGAGGCCTCCACACTGGTCTCCTGGCCTCTAACTCTCTACCTCAAGTTCATCCTTTACACAGATATCAGAAATACCTTCTTAAACACAAAGACAGCCCTGAAGTAGTGTTTACAGGCTTTCCTTGCCTGGCCCCATGCACTCCTCCAGCCTCATCTCATTCCACTGCTGGCTTCCCGTGATCCCCTGGACAGCACCCCAAACTGCTGCAGTATCTGAATTCCTGAGGTCGTTTCTTACCTCCTTGTATTTGCTCAGGCTTTCCCTTGGATCAGGACCACCTGTCTCTACCCCACACCCTCTACATCCTTTTTACCTGAATAGCTCCTCAATACTCATCTTTAATGTTCCAGCAGGTATCAACTCCCCTAACAATCATCCTCCCCTGGCTGGGACCCAAACATGTCCAGGAGTGTTGGCCATAATCCTTAACATTTAGGCACCAATCAAGCAGTGCTAATGCTGGCCACAGCACCGGGCCAGGGTCCTCATCCCCTGCAGCCCCACCAGGTTGAACCCTATCATTACTGAGTCTGGTGATGGAGCAACTGGAGCAGGCATACCAAAGCATACTCTCCAAATATCAGCTCTGTCTCCATTTATAATGTTATACCTACCAAATGGCATTATAATTACTCCTGTGTCCATCACCCACTAGGCTAGAAACTCCTCTAGGGCAAGTGTGGAGGTCTTAATTCATCTTTGTATCCCTCACAGCCAGTAAGTACAGTATCTGTCAAAAGTGTGTGTTCTATGAGGTTTAGCTAGGTGCACAAATCTGAGTGATGAGTGAATGAACACATGAATGCACTGAATATGACAAGAAACTATTAAGCTCCCATTAAATTAGAATAGAGGAGCATGAGTTGTAGCAGAATGATTTTGAGTTGATTGGAGGAAATGTTCCAGCAACACAGGACATGCCCTGAAACTCACGCAGGCTGAGCACTCACAAATGGAGGGTTCACTCCTGAGGTCCTAACTGGGTTGCTGACCTCTGCCCAGCTGGTTCTGAGGAGCACAGAGGCAGTACGCTCCCCAAGAAAGATGCATCAGGTGACCTATTAGCAGGAGCAGAAGTAGAGCGCTCACAGCCTTGCTTTTTGGGTTGGGCAGTGATCCAGGCACGAGGGCAGGAGAGGGAGGGTTAACACAATAGGGGTTTTGCCAAGCTTGGCTGTTCAGCAGTGGAGGCTCGTTTTTCACTTTCCTGGGTAGCACATCAACTATGATCCATGCTTGGACGCTTATAACTTGGCCTCCTGCCCTATATGTCATAAGAAGAAACTCCTGGGGAATTTTAAGGAGTAAGAAAATGCTGAGGTCCCATTGAAACTGTGCACTAATGATCCCCTGAGACTGTCATGAGGCCTAAGTTGTCCATGAAAGTTTAGCCACGATTACAGGATTTAGCAAATTTCATCTGCACAGATTTGCACCATAATACTTGCAATTACCTAGTGAAAGAGATACGCTAAATGCCTCAGAAGGGAAGCTTGGGGTTCAGTAAACAATAGAATGTGGCACACCTGAGCAAGGGCAACCCGGAGAAGAGGTGATCCGCGAGACTGAACAGGAGGCGCTGGGGCCAGCTGACCACCTAGCACGTCAGAGGGTGGCATGCCTACGTGAAAACCTACTTTAAAACACCTTGCTATAAACTATGTGATGTGGCTGCACAAACGTATGATCTCAACACAGTTGCACAAATTTATATTCTAATCTGTACTCCAGCAGTTCTTAATTAGCATTTAAATGCTCTTATCAAAAACAACACCAGAGAGGTTAGTGATCAGCATGAGAAGCTGTTAAGAATGTTTTTATTGTATGATATACATAACACAAAATTTACCATTTTAACTTTTTTTTTTTTTTTTTTGAGACAGAGTCTCGCTCTGTCACCAGGCACCAGGCTGGAGTGCAGTGGTGCAATCTCAGCTCACTGCAGCCTCTGCCTCCCAGGTTCAAGCAATTCTCCTGCCTCAGCCTCCCAAGTAGCTGGGACTACATGCTCGCGCCACCATACCTAGGTATTTTTTGTATTTTTAGTAGAGACGGGGTTTCCCCATGTTGGCCAGGATGATCTCAATCTCTTAACCTCGTGATCCACCCTCCTCGGCCTCCCAAAGTGCTGGGATTACAGGCCTGAGCCACCGTGCCTGGCCATTTTAACTCTTAAGTGAACAACTCAGTGGCATTAAATACACTCACATTGTTGGGCAACCATCACCACCATCCATTATCCAGAACATTTTTCTCCTTGCAAAACTGAAACTTTGTATCCATTAAACCATAACTTCCCATGGCCCCCTCTCCTCAGCCCATGGCAACCACCACTCGATTTTCTACTTCTATGAATTTGACTACTCTAAGTACCTCACGTAAGTGCAATCATACAGTATTTGACCTTTGTGACTGGCTTATTTCACTTAAGGTCATCCATGTTGTAGCATGTGTCAAGATCCCCTTCCTTTTTAAAGGCTGAATAATATTCCATTGTACGGACAGACCCCATTTTGTTTATCCATTCATCTGTCAATGGGCATTTGTGTCGCTTCTGCCTTTTGGCCATTGTGAATAATGCCGCTATGAACATGGGTGCGCAAATATCTGTTCAAGTTCCTGATTTTGAGTCTTTGGTATTTTGTTTCTGTTGGTCAGCTGATTGTTGCTTGTTGATGGTTGTTTCCGTTGGATGGTAAAGTTAATGACATTTAAGATTGACGGTTGGTGGGGCACATGCATAGGGCTCCCTGCCTGTGCAGAAATGATCATAGAAACCAGGCAGGGCCAGCAGCCTGTGCCAGAAGAGCAGGGCCCTGGCCTGGAAGTCCACAGATCCAGGTCCCTGAGCTGAGCTGGCCACAGGACAGCACATGGCCCCAACCGGAGCCTTACTTGCAAGTCAAGGCCTGCAGCCTGAGGACAGGAAGAGGGTGACACCCATCTCCTTTCTTGGTTACCTACTGCAAACCACAAGGGCCTACTTGTATTTACCCAAATTGGCTCAGTCCAGACCATGACACAGGGAAAGCACCTTATCAGCACACCGTGGGTTAAAATGAGATGGTGAATGAAGTGAGTACACACACAACCCCTAGAACATTCTAGGAACTTAGTTAAGGGCTCACCAAATGCAAGCTATGATGTGCCAGCATAGTGGCAAGGCAAAGGTGTGATCCAGGCAGGGCTCAATGTCACCTTTGGGGATGGGAGTCAGAAGATGCCAAGTCAGGGGCAGGAGGACAGAGAGGACAAGTGTACATGTTCCTATGGCTGCTGTAACAAATGACCATGAACTTAATGACTTAAAACAAATTAATTATCATACAGTTCTGAAGATCATGATTCTGTAATGGGTGTCACTTGGCTAAAATCAAGGTGTCCTCTGGGCTGCGTTCCCTCCTGGAGGCTCTGAGGGGAGAACTTGTTCTTCCCCTTTTCCAGGGGCTGCCTGTATTCCTTGGCTCATGGCCCCTCCTCCACCTTCAAAGCCAGCAACCAGCCAGGTCCTTCTCACATCACATCACGCTGATTTCCTCTTACACCTTTCTCTTCCACTCACTATCACTCAGTCCTGCCTCAAGACGGATTTGGGCAAGAACATAAGTTCCCCAAGTACCTGACATAAAATGGTATAGTATTCGCATATAACCTGCATCCTCCACATTCTCACCAATAGTGACAAGACCTTTGGGATAACAATGGGCCCACCCAGATAATCCAGGCTAATCTCCCCATCTACTGATATGAAACCTTAATTCCATCTGCAACCTCGATTTCCCTTTTCCATGTAACCTAACATATTAATATTTACAGGTTCCAGGTATTAGGATGTGTACATCTGGCAAAGGCAATACTAGGAGATCCCAGGGACAGAGCGTAAATCAGGCAGCAGGACTCCAAGTACCAGGGAGAAGTATAAGAATCTAGCACGGCCTTCCAAGAGCAAAGCAGAGTGTGAGGCTTGGCAGGTCTCAGTTAATGGGGCATTATCATAGCAAAAATGGGGGCCTGTGAAGCAGAACAGGGGCCCAGCTTGTGAGACTGGGGTACAAGTGGGAACTTTATCTCGAGAACACCGTAGAAGGACATTTACAATACCAGGGGCCGGATAACAGCAGCATTTCCAGCAAGGCTGATGGAATGTGTGGTTGTCTGAGAATGTAAGCAATTCTCACTCAGAGCAGCCTCAAATTCCCCTGACTTTAAAGCAAGGCCGATCACATCTTAAAGTTAGAAGGCAAGAGTTTGTGGGAAACAGTCAGCACATACTGGTTTTGAGCCCCATGTTCAAGGGCAGAAGGCTGTTGGGGTATGAAACCCAACCAACAGGGCAAGGGGAGGAGAAGTACGATGCAGGACACAAACTCAGCGAAACGAAGAGAGGAACCAATACACACAGGGCATGCTGGGGGCAATGAGCCAATGGCAGCCCCTCGGCTACCCAGCTCCAGCTTTCCCGCAGAAGCATGCAAGCTTCCAGTCAAAACCCACCCAGAAAGTACAGGAGGACTGTACAGGGGTACTGGGAGAGAAAGGTGAAGAACAACATGGACAAGAGTTATCCAATGTGAATTTAATTCCATTTCTGCTGTGCAGCCAGTGATGTGAATTATCTTTGCCATCTCTTCAGAAACTCTAAAGCCAAGTATCCCTTTCCCATTAATGCAAGGTCACATCAGATCTGCTTGGAGAATGCTTGGAAACACCCAGTCCTGCTTCAGGATGGGTTTGGGCAAGAACATAATTGCCCCACAGGCTCTTATGTCACCAAAGGGAGACAACTTACAGACACAGTTGTTCCTCAGTATCTGCAGGGGAGTGGTTCCAGGACCCCCAGAGATACCAAAATCTGCAGATGTTCGTGTCCCTGACATAAAATGGTGTAGTATTTGCATATAACCTGTATCCACCTGTGTACTTTAAACCATCTCTAGATTACTTACAATACCCAATCATATGGTAGATGCACCTGACAGCAATAACTTGGCTTGAACATATCCTGAGAATGACTGTGTATGGCAGATACACCTGAGCAGGTGTTCAGAGTTCTGAGCCAAGAAATCTGGGAGTGGACAACCCAGAGATCCATTCCTTATCTATGAGTAACATCTGAGCCCCCGACCTGACCCATAGTATTATATACAAGCTGCATGTGTTCTGTAAGTGGTTGTGATTCTCCGGCCCAGCTCACCACCAGTGGACTCTCTCCCTGTATGGAAGCCCCCGCAGTAAAACCCCGTGACTCATTGGCTACCTCTGAGTCTCTTCTTCGGCCTCTCGAACCCGGTGCTATCCCCATTGGAGTCAATAGGTTCAGCACAACACCAGTATGATGTAAATGCTATGTAAATAACAATTTTTTGTTATTGATTTTGTTAGGTTCAAGTTCAGTTTCCAGCTCATGTTTAGGTCTTAAGGGAGTGGGTGGATTAGCGGCAAAGAGTTGAAAGAACACTGGGTTCCAGGGGCTGTAGATAGGTGAAATACGGCTTTACTCAGCAGCAGCTCTCTTACACTGTCTGCTCTGTCTCAGCTGCTTGAGTTGGCTGCTCCCACACATAGCTGTGTGGCCGGCTCTCCCTTGCCTTCAGGACCAGCAGCTTAACTCATTCTCTGGGCACAAGTGCACCTGTACAGTGTCAGCAGGGCAATTATACATTTTACAGACAATAGTGGGTTAGAGCCAAGTGATGATCTTCCCATATTATGGCTACATAGCTGTGATAACAAGTGGAGTTATACACCCGCGCTCTAAACTCACTGAGTCACACAGGATATTTAACTCAGCCCATGCCCACTTGGCCACAGGACAGCCATGTTCCTTACAGCTTTTAATTTGTATTTTGTATTATTGTATTGTTTATTTTAATATCTTCAATCCATGATTGGTGGAATTTGTGGATGCAGAATCTGCAGATACAGAGGACCAACTATACAAGGAAGTCAAATAAGCACAGGGAATGAAAAGAGAACGCTCTCCCCTTTTTATTCTCCTTTTGGGCTTAGATTCTGTTTATTTCCTAAGAGACCTTAAGCATTGTTTTGTTTAAGCTGCCAAAGGCTCAGCGGTCCTGTGTTGTAATTAGTTTTAGTCATCAGCAGAAAGCCCCTTTCTTTCATATCTCAAAAGTCAAAGCCAATCAATATACCCTACACTTTATTTCTCCCCTGGTCAATCAGAAGGTCAACTGGAAAAAAACTCGCCACCCTGGGGATGGTGGAAATCCCTAGGATCACAAAGAAAGCAAAACTCACACTTCCTTCTTCTGCTTTCCCCTGAGAAGCTGTCAGAGGTGAACCAAAGGGCACTGCCAAGGATGGCAATAATGAAAGCTCCAGGTGAACCTCAAAAAGCAGGTGCTAGGACCCAGATGAAGCTGAAACGCACATTTCTACATTGGTGCCTTTTCATAGCCTGGGGCCCCACTATTAAAAATGAATATATTAATTGGATCACAGCCAGCCCTTTTAACTAAAAGTTCCCGATTTACAATTTAATAAACTGCGGCCACAGTGACTAGTTCATGAAAAAGAGAGCATTAAGACCTCGCTCAAACACCTCCTTGCCAGCCATATAGAGCTGGTTATCGATAGCACCCAATTTTAAACACCAAGCCTCATTTCAGAAAGCCTCGAGATCACGTATGGTTTGCCATGCAAGAATTATTACTACAAAATGATTTTAAGTCTGCTTAAAAGGCACAGCCCTGCTTAAATCCAAATTGGAACACTGTTTTTATATTCCTCTTTCTGGAGAAGAGTCACAGTCTCCAGGTATTTATCATCAGATAAAACTACAGCCAAGCGCAGGGTGACCTGAGAGCAGAGGCAGCCACTGGGTGGCTTCAGGGAGCTTGGGAAGAAACTACTTCTGCCATTTTTGTGTAATCCTGAGAAAAGGAAAAGAACATTCTATAAGAGAAGCGGAAGGAAGTCGCGGCTTGGCATTAATTTCAGTGAGTCCAGCACAAGTTGTAGTCTTGGTTCAGCTGCCACTCACCTCTACGTCGGAGGAGAAAACCCCAGGATCCAAAATTAATGGAAGCCAGAGGCCTTCCCAAACAAGTCCTAAAGGCGTGGAGCTGATTGGTGAAAGATGTGTCCCTGTGGAGCCACTGTCCCATAGCAGCTGGGTGGCATTGTGTTCATCCTCAACTTCACCCCAAAGATGGGGATAGACAAGCAAGGTAGATACGTCTCCCCAGAGAGTGAGCTCAGAACTGAACGAGATGTAGACCTACAGACTCAGCCCTCAGGAATCTGCACTAACATTTTTCAGCTGACTGACTAAGGTAAGGCTGATACCACTTAGTGCTGATGCGTTATTGCCTTCCACTGTGTCAAAATACCCTCCACCTGACTTTCAAGGCTCTGCGTGATCTGGCCTAGGCCTACCCGACCAGCTTTATTTCTAATAAGCACCGATCTTCCCACTGTCCTGCAGATTTCCTGTCTTCCTCCTGCTCCCCTTTTTCCAGGGGCCCACCACTCATTGTCCATGAGATAAAACCATCACGTATTCTCTGAGCCCAAGGTTCTGGGTTGTCAGACCCCAGGGTACCCCAGGACTGCCAGCCTGAGGCCTGGAAAGCTGCACTGTTACAAGGTCTTCATCGGGAGACACAGCTCGAGGACCAAATCCAGACCCCTCCTCCACGTAGCTCCCTCATTATCCACCCAGGGTTTCCCAAGCTGCAGAACGTGGCCCCCTAGTGCAGCGGTTGACAACAAATGGGGGACTTGAGAGGGAGGTGAGCATTTCTAATGGATTGCAATAGAATTGGAAGGGTCAGGAATTAGTGCAGAATCCTTCAGAAATACCTTTTCCTCAGAACGATCTCTGTGTTGGTGCACAGTCGCCTATGCACAAGATAACAGTACAACAGGTAAGCCCTAAGGCAGGTTGTTGCTATAAGAAATTGGAAATTGATGATCTAAACCCACAGGCTCACCCTCCATGTTTAAAATGTTTGAAAATAAATTCTCATTATATGTATCAATTATAGTATACCAATTATATTATTTATTAACTTCATACATAGCTACTACTCTACTATATAAGATGTACCTTATAAACATGCCCAGAAGAAATTAAAGCTACATAGAAAATTAAATAGAAACATAACTTCCAATGTTTCCTGCTGTGTCCACACCAGAACCTGACCCTTGGAGATGACGACTGCAACCCTCACACTCCCTCACTTCTCTGAATTCCTCCTTTTCTCTGCCATCACAAAATTCAGCATTTAGAACATATGATCCCTGCCCACAAGTTTCTCTAAATCTAGCGAAGGGTCAGGTGCAGTGGCTCACACCTGTAATCCTAGCACTTTAAGAGGCTGAGATTTAAGAGCCAGATTGCTTGAGCCCAGGAATTCAAGGCCAGCCTTGGAGATACAATGAAACCCCATCTCTACAAAAAACACAAACATTTACTGGGCATGGTGGCATGCACCTGTGGTCCCAGCTACTTGGGAGGCTGAGGTGTGAGGACCACTTGAATCTAGGAGGTCTCAACTGAGACTGAGATCACACCACTGCACTCCAGCCTGGGTGACAGTGTGAGACCCTGTCTCAAAAAAACAAAAAATCTGGTGAGGAAACTGATACACAAATATGTCAATATAAGAGAAGACAGAAAGTGCCAGAACGCAAATGTGAACAAAATGCTGTGGCATTACAGAAGAGGCTGTCAGTCTTCCCGAGACATGCAAGGAGGACTTCATCAGGATGGCGATGAGTGGGCTGGATCATGAGGTTGGACGGTACACGCCAGGCCACAAAGGAGGTGGGCTCTCCAGAGAAAGGGAGCCAGTGGTGTTCAACTTTTCCTGCCCTTCAGAATCACGTGGGCACTTTTTAGAAATACTCTGAACTCCTCTTCTCAGAACTGACTTGGGGAGGGCCCAGCATTTGTATAACACTCCCATCCCCTTCCTTCCTCACTCCTGCAGCAAGATGGCAAGAAGGCATGGAGAGGCTTCCAGTGGGGCTGCAACAGGAGCTAAAACTTGATGTAAAAATCAAAGCTTCTCAGTCTGTGGCAGTAGCATAAACACAGAAGCAAGCAGGTCAGTCATCAAAGCAATTTTTTCTTAGATTGATATAGTTCAGCCTTGAACCATATATTAGTCAGCTCAGGATACTATAAAAAATACCACAACTCGGTGGCCTAAACAATAGATGTTTATTTCTCACAGCTCCAGAAGCTGGGAAGTTCAGGATCAAGGTTTAGTTCCTGATGAGGGCTCTCTTCCTGGCTTACAGGTAGCCACCTTCTTACTGTGACCTCACATGGCAGAGAGAGAATGCTCATGACTTCATCTAAACCTAATAACACACTACTTACACCGAAGTGGCAAAAGGCTTAATACCTCCAAATGCTATTTGCCTATACATTCTTTGTAGAAAATGTTGTTAATCATTTCTCTATTTACCAGCCATGCCTCTTCATCCCTTCTTTTGGCAAACCTCTTCTCATACTTTCTGGGGTTCTCACCTTGGCTCCAAAAGTAATCACTGTAGCTCCTAAGTGATTAATTTTGGGATAAAAATCCACACAGGAAATCCAAACCAAGGAGGGACAAGGAGACTTTGGCTGGGACGGCTAATGGAGAGACAGATGCTCTTTCCCTTTCCATTCCCACCTGAATGATGAGCTGGTTAATGGCAGACTCAGCCTGTGGCAGTCATCTTGCCATTGTGGAGTGGGGAAGGGGCTTTTCTGAGAAATAATTTACGTAAGAAGTAGAGTTAATAACTGGAGAGGAAGCCACCAGGGCATAGTTACAATGCTGGAGCCCTGGAGTCTGGTCCACCTTTTCTGTTATGGAAACAAACATTTTTTCATTTTTCTTTAGGACAGTTGGAGTAGCATTTTCTATTATTTGCAAATGCAACGGTACTAATGATACATCTTCCATGCCCCAGACACACTGTGAGCTAATTGGAAACTCCTAACTCCTCTAACTTCTGTGAGCAGGGTAGGACCTTGGTAAATTTTTACTGATTAAGTGAACAAGCAATTCTTTTCCAAAGCAGAAACATACAAGTTACAATGGAAAAAAAATTATCTTTCCAAAGAACAATGTTAGACACAATTATCATTGTTTACATGATCATATGTTTAAATAAAGCCACTTTTTTTAGCATATAAAAAAGAAACCATAAAATATAAATGGCCAAAATGTATTTGATCTGTATATATAATATATATGATAAACGGCAGTTACAAGAGGTTCCTCTGATCTTCATTAATCTGATTCTATAATTTTCTAAGATTCCTTTCTAAAACCCAAATGTAAAATTAGGATTAAGCAGTCATTACAATTAAGTTCAGTTAAACATGCATCTATTAAACAGTAATTCAACCAATAGGGACAGTGTGCTTTTAAGTACCAAACCCCATACCAAGCATTAGATTCATGGACCAGACATAGATGTCTTATAAACTATGACAAAACTAGACTTGATAACCAAACTACACTTGATAACCAATTGTTCCAGGCATTTTGTGGAAAGGAATTCTGTCCCATCTGCAAAATTAGCCTTCAAGCCCTCTAAGATCCCTTCCAACCTAAATTTTAATTACTATTTTCAATGTTTCTACTTCCTATGTTATAAGTTTTATAAAACTGGGAGAAAGTATAATAAAAAAGATTAAAAGATAGTAATTCCTGGGTTGACTAGGGGCAAAAATGCTGTATTAGGATTCTTTGGTTACAATTGACAGAAACTCACTTAGAATAGTTTGGGCAAAAGAAGAAAGCCCATTGGTTCACATTAAACACAATGTCCCCGCTAAAGGTGGAGAGAAACTACAGACTCAAATGTTTTGAGAACTCTGCTTCCATCTTGTTCTCAGCAAGTGGATTCTATTATTTCAGAGTGGCTGAGTCCCAGGTCAGATGCAGAGCTGACAGCCTCCCTAAACTTAATTTTCAGTTTTTTGACCAGAAGAAGAAAAACTCAATTTCCAGTCTAAATCTCTCAGGAAGAACTCTGATTGGCCAGTTTAGGTTCAATGGAGGGCAACCAAACATCCCACTTTCCCTGGGACTGAGGAGGTTCCCGAGGCATGGGACTTTCAATTTTGGAATTGGAAAAGTCCAAGCAAACCAGAACAAGTTTAACCCTAGTTAAAAGCCACCTCCTAACTAATTACTGTGGCTAGCTGTGGCCAGGAAGTTGGAATTTACAGGGCCCAGTCAGACCTCACAGTGGGTTAGACATGACCACTAAAATGTGATTACTCTCAGTCAGGCAGCTGCTCCAATTTGTTTTATCATACCTACCTAATAATTTGGCAAGTGATTCCTGAAACCATTCCAATCAAATAAACTTACCATAGAAATGTACTTTCTTAAACTCACAATGAATCATTCCCATTACTACTTCAATGTAATAAACACTACCCTAATGAGCCAAAATAGTTAATACACAGCTTAACTCACCTCCATATCTAAGAAACTCAACTCATTTCTTAAAACTATCCCACTAAGTACTACATTAATCATTTGTCATGTCTTCAAAACTACTATATTTGTCAAAACACATCTTATAGTTTGATGTTAAACAATCTGAAGCATTTGTAACAATATAACACATGTCTGCTGTCAAATTGCATATTTCACCTTCTAGCAATTTTCGTTTCTTGAGAACGTAGTTTCTCCTCCATGTGCTTTAGAATTGTTTGAATTCTTTAGCTCATTCTTTCAGGAAATAGAATTAATATTTAAAAGCAGTAACAGTGTAATTTTAAGCATGTCTTAGTAATAAGCAGAGTTCCCATAACATAAATTACTCTATCCTTTTAATAGTCTTTTTCCCTTTTCCAAATCACACAATCAAGATAAGCTGGGAAAGGCGGATTTGAATCATATTAAATCTCCCAGGAACACTTACGTTTGCTGAACCAAGATGCAAAGTCAACAAATGCAGGGACACACAGACATATCTCAGTTGCCGTCAGTTGCCTGTGCTTTAAGAAAATAGGTTCAGCATCACATGAGCAAAGTAGTATAGTGTAAGGAAATATCCTGGATCATGAAGGCACAAAAAGTCACAACTGCCTACAGCTCTCCCACTCTCAGAATTTCTGCTGACCGTTTTTGTTCCAGTTGTACAAAATGTTAGAGTTTCCCAGCTAGAAGGTAGCACTCTGGGGACCACCTATTGTCTCCAGGAACACACTGATCTCTCTAGCATGAAGGATCTCTTCTTCTTTAATTCAACAGATTCAAGTTTGGTATATCTCCATGGAATATTTAGTAGAAAAATAAAGGCAAATAAGCAGTAGAATATACAAAAGGACAGATATGGATATATTTACAGAGCAAAGGTACTTTGTTCTGAGGTTGCTAAAATAAGACAGATCTTGGCTGGGCATGGTTGTTCAAGCCATTAATCCCAGCACTTTGGAAAACTGAGGCAGAAGCATCACATGGGACCAGGAGTTTGAGATCAGCCTGAGCAACACAGGGAGACTCCATCTCTACGAAATTTTTTTTTAAAAAAATTAGCCAGGCATGGTGGTACACACCCATAGTTCCAGCTACCTGGAGGCTGAGGCAGGAGATTGCTTCAGCCCAGGAGTTCAAGACTGCAGTAAGCCATGATAATGCTACTTCACTCCAGCCTGGGTGACAGAGTTTGACCCTGTCTCTTTAGACAAAAGGGAAGGGGAGGGGAGGAGAGGGGAGGGGAGGGGAAGGAAAGGGAGAGGAGAAAAAGGAAAAAGGAAGAAGAAGGAGGAGGAGGAGAAGAAAGAAGAAAGAAAGAGAAAGAAAGAAAGAGAGAGAAAGAAAAAAGAAAGAAAAGGAAGAAAGGAAGGAAGGAAGGAGGATTTTATCTCCTTCTAGGAAAAAATCAGGCCCCCCTTGACCTCAGCTTTAGAGGACTTGGATGACAAACCACTCACAACCCTAGTAGGTGGGCTCATGTTCCCTAACCCATTTCATCTCACACCCAGCTTTTTGCAAAATTCACATAAGGCTAGGTATACTAGAAGCTGGAAGAGAGTATAGGGGAAGTACATCCTTGAGAATGGAAAGAAAGACTTAAAAGGAAACAGAGAGTCCTAGACAAGAAGGAAAGAAGAGATATCAGGTTGTGCATCAGCATAAAAGAAAATAGCACTAGTCTCAAGCCTAGAGAGCAAGCAAGACATCCTGATGAGCACAGTGAGCCTGGGGGATGGAAGGAGCCCCCACTGAGTCTGAGGAGGGTCAGTGGATCTACCATTCTAGGGTCTGGAGAATAGTGGCCCTCTTCTCACAGTTCCACTAGGTGGTGACCCAGTGAGGACTCTGTGTGGGGGCTCCAACCCCACATTTCTCCTCTGCACTGCCCTAATAGAGGTTTTCTGTGAGGCCTCCACCCCTGCAGTAGGCTTCTGCCTGGACATCCAGACTTTTCCATACATCTTCTGAAATACTCTTGCACTCTCAGGCTTACCATCATGTGGGAGCCACCAAGGCTTATGGCTTTCACCCTCTGAAGTAGTAGCCTGAACTGTACCTGGACCCCTTTTAGCCAGAACTGGAACTGGAGTGACTGGGAAGCAGGGAGTAGTGTCCCAAGGCTGCATAGGTCAGGGGGGCCCCAGGTCTGACTCATGAAACCATTGTCCTCCTAGGCCTTAGAAGTTGTGATGAAAGGGGATGCTGTAGATGTCTCTGAAATGCCTTGGAGGCCTTTTTCCCATTGTCTTGGCTATCAGCACTTGGCTCCTTTTTACTTATGCAAAATTTTGCAACCTGCTTCAAACCTCCCCAGAAAATGGGCTTTTCTTTTCTACCACATGGCCGAGCTGCACTTTTCCAAACTTTTATGCTCTACTTCCCCTTTAAATATAAGTTCCACCTCCCGAGTTCAAGCAGTTCTCCTGCTTTAGCCTCCCAAGTAGCTGGAACTACAGGTGTGCACCACCACACCCAGCTATTTTTTTTTCTTTTTCAGTAGAGACGGAGTTTCACCATGTTGGTCAGGCTGGTCTCAAACTCCAAACTTCAAATTATCTGCCTGACTCTGCCTCCTGGGTCATTTCTTTGCTCATGCACATGAGCCTAGGTTATTAGGAGCAGCCAGCCCACGTTTTGAACACTTTGTTGCTTAGAAATTTCTTCCCCTAGATTCCTTAAATCATCTTTTTCAAGTTAAAAGTTCCACAAATCCCTAGAGCAGGGGCACAATCCAACCAAGCTCTTTGCTAAAGCATAGCAAGAGTGACCTTTACTCTAGTTCCCGATAAGTTCGTCATTTCCATCTGAGACCTTCTCAGCCTGGACTTCACTGTCCATATCACTATCAGCATTTTGGTCACAATAATTTAACAACCTTCTAGGAAGTTCCAAACTTTCTCTCACCTTCCTCTCTTCTTCTGATCCCTCTACGCTCTTCCAATCTCTGCCCATTACCCAGTTCCAAAGTCACTTTCATATTTTTGAGTATCCGAAACAGCTATACCATTTCAGAAGTAGCAATGTCCCACTCCTCAGTACCAATTTTCTGTATTAGTTCATTATCACACTGCTATAAAGGAAGATGTGAGATCAGGTAGTTTATAAAGAAAATAGGCTTAATTGGCTCATGGTTCTGCAGACTGTGCAAGATGCATAGTGGTTTCTGTTTCTGGGGAGGCCTCAAGAAACTTACAGTCATGGCAGAAGGTAAAGGGGAAGCAAGCACATCTTACATAGCCAGAGCAGGAGGAAGAAAGAAAGGGGGAGGTGCCACATACTTTTAAATAACTAGAGCTCATGAGAACAGCACCAAGAAGATGGTGCTAAACCAATCATGAAGGATGCATCCCCATTATCCAATCAGGCCCCACCTGCAATACTAGAAATTATAATTCAACAAACATGAGATTTGGGTGGGGACACAGATCCAAACAATATCACAAGCCTGTGTGTGTGTGTGTGTGTGTATGTGTGTATATGTGTGTGTGTGTTTGTGTGTAGAGAGAGAGAGAGATATCATATACACACATATACACAATATGGAATAATACACGCTAACATTTCAAAAGTGATCTTAGGGTGGGGTATTTTTCTTATTTTTATGTATATCATAACTTTCCAGGATGTTCACTTGCTGCATTTGCAATAATGAAAATTATATTTAAATAGGAAATATGAGAGAGATCCAAGATGGAGAGAGATCTAAGATGGCTGATCATGAGCAGCTCGGGCTCGTAGTTCCCAGTGAAAGCGCAGTGAACGAGAGGACGCCACACTTTCAGACAAATATTTGTTGCTCACGGACCAGGAGATTCCCAGCAGAGGAGCCCCATGTGTCGCCAGGGCGACTCTTGTGGCCAGTGCGGCGATTTTGCTGGTGCCTTAGCACACCAGTTTTTGGTGCACAGTCCGGAGATTCCCAGGCAGAAAAGCACCATCAATCTTAACACCACTGTTTTGGCCTGTGCAGTGGATTGCTCAGATTTCGGTGCTGGGAATCAACAAGTTGGACGTCTGAGAGACCTAGTTAGAAAGTTGGTAATTACAAAGACAACAGACGGATAAATATATAATGAAGGGAAGAAATCAGCGTAAAAAGGCAGAGAATACTCAAAATCAGAATGCCTCTCCCTCTACAGGGGATCGCAATTCCTCATCAGTAATGCAACAAGGCTTAATAGATTACGAGTGTGTTCCAATAACAGAAGCAGGTTTCAAAACGTGGGTGATAAGAAACCTCTGTGAATTAAAAGAACTTGTTCTAACCCAATGCAAAGAAACTAAGAACCTTGAAAAAAGGTTTGACGAAATGCTAACTAGAATGGACAATTTAGAGAGGCATATAAGTGAATTGATGGAGCTGAAAAACACAACACGAGAACTTCGAGAAGTATGCACAAGTTTAAACAGTCGAATTGATCAAGCAGAAGAAAGGATATCAGAAGTCGAGGACCAGCTCAGTGAAATGAAACGAGAAGACAAGATTGGAGAAAAAAGGATGAAAAGGAATGAGCAAAGTCTCCAGGAAATATGGGACTATGTGAAAAGACCTAATTTACGTTTGATAGGAGTACCTGAATGTGATGAAGAGAATGAATCCAAGTTGGAAAATACTCTTCAGGATATCATTCAGGAAAACTTTCCCAACCTGGCAAGGCAGGGTACTATTCAACTCCAGGTAACACAGAGAACACCACAAAGATATTCTTCAAGAAGACAAACCCCAAGGCACATAACTGCCAGATTTACTAGGGTTGAAATGAAGGAGAAAATACTAAGGGCAACCAGAGAGAAAGGTCAGGTTACCCATAAAGGGAAACCTATCAGACTTGCAGCAGATCTCTCAGCAGAAACCCTACAAGCCAGAAAAGAGTGGGGACCAATATTTAACATCCTTAAAGAAAAGAACTTTCAACCCAGAATTTCCTATCCAGCCAAACTAAGCTTTATAATCAAAGGAAAAATTAAATCCTTTGCGAACAAACAAGTACTTAGAGAGTTCACCACCACCAGGCCTGCTTTACAAGAGCTTCTGAAAGAAGCACTATACATATAAAGGAACAACCAATATCAGCCTTTCCAAAAATATATCAAAAAGAAAAGAACATTAACACAATGAAAAATTTACACTAACTAATGGGCAAAACAGCCAGCTAGCATCAAATGCCAGTATTAAAGTTATATATATTCTAATCGGATAAAAAGTCAAAACCCATTGGTATGCTGCATCCAGACCCATCTCACATGCAACGATACACAAAGACTCAAAACAAAGAGAAGGAGGAAGATTCATCAACCAATCAGAGAGTAAAAATAAACAAATAAATAAAAAGCAGGAGATGCAATTCTCGCCTCTGATAAAGTAGACTTTAAAGCAACAAAGAGCAAAAGAGGCAAAGAAGGACATTACATAATGGCAAAAGGATCAATGTAACAAGAAGAGCTAATGATTCTATAGATCAACGAGACAGAAAATTAACAAGGACATCCAGGACTTGAACTCAGACCTGGAACAAGTAAACTTAATAAACATTTATAGAATTCTCCACTTCAAACACATAAAACATACATTACCACCTCACACCTATTCCATAAGTGACTATATAATTGGAAGTAAATCACTCCTCAGTAATCGCATAGCATTTCATAGGTTTAAATGAAATATTGGTTGGCTGCTCGTTTGTTATCTTCTTCCCTTATTCCTTCCTGTTTACATCAAGTATAATTATTGGCATAAAAGAGGTTTTCAATACCCATTACTAAACTGCATTCTAGCCTGGGCAAGAAAGCAATACTCCCATTCTCTCTCTCTCTTTCTCTTCCTTTTTCCTCCTCTTCTTTATTCTTTTTCTTTCCTTCTTTCTAAAAAAAAAAAAAAAAAAAAGAAATAAAATCCATTTAGTACTTTCATTTCGAGCAGTATAAAAGAATAGATACTCTAGCCAACACTCCCACTGAGATAACTAAAGGTGCTAGATAAGACATAAAAACCCTTTTTAAACATTGTATTAGCCCATTTTCATGCTGCTGTAAAGAACTGCCTGAGACTGGGCAATTTATAAAGAAAAGTGGTTTAATTCACAGTTCTGCATGACTGGGGAGGCCTCAGAAAACGTATAATCATGGCAGAAGGTGAAGGAGAAGTAAAGCACGTCTTACATGGTAGCAGGAGAGAGAGACAGTGATGGGGGGAACCGTCAAACACTTTCAAATCATCAGATTTCATGAGTACTGACTCATGATCATGAGAATCGCATGGGGGAAACCACCCCCATGATCCAATCACTTCCCACCAGGTCCCTCCCTCCCTACAATTTTAGATGAGATTTGGTGAGGACGCAGAATCAAACCATATCAAATATATTAATAAAAGAGAAAAAAAAAGACTTCTCTAAAGAGGAAAAAAAAGTAAAAAAGAAAGCCAGTGAATTTACTTCAGTCGTGAGCATGTTAACATTTCCCGAGTTGACACTAAAAGAATAGAAAAGGAGTGTAGAACTTCTAAACTAGTAGAAATGAAAAATAGAATGGGGGGATCAGAAAAAAAGAAGAAACAAATAACAAAGACAAAAGTGTGTGGTAAATATTAACCCAAATATATGTAATGATAATAATGTGAGTGAACTAAAGGATTCAGTATAAAAATAAAGATGATCAAATGGGATTAAAACATGTAACAACGTAGTTTACAAAAGGCACACATAAAATAAAAGGATATAGGAAGTTTCAAAGAAAAAGGATAGGAGAAAAGTCAGAAAAATAGTAACCAAAAGAAAGCTGTCATTCCTCTATTAGATATTTTATGGAATTGATAGGTAGATAATATATAAATATATAATAAAGATACACATATATGAATTTACATATTAGATATATGAAAGAGGCTGGGCTCGGTGGCTCACGCCTATAATCCCAGCAATTTGGGAGACCAAGGCAGGTGAATTACCTGAGGTCAGGAGTTCGAGACCAGCCTGGCCAACATGACAAAACCCCATCTCTACTAAAAATAGGAAAATTAGCCAGGCATGGTGGTGCATGTCTGTAATCCCAGGTATTTGGGAGGCTGAGGAAGGAGAATCACTTGAAGTTGAAAGGTGTAGGTTTCAGTGAGCCGAGATCATGCCACTGCACTCCAGCCTGAATGATGGAATCAGACTCTGTCTCAAAAAAAAACAAACAAATAAATAAAAGATACATGAAAGAGAGCAAAAAGCATTTCTAAACGTAGAATTAAAACAAAATAACAGTTTTTAATTTACCAGAAAGATACAATAATTTGACATTTATAGGCAACTCATAAAACGACTCAAAAGACAAAGCAAAAATGACAGAACTATGGGAGAAAAATTTATATGAACAATCACATGGGAAATTTTCTCATACCCCTTTTAGCAATTGATAGATCAAATGGAAAAATGTGTGTGTGTGTGTGTGTGTGTGTGTGTGTGTGTGTCTTAGTCTTACCAAGGCTGGAACAGATTTGAACACTATAATCAATAAGATTTATTTAAGGGACCTGCAAAGAACATTACAGCCAGAAAATTGGGAAATACAAACTCTTCTCAAGTGTACATGAAATATTTATAAAAACCAACAACATACTGGGCTATAAAGCAAATTTGAACATATTTTAAAGATTTTGGTCTTACAGACTACAGTGCAATTGTTAGAAATCAAATAAAGAGATAAGAAAAAAATATTTTATTTGTATAACCATAGAGTTCAGACAGCAATAAATTTAGTTATAGTCTGGCAAGACAAGCTGGCTGTGGAGAATCCTCTTAGGGTTCTAAGACATGAGTGTCAGTGAGTGGCCACCAATCATCCAGGACAAAATTAATGTTTGTGTCTGTGCATAAGGGCTTGATTTGGGGACTTCACAGGATTATTTCTTCTTTGAAATGTGGGAAACAATTTGTCCTTAAGCAATTCACAGGGCTATCTGGTTCAACCCATGCTTTCCCAAATCAGAACGTTCTTTCCCACAGCCCAGCAAGATAAAGTACTCAGGACAGCTGGATTTAAAGAACACCCTTGTGAATTGGGTCTTTATTAGGACAAGCAGAGAAAACCACTACATTTAGGTCTTTTTTCATATTTTATATGCTTAGGATAGAGCTTTAAGTACTTGTACCAGAAAATACAAATTGGGCACAGAAAAACCTGGGTGTATGAACATTAAATGTTTAAATCAATCTAAAAAGAGAATCTGTAGCCAAACTATAATGGAACTTATTGACAATGGATAGAGAACTGCTATGTGGTAATTTCACGTTTGACATGATATGTAGTTCTCTTTACTTTTATTTGGAAAACATTCTGGGCCGTAAAAAAGATGAGAGTGAATCTAGCTATGTGAGGTTAGAAGCACCCCGGGAGCCCTGTGGTCAGCAGACTCTTCGTGTTGTAACTAGAACCATGACTCACCATCCTGGACACATTGAGGGTTTTCAGGTCTGTTTCTATTGATTTATACAACACTCTAGGAGAAATCACAAACTCAGAGATAATATCATTTACCTTGAACTGTTTCATCTCCAGGTGCAAACAGAACCCCAGGCAATTGTTAAGAGATGTTATTGTAGGATACTGAGAAAAAGGGTCATGTGTATCAAACAAGAGGTGACAAGATGACAGAAAAGGAATGGAAGAGGATAGTGAGTTTCAAAGTGAGTTTGAGTGTAACTGTGTGTATCTGGCTCTTGGCTAGAACCAGACTACAAGTTACTCAGTGGATAACTAAGACTGAAATAATCTTTCTATTGCTTGCCCTATCTGAGCTACTTAGCTCATATGAGCAGGAGCAACAGCGGAGCTGGCCTTAGTACAGTGCTTCCCGAGCGTCTTCATGCCATGGACTCAGAGAAGGATGATTCCTTTTCAGTGCACTGCGGGAAGCTGCTAGCCACCTGGACCAGCCTAGGCCTACCCTCTAGCCCAGGCCCTGCCCCGCACACACCACAGGTCAGAGGAGATCAATATTGAGTCCAATAGTGAGAAGCTGTTAGAACCCCCAAATGAAGAGCTGTCTTACAGGCATCTCAAACTTGACATCCAAAGCCCAACGCATGGGCCTCCCCACAATATCTACTTCTCCCACTGCAGCAGGCAGCTGGCAACTCCATTCTTCCAGTTGGCAAGACCAGAGCTCTGAGGCTGAATCCTGACTCAGCTCCTCTCCTTACACCTGTCATGGGCTGAATTTGGTTTCTGAGAAAGATATGTTGAAGTCCTAGCCCCCAGTGCCTCCAGATATGGTCTTATTTAGATCAGGGTCATTACACAGGTCAATATATAGGGCCATTACACAGGTCATTATACAGGGTCATTACACAAGTCATTAGATAAAGTCATACAGAGAACTCATCCAGTAGGACTTATAAGGACATTATAAGGTGTTCTTATAAATGGTGGAAATCTGGACACAGGCAGGCACACAGGGGAATGCCATGTGAAGACGAGGCAGTGATCATGGTTATGCTTGGAAATGGGCCAGCAAAGACTGCCCACAGCCCACCAGAAGCCAGGACAGAGCCTGGAACAGACCTCACAGCCCTCGGAAAGAACTGGCCCTACCAACACCTTGATTTTGGACTTCTGGCCTCCAGAACTGTGTGACAATCAATTTCTATTGTTTAAGCCGCCCAATGTGAGGTACTGTGTTCCGGTTGTTCTAGCAAAGTAACACGCGCTCCTCATTGAGTCCAACAGCAAATCCTCCAAGCACTGCCAGGCAGAGCCTGGTCATTCCATCCTACTCCAGCCAAGGCTCCCATGATCTGGCCCCTAAGTACCACTCCCAGCTCACTGCCTCACTCCCCCACCTCCTTGGTCATCCCTCACATGCTCTCCACTCAGAGCTTTGGCATGGTGCCTGCTGTTCCTCCACCTGGAACATTCTTTTTGCCCTGTCCCTATCCATGGGCCCAGTTCCCTCATCTCCATCAGCTCTCATCTTCCCAGGGGGGCCTTCCTGGATGACTCCATACAATGCCATGGTGCCCCTCCCCAACCCTCAGCACCGACCCTCTACCCTCCTTTCACATACTATGCATTTGAGTCCTGTTTGCTGTGCACTCACCACATCAAGTGGTAGCATTTATGAAGCTAGGGAATCTTATCTGCTCTGTCCACTACTGTAGTCCTAGCACATAGACAGTCCCTTAATTCATATTTATGGGATGACTGAAGGAAGGAATGATTCTCAACATCCATGACCTCCTACTCAGATGCAAGGGAACAACTCTCTGCCTGTGCCATGATGCTTCTATAAAGCCTGGCGCTGGTGGGTGGGGGCTGCCTGAGAGGTGGGGGATGCAGATCTTGGCAGCAGAAGAGAAGGGTTGCCTGCGCCATCCTAAGCTGCTAAAAGGCCACGCAAGTGTGGTTTTCATAGGAAACATTGAAGGGTTCTTTAAGATGGCCAATTAAGAAGGAAAAGGAAAAGAGAATGGCTCATGAAACTACCTGCAACAAAGAAAGAGAAAAGTAAGATCACAGAAGAGACCCCACATGCCAAATGGTAGGTGTGCATAGCATGGAGTTGACAGAGATACACCAGGTTCATAGAAACCACAGAGAAAAGAGCTATGGCAACATTGTTAAAACTTCCAAAAGCAACTATGATTTCTTTATCATTCATATTATTATTTCATTATATTGAGGAAGCAAGGAAACTTGCAAAACACATTAAGAGGCAATTCGAAAAAGAAACCAGCAAAAGCCAATAAACATATGGGAAAAAAATGTGTTTAACCTCACAAGTAATCCACGAAACACACATTAGAACAATAACAAAACATTTTCCTATACACTGGGAAAGATTAAATAATAACATCCAGTGAATTCCAGAAGAAGCATAGCAATATCAAATTGGCATAATCTTTATAAAGGAAAAGTTGGCATTATATATCAGAAGACTTTTAAAATTTATATTCCATTATTCAACAGCGCTTATAATTTACTCTGATTTGCCCATAAAGTCTCTTGTGTGTAAAAGATAATGGCACCCTCCAGTCAGCCCATTACCATGGATTTTACAAGCTGGAACTGGAACCAAAATGTGGCAACTCCAAAAGTCATGGACTTACCAAGCTCTCAGAGGACAGTGGAAGAGGAAGAGTGGGCCTGCAGAACTTAAGAAAGACTTCAGATTCAGAACTCTTTCAGTCTATTGGCAAATGGGCTGTAAAACACTTTCACTGTATCTAGTAAAAGCCATGATTTGACCTGCAGAATGCCTGAACCTAGATAATTCTGAGCCAAATGAGACAGTATATGCATGGAGCATTTAAAAACCCAAGCACAGAGGACTTCCGACTATAGGAACACATTACCAATTCACATCACAATGATGTACTTAGAAAGGTTATCTTAACAAGAAATTTCCTGACATTCACATGAATAAATGCACGTACACATCTGAATAGATTTAAGATGCATGCTTGCTAGAACTCTGCTAAAAAGAGCTTTAACTTCGGACGCAAAACACCAATTACCTTGCAGTCTCAAGCTTAAGCAGTTTAGCATTATTTTGAAAGCCTTTGTCATAAAAGCAAACAAAAGACAAGCAAGGCTTTGCGGTGTCTCAGCTTCCCCCTGCCGTCAGCCCATTGCCATGGGATTTTACAAGGTTAGTTGCAATTGTGGACAAGACAACTCTGATGGCGAGCTGTTCTCTCAGAATTAATACATTTCAAAGTCGAGAGCCAGGCCAGTGGCAATGCTAATCAAGCTAGTGACAGCATTAATCTCCTTTGGCTCAGCTCAAAATAGGATATGCCACAGGTGACCCCAAGTCCTTCCCTCCCCTTCTCAAGCCATTAGCTGAACATCATATTTCTTTCTGCTGCCAACGCTGGCGCCAGCAGCAGCACAATTCAAATGGGGGAAGTGCACACGTGACGAGAACAGCTTATTAACTCTGTCTGGGAATTTCTGCGCTCACCTACGGCTCGTTCTAAGGTATTCTCTTAATTTGTCAAAAGTAATGAGAAGACAGCCCTTCGCCAATTACCCTACACACCTCACAGAAAGACGAACAGCTAAAAGTGTTAGGATTCAAATTAAGTTGTGTGTTACAACAACCAACAAAAAGCTTATACCAAGGGAAATTTCAGGAAGTGATTTAAATAGAAATGAATTGTCAGAGAGGTGTCGCTGTTCTACTGCAGTATCTCAACCATGACAAGGTGCCACTAATGACATGAAATTAAGGTCTGACAAGGTATCAGATCTGTTTAAATCCAGCCAAGCTCTACTCTGAAGGAATAGCTTAAAGAACAAACCTGATATGAATATACAAATCATTCTCCATAAACAAGGGTTCTATGGAGAACCTAGGAAACCAGTCCTAAGGTCTGGAATCATCTGCGTAAGTGGGGAAACGCCCATTAATGCTAATTTCCATTCCTTAAAATTCTAAATGCCCCATAATCTAAAAGCCAACAGGCTGGGTATCTCCCTTTTAAAAGTTCTTTACGGTTACATGCAGATACCCATGTGCCCTTCTATCCAGCTTGTAAAAGTCCAGGATTATTTCCCAGGGTTCTCTCTTTTGATCACCTTGCAGAGACCAGGATGGTGCTGCAGAATTCAGCTTTGCTTCTGTTGGCAGCTTCCCACTCTTGTTAAGCAGAGTCTAAATCACTGCTGCTCATTTCCAGATCTGAAGCACATCTTTATTTCTCCTCTCCCTCCTGGAGCATGTGGTCTTCAGGAGGTGGCCATGTTCTCCCCTTCTGAATTACAAGTTCTAGCAAAAGTCGCTGAATCTATTCCTTTGGAGAAAAAAGTAAGGGAAGAAACTACTGTGAAAGCACTTTCCCCAGCTCCTCCACCTTGGAACAGACTGCAGCCAGATTGACCCAATGGGATGCCAGATTCTGCAGTGAAGAAGCCATGTTTAGAGACCCCTGAACCCACATTCAGCCACAGCTGGTTGGACCACGTGTGAACGCCTGACCCAAGGGCCATCAAACAGTGAGCTGGCAAGTGACTTGAGGCAGAATCTCAGCAGCAGGTAACCTGGGGAATATGTACACCTCAGAAAAAGGAGAGTAAGATTCAATTTAGAGCTGGAAATGTATGGCTGGAGAAAATCGCACCTTCTGTTTTCACAATACACACTAGAGAAAGGAGTGTTTGATATCTTTCTGGGCCTGTGGAGATGCATGGGAGATAGTGATGTGAGATTTCAAGGATGGAACAACACCGAAAAAGAGGGTGAGAACAACACAATTGTAAGGCCGGCTACCTCACTGGGAGTTAAATGGACACACTTATCTCTCCCCGTGCTGGCCTCTCTATGCTGGCTCCCCACACCCACTCCTATCTGGTCTCTCTATGCAGGCTCCACACACCCACTCCTGCATTCCTCACTCGACCCCTTCAAAATTTAAAAAGCCCACCAAAGATTTGTCCAACGGCAGCTTAACACTGACCTCCCCAGCCGGTCAACCCACCAGTAGTCCCGCCTGGCAACCAATGGCAGCTCACCCCATCGGCACCTTGACTTCCCCTCACCAATGAAACTGTCTGCTCTTTGTTTCCCTAGTGATCAATCAAACCCCCTCACCAATGAAACTCACCAATGAAACTGTCTGCTCTTTGTTTCCCTAAAGACCAGTCAATTACCTCCACTCCCTATAAAACCCCGCACCCTGAGAAGCCCAGCGTGACTTCTCTGGCCCCTTCCTGGACCACAGAACCTCGCCTGGGAGCTGAATAAATTGGATTCTCATTTTCTCACACTGGCCTCAGTTTCCTCATTTTGACTCAGCAATATACCTTACAGCAATCATGGCAGGGGAGTGGCTTTCCCCAGACATCTGTGTACGCACATCCTAGGAAAACCCTAAATACCTAAAGTAACACAAGGGAATCACACCTCCTTAAAACCAGAGAATCTATGGAGGACATTTTAAATGGCATTTAATAACTAAGGATAAAAGGGAGAGAAAGTGATATTAAAATTAATTTACCACTGAATTTTCACCATAAAATCATTTGTATACATCTTAAAGCTATTTTTCCTAAAACTATTGCATTTCTAAGAATAGCAATGATTTTATATGTATTCATATATATATATATATATATGTGTGTGTGTGTGTGTATGTATATGTATATCTGACATGGTTTGGTTGTGTCCCCACCCAAATATCATCTTGAATTGTAGCTCCCAAGATCACCACATGTCATGGGAGGGACCTCGTGGGAGGTAACTGAATCATGGGGCCAGTTTCCCCCATGCTGTTCTTGTGATAGTAAGTTCTCAAGAGATCTGATGGTTTCATAAGGGCCTTCCCCCTTCGCTAGGCTCTCATTCCTATCTTTCCTGATGCTATGTGAAGAAGGACATATTTGCTTCCTTTTCTGCCATGGTTGTAAGTTTCCAGAGGCCTCCCCAGCCCAGTGGAACTGTGAGTCAATTAAACCTCTTCCCTTTACAAATTACCCAGTCTCAGGTATTACTTCATAACAGCGTGAGAACGGACTAAAACAATCCCTCTTTAACAATATGCAATCCCAGGGAAAGAACTAATACCACTATTAAAAAGTAACCAGCTTACGTACCATATGCAAATTTCTGTGGATTGTATCTCGCTCAAAAATGGTCTGGTAAAAAAAGGATAATAGAGTTCAACAAGTTAAAGTTACTTGAAACAACCAATGCTAATGGTTTCTTTTGGGAGACTGAATACATAGCAGACAATGGCCAGGCATACATAAAAATAAAACTGTGCCCCACAGCCTGCAGCAACCAGCCCAGGTAACCATCTTATTATCCACAGCAACCAGCCCAGGTAACCATCCTATTATCCACAGCAACCAGCCCAGGTAACCATCTTATTATCCACAGCAACCAGCCCAGGTAACCATCTTATTATCCACAGCAACCAGCCCAGGAAGCCAGCCTGCTCTCAGTAAGTCAGACTTGTAGAAAGTCAGAACACTCTCCCTCCCTTTAACAATTCAGGAAGCCAACGAATAACGTCTGTAATAATTGGCCCCAAATGGCTGGGACTTGATTCATAACTCACAGCATTCCTAATTTTTACTCTACTTCCCATTTAGGAGCAACCAGAGAAAGGCAAGTATGCTTCCTCAACCAATTACACTGGATGCCCCACTCCTGGTGAGGAGCTCCAGCCTCCCCCACATCAACAGCCTCCAATCAGGGCACTCCCAGAGCCTCCCTTTCTTCCATCATGATGCTTTCCCCCTCCTCTGTCTGCTTCTGAGTCTCTGAGACACACAATGATAGCGGCCAACTTCCTTGCTGTAGCAAGCTCAGAATAAATAGCCTTGGCTTGTTCTCATTTGGTTGGTCTTCATCTCTTTCCACACGTTTATGGGCATTTCTGAAAAGAATCCTTATCAACACAAGCAAGGCAGTAAAGCAAGGACAGCAAAAGGATGTGTCACTGGGGCACCTGGATGTGAGAATTTCAAGCCTGGTCTTTTATACCACCTTGCCTGAAAGAATGTTTTGAGTCCTTATTCATATGACCCATGGAGAAATTTGTGAGCCCATTTCTGTAAAGCACAGTTTCCATAATGTATAGATTTCACAATCGAAACAAGAATACTTTTCCTAATGCAATGACACTTTCAAATGAAACAATGGAACGAAGATAATAAAAGAAAGCTGGGCCCGCCGGGTGCAGTGGCTCATGCCTGTAACCCCAGCATTTTGGGAGGCCGAGGTGGGAGGATTGCCTGAGCTCAGGAGTTCGAGATCAGTCTGGGCAACCTGGTGAAACCCCATCTCTACTAAAATTCAAAACAATAAATAATAAAAGAAAGCTAGGCCAACACAGAGTTCCCCAAGCCATCCCAAAAATTAGAAATGGAGGAGTAGGGAAGTCTTTGTTGCTCTATCGATCTCATTAATGTCCTTTAAGGAGCCTATTGAGAAAAAAGAAACCAATAATCTGGTGAAAGATATAAACTTCAGGTGTCCACACCTCAGCCTTGCTCACTGAGCCTCAAGCCACAGGTCCTAAGGCCCCCACTGTGGGGGTTGGAAGTTCTCAGCCCAGTGGATGCCCTGAGCTGACAGGACCCCCAAGAATGGGAGAGCAGGGAAGGAAGTTCTAAAGTAACAGAAGTGAAACGACTTTCCTCCCCGCAGTCATTACCCATGGAACACTAGCCCTCTGGTACACAGACTCTCAGACTCAGAAATTAGCAAAACAAACAAAGCTCCCACAAAAGGGAAATTACAGAGAAACAAGCACCCCGCAGATCCTCGTGCCACTATAAATTAGTTACGTAAGGAACACAAGCAGTTTAAAGTCAGGCACGCATCCTGTCAACATTCTGCAGGGATCTAGTTTTGCTGAGAAACTTGCTTCTCACAATATACCTCAAACCTGTCGGCAATAATTACCTGAGACGCAGAAAGGTGGCATTTTAAATTTTAGTGACACATTAATGAACAAGGTAATCCTCTTGACAGATACAGAGCAAGACGCGCCACAGGAGGCAAAGCAAGAGCTCCTCAGATCAAAATGTAAGCCATATAAGCGGCCCTGGCAGGCCCGGCGTGCATCAAAGCTGCGCTTCGGATCGTCGCAGCCCCTTCTGACCCCTCACAGCCGCTGGCGTGTTTACTACTTTCATTTTCCCTGGCAGATGTTTGGTAGGCATCTCCTCTCAGAAGATTCGTGCCTTTGTCTCAGAGTCAAGGGTTAATAGGACCCTTAATTGCCCTCTTGGTTACACCAAGGCCCTACCTTTTTAAAAAGAAAGGCCTTCTACAAGCTTAGTAACTGGTGTTCCTGTTTGAGATGGTATAATCTCCAAGTCAAAGGACAAAGTTAGAACACGAAGGGAAATGGACAGGAACCTGGCCCCAGACACTGTCGGTGGCATCTGTGGCTGGTCCCCAGAGCCAGTGAGAGGGAGGTTGGTTCTGGTACCAGTGCTCCCAGGTGGCTGTCCCCAGACCCCTTCAGGGTCTTCCTGGTGGTCAAGGCCCCTGCAGACAGCTTGAGCAGTAACTAAGCTCAGGGGCGCTGGTAAGAACTGAATTTTTTCCCTAAAAAACTCATATGTTGAAGTTTTATCCCCTGGCACCTCAGACCCCTGATCTCATTTGGAAATAGGGTGATTATAGATGTAATTAGTTGAGATGAGGTCATTAGGGTGGGCTGGAGTCCAGTACATCTGGTATCCTTCCAAAAAGGGACGATTTGGACACAGAGACACACACACCAGGGAGAACGCCGTGTGAAGGCGGCAGAGGTCAGGCTGCCGCTTCTGTAAGCCACACAATGCTAGAGACAGCCAGCAAACCACCAGAAGCTACAGGAGGCCTGGGACAGTCTCCCTCCAGTCCTCTGACACTCTGACCTTGGACTTCCAGCCTCCAGAACCGTGAAACAATCAACTTCTGTTGTTTAAGCCCCCGTGTGTGTTACTTTGCAAACATTATGTAAATTCCCAATAACCAGCCAGGTCGCCATAAGTACTAACCTTTGGCCTTGTGTGAATGAGACTTTTCTTAAACTTCCAGTACATTCTTTTTCTTTAGTCTACTCTGTCAACCTACCTGCTCTTCTTATATTCTGAATCTTCTTATTTCATTTTCTGCAACATTAATTTATATTTCAGCTAAGGTACCACAATGCCTGAATGCCAAAAAAAAAAAAAAAAAAGGAAAAATGAGTAATTCTGAAATATAACATTTTCTTGACTTGAGGTCATAGGTTTGTAAAGCATTCTAATTTAGAGAATCAAAAGGAAAAACTACAGAAAACAAGGAAATGAGAGAAAACGTAAGGAAATTTTAAACAAGTGGTTTCTTCACCCACTAATCCTCATTAAAAGGGAAAATTGAGCTGCTATCTATTGATGGTTCTGTTAAAATTCAAAACAGTCGTTCTCAAAATACAGTCCCCAGACCTAGGTGGTCTAGGAGTAGTTCTCAAAATGTGGTCCCCAATGTCCTATGGCTTTGTCATCTGTACCTGCTCATCCATCTTTCCCCAACCACGCTCTCAAGAAAGCATTTTCCATCAATAGCCAATTCTCAGGCTCCTCCCCAGCCCTACAAAATCAGCACAGTGGGATCCTGTCTGTGTGCTAGAACAAGTCTTCTGGGAGCTTCCACTAAATGAGGGAATCCCTCTTCTTCTCCCAAGTCAGGAGGCAACTTGACTCCACCTGATGGGAAATTCGGCTAAGAGTCACTGCCCCAGGGCACCGTGTTCAAAAGGATCCTGAAGCAGATTTGGGCCCTGATATTAAAATGAAGAATCTCTTGGGCAAGAAAGAGAAGGGAACCATGGCTGGCCAACCACCTATCAGTCATCTGGAAATCCCAAGCTCACAAACCAACACCAATATTTTTGTTTTCTTCGAATCAGTGGTTCCATATAAATCAGTGTTTCCAAAGTGCTAAATGCCATCTTAGCAAATAAAGAGATCCCAAATTTCTGAAGTGACTTGGACCCTAGGTATACTGACATAAAAGTGTAAAGAAGAAATAACCAAGTTTGCCTTCAGTTCTAAGACAAAACTTGAAATAAAATAAGGACATGGTAGCGCTGCTCTTTCTTCCACTAAACAGAAATTGCTCCCTCTCCTCCCTGTACCTGGCTCTCTTTCAAGAGGTGCTATTGTCATGATGAGACACAGGAAATTGAGCTGGGCTTTGCCTAATTCAAGAAAACAAGCAACACACAAAACTTAAACTTAGAAGATAATTGAATTTGCAAGTTACTGTTTACATTACACTTAGATGATGAAGGTTTCTCCTCACTTTTAAAAGGATTTTAAGAGTTCTTTAAAAGACTATGTTCCCCTGAGACGTTTCATACCTGACTTGATTGATTTCACTATGGCCTTTCACCAGAAGCCTGGAAGCCAAGGGCTGTAGCTGGGTCTGCCCACCCTCCAGCCTCCTCTTCCTCTCAGCCCCCACCAGCTCTCCCTGCCAGGTGATGTGGAACCCGTCAGCATATCTCTTTTTTTGTGATTTTTTTTTCCGGCTTAATAGAAGTATATCAAATAAAGACTGTACGCGCTGAAGGACTACAACTTGGTGTTCTGATGCACATACACATTGTGAAATAATCGCCACAGTCAAACTAACTAACATATCAATTACCTCACAGGGTTACCATTTTGTAGTGTGTGTGTGTGTGTGTGTGTGTAACACTTAAGAAGCTGTTCCATGCTACGTGTGCACCTTCTTAGCAAATCTCCAGTATACACAGCATTGTTAACTACAGTCATGCTGCGGTACCTTAGCTTCCGGAACGCATTCATCCTGCAGAACAGAAACGCTGCAGCTTTTGAGCATCACCTCCCCGTTTCCCTCTCCCCGCAGCCCTGCAACCACCCTTCCACTCTCAGCTTCTATGAGTTTCACTATTTTAGCTCCCACATATAAGTGAGATCATGCAGTATTTGTCTTTCTGTGCCTGGTTTATTGCACTTAACTTAATCCCCTTCAGATTCATCCATGTTGTCATGGCAGTATTTCCCTTTTTTTAAAAGACTGAATAATATTCTGTTGTGTATACATACTATATATATATTTTTTTGAGACAAAGTCTCACCCTGTCACCCAGGCTGGAGAGCAGTGGCGTGATCTCAGCTCACTGCAACCTCTGCTTTCCAGGTTCAAGCAAAATTTCTGCCTCTGCCTCTGGGGTAGCTGGTATTACAGACATGCACTACCATGCCCAGCTAATTTTTGTATCTTTAGTAGAGGTGGAGTTTCTCCATGTTGGCCAGGCTGGTCTCGAACTCCTGGCCTCAAGCAATCTGCCCACCTCAACCTCCCAAAGTGCTGAGATTACAGGGCTGAGCCACCCCACCCGGCCATGCTACGTTTTCTGTATCTATTCATCCACCAGTGGACATTTAAGTTGTTTTTACATTTGAAAGCGCTTTCCTTTGTCCCTGCCCCTGCTTCTCCTGTTGTCACAGATATTTTGCCTTCCACCTCCATACCCAGGTGACATCTTCCCATCCTCTCTGCCCTGCTCTGTCTCTTCACCTTTCCAAATCCTTTCCTGTTCAATACAGACCTGGGCAGGGGGGTGCGGCTCTTCTCTGAACTTGCTGTAACTTTCTAGGGTCTGATGTCACTTGCCCTGAAGTCGCATACTTTGTCCTATGGCTTAGTTATCTGCACCTGCACATCCATCTCTCCCCAACCGTGCTCTCAAGAAAGCCATTTCCATCATATGCCCCATAGCAGCAATGCAATGATTCAACAGATTCATTGCGTGAACAGATTCATTCTCGGGGGATTGCAGCAAGTAAGTTCCTCTCATATTCCTTTTGGGAGCTTTGCATACATATATCAGTCTCCAATGGAAAGAAATGAATTTCTTGCCTTTTAAGGGTCACTGCTGGCCTCTGGGAAGCACTCAGAGTGATCAGGCTACCAGATAATCTACATGATTATTTGGAGAGGTTGTGTGACGTGCACAGACTAGAAAGCTAGAAAATCCAATTCTGTGACTCACCTGCCCCTAATGAGTTGTGAGGTCTGGGGCATTGTGGCTCTTCTCTGGCCTGTCCTGTAGCCACAGATTCTCTCAATTCTTAGTAGTAAACCACATAAGGATCAGCTAAAACAGCTTAAAGCGTCAGCAACGTCAGCACATTTTGAACAGTATTTTTAATCCTTTGCCCTGTCCTCCTAAAATATTCCTCTGATCCTTATATTTTCTAGTACAAATGACAGGAGGCATCTCTATCTTATTTGTAGCTCTAAATAAATTGGTATGAGCATCAACCAAACATATTTATTTTATTTCCCAAGAAATATACCCCCAGAAAATGTCAAGGAAATGATCTTTGAAAAATGCACATCTGAATGCAACATGAAATATTTAAGGGAATGGCTGCGCTCTTGGCTTCCATTTTCTGTTAGATTATTCTACAGGCTCTTGTAAAAGTCAAGTCAGTGCTTTTAAAGGCAGAATGTGGCCACAAGTTAAGAAAAACCTTCAAAGCCCCTGGGTTCTTGATTCCGCTTTTACTTTCAGCATTTTGCCTTGAATGAACGACCTCAAATAACTTAGATATTCAAAAGTTGATGAACGGTACTTAGCAAGGCAAAACTCAAATAAAGATGATGAGAACTAAGCCAGCCACCAGTGGCCTGAAAAATCATGGCAGCGTTTACTGCTTCCTGTGGAGGCGGCATCTCTTCATGACACTTTCGATGGGTTCTTCCCACCCACCCACCTTCCCAAAATCCTTTGCAATTTAAGGAATATCTCTTGCACTGGCCTGTGGTGTTAAACCACCAAATCACACTGGGTCAGCAAAAAGAACTCAAGAATAGAAGGTTATTCTTCAAATATCACCATAAATCCATTGAACTGAGTTGGCTGGGGAGCGAATACTCACATAGATTAATGCATGTAATCCTCTGACACCTCTGTAAGGCAAGTACTATTTTATTCCCATTCCAAGATAAATAAATGGAAGCACAGCGAGTTGGAATAATTTGCTCAGCAGTCACACAGCCAGGCAGTGGCCAAGCCAGGGTGGGGCTCAGCTGGCCCCAGGGCCTGGGTGTCCAGGCCCCATGCTACACTGTCCCCATCGATATGGTCACTCCACATGTGCTGATATTGGTCTCGCACATGATGAGTTAAATGAAAATTTGGGTGAACTGAAGGTTATCAAATTTGCTAGTAAATTACATTGGTACAAATGTCTATGGCCTAGAGAAGAAGGGTAAAGCCCATAAGAAAGGAAGACTTACTCAGGATCTATAAAAGTGATCTAGGGGGTGACAGCCCCAAGAAAACATGGAAGACCAAATCCTATTGTCTAAGCAGGCAAGGGAGGCCTCTGCAGACAAGCCTGAAGAAAGCGCCACTGCTCAGGCCACACCCTGTCACAGCTCTGGGACGGCCAGTCGGGGACCGGGACTCATCTTGGGGTACAGCTATGGAGGACAAGCCTTGACAACGGTTTTGGACAGCTGTAGACAGTCTAAATTCAACACACATACAGCCACCTGGACAGACTGTCTCTGGTTACTGGGTGACTGAGGCTCCTCTGCCAAGACCTTCCACACTGGCCTCTTAGCATCGAACCAGGAGTGTCTCATGAGGCCCAGCTGCTGCCAGAGTGAGAGCACCCTTGGCCAGCTCCTGAGGTCTGCCATGCTGGACATGGCTCTTGCTAACAGGGCTGCCACTTGCTTTGGATCCAACACAGCGGGCAGCAGAGAAGTTCCAAGCTCTGGCTCTGAAGTCAGCATCTCTGCACTCACTAGCTACTGACCTTGAGAAAATTTAGAACTTCTTGGGGCCTCAGTTTTTTTATCTGAAAGATGGGACTAAGAAGACAGATCCACTGGATTATTATGAGGTGTAAATGAGACAACCCAGAAGAAGTGTCTAATAAGAATAAGGTACTTGGAGCAGTGATGTGCCCCACGTAACAGCTGCTGCTGTTAGCACTGAGGTCACCTACAGCAGCAAAGGGGGCTGCAAGCATAGGCCCCACTCACTCTGTGCCATCTTTTGTTAACTGCCATATCTAGACTTCACTTTTTTTTTTTTTTTTTTGAGACAGAGTCTAGCTCTGTCACCCAGGCTGGAGTGCGGTGACCCAATCTCAGCTCACTGCAACGTCCGCCTCCCGGGTTCAAGCGATTCTCCTGCCTCAGCCTCCTGAGTAGCTGGGATGACAGGCACCTACCACCACACCCGGCTAATTTTTGTATTTTTAGTAGACACAGGGTTTCACCATGTTGGCCAGGCTGGTGTTGAACTCCTGACCTCGTGATCCACCTGCCTCAGCCTCCCAAAGTGCTGAGATAGATTTTACTTTTAAATACTCCAGATATACAGTGCTATATGAAGTGTGCTGCAGCTGTCCTCCTTGAGAATGCAGAGTCCATGGTGGACCCTGAAGTTCTAGTCAGGAGCCCAGACATGGGGCAGCTACTGTGAGAATATCAAGAATGGTTTGATATCAGAAATATCAGAAATGAGCTATAATTGGTAACATTAAAGGCATTCAAAATATATGACATGTTAGTCCATTTTGGCTACTATAACAACATACCTTAGATGGGGTAATTTATAAACAATGGAAATTTATTGCTCACAGTTCTAGAGGCTGAGAAGTTCGAGATCAAGGTGCTGGTAGATTTGGTGACTCGCGAGGGCCTGTCTGGCATAATCAGCGCCTTCTTGCTGTACCTCACATGGCAAAAAAGGTAAAATAGCTCCCTCAAGCCTCTTTTATATGGGTGCCCGTCCCATACATGAGAGCTTCACCCTCATGACCTCATCACCTCCCAATGGCCCCACCTCTTAATACTACTGCATAGGAGATCAGGTTTCAACATGTGAATTCTGGGGAGAGGACGTCAACATTCAAGCCATAGCATGGGGATTGGTTAAAATATTCAAGAAATCTTCTCCACCCTTTGCAGGAAGAATCTAATAATGCCCTGACCCCCTTTTCCTTGGTGGAGATGTGTTATAATGGCCTTAAACCAACTGCAGGTCCTTAAACTCAGAGGATCTTGTATGCCCGATGCCAGCTCTCAGGGTGACGGGATCTGCTTCCACAGCCTGGCACTGCCTTCTGGCTCCCACTGCTCAGCGGTAGTCTAACCACCTAAGAGACAGGGAGCTGAACTTCATTAAGCTTATAGCACAGGCTGATGAGCACTTTGGGGCCTGCCAGCAAATTAATGCTCCTTTAATAAAGGTTTCGTGTGTGGCTGAAGCTGCTTTGAGAGTTGCTGCCACAGAAATTGAGGAGCAAAGAGTCAAGGGATGAGCCAGCCTTCATCTGCTTCAAAGGCATTCATTCTTTAGCTGCTTCTTGAACCTACCAAAAAGAAGCCAAGAGGTGTACATGACCCAATTGGCTTGGGTCTGTTTACAAGACTTTTTCAGTGTGCCTGTGCTGTAAGCTTTAAAGGGCAAGATGCAAGGCAAGTTTCCTCTGCTCTGTAGCAGCCCCTCAGGCTAAAGACAGCTGTAGCTACCCCGATGGAGTAGCAGGCAAAAGCCACCAAGGTCAGGAGATCATAATCAAGATCATACCATGAGGAGGTGGACAGGACAAGAAAAGATTCAAGATAAGTCATTGTTTCTCCCTGGTTGCCCCGAGCATTAAACAGCCAACTTGAAAGAAGCTCTTTCTCTCTCCCCACAGCAAATGTAATCCAAAATCCCCATTAAAGGCAATTAGGAGTATCTGAATTCAGATTTCCGGGTCCCTAGTTGGGAGAAAGGCAGCATGGGTCTTCATCAAAATCCAGCTCCGGAGTTTCCTGGACTTTAAGGATGCTTGCTTCAACCAAGTTCCCCGTGCGGCCCCTTTATATTGAAGAACCTGTTTCTGAATCCATCCTGACCTGCTCTCCTAATACTGGGAAGTGTATGTATAAACATATTATTTCATGAAAACAGCATGTGTCACCAAATGAGGGTTCCAGAGAGTCAGCCAGCGTGCATTCACCCAAGAACACTGGCCTGGGAAACCCTGGCCACCATCTGCCAGAAACCTGAGACCATGAGCTCATGGAAAACAGAAACCGCTGCTCTGTTCAGCCTCTGTAAAGTGCTCAGCGGTGCCAACAGCTTAACAGGCTCAGAAGACTGTGACATGGGATGGGGACACAGGTGAGGACATCTCTGTCATTTGAGCACATTTCCAAATCCCAAATCCTGAGCAGCAGTGCAGAGCTGAATGTGCATAACGTGCATGTCAGTCGATCGTGGGGAAAATGCACTTCCTCTCTCTAGATTCTCTGAAAATGACCTCAGAAGACATGAACTGAGTTAGAGCTCAGCAATGCTCGTTGCCACAAGACAGCCCAGACTCAGAGCAGTGGTTTAACAGCAGAAAGGTCTCTTTGCTCATGGAGTCTGGTGGGCCAGCAGTGCTCCTACATCCTGCAGCCATATGTACCATCTGGGACAAGTGTCCGATAAGATTGCCACAGCCAGGGAAGCGAGGACAAGAGGGTCACTTAGGATGGTTTTAAGAGCCGGGCTTAATCACCTTGGCCCACACCTCTGGCCACCCCCATCACTCATCCCAACTATAAGGAAGCCTGGGAAATGTGGGGATTCTACACATGAGCGGGGAGCCCATCGGTAAGAAGGAAGATGTTATAGTGTCTACCCTAAGAGGTAAGCCGCTCTGGATGTGATGTGTGCACAGAACCTGTCACAAAGCCCTGTGCCCCAAACCCTCCTCCCCGCTCACACCCTCACCTGTCAGAGATTCCTTCTCTGTAGGATAAGAGACATTTGGGAATTCATAATACTCCTTCTGGACTAGACATGCCACCTGGAATGGATGAACCCTATTTTCCTAATTAATGCCATTTCAGGGTGCTGGCATGTGAGCAGCAGCGATAAAACTCTAGAAATTGTTCATGGCCAAGGTCACAGTCCAGGAGGTACAGGTAGGTTACGAAAGCCAAGAAGAGGTAGGTTGAGAACAGAAAATGAGTCTGAGCCCAAGTCAGGTCCAAGACAAGGAATGAGCTGCTGAACCCTCGGGTGGCGGCAGGTGGGGAACAGGTGGCGAGAAGCTGTGGGAGGTGAGCACGGGGCCAGGGAGCAGGGAAGAGGCAACTGCAGGGAGAAGCAGCACAGGTGTCCAGAGGCACAGGAAGAAGAGCCGGCCTGCTGATCTGAGCAGAGGTCCTTGAGCATCATTACTGAGGACCCAATGGAGGACTAGGGAGAGCCATGGGTGAATGGGGGATGAGAGAAGGAAGAGACAGGGCTACTTGTGCCTCCAACCAGAAATTGAAAGACCCCCAAATATGTGGGCTCTACTCGAGCTCCTCTGACCTCCCACAGGCTAAGCCCTGCCCTTCGAGACCAATTCCTGAGCCGGTCCACACCCCACTGCCTTCACTGGCCTCCATGAATTTGACCCTTTGTTGGCCCAAAGGAAAAACAATAATAAGCTACCAGAATCCTCCTTCTTAGCTAGTTCCTGGGTTCCTGGTTCTGGCCTTGTCCTCCCTCTGTTCTGGTATCATCCACAACCTACCATGACAGTGAGGTTTATTTTATTTATGTGTTTATTTATTTATTTATATTTGATTGCCCGGGGTATGGGTCTTAAGCCTGACCTTTCCAAAAACGTTCCTTTCCTCAGTTCAGGATCTTGAATTTTTCTTAAACCACTTCAAGAAAGGGGTCTGCTTCCTGTTCTGCCTACATTACTGTATATATTAAAGGCAGTCCTGATTCTCAGCATGAGAACATTTATCTCTACAGGTCACTTTTTCAAAAAGGTTAAAGCAATCAAAAGAAGCCTTTCCCTTGATATCAAAGCCATAGACTTAGATGATTTTTCAAGCCCAAGAAATCCCACTTTAAAAAAATTAAAAATAAAAAAGAAGCATTTCCTAAAAAGAAAAATACCTGCTGATTTTTCTTGGCCCAGAAAATTATTAGTTCACAAGGTGAATCTCCCCGTGAATAAACTCAAACATGAATGGGGAAATAAATCATTGGACTATCTACACTTTTTTCTTTGTGACAGTCATCTTGTTGAAAAAGGCCATTATTTTTTGTGCTAAAGGAAGTGCCTTGCTAGGTAAAATGTATACACTATCTAAAATGTATAGAAAGATTCATCTTTCCAGTGCATTTACTTCTGCTGCCTAATAAATTCCGGCAGAAGTGCTACAAATTACATTGTAGGCATAAACACCAGCATGTCCATGGTGTGGCTTCTATTAAGAAACCCAACTTGAGGTCACCTTAAACGACCTTGACGTTATCTTGGTCTCTCCTGCCTGCATACACTGTGCCAAATGAAGCCCCAGGGATGGATCATTCCTTGATAACCACATGTTCCAGAGTTTCTATCTTTTTTTCCCCTGTACCACATGTTTTTTTTTTTAATGTTTTTTTAAAGCTGTCCTCTTTTATTTTAGAAAATATGTCCATCAGAGCTACAGCCAGGTCTGGCATCAGCTCTCCCTTCCCGCAGCCATTCCAATGGGCATGTGCCTCTTGCTACACCAGCTGTTAAGTGGCTTGAACAGACCTCCAGCTACAGCCAGCACCTATTTCCATACACACCCTCTGTTCCCCCCTCCTCCTTGATCCCCTCCCGCCTGGCTTCCACATCCAATGTCCCATTTGAACTGCTCATTCAAGATCACCAGGGACCTTCGTGTCCTCACAGGCATGGAAGGTTTTGAGTCATTATCCTGAACAACAGCCAGGGCAGAACAGTGCAGCTCACTCTGTCTCCAAGTGACTCTTATTCTCAGATGCCACCTCCCTCTGGTTTGGCTTCTGCCACTCCAGCCCCTTCTCTGGGAGCTCCTCCTGCAAACCTGTCATTGAACGTTTTGTTTCTCAGAGCTCTTCCCTTCTGCCTCCCCTACACAGCCTTATCAACTGTGACCCTCAGACGATCACCTCCAACCCACGTGTCTCAGGGCCAGTCAGCAAATCTGAGTGAATGTCCCTCAGGAAGTTCAAACTCTACATGCCCAAAATGGAACTCAACATCATTCTGCAATATTATTCACATTCTTCCAGCTGCTACTGAAGAAGACAGCACCCTGTCTAGTGCACCCTGGAAATGGTACCCAGAACATTTGGCTTGCCCAGGCAAAAACAGGAACATCCTCCTTGCCGCCTCCCTCCTATATCCCATCAGGTAAGTGCCCTGCATTCCGCCTCTTCAGGATATGGGTTTGCTCTGGCCACTCCCTCCTCACCACGCTGCTCAGAAGGCCTGTCTTACCCCTCCCAGCCCATCGGCCTCGACGACCTCCATGCCCTGGTTGGTTCTCCTCCAATCTCACCTCCACACTGCAGCTGGACTGAGCTTCCCAGAACTTGAATCTGATCTGTCACTCCACTGCTTTAAGACTTCTAAACTCTTCAACATTTTTTTTGGATCTTTAGGATGAAATCTGAACTCTTAACTAACTCAGGCGCTCGCAGTCAAGGGCGCTGCCTGCTTCTGTAGCCTCGTCTCTCTGCTCTTCTCCTGGCATCTCTGATGTGCAGGATTGCGTCCCACTCCCCTCTCACTCTCCTACAAATTTAACACAAGCTGCACCAGCTGCCTCAAACAGTGCCCCTCTCTCTGCACCCGCTCTCCTGACACACACTCATTCAGGTGCACACATGTGACCTGCTCCCACCACCCCTCTAGTTGTGGTTGAAGAAACATTTCCCTCTGGGAGAACTGTCCTGACCTGGTGACTGAGATGGGTCTTGCTGTGGTGTGTTCTCTTGGCACCTCTGCTCTCCCATCAACATAATCACCATACCTTAATTTTTTCCTGAATTGTATTTTCCCCCAACTAAACCTTAAGAACTATTTTGGCCGCAGAACTACTTTGATTCATTCCCTACTATATCTCCAGGACAAAACCGACACTGGGTAAGAGCAGGCGCTAAATAAATGTTGAACAAATAGAAGAAGGAATGAATGAAAAGGGAGATTACATCTCACCTCCTCCATAAAGCCTGATCCATTACTTCAGCCTACACGAGGCTCTCTCCAGCCCAGCACTATCAGTATTTTGAGCAGGACAGTTGTTTGTTTTGGAAGGCTGTCCTGTGCATCACACGATGTTTAACAGCATCCTTAAATACCAGTAGCACAAGCCTCCCTGCAAGTTGTGACAATCAGAAGTATCTCCAGATGGTGAGCCATGAGATGTGAGAACCACTGGCCCTCACTGGCCCCCCTCCCTTCTCTTAGCCTCTTCACTGCCCCTTGCAGTCATTACCATCTGTTATCACACGATTTTTCCTTGCCAGGGCCAGGTGCAGTAGTCTTGTCACCCCAAGGAGGAAATCCTCCTTGAAAACAAGGCTCTGTCCTCTTGGCATCCCCTGTAAACCCTCATGCAAGACAGATTGTAGCAAACAGGATTGGCATGCATGGCCCTCCGTGAAAGGAGGGAACACCAAGATGGCCACGTTTTAGGTGAAATTCTTATGCTCCATCCTAACTCTATCCTTTCTGCCCTAATATCCTTAACATCTCAACATTGGAAAACTCAGCCTTATCAGCACGCTGCTACTGAATTCTTGATCGCGCACAGTGCTGTTCTGTGTGCTTCATAAAGAGGATTTAAAACAATGCAGAGTAAAGAATCGCCTCATCTGGAATTCATTAAACTCTCATTTTCTAACAATTCAAAGAAGTCAGCTGAACGTATAGCAAGCTGCCCATGCTTCAGTGGTCACTCGCGTGGAATGCGGCTTCCTCCCAGTAAGTCAGTTTCACGTACCACCTGGCACAGTCGGGACATAACCAAAGAACTGGAGCCAATCTGCCCTTGACCCTGCAGCGTCACATGTGACTTCCCTTAAACTATCTTAGATGTCTCTTGTGCTCTTTAAATAAATGATGATGATAATTAATATCAACCAAAAGAAGCCAGTGGTTAAAAATTAATTATTTATATTAAATATTTAGCAAGTGTTCATGTACTAAAGGTGATTTAGCATTGTGGCAGTCCTTAAAAAGAATCCAAACATGCCATTTCCTATCATTAGAAAAATATATTTGTATTTAGAAAATCATCTTGATAAACAAATGTGCACACAGATAGGAAAAAAAACACAGTTTAACCTTATCATGTGCCCATTCTCAAATCTACAATAAGTCAGCAAGTTCAACAAAAGCCTTTCCTGTGAGTTCAGCCATGTGGAAAGAACACCTCCCATAGTTGTAACTCTGTGCTCTGAGCCTGGTTCTGCCACAGTCACCCTGTGAGCTTGAGAACATTTTCCTGTACATCTCCCTGGTCCTCAGTTTACTCATGTTTAAAATGGGGAGAAAGGGTCAGGGGCAATGGCTCATGCCTGTAATCTCAGCACTTTGGGAGGCCAGGGCAGGAGGATCACTTGGGCCAAGAGTTCAAGACCAGCCTGGGCAACATAGGGAGGCTCTGTCTCTACAAAAAAATTATTATTAAAAAAAATTAGCCGGACATGGTGGCACATGCCTGTGGTCCCAGCCACTCAGGAGGTAGAGGCAGGAGGATCACTTGAGCCAAAGAGTTGAAGCTACTGTGATCCATGATGGCGCCACTACACTTCAGCCAAGTGACAGAGCAAGTCACTGTGTCTCTGAACATAAATTAATTAAATTAAATTTAAAAATGAGGTGAGGAGAAAAAGTCCACATGAAAGCCAAGGTCCCTTTTGGAACCAAAATTTCATAGTTTTGAGCATATACCATGACACTCTTTTGTAACCCCAAAATGACTTTTCTGCCCTTCGTTAATTGGCAAGTGACAAACATAAAATTGGTAAAAATCATATCTACACTGTCCTGGAATTGAATGGCACAAAAGAAAAATCCATTATTTTGGCATAGGGACAACTTTCCTGGACTCAGAAGTTAGCAATGAGGGGCTTACATAGAAATATTCACGTAGCAGAAAGCTCCAGATCAGCAGACTTAAAGAAAATATGCAGATATTCAGAAATAAAGGGGATTAAAAAAAAAGGCTTCAAGAAGGAAGTAAGTGATAACCATGAAACTCAGAGAATACATCCCCAAGAAAGGACCTGGCACCATCTTTGTCATTCTCTTTGAGGTGGTTCTTCCGAATTCAGGAATTCACTTTGGTAAACTTTCTCTTGGAGGGTTTCCTCCCTTTCCCAGCTCTCTCCAATGAGCATGGAAAATGACCACAGACAAACCTGAGTGTATGTATTACAGAAGCAAGAAGTAGAAAATGCACTAATGAGCCAACCAGTGGATCAACTCCACATTTCTACAGTTATTAAGGCAGCCACATCAGTCAAGGCTCATTTACAGGAAGCAGAAACCACTCTAGCTATTTTAAGCAGAACAAGACAACGCAGGGAACTAAGTACTTATAAAATTGTCAGAAGGATTGGAAGAGTGAGCTGAGCCTCCAGGAATAACCCCCAGAACCAGGGGCCAAACTGACCCTCAGAGGCCAGTTAGAAATATAGGAGTTAAAAGTCCCTGTGACTCACCACGGGGAACACTAGCTCCTCCTGCTCCAAGCTAGGGACAGAAACCACAATGCTGAACTCCTCTGCCTTCAAACGAGCGATGCTTAAACTGCACGGGCTGCCAACACTGCTGTGGTGTCTGCATCATCCAACAGCTAAACCCTGTCATCTCCATGACCCTACTTGACAGCAGAACAGCCAAAGCAGGAGAATGAGGGTCCCTCTGAATCTGCACTTTCAAATCTCAGCAAGCCGCCTCTGAAGGCTGGAACCCAATTCATATTCATAACCAGAGTTGCAAGGATAGTTAGCCTCTAGACTCTGCAGTACAGGAAAGCTCATTCTGTAATGGAAAGAAGCTGGAATACACACTGAGTTCCAGTCCACCATATCCACCAGAGTTGAGATGGAAGACATAAGTAAAGTCCCTCATAAGATCCTAAAAACAGCAACAAAGCTACTGTCCAACGAATCTCAACCGAGTTATAACATAAGACTTCTCCAGATCAATTTCTGTCACGTTTATTTCAATGAAGACATGACATTTTGGGATCAATATTTTATAGATCTGCATATGCTATAAAAGTCTTAGTTCTTATATGCTCCCTGTACAATTTTTAAGTTATTTTTCATAAGATGAAGAAGTAATAAAATAGAGGGAAGTCTATGACTTTATTCACTCACTTATATATTTACCAGCCTGCTATTAATATTAGATTCCAGGTTCTGGACCAGTCATGGAGATGCCAAGGAGGAGGAGTGATGAGTTAAGATCATTGGCTTTAGCAGGAATCATGTCCAGTGTAAGTCCCAATTCTGCCACTTACCACCTATGTGACCTTGGGCAAGTTCTTTATCTGTTCTATGACTCAGTTTATCCACTTGTCAAATGAGAATAATGATACACTCTTTAGGAAGCTGTCACACAAGGGTTAACTGAGATAATATGTATTGCTTTTAGTACAGTGATTTGACCATATATTACTCAGGGTTCTGCAGAGAAACAGAATAGACTATGCATATAAATATATATAGGGAGACAGATTTATTTTAAGGAACTAGATCATGCAATTGTGGGAGCTGACTAGTCCAAAATCTTCAGGGTAGGGTAGTAGGCTGGAGACCCAGGAAAGAGCTGATCTTGCAGCTTGAGTCTGAAGGCAGTCTGGAGACAGATCCCCTCTTCCTCTGGGATGTCTGTCTTTTCTCTTAAGATCTTCAGTTGATTGGATGAAGCCCACCCACATTATGGAGGGCAATCTGCTTTAATCTAGGTCTACTGATTTAAATGTTAACCACATCTAAAAAACAGCTTGACAGCAACATCCAGACTTATTTGATCAAATAGCTGGGTACCATGGCCCAGTCAAGTTGACACATAAAGTTAACTATCAGAATCCATTAAGAGCATTCAGAAAACGATGCTGTTGTGATTAAGCTATAATCACGGACTTGAAGGAGCTTGCATCTAGCAGTAAAGATAGATAATGACAATGCTTTGTGATCAGTTCTATGACACAGATGTTTGGGAGACCATGGGTATAGGCAACAGGGTATGTATAGAAAGCAAAAATGCAAGGGACGGTTCTGAGCAGTAGGAAAGAAGGCTTATGTCAGTGGCTCTGGGTCTGCCTCTGCAAATGCAGATGTCTCAAGAGTAACAAGAGGACACCAGAAAGACCAGAGATGTCCAGTTTCCCCTCACCAGGCCTGAGCACATTAGAGTCCAGTGAAAATGCCTTCCTTAAATCAGGAGGATCCCCCACTGGTCTAGGTGGGGATGGGTATTCAGGGTAACCACAGGCAGCAGAGGTGGGGATGGACAGTCAGAGTCATGGTCAGGAGGCAGTGAGGTCATGGTTGGAAAACAAGCGGGGCATTAAGCCCAAGGGAAAGAATAGAAACAACACCACAAGCTCCCAGTCAGGAGATGGGAGAGTCAGTGTGAACAATAAGGAGTGAGGTCAGGAGAAGGGAAAGCTTAGAACTCAGCTACAAATGCAAGCTTGTGCAAAACACTGCCCTGCCCCTACTCCTTGGCATTTATAGCCATGTGGCACTAGAGCAGCAGTGGACTATAAAGGACCATGTGGAAATGGACAAGTGGAACCACAGGCCCCTGGTGCCAGCAAATGGTTGGCCACTGTTGGTACTAGAGCTTTGACCACTGAGAGAATCCATTTTTCCAGGGCACCGTGAAGGCACAAAGTCCAGAAGCCAACAGCCTGGTCATGGCGCTCAGTCGTGGCGCTTTGCCAAGGAGCCGTCCTTTCCTCACCTCCTTGGCCCACAGCACCCAAGGGTCACAGACGTCCTCATCTCCAGTCATTTCCCCCAGCCTGGTCCATTCCCAATGAGGTTAAGCTTCACTTTTAAGCCAAAATTTCCAAATGCATTTCTTATATCCTTAAGCTGCAAACTGAATGCTCGGCCCAGGTTACATCCTGGGTGCTCAGAACGTTTTGCTGCCAACAATATGGCCCAAGTCCCCAAAGGCGTTCCTGCATAGTGGAGATGCTAATAGGTTTTGAGTGAGTGAAAAACATTTGACAACAAACAGAAACTTGAACATATTGATATCTCCATCACTGACAGCAAGAGCCAGAGACAGACAAGCAGGATTCATCTTGATTGGCATATGGCAACAACAGCGCATAGCCTCAAAGTTCTCCCAGAGCCAATGCGTGCTGCCAATTGTGAAAGAAAGGAGGATGACAAGCAGAGGAAGTCCTTTGAGACTGTTTTCCAAAATAAACTGATAAAAGGCCCACTGGGCATTGATGTTAGGAAGACTCAAGATATCACACCTATAATCCCAGCACTTTGGGAGGCCGAGGCGGGTGGATCACGAGGTCAAGAGATCGAGACCATCCTGGTCAACATAGTGAAACCCTGCCTCTACTAAAAAAAAAAAAAAAAAAAAAATCAGCTGGGCATGGTGGCGCATGCCTGTAATCCCAGCTATTCAGGAGGCTGAGGCAGGAGAATTGCCTGAACCCAGGAGGCGGGGGTTGCGGTGAGCCGAGATCGCGCCATTGCACTCCAGCCTGGGTAACAAGAGCGAAACTCTGTCTCAAAAAAAAACAAAAAGAAAGACTCAAGATAGTTAAAATTAAAAAAAGAGTCTACTGCAACCTCTTTTACCTAATGTCTCCTATATTTTTTACCCTTCTGCAAATTTTAGGAGGGTATGTGAATCATTTAAAGCTATTTCTGTCTTTTCTAAATTTCCAATTATACCACCCACAGCACCAAACGGAATGGAATTGTAATCAATTTTTTAACTAAATTCATGTAAAATAAATTTAGACCGAAAGGATCTGAGTAACAAAGCCATTTTATTCAACTAAGAAATCAGATTTTGACAGCTAGGGCTTTTTTTTAAATCAAATCTGTTTTCCAGAGAATTTATTAAAATGCTCATCAGATACCACCAGGCACTGTAACAAAACTACAACTAACCCACTGTTCTTACATGGGTCATATCGTTAATAGGAAATAACACATTAGAGAGATGAAAGGGGTTACTCTCCCAGCCTGGCCACCAAGGAGCTGTACGTCCTGAGAAAGTCACTTCATCTCTCAGCTTTGTTTCTGTACTTGTGAAATAGGTGCTAAAGTTGATGCACTGTTGACACGATTCTTTACCCCTCTTGTATGCTCACCCTTTAACAGGTAACTTAGTAATGCCCTCCACTCTGACCCTCGGCTCAGCCACGTGACTTTGCTCAATAGAATACAACAGAAACAATGCCCCAGTGCCCATCCTAGGCTAAGCCCTTGCATGTTTCCGCTGGCTTTCCTGAGCCTCTGCCAATGCCATGGGAAAGACAGCCCTGGGCCAGCCCCCTGAACCCTGAGAAGGAAGAGAGAGAGGTAGAGCAGAGATGAGTCTCCCTGCAGAGACCCTCCAGCCAAATCCAGTCTACTCTCATTCCACATCAGCAAATGCAGCTGAGATCAGCAAAGCCACCCGACTATGCCATTCATGAAAATAAATAACTCAGGATGGATTGTTATACAACAAAACCCAAGTTGCACAAGACAGTATCACCCACTCCAACTATCTTACTAGTGTGTTGGAAAGATCAACGGCAAATATGTATATAAAAGCACTTGAAAGACTGCAAATCCGCCTCCCAGCCATGAGGAAGACCACATGCTCTATAACCCATATGCCATATTCCTGCATCTTGGGCGGTCTCTCCAGGTAGACCCTCCATTCTGAAGCTAACTTTCTTGGAGACTCAATTTCTAAATCACACCTCATAAATATACTCTGCCCTTCTACTCAGTCCCTTTAGATACTGGTAGACATCATGCTTAACTCATTCTTCTAACTCAAACCATCTCTTTCCCAACCAAAAGAAAAAGAAAATTTTAACATCTCCCTTGGCTCCACGTTCTGCAGAATCTAGGGCCACACAGTCCTTCTCCTCTTTGATCCACGCTGTTTCCTTTACCCTCATCAGATATTCTCTAGTCACGACTTAATCTGGGAGGGGACTCAAACATATGGTATATCATTATTACAAAAGGTCACAGCAAAATTATCTTCATGCCAGAGGAACTGTTTATTCTACTAATTGTCACTTAGATGGCTTACTGAATATGGGTAGCTTAGTAAACAAACGCTTTCCCAAGGCTACTTAAACATATGCTTCTTCTTGCTTTGTGCTGGGATAAATGTAACTATAGTTAGCAATGCAGAGTTGCTTTCCTTCAGGGTGGGCTAAGTGCATGCTGGGAATGCTACCTTCCCTGGCACCCAATTTGGAGACAGGCAAGGGATGGCCAATGACTGTCCTAAGGTAAACTCTGTGTCCTTCACTGGTAATTTGTGCAGGTCAATGCCATGTCTAGTGAGGGTCACCAGAAGGAAAACTGGCACCCAAAGCATAGCCACCAGCATAGAAACCACCAAGGTTGTTGTGGGAAGGAGCAGCATATCCTGCTGCAGTTACTGACACAGCCTGGCCTGCTCCCAACTGAGCCATGGGAGAAAGGCAATACCCAAGCAGAACTGGGCACAGCTTACTACCTCTCCTAACCTGACCTGTCTCCAGGATACAGAGATGGAGTTGTGGTCAATGGACAGCTTGAAAAAGAGGTGAGCTCTGTCCTAGATCCTTGCCTACAGGGGACAACTACTTTTTATCCCAAGAGATAATACTCAAGCCCGCCTAAAATCAGCCAAGCAATACCTGTGAAAGTCCATTGGTACCTGTGGGCATCATTAGATAATATGGAGACTAGGATCATGAACCCCAAAGGAGCAAAAAAGGAATCAAAAGGAACAGTTGAGAAATTTACCACCAAAGACCCAGGGCCCACAAGAAAGGTAGAATCTTTTCAAGCAAAGGAAAATACTTTAAGTGCTTTTAAGACTTTTCAATTATCAGTTCGCAGGCATCTGCTGAGTGCCTGTTACAGGACCATCACAAAGGCTAGGAAGAATACAAAGAAAATCAAGACACACTATCTGCCTCAGAAGATTACAAAACTGGTGTAAAATTTATTACTAAAACACAAGAAACAATAGCTAAGAATAACACAACACAATATAATTATGCATAAGTTGTTCTCAATTTCCTGTGCAATTGAGGATCACTTAGGAGACTTGTTAAAAAAAAAAAAAAAAAATACTGAAGCCCAAGTGCACCAAACCTCATGCATCAGCATCTGCAGGAGAGGGCCAGTGACCGCGATGCACACCTGGTTAGGGGACCGTGGGATGCACACAGTGCTCGGAGAATTCAGAGGAGATGCAATCAGTGGAACATCCTGGACTACTTAGAAACAGCAGCTTCTCTAGACATCAGCACTGCTTCCACAGGGAGAAGCCTGACTCCCAAATCCAGCAAGCAAATGCTGAATTGTGGGCCTGGCACACTTAGTGTTACTTTTTAAGATAATGCTAAAATTACTGTTTTCCAAGGCTGGCCTTGAGACTTTTGGAAAATAATGTTCACTCAATTTCTCCATGACTCAAACTAACATGAAGGGGGTGATCTGAAAGCTCCCCATCAGCTGAGAAAGAATGACATTCCTAAAAAGCATTCAACTGTTTCAAACTATTGTTTAAGGCTACCTGGCAGATTTTGTGATGTCAAAGATTCCTTCCACCTCAAATAGAAAGCTCCCCAAAATACATTTCTATTCTGGTAAGTTATGATCAATAGGTGGGACCTGAGCAGTTTGATACCTTTCTGCCCTTGTGTGAGTCACTGTGTGGAAGTAGATTAAACTAAATGATGAAGGTTTTTATCAGATGATAAATAGGATCTCAAATAAGTACTCAGACAATACAACTGTACAACGGAAAATCCATACTTTGCTGTCCTAAAAGAGGCACGGCACTCTGTATTTTTTAAATATGCATACACCGGCCAGGCACGGTGGCTCACACCCATAATCCCAGCACTCTGGGAGGCTGAGGCAGGTGGATCACCTGAGGTTGGGGGTTCGAGACCAGCCTGACCAACATGGAGAAACCCCATCTCTACTAAAAGTATAAAACTAGCTGGGTGTGGTGGCACATGCCTGTAATCCTAGCTACTCAGGAGGTTGAGGCAGGAGAATCACTTGAACCCAGGAGGCAGAGGTTGCAGTGAGCCAAGATTGCGCCACTGCACTCCAGCCTGGACAACAAGAGCAAAACTCCATCTCAAAAAAAAAATTATGTATATATATGCATACACCAAACAAATGCTGAGTGTCCCCGTGTGCTTAGCACAGTATCAGCTGCAGGGGACACAGTGGAGAGCAAACCAGACAAGGTCTTGCCCTTGTGGTTCGACAGCCTAGTGAATGGGACTCCATCCAAGTACTGAATGAGGAGGGAGGAGTGCCACTGGAAAGATGCTCTGAAAATCATGCCAGAAATCCAGATCTTTCAAAGCCAAGACACCTCCATTATTTCACTGTCTATGCCATCTTCCTTTTTCCTCCCAAATTATTTCCAGAATAGCTGCCTTCACCTGCACCTCTCACCAGCAGGACACAAAGAGTGCCCCGTGTCCAACTCAATGCTGATGTTTTCCTACTTCAAAAGTCTGACAGTTTGATGGTTATCTTGACTTAATTGGCATGTCTCTGGTTGCTGATGAGATTGAACATCTCTCCATATGCTGACAAGCATTTGGCTTTCCCCCCTGCAAATTGTCTGCCATGTCCTTTGCCTGTGTTTCTATTGGTTTCCTGCCTTTTTATACTATAGAAACTAATCCTTCCTTGGTTGTGTGACTTACAAATACCTTCTCCTAGGGTATCAGTGCCGGCTGTGGTGTCCAGGGTAGGTACTCACTGCCCCTCCCTGAAGGAGGATTACACACACCTGACCCATTGATGAGAAGGTTGACCACATGACTTGCTTTGGTCATTAAAATGAGAGCGGAAGTGACGTGATTTTTTTTTAAGGAAAAGTGTTAAGAGACATTTTATAAAACCACCATGGAATTTAACTCACAGAGAGGCTGCTCTTTCAGCCTAAATCCTGGAATGGAGACCCAGGGAGCAGACCCATGGCCCGCCCACAGCCACCTCAGCAGAACTCGGTCTTTATTACTATAAGCCCTGGAAATTTTGGTGTTTCTTGTTACCACAGAGAAGCCAGACAATTCAAAGACATGCTGAAAGTGAGGCGCCAACAATAATAAAACACAAAACACAAGCATGGGCTTTAGGACTGAGTGGCAGGTGGCAAGAAAATCCATCTCACAGGCTTTTTATGTAATGGTGAAGCATTTGAAAAAACGATTGCCTGTGATAACTAGAAGGCAGAAAAGTGTAACTAATAAACTTGTGGTTGTAGCAAAGAAGTGGGAAAGCAGAATGTGGATAACACTGGATATTTGCTAATGGCTGCGTTTGACAAGGCGCAGTAAGAAAGAAATAAGCTCATAAAAGAAATGGCCATTTTGCAAGAGGAATTCAAAGAGAGTTCAGAGAGGCCATAAATTTCAGGACTTGCAGGGTTAGAAAATGGAACTGTTTCTCATCTCCAATTGGCAAAAGATAAAACTGAGAAGGCCTTGAGCTATAAAGTCCAATTAAGATTCATCCTTGGGGCAAAGATAAAGTCAAGTAGCCTTGTCAGCCCATTGTTAGAGCTCTAATTGGGCAGAAAGGGGGAGAAAGTGGAGATGAAGTATTGAAAGTGAACTAACTCTTCAGAGAAAGTGGCAATATGTGATGTCTTAAAATTAGTAATTCCATCAACAGCAACATAAGCAGTATTCAGAAATATGGAGGTAGAATTGTTTCCCAGTGCTGTGTAACAAATATCACAAACCTAGCTGCTTAAAGCAACATGCGCTTATTACCTCACAGTTTCCATGGTCAGCAGACTTGGCATTGGTTAACTGGGCCTTCCACTCAAGATCACATCAGGCTAAATCGAGGTGTCAGCCAGCGCCGTGATCCCATCTGACACTTGGGGTCTTCTTCCAAATTCACTTGTTGTTGGCAGAATTTAGTTCTTTTACAGTTGTAGAACTGAGGCCCTCAGCTCCCAGAAACCACCCACCACTCCCCACCATGTGGCCCCCTCCACAAAATGACAGTTTGTTTTCTAAAGACTGGTAGAGAGGATCTCTGTTGTTTTGCATATCTCTGGCTTCCCTCGTCTCTTATCTCTACACCCTCTTTTTTTGTGTGTTGTTTTGAGACAGAATCTTACTCTGTTGCCCAGGCTGGAGTGCAGTGGCATGATCTCGGCTCACTGCAACCTCTGCCTCCCAGGTTCAAGTGATTCTCATGCCTCAGCACCCCAAGTAGCTGGGATTACAGGCGTATGCCCACCATACCCAGCTAATTTTTGTAGTTTTAGTAGAGACGAGGTTTTGTCATGTTGGCCAGGCTGGTCTTGAACTTCTGGCCTGAGGCAATCCACCCACATTGGCCCCCCAAAGTGTTGGGATTATAGGTGTGAGATACAGGCATGACCCACCACATCAAATCTAGAGCCTTGAGACCCTCTTTGAAAGGGCTCATCTGGTTAGGCCAGGCCCACTCAGGATAACCTCTTTCAATTAACTTAAAGTCCACTGATTAGAAACCTTAATTACCTCTGCAAAATCCCTTTACCCTTTCTATATAATATAACTTTGCCACAAAAGTGATATCTCAATCACATTGGCAAGTCCCACCCACATTCAAAGACGGGATTAGACAGGCATGTCCACCAAGCAGAGGAAATCCTGGGGCCATCTTAGAATTCTGCCTACCATGGAGGTAGTCACAGAACAAAAATTTTGAAGTGTTTTCCTCTGAGGAGTGAAATTGGTAAAGGGGAGAGTTACAAGAAGAGCATAATCTGTACCATTTGGTTTTTAAAACCACCTACAAATATCATCTTGATAGAAATTTATCTTAATTTTAATAAACTATTTAATATAGACCACAAAAAATAGCATGAGCAAAGCAATAAAAATGCACTCAACATTAGAAAGCAAGCAAAACAAATTTTCCGCTACAAAACAGACTAGCTCCGTGAAGCAAGTAAAAACCTTTTTTAAACTTCCGATTCATATTTTCAAAAACCAAGAAAAGATACATTCTTTAACCATATGGAATAATTCTACATCAGAAATATTGGTTTCAGATTTCAAATTACTGGCAATACATTTAAAATGCGATGGAAGTTAAGAATAGAAGATTAGACACTGTGATTTACCAAATAAGTCATTTAGAAGATTGGTGTGGGGAATTAAAAACTCAGTAAATTAGGTAAGGAAATAAGACTTACCTGAAATCTACATATAAAGGAATCTACTGAAGGAAAGAACAAAACAGAGTGAGAAATATAATAACGTTTTAAAATTATAAAATTACATTTTTCTAATCAGGAAAATAATAACTTCATTATAGTTGGAAAAAACCCACCACATTTGGGAAGATTAATAAAAGTATATTCAGGTTGCAGTAGGCAGAATAATGGCGTCCCAAAGAGTTCACATCTCATCTCTAGAACCTTTGAATATGTTATACTGCATGGCAAAGGTGCATTAGGGTTGCAGATGGAATTATGGTTGCTACTCAGCTGACTTCAAAATAGAGAAATTAACCTGGACTATCCTGGTGGGCCAAATATAATTGCAAAAGTCCTTAAAGGATTTTAAGAACTGAAGAGGAAGGCAGAAGAGGAAAATCCACAGAGAAGCATGGGAGAAATGCAGAGAACAAAAGGAACTCAGCCTGATTTTTCTGGCTTTGAAGATAGAGGAAGGGGCCATGAAGCAGGGAATGTGAGCAGCATCTAGAAGGTGAAAAAGCAATGAAACTGATTCTCCTGGAGAGCCTCTGGAAAGGAACGCAGCCCTGCTAAGATCTTGACCTTAATCCAGGAAGAGCTGTGTTGAACTCTAGTGGCCAGAATTGTAAACTAATAAGTTTGCATTGTTTTAAGCCACTAAGCTTATGATAATTGATTCACAGCAGCAATAGAAAATATAAGCGTTAAACACATTCAGGTGACTGACAGTTTTATATTCAAAGGCAAAGACAAAGTCTTACACCCATTTACTTGGGGAAAAAAAAAATGATACCTACAAATTAAAAGTGAAATCAGGTTAGCATCAGATTTATCTCCCATAGCAGTCATGGCAGAGGAAAATAAAATGTTATCCAGTTATGGGAAAGGAGGAGTGAATTATGATCCAAAAATATTAAGCCCAAACAATTTGAAGTTAGAAGCAGCAAAAAGACACTCTCGAGCATGCAGGAAAAGTATAATGATTACCTATATCTTCTCAAATTTAAGCAAATGCACAGAGGAAATAATCTAGTCATCCAATAATTAAATAAACATGCATTCACTTATTCAACAAATATTTATTGAGAACCTCCTTCTCAAAAAATAGTATTAAGGGATACAGCAGCAGAGATGTCAACTGCCTTAGTAAAGATTACACAGGTAAAATGTTAGTTGTCATGGAGTTTATATGCAAAGTGGGAGAGACAATCTATTAACAAGCAAACGAATAAACAATATAATATCAGTTTGTGATAACTGCTAAAAAAAAAAAAAAAAGTAGAACAAGATAAGAGTGACAAGCCTGGAGGAGAATTATTTTTGATAGGAGTTTCTTAGAGTGTCTTTCAATGCTGTGATTCTTAAGCAGGGAACTCAAGTCATTGAGGAAATAACCTATATAAAATGTAGAATTTAAAAAGTGCCGGTGAAGCAACAAAATCTTTGAGGCTGAAACAAGTTTAGTATGTTTAATGGACACCAAAATGTTCCATATTGCTGCTTGGGCTTCCTCACTGTATGGAAGCTAAGTTCTATGAACAAGCATCCCAAGAGAACCAGGTGGACACTATACTGACTTTTATAGCCTAAACTTGAAATTACATAGTCTCACTTCTGCTATTGTCACGAGTCCACCACATTTAAGGGGGAGGGAACATACACCCCAGTTTTCCATAGGAGAAGTGTCGAGGACCTACTGTAAAAAAGAGCATGACAAACAGGAGCTACTTTTTGGCCATCTGGGGAAAATACAATTCGCCACAGCATACTGAAACAAACGACATATCAAGGCAAAAAAATAAAGCAATGAGCAAAGCATCACAGAAAGCTATAATCAAAAAAATAGCAAAAGAGACAATATGGTTGAAATAGAATATGTGGAAAAATTTGTAAGTGGACAAGGAGAGTCAATTTATATCAATGAAAGGCAAACCTCACAATATAATTGTTGGGTTTTGCCATGTAACCAACCACTCCAAAACTTAGCAGCTTAAACAACAGCCATTTATTTAGCTCACTATTCTATGGGTTGGCAATTTGGGTTGAGCTCAACTGGGCAGTCCTCATCTCAGCTGAGCTTATTCTTCATGTGTGATCAGCTGCCATGACTCTGCAACTAGGGTTGGATGACTGGGCCAACAGGGGCAGCAGTGGAAATGAGGCCACGTGGATTTCATCATCCAGCCTGCTGCCCAGCGCTTGTCTACCTGACCACTGTAGTGGGAGTCCCAAGAGCAATCAAAGAGCAAGCCCTGTGAGCAGGTGCTTTTCAAGCCTATGCTTCTATCATGTCTGCACCCATGAATTTTTATGAGTTAAGTAACTTAGCATCAAAATGAACTACTAAAGCTAACAAAAGCAGAAGAAACTGATAAAAATCACAATGATTGCTTCACCTTGAGTTCTCAATCTTTAGACAATAAGTGAGTAAAGAATTAAGGTTCAAATAAATAATTAGATCAACAAATATCCATTTTTTTCTATAAAGAATATGCATCTTTTTTCAATGTCCTTGGAACATTTACAAAAGTTGATCATACCTTTAGGCCTTAAATTTTTTTTTTTGAGACGGAGTTTCACTCGTTACCCAGGCTGGAGTGCAATGGTGCAATCTCGGCTCACCGCAACCTCCGCCTCCTAGGTTCAGGCAATTCTCCTGCCTCAGCCTCCTGAGTAGCTGGGATTACAGGCACGCGCCACCATGCCCAGCTAATTTTTTGTATTAGTAGAGACGGAGTTTCACCATGTTGACCAGGATGGTCTCGATCTCTTGACCTCGTGATCCACCCGCCTCGGCCTCCCAAAGTGCTGGGATTACAGGCTTGAGCCACCGCGCCCGGCCTTAGGCCTTAAATTTTTTAAAGGATGTTAAGGGGTCTAGGAAAAAGAAAAAAAGAAGAAGATCTTAATAAATCTAAAAAAAATAGAAGTTACATAGGCCATATTCTGTCCAAATGCAACAAAACTAGAAATTAACAAAATTATAAGCAAGAAAATCCAAACCATTAGGAAATGAAAATGCCTTCCTAGATATCTTTTGGGTCCTAATTATGGATGACTTAGAAAATTTTAAAAAATCACAAAATTATACGTCAAAAACATTCTTTTCAGTACCACACTGCACTTACTTTAAAATTGACCACATAATTAGAAGTAAATCACTCCTCAGTAAATGCAAAAGAACGGAAATCATAACAACCAGTCTCTCAGACCACAGTGCAATCAAATAAACTCAGGATTTAAAAACTCACTCAAAACCGCACAATTACATGGAAACTGAACAACCTGCTCCTGAATGACTACTGGATAAATAATGAAATGAAGGCAGAAATAAAGATGTTCTTCGAAACCAATAAGAACGAAGACACAATGTACCAGAATCTCTGGGACACATTTAAAGCAGTGTCTAAAGGGAAATTTATAGCACTAAATGCCCACATGACAAGTGAGGAAAGATTTAAAATTGTCACAATTAAAAGAACTAGAGGAGCGAGATCAAACAAATTCAAAAGCCAACAGAAGACAAGAAAAAACTAAGATCAGAGCAGAACTGAAGAAGATAGAGACACGAAAAAACCCTTCAGAAAATCAATGAATCCAGGAGCTGTTTTTTGAAAAGATCAACAAAATAGATAGACTACTAGCCAAACTAATAAAAAAGAAAAGAGAGAAGAATCAAATAGATGCAATAAAAAATGATAAAAGGGATATCACCACCAATTCCACACAAATACAAACTACCATCAGAGATTACTACAAACACCTCTATGCACATAAACCAGTAAATTTAGAAGAAATGGATAAATTCCTGGACACTTGCACTCTCCCATGACTAAACCAGGAAGAAGTTGAATTCCTAAATAGACCAATAACAAAGTCTGAAGTTGAGGCAGCAATTAATAGCCTAGCAACCCAAAAAAGCCCAGGACCACATGGATTCACAGTTGAATTCTACCAGAAATACAAAGAAGAGCTGGTACCATCACTTCCGAAACTATTCCAAACAACAGAAAAAGAAGGACTCCTCTCTAATTCATTTTATGGGGCCAGCATCATCCTTATACTAATAGACATCTACACAACTCTCCAACCCAGATCAACAGAATATACATTCTTCTCAGCACCACATCAAACTTCTTCTAAAATTTACCACATAATTGGAAGTAAAACACTCTTCAGCAAATGTAAAAGAACAGAAATCATAACAAACACTCTCTCAGACCACAGTGCAATCAAATTAGAACTCAGGATTTAAAAACTCACTCAAAACAACTACGTGGAAACTGGACAACCTGCTCCTGAATGACTACTGGGTAAATAATAAAATAAAGGCAGAAATCAAGAAGTTATTTGAAACCAATGAGAAGAAAGACACAATACACCAGAATCTCTGGGACACAGCTAAAGCAGTGGTAAGAGGGAAATTTATAGCATTAAATGCCCACAGGAGAAAGCAGGAAAGATCTAAAATCAACACCCTAACATCACAATTAAAAGAACTAGAGAAGCAAGAGCAAACAAATTTGAAAGCTAGCAGAAGACAAGAAAAACTAAGATCAGAGCTGAACTGAAAAAGACAGAAACACACACAAAAAAAAAACCTTTGAAAAAAATCAATGAATCCAGGAGCTTGTTTCTTGAAAAGATTAACAAAATAGACCACTAGGCAGATTAATAAAGAATAAAAGAGACAAGAATCAAATAGACAATAAAAAATGACAAAGGGGATATTACCACTGACCCCACAGAAATACAAACTACCATCAGAGAATACTGTAAACACCTCTACACAAATAAACTAGAAAATCTAGAAGAAATGGATAAATTCCCTGACATATACACCCTCCCAAGACTAAAACATATGAAAAAATGCTCATCATCACTGGTCATTAGAGAAATGCAAATGAAAACCACATTGAGATACCATCTCACACCAGTTAGAATGGCGATCATTAAAAAATCTGGAGACAACAGATGCTGGAGAGGATGTGGAGAAATAGGAAGACTTTTACATTGTTGGTGGGAGTGTAAATTAGTTCAACCATTGTGGAAGACAGTATGGCGATTCCTCAAGGACCTGGAAATAGAAATTCCATTTGACCCAGCAATCCCATTACTGGGTATATATCCAAAGGATTATAAATCATTCTATTATAAAGACACATGCACATGTATGTTCACTGTGGCACTGTTTACAATAGCAAAGACCTGGAGCCAACCCAAATGCCCATTGATGATAGATTGGACAAGGAAAATGTGGCATATATACACCATGGAATACTATGCAGTCATAAAAAACGATGAGTCCATGTCCTTTGTAGGGACATGGATTAAACTGGAAACCATCATTCTCAGCAAACTGACACAAGAACAGAAAAATATCACATGTTCTCACTCACAGGCAGGTGCTGAACAATGAGAACACATGGACACAGGAAGGGGAGCATCATACACTGGGCTCTGTTGGAGGGGACTAGGTGAGGGACAGCAGGGGGTAGGGAGTTGGGAAGGGATAACATGGGGAGAAATGCCAGATATAGGTGATGTGGGGATGGAGGCAGCAAATCATACTGCCACATATGTACCTATGCAACAGTCCTTCATGTTCTGCCCATGTACCCCAGAACCTAAAGCGCAATAAAATATATGTTTAAAAAAAAAATCAATGTGCCAAAATCACAAGCATTCCTATATACCAATAATAGACAAACAGAGAGCCAAATCATGAGTGAACTACCATTCACAATTGTTACAAAGAGGATAAAATACCTAGGAATACATTTACAAGGGATATGAAAGACCTCTTCAAGGAGAACTACAAACCACTACTCAGGGAAATAAGAGAGGACAGGAACAAATGGAAAAACAGTCCATGCTCATGGATAGGAAGAATCATTATTGTGAAAATGGCCATACTGCCCAAAGTAATTTATAGATTCAGTGCTATCCCTATCAAGCTACAATTGACTTTCTTCACAGAATTAGAAAAAAACTACTTTAAATTTCATATGGAACCAAAAAACACCCCATATGGCCAAGAAACCCTAAGCAAGAAGAACAAAGCTGGAGGCATCACATTACCTGACTTCAAACTATACTACAAGGCTACAGTAGAAAAAACAACATGGTATTGGTACCAAAACAGATATATAAACCAATGGAACAGACAGAGGGCTCCAAAATAACACCACACCTCTACAACCATCTGATCTTTGACAAATCTGACAAAAACAAGCAATAGGGAAAGGATTCCCTATTTAATAAGTGGTGCTGGAAAAACTCACTTGCCATAGGCAGAAAGCTGAAACTGGACCCCTTCCTTATACCTTATACAAAAATTAACTCAAGATGGATTAAAGGCTTAAATGTAAGACCTAAAACCATAAAAACCCTAGAAGAAAACCTAGGCAATACCACTCAGAACATAGGCGCAGGCAGACTTCATGACTAAAACAGCAAAAGCAATTGCATCAAAACTCAAAATTGACAAATGGGATCTAATTAAACTAAAGAGCTTCTGCACAGCAAAAGAAACTATCATCAGAGTGAACAGGCAAACTACAGAATGGGAGAAAATTTTTGTCATCTATTCATCTGACAAAGGCCTAATATCCAGAATCTACAAGGAACTTAAACAAATTTACAAGAAAAAAACAACCCCATCAAAAAGTGGGGGAAGGATACGAACAGACACTTCTCAAAAGAAGACATTTATGTGGCCAACAAACACTCGTCATCACTGGTCATTCAGGAAATACAAATCAAAACCCAATGAGATACCATCTCACGTCAGTTAGAGTGGCGATCATTAAAGTCAGGAAAAAACACATGCTGGAGAGAATGTGGAGAATTAGGAATGCTTTTACACTGTTGGAGGGAGTGTAAATTAGTTCAACCATTGTGGAAGACAGTGTGGCAATTCCTCAAGGATCTAGAACCAGAAATGCCATTTGACCCACAAACCCCATTACTGGGTATATACCCAAAGGATTATAATACATTCTACTATAAAGACACATGCACACATATGTTTACTGCAGCACTACTTACAATAGCAAAGACTTAGAATCAACCCAAATGCCCCTTAATGATAGACTGGATAAAGAAAATGTGGCACATATACACCATAGAGTACTATGCAGCCATAAAAAAGAATGAGTTCATGTTCTTTGCAGGGACATGGATAAAGCTGGAAACCATCATTCTCAGCAAACTAACACAGGAACAGAAAACCAAACACTGCATGTTCTCACTTATAGTGGAAGTTGAACAACAAGAACACATGGACACAGGGAGGGGAACATCACACACCAGGGCCTGTCAGTGTGGGGGCAAGGGGAGGGAGAGCATTAGAAGAAATACCTAATGTAGACGATGGGTTGTTGGGTGCAGCAGACCACCATGGCACATATATACCTATGTAACAAACCTGCACATTTTGCACCTGTATTCCAGAACTTAGAGTATAATTTTTAAAAAATAGAAAAGAAAATGGCTAACATTTATTCAGCACTTGTGAATATCAGGTATTCTTTGGCTATGTGCTTTCTTGTATTATCACAATTAATTGGCCCAACAACCTTAAGCTTTAAGCCTATTATTATGCCTATTGTTCAGATAAGAATACAGATGTTTATAAAGATTAAGAAGCTTCCTGTAACTGAAGTTGGCACACTTTGACCCAGGCAGTCTAATGACTCTTGAGCCTTTATGGCTTAGCATTGCAGAAGAAATTAAACAGGGTATCGAAGAGCAGCCCCCAAAAGAGATAGTGGGACACCATGATATCCCTAGGGAGCTCCCTCAAACTCTTGAGAAACTGATAGTTCCTATGTAATTTAAATTATTTCAGGGGGGTGAAGAGAAAAAGAAAAAAGTGTTCCATTTTATTTTAAGAAGCTTAAGCCATCTAAAATTAAAACTTGACAAAGATAACTAACTTCTAACTCATCTCACAAATATAGATGCAAAAATCTTTATTATATAAAATCTAGAAATATATTAAAATAATAACATGCCCTGAACATGTACAGTTTATAATAGGAATGTATAGATGGTTTATAGTGAGAATTAAATTCTGCACATAATTCATTATATTAACAGATCAAGGGAGGAAAATTATTCTTCTCAACAAATTCTAAATCTAATCTCCTTTCTGATTTTTAAAAACTTAAGAAAAATAGGAATAGATCAATAATTCTTTAACAAGTTAGATATCTTCTTTTTAACCAACACTCAGCATAATGTTTACCATTAAAATACTGGAACAGTATTTCCCAAACCATGTTTCGTTGACTATAAGTTGCAAAAGATAGAAATTCTTGTTCTATCTATTGAAGGAGTGTATTTCCATAAATACAAAAAATATTACATATTGTATCCCCATCTTAGAAATTCAAAATATACCTTACTGGATAAAGTCTAGAAGAATAGCAAAAATAGCAAGTAAATTCTGAAAAACAAGACAAGAAAAGCATATTATAAATCCACAGTGCTACGATACTGTGGTTGTAGTAACTGAAGGAATAGACATAACAAAACATTCCAAAAAAAGTAAGTATAAGATTTTAAAATATGATAAGTAGTCTGTTTCAAAACAAGGAACAGAGTTCAGATTAATCAGTAAAAGATAATAAGACAGTTAAAAATATATATAAATATATATATATCAGACCTCAAGTTCATATTTTACAAAAAAGGTAAAGTCCTTATGACCCAAAGAGTTCTATATCAAAAATGAAATTATAAAGATTGTTTAGGAAAACATAGATGGACCGCAGGTATGAACATGGCTATGAAAGTCTATATACATCTCTCTCCTTCTCCTAGAAATCATGCAAGCAACAAAAAGCACTACCCAAAAAAGCAGAAGTGCTCGGGCACAGTGGCTCATAGCTGTAATCATAGCACTTTGGGAGGCTGAGGCAGGAGTTTGAGACCAACCTGGCCAACATGGTGAAAACCCATTTCTACTAAACTACAAAATAAGTTGGGCATGATGGCGCATGCCTGTAATCCCAGCTACTCGGGAGGTTGAGGCAGGAGAATCACTTGAACCCAGGAGGTGGACGTTGAAGTGAGCTGAGATCGTGCCCTTGCACTCCAGCCTGGGCAACAAGCATGAAGCTCTGTCTCAGAAAAAAAAAAAAAAAAATGCAGACGCTTCATTCTCAGTGAAACTTGGAAAAAAGGATAATTGAAAGATGTTAAATCACATGTAAAGACTGACAATCGTAGCTAAAATTGAATAGAAGCCAACTAGAAGGTAATACAAAGAAAAGTGCAAAGAGTGGGGAGAAGCCATAATGCTATCAGGACCCAAAAAATGCCACACAAATGCACCTCCTTAAGCAAGGGCCACACTTTAGTATAATAGGTATGTCCTTGTCTACAGTAGTGATTGTGACAGATAGGAGATGGGCAGAGCCAGTGGCAAAAAAATCTCTTTGATCAGGTTTCGTTGAAAGAAGCAGAGAAAGTCTACAGGAAGAAATTGTTTTAAACCCTATTCAATGGAAGCAGTCTGTCTCTGAAAAGCTGTCTTGGCCCCATCCCCAAAAAGGGACTTCCAAGCTGGTGGAGGAAATTATGATCATTCAACAATGACCAATAAAATGAATTAGCACAGCATTGATAAAAGGAGGATCTAGGCAATCATGGGTAAAAGAGCAACAAAATTTATCAATAGGTAAGAATACTTGCCAGAAAAAAATGTTGCCACAGAGCAGATAAAAATTTTAACTAAATATTTTATCATGAATTTTAATGAATTCAGTGAGGCCATTCTCTCTGTAAAGGAAGAACAGAAATACAGGAACCTAGAAAAGATGTGGCTATTCAACAAAAGAGATAAAACATGAGCTAATGATATATACTCCAAGAAAGAATAAATGAATAAATAGTGGAAGAAGCAAAAACGGGTTTAGATACTCTGGAGACACATTAAGAAACCTAGAGGATATTAAGGAGAACCATGAACATCAGAAAACAAATTCGAGAAAGCGTTTTTATTAAAGAGAAAATGTAAATCTAGAACACAGGTAAAGGAGGTGCAATGTACACATAATTGGAGCCCCTGAAGAAACCTAAACAATGCAAGGAAGCAAGTATCTAATGACATCATTCATGAAACTTCAATGCAATAAAAAAGAAAAATATAATCTGCACAATTGAAAGCGTGCACTGTGTAACAGGAGAAAAAAAATGACCTAGAACAGCTAACATGAAGACTCAATCATAGGAAAGTTTCCAGACTTTAAAGAACAAAAAAAAAATTCCGAACATAGAAATCAATCTGACTTCAGACTTATCCACTGTTAAACACCAAAAGATAGTGACACAGCATCTATAAGATTCTCCTAGGAAAGTGTGATCTATCCTTCCTATGTAAAGGCTCTGGTTATTTTTAATTGCAAGAAACTAGGGACTATTGGTTTCATGAGTGTTTCTTAAGATAACCTAAAATGCAACAACAACAACAACAACAACAAAATATATATATATATATATATATATATTTATATATATATATATATATATATTAAAGTCACTAGAGGATAAACTTCAGTGAATCAAAAGATAATTAGGAAAACCAGAAGCAGAAAACGCAGTGGTGAGCACTGAATGGGTTTAATTGTGAAATAAGAGCAAAATAAACGTGTGGACTACATCACAGAGCAGAAGTAAATGTTACACGCCATGACATTGTGAAAATTATGCGAAAATACTTAGGAGAGGAAGGGAATGAGAAGGTGAAGGGCAGAGTAATTTTGCATCCCTCACTTGTAAGACAACAGGCGTCATTCACAGCTGACAAATCAAGTGGTAGAGGTATAAACGCATCTCCCTTTCGAAGATCAACTCTAAGACCAGCAGGCATTATTGACTAAAACTGGGTGGAGAGGCAGGGGAGAAAGGAGTAAACGCACTAACTTCATCATTACTTTATTAAGAGGAATAAATATATATTGTGTCAAAAACAGGGGACCAAGGGTATGTTTTTTTGAGACAGGTTCTCACTCTGTCACCCAGGTTGGAGTCTAGTGGCACGCTCTCAGCTCACTGCAACCTTCGCGTCCCAGTCTCAAGGGATACTTCCAGCTCAGCCTCCTGAGAAGCTGGGACCACAGGCACACACCACCAAGTCCGGCTAATTTTTTGTGTTTTTCATGGAGACAGGGTTTTGCCATGTTGGCCAGGCTGGTCTCAAACTTCTAAGCTCAGGTGATTTACCCATCTTGGCCTCTTAAAGTGGACATTTATTTGTATATTTATTTGTTTATTTGTTTATCTTTTTTTTTTTTTTTTTTTTTGAGACAGAGTCTTGCTCTGTCGCCCAGGCTGGAGTGCAATGGTGCAGTCTTGGCTCACTGCAACCTCCACCTTCTGTGAGCAATTCTTCTGCCTCAGCCTTCTGAGTAGTTGGGACTACAGGCATGCACCACCGTACCCAGCTAATTTTTTTTTTTTTTTTTTTTTTTGAGACAGAGTTACGCTCTTGTTACCCAGGCTGGAGTGCAATGGCGCGATCTTGGCTCACCGCAACCTCCGCCTCCTGGGTTCAGGCAATTCTCCTGCCTCAGCCTCCTGAGTAGCTGGGATTACAGGCACGCGCCACCATGCCCAGCTAATTTTTTGTATTTTTAGTAGAGTTAGGGTTTCGCCATGTTAGCAAGCCTGTTCTCAAACTCCTGACCTCAGGTGATTCACTTGCCTTGGCCTCCCAAAGTGCTGGGATTACAGGTGTGAGCCACTGCACCCAGCCAGCATATTCATTTTAAATAAAATTATGAAAGTAACCATTTCCCATAAAAATACAAACCTTCCTAAACTTCAGAAAAAGTTTCAAAGAAAACCAACTACCTAGTGTGTGACTTTATATAAAGATATACAAATTAAAAATATAAAGTAAAGTAATGTGGAAATGCTCAAAAGCATCTACCACTAATGAAGGACAATGAGCTTCCTCAACTCCTTTCAACTCATCTTCGATGGATGAAGGGAAGGAAGAAAGGAAGGAAAGAAGGGCTGGTGGGAGGGAAGAGAGAGGAGGCTGAATGACAAAGGAAAACCCAACTCCAGGCTGTGCATGGCAGCCATTCCAAAAACAGAATAATTCACAAGGATTTGTAAAAAGCTTCAAAACTCAAGTACAAAGAAAAAAGAGCAGAGGTTGTGATATTAATATCACTCAAGACAGACTGCAGATGACAAAGCATTGAAAAACAAAGCAAAAATGGCTCTTTATTAGGCTAAACGGTGCAATTTCACAACAAATACACAAAGTTCTTAACATCTGTGGACCTCCCTCTGTCCTTGACAAGTAAATAGTCAAAAAGTAAACTGCAGAATACCTAAATGGCATAATTAATAAAGAAAGTCTGATTTGTAGATACGGAAATACATACATGCATACATTCACACACGCATACCCTGAAAATAAAACACTTCGGCTCAAGTGCCAATGAAAGGGGGTAAAAATTGGATTTGGTTAGGCCTAAACGAAAACCTTCAGTAAGTAAAATCAGGGCAGAAAATTTTCTAAGGTCACAATGCTGCGAAACTAGAAAACTGAAAATCAGATTGAAACACCAAAAGGCCCTTCCACCTGGGAGGGGGGAAAAAAACACTTTTAAACAATTCTGACTCAAAGAGACTACACAAACAGAACTGCAGGATGCCCAGAAAACAAAACGAAGTGGTCACATGTAAGAATCTGTAGGAAAAAGCTAAGCAATGCTCCGCATGAAACACTTAAATTCTATTGATTAAGAAGAAAAACAAAGAGTGACTGGAAACAAATGAATTAAGCATCCAACTCAAAAATGTTAGGAAGAGAATAGCAGAGCAAACGGAAGAAAAGCAAAATGAATTATTTTAAGAGCAGAAATTAGTAAGTTCGAAGTCGGGAAAACAGTGAAAAATAAATGTCAAAGTTGGTTTCTTTTGGTCAAGTAACTTTTTATAGTAGTGTCTGGATTTAAATACCTGCACAATGTCGCACTCATGCGATAGGGAGGAGAAGGAGAATTCTCAACAGAGGGAATTGACTATTTTAGGTGAAGTTCCTGGGGCAGAACAGCGGGGGTGGGGGGTGGGGGGTGGGGGGTGGGGGGTGGATTGTGGGCCAGGATAACAAAGAGGGGACTGAATTGCTTTGTATAATAAAGTGACAGGGCTCTGTGGGGAGCCTGAGACTGAGGAGTAAGGGTTATAAAGAGGAAAGAAAGCAGGAAATATAAGATGTGGAGAAAGAGAGAGAGCGCAACATGAAGGGAGGTTGAGGAAGATGAAGCGACTGGGCTGGATTCACTCCCTCCTGCACTTTGGGTCCACTCTGTGGTTTACCTGCCTGTTACGCTTGGAGGTCACTCCCTATCACAGGAAAGTAACCGTGTTCTTGCATGTCTGAAAATGTCTTTAAGTGTCCTGCAAACTTGACGCTATTTTAGGCAAAGAATTCGAGTGTAATTCTGATGTGAAATCATTTTCCCTCAGGATTTTCAAGGTATGACTCCATTTGTCTTCATATCCCGCACTGAGCGGTAAAAAGAAAGCTGTGATCAATACGCACTAAAATGGATAGCTCTCCAAGGCACAACGTTGAATGAAAACTACAAGTCTTTAAGTAACTTACAGGGAGTGATACCTTTTATACCAAAGGAATCTGGAAGGGGACTCACCAGTGCTTCACTGGGAGGAGAGGAAGGGGCACTGGAATTGTGGGGGCCTGCCAAGGTAGGCAACAAACCTATGGATTGATTATCTATGTATTTTTCAGTTTATCTTATCAGTGAAACTTCCACCCATCAGATGCTCAGTAAGTACACAATTCTATGTTCTTACAGCTTACCACCTTTATATTTAACTTTTAAATACAACTGGAATTTATTTAGTTATATGGTATGGTTTAGTGTCCTACAAGAATATTTTTTCCTATTTCCTTTTTTCCTATTCCCTATTTCCTTTCCTATTTTCTTACCATTTGTTCCTACACCGTTTATTGAATATTCCTTCCCTTCCCTACTGATCTCAAGTGTCTCCTTGAGGTAAGTATCAATTTGAAAACTATGTAATATAGAACCCAGGTGTCCTAACTCCCAACCTGGCGATCACTTCACTCCACCACCGAGTAGTTTTTTAATTATTTTTCTTTTAGACATTGTCTTTTTCTTAATTTTTAAAACATTTCAGATTTCTAACACTGTTTTGTTCTTGGATCTGACTCTAGATGGATTTTTACTGCCTGCTTTTGGTTTATTTTTCTAGGGTTTGAGTAAGGGGTGGAGAGGAACACTTGTGTTTGTTCATTCACTCATTCAGCAAGCATGGCTTTAGTGCCATCCGTGTTCCATGCACTGTTCCCAGCACTGGGGATATTAGGACATGAGGGCAAGGAGTTACGTTTTTCTTTTGCCTTTTATTTTATTTCAAGCTATATAGCTTTTTCCCCAAGTCCTTTCGGTTTAACTATTCACTTCATCTGTCCTGTGGCCACAATTCCATGGGCTGGTAGTGAGTGACTCCTGCTCTTCGGTATCATCCGTAGCTTTAACAACTATTGACTTTCCCTGGTCACCCCACATCCCTAGCAAGCTACTTTTCCAGGACTTACAAAGACCAAACCTACTCTGCTCCTGTGACAGGAATGCATTTCACTCTGTAGAGTGGGGGTTCAAGATGCTGGCATCCGACTATGAACCCTTTCCACTTCTACCTCTGCTGAAAAACAAACAGACTAGATCACAAGAGCTGCTGTGCATTTTCCAGAAAAGAAATGCTCTTTGTAGCATAGAGAACTGCCCAGGAACCATTGTGAGAGCTTTTCCAGTTAGTTTTGATTTATTATAGAAACTCCAAGCCTCCAAGATCACTAGGTTTCATGGAACTCTCTGCAGCATTTTGAAGCTATAAGCCAATGAATAGATGTCATATCTAAACCACAGGAATCATCTACTCATCTGTGGTAACCATTGCAATGTCCTTAATTTAATAAACCATTTAGAGGCACTGAGTGACTGAAGTGAGGAGGACTCTGTAGTGGAGCTTAACTCGCTCAGGTGAACTAAACTCAGTAGAAATTAAAGAGAGATTGTATTTTGTGTTTGGATCCATGACAAATCTTAAAACTTAAAAGTTGTATATAATCATGAGACTTCTGTGAGCAGCAGCTGATAATCTTTACTGCTTTGACTACATACATTACTGTCATATGAATAATGTTTGATACTAAGGTGTACATACTCTACATAAAAATAGTGATTTTGAACCTGAAACAGCCCTCAAGAAGACAATTTCCCAAGTGGGATACCATGGCACAGTGGAGTTTATCAAACTAATTAACCCCCTCCACCTTCATAACATCAGAGCCAAGACCTCTTCTCACCTATCACCATGGACACCCACCCTTCTCACAGTACAAATGCTGCCATTTCCTGATGATGCCATGGTGCAGAAAAAGAAAAGAAAAGAAAAACCATTAAAGCAAATTGTCAAAGTTGTGGACATTCCCAATATGCAACTGATTTTCCTATTTTCCTTGTAGTAGGTATGCTGAGAAGAAAACTCTCCAGAAACGAAATGCCTGCTTAAAAGTGAGCAACTAGTACACCATTTGTGGGACTGTAAAATAGTACAGCTGCTATGGAAAAGTTTGGCAGTTCCTCAAAAAGTGAAATATAAAATTACCATATGATCCATCAATTCCACTCCCAGGTATATACCCCAAAAAGTGAAAACTAGCATTCAGTTAACTATACATATATATGTATGTGCATATTCAAAGCAACGCAATTCACAATAGCCAAAAGGTGAAAATAGCCCAAGTGTTAAACATAAGACCTAACACCATAAAAACCCTAGAAGAAAACCTAGGCAAAACCATTCAGGATATAGGCATAGGCAAGGACTTCATGACTAAAACACCAAAAGCATTGGCAACAAAAGCCAAAATAGACAAATGGGATCTAATTCTGTACAGCAAAAGAAACAATCATTAGAGTGAGCCACCAACCAAAAGAATGGGAAAAAATTTTGCAATCTACCCATCTGACAAAGGACTAATATCCAGAATCTACAAAGAACCAAAACAAATTTACAAGAAAAAAACAACCGTATCAAAAAGTGGGCAAAGGATATGAACAGGTACTTTTCAAAAGAAGACATATATGAGGCCAACAAACATATGAATAAATGTTCATCAACACTGGTCAGTAGAGAAATACAAATCAAAACCACATTGAGATACCATCTCATGCCACTTAGAATGAGGATCATTAAAAAATCTGGAGACAACAGATGCTGGAGAGGATGTGGAGAAATAGCAATGCTTTTATACTGTTGGTGGGAGTGTAAATTAGTGTAAACATTATGGCAGACAGTGTGGAGATTCCTCAAGGATCTAGAAATAGAAATACCATTTGACCCAGCAATCCCATTACTGGGTATATATCCAAAGGATTATGAATCACTCTATTATAAAGACACATGCAAAGGTATGTTCATTGCAGCACTGTTTACAATAGCAAAGACTTGGAACCAACCCAAATGCCCATCAAGGATAGACTGGATAAAGAAAATGTGGCACATATACACCATGGGATACTATGCAGCCATAAAAAAGGATGAGTTCATGTCCTTTGGACATGGATGAATCTGGAAACCATCATTCTCAGCAAACTGATACAAGAACAGAAAACCAAACACTGCATGTTCTCACTCATAAGCGGTTGTTGAACAATGAGAACACATGGACACAGGGAGGGGAGCATCACACACTGGGGTCTGTGGGGGCTAGGGGCTAGGGGAGGGATATCAAGGGGTTGGGAGGTTGGAGAAGGATAACATTAGGAGGAAATACTTAATGTAGGTGACGGGGGATGGAGGCAGCAACTCACCATGGCATGTAACAATCCTGCAAGATCTGCACATGTACCCGAGAACTTAAAGTATAATAAAAAAAAGAAAGAAAATAAAAAGAATCATCTGTTAATAACAGAAAAACATTGTGGTATATTCACACAGTGGAATACTATTCAGTCATTAAAAATGAATAAAGTTTGGATATATGCTGCAAAGTGGATGAACCTCATAAATGTTAAGCTAAGTGAAAGAAACCTAATACAAAATGTCGCTTATTGTTGGATTCCATTTATATGAAATGTCCAGAATAGGTAAATGCACACAGAAGAAAATGCAGATTGGTGGTTGTCAGAGCCAGGAAGAAGCAGGGGAGCAACTGGTTCAGGGGTAGAGGCCTCCCTTTTTGGGTGATGAGAACGTTTTGGAACTAGGTAGAAATGGTGATCACACAATGTTGAAAATGCGCTCATTGCAACTGAAACGCCTCTCTTTAAAATGGCTGTTTTGTTACATGATTAAACATTAAATAATTTTTAAAACAGACAAGAAAAGAACTCTAAGCAAAAATCATAAAGTAAAACACCTATGGCACCAGGCCCTGAGCATAACATCAGTTAAATGATAAGAACCTGCAATCTGCTCTTTCACACCTTTGTACCTTCTCTTTTTTGCAGAAGCTTTGCAAAGTTTGATTTCTGCAAAATACCATGCCTTATGTGCACGTCACAATGGTGTACTCCTCACTGCTTCTAAGTCACTGATAGAAGAGGAAATCTGTCCTCGAAGAGCAAGCTGGAAAGGAGAGGCAGAGGGAAAAATAAACCTTAATCCTTACGCCTGCACAGAGGACATCGTGCTTGTGTTTAACAAAAAAAAACAGACAGCAAAACCTATTTTCTGTCAAACATTCAGAGAAAGGCCAGTAGAAAGCAAGGAGCATGAAGAGAAGTTTTGCAGCATGAAGATAATTCCAGGCTGCTGTGATCATGGGAACATTGTCATTTCTGGAGACTTGACATTTCCAACTCGCAATCATTTCAAATCATGTACATGCCATTTGCAACTGAACATGTTAGTGGGTAATTTGCTATTTTGAGACAGAAAACAAAGGCAAACAGAGGTTCTCATGACTTGATGAAACAAGAGACCAAGAATTAGAACCTAGTGCCCTGAGTGATGAGTTCTGGGCCCTGCCTGCCTCTAGCAGGGGCTGTCTGGTTGATGGCGTTTCCTAGAGCTGGTGGAGCTTGGTCTCAGCGCAGAAACAGGGAGAAGCTGTCCAAATGGGTTTCTCTTTTCCCTACCTGCAGGCTTATCCTTCATCTGACCCATTCTGTGAACTAATGCTAAGATAGCAGTTTTTAAATGCTTCTTCCAGTGTGTCAGGTACCTACCAGGACTTCCCAGGTCCTACCCTGCTCCCTCACCATGTCCTCTGTCCCGGCTCCTCATAGCCAATGTCCCTTTCCCTACCCTTGTCATCTGCGCTCTCTTTGCTCAGTCCATGGGGAATGGCCACTCACACCTCACTCCAGACCTTGGCTCTGTGCCCCTCCCACATCTCTGCGCATCCAAACCCTCCTCCTCCCCACGGCACCAAACGCAGGGCTAAGAACGTCAGCAAATACTGAGTGAGCTGCTTGCCTCTTAGGATTGAGAAACCTTTGGCATCCCAGCTTCCGGGAGCCCACACCTCCTCTGAAATAAGCCTGAGAGCTCAGAGCTTCAAATCCAAAACCAACCTGTTTTCTGCCACACTGCTCACCACCTTGGGAGTGCAAAATGGTTCAGGAGACCTCCCAGGCCACCTGAGAAGAACAAGAAGTTTCTCCTCTGGTAAGCTGCCCCCACATAGCAACCCCACTTTTAAGAGGGTGGATTAGTTTCCAGGGCTGCTGTAAGAAATGACCACAAACTGAGTGGCTTCAAACAACACAAGTGTTTCCTCTCACAGTTCTGGAGGCCAGAAGTCCAAACTGAAGGTGTCAGCAGGGCCATGCTCCCGCTAAAGGTCCCAGGGAGACCTCTTGCCTGCCTCCCCGCTGGCTTCCGGTGGGTGCCCGTAGCCCAAGTATTCAGTGGCTCATAGCAGCAGCTCTTCAATCTCCACGTCCACCATCACGTGGCCTTCTTTCCCCCATCGCTGTGTCTCTGTGCTCTCTTCTTAGAAGATCACCAGCCACCAGATCACGGCCCACCCTCATCCAGTATGCCCTCACCTTGACTATTAGCTTGGTGCAAAAGTAATGGTGGTTTTTGCCATTTTTTTTTTTTTTTATAAATTTATTTATTATACTTTACGTTCTGGGGTACATGTGCAAATCGTGCAGGTTTGTTACATAGGCATATACGTGCCATGGTGGTGGTTTGCTGCATCCATTGCCCCATTATCTACATTAGGTATTTCTCCTAATGCTATCCCTCCCCAATCCCCCACCCCCTGCTATCCCTTCTCTAGTCCCCCATCCCCCAACAGACCCCAGTGTGTGATGCTCCCCTCCCCTGTGTCCATGTGTTCTCATTGTTCAACACCCACTTATGAGTGAGAACATTTGGTGTTTAGTTTTCTGTTTTTGTGTCAGTTTGCTGAGAATAATGGTTTCCAGCTTCATCCATGTCCCTGCAAAGGACATGAACTTATCCTTTTTTATGGCTGCATAGTATTCCATGGTGTATATGTGCCACATTTTCTTTATCCAGTCTATCTTTGATGGGTATCTGGGTTGGTTCCAAGTCATTGCTATTGTGAACAGTGCTGCAATAAACATACGTGTGCATGTGTCTTAATATTAGAATGATTCATAATCCTTTGGGTGTATACCCAGTAATGGAATTGCTGGGTCAAATGATATTTCTATTTCTAGATCCTTGAGCAATCTCCACACTGTCTTCCACAATGGTTGAACTAATTTACACTCCCACCAACAGTGTAAAAGTGTTCCTATTTCTCCACATCCTCTTCAGCATCTGTGGTCTCCTGATTTTTTAATGATCTCCATTCTGTTTGCCATTATTTTCAATGGCAAAAGCTGTCATTACTTTTGCACCAACTAACACATATCTGCATGGCTCTATTTCCAAATAAGGTCACCTTCAGAGGCTCCGAATTGACCTGGATTCTAGGGGAACACAATCCAACCCAATACCAGAGGGAAGGTAGTGAGCGGGAAAGATTTGGAAATAGGGTTGACAGGAGGATAAGTTCAGCTTCTGTTACTCCATCTCCTCAGCTCCCCGAAGGACTCAAGTGCCAGCTCAGCCTTTGCTATCTTGTCGCTCCCTCCCTCCACCGTCCCCAGTCCCACATGGGCTGGCTCCTTACAGGCACCAGCTGCCTTTCCATCCTGAAGGAATTCCTCAGCCTCAGCCTGCCTCGCCTGAGCGTAAAGTTTGCAGAGACAGATATTAAATCAGATTTTCACCTGGTTCATTACATTCTGATGATTTTGAACTACTGGGATTTTCAATCAGAAATAAAACATTTTGATACAGCAATGCCCACAGGACAGCCCTAGGATGAGCTGTGTTAAAGGACATCTAGCGCGTCCTGGGAAGCAGCAGAGTGCGAGGCTGTGTACAGACGCACCACTTAGAACCCACCAGTCGACTCGCTAGACGGCCCAAAGGGAGATACAGTTCCGTGAAACAGCTGTAATCAGAATTTAGGCATAAAATGAAGAAAAGCGGGTCTTTCAGTCTCTGCACAGCCTCCCACAGATTCAGCCCGGCTCTTTTTAATGCAAAGTTTACTAAGTCAAGAAGGAACAGGCAGCCCAGGGACACTGAGTGCAAATCATGGCTTTGCCAACCTGGTTCCCGGCATGAGCTTTGACTGGGCTGGCCCACGCTGCTTCAGAAAACCCAGCTCTTTCTTTTTATTTATGTTTCTTAACAGGAAGGGCTACTTGCATCCTTCAGTCTATGAACCGTTCCGGAGCTCGGCCTTGCCGTTGCCAGTGTGATGCATCTATACACCCATCTCTTCCCGAGTCTGCAGTCAGCCTTGCATCCAAGGAGTCCTGGGTCTGACTTCTTTTCTGTCTCCTAGAGCCCTTAGCAGAGTTCTCCCACTGTGCCTTGCTCTCCCAGGGGTTCAATAAGTTGAGTGCAATGAACAGAAGCAACATTGTGTTCATGGGATTGAATTTGTTTGCATAAGACAATATTCAGCACACACTATATTCACATACAGTAACGAGCCATGCCTATTGGGCAGCAGAAGGGGATGCCGGGGAAAAGGAAGCACATCCTCTGAGACCCAGGCTTCATCTCCTGACATTGGCAAACCAGCTGTGCTGTGCAGCCTTTGGCTCTTTTTCAGCCTCCAGGACATCTCTACCAGAGGTTCTGAGGGGTGTCTACTAGATGTGGGTGCCTGCTAAGAGCCAGAAGAAAAAGCCCCAGGCCAGATTGCCACTGTGAGCTGAGCTGGGTGGAAAGGGAGCTAAGATATGAAGCCACTTGACACGAGAGCCCAGAGGGCCCAAAGCAGAATGCCCTCCCCCACGCCCCGCTTCCCCCACGCATGCCAAAATCCTAACCCTACTACCTCAAAAGTGACCTTATCTGGGGTTAGGCTCATCACAGATGTAATCAAGTTAAGGTGAGCCCATCAGGGTGTCCTTCGTCCAAGATAACCTGTTTCGTTATAAAAGGGGAAATTTGGACAGAGGCAGACACAAATCTAGAGAGAACTGTGTGAAGACCAGGGGAGAAAACGGTCATCAACACACTGAGGGCAGAGTCCTGGAACAGAGCCTTCCCTCACAGCCTCAGAAGGAATCAACCCTGCTAGCACCTCATCTCAGACTTCCAGTTTCCAGAACTGTAAGATGATGCATTTCTGTTTAATCCACACTGACAGTTAAGCCCTCACCTTGTTACAACAACTGCAGCAAACGAATATGCCTGCAGTGCCCGGTCCTGTATTCCTGCCCTGCTTTGCAAGCACGTGGGGGCATTGAAAATGGAATCCATGCCCAAACCAGCTTCAACCAGGCCCCTTCGGTCAGGCCGTGGTGCCGTCAGCTTTGATCAGTGATGCTAATTTCCATGACATTCTAGTTTAACAGATATGATATACCACAAAGCCGCCTAACAATTTGACAATATCAACCAAATTATTTTAATATGGCTGTCTTTGGATTCAGCAATTCCATGTCCAAGGACGTAGAGAATTTCCCCTAAGAAATACAGACAAGTCCTCAGAGAGGCATGTAAGGACGTCTGCAGCAGCACTTTCCTGTTCCTCATTGATTTTTTCACTTTTTATTTGAAAATAATTCAAATTTACACAAAGTTGCAAGAATAAAAATAGGAAATGCTTGTATGCCATTGATCCGGAGTTTCTCATTGTCCACATTTTGCTTCATTCATCACCTTCATTTATTCCCCTCACTCTCACCCTCTCTCAACCATCTGAACAAAGATTGCTTACCTTTCAGCCCTTTAATTCTAACTATTTCAGTGTGCATTTCCTAAGAATAAGGATATCATCCTACATCACCACAATACAGTCACCAACTCCAGTAAATTTTTCGGTAAATCAGGACATCCCCTCATCAAAACAGTGCTTTTATTCAATCTGCCTTCCATAATCCAATTGTATCAACTGACCCAAAAATGTACTTTTTTTTCCCCTCCACTACAAAATCCAGTCCAGGCTCAGGTATTTCATTTAGATGTGATGATTCTTTAGTCTCTCTTAGTCTATAACATTTCCACAGCCTTTCCTTGTCTTTTATGACATTGACACTATTGAAGAATACAATTTATTTTTAATAGATGAGTCTTCATTTGAGCTTTGTTCCATGTCTGCTCGTGGTTGAGTTCAGATTATGCCATTTCAAGAGGGAAAACCCCACGAGCGATGCTCTGTCCTTCCCGGAGTATTCCATCCGGAGGCCCAGGATAGCCACCTACTCCTCACTGGTGATGTTAATTTTTATCGCTCAGTCAAAGTATTATCTGATTGCTCCATTGTGTAATTCCTATTTTTTCCCTTGTAAATTCCAAGCAGTCTGTAGGGAGACACTGTAAGACACTGCAAATATCTTGCTTCTCTTCAAAGTTTCCCCTAGGTTTAGCACACATTGCTGACTTTTGCCTGAGACAATCTTGACTCTAACGCCTATAAAATGATAATTTTCTGGCTCCAGCATGCCCTCTATAATGACTGCCGCACTCAGCATCCTACTACAAACCTCAGTACTCACACGTGCACCAGAGGACAGAGATTCATCCTTCATGGCTTCCTGAGTCTGGCCTGGTGAGGAAGTTTCCAGAGCTTTCCCAGTCAGGACATGCCCTCTGCAATGAGAGACAAGTTCCTGCTCCTGCGTTAATTGCCATGAAGAAAACGACACAGTCTGCAGGCCACTTTGAATTTTAGAGGCAAAATGAACCACATTTGAAAATGCTGCTTTAACTATATAACCCAGAAAGTAACTGTCAACCGAGAATGTCTTTCCCTGCCCCCAGTGCTTCTATCAGACTCACCATTAGTGGAGTTACAGAATCCCTCAATGCCTGAACCAGCACCCTGGTATCCCGCATAATCTCCAACCAGGGGACATTTTACAATAAAGGAAATGATTCCGTGGGCTCAGGCCTATAGAATTCCCTGGGTTTGCTACATGCCTAATAACAGAAGCCACTGGCCGGACAGAATAATGAATGGTCTGCTGAAAGCCTGATTATAGTGCCAGCTGGAAGAAAACATTCATTCATTCTATGAAGTAACCAGGCAAAATGCCTGCCTTAAAGTTTAGGGATTAAACCAATGGTCAGCCTATGGTGTCATCACCCCTCATAGCCAGGAGCCCAAGGCGTGGAGGTGGAAGCACCCCCTCACTATTACGTGTAGTAACGCACTGGAGAAGTTTGCTTCCCATGCCTAGAACCTTGGCTTTGGTGGGTGTGGAGATTGTCTTAGTCCATTCACGCTGCTATAACAAAATACCATAAACTGATAGCTTACAAACAACAGAAATTCATTTCCCACGGTTCTGGCAGCTGGGAAGTCCAAGATCACAGCAGATACCATGTCCAGTGAGGGCCCATGTTCTGGTTCACAGACAGTGCCTTCTCGCTGTGTCTGCACGTGGTGGAAGGACTGGGGAGCCCCCTAAGGCCTCTTTTATCAGGACACCAATCCCATTCACAAGAGCTCTGCCCTCATGACCTAAGCACCTTCCACAGGCCTCACCCCCTAATACCACCGACTGGGGAGTTAGGATTTCAACATACAAATGGGGAAGAGAGAACGCAGACAATCAGACAATAACAGAGGCCCATGTCCAAAGAAGGAAAACAGCCATGGTTCTGAGTAACTGGAAGCCAAGATCCCCCTATAAGGCCGTTTTGGCTTCCTTGTGTCAGTGAACCAAGAACTAGAGTGGAGAGTCCAGTGGAAATTTTGGGGAAGATACCAAGAAGGACTATGGCTGAAACCTAGAGAATCCACGGAGTTGCTGCTTTGTTCTCCTTTGCCTCATATTCCTGGTCAACAGAAAACCGCAGAAAGGTCACCATGATCTCATGCCTGCAGGAATGTAGCCATGGGTCCCCTCACCAGGTAAGGAATCCATCCAGCATAGGGCTGCCAAAAGGCAAGGGAACTCGGGAAAGGAGCGGTTGGTGGAAAGGAGCGCTGGGCCTCTCCGGGCCCCCTGACCAGTGGTCAAGGTTGAGCAGGATCATAGCAGCGGGATGTATGTACCCACTTGATTATCAACACCTCAGTCCTCTTTCCTTATGGGAAGGACACAGGCTTGGCTGACCTTTCACGTTTCAAATGGAAATACAGGTAAATTAACATCACTTTGCCATAAGAGTAGTTGATGACACTTCATCTGTGCTGGGGACATGAGCTTTTTATCCAAAAGAATAGAACAGATGCTGGGGGCAAAGAGGTGGGCTGGGCCAAATGCCTTCTGTCTATCCTTCCAGGTTTGTCTCCGCCTTCTGCACCCCGGCCTCAGCCACAGGAGGCTGGATTGCTCAGACTCCGTGACAAGTCCCCAGAAAGTCCACCTTCCCAGAAAGTTCGCCTTCCAGTTCGTTTTGGTCAGTGGGAGACCCCAGCAGCAGAGGGAAGAGAGTGAAGTCAGGGTATTTCTTCCCTGGTTCCTCCCTGAGGTCATCTCGGGCCAGTATGTCCTTCCACAGAGGTCACTGTTCCTCCCTAAGTGGCTTGCCCCAAGCACTCTTTCTTCCGGGTTTCAGTGGACTCTCCTGTCCTTCAGCCTAGGCAGGAATGGCTTCACTGTCACAATCCTAGTTCCCACACTGGGCTATGGTTTCCTTATACCTGCCACACCTTTGTAATTATTTTCTTTATAAATAAAACCTCCTTGATTTATCCTAAGAGAGCACACCCTCCGTTATGCCTTGGCCCCCTAACCAATGCACAGAGTTTCAACAGTGTGCCCAGAATCCTGCAACTGTGAAGCGGTAGGGACAGCAAGGACTTGAGACCAGGCTCCCGGCCCTGATGCTTGTTCCCACCCCAGCCCCACGGCCCACCCAGGAGGATTCTGCACCTTGAAGGACAATTCGCCCAAGCTCACAGCTGCCAGCTCCCAGCACCCACATCCTGCGCACGGGTCAGGCAGAAGGGCTACACACAGAAGGCCCCACAACACTCTCCACCCACAGGTAGGGGACACTTGATAAATGCCCAGTGTCCACCCCCTCAGGGAACAATGCACAGTCCCTCAGAGAGCCCCAGCAGGATCCAGCTCCGCCGCCCACAAGGGTAACCAGCTCACTGGCAGGCCCTCCGCTGGTCACCCCCATTCCTCACCTCTTTTCCTCCCCTCTCGTTGTCTCCTGGGAGCACCTGCCCATACATGACTCATACCCAAACCTTTGTCCACAACTGAAGACACCCAAAGTGACAAAGCGCCCAGCCTGCATGCAAAGGAATTCAGAACTTTAAGGTAGGAAATGGATGTTGTTGTTCTCACTCCTAAGTCAGAGCTTAACAATAGGTACGCACGGACATAGAGAGTGGAATAACAGACAGCAGAGACTCCAAGACGTGGGAGGGGCCGAGGCATGGAAAATGACCCGTTGGGTACAATGTACACTATTCAGGTGATGGCTACACTAAAAGCCCAGACTTCACCACTACACAGTGTATCCACGTAACAAGACTGCACTTGTAACCCTTAAATCTATTTTTATTTTTTAGAAACAGGAAAACAGATTGTGATGCATCTTTAAAATAAATTATTAGATAGTGTTTCAAGCCGCTACATTTGTGGTAAACTGTTACGTATGGTAAAAAGAAAACACACAGAATGACAAAAACTTATTTCCATATACCATGTCTTAGAAAACTGCCTGAGGATGCACTAGAGCAAAAAGAGGGAATAAACAAGGAGAGGGGGTGATGCAAGGGCTAGAAAATAGTGTCCTCCACTGAGGACAGCGGAGATCAAACGCAGATCCCACAGGGGTGGGAGCTCTCCAGGGCAGACTGGGGAAGGGACTGAGCCCACTGCGGGTGCAGGGAGTGATCAGCACTCAGTCTCCAGCAGGGCCAGGCCAGTCTGCAGAGGGGATCCCATAGAAGAGCAGCTGCCTTAGTCAATGACCACAAAATACCAAGGTGGGAAGAAAGCCCCTGCTGCCTGCCGGTGATAGCGGGCGGCCAGTGGTGCCTCCATCATCAATCTCAGTGGAAGGACAGTGACTTGGCCCAAGCCTTAGTGAGAGGGCTTGTACATCAACTGTTTTAAGCTTTCCTTTGGGTCCAGAAAATGAAACATCTGTGGTGAGAGTGAGAAGAGAAAAAGAAAAGGAGGGAGAGAGGAGATGTGTGTCTCTTGTGTTGATGGAACACAAGAATTAGATGTTAACATACATTATTTGGAGTTACACAGCTAAAGAAAAGTGTAACTAAATAAATGCTGTCATTATAGGAGGGAGAGAAGCAGGGGTAGGGTGAATCCTCATCTATTTCGGCAGGAAGCTAGTAGATGGTGTTTAAAGTTGATGAATCAAGAGAGAGCCACATAAATGCATTGTTTACAGACACGGAGGTAACCACCAGATTAAAAAGGAGACAGTTAATAGCAGTTTTGTTTAGAGAACTGAACTGAGTGGGGAAAAATGGAGCAAAGGCCTGTTATTTTTCACTACATACCCCTCTGTGCTATTTGGTTTTCTAATCCCATGCATGAAATCCTTTTATATATATTGTTTTTACAAAAGAAGAAAAAGAGAGAGAAGACGGGAGGGAGGAAGGGACTCCTGCCTGAACATGCATCACCAAAACCAGAGCCAGCAGGAAGCTGCAACAGGCTGGAACTTCTCAGGCCGTGCCTAGGGAGCCCCCAGCACTCCTGCCCTCCTGCTGGTGTGGGGCGCATTGCTCCAGAGATCAGGGTGGGCTCAGCTGGTGGTACAGGAGACAGGCTCAAGCCTGGGTCAGGAGGGAGTGACGGTGTTGAAGCTGGCCCCAGGGGGTCGAGGCAGTTATAGTAAGTCTTCCAGTCCCTTCCAGGGTTTGACCTGAGTCTGGACAACTTGTTTGCTAAGGTGACTGCATTGAACAGATCACTCAAGAAATGAAAACTGGGCAAAAGACCAGCCAACTCCTTCTTCTCCTCTTCCCAATGTCCTAAGAGAAGTAAAATAAAGCCCAAACTCTCCAGCAGAGTGCATGATACTTCCTCCAACAAGTATCATGCACTCTGCTGGAGGAAAAGGAAGGGAAGGCTGCCCTATGGATGAATTGTCTACAGCAAGGCCAACTGGCGCCACCTGGGCGAGACCCTTGTCCAACCCAGAATGACGTGTCAACTAGAGCTTGGGGTCATATTAACTCCATATAAAAAGGTCATCACAGAATTTGAGGGCTCACAACACACCTTGAAACACCTTGCATGCATTACCTGATCTCATGCTCATAAGCATCCTGCAAATGTAGAAGGCCAATATAACCTCCTATTGACAAGTGGGGAAAACTCAAGCTCACAGAGAGTAAGTGACGAGGCCAAGGTCGGCTGTCCTGATTAGCCATGGACTGAGCTCCCTGCGTCCCTGCTGGCTGTTGGCTGGGGGTTGTTCTTTGCATTTAGAAGCCTCACACATTCCTGCTCCTGACCCCCTTCTTCTGTCTTCAAGGCCAGCCACAGTGATCGAGTCTTTCCCTCCGCTTCCAGTCTCTGAGCCCCCTTCTCCCCTCCAGCCTGTGAAATTATGCTGCTTTTAAGGGCTCCTGTAACCAGACTGGACTCACGTAGAAAATCCAGGATCATCTCCCACCTCAGGTTTTATAATCCTAACTACAACAGCAAAGTCTCTTTGGCCACGTAAGGTGCATATTCACAGCTTCCAAGAATCAGAGCGTGGATGTCTTTGGGGGCTGCTATCCTGTCAACCACATTCTGCATGTCTCAGAATATGTATCATTTTGCCATTTCCCTTAGAGAAAAAAGAAGGAGCTGGAAGATTTGCTGGGCCTGCCTTGGCCACCTGGGGCCAGCTGTTTTCTAAACACCAGCTCTGTGACAGGCTTCATCCATAGACATGAATGAACAGACTCTAGGGACAGCAGCCCGCATCTGACAAGGTGCCCCTGCTGGCTGTGGCCCCCAGACATGCTCGGCAGCAAATGATTTAGAGACAAGAGCCAGTTCTGCCATGGATGAAATGTAAGTGCTGGTGGGCTAGGGTGGGCCAGGGTCCATGGTCAGCCTGCTCCTGGGCTCACCCTTTCCTTCACATGCACAGAGAATTGTTTCAGCCCCCATATCCCAAAAGTGGGCACCCCCTCATTTCTAGGGGTTCTTGGGGTCCCACAGGTCTTCCAGTCCTTCTTTATTCTCTTTTCTCCTTCATGAGTCTCATCATCTTTCAGGCAGATACACCTGGGCTTGCCCCTCTTGCTTGCCCTGCCATAAACACCCACAATGTGCACACCTTCCCGTTCCTTTCTCGAAAAGACAGCTCCTCCCAAGTAGCAAAACTGTACTAAACACTCAGAGTCATAGTGAGGGGGTACCTCACAGAAGATACATTAAACATTAGACATTTCTGGTTTTAAAAGAAGAGTCATTCTCATTTGAGGAAATAAAGTACAAGCCAAGTTTCCTTCCAAATGCCTCAGACTTTGCATTGCATTTCTCAAAGGGCTCGAGACCTGTTCTGGTCACTGTTTCTATGTCACAAACCACCCTAAACTAAGTGGTAAAAAGCAACATTGTATTATTCTCACAGATGTGGGGGATCAGGAATTCTGACAAGGTAGAGTGGGGCCAACTTCCTTCTTCTCCATGACCTCCTCTGGGAGGATTTCAAGACTGGGTGTGATTTAATAGTTGAAGGCTAAATCTATCATAAGACGTCTTCACTCATACGTCTGGTGGTCTTGGCTGATTATTGCCTGAGATTGTTGGCCATAACAACTTCCCACGTGGTCTTCTCCTTGGGCTTCCTCACAACATGGCTGCTTGGTTCTAAGGGCAAGTATCCAAAGAGAACTTGACAGAAGTGCCCAGCATTTTTATGACTTCGCCTTGGAAGTCATACAAAGGCGCTCCTCTGATGTGCTCCACTGATTGAGGCAATCACAAAGGTCCATCCAGGGTCCAGGGGAAGAGGACACAGACTCCACCTCTTGATAGAAGAGCCAGCAGGATGGGATATATAACTGGGTTCCATCTTTGGAAAATATAATATGCCTTACCACCACTTCACATTTCCAACCTCTCCTCTATCCCTACCAGGTGCTCAGAAACCCCAAAAGCTGGCCTACTTGCTCTTGCAAAGCAATCCATTGCTCCCTTTGTCTCCCCGGCCACGCCAGGTGATAAGGTTTGGATCTACGTCCCCACTGAATCTCATGTGGAATTGTAATCCCCAGTGTTGGAGGTGGAGCCTGGTTGGAGGTGACTGGGTCACGGGGGTGGTTTCTAATGGTTTAGCACCATTCCCCTAGTGCTGTTCTCCTGATAGGGTTCCAACAAGGTCTGTTTGTTTCAACGTGTATAACCCCTCCCTCTCTGCCTCCTGCTCCAGCCACGTGCGACATCTCGCTCCCCCTTTGCCTTCCACTATGACTGAAGTTTCCTGAGGCCTCTCCAGAAGCCTCGCAGATGTCAGAATCATGTTTTCTGTACCGTCTACAGGACCGTGAACCAATTAAACCTCTTTTTATTATAAATTACCCAAGCTCAGGTATATCTTTGTAGCATTGCAAGAATGAACTAATATACCTGGGAAGCTGTCCCTTTCATACCAGAGCATTCCCAAATAGTCAGCACTATTTAACAGCATGCAGGTGCTCACATCTAAGTGTTATTGAGAAATACCTAGCCAAAAGAGTATCTTCCATAAGATCGATTATGCGTTACTCAGGTATAGAGAATTTGTTTCACCATAATTTATTGAAGCCATGTCTGCAAAGCTATATTAATACTTTACTCACATTGTGGGGGTGGTGGGGGGCAAAAATATTTAGAGTGAATGGATAAATAAATGAATGAATCAAATATGGGCCATCAGCCAAGACATGGAAATAACCTCATTACCTGAAACTGAATGTTTTAATGTTATTCATTAAAGTAGATTCTGTCTGCATTTGTGATCTATGTGTGCTTAAAATTCATGGAGAAAATGAGCATTTTAATTACAAAATGCTGAAATCATTAATAATTTAAAGATCATCATTCAGCATCCCTGTGCTAAACCCTCACAGATACATCAGACAAGTCAAGGGCACAGTCAAAGGGCAGTTTAAGGGGAAGGGGGAAAGGGTGGGGCCAATTTCTCCTTTACTCGTGCACACAGAAGAATTTAAGCCCAATCTACCAGAATGTAAGCAGCCTAGGACATTGTAGGAGAAGGGGAAGAACTAGAGATCACGTAGACAGTATGAGCATCTGGCTGATCTCAACCTCTCTGCTAAAGGCCACAGCCCCCATCCACCATTTCTCCCACCCAGGAGCCCACACCAGGCAAGGCAGCCAAAGCAGCCTTGCTTCCTTCATCCGCTTGCCTGCACCCCCAGGAAGGTATCTCTCCTCAAGTCCCATCCACTAAAACAAACCCACCTGTTAAGACCTTGTCAAATGCCACATCCTCCAAGAAGTATGAGGGTCCCCTGCACCCAGCCCAGTCTTCATTTCACCTCCTCTGTGTTCTGTTCTCAGCACTGTCTCTGTGACTGTACTTACCATGTTTCTCTTGTCTCTAAAGAATAACGAAGGCTCAACATTCAGGATGTGTTTACCATAAGGTCTCATGGCCAGCTCACACCTCCTCCACCCAGCCACCCTCAAGGCATGGAGAGTGTCCTCACTCTAGAGAGGGAGCCAAGGCCAAAGGGTAAGTGACTTGCCCAGGTCCCACAAGCAATGTTAGAAATACAGATGAACGCTGACGTGCTCTCTCGGTCCAGGGGACCACCTGTCACATAGTCACCTGAGTGCAGGATACTCGGGAGGGCAGAGCACAGCCACACTAAGGAGGATATGGTTCCCCCACCACCATCTTCCCGGCTGGGGTTCACTTTCAGGATCTGGTGGTGAATTGTCAGTTACATCTGGCCCGTTTCGGAGATGTACAGATTATATGACTGATACGGTTTGGCTGTGTCGCCACCCAAATCTCATCTTGAATTGTAGCTCCTATAATTCCCATGTGTCGTGGGAGGGAACTCGTGGGAAATAATTGAATCATGGGGATGGTTTCCTTCATACTGTCCTTGTGGTAGTGAATAAATCTCACAAGATCTGATGGTTTATAAGGAGAAACCCCTTTCACTTGGCTCTCACACTCTCTTGCCTGCCACCATGTAAGATGTGCCTTTCACCTTCCACCATGACTGTGAGGCCTCCCCAGCATGTGAAACCGTGTGTTCATTAAACCTCTTTTTCTTTATAAATTACCCCTTTTCAGGTATGCCTTTATCAGCAGTGTGAGAACAGACTAATACAATAACACCATGTGTAATGAAATAGTGGACCACAGAGACCTTCTGTTACCATATAGAGATTTGCTGTTAAAGGTAAGGTACTTATAGCAGTTGTCAAGCATAAAGAGTTTAGTTACACTTTATTTGCACCCAAAACACAAGTTTTCCAAATTGGCTTGATTTTTAAGACAGGAAACAAGTATTTGGCTATCATACAAATATTCTGAAAAAATAAATACACTCCACCTGTCCCTTCAAAGTAAAAGTAACGTTTTAATTAGTGCATGAAAGAGAGTAATGCTATGCAGAGTTTCTGAAAACAGATACCTGGGAATGTTTTCATTATTACCTGACTTTGCTGCCCAAAACAAGATAATATGTAACCTATTAAAAGACTCTCATATCTGCACACTTAAAACTGAATTTTCTAATCCATTTAAAAGACTTCTAAATGCATTTTTGAGTGGATATTGATTCCATATGTTTAAAATTGCATAACTGGTGGATGGGATTTTAAAAATGAATTTCATGGTTTAATAAGCACACCTATGTGGATCTACATATATTTCTGAGGTGTCACTCCCAGCTAAGGCAGCATTTAAACCATGTCAAAATGAGCTGATCTTAGAAGCAAACTTCAGATCACTGTATCACAATATATAAAATGAGATATTTTTAATAAAGCATATTTGATCATATTGGTATTATTAACATTTTTAATGTATTTTAATAAGAAAGAAAATGGTACCAAAAATGTCTGTACCTTTAATAAATAAATGGAAATACAGGCCTGGCCAGAGGCTCATACCTGTAATCCCAGCACTTTGGGAGGCTGAGGCAGGCAGATCACCTGAGGTCAGGAGTTCAAGACTAGCCTGGCCAACATGATGAAACCCTGTCTCTACTAAAAAAAATACAAAATTTAGCCGGGCATGGTGGCAGGCCCCTACTAGGGAGGCTGAGGCAGGAGAATTGTTTGAACCCAGGAGACAGAGGTTGCAGTGAGTCAAGATTGTGCAACTGCACTCCAGCCTGGGAGACAGACCAAGAGTCTGTCTCAAAAATAAATAAATAATAAATGGAAATACATTACTTTGTAAATATTGTATATTTTATCTTTAGTTCGTTTGCAGTTTCTATTTTTATATGCTTTATGTATGTGTACTATTGATTCCTTTTAGACAAAGACCACCAGGAAAACTCACAGAGAGGTGTCTCAGCCACAACTACATAGCGATAAAGGAGTGAATCCTAGCCAGAATGATCACAGTGAGAAGAGGCACAATCCTGGCCTCGTGGCTACCATTTTAACACCAAAAAACACCATTCTAATGCTGGAAAGCCACCACTTCTGCAATCTCTGCCTAACTCCTGCAAACTAAATGGAGATGCCCGCTCTCTCAGGAAGGCTTCCTGAACTGTCTACTCTGGGCAGAGTCTCCTCATCTCTCCCTGTGCTCTGCTTGTCACACTGTGTTTTAATGATTTGTAAACTCAAATGGCTTCTTGCTAAGGCTAAAGGCCTTAGACGCTAAGGGCTATGTTTCATCCACCACCAAGTTGCCAATCCCTATCTCGCTGAATAGTCCACAGTGTTCTGACAAGATTGTACGTTCTGTGTGTTCTGTGGAGGCCTGGAGAAGTATAGCCCCAGAGTGGCATAACCCTGGGGCCCGCTCCTCCCCTGCACCCAAGGAGGGGCAATGCAGCTACCCGACTCTGCTCTGCAGAAACTCAGGCCTGGCTGAATTGGATTCTGCCACTCAATGAGCTCCACTGGCAAGCAGCACACAGGTCTGGCACCAAGTCTCCGCACCCGATTTTCTGTCATGTAAAGTATATTTTAAGTATACAGCCTTTGGTTGTGTCCAGCTTCTTAGTGACAGGTTGCCTGGGAACTGCTGCCTCCTGGCTTTCCGCGGCATGAGGGAGGCCAAGGCCCTGCCCAAATGTTCCCTCCGGAGGCCTGCTTGCCTCTCTCCACCAACTCTCCTGTCTTCCTGTCCTGCAATGAGGGTTACCTTCCCCACCCCTAAACCTCCCACCACATCCATTCGGTTTCAGTGTTTTTAAATAAAGCTTTCAAATCCCTATAGGAGGAATTGACAATTTGCTTTGGAACCAAATCCATTATATATCATGAGCACAGCCTAGGCAGTTCATAAACAACGGGCATTTTTCACCATTACCAAATAACGGCCAGACCTTCCCTTGCTTTTGTACGCCATGATCAGTGATAGGACCTTTCAGCATAGAGAGGAGGCTGACAGTTGGTGTTCCTTTATTTCAGCCTTAACTTGGAGCTTGTCCCGTGGGCAGATTGCAATAAGCCTCCTGGCACTGCAGTACAGCACAGCACCATTGTTCAGTTGACAACAATTCCACCGAGAGTGCCCAAAGTACCAAGCCTGGTGCCAGCAGCTGGGCTGGAGAGAGTGAGCACACAGTTCCCCAAGGCCAGCGGCCCGGCAGTGAACAGGCTGCAGCTGTGACTGCGGAGTCTCGTGATGCTGGCTGCAAAGACACAGATGCATCAAAAATCAAAGAAGTCACTTGTGATATGAACAACCCACACTGTGTTAAGCTAAATTGTGTCCCCCACAAAAAAAAAAAAAGATATCTTCAAGTCCTGATATCCAGTACCTCTGAATGCGACCTTATTTGGAAATGGAGTGTTTGCAAATGATCGAGTTAAGATGAGGTCATGAGTATGGATTCTAATCCAATGTGACTGTGTCTTTATCAAAAGGGGAAATTTGGGCCAGGCACGGTAGCTCATGCCTGTAATCCTACCACTTTGGGAGGCCGAGGCGGGTAGATCACCTGAGGTCAGGAGTTCAAAACCAGTCTGGCCAATATGGTGAAACCCTGTCTCTACACAAATACAAAAATTAGCCGGGCATGTGCCTGTAATCTCAGCTGCTCAGAAGGCTGAGGTGGGAGAATCACTTGAACCAGGGAGGCAGAGGTTGCAGTGAGCCAAGATCATGTCATCGCACTCCATTCTGGGCAACAAAGCGAGACTCTGTCTCAAAAAAAAAAATAGGGAGGGGGATAATTTAGACACGGGGAAGATAAGTGAAGAAGGCCCTCTGATGACAGAGGTAGGGACTGCTGCAGCTGCAAGCTGAGGAACTCAGGGGAATGTCGGCCCCCACCAGAAGCTGGGAGAGAGGCGAGGGGGGATTCTCCCCAGAAGCCTCCAAGGAGTGAGGCCCGGCCAGCACCTTGACTGCAGACTTTAACCTCCAGAACTGCAGACTAGACACTTTCATTGTTTTAAACCATGCAGTTTTGGTACTTTGTTGGCAGCCCTAGCAAACTAATGCACCTACCACAAGGTAGAGGGTGGCGGCCATCCAGTTAGCCGATGAGGAATTGCCAGGCACCCTCTAGACAGTGAGGACACTTTTCTAAACTTTAGGGACTGTGTGGGAGAAGGATAATGGACAAAGAAACACCTAAGGCAATGTCAAGGACGAGTGCCACTCAGAGAATTGTCACGGAGAGGGCGAGCGGCCCCTGTGGACTGGACGGTCAGGGACAGTGTCTCTGAAGAGGGACACGTAGGCTGAGAGATGAAGGAAGAGAAGGGGCTGTTCCTGGCAGAGGGCATGGATAAGACAAAAGACCTGAGGTTACTGCTGGGCATGGAGGCTCACACCTGTCAGCCCAGGACTTCGGGAGGCCAAGGCAGGAGGATCTCTGGAGGCCAAGAATTCAAGAACAGCCTGGGCACATAGCAAGACCCTGTCCCAACCAAAATTTATAAAGAACAAAACCCAGAAGAGCCCTGAGGTGGGAAACAGGTGGCATACTTGAGGAACAGGAAGCAAGGCTCTCCATCCGGAACAGAGGGGAGGAGATGAAGTCAGGGATGGGTAGGACTCAAATGATGTGCACCAGGGCGTTCAGATCCCAAAATCCCCACGGGCAGGGTATTTCCAGACACTACGTGTATGAGTGTCCTGGGGCTGCCATGAGCAATGACTCCAAACTGGGTGACTTAAAACACTAGAAATCTAATCTCTCACAGATGAGGAGGCCAGAGGTCTAAAAGCCAGGTGTCCACAGCGTCTATTCCTCCCGGGAGCTCTGAGGGAGGGCCCGTTTCACACGTGTCTTCTGCCCCAAGGCCGCGACCGTCCGTGGCACTCCTCGGCTCACAGACGCTCATTCCCACTCCACCTCTACGTGGCCCTCTCCTCCCCATGTCTCTCTTGGTCTGTGTCCAAATTTCCTTCCCCTAAGTGCCCTGTCATTGGGCTAAGGCCCACCCTAAACCAGCATGGCCTCATCTCAACTTGGTTACACCTGCACAGGCCCCGTGTTTCCACATCCACAGGGAGCAGGGCTTAAGATTCCAACACGCCTCTCCCGGGACGTGGTTTAATGCACAGCACTCCCCAAGGCCTATGTTCTCCTTAGGGCCTCAATGGGGCCAGCAGGGGATGGGGAAGGCTGGGTGGCCTCCCAGATGGCCAAGGGAGGCCCAGATGCAGCCACACACAGCACTGCCACGGCCCAGACAGCCCATGAGGGATGGAGCCCCACCTGCCACAGCTGGCCACTGAAGGCTGGGCCTACACGGTGCCAGGGAAGAAGACGGCCAGGGCTGACAATTCTTCCCCCAGCCACCCAGACACAGACAGCCGGGGTGCCTCAGCACTGCACACACGCAGCCCCAGACAAAGGGAAGGAAACCGCAAAGCAACTGAACTCAAACGTCTGACACCCGGCAGAGCGGAGGCCCAGACAGACAACGGAGCTGCAGGCCAATCGCAATGGCTGCGGCCCTGCACCGCTGGTGTACGGTGGGGTTCTGCCCTCCTGGGGAATCTGCCACAGCCACAGCCCTGCTGGGAGTCACATGCATCCAGCAAAGGGTGGGCCCCATGTGGGTTCATCTCCTGAGACCAGTGACACAAACTTAGTGGCGCTACCTGGTGCGCCCTCTGCCACCCCAGATGGTCCTGTTCCCAGATCCCCCGGGCATGACGAAGGAGATTCAGGGGGCAGGGGAAGGACAGGACCTGTTATTCAAACCCACAGAGACACTGGGCGTGAGCACCACGGCAAGAAGGGAATGCAGGCACAGGGGCTTCTCCGGGCTTGGGCCCAGAACCCCAGGCTCCAGCATTTCCGTGGAGGCTCCATGCCCGGGGATGAGAGGTGGTGGTGCTGGGGAAGAAGGGCTCACCTGGGGACCGTCCACGCAGTCAGTGCAGGGGGCTGCCAGCTCCAGGGGCTGCAGCGGAAGAAGGGTATAGACTACCGGGAGGAGGGTGCGGCTGGTTCATGAGGGCCAAGGAAAAGCCCCCAGACACCCAGCCACAGAGGGGCCTTCAAAGCCCCCGGCATAGCAGGAAACAGGTGTGATCACTGCGCAGGCAGCTCTGTTAGGTGCTCTCGCGGCACAGCTGGGGGAGCCAAGAATTAGTTCCCATTCCCACTGCTTAGCTGGCCAATTTGAGTTCATCCATTTCAGGCCCAGCATGGTGAAGTAATCAGTTTCCCAAATGCCGCCTACATCTTCTACGGTTCAGTCAACAGCATGGCAAACTGAACAGTGCAGCCACCTGGCTGTCACACTGCCCTGACGGTGCGACATAGAGGTCTGTTGTTATGCACCGAAGTTTGTGTCCCCCAGAATTCACATATTGAAGCTCTGACACCCAGCGTGACTGGATCTAAGGAAGTCATTAAACGAGTCATCAGGGTGGGGCTCTGATGGGATAGGATTGGTTCTTATCAGAAGAGACACCGCACAGTCCACTCGCTCTCTCTACTTGCACCCAGGAAATGTGAGGACACACAGGGGCTGTCCACAGCCAGGAAGAGAGCCCTCCCCAGGAATCAAAGCGGCCCGAACCCTGATCCTCGGACTTCAGCCTCCGGAACTGTGAGAAGACACGTGTCTATGTCTCAAGCCACCCAGTCTGTGGTATCTTATTACAGCAGCCTGAGAGCTAATACATCTGTCCACGTAAAAACTCCCCCAGGCCGGTCCCTGGAGGTGCTCCGGGGTGGCAGCATTAGCATTGTTGAGAAGAAGAAATGATGTCCTCAGCCAACCGCACCCAGAATCTCAGGCAGTTATGGGGAGGGAGGCTCAAATGCAGATTCCCCTTGAGGCCAAGAGATCCTGATTCTGGGGTCTGGATGGAAGCTGGGCCTGTCAGTTGTTAGCCAGGCCTCACTCTCCGCCACCGTGACTCTGATGCAGGGGTCTCCCCAACACACTTCAGCCAATAGCTGGAGTGAGAAAAAGGAACCCCAAAAGGCGGTTGATGCGGTGTGAGTGTGAGCTTACTAACAACAGGGTCAGGGATAGAAAGAGCTGGACTTCCAGAGAAAGAATCATCCGTGTTCAGACGAACCTCAAGAGCACTCTCACCCCTGTGTTTCTCCTTCATGAAATTAATTTTACACAAAGAAATGATAAATATTTGAGGTGACAGGTACTCTGATTTGATCTTTACACATTGTATTCATGTACCAAAATAGCGTATCTACCCCATAAATATGTGCAAATATGTGTCAATTTTAAAACTAAAAAAAAAAATTTTTAATGACAGAGTAATATATGACTACATTAGTTTGGTTGAAAAATCAACATTCTTATAACATTAATATCTTTTCCTTTTTCCAAAGGAAATGGCTTTTAGAAATTGGGGCCAGGCATGGTGGCTTACGCCTATATGGGAGGCGGAGGCAGGTGGATTGCAGGTGGATTTTGGGAGCCAGAGGCAAGTGGATTGCTTGAGCCCAGGAGTTTGAGACCAGCCTAGGCAATATGGCAAAACCTGTCTCTACAAAAATTACAAACATTAGCCAGGTGTGGTGGTGCACACCTGGAGACTGCGGTGGGAGGATCACCTGAGCCTAGGAGGTGGAGACTGGAGTGAGCCATGATTAAGCCACTGCACTCCAGCCCGGCGACAGAGGAAGACCCTGGCTCAAAAAGAAAAAAAGAAAAGAAAGAAAAAGAAAGAAATCTGTGCATAACCTTTCATACCTGCTACATACCTTTACATACATACAAATTCCCATATGAAATATATAATATTTAGTGTATGTTTTGATATAAAATATATTCTACTTTACGTATTTTTCTCTAACTTGCTTTTTTCAGTACTTCCTGAAACCCTATCAATGTCAGCATATTAAATTCTGTTGACACCTTTAACTGCCATATAATAGTTCAATGTGAAAATAAAGTGCATTATATATTTGACGATTGCTGGGCAGTTACCCATTCCAGCTGTTCTCTATTACAGTCAAAGACTCAATGACCATTGTCCTACATGTTTCATCTTTCACATTGTTAGTGCTTGCTTTTTTTTTGAGACAGAGTCTCACTCTGTCACCCAGGAGTGATACACTCACTGCAAGCTCCACCTCCCAGGTTCAAGCGATTCTCCTGCCTCAGCCTCCCGAGTAGCTGGGACTACAGGTGTGTGCCACCACACCTGACTAATTTTTTATATTTTTAGTAGAGACAGGTTTCACCACATTCACCAGGTTGGTCTCGAACTCCTGACCTCGTGATCCACCCACCTCAGCCTCCCAACTTGCTGGGATTACAGGTGTGAGCCACTGTGCCCAGCCATATTATAAATGCTTTCTATGGAAGATATCTAGCAGAAGGACTGCTGAGACAGAGGGAGATGCAGGTTTTTCATTTGAACACATCTTCCCAGACTGTGCTTCTTTTTGTTTTTGAGACAGAGTCTCCCTCTTGTCACCCAGGCTGGAGTGCACTGGCACAATAGCTCACTGCAACCTCTGCCTCCTGGGTTCAAGTGATTCTCTCCTGCCTCAGCCTCCCAAGTAGCTGGAATTACAGGCACCCGCCACCAGGCCCGGCTAATTTTCGTATTTTTAGTAGAGATGGGGTTTCACCATGTTGGCCAGGCTGGTCTCGAATTCCTTACCTCAGGTGATCCGCCCACCTCAGCCTCCCAAAGTGCTGGGATTACAGGCATGAGCCACCACGCCTGGCCCCCAGACTGTACATTTAAGCGGCTGAATGGGGGATATTTTCCATCGCTTTGCCCTCTCACTGTAACTGACATTAGAAAGCTTTTCATCATTTACTGATCTGATGAGTAAAAAGACTTCACTATAGTTTTAATTTGCTTTTACCAGATTAAAAATGAGACTGAGCATTTTCCCATAGGTTTAATAGCCATTTGTATTCACTCTCCTATAAATTTCTTTTCATGTCTTTTGACCATTCTTCTATTGGTTAGTTTTCTTTTTCTCACTAATTTATGGAAGTTGATTGAATATTCAGCATATTACAGTTTTATCTGTTGCATATATTTTTCCTCAGGCTGTCAATTGCCTTTTAACTCTGTTTACAGTATATTCTTTATGATACCATAGTTTGAATTTTTATATAACCAAGTTTATTCATCTTTTCCTTTATAATGTGTGCTTTAAGGCCTCTTCTACTTGGGAAAAACTGCTGAAGATGTATCTGTGTCCTATTCTGGATCCTATGAATATTACTTTATCCAGATAAAGCGTCTTTGCAGATGGGATTAAGTGAGTGATCTTGAGATAAGGAGATGACCCTGGATTATCCAGGTGGCCCTAAATACCACCACAAGTGTCTTTATAAGAGGGAGGCAGAGGGAACTTGGACTCACCCAGAAGAGATCAGGTGAAGCCAGAAGCAGAGACTGGAATGCTGTGACCTCAAGCCAAGAGACCCCTGCAGCCCTGGGCATTCCAGAAGCTGAAAGAGGCCAGAAACAACTCTCCCTGGAGCCTCCAGAGAGAGCGTACCCTGCGGACACCAGGATTACAGACATCCTGCCTTCAGACTGAGATAATCCATTGATGTTGCTGGTTTTTAGCCACCAAGTAGCTCCAGTTTATTGTACAATTTGTTGCAGTCGTGATACAGGACACTAAAGTACTACCCAAGGTTTGAAAAAAAAAGCCTATATTTTCTTCAAATGGTTTTAAAGTTTTACTTCTGCATTTAAATCTTTAATCCCATGAAATTTATTTCTTTGGGAAATTAAATTCAAGGTTTCTTTCCTGCAGAAAACCAATGGTTCTCATAGCACTTATTGGATATCTGCTTTGGTCTAGGTCCTCTGAGAAGCAGGCGCCAGGGTGGGATGAAATGAGTAGGGATCCACCCAGAGGAAAAGAAGTCATCATTGGGAAAAGACACTTACACACATATGATTACAGCAGCCCAATTCACAATTGCAAAATTGTAGAACCAACCCAAATGCCCATCGATCAACAAGTGGATAAAGTAACTGTGGTATGTGTATTTGATGGAATACTATGCATCCATAAAAAGGAATGAATTACGCCTGTAGTCCCAGCTACTTGGGAGGTTGAGGCAGGAGAATCGCTTGAACCCAGGAGGTAGAGGTTGCAGTGAGCCAAGATCGCACCACTGCACTCCAGCCTGGGTGACGGAGTGAGACTCTATCTCAAAAGAAAAAGGAATGAATTAACAACATTTGTGGTGACCTGGATGAGACTGCAGACTATTATTCTAAGTGAAGAACTCAGGAATGGAAAACCAAACATCGTATGTTCTCATTGATATGTGGGAGCTAAGCTATGAAGACACAAAGGCATAATAATGATACAATGGACTTTGGAGATTTGGGGGGAAGAGTGGGAGGGGGTGGGGATAAAAGACTGCAAATAGGGTGCACTGTATATTGCTCGGGTGACAGGTGCACCAAAATCTCACAAATCACCACTAAAGAACTTACTCAGGTAACCAAATACCACCTGTACCCCAATAACTTATGGAATAATAAAATTTAAAAATAAAAATTAAACTAAAAAGAAATGAGCAGGGGTTTATTAGGAGAATCGCTTTTGAGAGATCAAGGGTAAAAACAGAGGAGGCTTGTGGAGGACGGCTGGAAGGAGGGTGGGGAGGAGGCATTCTAGATGCCCCACAGTCTAAGGGGGAGCCCCCAGTCAAAGACACCCATTCCCACGTCACCCAGGAAGAGCCAGTCGTAGCTCCCCTGCTCACAGGCAGGAGCTGGTGCAATGGACTTCCCAGAGCGGCGCCTTGCTCATTACCCTCTGTAGTTGAAGCTCTGCAAGGTGAATTCTCGTGGCCACCAGTGCACTTTTTCCCACTGACTTGAGAGCCACCCTGTCACCAAATCCGCTCATGCACAGGCAGTCACTTCCTCCCCTTCACCAGTGTCCCATTCCTTTCACCACTGGGCTTTAGAGTCTGCCCAGGTCCTGGGGGTGAAAAGCACCCTACCCTTCTTCTCCGGGGACCTGGTAGCCTTGGCGTTTCTTCCATGTGTACTCTTTCGTATGAATTCTACAATTAATTTGTCAATTTCCTGGGAAAATCTTGTAGAGATTTTGATTGGCAGCTCATTGACTTTGTAAGCTGGTTTGAGGAAACGTGACCACCTTGCCACATGGAATCTTCCCATTTTTGAACATAGGTCATCTCTTCTTTTATTTATATTTTTTTAATGTTCTACGACATTTTAGAGATTTCTCCATTTAGATTTCACATTTAAAAGAAAAAATTAAGAGCAGTTTTAGGTTCAAATCAAAATTGGGAGGAAGGTACACAGACTTCCCATATCCCCCCGGCCCCACACATGCACAGCCCCGCCCCCGACACCACTGGCATCCCACACTGGAGTGTATGTTTCTTACACTCCATCTACCCACACTGATATGTCAGTATCACCCAAAATCCGTGATTCACGTTAAGGTTCATCCTTGGTGCTCTTCATTCTATGGGTGTGAACACATGTATAATGACATGTATCCACCATTACAATATCACATAGGGAATTTTCATTGCCCTAAAAATTTTTTGTGCTCCACCCACCATCTGTCCCCTCAACCCCAGGCAACCTTACTGGTCTTTCTACTGTCCCCACAGTTTTGCCTTTTCCAGAATGTCATGTATTTGGAAGCAGATGTATGTAGCATTTTCAGGTTGTTTTATTTCACTTAGCAATATGCATTTAAGGTTCCTCCATATCTTTTCATGACTTGACAGCTCATTTTTTAACACTGAATAGTATTGCATTGTCTGGATGTTCCACGGTTTATTTATCCGTTCACCTACTGCAGGACATCTTGGTTGCACCCAGGTTGTAGTAATTATGAATAAAGCTGGTATAAACAGCCATGTGCAGGTTTTGTGTGGACAGAAGCTTTCAATTCATTTGAGTAAATACCAAGGAAAGCAACTGCTGAATCCTATGGTAAGAGTAGATTTTGTTTTGTAGGAAACTGCCAAACTGCCCTCCAAAGTGGCCACACCCTTCTGCATTTCGACAGCAATGAATGAGAGTCCTGTTGCTCTTCATCCTCACCAGCATTCTGTGTCGTCTGCATCCAGGATGTGGGCCGTTCTAACAGCTATGTAGTGATATCTCATTGTCATTTGGATTTAAGACTTTTTTGTTAGATTTTGCATCTGAGCTGTGTTCACTTGTGAGTTACAGGAAATCTAAACACCAGTGGCAGTAACAAGTAAGGTCCCCTACCTCTTCGTCTCTCCCTCCAAACTCACCCTTCACCAAGAAGCCCAAGGTAAGGCAGCTCAGGCCAGTGATTTGCTCCAGAAGATCATCAAGGAACTGAGCATCTTCTCTCTTTTCCTCCACCATCTTCAGCAGAAAGTGGTCACATTGTGATCCCAAGAAGTCTGCCATACCTCCTGGTATCTTGTCTGTATTCCAGGCAGGAAGAAGGTGGAAGGACCAACAGCAGCTTCTTACCAAATGCTGTCTTCTTATCTGATAAGGAGCCCCCTACCACAGGAATTCTGCTTACATATCATCCAGCAGACCTTCATCACACAGCTAACACACGACCTGCAAAGGATGCTGGGAGATCATCTATTTTAGGTGAATCTACTGCCAACCCAAGCAAAGCTTAAGGGTTTTTTTAAGTAAAAAAAGTTTTAAAAGGGAGAATGTCTAGGCCTTTGGCATGGCTGCCAAAGGCCTAGTCTCCAATACCTAAAATATTTTGTTAGTAATATGAATGGGTTCATTTTCCTATTGCAATTTTTCATGGTTTTTGCTGAAGGAAGAAAAACTACTGATCTTTATATGTTCCGCTCACATTTGGCACTCCCACTAAACTAATTAATTGGTTTTAGTCATTTGTCAGGTGATTCTTTGGATTTTCCAAATAGAACAATTATGGTCTCTGAAAATAATAATAGTTCCGTTTCTTCCTTTCCAATTTTTATTTCTTTTCTTGAATTTTGCCTAAGCTGTGATATAGGAGAAATGACTTGGCTTTAATTTTGTGCCACCACTAAGTAGGGTGGTTCCTACAGTTTTCTGGTTTATATCCTTTAATATTTCAGGGAGTTCCCCTTTATTCCATTTTCTAGAGGTTTATGTCATAAATGAATGGAATGTTTACAGGGCAGGACAGAGGGCAGCATCTACTGTGAAAATTATAAGGATTTTTTCCCCATTAATTTATTAAAGCATTGACAAATTGACAATTCGTCCATTTTTTGTTTTCGTTGAATTAACCTTAGTGGCTCAAGATACATTATGTTATTAATAAACTATAGTACTCAATGTACTAATATTTTCTTTGTGGTTTTTACATGTACAAGTCTAATGATCCTTTGTGGGTTTTTTTTTCCTTATGTTTTCCTTATCTGGTTTTCATAACAGTGTTTTTACTAACCTCATAAAAGGAGTTGGTCAGCTTTCCATCTTTTCTAAACTCTAGAATAGTTTCAGGAGATTTAGGTTATCTGTTCCTTAAATACTTTTAAAAATCATCTTTAGGCTGGGCGTGGTGGCTCATGCCTGTAATCCCAGCACTTTGGGAGACCAAGGTGGGCAGATCACCTGAGGTCGGGAGTTTGAGACCAGCCTGGCCAACATGGTGAAACCCCATCTAGGAAAAAAAAAATCATCTTTAACCTGTATGGATTTGTTGCCTCTTTAGTTATTGATCTTTGTCTATTGTTTCCATTTATCTAATGAGTGTGTCTCTATTCAGGTTTTCTACTTGTTCTTGGGTCAGTTTGGTTATATATATTAGGAAGTTTTCAACCTCAGTCCTTTTCTTAATATATTGGTATAAAAATATTCAATTCTTTTATAATTTTTGAAGGTTGATCGTGTCCATAGTTGTAAATCCTTTTGTGTTTACTCATGATATTTATGTCTCCTCTCCTTTTTATTGATTAAACCTGTCAAAAATGTGTCTATGTTATTAATCATGTCAAAGAACTTGCTTTTGGTTTTGTCGATTACTAGAGTTTCTGGCTGTTTCATTCATTCCTGCTTGTATATTAGTTTTCTTCTTCATTCTACTTTCTCTAGATTTTTCTTATTCCTTTTCTTATAGTTTCTTAAGTTGAAAGCTTAGCTCATTTATTTTCAGTCTTTCTTGTTTTCTAATAAACGCACTTCCGGATCTAAATTCCCCTCTGAGCACCACTTTGGCTTTATCCCATAACTTTTTATGTGTGGAACTTTTACAGTCTTTTGGTTTTAAGTACTGTACTCCATTTTGATTTCCCCTTTAAAACATGAATTAGAAGATTTGTTTTAACCTCCAGATGTTATGTGGGGATATTCTGTCTAACTTTTTGCTGTTGGTTACTATTTTTACTTCCTTGCCCCCATTAGAATAAGGACTTGATAACTTCAGCCTTTGACAATTGTGGGTTTTCCTTTGTTGCTTGGTACATGGTTAATTTTTTAGAAATTTCCCCATGTACTTGAAAATAATGAGCATACTCATTTAGATGTAGAGTTAATTAAATTCTTCAAATCCTTTATTTTCTTATTAATTATTCTTCTACTTGCTATGGTAGTTTTTGAGAACTTATTTCTTGTGGCTGCTGTAATAAATTATCACAAACTTGGTGGTTTAAAACAGCAGAAATTTATTCTGTTCCAGTTCTGGAGGCCAGAAATCCAAAATCAAGGTGCCATCAGGGCAGTGGTCTTTCTAGGAGCTCTGGGGGACTCTGTCCCAGGCCACCATAGCTCCTGGTGGCTGCCCACCTTCCTGGACATTCCATGTCTTGTGCCAACTTATTCCAATGTCTGCCTTCCCCTTCTCATGGCCTCCCCCTCTGTGTCAACCCTCTGCCTCTCTCTTAAAAAGATGCTTGCAAAGACATTTCGGAACCACCTGGATAATCTAGGATGATCTCCTCTCAAGGTTCTTAAATTAATTATGTCTGCAAAGACCCTTTTTACAAATAAGGTAATATTTTACAGGTTCTAGGGATTAGGATGGGGACATGTCTTTAGAGCCACCATTCAGCCCGCTACAGGAAAGATGTGTCAAAATCTCTCCAGGATCGTCAATTTCTCCTTGTAATTCAAAGGAACAGCTGTATTTCAAAGGTATGGCATTCGGTGTATACAATGTCAAAACTATTATATCTCCTTGGTGCGTTTTCACTTGTATTAATATGAAATGGCTGTCTCTGCCCTTCTTAATACTTTTCATCTTGAGATTGAATTTACCTGTGAATATTGCTACATTCTTCTCTTTTATTAATTTTAATACTTTCTGAGTCATTTTGTTTCAGCCTGATTTTTATTCCATTTTTTATGTTGTCACAACTGATAAGTTTGGGCTTATTTAGCCATTACAACATATTTTTTCTCTCCCCCCTGCTTTCTCTAGGTTTCTTTTCTGCATGTCTTCCCTAAATCTGACTTCTAGTTACTCCTCTGCACAGCTGAATCCACAACCTGGGGTGTTTTCCGGTTCAGTCACAATTGCCAGGGTAGGACTGTATTGTATGAAAAACGCAGTCACTCTCCCCAAGCACACATGATCACACTTCTAAGCACAAGATCTTAGGACTGTATGAGCGACCAGTTACATTTCCATTTTGTCACGACTACCATTATTTCCACAGCCCCTGGAACGAAACCTCTTGGTCGAGAAGGTATTTCAAATGAACTCACTATTTTAAAATGAATCTGGTTACACTGGGTATTTTTAGTTAAAAATAATTAAATTTTGAGGGATTCTGTAGATGCCCCAAAGGACACGTGTCCGGGGTAAAAGCTGTGGAAGGCGCTCAGTTTTAGGGAGAGCAAAGGAAAGCCATGTGAAATTGTTTTGTCATCCACCGACGTTTAAAAAATAAAAGTGGCAGAGTAGGTTCTGTGTGAACTCAGTGCGCTCTAAGAAAGTGGCCCACGACGGTAAAGAGACGGCGCTCCCAGCCTGCGGTGTTTCTTTGCCACCCAGAGCAAGCATTCTTGGCTCATTTCAGCTGCAGCTGCTGACCTAGTAAAATCTGAGAAAAGAAGGAACACAGTGAATAAAGAAGACAGAACTGAAAGAAGAGAGTGCAGCCAAGAGAGGCTCCAGATAAGGCCGAGACGTCAGGGAGAAAAGGAATTTATAACACGGAGAATACACTCTGCTGGGGCTTTCTCACATTTATGCTATCGCCGTTAAAATTATCCGGGTTCAAATAAAGAAATGCTCTGTCCTAGTCATTATTCATGTTTCTTTTCAAGGCACAAATTCCAGCATAGGCAATTTTGGTGGGAACTGAACTATTTATTTACTGGATTCTTGCTTACGACCAGGCAAGCAGAAAGCCCTCCAGCACGCACAGAACCAGAGCTGGCTTCCTCTCTCCGCTGGCTCTGAGGGGGCTCTGCCTGATCCAAATGAGTGAGGGCTATAAAATCTCAGCGAGGCCAAGGGCAGAGGCAGCGCCACTCAGCGAGGGAAGCCATACACTAGACAGAAAGACCACCTCGCTCCACACTCTCCTGGATCACATCCTCAGTTGGAGTTTAAATCACTCTGTGTCCCAGTTTCCACGTCTGTGGGCAGGTGATCCAGCATCCACAAATTCAGAGCTGCTGGCAAGAAAAACTCATAAAGTGATTAGACACACTGGCCACAGGAGTGTTTGGTACAAACACAGCATTTCCCGCCCGGGACTCATCCAAACTCATACTCTGTTTTGCTCTGAATGTGCCACAGCAATCCATCTTCCAGTCCGATGGGATCTCTCTCCAGCCCCCCAGCCCCTGACCTGAACCCTCCTCCTGGTTTTATTTGAAAATGCAAATTCATGACTGCCCCCACTCCACCCAGGTCCGAGGTTGTGCCCTTTACGATTCAGCCCAAGTCCCTGGGCTGCTAGTGAGGTGGGCACCTTGCTTCCTGGCCCTTAAAGACACCTCTCTCCCGGCTTCAGGCTTCATGACGCCTGGTTCTGACCTTTTCTCAAACAGATCTGCAGATCTTGAAACGGGGAGGAGCCCCTTGGTGAGGTGTAGAAGGACCTCCGGTGGAGAGCAAAGGGAGGAAGGGTGGGTTCCTGGACAGCCAGATCAGCTGATTCTGTACAGGGAATCCCCAGGGCAGAGACCAGTCACTCAACTGTCCTAAGAGCCAGCACGGCTCATCTTCCCTCTAGAATGTATAACTCTTCAAAACACTAGCCTTGGGCCAGAAGTGGTCAGCTCCCACCTGTAATCCCAACGCTTTGGGAGGCCAAGGTGAGAGGAGGGCTTAAGGTCAGGAGTTGGAGACCAGCCTGGGCAACATAGCAAGACCCTCTTGTCTACAATTAATAGATGATAGATAGATAGAGAGAGAGATAGACAGATAGAAAGATAATTAGGAAAGTTGGTTGGCTAAGCTAACTTTTGTAGACAGCTTCTATGAATGGAATGCTTTTGTCCCCTCAAAACATGTGTTGAAATCTTTACCCCCAAAGTGATGGTATTTGGGGGTGGGCTGTGGGGAGGTGATTAGGTCATGCAGGTGGACCCCTCTTGACTGAGATTAGTGCCCTTATAGAAGGGATCCCAGAAAGCCCTCTTAGTCTCCTTCCACCGTGTGAGGACACCATGAGAAGGTAGCAATCTGCAGCCAGGAAGAGGCCCCAGCCAAACCCCAGCCCTGCTGGCACCCTGATCTCGAACTTCCAGCCTACAGAGCTGTGAGAGAGCTTATTGTTTAGGCCACTCAGTCAGAGACAGCAGCTCAAGCAGACCAAGGCAGTGACCATGTAGTGACCAGGCAGCACAGCTTCCCCTGACCCCTGGCCCCACAGGACAGTCACTCCATGCATTCCTTCACTCTCTGTCCAGCAAGCCCTGAGTCCCTGTCTTCTCTCTGAGGGGCACTTACAGCCAGGACAAAGATGATGGGTATGCAGTGCCCCCAGGGCCTGGCAGCCTTCCCTGTACACAGCAGCGATCTGCCCTGTGTGCCACTGCCCTGGGGCCCGGTGTTCAGGGCGGCTCAGAGGTCCCACCTTCCTGTCTACAGGACTCCGTGCCCTACCCACAAGCAGAGGGCACATGATCTGAAAGAAAAAGATCCATGTGCCCAGTTGTTCCCCAGTAAACATTTATTGAGCACCTGCTGTGAGCCAGGCAGAGCACAGGCTCAGCCCCCAGGATGATCAGGCATGCGGTGTCCCTGACCTTGGGGAGCCGCTGTCTGTGAAGGAGACTGGAACAAACAGCTGAAGCACAGAGCAGCACGGATTCTATAGAGCCTCCTGCAGCCTCCTCCAATTGTGCAGGGAAGGCCTGGAAGGGGGCCAACAGCAGCTGGGGAAGGAGACCCAAGCCTCCCACGTACACGGCCAGGCCCTGCCCTTCAGGTTCAAGCAGCCCTGGGCTGGTCAACAACCAACCATCTGCCCTGTTTTGCATGGTGGATTTAGGTCAACAACACACCCCCTTGATGTGACACCCCCTTGATGTGACATGACTGGCCTCAGCCAGGCTCCTTGTACAGCGCCTCGATGTCCAGTCCAAACCAGGCCACCTCAAGCCCCCAGGCCAGAAGCACTGTCGAGAACAACCTTCTCACCTCCCGGGCTGCCCAAGGGCTGGGTTTTGCCAGGCTCCCTGGTTTTTCATGGCTCCCTGTGGGTAAGCAACACCTTCTTGCAAAGGCAGAGAGTGTCCTGTACAGACCAAAGTTTCTCCAACTGCTTGTGGGCAAAGACCAGGTTTTGCTTTCTAATCTGCCACAGACCGACACTTGTATACAATTTAAAATAAGAATTTTTAGAATACTAAAAGGAAAAAAGACATACAAAATATACGCATAAACAGAGTAAAGAGACAACTTATTGAATGGAAGAAAAGACTTGCAAACTATTTATCCAACAAGAGACTAAAATCCAGAATACACAAGCGATTCACATAATCAACAGCGAAACAGAACCCAGTAATTCCATTAAAAGGTGGGCGAAGGATCTGAATAGACGTTTCTCAGGAAAAAAAAGATAAAAATGGCAACCAGTGTATTAAAAGATGCCGAATATCGCTAATCATCAGGGAAATACAAATGAAAACACCAATGAGATATCATCTTAGGCCAGTTAGAATGGCTGTTATCAAAAAGATGAAATATTAAAAATGCTGATGAAGATGCAGAGAAAAGGGAACTCTGAAACACGGTTGGTGAGAGTGTAGATTAGTGCCGCCATTGTAGAAAACAGTATGGAGGTTTCTCAAGAAACTAAAATATCCATGATGGATGCAGTGAAGCTCCCTGACTTGCCACAATGCAATATATTAATGTAGCAAAACTGCACTTGTACCCCATGAAAAAATACACATTTTTTCAAAGAAAATATTTTTAAGAACTGAAAATAGAACATTATACCATTCAGTAATCCCACTACTGGGTATTTATCCAAAGGAAAGGAAATTAGCATAACTGAAAGATAGGATACCTGCACTCCCATGTTTATTGCAGCGGTTTATTGGCTATTCACAATAGCCAAGATACAGAATCAACCTTACCATCAGCAAATGAATGGATAAAGAAAATGTGATGTATACACAATGGAATACTATTCAGCCATTAAAAAGAATGAAATCCTGTCATTTGTAGCAACATGGATGGAACTGGGGATCCTTATGTTAAGTGAAATAAGCCAAGCACAGAAAGACAAATATCATGTTCTCATTTATATGTGTGATATGGTTAGGCTGTGCCCCCACCCAAATATCTTGAATCGTAATCCCCGCAGGTGTGAAGGGAGGATGCTGATGGGAAGTGACTGGATTAGGGGACAGTTCCCCCATGCTGTTCTTGTGATAGTGAGTAAATTCTCATGAGATCTAATGGTTTTTACAAATGGTAGTTTTTCCTGCGCACTCACACACTTCTCTTTCTCCTGCCACCATGTGAAGAAGGTCCCTGCTTCCCCTTCACCTTCTGCCATGACCGTAAGTTTCCTGAGGCATCCCCAGCCACGTGGAACTGTGAATCAATGAAACCTCTTTCTTTTATAAATTACCCAGTCTCAGGAAGTTCTTTATAGCAGTGTGAGGATGGACTAATACAGTGTGGAATCTGAAAAAAAAAAAAAAAAGTAGATTTCAGGGAGGCAGAGAGTAGGATAGTTACCAGAGAGTGGGGAAACACAGGGAGGAAGAGAGGTCGGTTAATGATACAAACATACTGTGATGGGTAATACTGAGTGTCAACTTGATTGGATTGAAGGATACAAAGTATTGATCCTGGGTGTGTCTGGGAGGGTGTTGCCAAAAGAGATTAACATTTGAGTCAGTGGACTAGGGAAGGTAGATCCACCCTTAATCTACTGGGCACAATCTAATCAGCAGCCAGCGAATATAAAGCAGGAAAAAAACATGAAAAGGAGAGACGGGCCTAGCCTCCCAGCTTACATTTTTTTCCTGTGCTGGACACTTCCTGTCCTCAAACATCAGACTCCAAGCTCTTCAGTTTTAAGAGTTGGACTGGCTCTCCTTGCTACTCAAGCTTGCAGACAGCCTATTGTGGGACTCTGTGATCATGTAAGTTAATACTTAATAAACTCCAAATATATATTTATATGTGTGTGTATGACTATGTGTGTGTGTGTGTGTGTGTGTGTGTGTGTGTGTATACATATATATCTCTCCAATTAGATCTGGCCCTCTAGAGAACCCTAATCCCTAATATACATACAGTTAAAAGAAATAAGTTGGCTGGGTGCTGTGGCTCATGCCTGTAATCTCAGCATTTCGGGAGGCCAAGGCAGGTGGATCACCTGAGGTCAGGAGTTCAAGACCAGACTGGCCAACATGGTGAAACCCTGTCTCTACTAAAAATACAAAATTAGCCAGGAATGGCAGTGCATGCGTGTAATCCCAGCTACTCGGGAGGCTGAAGCAGGAGAATCACTTGAATCCGGTAGGCAGAGGTTGCAATAAGCCGAGATGGCACCATTGCACGCTAGCCTGGGCAACAAGAGCAAAACTCCTTCTCAAAAAAAAAAAAGAAAAGAAAAGAAATAAGTTCTAGTGTTCAATAGCACAGTAGGTTGACTATCATTAACAATAATCTATTGTATATTTCAAAATAGCTAGATTTGAAATGTTCCCAACACAAAGAAATGATACTGCTCAAGGTGATAAATATCCTAAACACCCCAATTTGATCATTACACATTGTATGCATGTATCAAAATATCACATGTGCCCCATAAATATATACAAATATCATGAAATATACATATGCACCTAAATATTTTGTCCTTAGCTTTACCAGAATAAAATTACTTAATCAAGTTGCTATAAAGCTTTAATACTCTCCATTTCAGCACTTATCTCACCACAGAAAGTAACAAAGAGTTCTTGGACTGGTATAGCCCATGAACTACCTGGAGTCGTGCCGCCCCACACTGAGGGTCAGCAAACTGCTGCCCAAGGGCAAGCCAAATCCATCATCTTGTCATTTAAGTATTGTCTGAGGCCGCCTTTGTGCTTTTGTGCTACAAAAGCAGACTTGAGACAGCCACTTACTACATGGCCTTTTATAGAAAAATGTTTGCCAACTCCTGCCTTAGTCTACTTCAAAGGACACTGCCCATTCATCTCGGTACCTCCACTCTTCCCAAAGCCACAGCCGCTACCTCCTTCTCCAGTAACGGTGAAGGAGGTATCGAATTTCTTCGACAATGACAGGAAGATAACATTTACCAAGTGGATCAGTTTCCTAGGGCTGCTGTAACAAATCACAGCAAAGAGTGGCTTAAAAACAGAAATTTAATTTCCCACAGTTCTCAAGGCCAAAAGTTCAAAATCAAGGTGTAGGGATGGCTGTACTTTCTCCGAAAGTTCTAAGGGTAACTCCTTCTTTCCCTCTTCTGGTTTCTGGTAGCTCCTGGCATTTCTTAGCTTCTCCCTGCATCACCCCAATCTCTGTCTCCATCTCCAAGTGGCCCTCTTGTGTGTCTGTGTCTTCTATTCTAAGTGCACCTGCCATTGGACTTAGGGCCTATCTGGATAATCCAGGATGATCTCATCTCAAGTTGATTACATCTATGAAGACCCTCTTTCCAAATTAGGTTACATTCTCAGGTTCCAGAAATTGCAACATTGATACTATGGTTTGAATGTTTGTCCCCTTCAAAACTTGTGTTGAAACTTTATCCCCCATGTAACACTGTTAAAATGAGAGGCTTTTAAGAAGTAATTGGGTCATGAGAGCTCTGCTGTAATTCATTAACAGGTTAATGAATTAATGGGTTATCACTGGAGTGGATTTGTTACATCAAAAAGCCAGTTTGGCTTTCGGTGAGCTGCTCCTGCCTTGTGATGCCTTCACCATATTATGACACAGCCCAAGGCCCTCACCAGAAGCCAACCAGATGCAGCCGCCTGATCTTGGACTACCCAGTCTCCATAAGTATAAGAAATATGTTTATTTTATTTGTAAACTACCCAGTCTCCATTATTCAGTTACGGCAACAGAAAACGGATGAAGACAGTGGACATAGCTTTTTGGGGGGCACCGTTGAACCCACTATGTTGAGTTTACTCTGTGCCAGGTGCTGTTCTCATTCTCTAATCTCACCCTCACAGCACCTTTATGTGGAAGAGGTTGTTGTCCTCATTTTACAAATGAGCAAATCAAGCCCCCAAGAAGAATTCACATATAATTTTTGAAGAATTGCACAGTGAGGCAGAGGTAAGATTCAGGCCCACCCCCATAACCACTGTGCAACCCACAGCCCTGAGGGTCTCAGGAGCACTCACTGGGTGCTTTGCATGTGTCAAGCAGTGGTCTCAGCACTCTGCACACATCATGCCCCTTAATTCCCATGATAAATATGAGAAGTTGTCATTGTTATTTTTTGTACTTTATAGAAAAGAAAATATAGGTTTAGTCTTAAAGACTGAGGTCACCTAGCAAATTAGTGGCAATGTTAGGGCTTGAACCCAGGTCTATTGGAAAACAAAGCCAGACTCATACCGACTATGTTAAGCAAAATTTTGTATAACAGCAGGGCAACTCCCAAACTCAAACTCCATCAGCCACAGAGAGTAAGTCCATGAAGTCAGCATGAGCCACTGAAATTGTCACCTCCTATCCCTGTTGAGTGAGTCCTGATGGACCTCAGGGCCCCAGGCTCCCTTGATCCTGTGGTTTAGACTTCACCAGGCCTTTGAGTCTTGTGAATCCAGCCAGCAGATGGGGAAGAGGGGAAGAAAGTGACACACTCACTTCTTAACTTGCTTTGGAGGTGACACTGCACTTCTTGTTCACATTCCATTGGCCAAAACTAGACACATGCAAGGGAGGCTGGGGCACTCTACACTGTGGAAGGAGGGCCGCCATTTTTTTTTTTTTTTTTTTTTTTTTTGAGACAGAGTCTCGCTCTCTTACTGAGGTTGGAGTGCAGTGGCACAATCTCAGCTCACTGCAGCCTCCGCCTCCCGGGTTCAAGCGACTCTACTGCCTCAACCTCCTGAGTAGCTGGAACTACAGGCACACACCACCATGCCCCGCTAATTTTTTTTTGTATAATTTTAGTAGAGATGGGGTTTCACCATGTTGGCCAGGATGGTCTCGATCTCCTGACCTCATGATCCACCCACCTCGGCCTCCCAAAGTGCTGGGATTACAGGCGTGAGCCACCATACCTGGATCCAGAGGCCTCAAAATTTTAAGTAGACAACTAGTCACCTCCCTATATTAAAAAGCTATTTTATAAAACATTCAAAATTCTCAGGGTTTTGGCACATCATAGTAATTCAGTAATTTTTTAAATGAATGATTGAAGTTAACAGGGGAATTAATAAAGCTGGCTCCCCAAGCTGGACAGCACAGCAAGGGGAGCGGTAAGTCCACAGTGGTCAGGTGTCGTCCACAGCACTACGGGCCGCTATGGCCCTTCCCTACAAATTATTAAAAGGCACCTCTTCTTTAAGACTTCCATCTATCATAAAATCATCATACTCTACTGATCTTTGTTAGAACAAGGCAATTTACTGCCATCTGCTGGAAATGTAACATATACAAATCTGCAATGTCTGTGATGTGAGTGGTAGCCGCCGGCAACGGGCACCATTGTACAATGCACAACCTGCACAACTGTACAGAGCAGTTCTGAGTGCTGATGGTGAGACCGGAGGAGCAGCAGAGGCCGTATCAATCAGGAAAGTGAGGCCCTCACTGTGCGGAGAGGAGTCCTCTGCATGTGGGGAGACCTCAGGATGGACCCAGTGGTGCTGATATTGGCTCCTTATGTTTTGCCTGCTGGTGGACGAAAGATCTGGGGGTCAAGGCAGGAGCACAGGCCCCTCCGTCATCATAAGGACATCTTCTGTATGGGCCTGGGTCTCAGAGGCATATTCAATAGGGTTCATCAGGAAGGCAGAAACTGTATGGTTCTCAGTCTTGCTGATAAACCACGAATGTGAACTGCCTGAGAGCAGGGGCCACACCCACAATATGGGGTCAGATGCCCCAAGAAGCTCCCAGACTCACACCCCTGGAGTGGGCCTTGTCCTGAGCTAGGAGGGCAGCCTGGCCAGTGGGTCACTCCCGCCAGGTGGGGCACGTTGGTTTCAAGGGATGGTGCCATACTGGGCCCCAGAATGGTGCTGATGCGCTGACGTGGGGAGGATCACTCACTGCAGACACAGGGCTCTGAGCCCCTGAAGGGCCCCGGCTGACTCAGATGGGAGTCCGGTACGCAGGTCTGTGCATGGCGCTTATCTGCCTGTTCTAACCACAGGGCCACCTCTGGCCACAGTGCCCGGGGAGCTCAGGTGGCAGAAAGCATCCTTGACCCTGGCAAGCAACGAGGCTACCCCAACTCCTGTGCAGGTTCTGTGCTGCACCCCTCTTCCAAGACTTTCCAGACCAGCAGCCCCTACGCCACGGGGCGTCGGAATTGATGTCCTCTCCCATTTCCAGTCGATGTGGTGACATCACACTCATCACATCTAGAACAATTTTTTTTACTTTTTTTCCCTTTTAAATAAGCTTTATTTTTATATCAGTTTTAGGTTTACAGCAAATTTGAGCAGCTAGTACAAAGAGTTCCCTAACCCACACAGCACAGCCTCTCCCACTACCAACCGCTCTTACGTTTTCTATTTTGGGAGTTTTTGTTTTGTTTTGTTCTTGGAGACACTGTCTCGCTCTGCTGCCTAAGCTAGAGGGCAGTGGCACGATCATAGCTCACTGCAGCCTCAACTTCCTGGGCTCAAGCAATCCTGTCACCTCGGCCTCTTGAATAGCTGTGACCACAGGACCAATAGCACCACCACACCTGGTAATGTTGTTTTTTTTTTAAGAGATTGTGGTGCCGGGCGTGGTGGCTCACACCTGTAATCCCAGCATTTTGGGAGGCCGAGGTGGGGGGATCACCTGAAACTGGGAGTTTAAGACCAGCCTGACCAACATAGAGAAACCCCGTCCTACTAAAAATACAAAATTAGCCAGGCATGGTGGCACATGCCTGTAATCCCAGCTACTCGGGAGGCTGAGGCAGGAGAATCACTTGAACCTGGGAGGCAGAGGTTGCAGTGAGCTGAGATCATGCCATTGCACTCCAGCCTGGGCAAGAAAGGTGAAACTCTGTCTCAAAAAAAAAAAAAAGAGATGGGTCTCCATATGTTGCCCCAGGTTAGTCTTGAACTCCTGGGCTCAAGTGATCCTCCTGCCTCAGCCTCCCAAAATGCTGAGATTGCAGGTGTGAGCCAACATGCCCAGCCTAAGTTTTTAAATTTTTTATTATATTTTTATAAAACAAAAGTAACATCAAGACACTCATAAATGGGTGCAGAAAATTATGACAACTAAACACTCACATTGCGTCCCGTACCCACACGGACAACGGCTGGAACAGTCAGAGTGCTATTTTACAAACTGTCAGGTTCTTGGACAAGCCAGGATTTCTCAGATACCTAGTGGATTATCTCCGGGATAACTCAGGGAGGCTGTCTGCAAACCTTCAGAAGGACTTTTTTTTTTAACTTTTATTATAAGTTCAGGGGTATTATTGCAGGCTTGTTACACAGGCAAACCTGTGTCGTGGGGTTTGTTGTACAGATTATTTCATCACCCAGGGATTAAGCCTTGTACCCATTAGTTATTTTTCCTGATCCTCTCCCTCCTCCCATCCTCTGCCCTCTAAAAGCCCCCTATAAAAATGAACATTTTTATAGAAATACAGTGGGAATCCTTGAGTTGTATTTGCTACGGTCAGTCTTAAGCTCCACAGGAAGAGGGGGGGATACTTCTTGCACCCACAGCCCACTCCCACCACACCCCGGGGCCCGTAGTGATTAACACTGAGCAAGAGCACATCTAGGAATGCAGCAATCAGTGTCTAAAAGAAAACGTGGCTGGGAGATGTGCCGTTCTGCCTCTATGGTACAGAACCTGTACATTTAACATAGACATGAATTCTCACTCACATTTCACTGAGTTCTCTGGGGAAGTCTTGCATTTGGGGTCACCATCAACAATTCGCAGTCATCATCTCGAAGAATGTCGAAGCCAGCATGAGGGTAGGGCAGTGTCACGTGTAATGGTGTCACCAGCCTTAAGTGAATGGACTGGAGACATTCAGAGGCAAGATGAGCTGTGTGGTTTCAGGGCAAACAGCTTGCAAAGAGCCATGGCATTATGAGTGGCAACCTTGACCTAACAGCCAGGGGAGCTGTGGGGTTGTTTTGGAATGTTGTCTTGGCAATAAAGATGAGGAAGTTACGGTTTCTAGATCTGAACAGAAAGAGATGGCACCTGGGGAGGAGAAAGAACTTTCACGTGCCTCGACTGGAAAGCATGTAAATACATAAGTGCCTCTTCTCCACTTATTATTCTAAACTCTCACTGGTAAATCCCTATGCCTCACACGGGCCCATACATTTTGTCACACATTTGTTAATCAAATAATTAATATACACAGGGACCTCACAAAAGAATATATTCCAGGGATCCCACACAAGCTAGGGAAGGCTCAGGTGAGTTCCACAATAAATACTGTTGAAGGAGATTAGGAAAGAAATGAATGGGCTCAAACATGAAAGTTGAAAGAATTCAAGTATATACATCAGGAGGAAAGAGGGGGAAAGGGAATGAGTTAATAGAAGAAATAAGAATCGATCATATATTTCACATTTAAGAATAGTTATAATTGACCCGACGTCTCATATTTTGGATAGAAGAGAAGAAATTCAGCTCTATACCTTGTCAGAAAAATATAGCATTGAGATTCAGAAAATATGCACACAGCTGGGACACTTCCCTCTCCAATAATGTGCCACTAGTAGAGTCGACATAACCAACAGAGACATTAATATAGGTTTAAACAAGTGTATCTCCTAGGCAGATCCTTCAATTCCTTTAATTTTACATTAGGATATAAAATCGCTCATTCTAATGGGTTAGGAAATGCATGGTCCTTCAGAAGCCCCATTGACGAAAACACAGCATAGGCAGAGGGAAATATACTGTTATTTCTGCTCTGGCTGTATTTCCATTTCCTAATAACAGTAATGAACTTGAAGCATCGTATTTGCATACAGATAGGTCTAGATTCCTGTTTTGCTGCAGCTCTACAGTTAAGCATGTCACTGATATGCACTTCCCAGCCTCAAAACACAATTTAAAGATCACTTTATGGAGAGTCGAATTATAGCAATGTGCTTAAGCATTAGGGCTGTGGTTTTTCTAAAAACTGTTGGCAACAGGGCCAAGGTCTGTGGCTCATAAAAGTCGATCACAAAGTTCTGAGCTCCTGCAGCTCATTGATTGTGGTAATTCTCTAAGCTTCTTAATGCTCCCCCCCCCGCCCCGCCAATAGTATACTGGCACCCATTCTATTTCTCAAGCTTTGACACTGTTCCTTCCTTCCTTCCCCTCCTCCTTGCTTACACATTTACAAACGACTGCTCTGGTCCATGCACATGTGGAGTCGTGCGCAGGTCCTACCTACCCTCCAGAAGCTCAGAATGTGCTTAGGCCGACTAGAAAACAACTAAGCACAATGTTGTTGGAAATAGATGCTCAGTGCTGCAAAGAAAAATCAGCACTGAGACAAAGGATCTTTCAGCAACGCAATTTTTACTTCCTGGACTGCAGGAAGGGTACCCTCACTAGCCATCTTGCCATGAGAGTATAATGAGCAAAGGAAAACACACAGATTTATATCCCTTACGCATTTGAGGTCATCCTTACTGCTGTGTCTGATCTCCATTGGCTGGAGCCAGACCTCACAATCTAAACTAAAACCCATTTGGCTAACAACTTAAAACTTTTCTAAACAGGTAAAAGCAATGGGGAGCTGGGACATGCCTGTGAGCACGTCCAGCACAGATATGTTGGTTACAGTACAAGGACATAGAATGCACTGCGTGCCTGTAAGCATGGCGTATCTACCAGCTACATAGCATAGGGCTTAACAAAGAGTTATTAGCACAGTTATTCTTTAACAAGAAAGGAAACTTTAAAAAGGAACCTTTCTACTTCTCACAAATGTGAATATTGATGCGTGCCATCACCACGAAAACGGAACGGAAAACGCCTGCTGCTGCCCACCTGAACTGAGCCTTGGTGATGATGAGTTCAACAAGCAAACAATGGGATGGGGGACAAGAAACGGCATTTCCAGCAGATAGAAATGAACACGGGTACATTTAAACACAGAGCAAATGCACCAATGCACAATGTCCTCGGGGAAGAGGGGCGTGATAAACAGGTGGTGTGGCCAGGTGGTAAAACCAGGGCGAGGCTGGAAAGTTAAGGCTGGATGCTGACTGTCCTTTACTACTAAGCTCAGGAGTTCACACCGCAGGCAGCTGGGGCCACCAAGAGGTTTTACTGGTCTGGTTGGTGGTTGTTGCTTTGAGTAAGTGGAAGAGATGACTGCAGTGTGGAGGATGATCGTGACAGGGTAGAAAAGGGAGGAGCAGAGGCGGGGAGAGCAGCCGAAAGGCTCTCCCCTCACCTAGGCACAAAGCCCCGGTTCTGAATGAAGCAACTGCAGGAGAAGAGGTAAGCAGCTGGCTTCAAATGATCTGGAAGCGGGGGCTTTACCCCAGGCTTGGTGTCCAGATGGATATTAAGAACGAGAGCATAACGCTCAGGCAGTGGTCATGTCAAAGGAAGGCGAAGCTGAGACCCTGGCAGGGGAAGCCTGAGTTCAGGTCTGCAAGGAGCACCTCCAAGCTAAGCCAAAAACATCACATGCTATTGGCAAAGGGCTGGCCCAGAAAAAAGCACTACAGGTCATGGGCCTCAGAGGAACTGGACCTTCCCAGGAAAGGAGAAGAACAAGGTCGCAGGTGAAGAGAGGAGGTGCTGGCACCTGCCAGAGTGGAGGCGAAGGACCTGAGATTTGCTTTATCAGATGGGGTGGGATAAGATGAGCTCAACCGAAGATGCACCAACAGGATGGGAACTGAGGCCGGGCACGGTGGCTCACACCTAATCCCAGCACTTTAGGAGGCCAACGTGGGAGGATCGCTTGAGCCCAGGAGTTTGAGGCCAGCCTGGGCAACATGGCAAAACCTTGTCTCCACTAAACATTTTTTATTTTAATAGCCTGGGGTGGTGGTGTGCACTTGTAGTCCCAGCTACTCTAGAGGCTGAGATGGGAAAATTACTTGAGCCCAGGAGGTGGAGGCTGAAGTGAGCTGTGATTGCACCTTGCACTCCAGCCTGGGAAAGAGTAAGACCCTGACTCAAAATAAAAATAAAAATAATTAAAATAAAATGTTTAAGAAGATGAGTACCTAAAGGGCAAATGGAAGTATGAGTCTGGAATTCAGGAAAAATGTCAGAGGAACAGGGACAGCTACAGCAGTTCCGAGTAGTTGAAAGAAAAAGTGTGCTGGATGCATAATCTTGAAGAAAAGTTGTATTTTTCAGCAAAATATTGACATCAAGTATTTAATTCTTTCTTAATATATAATGAAGATACCAATGAAATCTCTTTATGAATCTATATTATTTCAGTTTTAATTGTAAATAATATTTAATAAAGGATTTAGATGATTATAAAATAATTGTTTTTCAAAAAATGTTCCAATTAATTTTATATAAATATGGTTTACACTGAATGGACTATCTTGCTGAAATAACCTTTTTAAGAAATTCTGAATGTGGAATTTTTACTATCTGCAATAAAATTAAAATCTATGCCATGGGAAAAAGAAAAGATGTGCTGGAGGGATAGGAAAATCACCATGGAAGGCCATGGACACCAGGAAAGCTACCACAGGTGGCATTTACCTTCGTGAATTCTCCGTGGTCTGATGCTGGCCTTTGACTGGGCACCCCAGACGCTCGATCTACAGATTGTGACTCATGTTAACAAAGCAACAGTGTCTAGAACTAGACCTGGACTTCCCAATTCACAACAGAAATATCGTCATCAAATGGCCTAAACGCCCTGTTTAGTGTGGCCGCTGCATTCTTCCTCCATGGGGAAACTGGGGCGGAAAACGATGAAAAGGTTACGTGGGGAGCAAGGAGCCTGCTCCCGTGAGCGACGTGGTCTCTGCCTGTGGTAGAAACACGCTGGTAGAAAGAGGATTTTTTGGAGGGTTTTGTTTGTTTGTTTGTTTTTTGGTCAGCGACTCACTGTCACACAGTCTGTAGTGCAAAAGTGTGATCATAGCTCACTGCAACCTTAACCTCCTAAGCTTAAGTGGTCCTCCTGCCTCAGCCTCCTGAGTTAACTGGGACTATAGACATGTGCTACCACACTTGGCTAATTTTCGTTTTTTTCAGAGATGAGGTTGCGCCATGTTGCCCAGGCTGGTCTTGAACTCCTGGCTTCAAGCCATCCTCCCGATTCAGCCTCATGCTGGGATTACAGGCATGAGCCACTGCACCTGGCAGGCTGAGGGTCTAATGCACCCAAAACCTCCAGGTCATCCACAACCTACCCTCTGCCTGGGCACATTTGCCTTGCTATCTCCTTTCTCTTTGTTCCACCCGTGACTAGGTCTCTGTTTTCTTTCCACCCAATCACTTCCTAAATCCTGTACAAGCATATTCATCATCAAGATTCTTCAGTGCTCCATAAAGCCAGCAGAATAAAGCTCAGATGCTTACACGAGGCTGAGAGGGGCCACGTCCCGCCTTCCCAGACTCACCACCTCCCACATCAGTGCACATGCCCCACTCACTATAGGTGGTTGGCGCTTCTCCCACTCTGTAAGCTTTGAGTTCTCATTTCTGTGAACTCGTGCCGAAGGTTCACATCAACTACGTGCCTTCTCTGTGCAGTTACCGTGCTAGGGTATGAATACTATTTATGAATCCAGTCCCCAACCCTGGGAAGTCCGTACCATCATCATACCCATTTGACAGATGAGAAAACAGAGGCTTGGGGAATAAAGACACTTGCCATATAGCAATTGAGGAGAGGTGCAAGCCTGGAGTCTGCATGCTCTAAGATTCCCCCACACACAACTGCCTTCCCGAGACACTCACACGTGGTCTGCACTTCGCAGTGTTTATGTATCAATCCATGAAGAGTTTATATTTGTACTGTGAAAAAACATGAAGCAGAATAAAGAAGCAAGACCTTAAAATAAAATATTTCATTATTTTAAAGAATAAACATTTTGAACAAGTAGTAAATGAGATCAAGATTCTTGACTAACTTTAAAACCTAGTTGAGTTTGTCTTCTTCAGCATAAACACTGGCTTACCACAAAATTGCTGGGTGACCTTGGGCAAGCTGGTTAACCTCTCTGACTCATGTTCTTCATCTATCAAATGGGAGTGATCATCATGGCCCATCCATTCTTCACTGGTGAAGTGTACCCAGATAACCTGGGTGCCACTGGCACAAGCACTCAATAAATACCAGCTGTTATTACTCTACACTATGTCCCAAAGACATTGTTAAACTATTTTGTCTGAATTTTAAAATGGGAAATCAGGCTGTCTTTGCTCAAGTCCATTTTTAAAACTCTTGGGGAAATTGTAAAATAAAAAATTATTAAATTAAATTAAAATCATGAGCTGGCTTTGGTCAGATGGCCAATCTTTTTGTTTTCTTCTTTATGTCTCTGCAGGAAGAAGGGAGCCATTGTACGCCTGGGCTACCATCAGCAACCTTGACTCATTGCTGAAAGAGGGGAAAGCTCGGGACTCTAAATTCTGAATCCTTCAGATGGTCCCGCCATTTTCCAAACATTGCACCAACATCATGAAATACTTTAAAATCAATAAAAATGCATTTGGCAGCAGAAGGCAATTATTCACACATTTTCTGAAAACAATAAAGTAAGACATACCTTCCATTCAATTTTCAGGATTATATATATTATAGGTGAGTATTTATTTTTAGCGGACTTTCTCCCCTTTCTCTCTTTTTGCTCCTGTTGTTAGTTTCATAGGGTCAGAGAGAGTTCAGTTGTATAGAGAAAGTACTAACCGCTGAATGGCTCTGTCAGGCTCCTGTATTTAAGGAGATGGAATTGCATATTACAAGAAAATGATTGTTCAGCTACCTTTTCATTAACAATTTGTCTACAAGGAGACAGGCTTAACTGCTTCTATTGAAGTTGGGAAGCAACAAATTGAATGGGTTCCATAAGGATTATGTCATACTTCAAACATATGGTGAGCTACAAACACCAAGATACTGCGTTTGGAAATAGTGGTGGGTTTACTATTGTTTGGTGGCTGTTTAATTGAAGAGTCATAAATACTACTTTAAAAAAAAGCTTGTCATTATCTGTACAATCTCAAGTGCAATACTATAATAATTTTCTCTTATATATTTTTTTGATTCTTGACACATTAAAGAAAAATGTCTTTAGGGGAACTACACTGAAGGTCATTAAGGAAACATCAGCCATAAGATGCATCCCAGGTCAGCTTCTTGTAATGGGGTTCCACTTTGGAGCACAGAGAAGACATCCAAAGGTGTGGAAGGGAAAAATTCTAGGTGAGCCCAGGGTTGATGCAGGAGAGCTTTCCCTGAATGCACCCCGAGATTGAGGTCCTGGGGTACATAGGCCAACCAGGACCTTCCTTCTGCATCTGCTTACTAAACAGAAAATCTAGTCCCTCCACCTCCCCCCAACAATGTTCCAAACTGAATGCTCGACCTTTTCACACATCAAGTGACAACATTAACTTTAGACACTTTCAGAAAGCACCACGTTGGTGTTGGGTTGTCATCATGTAAGTGGCCAGTAAGTACACAACAGGTGAAAGCCGTAGGACCCCAGCCACGGTTTCAAGGGGTCCAGGTTTATTATGTCATGTCTCTGAAACATGTGTCCACCAGGAAACCCACTCTTGCTCAGTAATGGAATACTATTCGTGAATGCTCACTGTATATAAAGTTCATATACTTAATGCCAAAACAGGTATTCTGTTCTCCAACTTAATAGAAAGAGATCACTAATTCCTAGTGCAGAAGGAAAAATGCCTAATTCCACACAGAACAAAGGATACCCACGGAGGCCATGCTGGGCAAGGCTGGCCCCAAGTGACAGCTATAGACGGACATAAACACATTGATAGAGAGGAAGAAGGGGAAGGTTGTTTTCTAACAAGTTTTTGAAGGTTCATCTGACTGCTGTTAAGACTATGAAGGAAGACATTAGAATAGTCTTTCTAATTCTTAACTCTTTAAACTCAATGCCCTCTTTTTATAACATGATTTTGTACCTATCCTTTTGCTGTCTTGAAATACAATTCACATAAAATATAATCTAAGACAACACTCATTAGGATGGCTACTATTGAAAATACAGGAAATAACAAGCGTTGGTGAGGATGCTGAGAAATTGGAACCCTTGTACATTGTTGGTAGGAATGTAAAATGATGCAAACTTCCCTGGAAAACAGTAAGGTAGTCCCTTAAAAAATGAAAGACAGAACTGCTGTGTGACACAGCATCCCACTTCTGGGTATACATCCAAGAGGATTCAAAGCATGGTCTTGAAGGGATATTTGCACACTCACATCAATAGCAGCGCTATTCACAACAGCCAAGAGGCAGAAGCAGCCCAAATGTCCACTGATGAATGAATGGATAAATCAAATGTGTTATATACACAGAATACAATATTATTTCATCCTTAAAAAATTCTGTTACATGCTACAATATGAATAAACCTTAAGGATAGTGTGCTAAATGAAATAAGTCAGTCACACACGAAAAACTAATACTATGTCATTCCTCTTATAGGCAGTGTCTCAAGTAGTCAAATTCATAGAAACAGAAAGCAAAGTGATGGTTGCCGAAGGTTGGATGGGAGGGGTAACGGGGAGTTGTTGAATGAGTATAAAGATTCAGATACACAAGACGAAAAGTCCTGGAGGTCTCTTTCACAATAATGTGAATATAATTCACACTACTGGACTGTGTGCTTCAAATTGGTTAAGAAGTTTCAAATATAGATAGATACAGATAGATACAGATATTAACCTGTTTTGTGTTACTATAACAAAGTATCACTGGTAATCAGTAAAGAAAAGAAATTTATTTCTCACAGTTCTGGTGGCTGGGAAGTCCAATATCAAGGTTCCAGCATCTGGTGAGGGCATCATCCCACGGCAGAAGGTGGAAATGCAAGACAGCATGTGAGAGCAGGAGAGGGAAAGGGGGTCAAACTTTCTTTTTTAACAAAGCTACTCTCTCAGTAGCCACCCACTCCCAGGATAACGACATGAATCCATTCATAAGGGCAGAGCCCTCGTGACCTAATCACCTCTTATTACGATCCAACCTCTAAACACGTTTGCATTGGGAATTTCCAACACAACGATTCTGGGGGACACATTACACCGTAACATCCTGTCCCTGGCTTCCAAAATTCATGTCCTTTCCATAATCCAAAATATATGTATTTCATCTCAATAGCCCCAAAAGTCTTAACTCGTTCCAGCACCAACTCAAAAGTTCAAAGTTCGGAGTCGTATCTGAATGGGTAAGACTAAAGGCACGATTCATCCCCAGGAAAATTCCTCTGCAACCTGTGAGCCTGTAAAATTAACAAATTCTGTGCTTCCAAAATACAGTGGTGAGACAGACATAGGATAGACATTCCCACTCCAAAAGGGAGAAATAGGCAAGAAGAAAGATGTGATTGGTCCCAAGTAAATCCTTTACTCAACAGGGAAAACATTAAGTCTTAAAGCTATAGAGCAATCCTCCCTGACTCCATATCCCACATTCTGGGCATGCTGGGACAAGGACTGGACCTGTAAGGTCACAGGCAGCCCTGCCCCTGTGATTTTGCTCGGCTCAGCCCACCCGGCAGCTTTCAGTGGCATGTGGGTGGCCCCACAGTTCTGGGATCTCTGAGATGGCCTTGCTCCCATAGGCCAACTAGGCAATGTGGCAGCTTGGACCCCACATTTCAGCTCAGCGTTGCCCTATTAGGGGCTGTCTGTGTTGGCTCCACCCCTGTGAAAAGTTTCAGCCTGGGTCCTCAAGCTGTCAAATACACCCTTTGAAATGTACAGACCCCACAGTTTTTGCATTCTGTACATCTGCAGAGTTAACACCACATAGATGCCATCAAAGCTTGTTGCTTGAGCCCTCTGGAGTGGTGGCACAAGCCATACTCAGGCCACCTGAGCCATGGCTGGAATAGCTGAGGAGTGCTGTGCCTGAATGCAGGGAGCAGACTCCCAGGCATCCCTGAGCAGTGAATGTTGAAGTCCCGCGGGCACCTCCCTGGAAACCTTCTCTTGAAGCCCTGCTCTGGGCCTGGGATGGGAGGGGCAACCTGGAAGATCTTTAAAATGCCTGTGATGTCCATTGTTTTGATGAATGGCATCTGGTTCCCTTCTATCTATACTAATCTCTTTAGCAAACCGTCTCTTGGCCACACTCTTTGCATTGCGGATTTCCAACACATCAATTTTGTGGGGCACATTAAAACCATAGCATTCTGTCCCTGGCTTGCAAAATTCACGTCCGTTTCATAATCCGAAATGCATTTACTCTCCTAAACATGCCTTTTCACTCTTTACATGACCAAGGCCGAACATTTTCCATATCTTTTCCTTCTGCTTCCCTTTTAATTATAAATGCCATCTTTAAATAATTTATCTTCATTCACATCTTACTATATGTGGTTAAAAGTAGCTATGTAGCTCCTCTGGTATTTTGCTTAGAAATTTCTTCCTCCAGATATCCAGGTTCATTGCTTTTAAATCCTACCTTCCATAAAGCCCCCAGTCATGGACATGATTCAGCCATGAATTTATAACAGTGCTTAGTGAATTTATAACAGAAATGGCCTTTATTCCAGTTTCCACTATTTTGTTTCTCATTTCATCTGAGATCTCATCAGAATGGCCTTTACCGTATCAGAAATGTTCATTTCTACAGTATTTTGATTATGACCACCTAAATCATCTCTAAGAAGCTTCAGACTTTCTCTACAGTTCTCTCCGGAATCATGTGTAATGCTCTGTTCACAGCAACGGAGGCTTTTACCTGCCTGCTCCTCCACATCTTCCCAGCCTCTACCCATTACCCAGTTCCAAAGGTGCTTCCACATTTTCAGGTATTTATTACAGCAACAGATCCAGTTCTCAGTGCCAGTTTTCTTTCTTGGCTCATTTTCTGTGGCTACAACAGAAAAAGACAGACTGGGTAATTTATAATGAATAGAAATGTATTGGCTCGTGGTTCTGGAGGCCAGGAGTCCAAGAGCATAGCGCTGGCATCTGAAGAGGACCTTCCTGCAGCACCATCCCGTGGCAGAGGGGAAAGGGCAAGAAATACTCAGAGCAAAAGATCAAGAGGGGGCCAAAGGTTTTGCAACAAAGTCACTCTTATAACTAACCCGCTCCTGGAATAACAACTTTAATCTGGTCACGAAAGCAGAGTCCTTGTGACTTCATCAATTCTTATGACCCCCACCTCCCAAAACTGTTGCACTGGGGCTTGACAACACATAAATTTTGGAGAATATTTTCAAACAATACCAATATAAATAGATAAATCCTAACACAAACACAAATTTAGAAATAACACAACACCCTAACTGAAATGAAAGTGTAAAAAGAAATTTATAGTATAATGTACATAGTATACATTATATACATTTAACACAGAAATGCTCAGAAAACCCAGCACCGGAGGTTGTAATGCAGTAGTCAGATGCTGCTGCTGTCCTTAGAATCTTCGAGAACATGACTGCCACAGAGGCAGATGGACCGAGCAGGGCTCCACTGGTAAGTTAACCACCACAGGTGACTTTCCAACTCCAGTGAAGTTCCAAGCTAAAGGATTTACACAATGGTTTCTTTCCTGGAAAATTTAGGGCACATCGCAACTGGTAGAATACAGGTTTTTTACCCACATAGAAGTCCCATGGTACACTTAAAAAATTATTCAGTGGGCAGTACTGCCCCGTGAATGCAGGATATAGAGTGTTCCCAGGCCATGCCTACTAAATGCAAGCAAAGCCCCCAAGTTTTGTCACAATCAAAACTGCCCCCTCCAAATTCCATAACGTAGCACCCCCAGGGAGAATCACCCGTAGAGGAAGCAGTAAGAATTACGTCACTAAACTGTGAAATCCGAAAAGAAAATCAAAGAATGAAGTCGGCACAAGGTACAGGTCGTAAAGATTTTGCTGATAAAGCAGCTTGCGGTAAAGAAGTCGGCCAAACCCCACCAAAACCAAGACGGTGACAAAAGCGACCTCTGGCGGTCCTCACTTCTCATTACATGCTAATTATAATGCATTCGCATGCTAAAAGACGCTCCCACCAGCACCATGACAGTTTACAGATGCCATGGCAACATCAGGAAGTTACCCGATATGGTCTGAAAAGGGGAGGAACCCTTAGTTCCAGGAAACGCCCACTCCTATTCCTGAAAACTCATGAATTTTTAAACACCCCTTGTTTAGCATATTATCAAGAAATAACCATATAAAATGGGCAAACAGCAGCCCTGAGGGAGCAGCCTGTGGAGTGTAGAGTGGCCATTCTTTATTCCTTTAAAGAACTTGCTTCCACTTTACTCCATGGACTCGCCATTAATTCTTTCTTTCTTTCTTTCTTTCTTTTTTTTTTTTTTGAGACGGAGTTTCGCTCTTGTTACCCAGGCTGGAGTGCAATGGCGCGATCTCGGCTCACTACAACCTCCGCCTCCTGGGTTCAGGCAATTCTCCTGCCTCAGCCTCCTGAGTAGCTGGGATTACAGGCACGCGCCACCATGCCCAGCTAATTTTTTGTATTTTTAGTAGAGACGGGGTTTCACTATGTTGACCAGGATGGTCTCGATCTGTTGACCTTGTGATCCACCCGCCTCGGCCTCCCAAAGTGCTGAGATTACAGGCGTGAGCCACTGCGCCCGGCCATTAATTCTTTCTTGAGAGAGATCCAAGAACCCTCTCTTGGGGTCTGGATTAGGACCCTTTTCCAGTAACAATGTCACAAAGAAAATATACTGAAAACACCAATCAGACACTCATTAACATATGAACTACATGTCCTACCCATAAGGAGAAGGGCAATGGGATCCCTCACAGGAATAAGACCACGTAAGAAGGATGCTTTAGAGGTTCTTATGCCAGCCAGTTCTCCCTGTATTCAGGTATTTAACATACCTTTACTGAGCACATACTTTGTGCTGATACTGAAATAATATACTTATTACAACAGTAAACCCATTGCCCACTCGTGTCCATACAGTTCCAACTTGGGGTGCCGGTGGTGATAACAGAGCATCTGACTGCTGTAACATCACCTTCAGGAACACTGAGGGAAGGATGAAGATAAGAGTTAGCTGTTGACAGTGAAAATGTCCCCAAAAATAAAATGCCCGAGAGCCTGAGATAATGAGGGCAAAGGGGTTTCATGTGCCTGTGTGCCACAGAACCTGAAAACCGTAAGCAAGTTTTGTGTCTAGACAGAGCCCAGTCAAGTCCAGGAACCATTATTTGATATGCAATTTTCTGCTTAGCAGTCAGGTATGCAGAATTCAATTTGGGAGTGATCTGTATTCTCTTCAGTTTCCACAATAGCATTCAAATGTAGTCAGAGACAGGGGAATTTATCTTCCTGCAAATTCACTCCCTAGGGGTCCTGTAGCTCACCAGTGGGTTTCAGTGCTAGCGAGGTGGGCAGCAGAACAGACAAGTGGGAAATTACAGCCACAAATCGCCCGCAGGAACCTGGGTGCTGCTGGAGCTGCTGGCTTCTGCCCGCTCCTGTAAATGCAGACCCAAAACTGCTGCCAGAAAAGGGATAAATAACCTGCAAAAAAAACCAAAAAAATTAAAAAAAACCTCTCCAGCTACCCAAGGAGGTGGCCTCGCTCTAGTCTAAAGAGAAAATCTTTTCTAACGTCTTTCCTTGAGCTAAAACATGTTACCATTTCACCACATTTTATCATTTCTAACATTTGTAATATGTTTCGCAGTCAAGTTGCATGTATTGAATGGTAGTATTTGTTTCCCCGCCAAAAATAAATACTCTTATTAAATTGCTAATGTGTTTTATAATCAGTGTACTAGTTTAGAATCAAGGAAATTCAATAATCACGGTGGTTTAAATGCCTTTCCATAGAGCAACTAGAAACAAAGCTAAGAGGCTAAGCCTTGCTTCCCACACACATCCATGTCACCAAATGTCTTTTGTTCACATCTCATCAGCCACCCAGTGGTTCAACTTTTGGAAGCCCCAGGGAGATAAGTCTTCCCATTAGGCCTAATCCACACCAAAGCCCCAGTAAGGCATGTTGGCAGCCACGCTTTCCCCAGGTGGGAGGCAGCCATGCTTTCCCCAGGTGGGAGGCAGCCACGCTTTCCCCGGGTGGGAGGCAGCCAGTCTCTCATTAGTCTTAGGGTATACTCGAAGACTAAGCCAGGTGGAGTCAAAACCCCTGCGCTCAGCCCCATACTCCAGTCCTCACTTTTAAGAAAAGTGTGGCCCTGGTGCCCTGACTTCTGCCTTTACAAAGCCAGTGGGGACAGTGAGTTAGATGAGCAAGGGCCAGTGTTCGCCCCAGCATCCCCCCCAGTGCTACAGACAGCTCACCAGCAGCGTCCTCATTCAGCAAACTTTATGAATACACAGGAAAAATGATATATTACAACAACGATTCAGTTCTGGGATGTCGCTAATTCACCGGGAACCGCTCACTGCATGATAGAGTTACCCTTCATCTCTCATCTACATGTTCACTGCTCCTTTGTGGCTTTTAAATTTGAGGTCTCCCATCTTGGGCCCCTACGGGGCTCACTAAGAAAGAATTGATGATGTCACACATCAGGGCCTGTGGGGTAGGAGCTGGGGAAGGAATAGCAGGGGGTGGGGGATTGGGGAGGGATAGCATTAGGAGAAACACCTAATATTGTTGACGGGGTGATGGATGCAGCAAACCACCACCATAGCACATGTATACCTATGTAACAAACCTGCATGATCTGCACATGTACCCCAGAACTTGAAGTATAAAAAAATAAATAAATAAAACAAAAACGAATCGACGATGATAAACTGTAGACATTTCCTTTCAAAGTCTTGGTCCTAGAACTAGGTAGAATGTTTTTCTTTTCCTAACCACTCTAGGATCTTCATGATCAGCAGCCAAATGTGAAACACGGTTCAGAGAGCTTTAGGAAGCGCCAGAAACATCACTAGCTCTGGCAGACAATCCTGGAGGGGCCAAGGGTGACCTGAGAGCTGAGTCTTGGTGAATCCATTTAAGGAACTGTTAGTAGCCAGAGCAGTAACTCGAAACTGCCAAGAAGCGTCCATTCTCCACGGGATCCTGTTCTAGCCAGACATCTGTCACCACATCTAAAGAAGCAACTGTCAAAGTGAGCAGAGAGAAGGGAGAATGCAAAAAGCAGATAGTGTCAGGAAGTGCAGTTTTACTGGGGGAAAAAGGCTACAGGAAAATAGAATGCCAAAGGATCCTGGGAACAAAACCACCCACCAACTAGGCACACCTTGATGGGGCTATCGCGTGACAACAAACGTCTCTGTGTTAAGTGCTGAAATTTAGAGGTTTACTTATTACAGCAACTACTGTGGCCCAAATTAAGATTGTGCATCAGCCAGGCATGTGGCTCACACCTGCAATCCCAGCACTTTGGGAGGCTGAGGTGGGCGGGTCACAAGGTCAGGAGATGGGGACCATCCCGGCGAACAAGGTGAAACCCCATCTCTAATAAAAATACAAAAATTAGCTGAGTGTGGTAGCACACATCTGTAGTCCCAGCTACTCCAGGGGCTCAGGCAGGAGAATCACTTGAACCAGGGAGTTGGAGGTTGTAGTGAACTGAGATTACAACACTGCACTCCAGCCTGGTAACAGAGCAAGACTCCATCTCAGAAAAAATGGATTGTGCATCAGGCCAGGCACAATGGCTCATGCCTGTAATCCCAGCACTTTGGAAGGCCCAGGTAGGAGGATCACTTGAGACCAAGAGTTTCAGACCAGTTAGTGCAACACAGTAAGACCCCATCTCTACTAAATAATTTTTTAAAAATAGCCAAGCGTCGTGGTGTGCACCTGTGGGCCCAGCTATGTGGGAGCTGCTCCATCCCGTGAAGCCGTCTACATCTAGTCACTCTCCAGCCCACATTCATGCCTTTCCATTATTCCTGAATCCCATCTTTCTCTATGAATATATTATGACATAGATGTGCTGCATGTGATTTACATCTTTTTATATTGCCTTGCTACACTGCCTTGATTGATGCATAATCTTTTTATTTTTTTTTGAGACACAGTCTCAATCTGTCACCCAGGGTGGAATGCAGTGGCATGATCACAGCTCACTGCATCTCAACCTCCTGAGCTCGTGCCATCCTCCCATCTCAGCCTCCCATGTAGCCATGGGTACCATGGTAACCACACTTGGCTAATTCTTTTTCTTTTTTTGTAGAGACGAGGTCTGATCATATTGCCCAGGCTGGTCTCAAACTCCTGAGCTCAAGCAATCTGCCCACCTTGGCCTCTCAAAGTACTGGGATTAAAGGTCTGAGCCACCTTGCCCAGCCTGATATATAATTTTTTTTTTTAACTTAACTTTTATTTTAAATTCAGGTGTACACGTGCGAGTTTGTTACATGCCATGGGGGTTTGTTGTGCAGATTATTCTATCACCCAGGTATTAATCCTAATGCCCATTTGTTATTTGTCCTGATCCTCTCCTCCTCCCACTCTCCACACTCCAACAGATCCCAGTGTGTGTTGTTCTCCTATGTGTTCAGGTGTTCCCATCATTTAGTTCCCACTTATTAGTGAGAACATGTGGTATTTGGTTTTCTGTTCCTGCATTACTTTGCTAAGGATAATGGCCTCCAGCCCTATCCATGTTCCCACAAAAGACATAATCTCATTCTTTTTATGGCTGCATATTACTCCATGGTGTCTATGTACCACATTTTCTTTATCCAGCCTACCACTGATGGGCATTTAGGTTGATCCATGTCTTTGCTATTGTGAATAGCTGATGCACAGTCGTAATGACAAGTCTCTGAATTCTCTGAACCTCAATGTCCTCATTCATAAAATGAAGATAATAATAGCACTTTACAAGTTTGCTGTGATCATTAATTGGGAAGGGGGGTTGGGAACATGAACCCGGAACATTATAATTCTTCTTTTGGATTTGTTTCTGCCTTTTTCCAAAGAATAAAGGCTAAGAATGACCAGGAACTGCAAGAAGGTAAATAAAATTTAACGTCACTAATAACAAGAAGTAGCTTACTAGAAACAGATATGAGGGAAATACTTTTAAACATAGCTTTGTTCTATATAACAGGGGGCATTCCATCTTTGAGTTTTTTTCTTTTGTAAAAGTGCTTAGGGTTGGGTCCTCAGGAAATTGTGAAGTGCAGGACGTGAGGTAGAAAAACTGTTGCTTAAAACCAGTTTCTCCTTTGCCCGTTCACATGCTGTTCTTTTCCATTAAACCAAGCATATCCTCAGAAGACAGACAGGAACTTTCTGGAAGGAAGGAATGAGAGCAGAAAGAATAAGTACCACTTCCAGGTTAGCTTCCTGAAACCTTGCAAGTGGCTCACCCCCAACATTCTTTCTCCCCTTCCTGCTGACTAGAGTGCCAATATCTAGGGTGACTTTGAAAGCAACAACTACAGAGCCATTGTCATCCAAAGTCCCTGAGTGACCACCTGGAGCAGAGCCACCCACAAACCTGAAGGGCTCTCCTGAGAATCATTACAAACCTCTGATGTATTATTCAGCTTCTCTGTTTTGAGCTCTCTTTGTTACAGCAACTGGTGCTACCCTAGCTAAAGCAGACTTCCCCACCTTTGTATCCCCAGTGCCTGCAACAGGGAATGGCTCTGTTCTTAAGGTGCTTAATGAATACCCGTCTCATTGAATAACCCACACACAATATCTATACCTGGGAGGCAGCTCTATCCAGAATTGCTCCCAATTGTGGCAAAAAAATAAGATAAAACAAAACTTACACCTCCCATTATGAAGAAAAAGAAAATATAAAAAAATAAGAATGCTGACATCTGCAAGTATGTGTTCCAGCCATCTGGAGGGTATATACAATCTAGAAAATATCAATGCCTGAAATAGATATCTTCATTTCTTCCCCCCACATTGTCTCCCTTCCTTTAAGGTGCAAAATTCCAAAAGAATTTTAGGAATCCCTCCGCTACTCATTGTGTGGTTGAGTGAGAGGGACCCACCCACCCTGCCTCATTTAAGGTTTGTGTTGCAACTAACTCCCTAGCCACAGAGATCGATTTGGGGATGGTTTTAGGAGTTTGGCTAGACCACAAAGTGTGGCCAAGGTATTAAACTTGAATAGAATCAAAAGTATGAACTCAGTTCAAGATTGCTCTCACTTCTGTATACTACCGAAATAGCAAACAGCGCAAAAAGATATTCCTAAGATAAAGTTACATGTACAACCCAAGGGTTTCCTAGATACTCAAACAGGCAGATCCACAACTGGAAGTCGGTGCAGCCTGCGTGGAGTGAGCAATGCATCAGGTTAGAGAGGCTTGAAGCAGTCCTTGCTGGGAACCCTGAGCTCCAGGTCACCTTGGCAAGCCCAGCCCCTCCATCCCAGCATCCTCTGTCATCCGAGGAAACAGCTGATAGGAATCACTAGCTACACTCATTACAATAACCCCTACCAGAAGAACACGACTTCATGATCTTGACCTCTCTCTGCCACTCAGTCTGTAGTGGGTTGAGTGGTGTCCTCCCAAAAATTCATGTCTATCCCAAAATTCACAATGTGATATTTGGAAATACAGTCTTTGGAGGTGTAATTAGTTAAGGAACACATTACTGGAATTCATCACCCAGAATTCATCAGTTTACTATGAGGTCAGGAGGGCTGTATCAGCAGACAAGAGTCTGACTACTACCACAGAAGGAAACCATAGCTATAGTTCCCTGCTCCCTGCACCATGTTCTATGAGGCACTGAGCCTACGACAGGCTTGGCCACACACAGTCCACCACAGTCCACCCGTTTGTAGGGATACAGATGGACAGCTCTCATGCTCAACTTGTCAAATTACTCCCAGTGTCACAAACAACTGTTACTAGGATGCAGCACTACACAAAAATGATAATGATAACCCAAAAGAATCGTATATAATACAAATTATAGTGTAAGCCCCTGCTCAGAAAAGGTCAGTTATACAAATCTCCCAGTGAGTATTTCCATCTTGAGCCCACTGGAGTATGTGGACATCACTGATGAGGTTGCAGTTATTTGTCCTTACCTGAAAGACAGTGCCTTGAGTGTTTTCCTGGTGAGGTTTCTCTCAGTAGAATGCACTTTCAAAAAAAAGTATGTTCTTGGAACCTTCAGCTGCTCACAGAGGTTGCTGCCCTTCTAAGATGATGATGTCATGGGATCCGCAGTCCTTGCTGGGAACCCTGGGCTCCAGGTCGCTTTGGCAAGCCCAGCCCCTCCATCCCAGCATCCTCTGTCATCTGAGGAAACAGCTGGTGGGAATCACTAGCTACACCCATTACAATAACCCCTACCAGGAGAACACGACTTCATGATCCTTGACCTCTCTCTGCCACTCAGTCTGTAGTGGGTTGAGTGGCGTCCTCCCAAAAAGTCATGTCTATCCCAAAATTCACAATGTGATCTTATTTGATCCTTAAATCCAATGGCTGGTGTCCTTATAAGAGGAGGAGACACACAGTGAAGAAGGCCATGTGTTGATGGCAGCAGAGACTGGAGTGATGCAGCCACAAGCCAAGGAATGCCTGCGGCCACCAGATGCTGGGAGGATCCTCCTCTCAAGCCTTCAGAGGAAGCAGGGCCCTGCTGACACCTTGAGTCTGAACTCCTAGCTTCCAGAAGTGTGAGATAATAAATTGCTGTTCTTTTAAGCCACCTAATTTGTGGTACATTATTATGGCAAAACTAGGAAACTAATATGAAATCTGTCTTAGTCCATTCAGGCTGCTATAACAAAACGCCTTAGACTGGGTAGCTTATGAACAACAGACTTTTTTTTCCCACAGTTGTGGAGGCTGGGAAGTCCACGATCAAGGCACTGGCAGATTCGAGGACCCACTTTCTGTCATTTCCTAGATGACGCCTTCTAGTTGTGTCCTCACGGGGTGGAAGGGACTAGCTAGCTCTCCGAGGTCTTTTGTAACCCCAGTCATGAGGGCTCTCGCCTTGTGACCTAATCACTTCCCAAAGGCCCTATCTCCTGATACCATCACTCTGGGGGTTAGAATTTCAACTTATGAATCGGGGTAGAGGGGATCACAGCATTCAGACCGTAACACAGTCCACACTTCCCAGAGGTTCTTCTCAAACTGTGTCTGCCTCCCCAGCCAGCAGTGGCACAGCAGGTACCGTACGGCCCCAAATGCTGCCTCACTAGCTCAGGCCGTTGGGCTTCCACCCCTTTTGTTTTTCCCCAGAGAAAAGTGGCAGGACCAGCCAGGTGGCTTTAATCCCCTCTGCCACTCAAAGAACAAGTCCAACATTCTGTAACCATGCCACTTCCTCCTGACAGTGGGAATCAACTCCACCACCTCAAAAGTGCCAGCTAACTCAAAGGGAGGTGCCAGGCCATCCCTAGGAAGGTGAGTGCTGTGGGGCCTGTCCAGAGTCCTCTCTTCTCTGAGGACCAGGCAGAAAAGTCCCACCTGCAACCTCACAGTGAAGGGGTGGTACAGACCACGGTCTTCATTTGGGGTAACACATTCACCCACGCTGCTCGTCAACTGTTCAGGACGCTTTGACCTTTCTCTGCCCAAACTGGCTATAGCCAGTTTGCCTATGATAGGGAAGGGCTTCAGCCATTTACACTCAGAGGCCGCCTTGTGAATGGTCCTTTTTATTCTGGGCAGTGAAGGTCACCCCTGCCCCTACCGTAGCAGTCTGCTTTCCCCTTAGGTTGAGTCTTGAGGTTTGGCCACCACTCGTCTCCTGGGTTAACAGCAGGCAAGCCTGTAGGTTTCACCCAGCACCTTGGGACACTTCATTCTGAAGCTTGCAGTATGAACCTGGGCTGTATATACTACCCGGCAACCCAGCGTCCTCAGGAAGAACAAGTGACAGTGCAGACATGAGAAAATCTGTGCAGTGAACTCACAGCTGCACCAAATCGCACCCTGCCAGCCCACAGCCCACGGCTTTGGTGCGCCTGGGGTGAGGTGCTACCTCCTGCCATCCCTGGGTGCCCTCCAGGAAACACCCTCCCTCCAGGGATGTTCAGGTAGTGGGCACTGGTGCAGCCTTATTTCTGATAATCCCAGCTGTAATCCTAGTACAGGATCCGGGCTGGCCACCTCACCCCTGCCACTGGCACAGCAATTTCCCCTTTTCCTACTTCATCCTGACTTAGATTTCTAAGCCTGTTGTCCTTAGAGGATATACCCACTACACCAGGAGAAGGCCCTTTCCAACTCCCACGCTGTTTTTGATTGATCGGGTGGACAACTGGACTTGAGCATCACTCAGAGGTGATGGCAATAAACCCAGAATTAGGCAGGGGCAGCACCTGTGGGTCTGTGCTCCACGCAGTACCCTGGACTACGCAATTGGAGGGGTGACAGGCAGTGGGATGCCCCTGGTCCTCACCGGGTATCGCCAGCAGCTGGGCAGGAGCTAAGCAGCAAATTCCACGTAGATTGGTGTGGCATGGACATGCCTGGGAGCAGGGCCAGCCTGCTCCTGAGACCTGCCCCCCGTCATGCTCTCAGCATGGCTGGCTGCCCCTGCATGTTGGCCGACTCACAGAAGAGGCTGGCCTTGTCCCCAGGACTAGAGGTCCAGCGTCTTCCACGTTTCACCTCCAGAGCCTATTCCAAGATAGTCGTTGCCCGCTTTAATCCTGGCCCAAGGGACAGTGTGCTGAGTGCCAGGTGGCTCTTCCATCTCAGCAGACCCCCCTCCACGTGCCCTCATGCCTCCATAGAGGACCCCACAGGGCCCGCAGCTCAGGACCCCCAAATGCCCTGGGCTCCAATCAGGCCTCCCAGGAGGCAGGGCTCTTGCCTGTATTTCCCTCTTTCCCCATTTTCCACTTAAGCTTGAGGTTATTCTTACCAACATTATTAACTACGCCAAAAGCTAGGCCTGACCGTGCTGTCTATCCAGGCTTAAATTCTGGCAAGAATAAGGCCAGGGTCTTACTGAAGGTTGCTTTCACTTCGGTTTATCAACAGACCAGCCAACAGCAGTGGTGAATACGTATGAGATAAAGACACAGAGGAAGTCGAGACGCTCCCCACGGCCCCCCAGTCTCTCCCGAAGGTGGGCCTGTCATACTCAGCACCTGCATGGAATGGCATGGGGTGAGCATTGTCCAGGTCACAGGCGCTCAGAGCCTTGGGCTCCATGGGGCCAAGAGAGGGGCCACGTCCGCACCAAGGGTTTTCTGGCCACTCTGAAGGGGGCCATCGCTGCACTCATCTTCCTCTTTCCTGGACTAGTTGTCCGAGAGCAGGCCTGTATGACCTCCCACCATACATCATAAAAGTGGCAGTGAATACTTGTTAAATGCTAGGTACATACAAGTATGAATGTACTTCATCCTTACAGCAATTGTTATTGTTCCCATTTGCCATATGAGGAAACTGAGGCGCAGAAAAATTAAGAAACTTGCCTATTCCAGCTCTCCTCAGGCACGGAGAATAGGGACAAGTGAGTCCTCCAGCTGTTAGTCTGGGGCATCACAGCATGCATCCTGCTTTCAGAAATCTGATCCAAAGACGTGCTCTTTCCCAATCTTCTCGAAATGCCCCTAAACTTCAGAAAGTTATGTCCAACACTCTCTCATGAAGAGAGGGCTGCTGAAGTCAGTTGACAAATTTGGCCCTTCCCTGGATGTTGCTTTCACGTCCCTCCCCTATTAGACAGGAGGAATACTTGGTTCTTTCAGTTTCTTCCACAATCTGACTTCCCTGGCAAAGTCTCCACCGAGCCCACCCATTAGACATGGCCAGACGAGTCACAGGTCCAGCTAGCTATTTGAAGCCTCAGATGACTGCCGCAGGTAAAATGATGCCCTGTGGCCCAGCAAGGATAAAGCCTTCTCCAGAGTGCCCCTTCCAGAATGTTCTCATAAGGTTGAACCCTTCCTGGTTATGCTACTAGCTATTCAAGCAATGCAAATGATCGCCAGGAGTGACTGGCAATAGGAGGCAGGGAGGCAGGGAGTCAGGAATGTTTGCATTAAAACGCCCCCCAAGAGATTTGTCAGCAACCCACCCCTGGGTAAGCTCCGGGGATAAAAATGTGAAATCCCACCTTCTTAATCTTGTCTTCATACTTTTTGTTTTCTCTGATGATAGAAAATAATATATACTCATTATCGATTTTTAAAAGTAAATTAAAAGTGAATAAAGTAGAAAGCGAAAAGCCTCTAAAATCTAGCCTCCTCAAAAAAAAATCCTGAAGTAATAGATGGGTACATATCTTCTAGAGCTTTCTATTCCTGTATAAATAGATGTAACATTGACCACTTAGCCAAGTTATCATGTGTCTTAATGTTCCAGCAGTAACATGGGCTTATAACATATTGAAAATGTAAATTAATCGTTATATATAAAGGTGGGTAGATTTTTATAATAACATCTGGCTTCTGTTTGGTTTGGTTTTGTTTTTTCCCTAGAGTTTTGTTCTTCTGCCTCCAGCACAACTCTTCCTGTTCCTACATCTCCAAGCATAAGGTAACATTTCTGGATGAGTTGGTCAGATGACACAGATTAAACTGGCCTAACCATGTCCCAAATGACAGGCATTTGTTCTGAATACAGGGATGTCATCCACCTGGGCGCTGGCTTTAGTGAGATGACAGCATGATACCCTCAGGTTGATGACAAGTGATGGTGCTTATGGTTCAAAAGAACAGATCCAGGTGTCTCAGGTGAGGGAAGGGGGTCCTAAAATGCAGCAATTCCAGGAAGTCTCTTCTTCCCCTATTAAAAAACAAGTGCACACGATTTGAGAGGATTCATGTGATGACCACGGACCCAGCTTGGTAAAAGCCTGCCCTGGAGAACCTGCTGGGTCAGCTTAGGAAGATGCCACAATACAGTCTATGAACCAGGAAGCAGGCCCTCACCAGACACTGAATCTACTGGTGCCTTGATCTTGGACTTCCCAGCCTCCGGAACTGTGAGAACTAAGTCTGTTGCTTATGAATCACGCGATCCATGGCATTTTGTTATAGCATCCAAATAAACTACACTACCCCCTCCCTTGTATACAAAACCTGCCTATGGACCTCCAGGACCTCCACAGATCCCAGGCTAAGAACCCCTGCCTTTAATTAGAGGAAAAAAGATTCAGCAATTCTCTGCCATCCTACATAGTTACCCAACTTGCCCCGGGTTAAAGTGCACTTAAGAAAAAAAATCTGAAAGATAAAGAAGTAAAATGAAGAAACCGCTCTCACTAGGAGAATACTCCATCTAACATGCGTAAGTAAGACACATTGTATCTGCATGGTTGCCATGTATTTTTCTAACTTAGGTAATTTATCTGAACATATTTTTCTTTTCATTCCCAGTCGGTATATGAAAGAAGTTTTAGCTTCATAATTTTAGTTCCTGGAGGATTTGGTAAAACGTACCAGCCATCATATTCTTGGGTTGAATCTTCTCCATAGCAATAAATCTCAGAAAAAAAATAAAAGAAAGATGATGCACTCTATCATTGCTGATTCCAATACTATTTCTGGTTTAACGTATGACTTTTATGTCTTTGTTAACATTTTTATCTAGGTTTGTGCAAATAGATGGGGAAATATCTAATGTGGTACAAAAATACAACTGTAAAATAAAAGCTCTAGGTAAAGCGTAAGCAGGAATTATCAGCTACAAAAATATCCCTCAAGTTGAATAACATAGTTAGAGTTTTAGCTGAACTATCAATTTTGAATACAATTACAGCCCGGTAGTTAGCAGATCATTCAGAAATGGATATTTTACTGTTCTACTTTTCAAATTACAATGTGGAACTTTCAGCAATAAAGGGCAGTTTGAAGAAGTGAAAAGTCATAAAAGAGGAAACAGAACATATCTAGCAGGAGCAAGGGGAAAAAGGAAGTGTGAGGAGCATTTAATGGAGCTGGCATCACTATGGTTTTAGGAAGAGAATCGCTTCTGATCTGAACATCCCAAGAGATTGGGTAATAAAGGAAGCTTGGATGAGTTCAATTTAAAAACAAAAACAAAAAATGGAGTAAATGCTCTGAAAGTAATATTAAGGAGAAAAATACACAGCGTCTGCTAAAATTAAAGTCAGTATTGGTAAATTGGAATCATCAATAGAAAAATGCTATGCCAGCTGCAATTTAAGGATATTACTTCCTGAAACCAACTGCATATTCAAGACAAGTTCATTAAAGTGATTATTTCTCTAAATCTGGTAAAATTCCTATCCAGAAGATATTCCCTATGCTCCAAGCCAAAACAGACAAAGTTGGGCTCAAAAACATCTCCTACCTTACACAAGAAAGAAATTTTAAAATCTCAGTTCATTGAGGAGAGCTGAAGGCCCTGAGGGAGACACTGTCTCTAACTTCCAATGCGCTGATGAAACCTACTATTTGCTCCAGAAGAAGACAGCATCTCTATCTTGCCACACAACCAGCCTTGAAAAGATAGTCCAGAGAGAGATCCAAGATGGCTGATCACTAGCAGCTTGGGCTCGTAATTCCCAGTGAAAGCGCAGAGAACAAGAGGACGCCACACTTTCAGACGAATATTTGTTGCTCACGGACTAGGAGATTCCCAGCAGAGGAGCCCCACGGGTCGCCAGGGCAACTCTTGTGGCCGGCGTGGCAGTTTTGCTGGCGCCTTAGCGCGCCAGTTCTTGGTGCAGAGTCCGGAGATTCCCAGGCAGAAAAGCACCATCAATCTTAACACCGCTGTTTTGGCAGGCGCAGTGGATTGCTCAGATTTTGGCGCTGGGAATCAACAAGTTGGACGTCTGCTCAGAGACCTAGTTAGAAAGTCGGTAATTACAAAGACGACAGACGGATAAATATATAATGGAGGGAAGAAACCAGCGTAAAAAGTCAGAGAATACTCAAAATCAGAATGCCTCTCCCTCTACAGGGATCACAATTCCTCATCAGTAACAGAACAAGGCTTAATAGATTACGAGTGTGTTCCAATAACAGAAGCAGGTTTCAAAACGTGGGTGATAAGAAACTTCTGTGAATTAAAAGAACTTGTTCTAACCCAATGCAAAGAAACTAAGAACCTTGAAAAAAGGTTTGACGAAATGTTAACGAGAATGGACAATTCAGAGAAGAATATAAGTGAATTGATGGAGCTGAAAAACACAACACGAGAACTTCGTGAAGCATGCACAAGTTTAAACAGTCGAATTGATCAAGCAGAAGAAAGGATATCAGAAGTCGAGGACCAGCTCAGTGAAATGAAACGAGAAGACAAGAATGGAGAAAAAAGGATGAAAAGGAATGAGCAAAGTCTCCAGGAAATATGGGACTATGTGAAAAGACCTAATTTACGTTTGATAGGTGTACCTGAATGTGATGAAGAGAATGAATCCAAGTTGGAAAATACTCTTCAGGATATCATTCAGGAAAACTTTCCCAACCTGGCAAGGCAGGGTAATATTCAACTCCAGGTAATACAGAGAACACCACAAAGATATTCTTCAAGAAGACCAACCCCAAGGCACATAATTGCCAGATTTTTTAGGGTTGAAATGAAGGAGAAAATACTAAGGGCAACCAGAGAGAAAGGTCAGGTTACCCATAAAGGGAAACTTATCAGACTTACAGCAGATCTCTCAGCAGAAACCCTGCAAGCCAGAAAAGAGTGGGGACCAATATTTAACATCCTTAAAGAAAAGAACTTTCAACCCAGAATTTCCTATCCAGCCAAACTAAGCTTTATAATTGAAGGAAAAATTAAATCTTTTGCGAACAAACAAGTACTTAGAGACTTCACCACCACCAGGCCTGCTTTACAAGAGCTTCTGAAAGAAGCACTATACATATAAAGGAACAACCAATATCAGCCTTTCCAAAAATATATCAATAAGCAAAGAGCATTAACACAATGAAAAATTTACACTAACTAATAGGCAAAATAGCCAGCCAGCATCAAATGCCAATATTAAACCTATATATATATTCTAATTGGATAAAAAGCCAAAACCCATCGGTATGCTGCATCCAGACCCATCTCACATGCAACGATACACAAAGACTCAAAACAAAGAGAAGGAGGAAGATTTATCAACCAATCAGAGAGTAAAAATAAACAAATAAACAAAAAGCAGGAGATGCAATTCTCGCCTCTGATAAAGTAGACTTTAAAGCAACAAAGAGCAAAAGAGGCAAAGAAGGACATTACATAATGGCAAAAGGATCAATGTAACAAGAAGAGGTAACGATTCTATAGATCAACGAGACAGAAAATTAACAAGGATATTCAGGACTTGAACCAGACCCAGAACAAGTAAACTTAATAAACATTTACAGAACTCTCCACTTCAAATACATAAAACATACATTACCATCTCACACCTATTCCATAAGTGACTACATAATTGGAAGTAAATCACTCCTCAGTAATCGCATAGCATTTCATAGGTTTAAATGAAATATTGGTTGACTGCTTGTTATTTTCTTCCCTTATTCCTTCCTGTCTACATCAAGTATAATTATTGGTATAAAAGAGGTTTTCAATACCCATTACTAAACTGCACTCTAGCCTGGGCAAGAAAGCAATACTCCCATTCTCTCTCTCTCTTTCTCTTCCTTTTTCTTCCTCTTCTTCATTTTTTTCTTTCTTTAAAAAAAAAAAAAAAAAGATAATCCAGAACAAAGGCTGTCAGTGCTGCTTTTGCAAGACATTCAGAAACCCAAAGGATAACTGTACTGACAGAGTTCTCTTCAACAGCCATAGATGTCAGAAGGTAATGGAACAGTATCACTGAAGTAATAAGAAAAAGCTTAGAACTGTATCCCCTCAAGAGTGGGGGCAACACGAAAGTATTGCCAGATAAATGTAACCATTATAATGAGCTATCAAAATTTGGGGATATATATACGGCCAGGCACGGTGGCTCACGCCTGTAATCCCAGCACTTTGGGAGGCCAAGGCAGGAGGACTGCCTGAGGTCAGGAGTTAGAGACCAGCCTGGCCAACATGTAGAAACCTGTCTCTACTAAAAATCCAAACATTTGCACCGGTAATCCCAGCTACTCAGGGGGCTGAGGCAGGAGATCACTTGAACCCAGGAGGCGGAGGTTGAAGTGAGCTGAGATTGTGCCACTGTACTCAAGCCTGGGTGACAGAGTGAGACTCTATCTAAAAAAAAAAAAAAAAAGTGGGGATATAATTATAAAGCAAATGAAATTACTAATTTCTGTCTTTCATCTTCCATTTAAAACTACTAGTAGATAAGTTCTTCTACTCCTGGATAAAAACTCAGCCCTGTGAATTTTCTTCTGGTCACTGTGAGAATAAAAAACTTGTGAACACCTAAGTCACAAAACAAAAGATCAATTTCACATTTTAAAATTCATCAGAATTCAAACTTCGATTCCCGGTTGAGGTCTCTCTCCCTCTCCCAGGTCAGGGTGTACAGGTGAAAAACTCGTAGGTAAGGAAGGGGGCAGCACAGGCTCCTCTCCTTTTCCCAGCTGTACTTCATGCCTCCTCCCTAAAGACAGCTTCTGATCCCTCCAGGTCAAGCAAGAAAAAAGAAGAGGCAACGGCAGCAGGAAAGCTTCCACCGACAAGTATGCACTCAAACCTCCTTTGCCTCCACAAACTCTGGGAAAGTAATGACCTTCCAAGACGCCCTGTCCCTTGTTGCCAGAAGCCACATCAGCCTATCTAAGCATTGCAACATCACCAACCTGACTCAGTTACCACCTATTCTGTCTTCCAAAATTCAAGGCATTCCTATTACTCTTTTTGGCAGTCCTCTCAAAATGTTTCATCTTAATTTGCAGTTAGGAAGTTATTTAATAATGTACAGCACTTTCTAAAAGTGAATTATGATCTTCAAAACTCTTCATTGAATTTCTATTCTTCCATTTCTTGGTCTCTCCAACTTCTATATAAGACATTGATTAGCAGTCACATCTGAATAGAGTCAAATCTCAGTGAGTGGAAAAGCTGGTTTTAGGCCATTTTGTTTTACAGTCCTTTGGAATATAGCTTCTGTCATCTTCATGGCTGGGAAATGTTCCATTTTACCACCTTGCTACACATCAGGTAACACTTCCTGAAGAGCTATGTATTCAAGCAGGAAAAACTTATGAACCCACAGAGAAAGCGATGTATACAAGGAACAGAAATTGATAATAAATTTAATCATTAATTACCCAAAGTTACCAATACTGCAATTTTTAAAAAGGATGGGAGTTCCTAGTTAAATATGTGAATTCAACAGATTTATTTATCTTGATTTCCTGTTAAAACCCCACTGTAGGGACAATAAAGACATTTTTAAGGTCATAAATACACAAGGACAGTGGGGAAGACAATGACAGCTGAACAGAGATATTAATTAAATATTTGAAGCTAGAAAGCAGGTGTATGTGTATAACTAATTTAAAAGAGCAACAGCTGAAATTGAAGTGCTTATGAGTGAGAACATGAAACAGAAGCAAGCCTATTCAATACACACTTCCAAAGACAGGAATTGGGAGCACCTCTGCTGACAGGGCTTGGAGACAAGACTGAAAACAGAAAACTTGGTGGAAGTCTTTAAAAAGGCAAGTAGACATGAAGATTCTCTTTCATCCCAGATAACCAGGCAACTCTACCTCCCTTACACTGGCAGTACGCTAGAGCTTTGCAGCTCTGACCTCAGTGGCACTGCTGAAAATAGAGGTGAGACCCCCTACTGAATTAGGGGATTCAATGAAAGTCTAAGGCCTGAGTTGAGACCAGCCTCCTTCTCCATTTATCTATCAGATTGCTGGAAGTAAGGTTTCTAAACCCCAGTAAGTGACAAGGGCACTTCAGGAAAAGCAACAGCACGGTAGCAAGATCTGCAGACACTGACATTTGAAGGCTCCCAATGAAATGACCATGTTACTGCATATTCACCATACAGTCAACAAACCCTGCCAATACACAGAGTCCCAATCACCCCATCCTGAAAAATGAGCCACCAGTTTTTCCTAAGAAAACTAAGGAGGCTTTCCTTATATATTTAGAGATCCTTGCCTCGTGGTTGATATTTATTGCTACAATAATCCTGCCTGGCAAATAACCTCAGAACCTTACCAGAACAAGGATTTGCTTTTCTTTTCCACAGATCCACAGGTCAGCCGTAGTTGAACTAGGCTCTCACCTGGGCTCAGGTGGACACGAGGCACCAGAAATCTCTGCCACATGCTCTTTCTCAAGGGCTGCAGTTGATACTGTATAAATCAAGAAAGGATAAAACGTAAAATCTAGCAGAGAACAAGGAAATTCCTAGGATGCTAACAGTTGGAAGTACAGGGCCAATAGCTGTAATACAATAGGAATAGAGGGTGACTACAGTCAATAATAACTTAACTGTACATTTTAAAATAACTCAGAGAGTGTAACTGGATTGTTTGCACCTCAATGGGTAAATGCTTGAGATCGATACCCCATTTATCCTGATGTGATTATTACATCTTGAATGCCTTTTTAAAATATCTCATATACCCCATAATTATATGTACCTACTATGTACCCACAAAAACTAAAAATGTAAATAAGTAACAGAAATAGAAAGCAAACAGACCTATTGGAACAGGAAGAGAGCTCCTGATTTTAAAGTCTGACCTACTGGAAACTTAGAATAAAAGGCCTTGTTATAAAAGACCTGGTTGAGAGTGTAAAGTGAGGAATGAAAATAGATGCAAGGGAAGAAGAAAAACCAATTCCCAATAGAAAGAACTAAAAAATGCACAGAAAGAAAACGGAATCACTAAAAAATTATTTGGCTCATCTGTGAACAAGATTTACATAGCTAAAATAAAACACTGAATATGCGAACCCCTCTCTCCCTAAATGCAGAAGCTGGAGGGGAAATTATATATAAACATATACATGTAACATCTATAACCTCTTATATATATAACCAACTTTTTACGGAGGGAAGACGTGCCAAGAGGAAATGTAGGCATGGGAGGGCTGCATAATCATATGACAAAGCTTAATCCTGAGCTTTCATAGTAGAAAGTTGACAGTAAGAAAACTGTAACCTAAAACTGAAAAGTCAAGAAATGGCATTATCAGCACCATAGTTAGAATTACAGAGGGAAAGACCGAGGAAAACAGCAAAAAGAAGAGAAAGTGTTTGCTGATGGGAATGGTAGCAGATGGCAGAAAGGAACAACCTTTTTCATTATATGAATTATGTCATGTGCTAGTTGCCTAAAGTAAAACTCAAATTTTAAAAAAGCAAAATTAAAACCCCAGACAATGGTAATAAACTGAGAGGGTATCAATGAGTAAGCATTTTTTTGTCTTACTAGGGAGGAGGAAGGAAATACAGAATACTTCTAACCTCTGTTAGAAAAACGTATAGTCAATTATGGTTTTTAAAATAACCGCTAAAACAATGGAAATATAATCTATGGAATTCAAAATAACAGAAAGGTTAAAGGAAGGCTATAGAAAACTTATATTGACTCGATAGAAAGAGGAAAGCAACAAGACAATGGGTAACAAACAGAAAACGGAAGACAATATGGTAGCAACAAGTCCAGACGTGTCAGTAATAACGTAAATAATGCACAGTCACTTATCCAGAAAGAGACTAATAGTTTAGATTTTTAAAAATTTAACTTAACCTACCTAAAGGTAGGACTGACAGCAAATGAGAGTGTTTAGCGGTGGGTTTTGTGTTGCCTGAGGCTATACCCTTTCTTATTCTTAAATTACCTTGAATGGCAAAGACCAATAAGTGGTCTGTGGCTCTTCCTCAACACATAGTAAGAGCAGAGATGCTGATGCCCCAGGAAACAAGAGCTTAGACTGTGTTGCCCAGGCTGGAGTGCAATGGTGCGACCTTGGCTCTCAGTAATATCCACCTCCCCGGCTAAAGAGATTCTCATGCCTCAGCCTCCCAAGTAGCTGGGATTACAGGTGCTCGCCACCACGTCCTGCTAATTTTTGTATTTTTAGTAGAGACAGGGTTTCACCACATTGGTCAGGCTGGCCTCAAACTCCTGACCTCTAGTGATCCGCCAGCCTCGGCTTCCCAAAGTGCTGGGATTACAGCCATGAGCCATCGCTTATTTTTGAAAAGAAAACAAACTTGAAAACATATATTATCTGAAGCAGAAGTATTATTTTAAAAGATACAAAAATTTAAAATAGACATAAGTCAACAAAAATAAGCAATGGGGAAAAGGACTCCCTATTCAATAAATGGTGAATGGAGCTGGGATAACTGACTATCTATGTGCAGAAGCATGAAACTGGACCCCTACCTATTACCATATACAAAAATTAGCCCACACCTGTAATCCCAGCACTTTGGGAGGCCGAGGCAGGTGGATCACCTGAGGTCAGGAGTTGGAGACCAGCCTGGCAACATGGTGAAACCCTGTCTCTATCAAAAATATAAAATTAGCTAGGTGTGGTGGCACATGCCTGTGATCCCAGCTACTTGGGAGGCTGAGGCAGGAGAATCACTCAAACCTGGGAGGTGGAAGTTGCAGTGAGCCGAGATTGTGCCATTGAACTCCAGCCTGGGCAATACAGTGAGACTCTGTCTCAAAAAAACAAAATAAAAAATTAACTCAAGATAGATTAAAGGCTGGGTGCAGTGGCTCATGTTTATAATCCCAACACTTTGGGAGGCCGAGGTGGGTGGATCACTTGAGCCCAGGAGTTCAAGACCAGCCAGAGAAATGCAAATCAAAACCACAATGAGATACCATGTCACACCAGTCAGAATTAGCTTTTGTTAAAAAGTCAAAAAATAGCAGGTGTTTACGAGGCTACAGAAGAAAGGGAATGCTTAAACACTATTGGTGGGAATATAAATTAGTTCAGTCACTGTAGAGAGCAATTTGGAGACTTCGCAAAGAACTGAGAGTTAAATTACCATTTGACCCAGCAATCTCATGGCTGATTCTTTACCCAAAAGAAAATAAATTGTTCTACCAAGAAGACACATATATTCATATGTTCACAGCAGTAGTATTCACAATGGCAAAGACACGGAATCAACCCAGGTGACCATCAGCAGTAGGCTGCATAAAGAAAAGATGGTACAGACGTACCATGGAATACCACACAGTCATAAAAAAAGAATGAAATCATGTCCTTCGCAGCAACACGAATGCAGCTGGAAACCGTAAGTGAACTAACAAAGGAACAGAAAACCAAATACCACAAGCTTTCACTTATAAGTGGGAGCTAAACACTGGCTATTCACAAATATAAAGATGGCACTAGATACTGAGGACTACTTGAAGAGGGTGAGAGGGAGGAGGCGAGGGTTGAAAACTATTGGGTACGGTGCAGCTACCAGTTTGATGGGATCGATCATGCCCCAAGTCCCAGCATCAGGCAATAACCCATGTACCAAACCTGCTCCTGTGCTCCCTGACTCTAAAATAAAAGTTGAAATTATTTTTTAAAAAAAGAAAGACGAGGCTGGGCACGGTGGCTCATGCCTATAGCAAAAGGTCAACAAGAGGAAAGCACACCAAATGCAATTAATGAAAGGTCTACATGACATGGCAGCCTTCGGAAATAAAGACCCTAAGACCCAGGGAAAACTGTGTGTTTCTATGCTAATTCTGAGAAAGGAGTGGAGAGTTGTGGAGAGACACAGTTGGATAAAAGGGTATGACCTAATGCCCACACGGAGGAGAGGAGAACCTAGCAAGGCTTGTCCGGATTCTTCCTGGCCTCTCTGTGTTGCGTTTCTTCCTCTACATAGGGGATAGGACGCCTCTGTAATGAGGGTCTTCTAATCTACCTTTAGGGGAATGACCTCTCTAGGTTTTATGGTTTGCTTTGGGGAAGAGAAGCTGTAGTCTCTATGACTTGCCTAGGAAAAGAGAAATTCTGATTTCTAAGATTCACCTGGGGGAAGAGAAGGGAGAGGAAGAAAGGAGAGTGAGGGGTCAGAAGAACCTTGTTCCTGAGGCCCTTCCAATCTCCTTCAAAGTTCTCAGCATGCCAAAGTTCCATAGTTTGGGGTACCATGTTTTAAACCCCAACACCCATTAAGAACTCTGGTTCTGGGCCAGGCACGGTGGCTCATGCCTGTAATCCCAGCACTTTGGGAGGTCAAGGCTGGCCTATCACTTGAGGTCAGGAGTTCAAGACCAGCCTGGCCAACATGGTGAAACCCCATCTCTAGTAAAAATACAAAAATTAGCCAGGCATGGCAGCACAGGGCTGTAATCCCAGCTACTTAGGAGGCTGAGGCACAAGAATCACTTGAAGCTGAAAGGGGGACGCTGCAGTGAGCCTAGATCACGCCACTGCACTCCAGCCTCCAGCCTGGGTGACAGAGTGAGGGTCACCCAGGCTGGAGGCTGGAGTGCAGTGGCATCATCTAGGGAATCTGTCAAAAAAAAAAAAAACTGGTTCTGGAACCAGACAGACTCTTTTCAAACCCAGTTCTGCCACTTTTAATTCATGTGACCTTGAATGAGTTGGCCAATTTCTTTAAGTCTCAGTTTCTTAATCTATAATATGGGGATAATGGCAGGTGAAAATACCCATAGAATTCACCCACAGCCCAGCGCATCATAAACTCCTCAATAAGTGTTAGCTCTCTTCATCGAGCTGTGGAAGCCAATAACGACCATTGGTTTCAGGTGGTGTCCGGGGTGGGCTGAGGAGCAGAAGCTGAGCACAACGTCTCCAGGCCCCCAGGGGATGCTCCTTTCTCACTCTGGGAATGCTACCAAGAGTCCTGATTTGAAACTTGCCCCTAATTCCTATAGCAGCTCCTACACTTCAGCTGCCCACCGGCCCTGAGAAACATCCGACGGATGCTTGGAGCTCAGGCCTGGAGTGTGGTGGCCATCTCCTCCTGGGCCCCCAACTTTGTCATCTGTCCCCAGCCCCTAGTCTACTCCCAGTTCAAACTTCCCAAATCACAGCTTTTATCAATGACTACAATTCTCTCCTCAAAAACCTGTTCCAGGCTGGGCACCGTGGCCTGTAATTCTAATGCTTTGAAAGGCTGAGGTAAGAGGATCACATGAAGCCAGGAGTTCAAGACCAATCTGGAAAACACAGCAAAACCCCATCTTTACAAAAAATTGTTCTTAAAATTAGCCAGGCACAGTAGCACATGCCTGTATTCCTAGCTACTCTGGAGGCCTGGGTGGGAGGATCACTTAAGCCCAGGAGTTTGAGGTTACAGTGAGCTATGATTGTACCACAGCACTCCAAACTAAGTAAGACCCGTCAAAAAAAGAAGAAAAAAAAACACCTGTTCCATCTTGTCTTGTGCTTGATATTGAGGAGCTTCTATACTATGACTCCACCTTACTGAACCAATCTTCTTTATTCCGTACTCCACACCAGCAGACTTTTCCTAGACCAACCACTCTTCTCCCTATTCTGTGAATATGCCACCCTCACTTCTGCCACTCAGGAGTTCCCCAACCTGAAGTCTTTCCCAATCCTCTGTTCCCCCAACATGACCTAGTAGCATAGGTACTGGGAGAACCTACAGGCAGAATGTCTGGAATCTGTAACTTCCCAAAAGCATTAAAAGGAATAAAATCTTATGTAGAACCCTCTGCTTTTCTTTAATTCATTTGCAAAATATTAGGGTGCATACCCACCACAGTCATCATGCCAAAGCAAATTACAAATGGATCAGCATTTATTATTTTTTGAGATAGAGTTTTGCTCTTGTTGCCCAGGCTGGAGTACAGTGGCACGATCTCTGCTCACCGCAACCTCCACCTCCCAGGTTTAAGCGAGTCTCCTGCCTAAGCCTCCCGAGTAGCTGGGATTACAGGCATGCGCCACCACACCCTGCTAATTTTTTATATTTAGTAGAGACGGGGTTTCTCCACGTTGGTCAGGCTGGTCTCAAACTCCCGACCTCAGGTGATCTGCCCACCTTATCTTCCCAAAGTGTTGGGATTATAGATGTGAGCCACCATGCCCAGCCCAAAAATTGAACTTTTTGAATGCACAAACATAACTGAAAAGAAACATGAGCAAATTATCCTATGCTCTCAGAGTAAATAAATCCTCTCTAAGCATGACACAGAATTCATCGCTCTACATTCCTTGTCTGTTGTCAATTCTTTTTCACCACCCCTCCCTTCTAAAGACTCTTCATCCAATAGAGGAGCAAGGAGCGCATTGCCCAGAACCCTCTCCCCACAGCACCCAGTGTGGTTCTGAGTTATTGTTCTCCAGGGAGAGGCCCTGTGGGGGATGAGAGACAAAAGAGAGGAGACAACATGATTTTCCAGAGAGGGCTGGAACCAGACGCACTGGGAGACGTGAGACTGGGGCTCACAGTCCTGAGAAGCACCCGCATTGCACTGCATGCAGATACATGGTGAAAGCTTCCTAGAGATTCCAGGAATGAGCATGTCAGAACCTTCCACTGCAGGGCTTCTGGCTGAGATTTTTGGGTTTTTTTTAGATGAAATCTTGCTCTGTTGCCCAGGCTGGAGTGCAGTGGCACAATCCTGGCTCACTGCAACCTCCACCTCCCAGGTTCAAGCGATTCTCCTGCCTCAACCTCCCAAGTAGCTGGGATTACAGGCACATGCCACCACACCCGGCTAATTTTTTGTATTTTTAGTAGAGATGGGGTTTCACCATGTTAGCCAGGTCAGTCTCAATCTCCTGACCTCATGATCTGCCTGCCTCAGTCTCCCAAAGTGCTGGGATTACGGGCATGAGCACTGCGCCCCTGGTCGAGATTTCTGGTGCCACCTTCCCTGACCTTTGCTTCCCCAGGCTTTCCAAGGATGTGTAAGTCCCCACTGCTTTTATTAAAACCTTTAACACGAGAACTACATAGAGTGGCTTCTACTCCCCTGACCAACTGCTGTCTGATACATTTATCATTTGGGAATTTATCCTACGGTACATTCACACATTATGAAATCATGTATTTTTTTAAAACCTGGCCAGGCACGGTAGCTCTTGCCTGTAATTTCAGCACTTTGGGAGGCTGGTTAGTTTTGTATTTCTGGTAGAGACAGGTTCATATAATATTGTACATATTATACAAATAGTGGCATACATCATAAGCTAATTTGAGACAGGTTTCACAGTGTTGGCCTGACGTGGTGGTGCATGCCTGTAATCCCAGCTACTTGGAGGCTGAGACAAAAATCGCATGAACCCTGAGAAGCAGAGGTTGCAGTGAGCCGAGATTGCACCACTGCACTCCAGCCTGGGTGACAGTGAGACTCTGACTCAAAAAAAAAAAAAAAAAAAAAAAAAAAAAACCTCATTATTTATAATAGCAAAAGATTGGAAACAGTCTTAAAGTATATCAATAGTGGGCAATTAAAGCTATCATAATGCAAAAACAGGAATGCTATTTGCCATTAGAAAGGTATAGCACTTCATGTAGCCATGTGGACTGATCTTCAAGGTAGGGGGAAACCCACAAAATTCAAATTAGCTTATATTGTATGCCACTACATGTATAATATGTACAATAAAGAAATGCACAGAGTATCTCCTGGAATATACATAAGAAACCAGTGACCCTGAGTGCCTGGCGGGGAGAGTCATGGAAGTGATGCCCAGGAGTGGGAGGTGGAGCTATGTCACTCCACACATCCTTTCTCACTCCTGAATATTCTATCATATGGACATATTTGCCAAAAAAAAAACAATGGATTAGTTATAAGATGACATAATCTTTATGAAATGCCAGCAAGGCATCTAGAGACAGGACAATATACTTTCGTTTTCTCTCTGTTTCTCAAATTTTAAATTTCTTCCTGAAATGCAAAACAATTTAGAAATAGAGAACTTGACCTTCTTGTTAGAGTATTTGGGAATAATGCCTGTTCGCCTTTTGGAAGATTAGTTTCCTACATCCATTTACACTGCCTAAAGCATAAGCCCCAACGGGTGAGGGAGAAGCTGGATTGAGATTTAAATGCTTCCTTCTCTTGTTCCAATACAGGATTACTTCCATTTCAAATCCATGCCCTTAAACTTACTGAGCGGAAGTGCCTACTGTCTTCTGGGTAATAAATTCTAGAGACTGACTTGGTTCTTTTCATATCTTCTCTCTAATTAAAAAAGAATAAACTAAAGCAGGGATAACCTTGATTACTTGGGAACAAAATCCAATTTTTTTTTCTAATTTGCCACTACTCTCATCCTTGCCTAGAAATCGGAAGTCTGAAGTGGATACGCTCCACTGAATGGTGAACATTTACATTCCAGTAACACCACTAACCCTGGAGTTGAGTATTATGAGTCCTACAAATTCCAGACTCGCTATTTACAATTCCAGATCTGCAATGAAAGATCTCACGATTCATCATACAAATATCATTATTTTGACTCCTCCATGAAACCTTTTCTAACTATTACAGCAAAAAGCCTCTTCTTCCACCTTTAAGCCCCTGTAATACTATATATAATGTCAGTAATAATATTTTGGTTTGTTTCACTTAAAAAATTGCCATTCACCAATATACTCAAATATATTTAGATGCCCATTTTTAGTATTATTACTATTAATAGTTTCTAGGCTGTGATAAAGAGAAATTTTCTGGCTACTTCTGATATTTCCACATAAAGACAACAGATATGTTTTCTTCTGCTCTGTATATAATATCTCCTGTCTTACCAGTTACATGGGTCAATAACTCCACCTGCCTTTTTTTACTTAAGTAGTTTTGAGCTGGGTTGCTCTTGAAAAGGCAGGACCCTGGACAGCTCCCAATCCCGCTTTCCTTCTGTTGAACCAGTGGTGTGTGCAGCCACACACAGCTCTCCTTGGAACCATTCTCCTCACTCATACCCTAACAAAATAGTCCCCCAACACTGATGATAACTTCTACACCTCATCCTAGTTGTTCTTCCTTCAGGTTCTGCCTCAGGTGCTTTCCTGGCTTATCCAAGTGAAATTGCAAGAGACCAAAACCACTTTCAGTAACTGAAGGAAAAGGATATATTGCAAGAGATTAGGGCTGAATTGTGTCACCCAACAAGATATGCCCATAACCTAGCCCCCATAACTGTGAATGTGACTTTATTTAGAAATAGGGTCCTGCTGAGCACGGTGGCTCACACCTCTCAGGAGTTTGGGAGGCCAAGGGGGGCAGATCACTTCAGGTCAGGAGTTCGAGACTAGCCTGGTGAAACCCTGTCTCCACTAAAAATACAAAAATTAGCCAGGTGTGGTAGTGCACACCTGTGGTCCCTGCTACTTAGGAGGCTGAGGCAGGAGAATCGCTTGATCCGGGGAAGCAGAGGCTTCTAGAGCAAAGAGGCAATGCTTTGATTTAGAACTTCAGTACTACCTTCTCCCTCACACAATCCTTCCCAAGAGTTCCTTTTTCAATCTCTCCCTCTACACACACGCACACACACACACACACACACACACACACACCCTTGAGATTCTCTGCTTTCTGAAGTTTTGTTAGCGAGAACAAACATTCAACCATACAATGGACAACAATGTATTCTATTCTATAGAATATTTTAAGCTATGCTTAATTCTTTATTATAGCAGTATACCCGACTATATTCTTAGAATTTTATCAATAAGCTTGTGGAATTGCATGTGGTAAAAGGTTTTTATAAATCTTATTATTTAAAATTGTATGCAGCAGGTATTTCTCCATTCACTGTACCTTGATATTACAACTGTTGGTGGCTGCTCTTGTTTCTGGTTTGTGGTTCAGGTTCAAGTTAAACAGACTCTGAAGATCCATTGGAGGCCTCTGCCTTCTTAGTATCAACTCTTCCTGCTCGTCTGTTGCAGCCCAAAGCGAATGGAACTGACATTGTGGATCTGAGGCTCAGGATTGGTTCTGATGAATATATAACCCTTACCTTATTAGAGGCAGCTGAATGGAGAACTGGGAATGGTTTTAAGAGAATCCATCACCACTACTGACAAATTAACTTAAAACATGTTCTTCTGACAGAGATTCAATAGCATCACCTTTGAATACAAAGCGCAGCTCAGTGATCGATGAGCATCCTTGAATGTCAGCTCTTCTTTATTTACTGAAGGACAAAACCCAATACATTGAATTAATTGATCACACCATACGATTGAATTCCATGAGGATTTTGGAAATTTTCCCTACCCTTATTATTGATTAGATCAGTCAAAATAGACTGGGTTATGCCACAGTAAGAAACAATCCCAAAAATTCATTAGCTTTAAACATAACTTCTCATCCATGCCCACAACTATTGCAGATTGGCTGGAACTCTGCTCCATGTCATCTGCATTCAGTAATACAGGCTGGCTCACACTCTACCATCTGGAATGTAACAGGCTGCAGTGACAGGAGGGGGAACAGGGCAAATTGTGCTTTAGCTCTTACTGGATTGATTCTGCCTAGAAGAAACATCTTTCACTTCTGCTCACATTTAATCGGCCAAGTGAGACACATGACCATCCCTATATCCAAGGGGCATGGAAATATAATCTACCATGCTGGAATACCAGTGAATGTCTGGAGTCCTCATGACGCTATAATCCACCTCTCTGGTCATCAACTGATCAGTTCAGTGTTTCTCTCCTGGATAAAATTCATTTATTCTCTCCCCAAGAAGAGACAGCTCAAAAGTCTCATTTAGTCATGGATCAAGTACCTCTGGGTAATACATGGTACTATCTTCATGAGGAACATGTTAGCTTGCAAGGGCCCCCATAACAAAATACCACAGACCAAGAAGCTTAATAAAACTTTGTTTCTCAAAATTTTGGAGAGTGGAAGTCCAAGATCAAGGTCTTCAGGTTTGGTTTCTCCTGGGGCTGCTCTTCTTAGCTTACAGATGGCCATCTTCTCACTGTGTCCTCACATGGCCTGTTTTTCTGTGTGCATTACTGGTGTTATTTCCTCTTCTTATAAAGACACCAGTCCTATTGGATCAGGGCCCCACCCTTATGACTTCACTTCCTCTTAATGACCTCCTAAAGGCCCTGTCTCCAAATGCACTGGAGGTTAGGGCTCCAACCTATGAATTTGGGAGGTTGCAATTCAGCCTATTCAGATGATACCCAGTCACTAAACTAGGCCTGGATGTGGCTCCTCTTGTTCTGGAGAGTTAGGTAGCAAAAAGACAATTTACCTAACCGACACACAACTAACTTACAAAGATGAAACAGGGAACAGATGACTCCAACAAACATTCCTGTTTGGAAAGAGGAAAAACGGGAGACAGACAGGAGACACTGGCCTTTAGCACCTCTAAAATCCCCTGAACAAATATTGGGAGGTCTACCCTAGGTCTGAGGATATCAGCCCATAAATACACTCTGAGCAAGAAGCCTCGTTCTCCATAATCCTCCATGGCCCCAGCTTTCTTTCCTATTACACTCTTTTGACACACCTGAAGTAGACATCAGGGACTATATTTTGCTTGAGGTCCATGCAGCTTTCCCAGGCCACTTCTCACCCTAAATGTTTGGTTCTCCAAGGGTTCTTTTAAGTCTTTAATACTTGTAAGGACTCTCTTTTAATTCAATCCAGTGACTCCTTTGGAAGTACTCCTCTTAGACCAACTTAATCTACTTCTTATCATTGGATTTTGGAAAATTTCAGGTGCCAACAGCCACATTCACAGTTCCCTTCAAGACATACTGTGATGGTTAATGATTGATTGAACGCTGCCTAGATGGCTGGAAGAGTATTGTTTCTGGGTGTGTTGTGAGGGTGTTGCCAGAGAAGACTGACATTGAGTCAGTGGACTGGGAGAGGAAGACCCTCCCTCAGTGTGAGTGGGCACCATCCAATCAGCTGCCAGTGCATCTGGAACAAAGCTGGTAGAAGAAGGGGGATGAGCAGCTCGCTGAGTCTCCTCACCCTCTCCTCTGCTGCTTGAGGCTTTACTTCCTCTCCTCCCGCCCTTGGACATCAGACTCCAGGTTCTTCAACCTTTGGATTCCAGGACTTACACCAGCACCCCCCCAGGGTGGGGAGGGGGTCTGAGCCTTTGGCCTCAGACTGAGGGCTACACTGGCGGCTTGCCTGGTTTTTTTCGGACTTGGAGTGAGCTATTACCAACTTCTCTCCTTCCCGAGCTCCTAGACGGCCTATCATGGGACCTCACCTTGTAATCATGTGAGCCAATTCTCCCTAATAAACTCCCTTTTATATGTACATATATCCTAATGGCTCTGTCCCTCTGGAAAACCTTCACTAAGAGAGATTTGGGTACTAGGGGTGGTTCTAGAGCAACAGAATTTTAAAGATGGGTTTCCTTATTTGGTTTTGGGATTTCTGGAGTTGGCTTCCTAATTTGATTAGAACTAAAATGCTAAGGACTCTACTTCTAATAGTATGGAGAGCATTGATTGTCCTTGGCGAGAACTCTTTGGAGAGTTATGGAAGAAAATGCATTTGATTATCCTGATTCCCAGCTCCTGAAAGGCAAGACGTTTACTGACTCCATACGTGATACCTTTGAACATTTGCAGATAATCAACAGATATAATGAAGTTGGCTGGTTGCTCCTAAGTTCACTGGATCAAGTGATGAAAGAAAAAGATGAGCTCAGGGATTCTAACTCCCAGCTCCAGAAGCATATACATAGCCTAAAGTTCCTAAGGGTGTCCTGGGTGAGAATCTTCTCTGCTGTAGACAAAGGGTTGAAGTTGCTGAGAATCAAACACAAGCTCTTATCATGTGAGTGGCTGACCTGCTAAAAAGGTGATCTCTCAGCCTCGCAGCCATCTACTGTCAAAGTGAGGGCATTGTTTGGGAAAGAATGGGGTCCTGTAAGTTGGGATGGGAATGTGTGGGAGGACTCTGATGAAGCTGGGGACACTGAGCTCCTAAATTCTGATGAGCCTGTTTTTCCAGAAGTGGCCTCCCCATTCCCAGTGATGCAGCCTCCTCTCCCCACCCACAGTGGTACCGGCCTTTCCAACTTTTCTGAGAGGTTAACCCTGCATTGCCCAAGGAAACAGCGATGGCCTCCCTGAGGCAGCTGCCATGCAACACAATACTGATTCTCCTCAGGACCCACCCCTAACACCCCTCTTTGCTTCTAGACCTGCAACCAGACTCAAGTCCCAGCAGATCCCTAGAGGTGAGGTTCAGAGTGTAACCCACAACGAGGCACACTTCACTCCAAAAGAAATGCTTGAGCTTTCTAATTTATATAAGCAGAAATCTAGGGAACAAGTAGAGGAACGGATATTAAGGGTGTGGGATAATGGCAGAAGGAACATAAAGTTGGATCAGGCTGAATTCATTGATATGGGCCCACTAAGCAGAGATTGTGCATTTAATGTTGCAGCTCAGGGAGTTTAAAAAGGCTCTAATCATTTATTTGCTTGGCTAGCTGAAACACAGACCAAAAGATGGCCCACTGTGAGTGAGCTGGGAAGGCCTGATCTCCCTTGGTTTAATGAAGAGGAAGGGATCCAGAGGTTTAGGGAGATTGAAATGCTAGAGTAGATTTGTCACTTTAGACCTACCTACCCCAACTGGGAGGTCTGGAAGACATACCCTTCACCAGTACCTTGCAAAATAGATTTGTGAGGGAACACCTGCATCCTTGAAGAGCTCTGTGATTGCTCTTCTCTGAATACCAGATCTTACAGTGGGAACTGCAGTCACTTAGGCTGAAAACCTAAATGCAATTGGGATAATTGGATCCTGAGGTGGCAGGGGCCAAGTGGCGGCACTCAACCGTCAAAGGCAAGGCCAGCATAGTTACCGTCACAGAGAGCAGAGACAAGGCAACAGTCAGAATAGTCTGACTCATGCAGAGCTCTGGCACTGGCTAATTAATCATGGTGCTCCTAGAAGTGAAATTGATAGGAAGCCTACTACGTTCTTACTTGATCTGTATAAGCAGAAAACTTCCAGATTAAGTGAACAAAAGACTAATTTGACTGATAAAAACAAAGAGTCATGGCCCTTCAATCAATTTCCAGACTTGAGCCAGTTTACAGACCCAGAACCCCTTGAATGAAGGGAAGCCTGGGTCCCCTTGAAGAAGAACCCCCCTACACTATCAAACATTTATACAGTTAAACTTCTCCCATCCTACCCCAAGGGACCTCCAGCCTCTTACGAAGGTAACTGTGCACTGGGAAAAGAGAAATAACAACTTTTGGGGACTACTAGACACTGACTTTGAGCTGACATTGATTCGAGGGAACCCAAAATATCATTGTGATACTCCAGTCAGAGTAGGGGCTTATGGAAGTCAGGTAATTAATAGAGTTTTAGCTCAGGTATGATTTAATGATGGGTCCAGTGGGTCCCCAGGCCCATCCTGTGGTCATTTCTGCAATTCCAAATGCATAATTGGAGTAGACATACTTGGCAGCTGGCAGAATCCCCACACTGGCTCCCTGATCTGTGGAGTGAAATCTATTATGGTGGGAAAGGCCAAATAGAAGACATTAGAGCTGCCCCTACCTAAGAAAATAGTAAATTGAAGATGCTGTATTCCCGGAGAGACTGCAGAAACTAGTGCCACCATCAAGGACTTGGAGGATGCAGGGGTGGTGATTCCCACCACATCCCCACTCAACTCTCCTATGTGGCCTGTGAAGAAGACAGATGGATCTTGGAGAATGCTAGTGGATTATCATAAGCTTAACCAACTGGTGACTGCAATTGCAGCTGCTGTACCAGATGTGGTATCATTGCTTTGAGCAAATTAACATGTCTCCTGGTACCTGGTATTCAGCTATTGCTCTGGAAAATGCCTTTTGTTCCATCCTTGTCCATAAGGCCCACCAGAAGCAGCCTGTCTTCAGCTGGCAAGGCCAGCAGTACCCTTCACTCTCCTATATCAGGAGTATATCCACTTTCCAGCTCTGTATTAGAATCTCATTTGCAGACATCTTAATCACTTTTCCCTTCCACAACACACAGGCCCATTACATTGATAGCATTATGTTGATTAGACCAAGTAAGCAAGGAATAGCAATGACTCTGGACTTAGTGGTGAGATATTTGCATGTTAGAGGGTGGGAGGTAAATCCAACTAAAATTCAGGGGCTTTCTAGCTCAGTAATACTTCTAGGGGTTCAATGGTGTGGGGCCTCTTGAGATATTTCTTCTAAGGTGAAAGATAAGTTGTTGTATCTGGCCTTATATGCTTTGGATGTTTGTCCCCTCCAAATATCATGTTAAAATGTGACCTTAATGGTGGGGCCTGGTGGGAGGTGTTTGGATCATGGGGGTGGACCCCTCATGAATGGCTTGGTGCCCTCCCCATGGCGATAAGTGAATTCTCACTCTGTTAGCTCACATGAGAGCTGATTGTTTAAAAGGCACCTCCTCCTCTCTCTCTTGCTCCCTCTCTCACTATGAAATGGTTCCCTTTCACCTTCTGCCATGAATGAAAGCTTCCTGAAGCCCTTGCCAGAAGCAGATGCTGCCACTGTGCTTCCTGTACAGCCTGCAGAACTGTGAGCCAAATAAACCTCTATTCTTTATAAATTACCCAGTGTTGGGTATTCCTTTATAGCAATGCAAATGAACTAATACATGGTCCCTCCTGCAACCAAGGCAGTGGGGCATGACACCTAGTCAGCCTATGTGGATTTTGAGCACAGCGCATTTCTCATTTGGGTGTGTCACTCTAGCCCATTTATTGAGTGATCTGAAAGGCTGGTACTTTTTGTACCTTTTTTTATTCTTTTTTTGAAATGGAGTTTCACTCTTTTGCCAAGGCTGGAGTGAAGTGGCACAATCTCAGCTCACTGCAACCTCCGCCCCCTGGGTTCAAGTGATTTTCCTACCTCAGCCTCCCGAGTAGCTGGGATTATAGGCGCCCACCACCATGCCCAGCTAATTTTTGTACTTTTAGTAGAAACGAGGTTTCACCATGTTGGCCAGGCTGGTCTCAAACTCCTGACCTCAGGTGATCCACCCATCTCACACTCTCAAAGTGCTGGGATTACAGGCGTGAGCCACTGCGCCCAACCAAAGACAGTTCTTTCTGCATGGGGCCCAGAACAGGAGAAGGTTCTGCGACAGGTCCATGCTGCCATGCAAGCTGTTCCACCACTTAGGCCATATGACCCAGCAGATCAACAGTGCTTGAAGTGTCAGGGGCAAATAGAGATGCTACTGGGAGCCTTTGGCAACACCCATAGGTGAGTCAGATTAGATAACTTTTGCAGATAGCTACTTTCCTTGTGAGGGACAGCTCTTGGCCTGCTACTGGGCCTTGGTGGAAACCAAACCTTTGAGGCCAGGCACAGTGGCTCCAGCACTTTGGGAAGCTGAGACAGGAGGATTACTTGAGCCTAGGAGTTCAGGACAAGCCTGGGCAAAATAGCAAGACCCCATCTCTAAAAAAAAAATTAATTTAGCTGGGCAAACTCGGGAGGCTGAGACAGAAGGACAGCTTGAGCTGAGGAGTTGAGGCTGCAGTGAGCCACAGTCATGCCACTATGCTCCAGCCTGGGTGACAAAGCAAGACCCTGTCCCAAATTAAAAAAAAGGAAGTGTTTGACTGTAGGCCACCAAGCTACCATGTGTCCTGAACTGCCTATCATGAACTGGGTGCTTTCTGATGCATCTAGTATAAAGTTGGGCATACACAGAAGCACTCCATTATTAAATGGAAGTGGTATACACATGATCAGGCTCAAACAGGTGCTGAAGGCACAAGTAAGTTACAAAAGGAAATGGTCCAAATGCTCGTGGTCCCCACTCCTGCTACCCTGCCTTCTCTCTCCCAGCCTGCACCTATGGCGTCATGCGGAGTTCCTTATGATCAGTTGACAAAAGAAGACGAGGGCCTGGTTTACTGACGGTTCTGCACAATTTGTAGGCACCACTCAAGAGTGGACAGCTGCAGCACTACAGCCCCTTTCTGGGACATCCCTGATGGACAGTGGGAAAGGAAAATCTTCCCAGTGGGCAGAACTTCAAGCAGTGCACCAGGCCGTGAACTTTGTTGGAAGGAGAAATGGCTAGATGTTCAATTACATACTGATTCCTGGGCTGCAGCCAATGGTTTGGCTGGATGGTCAGGACTTGGAAGAAACATGACTGCAAAATTGGTAATGAAGAAAATTGGGGAAGAGGTATGTGGATGGACCTCTGAGTGATCAAAAATATGTGAATATATTTGTGTCCTACGTGAGTGCTCACCAAAGGGTGACCTCAGCAAAGAAGAATTTTAATAATCAAATGGATAGGATGACCTGTTCTGTGGACACCACTCAGCCTCTTTCCCTAGCCACCTCTACCACTGCTCAATGGGTTCATGAATGAAGTGGCCATGGTGGCAGGAATGGAGGTTCCTGGGCTCAGCAGCATGGACTTCCACTCACCAAGGCTGACCTGGCTATGGCCACTGCTGAGTGCTAAATCTGCTGCAGCAAAGACCAATACTGAGCCCTCAATATGGCACCATTCCTCAGAATGATCAGCCAGGTACCTGGTGGCAGGTTAATTATATTGGGCCACTTCCATCATGAAAGGGGCAGTAGTTTGTCCTTACTGGAATAGATACTTAATCGGATATGGATTTGCCTTTCCTGCATGCAGTTCTTCTGCCCACACTACCATCTGTAGACTCATGGAATGCCTTATCCACTATACAATACAGCATTGCTTCTGACCAAGGAACTCAGTTCACAGCCAAAGAAATGTGGCAATGGGCTCATGCTCATGGCATTCACTGATCTTCTCATGTTTCTCATCATCCTGAAGCTGTTGGCTTCAGATAATAGTAGGATGGACTTTTGAAGTCACAATTACTATGCAAACTGGTGACAATACTTTACAGAGCTGGGGCAAAGTTCTCCAGAAGGCTGTATACATGTTCTGAATCAGTGTCCATATAAGGTACTGTTTTTCCCAAAGCCAGGATTCATGGGTCCAAGAATCAAAGGGTGGAAGTAGAAGCGGCACCATTCACCATTACCCCTAGTGGCTCACTAATGAAAAATTTGTGCTTCCCACTCCTGCAACATTATGTTCTTCTGGCCTAGTGATTCCATTAAACTTTAAATTAAGACTGCCACTTGGCCACTTTGGCCTCCTCCTGCCTCTAAATCAACAGCCGAAGAAGGGAGTTACAGTGTTGGTTGGGGTGGTTGAGCTTCACTACCAAGATGAAATCAAAACACTATTCCACAATGGAGATAAGAAAGAGAATGTCTAAAATACAGGAGATTCCTTAGGGCATCTCTTACTATCCTGCCTTGTAATTAAGGTCAATGGGAAACTACAACAGCCTAATCCAGGTAGGACCACAAACAGGTTTGGGTCACTCTACCAGGTAAAAAACCACAACCAGCTAAGGTGCTTGCTGAAAGCAAAGGGAATATAGAATGCATAGTAGAACAAGGTAGTTATCAATACCAGCTATGACCACGTGACCAGTTACAGAAACAAGGACTGTAATTGTCATGAGTATTTCTGCCTTATTTTGTTAAGAATATACTCACGCATATATACACCTGCATTAAGTAAATATATTTTCATTTCCTTTCTTATTCCTTTATCATGTAACATAAGATTTATTGGCTTCATATCAGCATTTAAGTATTGTTAATTTTATGTAACAGTATTTAAGGACAGTGCATTTTCAGTTGTACAAAAAAATAGTTGTATGTAATAGAATTAACTTCGTTATTGTCTTTATTTGGAGATTAAGTATGATTTGAGGAGATATGTATAGGTGCCAATATGACAAGGGGTTTACTTGTGATGGTTAATATTAGGTGTCAACTTGACTGGATTGACGGATGCCTACATGGCTGGTGAAACATTGTTTCTGGGTACATCTGTGAGGGTGTTGTCAGAGGAGACTGACATTTGAGTCAGTGGACTCAGAGAAATAGACTCACCCTCAACGCGAGTGGCACCATCCAATCCGATACCAGCATGACTAGAACAAAGTAGGCAAAGGAAGGTGGGATCAGTTTGCTTGCTTAGTCTTCTGAATCTCTTTCTTCTTCCCATGCCAGATGCTTGCTTCCTTCCTGCTGCCCTTGGGCACCAGACTCCAGGCTCTTCAGCCTTTGGACTCTGGAACTTGCACCAGTGGCCATTCAGGGAGTCTTGAGCCTTTGGCCTCAGACTGAGGGCTGCACTGTCAGCTTCCCTGGTTTTAAGGGTTTTGGAATTGGACTGAGACACACAACTGGCTTCTCTCCTCCAACTTGCAGACAGTCATCATGGGACTTCACCTTGTAATTGTGTGAGCCAATTCTTAGTAGACTCCCTTTTATATATACATATATTCTGTTGTTTCTGTCTCTCTGGAAAACCCTAATACACGTCTTATATGGATCTTTACTCTGGTATGTTAGTCTTTTCAGAGGTTTTAATAATGGTGTGATGGCCATGGAAACATATTCAGTTGAATGGTTTTTAATAGTAGATATAGAGATCATGCCCTTTTCTGCAAAGCTCGGGTTTAATACTTTTTATTTCCAAATGGTTCTCTCAATTTTATCCTCTACTATTTGAAATACATAATCAGGTTGGGCACAATGGCTCATACCTGTAATCCCAGCACTTTGGGAGGTTGAGTCGGGCAGATAATCTGAGGTCAGGAGTAGAGACAAGTCTGACCAACATGGTGAAACCCTGTCTCTATTAAAAATACAAAATTAGCTGAGTATGGTGGTGTGCACCTGAAGTTCCAGCTACTCAGGAGGCTGAAGCGGGAGACTCTCTTGAACCCGGGAGGCAGAGGCTACAGTGAGTTGAGATTGCACTACTGCACTCAAGCCTGGACAATAGCAAGACTCTGCCTCAAAAAAAAAAATTATAAGTAAAAAAATAAAAATAAAATCAGTCAACCTTTCCAACATTGCAATTCTGAAATTCCCCATTAGTTCCTGCTTGGAATCCAGTTGATTCTTTCCTGAACATGTCTTTTGCAATACCTTGTCAACTGCAGCCAATAGAAAGCAACACATATTACTAATACCGTGTTTTCCTGCATCTTTCCCTAGAGCTATAAATTTATTAGCATATAATCTGCCTTCAAAGTCACTGTGGGCAACATTTTAACCAAGGTTTTTGTCTTTCAGACTTTATAACAGTTTCTTCACTGCCTACAACTTGTCCTGCAAGCCAATGACAAACTATAATTTTTTGCTATGTTGGCACCCCATTTCTGGTAGCAATTTCTGTATTAGAATAAGCTAAATTATACTAGTAAGAAACAACCCCAAAATTTCCACGGCTAGAAATAATAAATAGTTCTCTCTGTCTCAAGTTACATGTTCATTATACATCAGCTGGTGGGAATCATGGAGCTGACTCAGCTCTATGTCCTCTTCACTAATGGATGTAGTTAACCAAAGACTCCACAACCTGGAACTATTACGACAGGAATAAGCGAATTTAGTTGGTGCGCTAGATCTCAAAGACTTCTGCACACATTTTACTAACCAAATCAAGTCACATTGCCATACCTGCTTTCAAGGGGAAAGTCCAATTTTACCATGTGCCTGGAAAATACAGTATCAAAACAGTAAACAATCCTTATGTTTATTACTGCTAGTTTTTTTAGATTGAGGTTCTTAAGAATAAGCTCCAAATGAACTTTCCACAATACTACCCCTAAAAAGGGAACACCAATTTTCATCTGTGTTTCTACATGTGTAAGGATACTTAGGACCATTTCCCAGACCGATCTTAAAAATGCATGCTCCACTGGTTTTAAGACGCTATATAAAACCAGAATTGTGTTTCCTAATAGTTTTTTTAAAGACAGTAAAAATTTCAACAGACTTCTTCACTGTAGAACTACTCAGGAGCATCTCATGGAGCTAGAATACCTTGAAATACACTTCAGATTTTTTAAAAAATGGCTTTCATTTCTAAAAATATAATTCAATAAGTGAATTTATTCTATGTTATATCTAAGTTTTGTTTCTCTGGTGAATTTACCCTGAAACTGGTTCTTTTGAAAGATATGAGCCATAATGTCCAAAGAATTACCTATAACTACAGAATATCTCTTTCTGTGTTGTGGAGCCAGCTTTAGCATGCCAGAGTTACCTACGCTGCACTTCTGTGACTTAGGGAGGCATCTGCCGGTTTGTGTAAAAAGACTTGATGTTTCCATATAGATAATTATCCCATGACAGATCCTCTATGCTGTCTACTTCTGACATTAGATCAGGCAACTGTGTGGGATTGGTCCTCTTCTCTTCTACACAATGCTGAGATTGCCCTTTTCAAAGTTTCCTTCCCATAAAGATTATCTTACCATTTGTATTAATATGATTTTATTCACTTAAAAATAGAAGAAAGCTACACCTATATTCCATAACCTCCATGGGCCAGATCCAAACTCACCTGTGCAGCCTCATTGATTCTAACCTACTCCACACATCTTCTCTATTACTGGAGGTTTTCTTGGCTTTTGGCCACAGTGTAACTACCATGCACTGGATTTCTCCATGGAGCACAAGGAGGCTATCTATTCACTTGAAGGTAGTTACCATTGTGTTTATGACTTTAGAAATGCAAGACTGATTTATCTCCTGATACTAAACTGCATTATGAACAACTTAAGGTTTGACACATTTCCCAGAATGAATTTCCTCTCTTTCTGTTCTCTTGCTTTATTTACTTCAAGAACATCCAGAGCTTACTCAAGAAGGATTATGCTCCATGGTTATGTCTTCTCTGGGAGTTGCAAACAAGACTCAGTCAGCCTGCCAAGCATATGCATATGGGTATTCCAATGTGAAACAGAAGCTTCACTGATCAGTGAACAGAATGAACCACAGCTGCTAGTTTAGATCTGGCTCGAATCAGAAGTTGTGACTTTTGCCATCTCCAAGGGCTGGTTAACGCTCTGATTCATGCATGAACCAGTCCATATGGGGTAGGCAACACAGCTTGAGCTGGAACTTTCTATTCAAATGTTATCGAGTCCAGGAAAATAGTGCTTCTCATATCAATCCATCCTCATTTTTGATTACATGAACAGCATAATTTAAAGCTACATGCTTTTAATCTCTGAAAATACAATTGTATTTGCTTATAGGTAAAATTTGCAGACAGCTGCTAGAAATCGCCCTTCCAACCAAATGGCCCACCTTTATCACTTTTAAATGAAAGCATTAGTCTCTGGCAGTCCCCTACCTTACATTAATATGCCTTCAGGAATAAGTCCTCAAGCCTGTGCTTCTCAAACTTTCCCACTGAGGCACCCCTTACAGAGAATAAGATGTATTAGTAAGAAGAGAGTAAGGGTGTATTCATCCATACCTGAAACTGGGTAATTTATCAAGAAAAGATATTTACTTGACTCACAGTTCAGCATGGCTGGGGAGGCATCAGGAAACTTACAATCATGGCAGAAGGTGAAGAGGAAGCAAGGCACATCTTACATGGTGGCAGGAGATGGTGGGGGGAAGTGCCACACTTTAAAACCATCTGCTTCAGCTCTCATGAGAGCTCACTCACTATCACAAGAACAGCAAGGGAGAAACCCACCCCCATGATCCAATTATCTCCCACTAGGCCCCTCCTCTGACATACGGGGATTCAATTCAAGATGAGATTTGGGTGAAGACATAGAGCCAAACCATATCAAAAGGTAGTTAAAGGGAACCCAGGAGGCGTCTCTGAAGAGGGCAGAATTCCTTTGAAGAAGTTCCTGTTTTATCTTTTAAGTATAAATAAATGTGGTGTTCTGCTCTATAGATATTTATGACTACTTTAATATGATAGTAAATACGGACTTTAGTACATATATCAAACAGAGTCGCGTCAAGAAACAGAAACCATGCCCATTATTTTAACAGAAAACTTAATAGGAAAAGTTGATAACCAAGCATTTGTGACCAAAAAAAAAAAAAAAAAAAAGTAGGAAAAACTGCAATGTGAAAGCAACCACTGCTACTGAAATATCTGTTCTTTACAGCAAGGTAAAGAACTGTCATTGGGCTCTGGGGTCAGTGAGTAACAGGAAACAGGAAGAAAGAGGTCCCTTCCTCTTTCTTCCTCCATCTTGCTAGCACTCTCTAGCGCCCCCTCTTTGCAGAACCGAAAAGGGAGCAGCTTTTAAAGCAAAAGTGTTATTTTCCAGAGTGTCGGCCCCAGCCTCACAAAGCTGAAACAAAATAAAGCAAGGTTGGAGCTGAGAGGTAATAACTTAATCATCAGCCCAGTACTTAATTGTTTTCCAATAATAGTTCTAGTTGAGTTGATGCACCATATCTATTCAGCCTATGCCTTCATATGCTTCTGCCAAATGTTTTACAGACCTGACAATGCACTGGCTTTGGCTGTTACCAGCCTAGCATGAATTAGCTTAGAAGGCGTTTTGCAAGGGCCAAGGACACCAGCATTCCCATTCCAGTTCAGCCACCTTTTTGTGACCTGGGACACACCACTTTCTCAGTTACCTCTTATTGAACATGAGAGTTGGATCGAATTCTCTTCAAGTCTGTTCCAACTTCATAATTGCTAGAGATTATTATGGGAATGCTCACCTTTTATAAGCATGGCTTTTGTGGAAAGGGGAGTCCAAAACACTGAGATTTCTAAGACTTTGTTGAGCATCCAGACATAGCTAAAGGGTAGGGACTGGGAGGAAGAGAGTCTTAGAAAGAAGATGTGGGAGAAGGAAACAAAAGCAGGATTAGAAAGGTGCTGAAGAGAAACCCATACGGGTGTTAGGAAGAGAGCAGGTATGCTGAGCAGGGGAGCACACCTGGCATTTCTGGGATTTGGATTACCTGCATTTTGCTTCATAGTTCATCTTATGACTTCTGGTGGTTGTGAAATATAGGCTTTGTGTGCTCTGTAATCCTGTGCAGCAACAAGATAGAATGGCACTCAGGTGACAGCCAGCCTTTCTTCTGTAGTAAGGAATTAGAGTCCCAGTGTTGAACATCTAATCCTGTCTTCCCTTCAGGGCTGTAAAAATGGAGGGTGAAAGGCCTGCATATCTTGCCATCTGCCACAAAGCATTTCTTAATTCAACTCCCTTCATCTAGATGAAATACTTTGTGCTTCTTGGCAGAATGGTGTTATTTCAATGTAATGTATGTGTAACTTACTCCCTTGCCAAGGAAAGATTGCTCCTAACTAGATCACAGAAAAGACAGGTGTGGACCAAATGATAGGCAATGTTTGGCCGGACTTTGTGTGTTTGGTGTTGATGCCTGAATGCTAATGATTCTCCCTAGAACTCTCCCTTGAACTTGGTTACAAATCACTCTGTAATTAAATATCCCCTTTAAGATATCATGGCTAATTTAATGAGGGCCAACCCCGCTATAACAGATTGTTAATCTGAGCTGGTGGAGTTTTTTTCTCTATGTTGCATTTTCAGGGATTTTTATTACTGTAAGATAGTTGGTAATATTCTTTATTAGGCTGATACGTTTTGAATTGCTTTTCATTTTATTATCACATTAGTTCCTTCTTACTGGTTTTACTAGAACTCAGAAGTCTCTGGAGTTTTAATAACCTCTCTTTTTTCTGTACTTATAGTCATGGAATTAATTGCATAAAATCATGATCCTTCACTGAATATGTCATTGGGCCAAAAGAATAAAATTCAGTAAGAAAAATTAGACCTTGAAGAGTGATTGACGATTCATCTTGATACAGATTTTTCACTTTGAAACTTTCATTTGCTTTGCAGTAGCACAATTTCTGTTCTTTCCACCTCTAAGAATATACTTTAGACTGAGGAATACTTTGGAATTATTTGAAGTGGGGATTATTAAAATTAAACTTTTTTTATATAAGCTGACGTTTTTAAATATAGGAAAGTACATACTCTTACTCAACTAAGAATACAACTCTTTTGTAGCTGGCTTTGTTTAAAGAACAGACAACAAAAAGGTACATTTTTTGAATCATCAAATTATCAATCAAACAATTTTCTTAGGATCTTATTTTCATGTTTATCTTCCTTGATCCACAGTGGTAGCAATTTTCTCAAAAATAAATATCTACTAATTAAAGTCCTGAGGTTAAATCTCCTTTATTAAATATAATTTCATTGATGTGAATTAATATTAAAAGAACAAAATGTCACCTATAACATAGTCTGAAAGAACAAAAATTTTAAATCACCTTTTATCTTAGATATTGTCAAACAATGAGACTATCAAGTGGAAATCAGTAGTCAAATTTCAAAGAGGAATAAATAATTAAGTGCCTGAAAACAACATTAAGAATTGGGGAAATTAAAATCATAATTATGGGGGTGGCTGGGAAGATGGCCGAATAGAAACAGCTCCAGTCTGCACCTCCCAGCAAGATCAACGCAGAAGGATTTCTGCATTTCCAACTAAGGTATGCAGCCCATAGAGGGTGAGCCAAAGCATAGTGGGGTGTTACCTCACCCGAGAGGCACAAGGGGTCAGGGAAATCCCTCCCCTAGCCAAGGGAAGCCATGAGGGACTGTGCTGTGAGGAACACTGCATTCCAGCCCATATACTACACTTTTCCCATGGTCTTCACAACCCTCAGACCAGGATATTCCCTCGGGTGCCTATACCACCAGGCCCCTGGGTTTCAAACACAAAACTGGGCAGACACCGAGCTAGCTGCAGGAGTTTTTTTTTCATACCCCAGTGGTACCTGGAATGCCAGCGAGACAGAACTCAGAATTAAGAAACTTACTCAAGACCAGGCATAGTGGCTCACACCTGGAGGCCAAGGAAGGAGGATCACCTGATGTTGGGAGTTTGAGACCAGCCTAACCAACATGGAGAAACTCTGTCTCTACTAAAAATACAAAATTAGCCTGGTGTGGTGACGCATGCCTATAATCCCAGCTACTCGGGAGGCTGAGACAGGAGAATCACTTCAACCCAGGAGGCAGAGGTTGCAGTGAGCCAAGACTGTGCCATTGCACTCCAGCCTGGACAACAAGAGCAAAATTCCATCTCAAAAAAAGAAGAAAGAAAGAAAGAAAAACTCCCTTAAAACTGCACAACTACATGGAAACTGAACAACCTGCTCTTGAATGACTACTGGGTAAATAATGAAATTAAGGCAGAAACAAATAAGCTCTTTGAAACCAATGAGAACAAAGACACAACGTATCAGAATCTCTGGTGTTTAGAGGGAAATTTATAGAACTAAATGCCCATAGGAGAAAGCAGGAAAGATCTAAAATTGGCACCCTAATGTCACAATTAAAAGAGCTAGAGAAGCAGGAACAAACTAATTCAAAAGCTAGCAGAAGACAAGAAATAACTAAAATCAGAGCAGAACTGAAAGAGATAGAAATGCAAAAAACAAAACAAAACAAAACAAAAACACCCTTCAAAAAAATCAATGACTCCAGGAGCTGGTTTTTTGAAAAGATTAACAAAATAGATAGACAGCTAGCCAGACTAATAAAAAAGAAGAGAGAGAAGAATCAAATAGATGCCATAAAAAATGATAAAGGGGATATCACCATTAATCCCACAGAAATACGAACTACCATCAGAGAATACTATAAACACCTCTAAAAAAATAAACAAGAAAACCTAGAAGAAATGGATCAATTCCTGGACATATACACCACCCTTCCAAGACTGAATCAGGAAGAAGTCAAATACCTGAATAGACCAATAACAAGTTCTGAAATTGAGGCAGTAATTAATAGCCTAACAACCAAAAAAAGCCCAAGACCAGACTGATTCACAGACAAATTTTACAAGAGGTACAAAAAGGAGCTGGTACCATTCCTTCTGAAACTATTCCAAACAATAGAAAAAGACAGACTTCTCCCTAACTCATTTTATGAAGCCAGCATCATCCTGATACCAAAACCTGGCAAAAACACAACAACAAAAAGAAAATTACAGGCCAAAATTCCTGATGAACATCAATGCAAAAATCCTCAATAAAATACTAGCAAACCAAATCCAGCAGCAAATCAAAAAGCTTATCCACCATGATCAAGTTGGTTTCATCCCTGGGATGCAAGGTTAGTTCAACATATGGAAATCAACCAATGTAATCTACCACAAAAACAGAACCAATGACAAAAACCACATGATTATCACAATAGATGCAGAAAAGACCTTTGATAAAATTCAACACCCCTTCATGCTAAAAACTCTCAATAAACTAGGTATTGATGGAACACATCTCAAAATAATAAAAGCCATTTATGACAAACCCACAGCCAATCTCATACTGAATAGACAAAAGCTGGAAGCATTCCCTTTGAAAACTGGTACAAGACAAGGATGCCCTCTCTCACCACTCCTATTCAACATAGTATTGGAAGTTCTGGTCAGGTCAATCAGGCAAGAGAAAGAAATAAAGAGTATTCAAAAAGGAAGAGAAGAAGTCAAGTTGTCTCTGTTTGCAGACGACATGATTGTATATTCAGAAAACCCCATCATCTCAGCCCAAAATCTCCTTAAGCTGATAAGCAACTTCAGCAAAGTCTCAAGATACAAAATCAATGTGCAAAAATCACAAGCACTCCTATACACCAATAACAGACTTAAAGAGAGCCAAATCAGAGAGAGATCCAAGATGGCTGATCACTAGCAGCTCGGGCTCCTAGCTCCCAGTGAAAGCGCAGAGAACGAGAGGACGCCACACTTTCAGATGAATATTTGTTGCTCATGGACCAGGAGATTCCCAGCAGAGGAGCCCCACGGGTCGCCAGGGCAACTCTTATGGCCAGCGCGGCGGTTTTGCTGGTGCCTTAGCGCGCCAGTTTTTGGTGCAGAGTCCAGAGATTCCCGGGCAGAAAAGCACCATCAATCTTAACACCACTACTTTGGCCGGCGCAGTGGACTGCTCAGATTTTGGCGCTGGGAATCAACAAGTTGGACGTCTGCTCAGAGACCTAGTTAGAAAGTCGGTAATTACAAAGACAACAGACAAATAAATATATAATGGAGGGAAGAAATCAGCGTAAAAAGGCAGAGAATACTCAAAATCAGAATGCCTCTTCCTCTACAGGGGATCGCAATTCCTCATCAGTAACGGAACAAGGCTTAATAGATTACGAGTGTGTTCCAATAACAGAAGCAGGCTTCAAAACGTGGGTGATAAGAAACTTCTGTGAATTAAAAGAACTTGTTCTAACCCAATGCAAAGAAACTAAGAACCTTGAAAAAACGTTTGACGAAATGTTAATGAGAATGGACAATTTAGAGAGGAATATAAGTGAATTGATGGAGCTGAAAAACACAACACAAGAACTTCGCGAAGCATGTACAAATTTAAACAGTCGAATTGATCAAGTAGAAGAAAGGATATCAGAAGTCGAGAACCAGCTCAGTGAAATGAAATGAGAAGACAAGATTGGAGAAAAAAGGATGAAAAGGAATGAGCAAAGTCTCCAGGAAATATGGGACTATGTGAAAAGACCTAATTTACGTTTGATAGGTGTACCTGAATGTGATGAATATCATTCACAGGATATCATTCAGGAAAACTTTCCCAACCTGGCAAGGCAGGGTAATATTCAACTCCAGGTAATACAGAGAACACCACAAAGATATTCTTCAAGAAGACCAACCCCAAGGCACATAATCGCCAGATTTATTAGAGTTGAAATGAAGGAGAAAATACTAAGGGCAGCCAGAGAGAAAGGTCAGGTTACCCATAAAGGGAAACCTATCAGACTTACAGCAGATCTCTCAGCAGAAACCCTACAAGCCAGAAAAGAGTGGGGACCAATATTTAACATCCTTAAAGAAAAGAACTTTCAACCTAGAATTTCCTATCCAGCCAAACTAAGCTTTATAATCGAAGGAAAAATTAAATCCTTTGCGAACAAACAAGTACTTAGAGAGTTCACCACCACCAGGCCTGCTTTACAAGAGCTTCTGAAAGAAGCACTATACATATAAAGGAACAACCAATATCAGCCTTTCCAAAAATATATCAAAAAGAAAAGAACATTAACACAACGAAAAATTTATACTAACTAATGGGCAAAACAGCCAGCTAGCATCAAATGCCAGTATTAAAGTTATATATATTCTAATTGGATAAAAAGCCAAAACCCATTGGTATGCTGCATCCAGACCCATCTCACATGCAACGATACACAAAGACTCAAAACAAAGAGAAGGAGGAAGATTTATCAACCAATCAGAGAGTAAAAATAAACAAATAAAAAGCAGGAGATGCAATTCTCGCCTCTGACAAAGTAGACTTTAAAGCAACAAAGAGCAAAAGAGGCAAAGAAGGACATTACATAATGACAAAAGGATCAATGTAACAAGAAGAGCTAATGATTTTATAGATCAACGAGACAGAAAATTAACAAGGACATCCAGGACTTGAACTCAGACCCGGAACAAGTAAACTTAATAAACATTTATAGAACTCTCCACTTCAAATACATAAAACATACATTACCACCTCACACCTATTCCATAAGTGACTACATAATTGGAAGTAAATCACTCCTTGGTAATCACATAGCATTTCATAGGTTTAAATGAAATATTGGTTGGCTGCTCGTTTGTTATTTTCTTCCCTTATTCCTTCCTGTTTACATCAAGTATAATTATTGGTATAAAAGATGTTTTCAATACCCATTACTAAACTGCATTCAAGCCTGGGCAAGAAAGCAATACTTCCATTCTCTCTCTCTCTTTCTCTTCCTTTTTCCTCCTCTTTATTCTTTTTCTTTCTTTCTTTAAAAAAAAAAAAAAAAGAAAGAAAGAAAGAGAGCCAAATCAAAAGCGAACTCCCATTCACAATTGCTACAAAGAGAATAAAATATCTAGGAATACACCTTTATAAGGGATGTGAAGGACCTCTTCAAGAGAACTACAAACTACTGCTCAAGGAAATAAGATAGTACACAAAACAAATGGAAAATCATTCCATGCTCATGGATAGGAAGAATCAATGTCGTAAAAATGGCCATACTGCCAAAAGTAATTTATAGATTCAATGCTATCCCCATCAAGCTACCATTGACTTTCTTCATAGAATTAGAAAAAAAACTACTTTAAATTTCATATGGAACCAAAAAAGAGCCTGTATAGCCAAGACAATCCTAAGAAGAAAGAACAAAGCTGGAGGCATCACACTACCTGACTACAAACTATACTGAAAGCCTACCATAACCAAAACAGCATGGTACTGGTACCAAAACAGATATATAGACAAATGGAACACAACAGAGGCCTTAGAAATAATGCCACACATCTACAACTATCCAATCTTCAAAAAACCTGACAAAAGCAAGCAATGGGGAAAGGATTCCCTATTTAATAAATGGTGCTGGGAAAACTGGCTAGCCATGAACAGAAAACTGAAACTGGACCCTTTCCTTACACCTTATATGAAAATTAACTCAAGATGGACTAAAGACTTAAACATAAGATCTAAAACCATAAAAACCCTATAAGAAAACCTAGGCAGTATCATTCAGGACATAGGCATGGGCAAAGACTTCATGACTAAAACACCAAAAGCAATGGCAACAAAAGCCAAAATTGACAAATGGGATCTAATTAAACTAAAGAGCTTCTGCACAGCAAAAGAAACTACCATCAGAGTCAATAAGCAACCTACAGGATGGGAGAAAATTTTTGCAATCTGTCCATCCAACAAAGGGCTAATATCCAGAATCTACAAGGAACTTAAACAAATTTATAAGAAAAAACAAACAATACCACCAAAAAGTGGGTGAAGGATATGAAAAGACACTTCTCAAAAGAAGATCTTTATGTGGCCAACAAGCATATGAAAAAAAGCTCATCATCACTGGTCATTAGGGAAATGCAAATCAAAACCACAGTGAGATACCATCTCATGCCTATTAAAATGGTGATCATTAAAAAGTCAGGAAACGACAGATGCTAGAGAGGATGTGGAGAAATAGGAACGCTTTTACCCTGTTGATGGGAGTGCAAATTGGTTCAACCATTATGGAAGACAGTGTGGTGATTCCTCAAGGATTGAGAACCAGAAATACCATTTGACCCAGCAATCCCATTACTGAGTATATACCCAAAGGATTACAGATCATTCTACTATAAAGACATATGCACATGTATGTTTACTGTGGTACTGTTCATAATAGCAAACACTTGAAACCAACCCAAATGCCCATCAATGATAGACTGGATAAAGAAAATGTGGCACATATACACCATGGAACACTATGCAGTCATAAAAAAGGATGAGTTCATGACAGTTGCAGGGACATGGATGAAGCTGGAAACCATCATTCTCAGCAAACTAACACAGGAACAGAAAACCAAACACCACATGTTCTCACTCATAAGTGGGAGTGAAAGAGTGAGAACACATGGGCACAGGGAGGGAAACATCACACACTGGGGTCAGTTGTGGGGTGGGGGGCTAGGGGAGGGATAGCATCAGGAAAAATACCTAATGTAGATGACAGGTTGATGGGTGTGGCAAACATCATGACACATGTATACCTATGTAACAAACCTGTACATTCTGCATATGTATCCCAGAACTTAAAGTATAATTTAAAAAATCATAGTTATAAAAGATTCACTATCAAATGAAGAATTATTTCAAGTGATAAGAAACTTCTACTTTTACAGGTATATATAACTGAATACGTCCATTGCTGCTACAGTCTCTCCAGCAACAGCAAATTAGAATATTACCCTCATGTCACAATTTCTCTTCTAAATCTGACACATAATGGATGTGCATTAAATGTCTACTGAATGAATGGTTTTTTTCAGTTAATGGGTTTAATCAAATAAAACGGCATTAAGCTCTTCAAACATAACTCCTTGGTTGGACAAAGCTGCAAATTTTGCAACTAGTCAATTATTGATGGATTTGATGTTTTAACAATTTATTTGGGAAGTTTAATTATTTCTAAAGATATTTAAATAAGCAAACTATTAAGGTGATAACCAAACTAAGACACAAACTATTAATATGTTGGTTCTTGATACATATAAAACTAAACACACACTTTTATTTCTTCAAAAGCACCAGGTACCAAAATAACTTCACTGGTAAAAATCTAAATGTTTAAAGAAGAATTAACATCAATCTTTCACAAACTCTAAAATAAACTTCGAAAAATTGGAGAAGAGGGAACACTTCTGAACTCATAAGCCCAGTATTACTCTGATTCCAAAAACATAAAGAAAAAAAAGTCACAAGAAAACTATAGACCAATATCCTTTATGAGTCTAGGCATAAAAATCTTCAACAAAATACAAGAAAACTGAGTCCAGCAACATGTAAAAAAATTATTTACCATAACCAAGGGGGTTTTATCTTAGGAATGTGAGTTGATTTGATATATAAAAAACAATTAATGTATTAATAATACATCGTACTACTTAATAGAAGAAAAAACACCATATCTTCTTCTAACAGAAATAGAAAAAACATTTGACAAAATCTAACACCCTTTTGCAATAACAATATCCCATAAGCCAGGAATAGAGGATAACTTCCTCATCCACTCACCACTTCTAGTCAACATTATATAGAAAGTTCTAGCCAAGGCAATTAGACAAGAAAAAGAAAAAAAAACAAAAGACTCCAGATTAGATGATATCATCTTATGTATAGGAAATCCTAAGAGATCCACAAATAAACTATTAGATCTAATAGATGAGTTTAGAAAGGTTACAGAGCAGGGCATGGTGGTCTATGCCTATAACCCCAGATCTTTGAGAGGCTGAGGTGGGAGGATCACCTGAGCCCAGGAGTTTGAGACCAGCCTGAGCAACATGGTGAAATCCTGTCTCTACAAAAAATAAAATAAAATAATTAGTCACGCATGGTGGCACATACCTACGATCCCAGCTACTCAGAAGGCTGATGCAGAATTGCTTCAGCCAGGAGGTCAAGGCTTTAGTGAGCTATGACCATGCCACTACACTCAAGCTAGGGTGACAGAGCAAGACCCTGTCTTGAAAAAAGAAAGAAAGTTTAGAGAATGCAAGATCAACATGTAAATTGTGTTTCTATACACCAGCAATGAACACTCCAGGAAGTAATAAAGAAAATAATTTACAATAGTATAGATGTAGGAATCAACTTAATGAAAGAAGTAATGATTTGTATGTGGAAGACTACAAAACATTGTTGAAAGAAATTAAAGACCTAAATAAAAAGAACAACATTCCATTTTTATGATGCATAAGACTTAACATTGTGAAAATCTGGTTATGTCCAAAAGAGGGTACAGAAGGTTATAGCAGTTAAGCAAAGATGAAAATGAAAATTCTAAAAATCATACTTTGACTAAAGTGACATCTATTTTCCTTAGGGAGATAATTTTTATCATCATTTTTCTATATCATACAGTGTTAACATAAAAATGTATCACATCAAAGCTACATTTCTATAGGGTAATGGCTAATGAAACGACCCCAAATATCACTCCATCTTCCTCTTTTGTTAGGATAATTATAATACAATACTCTGCAATTATTTTTTCATTAATAGGTAAATCACAAGTATTCTTTTAGTATTATTATTATTATTATATTATTATTATTTAGAGACAAGGTCTCACTCTGTCACCCAGGCTGGAGTACAGTGGTGTTATCACGGGTCACTGCAACCTCAAACTTCTGAGCTCAAGCAATCCTCCCACCCGAGCCTCTCAAGTAGCTGGGACTTCACAGGCACACACCACCACACCCAGTTAGATTTTTTAAGAAATAGGATCTCATTATGCTGCCCAGACTGATCTTGAACTCCTGGCCTCAAGTGATCCTTGTGCCTCTCAGCCTCCAGAGTCGGCATTTATTTATTAATTTTTTCCCCACTGACTCCCTTTTCTCATATTTTATCAGTGATGTTTAAATAATGCATCAGCCACAGTTATGACAGTATTTTCAGAGATGGAGGTATTTTATTCAGTTTCTGCACCTTGCGTCTATTCATCGACTCGTTGAAAATTTTATAAATTTTACAAATTTTACCATTTACACATACTGTGTGTGTATGTATGTGCTTAATTTTGGAAAAACAATTACAATCAGGTCAAGGAAATAACTGTAATCTAATGTTCATTAAAATGAAGATCAATCTCAAAAGATAATTATAAAAATACAGCTTAATTGCCTCATAACCTCAGATGTACAAATTGATCTACAAATCTGAAGCCCAATCTGTTATTCTTCCCCAAATAGCAGGAAAAAGACTAAAGAGGCTCCTGAAGGTTTAAAACACTGGAGGATAAAATTTCCATTACGTTTAACATCATTCTGGCAGTGATACTCTGGATATATGACAAATTTTAGAGGGCACTGAACATACTGGATTTGAATTATAATATCAAATCTATCATTATCATAATAGATTACTTAATTAAAATACATTATAACTATAATGGTTATTATACCTTTCTTATAAGAAGCCTGCTTTTCAGAATTCCTTCACTAATCCATGTAAAAAAGGGAGGCAACAGACACTATTAGTAATATCTCCATTTCATATTTCAAAGAGACGGTGAGAAATGAAATGCTTACCACAATGTCATCTGACATTACAAACATTTTTAACACTAGGCCAAATGAGAAAGAAAACAAGCATAACAAACTAAGCATTTGGCACCTGTCATTTAGGGACTAAAAATTTCTACTCTAGGTCAAAGATTTCACAGGTTGAATGTGAATATAACAGTATTAAAAGTCATACAAGTAGCTCTGAATTGGAATGACATTTAGATGTTACTAACACAAACGGGATAAAAATACTGAAAATGTCCTCTTTGAAACTATAGCAATGAAAAATATAGCAGTTCCTACAAAGTTTAAGAAAGTTGTTCATAAAGATTGTAAGTTGTCAACAGGAGGATATTTTTAAAAACAAAGGAGATAGAAAAAAAAATACTTAGAGCTAGTACATACCGACCTGTCTTCCCCCCAACCCACTATCTAGCATAAAGCCAGAGAGCTTTTTTCTGCAAACGGAAAATTTCACATGAATATAGGCAAATTAGAAACCTAATTCAAAGATGACACTATTTTTGCACTTTTTAAATTTCTTATGGTATTGATAAAAGATACATATTTGGTCTAGTAGTTGCCTCTATATATTTATAGTGTCTTTACTCACCTTTCTTCTTAACATTTTACTATCTTGCTTTTCAGTCTTCACTGGAATCCTCTGACTGCCACATATTAGCTATATGACAAGCAATGGTCTTTTACAACTTTCTCTCTTTTCTCCTTATTCCTATATCTTAGTAACACTTTTTCAATTTTGCCAGAATGTATGACTTTTGCATATTTTTTCTACTCACATTTCCACTACAGATTTAGTCTTTTTTTTTTTTTTTTTTTTTTTTTTTTTTTTTTGAGACGGAGTTTCGCTCTTGTTACCCAGGCTGGAGTGCAATGGCGCGATCTCGGCTCACCACAACCTCCGCCTCCTGGTTTCAGGCAATTCTCCTGCCTCAGCCTCCTGAGTAGCTGGGATTACAGGCACGTGCCACTATGCCCAGCTAATTTTTTGTATTTTTAGTAGAGACGGGGTTTCACCATGTTGACCAGGATGGCCTCGATCTCTCGACCTCATGATTCACCCGCCTCGGCCTCCCAAAGTGCTAGGATTATAGGCGTGAGCCACTGCGCCCAGCCTACAGTTTTAGTCTTAGTTCTACAATAAAATATATTAAATTGCCATCATTAGTCCTTTTGCCGAAATTTCCCTAGTTATTTGTTAGTTTAATGAAGCTCCTCTTCTGGTAGACACCTCAGAAAAGGTTCCTGAGTACAGTATTCCCTGAATTCCTGTACATTTAGAACTGTTTTTATATCGCTTTGATTCTTAATAAACAGCTCAACTAAATGTAAAATTCTTGGCTTGCACTTTCTTTCCTTTTCTTAAAAATCCTGCTTCACTGTTACTTTGCTTTGTACATTGCTCTTGAAAAAGCTAATGCCAGCCTAATTTCCTACCCTTCTAAGTAATATTGTCTTTTTACAAGGAGGTCCTGGGGAACTTTTTCTTTGTGTTTAAAACCTAAAAATTTAACTGCACTATTAGAGCCTAGAGTTGATTATTCCATTCCATTGTTCCAGGCATGTCATGGGCCATTTCAATATTTAGATTAAGGCTTTCTCTTATTTCTAGAAAGTTTTCTTGAAATAGTTTTAAGTATTAGATCTGTTTCATTGTTTTATTTTTCTTCTTCTTCAAATATACTTTCATTTTCTTCTTCTTTCTTGAAACGTAGTTTTAACATTAGTTCTCGTCCATGGATGGTAGTAAACCTTCTTCTCTTTCTCCTTCTTTGCTTCCACCTCCTCTTCTTTTCTCGTTATCATCTTCATCTTCTTTGTCTTCTTCTCCTTCCCTCCCTCTTCTCTTCTTCAATTTTACATATGTTAGATCTGCTTTGCCTCTCTTCCAATTCACTTCATATCTGACCCTTTTACTCCTGTCTTTATCTCATTGTTATATTCTTGGTTGTTTCCCTGCCTTTATTTAATAGTCTTATTAAAACTTCCAGGTACAAATGACTTTACTAATAAATTTTTACCACTGCTTAAAGAAGGAATAATAGCATTTGTGTGTCTAATTCTACATAAACTCTATCAGAAAAGAGAAAATAAGGAAACATTCCTGAACTCAAATGTCCAGCATTGCCGTGATACCAAAACCAGAGAAAGACCTTTGCAAGAAATCTAAAGATCACTATTCTTTGTGAATATAGGATACAAAATTTTCACCAAAATCTTAGTAAATGAAATCAAGTAATCATAAGAAAGATTATTCATTATAACCAAGTGCAGTTTATCTTTGCAATACAAGGCTAAACATTCAAAAGTCAATTAATGTAACTCATCACCTCAGCAGACTAAAAAAGAAGACACGCAATCATCTTGACAAAAACAAAAAAAAGCATTTTGATGAATGCTTTTAATCAACTGATTATTACAAATTCATTATTTGTAAAATCTCAGCAAACTAAGCACATAATAGAACTTCCTCAAAATGATAACCATTATCCTCAAAAAAGCTACAGCTAAAGCTAACATAAAGCTTCATGGTGAAAGATTGAATACTTTCTTCCTAATACAGGATAAAAAGCAAGGATGTCTTCTAGCCCCACTGTTACACAACATCAAAGTAAAGATCTTCACCACTAAAATAAGGCACAAAAAAAAAGAAGGAATACAGATTATAGAGGAGGAAATAAAACTATCTCAATTTGTAAATAAGATTGTGCATATTAAAAATCACAAACACAGCTTGGCCAACGTGGTGAAACCCTGTGTCTACCAAAAAATACAAAAATTAGCTGGTTATGGTGGCACGTGCCTGTAGTCCCAGCTACTCGGGAAGCTGAGGTGGGAGAATCACTTGAACCCAGGGACAGGGGTTCCAGTGAGCTGAGATCACACCACTGTACTCCAGCCTGGGCAACAGAGTGAGACCCTGTCTTAAAAAAACAAAAATCATAAACAATCCACAAAGGAACTACTAGTAAGCTTAGCAAAGTCACGGTCAATATATGAAACTATATAATTATATATAAATCAGTTGTAATTCTATGTACAAGGAATAAAACAGCTGTAATTATAAATGGAAGTTTTTTAAATACCATTTACAATAGTACCCAAAACATAAAATACTTAATACCAAAACAAATATGCAAGATTTATATACTGAAAACTACAAAAAAAGAAAAAGAAACAGAAAAGCCTAAACTATAGGGACAGAAAACAGATCAGTGGTTACCAGGATGTAGGAGTTAGGAAGGAGGTGATTTCAGGGACACAATGAAATTTTGTGGATAATGGAATTTTTCTACCTCTTGATTGTGGTGATAGTTATGTGACTGTATGAATTGCTGGAACTCACAACACTGTAAACCAAAAAGGGTGAATTTGTCTCCATGGAAATTATACCTCAAGTGTGTGACTTTCATATTCTTCCATTAACACCTGAAAACACTGGACTAAAACATTTCTGCATAGCACTTACATAAGTTATCATTATCAACCTACACTCAGAAGATATTTCTATTTTCTTAGGACAGAATATTGGTTTTCCTGAACACAGGATTGAAAAGCGAAAGAAAATACTATCAAACCCACTTTGAAACTTTCTCCTGCTGTGGGGAAAAATTGCCTATAAATTGCAAATCACTGTCCTTCATCATTTCCCTTCACACACAAATTGAGCAGTAAAATCCTCTTTCTTGTTTTAATTCCAGCAATAGTTCATTTGCTTCTGGGAAAGAATTCATCATAATCAATCTGAATTATTTTCATGTTTGCTAGCAGTTTGCACGATCTGACCAATAGTTGCATGGATAATTTGAAATATTTGTTTGTTCATATCAGTCTAAACATAATCCATTGTGTTCTGTAGCAAAGTAATTCTTTATGCCTGAAAAAAAAAAATCGGAACCATCTGTTTTAATGGAAACTCTCCTCAAACAGGATAAAATTCCTGTCTTAAATGGCACTGAGTAAAACCAACCTGAAGAAATAATCATCAAACAACTGAAGACACAAAACAGCTACTGTGAGCCAAACTGTGAAGCAGAATAAAATGTAAACCTATCACATACTTATCTCATCTCGGAGAACCGCTGAGCACTCAAGCTTTTCTTCTTCTTTTTGCCTAAGTGGGTGGAAATGTTTTCCTTTCATTTACTAGAAACAAAAGTGATGCCACATCAGCAGACAGACTACGAAATGAAACATTAAAAAAAAAATGACTCCTAGTTAAATGTGAACAAGACACACGACAGGAGCTTCCATTAGGGCATACACTTTGCAATAAAAATTTGTACTGGGGGCCGGGCTCCGTGGTTCACACCTGTAATCCCAGCACTTTGGGAGGCCGAAGCAGCAGATCACCTAAAATCATGAGTTCGAGACCAACCCAACATGGTGAAACCCCATCTCTACTAAAAATACAAAAATTCAGGTATAGTGGTGTGCACCTGTAGTCCCAGCTACTAGGGGGGCTGAGGCAGGAGGATCGCTTGAACCCGGGAAGCAGAGGTTGCAGTGAGCCAAGATCACACCACTGCATTCCAGCTTGGGGGACACAGCAAGACCCTGTCTCAAAAAAAAAAAAAATGTATTGCAGAAAATGCAAATGTGGAAGGAAAAGGCCTACGGTCCTATGCCGGGACCTACAGGGCCCAAGATGCAAGACAGACAGGACAGCCAAAACTACACCAACTTAGCGGTGGAGGGAGGACGAAAGAAGTCAGTTCAGCCAACCAGTGAACAGGAAAAAAACAATCAGTAGAAAAGAAGTCATAAATTGTCAATAAAATCAGAAACATGATCAATGTGAAATAAATAATTCTATTTTTGGAACACATCCTCCCCATAAGACATGTTTTAACATAGCATAAATGAAAAATGTTAGTGGAGTGAAATGTTCTCTCAATTAGTCATTATGCTAAGAGAAAATTTTTTATTTTTATTTTTTATTTTATTTTTTGAGACAGAGTCTCACTCTGTCACCAGGTGCCAGGCTGGAGTGACCCACCTCAGCCTCCCAAAGTGCTAGGATTACAGGCATGAGCCACAGCGCCCAGCCTAGATTTTTTATGAAAAATTCCAACTTGGACTAATTGGCCCTTAAGAAGATCCTTATAGTCAAGACAGAGAAACAGAAGCTGGAAGAGAGCATTATTGAGTAGATTATTAACTAAATAATCATCCAGGTGCAGTGGCTCACGCCTGTAATCCCAGAATTTTAGGTGCCCGAGGCAGGTAGATGACTTGAGCCCAGGAGTTTGAGACCACCCTTGGGCAACATGGAAAAACCCTGTCTCTACAAAAAAAATATATACAACATATATATACAAAAAACTTAGCCGGGTGTGGTGGCATGTGCCTATAGTCCCACCTACTCAGGAGGCTGAGGTGAGAGGATCAATTGAGCCCAGGAGGTAGAGGCTGCAGTGAGCCATGATCATGCCACCACGCTCCAGCCTGGGCAACAGAGGGAGAGCTGCCTCAAAAAAAAAATAAATATATAAATGAACAATCTCCTAAGAGTGCTTACCAACAGCACAAATCAGATGCAATTTGTCTGCTAGGGAAGTCTCAGGGGTCTGATCACACGCCTGTCTCAAACTTTGTGTCTGTTCCTCTCAAACAACAAAGACAAGAACACTGATCACACGGTTATTAAAGTCGCATGTGGCATAAAATACACAGGGACAACCAAATGATTGATTAAATTTGCATCCAAAAAGCCCTAAATAACCCATAGCAATGGGGCAAATCAAACATGATGAAATTTAAAAAGGAATATATTTCAGGTTCCTCACTTGATTCAAAAACATAAAACCCACTTGGGTCAAAAATAACTCCACTTACGTGGCTTATATAAGATATATTATGGGGCATATGTGGCTTATCAGAAGCATAGGCAAAAATTCCACAGAAGCTGAGAGTGTGATGTCTCAGTCTCATTCAAGAGCAAGGAAAGGGGTGGTCTGTTCTCCTCTGCCCTGGGTGGGCCACACCAAGGGCTGTGTCTGGCTCCAGGAGTCACACTCCAGAAAGATGATTTACAACCTAGCTTCTGTTAAGAAGAGTTACCAGCCTTGGGAACCATTGGGTTATATAACGAACTATAAGAATGAAGATTCACTGGGGACACAAGAGACCTTCCAGTTTTCCAAGTTCTGGCCCACAGTGAAAGCGTTAGAATTGATCAGCATGGTCCCCAGAAGGTGAAAGTAGGGCCAGTGGGTGGCAAAGGCTAGAGAGCCAGGTTTTAGCCAGGTATAGGAAGACATTTCCAAGCTAGGTGTGGTCCCTGTAATCCCAGCACTTTGGGAGGCAGAGGTGGAAGGATCACATGAGCCCAGGAGTTCAAGGCCAGCTTAGGCAGCATAGTGAGACCCCGTCTCTACAAAAACAATTTTTTTTAATTAGCCAGGTGTGGTGGTGCATTCCTGTAGTCCCAGCTACTCAGGAGGCTGAGGCAGGAGGATCTCTTGAGCCCAGGATGTCGAGGCTGTAGTGATTGCATCACTGCACTCCAGCCTGGGTGGCAGAACAAGACCCTGTCTCCAAAAAAATAAAAATAAAAAGTAAGAAAAGAGAAAAGAGGAAGACACTCTGACAGGGGTGCCTCAAGGTAAAACAGGCTGCCTTAAGAATTGGGAGCGAATTGCCAGTTTCTGGACACATTTCTGCAGGGGCTCCAAAACCACAAAAGAAATATTTTACACGAGGGCTGATGATCACTTAGGGTTAGCTGTTTGTGTTTTAACTTGATGCTGTTTGTGTATGTCATTTGCTCTTCACCCAAAATATCCTCTTTTAGACAATACAAAAAGCAAAACAGAACATGTCTTGGCTTTTATCCTGCTGTCAAAATCTGGTGTGGGGCATAATCAGTTCTAAAAGGTAGCATTAGACTTTCAGAGACGGCAAGAAAGGACAATGGGGGCCGAGGGCAGAGGGAGGGCCATTGGAGACCAGACATCACCCACCACGGCCAGGGATGAGAAGGACCAACCGAGAAGGGGGTTCCGCGCAAGGCTGCTCCCTTGCTGCTCCACGCTGCGGCCAATGGCCTTTCCTGGCTAACTTTTTTGGTTCTTTAAGCTGCTGGCCTAAATCTCGTTTCTGTCTTTTTCTTAATTATTATAAAAACATAACAGGAAAAAAAAACAGGAAAGACTTCAAGGTTAAAAAAAATATCAAATCATGAACTAACAATATTTACCCAATGCAAGTCACCTGAAATTCACCTCTGTCTTCAGGATAGAATTGTTCTGAATACTAACGGATTTGCCCTGAAGTACCCCGGCTCTGATTTCCAGAGCATTATTTACTACTGTACACGGTCACAACAGTTCAGTCCATTTCAGTCCCACATCGTCGCTGAGTATTTCTCTCTTCCATACATGCTTTAAAATGCTGCATCTCATAGGTGAATCAAAGCTAATCTTCCACTTACATGTGCAAGCCTTCGAAAACTAACTTTTTATTGAAAAGTCATAAACACAGTAAAAAAATGCAAAAATTATTTTAAAATATATAATGAAGTCTTCCTCTCAGGTCCCAACCCCCACCCACCTTCCCCACAGGCACAAGTGATGACCAATTTCTTATATTTATCTATGCAGAGATGTCTTTATTTATTTTTGTTTGTTTTTTCGAGATGGGAGTTTTTCTCTTTCACCCAGGCTGGAGTGAAGTGGAGTGATCTCAGCTCAGCTCCCTGCACTGCAATCTCCACCACCGTCCCCCACCCCACCCAGATTCAAGCAATTCTCCTGCCTCAGCCTCCTGAATAGTTGGGATTATAGGCACCCGCCACCACATCTGGCTAATTTTTGTATTTTTAGTAGAGATGGGTTTTCGCTATGTTGGTCAGGCTGGTCTCGAGCTCCTGACCTCCGGTGATCCACCTGCCTTAGCCTCCCAACGTGCTAGAATTACAGAGATGAGCCATCATGTCCAGCCTGCATAGATTATTTCTAACACGATACGCAAGTGCAAGCGTATGCTCGCACACATACACACATACGTGTGCATGCACCAACACGTGAACACTTTTTCACGTAAATGGAAGCAACTCTTGCACTGTTCTGCCCTTGTTTTTGACTCAAAAAGGTCTGCTATGCTACACCTGTCACTCTAACACCAATTAACTCTCGCACCACTGGCACGCACAGGAATTATGTCAGAGTACCCTGAAAGTTGTGTTAGTTCACAGGCAATTTTTCCTAGACAAGGAGAGCTTAGCTTTGAATTACAAGAGTAGAATTAGAACCTTCAGCAGGAAAGGAAATGGCTCTCCACATTTAGATCTTTCAGTGGTGTCTTAAGAAAATGGAAAAGGAGTGCCTGCACGGCCCCAGAGAGGGGCACCCCACCTGGCCAGTCCCCACCTTGTCAGTCCTGGGCTTGCAACAAGGTATAAATTCTTCAGCGCGCATGTGCCTGTCATCCCCTAAGCAGCATCCCCACACCATTTGTTAGTAGTAGTATTATCTCCCCTCAAACAGTTTCAGCTCCACCAAGCTGCCTGCCTGGACTGCCCAGGTTACCTCCCTATATACCAGGACTGCTCCTGTCAATGCTCAGGTTTGGAAGTTGCACATGTCTTGAGAGGGGTCCCAATAACACGGCCTTTTCTGTAAAGCTGGTTATGTTTAACCTGTGCTGGGCAGAGTGCATGTGATAGCAGAGAAGGCTGCATCTTGGGAATCCCACGTGAACTGGTGCAGGTCACTGGACAGTCTTCCTCACAACTGCTCCATACAGCTAGCTATGTGCTTCTCTAGTCTCAACCAGCCGTCTAGGCTGCATGCACTGACTTAGTAATTAAATGATGCTGTAATTAACCTGGGAAGGTGTGGTTATGAACCGAATTGTGTTCCCCTCCAGAATTCATATGCTCAAGTCTTAACTCCCAGTACCTCAGAACATGACTGTATTTGAAGACAAGGCCTTTAAAGAGGTAACTACAGGGCCAGGCAGAGTAGCTCACGCCTGTAATCCCAGAACTTTGGGAGGTCAAAGTAGGTGGATCAACTGAGGTCAGGAGTTCAAGGCCAGCCTGCCTAACATGGTGAAACCCTGTCTCTTCTAAATATACAAAAAAAGATTAGCCAGGCATGGTGGCAGGTGCCTGTAATCCCAGCTACTCAGGAGGCTGAGGCACGAGAATTGCTCGAACCTGGGAGGTGGAGGTTACAGTGAACCAAGATCATGCCACTGCACTCCAGCCTGGGCAACAGAGTGAGACTCTGTCCCACAAAAAATAAAAATTAAAAAATAAAGAAAATAGCAATATGTAATCTAACACTTAAAGATCAGTGGGGCATGTTAAAAAAAAAAAAAAAAGTCATGTGATAAAATCACAAAGGGTAAGTGCCTGGGATGAGGCGTAGGGAAGTAGAAAGGGAAGATCGCTTGCAAGGTGGAAGCTTTACCAGTCTCACAATCCTGCTAACTCCTAGCTGTGCTTTACCTGGATTTAGTCTAACGCGTCATGTCACCCTCTCTCCCTTAACTCTCACAGTCCACACGAGAAGCACTACAGAGCCATTTGACAGCAAACCCTATCGGACCGTGCCACTTTCCTGCACCACCCAGTGTGGGATACACATGCATTTTGTGAAATTATTCTGACATTTGGATTCCTTTAAAAAATAATTGTGCAGCCCAGTTTTTCATCCCACAATATTACAGAGAAGAAACTAACTCGATTCCTGCCTTCCAGCTTCGAATTAAACCTAGTGATCAATGAACTATTGTTTTATCAATCCTTCCTGAGTAATGTTCACACCATAATATTAAATTAGAAAAGGAAGACATCTAATTTCCCTCACCTATAAAAGTTATATGATCTTTCTGCTCATGTTCAATTTGCATCAGTCCATTGAGTCACAAGTGTTCCAACTTCAATGTAATCGTAATGTGTCATTATTATAGGAGCTCCTCATTCTGAAGGAATACGGTGTTCTGCCTAAGAGGAGTCCCAGATAACTCAAGTTTGCTATTTGAGCACATGAGCACGGGAACTTGTGTTATTTAGATGCAGATATCCTTACATTTATATAAATGTACATTTTTCTATCTAAATATACAGCCTGCATTGTCTTTGGGGGAAAATAAGTTCTTTGTGTTTCCTAATTGCCATGACAAGTGATATTTCCATTCATCATAAAATCACTTATTTCATAAGTGGAGTTCTTCCAGGAACAGGACATTCAATGTCATCAGATGAGGAGACAGGCTGAAATGTCCTGAGGTTCACAGGTTGAGACGTTCTGAGGTTCAGGGGCAACTCTGCTCCTGCTGAACTCAGGGCCCAAGGCCCCACTGGCCAGTGGATGGAGTGAGCCCCTGGCACAGTCTTAGCCCTCAGGATGGTGGCCTACTCCCTGGACTCAGAGAAAAGCCTGACGGTTATTCTCCCATCTCTCTCACAGCCTTTGCTGTTCCTCTGGCCTCAATCTCGTGACCTTAACTTCTAAGTGCCCAATCTTTCTTTCTGTTCCCTAAATTCTCAATATGGACGCTGACATCTCATCTCTTCTTGATGGTCACTTTGTTGGCCAGCCTACGGCCTGGGCTGCCTTGGCTCAGAGGCCCAACACTGATCCCATCAGCTAGGGAAGGGCTGGGAAGGGGTAACGGCTGGTCCTCATAAGGCTGCTCCCGTGGCAATGAAGCAGTGTCACTTAAAAGAGGATGAGACACCACTAGTGACATATTCCTACCAGGGGCTGTAAGAACAGTCATGCAGTTCTAACTGGCACAGAGTAAGCATCACTGTGTTAGCTCCAGTTAAACCCTCTGGGATCTGACAGACGCCAGCTTTCTCCTCTGAGCATCCACGCTTCCTAGCTGGATTCTGATACAGTTTATCTTTTTCATCCATCACCTTTGCCAATATTTTGGCTACTTTGTTAGGCAATACTTTGTTAGAGTGAAAAATTGCCACAGCTCCCTTATGTTTGGAAGGATGCTAGGTTTAGCTGGAGTTACGTGACACACTTTTATTGCCAAAGGCCGCTTTAGTGCTGCACAAACCTGCCGTGGAGCTCTGCCGGAAGGATTCAGGTGGCCCTGCTCAGCCTGGAAAACGCCTCATGGCTCAGGGTCATTTTATGATGCCATGCTGCCTGCAGATGGATCCCTTTACAACATCCCCACCAAGTGGCTGTCCAGCCTCTGCTCCACGTGTCCAGGAAAAAGAAACTACGCCCAAAGGCAGCACATCCTAACCTTTAATGACTTTGTTAACACTGTACTTTGCATTGAGCTTAATCTTCACATCCCTTCAACATCCACCCAACAACCCTAGTTTGCTCCCCAAAGCCAATCAGAACAGGTTTACTTCCAGGGGAGCAACTGAGTGTAACAGAGACCTGGGGTTCCTGTGTCCGGCTGGGATTCTGATCAAGTTTACAACTACCCCTGGGTTTAAAAAAAAAAAAAAGAAGAAGAAGAAGACAGGGCTATGTCCCTGAGGTGGAGAAGGGTATTCAGTGCATGGAAACCCCTGGCACAGTCACGTCCACTACCCTCCTTTCTTCCACATGGCAACCTGCAAATACGTGAAAATATCTGTCATGCTGCCTCCAAACAGCCTCTCGTCCGCAGTAAACATTCACAGCATCTTTAATCCCACCACCTAGGATATGTTTTCAAGGCACCGACCACATAGAATGTATTTCTGTTGGTCAGTGTGGCTTCTGTTCCTTTTTCTATTTCTAGTTTTTTATATCATTCATTCTGAACCACTGTTAGTTTAGGGACAGACCATACCAAAGGCATCCCCATGTGCACCAGGAAGGGGAGGCTCAGAGGAGACTCCGCCCAAGAAGACCTCTCCATGGAGGGATGGTGCCAACTGTACCCCCAGGTGCCACTCACAGGGACAGTGAAACTTCTGGAGCCTCGGTATGGTCGGCCTCTTCCTGGCCATCCCACTGAAGAATCCTCCAGAAGTATGGCTCCCTCCACTTCCTTCCTAATGAGGGCTAAGGAGATGTTCGCTAGAGCTGGGATAAGAGTGGATGGTGTCAGGGCTCGGGACTGGGGGTGACTCTTCTAAGTTACCAGCTCCTATACTTGGTAACCCTATCTGCCAAGAAGGGCAGTGTGAAGGTGACCTTGGTTTCCCTAATTCCTTTCTAATCCCGAGAAATAGTCTCATCCCATATAAAACTCCCTGTGGTGTGAGGATATGGCTGAGGCGATGCTGTGACTTGTCCATACCCCTAAGAACAGGACGCCCCCTGGGGTGACTGGTGTTCCTCGGGGGCCATCTGATCACCTGGGAAGTCTGGTCCAAATGCACAGCCCTCTTGACTTGGGATAGCTCCCCCAAACACCACTCCTAGGAGCTACTCTGTGAGTGGGGCTCCCTGCCCCTGGGAAGTCTCCATCCCTCACATGCTCCAGATGTACCTTCTGTCCTCCCCGGATGGGGAGAGTGGCCTCATCATGCCTGCACTGCAGACTGTCGGATCCCCTTGCCCCAGGTCAGCCTTACAATCCCCCTTCCTCCTTCATGATGATGTAGAGTACACATAACACAACATACACGTACAAGCAGTGTAAAACAACATGCGCTCATTACTTAACAAGATGCCTTGCAGTAAGAGGCGCAGGGTCAGTGCCACACCTCAGCGGCGTCCCCAAGACCCAGGATCATTCCATCTGTCTGCTCCACCAGCCTCAGCATCTTGGCTTCCATCTTCACTTTTCCCCTCATGGTTACAGAGTGGCTGCTAAAGCTCCAGGCATTACCATCTTAAATAGCATGTTCAAAAATAAGGATGCTTGTTCCTCACGTAACTCTATTAGCAACAAAAGCCTTTCCCAAAGCTCCTAGCAGTCTTCCCCTCAAAATCCATTCGTGGGAACCAGGTCACATGCCCACAGCCCACCCTAACACCCATGGCAAAGGCGAATGGAATTAAGTAATTGATAGGGCCCCATTCCCTGAGCACAATGATCCTGACACCTGAAAAACGGAGGGCTCTGCTAGCAAGACAGAGGTGGGGGTAGGAGGCAGGCAGTATCTGCACATCTTCTTCCAGCCCCCTAGCATCCCTGCACCAGGACAGGCGGGCTGGGCCAGAGGCCTGCAGACACCACTGCACAGCCACGTGAGAACAGCTCCATCATGGTCCAGATAACCTCAGCATGTTAATGAAGGGCTGGTCACACTAAGGCACATAGGGCCCCAAGGGTACTTCTTGTTCTTCTGTTTGTTGACTTAAGTAGACTCCTGAAGTATGCTCTGCAATAACTACAATGTTTTTCCCAGAATGTGCTCAGCCAGGGATAAGCTAAGAAACAAATGCAACAGCACAAGCTCGGAAGACTCCTGGACTTCAGAACGCTTATTCTTCACAGCCAGGTCTTTCATACCTTTGGCCACTGGGGAAAGTACTTTGGCAGAGGAATGGAATCCAGCTGCATGGTTTAAATGCCAAAAATTTTGCATTTCTTCTATTCGGTTGAACTGTAACCTGTCACGGTGTATACTATCTCCCAGCAATAGTGAACGTAGTTTATCTGGAAGAAAGTCTCATTTCTTAACTCTTTTAAACTTGATCTCATGTGCACTTAATGGAGCTAAGCATCTGAGGGAGTCTGAACACCAGAACTGACCGAGGGTCTGAGGAGTCCACCTAAGAACCTGGGGAACACAGGGTTACAATCCTGGGGGCCATGCTTTTGGAGGAAGATGCATTCAGATGGGAGTTTGCTTAAGTCATCAGCCCAAGTGTTGATGGAAATCCCCATTTCTGTTTATCACAGGTCCTGTTAGGCTACATTTCCCCTAAACTATACTTCTTTTATTTTCAATTTTATGGAGTTAGCCTTGGCCCCTGATTCCACCTGTGCCTGCATTTATAAATCCTATTGTTGACAGTCAACATAGCAGCTCTCATTTCCTGATTTGTGTCATGTACAAATTTGATCAACGTCCTAAGCCTAATAACTGATAAAAATTCAAATCGGCTAGTTAGAGAAGCCACACTAACCTCTGCAGGAAAATCCCTACTGGACAGTTTACTTAACAAGCCACAATTTCAAAAAGCAATTAAAGATCCTGCAGACTCCATGAATCACAGCACTTCTATGAAACAGTCCATTTGAGGCTGCGAGACAAGCATCATCTAATTCTTGTGAAAGTAAGGGAGATACTCCAAAAATGCTAAGTTATTAGTAACTCTGCACATACCTTGATGCCTGTGTTAGTCCATTTTCATGCTGCTGATAAAGATATACCTGAGACTGGGCAATTTACAAAAGAAAGAGGTTTAATTGGACTTATAGTTCCACATGGCTGGGGAAGCCTCACAATCATGGTGGAAGGCAAGGAGGAGCAAGTCACATCTTACATGGATGGTGGCAGGAAAAGAGAGAGCTTGTGCAGGAAACTCTCCCTTATAATAACCATCAGATCTCATGAGACTTAGTATCATAGCAACAGCATGGGAAAGACCTGCCCCCATGATTCAACTACTTCCAACTGGGTCCCTCCCTCAACATGTGAGAATTCAAGATAAGATCTGGGTGGTGACACAGCCAAACCACCCCAGCCCCTCCCAAATCTCATGTCCTCACATGTAAAAACCAATCATGTCTTCCGAACAGTCCCCCCAAAGTCTTAATTCATTTCAGCATTAACTCAAAAGTCCACAGTCCAAAGTCTCATCCAAGACAATGCAAGTCCCTTCCACCTATGAGCCTGTAAAATCGAAAGCAAGCTAGTTACTTCCTAGATACAATGGGGGTACAGGAATTGGATAAATACAGTCATTCCAAATGGGAGACACTGGCCAAAATAAAGGGGCCACAGGCCCCATGCAAGTCCAAAATCCAGCAGGGCAGTCAACTCTGAAAACTCCGAAATGATCTCCTTTGACTCCATGTCTCATATCCTGGTCATGCTGATGCAAAAGTGGGTTCCCGTGGTCCTGGGCAGCTCCACCCCTGTGGCTTTGCAGGGTACAGCCTACCTCCTGGCTGCTTTCATGGGCTGGTGTTGAGTGTCTGTGGCTTTCCCAGTTGCACAGTGCAACCTGTCAGTGGATCTACCATCGGGGGTTGGCCCTCTTCTCACAGCTCACAGGTGGTGCCCCAGTTAGGGACTCTGTGTGGGGGCTCCGATCCCACATTTCCCTTCCACACTGCCTAGCAGAGGTTCTCCATGAGGACCCACCCCTGAAACAAAATTTTGCCTGGGCCTCCAGGCATCTCCATACGTCTTCTGAAATCTAGGCAAAGGTTCCTAAACCTCAATTCTTGACTTCTGTGCACCCACAGGGTCAACACCACGTGGAAGTTGCCAAGGCTTGGGGTTTCTACCCTCTGAAGCAACAGCCCAAGCTGTACCTTGTCCCCTGTTAGTCATAGCTGGAACGGCTGGGATGCAGGGTACCAAGTCCCTAGACTACATACAGCACCGGGACCCTGGGCCTGGACCATGAAACCATTTTCTCCCAGGCCTCCAGGTCTGTGATGGGAGGGCTGCCATGAAGACCTCTGACATGCCCTGAAGACATTTTCCCCATTGTCTTGGGGATGAACATTCAGCTCCTCCTTACTTATGCTAATTTATGCAGCCAGCTTCAACTTCCCCTCAGAAAATGTGTTTTTCTTTTCTATCACATTGTCAGGCTGCAAACTTTCTAAACTTTTATGCTCTGCTTCCCTTATAAAACTGAGTACCTGTAACCACCCGAGTCACCTCGTGAATGCTTTGCTGCTTAATTTCTTCTGCCAGATACCCTAAATCATCTTTCTTAGTTCAAAGTTCCACAAATCTCTAGGGCAGGGGCAAAATGTCACCAGTCTCTTTGCTAAAACATAACAAGAGTCACCTCTGCTCCAGTTCCCAAGAAGTTTCTCATCTCCATCTGAGACCACCTCAGCCTGGACCTTATTGTCCATATCACTATCAGGCTTTTGGTCAAAACCATTCAACAAGCCTCAAGGAAGTTCCAAACGTTCCCACACTTTCCTGTCTTCTTCTGAGCCCTCAAACTGTTCCAATCTCTGCCTGTTATCCAGTTCCAAAGTTGCTTCCACATTTTTGAGTATCTTTTCAGCAACATACCACTCCTGGTACCATTTACTGTATTAGTCCATTTTCACGCTGCTGGTAAAGAGACTGGGCAATTTACAAAATAAAAAGGTTTAACATGGACCTTTACAGTTCCATGTGGCTGGAACATCTTACGTGGATGGTGGCAGGCAAAAAGAGTTTGTGCAGGAAAACTCCTCCTTATAATAACCACCAGATCTCATGGGACTTACTAACACAAGAACAGCACAAGAAAGACCTGCCCCCAAGATGCAATTACCTCCCACCAGGTCCTTCCCACAACACACGAGAATTCAAGATGAGATTTGGGTAGGAGCACAGCCAAACCATATCAATGCCCTATAAATCCACCAGGAACACTTCTAGAAATTGCTGAACACCTCCGAGGCTCCATAGAACCCTCCTCTACTCAATATCTTCATGGCAAGGCGCTACCAGGCGCTACCATGGATTCCCCTCTGAGTGTGCCCAGACCAATTACAGGACTAGCAACAATGGAAGGCAACTGAGAGGCACAGAGCAAGAGCTGCCCTCCCACCAAAGCCACCACCACAGAAATAACTCATTCTTCGTAAAGAGACTGGAGCTAGTGTTAAAGGGATAGACGGTAGCTGCCAAAATCCTGACTGAAGTCCAGCATCCCAGCCCCTCACCTCAGACTCATACAGGTGCTCTCTACATCATCACACTGTTTATTTCTTAAAGAGAACTCCACACACACTAAGATTCACTTGCTTATCTGTTCGTCTCTCCTTTCCAGAATAGGAATTAAATGAGGTCAGGGGTTTTGTGTCTCTATTCACTGCAGAATCGCAGAGCTTCTTCCACACTAGATACTGAACGCCTATTTGTTGAATGAATGAATGAATGTGTCCTCTGATGTTTCTCTTTAAATGAAAATTATCAAACCGACCATATTTTTATAAGTTTAAAGATGCAATCATCTTACTTCATTACATCTCCATTAAGATAGTTTGATATTTTGGTTACAGGTGTATGACTGGGAGTTCAATTCTTTTCTGTGATAAGCATGAACTATTCAAACTACCACTCAATATTCACTTTACAGATATATGAAGCTTGTCTACTCATGTTCAAAGGTTTTCGTTAATTCCTCTTTTATCTAAATCAGTCAGGTCTCTTCTCCTAAATGAGAATTATTAAATAAGTGGCAGCTCTCAAGAAATAAAAACGTGACTATCAGAAAAAGTTTCTGTGAATAAGCTTTTTCTCAGTGTCTAAAATAACAAACACCATTTATGGACCAAAGACTAGGTGCCATGAGTTTCACAAACTGGTCCCCCAACCACTGTTCCATGTACCATTATCCCAGTGGCAGGGACACACAGGAAGCCAAGGCTCAGAGGCAGTAAGTCACAGGACTCTTGCCGATGACAAAACAGGAATCTGAATTCAGGTCGGGCTTACATTTACACATACGTGTATACAAATGTACACATATACATCTTAGATGCACTAAAATACAGTAATCTGGTGGTGGAACAAGTTATTTCTAATAAATGTTATAAAATATAAACACCTCTCTGAATCCTTTAGACAATTAATTTTGAAGTACAAGAAGGAAAGAGATAAAACTTAAGCATAAACAAAGTTATAGGACACTGCAAACATTTGGTAATATTACTATCTTTAAAAAGCATTTCTCCTTATGGTGGCACTAAGCCATATTGTTTATAATGTGAAGAGCTGTTGACATCTTTTCTACCCATAAGCACAACCACCACTTACTCAAATTTTCTGCATCCAGGTGCATGAAAAGGCAGTAAATACATTTTTTAAGAAAAAAGAAGGCATCAAAAGCGGATTTTAAATCTACCTGTTTTCCTTCTGTTTTCTTTCTCCAAAAGTTATGGAAAGTAATAGTAATTTCTCATTCCAAACCAAAGACAATTGCGCTTCTTTGCTAGAGATACAGCTGTTAAGTCTCTATCAGATCAGGGAAGACGACCAACATGTCAGAAAAGCACTCTCAGTAAAGTTTATGCCTGAATGGCCGACTGGAAGGGCATCGATGTTCAGGGCCTCTTTTCACGGCCTCTAAAAGTGCTCGCATCATACGCCCACACCGTGTCTATCCCCTCCCCAGTGATGTGGTCCGGGGTCCACTGTGGGAAAGGGAACCGGCAAGCAATGACTCTTGCATCATCCTGAAGTTCAAGTTCAAGTTTCTTCTCCAACTGCAGCATCTGCGGAGAGTAACAGCTATTATTGTAGGGAGCAGTGAGTCTGAGGAAATGATCCCAAAACGTTCTTCTGTATTTAAGAATCCCTGAAAATATCTGAGCAAAAATTACTACTTGTGAAAAAAGAGCACTCTGGGACACACACACATGAACAAACAATCTACTAAAATACAGAAGATACACTGGCAGCAGTTGTAAGAACATCTTCTAGTATTAATTATAAAATGTGCCATTTTTGGCAGATGTCTATCATAGATTTATAGTTTTCTGAGTAAAATCAGAATGCGGCAGTAATTATAATAAGAAGCAGTTTTAAATAACTTACTTTAACGCTTCAATATACCTAGTCTTACATATTTAAGACATTATTTTTCCACTTTTTTTAAAAGAGATGGGGGTCTTGCTGTGTTGGCCAGGCTGGTCTCAAACTCCCGGGCTCAAGCAATCTGCCCATATCAGCCTCCCAGAGTACTGGGATTACAGGCGTGAGCCACGGCACCCGGCTACATTTTTCCACATTATTAGAGTCTCTGAAATCAGGACACATTACACAACTGGCATTGTCTTAGAATTACAATTGGCAATTTTTTTCTGTTTCTCAATAGCAACAGTGCATTCTAAAATCAACGTTTACAGTCAGTGAAGTGTGGTATAACTCAACCATGAAAAAATATACACAATTCTACCAACTGGAAATATCATGAAATATTTCATAATTTTTAAAAATGTATCCATAACATACTGATAATGAATTTCTTGATAGTATAACTTATATCACTGTTGTATCATTTTATTATCAATCTACCAATAGAGTTTTTATTATATGCTAAAAGTATTGATATTTTAATTACATCAACAAATTAACAACTACTTAAAAATTGATCTGCAGATCCTAAAAATATATTACTACCTTCACCACCTTCACTTCCTAAAAATACTTTTTCTTCTACTTTCTTCTTTTAACTTGTTATTTTGGGATAATTTCAAACTTCCAAAAAAGTTGCAATAATAGAACAAAGAACTGCTTTGAGACAAGGTCTATAGCCCAGGCTGGAGTGCACTGGTGCAACCCTGGCTTAATGCAACCTCCACCTCCTGGATTCAAAACATCCTCCCACCTCAACCTCCTAATTTTGTAGATATGGGATTTTGCCCTGTTGCCCAGGCTGGTCCCGAACTCATGAGTTCAAGCCATCTGCCCTCCTCAGCCTCTCAAAGTGTTGGGGTTACAGGTGTGAGCCACTGCACCTGGCCTATCAGTTTACCAATTTTCAACATTTTGTCACATTTGTTCTCTTCTTGTCTCTTTGAATATTTTATTCCTAAACCATTGGAGAAAAGGTTGCATACGATACGCTCCTTTACCCCCTTAATACTTCAATGTGTATTTTCTTTTTTTTTTTTTTTTTTTAGAGAATGGGGTCTCGCTATATTGCCCAGGCAGGTCTCAAACTCCTGGGCTCAGGCTATCCACCCGCCTCTGCCTCCCTAAGAGCTGGGATTACAGGCGTGAGCCACAGTGCCCGGCTCAATGTGTATTTTCTAAGAAAAATATTTTCATACATAATCCCAGCTATATTCAGAAAATTTAACATTGTATTCCAATATAATAATTCCAATCACACTGCAATTCTGTCATTGTTTCAGTAATGGTCTGTATAACATTTCCCAAGGGTAGGGTCTAGTCCAGAATCACTTTTGCATTTAGCCATAACATTTCTTTGGTCTCCTTAGATGGAAAACAGTTCCTCAATCCTTCTTTGGTTTTCGTGACAATAACATTCTTCAGTTACCGTACAGAGTGGCCCTGGCGTGGGTCCTCTGATGCATGCTCATGCATGGTGAAGCATGTGGTCTTTGGCAACACTCCACCTGTGAGGCTGTAACTTACCAGGGCTCCACAGACATGCAGGAAGCCCTTCTGCTCTTGATGATGGGATTAACCATGCAGTGAAGGTGGGATCCGGTGTCTCCACTGTGCAGTTGCTGTTTTTCCTTTTATAATGAGTAGTTTATACACATTCATGGAGAGGTGCTTGGAGATGATGTAAACATCCTGTTACTCAACAGACAGTCCTCACACTTGCAGTAGCACTCATGGACAATTCTGTCCTTTCTTCTACACGTACAGTCAGCACTCTACCATAAGGAAGGGCTTTCCCTTCACCCACTCTCCCTCTCTGTCTCTCCTTATCTACCGATCTGTTGTAAGGACAAACACCTATATTCTTATTTCATTTGATGGGTTATAATCCATTACTGTCCTTGTGTATTCAAATGCTCAAATTGTCCTAATTTGGCCACTGGGAGGTTCCTGCCTCTGGCTTCTCTGTCCTTTGGACATGCTGCCATCAAATACTGTGAGCATTTCCTTACATTCTGGCTCAACAAAATGTTCCTGGTTTTTTATCTTCCCTTCCCCAGCCCTGATTCAGCCATTTCCTCAAAGATTCCTGGTTCCTCTTAGTGAGAGGTGATATTTAGAAACCAAGATCTAAGCAAAAATTACTCCTCTAAAAAGCAACAGGTTAAAGCAAGATGAAATTGACAGAGCTTCTATGATGATTTTATTCCTGACCTGTATCTTATACAAGTGCTTAGAGAATCTCTGCTACATGACCTATGGCTGGAATTAACCAAAATTCTAATTCTTCATTAGAATTAATGCCAAGATAACACAGAATAAATTCTATTAAGGATGGAGGGATTTCTATTCTTTTAACAGCCAGAATACAATTAAAAAAAAAAAAAGTTTTGTTCCTTGAGGGAAAAATTAAATAAGCAAAGAATGAAACAATATGCGTTTTTCCAAAATATCAGAGATTTCTTATGGTAATTTTGTTCATAAAAAGGATAATTGTAAACTTATTCATGATGCTATTATTCTTTTCTCTTTTACAGTTTCTTTTATTTCCAAATGATTGTCATATGCTAAGTCAAGATAAACCTAAAAATGAAAGGCACTATTTCCATCATAAGAAATTAACTGACTAAATTACACATAAATATGCAACAAATCTGGTGTTTGATATCATACGCAAAGAGAAGCCGTGATGTGTCATGTCTGCCTAATGGAATTCAAAACTATTCATACAATTATAGATTCAAAGTGACATGAATTCATCCTATTCTAATTACGTCTTTGAAACTTTAAACACAGGTAGAAAACAGCTCAAAGGCATACGATAACCCAGCCCTGCCACACACACACCCCGCCTCCCAGGAACCAGCTACACTGGGCTGCCAGGGCAACTCACTCCTGGCACTTCCTCCTCCCCAGGTTCCCTTCTCTGAGTCCCACTGGTTGCCCCTCATTTCTCAGACGTCTAATGCCAGGGTCCAGAGCTCAGGCCTTCGGCTCACTCTCATGCTCCCCAGGGAATCTCAGCTACTCCCAGGCTTCAACACACTCTATGCGCTGATGCCCGACAGACCTACATCTCCAGCGCACCCTCTGGCCTGAACCCCAGACTCCCTCTCACCCACCACTGCCAGCCTGACTTCATGCACACCCACACTTCATATGCCCATGCTGACTTTCCCAGTCAGCTCTGCCTGCACCTTCCCCAGCGTAGTTCAAGGCAACCCTGAGTGTGTGGCAGGACGGCCCAGTGGTCGAAGGTGCTAGACACAAGCTTCCACTTCCCAAGGCAACTCCAAACTTCCGGTAGCTTGGACCTGCACCCTGGGGCTGCCCGTGACCCCGCCTTCCTCTCTCTCCCCTACATTAGAGCTGCCAGCTAATCCTGTGGATTCTGTCTTCAAATGCACAAAGAATTTGAAGCTTCTCACCAGCTACTCCATGGCCTGGATACCTGCAAGAGCTTATAACCTGCCTCCCAGCTTGTACTCATGCTCACCTCCACATGGCAGCCTGTGACCCTTCTCAAGCCCAGTCAGCCCTGCATTCCTCTCTGCTCACTCAAGGCTCTTGCCCTTCCAAGGGCTGGTGTCCTTCCCATCCTGCTTCCTCTCTGACCTCCCCACACACTCATGCCACACCTGCCTGCTTGCCGCACTGCCCCTCACCCTGCCCAGGGCGCTCTTCTCTGCACACCCCCTCCCTACCCTCAAAGGTCAACTTTGCAGGGATCCTGTCCCTGCCCCACCCCACCTTGCTTTGCTTTGCTCCACAGCACTTTTGATTCTGCTGTACGATGCACTGTCTACAGGTGTCTCACACAATATCTTCTCTCTCCACTAGCATATCAGCACCTGGGGCAGGGGTGTTTTCTCTGGTACTCACTGAAGTATTCCAAGTGATTAGAACAGGGCTTGCTATAGTGCCCACACTTGTCAAATGAATGAAGGAAGAAAGGAAGAAAAAGTGATTCAGCCATGAATTATTTTTCCTTACTACAACATAACGATAATATTTTTGTTCATCAATTCATAACAGCCAAGCATGGTGCTTCCCACCTGTAATCCCAATACTTTGGGAGTCTGCAGCAGGAGGATTGCTTGAGCCCAGGAGTTCGAGACCAGCCTGGGCAACAGAGTGAGATTCTGCCTCTACAAAAAATTAAACGATTAGCCGGATACGGTGGCACACACATACCTGTATTCCCAGCTACCTGGGAGGCTGAGACAGGTGATCACTTGAGCCTAGGAGGCTGAGGCTGCAGTGAGCCAAGATCACACACCACTGCACTGTAGCCTGGGCAATAGCAAAAAAGAAAATAAACCATCACAGAATTTGTAACTAAAATTAAATTAGCCATTCTTCGAAGTTATGAAAGTAGATAGCGTTCTGGGAAAAGTGTAAGTAACGGGTTTACTTAGACTACGTTCATTTATTCTACAACCATTTACCGAGTGATGCCTGTGCTAGTCCTGCAGTGCTGGAGGCCTGGTCCCTGCCCCTGAGCTGATGGTGTAGTGCACACAGCAAGCACTGTCAAAGACTTCAGGCCAAGAAATGCACAATAACCCGTCTAAGGACAGGGCAACAAGGTACTATATGAGTGCAAAGCGGGCAGCTGGAACTGTCCTCATCAGGCATCAAGGACTGCAGCACAGAGGAAAAGACAGCTGGCCCATAAGTGGTCAGTGCTGTTCACCAGTGGAGTCCAGAGCCAAGAGGACCACAGTCAGAGGGAAGGACACAGCCCCAGGCTCTGGGAAGAACAGCAATGGTGAGGTCCAGGGGGACGAGAGGACGGAGGGCTGGTGCAGACAGCTGAAGGCAGCATGGCCCAGGGGAGGCTGGAGGGGCACGGGGGTCACTGCACACCAGCCTGAGGGCCACACTGAGTGTTTGGGCCTTATCCCTAAAAACAGCAAGAAGTCACAGAAGGGTTTTACACAAGAACAAGGTTGATCTGCTCTGCACTTTGAAAAGATGCTCTCACTGCATAAGCTCGTGTTAAACGTGGATGTTTACCACCCCAGGGCTGGCTTGACCAGTTCCAGATGGAATTCCTGCTCCTTTTCTGTTAGATACACACTTGTGTGGAACTGCTAGGGCACCTCTGATGTTGAGCTACAACTGCACAGAGCTGTTAGGGATCATCAGTCTGGCATGAGAAGCAGGGGTAAGGGTTTACAGCCCCAGGGATTCCTGCTCTGGACCTCCCCAAGGCTCCCTGGCTCTCTGAGTATCCCTGGGCATCAGCTGTCACAGGAATGTCTCACGGCACGCTGGCTTTGTGGAGTCACCCAGCCACAGCTGTCATGGTCGACTGGCACAGCACACTCTCCCTCCCTTCATGGCCTCTACTGAGACACAGCTTGATGAACGCTGAACGTGGGGCCCTCCAAGCACAAAACTCAGCCTTCCAAACAAACAGAAGCCACTCCGGCCTCTGCACCCCTGACCGACCCACCAGCGTGGAAACTGCAAGCTGGCCACATCTCTGTTATTACAGGGAACGTGGACACTTTGTATCTTTCAGCTGCTCCCTTTTTCCTTGGGAATGGTGAAATGCTACACGTTCCTTATTTCAGATTTCTCTCATACAGAAGAATGGACATTAATCGCAAAAGCATTCATAAATAAGAAGACTCTGATTTCCCCTGATGGAACAGCTCCAAAAAGTGAGTCAGCCTACTCCAAAGAAGGGAAGCAGCACCCAGAGCTGGCTCCACAGATCCTGGAGTGACGATGACTACTGAAGGCCACTGCTGCCCCCCGCTGGAACAAGTAACCCTGGTTTCATCAACCTGCCTCTCACACAGCATGGAATTTCCACTATATGCTAACTTTCCATTTTTATAAAGCACGGATCCAAATTAAAGTTACTTGTCTCCAAAAAGCAAACTATTCCATTTTAGAAGGAAAGCCCAAACATCACAGGCAGTAAATCACCATCAAAACTACATATCAATCTACGATCCCAATTGGTTTTCTAAAAATAACCAGGGAGGGAGCATCACATACTGGGGGCAGTTGGGGGTGGGGTAGGGGAGAGACAGAGGTGGGTGGGGAGGAAGGGGAGGGTGGGGAGGGATAACATGCGGAGAAATGCCAGATATAGTATACACCTAAAGTTAAATACATAAATTTTAAAAATAAAAAATAAAAATAAAAATAAAATAAAATAAACATCAAAAAATAAAAAAAAAAATAACCAGGGAGTGTGCCCGTCTACCTCATTTCACTTCTATAAGAAAAGGATGGATACCAAAATTTGGTCTTAATTTTAGGCCTAATGAGAATTATAAATGTACAGGATACTGTCACTTTCAAGAATATTTTACAAGGCCAGGCACGGCAGCTCACACCTGTAATCCTCGCACTTTGGGAGGCCAAAGCCAGCAAATCGCTTAAGGTCAGGAGTTCAAGATCAGTCTAGCCAACATGATGAAACCCCGTCTCTACTAAAAATATAAAAATTAGCTGGGCATGGTAGCATATACCTGTACTCCCAGCTACTCAGGAGGCTGAGGCAGGAGAACTGCTTGAACCCAGGAGGGAGAGGTTGCAGTGAGCCAAGATCATGCCACTGTACTCTAGCCTCAGCAACAGAGCAAGACTCTGTCTCAAAAAAAATTTTTTTTTTACAAAAGCATTTCTAAATTATCTTTTAAAATTAAAGAATATGGCATGGCAGTGAAGGTCTTAGTGGTAGAAATAAATTTCTCAAGCACTGAAATGTCTTATACAAAAATTCAGGTATTAATAAAAAAATAAAAAAGTAAATTGCCTTTTAAAAAAATTAAAACCATATCAGCTATATTGCAGCATTTTAGCAAATATCCAATTCTGCCTATTTTATTATAGCTAAAATAATAGACTTTGAAAAGTGAAAAGGGATTTCTTTCCATGGTCTGTGCAGCAGCAATTACAGTAAAAGCTTCCCACCATGACCATCCTTCCAAAGGCTAAGGAGGGCCATTCCCAGTACAATACTGCAGCATTTTCACTTTTGAAAGTTCATAACCAAAGTTCAATATGCCATTCTTTGGCAAATCAGTAAACTGAGGTAAACTGAAACTACTCAATGCTCGTCCACCCAGAAAATTATCTTCCTGCCAAATGGGAGGAATGATCAATTCAGAGGGAACATCCCATTAACTCTCCCGAGCGATTTCAGCCAAGTGGAAGTGAGCGGCTGCAAACAGTATTAGACACTGGGACCTCATAAAGTAGTTTCCAAATTGGAATTTTTAAGGCACTGAGAATTTCATCTGAAGCCAAAGTTTAAAAACGTGACTGAATTTTGTATCATTAAACTTCTAAGACTCTGATATTTTATTAACTCAATGAACTGAAATCCAGTGTTCCCTAAGACCTCCGGGAGGCCATCACCGCACACAGGTGAGTGATGGTAGTGCGGCTGGAAGGGCCTTCAACATCCCCTAACCCCAAACAGAGAGCAGGAAAGTGCGTACTTACCATCTGAGGCACACCGAAAATAACAACGTTCGAGTACTGCGAAAAAGTAACCTAAACGAGGGGGGAAGCAATCGGTAGAGTAAGCATAAAAAAAACAAACGTTAAGCTTAACTTGTTTCACAGAAATGGGTAGCAGTTTTCCACTGTATGAAACGGTGGGTTTTGACAAACTCCTAAAAAGGGTGGCCCTCCTTAAGATTTCACAAGGAAAGAACATGTTCATGCTTTCATTCATTTTAATTCAATCCGTTGGTTTCCAAATGCTTCCCTTTAAGTCATCCCATCTCATCCTCGGGGTGACTCCATGCAGGGCACGCCCCAGTGGTCGTGTGTCAGAGAGCTAGTGACCCCACTGTGACCAGCTGGTGGCCAAGCCAGTGGCACCAGAACCACACACACCAGTCCACTCTACACCAAACCAGCTTCACCAGAATGCAAGAGACTTCACAACCATCTGTTTTTTTGTCGAACTATCCTGAAAATTCGAGTCCCCCTCCTCGTCTCTAAAATACTATGTAAAAAAGTGCAATAAAATGCTCTTTAGTTGAAAAACTGGAGGGAAATGTGCTTTGCCAGTTAAAATTCTTATTGCCCAATAAAAGTCTTATTTACTCTATAGAGAGATCGTTTATGCACATATGGTATAAGAAAACAATGCAAGCAAAACTCAAGTGAATTTTTGTAAACTACTGATGACAATATTACAATGGAAAATTCTTATTTAAGAAAAAGCATTTCATGGAACAATCCTAAAGCAAAATTACAGGGCATTTTTAGAGTACAGATAAATTTGGATCTCATACTTCATGAGGATAAGAAATAACCATGACAGCAGAATTCTCTAACACCCATCTCCGTATCTCTCTAAATAGACAAACATGCACACACACACATACACACACACACACACACACACAAACAGGCACACAAACAGAAAGTCTAACATTTATCAATAATAATTTATAGGATTTCCAAATAAGATGAAAAATCTCATTATTTTGTAAGAAACAGAAATGAGAACATTTTAATTTTGTAAATAAATTCTCGGAATTCACAAGACCTATCATATAAAAACTTTAAGCGTCTCTCTAAAGTAGACTATTGGTAAAATTTATCAATTTTACACGTTTCATTATGCCAGAATATTCACTTGGATTTTAATTCTTTTTCTTTTAACATTTTTCAGTTTTCAGTTATACTAATTTTGAATAACACAATTTTCCATTGGATTTCTCTAGGGCTGTTCTCTGCCTTACATACCTTCCACAAATCCGAAATATAAAATTTGGCAGAACCATGCACACCTTCTCGCCAAGCGCGGTATCTGGAGTACCAAACTAGCCATGGATTTAATTCATAACCAACTGCTGTGAACCCTTCCTTTGCAGCCGCTATGACCTGTGGAGAGAGGCAAGATTTATTCAAAATAAGAAGAAAAAATGAACATACAAGGTCAAACAATATATTTCCTATCGACAGTTTAAACATCCCATCAAAAAGTGCCTCCTGTGACTGAGACATCATTGAAAAACATATCTCTAAAGTGATAAAGCTTTGTGGACAAGGTAATAGTCAACCCATGTAACTCAGTTTTCTTGATTGGCTAAAGATTTCACCTCAAGTATCAAAATAGATATTCAGGTTCACTTTGAACACCTCCATAATTGATCTAGGTGAGCCAACCCTGGGGGAGGTTCAACAAAACATTGCTGAAAATCCACTGCATCTCTCCATCAGTGGGCTGGCACAGCAGCAGGGAAACGAATGTATCGGGGAAGACAGTTTTGTGAACAAGTAACTATATGCAGTAAAAATAACCTGTCAATGAAAAATCTGCAATGAGTACATATTTCCTTTGTAGCTAATGACTGTTCACTCAAAACTGGAAACAGGTAAAGGTAAAATGAAATGAATCTGCCTCCAGAGAGTGGGAGGGATGTGGCGCGGTCCTGGGTTCACTCTGTCCATTCTGTCCTGCCTCATTCTTTAAGGGAGCACCCCTTGACTCAGCTATCCCACCTAAGGTAGTTCCCAAGTAACTAGAGTGCTGCAAAAAAACATTTTCTCAAAACCACAAAGATACTGTTCTAACACGTAAAGCATTCTAACATGGACTGTAAAAGTTTCTCCTCGGTTTCTTGACATGGTTTGGCTGTGTCCCCACCCAAATCTCGTCTTGAATTCCCACATGTTGTGGGAGGGATGTGGTGGGAGGTAACTGAATAATGGGGGCAGGTCCTTCCCATGCTATTCTCATGATAGTCAATAAGTCTCATGAGATCTGATGGTTTTATAAGGGGGAGTTTCCCCGCACACACTCTCTCCTTGCCTGCCACCATCCATGTAAGAGGTGACTTGTTCCTGCTTGCCTTTCACCTTCCACCATGATTGTGAGGCCACCCCAGCCACGTGGAACTGTAACTCCAATCAACCTCTTTCTTTTGTAAACTGCTCAGTCTCAGTATCAGCAGCTTGAAAACAGACTAACATATATATATATATTTTTTTTTTTTTTTGAGACAGACTCTTACTCTGTCACCCACGCTGGAGTGCAGTGGTGCAATCTCAGCTCACTGCAACCTCCACCTCCTGGGTTCAAGCAATTCTCCTGCCTCAGTCTCCTGAGTAGCTGGGATTACAGGCACCCGCCACAATGCCCAGCTAATTTTTGTATTTTTAGTACAGGCAGGTATTTGTATTTTTAGTACAGCTTGACCAACATGTATTTTTCACCATGTTGGTTAAGCTGGTCTCGAACTCCTGACTGCATGATCCACCCACCTCGGCCTCCCAAAGTGCTGGGATTACAGGCTTGAGCCACCATGCCTGGCCACTAATACATTTCTTAAAAACAAATAGTGGCTCCCAGAGGGTAAGGGGAGGAGAAGAATAGAAAGTTATTATTTAATCAGGGCAGAATTTCAGTTTTGCAAGATGAAAAGTATTCTAGAGATGGGTGGTGGTGATGGTGGCGCAGCAACGTGAATGTGCTTCATATGCTGAACTGTACACCTGTACATGGTTACAATGGCAAACACTATGGTATGTGTATCTTAACATGATTTTAAAAGAAAAAAAAATCAAAATTAAAAAATCTTACTTTTTAACCTCATCCTGATTATTCCAGCTCAGAATCACAAAATCACAGTCTCTGTGTGTGTAGGAGCTGGTGAGAGGTGACAGAGCCCCGCGGGCCTTCACACTGAATGCTTCCATAGGACCAGCCTTTTCCACTGCTGCTGGGACTTTCTGACTCATCACTGGGATGAGGCTAAGGATGGTGCTACCCTGCCCACAGAGGAACCTGCTCTGAGACACCCATTTGCCTGTCAGTGGCCTTTCTTCTTTATTTATTGGGCACCAGTGAGGTGCCCAACTGGGGTCAAGTGAGAGAAGGTCACTAAAAAAGTCTGATCTTTGGCTTAGCAAAGGTTACTCACTGGCTCTTCCTTCTTTTAACTCTACATTACCCCACAGGAATTATTACTTACACATGGATGAATGCAAACAAATGTGGAAGCAAACAGCTATGGGGAAAAATGTAAAAGAGTGAAACGCCACGATTTAACATGTTTCTTCTCATTATGCCACCTCTGTCGGCTCAAGTATTTTAACAGACAATTTGATAATTTTCAGCTAACTGTTCTTTTTCACCTGGCATGTCTACAGTGTACGTCCTCCTTTAAGAACAAATTAAATCTGGGAAAAATGAATTCCAAACACACCGGTAGTTTCATAATTTGGTCAAACAAACGCAAAATGAAATGAGCACTCTTTCAAGCTGTCGGATTTAGAAAGTCTTTGTGTAAGCCTTACTAAATGTAAAGCAGAAATTTTAAGTTCTGATTCCAAATCTTAAAATGTTTTAGCAGAACTCACAATGCGTCCATCGCCGCTACCAATGTCTACAAGGGATCCTCTTCTGCATCGCAACATTTTCACAACATTTTCAATCTGCTTTGTAGTTGCAGGTACAAACGGCAAACAGACTTTTCGAAGGGCTGGCGTTATAAACGGCGTGGCTACAGCATACACAGCCACCAGGGTCCCACCCACAAGCCCAGTAAGTAAGAACCCCCAGTTGCTTTTCTGCAAACTGTTGGCTTCAAAACTTGCAGGTAGAATATGTCTTGACTGGCTTTCTTCTTTAAGTGCTTCTAGGGGTACCCCTAGATTGAAAGCAAGCAGAAAAGACACACATAGCACCAAATCTGAAATCCAAGATAGTATTTTGTTCTACAATTCTCATTGACAAATAAACTCATGCTTTTTAAAGGATAATTTAGCTGAATACAAGATAAATGCCAAGTATAGGATCCCATAATAAGTTCTAAATCCTATTAAGGTATTTTGGAGAACATTATTCAATCCTATAGGAAAACTAAAATCTTTTCTTTCCAACATTGATTTTTTATGTGTCTAGGAGTCATCCTTAGAAAACAATGCATTCAAACTTATCGGGTAATTTATTAATTTAATATCCATTAGTACAAATTTTAATCATGCACTACATATTTTTATGTTCTGAACTAACAAAGCCTCAAAAACAAATAAGCATAAAGATGTCTAATTATTACCTAATTTCATGTAGCATTAAAGGATTCCACATCAAATTTGGTCTGGCATTTATAATCTAGTTGCACTAATATAATTTTAAAGTAATAGAAGGCACAAAAATCAGGTTTTACCAAACATCTTAAATAAGTACAGTAATAAAGAGACTTTTAAAGCAGATCCAAAATGAACAAAAAATAAGACAATCATTTCAGTACTATCGTAAGCATAAAATAATGCAGACCCCAATCACTGATTACAAAGAAATGAATGGTACCTTAAACATCCTCTTGAGATTTGTCCTTTAAAATGCATTTAAATGGGATCTCAAGGTTTTGAAATTAATACTGACTTGAAATTGATTTTGAAATTGATTAATGAGGAAAAAGCACAGTACAGGAGGTAAAAGCAGGACTCCTCCAGAGCCGGCCGAAGTTAGGATCCCAGCTCTGCCACCTCACTAATGCTGTGACCCTGAATTCCTCGTCCTTGCTGAACCTCAGTTTTCTCATCTGTAAAGTGGGGGGTCACAGGGTTATCATGAGGATGAAATGAGTGGATGGAGGTAAAGCACTTAGAACAGGGTAGAATGCAGTTATAAATTTCCTATAACTACTGTAAAAAATTGCCACAAAATTAGTGGCTTAAAATAACACCATTTATTATCATACAGTTCTGGAGGTCAGTATGAAATGAGCTGGCAGGACTGCGTTCCTTCTGGGGGCCCTCAGGCAGGTTTCCTTGTCTCTTTCCACTTTCAGAGGCTGCCCACAGTCCTAGGCTCTTGACCCCACATCACTCAATCTCTGCTTCTGTCCTGACATCACTTTCTCTCACATGCCTGCCTCCCTCTTAATTTATAGGGACCCTCGTGGCAACATTGGGCCCACCTAAATAATCCAAAATAATTTCCCATCTCAAGATCATTGATTACATCTGTACAGGTACAGGAATTAGAAAGTGGACATTCCTGGAGAGGACGTTATTCTTCCCACCACACCCATTAACTGCGGCAATCTATTCTGGTGCAGTACAAATCTAAACCCAAGAAACTCCAAAAGCTGGCACACAGCAGTGGGTCACCCTCAGGGCAGCTGGCCAATCGCCAGCATACCCACTCAGTGCGGCTTTGTTCTTGATTCCTGAAGCCCCTTAAATGAGTTGTAAAACTGATTTCATAGTGGAAAACCAACCGGGTGGGGGTGCGGTGGGAAGAAGAATGCTACTAGTGCTAGTGCTAGTGATGGTGGTAAACAAAATCAACTTTAAGAAGGTGATGACATTTGATAGAAAGCAAAAGCTTTAATAATCTCAGTTATAATTTTAGCATTTTACAGAGGAATTTACAGGCGTAACTTGGAGATACTCAGTTCCAGACCACTGCAATAAAGCGAGTACTGCAGTAAAGCAAGTTACATAAATATTTTTGGTTTTCCGCTGTTAATAAAAGTTATGTTTACACTATGGTGGAGTCTATGAAGTGTGCAATGGCACTGTTTAAAAAACAACATACATATCTTAATTTTAAAATGCTTTCTTGCTTGACATTTTGGTCTGATTTATCTTCAAAAATATTTTTTTAATTTTTATAAAACAGTTTATTGCTAAGAAATGCTAATAATCATGTGAGCCTTCGGTGAGTCATAATCTTTTCACTGGCATAGGATCTGGCCTTGATGTTAATGGCTGCTCACCAATCAGGGTGGTGGTTGCCAAAGGTTGGGGTTGTTGTGGCAATTTTTAAAAATAGGACAACGATGAAGTTTGCCACATTGATAGAGTCTTCCCTTCATTAAAGATTGCTCTGCAGCATGTGATGCCGTTTGACAGCATTTTACCCACAGTAGAACTTCTTTCAAATTTGGAGTCAGTCTTCTCTAACTCTGCCACTACTTTATCAACTGAGTTTATAAAATATTCTAAATTCTTGGCTGGGCACAGTGGCTCATACCTGCAATCTCAGCACTTTGAGAGGCGAAGTGGGCAATCATGAGGTCAGGAGTTTGAGACCAGCCTGACCAACACAGTGAAACCCTGTCTCTACTAAAAATACAAAAAATCAGCCGGGTACGGTGGTGAACACCTGTAATCTCAGCTACTCAAGGGGCTGAGGCAGGAGAATTGCTTGAACCCGGAAGGCAGAGGTTGCAGCGAGCCGAGATCACACCACTGCACTCCAGCCTGGGTGACAAAGTAAGACTTCATCTCAGGCCGGGCGCGGTGGCTCACGAGGTCAAGAGATTGAGACCATCCTGGTCAACATGGTGAAACCCCGTCTCTACTAAAAATACAAAAATTAGCTGGGCATGGTGGCACGCACCTATAGTCCCAGTTACTAGGGAGGCTGAGGCAGAAGAATTACTTGAACCCAGGAGGCGGAGGTTGCGGTGAGCCGAGATCGCGCCATTGCACTCCAGTCTGGGTAACAAGAGCGAAACTCCATCTCAAAAAAGAAAAAAAAAACAAAAAAAAACCTCATCTCAAAAAAAAAAAATTCTAAGTTCTTTGTCATCATTTCAACAATGTCTACAGCATCCTCACCAGTGTAGATTCCATCTCAGGAAACAACTTCCCTTGCTCATCCATAAAAAGCAACTCCTCATCCATTGACATTTTACCATGGGTTGCAGCAATTCAGTCTCATCTCCAGGCTCCACTTCTCATTCTCTTGCTATTTTGACCACATCTGCAGTTACTTCCTCCACCTAAGTCTCAAAGTCATCTATGAGGGTTGAAATCAACTTCTTCCAAACTCCTATTAACGTTGATACTTTGACCTCCTCTCAAAAATCATTAATGTTATTAATGGCATCTAGAATGGTGAATCCTTTCCTTAAGGTTTTGAATTGACTTTGCCCAGATCCATCAGTGTAATCACTATCTATGGCACCTCTAGCCTTATGATATGTACTTCTTAAATAACAAGTCAAAGTTACCCTTGATCCTTGGGCTACAAAATGAATGCTATGTTGACAGGCATGAAAACAACATTCATGTCCTTGTACACCTCCACCAGAGCTCTTGAGTAGTAACTAGGTGCATTATCAATGAACAGTCATATTTTGAAAAGAATCCTTTTTCTGATCAGTAGGTCTCAACGGTAGGCTTAAAATATTTAATAAATCATGCTATAAAGGGAAGTGCTGTCATCCAGGCTTTGTTGTTCCATTTACAGAGCAAGGTAGAGTAGATTTAGCATCATTCTTAAGGGCCCTATGATTTTCAGAATGGCCAATGAGCACTGGCTTCAACTTAAAGTCACCAGCTACACTGGCCCCTAACAAAAGAGCTTATTCTTTGAAGTTTTGAAACCAGGAATTGCTTTCTCTCCAGCTTCCAAAAGAAGGCAATTTCATCTATATTGGAAATCTGTTTAGTGTAGTAACCTTCACCAACAATCTTAGCTAGATCTTCTGGAGAACTTGCTGCAGCTTCTCCATCAGCACTTGCTGCTTCACTTTGCACTTTTATGTTCTGGAGATGGCTTCTTTCCTTAAACTTAACAAACCTACCTCTGCTAGCTTCAAACTTTTCTTCTGTACCTTCCTCACTTCTCTCAGTCTACAAAGAACTGAAGAGAGTTAGGGCCTTGCTGTGGATTAGGCTTTGGCCTAAGGATATGTTGTGGCTGGTTTTATTTTTTATCCAGACCACTAAAACTTTCTCCATATCAGCAATAAGGCTTTTTCACTTTCTTATCATTTGTGTGTTCACTGGAGTGGCACTTTTAATCTCCATCAAGAACATTTTCTTTGCATTCACAACTTAGCTAACTGGTGCAAAAAGCTTAATTTTCGGCCTATCTCAGTTTTCCACATGCCTTCCTCAATAAGCTTAGTAATTTCTAGGTTTCTTATTTAAAGTGGGAGAAGTGTGACTCATTCACTTGAACACTTAGAGGCCATTGTAGGGTTATTAATCAGCCTAATTTCAATATTGTCGTGTCTCAGGAACTAGGAAGGCCCAAGGAGACAGAGAGCGATAGAAGAATGGCCAGTGCAGCAGTAAGAACACACACCACGTTTACCGTTTAAGTTCACTCTTACTTGGGCATGGTTTGTGGAGCCCAAAAACACTTACGATAGAAACATCAAAAATCCCTGATCATAGATCACCATAACAGATATAAAAATAGTGGAAAAGTTTGAAATACTGCAAGAATGCCGGGCACAGTAGCTAACACCTGTAATCCCAGCACTTCGGGAGGCCAAGGTGGGTGGATCACCTGAGTTTGAGAGTTCAAGACCAGCCTTACCAACATGGAGACACGTCATCTCTACTACAAATACAAAAACTGGCCAGGCATGGTGGTATATGCCTGTAATCCCAGCTACTCGGGAGGCCAAGGCAAGAGAATCGCTTGAACCCAGGAGGCAGAGGTTGTGGTAAGCTGAGATCGCGCCATTGTAAGGCAGCCCAGGCAACAAGAGCGAAACTCCATCTCAAAAAAAAAAAGAAATATTTCGAGATTTACCAAAATGTGACACACAGACAAAAAGTGAACACGATGCTGTTGTAAAAATGGTGCCAATAGACTTGCTCCATGTAGGGCTACCATAAACCTTCAATTTGTAAAATGCACACGACTGAGTAAGGAATGTTGGTTCACACCTGTAATCTCAGCTACTCAGGAGGCTGAGGCCAGAAGATCGCTTGAGCCCAGAAGTTTGAGACCAGCCCGAGCAATAATAGCAAAATCCTATCTCTAACAACGACAAGAACAAAAAAGTGCACTCTCTGCAAAGTGCAATAAAACAAGGTATGCCTCTGCTTGCTATTGGGGTAGTCATGCATTTGGTTATTTTAGACAAGTTGGCCAGGCACAGTGGCTCATGCCTGTAATCCCAGCACTTTGGAAGGCCGAGGCAGGAGGATTGCTTGAGGCCAGGAGTTCAAGACCAGCCTGGGCAACATAGCAAAACCCCATCTCTACAACAAATAAATTAGCCATGTGTGGTGGCATGCACTTGTAGTTCCAGCTCTTTGGGAGGCTGAAGCAAAAGGATCACTTGGCCCCAGGAGGCTGAGGCTGCAGTGAGCCATGATCATACCAGTACGTTCCAGCTTGGACAACTGAGCAATACCCTGGTATCAAAAAAAAGTCAAGTCAAGGCTCATTTGTCATGCCTTCTCTAAAAAATTATCCTGTGGACGTTCCAGTTGTACAGTACAGCAGTTAAGAGGATTTGCGTCACACAGTTCTGGAGTCTCAGAACTTAATTAGTTGTTTAATACAAGGTAAGTTGCTACTAAGGCATGGTTTTCTCCTCAGTAAGATTTAGAAATAATTTGTTTATTGGGAGGCTGAGGCAGGTGGATCACAAGGTCAAGAGATCGAGACCATCCTGGTCAACATGGTGAAACCCCGTCTCTACTAAAAATACAAAAAATTAGCTGGGCATGGTGGCGCGTGTCTGTAATCCCAGCTACTCAGGAGGCTGAGGCAGGAGAATTGCCTGAATCCAGGAGGCGGAGGTTGCGGCGAGCCGAGATCGCGCCATTGCACTCCAGCCTGGGTAACAAGAGCAAAACTCAGTCTCAAAAAAAAAAAAAGAAATAATTTGTTTAAACACAATTCAAAATTGGCCAGGCACAGTGGCTGAAGCATGTAATACCAGCACTTTGGGAGGCTGAGACAGGTGGATCACCTGAGCTCAGGAGTTCAAGACCAACCTGGGAAACATAACAAAACCTCATCTCTACCAGAAATACAAAAAGTTAGCCAGGCATGGTGATGTGTGCCTGTGGTCCCTGCTACTTGGGAGGCTGAGGTGGGAGGACTGCTTGAGCCTGGGAGGTGGAGGTTGCAGTGAGCCAAGATCACACGACTGCATTCCAACCTGGGTGACAGAGTAAGACCTTCTCTCAAAAAAAAAAAAAAAAAGATTTTGCAATAATACTAAGATTATTGGAACATAAGATTCTTGGAACAGGTAAATAATGTATACAAAGCATTTAGCACAAGCCTGAGAGACTAAGTAATGACTTCATTGCTATTATTATTCTGAATACTATCATTTGCAGGGAGGAGCTCAATTTTTAACAGCTTTGAGATATAATTCATATACATATAATTTGCCCACATAAAGTATACAATTTAATGTTTCTTTTTATATTCAGAGATATGTAACCATCACTACAGTCAATTTTTGAAAATTTTCATTACCTCAATAGGAAACCCCTTATCCTTTAGCTATCACCTCCCCCATCCACCCTCTAGGCCCCAGCCCTAAGCAACCACTAATCTATATTTTGTCTCAAGAATCCCCTATTCTGGGGCCAGGCACAGTGGCTCATGCCTGTAATCCCAGCACTTTGGGAGGCCGAGGTGGGCAAATCACTTGAGGTCAGGAGTTTGAGACCAGCCTGGCCAATATTCTGAAACCGTCTCTACTAAAAATACCAAAAAAAATTAGCCAGGCATGGTGGTGCACACCTGTAGTCCCAGCTACTTGGAAGGCTGAGGCAAGAGAATCGCTTGAACCGGGGAGGCAGAGATTGGAGTGAGCCAAGGAGCCAAAATCACACCACTGCACTCTAGCCTGGGTGTCAGAGCGAGACTCTGTCTCAAAAAAAAAAAAAAGAATCCCCTATTCTGGACTTAGAGTAATGGAATTGTATAGTGTGTGGCCTTCTGTAACTGACTTTTTTCACTTAGCATGTCTTCAAGATTCATCCATGTTGCTACTTGCATCAGTTCTTTATTTCTTTTTATGGCTTAATAATATTCCATTGTATGGATACGCCATATTTGGCTTACGCATTTGTTTACCAAGTTTATTAAACAAACACAAGTCACATGACCCAAATTTAATTTCACTTGTGTAGATATGTACCTTTCAATTCAACCAGCAACAGATATAATAAAGAGTTCCTGGTCTTCACAGCTTCCCATCTAGGCCAATAAGGGGTGGGGTACAGGAGAGATGGGCACAAGGAAGGTTGTGAAAAATGCTATAACACAAACAAAACACCACAGGCTTAAGGGAGAGGTGGAGGAAAGGCTGATTCCAACAATGGGACCAGACCAGTAAGGTGTTGGCAGAGAGAATATTTGAGTTGGAGCCAAAAGCAGCAAGCCTTGGAACCAAGGTGTGGAACGCAGGGAAAGCCTTTCTTGGGCACAAAGTAGGAGATAAACAGGAAGGCAGGCCTCTGAATGCCAGGCCGAATGTGTATTTTATTCTAGGTGCACTGTGATGAAACTTTTTGAGCAAAGTCACTATAATACTTGTGTTTTTAAGAAAGGTAACATCATAAGCAATGAGTCCCTTAATTAAATAATTCTATTTTCTGTCTCAAGTTTTTACACCTGTAAGTCTTTCAACGTCATATCACAAATATTTGCATGGGGACATCAAGATCCATACCCACTGCCAGAGCTTTGGAAGAAATTACAATGTACATCCAATATATGACTACATTGCTAGTTCCATTCAGCAGAAACAGTTGATTCTTTTTTGAGATGGGGTCTCACTCTGTCACCCAGGCTGGAGTGCAGCAGCACAATCACAGCTCACCACAGCCTTGACAGCTGAGGCTCAACCAATCCTCCCACCTCAGCCTCCCAAGTAGCTGGGACCATAGGCACAGGCCACTACACCCAGCTAAATTTTTAATTTTTTTTTTTTTTTGTAGAGACAGGGTCTTCCTATGTTGCCCAGGCTGGTCTCAAACACCTGGGCTCAAGCAATCCTCTCACCTCAGGTTCCCAAAGTGCCTCCAGGCCAGATCCTGTATTGATTTTCATCAGTGAAAATCAGGCCCTGAATACTCAAAACTAAAATAAAGACTGTTTCTACAAATCTTTCTAACAGAACATGTTCAGACTGCCAGACTATTCAGTATAAATAAATGGCAAGAACTTTCCATCAGGTGTTCTTTGGAACAAGGAGCCATTCTATTAGAGAACAGCTGCAGTGGCCACTGGCTATTTTCATTGAGCACTTAGGAGGAGTCTACCCTTGAAAGTCAAACACAGGATGAGGTGAACTTCAACAGTATCCAGACCCTGCTTGGTTATTGATTTCCAATATTGGCTGAAAACTTCAATTTTCAGTAGCAGTTTTGGATCAGCTGAAGCTAGACGCAGTGACAGATGTATAATAAGGTACCCAGGGTTCTTATCCAAATTCAAGCCAAAAGAAAAAGGCCAGGAAGAGGGAAGGAGCCTGTCTGGAATAGTAACCAGCCACATGTTTAAAGTGGGGCTTATGCGGGAATATCACAACTCTTAAGGACTGTTCATTGTGCAGCTGTATATGCATACCAGTTTAATAACTACAGCATAAATAAACCACATAGAGGATGCCATGAGACACTTCCTATTTTTCACAATTGAATGAACCGAATGAATTGCAGAAGTCACCGTTTTTAATGAGGAAACACTGAATTGGCAAAAGCTAAAGTGAAATAAGACCTGACTTCAAAATCTAAAATGTCCTTGAAGTGTTACTCTACGTCCAGAGATTAAGTATGCCAAGCATTAAGAGGTTAACTGATCACCAACCATCCCATGACAAAGTCAGTCCCTCCTGTTTTGTTTTAGAGACAGAATCTCCTGCCGCCCAGCATGGAGTGCAGTGGTGCGCTTATAGCTCACTGTAAACTGAACTCCTGGCCTCCAGCGATCCTCCTGCCTCAGTCCTCAGGGAAGGTGGGACCACAGGCGCCAAGTCAGATCTTGACTTTCAGGTCAGGGTCAAATGTTATAGTGCATGTATCCATTTCTACATTTATTGAGTACCTAATAAAGTCTGGGGAAAAACAACTTTATTAGTTAAGTTCCTGTCCTACGGCAGTAGGGGAGAAGCAAGGCTGGAACCCCTCAACAAATGAATCTAAACCTATAAAATATTAGGTCATGATCTTGGCGGGGGCGGGGGGAAGGCAGCATTAGAGATTTAGAGGACATCTTTGCAGTTGCCAAGATCTTTCTGAAGCAGCACAATATAGGGCTTAAGAGTGGGACCCGCCCGGCACCGCGGTGGCTCACGCCTGAATCCCAGCACTTTGGGAGACCAAGACGGGCACATCACTTGAGGTAAGGAGTTCGAGACCAGCCTAGCCATTATGGTGAAACCCTGTTTCTATTAAAAATACTAAAGTTAGACGGCGTGGTGGCCCGTGCCTGTAGTCCCAGCTGCTTGGGAGACTGAGATACAAGAATCACTTGAATCCAGGAGGCAGAGGCTGCAGTGAGCCGAAATCACGCCACTGCACTCCAGTCTGGGCTACAGTCTTGTCTCAAAAAAAAAAAAAAAGGTGTGGGACCCACTGCATCAAGCTGTGCAACTCCGTCACTTACTAGCTGTATAACCGTGGCAACTTACTGGACCATTTGTGCAAAATGTGAGTGTAATATACACTTAAACACAGCTTGCTAAGGGCCAGACACCGTTCTCCCTGAAACTCACAGCAGCCCTGGAAGGCAGGCACTACCTTTACCACCGTCACTTTGCAGACAGGGAACTCGAGGGACAAAAAGCTTAAGGAATTTCCCCAAAGTCACAGCTATGAAGAGCGGCAGAGCTGTGATTCCAACGCATCAGTGTGCCTCCACTATCCCTATTCCTTAAGATCGTGCAAACGGCTGCGTCGCTCGCCCCAAGGAGCCCACAACAGTCCCTGGCAGAGAGAAACTAGCACCGGGAAACGCGCCCGCAGTCCACGATCGCCGGAACCGGCGCGGGCACGGCGCGGCGGCCAGGAGCTCTGGGCACCGAACGCCAGGCTGGAGACCAGGACAGCCGCTCCCACCTGGCCACCAGCTCGACTGTAGAGACCTCAAACCGCAGCCCACCCGCATCCCTTCCCACAACCGCAGGAGAGCGCCATGCCGTTCCAGCCTCACCTCCTCCTCCCTCCATCGCGAGATTTCCAAAAGGGTTTTTAGGGGGGAAAAAAAAAAAAAAAAAAAAAAAAAAAAAAATACGGAAGTGGGTCCTACCATATTCTCGCAGCCGGAGTGGGAAGAAATGAGGAAATAATGCTTTAAGTCAATGAATTCCTCGTTGGAACCCACTATGAGAAACTCTCATTGGTAAAGTTTTAAGAAATGACAAAATTAAATCTGCTCTTGACTTATGTGTCCTAAGATTTACAGTAAGTGTCTTCAAACCTCCCCCCACGGCTTCCTGGCTAATAGAAGTTCCCGAAGGCCGCCGATTCCAGAAGATACTGTTCGGCGTGAAATTAGTCTTAGTTGAAACTTAAGTCCTGGGCGTATTGTTCTGCGCGTGCGCAAGCTTTTGAGCCCTCCCGCGAGAGAAAAGTGCGTTCTCAGTTCTGTAGCGGTTCCCGCGGGTTGGGGGAAAGTAACTCCTGCTGCTGCACAATGGCGTCCATGGGGACCCTCGCCTTCGATGAATATGGGCGGCCTTTCCTTATCATCAAGGATCAAGACCGCAAGTCCCGTCTTATGGGCCTTGAGGCCCTCAAGGTAACTGCACAGGGACCCGCTCACGGTGGGCTGAGGGGAGGCGGCCGAGGCCGTGGCTCTGCGCTTGCGCGAGCTTAGGAGAGGCTCTGCCATGTGCTCCCTGAGAAGATCGAGAATCTGTGTCTCCCGGTGGTCTCTGGCCGAGCACCCCTGCTCCCTGTGCTCGGGAGAGGCTGGCGCCTAAGCCTGGGATCGGAATGTGGGGCCATGCTGGGCCGCCAGCGCCCTTCGGAGCTGGGTGGGGCCGCTCATCCGATCGCTCGCGGGAGCGATGCGGGACCACCTCCCGGCCTGCCCTCCAGCCTGGCGGCAGCACGAAACTACATTCCCATGAGAAGACTCCGGGGAGGTGCTCCGTCGCTTGTCGGTTAAGGCGCTGCTGCTTAACCTTCCGCTGGTCCACCCGCCACGGCCCTTCCATTTCCTTTGTCACTCGTAAAGGTGTGATCACTTACAGGATATTTCATTTCTGAGTGCTTTTTTTGCCCACCCTTGAAAAATCGCGAACAGTGAAAAATGGATCCACATCACCGTAATACAAGGCAGTGTACGGTGAGAAGGACAGCTAGAGAAAGGGTGCAGATAAGCGTGCTGCTGGAGGACAGCGTTAGATCGGGGTAAGGTGAGAAGTAGCATTCTAGGGAGAGGAAACGGTAGAAGTAAAGGCTTGGGCAGGAAAGCGCATGGCACGTTGTAGAGTAGAAGAGCCATCCAGTTTTAATGGAGCACTGACTACTTTAACTTATAATAGTTCCCAAAGGTGAAAGCTATTGAATGCCCAGCATGAAAAATACGACGTTTTCCGTTGGGAAGAAGGGGAGCCATTGAGGGGGTTTTGAGCAGAATTTAGGTAGACCTGCACTTCAGGCAGCAACGCTTGAGGTGAACCGAAGGGAATAAGGAAGATCACAGGTGTTTAAGAAGCCGGGTTGCTGGTAAGAAAGGAAGGGTCATCTGAGCACCAGACGTTGACAAAAAATGGAGAGGAAGGGACAGTCCGAGAGGGCCTTTAGGGTTTGATATAAAGTGAATTCATAAGAGACCATTCCACCAGCTTTCAGGTGTCCCTGTTCACTTAGTGTCTTAGGGTTTTACTTACACAAAGTTAGAAATACAGTTCTCCCATGGACTGATATACTGCAAGTTACACAACCTCTCAGAACCTCGTTTTCCAGTGGAGGTGATAGCCTCCGTCAAGCTGAAGACTTGACACTGATATTAAATGGAGTGACTTAAGTAGCTGTACAGTGGTTGATCCATGGTAGGTACTCAGTATTTGTTTCCTTTCTAGAAAGAAAAAAGTTCCAAGCTACTTGTATTATATATTCCCTTTTATTTATCACTTAGAGGGACCTGCAGAGAAAGTAACATCCAATACGCACACACGGTATAACAACATAACTGAAGCTATAGGTCATTCTGCATCGGCCATTTTGTTCTAATTGCATGCATTTGTGCCCAGAACTCTCTGAGATAGGTATTATTTTACCAAATTGGAGACTTGGGCCCAGAGCAGTTGAGAAATTGTTCTGAAGAGCAATTGCTGCTAAAGAGCAGTGCCATGGTTCAAGGCCACCTCTGTCAGAGTCAAAGTGAGCAGTCTAGAGCAGCATTCTCAGGCTTGACATTATTGACATTCAGGGTCAGATCATTCTTTGCTGTGGGGGCTCATTTTGGACAGTAACCTGGGTATTTAAATCTAAGAGTTGGATACTGTGGGTAGGCTTGAGTGTTGAGTCTCAGTAGTTGAGGAGTATACACTTGCTCCCTGAGCTCACAGAATGTCCAGCTAACTTGAAGAACCAAAATATATGGAAATTGAAGGCAACAATAAAAGAAATGTACAGGCCAGGACTTGAATGTTTTGATAGGTAATGGTCACAGTTCTTTCTCTCTGGTCATTTAGTGCCTTAAAAGTCATATGTATTTTGTTGAGATTCTTCAGTTGTGTAACATTTAACGTATAATATTTCACCTTAAAAATGCAGGCATTGGCCAGGCGCAGTGGCTTATGCCTGTAATCTCAGCACTTTGGGAGGTCAAGGCAGGTGGATCACAAGGTCAGGAGTTCAAGACCAGCCTGACCAATATGGTGAAGCCCAGTCTCTACTGAAAACACAAAAAAGCCAGGTGTGTTGGCGCGCGCCTATAATCCCAGCTACTTAGGAGGCTGAGGCAGGAGATGGTTGAACCTGGGAGTCCAGCCTGGGTGACAACAGCAAAATTCCATCTCAAAAAAAAAAAAAAAATGCAGGCATTAGTTGGCTTAGGAAGGAATCATTAACCTAAAACAAAACAAGCTAAGTTTCCAGGCCAGCCAGCATAATTCTGTTTTGTCCATAATATATATTATACCTTGATGTTTGGGCTCTTCCTCTGGAAATACGCAGAACTAACAGAAGGAAGCAAAAGGTTTTTTTCACTTTCCCGAGCCATAGAGAAAAATATATGTTGGGATTTTGGGATCTCTTCTATTTGCCAAAATCCATCCTTTTCTTTCTGCCTCTTGCTTTCTCCTTAAAAAAAATACTAATAGTAATAATGATAATTTGCCGGGCACTGTGACTCACGCCTGTAATCCCAGCACTTTTGGATGCCGAGGCGGACGGATCACAAGGTCAGGAGTTCGAGACCAGCCTGACCAACATGGTAAAACCCCGGCTCTCCTAAAAATACAAAAATTAACCGGGCATGGTGGCACTTGCCTATAATCCTAGCTACTCGGGAGGTGGAGGTTGCAGTGAGCCGAGATCGCGCCACTGCACTCCAGCCTGGGCGACAGAGCGAGACTCTGTCTCAAAAAAATAAATAAATAAATAGTAACTCTATCACTCAATTTGATAGCTAAATGTGGTTTAAAAAAAAAAAGAATAGGTAACTTTTTTTTTATTATCACTTTGACAGCTACTTACCTTCCTTAAGGGGCCAGTTGCTAACTTAGAGCTACAAACATTATTATTGGAATTTCAGGTGGGTGGAGGAAGATTTTTAAAGCAAGAATGTTTTTCTTTTTATTTTGTACCGGGGTCTTGCCATGTTGCCCAGGCTGATCTCAAACTCCTGGCCTCAAGGGATCCTCCTGCCTCAGCCTCCCAAGTAGGTAGGATTACAGGCTCTATCCATGGCACCCAGCTTAAAAGATTATAATTCTGCAGTAAATCATAGTGTGACAGTAAGATGTTGTGTGTTTACAGTTGGACTCTTCCTCATGGGTACAGTCCCCTCCTTATCTGCAGATGTGGAACCCACTGATATGGAAGCCTAGATTCAAGGGACCTGAGCATCTGTGAATTTTGGTATCCTCAGGGGCTCCTGCAACCAATTCCCCATGGATACTCAGGGAGGACTATGTTGAAAATGGTCTTGTAAGGTCATGATCATACTGTTCCTGTTCACAGCTGTAAATGGGCTGGTAAAAGAATCTGTCTCATTACTGTCTTGAAAATTAAGTGAGATAGCACAAGCACTTGGTTCTGTTTCTTTTACATAAGAATGGCTTATTAAAACTGGAGTTGTAAATATTATAATACTTAGACCTGTTGCCTCTTAAATGTAGAAGCTTCTAGAAAATAGAAACTAAGTCATAAGTGATTTTTGTAGTCATTAGATGTGTGCTTTTAACTATTGAAATTATATGGAACAATCTTTGCTTTTTCTGTTTCATTAGTCTCATATAATGGCGGCAAAGGCTGTAGCAAATACAATGAGAACATCACTTGGACCAAATGGTAAGAGTCCACCATTCCGTGTTTTTTAGCAAAAGATTTAAACCATAAAACTATCAGTACAAACCTCTGTACAGAAAGGTGGGATATTGCGGGGAGGCATCTTACTCCTTGACACAGCCAAAATTTTTTAGTGTATTTCAGGTTTCTTAAACATGGTTAGAGTCATGTGTGTAATCTTAGGTCAGACCTTTTTTTTTTTTAACATGTAACATCATTTCATTAGCATTTTCCAAATCATAGTTGTCTCTGAGATCAATACTATATTTAATGATGCTCCATAATTTTTTGCCATTTATGTTACCCAATCTAAAAATGCCTTTATGCTGCTATTATTTTATGTATGTTGAATTATTTGTTTATAATAAATTGCAGAGGTCAGAGCTGGGTCAAGAGGTCTTTTTTTATACTTTGTGATACTGGTTACCAGTTTTTTGCCCAAAACCTACTATGCGTTGTCTTTTTAGGGCTTGATAAGATGATGGTGGATAAGGATGGCGATGTGACTGTAACTAATGATGGCGCCACCATCTTAAGCATGATGGATGTCGATCATCAGATTGCCAAGCTGATGGTGGAACTATCCAAGTCTCAGGATGATGAAATTGGAGATGGAACCACAGGAGTGGTTGGTAAGAAAAGACAAACATCCTTTTCTTTCTCATTTAAGAGATGTCATTTAAGACCACAGGGCTAACACGGCTGCCAAGATTGTGGTCTCTGAATCAGGGCGTGAGGAGACAGGCAAATCCAAGTTGAAGAATATTCTACAAAACAAATGGCCCGGACATTCAGAACTGACAGTGTTACAAAAAACAGAAAGAGGGCTGGAATAGTTAGGCAAGAAGAAATGTGTAATCATTGATTGGATGCTGATTTTGCTTGTCTTTTAAGCTGTAAAGGATGTTTGGGGAAAGTGGAGGAATTTGATTATGGCTCATGTACTGCATAATAGTATTGTGTCAATGCTGAGTTCCCTGCGTGTGACAGTTACGTTGCAGTTGTGTAGGAGAATGCCCTTGTTCTCAGCTGTACGCCTAAACATTTTTAGGCATTTTTAGGAATGACATGTCATGGTTTCTGCAACGAATTCTCAAATAGTTGAACAGAAGCGGTATGTACATGTAGAGAAAATGTGGCAAAATGTTAAGTAAACCGATATTTATTTTTCTATTGTACCTTTTTTTCTGAAGATTTGAAATCTTTAAAAAGTTGAGACTGAAGACAGAATATCACTAAGGTTACCTTTTCTGCAGATAAAATTTGAATTCATTTATTCAACAAATATTTATTGGATACTATTGTATGCCAAGCACTGTTCTCAGTGCGTTTGGAGAGCTGCAGATTTAAAACAGAATTCATTTTTGTGACCCTAAAATGAGGAGAAAGAAAGGTGGTGGGGGCGGCGGGGGCGGTAAATAGTAGTCTTATTACTAAGATGGATTTCACTGAATAGACCCTGGCCCAGGAAACATAATAGTTTTTACCTCTTAGAAAAATGTTCTTTTACCATTACATTCTTTACATCACTGGGAGTTGAATGTTCATCTGTAAGGGGAGACCTATTAGACCTTTGCTAGAGCCAAAACAAGAGGCTTTCTTTTAAAAATAGATGGGCTGTGCCTCTAAGATTACTTCCAGGTTAATTCTGGAACCTTCTTATTTCCATGATAGCATCTAACTTGTGCTGATTATACTTAAAGTGAAGTTTCGTTGTTTTCCTAAACTGATTGTCTGCTGGCTTGTTTGCAGTCCTGGCTGGTGCCTTGTTAGAAGAAGCCGAGCAGTTGCTAGACCGAGGCATTCACCCAATCAGAATAGCTGATGGCTATGAGCAGGCTGCCCGTGTTGCTATTGAACACCTGGACAAGATCAGCGATAGCGTCTTTGTTGACATAAAGGACACCGAACCCCTGATTCAGACTGCAAAAACCACGCTGGGCTCCAAAGTGTATGTTTCAGTAGAAGATGCAATTATACATTTGTAGAGTAGACAGTTTGTTTGCCATTTCTTAAAGGTGACACAAAATGACTGCTGGTGGATTCGTATTGATTTGATGAGTTTCTTTCAATCACTTGGTTTTGCTTTGTTTATAATGTAGATGTAAACACATGCATTTTGTATTTTAGTTGAGAACTGAATTTCTAAGTTCAGGTGTAAATGCGCTGGACAATATTTGCAAAATACAGTTATTTTAATTTAGTAGAATAGGTTGTGTTTAAAATCAGCTAGGGTACAGTGGCTCGTACTTGTAATCTCAGCAGTTTAGGAGGCCAAAGCAGTAGAGTCACTTGAGCCCAGGAGTTCAAGACCAGCCAGGGCAACATAATGGGACCCCCTCGCTACAAAAAATAAATTAGCCAGGCATGGAAGCACATGCCCCAGCAACTCCAGAGGCTGAGGTGAGAGGTCGAGGCTACAAGCCATGGTCATGCCACTGCATTCCAGCTTGATCAACAGAGCCTTGTCACCAAAAAAAAAAAAAGAAATCAACTAGAAAGGGTCCTACTTGGAGGATATGTGAATCTTCTTAACTTTCTATAATTTCTTTCTTAGGGAGTTACTGGGGGTGGGTTCCACTTTTTATTCAGCAAATTGCTGATCCAAAATTATAACTCAGCAAGGAGAAACAGTCTTGAAACTGACTTGTCTCTGGTGTTTTCAACATTTGCATAATACCTGTTCACCAGGCTTGCTGCCAGGTCTTACAAGCATAAAGACACAGCTCTTTCCCCAGGAAACTAAGCAACCTCAGCCAAGGGGTGCACTGATTATGAATAATGATGAAGACTTAAGGTCTATTGCCATAATATAACATAAAAATCCAGTGCACGGTACTTAATTACATTACTTTACATCAGTGAGAGATGTTTTCAAGTGTGTGCTTGTGGTGGTTTTAGCAAAAAGGAAGGAGGGGTCTTCTCAACCCAGTAGTCAGGGAAAATGCAGGAAAAGTGTCAGCCTCTGTTGCCTTTTCCCCTGAGGAAAGCCTGTGTTAGGGCAGAAGCCTTCAACGGTGCCTGCTGTGCTCTAACCACAGGTCTTAGCAGAGACTAGCTCCCTAGGCAAGAGTGACTACCCTAGGGGTAGCCTCTGTCACGAGTATAACACTGTTTTCTCATGAGAGAAGGACATCGTCATTACTTGACGTGTACATCTCTGTTTTATTGTTGCTTTATAAGTTGGCCCTGTTCTGTTTGCAAGTATTAACTCAATCTACTTAAGATACAACATTTTTACTTTCATGGTTCTCTTTTATAGATAATCTAAGATTTCAAACATTATTTCAAGTGCTAGGTTTCCCTAGTTGTTTTTCTTGGCTCAAAAATGAATTTACGGAGCAGTCTATTTGAATGTTTCAAAGCTTTCAAAAAGGCAGCATCCTCTCGGTAACTGATGTTGTGGTGAATTCTGGGAAAGGCAGCATGCGCTGTCCAGTCCTTTCACTTCCCATTAAGTGCTGCACTTCGTTTAGATAAGATTGACTTTTCCTGAGTGATTACTTATCTTTTCTATTCTGTTCTGAACTTGTAAAATTGTAACGTGTTCTGTAAAAGTGGTATATTCTAAGAAGACCTTAGTTCATGCCACACTACAGTGGTTTCTTGAGTACATTTATAATGGAAGGCAATAGTAAATTCCAGAGTTAGCAAAAATAAAGATGTAATTATTTTCCCATCTAAGTATACAGTCCCCTTTGAGGTCCATGGGTAAGTCACAGGTTAAGAATCTCTGCCCCAGCCTGTTGAAAATGCAGGTGGAGAAACATTCCCTTCTAGAAGATCCAGAACATCATTTGATTTATATCTTTGAGTAACATTGTATCATGTTGGTCACAGTAATTGTGAGACCAGTGAAATTTGTTTTGTGGTGTTTTCATCAGGGTCAACAGTTGTCACCGACAAATGGCCGAGATTGCTGTGAATGCCGTCCTCACTGTAGCAGATATGGAGCGGAGAGATGTCGACTTTGAGCTTATCAAAGTAGAAGGCAAAGTGGGTGGCAGGCTGGAGGACACTAAACTGATTAAGGGCGTGATTGTGGACAAGGATTTTAGTCACCCGCAGATGCCGAAAGTAAGCCATTGCATTTCAGAGTTTCACACTATTGGTTAACTCTTAATTTCACCAATTAGAATGTCTTTATGTTTCCCTGTAGAAAGTGGAAGATGCTAAGATTGCAATTCTCACATGTCCGTTTGAACCACCCAAACCAAAAACGAAGCATAAGCTGGATGTGACCTCTGTAGAGGATTATAAAGCCCTTCAGAAATATGAAAAGGAGAAATTTGAAGAGATGATTCAACAGGTAAGTCTTACCTTAGTCCTCAGTGGAATTTAAACTCCCAAACGATACAGTTAGTTAAGTGTGGTTAGTAAATACGTGTAGTCTTCAGTTCTAAAACATACACGGGAAAAAACCAGATGGCATAGAAAGGTACAAACAGGGAAGAATTCTAATTTTGTCTTAAAATGGTAGCGTGTTCAGGGTCCTGAAAGAAGTGACCCTGTTACCTAAAGCCGTGCTTTCAATTGTATGTATTACACTTGCTCTCCTGGACGAGTTTAACGTAGCTTACCTTACCTTTAAGATTTCTGATTATACCTTTTAGGCAAGAGTTAATGAGTAACTGGAATTAAACCAGAATGCACTTAGAGGAATCCCAATTCTTCACGTAGATAAATCTAGTTTGGGTTCATGAATACCTTAGCATAGGTGTGCTTGCTCTCTGATGTAGCAACTCTTCTTTGGGAACTCTGTAGTTGGGAGTTGAAAACACGGGTACTCAAGAATACAGGAGCATGGGTTGGTTAGAGCATTATTTACCATAGCAAACCAACTAGAGGCTATTTTCATGTCTGTTCTTGGGAGAGTCATTGTATTTATCTACTCATTCATGATGTGGTTCTTTGTGCCTACGACGTATCAGGCTCTATTGTAGGCACTAAAGGTTCAGCAGTGAATGAAGCCAAGCTCGTGCTCCTGAGGCACAGATAAGGGAAAGGTGGGTACAGCTCTGTTGCAGACACTGCTCAGAGACATGACCTGTAAGGAGAAGCTGACATTGAGTGAAGCAGCACCCCCGGGGGAGAACATTTCAGGCTAAGCACAGATGGGGATGCTCTTGAGGCAGGAACGTGGTCAGCTGGTATAAGGAACAGCCAGCCTCAGGGACTAAAGCATGCTGGCAGGAGCTTATACATACAAGTCCATTATCTGGGCAGGTGGGCCCGTGGGCATGAAAATTGTGACTCATCTGCATGGGGGGTCAGAGATACACTGAGAGGCCGGGAATATTACTGGATCACACTGGTGAGGTGCAGGTTGCTGAGAATGAGAAAGGAATGGTGTTGGGGCTAGATGCTAAAATGTTAATAAGAGGCAGGGACTCAGGAACATTGAAGGTGCCTGAGGAGCAAGAAGGACCCCTCTCCTGTTTTGAGCACGTGAGAGGGAAAGCAGCTGCCATCTGAGGAGGGTTGCAGGGCAGGTTGGTTTTCAGGGGTTGTGATGGAAGCATCGTTATAAGGAGGCTGCTCTTCTGGACTGAGCTCCATAGGGTCAGGGAAGGAGGAGAGGGAGAGCTAGGCCATAGCGGATGGTCTGGGAGGCCTGATGGAGACAGGTAAGCGGGAGTTGTGGGGTACGGTGCGGCAGTCTTAGGTAAGCACCAGCGGTGGGGTGGGCGACCTGATTGGGAAAAGTCACTTTGCCATTTGAGGTTGGGATGACGGTGCTTCTTACTGGAAGCAGAGTTGCCTCTGTGGGCCCCTGAATTAGTTGATATCTATGAATCCAACTGAAGATTGTCCACTCAGACAAGTTGCAAGTGGTTCATAACATTGTTTAAAACATACTCAGATGAAAGTTCTCCACAGGTGTTTGTGACAGGACAGAGCCATAGCCTTTTCCCCATGGTTGGGAGAGGGTATTAGCTTTGTTTGTTGACATGTCTGTTGGTTTTGCATCGCTCTAACAATAGGGTTCAGCATGAATTACTGCTTGTGGTTTTTAAAGCATAGTGTTAAAAATGAGGTGCTCGCCATTGATAAAATACATTTGGAATTTGGAACTGACAGAAAGTGGACACTTGTCTGTTTTCTTCCTTCTTTGCTTTGCTTTTGTGTTTGAGTGCACCCGCCTTACACCCAGCTGTGCCTCTCCTTTTTTCAAACATTATAACGAAGAATAAATACCCACTTTCTCCTAACATGATTGCGGTGTTTCTTTTCCCAGATTAAGGAGACTGGTGCTAACCTAGCAATTTGTCAGTGGGGCTTTGATGATGAAGCAAATCACTTACTTCTTCAGAACAACTTGCCTGCGGTGCGCTGGGTAGGAGGACCTGAAATTGAGGTAGGATACTCCATGTGAAGGGGCTTTGAGATGTAGGGGTTCAGCTTATGTGTTGAGGGGTGTTTTGATAGCCCTCCTTTAAACAGCCTCATTATACCAAGGCTGGGAGATGAGGGGAGCGTGAGCCAGGAGAGAGGGAAAGTGCTGGGATCTTTGTTACCGTCTGGATACAGTGCTGTGTGTTTCTGGTGTTGCCTGGCATTTTGCAATTCTCTGCCTGTGTTGTCTCACTTGGCCCTATCATTGACTAAGGCAGGAAGACCTGGTCTCATCCGAACACTAACGGCAGTCCCAGGCAACGCTGCCTCAGTAGTGCTCACTGCAGTGCAGTGCGAGGAACATGCAAGCTGGGTTCCCTGAGGGAGGGACGGCTGCGCAGAGGGGAGATGAGGGTATGAGTTTAGGGGATGGGCACAGGGTGATAGATCCGGCCAGCACCAAAGCCCCAGATCAAGACACCCAGCTCCTCAGAGCCTTGTTACTTAACAAGGTGCTTTGGGTTGAACTGGAAATGTTTTAGTCAAAATGGGGCAGCAAATCTAGTCACCAAGGTGGTCTTCGATCAAGTTTTGCTTATTTGTGGCCCACTTCTGAAAGTTAACTTCACCAGTACTGTCTTCTCCCTTCTCCCTGACCACCCCAATTAGCTGATTGCCATCGCAACAGGAGGGCGGATCGTCCCCAGGTTCTCAGAGCTCACGGCCGAGAAGCTGGGCTTTGCTGGTCTCGTACAGGAGATCTCATTTGGAACGACTAAGGATAAAATGCTGGTCATTGAGCAGTGTAAGAACTCCAGAGCCGTAACCATTTTTATTAGAGGAGGAAATAAGATGGTGAGAATTCAACTATTTGTCTTACACTATTTCTTATTTTGGCCCATGCTCTGGCTTTTCTGCCTGTAATATATTTAATGGAGACAAAGTAACCATAAGAAAAATATCATTTTTCTCAAACAGTGAAGTTTCATGGTGTAAAATTACAGAAGACCGTGTTAAATTGTTAATTTCACAAGGCACATTTGCCCTTCTGCTGTCCCTTACAGTATATGATATATGCTGTGTGATTTAAGCACAGTTTAAACGTTCAAGTCCTGGATTTTAGAATGTTTGGTACGATTACCTTAGGGGTTGGTTAAACTGCTAGTCCTAGCAATATGCTGTCATTACCAAAGATGACTTACATCTGTCCCTTAGTGAATAACCATTAACAATCTCTCTGTTCTTTGAGACTGAGTTTTTAGCACATTGTGATAAGTCTTTTCGAGGTGTTTTTTTGTTTTTTTTTTGTCAGTTTTTGACTCTTTTGCTTCACCATGTATCCTAGAATGAGTCACTGGCCGCCTCTGTCTCTTGAATTTTGTTAACTCCATTACAGGAAGGAAAGAAAGATACAGGTCATCCGATAATGGAGGCCATCTAAGTATTAGAGCAGAGCCTCTCTGTTTTTAAAGAGGTGCCACATACTTGGCTCTAAATTGAATAGATCTTGATCACACTGATTTAGGCAAAGCTGTTTTCCTTAGATCATTGAGGAGGCGAAACGATCCCTTCACGATGCCCTGTGTGTCATCCGGAACCTCATCCGTGATAATCGTGTGGTGTACGGAGGAGGGGCTGCTGAAATATCCTGTGCCCTGGCAGTTAGCCAAGAGGCAGATAAGGTAAGGGGTATGTGCAGATGTAGAAAGACTCGGGCCTCGCCAACGGTGGCGGGTGTGAGGCTGCGGAACAGAGCGAGGTGCTGTGCTGGGTGCGAAATGCACAAAAGCATCGTGAGCTGTAGGTGACGGGTATTTTAATCTAAGTTGATTCCCATGTTCCTGTATTCAGATTCTGGTTACCATAAACTAGCATTTCTCAGCTTGAAATAATAAATCTCTAGTCTTTTAATGTTATTTGAAATTCAACATATAACTTAAAGCAGTAAGAGCTGTTGTATTTTGAGACATCTCTCATGTATGCATACCCTGTGCCTGCATTCTGCAGTGACACTGCAATATTCTGATAGATATAAAAATAAAAACAGTCTATTCTTAAAATGCTTTGTGAACTGACTTTGCAAAGTATGCGATATAGCTGTGTTTTCAAGGTACTGCTGGGTTTTGTTTTGCCAAGTGCACTTACCATACCCCTGTACCCTTCCAGTGCCCCACCTTAGAACAGTACGCCATGAGAGCGTTTGCTGATGCACTGGAGGTCATCCCCATGGCCCTTTCTGAAAACAGTGGCATGAATCCCATCCAGACTATGACCGAAGTCCGAGCCAGACAAGTGAAGGAGATGAACCCTGCTCTTGGCATCGACTGTTTGCACAAGGGGACAAATGGTAAGGAGCTGCCACACGTGTGCATGGGGTGTCTGATGTTAACAATGATAATCCGCTGTGTGTGCTGTGAGATGATGATGTCTTTTTAAATACGTAAACCCACTTTAGGTGTTCAAGTCCTGAATTTTAGAATGTTTGATTTGATCGCCATAGGAATTGGTTAGATACTAGACCTAGCAACATAAGACTCATTTTAGTAACAGTAAACTACAATATGGTGTTATCACCAAAGATGACTTATGTTTTAATCTCTAGTTTTGGAAAGTAATGCCATAATTGCTTTCTTTACACAGTGTCTGTCCATGGACAACATATAAAACAGCTCTGAAGTGGGCTTTAGTGCACATTGTGGAGTGTTTTATACATGTGATGTAATACTGTAACCTCTGTAGCCACTTGCGTAGCTCAGTTCCCAAAAAGATGGGTGACTCTAGCTTGTTGAAACAGTGGTCCCAGGCATTTCTGTACCAAATTGGGCCATGGCTGTAATCAGTCCACAGAACCTGACAGTTTGTTTTTGCTTAGAAGTATAGGTACAGTCTGCTTTCCATGCTCATATCCCAAGGGTTTTAATAATAGCAATTCTTTGTCAGGAAAATATTTACTGTTTCTAATTTGAATGCCTGGTTGTGCTAAAATTTAGCATTTCTAGGGCCAGACGCGGTGACTCATGCCTGTAATCCCAACACTTCAGGAGGCCTAGGCAGGTGGATCACCTAAGGTCAGGAGTTTGTGACCAGCCTGACCAACATGGTGAAACCCCATCTCTACTAAAAATACAAAACTCAGCCGGGCGTGGTGACAGGTAATCCCAGCTACTCAGGAGGCTGAGGCAGAGAATCGCTTGAACTGGGGAAGCCGAGGTTGCAGTTAACTGAGATTGCACCATTGCGCTCCAGCTCGGGCAACAGAGTGAGACCCTGTCTCCAAAAAAAATAAAGATTAGCATTTTTTATCTTTCTTGGAAATACCTTATATTTCAGCTACGGTCAGATTTCACTTACTTTAGATTTCCTAAGTTAGGGTATGGATACTTTGTGAGCTGTTACTGAGAAATTCTACCCTGTAGCTTCTCATTGAAGACAGCCCTCTCCCAATAGCTGTTTACCAGGTTCAAATTCCAGAGTGACCTTGGAAGTAATGAAGTTATATTCATCTGAAAATGAAATTAACTGAAATGAGTGGCCTCCTGCTTGGCTTCTAGGAGTTTGTATTTCTTAAGTTTTGCTGTGATTCCATAAATCAGAAAATCAGAGCTGGTTCCTGATAATAAATATGTATGCTATTTTAGGATAATCGATTTCCTTGTATTTTTCAGATATGAAGCAACAGCATGTCATAGAAACCTTGATTGGCAAAAAGCAACAAATATCTCTTGCAACACAAATGGTTAGAATGATTTTGAAGATTGATGACATTCGTAAGCCTGGAGAATCTGAAGAGTGAAGACATGGAGATGCTGTGTAGTAAGATCTCCAGTGATTAAATAAATGGATGTCTTGTGATGTGTCTACAGTTATTTATTATTACATCCTTTTTCAGACACTGTAGATGCTATAATAAAAAGAGCTGTTTGGTAACCATAGTTTCACTTGTTCAAAAATGTGTAATTGTGAGGGTACTATCTCAACATGTTTTTGTATTCATTGTATTAAAGGAATCTCTTTAAACAACCTATCTTCGGGTTTAAGAAACATTTATTGTAACAGTGATTAAATGCCGCCTTAATTGAAGGGGTTTGGGTGAATTTTTTTTTTTCCCCAAAATAGGCTGTAGGGACTTTTAACAGTTTAAACATGAGTTCTCAAGATGCACTTTAGTATTGAGAGGAATATGGGCTTGATCATCTTCCTATCTAAATGGGTAGGCCCTTTGATTGTAGAGACTCACCATAGATGAGTATTTCCACCGCAGAATTATGGGATGTCTTAAGTGCTATTAGTAGGTTGCCCACAGCCTAACCTAGGATGTTGTTCAGAGCTGATAGAGACCCCTGTGAGCCTTTGCTTTCCTCTGGCCCCACCCTGCACACAACTCATATGCAGAATCAGAGCCAGCATGTTGCAGTCAGCCACCAGCACAGGCATAGAAGGGCAGTTCAGAACCTGCTTGTTTTCCTACCAGAGGTTTACAGTAAGTGGAGGTTAAAGTAAATTACAGGAAATAAGGGAGAAATCCTGCAGTTACCATGTTCAGGTAGAGTGACTGAAATTGACTGTACTTACTAAAGTAGTACCAGCTAACAGTGATGGGCCAGGACTTCTTCCGAGAACTCCACCTGGATCGTCTCTGTTCTCACCCCAGTGAGGCAGATATACTTCCTGCTGCTCACATCTTACAGGTGAGTACTAATAATTTGCCAGCATCTCACCTCCAGCAAGTAGTAGAGCCAGGTCAGTCCCCAGCAGTCTGACCCCAGAGTTGCCCAGCTCATCCCCTTCCCTCTTCTGCTATTTGCCTGTTAATGATTCTCTAGATTTTCTAAAACAGTGTTTCTTGAAGAACATCATGATAAAGCTCATCGTGAGGAACTTTATCACTAGTTATGCCACCTTAACTAGTCACACCTAATTCCCTAGAATTAGGAAATGGTGACTTACCTAAATTAGCTTAAGTGATGAATTTGGGTTACCTTCCCATGTGAACCTGGATATTTACCAGTCTTAACTATTGGGCCATTGTGTTTTCTCTATTCGTTAATGCATTGGATGTTTTGCTAAATAACACCTGTGAACTTAGGAATGTGTGTAATAGCATTCTTCCTTATTTTCTTGTTTATATGGAACTGTGCCAATTGAGTATTGAAAGCTTAAACTGAGTTTATTTACGACGACTAATTCTAGCCTGCAGAGAACATACAGCAGCCTTCTTTGGGCTAGAGTCTTAACTGAGGGGTCCATGGTTGTATCAGAAAAGCCACTAAACCAATCCCCCTCACACAATGAACCTCACAGACATTCCTGATGTTTTTGTGGTTGAGAAACCGGTCAATGAACAGGAAAACAGATGTTTCACAAGCCTTTGGTTTTTGTTTCATTACAAATAAACCTCTTGTAGGAGATGTCCTTCATCTTTCACGTTTCAGATCACTCATTTCATTTCCCTGCTACTTTGGCCACACACTCCTTCCCCATGTGGAGCAAAAGCAACTTAAGGGTGCTTGACCCAAAGGCTAGATTCCCATGTAAGACCCCATGTTTTACTGCTGTTTCCCAATTTACACCTGCTGGATTCATTTGAGGTTTGTTAAATGTCCTTTTTTTAACTTCAGTCTACTCTCAGTTTCCATGGGGGAGTCGTTCCAGGACGTCCTGCAGATGCCAAAGTTCATGAATCCTCAAGTCCCTGATAAAAATCCGTGGTATTTGCATATAACATACACCCTCCTGTATACTTTAAATCATCTGTATATTATTCATAATACCTAATGTAAATGATATGTAAATGTCATACTGTACTGTTTACGGAGTAATGACAAGAAAAAAATCTACATGTTGAGTACAGATGCATTTTTTTCCCTGAATATTTTCCACGAGGTTGGCTGAATCCAGGTGAGGGTCAGCTTTGCAAGCAGCCACTGTGAAGCACAAATGCCCTTGGGAGGGCTGAGAGGTCAGTCTCTGTTACATGTGACTGAGTTTCTTGAATCTCCTTTTTCTTTCTCTAGGTGAAACAGCTAGAACAGATTGGGGGCTGGGGGAGCAGAGGAAGGTGGGGTATGGTAGTAAATAAATCAGTAATGTGTAAGCATGGAGAAGTTTCTCCAACCTAGGTGTCTGTTGCAGGCAGCCTTAGCAGAATGGTGTCATCTAAAAGCACCGGAAAACTGGGGACCGAAGGCAAGTGGCTGAGAAAGTGTTGAAGGTCAGGAAAAGTGGGAAACCACGACAGTAGTAAGGATGTAAACGTGTGTGCCCTATCCCTGCTCTGAACGCTTTATATATGTTAAAGCTGGTTTTCAAAGTGTGCTCCAAGATCCCTTGGGGTCCTGGGCCTTTTCAAGGAGCCCATGAAGTCAAATGTATTTTCCTACACTAAAGTTACTGCCTTTTTCACTGTGTTGACATTTACACCGATGCTGCAAAAGCGATGACAATTAAAACCGCATCTTAGAATGAGGTAGTGGCACCACACGCTTTCAAAGAGAAAATCATTTTTTTGGCCAGGCACAGTGGCTCGTGCTTGTAATCCCAACACTTTGGGAGGCCAAGGCAGGTGGATCACCTAAGGTCAGGAGTTCAAGACCAGCCTAGCCAACATGGCAAAACCCCGTCTCTACTAAAAAATATAAAAATTAGCCGGGCATGGCAGTGGGTGCCTGTAATCCCAGTTACTTGGGAGGCTGAGGCAGGAGAACTACTTGAACCTGGGAGGCAGAAGTTACAGTGAGCCAAGATCGTGCCAGTGCACTCCAGCCTGGGCGACAGGGCAAGACTCCATCTAAAAACAAAAGACATTTTCACTTAAAGATAGCTTTGATGAGGGAACACAAATTATTAAGTTGTTGGCTGTTGGTCTTTGAGTACCCTATTTTAGCATTCTGAGTAAGAGTTAAGTGTTGGTTAAAAAAAGTGCTTCTGTGTGACAAACTTGATGGTCGTGCTGAACTCGCCCCCTCATCACCGCATTCCCCTTGGCATTAAAGAATGACTAGCTCAAGCCGGGCGCGGTGGCTCACGCCTGTAATCCCAGCACTTTGGGAGGCCGAGGTGGGTGGATCACGAGGTCAAGAGATCGAGACCATCCTGGTCAACATGGTGAAACCCCGTCTCTACTAAGAATACAAAAAATTAGCTGGGCATGGTGGCGCGTGCCTGTAATCCCAGCTACTCAGGAGGCTGAGGCAGGAGAATTGCCTGAACCCAGGAGGCGGAGGTTGCTGTGAGCTGAGATCGCGCCATTGCACTCCAGCCTGGGTAACAAGAGCAAAACTCCATCTCAAAAAAAAAAAGAATGACTAGCTCGGCTGGACACAGTGGTTCATGCCTGTAATCCCAGCAAATTGGGACTCCAAGGCAGGAGGATTGCTTGAGGCCAGGAGTTCAAGACTAGCCTGGCCAATGTAAACTCAGTCTCTACAAATTAATAGTAAAAATTAGCCAATGTGATGGCACATGCCTGTTATCCCTAGTTACTTGGAAAACTGAGGTGGAAGGATCACTTAAGTCCTGGACTTCAAGGCTGCCATGGGCTGAGGGCACCACTGTACTCCAGCCCAGCAGCAGAGCAAGACCCTGTCTCAAAAAAAAAAAATGGAAAAAAAAATGACTGGGTATGTGACATACCTTTTCTCAGAAACAACTAGAATGAGCCTGTCACTCCAACAGAACTGGCAGAATATGTCCTCGATGGTAAAGTTGGGTTTTTAAGCTAAAATAAGAGTGTTTGAAAACTAATATCCACCATCATGACCTCAAGAACTCCCTTTTCTGATGAGGTTGGTGTTTTGTTTTTGTTTTCAAAGTTTGTTTTTTTTAATGTCAGCAAGGTATCTTCAGTGAGATTGGTAGTGTTTTAAAGGATGAATTTTTGGCTGGGCACAGTGGCTCACACCTGTAATCCAGCACTTTGGGAGGCCAAGGCAAGAGGATCACTCTAGCCCAGGAGTCAGAGACCAGCCTGGGCAGCATAGACCCTGTCTCTACCAAAAATAAGTCAGCTGGGCCTGGTGGCATGCTTGTGTGGTCCCAGCTCCTTGGGAGGCTGAAGTGGGAGGATCCTTTTGAGCCCAGGAGGTTGAGGGTGCAGTGAGCCAAGGTTACGCCACTGCACTCCAGCTTGGGCGACAGACCAAGACCCTCTCTCAGTAATAAAGGATGAATCTTGGACACTGCATAATGAAATGCATCAACAACTGGAAGATCTGCCCACTAGACCAATATTTGCCCAATATGCATGTGATATTACAGTAGCATGCACATGTACAAGACCTTTGCAAAATGCAAGACGGACCAGTGTAACAGAAGAAAGCATATTCAACTGTCACTTGTTGGGTTTTGGTGTAATGTTGAAGAACTTCCAATTTTGTGAATGGCAATTAAAATACTCCCTTTTCCAATTCCATGTTTGTGTGGCCAGATGTTCATATTCCAGAACATGTGGCCAGGCACAGTGGTTCATGCCTGTTGTAACCCTAGCACTTTGGTAGGCTGAAGCAGGACTATCGCTTGAGCCTAGGAGTTTGAGACCAGCCTAGACAACAAAGAGACTCTTGTCTCTACAAAAAAAATTTTTAAGACGTGGTGGTGTGTGCCTGTAGTCTCACCTACTCGGGAGGCTGAGACAGGAGGATCCCTTGAGCCCAGGGGGTTAATGCTGCAATGTCCGTGCTGTTGAATCTGTATGGGTCTGCTGCAGCCTCAATTCTTGCCTCCTTAGAAGAAAGAATTCAACTGAGGGGCTAAGGCAGAAGGAGAGACCAAGGCAAGTTTTAGAGCAGGAGTGAAAGTTTATCAAAAAGCTTTAAGCTGGGCGCAGTGGCTCACACCTCTAATCCTAGCACTTTGGGAGGCCACGGTGGATGGATCACTTGACATCAGGAGTTCGAAACTAGCCTGGCCAACATGATAAAACCCCATCTCTACTAAAAATACAAAAAAAATTAGCCAGGCGTGGTGGTGGAAGCCTGTAATCCCAGCTACTCAGGAGACTGAGGCAAGAGAATCGCTTGAACCGGGAGGCAGAGGTTTCAGTGAGCCGAGATAGTGTCACTACACCCCAGCCTGGGGGACAGAGCAAGACTCCATCTCAAAGAATAAAAATAAAAAGCTTTAGAGCAGGAAGGAAAGAAAAGTACACCTGGAAGACGAGATCCAGTGCAGGGTTGGGCCCTTCAGCTTGCGGTTTTATATGTTGGCATGCTTCCAGGGTCTGTGTCACTTCTCCCCTGATTGCGCCCCACGTGGGCTGTTGCATGCGCGGTGGCCGGCCAGCACGTGGGAGGGGAGCAGGGCAGTGTGCTTACTGGAGCTCTGCACATGCCCCCTGGAGGCCTTCGCGGACCAGTCCAGCATTCTGATTAGACGCCGCCATTTTGCCTCTTAATGTACATGCTTGAGCCCACCTGCCCAGCTCCTGAGGTCTTGTCGGGAAGCTGCTCATCAGCAGTTTCAGGTGTTTTCTCTCTATTGGGAGCCTGCCCTTCCCTAACACCGGCTCCGACCAATCATTATTTTAGGGAGACAGTTAACAACAGCCTGACCATCAGCTGAGGATCGCTTGACATCACCTGAAGTGGCAAAGGGTTGGGGGCGGCTCCCTGCCCTGCTCATGCCTGACTAGCTACCTACTGTTACCAGCGCAGCGCCACTGCATTCGGCCTGGAGACAGAATGAGACCCTGACTAAAAAACAAAAAGTGTAAAAGAATCCTGAAACCAAAACAGTTGATCCTCATCATAATCCTGGTCATTGTCAAGTCCAAGAGACACTGCGTAATTTGAATGGACCACTCACTCGCTGAAGTAAACTTTCTAACTTTTATGAGTTTTCAGTACAAGCAGCTGAAAATGTGCACTTAGCAGGACATCTTATTTATCACATGATCTTGACGCCTACTGCAAAGACAACTGAAGCCAGCAGCACGGACTTTCAGCTTCTAGGCTCCCACGTCGTTTCCAGCAGCTCATCCACCCTTACCTCATGTGAGAGGCAGAATTCTAACCTGTGCTCCCAAGAGTCCATCTGGTTATTCCATCAGGCACTAATCTAGATACTATGAGAACGGACTTTGCAGATTTAATTAAGGTTACCAATCAGCTAACCTTAAAAGAAGAGAGGGCAGTTATCTGGCTGGGCCCAGTGTAGTTACACAAGCCCACAAGGGCTCACAGGTAAAGATGAGAGATTCAGCAGGAGACTCGAGAGATGGCAGCCTTGGCCAGGTGCAAGGGCTCATGCCTGTAATCCCAGCACTTTGGGAGGCCAAGGCAGGGTGATCACTTGAGGCCAGGAGTTCAAGACCAGCCTGGCCAACATGGCAAAACCCCATCTCTACTAAAAAATACAAGAAAAATTAGCCAGACAATGTGGTACATGCCTGTAATCCCAGTTACTCAGAGGCAGAGGCAGGAACATCACTTGAACCCAGGAGACAGAGGTTGCAGTGAGCTGAGATCGCACCACTGCACTCCAGCCTGGGTGTCAGAGGGAGACATTGTCGGAAAAAAAAAAAAGAGGCTGAGGATTCCACATGCCATTGGTGGCTTTGAGATATAGGGACCATGTGCAAGGCAGTCAGAGAGGCAACAGGAACCCTGACACTACAGTCGCAAGAAAAAAATTCTGCCTCCTTTTTCCTCCTCTTCTTTATTCTTTTTCTTTCTTTCTTTCAAAAAAAAAAAGAAAAGAAAAAAATGAAATACGACTACATATGATTTATTGCATATCATTTTCCAAAGGAAAAAAAAAAAAGAAAAGAAAAAATTCTGCCAAAAAATCAAATACACTTGGAAGTGGCTTTTCCCCAGAGCTCCTGATAGGAACCCAGCCAGCCAACACCTTGACTTTGGCCTTGAGAATCCCAGAGCAGGGCAACCAGCCACGCCTTCTGATCTACAAAACTGTAAGATAATACGTGTATGTGGTTTAAGTTGCTATGTTTATGAAAATTTGTCATAGCAGCGATCGGAAACTCATACGCCTCTGTCTTGCCTCAGTGGGGGAGGGGAGGGGGGAAGGGTGTCCTCCTTCTGCCCAAGACAATCCCAATGTCCCATAGATTCCATCTCCTCTCAGAGCTGTTTCCTCATTTCTGCATCTGAGATTGTCTTTAGTGCTCCTCAGGACATATTCTGGACATATAGTTGGATTGCACTGCTCAGATTCCTTGTGGTTGGATGGGGTTCTGTGACTAGTGAGCATCTCAGAATACAACACCCCAAAATGAAGGCTTCAGAAGCAACTCTCTCTGACCTCCTTCCCTCCTGCTTCTGGCCCTTCATTCCGCCCTGAAGCTAAAAACTACAATCCCTCTTCCTCTAGGTGGTCATAGAAACCAGAACCTCTTTCTCCCAAAGCCAGCCACAAAGCCTAAAAGTATTACTCTAAACCCATCCGCTGTTGCCACTTCTCTGTAAAAACTGGCCATAAAGAAATTATCTGACCTATCTTGTTTGCCTGTCATTCACAAGCCCCCCCGTTCCACAGTGGGTACTGTCTGATAAACAGGAGGAAGAAATGCTGCCCAGAGAGGCCAAGAAGAAGGAATCTCAGCAGGTCTTGCTGGGGCTCTCACTTAGTCCAATGGCACTAGGTCAGACCGTTTTTGTCCAATCGTATTTCCACAGGCTGCCCATACTTTGTTGAACCTCGGCATAAAAATGGACAGTTTCAGCCAGGCGTGGTGGTTCACGCCTGTAGTCCCAGCACTTTGGGAGGCCCAGGTGGGCAGATCACAAGTTCAAGAGATCGAGACCAGCCTGGCCAATATGGTGAAACCCTATCTCTACTAAAAATACAAAAATTAGCTGGGTGTGGTGGTGTGAGCCTGTAGTCACAGCTACTCAGGAGGCTGAGGCAGGAGAATCACTTGAACCCAGGAGACTGAGGTTGCAGTGAGCCGAGATCGCGCCACTGCACTCCAGCCTGGCAACAGAGCGAGACTCTGTCTCACCAAAAAAAAAAAAAAAAAAAAGACAGTTTCATGACTCATGACTGTAATTCCAGCACTTTGGGAGGCTGAGGTGGGAGGATCACTTGAGCCCAGGAATTCCAGACCAATCTGGGTAACATAGTGAGACCTCATCTCTACAAAAATATTAAAAACTTAACCAGGTGTGGTGGCATACACTCGTAGTCCCAGCAACTTGAAAGGCTGAGGCTGGAGGATCACTTGAGCCCAGGAGTTGGAGGCTGCAGTGAGCCATGATCACACCACTGCACTGCAGCCTGGGTGACAGAGCAACACCCTGTCTCTAAAACAATCGACCAATAAAAGACGGTTTCTCCTATATCTTTGGGTCATCTTTCTGATGGCTCCCATGTCACATAAAACTATGCTCAAATAAATTTGTATGTCTTCTTTTCCTATTAATCTGCCTCTTGTCAGTGACTTTTGGAGGGTGATATGGAAGTTTTCCCTTAACCCCTTACACTAGTGCAGGCCAGTGCCTGTAGGCAAAGCATGATTTCCGGGTTAGAGCAGGTACATGCCGAGGCAGGACCCTCCAGGGCTCTTTCCTCTGGACACACAGCATAGTACACTATTCGAGGCGGTGGATGCCCCATCCGCTGGGGTGCCCTAGAGGTGACGATGATGCAAGTCCTCTGCCAACATGCAAGGGACATGGAGCATGACTGAGAATCCAGCTCTTTGCTGGTTTAGACCCAGAGAATAGGCTCCTCCTGTCTGTAAATCTCTTACCTGCACACACGGCCTCCCCTGCTCTGTTAGCACTTTCCAACATGAATCTCACCTTAAAAGCAAAAGACAGCCTGGTGCAGTGGCTCACACCTATAATCCTAGCACTTTGAGAGGCTGAGGCAGGAGGATCACTTGAGTTCAGGAGTTTGAGACCAGCCTGGGCAACACAGTGAGACTCTCTTTAATAAAAAAAAAAATTTAGCCAGGTGTAGTGGTGTGTACCTGTAGTCCTCTGCTATCAGGAGGCTGAGGTGGGAGGTTTGCTTGAGCCTGGGAGACAGGTTGCAGCGAGCAGTGATCTCACTACTGTACTCCAGCCTGGACAACACGGCCAGATCCTATCTCAATAAATAAAAAACCAAAGCATAGGGGAAAAAAAACCTTCAATTATGTCCTCTGGAGCCATTCCCTTCCTGTTCACTCCATTTCTCTGCAGCGCCCCTGTCAGCCCCTCCTCCTCTCCTGCCTTCCATCTTCTGCCCCTCCACCCACGGTGATGGTCTCTGGACTCTGCCTTTCCTAGAAAACTGCTTTTGCTGTAATCATTCTGTCCTCCTGCTGCAAACCCCAGGGGTGCTCTCTGAGTTGGAGTCCTCTTTCTCACACACACATGACCTTTTCCTGTGCCTTTTTTTTTTTTTTTTTTTTGAGACAAAGTCTTGCTCTGTTGCCCAGGCTGGAGTACAGTGGCCCGATCTCGGCTCACTGCAATCACTGCCTCCTTGGTTCAAGCAATTCTCCTGCTTGAAGAATTCTCCTGCCTCAGCCTCCCAAGTAGCTGGGACTACAGGCGTGCGCCACCATGCCTGGTTAATTTTTTGTATTTTAGTAGAGACAGGGTTTCACCATGTTGGCCAGGATGGTCTTGATCTCCTGACCTCATGATCCGCCCACCTTAGCCTCCAAAAGTGTTGGGATTACAGGCATGAGCCCCCGAGCCCGGCTTCTCTTCCTTTTTGAAGCCCCTCTGGTGGCTTTCCTGGAGCTCTGCCCTCTAGTTGCCCCTACATCCCTGGCTGCTCCCCACCTCTGACCATCCCCCTCTGCAGTTGCCACTTAATATGCATTCAGGGAGAGCCACCCTGGGTCCACCACCTCTGACTATCCCCCTCTACAGTTGCCACTTAATATGCATTCAGGGAGAGCCACCCTGGGTCCACCACCTCTGACCATCCCCCTCTACAGTTGCCACTTAATATGCATTCAGGGAGAGCCACCCTGGGTCCACCACCTCTGACCATCCCCCTCTACAGTTGCCACTTAATATGCATTCAGGGAGAGCCACCCTGGGTCCACCACCTCTGACCATCCCCCTCTACAGTTGCCACTTAATATGCATTCAGGGAGAGCCACCCTGGGTCCACCACCTCTGACCATCCCCCTCTACAGTTGCCACTTAATATGCATTCAGGGAGAGCCACCCTGGGTCCACCACTCAAGGGCGAGGTGTGCTGATGACGCTTCACATGCTGTTACCAGCGTGAATCTGAAGGGTCTGCATCACATTCAATCCTTGCCTCCTTCAAGGACAGAATTCAGCCGAGGGACATAAGGCAGGAGAGATTGAGGCAAGTTTTAAAGCAAGAGCAAGTTTATCAAAAAGTTTTAGAGCAGGAACAAAAGGGAGCAAAGTACACTTGGAAGAGTTCCAAGTGCCCTGCTTGGCCCATGACTTGGGATTTTATACATTGGCATGGTTCCGAAATTTACATTCTTTTCCGTTGGAGCAGGCTGCCTGCATGCACAGTGGCCTGCCAGCACTTGGAAGGGGCCACATGTGCAGTGTGTTTACTGAAGTCGTATACATGCTCACCAGAGGTGTTTCTCCCTTGCCGGTTGAGCATTCCTAGAGGAAGGTCACACGGGAAACCTGTTAAGCTCTACCATCTTGCCTCTTAGGGTGCATGCTTGAGCCTGCTTGCCCAGATCCTGAGATCTTACCAGGAAGCTGCTGATCACTAGCTTCAGGTGCTTCTATCTATAGGGAGACTCCCTTTCCCTGGTGCTGGCTGTGACCAATTGTTATTTTAGAGACAGTTTAACAACCACCTGACCAGCACCTGACGGCCACCTGACATTCCAGGGAAGGGCGGCCTCTCCTGCTCTGCTCATGTCTGCCTGACTACCTACCCTTAACAATGCACCCCAGCAGAGTTATGTTATTTTACTCAGTTTATAGCTTTTACATTGAGAAAAACCAAGGGTCTGAGAAGTTGCCCAAGCCCACAGCAAGCTACACATGGAGCATGGATACATCCAGCTCTTCCCTGCTGATCCTCCTCTTCTCACCTTCATCGTCCTCACTCTCTGCCATACCTGCCACGGCCATCTAATGGATGACCCCCAACACTACAGAGCCACATGGGTCTCATGCAAATGCCCCCCACAACAAGACTCCACACTCCTCTTCACAGCCCACCAAAGCCCAGCTCTGTCCAGACAGGGTGCGCCCATCCCCGGCTGAGTGAGTCAGGGTCGAATCTGATCCAGTCACCAACTCCCCTTCAGCTGATGCTCCGGGCCCTCAGCCTCTCCCACGACGCAGGGACACAGAGCTGAGGAATTCCCTCCCTCGCTAAAACAGAGGGGCAGGAAAGAGCTCCTTCCTTCCTTTCCTGCTGTGGCTGGGATTTGCAAGGCCCTGGGGCCCAGAGAATGCAGTCACCGACCCTGGGTCCTGACATCAGAAAACTCCCCAAACCACCTAGAACCCCTGGAGGGCTGTGCGGGAGATACTTAAATGTTACTCGCTTAGCCACTGTCAGTCAGGTTTTCTGTTATTTGCAGCCCAAGGAAACTCAACTGATATTCAAGGCTGAAACAAAATTAACTTCCCTTTCCTCACAGCCCGCTTCTCTTCAGGATTCTCTGTGCTGGATAATCTCCCAGCCAAAATCAGGGCCTTGCTTCCTGGTGTCCTCTCAGGCTCTGCAGTAAAAGCAGTTGTATGCATCTCTGAGCAACTCTCCACTCCGCTGCCTTGGTCAGTGTGTTAGTCTGCTCTCACATGCTAATAAAAATATACCCCAGACTGGGTAATTCATAAAGAAAAGAGGTTTAATTGACTCACAGTTCAGCATGGCTGGGGAGGCCTCAGGAAACTTTCAATCATGGTGGAAGGGGAAGCAAACACGTCCTTCTCCACATAGCAGCAGAAAGGGGAAGTGCAGAGCAAAGTGAGGGGAAAGCCCCTTATAAAACCATCAGATCTCGTGAGAACTCATGAGAACAGCATGCAGGTAACTGCTCCCAAGATACAATTACCTCCCTCCGGGTCCTTCCCACGACACGGGGCGGGGGGATTATGGGAACTACTATTGAAGATGAGATTTGGGTGGGGACACAGCCAAACCGTATCAGTCAGGCTCACGTCTCTGCTTCCTGCTGATGAGGGGCCCAACTTTAATCCTCCTAAAATGCAAATACCATTGATAACTCCTGCTGCTCTCACCTGAAGGCCTGAAAAGCAAATCCCCACCTTGGGACTCAGCCAGGCCTGGCTGCCCTTTTACAGAAGAAAAGGTGGGTGTGAGCCTGAGGCTGCAGGCATTCTTCTTGCTTGGTCTTCCAGAGCAGGAATGTCCTGAGTTTGCCAGATGCTGGCGCCTCAGGACTGACAAGACATCACCTGCATTGGCTAGGCATTGAGATGAAAAACAGCCCCATCCTCAATGCGGAACCCAAGGAGAACTAAGGTCCCACCTGATGGAGGGAGCCGCCTGCAGGACCCAGGCCTGCGTGGGAGGGAGAAGAAATGGCCTTTTTGGTGTCTGCGGACATGGAGGGGGGCTAAGCAGAGGTACAGATCTAGGCTTGAGGAGTTTGCCAAGTAAATAAGTTATCTGGGCTGTAATTGAGAAAGACTATGTTAACCAAAAAGCAACCAAGGCAGGTGTCAATCATAGAGGTTTATTTAGCCAAGTTGAGAACACACCCACAGAAAAAACCACAAGCCACAGAAACAGAAACATCTGTGAGCTGTGCTTTTTCCAAAGGGGGTTAGGGGAACAGCAGTATTTTAAAAGGCAAGGGTAAGCAGGAGGGAAAAGATGGGGGAGGGAGGCAGTGAGGCAGATGCTCACATTCTTGTGAGGCACTGAGTCAGCACATCTACAGTTTACACCTGGGAAAAGGAAGCGGAGGAAAAGTCAGTTATGCATTTGTCTCCGGGATGATTTCTGGTTTTGCCTTTGTCCTCTCTCCACAAGAATCAGCTGGTAATTGACATTGTCAGGGTGAAATCCAAAAAACTTGTTTTAGGGCGAGTTTATAGCGGGGAGATAGAGTCTGAAAGATGTAGCTGTTCACAAGGAATTTCTATGTGAGCGCTTTGGGAGAGAGGGCTTCTGGGGAGATGTGTGGCCTTCCAAGGTTGTAGGATCCTGGCTTATGGATGACACTATAACACAGGGTTGTGACATTGCAGCTGCCTATTTGGGAAGGAGAGGAAGGCAGTGTTGCACACTTCCCAGGCTGAACTTCAGGTCCTGAGAGTCTATTTTCTTTCACAACCAGCTGCAGAGCTGTCACAAGGGAGACAAACAGGATTAATGGAAAGTCAACAGGATGCAGTTGGGGATGTGAATCTTCCTCGCCAGTGTAGACTTGCATGCATGGCCCGAGGCTATCCTGCCACAGGTTTAGTGCTCCTGGGGAGGTCAATGTTTCATTTAATTTTAATTCATTTAAATTAAAAAACCGAAGCACTGTGAAATCTCCTCCTGGGCCGGGTGCAGTGGCTCACGCTTCTAATCCCAGCACTTTGGGAGGCCGAGGCGGGTGGATCACTTGAGGTCAGGAGTTCAAGACCAGCCTGGCCCACATGGTGAAACCTTGTCTCTACTAAAAATACAAAACTTAGCCGGGAGTGGTAGTGGGCACCTGTAATCCCAGTTACTCAGGAGGCTGAAGCAGAAGAATTGCTTGAACCTGGGAGGCAGAGGTTGCAGTGAGTCAAGATTACACCACTGCACTCCAGCCTAAGGGACAAAGCGAGACTCCGTCTCAAAAAAATAAATAAAAATAAAAACTCCTGAAAAACCCACAAGAAAAAAATTGTGGAAAGCTCTGTTGATCCTGCCACACTCAGAGCTCTGTTCAGTGTGTGCCAGATCCTCTGACCTCAATGCTGTCAGCACCGAGGTGACAGTGATGAAAAAGCCAGTGAATTCATTTAATTTAGATTGACGTAGTTTTGAAATGGATACGCTTTTGCTTCGAAGACAAATCAATTCCTCTAAAACAAATGAACCAGTTTTTCAATGTGGGAAGTGAACTGTAAAGGTGACTTTTGATACAAGACTCAGTTATAAAAAACCTTAGATATGTGAATCTACTCTTCTCAACTGTAAATTTTGTGAAATTTAAACAAGTACTTTTTTTTTTTGGAGACAGGGTCTTGCTCTGTTACTCAGGCTGGAGTATAATGGCCCCATCTCGGCTCACTGCAACCTCCACTCCCCAGGTTTAAGCAATTCTCCTGCCTCAGCCTCTCAGGTAGCTGGGATTACAGGTGCCCACCACCATGCCTGGCTAATTTTTGTATTTTTAGTGGAGACAGTGTTGCACCTTGTTGGCCAGCTGGTCTTGAACTCCTGACCTCAAGTGATCAGCCCATCTCAGCCTCTCAAAGTGATGGGATTGCAGGCATTAGCCGCTGTGCCCAGCCAAATCAAGTGCTTCTGATGAAAAGTTAATATCCAAAGTGAGATATGTGTAAGCAGAAAGTACACACCAGATGTCAGAAACAGAGGACTAAAAAAATACAAAATTTCTCACTCATGATTCCTTATATTGATTACACGCTGATGGAACATTTGTGATAAATTGAGCTAAAGGGTATATTAAAATTAATTTCATGTGTGTGTTTCCTTTTTCATGGGGCTATGAGAAAATTTTAAATTATATACATGGGGAAAAAAGCTAAAGTTGCCATTTTTCCCTTTGCCTTCATTTATCTGCTTATATAATAGACACTGAAGAGCAAATCTTTTTAAAGAAGTACGTGTGTGACTTACATTATACTTTGTTTTTTGGTTTTTTTTTTTTTTTTGAGACAGAGGTTCGCTCTTGTTACCCAGGCTGGAGTGCAATGGCGCGATCTCGGCTCACCGCAACCTCCGCCTCCCGGGTTCAGGCAATTCTCCTGCCTCAGCCTCCTGAGTAGCTGGGACTACAGGCACGCACCACCATGCCCAGCTAATTTTTTGTATTTTTAGTAGAGGCAGGGTTTCACCATGTTGACCAGGATGGTCTCGATCTCTTGACCTCATGATCCACCCGCCTCGGCCTCCCAAAGTGCTGGGATTACAGGCGTGAGCCACCGTGCCCCGCCCGACTTTGTTTTTTTTTGAGACAGAGTCTCACTCTGTCGCCCAAGCTGGAGTGCAGTGGCGCGATCTTGGCTCACTGCAACCTCCGCCTGCCAGGTTCAAGCAATTCACCTGCCTCAGCTTCCCGAGTAGCTGGGATTACAGGCGTGCAGCACCTCACCCAGTTAATTTTTAGGTTTCACCATGTTGGCCAGGATGGTCTCAAACTCCTGACCTCATGATCCGCCCACTTCAGCCTCCCAAAGTGCTGGGATTATAGGCGTGAGCCACTGAGACTGGCTACATTATACTATCTGCAGCACTGGTTCAGAACACCATGACTTTTTCTTTTTTTTTTTTTTTTTTTTGAGACAGAGTCTCGCTCTGTTGCCCAGGCTGGAGTGCAGTGCCGTGATCTCCACTCACTGCAACCTCTCCATCTCCCAGGTTCAAGTGATTCTCCTGCCTCGGCCCCCTGAGTAGCTGGGATTACAGGCACATGTCACTATGAGCAGCTAATTTTTGTATTTTTAGTAGAGACAGGGTTTCATCATCTTGGCCAGGATGGTCTTGATCTCATGATCTGGTGATCCACCCGCCTCAGCCTCCCAAAGTGCTGGGATTACAGGCGTGAGCCACCGCACCCAGCCCATGACATTTGACCAAAGGACTCAGTAGAGGGAAGCCTGCCCAGGCCCCAGGCTCGCCACGAGACATTCGGCTTGAAGGATACACCCACACCCTTGGTTCAATCTCACACATTTTCTCCCCTCCTGTCTATTTTGAAGACTCTGGCTACCTGGCTACATGCTCACCAGATACCATTTTAGGGCAAAAGCCCAGCGCATCTCCAGGGTTTCCTGGGAAGCCGGATGAATGAGTGAGACCTCCTGGGAGCAGCCCTCAGCAGGCAGGGGCTTTGGCTGGCTGTTTTCCACAATTACATGTCCACAGTAGACCTACCCTGCTCAGGCTTGAATTCTCTCAACATTATGTAAAAGATCTCCTTGTACCCATTTGACAGATGCAAAAACTGAGGCCCAGGAAGTCAAGTTTGGGGAATTCTTTTAATTGTATGTTTCCTGAGCATCCATTTGAATATAAGTTGGACTTTCTTGTTTCAGAAGCAGAGATCAGTAACACAGTTTCCAGTTGTCCAACTCCTCCCAGCTCCCCCAGGTGGTCATCCAGACATCTCCCTTATAAAACCGCCTCCTGTGACCACCTCCCCATGGACAGCTGGGTATCACCTGTTTGGCTTGTCCCACTGACCCTCGCACCCACGCTGACCCCTCTCAGTCACAGCGTGAGTCCCCGGGGCTCATGCCCGCTTATTCTCATCCCTCCCCGCCGCCCCCATCAGAACCCCCATGGGAAACGTGTTCAGATAACACCCAGGGCCCTGAAGGCTTTGGCCCGCAGCTCCCTCTCTCTCTCTTCTTCTGCACCTGCTGGTTCAGCCCGTGTGTCCTGGTTGGCTCCCCACTTTGTTGTTTGTTTTTTGAGACCGAGTTTCGCTCTTGTTGTCCAAGTTGGTGCGATCTCAGCTCACTGCAACCTCTGCCTCCCGGGTTCAAGTGATTCTCCTAACTCTGCCTCCCGAGTAGCTGGGATTACAGGCGTGCACCACCACACTCAACTAATTTTTTGCATTTTTAGTAGAAACGGGGTTTCACCATCTTAGCCAGGATGGTCTCGAATCCCTGACGCCAGGTCATCTGCCTGCCTTGGCTTCCCAAAGTGCGGGGATTACAGGTGTTAGCCACTTGCACCCAGCCTGACTCCCCCTTTTTGCTGGCCCTGCTGCAAACTGTGCTGCCCTCACTTCTCTGGATCTGTAAGCAATAAACTGCCTCTGTCATTTCATGGGTTCTGATGAGTTGCTTCTTCTACCCCATCCTAAGTTCTTCCCTAGTCAGGGCTCTCTGGGAGAGTGGCTGTCTTGGTAGGAATAAACTGGACACAGGTCAGATGAGAGCCACAAGGGCATGTGCCCGGATAAACAGGCTTCCCATGAGATGGGCACCTGGCCACAGGCTGGACACTTAGGTATCAGGCCGTCCACCAGGACAAAGAAGGATCCCACGAAAGGCACATGGGAAACACCCAGCCCACATCCCCAGGACCCCCATCGGGGCAGGGCTAGAGTTTATAGCCACTCTCTCCTGAGAGGGACACCAAGACCAAATTAGGAGGAAAAAAAAGCAACATCGAGTCACGTGCCCGAAGTCACGTGCACGCAGCCTGCAGGTACAGGCGCAGGCGCACAGCTTCTCCACGACTCTGCCCTTTCCGCCGCTGCCAGAAACACCGGAGGGACTTCTGATGCAGCCTCAGGCCCTGGGATCCAAAAATGCCAGTGTTTGGAAAGCCACTCCCTGGGCGACAACAGCCGAGGACGCTCTAGCCCACTGTTTTCTGCTATCTTTTTTAAAAAGCCACAAATTCAAAAATTCGAAAAATTAGTTTATTAGTTTAATACAATAAGGTCAATGGAATCCTGTTTTGATCTCAATACTTCCCATATTGCAATCTATAAATGTGACAAATTCACCTGTCTAATGACGTGACAAGCATCTAGGCTGGGCAGTTAGCCTACCCCAGTTTACAGTTCACGTTCTTCATGCTTTGCAGCATTTGTCATTTTACACGATGTGTTCAAAGACCAGAAAAGCCCACACTTGACCTGTCAGCTGGTCCTTGAACAGCTGTAGGTTTTGTGTTTTGTGTGTTTTTTGTTTTGTTTTGTTTTGTTTGAGATACAGTCTCCCTCTGTTGCCCAGGCTGGAGTGCAGTGGTGCAATCTCCACTCACTGCAAGCTCTGCCTCCCAGGTTTGAGTGATTCCCCTGCCTCAGCCTCCTGAGTAGTTGGGATTACAGGCACCCGCCACCACGCTTGGCTAATTTTTGTATTTTTAGTAGAGACAGGGTTTCACCATGTTGGCCAGGCTGGTCTCAAACTCCTGACCTCAAGTGATCCACCCGCCTTGGCCTCCCAAACTGTTAGGATTACAGGCGTGAGCCACTGCACCCAACCTGTAGGTTTTAACTAATAATTAGGGTATTACTCTATCATTCAAATTCTCCAGGCACTGTCCTGGTTTTTAATTTTTCATTTTTATTTATTCATTTACTTTTGAGAAGGGGTCACTCTGTCGCCCAGGCTGGAGTGCGGTGGTGGCACAATCTCAGCTCACTGCAGTCTCCACCTCCCGTGTTCTACTGATTCTTGTGCCTCAGCCTCCCAAGTAGCTGGGACTACAGGAGTGCACCACCACACCAGGCTAATTCTGGCATTTTTTTGTAGAGATCGGCGGGGGGGGTCTCACTGTGTTAGCCAGGCTGGTATCAAACTCCTGACCTCAGGTAATCCACCTGCTTTGGCCTCCCAAAGTGTTGGGATTACAGGCATGAGCCACTGCACCCAGCCAGACCTTGGTTTTAAATTTTGATTTGATGTACATGTTAAAAATTAAATTATTTCATGTATTATTTCCTAAAGAATTTGTGTTTCAAATGACATAATGAATTTTAGGATTCCTACATTTATTTTATAAAGGTGAAAATTAAATCAATTGATCTAAGTATTTCCAAGCCAAGTTGGGGAGGAAAGCTCTTCTGGGAAGGCTTGCCCTTGATTCTTGCTACATGTACTTGTTCAGCCACTCGATTAAATTCCTTCTGGCCTCGTCAATGTAGGGCTTGTCTGCAGATGAACAGTCTTCTCTTTTCCGATGCACGAACCCGTGAGTCTGCCCGGAAAATGTCTTAATCTGATATTCAACTTTGCAGTGTTCTTTCAGCTTCTGGGTCAGCACGGATACCTGGTATGCAAAAGATTTCATGATTTTAGCCCTTGAGTAATACTTTCCATTCTCCACATCTTCAGTGAGCATTCATAACAGAGATTTCACATGGATGCTTTACGTTAGAAACAAGTTCCACAGTTATACTGAATTCTTTCCACTATATTTTTTTAAGACAGGGTCTCGCTCTGTTGCCCAGGCTGGAGTTTAGTGGCACGCCATCTTGGCTCACTGCAACCTCCACCTGCCAAGATCAAGCAGTTCTTCTGCCTCAGCCTCCGGAGTAGCAGGGATGACAGGCACCTGCCACCGCACCTGGCTAATTTTTGTATTTTTAGTACAGATGGGGTTTCACTATGTTGACCAGGCTGGTCTCAAACTCCTGACCTCAAGTGATCCACCTGCCTCAGCCTCCCAAAGTGCTGGGATTACAGGCATGAGCCACTGCACCCAGCCTTTACTGCTAATTTCATAATGAACACAGTTCTTATGTCTGGCAAAGGAGAGATTTCAGAGCAATGTGAAAATGATACATCTATTATTTGAATCACTTGCATTAATGTATTGGTTACTAATATTATAACAATAATTTCTAAATGACTACTTTTTTTTTTCTTAGAGTCAGGGTGTCACTCTGTCACCCAGCCTGGAGTTCAGTGGCACAATCGTGGCTCACTGCAGCCTCACAACTCCTGTGCCTAAGCAATCTTCCTGCTTCAGGGTCCTAAACAGCCGAGACTACAAGGTGTGTGCCACCATGCCAGCTAATTTTTTTATGTTTTTGTAGAGTGGGGATCTAGATAGACTGCCTAGCCTGGTTTCACATGGTGAAACCCCGTCTCTACTAAAAATACAAAAATTAGCCAGACGTGGTGGTGCACACCAGATACTCAGGAAGCTGAGGCAGGAGAATTGCTTGAATCCAGGAGACAGAGGTTGCAGTGAGCCGGGATCGCGCCACTGCACTCCAGCCTGAGCGAGAGAGTCTCCTTCTCAGAATAAATAAGAAGAGAAAAGATGCCAACTTACGTTCTCGAGTGGAATCACAGCATCATTTTCAGCAAAAATGAACAAGGTGGGGTTCTTTAAATTGTAAATGTCTTCGGAATCCTTGACGATGCCTGAAAAACGAGCACAGAGGCGTGATGTAGGATCCCCTCACTCATGCCACAGAAAACTGGGTTTCATTTTTCAAAGTAAAATGTCTGCTTTGGGGTCTTTATTTTCTTTTTTAGCCATTCCACAGAAGTGGCCTGACCTGTAAGATTAGCGTAAAAGAAGGCCAGGCGCAGTGGCTCACGCCTGTAATCCCAGCACTTTGGGAGGCAGAGGCAGGTGGATGGCTTAGGCTCAGGAGTTTGTGACTTTCCAGGTAACATCGCAAAACCCTGTCTCTACAAAAAAATATAGAAAAATAAGCCGGCCATGGTGGTGTGTGCCTGTAGTCTTAGCTACCTGGGGGACTAAGGTGGGCGGATCACTTGCGCCTGCGAAGTTGAGGCTGCTTGAGCCATGTTTGTGCCACTGCACTCCAGCCTGGGTGACAAGGTGAGACTGTATTTTAAAAGAAACCCAAAAAGATTGTTAAGAGTACAAGAGAAAATTTATTTAGTCAGATCTTCTTACTCTCCACCTCCCCACTTTATGTACTAAAAATCAGGCCATTAAATAATTGAATAAGACCTTGTCCACTGCCGAGTATGGGAAGATGTCGGAGCAGACTGGGGAATGCTCCCGCTGGGAAGTGCCTTCATTCACGAAGAGGTGATCACTTTCAAACCCTCATTCAAGAAGTTTCTCAGGCCTGCACAAGCCCCACAGATTCTGGCTTGAATGCTCTGAGTAGTTTCATTTGTAAGAGGAGCGCAGTCATTTCAATGAGTATTTAGACTCGAACTAGACCACAAGTGTGGAAGTGTGAAACAGACTAGGCCTCGCAGGTCAGTGTATAAAAATCAGTTTTTGGCTGGGCATAGTGGCTCACACCTGTAATCCTAGCACTTTGGGAGGCCAAGGCAGGTGGATCACTTGAGGTCAGGAGTTTGAGACCAGCCTGGTCACCAATGCAAAACCCTGTCTCTACTAAAAATACAAAATTAGCTGGGTTTGGTAGCCCCAGCTACTCAGGAGGCTGAGGTAGGAGAATTGCTTGGGCCCAGGAGGCGGAGGTTACAGTGAGCCAAGATCGTGCCACTGCACTCCAGCCTGCTGATAGACCAAGATGCTGTCTCAAAATAATAATAATAATAATAATAATAATAATTAGTTGTCATCTTTCATGTCAGCATTCGAGATTAATTCTGAAATTAGAAGCATGCTCTGCCTGACCCAGGCTGTCTGAAAACAACCTGTGGGTGTGTCCACTTCTATGGGAAAATACGTACGTGAAAGTTTTGCAGTAAGTTACCATTTTAAGATAAGAAGAAGTAAATAACTAACTTTTTTCCCACTTCCTACTGGCAGCACAGAAAAGCTAAGTAACAGAGAGAGCCTCCTTCACCTGTAACTACTCTTTAGGAAGCAGGGACCCCGGAAAAGGTGGTCACGCTCCCTTCCCCACTCTGGCAAAGTCACTTCATATGGCTGGGTCCCTTTTGATGTCCCTGGGCCTGAGCCCGGCCATGCTCCGCAGCTCACGCACTGCACAACAGCGGCCAGAAGGTGGCGCTGGGGAGGCATCCACTCCTGACCGCCTTTTGCTAAATCGCGCAAAAGCACTGTCTGGACAAAGCATCTGTCAGCTCCATTGTTCCCAGAGGCTGCAGTCCACGGCCTTGAGTTTCTGTCCTTTTGCGTCGTCCTAAGTCAATATTTGAGGGTTTTTTTTTTTCATGCTAAAAGTGGTCGAAAATACCACAGTGAGGAACCATTAAGCCAAGAAAAAATCATTAGTATAACTTCATGACCCACTTTAGACGTCCCAGGCTCAGCGATGGTTCCACGTACCCATACAATCATTGTTTTTCGCTTTCAGTACAGAATTCAATAAACTGCACGAGCTATTCAACACTCTATTATAAAACAGGCCTTGGCCCAGCTGGAGGCTGATGGCGGTGTTCAGCGGGGCCAGGTGAGGCTATGAAGATGGGTGTGAGGTGGATTAAATGCATTTTCGATGGAATATTTTCAATTTAGGATGAGTTTATCAGGACTTAGCCCCACTGTAAATAGAGAAGCATCTGCATTATTTTTAAAGGCTGTATTTTCTATGTGTCTTTTTTGTTTTTGTATATATATTGGTCTGAATGCTTCTATATCATGAATTTAGCAAGCAGTTTCTATATACAGATATAATGTCATTTCATTGCTATAAAACTTTGGCTTGTTTTGGCCAAAAATGTGTAAATTGCTATTTACATTTCAGAGTGTATTTTCCTTTCCTTTCTTCCTTTTTTTTTTTAAAGAGACAAGGTCTCACTCCCTGTCACCCAGGTTAGAGTGCAGTCGTGCATTCATAGCTCAGTGCAGCCTCTAACCTCTGGGCTCAAGTGATCCTCCTGCCTCAGCCTCCTGAGAGACTGGGACCACAGGCACGTGCTGGCACACCCAAGTAATTTAAAAATTTTTATAGCGACAAGGTCTCTCTATGTTGCCCAGGCTGATCTCCAACTCCTGAGCTCAAGCTATCTGCCTGTCTTGGACTCCCAAAGTGCTAGGATTACAGGCGTGAGCCACTGTGCCTGGCTGCCTTTGCTTTCTTTCTGTCTTTAGTGTGTGTGCGTGTTTGTGTACAGTTAAAACAATTTGTATCTTGGGAAAATCTTTTTCTTTCTTTCTTTTTTATTTTATTTTTTTTGAGACAGAGTCATGCTCTGTCACCCAGACTGGAGTGCAGTGGCGTGATCATGGCTCACTGCAGCCTGGATCTCCCTGGGCTCAAGCGATTCTCCCACCTCAGCCTCCTGAGTTGCTAGATCTACAGGTCCTTGCAACCACGCCCAGCTAAGTTTTGTATTTTTGTAGAGATGGGGTTTTGCCATGTTGCCCAGGCTGGTCTCCAGCCCCTGAGCTCAAGTGATCTGCCCGCCTCAGCTTCCCAAAGTGCTGGGATTACAGGCATCAGCCACTGCCAGAAAAATATTTTCATAGATGTTGCTCATAAAAATCTTGTGTAATGTAATGATATTGATCATCATTACATCATTGATCATCATTACATTAAAAACAATGCTATCTCCTTCATCCTAGGTGAAGAAATGCAGAGCTCAGGTTAGGTGGCTTTCCCAAAGTCACACCATTGGGACCTAGGCTTCTTCACTCCCAGTGACATCCTCTGGTTAACTGCATGACAAACCTCCACCCCTATTTTCAGTTTCTCAAAGCCCATTTCCATCAGATGGGCAGTCTCCACATTATTGGGGGTTGTGGACGGGGAGGCTTGTGATTGCTGTCGCTCTTCCACGCCTCCCTTTTGCATGGAGGAAAAATGCGCAACGCAGATTTACCGTAGACAGACACCCCTGCTCTGAATTCTGAGTATTTCATCATCAAATGATGGACAGCAATTCCACCCCAGCAGAATCCCACGAGGCCAATTCTCTGGGCGTGACACTGTTGTTTCAGATACTTCAAGACAGCAGTGATCTCTCTAGAACAGAAAGAAAAAGCATTCAAGAATCAGGGTTATTCTGTGAACCTCTCAAAGAGCTGTGCTGATACCAGGGCTGTATCAGCAACTGTTTTTGAAGTTGTCAAGGATTCTTCTTTTGGGCGCTCCATCCTCTCTCGCTCCCACCCAACTATTGCATCATGCCTGCAAGTCTCCCTGCCAAGCCCAGCCCCCCTCCAACTGCCTGACAGCTGCAGGCATGCTGCGCTCTTCCCAAAACACAGTTCCAACCAGCTCACTCCCAGCTGAGAGCTGAGCAGTCTTTCACAGCCTCGGGATGAAGGCCACAGCCCACAGCACGGCTCAGAAGGCCGGAGTCCACGATCTGCTCCCTACAGAGGGCCCCAGTCTCCTCTGTCCCCTGAGCCTCCCGGAAGGGTCTCCTCTCTCCTCTCTCCCATTACCAGCCACGACTACAGGCAGACACCCAGACACTCTCTGACTTCACACGTTCACTCTCTCCCCAAAACTCCCCACTCTGCATTGCTTGTCTCCTCCCCCACACAAAGAGTGCAGCCAAATTTGGAAGGACTATTTCAGCCACGAGGGGACCAAGAATAGTGGCCCTTGTCTGACAAATGATTCATCTGCAAACTGATTGTTTGGAACTCAGAACACATTTTCAACTAGAAACAATGGACCAAGTACAGGTGGGCTGCACACGTATGTTTACTGCAGCACAATTCACAGTTGCAAAGATATGCAACCTAAGTGCCCAATGACTGGTGAGTGGGTAAAGAAAGTGCAGTATATATACTCCATGGACTCTTAGCCATAAGAAAGAACAAAATAATAGTCTTTTGCAGCAACTTGGATGGAGCTGGAGGCCATTATTCTGAGTGAAATAACTCAGGAATGGAAAACCAAATACTCCCTGTTCTCACTTACAAGTGGGAGCTAAGCTGTGAGTAGATTCGCAAAGGCACACAGACTGATATATGGACTATGGAGACTCAGAAGGGGGAGGGTAGAAGGGGTGAGGACTAAAAGAACTATATAGTGGGTAAAATGTACACTACTCAGGTGACAGATGGACTAAAATCTCTCTTTTCATAGATGGTGCTCATAAAATAGTGTTTGATATTGATCTTCATCACAGAAAGAATGCTATCCCGGCTGGGTGTGGTGGTTCATGCCTATAGAGAGACATCATCTCTATTTTATTTTAAAATTTTTCATTCATTAATTTTTTTTTAGAGACAGAGTCTTGCCTAAAAATTTTAATTAAAACAAAATTTGTTTAATTAAAAAAATTTTAATTAAAACAAAATTTAAGCCAGGTGCGGTGGCTTATGCCTATAATCCCCAGCACTCTGGGGAGGCTGAGGTAGGTGGATCACCTGAGGTCAGGAGTTCGAGACCAGCCTGGCCAACATGTTGGAACCTCATCTCTACTAAAAATACAAAAATTAGCCAGGCATGGTGGCATACACCTGTAATCCCAGCTACTTGGGAGGCTGAGGCAGGAGAATTGCTTGAACCTGGGAGGCGGAGGTTCCAGTGAACCAAGATCGTGCCATTGCACTCCAGCCTGGGTGACAGAGCGAGACTCTGTCTCCAAAAAAAAAAAAATTTTTCCCCTGTGTGCCATGGGAAGGATTCCATTGGCCATGGAGAAGTCCTACCCTGAGGGAGGGAGTAGTGTCTGAAAGGTGAAGCCCACGTGGCTCTCTCCTCCCTGGCGCATGCCACACAAACGGCCATGTCTGTGGATAACTCACCTATCGATCTTCTGGGCATTTCTTGTTTTCAGCCACTCAGGGAAGATGGACCAGTCGCCAGAGGGGTCCCAAGGCTCTTGCCCTACAAAGAAATCTGGAACAATGGTTCTGCAAAATATAGACATGAATTGAGCTTAGTTTCAGAGCTGCTTGACTCAGGATTTTGCTTGCATGTATTTAAAAGCTTGCTAAGTTGGCAAGTCTGGCTCAGAGAAAAGGAAAAGCAGTGGCTGTGAAGGCCACCTTTGATCACAGCAAAGCAGCCACCTGGCACCAGGCGAAGCCATCTTAGGTTTCACAACCGCAGGTGCACAGCGTCTGGCAGCCAGTTGGTAACCCGGCCCTGCAAATGAGGCCATCCACAGGGCACACCCCCATGGGATAGGCGGGGGGCACCGGGGGAATGGGCCTGAGGTGGGTGGCTTTGAGGGCCCCTCCTGCCCCTCTCAGCCAGCCTGGGGGACTCCTGGCCTTTCACCCGAGCTTCAGGCTGGAAGGCACACCTGGCTAACACGTCCAGTCACTATGACCAAGCAGTTTTTCCAGCCTCCGCCCAAGACGCCAACGAAGCACAGTCTCCTCTCCAGAGGGTATGATCCTAAGACGGGCAGCGGAGAGCAAACACACCTGGCCCCAGTCCAGGTCGCTCTTCCACGCAAGCCAACCCAGAGGGATGGAGCCAGCCTCTTGGGTTGAGTCCTGTTTCCTAAAATAGAATGCCACCTGGTTGGAGGAACAGGGCTCCTCCTGTACGGGTAGAAAGAACACTGAAACTTGAGTGAGAAAATCCAAGTTCGAGGCTCAGTATACCGCATGCTGCCGTGTGGCCCTAACGGGTCATGCCACCACTTGCAGCCTCATTTTCTTATCAGACAAATAAACAGCACCCTTGCACTGCCGAACCTCAGAGGGGGCTCTGGAGAGCAAAAAGACTTGTATACATGTGAAAGTGCTTTGTAAACCAGGTGTCTTTCCTCATCGTTTATGTCCTGAGTCCTGCTAAAGGACCCACCGGGAAATAGCAGGAACAGCAATGCCATTTGATCGGCTGCTTGGGCGGTGTGATCTGGCGCAATGTCCCAGCTCTCTTTATGGCCTGGTTTCCTAATCTGCAAAATGAGAGCAACAGCAGCTCCACCCTCAAGGGGCTGCCGGAGGATTAAGGGCAAAGGTTCCAGTCATGCCCTTAGCACTGGCTCTAGCGGAGACAGAGGCTAGCTATTTTTTTTATTTATTTTTTTTTTTACTGGGCTTGCACCTGGAAAGTTAAGTTCCCTCATCTGGGGACGTGAAAAAGGACAACTTGAAGGAAGGTCTTTTCATTCAGCACTGAGTCTGCATTCCGTCAGGGCAGGCATGATTCCTTTAAGCCAGTTTCTCCTCCTAGAAAAACACGACGTAGGCTCACCCTCGGAGTCTCCAGCTTCTCTTTCTGTGAAAACAAAGGAATCCAGCCCTGCACCAAGCTCAGGGCTTGCTGGGTTGACGCTTTCCGACGCTGGAGAGGAAGGAAGGGTGCTGGCTCTCCTCTGTGCTTTATGCCAGGGGCAAATAAGAAGCAATTGGGTATCAGCCTTCGCCAAAGGCTGATACAAATTTGGCCAGACAAAGAGGTAAACTTTGGGAGGGGACCAAGGTCTCACTGTGCCACTTCTGAACCCCAATAACTAATTCTGACGGGGCTACGACGGTATGTGTGTGGACCAGGTGGATCCGTGGACGCCCTGTTGTCCAAATGGGCCTGTGAAATCTGACCCGAGGCTGAGCTGCTTGAAGGGCCAAGTGACGAGTCCATTTTGGAGCCGGTGAGGTCTGCCCAAGGTGTCCAGTGCCTGCGTCTGGCTGGAGCCCCACACGGAGAAAGAATTCTCGGTGTCCAGCAAGTCTAGAGGTCAGGTACGCCCAGGAAGACAAGAAGCCAGGGTTGGGTTAGCAGCACCAGGAGGGTGTTTAATTTCACATGACATTTCCCATTTACCTTGACCACAGTGAGATAAGGAAGTGTCTAATGTAAATACTGTATAGTCAGACTGTTGTTTTGGTATTTTTTTTCAGTTTCTTTGTTTTTGAGACAGAGTGTTGCTTTTGTCACCCAAACTGGAATACAATGGCATGTTCTTGGCTCACTACAACTCCTGCTTCCCAGATTCAAGCGATTCTCCTGCCTCAGCCTCCCGAGTAGCTAGGATTACAGGCATGCACCACCACGCCTGGCAATTTTTGTATTTTTAGTAGAGACAGGGTTTCGCCATGTTGGTCAGGATGGTGTCGAACTCCTGACCTCCAGTGATCTGCCCACCTCGTCCTCCCAAAATGCTGGGATTACAGGGCTGAGCCACTGTGCCCGGCAGTTTTTTTTTAAAGGGAACAAAATAAACCATCAAAATGTATATGAATTTAAACAAAGAAACAGAACTTTGTACATACGTGTATCCATTTCCTGAGATCATGTCAGCCATATATCTGGTATTGGGCAACTGCCAGCCAAATATATCTTGAATGACAATCACAGCTTTGCCTGCATCAACAGGGGATTTAGTGACATACGCCTTGATGTGCTCGACTTGAACTTCATGGCCCATCCCTCCATACTCAAGTCTGTGGCCAATGTCACACGGACAAGGATAAGCTTCGTTAGCCATTGCAGAGATTTAAGTCGGGCTGTGGACAGAGAAACGTGTCATATTCTGAATGGTGCAAATCTAAAGGTTATAAATGGTAAGTAAACCTCAGATCAAGATTATAGAAAAAATGCATTTTAACTACATCTATGGTATTAGGTAAGAAATCAGTGGTAACTTCTGGTTCTGGCAGCACTGCAGATTAAGGCTATAGACACTAGAAACGGCAGACTGAATAACAACAAAAAGAAGAGATGAAAGAACTCATAGGGAAAAGGGACTCCCCAGGGCCGGGATTGAAGAGGAAACTGAAAGCCAGGGTGAGGTTGAACCCACAGACGCTGATGGGCCTAGTGATGCTGGGGGACGGGGCCCGCCCCAGGAGCACCCCAACAATCGGGTGCTTAGGATTTAGTGTCGACGTGTAGAAGGAGCCTTGGAAGCATGTGAGAGCCCCGCCTGCAATGTCGAGCCCCCAAAGGTTCATGTCTCAGGTAAGGCGGCCAAAGCAAAACGGAGGAGCTCTACCCCCCAGGCTCCGGGATGTGCAAAGAAGCTCGTCTCTGTCTGGATTCTGAGTGGAAGGGAAAAAAGAAAGCGATCCCCACGTCTACACCAGGCTTGCAAAGTAGGAACACCTGGCTGAGAAATGAATACAAGTGACTCTGGGCCAGCGAAATGCCTGGAACACCTGGCAGAGGCCAATGCAAATCCGCTTCACCACGAGACTCCCACCGCTGAAGAGGAGCCCGTTAAAAAAACTACACACAAGGAGGCGATCCGAATTAACAAGAACAGGCAGACATGACAACTGGGAGGAATGGACGGTGGGAATGGGGCTTGAACTCACCAAAAAACACTTGGTGAATCAAAATAGAAAACAGGAAAGAATTAGGAAATTAAAAACCTGTTCATTAAAAAGCATCCGCTGATGCTGTGAAAGTGGGAAGAGTCGAACGAGGAGTTTGATTCGTAAATGACCGTGAAGAATCAGCTGAGATAACTCACCGCCTGCCCTCAGACCTGCCGAAACTTAAATAAATGTAAACAGACTGAACTCACTAGCTGAAACAGATTCTCAACTTGGATTTGTTTTGTTTTGTTTTTTGAGACTTTGAGACGGGATCTCGCTCTGTCGCCCAGGCTGGAGTGCAGTGGTACAAACACAGCTCACTACAGCTACAGCCTCGACCTCCTCCCTGGGCTCAAGTAATCCTCCCACCTTAGCCTCCCAAATAGCTGGGACTATGGAAAGCACCACCACAATCAACTCCTTTAAAATATATAGATATAGAGAGATGAGTTCTCACTACATTGCCCAGGTTGGTCTCATACTCCTGGGCCCACGCAATCATCCTGCCTCAGACTCCCAAAGTGCTAGGATTACAGGTGTGACCCACCGTGACTGGTTCAAATTAGACTTTTTAAAAATTGAGGTTCCATCAAAAAAGAGGAACTGGGAAGACTAAGCCCAAAGGCACGTATAGCGTGTCTCACACTTCATTAGCGACTGGAGAGTACAGTCATTACAAACAGATGTGAACTGCCTGCATATTAACCCACAATCAGTGTTTCAGCAAAGATTTTTATATAACAAATGCTATACAGATACCATGAAGAAATTATAATAAAGACCAAAAGATTTAGAACTGAATCACCATGAAAACACTATATAACAAAACTTGATACAATCAATACAGTGGTACTTAGAGACATTTTTATAGCCTAGACTGCATATACTTGAACAAGATGAAAGAATGAAATTAAGCTAAGAATCAAGAAGGTAGAGAAAAAAAATAGAACGAAGCCTGTCTTAGTCCATTCAAGCTGTTATAACAAAATACTGTGAACCGGGTAGCTCATGAATGCAGTTTATTTCTCACAGTTCTGGGGGCTGGGAAATCCCAGTTCAAGGCACTGGCAGGTGCAATGTTGGGTGAGACTCCACTTTCTGGTTCATAGATGGCACCCTCTCCTTGTGTCCTCACATGGTAGAAGGAACTAGTTGGCTCTCTGGGGTCTCTTTTATAAGGACACTAATCCCTGTAGTAAGAGCTCTGCCCTCATGACCTAATCACTTCCCAAAGACCTGACCTCCTAATACCATCACCTTGAGGGTTAGGATTTCAACATAGGCATTCTGGGGAGACACACACATTCAGACCACAGCAAACCCTACGAAGAGAAAATAATAAAGAAGCAATAGAGGAAAACCAAAAGGATTAAAATATGATTCCTTGAAAAGTTATAAAATAGACACATCTCCAACAAAACTGACCAATAAAAGGCAAAGAGTGCTGAACACACACATGCAACAATAAAATGATATCTGGAATGAAAAGGTGACATAAAGATTTTACCCTTAAAAATCATAAGAAATTGCTGGGCGTGGTGGCTCACATCTGTGATCCCAGCACTTTGGGAGGCCGAGGTGGGCAGATCATGAGGTCAGGAGTTTGACACCAGCCTGACCAACATGGTAAAACCCCATCTCTAATAAAAATATAAAAAAAATTTAGCCGGGTGTGGTGGTACATGCCTGTAATCCCAGTTACTCCAGAAGCTGAGGCAGGAGAATTGCTTGAACACGGGAGGTGGAGGTTGCAGTGAGCCAAGATCCAGTCACTGCACTCCAGCCTGGGTGACAGAGCAAGACTCTGTCTCAAAAAATAAAAAATAAAAATAAGAAATTAATACAAACAACTTTATGTTAATAAATTTGAAAACAGAAAAAAAATTGTCAAATTGGTGAAAGAGAAAAGAGAGGAAATGTTTCCCAACTATTTTATATGTCTGTCTTTGAAATCTGGCCAGGGGCGGTGCCTCACACCTGTAATCCTAGCACTTTGAAAGGCTGAAGTGGGAGGATTGCTTGAGCTCAGATGTTTGAGAAAAGCCTGGGTAACATAGTAAGACCCTGTGTCTACAAAAAAAAAAAAATTAGCCTGGTGTGGTGGTGCATGCCTATAGTCCCAGCTCCTTGGAAGGCTGAAGTGGGAGGATCCCTGAGCCTGAGAGGTCGTGGCTACAATGAGCTATAATTGATTTGATCACCCACCACACTCCAGCCTGGGTGACAGAGAAAGACTATCAAAAAAAAGAAAAAAATTTCAAAGTAACAGGAAAAAAGGTCGTGAGACAACTCCAGATGAAAAGAAACAAGAGAGAAATAAACTCGACTGCACCACGTGAACCTTAACTAGATCCTGGTTCACAATTAAGAACAGCTATATGAGACATTTGGAGACAACAGAAGGAGGGAATATGGACGGGGTTAATGCTATTAATTACCACTACTTTTTCAGGTATGAGACAAGCGGCAATACAGAATGTTCCTAGATAGATGATGTATACTAAGTACTGAAGAATGAAGTGTCATAGCCTCTGCGATTTATCCCCAAATGGCTCACAAAATACACATGTACACAACACACATACAGACATGTAAAGCAATATGGCAAATTGCCAAGAATTGTTGAATCCACACGATCCATGTATAAATGTTTGCTGTACTATTCCTTCCATTTTTCTGGATCCGAAAATTTTTTATAACCAAAAATTGGGGTGGGAGACCTGACAAAAAATATTCACTAATCCAAAAAAAAAATATATCGGGAGTAAATGTCTACTTGGAGCAAATAATGTCTTGGATACAAAAACTGAACAAAGATAAATTGAGAATGAAAAATTGAATGACTCTTTTATTTATAAATGTAGGTGCAAAAGCCCTAAGTGAAATATTTGCACACAAATTCTTACAATGTATTTTAAAAGGTATATATAATGACCATATCATGATTGCAAAGATGGTTTGCCGTTACACATTCTATGATGTAATACATGATATTAACAAATTTAAGGAGTGAATCCATGTTTGCAGATTCTGTATTCATGAATTCATCTACTTGCTGTTTTTGTTTTTGGTTTTTTTTTTTGAGATGGAGTCTCGCTCCTGTCACCCAGGCTGGAGTGTAGTGGTATGATCTCAGCTCACTGCAACCTCTGCCTTCTGGGTTCAAACGATTCTCCTGCCTCTGCCTCCTGATAAGTGGGATTACAGGCATCCGCCACCAGGCCCAGTTAATTTTTGTATGTTTAGTAGAGACGGGGTTTCACCATGTTGGCCAGGCTGGTCTCAAACTCCTGACCTCAGGTGATCCACCTGCCTTGGCCTCCCAAAGTGCATTACAGGTGTGAGCCACTGTGCCTGGCCATACCTGCTCAATGTATTTTGTAACCCCACCATCATTCACAGACATTCAAAAACTGTGAACTGTCAATGTGCACATTCCCAGCTGAGAACACACAGGGTGCAATAGACTGAAAGTGTCCCCCAAAAGTCAGATGTTGAAAGCCTAATTCTAATGGAATGATATTTGGAGGTGGCGTCTTTGGCAGTCAAGTAGTTCACAAGTGCAGAGCCCTCAAGAATGGGATGAGTGCCTTACAAAAGCCCAGAGAACTGGCCTGCCTTCTTCCTTCCTGGTGAGAACACAGACAGAAGATGACTGTCCGCAAACCAGAAACAGGCCCTCAGCAGACACTGGATCCGCCAGCGCCTTGGTCTTGGACTTCTCAGCCTCCAGAACTGTGAGAAATGTTTGTTGTTGAAGCCACATTCATTAGAGCGGCCCGACTGCCTGCAACACTCTGCCTTCTCATTTTAGCTCTCACAGTGTGAACAAGTGTCCTTCGTGTCTTAGTGCACATTTTTGTGCTTTCTGCGGGGTTGACTGTGCTGTTTAAAAGGCCCCACACTTAGTCCTCACATGCTGTCTACTGTTCTCAATACGGGAAGGCTGTGATGTGCCTTATGGAGAAAATGCGGGTGTTGGAGAACCTTTGTTCAGGCATGAGTTACACACCTGTTGGCCATGAGCACCCTGTTAATGAGTCATCAATATATATTAAAAAGGTGTCTTCCACAAAAACACACATAAAACCAGGGTTATGTATTGGTCAATTGAGGAAAATGTTGTGACCAGACCAGAGGTTTCTGGGAAGCTAACCCTGGATTTTCCCCAAGAGCAATATAGTTTAGGATTTGTTAACTCAGTGTTTGTCATGGCTTTACTACTACAAATACTAACAATGACTGTATGTGGGTTTTCTTTGTTTTTTGGTTGGTTGAGACAGAGTCTTACTCTGCCCCCACGCTGGAGTGCAGTGATGTAATCTTGGCTCCCTGCAACCTCCACCTACTGGGTTCAAGCAATTCTCCTGCCTCAGCCTCCTGAATAGCTGGGACTACAGGCGAGCACCACAACACCCTGCTAATTTTTGTATTTTTGGTAGAGACAGGGTTTCGCCATGTTGGCCAGCCTGGTCTTGAACTCCTGACCTCAGGTGATCCACTGCGCCAGAACTGTAGGTGGTATTTAAACTTTAAGACTGAATGACATCATTTAGAAAAGGTGCTGGATGAAGAAAAGAGGAATCTAAAAGACTGAGCCCTGGGGTCCTTCAACACTAACACTTCAGGGAGATGGGAAGGAACCAGTGAGTGAGGCATGAGTCTGGGAAGGGACAGCCAGTGACGGGGGAGGAAGACCCCGAGTGCAGTGTCCTGGGTCTGAGTGAAGAATGGGTATCCAGGGGAGGTCAATAAATGCTGAGGGTTGCCCTCAGGGCTTGGCAAAGTGAAGGTCATTGGTGACCTCCACAAGGATAGGCTTGGGCAAGGGCATGGGTGACAGCATGATCACAGTGGGCTTAAAAGAGACTGAGAGGAGACTGGGCACAATGGCTCACGCCTATAATCCCAGCACTTTGAGAGGCCAAGACGGGCAGGTCATTTGAGGACAGGAGTTCGAGACCAGCCTGGCCAACATGGCGAAACCCCATCTCTACTAAAAATACAAAAATTAGCCAGGCGCAGTGTTGCTTGCCTATAATCCCAGCTACTTGAGAGGCTGAGGCAAGAGAATTGCTTGAACCCAGGAGGCGGAGGTTGCAGTGAGCCAAGATGGAGCCATTGCACTTCAGCCTGGGCAACAAGATTGAAAGTCCATCTGAAAAAAAAAAAGGAGCAAAGAGACTGTGCAAAAGACAGAGAAAAGATACACTGATGAGTCTTTTTTTTTTTTAATGGAATAAATCTCAGCCTATTTGTTTGTGGATAAGAATGACGCCATAAAGAGGAAAACGGACAAAACACAATCCCCGCCCGGGGGAGAGGGAAGCCGAGGGTGCGAGGGAGGGGAGGGTCTGGCGCACAGTGCGGGAGCCGCCTTCTTCCGCAGCGCGGACAGTCCTCACGCGCCCAAGGGAGGCTGAGGACGTGGCCGCAGACGCAGGTGGTGGGCGGGTGTGCGGCGGGAGACTGTGGATGCTCCCTATTGACATCTGCTTGCTCACAGAACTGAGAAGCAGAGTCAGCAGCTCAGGGTGAGAGGCGGGAGGAGGGCTGGGGAGAGCAGAAGCAGGAGAACGGCGGCGGGGGAAAGACGACCAGGGAGAAGTACTGTGGTCGGGGAGATGTATGCTGTTTCCTCCAGCAGGGTCCAGCAGCGGGGGCAGGCACAGAGCAGTCCAAGAGAGAGGGACAAGGGAGTTCTGTAGTCACGAGAAGGGGCAGGAGGGAGCTGTGGGGGGAGGAAGGACTGGCCATCCAAAGACCGACGCTGCAGCACTGAACTACCCAGGTGAGAAAGCCAATCACCATGGATCCCCACCTACCCCAGCACCCGAGCATATCAGATGGCTAGAAATCTAAGTAGGAAAGGCGAAATTCAACTATTAGAGGGACATACAGAATACTTTTTTCTCATACTTTGGAATAAGGCGGAATTTCTTAAATTTGACCCCAAAAAAATCAACCATAAGGAAAAGGATTATAAATCCCATTTCACTGTAACCAATTTTGTTTAAAAAAAAAAAAAAAAAGGAAAGACAACTGCAGAAAACTGAATACTAAGTGGGTATCTGATGATATTGCAAATTATTGTGAATTCTGGCAAGGGAAGATAATGGTATTGCAGCCATGTTTTTGGAGCTCCTGTCTTTCATAGATGCAGCATGATATTCGCACAGATGACATGACCAGAGATCTGAGATTTACTTCAAAATACTCCATTTGGGCCGGGTGCGGTGGCTCACACATGTAATCTCAGCACTTTGGGAGGCCGAGGCAGGTGGATCACCTGAAGTCAGGAGTTTGAGACCAGCCTGGCCAACATGGTGAAACCCCGCTTCTACTAAAAATACAAAAATTAGCTGGGCAGAGTGGTGAGCACCTGTAATCCCAGCTACTGGGGAGGCTGAGGCATGAGAATCGCTTGAATCCAGGAGGAAAAAGTTGCAATGAGATGAGACAGCGCCACTGCACTCCAGCCTGGGCGACAGAGCAAGAGTCCATCTCAAAACACATATAAATAAAAACCCAAAATAGCCCCATACGGGGTAGGGTGGACGAGGTGTCCACGTGCCTATAATCCCAGCTACTTGAGAGGCTGAGGCAAGAGAATAGCTTGAACCCAGGAGATAGAGGTTGCAGTGAGCCGAGATCATGCTGTTGCACTCTAGCCTGGGCAACAGCAAGATGGTGGTGCAGCTAGAATGTCCCGTGTACTAATCTCTCTTATATATGCTTGAGATTTTCCATGACAAAAAGCTTTAAAAATTGGATTAATAACATAATAACTAACTAAGAAGAAAGATTAATAAGATAATGATTAACATTAAAATAAAAGTCTCCATAAACAAAGTGAGAAAACAACATAAAATAGGAGAGGATATTATTTTATGAACAGAGGACTTAGTATCTATATAGAATATATAAAGAATTCTTATAAATAACCAAGAAAAAGACAACCCAATAGAAAAATTCACACGAATGGGCAATTTACAAAAAAGTACACCTGAATGTCCCATAAACACATGAAGAGATATTCAACCTCACTGTACTTAAGGAAGTTATAATAAGAACAATAATGAAATACTATTTTCCATCTTGCTGAATGACAAAAGTCTGTTAACACACAGAGATGATGGTACATTTGTAGGGAAATGGGAGCGAGTGTGAACTGATAGAAACCCTGGAAGCGGTCTGGCAAGGTCTAGCAGAGTTAGACACATCCTGCACCCCAGATATCCCACCGCTAATGTTTCCTTAGAGAAATTCACATCACATGTGGGACGCGGTGGCTCACACCTGTAATCCCAGCACGTTGGGAGGCCAAGGGCTCAGATGACTTGAGCCCAGGAATTCAGACCATCCTGGGTAACATGGTAAAACCCATCTCTTCAAAAAGAAAGGAAAAATTAGCCAGGCATGGTGGTGTGCACCTATGGTTCCAGCTACTCAGGAGGCTGAGGTGGAAGGATTGCTTGAGTCCAGGAGGCCAAGATTGCACCAATGCACTCCAGCCTTGGTGTTAGAGTGAGACCCTATTTCAAAAAAAAAGGGAGAAAGAGAAATTTGCACATGCACACGCAGTTACATGCAGTGATTATGGAAAAATGTTCTTGGCACCAGTAATGTGATGACAACACCTGGAAGCAATCTGACCACCAACAGGAGAATGAATAACTGCAATTTATTGATTGGTATGGGTTGAACTGTGTTCTCCCAAAATATATGTTTAAGTCCTAGCCCCCACTCCCTGTGCATGTGGCCTTAACTGGACACAGGGCCTTGCAGATATCATGGAGTTAAGATGAGGTCATACTGGAGTAGGGGAGACCATAAATCCAATGACTGGTGTCCTTCTAAGAAGGGGATAATGTGGACAAAGACACAACAGACACACAGAGGAGAGGGCTGTGCAAAGATGGAGGTAGAGACGGGAAGGATGCATCTGCAAGCCAAGGACTGCCGGCCCCCACCAGATGCTGGAAGAGGAAAGGAGGGGTTCTCCTCTACAGGTTTCAGAAAGAGCAGAGCCCTGCTGACACTTAGAATTTGGACTCCTGGCCTCCAGAACTATGAAGCATTGTGTTGCTTTAAGTCACCCAGTATCTGGTAATGTTATGGCAGCTGTTGAAAATGAATACATTTGTAAAAAGAATATTACACAACAGTTTGATGAAGAGGCTGCATCTGTAATTTATCAATACAATAAATCTCCGGACCCACACGGTGGCTCACATCCGTAATCCCAGCACTTTGGGAGGCCGAGGTGTGGTCATAGCTTGAGGCCAGGAGTATGAGACCAGCCTGAGCAACATAGGGAGACTGCATCTCTAAAAAAAAAAAAAAAATTAATTAGCCGGGCACCGTGGCATGCATGCATAGTCCCAGCTACTCAGGAGGCTGAAAGGAGGATCATGTGAACCCAGGAGGTCAAGGCTGCAGTGAGCTATGATCACACCACTGAACTCCAGCCTGGGCTACAGAGTGAGACCCTGTCTCTAAAAATAAAAAACTTTTTAAAAATCTCAAAAATATAATGCTATGTAAAAACACATAGTATATTGATGCTAAATAAATAACAACTGAAAAATATTCATTTTATTAGTAAATATACTGTAGGGAAAGTGTCATGCATGGGGAAGAATGATCACCATTAGGACCATGGTTACTGGGAAGAGAGGGGAGGAAGGATGGAGACTGTGGACTTTATTACATTTTATTTCCTTAAAAAGTTTTGACTTGAAGTATATAGGGCAGCATGGTATTATCTCTTAAATCTGGGTGATGGGAAAGGGTGGCTGTTACATAATTTCCTGCTTATTACTGAATATTCTTAGTCTTTCATAATTAGAAATAAAGTAATTAGATTTGGAGAAGAAAGAAATTAATAACTAGTTATCCAATCAAGGACAACTGGACTCTAGTTTTCTTGGTTTTATTTTCATAAGCTACATTACAGAACTATAATTAGTAAGACACAATAATTCAACATTGTCATTTTACACCATTTCAGAAAAACTGTCAAGCCATGCTTTCCTCTGCTGTCACAATACGACCATCATCACCACTGTGACCAAATGTAAGGGGGTGGGGCAGCGGGCAGTGAGGGCTCAGTTCCCAAGACTGCCCCACCCCTCAGCCACAAGCAGCACGTCCAGGCCTGTAGAACTTCCTTTTTTCCCTTTTTTGAGATGAAATCTTGCTCTGTCACCGAGGCTGGAGTGCAGTGCCACGATCTCGACTCACTGCAACCTCCGCCTCCTGGGTTCAAGCCATTCTCCTGCCTCAGCTTTCCTAATAGCTGGGATTACAGGTGTGTGCCACTACCCCTGGCTAATTTTTTTGTATTTTTAGTAGAGATAAGGTTTCACCATGTTGGCCAGGCTGGTCTGAGCTGACTTCTTATCTGGGCTGTTTGTTCTATGAGGACCCAAGAATCAGAGAAACTCCTGGCTGTAGGAAGTAGAAAGTTCCTTTTTAAAGTTTCCTTTCTTGTAGAATAAATGTGCTAATAACTTGTTAAGCCCTATCCTATGTAGCTGTTAAACATGCCATACTCACAGGCACGTAGTATATTATAAGTCCCTGTACTTTAACCAAAATATCTGTGCTGCACGTGCTCATAGGCATGTCCCAGCTCCCCATTGCTTTTACCTGTTTAGAAAAGTTTTAAGTTGTTAGCCAATCGGGTTTTAGTTTACACTGTGAGGTCTGGCTCCAGCCGACAGATATCAGACACATCAGTAAGGATGACCCCAAATACGTAAGGGATAAATGTGTGTGTTTTCCTTTGTTCACTGTACTCTCATGGCACAATGGCTAGCAACGGTACCCTTCCTGCAGTCCAGGAAGTAAAAATTATGTTGCTAAACGATCCTTTGTCTCAGTGCTAATTTTTCTTTACAGCACCGAGCATCTATTTCCAACATCTATTTCCAACACTAGCCATTCCAGGAAGCCTCTAATCTGAATGTTTTTACTTTATTTTCAGTTGATATTCATTTTGCAAAAGGAACGTTTACAACCAGGCAAGCAGCCCTCTAGGCTGATCCCACAAGGTTATTCTCCCGCAGGAGAGGCCCCTGTGTGGTGCATGCCAACGGCTGGACTCCTGCCCAGACCCTGCATGTGGGCACAGCAGCCAGGCTGTACCTTGTGCCAGGGGCCAAGTCCACACTGGGCAGGGCGAACAGTTTCTACCCTGGCAAGTTTCAAGGAACATACCCTTGACCCTCAACTAACTGTACTATATTTTCTGTATATATCTTTCAGGATTTTAGCTTCCTCCTGCAAATGCACTGTAAACCAAAAATAAAATTCCAAGCCTCCCAACTGACCGACCGCACCTCTCCTCTTGGCCAAGGGGATTCCAAATAAATCTGTAAAACTAATTCAGGCCATGACAGGAAGGAGGGGCTAGGCTCAGTGGCTCATGCCTACAATCCCAGCACATTGGGAGGCCAAGGCTGGTGCATCATTTGAGGCAATGAGTTCAAGACCAGCCTGACCAACATGGCGAAACCCCGTCTCTACTAAAAATACAAAAATCAGCCAGGTATGGTGGCGCACACCTGTAATCCCAGCTACTCAGGTGGCTGAGGCAGGAGAATCGCTTGAACCCAGGGGGTTGCAGCAAGACTCTATCTCAAAAAAAAAAAAAGGCAGGAAGGAGGAGTCCAACACGCCTCATTATTCCCGCTGAAGTTCAGGCACAACTGATCAGCATTAACATTAAAACAGAGATCTTAAGACTGACGAAACAGACTTTTTGTAGAAACAAGGTATGAAATTCCAACCTGATTCTAAGATAGCATCAAAGGATACAGACAGCAGGCCCTGAAACAAATCAAGTATTTTACCTCAAAATCTTTTTTGACGTATTTTGAAATGGCCCTGCCAAGCCATCTCTTCTAGGGAAAACTTACATTCTGTAGAGAATCTCCTTCCCTTTCCAGGTCTCTTTCCAATCCTGGAAAGATTACCTGAGAGTCTGGCTCCTTTCAAAGGTCTGGATAGGAAACGCCTGCTGCTGTTGCCTCTAACGGCAGCCACGTGGGAGACTTCACCTATATAACAAGAACTCTGGTCTCCCAAACCTCTTACCTTAACCCAGACACTCCTTTCTATCGATTCCAGGTCTTTCATTAAGTTAACAATTTTAACTCTTGTTAAATTATTAACTTAATGTAATAATTTAATAATGTAAGCTGCCACCCTGACCTTTCATCCCTTATCATCCCTGACCTTTGAGTTGTCCCACCTTTCCAGACTGAACCAATGTACACTCACATGTATTGACTGAGGTCCTATATCTCCCTAAAAGGTATAAAACCAAGCTGTAACTCAACCACCTCGGGCACATGTCCTCAGGACCTCCGGAGGCGGTGTCATGGCTCACGGGCCTCACATTTGGCTCAGAATAAACTTCTTCAAACATTTACAGAGTTTGGCTTTCGTCAACACACATGTTAAACGATGATTTTTGGGAAGAAGTAAACCGTCGCTCTTCAACAGATAGAAAAACAAACAACAGTGGCGGCTCGCGTCTGTACTCCCAGCACTTTGGGAGGCCGAGGTGGGTGGATCACCTGAGGTCAGGAGTTTGAGACCAGCCTGACCAACATGGTGAAACCCAGTCTGTACTAAAAATACAAAAAATTAGCCAGGAGTGGTGGCGGACACCTATAATCCCAGCTACTTGAGAGGCTAAAGCAGGAGAATCACTTGTACCCAGGAAGTAGAGGTTGTAGTGAGCCCAGATCATGCCACTGCACTCCAGCCTGGGTTACAAGAGCAAAACTCTGTCTCAAAGCAAAAAAAAAAAAAAAAAAAAAAAAAAAAAGACACATGCATACGTATGTTTGCTGCAGCACTATTCACAATAGCAAATACATGGAACTAACTTAAATGCCCATCAATGATAGACTGGATAAAGAAAATGTGGCACATATGCGCCATGGAATACTATGCAGCCATAAAAAAGGATTAGTTTATGTCTTTTGCAGGGATATGAAACCATCATTCTCAGCAAACTGACACAAGAACAGAAAATCAAACACCATATGTTCTCACTCATAAGTGGGAGTTGAACAATGAGAACATATGGACACCAGGAGGGGAACATCTCACACCAGGGCCTGTTGGGGGTTGCGGGGCCAGGGAAGGGATAGCATTAAGAGAAATGCCTAATGTAAATGGTGGGTTAACGGGTGCAGCGAAACACCATGGCATGTGTATACCTATGTAATAAACCTGCACATGTATCCCAGAACTTAAAGTATAATTTAAGAAGAGAAAAGAAAAAACAAAAGAACAATAGGAAGAAACTAACATGTTCTAAAAGGCTTGATGGAAAATCAAAAGAGCACAAATGCACGTGCTGGAAAGTGTCAACTCAAAACTCTAAGCCCCCAACCAACTGACTGGATCATCTCTTCACCAAGGAGACCTCAGGATAACCTTAAAAACAGTCATTAGGGGCCAGGCGCGGTGGTTCACACCTGTAATCCCAGCACTTTGGGAGGCCGAGGTGGGTGGATCACGAGGTCAAGAGATCAAGACCATCCTGGTCAACATGGTGAAACTCCGTCTCTACTAAAAGTACAAAAAATTAGCTAGGCATGGTGGCGCGTGCCTGTAATCCCAGCTACTCCGGGGGCTGAGGCAGGAGAATTGCCTGAACCCAGGAGGCAGAGGTTGTGGTGAGCCGAGATCGCGCCATTGCACTCCAGCCTGGGTAACAAAAGCGAAACTCCGTCTCCAAAAAAGAAAACAGTCATTGGCCATATAACTCAGTTTATGTAGTTAAAAGGATGGGGATCACACGCCTCTCGTTATCCGCCCCCCACTAACCACCACGAGGCTTTCTTTCCTAAAGGCTAAACAGAAACTGGCCTCTTCAAAAGACTCCACGTTGATATTGACCAGCCGCATGACGCTGCCCTCCTTTTTCCCTGATAACAGACCAACAACCCCACTACGTGGTTCTGGCCTGTCTATAGAGGGTGCACAGTGACGATTTTTCTATCCTCTGTTCAGCTTTTAACATCAGAGGGCCAAAAACACCACCCTTGGATCATGCTAACAAGGTCACTTTTTGAACATGAGTCCCATGAAGAAGCAAAAATCTCAGTTGTGCACGTGCATGGTTCTCCTTCAAAAATATTGATGGCTGGGCACAGTGACTCATGCCTATACTCTCAACGCTTTGGGAAGCCAAAACAGGAGGATTGCTTGAGTCCAGGAGTTTGAGACCATCCTGGGCAACACAGGGAGATCCCATCTCTACAAAAAAAAATTAAGAAAATTACACAGGCTTGGTGGCACATACCTGTGGTCCCAGCCTTTTAGGAGGCTGAGCTAGGAGGATCACTTGGGCCCAAGAAGTCAAGACTGCAGTGAGCCAGTGATCATGTCACTGCACTCCAGCCTGGGGGACAGAACGAAACCCAGTCTCAAAAAAAGTAACTAATTATTTTTAAAATTCATGACCCTTCCTATAGTTTACTGAATCTGTGTATTTGGCTACATTGTTCAGCACAGATCCCTGTATTATTCTGCCCACACTCGAAGGGTCTGTTTCCAGCTTCTGGCCAGAGACTACACTTCCCAGCCTGTCAGAATGGCCACCTTGCAGCCTGCAACACTTTATGAGAAATAAATCTCTCTTTTTCCAAATTTATGAACCTCATCATTCTTCAGTTGATGAAAAAAATGTTGAGATGAATTGCAAATGAAGACAAAATATCTTTTTGGCCAAGTGCAGTGGCTCCCACCTGTAATTCCAGCACTTTGGGAGGCTAAGGCAAGAGACCAGCCTAGGCAACATGTCTCTCTCTTTTTATTTTTATTTTTTCCACAGGAGCGAAAAGAGCCCATTAATTATGCATGGAGACATGACAGAATTTACAAATCTATCAGATCTGTCACTTACCCATAACTTAAAAAGAACAGCAGGCCGGGCGTGGTGGCTCATGCCTGTAATTCCAGCACTTTGGGAGGTTGAGGCAGGCAGATTACAGGCACATGCCACCACGCCTGGCTCTGACCAACATGGTGAAACCCCATGTCTACTAAAAATACAAAATGAGCCAGGCATGGTGGCATGTGCCTGTCATCTCAGCTATTCAGGAGACTGAGGCAGCAGATTCACTTGAACCCAGGAGGTGGAGGCTGCAGTGAGCTGAGATTGTTCCACTGCACTCCAGCCAGGGCAACAGAGCAAGAGTCTGTCTCAAAAAAAAAAAAAGAACTGCAAAATGGCTCAAGTACAATGAACAGAGCTGGAATCAGACAGCCCAAAGAGTGTGCTATAGACATGGGTACCTTCCCACTGAGGCACAAAATTTCTTTGACACATTATGAGGTCCATTATTGTGAGTAAGAAGGTTTCCTTTTCATCCTGTGCTGGGGCAGGACTCTGTCTGAGATGCATGACAGGATCCTCATTACATACATGTCAATAAAGGCTTTTCTGTGTCATGGCAGATGTGTTTGGGCAACCCTCTGGTAATCCCCAGGTCAGTACTGTGGTCTCCACTGGTGAGATCTCTGGAAGTCAGGGTGCTCTTCCTAGCTCTGGGGACTGCCCTGCAGGACACCCTGGTAGCCATGTTCTTCGGCAATGCCCGCACTGGCCACCAGCACGAATGCACAATTCCCCAGAGACATTCCTGCAAGGTGCTACGTATGTGTGAATGACTTATATGTGATGGTACGCACAGCACAGGAGCATATGGAATTGGAATTTGCAGATCAAATACTCAACAGTGATTTCCATGGGCTCTGACGTGTAATTTTCTAGGGAGATTTGTTTTTGTGAGGCAGAGCTGGAAGGGCCACAAGAGTCACTCTGTAGGGATGAAGGAGCCTCACTCTGACACACACACGCGCATCCCTCTGGAAAATTACACATTCAAAACCCATGTGAATCACTGTTGAATGGGTTTCTTTTTTTTTTTTTTTTTTGAGACAAAGTCTCTCTCTATTGCCCAGGCTGGAGTGCAATGGCACAATCTCAGTTCACTCAAGATGAAAACTCACAAAGCAGTGTCTTCATCTTGCTTTCTTAAAATGTCTTTTTTTTTTTTAATTGAGGCGGAGTCTTGTTCTGTTGCCCAGGCAGGAGTGCAGTGGCATGATCTTGGCTCACTGCAACCTCCACCTCACTGGTTCAAGCAATTCTCCTGCCATAGCTTCCTGAATAGCTGGGATTAAAGGTGCCCGCCACTACGACCAGCTAATATTTGTATTTTAGTACAGAGGGGGTTTCACCATGTTGGCCAAGTTGGTCTCAAACTCCTGACCTCAGGTGATCCATCCCCCTTGGCCTCCCAAAGTGCTAGGATTACAGGCGTGAGCCACAGCACCCAGCCTTACTGTTGAGTGTTTGAGCTGCAGATTCCAAGGGTCTGCTTCGCTCCTGCGCGTACTTTCGTGAGGCATTTCTTTACTCCATATGTATTTGCGCTTCTTGACTTCTTTTTTCAATCAGTTATAACATCTGCCTATTTCTCTCTTTAATGAATAAAATAAAATATTTACCACTTTTATATCTGTATAAAAGTCATGATTTCATCTTTTGCTGAAATTTATTTTTTAACACTGTAATCAAACATTCCCTTCCTGACACTGGCAGTCAGAGAAGTAAGAGACAGGTGGTAAAGTGTGGTGGAGTGTGGTTTTCCTGATTTCATGCCCTAAGGATTTAAATTACTCACAAGTCAGACTACCAGGCACAACGCAGTTTTCCAGCAGAAATAGAGAAAACAGATTTTGACAAACAAAAGGGACTGCTATAGTTGGGATTAAAGAATTATAACAAGCAGGTAAGTATAGGAATACATTCCTGGAAGCTTTAGAAATTTAGAAATGGGGCCGGGTGCTGTGGCTCACGCCTATAATCCCAGCACTTTGGGAGGCAGAGGCGGGCAGATCACGAGGTCAGGAGTTCAAGACCAGCCTGGCCAACATAGTGAAACCCCATCTCAACTAAAAATACAAAAAATTAGCCAGGCACGGTAGCGAATGCCGGTAATCCCAGCTACTCAGGAGGCTGAGGCAGGAGAATTGCCTGAACTGGGGAGTGGAGGTTGCGGTGAGCCGAGATCGCGCCACTGCACTCCAGCTTGGGCAACAGAGGGAGACTTGTCTCAAAAAAAAAGAAAATTCAGAAATGGAAGCCAAGTGGAAGCTCATCCAGGGTTCGGGGTTACAGAGGACCCCAAGATAACACAGGACGGTGGTGTCTAACGGGAAAGGCATGAGGCTTTTCCTTTGCTGGTTAAACACCGTAGGAACTTGCATGAGAACTGATTTTCAGTCTTGCTGCAGGGAAGGCAGGGCCTTATCCTACTTATCCTTAGATGATTCTACAAACATCAAACGTCTCCAAATCTTTGTCAGCAGCCATGCTTGTATTTTCCAAGTGTCTCTGGCTGAGACAGCATGAATTAGGAAGCGACCTGGATGAGCACACACTGGCCTCCACACAGGCCAACCACCGCCCTGTCTTCTGCTTTTTCCCTGGCTGTTCCCAAGCCTGGATAGGATTCCCTGGACACCGGCGGGGCTCCCTTCTAACCACTTTATTTGAAATGGGCTTTGAAAACAACAGGTGGCATCTTCCATCAGCGAGTGGACATAAATCTCAGTGCCCAGTGTTTCCAAGGCCTGCCGACCCACATGGCTGTGGTGTAAACTGTCCAGTCGTTCTTGGCAACACCTACCCAGCATCTAGGATGTCCCACCCTTAGACCCACAGACCCAGCCCCTCCCTTCTTAATACACACCCTAAGGAGAAGCTGTCGAATGTGGATACTGATTTCAAGGCGAATATGCTCGGTTTTTTCGTAGTTTTATATTAGTAAAACCCTACAACCAGAATGTCTCACTGTAGGAAGATAGTTACAAGGAGCATTAACGGCACGGAGGAAAGGCTCCTCCGTGCTAAACGGCCAAAACCAGTGCCAGTTTGCATAGGGCGTGGTTTGCACTATGTCTTTAAAATGTATGGCGAAACGCCTACAGGAAAATACCGAAGTGCAAACGGCGGCTGCTTGGGACGCGTGGGATCGTGCAAGGACAGCGTATCACTTTTAGGAAAGTCAGCTTCTGAGAACGGACGGTGGGAAGTTCCTTACCCGTGCAGGCAGCAAAGCCCTTCTTTGCCATAGTCAGAACACACTCGCGAGTTCAAGGGAGCGGGGCCCGGGCTCGTGTGCCCCGGGGACGCGCACGTACCTTGTCCCGCGGCCTGAGACTGCGCTGCACCGCGCGGAGGGAGGCCGAGCCCGGAGGAGGGACGTGGACGCGGCGGCCGAGGGTGCGGGGATCACGGCGGGGCCAGTGGCTCCACTCGCAGTCGTAGCCTCCAGGGAGAGCCGGAGCCCGGAGGGGGCGGAGAGGAGGAGGGAGGCCCTGGAGGAAGAGAGGTCTGCGAAGTGGGGGAAGGGAAGGCCAGGAGGGAGGGAGGCGCAGTGGGGAGGGGAGGAGAGAAGGGAGGGAGGGAAGTGTGAGGGGAGGGGAAGAAGTGGGGTGATTAGAGGGTGGGGGAAGGAGGAAGAGGGAGGAAAAGGGAGGGAGAGGTGGGAGAGGCTCCAAGGTAAAGAAGTGTGCGGAGAGGGGGAGGGGGAGGGAGGGAGCCGCAGAGGGGAGGGAAGAAGAGAATCGGGAAGCCTGGAGGGAGGAGGCAGGGAGGCCAGGAAAAGGAAGACAGCCAGCCCTCTGTGAGATTTACATGCGTGCCTGGCTTCCAAGACAAGTAACTTACGTTGTAAATCAAAATTAAGTTATTGTTTATTTTATTTTAGAAATAGGGTCTTATTCTGTCACCCAGGCTGGAGTGCAGTGCCACAATCATCGATCACTTCAGCCTCAAACTCCTGGCTTCAAGCGATCCTCCCCCCTCAGCCTCCCAAAGTGCTGGGGTTACAGGTGTGAGCCACCATGCCCAGCCCCAATTTTCTTTCCTTTTTTTTTTTTTTTGAGATGGAGTCTCTCTCTGTCATCCAGGCTGGAGTACTGTGGCACAATCTTAACCTCACTGCAACCTCCGCCTCCCGGATTCAAGTGATTCTCCTGCCTCAATCTCCCCAGTAGCTGGGATTACAGGCACGTGCCACCACCCCCGGCTAATTTTTATATTTTCAGTAGAGACAGAGTTTGCCATGTTGGCCAGGCTGGTCTCGAAATCCTGACCTTAAATGTTCCACCTGCTTCAGCCTCCCAAAGTGCTGGGATTACAGGCGTGAGCCACCACGCCCAGCCTAGCTCCAAATTAAACTTTTTCAAAAAAAGAAATTAACGCACGTTTCATACTTGCCTCCTCCTTTGTATTTTGTCTGGTCATCTGACCAAGGTTATGATAACATCTTCAACTTGGCTACAGAAGCACACGCTTGTGGCTCACCCAAACTGGAAACATACAGGCAAAGGGAATTCTAGGAATACAGCTCATCCTGGGCAAATGGGCGCATTACCAAGCCATTGCACCGTGTGGCCACACCTCCTGCCCTCTCCTCTGCAAAGGTGTTGTTATGGACTGAATGTGTCCCCTCCCAAATTTGTATGTTGAAATCCTAACCCTTAGTATGGTGGTATTTGGAGGTGGGGCCTTTGGGAGATGCTTAGGTCATAAGAGTGGAGTCCCCAAGAATGGAGATTTGTGCCATTACAAAAAGAGACAAGGGAGCTTGCTTCCTCATCTGTACGCCAGGAAGAGGACACGCACTGAGAACCCAATCCTGCTGGCACCCCAATGTCAGACTTCCAGCTTCCAGAACTATGAGAAATACATGTTGTTTAAGCTACTCAAGTCTATCTATGGTGTTTTTTGTTTTGTTTTCTTTTGTTATTTGAGACAGTCTGGCTCTGTTGCCCAGCCTCTGTTACAGTGGCGCAATCTCGACTCACTGCAACCTCCCCCTCCCGGTTCAAGCAGTTCTCCTGCCTCAGCCTCCCAAGTAGCTGGGATTACAGGCATGTGCCACCATGCCTGGCTACTTTTGTATTTTTAGTAGAGACGTTTCACCATGTTGACCAGGCTGGTCTTAAAACTCCTGACCTCAGGTGATCCTCCCACCTCAGCCTCCCAAAGTGCTGGGATTATAGGTGTGAGCCACCTCGCCCAGGCTGATGTTTTTGTTATAGCAGCCCAAACGAACTAAAGCAGGGTTTTCCTGCTGGAGATACACTAATTTTCTTTCAAACAGGATCTTTCAAAATCCAGTCTGAAGTATCTGCAGTTGAATTATTTTACGAGCTTGAAATTTGTCTAAAATAATGGGTAGGGATTTTTTAAACACCAGAATAATTAAAAGAAGTTACCAAAGTGTTATTACTGAGAATAAATTAAGAGTCAGTCCCAAAGAAAAAAAAAATTGAGACAGGATCTCACTCTGTCACCCAGACTGGAGGGCAGTGGCACAATCATGGCTTACTGCAGCCTCTACCTCCCTGGGCTCAGGTGATCCTCCTACCTCAGCCTTCTAAGTAGCTGGAACTATAAGCATATGCCAACACACCCAGCTGTGTTTTTTGTTTGTTTGTTTGTTTTTAGAGATGGGCTTTCATCATGTTGCCCAGGCTGCAGAAAAATTCTTCTTTCCATCCTACAGTGCACAAACTGCTTGTGACATCCAAAAGGGCAATTTTTCAACTTCACCAATTTTACTGCCAAATTCCACAGAACATTCATCACATAAAAGTGAATATTTAACCTAGGCTCTTAAAAAAAGTTCAGTTTCCTTCTTATAGAAACGCTCAGTGGAAATGAACGCTAAGATTTCATGGAGTTCCCTATAAATTAAAGAGCTATGACTCAGCGTTTGCTGCTCATTACCCATAAGTAACTAAATTCCGGGGACAGAATGAGTCCAAGCTGAATTAACAAACGAGGCAAGGTCAAAGTTAAACAAAATTGCTGACTCTGCTCAAACCCCTGTGATTTACACTGACCTTGACGGCAAGGTCAGGAAAAGTATTCCATGGAATTGCTCCTCTAAAGACACTTGGAACAAAATCAGAACAAGTGCTGCTGTGTTTCAGAACGTCTCAAAATAATACAGGCAAACATATTCTGTTATCTGTTACCATTTCCTGGCCATGTGGCTGACTCAGCCTCCAGCCCTCCTCGCCTCAGTGGAGCTGCAGGGAGCCTGCTGGGAAAGCGCTGAATCCTGTGCACAGGGCAGGCACTGCTGGTGAAGACAGGTGAGAGGCTGGGTAGCTGATTTCTAGAAGGTTCTTGAGCACCAGTCGGCCATCTTGTCATCCCCAGGTAGAAAGCTTAAATTTGCTTTTTTCTTTCTTTCTTTTGTTTGCTTTGTATTAATGGAAATGTACAAATATATAGAAAGATAGAAAAAGAATACAATTAATTCCCATATACCCCAGGCCTAAATATAATTATCTTTAATATTTTGCTAAACTTGCTTCATCAATATTTTTTTGAAAGCATGGAAATTATAGACAACCTGACATTTCACCCCCTAATAATTTTGTAGTAGTCAGCCTCCAAGATTACCCATAATGTGCCCTGCCTCTGAGAATTCACAACTCTGTAGAAAACAGACTTAGTGATGGTGTATTAGTCCACTTTCATGCTGCCAATAAAGACATACCCGAGACTGGGCAATTTACAAAAGAAAGAGGTTTAATGGACTTACAGTTCCACATGGCTGGGGAGGCCTCACAAGCATGGTGGAAGGCAAGGAGGAGCAAGTGACATCTTATGTGGATGGCAGCAGGAAAAATGAGCTTGTGCAGGGAAACTCCTTCCTATAATACCATCAGGTCTCGTGAGACTCATTCACTATCACGAGAACAGCACGAGAAAGACCTGCCCCCAGGCTGGGTGCCATGGCTCACACCTATAATCCCAGCACTTTGGGAGGCCGAGGCGGGTGGATCACCTGAGGTCAGGACTTTGAGACCAGCCTGGCCAACATGGTACTAAAATGCAAAATACAACATGTACTAAAAATACAAAAAAATAGCTGGGCATAGTGGTGGGCACCTATAATCCCAGCTACTCAGGAGGCTGAGGCAGGAGAATCACTTGAACCCAGGAGGAGGAGGTTGCAGTGAGCTGAGATCACGCCACTGCACTCCAGCCTGGGCAACAAGAGTGGAACTCCACTGCCCGCATGATTCAGTTACCTCCCACCAGCTACTCCCACAACACATGGGAATTCAAGATGAGATTTGGGTGGGGACACAGCCAAACCATATCAGATGTTATGTCTCCTCCAACATTAGATTAGAGGAGACTCTGGGACTTCCCCTTCTCTCTTCTCTGTTTCTCTCTCTCTCTCTGTCTCTCTCTGTGTGTGTGTGTGTGTGTGTGTGTGTGTGTCTGTTTGTGTATATGTCTAGCTTTCTCTCTCTTCACATGCTCTAGGGAACTCAGCTGCCAACCACGGCTTGAGTAGCCTGTGAAGTAAAGAAATCTGTGACCCACAGCCATGTTCCTGGGCCATCCTGGACAAGAATCCTGCAGCCCCAGCCAAGTATCAGATGCTATAACCCCAACACTTTGAGGTGCCAAAGCAGGAGGATCACTTGAGCCCATGAATTTAAGACCAGCCTGGTCAAGGTAGTGAGACTCCACCTCTACAAAAAGGTGAAAAAATTAGCTGGGTGTGGTGGTGCATGCCTGTAGTCCCAACTACTTAGGACTGAGTGGGAGGATTGCTTGAACAAAGGAGTTCAAGAGCAGTAGTCTGACTCTGGTGCTCAAGAGGGAGTGCAGGGCACAATCTTGGTTCATTGCAGCCTCAACCTCCCAGGCTCAAGTAATGCTCCCACTTCAGCCTCCCGAGTAGCTGGGAATACAGGTGCAAGCCACCATGCCCAGCTATTTTTTAAATTTCCTTGTTGAGAGAGGATTTCATCATGTTGCTCAGGCTGATCTTGAACTCCTGGGCTCAAGCTATCCACCTGCCTCGGCCTCTCAAAGTGTTGGGACTACAGCACCTGGGGCCAGACACTTTTATATGAGCAGGTCTTATGTTAACTTACAGCAAGATCTCACTTATCACCAACAGAATGACCCAAGCCATCCATGAGCTTCAGTGTTTGAATCACTCCCATGATCCAAACTCTTCTCTCACAACAGGCCCCACCTCGAGCATTGAGGATTATGTTTCAACATGAGATTTGGGTGGGGACAAATATCCAAACTGTATTAGCAAATTATGCTACAATTAAGAAATGGCTTCTAAGAAAAGATCAAATGCAGGGTCCTGCCAGAAAAACCGTGGTCCAAGATGAATCCTTAGGTGTGACTGTAAGATTCCAAAGAGATATAAGGTGGCATCTCAGAGTACCACTGAGTCAGACAAAAGACCTGCTCTATAAAGGTGCACCCTACAGTATCTCTCAATCAAAGGAGAGTCCATTGTCCCTCAGCTGTCTGCAGAAGCCAAAGGTAGAGAAGGGCTTGTCTCAAACAGATTTGTGGGTGTTGCATTTGTCTAATAGAGCAAACCCCAATAAAATTCACAGAAAATCCAGTTTTTAAGAGAATTATATATGCGGAATCCTCACCAGCTTAGACTAAAAGGAACAGAGATAATACAACTTAAAAAGAAGAACTTTTAGTCTTTTTAGTTCTTTTTGAGGGAGGGGACAGGATCTTGCTCTATCAATCAGTCTGGAGTGCAGTGGCGCAATCTTGGCTCACTGCAGCTTGGAACTCCTGGGCTCAAACAATCCTCCCACCTCAGCCTCCCCAGTAGCTGGGACTACTGGCACATGTCACCATGCCTAATTAGCCATGCCGTCGTGGCTAATTTTGTTTTTATTTTTTGTAATGATGAGGGTCTCACTGTGTTGCCCAGGCTGGTCTCGAACTCCTGGGCTCAAATGATCCTTCTACCCCAGCCTCTCAAAGTGCTGGGATTACAGACAAGACCTATCATGCCTGGAAAAAAATAAGACCCTCAAATTTCTACTGGCAAGAAGCAGGCTGAGACTGCTACTCAGCCACACACATGACAGCTTTTTTTCTCTTTTTGTGAACAGGAGCGTCTGGAGTGGTTATTCTGTGTTCTCTCATATGTTCAGTTGGGGAGGGAGAGGCAGAGATATACAGACAACTTATCAAAATTTATAATGGAGAAACTGTATTTAAGGAAACAGTCCCACCTGGACCTGATTTAGATGATGGAGGCTAAGCGCCTGGCTGCCAGACACTTTAACATGAGTAGATCTCGTGTCAACTTATCAACAAGAGGATGACTCAAGGCTGGGTCGTCTTGGACACGAATCCTCCAGCCCCAGTGAAGTTTCAGATGACTGCAGCTCTGGCCAACATCTTGACAATCACTTCTTGAGAGACCCTGTCTCTCAGATGGAGAGACAGGAGATGGAACTGATGCCACAATAGGTTGAGTCTTTGGGGAACTTTGGGAGGAGTTGGCGGTATTTTGGATGTGGGAAGAATGTGAATCTTTGGAGCCCAGAAGGTGGACTGTGGCTGTCTGCTGGCTGGCCCGTGCTGATTCTCACGTGCTAGCAGTCATGCCCTTCCACAGTCCCCCACCCTGCCATGCCTCATCGCAACATAGTTGGTCTCACAGACAACAGAAGTAATGTGCTATGGCTTTAATGTTTGTCCCCGCCAAAGCTCACGTTGAAATTTAATCCCAAATGGGGCACGCACCATCACACTCAGCCTCCCAAAGTGCTGGGACTACAGGCATGAGCCACCACGCCAGCCTGAGCATGTGTTTCTGATTTTGTCACAGGTGGGGCCTTGCTGACCCTGGAAAGTCTGCCCCTCCCAGGGCTAGCCAGTTCCTACTGGGGAGAGTGCCTGCCTTTCAAATGCAGACCAACCAATCCAGAGCCCATACTGCACCACCTCTTTAGTTCAGGTAAAGATGGGGTCCTTATTACACCTCCTTTACTGAGCGCTCATAGTGTTACAGGACTTTTCCTTAGTTCAGCTAAAGATGGTGTCCTTATCACACAGCCACGAAAATTCAGGCTCACAGACGATTAAAGAGTGAGAAAAATGGGATTTATTGGGCAAACAGAAAAAAATGGGAAAGAGAGACTCTTAGCAAAGCGGGAGAGAGTGCTTCCTGCCAGTGGACTTGGCGCCTCGCAGATTGAATCCAGGTTTCATACAGGAACAGGAGGGGGCAGGCTCCTCCCCGCTGCAAACGGGACAAACTTCAGCGGCTCCACCCCAGTGCGCAGGTAGGTCGGAGACTCTTCCGGGGAGCCGTTCCCACCTGGCTGTCTCAACGGGGCTCTCAGGGCCACGGTCCAGCTGCACTAATGACTCCAGGGCCAGGTACCAGACAACTAGCCCTTATGCCCCAGAGCCTGCCGAAGGTATTCAGACTCCAATCCTCTGCCCGCTTACCTTGCCCTCCCCATTCCTTCCTTCAAAACCCACAATCAAGCCTCTTGTCCACATTTGCCCTGCTCCTTCTCCTGACACTGGGGCTTCCCTGTGTGGTGGCTGGTGGCATGGTGTGCTTCTTCCCCTGGGATCTGTGAGCGTAATACACTACCTTTTCTTTCCTTCCTTCCTTCCTTCTTTCTTTCTTTCTTTTCTTTCTTTCTTTCCTATCTCACTCTCTCACCCAGCCTGCCAGGCTGGAGTGCAGTGGCGTGATCTCAGCTCACTGCAACCTCTGCCTCCTGGATTCAAGAGATTCTCCTGTCTCAGCCTCCTAAGTAGCTGGGATTACAGGTGCCCACCACCATGCTCAGCTAATTTATGTATTTTTAGTAGAGACGGAGTTTTACCATGTTGGCCAGGCTGGTCTCGAACCCCCGACCTCAAGTGATCCACCCCCTCAGCCTCCCAAAGTGCTGGGATTACAGGCATGAGCCACCACTGCACCAGGCAGCTTTTAGTTCTTTTATCTCTGTAGTCTTTTTTAACCTAAATAACCCCAGTGGTGATTTAAAAATATGTCCACAAATGCTTTTTCCTTTTCTTTTTTTTTTTTTTTTTAAGAGACAGGGTCTCATTCTGTCACCCAGACTGGAGTTCAGTGGCATGATCTCGGCTCACGGCAACCTCTTCCTCCTGGGTTCAAACAATTATCCTGCCTCAGCCTCTCAAGTAGTTGGGATTATAGGTGTGCACTACCACACCCAGCTAATTTTTGTAATTTTAGTAGAGACAGGGTTTCGCCATGTTGGCCAGGCTAGTCTGAAACTCCTGGCTTCAGGTGATCCACCTTGACCTCTCAAAGTGCTGGGTTTACAGGCATGAGACACCACGCCAGGCCCCACAAATGCTTTGATTCTCCACATTCAAAAGACACAACATCCCCTTGAGTGTGGGCAGTACTTAGTGAGTCACTTCTAATAACCAGAATGTGGCAAAAGTAAAAGCCTGTACCTTCTGGGACTAGGTCATAAAAAGCATGTGGCTTTACCCTTGCTTTCTCTTGGGCCACCTTGTGAGCTGTTGTTTATTGGTGTTTTAAGTGTTGGAGAAATAGATAACTGAAACAGTGTCCATTTAACTCACTCCTTTACCATACTTCCTGTGACCCAGCAATTAAATTTAGAGGCTAGATTATCAGGTTAAACATTTTTGGCAAGAGTATTTATAGACTGTCTGAAGAACTTCATGCCACAATAAATCAGGAGGGACATGATAGGTGTTCTACTGTTAGTGGTGTTACGTTTGATCACTTGGTTCCATTACTAAACATCTGATAGCACTTGCTAGAGTAAATTATTGCCCAGAATCCTCCCTGGCCCATCGAGTTCTCATAAGAGGGGTGTTTTTCCCATTCCTCTGATACTTGGCTCAGCCATGAGACTTGTTTTGGCCAATAGGATGTTAGTATACATGATACAAGTCGAGGCTTGAAGCATGCGTGCTTGGGCTTGCTTTCCTGTGCTTCTGCCATTACCACGGGGAGGGCTTCTCCCAGACAGCTGTTCTCCACTGAACCTGAGCCCCAGCCAGAGTCACCCCTTGAAGCAACACTGTCCAGCCAAGCCCAGTCTACATCAGCTGGCTTCCAGATCTGTGCGTGTTTTCAGGAACTTCATTTTGGGTTGGTGGTGTTTGTTTGTTTGTTTGTGATGGAGTTTTGCTCTTGTCGCTCAGGCTGGAATGCAATGGCATGATCTTGGCTCACTGCAACCTCAGCCTCCTGGGTTCAGGCAATTCTCCTGCCTCAGCCTTCCGAGTAGCTGGGATTACAGGCATGTGCCAACATGCCCAGCCAATTTTGTATTTTCAACAAAGATGGGGTTTCTCCATGTTGGGCAGTCTGGTCTCAAACTCCTGACCTCAGGTGATCCACCAGCCTCGGCCTCCCAAAGTGCTGGGATTACAGGCCTGAGCCACCATGCCCAGCCTAGGTTGGTGTTTTTAGGCAGCATTTTGGGAGCCCCTAGGTAATTGATACACACACAGCCAAACAAGACTGCTGCTTAAGTCGACACCATTCACCAGCCTCCTTTTCTCAGAGAATCAGCCTGCTGGTCCACAGCTGTGGTGTGGGCATGCAGCTGCCATGTTTAGACATCCCTGCCTCCAGGACCATGGTGAATCAGTCTAGGTTGGACACCTGATGTAAGTGAGGCCTTTGGTTTGGGGTGACAGCAAACTAGATGGTGTGTGGGAATAGTAACATGTAAATGCAGGAGCCATGAGGTGACCATATTCTGCTAGGAAAGCAGGTCTCATGTGAGAAAGAGCAATGAAGCAGATGAAAATTAGGGAGGGTCCTGCCAGTGTTTTAGGTTCTGGCTCCCATCCCTTTCAGAGGCCCAGACCTACCCCTGACCTTCATTTCAAGCAAACTCCATGCTTAAAAGTGTTCCTTTTGGAATCCTTCCCAAATCATTTTATGAGACCAACATCATCCTGGCACCAAAACCCAGCAGAGACTCAGCAAGAAAAGAAAACTTCAGGCCAATATCCATGATGAACATAGATGCAAAAATCTTCAATAAAATACTGGCAAGCCGATTGCAACAGCACATCAAAAAGCTTATCCACCATGATCAAGTAGGCTTCATCCTGGGGTTGCAAGCCTGGTTCAACATACGCAAGTGTATAAACATAATTCACCACATAAACAGAACCAAAGACAAATACCACCTGATTATCTCAATTGATGCAGAGAAGGCCTTTGACAAAATTCAACAGCCCTTTATGCTAAAAACCCTCAATAAACTAGGTATTGACAGAATGTATCTCAAAATAATAAAAGCTGTTTACGAACAAACCAACAGCCAATATCATACTGAATGGGCAAAAACTGGAAGCATTCCCTTTGAAATCTGGGACTAGACAAGGATGCCCTCTCTCACCACTCCTATTCAATATAGTACTGGAAGTTCTAGCCAGAGCAATCAGGCAAGAAAAAGAAATAAAGGGTATTCAAATAGGAAAGGAGGAAGTCAAATTGTCTCTATTTGCAGATGACATGATTGTATATCTAGAAGACCCCATCGTCTCAGCCCAAAATCTCCTGAAACTGATAAGCAACTTCAGCAAAGTCTCAGGATACAAAATCAATGTGCAAAAATCACAAGCATTCTTATACACCAATAACAGACTTAAAGAGAGTCAAATCAACAACAAACTGCCATTCACAATTGCTACCAAGAGAATAAAATACCTAGGAATACAACTAACAAGGAATGTAAAGGACCTCTTCAAGGAGAACTACAAACCACTGCCCAACGAAATAAGAGAGGACACAAACAGATGAAGAAACATTCCATGATCATGGTTAGGAAGAATCAATATCGTGAAAATGGCCATACTGCCCAAAGTAATTTACAGATTCAACACTATCCCCATCAAGCTACCAATGACACCCTCTTCACAGAACTGGAAAAAAAACACCTTAAACTTCATATGGAACCAAAAGAGAGCCCTCATAGCCAAGTCAATTCTAAGCCAAAAGAAGAAACTACTGGACTTTGAACTATACTACAAGGCTACAGTAATCAAAACAGCATGGTACTGGTACCAAAACAGAGATATAGACCAACGGAACAGAACAGAGGCCTTGGAGGCAACACAACATATCTGCAACCATCCGATCTTTGACAAACCTGACAAAAACAAGCAATGGGAAAAGGATTCCCTGTTTAATAAATGATGTTGGGAAAACTGGCTAGCCATGTGCAGAAAGCAGAAACTGGACCCCTTCCTGACACCTTACACTACAATTAACTCCAGATGGATTAAAGACTTAAACATAAGACCCAACACCATAAAAACCCTAGAAGAAAATCTAGGCAAAACCATTCAGGACATAGGCGTAGGCAAGGACTTCATGACCAAAACACCAAAAGCATTGGCAACAAAAGCCAAAATAGAAAAATGGGACCTAATCAAACTCCACAGCTTCTGCACAGCAACAGAAACAGTCATTAGAGTGAATCAGCAACCAATGGAATGGGAAAAAATTTTTGCAGTTTACCCATCTGACAAAGGGCTGATATCCAGAATTTACAACGAACTAACACAGATTTACAAGAAAAAACAAACAAGCCCATTCAAAAGTGGGCGAAGGATATGAACAGACACTTTACAAAAGAAGACTTACATGAGGCCAACAAGCATATGAAAAAATGCTCATCATCACTGGTCATTAGAGAAATGCAAATCAAAACTACATTGAGATACCATCTCACACCAGTTAGAATGGCGATCATTAAAAAATCTAGAGACAACAGATGCTGGAGAGGATGTGGAGAAATAGGAACACTTTTACACTGTTGGTGGGAATGTAAATTAGTTCAACCATTGTGGAAAATAGTGTGGCGATTCCTCAAGGACCTAGAAATAGAAATTCCATTTGACCCAGCAATCCCATTACTGGGTATATATCCAAAGGATTATAAATCGTTCTACTTTAAGGACACATGCACACGAATGTTCATTGCAGCACTGTTTACAATAGCAAAGACCTGGAACCAACCCAAATGCCCATTGATGATAGACTGGACAGGGAAAATGTGGCACATATACACCATGGAATATTATGCAGCCATCAAAAACGATGAGTTCGTGTTCTTTGTAGGAACATGGATGAACCTGGAAACCATCATTCTCAGCAAACTGACACAAGAACAGAAAATCAAACACTGCATGTTCTCACTCATAGGCAGGTGTTGAACAATGAGAACACATGGACACAGGGAGGGGAGTATCACACACTGGGGTCTGTTGGGGGGAAATAGGGGAGGGACAGTGCGGGGTGGGGAGTTGGGGAGAGATAATATGGAGAGAAATGCCAGATATAGGTGAAGGGGAGGAAGGCAGCAAAGCACACTGCCATGTGTGTACCTATGCAACAATCTTGCATGTTCTTCCCATGTACCCCAAAACCTAAAATGCAATAAAAATAAAAGTCCCTTTTACATTTCCGATGTCACTTGTTAACTGAGGAATGACAAGGTTCATAAACTTGGAAAGAAGAGATTTCTTCTCATAAAGGGGTGCAGCCTGCAGGGTGGCCATTGTGACAGGCTGAGAAGCAGAGCCTCCAGCCAGAAGCCAGAAACATACCCTTCCAGGGGCAGAAGAACAAGACAGGAGTTTATGCTGAATGAGGTGGCCAAATACACACATTTGATGAGCTATGGGAGGCGCCCTGAATATTGATGAGAGGAGAAATATGCGCGTGTGCCATCAAGCTCCGTGCCTCTCCTGGGGACCTGGGTTAACGTGATCTGAGGATGGCGTTTTTAGGCCTCTGACATCAAAAGATGAAGCAGAGGACTTGAAAATCCTCACTGTGCATCCCCTGGACACCGGCCAGAATGACTTCATGGCCAGTAGTCCTCTTATCAAGGGTGCCAGTCAGTTCTTTCGTCCAGACCACATAAGGGCAGGGCAGCATCAGGTGGCTGGTTGATATCAGGAATGAAGCCTCTTTCCCAAGGGCTGGTTTCTGCTTAGCCCCCTAGGAAAGAAAGTCTCGTGGTTATCCAGGGCATGAGGGATATAATGAGGCGTGTCTGACCTTCCATCCCATCATGACCAGGAACTCAGTTTTCCAGGTTTCTCTGGGGTCCCCTTGGCCAGGCGGATAGGGGATTGGAGGAGTCTGGAGACCATCGGTTGCTTGGGAGGCTTAGGATTTCATTTTTATTTCTCATACTGGATTTCTATACTTGCAACTTTTGAAAAAATTTTGAGACAGTTTCTCACACTGTCACTCCAGTATAGGCTGGAGTTCGGTGGCACAATCTCAGCCAACTGCAACCTCTGCCTCCCAGATTCAAGTGATTCTTATGCCTCTGCCTCCTGAGTAACTGGGATTACAGGCATGTGCCACTACACCCGGCTAATTTTGTTTGTATTTTTTAATAGAGACGGGGTTTCACCATGTTGGCTGGGCTGGTCCTGAACTCCTGGCCTCAAGTGATCCACTTGCCTCGGCCTCCCAAAGTGCTGGGATTACAGGCATGAGCCATCGTGCCCAGCCTATACTTTTGCATTTTAAGATTCGTAATACACATGCCTGAACCAGCTTCACACAGGTATGCACCTGACCAGACCTATATCAATTTCTTGTGGCTGTCATAACAAATGACCAGAAACTTGGTGGATTAAAACAACAGAAACATATTCTTTCACAGTTCTGAAGACCGGAAGTCTGGCAGGGTGTGCCCCTTTGAAGACTCCAGGAGAATGGATTAGTCCAATCTCCCATTGCTATAAAGAACTGTCTGTGGCCAGATGCAGTGGCTCACATTTGTAATCCCAGCACTTTGAGAGGCTAGGCAGGCTGAGGTTATAAGTTTGAGACCAGCCTGGCCAACATGGTGAGACCCCGTCTCTACTAAAAATAAAAAACAAAAATAAAAATAAATTAGCTGGGCATGGTGGTGCATGCCTGTAATCCCAGCTACTTGAGAGGCTGAGGCACAAGAATGGCTTGAACCTGGGAGGCGTTCTGTCACCCAGGTTGCAGTGAGTCCCTGACCAACAGCCACTGCATTCCAGCCTGGGTGACAGAGCAAGAAACCATCTCAAAAAAAAAAAAAAAAGGGTGCATGTGTTATATCCAGATTCCAAACATAGAGAATTTTAAATATCCACAAAAGTTGTGTGTGGTCTGAAAAATAAGAGAGAGCAAGATTCAAACAAGTTTTAAATTCTTTCATATTGAAAGGAGCAAGGATTTACATATTTATGGATCCCTATTGAAGGTGTCTGAATTAAACAATGTGTATAACTGTTGTGTAGCAACACTTCTTCAGGTTATGGGGGTCATTGACAAAACAACTGTAGAAAGGGATCCGCGTGACGATTGGCAGTGGGAAGAGTCATTCTAGATCCCTGCAGCATCAGGACTCACGTTTGCCTGAAGTCCCTGACCTTAGTGGCCTCAGTTAACCAGCATGGTAACTATTCTTTTTTTTTTTTTTTTCCAGACAGAGTCTTGTTCTGTCACCCAGGCTGGAGTGCAGTGGTGTGATCTCGGTTCACTGCAGCCTCCGCCCCCCAGGTTCAAGCGATTCTCCTTCCTCAGTCTCTGGAGTAGCTGGGGTTGCAGGCACGCACCACCACACCCAGCTAATTTTTGTATTTTTAGTAGAGATTGGGTTTGGCCATGTTGGCCAGGCTGATCTCAAACTCCTGACCTCAGGTGATCCACCTGCCTCAGCCTCCCAAAGTGCTGGGATTACCAGTTTCATGAAATGCGGGCAAGCCACTGTACCAAGTCATCTCTCCTTTTACTACTTGGCAACCTTGGCATGTGCCACCATGCCTGGAGAATTATTTATTTATTATTTATTTATTTATTATTATTATTTTTTAAAGATGAGGTTTCACCATGTTGGTCAGGCTGGTCTTGAACTCCTGACCTCAGGTTATCCACCCACCTTGGCCTCCAAAGTGCTTGGATTACAGGTGTGAGCCACCACTCCCGGCCCTGGAGAGTTTTTTAAGTCATCTTTTGTAGAGATGGGTGGAGTCTAACTATGTTTCCCAGGCTGGTTTCCAAGTCTTGGCCTCCAGTGATCCTTCCACCACAGCCTCCCAAAGTGCTGAGATTAAAGGCATGAACCACCATAACCATTCAGGTATGTATCTTTTGATTGGAGAAGATTTATAATTAAGTACTGAAAACTTGTGATACTCAAAACCATACCATAGTATTAATATGAAATTTGTTTAAGTAGGGATACGTGCATATTTGGTATTTTATGTTCTTAATATAGTTAAGAGAATTCGACCTGTTAAAAAGGTCAGACGTGTAACACAAAGTTAAAAGGTAAAAGTCAATAGTTAATTTAGACTAGTGATTTAAGAATTAAGACTTAATTAGTTTCTTTACCATGTTGAAATGCTTAAGAGAGAATTTGTTTTTCTTCCTTTGCAAATTTAATTTCTTAGATTTCCTATAATTATTTAGTATTCAGGAATTTTTGTTGTTGAAAAAGAAAGCAGAAGTACTCTAAAAGGAAATCACTGGCTAGGTGCAGTGGCTCACGCTTGTAATCCCAGCACTGTAATCCCAGGCTGACGTGGGCAGATCACCTGAAGTCAGGAGTTCGAGACCAGCCTGGCCAACATGGCAAAACCCCATCTCTACTAAAAATACAAAAATTAGTCGGGCATGGTGGCACACATCTGTAATCCCAGCTACTCAGGAGGCTGAAGCAGGAGAATTGCTGGAGCCTGGGTAGGCGGAGGTTGCAGTGAGCCCGAGATTGCGCCACTGCACTCCAGCCTGGTTGACAGAGCAAGACTCCGTCTCAAAAAAAAAAAAAAGGAAGTCAGTTACATCAAATTTATAAATGTGGTTGAAAAGGTTTAGAGATGGTTAGTTAACTAAGTTAGGCTGAGTACATTGCTTACACCTACAATCCTAGCACTTTAGGAGGCTAAGGCGGGCAGATCGCTTGAGTTCAGGAGTTGGAAACCAGTCTGGGCAACATGGCGAAATGCTGTCTCTACAAAAAAATAGCCAAGCATGGTGGTGAGTGCCTGTAGTGCCAGCTACTTGGGGGGCTGAGGTGAAAGGATCACTTGGGCCCTGGGGTTGAGGCTGCAGTGAGCCAAGATCACACCGCTGCACTCCAGCCTGGGTGACAAAGTGAGACCTTGTCTCAAAAAAAAAAAAAAAAATTAATGAAGTGAGTAAATAGGACCAAGTATTATCCAAAGATCTCTTAAATCTGATTCCTGAGTATCCTAGATGTATGATAAGAAAAATGAGATCTATAACCTAAACTTTAATAACTAATGAAAATACACATTTAGGATTTGTATGTTTCATATGTTGAAAATTAAAACATAAAGCCAAAACGAACATCTGCATAGTTCCTCTGTACCTAAAAACTACCCTCAAGGATACCAAAAACCTCGTTTTAACAAATCCATGCCATCCCTTGTCCATTTCTGGCTGCCAATGTATCAAATACTTTTTAAGGTCCAAATAAAATACACCAAGTTAAAATATTTTTTTTAATTTTACCTTTCTATCTTCAGATCACATGTAAATCCGTCCTGCTTCAAGCCACCTTTTACTTGATTTATAACCATTATGTGAATTTGAAGTGCTTTGCCTTGAGTTGTCATAGTCTGTGAAATGTGTTAAGCCGTGGTAGGTAAACGGCAGAGCTCTGAGCTCTGGAGCAGACTGCTTGGGTGCAAATCACAGCTCTGCTACTGTGCTTAACTCTCAGTGCCTCTTTGCTCATCTGTAAAATGTGGTAGAAAGTGTGTCTACTGCACAAAAGCTATTCGGAGGATTAAATGATATGATTAACAGATTAAATTCTATGATAAGTGCTTAGAACAATGCCTGGTACTTGGCAGACATTCAATCAATAAATAAGACATTATCATGTTTGTGAATTTCAGTGTTCTTAAACTGTGTCATGGCATTGCAAGCTCATTGTGCAAAGAGATCAGTCTTACTGAGTTGAATATAGAGGGAGGATTTCTCAAATCTCTGCAGCAAGGTTGCTGGGTTCAAAGAAATGGATTCTGGATCCAATGCTTGTTCAAACAGCAGCCTTGCTGGGCTGACTAGAAAAACAGTCCCTTTAGTCATCAATTAATTTTTTCTCTCTATCTACAAAGCAAGATGACAAAGGGCAGCAGTGTGGAGGAAGATATCTCTTATTTGTGTTCCAAATGAGAGCTTTCCTAAAATTTGATGGATAATGTTATGGTTAATTTTATGTATCACATTGGCCAAGCTATGGTGCCCAGTAGTTGGGTCTAACACTAGTCTGATTGTTGCTGTGAAGATAATTTGTAGATGTGATTAACATTTAAATCAGTTTACTTTAAATAAAGGAGATTTTTACCCTTGATAATGTAGGTGACCCTCATCCAATCAGTTGAAGGCCTTAAAAGCAAAGCCCTGAGGTTTTCAGAGAATAAGAAATTCTGCTTAAAGACTGTAATATAGAAATCCTGCCTGAGTTTTCAGCCTGCCAACCTGTCCTACAGATTTGAGACTTGCCAAGTTCCACAGTTGCATAAGCCAGTTTCTTAAAATATATCTCTCTCTATGTTAGTCTGCTAGGGCTACCATACAAAGTACCACAGACTGGGTGGCTTAAACAACAGAATTTTATTCTTTCACAGTTCTGGAGGCTAGAAGTCCGAGATCAAAGTGCTGGCAGGGTTGGTGTCTGTTGACACCTTTCTTCCTGGCTCGTACATATCTATTTCTTGCTGTGTCCTCACGTGGCCTTTCTTCTGTGTACCTGCAGAGCAAGAGGTCTCTTGGTGCCTCTTCCTCTTCTTACAAGGACAGTAGTCCTGTTGGTTAGGGCCCCACCCTTACGATTTCATTTACTCTCAATCACGTCCTTCAGGGCCCTATCTCCAAATACAAACACACTGGGGTTAGGGCCTCAGCCTATGAATTTGGGGAGGACACAATCCAGTGCAGAACTCTATCCATCTGTTTGTCTGTCTGTCTGTCTATATCTGTCTGTTTATCTGTCTATCTGTTTGTCTCTGTCTATCTATCTGTCTGCCTCTGCCTGTCTGTGTATCTATCTATCTGTCTTCTATTTATCTCTCTACCATCTGTCTGTCTTTCTATCCCTCTATCCGTCTATCTATCCATCCATCCTATTTGTTCTGTTTCTCTGGAAAGCCCCCAACTGACACAGCAGAATGAAATGTGAAACTTCATCATATGCAGTCATTCAGCTGACTCCAGTGCTGGCCTTTATAATCTATCATCAGCCTATTGGTTGTTTAATGGAAGTAGTTATACCTAGATTTCCTAAAAATAAAAGTGATAATGAAAAAAAAAATGCTTAAGTCTTCCCCGAAACTACTTGAATATATTCTTTTTTTTTTTTTTTTTTTGAGACAGAGTCTTGCTCTGTCACCCAGGCTGAAGTGCAGTGACTCTGCAACCTCCGCCTCCCAGCTTCAAGTGATCCTCCTACCTCAGCCTCCCAAGTAGCTAGGACTACAGACGTGTGCCACCATGTCCAGTTAATTTCTGTATTTTTAGTAGAGATGGGGTTTCACCATGTTGGCCAGGCTGGTCTCAAACTCCTGACCTCAAGTGATCCGCCTACTTCAGCCTCCCAAAGTGCTGGGATTAAAGGAGTGAGCCACTGTGCTCGGGTCTTGAGTAAACTCTTGAAATAAAAAGTAAAGTATCACAAATGACTGTTTAATATTTCTGCAGACAAAGTAGCTTTGAAATCAACAGCATTACAGGTTTTTGTTTGTTGTTTGTGTTTGAGACAGGGTCTTGCTCTGTTGTACAGGCTGGAGTGCAGTGGTGTGATCAGGGTTCAATGCACCTGGCTTTGCATTACTGTTTTTTTTTTTCTTTCCTAATTCCCAGGTCTGTGAATATTGCATTACAGTTTTATTAATTAAAATAAAGAGGCCAGGCACAGTGGCTCAGGCCTGTAATCCTAGCACTTTGGGAGGCTGAGGCGGGCAGATTGCCTGAGCTCAGGAGTTCAAAACCAGCCTGGGCAACATGGTGAAACCCCACCTCTACTAAAAACACAGAAAATTAGCTGGGCATGGTGGCACATGCCTGTAATCCCAGCTACTCAGAGGCAGAGGCAGGAGAATCGCTTGAACCCAGGAGGCGAAGGTTGCAATGAGCCAAAATCATGCCACTGAACTCCAGCCTGGGCAACAGAGTGAGACTGTCTCCAAAAAATAAAAAAATGAAAAAATAAAATTAAAAAAATAAAATGAAGACATGTTTATAGCAGCTCTATTTGTAATTTCCCCAAACTGGAAACAACTCAAACATCCCTCAACGAACAAATGGATAAATAAATTGTAGTACATCCATACAATGAAATACTACTTGGATATTTTTTAAAAAGTATTCATACATCTTAAAACATGAATGAATAAGTGAAAGAAGCCAGTCTCAAAAGGTTACCACCTACCTGACTTCTCCCACCAGGTTTGCCAATGATTTCTTAACGTGTTCTTTTTTCTCCAGGTGTTTGCTGCTCAGAATTTTGGCAAATAGAGGAATAAATTCTGTTATCAAATGCCTTAATTTCAAGAGAACCCGTGAAAGGAGTATCATCCAATTGGATGGGTTTTTTCCACTAAAACAACAAAGAAGTTCTTTCTGAAATCACAACTTGGGGACTTAAGTTTTAATTTAAATTTAAGATGTAAGCAAGAGATGCCATGATGTCAGGGAAACCACAGAGTACAGGGAAACCACATCCTTTTGGAAACAGCAGTTCTACCAGTGCAGAGAGAGCTGCTCTGTAGACAGAGAGCAGAAAGGGAGAGCACGATTTTACTAATGCCAACAGTGGGGAAGTGCAAAGGAGGGCAGCCTCCAACTCCTTCCAGCTGGAAGCGAGCAAAGCACTGGGAAGGGCAAAATGAAGCACAATCCTCAAACCCCTTTATCAAGTTCTTTTTTCTTTTTTGAGGCAAAGTCTCACTCTTGTTGCCCAGGATAGAGTGCAGTGGTGCAGTCTCAGCTCACTGCAATCACCACTTCCTGGGTTCAAGCAATTCTCCTGCCTCAGCCTCCCGAGTAGCTGGGATTACAGGCATATGCCACCATGCCTGCTAATTTTGTATTTTTAGTAGAGGCAGGGTTATACTCTGTTTGTCAGGCTGGTCTCAAACTCCTAACCTCAGGTGATCTACCTGCCTGGCCCTCCAGAAGTGCTGGGATTACAGGAGTGAGCCACCTCGCTCAGCATCAAGTTCTTTTTCTTTTCTCCCCAGCTAGCTCTTAGTCTCAATGATCAAACTCCTCAGGCACGTTAAATGGGTAAACAGTATTATATTTTGGCATTTGAATCTAAAATCATAGGCTTTCTTGAACAACTTTGCTTTCTTATTTCGAAGATGAAACCCTACCCTACTGTTCTGGAAAGTTGGGAAATGTCTCATGTTGGAAACAGATGCTTGGTACTGCAAAGAAAAATCAGCACTGAGACAAAGGATCTCTTAGCAAGGCAATCTTTACTTTCTGCAGAAAGGGTACTCCGGTTAGCCATCTTGCCACAAGAGTACAAGGAACTAAGGAAAGGCAGGTATTTTTATCCTTTGCGCATTTGGGGTCGTCCTTACTGCTGTGTCTGATCTCCAATGGTTAGAGACAGACCTCACAATCTAAACTAAAAACTTAAAGCTTTTCTAAACAGGTAAAAGCAATGGAGAACAAAAGGAAAAGAGGAAGTCTAAATAAAGAAGGGACAGGAAGTTGCTTGCAAAAGGATTTAGAAAAGTAGTAACACAAATATCTTGGTTAAAGAACAAGGACATAGAATAGACTTATTCCTTTATATCTAGCAGCTACATAGGACAGGGCTTAACAAAGAGTCACTAGTAAAAAGCAAGAAGTCTTTGAAGAAAGTTAGTCTTTAAAAGAGACTATTATTTCTAACATTTATTATTATTATTATTATTCTTTAACAAGAAAGAAACTTTGAAGAGGAACTTTTCTACTTCCCACATCTCATTTCTTTTTAGAGATGAAGTCTATTTTTACAGGAAAATGAATCCATTCTGTCACCATTTAGGATAGTATTTGCTTTAATTACCTACTGTTGCAGAACAAATGTCCCTAAACCTTAGTGGCTTAAAACAAGTATTGTTCCTCATGATTCTGCTGGTCTCCTCTGGGCTCACTGAGGCAGAGGGGCCAGATGGCACCATTCATATGTCTGGGGCCTTGGTACAGCTGCCAGCTGGGCTTCTCCTCTCATCCAGTGGACCCTGGGTATTCCAAGTGATTAAACATGTAATTTACAATACTCCTCAAGGCCTATTCTTGAAGGCTTCACAGTGTCACTTCTGCTGCATTTTACTGGTTACAACAAGTCTCAAGACCAGCCCAGAGTCAAGGGGTAGAGAAATAGGTCCCACCTCCTGATTTAGGGAGAAGCAGCAAAGTCACATTGCAAAGGAGTGAGGACACAGGGACACTGTTCACTGGGGCCATGGCTATAACAGTCTACCACCACACAATTGTTAGTGATGTTTAAAGCGGATATATACATTGATTAAATTGCTCTTGGCTCTGAACCATTAGTCAACTGGATGCAATAAGGCTAAAAATAAAATTTGGATTGGAAGCCCACATTCAGCTCAGCTTTAACATACTTACCTTTATTTTGAAATGATGAGAAATCACTTATAGATGAGTCAGAGAACCTTGACCTCCTGTTTTTTTAATGAGGATTTTTATTATCGACTTAGAGAACAGTAATGTGTAATCCATTAGCTATTTTAAATGCACTATTATTCTCTAATTGTAGGTCAACTCTCTTTGGTTTCCTAATGTCTAAACATTTCACAATTTGTAGAATTATGAAAGGATCCAACTCCCCCGAGGATGTGAGCACATCTGAACACAATTGTACACCACAGCTGGACCACTGTTAGCTTTCTGGAGTGGAAGACACAGAGGAAGAGCAGGATCATCCTGTGCGTGCAGCTCAGTCTTGGCCCTTGTCGCCACAGGCTGCCAAGCCTGTCACACTCTGGCAATAAGGAGCAACGCTTGGATGAGGACCAGGGCCATGCTTATATCTGACCACTCTGCAGTCTGGGCAAATTCTAAAAAATCCCTCAGAAGCAAGTGCCATGCAGATATGTCTAGGCGGGGAAGTGCCTACACACCTGTGCCCGTTATTCATCTTCACCAAATTCTTCGTGCTCTTTCACACCTCAAAGCCTTTGCTTCAGCAGTTCTGCCTGACGTGCCCTTGACTCTCAAGGACATTTAGGTAAGTCATGTCCTTACTTAAGCTTAGGGGCTTAAGCTAGGGACTCAGCGTCCTGGAGGTACTCCCTGACTTGCAACTCTATGTAGCACTCCATCCAGATTTTCAGCCTCCATCCATCCCTTGGGGATGTTTTATCCTCTTATCCCTTGAGACATGGGGCCCTTTCTGTGACCCACCAGCCTGTGCCAGGGCCTTAATTCTGGAGGAGACATGATGCTACCCTGGGAATGGGTCCTTCCAGAACACCAGGCAGCCTGAGAGCTCTGGGTGTGACAGAGGAACAGGGAAACGAAGAAAGACAGAAACAGAAACGAGGAAAGGAGGAAGGAAAAGGATGGCTCCTGGAGACAGACGCTTCCTTTTCCATACTTCTGCTGATGCTGAGGTGGGCTTTAGACTGCCAGCAAGGGGGAGGGGTTTGCACACATGTTGCTGGACATGGATGGTGTGTGTGCCAGGATGGAGGCCTTCCTGGGCAGCCACTACAGGATGGGCGCTCCAGTCAAGGCAACAAGACAGAGCTAAGGCTTTGTCCCAATCCAAGAGAAGCCGCAAACCTCCCACAGGTTCTGAGTTTTCTTCTGAAGCTAACTTCCTGGGACTCAATTGAGTGAAACAATCTTGCGGTTAAAGCGTTTAAGGGCTGTATATACCCTGGTGTTGTCAATGTTGTCGACAATGTCATTTCTTTCTCCCTGCACAAAATAACTAAAATATTGATGAATCCAGGTGACTCTCCCCTCTGCCTCCCTATCCTCCACCTTTTATGCAGTTTTGAGGACATTCCCGTCTGTTTCCTCCTCCCTCCCTCCCCTTCCCTCCCAGGTATACCCTCAGCTCTTCGTGGTCTCTCTCTCCTGACAGAAGCACCCCACCAGACTCTCTCTTCAGGCCTCCTTCCCTTACCACCTCCAAGGCCGTGGCTCCAACACAAGCTGACCACCTTGCCCAACCCCAAGTCCTTGAGTGACACTCAGCACTTATAGGTTCAAGTCCAAGCTCCCTAGCGTAGCACTGAAGTCATGGCTCAGTTTACCCTTCCAAGCCTGTCTCCCCAAACTCCTGCCCTCCTCCTCTCATCACTGCCAAATACATCGAACACTCCCACGTGGCTGGGCTTTAGCCCAAGCTGTTCTCTCTTCCCAGAAGGCTCTTCTCTGACTTGCTGCCAAAACACAAAGTCGCTTGGAGGTGAAGGCAAATATTAGTTCAGCTGGCAAGCTCCTCTCCATGTCCTCATCAAAGCCCCCAGCTCCATGAGCTTCTGGGCTGTTCCTGTGGATTTCTGCACTCTCTGTGTTGAAACATCTGTAACGGGTTATAGCTGGGAGTTGGAATGTCTGTCTCCCTTTTCGCTGAGAAGAAGGGGGTCCTTATGAGCTCAGGCCCCCCCGCCCCCACCCCTGTGCTCGGTCTCCTTCCTTTCAATATCGTGAGCAGTTCCTCTCACCTAGTAGGTTCTCCTTAGATGTCTGGGAGGTCATCTAGCCAGTGCCCTTGCAGATTTGTGCAGTTGCTTTTTGAACAGGCTCCATATCCCTCTTCCCAAAATCTAAAATTAGGTCTTTGACAGTTCCTGAAAATGTTAGTACCATATAACCCAGCAACTCCACTCCAAGGCATATAGCCAAAAGAATTGAAATCATATTCCACACAAAAATGTACACCCAAATGCTCATAGAAGCATTATTCACAAGAGCCAAGAAGTGGAAACAACCCAAATGTCTATCAACCCACAAAGACGTAAGTGAACTGTGATATATCCATACCACGGAGTACCGTTTGGCAATAGAAGGAATGAGGGACTGATTCATGCTACAACATGGATGGGCCTTGAAAACATGCTAAGTGCAAGACACCAGTTACAAAAGATCATGTATCATATGATTTCATTCATGTGAACTGTTCAGAAATAGTCAAATTTATAGAGAAAGAAAGCAGATGAGGGTCTGGGGCAAAGTGGGGCCTGAGAGTGGATGTGAATGGATATGGCTTTCTTTTTAGAGAGGAAAAGGGGGGGCCCGGGTGTGGTGGCTCATGCCTGTAATCCCAGCACTTTGGAAGGCTGAAGCACGTAGATCACAAGGTCAAGAGATTGAGACCATCATGGCCAACACGGTGAAACCCCGTCTCTACTAAAAATACAAAAATTAGCTGGGCATGTGTCTGTACTCCCAGCTACTCGGGAGGCTGAGGCAGGAGAATCGCTTGAACACGGAAAGTGGAGGTTGCAGTGAGCCAAGATTGAGCCGCTGCACTCTAGCCTGAATGACAGAGTGACTCCCCTTCGAGAGAGAGAGAGAGAGAGAGAGAGAGAGAGAGAGAGAGAGAGAGAGAGAGAGAAAGAGAGAGAGAGAGGAAAAGGGGTTGTGGTCATGGGTGCACAACATGTGACCCATGGAGTTGTGCCCTGGAGATGAGTTACTGGTATGGCACGTGAGTTATACAGAATTAGGCCTACAGTGTTGTCAGCGTTCTCATCCTTTGAGGGCCAGATATCTTTTCTGTTCTAAACTCAAGAAAATCGCCTTAGGAACAGCTCCCTGCTCTTGGCCTCCTCTTCAGCCCTGCGTTTCCCCTTTTATCTCTCCCCATGTGTGATGGGGGCTGCCTGCGTGGGGCTGTCACAGCGGCAGGTCGGGTGAGGAGCCCCTAGGCGCGTCCCTAGGAGGGCTCACCCGGAGGCCGCCTGCAGGCGCCCAGGTGCCAGCCGCTGCGGGCCTCTGGGGCCAAAGCCGGCGGAGGGGGAGACGCTGGGTGGTCTGCAGCCCCGCCCAGCCCCCGAGGGCTGCAGGCCTAGGAAAAAGCTGACTCGTGACACTAAAGGAGCTCTTTCAGCTTCCTCCACGCTCTTAGCGCCAGCGCACCCCGGCGGTCCTGGGAGACCCCGAAGCCAAGCATATTCGAATTCCAAGTCCGCTCGACCGCGGGGGATTCGCCTCTTGGATTCGGTCCCCACCCCCGTCGCTGCCGACCTCCGACCGCGGGGGCGTGGGGGACCGGGGAAAGAGACAGAAGAAGTACAGACACCGCCCAGGGCAGCGGGGGCACATGGGGCTGCGTCCTGGGTGGGCGCGATGCTCCCCCAAGAACCACTGGAGATGGAGAGTTTCGGGGAGGGAAACCAGGCGCACGAATTCAGGGCGCTGAGTCGGCGGAATGCGCCCTGACTCCCCCTGACAGAGAGCTGGCTCAGAATCAAAGGGACCGCGCGGGGTGGGAGGTCTGGGAAACGGCAGTATTTGTATAAGGGAGAGAAGGAAAAAGGAGTGTGAGCCGCAGGGCTGGGGGGACGCGGGAGATCGCGAATCGCGGGGACAGCGCAGCGCGGCGGCCCGTGGCTGCGGGGAGAAGCCGGGGCGAGCTGAGCACCTGCGGCGGGACGGCGGCGGTCACCGGCTGCACCGAGATGGTTCCACCACCGCACCGGGCGCTGGCCGTTCGTCCGCTCCGACCCAAGCCGCGTTCCAGCTTCCCCGCCGCGGCGTGGTTTTGCCTCTGAAGCGCGCGCAGCCCCGCAGAGCGCGTTTCAGAGGCAAACTCAAGTCTGTGGCGATTTGTGATAGAAGTTATAGGAAGTACATGAACACAGACCTTTAAACGCATTCATTTAAAAAATAAAGAAGTTACTCGAAATCCACTTCCCAGAACGAACTCATTCAGCAGCCTGAGGAGCAGGACAGACTGGTGAAAGGCGCGCGTCCCTGCGGGAGCCTCGCCTGCCCCACTCACTCGCCCACTCTTCTGCCTCCCGCCGAGAGGCAGAGGCGCCCCAGGGGCTGGCGGTGGATGTGAGGAGTGCGCTTTCCTTCTGGGCCTTCTCACTCATGACTCCTGTCATGTTTTTAGATTACAAAAATAATTTATATTATTTTAAAATACATAAAATACATTGTGATGGCGCAGAATAATGGTCCTCCAAAACTGTCCACGTCCTAATGTCTAGAATCTGTAAACATGTTATATGGCAAAATAAAGAAATACATAATGTGGAAGGCCTTTGCCAATGTGATCAAACTAAGGATTTTAATTTTTTTATTTTTATTTTATTTAGAGACAGTCTTCCTCTGTCGCCCAGGCTGGAGTGTAGTGGCACCATCCGGGCTCACTGCAACTCCACCTCCCAGCGTCAAGCAATTCTCCTGCCTCAGCCTCCTGCGTAGCTGGGATTACAGAAGTCTGCCACCATGCCCGACTAATTTTTATTTTAGTAGTGACAGGGGTTTCACCATGGTGGCCAGGCTGGTCTCGAACTCCTGACCTCAAGTGATGCATCTGCCCCAGCCTTCCAAAGCGCTGGCTGGGATGACAGGCGAGAGCTACCGCGCCTGGCAACCAAAGGATTTTTAGACGAGGTATTACCCTGGATTATCCAGGTGGCCACAATGTCCAGTGACCACAGGGGTCCCAGAAGAGCAAGGCAGAGGAAAAGCGAAGGCAGAAGGAGAGGTCAGAGGGATGCGTTTGCTTCACGGAGGAAGAAGGGGGGCACCGGCCAAGGGATGTGGGCAGCTTCCTGAAGGTGGGAAACGCAAGGATGCAGATTCTCCCTGAGCCTCCAGAGGGAACCCAGTCCTGCAGACACTGATGTTAGCCCAGTGTGACCCACTGCATGCTCTGACCTCCAGAACTGTGCGAGAATCCTCTGTGTTGTTTGAGGCCACTCAGTCTGTGGCGATTTGTTATAGGAGTCATAGGAAATACATGAACACATAGATTTAAAAAATAAAGAAGTCACTCGTAATCCACTTCCCAGAATGAACTCATTCAGCAGCTGAAGAGCAGGACTGACAGATGGAAGAACTTGAAAGGTGGAAGCGCTGTCTCGCTAAGGCTGGCGTGTTCAGATGAGGACACCGTCAGTGATTCTTCTGGTTCAGATGGTCCACTAAAAGGAATCAGGGCTCTGTGGAGAAATGGCCACTTCCCGGGTTAAGGCTGGAGAGGAACAAGATAAACTCAGAATATGTTATTCTGGCAGACAGTGAGAAAGTGCCCAAAGAATGGTAGGAATTCATTCAAAGGACAAAAGCTTGAAGGGGCTCTCACTGGCCAAATCTGCAATCTTCTGAGTAATGATCATGTTAGTATTGAATTGTAACCCTTTTTCTGTTGTTGTTTAGCAGCTGGGATTACAGGCACCTGCCACTATGCCCAGCTAATTTTGGTATTTTTAGTAGAGATGGGGTTTTGCCATGTTGGCCAGGCTGGTCTTGAACTCCTGGCATGAAGTGACCCTCCCGCCTTGGCTTCTCAAAGTGCTGAGATTACAGGTATGAGCTACCACACCCAGTCTATAACTCTTCTTACTTTATTATAAACAGAGTCTTAAGTTAAGAACCCATGAGTACATACAGGTACAGTAATGAAAAAATAGAGAGGGAGTAGAAAACTCTTCCTTACGGTAGAATATCAACTAACAATTTCAGAAAAGATAATGGAATAAGAAAATACCTCTTGGAACCACCATAGTAATGATTATGTGAGGGAGAATCATCAGTGTGTGCTAAATTGTGAGAAAAGTTTGAGAAATAGCATTTGTATATGGTCTCAATCTATCTCCCCATGAGGGAGATTCCCAGTAATGACCAAGGGGCAAACAGTCACTTTACCGTGGGGAAACTTGACAAACGTTACTCCAGCGAGCCAAGTTAACATCACCAGCAGTGGGACACATAGGCCACACGTGCTTCTGGCCCTCCGTGTGTGTTAGCTCTCTGTGCTAACAGTGCAGAACCTGCATTCAGTAGTGAGAAAATACCAACACATCAAACAAAGGGACTTTTTCCAAAATAATCGGCTTCTGCCCTACAAAAATGTCAATGTCATTTTTGACAAAGAGTGAAGAAGTGTTTCTTATTGAAGAGGACTAAAGAGGCCTGACGACTAAGTGCAGTGTGGGTTCTGGATAGTGGACCAGATGAAAAATGATTGTTTGTTTTCATTATAAAGGAAATGAGTCTTACGAAGGCATAGATGAACCTTGAGGACACTGTGTGTGGTGTAATAATCTAGACACGCCAGGTGCAGTGGCTCTTGCCTGTAATCACAGCACTTTAGGAGGCTAAGGCAGGCAGATTGCTTGAGCTCAAGAGTTCCAAACCAGTTTGGGCAACATGGTGAAACCCCATATATGCAAAAATTAGCCAGGCATGGTGTCCCGAGCCTGTAGTCTCAACTACTTAGAGGTGGAGGCTGCAGTGAGCTGTGATCATGCCATTGCACTCCAGCCTGGGCAACAAAGGGAGACTCTGTCTCCAAAAAAAAAAAAGGGCCACCAGGTGAGGTGGCTCACGCCTGTAATCACAGCACTTTGGGAGGTGGAAGTGGGTGAATCATCTGAGGTCAGGAGTTTGAGACCAGCCTGATCAACAAGGCAAAAACCCATCTCTACTAAAAATATAAAAATTAGCCTGGTGTGGTGGTGGGCACCTGTAATCCCAGCTACTTGGGAGGCTGAGGCACGAGAATCACTTGAACCTGGGAGGTGGAGGTTGCAGTGAGCCAAAATTGTGCTGCTGCACTCCAGCCTGGCGAAAGAGCAAGACTCCGTCTCAAAAAAAAAAAAAAAAGGAAATATACATTTAAGTATTTAGGGACAAGAAGGCATCATGTCTACAATCTCCTAAATGATTAGAAAAATTAATATATATAAGTTACAACTGTATGGACAGAGAAAAAGAGAAGGGTAAAACAAATGTGGCAAAACGTTAAAATTTGGAGAATGTGAGGAATGTATACAGGAATTTGTACTGTTATTCCAACTTTTCTATAAGCTTAAAAGTAAGTAGTTTATGACACAAGAACAGAAAACCAAACACCACATGTTCTCACTCATAAGTGGGTGTTGAACAATGAGAACACATGGACACAGGGAGGGGAACATCATACACCGGGGTCTGTTAGCGGGTGGGGGGGCTAGGGGAGGGATAACAGGAGGTAGGGGGATGGGGGAGGGATAGCATTAGGAGAAAGGCCTAATGTAGATGACGGGGCGATGGATGCAGCCAACCAGCATGGCACATGTATACCTATGCAACAAATCTACATTATCTGCACATGGACTCCAGAACTTAAAGTATAATTTAAAAAAAAAACAAAATTACCAAAACTCTATTGGGATTTTAAGTGGGATCCTATTAAAAATTAAGATTAACAGCTAAGTTACATATTTGTTATTTTCAAGTTTCCAATTTAAAACTACACACTTCTCTTTTTGTAATCTAAAACTTCTTTTTTTGGAATTTAGCGTGGTTTAATTTTCTGTCTTCTAAATACTACATTTAAACACTATCTTTTAAAATGTTGCCAATGTATACAATTACAATTAGCATTTGTGTATTTACTGTGTTATTAGGTAGTTTTAATACTTTGCCTGTACATTCTCTTGGATTTTCCATGTAGACCATCTTTTTATCTGTAAATAGAGAGAGGTATATTTACTTTTGTTAAAGAAAAGTGTACCTTTTATTTCTCGTTCCTAACTGATTGAGCTGGTTAACACTTCTAGCACAATTTGATTAGAGGCACCCTTTTTTGACTCTTGACATGAATTAAGCTTAGTCTTAATATTTGGTAGAAATGCAGGTTATTCCTATTTTTAGTTCTAGTTTTCTAAACATTTATATTTTGAATTGCAATAGAAAAGTTTATCAGATGCCTCTTCTGTTATACAGTTATTTTTTTCTTTGTAACTTTTGGTTAATTATATTAACAGATTTTCTAATGTTAAAAATCTCTTGTTTTCCTGGTATAAATCCAGTTTGCTAAAGATGCTTACAGTCTTTAATACAAACACTGTAATGTAAAATAAGTTACTTGATTTTGTTTCCTAATATTTGTAAAAAAATAAAATGCATTTTCTCATTTTAAAAAAGTAAACAGTTTAAAAAATTAAAAGAGGATCAAGCAACTAGAATGGGGCTCTCTCTGAAAGAAACAATTCTAAGGCCTTAGGGTGGAGATGCAGTGAGCTGTCTACATCCGGGCAGCCAGGGCTCTGGGATGTCCTAACGCAGGCAGGCTCAGGAACAAGGGATGCAGGGTCCCAGCCACACTGACTGGTGGGGCAGAGAGAGGTTAGAAGTGTCAGAACAGAAGCCCCATCCACTTACAAAGGCATCCACATGCCTTCTTGGATTCTGGGTTTGGTTCAGACGGGTATCCCTCCAAGGAGTTTCAATGGGAAGGTGTGATGTTTAATGCTGAGTGTCCACTTGACTGGATTGAAGGATGCAGCATTGATCCTGAGTGTGTCTGTGAGGGTGTTGCCCAAGGAGATTAACATTCGAGTCAGTGAACTGGGAAAGACAGACCCCCTCTTAATCAGGTGGGCAGCATCTAATCAGCTGTCAGTGAATATAAAGCAGGCAGAATAAAGTGGAAAAGTGGAACTGGCCTAGCCTCCCAGCCTACATCTTTCTCCCACACTGGACACTTCCTGCCCTCGAACATCAGACTCCAAGTTCTTCAGCTTTGGGACTCAGACTGGCTCTCCTCTCCCCTCAGCTTGCAGATAGCCTATTGTGGGACCTTGTGACCGTGTAAGTTATTACTTAATAAACTCCCCTTTATACACACACACATCTCCTATTAGTTCTGTCCCTCTAAAAGAACCCTGACTAATACAGAAGGTGAGGTGGAAAAGCCAGGAGAGCAGTCCTGTTGCCGGGGCGGAGGAAAGCGTGCTCGGCAGCACCACCCCCATCCTCCGACTGCACACGCAACACGGGAGCATCTCATCAACACAGTGATGAGGGAAGTAAGCTGCACACAAAAGGTCCTTACCACAAGATTCTATTCATGTGAAGCTCACATACAGGCAAAACAAATGGATGGTGATGAAGGTCATATCCATGTCCACAGGGAGTGGAGATTAGTGGGGAAGGACAGGAGGGAACTTGGTGAGTCCTGGAAATGTTCTATATCTTGATCTGGGTGTTGGTTTCAGCTTATCAGGATGGGCAATTATGCTTTGTGCATATTTTTCTGTAAGTGTAAATCCTCCATTTAAAAAGGTTCGGATCGCCCCACCCCCACCTTGGCACAGAGCACTGAAATCGCGTCCATCTAAGTGAGGCATTCACAGAGATGCAATGGAGACACGATTTACGCTGTTTGTTATTTCGTTGCTAAGCAACACGGTCTAATCTGCACAACCAAGTGTTGCCAACCATTAACAGCCAACATGGTGGGAGGGGGTGCTGCTAAGACAAAGATCCCAGCGTGATGGCCATGGATGATTCCCGCTCCCAGCCCCCATTTTTTGTGGGAGGCGGGGGTTGGGGGTTGGAGATGCAGTGAGCAGCACAGACCAAGCAGAAGGCTGGCCCCTCCTGGCGTGGGCTGGCTGCAGTGAGCCCTTCTCATGCCTGTCTGCTGCATCCATAGCTATGGCAACCGCTTCCCCAGCACGAGGGCTAAAATGAGGTTCTGTGGGTGTCTCGGCAGTGATTGGAGATCTTCCCTGCCATAGAACTGAGTGGCCTGATGAGGAGACTGATGAGTCACTGCAGGGAAAAGCTGAGACTTGCTGAGAAGGGCCATTCCTGCCGAAATGGCAGAGATTTGAGGCTGGCGTACAGGCCTGAGAGAGAGTGGTGAAGGCTGTCTGAAGGCAGGGGAGGGCAGGATGCCAACAGAAAGACCTAAGGACCAGTTAAAACTAAAATGATGTGGAAATAAACAAAGACCACCAGAGCTTGCTGTAGAAAAGGAGGCGGCTGCCATTCCTAATGCTTAGCAGAGACTCAAAGGCAGGCAGGGGAGTGGGAAAGCTTCATAGTGGAGAAGGAGAGGCTCCAGGTGTGTCCTGAGTGGAGGCTGCTGGCCTGGGAAAGACTTAGGTGGCTCACCAGAGCAGGGCATCCCATGTGATTGGTTAGGGGAACATGTTGCGCTTTCTCTGGTCCTAAATTGGAAGCAGCAGCAAAATGTAGGGAAGCTGGCAATTACTGATGACCTCCTGACCGTTCTGGGCAGATTGCTGTGGGCGCTGTGGTTTGGCTTCCTGGACTGGCTACTGCACATTGTGTGTCAGAGTTCTGCTGTCATCTCTGGTCTGGCCGCTGTCTGTATATTCTGCCTCTCAATGCAGCAGTTGGGCAGGTCAAGAAAGGGGTCCCTACCACCTATCAACGAGGAGATGGGGCCCTTTGCAGTGTAGAGACACAGCTTTGAGGGCTACTTCAGGAGCAGTAGGACATGAAGCCTCATAGGAAGGCAGGTATGACAATGCCCTTGTCTGTTTGAGGAATACAGACAAGAAGAAAGGTCTATACATGCTTCGTAGAGATGAACCTGTCCTTGATTCACAGTTGGTTGAATTTGTGGATGCAGAACCCATGAATACAGAGGGACAACTGTATATTTAAAGAGTCTCATCAGTTAGAGAGCTACTCATCCGGGACCTAGGGAGCTGACCCGATACCCATTGTAACCACACGCAGCACACGAGATTGAAACTCTAGGCAAGGGAGGTTAAATGAGGTTAAACAACTGGCTGAACTAAGAAACCTCCAAGGAGCCCCACATGCTTTCCTGACACAAGCCCTGGAGCCAATTCTTAAGTGCAGCCACTTGGGAGGTGCGGGGCCTCTGCAACTCACTGCAATTGAGTGTCCTCCGCCTCTGCCCTGGCCTCGTTGGTTGGATGGTGCTGGTGCTCAGCAAGTGATTGATCCATGCTAGATACTATAATTATTTTAGAACTTCTGAATAACTGGATACAATTTCAATTAAGAATATTGTTAGGATTATGGAAGACAGTATGGTGCTTCCTCAAGGACCTAGAAATAGAAATTCCATTTGACCCAGCAATCCCATTGCTGGGTATATATCCAAAGGATTATAAATTGTTTTATTATAAGGACACATGCACACGAATGTTCACTGCAGCACTGTTTACAATAGCAAAGACTTGGAACCAACCCAAATGCCCATCGATGATAGACTGGACAGGGAAAATGTGGCACATATACACCATGGAATACTATGCAGCCATAAAAAACGATGAGTTTGTGTCCTTTGTAGGGACATGGATGAATCTGGAAAACATCATTCTCAGCAAACTGACACAAGAACAGAAAATCAAACACCGCATGTTCTCACTCATAGGTGGGTGTTGAACAATGAGAACACGTGGACACAGGGAGGGGAGCATCACACACTGGGGTCTGTGTGTGGGGGGAACTAGGGGAGGGACAGCAGGGGTAGGGAGGGAAAACATGGGGAGAAATGCCAGATATAGGTGATGGGGAGGAAGGCAGCAAACTACACTGCCATGTATGTACCTATACAACAATCTTACATGTTCTTCCCATGTACCCCAAAACCTAAAATGCAATTATATATATATATATAAATATTGTCAGGATCAATGTCAGTCTCCATCAGCGCAGCCATGAACTAAATGTCAGAAGCCTGAACTAAGAGTGGGGCAGAGTAGACTGAAGGGGCCAGCGGTAGAAACAGAGCACCGGTGGGCACCAGGGGTGGTACATGTTGTCCTGCCTTTGCTACCCACCCTCTCCAGACTCGCTGATTCCCCTAGAACTCTGTGTTTTGAGTGAGGGAGGTGCAGTTCCCTAAAATAAAGGAGGATATTATTGCCAGGAGAAGAAGGAAGGAGAACTTAACAGACAAACATAACATGCACATGCATTCAATGTTTGTGGTCAAATAGAAGACTTAAGCCTAAAGGATTAGAAATTCTAGTTAGAGTCCAAAGTTATGTCTAAGCAGTTATAACGGTGATCATTATGTGGCTTCTCCAACTGATGCCGTAAAAAAGATTCTCTCCCAGTAAAGCTAGACAGTAGTTCCTAAACTAAGTGTAGCCTCGCCTTCTTTGAGGACAGAAATCAGGCCTTAGACGTGCCTAATCTGCTTGTTTTGGGGATCTTTCATAGCATATGATACAGAATAAGCACTCAAATGATGTTTGATGATAACTGTCTTGTTTCAGTTCAGGCTGCTATTTCAGCATATCATAGACTGAGTGGCCTAAATCCTATATGGCCAGTAATTCCATCATGGGGACCTCATCTTTACAACCTCATCTAAACCCAATTATCTTCCAAAGACCTCACCTCCTAACACCATCACATTGGGGACTGGGATGTTGACATATGAATTTTGGGGGGACACATTCAGTCTGTACAATAAAGACATATGGGAAACTAACAAGAGATTCAACATCAGAGCTCAATGGTTTCCATGAATAAGAAGTGAAATATGCCAGATAATTCCAAAAGGTCCCTGTGTCTAAGATAAAAAGTCTTAGGAAGAGTTTCACTTTGGAGCAAATATATAATTTCAGATTAGAAGTTAAAATATCAGATGAAAATGTATGATCTCTTTGCAGTACCTGTGGGAGATTGCAAATACCAAAATCCATGGGTGATCAAGTTCCTTATATAAAATGGTATAGAATTTACAAGTAAACTATTCATATCCTCCCATATACTTTAAATTGTGTCTAGATTACTTATAATGCCTAATATAATGTAAATGTTATATAAGTAGTTGGCATACTGTATACTGTGTATTTTTGTTTGAGACAGGGTCTCACTCTGTTGTCCAGGTTGGAGGACTGTGGCGTGATCACAGCTCACTGCAGCCTTGACCTCCCAGGCTCAAGCGAACCTCCCACCTCAGTCTCCTGAGTAGTTGGGACTATAGGCACACACCATCATGCCTGGCTAATTAAAAAAAATTTTTTTTGTAGAGATGGGGTCTATGTTGCTCAGGCTGGTCTCAAATTCTGGGCTCAAGCGATTTTCCTGCCCCAGGCTCTCAAAGTGCTGCGATTCGCATGAGCCACCATGCTTGGCTTGTCATACTATCTCATTTAGGGAATACAGACAAGAAAACAAGTCATACGTATTTGGTACAGATTAACCTATTCTTTTTTTTTTTTGAGACAGAGTCTTGCTCTGTTGCCTAGGCTGGAGTGCAATGGCACAATCTCGGCTCACGGCAACCTCCACCTCCCAGGCAGATGAACCTATTCTTGATCGACAGTTGGTTGAATCCATGGATGCAGAACCCACAAATAGGAAGGGCCTACTGTAGATTTATTCACTTATTTATGTATTTTTGAGATAGAGTCTCACTCTGCTGCCCAAGCTGGAATATAGCGGTAAGATCTTGGCTCACTGCAACCTCTGCCTCCCAGGTTCAAGTGATTCTCCCACCTCAGCCTCTCGAGTAGCTGGGATTACAGCTGTGTGCCACCACGCCTGGCTAATTTTTGTATTTTTTTAGTAGAGATGAGGTTTCACTATGTTGGCCAGGCTGGTCTTGAACTCCTGAGTTCAAGTGATCCTCCTCCCTCAACCTCCAAAAGTGCTAGGATTACAGGTGTGAGCCACCACACCCAGCCCCAACTGTATATTTAAAGAGACTCATCAGTTAGAGAGATACTCATCTGCCACCTAGGGAGCTGACCTAAGAATCACTGTAGCCATATGAAGCACATGAGCTTGAAACTCTAGGCTCAGCTGCAGCCTTGGAAGTGATGAAGTCAATGTTGAAGTCTAGACTAGTGATGAATAAGGTAGCTGTAAGCATGAACAGTTACTAACCCACTGCTGGGTTTGCGTCCTCCTCCAAATAGGCCCTCCTTGTTTGCTTCCTGTGGCTGCTATAACAAATGATCACAAACTGGGAGGCTTCAAACAACACAAGTTGATTCTCTCCTAGTACTGAAGTTGAGAAGTCTGAAATCAAAGTGTTGGTAGGGCCACATTTCCTACTGAGGCTCTGAGAATCCATTCCTTATGTCTCAGCTTCTGGTGGCTGCCAGCATTCCTTGGCTTGTGGTCGCATCACTCCAATCTTTGCTTGAACCCAGGAGGCAGAGGTTGCAGTAAGCCAAGATTGTACAGTTACACTAAGAAAAAAAAAGAAAGAAAGAAAAGTATTGGAGATTGACATAAACAGGAGGAGGAGGTTTTATCTTACTGGGAAAATTATGGGAGAATTTTGTGATAAAGAGCTTAGAAGGTTTTGTAAAATAAACATCTTTATAAACAACAAGAATGTTTTTACTAACATGCAATTTCAAATTTTAAGAATAATTTTAAAATTGGGCTATCCTGCTTAATGAGTAAGATATAAATGAAACAATCTGAGGACTTACTCCATAGAATACTTAATAAATGGTGGGACTTGGCAGCCACCACCTTAACCAACTACTCAAACTCAGAATGTGAACCACAGCACAACCTGACTTTCTGGCCTCTTGATGTACTGTAGTATGAAAAACACATAATCAGCCGGGCAAGGTGGCTCATGCCTATAATCCCAGCACTCTGGGAGGCCGAAGTGGTGGATTACTCGAGGTCAGGAGTTCGAGACCAGCCTGGCCAACATGGTAAAATCCCGTCTCTACTAAAATACTAAAAATACAAAATTACAAAAATTAGCCAGGCGTGGTGGTGTGTACCTATAATCCCAGCTGCTTGGGAGGCTGAGGCAAAAGAATAGCCTGAAACTGGGAGGCAGAGGTTGTAGTGAGCCAAGATCTCACCACTGCACTTCAGCCTAGGCAACTGAGTGAGACTCTATCTCAAAAAAAAAAGGAGAGAGAAAAGAAAAACACATAATCATCTGTCAAATATTCTTGCAAAAACATGTTTAAATTGAATCAGATCAAGCCTCTAAGCCTACTTTCTAGTTTACAGGAAATACACGGGCTAAAGGAGCAAGCTAAATGACATGAAGAGGAATCGGATATATCTATAATGAAGGACATTCATTGCATGAAACAATTGTTCTGTGGACTTCCGAAAGGCATTGTCATTGGAAAACAAAAGGTACAGGGACCATTCTAGACTAAAGGAGATGGACTACAGAGACTAAACCAGTGGCAATACAGGAAACCAGATTGGACCTTTGTTAAGAAACTTTAGAGTCTATATGTTATTATGACGTGGAAATGGTTTTCAAGGAGATTATTCTAACCTTAGGAGATACATGCTAAAGTATTTAGGGGCAAAGATGTTCAAATATATATATTTTGGCCGAGGTCGGTGGCTTGTGCCTGTAATCCCAGCACTTTGGGAGGCCAAGGCAGGAGGATTACTTGAACTGAAGAGTTTGCTATCAGCCTAGCTAACATGGTGAAACCCCATCTCTACTAAAAATATGAAAGTTAGCCAGGTGTGGTGGTGCACATCTATAATTCCAGCTACTTGGGAGGCTGAGGCACCAGAAGCACTTGAGCCTAGGAGGCACAGGTGGCAGTGAGCTGAGATCCCACTATTGCACTCTAGCCTAGGCAATAGAGCAAAACTGTTTCAAAACAAAAGAGAACTACATACATATATATAGAAATATTATGATATTATATATATATTTCCAAATGATACAGAAATGAATATCATTGAAATAAATATGGCTAAACAATTGTTGAATCTAGGTTGAGCAAGCAGGTGTTCATTATATTAATCCTTTAGCTTTTCTGAATATTTCCAAATGTTTATAACAAAAGTTTGGAGAAAAGAACAACTGTGGTCTTCAAGGCCTTCATTTCAGTGGCAATTTGGGTTAAATTGTAAGTAATTTTTATGTGAATATTGTATGAGAAACACATGGTGCTCTATTTTGATTATTTGATCTCAGTATATATCACTGTTGAGCATATTTGCATGAAGTACTGAAAATGAATTTATTATAACCACGAAATCCCAATATAATAAGAGTATAGACACACTAAGCCTGTTACTGAATCAATTTTTCAGCTATTGTAGAATTTGTCTCTTCCTAAGAAAAGCATTCACACACATGTTGCTATTTCAGATTTCAGTGACATAAAGTATCTCCTGGAAAACGATACATTACTAATTTATCCAAAATTTAGTGACACCCGACTATGTGTCAAGGCCTGTGTTGGCCTCAGGGAGACACTGGTACATGAAATGAGGCCTCTGTCATTGGGAACCCAGAGGCCACAGATGCTCATATGCCTAAAGACAACCATGCCCTCACCCATGGAAAAGCACACAGTTCTCTGAAGATTTTGCTTGCGTGCAACCTAAAAAATTATGCATTGCACATCTTTGTTTCCTGATGAATACAATTTCATATTTTATGTTTAAATGGTGGCAAAGAATGTAATTCCAGTTTAAAAATTGAGATTTTAAAATAAAATTGTTTCATCACTCTTTTTTTAAAGTCATAGTGTAGTAGTAGCTTTACGATGTGTTGGCTAACTTCCATAGCTGAGGTCTTTGTGGATGGTTTCTGCTACCTGTTGCGTGCTAGTTCTTGGGTTCGATGTGTGTTTGTGTGTACTGTATATATTTATATGTACAGACACACACACACACACACACACACACACACACGTCAAAGAATCTCCACAAATAAATTTATAGGGACAATGAGTAGCACACAGGTACATTCTTCCACAGAGAATTTGTGTTTGCTTTTGCCAGGTGCTCAGGGGGTCTCAGTAGTCTAAGAATATTTTAAACTAAATTCACTATTTAAGATTACTTGATCACTAGGGTATGAATTTGGGGTACAGTCCATGCCAGGGCTGATTCACAGATACAAATTTTCAGGGACTTAAAAAATAAGGCTAAGTTTCCTAGAAGTCTCCAGGAGAAGTCAGATTCACTTTGGTTCACCATTCCCCTGAGATAGCAGCTGTGTGGGTCTTAGGCGAGGCTCCTGGTGGAAGGTCTCTTAACAGAGGCCTCACCTTGGGCAGGCTCTGGGCTTTGACAGTCGTCCTTCTTGCTGCTAGAAACTGTCAAATAGAAGTTCAGGTTTGCTTGGTTCAGCAAAACAAAAGCAGTCTTCATGTTCCATTTACTTTTTGGTATTCTCTCTTGTCCTTAGATTTTGGCCTGGTAGGCCAGGCATGGTGGCTTATGCCTGTAATCCCAGCACTTTGGGAGGCCGAGGTGGACAGATCAGTTGAGGTCAGGAGTTTGAGACCAGCCTGGCCAACATGACGAAACCCTGTCTCCAAAAAAATATATACAAAAACTAGCCAGGCATGGTCGAACATGCCTGTAATCCCAGCTACTCAGGAGGCTGAGGTAGGAGAATTGCTTGAACCGGGAGGTGGAGGTTGCAGTGAGCCAAGATTGCACTACTCCAGCTTGGGCGGCAGAGTGAGGAAGACTCCATCTCAAAAAAAAAAAAAAAGATTTTGTCAGCCTTTCAGTGCTTTTAAGAATCTGTTTTCTGTATTTTATATAGAATTTTCAACTCTTGGTCTAAATAACCCAGTCTGCTAGTCTTGGAAATGGAAGTGAACATCACCACTTTTCTCAATTATAGGTTCTTTTAACCTAGGAATCATGCATGGAGTTCAAGGTATCTATAACCACCCCCTTCCCCGAAATTGTATGCAATGTTTTGTGTTTAAGCAATTTTTTCTGGGAACAAAATCCATAGATTTTATCAAATTGTAAAAGGTGCCAATGACTGAGACACCATCAAATTTGGTAACTATTACTTTAGCGTTCTAGCAGTACTTAACTTTTAATGAAAAAATGACTTTTTAGAATAATTTCAAACTTAAAGAAAATCTGCAAGTAGAGTGCAAGACAATCTCCACATTGTCCTCACCCAGATTCACCAATGTTAACTCCTCCCTGACCCCACACACAATTAGTCTTTTTTTGAACCATCTGGGAACAAGCTTCAGACCTGAATCTACATTACTTCTAAATTCTATAGTGGGTATTTCCTCAGACAAGGATCTTCCATATTAAGAAGTTAACATTGCTACAAAACCATTCACGGAATCTATTTAAATTTCAATTTTTTCAACTGTCTGAAGAATATATTTTTCAGGCTGGGCACAGTGGCTCACATCTGTAATCCCAGCACTTTGGGAGGCCAAGGAGGATCATGAGGTCAGGAGATTGAGACCATCCTGGCTAACACGGTGAAACTCGGTCTCTACTAAAAATACAAAAAATTAGCTGGGCGTGGTAGTATGCGCCTGTAGTCCTAGCTGCTCTGGAGGCTGAGGCAGGAGAATCATTTGAACCTGCGAGGCAGAAGTTGCAGTGAGCCGAGATGGTGCCATTGCACTCCAGCCTGGGCAACACAGCGAGACTCCTTCTCAATAAAACAAAAAGAATATATTTTAAAAAAATTTCTGGGCCAGGAGCGGTGGCTCATGCCTGTAACCGCAGCTTTTTGGGAGGCCAAGGCAGGTGTATCAAGAGATCAGGAGTTCAAGACCAGCCTGGCCAAGATGGTGAAACCCCGTCTCTACTAAAAATAAAAAATTAGCTGGGCGTGCTGGCAGGCACCTATAATCCCAGCTATCCAGGAGGCTGAGGCTGAGAATTGCTTGAACTTGGGAGGCGAAGGTTGCAGTCAGCTGAGATCATGCCACTGCACTGCAGCCTGGGCAACAGAGTGAGATTCCATCTCAAAAAAAAAAAAAATTCTGGTCCAGTATCCCATCCAGATACATATACTTCATTTAGTTGTCATGTCTCTTTGGTCTCCTCCAATCTGGAACAGTCCCTTGGTCTTTGTCTAATCATGTCCTTGACAGTTCAAAAAAATACAGGCATTACATTCTGTAGGATGACCCCCAACTGAGGCCATCCTCATAACCAGACTCAGGAATGCTTTCTTGGCAGAATTTGCTTTTCTCATTACATTGATCCATTCCATCACTGGTGATGTTAAACATCAAGTCATGTTGCTGTCTTCATTGTAAAGTTACTGTTTTTTCTTTTGTAACCTTTGGAAAATATTCCAACAACATGCCAAAATTCTGTTCCTCATCAAAATGTCACTCCACTGTGATGGTTGGCCAATGATTTTCTATTTGTATCATTCCTTCCACATTGACTGGTTGGCATTATAATGCAAATGAACAGCTTTTCTTTCTCCCCATTTATTTATTTACATCAGTATGAGCTCCTGAATTCCTATTGTATTCAATAAACTATAATCTGTTACTGTAAGTACTTTTGTAGTTAAGTTGTACATAATTTGGCCAACTGGAGCCCCTTTGAGCTGGGTTCTGTGTCCATGCAGCACATGCCTAACAGACTTTGAACACTCCTTAACTTCTGGCACAAGATGTTCCAGGCTTATCTTGTTGTTTTTCTACTCTACCCCTAAAATCTGTCATGTCTTCAAGGAGTGCTGGCTCCTCTTAGTGGAGCATGGGATTAGAAACCAAAATTTGTATCATCAGTGTGCTCAGCTACTGGGCTATCATTGCATATGGATCCTCCCACAGGACGGCACCAGGAAATAGGTTTATTTCCTAGTATATATACGTAAAATATACTATGTGCATACACATATATAAATATATATAGAGATACATACACATCCATATATATTTCTATAGTTATTTATATTTATATTTTAAAAAGTGAGTTCATAATGATACATACATTTCCAATCAACACCTCAGGGTTTTCTAGCCTTCCTCCTCTCCATGTTTGCATTTTCTCCAACAGGGAATAACATGGCCATCAGTAGTCTCAATATATTTACTTATTTGCTCAATGTAATAAATTGTCTGATCATACCAGTCTTCTCTCTGCCACCTGCATGCCCTCTTTTCAGTCCCCATGTTCTTGCCCCATCACTGTTAGGTCTCACGTGGGTAAGGTAAGAGAAACAGAAAAGAATGATGGAAGGAAGGGAAGGTGAAAAAGGAAGACAAAATAGAAAGAGAAGAACAGAGGGGGAAGCTTACTATTAAGATAATGCCACAAATTGCCGTTAGTAATCTGTTAATGTCCGTAACATTAATATACAGTAATGTGTTTTGCCTAATTACCATATCCATGCTTCTTCAGCAGCAATTCTGTAAATTCAAAGGTTCTATTTATTTACGTATTTATTTAGAGATGGAGTCTCACTCTGTCACCCTGGCTAGAGTACAGTGGTCTGATCATAGCTCACTGAAATTCCAATCTCCTGGGCTTAAGAGAGACTCCTGCCTCAGACACCCAAAGTAGCTGGGATTATTGGTGCACACCTACACCAGGCCAAGTCACAGGTTTTAATATAAACTTTCTTCACAGTAAAAAAGTTGAGAGTTAAGTGGCAGTGTAAAGAGAGTAACTGCTAATGGCAAACCTGAGGTTTAAAACTGGGAGGCCTGGAGTCAGACAGTCTTGTGGCTTAATTCTGCTTCCTCTCCTGCTGTGTGTATGACTGAGGGCTAATTACTTATCAGCTATGAGTCTGATTCCTTATCTGTAAAATGTGCATAATATTTACTTCACAGGATTGCTATGGATGTTCACGGGACATAATAGGGAGTTTGGTTAGTTGTCATTGCTAGTTTGTTACAGTTAGTACTCAAAAATTACACTGTGTCCTCCTACACTTCCCCTCTTACTCATTGCTTATTGCTGTATGGAAAGCCAGCATTGCTAGACCACAGCATTCTCACAGCACAGTAAACACACACACACACACACACACACACACACACACACACACACACACAGAGGCTGGAATCATAGGTATACTATGTCTTTTTTTTTTTTTTTTTTTTTTTTTTGAGACGGAGTTTTGCTCTTGTTACCCAGGCTGGAGTGCAATGGCGCGATCTTGGCTCACTGCAACCTCCGCCTCCTGGGTTCAGGCAATTCTCCTGCCTCAGCCTCCTGAGTAGCTGGGATTACAGGCACGTGCCACCATGCCCAGCTAATTTTTTTTTTTGTATTAGTAGAGACGGGGTTTCACAATGTTGACCAGGATGGTCTCGATCTCTCGACCTCGTGATCCACCCGCCTTGGCCTCCCAAAGTGCTGGGATTACAGGCTTGAGCCACCGCGCCTGGCCACTATGTCTTTAATAAAGTATCTTTCTTGGCCAGGCACAGTGGCTCACACCTGTAATTCCAGCACTTTGGAGGCCAAGGTGGGCGGACTGCTTGAGCCCCAGAGTTCAAGACCAGCTTGGGCAACATGGTGAAACCCCATCTCTACCAAAAAAAAAAATACAATTAGCTGGGTGTTATATGCTTGTAGTCCCAGCTACTTGCTACTTGGGAGGCTGAGTTAAGAGGATCACTTAAGCCAGGGAAGTGGAAATTGCAATGAGCCAAGATCATGCCACTGCACTCCAGCCTGGGTGACAATGTCTCAAAAAAAAAAAGTGTTTTTCTTGATTGGACAATGAGAATTCTAATTCTAATGGACATCATTGTTTTGTCCTCCCTCTTCTTGTGGGAAACAGTCTTTCTCCACTTCCATAAGGTAATGCCCATTGTTCTTACCTGAACACGGCAGTTACAAGAACATGACAAATGTCCATGTTCTTAAAGATCCCAGATCTTTGGTACAATCATTTGATTCAGGGACAGGCAATTCGCTGGACCAATGAAGTATCCTTCCCTGAGAATTTTTAACTTGGGACTAGAGATCATCACCCTTACCTTGCCTGTCTGATGATGAGGCAGAAGATGAAATGTTGGGAGCTATCAGTGGCCTTGTTTCCAGACATTTGGAGGACATTGGTCCAACAGCCTGAAGCCAGTGTGCAGAGAGAGAGGTACAGCTGAGGCATGGGGGCAGAGAGGCATTCTCATTCTAGCAATCAGGACCATCAGACCTATGTTTTATAGCACAAGGGTGAATGATTCTGAAAGAAAGATGGAGACTTACTGGAGAAAGAACTAGTCGTGCTAAGGGCAGGTATGTGTCCCTCGGAGCCAGAATCAAGTTAAGATCAATGGAATGTGCGTGTACTGTGGGGTGGAGAGAAGCTCCCCTTCTTGCAGTCCCTCCCTTCTTGCAGTCTGTCCATATCAACGGTACATTTGTTCCTTCTGCCTAACAGTTGAGGTCCTGTCAATGACAATCAAGAGAGGCATGACTGACTCATGTATTCAAAGGGGTATTGTGAGAACCAGTGCCAACACACAGTGGGGACTCAACAAATGTTGGTTTATTACTCACATTTAATGCCTAAAGTCTGAATGCAAAAAGGTTAGGGCAATTCCAGAAGGAATTACTATGTAGAAGGGCGAACTGGTTAAAAGGTTAACTTTGAGCATCACAAGGGAAGGCACCTAGAGACAAAAGGAAGGCTCTCTCCTCCCCCGACCCTCCCATACACACACATTCTGTTAATCCTAACCTGGCTCTGGCTCCCAGGGTCACAGACCTGCCCTTAGCACTACCAGTACTTCCTCCAGCATGTCTCAGTCTTTCTTTCAGAATGCTTCACCCTTATGCTATATAACATTTTATAGGTCTGATGGTCCTGATCTTTGACCCTAGTCTCAGCAGGCCAACAAGTGCTCTGCTACAGGTCTTACAGGGAGGGTGAGCTCTTGCTGGAACTGGATCAGATGGATAGGGACTGGGGGAAAAGCTGTCTTTAAATTTAGTTTCTTGAGAGGTAGTATATAAAAGCATATTTAGGCAGGATGTAGCGGCACATGCCTGTAACCCCAGTATTTCGGGAGGCCGAGGCATGAGGATCGCTTAAAGACAGGAGTTCAAAACCATATTGGTCAACATAGTGAGACTGTAGTGAGCCGTTATCGCGCCACTGCATTCCAGCCTGGGCAACAGAGCAAGACCCCGTCTGAAAAAAAAAAAAACCATAAGCAAACAACAACAAAAAAAACATATTTAAAGAATGGCTGTCTGCTTAATTCTCAAGGTCAGTCCTTGAAATCAGTGGTTACTATGTAAAATTTGAGTTCTTTCCTGCCTTGAGTAACCTGAGTGACATCAGTAACATTAGTCAAGCGCCGCTCTTTTTGAAGGGCTGTATTTCATTATTTTTATTTTAAACCTTGCTCTGTTTGATGAAGATTGGGAGAGGGGTCCTCCCAATTCCTCTACTCACACAGAACAACGGTTGCTAGCATTTTTTTATTTGTGCTAGGTCATCTGCATATCGTTTAAACATTTTTCGAGGTTGGAAAGACTGCTCCCACTCAGGCAGTTCTAACGCGGCGGCCCTTCTAATTTGTATTCTCTAAATAATTCTTCATTTAGAGAAACAGTCAAGGATTACACTGAGGTAAGGTGGCGTGCTGACGGGGGCAGAGCTTGGCCTTTGATCACTCTTCCCTTAGCTCTGCCCAGGCAAACATCTCTAACTCAGGGTATTGGAACCGATCTCCCTTAGAGGAGGATTATGTTTCAAACCCCAGCCTCAGCGGTTTACTCAAATAGTTCTTCCAGCCAAATGCAGAAGTCTCCTTGGGAGTAATTTTGGTGAAGTCAGCGTTTGCCTTTTTCATCTCAGTGAGGCTTCAGTACTTCCTCAAAACGTGCATCACAACTGCCCGGGCGCCAAACAGAAATGCTGATGCCTAAGGCCACTCTAGCCACTCGGTCTCGGCATTCCGGGGCGGGAGCGGAGGGCGCACACTCGCACGGTCACAGGCACCTCCCGGCCTTCCGAAGAGACCCGCGCCCGGACCTTAGTCTCGCACGTTGGTCGGGGCGGGCGCCAGGCTGTCGCGCCCAAATCCCGCAGCTCTGCGCCTTCTTTGTCCCTCCAGAGGCTGCCATCAAAGATCAGCTCCTGATTAGGTTTCGGCCTAGCGATCCGGCGCAGCCTCGGCGACTAACCCAGCTGGCCCTGCCATGCCCCGCAGCAAGAAGCCTCCCAGCCTCCGCCGCCCGCCGTACGTGCGCGCCGCGGTCGCCGGAAGTGACGGCACCGGTCGTTGGGGCGCTCCCGCCTCTTCCGCCTCGGGGCCCCGCCCAGGCCTCGCCCCTCGGCGCTCCCGCCCCTCCCCCTCCCCTGTTGCTAGCTCTCTGTCAGCTTCTCTCCCTCTCCCTCTCCCCTCTCATTCCTCTCGCTTCCTCTCTCGCACCTGAGCGTACGCACCTGCCCGGGTCCGGCTCCCTCTTCCTCCTCCCCTCCCTCTTTCCCCGCCCGGCCGCGGGAGCCTCTTGGCTGCGTCACCGCCGCCCCCCAAGACAAAATGGACACCGCCGAGGAAGGTAAGTCGGCGGCGCCGCCGCGCCCGAGCCCTTGCGTCGGCGCCCGGGTTCGTGTCCCCGCCGGGCCTGAGGCACTCGAGGAGAGCAGCGGGATCGCGGCGGGGCGGGTGCCTGGGCCGTTTGTCCGCCCGCGGGGCTTCTGGGCTGGGGAGCGGAAGGTGACCCCTCGCGTGGCCCTCGCCGTTTCCCGCCCGCGCCGCCGAGGGGGGCGGGGACCCTGCCGGGTCGGGGCTGCTCCGGGCCGGCAGGGCCTCCCTCGCCCCCGCCGTAGCGCGCTGGCCCAGAGGACGGGGCCGCTGTCGCCACCGCTGGAGTCCGGGGGCGTTTTCTGCACCCTTCCCCCACTGGGTTCTGTCTTTCTTTACGTCCTTCTGCTGTCGCCTGCCAGGCCCTACCCCCTCGCCACAGAACTTCTTTGTTGACTTTGAAACTTCGCGAAAAATACCCCGCCAGGTGACGGCCGAGTGGCGTGAGCTGACCCCTGTTGAAAAGCCCGGTCCTCGGCTGGCCTGCCGCTCGAGAATCTGTTGACTGAACGGGGAGGGGAAGGCTCTTTTGTTGTGATCCATTTGGTTTTAAATCCTTGACACCTATAAGCAGGGTTCTGTTTGTTTTGTTTTGCGATTGCGTGTGTTTTGGATACGGTTGCTTTGAACAAACTGACCCTTGTAAAATGTATACATAAGATAAAACGTCCACACCTTATGTGTCTTGAAGCGCATTTTTTTTTTACCCACTGACGATAGTAGATTATTTTTAACCAACTGTGCTTTTAGATGTTTTTAAATGAGTGCGGAATATATAGCGGAAATTAGTAAATTATTCTGGCATTTTTGATGTTCCAGTTATCAGTGCAAATGCTTTTCTGCTTTAGGTATATTTATGGGGGGATAAGCGTCTTTCATCCTTACTGGTTGCTGTTTTGGCGGTTTTCAGTGAAAATGAATTATCAAAAGCAGTCATGGAGTGCAATAATGAGCGAAAAAAGTTTGACATTATCTATGAGTTGATTTTTTTTAAAAAGAAGTCTTGCCTTTAATAAAAACCTCAACCATAATGACATGTGGCACTTGATGTACATTCGCGTTTGATCTTTGTAAAAGGCCTGTGGAATAGGTAGGTATTATCTTTTATAGATGTGGAAATTTAGGCTTATTTTAATAGCTTGTCGAAGGGTCACACAGGTAGTAAGAGACGGTTTTGAACCTAGGCATTCTGATTGCAAACAGTTTCCCTTTCATTATGCCACAGTGTATTTATTATATACACTGAGTGTAGCTAATCGCCACTAGAGACGCCTTTGGAAAAAAAATAGTAAAGCAAAACTGCTGAAGGTTTGGAATTACTACTTTCTTTTTGACAGGTGGTCCTTGCGTGTGAATTTCCATCTACGTAGGTTTCACATCCTTTTAGATTCAAGTTTTGATGAATAAATCTAGGAAGGCATGTATTTATTTATAACGTGACAGGTACGGACGTATTATATTCAATTATTCTTTTGATCTGGGGATTGGTACTTGGATGCTTTTATGGCGTGATAGTAATCGATGGTAATTCAGGAATTGCACTCGAAATATGTATGGAATCAGGAAATAAATATTTTCATCATACTTCTAGTGCTTAAATATATTTTTTCCCTTGTAAAATTATAATCTGGATAAGGTGTACATGACATTTATTGAACACTGTTTCCTATTAAAATAACTAACGTGCTGAAGACTCAACGTGTAGTATATGCTTTACTATAAATACTATACATTTAATTCTCTCAACATTGTTAGGCGGCATCTTCATTTTACAGATGAGGAAACTGAAGGTTACTATGATTAAGAAACTTGTCCAAGATAATGCAGGTAGTAAATGGCAGAGGCAAGATTCAAGCTCATGTCTGTCAGACTCTGTACTTAAATTAGATATTTACTTATAAGTGTATACTAAATATCCAATGTTGAAATTTATTTTTGTCACTTTATAGGATGAATCATTTATATGATTTAGTGGAAACTTTATTTTTCTTTATTTTGTTTTATGGAATTAGTAGTCATGAAAGGCAAGTGAATTTTAGTGCTGTATTCTCATGCCTGCTTTTGCAAAATTCCAATTTGGAAATTTTTACAATTAAATTTAAGTTGAAATAGCACTTAAAGGAAAAGGAAGGGTTATAGAAGATTAAAAATGATAGAGTGAAAATGCCAAAAAGCTAATAAATGTTCTGTGTGTTAAATTAGTTATTATAGATTATTTCTTTAAAAAATGCAACTTAGGTTTTTAAAATCTGATTAGAAGTTTTTTTGGTAGGAGATATTCAAAATATGGCCAAACATAAAACTATATTAAAAAAAAAATCAATATCACTTACTTTTGCAAACACCAATACTGTTGTGGTTCTCTGTTTTTTTTTTGTTTGTTTGTTTTTGAGATGGAATCTTGCTCTGTTGCCCAGGCCGGAGTGCAAGTGCCTCAATCTCTGCTCACTGAAACCTCAACCTCCTGGGTTCAAGTGATCCTCCTGTCTCAGTGTCCTGAGTAGCTGGTATTATAGGTGTGCTCCACCTACGTACCACCTAGCCATGCTAATTTTTGTATTTTTAGTAGAGATGGCAGTTTCACCATGTTGGCCAGACTGGTCTCGCACTCCTGAACTCAGGTGACCCACCCGCATTGGCCTCCCAACATGCTGGGATTACGGGCACGAGCCACCGCTCCTGGCCAGTTCTCTGTTCTTTAAAAACATATTTTAATATTCTGAGTAAAGAGATTAAGAATATTACAAAAACACCAACCATGCATATAGTGTGTAAATCTTCCCTTCCTTTTAAAAACAGCATCTTGCTTGCCTCTGATGGTACCATATATGATAATCTAATGCTCAGAATATTGTGTATTTATAGTAATACTGAGTTCTGACTTGGCCGTTTCATAGTAATTGTTCGCTAGATTTTAAAGATCTCTAAAGTGTCTTCAGTATTAAATTAATTTTTGTAAAATCAACAAATTTTTAATCCATTCTCATAATACAGGATGGATGAATCATTCTTACTGTAGATATGTTATTTGTGTGAGTGCAGATGTGTTAATGTCAACTGCTATCCATCCTCACATTTTTCAGCTTCAGAGTTGGAGACCTTAGACATTTGCCCTCCTCATTTTATGGGTTTAGGAGTCTGATTCTGCAATGCACTGAAATTTCTCAGTTTCAGAGAAAAATCTACCCTTTGCTCAAGGATATGCTTTCTTTTCTTTTCATTTCCTTTTTTTTTTTTAAAAGGAAAAGCAGTACAATGTTAAGATGTTGCAAGTGTTGATGTGAAGTTCTCAAAGATAATATTAAACATTTTGCCATAGAATGCTCACATTTCAGCTCAGGGATACAATGCTGAGGTTTTTTTTTTGTTGTTTTTTTTTTCCATTTTGCTAAATTACTAGTTATATTAGCAGAACATAATACAAAGTGTTGGTAATTTTTTTACAGGTATCAAAGCAGTTGTCCTTTATGGTTTATGGAACCTACTCATTTGAAAGGTGTGATGCTAAAGTTTTGTGGTTGATCATGTTCTATATGCACTTTGGCAAAACGTGAGGTAACTTAGATTTGGAAGAAATGAGTTAAAAGGATAGAAAATTGTCAGAATTAGACAGCTAGTTACTCTCTTTCTAGAACTACATGGTCTTTCTTCTTTGTTTCTAGACATGTCTGCTGTATGTTTCTTACCACACATCACCTTTCACTGCTTTGGCATGCTTGTGACCAAGTATAGGTGCATTTATTTGTTAAATGTTTATTGAACACTGTTATGAGCCAGGCACTATTTTATGTTATGCATTTGGGCTAGTCAGGGAACAAAATAGAGAAAATCCTTTCTTTCACAGAGCTTACATTGTAGTTATTAGCTTAAGACAAAATAAACATGTAATAAATTATATGGCGTAACTAAAAGGTTATAAACGCCATGGAGAACAGTGAATTGGGAGGGAATAAGAAGTGCCAGGATGTGAGAGCAGAGGTTGCCGGTTTTTTGTTGTTGTTGTTGTTGTGTTTTGAGACAGAGTCTTGCTCTGTCACCCAGGCTGGAGTGCAGTGGTGCAATCTCGGCTCAGGAGGGTTGCAGTTTTAAATATAGCAGTAAAGGAAGGCCTTACTGAGAAGGAGCAAAGGAGAAGGAGTTAGCCATGCAGATAGTCTGAGCAGAGATTTCCAGGCAAAGGGAATATAGCCTACGTGAAGTCTCTAAGATGGGAGCATGCCTAGAGTGTTCAAGAAATAACCAGGAGAGCAGTGTAGCTGTAATGGAGTAAAAGACTTGGGAGAAGAGTAAGTCTAATATGAGGTCAGAGAGATCATGGAGCCAATGGGGAGTGAGCATGTAGGACTTCGTTGACTTTTACTTTAGTCAGATAAGGAGCCGTGGGAGGGTTTTGAGCTGAGGTGAGACATAAATTGTCTTGATATGCAGCCAGCCTTCTGTATCTGTGGGTTCCACATCTGTGGATTCATCCAATGTCAGATGGAAAATACTTGGAAAAAATAGATGGTTGCATTTGTAGTGAACATGTACAGACTTTTAAAAATCATTATTCCTATAACAATATAGTATGATGACTACATAACATTTATGTTGATTTAAAGTACAGTTGACTCTTGAACAACATGGGTTTGAACTGCATGGGTTCACTTACACATGGATTTTTTTCTTCAATAAATATATTGGAAAAAATTTTGGAGATTTGCAACAATTTGAAAAAACTTGCAGATGAACTGTATAGTCATAGAAATAGTGAAAAAGTTAAAAAGTTATGTCATTAATGCATAAAATATATGTAGATACTAGTGTATTTTACTCACTGTCATAAAATATATACAAATCTGTCATGAAATGTTAATATCTTTCAAAATGTATACACACAAAAATGTAATGGAGACTGTACAAGGCACCATTCACAGTTGAGAGATGTAAACAAATTTAAAGATACAATATTAAATCATAACTGCATGAAATTAACTGAAATGCTTACTATACTACTATAATAATTTTGTGGCCACCTTCCATTGCTGCTTTTGTGAGTTCAAGTGTTGGGAGTATCCTGTCCACTTAAAACAACTTGTGAAGCTAATCACCTCTGCATGAGCAGTTCAACTCTCCAGTAAATTGCGTGTAGTAAAAGGTATCTCTCTGGATTCTCGTGTATTTTTCATTGTGTTTAGTGCAGTACCTTAAACCTTGAATAACATGATTGGATCCATATGAGGTGCCACTAGTGATGCTGGAGGTTCTCCAGGAAGCTCAGAAAAGGCATGACATTATGAGAAAAAGTAGAATTGCTTCATATGAGCCATAGATTGAGGTTTGTTGCTTGGTTGCCGGCCATTTCAGAATGATTTATCTTGTAAACAGATAGATATCAGTAAATACGGTATAGTGCTGTAAATGTATTTTCTCTTCCTTCTGATTTTAATTTTTTTCTCTAGCTTTGTTGTAAGAATAAAGTATATAGAATACAGTATATAACACATGTTACAATATATATTGTAAGAATACAGCATATAATACAGTATACAATATATATAGTACAGTTTATGCGTTCATGGCATAATTTTTTCTTTTTTCTTTTTTTGCTCTTTCTAGGCTACACAGATCATCTGCAAGTTTTTTTTAAATTGTTGTGAATTTCCAAAAAATTTTCCAATATATTGATTGAAAAAAAAAATCCACGTGTAAGTGGACCCATGCAGTTCAAACTGAGGTGTTCACAGATCTACTGTACTTTAAATCATCTCTAGAGAACTAATAATACCTAGTGTAACATAAGACTATTTATGTTGTATTATGCTATGGTAAGGCCTCTGGTCAGAAGTAGGCCATTAGTAGAGTAGTTTTGGGGGAGTCAAAAGTTGTATGTGGACTTTTCTTTTTTTGAGACAAAGTTTTGCTCTTTTTATCCAGGCTACAGTGCAGTGGCATGATCTCAGCTCATTGCAACCTCTGTCTCCCAGGTTCAAGCAATTCTCCTGCCTCGGCTTCCTGAGTAGCTGAGATTACAGGCATGTACTACCATGCCTGGCTAATTTTGTATTTTAAGTAGAGACGGGATTTTACCATGTTGGCCATAGTTGTTTTTTAACTCCTGACCTTAGGCGATCCATCTGCCTCAGCCTCCCAAAGTGCTGGGATTATAGGTGTGAGTCACCACGCCCGGGCTGTATGTGGATTTTTGATTGTGCGGGAGGTCAGTGCCCCTAACCCTTGTTCACGGGTCACCTGTATATGGAAGGATGTGCGTAGGTTACTTGAAAATGTGCTGTTTTACATAAGATACTTGAGCATCTGTGGATTTTGGTATCTGTGGAGTTCCTGAAGCCAATCCCCCAGGGTTACTGAGTTTATCTCTTTTTCTGGTTGTTTAAGACAAGTTTCTGTTTGTCTTAAACTCTAATTTCTGGAAGTTAGGCTCTCACTGGCCCATTTTGGGTCAGTGGACTACCCTCTTGATCCAGGTAGCTGGATGATGGTGGGAAAGGTAATGTAAGAATAAGAATCATGACTGGCTGTGTCCATTTTGATCTGAGAAGACAGTCCAAAAGAGATCTGCTACATTACTGAATTAGAATACTTTTTAGACTGAAGTCCTGTGAGTGATTATTGCTGGGCTATCCTCTTCCAGACACCTACTTCCCATTTCTTCTAGGCCAGGCTTACTTTAGTGGGTTTTACTTCTGTCCTCTAAGGATATGAATGTCAATTATTTTTAGTATATTGTAGGTAGAACAGAAAAAGTTCTTAAAAAGTGAATAGGAAGTAACACCCACAAGGGAAAACTTACTAATTCAGGCTATATTTTAGAATACTATTGCAGTAGACTAGATAAGATCTGGGAGTTTACATTAAGGTAGAGGGAATGGAAAGAATAGAAAAGAAGAAATAGACCAAGGTAGAATTAATAGAACATAGTAATTATTGAAGAGGTAATATAGGGAGGAGGAGTTAAAAATGATTGATTTTTAGATTTTTTCAAATGGGAATGGAAAGAGATAAGTAGTTCAGTTTTGGACATTGTTTAAGTTTGCAGGGGCTGCTGTAACAAAGTACTACAGACTGAGTGCTTAAGAGATTTATTTTTTCAACTTTTGGAGGCTAGAAGTTTGAGATCAAGGTGTTGGCAGCCCTGGTTTCTTCTGAGGCCTCTCTCCTTGGCTCGTAGATGATTGTCTTCTGTGTCTTCCTGTAGTCTTCTCTCTGTATGTCTTCATGTAGTTTTCCCTCTCTTTCCTAATATCTTCTTTTAAGGATGCTAGTCATACTGGATTAGGGCCCACTCTGAGGACCCCATTTTTACTTAATTACCTCTTTAAAGACTGTCTCCAAATACAGTCACATTATGTATATGGTAGGTTAGGGCTTCAACACATGAATTACATGGGGAGGGGGAACACAATTCAGCCCATGATAGACATGAATTCTTGAAGACTTGGAAGACTGAAGCATTCCCTGTACACTTATTTCTTACAACAACTTCATTATAATATCCTTTGTACTTTCTTGTCTCTCTTCTTCTCTTCTGTCACCTTAGTGTATTTTGTAAAGATGGAATCAGGTAATAAAGTATAATTTACACACAAATTTACTTTTTCTAGGGTGCAGTTCTGTTATAACACTTTTGAAATAGAATATTTGGAGATTCCATGTCTTATTTGATTACTTGCCCATTTACGAAATATTGGGTACATATCTACTCTGTATTTAGGACTTGTGCCAATGATGTTTTCTGCATATTTCATTTCTTCCATTCCAAGTCATTGAAAGTGCCAAGAGTCATTTCTATTGAATGGAACAGTTCGAAGACCACTGACGGAGAATAGTGCTTTTCAAAGCTTTGTCCCAGGACCCCTTTACACTCTTAAAATTGAGGACCCAAAATACTTTTGTTTATGTGGGTTTTATATATATAAAGGTAAACATATTTACCATATTAGAAATGAAAAATGAACAAAAATAATTTAGAATATTTAAAAATAATAAATTCAATATATGTTAATAAAATAACTTTTTCTGGATTATCATAAGACAACTGAATTCTCATCTCTGCCTTTCCAGTCACTTTGTTATGTTTTGGTTAGTGTATATAAAACTTTGGCTTCGCACAGATATATACCTTGAAAAGGGATGAATATTTTCAGGTTTGTGTGTTCTTTGATATTATGTCAAAACTTGACAAGTGGTGGTTTCTTAATGTCATATCTGAAAACATGTCAGTCACCTTAAAAAATTAAATTAACTGTTAAATTAAAGTCCATTGGTTTGATAGTGTAGAGAGTCCAGAAATAGATCCATGCATACATAGACAGTTGATTTTGGACAGAAGTGCAAAAGTAATCCCATAAAATATAAAGGATAGGTATAGTTTTTCAACAAATGATACTGAATAGCTATAGGCAAAAAAAAAAAAAAAAAAAAAGTGGGAGATGTTAGACCTCAATGAAAAATTCTTTGTAATCTTGTGTTAGACCAAGATTTCTTAGGTATGACTCCAAAAGCATGATTCATAAAAAAAAGTGGATAAATTGGATGGCATCAAAATTCAGAATTTCTTTCAAAATTAGACACTGTTAACAGAATGAAGACAGGCTACAGAAAATGTGTCTTATAAGGAACTTAGAGTATTTTAAAAAAACTCTCAGTAATAAGAAAACAAATAACTCAGTTTTTAAAATGGCCTACATATTTGCATAGACACTTCACTAAAAATATATGTACATGGTTGTTAAGCACATGAAAAGATGCTAAGCGTCATTAGTCAAAACCATAATGAGATACCACTTCATACCCACCAGGATGGCCATAATAAAAAGGAACAGATAAGTGTTGGTGAGCATTGTAGAAAAATTGGAAGCTTCATTTGTTACCGGTAGGAATGTAAGATAGTGTGACTGATTTTGGTAATTCCTCAAAAAGATGAACTGAGTAAATATGTGACCCAGAAATTTCATTTCTAGGTATATACTCAAGAGAATTCAAAATATATATTCACATAAAAACCTGTACATGAGTGTTCATAGCAGTATTATTTATAATAGCCAAATCAACTGATGAGTGGATAAATGCGATCTGTCCTTAAAATGGAATATTACTCAGCAATACAAAGGAATGAAATACTGATGAATGGTACAACTTGGATGAATCTCATAAACGTTAGGGTAAGTGAAAGAAGTCAGTCGGAAAAGAACATATTTTCTGTGATCCAATTTGTGTGAAATGTCTAGAATAGGCAAATCTATAGAAAGAGAGATTAGTGGTTGTCTGGAACTAGGGAGAGCTGATGGAGTGGGAAGTGTCCACTAAAAGTTACAAGTTTTCTTTTTTGGGTGATGATGATGCTCTAAAAGATTATGATGATAGTTGCATAACTGTAAATATACTCAAAACAATGGAACTGCATTCTTAAAATTGGTGAACTTTATGACGTAAGTTATATCTCAGTAAAATCATTAACAAAACTACAGTGAGATATCATTACATACCTACCTATTAGGGTGGCTAAAATGATAATATAATGACTGACCATACCAAGTATTGGTAAGGATGTAGAGCAGTTGAAATTTTCATATGCTGCTGGTGGGAATGTAAAGTGGTACACCACTTCTTCTGGGGAGCAGAAAACCACCTTCCAGGGTACAGGTGAGCCAAGGTTGATGGGCAGGTATGCAGAAGGAGTTGGAATATCATTGTGTGTACCTGTACAAGTCCTGGAGTGTGCTGGATCCTCGTCACTAGGGCCGTATGAAGGTGGTCATTAAAACAAAACTACTGACAGTGTAACAGGAGCTAGAAAACACCCCTTTCTTCTTAGATATCCCTCCACCTTAGATACCCTCCAGCACTCTACACTGACAAAGTTTAACTGCCCCCCCCCCCAAAAAAAAAACCAGCTTAGCGTCCCTATCACTGAACTGGGACTGAAAGGGAGGAGAATTTGGAGTTGAGAGGGGATACATGGATAACTAGCTCATTACTGTTGAAATTTTTGGAATCATTGCCTGTGCTGCTGAGCTTGGTGTTGCCCACTGCTGCTGGCAGAATCACCATCATTACTTCTATATCTGTTGGCAGGAGTCTGCGGTGCCTGCCATTAGCTGCAACTGCTGGTTTTTAGAACCAGAAGTAGAAAATGATTTCGCTGTTTCCCTGCGGCTGTCTTTTTTTTTTGAGATGGAGTTTCACTCTTGTCACCCAGTCTGGAGTGCAGTGTTGCTATCTTGGCTCATTGCAACCTCTGCCTCCCAGTTTCAAGCAATTCTCCTGTCTCAGCCCTCCGAGTGGCTGGGATTACAGGTGCATGCCACCACGCCTGGCTAATTTTGTATTTTTAGTAGAGATGGGGTTCACCATACTGGCCAGTCTGGTCTCGAACTCCTGACCTCGGGTGATTCACCCATCTTGACCTGCCAAAGTGCTGAGATTACAGGTGTGAGCCGCTGTGCCCAGCCTCCCTGCTGCTTCTGATCTCATCGAAGTGCTTCTCATTGGCAAGACTAACTCGAGCCTAGTTAGCAAGGAGGCCAGAAAGTACAGTTTTCAGTTTTTCAGGACCAACAGTACAGGTAAATTATTTATTTATTTATTTTTTAATTTTGAAAAATTTATTTATTATACTTTAAGTTCTGGTGTACATGTGCAGAATATGCAGGTTTGTTACATAGGTATGCATGTGCCATGGTGGTTTGCTGTATCCACCACCCCATCATCTGCATTAGGTATTTCTCCTGATGCTATTCTTCCCCAATTTCCTGACACCCTGCTATCCCTCCCCTAGCCCCCCACCCCGTGTCAGGCCCCGTTGTGAGATGTTCCCCTCCGTGTGTCCATGTGTTTGCATTGTTCAACACCCACTTATGAGTGAGAACATGTGGCGTTTGGTTTTCTGTTCTTGTGTCAGTTTCCTGAGAATGATGGTTTCCAGATTCATCCATGTCCCTACAAAGGACATGAACTCATCCTTTTTTATGGCTGCATAGTATTCCGTGGTGTATATATGCCACATTTTCTTTATCCAGTCTGTCATTGATGTGCATTTGGGTTGGTTCCAAGTCTTTGCTATTGTGAACAGTGCTGCAATAAACATACGTGTGCATGTGTCTTTATAATAGAATGATTTTCAATCCTTTGGGTATATTAGCTATTTCTCCTAATGCTTTCCCTCCCCAGTCCCACCTTAATAATCCCAGTAATGGGATTGCTGGGTCAAATGGTATTTCTATTTCTAGATCCTTGAGGAATTGCCACACTGTCTTCCACAATGGTTGAACTAATTTACACTCCCACCAACAGTGTAAAAGCCTTCCTATTTCTCCGTGTCCTCTCCAGCATCTGTTGTCTCATGATTTTTTAATGACCACCATTCTAACTGGAATGAGATGGCATCTTAATGTGGTTTTGTTTGCATTTCTGTAATGACCAGTGATGATGAGCTTGTTTTCATATGTTTGTTGGCTATAAAGATGTCTTCTTTTGAAAAAGAAAAAGAAAAACAAAAACAAAAAGATGTCTTTTGAAAAGTATCTGTTTATATCCTTTGCCTACTTTTTGATGTTTTTATTTTTTTGTAAATTTGATTAAGTTCTTTGTAGATTCTGGATATTAGCCCTTTGTCAGATGGGTAGATTGCAAAAATTTTTTCCCATTCTGTTGGTTACCGGTTCACTCTAATGATTGTTTCTTTTGCTGTGCAAAAGCTCTGGAGTTTACTTAGATCCCATTTGTCTATTTTGGCTTTTGTTGTCATTGCTTTTGGTGTTTTAGTCATGAAGCCCTTACCCATGCCTATGTCCTGAATAGTATTGTCTAGGTTTTCTTCTAGGGTTTTTATGGTGCTAGGTCTTATGTTTAAATCTTTAATCATCTGGAGTTAATTTTTATATAAGGTGTAAGGTATAAGGTGTAAGGAAGGGATACAGTTTCAGCTTTTTTTTTTTTGAGACAGAGTTTCGCTCTTGTTACCCAGGCTGGAGTGCAGTGGCGCAATCTGGGCTCACCACAGCCTCCGCCTCCTGGGTTCAGGCAGTTCTCCTGCCTCAGCCTCCTGAGTAGCTGGGATTACAGGCACGCGCCACCATGCCCAGCTAATTTTTTGTATTTTTAGTAGAGGCGGGGTTTCACCATGTTGTCCAGGATGGTCTTGATCTCTTGACCTCGTGATCCACCCGCCTCGGCCTCCCAAAGTGCTGGGACAGTTTCAGCTTTCTGCATATGGCTAGCCAGTTTTCCCAACACCATTTATCAAATAGGGAGTCCTTTCCCCATTGCTTGTTTTTGTCAGATATCAGATGGTTGTAGATGTGTGACATTATTTCTGAGACCTCTGTTCTGTTCCATTGGTCTGTATCTCTGTTTTGGTACCAGTACCATGCTGTTTTGATTACTATAGTCTTGTAGTATAGTTTGAAGTGAGCACAATCAGGTGAATTTTTTTTTTTTTAGGAGATGCTAATGGGAAACTTTATTAGATAAGCCTTTAAAAGAAACGTGTCAATTTTTAAGTTTTAAATATATGCTATTTTTACACAAAATAAAACTACTGTAATCCAAGTTTAGAAGCAAAGAATAGCCTTACATTGCTAAATTATATATATATGTACACACACACACACACACACACACACACACACATATTTAGCAGAATATGGTAAGAGTCTCATATAAAAGACAAATATTTGAGGAATAAATTATATTCTCTAGATATAGGCTAACAGAAGCAGTTTAAAATTTTATAATTCCTTTTTGCCTGCCTGCATACTAATTATCTAATTTAATACACAAGAACAGAAAGCCAGACACTGCCTGTTCTCACTCATAGGTGGGTGTTGAACAACGAGAACATGTGGACTCAGGGAGAGGAGCATCACACACTGGGGGCAGTTGAGGGGGGTAGGGGAGTGACAGCGGGGGGTGGGAAGGGAGGGGAGGGTGGAGAGGGATAACATGGGGAGAAATGCCAGATATAGTATGCACCTAAAGTAAATAAATTAATTTTAAAAAATACAAAATAGCCGGACATGGTGGTGCCTGCCTATAATCTCAGCTACTCAGGAGACTGAGGCAGGAGAATTGCTTGAACCTGGGAGGTGGAGGTTGTAGTGAGCTGAGATCGTGCCACTGCACTCTAGCCTGGGCAACAGATCCAGAGTCTGTCAAAAAAAAAAAAAAAGGCAGTTATTTTTGAGATGGGGTCTTGCTACATAACCCCGGCAGGTGAGTTTTTAATATAGTAACGATAGTAATCTGGTGAGCTAAAATAAACTTTGGGGTACATAGAGAATTGGCATTTTTAAACTGTGTTTGCAAGACCTAATTCCCAAACCCACATATTTTGTTTATAGGTATACTTTCACCATCAAAAAGGAAAGTTTTTGTAAAATTTGAGCAGCTAAACATTTTTTTTCTGCCTGTAATTGTAAAAGTAGCAATGAAACACTAGATGTTTGGGGATGAGGAAGGAAGAATAATTACCCATGTTCTCATCTAACCAATTATAGTGGCTGTCATTTTTTACATTTTCTCCTTTAGGCTATGGTCTTTTTACCTGGTTGGAAGTAAAGAGTGTGGTCATTTTAAAATGTTATATCTTTTTCCATATTACCAGATAGTTACGTATTTTTTATTTGTTTGTTTGTTTTTTGAGATTGAGTTTTGCTCTGTTGTCCAAGCTGGAATGCAGTGGTGCAATCTCAGCTCACTGCAACCTATGCCTCCTGGGTTCAAATGATTCTTGTGCCTCAGCCTCCTGAGTAGCTGGGATTACAGGTGCGTGCCACCACGCCCAGCTCATTTTTGTATTTTGGTAGAGACAGGATTTTGCCATGTTGGCCAGGCTGGTTTCAAACTCCTGGACTCAAGTGATCCATTTAGTCTGTAAATTTAAGACTGTTGTACAAAGTAAAGTCTGCTAGTAATAATAATCCTTTGTATATTAAATTATTACCAGTTTGTCACTAGAAGAGAAGTGGAGAGATTTTGAAGTCTTACATCAAAGAACTTTCAAGATAGATAATAACTTAAGAGTTATAACATGTACCCCAAAACTTAGAGTTTTATTTTTTTCCTCATACTAGGCACTTAGGATAAATTGTTGAACTGTAGTGTTGGCTAGAAAAACTGATAGAATGGGCTGACTTCCACAGTAGGTTCCAATTTGATAACCTTCTCTCATTGGTTGTTGTTTTCTTTCTTTCTCATCTCCTGGGCTATCTCCGTAAGAATTTGAAAGATTACTAAGGATTTGAAGTTTTTTATTAAAAAAGAAAACCCACTTATTTATTGAGCCAAGCTCTATACCGGAATCTTTAAAAGGTATGCTTGTGTAAAGATACTTAGGTATCCAAATACTGCAACAAAAATTGCCGCAGTATTAAATAGAATAAATTTCCCTTTGAAAACCAGGAAAAGCTTTACCATATTGTTTATAAGTAGGTTTGCATTCATAACAAGCAAGTTGCATTGACTTTACTTTGGCCTAAGCAAGATTTGTAATTACTGCACATGAGTCTGATGGGAGCCTCAATCTGCCACAGAACCTACTTCATGATTTAATTTTTTTGTAAAGGACTTCAAGCTGAGCCTTTTCTAGACTTCACTCTTTTTGTAGCCTTAGCCTTATTACTCTGTTGAGGTTTTGGGTGGTGGGATTGGAATTAGTATACAAAACAGGCTATTTTTTTTTGATTTTGTATGTTTGTAATAGTCGTACTTGCTTCATGTTTTTGCAAAGCTGCTAAGATTCTGTATAACATAGGATCAGCTAAGTTATGTCATAGTCACAACTACCCTAAACCTCAGGAGCTTAAAGCATCAAAAGGTTAATCACTTCTTGGCCAGGTACATTGGCTCATGCCTGTAATTCTTGCAGTTTGGGAGGCCAATGAATGAGGATTGCTTGAGCCCTTCAGGACCAGCCTGGGCAACATAGTGATAGTGAGTCCCTGTCTCTATGAAAAATAAAAATTTAGCTGGGCATGGTGGTGTGCATGTGCAGTCCCAGCTTGGAGGCTGAGGCAGGAGGATCACTTGAGCCCAGGAATTTTTTGTTTGTTTTTGAAACAGAGTCTTGCTCTGTTGCCCAGGCTTGAGTGCAGTGGCGCCATCTCGGCTTGCTGCAACCTCCGCCTCCCAGGTGCAAGCGATTTTCCTGCCATAGCCTTTTTATTTATTTATTTATTTTTTTGGGAGACAGTGCCTTGCTTATCATGCAGTCTGGAGTGCAGTGGTGCCATCATAAGCTCACTGCAACCTCAAGCTCCTGGGCCCAAGCAATCTTCTGCCTTATTCTCCTGACCAGGACTACAAGCAAGTGCCATCATACCCTGCTAGTTTTTAAATTTTTGTAGATACGGGGGCCTCCCTGTGTTGCCCAGGCTGGTCTCAAGCTCTTGGGCTGAAATGATCCTCTTTCCTCAGCCTCCCAAAATGTTGGGATTACAAGTGTGAGCTGCCATGCCTGGCCTTACTGTGATTTTTATTAAAAACTTTCGTGGTAAAGTATATGTAATAAAATTTACTATTTTAACTATGTTTAAGTATATATTTCAGTGGCATTGAGTACATCTTGTTGTACAGCTGTCGCTATCTTCTTGTGATTTAAATTTGCATTTCCTGAATGACTTGAACATTAAAAATTTTTTATTCCTCTTTTGGTGAGTGTGTTTAGATTTTTTGCTGATTTTTTTTTTTAAACCATTTTCTCTCTCTCTCTCTGTTTTTTTAACCTAGCCCAGCACAAAGCTGGTTTGTTTTTTAATTTTCTTATTGTTGAGACCTTAATTGGTAAGCTGGACAAAGAACTTGAACAGATAATTCATAAAGAAAGAGAACTTGGTAAACTGTGGAAATGTTCAGGTTGGCAGTAATAAAACTACTTTTTAACTAGCTGCTATACTACCTGGTTATTTTTTATCTTTATATTTCAGTAATAGATGTTTTACTAGAGGGAGCAGTCTACTGTGCAAATGGGTGAATATGATAAAGTTGGAGGAGCAGATAAATAGAATATTGACATTATGAAAAAATAAAACATTCAAGATAACCTCATTGCTTGATGAAGGTAGTTGGGGGTAAGAAGTATGATAAGGTCAAAAGGAGAGTACTCTTGGAATTGGGAGCTAATTTTTAATCCTCATTTGCCGCTTGCTTCATAATTACTTGGTTCTCAGTAACTGAAATAGAATTAGCTATTCTGAGATTTTCAGCCAGTGTTCTGAAAGAGTGACAATTCAGTAATATCCTAGATCTCTTGCATACTGCCTTCTCCTTAATCGTGTATGGCCTTAGATACGTTACATTACCCTGCCCCTTTCAACCTCAATTTCCTGAACTGTGAGATTGGTATTGTGAGGATTAAATGATGGAATACATTCAGAGTGCTTAGAACTGTGTGTAGAAATGGTGTAGGTGTATTAGTCTGTTTTCATGCTGCCGATAAAGACATACCCAAGACTGGGCAATTTACAAAAGAAAGAGATTTATAATGGACTTAACAGTTCCACATGGCTGGGGAAGCCTCACAATCCTGGTGGAAGGCAAGGAGGAGCAAGTCACTTCTTACATGGATGGCAGCAGGCAAAAAGAGAGAGCTTGTGCAGGGGAACTCCTCTTTTTAAAACTATCAGATCTCGTGAGACTTAGTCACTATCATAAGAAAAGCACTAAAGACTTGCTACCATGATTCAGTTACCTCCCACTGAGTCCCTTCCACAACACGTGGGAATTCAAGATGATTTTTGGGTGGGGACACAGCTAAACCATATCAGTAGGTAATTAAATAAAAGGTAGTTCTTAACTAATGTCAAAGTAATAAATGAATGTTGTGCTTTTTTATACTTCTTTTTTCTTTTAGGCAGTGGCTAGTCTTTTAAAATGCCTTCTTTAAAGTTTCTAGAACGTAATGTCAAATAGAAATTAGAAGACATGAAAGTAGATGCAGGCTGGCATCTATAATCCTAGCTATTCAGGAGGTTGAGACAGGGTGATTGCTTAAGGCGAGGAGTTTGAGACCAGCTTGGGCAACATAGTGAGACTCCATCTCTTAAAAAAGCTGAATGTAGTGGTGTGCTCCCATAATGCCCACTCCCCACAAAGATTTCAAAATGGTAGTTTTTATTGTTGCCAATGTGTGTAGGCCAAAAAAAAAAAAAAAAAAAAAAGAGAGAGAGAGAGACATATGGACATGCAAGATGAAATGCCAGTTAATTACTTAAAATTAATTTTGAGAACACAAAAACACTGTTTTGGATTTTGATGTTTTCTGCTGTATAATGGAGCAGAAATTTTTCTTTTTCTTCGTTTTTCTTCTAAGATCCAATTGAGGGGGAGAAAACCCACAGCATCTTAAAGATCTTTATTCTTTTATCATGTCTGTGCACTATTGTTAGTGAGTATAATGCTTTATGAAATGTGATCATTTTGGTGGTTTTATAAAATATGTTTTGACTTAAATGTGTATAGCAGTAGTGATCATTAATTCATTCATTAGAATTTTTTGTACTTAATTATACAATAGACTCTGTGGAAATAGATACAAGAGAGATTTTAAAGAATTGTTCATACTGGTTGGAAATAATGATATGTTAGAATTCCCTTTAGGATTATTTTTTTCCCCACTTGAGACCTAGCCTGTCATTGTTTTCATGTAATCAAAACCACTTAAAGTAACAAATGGATTAATGCACTTGTTCTTCCTCTTGAACTCCTTAAAGAACAATTTTGAAAGTATTTATTAATTTGCTTTAAAATAACAACACGCATTATGTATTAATATAAATACTATTTTTCATGAAAATAATACTCCAGACCCCCCAGAATTGATGAGGAAAGAGTGGATTTGTTTTATATTTGCAGATCTGTTTAATATCTACTTTAATGAGAAGCAGCTGGGTCTTTTCATCTCTAGCTGCATTCATTCTATTGTCTTATATAGCCTCTAGAAAAACCACTGCAAACTGGCAAGACAATAAGTGAAAAAGAGGTCTTAGGGGATGGGCATGGTGGCTCACACCTGTAATCCCAGCGCTTTGGGAGCTGAGATGGGAGGATCACTTGAGACCAGGAGTTGGAGGTTACAGTGGTTTATGATGGTGTCACTGAATTACAGTCTGGGTGACACAGCAAGACCTTGTCTCTTAAAACAAACAAACAAACAACTTAGTGTTACTAGGGTAGTAGTTGTGTCCTTCCATTCTCTGAGTGAGAAACTTGGGATCCCAGTTCTCTCCTCTAGGCCAAACAGAGCCCCCTCGGGCTTAATTTTAGAGTTGTTGGGTTTGCTTAGTATCTTGTTTGTTGGTTTGTCATTCAGAAGGACAGGAGTCTTCTGAAAAATCAGTGTTCTAATTCATGTGTGTGTTTACATTCTCCTAAGTGGAGATCCATGTCTCTCTCCCCGCTCCACCTGTGCTGTTCCACCATTCACTAGCTGGCCATCCTCTTGGAGTGAGCAGTGCCTCCTGTGGGTGAGTGTGCCCTGGAATTTGCCACTGCTTTGTTTCCAGCTGCAGCTTTCTCAGGCTGTGCAGGACTAGGTTGCCTAGGTGACAGTGGTCTGTATCATGGAATGAACCCACCAAATGACCAATTGCTGTACCCACATGGATATCATGCCACCTGTTGTCCTTGCATCTCACAGGCAGCAGTGTACCAATAGGACTATCTTTGCCATATCCCAGGCCATATTCAATGGCCGACCAGTCATGATATTCCTGGAGGGCAGCGTCCCATAGGTGGGACACCCTTTGCCATGCTGTGGCTGCTATACCCTACTTCCTACTTATACAGCCATCTGAGTGTGGGCTAGGGAGCCCAGACCCTACACCTGGCACCTGTACATCCACACTTGCACCCACTCTCCCTGGTAGATCCTACAGTAGTAGCACATGCCAGTCTCAAAAGTTAATCCACAGGCGCTTAACTCCTCAGTGGTGTTGTGAATGGCTGGATCTGGGCTGGGTTCAGCTCCTACATAAATAACTGGTCATTGTAGAGCTGATCCACACCTGCGGCTTAGTGACTCTGGTGATTTTCAGTAACCTTGATCAGTCACATTCCCGCCCCCCGCCCCGCCATGGCCCTGTCACTCTTAGGTGGCAGTTGTAGTGCATACTGAGGTGACCACCATGACCAAGAATCTTAGTAATAGGGAAACTCAATTTGGTTCTGCAGAGAGAGCCTGATAAATTAATACCCTATCTAAGGAAGGTAGCTGGTGCACAAATTACCCACTCCTAATCCTGGAGGACAATGATGAAAACAATATAGGACTCTTTCAAGGCCTTGTAGTTGGAAAGAATCCACTTTAAGTCCTTTAAGGAGGATCTATGGCAGGGCAAGTCTGGTGCTGGTAGCCGCAGTAATCTCATTTTCAATGTGGTGTGATGACTTTGTGGCAGTTAAAATTCTTGTTCTGGCTGGGCATGGTGGCTCATGCAGGTAATTCCAGCACTTTGGGAGGCCGAGGTGGTCAGATCACTTGAGGTTGGGAGTTCAAGACCAGCCTGACCAACATGGAGAAATCCCATCTATACTAAAAATACAAAATTAGCTGTGTGTGGTGGCGCATGCCTGTAATCCTAGCTTTTTGGGAGGCTGTAGCAGGAGAATGGCTTGAACCCAGGAGTTGGAGGTTACGGTGAGCCGAGATGGCGCCACTGCACTCCAGCCTGGGCAACAGGAGTGAAACTCCACTGGGGAAAATAAAATAAAATAAAATAAAATAAAGCTTGTTTTTGGATCTTAGGATCTTGGGTGCTGCTGGGGTCTATTGCAATAAAGTCCATGCTCCTTGCCTTTTGATACCTTATGGGCTCTTCCCTGAGTTTCCCTGGAGATAAAGTGTGCACTAAAGAAAATTAGTGTTCAATGTAGCATGGGCTGCCTAGATACTGCTGGTAGGAATCATGGAATGGGAATGTGGTTTTATTTTGTGCCAGAACTTTGCGGAAGCTGATTAAACAGGGCAGTTGGGGCATTAGTATTGCACCACTAGGACTCAAATTCTGGGCTGTTAATAAGTCTGATCAGAGTGAAAGCTTTTGCCAAGGATTTTTTCATTAACCAAGGATGAAGGTGAAAGTGGGAAGTTTAAAGAGGTTCAGGCCCTGTGTAGTTACAAACATAAATGTGGTGATGTTGACCACTGCATTAATGCCCATGACCTACTGGCAGCTTCCAGGAAACCAGAGCCCTTTGGGTGTGGTAGGGGAAAGGTCTGTGTTCAAAGCTGGAACTGAAAGGCAGCAGCAGTAGAGAGCTTAATTTGGCTCAACATGAGCAACCTTACCTGCTTCCAGCACAGACCGGATTGACCCATCGATAGTTGTTCTGGGGGTGGAGGTGCATGGCTTTTCTACTTGATGAAGAGATTCTACTGGTAGTTAACCGATAACCAGGGAGACTAGCATGCTAACCAATTAGGTGAGTGTTGGGCATCCCCCAATTTAGACAAGTGGCATTCAGCCATCTGAGATTGAGCAGTTAGGCTCAGGATCACCCAACTGGTTAGCACACCAGTAGTCTCCTTGGTTATTGAATAACCAGACAGCTCTCTCCACCAGTGTAGAAAAGGCGTGCACCCCCACATGCAGAAGAGTAGCCACAGGCCTGTGTTGCTCTTAAATGCCTGGAACCATGCACCACACTGCTCTCAGCATGTGCTCACTGGAGTCCGATGGGTGCCAGAGACCTGTTAAATTCATTAGTGATGGGGATTGGGATTGTAGTAATTCTCCATTAAGGAAGAATTGCCTGTAAGAGAGCAGGCCAAAAGTGTGCATTAAGCTTCTGCCCATTGTCCCTCCCATTGGCCACTAGGGATTGGCGCTTGGCCCTGATGGATAGCTGAGAACAGTCTAAAATAAACGTTATAACTAGGGTTCCCTAAGTGGATCCACATAGGAGCTTTAGAGTGAGAGTGCGAAGGATCAGTTGCGGTTCTTCTGCCGTTGCGCTGCTTCGGGGCCACTCCGGGCAGGAAGACAGACAGATGTGCCCCTAGAGCCGCGCAGTGCTGGGTGAGAGGGGTGGGCTGCAGTCCTCGGACCCCTCAGCACTGGACTCCTATCTTTTGCTTAAGGTGGCCTCCGGCTCATCTCTCTGGCCTGGTGCCTTTTTGGTTTTGGAGCATCTCCTCCCCGACACCAACTCTTAAAAGAGAGTGATTGAGAGAGTGTGTGTGTGTTTCTGTCTACCTCACACTCTTGTGGGGTGAGGTGACATGAAAGACGTGTAGTCTAACTGCTGTTATTATGTTGAGTCCTCAAATGTGTTTTGTGGAGTTTAAGCTGTTAGGACTTTGAACTGTTAAATTGTTAAGACTGAAGTTTAAAACTGTTAGGATGCTAATGGTGACCTGATTTTACCTATTTCTGTTATTTGTTGTGGGAGAATACAGTTTTAAATAAAACCATGTGTTCCTGTTATTTTCAACTTTGATTTATTTAAAAGCTGTCATGCAAAGGGAACAGCTCATCTTTTAATATATTATTTAAGAAATTTTTTAGTTTTAAATATACACTTGAATAGCAACTTAATCACAACTTTCAGTTCTCCATGCTATTAATGTTTTGCCAAGTGATAGATTGCTTTAATGTGCAATATTTCGGTTTATGGTTATCTTTTTTTTTCTTAAAGTTATAACCAAAGGAAAATTCCATTTTCTTCTTTCATTGTCAGACATATGTAGAGTGTGTCGGTCGGAAGGAACACCTGAGAAACCGCTTTATCATCCTTGTGTATGTACTGGCAGTATTAAGTTTATCCATCAAGAATGGTAAGTCATACTTTTAGAAAATTGTGTAAGTCTGAGCTTCAGTTTTGTCCTGTATATGATAACAGGGATCATTTCGATGAAGTTTCTCTGTAATTATTATTGGATTGTCCTGATCACAGGAAACTAAAAAAGCTCTTTTTTTGGTAAAAATTCAAAAATTTGGAGAAGAAATTATCCAGTAATTCTTAATACCATGGCTGTTATTTTGGTGTATTGCCTTCCAGGTACACATGATTACCCTTTTGTTTATTTCTACCATGGAGAGCTTATTTTGTCCTCTAAAAGTGTTACGGTTTTCTAGTTTGGCTCGGCATAATAATAAGTTACATTTATGAAGTACTTTGTGCCAAGAACTGTTCTTAGTGTTTTATACATCTCAACTCATTTAATCCTTATAAGAAAACTGTGAAGTGTGGAGTATTGTTATGCAAATGAAACTGAAGCATAAGAAGGTTAGGTAACTTGTTCTGGGCCTCATAGCCAGCCAGTTAATGGCAGAACCAGGATTCAGACCTAGCTACCAGGCACCAGTATTATCAGACCAGGATTAGAACTGATGTTGATGTTTGGAGATTCTTTCATATTCATTTTGCTTTGAAGACATTAATTTTGATTAATTGACCTTTTTTAATGGTAGAAAAATGTGTCGCTTTTATCTCTAGCTGTTGTAGTTTTTATTCTTAGAAAGCAGTTACAAAAAGTTAAAAATATTCTAAATTTGAAATTTTTGAAACTATAAAAACTATGATATATAAATTTTTAATAAAAACAATGTTTTCAACAAAACTGTAGTGCTTCTTTGTTGTAAACACTGTACTTATGAATCTGTTTATAATTACAGCTTAGTTCAGTGGCTGAAACACAGTCGAAAAGAATACTGTGAATTATGCAAGCACAGATTTGCTTTTACACCAAGTAAGTTCTTAAGACATTTTCACTGCATTTTTTTGGTTATTATGGGTAGCATAAAGTTGTTTAATACGATCAGTTGACAGAGGAAGAGGGAATAAAAGTATTTAAGCAATTTTAAAGTAACTGTTTTCAGCTTGATTGCTAAATCAAATATTGCTATTTTATTTAGGAAAATATTTTTAAAAACTGTATGCTCCCTTTCAACACACACATATGTTTGAGATTTAATTTGTGGGGTGGGGTTTTTTGTCTTTAAATTTTTTTTTACTTTTAATTGTAGACAAGTTTGAACACATGCAAAAATCTAACAAGTCCACTTGTACCCATCACTTAGTTTCAACTCATGGCTTGTCTTGTTTTACATATGCTCTTGTTCTCTACCTTTTTATTCTTTTATTTTTTTCTCCATTCTTTTTTTTTTTTTGAGACAGAGTCTTGCTTTGTCTCCAGGTGCCCGGCTGGAGTACAGTGGTGCAATCTCAGCTCACTGCAATCTCTGCCTCCTGGGTTCAAGCAATTCTTCTGCCTCAGCCTCTCTAGTAGCTGGGACTACAGGCGCACGCCACCACGCCCAGCTAATTTTTGTATGTTTTAGAAGAGATGGGCTTTCACCATGTTGGCCAGGATGGTCTCGATCTCTTGACCTCGTGATCTGCCCGCCTCAGCCTCCCAAAGTGCTGGGATTACAGACGTGAGCCACCACACCTGGCCTTTTTTTCTCCATTCTTTTAAAAATAATTCTACCATTTATAATTTCATCTGTACATATTTCAGTATGTATCTCTAAAAGGTAAGGGTTCTTTTTAAAAAAGCATAACTAGAATACGATTATCCACCTAGAAAAATTCAATGATGCCTTGATTTCATCAGATATTCAGTTATCTTCAAATTTGGACTATGTTTTGAGTTAAACTTGTGTGGATTAGAATAATAGTCATAAAGACAAAGCTTTTTTTTTTTTAAATAATAAATTAAAAATAGAGAGGGATCTCACTATATTGCCAGGTTGATCTTGAACTCCTGACCTCAAGCAGTTCTCCTGTCACAGCCTCCCAAAGTGCTGGGATTACAGTCGTGAGCCACATTGCCTGGCCAAACAAAGTTTTAAAAAATTACCGTTTTTTTCATGAGACAAACTTTTTAAGGTCAATAATCATAAGCCTTCATAAAATATTTTGCAACCTTTAAGATTTTAACTATAATTCCTGTGGCTATTAATATTTAATATGGTTCATCTTAAATAAGTAGAGAATTGTGCTAGTAAATTATTAAAAATTTGAAGCATAATTTTTTATTCTGGAATCCCCTATATTGTCTTCCCTTACAAAGGATTTTTCATGTTTTAGTTGTGTGTGTGTGTGTGTGTGTATGTGTGTATGTGTGTGTGTTTTAAAGCATCTTGAGCTTCTCAATATAAATGCCATAAAGTAGTGACTTTATTTTTATTTGATGAGTATAAATGATTAAAGTTACTACATTTTCACTTTTGGAGCTGTATATTCATCATAAAAAAAGCCAGTTCTGTTATTTTGTAGTCATTCATTTTCTGTAGTACATAAAAGCTATACAGCTTGTCAAGGTTTATAGGAGACTAAGACTAAATAGTTGAATATCTTCATGAAGTTCTGTTGATAGGAATACTCACTTGGGTATTTAATAGTTATATTCTCTTTTATCTTTCTCAAAAAATCTATATTGTTACTGGTTTTAATGACTTGTTCTTGTATACTAGATATCCTATTGAAGTCAATGATCTGTGGGCATGTGTTATTAAAAGTTGCTATTTGTGGCTGAGCACGGTGGCTCACGCCTGTAATCCTAGCACTTTGGGAGGCCGAGGTGGGCGTATCACCTGAGGTCAGGAGTTTGAGACCAGCCTGGCCAATGTGGTGGAAACCCTGTCTCTACTAAAAATACAAAAATTAACCAGGCATGGTGGCGGGCACCTGTTACCCCAGCTACTTGGAAGATTGAGGCAGGAGAATCACTTAAACCTGGGAGGCAGAGGTTGTAGTGAGCCGAGATCACACCACTGCACTCCAGCCTGGGCAGCAGAGTGAGACTCTGTCCCAAAAAAAAAAAAAAAAACAAGTTGCCATTTGTTAATTGTTTATTTCTCAGTGTTCATAGGGGTGAACCATTCGTAATAGTGCTCTTATAAATTTTAGGTCATTGCTTTTAAAACCTGATATATCATAATTTTTTGTTTTGGCCTTATTGGAGAAAGAGGTGTTTGTTTTTCCTGGACGTTGCTGTATGTTTCCCATATGTTTTTTTTTTATATGTTCTTTCTGAGCTACCTGTAGTAGAGCTTTTTAATAATAAGTAATGGTTTTTTATTGAACCATTTTAAAAGGGAATCCTTCTAAAACGTGGGAGAATCTTTCTTTTTCTGAATGGTCCAGAATGATTCAGAAAAAAGAATGGTTTTTTCTCTCTTCCCACTACATTTTGCAGAGTAGTGGGAAGATCTGTATTTATCATTTGAAATTTTAGGTATTATGCTAACATTGGGAAAGTGGCTCACAAATGTCAGTGGGATGTTTGCTCCCACTTGAGATGATCTGCTGCAGACTGTTGTGCTTTTTGAGTGCTATCTAATGCTTATATTTGGAGGAGTTATTTTTTGATGGCATGTTGTCAGCTTCATCTTTTGCTCCTGCTTGCTTTACATATGTTTTATAGTTTGGGAAACCAGATGATTATATTGGTTGAATGTTAAAATACGTATAAATGGGCCTTATATGAGGTTCATGGCTATGAGCAAGGGATGTGAACATCTATTGAACAATTTTCCTGCTCAGAGCCTTTTGTTGATTTCCACATTTCAGATATGATTTGCCTCATGAATGACTTCTTGGGTAAATGTGATATTGTAACTATTTGGTTTATTTTTTTAAATAGGAAAAAAATTAAGCACAAGGTAAATATTGGAAGTTTAATGTCTATTTTCTATTTATGAATTAAGCTCTTTTGAAATATTCATGAAATTGTAAGTACTTTTTTCCTGCTTATAGTTTATTCTCCAGATATGCCTTCACGGCTTCCAATTCAAGACATATTTGCTGGACTGGTTACAAGTATTGGTACTGCAATACGATACTGGTTTCATTATACACTTGTGGCCTTTGCATGGTTGGGAGTTGTTCCTCTTACAGCATGTGAGTATTCATGCCCCTGGTTGGAGTTATTTAAACATTGCATAAGTATTTAATATTATAAAACAATATCGTATCATATTATTATTTGAATGATGTTTAGTTATTTGACGCCATAATGTCATGTATTAGGAAAGCCTTACTTCGAAGATGTTCAACTGAACTAAGAATGAGTTTAACAGGTCAGTTTCTTGAATTAATGTGGAAAAGAACACAGCATACAGAGAGGCTAACCATGAAAGTTTGTGAAAGAATTCAAAAAGTAAAATCAAATCATAATTAGATTTGAAGTATACTGGAGCTTTCAAGGACTGCAAAAGATGAATTATTTTGGGATTCTGCAACCTTCCTTTAAAAAAATACTCACATGGCCAGGTGTGGTGGCTTATACCTGTAATCCCAGCGTTTTGGGAGGCCAAGGGGGGCGGATCACTTGAGGTCAGGAGTTTGAGACCTGCCTGACCAACATGGTGAAACCCCCTCTCTACTAAAGATACAAAAATTAGCTGGGTGTGGTGGCATGCCTCTGTAATCCCAGCTACTTGGGAGGCTGAGACAGAAGAATCACTTGCACCCAGGAGGCAGAGGTTGCAGTGAGCCGAGATCATGCTGCTGCACTCCAGCCTGGGCGACAGAGTGAGACTTGCCTCAACAAAATCAAGATAAAATAAAAATTAAAAAGTACTCACACATGTAATGGTCCTAAATAGTTGGGAGGCTTATCTTTCAGATATAGGAAGCTCTTTGGGAGGTTGCTATACTAATCAACCCTGCAATCCCGCAGTCCTCTTGGATTCTTTGTTGTTTTTATAGACATGGAGAGAAGTAGATAGTATATGGGTGGCAGAATATATAGAAAGATTCATCAGAGCTAAACAAGAGTTTTAATTAGTATAATTAGTATCCTCATGTCTCCTTATAATATGATACAATAAGCTTGATGACCTATGGAAATGAAATTATTGGGAGATACACCAACTAGCAGAATATAGGTACTGTTGAAGAGTGAGTTAACTAGAAAATTGTACCAAGGAAATCTCACAGGATGTAACTCAGAGGGACAAAGTAGTTACAAGTATGAGAAATACATATTGAGAAATGGAGGCTAGCCTAGTGGAGATGAGGGAACAATTGGTGTCTTTTAGATAGAAAGAGAATGCTGGCCATGGTAAAGGAAAAATCTCACAAACCTAGACATAGTTTCAAGTTTTTCAGAGCTGGGTAAAGTGTTGGTGATGGAGGTATAGAGATTGTATGCTTCCAGATTATCCTACAAAGTAAAGAAAATAAGGGTGGCATCAGACTTAAAATGAGCAGTGTTCAATGCTAGAAGACAATGGAATCTTCAAAATTTGACATTTTTGAACCTAAAATTGCCTTCCTGCAAATTATTCTCAGATCGAAGGAGAAACTACAATTGTTTCAATAGATGTACAGGTTTGGAAAATTTACCACCTTAAACCTTTTTGAAAAAACTGTTTGAGGATATACTTTACTAAATGAGCAAGGAGAGGAGGATGTGAGATACAAAGAAGAAGTGCTTCATATAGCTAAGGCTCAGTTGTTAGTCTACAATAATTAATAGGTTTTGGGTAACAGCCTGGAACTAAAATTCCATATGATCTTAACGTGGGAGAAATTGTGAGGGGAATATAGAAATTAAAGCTTTTAAAATTTCTTATCTCATTTGTGGGGAGATTATAGATGTTCTAGATGTAGGTAGAAAAATATAGTGTGACTATGCATTAAAATACAAGAGTAACCAGAGTCCAGAACTAGACTCACAACTACATTGTTACATGATTAACGACAAAAGTGCCACCACAGATCAGTGGAAAAAAGATGGCCTTTTCCATAAATGGTATAGCAACAACCAGATGGCCATACAGAAAAAAATGAATCATATCATTACCTCAACTTCACCCTAACACAGAAATTAATTTGAGATGAATTAAAAGCCTGAGTGTGAATGTTAAAGAGAAACTTCTAAAATAAAATATAGGCGAATAAGCATAAAAGAAAATACTGATAAATTGAACATAATTAAAATTAAGAACTTCTCTTCATCCTTAGACGCTTAAGAATAAAAGGCAGTTGAATTCTGGCACTCAAAAAAAAAAAAAAATTTGAAAGGCAAGCCCAGCCATGGAGTGAGAGAAGATATTTGCAGTACACATATCCAACGAAGGACTTACATCTAGAGTATATAAAACAATAACAAAGGCAAGCACATCCCAATTAAACAGTGGATAGAAGGTTTGAACAGGTATTTCTGGAAAGATAGCTAAATATACTAAGCCCTCCTATCTGTGGGTTCTGCAGTGCTGAATGTGGAATTTGAGCATCTGCTTATTTTATTATTGAGGCGAGTCCTGGAACCCAGCTAACGTGGATACCAGGGGACAACAATAGCCAATAAAAACATGGAAAAGTGCTCAGCATCATTAGAAAAATGTACACAGAGGGTGACAAGAAATAAAAAGAGTAGACTGTGCCAAATGTTGCTTAGGATGTAGAGCATCTGAAACATGTATACAGTGATCAAGGGGGAGTGCATATGTTGTAACTTTTCGGAAAACCGTTCGGCAATATCTACTGAGGCTAAATATTGCAGATACCTTATGATCTAGCAGTTCCATTCTTGGGAATATAACTAACAGAACAAGAACTTTCTGTTCACTAAAGGACATATATATAAGAATGACCACAGCAGCTTTATTAATAGTACTTAAAAACTAGAATCAGTCAAATGCCTGTTAATAGTAGAATGAGTACATTGTGGTTTATTCATACAATGGAATACTACATAGCAGTGAAAAAAGAACTGACTATCGTGACTTGAAATAACATAGATGAATTTTGCTTCTTTGACAGAAACAAGCCGTGCATAAAATTGTGTGATTGAATGTATGTGAAATTTTAAAACAGGTTAAATTCATCCTATAGTGATAGAGATCTGAATAGTGATTACCTTTTGCAGGGGCTGTTGACTGGGAAGGAGCTTGAGGGAGCCTTCTGGGGAGCTGAAAGTATGGAACATCTTGATTTGGGTGGTAGTTACCCAGGATATATATATTTTAAGAATTCACCCATCTGTACACTTAAGATTTATGTAAAAATATACTTTAATAAAGACATAAGAAAACTCAAGGGCAACTGCTAGAAGAATAGAAATAGGATGATCAGTTTTTCATCCTGGGAACTGGGAGTGGGAAACAGCAAATAAAATTTGGAAATTTCAAACAAAGGCAGGAAAGAAAGGAAGGGTAGGCAGAGGAGGGAAGTAGGGAAATAGATAAATATATCTGTAATCATAAGGGTTTAGAGTTCTCTATTACAAAAGAGAACTCCATAAATGTGTAGGTATAAAACTTGCACTACAAGAGAATATACAAAGCAGCACAGGTTAATACTAAAGAGATAGAAAAATAATTTTGTTAGCAAGTGGCTAACAAAAAGCCAGAGCAATGTTAATCAGTCAGATATCATTCAAATGCATTAAATGGGGCAAAGCATTATATTTCATATTAATAAAAGGCATAATTCATTAAGAAAATAGAATTAAAGAACTTTTATATACTAGAAAACTGGGCCTTGAAATATGTAAAGCACTCACAGCCATAGTGGAAGACTAACGTGCCTCTCTGAAATCAGTAGATCAAATTGGCAAAAGTAAAGACTTACAAGACTTAACACAGTTATTAATCACAAGCTTGATTTCTGTTCTAACTTACTTATATTCAGATACACACATGTAATTTAAATTACATCACACGATACGTATTCTGTAACTTTTCTCTTTACCTTACCATCGTACCCCGGCTGTCTTTCCATTTTAAGTGCGTGTTCTGCTGTCTTACTATTTTTTTTAATGACGCACAGCACTGTATTAGGGGCTACTGCATATGAACTCATTTACCTATCTAAACATTTAGTTTGATGTCAGTTTTACATTGTTAAAAGCATACTTGTGTGAGTATTTTATACACATGTAAGTAATTTTTATTACAGAAAATCTTTTCTTACCTTTCCATTTTGACTTGGTTTTGAAAACAGCCATTTAAGTCACTGAAAATTTCTGATACAAGGTTTTATAGGGAATGCTTAAGGTACTAAACAAATACTGGTTTGCAAGAAAGCCTCAGGTTTTTATTCTTGTGCCCCATTTTCAAATCTGTGGTCTGTTATCTCATTCTGTTTAGAATTCTGCCTTTCTGACTAAAAGACTTTCTGCCTTTTCTGACAAAGATGGTAAGGGAATAGCAGTACATTCACCCATACTTTGTCTTTCCCTAAATGGCCAGAATTTAGAATAATATATTCTATATTTTAGAGGACCTGTGAATCTGTGCTTTTAAAATATTGATTGTCAGGTTGCCATTTATGGCATTGCAGTACATACTCTACTGAAAAATTCTCTTAATTTCAAAGACTTGTACCTCCAAAATGGAAACCTTTTATTTTCATGAGCAGACTTAATGAATTTTGGAATTCCAGAATTAAAAAATGATTTATATTATAATTTTGGTGATCTTCAGTGTAGATTTTTCTTTTCAAACATCTATGCTCATTCAATTAAAAAAAAAAAAAAAAAGCAAGTAAACCTGGAGAGAATCTAAGTGGTAAACATGATTGTGTAACATTTACTCTTCATTGTCACTATATTTGTGCTTGACCATGTTTTTAAAACTTTCGTATTTTGAGACTCAGACTTGTAAAGACTAATATTTTGAGACTCAGGCTTGTAAAGACTAAATGTTTATTTCAGTGGCATTTGTGGCGTTCCACTTTACCTGTTCTTTCTTGAGCAGCTCTATGAGTTGTTGATGTGAGTTGTGACTGTATGCCCTCATGCTCTTTTTTGGTAGGCCGCATCTACAAGTGCTTGTTTACTGGCTCTGTGAGCTCACTACTGACACTGCCATTAGATATGCTGTCAACGTGAGTATTGAACCTGTGTGACAAATATTGCATAGTGTAGACGATGTTTGCTTTTTTCTTCGCATATTTATTTTTGTTATAATTTGTAAATTATGTTTTGAGGACGAGTAATTTATGTCTGTTATACCAACAGTTATAGCTACATTAGAAGTAGCTGATAAATGTAAATGACATTTCTTTTAAAATATATGTGTTTTTTGGGACTGTTTTGTAATGATGGGATGACTTTTTAAATAGGCTGTCATGCAGTTTCAGATACATACTACTGTCTTATGTTCATATAAGGAGGGTTCTTTTTTTTTAAGACAGTCTTGCTCTGTTTTACCTAGGGTAGAGTACAGTGGTGTGATCTCTGTTCACTGCAGCTTACACCTCCTGGGTTCAAGTGATTCTCCTGCTTCAGCCTCCTGAGTACCTGGGATTACAGGCACCCGCCACCACAACCAGCTAATTTTTGTATTTTTTTTTATTTTGAGACAGGGTCTGGCTCTGTCACACAGACTGGAGTGCAGTGACACAATCAGCTCACTGCAGCCTCTGCCTCCTGGGTTCAAGTGATTCTCCTGGCTCAGCCTTCTGAGTAGCTGGGATTACAGGCGTGTGGCACCCAGTTCGACTATTTTTTAAAATATTTTTAGTGGAGATGGGATTTCACCATGTTAGCCAGGCTGGTGTTAAACTCCTAATCTAAAGTGATCTGCCCGCCTGGGCCTCTCAAAGTGCTGGGATTACAGGCGTGAGTCACTGTGTTTGGCCAAGAGTTAATTTTAACGTGTGTTTTTAATATACGCATTTGAACTCAGGTATATTTTTAAAATTTTTTCCATAATTTTTAGAATATAAATGCTAAAACTTGCCTGTAGTTACTTTACTGTATCTTGACATTAAGCATTGTTGCTTGCCTTATATTGGCAGGCTTCTTTTTCCCTCTGACTTAATTGGCTTGAGAGTTGCTTGAATTGCTTTCATTAGACTACTCATTGACTCCAGAGGAACACTGGAGGCCTGGTGGGGATAGTCGAAAGAAATTATAAACATGGCTTGGTTTTAACAGTTTGAAAAAATCTAGCCAGTTTTTCTGATAGAAGTTGTAACTAAACTTACTTTTTTTCTGAATAATATTTTATATTCTCTATAGATTTTTTTTCTGCAAAATTTTACTTTAAATTTCCTTAATGTCTTATAAGTTGTTGTATATTCTGTAACTCAGTAATTGAGGTCATCTGTAGGTGCACTGTGTCACTTAATCTATTGCTGCAAAACAAACTGTCCCAAACCGTAGTGGCTTAAAACAACTACCATTTTATTTGCTTATAATTCTGGAGTCAGCAGTTTGGGCTGGGCTCAGCTGAGCCTTTCATCTTTTGGGCTTGTCTAGGTCACTGAGCTGTTTTACTGGGACTTAATGATCTAAGGTGGTTTGTCTGAGATGTCTTGGTTCTCCTCCTAAGGCCTCTTATCTTCTAGAAGGCTAGTGGGACTTCTTTACATGGTAGTCTCAGGGCAGCATTCTAAAAGGGCAGGAATGGAAGCTTGCAAGCCCTCTTCTGAGCTCTGGAATTTGGGCAGCATCACCTTTGTCCAGAGTGAAGGAATAAGGGAAAAGGACTCTAATGTTTGTCACCAAATGTTTAATATCTGTAATAAAAAGGATTATTGCTGATGGCAAGGAAGAGGTAAAGGGGATATTTTGGTCCCAACCTTTCAGAATTTAATGGCCTGGAGAGTTCCTTAGTAAAGTGGTAGTTTGAATACCTCTTGATTTAGGACATATTGAAGACCGTATTCTCCTAGGGGCCATGCCGATTTAGTTAAAGTTTGGAGCTGCTGGGTCAAGGTCTACCAAATTAACACTTCCTGTGGTTTTCTATGGAGGGAAAACGTGATTCCATTAAAATACTGGATTTTCTGAGGGCTAACGTTCCAGAGGTTTTTGAGTTATCTGAATAATTCTGAAATCATAAACATGGACTAGGGAAGGAAAGCTAAGCCTCTTAATAGAGGAAAAAGACAAAATGGTCCTCAGTATGACAATACTTGGTGCATTTTCTTGTATGATTACTAAAGGAAACATACTTCACCTTTCTGGATTTGTTGAGAAACTAATATACTTTTGGTGCATTTGCAGTTAGCATCAAAACTTCATTTGCTTTCTAAGTGAAAAACTTCTTCTTTTTTTTTTTTTTTTTTGAGATGAGTCTCACTCTGTCTCCCAGGCTGGTGTATAGTGGCTCAATCTCGGATCACTGCAACCTCCGCCTTCTGAGTTCAGGTGATTCTGCTTTTTGAGATGGAGTCTCACTCTGTCACCCAGGCTGGAGTGCAGTGGCTCAATCTCAGCTCACTGCAACCTCTGCCTCCTGGGTTCAAGCAGTTTTGCTGCTCAGCCTCTTGAATAGCTGGAATTACAGGCGCATATCACCATGCCCAGCTAATTTTTGTATTTTTAGTAGAGACGGAGTTTCACTCTGTTGGCCAGGCTCGTCTCAAACTTACGACCTCAAGTGATCTGCCTGCCTTGGCCTCCCAAAGTGCTGGGATTACAGGTGTGAGCCACCACGCCTGGCCAAGTGTGACAGACTTCTATAAAATTTATAATAGTCCTCTTTGTCTTACGCATGGCATACTGAGTATTTCTCAGCCTTCATTATTTAATGTTGTCATTAGATTTTTCTGGGGGTGCTTCTCTTTTCTGATTTGATGATTCTGTTAATTTGTGTGGGTTCAGGTGTCAGCTAATCAAGTTTTAAAACTTGTGTAAAGATACAGAAATTCTTAGAGTTGGACAGAGTTTTTAACCTTTGGTAAATTAGATAAATTTAATGCATGGCTTTTGTCAGGTGTCAGGCTGCTTTTGTCTTTTCTGCTTGTGCCTTTCTGTTTCTAGGCCACGTTCAAAAGATAGGCTATGGATAGCTAATTTCCATATAGTTCTGATAGTATTTGATGCCTAAATAAGATATAAAATACAAGTAAGTAAATATATATAGGTTCTCATATAAATAGAATTTCACCATCATCACAAATAATTCTTTTGGAGAAACTTGAGATTTTCATCCAAAAAATTATGATTTATTTTTCTGGCTTTTTTTTTTTTTTTTTGAGACTTTAGTGTAAAAGAAAACTTTTTACCTTTGTTTTCCTAATTTTAAGTGTTCTTTTGAGTAATTATATGTACTTTTTTTTTTAATAGGGAAAATTTGTTGGCAGATTGTTTGCAGGGTTGTTTTGTGGTGACATGTACCCTGTGTGCATTCATCAGCCTGGTGTGGTTGAGAGAGCAGATAGTCCATGGGGGAGCACCAATTTGGTTGGAGCATGCTGCTCCACCCTTCAATGCTGCGGGACATCACCAAAATGAGGTAACTCCCCCACCCCAAAATTTATTTAGGTAGTTCATGGAAATTATTGTCTCTAAGACTCAAACTTTTGACTTCCAGGTCCCTTATAATTCATTTGTTATTACAAAGAAGGGCAGTGGAAAGGTTTGGGTGAAGATTAAGAGAGATGTGAAAAATCAAGAAAGTGATATTATGATTTTCTAGCTCTTAATTTTCTAGCTCTTAATTTTCTAGCTAGTTTGGAAACAGCATTAGGGGGTTTACTAAAGTCCATATGCAGTCTTACCCACTGAGCAGAAATTTGAAAACATTTCCTCAAGTGTTTGATAACAGAGAATTAAGTTTTATATATATATGTGTGTGTGTGTGTGTGTGTGTGTGTGTGTGTGTGTGTATGTAAGGTTTTTAAAAAATGTATTTTCATCCCTGATGTTGTCAGTAAAGACAAAAGATGTCTTATAAAAAGGTTATTTTTGAGAGAGCTAGATTTCTTAACCATTTTCTATGATGCTTTGTGAACTGTTGATTCCTTAACTATACCGAATGAATATGTACATGAAGTGAGGTTATGTTCTTATATACTAAAATTGATCCTACATTGGATACATTTAAAAAAGATATCTTTGAAAGATTTTCTTTTTTAAAAAAAATTTAGTATGGTTTATATTTGTTTTCTAGTTTTTTTGTTTGTTTTGGGTTTTTGAGATTGGGTCTTGCTCTGTCACTCAGCCTGGAGTGCAGTGACATGATCATACCTCACTGCAGCCTCACAGCCTCCGGGCTCAAGAGATCCTCCTACCTCGGCCTCCTCAGTAGCTGGGACTACAGGCACAAACCACCATGCTGGGCTAACTTTTAAATTTTATGTAGAGACAGGGTCTTGCTGTGCTGCCCAGGCTGGTCTCGAACTCCTGGGCAGTCCGCCTGCCTCAGCCTTCCAAAGTGCTGGGATTACAGGCATGAGCCACTATACCCGGCCTGATTTTTTTTTTTTTAAATGTAAGAATAATGTAATTTGGAAATAGCAAAATAGATAAGTAGATCTAAATTTCTGGACTTTTCTGTGATTTTTAGGCTCCAGCAGGAGGAAATGGTGCAGAAAATGTTGCTGCTGATCAGCCTGCTAACCCACCAGCTGAGAATGCAGTGGTGGGGGAAAACCCTGACGCCCAGGATGACCAGGCAGAAGAGGAGGAGGAGGAGAACGAGGAGGAAGATGATGCTGGTGTGGAAGATGCGGCAGATGCTAATAACGGAGCTCAGGGTAATGGCTGCTTGTATGTCCTCACTCTTCCTTCAGCACTGCAAATCTGCTCTCAATTTGCATAGAGGAAAAGAACTGGTGTTTTCAAATTTTAATGTTCTGAAATTCTATTTCTAACTTATTTTTACTTTATTTTGGCACACTGGCATTTATGGAAGTATATATGCATAAATATGGTTTTTTTTTCCTATGAAGCAGGGCATGTTTTGTGTTTTGAAATCCTTTTTACACAGGACTTTTTTATAGGATAGATAGGAGGAAGTTATTTTTTACGTTGGATTAGGTACTACTTTTTTAAAAATAAAGGACTTTGATACAGATTTACCTCATTTATTTGCTTTTCTTTTTCCATGTCCCTTGAGTCAGTGCAACTTTTAAAATTGAAAAAGATAGGCCGGGCACGGTGGCTCACGCCTGTAATCCCAGCACTTTGGGAGGCCGAGGTGGGTGGATCACGAGGTTAAGAGATCGAGACCATCCTGGTCAACGTGGTGAAACCCCGTCTCTACTAAAAATACAAAAAATTAGCTGGGCATAGTGGCGCGTGCCTGTAATCGCAGCTACTCAGGAGGCTGAGACAGGAGAATTGCCTGAACCCAGGAGGCGGAGGTTGCGGTGAGCCGAGATTGCGCCATTGCACTCCAGCCTGGGTAACAAGAGCGAAACTCCGTCTCAAAAAAAAATAAAATTGAGAAAGAATCTTCAAGTGTATACTGAAGACAAGGTGCCATCTAAAGAAATCAGATGTCTCATGTTCTAGCAGTGTTAACTCTAGAATGTAAAAGGAGATTCAAGACAGGAGGCAGATGGATCACCTGACGTCAGGAGTTCAAGAGCAGCTCAGCCAACATGGTGAAGCCCCATCTCTGTTAAAAATACAAAAAATATCTGGGTGTGGTGGTGTGCGCCTGTAATCCCAGATATTTGGGAGGCTGAGACAGGAGAATCTCTTGAACCCAGCAGGTGGATGTTGCAGGGAGCCGAGATCCCGCCACTGCACCTCCAGCCTGCATGACAGAGCAGGACTCCATCTTGAAAAAAAAAAGGTCGAGGTCAGGGTCTGCTCGTCAGCTGTCGGTCACTCACTTCCTTTCCTCTCTCCCACCAGAGTTTTCCTGTCAAGCTTTGCACTGTCTCTGGGTCTACTTGACATGCCTGATATTTGAGTGTCTCTTTGTGTCAGGCAATGTTAGACACTAAGCATATAACTGTGACCAAAACATTAGGCCGCTGCATTCCCAAAGTTTCTGGTTTAGTGAAGAAGTAGAAAATACATGTCGTGATAAGTGTTGTGCAGGTTGCTCTGAGGATGCTGTTGGGGAGAGACCTATTTAATTTTTTTGAGACAAGGTTTTGCTCTGTCACCGGGCTGGAGTACAGTGGCATGAACCCAGCTCACTGTAGCCTTGACCTTTTGGGCTCAAGCGATCCTCCAACCTCAGTTCCAAGAAGCTCGGACTACGGGTGTGTGCACCATGCCCAGCTAATTTTTTTTTTTTTTTGTAAAGATGAATTCTTCCTGTTGTCCTGGCTGGTCTTGAATTCCTGGGCTCAAGTAATCCTCCTGCCTTGGCCTCCCAAAGTGCTAGGATTACAGGCATGAGCCATTGTGCCTCACCTAGACCTATTTTAAATAAGGTTTCCCAGGTAGCTCAGAGTATGTGATATTTGAGCTGAGACCTCTGAAGGATGAGAAAAAGTGACTTGTGTAATGGGAACGGGGGCCTTTGCAGGAGAGGTCAGAGGCTCTTAAGAATGCAGTCTGCTGCTACCCTAGGGCCTGGCCATTGTTTCTCTCTCTTGATCTAATATAGTAGCTCCTAACTATTCTTTCTCCTTCCATTCTTGCTCCACATAGTTCATGTTACTCTGCTGCCTTTAAATCTTTAAGTAATTTTCCCATTATATTACTAAAGAATAAAATCCAGACTCCACATTCCTATTGATCTGATTTCTGTCTGTCTACTACCCTCATCATCACTCAGAATGTGCTAGTCCCCTGGCTTCCTTACTTTTCTCAAATCTGCCAGATTCTTTCCTGACTTAGAGCTATTGAATTCCTCTCTTTCACATAACCCTATTTATTCCTTTTCTAGCTTTTATCTCAATCTAGGATTACCTTCTTTTATATGTATTATTTATTTATATGTATGTTTTAATTCTTATTTGTTCCCTGACAAGCAAATACTCAGTATTGAAATATGGCTTAGCTTCTGAACAACAGCTTACAAAGTACCAAATTTTACTATTTTTAGTGCATTTTACTGTTTTTTATTAATTATTATTTTTAGTTCAAATTCCATCAGTAACCTTTAAATTGCAATTATATTTTCAGATGACATGAACTGGAATGCTTTAGAATGGGACCGAGCTGCTGAAGAGCTTACATGGGAAAGAGTATGACCTTTTTCTGTCAACTATCCTGGTGTTTTAATCCTAAAATATATTTTAAACTTTGATATATTTAATATACACTAATTTTATAGTTACAGTTGATGAAAAGTTACTAGAATTTTCATTCCTAGAGAAAGTTAAGTCATATACTTTTTGTGGTGAAAATATTGTGACGTTGGTGGCTTTTTTTGTATCTTACAAAACCTTGATGTTTTACCTAAAATTGTGGACTTTTGAAAAACAAAGTAACAATTTAAATTTAAGTAGTATTTTCATGTTTTAGTTGACAAAATAATATAGTTGTATTATGAAGTCTTGATTAGCTCTATATCATCAGTAACAAATCCAAGATGGAATTTTTTTAGACTTTATAAATCATATAATTTTGAATAAAAGGAGACCCAAAATATAAAACACTCATAAACAAATTTTTTTATTTTCTGAAAATGATAGGAGGTATTGGGAAGTAGTTGATGAGGACTATGTTTAAAGATATTGAAAGAAAATGAGTTTTTTTTCATAAATTAGAATAGAAAATTCTGTTGCATCTTGAATTAATGCATATCATTTTTGTTTATTTTAGATGCTAGGACTTGATGGATCACTAGTTTTTCTGGTAAGTAAAACTAATTCTTTTTAATAACAGAATTGGAGTTATCTTAGTGATTCAGAAACTTCACATTTATAGTATATGGTAAAGGTCTAGATGCCCTTTGGCTTTTGCTTACTTTATATGTTGAAGATTGTATGTTTTGTGTGCTGAAAATACTGAAAAAGCATATAGGCAATAACTATTTAAAAAAAATTATTAAATATTTGATTTTTAGCAAAGAAAATAAACTCCAGAGTTAATAGTAGTTAAAAAGAACTTGGTCTTCTTTTAAAGTTTCATCTTGCAATGTTTATTGCCTGTACTGGTGGAAGCAAAGCAGTTTTGCATAGTTTTACAGTGAAAGCCCCCCAGGCTGATGTTAGGTTTTCCTGTTTGCTGAACTCCACCTGTCTTTACCTAGGAACTCTGCCTTGTTAGTAAAGATTGCAACTCTAAGGTGAGGAGCAGTTCTTTAAAGAACTTGTTCTTTAAAGAAAACTTGTTCTTGCAGGTAGCAGAACCCCTACTGGTTGAAACATTAATTTAACAGGAAGTCCAGAGGAAGAATGGGCTTGAGCGTTGCTTGATCTATAGGCCCAACGATGTCATCAGAGTCCCAGATATCTCTGTCGATCTCCTTTGCTGTCCTCAGTGTTGGCCTTCTCCTCAGGCTGGCTGCAGATGAGGATGTTGAATTTAACAGTGTGTGGATTTTTAGGAACATATCTGATATAATTCCACAGTTTTGTGGGAATGTGATATTAATGAGTGTCTAGTCATGGTTTGATCACAGTCAGTATAGAAAGCATTATTTGCCCACATACTGATTTATATTTCTTACCCCATCAGTTCCTCATAAATGAAGGACAGAAGTCATTAAGGTAGTGGTGTTGACTCAAACCCATGTGAGTTATTCACAGGATGAATTCATTCAGTAAAAAATACTTAATATGTATAGTGTGCCAGCTATTGTGATAGGCACTGGGGAATTCAGTGATTAATGAGACAGAGTCCCTGTTTTCAAAGATGCTCTATAGTGTGGTAGAGAGAAATGAACATATAAACAAGGAATGTTTTGGAGGTATGTGTTAGACTCAGTGACAGAAAGTATGCATACGACACAAGAGGGGCACAAAAGAGGTCTTGATTAGGTGTTTCTTAGTGGAACGGAGTTCGTCAGCAGGAAGTTTTCAGTGAAGATTAACTTAGACGTTGAAGCATAACAAATGTTGGAGATAGGGAAAATTTAGGAGCCATGAAGGCAGAGAGGTTGGAAAAATTGAGCCAACCTAGTGAGAAGAAACGTAGTAGTCATTTACAAACTAATCACCCTTCTAGCTGATTGGATTTGTAGACGATTAGGGGACCTGAACAGAGAAATCTTTAAACAAAAGCTTTTTGGAAGGATCCTTTAACTTGATGGTTGGGGAAGGTTGTGGGCATGAATGAATGGACTTGGGCAGTCTGGTCAGTGTCAGCATGGGGCATAAAGTGTGTGTGTAACATGGCTGAAGGAATAGGCAGATAGCTGTCACAGACGTGACAGTATGTAACTGTGAGAGGGGACCAGATGGTCAGGTGAGACAGGACAAAGAAAGTCAGGACACCTTAGGGAGTGGAGGGACCAGAGGAGAACAAGCTAGAGTTCTCCAAAGGGGAGGTAGCCAGGCAGTAGTGACCCTGCAGGTGTCATGAAAGCAGAATGGACATTGAAAGAAACACTGCAGTTGACATTAACATGATGTTTACAATTAATTTGGCTTTCAAATTTTTCTCCATTTGGAATTTTTCAGTGTCATTTGATTTAAATGAAATCCAGTATTATTAACATCTGTGTAATTTACCATAGATTATTTCTAAAAAGGAAATGTTTATAAATGAATTTGTTTTTTCTACATGTAATATTTTGAACTTTGAGTTTTATTAGGCTTAGTTATATAAGCTAATGAAAAATGAAAGTTATATTATTTCTAGATTGAAATCCCAAAACAATAGAGGGAAAATTTCAGTCTTAGCTAATTTTAGTATTTGGCTATAGCTAAATAAGTGGAGTAGTCCAGTTAAACATATGTTAAATATGAATTCAATATGCTTTATTGATGCTTTTTTCCTTTAGGAACATGTCTTCTGGGTGGTATCTTTAAATACACTGTTCATTCTTGTTTTTGGTAAGTTGTGTTTGTGCTTTTTTTAATAATATTATGGTAGGAATTTAGTTTTGTAGGAACCTTGTTATAGGTTTATTTTTAATTTTTTAATTTTTTAGCATAGGAATAAATACTAAGTGGTATATGAAAATAGTTTCAGATAGGAATCCTGTGTAGATAGGCCCCAGACAGACAGATACTTTCTCAAGCAGCAGTGACTGCAGTTACCTACCTGTCTCTGCTTCTGTTGGGCATTTGTGTCTTTTTTTGTAGAAGCTGGTTTTAGACTGACTTGAGAATATACAGTTTTCTACTTCTGAAATTAGTTTTGTGCTGATTGTCTGTGTGCTCTTCCCTATGGCAGAAGATCTTGTTTTCATCTGTCAAATTCCTGACCAAGGCCTTCTAGAGACCTTGACTTGGGTGCTGTTATCAGAGCTGGATGTAGACTTGTGGGAAGGCAGTAAGCCTTCCCCAAATGTGAGCGCCCCTTAGAACCAGATTCCAGCACGTGCAAAATCACTTCCAAATACTTCTGTGAGGGCAGCTGTGAAGATTCTGTGACAACACACAATAGTCCCTCCCATTGGGAGTATTGGAGAAAGAAAGGTGAGGTTGATGAAACACTGTTGATGAGGTTTCTCTCCTTTCCAGAAGAGGTAAGGAAAACTAAATTGAGTAAATCAAGGCCTTAGAGTTCAGTTTCTGTATCTTTTAGGGATGAGGAGGTAGAGTCTGATAGAATGGGGTTATTGTTAGGGGTCCTATGATTTGTGTCTGAGACCTCAGGCAGCATGTCTCGATATAGGGATAATCTATGAACAATTCCTTCCTTAGTACCTGTGATTTACCCCTCAGCTCTGCTGAAGAGGATGAGTAGAGATTTCCCCAGGCTTCTTCCACCAAATTCCAAGTTATTTTGCTCTGTTGAGGACTACATTGTGACCTGTAAAGCAGATGTCTTTAATAAGAAGCCATGTGGTCTAAGGGGCTTTGAATATTTGGACTGAGGATGAGACCAAAAATTGATTTCTGTATATTATCTGTAAAAGAGAAAGGGAAATTTACTTGTATATTGCTAACAAAGTATTTTGCATAACCTGCATTGATTTCTTAATTTTTAGTAGACACTCAAAAATGTGCAGATTTAATAGGAAGCTCATTCTTTATTCTCCTTGCATGTGGGGGTGTCTGTATGTTATTCTGCGTTTATTTTTTGTTAGGTAAAATAATTCATATATAGACTGTGAAACTGATCTTTATTTTTATTTTTTTGAGAGAAAAATTTATAGATTTAAGTCTTTACTCTTGCAGAAAAGCTTAATGCTAAATTGATGTTTGGAGAAACAGGTCACATTTAAAACATGAATTATACAAATAAGAACTCTCATTTATAGAAGTCAAATCTAAGTAAAGGTTTTTCTAATATAACCTCCTGAGCTTATACTGCGAAAAAAATTTTCTTAGTAAACTTATGTTTTATTACATAGTTAGGATCTTTTGAAATAAAATAAGTTTTCTTCCATTAGGAACATACTTTTTCTTTTAATCATTGGGATTTAAACACCCTCATGTTTTTTTCCTGCATGGGTTCCTCTGCTGGAAGTTTTCTGCAGGCAATTTTTTGGCTCTTGTAGTCATATGCTTTACAGAAATGTAATCTGACCAAGCTCTGGTCTTCCTGCAGAAGGCGACAGTCTTGAAAAACTGTCCTTAATTTCAGGATGCCTTTCCATTAGTGTGTGTGTAATGGGATGGAAATTGATTGTTGCAACTGGTATTTAATGTTAATCATTCTTTAATACATCTGCAAATAGAGTTAAAACTTGACCCTCCCAGGGGCCTAGTTGAGTCATCTTCAGACTGGGATATGAGAACAAAATAGGCAAAATTCAACATACAGTTTTTTCTTCTTGCCTTTTAAAATTTCTTATGCTTTATAGTACACACAGTATATTAGTAAACTAATATATATATATATATACATATATATATATATATATATATAATTTGTAAATGAATTTAAACATATTGAGGATACATGTTCAGAAAGATTCAGCCGGGTGCAGTGGTTCATGCTTGTAATCCCAGCACTTTGGGAGGCCGAGGTGGGTGGATCACAAGGTCAGGAGTTCAAGACCAGGCAAGATGGTGAAACCCCGTCTCTACTAAAAATACAAAATATTAGCCAGGCATGGTGGCGGGTGCCTGTAACCCCAGCTACTTGGGAGGCTGAGGCAGAGAATTGCTTGAACCCAGGAGGTAGAGGTTGTAGTGAGCCAAGATCGCACCACTGCAGCCTGGGTGACAGAGTGAGACACTGTCTCAAAAAAAAAAAAAAAAAAAAAATTACTACCATGGAATACTGAGAAAGGGTTAGAAGCCAGATCCCTAGTGCGTTCACTCTGATTTCTGCTTTCATGATTGAGTTCCCCACTTCCTTAGTAATCTATTATGCTGTTGAGTTTTTTCTACCATAAAGAAAAGATAACTACATTTTATTATTAAGAATGAAGTAAAATTTGGCCAGAAAGACTTGAGGAAAAAGAAGACTGTAAAAATTCTCAATAAAGATTTTAAGAAGATTTTCATACTTAGCCATAATGCTGTTATTTCACCTTACAAATTTACTAGAATTTCTTTAATATTTCCTAATAATCCATCATATTTAAAATTTCTGGGTTGTCCCTTTAGATACCGTTTTGCATTGGTTTATTTTAATGAAGATCCAAATCAGGTCCACATACTACTTTTAGTTGTTAAGTCCCAAGTTGTCAGTCTTTTAATCTAGAGTACTCTTCTCTTTGCTTCCCCCAACCCACCCTACTTGGCCATTGATTTGTTGCTAGGATTAGGTTAACTTCCTTCTGTCCATCTGCTTCCTGGATATCCTCTGCTTTTATCCTTTGTCTCCCATATTTCTCTTAAACCTGAAATCAGATCAAAGGGCCTTATTAGATTCAGGTTTGATACAACTGGAACAAATTCTTCACTGGTCACACTGTGCCTATTAATAGGATATGTGAGGATCTGAGGTACATGGTATTGGATTGTCCACTTTTAACACTGGATTCAGGCGATATCAACCTGAGCCTGTAATCTTAGGTTTTATTTTTCCCTTTACCGTTAGAAAGTAGTCTGTTGGGAGTGGTATTTTTATGTCTTATAGTGTTCCATCAGCCTTCCACTTAATGATTTTTATTAGCTCTTGATGATTCTTGCCAGAATTATTTACTTCATTAAGGGTGGCAAAATGGTGATTTTTAAATTGTCATTTTTTTTACATTTATTGGCTGGCTTTTCTGTAAAGAAGAAATTCTTATTAATTTGGGTCTCTTTGGTCAACCCGAACCTGTTTGTCCAGGACAAGTAGGACAGATGCTCATTTTTCCCCCCTTAATTTTAGTTTTCAGAATAAGGAATTGGTACATTAACTACTCCCATTGGTGTGCTAAGTGCTTCCAAAACATGAAAGTGTTTTCTTTGATGTTGCTTTTTCTCTTTTCGTGATTATTATTGTTTTGGGCTTTTCCTTTTTTGAGCATCATAAACTCATGAATTTGTGTATGTTCGGTGTTTTTACATCAGTTTTAGTCATTATCCTCTCTGGCCTGTTTTCACAGTGGTTTCTGTGTTGTTTTGGCACGGCCCGATTAGACCTTAATAACTTTGTTGTTCTCTAGTTACAGAGAATGTCCTAGGCCGTATATTTTTAGCCTAGTTCTGGACTCTTTCATTTCTCCAAGAAGCCCTCATTCCTTTTAGTGGGGGATTGTAATAGGAGTGTTCATTGTTTTGATGTTGACGTTTTTATTGAATTTTCCCCCCCTTTTAGCATTTTGCCCTTACCATATTGGTCATTTCTCCCTTGTTGGTTTGGGATTTGAAGAACACGTGAGTATAATACTTTTACAAACTTACTTTCATTCATTACTCCCAAATTTGATTATTTATTAATCAAATATTAATCAGATAATCAAATAGTATTCGAAAGAGTTACTTCATTTCTCAATTGGCATTTTGCGAGGGAATAGTTAGCCAATACTGTCTTATTCTTTTTTTAAAAAAAATAACAGCAGCTCAAGAGATAGTGGTCATGTTGCTAACTAATGAAAATGTGCTCTGAAATCCATTCAGCTGGGTGGGCCTGAGGCATACTGTGGAAAGTTTTCCACAAGCTGATTTTCCATTCATCTCATGAACTTGTATGTTCTCTTCTTTCCCTTTCCCCAGGTGCCCCCTGCTGAATTTAGAAAAGTAACAATATATCAGTCAATTTTAAAAGGGTAGACTATTGGAATGACGGGTTATAGTGTTTTCTAGAGTGCTTTAGTTTTGACATTTTATTATTATTTTTCAGAGGTAAATAAATTTTGGAAAGATTATTACTTCTCTTGAGGCCCTAGAATAATTCAGTCTTTTAAGGAAGAGTTGACTATCTGGGATCATCTGCTCAGTTTGTATATATGAGACCAGAGAGATCACATTCTGAAGTGTTATAATATTTAGTACACCTCTGATTATCACTAGTTGAATGCAAGAACTTAAAAGGTTCAGATCAGTGTTTTGAAAAATTTTGACTTTCCAAGCTATTGCCACTTGCTATCTAAAACTTGGGAACCAAAAAATACCAATAGGCATTGCTACTTTCAGAATTCTTACTGACTGTAAGTTGAGAATGGAACAGATTTGCAGAGCAAGGGAAACTTGAACAGTTATTTCTAGTGGTAGGAAATGAAGTGACTAGGATATTACCAAGCTGGTGGGCGACTTGAGCAGTATGCTCCTGCTTTCAGTGGTTAGTCTTTAGCAAATCTGCTTTAGAGTGAGAATAAAGGGCAGGCTGATGTATTACAGTGCTCTTGTTTTAGTAAAATTTAATTCACTCTACTTTTATTTTGTCTCCTTGGGTAAAGTGTTATTTTTTCTTCATTTGTTAGCAATATATAACAGTGAGAGAATCTGGTTTTCAGAGATGTCATCCAAAGGGAATTTTACAGTTGTTTTCTAGTTACAAATTGTCTAGACAGTTCACTTTTATTCATTTGGATTGTTTAATATGGGAAAACTGGGATGTAGGACATGTGGTAAAATTAAATTTTATTTACTTTTTTCTTATTTCCAGGTCCAAGCATCTCATTTTGAAGGCCTAATCACCACCATAGTTGGGTATATACTTCTAGCAATAACACTGATAATTTGTCATGTATCCTTTAATGAACCAACTTGGGTGTTCAGTAATCTTATTCATACCAAAGAACTCTTCATTAATGGTGAAACTTGTCTCTCTCCTTGTTCTCTTGGTGAAAGTTGTAGGTATTTGCAGTAAGGGTCAGTGTAGACAAAATGTGAAATAAATTAATTCTGTCAAAAAATACTAACTAAGTAGTTGCCTGTTTCATTGTACCTTTACTCAATTTTTCCTTAACTAGATGCTGTAGGGCTTGGCAACTCTTGTGAAATTTCATAGGTCTCGTCGCTTACTAGGAGTCTGCTATATTGTTGTTAAGGTAATTCCTGTTATAACTTAAAATTGGAAATGATTTCTCCTACACTTGGGTGATACTGATGACCTTTATTTTCACTTAAGGTCTCTTTGTTAGTCGTGGTAGAAATTGGAGTATTCCCTCTCATTTGTGGTTGGTGGCTGGATATCTGTTCCTTGGTAAGTTGAGTATTCATTATTGTATAATAGCATAATTTCAAAGCTTCAAAAAAGGAAGTCTTCAGTATAGGTTCTTTTTAAAGGAAAGTAAATATTTGATAATTTGCTTATTCTTTTGACAAGTGTATTAGTATAGAATCTTAATGTTAATTTTTCTAGAGTACCTGAGTTTTTTGAGGCTTTGTGCAAATTTTTGATGTCAGGATGTTTTGGCTGAAATCTTTCTAATAACTAATGGAGAATTTTATTGCCCACTTTGCGCTCTCAAATTTTTATAGATAATGCTAAGATATTATATACATAGAGAGTAATTTGATAAGGAAACTATCTTTGTAGTAATGAATTCCACTCTAATCATTTGGTTTAACTAAGATGCTCAGTCTTGATTATACTCTTTAATTGCTGTTAGGGATAATCAGTTTTTGATTTTTTCAAAAATATTTTATGTGTAGAAAAGCTCCCTTTGGTTCTGAGATAACATTTACCCTCCCATACCTTACTTTTAAAACTTCTTAAGAATGCAGACCTGTAGCCAAGAAAAGAAAGTTTTACATTCATCAAAAATAGTTCTTTAATAGAATCTATATTAATAAAGCTTTTACCAATTGGTTTATCATTCTTTATATCTGAAGCAGTAGCCAATCTTGTATATAGTTCTGTGACACCATAAAATGACATACCTAAATTGCATTTCTAGAAATCATTCCTCACGTGCATATTGATTATTTATTTCCTAGAAGATGGAAATGTTAACTTTGCAAATGTAGGGGACACAAATCTCTTACCTGTCCTCTTTTGGCTCAGGAAATGTTTGATGCTACTCTGAAAGATCGAGAACTGAGCTTTCAGTCTGCTCCAGGTACTACCATGTTTCTGCATTGGCTAGTGGGAATGGTGTATGTCTTCTACTTTGCCTCCTTCATTCTATTACTGAGAGAGGTAAGTACAGGGAAATGCTGATGCTGTACATTTTTAAAAAGGACTTTTGCTTTTACTGCCAGTCATGTCTCAAAGGCTATGATGATTTCCTAACTAAATCATATTCTCTAGTATTTTATTCTGAGAGGGAATAATTTATAGGGGACTTTGACTTGATTGCTTTAAACTGTTTCAGTTGTCTTCATAATTGGCAAGTTTTAATCTTTCTGAGTTGGAAGGATGATTGAACTGAGGAAACAAGTAAGAGTACTCATTTTATTATACTTCATATATATTTTAGCCATCCTCTAATACAGACTTGGAATTTTGTATGATGTGAATGTGTCTCAGACTTCAAGGAAATGTAATGCTGGAAGTAACCAAAAGGATATGGCTTTGTAGGATCAAACATTTAAAATGGTTTTGATTTAGGTACCTTAAGTATAGAATAATAGAGGGTTTTTTTTTGGAGACGGAGTTTCACTCTTGTTACCCAGGCTGGAGTGCAATGGCGCAATCTCGGCTCACCACAACCTCCGCCTCCTGCGTTCAGGCAATTCTCCTCCACTGGCCTGATGGGTACCTTTATTTATTTAATTAATTAATTTATTTTTGATACTGAGTCTTTCTCTGTTGCTCAGGCTGGAATGCAGTGCCATGATCTTGGCTCACTGCAACCCTCGCCTTCTGAGTTCAAGCGATTCTCCTGCCTCAGCCCCCCAAGTAGCTGGGACTACAGGCGCCCGCCACCACACCCAGCTAATTTTTGTATTTTTAGTAGAGACAGGGTTTCACCATGTTGGCCAGGCTGGTCTTGAACTCCTGACTTCAAATGATCCACCCACTTCGGCCTCCCAAAGTGCTGGGATTACAGATGTGAGCCACTGCACCTGACCTGGTACCTTTATTAATCCTGTTTTTGGAATCTAGTTTTAACTGATTTGAAGATGACGAAAGCAGGTGAATATTTTATTAGTGTACATCTCAAGCTCAGTCATTCCCCAAATACTGAATGTTCAGTGTGCCGGACACTATACTGTCTTCTGGGATATCAGTGAGAAACAAAGGCACAATTCCTCAATGTTACAGCCTGAAAACGAATACAGTATTGAAAAAGTCAGCTTACACTCAGACTGGTGATGGAGTTGTGCAGGGTGTGGAGGAGCAGGTTGACAATTCCAGTGGGAATGGAACACAAAAGCATAAAGGCTGAATGCTGTTCTTGGTGTGCATTGCTCTTTGCAAGATTTGAGGAAGAGGAAGAGGGTTCAGGGGCCAAAGCATTCTTCTGAATCATACAGTATATTCAGTAAATTCTCTTGGTAACTGAAGCTTTCACTCTTTCTTTGAAACAAATGATTGAGCTGGGTGCTGTGACACGTGCCTGTAGTCCCAGCTACTCGGGAGGCCGAGGTGGGAGGATCACTTGGGCCTAGGAGTTCTGGGCTGTAGTGCACTCTGCCAATTGGGTGTCCACACTAAGTTCGGCATCAATATGGTGCCCTCCCAGGAGCTGGGGACCACCAGGTTGCCTAAGGAGGGGTGAACCGGCCCAGGTCAGAAACGGAGCAGGTCAAAACTCCCATGCTGATCAGTAGTGGGATAGCGACGGTGAATAGCCACTGCACTCCAGCCTGGGCAACAAAGCAAGACCCTGTCAATTAAAAAAAAAAAAAGAAAAGAAATGATTGAGAACTAAAGCAACTGCAGAAACCTGTTTCTTAAAAATGAAATTATATGTGAACTCCAAATTACTTCATTAAATGTGAATAAAATGTTTTATAATGATTTTTTTTCATTTTATCAATGTGATGGTTTTTGTTGATAGAAAATTTGGAACTTAGGCAGAACCTTAGAAGTAATTTATTGTAACTCCCTTGTTTAGAAGATGGAGAACACTAAGGGGTGAACTGGCCCAGGTCGGAAATGGAGCAGGTCAAAACTCCCGTGCTGATTCAGTAGCGGGATCGCACCTTTGAATAACCACTGCACTCCAGCTTGGGCAACATAGCAAGACCCCGTCTCTAAAAAAAAAAAAAATGAGAACAGAAGTTTAGGCAGATTAGATGTGTTACAGAAGATAGTTCAGTAAGCTTAGACCACATAGGACTAGTACCCAGACTCCTCCTTTACCCCATCACCTACAGCATCTCGGGTGATGATTTTCATTCACAGGGGGAAGGTATAGATAGTAAAATGAAGATTCGGAGGCTGTAGGGTTTTTAAAAAATAATCCCTCTGTGGAAGTGTAAGACTGAAATCAGATCTTTTATTTAGGACATTTATAAATTGCAACATAACCCTTTTACTATAGTAATGGTTGTATTCATTTATTTTTCATATCAGAGGTCTAGATTTCTTGACACATTGGACACAGTGTTTTGTTTTGTTTTTCAGTGAATGATGTCAGAGGACATCATCAGACATGATAGTTTTCATTAAGATTCTGGTTCAGAAATTTTTTTTCCTAGGAATACCATATACACTTTCTGGGGCCCATTTTAGATACCAGAATAAGTTTAAGTGCTTATCTTTCTGTTAATGTTTTAGCTCATATATAGAATTTGAAGACATTGGTGAATATTTATAGTATTTAAAATGTATTTGCAGGTACTTCGACCTGGTGTCCTATGGTTTCTAAGGAATTTGAATGATCCAGATTTCAATCCAGTACAGGAAATGATCCATTTGCCAATATATAGGCATCTCCGAAGATTTATTTTGTCAGTGGTAAGAAGATGTTTCCATTGTTTTTTTGAATAAGATGTGCTACCCTGTAGTTTTCTTTAGTGTTTTTTTTTTTCAATTTCTCAAGAGAGCTCCTAGGGTGTATTGAATAAGATATTTCTTTAAGCCTACAGTATTCAGTTGTCAAGTAGCTGTTGGTTACTTTGTTAATATAAATGAGTAAAAAGATATTTACTGAAAAGAAGATGCTTTCTTGTTCTATAGTAGTATAATTCAGGGGTCCCCAGCCCCCATGTTTTGGCCGGGTACTAGTCCATGCCTTGTTAGGAAATGGCCGCACAGCAGGAGGTGAGCAGCGGGCCAGCAGGTCAGATCAACCTCGGCATTAGATTCTCACAGGACTGTGAACCCTGTTGGGAACTGCGAGTGTGAGGGATCAGGTTGTGTGCTCGTTATGAGAATCTAATGCCTGATGATCTGAAACAGAACAGTTTCATCTTGAAACCCCATGGAAAAACTGTCTTCTATGAAACCAGTCCCTGGTGCCAAAAAGATTGGGGACCACTGGTATGATTGATAGTTAAATTAACGGTTGTCTGAATTACGTTTAATTTGCATTGAAGCAATGGAGACTTCCTGCTGGCTTGTAAATTAAACTCTTAACAGAAGCATGTCACAGTTTCCCCACCTGGAAGAAGAAATTACCTAGTTAAATGTGAGTTTTTCTTTTTCTTTTTTCTTTTTTAGATGGAGTTTCGCTCTGTTGCTGCCCAGGCTAGAGTGCAGTGGTGCAATCTTGGCTCACTGCAACCTTTGCCGCCTGGGTTCAAGCGATTCTCCTTCCTCAGCCTCCCGAGTAGCTGGGATTACAGGTGCCCGTCACCACACTCAGCTAATTTTTTTGTATTTTTAGTAGAGACAGGGTTTCACTATGTTGGCCAGGCGGTCTCGAACTCTTGACCTTGTGATCCACCTGCCTTAGCCTCCCAAAGTGCTGGTATTACAGGTGTGAGCCACCGTGCCTGGCCCTAAATCTAAGTTTTTCTAAAATAAAATTCTAAAAGTAACATCATGTCCTTTGAAAGCTTTTGTAGCCATTAACATGGGGCCATTTTTTAGCTGGTTACAAGTGATTTATTAAGTTGCAGGCATTTCTCCTTCATTTTAAGTTTCTAGCTCATTCCTCAGGTAGCATGCGGTGTGTATCCTTTGTGGCTTCCGTTTTAGCATTTGTGTCCGAGATGGTAGGTCCTTAAAAGGAGAGGGGCAGCCATCTTAGGAAAACGTTTTTATACGAAGCAACTCAAGGATAATGTGTAGAGTGGGAACCACTTGGTCTTTGAGTAATTAGATGCCTGGACTGCATAATGCTTGAGTATGCTCAGAAGTCTGCCTGTCTCTCACAGAAGTGATTGACTCTTACGGTGGTGTCATACCCTGTTTCCTTCTGCAGATTGTCTTTGGCTCCATTGTCCTCCTGATGCTTTGGCTTCCTATACGTATAATTAAGAGTCTGCTGCCTAATTTTCTTCCATATAATGTCATGCTCTACAGGTAAGTTTTAAAAAGTCAGAATACCTTTACTAATTTGTCTGTTAGGGATTTGATATTCAGATTACAGTAAACATTTAAAACATTTCTTATGTGTACTGGAAATCATCTGACAGTTAAATTTTGCCTTATTCTACCCTTATTTTTGTTTTTAAAATTAAATTTTTAAAAAATTTTCTGGAACTTTTCCACTTTACATAAATTTGCCTTATTCTAGATCATATAAACATTAGTAGTTACGTTTTCTAAAGAAAGACTTTTTTTCTGCACATAAAGTATGCATTTGCACAGCATTGAAATGTTTTACCATACCTAATGAGAGTGTATTAGTAGTATCCTCTTTATTTTGAAACATATTATAAGGAATGAAGCCAAAGTTGCACATTTAATTATGGATTAAAAATAGGGTACAATGAGTGTGGATGGAAAATATTTTTTACTTTAAAAACCCAAGTATAGGCAGGGCGCCGTGACTTACACCTATAATCCTAGCACTTTGGGAGGCCAAGGTGGGCAGATCACCTGAGGTCAGGAGTATGAGACCAGCCTGACCAACATGGAGAGAAACCCTGTCTCTGCTAAAAATACAAAAAAAAAATTAGCTGGACATAGTGGCGCATGCCTATAATTCCAACTGTTCGGGAGGCTGAAGCAGGGGAATTGCATGAACCTGGGAGGCAGATGTTGTGGTGAGCTGAGATCTCACCATTGCACTCCAGCCTGGGTTACAAGAGTGAAACTCAGTCAAAAAAAAAAACCCCAAAAAACAAAAAAACTTAAGTCATCCAGAAACCTTATCTCTAACACTCATCCTGTATGCTCTTTAGGGATTTACATTATCTCCACAGTCATTATCCCAATTGCAGGCAAATTGGATTACATCCTCAAGTTTACTTCTTTTTTTTTTGTATTTGCTCTTTTATTTGTTTATATACTTGTTTGTTAGCTACACGAGTAGTATGTACTATGTTCTTTTTTTTTTTTACATTAGCACACAGATTTATTGAGAGGTGTTGTTACACATTCAAAAGTCACACCCTTAACATATTGAAAGCAAGATCCATCAGTTTCTTCAAACTCCAAAGTAAATGTTGCTTTGCTATATTTCTCTGCCTTCTCTTCCCTCCCCCGCCCCCGCTACATATCAAATACCTAAGCCACTTTGTCTTGGAATCTGTAGTTTTTGCTTTTGTTTTTATTATTATTATTATTTTATTGCATTTTAGGTTTTGGGGTACATGTGAAGAACATGCAAGATTGTTGCATAGGTACATACATGGCAGTGTGATTTGCTGCCTTCCTCCCCATCACCTATATGTGGCATTTCTCCCCATGCTCTCTCTCCCCAACTTCAAGTTTACTTCTAATCAGTCTTTAAAGTATTGTCAATTCTAATTTTTTAAGACCTCTTACTAATTCAACTTGATTGCAACTTACTAACTTAATTTAGGCCTTCCTCTTGCTCTCCATTCATCCTCAACACCTCTGCCTCTAGATTTTCTAAAAGTTTGATTATTTTAGCCCTCTGTTTAAAAGTTGTCAGCATTTCCTCTGTAGTCTATGTGATATCTACACTGTTTAGAATGAGATGCAAGGCTTGGCATAATCTCGTTCCTTTTTCAATATCTTGTCTTAGCATTCATTGACCGACTTGAATTCTTTTAATTGTGCTATACTACCATTGAGGCTCCCCTGAGTTACTTAGCTGTTCTTTGTCTTTTTCTCTCTGTTTACAATAACTTTCTTGTCCACATTTGACTGGCAAGCATTTGGTATTCTTTTTAAAATCCACATTAAGGTTTTTAAATTTTATTTTATTTTTTATGAGAAAGATTCTTGCTTTGTCACTCAGGCTAGAGGGCAGTGTTGTGATCAGGCTCACCGCAGCCTCAATCTCCTGGGCTCAAGTGATCCTCCCACTTCAGCATCCTGAGTAGCTGAGACCTACAGGTGCAAGCCACCACACCTGACTCATTTTTGTATTTTTTGTGGAGAACAGGTTTCACCATGTGGCCCAGGCTGGTCTTGAACTTCTGAGTTTGAACCATCTGCCTGCCTCAGCCTCCCAAAGTGCTGGGATTGCAGGCATGAGCCACCGTGCCATCATTACATACTGTAAAATTGTGTTCAGGCCAGGAGCGGTGGCTCATGCCTATAATCCCAGCACTTTGGGAGGCTGAGGTGGGCGGATCACCTGAGGTTGGGAGTTTGAGACCAGCCTGACCAACATGGAGAAACCCCATCTCTACTAAAAATACAAAATTGGCTGGGCGTGGTGGCGCATGCCTGTAATCCCAACTACTCGGGAGGCTCAGGCAGGAGAATTGCTTGAGCCGAAGAGGCAGAGGTTGCGGTGAGCCGAGATTGTGCCATTGCACTCCAGCCTAGGCAACAAGAGCAAAACTCCGTCTCAAAAAAAAAAATTCTCTTCAATGTTGCAATATTTATCTTTTTTTAGAGCATTTGTTCCATTACTTTGCAAGTATTTATTGTTTTATCCAAGATGGCAGAAATCATGTCTTATTTAGGTCTTTTTCTCTTTTTTTAATTAAAAATTTTTTTGTTTGTGGAGACAGGTTCTGACTATTCAAGACCAGGCTAGGCTGGTCTTGAATTCCTGACTTTGGTCACCCAAAGTGCTGGGATTACAGGTGTGAGACGCTGCGCCTAGCCTCTTATTTGGATCTTAATGCTTTGCATAGGAACATGATTGGTCAAAAACAAAAGGTTTATTGTACACACCGTAAAATCTCAAATATGTATTTTAGTAAATTAGAATTGGGAAGTATTTATATCCTGATTGTTTAAAATGGCAGAAAAAATGCCAGGAAGTAGTTTAAAATGAAGCATCAGTTCATGACTTTTAAAATTGTTACTCTTTTGTAATAAAACTTTATTTTTCTACACTTAGGATTTTTATGGATTTGGAGGGTCCAGTCATAATGAGAACCAGGAAACACACACAAGTTGGGCTTTACATGTTGTTGGGATAAACTCATTGTGGTGATCAGTTATACCTAGAAGATTAGCAGAGTGTTTGTGCTATAGCGGTATTTAGTTCATTCATCCATTAAACAAAATTGAGAGCCCATTATATGCGGTTTACTTTTCAGAGTACTAGGGATGTAACGGTGAACCAAACAGAATCAAGAAAAAATCCCGTTCTAGTAGAGCTTACATTTTAATGCTGGAGATAGACATTAAAATAGATGAAATATACAGTGATGCCAAGTGGTCATAAGTGCTATGAGGGAAAATTAAACTTGGAAAAGGGGATAGAGAGTGGGCAGGATGATGTTACAGTTTAGGAAGAGTGACTGATAAAGACCTGAGAGGGCGGCAGTTGAGGAAAGCCCCGAAGAAGTTGATGAGAGAGTGAGCCACGTGGATTCCTGAAGGTGGAATATCCTTGCAGAAAGTAGGTGCAGTGGCGCCCAGGTCTGTTTGAGGACCAGCAAGGAGGCCAGTTTGTGTGCAATAGGAGGAGGAAGGCAGAGTAATTGGCCCTGAAGCCAGAGAGGTCATGGAGAGCCACCTCGTAGAGAGCCTTGTAGTCCATTATAAGCACTTTGGCTTGTACTTGAGTAAGTTGAGGAGCTCTTGGAAAGCTTTGAGCAAAGGAGTGATCTAACTTTGGTTTAAACAGGATCATTCTGACTGCTGTGATGAGAGGAAACTGGGTTGGAGTGGCTAGGGCAGAAGCGGGAAGCCAGCTGGGAGGATAATGCAATGATCCTGGTGAGAGGTGAGGGTGGCAGAGATGAAGGGGAGGTAGCAGTGGAGGCCATGAGAAATTTTTAGGATATTGTTCCGGTACAGTCAAAAGGATTCTTTAGCTGTTTGGATATGAAATGTGAAAGGAAAGAGTGACCTTTCGTGTAACCTGCTACTGATATAGCAAATGAGGAGAGAACCAAGACCTAACCGTCTGTTTAGCACAATGAAGGTCATTGATGACCCTTATCAGAAGCGTTTTGGTGGTGTTTGCAGGGAAAGCCTCACTGAGTTGGAGAGAGGAGAGGTAATAAAGACAGTAAGTTTATTAGACTCTTAAGGAGTTTTGTTATAATCCCATTAAATATTTTAATATAATATAGTCATATGCAAAATACAATTCACATTAAAAATCCTGGCTCTTTCAGTGATGCTCCAGTGAGTGAACTGTCTCTGGAGCTGCTTCTGCTTCAGGTTGTCTTACCAGCATTACTTGAACAGGGACACACGAGACAGTGGCTGAAGGGGCTGGTGCGAGCGTGGACCGTGACCGCCGGATACTTGCTGTGAGTATGGGCAGCTGACTCCTTGTACATGCATGTCATTTGTGATTACTGAATAACCTTTCTAGAAAAAGTATATTCCATGGCCCACTCAGGAAAAATTAGTTTTAATAAGAGACAATTTAGTAATATCTGCAAGTGATACAATACTTCTAAATAAAATTTTTTTTGCTCATCATTGTCCATCCTTTCATGGAGAGTGTATGCCTATTTTTGCCCTCTTACAGAGATTTGCTGCTGGTCCGGCTTTCATGGAGTAAGCTTTTTTTTTTTTTAGCTCATTAAAAACAAACCAATTTACCTTTATGTAAACCAACTAACTTACCTTTATTTAGTGTTCATAACCTGGTAAGTGGGTGCTTCTCAGATTTGATTGCTCAGTCTTTCAGTGAACATGTTGCATTTATTTTTTTTTCAAGCTTCAAGCTTTATATACTTTATTTAAAAGTTGAATCTTTCAAAGTTCTTCAGAAAATATTTGGCATCTTGTAGGTATCTTAAAAGATGAAGTACAGATTTGGTTATATTTGATCGAACAGATCTGTCCTTCTCTAACTGCTTTCTCTCCCAGTCTCATTTTTGTCTTAACTGATTTATAGCTTGGAGGTTTTACAGATTTATAGCTTGTAGCTACATGTTGCAGTAGTCATCTGTAGAGAAGAAATTTTTCTTTTCCTCCTGTAGATCCTTAACAATATTATACATTCTAAGTATGTACTTAACACCTTGTGCTTACAAGTGTACTTGTAAGTATTTTTGTATGTTGTACTTTTTTCTTTCAGTTACTGATTTCTTCTCAGATACTGGCTGAAGAAAACATAAAATAGATTAAATTTGTGGAGTATGGGGTATTCTACAAGTTAATTAACGTTAAATTTAGAAAGTTTTCGTTTAAAGCAGGTATAAACATTTAGACCAAAACGTGGTAATAATATGGTGTACAGGTTCTACACTGTACATTTTCTACCCTTAGTAGTAAATAAGAAGAAAATGAGTGTCATGTCTGCCGTTTTATTTTGACTTGAAATGAGACTTGTTACTGATGTAATTTTTGCACAGAGATCTTCATTCTTACTTATTGGGAGACCAGGAAGAAAATGAGAACAGTGCAAATCAACAAGTCAACAATAATCAACATGCTCGAAATAACAATGCTATTCCTGTGGTCGGGGAAGGCCTGCATGCAGCCCATCAAGCCATACTCCAGCAGGGAGGGCCTGTTGGCTTTCAGCCTTACCGCCGACCTTTAAATTTTCCACTCAGGGTAGGTACTATGCAGACTTAATCAGATATAGATTTTTTTTTTTTTCAAATTGCTGTTGAGAATTGGTGCTGTTAGCATCCAGTCCTCTGTGTCGACATGTCCCACATTTTATTACCCTCATTATGTAATGTAAATGATCAGGTAAGTTTCTTACATTTTAGAGATACAGAGTTGGGATTCCCTGGGCTCTTGCTCCCTATTTAAGTGGAAAAGACTCTAGAGTAAATAAGAAACTAATATTATTTATTGATACAGTTCAACAATGTGTCAGGAACTAGAATGGGCATTTTGATGTTGTCTCATTTAATCTCCACCCAAATACTACAAAGTATAGGCAATAATTTCATGTTTATAGCTGAGGAAACTGAAGGCAATACTGGTTAAGAAGGTACCTATTCTATGTTCTTTAACTAGCAAGTGATCAGTCTTTGTGCAACTCAGAATTTTGTCAGAAATGTAAGCTGATGACTGCTGTATGATTACAATGAAGTCATCCTTCATTTATATCAAGTCTGTTATTTTTAAATGCCCTTTAATAATGAGATAGGCTTGTGAGTCAGATCATTTTAAAAACTTAGGCAGGTTATTTAACCTCTCACCCTCAGATTTGTTTTTGTAAAAATAGTCATTATACCTTTGTAGATTACTGTGGGTGACATATGTCCATTCATTTATTCAGCAAACATGTCTTGAGTGTCTGTGATTGATATTTTCAGTGTCCGTGAGGATATAGAGAGCATACGTGATCTTTGCTCAGAAAGAGCTTACAGTCTACTCAGAGAAATGAGGAAAGCAGCGGATTTGGGTTCTAATGGTGGGTGTTTAGAATGGCTACTGTGACTCCTTCAATCAAGAACCACTCGTTCTTAATATGAGCCCAAAGGAATCTTCCTGGAATAGGTGGTGCCTGAACTGTCTTAAACATTGAGAGGCTGGGCAGAGAGTAAGAAAAAAGGAAGTGGGAAGGGGATTCCAGGAATATATCAGGACTAGGGCACATGAGGTGGTAGGCTTGGAATTGCAGATAAGGGAGTTATGTTGTTTTGTTTTGGAGACAGGGTCTTGCTTTGTTTTCCAGGCTGGGGTGCAGTGTTGCGATCACGGCTCACTGTAGCCTTAACCTCCTGGGTTTAAGCGATTCTCCTACCCTGAATTGTCCAGTTAGCTGGGACCACAGGTGAATGCCACTACACCTGGCCAATTTTTATATTTTTTGTTGAAATGGGGTTTTGCTATGTAGCCCAGGCTGTTCTCAAACTCTTAGTTCAAGCAATCCACCTTCTTCGGCCTCCTAAAGTACTGGATTACAGGTGTAAGCCACTGCGCGTGACCTAATTGAATATATTTAGAGGGTGAGGTCTGTGTCCAGGAGTGGTGAGGAGCAAGGGGAGAAATGAGGGGCCATGGAAGAGGTCAGGGACAAGAGGAGTGGTGGGAGATAAGGCTCTTGGATGGGCAGGAACCAGATAATGGAGTGCCTCTAGCACCATCTCTGCAAGTGTCTGTACTCACTGAATTGTTCTTCTGCTCCTTTGTCCCCTGGAAGGGCATATCTCTGTTCCTGATTTGGTGGCTTATTCTAGAGGACTTTGCTGCATAACCCTGAGGAAAACATGAAGGTCATCTTTTCCTTTATCTCTTAATCTTAATAGCAGACCTCATATTCAGCTCCTTTCTCCGCCCCCCGTCTTTACTCAGCTCTTTCACCTCTTCGGAGACAGAAAAGGCCTTCTGAGCAAGAGTTACTTTCTGGCCAGATTAGAGACAGAATCAATAAATGACTTTTCAGACAGTTAGAGCTGATGGAGCCTCAGAGTCTCCTGGATTTTGTCATCTGTACTTTTCAGGCTTCCCACCAGAGCTCTGCCTTCTGGTCTTGTGAAGATGAACCTGGTAAGGTAGCAGGCAAGCCACAGTTGTTGCCTTTCTACTCAGGGAAACTGATTTCCTCCTCTGTGTGATCCCTTTTTATCTGTACTTCTGTATTAGTCTGTTTTCACACTGCTAATAAATACCTGAGACTGAGTAGTTTATAAAGGAATGAGGTTTAATTGACTCATAGCATCCACATGGCTGGGGAGGCCTCACAGTCATGGCTGAAGGTGAATGATGAGCAAAGTCACATCTTACATGGCAGCAGGCAACAGAGCTTGTGCAGGGGGACTCCCATGTATAAAAACCATCAGATCTGGTGAGATTGATTCATTACCATGAGAGCAGTGTGATTCAGTTATCTTCACTTGGCCCTGCCCTTGACGTGGGGATTATTACAGTTCAAGGTGAGATATGGGTGGGGACACAGCCACACCATACCAACTTCTTAGTACAAGAGCACGAGCTTACATGGCTATTTACATTTCAATTTAATTAAAATTAAATAAAATTAAAAATTCCATTACTCATTTACACTAATCACATATCAAATGCTCAGCAGCCGCATGTGGCCTAGTGGCTACTGTGTTGAACAGTGCAGATCTAGACATTTCTGTCATCATAGAACATTCTAATTGGATGGCGCTGTTGTTTGATTAAAAGGTGAATGTTTTTAATTTGTAATGTTTTATTTTAATAACAAACTGAATGTTTTATTTTTATGCTCTCTGATTAAAACATATTATTTGCCTTTTACTTGTGGGATGTATCTGGTTATGTGAGAATGGATACTTATTTTCATTTTGGCCTAAATCATAGGTAATTTTACTGAAAATAAAAAATTTATGTGGAATTTCAGGAAACCTGGCAACACAAATACAAGCGATTTCTTTTTAATGGGAAGATTATGTTGATTCTTTTATAAAATATATTGAGCATATGTTCACTATTTATGCACTCTTTATGTTTTACCTTGCAGATATTTCTGTTGATTGTCTTCATGTGTATAACATTACTGATTGCCAGCCTCATCTGCCTTACTTTACCAGGTATGAGCTTGTCCTAGCCTTCAGCTAATAGCATCATTAAGATTATTTACGTAGTTGTTTTACAGAGTCTTGCTCTGTTCCCCAGTCTCGAGGGCAGTGGTATGATCATAGCTTACTGGAGCCTTGAACTATTGTGCTCCAGCAATCCTCCCACCTCAGTTAGGTCTGTAACTCCTTTTAGGAATACAAAAATTATAGTGCCATATTAGGAAGGCAATCAGTAGGAAAAATTACACTGTAAATTTGGGTCCTGCTGTTCTCTCTAGCCTATTGAGAAGTGATCAATGTAAAGTAAGTTACTAAATTATGTAAATGATCGTACTCAAGTGATTGTTGTCGGGCACTGTAGAGTTTATTCCTAACAACTTTTTGTATGAGGCACTCCCTTAACTACTCTCAGATCCATTTTTCACATTCCAGTGTATTCAGATACTCTTTTTTTTTAAAGAAAATTAATATAGTATTGTTTGATTATTGTACTTTAGAATGTTATTGTGCCCACTCCTTATCAAAATAAGCGTAGTTTTCTGTCTTGATGAATGAGCCAATTGGAAGAAAGTTACTCTAAATTATTTGCAATGTTCCTAAATATTAAAAGTATTGACATCACAAAAGGAAGTAATTCACCTCTTTTGTCCTGTTATTTTCATGAAAGTTTCATTTGGTGATAAAAACAACAAAAACATCTATTCTCCCAAAAGCTTTTTTTAGACCTAAAAGAACAAGTAATTGGCATGACAAATCAGAGCGCATTTCCCAGGAGTATTCACCTCCATTTAACTTACTTTGTTTTGGTTGATTTCATCAAATAATCGTGTACTCTTCAGATGTTGTGGTTTTTGTCTTTTTTTTTTTTTTTTTGATGAAGACATTAATATATTGAATGTGGTATCTTTTTTCTAATGTGAAAATACTAATAGAACAACATGAGGATTACAATTCTCTTTACCTAGCCACATTCTCATTTATCAGCTTTTCTATTTTCAGTATTTGCTGGCCGTTGGTTAATGTCATTTTGGACGGGGACTGCCAAAATCCATGAGCTCTACACAGCTGCTTGTGGTCTCTATGTTTGCTGGCTAACCATAAGGGCTGTGACGGTGCTGGTGGCATGGATGCCTCAGGGACGCAGAGTGATCTTCCAGAAGGTTAAAGAGTGGTCTCTCATGGTACGTTTTTGTAATAAAAAAACTAATCTTGTCTGTTAGGAATAGTGAATATTTTTCCAGTCATCTTCTTAAAAATTTTTTTTTGCACATTTATTTCCTTATTATATTGTTTCAATAGTTGATTTTTTGAATTAGAAGGAATATTTTTTTAAGATAGTGGCTTTCTGGTTCATTCTTGTTCAAAGTCCTACATTTAGATGTATTTGAGGTTTAAAAGAAAAACAGGCCAGACACAGTGGCGTATCCCTGTAATCCCAGCACTTTGGGAGGCGGAGATGGGAAGGTTGCTTGAGCCCAGGAGTTTGAGACCAGCCTGGGCAACAAAGCAAAACCCCATCTGTATTTTTTAAAGTGTATATATATATTAAATTTTTACTGGATCACTTAGTAGTATGTTTTTTTTAATACATGTGCATGAGCATGCATGTGTGTGCACATACACGCACACACACTCTTTCTCTCTCAGTACAGTAAATTCTGCTGGACCATGCTGTTCTTTGAGGGAGGCAGTTTGATCAGTTTTATTACGTTAGGAGTGTGCAGAGCCCTTCCTGGGTACCAGTCCACTTCAAGGTTCACAGATCAGCCTGTGTATGGGTGGGCCACTGTTAGAGCAGGGGCCTTGGCTAGTCAGTGGCTTTTCTTGGACAAACAGAAACCTAGACCTGAGAATTGGATTGTGAGAAAAAACAGCCCACCCACCTGTGTGCTTTTTGTATAAGAGACTTGAGCACCTGCAGATTTTGTTATCTGCAAGGGTCCTAAAACCAGTCCCTGTGGATACTGAGGGATGACTGTAGTTGCTCTGTTAGGCATCAGGTCTTAAACCTCAAAATGAAAACAGAGTTTGGCTCAGTCAGAAAGACCCTCTTTAGTGATATAGTCTCCTGTTTCCTAATAGATCATGAAGACTTTGATAGTTGCGGTGCTGTTGGCTGGAGTTGTCCCTCTCCTTCTGGGGCTCCTGTTTGAGCTGGTCATCGTTGCTCCCCTGAGGGTTCCCTTGGACCAGACTCCTCTTTTTTATCCATGGCAGGTAAATGTATATCTTTTGCTCATGTTATTTTATTAAGGATTTGGGATCAGAAAATAATCCTAGCCAGGTATGTGGCCCACACCTGTAATCCTAGCACTTTGGAAGGCTGAGGTGGGAGGATCGTTTGCACCCAGGAGTTCAAGACCAGCCTGGGCAACATGGCAAGATCTAGTCTCTACAAAAAAATTGGCTCATGCCTTTGGTTCCAGCTACTTGGGAGGCTGAGGTGGGAGAATCGCTTGAGTCCAGGAGGTTGAGGCTGAAGTGAGCCATGTTCATGCCACTGTACTGTAGCCTATGTGACAGAGTGAGAGCCTGCCTCAGAAAAAGAAGAAGAAGAAAAAAAAATGAATTCTTAATTATTTTAGGTGATTTTAAGCAGCTGGTTTGGAAAGACTCTAATTTATTTATTTTTAATTTTAGGAACCTTACAAAATTGTTTAAGTAATGCTGTCTAATTGATCTTTTGTTTCAGAAATATGTAGGTCTTACAACTCCTTTAAAAGAGCTTACTTTATAGATTAAATTGTTACTGACTATTCACTTAAGCTTCTCTAATATTTGAAAATGCAAACTAATAGGTATTGATTTTTTTTCACCTTTGTGGTAGAGTGAGTCTTACTCCTTTTGACTTGGAGGCTTTAATACTTTTGAATTATTATAGCGTGTTTTCTCACAAAGTCACAGATTAATTAAAAAGAGTATTCTGGCTGAGTGTGGTGACTCACACCTATAATGCCAGCACTTTGGGAGGCCAAGGCAGGTGGATCACCTGAGCTCAGGAGTTCAAGGCTAGCCTGAACAACATGGTGAAATCCTGTCTCTACCAAAAATACCAAAAACTAGCCAACTGTGGTGGTGTGGACCTGTGGTTCCAGCTACTCAAGAGGCTGAGGTGGGAGGATCGCTTACGCCTGGGAGGCCAAGGTTGCAGTGAGCTGAGATCATGCTACTGCACTCCAGCCTGGGCAACAGAGTGAGACCCTGTCTTAAGACAAACAAGCAAAAACCTAAGAGCATCCCGAGGGAAACCATGTAAGTCACAGCAAAGGTCTTAAAGCTCATGGAAAAAGAAATTGAACTTTTCTATTCTATTTAGAGCCTGAGGTTTTTAATATTATAGAATTAAGATCTCAAGTTCTTAGTAGATATTTGGGGGAAAGAGCTAGGCATTGACTTGAGTCATTCAAAGGCTTTTTAGCTTTGTTTTTCTCTCTTAGTGTATTACAGTGGATTTTTCAGAAAATGAAAATTATTTGAGCCATATTTCCCTTTCTCTGCTTTCCAGATGGAGAATGCCACAAACTTCATTTTACCAGAAAATTTTAGTTAAGTGCTTTTAATGTGTACCCACACCCTGTATTGTATCACCGAGATGAAAATGAGGCTAGTGCAGAATTTCCTGAGGAATTTACACTCTGGTGGGAAAGCTAGACAGGTACACAGGTGTTGTGTGGTGTGATTAGGGGAAGCACAAGGAACCATGGCATTGTGTAGGAGAGGTATTTAACCTAGCTTTCGGAGTTTCAGGTATGGTTTTCTGTAAGAGGTAATATCTAAGCCAACCTAACTAGTGGAGTACAGAGAAGTGGGTAGGAAATGAAGAAGTATATTCCACTAGGGCGCCTATAGGCAGACCTGGAGTGAGACATGCCATGCGTATGTGGGGAACTGCCTCCTGTGTAGGCTGTCTGGCTCATAGACTACAGTAGGTGAGAAATGAGTAACACAAAGAAGTACAGACCTGACTTCTGTTTTGATTTGTGACTTTTTAACTTTTTGATGGTTAAAAGCGATATACATTCAGTAGAAACTGTACTTTGAGTACTCATACAGCTATTCTGTTTTTCACTTTCAGTACAGTATTCAGTAAATTGCAGGAGATATTCACTACGTAATTATAAAATAGACTTTGTTAGGCCTCAGTTACACAACAAGGCAAAAAATAAAATAGGTTTTGTGTTAGAAGCTTTTGCCCAAATGTAGGCTAATGTAAGTGTTCCGAGCAGATTTAAGATAGGCTGGACTAAGCTATGATGTTCTGTAGGTTAGATGTATTAAATGCATTTTTGACTTAACAGTGTTTTCAATTTAAGATAGGTTTATTAGGACCTAACATCATTGTAAGTTAAGGAGGATCTAATTAAGCATATGTTACGCCTTTCTATAAGAGCCGTATTCCTGGGTAGTCAAATAGTATCAGTAATTGAAGGAGAAAGCTATCTTGTTTTTACAGAAAAATGCCAGCAAATAAAGGTAGAGAAATTAACACGATTAGAAAAATACTATTTTGTAATACCTAACAAAATAATTGATTCTAACAAGGATTGTTAATGGCTGTTGGCCCCAACAGATGAAAGATTGATTGATCTTCAGTTGCTGTTGCTGTGTAACAAGTTAGCTCACAACTTTGTGGCTTAAAACAATCATCTTACTTTTGTTCATAGTCTGTGAGTCAGATATTAAGACTGCATATCGGTTTGTCTCTGCTCTGTGATATCTGGGGCCTCAGCTGGGAAGATTCAATGGCTGGGAATGATTTGACAGTTAGGGCTGGAATCATTTGGAGGTAGCATCATTTAACAGTGTGAGAGTTGATGCTTGTTGTTGGTTGCTACTTATCTGGGGCTGTTGACTGGAGCTCCTCCTTAATAGCTCAGTAACCTCAAGGTACTTGGGCTTCTTACGTTGTAGTTCAGAGGAATGAGTGACCCCACAAGCAAGAAGCTGCATCATCTTTTATAATCCCATGTCAGAAGCCCTATAGCATGACTGTTCACTACATTTTACTGAGTATAAGCAAGTAACAAATGTTGGCTAAGATTCAAGGGAAGAGGCCATAGACCCCCTACCACATAAGGGGAAAAAAATTTGCAGGTATGTTATGATATCATTGCAGTGTAGAAGTGGTTGTTTGCATGGGGGCAAAGTGTCACCTTATGGATTACTTGATGGGCTCAAAGGGAAACACACAACGAGCGGAGGGGTCAGGCTGACAATACCCTAACCCAGTCAGTGATCAAGCATAGTGTTGCTGCAAATGAGACAAGCAGATACTATCTGCCTTTTAATGTTATACAATATGCAGCCCTGAAAAAGGGCAAAGCAGCCGTGACATCATACCCCGTCACTCTGATCATGATAGAGGAAGACAAAAGCAAGGCCCTCTGCAGTCGTGTCTGAACACAGAACATGAGCGTTATTCAAACCACAAAAATGACGAAACATTCCCCTTTACTGGCTAACATGATTGGCTACTGCTTCATTACCAATTACAGTTTTAGCTTCTGCCTCATTTTCTAGATAAGATTTATTTATTAAGATAACCATTCATAGATTGCTCTGCTTTCTAACAGCATCTGATACAGAACAAATTCCTGCTTCCTTAAATCCCTCAGATTCCTAACACAAGCTGAAATCCTGTAATAAGCCCTTTCTAGCACACTGTTACTGAGGGGCCCCAAGTTCTCCATGCATGTTACTCTCCTGTTGCAATGAGAAATAAATGCAACTTGTTCTAGTTATACTTGTATTTTTGGTGGTCTTTATAGTACTCAGCATTGCCTGTGAAATCATCACCTTAGAGAATTCTTCAGTGATATCAAAGTTTAAAAATGCTTATATATTATGACTCAGCAGTTGACGTTTCAGGATCTATTGCATGTATGCAGGAGGCATGAGCAAGGCTGTTTCTGCAAATACATCTTTTTTTTGTAATGGCAAAAAATGAGAAGTGATCCAGATGTCCATCAATAGAGAATGGCCAAATAAAATGTGGACTATCAATGCAGCAGTTGAAAAAATGAAGTAGAGTTATTTGTTTTGATATCGATAACTCCCATGCATGTTTCTGAGTGGGAGGAAAACACAAGCTATAGACAGGTATGTGCAGTGTACTGTCCTTAATGTTTTGCATTTAACCCCCAGGTTTTTGAAGGAACTCGCAAGTTTTTGTTTTTTCTCCATTCATGACTTTAAGCTACTTGCCTTTCCTGCAGCAAGTGGCTGCAGCTCTGTGAGATAGTGGTCTCACTTGGAATTCTAGCAGAGGAGCTAGTATAGTGTGTCTTGTCTGGCGAGAAAGGACTGCAAAGCAGTGGGGTTTTAGAGAGTGTGAATCACAGTGATCGTGGACCTCCTTGGGTAAACAATTTCATTTGGGTGTCTGCTGGACTCCCAAAAGGCCGAGGGAAAGCTGAATTGGTGGGTTGCATCTTCTCTGTCCGTGAGCCTGGAAGGGTGTAGAAAAAGCAGGGAAGCTTTCTTCATATTCCTCAGTAGGAGACTGTTTGGATGGTCATTTTAAAGGTCTGAAGAGGTAAAAGATCCTTTTGAAGCCCTTTAGGGTATTCTCAGCCAGGCCCAAGTCTCTTCGAGGCTGCAGAAGAAATTATAGCAAGTTCTTTATATTCAGGAGACTCAGCAGCCACAGAAAGGAAGTTAAGGCTGAGCAGTCAGAACAGAAGCCAGTTTGACAGAGAACTGCTTGCAGAGCCATGAGCTTCCACAGAGAAGAGCAAACACACAGGACACCGAGTGCAGTATGTTCGCACGCACACACGAACAGCAGCTCTAAAGCAAAACGCAGTTGTGGAGCTGTATGACATGGATTTCAGACAAATCTAGTAGTGAAAAAAGATATAGACAGTCACCACTGGCCTTGGCTTGGAGGTCTTGAAGATTATTAATGCAAAGCACTGAGCAAAATGGAAGAGGAAATTGAGGAGAAAGAGAAGGGTTTTGGAGGAAACATCTAGGAGACAGCATACTGATAATGGGGGTTCCAGAAGGAGCAAATGTGAGGCAGCGTTGAAACAAAACTAGGAGAAAACTTAACTGAATTAAAGAAAGATCTGATTCCGTAGGTTGAAAGGGCTCACCAGATTTGGTAAGATTGAATTCAAGAGAAAAACACTTATTCGGTTATACAATCTTCAAAAAATCTACACTGTCATTGGACTTTTTTCTATAGCACTGAAAATCATAAGATATTAGAGAGTTTGTAGACAGCTGAGATAAAAGGGACAAAAATCAAGCTTCTTCTACCCAGACAAAAAGTCATTTAGCTGTTCACTAATCAGGATGAAGATTGATATTTGAGGGTATTCAAGAATTCAGTATGTGTATCAACCTCTCACCCCATTTGAAGAAGGTCCTTAGAAGACTAACCAATCAAACCAGTAAAGAAATGGGAACATTGGCCTCAAGATGGTAGACAGTGAAGACAAGAATTAACAGTCTGAGCGAAGTCTGTATAAAAATGATACTAAATATTTTTTATGGGATATAGATGACTATATCCCAGATATATATATGATAGACAAATGCATGGGGAAAATCATGGTTGGTATGTACCCAAAACTAATAGTAGTTATTACTGGGGAGGGATCAGGATTTAAGATAGGTCCCAAAGGACTCCAGTCTTCTCTGTAAAGATGTTGGTTTTATGTAAGAATAAGTCTAAATGTCACATGTGGTTTCTTTCTTTCTTTTTTTAAATAAGCTAGATAGAGACCAGGTTATAAAGGGTTCTGTGTGCCTTGCTAAGGACTTTAGGGTTGTTAAGCAGGGAAATTTACATTCATGATCTCATTTGCATTTAAATAGATACTTGGTGGTTGGGAGAGGGAGTGATGGGGAGGGAGGAGGTAGTCCTCACTCTGACTGTCCGGTGGAGAGTTGGAGAGTGGGCAGGCCAAAAGAGTTCATTGCACCATGAGGAGGAACCTAGTAACAGTTCCCCAGTAGAACCACAAATGCTTCAAGCTAGATGCTATCTAAGATGTAAGCCTTTAGAATGGTCAAACTTTGCTCCACAGTCTTAATTTGACATAAATCAGCTCAGTTGAAACCAGTGAAATCGCCTAAAGATAGTTTGAAATAAAATCTTGGCATTTATTTTATTTGCTTTTTGAGATCTCCATTAATGTCCAGACTTTTTTCTAATTCTTGGGAAAACCATATAGATTTTTAAAAGGTAGAAGAACGATTTTTTATGGAAACATTGAATTTCAGCTGTTGGGGAAAAAATATTCTCTGGGTTTTCAGTATATGTTAGTCTTTTGTAAAATTATTTTCAATCCTGTAGAACTTCTATTTTGATGTGAAATAATGTAAGAAAATTATACAGCCTATCTGCTGGGTTTATTGTTAAAAAACAATAGAAATCTGTTAAATGGTTTTTTTACTCTAGGACTGGGCACTTGGAGTTCTGCATGCCAAAATCATTGCAGCTATAACATTGATGGGTCCTCAGTGGTGGTTGAAAACTGTAATTGAACAGGTAAGGAAAATCAAAAAAATTTTTAGGAAAGACATTCTGGAATTGTGTGTTTATGTTTGGCGGATATGCCTCTTATTTCTTCCTACTTTGCTGAGTTTTCTACTTTTTGTTTAATGAGTGTATATAACTTTTTAAAGATGGCAGTTTTGTTTTACCACTGAAGGGGAGGAAAATAATTTTTTCTTCAACCCTTGTTTTTTTAGTTAAAATGGAACCCTGTAATAAAACTCTAACAACAGAAAAACAAAAGTTTATTAATGTACATATGTCATATATGAAATTATCACCTTAGAGAATTCTTTGGCACCATCAAAGTTTAAAAATGCTTATATATTATGACTCAGCAGTTTGACCTGAGAATCTACTGCATGTATGCAGGAGGCATGAGCAAGGCAGTTTCTGCAAATTCATTTTTTATAATGGCAAAAAATGAGAAGTGATCCAGATGTCCACCGGTAGAGAATGGCCAAATAAAATGTGGACTATCAATGCAGCAGTTGGAAAAATGAAGTAGAGTTACTTGTTTTGATAGTGATAGCTCCCAGTCATGTTTCTGAGCTGGGGGGAAAGTACAAGCTGTAGACAGATATGTGCAGTGTGCTGTTTTTAATGTTTTGCATTAAACCCCCAAGTTTTTGAAGAAATACCTTGCTTCTTCTCCATTTATGACCTTAAGCTACTTGCCTTTCCTGTATATACATGGAAATATATATACATATATACATGGAGATATGGAGGTACCCAGGGAGTGAGTAATTTCAAAGAGGAGGTGGCTTTGAGATTCAGCTAATCTTCAACAAAGAACAATAAGTTTTTAGAGAAGTGACAAGATAAAGGAAAAGGACTTTGAGTCTCTAGGGGTGGCAAATGCTTCTAATAGTCTCATTGCTTCTCAAATGGCAGATGCCTCTCCTTAGTCAAACTTGGCAGTGTAGATTCCTCTGGTGCCATCTAGAGGCCCGGAAAGGTCTGAAGCTCTCTTCAGTGGGTAGTCTTTGTCCTCACTGGTAGAGGGAGGTGGGATGGGCTCCTTTTGTCTTTATACATTTATATCCTGCTTCTAGGCAATAGAGGGTGGGCAGAAAGTTTTCCTGCATCTACTCTTTCTTAGTTGCCTTCAGCTCAAAACAATCCCTATGCCAGAGAGGCATATTTTTAGGGTGACATATTATGGTCTTCTATACTCCCATGAATTTTCATCAACCATGTTTAAGTCATCCTTTATCTGAAGGTTAACCAGTAGCTTACAGTATCTAGAACTCTGTCCATAGTGGAGACAAAATGATAATATGTGCTTTTTTCTGGTGAAGCTTGATACTGATGTTTCTAAGCCTAATAGTACATTAGGGGTAAGGGGAAGGTTATTGCTCGAGGTAATAAAAGAAAAGGCAGAGGAAAAAATAGATTACAAAAGGAGAGCTGTTTTGGATTGCTCTAGCTACATAGTACCTAAGACTATTATTGTATTACAGAACTGCCAGATAATTTGTTGTGGCAATACCTTGGAAAAGGTCGATTGTGCTTTAGCACTCCGATAATAAGACTAGGAAGTATGGTAATTCATTTAAGAAAAATTTCTATCCCAAACAGCCAACATAACAGATTTTGGTACTTCTTTACACTTTAGTTATCTAGCAAACGTACTTGTGGGGACCCCTTTTATTCTTAGGCCAGTGCTGCATAAATAAGACGTTACAGTTCTCCAGCAGTAAAGTACACCTCTTTTTGAGGTATGAAAAGATAAGACAATAGTTCTTAGTCAAGTGTGCTCAAGAAAATTCATTCAAAAAGTGCCTGTACCTCAAGATTTTGATTCTTAGGGGTGGGAGGTGGGGAAGCCAGAGAATTGCTGTGTGTTTGTGTGTTTCTCTAGAGTATGGGCTAATTCTGAAGTCCACTGGGAGTGTGATGGATTGGGGGCTTCTGGCTGCATATCCCTTCAGGATCAGAATGCAGGCCAGTCCACTCTAGAGTCACCAAGTTAAACTCTGCCCTTGTAAAAGGAGTGTGGAGATGAGGTTTATTCATACTAGAGGCTGTGGAATATCATTGATCTTCTAAATATTTTGTTCTCTTATTCATTATTTTATCTTGCATGTGTATGTGTCTCTGTAAATTTAAGTAAAATGGTTGGGAATGGTTGAGGAACACTGGGATGCCTTACTTCATTGATTAAAATGCATTTGGGTTAGCTAGGTGTCTTTGGGAATGGAAACATGCCTTTAAAAGGTTAAATAGCATTCTTCTGCCTCATCTCTGTCTGCATGCCATCTAAATTTCTGTTCCCAAGGTTTTCCCATTTCCATCCATTCTTTCCTCTGCAGTACTCTTGTAGAGTTTTCTGGATAAGATGATGGAAACATTCTAGTAATTCTTGGACTTTCTTTTTTTATATTCACTATAGAATTCTTTCACACTAAATTTTTAAATAAAATACTTTTTGATTTGTTAAAATTTGATTTATGCAAGCTTTTCAGAAACTTTTCCTGCTTCAGTGTTTTCTTGTCATACTCAGAAAAAATGAATGCAGTATTTGTATAATACAACATTACATATTACATGTCTTTTACATAAGATGTATGAAGTTACTTCAAGTTATGTGGTCTTCGGTGAATACCACTGAATGTCGTCTGGTATTGTATAGTGCAAGTAGGTATAAATTATTCTAGATTAGTATCTTATTTCATCATTTAGCAGCGCTAACTGCAGAGTGTTAGTGGGTAAATACATTTCTTTAGAAACTCGTGGGCACCATGCTTTATATTGGTATGCCAGAATTTGCCTTGACTTTAGAAAAAGTAAACAGTTTGACTCTTTTTGGGTTGGCAGATTTAGTTGTATGTATTCATTAGAGATTGCTCTAATAACTTGGAGGAATTTGTCTTGTATCTTTGTTCTAACTGTTTTTTGTAATGTTTCAGGTTTACGCAAATGGCATCCGGAACATTGACCTTCACTATATTGTTCGTAAACTGGCAGCTCCAGTGATTTCTGTGCTGTTGCTTTCCCTGTGTGTACCTTATGTCATAGCTTCTGGTGTTGTTCCTTTACTAGGTATGTAATGCTGGTTGTGGAGCCTTGAAGGAGCACTTTTATGAACATTGATCATTCTTTTCACCCCCAGTAAAAAGGATGTCTCACTTCATATGCTTTATTTCTAAACATGAATCCAGCTAAAACAGTGATTTCAAAATACCACTTTTCTTAGATTTGACTACTCTGGGTAAGATTAGAGGATCATAAAGCTCTTTGGTACAGTTCTTTTCTCTAGCAGGTGGTAAAATTTGAAATGTACGTGCTGTCCAAAATAGGCAGGATCAGATTTCCTTCAAGTTGTTGTCTCCTGACTAGAAGTGCTGTGATCATATACTTGTAAAATTAAGTAACAGTGTCATTATATTTAATTTAAAAATATATATTCTTGGGCATAAAAGGAGACTCAAAGAGGAGATGCTAATGTGCAGCATGTTTATACTTGGAAATATACTGTCTTGTTGATTGTGTACTGAAATATCCTCATAGCTCCTTAAACCCAGCATATTTTCAAAATTATAAGCAGAGACTTTTCTTTCCAAATCTTTTTCTTCTCCAGAATTCCATCTCTCAGTCACAAACTTTATCATCCAACAATGTTTAAGTCAGAAACCTTGAAGACTATCCATGTCACCTTATTCTGTTCTCCATGTCCATATGGTCTCCAAGTGTCTCATTCTTCCCTGAGGAATCTGGTCTCTTCTCTCTGGTGCCTTTGCTCCTGACTTGTTGAGTCATTCATCTCCTACCTTAACTATGACACCTTCATATCTGGTTTCCCAGCTTTGAACCTGCTACCACTAATTACTTCTTCACACTGGGCACAATGACCTTTCAAAAGAGTGTGTCTCACTGTACCTCTTCGGTGAACATTTTTTCATTGGTCCCTCTGTGGCCTTTAATACAGTCCAACCTTTTGGCATAGTTTACAAGGCTGCTTGTTTGCGTTGATGTGGGCTTCAGTTTCACCTTACTTTTTTTCTCACTCTATGTCATATACTCTGAGTTTGATTAAACAGCCTTGGAATGGCCTCTTATCAAACACACCATGTCCTCTTCTCCCATGCCTATCTCTACACTTTGTCTTATCCATCTGCCAGAAATGCCCCCCTCCTCCCTTTAACCATGAGAGAAGAGCTTAAAAAAAACACAACCAAACTTTTTTGCAGTGTAACATGTATAATTGTATGTTACCTTACTAGGTCAAGAAATAGAACTTTTCCAGCCCCTTGGAAGCCCTTTTTGTGTTTGCCCTTCTTTACCTTTGGCTACTGGTTTGCCTTCTAACAGCCTCATTGTTTCTCAGCTGGTAAAGATATTAGCCATGTCCAGTAGCTTGTGCCTATAATCCCAGCTACTTGGGAGGCTGAGGTGGGAGGTTGCTTGAGTCCAGGAATTCAAGACCAACCTGAGCAACATGGTGAGACCCAGTCTTTAAAAAAAAAATTAAATATATTAGCTGAGGGTGGTGGCGCATGCCTGTAATCTCAGCTGCTCTGGAGGCTCAGGCAGGAGGATCACTTGAACCCAGGAGTTCAGGGCTACAGATTGTGCCACTCCAGTCTAGCCCAGGCAGCAGAGCAAGACCCTGTCTCTTAAAAAAAATTGCTAAACGCAGGTTTGTATAGACAGAAGCTAAGCAATGTATTCCTCAGTCTTCAGGGTGGCATGGGAAACAGGGAACAGTTAATCGGAGGACCCACAGTGTGCAAACTGCATCGTTTCCTGGTTCCTTCTTTTTTTTTTTGAGGTGGAGTTTCGCTCGTTACCCAGGCTGGAGTGCAATGGCGCGATCTCGGCTCACCGCAACCTCCGCCTCCTGGGTTCAGGCAATTCTCCTGCCTCAGCCTCCTGAGTAGCTGGGATTACAGGCACGCGCCACCATGCCCAGCTAATTTTTTGTATTTTTAGTAGAGGCGGGGTTTCACCATGTTGACCAGGATGGTCTCGATCTCTTGACCTCGTGATCCACCCGCCTCGGCCTCCCAAAGTGCTGGGATTACAGGCGTGAGCCACCGCGCCAGGCCCTCCTGGTTCCTTCTAAATAGAAACTTCAAGGCTTTTTTTTGGCTTGAATTGTGACTATGCCCAGTATCATAAATACCATATTAAAATATACATGCAAAATATATTTCAGAGCCCATTGCTTATTACTTTTGTTTTGTTTTGTTTTGAGAGATGGAATCTCTCTCTGTCACCCAGGCTTGAGTACAGTGGTACAGTCTCGGCTCTCTGCAACCTCCACCTCCCAGGTTCACACAATTCCCCTGCCTCAGCCTTTTGAGTAGCTGCAACTGCAGGCATGTCCCGCCACCATGCCCAGCTAATTTTTGTATTTTTGGTAGAGACGGGGTTTCACCATATTGGCCAGGCTGGTCTTAAACTTCTCAACTCAGGTGATCCACCTTATCTTGGCCTCCCAAAGTGCTGGGATTACAGGCATGAGCCACCAAGCCCAACCCATTGCTTATTAGTTGAATACGTTATTAAAATTAAATCATTTTGACTCTTTATTTACTGGTTTTGTCTAGAATAGGAATGCCCTATTTTCTTTTTTTATGTTCTGCCCATTAATAGTACATAGACTTAAGAATTTGGATTTCCAAACCAGTCCTTCATATTTTCATTTTTAAAAATTTTGTTGTGTTGATTTGCAGTAGCAAAAAAAAAAAAAAAATACAATGAAAAAAATTTATTGTGAGCCTTTCTGGAAAGTCTTTGGAAGGGAAAAAGAGTGGCAAATGAAAAATGTTAGTACTTGTTTTGCCCTGATTAGATGCTTTATGTAATTCTTCCATGTTATTCTTAGGGTAGCTTTTGAATATGTTTTATCAACTCTATTTTAGAAATGAGAAATTTAGGTTTTTAGAGATTGATAGTCTTACCCCAAAGTCTAGTTTTTAAGGGATAAGAGCAGCATTCAAATTCAAGCTCAGCTCCAGAGCTTATGTACAGCACACTGTTGTGGTGTTTGGAATAATCCACCTGAGGGTATTAATTTTCTGATTTTTTTTTGAAATATTGCTCTGATTTTAAAGCCCCCAACTCCCTCTGCCAAGGAAGTATTAAAACTCATGAGTTACATACAGAAAAACAAATGCATGTGTGTTAAAAGTTTAAGGATGTTTTTTATTATATAAGCACGGTTTTGGTTTTGTCTCTTTAAACCATGATGCAGTTGAAATGTATAAATGACACCACTGCTTATGGAACTTGATAAGTAATCTTATCCAGTTCCTTTTTTGTTTGTTTGTTTTTTGAGGCAGGGTCTCACTCTCTTGCCCAGTTTGGAATGCAGTAGCGCGATCTCAGCTCCCTGCAACCTCCACCTTCCAGGTTCAAGCGATTCTCCCACCTCAGCCTCCTGAGTAGCTGGCACTATAGGCAAACACCACCACATCTGGCTAATTTTTATATTTTTTGGTAGAGACAGGGTTTTACCATCTTGGCCAGGTTGGTCTAGAACTCCTGACCTCAAGTGATCCACCCGCCTTGGCCTCCCAAAGTGCTGAGATTAGAGACGTGAGCCACCATGCCTGGCCTCCTTGTTTTACAACTGAGAAAGGTGGGTGTCAGAAAGGGCTCATGACCCACACAGATTGTAGAAAGTCAACAGACCTGAGGCTTAGAAAGCTTGTCTGCCCTAGTCCATTCTTCCCAGGGGAAGGACGTGTTTATGTTTCATGTCACTGTTACTTCACATACACTTAAAGTTTTTCTTTTTTGGTTTTCTAGGTGTTACTGCAGAAATGCAAAACTTAGTCCATCGGCGGATTTATCCATTTTTACTGATGGTTGTGGTATTGATGGCAATCTTGTCCTTCCAAGTCCGCCAGTTTAAGCGCCTTTATGAACATATTAAAAATGACAAGTAAGTCTGGTGTTTTATTCATCTCTTGTGTTTTCAGTTCTTAATTTATGTGTCTGATGTGACAAATCATAGGAGGGAAATGTGCTCAGATTCTGGATATACTTGGAGGTGGGGTTAGCAAGGTTTCTTGACAGATTGGGTATAAGGTGTAAAGGAGAGTGGAATCAAGGACTTAATTGGTCCAAAGAACAGGGAGGGAATATGGAGTTGTCATTTATGGAGCTGGAAAAGACTGGGAGAAACTATTTTGGAGAGGGAGATTTTTTTGTTTTTTTGTTTGTTTTGTTTTGTTTTTGAGACGCAGTCTTGCTCGGTCACCAGGCTGGAGTGTAGTGGTGCGATCTTGGCTCACTGCAACCTCTGCCTACCGGGTTCAAGCGATTCTCCTGCCTCAGCCTCCCAAGTAGCTGGGATTATAGGCGTGCGTCACCACGCCCAGCTAATTTTTGCATTTTTAGTAGAGATAGAGTTTCACCATGTTGGCCAGGATGGTCTCTATCTCCTGACCTCATAATCCGCCCACCTCAGCCTCCCAAAGTGTTGGGATTACACGTGTGAGCCACCACACCTGGCCGGGAGATTTTTTAATGCCTATTCCAAATAGTTTTTTAGTTTTCAAATGTTTTGGTCTGACGATATATTAAATAGTTTTAGATAAAAATAAGCCTGCATTACAAACCAGCAGTGCCTGCGTAAGCCCCTCTTGCTTATGCAGGGCCTCTGAGGTTGCACAGAGAGGCTTGAGGGTTGCCGTAAAAATGTTGTGGGACTCTCTGTCTTGAGGAAACCATTGAAAACTCTGTCACTTGATCTCAGTGAGAGTTTGAGGAAAGCGAAGGAAAACACCTTCCCAGGGTAATATTTGACCTTTCCTGTCCTAAGTGTCAGCTGAATGATCTGCTTCAATGGGGTCTAGCAGAAAAAGTGAGTTTATTGTTATCCATCTCAGTTGGCTGAGAGAGTCCCAGTTTACACCTGCTGCCTCTGTGTCCTTATGAACAGTATCCCCTTTTACTTGGGCTTGTCCCCCTTTTCACAACAAATTATAGAGTTACCTTATTTACTCTGAGGAGTAATATTTTTGAGAATGAAATTTATAGTGTTCAAGACTTCTCCAAAGCATTTACTGACAGTAAAAAATACACATATACTTCGACATTCAGAGTACCAAGGACTGTCAACTGAAAGAAGAGGAAGGGTCTTTCCGATGATGAAAATCAACTTTTAGCTCTTAACTTTTTAGCAGAAAAGTAAGTTACTGCGAACAGAATGACAAGCAAGACATGCCCTCAGGGAAGTTTCTGCCTTTTTCTTCCTTTACTCTGGGCGCCTGCCTTTCTGTACCCTGTCCTTCTCGGCCTTTGCCAGGGTCTGTTCCCATTGACCTCTTATTTCTCATGCTTTATCTTCTGCTTTTTCCTGTAGCCCAGTGTCCTTTTTCCTCTTTTCCGATATATTCCTTCATGCAGAAAAGTGTTGAACTGTAGACTTTGGTGAGGGCATGTCTTGTCTGCTGTTGTATATGTACTTTTTTGTTTGTTTGTTTGTTTGTTTTTAACAAAGCAAAGCCTTGAAGCATTTTGTTTGTTTTGGTTTTTAGAAAGCTAAGGTATATGTACTCTTTAGCATAGTGTTTGGTCTATAGGAGGTGCTGAGAGAGCGCACACGTGTGTGTGTGTGTGTGTGTGTGTGTGTGGTGGGCTTGTGTGTGAGAGAGTGGTGGTGGAAGAGAGGGAGTTGGGTTCAGAATCTTTCTCTGCCATTGAGTTACTTTTTGGACTTGGACAATTTAGTTAACTTTGTTTCTGTATGCTTTTTATTTACTTATTTTGTCATTGCCACAATGCTGACCATATTATTTGTGTGTCTTGATATTTGGTCATTACTATGTACCAGGTAGTGCTGTGTATATTTTATTAGATATTGCTCACCCTTCACTGTTTTAAACATTTACAAAATCCTCAAAGTTTAAAAAAAAAAACTGGTTAGTTGGGGAACAGTGGGGTAAGGAATGGTTAACTTTAAGAAAAGAAGGTAAGACAAAAGAAAAGGAATAAAACAGTGACATTATAGATAAAGAAGCAGTAAGATTTCCATACTTTTTAAAAAGTGACTTTTTTTTTTTTTTTTTTGAGACGGAGTTTCCCTCTTGTTACCCAGGCTGGAGTGCAATGGCGCGATCTTGGCTCACCGCAACCTCCGCCTCCTGGGTTCAGGCAATTCTCCTGCCTCAGCCTCCTGAGTAGCTGGGATTACAGGCACGCGCCACCATGCCCAGCTAATTTTTTGTATTTTTAGTAGAGGCGGGGTTTCACCATGTTGACCGGGATGGTCTCGATCTCTTGACCTCGTGATCCACCCGCCTCGGCCTCCCAAAGTGCTGGGATTACAGGCGTGAGCCACTGCGCCCGGCCCAAAAAGTGACATATTAAGGTACTGTACATAAACTGCCAAAATATTTCCGTAGCCTTGTGTACATTTACAGAAAAGTGAAAGATGAAAGTCAAGGTGGAGAAGGTAATAGTGAAAAGTAAGAATTCCACAGTGAGCCCTTAAAACATGCTAAGCCTTTGTTGCCGGGTTTCATACACTTCCCTTTCTTAAAACAACACTGCAGCATGGGACTATCGTTCTTGTTTCACTGATGATTAAATGGTGGAAGGGGATGGAGGAAAGCTCCCTGGCAGCCCATCATGTGCAGGCTTCATTTTCCCTCAGTCTCCTTAACAACTCTGGGGGCTTTTACTGGACATTCTCCTTGATCTATATCCCTGCCTCCAAACGAGTGCCCTTAACACTGTGCCCAGCCACCTACAGTTTGTTGCCATCCAGCTTTGTCACTGCTGTTCTCTGGGGGTCAGCCTGTAAGCCATCTGCTCACATTAAGTGAGGCAGCCCCTCAGTGAGCCTTCTATGCAGCTGTCACCCTTCCCTGGCATTGGAGATATCTGTCTCCTTGAGCAGGATCTCCAGCCCTGGCGCTCCAACCACAGTAACATCTGCCTTGTTTCTGCAGCCCTGCAGGCTCTGCCATTGCCTTCTCCTTTCATCACATACATAACACTTGCCATTCTGTTGTTGAACCATGTTCTTCTCCTACCTCCTATCACTCACACTCAGTGCCATGCCATCTTCCCTTAGACTTCACTGAGATTTGTCCCTTGATTTCTCCTTCCTTTTTTGTAACAAGAGCTTCTGGTTTTACTTTTTGTCTCTTCCTTTTTTTTTTCCCCCTTGAGATGGAGTCACACTCTGTCACCCAGGCTGGAGTGCAGTGGTGCAATCTCAGCTCACTGCTCCACCTCCTGGGTTTAAGCAATTTTCCTGTCTCAGCCTCCCTAGTAGCTGGGACTACAGGCACACGCCAACATGTCTGGCTAATTTTTTGTGTTTTTAGTAGAGATGAGGTTTCACAACGTTGGCCAGGCTGCTCTCAAACTCCTGATCTCAGGTGATCTGCCCACCTCGGCCTCCCAAAGTGCTGGGATTACAGGTGTGAGCCACCTTGCCCAGCCCTTTCCTAGCTTTCTGATGGTCTTGTTTTCAGTCCATCTCCTTAGATCTGCTCATTAAGTTGTTTTATAAAATCTGAACCTTAACAGATAAATCCACTGCATAAGTTTACTGTATTCCCCCTGGTCTCCAAGTGTCTGAGTTTATAAGAACCCCCTAAACCATTGACTGAATCATGTCCTGCATTGCACAGTATTGGAAGCCTTCCAGCCTTTGCTGCTCCTGCAGCTTCCTACAAACCCATACCCAGCTAGACGTGCCGGCCTTTACACAGGTGTTCACTCATGACTCCCTTTGACTCACCCAACCATTGACGAATTTTAAGTAGGAGTTAGATTAAAAAAGACATAAGAATATTTTACTCTGTAAGTTCACAGAAGAGAGTAACCACTTTGTTTTTGCAACCTAGATACCTTGTGGGGCAACGACTTGTGAACTATGAACGGAAATCTGGCAAACAAGGCTCATCTCCACCACCTCCACAGTCATCCCAAGAATAAAGTGGTTGTCTCAGCAACTTGACCTTCTCCTTTTCGTGTCCTTTTTTGTGGACTTCTCTCCTTGGAGATTTTTCCCAGTGATCTCTCAGCGTTGTTTTTAAGTTAAATGTATTTGACTTTTGTTCTCAGCATTCAGAGAGCAGTGGTGTAAGGCTCTGCTGCTCTTCCCTGCATTTCTGACATTACTGCTGTCTGAGATTTGTATATGTGTAAATAGAAGTTCCTTGATACCCTAAAACCTTGGATTAAACAGAATGTGCATTGTACATCTTTAAACAAAATGTATATTAATTTATTAAATCTAGTTGTCACTTTATTTTGGACCTGCTGTGATCTTGACAGGAAATGTGCCACAGAGCAGTAGTGCACAGGCAAGACTTTTCAGTGACGTCTTGTGGAGCACAGTTCATGATGCTCCTAGCAGCTCTCACTAAGGGAACTGTACATTCATTCTTTCTTGGCTATTCAGACCTTACCAAGAACGTAAAAGGAAACAAGCAGAAATCAGCAGTGGAGTGTCTGTGGTAAGAAAACATGAACTTTATGCTTCACTGTTAGTTGTTTGTCGAGGTTATTTTGTATAACACCAAAGCTGTTGTACATTTTCTACTGCCTGATTTTTTCATGTGTCTGTGTTTGTTATATTGTATAGTATCTTGTGCTAGGTGAGGAAATTATTTTTAATTTGGTAATTTAATATTCCTGATGTGATCAGCATTGGGAGTTGGGTTTCAGTGCTTGTTAGGGGCATGTCTATACTTAGAAAAAAGTCCAAATGAAGATTTTCAGTAGCTCCCCAACACTCCCCCCAACCCCCACCACTATCCTCCCTTTTCCACACACAACTATCTCTTTTTCGTAGCAGTGGCCAAAAGTCATGCAAGGTCATACATCTTTCAGAATGACATCACCAACTGTACTGCATCTTACTGGATTTAGGACTTCAGAGATGCTTGCGAAGTATAGATGCGGTCATGGTCTTAGATTGACAGCATTGGAGAAGACTGGTTAGAACATTTAGTCTTGCTTCACTGGGTGAGGATTACGTATGCATTTCTCCGAGCTTTTCATCAGGAAATCCCAAAGTTTCCAAAGTTTTTTGTTTACAGAATAAAACTTCAAATAAAACCAATTCATTATGCATCCAGAGGAGGAAGCTTGGCCGAGGTGGCCTTTTAACATAGGAATTTATTTCATTGGAAACTTTTTGAAAAATCTCAGAGAACTGAACCTTACAGACTTTTTCCCTCAAAACCAAAGCTTCGAGTTAGAAGTTTAGAAAAATAGAATGGTTGGGTACATGATCTAAGTGTTTAATGCTAGAGGTACATTGTAAGTTTAGTATTTGTTTTTGGATGATAATTTAGAAGGTCTCACAGGAAGTATATAGCATAGGTCTTCAGAAACTAAAAGAATTATCATATAGTATTAAACTCCATGAACTAAAATCTGAGAATTTTTAACATGTGCAAGTCAGCCAAACATAAGCTACCAAAATCAAGAGCAATGTGTTCTGGTGGTTTTATACATCAGAAATTTTTCCCCTAAGTGGTAAGTAATGATTACTTTAAAATATATTTTTAAAAACATCAGTATCAGAAATAATGCTTGACATAGGATTCAGTGTTAACACTCTTTGGCACTTTGGAGTAGCCCTTTCTCTCATTGGAAGGTAAGGTCTTTGTTGCCCTACCTTTACTCAGAAATTTAGGCCTATAAAAATGTAAGAGGATTTTAAAATGTAATGCTGCCTGTCATGGTGTATTTCTAATGTAAATTATTTTATTTGAGAGAAAAATATTGAATTGGGCATATAACTTGATTTTATATATATATATTTTTTTTTAAATGGAGTCTCTCTTGCTCAGGCTGGAGTGCAGTGGCATGATTCTGGCTCACTGCAACCTTTGCCTCCCAGGTTCAAGCAATTCTCCTGCCTCAGCCTCCTGAGTAGCTGGTACTACAGGTGCACACCACCATGCCTGGCTAATTTTAGTATTTTTAGTAGAGATGGGTTTCACCATGTTGGCCAGGCTGGTCTTGAACTCCTGACTGCAAGTAATCCATCTGCCTGCCGTGGCCTCCCAAAGTGCTGGGATTACAACAGGCGTGAGCCACCATGCCTGGCCAACTTGATAATTTCACTTTTTTTTTTTAATTTTCAAAGAATTTGTGGATCTTGGTATAAAGTCATTGGAACTTACCTTGTTTTAACAGAGATCCTAGGCAGGTACTTCAAAAGGTTAAAAATTCTTAATCCTACAGAATTTTAAATGAATCTTATCAGCTGTTTTGTAAAAAAAACAATATGAATGGCCAAAAAATTGCCCTCTGTTCTACTGGCAGGTAATTAATATTGTCTTACTTAAGAATTCTCCCCTAGTTTTTCAGTTGTACTTTATATCCTGTTGTTTTCAATGAGATAAGTATTTTCATAGGGAAAGCATTTTCTGGCATAGTATTTGCTTGGGCAGCATCCAGATTTTATTATTCATATTAATCAAGAGTCTTTTAAATATTTAAAACTCATAGTTCAGAAAATGCTAGTATTGCTGCCTTCACATTTTTTTTAAATCATAGTATAATTTTGCTTCATTTTATATTGGGTTAAAACAACCTTCAAGAAAGTTAACTAGGAAAGACCTTTTTGTTTTATTTTTACTATTTATAAATTGAGGACAAATCAGCATTTGGGGTTAGTTGTACTGGTTATCAAATGGTCATAGTATATGAAGTGTGCAGTTGTTCATTATTAGTAATTATGTTTGATTTTTAAACTATTTAATGCTAATAGTTGAGATGAAGACAAGAAAAATGCCAATGTGGAGTTTGTGCATAGCTAGCCTTAAAAAATGCCTCCATGTATTTAGGTAATTTTCTTTTCCCCCGTTAGTTCTCTGCAGAAACAGTGAAGATGGGCCATCTCAATTCCAGATGTAAACAAAAAAATTTTATTTCAACATTTAATGTAACTGTTATTCTTGTGGATTCTTGTGTATTTTCTTTCCTTTAAGTAACAACTTTCCTTCAAATGATTTGATCCAAGATACGTCATTTCTGTATTGGCAAAATGCCACTATTAAAGTGTAATTCTTGAATTTAGGTTGAATTGATGACTTTTTAAAACAAAACAAACACTGGACATTTCTACATTGTATTGCGTTTGCGAATGTGCGTGAATACACGCACGCATGCAGGAAAATGTAGTGCCACACTGGCACTTTTTAAAACTTGGCAAGTTAGCTACTTCTTTTCATTTTCAGGGTTGAGTATTCTAAGCTCTCTCCTTAATGTGAGAAGTTTTCTACATTGTAAAATTAAAAGATTATGTTTAAAATACTCCTTTAGGTTGTTAATTATTCAGCCATCAAGAAAAAAAACTAAAATGTCTTACCACTGAAGTATTATTAAAAGCCTCATTTGTGGAGATTCGCTAACTTTCTTGGTTAAGCTGTCTTATATTTATTTAATTTGTCCCCTCGATCAAATGTTTTCTTTTCAGCCTGTTACTGCTCTGTGCCATTTTTAAAAATAGCTATCATGAGTAAGGGCTTCTTTAAAATAATTCCTGACAATATCTTTGGCATTAATACAACGTAAAGATAAGACACTCTATGTATGTTTTTTCATTCCTGTTTTGTACGAGTGCCTCATGAAAGTGTCGTAGTACCTTAAAAAAGATATAATGACTAAGGTCTAGGAATAACTGTTGTAGAAGCTAGATAGAACATTTAGTTAATCTTCTATTAAACACCTTAGGTACCCAGACCAATTTTATGTACATATATTCTGATGGTCATACATTGCCTTCTAAGTTGAGAACAAAATTGAATAAAATGGATATTAGGTGTAGTCTAGTTTTTTTAAATTTGTTTTTGCCTTGTTGCAAAATTGCTTTAAGATTGCAGAACTACGCATTGTTACCCGCATAGATAATCTAGACGTTTTTAATATAATAGGAAAGAAAAATAACTCCAGTTAAATGTGACTGGCTCCTCCCCTTTATGTATAAGTTTATGTATAGTTGCAGAGAACACATTCCTTCCGTCCAGTCTCCCCAACTTGGATTGTAGACTCTCCTCACTGGGAAGAGGAAAGCCCCACATTTTGTGCGATGGCAAGATACTGCCCACTTTTGCATGTCTGCTATGAGATCAGAAAGAGTTTCGCTAAGATTGTCTTTTAGCTGAATACTTGAGTAAAACCAATCAAATCCATTTTACATACTTCACCATATGTCCCAGAGAAAAAGGAAAGATTTGCATGATGTCTTTTTCCTTGAGTGCCCTGAGGGGATCCTTTTGCTTCACAGACTGTGATTTTTCTTTGTTTCTAGATTCAAGATTTTTTCCATGATTGTTTTCCCCCAACCAAATGCATTTTTATTTACTTTAAATGCAGGGGTGATAGAGGAAATGCTATTTGAATCATACATATCCTTAGTCTGTGAAGTTGAAATTTTTGAGCAAAGGAAATTGCATGGTTAAGTTCAGAAAGTGGCCATGAATTTCCCCCTTCCACTCCGCGGTTCATAGCTACTCTTGTTGCAAACGTACAGTGAGAAAGGAGAACTGGGCTGAGGAGGTAACATTCCCCTCCTCCCCAATGCTTTTATTTTGGTGTCCGTTTTATTTTTAGCACTGTACTTAGTACTGTAGTTGAATGAGGTACAATGTCTCCCTTCAAGGAGCTCAAAGTGGAACAGAAACATGAGCAAAAGATTGTATTACAGAGGTAGGAATAAAATGCCATGGGGAACACAGAGAAAGACTCACCCGGGAGAGATGGCCTAGCCACTTCCGTGGTCACTGTTCTGTGTATGTAGCGCCCCGCCATTACTCTTTTAGCCTTCTGCTATCTTGTTCTACTTACACACTTCTCCAAAACCACCCATATGTAAACGCTACATGGTGGCCCTTTTTTGCCTCATTTTACATTGTTTAATTATTGTTCTGAAACTTCTTTATGTATTTAACAGTGCTGGAGTTTTTCTGCTCAGTGTTTGTTCAGTAATTCATCTTTAGGACACACCTAAAGAAGAGCTTCATACCCAGTACCCCCATTCATTCACTCATATGTTTTTGGGATCAGTCCGTTCTGCTGGCTGTGCGTTGGTCTGATGGAACAGAATAGAGTCCAGAAATAGCCCAGCATGTATGTGAACAACTGATTTTTGACAAAGATGCAAAGGTCTTGAAAAGCTGGTGCTGGAATAATTGGGTAATCAGATGCAAAATTAAAAATTGATCCATATCTTAACACATGCAAAGATTAAAATCGAAATGGATTATAGTTCTAAATATAAAACCCAAAACTATAATTTCTAGAAGACAACTAGGAAAACATGTTCACCCTTGGGTTAGGCAAAGATTTCTTAGATCCAACACCAAAAGCACAATCCAAGAAGGAAAAATTGATAACTTGTACTTTATCAAAATTGAAAACTTCTCTTTGAAAGATACCATTAAGAGAACAAAAAGATAAGCTGTAGTATGGCAGAAAATATTTGCAAAACATTTCTGATAAATGACTTGCATCTAGATTACATAAGAAGTCTCAATTGCTGTTTCTCCTGAGCTTGCTGCCTCTGCCTTTGCTCTCTTTTTTCTATTCATTTTCAGCGTTGAATCCAGAATGTTCTCCTTCCTTCTGTGACCCATCACCTCTGTGTTCATCCTGCTTCCGCCGTCCTCCCTGCTTCCAAAACAGGTCAGGCCTTAGGGCCTTTGCACTTGCTATTTGCCATACCCAAATGTTCATTCAGGCTCTTCAGCCTCCTCATTTCTTTCCTGAAGTGTCATTCTTAACTGAGGCTTATCGAAAGCTGCAGCTACTGGGGAATTCCTGTCTCATCTCACTGCTGTATTTTGTACTCCCTGCTCTCTTTTGTACTTTTAAACATGTGGTTTACCTTTGTTTATATTTGCATATTTTACCCACTTGAATGTAAGCTCCAAAGATTTTATTTTTTTAACTGAATTATTACTGTATTTCCAGAACACTCTCCTGGCACATATTTGGTACTCAATAGTATTGCTAAGTTAGTAAATAAATTATGAATTTAGAATCAAAATAATGTGGCCAAAATAAAACCTGAAAGCCCTGTCTCATTTCCCATAGGTAATTGCTGTTATAATTTAGTTATGTGCTTCCAGACATACATTCACAAAATCATTTATCACCGTAAAGGTGTCATACTACACAGATTGACAAGATGCTTTTTGTCACTTTATATATCATGGGTGTCTTTTTTCATACCATTGTGTAGCCAGGCCATGATTTGTTTTACAGAAGACAATTATCCCATTTAATTATATGGTATAGTAAAAGTTTTGGTACATACTACTTTTTATAGTATTTATGTAAGATGAATTTCCAGAAGTAATATTGCACAATCATAAAAAATTTTATAGTGTCAAACTGCCCCCTAAAGGTATTAATTAACATCCTCAACAGTGTGTTAAGATTCCTTGTTGTTTTGTTTTTTTTTTGAGACAGTCTTGTTCTGTCGCCCAGGCTGGAGTGCAGTGGCGCGGTCTCTGCTCACTGCAACCTCTGCCTCCCGGGCTCAAGCTGCCTCAGCCTCTAAAGCAGTTGGGAGTGTAGGCACGCGCCACCATGCCCAGCTAATTTTTGTAGAGACGGGGGTTTCATCATGTTGGCCAGGCTGTTCTAGAACTCTTGACCTCAGGCGATCCGCGCCCCTCGGCCTCCCAAAGTGCTGGGATTCACAAGCTGAGCCACCGCGCCTGGCGCAGATTCCTTTGTTGAGAAATATTTTCAGTTTTTGCCAATGCTGTTAATTTAGAAATGTTTATATGTGTATTTTGGACCCAACGGAAACGATCAAAATCGGGCAACTTCCCCAGTTTTTCTTGAAGAGAGGGCTTGCCATTGACCCCTCTTGGAAGTAGCTCACTGTAGTTTTCTCCATCTTCCTGTTTGGAGGTGAGCAGGAGGAGGTGGGTCTGGGGGGTCTCATCCATACGGTGGCTGTTTACGGCAACTGCAGCAGCCAGTCACGTCACTCCCTAAAGCAAAGTTATGGTGCCTTGGTCAGCACCCACCAAATTCGAGGTTTCTCCTATCCTTCCACTCGAAGCTCTTTTGACAGGAGATGTGACTTATTTTCTCCTAGAGCCGGTCACATTGGCTCAACCACCCTATCTTAAGAAATACAATATTGTTTTAGCTGGAACTGCCCACTGTCTAAGTGGCTTTTTAACTTAAGAAACTGAGACTCGCTAAGGGACCGCTTAGGCAAGGGAACAGCAAGTGCGAAGTTCGAGGCCAGAGAAGTTGGGAGAAGTGGCTTCGGGCGCAGGCGGTCCCGCGCTGCCCGGGCGATCAGCCCCGTCACTTCACCCGCTTCCCTCCTAGCAGGCCCGAGTACCCTCGCCTCAGCCTCACGTAGCCAGAGCACGGGGAAGAAAGAGTCTTTTGTGAGTTCGCCGCTCACATTCGGCGGTGGGAAACAGATCCGAAGACCCTTTCCTAGGTGAGACGCTCAGCTCTCGCGGCTCTGAACCACTGGTGAGCGGCGAGTGCTCCCAGCCGGACCCCGCCAGTACCTCCCTATCCCGCCCCGGGGCAGCTCCGCCTCGCTCAAGGCCGCGTGCGCGTGTGCGAGCGCGGTGCCGGGGGCGGGGCCTGCGCGCGTCCCGGTTGCCTGGATACCGAGCGCGTCCCTAGCGGCGGCCGGAGCTCGCGAACTGCAGGGTCTGGTGTGTAGCTGGAGAGGCAGTTGGTCCTCATTTCTCGAGAAACCAGCGGAGGAGCCCGTAAGAGCTCTCGGGAAGCCGGCCCCAACCTCAGGAGCGAGAGGGCGGGCGGCCCAGGCCACGAGCCCCGCGCTACTAGCTGCTCCGCCGCGCCTGAGCCTACGGTCGCTCTTCCTCCCTCCAGCGCGCCGCGATTTCCCAGTCTGGTCCGGTCTGTGGAGAGCCATGCCGCTTCCGGACACCATGTTCTGCGCTCAGCAGATCCACGTACCCCCGGAGCTGCCGGACATCCTGAAGCAGTTCACCAAGGCTGCCATCCGCACCCAGCCGGCCGACGTGCTGCAGTGGTCCGCGGGGTAAGCGCCCTTGGCCGGGGGAGCGGTCCGGTCTGCGAGTCCAAGACAGAACCAGAGAGCCCTTCTCCCGGACCAGGGGCCCGACGCAGCGCCCAGCGTCCTTAGAATATCAGGCAAAATTTTCCCCTTAGCATTGGTGACATCTATACCTGAGTGTCTATCTAGGAACCATTTCGATGTATTGACCATGAAACCCGAAATTACTGTAAAATGCTCACTTACCTACAAAGTAATGTCAACTCAATTGTTAAAAAGTGGTGTTTATGAAGATAGACTAAAACTTAACAAAGCAATTGCATTGGGCAAGAAGTGTCTATATTATGTTAATATTACACGGTTGCGGTCACTTTATTTGTGAAATGATTTTACAAAGAGGACTCTTTTAGCTAAGTTCCTCATCTGCAGAGAATCCTCTCAGAGCTATGCATACCCAGAGCTGGTTAAATTTATTAGAACCGGAATGGCCGAGGTCATACTGCGGTCATCATCCAAGAAGGGCTCAGGGTAAATTGTCCAGCGAATGAACCTTCACAGTTTTTTTGCCACAAACATTCCAACCCTTTCCAGGAATACACATTCATAATCTCAGAGTTACAAGTAAACAGATCTTAGAGGCATTAAAATAAATCTTGGTTTTACAGGAGAGCTCTTTGCCCCTTTTCAATAAACAGATGTAAAACAAAAACTCTTATGATGACAAGAGTCAACATAAGTGTAAGTTTAATTTAAATATTTTAGTCATCAACATGTCAAATTTTGGCTGGGCTTGGTGGCTCACGCCTGTAATCCCAGCACTTTGGGAGGCCAAGCTGGGAGGATTGCTTGAGCCCAAGAGTTTGAGATCAGCCTGGGCAACATAGCAAGACCCCACCTCTATTTTTTTAATAAGAAAAATAATTTAAAAAGAAAAAAAAGTCAAATTTTGCTGACTTTCTCTAAACTCTATAACCAAGGTGAATTAATTTCCTTCAGCTGTAACAAATCACCACAAAACTTGACAGCTGAAAACACAGACATACATTCTTGCGGTTTTGGAGGCCAAAAGTCCAAAATCAGTTCCACTAGGCTAAAATCAAGGTGTTGGCATAAGACACTGATCACCACCTATGGAGGTCTGTCCTGCAGATCCTGACTTAGTGACCAGGTGAATGAATGCACTCACACACACACAATACAGTGTCGAGTGGGCTAGGGATGGTCATTGGCTGCTCTCAGAGGGAGATTGCAGCCAACTGACCACCACTCCCTGTTCCTCCTTGCATTTATTCAGTATAGATTTAATAACAGAGCTTCTAAGTCAACATGCTTGTGGATAATTAACATGGTTAAAAGAGAGGTTTTACGAGTGATAAAAGGTCTTGATTCTGGGCCCAGAATAAACACCATTAACAGGTAATCCTTCAACCTCCCCGGAGAGGACCATCCGGCACAGAGTTTACATGAATAAACAGAGTAGAGACAAAGGAATGTGGGGTACATGGATTTAATTGGGGAAGCTTTTATTATCCTAATCTTTTTACTCTATAACTTAATACTCTAATGTATGAACTGGCTGCCTTCAGCCCATTGTCATTAAAACCTTTCAGCCTTCCAAAAGGTTTGAGACTATAATCTATATCTTCCCTAATATTTTGCCAGCCACCCATGTGAATCCCAACATTGGCAGGGCTTTGCTCTTTGCTGGGCTCTCAGGAGAACCCAGCTCATTTCCTTACCTTTTCCGGCTTCTAGAGCTGTGTTCCTTAGACTCCTTGGCTCATGTCCCCTTCCTCCGTTTTCAAGGCCAGCATCTTCACATCTCCCTCTGCCTCCCTCTTCCAAGGACACTGTGATTGCATTCAGTGCCCATCCAGAGAGTCCAGGGCAATTTTCCCACTCAAGATCCTTAATCAGTCTACAAAATCCCTGCTACCATGTCAAGTGACATTTCCAGGTTCCAGGGCCTTGGACCTGGATACCTTTGGGGCTGTTATTTTACCCACCAGCTGAGCTGCTTCTCCCTCCAGTGCTTGCCTTCTGAGAAACCCTTTTATCAATTGTTTCTGAAAGACTCTTTCAAGGTTCCTGCTAAAGAAATATAGCCTCTGGTTTTAACTGTTACTCAAGCTTAAATAAAAGGATTTATAAGAGTTTGTGTCTACAAAAAAATTCCAAGATTTAACAACTTTTTCTTGGAACATTAAATTGTATTTAATAATAGCTTAGAGACAATTGTTTTAAGCTTCACTTCATGTGTGTATTTATTTATTTATTTATTTATTTTGAGATAGAGCTTCACTCATTGCCCGGGCTGAAATGCAGTAGCGAGATCACAGCTCACTGCAACCTCCACCTTCTGGGTTCAAGCGATTCTCCTGCCTCAGCCTCCTGAGTAGCTGGGATTACAGGTGCTTGCCACCACATCTATTTTTGTATTTTTAGTAGAGATGGGGTTTCACCATGTTGGCCAGGCTGGTCTCGAACTCATGACCTCAAGTGATCCACCCACCTCAACCTCCCAAAGTGCTGGGATTACAGGCGTAAGCCACTGCACCTGGCCTAAACTTCACTCTAAAAGGCTTAATTGAGGCTGGGCATGGTGGCTCACGCCTGTAATCCCAGTAGTTTGGGAGCCCGAAGGCTGATGGATCACCTGAGATCAGGAGTTTGAGACCAGCCTGGCCAACATGGTGAAACCCTGTCTCGACTAAAAATACAAAAATTAGGCTGGTGTGGTGGTGCACGAATGTAATCCCAGCTACATGGGAGGCTGAGGCAGGAAAATTACTTGAATCTGGGAGGCGGAGTTTGCAGTGAGCCAAGATCGTGCCACTGCACTCCAGCCTGGGTGATAGAGCAAGATTCCATCAAATAAATAAATAAATGGCTTAATTAGGAACTTTCTGAATGCACCATGCTACTAATTTTTCTCAGGAGCCTTTATTTTTATTTTTACTTGTATTTTTTTGAGATGGAATCTTGTTCTGTGTCCCAGGCTGGAGTATGGTGGTGCCATCTCGGTTCACTGCAACCTCTTCAAGCGATTCTCCTGCCTCAGCCTCCAGAGTAGCTGGGATTACAGGTGCATGCCACCACACCCAGCTAATTTTTGTACTTTAACTAGAGACGGGGTTTCACCATGTTAACCAGGCTGGTCTTGAACTCCTGACCTCGATCCTCCAGCCTCGGCCTCCCAAAGTGCTGGGATGACGGGCTTGAGCCACGGTGGCTGGCCAATATCAACTTTTGAGTTTAGGAGAAAACCCAGGCGTTATTCATTCGGCAGTGTGTATGCAATAGGCTCAAATGCATTTCAGCTGTCACAGGACATAATCTGTTAGGGAGAGCTGTTCATAAGTAACTCAAAGCGGGACTTGGTAGGTGCAAAAATGAAGGGTCATGAAAGTTAAGTGAAGAGTGACTTGGTCCTTGAGAGATTTTGTGGGCAGAGAGATTGGGGTTCAGGTGGGGTGGAGAGCATTCCAGGAAGAGGAAGCAGCACAGGAAGAAGTGGGTGGAGACAGGAAGAAGAAAACCCATCAAAACCGAAACAGGAAACCAGGATACCCACAGACATAACTGCTTTAGAACAAGCAAGTGGACTGAGCATGTGGCTCAAGCCTGTAATCCCTGCATTTTTGGGAGGACAAGGTGGGCAGATTGCTTGAGCTCAGGAGTTCGAAACCAGCCTGGGCAACATTGCAAGACCTTGTCTGTACTGAAAGTGAGCTGGCTGTGGTGGTACGTGCCTGTAGTCCCAAGAACAAGCAAGTGGGCTGAGCGCGTGGCTCAAGCCTGTAATCCCTGCATTTTGGGAGGATGAGGTGTGCAGATTGCTTGAGCTCAGGAGTTTGAGACCAGCCTGTGCAACATTGCAAGACCTTGTCTGTACTAAAAATAAAATGAGCCGGCTGTGGTGGTACGTGCCTATAGTCCCAGCTATTCAGGAGGCTGAGGCAGGAGGATTGCTTGAGCCCAGGAGTTGGAGGCTTCAGTGAGCCCTGTTCACAATTCTGTACCCCAGCTGGGGTGACACAGCAAGAGCCTGTCTAAAAAAGAAAAAAAAAGAAAAAGAGCAAACAAGTAGGCGTTCCTGTTTCCTCAGGTTAGGGTTCTTTAGGGGCCTTTCAGGTGGCCAGATATCAAAGATGAGCCAGCCTCCCCCCGAACCTGTGGACTCCACCGTGAGGTGAGTCGGCTGTTCCTATGATACCACTGTGCAGTTGGGCCTCACACAGGACAATGAACGCAAGAATCGGTCAAGTAATAGAGGCTGCTTTGGCTCGCGTGCACCTCCGGGAACTGGCAGAGAGTAATATTAGTTGGTCTCGCCTCAAAAGCAGACTTTCCCAGCCTCGGCTCTACTGACCGTTGGGGAGGGCACAGGAGGAAGGGGCGTCCTGTGCATGGTGGGACTGGGCAGCCTCCTGGCCTGCACCCGCTGGATGCCTGGAGTACCATCCACCCTCTGTTGTGACAAACAAAAACGTCTCCAGGCCAGGCACAGTGGCTCACGCCTGTAATCCCAGCACTTTGGGAGGCCGAGGTGGGTGGATTGTCTGAGCTCAGGAGTTTGAGATGACCCTCGGGGTGACATGGTGAAACCCTGTCTCTACTAAAATACAAAAAAATTAGCTGGGCTTGGTGGTGCACATGTGTAATCCCAGCTACTCAGGAGGTTGAGGCCGGAGAATCGCTTGAACCCAGGAGGTGGAGGTTGCAATGAGCCGAGACGGTGCCACTGCATTCCAGCCTGGGCCACAGAGCAAGACTGTGTCTCAAAAAAAAAAAAAAGTCTCCAGAAATTGCCAAATGCCTTGTTGGGGTAGGAAGAGGGGGAGCATTGTTCCCCGCCGAGAGCCCTGCCTCCAGAGGCTGCATCCAGCCCGGGTTCCTTACCTGAGTTATGAGGAATTACCCCTACGAAATAGATGAAAACCTTGATTAGTAGGAATGTGGCAAACTGGGTGCCCGTTCTTCACCTGCACCCTTTAGGTCTTTAGGGCCACGTTTGTCTCACTCACTGCCGCCATCATTTTAACTTTCCTTCCAATCATTAATAAAGCCACAAAATGGAGCTGAAGTTGTCTTACAAGAAGAAAAGAAAGTCAAATTGGAAGGACGTAAAGAGAAAGGATGAGCCGGGCATGGTGGCTCACACCTGTAATCCTAGCACTTTGGAAGGCCGAGGTGGGTGGATCACCTGAGGTCAGGAGTTCAAGACCAGCCTGGCCAACATGGTGAAACCCATCTTTGTAAAAAAAAAAAAAGAAAAGAAAAAGAAAAAAAGAAAAGAAAAAGGATGAGATAGGAAGTTTATTTTAGTCTATCAAATATCAACTTACCCATATTTATCTGTACGAGAAGCTTCTAACTACTCATGGCTTTAAACTCTGACCTGTGGCCCTGGCGGATGCTTTCATGTTCATTTTCCTGGACATGCTGTCTCTTTTCATCAGGCTAAAGTCATTAGGGCCCCAAAGGAGGTGGCTTCAGTATCGCCACCTCTGGCAAAGATACCAAGGGGCATGGGTTTCTCAGAAGGTCTTGCCTGGCATCCATGCCAGCACGAGCCAGAGGCTGGGTGTGGGTTCCCTCTTGACTTACTGCCCCAGTAGTTCCCCACTCTGTCCCCAACATCAGCAGCAATATCAGTGTCCCAGAAAGGAACAATTAAGGGGACAAATGCCAGGCAGGAACAGTGGAAGGGTGGGACAGGCCGGCACCTGTCATTCGCAGTGCGGAAATAGGTGGCCTGTGTGTTCCCGGGCTGCCTCAGAGTTGAATATGCAGAGACGCTTAAGCACCTCAAAAAGCAGCAAGACCAAACCCACCTGTTGTGGGATGTTGGCTGGGCACAGTGGCTCACGCCTATAATCCTAGCACTGTGGGAGGCCAAGCTGCGAGGATCCCTTGAGCTCCAGACCAGCATGGGCAATGGAGTAAGACCCCAGCTCTACAAGAAATAATGAAAAAGATTAGCCAGGTGTGGTGGTGCATGCCTGTATTCCCAGCCACTCAGGAGGCTTGGGCGGGAGGATCCCTTGAGGTTGGGAGGTCGAGGCTTGCAGTGAGCCGTGATTATGCCAGTGCGCTCCAGCCTGGGTGACAGAGTGAGACTCTGTCTCAAAAAATTTAGGAGGAAAAAAAGAACACTACATGGAGTTCCAGCTAATTATGAAGTGCAGCAGGGTGTTGGGGGCTGGGGAAGAATAATACACGTTGAAGGAGTGAGTGGTGGTCACTGCGCCAAGCCCTGCTCACACACACAGTGCTCCCGGACCTGCCAACAGGCACTCTCATTATCCACTTGGCCAACAGAAAAACTAAGGCATGCAGAAAAGGTTAAGTCAGAGAGCTTAGTGGAGGATCCAGGACTCGAGCCCGGGATGCTGGTCCTTCCTCATCACCATTGTTTTCAGGGGTTATTTAAGAAATGTATTGCATAGCTGCTGTTTGTGTATTGATGAGCTTCCAGAGATGTCTGTTATTTATTAGATATTTTTCAGCCTTGTCGAGAGGAAACCCACTTCCTGTAAAGGAAAGGATGGAAATGCCCACGGCAACCCAGAAAACAGACACGGGCCTGACTCAAGGACTCCTTAAAGTTTTGCACAAGCAGGTACGAGGGGGGTCTGTGGCCTCAGGCAGCTGACCTGTGCTTGCCTTACTGTTCACTGTGGTGACGACGGAGCGGGACCCACCCCAGCGGTGCGTTTCAAAACCTCCAGAGGTCCTTGAAGCCCTGCCTTCTCTGCCACGCATCATCAAGGTTTATTCAAGGAAGAGATACATTGTGTTCACGAGGTCTTTTTCTAGCTTAAACAACCCAAAGTAACTATCCGGGGTGGATTTTAGAAAAGTGAAATATAATTTCTTTTAAATGCAAAGTTTAGATGACACTAGATTCTGCTAGGCAAAAAATACAAATTTCCAGAACCCAGAGAGTTTCCAGTCTGTTCTCCAGGTGTGCATTTGTGAAAGCCGTGTGTGGGCCTGAGTGAGCCTCTGCCTTCTCCATCTGGAAGGCGGGGCTGCCCTTTGGCGCCCGTGGTGGGCAGCGGCCTCTGGCGTCCAGTTCTGTGGAGAGCCTGGGCCCCCTTCCTGCCTTGCACTTGGCCCCACACATCATCCTGTTTTTAGAGACGTGGGTAACGGAGCAAGGCTTGGCATTCCTCATGACTTGGTTCTCTTGCTAAAAGCGACACCAGTGGCATAACCTTGATTTTCAAACTGATTCATCCCCATTTTACGTTGTGAAGTGCTGTGCTTCTGCACGGGATATGCCGAATTTTGAAACTGGACTTTTCCCTTAAGGGAAACAAATAACTTTTGAATGGTGTAGCTTGGGAAAAGACACGCCGAAATCACTCAAAGCCTTTTCACCCAAGATACCGCTAGCAGAGTGCAGAAGTTATCAGTCTTGATAGATTGTTTAAAATAAAAGGAAGACTGGGCACGGTGGGTCACGCCTGTAATCCCAGCACTTTGGGAGGCCGAGGTGGGCAGATCACTTGAGGCCAGGAGTTCAAGACCAGCCTGGCCAACAAGGTGAAACTTTATCTTCAATAAAAATACAAAACTTAGCAGGGTGTGATGCCACTGTAATCCCAGCTACTCAGGAGGTTGAGGTGGGAGAATTGCTTAATCTTGGGAGGTGAAGGTTGCAGTGAGCCGAGATCGCACCATTGCACTCCAGCCCAGACAACAGAATGAGACTGTCTCAAAAAAAAAAAAAGGAATACATTTATTTTCAGTTTTAAGATTTATCCTGTCTAACTGTTAATGTGTTTAGAGACTGTATTTCTAAAATGTTTTTACTTACTGAGGTTTATTTTTTATTGCGAAGCATTTCAGACAGATAGTAGAGTATCACATACCCAGTATCTGTATGCCCATTTCATTAAGTCATAACATGATGCCGTATCCACTTCACCATCCTTTATTCATTTAAGAAATAAAAGGTTGCCGCTCGCCACCTTCTCTGCCCCCCTCCCCAGGGCTGATGCAACCCACTGCCATGAGTTTAGAGTTCATCCTTCAGCGGCGTGGGGTGGCTTACTTGGTGTATGTTGAAGCAGTCACGAGCATTCTGTTGCTTCCCAGGTTTTAAAACATACCTACATTGTGTCATACTGTGTTTTCTAAACAGTGCCACCACAAGAAATACGTGGGACTAACCGATCTGGAGCAGAAGTGGAAGAATTTGTGCCTACCGAAGGAAAAATTCAAAGCGCTCTTACAACTGGATCCCTGTGATAACAAAATCGAGTGGATAAAATTCTTGGCACTTGGATGTAGCATGCTTGGTGGGGTACGTACCTATATACAGCATATTAGTAATTCTGAAATTTAGTTTCAGTAGCTAAAGGGAACACGTTAGTATCTTTGTCTTAGAAAAGCATTTTTCCCCCCAGAGGCCTATTATATTAATATTTTCAGGCTTATAGTTGTTTAAGGTTACAGAAATTACTAATGAATACCTCAATTTAAAAGTTAATAGTAGATGAAAGATTTGGATACTATTAAAATATATTTAGGTTTTAGAAGAAAATGCATCAGTGTCTTTTTAAAACTACAAATCATTTTGTAAACTGTTACCTGTTTTGCTCATCTGTGGAAAGAGGCATACACTTATTTTCTACGTTAGTCGAAATCTATTATTTTTATTTTATTTATTTATTTTTTGAAACGGAGTTTCACTCTTGTTGACCAGGCTGGAGTGCAGTGGTGTGGTCTCTGCTCACTGCAACCTCCACATCCCAGGTTCAAGGAATTCTCCTGCCTCAGCCTCCCGAGTAGCTGGGATTGCAGACACGTGTCACCACGCCCGGCTAATTTTGTATTTTTAGTAGAGATGGTTTCTTGATATTGGTCAGGCTGGTCTTGAACTCCCGACCTCAGGTGATCCACCTGCCTCGGCCTCCCAAAGTGCTGGGATTACAGGCGTGAGCCACCCACATCCAGCCTTAGAAATCTATTATTAATAACTCATAGATACAGTGCAACTTTCCTGATGTTCGAGTATAAGCCAAGAGACGTAGGAATAGGACATGATCCTCCAGGTGGCAAGGTGAGCCTGGGAAGTCGGGGTGAGAAGGGAGAGGTCGGAGCTGGGACTATGTCGGCAGGACTTCCTTTGCAAACCCAGCGTCAGTCTTCTCAGCTAAGGTCTCACTGTGAGACGTGGTTGAGTGGAGGAAGAGTAACCTGGCCTTATGAAGAAAGGAGGCAGAGAAAGGAGAACCAGCTCCCTTGACTACATAGACAAACACTTTTCTTTTACTCCCTCCCTTTGATCTGTGGCCCTACGAGTGTAACTGGGTGCGCCGTGGTTTTTGCTTCACAGCCCACACTCAGCTCTGGTTCATGCATAGACTTCTTTCATTCCATTTTAATCGGAATGAATGACTTGAAACGGGTGATGGTAAACACCCACAAACCTACCTAGTGTGGTCACGAACACACCAACAGTCACTTCCAACCACCTGTGTCCTCTCCCACGTCCCATCCCCCTGCCCTGTGGCCTGAAGCCACGACATTTCCGAAGCTCCTGCTTCCTGTTCCCTGGCCTCCTAAACACAGGTTTCTGTGTCCCCCAAGAGGTACATTGCGGAATTTTAGTTGGTTTTGACTTGATGAAAAGACAACTGTGTTGTAATTTTCTGAATTTTTCATTCTAAATGATATTACTAGATGTATTCATCTGTAGCATCACAGGCCGCGTAGCTCATTCGCTTCCTCCACCATGTCACATCCAGCGTAGCGCAGTTCACCAGCGGAGGGCCCCAGTGGGAAGTTCCGTGCCCTCAGGGAGTCGGGTGTGGTGTGGCTGCAGAGAGAGCAGGAGTTTTGTTGTGTAACTGCCCAAAGGCAGTGGAGGTGCTTCCCGTCAGCCCCTGGCTAACTGAGCCAAGGCCTGGATGCTGGCAGCCCGGGTACCCTCCAGTAGCAAGGACAGGTGCAGATGGCACCAGGGGAGTGTCTCGGGGGCTACTATCAGGATAGACTAAGGCAAATATGTTTTGTTATTGGAGACATTTTTATGTCACTTTGTTCATCTGGAACTCTTTGAAACCTGTCTATCAATCTATCTATCTATTTATCTATCTATCTATCTATCTATCTATATCTGTATCTAGCTATGTATTTTTGAGATGGAGTCTCACTCACTCTGTCACCCAGGCTGGAGTGCAGTGGTGCAATCTTGACTCACTGCAACCTCCCAGGTTCAAGCGATTCTCCTGCCTCAGCCTCCTGAGTAGCTGGGATTACAGGCATACACCACCATGCTCAGCTAATTCTTGTATTTTTAGTAGAGATGGGGTTTCATCATGTTGGCTTGGCTGGTCTTGAACTGCTGACCTCAGGTGATCTATCTCCCAAAGTGCTGGGATTACAGATTACAGGTATAAGCCACCGTGCCCAGCCTGAAATATATATATATATTTATATAATATATATATAACATGTAGTATATATACATATATACATATAGTATATATGTTATATATAATAATTATATATTATATATAATGTATTATATATAATATATTATATATAACATATGTATTATATATAATGTATTATATATAACATATATTTCAGACTGGGCATGGTGGCTTATACCTGTAATTATATATTATAAATATATATAATATATAAATATATATATAATATAAATGTATATATTTGTATATTATATATAATATACAAATATATATATCAACATATTTCTCTATCTATCTATCTATCTATCTATCTATCTATATATATTTGAGACAAAGTCTTGCTCTGTTGCCCAGGCTGTAGTGCAGTGGTGTGATTTGGGCTCACTGCAACCTCCACCTCCTGGGTTCAAGTGATTCTCATGCCTCAGCCTCCCAAGTAGCTGGGATTACAGGCGTACACCACCATGCCTGGCTAATTTTTTGTATTTTTAGTAGAGACAGGGTTTCCGTGTATTGGCCAGGCTGGTCTTGAACTCCTGACCTCAGGTGATCCACCTGCCTCAGCCTCCCAAAGTGCTGGGATTGCAGGCATGAGCTACCACGCCCAGCCCTGAAATCAATATCTTAATGTATAATTGTATGTAGTATTTGAATTAATGTTGGTGGTTTCTGCCTCTAAGCTTAGTTGTAAAATTTTGATTTAACAATGATGAGAAAGTAGAATAATTCATGTTTTTGGATCTATCTTTATAATTTTCACCTTCGTAATGGTGAAAATTAAGAACTAGATTTAAAACAAAGTCGAATCTGATTTGGAAAATAAGGCCTGATGTCCCTTTCGAGTGTGTGACACTAGATGGAGACATTGTGTTTAGGATAGAGCTTCACCATCTCACCTGACTCCTGGGGAAGAGACATCACAGACAGCACATATTCTTTTGTTTCCTTCCTATCATATGTGCCTTTACCCACAGGGAGTACATTTACAAGGAAGTGTGCTGTGGGTCACTGCAGGTTCCTGCCTGTCTCCTAACTTGAGCCACCTCTGGCAGCAGGGCTCCGGGTTTGCCCTTGACTCCTTCCATAGGTGCTGGAGGCCCCTGCTGGTTGTAGAAAGCCACAGCCACCCTCTGCTCTGGCCCCGTGTGGCTCTGGACTCAGGATCAGGTTCAAGTGTGAAAACGGGTTTCTCCTCCCTCAGAGGAGCATGTGGTCTTCTGGGGTCCATGTCAGCTGCCAGGGACGCCTGCTTTGCCCTGGCTCCCTCAGCCCACAGAGTGCTCAGCATGAGTTCAAACACTTGTCTCGGGGTGTGCTAGGTAGACAGGAGGTGCTTGGACCCGCCGGGCCCTGGTGTGGACACGTGTGTCGTTGACCATGCTGGCCCCGGGTAGCTTGGAGGTGTGCTAAGAACACAAAGCTGTGAATTCCAGAAGGGGGTTCTTCATGTTGTTTGGCATCATAAGCGTTCATTTTTCTGATTTTAAAAAACACCTTCAAAAAGGAGGAAATAAAGAAGCGAAGTGCGATGAGAAGTAATTTGTAGTGGATTAGTGCCTGCAGAAGTTTATTTCTCATAGGATGCTGCATAATTGGTGTCTAGCCACTGCCTGCATGAGCGGGATAGATGTCATTCCTGCTCCCTGCGTCCATGGCGTGGGTGTGGCTGGTGGCAGATGTGCTCTCTGTGCTGTTACATTTCTCTTAGAAGTAACTCGTCAAACCCATTGAGTTGACGATCTCTAAAAAGACTGGAAACCTCTGTTTCAATTTCTGAGTCATACGTATCATTCATTCATTCCACAAATGTTTACTGTGGATTACTTTGCACTAGGCCCTGTTCTAAGTGCCGAAGGTTCCGGAGTGAACAAGGTGGGCAAACATCCCCAGATTCTTGGGGCCGATGTCCTGTTGTACCCTTGGAGGCCTGAACACTGCTCTAGTTATTACATCCAAAGCTACCCATTCAGGGGGCACTGCGAGCTGCCCCAGGCAGGTGAATAGGACGTTAAATTGCCATCTGGGTGTTTAAAGACTCCTGTCCTCTTTCTCAATGTCTTGATGTGCATGTTGTGACTTTTGTTTTACTAAATTTTTTTTTAAGAGACAGGGTCTCATTCTGTCACCCAGGCTGGAGGGGAGTGGCGTGGTCATAGCTCACTGCAGCCTCAGCCTCCTGTACTCAAGCGATCTTCTCACCTGCCAAGTCACTGGGATTACAGGCATTTGGCACCACACCCAGCTAATTTTTCATTTTTTGTAGAGACGAGGATCTTGCCATGTTGCCCAGGCTGTCTGAGCTCAAGCAATCCTCTGACCCTGGCCTCCCAAAGTTCTGGGATTTATAGGTACAAGACACAGAGCCTGGCTGACTTTTATCTTTCTTTTTTATATTTCTGCAATGCTGTTAATGATCCTGAGCATTAAAGCTGTGGATGAAAATGTTTTGTTTTGTTTTTTTAAGGATGGGGATCTTTTTTTAACATAAGAAAATAATTGTGAACCAGGTCTTTCATCACCATACTCACACTGACAGTCCATTATGATCAACACAAATAACAATGACTTCAGTCAGGCTTTTAAACGCATTTGAACTTTATTACCCACAGAAGCCTCTCCATTTATAACCATAGATTTACACGTGTCTAACGTAGCTTTCCATCTGAACAGGGTGCATGCAGTGGGCATGATTTCTAGTGTTTTCCTGTGTGCAGGAGTGTGCAGAGCCCTGTGTGTGTATTCTCTGGAATCTTCTCAACAGCCCTTTGAGGAAGGCACCGTTTGCCGCCGGAATGCAGGCTGGTGCCCCAAGGCAGAGAGAGGCCGAGTCACAGCAGGTGACTTGGAAGTGGGGAGAGGGAGGACCCCTCCTAGTGGTTCCGTCGCCCAAGGAGTGTGCAACCCACAGGTTAGGACCACCTTTTTCGAGTTTATGCCTGAGATTTCCTGTCTTGGAGAGTAACAACTCCTCGGGACGATTGTCAAAATTATTTTGTGTCCTAAAGTGATTCATATCCTGGACTGCATTCGGCCCCGGCCTCCCCTGACAACACTCACTCGGGAGTCCTCAGCACTTCACCCCATCCAGCTGTGCTACAGTGTGTCGGATTTGGTGACTGACCCATCGCGGCACCCTGCTGGCCTGACGTGATGGCGCCTGCACCAGTGACAGAGGCTGCGTCTTGCTTACTACTCGCTGCCGCTTTCGAAAGCCCATTCAGAGATGTCCAAGAAAGGCCAACAGAATTTCTCATAGCGCCTGCAGCCCAGCCAACCTCCCCGCCCCCAGTGGGAGCCTGAGGCCACAGGCGCATTTAGGAAGCTGTTCCTGAAGACAAAGGAGCCCCTGAGGCTCCTGACTCCCCTGGCTGCATCTCCAGTTCCCCGATTGCTCACATCCCTCCCTCTGCAGGTAAGAGGCAGGAGCCTCCACTGACCAACCTTGCCCCGCCCGCTGGAGAGTCCCATGGGCCGCTGATGCTGGCTGCTGTGGCCTCTCCATTTCTGTCCTGGACAGGGGCATCACACCCCAGCCACGGGCCTCCCACCCTCACCTGCTGGCAGCCCCAGAAACCGGTTTTAAATTAGCAAACTCAAGAGGATGATAGAATTTGATGAAAAGGCCCTCAGGCTTTTGAAAATGCAGTGCGGGGTTATCAGCGTGACTTTATTGAAGTCCAGTCTCTACCCCAGCACAGGCAGCCACGCTGCGGAGGGGGACTTCCTGTGTTCTATTCGGTGTAAAACAGTCCTATTTTCGTGTCCATGCTCGCTGAGAGGGGCCCTGGGGGAGGCGTGAGGTGACTGTTCTTCAGGGGCCTCGTGTCATAGGAACAGCTGTAATTCAGAAACTGAAAAATTCGCCAAGGTGACACACCGGAAATGCCCAGAAAATAGTAGGTGCCTCCGTGCCTGTGATCTGCACACATCTCCATTTTACTTTCAGATTATGGATCAGCTGGAAATACTTGGTTAAAAACTAAGTGCTTGGCCAGGCGCGGTGGCTCACTCCTGTAATCCCAGCACTTTGGGAGGCTGAGGTGGGTGGATCACTTGAGGTCAGGAGTTCGAGACCAGCCTGGCCAACATGGTGAAACCCTGTCTCTACTAACAAAAATTAGCCAGGCATAGTGCCAGGCACCTGTAATCCCAGCTACTGGGGAGGCTGAGGCAGGAGAATTGCTTGAACCCAGGAGGCGGAGGTTGCAGTTAGCCAAGATTGCACCACTGCACTCCAGCCTGGGTGAGAAGAGTGAGACTCCATCTCAAAATAAAAACAAAAGCAAAAAACTAAGTGCAGCTTGCCAGTCACCTCTACCCAGCACCTATTGCACACAGGAGACTCAATCAGCAACCGGCAGGAGGGCAGCATGGGACAGCCGGGCCAAGGAGAGGGTCTTCTGGCTGGTGTGCAAGTGACCATGCCAGCCACAGGCCTTTGGAATTGAGAAACACATTTTGAGAAATGTAACTTGCAGCCCAAGATCAAGGAAGTTGCCTTATGAATCCTTCTGGATATAAAAATTGCTGCAGATTATTGTCAGAAACACTGACATGGGTAGTGTCATCACGCCTTTGCAGAGGCAGCGATGCTTGAGTGTTTTGATGTATTTTTCCTGAAATACCACTTCCTCTGAAGCCTTGGAACAGCGTGTTACACAGATCTCATCTGCCTGCTCCATCCATGCCAACTCCTTCCTTCCTGACTCATCCTTCCTGAGGCCCGGCAGTTCTGCACGCAGTGGTGACGGACTTCCATTCATGTCAGGTGTAAACGCAAATCCCAGCATAACAACATGTCTTTGAAAATTTCAGGCAAGGAAGATGGATTGTGAAATGCACGACTCTACCCTCAGCAAGTCTTCTCTTGGGGACAGTCTCTTAGAGGAGCCACATGTGCAGTGGTCCTGGAGAGGTGCCCGCAGCTCCGCAGGCTGGGTTCTGTGCTTTTCCTAGGGAGAGCATCGCATCGCCCTGGGGGCTGCACTCACCCCGAACCATGTCCACCTCAGCAATACCTCCACTGGCACTGCCGGCATGGGCAGGGGCTGGAAATGGGAGGAGCTGCCCCATCAGGCCACTGGGGACAGGGAGATCAGTTCTGGTCAGGGCTCCATCTCCTGCAGCCAAATGTCTAAGTCCCCAAATAGGCAACGTCTCTGCCCCAGGCCTTGCTCCCAGAGTCTGCCTGGTGACTGCTAGGCATGACAAAATAGAGTACTCCCTGGCATGAGCTCAGAGACGCACTGGCTGTGCTCCAGGCCTGGCTGGGTGACCTTGGGTGATTGCTGAGCCCCTCCAGGCCTTGGCCAGGTGTCTCTCTGCTCCTCATGGTAACCACACGAGGTGACTGTCATTATTCTCGCTCCCAGAGGAGGACAGCATGCTGCATTATCAGCTTTCTTCTGACCATGGTGTTCTGTAGGAGAGGCTCGTTCTGCCCCACAGCCTGGAGCGGGCTCAGAGCCCTTTCCTGACCCTGAGGATGTGGGGTTTATTCCCGACACAGCTGCTGTGGAGCCAGACAGGCCTGGCCTGGCTCTTGGAGGCCTTTTCCCTGCGTTTGCAGCTCTCCCGCCGCGACAGTGCTTGGTGCTGGCCCTGCTGTGTTTGTTTCTTGGCTTCCCTTGGGAGCACAGCCTGGATTCATCCCTGCAGGCGCTTCCCCAGGGATGCGGGGCCACCTCTGAGGCTGCTGCAAGCAGGAGCTCCTCAGCCTGCCCTCAGACTCCACCCAGCAGCCTGCGGGGTTCCAGCCTGCCTGGGAAGGCCCTGGTTCTCAGTCATGTTTGCCAAGTGATGTGGTGTAAATACTCCCACCGCTGCTGAGTTCAGGCTGCCAAGGTGAAGTCCTCCAGCTCACACAACTGCTGGAAACTTAGCAGTTGGCTCCCATCAGCCGGCTCCAGCACAGCACCCGGCTCTGAGGAAATCCTGTGCCTCCTGCCAGTCCTTGTCATTCCTGGCCTGTCCTGTGTGCTTTGACACAGGAGACTGCTCTCTCCACCAGGGAACGCTTTCCTTCACTCACCAGCAGCCTCCCTCCTGGCCACCCTTTCTGCATCCCCATGCTGGTCCCTCATCTCCCCAGCTCTTGGTGGTGTGGTGTGTCCATGTGCTCTCCTCCCCCCTCAGCAACCTCATGGGGCTCGGTGGTATACACCATCCTGCTCAAGTACACCATCCCGCCCATATACACCATCCCCCCGTGTACACCATCCCGCCCGTGTACACCATCCCGCCCGTGTACACCATCCCTCCCGTGTACACCATCCCACCCGTGTACACCATCCCACCTGTGTATACCATCCCACCCGTATACACCATCCCACCCATGTACATCATCCCCCTGTGTATACCATCCCTCCTATATACACCATCCCACCCATGTTCATCATCCCGCCCGTGTACACCATCCCACCCATATACACCATCCCACCCATGTACATCATCACCCCATGTACACCATCCCCCCGTGTACACCATCCCCCGTGTACACCATCCCCCCGTGTACACCATCCCGCCCATATACACCATCCTGCCCATGTACACCATCCCGCCTATGTACACCATCCCCCCGTGTATACCATCCCACCCATATACACCATCCCCCCATATACACCATCCCCCCATGTACACCATCCCACCCGCGTACACCATCCTGCCCATATATACCATCCCCCCGTGTACACCATCCCACCCATATACACCATCCCACCTGTGTACAACATCCCACCCGTGTACACCGTCCTGCCCATATACACCATCCTCCCGTGTACACCATCCCACCCATGTACACCATCCCGCCTGTGTACACCATCCCTCCTGTGTACACCATCCCACCTGTGTATACCATCCCACCCATATACACCATCCCACCCATGTACATCATCCCCCCGTGTATACCATCCCTCCTATATACACCATCCCGCCCGTATACACCATCCCGCCCCTGTACACCATCCCACCCATGTACACCATCCCACCCATATACACCATCCCACCCATGTACACCATCACCCCATGTACACCATCCCCCCATGTACACCATCCCCCGTGTACACCATCCCCCCGTGTACACCATCCCCCGGTGTACACCATCCTGCCCATATACACCATCCTGCCCATGTACACCATCCCGCCTATGTACACCATCCCCCCGTGTATACCATCCCACCCATATACACCATCCCCCCATGTACACCATCCCACCCGTGTACACCATCCTGCCCATATATACCATCCCCCCGTGTACACCATCCCACCCATATACACCATCCCACCTGTGTACAACATCCCACCCGTGTACACCGTCCTGCCCGTATACACCAACCTCCCGTGTACACCATCCCACCTGTGTACACCATCCCACCCATGTATACCATCCCACCCGTATACACCATCCTCCCATGTACACCATCCCGCCCATGTACACCATCCCGCCCATGTACACCATCCCTCCCGTGTACACCATCCCACCTGTGTATACCATCCCACCCGTATACACCATCCTACCTATGTACATCATCCCCTCATGTACACCATCCCCCTGTGTACACCATCCCTCCTATATACACCATCCCACCCATGTTCACCATCCCGCCCGTGTACACCATCCCACCCATATACACCATCCCACCCATATACACCATCCCACCCATGTACATCATCCCCCCATGTACACCATCCCCCCATGTACACCATCCGCCATGTACACCATCCCCCTGTGTACACCGTCTTGCCCGTATACACCATCCCGCCCATGTACACCATCCCGCCCATGTACACCATCCTGCCCATGTACACCATCCCGCCCATGTACACCATCCCGCCCGTGTACACCATCCCCCCGTGTACACCATCCCACCCATGTACACCATCCTGCCCATGTACACCATCCCGCCCGTGTACACCATCCCCCCGTGTACACTATCCCACCCATATACACCATCCCACCTGTGTACAACATCCCGCCCGTGTACACCGTCCTGCCTGTATACACCATCCTCCCGTGTACACCATCCCACCCATGTACACCATCCCACCTGTGTACAACATCCCGCCCGTGTACACCGTCCTGCCCGTATACACCATCCTCCTGTGTACACCATCCCACCCATGTACACCATCTCGCCTGTGTACACCATCTCACCCATGCTCCTCAGAGCACCAGGCCCACTAAGTAGCCACCTTAGTCATCACTTTCACTGGGCGCTTGACAATGTCAGTGGAAACCACCCCAAACTCAGCTTCTTGCTTCTCTCTGGAACTTCCCAGTTGATAGCAAATCCACCCTTCCAGCTGTTCAGGCTCCAAACATTGGAGCCACTTTTCATGGTTCTGTCTTTCCCCGCATACAGCCGCCAGTGAGTTCTGGTAACTCCACCTTCAGGAGAGGCCGAGTCCGGCCCTTACCAGCTGCCAGCCGCCGCCACCCAGGCCCCTGGCTGGATTATTCCAGCAGCCTCCTCACTGGGTTCTGCCTTCCACCCTCATCGCTGGAGCCTCCTCTTCATACATCAGCAGAAAGACTCCTTAGAAACACTCCACTTAGAAAGTGCTCCATCTTTGTTTAAAACCCTTTGACACCTTCCCATAGAACCCAGTCAAATCCTCGCTGGGCCTGTAAAGATCCTCGTGGCCTGCCCCACCCCATCCCGCTGACCTCAGTTCCCACATTCCTTCCCCTCCATGGCCCGCTGTAGCTGCCCGGAGCTGCTGGCTGTTTCTGGAGCACACAGAAGTGTACCTGGAATTCTCCCAGCATCCCACTTGACTGGCTCCTTTCCCCTGGGTCTGCTTAAATGCTATCTGCTCTGACCTTCCCTGACCACCCGATTGAAAATGTCACCCTCCATCCTGGCACGGCCTGCCCACTGCTCCGGGAAGCCCCTTCCAGAGCACTCCAGAATCCAGGTGTTGCGCCTCTCCCACTGAGATCTCCGCCTGAGCAGGCTTTAGTCTGTTCACTGCTACATCCTGGCCTGTAACAGGCCGTTGGCGAATGTGGAGGGAAGGAAGGGCTGTCCATGTGTGTGTGTTGGAGAGGGGGGTTACATTTCAGCAGCCACCCTTGTGAGCTCACCTTCATCAGTAGGCAATGTCATCATCCAGGCAGGTATGAGACAGTCACTCTGGCAAGCACAGGCTTCACAGAAGGGACTTGAGGTGGGGACTGAGGCGTGGGTCTCAGAGGCCACCTGCGGAATTGGAATACCTGTCCCCACAGCTCACCCTGGCCAGGGTGTTGAAGGCTGCAGGTCATGATGTCTTGGTACAGAAGGAGAAAAAGAGACCTGGGCTATGTATTCTGTTTTTAAAAGATAGTAATCTTACATTACATGGTTTCCCCCACCTCCTTAAACACACACACACACACACACACACACACACACACACACTCACTCCTCTCATATTTTTTTCAATAAGGATGAATTGAGCAGGTTGGAGGTGGGAGGCCATGGGCTGGTCCCAGGGGAACCCTGGTGCCCAGGCCTGCAGCTCCAGCATTGTGCAGCCTCTGGTCTCATGAAGATGACCTTGGCCTGGCCTGTTAGCTGCTCCCACCAGGGGCTTGGCGGAGAGGGCAGGTGCTGAAAGCGTCTGCTGTGTGGAGGCAGGCAGGCAGGCTGCTCAGATGACCTGCTTTCCCGCTGAAAGCGGAGGGTGGGCTGCTGTCTGGGATGAGCCCAGCAGTGGGGAAGGGTGTGAGAGAGATGAACGGTCTGCAGGGAGGAAGTCCAGGTGCTGTCCTGGAGCTGAGACAGGGCCCAGAGGCTTCTGTGTGAGCAGGGCGGAGCCAGGACAGAGCCCTCCCTGGGCCTGGCAGGCAGGTGTCGGCGATACACAGAGCCTCCTGGTAGGCACGCAGGCCGTTGGCTGCCAGCCCTACCCTCTGCCTGCAGCACCATCCTGGGCACCTCCCCGGGTGGGTCTCTGGGCCAGATGGGGCTGCACGTTCCTGCTTTAGCTTAGGAAGTTGGTTTTAAAGACATTGATGCTTTCTCTTGACTGTAACAGTCATTACTACTTTAATAGAAAATAAGATCCGTGAATTAGAATTTTTTTTCTGGTCAATTGCACCCTGTTCAGACTTTTCCTTTTGATTTTTCATTGTGGCAATTGTACATTCACGTAGTTCTCGGTTCAGACAAAGCTCATACTTTTTGGAGAATTTCTGTCTAACATGCTAGAGTGCTGATTCTGCTGGTGCCTGCTCTCAGCGTTAGTGATGCCAGGAGTAACTGCTTTTCTCCCCGCCTGGCTGTGGCGCCCCTAGTCCTTGAACACGGCACTGAAGCACCTGTGCGAGATCCTCACGGACGATCCAGAGGGCGGGCCCGCTCGCATCCCCTTCGAGACGTTCTCCTACGTCTACCGCTACTTGGCCAAATTAGACCCCGACATCTCTCCCTCAGAGACTGAGTCCTACCTTGCCTCTCTCAAGGAAAATATGTAAGTATGCACACGCTCTGGGATCCAGGTATGTTGGCCGTGGGAGAATTTCCTGTTTGACTTCTCCCATGGAGGGAAAAACTCAGTTTTCCCTTTACTCTCACACTGCAACAATAATCAACACAGAAGATGGCTCTGACCACATGTGTGGGGGTTTTTCCTCACCAAAAAGCAAGCAAGCCGTTCTACAGCAGACACCAGCTGTGCGTTCTCATTCAACCGTGACCCCGTCTACCTGGAGATAGTGTGAGATCCCACAGGATGAGGGCTCAGTCCCTAAGACTGCCCCCATCCTGCCCCACTGCTGATGCCAGTTGCAAGCCCCAGGTTATTTTGGCTGTGCTTCTGATCAACTGGCTATAAATCGGGGTTCCCATGACCTGTCCTTTCAGGATTTTTTTTCTGGAAGCTTCATGATGTAGCCATGACTGATTAAATCATTGGCTATTAGGGATCCCCTTAGCCATCAGCCCCTCCCCACCTCCCAGGCTGGGCTGGGCTGAAAGTCCCACCCCTCTAATCCTGCCTCAGGCTCTCCAGTGACCAGCCCCGTCCTGAAGCTGCCTGGGTCGCCAGCCAGTCACGAGCATACAGAAATAAGTCACTTTGGGGATTCCACAGATTTTAGGAGTTGGATGACAGGAGACAGTGTTGAAGACCAAATATAGATTTCACAATATCGTGCCCCTCGTCTGCAATAACTTTGTCCCAACAAATCTTGTGTTTGACAGAAGATTCAAGCACACCTGATGGTACTCGGGGTGGGCGTATGTGGAGCTGCAGATCAAAGGCCATCAGTGAAATCAAGCAGCACCTCAGAAGGGAGCCCTCCTCCCCTGTGGCTTCCACCCGTGTAGGTTGAGGCTCAGGTTTCTTTAGACTTTAGAGGGAGAGAATGTAACCTGTCATTAAGACCCGTGTATCCCAAATCTAGCCTGATTCCCATGTACAGTGTGTCAGGTGGTATTAAATTGTAGTATGTTAAAAAGTGAGACAGAGCTGGGTGTGGTGGCCTGTAATCCCAGCACTTTGGGAGGCCGAGGCGGGCGGATCATGAGGTCAGGAGTTCAAGACCAGCCTGACCAACATGGTGAAACCCTATCTCTATTAAAAATACAAAAAGAAGCCTGGCCTGGTGGTGGGTACCTATAATCCCAGCTACTCAGGTGGCTGAGGCAGGCGAATCACTTAAGCCCTGGAGGTGGAGGTTGCAGTGAGCTGAGATCATGCCATTGCACTCCAGCCTGGGAAACAAGATCGAAACTCCATCTCAAAAAATAATAATAATTCATTTCACTATAGTGAAACGTAGACATTGATTTCTGCTGGTGGACAGCCTGGCAGTGATGCCATGGATGCAGGATCATTTGTAGAAACTTGAGGATGTCATTGACATCGGTCACACAATTCTTGTTCTGATGGACTTGCTATGTGACCCCGACACATTGCATGTGATACTGTATTTGCACCAGGCTGTGTGCGATGTAAGGCTGGTTCTGCTCTAAAGCATGAGCTGGTGCTAACATTAGAATATATTGTCCAGTGTTCTGATCACCTGTGACATTTTTAACAAGATTAATGAGTTCTTCCTTTAAAGATACAGAGTAAAAAGGAACAAAGCTCTTGGGTCCTGTGGAAGTTCTTGTGTTCATTCCTTAAACCATCATTGGGTGCTGGCTCTGCGCCCTGCTTCACCTATGGGGAGGCAGAGAAAGCAGCTGGGGCCGGTGGGGTGTGCAGAGGCAGTGGTAACAGTACAGGGCAGGGCAGGGTCCGGGACGCTGCGCTGCTGCAGAGTAAGCCTGGTGAGCAGGAGGAAAGGGCCCAGGTCCTCCAGGCCCCAGCCCCAAAGGAGATGGTGCCCCTGAGGTCTTCCCAGCACTTCCTCTTGGGGCCACCACCCCTCCAAGTGCTGGTGATGGTTTGTCCCTGAGCCCCACACCTCTCATCTTGAATTGCCCTGAGTACAGTTTATTGAGCACCTGCTCTGTGCTGGGCACTGGCGCAGGTGCCCGGATGTAGTCAGTGAACAGGTCATATCTGTGAAGCAGACACCAGACATGCAGATTTTAAGACAGCAGGTCGTACTGAGTGCCGAGAGGACAGTAAGCCAGGGATGGGGACCAATGGAGGCTGGTCCCAGGGCCACCTTCTGGCATGGCACACACTCCTCCTTGCCTTGGCCTCCTGACCTGTCATCACCACCCAGACTTGTCCCTCCTTCCACCCTTTCCGCCCTGCCATGGTGCTGCCCGGGATGCAGGCCATGGCACCAGGAGCTGGGGCTCCAGTGATCCACCAGCTTCGGCCTCCCTTCCTGCCCCAGCAGAGCCCTGTGTCCTGTGCCCCCTGTCCTGCCTGTCCCAGCCCTCCTCCCCTCCTTGTCCCTTCTTTGTCCCTCCTTGCCCCTGTTTCCTCTCCTTCCTTCAAACTCACATTCCCTCTGGGGTGACCACCATGGACTGAGCCTCTGGACTCCATGGTCCCCTTTTTCTGTCCTTGCTCTGTCATCTACAGTCACTCCAACTCTTCTGCCCTCATGGAAGATGGCAGTTCCCAAGCCGTCCCTGTGTCTGCAGTCACACAGATGACCCGCTACTTTGTCCCCAGCTCTCTTCCTGATTCCCATAGTCTCTGCTTCTGCACCGCCAACTGGCCATGCCGCCCCCTTCTCCTGCCTGGTCCGCTCACCTCTTTTCTCCTCTTATACTCTCTGACCTGGCTGCTCCACCTGACGGAGCCGCCTGGGACACAGGCGCTCCCATCTCGTTCCAAACCCATGTCCCCAGCCTCCAAAGAACTGGGGCCCTGTTCAGCATCCCCATCTCCCACCACCTTCCTGAGACTGCAAATCATCAAAAAAGAAAAACATCTGAATATAGTACCGATCTTTTCCCCTAGAAATAAAGGGACATTTATTATAGGTTTTGGTTTTGGTATATTTTGTACAAGAAAAGAGAATGCTTTAATTTTGGAGGTAAGAATTACTGATGAGCAACCAAAAATAGTTTTTTATAGTAGACATTTTAAATCATACTGTGTTTTACAAAATGTTACTGAGTATGCTATGAGAAATTACTAATAAGTATCTTTATCTGTTTCCAATTTAGAGACGCTAGGAGGAGCGGCATGATAGGACTTTCAGATTTCTTCTTTCCAAAGAGGAAACTTTTAGAAAACCTTGAAAACTCTGAAGACGTAGGCCATTAATACAGAGAAGAACACATTTTCATGTCAAAATAGCCCTCTTTACAATTTTGGCACCAAATACAGCTTCTCATTAATCACACACAGCTGCAGTGTGAGGGCTTTTCTTCATGGAAACTGAGTGTGGCGGTGCTTCGTGGGGCCTGTTCAGTGATGGCTCTTCACTGTCTTGTGAGGATCTTAACTATAAGAAATTCGAAACAGTAAAAGAAACTCTTTTAGTTAAATAATCGATTTGGAAACTGCAGAGTCAGAAGTGGGGTCTGGGCAGTTTGGAAAGTGGCTTTTCAGAGGTCAGTAGTTCGAGACCAGCCTGGCCAACATGGTGAAACCCCATTTTTACTAAAAATAGTACAAAAATTAGCCAGGTATGGCGGTGGGTGCCTATAATCCCAGGTACTTGGGAGGCTGAGGTAGGAGAATCGCTTGAACCTGGGAGGCAGAGGTTGCAGTGAGCCAAGATCGTGCCACTGCACTAGAGCGAGACTCCATCTGAAAAAGAAAAAAAAGAAAAGTGGCTTTTCTTCTTCATGACTCCAAGCTGGTGGATAATTCAGATTAGCTTCAAGGCTACGGCTCAGGCCACGGAGGGAACTCACGCGAATGCCTGTCTGGGGGCCCAAGGAGTGAGATCGGTAAAACTTAGAGGGGCAGATTACATGACGACTTTGGGGACAGCTTGCTAAGTTTCCATCTGGCAGCATTTGGATGAGACTTGCTTTCACTGTGACTGTCTCATAGGGAGGTGATGGGGAGGGAAGTAGAGCCCTGCCTCCTCTCACCCCTGAGGCTGCCCATATTTACCAGGAGAACCTCATCAAACTGCCGGCTAGCTCAGTGAGCAGCACAGCATCACTGGACCCAAGAAAAGGCACGTGGAGAGGAGTTTGGTAAGCCTGAGCGTAGGTGACTATCACCGTAGATAAACTCAGTGTGAAAATCTGAATGTATACAGCATAAATCAGGAGCAGTTTTTCACCCTGTCAAAAAGGCAGGTGGTGTTTCAGTAATAAAAAGAATGAAGCGTGGAGACACACAGCAGTGTGGTTGTGATGAGACCCACCCCTGCTGGTGGACAACCCCCCGCTTTGTCCCTTGAAAGGGCTTTTGTCTCAAAAAGTGAGTTTTTCTTGGGAATGACTTGGTCATAGAAAGAGAAGCAGTGTTCTGTATGAGTCAGCAAGGGCTGCCAGGACGCAGTACCGACCCGGTGCTTACATCACAAAGACGCGGTGCTTACATCACAGAACCACTTCTTTCTCACTGTTTTGGAAGCAGAAGTCCAAGGTGAAGGTGTCGGCAGGGCTGGTTTCTCAGGAGGCCTCTCTCTGTGGCTCGTAGCTGCTGTCCTCCTCATGCGTCCTCACCGGGTCTTCCCATGTGCCTCTCTGTGTCCTCATTTCCTCTTCTTAGTAGGAGGCTGGTTATATTGTTTTAGGGTCCATGCTAATGACATCATGTTAATTACCTTTTAAAGATCCTGTCTTCAAATGCAATCACAGCCTGAGTTACTGGGGGTTCGGACTTCACCTATTGAATTTTGTTCGTGGGGACAGGAGTTCGTCCACAGTGCATTCCTTCTCCAGCCCCCAGAATGGCTTTACCCTGACTTAGCAAGTGAGAGATCTGATGTTCAAACAGAAAGATTTTCACGTGGAAACATTAACTGGCTCTACTGGTATAAAAAGAAACCTAAATAGAAAAAGAAAAGAAAGGAAGGAAAGGAGGGAGGGAGGAAGGCTGGGTGCGGTGGCTCATTCCTGTAATCCCAGCACTTTGGGAGGCCGAGGCAGGTGGATCGCGAGGTCAGGAGTTTGAGACCAGCCTGGCCAACATAGTGAAACCCCGTCTCTACTAAAAATACAAAAAATTAGCTGGGTGTGGTGGTGGGTGCCTGTAATCCCAGCTGCTCGGGAGGCTGAGTCAGGAGAATCGCTTGAACCCGGAGGCAGAGGTTGCAGTGAGCCGAGATCGCGCCACTGCACTCCAGCCCGGGAGACAGTGCGAGACTGTGTCTCAAAACAAAAAAAAAAGAAAGAAACATGAACTAATCTTGCCTAGTTGATACTGTAAACCAAGAAGTATGTGAAACAGATCACAATTAACTTATAAGTTTATTTTGCCAAGGCTTGGGACATGCCTGGAAGGAAAAAACCACGGGATCGCAGAGGCAGTCTGTGCTCGGTGCCTCTCTCCAAAGGGCTTCACTGTTGTAAGCGGAAAAGTGGGCTGGAGGGGAAAAGGGAGGCTATGGTCATCACTGAGTCCACAGGCTGCCAGGGAAAAGGAGCAGGCGGGGAATTGTCAGTTATGCGTCCTCTTGTGCTCAGTAAATCTGCATTTCACCTAAGACAAGGTGGACGCAGAGCTGCTATCTGAGATGTTCAACCTTTTATCTGTAGCGCTTTGCTTAGGAGCAAAAGGAAAGGCAGCTTCTTGTATGACTTAGCTTTCCACTTAATTTTTTTTTCCTTCTGGCAGAGTGAACTGGGGTCCTGAGTTTTCATTTTCCTTTCATGACACCGTCTGAACACCTGTGTCATCTCAGAGTGGTGACCAAAATGCCAAGGCCTCATTGGAGTATAAGCGCTCATCTGCCCAGCCAGACCCAGGGTTTTCAGGACGCTCCTTAGAGTGGTCTCTGGGTCAAAGCAGAGTTGGCGTGGGCGCCCACCCAGGTCCCGTCCCCTGAGTGCTGGGCCACCGGCCGGCTCAGCACGAGACTCAGTTGCACAGCCCTTAGATCCACCCATGCATTGGATTCTCCTCCTTAACGCTCTGTCCCTGTCCCTCCCCCAACAGGATTTGGGGTCTTCATCTGGTTTTTGGTCACTCTTAGCTAACTCCAGCCCCTAGGGGTTGTCCCTGCCTCAGGGTTGACTGTCGCCATTGGGGCTCCAAGTGCCCAGAGGCCAAGCTCCATCAAGGGTGGAAGATGAGCTGATTTTGTAACTAACAAAGTCTGAAGGGGGATCCCTTCTCCATGCCATTTAGTCGAGGAGCTTTAAATATCTTGCTCTAATACCTGATTAAGGTGCCAGGCTTCTATGAGCAAAAACTGGATTGTTTGTGCCTCATAAACCGGATTCCTAATCCCAGAATACTCAGCCAGAGGGCTTCCTCTCATCAAGGAAAACACTTTCCCTCTTCTTCCATTGATTTGGACTCTTCTTGTTACAGGCTGAATCATCTATATTCTCCTTCATAGCCTGCAGTTATTTCTTGTTAAAATAGCCATAGGAGTTGGGCTTTCATTCAGATTGTTATTTGTCTTTAGGGTTAACTCAAATGGTTTATTTAATAACTACCAGCTTTGTTGCAAATATCTTTAACTGGTCAAGATGTTGGATAAAATAAACTATTCAAGTGGCTGGTGTGTTTGGACAAAGTAGCTCTGGGAGAACAGCAGAAACTCCTTTGCTGCAATGGGGCTGGGAGGGGTGCCTGCGGACCCTAACGGGGTTGGTAGGGGCTCCGGTACCAGAAGGGAGAATTTGCTAGCACACGGAGAGAAAGCCACATCTGGATTTAGCACCTCAAGAGACAGAGACAATTTTTCCAATTAAAGCCACTTTAAAAATAAACTCTAAAGGTGATGGAGCCTTTGCTGGCACCGCGGCTCATGCCTTAATCCCAGCAATTTTGGAGGCCGTGGTGGGAGGATTGTTTGAGCCCAGGAGTTTGAGACCAGCCCTAGCAATGTAGTGAGACCTCTTCTCTACAAAAAAAAAAAAAAAAGAAAAGAAAAGAAAAAAAAAATTAGCTGGGAGTGGTGGCATATGCCTGTGGTTCCAGCTACCTGGGAGGCCAAAGTGGGAGGACAGCTTGAGCTGAGGAAGTTGAGGCCACAGTGAGCGATGACTGCACCACTGCACTCCAGCCTGGGCGACAGAGTGAGATCCTGTCTCTAAAAAAGAAAAAAAAAAGTCCCTGGCATTCATATGGTGTGAGTTTGAAAAATATCTGCTTTTCCTTAATTGCAGTGTGGGGGGGTGGGAAGCAGAATTGAAAAGCTACAAGATGCGAATCAGTAAATGGTGGTTTTATGACTTAAAGAATGGTCTGTAATTATGGGCGAGGTGTCTCATGCCTGTACTCCCAGCACTTTGGGAGGCTGAGGTGGGTGGACCACCTGAGGTCAGGAGTTTGAGACCACCCTGGCCAACATGGCGATATCCCGTCTCTACTCAAAATACAAAAATTAGCCAGGTGTGGTGGCACACACCTGTAATTCCAGCTACTTGGGAGGCTGAGGCAGGAGAATCGCTTGAATCTGGGAGAGAGAGGTTGCAGTGAGCGGAGATCGCACCACTGCACTCCAGCCTGGGCTATAATTCAAGACTCTATCTCAAAAAAAATAATAATTAATAAAAATTAAAAATAAGAATGGTCTGTCCCATTGAAATTAAGGTCTTAAGTCTTTGTCCAGGCAGCAACAGCCAGCGGCTTATTTGGTTTCAACCTAACTTTGTTAGCCTCTATAGTTTTCATCTCTAAAGAAAGTGGAGTATGTTTCTTCTGTTGGTTTATGATTTATAGGAAAAGAAACAATGAAAGCAGGGATGAATCCAGAAATATGTGCTTACTCAGCATGGTGGAGTTCTGAGGTGGCTGAGCAGGGCCGATGATTTGCTTTTGAAATGATTGTGCTAACAATCACTCGTTGAACTTACAACTAGTCGTTTTTTCTTGGCAATCACTAGCAACTTGTGAGTTCTTGTGTGAGAGAATCTAACTTACAAATCGTTTTCAAATGTAGTGAGATTATGTATGCTCAATTTAACAATTAATGAGGAATGAACACAGAAATTAATCATTTATTGAGTCTGATTTTGCCATTTCCATAATTTGCAGCCAATAATTTTTTTCAAGTCTTAAACATTCTCAGAGGTGGATGAAACCCTTGTAGGCTTGCGGCTTTGTGCCTTAGCGTCTCATGTGAAATGGGCTCAGGTCCCCGCCCGTAAGGAAAACCCCAACTCCATTAAGTCGCTTTGTACAATTGTTCTCCTTGGTTATTGAAGGGGATCCCCACCAGGGCCCTGTTAGTGGACAGCAGAATTAACCCCCTTTAGAGGGACTGGCTTGGAACTAAGATGCCAGGGGCAGCAGGTCCTCCTTTCACCCAGGGCCCAGGCCCGCCCACCTGGCCTCACACTCCCGTCTCTCAAGTCTTCACATCCAACAGCACTCCCCGTTGCGGCTTTCGGTGAGGGCAGAAGCCCCCACAGGTGAAAGAAACGGGATGGGTGTGGCGGGGTTGACCTGCACCGTTTCCTGGAACCTCCTCGCCTTCCCCGAGGTGGGAGCAGGGGTCCCACTTTCCTGTGCTGAGTTGGAGCCCGTTGGCCTGGGTTATAGAATGGCTCCCTTCTGGGCGCGTGTCCCACGCAGTCGCCGCCTCAAACCCCAGCCCCATGCTCGAATCTCGCTGAAAGTATTAGCAGGGCGCGACCAGGTGAGCCACACAGAGCCCACGGAGTTCCCTGGCCGCGGGGCCTTGGCGCTGGAAGGACACTTGGGTGGGGATAATATTCGGGCTCAGGTGAAAATGCATTTACCCAGCACCTACTAAGGGCTAGACCCCTTGCCACGTGCGGGTTTTGCAGCTAATGAAGTTCCCGTTCCAGCCGCAGGAAAGGCAGGGGCTGGAACTGGGTCCAGACAGTCTGACTCCAGAGCCTGGGAGCCCAACTCCGAGGAAAGTGGCTCTCGGGGAGGGGACAGTGAGGAGTGGGAGAATTCCTTCCTTGATTCTCTTTTCTTTTCTCTCTCTCTCTTTTTTTTGATAAGTCTCACTCTGTTGCCCAGGCTGGAGTGCAGTGGTGCAATCTCGGCTCACTGCAACCTCTGTGTCCCAGGTTCAGGAGATTCTCCTGCTTCAGCTTCCTGAGTAGCTGGTACTACAGACACAACCCACCCCACCTGGCTAATTTTCTGTATTTTAAAAAAGTTTTAGTAGCGACGAGGTTTCACCATGTTGGCCAAGGTGGTCACAAACTCCTGACCTCAAGTGATCCGCCCACCTTGGCCTCCCAAAGTGCTGGGATTACAGGTCTGATCCGTTCCTTGACTTTCAACTGGAGAAGTGTGTAGGTGGGGCCGCCTGTGAGGAACCCTGGAACAGGGTTTTCAAGGAAGGTTGCACAGGAGACCGCTCACTAAAGCTTGGGGAGGGCTGAGGGAAACCCACGAGAGAGGCTGTAGTCTCCTGGGCTGGCTGCGGTGGGGTTTTATGTCCCTCAGCTTGAAAGTGCAGAAGAAGTTGTCGCGGGGGTCGGGAGAGATGGCGGGGCTGAGGAGGGGGCTCCCGGTGGAGATGGCGGGGCTGAGGAGAGGGGGCTCCCGGTGGAGATGGCGGGGCTGAGGAGGGGGCTCCCGGTGGAGATGGCGGGGCTGAGGAGGGGGCTCCCGGTGCAGATGGCGGGGCTGAGGAGAGGGCTCCTGGTGAGAGCTGTGGCTTTAGTACAGGTGCAGCCAATCCCCACATCCCCCCAGGGAGGTGACTGGGGGATGAATACCCTCCTCCTGTTTGTCTTCCACCCTGGGGTCTTCCACCAGGGTCTTATCCTGGCTGAGCTCACCCAGAACCTGGAGAGAAGAAAGCCTCATCATACGCAGGTCGGCCATGCTGGGCTCAGGGCATGGCGGAGCAAAGAGAGAAGACAGTGCCTGTGGGAGGTAGAAAAGTTCCTCTTTAAAGTTTTCTTTCTTGTTTAAGAAAAATTTATAAGTGTTAGAAATAATAGTTTGTTTTAAACACTTTCTTCAAAATCCTTCTTGCCTTTTTGCTAGAAGCCCTATCCTATGTAGCGGCTAGACGTGCTTATGGTAACATGGTACATTCTGTGTCCTTGTGCTTTAACCAGGATATCTGTGCTGGACGGGCTCACAGGCGTGTCCCAGCTGGCAGCCTATGCCCCTTCCTTGTTTGCACTTCCTTTGTTTTGGCTCTCCATTGCTTTTACCTGTTTAGAAAAGTTTCAAGTTAATAGCCAATCAGGTTTTACTTTAGATTGTGTTGTCTGGCTTCAGCCAATGGAGATCAGACACAGCAGTAAGGGCAACCCCAAATGTGTAAGAAATAAATATGTCTGCTTTGCTTTGTTCATTATACTCTCATGGTAAAGTTGCTAATGGGAGTACCCTTTCTGCAGGAAGTGAAAAGAATTGCTTTGCTGAGAGATCCTTTGTGCTGGTACTAATTTTTCTTTGCAGCACCAAAAAGAAAAATCTTATCTATAACAGAGCCCTGAACAAAGAAGTGCAAAATATCCAGTACGTGGGCATTCAGGTGAAGACACGGTCGGGGAGACTCGTATCTCTACATATTCATATACAAGCTTGCAGTACATACATTGTTTCTGGAATGGTACCAAAAAAAAAAAAGGAAGACACTTCTGAGGAGGAGAAGTTGGGAAAAAGGCAGCCTACGTCTCATTGTGTAACTTTTTTCTACTGTTTGATTTTCACTTGTGCATTTATTATGTATTAAGTCCACCCATCATCCAGTCATGAACAAGAATTGGTGTCTAAGTGCTTTGGGCTTGGGGTATAGCCAATAGGGGATGCTTGTGATCTTGGCTATGCCCATCATAGTGCCCACCTCCTGGCCACAGTGATTTGCCCAAAAGGGATGGCACATGACCTGCACTTGACTGATGAGAGCTTTCTCTGGGTTTTTTGGCCTGGCGCTGGGAGGCAGAGGTCCTTTTCTTCTTCCTTTGATTAAGAAGCTTATTAGGATCGGGGCACGGTGGCTCATGCCTGTAATCCCAGCATTTTGAGGAGCCGAGGTGGGCGGATCACCTGAAGTTGGGAGTTTGAGACCATCCTGACCAACATGGAGAAACCCTGTCTCTACTAAAAATACAAAATTAGCCTTGGGCGGTGGTGGCGCGTGCCTGTAATCACAGCTACTCGGGAGGCTGAGGCAGGAGAATTGCTTGAACCCAGCAGGTGCAGGTTGCGGTGAGCCAAGATCACACCATTGCACTCCAGCCTGGGCAACAAGAGTGAAACTCCATCTCAAAAAAAAAAAACCTTATTAGGGTGTGGATCTAGTGCTAGTAGGTGCTAGCAGTCACTAACACATGTGACACTATTATGTTGAAACATGTTAGCTACTGATAATCTCAAATTTTCATCCCCCAAATGGCCATTTCATCTAGTTCAACCCCATAAATGCCAGGCCTCAAGGACAGTGGATTATACAGGGTGTGTTGGGGATTTGGGGGCTGCCTTAAAATTCAGCTTGCTTTCCATATGCTAACTCATTTACTCTTCATAACTGTTATCAAGTGGAAATTTTTGTTATTAACCTCATACTATAGATGGGTGATGAGAAAGAGGGATTAATTAAGTTCCCAGTCCAACACCCCACAGTGGTCCTGCTTGCCTGGCTCTCCCAGTCTGTTGTGAGCCCAGCATGGAGCCTGTCTGTACTAAGGGGGGTGGTGAGGAGGAAGGAGGGCAGAGTGTCAGGGTTCTCAGGAGCTAGGATCCTCATTCTCCTCCTCCTCTCTAAGGCCAGCACCACCTCAGCTCAGCTCTCAATTTAGTTAGACCCACCAGGCCAGGCCCCCACCAGGCTTACACAATATCAGGGTGAACACCTGGCCTTTGCAATTAATGTGACCTAACTTCTAAATCAATCATCTCCATGGCTGTAGTCAGTTGAATAGTGAGTGACTCCCAGAAAGCTGTGTCCATGTCTTAACTCTGGAACTTACAAATGTGGCCTTGTTTGGAAAAAGGGTCTCTGTAGATGTAATTAATTTAAGGATCATAAGATGAGAGCATCCTGGATTTAGGGTGGACCCTAAATCCAATAACTGGTGCCCTTTATAAGAGAAAGACAAAGGGGAGATTGAGACACCAATGCAGGGGAGAAGGCCATGTGAAGACAGAGAGAGACTGGAGTGAGGCTGCCATCACTAAGGAGTGCTTGGAGCCTCCAGAAGTTGGAAGACACAAGGACGGAATCCCTCCTAAAAGCTTCAGAGGGAGCGTGGTCCTGCCGACACCTTGATTTTGGACTTATGGCCCCCAGAACTATGAGACAAGAAATTGTTGTTTGAAGCCACTAAGTTCGTGGTGATCTGTTTCAACAGCCCTGGGAAATGAGCACACTTATTACCTCTTTTCATGCAAACTAAGTACGAAGGGGGCACCAGAGATGGGACAGAGTCCTGAAGCAAGACCCGGGTTTGGTTTTCTTTTGATTCCAAAAATAAAAGCCCTTTAAGGAATCAAGAGTGTGGGGGAGGTTGAGGCTGAGGAAAGTTGAACAGTGAAGGAATCTTGCTCATCTGGAGGATCATAGAGAGTTCTAGAATAGAGAGAAGATAGACCTGCTCTAGAAAAATTGGCTGGCTGGGTGCAGTGGCTCATGCCTGTAATCCCAGCATTTTGAGAGGCTAAGGCAGGTGGATCTCCTGAGCTGAGGAGTTCAAAACCACCCTGGGCAACATGGCAAAACCCCGTCTCTACTAAAATACAAAAAATTAGCTGGGTGTGGTGGCGTGCACCTGTAGTCCCAGCTACTCTGGAGGCTCAGGCACAAGAATTGCTTGAGCCCCAGAGGTGGAGGTTTTGGTGAGCTGAGATTGCACCATTGCACTCCAGCTTGGGCTACAGAGTGAGACTCTGTCTCAAAAACAAAAAACAAACAACAAAAAAAAACCACGTTCTAATTTCTACAGGTTTTCAATGAGTTTCCGTGGCAGACAGACTCCTAAGGTGGCTTTCAAGATTCCATCCACTGGTGGACACGTCCCATTGAATCTCCTTCCTTGAGTGTGGGTAGGTCTGTGTACAGTCAGGTACAGGACAGTACACGGTGGGACAATTACCCCCTCAACTGTGTTCGGTGATGTGACTCAGATGTAGCAGACTAGAAAGGGATTCTCACACTGGCTTCGAAAACATGAGCTGTCACCATGAGCTGGGATTTGAGAATGACCTCCAGCTGACTACCAGCCAAAAAACGGGACCTCATCTCTACACCGTCAGGAGCTGAATTCTGCCAGTGACCTGGATGAGCTGGAAGCGGACCCGGAGCCTCTGCTGAGATTGCAGCCCTGGCCCACGCCCTGATGAGGTTTCTTGCCAGGTGAGCAGAGAACTCAGCCAAACTGGGCTTGGGCTCTCCACCGGGAGAAGGTCAGATGATGAATATGGATCATGTTGCTAAGTTTATGACACTTGGTTATACAACAACAGAAAAGGAATGCAGTTTTGACCAAAGTTCTTCCCGTATTATAACTCAATAGGAGCGGCTAAGCTTGAGCCTTGATTTTGTGCTTTTTTGCTGATTTGGTGGGGTTTTTTTTAATGACTCAGTATTAAAAACAGGTGTATATTTTAAAGTCATATTTTGAGACAAATCAGGCTTAGGCAGGTGGATCACGAGGTCAGGAGTTCAAGACCAACCTGGCCAAATATGGTGAAACCTCGTCTCTGCTAAAAATACAAAAATTAGCTGGGCATGGAACGGGAGCCTGTAATCCCAGCTACTTGGAAGGCTGAGGCAGGAGCATCACTTGAACCTGGAAGGCGGAGGTTGCAGTGAGCCGAGATTATATCATTGCACTCCTGCCTGGGCAAGAGAGAAACTCTGTCTCAAAACAAAACAAAACAAACAAATAAACAACAAAACAAACAAACAAACAAAAAGTTTAAAAGTCTCTAAAGAAAATAGAGAACAGATGAGCAAAAGTCGATTGTTGGTTAAACGTAAATGTGTTCCAGAGGAGAAATTGCTTGCTTCTTATTGTTGGTATGGCCAGCAGCTCCCCTCAAAAGCCCCTCAGGTGGCTTTGTAGCAGAAAACCTCCAGAGAGACAGCTTTCCAGGGATGCCTTTCCCTGGTACCATCTAGTGGGCAGTCTTCTAGCAAGTTCCGCTAGCATGGCACCACAGCCTCTTCTCTGCAATTCTGCAAGCAACAGACACACCCTCTTCAACAAGACCTGGATCTCAGCCCAGGGCTGGGGGGTTTCTCTGAGTGTACCATTCCAGTCTGTGGGGTAATGTCTATTATTCATATCTGCTATTCATATATTCTGTAAAATTTTCTTTACTTCTTGCCAGCCAGTTCCTGTTGTAGTTACTAATTATTTATATAAAACTTTCCCTGTTCAAATCACTCTGTCATTTCTGTCTCCTGATTGGACCCAGACTGATGCACTGTTCCCAGCAGCAAGTGGCACTGTGTGCCAAGCACCAGGTGATAATTTCAGAGAGTGGAAGTGACACAGGCCTGTGTCTAAAGAGTAAACATAATGCCCAATTCAATACTTGAGAAGGGAGAAGTATAAAATAAAATAAAATAAATAATAATGCCCAAGTTAAGCAGACAGAGCATGGGGCTACAGGGTAAGAGACTGGGTTCCAGACCTGATTCTGCAACTAAGTATGGGATTTGGAGAGGATTGCACAATCACTCTGTTTCCTCACTGTAAACTATGGAAGGTGATGGACTCAGAGACTTTCTATTAGTTAGAGTAAAGCTAAGCTGCAGTAACAAAGTAACCAATCTCACAGTGGCTTAAAGCATATAGATGTTTATTTTCTCTCAAATACCAGCCCTCAGATGAAGGGTCCTTGGTGATAGAGATGCTGTGCTCCACATGATCATTCAGGGATCCAGGTTCCACCCATCTTGTTGCTTTGCCATCACATGGACTTTCATCTTCATCTGCATGGGTGCAGTTCATAGGAAGGTGAAGAGCAGGCAGGAGGTCAGTGTCTTAAGACCCAGACTTAGGAGTGGTGTCTGTCACCTCCACTCACATCCCAGCAGGGGTTCACTTAGTCATGTGACCACACTGAATTGCGTGGCAGGTTGGGAAATGGAGTCTCTAGCTGAGCAGCCACATGCCCAGCCACACTTTGATCACACCGAAGAAGTGAAAGCAGGTTGGGGGGCAACTTTCAATGTCCTCGACCCCTGCTCCAGCTCTGCCAGACCCCTCTATGTGTTATGAAGCGTGATTACATGTAAACTCTAGACACCATTTAGGCAAAGAAGGAAAATATCTCTGGCAAGGTGGGAAATACATGCGTCATCATTCTGCTTTTGCATTTTAGAATCAAGATCTGAAGATCTTGCAAAAAAGTTCTTTTAGTGCTGGAAAGTAGGAAGGTGGCAGATGTGACTAACAAAACAGTCCTTGTGCATCTGCTAGGGAATACAGATTTTTTTTTCTCTCCAACATAACAAATTAGAATCCATCTGGGATTTCAGAAGTCTGAGCTAAGGTTTCCTGGATCTGTTTGCATGTGGAACAATGATGAAAAGAAGAAAATGATAAGTCAGTTTTAAAGAATTTATTTTGTGTTTCAAGTGGAAAGAAGGCTTGATAATTTTTTTTTGCATATTACTCTGGTATAGAAGGATGGTGATATTTAAGGAGTTAGAAAGAATGAGCGTTAAAATGAAGACATGAAAATAATTTAACCCACTAATTGTATTTTTATATGCTGGGCACTAAGACCTTAAAAATTGGCTGGGCACAGCGGCTCATGCCTGTAATTCCAGCACTTTGGGAGGTCAAGGCGGGCAGATCACGAGGCCAGGAGTTCAAGACCAGACTGGCCAACATGGTGAAACCCCATCTCTACTAAAAAATACAAAAGTTAACTGGGCAGGGTGGCTCGTGCCTGTAATCCCAGCTACTTGGGAGGCTGAGGTAGGAGAATTGCTTGAACCGGCACTTGGGAGGCAGAGGTTGCAGTGAGCCGAGATTGCACCACTGCACTCCAGCCTGGGCTACAGAGCAAGACTCCATCTAAAAAAAAAAATCATAATGCATCTAATTCTCACAAAAAATATGTTAAAATAAGGAGTATCATGTCCATTTTAAAGATGAAATGGAGGCAGATAATTTGTCTAAAGTCAAACAGCTAATAAGTCTTGGATCTAGGAGTTGAAGTTAGATCATTTGTCTCAAATCTGTCAGAGACCTGCAACCCTTTTCTGTAATGCACCAGATAGCAAATCTTTTGGGCTTTGCAGGCATGCAGTCTCTGCTGCAACCACTCAGCTCTGCTGTGTAGCATGAGAACAGCCACAGACAATGTGAAAATGAGTGACTGTGGCCGTATTTCAATAAAACTTTATTAATGAACACTAAAATTGAAGTTCACAGAGTTTCACGTCATAAAATACTGTTCTTTTTGAATCTTTTTTAACTACTTGAAAATGTAAAAACCATTTTTACCTTGTGGACCATTGTTTGCTGACCCTGGGACTATGCAATTAACCTTGACCTGCTTCAGCATGTTAAAGAGGTTAAGCCACATTTACCGAGTGCCACTGCCAGGGGCACTGTGCGGGGTGCTCTGTGTCCTGGTCCACGGACTTGCTACCTTCACTGAGAGGTAGCTCCTGCTACCATTATTCACACTTCATAGATGAAGAAAGCAAAGCGGTCCTACCACAGGTGGAACAAGGACATGCAGCTGGCCGGGAACTGGGCTGACATTTGTTGATGGGCGGGCAGGAAGGAAGGATTTGGGTTGGCCCTCAAGACTCTCTCAGGACCTGCAGAAAAGGGTAGAAAACTTAGGAGCGAGATGGCTGATGGGCAGATGCTCCACGAGGATGGCAGGAAGAGGACACGTATGCTTAATATTCTGGAAAATCCTCTGGGATAAGGCCAGGTGCGGTGGCTCATGCCTATAATCCCAGCACTTTGGGAGGCTGAGGCAGGCAGATCAGTTGAGGTCAGGAGTTCGAGATCAGCCTGGGCAACATAGTGAAACCTCATCTCTACTAAAAACACAAAAATTAGCTGGACATGGTGGTGGGCACCTATAAGCCCATCTACTTGGGAGGCTGAAGCAGGAGAATCACTTTAGCCCAAGAGGCAGAGGTTGCAGTGAGCCAAGATCACACAACTGCACTCCAGCCCCAGTGACAGAGTGAGACTGTCTCAAAAAAAAAAAAAAAAAAAGAAAGAAAGAAAAAGAAAAAGAAAAAAACACTCAAAATCCTCTGGGATAAAACTGTTGAAGGAAGCTTTGGTCAGCAGTGTGCACATGGGGCACACGCATTGCTGCACCTTCTTATCCTGCCTTCCTTCTGCTTTGGTCAGGTGGTGCTCTCCTTCCATGGGTGTAGCCAGAGATGTTGAGGTGCTGGCTGCTCAGAGGGGAGTGGACAGAGAGGCCCGGGGTCCTACCGGCTTCATGACTGCACATGGATGGGCCCTGCACTGTGTGTCTCTGGAAAGGATCAGGTGTGAGCTCTTTCCTGAGCCTCTGGCTCCCAATTTCCCCGTTCCTCTTCTGTATTAGCTTCCTGGGGCTGCCCTGACAAAGTATCACAAACTCAGGGGCTTCCGCAACAGAGATTTATTCTCTCACAGTCCTGGGGGCTAGAAGTCCAAATTAAAAAGTTGAACTTCTAGCTTCTTGGACTTGATTGGCGGGGCCACACTTCCTCTCAAGGCTCTGGGCGGGGTGGAGGCAGGGAGGTCTTTCCTGCCTCTTCCAGCTTCTGGTGACTGCTGGCAACCCCTGCATTCCTTGGCGTGTGGGCACATCACTCCAATCCCTGCCTCCCTCTTCACATGGCCTTCTCTGTGTGTACCACTGTGCGTCCTCACCTCTTCTAAAGGACAGCAGTCGTTGGATTTAGGGCTCACCCTATGCTGGTATGCCCTCATCTTAATTACATCTGCGACAGCCCTGCTTCCAAAGAGGGTCACATTCTGAAGTTCTGGCTGGACGTGAATTTTGGGGTGGGAGACACTCTTCAACCCAGTACATCTTCCTACCCAACTCTTGCTAGGTTTCTCATGCCTAAAAGAAGTGCTAATCTGAGAAAATAAGAATTGTTTTCTACTTATCTCAGGAGTGAGGGAAGATGGCAAAATGGCATGGCCAATTTTGGAAAGCATATGTTGTGTGTTGTAAAGATATGTCATAACGATGAGGATGACGTTTTCACCAATATTTGCAGCCTCTTGTCCACACAGAAGGATTAGGAAGATCAATACCTTCGCTATCAGCACATTTTAGCACGCTGTTTTTATTGTTATCATGATTTTCCCGGTGTCCCTGTTTTTGAGGTGGCTGCTATAATTCCGGTAACTTGTGTGGATATGTTAGAAAGACGTTACAAATAATTAAGCTACAAATTAGTCACTTTGGAGTGTGTAACAGCTCTTTCGAGTCCCCAGTGTATAAGGGAAGGTGACAGTGATCTACAATGACTCTTTCCATGCATCCAGGCAGAAACTGAGACTCAGAGAATTGAAAGACTGGCCCAATTTCTGTGAGTGAGTCAGAGCTAGAAAAATCTTGAGCCCAGCCCCCGAGATGTGATGACTATTCTTTTTCAAATATTTTTACAGGATTAGGATCGGGACTCAGTCTTGGCTCAAACTTCCCTCCACATTTTTAGGTGAGTGGCTTTTAAACCGCCACTGAGTCACTGCACGCCTGCTTGGCAGAGCTGCAAACGTGGGCTGCAGAGTGCATGCCAGCACCGTCCTCTCTGGAAGTGGAGCGAGAACAGGGTCGGGGGAGGTGGGGCTGCCACACCTGCTTCCCTGGAAACCCGAGGGAGAGCACAGGACACCAGGCTGGGACTTGGCTGGTGGCTGTTTCGGGGGCAGCTCCGCCGACTCTTCAGGGCCACTCTTGTCTGCCGTCCCACCTTGTGACTATTTCCTGGGAGCCCTGGGAGAGACCTCTTATGTGATCTCATGTCCCTCCTGTCTCCTCTCACTGAATGAATGCACGACATGGCTTTGCGGTAATAGGCTGGGACATGTCAGCTCTTCAGGAGAGCTTGAAGACAAAAAATAAGCCATGTCCAAGCATGGGAGGTTCTAAAAATAAATAAGAACGTCTTAGCTTCCACGGGAGCAGATAAATGAATAAATAGGCCATAAACCAATGTAGTTATTTCGGCTGGGGAATTTATTTTCTTTTGATTGTCCCCTGGAACTACAAAATACACAAATATGGATTAATAGAGTTTTTTCATTAGTTTAAAAAGCATTTAATGGCTGTCATCTATGTGCCAGGCAATTGATGCACAGCCGGACTTCCAGGAGGCTGGAGGGGGATCCAGCTGAACCTCCTGGAGTAGGGTTGTCAGGAGGGGACTAGAGACCAGGGTCACCCTGACAACCCCATGTCTGTTCCAGGAAATTCCTAGGATCCCCTGGAAGGCATGGTCTCGAGAATCCTATTTTGGTTGGTGAATGGATGCACACGTTGAAACTGAGGTTGCGTGTGCTTGGGGTGGGTCAATGTAAGGAGTGGAGTCCACGTGGGAACTGTACGGAAGCCCTCCCCTCCCCATCCTCCAGGCGTGCCAGCGAGTGTGGCCTTATGTTGAGCGTGTCTTCCAGTGTGAATGGCTCCTCCGAGTGTGGTCCAAGGACCTGCAGCATCGCATCCCCTGGGAGGGCCTTGGAAATGCAGAATCTTGGGCCTCAGCCCAGACCCAGAGTTGCAATCAGATTCCCAGGCGATTTGGGTGCACATTGAAGTCTGAGAGGATCTGTTTGAGAACTCCACAACCGGGGCTGGCAAATCCCCCTCTGACCTCAAACTTCCCTCCTCCTTTTAAAAAAGCCAGATAATCCAGCTCCCCGCCAACCCACAGCTCTTCCCAGTGGCTCCAACTTCCTCTCACATCCAGTTTGAGCAGGGGGAGAGGGGAAGGGCATCTTCTCTGCTTCTAAATCATCTGTATCTTCTGTCAAACACCACAGTTCCTATGAAACTCGCACCAGTAGCAGACCTTGGTCTTGTGAAGCGCTGTGAAGGGTCTGAGATTTTACCTGCTTCTAGGCTAAAAGTTAGCCTGCTGGTTTGACAAATGCTTCCTAATGACCTGAGACTCCTGGGGCAGAGACAAAGGACTTTCTCACAGCACAGCACAGCAAGCAGCATAAGTTTTGCTTCAAAATATGGTGTATTCATGCAATATTTGAGTTATAGTAAGGCCAACAGATCACGAAATGATGCCATTGAAAGGACAGTGTGGTACTCCCAGTTCCCAGGAGGAGGGGCCGCGCTGAGCTATGCAGGACCACACACGTTGTCCACAGACTCAGGAGACAGCAGACACGTTGGCGAAAGCCTTGTTTGTGTCCCTAGCTGTCTGTACCTGCTCCCAGGGTGATTAGGCAGGGGGGTAGTGGCCTGGACTGTGAAAACCCAATAGAGGAGGCGTTTGGGGCATGGGCTTGCGATTGGTTGGTTTGCATTTGAAGAGCGTGTTTGCGGAGCCTGGTTTACCATCTCTAGGGACTGGCTAGTACTGGTGGGCAGTCACTCCCTCCAGGGTCAGCAAGGTCCCAGATATCAAAGCATCAGAGTGCAGAGAACGGAAGACATGGTCAATCCAAACCGAATGTTTGCCCCGGTTCCCATGTTCCCAAAGCCCCATGGTGGTGACGTGGAGGACCCAGGTGAATGCTGCCATGAAGTGAATTGGCATCACCAGGGGAAACCCTGAGCTCAGGGTATGCAGATGCTTTATAATGGGCAGTGTAAAGGGCACACACCTGACCTTTGCCCCAGAGGGAGACATTATCTCTATAATATTGGACAATACCAAACCTGCCCTCTGCTCTGTAGGGAGACACCGCCTCTTTCTTTCTCCAGGGCCGTTTGCTGTATCTGAAAGGACAGTCTGGAACAAAAGGACAGTCAGGCCAGGCATGGTGGCTTATGCCTATAATCCCAACACTTAGGGAGGCCAAGGCAGGTGGATCCCCTGAGCTCAGGAGTTCAAGACCAGCCTGTCCAACATGGTGAAACCCTGTCTCTACTAAAAATACAAAAATCAGCCTCCCATGGTGGCATGCACCTGTAATCTCAGCTACTTGGGAGGCTGAGGCATGAGAATCACTTGAACCCAGGAGGTGGAGGTTACAGTGAGTCAAGTTTGTGCCATTGCACTCCACCCTGAGCGAGAGAGTGAGACTCTGTCTCAGAAAAAAAAGAAAAGAAAAGAAAAGAAAGGACCATCAGTACCTCAGCCTGCAAGATGCGCAGAAATTCAAGACCCATGGAGAGTTGTCTCCTAACAGGCCTCGCTGCAACTGTCCCTCCTACCAGCTCCTGTTGTCACCCCTCATCAGCTGATTTCTTGTCAAGAAATACCCCCCGAGCACCTATTGTAAGCTGAAAACTTTCTCAGTGTTGGAGACTTTGCAGCAAACAAGACAGAAAGGGTCTCTGCTCTTGGGGGTTGACATTCCAGTGAAGGAAACAAGTGAACGTGAGGAAGGAGAGCATTTCAGAGAGTGACGAGTGCTGGGAGGAAAGGCGGCAGGTGACGTGACAGAGGGAGGAGCTGTGGTCCGACTGGGTGGTCAGGAAGGCCTGGTTGGAAGCTTCCAAGCTTTCCTTAAATCCAGTAGTTCCCAAAGTGTCTGCCTGGGACCAGCAGCAGCACCTGGGGATATATCCACCATACAAATTCCTGGGCCCATCCCAGATCTACTGCTGTGGTGTGAATGTTTGTGTTCTTCTGAATTTCACATTGGAACTGAATCCCCACTGTGGTGGTGTAAGAGGTGGCACCTTTTGGGAAGTGATGAAGTCCTGAGGGCTCTGCCCTTGTGAATGGAATTGGTGCCCTTATACCAGAAGCTTCAGAAAGCTGCCCGGCCTTCCATCACTTCCATTTCTTCCACCACATGAAGACACAGCGTTTGTACCTTCCAGAGAACTCAGTGACAAGGTGCCATCTTGGAAGCAGAGAGCGGCCCTCACCAGATGTGAAACTGCCAGTACCTTGATCTTGGACTTCCCAGCCTCTAGAACTGTGAGAAATAAATTTCTCTTATTTATAAATTACCCAGTCTGAGCTATTTTGTTATAGCAGCAGGAATGGACTCAGACACCTACTAAATCAGAAACCCTGGGTGGGACTGGCCATCTGTGCTTAACAGGCCCTTCAGGTGATTCTGATGTATACTCACTTTGAGACCTACTGCTACAATCCATTCTCCACACAGGGACCTGGCGGTGGGGTCAAGTCCTCCTTGTGATGCCCTGCAGCCATCTTTTCACTATGAGGAACTCGGAATCTCTCTGAGCCTCCAGATGAGCAATGCACAGGTTGACGTGTGAACGACTGGGTGCCAACCCCTGCTCTCTATGGCCCCTTGCCTATTTTTGTAAATAAAGTTTTATTAACAGCTCGGCATGGTGGCTCACACCTGTAATCCCAGCACTTTGGGAGGCTGAGGTGGGTGGATTACCTGAGGTTGGGAGTTTGAGACCAGCCTGACCAACATGGTGAAACCCCATTTCTACTAAAAATAAAAAATGAGCCAGGTGTGGTGGCACATGCCTGTAATCCCAGCTACTTGGGAGGCTGAGGCAGGAGAATCACTCGAACCTGGGAGGCAGAGGTTGTGGTGAGCAGAGATTGTGCCATTGCACTCCAGCCTGGACAACAAGAGCGAAACTCCACCTTGGAAAAAATAAAATAAAAATAAAGGGGAGTTTTATTGACATATAGCTGTGCCCACTCCTCCTCCTCTTCTTCGTCTTTGTCTTCATCTTCTTCATCTTGTCTTTTTTTTTTTTTAAGACCGGGTCTGGCTCTATTACCCAGGCTGGAGTGCAGTGGTGCAAGCTTGGCTCACTGTAACATCTGCCTCCTGGGCTCAAGCCATCCTCCTACCTTAGCCTCCCAAGTAGCTGGGATCACAGGCATGCACCACCCCACCAGGCTGATTTTTGTATTTTTTGTAGAGTCAGGGTTTTGCCACATTGTCCAGGCTGGTCTCGAACTCCCGAGCTCAAGTCCTCCTCAGCCTGCCAAAGTGCCTGGATTACAGGCGTGGGCCACCGTGCCCGGCCCACCTATTTTCATATGTCTCTGGCTGCTTTCCAGCATTAGCTATGACAGAGATGGTGCAGTTTGGGAAGCTGAAAATATTTATTATCTCTACAGGAAGAATTTGCCACCCCATGCTCTCGGGTCTCGGAGTGCTGTCGGCAGAGGGAAGGGAGGGAGGGCACGCTCGTCTCCCTGCCTTACGTGGACAGGACTCACCTCGCTCCCGCTCCCACATCACTGGCGGGAACAGGCCGCTTGGCCCTGCCTGGCTGCAAGGGTTGCTGGGAAATGTAGCGTCTGGCTGGACAGTGACGCCTCAGTAACTGCCGCGTCCTGGAGTGGGCAGCGTGGGTGCGGGAGCAGACCCGCGTTGTCACACGTCTAGTCGCTCCTTCCAAGACTAAGCGAACTGCCCTTCAGATATTCAAATACCCCTCAGAATAGGCACACGCCCTCTCCGAGCTGGCTGCATGGGCTGCAGGCGGATCTGCCCTCCTCTAGCTTGAAGGAGGAAGAAGCCGAGACACAGAACAGTGACGAGGGTGGCCGGAGGTCCTTCAGGAGTGTGGACCGTGAGGGGGAGGGGAGGGGAACAAAAAGGCAGGTGGTACGAGGCCGGGGACTTGCCCTTTCAGTGAAATGACCCAAAACTGAGATTTTGCTCAACTTGGTTGCCAAAAATGTTTTGTTTGCTAACAGCAACTCTTGGGCTCCGCTTAGGGGCCCTGGGGTCTCCCTGTCTCCCAGAACTATGGGCTCAAAGGGGCATGGATGACTGGCTCGCCCAGCCTGCCGTCTGGGGACCAGCCACCGGGAGGCCTGAGACACCTGCAGAGTCTCCTTCCTCCTTCAGGGGGCATCAAATCCTGTTGCGGGTCCCTGCCACGTTTTGTTTATCCGTTCACCTCACCACTCATCCGACCCTGGACACTGGGGTTGCCGCCACCTCCTGGCCTGTCGGAAACAGGCCTAGACTTGCAGAATCTCCTCCACCAGTAAAAGGCTTTTAGCTACTCCAGCAGCTTCCAGTTCAGCTTGATGTCAATTGAAGTTTTGTATTTTCAGTGTCTCCTCCATGGTTTTTCCTAGTCGTTTTGGAATGAGTATACAGCAACAGAAAGTTTTCTCCCTTTTGTACGATTTGAACGTGATGCTCTCCCTTCCCCTGTATAAACTCTGCAGGAAAGTTCTAGAAGTCCCTGCCCTGGGAAAGTCAGCCTAGTGTCGTGGTCAAGAGCCACGTTTTGTTTTGTATTTTTATTTTATTCTTTCACACGTTAACTGTAGATTCAGGGGCGCACGTGCAGGTGTGTTGCCAGGGTACACTGTGTTGTGCTGAAGTTTGGGCTTCTGTGGACCCTATCCCCTAGACAGGGAGCACAGGCCCTGATAGGAAGTAGCCAGCCCTTCCCCGTTCTTTTCTCCCTTCTCCTAGGGTTCTCAGTGTCTATTGCTCCCACCTTTATATCCGTGTGTACCCAGGAGCACAAGTTTTAGGAAGTTAAAGAGCTGGATGGGAATCCAAGCTCTTACATGAATCCACAGTTTAATCTGCTGAAAGCTATTCATCTACAAAATAGAAGAACACTAATACCTGCCCATGCGTGGTTGTGAGGACTGACAAGATGGCGAGCTAAGGCAGGACACGCCCCATGGTGGGGCCAGTTACCAGTAGCTGTGGGTTCGCCTTTCCCTCCACCCCAACATCACGCTGGTGCTGGCCTCCTGCCTCCACGTCAGATCTGTTTCTGCTCTGACCTGGGCAGCCCGACCTTCCTCAAGGTTGCCCCTTTACCTCTGTCTGGGAGAAATGTTCTCTCACATTTCTGTGCGTCCTGGATTTAAGATGGGCCCTGAATCCAGTGACTTTTGTCCTTACACAAAGAGAAGGATGACAACACTGAGTGTCACTTTGAAAGCTCAGCGGGGTGGAACTTAGCAGCATGATCCAGCTGTGAGGAAGCATCTTCCAGATGTGTGCCAGCTGCTGACCTAGGGGGTTCACCAAGAGGGCCCCTCCCTGCCCTGTGCCCTGACTCTGGGGTCCAAGGCTGCACACATGAGTGACAGAAGGACACGCCCAAGCTCACCTGGCTGCTCAGAGAATATAACCGGACAGTTGGCACCGACTGCTCCTATGCTAATGCTTACTAAGAGACTCTGACTAGTGGGAATGGAGTCATCAGAGTCAAAAGCACATGTGCAAAAGAAAATGAGTGTTTTCACCTTTTAAGCAAAGATTGTTTGGAGGCCAAGAGAAGGCAGGAGCCTGCGCTAACTCCCTGGGCCAGCGCAGCTGCCGAGTGTCCTCTGCAGGGGTCTCCGGCCTGCTGCTCCCAGCAAGATAAATCAGGGACTACGTCTGGAGGGTCAGAGCATCAGCACCTGACTAGACAGCGGCTGAAAATTGGGGTGGCAGGGTGAGGCTGGAAAGAAGCAGATGGGATAGACACACAGAGTTGGAGGGAGACTTCTATGTAGGGGCATCTCAGCAGATCTTCTCAGCTGCCAAACGGCCAGCCCGAAGCATTGCCCTGTTGCAGAGGTGGGGGCCCATGTTATCCAATGGCTTCCTCAACTGAGAGACAGGGATGGGAAGAATACATTACAGGAGAAGATGAGAAGGAAAGAGTGAGTGAAACAGAGGAAGTGGGAGAGGAAACAAAACATAAATGACACACAAAATGCTCCGAGACGCTTACTGGATGCTGGCCACTGTCCTGAATGTTTCATGGGCACTGGGTATGCCTGACAAGCCCCATGAGAGAGAGCTTTTATTGACTCCATTTTCCAGAGGTGGAGGCTGAGGCAGGGAAGTGGGTTATGGCCTTTCTGAGAGTATTCACAGACATTCACCGAACCGCAGCGTGTTCTCCAACATGGAGTTCAAAAGCCACACAGAGAGTCTGGGAGGCCTGTCAATAACATGTGTTGGGCCTGTTCTATGATCCGAAATCCACTAGGACCCCGGGCTAGCAGGCCCAGTGTCTCTCTGGAATGCCTCCAGTCTAGCCAGGGGAAAGAGAGATGCTGATTATAACAATGAGATGGGAGAATGCTGTTGTCCAGGTGCAGACACCCAAGTGTTGGCAGAAAACAAAAAGACTGGAAATAGTTTGAGCCCAGGAGTTCAAGACCAGCTTGGGCAACATAGTGAGTCCACAAAATTTAAAAATTAGCTGAGCATGGTAGTGCATGCCTAGTCCCAGCTACTCAGGAGGCCAAAATGAGCTGTTATCGCTTGAGCCCAGGAGTTTTAAGACCAGACTGGGCAACATGGCAAAACCTTGTCTCTACAAAAAATACAAAAATGGGAGAGAGATCCAAGATGGCTGATGATTAGCAGCTCGGGCACGTACCTCCCAGTGAAAGCGCAAAGAACGAGAGGACGCCACACTTTCAGACGAATATTAGTTGCTCATGGACCAGGAGATTCCCAGTGGAGGAGCTCCACGGGTCGCCAGGGCGACTCTTGTGGCCGGCGTGGTGGTTTTGCTGGTGCCTTAGCACGCCAGTTCTTGGTGCAGAGTCCGGAGATTCCCGGGCAGAAAAACACCATCAATCTTAACACCGCTGTTTTGGCCGGCTCAGTGGATTGCTCAGATTTCGGCACAGGGAATCAACAAGTTGGACGTCAGAGACCCAGTTAGAAAGTCGGTAATTATAAAGACGACAGACGGACAAATATATAATGAAGGGAAGAAACCAGCGTAAAAAGGTAGAGAATACTCAAAATCAGAATGCCTCTCCCTCTACAGGGGATTGCAATTCCTCATCAGTAACGGAACAAGGCTTAATAGATTACACGGGTGTTCCAATAACAGAGGCAGGTTTCCAAACGTGGGTGATAAGAAACGTCTGTGAATTAAAAGAACTTATTCTAACCCAATGCAAAGAAACTAAGAACCTTGAAAAAAGGTTTGACGAAATGTTAATGAGAATGGACAATTTAGAGAAGAATATAAGTGAATTGATGGAGCTGAAAAACACAACACGAGAACTTCGCGAAGCATGCACAAGTTTAAACAGTCGAATTGATCAAGCAGAAGGAAGGCTATCAGAAGTCGAGGACCAGCTCAGTGAAATGAAACGAGAAGACAAGAATGCAGAAAAAAGGATGAAAAGGAATGAGCAAAGTCTCCAGGAAATATGGGACTATGTGAAAAGACCTAATTTACGTTTGATAGGTGTACCTGAATGTGATGAAGAGAATGAATCCAAGTTGGAAAATACTCTTCAGGATATCATTCAGGAAAATTTTCCCAACCTAGCAAGGCAGGGTAATATTCAACTCCAGGTAATACAGAGAACACCACAAAGATATTCTTCAAGAAGACCAACCCCAAGGCACATAATCGCCAGATTTATTAGGGTTGAAATGAAGGAGAAAATACTAAGGGCAGCCAGAGAGAAAGGTCAGGTTACCCATAAAGGGAAACCTATCAGACTTACAGCAGATCTCTCAGCAGAAACCCTACAAGCCAGAAAAGAGTAGGGACCAATATTTAACATCCTTAAAGAAAAGAACTTTCAACCCAGAATTTCCTATCCAGCCAAACTAAGCTTTATGAGCGAAGGAAAAATTAAATCTTTGGCGAACAAACAAGTACTTAGAGAGTTCACCACCACCAGGCCTGCTTTACAAGAGCTTCTGAAAGAAGCACTATACATATAAAGGAACAACCAATATCAGCCTTTCCAAAAATATATCAAAAAGCAAAGAACTTTAACACAATAAAAAATTTACATCAACTAATGCGCAAAACAGCCAGCTAGCATCAAACACCGGTATTAAACTTATATATATTTTAATTGGATAAAAAGCCAAAACCCATCGGTATGCTGCATCCGGGCCCATCTTACATGCAACAATACACAAAGACTCAGAGAGAAGGAGGAAGATTTACCAATCAAACAGAGAGTAAAAATAAACTAATAAACAAAAAGCAGGAGATGCAATTCTCACCTCTGATAAAGTAGACTTTAAAGCAACAAAGATCAAAAGAGGTGAGGAATGACATTACATAATGGCAAAAGGATCAATGCAACAAGAAGAGCTAACGATTCTATAGATCAACGACATAGAAAATTAACAAGGATATTCAGAACTTGAACTCGGACCCGGAACAAGTAAACTTAATAAACATTTATAGAACTTTCCACTTCAAATACACAAAACATACATTACCACCTCACACCTATTCCAAAGGTGACTATATAATTGGAAGTAAATCACTCCTCAGTAATCGCATAGCATTTCATAGGTTTAAATTAAATATTGGTTGACTGTTTGTTTGTTATCTTCTTCCCTTATTCCTTCCTGACTACATCATTAAGTATAATTATCAGTATAAAAGAGGTTTTCAATACCCATTACTAAATTGCATTCTAGCCTGGGCAAGAAAGCAATACTTCCATTCTCTCTCCCTCTTTCTTTTCCTTCTCCCTCCTCCCCATTCTCTCTCTCTCTTTCTCTTCCTCTTTCCTCCTTCCTATTCTCTCTCTTTCTCTTTAAAAAAAAAAAAAAAAGAATCTAATACTTGTCTCTAAGAATTCTGAACATGATAAAAAAAAAAAAAAAAAAAAAAAAATACAAAAATTAGCCAGGCATGGTAGCGCATGCCTGTAGTCCCAGTGACTCGGGAGGCTGGGGTGGGAGGATGGCCTGAGCCTAGGAGATCAAGGCTGCAGTGAGCCGTGACTGCAGCACTGCACTCCAGCCTGGGCAACAGAGTGGGACCCTGTCTCAAAAGAGAACAACAACAGCAAAAGAACTGGAAGAGTCCTGCAGGTACTTGGAGTTGCTCAGCAGGCACCTGGAAGAGCTTCACAGGGGTCTGGAATAGTCCAGCAGGTGCATGAAAGAACCGGGCTATTTCTATACCTTTGAAGAGTCAAGGGAGCTACATTTCCATGGGAATTGGTGCAGGACATGCAGTTAGATTGGAAAGGTCTCTGAATGGCAATGAGGAGGATGATATTTTGTACCCCAACATGGTTGCTATGAAAAGATTTCCAGGATGGAAATGTGTTACGACTTTTTTCGTTGCAAAAGATAGAAATCAAATTCAAACTAGTTTAGACAGAAAAGGGAATGTGTTAGGACTCTGGAGAGCTCCAAGCACCATAGTGACTGCAGGGACATCAGGAAGCATAAATGGCTCTGGAAAGGAGCCAAGAAGCCCTGTGGCTCTGCCTCTGAGCTAGGCTTCTCTGTACCTGGTGTCATTCCTGCACCTGCAGGTGGGCATTCTCCATGTGGCAGGGAACCTCTGTGTGTCAGAAAAATTCTTCAGGGCACAGTACCAGGAGGCAGGTACTTCCATAGGGAAGGCTGCCATGAGCCAGCACCTCCATGTAGCAGTACTTCTCTGACGTCATTGAAGTTTAGAGATCCCTGAAAAACAGAGAGACAATTTCTTAGCTTTGATTTTAAAAATCCCAGGAAAGGAAGGATTCTGATTGGTCTAGTTCAGTCATGTGTCAACAGCAGACCAATCAACTGTGGCCAGAGGCACAGATGCTTTACAGAGGCAGGCCTGTGTCATGTGACCACTGCGTGACCTGGGTCATGTGATGGGTGGAGGAGGGAGTGGACATGTTGTGATTGGCAGCCTCCTCCCAAGGGAAGGGAAGAGAGCCATGTGGACAAACAACAGATGTTCACCACAGGAAGGGCCTGAATCAGATGAGTTTTAGAGATTACTGGGCAGGCAGCCCCAGGGAGGGTGGGTCTGAAGCTCTGTGATCAGCAAAAATGTGTCTCAACTTTGTTCAACTCCAGCGCCCTTACCCCACCCCTGAATAATAACAAGCCAAGCCTTTTTAGAATGTTATCTGAAATTCAAAACAGATTAAGTCTCAGGAAGATAAATAAACCAAATGAGCACTGCTTGGCTTCCAAACCACATGCCCATCCCCTGGGGCGGCAGGCAGCCCACACTCTCCTGCCAGGAGAGAAAAGACCAGCAGCTCTTGAATGGAATGAGCAGTTGCATTGGTGGGAAGGGAACAGGTCCTGGAGTCGTTTCTACCCCTGCTTCTCACTGTTGTGGGCCTGGGACTGCCGGGCATCTGGCAAACATGCAGATTCTGGTGCAGGAGGGCTGGGGCAAGGCCTGGGGTCTGTTTTCCAACAAGCTCCCAGGTGAGGGATGTGCTGCTGGCCCTGGCACCCCACTTTGAGTAGTGAAGACTCAGGGTCTAGAATCTGCAGGATTGGATGAAATACTGGCGAAGAGCTATGAGCTGGCCCTTGGGGAGCCACCCAGCTGGCCAGCACTGGTGATTCCATCTCAGATGGAGCTGGGCATGACTGGGCCAGGCAGCTGTGTGGGCCTGGGCGGAGCCTGGGCCAGCCTTCACTCTGCTGTTCACACCCACCCCTGGCCACACGGAGAACCTGTGTCAGAGCCAGCAGGGAAGGGAGTGGACTTGCCCTCATTTCATACTTGGATCAGAGCCGGAGGACCTCAGTGGCGGCCCCCTTGGGATAACTGTGGGGGCTGAGAGAGGCACAGCAGGTGTCCTCCGGGCCCTCTGGGCAGCTTTACCTGGCAACAAGGACGGCATATTCTGCCCTATGCCAGCCCCTCTGTGTGGGCAGAATAATGGGCCCCAAACAGATCAGGTTTTAATCCCTGGAACCTGCCATTGCTACCTTCCTTACATGGCAAACACTTCGCAGGTGTCATTAAATTAAGGCGCTTGAGACGAGGGGATTATTCTGATGGAGAGGGACGCAGAGGGGCATTTGACACAGAAGAGGGGCAGCGATGGGACCGTGGAGGCTGAGGGTGCAGGGGTGCTGCCTTGAGCTGGGGAAGCTGGAAGAGGAAGGAACGGATTCTCCCGGAGCCTCCGATGGGAGGGCGGCCGTCCAGCACGCTGTCACCGCCTCTGGCCTCTAGGACTGTGTGAAATAGACTTCTGTGTTCAGCTTCCCTGTGTGTGGCAGTTTGTGCCCGCAGCCACAGGAAGTGCGTGCACCACCGGGTGCTGGGGGGTGCTGGGAGTGGGGGCCATCCCGGGGGGTTCCGCCTCTCTGCTGTCTCTTTAGAGCCAGGACTTCTCTTTGGGCTGTCGGGAAGCGGCCTTGCGATGTCCTCATCTGTTGAAATGGGGGCTCCGCGTCGGGCAGCAGAGCCTCAAGAGACGAGGGTGTTCAGGGCTGAGCGGAGGCGGCCCAGGCAGTTGCAGAGGAAGGAAGGCATGAGGCTGAGCCTGCGCCTCCGGGAGGGGTCGAGGAGGAGCAGGGAGGTCTGTGCCCAAGGATGAGCCAAGCCACGGCCAGGCTGTCCTCACTCACTTCCCTCTGCCACCCTCAAGCCCTGGTCCAGCACCCCACCTCCTCTGTGGCTGTGGCCCTGGCCCACTGCAGCCCCAGTGATTCCCGCGTAGTCCGCTGTGGGCAGGGCCAGGGGCCTCCCTCCCTGCCAGGATCTTCCCTGGGACACCAGCCTGCTCCTTGGGCCTCTCCAGAGCCTGCGGAATGAATGAAAAACCCCGTTAACTCAGCCTTCTGCATCCTACCGCGAGGAGCCTGCTCAGTGGGCACTTGAGAGACGAGGGGAAGGAAAAAAAGCATAATAGGCCGGGCAGCGTGGCTCACACCTGTAATCCCAGCACTTTGGGAGGCTGAGGCGGTTGGATCGCTTGAGTTTGGGAGTTCAAGACTAGCCTAACAACGTGGTGAAACCCCGTCTCTACCGAAAATACAAAAATTAGCCGGGCGTGGTGGCGGGCACCTGTAATCCCAGCTACTCAGGAGGCAGAGACAGGAGAATCACTTGAACCAGGGAGGCGGAGGTTGCAGTGAGCTGAGATGACGACACTGCACTCCAGCCTGGGCAACAAGAGCAAGACTCTGTCTCAGAAAAACAAAAACAAACAAACCAACCAACAACATCAACAAAAACACAACAAAAAAATCACAATAATTATATTCAGATCTGGGATACAACAGATTAGATTTCCAAGAAAAGGTTTGTTTCAATGAAGTATTGTGCAGATAAAAATAGTTCCTCAGGGTGGGGTGTGGTGACTCAAGCCTGTAATCTCAGCACTTTGGGAGGCTGAGGCAGGCAGATCACCAGAGGTCAGGAGTTCAAGACCAGCCTGGTCAACATGGTGAAACCCTATCTCTTCTAAAAATACAAAAATTGGCTGGGCGTGGTGGTGGGAACCTATAGTTTCAGCTACTTGGGAAGCTGAGGCAGGAGAATCACTTGAACCCAGGAAGTGGAGGTTGCAGTGAGCCAAGATCCAGCCATTGCACTCCAGCCTGGGCGGCAGAGTGAGACTTTCTCTCAAACAAACAAAAAGTTCCTCAGGTGGAGTGAATGAACCTAATTAACATTTCAGAAATGACTGTGACAAAGGTGGCATTCCAGGTTGAATTTTGTGTCTTCCCAGAAAAATATGCTGAGGTCCCAACCTCCAGTATCTCAGGCAGTGGTCTTATTCGGAAAGAGGGTCTCGCAGATGTAGATAGTGAAGATGAGATCCTATGGAAGACGGCAGGCCTCTAATCCGTGATGATTGCTGTCCTTACAGGAAGACAGCCAGGTGACGATAGAGACACAGGAAGAACGCCACAGAACAGTGACAGAAACAGAGATTAGGGGGATGCAGCTGGAAGCCCAGGGATGACGAGGATTGCCAGCAACGCACAGGGGCGAGGACGAGACAAGGAGGAATTCGCCCTACAGGGTTCAGAGGGGACAAGCCCTATGGACACCTTGATCTTGAACTTCTGGCCTCCAGAACTGTGAGACAATTAAGTTTCCGTTGTTTAAGCCCCGGTCTGTGGTACTTAGTTAGGGCAGCCCGAGCAAACTGATAGGGGCGATTTCTGCCCCTTCTTTGCTCTGCCCTCTGCCACCTGCCATGCAACCCTCCACGGCCCCTTCTCAGGTGATGAGCCCCTTTTTCTCGGTGGCACCCTCAATAATCCTGCCCTGTGTCTGAAAATGGGCAGTCACCTTTGTTAAAGAAATGAGGTGGGAGTGGGGGTTGGATGCAGGGAATGTGAGCATCAGGACTTGATTTGAGCAGCCCGTCAGATCCACTGTACCCTTCAGAGGAGGCACCTTGAGAAGCGGCGAGCTGTTCTCCATGCAGCTGTCCCTGCTCAAGCTGCAGCCGGGACTTTTTTTTTTTTTTTTAAATAAGGAACTGCCTTTTACTTATAAAGTAATGAAGAAACCAGGGCCGGTGTGGTGGCTCACACCTGTAATCCCAGCACTTTGGGAGGCCGAGGTGGGAGGATCACTTGAATCCAGGAGTTTGAGACCAGCCTGGACAGCATAGTGAGACCTGTCTCTACAAAAAATAAATAATAATAAAAAAAATAGCTGGGCATGGTGGCATATGCCTGTAGTCCCAGTTACTTGGGAAACTGAGGTGGGAGGATGGCTTGGGCCTGGGAGGCCGAGGCTGCAGTGAGCCGTGATCATGCCACTGCACTCCAGCCTGGGTGACAGAGCGAGATCACCATCTCCAAATGAGTAAACAAACCAGGAATGCCACCTTATTGTCACATTTGGATTTGTTCCTCACATCGTGCTAAGTTGGGTCACCCACCTCAATCACCTGATATGACTGGAAACCACTTTCGGCTATTTCTAAAACTCAGCTCCTTGCTGGGAGGGGTTGGGGCTGGCCTTTAGGAAACATTAAAAGCTCAGCGTCTTCCTTTGGTGGCTCCCTCGGGGCCACTAGCTTCTGACTCATCAGCGTCATTTTAGCTCTTTGTGGGTTCAGAAATAGAGGAAACTGCATTTCCTTTTGGTGAACGCCTTTGTGTTATTTTATTTTTTCAGCATGATGCTGAAACTAGCCCATCACGGGAGAGTCAAAGGAATCTCATGTGTTTTCCCCTGAGCTGGGCTAGATTCCTGATTATTCTCATAGGAAGGATCCAAAACTTCCCACGGAGTTCCCCTCCTCTGCACTGAGTCACATACCTACAGCCTCGAGTTAACAGATCTTTTTTAATCAAAGAGAAGATGAAAAAGGCACCTTGCTTCTGGCCCATTTTTAGACCTTTTTTAGCCCCGTTTCTTCTCTTTCCTTCCTACATTTTTGGGTTTTGTTTGGTTTCATGCCTGAATTCAAAGTGACAGGAGGAGCAAGTTTTATATGTTGCCTGAAGTCATCATTGTCAGAGAAACAAAATGCAATCTGAAGCGAGACCAACAACGGTGGAAAGAAGCCGCTTGGGTCGCAGGCAAGCATAGTTCCCAGAGCTTTTTGCATTGAGTAGCTGTGGGGTCCAAGGCCCCATCTCTCTGGACCTCACTTTCTCATTAGCAAATAGAGGCTTTAGGTTGTAGTAGGTTGTGTTGAACTAGGGATATATATGCAACAAGCTTGCACGTTATTCAAATGTAGATTCTGATCCTTAGGTCCTGGGTGGGGACTGAGATCCTGAACCTCTAATAAGCTCCCAGATGACAAGCATCCAAGGATCACACTTCTTTTCCTAGCTCCTAGCAGAATCTCAGGCTCATCCCAGCCTCTTGAGCCAGAATTCACATTTTCACAAGAGCTCGATTCATTCAGATGCGCATTAGAGTGTGGGTAGCCGGTGCTGGATCACTGAGGGAGGTCCCAGCTGTGTCTGGGGAGCCTTGAAACTGCCGAGGCAAAAGTCTGTCCTGGAGACCCCACTGAGTTGGTGGGGAGTGGCCTGGATGTGGATTCCTGCCTATTCACAGCAGCAAGGTCCCTGAGGGCCGGTGGTTTTGATCTTGCTCCCTATTGACATCACCGGGGGAGCTGTGAAAGCCCCCAACCTCCGTGATGTTAATAGGCAGCAAGATCGGGAACCACTGGACTCAGAGTCCTCGGGTTCTAATCCATGATGTCACTGGTTTTATCAGGGTGATTTTTCTGGCCAGATGAGGCAGGATAGGCGCCTGCGCATCTCAGAAGTGTCTATGGAACGCTGCTTCTGAACTGCCCAGTACGCTCAAAACAGGACATGTTTATAGCAAAGGGCCAGACCCTGGCAGCATCGTGAAACACACTGTCCTCTACCCGGGGATCCCTTCAGCCCATAGGGGACTGATGGCCCCTGCTCTGCACTCCATCCTGACATCAGGAAACCCACGAATGAGGTAAATCTCATGTTACCTGTTACAGGAGAGTGACCATTTACGTCAATAGGTGGCCCTCCGCTGGAAAGCCACCTCTTAATTGTAGAATTTAAGAGGGCAGAGTGCAAAGCCAGTGGGCTCTGGAGTCCTGCCAGATTTGAGTCACAGCTTGACTTATGAGTCCCTCTCATCAACCCACAAGAGCCAGTGTCCTGATGCCTGAAACCCAGCACCCGACTTTGGGAGGACTGGTGGAGTGAATTACTGAGAGGATGGCCCTCGGAGGTTTCTGCTTCCTTCACTTTCCTGTCACTGCCTTAGAAGCTGAGAGACTCGTGCTGGCTTCACCTGGGCAGGCATCCTGGCATGCAAGCTAGGATTGCTTCCGCCAATTTTCTGCTAGAGAAACAAGGGTTCGGTTGATTCCTGGCAGCACGTTTGTGGGGAATGCACGTGGGGGTGGTGGCGGGGAGCAGAGCTGGACTTGGGAGATGCTGCAGCTGATAGCACACTTTTCCTTTGAGGAATTTTCTTCCTACTGTTATAACACCTGTCTCCAGACAAAACCTTCATTGGTCAAAAGCGAATCACTCATTTATTCTGTGCATAGACGTGTGGCGTGAGATGCATTTGGGAGGCTTGAGAACAGCGGTTCCCAACCTGGATGCTTAGAGGAATGTCTGAGGACATTTTTGGCTGTCACCACTGGAGCAGGGAGCTGCTGCTGGTATCTAGTGGGTGGGGCCCAGGGACGCTGCCAAACACCCTGCAGGGCAGAGGCTAGTGCCACCACAGAGAATAATCTGGTGTAAAAGGTCGCTGGTGCTGAGAATCCTCCTCCAGACCCAGGGCAAGACTGATGGGATGTGTTTGTTTATATCTGCTCTTGTAGCCATTCAGTCAAGAAATGAGCACCTTGAATGACTATTAAATCAAGACAGGCCGGGTGCAGTGGCTCACGCCTGTAATCCCAGCACTTTGGGAGGCCGAGGTGGCCAGATCACTTGAAGTCAGGAGTTCGAGACCAGCCTGGCCAACATGGCAAAAACTCCTCTGTGTTAAAAATACAAAAATTAGCTGGGCATGGTGGGGCACACTTGTGATCCCAGCTAATTGGAAGGCTGAGGCACAAGAATTGCTTGAGCCTGAGAGGCAGAGACTGCACTGTCGTACTCCAGGGTGACAGAGTGAGACCGCCTCAAAAAAAAAAAAAAAAATCAAGAAGGATCTCTGAGACTCCAGAGGTCAGTGGGAGATGACCCATGTGGGAGGCGTGGGCAATGCCTAGGTTGAGCAAGCTGCCCATTCTCTGAGGCAGTGGTCTCGGGGCAGGGTGTGCACACCCCCAGGCTGGGCAGCACTCACTTATGGTACAGAAGGAATCTTCGAGCTTCCCCTGGTCAGGAATGAAATGAGCTCTAGCCTCTGCCATCACCTCTGCTCAACAGTCACCCACTCCGGGCTTCAAAAGGAGGCTGCCCCACACAGACAGCTTGGAGAGACTCCAGGGTACGTGGTTGGTAGAGAAGCCAGGTGCAGAGTGGTGCACTTGGGGGTGTGGTTCAGGAAGCCATGGGGTGGGGGTGAGGGTGTAGTGGAGCGTAGCAGCGCATATGACTGAGACTAGGGGTGACATTGACTCCACAGGCACGGGATGGGGCCTGGAAACAGACTGAACTCTGGGCATGCATGTCACGGGGGGAGGGGCTAGGGGCTTGGGGTGGGGGGAAACTGCCTCCACTCCTGAGCACCCCACCTCCTGGCCCAGCCCCGGCAGTCCTGCAGATCTCCCTACATCCTTTCCCTGCAGACGGCCCATCTGTGCTTGGACAGGTTGGCATGTGTGTTAGATTCTTAGGGCTGCCATAGCAAATAACCACAGACTAAGGGGCTTAAATAATGCAAGTGTATTTTCTCACAGTCTAGGAGGCTGGAAGTGCAAGGAGCTCTGGGCGTCTGCAGGGCTGGCTTCTCTGGGGTCTCTCTCTTTGCAGGTGGCCGCCTTCCCACGGGTCCTCACATGGCCTCTCCTCTGATGTCCCTTCCTCTTCTTAGAAGGACACCAGTCCTATTGGATTAGGGTCTACCCTAAATACCTCATTAGAACATAATTACCTCTTTACAGATCTTAACTCCAAATACAGTTTTATTCCAGGGTTCTGGGGGTTAGAGCTTCAACATATTGATTTTGGGGGACACACTTCACCCCATATCAGTGTGGGCTGCCATTCCCCACTGGCCCTCTATCCTGGAGACACAGCCCCTGGGGAGTTTCCTACAAAATGCAGGATGTCTAGTTAGATTTGATTAAATTATATTTCAAATGCTGCATGGGATACGCTTACATGAAAATTATTTATCATTGATCTGAAATTTGCATTTAACCCAGCATTCTATGTTTCTAGTTGCTGAGTCTGGCACTTCTACCCACGGGAAGCCTCCTATCCATGACTCCTCACCTGGGCTGCCTGGGTCTGGGACGGGCACAGAAAGGTGGAGGGTGGAATTGGTGTCAGGAGGAGCAGCTGGTATCTGGGAATTTCTCAAGGGCCCTGACCTCGTAACTCTCTCAGGCCAAACTGTAGAAGTCTCTGAGGTTCAGGGGTGGCCTGTGGTTTGGTGGAAACTGCAGCATCTGTTTAGGTGAATCCTGGAGGTACCTGCTGTTTCTCTTCCAGTTTTCATGTCTGTAGAATGGGAAATGTCACATCATACCTAACCACACACAAATGATCTCATTTCCAGTTACAGAAAACACATGACATCATGCACATCGTGATGATGAAAATATGGGTGTACAATCCCTTATCGACAATTCTGAAATCCAAAACACTCTGGGAACAGTTTTTGTGCGTAAATTTAGAGACAAAACCCATTTAGGGGCTGGGCATAGCAGCTCATGCCTATAATCCCAGCATTCTGGGAGGCCGAGGCGAGCGGATCACCTGAGGTTGGGAGTTTGAGACCAGCCTGACCAACATGGAGAAACCCCGTCTTTACTAAAAATACAAAATTAGCCGGGCATGGTGGCACATGCCTGTAATCTCAGCTATTCAGGAAGCTGAAGCAAGAGACTCGCTTGAACCCAGGTGGCAGAGGTCGCAGTGAGCCAAGATCATGCCACAGCACTCCAGCCTGCGCAACAAGAGTGAAACTCCTTCTCAAAGAAAAAAAAAAAAAAGACCAGGCCTGGTGGCTCACACCTGTAATCCCAGCACTTTGGGAGGCCGAGGGGGGTGAATTACAAGGACAAGAGATTGAGACCATCCTGATCAACATGGTGAAACCCTGTCTCTACTAAAAATACAAAAATTAGCTGGGCGTGGTGGTGCCCGCCTGTAGTCCCAGCTACTAGGGAGGCTGAGGCAGGAGAATTGCCTGAACCTGGGAGGCGGAGGTTGCAGTGAGCCAGCATTGTGCCACTGCACTGCAGCCTCGTGACAGAGCGAGACTCTGTCTAAAAAACAAAAAACAAAAACAAAAACAAAGAAACTCATTTGGGGATAAAATTGATTTGGTTGGATTTGGGACTCTTTCTAGACTTTATCCATTGGTGATAATAGTGATACTGTGTTTTCTGGGGGCACCGTCCAGACATGTGGGGCGTGGTAAGTGATATTCAGGATATGTCCCTTATTACCAAACTACAACTCCCCAAACTCGAATGCCGGAAGCCCACAGCTTTCTGGATAAGGGATCGTACAGCAGCAGGCAGGCAGCGGGCTCTTAAACCGTGGGCGGCACAGTGCTAAACGCTTTAGGTTTCTCGCCTCTTTAATCCTCATAATCCGCAAAATGGATACTTTCATTTGCATTTTTGGTAAGCTATTTTTGTGCTGAAGTATGAATGCCCACAGAAAAGCCCATGAATCAAGTGCCCAGCTGGACAGATGATCAGAAAGTGAGCACATGCCCATGACACCGCCCAGCGCCATCTCTCAGCAGCGCCCCAGAGGCTCCCGCTGTGGCCCGCCATTACCTCCCAGATTCTCCCTTTCATCACCAAAGATTTATTCTGCTTAGAAAAAAAAATGCTGTCGTTTACTGAGCAGTTACTATGCCAGCAACTTATGTTGTTTCTCACATTGATTCTGTCAGGGTGAGTATTGTTTTTTTTTTTTTGAGTTGGAGTTTTGTTCTTGTCACCCAGGCTGGAGTACAGTGGTGCAATCTCAGCCTACTGCAACCTCCGCCTCTCAGGTTCAAGCGATTCTCCTCCCTCAGCCTCCCGATTGGCTGGGACTACAGGCGCCCACCACCATGCCTGGCTAATTTTTTTTTTTTTAATGGAGATGAGGTTTTACCACATTGGTGAGGCTGGTCTCAAACTCCTGACGTCGGATGATCTGGCTGCCTCGACCTCCCAAAGTGCTGGGATTACAGACATGAGCCACCTCGCCCGGCAAGGGTGAGTATTCTTATTATTTCATTTTACAAGCAAAAAGAAGCCAGAGCTGAGAGCTGTTATGTTATATTCTATTCTATATCATATTACGTTATGCCTCATATCATGTTACATTATGTGTCATAACCTCAGCTCAGTGAATTTTCACAAACAGAACACACTCTCCTAACTGGCACCAGATTAAGGAACAGAATATTAAAAGCATTAGAGAAACCGCCCCTCAATCCCACAGCCCCCCGACTTGCTACCCACTCCCAAAGGTAAGCACTGTTCTGACTCCTGACACCTTTTGCCTGTTTTGAACTACCTGTAAATGGAAGAAAATTGTCTGTTCTCTTTGGTGCCTGATTTTCTCTTAGCTCATTACGCCCGTTAAGCCCATCCACATTGCTGGGTGAGGCTGGAGTTTGCTGTTTTTCATTGGTGAGTAGAACTCCACTGTTTGAACACACCTTTATTCACTCACTTGCCCCTTGCGGGGGGGTTAGGAATGTTTTCAGTTTTCAGCAATCATCGGCAGTGCTGCTCTCTAAATTCTTGAGTGTCTTTTGGTGGACACACACACACACACACACACACACTCATACAGACACACGTTTCTGTTTAGTGTATGGCTTGGGGTGGATTGGGGGCATCACAATAGTGTCTGTGTATGGTTAGCTTTTCAAAAACTTCCAAACAGGCTAGGTGTGATTGCTCATGCCTGTAATTCTAGGCAGGCAGATCACTTGAGGCCAGGAGTTCAAGACCAGCTAGGCCAACCTGGTGAAACCCTGTCTCTACTAACAATACAAACAAAAAATAACCAGGTATGCTGGCACACACCTCTAACCTCAGCTACTCAGGAGGCTGAGGCAGGAGAATCACTGGAACCTGGGAGGAGGAGTTTGCAGTGAGCCGAGATCACGCCACTGCATTCTAGCCCAGGTGACAGAGCAAGTCTCTGTCTCAAAACAAACAAACAAACAAACAGGCCATGTGATGATGAAGATGAAGATCAGGGTGATGCCTCTACAAACCAAGGAACCCCAGGTTTTGCTGCCAACACAGAAGTTAGAGGAGAGGCCTGGCAAATTCGCTCTCACAGCCTCAGTAGGAACCAACCCTGTGGATACCTTCCTCTTGGACTTTCAGCCTGCAGAGCACCAAGACAATGCATTTCTGTGGTTTAAGCCCCTCTACTCGTGGTACTTTGTTCCTGCAGCCCCAGCATATGCCTCCATCACTCCATGGAGTGATGCTTCACATTTAAAAAGACATCTGCTCTATAAAGAAACACTCACCTGGCTGGGCAAGGTGGCTCATGCCTGTAATCATAGCACTTCGGGAGGCCAAGACAGGCAGATCACCTGAGGTCAGGAGTTCGAGACCAGCCTGGCCAACATGGTGAAACCCCATCTCTGCTAAAAATTAAAAAAAATATATAGCAGGGCAGAGTGGCAGGCCCCTGTAATCTCAGCTACTCAGGAAGCTGAGGCAGGAGAATCGCTTGAACCCAGGAGGCGAGGTTGCAGTGAGCCGAGATCGTACCACTCCACTCCAGCCTCGGTGACAGAGCAAGACATCGTCTAGAAAAAAAGAGAAGAACACTCACCCTAGTGTTCCTCGAGGTAGTCTGATTAGCTCAAGCGTTTACAACAGGTTTCTGCTTTTCAAATTTGATTCCAGAAGCCAACAACTGCATGCTTTGTTGTATGTCTGAAAGCTTGAAGTGAAGGTTGGTGAGAGCTGGCTGGTTCTGGTCTACATGTGTGGCCAGGCTGACAAACAGACATCCCACACTTGGGTGGGGTCCCGGGAGCAGCCTCAGGAATTGAGATTCCTACATCTGCCTTCAGGGTCTCTATCTTCCAGGCTTCCCTCTCCCCATCATGGCTCAGGCAGGGACCACAGCAGAGGGTGGACCACACTATCCTTCAAGGGCAACTGGGCCCCAGCTGGCAGCTGGAAGAACCCCATTCAGCCGGTGCAGTGGGTGATTACGCCTGTAATCCCAGCACTTTGGGAGGCTGAAGCAGGTGGATCACTTGAGGTCAGGAGTTTGAGACCAGCCTGGCCAACATGGTGAAACCCCATCTCTATGAAAAATACAAAAATCAGCAGGGCATGGTGGTGCATGCCTGTGGTTCCAGCCACTTGGGAGACTGAGGCACAAGAATCTCTTGAACCCAGGAGTTGCAGGTTGCAGTGAGCCATGATCCATCACTGTACTCCAGCCTGGGCGACAGAACCAGACTCCATCTCAAAAATAAAGAGCTCTGTTATTCCTGGGCAGAGAGTTTCTCTGTTCTGGTGGTTGCCCAGCAGCCCAGCCCCAAGGGGATCTCTCTGGATGGGTGAGGGGAGGAGGGGTCTCCTCCAGCTGGAAGCATCAAATCAGGACTATCACTTCATAAGAGCAAGTGGCCCAGAACTGGGCTAAAAATAGTGCAATTAAAAAAAATTGCACTAAGCTTTAATTACTGGGTGTATTGGTTTCCTGGGGCTGCTGTAACCAAGTGCCACAAGCTGGGTGACTTAAGACAACACACATTTATCCTCTCACAGTTCTGAGGGCCAGAAATCCTGAAGCCAGGTCCTGGCTGGGCCGTCCTCTCTCCAAGGCTCCCTGGAAGAAGCTGCCCTCATGCTGGTGGTCACAAACATCCCCGGTGTCTTTAGTTCGTAGCTCCAATCTCTGCCTCTGTTTTTACATGGCCTTCTCCCCATGTGTCTGTGTCTCTGTATCCAAATTTCTCTCTTTTTTATTTATTTTTCTTTTTGAGACAAAGCCGCTCTGTTGCCCAGGCTGGAGTGCAATGGTGCGATCTCGGCTTACTGCAACTTCCACCTCCCGGGTTCAAGTGATTCTTGTACCTCAGCCTCCAGAGTAGCTAGGATTACAGACACATGCCACCACGCCCGCCTAATTTTTGTATTTTAATAGAGGCGAGGTTTCACCATGTTGGCCATGCTGGTCTCAAACTCCTGACCTCAGGTGATCCACCCATCTTGACTTCCAAAAGTGCTGGGATTCCAGGCGTGAACCACTGCGCCCGGCACAAATTTGTCTCTTTTTTCAGGACACCGATCATTGCGTAAGGGCCTCCCCTCCTCCAGCATGGCTTCGTCCCAACTTGACAGCATTCTCAAAGACTCTCTTTCCATGTAAGGGCTCACTCTGAGATTCGGGGGGACATACATTTTGGAAAGACCCTTTCAATTGGTATACAGTCTTTCCTGTTCTGAAGTAACATTTTGCTAAATTCAATTTGAGAATGCCTTCCTCTACTTCCTTGAGCTTGGATAGTTTGGAAATTTGAAAATCTGCCTGTTAGGGTAATCTCCATATCTTAACATAAGTTTACTTTGGTCATGTGAAGTTCAAAATGAGTGATCATGAGGAGCAGGTGGTGCCCATCTAAACAGTGATTTGGGGGCCTGAGCTCCTATGTGGGACCCCCTAATCTTCCATGTGGTATGCACGGTCCCTGGGCTCCCCTGCATCAAGCTGAAGAGGAAGAGCGTGGCGTGTGGGGAGCCTCAGTGGCCAGGCTGGGAAGTACTGCCCATGCGCATTCACTGCGCCAGAATTCAGCCACAGCCACACTGAAGCCGGGAGGTGTACGCTGGCCATGCCCCCAGGAAGAGAGGAAGGTGTTGGAGAAGAGCCACAGCTGAGGTTGGCGAGTCAGGACGGCTGGATGGCAGCTCCTTCTGCGACTCATTTGCCTTCAGTTCCCCCTTATTCCTCCTCCCCACCTTGCTAGCCCTGGCGGGTCTCTAGTCAGAGGGTCAGTTTCCAAACCCTATGGCACCAGGCCCTTCCCCACCGACACGCAAACAGCAAAGAAGCGCCTCCCATGTAAGGGGACACTCTGAGTGATCAAATGCTAAAGGAATGCATCTTTGGGGGTGCTGTGAATGGCCTTAGTGAATCTGGGTGATCCAGCCTGGTGGATCATTGGGGCCCTGAAGATGCGCTTCTCACTAAACCTCCCTCTGTGCCTACCAGGAGCCCACTGTGTCTCAGAGCAGTGGATGGAGCAGCTCCCCTGGGGCAGGGGGGTGCTTAGGAAGCTGCGCCCAGGACACCCAGGCAGAGTGTCAGAGTCTCGCCTGAAGAGGCTGCTCAGGCTGTGCCACACAGTCCCGGGGCAGATTACACTTTACTCCCCTGCCCCTCACTGACCACTCCACCTTGCCGAGGGTTTTCTTTCTCTTTCTTTCTTTCTTTCTTTTTTTTTTTTTGAGACGGAGCCTTGCACTGTTGCCCAGGCTGGAGTGTGATGGTGCAGTTTCGGGTCAATGCAACCTCCGCCTCTCGGGTTCAAGTGATTCTCCTGTCTCAGCCTCCTGAGTAGCTGGGATTACAGGTGCCTGCCACCATGCTTTTGTATTTTTAGTAGAGACAGGGTTTCACCATGTTGGCCAGGATGGTCTTGAACTCCTGACCTCATGATCCACCCTCCTTGGCCTCCCAGAGTGCTGGGATTAGAGGCGTGAGCCACTGTGCCTGGCTGCGAGTGGTTTTTAAACTGCCAGGCAAGGCTGGTTGAAACCAGTGCTTAAAAAATAGAACAGGGCCGGCACAGAGGCTCATGCCTATAATCAGAAGAATGTGGGAACATCGCTTGAGCTCAGCAGTTGGAGACCAGCTGACAACATAGTGAGACTTTGTCTCTTAAGAATTAAAAAAAAATAATAATAAAAGCTGGACATGGTGGTGAGTGCCTGGAGTTCCAGGTACTTGGGAGGCTGAGGTGGGAGAATTGCTAGCCTAGAAGGTCAAGGCTGCAGTGACCTGAGATTGCACCACTGCATTCAAACTGGGTGATAGACTGAGACCTTGTCTCAAAACACATACACAGAAAAAACCTACTAGAAAAATACCAGGTACAGAGAATACAGTGAAAGAAAGTACTGTGTCATTAAACCTTGATTCCATGTTTATATGTGTATGTTCTGGGTTGTGATGTGAAACATTTCCTTCCAAGTGAGGCAATCAAAACCTGAAAGCTGGCCAGACACAGTGGCTCAGGCCTGTAATCCCAGCACTTTAGGAGACCATGGTAGGAGGACTGCTTGGGGCCAGGAATTCCAGACCATCCTGGACAATACAGGGAGACCCTCATTATACAAAAAATTAATTTAAAAAATTAGCGAAGCGTGGTGGTGCGCATCTATAGTTCCAGCTACTAGGGAGGCTGAGGTAGGAGGATCGCTTGAGCCTGGGAGGTTGAGGCTGAAGTAAGCCATGATCATGCTGCTGCACCCCAGCCTGGGCGACAGCGTGAGAGAGATCCTGCCTCAGAAAAACAAACCAAACCAAGCAAATTTGAAAGCCACTGTCCTATGTGGAAGAATCTGGAAGTCAATGATAACACAGGGAGGTAGTAATTATTTTCCAGGTTTCAGAAGTGCCTCTGGGACCCGATAGAAGAGCTGTGATGCTGTGAAGCTGGAAATAGATGCTTGGTGCCACAAAGAAAAATCAGCACTGAGACAAAGGATCTTTCAGCAATGCAATTTTTATTGCCTGGAATGCAGGAAGGGTACTCTCACTAGCCATCTTGCCACAAGAGTACAATGAATAAAGGAAAACACACAAATTTATCCCATTTGGGGTCGTCCTAACTGCTGTGTCTGATCTCCATTGGTTGGAACCAGATCTCACAATGTAAACTAAAACCCGATTGGCTAAGAACTTAAAACTTTTCTAAACAGGTGAAAGCAATGGAGAGCTGGGACATGCCTGCGAGCACGTCCAGCACAGATATCTTGGTTAAAGTACAAGGACATAGAATGTACTACATGTCTGTAAGCATGGCATGTCTAATAGTTACATAGGATAGGGCTTAACAAAGTTATTAGCACATTTATTCTTTAACAAGAAAGGAAACTTTAAAAGGGAAATTTTCTACTTCCTAAATGTGAGGTCAAGGAGGACTCTGGGCTGGGTTGAGTTGGGGCGGTAGGACTTTCCTCAGGAGGTCCCTGTGAGGGAGACTCCACTCCCTGGGCCTCTGCCTTTTCATCTGTAAAATAGGTTAAATATCTGCCTTGATGGGGAGGAGGAAGATGAAACAGCTCCTCACCTTTATTGAATGCTGCCTGGCCCAGGATCTGTTCTGAGTCTTTTATGTGTATTACATGTGTCTTTCTTCACAATATCCCTCTGGTTAAGTACTAGTACCATTAGATTTATTAGTACAGATAAGGGAACTAAGGCACAGAGAGGTGAAGTAACTCACCCAAGTGAGCTGATGTCGATGAAAATCTGTATCATGCCAGATACCGTATCTGGCACATAGCAGGCACAGGATGAATTTTAATCTTCTTACCCTGAATTTTGTTTCAATCACTTTAAAGCATCCTGAGATATAGGCAGATGAACAAGCTGGTGGAAGATGTGTGAGAAGCACTCTTCAAACTGCCAGGAAGCCGCTTCTATGGAGTCCCAAAGTGTGAAATGAGCTCCTCTTCTGGCAGGGTCCCTGGAAACAGTGGCCACTCCCTGCAGGAGGCAGAGTCCCTGCAAGCCCTACTCTGCAGTCTCATAGGAACTGCAAGGGAGTCAGAGAAAGGAACCCTCCCCTCCTTAGGGGAAGACTCATCAGTGGCTCCAGAGAGGAAAGAGAATGACAGGCCTGGCTCACGATAAACCACCTTATTGCCGATTTTGAAAGGTTAGAGGCCCAGGAACCCCCAGTCCTACTCCATACCCTGCAATACAGACCAGCTTCGAGGGGTCTCCACCTCCCCAGTCCAAATGGCCAGCCCCACTCCTCCAGGAGAGACTGCGGCCCCCACTGTCTGGAGGCCGAAGGAGAAAAGAGTTTCATCTCCCTGGGGGAGATCAGACAAGTAATTAGACCAAACTGCAGGAGCCAGCTTCGTCACTGCTTCTCAAAACTATAAACAGAGTGCAAAGAGAGGATTGCATCACCTGCTCCCAGGGGCGCTGGGACATCTGCTCTCAAAGTCCAAGCTGGTCACATTTAAATCAGAGTCGGGCTGTGGACTGACACCCTGCCCAGTGCAGAAATGTTTCATCAGCAATAAGTGAGCACGTTCCCAAAGGAAGCTCGATGTTCTCCTTGCCTCGTTCCCACGTTTGCTTGTTCCAAGTCGTGTCTTTATACTCTCTTAACTGTATCATGTCATTTATGCCATGTTTTAAAATAGTTGTCTTTTTATAGAACCCATGACTTGGTTTGACTTCACTAACAAAACTCAGTAGTTTACCTAGCACAGAGCCCGCTCATATTGGACATGAAATAAGTATTTGCAGAATAAAAAGATGTTGATGATAATAATATACATAATTACATCATATATATATATATATATATATATATATATATATATATATATATATTTTAGAGGAGTTTCACTCTTGTTGTTCAGGCTCAAGTGCAGTGTCGCCATCTCGGCTCACCGCAACCTCCACCTCCTGGGTTCAAGCAATTCTCCTGCCTCAGCCTCCTGAGCAGCTAGGATTACAGGCCTGCACCACCATGCCCAGCTAAGTTCATATATATTTTTTTAGTAGAGATGGAGTTTTACCATGTTGGTCAGGCTGGTCTCGAACTCCCGACCTCAGGTGATCTGCCCGCCTCTGCCTTCTAAAGTGCTGGGATTAGAGGTGTGAGCCATCGCGCCCGGCCTAATTACATAATAATATTAAAATAAAGCTAACTTGCTGGGGCCCTCTCTTGTGCCTCCTGTCTGAAAAGGGCTGCCTCCGCAGTGAGCCTGGATGTGGGACTACTGCACACTTGACTCCACGGACATCAGGGCGGGAGCAGGTGGAGGCGGGTGGCGGAGGAAGTGGTAGAGGAGGAGAGGCCAGGAGCTCCCTGAGCTAGCGCTCCCACAGAAGGGAGTCCATCAGAAAATCGCAGAGGCCTAGGACGCAAGGTCCCCCATCCCTCTCCCCTCCCACTCCATCAGTGATTTGTTTCCCAGCACCTGTGTTTTAAATGCCTCCAGCTACCCTCTCCAGCACTGGCAGGTTTGGAGTCCAGGGTCCCCAGAATGTGAGGTGGCAGTAGGGACACTGGCCTCCCGAAGTAGTGGGCAGGTCAGAGGCTCCCAGGCCAGGCTTCTCAGAGTGCTGTCTGCCAGCTGGGGGGTGACATTCCTGTCTTGGTTGTGACCGTCCGCTGATGGGAGGCAGAGATGGAGCTGGGAGGGCTCTGCCTATGAGTCTGCTCCGAGAGGCTCCGCCTCCCTGTGCACCTGGAAGCCCCGCAGGAGAGACGCTGCGGCTTCCAAAGCGCTATTGCCGGCACAACGGCACAGCCAGCTCCGCAGGCCCCTCGAAAACGAGAGCAGGAGCAAAGATGAGGGCTGCGGGACCGGGGAGCACCTGGGAGCAGTCTGTGTCCATCTCCAAGTTCTGTTCGTTTGCCAAGGCTGCCCTAAGAAAGTATCACGTACTGGGAGGCTTACAGCACACGGGTGATTTTCTCACCGTCCTGGAGGCTGGAAGCCCAGGGCGCGGCAGGCTGGTTTCTCCCGAGGCCTCTCTCCCTGGCTGCGGTGGCTGCCTTCCTGCTGCATCCGCACCCGGCCTTTCCTCTGCCCCAGCGTGATTGCTGTCTGGTCCCTTTCATCTAAGGACCCCAGTCCTGGTGGATCAGGGCCCACCCTAATAGCCTCGTTTAACCCCCATTCCCTGCTTAAAGGCCTGTCTCCAAATACAGTCACATTAGGGGTTAGGGCTTCAGCGTATGCATTTGGGGGTTACACCATTCAGGGCGCAGCAAGAGGAAAATCACTTTCACATCACACACTTCCGAGCTGTGTGTGTGGCCTTACATGTGGTAATGCCCACATCCCGCCACGGGCTGCCCAGTACCATGCATCAAGTGGGGTTGCAGCTGTTTTTGTTAGGATGCGTGGGAAGAGCACATCCGTCACCAATTCCAGCGCCCAGCACCCAAGAACACTTCCCTTTGGCGCTGCCTCTGCCTCACACTGGACTGGGGCTAGAGCTCACGGGTGCAGGTGCCAGGCCTGAGGGTTTCGCGGTCCCTGCCATGCCCAAGGCACTGGCCAGCCATCCTATATTCCACCTGAGTGCAGACCAACATAAGTACCCAGGAGGGCTGCAACCCCCGGGGCCCTGCCGAGACCCCCTCTCAGCCCAGCCCCCTCTGTTCTTTCATTTGAGTAACGCAGGTTCTCTAGGCGCTATGTACAGTGCTGTGCAAACTCAGCTTCCAGCTTCGTCCAAAGAGACCTTTGTGAAAGGGATTCTAAAACTGCCTTTGGGTTTGGCGATTCGCTAGTAGGACTCACAGCAGTAAGAAAGGCTATTAGACTTGTGCTTATACTTTGAAAATACAGATTTAGCCAGGGCACGGTGGCTCACACCTGTAATCCCAGCATTTTGGGAGGCTGAGGCAGGCAGATAACCTGAGGTCAGGAGTTCGAGACCAGCCTGGCCAACATCGTGAAACCTCGTCCCTACTAAAAATACAAAAATTAGCTGGGTGTGGTGGCATGCGCCTGTAATCCCAGCTACTCGGGAGGCTGAGGCAGGAGAATCGCTTCAACCCAATAAAACTCTATGTGTTTTATTGCTATTTGAAGCGGAGGTTGCAGTGAGCCAAGATTGTGCCATTCATTGCACTCCAGCCTGGCCGACAAGAGTGAGACTGAGTCTTAAAAAGAAAATACAGATTTAAATTAACAAAGGGAAAAGGAACACAGAGCAGAGTTCAGGAGAGACCAGCACAAGCTCTGAACAGATAGCGCTTACTTCCCCCAGCAACGATGCGTCACGCCACACCGGAGGTGACCGTGAAAGCTTCCTCTCTGGAAATGTGCATTGGTGTTCAGGGTTTTCACTGGGGTCAGTCACGTGGGCATGCAATGCCCACGTGACTGACCTTGGCTACTCGAACCCCAGACCAACAGAGGTGAAATTAATAGAGCACGGCCCAGAGCCTCCGAACAGGCATTCATCATAAATCACACCGTTGGCATAAACTAAGGTTGTGGCCCAAGGCCTCAGACACACAAAACCACCCTTATAAGGTGGGACACTCCAAGGACTCAGAGGTCATCTCCTAGGAGCTGATCAAGGCTGTGTGCAGGGTTTGGTCAACTCAGATCTGCTGAGTCACCCTTGACCTTGCAGCTGACATCCCTAGGTCCTTTTGGCTGGGACATGTGGGAGCTGCTACTGTCGGTGTCAGATGCTTTCAGTTTAATTCATCTTTGCCAGTATGATTTGGGAGAAATTATATATCTGATCCTAACTTTGTTTATTTCATTATCAGTGAAGCAGAACAACTCTCTATGTGTTTTATTGTCATTTGAACTCTTTTTTTTTGAGAGTCTCGCTGTGTCGCCAGGCTGGAGTACAGTGGCGTAATCTCGGCTCACTGCAACCTCCACTTCCTGGGTTCAAGCCATTCTCCTGCCTCAGCCTCCTGGGTAGCTGGGATTATAGGCACCCGTCACCACGCCCACCTAATTTTTGTATTTTTAGTAGGGACGGGGTTTCACCATGTTGGCCAGGATGATCTTGATCTCCTGACCTTGTGATCCACCCGCCTCGGCCTCCCAAAGTGCTGAGATTACAGGTGTGAGCCACCTCGCCTGGTGCCATTTGAATTTCTTGTGTACTTTGTCTAGTCATTCGTTCATATATATGTTGAGTTATTTGCATTTTTATATGTATAGGAGCCCTTATGAATTGTGCATGAAAGCTCCTTGTCATGTGTGGCAAACACACTTCTACTCTTTCTTTTAGCTTCATTCATTTTTGTGAGCTATACAGAAATGTGTATTTTTAATGTGGTCAGCTGTTCAATCTTTTCTTTCGTGAGTTCAGATCTTAGTGTTAAGATAACAAAGGCTTTCTGCTCCTCAAACTATATGCTCTCCAATATATTTTCTCATGCTTTATTTTTGAACACATAAATATTTGACCTTTTGGAATCTTCTATTTTAATATTATATTATATTACATATTTCCTAGGGTTGTTATAACGAATCACCACAAACTGAGTGACTTAAAACAACAGAAATTTATTCTTTCCCGGTTCTGTTTGGAAGAAGGCAGTAGGGCTGTGCTTTCTTGGGGGGAAGCATCTGTCTGTTACATGCTTTCTCTTCGCTTTGATGTCACCACCAATCTTTGGCTTGTAGATGAATCGCTTGAGCCTCTGCCCCTCTGTCTTCACTCGGTATTCTCTTTGTGTGTCTGTGTCTCTTTTCCTCTTATAAAGAAGTCAGTCACACTGGATTAGGGTCTTCCTAATGACCTCATCCTAACCTGATTACAACTGCAGAGACCCTACATCTAAATAAGGTCACATGCACCGGTACCGGGGCTTAGAACTTCAACATATCTTTCAGGAGGATGCAGTTCAATCCACAGCATATATGGTATACTAAAACTTCATTTCTTTTCCCAAATGCTTACCTCATTATCCTAATGTCATTTATTGAACGATTCATCCTTTATCCATGGGTTACTTATCAAGACTGACTATTCTGCTCCAGTAATGTATTGGTGAGTTCTGCTGAGGTCACATACTGTTTGACAAAGCATTGGAGTACAGCCACCCAAGATAAGCAATTATGGGAAGGAAATTGGAGAAAAAACCAGCTAGCCTCCCACCGCCAACATGATCAGCCTTTCCTAGTCACGTGGTCTGTAATGGGAGGCGCGTCTGAAAACACCTGCACTTCTCATTTTATGCCCTTGTTTGGACTTGGGCTGCCCTTGCAACAGTTGGTTATGTTTGATCAAAAAAAGGGAACTGGCCAGGTGCTGTGGCCCACACCTGTGATTCTAGCACTTTGGGAGGCCAAGGCAGGTTGATCACTTGAGGTCAGGAATTTGAGACCACCCTGGCCAACATGGTGAAACCCCATCTCTACTTAAAATGCAAAAACAAACAAACAAAAAATTAGCCTGGCGTGGTGGTGTGTGCCTGTATTCCCAGCTATTTGGGAAACCGAGACAATGAGAATTGCTTGAGCCTGGGAGGCAGAGGTTGCAGTGAAATGAGCTCCAGCCACTGCACTCCAGCCTGGGTGACAGAGCGAGAGACTCTGTCTCAATAAAAAAAGGTAAATTTTTTCTTTCATAGTCACTATGCTGATATAGGGTTTGAATATTAAAAGACGTTAGTTTTTGTGGCATGATCTTGGTTCACTGCAACCTCCTCCTCCCAGGTTCAAGAGATTCTCCTGCCTCAGCCTCCTGAATAGCTGAGACTACAGGCGCGTCCAGCATGCTCAGCTAATTTTTTGTATTTTTGGTAGAGACGGGGTTTCACCATGTTAGCCAGGGTGGTCTTGACCTCCTGACCTCATGATCCGCCAGCCTCTGCCTCCCAAAGTGCTGGGATTACAGGCATGAGCCACCATGCCTGGCCCAGGACATTAGTTTTTAAACATCTGCTCAGAGTATTCCTCCAATTCCTGGAATAATCCAGGAGTGTATAAATTCTGACACAACACTCCAGAGCTATTAGAAGCTGTCCAATACTAAGGGTTTAGTGGCCAAGAGAAACTCAGCCATTCCTTCAGCACGTATCTATTGAGTGCCAGGCACTGTTCTAGGTGCAGGAGCTATAGCAAGGCCTGAGACAGACAAGGCTGTCTGTTTCCATTCAGTTTACCTTTCAGTGGGGGAAAGACCACGATGACGCAAACCTAAAGAGGTGCAGAATACCCCCCAGAAGGAAAGGGAAGGTACGCCACCTCGAAGTCCATCCTCTTCACAGCTTTACCCCTCTTGTTGATATATAGACTATTGGCAACAACCCCAAAGAGTCACAGAAGAGAAACACACTGGCAGAATGACAGACAGGTATTAGTGTGAGTGACACTTGAGTCTATAGACGTTCTCTCTTTTGTTTTTTGGAGATGGAATCTCGCTCTGCCACCCAAGCTGGAGTGCAGTGGCGCCATCTCGGGTCACTGCAACCTCCACCTCCCAGGTTCAAGCAATTCTTCTGCCTCAGCCTCCTGACTAGCTGGGATTACAGGCGCACACCATCATGCCCAGCTAATTTTTGTATTTTTAGTAGAGATGAGGTTTCACCATATTGGCCAGGCTGGTCTCAAACTCCTGACCTCATGATTCTCCCACCTCAGCCTCCCAAAGTGCTGGGATTACAGGTGTGAGCCACTGCGCCCAGCCAAATCTATAGACATTCCTAACAGCAATCTTCCATCGATTACATACTTTATTAGTTCATCAAAATTTTCATTCCTGTTTGTGAGAAAGAGGAAACTGAGGATCAGAAAGATTATCTGATTATTTGATTTCTGCAAAAATAATACTTATTTAGCAATTCCTCAAGAAAGCCATTAGAGTCCTCATCCATACAACAGATGTACAGTAAGTGACGAATTTTGCTGTGAACACCTGAGTTGGAATTAGTCATTGATTGGGCTCCACTCCATGAGAAAATGAGGTGAAGGGGCCAAATTCACACAGATAACATATTTTCTTATTTTTTCCATCGCTTATCCATGTTCCCATGGATTAAAAAAAAAATTTTTTTTTTTTAGATGGAGTCTCTGTCACCCAGGCTGGAGTGCAGTGGCATGATCTTGGCTCACTGCAACCTCTGCCTCCCAGGTTCAAGGGATTTCCTGTCTCAGCCTCCCAAGTAGCTGGGATTACAGGCACCCTCCACCACACCCGGTTAACTTTTGTATTTTAAGTAGAGATGGGGTTTCACCATGCTGGCCAGGCTGGTCTTGAACTCCTGACCTAAGGTGATTCGCATGCCTTGGCCTTCCAAAGTGCTGGGATTACAGGCATGAGCCACTGCACCGGGCCTCCCATGGATATTTCATTTTAAAATAATTTTAGACTTAGAGAAATTTATAAAAATAGTATAGAGAATTCGTGTATATCCATTATCTAGCTACCTGTAATGTTATAAATGTGTATAACTATGGTTTACAATGCTCAAACCCAGGGTAAAAACTTTGATGCAAGACTATTAACTAAGCTACAGACTTATTTGAATTACCCTCTTTTTCTCCCTGTGGAGTAAAGGATTCACTCAGCAAGCTTGGGGTGTTCAAACCCTGCATCCCCAGAGAAAGGACTGGCCCTTGACTACTTTCTGGGAGAAAAAATCTAAGCCCTTGAAACACCCTGCCTGGTGAGAGAGTCTTCGTTTACTTGGGCCTTTGGGCATGTCAGATAGTCTGTATTAACGTGTGATTTATGGTGGAGAGCCTTGGGTCTTGCTGAATCCGTGTGATCTCTTGAGAGGCTGCAGACTGAGTACCTAAGGTCAGCTCTGGAGGTGCTCCCTGCCTCAGTAACTGGCCCCTAATAAAAACCTGGGCCCCAGGCTTTGTGTGAGCTTTCTTGGTTGGCAATACTTTCTGTGTGTTGTCACACATCACTGCTGGGAGAATTAAGTGCTGTCTGCACAGCTTCTCTGGGAGAAGACAACCAGAAACTGGTGTTTGTCTCTCCTGGATTCTGCCCTCTATGCCCTGTTCCATGCTAACTTTAATCTGTATCCTTTCACTGTAATAAACCATAACAGTGAGCATGGCAACTTCTTAAAGTTCTGTGAGTCCTTCTAGTGATTCACTGAACCTGAGGGTGGTCTTGGGGACCCTTGGTATGCTACTTAATATCTTTTCTTTTTCTTTCTTTTTTTTTCTCTCTCTCTTTTTTTTTTTGAGTTAGAGTGTTGCTCTGTTGCCCGTGCTGGGGTGCAGTGGTGGGATCTCAGCTCACTGCAACCTCCACCTCCCGGGTGTGGGAGGTAGAAAAGTTCCTCTTCAAAGTTTCCTTTCTTGTTTAAGAAAAATTCATAAATATTAGAAATAATAGTTTGTTTTAAACACTTTCTCCAAAAGCCGTCTTGCTTTTTGCTAGCAGCTCTTTGCTAAGCCCTATCCTATGTAGCTGTTAGACATGCTTACAGGCACATAGTACATTCTATGTCCTTATGCTTTAACCAAGATATCTGTGCTAGATGTGCTCACAAGCATGTCGCAGCTGGCAGCCTATGCCTCTTCCTTATTTGGACTTCCTTTTTTTGCTCTCCATTGCTTTTACCTGTTTAGAAAAGTTTCAAGTTAGTAGCCAATCAGGTTTTAGTTTAAATTGTGAGGTCTGGCTCCAGGCAATCAAGAACAGGCACAGTAGTAAGGACAACCCCAAATGCGTAAGGAATAAACACATCTGCTTTCCTTTGTTTGTTGTACTCTTGTGGCAAGATTGCTAATGGGAGTACGCTTTCTGCAGGAAGTAAAAAGAATTGCTTTGCTGAGAGATCCTTTGTCCCAGTACTAATTTTTCTTTGCAGCACCAAAAAGAAAAATTTTACACATAACACCGGGTTCAAACGATTCTCCTGCCTCAGCCTCCTGAGTAACTGGGAATACAGGCCCACACTATCACGTCTGGATAATTTTTATATTTTTAGTAGAGATGGGGTTTCACCATGTTGGCCAGGCTGGTCTCGAACTCCTGACCTCAAGTGATCCGCTCACCTCGGCCTCCTAAAGTGCTGGGATGACAGGCATGAGCCACTGTACCCAGCCCTAACATCCTTTTTCTATTACAGGATACAATCCAGGGTCCTTTATTGTTGGTCTCCTTTGTCTCCTCCAATCTGTGACAGTTCCTCGTTGTCTTTGGCTTTCATGACCTTAACACTTTTGGTGACTACTGTTCATTTTGTAGAACGACCCTCAATTTCAGTTTGTCTGTTTGCTCATGATTCATTGAGTTCATATAATTTGGGGAAAAAATGCTTTATATCAGAGAACTGTGGATTTTTAAGGAGAATAATGTCTTTAATACCCTGTACACTGTACACACACACACACAGTTTCCCTCTCAGCTGGGATTCCCCACTGCACTAAGCCTCTCTCGCAACATTGGCTCTCCACCTCTACTTTCACTATTCAGTTTGATTGTCAGATCTCCGGTGAAAGGAGCCAGTGGCCACCAGTGTTGAAGAGAAGCACTCAGCCTTCCCCTGTTAACAGAGGCTCTTGTGCACGTGGTGGTCACACCACTCCTCACATGGCTTACCTGACCCTCATGCCCAGGTAGCTGGAGATTGCTAGAGCAGGGGTGTGGCAGGCATTGCCTGTTTTGTCTGTTGAGGGTGAGAGTCAACTTTCTTCTGGGAAATGTTCCTTCTTCCCACCATAACCAAATGGCACGAGAGAGAGATACCATGATCTAACAGACTCCACCCACATGGCCATCACTGATTGGTCAGAGCTGGGCACCTGACCCTATTGGAGCCAATCAGAGCCCTTCCCTGGGATTTCTGGATTTGGGAGGAATCAGCACATTCTTTCTCTGCAGAGTCCTTGCTTGTAGAAGAGCCAGGCTGGAGTAGAAGAGGTTGAGTTCAGTCAGAGGCAGAGATGAGCATTGGAGAGGGAACCTGGCTTTGTCCCAGGTACATCGGGAGGCCCAGCTATGCCCTGCACCCTTCCTCGATGATGGGAGCCTTCCCTTGGGTTTCTTTTGTTTTCAGCCAGAAAATCCTAATACATAGACCTCATTCCATCCTGTCTGCATACCTGACACGTGGCAAAGGCTGGACACGGACACTCCCTACATCTCATGATTAGCCAGTGAATGAAACGAAAATGGCCGAGTGACACTTCATCAACATCGCCGTATTTCTCAGAGTCGTCCCTGTCTTTATGTCTCCATATATGGGACATGGTAAACCAGAACCAAGCATGTTGAACAACATTCATTTTAACAGGCGTCTTCGAGAAACTATCTATGTGATTAGCAAATACCATCTGGCGGCCTAATGAAATCAGAACAGCCAGTGTTTTCCATCCTCAACTCAGGGATTAAGGAGGAAAAGCCGGTGTAAGCAGGTCACCCGAGTTAGCGCAGCTGTGGAGAGGTGCAGTGAGCAGATTGCACAGCTCGGCGCCACCCCAGTCAAGAGGAGTCAGTTAGGACACAACCCCAGATGCCAAAGGAAAAAAAAGGAAAGAAGAGGGGAGGAAAGAAAGGAAGGAAAGAAGGAAGGGAGGGAGGGAGGGAGGGAGGGTCTAGATTTTACTTGCCAAACAGCTCATTTTATAAGAGATAAACAATTCAAGACAAAATGAATTGGTTAGAAAATAATAACGTTTGTCCACTCTATGGCTATACGAGGGGCAGAAATAGGAAACCTGTGTACGTTTTGCCAAAAGAGAATCAGTTCGCTCATTTAAACCTTTTCCTTCTGATTATAAAACATACAAATTCTTTTGTGGATAACTTTCAAAATAAGGGAAAATATAAAGTGTGGGGCAGGCGTCACTGAGCGGAGGAAGAGGGCGCAGTCGGGCTCTGCTCACGCCCACCCTGCGAGGGCTGAGACTGCTGGTCCCCTCCTTAGCAGACAGATGGGAGTCTCATGCGCAGAGCCACGGCGTCTGTCTAATCCACTTTCGCTCCTGTGCTCCTGTGTGTCAGCGGTACCTAGCATAGAACATGCATCCAATAAATATTTGCTCAACAACAATCATAATAATGCTCAGTAAGTATTTGCCGAATGAATGCCCCCTGCCAGTAAAGAAAGGATTGTTTTCAGCATTTTAATATATTACCAGTAAATGAGACCAGCTGGATTTATAGACTCATCCAAAAAGTCATAGAGATTTTGTTCAAGTAGAAAATGCCAAGTAGGGTAAGTGTAGCAGCGTTTCATCCTCTAACAAAAGATCAGCAAATGGTGACTGGCAGGGTTGGTGGCGGGGGTGGGGGTGCTTCTGGAACCCACCGAGGGGGCTCTTGGGAAGGGGATGCACCGGGGAAGAGAGCTTGGTTCTCAACAATATCTATCAGCTTTTGGAACAGCAATGAGAGTTTCCTTTGGCTGTGTCAGTTTCCTAAAACTGTCCTAAAAAAGTACTCCAAACTGGATGGCTTAACATGACGAATTTATTCATTCACAGTTCTAGAGGCCAGAGGTCCAAAATCAAGATGCTGTCAGGGCTGTGCTCTCGGAAGCCTCCAGCAAAGATTTCTCCTGGCTGCTTCCTAGCTTTCCGTGGCTGCCAGCAGGCATTAGCATTCCTTGGCTTGTAGCTGCATCTCTCGACTTTGCTTCTGCTTCCATGTGACATTCTTCCCTGTGTGACTGTCTCTGCATATCTTCTCCTCTTATGAGGACACCAGTCATATTGGATTAAGGGTCCATCCTACACCACTATGACCTTGAACTAATTACAGCCGAGTGCGGTGACTCACACCTGTAATCCCAGCACTTTGGGAGGCTGAGGAGGGCAGGTCACTTGAGGTCGGGAGTTTGAGATCAGCCTGGCCAACATGGTGAAACCCCGTCTCTACTAAAAATAAAAAAATTTGCTGGGCATTGTGGCACACACCTGTAATCCCAGCTACTTGGGAAGCTGAGGCAGGAGAATCATTTGAACCCAAGAGATGGAGGTGTCAGTGAGTGGAGATCGTGCCACTGCACTCCATCCTGGGTAACGGAGTGAGACTCCATCTCAAATAAATAAATGAATAAAAATTTAAAAAACAATTTAACTAATTACATCCACCATGATTTTCTTTTCCAATAAGTTCGTGGTCTGAAGTTCCAGGAAAGACACGAATTCTTGGGACACAATTTCAGTCCAGTGCAATCTCTTACCCACACAAACCTCCCTGGCACTGTGGAGCGGAGGGCAGCATGACCCTCTCATGGAAAAGGGCTCCCAGGTGGCGAGGACTGTTCTGCTGAGACCCTACCGGGCTCCGGGAGGCCAGGGCAGATCCACAGTGGCAGCGGCCTCGCTGGGAGCCTTGGGGCACTGCTGTTGTAGAATACCACAGGAAGCTCTGGCCTTGCTCCAGAGGCAACAGACCTCAAGGGCCCTGCCTGTGAGCCCTGAAAAGCAGTCTAGGTCCCAGGGGGTAGTTCCAGGGGCCACCAGAGGCAGTGGCTTTGGTGGGGCTGTGTTCTCCATCTTTTAGAACGCCCTCACGGCGCTCTGCACTTCCCTTTCACAATACCGATAACAATTCCAAGGAATAAGTAACCACGAGGTTCATTCTATAGTGTCTGTCTCGGCAATAGGGTGACCAGCTGTCTGCTAAGTGGGGCCACCAACTTGTCTAATTTGTGCTAGGCCAGGATTCGTTTCAGCACTGAAAGTACTTCGTCCCAGAAACCCCTTCGATGCCAAGCAAACCAGGACAGCTGGTCCCCTCCTTAGCAGACAGATGGGAGTGTCAGGCGAAGAGCCACGGTGTCTGTCTAATCTGCTTCATCTCCTGTGCTCCTGTGTGTCAGCGGTACCTAGCATAGAACATGCATCCAATAAATATTTGCTCAACAACAATCATAATAATGCTCAGTAAGTATTTGCCGAATGAATGCCCCCTGCCAGTAAAGAAAGGATTGTTTTCAGCATTTTAATATATTACCAGTAAATGAGACCAGCTGGATTTATAGACTCATCCAAGAAGTCATAGAGATTTTTGTCCAAGTAGAAAATGCCAAGTAGGGTAAGTGTAGCAGCGTTCAGTCTTCTAACACAAGATCAGCAAATGGTCTAGAGGGGTTGGATCTGATTTCCTGAATCCGTCTTGAAGTGGAGATTATGGATTTCCAGATCCTCTCAGATAGGAGGGGCCAAAGCAGGAGGGACAGCTGTGGGACCGCTGTAGCAGTAGGAGCGAGAGCTTGCAGCACACGGCCCCTAACACAGCAGCTTCACAAACATTTCCTTGGATGGGATACATTAGACTGTAGACGTGGAGGATGATGTGATTTTCTGTTGCTGAGGCTGGAGTGCAGTGGCGCGATCTTGGCTCACTGCAACCTCCGCCTCCTGGATTCAAGTGATTCTCCTGCCTCAGCCTCCAGAGTAGCTGGGACTACAGGTACACACCACCACACCTGGCTAATTTTTGTATTTTTTTAGTAGAGACAGGGTTTCTCCACGTTAGCCAGGCTGCTGTAGAACTTCTGACCTCAAGAGATCCACCCACCTCGGCCTCCCAAATTGCTGGAATTACAGATGTCAGCCACCACACCAGACCTATTCTGTTTTTTTGAAAATGAGTCTCACTCTGTAACTCAGGCTGTAGTGCAGTGGTACAATCTCGGCTCGCTGCAACCTGTGTCTCCCGGGTTCAAGCAGTTCTCTTGCCTCAGCCTCCCAAGTAGCTGAATTACAGGCACGTGTCACCACGCCTGGATAACTTTTGTATTTTTAGTAGAGATGGGGGTTTCACCGTGTTGGCCAGGCTGGTCTCAAACTCCTAACCTCCAGTGGTCTGCCCACCTGAGCCTCCCAAAGTGTTGAGATTACAGGCGTGAGCCCCCGCACCCAGCCTGGTGTGGTTTTCTTTTCTTTCTTTTTTTTTTTTTTTAAAATCTAGAGACAGGGTTTTGCCATGTTGGCCAGGCTGGTCTCAAACTCCTGACCTGAGGTGATCCCCTGCCTCAGCCTCCCAAAGTGCTGGGATTATAGGCATGAGTCACCACGCCTGGCCTAATATACTTTCCTTAAGGATGCACACGAAGTAGGGATTTGCAGCCAGGCCATCTGTGTGCTTTTTCACTGTACTGTTCTCCCATTTCGCTTTACCGCAGTCATAGCAATGAAGCCTGAAGCCCAGTGGTCAGTAGTTTCCTGAGCTTGAGTCCAAGCTTCAAGCCATCTAGATGAATCTGTAACTAAGCAGTGGCCACTTAAATAGTTGAGATGTGCCCGGCAGGTCTTGCTTGCTCCTTGCATGTCTCCAGGGAAGCCTAGAACGATGGCTGACCCTTGGCCAACCCTGGGGAGTGCAGTCTCCAGGAAGGTTTTTATGTCTGTGATTAATGATTTTGTTGTATACCCCGGAGGAACAGACCACGTGCAATCAGCTTGTCAGGGTGCTGTGCACGAACATAAAGATTATGATGTGTGCGTGGTTTCACTGCTGGGGTCCCGAGTTTCACTTGGCATAGCTGATAGCCAAGCAGAATGTGTCTATGTCATCAACCACCAGAAAAACCTTGGGCCCTGAGACTGGCATGGGTTTCCCCGGGTCTTCCACACATGTCCTGGAGTTCTCTGCCAGACAAAAAGCACATTCTGAGTGGTCTCAGATGAAGAGGTGTGAAGGAGCCTGAGCTGGGGTGTTCTAGAATGTGAACAATGCGTATTTTTTCCTGCGGTTTTTCTCGGTATCCTTTGCTGGAATAAATGTTAGCCATGCATATAAATTGCTACTCAGCCTTGTCAGTCTTTCTGGAAAAATCACCAAACTTAGCCCCTCAACACACAGAAGAAAACAGGGAAGCCCCGCCCCTCCTCATCCTGCCAGATGCTGCCCTTCCCCTTTCCCCCAACTGTGCCCAGGTTTGAATGAGGGCTGTGGGAAACAAGGTTTAGAATGGATACCAGAAAACCTGGAGCTGGAGTTCTAACCCCTGTGACGGTGGGTTTCCTCTTTGGCTGCAGCCCCAGTGTCCCACACAGCTGGAAAATGTGGCAGGAAAGCATGAGGCCTAGGGCAGGATCCAGCAGGAGGGTGCGATGCCTGGGGATCAGATTTCAGGGTTGACTGACTGTTGGAATCTCTGGGATTTGTGAACTCTGGTTAATTTCTGGAACTGGAGTCACAAGGTCTTCCCTGCATTCCTGTTACTTATTACTGGCTCAGCCAAGCAAGCACTTTGGGGGAAAGTATCCTTCAGCCCTGCAAGTCCCCGACCTCCACATGTGTGCAGATTTCTGTTTCACAGTCCAGAGGTACATTGCAAATTCATTCTCTCTCTCTTTTTCTCTCTCTGTCTTTATTTTATCTTACTATTATTGTTATTATTTTTGTGACAGTCTCGCTCTGTCACCCAGGATGGGGTGTAGCGATGGGATCTCAGCTCACTGCAACCTCTGCCTCCTGGGTTCAAGTGATTCTTCTGCCTCAGTCTCCTACATAGCTGGGATTACAGGTGCGAGCTACCACACCTGGCTAATTTTTGTATTTTCAGTAGAGACAGGATTTCACCATGTTGGCCAGGCTGGTCTTGAATTTCTAACCTCAAGTGATTTGCCCTCCTTGGCCTCCCAAAGTGCTGGGATTACAGGCATAAGCCACTGTTCCCGGCCCTATCTGCCTTTAGTATTCTGTAGGTATAAACTGATAAGCACAACCATGGACAGAAATGTCAACAAAATGATTAAAATATAAGATAACTAAATATACCAAATAAAACAATTTATTAGGTTGGTGCAAAAGTAATTGTAGGTTTGCTACTTCAATGGCAAAAAATGCAATAACTTTTGCACCAAACTAACAAAAAGCAAGCCACACAAATAACTATATACACACTTGCTATTCAGATAAAGCCCTGACATTTACTTTGCATAAAAATAAATAGCTTATAGGCCAGGCTCATGCCTGTAATCCCACCACTTTGGGATGCTGAGGCAGGAGGATTGCTTGAGGCGAGGAGCTCAACACCACCCTGGGCAACATAGCAAGACCCTATCTCTACAAAAAGTAAATTTAAAAAATTAGATAGCTTATCCAGAATAGCCAAAACAATCTTGAAAAAGAAGAACAAAGAAGACTTATATCTCCTGATTGCAAAACACGCTACAGAGCAGTGGTAATCAAGGTAGTGTGGCATTGCCACAGGATAGACGTATAGACCAATGAACAGAACTGAGAGTCCAGAAATAAATCCATCTGTATACGGTCACCTGAATTTCAACAAGAATGCCAAGACCATTCAATGGGGAAAGAATGTTTTTTAACAAATGATGCTGAGCAACTGGAGAGCCATGTGCAAAAGAATGCATTTTTGACCCGTAGCTTACACCTATATGAAAGATCTTAGATCTAATTGTAAGAGCTAAACCTATAAAACACTTAGAATAAAACATGGGGGAAACCACGACATTGGATTTGGCAATGGTTTCTGGGCTAAGGCACCAAAAACACAAGAAGCAAAGAAAAAATAGGTAGATTGTACTTTACCACGATCTAAATCTTTTTTCCATCAAACTATACCATCAATAAAATGAAAAGACAACCCACAGAAAGAGAGAAAATATTTGGAAACCATGTATCTGATGAGGGTCTATATCCAGAATATGTAAAGAACTCTTACAACTCAACAACAATAAGACCAACAACCCAATTCAAAACTGGGCAAAGGGGCCGGGTGCAGTGGCTCACATCTGTAATCCCAGCGCTTCGGGAGGCCAAGGCAGGTGGATCGCTTGAGGTCAGGAGTTTGAGACCACCCTGGCCAACATGGCAAAACCCCATCTCTACTAGTAATACAAAAATTAGCTGAGTGTGTTGACCCACACCTGTAATCCCAGCTACTTGGGAGGCTGAGGCAGGAGAATTGCTTGAACCCAGGAGGTGGAGGTTGCAGTGAGCTGAGATAGCACCATCGCACTCCAGCCTGGGCAACGAGAAGGAAACTCTGTCTCAAAAAAAAAAAATTACCCGGGTGTGGTGATGCGTGCCTGTAGTCCCAACTACTTGGGCTGAGGCAGGGGAATCACTCAAACCCAGGAGGCAGAGGCTGCAGTGAGCCAAGATTGTGCCACTGCACTCCAGCCTGGGTGACAGAGCGAGATTCCATCTCAGAAAAAAAAAAAAAAAAGGGCAAAAGACTTGTGTGGACATTTTCCCAAACATGATATAGAAGTGACCAACAAACACGTGGGGAAATGTTCAATATCACTAGCCATTAGGGAAATGCAAATCCAAACGACAAGGAAATATTACCTCCCACTAGGATAGCTATAAAACAAGAAACAAAACCCAGCAGAAAACAAGCGTTAGCAAACATGAGGAGAAATTGGAACTCTTATAACATCGAATTGCCGTATGGCCCAGGAATGCCACTTTTAGGTGTATATCCCCCAAATTGAAAACAGGTGTTTAGGCAAAAATCTGCGCAGAAATGTTCAAAGCAGCATTATTCACAGTAGCCGAAGGGTGGAAACAACCCAAATGTCCATCAGTGAATGAGCGACCTAGCGAAACTGCCGTCTCCACACAGTGGACTGTGATTTCACCTTACGAAGGAATGAAGTACTGACACATGCCCCAGTATGAAAGAACCTTCAAAATCTCATGCTAGCTGAAAGCAGACAGTCACAAAGACCACATAATGTATGATTTCATTTTATGAAATGTCTGGAGTGGGTAAATCTCTAGAGGCAGAAAGTAGATTCCTGGTTGCTCAGGGCTGGGGAGATGAGGAATGAGATGAAATAGACAAAGGGCATGAGGTTTCTCTTTGTGGTGATGAAAATGTTTTAAAACTGACTGTGATGATGGTTGCACATATCTGTGGCTATATTTACATTTATTTTATTATTTTGAGATGGAGTCTCACTCTGTCATCTAGGCTGGAGTGCAGTAGTATGATCTCGGCTCACTACAACCTCTGGCTCCTGGGTTCAAGCAATTCTCCTGTCTCAGCCTCCTGAGTAGCTGGGACTACAGGCACATGCCACCACACCTGGCTAACTTTTGTATTTTTAGTAGAGACTAGATTTTGCCATGTTGGCCAGGCTGGTCTGGAACTCCTGACCTCAAATGATCTGTCCTCCCTGGCCTCTCAAAGTGCTGGGATTACAGGTATGAGCCACCATGCCTGGCCAAAAAATGAGTTTTACAATAAGAAATTCTGGTCCAATAGAGCAAAGATTCTTAGCCAGATTCGGATCTCAGATCTCTTATGAATCTGATTAAAAAAAAAAAAAAAGCTGTTCTCCTTAGCTTGGAAAAATATAAACACACACAGAGTTTAGTGAGCAATCTCAGTGGGTTCATGGATCCTTGCAGCCCATATTGATACTCCAGGTGAAGAGGCTCACAGAAATGAGCACATCCCGCTCCCACATCGCGGCTTCTGAAGGCCATCTTCCAGTGAAAGGAACCAGAGCACCTCGGAGAAACGGTAATTCCAGGAAGGGAAAGAAAAATGACCCGGAGAATCTTGCAGTGCCAGAAAGTACAACATTGCTGAAAGAAATAAAGGAGTCCTGTTCAAAGGACACTGGGCCAGCTGAGGAGCTCCCACTGACCAGATCCGAGACAGTACAAGAATCAGAATGCATGACAGTGATGAATAGCAACCCATCCAATTGCATAAGAATCCGAGTGTCCATAATGACGATGAATGAGTGAATGGAGAAGGGGAAGCTCTTCCTCGTAGTGCAAGGCCAACTAATCAGCACAGAACAAAGAACAGGCTTAGAGAAGCAACTGTTTTACAACCATAATGGTCACTGAGTCCAGCAAGAATCCTTAATAAATGCTAAAGCTCTTGGTTGCGAGGTTGGGAAGGAAGGAGTCATTGACCTAGTCTCAAAGTGCCTCCCACAGATGACCTGTTAGTTACAATGAGAAAGAGAAGATTGTACAGCTGACAGACACCACCTTCAACCCAAGTCAACACTGTCACTAAGAGGGGACTGAACCGACATCCTGTGCCTGTGATGGGATGCATGGGGAATGGAGACTGCAGTGTTTATTCCCAGCAAACCCAAATCTATTGCTGAGGAGACCTCAGGGGGCCCATGGGGCAGGGAATCTGGGGAAGGGCATCCCAGAGTCTTCCCTACGACTCTCTTCAGTAACAACTTCTGTGGCTCCTGCAAAAATACGTGTTGTGCAAGGCAAACAAAGCTAAAAAACGGTGTCAGATGAAGGGAGACCAAAGAGAATTGGCAACTAAATATGATGTACGATCCTGGTTTGGATCTTGGACTGGAAGAAAATGCTGTGAAGACATCACTGGGTGACTTGGTAATCAGGTAACCGTATTCCAGCAATGAGAAATTTCCTGGCTCAGATAACTGCCCTGTGGTTATGTGAGAGAACACTCTTGTGTGTAGGAGATCTATGTGGAAATATTTAGGGGTAAAGGGTATGATGTCTGTAATCTGCTCCTAAATGGATCAGGGAGAAAAAGAGGTGTGTATTTATATAGAGAAACAGAGATGATGTGGCCGAATGTGGCAAAATGTTAACAATTCGTATATCCAGGCCGGGCACAGCAGCTCACATCTGTAATCCCAGCACTTTGGGGGGCCGAGGCAGGTGGATCACCTGAGCTCAGGAGTTTGAGACCAGCCTGACCAACATGGGGAAACCCCGTCACTACTAAAAATACAAAAGTTAACTGGGCATGGCAGTGTATGCCTGTAATCCCGGCTGCTCAGGATGCTGAGGCAGGAGAATCACTTGAACCTGTGAGGCAGAGGTTTCAGTGAGTCAAAATTGTGCCAATGCACTCCAGCCTGGGAGACAGATCTCAAAAACAAACAAACACACACACACACACACACATACACACACACACACACAATTAGTATATCTGGATGGAGAGTACGCGGGAAGTTTTTATGTTTCTTGCAGTTCTTCTGTAAGTTAGCCATTATTTCACATAAAGTTATTGGCCAGACATGGTGGCTCACGCTTGTAATCCCAGCACTTTGGGAGGCCGAGCTGGGTGGATCACGAGGTCAGGAGTTCAGGACCAGCCTGACTAATATGATGAAACCCTGTCTCTACCAAAAATACAAAAATTAGCCAGGCATGGTGGCGGGAGCCTGTAGTCCCAGCTACTCGGGAGGCTGAGGCAGGAGAGCGGCTTGAACCTGGGAGGCAGAGGTTGCACTCCACCCTAGGTGACAAAGCGAGACTCCATCTCCAAAAGAAAAAGTTATGTTAAAAATAAAAAATATTTTTTCTAATATTTATAATAAAAAGTTTTTTTTAAAGAAAAACTCCGCAAAATCCCTGCCATAAAAACCGTAGAGGCAGAAGTCAGCTCCTTTAGGGGTAGTGCAGCCCCCAGAAGCCATCAGTTGGCCAGGTGGTTGGCAAATGGCACAGACTTGGCTCCGACACCAGCTGGAGTCCCTGAGGCCCAGAGCCTGCCCTGGGGAGAAGAGCATTGTTTCCTGACAAAAGAGAAGTAGAAGAAAACCACTTTTGGGATGAAGTGAGCTCTAGAAGAATCCAACAGCCTAGAGGCCCCACATGGGTCCTTAGTGTTAGTGGCCAGCTGTGACCCTTCCGGTCTGCAGGCCAGCTCACCACAGGCCAACTGCATTGATTGAGTACCTATTGTGTGCAGGTGCCTGTGTGGGCTAGGAGGCCCCACTGGAAGCTGGTGTGTGTGTTTGCATGTTTGTGTGAACCTTCCTTCCCTGAGGAGCCAGGTGAGAACGACCACCTTGTCAGAATGCCATTGCCAGCTGCGACAGGTGAGTGCTGAAGCTACGACAGGTGCAAGGAGCCCTTTAATGGCAAGAAATGTTGGAAATGTTTCACTTACATTAAGCCATTCAACACCCTCCCGCCCGGCAGCCCCATGGGGTCAGTATCACTGTTGCCGCCTATTTTACAGATGACAAGTGGAGCAGTGCACCCAGCGTCACCAAGATCGGAGGCTCCTGGTCGACACACAGGTGGCACGCCCAGCACAACACACGCCTCACTCTTCGGTCCTGTCCTTTTGCGGTTTTTTGTTTGTTTGTTTATTTGTTTGGTGGTTTTTTGGGTTTTCTTTGAGACAGAGTCTGGCTCTTGTTGCCCAGGCTAGAGTGTAGTGGTGCGAACTCTGCTCACAGCAACCTCCACTTCCCGGGTTCAAGTGATGCTCCTGCCTCAGCCTCCTGAGTAGCTGGGATTACAGGCATGCACCACCATGCCCAGCTAATTTTTGTATCTTAAGTAGAGAGGGGGTTTCACCATGTTGGCCAGGCTGGTCTTGAACTCCTGACCTCAGGTGATCTGCCCGCCTCGGCCTCCCAAAGTGCTGGATTACAGGCGTGACCCACCGCACCCGGCCTGTCCTGTCCTCTTGGAACAGAAGTCAGGTCGTCTCTAGGAAGCAGGCTTTAAGGAAACACAATCACAACCACGTTCTTGCACAGAAGTCGTGGCTCCCTCCCAACTGGGGCAGTGGGCATCTCCTGGGGTCATTGCTTAGTTATGGATACATTGCTTAAACTTGATAGTTGTGAGTTTCACACCCAATTGGGAAAAAAGACTGGTTTGGCCAGTTGGCATTTCAGGAGTATCTAAAATATTGACGTGTAGTTCATATTCCAGTGTACTAGCTCAAGCTTTTGTGCATTTCCATTAAAACGTTGCTGCCAAACATATTTTGAATACCGTTTGTGAGGATGTATGGCTCTTTCCACGCCACCCAAGGGCCAGGAAAAGCAGCCTTGGAGGAAACCTCCTTCTGTCTCCCTCTAGGAGTCATCTAAAGGCGGTGAGTACTTTGGGAAAATGTTTTTGACTCTTGGCCCTCTTTTTTGAGTCCTTAAATCAATTATAGCCACACAGCAAGCCTGCAACTCAATTCTTCATCCAGGGGCCACCAGAAAGAAATAAGGCAGCTGAACAAATAGAAGATTCTGCGCCAATTCCGCCCCCGCCCGTCTCGCCCACAGCAGAAATAATTGCTTGTTTTTGGTCAATGGGCAAGTGACAACCTGAATGCTCAAGTTCCTTAAAAAGAGTAAATTGTGTGGCCAGGCACGGTGGCTTACACCCAATCCCAGCACTTTAGGAGGCTGAGGTGGGAGGATCACCTGAGGTCAGGAGTTCAAGACCAGCCTGACCAACATGGAGAAACCCCGTCTACTAAAAATACAAAATTAGCCGGGCATGGTGGTGCGTGCCTGTAGTCCCAGCTACTTGGGAGGGTGAGGCAGGAGAATCGCTTGAATCTGGGAGGTGGAGGTTGTGGTGAGCCGAGATCATGCCATTGCATTCCAGCCTGGGCAACAAGAGTGAAACTTCATCTTAAAAAAAAAAAGAGTAAGTTGTGACTAGGAGCCTGTGAAGGCATCACACACCTACTCAGCTTCTGAAGATGGAAGGTGATCTAGCCCATGGTCATGAGGGCTTCGTCTAAAGCAGGCGTTCCCAGCCTCCGTGCACAAGCATTACCTGGGGACCCTGAAAAAATTACCAGCACTGCCCAAATCAGATTACTTCAGGCAGACTGTGGTGGCGCTCTGAACCTACAAGACCCCGCCCCAGCAACTGAAAGTTGGGAAGAGCTTTGGGTCAGAAATGCGGTTGCGTTCTGATCACACAACTGCCAGGGAAGATGTGACAGCAACACAAGGACGAGGCCCCTGTCAGTGCCAGCTTCGCCCCCACTAGCACCGCTGGGGGTCAGCCCACTCTGGAGGCCATGGAATGCTCATATGGTAGCCCTAAGTCTTGGATTTCCATTCACAGGGATAATGTGACAATTGAAGTAAGCAGTCAATACTTTTAGGACCTCAAGATGAACCATAATGGGGACACAGAAGTTTCTGGAAGAGGTAGGCTTGGGCAAGGCGGGTGGGCGGCAGTTGTGTTTATTGAAATGGCCATGATGCTGCCTCCCACACTCGTGTTCTTCAGCAGTGCGACCCTGTCATTCCCCCGAGCAGAAGCGGAGACTCTCTCTCCATCCCTGGGAAACTGGGCTGGCCTGTGGCTCTCTTGTGACTGATAGGATGGGGTGGAATTGATACTGATGACTCCCGAGGCCCGGGCAGAACAGGCCTGATGCTGAGGCCTGGTTCCCTTGGAATGTTCCCTTCAGGAAGCTCCTGCTCAGGACCGTGCCTCTGTGCTCCGAGAAGCCCAGGCACAGGAGGAAGCCAGGCAACGGGCTCATACACAGGCTTGACCGAATCTGGCTCCTGGACCAGGGGTTAAGAGCAAAGAAACCCCCAGAAGATGTCAGCCATGGCCACACACAGCTTCCTGGCTGAGGCTTCATCCTCTCCAAAGCTCTGACCTGGAGAATCCCTGGGCATGGGGAAATGGTTCTTGTTTGATGTCATCAAATGTGGGATAGCTATTATGCAGCATAGTTAATGATGCTAAACCCAGTGTCACCAGCACTGCTGGGTGATGGAGGTCTGGGAATGGGGACTCTTGGTGAGGCAAGGCCCTTCAGATTGTGGTTAAGAAAGCGAGCTCTAGAGCTGCCTGGGTTCAAATCCAGTCTCCACCACTTACCAGCTCTGTGACAGTGGGAGAATGGCTCAACCTCTCTGTGCCTCACATGTCTTCCTCTGTGTAGTGGAGGTGGTAACAGTGCCCGTCTGGGCAGGCTGTCTGAGGACTGAGTGTCATTAATGCCTGAAGAGCACCGGGCTCACAGGAAGTGCTCATTCGGTGTCACTTCCGATCGACACGGGCCTAGGCTTCAGTTTGATGGCTGGAAGACTCTGTGCAGGTCTGGAGGGTGCTTAGACTTGGCAGGCAATTGTATTTCTTTGTCTCACTAACTAAACTGGGAGAAGACCATTATCTGTCTGTCTCTCATCACCTGTGCATTGAGAATATGGGGCATAAAGAAAAATGCTGTATTTTGACTGGAAGGAGTTGCAGGGTTCCTGAAAAAAGCCTGCTAGTGGAACTGAGGCTGACATCGGGCCCAAGAAGGGGGAGGGGAGGGTGCTGGAGAGTGAGAGAGCCGGGCCTGGGCAAGTGGGTTGGTGCTGCTTTAGTGGGGTGCATGCATGCACGTGTGTGTGTAGAGAGAGAGAGGCGGCCCCCAGAAAGGGTGGGAGATGCTCACTCAAAACTCGGATGTCAGTCAGATTTAGACAATGAAGGGCCCAGTAGGCCACACTCAAGCAAGGCTGTGGCAGGGATCATGATCTGTATTAGCCCATTTTCACACTGCCCTCAAGAAATCCCCGACACTGGGTAATTTATAAAGGAAAAGAGTTTAATGGACTCACAGTTCCACGGGGTGGGGGAGGCCTCCCAATCATGGCGGAAGGTGAAGGAGGAGCAAAGGCACATCTTACATGGCGGCAGGCAAGAGGGTGTGTGCAGGGGACTGCCCTTCCTAAAACCATCAGGGCTCCTGAGACTTACTGTTGTGAGAACAGCAGGGGAAAGACCCGCTCCCCTGATTCAATGACCTCCCACTGGGATTATGGGAGTGACAATTCACGATCTGGGTAGGGCCACAGAGCCAAATCCTGTGATGATCCAAGCCCACGTCAGCCAGGCCAGCGGGCGGCAGGGCGGGAGACACGGGAAGGGCACAGAAGGGAGCACAGTCAAGTTTTCTTCCAGGGGTTCTGCCCGTGCCAGGGGGGAGGGGGGACCCTCTCGCACCACCTCCCACTCACCTGTAGGGCTGGGCTGGTGCATCAGGAGGGAGGTGGAATCGCATTCGCCCCCTTTGAGTGTACATGGATGTGTGATTTCACTCTTGGCTTAACTTTTCCCCTGCCCTCCTGACCTCAGTTTCACTTTTTCTGGTGATCAAATAATGACAATTCTCACATCGCCAGGTTTCCTTCAGTATCTGCTGACGACCCACTGCCTTAGACACCAAGCATACGTTATTCAGCCACTTGAAACGACCATGCCCTGGGGGGCTGCTTAATACTTTTAAAGACCTTGAAAAGACTTTGATGAAAATGCTTCTTACGATAAGCACCTATTGTGCTGCAGATCTGCTGTGTGCCATCTGCCTCTAGACAGGAACGTGAGGGTTTTCCTACAAAGAATCTGAGTCACCACTGTTCTCCACCTCGGCAAAAAATAGAGATTTATATCTCTTTCATCACTTTTGGTGTCCAAATGGTGTAAGCATCCTTGCACCGTCGTCGGCACATAGCAGGTACTTAATAAGCCTTTTGGGCATCACTTCTCGGCCTTTTGGCTAAGATCAAGTGTAAACCTTCTGGGGTGAGAGTGAATGAATCACTAGATGGAAGGCACTGGTGGTTAGGAAGAGCTCATTAAAACCTTTCTAATTGAGACGTCCCAGCCTGCAGCGGCTGTGATGGTGAATACCAGCCATGCAAGGCGTACGTACACCTGCTCAGCACTCCGCGTCTACAAGCGGGAGGGAAGAGAGCCAAGAGCAAGCGACAAGTGATGACTGCTGCCCCTCCCCAGTCCCACCTGCCCGCCCCGGCATCTGTCACCCAGCCCTCCTCACCATCTGCGCCAGGGGCTGACCATTGCCAAGCCTCCCCACGTGGTTTTTCCAGGGGACCATCACTGACCTCACCGTCATTGGTCCCATTTGCCAGCAGCTCTGGATGCCAGATGGGCCGGGCGTGGAGCCTCATTGCCTATAGTTAAGCAATTTAGCTCACTTCCTACCTCTGCGCCTTTGAGGACCCAGACTGCCCAGGAGGACGCTCACTTCTTTTTATTTTCCTTTGGGAATTCTATGAGGCTGCTTCAGGCACCGATTCATCTTCTACATTTTTCTCCCCTGGGCGTGTGGGCCTGAGTGTGTGGTTCGCCGTGTGCAGGCCTCCCCCTGCAGCCCAGGAGAACACGGCCATCCCTGGATTCTTCTCAATCTCCAGAATGCAAAGGTCCCAGAAAGGAGTCACCTGGAGAGTCGAGATGCAAACTTCCGTGTCCGTAACGCTTGAACTGCTTTCAAGCCTCGTGGCAAATTGTTTTGCACATATTTCCATTAACAAATAAATGAAACAAACTTCATTGTCAGAAGGTTGATTTGAATTCTAGAAACAGCCAAGTCACTCACAGCCGAGGCAGGGGCACAAGTCCGGTGAGCCAATTTGGATAAGGTATTTTTAGGTGAAAAACGAGGAATGACTTTAAAGCAATCCAGTTGATTTCCATAAGGGACTCTTTGCCTGAATTTGGTGGGTATAACACAGACGTCTTGAGCAAAGGGAGCTGTATTGTTCTGGAAGTATTATTTCCCAAGATAGCCCATGAAGACATTCATTCAGATGGGAAAATCTAGGAACTTTTTTTTTTTTTGAGTCGGAGTCTCGCTTTGTTTCCCAGGCTGGAATGCAGTAGTGCGGTCTTGGCTCACTGCAACCTCTGCCTCCCGGGTTCAAGCAATTCTCCCACCTCGCCTCCTGAGTAGCTGGGATTACAGGTGTGCACCACCTTGCCCAGCTAATTTTTGTATTTTTAGTAGAGACAAGGTTTCACCATGTTGGTCAGGCTGGTCTCAAACTCCTGACCTTGTGATCTACCCGCCTCAGCCTCCCAAAGTGCTGGGATTACAGGTGTGAGCCACAGCACCAGGCCAGACCTTTTTTTTCTCTGCCACCTCGAGAAAGAAATTCTCTGTTCTTTTTTTTTTCTTTCAACCAATCATATTCTTTTATACAAATATACAAGGACCATATACCAGAATGATCAAGGTAATGTCTCCCAAGGCATTAGACCATCCAGTAAAGATATCCTTGCTTTAGAAAGGAATCAATTTGTTGGTGTGTGCTGACCATTTCCCACTTTCTTTTCTGTCTTCATGCAAGTAGGAGAGGCCCGTGAGCGGCAGAGGTACAGGTAAGGGATGGGCCCTTGTTCTTCCCCGGCGAGGTACCATGTCAGGATGCATCACTACCTCCTCCTGAACAATGGCATCCGCGTCATTCTGAGTTTCTATAGCAGACCCATGGCCAGTCCATCCAACAGCTACTCCTCTCTGCCTTACCAAGAGAACCTTCATTCAACCCTGCAAAACTCATCCTCCTTGCTGCCAGGGGCTCACTGAATGGAAGCAGAAGTCAACTGACTTCTGCAAAATCTTTATCTTTCCCGATAAAAGACACAGACATGGCCACAGTTTCCTCTTTTCCCACTTCTTACTGTCTTGAAGACAGACACAATGTCTGGAGCTACAGCAGCCCTTTTGAAACCAAGAGGAAACTGAGCCAGCCTGAGGATGACGAACCAACCTGACAAAGACAAGAAAAAGCCTGCGTGCCTGATGGCATCATCCAGCAATGGAACCAAGGCCAGCAACCTGCGACTGCTGGGTTTCTCAGCATATGGGACACACAAGACCCTCTGCTCCGATGGTTGGACTCCCTGCTTCTAGCAGCAGACATGGATCAACCTCACACGCAGGCTGTTCCTTTGTTCAACATGGTAAGTGCTATGTGGCAGCCTACCTGGTTACCAAACGCACTTCAAACTTCAGCTGAGTCTATTCATTTAGAGAAAGAGTGGGAAGATCCGCAGACTTAAAGGCTGATAACTCTCATCTTGAGAGAATTCTGGAATTGATAGCTCTAACATGTTTAGTTTCTGACTTAAAATGCACTAAGGCAGCGGGGCACCGTGGCTCATGCCTGTAATCCCAGAACTTTGGGAGGCCAAAGAGGGCAGGTCACCTGAGGTCATGGGTTCGAGACCAGTCTGGCCAACATGGTGAAACCCTGTCTCTACTAAAAATACAAATATTGGCTGGGTCTGGTGTCACGAATTTATAATACCAGCTACTTGGGAGATCGAGGCAGGAGAATCGCTTGAACCCAGGAGGTGGAGGTTGCAGTGAGCTGAGATGGCACCACTGCACTCCAGCCTGGGCAACATAAGGAGACTCCATCTCAAAAAAAAAAAAAAAAAAACTTGGGTGGGGCATGGTGGCTCATGCCTGTAATCCCAGCACTTTGGGAGGCCAAGGCGGGCGGATCACTTGAGGTCAGGAATTGGGGATCAGCCTGGCCAACATAGTGAAGCCCCATGTCTACTAAAATACAAAAAATTAGCTAGGTGTGGTGGTGGGCATCTGTAACCCTAGCTGCTTGGGAGGCTGAGGTGGGAGAATCATTTAAACCTGGGAGGTAGAGGTTGCAGTGAGCCAAGATTGTGCCACTGCACTCCAATCCAGGCAACAGAGTGAGACCCTGACTCAAGAAAATAGAAATATAATACACACACATAAATAAAGAAAATTTTGAATTGACAAATGACTCATGCTGAGGAGGCCCTAATTTTCTCATAGGCAGCAGGAGAAGGGATTGGGTGCTTGTTGAGATTTTCTGTTCTGGGAGGGGGCGAAAGGAATCTGGTTTTTCGCCTGTGCCTGCTGTGCCCGAGAGACTCCACCTACATCACCTCATTTAACTCCCACACCCACTTTGACAAGGAAATTTTATTCTCTCTCTTTTATATTTTTTGAACTCAAGTCTCAGAGAGGTTGAGTAATTTGCCCAGAGTCACACAGCTAGTTAAGCAGATTTGATTCCCCAGCATTGATCTCTCCCATAGCGCCAACTCCGCCTTGCACATAATGAGAATGAGTCATAATTTGTTTACTTTTTTTTTTTTTTTAGATAGGATCTCCCTCTGTCACCTAGGCTAGAGTGCAGTGGTGTTAACATGGCTCACTGCAGTCCTGACTTCCTGGGCTCCAGCCATCCTCTCACCTTAGCCTCCTTCGTAGCTGGAATCACAGGCATGCACCACCATGTCCCTCTAATTTAAAACATTTTTGTGTGTGTGTGGTAGAAATGATTTCTTGCTTTGTTGTCCAGGCTGGTCTCGAACTCCTGGGCTCAAACAACCCTCTTGTCTCGGCCTCCAGAATTCCTGGGATTGCAGGCGTCAGCCACGGCACCCTCCATCTTCTTCATGGAAAGCTGTCAGTGAAGAAGCCACGAGTGACTGGTGATGTTCTATTTGCTCAGTCACAAGCTTAGGGGCATGGGCTTTTCTTTTTCTTTTGGTGGAGACAGGAGAGTGGGAGCCAAAATTTGTCACGATAAAGGCTGCCACCTTCGTGTCCTCACCGAAAGAAAACCAAACGCATCTAAGGTTGTGACTGAGCAAACAGAACACTAACTTCAGGAAATTTCTCCGCCGGTGCGTTCATGGAGGAAAGTGCCGTGTTGCTCTCTGCACTATTTAGAGAGAATGTGAGTTAGGAACTGTTGGAAGAGACATTAATAGATGTGAAATTTTTGTCATGATGAAACTAATGCTGTGTTAATAAGAAACAGATGAAGGATCCATCTGTTCAATTCCTTTCTCTTCTTGAGAGGATATAGCAGAATTATGGTTCGGCAGCCCTGAGGACACTTACACGATAGCCTTTCTCATGTCAAACGTGTGGAAAGACAGTGTGAGGTCGAAGTTTCAGGTGTTGTAAATAAATATCCTGTGACCCGAATGACTTTTTAATTAGCTTTATTTCTACCAAGAAAAAAAAAATCCCGAATGATGTACTGCGATCAAGCGAATGAATGAACGCAGGGTGTCCGTGGGAGGCCGGAGCGTGACGACAGGGCTGAGCATGTCCACACCGGCCTCTTCTGGTGCCACTGTCTCACACGGCACCCTGAGGAAGCCGAGGGAGTGGGAGAGAGGACTGGATTGCCCCCTGCTATGGGCTGAATTGTGTGCCCCCAAAATTCATCTGCTGAAGTCCTAAGCCCCAGTACCTCAGTGTGTGACTTTATTTGGAAATAAGATTGTTGCAGACGTAATTTGTTGAGATGACATCATGCTGGAATAAGGTGGACCCCATAATCCAATATGACTGGGTTTTAAAAATTTTGGATTTAATTGAATTTAACTTAAAGTTCTGGGTTGCATGCGTGGAAGTGCAGGTTTGTTACATATGTAAACCTGTGCCATGGTGGTTTGTTGCACAGATCAGCCATCACCTAGGTGTTAAGCCCAGCATGCATTAGCTATTTATCCTGATGCTCTCCCTCCCCGTGCCCCACCGAAGGGCCCCAGTGTGGGTGGTTTTCCTCCCTGTGTCCGTATGTTCCCCTTGTTCAGCTCCTACTTATAAGTGAGAACATGCAGTGGTTTTCTGTTTCTGCCTTAGTTTGCTGAGGATAATGGCTTCCAGCTCCATCTACGTCCCTGCAAAGGACATGACCTCATTCCTTTTTATGGCTGCATAGTATTCCTTGGTGTATATGTACCACATTTTCTTTATCCAGTCTATTATTGATGGGCATTTGGGTTGATTCCATGCCTTTGCTGTTGTGAATAATGCTGCAATGAATACATGTGTGCATGTATCTTTATAACAGAATGATTTCTATTCCTTTGGATATGCACCCAGTTATGAGATTTCTGGGTCAAATGGTATTTCTGGTTCTAGGTCTTTGACAAATCACCACACTGTCTTCCAAAATGGTTGAACTAATTTATATTCCCACCAACAGTGTAAAAGCGTTCCTATTTCTCTACAGCCTCACCAGCATCTGTTGTTTCCCAACTTTTTAGTAGTCATCATTCTGACTGATGTGAGATGGTATCTCGTTGTGGTTTTGATTTGCATTTCTCTAATGACCAGTGATGTTGAGCTTTTTTCATATGTTTGTTGGCCGCATGTATGTCTTCTTTTGAGAAGTGTCTGTTCATCTCCTTTGCCCACTTTTGAATGGGGTTGTTTTTCTCTTGTAAATTTGTTGAAGTTCCTTGCAGATTCTGGATGTTAGACCTTTGTCAGAAGGATAGATTGCAAAGCTGTCTCCTCTCATTCTGTCGGTTGTCTGTTTACTTGGATGACAGTTTCTGGTGCTGCACAGAAGCTCTTTGGTTTAATTAGATTCCATTTGTCAAATTTTGCTTTTGTTCTAATTGCCTTTTCCCTGCATGTGACAGACACATATGCAAGAAGAATGCCCTGTGAAGGCAGAGGCAGAGATCAGGATGATGCGTATACAAGCCGAGGAAGCCACAGATCACCAGCAAAGCCCTGGAGTGTGGAGAGAGGCCGGGAACAGATTCTCCCACACAGCCTCAGAAGGAACCAAGCCTGTCCACACTTGGTCTTGGACTTCCAGTTTGCTGAACTGAGATGATGCATTCCTGTTGTGGGAGCCCCCAGTGCCCGGTGCTGGGTTGCAGCAGCCATAGCCAGCCAATGCGCCCCACAAGGAAGCTGAACTCGACAACTAAGAGGTTGCAGAGTTTTTCCAGGTAGAGACGTGTTTGCTCATGTCTGTTCTCGTTTTTCCTTTCATGGAATGGAGTCCTTAGTACATGTCAGGTGACTCACTGAGCCTTTAGAAAACAGATCACACCTTCCCTGACTTCCAAGAGTCCTCATTCTTGGGGACAGAATGTACCCCATAACTTGGTGTGTCCTTAAGACTGTCTCCATGTTGAGTGCTGGGTGATTTTAAGAGCATTTGTATGTGTATGCCCGTGTGTGTGTGTGTGTGTGTGCATGTGTGGGTATAGATGTGTGAATGTGCGTGTATGAGTATGAGAGTGCTGGATGTGAATCTGTCTGCACGTGTGTGTGCATTTGTGTGCATATGAGTGTGTGGTGTGTAGTAATGTGAGCATGTGTGAGTGTGAGTGAGCTCTCACAGGAAATCTGTCAGGGACTTTGGCCCCTCATCATGCTGGAAGTAGAGGCTGGAGAATGAGAAACCCATCACAGGGCCTGTTGGCTGCACGTAGACAGGGTGGGTTCTTGCGGTACCTGGGGAAGGCTTGGGTCTGCGAGGGGCACCTCACCCTCAGGAGAATCTGAGTGTGTCCTGAGCCCCCCACAGCCTGATCCTCAGGATCAGCTGCAGGAGGCCCAGCTTGATGCCCTGCTCACCAGGGAAGCCCTTGGGACTGGATCCACAGGGCCGACACCGATGAAGGGAAGAAAGGTAGGTTGAAATATTTTTGCAAGGAGAAAACACTGCATACAACCCTACTGTTTTACAACTGGGGCTAATTTAACAAGACGCTGTATGTCCACATAACAGAAAATTATGCAGCTGTTGAAAGTGAAATTTGAGGAAGTTTTAGTGCCCAGGAAGCTGCTTGTGGTGGATAGAAAATATCAGAGTTCAAAAAGGCGGCGACAGTGTCATTGGACTCAGGTGCCCTGCAAACTTCCTGGGTTTGAATTTGGACTTGCTGCTGGCTGGGTATGTGTGCTAGGGCATTACCAGGGCTGGTTTCTTCATCAGTTAAACAGGAACCACAGGAGTGCAAACCCCACAGGCCGAAGGGTGGCGTTTAAGGGGCTTTTGATGCAAAAAGCCCTGATGTGTTGCACCTGCTGACTTCCATGGCAAATACTCCCATAATGACCAGTATCACGCTTCCAATGACTTACCAGCCTATTCACAGAATTTCTGAAAATGTAAGTCACCCTCACAAGCCAGCTGGGGCTGACTCCAGCACAGCACAGCACAGCTAGGGGTTTTGGGGATTAAATAAATACAGGCTTTGAGCAATGCATAACACAAAAGACAAATAGGAGTTCTCATGGCTGCTGCATCCTATTTGGACACACATTACCAGACAAATAAGTGAAATAGAAAGAGCAATATGTGCGCAAACCATGGTGTGTGGTGGACTGAGGGAGGTGATTACAATTCTGTCCATCTGAGGTCCAAAGGGTAACTTAAAATAGGTATATGGCTGGCTGGGCGCAGTGACTCACGCCTGTAATCCCAGCACTTTGGGAAGCTGAGGGGGCTGGATCACCTGAGATCAGGAGTTCAAGACCAGCCTGGCCAACGTGATGAAACCTCGTGTCTACTAAAAATACAAAAATTAGCTGGGTGCGGTGACCCATGCCTGTCATCCCAGCTACTCGGGAGGCTGAGGCAGGAGAATTGATTGAACTCAGGAGGTGGAGGTTGCAGTGAGCTGACATCTCACCACTGCACTCCAGCCTGGGCAGCAGAGTGAGACTCTGTCTCAAATAAATTAATAAATAAATAAAAGTAAGAATGTATATGGCTAAAAAGAGGTTCACTAAAATGCTGGAGTGGTGGGATCATGGACCACATGTGTAAGTTGGCAGTTTGTCCTAGCTTTGCACAAGGAGCACATGTGATATAATCATTTAATGTCATTTAAAGGAGGGAGGAGTTCTGAAGGTGGGGGCTCTATCTCTTGGGGTAGAGCCAAGGGAATGAAGCCCCCTGTGGGTTGGGGGAAGGCGTGGTCATCACAGAGAGCCAGGGAGGACTGCCCGGGTGGAGGGAGGCTGCTGAGGGGCCTGTTCCCGTCACCACCCATTAGGTGGCTCAGTTTCATGACACCTTCACTCCTTCCCATCTAAAGGGGAGGCCTTTTCTTGGCACAATCCGCCTCTTGGATGCAGTGAGAGGGAATCAGCGGGCTTTCCATCCGGGCCTGCGGGTGGTTCTGATACTGGGTGTGCTGGGTTGAATAATGTCCCTTCAAAACTCATGTCCATTCATATGTCTGCATGTGGCCTTATTTCGAAATAGGGTCTTTGCAGATGGGGTTAGTTAAAATTAGACCATTCTGGAGCAGGGGGTCCTCACCCTTATGTCTGGCGTCCTTATGAGAAGGGGCACTTGAAGACAGACACAGGGGAGAAGGCCCTGTGGCGGTGGCGGCAGAGACGGAGCTGTGCGACCACAGCCAGGAGCGCCGAGGCTGTCCTGGCTGCCGGCAGTGGGCAGAGAGGCTGGAAGAGGTCCTCCCTCAGAGCCTCCATTAGGAGCCAGCGTTGCTGACACCTGGATTTTGGATTTCTGGCCTCCAGAACGGTGAGAAATACATTTCTGTTTTTAAACCACCCAATTTGTAATGTTTGGTTATGGGGGGCCCCAGGACATGAACTCCCTGGGCCGAAGCCAGGGAGCCCCCTAGGGTCCCCTCCTCCCAACTCTTTACCTTCGGCCTCCTCCCTGCCCTCCCCATCTCGGGGTCCCCCTCGAAGCCACCTCCACCCGACGCCACCCCCAGCCCCCTCGGTCCTCTCCCCTAGTTCCCGCCCTTAGTCCCCTCCCCGCCACCCCTTCCCCCAGCCCTCGGTCCCCTCCTCGCCCCACCCCGACTCCGTGCCTCCCGGGTCCCCTCCCCCAGCCCTGGGTCCCCTCCTCGCCCCACCCCCGTCCCTCCCGCGTCCCCTCCCGCCTCCGCCCGCGTCCCCGCCCCGCTGGCTGACGCAGGGCTGAGTCCTCACCCAGCAGCTTAGGGCCCCTCAGAACTAGAGCGGCAGGAGATTAAGGGTTGCTAATTTGGAAGCAGGGACTGATGTTCTATAAAAAACAGGGAGGCTTTGGGATCTGTTTGGTTTTTAAACTAAGCCATTTTAGAAACTCGTCCTACACACAAAATGGTGAGGTCCGGGGGAGCTGTCTCTGCCTGGCCCTTTCCCCCGACCCCCGGGAGCGGTCTCTTCCCCTCCCCACCTGCCTCCCCGGACCCTCCGAGTGGGGCCTGCAGCAGCGAGAGGAGCGTCCCGTCCGGGAGGAAGAGCTGGGAGGAGAGGACCCTACCACCGTTCTGGGCGGGGAGGGCCCAAGGGCCTTTGGCAGCGCCAGGGCCTAGGTGGAGAGGGGGTGGAGGTGGGCGAGTGGCCCCAGAGCCCGAGTGCCCACTACGGCCGTGCCAGCAGCCTGTGCATTTTAGAAAAGCATCGTAGCCCGTGAGGTTGTGACGCCTGTGGTGCCAGTGCTTTGGGCGGCCGAGGTGGAAGGATCACTTGAGGCAGGAGTTCGAGGCTGCAGTGAGCTGAGATCGCACCACTTCACTCCAGCCTGGGGGACAGAGCGAGATCCTGTCTAAAAAGAAGAGAGAGAGAGAGGAAAAAAAGACAAACTTTCCAGAAGAATCCCAGGGAATGAGTCTCTCCTGTTGGAATCATAGAGGCCTGGGGGCGGGGTTGTTTTGGGTGGGGCCTTCCGGAGATGCTGTGGAAGTCACCGTAATACCTGCCAGGGACACACACAGACCTCTGCGCCTCTTGAAGCCAGGGTTAGCGAGGCCTTGTCGGGGGACCAGCACAGCTTTCCCTGCTGCAGAGGGGGCAGCTCAGAGCCGAAAAAGCCAGAATGCTGAAGACGGCTGGGAAATGTCATTTTACTCATTTTCCCATCAGTGAGCCAGGGAGCAAGCTCAGTGGTTGTGGAAAGCAGCTGTGTGGACCCACACGTGCACCCAGGCACATATGTGCATGCACGTGCCCACACACACCCTTAAGAGAAAGTTTCTGGTTGTCTCAGCTCCATAGTGAGCAAGTTCTGTCGAATCCAGAAGCCTAGAGTGAACCCTCCAATTCGTCTCTCCTGGTGGAAAATACGTACAGGTTTGTTTTTTTTTTTTTGAGATTCACCCAGAGTATTTTTTCTGCCCATCATAAGCCATTTCATTGATAAGCCAAACAGTCCTCCCTCGAAAGCTCGCTCCCTGTGAAGAGGCCTTCATGTTCTAGGCCTTCATGTTCTCGGAGAGGAATTCCAGCACATTTGTTTGGGGACATAACATCTGCCGCAGAGCTATCAAAAGGGAGGATGAAAAGCCTGCAGGGCAGGAGGCACCCCAGGCAGAGTGGCAACAGCAGAGCCGCAGGGTCACCCGCAGCTCCTGCCATTCGTGTTACTGTATGCCACACATAATTAGGTGCAGGGAACCCCGGGCAAGAGGACCCTGGTGTGGTGGGAGGGGACCCTGGTGTGGTGGGAGGGGCAGGCTGGATACGGCCCTGCCCCATCCTCCCGGAGACTTGAGGCTGCTCCTGGCCTCTCAGGACAGAGGCCTGGGTGGGAGGGCAGGAGGTAGCAGAACCAGGGATGTCCCAGCCTGGGCATGGCACAGGGAGATGTTTGAGGGGCATCCTTGTCCCTTGACGACCCTTCTCAGGAAGCAAAGGGTGTCAGGCTGTCTAGCGGCAAATCTAGCCCTAATCCAGCCCTCGTGCGTGGGGTGGAAGGGTATCGGGGGACAGGGCAAGATGTTTGGCTCTCAGAAAAGGTGCCACCAATGACAATCCACCCTCCAAATGTCCCTTTTGTTTGTTTGTTTTGAGACAGGGTCTTGCTCCATCACCCAGGCTGGAGTGCAGTGGTGCAATCATAACTCCCTGCAGCCTCAAGCTTTCAGCCTTAAGCAATTCTCCCATTTCAGCCTCCCGAGTAGCTGGGACTACAGGTGTGTACCATTCCCAGCTAATTTTTCACTTTTTGTAGACACAAGGTCTCCCTATTTTGCGCAGGCTAGTCTCAAACTCATGGGCTCAAGTGATCATTCTGCCTTGGCTTCCCAAAGTGCTGGGTGTCAGGCATGAGCCACCTCACCCAGCCCTAATGTCTTTTTTAAATTATTATTGAGACGGAGTCTCACTCTGTGGTTGGAGTGCAGTGTAGCCATCTCGGCTCACTGTAACTTCTGCCTCCTGGGTTCAAGCCATTTTCCTTCCTCAGCCTCCGGAGCATCTGGGATTACAGGCTCCTGCCACCACGCCCGGCTAATTTTTTGTATTTTTAGTAGAGATAGGGCTTCACCATGTTGGCCAGGCTGGTTAAAAACTCCTGATCTGAAGTGATCTGCCCACCTCAGTTTCCCGAAGTGGTGGGATTACAGGCATGAGCTACCGCGCCCAGCCTAAAATATCTTTTTTAAAAGTTGGTTTATTGAAGTGTAATTTTATTTATTTCTTTATGTAGTATAATATAATTGATAGTATTATATAATTCTATTATATAATTTGGAACAATAATTACATAGTACAATTTATAGGTATAGTATAATTTATTTTATAAAATGAGATAGTATAATCTATGTGGTATAATATAATGTATAATATTATGTAATTTACATGATATACTAGTCTGTAATTTTTCACTAACTTATACATAAATCATGTGATCACTGTTATACTCAAGATAGAGAACAGATCCATCACCTCCAAAAATCCCTTCCAAATGATGTTCCTTTGCAGGGTCCCCACCCCCCGCCCCAGCCCCTTACAGCCACAGGTCTGTTCTCTGTCATGTCCTTGGTCTGGCTCCTTTAACCGACCAGGCCATGGAAATTGACCCCTGTCACTGTGGTACTGGGTCCCTGGAGCTGGAGGGTGTGGCCTTTTCAGTGATCCTGTCTCTCTTGTGTTTTAGTTTGTTTTTTTTTAGGTTTAAATATGTTATTGGTTCTCACACAAGACTCTATTATAATTTGACTTTCCAGAGTTTAATGGAAGCAAACCCAGCCATAACATTTGAAAATATACTTCTTAGCTTATCTCATTTTCAACTGGGAGAATTGCCATGTTTGACGATCTGTCATACCTAGGTAACGATCTTAAATAATTTTGCATTCATTTCAACTTCCCGAAATGTGTTTCGTAGAACCTCCCAGGGACTGGTATTGTTAAAACAAAAAACAAAACCCACAGAGGAAGTCCATTTCCAAATTTAGGTTAGATTGCACTCAGCGAAATTCTCGAAGCATCTTATGCCTTCTCCTCCTCCACCTGACAACCATTCTTGTCACCCATCCGGCTCCCCTGCCTTCCAGAAGAGCCTGTCAGCCCCGCGCGTGACACCCACATGTCCTGAGGGGCTGTGGTCGCTCTCCCACTTCTGCTCACCGAAGAGCTCCTGCGCTATGCTACAGTGGAACTCGAAAGCCTGCACGCCCCTCTGCTGTGGCTTCTCTCCTTTCTTTTTAAAGCAAGTGCTTATGTAATCCTCGCTTACTCTGTGACAGTCCTGATAAGCCTTTCCCACGTTAACTCATGAAGTCCTGGTGAGGCCCTCAGAGGTGTGCATTGCTCTGGGCCCTGCTGTTCGGATGGCTCCCCAGGGGGTCCGACAGAAGGACACTGGCATTTGTCATCTGCTGTGGCTCTTGGACAACTGTGCCCGCAGGAACGTTCTCTCTTCAGGCTAATGAAAGTCCCTCCTTGGCTCTTCCATGCCCCACAAGGCATCCCAGGCCACCACCCCTGCCACCCTCAAAGGCTCCGGGGAGAGGAGCGGGTTGCAGTGGGAATCCAGGTCCATGACTTTAAGGAAGGCACAGCCCCAACTGTCCCAGGGGAGCCTGTACAGTGCCAGGGGTCCTGAAGCCATGGGCAGAGAGCGGGCGCTGGGGTCGGTGGGGAGGAAGCCGCCCCTTCTCCAGCTCTGTGATGCTGCCTCATGGTGAGGATGCCCCCATCCTGGGCACCTTGTTTGTCTCTCTCTGCTCATCACACAAACGTGGAGGGGGAACCTGCGGTGAGGTGAGGTGCTGTGACTCAGGATAGCCGGGGTGTGGACCGTGTCCACCTCGAGTCCTGGCCTTTCCCTTTACTCTCCATCATCCAGTGACCCGAGTGATGCTTCCGGGAGGTGGAAGAGTTTTGAGGCAAAAGCCCAGACCCTAGACGTCCAGATGGTGGCCATGAGAATGAAGGAGCGAACTGGACTTGGCGACCACCTGCGGGGTCCTGCGCGGGAAAGCGCTGGAGGGACGCTGAAGGGGACCATCTTGGGGCCTTGTTGTGTCGCAGAGAGAGAGTGCATGTAGGAAAGAGAGTGTGAGAGGACTGGATGTGAGTGTGTCAGGGTGTGTGCATGCATGAGCATGAGAGAGACCGAGTATGTGCCTGAGTGAGGGTGAGGGTGTGAGAGTGTGGGAGTCAGTATGGGTGTGTGAACACACAGTGGGCATGAACCCACACTTCTGAATGAATTGTATGTATTCTGGCGGGCTCCTGGTGCCTTGGTCAGAGGTCAGGATCTCTGGCTGTCCCCACCTCCACCTGGAAGAACCAGCCTTCTTCCTGACACTTTTCTGGGCTTCTGAGCATGGGCTTGGCATGCTCTCTGCAGCCTCCGAGGCTGGGCTTGGTGTCCTCGCTGCAGCCTGTGAGCCTGGGTTTGGTGTCCTCTCTGCAGCCTTCGAACCTGGGCTTGGCATGGTCTCTGCAGGCAGCCATCTGTGGTGGGGAAGGGGCAGGCAGCATGGAGACAGAGTGGGTGGTGGGCGCCCTGACTCCATGCCACACCCGCTATGAAATACTGATTCTAAGCTGGGAATAAATTCCTTGCTAGAAGAACATGCTGTGCAAGGTGGAAAAGGAACAAATAGAACCTCCCCACGCCTCCCACATGCGTGGGGCTCTGGCAGGGAAAGGGATGACTGATCGCTGCAGCAGAAGCGCAGATGCCAGGAGCAGCCCGACCCACACCTCCACGGCACGGCAGGCTAATTAACGTTTCTTCATGATGTCTTCTGTTGTGCTACTTCCTAGGAGTCACTGTAAACACTCGCTGTAGGATGACTCCATTCCCCCTCCCCGTGTAACACACCCAAACATGTACGATAAGTCATTTCAAAATTAGGCTGATAACATCCAGACTGAAGGAGGACACCCGTGCAAGTCAGCTTAGGCTGGTTTTATAGACGTGTATTCTTGTGAAACAGGTCCAACTCCGTTGACCCTTTCCGCAGGGAGAATCTAGTGGAGGCACGCCTGGAGTTGAGGCGTTCGCAGGCGAGGCTGCCTCGTGCTCCGGTCCACCGGCTGGAGTCCCAGCCCCACTTCCCCAGGTGTCATCTTGACAACCTGTGCCCTTGCTACGATGCGATACATGTGGAGCTTTGCCTCTGTGATCTTCTCCCCAGTCAAACCCACAGCCCTCATCTCATCATGAGAAAAAATCAGGCAAATTCTGATAGAGGAGCGTCCTACGATACCCCTGATCGGCCCTCTTGAAAACCGTCAAGATCATCCCAAACCAGGAAAGTCAGAAACTGTCACAGCCAAGAGGGATCTAAAGACACATGATGACTAGATGTCATGTGGGATCCTGGATGGGATTCTGGAACAGACAATGGATATTGCATAAAAGCTGAGGAAATCTGAATAATCTAGGGACTTCTGTTAATAATAATATATCAATATCGGTTCATTAATTATAACAAATTAATAACCAAGTTTTCAACTACTAATGTTGAAAGCTTGCTGGGTATGTTGGGTTGACCTGGAAGCCCGGCTGCTGGGAACGCCCACAGCCCTACCTCGAAGCCCACTCCCAGGCCCTTCTGACCCCCTTCTTGGCTTCAGCTGGGTTGGTCAAGAGTGGACGAGCTCCCAACCCCAGAGAAACTCACGTGGCTGCCTGCGAAACACACAGACACAGAGAGTGCTGAACAGCAAGGGAAGGACTGGGCTGATCGGCTTCCTGGCTTTGAGAACTCATCAGGTTGGAACAAAAGTTAAAGCTGCAACATGGTCAGCAGGTGCATCAGAGGCCTCGAGCGATCCCAGGCTCCTCAGAGTTGTGTGAGTGGGAGGATTCAGTGAGTTAGAGAAAGCGCTAAGCCTGCGCAGTGGAGCACCAGAGAGAACACTGCTGTCTTGGTCAGCTGGGCTGCCATGGCAAAATACCACAGACTGGGCGGCTTACACAACAGGAGTTTATTTCTGGAGTCCAGGATTGAGGGTCCAGCTGATTTGGTTCCTGCTGAGAGCTGTCTTCCTGGCTTGGAGGTGACGGCCTTCTTGCCCTGTCCTCGTAAGGTGGAGAAAGAGAGAGTGCTCTAGAGTCTCTTCTTAAGAGGGCACTTGTTTTATCGTGGGGGCCCCAGACTCATGGCTTCATCTGGAGCTGATCACCTCCCAGAAGCCCCACCTCCTAATACATCGCATCGCGGGTTAGAGCTTCAACGCAGGAATTGGTCGGGAGACAAACATTCGGTCACATCAGCAGACGGGGAAGACCTGACCCATGGCACCCACCGCCCTAGTTTGTTCCACCGTGCTTTGCACCCACGGATTCCCAGTTCCAGTGCTGCCAAGGCCTGTCTCAGCCACATGTCAGGATCTTGGGCATTAGGAAGTTTGGTCACCTCCTAATTTATTGCCCCTGTGACAGTAAACTCCACTCTCTAACTTTCAACTCTTGGGGGAGTCTGTGTTCCTTGGGGAAAGAGAAAAAATCCAGGCTGGGGGCGGTGGCTCACACCTATAATCCTAGCACTTTGGGAGGCTGAGGCAGGTGGATCACTTGAGGTCAGGAGTTCAAGACCAGCCTGGCCAATGTGGTGAAACCCCCTCTCTACTAAAAAAATTAAAACATTAAAAATTGGCTGGGCGTGGTGGCGTGCATCTATAATCCCAGCTACTAGAGAGATTGAGGCAGGTGAATCACTTGAACCCAGGAGGCGAAGGTTGCAGTGAGCTGAGATTGTGCTACTGCACTCCAGCCTGGGCAACAGAGTGAGAAAAAGAAAAGAAAAAAGAAAAAGATCCCAGTTAAGTAAGTCAGCCTTCTGCCAAGTAGGTTTCTATTTTCTTTTTCTTTTTTCCTTCTTTAAATAATAGAGATGGGGTCTTGCTATGTTGCCCAGGCTAGTCTCAAAGGCCTGGCCTCAAGTGATCGTGCCACCTTTGCCTCCCAAAGTGCTAAAATTGCAGAGGTGAGCCACCACACCTGGCCCCAAGTAGGTGTTTAAAATGCAGACGGTACAGGGTCCAGATGAGAGCTCTTGGCCTGGCCACTGCTCTGGTAGGAGTATTCAGCCAGCTATGTCCCTCTCTGCCCTGGTGGCCCTCACCCTCACTCATCTACCAGTAGCTTGTGAATGATATTCATTAACTATTAGACATCCAGTTCTATTCAAAGTTTTTAGAGATTTTTTTAAAGGCCTACTGTGTGCAGGGTACCATGTGGGGTCCCCTGGAGGACACATGATTGATGGAGACACAATGCCAGCCTTCCATCAGGAGAAGCACAGAAAGAATTATCAAGAAGCCAGCAGGGAGGATAGCTGACAGGAGGTCCTGGAAGGCTCTGTTAGTGATTAAGGCAATTATCTTTTACATTCCTCCAATGGGAGACTCTGGAAATAGACGAAGTGAACCCCTGCAGTGCATAGTGACTGCCCTCCAAAGAGCACAGCATAGGCAGGAGGAGGGCAAAGAGCAGCACTGCCATGGAAAGACCTGACCATCGCTGCCCGTCACATGGTCAAGGTCAAGCGTTAGTCGTCTTGACCATGTGTGCCCTTGCTGCAATGTGATACACGTGGAGCTGTGCCTCTGTGATCTTCTCCTGGGTAAAACCCACAGCCCTCATCTAAAACCCACAGCCCTCATCTAAAACCCACAGCCCTCATCTCATTGTGAGAAAAAAATCAGGCAAATTCTAATAGAGGAGCATCCTACAGTATCCCTGACAGCCCTTCTGAAAACTGTCAATATCGTCCCAAACCAGGAAAGTCAGAAACTGTCACACTCCAGAGGGGTCTAAAGGCACATGATGACTAGATGTCGTGTGGGACCCTGGATGGGATTCTGGAACAGAAAATTAATATTATGTAAAAACTAAGGAAATCTAAATAATCTAGGGACTTTCATTAATAATAATAAATCAATATTGGTTCATTATAACAAAATTACTAATGTTAAATATTAATAATAGGGGCATGGCATGTGGCAACTCTGAACTATATGCTTAATGTATCTGTAAATCTAAAGCTATTCTTTTAAATAGCATCTTTTTTTTAAACCCTGCAGCAATGAGCTTTGGGATAGACAGGCTGTGAACAGAATCTCCATCTCTCCAGGAAATTCAGTGAGCTATTCAGCATATTTTAAATTTCTTTCTTGCTTAAACTAGCTGCAGTGAGAGTTCTGTTGTCTGCAACCAAGAATCTAGACTAATACAAGCATATAGTTATTTACATACAGTGTTTAAAAAAGAGAGAGCTGCAGGAGATTTGGTGTCATTTTCCATTTTGAGCTGCGATCATTTAAAAAAGGCAGGATAATGTGTGTAAGGTACCTGGGGATAGAGTCAGGACTAATGAGATAATATCTGCAAAATGCTTTGAGCTCCCTGGAGCTGCTGAGAGACAAGGAACATGCATTATCATCGTTAGAAAAAAACAAGCTTTGAAAACTTTGGCAGGAAGGCGTATATAAGTGGAAATCAGTTCAATTACTCACAGCTTTCAAAATAGACAAGTTCTATAAAAGTTAAAGTAATTTTTTTTGTAAATCAAATTCCTCTTCATTTTCTCTGTCAAACATTACTGCTCTATGATCTTTCAATTATTTTTGGTTGGACTCCCTTTGACAATGTATCTGAGCAGCTTTCGTTTCTCTGCTTCCAGATTCTCTGGCAGAATATTCTCCAACTTCAAATCTATCTCCATTTTGAGAAAATACTCAAAGCATATGTTTTCTTTTAATGCTACTTGAAATTTCAAAACAACATGGTGACCAAAACTAAACCAATACAATGATAGGAATAGAAGAAAATATTATTTTTATCTCTAACATTTTTTATTTTATTTATTTACCAATTTATGTATTTTTTGAGACAGAGTCTTGCTCTGTTGCCCAGGCTGGAGGGCAGTGGCACAATCACGGCCTCAGCCTCCCAAGTAGCTGGGACCACAGGTGTGCACCACCATAATTAACTAATGTTTTATTTATTTTTGTTTTTCTTAGAGATGGGGTCTCCATCGGTTATCTAGGCTGGTCTCAAACTCCCAGGCTCAAACAATTCTCCTGCCCCGGCCTCCCAAATTGCTGGAATTTACAGGCATGAAGCCACTGCACTCGGCCATCTTTAAAGATACATTTAAAACATTTGTCAGTTTATATATGAGTAAGCTTTTGCTTTTGCATCTCCTGAAGAGGAGGGAGAACAGAGCTCATCGTGACCCTTTCAACATCTAACCTAACGTGCTGTTTTGTGTTCAAAGTCCATAGGAAGGAAAAATCAAATATAGATGGGTAAAAATAGAAAAACGGTAAGAATGCTTTCTCTCTTGTTTTAAGGATGGCAATTCTCCAAAGCATCTGTATCATTAAGACTCAGTCATGGTGAACAGGGTTATCAGCTCTGATTCTACTTGGGCTACCTTTGACCCAAGCTGTTTATGTTTTCTTCTAAAACCTTATGGAAGATCACAAGAATTAGCTAACACATTCTAAAACATTTCCTACCAAGTCCCCTAAAACTGTCATGCTAGATAAATGACCTATTTCCTAAGATATAATTGAAGACAATTTAACCATTTTGCAAACATGTAATAAGAATTGCTCGTTTCAAAACTGGGCTAGAGGCATCCTCACTGTTCTCTGGGCAGTTCAGCTTGTTAGTGTTTATGATTTGCAACACTTACCTCCTGGCACCAAATTCAGATTTAGCAAAGATTCTTTATGTGGCAAGTAATTAGAAACCCAACTTAAACTGACTTAGACGACAAAGGAGATTCATTGGTTCCCATTATAGAAGTCCAGAGGTGGGCAGATTTCCGGGCAGGTTGATGCAATGACTCAGTTATGTAATCTAGGAAGCCCGTCTGTCCTTTTTCTATTCCTTTAGTAGAGACAGTTTTATCTAGAGACCCATTTCCTTTATGGACTTGTAAAAGTCAAAGCCAAGCCTGGCACAGTGGCTCACGCCTGTAATCCCAGCACTTTGGGAGGCTGAGGTGGGTGGATCACCTGAGGTCAGGAGTTCAAGACCAGCCTGGACAACATGACGAAACCTCATCTCTACTAAAAATACAAAAATTAGCTTGGCATGGGTACACACCTATAATACCAGCTACTTAGGAGGCTGAGGCAGGAGAATCACTTGAACCCGGAAGATGGAGATTGCAGTGAGCTGCAGAGACTGTGCTACTGCACTCCAGCCTGGGCGACAGAATGAGACTTGGTCTCAAAAAAAAAAAAAAACAAATTCTTCTTGGTGGTGTTTCCTGGTACAGATAGAATATTAGGAGGAAGAGATTTCTTGATAAGCTCTGAAATAGGATTTTTCAGCCATGACATCTAAAAAATAGTCCCCAATTCAGCTTAAGCACGCACTAGGTAAAAGTTTACTTTTCCAGGAAATTCTTTTAAGAACATTGTGTTTGAAAGTTTTATGTCGAATCAAATAGACAATTTTAGTAATGATTCCTGACATCTGTGAATTGATTTGAGCTCTAAATGTTTTAACAAGGGGAAGTTCATATTCAATCTTTAAAACATAGTTGTCTAATATGATAAGCTTTGCTGGGAGACCTTTTAAGGAGCTTCATTTCTCTAGTATCCCAAACACAGGATACCCACCTCAACCCGCAGGTAAAAATGCTTATTTTCCTTTGACAACCAAGCAAGTCCAGTGCCCGGTGGAGCAGTGCTTTCTGATTGGCATTCAGATCTTCATCCAGAGCAAAGCGCATCATCTGGGGGTTGACACACAGCTTTTCATTTCATTGATCATCTTTAGTTGAAGTTTCTTTATCATTCCTGGGCAGTTTTGAAAGATACCGCTGATGGTGCATGGCACAGCACACACCAGAAATGAGTGCTTTCCTTTGATCTTCATTCAGTATCTGCAAACCCAAGCATATCTGGAGCACTATCACGACAAAACCCCATTAGGACTTTTTTTTTTTTTTTTTTTTTTTTTTTTTTTTTGCTATTTGGCAAACTTACCTGGAAGAATTTTCATACAGTGTTAAAAATATAAGGGGCTTGGTGCAGTGGGTCCTGCCTGTAATCCTAGCACTTTGGGAGGCTGAGGCAGGTGGATTGTCTGAGCTCAGGGGTTTGAGATCAGTCTGGGCAACACAGTGAAACCCTGGGTCTACTAAAATACAAAAAAAAAAAAAAAAAAAAAAAAACCTAGCTGGGAATGGTGGTGCATGCCTGTAGTCTCAGCTACTTGGGAGGTTAAGGCATGAGAATTGTTTGAACCCGGGAGGTGGAGGTTGCAGGGAGATGAGATTGAGCCACTGCACTCCAGTCTGGGTGACAGAGAGAGACTCTGTCCATCTGTCTCTCTCTCTAAATATCATATATATATTTAGAGAGAGAGAGAGAGAGAGAGAGAGAGAGAGAGAGAGAGAGTGTAAGGTTTTATGAGGATCTCCAAGGTGCCAGAAACCACAATTCTTTTCCAACAGAATCTCGAGCCATTGTGCCTAGACAAATGATCATGCTCAATTTCCTTTGTTTATCATAAGTAACAGGGACAAGAGGGGTGTTACATCAATCTTTTGCAAAACTTGAAGTCTCATGTCCTAAGCCAATTCAGCTAATCATTGTTCAATTAAAAAGTGGGACTGGCTTAAACAGCAATCTGAAAAATTCTGTCAGATTATTCTCCAAAGAAAACATTGACAGCTGTCAGAATGCAAGTTGTCACACGAGTTCCACTGCCATGAAAGGTGAGCTTTTGTTGTTAGTGTTGTTTTAATCCTGATGATGGAAAAAGCTAATTCATACGAAATCTACAGCACCTTGTCAATTCCCGAGAGTATGGTTTTGTTCCGTCCAATCTTCTGTGCTACCGAAAATGCTCCCTTGCCGGAAAAACAAATGTATAAACATACAAAAATGCCTCTTAAAATATTTTGACTAAAATATTATTTAAATCAAGAATTTCTGGCATAATTACACAACATTTTTGGAAATGCAGCATGCTGAAAGAAATGCTCCATTCTTTTACATGAATCCATACATGACAGTAAACATTGTCAAAAATGTTGATGACATCTTCAACCCTCCCCACACAAAACTATACAAAAACGAAAGGTTTTAGCATAAACACTTGGTCCCACACTTGTAGAATGACAATATTGTATGGACTTGTTTAGAGAAAAACCAATCCATCTTCAAGTTTGGTTGCTAGGAGCAGGAAAGTCTAATATGATGAAGGAAATACATTTGCTTCAGCGGAAAACTGTGCATTTTCTTAGTAGCTAGACCTCCAGGGTGTCTGATTTTAGCCTTTCATTGTCTTTGAGCTATTTCATATCTCAGTAAGTTGTAGGTAACTGTGTTAGTTACTTAGGGCTATTGTAACACAGTGCCACAAATTAGGTAACTCAGCACAACAGAAATTGATCACTGCACACAGTTCCAGAGGCTAGAAATCTGCAACTGAAGTATCAGCAAAGCCACGCCCTCTCTAACCGCTCTAGGAGAGGTTCCTTCCCGCCCTCCCCCAGCTGCTGGCAGTTGCTGTCAACGCTTGGTGCTTCCTGGCTTGTAGATCCATCATTCTAATTTCTGCCTGCATCTTCACATCGCCTTCTCCACTGTGTGTCTGCGTCTCTGGGTCCAAATTGCCCTCTTCTTCTAAAGATACTAGCCGTATTAGATTAGAGTCTACTTTTCCCCGGGATGACCTCACTTAACATTATTACACCTGCAAAACCCAATCTCCAAATAAGGTCACAGTCACAGGTTCTGGGTGGACAGGAGTTATCAGCGGACACTATTCAACCTACTACAGTAACTGATACCAATGAGAAATAATTATTGTTTATAGATAGGCAAATTCTGTCCTATTCAGAAGAGCTTCAATTGACTTCTTGCCCAGCCACCTTGGAAAACCAGTTTTGCCTGAATTTGCACAATCATTTCCATATTCCTGATCTAGAAACACATCTGCTCTTCAGCTTCTCTTTAAATTGGATGGAACACCTGCCTGCTTCCTTCATTTATGAAAGAAAATCTTTAATAAGCATTCATTTTTGTATCTGTAAGCGAGTCATGATTGTCCTTCGTTTTTTTTTTTCAATTATCTTTTAATAGTGAAAAGGGGAGGAAACAGGAAGCACAAGGGAATTCCCTTCCCTCCTCATGGGCCAGGGCCAGGTCTTAGCAAAGTGTGGCAGAAGGGCGAAGGTATCCTGAGCAACCTTGACCTCCTCCTCAATACCTGCTCCAGGCTGGGTGTGGTGTCATCCCAGCGCTTTGGGAGGTCGAGGCAGGAGGATCCCATGAGGCCAGGAGTTCCAGACCAGCCTAGGCAACGCAGTGAGACCTCCTCTGTACAACAAATAAAAAATTAGCCAGGCGTGGTGCTGCATGCCCGTAATCCCAGCTACTTGAGAGGCTGATGCGGGAGGATGCTTGAGCCCAGGAGGTGGAGGCTGCAGTGAGCTGTGATTGTGCCACTGTTCTTCAGCCTGGGCCAACACACACACACACACACACACACATGCACGCACACACGAAATGAACAAATCTGCTCTAATCTCCCAGTTCATCTTCTTGGGTTCTACGTCCTTCATCTCAAGTGGTTTGGGTCCTCACTTGGGGCCTGAGTCAAAGACTTTCTCCTGAATCGAACCCCCCATCCCCCATCCAAACGCTCACCGTCCCCCATCCAAACGCTCACCGTCCCCCATCCAAACGCTCACCGTCCCCATGGCTCCTCTGTGAGCCACAGTTGGAGATGTCTGACCCCTTTTTTCCGCCACACTCCCCCAGCACGCTGCTGCTGACCCAATTTCACCACTGCTCAGTGTGACTTCTAGTAATGAATAATAATTAGACTCTGCGTCTGTGTTCCTTCCCTTGCTTCATCCCGTGTAGCCTCTGAACTCATGTGATATGGAAACCTTTTTCTTTTTCTCTTTTTTGAGATGGGGTCTTACCATGTTGGCCAGGATGGTTTCAAACCCCTGATCTCAGGTGATCCACCTGCCTCGGCCTCCCAAAGTGCTGGGATTACAGGCATGAGCCACCGCGCCTGGCCAAAACCTTTCTTTTTTCTTAAACAATTTCGTCCTCTGGCATACCAACATAGAGATAGATAGAAAGCTCTGTAAATTGAGAAACTTTTCAAATAAATCATTATTTGTCTTTTTTGTCATTTATTTTTTTGAAATGGGCAAATTATTTGTTTAAAATGTGTCTTATTTGTACAGTTTTTCTTATTTGTCTCTTTAGTAGGCGATTTTTCCTAAGTTTTCAAAAGTATTTCAAAGATCTATGGAGCCAGGTATGGTGGCTTGCACCCGCAGTCCCAGCTACTCAGGAGGCCGAGGCAAGAGGATTGCTTGAGCCCAGGAGTTCGAGGCCAGCCTAGGCAACATAATGAGACCCTAAAACAAACAAACAAACAAACACAAAGCACAGGAACAACAAAGAGATACAAGAAAACTTTGAGAGGTGACGGGTATGTTTATCACCTCGGTTATGGTAACATGAGGATGTTTATATGGCCAGACTCACCAAGTTGTTTATATTAATTAGGTACAGTTTTTCATATACCAATTATGCATCAATAAAGCTGGAAAAATATATAAATAATTCTACTTATATAGAAATAATTATAAGCATATAAAAGACAGTTGAAAGCTGGGTGTGGTGACTCATGCCTGTAATCCCAGCACTTTGGGAGGCCAAGGTGGGCAGATCACGAGGTCAGGAGATTGAGACCATCCTGGATAACATGGTGAAACCCCGTCTCTACTACAAATACAAAAAATTAGCCGGTCTTGGTGGCATGCGCCTGTAATCCTAGCACTTTGGGAGGCCTAGGCAGGTGGATCCTGAGGTCAGGAGTTCAAGGTCAGCCTGGCCAATATGGTGAAACCTGGTCTCTACTAAAAATACAAAAATTAGCTGGGCATGGTGGTGCACACTTGTAATCCCAGTTACTGAGGAGGCTGAGGCAGAAGAATGGCTTGAACCCAGGAGGCGGAGGTTGCAGTGAGCCAAGATCGAGCCATTGCACTCCAGCCTGGGCGACAGAGCGAGACTCCGTCTCAAAAAAAAAAAAGTCTGCAGATGTGTGTGTTAGCATGTGTGTTGTTATTATGTGTGTTACCATGTGTGTTGTTACCATGTGTTGCCATGTGGGTTAGCGTGTGTGTTGTTAACATGTCAGCATGTGTTAGAATGTATTAGTATGTATGTTGTTAGTGTGTGTTAACATGTGTTGTTAGCATGTGTGCCAGCATGCATATCATGTGTGTTAGTGTGTGCACCAGCGTGTGTTATCATGTGTGTTGTTAGTGTGTGCTAGCATGTGTGTTGTTGGCATGTGTGGTGGCATGTGTGGAGCATGTGTGTTGTTAGCATGTGTGCCAGCATGTGTTAGCATGTGTGTTAAGTGTGCACCCGCATGTGTTAGCATGTGTGTTGTTAGTGTGTTGTTAGCATGTGTGTTGGTTTGCTAGGGCTGCCATAACAAAGTCTCAGAAACCAGGTATCTTAAAGCAATAGAAATGAGCAGTCTCACCGCCCTAAAGGCTAGAAGTTTGCAATCAAGGTATCTGCAGGGCAATGCAGGGGAGACTCCTTCCTGCCTCTTCCCACCTCTGGCGGCTCTCGGCAATCCTTGGTGTTCATTAGCTTCAAGCGGCATCACGTCAACCTCTGCCTGCATCTTCACACGTTCACACGGCCTTCTTTCTGTGTGTCTCTCTCATTCGCCTCCTCCTTCTTCTTCTCCTTCTCCTTCTCTTCTTCTTCTGACAGAGTTTCATTCTTGTCATCCAGGCTGGAGTGCAATGGCACGATCTCAGCTCACTGCAACTTCTGCCTCCCAGGTTCAAGCGATTCTCCTGCCTCAGCCTCCCAAGCAGCTGGGATTACAGGCCCCCATCACCACACCAGGCTAGTTTTGTATTTTTAGTAGATTTGGTCTTTCCCCATGTTGGTCAGGCTGCCCTTGAACTCTTGACCTCAGGTGATCCACCTGCCTCGGCCTCCTAAAGTGCTGGGATTACAGGCGTGAGCCACCGCGCCCCTCCCAAAGTGCTGGGATTACAGGTGTGAGCCACCGCGCCCCTCCCAAAGTGCTGGGATTACAGGCGTGAGCCACCGCGCCCCTCCCAAAGTGCTAGGATTACAGGCGTGAGCCACCGCACCCCGCCTTGCTTAGGTCCTTGCTTGCTTTCTGACTTCAGGGCTGGGAAGCAGCCACTCTGGTGGGAAAGATTAGCCCCTCCCATAGGAGAGACTGGCAGGAAATGGAGAAACCTTCCAGAAAAGGGAGAAGTCAATGGGTTTTCCAGGTGTTATGGTGAAAGGAGCTGGCAACTCGAGACCAGGCCTGTGGTTGCAGAAATCTGTGAGGTTCTGGAAACGCTTCCATGCTTGTTATATTTGTGCTCCTGTCCTGGGCCACAAGGAAAGAAGGCAGTCAGAGTGGAGGTGGCTGCATCCTACTACACAGCTAGAGAAGGGCTCAGGCGTGGCTGAGGAAGGAGGAAGTGCTGGAGGAAAAGGTCCCCGCAGCTGCTGAGACGCTGGACGGCGGCCCTGGTCTTGGCCGGGGGTGGGGGGTGGCCCCAAGCTGACTCTGCAGTGCCTCACCGTTTGGCACCTGGGGCATTGGAGGTGTGGACATGATATTGATGACCTCTCTGCCTGAGCCCTTCACCATCTTTCTCTGCTGCCATTTTTAATCTTCCAGTATTGCACCCAGCTCTCAAGTGGCTGGTACCCTTGCCAAGCTGCCATTGGCTTCTCCAGTGTGTCTTCTGGACTCTGGTATGATTCGAGGCTGCATGGAGCTGGGAGGACCCCACACGGCCCCAGGACACTTCAGCTGGAGAAGCGATGAGCTACGCTCTACCCACAACAGCAGGAAGGCCAACCCCAATGCTTACGCAATGCTTCTTATGTGCCAGGCACTGTTTTAAGAATTTTACATAAATTAGCTTATTTAATCCTCACAAAAAAACTCTGAGAGAGGCTTTATTCTCACTCCCAGCTTTATAGTTAGGAAAATAACCCTTTATTGAAGGGTTGCAAACATTCAGAAAAATCTCAAGTGTATGACTTGAGCATGAAGCATAAAGAGGTTAGACAGTAGCTGAAAGACTATTCTACTTGTCAAGAGAAGCTCATGCATTTCCTGAGCCTGGGGTGTCAAAATGACCCCCAGAAAAAGCCCATCTGAAAGCCAGTGCTTTTGTTTATTTGAGACAGAGCTTCACTCTTGTCACCCAGGCTGAAGTGCTGTGGCGTGATCTCTGCTCACTGCAACCTCTGCCTCCTGGGTTCAAGTGATTCTCCTATCTCAGCCTCCCAAATAGCTGGGATTACAGGTGCGTGCCACCATGCCCAGCTAATTTTTGTATTTTTAGTAGAGACAAGGTTTCACTCTTTTAGCAAGGCTGGTCTCAAACTCCTGACCTGCCCGCCTCAGCCTCCCAAAGTGCTGGGATTATAGGTGTGAGCCATAAGACCAGTGTTTATTTCTGATCTTGTGGTCTGGGAGCTAACGAGCACCTTCTTCATCATCAGTGGCACTCTCCGGACTAAAACATGCAGCAGTAGGTCTGAGGACACATGGGGTGGGCATTCCTAACCAGTGATCTGGCTCTGGGGAATTTGGGGTAAACAATGATATGAATCATAGTCAAGCTCAAGATCCAACAAGAAATGACTGAACTGTGAGTAGTACTACAAAGGATCCGATCCTGAAGTCCAACGGGCTGCTTGGAATCCCTTCCCTGAGGGGGTCTGGAACTGGGCCGAGGCCTTCCCCTCAGGGAGCAGGGCTAGGAATTCCATTCTCAGCGAGAGGCTGGAGGGCCCGGGGCACTAGCACAGAGGTGATTCCCAGGAGGGTCTTACAGGGGAGGGCCTACGGGAATCGAGGGCATTTCCGGGATGGGGAGAGAGCTGGGGCAGTGGGTTTAGCTTCCTTCCATATTTACTCAGGGCTAATTCATAACAATAGCTAATAGTAAGTGAGTGCTTGCTCAGTTACAGGCTCCACACTAGGTGTTTCTCATGCGTTGCTTTTCTCTGTCTTCCATTACACCTTATGAGGCAGGTGTGGTATTCCTGGAGAGGGATAAATAACTTACCCAACCTAAAAAGAGCTGAGTTTTTTTTTTTTTTTTTTTTTTAAAAAGGACTGGGCATGGTGGCTCATGGCTATTATCCCAGCACTTTGAGAGGTCCAGGCAGGAGGACTCTCTACCAAAAAAAATAATAATAATTATTGAAGGGTTGCAAACATTCGGAAAAGTCTTGTGTCTAGATTGATGAAACTATGTTAAAATGACTTCATCAGGACAACAGATAGGACATTCCTAGTGCCCCCCAAACCTCTCTTGTCGGTAAGATCTTTTAGGCCACCTGACTGCACCATCAATGGCATGATGACCTCTGTGACCTGCACGTACACTCCAGATGAGTTCCTAGAACTAGAAAGTCTGAAGGAACTGGAAGACCACAAAAGGAGAAGAAAGGATCAACCCCTGCACCACCTAATTAACTTTGAGACATTCTTCTGTTGTTCTTTATTCCTGCCTCAACTGATAAGGCAACCGGACTTTGTAACTGACCTTGGTCAACTCCAGGCCCTACTGGCCCCTCCCAGCTTGCAAAAACTGCCTGAACTGTAACTTCTGTAACTTTCCACTTCCTACCCCAAACCTATCAAAACGACTCCCATCCCACCATCCTCCGCTGACTCTCTTTGGATTCAGCCCACCCACACCCCAGTGAATAAACAGCCATGTTGCTCACACAAAGCCTGTTTGGGGGGTCTCTTCATTCAGAGTGTGCGTTTCAACATTGTCCCCTTCCGAATCACTACCCCCTCTTTCTCCCCAAAGATAGACACTACCCTGATTTCCCAACACTGGCTATTAGTTCAGCCTGACTTCTCGGCTTTCTATCAGTTGGACCGTACGGAATGTGCTCTTCCGTGCTTGGTTCCTTTTGGTCAACGCTACGTGGGCGACGCTCCTGTGTGTTGTTGCCGGCAGCTCACCTGCTTTCACTGCTGTACGGTGCTGCATTGACGGATGTACCACAACTGCTCTATCCAACCTACTGTCGGGGAACATTTGTTTCCTCTCTTTCTGTTTTTTTGTTTTTCTTTTCTTTTTTTTTTACTTAAGACAATGGCCTTCAGTTTCATCCACGTTGCTGCAAAAGTTATGATTTTATTCTTTTTTAGTTGAACAAGTAAATCTTCGGGAGATAAAATTGACAATGGGATGACTTCTTTTTTTTTTTTACATTTTTAAAAAAAATTTATTTTACTTTAGGTGCATACTATATCTGGCATTTCTCCCCATGTTATCCCTCCCAATCCTCCCCTCCCTCTCCACCCCCCCACTGTCTCTCCCCTACCCCCGCAACTGCCCCCAGTGTGTGATGCTCCTCTCCCTGAGTCCATGTGTTCTCGTTGTTCAACACCCACCTGTTAGTGAGAACATATGGTGTTTGCTTTTCTGTTCTTGTGTCAGTTTGCTGAGAATGACGGTTTCCAGATTCATCCAAGTCCCTACAAAGGACATGAACTCATCGTTTTTTATGGCTGCCTAGTATTCCATGGTGTATATGTGCCACATTTTCTTTGTCCAGTCTATCATTGATGGGCATTTGGGTTGTTCTTTTTCTTTTTTTTTGAGAAGGCGTCTCTCTCTGTTGCCAGGCTCGAGTGCAGTGGTGCAATCTGGGCTCACTGTTTCAAGTGATTCTCCTGCCTCAGCCTCCCGCGTAGCTGGGACTACAGGCGCACACCATCACGCACGCTCAGCTAATTTTTGTACTTTTAGTTGAGACCGAGTTTCACCATGTTGGCCAGCATGGTCTCGATCTCCTCACCTCGTGATCCGCCCTCCTCAGCCTCCCAAAGTGCTGGGATTACAGGCGTGAGCCACCGTACCTGGCCAACATTCTATATTTCTAGCTACTGAGTCTGGCATCTCTACCCACTGGGAAGCCTTCTACCCACCGTGGGTAAGAGTGATCCCAGTTCAGGGGGTGGAATTAAACGTGTGCATGATGGACAGTGGCCCCCCGTGGCCCTCTGATTGTGCAGTGATGTCTGGGAAGTCTGAGAATCAAGTCAGGGTGGAGTGAACTGGACGGATGGATGAGAGGCTGGGTTGGTGGGAAAGTGCAAGAGGAAGAAGTCGTGGGAAGAAGCTGCCAGGTGTTGGAGGCAGCGTGAGCGAAGCAGAGGGAGGGGCCCCCACAGAGTGCCCAAAGCAAGGGTCCCTGGAGTGCTGGAGTGGGGAAGAGGAAGCGTGTTCAGCTGAAGATATCATTAGGGCTTAGGAAAAAAGGACTTAAAAAAATACACTGATCGAGTCAGACACCTTCTTCAAAGCCTGGATGATCTGAACCTAAGGGATAGGTGAGATTTGGTTCCATTCCTCTGACAACATGGGGAAGGGCAATTTGGGCCCCAGAATCTGGAACTTAAAGAGAGAGAGTAGAGATTGAGTTGAGGTGCAGTAAAAAAATCATACGTAAGAGAGAGAAAGAGGCTGGACACAGGGATCACATCTGTGTTCCCTGCACTTAGGGAGGCCGAGGCGATCACCTGAGGTCAGGAGTTCAAGACCAGCTGGTCAACATGGTGAAACGCTGTCTCTACTATAAACATAAAAATTATCTGGGTGTGGTAGTGGGCGCCTGTAATCCCAGCTACTTGGGAGGCTGAGGCAGGAGAATCGTTTGAACCCAGAGGCAGAGGTTGCAGTGAACCGAGATTGTGCCACTGCACTCCAGCCTGGTCAATTAGAGTAAAATTCTGTCAAAAAAAAAAAAAAAAGAAAAGAAAAGAGAGAGAGAGAAAGAATTCTTTTTTTTTTTTTTTTTTAGATGGGGTCTTGCTCTGTCGCCAGGATGGAGTGCAGTGGCACAATCTCTGCTCACTGCAACCTCTGCCTCCCGGGTTCCAGCGATTCCTCTGCCTCAGCATCCCAAGTAGCTGGGACTATAGGCATGCACCACCACGCCAGGCTAGTTTTTTATATTTTAGTAGCGATGGGGTTTTACCACGTTGGCCAGGATAGTCTTGATCTCTTGACCTCGTGATCCACCCGCCTCAGACTCCCAAGAGGCTAGGATTACAGGTGTAAGCCACCATGCCTAGCCAGAAAGAATTCTTCTATGAAGTCAGAACTGGCTCTGTGCTCTGTCCTCTGAGGCGTGTGTCTGTGTGTGTGTGTGTGTGTGCGCGCGCGTACCAAGTCCCACACTGAAGCACTTCTGTTGAGAGGACCTGTGTGGGGTGGGGAGGGAAATCCCACTAGCCCCTATGCGACAGCCACAGTCAGAATGCCAACAGCCAGCTTCCCCTGTGCCCCACCCCCATCATCCTGATGCGCGCGTGCGCACACACACATTGTTAGGCTCTAAAGAAGACTGCAACGGGTTGAGCGACTGACTTTTATCTGCTCTTTCTGTTGTATTCAACTAGTCAGCAAGAGTTAGCCTTTGTCCACCCACCCTGCCTTGTGTTTGGGTCCTGAAGACTCCAGTCTGGTCTCCTCCCCTCAACAGACTATGCTTTCTGCTCCTGTTCTTTTTGGTGACATCCACCTCTTCGGCAACCCCTTCCCACCCTTGCAGTTGGAGCGCTCTGTAGCTGCACACCCTGTGAACAGGCTGCACACACAGGCATCTCATCAGTATGAATAACCGTAACCAGGACCGCGCCGGCTCCTCTTCTCTCTCTCCCAATGCCTGCAGTGGTGTCTGGACTACATATGAAAGCGATAAATCAGTACTTAGGAGATACTATTGAGGAAAACATTTGCAAGGGCTGGGAGGGGAAGAGGTCTATGCCAACAGAGACCAGAAGCCAGGTCTCAAAGGGGGCCAAGCCCTGAGGAGGGCGTTCTGGCAGGTCCTGGCTGTTGACACAGGGAACGTGTGCATGAGTCACGGGCGGGGGGGCTCTGAGGAGGAAATCCATGGCAAAATGTGCATATTGAGAAGCAGAGTGTGCATCTGCCGCACTCAGAAGCCAGTTGACTGAATAACTCCAGATTAGGAGGGAGAATAGAATTTGGGAATTTTTATCATTATAAACTTGAGATAGTTTTGGTTCTAAAAATAAAATACCAAAATGTTCTGGTGAATTGAGAAAATCTATACCCCATGCCTATCCAGCCATGGAACCAGGGGCAGTTGTATTCAAGGGCAAAAAAAAAAAGCATGCTAGTGAAAAGTAGTAAACACGGGTGCAGTGGCTTGCACCTGTAATCCCAGCGCTTTGGGAGGCCAAGCAGGAGGATCACTTGAGCCCAGGAGTTCAAAACCAGCCTAGGCAACATAGAGAGACCCTATCTCTACAAAAAATAAAAAAGTTAGCCGAGTATGATGATGCATGCCTGTGGTCCCAGCTACTTGGGAGGCTGAGATGGGAGGATTGCTTGAGCCCAGGAGTTGGAGACTGCAGTGAGTTATAACTGTATCACTGCATCCCAGTCTGGGCGATAGAGCAAGACCCTGAAAGAAAGAAAGAAAGAAAGAAAGAAAGAAGGAAAGAAAGAAAGAGAGAGAAGGCCGGGCATAGTGGTTCACGCCTGTAATCCCAGCACTTTGGGAGGCCGAGGTGGATGGATCACGAGATCAAGAGATCGAGACCATCCTGGCCAACACGGTGAAACCCTGTCTCTACTAAAAACACAAAAATTAGCTGGGTGTGGTGGTGCACGCCTATAGTCCCAGCTACTCCGGAGGCTGAGGCAGGAGAATTACTTGAATCCAGCAGGTGGAGGTTGCAGTGAGCCGAGATCACGCCACTGCACTCCAGACTAGCGCCTGGCAACCAAGCAAGACTCTGTCTCAATTAAAAAAAAAAAAAAAGAGAGAGAGAGAGAGAGAGAAAAGGCCAGGCAGGGTGGCTCACACCTGCAGTCCCAGCACTTTGGGAGGCTGAAGTGGGCAGATCACCTGAGGTCAGGAGTTTGAGACCAGCCTGGCCAACATGGTGAAAACCGTCTCTACTAAAAATACAAAAATTAGCAGGGTGTGGTGGTGCGCCCCTGTAATCCCAGATACTTGGGAGGCTGAGACAGGGGAAGCACTTGAACCAAGGAGGCAGAGGTTGCAGTGAGCTGAGATGGTGCCACTACATTCCAACCTGGGAGACAAAACAAGATTCCATCTCCAAAGAAAAAAAAAATGTAAAGTAGTAACCATCAGCTCCACTGCAGTCCACGTGTTAGGAGCATGGATTTTGTTGCCACACACTTTGTGCCAGGGTTGAGCTGAGCTTTGGCACTGCTAAGCACATTGCTTCCGGGGTAGGTAAGTGGAGTGGGTGGTTTTAGGTTTAGGGTCACAGGAGAGCGGGGCTGGCTCAGCCATCCCTCCTTCACTTAGTCATTGAACATGTTTCCCAGGCACTTAGGGCCTCGAGGTGCTTTAGGATACCACAGGGAACAGTCTCTGCTCCGGAGAATTCACAGTCCTCAGCCTTCCCCCTTTGCAAAGCTGTGAGCAGAACTCCAGGCTCCTCCCCCTTCCTGTGGCCTCAGGACTGCCAGGGGCGAGGAGTATGGGGACCCCTATTTTCCAGCTCTGTTAACAGTGCTAGGTTGACCACAGTATGGACAGCTGAAGGCAACCCAGAGGACCGTGTCTGTATTTTCTGGAGATGATCAGTGTTCAGGCAAAGTATGGGGCTCATGTAGTCATCGAATATGGCTCAGAGCTGGAAATGTCCACTGAATTTCACAGGAAAGAAACCCTTGTGGGATCCTTGGGGAAGCCAGGGACAGTGGGATGCGCGGGACAGGAGCAGATGGCAGCAATTCAAAGAGCAACAAGAGGAAATGAAAGTAAAGATGTTACCTTCTTTTAAAATATTTTATTTTATTTTATTTTTTGAGACAGGGTGTTGCTCTGTTACCCAGGTTGGAGTGCAGCGGTGTGATCATAGTTCACTATAGCCTCGACCTCTCAGGTTCAAGCTATCCTCCTTCCTCAGCCTCCCAAGTAGCTGGATGACAGGCGCAGCCCCCATGCCCGGCTGACGCTGCCTTCTTATTGTATAAAGCATAATGTCTGGGGGTTTTCCCAAGAAGCGTGGATTGCTTTTGTAATTTGCAATGATATGTATATACATACGTTAAATGAAGAAATGGAAGATGGAAAGTGCAGCTTGTGCAGATCTGTCTTGTAGAAGGTTCAGCTGTGAGCTGAGCTGGTGGCGCGGCGCGGGAGCGTGCGGTGGCGTAGAGTCTGCTGTGGAGATTTGAGTGGGCTGTGGATGCAGAAGCAGGTGCCACGCCATGACAGGAGGACCTCAGGAAGGGTGGGAGGATCCAGAGTCCCTGGGAAGGAGGGCTCAGGGTTCAGCTGCAGGGGAGGGGCCCCTTCTGCGTTACCAGAGATAAGAATGACAAGGTCAGGGATGCAGATGGCTGCGCCTCCTGCCATGCCGTCCCTGCTCAGCCTGAATTCTCCCTGCCTCTAACTTTGTCCCCATGTGCATATTTTGACCTGAAACCGATCCAAGAGAGAATAAGCTGAGTGACAAGGGTAAGCCAAACTGTGTGATTCACCACGGTAGTTTAAAATCCTGATTTAGGCTTTGCACTGCAGACTGAATTTATGCTCAGTTAGGGAGAGGGTGGGGTGGCAACTTGTAGACCTGGCATTAGGCACACTGTCCCCAGCTGAGAGTCGGGTGTGACACCCCGCCCCATCCCTCCTGCACACTGGTCCCAGCTGAGAGCCGCGGGACGCTCCCGTCCCTCCTGGTTCAAAAGGTGCTGCCTCTATTAGCACCGGCCCCCTTGCTCGGTGCCCCTGAAGTCTGAGTCTGGCAGTTACATGTGCTCAGCCATGAATCCAGCTTTACAGAGGGCTGCTGATCCTCAGAAGCGGACACAGAATCTGAATATTCCCCTGGGTCCCACATCTACCTACCTGTGGCAGGAGGTTTTTTAAAAAAAAATCCTGAAGATACAAAGGCTTTGAGGTGTAAGAGGCTAAAGAAAGCTCAGGTTCCTGGGGATGAGCGGCTCTGTGCTGACCTTGTGTACCTTCAGAAGGCTCCAAAATGCAGCAGGGCCGGGTCTAGCAGGCATCGCCTTCTCTTGTTTAACACGTTTTCGGCCACAAAGGCAGAGAACTTCCTTAAAAGAAGCTGAAGTTCTGAAATGGTCACATGAATTGAGATGATAACAGGAAGGATCTAATTGCTGTCAATGGAATGGAGCAAGGCCCAAACAGTAACTAATCTCATTAATAGAGAGATTCAGAAATACACAGAGACCTTTCTGTACATTCCTAAGCTGATCAGAAAGGTAATCTGGCTCAGCGATTTCGCGGATTGACTTCAGGACACTCTAGGCTGCTCCCACGAGAATGAGAATCAACTTAGGGAAATGTGCAAAAACTCCGAAACAAGTCATTCTGGTTTTTAGAAACCTGAGTGTTTTAAAACTGTTTCTAAAAAACGAGTGACTAAGAGATGTCTTGTTCCCCACTCACTTCTACTCTCGTAGGCAGTGGGAGAGCTGGAGGAGCCTGTTACAAACCTCAGCTCGTGAGCATCTCCCAGCTCGGTCTTTTGAGAAGATGATTGAGAGGAAGGTGGTATTGGGAAAACAAAGCACCCAGCCTTCGTGAAGCCAAGCCTGAAAGTCACTCTCCAGCCCAGGCGGGCCCCAGACCCTCGTTTTCTTCTCTGGCGTCCAACTCCAAGGATTGGCCCAATTCCCTTTAACCATAGCTACCACTCAGCCCGCTGCCCCAAGAAAGCAGGGCCCACGCCTCCCTGGCACAGTTTCCCCTCCGCCACCCAAGGGAAGCAAGAGAGTCTTTTTCATTGTAATGAGCTGTATTTCTCTCACTATGAACAACAGGGGCTAAACAAATTAATAAATATGCTCAGCTTTTCCTTCTTGATTTGTGAGTTCTCTCTGCATTTTGGCTATCATCCTACCACTTGTCACAAGTGGCATAATTAATGTTTTTTTCCTGCAATTAATGTTTTTCCCCAATTAGCTTTTTCCTTTCTTTTTTGGGTGCTGGGATTACAGGCATAAGCCACCACGCCCAGCCGAGCTTTTTTTCTTAACCTGCTGTTTTGTTGAATTGAGTTTTAGTTGCTAGTAACAGAAACCAACTGTGGAAAGCTTTAGTCAATGACAATGAAAACGACAGCAGCAAAAGAAAAGATCAGACGGTTGTTACCTCACGAGATCACTTCAGATCAGTGTTGTCTTGCTCCCCTCCAAGAATTCACTCAGGAATTTGGTCATGTCATTTCTAGAACAGTATGAGATGAGAAGGATCTCTACAGCCTAGTCTTCCTATCTGAGATCGAGGTGTTGCATTCCAAGTCTCACTCATTGAGAACAATTTTTACACGTTATACTGGGGCTGAAAAAGCTCAAGCCACTTGAGGTGGGACATTTTCCTAATGAAATACCTGGACAAGGGTGCATTTGTGTACACTAAGGAAAATGCTGGAAATACCCTAAACAGCAAGAAAAGGAGATCGGTACCCCCACAGTTACAGACATTCAAAATCTAGAACTGTATCATTGTAACTTATCAGTGGCAAAGCCATAATTGGAACCAGTCTGTCTGACATCACTATCTGGTCTTTACCCCAAGCTGCTGCCTTTTTTTTTTTTTTTGAGACGGAGTCTTGCACTGTCGCCTGGGCTGGAGTGCAATGACTTGATATTGGCTCATTGCAACCTCTGCCTCCTGGGTTCACGTGATTTTCCTGCCTCAGCCTCCCAAGTACCTGGGATTACAGGCACACACCACCACACCCAGCTCTTTTTTTTTTTTTTTCCATTTTTAGTAGAGATGGGTTTTCACTATGTTGGCCAGACTGATCTTGAACTCCTGACCTTGTGATCCACCTGCCTTGGCCTCCCAAAGTGCTGGGATTGCAGGCATGAGCCACCGCACCTGGCCACTGCTGTCTTCTATATGCATACATAAATATATACGTACATATATATATATATTTTTTTTTTTTTTTGAGTCGGCGTTTTGCTCTTGTTGCCTAGGCTGGAGTGCAATGGTGCGACCTTGGCTCACCGAAACCTCCGCCTCCCGGGTTTAAGCGACTCTCCTGCCTCAGCTTCCCAAGTAGCTGGGATTACAGGTATGTGCCACCATGCATGACTAATCTTGTATTTTTAGTAGAGATGGGGTTTCTCTGTTAGTCAGGCTGGTCTCGAACTCCTGACCTCAGATGATCCACCTGCCTCGGCCTCCCAAAGTGCTGGGATTACAGGCGTGAGCCACCGTGTGCAGCCTTCTATACACATTTCTCATTCACTTCATGTGAGCCAGTTCTCTCTGCAAATAAGGCAACGAATCTGGAGAAGCAGCTCCTACAGAACAATTTACATCAAGGTGAATGGATACTTTGATTTTCGTAATAAAAGAAGTTAACACTGTTGCTAGACTCCAGACCATGTGGGAAGGTTTTAAACCACTCTCTGGGTCAGTCATCCATTTAGCCTTGGGAGATAGGAGCTGGTTATTTTATTTTTGGGGTGGATAGTCTCGCTGAGTGCAGTGGCGCAATCTCGGCTCACTGCAATCTCCACCTGCCAGGTTCAAGCTATTCTCTTGCCTCAGCCTCCCTAGTAGCGGTGACTACAGGTGTGCGCCACCACACCTGGCTAATTTTTTGTATTTTTAGTAGAGTCGGGGGTTTCACCATGTTGGCCAGGCTGGTCTCGAACTCCTGATCTCAGGTGATCTGCCCACCTCAGCCTCCCAAAGTGCTGGAGCTGGTTACTTTATGAAGACTGTGGTGCACTGTGTGCTCCACCATTAGGTTTTCCCTGCCTCCCTCCTTCCAAACCAAGGTGGGGCAGGCACTATCAGTGCATGCAGTTTTCTCTCTCTTCAAGATAAACACATTGCTTGTAATTTTGAAAGGCATGTTACAGAAATATAACTGAGGTAGTGCTGAATTTTTTTAAATGGTCCAAAGGCAAATTATTCAACTAAATGAACAAATTGTATAATTGCTATGCGTATCTTTCAAAATCATAACAAAATAATTTATTGGAACTCGACAGTTGGATAAAATGCAGTTTCTCAGAGTTTTTCTTTTTGTTTTGAGGTAGGGCTTACTGCAGTCTTGACCTCTCAGGCTCAGGTGATCCTCCCACCTCATCCTCCCAAGTAGCTGGCACTGCAGGCGCACACCACCATGCTAGGCTATTTTTTGTACTTTTTGCAGACATGGGGTTTCACCATGCTGTCCAGACTGGTCTTGAACTCCTGGGACTCAAGGGATCCGCTAGACTCAACCTCCCGAAGTGTTGGAATTACAGGCGTGAGCCTGGCCTCAGAATGCTATTAATTTAAAAGTTATCCTGAGTGAGTCGGCAGTTTTGATAAGCTTCTTTCTCCTTCCTATGCAGATTTTGTGCATATAATAAATGTTGGCTTTACTAAAAATGCCTATGCCTGGTTTTGTGTTTCTTTTAGCCCATCTTATAGAAATGTCCAGACTCTACTGTCTTTGTTGTAAAAGGAGAATATTTTATTTTTTACTTATTGTTTCTTCTTAGTGGTTTATTTTTAAAAGACAGGAAAATGATCAGCTTGCATCCTGAATCGGACCACAACGACATTTTAGCTTATATTTAAGGGGAAACACATTCAAATGCTATTTGGACTCAAATTTCTAAGAAAGAAAAGAAGGAACTGGTAAACTCTGAAGATAGAGCCTCAATTCCCTTGCTGAGTGATGCGGTCAACGAGTACCGCTTGCCTGTAGGGGCCCAGAAAAGGCTGTGTGGTGCTCCCCTCTCAGGGCTCAAGACTGTCTGTCAACCTGGGCCCTGGCGAGGCGCAGCGGGGGGCTCTTGCTGTAAAGTGACGTAGTGCTCTCCCAGGGAGGACAGTGGGTCCAGGAAACCCACTTCGGCCCTCAGGGGGCACTTGAACTTGTAAATACCCCAGGCCTTTGGAAACAACCCTCAACCTTGAAAGGGGAAATTCCCAGTGGGAATCGATGCAAACTGTGGTCAGTTACACAAAAAGGTTGAGGGTAAACCGTAATCTTGGGGCTATTTTTGCTTTCAGAAAGAATCCCGAGTAGAGAAGGAGGCCAGCGAAGCTCAGTTCGCTGCTTGCTCAGAGCCGCTCAGGTGCGAGGGCGTCATCACCGGGAATCGCTGTTCTTGGGCGCCCAACCCTCCGGGGCGCGCAGATGCCAGGGTCCTGGGAGGGTCCTGGGCCGGAACCAGGCCCTTCCGATCCTGCTGGAGTCACTGGAGGACCAGGCCACCAGGACAGCGGGTCAGGCCAGTGCGGTGTGACTCCGGGGCTGGAGCGCCTTCGCAGTTTACACCTGTACGCAGCCCACACCTCTCATGGCTGTTTTGGATGCGGTGCTCTCCTGCCCCTCAGCTTGCCCAGCGGCACGTGGGCCACAAGCCTTGTCCCTAGCGGCCGCGCCCGCCTAGCTGTGTTCACCTTGGGGCCGCTAGGGCCTACCACCGGTGGCACCAGGTGGACGCACTGTCAACATCAGGGAAAGGAAGGAAGGAAGGAGGCTAGAGGGACACAGAGCTGGTGGCCTCCGCAGCCTCTGACCTGCGGTGGGCGCGCGCGGACCACCGCGCCTTTGCGCACAGACTTTCCCCAGAGATTGGCTCACGACGTCTCCCACCCCGAAGTCAAGGGCTCCCCGTGGCAAATCCCCGCACGCCCTCCTCCTCTCCATCAGTCCGCGGCGCCTGGACAGATGGGGAGAGGACAAGGCCGGGATGGAGGGGCGCTGGGCCTGAACTGCCGCTGTCGCCCGCGGTCCTGCTCTTTTGGGCAGCCAGCCGCGGGGTCAACGCCCGGTCGCAAACTCCGGGGGTGAATCCGCAGATCCCAGCACGAGACACAGGCTCCTCGCCGCTGGGGCTCCAGCAGTCCGTTCCCAGCCAGAGGCTCCCCCGAGGTTCCGGGACACCCTAATCCCAAGCCCAGGGTCCCATGAACCCGCAAGCCACAGCCGGCCCGGGTTCCGCGTGTCCGGGGGACTCTGAGGATCGTCCTTCCCTCCGGACTGGGACTCCCCCACGGCAGCGGACAGCCCCGCAGCGCTCCCTGGCCCCGGTCCCAGGTGAACGGATCCACTCCCGCGCCCGCCTCCTCTGCCAGCCGAGCGAGCGCCCCGGGGATTCCCCGGCCTCAAATCGGCCGCGGCCGAGTAGAGTCCGCCCCAGAGCCTGGGATCCCCCCGAGGTGAGAAAATCCGTTCGGCGCCTCCGAAGCGGCGGGAGAAACTGGCCCCATCCCGGCCCGACGCCCTCGGCAGGAGCCGGCTCCAGGGGTCCGAGGTTCCCGAAGCTGGAGGCCGGCTCCGCCCCGGCGCTCCTCCGCCGCCACATCCGCCCCCATCCCGCGGGTCGGCGAAGTGGGGGTGCTGGGCCGCTTGCCACCCACGACTCGAGTTCGGCTTCTTTAGAGATTTTGCTTCTGCTTCTCTTGAGCGAGCTGTCCGCAGCTCTGGGGTAACGCTGCCAGGTGCCCCGTGCCGGTGCTCGGGAGAGCGGACTGCGCCTGCCTGGCTCTCAACTCTGGCTAGGAACGGGCCCCCCGGGAGGCCCCTGAGGAGGCCCCGGGGGAGGGCGTGTCGCCGCGCCCCGCCCCGCCCCGCCCCGCGCCGCCTCGGAAAGCCCCCGCGGTCCCGCCCACCCCAGGGACTCGCTCAGCCTCCGCTGACTTTTTTCGCTGAGCGCAGCCGCCTGGCGCCGGTTTCCGCCAGGCTGGAGCGCGCGGGCCACGGCTTCTCTGGGGACGCAGCAGCGAGAAGTGGGGACCTCGGCGCGCGCCCCGCGCCCAGCTCTCCCGGCCCGCGCCCCGGCCCCCGGCCCGCGCCCCGGCCGCAGGCATGGTGCTGCTGGCCGGGACCGGGCCGGAGGGCGGCGGGGCGCGCTGCATGACCCCGCCACCGCCGTCCCCACCGCGGGGCGCGCAGGTCGAGGAGGACCCCGCTGACTACGAAGAGTTTGAGGACTTCTCGAGTCTGCCCGACACCCGCAGCATCGCCTCGGACGACTCTTTCTACCCTTTCGAGGACGAGGAGGAGCAAGGCGTCGAGAGCGCGGAGAGCGTCCCGGAGGGCGTCCCGGAGGCGGCGAGCCTCCTGCGCGCCGCCTGCGCCAACGACGTGGGGCTCCTGCGGGCACTGGTGCGGCGCGGGGTGAGCGTCGAGGAGGCGCAGGAGACAGACCGCAACGGCCGGGTAAGCGGACGGCCCCGCAGGATCTGAGTCCCCCCACTGCCCCTGCTCCCCTCCTCCCCACCACATCCCCGATCCTCGCAGGTCCTGGCTCTGGACTGGTCCCTCGGTCACTCTGCAGCGCCCCGGAGCGCCTTTTCCTGGCTGTTAGGGAGCGCTGTGCGCGGGGAGCCCTGTGCGGCCTCTCTGTCCCAGGCTGGGGGACGCGGTGCGGGGAGGGGGCAGTTTAAAATGCCCGATGTGGCAGCGCAGCAGGAAACGCTGCCAGTCCGGCATCCTCACCGCGTCCCCTCCTCGTTTACTGGCCCCCAGGGACCTCCTGACTCAGAATTCGCGCTGGCGGCTACCGCTGCAATCCAAGATTGGCTTCTTGTGGGGTCTCTTCAACCCGGTCCCCTCCTGACCGTTACCTTTTCCCGGGCCCCTGGCAGGGCACCATTACTCCTGGCCTACAGGCGACAACCCCTCCTGCCAGCTCCGCATTTGTCCCCTGGGCCCCCCGCGCCACCCTTGCCCTAACACGCCAGGGCACAGATGGGCTCCTCCAGCCGCGATGATTTGGAAGCAACAGTTTCCTCCCTCCCCACGACTGCTTGGTCCCCTGCCCACCTGCACTGAGCCTTGCGGCCCGCGGGCTGCGACCAGCCAACCTGATCTCTGGCTCTTCTGTCTGCACGGTCACCTCCGCGAGCCAGTGCTAGCCAGGGCTCCCCAGAGGCAGGGCCTGGGAGAGCAGCAGAGCCGCGGGCCTTTTCCCCGGGTAGGGCAGGCCGCGTGGAGGGAGGCACAGGCTATCCATCGGTTATGACAAGACTCAGAGAAAGCAAGAGATGTTTAGAAAAGGAAAGAAAAAGTTGGCCTAAGAAGGCTTGAGAAGGACTGGCTGGTGGAACACACGCCACCGAGCAAAGAGCTTCGAGGGGAAACTGCAGATGTCCACGGGGGCCAAGTCCCCTTTAGTCTGTGCTCAGTGGGCAAATGACAGCGTTCTCACCTGACTTTTATACTCCCCAATGTCCATGGTATCTGCAGAGGCAGCCTAGCAGAAAAGCAAATGCTTTGCTCAGGAGCCTGCAGCTGACAGAAAACATATGCTTTGACTTGGGAACCCGGGTGACCTTGTGACTTTGGCTTATCCTGTAGTGGGTGGGGCAGGTGGTCTGGGCTGCGCTTAGATGAACGGGAAGCCCTCGAATGTCACTTTCCTCTTGTACTACCTTGCCCCTGTGATTCGGTTACCTCCCACCGGGTCCCTCTCACAACACGTGGGAATTCCAGATGAGATTTGGGTGGAGACACAGCCAAGCCGTATCGCATAGCATGTGAATTTGGAGGAAGGGTCTGTGCTTGTCACGTTAAGCAGTGAGACCTGAGGTGGGGTCCCCGTGGGTAGCATCACCTGGAGTCCTTCTTCTTGCAGTACCCCCTCCCCCAGCCCAGGCCACAGATGCCCTGGCTGGCATGTGATTAGGGCTTGGAGTCCTCCCGAGGTCCTAGGGGCTGTTTCTTGAGTCCTACATTCGGTTGAACTGTGAGTTTTCAGGCCCAGGTGTGTATGTCAGAAACCTTGCTTTCTGAAAGCTGGTATGGGGGCCAGCTTTAAAGGAACCCCCACCAAGTTCAAGTTCATAAAGGGATAGGTGGGGTAGGTCTCTCCCCCTGTCCTGGGCAGCCTGGTGTTCTCCAGTGGGCTGGAATGGGCACAGGAGGGGCCTGGCTTGCCCAATCCCCACTCCAGGGCACCACTGGGCTCAGCTTTGTATGGTATTTCCTTTAGGGGCAAAACATAAATGTTTGAAAACAGCAGAGAGGCAGAGGGGGCTGTGGCACAGGAGGCTAGCTCCAGCCTCTCAGCAGCTTTCTGCCTCGGGTTCGTGGTCTGTAAAACAGGAATAACGGCAGCCGCTGCCTCCTAGGATGTGAGCGTAAACTGGCTTAGTGCACACACGGCTCTGAGAAGGCCTGGCCCAGGCCTGCGTGTGCCGTCTTGTCTAGTTTCTCATTCACCTGCCTTCTTCTCTTGGCTTAGAAGAGCGCACCTTCCACTTTTAGTTCTGTTTTGTTTTGTCTTCTGCCAGGCAAGGCTTTTTCTCTCTCTGCTTTTCTTCCCCCTTGATTACAGCAGAAATGAAGACTTTTTTGTTACTCTGTGTCACATAAAATAATGATGTAGCCCGGACGTAGGCTGCTAACTTCAAGACCCCTGGATTCTTTCATCTTTGGATCAGACTGAGCATGGCCTGTGTTCTATTCTCTGGGGGGCCAGAGCAGGGAGTGAGGCAGGAGCCTCCATTCTTTTCATTAGCTTCTCAAGGCTGTTGATCAAACAGCCTCTATCTTCCTGAAAAACAGCTGAAAGAATCAATGTGGCAAAACCCAAATGCCCCGCTCTGTGGTAAATGGAGTGAGTCATTGCCAAAGTGTTTACCGAAGACCTACCGTGCTCCTGCTAGGTACTTTAGCAGACTCAAAGCTGAATCCAGCAGTCCCTGCCTTTGAGAGTCCTAGCGTTTTTGTTTTTTTTTTTTTTTTTGAGATGGAGTCTTTCTGTTGCCCAGGCTGGAGTGCAATGGCACAATCTTGGCTCACTGCAACTTCTGTTTCCTGGAGTCAAGTGATTCTCCTGCTTTAGCTGAGACTACAGGCGTGTGCCACGATGCCTGGCAGATTTTTTTGTATTTTTAGTAGAGTCGGAGTTTCACCATGTTAGCCAGGATGTTTTCGATCTCCTGACCTCATGATTCGCATGCTTCGGCCTCCCAAAGTCCTGTGTTTACAGGCGTGAGACCTAGGAAATTGGGAAGCAGACTGCTCTCCGCAGGACGGTGTCCAGACTCCTTGATGGCAGCAAGCTACCCTCTCACGGCCTGCAGGATCCTGTTTTAAGGGCACCTTCCCTGGGAGGCTTCTGTGTCCCCTTGTCCAAGCCTACAGAACCTGGAGCCGAGCAAGGAGAATGCAGGCATTCAGATATTGAGAGCTGAAATTATAAGTAGGATGGTCATTTAGAGAGCAGGTGACGTTTGAGCAGAGAAGGTATCTGGGGGAAATAGCAGTTAGAAGGAACTGCTTGTGCAAAGACCCTGGGGCGGGAACCTTGCTGGAGCCTGGTCTCCAAGCTTGTCATGATTAGTGACAGTGCAAACCTTAAAGAAGGCCTGAGAGCTTTGGTGCAGTTGGAGGGGTGATTGCATTAATGACAGAATACCAGCTCATGGGTACCACCCACAGCCGGCTTTCCGGGAGGAAAATATCTCTAAAGAAGTCTAAACTTTTCTGGGACGTGCTTGTTGAGCTGTTCATCTCCGTGCATTTAAGAAGGGAGCTTTGCCTGAGCTAACAGGCTTTCCATTTGGTCTGGGTAACTAAGGGTCAGATGTGTTTTGTTTAAGAAAATGCATTCTCTCCTGCCTCATGAGATCGGTAGAATGTTGGATGTGGCTCAGCACACCATTTTCGTTCTCAAATATTTATTGCTCTAAAAGCGTTGTGTGATTTAATATGCAACATGTAAATATTTGTCAGATAATTGCTCTGTAATATTCAAAGGCTGCTCCTGATGCCTCCTGGATTTATGGTTGTTTTGTTCGCTCTGACTTGAGGCAGTGAAAGCTACCATAATTCTTTTTCTGAATTCTTCTGTTGCACTCATTATCACCTGAAGTTCACCTTTATGGCCTTGGTGGCTCTTGAGATGACAGTGAAAACAAAGAAAGTGTTTCTGCTGTTTTAATTGTCACAGAAGGGCAGTGTAAATGTCAGGCAGCTCTTGGACTGAATTAGGCCCAAGTATGTGCTACATTTAAAATACTGTACTCCTGTCTTGATGGGATTCTGCTTCTGCATGTTTGTGTTTGTTGGTTTGGGTTTTTTTGTTTGTTTGTTTGTTTGTTTGTTTTTTTGAGATTGAGTTTTGCTCTGTCGCCAGGCTGGAGTGCAGTTGCAAGAACTCTGCTCACTGCAACCTTCGCCTCCCGGGTTCAAGTGATTCTCCTGCTTCAGCCTCCCGAGTAGCTGGGACTACAGGTACACACCACCACGCCTGGCTAATTTTTGTATTTTTAGTAGAGATGGTTTCACCATGTTGTCCAGGATGGTCTCTATCTCTTGACCTCGTGATCCACCCTCCTCGGCCTCCCAAAGTGCTGGGATTACTGGTGTGAGCCACCGAGCCTGGCCATATATCAGGACTTTATCTTTGAAATGTACTTGAGAGAATTTTGTGGGTTTTTAATTTTTTTAAATGGTTCAGAAAGATTTATAAACTTCAGAATTACTTTTCCCCTAAAATGAGAATTGAGTAATTGAAACAGCCCTCCATCTTTACTGGGTTTTGTGTGCACAAAAACGGGACTGATTAGCATAGAAAGTGACTTCTCTGGTTCTTGTTACTTACTATAGAAAGTGAATTCTGGCCTCAGGCCTCTGTGTGCTTGTGGAGGGCCTTCAAGCACAAGAGGGAGGTTTGCTTTGCTTCTTAGAAATGTATGTTAGGCCGGACACAGTGGCTCACGCCTGTAATCCCAGCACTTTGGGAGGCCGAGGCAGGCAGATCACTTGAGTTTAGGTGTTTGAGAACAGCCTGGGCAACATGGTGAAACCCTGTCTCTACAAAAAAATAGCTGGGCATGGTGGTGGATGCCTGTAGTCCCAGCTACTAGGGAGACTGAGGCAGGAGAATTGCTTAAGCCCAAGAGGTAGAGACTGTAGTGAGCTGAGATCACGCCACCGCACTTCAGCCTGGGTGACAGAATGAGGCCTGTGTTTGCAAATAAATAAATAAAGGTATGTATACTAGTATTTTAGTTTCATCTCTGAATTCTGAACTGTGGGAAAGGGCTTAGAAGGGTGAATTGAGCAGAACGCTAGACCGGGAGTTGGAGGGGCTGGAGTCGGAGGAGGAGTCAGCTGAAGTGGGCTTGGCAGCGGGCAGGCTGGCAGATATCTGCCTCTTCCTCTTCTACTCACCATGGTCGGGGCACTCTGGGTCTAGCAGCAGTAGAGAGAACCATGTGTTTTTTGTTTGTTTTGTTTTGAGATGGAGTCTCGCTCTGTCACCCAGGCTGGAGTACAGTGGTGCAGTCTCAGCTCACTGCAGCCTCCACCTCCCAGTTTCAAGTGATTCTCCTGCCTCAGCCTCCTGAGTAGCTGCGACTACAGGCACACGCTACCATGCCCGGCTAATTTTTGTGTTTTTAGTAGAGATGGGGTTTCACCATGTTGGCCAGGCTGGTCTCGAACTCCTGAGCTCAAGTGATCCATCCGCTTCGGCCTCCCAAAGTGCTGGGATTACAGGCATGAGCCCCTGTGCCTGGTCCCCATGTGTTTTTGATGTAAGTGTGGCCTCAGTCATCTGTGGCCACAATCATGCTGCCTAACAAATAACTACAAAACCTCACGGGTGTTTGCAACTGTAAATGTTTTGCTGGGCTGGCCTGGCTCAGCTGATCGAGGCTGGTTTTGCTCATTCATCTGCATTCAGCTGGTGGTCAGCTGCGAGTGGCTGGAGGAAAATGGTCTTAACTGCGACGACTCATTGCTGCTCCGTTTGGTCTCTCATCCTCCAGCAGGCTGGCCCGGCTTGTTTTCCATGGCAGGGGCAGGTTCCAGGAAAGGAGGCTGAGCAAATAGGGCCTCATGATGCTTCAGCTTGGCTGAGGTTCAGCGTCACTTCTCCTGTAGCCAGCCGCAAGGCCAAGCCCAGATTCAAGGGGCAGGAAAATAGACTCTTCTCAATGCAAAGTCACATAACAAGAGGTGTGGAGAGAGGAAGGGAGGTGAACTGTGGCCATTTTTGCAGTCCATCTGCCAGAATAAGAATGAGACTTTGACAGGAATTCCCTGATGAGCTCTCCCCTGGGGCATCTCTAGCTGAACATGAGGACTGCAGTGTGCTTAGAGCTTTTGAGCTAGGGCTGGGGAGCTGGGGAGCCCCTGGAGAAGAGCCTGAGGTCTGAAGGAGCCAGTAGGTTTGCAGGAGTTTTCTGGCTGATGCAGTGTGGCTGCTTTGTCAGGTATTTCTTCCTTATTTTATTTTATATTATTTTGAGATAGGGTCTCACTCTGTTGCCCAGGCTGGAGTGCAGTGGCACAATCCTGCGCCTTGACCTCCTGGGCACAAATAAGCCTCCCACCTCAGCCTCTTGAGTAGCTGGGACTATAGGTGCATACCACCACACCAGTCCAATTTTTATTTATTTTTTGTAGAGATAAGATCTTGTTATGTTGCCCAGGCTGGTCTCGAACTCCTGGCCTCAAGCAGTCTTCCTGCTTCGGCCTCCCAAGGCACTGGGATTTTAGGCATGAGCTACTATGCCTGGCCTCCTTTATTCATCTTAATGAGATTCTTTAACAACGTGACTCAACCATCTTTTTTTTTTTCGGTCAGGATTCATTAAAGAAGAGAAAACAGGCATTGAGTTTTAAAAAAATCCTTGATATAAGTGTGTTTGTGTTTATAATATTATAATGATAATTATTATTGGTCAGCCGCCAACATGAAAACAAGCAGAGCAGTTAGAATAATCCGCTTGAAGCTGAACTTCCGGTGCTGCTTTCCCTCATAGTCTGTGACTTCGCCCCGATCTTCAGTCTGAAATGGAGAAGGGGGCTCTGCTGTGTTTTGGTTTCTTATTTATTTTAAAATTTTATTTTTATTTTTAAATTAAATTAAATTTTATTTTATTTTTTGAGACTGAGTCTTGCTGTGTGTCACCCAGGCTGGAATGCAATGGTATGATCTTGGCTCACTGTAACCTCCGCCTCCTGGGTTCAAGAAATTCTCCTGCCTCAGCCTCCCGAGTAGCTGTGATTACAGGTGTCTGCCACCCCACCTAGCTAATTTTTGTATTTTTAGTGGAGGTGGGGTTTCACCATGTTGGCCAGGCTGGTCTCGAACTCCTGACCTTGTTATCTGACTGCCTGGGCCTCCCAAAGTGCTGGGATTACAGGCGTGAACCACTGTGCCTGGCCTTATTTATTTTTTTGAGACAGATCTTGCTCTGTTGCCCAGGCTGGAGTGCAGTGGTGCGATCTCAGTCCATTGCAACTTCCACCTCCCAGGTTCAAACGATTCTCCTGCCTCAGCCTCCTGAGTAGCTGGGACTATAGGCATGCACCATGATGCCCAGCTAAATTTTGAATTTTGAGTAGAGACAGGGTTTCACCATGTTGACCAGGCTGGTCTCAAACTCCTGACCTCAGGTGATCTGCCCGCCTTTGCGAGGCAAAGTGCTGGAATTACAGGCATGAGCCACCACGCCCGGCCTCTTATTTATTTGAGCCAACAGATGTCCACACTGGGGCTTGTGCCTGGACCCGAGTGTGCTTTTGTTTCCTAGTCCTGATCTCCAGCTCGATTTTTTAGATTAAGGAAATATCCATCACTTCAAGGGGTTAATAGTTTTCTGAAACATTAAAAAAACACAATTTGGATGAATTTAAACAACAACGACAAAGTTTGAAAAAATGTGAGTCCAGATTTCTGAGATGTTTTGCACCAGGTAGTCTCCCAAAGGTGCTGGTTCCCAGCTTGGACTGTACATTAGAACCATCTGGAAAGTTCTATAAAAATCTAAGTACCCAGTCCGTATCTCAGAATTAAGTGAGAATCTCAGGGTGAGATAAAGCATCAGTATTTTCTAAAGCTCCCAGAGTCATTCCAATGTGCAGCCAATATTGACAACCACTGGTGCAGACTCTTGAACTCAGAGTGGGGTCCTCAGACCTGGAGCAGGGGGTTCCCGCTGGGGAACTTGTTAGGAATGCAGAATCCCAGCCCTCCTCCACCACACCTGCCCAGTCAGGGCCTCCTTTTCAGCAAAACCGCCAGGGGCTTTGGAGGCAATGGAGGCTTTGAGAAGCCTTAGCTCGGAGCATCTCATTCGACCCTTGGAGCCCTGTGATGTGGGTGTGGGTGTCTGTGGTTAGTGGATGAAGTCGCAGGTTCAGGGATGTGCCATAGGTGCTCCCGTGGCGGAGCCAGGAGGTAGTTCCAGTGCAGTCTGAGTCTGAAACTTACCATCCCCACAACACATGGCTTCATCCACTGCCCAGGCCACAGCGTTTGCATCAGGCAGCCCTATCTGGGCCTGTTCCCCAAGTGGACACTGGAATGAGACTTGTCTTTCCTTGTCTCAGAAAAAGTGTGCCACTATGAATGCATTTACCACCCTTCACTGGCACCTCTGCTGAGCACAGTTACGCCTGCCTCTTCCTGGGCTGCCTATGCCTCTAGCAGCTGGAAGGTCCCTTGCCGGAGGTGTGGGTCCTAATTCAAGAGCCAGATAAGCATCCCAGAAACAGAGGCCAGAGAGAAATGCTTCATTCTTCAATCCCATCCCATCAGATGACTACTTCTGGTCTGAGTGTCTTCAGACCTGACATAAATATGCCTCTGGAAGCATATATTGTAGTTTCTCTGTTCCTTTGAAATTGCTCTCAAAGACCACACTCCAATTCAGTCAGTTGCCGCTGAGCCAACTCTGACATGGGATTTCACTTCCACTTCAATTTCTGTATCTATGACGAGTAGAAATAAGTAAAATTCACCTTCAACTGTCCTTTATATTTTATTTATTTATTTTTGAGATAGAGTGTCAATCTGTCACCCAGGCTGGAGTGCAGTGTTATAATCTCAGCTCACTGCAACATCCGCCTCCTGGGTTCAAGCAATTCTCCTGCCTCAGCCTCCCAAGTAGCTGGGATTACAGATGCCTGCCACCATGCCTGGCTAATTTTTGTATTTTTAGTAGAGAAGGGGTTTCACCAGGTTGGCCAGACTGGTCTCAAACTCCTGACCTCGTGATCGACCCACCTCGGCCTCCAAAGTGGTGGGATTACAGGTGTGAGCCACCGCACCTGGCCAACTGTCCTTTAAATTCAGGCACATCATTTTAAAATAATCTCTTCCATTTCTTTTATAGACACACATACTGTATTAGTCTGTTTTCACACTGCTATAAAGAACTGCCTGGGACTGGGTAATTCATAAGAAAAGAGGTATAATTGGCTCACAGTTCCACATGGCTGGGGAGGCCTCAGGAAATTTACAGTCAAGGCAAAAGGCGAAGGGGAAACAAGGCATGTCTTACATGGCAGCAGGAGAGACAGCGAGCGAGGAGGGACGTGCCACATGAAAACCATCAGCTCTTGTGAGATGGTTCTCACTATCGTGAGAACAGCAAGGGGGAAATCCAACTCCGTGAGCCAATTGGCTCCCACCAGGCCCCCCTCTGATATGTGGGGATTACAGTTCAAGATGGGATTTGCGTGGGGACACAGAGGAAAACCATATCACATACTTAATGACTCAAGGATTCCTGAGACCTACTTCATCTTAAAATCTGGTATCATCAGATGTACAAACAGGTACCACCATCATGCACCTCCGCTCCTCATCACAGCTAAAAGGGGCATCTTCTCCGTCATACTGTTCACGTCTGTGTGGCTGCCATCAACCCCCTCCTTGCCCATGAGCTTTTATACACATGCACAAACATGTGTGCACACGTGTACACACACACACACACACACACACACACACACACATCATTCCACTGGCTGTCTGAAAGATTTCCAACTTTTATGAATGAAACATTTTCTTTCTTCACATATTTTAACAACTTCTCTACATTCTTATTTCTTTTAATTAAAAAGATTTATGTGTTCTTTTACATATGGAATTGTCTTGACTTAATTTGGAGAAATAATGTCACATGGTTATGATTTAGAATTATTGGCCCAGTAGGCTGTAACGTCAAGCTCAAGAAAGTTCAAAAAAGTGGTGTTATAAACAGCATGTTCTCTGAATTCAGTTCATTTTTTTTCTAAATGAAGCTTAAAAATATATTTTAAAATTTAACACAATTCTAAATAACTCCATAAAAGGGAAATCATAATGTAAATTAGAACTGACAAGTAATAAAAATACTACATATCAAAATGTGTGGGGAAAAGCAAAAGTGGCATCTTGAAGGAAAATTACAGGTAAAATAAAACTCAAGAAAGGAAATAATAAAATGAAAAGCAGAAGTTGTTGAAACGATGAAGATTATAGATCCAGGACAAAAACTGATTCTTTGAAAATAATAAAATAGATATTTTTGACAATAGTTGTCACAAGAAAGAGAAATAGCACAAATTTGAAAATACAGACTAACAGGTTATAGCACAATTATAGCAAAGGTTAAAAAGGATCCCTTTAAGAATGTCACCCTATAAAATTTTAAAACTGGCCAGGTGCAGTGGCTCATGCCTGTAATCCCAGCACTTTGGGAGGCCGAATCAAGAGGATTGCTTAAGGCCAGGAGCTCAAGACCAGTCTGGGCAACATAGCAAGACTATCTCTACAAAAAAAAAAAATTAAAACTTAGTCGGGTGTGGTGGCACATGCCTGTAGTCTCAGCTACTGGGAAGGCTGAGGTGGGAGGATCACTTGAGCCCCGGAATTCAAGGCTGTAGTGAGCTAGGATGGTGCCACTGCACTCAGCCTGGATGACACAATGAAACCCTGTTTCCAAAACAAAAACAAAACAACCAATTCCCACTTAAGAGTCTCGCTGGATTTATTACTCCTTCCCCATAGTCCTAATTCTGTGCCATCATTGGGCCTTACCTTTATGAATAAGTAAACAGGGCCTGGCAAACGGAACGAGTTTTCTGCCCTTTAGAGCTAGAGCTAAGGGTAAATGCGGCAGGCAGAGTCCCTTTCCTGTAAGTTCCCAGAGTATGGCCAGCACCATATCCAGAGCCCTTCTGCTGCACATCCAGGCACTTCCAGGCCACTGCTTCCCTTCACAGGGACACTGACTAACCCTTGCTGATTTAAAAGCAAAGGGAATGACACTGAGTAAAAAAGCCAGTCTCGGAAGGTGATAGGCTGTATGGTTCCATTGACGTCACAGGCTTGCAATAATGCAGTTTTGGAGATGAAGAACTGATTAGAGGCGGGTGGGGCCGCGGTGGGGAGGGGAGAGGGTTACTCTAAAGGGTAGCTGGAGGGGGCCTTTCAGTGCTGGAACCATTCTGCATCTTGATTGTGGTGGTTACAGGAAGCTACGTGGGGGTTAAAATTGCATAGACATATGTGTGTGCATGCAGGCACGCGCGTGCGCGCGCGCACACACACACTGGTGCAATCTGAATAAGCTCTGTGGATTGCAGCAATGTCAAGTTTATAGAATTGTTATTGTATGGTCATTGTGCAAGATGCCACCTTTGGGGAGGACAGGTGAAGGGTATGAGTTTTTGTGGGTCTGTAACTATTTCAAAATAAAAAGTTGAATGAGGCCAGGCACAGCGGCTCACGCCTGTAATCCCAGCACTTTGGGAGGCCGAGGCAGGTGGATCATGAGGTCAGGAGATCGAAACCATCCTGGCTAATGTGGTAAAACCCTGTCTCTAATAAAAATACAAAAAATTAATGTGCCTGTTGTCCCAGCTACTCAGGAAGCTGAGGCAGGAGAATCGCTTGAACCGGGGAGGCGAAGGTTGCCGTGAGCCAAGATGGTGCCACTGTACTCCAGCCTGGGCAACAGAGCAAGACTCTGTCTCAAAAAAAAAATGTTGAATGAATGTGAAAGTCTGCATTGATGACCTTTTTTCTATAACCTTACTTCCATGAATCAATCGGATTTTGGACATGAAAGCAGGCTCAGACCTAGTTACTCATAGGTAGGAAGAGGACTAACCAGAAATATTGGGCATCAGAACCTGGCTACTTTTATTTTGAGATGGAGTCTTGCTCTGTTGCCAGGCTGGAGTGCAGTGGCACCATCTCAGTTCACTGCATCTCTGCCTCCAGGGTTCAAGTGATTCCCCTGCCTCAGCCTCCTGAGTAGCTGGGACTACAGGTACGTGCCATAACACCCAGCTAAATTTTTTTTTTTTTTTGTATTTTTGGTAGAGATGGGGTTTTACCATGTTGTCCAGGATGGTCTTGATTTCCTAACCTCATGATCCACATGCCTCGACCTCCCAAAGTGCTGGGATTACAGGCGTGAGCCACCGCCCGGCCCAGAACCTGGCTACCTTAACTGTGGTTCATGGGCCAGCAGCATTGGCATCGCCTGGGAGCTTCTCCCAAATGCAGGATCTCAGGCCCCTGAGAATTTGCATTTTAAAGTCCTGAGATGATTTGCATGTACATTTAGGTTTCAAGAGCTCTGGAACTTTTCTTAAGAGTAGAAATTCAGTTCGGTGGTCAAAGATGCAGGCTTAGGTTGGTTACCTGATCCTGAGCAAGTCCCATGATCTTTCAATCTTCAATTTCCTTTAGATCCCTGTCTGGAAAACGGGACGCTTATTATGAGGATGATAACACCTCCTAGAGGTTCTAGGCAGAATTAACGCGTAAGTCACATAGAAAGTGCGTGTGCCATAATAGACACTCAGTAAACAGAGCTGTTGTTTCTATGGGCAAATGAATCTCCAGATGGTTTTCCAGTACTGCTAGTTCCATTTTAGCCAAGGGGAAAAGTGGAAGCAAAGTGAATGTTTAACCAAAGAGGAGTAGCTAAGAAAATAGCACGTCCACATGGTGAGGCCTCTTTTGTAACTGTTAGAAGTGGCAGCCGGTGCGGTAGGGAGAAGCCCAGAAGGGAGCAGAGGAGGGTGCTGGGGCTTCTGGCGTGTCTTGTGGGCACTTCTGATGACGCGAGGGTGGAAGTGGAACAGAAGCCTATTGCGGGTGGGAGGAGAATTGGAAGCAGCATAAGGAGAGGGTTTCAAGGACGGGGAGGAAGCTCGTTGTGCCAGGAATGGTCACAAGCCTTTCCCTTTCCTTTTCTTTTTTTTTGAGATGGAATCTCGCTCTGTCGCCCAGGCTGGAGTACAATGGTGCAGTCTCGGCTCACAGGAGTACAGTGGCGCAGTCTTGGCCACCTCTGCCTCCTGGGCTCAGGAGATTCTCCTGCCTCAGCCTTCCCAGTAGCTGGGACTACAGGCACCCACCACCACACCTGGCTAATTTTTGTATTTTTAGTAGAGATGGGGTTTTACCATGTTGGCTGGGCTTGTCTCGAACTCCTGACCTGAAGTGAACCACCTACCTCAGCCTCCCAAAGTGCTGGGATTACAGGCGCCCACCAGCACACCTGGCTAATTTTTATATTTTTAGTAGAGAAGGGATTTCACCATGTTGGCCAGGCTGGTCTCGAATTCCTGACCTCAGGTGATTTGCTCACCTCGGCCTCCCAAAGTGCTGGGATTACAGGTGTGAGCCACTGCGCCGGCCGCCTTTTCTCTTTTCTTCAGCATTTCCCTTGAGTACCGGTTACTGCAGAGACCCCCGGAGTCGGGGCCGTCCTGGGTCTTGGAGGGACTGATTGTGTCCAGTGCTGGGCTGTGCGCAGGCGGCTGTGGTGGAGTCCCAGGTTCTCCCCACAGCTGCTTCCCTTTAACTCTGACAAGGCAGCCATCCAAAGGGCCTGGCCTGCTCCACTTGTAGCGGGAGGGTCAGTCTGTATCACTTCCTTCTAGACCTTGCAGCTTTTGTATTTTAAAACTCTAGGGACAATAGTCATCTCCTAAAAATAGCAGCAGTGACATAGCTCTGCAGTCAGTTTTGCTGGCACTGGGACTTCAGCTTTTGTCTCTGGTGTTAGATAATGGGCAAGTTTCTAGGAAATGAATTCCATGTACAGTAGAGCCAGGTTCAGTTGACCTCACTGGAGACCTTGAGCCCGGCTCACTGCGCTTCGGGGTCCTTTAGTCATCTCTCAGCTGACCTCCACGCTTTGGAGGGTCCAGGTCTTTGGGGGACGTGTTTCCTTGGAAGCGCAAAGGCCCTAGGTGCATAAGAGTCACGTTTGAGGAAGCTGGCACTGGCTGTGATGGCCCCTGAGGAGTGGGGGATGGGGTAGTGCCTTGTCACCTGTATGTCCTTTGTTGAAGAGCGAGCTGCACCAGGCCATCTCTGAGGTCGTTCTCACACCGTGATGGGGGGAAGGCCACTCTCAGCTGGAAGTACAGGCCCTACAGGCGATCAGCTCATTCTGGTTTGCCTGGGACTTTCCAGTTTTTTGATTTTAGCACTGAAAGTCCTGCATCCTGGGAAACCCCTCTGTCCCCAGCAAACTGGGACGGTTAGTCACCTGACCTATGAACAAGACCCCCTGAGGCTGAGGCTGAGGCTGCATGCAGAGTGTTGCCTAAGAGAAGCTGAAGGACCCACCAACCGCAGAATTTTTCCTTTAGCACTATCTGGCCCCTGACTTTGGAGGAAAGCAGTGTGTTAAGTTCCATTATCTGGAAGGAAGCACTGGACTAAGCTTAGCCCCTTATACTGGGTTCTTTTATCACACAAGAAGGCCATCACCCAGCCAGGGGCAGGGCCCGCGTGGGGACACAGGACAGATAGATCTTCTTGGGGGGATTCTGGGAGATAGGAGATCCCATTGATCAGAGAGGCCCTGTGGAGTGGAGGGTGGGGGCTGGATTGGAGTTGGGGAAATGTAGATTAAATGCATTTCTTGAAAAAATTCACTTACTTAAAATACACTAGGGAAGCTACGACCAATTTCTTTTTAATAGAAATAATCATTTTTAAATTTTCTCTAGTGTAAATAAATCTGAACCACTGGGTCCGTTTGTGAGGCACAAATGTATTGAGTTGATTTTTCTTTTCTTTCTTTTTTTTTTTTTTAAGAGACAGGGTTTCACCATATTGATGTCAGGCTGGTCTTGAACTCCTGACCTCAGGTGATCCACCCGCCTTGGCCTCCCAAAGTGCTGGGATTACAGGCGTGAGCCACTGCGCCCAGCCGAGTTAATTTTTCAAAACCCCAAACCTATCTCATTTGTTAGAGGTAGTGACTTACAGTGACTCTATTAATAATTGTATTGGGTCTAAGAGTAACTAAGATACTCTTGGCTGGGCACAGTGGCTCATGCCTGCAATCCCTCAGCGCTTTAGCGGGCTGAGGTGGGTGGATTCCCTGAGCCCAGGAGTTCAATACTGGCCTGGGCAAGATGGCAAAACCCCATCTCTACAAAAAAGTACAAACATTTGCTGGTCATAGTGGCATGCACCTGTAATCCCAGCCACACAGGAGGCTGAGATTGCAGAATCACCTGAGCCCAGGAAGTTGAGGCTGCAGTGAGCCATTGTATTCTAGTCTAGTCTGGGCAAGGGAAGTGATAGTGTCTCCAGATAAAAAAATAAGTCTCAATTTTTTTTTTTTATTCAATGATTTTAATCTGGTAGAGGGACCTTGAAAATACTTAAATGCTCATATCATTCTTGTGGATTGGTTTGGGTGTGTGAGTTCTAACAGACAGCAAGGCTGTGTTTCCTATGGTAACATCCAACAAGCCTGTTAAGTAATGTTTTTTTCTGGAAAAGAATAGATTTTCCTGAACTTTATTAAAACACAGTATCAGGTGCTGAAGGGATAATTTTGAGATTCTGTATTTTTCCACTTACAGAAGAGGTATGGAGTTTTTTTAAATTTCTGAATGGAACTACTTGTGCATGACTTTGAAAAAGTCACTTGCACTCAAAAAATCCCAGAATCTTTACCTGGAAAATTAATTGATGCACCTATAAATAATTTCTAGCTCTAAAAATTGCTGGAATTCTATCTTGTGATTTAAAAAAATTAAATGAGTAGAATTAAATGATTAAAATACAGTAGTCACGGGATTACTAGGAACAGAGATTTTTTTTTAAAGAAACCTAATGAAAAAGGTCAAAGTAGTGGGAAATCCCCAAAAAGCATAAAGAGAAGCAATTTGCAAGGGAAAGTCAAGAAAAAGGAACCTTTTAAATAACAGCTGTATTGATATAGAATTCACATACTATACGATTCAACTGTTTAATGTCTACCAATCAGTAGTTTTTTTAGTATATTCACAGATTTGTGCAATTATCCCCACGGTTAATTTCAGAACGTTTTCATCAATTCAGAAAGAACTGCGTACCTTTCAGCTTTTACCCTCTACTCCCCAGCCTCTATAACCCTAAGCAACCATTAGTCTACTCTGTGTGCCTGTTTACGTGATTTATGGGAGGATTTTTATGAAAGAACTAGATCCTTGTAACTTTATGTCACCCTATCTTGACAATTTCCTCAGTGAGTGAGTAGGGCATTCACCCCCCCACCAGGAGTGGCTGCCACATGCAAGACATATGTGGGCTCTGTCTGCAAGACTCTCACCATAAATTACCTATCAATTACAGTGGAGGATGAGGGGCTGAGTTTTTAAAGTATGCAAAGCTCTAAGTCTGACTCATTACGTGTTGAGCGTTGGGCCGCGCTGTCTGCTCCCTGTCGCTGCAGAGGTCCTCAGAGTGTGTGGCCCCCGACCAGCGTGACCTGGGACCTCACCCTACATCCCTTGGATCCCAGGCGCTGGGGCAGGATCAGCACTCAGCGTTCAGCAAACCCTCCAGTGGATTCTGTTGTCTGCTCACCTTTGAGCACCGTGGATGGGCTGCTTTTAGGACATGGTCTGTTTTGATGTTTCTTACCCCCCCACCGGCCACCCCACCAGGTTTTCTCTTTCCACCTCAGCTTGTCCTGCATTCTTTTCTGAAGGGAAGGTTGCAGTGGGTTTCTTTTGGTGGTCTTGTCTGTTCCCTCCCTCTCTTTTCTTGCTCCTGTCTCGGCGGGATCGGGGGCAGCAGCTCTGCGGAGAGTAGGCTAGTTGGCTTTGCCCTTGGTGCAGTGTCTGGGGGCTTGGGAGGGGCTCGGGAGTGGACAGATGCTGACGGACATCTGCTTCTGCCAGTGGCCTTAGTCTGGACTCGCCCTGGACCAGGTCTTGTCAGTGGTCTCCTCCCACTGCTTCCTCCATCCTTCCCTCTTTGCTGCCTCCTCCATCTTTCCCTTCTTTTCATAAACATATTTGGATCCCTCCCGTCATAAAAACAAAAACAACCAAAAACCCCAAACTCACTTGCCAGTGGGTTGGGCTTCGGCAGGTCCTCAAAGTCTTCTGCTTCCCAAGGCCAAAGGCTGCCAGCCGGTGGGTCCCATGTCCTCATCCTGCCTCCAGCCTTGGGGTGGCTGGTTCTGCCCTTGCCAGCCCAGGGCTCCTGCCTTCTAGGCTGCTTGTCCTCAGTGTGTGCTTTATTGGTGGGCGTCATGAAAGCATCCGTGCCAGGGGCCTGGCCCTACCTCTGGAGTCCTCATCCCACCCACTGAAATTTCTCATGACCCTGGCAGGGCTGCCTCCTCCTCCCCAGAGCTTTGGGCACTATTGTCAGAATCGGAACATGACGGCAAACCTGCCTCAGGGGCTGGGATGCAAGGGCAGAGCCTCAGATTCCCTCGGCCCCGTGCCTCTCTGCCAGGTGTGCTGGGTGTGCGCAGCTTGTTCCAGGCACACGGTAGCCTGGCCTCTGGGGTCACCAACACTGTGGCTCCCAGGAACTGCTCTGCACCTGGGATCCTGCCACCACAGCCTGCACCCCGGACCCCTGGGAACCTCTCTTTGCTTCTTTACACTGCTCATTTGTTGGTCTCCCCTGCAGTTAGGGGAGATGGTCTGGTGTCCCTTCCTTTTTCCATGAGGCCCTTCTCACGGGCTGGCCTCTTTACTCCCTGTCATGGTTAGTTTCATGAGTCAGCTGGGCTAGGCTGCAGTATTCCATCCAACACTGGTCTAGGCATTTCTGTGCAGGTATTTTGTGGCTATGGTTAACATCTACAATTAGTTGACTTTAAGTCAAGGAGATTACTCTCTGTAATTTGGGTGGACCTCATCCAATCAACTGAACAAAAACGGAGGTTTCCTGGAGGAGAAGAAATTCTGCCTCAAAGCTTTAGCCTCAACTCCAGCCTGAGTTTCCAGCCTCCCTGCCTGCCCTGTCGATTTTGGACTTGCCAGCCCCCACAATCTGTGAGCCAGTTCCTTAAAATAAATCTCTTTATATCTGAGTCTCCTCTTGGTTCTGTCTCTCCAGAGAGCCCTGACTGATGCATTCCCCTAGGAACACTGTCTGCTGGCAGAGCTTCCCCGGGCTCGTGCAGCTGGTGCCAGCTCTCAGCCCTGTACCACTTTCCTGAGAGTCACATGTGCATTCAGGCTCACGTGCAGACTTCCTCCTGCCAGTCTTCTCCCAGCTTCTCCTTCTTAACGTGTTCCTGTTGCCTCCAGGGCCAGCTTCCTGGGCATACAGCCTGTGCAGTCCACAGGTCTGTGCTTAAAAGGGCCCCGTGTCTGGTGGAATGCTGTGCTGTTACTGTTTTGAAATTCTTAATGGTTTTGAAACAGAGCCTGCATTTTCATTTTGCACTGGGGCTCCAAAGTACAGAGCCGGTCCTGGCTGCCCCTGCGTTTCTGGCTACCCATATTTACAATCCTACGGTCAGCCTGGCCTTCCTTGTCTTCTGTATACAGTCACTTCCCAAGCAGGGGGAAGTCCACCACCATGGTCTCCCACGCTTCACTGGGGTCTCACTTAAACAAGTGCTGCACCTCACCCCGCAAGACTCTCACCAGTCTATTCTGCTGCTGCTTCTAGATTTATCTTCATGTGTGTGGCTTTTTTATTTTCTTTCTTTCTTTTTCTTTGAGACAGAGTTTTGCTCTTGTTTAGGCTAGTGTGCAGTGGCGCAGTCTCAGCTCACTGCCACCTCCGACTCTTTGGTTCAAGCGATTCTCCTGCCTCAGCCTCCCAAGTAGCTGGGATTACAGGCACACGCCTGTACACCACCACACCCAGCTAATTTTTGTATTTTTAGTAGAGACGGAGTTTCACCATGTTGGCCAGGATGGTCTCGATCTCCTGACCTTGTGATCCGCCCACTTTAGCCTCCCAAAGTGCTGGGATTACAGGTGCCATAGCCACTGCTCCCAGCCTTTTCTTTTTTACAGCAGTCAGCAGTATTGTCTTTGGAAACACTCCCTGCAGAGACCCTCACAGCAGTTCTCAGATGCTTCCCTCTCTGTCACAGAAGCTGGTGACTTGCTGTCCCCCAGCTGTTCACTGTGCTGCCTGCTCCCTGATCCACCGTGGTGGATCCTTCTTCCCCATGGAACACACATCTGTTCCTCCTTGGACTGCAGGGCCACTCAGGGGTCCCCTCCCGTGAACTTCCCATGGGCCCCTTTGCTGCATGGCTTCCCCAACTTCAGACCCTCATCACAGTTTGCAGCTTGGTACAGACTCCTTTCATTCTGCTTTATTTCATACCGATTGGTGGATATTTTCTCCTGAAGCTTGATCAGCTCCATGAGGGAGATGCTCAGCCTCATTTAGCTTCTGCCCTGTGCAGTTGGGCAGTTTGTTGCACATGGTTGGTGGATTGTCCCTGCTTGGTCCGCCAGGCTGGAGTGCAGTGCGGGGATCTCAGCTCACTGCAACCTCCGCCTCCAGGGTTCAAGCGATTATCCTGCCTCAGCCACCTGAATAGCTGCAACTACAGGCATGCATTACCATGCCTCGCTAATTTTTTGGTATTTTTAGTAGAGACGGTGTTTCCCCATGTTGGCCAGGCTGGTCTTGAACTTCTGACCTCAGGTGATCTGTCCGCTTCGGCCTCCCAAAGTGCTGGGATTACAGGTTCAAGCCACCATGCCCGGCTGTCCCTGCTTTTTGAATATGATTCGAGTACTGTGCCCTATTGACAGTTACCTACGTTATTTTGAAAATTCTTAAAAATAGGGCAGATCTCAGCACTGTGGACGTTTCGGTTCCAATAATCCTTTGCTGTGCGTGGCAAAGTGCTTAGTAGCATCCCTGGCCCCTGCCCACTGGATGCCAGCACCAGTGCCTTCCCCTCTGTGATGACCAAAGTCTTCAGACATTGCCAGTTTCCCCTGGGGGCACAGTCACCCCTGGTTGAAATCACTGGAATAGAGATGGAAAGGAGTAAGATCGTTGGAGTTATAAACCTGGGCGCCTTCTTTCCTGGAAGAATCTGTGGTATTTGGCATGCTTTGCTGCTCTCTCCTGCCTCTTTCTCACCAAGAGTTTTTTCAGGTATTTTTCACAGTTAAAGAATTGCTTTGGGGCTGGATGGGGTGGCTCATGCCTGTAATCCCAGAACTTTGGGAAGCCAAGGTGGGCGGATCACTTGAGGTCAGGAGTTCGAAACATGCTTGGCCAACATGGTGAAACTCCATCTCAACTAAAAATACGAAACAATTAGCTGGGCGTGGTAGCACGAACCTGTAATGCCAGCTACTTGGGAGGCTGAGGCAGGAGAACTGCTTGAACCCAGGATGTGGAGGTTGCAGCGAGCTGAGATTGTGCCACTGCACTCCAGCCTGGGCAACAGAGCAAGACGCCATCTCAAGAAAAAAAAAAAAAGAATTTACCTACTTTGTTAGGAAAATTGTATTTACCAGCTCCTCCACGGTGCACTTCTATTCTGTAAAATGGAAAATACCATAATTAGAGTTCCGGCTCTGAAACGCCTCTCTGGTTGTTATTTGGAGTGTTTGTTGTTGTTTGAATCTTAGCATTTGACCGGATTTTCCTCTTGGAGTCGTAATAGGACAAAGGAGCTTTTAAAAGTGTGATCTCAGGAGATTAGCCCCAGGAGGCAGGAAGCATCCCTCCGAAGTTCACGGTCGGTCTTTCGAGGACATCCATCACGTTTATCCAGTGCCCAGTGTGAGCAGCCTAGAGGACAAGTGAGGCCGCTGCCACCTGCCTGGTGAAAATGTAATTGACAGGAAGTTAATGAGGGGCAGAGACAACTGTTTTATGCCTAACAGAACCGCATGACACATGTTTTACCAAGAAACCATGCACTTGGCTTTGATTTTCAAAGTGATTTTTATGAACTAATAACACTTCAAGCAGGCACTTTCTGTGTTGGAATTCTCCCTTTGAAAAGAACTCTCAGCTGGGAGTGGGGGCTCATGCATGTAATTCCAGCACTTTGGGAGGCTGAGGCAGGCTGATCACTTGAGCTTGGGAGTTCGAGACCAGTCTGGGCAATATGGTGAGACCCTTGTCTCTACAAAACATGCAAAAATTATCCAGATGTGGTGGTGGATGCCTATAGTCCCAGCTACTTTGGAGGCTGAGGCAGGAGGATCATTTGAGCTGGAAAGCTGAAGCTGCCATGAGCCGTGATCAGGCCACTGCACCCCAGCCTGGGAGACAGAGCAAGACCCTATCTCAGAAAAATAAAAAAATAAGAATAAAATAAAAAGAAATGTCACAAAACAATTTGCATTAAATATACCTCTTGATTCAGTGTGAAGTTGCCTCTTTTTCAGTTTAATGTGTGTATTTATTTAGCAGATATTCACTGGACATGCGTACCTGTGCCAGGTGCTGTTCTAGGGGACAGAAATGGAGATTGCTGCAGAAATGGAGCTTGCGTGACTTTAGGGGAGAGAAACGATGACAAGCTCAAATACATGCAGCCCTTCTCAGGGGAGGGAGCAAGTGCTCAGAAGATGCGGTAAGGCAGGCAGGAAAGGGCTTTGCAGCACTGGGCTGATGCTGAAAATTTCTCTCCTCGCCAGGGAAGGAACCTTTGAGTAAAGACCTGGAAGGAAGTGAAAGTCTTGCTGTTTGGAGGTCTAGGAAAGAGGCTTCCAGGCTGGTGGAGCAGGTGGTAGAGCCTGGAATGTTCTAGAAGAGCCAGGAGGCCGGACGGGCTAGAGCAACGTGGGGAGAGGGCAGGAGATGAGGTCAGAAGCGACTGATGCTTAACTCACAGAGACGGGCAGACTCCGGTAAGGAGAGCTGGAGGCGAAGGAAGAAAACCCGACTCCAGGTGTAAGTGAGAGCTTTGCTAGCGTCCTGCTCAAGTTTGGTCCTCTTTCGAGTGGACGGTCTTCCAGGGCAGTCTTCTCAGGCACCGGTTGTGCTGAGCTTGTTTCTTACATTGTGCTTAATTAGATCAATGCCTTTTCAAAGTTTGTTTAACTGAATCAACAAGTGTTTTCCTGGATGCATACAGAGCTGGAAACTGAGGTCCCCTAAACATTGTCCTTGATGGACAAATCCATATTTGGGATGCTGATCTGTGGTCCTTAGCTTAGGGGTTTTAGGTCTGACTTTGAATCTTGGCGGTCATTTCCATTTGACAGAGGAGTTTAAGCTTGTGATTATATGGGGTCTGTTGAGCGTGTGACTTTGCTTGTTCAGGTGAAAAGAAACGCACTGAGAAACGCCTGAATTAGCAAGCACTTCCTGGGTGTTTGTGACTTCTTCTATCGGCCCCTGAGACGAGGCTGCCCCAAGCCCTGTGTGGCTAATAGACGTGCTGGCGACGTCTGGGTTGTAGCCTTGTTGGGCACCTGCATGAGAGACGAGGCCCTGGGCCCAGGTGTTCGATGGGTTGCCATGCTGGGTGAGGGTGCTGTGCCAACGGGCCTGTGTAAAGCAGAGCTGTGGGCCTAGGGTCCAACAGACGGGACTCACCGCAGGGCACCTCCTCTCTATCTTCATCTGAAGCAGATGCATCCATCAGTCCTTCGCCCATCCCAGAGTTTTGGCGATGGCTTCTCCATGCCAGGCTTTCCACAGGAGATTGGAGGCCAAGACAAGAACAAGCCATGGGGCTCTATCCTCAAAGACCCAGCAAGCGGCAACGCAGGCTATGGGGAAGACCCTGAATTCTAGGTTCGTGTGGGTCTTGAGAGTTTCTCTGTTGTCTCTCTGCTTGATGCCAATTGCATAGCATTTCTTTCTTCTGTTACGTAACACCGAGAAATAGAGTCATCGTTCAGGACGCGTGAGGAATTCGTTCCAGAACTCTCCCACCTATACCCAAATCTGCATATACTCAAGTTGCACAGTCCGCTTTGTGGAGCCCCTGGAAACAAAGAGTCAGCCCTCTGTAGGAGGTGGATTTCACTTCCCACGATTTGGTTGAAAATAATCTACGTGTAAGTGGACTCTGACAGTTCCAGGGTTGTTTAAGGGTCACCTGTAACGCAGCCCTGTGTGAAGAAGAGAGCAAGCGCTGGTGTTAGTGCCGCAGCCCGTGGCTCTTCACTTGATTGGAAATTCTTGTGTAGACCTGATGGACTGTAAGAATACGACATGCATTGGGTTCTTGTAACTCTGCGTGTGCGTGTGTGTGAGTGTGTGTGTGTGTGTGTACTGCTTTCTTCTCTTTATTTTCCATACAGTTTATAAGAGGACATTTAGACCAACCAACAGTTCTCATCTGCAGTCTTTAAGTGCTGAACAAGTTTTGCCGTGTGGCCTCTTAATGCATCATTTAGGAAATTGCTATTGGTATCTTGTAGTCAATATAATGGGAGAAGGATCTTTCCAGTGCAAACACGGCCTTTTCCAATACGTTTACATATCCCAGGACGTTGCTCATTTGTTTCCTGGCTTTTAACTTAACAGCACTGCAAATATGGGCCTTTTCCAATACATTTACATGTACCGGGGCATCTATCATTCGTGTGTTTCCTGCCTTTTAACTCAGCAGCAGTATTTGCTTAGCTAAGAAGTTGGGAGAATCTTTCGCCTACTGAATTTAAAAAAGCAATGAAGTTGGTGGTATGTGAAGTTTTCATTGTGGGAGAATGTTTCAGATTTTAGTGATTTCATTTTATTTATTTATTTTTTTGAGATGGAATCTTGCTCTGTCACCCAAGTTGGGGTGCAGTGGTGTGATCTCGGCTCACTGCAACCTCTGCCTCCTGGGTTCAAGGAATTCTTCCGCCTCAGCCTCCCAAGTAGCTGAGTACAGATGCCTGCCACCATGTCTGGCTAATTTTTATGCTTTTAGTAGGGATGGGGTTTCATCATGTTGGCCAGGTTGGTCTTGAACTCCTGACCTCGAGTGGTCTGCCTGCCTCAGCCTCCCAAAGTGCTGGGCTTACAAGTGTGAGCCTCTGCGCCCAGCGGATATGTTCATTTCTTTAACCTGTGACTTCCTAGTGGACATTGAGGTTATTTCTAGTTTGCAGTTTACACAGAGATTTGCACATCTTCATACAACAACCTACTGACTCTTAGGAAATTGTTAGATTTTGTTTGGATCTGTGTAGTAAGTTCTCTTATTTTTGAAAGTCAATCTGCCTTTCCCTGGGGTAGGATTAGACTTCCCTCCCTGTAACATCACACTTGACCACGTCGCTTGCTCTGGCCAAGTCAGTGAGAAGTGACTTGTGTAACTTTTGGCCAGAAGTTTGGAAATCCAGCATATGATTTGCTTTATCCTTTTCCCCTCTTGCAGAGCGGGAAACCCTCTGGAACCCACAATTTTCCAGGTAGAGTCTCCTCCATCAGCCTGAGTCCTGGAAGGGCAAACAATGTGGGAAAGAGCTGCGTGCCAACCATGTGACATGTGCAGGAAGCAGACATTCGTCATGTGCCACTGGGCTGTGGGGATTGCTTGTTCTCCTGCACAGCCTAACTTACCCTGACCCACCGAATGCATATTAGCCAGTGGCCCCCGAGTGAACCTGCTTATGGTCATCACTCAGGCATTTGAATATCGATGTCCATCTCTTGTCCTGTCCCTGGCTTGTCACCCTTGACTAACATACTCTGAGGCAGTCTTCACCTCAGATGTATGTATGTGATAGAAAATAGAAAACAGTTTCCTGTTTTCATATTCTAGGGAGATAAGGCCCCATACCCTGAGCTGCTTGACCACATGACTTCTGCTTTAAGCCTGGGGAACCCGATAGGGTTACCCCCGAGTTCCTGTGGTGAGTCTCATGCTCCCTTCAGATTAACTAATCCAACCGCACTGTGGGAAACCCACCTAGGTAACCCAATAAAGGATCCAACCCACAGGCCCCTCCGTTTCTCTCTTGTTCCCCACCTGCTGATGGAGGGAGCAGGTCCTGGATGGGTCCTCCCCTCTTCTCTTTGGTCCTGCCAGGGGTGCTGGCATCTTCTTTCCAGACCTGTGAGTAGTAAACTTCACTGTTTCATTTTCCGGTCTGAGTGTCCCGCACTGTGCTGCACCTGACTACATCAAGCCTCACCACCCCACTTAACAGATCATAACACTTCAGCTTACTAGTGAGGTAGGGGAGTACATTTCCTTCCATACTCTTGCCAACACCAATTAATTTGACTCTTTTTACTCTTTTACAACTTGTCAAAAAATGGTACCTCACTTTTATTTGTGTATTTTTGTTGATTAGTGAGGCTGAGACATGTTTCATATCACATTTACTAGCCCTTTGTATTTCTTTCTTTGAACTACTTTGCCAATTCCTTTGTCAATTTTTTGATTAATCTGTCTTGTCTTCTTGAGGTCCAAGGATGTTTTTTATATATGCTGAAGTTACTATATTCTGTCTTCTTTTTCTTTCTTTCTTTTTCTTTTTCTTTTTGAGACAGAGTTTCACTCTTGTTGCCCAGGCTAGAGTGCAATGGCGAGATCTTGGCTCACTGCAACTTCCACCTCGCAGGTTCAAGCGATTCTCCTGCCTCAGCCTCCCAAGTAGCTGGGATTACAGGCGCATGCCACCACACCTGGCTAATTTTTGTATTTTCAGTAGAGACAGGGTTTCACCATGCTGATCAGCCTGGTCTCAAACTCCTGACCTCAGGTGATTCTCCCACCTCGGCCTCCCAAAGTGCTGGGATTAACAGGCATGAGCCACTGCGCCTGGCCTCTGCCTTCTTTTACTAATTTGTCATTAAAAAAAAATCCCGTTCAAGGTTTATAGAATTTCCTGAATATGTGGCTTGATATCTGTTGCCAGTTTTGGAAAATTCTCTGCCATTATCTTGTCAAATACTGTTTTCTTCCAGTTCCTTTTTCGCCCTATTCTGTGACACCAAATTCACACACACCAGACCCTTTACACCATGCTGCCTGCATATTTTATGCTTTTCTTCCTGTCTTTTAAATCTTTTTAAAAAAAATTCTGGGCACTTTTGATTAAACTTATCTTTTGATTCACTAATTATATCTTTACCCTAATCTACTATTTGTTTTTTACATTCTTAATTTCAGTTATGTTGTATTTCTAAAATTTTTATTTGATTCTAGTTCTCTGATAAATTTCTTCGTTTGTCATTATTTGCTTTTACATATTAGTTATTTTAAAGTCTGATAATTCTAATGTCTGGATCCTCTGGGGATGTTTTCTGTTGCCTGTTCTGCTCTTGACCCCGTCTCCTGATACATCTGGTGAGTTTTGGAACGCTAGACCTTGTGTATGAAAATTGAAGTAGCATTAGATTGTGTTATCTTGTCCAGGGAGTATTTAATTTGCTTCTGGCAGACAGAGTGGGACAGAAGATTACAGTCTAGGCCGCAGTTTTTATAAGATCTGGTGTCTTTCCGACCTGTCTTGTAGGGGATAGCCCTTTTGGCTTCCTCTGAATATATGCCCTGGGAAGACTATGAATGCCACTTTTGTCTCCTTAAGCCAAGCTCATTCCTGTGGCCCTCGGGCTGCATGGAATGGCTTTGAATGCCCAGGATGGCTTTGAATGCAGCCCAACACAAATTTGTAAACTTTCTTAAAATATTGTGTGTTTGTTTTAGCTCATCAGCTATTGTTAATGTTAGTATATTTTATGTGTAGCCCAAGACAATTCTTCCACTGTGGCCCAGGGAAGCCAAAATGTTGGATACCCGTCCCTGCAAACTCTTTGAGAGTGTAACAGACTCTGCTTAATTCTTCTTACCCTTCACTACTGCTCTGTGCTTGGTTTCTCAGCACCCAGCCTTGGGACTCAGGAAATGCCCTTAGGGAAAGCTCATCTCAGGACTTCTGCCTTCTTCCGGGGATACAGTCAGGCCGGCAAGTCCTGGTTGTCTTGGAAACTGGATGCCTCCAAACGGATATTTAGGGAAAAAAAGTATTCAGTTGTTCTTGGGGGAAACGCACCTCTGATTGAAGCCAGTTTCTCAGAGCTGAAAGTGAGAGTCCCTGTCATTTGCCTTTTTACTTTGATTACACTGTTGTTTTGCTGAGAAGGTTTAAATTTTTGTGTAGTCAGATGTATCTATTTCTTTATGGTTTCTGGCCTTGCTATATTGCTTCAAAATGCTGTTTCTAAGCCAAGTTTCTAGAAATAGCCATGTAAAATTTTTTTAGTGTTTTTTTCTTTTTTCTTTTGAGATGGAATCTCGCTCTGTTGTCCAGGCTGGAGTGCAGTGGCGCAATCTTGGCTCACTGCAATCTCTGCCTCCCAGGTTCAAGTGATTCTCCCGCCTCAGCCTCCTGAATGGCTGGGATTACATGTGCCCGCCACCACACTCAGCTAATTTTTTCTGTATTTTTAGTAGAGATGGGGGTTTCACCATATTGGCCAGGTTAGTCTTGAACTCCTGACCTCATGATCTGCCAGCCTCGGCCTCCTGGAGTGCTGGGATTACAGGCATGAGCCTGTATTTTTTGGTTATTATACTCATTTCTTACCCTTGAAAATTGTACTGTCGGTGCATTTATGCTGATATTTAATACAATATTTCCGTTGATATTTAAATCATCCTGTGAAATGCCATTAATCCTGATTGCTCTTTTTCCTTTTTCTTTCAATTTTACTTATGATTTTGATATGAGAATATTATATTTATGTAGTAAAGTACATTTACATATTTATTGTTATCTTATTCATTATTTTTAGCTTTTGAATCTCTTATCTCGATCAGTAAACTATTTTAGGATATAAGTATGTGTGTATGCACAGATTTAGGTTTGCCCTTAACATTTTAGTCCTCTCGTATTATCTTTTGATTTATGGTGTGTGTGCTTACTGCTCAGTAATCAACTTTTCCAGCAATGTTGGTGAGTCACCCATCAGTGCCCAGATTGCTTCTGTAACATATGTTCTCCTTTAAAGACAGGGTCTTATTTTGGGCCATCTGCTTTATTTTTTTCTCACTAATTTGTGGTAAAACTTTATTCTTGTTAGTATTCTACTTTTCTTGTCTCTCATTTCTGTTAAACAGAGCATGTATGTGATAGAAAATAGAATCCTGGCCGGGTGAGGTGGCTCATGCCTGTAATCCCAGAACTTTGGGAGGCCAAGGCAGGCGGATCTCCTGAGGTCAGGAGTTCGAGACCAGCCTCTCCAACATGGCGAAACCCCATCTCTACAAAAAACACAATAAAATAAAATAAAATAAAATAATAAGCTGGGCGTGGTGGCAGGCGCCTGTAATCTCAGGTACTTGGGAGGCTGAGCATGAGAATCGCTTGAACCTGGGAGGTGGACGTTGCAATGAGCCAAGATTGCACCACTGCACTCCAGCCTGGGTGACAAAAAAAAGAAAAGAAAAGAAAAGAAATGAAAAGAAAATAGAATCCTGCAGATGAGCTTGAAGTGAGAGACCCCAGGCCTCCTGGCCACCCGTCTGCTTCTCAATGCCATCACTTGCCACTGTTCCTGCTCTCATTTTGTCTGGCGATCCCCTCCCTGCTGACTGCCACCTGATCATCTGGTTAGTCTTGATTTGTCCATTTGAGGCAGTGGGGATGATTCTGTGCCATGGCAGGTAGAGATCTTTGCCAACCCACCCTTTCACCCCTCTGATCAGACCCATCCACCCATAATTTTTTATATGTATTCTTCTATTTTCGTGTGTGTGTGTGTGTGTGTTTCTTTTTTGAGATGGGAGTTTCACTCTTGTTGCCCAGGCCGGAGTGCAGTGGTGCGATCTTGGCTCACCACAACCTCTGCCTCCCCATTTCAAGCAATTCTCCTGCCTCACCCTCCTGAGTAGCTGGGATTACAGGCATGTGCCACCATGCCCAGCTAATTTTGTATTTTTAGTAGAGACGGGGTTTGACCATGTTGGTCAGGCTGGTCTCGAACTCGTGACCTCAGGTGATCCGCCCGCCTCGGCCTCCCAAAGTGCTGGGATTACAGGCGTGAGCCACTGTGCCCTGCTTTTATATATTTTATTTCAACCCCAGTTCCTTTTCCATCAATTCCAGCTGGTATTTCCTGACTTCTCTGTTAGGTAAGGACCTTCCTAACCTTTTCCCATCGCCCTGCATTCACCCCTCATATTGTCTTCACTAGCCTTCCACTTACGAAGCTAACATTTTCTTGGATCTTAATTATTATCTTAGTTATTTCAACTTTATCTATAGTTTGATTCTAAAAGCAGAAACAAAGTAACACTTACATCGTTATAACACTACAACTGTTATTATTTGAAAAGTCACCTGGCACGCTAAGACTACCTTTTCTTTCTGTGCAATAACATATTTTAAATTATTATAGCAGATAATATGTTTTATTCTGTGTTTACTTTTTTTTTTAAAAAAGCATTAACTATTAACTCTTTTAAGAAAAAACAAAATAAAGCAAAAACCTGTACCGTCAGTGAATGTACTACCCCATCTGCAATGAGCGAATACTTTCCTTCCCTTTAGACACCGACTGTACCTGGAGAGCTCCTCGTGTGCATGGAGAGCTCCTCGTGTGCCTCCTCCCTATCTCAGTCCACACCCGACCCTGCTCATCCCAGACCCATCCTGGCTCAGCCTCCTGCTCACCACAACTCCAGCCCAACTTCCTCAACCCTCGCTCACCTCCAGAGCCCTGAGTCCCTCTCCAGCCCCCCTCCAAGTCACTACCTCCCGGGTAGGGGGGCTCACTTGAGATCCTGACTCAATGCCCCACTTACTCCCCAACCCTCTCACCCTGGCTCAACTCCCCTGACCCCGGCTCACCTGGATCCCCATTCCGGCACAAACCCCCACCCCTCCCAACACAACCCCTCCCAAGTCACTCACCCTCACCTCCCATGAACCTCTCCCATTTAAAGAGAGTTCATCTTTTCTGCTACAAGGCTACTCTTGGCCTGTTGAGCTACAGTTTTTTCAGACCCAAGGCCTGTGCTGGCTCTGAGCTAAATTGTGGTCCTGGGGCAAGGCAGAACCTGCTCCGGAGTCTCTGCAGAGAGCAAAGCCCAGAGACTCAACAGCGGGGAGCAACCATGTGTGGGAGCTGTCAGCTCATGGGGATTTTTCTCTCCTCTCCAGGGTCAGGAATTCTTGTCATTGTCACAGATCTATTCCGTATTTAAAGCTTTTTCTCACTTCTTATTCGGTGGGGAATGTTTAAAGATATGATGTATTTATTTATTGATCTCCAATGCTGCAGAAAATATGCATTTTAAAAACACACATCCTTCTTTCTACTTGTTCCCTTCGTGTGTGCACTCATCCCTATGCTACCAAGGGCATGTGTTCTGGAAGGTTCTGGGAGCCACCAGAGGTTCATGGCCTCAAAATTGAAGCCCTTAGAGGGTATTTGACCCATTAGGTGGGGTACGATGGGAACCTAAGGAGAATGACTCCTTGGCAGAAAATGAGGTAACAGGAGAGGAAGTCACTGATACATGCCAGGAACCCAGAGCTGCTTGTGACGTGGGTGGGATTCTGCATTGGGAAACCTGGCATGGGGACCTTAGGGGAAAGTAGGATTTGACTGCATGTGGGGGGATAGGAAAGTGCATTCCAGGTACGGGCAGCAGGAGTGGTGGTGGTCTTGGTAAAGGATGGGCGAACTGCAAATAGAGTTGAAGGAGCTGGGCTGAGCAGACGGGATTTCACTCCCCAGGTGATTGGTGGGACCCAGCAGGGCCAGTCCTGGGCTTTTCCTACGACAAGTCACTCAAGAGTTTCAGGAACGGATGTTTTTAAGCAGGAAGAAAACATCAAACATGGATCCCTGTCTCTAGATAGTGTGCCCTGTGAGTGTGGAGGGTGGAGGGGAGTCAGGCCAGAGGCAGGTGCCTGGTGGGGGCCAGCCCCGAGGGTGACGTCCTGAGCAGGAGAGGAGGGAGGAGGCCAGGTGGAGGACTGGCTTGCAGGACATGGGTGGTGTGGTGCTAGAGGAGGGGAGTCAGGCCAGAGGCAGGTGCCTGGTGGGGGCCAGCCCCGAGGGTGACGTCCTGAGCAGGAGAGGAGGGAGGAGGCCAGGTGGAGGACTGGCTTGCAGGACATGGGTAGTGTGGTGCTAGATGGGCAGCGGATTTTTTTCCTAAGGCTGCCGTGACAGATGACCACAAAGTAGACGGCTTAAATGTCAGAAATGGAGTCTCTCACAATTCTGGAGGCCAGATGTCTGAAGTCCAGGTGACGGCAGGGACTTGCTCCCTCTGCTGGAGCTGGGGATTCTGTGGTGTGTGGCAGCATTGCTCCAATCCCTGCCTCTGTCCTCATCTGTCCTCTCTGCACATCTGTGTCTCATCTCCAGGATGATCTCATCTTCACATCCTTAATTATGATCTGTAAAGATGCTGTTCCCCAACAGAGTCTCATTCACCGGGACTGGGGTTGGGATGTGGACATATCTTTTCTGGGGGATTCAGTTCCACCTACTACAGGCAGTTACTAGGTAACTGAAGGAGTGGGGCTCAGAATCCTCGAGTGGGGCCCGATGTGCAGAGGAGAGACCTGGACACCCCTTAAGAGACGAAACGAATCTTCAGAGGTTCAGTTGTTGCTTGCGATGCCATCTTCCTGGGCTCATCCCTGCATTGCAACCCTGGACATTTTCTCCGTCTTTTCTAGTGGCCGTCATCTGGATGATCATGACTCTGGAAATCTCTGTCCATCATCCATTTTTTGCCTCCTCTGTGAAGGAGCAGGTGTGATGGCTTGAAACCGGAGAGGGAGAAGGCTGAGTGTACCAGGGCAGGCGAAGCGCTTCCTGGAATTATGTGTCCCAGGACTCAAGTGAAACTGCCTTCGCTGACTCATGGAAAAGTTTGAAAAGATCATTTTCGCCTGTGCCTGGGGGATCTTAGTTTTTGGCATAAGCCGAACAGATTGTTCCAGTTCAGAAAAAAACCTAAGCCAAACCAAAACAACAGCATGACTTAATTATGTACCAGCACCATTTTAATTAATTATGCTTGCTTTCATTTTATTTCCTCAACTTTTAAGTTCTGAGTCACGTGCAGGATGTGCAGGTTTGGTACATAGGTGGTGTGCCAAGGCCATGGTGGTTTGCTGCACAGATCAACCCATCACCTAGGTATTAAGCCCAGCATTCTTGAGCCATTCTTCCTGATGCTCTCCCTCCCCCACCCCTGAATACTCCTGTGTGCATTCATCCTCCACTGTGTGTCCATGTGTTGTCATCATTCAGCTCCCATTTGTAAAGTGAGAACATAGAGTGTTTGTTTTTTTTTCCCTGCATTAGTTTACTGAGGATAATGACTTCCAGCGCCATCCATGTTCCTGCAAAGGACATGATCTTGTTCCTTTTTATGGCTGCATAGTATCCATGGTATATAGGATTATGTAAAGCGATTGAGCCTATAACTGACTGGGGTACCTGAAAGACATGGGAAGCATGGAACCAATTTGGAAAACATTCTTCAGGAAACCATCTGTGAGAACTTCCCCAGCCTAGCAAGACAGGCCAGTGTTCAAATTCAGGAAATGCAGAGAGACCCAGTAAGATGTCCCATGAGACAGTCAACCCCGAGACACATCATTATCAGATTCTCCCAGGCTGAAATGAAAGAAACAATGTTAAGGGCAGCCAGAGAGAAAGGCAAGGTTATCTACAAAGGGAAGCCCATTAGACTACAAGTGGATCTCTAAGCAGAAACCCCACAAGCCAGAAGAGATTGGGGGACAAGATTCAAGATTCCTAAAGAGAAAAAATTCCAACTCAGTTTCATATCCACCCAAACTAAGTATTCGTAAGTGAGGGAGAAATAAGATCCTTTTCAGACAAGCAAATGTTGAGGGAATTTGTCACATCAGGCCTGGATTGCGAGAGCTCCTGAAGGTAGCTCTTATGGAAAGGAAAAACCATTACCAGCCACCACAGAAACACACTGAAGTACACAGAGAAGTGACACTGTGAAGCAATGACATAAACAAGTCTGCAAATAACCAGCTGGCATCATGATGACAGGATCAAACTCACACATAGCAATACTAACCTTAAATGTAAATGGGCTAAATTCCCCAATTAAAAGACACGGAAGGCAAGCTGGATAAAGAGTCAAGACCCATGGCTCAAGCCTGTAATCCCAGCACTTTGGGAGGCCGAGGCGGGTGGATCACGAGGTCAAGAGATCGAGACCATCCTGGTCAACATGGTGAAACCCCGTCTCTACTAAAAATACAAAAATTAGTTGGGCATGGTGGCGCATGCCTGTAATCCCAGCTACTCAGGAGGCTGAGGCAGGAGAATTGCCTGAACCCAGGAGGTGGAGGTTGCGGTGAGCCGAGACCGCGCCATTGCACTCCAGCCTGGGTAACGAGACCGAAACTCCGTCTCAAAAAAAAAAAAAAAAAGAGTCAAGACCCATCAGTATGCTTACTTCAAGAGACCCACCTCACATGCACAGATGCACATAGGCTGAAAATAAAGGGATGGAGGAAAATTTACCAAGCAAATGAAAAACAGAAAAAAGCAGGGGCTGCAATTCTAGTTTCTGACAAAACAGGCTTTAAACCAACAAAGATCAAAAAAGACAAAGAAGGGCATTACATAATGGTAAAGGATTCAATTCAATAAGAAGACCTAACTATCCTAAATATATATGCACCCAACACAGAACACCCAGATTCATAAAGCAAGTTCTTAGAGACCTACAAAGAGAGTTAGACTTCCACACAATAAGAATGGGAGATTTTAACACCCCACTGACAATATTAGATCATCAAGACGGAAAATTAACAAATATTCAGGACGTGAACCCAGCTCTGGATCAAGCAGACCTGATAGATATCTACAGAATGCTCCACCCCAAAATTACAGAATATACATTTTTCTCATCACCACATGACACTTACTCTAAAATTGATCACATAATCAGGAGTAAAACACTCCTCAGCAAATGCAAAAAACTGAAATCATAACAGTCTCTCAGACAACAGCACAATCTAATTATGCTTTCTGATATGAACTTCTAATGCAAGTTGATTGTATCTTGTATATACATGTGATTTTTCTTTTAGTTTTGGATTTCCGGATCTTGACTTGTTTACCACTGCTAGACTTCTTGCTGTGTTCCTTTTCTTGGCATATGACTTTGATATCGTTTTGAGGGGCCCAAGTCAGAAGCCAATCACTACTACTTTTTCCTCCCGTCCCCCGCCCCAATCCAGGTGTCTCTTCTCCAGCCTCCATCTCTTCTAAGTTTGCTTTCTCCTCTCAGCACCTGGATGCAGCCACCCCATTTAGTGGTGTCATCTCTACCTGGTGACTCCTAGGAGGCTTCTGAGTACTTTCTGACTTCTAGCCTGCGCCTTCTGGCACTCTCAGTGCCTTGTTGCGTTTTAACCATATTTTACAGTGTTTTGTTTTGTTTTGTTTTTGAGGTGGAGTCTTGCTCTGTTGCCCAGGCTGGAGAACAATGGCACAATCTTGGCTCACTGCAACCTCTGCCTGTCTTCAGGTTCAAGCGATTCTTTTACCTCAGCCTCCCAAGTAGCTGGGATTACACGCATGCATTGCCACACCTGGCTAATTTTTGTATTTTTAGTAGAGATGGGGTTTCACCATGTTGGCCAGTCTGGTCTTGAACACCTGATCTCAGGTGATCTACCCGGCTCGGCCTCCCAAAGTGCTGGGATTACAGCCATGAGCCACTGCATCTGTCCACGGTTTTTATTTTTTTCAATTAAAAAAATTAAAAAACGTTTAGAGACAGAGTCCTACTATGTTGCACAGACTAGTTTCGGAACTCCTGGGCTCTGGCAATCCTCCTACCTCAGCCTCCCAAAGTTCTGGGATTACAGGCACGAGCCACTACACCTGGCCAATCATATTTTGTGTTAATGATACTTGGTTAGCCAGGCGTGGTAGCTCATGCTCATAATCCCAACACTTTGGGAGCCTGAGGTGGGTGAATCGCTTGAGTCCAGAAGTTTGAGAACAGCCTAAGCAACATGGAGAAATCCTGTCTTAAAGAAAAGGAAAAGAAAAAAAATACTTTGTTGAGGTATAATTGACATGTGATTAAGTACACAAATTCTAAATGACCACCTGTTTGATTTTGACAAATATATGCACCTGTGCAGTCATCCCCCCACTCAAGACATAGAGCATTTCCATCACCACAGTAAATTTCCCCTTGCCCCTTTCTACTCAGTCCCTGTCCCATGAGAGGCAAAGACCTGTTCAGATTTCTGTCACCATGGTTTAGTTTAGCCAGTGTTGAAACTTCGGTGGAATCACACGGTGTGTGCTCTGCAGCCTGGATCCTTTCACTCAACATAAAGGTTTTGGGATTTAGCCACGTTGTGTGTACCTCTAGGTTGCTTTTTTTCTGTCCATATTTAACAGCTTTATGGACGATTCATCCATTAAAGTATACAACTTGACAATTTGAGGCACATTCCATTATTAAGTTTAAAAATTGTGGTGAAATATATATAACATAAAACTGTTCATTTTAACCGTTGTAACCAGTGTACAATTCAGTGGCATTTGCAATGTTGTGCAAACGTTACCACTATTTCCAAAATGTTTTTATCATCCCTCTCCCTCTAGTTCCTCTTCCTCCTTCCCTTTTTCCCTCAGCCCCTGGCAACCTCTAACCTACCTTCTGTCTTTATGAATTTACCTATTCTAGATATTTGCATAAATAGAATCATAGAATATTTGTCTTTTTGTATCTGGGTTATATCACTTGGCATAATGTTCTCGGTGTTCATCTATGTTATAAAATGTATCAGCATTTTTCTTCTTCTTTAAAGGGTGAATAATGTTCCATCATATGTATACACCACATTTTGCTAATTCTTTTATCTGTTGATGGACATTTGGGTATTCCCTGTTTTCACTATTGGAGTGTACAAATCTCTGTTTCAGCCTCTGCTTTAAACTCATTTGGGAATATACCTAGGAGTGGAATTACTGGATCATATGGCAATTCTATGTTTAGCTTTCTGAGGAACAACCAAACTATTTTCCACAGTGGCTGCACCACATTAGACTCTGACCAGCAATTTACAAGGGTTTCAGTGTCTTCACATCCTTACCAAACACTTGTTATTTTCCGTGTATTGGTGTGTTGTAAATTGTAGCCATCCTAATGGGGTGAAGTGCATTTTCATCACCACCACAGGGGTGACGTGGTTTCTTATCTGGTTTAGATGAGCATTTTTCATGACTAAATGACTAATGATGTTGAACATTTTTTCATAGCCTTATTTACCATTTATGTATCTGCGTTGGCAAAGTTGCTTTTTCTGCTATCATTACTTCATTGAGAGATTGCATACAGTGAAATGTACAACTCTTAAGGGTATAGTTCAATGAATTTTCACAAATGAATAGGCACATGTAAATATCACTCAGATTAAGATATCATTCCATTACTCCAGAAAGTTCTCTTGTGCCACTTCCTAATAACCCTCTTCACTACTTTTTATTACCATGTACAGTATTAATCTTGCCTGTCCTTGGATTTCACTAAATGGAATCAAACAGCGTGCACTTTTTGGTGTTTAGGATATTTTGTTCAGTGTCATATGCGTGAGATTCACTGGTATTGCTGCGAGTATCAGGGTTTTGTTCTCCTTCTGCTGCTCCGTAGCATCCCAGGGTTGATTATAGCAGGCTTTGCTTAGCTAGTCTCTTGATGAATATTTGGGTTGTTTGCAATTTTTGGATGTTACAGATAAAGCTGTCCTGAACATTCTTGTGCACATCTTCATGTGGATATAGACTTTAATGTATTTTGAGAGTGTGTCTGTGAATGGAATTGCTGTGTTATAAGGTAGACATGTGTTAAACTTTAATAGAAACCACCAGTTTCCCAATGTGGTTCTTCCATTTTACACTCCCACCTGCTGGGAACATGAGAGTTCCACACCCTTGCCAACATTTGGCATTGTCAGTCTTTCTAATTTTAGCCATTCTGGTGGGTGTATGGTGGTATCTCATTGTGCGTTTAATTTGCATTTTTCTCTGACTAACAATGTCGAGCACTTTCACTTTTGGAAAAGGTTACAATTTAAATTTTGTACATTAAAAAAAATCAAGTTAGAAGACATCAATGAACACCTGCGAAATAGACGTCCCAAAGCCCAGAATGTCATGTGGAAGCCACCGCCTTGACAGCTATGAGTCAGACAGACAGATGTCAGTTTCAGTTACATCTTCAATCACAATGGGTTGCCAACTCAGTTTAAAAAGAATAGGGTCGGGGGGCATATATATATTTAAACAATGTTTTGAAAATAGAAGGAAATGGCAAGACTCTCTCCTCCCACACCAGCTCCCACCTGAGAGCCAGATATTTAGCAGGAAAATCCGATCACGATGCTTTCTAAGACCCTGCATGGCTCCCACCAGCTTTGGGTGCCCTTCAGCCTGCTCAGCCCTCTGTGGGAACCCATCATGACCCAGAATTCCCCACTTGTCAGCTCCACGCCTTTGCACACGCTTGCCTCCCGCCTGGGACACGGTCCCCACCCTCCCTGGCACTGTGGACCTCCTGCTGTTGTTTGGTTAAGAGGCTCAGCCTGGCTGGGTGCCAACTCCTCCCAGCCTGGGCCAGCCGCCAGTTGTCTGTGCTCTCACTGTCCCCTGGGCCGAGCCTGGCATCGTCATTGTTTACATCTCCGCCTCCTTCCCCAGACTGAATGTCCTGAGCAGAGGGACTCACATTTCAGCGGATCTTTGTATTTTCAGCACCCAGCCAGGGGCCAGTAAGCCTGCTGGATGGTGAATAATAAGTGCTCATGGGTGCTGACTACAGCCAACTGCAGGCTGTGCAGCCATCTCCCTGCAGGACACACTCTCCGTGGATGTGCTGGTTTAGTCACACATTTTAAGTGTGACCACACCTATATATGCTTAAATCTGTAAGACAAAGTACGAGTCACAATATCTCGAGATCTGCCCTTCTCCTTTTGGTCACTTCACCTCAGTCTATGTATGACAAGGAGCTGCCATGTCCCCCCGTGGGGCCAGGGATGATTCTCGGGTGGAGCACCCAGAGCTGGTGCAGATGAGAACAGACCAGTTAGGGGGCATGTGAGGAAGTGCTGTAGGCACCGAGGCCAGGACTAGGGAAGAATTTTTGGATTTGTGTATAGCAGAGACTGGGCGGGGCAAGAAGGAGGGTGCATTGCCCCACTGAGAGAAAGCCAATCAAATAAAAATGAACAAGAACACAAGCTGAGCTCTGTGTCCTGTGTTCCTAAGGGGAGACTGAGCAGCCTGGGCGCCTGGGTGTAGAGGTCACACCATCACTGCCCATCCCGGAGCGTCAGCACAGCGTGCTCACACTTTACGTCCTGCAGACAAAAGTAATTGCCGGCTCCCAGCCAGGAGCCTGGGCTGAGGCCTGAGATTCTGCATTTCTAACACGTTCCCAGGTGACACTGATGCCGCCGGTCCTGGGACTGTACTATATGGGGCTGAAGTCAAACCTGCGCCCAGCAGAAAATAGTAAACAGGTGGTTTGGCTCAATCATTAGCCAGGTTGTTAATTCTGCATCCATCGGGTTGGGTTGTACTAAATTGTGCCAGACGTTTTGTGAGGCAGGACCAGTATTTGTGCATAACAGGCCCAATATTTGGAAAACATTGCCTCGAAAATGGTTGGAGAGTTTTATTTCTCCTGAGTAGACCATGCTGTTGCCTGAGAGCCTGACGCAGAGCAGCGGGGCTGGGAGCCTCCGGAGTGGGAACCGCTCAGCAAAAAAAGGGTTTCAAATCTTTGAGTCTGAAATGAGTGAACAATTTAGACTCCTTTCTTGAAATTTCATGCAACGTTTGGCAAAGAACTTATAAAGCTGATCATAGTCTATAGATCCTGAAAGGCCCAATTTGCTTTTCATTGACTGCTTGTCATTTTTTTTTTTTGAGACAGTGTTTCAGTCTGTCACCCAGGTTGGAGTGCAGTGGCATGATCACAGCTCACTGCAGCCTTGACCTCCCAAACTCAAGCGATCCTCCTGATTGCTGGGACTGCAGGTGCACACCACCACACCTGGTTAATTTCATATTTTTAGTAGAGACGGGGTTTTGCCATGTTGGCCAGGCTGGTCTCAAAATTCTGACCTCGTGATTCACCCACCTCAGCCTCCAAAAGTGCTGGGATTACAGGTGTGAGCCACTGCACCTGGTTTTATTTTTTTATTTTTGTTTTTCAGACAGAGTCTTTCTCTGCTGCCCAGGCTGGAATGCAGTGGCACGATCTAGGCTCACTGCAACCTCTACTTCCTGGGTTCAAGCGATTCTCCTGCCTCAGCCTCCCAAGTAGCTGGGACTACAGACATGCACCACCATACCTGGCTAATTTTTGTACTTTTTGGTATAGATGGGGTTTCACTCTGTTGACCAGGCTGGCCTCAAACCCCTGACCTCAAGCGATCTGCTCACCTCAGCCTTCCAAAGTGCTGGGGTTCCAGGTGTGAGTCATTGCGCCCGGCCAAAAGAGAACATTTCTGAGAAAAATATAGCACTCTCCTGATGTCTTCTGGGAATATAGTAAAGCCAGAGAGGGATTTTCTTAGCTGATTTGTGGCATGAATTATATCTAATCTAGCTGCACCTAACATAACATCTAGTAGATGTCAATGGCTATAAAATCCTAATATGCTATATTATATATTTTCTTGTGTAAACATATATTCAACTTTAATGAATGATTCCATTCTCAAGACAGAAACATAGAATTATGTGTTAATATGACAGGCTTTGGAAGATTGTAACGGGAATTTGTCATTATTCTATCCTTATGACTTGTTGATATTTGTATTATCTAAAGCTACATTCATCACCCCAAAACATAGCGGCTTAAAATAATAATGATCATGTATTTTCTCTCACAGTGTCCATAGCTCTGGAATGTGGGAATGGCTCGGGAATGTGGGAACCTGGCTGGACAGTTCTGACTGAGGATTTCTCGTAAGTTGCAGTGGGATGCTGGCTATGCCTGTAGTTGTCTGAAGGCTTGACTGAGGCCAGAGGGTAGCCTTCCAAAGCGGCTCCTTCTCATGGCTGGCATATTGGTGCAGGCATTTGGCCGGGGGCCTCAGTTCCTCTCTCTGTGGGTCTCTCCACAGGGCTGCTCGAGTGTCCACAGGGCATGGCGGCCGGCTTCCTCAAGAGCCTGCAATCCAGGAGACAGGGTGAAAGCTGCAGGATCTCTTAGGATCTGGCCTTGGGAGGCACACACCATTACTCCTGCCATATGAGGCCAGCCCTGATTCAGCATGGGAGGTGATCACCAAGGGTGTGAATACCAGGAGGCAGCAAAGATCACTGGGGCCATCCAGGAGGCTGGCTAGTGCAATTGTGGTTGTGAATATTAAAAGTACAGGGTGTGGAATGAATAAGAAAAGTGTCCTCATGGCAGACATACATGGTACAAGGAAAGGGTCCATGCTTTTTGCTGTTGTAATTCATCCCCTGCATGAGCTCTTTCTCACTGAGTGACTTTCTTTCTTTCTTTCTCTCTTTTTTTTTTTTTTTTTTGAGATGGAGTTTCGCTCTTGTCGCTCAGGCTGGAGTGCAGTGGGCGATCTTGGCTCACCGCAACCTCCGCCTGCCGGGTTCAAGTGATTCTCCTGCCTCAGCCTCCCAAGTAGCTGGGATTATAGGCACCCATCACCATGCCTAGCTAATTTTTGTATTATTAGTAGCGACAGGGTTTCACCATGTTGGCCAGGCTGGTCCCAAACTCCTGACCTCAGGTGATCCACCCACCTTGGCCTCCCAAAGTGCTGGGATTACAGGCATGAGCCACCATGCCAGGCCGAGTGAGTTTCTATATTCTGCTCTTCTAGCCTTGCCATTTCCTTGAAGTTCTCTGCTGAGCTTTGTACATTCATTGTAAAAAATCCAAGCTTAATTTCAAAAAGATTAAATGAATCAATGGTCAGAAGAACATGTAATTGTTACTGACAGTCACTGCCTTCAGGTCAGCTGTTAATAGGCATAGTTTTCTTTCATCACAGAAAGCTTGTAAGATCACTGCATGGAAACCACTCCCAGTGTTGGGAAGATTAGACGGGCCTCTGAGATAGAAATAGATTAGGTATATACATGAACTTGGCAGAGGGAATACAGTTGAACAAAGTAGTAATTTCATACATTGCTAATCTAAAGTCATAAATCCAACATGTTATGTTGGTGAGAGCCACTGCGCCTGGCCTCCATAACATGTATTTCATTAGCCAGACATCTCTTGATGTATGTTTTATATTTGGGTGGTTTTTAGGCTTTGTGGTTACCAATCTTTATACGGATATAGATCTCTTGACCTCCTTTTCTTTTCTTTTTTTTTTTTTTTTTGAGACAGGGCGACAGGGCCTGTTGCCCAGGCTGGAGTGCAGTGGCATGATCATAGCTCACTGCAGCTCCCAACTCCTGGGCTCAAGTGATCCTCCCGCTTTAGCCTCCCAAATTGCTGGGAGTACACGTGTACACCATTGCACCTGGCTAGTTTTTAAAATTTTTTATAGAGATAAGTCTCATTGTGTTGTCCAGGCTGCTTTTGAAATCCTAGGCTCAAGCAATCTTGCTGCCTTGGCCTCCCAAAGCGCTGAGATTACAGGTGTGAGCTGCCACACCCAGCTTTTGGCATTGTTCATCCCCAGATCTGGGGGTGCCTACCGAGAGTGACACCATGCTGAAGGACAGCTGCTTCTTTGAGGTCCCTTGGGACGTGAAGTCATTTCCTGTCTTGACTGTAGAGGAAACACAAGCCCACATCACTGTGTGTCGGTCCTCAGTTCAGAGTAAACTGGGTACTATTCCGGGGCATGTGCCTTCATTCAGGAAATGCTTATTGAGTACCTTGTAGATGTCAGGTACTTGGGAAACAAAATTAAAAAGACACGATCTGCCGCCCCTTGGAGCTTATTGTTGAGTGTGGGCTGGTGTGTGAACGGCAGTCCCGTGACAGTGTGAGGAAATGGGCATTAAAGGGCTTGGCCCATACTGGCAGGAGACTCAGAAATGTGCAGGCCGACTCAGTGATGGGGCTGGGGCAGGGAGGAAGGGCATCCCAGGCGGAGGCCACTGCACCTGCAAAGGCTTGGAGGCCTGAAAACATGCAGCATGCACCAGGGAGAACCGAAGCCACCGGGAGCTGGTGTGGCCAAGAGGGAGTTGAGAAGCAATGGGTGCGGTACACAGGTGCTCAGTGGCGCCCAGGCTGCTGGGTTCACCTGGTATAAAATGGTTTTGGAATAGGTGGCATGACATAGTTGCCAAATTTTTGTTTTGCAAGCGAAGAAATAAATTAAAAAGTTATAAACTCATGTCCCCATCATTTTATTTATTTATTTAATTTTGAGACAGGGTCTCACTCTGTTCCCCAGGCTGGATTGGAGTTCAGGGCACGATCTCGGCTCACTGCAACCTCCACCTCCTGGGTTCAATCGATTCTCTGGCCTTAGCCTCCTGAGTAGCTAGGATTACAGGTGTGCGACACCACACCTGGCACTTTTTAAAATTTTTTTATTTTTGATGGAGACAGGATTTCGTCATGTTGGCCAGGCTGGTCTTGAACTCCTGACCTCAAGTGATCCACCCACCTTGGCCTCCCAAAGTGCTGGGGTTACAGGTGTGAGCCACCGCGCCCAGCCATTTTATGAGTACCTTTTGTGCCCAATCAAGTAGCAAAGAAATAATTTTAAAATAAAGGACAGTTCTTCCCAATGGAAAAAAAAACAACAGTAGGCAGCCATTGACACATGAATAGATGTACACTACTGTAACACACACACACACACACACACACACACACAGTCACTCAGAATAGACTGTGTTGCTGTGATAACCTACCACCTGAAGTCTCAGTGGCTTAAAATAACAAAGGTTTGCCTCTTGCTCATTCAGGCGCTTGTGCGCCGGCTGGAGGGGCAGGGCTCTGCTCTCTCTGTCCTCGCCTCAGAGGCCCAGGCTGAGAGCCATCGTCTCTGAGCTTCAAGGGCAGTCAAGGCAGAGAAAAGGGAAAGTGGCACATTGTACACTGTCTCTCAAAACTTCCTCCTGGAAGTGATACCTGCTATTTCACTTACATTTCATTACCCAAAGCAAGCCAGATGGTCAAGTCAGAATTCAGAAAGGGTGGGGAAATGCAATTTACCAAAAGGCAGGCGGAAATAGGTAATGGAAGAACGCCAGTGAGTACTGCAGGTGAATCCGGTGCAACTGAGTCGTCCTGGTTCAAACGATTAAAAAACACTTTGTGTGTGTGTGTGTCCGTTTACCAGCTTCTTCACAGACCGTCACCCATACTTGAATGACTCTTCCTCCCGGATGTGCTACTGTATAAGTGGAAGAGAAGGGAGGGTGTTGTCAGGGACATTTTGGGGGAATACTAAGGTCTACTTTGGACAGTGAAACACACTGGGCGATGAGCTTCCAGCTGCTTGTTTTCCTGCCGGACCCTCTGTAAGTTCTTCTTATTTATAGCTGCTTGCTTGTTGCTGAGTGCCTCCCAGCAGCGAATTCCTTTAGCCCTCTCTAGGATGAGCAGCAAATGCCTGTTCCTGGCAGCCTGAGAATAGCATCTTAGGTGTCCTCTGATGACCTGTGGTCTGGTGTTTTGCACAATCTTCTTTACCACTCCTTCTAGGAGGATTGAGAACTGAATTTGATTTTTAAAACAAAGCTTGATAATTAAGAACAGCCATGGCAGGCTGAGTGTCGTGGCTCATGCCTATAATCCCAGGACTTTGGGAGGGTGTGGTGGGCGGATCCTCTTAGGTCAGGAGTTCGAGACCAGCCTGACCAACGTGATGAAACCCCGTCTCTACTAAAAAAAATACAAAAAATAAAATAAAATTAGCTGAGCATGGTGGTGCTTGCCTGCAGTCCCAGCTACTCAGGAGGCTGAGGCAGGAGAATCACTTAAACCCAGGAGGCAGAGGTTGCAGTGAGCCGAGATGGTGCCACTGCATTCCAGCCTGGTGACAGAGCAAGACTTTGCCTCAAAAAGAAAAAAAAAAGAAAAAAAAAAAATAGCCACAGCAGTTCTAAACGGGAAAAGCAAGGAAGGTTTCTTCCCTGCAAAACACAGGGCTGCAGTAGGAATCAGGATTGCCTTGGGGCCAAGGCAGATTGCTAGACCAACGGAAGCAACTCTTAGGCGCGTTCATGTGTTTCTGGGAAGGTGGGACGGGCTTGAGCGTGGTGTGACTACCAGTGGGAAGGAATGGATGTGTTCATATAATTTCTATAATAAAAACCATGGTGGATTCAAGACCTCATTATGAAAAAATATATACTTTGAAACTTTTGGAATTAAATACAGAGGAATATCTTTATGGTTTCTGAATAGGATGGATTACTTAAACACCTGACAGAAAGCACTCCCGTAAAGGAAAACACAAATAGTATGACTGCATCGAAATGTGAAATGGGTGGTAAATGAAAAGCAGGTAGCGTAGAGAAAGCAATCGCAGCGCCCGTGACAGAGCCTCAGGTCCAGGGGCAGCATTTACAGAGCCACTGCCCTCTGCGGTGCCTGAGAGGGACTGCCGCTTTAAATTTGGTGCCCCAGGGCCTCCTTTGCCACATCTCAGTGCCAGCCTTGGGGGCCAGTGCCATCCTAGTGCCAGCTTTAGTGTCTAGGGTTGTGGTGCCCAGCAGTGTGGCCGGTAGCTCCAAGCGGCTGTTGAACACGGCGGCACTGAGGTTGCTGTAAGTGTAAAACATGCACTAGATTCATCCAAAAAAAGTAAAATGGCTCACTCACATTTTCCTATTGATTACATTTTGAAATGGTAATATTTTGGATATGTTGACTTAAATACAATATATTTATTAGGATTTCTTTTGGCTTTTATTAATTTGGCCACTAGAAAATTTCAAATTATCAGCCAGGGGCAGTAGCTCCTGCCTGTAATCTCTGTACTTTGGGAGGCAGAAGTGAGCAGATTGCTTGAGCCCTGGGTAACATGGCAAAACCCCATCTCTACAAAAATACAAAAATTAGCTGGATGTGGTGGTGCTCACCCATAGTCCCAGCTACTAGGGAGGCTGCTGGGGGAGGATTGTTTGAGCCTGGGAAGTGAAGGCTCCCGTGAGCCGTGATGCACTTCAGCCGGTCACAGACCAAGACCCTGTCTCCCCCCAAAATTTTTAAATTACATTTGTGCCTCCCCCTATATCCCCATTGGACAGCACTGACCTCGAGTATTATAAAGAATTCAAACTGGGCTGGGCACTGTGGCTCACTCCTGTAATCCCAGTACGTTGGGAGGCCGAGGCAGGTGGATCATTTGGAGTCAGGGGTTCGAGACCAGTCTGTCAGACATGGTGAAACCCCATCTCTATTAACAATACAAAAATTATCTGGGCATGGTGGCAGGCACCTCTAATCTCAGCTACTTGGGAGGCTGAGTGGGAGAATCGCTTGGACCTGGGAGATGGAGGCTGCAGTGAGCTGAGATTACGCCATTGCTCTCCAGCTTGGGTGACAGAGTGAGACTCCGTCTCACAAAAAAAAAAAAAAAAGAGAGAATTCAAACTGATCAATGAGTAGAAGACAAAGAAGCCAATGGGAAATGGACAAAGACAAAATTAAATCCTTTACCAAAGAGGAGATCCAGACGGCCAATAGATACGTGGGAAGACGGCCAGTCTTACTGGCAATCTGGAATGCGAAGTGAAAGCACAGTAACAGTGTTTACTCATCAGATTGGTGAAAATGAAAAGGTGTTGGGAATTGGTGGGACTGGACAGAAGCTGTTACTTTCGCCCATGGGTGGTGGAGTTGCAGCTGTAGCAGCCACTTCAGAGAGGACTTTGGCTCATGTTCTACCCCCAGCTTGTCCACTTAGAGCACCGGTTCTCTCCTGGGGCAATTTTGCTTCCCAGGGTGTATTTGGCAATGTCTGGAGGCATTTCGGGTTGTGATAAATGAGGGTAGAAGATGCTCCTGACATCTAATGGATAGAGGCCAGGGATTGTATAGTGCAGGGGACAGCCCCCCTCCAGAATAAAGAATTATCTGGCCCCACATGTCAATAGTGCTCTTTTTGAGAAACTGACGCAGATGAGGTTTCCAAGTAATTTCCAGTTCAGGTGCATCAGGAGATGCAGATCAAGGTTCTGATTTCAGTGCTTTGTATTTGTAATCACGGAACTTTGGAAACAGTATACATCAGTTTTAGGGGCGTGGATGAACATGCAGACACGCTATAGTAGTCACGATGCATTTGCCAGTGATTTGGCTAGATCACGTCCAGCACTGTGTGAATCAACCAAGTTTCAGGCTCATATGTACATGGAGAGCACTTTGTGTAAATATTTGAAATAGGAAATAATGCTGTCTATTCAATGTATTGCTTTTGGGCTGTGCATGGTGGCACACGTCTGTAATCCTGGCACTTTGGGAGGCCAATGCGGGTGGGTCACCTGAGGTCAGGAGTTTGAGACCAGCCTGGCCAAAAACCCCATCTCTACTAAAAATACAATAATTAGCTGGGCATGGTGGCGGGAGCCTGTAATCCCAGCTATCTGGGAGGCTGAGGCAGGAGAATCATTTGAACCTGAAGGGCGGAGGTTGCAGTGAACTGAGATTGTGCCACTGCACTCCAGCTTGGGCGGCAGAGCGCAACTCTGTTGCAAAAATAAATAAATAAATAAATAAAAATAAATACATTGCTTGTGGATACATGCATATGTAATAAAAATTCAAAAGCAAAATCAGAGCATGCACAGCAGCACCAAATAGTGACTGCCTCTGGGAGGGATGGGGAGGACAGCACAAAAAGGCATTTCAACTTTTTCTGTAATGTTGATTCCTTTAAGAAGTTTGAAGCAGTTGACCAGGCACGGTGGCTCATGTCTGTAATCCCAGCACTTTAAGAGGCCAAGGGGGGTGGATCACCTGAGGTCGAGAGTTCGAGACCAGCCTGGCCAACATGGAGAAACCTAGTCTGTACTAAAAATACAAAATTAGCCAGGCGTGGTGATGCATGCCTGTAATCCCAGCTACTCAGGACACTGAGGCAGGAGAATCACTTGAACTGGGGAGGCAGTCAGCTGAGATCTTGCCATTGCACTCCAACCTGGGCAACAAGAGCAAAACTCCGTCTCAAAAAAAAAAGTTTGAAGCAGTTATGACAAAAATATTGACCTTTGTTACTATAACCAATGAAGACATGGGTGTTTGTCTTTCTATTTTACTTTTCTCTCTATTTGGAATTTTTTTCGTAATAAACACTCACACGTGCATACCAAAGGGCCCTTGGAACAGGCGCTGCCTGAGTCCAAGCAGCTCAGTGGGGGTTGTCCCTGTTTCTCTGTGGTTCACCTGCTTTACCCAACACTGATCCTGGGTAAGAGTTTGGTACATGGAACGTTTCATGGGATTCTTTATTCTGAGCTGGCTTTGGAGAGGCAGTGAGTGAGGAGGTGGTGTGCGGCCTGCGGTGCTGGGGCCACACCTGTGGCCACTGACCCTGGGGCTGCCTCCTGCCCAGGTAGTCCTCTCCCCTGGCCACTTGCCACCCCTCTGCACTAGACCTGGACCTGACCTTTACCCTCCAAACTTCTAATGACACACCCCAGAAAGTGTCTGGTTTCAGATACTAAAACTCACACTTAGGGAGTGTATTTAAAGGAAAATGGATGTCATATCATATAAATTTCAGACAAATCTGAATTCCTGGGGAGACCCTTCAGGAAAAAAGTTTGCTGCTGGGCTTTGTGCTGAGTGCATTTGACAGACCTGAGACTTGATCGGGAAGGGTTTGCCTTGGATGCGTCGCGTGGTGTAGAATTTACGGCCAGCTGCGGCGGCTGATGTGCACACTTTGTCTTCTCTACAGGCCGCATGTGTTGAAGAGTCCCTGCCTTCCTGGGGTCTCCCTCTCATGCTCTTTCATTCATTTTAGGCCCAAGGAAAGGCTTCCTGCCTGTGGCACTGGGCTAGAGGCTACAGTACTCACCGTTTTCCTATGATACATTGAAGCAATGAACTGCTGTTGTGGGATCTTACAAATTTTTTGTTTTTTTTTTTTTGAGACGGAGTCTCTCTCTGTTGCTAGGCTGGAGTGCAGTAGCATGATCTCGGCTCACTGCAACCTCCACCTCCCAGGTTCAAGCGATTTTCCTACCTGAGCCTCCTGAGTAGCTGTGACTACAGGCATGTGCCACCACGCCCAGCTAATTTTTGTATTTTTTTTTTTAAGTAGAGACGGAGTTTCACCATGTTGGCCAGGATGGTCCCGATCTCTTGACCTCGTGATCCACCCGCCTCAGCCTCCCAAAGTGCTGGGATTACAGGTGTGAGCCACAGCGTCCAGCCAGATCTTAGAATTTTAAAGACTTGTGTGAAATATCCTTTCCCTTGGAACCCTGTTTGGTAGATAGTTTAATTAGATGATGTCTTAATTCATTCAGGCTGCTAGAGCGAAATAAGATAAACTAGGTGGCTCATAAACAATGGAAATTTACTTCTCAGCGTTCTGGAGGCCGGGATGTCCAAGATGAAGGGCCTGCTTTCTGGTTCCTAGACCACACCTTCTCACTGGGTCCCCACAGGGTGGAAAGGGCAAGCCGGCTCTCTGGATCTTCTTGTGTAAGGGCACCAATCCCATTTGTGCGGGCTCTGCCCTTATGACCTGGCTACCTCCCAGCGGTCCCATCCCCTAATACCATCCCCGCGAGGGCTGGGATTTCAACATGTGAATTTTGAAGGGACAGAAACGTTCAGTCCATGGCAGATAGTAAGGCTCAGTCTCCAGAAGACATTCAGAATGGAACATTTGAGTCAGTCTTCCCTTCACGCTGCCCGAGGATTCCTGCGTTACCTGTATAACTGAACCCGGAAGTCAGCCCCTCACGGGGAATTCATCTCTCTTGTGGCATCGCAGCTGCTGCGATCAAATGCTATCATTTATGTTTATCCTGGATGCCCACCCCTGTCCCCAGCACAAGAGTCACAAGATTCTTTTCTTATTGATGATTTTAATCTGCATTGTCTTCATACATCCTGAGATCATTGAAACTTGCCTAAAATAGTTTACCCGACAACCCACACATGTGTTAGCAGGGGCTCATGGCTGCCTTTTAGAAATATAGTCGCTCTTTAGAGGCCAGAATTCTTGCATTCTTTCAAAAAGCCTCATAGACATCTCCCCCGACCTATTGGTGGTATTATTCTGGGGTTTTACAGAAATCGATTTTTAAGCATCTGAACCATAATCTCTTGGTTCTTGGATTTTTTTTCTCACACTGGAGCTTGGTTACGTCCTTTTTCTCCCGGGTCATCAGGATGATGGCCCCCCTACTGTGGCTCTGGGGCTCCCTGGGGCTCTGGTGCCTCAGTCCCTCCCCCGGCTCTTGTCAGCTCCTGTTTCTTCTGCCGCAGACTGTGCTGGGCCTCACGCAGCATCTGGCCCTCCTTTTTCCTTCACAGACAGCTCTTGTTTTCATTTGTTTACAGTGGTTATTGTAAAACTATTTCTTAATGAGGATGTTATTAATGTAAACATTGTGTTTGCTTACTTTTTTCAATATTAATTAAAATGATATAATTTCCTCATGAATACAGATTCCTTTTATAAAAGAATTCTAACTGCACAGAATCATATGGGGTAAAGAGTGAAAGTAGTAGTGGGCAGGCACGGTGGCTCACGCCTGTAATCCCAGCACTTTGGGAGGCCGAGGTAGGCAGATCACCTGAGGTCGGGAGTTCGAGACCAGCCTAACCAACATGGAGAAAAGTGTCTCTACTAAAAATACAAAATTAGCTGGGTGAGGTGGCGCATGCCTGTAATCCCAGCTACTTGGGAGGCTGAGGCAGGAGAATGGCTTGAACCTGGGAGGCAGAGGTTACAGTAAGCCAAGATCTCACCATTGCACTCCAGCCTGGGCAACAAGAGCAAAACTCCGTCTCAAAATAAATATATGAATGAATGAATGAATGTGGTTCTTCCAAAGTGCTCCTTCCCCACCCCATCCACCCTGGATTAGTCAGGGGTCTCCAGAGAAAGAGTGTGTGTGTGTGTGTGTTTGTATGTGTGTGTGTGTGTGTGTGTGTGTGTGTGTACATATACGTAGAGAAAGAGAGAGATTTGTTTTAATGAATTGGAATGCATGATTGTAGGGGCTGGCAAGTTCAAAACCTGGAGATCTGGGGAAGAGTTGCAGTTTGACTCTGAAGGTAGCCCCGCTGGTCAAGTTTCTTCTTTCCAGGGTGTGGGGAGGCCAGCCTTTTTTCTAAGGTCTTCAACTGATTGGATGAGGCCCACTCACATGACAGAGGGCATCTACTCTACTCAAAGTCTGTGGATTTAAATATCAGTCTCATTTAAAGAATACCTTCACAGAAATATCTAGAATAATGTTTAACCAAATATCTAGGTACTGTGGCCTAGCCAAGTTGATACATGAAATTAATCATCACACGCCTCCCATTCATCTTCCTTCTGTTCTTAACACTTTGGTGTGGTTTTTCTAGATGTTTTCTGTGCACTTCCCTGTGTGTGCATGTGTATGTGTTGAGAGCTTTAATGCACTTAGATAATGATAACCTTCCCCCACCCCCAACTTTTTTTTGAGACAGGGTCTTGCTTTGTCACCCAGGCTGGAGTTCAGTGGCATGATCTCTGCTCACTGCAGCCTTGACCTCCCAGGCATGAACAATCCTCCCATCTCAGCCTGCTGAGTGGCTGGGGCTACAGATATGTGCTACCATGTCTGGCTAATTAAAAAAAATTTTTTTTGTAGAGATGGGGTCTCACTGTCTTGCTCAAGCTGGTCTCAAACTCCTGGCCTCAAGTGGTCCTCCCATCTTGGCCTCCCAAAGTACTGGAATTATAGACGTGAGCCACCACACCCGACCTGCCTCCCTCATTTAATTTGTTAAAATATTAAGTGATGTTCTGGCCAGGCACCATGGCTCACACGTATAATCCCAGCACTTTGGGAAGCTGAGGTGGGTGTATTATTCTAGGTCAGGAGTTCGAGATCAGCCTGGCCAACATGGTGAAACCCTGTCTCTACTAAAAATACAAAAATTAGCTGATCTTGGTAGTGGGGGTGCCTGTAGTCCAAGCTACTCTGGAGGCTGAGGAAGGAGAATCACTTGAACCTGGGAGGCGGAGGCTGCAGTGAGCCAAGATGGCACCACTGCACACCAGCCTGGGCAACAGAGCAAAACTCTGTCTCAAAAAAAAAAAAGTGATGTTCTAAATATTGTATCAGCCTTCCGAGGTTGCTGTCAGCAGGTGCCTGCTGCACATTTTGGGAAGTTTTACCTTAGGAAGCTGGAGGAGTGTGGGGGTGAGAAGGAGGGGCTCTATGTCCAGAGCAGAATCCTTCACCACTTGGGGTGAGAGGAGGGGAGGGGAGGGTATTCCTGAAAGAGACTTAATTCAGGAGCCAGATACTTCCGGAGCCCTGAGAGCATCGCTCCTGTACCCACCGAGGGAAGACATTCCTTTTAACCCAAGCCCTTTAAGTGCAGGTTGGATGTCAGGGCTGGCAAAGGCAGATGCCATCTGGAACCTTCCTGATGCGCAGGTTTGCGATATATGCTGAAAGCTTTCAAAACACCTATCTCCTTTAATCCAGAAATACGGCTCTTACAATGTCTCCTGAGAAAACAAGAAACAAAATACACAAAGCCTTAGCTCTAGGGGTTTTCATTGCCGGTTTTACTCGTAAGAAAGAAAAGTGAGAAACAGATCATCTGAGTGTCCAAGAATAGGGATTTGTTAAATAACGACAATTCTACCCCACATAGAATAGAGTACTCTGTATCTACCAGAAATTTTCACAAAGAGTTACTCTTATGGATGTGAAGATATTGGTGATACATTCCTAAGACATATAGCAAATGGTCTTGTTTTCATTTAAAGAAAAATGTGTGCGTGTGTGTGTCTGGTCTATAACATTTTTTCTTTGATTTTTGGATCTTTTTCTGCAATAAATATGAGCTACTTGTGTAATTATATGCAAAGGAAGATGTTACATTATGTTCAATGTATTTTATTCATAAGTCAGGAAACTAGAATACTAGAGCAATATCTCCATCCAAAGAAGTTAAAAATGATTTTTGGGCACTCCCTGGGTGGACTTACAAGTTTTCCGGTGCATTGATGCGAAAGCAGGCGGATAGGTTAGCTGGGAGGTTGGAGGTGGCAGCAGACTCTCCATTCCCAGAAAGCTGAAAACCTCAGCGGCTTCTAAGTAGAGCCTGCCTGCAACCTCCTCTTTTCTCTTTAAAATTAGATAATTGTGAAACATTTCACTGTATAGCTGGAATGACCTATTTCAAAGGATGCATAAGCTAGAGTATATTAAAGAGCCTTTACCATAGTCAACAGTTATTGAGTTGATTATGCCATAGTATGGATGTCGGGGTTAGAAAATCAATGGTATTCTGTAGAACTTTAAAAATGTTAATATTTGTGATTTAATAGTCCTCTGGGGGGACAACCAGCAGCCTTATTAAGTGGGCAGGGCTACTTGAGTCCTCTCGTTGTTCCATGAAAAATTATATTCTTATTAAAAATTGGCTGATGCAGTGGCTCACATCTGTAATCCCAACACTTTGGGAGACCGAGGTGGGTGGATCACCTGAGGTTAGAAGTTTGAAACCAGTCTGACCAACATGATGAAACTCTGTCTCTACTAAAAATACGAAATTAGCTGGGCATGGTGGCGCATGCCTTTAATCCCAGCTACTTGAGAGACTGAGGCAAGAGACTCGCTTGAACCCAGGAGGCGGAGGTTGCAGTGAGCTGAGATCGCATCATTGCACTCCAGTCTGGGCAATGAGAACAAAACTCCATCTCAAAAACAAACAAACAAAAAATCTGGTAGAAATTGGGCTGAGCTGCTGTGGAGTTGCTCTCAATGTAAACTGTGTGCCCCACGTGAAGTGGTGGTGTCGCCGGCAGTGCCAAGAGTGAAAATTGATTAGCTCCTACCCTGGGTTGATTTTAGCATCTCACTGTATCTGCGTGTGTGAGGTGGTGAACCTGAGGCTGCGCTGTTTTCCTTTGTTACGAGGTCTCTTCATCAGCTCGGGCTGCTGCAATGAAACACCAGAATGGAAGTTGATTCCTCACAGTTCAGGGAGCTGGAAGTCCAAGATCTTATACAGAATGGAAATTTATCTCTCACAGTTCTGGAGGCTGGAAGCCCAAGATCAGGGCGCCAGCATGGTGGGATTCGGCCCGGGTCCTCTTCCAGGGTGCAGACTGCAGACTTCTCTGTGTGTCCTCACATGGAGGAAAAAGGCACAAGAGTGCTCTTGAGGTCCTTTTATGGGACACTGATTCCATTTACGGGGGCTCCACCCTTGTGATCTAATCACCCCACCAAAGCCCCGCTTCCTAGCACCACCCCACAGGGAGCTAGGATTTTAACATTTGGTGATAGTTAATTACTAGATCTCCATCGCTTCTCGGCCTTTTGGCTAAGATCGAGTGTAATTACTAGATCTCCAAAGTCAACCCTCAGTGTATCTCTCCAGCTTGCTTCTCTCTCCATGACTTCACGCGCTATCTCTCTCTACCTGACGTCTCCACTGGGTTGTCCAGAGACAGTCTCATATAGTGCACTGAGGTCTGCATGCCATCTGTCCCCACGCCAGCTCTGTCCCACGTCCTGTCCCTCTCATTTGATGGAACTGCATCCTCTCAGCTGCTATGGCCGAAACTTTGGGGTTATCCTGGACTCTTTTTCTCTCCAACCTCAACTCCATTCTAACAGCAAATCTTCCTTTCCAGAATCCAAATTTGCCTCCCCACTGCTGCCCCTACCCTGATGTGACACCATTGTCACCTGCCTGGCCCCACAGTGGCCTCCCACCAGCCCCCGATCTCCACCCTGTTCTTCCAGAGCCTGTTTCCTGCCCAGCAGCCGGAGTGGATGTAGATGATTGGCAGTGGACCGCTTAGGATGCTCCCCCTACTCACGGGGTCCCCAGGGCCCTGTCCACGGCTTCTGAGGCCCCCTGTTGCCGCCTGGACCCAGGTCACTCCTCTTCTCGCTCACTCCTCTTCTTGCTCACTCACTCTGCTCTAACCCCGCTGGCCGCAGGGCTACTCCCTGGATGGAGCAGGCACGGTCCTGACTTGGGGCCTTTGCTTGAGCTGTTTCCTCCACTGGGGCGTTTCCCTCTCTCTGTATCCCTGTGGCCCATTGCCTTGCCTCTTTCACACATGGGCCCCAGCATCACCTCTGGCAAGCCCAGCCTGACCATCCTATTCCCTAAAGAGCTGCCCCACATTGCGCATGCTCCTTTCTCTACGTTTATTTCCCTGTGAGCCCTGTAGTTGGTGCGTTTCCTTCTCTGGGGAAAGCACGCCCCGGGAGGGCTGAGATCTACGCCTAGGCCCTCACTCAAGTCAGTCCTCAACACACATTTGAGAAGGAATGAGTGGCTGGCTCGCTCTAAACCATCTCTGAGATTTGGGACTCCGGGTCCCCGTCACTGCCTGTCCAGCCCCCTGGAGGGTAGTGGGTGCCCCTCGAGGTCCCTGGTGCTGACCGCCATGCTCCGGCTCTGCCCCTCTGACCCGCTTCCCCTCTTCATTTCTAGACCGGCCTTATTGTCGCCTGCTACCACGGCTTTGTGGATACCGTGGTGGCCTTAGCAGAGTGCCCCCACGTTGACGTCAACTGGCAGGACAGCGAGGGGAACACAGCCCTAATCACAGCTGCACAGGCAGGTAAGAGCGGGCTTTCCCTTCCCTCCCGGAGCCGTGGCCAGAGCACACCAGCAGGCGGCCTGGGCTCCCGGTGCGATGCATCAGGATGGAAACGATCAGAAACCATGTCCTGCTACCAAGGGGTGCCAGGGAAGGGCTGATCGCTGAGAGGGCACATGCTATGCATTTGGGACACTCAATGCATTTACCCACTTGTTCAGAATTCGGTACAGGTAGGTCAAGTTCTGATGCGGGCCGAAGGTTTTGAATATGAATCTGCACCAGAAGGCCACCCTTGTCACCGCTTCGCCTGAAGCCTCACACTCCGTCCTGCTCCCGAAGACTAGGGGTGGCACGAGGCTGGCAGACCCACCAGTGGAAGAGACACAATCCTGTGTCTCAGTGATAGTTAATCATGAAAGTAGACACATGTAGAAGATGACCTTGCACTTTACCTGCAGAGTTAAAGAAACGCCAGGAAGTGTTTCTGAGAGCTGTTAGAATATCCATGTAACAAGATGAGACCAAATTAGTGGGAGCGTCTTGTGAGCGGGTATCCGAGCATGTGGCCTTCAGCCCGTCATAGTCATCGAGAGGACGGCACTTATATCAACATTGGCAAGTGCATTGTGACTCTCCTCTTTGGACATTTTTTAAAGGACAGACATGAAAGCTATGCTTGCCTCTTCATAATTACACTTCATTTGGAACTGTGGCCTTGGCCAGGTTTAGCACTGACCCCTTTTAGATTTCTTGGCCTCCAAAGATTCTGTTTCATCGGTCAAGTTCTCAGTTGCAAGCAAAGAAGCTGCCTGAGGCCAAGCCAGGAAGAACAGGCACTTGTGTGTTGAGGGAAGGAGGGGAAGCTCCCACGATTGTCAGGGGTTGTTGAGAATTCCACTCAGGGCCTGGAAGCTGGAGGAAATGCTCCAGGCCACGCTGGATGTTGCTTCTGGTTGGGAAATGGCTGTTGCTGTCACCAAAGGGAGACCTCCTTGTCCCTTCAAAGCCAGCCTGGGTGGATCTGATGGGCGAGGAGCCAGGGAAGCTGGAAAAAACAGTCTGGCAGTTTCATCCTCCATGGTGGGAATGGTCTGTGCACCCCACTTTTCAGTCAAGATGAATAGAGTGGAGAGCTCTCCAAACTTAGAAAGGGCCATGGGCTGTGCTAACATGTTTTCACCTCCTCAGGTTTCAGAGCGTGAGGCATCACCTCCATGGAGGATTCCAGGCTTTGAAACCCCAGCAAGAGTGTGAAAGGGCTTTGTAAGGCATTCAGTGATCATGTCTCATCATTCATTTCCTCTCATGGGCCAGCTGCCATATCAGGGACCAAGGATACAGAAGCGTATGGCAGCCTTATCCTTGAGTAATTCTGCGGCTCACGGGCCAGAGAAACAGACACAACGCCCAGCATCATCTGTCTGCCAAAGCTCGGTGCTGTGGGATGAGAGTACTCCATCTAGCCTGAAGTTCAGGATGAGGTCTTGCAGGAAGGGGGTGTCAGCTGGAAAAGTCTGAGGCAGGCCACTTCAGGCAATGCATCGCAAGGCCATGGGGCTGAGAGGGAGAGCCAGGCAGTTCTCAGAAATGGCGAGTCTTAGGGACAGTGTACGTGGACATGGTTGTAGGATGACGTGTGTCTAGGAGAAATGAGGGGAGGATGGGGACCAGGTCATTAAGGGTCTAAGCACAATGGAAGAAAATGCATTTCAGTAGCGTGAGGCTGCATGAGTGGTGACAGGGGTGGGAGGATCCTGGGGGCTTAGCAGAGGGCTCAAAGCACAGGAAGGCCAGGAGCTATGTGGCTAGAAGCACAGGTGGTGGTGGTGGTGATGTGGGACATGGAGGAGAGCTGGGGTCTAGGGTGGCTTTGGGCTTTGGGACTGGGGATAACACCAACTGCAAAGGGCATGTAAGTCAAAGAAGAGGGGCCGGGCACGGTGGCTCACACCCGTAATCCCAGCACTTTGGGAGGCCGAGGCGGGTAGATCATGAGGTCAGGAGTTTGAGACAAGTTTGGCCAATATGGTGAAACCCTGTCTCTGCCTAAAAACAAAAACAAAAACGAAAAACACTAGCCAGGCGTGGTGGCACGTGCCTGTAGTCCCAGCTACTTGGGAGGCTGAGGCAGGAAAATCACTTGAACCCAGGAGGCGGAGGTTGCAGTGAGCCAATATTGCGCCACTGCACTCCAGCCTGGGCAAAAGAGGGAGACTCTATCTCAAAACAAAAAAAAAGAAAAATGGGAGGAACATTGGTTCTGAGCTGGCTGTCAAGACTGAAATGCTCTGAGACCTCTAAGTAAAGAGGTCTCCATGGCAAGACAAGAAGAGAATGGAACTCCAAAATCTCGTCCCTGCTGGAAATACAGATGGGGACAGGTGTTGCTGGTGAGAGCTAGGACATAGATTAGGCCATGATGGTATGAGAATGCCCGATAAGAAGGGATTTCTGTTCTTGTTGATCTGCCAGAGTTCTTTGTGTGTTGTTTTGATTTTGTGTTCACTCATGATTGTTTCTTCAGAGTTAGGTGCACATTGTATGTTTTTGGCAAGAATACGGCATTGGCCATGATGTGTTATTGGCGTGTCCTATCAGGAGCACATACTGCCAGTTTGTCCTGGTGTGAGCAATGCTAAATTTAACGAACTGCTCACAGTGATAGTCACCACATTTCTCCATTTTAAAGGCAGATATTTCACCTCTGTAATTAATAAGTAATCTGCACATTGATACAGGGAGATTGTATGAATACCCTGTTTCCCCACCAATTTTTGCCATTGATAATCCTTGTCTGGATCATTTATTATACACTTATTATCTGATATTTTTCTATAAAGAAGAGCTTTCCTTTAGCTTTGCCCTTTTTTTCAGTACCGTTACTCATTTTTAAAAATTTCGTGTGTTCTACTTCAATAATGCCTTTGTTCTTTTCAGTGCTGAAGTTATCCCAAACCCAGCCAGTGGGAAATCCCGGAGACGGCTCCAGGGTCCTTTTGTCATATTTCTGTTAGTTTTGAGTACTTTCTTGATTCTGGCACAGCAGAGTGTTTCACATTCTCCCTGGACTTTCCTAGTCTCCTCTGCGACCAGCCATCATGTTGTACCAGAGCGAGCATAGAAAGTCAACACCAAGACAAAAGTATGCCAAACTGCAGAGTCTTTATTGCCGGCGGCCACAGAGGACTCACGTCTCTCCAACCTGTGGCCCCGAAAGGAGGGTGTCAAGACCTTTTATGCTTGTAAACCACCTCCTGGGCAGGGGTGGGGGCAAGGGGCTTTGGACATTCCGAGGGCCAGTGGACTTTGGACATTCTGTAAACCACTTCCTGGGCAGGGGTGAGGGTGAGGGGCTTCGGACATTCTGATTGTTACTTAAGTGGTTCACAGAAGTCAAGATAAGCATTAGTGAGACGTGAGTCCTCCGTGGCCGCCAGCAATAAAGACCCTGCAATGTGGCCTACTTTTGTCTTGGTGTTGACTTTCAATGCTCTCTCTGGTACAATAATATCTTCAAGGAATGATAGTTCTTTCTTTAGCGGGTAATGGTATTTAGAAATCAAAATCTGGGCTCTAGCTGTGCCCATTGACACTAGGTGTTATTGCTTCCAGGTGTTTCAGTGAGCAGAGTTAGAAAAAAAAAATTGTTAAATAAGGATACCTCCAATCCAAATGCAGCACCATAGTCTTCCTCCTCTTCACCCTTTCCATGTGCTTCTTCCCATTCTTTGTCAGCAGAAACCTGGTTCCAGCAATCACAATGTATTCACCCATTTTCCTTTCCTACAATAAATGTGCACAAAGTCATGATACTAAAGGATAATTTTCAGAAGCTAAAAAATTTGACCCTTAGGTGGATATAAAGTGAAAACTCATTCATTAGTGATGAGCTAGTAATTAGTTAAGGCCAGTTCAAAGGAAATTTGAAGAACAGACACAGAGAGAAGCAATCACAAATGCTGAAATACATCTGCTAATAGATGCAAAACTGGTTAATATTTATAAGGCAATACAGTATAGTGTTTTGGGTTATCTTTTCTATAAGGTGAAGTTGTGGACTGAATGTTTACATCCTCCCCGTCACATTCATGTGTTGAAGCCCCAACCCCCAATATGATGGTATTAGAAGGTGGGGATCTGAGGAAGTAATTACGTTTAGATGAGATCATGAGGGTAGGGCCACTGGGATGGGATTAGTGTCCTTAGGAAGAGGAAGAGACCAGAGCTCACTCCTTCCCCACCATGTGAGGACACAGTGAGAAGACAGCTGCCTGCAAACCAGCAGGAGGATCCTCATCAGCCATGGAATCTGTTGGTGCCTTGTTCTTGGACTTCACAGCCTCCAGAACTGTGGGAAATAAATGTCTGCTGTTTAAGCCACCCAGTTTATGGTATTTTGTTATAGCAGCCTGAGCTATAACAGGAAGTGAGCCAGACATCCCTCTACCAGATACGATGCAGTTGATATTGATATCTAAATATTCAGCTTTTCTTGTTGAAGATTTATACATAATTGAAATAATTTCTTAAGGGAGGTTTTGTTTAAAGCATATTAAGAGGAAATTGTGTATAAGATATTTAATGAAATAAGAAATTCAACAAGAATGATTAAGTCACTTCCCAAGTGGTTGTCATTTGATAAACCCTGGTTTACCTGTCTTGCTATTACGACATTTCATTTGGAAGGTGTTTGTGTTGTAGCTGTTTAAGTCTGGTGCTGACTGCTGTTCTAAGCCTTTACAAAACGCTCAATTTGTGTAACTGAAACTTCCTGCTGTTATCTGGAAATAGCAGGAAAGCACAGCTTTGTATATTGTTTCCTAAAGTATATTAAAATTAAAAAAAGAAACTATTGCTACTAAAAAAAAAAAAGAATCTCTACCAGACATCTCTACTAGATACGATGCAGTTGCCTTGCTGCGGATAGTCAGTTTTACAGCTTAACTTCTACCCCTGTAGAATTGTAGAGCAGCCTAGGAACTAAATACTCCCCGAGCGTTCCCCGGACGGCACCCAGCACACAGCACCCAGCACCCAGCACCAGCACTTACCTGGAGTGAGAAGAGACCCAGTCACCTCATTAGTCCAGTTTTCAGCTATGGACAGTTTTGTTTTGTTTTGTTTGTTTTTAACCGAAGAGCCAGAAATTAGAATACCACCACGGCTACCAACATCAGACCTGCTAAGTAAAAGCCCACATTTCTTTGTAGTTGATTTCTTCCAAGATGTTCTACCAAAAGTTATTTGTCTTATACCACCATCTTCAAAAACACAGTTACATTTTTTTCACTTTACGCCGTCTCTCCAGATTTCAAATCGCTTCCCTTTCCACAAATGCTTACTTATATCACTGAGTCAGTGACCTATTGAATTTTTCCAAGAATATGGATTGCTAAAATTTGAAACATTTTCTTTTGCTTCTTGCAGTAAACCAATTTCATTTTTTAAATTGTTTCCTAGGCAGCAGACAACCAGGGAGCAATAAATCTGTTTGAGATGAAGATGCTGGCCTGATCCTCTAGCCCAGCCCCCTTCCGTTTGAATCTCACTGTCTTTACACTGATCTTTTTTTATTTTATTTTTTTTCCGGCTTGCTCATCCTTCTTCGGGGACTGCGCTCATCCTGCTCTGGTTTATTTTAAGTCAAGGATGACACAGGTCCTCTTGGAGACTGGAGGGCGCTCCGGCAAAGGGAGGAGGAAAGGGCTTCAGCTGCTTTCCAGACTTAGCGCCCAGCAGCCTGGGGAGTGGTGGGAAGAATTCGGGGCCAGGTGCAGCCCTCTCTGCTTGTATAGTTTTACTTCCAAGTTGACTGTGGCAGGGCAGCCTGTAACAACCAAGGAGGAGCCCCCACCCTTTGCCTGGTGGCACCTCGGGAAGGTGGCATAGGGAGCCTAGTGCCCTACCTGGCCTCGTGTGTTTGGGGTGTTGAAAAATGGCATCGGTGGGTCTCAAACATCCCCATAGACCACCTCTCCTTTGCTGCCCTTTTACCTGTGGGCGTTGCTGGAATTTTGCAGGGTTCACGGAATTGGGTGTAATACCCCAATCCTCCCCATCGACAGTGGCCTCTGCCATCTTCCTTAAGGAACAGAAATGGGTGGTGTCCCTCGATGGTTCTCATCACACTCCTGGCCTCTCCCTGTCGCCTTTGGTCACAGATGGTGTCTTTATCTGCTCAGGAAATTGGGAGCTCTCTGGGGCCTCCTTTGTGAGGGCACTAATCCCACCACTAGGACCCTTCCCTCAGGACCTAATCACCTCCCAAAGCCACCCCCTGTAGCATCACCTTGGAGGTAGGATTTTCGCACAGGAATTTTGGAGGACAAAAACATTCAGACTGTGGCAGGTGGGACGCTGGGATAGGAGTGAAGATTCCTGTGTTCTCAGCTGTCCTGGGAGCTGGCCCGCTCAGGGGGAGCCGTGCTGCCAGGCAGAGCTGGAGTCCAAGTCAGGCAGCAGGATCGGATGCCGGGGTTTGTACAAGGGTCTGGGCTGTCCTGAGGTCAGTGTCACAGCTGGGAACCTGCCTGGGTGGGCAGGAGGAGGCAGGCAGAGGCCTCAGCAGTCTTCCTGCTTCCTCTACTTGGCCTGGCTGATGTTCTCGGAGGCTGATTTAAAAATACAATACACAGTGTTTGGGGGGAATATAACCCCACATGAGCAAGAAAATTATGGGTGAATATCTCTTCCACCTCACTCTCAGCCCTCTCTCTAGTTCTGCTCTCTGGAGATAACTGTTGCTGATGATCTGATGCCTAGATGGGTTTGCTCTGCCTTTTAAATTTAAATAAAATCATTATTATAATGTATTTCTTCTTTTTTTTTTTTTTTTTTGAGACTGAGTCTTGCTCTATCACCCAGGTTGGGGGTTACAGTGGCATGATCTCAGCTCACTGCAACTTTCACTTCCCGGGTTCAAGTGATTCTCCTGCCTCAGCCTCCCGAGTAGCTGGAATTACAGGCTCCAGTCACCATGCCCAGCTAATTTTTGTATTTTCAGTAGAGATGGGTTTCACCATGTTGGCCAGACTGGTCTCAAACTCCTGACCTCAAGTGATCCACCCACCTTGACCTCCCACAGTGCTGGGATTACAGGCGTGGGCCACCAAGCCCGGCCTTTTTTTCCCTTTATTACTGGCTTTTGTTATCTTCCCCTACTTACTGATTTACTTAAGCTCTCTGTGGCCACCTCCATGTGCACCCACCCTCTGGCCTGGGCTCTGACCCCTGGACACCCAGCCTAGGTCACTGCCTGAGGCTTTGGGACTGAGTTGAGTTCGCATAGGGAGACGGAGGGGAGAGGGATTTTACATCATTTAAACAAACAAACATAGATTAAAACGCTTCCTTGTGTGTCTTAATTGCCTCAGTGTGCGGAAGAGATTTTTCCTGATTTCTTTCTGAACCTCCAGGGCTGCCCGTGTCCCCACAGGCACAGTTGCCTTAGACACTGGCTCTTAACCTTGAGCCTCTGGAGTCAGCATCACCTGGCTGGTTCATGCGAGCTTTAACACAGATCTGGTGTAAACACAGACTGCCAGCCTCTGCCCCTGGAGTCTTTGAACAGGCCTGGGGTGGTGTCTGAGAATGAGCGGATCAACAGGTTTCCCAGTGATGCTGATGCCGCTGGCCCAGGGACACCACGTTGAGGACGGAGGGCTTTGAAGTTTTCATGCCTGATGATGGTAAAGGACCCCTCTCCGTGGGCATTGAAGACCAGCAGAATCACAAACTCCAGGAGAGATGTTGTCAGACAGACACAGAGGCGTCATGGAACTAAAGTGAACATGAAGAAAGCAGCTGAGCCTTGTTCATGACTTTCCTGTGCTATTTTGCCAAAGAGACTGTTCAGGCCCAATCAGGTGATGGCCCATTTTAATCAATTTCATAACCAGTTTTATTTATATGATGATTTAATTCCAAAAGTTGTCTATGTATATGTGCCTACAGCAAAAAATGACTACAAAAGTCTTAACAGGAAGGAAGAAAAAGATCCCTTCTCAATCTCCCAAACATTCCAGGTCCCTTATCAGCACTCAGGAGTCACCTTTTCAGACCTCATTAAGTCCTTTCCAAATACATGCATAAGTACATATGCTTTTTATTCACATGAGTAGGCTAGCTCTATTCAGATTGTGTTTTCAGTGGTTTTGTTCACGTAGTAATGAATCTAGGAACTCCTGCTGCATCGGTGCCCCTAAGCCCTGCCTGGCGCCCGGAGCCCTGCCTTCCTGCGCTGGATGTGTGGCTCAGGCCCGGTTCCCCGTCAAGTCTTCACGTTTGGGAGGCCGTGTTATGAGTTCTTTCGCTCTCTGCGGTGGATCTGGCTCTTAGGCCAGTCCTTGAACATGAAGTACTTGCTTCCTAAATATTTGTTTGGAGAGAGGATATTGTGTAAAATGCATGAACCATGGTATGCTTAACTGGCCCAGTTATCGGACAGGTGGCTTTTGAATTACCCGATGGCAGCAAGGCTGTCATGAAGTCCTTTGGGTCTGGGGTGCAGCTCTGAGGACGGCATGTTTAGGGTCCTGGCAGGAAGCATGTCAAGCCACAGGTGTGTTCAGAGAGCTGAACAGAGGAATTGATGAGGGCCTGTCAATTACGGGGGCAGGGGTGGAGTTAAGGGGACCAACATTGAAAGGATTAAGGGGAGGGGCTCTGCAGAGAGTGACCCAGGCCCAGAAGATGGAACCCGAGAGGCGGCCTCAGCCTAGAGCCCCAGCCAAGAGCCCCAGCCAGGGGCTGGAATGTGGGGCAGGGCTGGAAACCTCGCTCCTCCATCCCAGTCCCCTGCCGAGCCAACCCAGAAACTTCAGTGGGCCGGGAACCAGGCAGGTGCAGTTGGTGTAGGTCAACTTCCTAGGCCGAAAGCAGGGCAAGGAAGGGAAGCAGTGTGCAGCCAGACTCTCAGAACAGAATCGCTTCAGCAGGGGGCATGCCTGTTTTAAGCTAACACAGCTGCCAAGTGGCCTTAGAAAGCTGTGGCAATTTCTCCTTTACCCCAAGTGTCCAAGAGTGTTCTTGCCAGCCCTGGCTGAGATCAATCTTTTCAGGATTTCCTCAAAATGAACCAAAACTCTGGTTTTCAGTTGTACTTCCCCAACTCTCTTTTGAGCCCGATACCTGTTAGGATGCTTTTGGCTTCAACAGTGAGGACACTGCCTTCTCTTGCAACACAAGATGCTGCAGGCGACAGTTGCAGGGTTGCCACACTGAGTATCTGGGTGATGCTAGGACCTAGAGCCGCTTCTCAGAAATACTCTCGCCTTTCCCTCCCTCGTGGTCCCAAAGTGGCCCCAGCCGCTAGAAGCGCCACGGGGATTCACGTTGTAACACTCAGAGACGGCAAAGAAGGGGGCAACTCCCTGTCGGCGTTTCCTTTTATAAGACAGCAAAACATTTCCAGAAGGCTCCAGCAAAGTGTCATTGCCGTCTCAGCAACCAGGGTTGCGTCACAAGCCCGTGCCAAAACAGTGATGGAGAATGGCTTGTGTAGACAGCAGTCGCGCTAAGCGGAACCAGCATTGTGAAGCAGCATCTTAAAGCTACCATATGTTTATGTGATTCGCGATGGCAACTGGGTTGGTTTGAGAGCTGGTAGCTCTGGCTTTCTAGAGGACGCAGCATTTGTGAGTACAAATTCGGATGCAAGTGCCTTCATCTGCCTTTTGAGTGTTCTCTAAAAAGTCTAATTTCCTCGGCTATTTAATGCATAATGAAAATACAGCCAAATCTGTACTAGGTCTGTAAATGGAGAGAATGTATGAAAATAAATCCTCGTGTAATCCCTAAATCTCATTTAGCTAGTCATTTCAACTTTTACCACCTCCCCTCTAACAAAAATAAAATAACCAAAGACATGAATAGGAAGTCCCGTGGATGGAGTTGTGTGTTTATTTTGTTTTCTTGTTGTGCCTTAACAGAACAGCACGAACGTGGTGAAGTGAGGAGATGCCAGGGATCTCCTTGAGCTGGTGATGGGATAGAGCCCGTGGAGCTTGTTTTGGATATAAGGAACCCCTGATAGGTGCTTGCAGCTTGTTATTTCTTACATTTACTGGTAAATTTCTGAAGGCTATATGCCGACAGCCAGCCTGGCAGGATTGCTGTTGCATGGTGCCCGGGTCGGGGACAGATCGGCCGAGATTCTGAGGGGTGGCTGTGGGTTTGGGCTGCCGAGGAGGCCTGGCTCCTGAGCTGAATGAGGGAGAGTCCCAGTTCAGAGGAGAATTTAAGACTTGGTCAGCTCCCAGGAACAATGCCTGTTCGTGTTATTTATCTTATTAGCCGTGTATGTGATCATGATCTCAGTGTGACCTCTTTGTGATGTCCATGTTGTTTTGAGTGCTTTTTTTTTTTCTCAATTTGTGCCGTTTCAAATGAGAGATTCGAACTTGACGAGTCTCGAGTCTCGGTTTCCTAACGTTGCCTTATCTTTTCCCTTGAGGTTTTCTGAGGTCTTCTGATTGGCTATGGCAGTGCCACACCCTGCCCACTGGCCAGGCGGGAGGGCCCCTCAGCCAGCTTGGGGGTTGCCAGGTTCCTCCATCAGACCCCGGCCTGCCCTGCAAAGAGCAGGGATGCTGCCCTCTCCTACTAAACCTGAACCTCCACCTGCATGCTAAATGCCTTATGCTAAGAATTCCTGGAGTCTGTTCCTGCCGCGTGGCTGGTGTGATGTTGTATTTCCAAAGCCCGCAGCCCCCTCTACTGGTCTGGTCTGCAGAACTGCATTTGAGAGTCCAGAGTCAGTCAAGTCTCAGACAACAAAATTCTGTGACATTTTCCCATTTTGGAGCAGCTTATGTTTATTGCCATTTTTTTGACAGAGTTTCGTTCTTGTTGCCCAGGCTGTAGTGCAGTGGCACGATCTCGGTTCACTGCAACTTTCCCCTCCTGGGTTCAAGTGATTCTTCTGCCTCAGCCTCCCAAATAGTTGGAATTACAGTCACCGCTACCATACCCAGCTAATTTTTATATTTTTAGTAGAGGCGGGGTTTCACCATGTTGGTCTTGATCTCTTGACCTCGTGATCCACCCGCCTCGGCCTCCCAAAGTGCTAGGATTATAGGCGTGAACCATCGCGCCTGGCCTTTTAAAAATTTTTTTTGAGGTAGTGTCCCACTCTTACCCAGGCTGGAGAGCAGGGCTGTGATCTTGGCTCACTGTAACTTCTGCATCCCAGGCTCAAGCAGTCCTCCCATCTCAGTCCCAAGTAGCTGGAACTACAGGTGCGCATCACCATGTCCAGCTAATTTTTTGTATTTTTTGTGGAGATGGGGTTTCACCACGTCAGCCAGGCTGGTCTCGAACTCCTGATCTCAGGTGATCCACCCACCTCAGCCTCCCAAAGTGCTGGAATTACAGGCATGAGCCACTGTGCCTGGCCAGCCCAGCTAATTTTAAATTTTTTTTTTTTTTTGAGATGAGATCTTGCCATGTTGCCCAGGCTTGTATCGAACTCGTAGGCTCAAGTGATCCTCTAGCCTCAGCCTCCCCGGCTTCTTCTGGCATCAGCCTCTCTGCTGGGATTACAAGCGTGAGCCACCTTGCCCACTCTGACACTTTAAATAAATAAACTTTTCCCAAGGAGAATTAGGAATGTTTCAGCCTTTTCATGTAATGCATATTTATTGAGCAGCCCAGAGCGTGCAGTCGGTTGGAAGTTGTAGGCTTGTGAGCTGGGTAACAAGGGCTGTGGCGGCTGTGGGAACCCACATGTGCATGGGAATGTGGACGATGAGACACTGTGGGGTCAAGGGCACTAGGGAAGACCCGGCGTTGGAAGGGATGGCTCATCAGGTCACCAGGTAAAAAGAGGAGGCAGAATAATCCAGGTAGAGGGACTCCTTGTGCAGAGGCCACTAGATTAGAGGAAGCCTGGCTCGTGGGTGAATCACACGGAGGGCTGGCTGTGTAAGCACGAAGTGGATTGGGAAGGCACTGGCGGCGAGAGCTGGCGGTGAAGAGGTAAAAACCAGCTCATTGAAGAGATGGGACCTCATCTAAAGAGCAGAACCCATGGAGAGTTTTACATGAGTAGTGGGATGGTCAGAGGCCCTTCCTGGTGTCACCGTGCTGCTGGTTGGAGAATGGATGGGTGCAGAAGTGGGACCAGGGAGCCTAGTTAGGAGGGGAGCTGTGGCCCTGTGGGGATGTGTGGCCCAGGTCAGGGATGGAGAAACAAGGACAGATTTGGGAAATGTTAAATTGTTTTGTAGAGATGGGGTCTCACCATGCTGCCCTGGCTGGTCTCAAACTCCCAGCCTCAAGTGATGTCAGAGGTGCAGTTGGCAGAACGTGACGATTGCTTGGGTCGGGGGGAGGGATGTGGAGGGCTTGAGACTGAGCCCAGATGTCTGGCTTGGGTGATGGGGAGACTGCTGGCGTTCATCACTGAATAGGGGTTTGGGCGAGGAGCAGCTTCAGAGGAAAGATGTTTTGGGTTTGATGCATTGAGTTTGGTCTGCTTGTAGGAAACCCATGATGAAATACTCAGTAGACAGTCTCAGGCGAAACACTCAAGAGAAGAGATAGGACTGGAGAGAGTCGATATGGAAGCTTTAGAGCTGAAACTTGGACCCACGGGAGTGTAAGGATCACCAAAGGAGAATGAACGAGAGGAGGAGGGGGCTTAGCAGGCAGCCGAGGAACAGCAGCGTTTCAGGAAGGAGAGAACAGGAGCTCAGAAAGCAAGCTGAGAAGGCGGAAAATCAGAAGAGTCCATGGGAAGAGTGTGTTTCTTTCTTTTCTTTCTTTCTTTTTCTTTTGAGACAGAGTCCCTCTCTGTTGGCCAGGCTGGAGTGCAGTGGCGCAGTCTCAGCTCACTGTAACCTCTGCCTCAGCCTCCTGAGAAGCTGGGATTACAGGTGCCTGCCATCACGCCCAGCTAATTTTTGTGTTTTTAGTAGAGATGGGGTTTCATCATGATTGCCAGGCTGGTCTTGAACTTCTGACCTCATGATCCACCCGCCTCGGCCTCCCAAAGTGTTGGGATTACAGGCGTGAGCCACTGCGCCCGGCTAAGAGCATGTTTCAGAAAGGATGAAAGAGGACTGAGTGGGAAACGCTGTGGAGATGTTGCGCGTGATGGGAACTGACAAATCACCATGGTGTCTCATTGCGAGAAGGTCACTGGGGACTGCTGGGGGCGCTTTCAGGAAAACCAGAGAGTGTCGGTAGCAAGAGTGAGTAGATGGCTCTGGAGGTGGACTGAAGAGGAGTTGAATGATTGATGAAGGGTGACGGGAACAGGAAGACGGGCCCACAGGGGCTTCTGTGAGTCACATATGCTTTTAAGGTGAGAGACCCTTGAGCATGCATGCATGTCAGCTAGTTGCTGCTGTGTAACAATCCCACACTCTGGGATATTTTTCTTGCTCCTGCATCTGTGGGTGGGCTGGGGATCCGTTGATCTAAAGTGTCCTTGCTCACATCTGTGGACAGGCCGGGGACCCGTTCTTGGGCACTTTGGCTGGGGCAGCTCTGCTGTGTGCGTTACTCATCCTCTTCCTGGGAGCAGTGAGCCAGCCTGGGCGTGTTCTTCTTAGGGAGACAGCTGAGGCACAAACATGCGTGAAAATCTGGATAAGAACATTTCAACCTTCTGCTTCTATCATGCCTGCAAACCTCCCATCGGCCAGTGGTCTGCTAGACAGAAAAGCTGGGAAGTCACTTAGCAAAGGGCAATATGAAGAATGTGAGCCATTCGTGCATTGTAGGAACTAAAAGCCTTCTGAGGGTTCACTGATAAATCAACTTGCAAAAGGCAGGTGAATAAGAGAAGAGGCATACAAATGTATTTAACATGTGGACATGGGTGCCTTTGGAATGAAGACACACAAAGATACCGGAGAAATTTTCCATTTTTCTACTTAGGTTCAACAAAGTGTGGACAGTCATGTAGAAATACAGTTGGACATGCCGGGCGTGGTGGCTCATGCCTGGAATCCCAGCACTTTGGGAGGCCGAGGTGGGCCCCTCGGCTGGATCATTCGGGGTCAGGAGTTGGAGATGAGCCTGACCAACATGGTAAAACCTCGTCTCTACTAAAAATACAAAAATTAGCCGAGCATGGTGGTGCATGCCTATAGTCCCAGCACTCTGGGAGGCCAAGGTTGGCGGATGTTCACCATGCCAATTGTGAACTCAGCTACTCAGGAGGCTGAGGCAGGAGAATTGCTTGAGCCCAGGAGGCGGAGGTTGCAGTGAACCGAGATCATGCCACTGCACTCCAGCCTGGGGTACAGAGTGAGACTCCATCTCAAAAAAAAAAAAAAAAAGAAAAGAAAGAAAAAAGAAGAACTATAATGCTAATAGATGGAGTGGGGAAACCGCAGGCCCACCTGTCTAGATGCTTCCCGTTTCCTCTCAGCAGCATCCTTTCTTCTGGGAATGACCCTCCCTGTAGAGGGGGTGTTGGGACCTGCAGTCAGACAAGGCAGATCCATATGTTAGAGCAGGATTTGTAGGTTTTATGACTGGCTTTAGGGGAAAGAGGGCCTGGTTCCAAACATCTGCCTTGGGGAGGAGGGATTCCAGTTTCCATGGCCTGCTGCAGGGAAGAAGGAACTGAGAGACAGGAGGGTGGAGAGAAACCTTTGCTTCTGAGGCCTTCATTGTGGGGTATTGTTTTCCGAGCCACAACGGCATTCTGAGGGGAGTGCGTCTTCCAGGAGGGAGAGTTGAAGAGAAGCGGGAGGGATATAATACAGAAACATTCCCTATCAGTGGGCAGGGAGTGGCCATCGGCACAGGAGGGGAGGAGCAGGGACAAGCCTCTTTCAGCAAGAGGAGAATCCCCTGCATTTTCCTTTCTTTTTCTTTTTTTTTTCCTTCTTTTTTTTTTTGAGACAGTGAGCAGAGATCGCCCAGGCTGGCCTATAGTGGCGCCATCTCTGCTCACTGCAACCCTCTGCCTCCTGGGTTCGAATGATTCTCCTGCCTCAGCCTCCCGAGTAGCTGGGGTTACTGAGGGCACACCACCATGCCGGGGTAATTTTTGTATTTTTAGTAGAAACGAGGTTTCACCATGTTTGTTAGGCTGGTCTTGAACTCCTGACCTCACGATCTGTCCGACTCGGCCTCCCAAAGTGTTGGGATTACAGGCATGAGCCACCGTGCTCAGCCATCCCCTGCCTTTTCAATAGAAAATGTCAACTGGGAATGACGAGGTTCATAAACTTGGAAAGAAGAGCTTTCTCCTCATAAAGGGGTGCAGGCTGCCGGGCGGCCATTGTGACAGGCTGGGAAGCAGAGCCTCCGGCCAGAAGCCAGAAACAGACCCTTGCAGGGCAGAAGAACAAGACAGAAATGTATGCTGGACGAGGTGGCCCAAAACACATGCTCTATTGGGGAAGCATGGAATATTGATGAGACGAGAAAAACACACGTGTGCAATGGAGCTCCGTGCCTGTCCCTGGGACCTGTGTTCAAAACGCTACAGCATTAGCACCATCTGGAAGGGTGGAGTTTGCAGGCCTCTGACGTCAAAAGGTGAAGCAGGGGACGTGGAAGCCCGCACTGTGCAGCCTCCGTGGACCTCCCGGCCCCACCCGAAGCCATGGCGGGTGTCTCTCATGAGGAAGGAATGCTGGTCGGTTGTTTTGTCCAAATCGCAGAAGGGTGGGGCAGCATCAGGCGGTGGAGTCTTTAGGACGGGCTGGGTTCTGTTCAGCCTTAGGAAATTGAGCCCCACGGTGGTCAGCAAGGAAAGGGTGTAACGCGGTGCCTCGCCCTTCCATCCTGCCAGAGCCGGGACCCAGTTTTCAAGGGTTCTCTGGGGTCCCCTTGGCCAGGAGGGGGTCGGTTCAGTCAGTTGGAGGGCTCAGGGTTTCACTTTTCCTTCTCAGAGGCCTGCGAATGTGGGCGGTATGTGGGGGGACGGGGGAAAGCCGAGGGGATTCCCTTCTGGTGGTTTCTGTTCCCTCTGTGAGCATGAAGGTGAGTCACCCAGGAGGGGTCTGTGTGAGGGAGGTGACTTCCATGTGAAGAGTTTAACATTTGCCCCGTAGGGCCTGGGGAAGCGTCAGCCCAGAACTGCAGGAGCGCTGTTGGGCCAGACTGTTGGCGGGGGTGGCGGGGGTGTCCGCCTCCATGTGTCTCCCGACCAAGGCGCCTCGTCATCCCTGCAGGACAGAGCCGGGGTGTGGGGGGCCAGGCAGCATGGCCGGCTTTCCTCTTTCGCATGCCCCAGACCTGTCCATTCAAGCACTCCTCTCCCTCCTCCTGCCTGCCTGGGATGGGGGGCCGGGCTCCGTCTCTGCCTCCTGAAGGCTCCCGTGGCTTCCTGGTGTGGTCCCCTCCACTGGGAGAGCCTCGGCCCGGGGGTGGAGAGGCCCCACACCAGGCCGAACAGCCAGCTGTGAATCATTGTCTCTACCTTGCACTCGTTTTGAATGGCTCTGTGCTATTTCTCCCCTTTTTAATTTTAATTTTAATTTTTGTTTGTTTATTTTGAGATGGAGTCTTGCTCTGTTACCCAGGCTGGAGTACAATGGCATGATCTTGGCTCACTGCAACCTCTGCCTCCTGGGTTCAAGTGATTCTCCTGCCTCAGACTCCTGAGTAGCTGGGATTACAGTCGCCTGCTAATTTTTGTTTTTGCAGTAGAGACAGGGTTTCCCCATGTTGGCCAGGCTGGTCTTAAACTCCCGACTTCAGGTGATCTGCCCACCTCGGCCTTTTAAAGTGCTGGGATTACATGCATAAGCCACCACACCCGGCCAGTTCTCCTCTGTTTTAAAATAAACTTTTGATTTGAGAACAGTTTATACTTACAGAGAAACGGCAAACACTGTACAGAGAATGCCTGTGTGCCTTGCACCGTTTCCCTCTGTTGTTAAGATCTGACATTCGTGATGTGCTGGACACAGTGAATGGACTGCTATCAATGCACCACTGTTAACTGAAGTCCAGTCTTTATTCAGATTTCCTTCTTCTGTGGCAGGATTGCACGTGGCATGTAGCTCTCATGGCTCCTCAGGCTCCCTTGGCTGTGCTGTGAGTGTCTCAGACTTCTCTTGTTTTTCATGACCTTGACAGTTTTGAGGAGGACTGGTTGGGTACTTTGTAGAATGTTCCTTAATTTGGATGTGTCTGATGCTTTTCTTGTGATGAGACTGGAGTTCTGAGTTTTTGGAGGAAGACCCTGATGTAAAGGGCTATTCCCAGCACGTGGCACCAGGAGACCCGCTACCAAGCTGACCCATCATTGATGACGCTGGCCTTGGTCACCTGGCTGAGGTCATGTTAGTAGGTTTCTCCACTGTGAAGGTCTCTCTCCTCCCCCGTTTCCACGTAATACTCTTTGACGGGAAGTCATTGCGCACAGCCCGCGGGTTAAGGAGTGGGGAACTATATTCTAGCTCCGTGAGAGTGGAGTGCCTGCCTAGATTACTTAGAATTTTTCTTCCAGGAGATTTTTCTATTCTGCTGGGCATGTTTTACACACATTATCTCCTGTAATTTTCACAACTGGGAGGTTGATACTATCTCTTATCTTATAAATGTGGAAAAGTTGACTTCCAAAAGCCACCCAGATTGTGAGTGGCAGGCCTGGGCCTTGAACCACGCTGTTCCCAGAGCCGGCTCTCTTCATTACTGAGCTCATTGTCTACACTGTGTCCCAGTGACACGATTTCATTCAATTGCACTTCCTCCCTGGGGCACTTGTGATCCTCTCTTAAGCAGGGTAGGGCTCATTGTGGGTGAGGGGGTGTTCTGGGGTTCTCTAGGTGAGCCTACCCTTTAAAAGGGCTTATCTCAGGATTTCAGGAACCAAGCCTGATTCACAATGTCCAAGTTGGACTGGGCTCAAAGTAGACAGGGTCTCACTCTCACCCAGGCTGGGGTACAGTGGTGGGATCTCGGCTCACTGCAACCTCCACCTCCCAGGTTCAGGCAATTCTCCCGCCTCAACCTCCCGAGTAGCTGGGAATACAGGCATGCACCATCATGCCCAGCTAATTTTTGTATTTTTAGTAGAGACAGGGAGGGCTTCACCATGTTGCCCAGGCTGGTGGCCTCAAGTGATCTGCCTGCCTCAGCCTCCCAAAGTGCTGGGATTATAGGAGTGAGCCACTATGCCCGGCCTCAAACCAGATTTCAATATGGCTTGTGTTTGGGTTTCCTTGTGCATGGAAGGCTGTGTATCTCATATATGTGTGTGTGTGTGTGTGTATATATATATTTTAATATATTTTATATATTTAGGGAAAACTCCCTTTGGTTAGTCATCATGGTTTTTAAAGAAGAAAGGTTAATATTTATACATTCTTAGAAGTATTGGGTCCACCTTCGATTTCCATTGAATGGGGTCATCTGTGTGATAAGAGGTATCATTCTGCCATCCTGGGAAAGCCCGTGGGAAGCAGGGTGTGATTTCTGGGATCATGGGAAGCTCAGGCTGAGAGTCAGAACAAGTCGGCTGCACGTTGGTCTTTGTGAACTCAACATAACATGCAGAACAGGTGTGTATAATGGGCGGTTTGCCTTGTGGACTTTCAGTTTTTCCTCTTTCCACCTGTTCGAAGCGCTTAGGATATATCAGTGCAAAGGAACATCCTGCTGAAGACTGTGACAGACACGCAGTTTCACAGTTTAAAAAAATGGCTCCAAACGAATTGCAGTTGGTTTCACTATGACCCTGGCTAAATCTAACTGACAGGTGCCATCCAGCATTTAACTGGACCTTAAACCAAACTGAGATCAAAGGATGCCCCCACCTTCCCGCACCACCCAGGTGAGAGTCATTCCTCAGCTCTGGGCGCCTGACTGCTGGCCTTACCCCTCCCCCGTCCTGTAAAAGACGAGGGAGGACGATGTGGTGTAAACCAGTCAGAAAAGCACCGGAGGCGGTCTGTGAGTCACACAGCCAGGGGGTCGCTCCCTTTGTTTCCTGCTAGTTAAGGTCCTAATGCTGTTATATACGTCAGGGCTTCTCTTTCAAAAAGATACATGTTCTGCTTTTCACATGTGTGGCGAGCTCAGGAGATGGGCTGAGGTCAGTGGTAAGGTGCCGCCGTGCCCGGCAGGAGGGTTCACCCCTGATTGTGGCTGCCTGTTGGTTCTTCACTTGGATTGATGAAGAGCAAATCCACAGCAAATCACATGGGTGGGGCAGCAGCCTCGAGTGGCCCTCAAAGGAGGAAGCTGGGCTCCGGCCCCGGCAGTGTTATCCCTCGGAGGTTGGCTGGGGAGACAGGGCCGCTTGATGGATCGGAGGGTTTCATATTGGATTTACTGAACTGAAGGGGCTGGGGGAGCAGAGGCCAAGGGCACCCAGCCCTGCCTGCTGGAGATCTGAGCTGCAGCGGGGAATTCTGGAAGCTGCCGCAACCTCAGGCTGGCTTGGTATTCTCAGTCTGCGGAGGTGGGCTGGGCTCGGGAGGCAACTCAGGTCTCATGGCTGCCCGACACCAGAGCAATGTCCTTGCAGCCTCTCTCCCATCCCAAATCTTAGGCAGTGCCACCCATTGGAAGTTTCTGTGCAAACCAGATGCTAGTGGGGATTCTGGGCCCCCGGGCCTGGCTTCTCCATGATTCAGGGGCTCCTGGGGGGAGGTAATACCGAGTTAAGGAGGGAGTACATAGGAATGGCCACGAGGCCCCCGCAGCCCCGACAGTCGGGGCTGGAAGGAACATGCTTGAGTCGGAATGAATGAGTGGGGATTTCTGAGTGCTGCATCATCAGTGCTTAAGAATGGGACCTGTGTCCAAGCACGGTGGCTCACACCTGTAATCCCAGCACTTTGGGAGGCTGAGGCAGGAGGACTGCTTGAATGGAGGAGTTTGAGACCAGCCTTGGCAACATTGGGAGATCCCATCTCTACAAAAATTTTTTAAAAGAATTAGCTGGGTGTGATGGTGCTTGCCTGTGAGCCCAGTTACTTGGAAGGCTCAGGAGGGAGGATCTCTTGAGCCCGGGAGGTCCACACTACAGTGAGCTCTGATCATGCTCCTGCACTCCAGTCTGGGTGACAGAGAGAGACTCCATCTCTTAAACAAACAAAAAGGATGGGAACTGGGTACGCTGCACCTCCCCTGGGATTCAGGAAGAGAGACTCTGGCAGACAGCTCACATTCCCAAGGGCTTCAGACTCATCAGCTGGGGCCTGCCAGAGGTGACAGCTAAGGGGAGGGTGCAGCGGAAGGGAGAAGAAGCTCTTTCCACCAGGTGTGGTCGTCACGAAGGAGTGAAATCTGAGATTTCACTCTGGGATAGTGGTTCTCAGCTGGGGTGTTCTTGCGCCACCAATGGCGATTTGGCAGTGTCTGGACACCGTTTTAATTGTCACAACCTGTGCAGGAGTGGGGATGGTTGCGACTGGCGTCTAATGGGTAGAGAGCAGGGATCTGCCCTGCAGTGCACAGGGCAGTCCCCACAACCAAGAGTCATGCACCGCCCCCATGCCGACTGTGCCGACTGTGCTGAGGCTGGGACCCTGCTCCAGGGCGCTGAAGGCGGGGAGGGTGGGGTGTACTCACACAAGGACTTAGGGGCTAGCTGACGCGGGGCGGCATGGACAGTTGACCCAAGGGGATGCTCTCCTAGACCATTTTGGCTTTGCATGGTGAATGCTGGAAACAGCAGTGTTGCTGTGATGTTGTTGCTGTGATGTTGCTGTGATGTTCTCATTCACCATTTACCGAGAGCACCGTGGGCGCGTCTGGGAATGAGCAGAAAGGCAGATACTTTTTGGAGGTACAAGTTGACAAAGGGGAGAAATCTGTGTCCTCTAAGAAATCTCCTTACCCACTTTGCTTTATAGCCAAGAACCTTGTTTGCGACACTCTGTGGGATGTATGTAGGGGTAGGGAGACAGAGAGAGAGAAGCGGGGCGGGGGCGGGGCCGGGGGTGGGGGAGAGAGAGAGAGGCTGACTGCAGGCGGGAGCGGGGCACAGGTAGAGAGAGAGACTCCTGCTTCTGGGTGGGAACTGGCACTGTCCTATTGCTATGATGATGGCTTTTTCCTCCCTGCAGCTCCAGAGCACTTGGAAGTGGTTCTGAAGCTCATTTGCAGCTTTTGCATCTGTTTGCATGGGCGCCTCCTGCTGGGAGTTGAGGCTTCCTGCCTGCATTTGGTGCCTGGGGCTGCGCTCCCTACCTGCGGGCAGCCTCCCTGCTCCCCACATCCACCCCGGCAGTGTGATGGGGCAGCTCCTCCCCAGAGTGCTTTGCTGAAGGGAATCCGCATGAATCCCAAACAGCAGCGCTGCAGCCAGGGCAGCGCCCTCTGCTTTCCTCCGTTTCCTGGGCTCCAGGAGAATTCTATCTTGGAGTCCCAGGAAAACTCACACAGCAGACCGGCTGGTCCAGGGCTGACTTGGCGTCTCTTTCTCTTTCTAGGAAGGCCTGGCTGGATGGGCACATTTTGTGGAAGTGGGAACCAATACACGTGTACGCTTCTCTTTACAGGGCACGTGATCATCACCAACTACTTGTTGAACTATTTCCCCGGTCTGGACCTTGAAAGGAGGAACGCATTTGGGTTCACTGCCCTGATGAAAGCCGCCATGCAGGGTCGAACCGACTGCATCCGAGCCCTGATGCTGGCAGGTATGTCCCCTGTCCCGTGCAGCCTGCAGGGGCCCCGGGGCGCCAGGGTTGCTCCTTTACAGAATATGTTTTGAGAGTAATCACTCCCATAGAAACAAAGCCTAGTCGTTGCAATAAAGAATAGATTCATCACTGAGGTGTACTGCTGTCATTATCTGAGTTTTTTAAAAAGCCAGAAGCAAGTGCTTTCAGGATCACGGAGAGAAGTCATGGCATTGGTTCCTGTCAGGATGCCCCTTTCTGCTCCCTGCTGAGCTTGGCAGTGGATGGCATCTTCCCTCACCCCCTATTTTCCTCCTGCCCACCCATTCTACTCTCCAAGCCCTGTCTTGTTCCTCCTCAGAAAGGGGTGATGTCTTGACTGTAAATGGCAAGACTGTGCTGCTGAAGGTGGGCATAGGGACCGTGGGAATGGCCCAGGCAGTCCTAGCTCCCTGCTTGCTGGTGGGTGACATTGCATAGTAACAGTAAGAGGTGATGTGGAATTGCATGGTGACGTCAGGAGGTGACGTGGGGTTGCATGGTGGTGTTAGGAGGTGACATGGAATTGCATGGTGACGTCAGGAGGTGACGGGTTGCATGGTGGTGTTAGGAGGTGACGTGGAATTGCATGGTGACGTTAGGAGGTGACGTGGGGTTGCGTGGTGGTGTTAGGAGGTGACGTGGAATTGCATGGTGACGTTAGGAGGTGACGTGGGGTTGCATGGTGGTGTTAGGAGGTGACGTGGAATTGCATGGTGACGTTAGGAGGTGACGTGGGGTTGCGTGGTGGGGTTAGGAGGTGACGTGGAATTGCATGGTGACGTTAGGAGGTGACGTGGGGTTGCGTGGTGGGGTTAGGAGGTGACGTGGAGTTGCTTGGTGATTTTAGGAGGTGACGTGGGGTTGCGTGGTGGGGTTAGGAAGTGACGTGGAGTTGCTTGGTGATTTTAGGAGGTGATATGGTATTTCTGGTGATGTGTGTGGCAATTTCCTTTTTCTATGTTGTATCATAGAGTGGAAAGTTCTCAGGCTATCAACCTGGATCAACCTCCCTTTGTCTTTTGTACCATCTTGGAGAAAGCACTTTCCTGTCCACATCTGTGAAATGGGAGTAATGACCTCTTTTCTCCTCTTTTACCTCCGTGAGGCTGAAATATGACAATACTTTATACACTCCTAAGGGCTCTCCAGCTTCAATGAGCTACTACACTAAATGACACACAACTAATAGCTTTAATTCTTGTCTTCTCTCTGAAATAGAATTGACGATCACCCTTCATGCAACCTCATCGGGTTGAGAATTAAATGAGAAAATGTGTGTCAAGCACACGTTGCGTTAGATTTAATTAGCAGCTTACATCTCAGTGAATGTGCGATGCTGCTTTCACTGTTCCTTAATTCTGTTATTTTGTATTTATTTTTGTTCGTGGCACTGAGTTCAGCCAGTCCTGCTTGGCTCTGCAAGTTCCTGAAGAAGTGGATTTCCTCTCTTAGTTGTTCTGCTGCTATAACAAAATACCTCACCTGGGTAATTTGTAAACTGTAGAAATTTATTGCTTGCACCTGAGGAGGCTGAGTCGTCCAAGATCAAGGTACTAGCAGGTTCAGTGTCTGGTGACGCCCATTCCTTCTTGCTGTCTCCTCTCATGGAGGAGGGGACATTGAGGCACCCTCAAGGCCTCCTTCATAAGGCACTAGTTTGATTCAGGAGGGCAGAGCCCAATAATCTAATCACCCCCTAAAGGCCTCACCTCTTAATACCATCCCAGTGGGTCTGAAGTTCCAGCATAGGAATTTTGGAGGATCGTCAGCATTCAGACCACAGCACCACCCCTGCCCGCCCTTGGTTATCCTGAGGGTGCATCAGAGTTTTCCCAGGCATCAGTGCTTCCACTAATGTCCCTTTTCTGTTCCAGGACCCCTGCTGGGCTCCCACATTTATTTGTCCTCTCCTTAGTTGTCCCAGTCTTCTTCTTCTTTTTTATTTTGAGACTGTTTTACTCTGTCGCCCAGGCTGGAATGCGGTGGCATGATCTCAGCTCACTGCAACCTCCACCTCCTGGGTTCAAGCAATTCGCCTGCCTCACCCTAGCAAGTAGCTGATATCACAGGCGTGCACCACTACACCCGGCTAATTTTTGTACTTTTAGTAAAGATAGAGTTTCATCATGTTGACCAGGCTAGACTCAAACTCCTGACCTCAGGTGATCCGCCCGCTTCAGCCTCCCAGAGTGTTGGTATTACAGGCCTGAGTCCCCGCGCCCTGCCCCCAATCTTCTTTTGTCTGAAGTTTCTGTCATAACCTGTTGTTCATGACCGGACAGTCTTATCCCAGCCAGTGTGCAGTGCTGCCCAGTCTGAGCCCGTCTGTTGATTTTCTCGAGATTAATCTGGAGTTAGAGGATTCACAACTGCTTCAGATTTATTTTCCCTTCTGGTTTAACCTTAGGGGATTCTTTAGTCTTAGGGGATGCTATAAAAAAATAAGTTCAGTGAATGAGAATAGAGGCTTCAAAGATGGAAATTTTCTTGGAAATAAAAAAATTTTAATTAAAATGAGTCCCATCAATGGTACTTTTGATTCAGAGACGATAGTTTCATCTTTATAGAACGAGATTATCAGTTTCAACAGAATTTCGGCCCTGCCTGTCCTTATCAATGAGAAATGGTTCCTTCTAATTAAATGGTGATTATGCGGTGCTTTGTGTTTGGCAGGAGCTTCAGACACTTTTACTATTTCTGGATCTAGTTATAATTGAGTGTAGATCTTTAGTAATTTACTTTTTCAAGTGAACATTTATGATGTCAGTGACATCAGTGCACTTTCCCATTGAGTTAATTTGAGTTCACTACAAACCTTTTTTAGGTCAGTTGCCTTCTAATCACTCTGCTTGATTGCCATGCTTTCTTCCCTGGGTCTCCTGGGGGTTTCAGGTATGTGTGACAGCATTTAGAGGATTCCAGAAACACCTTAACACATCTCTTGGAACGATGAACCTGCTTGAGAGGGCAGTGGGTTTGCTGCTGACACTACTTTTCTCCCATAAGTTATTTGGATACAAACTTGGCATTCGATTTTATACTCTCCCTTCCCTGTTCCCCAATTTGCAAGCCCTATGCCCCAACACAGTCTAGAACAATCCACAGATTATTGTCTGCATCTACTGAGTCTTTCCCTGTCCTGTACGAAATACAACCCAGCAGCCAGGACCCAGCTTCAAATCCATCTTCTCCACTTTCCGTCTCTACACCTGCAGCCTGTCACTCACCTCACTGAACCTCAAGTTCCTCTTCTATAAAGTGAGGCTAATGATAGCACCTACCGCAGGAAGACGGGATGGGGACCAAGCAAGGTCACATCGGAACAGTCCCGCCCCAGGTGCAGGCTGGGCTTGGAGAAGCCTTCCCACTGTGTCGGTTGTGATTACTGTTATTATCATTATTGGTGAGTTTATGTGTTCAATAGTTATCTGTTAAATGAATGAAAAAATGTGGTTTATTTTTCCCTTTGAAAAATATCTTGTGAATGAGATAGTTAAGCTTTCTTAATGAGGGTAGTAAGCCCCTACCTCAGGGGTTTCTTAATTTCAGCACTACTGACATGCAGGGCTAGATAATTCTTTGTTGTGGGGCTTTCAAATTGTAATTTTTTTTTTTTTCCCTTTGGAAACAGAGTCTCACTCTGTCACCAGGCTGGAGTGCAGTGGCACAATCTCAGCTCACTGCAACCTCTGACTCCTTGGTTCAAGTGATTCTCCTGCCTCAGCCTCCCAGGTAGCTGGGATTACAGCTGGCACATGCCCCCACGCCTGACTAATTTTTGTATTTTTAGTAGAGACAGGGTTTCACCATGTTGGCCAGGCTGGTCTTGATCTCCTGACCTTGTGATAGCCTGCCTCAGCTTCCTAAAGTGCTGGGATTACAGGCGTGGGCCACGGCGCCTGGCCTCAAATTGCAGGATTTTTAGTGGCCTCCCTGGTCTCTATCCACAAGATGACTGTAGCATCTTCCCAGTTGTGACAACCAAAAACGTCTCTAGATGTTGCTAAAAGTCTCCCAAGTTGGGGGGAAAATTGCTTCCCTTTGAGCACCGCTGATGTAACTAATTTAAATGGGAATGGATGGATGAAGAGAGAAGAGGCATTTTCCCATCTGTGTGCTCTTCCTTGCTTGCTCTGTATTCCTCCCTCAAATAAAATGCGACATCTTGGCCGGGCACAGTGGCTCACACCTGTAATCCCAGCACTTTGGGAGGTTGAGGTGGGTGGATCACCTGAGGACAGGACTTTGAGATCAGCCTGGCCAGCACGGTGAAACCCCATTTCTACTAAAAATACAAAAACATTTAGCCGGGCATAGTAGCAGACGCCTGCAGCTACTTGGGAGGCTGAGGCAAGAGAATTGCTTGAACCTGGGAGGCAGAGGTTGCAGTGAGCCGAGATGGTGCTACTGCACTCCAGCCTGGCAACAGAGTAAGACTCTGTCTCAGAAACAAAAAAGGGACATTTTTTTTTTTTTAGGGAGCTTTTGAGCTGCCCGCTTAGGCTTTGGTTGTAGTGTTTAACTTCTAGAATATTTTCATCTTCTACTGTTAGTACTAAGTGAGCTTATAGTTCTCCCAAGAAAAGTGGGTTTTATTTTCCTTTTAAAGTAGATGTATGAGTATTAAAAAGAAAAGTGTTGAATTGTTGGGGTCTGTGAGAACGGCACGTCTGCCGGGGTCTCTTGACCTGCAAGAGGGTCCCAATACCTGGAAGAGAGAGGGTGCGCAGAAGAAAAGAGAGACAGAAAGCTGGAGTCTGGAGGGCTGGCCAGGCAATTGCCCAATTTAGCAATGCCTAAACCAGCAAACTTTATTGTGCACATAGTTAGTGTATATCTTTGCCCTATCTCATTCACAGAAACATTCTTTTGTCCCACCTCATTTACATAAGCATTCTTTGTCCCATCTCATTTACCGGAACAGATGTCATTATCTTATGAAAGGGAAGAGAAAGCCATCCGTCTACAAGCTTAGGCAGTGGAAAACACTCAATGGGTACAATCAAGTCATGCAGGTGGGTCTCATTATCAGGCTGGGGAAACCTATAGTTAAAATGTTAATGATCTATGCAAGGCACCAGAGAGGCGATAGACCCATTAACTTTGCAAATACCCTCAGCTCGACTGCCTCCAGGGGGGAGAAATGTGTCTGGGCTCAAGCTCCATTATGGCGGAGACACTTAGGGGTCTCTACGCTGGAGCGATCCCCACATTGACTTGCTTCCTGGGGTTAGCGGACAGCAATAAGGACAGCTCTTGACATATTTTTAAAATTCGCACAAATATGTTAACTCTTATTCTTTCCATTTAAATAGCCGATATTAAGAAAAATTAAACCATTTAAAGAAACTATTAGCCAGAGCCTTCTTTTAGATTGGCACTTCAGATTTTGGTAAAAAGTATAACCAGGTTATGAGAAGCTGATGGATCGCGTCTCTGGATTTGGCTTAGTAAGAAATAACGCACGCTCTGCTGAAGAGCATCACAAGGGGACCTGCAGAATCTTGTCAATTCACTGAAATGTGAATGCCCCACAGTGACAGGTCTATTTACACAGGTGGCTCTGAGAAGCGTATTGAGGATAGTATTTTTTTTTCTGAAGAGAGGCAGAATTTGTGGAGGTTAACAGGTTCCAGGCTTGCTTAAGAGAGCTCACTTAGGCCTGAAGTGTGGTGTAACTGCTGCAGCCTTCAGGAAGCAAAAACAAGCAGCAGTAACCTCAAATCCTGCTGTGATTTTAAGGAGCAAAGTGGATTTAAAGGACGGCAAGGAACAGAGATCAGAAATGCTCCCACTGTGGGTGGGAGGGTTGCTTTTGTCTTAGGCAAACCCTGATATCTCCTTCTGGAAAGCCAGATGATTTCCAACCAGATAGAGGTTTCTTTCTATTTGTAAGGAAAACATGAGTTTCCTTCTAAGTGTGAATTTGTCATATAGAATTGTTTGAAGTCATTAGCCAGGAAGCAATGAAAAGTCAAGCATTCTGTGTCACCCGAAAAGCAAACCCCGAGACAAGGACTTGGGGCAAGTAGTTTTGCGGGAAGGAGGCCCCAGGAAGTGGAGTGAGGGGGCGGGAAGTGAGATTGGGAAGAATGGAAGCTAAGAAGTGTGCACCAATGAGCAGGTTTCCTTTGTGGGCAGCTGGGACTCAGACCCCATGGACCCTCCAATATGAGGAAAAGATTTTGCAGAGATGCTGGGAAGTGTATCCTCCAGCTCCAGTCCCTCTTTGAGGGGAGATGAGGACTTTGAGCACACTTCCCACCTGCTGTGTGGTGGGGGTGGCTGTCCTCACTGCTGGGCTGGAGCACAAGCCCTTTCTTGGGACCCTGCATCCAGATTTGTCACCCCGATTATATCCACAGTGCCCAAGATATAGGCTGGAGGTGACACAAGAGGAGGCAGTGAGGGCTGGTCACAGTGTTCCCCTGTCGCCAGGAAAAGCCCCGTGGCAAGAGGGAGACCTGAGCTGGGGTTTGTAGGGTGGATAACAAGCGGCTGGGTGGGGGCTGGTGGAGAAACAGGAAAGGAAGTGACACATTCAGGGCTTCACGCTCCACCCACCTCCTGCTAGTCCTGGGCCTGGCCATGGCCCCCCTGGGGAAAGCATTCCCGAGAATGAGTGATGGACAGTATCCATTTTTTTCTCATTAGCATCTGTTTGGAATGCTTTTGACTGCAAGTAACAGAAATCCTGACTAGACAGTGGCTTAAAGAAAACAGGCTGCATTTCTCAGCTCCCTAGAACTCTGAGGTTGGCAGTCACCCTCCAGAACTGGCCCTGGACTCCATGAGGACAACACAGACCCCAGTGGCTTCCTCCTGTCCATTCGGCTCCCCTTAGCCTGTTGATCTGTCACATCTTGATTCCATGAGAATTACCCAACCCTTGTTTCAGACAGGAAGCTGCAGCAGCACCAACCACGCTGGTCCCTTTCATCAGGAGGCAAAACCCTCTTTAGGTCTCAGTGACCAGTGCTGGGAAGCTTGGCTACTTTTAGTCCTAAGGGAGGCTGGGAAAATGGGGAACAGGATTGCAGCCATTGGAATCGACTAGTGATTCTCAGCTGGAGGTAATGCTGCCCCAGGGGACATTTGGAGACATGTATCTGGAGACATTTTTGGTTGTCAGAACTGGCAGAGTGCCACTGGCATCTAGAAGAAGGTAGGGATCAGGGACGCTGTGAAACGTTCTCCAATGCACAGGACAGTCCACACCAAATAATCACCTGACCCAATATGTCAATAGTGCCGAGGTCCAGAAGTCCTGGGTTAGATTGATCATGATGCATTGCCAAGAACGGAGGATGTTGCTGCCTCAAGTGAAACAGAGGATTTTGTGTGGACTTAGAGCACTCAGCAGGACAGCGAATGGACTCGTGGGCAGCAGCCTCACTCCTGTCCGCCTGAGCAAACAACACTGGGTGGGAGGCGAGAATGCTGGGGGTCTCCTGGGGAGAAGATGGATACAGTGGTATTTCAGAAATCCTCTGTATTCTCTGGAAGGTATTTGTATAATGTTCATCCTCAGTACTTGTCTTTTGTAATTTAACTACTGTGTTCAGGTCATTCATGTGACCCTTCACACTCATTTTCAAGGCAGCAGATCCCTAATTTATAGCATGACTCAGATTCTAGGGCTCAATGGCCTTTGTTCCTTAGAGTGTTTATGTTTTCTGAGATCAGAAAAGGTAGGTGAACGTCAGGACAAAGAGTACAAAACTTTGGACAGCTCTTCCTCTAGTTTTCCATTAATTTGAAAAATGTCTCTTTCAGGCACTGTTCATTAAGATTTTAATTTTGCAGTTTGTTCCTTTTTTAAGTGACATGCAATTAATTAAGGTTTAATGTGTCATCTATTTTTTGCAATGACACTTTTACTGCCCCCTTTTCATTTTAGTCAGTTTATAAATTGTACTCTAGCTAATGAGTTCCATCCTGATCTCCAGTTCCAAATAATAACCACTCTTCTAATATGGCTATTCTTTAATGTGTCACAGAGTTAAGATCCTTACCAGACAAGCTCAGGTGAGCTAGGTCTGCCGGAGCCATGATGCCACTGCAGATGGCAGGGTAGGACAGCGGCTGGGGACCCCGCCTTCCTCACTTCGGCACATATTGATCAGCCATGGCTTGTCAGACACCTGGGTCTGTGTGGGAGTGTGGGATGTAAATGAAGAAGCGTCTGTCAGGCCTGGTCCCGGAGGGGCTCACAGACTAGATAATTGCCCTAATTCTCCATGTTGCTTTGCCTGTGGAGATTTGACTAATGGGACTTGAAATCCTCAATGATTTCTTTTTTTTGAGATGGAGTTTTGCTCTGTTGCCCAGGCTGGAGTGCAGTGGCACAATCTCAGCTCACTGCAACCTCCGCCTCCTAGGTTCAAGCAGTTCTCCCGTCTCAGCCTCCTGAGTAGTTGGGATTACAGGCACTTGCCACCAAGCCCAGCTAAATTTTTTTGTGTTTTTAATAGAGATGGGGTATCACCATGTTGGCTAGGCTGGTCTCGAACTCCTGACCTCAGGTGATCTGCCCAACTCGGCCTCCCAAAGTGCTGGAATTACAGGTGTTAGCCACCGCACCTGGCCCCTCAATGATTTTTAACAGTATGTGGGGCTGAGATTAGACCAAGATTAATTGAACAGCAAGTCCATCTTAATTTCCATACTTCAATGTTGAAATTTATGCAGATTTCATCAAGCTGAGTTCAAGTCTAACTTTGCAATATTTGGGGGCAGTGGGTGGCCTGGGGAGATTTATTAAGAGAGTGGCTGGGGAGACTGTGTAAGGGGACGTGTTAGTCAACCAATAGGATGTGGATATCAAGAGATTTATTTTAAGGAATTGGCTTGTGTGATTGTGGAGGTTGGTGAGTCTGAAGTTGGTGCAGTAGGCGTGAGAGCTGGAAACTCAGGCAGGAGTAAGTAGATGCTGCAGTCTTGAGGCAGAATTTCTTTTTCTTCAGGAAACCTCGCTCTTTGCTCTGAAGGCCCTCAACAGATTGGGTGAAGCCCACCCACATTGTGAAGGGTAATCTCCTTGACTTAAAGTCAACTGATTATAGATGTTAACCACAGCTGCACAATACCTTTGGGGCAACACCTAGATCCATGTTTGATTAAATCACTGGTATTCTAGCCTAGCCAAGTTGACATAGAAAACTAAAACTAACCATCACACCGGCCCTGCCAGCAGGTGGTAGGAAGTACGTTAGACTGAGGTCAGGACACCCAAGTCTTAGACCCTCTCTCTGTTACCATCTTGGTGGTCCCAGGCAGGTCCCACAGCCACTGTGACTGCCATTCATTTTGCAACAAGCCTTTTTAAAATTCACACCCCCTACCGACCAGCATGAGATGTACTGAGCAAACAAAAATGAATTTTTCTGTCCTGGAAAAACCCACCATCTGTTAAAGGTGGACAGAACCTGGCCAGCTAGGCCTCAGTGGGAGAAGCAAAGGACACCCATTTCCCACAGTCCAGAACCCATGGCAGTCTTCAGAGTGAGGCCACAGCTGGGGCACCGACCACTTTGCGAGTGACTGTTACTGGTTGTAGTTTTAGAACATTCTAGGCGCAGCATTCAAGTATCCAAGGCAGCTTTGTTATCTAGTCATCTCTCCATTGATGGACAGCTATAGGATCTTACTTCTTCAAAACATTCTGCAGTTTAGGTGCTGAATTCAGGTGGGGTTTTATTCAGGACAGATAATCAAACGGAGCACTTAAAAGGCAAGTTGGGCTGGGCACGGTGGCTCACACCTGTAATCCTAGCACTTTGGGAGGTGGAGGCGGGAGGATTGCTCCAGCCCAGGAGTTCAAAACCAGCCTGGGCAACATAGCAAGACCCTATCTCTACAGAAAATTAGCCGGGCGGTGGTATAGTCCCAGCTACTCAGGAGGCCGACTTAGGAGGATTGCTTGAGCCCGGGAGGTCGAGCCTGCAGTGGGCCGTGTTCCCACCACTGCACTCCAGGCCCACCTTCGGGCGCTCAGGTGTGCACGGGGTACACGGAGTGGCTGGGTCTATGGTGGAGTCCTAGGAGGTGGGGGGGCAGTTTTGCCTTTGCCCCAGGCTCTGCCTTGGGAGGAAGAGTCCTGGTTGCCGCCACCCACTCCTGTTTGTGTTTTGCGTTTTGCAGGGGCGGATGTTCACGCGAGGGACCCCCGCCGTGGGATGTCGCCGCAAGAGTGGGCCACTTACACGGGCCGCGTGGATGCCGTTCGCCTCATGCAGAGGCTGCTGGAGCGCCCCTGCCCGGAGCAGTTTGGGGAAAAGTACCGACCGGAGCTGCCGCCGCTCCCCGAGGCTGCGAGGAAGCCCGCGGGCTCCAAGAACTGCCTGCAGAGGCTCACGGACAGTGTGCTGTCTGCGCTCATGCCGCGCTCCGTGCGGGGCCCGGAGGACGGGGGCGCCCTGGATCACATGGTCAGGATGACCACCAGCCTCTACAGCCCCGCCGTGGCCATCGTGTGCCAGACCGTGTGTCCCGAGAGCCCCCCGTGCGTGGGGAAGCGGCGGCTGGCGGTGCAGGAGATCCTGGCGGCGCGGGGGCCCCGGGCGCATGAGGCGGAGGAGGCGGGGGGTGCGGGGCAGCGCGGGCAGACCGGCCCTTCAAACGCAGGCTCCCAGGAGGGCTTCCCGAGAGCCAGCCTCCCGCCCCCGCCGCCGCCGGGGTCCCGGGGCCCCGCCGCGCCCGCCCCGCGGAAGTCCAGCCTCCTGCCCCTGCAGCGCCTGCGGAGGAGCAGCGTGCGGCCCGGCGTGGTGGTGCCCCGGGTCCGCATCTCCAAGGCGCCCGCGCCCACGTTCCAGCCCGAGCGGCCGGCGCGTAAGGGCAGCACCAAGGACAGCGGCCACCTGCAGATCCCCAAGTGGAGGTACAAGGAAGCCAAGGAGGAGAAGCGCAAGGCGGAGGAGGCCGAGAAGAAGCGCCAGGCCGGTGCGCAGAAGGAGAAGCGCCCGCCGCCCTGGAAGAAGAGGACGTGAGGGCCTGTGTGCCCAGCGCGGGGTCCAGGGCCAGGGCGAGGCCGCGGGGCTGGGTGCGGAGGAGGAGGCGGCTCCGGGGCGCTGAGTGCTAGGAAAAGCACTGCTGCTCCCAGGACCACGGGGCCGCGCACGTTTCCAGGCTGTCTGTCCAGGCTGCTCCCAGGAGGGGGCTGGGGGAGCCACATCGATTCGCCTGTCACCAGCCCCCCGGCAATCAGTACACCCAGCGGGCATGTTGCCTAGAAGGCTCCTTTTAGAGAACCTCAATTAAGATTTTTTTTTAAAGATCAATTTATCAAAGGGCGTTTTCTGCGTAATTTTGTATTTTTAATCATTATTTATGAAATTTGCAACGTTTTACAAGTGATAGGGCCCTTTGTATCCAAGGCAGTTTTAATACACTTGCCCGAAGACCTTTTGTTTAAAATACTGTTTTTAGTGATAAATATTTATGGTATCTGTATGAGTTCACACAGAAATCCTGGGATTCTCCTTTTTTTGGCTGTTTGCTTTGGTGTTTTCTCCTCATCGTGGGTGCATGTGCACACTGAATGTTCTTTTTAATTAGATGAAGTGATACCAGATATTTCTATTTGATGGAGGCATTGACTCATTCAGACACATGATCAAGTGAGACAGAGAGATCAGATGTTATTGTATCTTTTAAAAACTCTTAATACAGTACTATATTGGGGAAAAGCATATATTGTCAAATTATAAAACAATTCAGAGATAAACTTGTATTTATTGCTAGAATTAAACTCATTTTAAGCAAGGGGTTTTAAATAAACTGGATAGAAAAATATTTAACACTAAAAATAGGAGAAAAAACTGTCATTTGATAAAAACGGGGGCAAATTTGGTAAATGATTATCAGAAATACAAAATTAAGCCATATGTGTTCTTAAGTAAATCGAATCCAGATATCCTTAAAATGTACGAAAGATGTAACAGAGTCAGGAGCCCAGAACGATGCAAATTACAGGAATGGGGAGGAGGTGGTTTTTAGAACAGGCGATGAGAATGGAATAGGAATTAAACTTGTTTTTGGCAAATTCTCCTGGAGTGGACTGGGGAGCCCCTCCTCCAGATTCAGTTCCAAAGAGTCCCTTGTGTGGTTATTTCTTTTATTTTTCCTTTGAGGACTGCACTTGGTATTGAGTTCGTCCTCATGCTAACCTCATAGAATTTCCAAGATGTGGAGCCTTGGGCAGGGCAGGGCTTGGGTGTGATTTGCCTTGGGCCGCAAGCTCTCGGTGAGAGTTTTATGTCCACATTTTTATCTCCAAAGTGACATGGAGATCACTTTTCTCAGTGATCCAATTAGAATTTATCAAAGAGCGTTTTCTGCATAATTTTGTATTTTTAATCATTATCAGATTTGCAGCATTCTAATTCGGCAGGGCAGGGTAGGAAAGCTGGAAGCTCAGGCAGGAGTTTCTAATTGTAATGACTCTCGCCACGTGGGTTGTAGAGTATCTGTCACATATGCACTTTATTTCAGTATTAATGTAAATACTTGGACGCACACGCTCACAGGCCTCTTTGGAGGCTCTGTACTATGACACCTAATAACTCTAGGTACGTCGTGATACGGGGTGTCTGTCTCAGGACACAGGCAGAGCTGGCGCAGGCTTCTCCGGGCTCCCTTCCTGCTGGCACCATCAGACATCGAGCAACTAGGAATCTTAAACTGGCCTCTCCAAAAGCTCCACTGAACAGGACTGCAGGCTGCACCCAGGCTAATGGGAGATTGGTGTGATGATGATACAGTGTTTAAGATCGGATTTCTTGCATGATCCCAAAAGGCGCTGTGATGAATGCAGAGGGGACTAGACCCTGTTTGAGAACTGCAGGTATTAGTTGACTGTGGGTCACCCTCATGACCAAGGAATTGGGATTGGCCATGTCCCCTTCAAGCAGGTGGGGACTGTGACTGACACCGGTTATCTTTGGGGGTTGTCTTTGCTGAATCCTCTGGCATTGCGGCACCTTCCTGCCGCATGTACATAATTCATAGCATTACCAAGTCACCACGAGCCCCACCCTCACCTCTGTCAACTGAGGACCCCGCCGGGCAGGACCACGTGGTCTCCCAGGCACGCTTCTCAACACCAGCTACCCCTGCTGTGAAAAGTTCTCAAGGCATTGGTTGGGGGAGCTGAGCCCTGGGCCTGTCCTGAAGCTCTGCAGGTGACTGCGCTCAGCCTGTATGGAGAACTGCAGCGCTAACACTGTGATTGTGAGGGGAGAGGACACCCATCCCGAGCTCCCACAAAGGGCTTTGCCTTCCCAAGAATGTCTCATTGTCATGGGAACTGCCAGGCTCAGGCAGCTTCTGTGTGGACTGATGTGGCGTCTAACCCTTGGAGGGTTGCCAGGCATCCTGCCTGTTTCCACTGTGGGAAGTTGGCACTGGGAATGGTATGGAGCCCCCACTTCTACCCTAAGCCTGGGTGTCTGCTGCTTCCATGTCAAAAATGGACATTTCTGGTCCTGCCCAGCTGCTACCTCACCACAACCCATCCTCAGAGTCTCCAAGGACAGCAAACGACTGGCGATTTCCCTAGGTCCCACGCTGTTCTGGAGTGGACACGTTGCGGCCCTGCCACTGATGTGTTCCAGCCTCATCCAGGTGCACAGGAGACCCTGGGGCCAGCACAGGCTTGTCCGGTCATGCTCCTGGCGTCCACAAAACAGATCTAGAGATACCTGCATTTTGAAAACCCTCCAGAGCCAGCAAGCGTGGGGCAGGACATGGATTCTTTTGGCAAATCTGAAGGCGAGCTGGCCACTTGCCTGATGAGGGGAAGCTGCTGTTACCTGGCCAGTGTTTGCAACTCAAGGGAAAATGACAGCTTCGTGGGGGGCTCTGGTGGGACTGGGAAGCCTCACCTCCCAGGCAGCTTTGGTGTGACCTCAGTGGGAAGATTGGATTTTGAAAACCCACCAGACCCAACTGAAAGAAGGGTCATTCCTGATTGAGTTGGAGACTCCTGGGTCCCTCTCTAGACTCGTTCTAGCCGTGCTCTGTCTGTGGTCAGCCCTTCCCTCTGGCGCATGAGGCAGGTCCAGGCAGCTTCTGCGGCTGTGCTCGTGGCAGCTGGCCCAGTTCTTCTCCTTTTTGCCATGTAGAAGCAGATTTGCTAGGAGAGGAATTTTCCAAGTCAAGGGACATGTCACCAAGCCTCTTTCCTCCACCTGTGGGAGCAGGGGGGGCCTTCTGCTCTTGTTTCCTCATTCTCTTTGGAGTGGGCATCAGAGGGGACAAGCAGGCCCCCCAGTCAAGCTCGGGGAGTGCAGGAGGCCAGGGAGGGAAGCCCAGACGATGGGGAAACGGAGCCACCTTGAGGGGGTGTTGTAGGGTCAGTGTCAGGGTGATCTGATGGACCAGTTTATACTTAAGCAACATTATTATGTTCACTTCTTTTGGGCAAGGGATTCCTCATGGGAGGTATGGTCATCTGGTCCCAGAGGTGGAGAGATATGCCCCCTCGTCTTCCTGAGCCATTTGGAAGCCCCTTCCTCTAGCTCTAGGTACTGGTAACATGGCCCCTCAGTCTTAGGATGTGGACGGGGCTGGAGGGTACAGGCTTCTTGTCCCTTCCCCACTCAGCACCATCGGCATCTGGCAGTCAGGGTCTTCCAGTGGCCATTCCAAAAACCTGGTGTCCTTGGAGAACATTTTTCCTGTTTGTCTATTTTCAGTGCTTTGAACAGCTGCATTCACTCACTGAGGGCTCGCCCTCCCTGCACCCACCATGTGGTTCAGGAAGGAGGGGACCGATGGGCACTGACCCCTTCTCCTCTCCTGTCAGTGGCCACCGCAGGGCCCCTTCTGGCTTTGTCACCACGTTCTCCCGCCCCTGTCACCTCGTCTCTTCTTCCTTATTTGCTTTTCCTTCCTTTGCCTGTTTTCTTCTCCATGTTGGTTAAGTTCTTGATCGTCCCTGGCACCACCTACCCTGAGGTCTACCAAGGACAGAAATGCCAGGACCTCTGTGAGGCAGTGTGGTGTCCCTGTGGGGTTACCATGGTGGGACCTCCTCGACCCCAGAGTGAATGAACGGTCGGCCAGCCAGTGTCTGTGCTGATGGCTTAGAATTACTACACAGCCCCTCCTCTTTGCTGGGAAGGGAGTCAGCCAAGCCCCTGCTGCGCACAGGGATAGGGCTCCCTGATGCTTATTAACTGTAGATAGTGAATTTCAAGTTGACAGGTACATTCTCAGGGATTTATATATAAATGTAGTTAGAGGAAAAGTTGAAGTCTATTTTACTACTTTTTAGTGTTTGAGTAAATTATGCTTTAACTGGACAGAAGAAATATTTCTCAGACAATGTCTATGCTGCTGATTACAACTGAGATGCCTGGAGCTCACCCCTTGAGGGAGACTTCCTTGGTGATTAGAGATTTGGGACTCTGGCAGCGGAAACGGCTTTGGGGTGGGTGTGAAGTCGCTTCATTCCCTCTGAGTTGCCCTTTGTGGATGGAATGTATGTGTCGACAACAATGAAATCCACCTCCATGTGCGTGGAGGCTGCTGATGAGAACAGACGGGCCAGTCCTCACTCTTCCCTCCAGAACCGGCCGCTCCGGTCTGACATTGGAGCATGTGAACTAACAGTGACCATTTTTTTCTACTTGCTTCTGTGAATAAAGTGTTCTACAGTCAGCCCAGCACTAAACTCACCAGAAGGGAGGAGGGCACGGCGTGGAGCCGCTCATCTGGAATTACCTTGGTGTGCAGAGGCTGTCCCTTGGCCGCGCTTGGAAAACGCAGTGGGAAACATTGTGGGCTTCTTTCTTCCTCAAGCTCCAGACTCCTGGCAGTACTGGGGACCTCAGGACTATGGAGATCAGAATTGCAGTGGCTTCATCTCAACGTGGCCACTCCTGAGACAAGAGGCTCCTCCTGGGAGCAGGAGAGAAGAAGTTCGTGATGTAGATTGGAAAACAGGATTTATGGACACAGGAGGAGGGGCTGTGCTGGGCCCCTCTGCCCACTTCTCTCCCTGCTGTCTGCGGTGATCAGGTTTCTGGAGTGGAGAAGAAGCTGTCGTGAGTGAAAGAGAAGCCCCTGGGGTAGGGCCAGACCCTGAAAAGGATGCAAACCTGCTGCTTTCAGGCTGTTGGGAAGAATGGTGGATACCAAGCGATGATGATGAAATGCATCCCAGAGAGGAAATGAATGGGCCTTAAGAAGTGGGCCTGACACGCCCCTGGTAGCCCTCCTGCAAGAACACTACACTGCCCCCAGCCTACCATCCACACTACGTGACGCGGGAAGGCTGTCTGTCCATCCTTACCCTGGGGAGCCACGCCTGCTTTGCGGAATGAGTCACAGCCCTGACGTGCGCCCTGTGTTACTCTCACCCCAGATGCGCCCAGAGACTCAGGCTTGCTCACTTGTGTCCTGATAGCTCGCTGTTCCCACGGTGGTCAGTCCCCCTGTGTCAGCTCCCAGACACCACTGGTCTTTCACATGCTACAGCGCGAGCACTTTTTCCGTTTCACAGTATTTGGGGAAATTCTAACGTACTCCCCGGGGATTTGCACAGGTCTCTCTGCCTCCCACGGTGGGTAGCTGTGTAGATTCTGCATCTGGCAGTCGGCGATCCCCCTCGGAAGCCACTGGGGGGCCTGGTTCTTTGGGCCTGGTCCTTGGCTTCTACCGCAGCCCCTTTCCGTCGGCACCTGCCGGGAGGGCCACGGTCTGGGGAAGGACAGGGAGGACGCTGAACATGACAGATCCGTCTGAAACAACAAAGTCACATGGAGGATGACAGCTGCAGTGGGGCGGATGCCAGTGCAGCAGGCATGCCAGGAGCTGCCGAGAGCTGACAACAAAAGCGGTTCCTGCCAAGGCGTGGCTTGCACCTCCCCCCACCCCGTGCCTCCCGGTGCGCATTTGGGACTTGCTTCTGCGTCGGTGTAACTCGAGTCAGCTGCTTTTTGTGCCCTTGCACTCACGGGTTCCTTCATTAACATTTTAAATAAGCGGCTAAAAAAAACTCCTCTGGAGGCTGTTGTTGAAAGAAACAGCATAAAGAAAAACACACACACTACCTGGGTTGATGTGACTAATTTTCGAGTGACTCGGTTGAAGGCCGGTGTTGCATACACGGTTTCCTCACGCTGACTCAGCCCAAAATAAGACTTGATAAAAGGCACAGCCCTCAGCAGCAGGCAGTGCCAACGTGGACGCCTACACTAAGGTGTGTTCGCGCAGGCAAGCACGCAGGTGAAATGAACTGAAAGGACACTCGGGCTTTGTGCTGGCAAAGGCGATGATGCTGCCGTTGCTTGGCTGTGGGCCCCAGGCAGGGGCAGATGGGACCTGCTTTGATGGCGTGCTGTTCAGTGGACTTGTGGGGTCTCGCATGGTCCCAGGACCCACTGTGAGCACCCTGCCCACTGTGGCACAGAACACAGCTGGAGTTGTCATAACACAGGTCTTTATTAAAAGGTGGTGTTGACCCAGGCGGCTCATCTAGAATGCCTTGGCTGCATGGAGACACTCAGATCCAAGGGCCCCAGGCCCAGGAGGGTTCTTTCCCTGCTGGAAGAGCTCCCCAGGCATTCAGCCGTTGGCATGTGGCTGCGGGTTACCCTCAGAATCAACATCTCCCTGAGGAAACCCTGGTATTTTCCCAGGTCTGCCTACGTATCAGATACTCTAATCAGTGCTAATACAGTTTGGTTTTTGAGGGAAATAGTTTTGTCATAATACTACATCCTTCTATTTTTTTTAAATAAAAAGGAGAAAAAATGAAGCTATCCATCAGGTAAAGCAATGGTCCACATTGGCCTGATGCTTTATGAAGTTTTGGGAGATAGGTTTGGAGGCACCTTAACACCAGTTTTTAAGCAAAAGTTCTAGAAGCTGGTTTAGAACTGCACAGCCATGGATACACCCGAAGAAAACTGCAAAAGGCGATGACAGGCCCAGGAATGTGACTAGCAATTATACCCCTTCAGATGAACAGTAAAAGCCACTGTGCTGGAATTCTCTTAATTCTGCCTGGCATTTGGGGGTGTCCAAGGACCTGTGTTTTTAACAAAGATGACTTTATGACCATTCTAAGGATTGAACAGATTCCTGCACAGGGTGCCAGGCTTCAGGTTAGGTCCTCTTAGTATAAGCTCTCTTCTGAATGTAAACCTATTTGCATTGTCATTTCTACAAATCCAGTAGGTTTCTGGATATTGTAAAGATACTGAGTACAGATACAATTGTGTAAATTTCATAGTGTTTTATTTTGAGGTGAGAGTTTTGTTAGAGTTTATAAAAGATATTTTCGTATTCAGACCTCAGGGCTATTTCCCAGCAGCTTCAATTTTTGATATTCAAAAAGTTAATAATCTTTAAATTAAATATAATGTGATATTATTCAGCAAAAAGGATGTTTTTCCCTTTTAACTTCTAACAAATTGTGTATCTGTTTAAAAAATATGGAAAAATTGTGATAATGTGAAAATGTGGGAGAATTGTGGCTAAAGAATACAGAAATCACTTGCTAAATAAAACACATTCTTATGGTCCGAAAGTATGATATTTGAATAAACTTAAGTGCATATAAAGTAGAGAATGAAACCATGAAATATGCCAGGATTTTTCATGTCATTCCTTCTTTTCATTGAAACAGATGTGCACTTTCTTATTGTGACAAACTTTCACTTTATTTTTCAAAGGTAAGATTTAAAACTTGTGAGTTCCCCACGAGTAGTTTGTCACATGATCTCTTTACAATTCGCTTCTTTCCGGAAGAAGCCATGGGCAGGTGAGCATCCTTCATGGCAGGGGTGTCGCCAAGAATTGACGTACAGACATAAAAACAAGAATATAGTTCCGTTTCTGTGTGTTCTTTTACCTAAATCATGCCTTGTACAGGTGGTCCGTCAGTTTCTTTACTTAAAATATGTCCCTAGAGAGCTTTTTAAAGAATTTAAATATTAGTTTTATTTTCTTTTGACAGCTATAAAAGTAATACACAAATATGGGAGAAGAAATTTAAACATTGTACAAAGCTCTCAGATGAAAAGTGACTTTACCTTCTCTGAGGACAGTCCCTCAGACTAGCTACTTGTACATCCTTCTAGAAATGTCTTTTTTTTTTTTTTTTTTTGAGACAGAGGTTTACTTTTATTGCCCAAGCTGGAGTGCAATGGCATGATCTTGGTTCACTGCAACCTCCACCTCCTGGGTTCAAGTGATTATCCTGCCTCAGCCTCCTGAATAGCTGGGATTATAGGCATGTGCCACCACACTCAGCTGATTTTATATGTTTTAGTAGCCACAGGGTTTCTCCATGTTGGTCTGGCTGGTTTCGAACTCCCGACCGCAGGTGATCCACTTGCCTCGGCCTCCCAAAGTGCTGGGATTATAGGCATGAGCCACTGTGCCCAGACTAGAAATATCTTTTTAATGTGTTCTTCCCTCTATGCTGTGCAAACAGGACCCCATGGGACACAGAGTCCCATTCACTCACTCACTGTGTTTTGGGGAGAGCTGTTGGCTCCCACTTTGTTCTTTTTCATTGCTGTGTAGTATTCCTCAGCAGAAGTGCACCATGGTTCATTTAACCATTTTTTTTCATGGACCAACTATTCAGATGGTCCCAGTTTTTACGATTTGCTAGTAATGAAGATCCTTGTACCTACCGAATTGTATACACAAATGGATGTCTTTTAATATAGGAGTGCAGAAACGAGATCTGCCGGATTTAAGAGAATCTGTGTTTTATTACTGTAGTCACTGCCATGGCGCCCTTTTCAAAGTTCTGCCGTGTGCCCAACCACCAGCAGGGGGCGAGAGAGGCCCTTCCCCATAGAAAATTGTATCTCGTTTTAATTTTCATTTTCCCAGTTGTTTTGAGGCTGAGCATCTTTTCACATGTTTTTCAACCATTTTAATTTCCTGTTTTTATACATTTCTTATTTATATCCATGTCTCATTTGGGTTTTTTTTCCTAAGGATGGCAGTGGGGGGTTGGAATTTTATTTAAAAAATTTTTTAAATAGTCTCTCTCTGTCACTCAGACTGGAGTGCAGGGGCACAATCTTGGCTTACTTCAGCCTCCGCCTCCCAGGTTCAAGTGATTCTCCTGCCTCAGCCTCTAGAGTAGTTGGGATTACAGGGCTAATTTGTGTAGTTTTAGTAGAGACGGGGTTTTGTCATGCTGACCAGGTTTGTCTCAAACCCCTGACCTCGATTGATCCACCTGCCTTGTCTCCTAAAGTGCTGGGATTACAGGTGTGAGCCACCACACCCCCCCCCTCAGTTGGTTTTTGTTTCACTTTTTGGTGTCACTTTTCGTGGAGGTTGATATGTATTTGGGATCATATTTCATTCATGTGGCATGCAGTTTCTCTTGTTTCATCACTTATTAAGATATCTTCTGTGGTGTAGAAGATTTAAATTATGACTTAGCCAGATCTGTCAAACTTTTCTCTCTTTTTTTTTTTTGATACTTGCATTGTGTGTTTTTTTTTTTTTTTGAGAAGGCCTTTCCGACCCCAAATGGACAATCTTTTTCTTCTGTATTTTCTTCTAATGACTTACAGATACTTCGTTTTTTCCTTTTAGCTGAGCGACATGCACGTGTATGCACAACTCGTTTAGGTTATATTTGATGAGACTGAAAATAACCAGCCCCTATTTATTTGGGAAGCTCCATTCTGAACATAGGAAATCTGAAGTCTAAATCATTAAATACCATAATCTTACATGATTATTAAGGGTCTAAGTAGGGAGTAAAATTTTATATGAAACTTTGTCCTAGGGCAAGATTGTTATTGGAGATTATTTGTGCTCACTTGTGAAAGAGCAAATGATGCGTCTGTGCTGGGTGAGATATTGAAAAGGAAGGTAACGCACAAGGGAGGATCGCCATAAGAAATCCCGAGAACTGAGGTGGGAAAAGGGAAGCGGGCTTGGGGAGGGCTGGGAGAAGGGTGGTCTTGTCGCCTTCATCTTCCTGACTGGAGGTGCTGGGGGCACGGGGCGCTGCATTCCCTCTCATGGAAGATGGGAGCACCTTCCCGGGAGCTTGCCCAGTCCAGCTGCCCCTGGGCTGTGCCTGCCTGCACTGGACTGAGTGGTGGAGAACCTCTGCTGAGGATTTTGCACACAGCCCCTTGTGCTTCTCCTTCACCAAGGCCCTTCACATGGACTTTGCTCCCAGCAGGTCGTGCCTGCCATTTTCTTTGCTGATGACCAGGCTGGTTTCCATCCAGGGACATGAAAGATGGCTGGGAAGCTTGCAGTCTCTCAACAACTTTGATGTGCAAATTGCTCAGGCAGAAATTGTCAGCTTGCCAGCCAGGGGCTTCCCTGTCCTGAAGGGTCACTGTTCCCCCAGCAGGGTGGCCTGGACAGGCATGGAGAAGGGGTGACAGCCCCGGGCAGGGTGACCACCCCCATCACTGGCTCACATTGCCTGCACTTCCAGCCTCAGGCTGCCCAAGCCCTTTACTGCTCTCCCTTAAAAAACCAACTGAAACGCAGCAAAAGGTTAGTAGGTTCTTTTGGCTAAAAATAATTAAATACATCAACTCAAAAGCACCTTGATATTCCAAAAGCAGTATTTAAAAAACAAGGAAATGGGCTGGGCGCGGTGGCTCACACCTGTAATCCCAGCACTCTGGGAGGCCGAGGCAGGCAGATCACCTGAGGTCAGGAGACCAGCCTGACCAACATGGAGAAACCTCGCCTCTACTAAAAATACAAAATTAGCAGGGCGTGGTGGCACATGCCTGTAATCACAGCACTCAAGAGGCTGAGGAAGGAGAATCGCTTGAACCTGGGAGGCAGAGTTTGCAGTGAGCTGAGATCAGGCCATTGCACTCCAGCCTGGGCAACAAGAATGAAACTCTGTCTCAAAAAAAAAGAAAAATCAAGAAATTGGTCAGCTGCAAGGAAAATATTTCACTTTTTTATTTGCTCTTATTTAAGAAAGAAGCCTTATTAATGGCCACAGCCTAGATGAGAAGCTAGACTGGAGGCTCCTCTCTGTGCCAAGGGAGACAGGAGGGGTCAGGTGCACCAACCCTGAGGGAAGTAGGTACCCTGTACTGAAAAAGGCTGTGGAATGTCCTTGCTCCCAGGACAAGGCGGGGCCTTGAGGAAGCCCCCCTCCAGCCTGGGCTGAAGATGCCGGTCTGTGTCCTGCAAAGAGGGCCTGGCCTGGTGTCCGCCCTGAGCACCCCAATGCCCCATCAGGGGCCCTGACCTCTCACAGTCCAGGGTGATCGTTTGAAGGTGCGGATGAGAAGTCCTGCCTCGCAGGCTCCATCTGAAAGGATCTCCCCGGTGCACATGGGCTTCTCTTGCCTTGATCTAAGCCCACGAGGTCTGCTGGAGGGTGAAGGGGGCAGGTCGGGGTGGGAGAGCCAGCGCCACCTGCCCTTTCTCCCTCTGCTTTGCAGGTGCCACCTGAGCATCTCCTCCACGTGTTCAGCCCCAGGCTGTGTTCCTCTAACTCCACACGCTGGTCCTCATCATAGACTCAGGGCCAGGTGACCTTAAGACGTTGTGACAACTCTTATGTTCTCGGCGATGAACTGCAGTTACCTGCACCACGGCTCTCCGAGGGCTGGCCTCAGACTGGTAACATCAGCACCACTGGGAAAACTGTCAGAAAGCCATGTTCTCCGGCCCCACCTATATGCCTTTCTTCGAGTTGCCTGAGCCAATTACCACAAACGTGAGTAGCTTGAAACAACAGAAATGTATTCTCTCAAAGCCCTGGAGGCCAGAAGTCCAAGGTCACGCGATGCTGGCCAGGCTGCGCTCCCCTTGAAGGCCCTGGGGGAATTCCTTCCCACCTCCTCCAGCCTCTGGTGGCTGCTGGTAACCCTTGGTGTTCCTTGGCTTGTGACAGCATCACTCCAGCCTCTGTCTCTGTCATCATGCGGCCATCTTCTATGTGTGTGTCTAGATGCTCCTGTTTCTGTAAGACCACCAGCCACTGGCTCATTGCTACCCTCATCCAGTGCGACCTCGTCTTAACTTGCTTGTATGTACAGAAATCCTATTTCCAAATAAGGTCACATTCACAGGGACACGGGGTTAGAACTTGAACGTATTTTGGTGGAGGGGACACAGACTCACAGCACTACCACAGACTGTGGAATCAGAGACGCCAGGAGCCTGGAAGGGGCCCTCACCCCACCACCCCAGCCACCTGCAAATCTGACTGCAACTTCTCCGTCTGCGAAAGGGAGAGATTTCCACCCCGGAGCATTGGATGGCTGCACACCCAACACCCGACACCAGACAGATGCGATCAACAGTGGTGTATTCATCACATACACTCACCGCCCGGGAGGAAGCCACTGCCAGCCACACAGGCCACGGGGGAACAGCGTGGACAGCCAGGGCCTGGAGGAGGCGGGCTTCATGGTCTCGAGAAGGTGGAATGCCCCCGACTCATCTCCACAGGAAGATGCAATTGGCTTGTTAGGAACCTGCTCCGCAGGGGCAAGGGGGCTGGGCCTGGTCCTGCCACAGGAGGGCGGGTTGGCCGGGACGGATCTGCCACAGCAGAGCGGGGAGCATAGCGCTGGGCTGGACCACTCCATTCTCTCCTGGGTTCATCGTGTCAGGAGCAAAACATCTTGAATTTTAATTTCAGGTTTTATATTGTATTATTTGTAAAGTAGACCTCAAATCCACCTGTTCTCGGCCACAGCGTAGCCTGGGCTACCATCGCACTCCTGATGACTGCCTCATTCCATGTTCATTTCCCCAAATCCATCCTTCCCGCAGTGGGCAGAAGGATCTGTTGAGAGTACGGATGCGATCCTGCCGCTGTCCTGCTCAGGACCTGCCAGCAGTCTTTGGTTGCACTTAGGACCCACCCCGTCCTGTGGCCTGGAGGCCTATGGGGTCTGGCCCTGCTTGCTTTCCCGTGTCCGTGACATCCGTGGCTGAGATGAGCAGCTTCTACCCTGCCGTTCCTCTTCCTGCCTTCCCTGCTCAGCCTTCAGCCCAGTGTCACTGCTCAGGTCCCTGCCAGGCTCCAGCTAAAGCTCCCCTTGGGACCTGCTGCCCCCCTCACTCTCCCCTTTCCTTGGTGGCATTTTCCATACTTTTTTGCCTGGCATCCATTCCCCATGAAGCATCTGTCTTAGCATTTGAACCCAGCTTGGCCCACGGGAGTTGCTCCCTGGTATTTGTGAGCTGAAAGAGAGGAGGGCCGGGGCCACTATTTGACTTGGGCCTGGCGACTGAGTGGGGCCATGAGCAGAGCCCGGCTCTCCACCCCCGGCAGCAGCCTGGGCCTTGGAGTCATGGCATAGCCTGTGGGTCCACTCAGCCTGCCTTGGCTGCCGGGCGTGGGCATGCTATTAAACTTCCGATGCCCCGCACCCTCATTCTCAAAGTGGGGATTGTGGGGTTTGCAAAACAATTGAATTAAATGGCAGAAATTCTGCTCAGATCTTTAACAAGGCTGCTGTAGAGTTGGAGGCCACCAAAAGGTGGATTCCTGTCTTCCTCCGTCCCACTTCAAACTGAATAACAGACAGCCACAAAACCCAGGACCACCCAGGGACATCCTCCTGAGGGCCAATCAGTGACACTGCAGGTGAGTTTCACCCCTCTCCCAACCCTTGTCTCCGACACTCACCCGCTCACTTTCCATCAGCTCTAAAAGCTTCTTGACTGTCCAGAGGCCACACCTGTGGCTGCCTGGGCTTTTCCATTCCTGAGACTAAAAGAATGTTCACAGCTGGAACCTGCAGTAAATTCACCCAGTGACCCCAGATGAAAGCCCCCTGCACCCCATAGAGAGGTCAGAGCAGAGAGAGGGCCCCACGTGGAGCGAGGGTCACTCCACGCTCCAGGGTCCAGAGCCACAGGTGACCTTGAGGGCCCAGCCTGGGTTTCCGGCTCCCCCCCACCCTCCGTTGGCACCTGTTCCCCTCTGCGTCTCCGGCGGTGACTTGTTCCCAGGGACGGAGCTGCCTTCCTGGTAGATGAGCAGAAGCTGGAGGAAGCTGGGAGTGAGGCTCGGGGCAGCAGTCCACCTCCTCACCCCATGTGGCCAGGGGTCAGAAAAGTGGCCTGCCAGAGCAGCCACCTATGGGCGTGTGTGGGTGGCTGTCCTCCCAGATGCTATGGGACAATGCCGATTAGGCTGCTTCAATGAGGGCATTTGACTAGGGGCGTATTAAATGACAATGGAAACCAGTGAAATCAGCCCTGCAGGACACAGCAACTCGGAAAGTACCTGCTGCGTGAGGCTCGGCTGGTGCTCCTCCCAGAAAGGCAGACGGGACGAAGGCACCAGGCCAGCTTAATGAAGCCCAGCAGCAGTCCACACATTCTAGGCTGTGCGAGGAGGGGCCTTCAGAGGCAGAGACAGGTTTCCAGCCCTGGCTACAGTTTCTCCAGCCTGCATGCATACTCTGTGTGTGACTCTGACCGTGTTTCTTATGTCCTAGAGAAGAGCGACTTTCTGAATTCGCTGTACACCCTGCCTGGGCAGTCCTGGACAGAGCGATGCTGGGGGCCACTCTGAGCACAGACTGTGCCCATCACCTCTACTGACAGTCCTCAGGGGCTCTCCACCTCTTCTCTGCCTCCACACCCTCCCAGTGATCGGAAACAGCTCTCAAGACCTCCCCACCCCCCAGCAATTCCTGCTGGAAGGTAGATCAGCATAATACAACCCGCAGGGGGTGGTGTTTTGTTTTGTTTTTTTAGAGTCTTGTTCTGTCACCAGGCTGAAATGCAGTGGTGTGATCTCGGATCACTGCAGCCTCCACCTTCCAGGTTCAAGAGATTCCCCTGCATCAGCCTCCCGAGTAGCTGGGACTAGAGGTGTGTGCCATGCCACCACACTTAGCTAATTTTTTTGTATTTTTAGTACAGACAAGGTTTCACCATGTTGGCCAGGATGGTCTCGATATCCTGACCTTGTGATCCACCCACCTCGGCCTCCCAAAGTGCTGGGATTACAGGTGTGAGCCACTGTGCCCAGCCGAGTGTGTTTTAAAGCAGGGGCCTCAACTCCCCGGCCAAGGCCTGGTCCTGGCAACAGCCACAGAGCAGGAGGTGAGCGGCTGGTGAATGGGCATTATCGCCTGGGCTCTGCCTCCTGTCAGATCAGCAGTGGCATTTGATTCTCACGGGAGCGTGAACCCTGGGAGAAGGTCCTGGGGGAATTCCTGTGAACTGTGCCGTGAGGGATCCAGCACGTACACTCCTTATGATAATCTTGTACCTGCTATCTGAGAGGGAATAGTTTCATTCTCAAACGATCCGCTGCTCCCTCTCCCCCCACCACTCCCACCCCCAGTACGTGAGAACATTGTCTTTCATGAAACCAGATCCTGGTGCCAAAAAGCTTGGGGAGAACCTGCTGTTTGAAAATCCTCCTGCATTCCCACGCCTTCCATGAAAGGTCTTCCTCCAGGAGAATCGGGCCGCAGGGGTTTGCCCCAGGCCTTGTGTGAGCCCTGGCTCTGGTGCACTGCCCTCCACTCTGGGTGGCCTTTCAGCAGATGAAGAGACCCCACTCCTTGCCCCGAGGCGAGGGCCGCACTGTCATCACCGTCTGGAAGACCCTGTGGTGTTCTCAGTACAAACAACAGCCTCCCAGACCATCTGAGCCCAAATCTTTCCAAGGGGGTCTTATTTGAAACTCCCTGCCCAGACCAAGCTCAGAGAGGGGCGTCCTCCTGACCCTTCCGAAGCAACTGCTCCCCAGAGAGAAGGGCCTTGGCCAGAGGCTGCTGCATAAAGAAATGGGGCTGGGGTGGCACGGGGTCATTTGATGCCCATGTCTGCATCTGTTTCCCAAAAAGATTATGGGTGCACCAGGCACCCAGACTGTGAGGTTTCAGGACACAGGTTCCAAGACTGCCCTCACTTCTGACAGCAACTGCAAGCTTGGAGGGTTCCCTAAGCTACTTCCCACTTTAAGAGTATGCTAAAGGATTCACGGAGCTCAGTGAAAGGTATTATACTCATTGAATACAGAGCAAGGGCACCAACAGAAATGAGCCAAAGGCAGAGAAGCATGCGGCAGTCGGGGAGGGTCTGAAATGTGAAACTTCCACTGTCCTAAGCATGCATCACCCTCCTGCCATGGATGTGTGACAGATACATGGAGTGTTATCAACCAAAGAAGCTCGCCAGAGCTTCAGTGTGCAGAATTTTTACTGGGGCCTCACTACTTAAGCATGAACGAATGATTGGTTGATTGATGACATGCATGATTGAAATCAGGCACCAAGGCCACTGATGTGTAACTTGAAGCCACCATGGTTGGTCTTTCCTGCATGGCTGGCTCTTATCTTGAGACTGTCAGACGTGGCTGGCCCTATGCTAAGGTTGCATGTGGCCAGCCTTTGGCATCGACAAAGGCATGCCTATCAGGTGTGCCATCAGTCACCTCCTAGAGCTAAAGGAAATGGTCAGACCCCTTTGTGGACAAGGCCACATTTTTTCCTACATACCTGGCTCTGGGCTGCACTGGTAACAAATCCCATGAGGCCTCCTGATGCCCAGCAGACACACTTGATACTGGGCCTGATTGCATCCCAAGGTCATGCTGTGAGAACAGACACAGAGAAGATGGCAGAACTTCAAAGAGAATCAGGATCCTGGCTTCCACAGCCAATGATGCAGAGCTTACCGAACAAAAGCTTAAGAGGAGGTGAAGGGTGAGTCAGTGCCAACAGGCCCCACCCAGGGGTCAATCTCGCCTACCCCCTGCTGGGCACCCGCACTCCCTCTGGGGCCTCAGCCTGGAGCTTTAGTCTCTGTACGTTTTCTTCCTTCCTTTTCCCCACACATCCTTGAAGAGGCTTTTTTATTGTCCGCAACTTGAATGCTGACTTAGCACAACTGAACCAGTGGTTGGCTAACTGGGTTATTTCCTGTTGCTCCAGTGTGCTCTGTCTTGAAAGTGGTCTCTGCTCTATTTTTCTGGAGACAGGGGCTGGCTCTGTCACTCAGGCTGGAGTGCAGTGGTGGGATCTTGCCTCACTGCAGTCTCAACCTCCCAGGCTCAAACCATCCCCCATCTCAGTTTCCCAAGTAGCTGGGACTACAGGTGTGTGCCACCATGCCTGGCTAGTTCACGTATTTTATGTAGAGTTGGTGTTTCACCATGTTTCTCAGGCTGGTCTTGAACATCTGGGTTCAACTGATCCTCCCACCTTGGCCTCCCAAAGTGCTAGGATCACAGGTGTGAGCCACCGCGCCTGGCCGGCCTCTGCGCTTCTGAGCTCATGGCTTCCCAGCGGAGCTACTGAAAGGTATTGAGTAATGTCTCTTCCTTTGTTCAAGAGAAAACCCACTCTGGCTTGGCCATTGTGAACACATGTACCAGCTTAGGTTTACCTGCATATAACAGAAAAAGTAACCATCATTGTCACTGTCATTGTCATCATCATCGTGATCATGGCCTATACATATAAAAGTGCCTGCTATGCATGCTACATGCCAGGCACGTAACAACGCCACAACATAGAGACCATTTCATGCTCCTTTTACAGACGGGGAAACAGATACAGAGAATTCAAGTAACCTATGTCCAACGTTAGTGAATCAGACATCTAGCCTTTGCTCTTTCTGTGATAGAAACGGATTTGTTGAGGGGCCGTGATAGGTAGGGATTATGCTAGCAGACAGGGACACAGGACAAGGCCAAATACCTGCCCTGAAGGAGATCTTTACCTACATGAGTTTCTTTTCATGCTGCTCTTCTGTGGAGACACACATTTCCCTCACAACTTTTCATCCCTTTGCCATGCACACTGAGGCATCTTAATGTCCAATGTCTAATCCAATGTCTTAGTGCTAGTTGTAAGGTTTGTTCTTGGGTTCTTGCCGAGTTTAAAAGAAAGAAACTGAGACCAACACAAGAAGATCCAATATGAAGGAATTTATTCAGGCTCCCGGGCAAGGTTCTGTGGTCCGACGGGAGGGGCCGGAGAAGTCGCACGGACTCCTCTCAGACGTGGGGTTTTATAGGGAGTGAAGGAGCTTGATTGGTTGTGGGAGAGCAGGACTACTATTGGGTAAGGTTACAACCCTTTGTTTGCATACAGGACTTGGCTGCTATTGGTTAGAATTACTCGGCTGCTATTGACTAGAAAGACTTGGTTACAATTGGCTAGAAAGACTTGGCTGCTCTTGGCTAGAAAGACTCGGCTGCTATTGGCTAGAATCACAAGACCCTGCTTGCATACTGGGTTCTTTAAGGGAAAGCCAGGCTGTGTGAGAAAGGGAGGGAGAAGGGAACATATCCGAGCATGTCCGAGCTTTCGGAAAAAAGAGAGGAGGGTGTGTGTGTCCGAGCTCCCGGCGAGGCAACCGGCCTTACACTAGTGAGTGAAGGTACTGAAATATAACCCAAGGTGTTCAGCTCCAAAATCTGTACTCTGAACTTTTCTATTACAACCAAGAAAACAGTGGCTTAAATACTTAAGGGTTTGTGTCTCCATAAGCAACTTCCAGAGAGGCAGACTGGGACAATCATGGTGGTGCCACTGTCATCAGGGACCCAGACTCCTTCTGTTCAGTCATCCTTTGAAGGAGCTGGCATTTCCTCATTGCCTCATGATCCAAAGTAGCTGCTGGAGGACAAGCCATCACACCTGTTTGCCAGGCAGGAGGAAGAAGTGAGGGGGGGAAAAACGGGCAAATCTTCTGGATGAGTCAGCTCCCTTTAAGACACCATCCTCTTATATAGTCTTTTCACCAGAACTCAGTCCGGAGCCGCACTTACCTGCCAGGTTGGAAAATGGAAGAGTAGAACTGGGCTAACTGCTGGCATGTATATAACAGGCTCCAGACCAAAGAAGCGGGGAGAGAATAGACACTGGGAAGCAGCAACCTGGCAGCAAAACCAAGAAAGTTTCTTAATTGTGTTCTCTTCCCTGAAACGTCTCCTGGGGGGCAAGAGGGAGGAATTCCCATCCTCCTCTCTGTCTGATTTTTGGAGCTCTTCACCATTCTAGACCTGCTCGCCTCACAGGACTTTGGCTTACAGTCCAGTTTCAGGCCCCCTGAAGACCAGCCCCTGCAGTGTGAGCATAGGCAGTCCTACTTGGTGCTGAGAGAGACAGGGTCTAGAGCGTAGAGTTGGATTTCCGCACAGTGAAAGCAGGACTGAAGTCTGGTCTTTAAGGATTTCCTCCTTTTCATGATATGGTCCTCTGTCATTGTCATTGTTATCACTGACAATGATGACATCTCTTCAAGAGGAATGGGTTTCAGGCTTAAAGTGTTACCATCCTGGGAACAGGCCTTGTGAGGCCCCAATTATTAACCTAGATGGTTGACAATTGGAGGACCTGGCTGTTCTCTAACTCTTGGGGTCCTACCTTCACCTGAATGATTGATGGTTCAATCAATCAAATTGTGAAAATGACAGTGGAGCTTTCTGTTCTTTAAAAGTTGGTGGTAGAGCCGGGCGCAGTGGCTCGTGCCTGTAGTCCCAGCTACTCGGGAGGCTGAGGTGGGAGGATCACTTGAGCCCAGGAGTTCTGGGCTGTAGTGCGCTGTGCCGATCGGGTGTCCGCACTAAGTTCAGCATCAATATAGTGACCTCCCGGGAGCCGGGGACCACCAGGTTGCCTAAGGAGGGGTGAACCGGCCCAGATCGGAAACGGAGCAGGTCAAAACTCCCGTGCTGATCAGTAGTGGGATCACGATGGTGAATAGCCACTGCACTCCCACCTGGGCAACATAGCGAGACCCCGTCTCTAAAAAACAAACAAACAAAAAAAAAGTTCGTGGTAGAAATCATCGCTGTCATATTGATCTTAGCTTTGCCACCTACTAGCTATGTGATTTGAGTAAGTTATTTTACCACACTAAGCCTCAGTTTCCTTATCTGTAAAACAGCAATGATGAAAATGTCTACCAGGTAGGATTGTTGGATCTAGCACATAGTATGTGTTCAATAAATGTGAGGAGGAAGAGGAGGAGGAGGATGATAGTGGTGATGGTGGTGATAGTGATGGTGGTGGTGATGGTTATGATCATCATGGTGGTGGTGATGATGGTGTTGACAAATGGTGGTGGTAATGATGGTGATAGCAGCAATAATGGTGATGACAGTGGTAATGATGGTGACAATGATGATGATGATAATGGTAATGATGATCATGATAGTAATTATGGTAATGGTGATGATGGCGATGATGGTGGAGATGATGGTAATTGTAATGGTGATGATGATGGTAATTATGGCAATGGTAATGACAATGATGGTGATGATGGTGATGGTGATGTTGGTGATGATGGTAATTACGGTAATGATGATGATGATGGCGATGATGGTGATGATGGTGCTGGTGATGGTGGTGATGATGATGGCAATGATCATGGAGATGATGGTAATCGTGGTAATGGTGATCATGATGATGGCAATGACGGTGGTGATGATGATGGTAATTATGGTAATGGTGATGATGATGGTGATGGTGGTGGAGATGATGGTAATTGTAATGGTGATGGTGATGGCAACGATGGTGGTGATGATGATAGTAATTATGGTAATGGTGATGATGATGGTGGAGATGATGGTAATTGTGGTAATGGTGGAGATGACGGTAATTATGGTAATGGTGATGACAATGATGGAGACGATGGTGATGATGGTGCTGGTGATGGTGGTGATGATGATGGTAATTACGGTAGTGGTGATGATGATGGCGATGATGGTGGAGATGATGGTAATTGTGGTAATGGTGATGATGATGGTGATGATGGTGGAGATGATGGTAATTATGGTAATGGTGATGATGATGGTGATGGTGGTGGAGATGATGGTAATTGTAATGGTGATGGTGATGGCAACGATGGTGGTGATGATGATAGTAATTACGGTAATGGTGATGATGATGGTGGAGATGATGGTAATTGTGGTAATGGTGGAGATGACGGTAATTATGGTAATGGTGATGACAATGATGGAGACGATGGTGATGATGGTGCTGGTGATGATGATGGTAATTACGGTAATGGTGATGATGATGGCGATGATGGTGGAGATGATGGTAATTGTGGTAATGGTGATGATGATGGTAATTATGGTAATGGTAATGGCAATGATGGAGATGATGGTGATGATGGTGCTGGTGACGTCGGTGGTGATGATGGTGATGCAGATCTTGATGATGGTGATTTAGGAACAGAATCTCCTTTAGTGGGAAATCTGTCTACTTCAACACTTTTGTGATTAATGAAAGAAATAACTCTGACTAAAGTTATATGGTTTAAACAAAGCATTAATAAATAAATGCCCATTTGTCATTGTCTTATTGTGTTCAGGTTATTTAACTGTCCTTGAAGAAAATGCTGGTTTAGTAAGCTAATGCTCTTTCTTAGACACTGCAGTAGTGTTGCACCTGAAAAGTAATGCTCTTTTGCTTTTGTTACTGTTTCCTAGGATAACTTTCTTTGGGATCCTTTTGCTATGCTAAGAGCATCTGTGAAGATAGCTGAATAATTATTAGGTTGAAAAAAATAGTATTAAGGCAGGAAAAATACTTTAGCTGTGAAACTAAACAATAAATATTTGAAGTCCTTAGCAGCACGTTAGGGCTGTTAAATATATGTGATGTGACATTACCAATAAATTTGAGATGATTTCCTTAGTATGCATGATGGAAACGTGACTTGTAATTACCTCAAACACTGTTTCGTAGATGTTGTTTTTATGCATGTATTAATTATGGCTGCGGTTGTTTTGTTTAGAGCTGCTTTGTACTCCAGTCTGTCTTCTTAGGCATAGCCTTGTCTGTGATGGGGCAAGTCTCAGGATGTGGGTTTCTTGCATTAGTCACTGGTTCCTTTGGGTGAGGATGGAGGCATCATTGCTATAGAAGGTAGGGAATTTTGTGATAAAGCTCTCATCTTTTGAAAAGTTTGGTTTTATCCAGTGCTCTGAAATTTGTCTTTTATATACGTGTGACGTAATCTAGTTGCACATGTTGCAGCTAAAAGCGGAACCAACTAATTGAACATTTTCAGAGTCTGACGGAAATGGTGGGTGCCAGCATTCCTAGTCTATCATCCAGCTAATTTGAAGGTTTGGGTAAGTGCCAGGGGTAAGAAACGACCAGTTTCTCCCAGAGCTCCCATGTAGCCTGGGAGCTCACATGCTGAGGGTCTGTGATAGGTAGCGATAGCAGACGGGGACACAGGACAAGGCCAAAGTCCCTGCCCTGAAGGAGATCTTTGCCTACACGAGTTTCTTTTCATGCTGCTCTTCTGTGGAGACACGCATTTCCCTCTCAGCTCTTCATCCCTTTGCCATGCACACTGATAACTGGGAGGTTCATCAGCTTGAGGTACACATGGTTCGTTTGGGAAAGCAGGCTGCAACTGTTTGTAAAGAGGTTTCTAGACCTCTTTTTGAGAATATTTAAATAGTTGAGCCAAAAGCCAGTGTGAATGGCTCAGTGTGACCTTCCTGCCCTAGGTGAGTGTGCCTGGAAGCCACTGAAGACATTGCTCTTGCTCCTCTTTGTATCAGTGAGTGAGAAAACAGCCATTACGCTGTAGAGCCACTGAACGCTCTCCCTGAAGGCAAAGATTTGCTTTATCTAAAATTTTCCATTGCGTCCAGGAACAAATCTGCATCATAGCAATTTACTATTTTCTGCTCCAGGAAGTGGAAAACACAAACAGGCCTGAGCTACTTTAGCTGCCTCCGCGAAACGCGCTGCCATCACTGAAACGCAGGGGGTTTTTTTGTTTGTTTTTTGTTTTTTCAGGATTCCAGGTTGAAGGAAATTTGCTTTTGATTGTTTAATTGCATTATTATAGACTTTTAGCGGCTTCTCTGGCCTCCAGCCACCAGCAACCTCCAGACACTGTCAAATGTCCTGGGGGGCGGGCAACATCACCACCCAGATGAAAATCATTGCTCTAGAAATAATGAGGATCATTATCAGTCCTCTAAACACATTCCTTGTTCTCAATACATCCCTATTTAAAGAATAACACAAGTGGGTTTCTGGTGATTTGCACAGGAAACTGAGTCCTTATGCTACAAAATGTTGGAGTCTTTCTTTTAAGTGACCCCTTGGCAGTGCAGAATGGCGAAGCTGAAATGTAATCAAAAGCTCATTCCAGCCTTCCAGGTAGAGTTCCAAATCCTCCAGATTATATTAGTTCATTATAGCAGACCATGCTGAGGCTTTTCCAGTTGACAAATTAGGTTTTTTTGAAAGCATGGCAGTTGGATTTATAATAATATTTAGGATTAAAGGGGAGGATGAGGGAAAATAATTTTCTCTTGTCACGAATGCCCTTAATTGAATTTCAGGAACTGTGTTTGGAAGAGCAAGGTGAATGCGAGACAGAAGGTTGTGAAGATGTGCAGACAGGTCAAAGTAAAAACACATCCAAGCCACTCTGAAGACCCAGAGAAAAATCAGCCACAGAGAACACTTACATTGGCTAATTTTATGTATCAACTCGCCTGGGTCACGATGCCCAGATATGTGGTCAGACATGATTCTCGATGTTTCCGTAGGGTGTTTTGGGATGAGACTAGCATTTAAATCTGGGGACTTTTTGAGTCAAGCAGATTGTCCTCCATAATGTGGGTGGGCCGCATCCAATCAGTTGAAGGTCTGAGTAGAAGAGAAGACTGAACTTCCTGGGCAAGAGGGAGTTCTGCCAGCAGATGGCCATCGGACTGGAACAGCGTCAGTTCTTCCTGGGTCTCCAGCTTGCTGCCGTCCCTGCAGATATGGGATTTGCCAGGCTCGATAATCTCATGAGCCAATTCCTTAAAATAAGTCTCTTCCTATATGTGTGTGTGTATGCATGGATAAACACGTGCATCTGTGCACACGCACGCACACACACACCCTATTGGTTCTATTTCTCTGGAGGATGTGGCTAATATAACTGTGATGAGGATGTCTTAAGCTCTCAAAGCCTCATGATTCGCCACCACCACCCACTCCCGCCTTCCCTGTTCTTCAGGCACATATGGCTGCAGGCACCTCCTGGGAGGGTTATGAAATGCATTTTTTGTTTTTGCTTTTATACTGCAGAGGCCAGCAGGATGCCAAGTCTTGGGGAAAAAGAAGTTTACTTTTGGGTTTGTAAAAAGAAGGATTTAACCAGCACAGCAGCTGTGAAGACAAGAAAAGCTGCAGAACAGTGGAACAGCATGGGCTGCTGAGGCAGAGGCAGGCGCCTCAACAATAACCAGTCAATTACAAACCCGCTGGGTCTGGCCGTATCTCCCCGGGGCTCTGCTCTCTCGCCCCCCGTCCCTGCTGTTTCTCAGGCTGCCTGCGTGGTGCTCATCCAGGCCTGGCGGTGCCCTCTGCTTGCCTGGTGGTCATTCCACAATCTCCTTGGCCAGGTTCCTGTCCAAGCCTGGGCATGTCGCACCCTGTAGCTTCACTTCCTGATACACACATGGGGGTTCACCAGGTGCCCATACCTAGTAAGTGGCAGGTGGCACCTGAACCTGAGCTCCGCCGGAGCTTCTGGGTTCTGCGGTCCTGGCACTAGCTCCATCAGGGGCTGGTTCTAGTTTGAGGAACTGGAGTGAAGGAGGTTCTTGAAATGGTGTTGAGTCGGCAGAACTCCAGGACACATTTGAATAGGGTCCCTGTTCTCCTTCCTCCCTGGACCCAGGAAGGAAAAGTTCCAGGGATTCTCTCCCTCCACGAGGGGCCTGTTGAGAGAGGGAGTGGCCCCAGGGACCTGCCTCTGGGTCAGGGCGGGGCAACAGGGATGTCCCAGAAGCACACTGTGGGTGTGGGGAGGGGCTGCTTGCTTCTTGGTGATGGTAGGGGAGAGCTCAGGGCTTGTGGTCCACGGGCAGCAGCTGAATGAGTCAGGGGCACTGGATGCTCCTTTTGAGAACACCTCCAGCCTTGGATCATTCCAGTAACACTTGTAAACATTATGAAGGAATTTCTCAGTGAAAACATTCAAGAGGCTACACTTTGTGCTGGGGCCACGTGAGCCCAGACTGCGGTGGGCGGCCTGAGGGAGCCAGAGGCACACACACACCGCTGACCTCGCAGGGGGCCCTTGGAGGGCCCTTAGAAACCAGCACCTTCCTGCCCTTCCTGGCTCCGCCAACCCTTACCTGGGGCCTGGCTTCTCTCCACCTCCTCATTGCTCCTGAACACAATCTTGATCAGCATTGATCCAACCATCCCTTTCCGGAATCTTCTCTTTGTGCCAACTGCAAAACTCTGTACCTCTCTAGCACCCTTTGTCCCTGCTGGGACACTTGTTCTCGTGATCCCAGTCATGCCTCTCATTTACTGAGTGTTTGTATTAACCAGGAGGTTAGCGTGTGTAACTTCTTTTCATGCTCACAAAATTCTGAGTGCAGAGGCTCCATCGGGTAGGTGGAGACTGGGGTCCAGAGAGAGGAGTCTCTCGTTCCAGTAAGGCTGAGGTTTGAGCCTGGGCAGGGGTGACTCCTGAGCCTGGGCTTGCCCCAGTGCAGTGCCGTCCCCCCTCGTCCTTCCTCAAGCCTGCCATTCACCACCTGGCACTAGGTGCCCAAGGCTCTGTCTTTCCCGGCTCTACACAGCAGAGGACAGCTTGTCCCCCAGCTGTCGTCCCTAATCCAGGGGCAGCAGCTAAGCAGAGCTTCTCGATCCCCGTGGGGGTTTTAAGTCGGCATTTGTCCTCCTCGCAGGTCTCCTTTCTCCATGTTTTGTGCTTTCTGTTTAAGCTCACCCTTTCCTGGTCCTGACAGCTATCATCTAATCACCCCTGGATGCGCTGCTTCCCAGAGTTCAGCACCAGGTTCATAGTCGCTGGGGTCTCAGCTCCACACTGACCCTTCCAGGTCTTCTCAGTTCCTTCACTTTCCTCAAATGGCTCCTTGCCATCCTGACCAGCTCCCCTGAGTTTCTCTGACTGTCCGTCTCTCTTGCCTCTCTCATACTCCCGAGCTGCCCTCTCCATGGTATCTGTCCCTTCTGGGCTGGCGGGTGATAAGGTTTGTTTGATAATTGAGCCTTTATAGTGACACCGCCTGTGTTCAAGTCCCAAGTCTTCCAAGCCTCAGTTTCCTCATCTTGTAAACGGGTATGATGATATAGAGACCCACCTCCTGGGGTAGGTGGTGCACGTCCATGGCTCAGCACAGGAACGCACGCCTGGCACGGGAGCACCTGGTGTGAGTCAGCCATCCCCGTCCCCTGGGCTCGGCCCTGGGCTTGGTGATTCTGGGCACTGTGAGAAGCACTCTTGGTCCTCCCGCCCATGGCCGCGCTCTGGCCCTGATGCTGATCCCCATGCTTCACTGCAGGCAGCCTCTACCTCTTCCAAGCTCCCCTGGTCATGGCTAGAGAAAGTCCTAACACTGGATGCATCAATTGCACTACAGATCCACGCCCCTCTGTCTCAGCTCAGTCTGTCCAGGCTCAGCAATTTTTTGAATCATCTGTTAGTGGCCTCGAGCCTCCAGTATCCTGATCTTCTCAGAGCCCTACTCTGCAGAAAGTTTCTCACGGGTTTGCTGAGAAGGCTGACTGTGCATCTGCAGTGGGCACTCTCTGCTGTGCTCTTCCCAACCTCAGTGTGACTTTCCCGCGTCCACACTGACTTCTGTCCCTCTCACCTCCCCTCAAGGGTGACCTTCTTGCTCTGGCTTATGAACTCACCCTCCCCGCTGCCCTAGAACCTCTGGTGTCAATGAACATCGTGCAGCTTTCCTTTCTCATGCCTTCAATCACTCTGGGGCCACTCCCCACAAGCATGTTCAAGCCTGCCTTTAGCTCTGGCTAAAAACAACCTTTCTTCTTCAAACCTACCTTCCCCTGCCAGTGAGGGTCTTACCTAAGCTTCCTGTTCTAGGCAAACGTTTCCATTCCTAATTTTGTACAATCTGGCTTCCATCTCTCCACTTACCAGAGGCCCCTGCTTTAGGGCCTCAGGGTGACGGAATCCAGGCACCTGCCTGTCACTCCCTGTGTCCCATCTGCCAGAGCTCCCTGGCACTTGTGACCTTGCGTGTGCCGGCGTGCCTCTCCAACCCTCCCTCACCCAGCACCTCTGCACTCATACCTTTGGTGTGCTTCCCAAGGGCCAGGTCTCCACGGCCTCTCCGTCACTGACTCCTGGCCTCTATCAGCAGCTCCATGCAGATGGATCCCAGATGGCTCTCCAGCCCTGGCAGCCCTCCAAGCTTCAGTCTCACCTTATCAAAGCCCTGCACAGTAGCTCTGCTTGGAGGCCATGTGGGCACACTGGACTCTGCCCGCAGTAGTCTCTTGATTCCCACAGTAATTCCTCCTCCATTCGTGCTGGCTTTTCTTAACCCCTTCCCCAACTTCCTGGCCATCCAGCCTTGAAACCGAAGCATGCTCTTGCCCCCCTTGGCCCCCTTGCACTTCACATCAAACCACAGTCTGTGTTTTCTGTTATTTAGTCCCAAGACCATGGTGGGGTGAGGCGTGATGTGCTGTGGGGTTAGAATGACCTGGATTCAAGCCTCAGTTCTGCCATTTGCTAACAGTGTCTTTAAAGGACACATCTTTATTGAGATATATTTCCCATATCACACAGTTCGTCTAAAGTGTACCATTCAATGGCTTTTAAAAAGCATGTTCGTGGGTATGTGCAAGCATTCATACGGTTGATTTTAGAATCTTTCATCACCTCAACAAGAGACTCTGTGCCCTTTGGCCATCGCCTTTCTACCCCTCTGCCCGCCGCCAGCCCCAAGCAAGCAGCGTCTCTCTAGATTTCTCTGTTCTGGACATCTCCTACGAATGGCATCACACACGTGATCTTTGGTGACTGGCTTCTTTCACTTAGCATGATGTTTTCAAAGTCCATCCATGCTGTAGTGTGTATCAGTCCTTCATTCCTTCTCATGGCTGAACAGTACTCCACTGTGTGGCTACGCGTTTTGTTCGTCCGTTCTTCAGTGGATGGACTTCTGTGGTGTTTCCTCCTTTTGGCTATTATGAGTAACGCTGCTGTAGCATTTGTTTACAAGTTTTTGCATGGACATATTGCACTTTTCTTGGGTGTGTATACCTAGGAGTGGATTGCTGGGTCATACGACAACCCTAGGTTTAATTGTTTGAGGAACACCCGACTGTTTTCCCAAGTAGCTGCACCATTTTACACTCCCAACAGCATTGTACGAGTTCCAGTTTCTCTGCCTCCCTGTCAACACCCTTGTGTCACTGACTTTTTGGTTCTAGCCATCTTGGTGAAGTGGTATTTCATTGTGGCTTTGACCTGCAGCTCCCTGGTGACTAGAACAATTGAGCATCTTTTCTTGTGGTTACTGGCCATCTATCTTCCTTGCTAAAAGTGGCTTTGCACTGGACCCCGAACTTCAGTCGTTCCTCCTGTAAAGTGGTACAGCCACCATCCATGGAGCACAGTGGCAACACCGTGGCTCTCTGGGCCGAGGACACATGCGACTGCTAGTGGCCCCTCAGCCAGTGGACCCAGGGCAGACAGCCTCCGCAGCCGGAGACCCCGACCCTTCACGTCTCTGCTTCCAGTCTTTTTTCTGTACTTGCTGCAGCCAGGCTTGGGCTGCTGCATGGCCAGAGATGCTGAGTCATGAAACCTGCAGCAGGTGAAGGATCCTCCCCAGCAAGGTTTTTGCAGAAAAGCGATGTATTAAATGAACTGTTCTTCAAATGGTGTGAGCTGGGAGTGAGGTTTCTGGCTCTTCAGCGCATGGTTGATGTTCTTGGGTGAACGATGTTCCCCCAAAAGATATGTTGAAGTCCTAAATCCCAGTGCCTGTGAATGTGGTCTTATTTGGAAACAGAGTCTCTGCAGAGGTAACTGTGAAGACGAGTCATATTGGAATAGGTGGACGCTCATCTAATGGTTGGTGTCCCCAGAAAACGAGGGAGAGTCGGACACAAATACACAGACAGGGATGGCCATGTGACAGCACAGTCAGAGACCAGAGTGAGGCTGCTCACAAGCCAAGGAACGCCAAGGACGGCCACAGCTGCCAGGAGCTGGGAGAGGCCAGGAAGGATCCTCCCACTGAGCCTGCGGAGGGAGCGTGGCCGGCCGGGCCAATACGATTTCAAACCTCTCCAGAACTGCCAAAGAATATATTCTGGCTGTATGAAGCCACCCAGTTTGTGGCTTAATTTGTGACTTTGTGAAGGCAGCCGTGGAAAACTGGCACAGGACAATGACATTGATAATGATGTGGAGAGCCTGGGGGTGGTTCTGTTCCATGCTTGTTGGATACTTGGCATTTCTGGCCACCACCATGTATCAGAGAATGGACTCTCTGCTCAATGATAGAAAATGAGTTAAGGGCCTGGTTCCTGTCCTCAGCTTAGCATGGAAGACAGGAGGCAGGAATACAAGCAGCAGCTTCAGAGGCAGCACTAGGCCAGGCCAGGGTTGTTGGAGGTGTAGACTCCAGCCACGCCCAAGCTTGGCCTGTGAGTGTGGCCCCTGGTGCTCCCTCACGAATACGGCCCTGGGTGAGAAAACCTCGGGCCCCTCCCATTCAAATTCCAACTTGATTCTGGACTGCCAGGGTAACAGTTGTGATCATTTTCTCATCAGGGTTACAGCAGACCTGATTAAGGCAAACATCTTGTACATCAGAGGCTGTTCACTGTCACCCCTGGGCTTACTATTGATCATTCTCTCTTAAATCTGTTCCCAAAGGGCCTACCTGGCACAGGCCAGCTGCTGGGTCCAGGTAATGCGTTTTAATGTATGGTATTAAGCTTTTCCATTTTATGACATTTTAACTAGATAATTAGACTTGAGTAAGCAGGTGTCCAAGAGTTTGACTTTTGTGTCTGAAAATAAGTTTCAAAAATATCCATCATGTATGCGTGTTTGCATTTCTACTGAAACCATCTGACAACCCTGGTAAAATGTAAAAGGGAATCTCTGATCTATAAGAAAGAACAAAGCTGGAGAGAAATGCAGGAGCTTTATTAGAAACAATTAAAATTCTTCAAGTTAACAATTGATAAACTCATTTAGGCAAACAATCTGGATGTAATGATCTAAAGCCCACGGATGCATCCCAGATCCAGCTAACAGTACACAAAGAAATGCACCTCTGGAAAGAACAGCCCTCCCTTAGCACTAAGGACGCGTCTGGATTTCTGCAGCGGCAGGGGCAGGGGTCTGCAGGGGCTGACCTGGTGTTGCGGGAGTGTGGCATCCCCTCTGGGTGCTGGCTCCAAAAGGCAGGCGGAAGGTGCCTGCCGGGGTGTTCCACAGCAGCGCTGCCGACCAAGCCTGGGTCTCTAAAAGCCACCCTCAGTATATGCCAACTGATGAGGAAATAGGCGGCAACAGTGCCTTGAAGGGTATGCGCCGGCTTCCCTTAAGATGAGACAGGAAACCAAACGCTGCCTTTCAAGTGTGAGGCTGTACCATGCTCCCTCAAGGAGGAGGGGCCGCTGGGTCTGACCAGGTCTGTGAGGCCGTGCCATGCTCCCTCAAGGAGGAGGGGCCACTGGGTCTGACCAGGTCTGTGAGGCTGTGCCATGCTCCCTCAAGGAGGAGGGGCCGCTGGGTCTGACCAGGTCTGTGAGGCTGTGCCATGCTTCCTCACAGAGGAAGGGCCGCTAGGTCTGACCAGGTCTGCCTCTGCCCTCACCAGCTGGCAGATGTAAACTGGAGAATGGTACCAGAAAGGCTGCTGGTTGGCACGGCACACGGCTCACGGCACAGCTGCTGACCTGCAGCAGATCCGCTGAGGGTGAGCAGGACAGTCGGGCCCTCCACAAGCACTGGAGTTTTGTCTAAGTGAGCCCTCTTGCTTTTCGGAGATGCTACTGCTACCAGCCAGTGAGCAGACTAGGACACCTCTAGACAGGAAATTCATCTAAAAATCGGAGGACCACCTGACGTGCCCGAGTGACGACGGGCCCGGGCAGCTGTGCACACGGGCGGGAGGCATTTAGGGCAGTTAGACTCACCAGTGAATAGGTTTTTCTAGCACAAATGGAATGTGGTATTCCATGTCCCTAGGGAGACAAAGGCCAGGTTTTTTAACTGGTCTTTCCAAGCTTCCGACTCTCTGGCTCACGTGTTCCAGAATGAGCTGGAAGTCTATTCCTCGACCCTGGGCTGTGGGCACTTCCAGAACTCTGAAGCGGCTCAGGAGGTGATTCCGAAAGGCCAGCCTTGCTTCAACTCCTGGTTGAAGAGCCCGTCTGGACTGAGGCGATGCTGGGCCTGCCACGCTGAGACCTCATTCCAGAAGGCCTCCCTCGGAGCCACCTGCCTCCAGCCTCATTTTTTGGTATGCTGCCTCCTGGAATTGAGGGGCTATTTCTAAGACGTATGCTTTCGGCTTTTCTTGTGTGTGCCTCGTCAGCCTGCACAGGATCCCCCATCTCAAGGGAGGGAAATTTGGCATTATTCCCCGCCTCTAAGGGCCTGAGGGGCCACCCAAATGAATTCCCTCATTTCTTCCTCTCCCGTGGCTGTTGAGATTTTATCGTCCTAATGCTAAAAAGCATCCAATGACTGAGCTTTTCTCTTAACGTTAATCTGATCCTCTCAAATTTGTGCCTTCTTGTTTTGAAGATCACAGACAAGGCTGTCAGGTGACTGCTGAAATGGAACTAAAGCTACAGTTTTCCTCAGATCTTGGCAAGTTCTGCTAATGGCACCTCCGGGGGCACAATAATCCTCAAATGACATCCAACCAGACTCCCCGTAAACAAGGTTTGGGCTGGAGTCGTCTCTAGCTTCAAACATGGAAATATAAGGCAAAGGACAGGGCACCTCATTTTGCCTTAGATTTCCCAGCAGAGGGGGATTTGGGAGAAAGTGCTGGTTCTCGCTGTCGGGGAAATGCCAGGTGCAGCAGAGCTGGGGCCGCGGGAGAGGCTGGTGGGGTCCAGGCTCACTTGCGTGGCTGCTGGATGTGCTGGGTTCTCGGGGAAGAATGCTTGTCCATGGAGGCATGCGGCTTCTGGTGAGCCACCTGCGCGGCCGCTGGGGGGAAGTCTTTGTCACCCTGTCAGGATACACGGAAAGCACAGGCTGATCAACAGGAAGCACGGAGTTCGTGCGTGAGGAGGGCCCAGGCCAGTGTCCCTGCAGGAAGCAGGGGGTTCATGCATGAGGAGGGCCCAGGCCAGCGTCCTCGCAGGAAGCAGGGGGTTTGTGCGTGAGGAGGGCCCAGGCCAGCGTCCCCGCAGGAAGCACGAGGTTCATGGGTGAAGAAGCCCCAGGCCAGTGCCCACCAGAGTCCTTGCAGGATGGGTGGGGACTGTGAATGGGTAAAGGTAGAAGCCTGTCCCCTGTGGGTGGTGGGGGTCCTGGGCCATCAGAACCAAGGAATGGCAGTTGGCACTGAGGCCCACACCCCAGCAGGGCGGCAAGAATACTCACTGGCTCTGCCCCATGTCATGAGACACAGGAACACGCGCCTCTCTCAGAACTGACTTGGGTTCTGGGGGCTTTCTTCTGCTAGATCTGTACTTGAGACTATTTAAATTGGGGGAAGGACAGAGCTAAATCCAGGATCTTAAATTCGGATGTGCTGCCGCAGCTGTGAGCCAAGCCTGAGACACTGGCCGGGAAGGAAACGCACAGGGCGGCTGTGAGACACAGCCAGTTTCTGCCTGCCCAGTCTCAGGAGGGACCAGCTATTTTCCAGAGGGATCAATGGGCTTCTGTGCCAACGTGGGTGTGACCAGGGTGAGCCCCGCATGGGCAGGCTGGAGCCACACTTCTCTGGCTGGCAGGTTGGCTGGCTATGGTCACAGCTCCACCAGCAGTGGGCTGTCCCCAACACTGGCACTTTCTTCAGGCATCCTCTGTAAGTTCATCATCTCAGTGAACATCCTGAGAGAAGTGGCCCTGTGGACGGCAATACTGTGGGGGCTCACTGGCGGGAGGTCTGCACTCAAGTCACATCGTTGGGTCTCACCAGAGGGCAGCTCTGGAAAGGTAAAGGATGTGACCCAAGCCGTGAGTCCGGCCTGCGGTCTGCAAGAGCACCCTTCAGAGAAATATGGCAATGAAGAGAGCCACGGCCACAGATGAGAGAAGCAGTGCTGCTAGGTTACTCTAGGTAGAGTTTAACAAAAGCAGAAGGAACCCGGAGACCCCATGCTGCCATGCAAAGGCCTCAAGCTCACCCCAGACACCCCCAGACTTACCCGGGCAATGACCCCAGAGATGAACACAGTTGGTTTAGGGGGACTGGAAAACAAGAAGGGAAAAGGCAGATTTCACAAAACAGCCCACAAAAGGAGACACTGTGGAAGACAATGTGCATGTGGATGAGCCAGGCTGGCGGGCGTGGAGGCGGGATGGGGAGTGAACCTCTTCCTCTGTGTTATTTGTTGCGATGACCACACTACTGGGCTCGGGAGCTTCCTTCTCCTGAGGCTAGTTCAGCCCCAAGTACGAGAGAGAAAGAGACTACAGTCAACTGCAAGTGAATTGCCTACAAGCACTTTGTGTGTGTGTGTGTGCACGCGCGCGTGTGTTTTAAAAGACAGGGTCTCTGTTACCCGCTGGAGTGCAGTGGCATGATCTTATCTCACAGCAGCCTCTACCTCCTGGACTCAAGTGATCCTCCTGCCTCAGTCTCCCAAGTAGCTGGGACAACAGGCATGCATCACCACACCTGGCTAATTTTTTCATTTTTGTAGAGACAGGGTCTTGCTGTGTTGCTCAGGCTAGTCTCAAACTCTCGGCCCAAGCCATCCTTCCACCTTGGCCTCCCAAAGTGCTAGCATTACGGGCATGAGACACCGTGCCCAGCCTATTTTTGTTTTTGGTTAAATGAACACATTTTAACTATGGGCAAGCCCGACTGTTTTGATTTAATGAGATTGTGAAACAGGCGCCTCCCTGATGCAGGGCAGAAGTAGCTTTACATGGTGTGGACTTGGAGACACTCTCACTGCCTCCTCAACCCTGGGCTTCCCCTTCCGGCATCCTCACAGGGGAGATTCTGGACCCAACACAAACCTCCTGGCCCCATTAATCCCCGAGCATTACAAATATAAGGTTCTTGGGAAACCTGTCACCTCTTGACATGTTAACTCACACTGAGCTCATCCAAACTGGAGTATTGAGGAAATGCATATAGTACCAAAGCAATAGAGCTCAGTGTGAAAAAACAGGCTCAAATCTCTGGCAGGTCTACCACCTGCAAATACGAGCTGCTAACATGGGGCTCTCCCTCCAGGCTTTCCTTCTATACATAGATGTACGTGCTTGTCTATTAATTGTTTTCTTACAAAAATGGTCATCTGCCTTCTGAACTAAGAGTATGGTAAGCATTACTCCATGTTCTTATATACTCTTCTGTGTATTTATTTTTGATAGCTACATGTACCATAATTTAAAAACAACAGGACACGGTTTGAGGTGGTGGACAAGGTGTGTTTACTTCCAAAATGCCTCCACCAAGAGGTACGGACACTCAAGAGCAGGAGGTGAATACAAGTCAGCAGCGGGGACACTCACGGAGGTGGGTGGAAAGGAAGCATCTCCCTCTTGGCTCAGTTATGCTTAAGGCCAGGCCTGCTGGGCAGATGGGGTGGAATTTATCCCCTGGGCTCCCCAGCCTGCCTCTTCCCAGCTTGGTTTCTCCTCTGCTGCTGGTGGTCTTTTTAAGAAATCCACTTGTCTTAGCTTTGTTTTGCTGCAGGCAAAAGTCCCAGCATTCAGGAAGTTTGCTGACTATTTACTTTCCCAAAGAATTTACCAAAAACACCTGAAATTCCCCCAGGTAATTTCTGTCACTTCATGAGATTAAGAAACTTCAAGTTTTACTAAGCAGCACAGAGATGCACCATATGTTACCTTGGTTTTAGTTACTGTTTGTTGTGTGGCTAGTCAGGTTGGATTTTTTTCCCCTTCCTTTACGTATATGATTTAGCTATAAGATTAATAGCTGGCCAGAGACGAGTAAATTCAACTCAAGTTTAAGCCCCTGCCCCATGTGGTTTAACTGAATTCATTTGGATTCTTTTTTTTTTTTTTAACAAGATGGGGTTTCACCATGATGGCCAGGCTGGTCTTGAACTCCTGACCTCAGGGGATCCACCCACCTCGGCCTCCCAAAGTGCTAGGATTACAGGTGTTGAGCCACCGCACCTGGCTCATTTGGATTCTTAAAGCACATCCTGTTGTGATGCCTGATACCACCCACAGGTGAGAACCTCCAGGGATTCAGGGCCAAGGGGTTTGCCTCCAAAGCTCGGGAAGTGTGGTCTGAATTCTAACATTTTATAAAAGATTTGGAAAGTGTAAGGCCGGTTGCTTCACCGGGAGCTCGGACGCACACCCCCCCACTTTTTTCCGAAAGCTCGGACATGCTCAGGCATGTTCCCTTCTCCCTTTCTCGCACAGCCTGGCTTTCCCTTAAAGAAGCCGGTATGCAAGCAGGGTCTTGTGATTCTAGCCAATAGTAGCCAAGTTTTTCTAGTCAATAGCAGCTGAGTCTTTCTAGTCAATAGCAGCCGAGTAATTCTAACCAATAGCAGCCAAGGCCTGTGTGCAAACAAAGGGTTGTAACCTTACCCAATAGTAGTCCTGCTCTCCCATAACCAATCGAGCTCCTTCACTCCCTATAAAACCCCACGTCTGAGAGGAGTCCATGCGACTTCTCTGGTCCCTCCTGTCGGACCGCAGAACCTTGCCCGGGAACCTGAATAAATTCCTTCATATTGGATCTTCTTGTGTTGGCCTCAGTTTCTTCCTTTTAAACTCGGCAAGAACCCAAGAACAAACCTTACAGAAAGGAATACAGAAATGGTAGCACGAAGTTTCTTAAAGTCCTTTGGAATGTTCTTTTAAACATCCAGGAACAGCCTGAGGCAGGGATGGCCCACTCTGGTAACAAATCATATAGTATCATCCTCCGACAAAGCACAGTCGTCTTTCCGTATCAGGAGCACACAGTGGTTTCCATCGTAACCTATGTCGAGGCTCTGAAAGGCAGAAGTACAGGAGATCCCCCTACTCCAGAAGCCTGATAAGAATGTCACCCACAGAGAGTCAATCTAGTAAGAATAGATGCATAATGAAGGAATTTAGCTCCCCCACAGAAGTGAGCACTACAAGGTGGCTGAGGAAGCTTGAATAATTATATGCACATATAGATAAATATCCTCCCCACTACACACACACACACACACACACAAACACACACAAACACACACACAAACACACACACACACCTTGTTTTATGGCATCTGCTCTATTGCATTTCACAGGTACCGTGTTTCTTTAAGAATTGAAGGCTTGTGGCAACTGTCCATGAGCAAGTCTATAGATGCCCATCATTATTATTATACCTGTTACGGTGATGCGTGCTCACTGATCTTTGATGCAGCTACTGTAATTGTTTTGGGGCACCATGAGGCGTGCCCATATAAGATGGTAAACTTAATCAACAGTTGTTGTATGTGTTCTGACAGTTCTACTGACCAGCCATTCCCTGTCTCTCTCCTTCAGGGCTCCCTATTCCCTGAGGCACAACAATATTGAAATTAGGGCAATCAGCAACTCTACAATGGCCTATAAGTGTTTAAATGAAAGGAAGAGTTGCACATGTCTCACTTTTAATCAAAAGCTAGAAATGACTAAGTTTGATGAGGAAGACATGTCTCGGAAGCTCAGACAGGCTGGCCTCTTGCACCAAATAGCCAAGTTGTGAATGCAAAGGAAGAGTTCTTGGAAGAAATTAAAAATGCTACTCCAGTGAGCACTGGAGTGAGTGACAAGGAAGTAAAAGAGAATTATGGTTGATATGGAGAAACTCTGAGTGGTCTGACAGAAGACCAAACAAGCCACAACGTTCCCTTAAGCCAAAGTCTAATCAAGATCAAGGACCTAACTCTCTTTAGTTCTATGAAGGCTAAGAGAGGTAAGGAGGCTGCAGAAGAAAAGCTGGAAACTAGCAGAGGTTGGTTCATGAGGTTTAAGGAAAGAAGCCATCTCCAGAACATAGAAGTGCAAGGCGAAGCAGCAACTGCTGATGGAGAAGCTACAGCAAGTTCTCCAGAAGATCTAGCTAAGATCAAGATCTAGCTTAGTGGCTACACTAAGCAACAGATTTTCAATGTTGACAAAATAGCCTTTTACTGGAAAAAGATGTTGTCTAGGATTTTCACAGTTAGAGAGGAGAAGTCAATGACTGGTTTCAAAGCTTCCAAGGATAGGCTGACTCTTATTAGGGACTAATGCAGCTGATGACTTTAATTTGAAGCCAATGCTCATTTACCATTCCAAACATCCTAGGGCCCTTAGATTAGGTAACATCTATGCCATCTGTGCTCTATAAATGAAATGACAGAGCCTGGATGACTGTACATTAATTTACAGCAAGGTTTACTGATTATTTTAAGCCCACCGTTGAGACCTACTGCTCAGAAAAAGAAGACTGCTTTCAAAACATTACTGCTGACTTATAAGGCTCCTGGTCACCCAACACCAAGTATACAAGGAGATTAATGTTGTTTTCAGATCTGTTAAGACAACACTCATTCTGCAACCCATGGATCGAGGAGTAATTTCGACTTTCCAGTCTTACTATTTATGAAATAAGCAATTCCACTGGGTGGATTTGGGCGAAAACCTTCTGGAAAGAATTCACCATTACAGATACCACTAAGAACGTTCATGATTCATGGGAGGACGTCAATGTATCAATATTAACAGGAGTTTGGAAGAAGCTGATTCCAACCCTCATGGGTGATTTTGAAGGGGTTCAAGACTTCACTGGAGGAAGTAACTGCAGATGTGAAAGTAGCAAGAGAACTAGGATTAGAAGTGAAGCCTGAAGACAGAACTGAATGGCTGCAATCTCGTGATCAAATTCCTTAGGGATGAGGAGTTGATTCTCAAGGATGAGCAAAGAAAGTAGTTTCTTGAGCTGGAATCTACATCTGGTGAAGATGCTGTAAACACTGTTGAAATAACAACAAAGGATATAGAATATTACATAAACTTAGTTGATAAAGCAGTGGCAGGGTTTGAGATGATTGACTCCATTTTTGAAAGAAGTTCTACCATGGGTAAACTCTATCAAGAAGCATCATATACTGCAGAGAAATCGTTCCTGAAAGGAAGAGTTGATCTATGTGGCAAACTTCATTGTTGTCTTTTTTTTTTTTTGAGAGAGGGTCTCACTCTGTTGCCCAAGCTGGAGTGCAGTGGTATAATCTCTGCTCACTGCAAACTCCGCCTCTCAGGTTCAAGCAATTCTCATGTCTTAGCCTCCAGAGTAGCTGGGATTACAGGCACACACCATCACGCCTGGCTAATTTTTGTATTTTTAGTAGAGACGGGGTTTCGCCATGTTTGCCAGGCTGGTCTTGACCTCCTGGCCTCAAGTGATCCACCTGCCTCGACCTCCTGAAGTGCTGGGATTGCAGGCATGAGCCACCACACCCGGTCTGTTGTCTTATTTTAAGAAACTGCCACAGCCATTCCAATCTTCAGCAACCACCACCCCAATCCGCTGGTACCCATCAACACTGAGGCAAGACCATTCACCAGTAAAAAGATTAGAACTCACTGAAGGTTCAGATGATCATTAACATTTTTTAGCAATACAAAAATTTTAAATTAAGGTATGCACATTGGCTTTTTTTTAAGACATAATACTACTGTACACTTAATAGGCCAGAGTGGAGTGTAAACATAACTTTTATATGAATTGGGAAACCAAAAAGTTTATGGGACTCACTTTATCAGAATATTTGCTTTATTATGGTGGTCTGGAGCAGACCCTGTAATATCTCTGAGGTCTGCCTGTACATATTCATTATTGAAAAGCAGACAAGCAAAAAAAATTAAAATCACTTCTAATTCTGTATTACTGCATGTGTGTATTTACAAAGATTGATGCACGCAGAGAACTACCATCCCATCACAACTGCTGACTGGCCATGGAGGCTCTCAGGGCTAAAGGAGATCCCAGCAATGAGGGTGGTCTACGCTGTGAGTAGATCCCAGCAATGAGGGTCTATGCTGTGAGTAGGCTGCCCTTTGCAGAGGTGGAGTGGAACTCCAGGACACAGAGGTGCCGTCCAGCAGCAGGGCACCAGCCCGGAGAGGCCTGTGTTGGGTGCTCCTGACAGGCTCCTTAGTTGAGCCCAGTCCCACTCTGTAGCAGCTACCAGGCGAGGCTCTTGGGGACCTGGCTATCCAGAGTCTGTCTCCAGCACTGCTCCCTGTGTGCACTGAGGACCACTGTCTGGACCCCAGGGGCCTGCCACAATCCTGCCCTTCCTCTCTGCCCTCAGTGGTCCTCAGAGGTGATACTCACATGCCAGCTATCTCCATTGCCCCACGTCCTCCGGGTGTCTCCTGCACTGATCACGAGAGGGTGGGATTCTTTGCCTCGAGTATGTCCCAAGGGAAATGTGTGTGAACGGTGATGATATGAGGTCATGACAGCTCTGCTCTAGCCTGAATCCTGGAATACGTACAAGGAAGCAGAGGCCTAGAACCCAGCCTCAGACTCCCAGGGCATGCTGGTTCCTTTCCTAAACCCACATTTAGCACCTCACTCCCAAGCGGGCCGCTCAAGGACACTGTCCCATTGCAACTGCTGAATGACCGTGGAGACCCTGGGGGCTAAAGGAGACCCCAGCAGTAAGAACGACTCTCCCCCTAGTCCCAGCTCATTCCAGGAGTGTCCAGGGCCGTAGCTGCAGGCTGCAGATTCTCAGTCCACGGGAGGCATTCACAGATGGGGCTGTCCTTGTGAAACCCCTCATCTCACAGAGATCACTCCTTTCTGGGGAGTCATTACTGAATCTGCTGAGCTTTAGTGGCTTGCTGGATTCTTGTCATGAGGGCAGAGCATGTCAATGGAACGCATGCGGGGCTCAGCATAAGAAATGTGCCTCTGCCAACCTTGGGTGGTGGGGGGTAAGGTTAGGCCCCCGGGCATGGCGATGAGCCAGGTGCTGGTGTGCTCTGTGCTACATCCTATACAGAGCTGCTAGTCATTCTGCTGATGTGGTGCTGGTGACTTGGCTGAGTGACTGTGAGACTGAGGGCCTGGCGCTGCAGTCAAAGGGACTCAGGATGGAAAGGCTGTGAACTTGCCCCTGTGCACACCCTGAGGCTGACTCTGAGCTGAGGAGCAGGGGCAGGGAATGTGACTCAGTGGCGAGTTTAGGTCAGAGCAGTCTTTTAGGGCACAGCCAAAACAGTGTGCATTCTACCCGGTTACCTTAGGGAAGAGCAACATGAAGATCTTAGAGACTTCATCCTGTCCTGCTGCTCTCCAGCACCCCCATCTGTTTGGGACCGGTAAGAAATAAGGCCCTGAAGGAAATAGCCCTGTGTATCCAGCACTTACATAGGTGAGGTCCTTGCTTTAAGAGTGCACTTTTTACACAATATTCAAGAATTGTGTTGCGTGAGAAAGTCTTATTGAGCTGCAAGAGGCAACTTGGCGGGAAGCAACAGGACACCAGACAGAGGGTCTCCTTTAGCTCTGGTCAGCTCCAGGGAAACATTCTTCCTAAAGACAGAGTTGAAGCTCTCCCTCCCTTCTAACTTTGCTTTGAAACTCGAGCCAGTTCAGCAACTAATTACAAAAACATTATTCACCATTTTTAACTACACAGTTCAGTGGCATTAAGTATATTCATAATATTATGCTATCATCACCTTTATCTATTTCTAGATCTTTTTCATCATTCTTAACAGAAAGTCTGTCCCGGGTAAGCACTCGCTCCCATTCTCTCCTCCTCCCAGCCCCGGCCATCACCATTCCACCCTGTCTCCACGAGCTGAACTACCCCAGGGATCTCACATAAGTGGGATCGTACAGTACTTGTCTTTTTGTGTCTGGCTTATTCCTTCTAGCATAATATCGTCAAGGGTCATTTATGTTGCAGCATGTGTGAGAATTCCGTTTTGAGGCTGAATAATATTCCACTGTAAGGACAGACCACATTCTTATCCATTCATCTGCTAATGGACACCTGGACTGCTGTGAATAGTGCAGCTATAGATGCAGGGGAGTAAATATCTGCTCGAGTTTCTGCTTTCAGTGATTTTGAGTATAACTCAGAAGTGGAATTGCTGGGTTATATGGTAATTCTGTGTTTAACTTTTTGAGGAATCACCAACCTGTTTTCCACAGCGGCTGTACCATTTCAGATTTCCACCAGCAATGCACATGGGTTCCTATTTCTCCATATCCGTGCCAACACTTGTTTTCTGTTTTGTTTTATTTTGTTCTTTTGGATAAAGGCTCTAATCTAATGGGTGTGAAGAGGTATCTTACTGTCATTTAGATTTAGCAACTAATTTTAAGAGTAAGCTTTTCTGCTGCAAAATTATAAATATCACTCTGTATTGATCATTCATTAAAGGTCTTTATGAACCAAAAGTCCCCTCCAAAAGTTTTCCTCCTCTAAAACTGAAAGGCCGTAACTGGCTCTAAGGACATATGGCAGCTGCCCGTGAAAAGATGGCAAAAGGCAGGCCTCTTCCAAAATGTCTAACAGCGATATGTATTTTTTTCTTTTTTGAGATGGAGCCTTGTTCTGTATCCCAGGATGGAGTGCAGTGGCACAATCTCTGCTCACTGCAACCTCCGCCTCCCAGGCTCAAGCTATTCTCCTGCCTCAGCCTCCCAAGTCACGTGGGATTATAGGCATGCGCCACCATGCCCAGCTAATTTTTGTATTTTTAGTAGAGACGGAGTTTCGCCATGTTGGCCGGGCTGGTCTTGAACTCCTGACCTCAGGTGATCTGCCCGCCTCAGCCTCCCGAAGTGCTGGGATTACAGGCGTGAGCCATGCACCTGGCCCAGCGATATGTATTTTCATGTAACGTGCCCCTTGACAGCGTATGTTGTGTTGCAGGTTTTCATCAAGTTTGGCACAATCCTTTTTTCCAACTATAATTAAGAGTAACTTAAATTGGTAAAGAATTATTTGTTATATTTATTCAGTAAAAAAACTTACTAAACTCTTTGAGATATGGTAGCTTGAAGAAAATTTCACAAATGAGAAACCCCAGTCGAGTCTGGGTGCAAGGCTGTACATGCAAAAACACACCTGTTTGAAATTCCATTAGGCTTCCACGCAAAGTCTAACCTACATTTCTGAAGTCTATAAAGTATGATAGCTGCTTTGAGGATTTATTTAATCTGATGAAAATCATTCTGACAGATGCTGTTTTGAAGATACAACATTATTTTCTCTCAGGAAACACAGACAGTCAAAACTATCATCCCTGCCCTCCCCATATCCTCAGGCCTTTCCAGAAGTTAAAAACCACACTTATTTAAATTTAAAGGAACTGCGAGCCAGGGAGAATAGCCAGGATTAGAATTCAGGTAACACTTCCTATCCACTAGCGGTAACTGCAGCTTTTTCACACCCAGGCTAAGCAGTCACCAGACATTCGTGCTTGTGGGTCTCTACTGTCCATCTGGTAAGGACCATATCAGACTCTTAAAAGGATCCTTTGTCCTTAACAAAAGTTCACTATTATTTATTTCCTAAATTTTCTTTTTCTTTTTTTTTTGAGACGAAGTTGTGTTCTTCTTGCCCAGGCTGGAGTGCAATGGCACGATCTCTGCTCACTGCAACCTCTGCCTCCCGGGTTCAAGTGATTCTCCTGCCTCAGCCTCCCAAGTAGCTGGGATTACAGGCATGCACCACCATGCCTGGCTAATTTTATATTTTTAGTAGAGATGAGGTTTCTCCATGTTGGTCAGGCTGGTCTCAAACTCCCAACCTCAGCTGATCTGCCCGCCTTGGTCTCCTAGAGTGCTGGGATTACAAGCGTGAGCCACTGCACTGGGCCTAAATTTTCTTAATGAAGAAGATTTATACCTTACTGGCACTCCGTGGAAACTGCAGACAGGCAGGATAAAATGCCAGAAACACTCAGTGGGTGAGTGACCCTGTGGAATGCAGGTATCAACCAAGACTGAGTTTGATGGTCTCATTTTTAAGGGAAAGTGGAATGGGCTGAGAAGCTCAAATTCATAGTTTTAAAACTTCCCTAAACTCTAAAACAGCAATTATTTAACTCAATATATTCAAATTACTGCCATCCCAACATGTAATTAATATAAAACCTGAGAAGACTTAGCATTATTTTGTGTTCTAAGGCTTTACACCCTCCCTTATCATTGTGGGGCTCTGACAACGTGCTTTTTGCCCCAGACCTGAGGGGTGTAAAGCGAGGCACGCTGTGAGTTAGGGCTGGACAGGAGGTTCCCTCCCAGGCAGATGCTGCTGCAACCTACACCTTCATCCTTTCAGATGAGAGCTTGAGGGCCCTCAGTGGGGGCAGCCGGGGTGTCTCTCAGGTGGCCCAGATTCTGCCTCCCTGCACTTGGTCCAGCGCCCATCCCTAGTCTAATGCCTCTTCCATAGGAAGGCCCTTCAGTATTGGAAGAAGGCTACCGCAGGCCTCTGGGACATCCCTTTCCCAGGCTCAAAGCCATGATTTTAAATCCCTTCCCTCTCTCAGCTGTTCTCCTGACTGCATTCCAGCGTGGTTTTTATTTTGCCTAGAACCTTATGTTGACACCCTACATGTACCTACTCAGTCCCCACAGGGCACCGAAATTGCCACAATATTTTCTCCAGGTCAGCCAGGAAACGAATCCAGGCTCCCCAAAAGGATCGATTGCTAATAATCTTCAAACAGCATTGCTACTGATAGGCAACTTGTGGACAAACTAATTTGTATCTGTTGCCCTGCTCCAGCCTGGCTCGCCACAGCCAGTTATATGGGGTCTTTTCTCTTCTTCCCTTCACCCTGGGGGAGCTTCTGCACTCCTGGAAAAATGCAGTGCCCTTCTTCCCCCAGAATAGGATTCTGTGCAGCAGGGAAGGGTCCTATGTGCATCTGACTGGTCAGCCTCATCCTTCCCAAGCATCCTGGTAGAAATTAGGGTCAGCTTAAGTTACCACAAAGATGCATTCTGGGATGGGGAGAAACGTGTGTGAGTGCACGTGCGCACACACACACACACATGGTAGTCAGCAAGACTGGGAAGAATCTGGTCAAGTCCCTGATCCTACTGAAAGTAGTCAAAATGGCAGCAAAGGCATTACTGGAGAGTTATATGCAACAGAATCATTTTCATGTTAGTTTTGACCTGGGTTCATGGACATCTACTCAAGTTATCCTCCACAAATGCTGTCTCCCCTTCATGTAAATGTACTCTATCAGTGGGAAGCGTGTAGACATAGGGCAGGGGCACATGGCCTTTAATGAGCCATTGGTTCTCTATTTTCCCTAAAGGACAGAAATGATCTCAGGTGATGAAAGCTACTGTTTAGCAATCACCACTGTACACTATGGGCCAGGTGCTGAATTAGGTGCTTCCCTTAGAATTGCTGTATCTAACACTCTTGGTCCTGTGAGGCAGGAGCTGTCCATTTTACAGATTAGAATGGTAAATCAGAGAGACGGCTGGTCATTTGCCCGAGGGTTGCACAGTGATAAGTGCTGGGAACCAGACTTGGAACAAGGGCCAAATAGGGTGCGTAACTTTGGCCCCAAGCCCAGTCCTCTCATTTTAAAGGGCTTAGCAGCCTCAAGGTTTAGCCTGTCTCCTGTAAATGATTTAGAGACGCAGAGTTTTAAGGTAAGCACTCTAAATGTAACCTGAGAGTCCTTTATTCAACCAGACAGTACAATATATTCAAATCTACCTAAAGATTTACTTTCTGACTTGATAGTGGATTGTTTTTCCTGAAAAATGATCATTTATGTCTCTAGCATATAACTAGCATACAAAGCACTTCCACATAAATCATGAGCTCATCTGAGTTCCTTTGGCAGGTGATGTTCTATTTTATGGAGGAAGAAATGGTGCTTCAGAGAGGCTGGAACCTTGTTTGGGGTTCTGGGGGCGGAACCGAGGAGGAAGCTCTTGGGCTGTGCTCTTCAATTGGGTTGTCTGAGGTCTCCACCATCTCAGATGATTCTGTTCCTGGGTCTTGGGAACAAAATGCAGGGGAGGCTTCAAACCATCCATCAGATCCAGAGGCAGCTGACAGGCCCAGAGACAATTCAGAACTACAGACAGGAGGGAGCATGGCAAATGGACACCAGGAGTGTGGGCTCGGGTGTCGAATGGTCTGGGTTCAAATCCTGACTCTGCCAGGGACCAGCTGGTGAGCTGGTGTTTGACTTTTCTGAGGCTTAGTTTCCTCATCTGTAAAACTGGATAGCAACAGACCCTACCTCCTTAGGTGACTGTATGTATGTGTATACATACACACATGCGTGTGCGCACACACACACATACACACACAAAGCAGAAAGCAACAGATTCTAAACAGGGTTGAAATAGAGTTTCGGAATTTGGCTGCCTGCGGGCTCTGTGCTTTCCTGAGGAGGGAAAGAGGGAAAGAGGCAAAGAGACTGCTTTTCCAGGATAATGAACCTCAAATCAAACCCTCTGTCAGTGCAGGAGAAGAGGCCCCAGGACCTCCCCCACTGTGTGCTGGTGAAAGGTAGTCACAGTGTGTGCTCAGCACGTGTGTAACAGAGAGGACAGTGGGAGGACGGGGCACCCTCGATCAGCTTCTGCCCGCACAAAGTGAATGGGCCCGGGCGCTCTTCTCGGGCACTGATGAAGGGGGTGACTTAGGGCGCAGCTCAGCACACACGCTCATTGCCCAGGAAAAGTGGTCTCCTGTCCACTCTCCTCAGGAAAGCACGGAGCCTGCAGGGCAGCCTGGAAGCAAATTCCAAAGCTCTTGCTTTGACTCTGCTCAGAATCCGTAGCTTTGGGCTTCCAGATTTTATGGGAAATACACTCCCACCTGGGGTGACTTTTTAAACATTTCCTGGTAAGTCCATGGAAAACAAATCCTTTCCTGCCATTTGTAGTTCTTGAAATATCTTCTTGGCTTGGTCTTAATTTATTTGGGATATTAATTTTCTGGACACCAAAATAATAATTAGCATGGCTGGTGAGCAGAGGGAAGCGTCTCCCTCGACTGCACCCAGACATTTCTGGGTAATGTCATTCTTCAGAGTTTGACAGTCCAGGCTGTCTCCTCCTTCAGCCTGGCTTCAGCACTGAGAACATTCCCACAAGATGGCACTGGTGGTCCTCTCAGCCCGCGAAGGCTCCGGCCAGCTCAGCCACCGCCAGGAGAACTGGAAGCTGGCTGGCCACTGTGGCCGAGGGCTGCTGGCACCTGGGGATGAAGGTGCCCCTTTTCCCCAGGAGTGGCTAATTGCCACGTGAGTTTGATTAAAGATATATAAAACTCAGCTCCAGTGCTGTACATACAAATCTAAACCCAAGAGAAAATACCCTGGAACCTAATTCCTTCTAAATTCAGTATATGAAATTCATAATATTTTTCAAAAGGGCACAACCAGAGGTGCTTTTCTAGGGGAGAATGCTTGAGCTCGTGTTCATGGCGGTCTAACAGCACCTTCTTTGCAGTGAGATGGAATCATATGGCTGGGATCAGAGTCTTAAAATCCTGCAGTGAAGAGGCTGGGACAGCAATAACTGCTCTGCCTCCTCCTCAGACCTACTGCTTCCCAGGCACTGTGACTTCAGGACAAAACCTCACCCCAATCTGTTCTTCTGGGTCTGGGCCAGGTCTGGGTCTGTGTGGGAAGGATGCTCTTGTTTGAGGCTTCTGAAATATTCCTCTCCAGGTAGCATTTCACCCACAGATATTTGGTTAGTTGTTGATCCAGATGTCAAAACTTCACAGAGATATATTTTTCTTATATATATAGTATATATATAGAGATATATATAGAGAGAGATATATAGTTAGGAAAGGCTAAAACCCCAAGTTCTGAGTGTGTGGGGTGAACAGGGCTCATCAGTAGATGGCGTGTCCCACACATTCCACACGTAGAGTGGGAGCCACAGACTGGGGGACTGGTTGAAAGAGGCGGGAACCTTCATTTTCTCTGTAGACACGGCTCCAGAAAGCTCCTGTGCGCCCAGCACTCTTCCCATCCCAGACCATCTCAGCATCTGGCGTGTGGCTCTTCCCTTCCCTCTTCCTGCTCTTGCTTATTCTACCTCTTTCCCTGGATGCAAAGTAGGGGAAATAATGACAGGAAATGTTAATTACCCTTCTTATATCTTATGGATTTAATATGAAGTGTGGTCCTGGGCCACTGAGAGTCTCAAAATTCATCACAAATATAGAAGCGACCACATGTGAGGGGCACAGCCCAGGCAGTGCTTCCTGACATGGGCCAGGGAGTAGGGGGTGTGGGGGCCTCAGCCTGGTGCAGAAATCCCAGCCGTTCCTCTGCCATCTCTATAGGAGTCAGAGACGATTCACAACCACAGACAAAAGCAGTGTCACGGCACGTTTGAGGCTTGGGCTTAGGAAACAGATGGTTCTGGGGTGAAATCTCCGTTCAGATGAGCAGCCTCTCAAAGGCTCAGTGTCCATCTGTAAGATGGGAATGATTCCTCTTTTATGGAGTAGGGAGTTTAAATAAGATATTCACTGCTCTTGGAATACGCCTCCACTGACAAGCTCATGTTTAGTGGCGATAAGTAATGAATTAGTTTCCTATGGAAAGAGTCTAGACGTTGCTTTTTGTCTTCTAAAGCATAACATAAGACTTCTTTTCTCTCTCTCTCTCTCTCTCTCTCTCATTTCTTTCAAGACTGGGGACTTTCAGAGTTTCTCAGGGCTTCCTTGGAGAATGCCAGCGTGCCCACCTTGCGTTTCCTCACTCCTTTTTTCTGAGCACTGCATCACGCCATAGCGCAGGGTTTGAGGGCATGACCATGGGAAAAGGCTCCCCCAGCACCAAAGGGTGGGAATCCCTGTCCACTTCTGCTCCCAGCAGCCTGAACGATTCGAACAGTATAAAGCAGCAGAAAGGACTGCTTCCTTTACTTAATGAAATGTTTCACAGAATATAACTTTTAGGAAGAATGTAGGTTATCATTAAAGGCAAGGGACGCATTAAAAAAAAAAAGTGTGCGTGTTTTACTTCATGACAGTGTAGAAGACACTGGGGGCAAGCCTGCCTAGGCTTAGCTCCAAAGCTGTATCGTGGGGAGACCTTGGCTGTAGATGGGCCACCTGTGAAGATGCTAGATCAGGTGGTGGATACGGTCCTTTGCAGTATTCACAAGGGCTCCTGACACTGCCCTAGGGAAGTGCCTGCTCACAGTATTTTATTACAGGGTTAGCTCGTTACAACAGAGAGCTGTGTGGCCGTCCAGCCCGGCCTGAGGACAACTGGTATGATTATTAGTCTGCATAATGATCATTTATTTATTAAAAACTTTACCTGTTGCTTGATTTCAGTATGTAACATTTACCCTTAAAAAGATTCCATCTTTGATTCTGAACACGTCCATGCTTTAGAGTCATTCTTTGGAATTTCAATTATGGGGACGTGCTGGTGACTGCTTAATGCTGATTAGACAGGTGCTTTAAAAATCACTCTATTTATTGTCTATATTTTGAAATACAATCTTCAGGCTCAAGGGTCATGTATTAAAATGGTGTAATTTTTGGAAGGAGGGTGTCCATGGTTCAAAGTACAACATATGTATTTTAAATAGCATAAAACTATGATGGCTCTAAAGGAAAATGATCATGTAAGTAGAAAAAAATCCAATAAGACAACTGTTAGTGGAATTCCTATTAGAAAGAAGTATACACTAATCCAATACAGACACCAAAAAACTCATCTGGTCTGAGTCTACTTCCATCCCCAGAAACACAGGTGGCTGACCTTAAATGGGACCAGCTGTGTCTAGGATGTTTTTGTGTAGAACCCAGCAATAGAGCTAGAGAGACGCCAGAGTTTACTTGCACTGAGGATTCTTTCAGCCACGCATCTCTTAGTCATGGAGCTATGCATCTAGCAAGAATCAAACCATGGCCTGTGAGAATCATGCAGAGGGTGGGCTCAAGTCAGATACACTGCATGATGGACAAGCGCCTTCTGATTCCTCTGTGACTGGATTCCCCAGTAATTACGTCCTCAATCAACCTTTCCTACACATAGCAAGGGAGGGAGTTGGCAAGCTGAGAGCACAGCTACTCGCCAGCCAGCCAGCCAGGATGATGATGTAAGTGTCCTCAGGGGTCTCTGGATCTGCAAACTCACTGTTGCCTGATTGGGAATGCCAGCTCTGGGAACCCTCCTAAGGCCTCTCCTCAGATCATACCAAGCACTTGGGCTTTTTCCAGACTTAGCAGAAAAAAGAGAGCAGGGTCAAGTAGACAGAAAACTAAACCCACAACCAATTCTGCTTACTTTTCAAAATCAGCTAGTGAGTTAGGGTTAACTCATATTCAACCCAACAGCCCTACCTTCACCCACGTTTACAGCAAACACTGCAGAGTGTTAGAATAGCATGGGAGCACAGCAGGGTAGTTGTGGTATAGACTGGTATCAAAGTCCCCTGAAGTTTGGGTTTCGAGAAGTGCACTGTGAGCCACTAATTAAAGTCTTCACTCACTCCCTGATATTGACTATTCATGATGTCCTGATCTCTAGTGACTGGGTCTCTCCTGGGTAAATTAATATTCAGGACCCTAAGGTTTATTGTGTTTTATTTATTAGTTGGTTTCATTCATTTATTCACACACATACTATACATATATATGCAGAGTATCATTCTATCTCTATCTATCTAACTATCATCTGTCTACCTGTCAACAAAAGTTCTCTAAAAAAGGAATTTGGAGTAAAGAGACTATTCCAGTGAACAGTTTGCAAACCAGGGAGACACAGCCTCCAATCTAAAATGAAGGTATGTTCCAAAGAACAAAGGAAGGCTTGGGTTTTAAAGCAAAAATTCCCACCCAGGTTCCCAATTAGGTCTGTTTATTCAAATAAAAGAATGAAATTTGCTTAGTTCTGATTGGCTGATATAGCTGAACCCTGATTGATTGGTTCAGGTGAGCTCTAAAAGTCCCAAAGATAAAAAGGTACAGGTTTGCGGGGGAACTCAGAGTAACTGTATGATCCTAGTCAGCAAATGGCCACTTGGCTCTATTTAAAATCTGGACCCTGTGAGCCACTAAGGATCTATATTGGAAGACTGGCTCTTTCAGTTTCCCATTTATTCACATCTACCCACCTACCTACCTATCTACTTACCTACCTACCTACTTACCTACCTATCTGTGTGTCTCTGGTGTTTGTAAGTGCCAAGCATGCCTGCCAATAAGGAAGCATTTGTACAATCTCTAGAGCACCTCCTACCTTTTCCAGCCTGTCTAGTTGCTGGAGGGACATAGGAGCTTGTCTCCACTTCTCATCACTGTCACCTTCGTCCTCCTTTCTTCTAACAGGCACTTGTATTCACACACTGTATAGGATGCTGGGTTAGGGACTGAGGTGAAGACTGGTCCTAGAGGGACCTTTAAATATCAAGAGGACAACAGGCCACACCTGTGAGGTTTACCAGAAGCTAATGTGAAAGTGGGTCACCATGGTTTTCTGGAAACATGGGCTGTCTCTATTTTGATGTGGCCAGTTTCTGTGGCAACCACATGAGAACTAAGTATGTTCTTACTGACAGTAAGGACTTCCACAAGCTTTATCCTCCATCAGGGACGTGACTGCCCCCAGAGCTGTTCCTGAGGACAGGCAGGGAAGCACAAAATCTCTGTGAACTTGGCAAATAAGCCTTTCCAGAGAGGAATGAAAGGGCAGGAGCAGGACAGAGGGGAAATGCCCAGTGTGTGCTGCACTAGGCCCCAGACCCACGGCTCTCACTCCCACCTGCTTCTTCCAACAGTTCCCTGGGTTGTCCCCTGCCTTGAGGCAGCTTCTTTTGCTTTCCATGAGAACAGCCAGATAACATGCTTTACCACCAGCAAATCTCACCAGTGAAGCCATCCATGTGCCTTGTCATTCACAAAGTGAGGAGGCAGATGCTGGATGATGGACAGAGCAAGCTGTGACCTGGAGCGCTTCTCTGCGAGCTGAGATGCGCCTGGAGGGGTGGCCCATGGCCACGAGCAAGAACAGGGTAACTAGAATGGGGCCCTGGGTGGGTCCCTCTGCAGGCAGGACATGACATGCTTCTAGGGAGCATTAAGGGTCAGTGGAAACTTTCCGTTTAAGACATCAGAAGGGAATTTATTTGCAGTGTCTAACCCTTACTTTGAGGTGGTATGTATGAGTAGCCATCTACATGACAGCCTTCCTTCTTCCACATGGCTGGGCAGGTAGGTCCACCCATCTGACTTCTGAGGCCCACTGAAAAGTGACAGAAAGTGCAAGAACAACACAGGTGCATTTCAGGAGAACTGCCACCACCATCTCTAAGGACAGCTGCAAACCACCCTGCATTAATGAATTCTAATTCTAATTAATGAATCAGAATGCAAACTAAGGTTGGGGACAAAGGAGGAACTGGAGGCTCTTGATTCTCCTTTTCATACCTGTTAGGACCTGTAGGAGGTGGAGTCTTATTAGGGATGGGAGAAGGGGAGGACATTTTCAGTTGAGGCACTGGTTCTAATGGGGGGGGCTCTCACTGGCACTGTGGGGCCCCAGGGCCAGCGTGGATACCTGGGGCATGGTGGTCAGCATGCACGGATCTGTGCTCGCACCGTGCCTGGGCACTTCTATCAGGTAAATATTCACTGAGCAACCACTCGGTGCCTGCCTAGTGCTGGGTGCTGAAGACCCAGCAGCGACCACCCAGATGGGGCCAGCCCTGCTGGGGCATGAGGGTGCTGGGCTCTCTACAGGGTTATGGGACTCAAGGCTGGCCCTTAGTTAGCTTTGCAAACTAACCCAGGGCCCTTGTTTCTCTGGGTCACGTGCTATAGGTAAGATGGCCCTACTCTTTTACATTTTGTTATCTCAAACCAGAATACTGCCTGACCAGTACAAGTCTTTGTGTGGACAGGAGAGAATGTGTGAAACCAGAGCTATCCCAGAAAGTCTGGACAAGTGGTCCCTGCTCTGAATGGCCGGGTGTGAAATGCCTGTGCCTGTGCTGTCCCATGCATCTGAAGAGCAACCTGTCACCTTAGAAACCAGAGGGAAGAAGCCCACAGAGAGGTGAACACCCAGGAGGAAACCATAGCATCTGGCTGGGGCATGTGGGCACTTGGTCAAGACCTGAAGCAATAATTGGCTATGAGGGTTTATTTCCCAAGGAAACAAAGAATGCAGTGTTTAAAGTGAGACTCATCCACAAAGTACCCAGAGAAAAGTCATCTGCCTCTGTGCTGCTTGTTTCATAAAGGCAGGTGAAGATGGAATGGCAGCACTAACTCAGAACACTGATTTAAAACACTTCTTTTAAATCAGTGTCCTCAGCTGTATCACAGAGGACACAAGGCAAAGAAGAGTTCTTTTCAAGCTCAAGATGCAGTCTGCTGCTTTTCCTCAGCATTTACCTCAATAAGGAACCAATATGAATATTTTTAAACACAGCATCTTTATGGTTCAGTAACAGGGCTGAGAGCGAGCCCTAAAACGGTTTTCAAGGATGTAAGTACAAGCATACCATGCACTGCAGTTTCCAATAATGACTGCAATGTCAGATGACACTGTATTTGTCTTCTATCATTTTCTTAAAAAAAGAAAAAAGGTTGAGGGTGCAACCAATCCCCTGCCGTCTCCTCTCTGACCAGTAGAGGGAGAATGAACTTCATTCAGGGCAGCAAAGTAGGCCTCAAGTTATGCCCAGGATGGTGACCATGTTCCTGATTCCCTGGGACAGTCTGGGTTCAGGCATCTGTCCTGGTGTTATTACTAGGAGTGCCTTCTTTCACTTTTAAAGCCTGTCACACTAAATATGCTGTATGGTCACTCTAAGCTGAGACATGGAATTGTGGTATGATCCTCAACTTTTCTGGGGCTCTTGACTTTCATTTCTCATGGAAGAAATGCTCAGATTGCCTGTGCTTGGTTCAACCTTGATACTTGAGCCAGCTGATAAACAGCACCTTCAAGGCTGGCTCATGTTCTCTTTCCATCACTTTCCTGCCCCTCCCCAAGGGCAGGGCTTATACTTTCCTAGCTGTGTTCCCACAAGAACTTCCCATGTATCACAACACGGCTTCAAGCTTCTGCAAGCACGACTCCCCTTCAAGGCCAAGGACCATGGTGGAATTTGTTGTGTGCCCAGCGCCTGGCATATGGTCTGGTACACACACATACTCAACAAACACTGTGAGCACCAAATAACATCACCGATCAGCAACCCTCAGCTTAGCACAATTTGTGGTAGTGGCTAGGGAGTGAATTAACCAGGGTGCTTAGCTGGAACTGTTCGTTGCTCATTTCTTATGTAACTTTCATGCCTTGCTAGCCTCAAAGGCTTGCAAAAGAGTGATTAGAGATAGTGGATTTATTTTTTTTGTGACCCAACAGTCTGGCTGAGCTGGATCTGTCTGCCATGGAGTGGTATCTGGAGTCGCCAAGCAAACGGGCTCTTCCTCTAGCTTTTGCCAGACTGATCTGGAAGATTAGCTTTTCTCACTCTTTAGAGGGAGCTCGGGTTAATAGGTACTTCTTCAGATCTTTTCAAGTCAAACTTGAGAATGGTGATGGAACCATGAATTGAAGCTTAAATGATGAGCAGTTAGCTAGAGGTGGTAAGGAAATGAGGGATGGGGTGTGTCTTATCAAAGACCACATTCAAGAGCCTGAATTAACCAATTTAACAGAAAAAAACCTCTTCTACCTTCTTTATGGCAACTCCTAGCAGCTGCCAACAACAGCTGAATGGCTTTGCAGGATTCCTGCCTAAACCAGAGAAAGACTAAGGATCAAAGGTAGCTCATCTTGTAAAGAAAACATGTCTTTTTTATAAAGTGTGATGCCACTCATGACCAAAAAAACTCAAGCAAAAGGGACAGTAACATGCAAGGCGCTTTCTCAGGAGCCCTGGCGCAGACAGATGTGCAGCCTTACCCTGAGCACAGATGGCCTGGCATACCCTGCGTCCTCAGCTCGAGTCTCAAGTGCCTGAAGGATCTGGGTCTTAAGTTCTCAACTTTGGTCTCTTTACCTAACGCTACCCCACCACTTCTGGGTCTAGTCATCTGCAAGTGAGCATTGGGAAACAGCCTGTTTCTGTTGATTTCCCCTTATCCCCAAGCACCTAGCAGCAGGAACCAGCCTCAGGGCTCAGTGAGGAATGACTCACTGTGGACAGTAGGCCACACCTTACAAAGCAGGTGTGCTCCCAAAATAGGGAGCTTACTTGTTGGGACACAGAAAGATTTTTTTCCCTGTACAAACAATATGGATGATGCTTAGGTCCCTCAACTGGCTCAGAAGACACGTAATCCAAGCATAGGCTATGAAACGCTAGTGTGCTGGGCCATAGGGCTGAGAGCTGGGCCTGGCTGGCTGTGGGCTTCTCCAGAGCAGCTGCAGCCCTGAGCACAGGCCGGGGGTGTCACCGGCTCCCATATGAGCAGGTCTATTTGCTGCGCATCAGGTACTTTAAGCTTAGGAACAACTGTGCGGGATTCTATTTTAGTATTCTGGAAGCATCACTGAGGAAGTAGTCCAGTGAAGCTAGCTCTAAAAAAATTCTTTTCTCTAACAAAAGAAATATACCAAAGGACCCACAGGGATGAATAAATTATTAAACTATTAAGAAGTTGCTATAAATATGCAGTGTTAATTCAATAATTCATAACGAACTGGTACAACAAGATTTTTTAAGGCTCATAAAATACTGCTGGCTTTGGCGGCAGCTCGTGTCCTGGGGTGCATGCCAATTGCTTCTTTACACAGCAGCCGGGTGTGGGGGGCACAGGGAGCCTTCTCTCTGGCTGGCTGCCCAGGGACCCGGGGTAGAGGAGAGCACAGGGCCTATCTGTGGGGATGTACCTTTACGGCCTCTCCAGCCTGGCTGGGGACCAGACACTGGCTTGTCTCTATGGCTTCACAAAAAATGCAACAGCGGTAAGGAGGGGGAGAATTCACAGAACTGCGCCGTGGTGGAGAGGAGCGTCACGAGGGTTGGGCAACCTCTTGCCTGAACCCGGGAACAGGGTGTTCTGCCTGTCAAATACCAGGCCAGCCTGGTGACCTTCATTTCTACAGGTGCCTCTGTACCCCAGAGTTTCCTTTATAGTCACTTATCTCTTCTACCTGGAACCCTTGGGGCTATATAGGTTTCAGAATTCAGGATTTTTCAAGCTTTATAAAGGCAACATGTTATAAAAATCATACATGGTGAACAACTCCGTAGGGGCTTGGGCAGCACCCATATCCAAACCCATTAAGTTTTCTATAGCAAAATGTATGGATTTAGGGACTATAAATAACCTCACATCAGGTCACTTTTTGCCACATGAGTTTCAGCGTGAAAACATGAAGCCCTCTGCAGTTTTCCAAGGGCTCTGGAATGTTTATTTGCTTGTCCTGGCAACAGGGGCACTTTTCGCTCACAGCTTCCTATGCATCTCTGTGCTGCCGCCCAGTCTGCTGCCAAGAAAGGGAAATGGATTAGAAACAGACAAGACAGTAAAACTGTTGGGAGGTAAAAAGATTACTCCTGGATTACATGGAGCTGCCATGGTGAGCTCTATACATTTATCTGTATAGAGTAAAATTGGATTCATTCAATTAAGTGAAACCCTTGGCAAAGCAGAATAGAACAAATGCAATCAGGGAATTTTCCCCAAATTGTATCTTGGCCTTTTCTGGGTTAACAGAACTGAGCACCAACAACTGTCTTCCATTTGTGTGGCCTTTGACTAATTTCAGAGCCCACTGCCTGTGGTCCCTCAGTCCTTCCTGCGCAGTGTACGGGGCTGACAGCCCACAAGCCACACTGACCTCCTTTTCACACAGGTGAGGATGCAGCTTAGAGACAGACAGTGCCTGTGGTCACGGGACTGGGAGGAAGTGGAGCCAGGACAAGCATCTGGGTCCTCAAATTCTCTGGCAAGCTCTGGTCTTCCCACACGTTGCATGCGCAAACCTCAGAACTGTGGCCCAAAATACATTCTGCCTGGCTTTTGTCCTGCAATGCAATTTGAGTAACCTGTGGTCAAGTAAATTCTGGAAACACTACTTCCTGTATCCTCCTCTCAGAGACTGAAATGCTCCTTAATGTACTGGGGCTCTGAGCTGTCTTAAGGAAACCAGATTAACTTCATTTCACCCATTTCCTGAATGCGTTTGAATAAGGAAGCCTTTTGGGCAGAGCTTCCATTAGCATCAACCACTGTGGCCCACGCTACAGAGGGCCGTGAGACATGTACTAAAGGCAGAGTTTCAGCTGTGTTCCGTATTTTATGTAGAGGTGAAGGTGGCTTATACATTTTGGAAAGAGTTGTACCTCAAAGGCTAAAGAGCAACCACAGTGATTGAGCAGGAGGTCCTGGTCCAGGGGATCAATTTCTCCATCCTCTGTCTTTTTCTCCACCACTGGGCCACGTGTTGTTTGGCCACTGGAATGACAAGTCTGTGTAGCTGAAGCCTGGGCTCATTCCACTGCTGTCCGAGAACAAGGCTGTGCATTCGGCCCCAGCATTTCAGCTGCCTTGTCATTTGTGATAAAACAGAAGAAATTCCATGTAGGGCCATGTACCCTCACGGTATGCACTGTATGGGCAAAACCGGGCAGATAACAGGCATTTTTCATGAAGAAAGGAGAACTCAAGTTTGGTCTAAGATGCCCTCTGTCCTCCTGCCATTTTCCTTTCCTACTCAGTATAATCTTTGATGGGGAGAGGAGCAGATGGAGTCATACCTTTGAGTGCTGATTTTCTTTTCTTAGGATTTGATGTATCTATGTGTTGGGAAATTCCAGAAATTATGAAACCCTTGGTTAGGTCAGTGCGCTGGACCAAGTGTGTTTGGTGAGACATTAGTCCCAGGAGCTGTAAAAAAGTGCCATTCCTTTGGGGATGTACTGCCCCGAATCATGTGCGAGCCCTAGAAACACAGCATTTCTCAAACGTGCATCGTTTTAGGCAGATGAGAAAGAAGCCACAGTCACCTCCACCCTCTAGACGGCGAAGAGCTTAGCTCATGTCAGCGTTTGCATCCAACAGTACCACATGGAAAGCATTACACAACAACAGCAGGCAGAGGTGTCCTCATAAACACATTTTGCCTAAATATTCTATATTAACCAGAGCCATCCACTCACAGGGTGTTAGGATGACCTTTAGTTCCGGGTGCTTGACTATAAATGATGGAGATACACCGAGTACTAATGAACATGCTATTAATAATAGCTAGTATTTGTTTCTGACTCTGGGCCCAGAACTACTGTATGCACTGGAGACACATTAACTCATGTAATCTTCACAACAGTCAGCTTAGGTAAGTATCATTAATAATCACAATCTACAGATAAGGACACATGCACAGAGAGGCTGAACAGCCTGCCTAAGGCTACACAGCTAGTAAGAGGAGGAGCTAGGAACCAAACTCACAAACGTGACACCAAAGCCTGGGCTCCTAACTGCAGCTGATGTTTTCAAATCCAAGCCTCAAATGCATTAACGCCTTATGTGGCTTAGGTGCAATCTTGAGAATTTATTCAAATGTTACCTGGTTTGTAAGAAAATCAGAGACGGACTTGTTAAGACAAACTCACTTTACTAATCACTGATGAGGCAGTTGAGATATCTGGAAGAATTTCTTGTCTCTTGTTTATGAGACAAAAATGATGATGGGATTTGATAAGACCACACTTTTATTAACCTAGAAACGGTATTTAAATTTAATACATTACATTGTACCTAATGAAGAGGCCAATGTGTGCGCCTAAATCCTATGCTGTAGGTGGGTGCACTGGCCTGAAGAAAAGGGCTCGGCATTCCAGAAAAGCCCAGAAAACCCGATGCATACTCCGTGCTTCAGGTCCATCTTCATGAACAACGTGAGCCTCCTGTGTCCTCCCCTAATTAGGTAACCTGGTCACGTGCTTCCTCCTTTCTTGATCTGAATTCCCACAACTATAAGAGGGAAGGATGGTAGGCTAAGTTCAATACCCGCACGGAGAAGTCAGAGGGGACTGGCCTTAAAAAGAAGCTATAGGCCTGTCCCCAAGTCAGTTGGCCAGTTTGCAATGTCTGAGGTGGCTGGGGCTCAATGTCAAATGAATAATGGAAAATCAACTGGGCGTTTACATTTAAGCAAAGAGCTATGGAGTGGAAGGTCAAGGGGCTACAGGAGCACAGAGCAAGGGTTTAAACTGGTTTGGAGGGCCAGTGAGATTTCAGCTGATATCTGAAAAGTGTAGCTTAGTCAGCTGAGCAAGTGTTGAGAGGCAGACACGTGGGTGGGCCTGGGAATGGGAGAAATGCCCAGGGGTGGATCCTGCCTTTTCTCAACAGCAGCACAAACTTGAGTAATTTAAAGACTCATGTTCAAAACCCCTTAACAACATGGCTCCAGCACTGAGCTGAGGGCAGGAAAGCTGAGATGCATGGGTGATGTGGTGCATAAACTATGTGGTGCAAAGGCAGTGTGATGTACAGGTGGTGTGATGCACGGGTGCTGTGATGCATGGGTGGTGTGATCTGCAAGCAGTGTGGTGCATGGACAGTGTGATGCACAGGCGCTGTGATGCATGGGTGGTATGATCTGCGAGCAGTGTGGTGCATGGACAGTGTGATGCACAGGTGCTGTGATGCACGGGGCTGTGACACATGGGTGGTGGATTTGCAAGCAGTGTGGTACACAGTGTGGTGCACAGGTGCTATGGTGCAAGGGTGCTCTGATGGATGGGTGGCACTGGAGGAGCATCACCTCTGCTCATCATCCAGTTCTCTTTTAGATTAAATTCTCCATGGATCACATTAATTTGGTGCCTCATCCATGCCATCACTACCTCCAAGTGGCTCTAATTCTTATTTAGGCTTGAAATTCTTAAGAGTGGGATGCTACACTGAAGAGTTGAATCATCCTTTAATATTAAGTACAAAGGAATTCCATGGGCAATACCAACTCGAACATTGCTGCAACTCCAGGCAGATATACTAGCAAGTAGATTATAAAGGGCAGATGCTGTCAAAGCAGAGAAATAACTTGGGAGTATGTAAAGTCAAATGATCACTTTGAGGAGGAAACTTTTAAAACTAATTTATTAATTCTTCTCTACTCTGGAACTGCTTAAAAGGTTTTCTGTCAATGGCTTTACTACATTGTCAGCATGACCCACAATTAAAACCTGGATTATTTTACATTGTGATGCACTGGGCACAAGCGTACACACACACAGACACACACGCACACACAGACACACATATATACACACCCACATACAGACACACACATGCAGACAAACCCATACACACACACTCAGACACACACACATACACAAATACTGACACAAACATGCAAACACACATACATACACATACAGACACACGCAGAGATACACATATACACACAGACACACACGCAAACACACACATATGCAGACACACACATGCATGCACAAATGCGCATACACACATCACACACACACACACACACACACACACACACAGACACATAGCCCTAAACAATTCTGCCCTTGTATCCTGGGATGCACTAATGTTTCCTGCATGGTCCCATCTCATTGTTTAAAAATGTTGATCTCCATCCACTAAGCCGACTTCATGACCCACCAATGGGCTACAGCCTACAGTGTGAAAAGCACGGAGACTCTGAAACCACACTACTAATGATAACAGTTCCCCGTGCTTTCACTTTTCTCTGTTGTCGTAAGCAACGGGGGAAAGTCCTTGTGTGACTGTGCAGGTGGACTCCTACACTGCAGGCCCATATGGGAACGGGTATAAGGCTCTGGACACTGTGAAACGTTCTCAGCACCTCTAACCAGGGCACACGAGCACAGGAGTACAGCTGTGCCTGTTGTTGGGTGAGTGATTTTTCTGACAGAGTAAAACCTTATTTAGTTGGATTCACTAATTTGAAGTTCATGTTCATTGGGTAAAAGGTTATGGGCAAATAAACAAGATAGTAGGAAGAATATTAAAACCAAAAGACCCTAAATCTACAAATAACTGATGTTTATTACAAGTAATCCCCTATGTGCCTTCAGTCACGTCTCCTCTACGAGGAATTCACGTGGCACCTCTGGAGTAGACAAGCATGCGCTACGGCTTGATCATGAAAGTCACATCACCACATATTTTTTAAAATGCACATCTGCCATTCACTATACTTAACATAAATAGCTGAAGTTCTACTGCATGAGGTACGCATTATAAATGTTTAGGTTTGCTATTCAGGATATGTACATGCGTTCCTATAAAAACCCAGGCGAATTACTGGGGAAAGAAGATGAATAGGTCAGGTGCGGTGGCTCACACCTGTAATCCCAGCACTTTGGGAGGCCAAGGCAGGCAGATCACCTGAGGTCAGGAGTTCAAAACCAGCCTGGCCAACATGGTGAAATCCTGTCTCTACTAAAAATACAAAAAATTAGCTGAGTGTGGTGGTGGGTGCCTGTAATCCCAACTACTCGGGAGGCTGAGGCATGAGAATCTCTTGAACCCAGGAGGTGGAAGTTGCAGTGAGCCAAGATTGTGCCCTTGTACTCCAGCCTGGACAACAACAGCGAAACTCCATCTCGAAAACAAAGAAAGATGAATGAATGTCTGTGTGATGCTGCAGCCGTGGAGCTCATACAGCATGATCACCACGTGGTGTGGTGTGCCAGACCTGGATGCAGGACACTCCCAGAGGAGTGAGGTAGGTAAGGGAGCCCACTACATCAACCCCGCACTGGGGAGAGCTTGGAAAGGATTTTCAAGTCCAACCTCATTGCTCAGGTGTGTTCAAAACATTCCACCGCACTGCCCAAAAGGTGCCTCGTGGTCAGATGGGTTTGGCAAATGTCTGGTTAAACAGGCTGTGTGGCTTTCTCTGAGGCAGGGCCTCCCCACCAGGTCACAAGCTAAGGTACATAATGAAATTCCAGGAGAGAATCCTGGAGGCTGCTTGCCTCTGACCACATGGTGGGAAGCCACGAGCAGGCTTGGACTAGGCTGCACAGTGGTGCTCTCACTCTTCGCAAGGGCACTGAAAATGTGGGGAGTGGATCCGAGGCTGACATTTACCCACCTGTAACATGCCCTGGGGATACCCTCAAAGGGAAGAGTGGTGGGCAATGCTGCCCCAAATTTCTCAATGTTTCTCTTGTATTCTTTAGGGCAATGGGTCCAAGTGGGGTCCCAGGACCCGGGGCATCAGCATGGATTCACCCAGGACTGGTCAGAATGCACATTTCTATATACTACATAAGCCTTCCTCAAACATAGGAGCCCAGGGATCTGTGTGTTACTGGCCCCAGGTGCTGCTGGCGCTGCTTGAGGCTGACGGCCAGGCTCTGTCATGAGCGGGCAGTGCCCACATGAAGGGCTGCCTGGGAGGTTCCGTCACCTCCACCTTCAGAAACAAATCAGGGAAAAATCGCTTCCTCAGGAAACAACCCCTCCCCTTCCCTCAGCTCCAAAACAATCCAGCCCCAAAGCCTCAGGGAGAGGCATGCTGGGGCCCTTCTGAGGGCCTGCTCTTGGCCACCAGGCCACACAGAAGCCTTCACAGCCTCGATCACACCAAATCCCCTGGAAAGTCCTGTAAACGGGTATCACAGGCCCACCTCTGAGATGAGAAGTTGAGGCTCAGGGAGTGGCAGTGATCTGACCCAAGCCACAGAAGGGCCCTGGCAGAGGAAGGTTTACTCCTGTCCTCCCTGTGCTCCCCCACTGCACTGAGAGGCCTCCTGGGAAACGTGTTCACAGCTCCAACACAGATAAAACCATGAGGGGCCACAGAAGCCTTTCATGGTGCTTAGGGCCACAGAGGGCGCTGAGTGAGGTCAGGAGGCCCCTGGCATCGGGTCTGGAAGCATGGTGGGATGACGGGTGTGCCCTGGAGGGTACAGAGGAAGGGACAGGGGTCCACACTGATGGAGGGGCTGGTGGGAAGCACAGCGCCAGGGAGGGTGGCCGGAGAAGGTGCCCTGACTGTGGGACATGCCCTGGTTTCTACGGGCAACACAGCAAGCAGGCTGGGAGTGTCCTTCAGCCCTGCACCTGTGCCTGAGTTCCAGTCATCGGGCAACAGGGACACCATGGAGCGAGTGAGAAGCAGGTATGAAAGGGAGGGGCAAATGGAATTGTTTGGGGCAACTGAAGGTATCTTGGGCATCTGCATCAAGCTGCCCAGTTAGCAATAGCAAGCTGAGCCAGGGAAGTGGTGAGGGCTGAGGGTTGTCTGCAGACGCACAGTGTGAAAACCTGTGGCTGAAATGAATTTACCCTGGAGCGTGTTGTGTGAAGACAGAGGGGACAGAGAGAAAAGGCAGTGCAGCTAATAAATAACAACTGAGGGCTTTAATTAAACATCAGTGAATCTAAGACTTGAACTCTTGAAACATGTGAAGCTGTCAAACATGAAATAAATCTGGCCATGGGGTCCACACTTCCATGTTTTGAAATGAGGGCAGAGAAAAGGGTTTTGCTCTTCTGTACACGGCAAGGGGAAGGTGAGCGGAGCAGACCTTGGGATCAGCAGGGCCAAGAGCAGCACACGGCTCCCAGCTGGCAGCTGAAGTCTGCCCACCTGGGGTGGCCTGAGGCTTTTACCTTCATCAGAATTTCATTCAAACTTCGCCCTGATGCCAAGCGATCCAGGTCTGCATTCACCCTCTACGACGTCCAGCCTCGGAGAGGGTGGGACTGGAGACAGAGGTGGTCTCACTGGGGCGTAACTGCCCTGGTTTGAGGAAGGAGCAGTGTTTACAGGATTCTCCTAAGAACTGCCCCCAACACTGGTCCTCTGTGGACACACGTGCACCTGTCTCCTCCAGCGTTTACGCTCTGTGAGAGCCATGACTTCTATGCCCTCTTACTCTTTTGCCATTAAAAATCCTCTGAACTCTGACAGCGCTTCCTCTATTTCCTGGAGTTGGTACTTCTCACCACCCTGCCCTCCAACTGTCTGTCCCCATCTTCCTGATTAGACCTCGGCCACCTCACTCTGGGCAGGATGTCTGTTTACTCTTTCTCAAGAATTGCTGATTCGCTGGCTTTGTTAATCCCAAGTTTGGAACTCAAGACCAAGTTAGGTTTTCATTGAAAAAGGACAAGTGTGTCTAGCATTTGCAAGCACTGCATGGGCACACAGTAATATACTACATAATCCTTTCTCAAACACGGGACCAGGCAGGGCAGGAAGGACTTGAGGCAGGCAACCACTATGTGCCAAGCGAGAGGCTGTTCTGGCTGAACTTCACCCCTGCCCTTCCCAGTAACACACTCATATATTGAAGTCCTAACTCCCAGAAGCTCTGAGTGTAACTCTACTTGGGGACAGGGCCTTTAAAGAGGAGATTATGTTAAAAGAGGTCATCAGGGCGGACCCTCACCCAATACGACTGGTGTCCCTCTAAGTGGAGAGCAGAACACAGACAGGCAGAGGGAAGACCATTTGAGGACACAGGGAAAAGACGGCCATCTACAGGCCAACAAGAGGGGCCTCAGAAGAAGCCAACTCTGCTGACACCTCCATCTTGGACTTCCGGCCTTCAGAACTGTGAGACAGCAAACCCATGCTGCTTCATCCACCCAGTCTGTGGCACTTTGTTAAAGCAACCCCAGCAAACTAACAAGAGGCACACACAGCATGTGCAGAAAGAATTCAGATGGGGCAAGTTCCCAGGGACTGGGGTCATAAGGGAAGATGTTGAAAAAGCAGCTTCAGTTGGGCATGGAAGGACTGGTGTAATTCGGGGTTTGGGGGGATTGGGAGACCCCTCCACATAGGAAGGGCTGCAGAGGTGCGGAGGAAGACTGAGCACTGTGTATTCCGCTGAGTAGATTCTGGTCTCTCAGGTCCTGATTCATGGAAAAGATAGGCAGTGATGTCTGTGAGGAGGGCTGGATAGGGTGGGGGAGACTGGGCAGGGCCTTAAATGACAGGTTACAAAGAGCAGGATCCCAGAAGACCAACATGGCACAGGGGAGAGAGTTCTGGGCCAGGGCAAGGCAAGCCCTGTGGGTCTATAAATTAGCTTTGAAGTTGGAGGGAATGCCCTTAGCTTCTCAGGCTTCTGTTATTCAGTTGCAGAATGGCAATGTTGAAGTCTTTCAGTAGTTATCAACTTCTCCCCCTGGAGCAGTAGATCCCGTTTTAAAACATCAAATCTGAATGGAACCCCAAGATATCAAATATCTAGGTGGGGCTCCTCTTGAAGTTGGGGAGGGAGAAGTCAGAGGTGGACCCAAGGCATCTACTCATTAGTGCAGGCCTCCACATGACACATGCACCTGTGAGCTAGGCTGGAGGAAACCAACCAGCCAACCAACCAATTTGCCCTACAGCTTTTTTTTTTTTTTTTTGAGATGAAGTTTCGCTTAGCATGCCCTCTCAGGGTGAACTCAGAAGTAGCAGCAGTGCCTGTGACTTTTATGCCAATAGAAATCACAGATATTAATAGTTTTATATCACATCCCTGTCGTTGCAGATACCCAGAAATACTGTTGACATTCATGACTACTGCAGAGTGATGCCAGTGATCAGACCTATCAGGAGACCTTGTTATTAAATCTTAAAAAAATAATAATTTAAAGTAATATTTTGATAACTGTAGGTCATTCTTCTTATAGCAAGAAAACAGGTAATACAAATAAACAACAACAGTAAAAATACAAAGAAAATAATTAAAAAGGATTTGAAAATTGAGGAAGCACAGATATGCAGATGTACAGTGATATGATTTGGATCTGCGCCGCCACCAAATCTCACGTTGAACTGTAATCCCTAATGTTGGCGGTTGGGCCTGGTGGGAGGTGACTGGATCATGCGGGTGGATTTCTCATGAGCGGTTTAGCAACATCCCCGTTACTGTTCCCATGGCTGTGAGTCCTCGTGAGATCTGGTGGTTTAAAGCTGTGTAATTCCTCCCTGCTTGCTCTCTCTTGCTCCTGCTCTCACCTTGTGAGACGCCTGCTCCCTCTTTGCCTTCTGCCACGATTGGAAGCTCCCTGAGGCTTCCCCAGAAGCACAAGCTGCCAAGCTTCCTGTTCAGCCTGCAGCATCATGAGCCAATTCAATTACCTCTTTTCTTATAAATTACTCAGTCTCGGGTAACTCTCTAATATTTGCACTGCTATAGTATTAGGACTAATACATATGAATATACAGATATGCAGGCTATAAGGGTCTCCATGTATCCCAGAGTTGTGCCTCAAATGTGACTTTAACTTGCTTGTGCCCAAAGTGCAGGGAGTTATATGGACAGTTGCTGAGTTCCTATTTTTGGAGGAGAGGAGGAGGCCCTAAATGTAAACTGCTGGAGAGGTTAAAGACACAGTAGCCTGATATCTCTTCGGTTTGGTCCTTGGAAGGATGCTGCCGTAATTTGCACTAGGCAGTATTTGTGAATAGGAATGGCAGCCAGATTAAAGGGCCCAGGACAGCAAGGGGAGCAACTTCCCAGCCCATCAGGCTGATGGCCCACCCACCTCCAGGTGCCACTCACTCAGGCAGCCAGGTCTAAACAGCACCTGACCATACCTTGCACTACTCCATCTTGGGGACACAGAATAGAAGCCTGAGCTGCCTGTGGGTTCCCACAGCAACATCTTCTGACCTTGAGAAACGCAGGCAAACTGGCAGTGCCTTGTAGGTCAGTTACCAGGCAGTTCCTGAGGACCCAACAAAGGTACTTCTGAAGAAGCTGGTGGGTCATTTCTACGTATATAGCACCTCTCAATAGGAAAAGAAAAATGCGAAGAAGAATTAACACAATTTTTAGGAAGTGAGTGGGTTAACTAAGGTCTCAAGGAAAACAGAGGTGAGTTTTCTGATGCCATGGAGAGAACGGGCAGGCTGCTGTAGGCAGGAAGGCCGTCAGCCTTGTTTATCATCTGTGCCCCCTGGCCCTGGGAACTCAGCATAGAATTCCAACAAGGAGACAGCACTGAGGTATTTATCGCTTTCTTTGCATATCAGCTTGTCACATGTAACACTTAATTTGATGATCCCAAATTGGACCTGACAGGAAGCCTCCTGATGATACACCATGCCTGGATTTAGCAGAGATAAACACTGATGTTAATTTCCCCAGCAGAGGATGTGAGTATCAACCCAGGGCTGCTTTCATTGATTTCCATTTCACTCAACGTGGGCCCACCTCATATTGGCATTGCTCCCTTTAGCTGATAGCTGTGGCCAATTTTGTAAGTGTGGTGTCCTAGGGTTGCCTGCCAATCATTTCCCATTTCCAAAGTGATGAGAACGTGACAGGGGAAACAGAAATTGAGCCCGTCGGTAAAGAAACAGTAGGCAGAATGAGGCTGGATAAGCCCTGAAACTGTCAGTAAGAAGATAAAATGCGACTAAGAAAAATTGTGATTTACAATGAACTTTTCAGGAACACATCTATTGTGCAAAGTAAACTCCTTTGAAGTCTAGACATCTGTAGGTAGCAAGAAAAAAATAATACTTTTTCTCTGCCTCAACCCCTATACTAACTGTGATGATTAATATTGAGTGTCAACTTGATTGGACTGAAGGAAGCAATATTGATCCTGGTGTGTCCGTCTGTGAGGGTGTTGCCAAAGGAGATTAACATTTGAGTCAGTGTGCCGGGGAAGGCAGACCCACCCTTAATCGGGTGGGTACCATCTAATCAGCCGTCAGCAAATATAAAGCAGGTAGAAAAATGTGAAGCAACAGACTGCCCTAGCCTCCCAGTCTACATCTTTCTCCCGTGGTGGATGCTTCCTGCCCTCCAACATCGGACTCCAAGTTCTTCAGTTTTGAGACTTGGACTAGCTATCCTTGCTCCTCAAGCTGCAGACAGCCTACTGTGGGACCTTGTGATCCTATAAGTTAATACTTAATAAATTCCCCTTTATGTGTATATATCTATCCTATTAGTTCTGTCCCTCTAGGGAACCCTGAAGAATACAGATTTTGGTACCAGGAGTGGTTCTAGAGAACAGAATATTAAGGGTGGGGTTCTTTCACTGGTTTTGGGGTTTCTGGAGTTGGCTACTTAATATGATTAGACCCCAAAATGTTAAGGACTCTACTTCTAATAGTATGGAGAATACTGATAGTCCTAGGCAGAAACTGTTTAGAGAGTTTTGCAAAAATAAATCCATCCGACCCTCCTGATATACCACTTCTGAGAGGCAAGGAGTTTATTGACTTTATATATAATACCTTTGACAATATATGGAGAACCAAGGAACATAATGAAGCTGGTTGGTTGCTTCTAAGCTCGGAGGACAAAGTGATGAAAGAAAATTACGAACTCGGGGACTGTCTCCTGGCTTCAGAAGCAGATACTGAGCCTCAAATCTGCTAAGATTGCCCTGAGTGAGAGTCTCATCTCCCACAGAGAAAGAGCTGAAATTGTGGAAAAACAGACACGAGGTCTTATCATGTGAGTGGCCGACCTGCAATGAAAGGTGCAGGCACAGCCTCTTCAGATGTCTACTGTTAACGTGAGGACATTGATTGGGAAAGAATGGGACCCTGCAACTTGGAATGGGGACATGTGGGAGGGCCCTGATGAAGGTGGGGACACTGAGTTTGTAAACTTAGATAGGCATCCCCTCCTTGACCTATGCTCCCACTAGCCTTTCTACTTTTGTTTGAGAAGATAAACTCTGTGCTGCCTTAGGCAACAGTGATGGCCACCCCTGAGGCAGTTGCCAGGCAAGATAATATTGATTCTCCCCAGAAGCCACCCCAAACACCCCTGCTGGCTTCTAAACCTATAACTAGACTAACATCCCAGTGGGCCCCTAGAGGTGAGGTTGAGAGTGTGACCCATGAAGAGGTGCACTACACTAGAAAAAAACTGCTTCAGTTCTCTAATTTATATAAACAGAAAACTAGAGAACAGGCATGGGAATGGATATTAAGGGTATTGGATAAGAGTGGAAGGAATTGGATCAGGCTGAATTTATTGATTTGGGCCCACTAAGTAGGGACTCTACATTGAATGTTACAGCTCAGAGAGTTAAAAAAGGTTCTAATAGTTTATTTGATTGATTAGCTGAAATATGGACTAAAAGATGGCCCACTGTGAGTGAGCTGGAAATGCCTGATCTTCCTTGGTTTAATGTAGAGGAAGGGATCCAAAGGCTTAGGGAGCCTGGGATGGTGGAGTGGATTAATCACTTTAGACATACTCATCCCAGCTGGGAGCATCCAAAAGATATACCCTGATTAATGCCTTGTAAAATAGATTTGTGAAGGCAGCACCTGTATCTTTGAAGAGCCCTGTAATTGCTCTTCTCTGCAGGTCAGATCTAACAGTGGGACCCACAGTCACTCAACTACAAAATTTAAATACAATGGGAATAGATACCGAGGTGGCAGGGGCCGAGTGGCAGCACTCAACCATCAACGGCAAGGTGGACGCAGCTACCATAATGAACAGCCGAGGCAATGAGGCAGTCAGAATAGTCTGACTTGTGTAGAGCTATGGCACTGCCTAATTAATCACAGTGTTCCCAGAAGTGGAACTGATAGGAAGCTTACTGCACTCCTTAATTTATACAAGCAGAAAACTTCTAGATCAAAGGACAAAAAGACTAATTTGAATTATAGATAGAAAGAGAGAATCACAGCCCCTCAATCAATTTCCAGACTTGAGCCAGTTTACAGACCCAGAACCCCTTGAATGAAGAAGAGGCTGGGTCCTCTTGTGCTTCCACAAGAGGAATCTCACTATATAATCTCACTATATTACCAAAAATTTATGCAGCAAACCTTTCTCCCATCTTTCCCCAAGGAGATCTCTGGTCTTTTACCAGAGTAACTGTGCATTGGGGAAAGGGAAATGATCAGACATTTCGGGGACTACTGGACACTGGCTGTGAGCTGACGTTGATTCCAGGAGACCCAAAACGTCATTGTGGTCCTCCAGTTAAAGTAGGGGCTTATGGAGATCAGGTAATTAATGAAGTTTTAACTCAGGTCTGACTTACAGTGGGTCCCTGGACTCATCCTGGGGTTATTTCCCCAGTGCCAGAATGCATAATTGGCATAGACATACTTAGCAGCTGGCAGAACCCCCACATTGGTGCCCTGACTGGTAGGGTGAGGGCCATTATGGTAGGAAAGGCCAAATGGAAGCCATTAGAGCAGCCTCTAGAAAGGCTGCTATTTACTACTAGAAAAATAGTAAATCAAAAACAGTATCGCATCCTTGGAAGGATTGCAGAGATTAGTGCCACCATCAAGGACTTGAAAGACGCAGGGGTGGTGATTCCCACCACATCCCCATTCAACTCTCCTATCTGGTCTGTGTAGAAGACAGATGGATCTTAAAGAATGACAGTGGATTATTGTAAGCTCAACCAAGTGGTGACTCTAATTGAAGCTGTTGTACCAGATGTAGTTTCATTGCTTGAGCAAATTAACACATCTCCTGGTACCTGGTATGCAGCCATTGACTTGGCAAATGCCTTTTTTCTCCATTTCTGTCCATAAGGCCACCAGAAGCAATTTGCCTTTAGCTGGCAAGACCAGCAATATACCTTTACTATCCTACCTCAGGGGTATATCAACTCTCCAGCTTTGTGATACATCATTTGGAGAGACCTTGATCACCTTTTGCTTCCATAAAATACCACACTGGTCCATTACATTGATGACATTATGCTGATTGGATCCAGTGAGCAAGTAGCAAACACACTGGACTTACTGGTGAAACATTTGCGTGCCAGAGGATGGGAAATAAATCCAACTAAAATTCAGGGAACTTCTACCTCAGTAAAATTTCTAAGGGTCCAGTGGTGTGGGGCCTGTGGAGATATTCCTTCTAAGGTGAAGGATAAGTTGCTGCATTTGGCCCTTCTACAACCAAGAAAGAGGCACAATACCTAGTGGGTCTATTTGGATTTTAGAGACAACACATTTCTCATTTGGGTATGTTACTCCAGCCCATTTATTCAGTGACCCAAAAGGCTGCCAGTTTTGAGTGGGGTCCAGAACAGGAGAAGTCTCTGCAACAGTCCACGCTGCTATGCAAGCTGCTCTGACACTTGGGCCATATGACCCAGCAGATCCAATGGTGCCTGAGTTGTCAGTGGCAGACAGGGGTGCTGGTTAGAGCCTTCAGCAGGATCCTATAGGTGAATCACAGCATAGGCCTCTAGGAGTTTTGAGCCAGGCCCTGCCATCTTCTGCAGGTAACTACTCTCCTTTTGAGAGACAGCTTTTGGCCTGTTACTGGGCTTTGGTGGAAACTAGACTTTTGACTATGGGTCATCAAGTCACCATGTTACCTGAACTGTCAGCTCACCATGAGCTGGGTGCTTTCTGACCCATCTGGCCATAAAGTGGGTCATGCACAGCAGCATTCCATCATCAAATGGAAGTGGTAGGAATATGATTGGGTTTGAGCAGGTCCTGAAGGCACAAGTAAGTTACCTGACCTTCATAAACCCCTCTTCTGGGCATTTGAGCCACTTCTTCATGTAACTTACCCTCATAAGCTGCACTCCTGCTATCCTGCCTTCTCTCCCTGAGTCTGCACCAGTGGCCTCATGGGGAGTTCTCTATGATCAGTTGGCAGAGGTAGAGAAGGTGAGGGCCTGGTTCACAGATGGTTCTGCACGATATGCAGGCACCACCAAAAGTGGACAGCTACAGCCCTTTCTAGAACATCCCTGAAGGACAGTGGTGAAAGGAAATCTTCCCAGTAGGCAGAACTTCCAGCAGTCCACCTGGTTGTACACTTTGCATGGAAGGAGAAATGGCTGGATGTATGATTATATACTGATTCATGGGCTGTAGCCAGTGGTTTGGCTGGATGGTCAGGGACTTGGAAGAAACATGATCAGAAAATTGGTGACAAAGCAATTTGGGGAAGAGGTATGTGGATGGATCTCTCTGAGTGGTCAAAAACTGAAGATATTTGTATACCCTGTGAGTACTAACCAACAGGTGACCTCAGCAGAGGAGGATCTGAATAATCAGTTGAATAGGATGACCTGTTCTGTGGCCACTACTCAGCCTCTTTCCCCAGCCACCCCTGTCATGGCCCAATGGGCCAACGAACAAAGTGGCCATGGTGGCAGGGATGAAGGTTACGCATGGGCTCAGCAACATGGACTTCCACTCGCCAAGGCTGACATGGCTATGGCCACTGCTGAGTGCCCAATTTGCCAGCAGCAGAGACCAACACTGAGCCCTTGATATGGCACCATTCCTCGGGGTGATCAGCCAGCTACCTGGTGACAGGTTGATTATATTGAACCTCTTCCATCATGGAAAGGGCAGAGGTTTGTCCTCACTGGAATAGACACTTACTCCGAATATGGGTTTGCCTATCTAGTACACAATGCTTCTGCCAAGACTATCATACGCAGACCCACAGAATGCCTTATCCACTGTCATGATACTCTACACAGCATTGCCTCTGACCAAGGCACTCACTTTACAGCTAAAGGAGTGTGGCAGTGGGCTCATGCTCATGGAATTCCCTGGTCTTACCAAGTTCTGCATCATCCTGAAGCAGCTGGATTAATAAAACAGTGGAATGTCCTTTTGAAGCCACAACTACAACACCAACTAGGTGACAATACTTTGCAGGGCTGGGGCAGAGTTCTCCAGAGGGCTGCGTATGCTCCGAATCAGCGTACAAGGTATGATACTGTTACTCCCATAGCCAGGACTCATGGGTCCAGGAATCAAGAGGTAGAAGTGAAAGTGGCACCACACACCATTACCCCTAGTGATCCACTGGCAAAATTTTTGCTTCCTGTTCCCACAACATTATGTTCTGCTGGCCTAGAGGTCTTAGTTCCAGAGGGAGGAACGCTCCTACCAGGAGGCACAACACTGATCCCGTTAAACTGGAAGTTAAGACTGCCACCTGGACACTTCGCTCCTCCTACTTTTAAGTCAACAGGCCAAGAAGGGAGTTAACAGTGTTGGCTGGGGTGACTGTCACAGGCCATCAAGATAAAATCAGTCTACTACTCCGCAACAGGGGTAAGGAAGAGTATGCATGGAATATAGAAGATGCATTAGGGCATCTCTTAGTATTACCATGGCCTGTGCTTAAGGTCAATGGGAAACTACAACAGCCCAATTCAGGCAGGACTACCAATGGCCCAGATCCCTCAAGAATGAGAATCAAGGTTTGGTTCACTCCACCAGGGAAAAAACCACGACCTGCTGAGGTGCTTGTACTGAAGACAAAGGGAATACAGAATGGGTAGAAGAAGGTAGTCCTCAATACCAGCTAAGACCATGTGACCAGCTACAGAAATGGGGACTGTAATTGTCATGAGTATTTCCTCCTTCTTTTGTACTGAAGACAAAGGGAATACAGAATGGGTAGAAGAAGGTAGTCATCAATACCAGCTACGACCATGTGACCAGCTATAGAAATGGGGACTGTAATCGTCATGAGTATTTCCTCCTACTTTTGCTGAAAATATGTTTGTACACTTATAAACTTATACTAAGAAAATATCTTTATTTTATTTCCTTTTCCTTTATCATGTGATGTCAGATTTATTGACTTCATATCAGCATTTAAGAATTGTTAACCTAATGTAACAGTATTTGGGTTGGGGATCAGTGCATTTCTGGTTGTACAAAGAATAGTTATTCTATGTTAGACGTAATTATGACTTTATTATGGTCTTTATTTGAAGATTATATATGATCTCAGGAGATGTGTATGGGTTCAAGTTGACAAGGGGTGGACTTGTGGTGGTTAATACTGAGTGTCAACTTGATTGGATTGAAGGATGCAATATTGGTCCTGGGTGCATCTGTAAGGGAGATTAACATTTGAGTCAGTGGACTGGGGAAGGCAGACCCATCCTTAATCGGGTGGGCACCATCTAATCAGCCATCAGCAAATATAAAGCAGGCAGAAAAACGTGAAGCGAGAGACTGGCCTAGCCTCCCAGCCTACATCTTTCTCCGGTGCTGGATGCTTCCTGCCCTTGAACATCGGACTCCCAAGTTCTTCAGTTTTGAGACTTGGACCTGGCTCTTCTTGCTCCTCAAGCTTGCAGGCAGCCTACTGTGGGACTTTGTCATTCTGTAAGTTAATACTTAATAAACCTCTCTCTCTCTCTCCCCCCATATATATATATCCTATCAGTTATATATTATATATACACATAAATATACATACACACACTCATATATCCTATTAGTTCTGTCCCTCTAGAGAACCCTGACAAATATACTAACTCTGAACTTGTTCACAACTACAGGTGGTCAGAAACTGGCTGCTATACCCCACCCACCTGGACCCAGATGCCACAGGATTGTCACCTTGATGAAAGTTATCTGGGGTAAAATGACAACATCTAAGTAACAACATTTTACTCACCAACAGCAACGCCCTTCTCACATCCACCACCCAACGACTGACACTCATGCCAAATCTTTCTTGAAATTACTATTCCCCACCATCCTTTACAAACTGCACTTTGGAAGGAAGGAGCCCACAGAACCGAGTATCAATCACAGAAGCCGCATAGCAAAACATTCAGTGTTCGATGTACCGAAAAATCCTCTTTACACGTCTTTATGCTTCTGGCCACTGCAGCCGCAAAGTCCAGCCATTAGAAGGGACAGCTATCTTTCAGAGTTGTGTCCCTTGATGAAATGTCAATGTCAAAGAAATATAGACAGATATGCCTTATGTATTTGGCCATGCCTCGTCCCTCTTGCCATCACAGTCTCCTCTAAAAGTAAGCAATTAAAAAAGAAAGGCTAAATGTTTAGTCCCCGTAAAACAGTACTTACAATAACAAACTCACACTGATACAAGAGGGAAGATACTGCATTCATAGCCCATCAGGTCAAAAAAAAAATGGAAGCTAAGAGTGATAAAAACCATGGCAATTAATTCAACTCCCTATATATAGTCTAGCCTGTGAATATAATTTGATTTGCACAGGGCCACTCAGCTGGCTATTAGTGCAGCTGGTCAGCTCAGGTCTTCCAGGCTGGTCCTTGAGTTGCAGGGTGATGCCTTGTAAGAACAATTCAGTGGTTACAAAACCTTGGAAATAGTACTTAACTCCTTTAGGTCATCTGAGAAAAACTGCTCTTGTTAAGCTCATTTCACTGGGACATTGGAGGAAGAAATAACAGAGAAGGGATGGAGGCACATACAGAAACAATCATTAAGAAGACACAGGCAAGAAATAAAACAAAACAATTATTGAGCATAACAAAGAAAAGTAAAGAAAAAGACAGCATGCTACAGCCACTAATTAACACATAGCCCTCTCTGAGGAGAGATTCCATTGTAGGCTCCAGGCCAGATACTAAAGCAAAAGAATGTGTGAACCCAAGCTCCTACCTCATTAAAGATCTCTGGTCGGAGTTGGCCCTACATTTTATTACATGCCATTATCTTCACCCTCATTACAATGCTGAGTTGTGACACCTTCTATGTTGACAGAGCTCCTAAGGATACAGAAGGAGACTCGTACATCTTGCTCTGCATCTTAGGGGACTGTTTGTTATTCAAGTGTACTTGTCAGGTGTCTATCTGGAAGATTATTGAAGTGCCAAAATACAAATGGTATATTGTTTTGGTGCAGAAAAAAACATACAGCAAAAAAGTAAACCTGTGGGATGTGTTCAAGGCACCATACAGCAAAAACATTCCATTTCCTTGTGCTACCCTCAAAATGTTATACAATAATTTCTGGTTAAACTCTAAATTAAAACGGTTTAAAAGCACAGCACCTCTAATCCTGTTCAGGCCTGAAATGATTTATAAGTACCTATCCAGGAACTACTCTGCCAGCAAAGGAATGCAGATGGCTCAGTGAGAATTAATCAATCTCTGGAAGGTTCTTGAGGACTGATTTATATTTTCTTATTTTCTCCAGAGTCTAGCAAGTTTCCACCTCTGTAACAGGAACCCCATGAATATGGGACTGCTATTAATTCATGCTGTGCTTTTAGTTCTTTTCAAAGCTTACAGATATTCACATTTTTCTCTCATTTTCTTTTCTCTGTAAATGTCCCATAAGAGAAAAAGACATATGAACAAATCTTGTGCTACAGATGAGGAAACAGTCACCAAAGGTTCGTGATTTACCAGGGGCCACCCAGGAGCAATGGGCCAGCATCCCAGGGCCCATCAGCTTAGGGCTTTCCTAGACAAAATGCTTTACACGCCATTTCAGGTAGGCCAGGGGAGGCTGGCTCTTACGGACTATGTGTACCTAAATTGCTTGATTTAGCAGTCATACATGTGGTCCAACATTTTCAAAAAGAACCAGCACATGAACTAACAGACCAAAGGCTCAGCCTGGTTAGAGTCAAACTAAAGCTGCAGGGGACACATTCCTCCTTTCTGGTTCTGTGTCCCTAAGGGATGAGGGCTCCAGTGACTTGGAGCGCAGAGTGCTGGTGCTCCCCAGGGCCTTTCACCTGGGGACGCAGCCATCTGGACACAGTCAAGCTCTGAAAAACCCAAAAACCGCAAGCGGGTGTAGCTCCCTCCTCCCACCAGGAGGAGAAGGTGGGGGTTCTGCCTCTGTGTGCTGACCTGAGCTTCTTGCTCCCCCTCTCCCCTTCATGCTTCCCTCTGACCCAACACCCCATGGGCTTGGCCTCGCTAAGGCTGGGAAAGGGCTGCGTCTGTTTCAATCTCTGATCAAATTTGGTATCTCTGGCAAAGTGAAAACAAACCTTCCATTCTTCAGCAGTGTTTGTTTTGGGCCCATTGGACACCACCCTTCCCATTTCGGGCTTATTTTTTTTCCACTTATAGTCATCACGAATTTGGTAGAGGTGAGTCATGGTTTTTACCCTGGCTCCAGCTTCCTCTTGTTTATACTTTTCTAGTCTCATTTCCTTTCTTTGCAGCTGCCTTGGGAGCCTCCAATGGCTGGCCTCTGACGTGGTTATTCCGGGTCCCAAAGCCTCCAATCGCTGGCCTCTGACGTGGATATTCCAGGTCCCAAAGCCTCCAATCGCTGGCCTCTGACGTGGATATTCCAGGTCCCAAAGCCTCCAATCGCTGGCCTCTGACGTGGTTATTCCGGGTCCCAAAGCCTCCAATGGCTGGCCTCTGACGTGGTTATTCCGGGTCCCAAAGCCTCCAATGGCTGGCCTCTGACGTGGTTATTCCGGGTCCCAAAGCCTCCAATCACTGGCCTCTGACGTGGATATTCCAGGTCCCAAAGCCTCCAATCGCTGGCTTCTGACGTGGTTATTCCGGGTCCCAAAGTCTCTAATTGTTGGCCTCCGACATGGTTATTCCGGGTCCCAAGCTTGGGCTGTCTCCAGTCCTGAGGTGCGTGGGCTCCTGTATGCAGGGCCGGGGCTTTCTAAGTGGTTGGTGGTGTTCCTGGTTCTGAGGTTCTTGCCCCCAAGATCTGAAGACTCACCAGGGCAGCAGCTGACCTTCAGGTGGAGGCAGGGAGCCTCTGCAGAAGCTGGTACCCTGCAGAGCTGCTCTCACACTGCCATGGTGTCTTGTAAAGCCACAGAGCTTGAGTTGACAATTGGGGTAGGAAGAAAATCACTGAAATTCTTCCACCTTAAATGAGCTTGATGGAAACCAGCACCTAATAATACAACCCTAGTGCTGGAAAGATGTCTCTGAACATAAACATTTGATGTAGGATTTTAGGCGTTTTTCTCAATAATTTCCCCACAACTCTCTGGGAAAAATGACTAGTTAACAGAGCAGAAACGGTGGGCAGGAGACTGGGAGTGTTTGGAGTCATACACATTTGGATTTACATCTTATTGTTCAGTTACTTTGGGAATGACCTTAGCCATGTCATTAGTCTTTCTTAGTAGATTATCTTGGCCATAAAAGAGAGTCCCCTTACCTCGTAGGATGTGAAGACTAAATAAGACTAAGTATGCAAAGCACCTGGTGTAAAGGTAGCTGTGTTTGCTGTTACTTGGCTGTTAGACTTCCTGAATGCTGCTGAACTGCTTAAGTCATACCAGGGACAATCTTTTAAATGTCTTATTCCTCAAGGCCCAATTCAGATGAGCCATAATCATAAACTCAACAGGCCACATGACAGATGCTTTCAAAACAGATTCAAGTCCCATGGGAAAAAAAACGTTCAATTCTGCCTGTTGGACAGTTGTCATGTATACTCTCTTCTGCCCCCCTTCTGGAGTCCTTATAAATATGGTGGTCAGCTAGGAAGTTATCATTACCCACAGTGAAAGAAGAAACTGTTGATGAGCATTGTCTTCCTTTAACACAGTGTTGATACGTTTCTGGAACATGTGCAGGCTTCACATGTGTTGCAGAGACTGGGATGGTGCGTGCGTCTCTGGTAAATGCTGCTCACAGCGTGGTGGGGAACGGGCAGCACCTCTCACTCTGCTCATGAGAAATGCAGTCTCAGGCCCACCCCAGCCCTGCTGAGGCAGAAACTGCATTCTGACCAGATTCCCAGGTGATCCGCAAGCACATTAAAGTTCGGGAGGCTCTGTAGTCATGCAGAGGAGGCAGGCATGTGATGGTAAAGGTGCTGGCTCCAGTCCAGGAGGCTGGGCCAGGTTCTGATGGGTTCTCTTCAGCCCCTGCGACTGCAGCTTAGCTGAGAACAATGGCCAAGTCTTATCATGCTTACCCTCGTTACATACAAAACTGTGAAGGGCCTGAGGTTTTATCCCACTTGTCAGCTAACAAGTTAGCCTGCCACTGTGTGTGCATGTTTGTGAAACGATGTGTGTGTCTCTGTGTGTATGCATGCGTGTGTGTATTCACAACAGAAGGTGCAAGACCTCTGAGTCAGAGAGAGCAGCAAGAACGACATCTTAGCACTAGTTTGCTAAGTGCCAATCCCCATGGTGATGTGACATGGTGAGGGTCTTGTCACCTATGCATGTAGTGCAATCATCATAGAGGAGATACCCCAGAATTAGGGACCTCTGACCTTGTACAGGGCTGCTGGTGACCTTCTCTCTCCACTATTGAGTGGGAGAGACAGAGAGAGAGAGAGAGAGAGAGAGAAAGAGAGAGAGAGAGAGAGAGAGAGAGTGCGACACAGAGACTGAGACTTAGCTTCATCCTGGAATGTAAGCAACCATCTTAGGGGAGCAGAAGGGAGACTTCTGCAAGCTTTATTGTCATAAAATGTCTCCTTACATAAACATTATTAACTTGAATGTAAATGTCTTTGCTCAGAGGACCTGGACTGTGCAGAAACATGAGATGTCTGTGTGAACTGTCTCTCAACGTGCCCATGTGTCAGGAGAATGGGTTGCTGACACACGGCAGTTAATAGTACCTGGCCATTGCCCCAGGGTAGCCTGTAGTCCGAGAAGCACCCAAAATGAAACCAGAATGTCATGAGAGGGGAAGTCTCAGGTACCTGGGGGAACACACAGGGGGTCAGCACGCTCTGATGAAGGCAGGCCTGTCAGGAAAGAGTTCCTGGGCTGACTTCCAAGCTGAGACTTGATGTTTAGATTGGCTGGTTCTGAGTGCTAGGCAGGGAGCCCTGATAGTCGGCCATGAGAGGGTGGTAGGGATGGGGCCTGCTGCCTTGCTCCTAATGCTAAAGGGCTTGGCTTCATTATGAGGCTTTGGACGTGGGAGTCTGGGGAGAAGGAGAAATGCATGTTGATGGTTCTGACTGGGAAAACTCAGTATCCAAGTTATCAGAGCCTAGTAACAAGATGGAAAGGGGAGCAGAGTTTGAGGGAAGAAAATGGCATGCTGTTTAGAGGCAATTCACTGTGTTTCTGGAAATACAAATCGGGATAGCCAATCTATACAGTCATCCCTTGGCAGCCATGGGAGAGTGGTTCTAGGACCCCTGTGGATACCACAATCCCGCAGATGCTCACGTCCCTGATATAAAATAGTGTAGCATTTGCGTATAACCTGCACACATCCTCTCATATACTTTAAATCATCTCCGGTTACTTATAATTCCTAATATGATGTAAATGCTGTGTAAACAGTTGTTACCCTGTATTGTTTAGGGAAGAGTGCCAAGAAAAAAACAGTCTGTACATGTTCAGTACAGATGCAATAATCCATTTTTTTCCTGAATATTTTCAGTTCACAGTTGGTTGACTGCCGTGGGCTGAATGCTCGGATGCGGAACCCACAGATACAAAAGGCTGACTGTCTATGATTAATAGACAAAGAAAAGAACGTGAAGGCAGTTGTAACTTTTTTTTTTTGGATATCAGAAAGCGAAATTTTATTTTTTGTTTTTATTTACTAATAATATTTGTTTACAGATATTTATTTATTTTTGAGATGGAGTCTCACTCTGTCACCCAGGCTGGAGTGCAGTGGTGTGATCTTGGCTCAATGCAACCTCTGCCCCCGGGTTCAAGTGATTCTCCTGCCTCAACCTCCTGAGTAGCTGGGATTACAGGTGCCTGCCATCACGCCTGGTTCATTTTTATATTTTTAGTAGAGACAGAGTTTCACCATCTTGACCAGGCTGGTCTCGAACTCCTGACCTTGTGATCTACCCGCCTTGGCCTCCCAAAGTGCTGGGATTACAGGTGTAAGCCACCATGCCCGGCCTCAAATATTTATTCTTTTGAGAATTATTTGTTCATTTTCTTTTTAATCCATTGGGAATTTGATGTGTTTATTATCGATTTATATGAGCTTTCCAATCATTTTCAGTCTGTATTAGGTTTTTAGCTATCACTGCTACTTTTTAGAAGCCTTAAGTATGAAGTTACTTAAAATGCTGGGGGAAAGATTTAGACTGAGCCCAAAAGATAGGCCAAAAAGACAACAAAGAAGACCTCTGATGGACAGAGACTATGTTCTTTTGCCCTATTTTTCAGACCTTCAGGGAAATTAAATATAAACAGATATATGGAGAAGCTGATTCTGAGTTTAAGAAATTAAAGCAATAAATTTAGAATTTTACTGATTTGTTAATGTTCTTGAGAAAACTTGGCCTTCCAGTAAGTCAAGTAAATAGACATAACCAACAAACTCCTGGGTTCAAATTAATCACAAATTAGCAGAAACATGTCTTGCCTTTAGATACAACTTTTGATCATGACCACAGTACTAGACAGGGGCTGCGGCGCTAACCCATGAGGAAGGTCTGGAGAGATACCCCCATGTGGCACCCTTATGTCAAAGTGTGAGTGAATTGTGGGGAGAGAGGCGGAGGGGAAGAGGAGACAGGTGGAGGAAAAAAGTCAGGGGGAGAGGGCCAGCCAGCCCCATCCCCAGCATCAGCGACATCATTTTTTCTGCTTTTTTCAAAATGAATATTGATGCTCTTTCCCCAACCAGTATAGATTCGCCATATTTCCGCCTATTGAAATTCTTTTTTTTTTTTCTGAGACGGAGTTTCGCTCTTGTTACCCAGGCTGGAGTGCGATGGCGGGATCTCGGCTCACCGCAACTTCCACCTCTTGGTTTCAGGCAATTCTCCTGCCTCAGCCTCCTGAGTAGCTGGGATTACAGGCACGCGCCACCATGCCCAGCTCATTTTTCGTATTTTTAGTAGAGACGGGGTTTCACCATGTTGACCAGGATGGTCTCGATCTCTTGACCTCGTGATCCACCCGCCTCGGCCTCCCAAAGTGCTGGGATTACAGGCGTGAGCCACTGCGCCCGGCCCTTGAAATTCTATGTGCTCTTTTAGGTTCAAAAAGTATCAACTTTCTCATGTTAATTAAACAGCATGTTAACTGACAACATTCATGTTGTTAATTGTCCTAGTTTTCTTCTCAACTTAGAGGACGTATTTAACATTGCAGGATATCAACAACTCTTTTCCTATAAAGAGTGTAGGTTTCGAAAATGTCGAAACAATTCCCTTATGTCCAGTTTCTACTGAGGCCAAGTGTAGCTGAAAAGTTAACCTTAGCTACAGAGGTCATGCTGTGCTGTTCTGTAGGTAGGAACATTAGATAAATGCAATGAATTTGTGCTCTTAAAGTCAAACTTTATACCCAACCAACTTTGAAAATAGGCACCCGTATCAGAACATGCATATTTCTACTCCACCATCTTAGCCTCCCTGCCCTTCATTCCTACCTCCCACGATGCCACGCAGAAAGGTAAACAGCAATTACGTCTCTTAATTTAGATTGGCCAAAATTGCCCTAAATTCCATTATCATCACTATGAAACTACTATAAAGGAATGCTTAACGATGTCATTTATAATCTTTATTCCTGACTTACATAAATTCAAAGTGATCTAGTTAGTGGTTTTGTCAAATTCTTAGAATACCAAAGACATCCCCTTTTCTCCCGTGTTCTCTCTTGGGTATTCCTTCCTAGAATGCCAGGGCAACTACAGCCAACTACATTCTGACTAGCACAGCAAACACTCTTGATCATGCCTAGTTTGCAAAATCCTTAGCCTCAGGCTTGCCCATACAGCTTGAAGCCACGTCCATAGAGATGCTACTCTGGTTCCCCTTAGCAGAAAATTCATCTTTATGGTGACCCCAGGTTAACGGTGGAGCAGACGTGCTCGGACATCCCGGTGCTGCCGGAGCCTACCTGCACAGCTGTGTCCTGGGGCAGCCACTCTAGCATCTGTCTTCATTTCCTCTTTCCACATGCATTCTGCAGAGGGCCTGAGCTACCAATAACGGTGGTTACGAAATTCAATTAGGCTCTCCTCACCGGCAGCTTTCTCAGGAGATAAAGACCCCTTGCCGCCCCTTGCCTTCTGTGCTTTCTTTGCAGCCCTAAGTCTACTTGCCAGAGCACATGTTTAGCTGTCCGTGTGCTCATCGTCTGTTGTTCCCAGTGGTATTCCAGCCCTGTGAGAAGAGGGATTTTGTTTTGCTCACTAACGTGTCCCCGCTGTGTAGAGAATACCTGGCACAGGCGAGGCACTTACACAGACATCAGGGGAATAATGTGCAGGGAGTGGATGCTCGGATGTGCGTGCCAGGGAAAACAGCTAAGGGCTGCTGCTGGAAAAATTATTAGGACACAAACCCTGTCCTGTACAAATCTACTACAAGAGTGGGGGATGGTAAACTTCTAGTAATTTAACCTGTGGTCTCTGGTTAGTTCTGATGGAGCCTGTAGGGATAATCTTTAAAAAGATTTGGCCTTACTTATAAATCACTCAGTGTTTTTGTTCTAAAATGCAGCTGCTACTTATGTCTGTTTCTGGGTTCAAACACACACCCACTGCGGACCAGGTCTGGCCTTAAGATGGGGCTCTATGGAGAGCCCTGGAGGGGGGAATCTTTCTCTATAAAGAGCCCATGGGGGAAGAGAGGAATCTCTCCACGGCTTTGGCTGGTGCCAGTTGTACCTCAGAACCTGGACCTGGATTCTGACCTCTAGCCACCAGCCATATTGGCTTTGGATCCTGAGCCCTGTGCGAGGGCTCCTGAACCTCATTCCCCAGGCTCCAGGTCCTAACATATGGCTCAGCAGTGCTCCCTGCACTTCATTCCTTCTCTGTACAGACCTGGGCCACCTGCTCATCCCCACTGCTCCAGGAGACCTCCCTAGCCTGGCTTCTGCCCAGCCACACTGCCTGTGGTACTGGTCTTTGTACCTGACTTCCCAACCTCTATGGCATTGCAAACTGCACATCTAAGGCAATCTTAGCAATGTCTGACTTAGGGAGAGTCAAGTCATCCAATTCTGGCCAATGAGTTTGCTAGGGGACTTCTGGTGAAGCTTTACTTGCTCCTAAAAAGAGATGAGGCCGGGCGCGGTGGCTCAAGCCTGTAATCCCAGCACTTTGGGAGGCCGAGGCGGGTGGATCACGAGGTCAAGAGATCGAGACCATCCTGGTCAACATGGTGAAACCCCGTCTCTACTAATACAAAAAATCAGCTGGGCACGGTGGCGCGTGCCTGTAATCCCAGCTACTCAGGAGGCTGAGGCAGGAGAATTGCCTGAACCCAGGAGGCGGAGATTGCGGTGAGCCGAGATCGCGCCATTGCGCTCCAGCCTGGGTATCAAGAGCGAAACTCCGTCTCAAAAAAAAAAAAAAAAAAAAAAGAGATGAAAGAGATGCCTGTTTCTTTCTCTCAATGCCACTTGTCTGGGTATAAAGCATGGATACGCTATGGCCAAACTTCTGCCAGCCTGCGGAGGCAGTTACTCCAGGAGGAGGGCAGAGAGGTGGCCCTGGAAGAGCCCAAGGGACCCATCTCTCCTGTCATCAACCCCATCCTGGGACTTCTTCAAGGAGTCAATGTGTCCTTGCTGCCTGAGCTTGGCTACATGAGATGCCTCTCTCAACCCCTGAACGGTCCTGACGTCCCTGAGGAATTCAGTCATGGTCCTCCAGAAAGTCCTTTCACCACAGTGAGCTTCTACTTCCTCAGCGATGACCATGTGCCATGGTTCCCAATTTTCATGCAGAAGGACTTCCTTTTTATTGAGGTAACATTCATAGAACATAAAATCCACCATTTTAACTACGTGAAATTGTATAATTTAGTGGTTTTTAATACATTTGCTATGTTATACAACCAGCATCACCATCTAATTCCAGAACTTTCCTCATCCTCAAAAGCAACCAATACCCATTTAGCAGCCACTCACCATTCCCCCTTTTCTCCTCAGCCCCTGGCAATCAGTCATCTGCTGTCTGTCTCTATGCATTTGCTTATTCTGGTGATTTCATATAAATGGAGTTGTTGAATATGTGGCCTGGTGTCTTGTTTCTTTTACGCAGCACAACATTTTCAAAGTTCCTCCCTGACTGTACCATAAATCAGCCCTTCATTCCTTGTATGAATATACCACGTTGTGTCTCCATTCATCAGCTGATGAATGTCTGGGTTGTTTCAATTTTTTGGCTATTGGGAATAATGATGGGATGAACATTTACGTGCAAGTTTCTGTGTCAGCACTTGTTTCCAGTTCTCTTGAGTGTATACCTAGGAAGAGAATTGCCAGGTCCCATGGAAATGCTGTTCAGCTTTTTGAGTGTCCACCAAACTGCTTACCACAGCAGCAAGGGCCTTGTTATTTGTTTTAGAAATATTCTGATTATGGTCAAAAAACATACATTACAAAATTTACCATCTTAACCATTTTAAGTGTATAGTTTAGTAGTGTTAAGTATATTTACATTGTTGTGAAACAGATCTCCAGAACTTCTTCATCCTGCAAATCTGATACTTAGTACACATTAAACACTAATCCACATTCCCCTTTCCCCCAGTCCCTGGTAACCACCATTCTAACTTTGTGTATCTATGAGCCTGACTACTTTAGATGCCGCATATACAGAGAATCATGCAGCACTTATCCTTTGGTAGCTGGTTTCTTTCACTTGGCATAATGACCTCCAGGTTCCCCTATCCTGTGGCATTTGACAGGATATCCCCCTTTTTTAACGTTGAATGCTATTCCTGTGTGTGTGTGTGTGTGTGTGTGTGTGTGTGCGCGCGCACTATATTTTGTTTATCCATTCATCTGCTGATAGGCATGTGAGTTGCTTCCACCTCTTGGGCACTGTGAGCAGTGCTGCTGTGAACGTGAGAGCACAGACATCTCTTGGTGACCCTGCTGTTTTCAGTTCTCTTGGGTATACGTCCAGGAGAGGATGAGAGCTAATTTTTAACATAGAAAACTTTGTGGGGTGCTACCTGATATTTGTTTCACTTTTGGTATCTAGATCCTTCTGGATCTTTAGCAAAATCTGACATCTTACCTCCTCTCAAGGGCTCCACTCAGGAGCACCTGGATTAAGAGATCCTCGGGTTGTATCCAGCTCTAAATCTGCATTCTATGAGAATCTCTTGAGTAGAACACCACCCTCAATACTCTAGCCCATATTAATTCCACAGTAATGACTACAGTCCTGCCTTAGAGGATGTGCACAATCAAAAATCAAAAATCCAAGTAAACATCCTTCCTAGAGAGAACTGAAGGCCCAACAAAACACGTGAGGATAAAGAATTTTCTTCCCCAACATAGCTATTACCAATTCACCTTTTTCACTAACTGGCAAATAAGAAGTAATCAAGTTAATTAACTATTTTATTTTAGAGTATATCAAAGTCCAAGAAATTATTACTGATTCACCAAGTATTTTCTGAGTGCTATGCCTTCCGAGACAATTTTGAAGTCAACAGGGTTTATTTAGATAAAGAGGACTTAAGAACTTCAGGCTGAGTAATTTTAACCTAATAATAAGGGCTCTCACTTTGATGTGATTATCATTACATATTTCATTCTATAAAATCCAAGCACTGGAGAGCTGATTTAAATTCAGTTCATATGTTTATGTAATAAGAAAACACTCCTGATAAATAGTGCAACCTTTTGAGTCACACCATAAAAACAAAAGAGCTGTCCGTTCCAAGAGGCTGACTCCAGTGCAGACTCACAGAGCAGAGTCTGGAAGGCAGAATTGATGGCCCCATTTCCTTTCTTCCCTCCTTCCATCAGATACAAAGAGCTCTGCCAGTACAGATGGGAGTGTGACAATCTTAGAAGGAGGCTGGGACGTCTGGAGCGGGAGAGAGCAGGAAGGGGCCGTTTGGAAGCTCATAAATCACACCTGGTTTCCACATCCGTTATGCAGCCAGATGTTGTACAAACACTGTCTTAAAGCCTATTACCAGCTGCAACTGGTCCTAGAGGAAAACCTGGTCCCCTTCACTTTCTTTCTCATCCCCCAGTCTGAAGAGTTCGGCCAGGATCTCATGACATATGGGTACCCATATGCTCTGTCCCTCTGTGGCGAGGCTTTGATTCACTGCCTGCCAGCCTCAAGTCTTTCTCTGGTGCCCACCTCCAAGAGAGGAGGAATCAGGCTGGATTCACTAGGAATCCTGACAGTGCTATTACTCTGTGTTCCTAGGGCGATGGCAAAACTGCTTAAAATGCTCATAGTGTCATTTTTACTGCTCGTGCTAAAATACACATATCCACAGGCACTGGGCGAAATGCTTAATTTCCACTATACACAACAACAAAAGTGGTATTGGCCATGATGAATTAATCCATGATTAAGGCAGTCCCTTGTGCTTAAGAAGGCAATTATTTCATTGGGAAAATGAGTTAAACATGAAGACATATTCTATTAACATTTATTTTTTTATCTAAAGAAACAAAATGAATTAAGCTTTGCTGCTATTTATGATGTGTCCCCCAGGCAAACTGGCCCTCACCCGGCCTCCTGGTCCTGAGAGCTCCCGAGGAAGCAGGGGTTGGCCGCCCACAAGCCTCCGTGCCCTTCCCTTGCTTTCAGTGTCCTGAAACACACCCATGACTCCATCTGGTTAACGGGGTAATGAGTTCAATTCTCTAGTTTTATCCTCAATATATCCCCAAGTGCCTCAAACTGTGCTCAGATGTTGTATTTAGAGTGAATTTAAGCCAACTTTTACAAAATGGAAAAGTGGCTTTAGAAATTCCTGAAAAAATAACATCTGGAGGCTGAAGTTAATCCCAATACGAGCACAAGTGAACATAAGCCTGTCGCCATTGGTTTCCATGTTACAAATACCAACGACCTAATCACATCTGACAAGAAGCAGCTCTCCCCGACAAAACCTGAAATTGCCTGGAAGCCCATTAGAAATTTAGATTTACATCCTGAATCATTAACGAGAAATCCCATCTCAAGGGTATCTGGACCTTGAGATTAGCTAATGATAGTACAAAGTCACTAGAAATAGCACGACATTTAAAATATTGCTTATTTCATCTTTATCAAGTATCTTACCATCCATCTTGTCCACGTTTCATAACTGATGTAATGGTAGAATAGTACACATGTATACTTTTAAAATGAATACACATATATGCGAGATGCATGCAGAAAACATTTTTCTTAATTGATGGAGTGTGTGATCAAATTTGGGGCCACACCCCTGTATACAGCATGCCCCTGGTCAGGAAAGCGGGCTGCTGCAGTGCTCAGCCTGGGCAACAGTAAATGCTGAAACAGGGGAAGAGAGAATCATTTGCCATGTAAGCCTTCCAGTTGGTAAATTATCATGCTGTCATTGCTGTTGGGATGCCAGCAGAGCCAGGTACTGCCAGCTGATGCCTAGTGGCATGAGGTGCTGCTTGCTTGTGGTGGGTTGAATTTACATTTCCCCAAGAAACATATGTTGAGCTCCTAGGCTCCAGGACTTAAGGGCATGACCTTATCTGGAAACAGGGTTGCTGCAGATGTACTTAGTTAAGAAGAGGTCATACTGGAGAAGGGGAGGCCCCTAATCCAATAGGACTGGTGTCTGTAAAAAGGGAAGTTTGGTCACAGACAGGCATACAGGGAGAACATCATCCAAAGGTAGCAGAGTGAGGCTGCCACCAGCCAAGAACTACCAGAAGCTGAAAGAGAGGCCTGCCACAGACCTTCCCCAGCGCCTGCAGAGGGAATGTGTTCCTGCCGACACCTTGATCTCAAACTTCTGGCCTCCACAACTGTGAGACGATACATAATGGCAGACTTCGATGCTGTGATCGGGATAGGCTGCAGCCTCTGGAGAGGCAGATGCCAACCCTCCCTGGGCGGCCTCCCTTGCGCAGATGCCATCCTGCATGGCCTTCGTGCACAGTGGGTGCTGCCAGCTGACTCGGCTGCCATCACGGGGCTTGGAGGCTTGTGCTTGCTCTGCAACTTTCTGCTGCCCAAGTTGCCACAAGCAAAATGCTTCCTTTCACCACTGCCTTGCTGGCACATAAATTCTAACACTTAGGCAATGCCCCATTTTGCCTACAGACTTGGTCTCTGAGTCTCAGTCCTACAAACCTGACAGGAAGAGTTGCCTAACAGCATGGGAATCTTCCTGATTCTCCTTTCCAGGGCAGATTGGCTCTTTGTTACTATTTTATATGCTGCCATGAAATCGGGCTTGCTTTTTATTCTGAGTCTTGCTGTGCCTTCTGTACAGCCTCTCCCTGGAAGAGGCATCTGGGTCCACAGGCAGTGACAACCAGTCAGCCCCTCACAGGGGCATTCCATGTCACTCAGGACCCGGCCAGGCTGCGGCTCTGCCTTCAGTCAGGGCAGGGCTCTGTGGCCAACACACTCCAGCACCTGGGTCAGCTGCTGCTGCGAGGTGGTGGGCTCTGCCTGCCAGCATGGGGCACTCACAGTGTTGGAGCTGAGCCAGGTACGGTGGCTCATACCTGTAATCACAGTACTTTGGGAGGCCGAAGTAGGCAATCATCTGAGGTCAGGAGTTTGAGACCAGCCTGGCCAACATGGTGAAACCTCGTCTCTACTAAAAATACAAAAATTAGCTGGGCATGGTGGCATGTGGCCTATAATCCCAGCTATGAGACTGAGGCAGGAGAATCATTTGAACCCAGGAGGTGGAGGTTGCAGTGAGCTGAGATCATGTCACTGTACTCCAGCCTGGGCAACAGAGAGTCCCAGTCTCAAAAAAAAAAAATGGGTCTGAGAGCTGGACGAAGCTCAGCATCCCTGGTCTGCTGAAATCTCCATGCCCATCACAGAGCAAAGGGACATGCTCCTTTTAAAAGGCAGCTTGCAACTAGCCTGGATAGAAAAGGTGACACTGGAACTTAAGGGTGATGTTGACATTGGTTCACCAAACGGCTTAAAGTTCAAACATGCAGATCATGGCTCAAAGATAAAAATTCCCAGGCATACAGGCCTGAGATTTAAGCTGGCACATGGCTGGGCCATCTTTTAACTGAAGTTTAAAATTTTTTATTTATTATCTTAACAATGAACTTGACTGAGAAAACCATTAAAAATTGCCATAGATCACCATTTGGCATCTGTTACGGGTGGGCTGACTTGGCGTCTTCCAAAAAGGGCATGTTGAAATCCTAACTCTCAGTTCTTCAGAATGTGAGCTTATTTGGAAATGGGATCTTTATGGAGGTAATCAGTTATAATGAATTCATCAGGATGGGTCCTAATCCAATATGACCAGTGTCCTTATGAAAAGGGGAAATTTGGACACAAAGACATGCAGAGAGGAAAGACGACGTAAAGAGACACAGAAAGAAACTACGTAAAGGCAGAGGACTGGAGAGATGCATTTACTAGCCAGGGGATGCCAGAGATTGCCAGAAACCTCCAGAAGCTAGGGGAGCAGCGCAGAACAGATGCTTCCCACAGCTCCTAGAAGCAACCAGCCTGCCCATACCTTGCTTTCAACCTTCTGGCCTCCAGAACTGAGATGGCAAACTTGTTATTTTAAGCCGCCAGGTTGTGGTATTTTGTGAAGGCAGCCCTGGGAAATGAATACAGTATCTCTACAGTAGTCACTGCTTCAGGCAAGCATCATCAGTGAATGCTCAAAGTAGCAGGCGAAAGTTTTGATGGGAAACACAATATTCATAGAGTCTCAAAGTATTCCCCCATGAGATATGTATGAATTACAAAGGGTAAAATAGTAAATTGATAGTGGAGAAACTTGGTAGATGCCATCTTAACCAGGAGATGAAAACTGGCATCGCCAGCCATGGGATGGGGAGTGTCATGTGCCTCATCTGATGCACCAACAAGGACGAGATCTTGCTTCTGTGCGGTCCCTGACCTGAAAGCAGGACCCGAATCCAATTGTGGAGGCATATCAGAAAAACTGAACTGAGGGACATCCTATAAAATAAATGACCTATACCCTTTAAACATGTCAAGGTCATGAAAGATTTTAAAAAGCTGGATAACTGTTCTAGGTTAAAGATGACTAAAGAGATGTCACTAAACAAAGGTATTATTCTGGACTGAAATTTAGGGCAGCTGTGGGAAAACTGGTCAAGTCTGAAGAGTCTGTAGATTAGATAACAGTACAGTATCAATGTCAGTTTCCTGATATTGATAATTACACAGTACTTGCTTTTAGTAAACACACACTAAAGTATTCCAGAGTAAAAGGGCCCTTTAGAAGAAAGTTCATATAAATAGACAGATGTAGATTTAGATATATGTAAGGGTAAGAAATGGGAGAAGCAAGTGTGGTAAAATTTTACCATATGGGGAATATGGTGAGGGGTAGATGGGATTTTTAAGTACTTTTTTTTTTTTTGGCAACTTTTCTGTATGTCTGAAATTATTTCAAAATAAAAAGTTTTAAAAATCATCACAGATGTAATAACAGCTATCACTTAATATGTGCCTGAGATGGTTCAGGTGTTCTTATATATTGTCTAATTGACCAGTGAATTATAATCATGAGGCAAATATTATGATTCCCACTAGCACTCTAGGCCTTGCCCAGGACCAAGCAGTGGCCAACCTTGGTTGGAAAGGGATGGGAGAATTGAAAGGCTCTCACCCACAAGGCTCAGCATACACCCAGAGCCTGGTGAAGTCCAAGGGCAGAGCAGGAAAGTAAACACACCTTTGAGGCATTCATATCCTAAGCCACTACAAGTGGGAAAGTCATAATCCTACCTTCAATTATTTTGATGTTTGTCAAGTCTTGAATCTAACTAAAGCAATGACACAGCCCAGGCCCAGTTCAACTATAAATACTAAATTAACTACTACTACTACTACTACACACACACACACACACACACACACACACACACACACAAATGGGTTCAAACAGAAAAGGCATGCTGTTTTCTCGACTGATGTAAATATCATTTACTTCTGGTGTCATTTCTGTCTCTGTCATTCTTTTACACACTAGGTTTTACTTTAATTAAAAATTAAAAGATGCTTGAAGAAGTGATGTGACCCATTGTAAAGAAACAAACAGTTAACAGAATGAGGAATCAAGCCTGGATGCTGGACTCATCAGATGAAGATTTAAAATAACTGTGACAAATATGTGTGAAAAAACAGGAAATTTCAGCAGAGAAATGGAAGCTATATATTTTTAAAAGCCAAATGGAGGTGGAAATGAAAAACAGGATATCTTGTGCCCAAACACTGGGCACAAGAGAAAGGAGTCAGGTTCAAAAGAAATCATCTACACTGAAATAAAAGGGAAAAAAAGAGTCGGCAGCGGAGGGGAGAAAAACAGAGCATCCGAGGCCTGTGACCATATCAAATGGTTTAATATGGGTATAACTGGAGTCTCAAAATAAGAAGAGAAAATGAAGCAAAGAAATTTTTGAAAAGATAATGGCCAACAATTTTTCCAAGCTGATGACACCAAACCATAGATCAAAGACACTCAGTAAATCCCAAGTAAGATAAATACAAAGGAAATCAAACTTGGTGCATCACAAACACACTGTTGAGAAACAAAAATAAAGAGAAAATCTTGAAAGTAACCATAAGTAAACAGAAACATTACCATAACCAAACAGAAAAATGACAAGAATTACAGCTGACTTCCAACTTTACACAATGGAAGCCAGGAAAAAAATGGAATGTCATGTTTAACACATTGAAAGAAAAAACTTTTACCTAGAAATTCAATATATAGTGAAAACATCTTTCAAAAGTAAAAGCAAAACAAAGACATTTTCGGAAAGACAAAACCTAATTCATCTCCAGCAGACATTTACTATCACTCAGTAAGACAATAAAACAGATAGAAACCTAGTGGGGAGAAATAAAGGACACCAGACAGAATGAACATTAGATGTGCATAATGAACCTTTAAAAGATATTTCATATCTGTGTTTCTTTAAACATCTTTAAAAGGCTACTATTAAAATAATAACAATGTAAATGGAAGTTGTAGCCAGTGGTGTGTTGGAGCTGACGTACGCTGACATGGGAGAGGTGACTGTTCACATGTCTTCACAAGTCTGTTTAGTAATGTCATGTTGTTAGTTGAAAATTGGCTGTAGCTGTGTGCAGTGGTCCACGCCTATAATTCCAGCACTTTGGGAGGCTGAGGTGGGAGAATTGTTTGAGCCCAAGAGTTTGAGATCAGCCTGGGAAATGTGGTGAGACCTGTTCTCTACAAAAAAATTTTAAAAATTAGCTAAGCATGGTGGTACACACCTCTAGTCCTAGCTATTCAGGAGGCTGAAGTGGAAGAATTGCTTGAGCCCAGGAGGCTGAGGCTGCAGTGAGCTGGGATCACACCACTGCAATCCAGCCTGGGTGGCAGAGTGAGACCCTGTCCCAGAAAAAGCAGGGGGCTGTGGTAGGAGTATTCACACCACAAAAATAGCAAATGCTACAAATAGGGCTTTTTCTTTTGAGACAGAGTCTCACTCTGTCACCAGGCTCCAGTCTGGAGTCCAGTGTCACAATCTCGGCTCACTGCAAACTCCGCCTCCCGGGTTCAAGCAATTCTCCTGCCTCAGCCTCCCGAGTAGCTGGGACTACAGGCGTGTGACCACCACGCTCAGCTAATTTTTGTATTTTTAGTAGAGATGGGGTTTCACCATGTTGGCCAGGATGGTCTCGATCTCTTGACCTTGTGATCCACCCACCTCGGCCTCCCAAAGTGCTGGGATTACAGGATTGAGCCACCGCGCCCGGCGGCTTTTAAAATTTTTCTTGGAGGGCCAGGAGTTAAGTACTCACCAGCACATTATTTTTTGTAGTATTGGTAGAAGTATATTACAAAACACAAAGTGGGTAAAGTGGAAATTAGAAGTATACTGTTGTAAGTTAAGTTGTTTATGAAGTAGTAGAATAGTTTTTGAGGACAGACTAAGTTAAAACGAGGGTTGGCAAAGCTTTTCTATAAAGGGCAAGATAATAAGTTCAGTCCATCATTACTATTTACATATTCCATTTTTGTAAACTTGCCTACTTGCTAAAATTTATTTGTAACCCCCAAATCAACACACATGGCACCTTCACGGTCATTCACAGACACAGGCAGAGCAGCAAAGACTTTCTGCAGTATTTTTTTGTGTCAATCAACCTGCATTTTCCCAGCTGAGGCTGAAGGTGGCACTCTGCCTTGTTTCCATTTTCATACTGTACACAATGCCCTTCTCATGGCTTCCATGATAAAGACACTCTTTTCATTTTGTTTTGTAATTAATACATATATTGGGGAAGATACTTTGAGACTACACAAATATCCTGTTGACTAAGTAAATATCCTGTTTCTCCTCAAACTTTTACCCATGAATCCTGACACCCATCAGTGGATCCTGTCTGTAACAATCACTGTGCTGTTTGCCTCCTGGTGATATTCTAGTTCCCTCCTTTCTTATACATTAAGTAACTGGAGTTCTTCTATAAAAAAGAGCTATCCATTCTCCTGGTTTATTAATTTAATTGTTTATATCTGTATGGACTCACAGGTATTTATTTTACTGTATGGGTTAAAATCTAATACTATCACTTTATTGCAAATTATTCCAGCTAAGGCCATAAGGAGATCCTTTAGCTGCGCTTCTGTAACATTCTGCCCTGCCCTAAACATTTCTGGAGAACTTCCTTATGTTCTGGCACTATAATGTATTCCAGGCTCATCTAGGATTTGTCCTGGCCTGGAATCAACCACTTCTCCATGGAACCCTGGTTCCTCTGACTGGGGAATGGTGTTTAGACACCACAGTCTGGGCCCTGGGATGCTTATGGCTACATGGGTGTCAGTACTTTAGGTCTTCTCAGTGAACAAAGCTAGGAAATACAGGTATGACACTAACCCTCTCATCCATATTCATTTTTGTATGTCTGTATAGGTATGTTTGTATCTATCATCCATCCATCCATCTATTCAAAACCATATGTTCATACAGATACTTCCAGTTCCCATCCAACAGCACCAAGTTCATTTCAATCATCCCCCTTTCCTATCTGTAACCTCTTTCTCTGACAGTGAGGAATCTGGCTCTCGTGATCTACGACATATTTACCTATTTGTTGAATCCTAGTATTCACATAAGGCAATTTCAGAATTGCTAACCAATACCCTTTAAGAAGCCTGTTCACTAACTGAAGTAGACCATTTATGCACAGTTCTTTATTGTCTTTAGCCTTATAGTATTCTCTTAAAAATGCTGTTTTCCAGAGTTACTTAAGTAACTCCCTACTCCCTTCAATGTGGTTATATCAAGCAATTGCACTTCCCACTCCCTTCAATCTGTATGCCGTTTTGGATCCCTCTCACCTCTTGGTTGATGTGAATTGTTGGCTTACTAGTCAGGTATGTGAAGCATACCATGGTTCCAAGTCAGAACTATGCAAAAAGCCAAGCTCAGGGAAGAACTGTTCCCTCACCTTATTCCCCATTCCTGTTTCTTCCTTCTTTCTACCCCTTTCCTATCCACCACTCATCAGTGACCAAACCTGTTCTTTTCTGGTCTACCCCTCCTGTTACCCGTTCCTTTTTAATATCTTGAACCAAGCCCATTCACGGCAGAATGTCAGTAAATGTTTGTCATTAAACTGTTTTCTGTAGTGAACCCTGACTCCTGAGGTCCATTCTATGTCTACAGTCTCTCCTTTACATAATGAAACTGGCTACTTCATCTTATGACACTCAACAAAAGGCTTTAAAATCACCACTTTCCTTAACTGGGTTGGCTCTGAGATGGAATCAAGCAGCCACGCAGGAAAGTATTAGCTAATAATAATGAAGACTATTACTCTTTCTGGACATGAAGAGCCACCAGTAACTCAAACTCAGGTTGATGGAAATTCTTTGGCAGCATTTTCACATTTGGGCTATTTTTTTTTTAAACACAGCATCTCAAAGCAACCTGGCAGCATAAGAAATTATGTTTAAGTCTGTGGAAAACTACAAGATTAAAGGGAATAAGAGTTGCATAAACAATTGCAAGAAAAATAATTACTAGTAAAAGTTGCAGGGTTATTTTTCTTCCTGTCACACAATAACATCTTTAATCTTCCAGTTATCCCTTTTCTCTGAATCAGTACTTGATTTTCCAATTAATGGGGAAGGAAGCCACAAGAGATGAGTCAGTAAATTTAAAAACAGTCATAAATGTCTAGCAAGGAAAGGAAAGAGTTTTGCAAATGTACATCTATGGCTAAGGAAGAAACTGGCATTTGGTGTTAGGCACTCCCTTTTACAACTGAACAACATCGGGATCAACATAAAAAAATATAAAACTTTCAGATCGGGTGATGTGGATAGGAAAGTCACATGCCATAAGACATTTCCAAGAGGATAATTAAGTGTTTTATACATTCTGCGAGTAACCAGGCTTTTCTATACCTAAAGTAAAACCAGCCCAGTTCCCTGAGACCTTGTTGTAAAGTGATAATTAGACCATCTACCCATGGTGAGGCTGCAGATGGCTAGGATTATGGGTTGGATTATAGACAAGGTTACGGGCAACCCCAGAATCAACAAGTGTTTCACTTACCGAGAGATCAGGATTACAGTCTATGTGGATCCAGAGACTTCTGTAACATATCAGGGGCATGGGCTTCCAAATCAAGACAGGCCTAAGGCTGACTCCTGGCCAGGCCAATGACTACATATCATTGGGTTGAAAACCTCTGTTAACCTTGCTTTCTTCATCTCTATAATGGGCACAGTAATACCAACTTATAGGTGCAGTGGGCATTAAACCCAGTGTGAAGCACTTAGCAAGTGCCCAGCACAAAACAAGAGCTCAGTGGGTAAGTAAAGCCTCGTGGAAGAGAGTAAGGAATCCGGAAACTGCCACCAGCGCTGGAATGCTGGTGCTGTCACTTATCCACCGTGTGCCCTTGGAAAAGTCACTTCACCATCAGAGCTACTGAAGAGGGAGTAGTAATTCAGAATGGGAGTAACAGCCAATAATAACCAGCTCTGAGATGGGGATGATGACAAACTGAGTAGTAGTACAGATCAAATGAATTATTATGAACAGAGCAGGTAGAACAGGGCCAAGCTCATTGCCCTCTGTAAGAATGAGTGATGATTATTATTAACTATGATTATTCAGTCAGCCCACCAGAGAAATAAGGAGCGGGAGTGCATGGTGGTAAAAGTAAACTATTACACAGAGTACCAGGCCTGGTGCAGGGTGTTAGAAAGAGCTGTTTTGGAAACTTACATCAAGAGCTGAAGAGTGTACACAGGCTTACCCCGTTCTGTAAATGCTGTGTCAAGTTGTTTAACCCATAGCAGTAAACAGGCAAGCCAGAGTCAAGAGGACAAGTGCTAACACACTCATCCGGGATGTCTCATAGCAATTTGGCCTCGGGGAACAACAACAAAAGCCTTGCTCCTGTGCTTTGCAAACCATACCCTGCAGTCAGCCTGCTTCGAAATACCTGGTTCTCTAGAGATAGATAGAGAACAAATCTTTAAGGCAAATAAGACACTACCATCTACAGTGCTGGGGCGCTCAATCTTTCCTCTTCAACTGTTCATTTTCTGGCATATTTATTTAAATTGCTCATCTTCTATAAATGCTGCATTTCAACTCATGAAAAAAATCAATAGAAAGAACACTCATGGGCTGTTCTGTCCTTACTTCTAAACATGCTAATAAATTGCCATCTCTCATTGTACTGACACTGCGTTAGGTGGAGAAATGGCTATTGGTACCTTACTCCACTTAAACTCACCATGAAAAGCATGTTGTTTCATGAACTTTCCAGGACTTTTTTTTTTTAGCCAAGGCTTTCTCTCTTGTCCTTTTTCTTCCATAGGGAAACAGGTAGTTATGAAGAAGGGCAGTGACACCTCTGGTTTTTCCAGAGGGAAATGACTATAGGCCTACACACTCTTAACCTCAATTCCCAACTCCAGAATGTTAGGAAAGTGGAAGGTTTCCTTATAACTTTTACAGAAGCAAAACTTAACGTGAAGTGACACAAGCCCCTAAATTTAAAAAATGTATCTAATTCAGTTTGAACATCACATACAGATTTCAGTATGCTGCTTGAGATCATACTGAGGGTGCCATGTGGCATACACAAGGTTTTATTCTCCTCAAGGCAGTATTATCCTCCTAAACCCCGAAATTTCTCAATTCCAAAATAAGTCAGGCCCCAAGTCCTTTAGATATACAATTGTCAACTTATAGGAGAGTTACTGATGCTGTAATGTTCCAAACACAGCTTTGTGAATATAGCTTTGTGAATATAGTCAGTGAGAAAAATAATTCTAGCATTTTTGTTTGTTTGTTTTTGAGTCGGAGTCTCGCTCTGTCTCCCATGCTGGAGTGCAATGGTGTAATCTTGGCTCACTGCAACCTCTGCCTCCTGAGTTCAGGAGATTCTTCTGCCTTAGCCTACCGAATAGCTGGGAGGCGTGTGCCACCACACCCGGCTGATTTTGTATTTTTAGTATATACAGGGTCTCCCCATGTTCTCACACTCCTGACCTCAAGTGATCAACCCGCCTCAGCCTCCCAAAGTGCTGGGATTACAGGCGTGAGCCACAACGCCAGGCCAATTCTAGCATGTTCTTTAAACTGCCTTCTTTAAAAACCAGAACTGGGACTGAATCTTTACACTACCAATCTCATGATTTAAAATGGACAATAACCACTAATAATCACTCAGACACTTCACCTTTCCTTCCCTCAAGTGGCTGCTCTGTAACTTACAGTGTATGAGGTTTTGTAGACAATACCCAATGGGGAAGGCCACTTACCAGCAGACAAACGAGGTTACTAAGAACATGCACCACCCCCCGAGGTGGGCGCCTGCTCTTGGCAATGACTTTTTTTGGAAGTGCAGCCTGCTGAGCACTCCATGAGAACTGGGTTTAAATTTCTGCTCCATTACCTAGCAAGGTGCATGATATTATTGGCAGGCTGATATCCTCTGTGGGGTTCTGTTTCCTGTGTGCAAACTGGGGAGAATATCACCTATTATTCAGGACTGCTGGAATGAAATGAAGTAAAATCATGTACCGAATCCACAGGAATCAAGGTTAGCTTCTTTCCACAGCCTCTTTCCCTTTCCACACCCTCTCCTCCTCTGGCCAAGACATCATCTGGAGACAGGCTGTAAGTAGAGAGCTTAGTGCTTTCTTCTACGTGGACGAGCTTCTGCACGTGTGCTAGTAGTGCCTGTTTGCGTACTGCAAAGTTGAGGGAAATAGATTCCTATCAAGCTCCTTGAACCCAAATGGAAATCTGAACCTCCAAGGAAAACAGGTGTTGAGTAGGGCAAGGGGTCTGCAAGGAGACCCCTGTGCAGGCCCCAGGAGAACTGGGAGCAGAGGTATCATTTAAGGACACCCAGTCACTCATAAGGGTGTAGCCTTGTAATTCTAGATCTGGCTGACAATCCAAGGTAGGAAATGCTTTAACCTTTCTTAAATCAGAAGTTCTCACCCCGGCTACAGAGACAGCCAGGCCCACCCCTGAGGTTCAACTAGTGTGGCAGTTCTCACGGGTCTCCCTGTGATTTCAATATGGAAGCCTAAGTTGTGAACTACTGCCCAGAAACTGTTAGTATTTGCTTCTCTGGAATGACAACAGAAACCTGGAGTACAAAGACTTGTGGGTGCAAAAATCTGCCTACTTCGTCCACTCTGGTGGTCCAGCCTCGGGGAGAGGGTAGCTGGCAGCTGTGTCTACCATCAGAAAACCAAGGGGCCAGAAAAAAAATTACAGCTGGGCGCAGTGGCTCATGCCTATAATCCCAGCACTTTGGGAGGCCGAGCCGGGTGGACCATCTGAAGTTAGGAGTTCAAGACCAGCCTGGCCAACACGGTGAAACCTCTTCTCTACTAAAAATACAAAAATTAGCCAGGTGTGGTGGCATGTGCCTATAGTCCCAGCTACTCAGGAGGCTGAGGAGGGAGAATCACTTGAACCCAGGAGGCAGAGGTTGCAGTAAGCCAAGACTGTACCACTGCACTCCAGCCTGGGCAACAGAGTGAGATTCCGTCTCAAAAAAAGAAAAAAAGAAAGAAAGAAAACCAAGGGGCCACAGCCACAGGAGACTGCTCCTGCATCACACAGTGCCCTGGCTTCCAGGAAGGAGTCACGCTGGCTAACCCCAGGCACCTGGGCAGGTGGAGGTATCTCTAACTGTGCAGACAGACAGGGCACCAGCCCTGGGTGTGGGGTGGGGAGCAGGGTGGGCTCATTGGAACTGGTCAGGGAAGAGGATCTCTAGGGGCTCTATTTCTCCCCTGTCTGAGAACAGAGCCCCCTCCTCCCTGATTGTGAAGGGAAAAATACACAGAACGGGGCCCCACGTAGCCCAAGAGTTATCAGAATCACATTATAGAGAACAAATGTTAATGTTTAACCAAATGGAGTTTTTGGGAAACATGCTCAAGAGTCACCAGCATCATCCCACCTGGGGCTTTCCCATTCCTGGTCATCCTTGTCTTTCTCTTCTTTGGTGTCTCCAGTATGTGGGTGCTTCTGCACAATTCTCATTCCACCAGCTTTCACTGAAATGAAACAGAGAGAGTGGGATTAATGTGGAAATCGGGCTGCCTGTGGATCGGGGAGAGCTGGAAAGGTTCTGGTTGCCCAATGGCCACAAGTTAGTCTGGAGAATCTGGCAGTGACAATGATTAACTAGGGAAGGTCAGAGTTGTCAGGAGAAATTCAATATGATCCAGCACTCAACGCAATCTCTTACTACAGAGCCGCTCAGAAACTTTCCAAGGCTCTTGTTTTTTCTATTTGTTTACCTTTCAAGTATTCTGTAAAAGCAGCAGCATAACCAGGGCACAAACTATATAACCAAGAGAGTGACTGCTCTTTTCAGTTCTCCACACGGTCTTGACACAAGGGCTCACTTCAACCCTCTTCTGTGAAATTCACTTTCTCAAATATTGAAGATGCTTTTGATGGGGTGACATGGGGATGGGTGGCATGGGACAGCTCCTGTGCCTTCACGGAGCCTAGGCAAGTGGCAACAAAGACTTCTGCAGCTTTGCCCAAACTAACCTTACCACTGGCAGATATTAACTTAGTTTTAAAAAACAGCTTTATTGATATGTAATTCAGGTAGAATGTAATTCACTCACTTAAACTGTATAATTTGATGGTTTTGAGAGCATTCAGAATTGTACAACTATTGCCATAATCAATTTTAGGATATTTTTTATCACCCCAAACAGAAACCCCACACCCATGAACTGTCACCCTCCACACCACCCCTCCCAGCTGCTTGCAGCCAGTCACATGGACTTGCTTATTCTGGACATTTGATATAAGTGGAATTATAAAATATGTGGCCTTTGGTGACTGGCTCCTTGTCCTTAGCGTGTTTTCAAGGTTCCTCCATGTTGTAGCACATGTAAGTATCTCATTCCTCTTATTGCCAAATAATATTCTATTGCATGGATAATTCACATCGTATTTTTCCATTCATCAATTAGACATCTGCATTGTTCCCACTTTTTTGGCTACTAGGAACAATGCAGCTGTGGAGAACTTATACGTAAGTTTTTGTATGGACGTATGTTTTCATTTCCTCGAGTATATACTGAGAATTGGAACTGCTAGACCACATGGTAACTCTAAATTTGTCCTTCTGAAGAATCACCAAACTATCTTCCAAACCCTCTGCACTATTTCACATTCCCAGCAGCGTGTGGGTTCCCATCCTCCACATGTTCCCGACACTTGCTATTGTGTGTGTCTTTTCAATTATAGCCATCCCAGTGGGTGTGAAGCAGTTTCTTATTGCGGTTTGATTTGCAGTTTCCTCATGGCTAATATGTTAAAACTGTATTGTAAGGGGTCAGGTGATTTAGAATCTAACAAGATGCTAAGAAATACCAGGTTGGACAAAATTAAAAAGGTTTCCCTAAGAGAGACCTTCTTGGCCTTAGCGTGCCACCCTGCATGGGAAAGGCTTCCGAGAGGCATAGCGCATGCCAGCTCTCCCCAACCTATCTGACTGTAGAACTTTTTTTTTTGGAGGGGGTGGGGGCTATAATACCAGTTATCCTCCATCAGGACTACAGTGCTCCATGGAATAGAGTTTAGAAATGCTGGCTGGTTCTAAATCCAAAAAGCCAGCCTCGCGTGGTAGTCACCAGCATGTGTTTTGGGATCAGCATGTTCCTCCACGCCCTCAGCTATGTGGTCTCCAACTAGTTACTCATATTCTCAAAGATTCCCTGCTTCCTCTGCAGAAAGGGGATAGACCTCCGTAGACTGAGCTGTTAAGAGGAGAGAGGTGTTCCAGAGAGCGGAGTGCTGGCCAGAAAGCAGAGCTGTTTTCCTTGCAGTCATTGGTCCTTCAGGCTCCGGGTGCAGGCCTTATCCAGCTTCCCCCTTAGTGTCTCTGCCACAAGCCGGCTAACATCATGACACAGTCAACTTGCCACGCCATGTCCTCTGGCGTTGTAAATTTGGGTGGATCCTGCTGAGTCACAAAAGTCCAGGCCAAGTTTCTTTATGAGGCTGATGAATGGTAAGGAGAACGGGAGAGGCAGCCTGGGGCTGACATGCTTCAGGTTACTGGTCTTCAGCTTCCCTGGGAGACCTTGCCAGCAGTAGCCCCTGACTGGAGGAGATAGTGATGTTTGCACCCAGGACCAGCAATGCTTCTGCAGCTGGCTGTTAGAAAAGGGCAAAAGAGAGCAAGGAAAATGAAGGACTGTGTTTAAACGTTCTTCTGCTGACCTCAGTTTGCAACTAAAATCTCCCTGCTGCCCACACCGCTTCTCAACGGAGGGGATATTCTACTTGGGGAAGAGAGAAACAGAATCCTGTTCAGTAATCCTCTCAAAAATCTGCTCTATATCCCATCAATTCATTTCTAATCATTTTATTTTTCATTTGTAGAGCATATTTTTTTTGTCTCAAATTCACCAGGTCTGTATTTGATGGGGTCTTACTGTTTTCTTGTGCTTTCAATTCCTTTATATATTTAATCATTTTAGGTGTACTTGCCTTAGAGTTGTACATCCAACTATTTGATTTTCTGAAGTCCTCTGGAGTCTAATCCTGCTGTCTGTTTTTGTCTGTGGATTCTTGCTCTTGTCCTGGGAGATTGTGGATGAGGACTCTGTCTTCACTGGGCTTTACTGGTAAGGACCTTATGGGGCCTGTGATGCAGACAGCAACCCTCCGGGGAGATGTTGCACATGTTTTTGTCAGGCCTGGAGAATAGGTGCCTGAAAATCCTTTCCAAGGCAGATTTCTCAGAAGACAAATTGCCAGACATTGCAAATATGAACTGAATTCTTGTAAATGCAGGCCTTCGTTTACAAATTCTCAAGGAGACTTCTGTCCCCATGTTGTGCCCAGGCTGACACTGCCCGCTTCCTGGCCCTCCCAGGGCCACTGGGCAGGTTTCCCTCTTCCACCCTTTCCCCAGGGGCGTGGCCTCTGAGCATCCAGCCTTTGCCTCTCCCCACCTCCTCTGGGCCCACCTCTTGTGCTAAAGGTCTGAATTTCAGTTCCTTCTATGTTTTGGGTTTCCAGGAATTCCTTTCACTTCAAGGTCAGATTTTTTTTTTTTTAAAGCAAAAGGCAAAAGACAAAACAGAAAAGTCCCACCATTTGCAGGCAGTTTTTAAATCTAAGATTTCCAAGCCTATGTAGTTGGCCTCCCAGTCAGAAATGGGAGACTGAAAATACAATTATATAAACCTTAGGGTCATTTTCCACTCTCCTGAAACACAGGATCTGAGAGTTATGAATGTTTTTGGCCCTAGGAAGAGCCTAGAAGAACTGTCCCACTAAATGTTTTTCAAAAATTAATTTCCCTCCCCGCTCCATCCCACCTCTTTTCCATGCTCATCAGAAACTGATGAAAGATGCTATTAGGGACTGAACAGTGTCCCCCCGAAATTCACAGGTTGAAGTCCTAACCCACATACCCTTAAATTGTAACTGTATTTGGAGAGAGGGTCTTCAAATGATAATGAAGTTAAAATGAGGAAATTGGGGTAGGGCCCTAATATAAGAGAAATGGTGTCTTTCTAAGAGAAGGAGACAGCAGGGATGTGCACACAAAGACATGGCCTGCGAGGAAACAGCAAGAAAGCGCCGTCTGCAAGCCCAGGAGAGAGGCCTCAGGAGAAAGCGGAGCTGCAGCACCTTGATCTTGGACTTCAGCCTCCCAAACTGGGAGAAATAAATGTCTGTGGTTTAAGCCACCCAATCTGTGCTATTTTGTTAAGGCAGGCCAAACAAATAATACAGATGCCCATTTAAAAGTGATCTCTCAATCTTTTCAATTTGGCACACATAAAACTTTTAAACTATAGCTCACAGATGGGTTCATAAAGTAAAAGTAAAAATAGCTGTGCAACTAACTACAAAGAAAACAGATGATGAATGTCAAGGTGACATCTGAAGTGATCAAGTCTTCTGAAGCTCCTGCAGAGCTGCCTGTCCACTCTGCTGAATCCAGCACACAATGTCAGAGCTGGTCACCCAGCATTAGCACACGCATTTAATTTAGTTTCTAAAACAATTAGCTTCATTAATCCCTCTCAGTATGTCTGGTGATTAATATAGCAATAAAAAGTGGCAATAATAATAATAATAACTCAAGGCTGAGACAGATTCATTTTAACTTGCAATACTGACAAAAAGTATGACAGCGCGTATTTGTCGTGATTGTTGTATCACTGTCTCTAGAACTCTTCATCTGTAAAACTACAAAGGCAGAATTACTTTTGCAGAAATCTTTGCGGAATTACTTGCAAATCAGTATTTTTAGGAGAAACAAAGAAACCTTAGATTTTTGTTGTGGCGGTTGTTATTCAAATGAGAGCTTCAAATTTAAAGAATGTTTAGCTTCCTCTTAGCACACAGATGCTGGAGCCAGAATCTTGGGTTCAAATCCCAGCTCTGCCTGTGTGTGCGTGTGCTTGTGCATAAGTGTGTGTGCACCTGTGTGCATGTGTATGTGCGTGTATGTGTGTGGCTGTGTTTGGGCAAGTTGCTGAAGCTCTCTGTGCCTCAGGGTCTTCCTTCTGTGAAGAAAGAGTGACAACGTTCCCCTCTCTCAGGGCAGCTGAGGATTAATGAGTTAGCACACATCAAATGCCTCCAATGGGGCCTGGCACATGGGATGCGCTCAACTGTTAGCTAGTCTTATTAAATGGGTTTTTAATTTAGCATTTAGTACTTAGGCCTCTAGAGTCCAAATTGCTGGTGCTTTTCCAGCTCTTTACCGTAGTTCCTTCAAGACCACTGCCCTGTGGGTTGCTGGGGAATGAAGGCCATGCCCTGTAAAGCACCTGCCCACCGTGGCGCTGACCACTGCCAGGATCTTCATCATGACATCACCACCTAAGTAAGGAAGCTTCTGGAGAATCACAGATCCAACTTCTGCTCATCACCACCACTCTGTGCTGGGCACTGCTCTAACCATGTGGGGTCCACACATCTTCCCACTGTATAGCAGCCCCATGGAGTAGATCCTGAGGCAGGGAGAAGGGAAAGCCAGCAACCCCAAATCGCACTACTGGCGAGCGGCAGACTGGATTCCACCCTTAATCATAGTTAAGTCTTTCCTTGCTCGGACTCCTTCCAGGAAACAGAGCATTACGTATGGCTTTTGCGAATAACTCAAAGGAATGGCCTACAGATAGGGTCAGGTTATTACACTACCTAGATAAGGGAAGAAAGAGAGTTTGAAATGAAAAGCTCTCTACAGAGCAGCTGCCTGCCCAAACAGGAAAGGGAATGGAGGAAGCTTTACCTATGATCACATCTGGGAGGTAAGCAAACAGCAAGGAAGCAAGTGACTACCTACGACCCTAGCACAAGTATCCATCCTCAAGTGTCAGGATGCCTAGCTGTAAGATGGAGTCACTGGTGGCTTGCTGTCTGCTAGTGCTCGATAGCACACTAGAAAACGCTATTGCAGCAGGAAGAAAGGGGAAATACTGTTAAGAGTCCCATGAACTAGGGAGCAGTTTCCAGGGGAGCTTGGAAGGGCTGTGAATTCACACAAATGTCCCAAAAGTATTCACTGCAGGTACTGCCGCATGACTCCCAAGTCTATGCTACCTTCTCGCCTGAGAAGAGCTATTGAAATGTTATTGAAAAGGAAGCTCTTCTACCTAAAAGAAGAGACAAAAGGTTCTGAGGACCGTTCTGGTGGAAAGAACACACATAAAAAACCAAACCAAAATGGAAAACAACCAGTGCTGCAGGTCACGATTTAAACCAAAGGATCTCAGGTATAGCAGTGTAGGGGCAGGTAAGCAAAGGGGTTGGTGAGATTAGGTGGGTAGAACTTCCTGATATGAACAGGGCAAGGGACCACGGCCTATCTTAGTTAAGAGAAATGACTCCACCAGGAGAGGAGAATCACTGGCAAGTGGAGACTCACATCTATGGAAGCACATGCACCTGAACGTGGGAATCCTAAAAAGTGGAGAGGATAAAAGGTGAGAGGTGTCAAGAACGTGTGCAGAGGGTGGGTACCGACAGTCTGGCCCAACAGCAGACATGAGTTATGGAAGACCCCAATGAGAACCTTGCCCCAGACCGAGTGGAGCCCTCACAGGGGCTTTCAAGTGTGCACATATAAGGTGGAAGTAATGGTTTGTGCTAAAAAATGAGCCACAGCCCCAGGTACATTCCTGAATTTGCACTCTTGTTGGCTTCATCTCTAAAGAAGCTGACAAAGAAAGAAGGCAAACTGCTATTCTGTGCTCAGAATCACAGACTGTGAAGGTGAGAAGGCTCTTAAATTACACGGAGCAACCTCGTTAAAGAACAGAGTTCAGGCCGGGCGCGGTGGCTCAAGCCTGTAATCCCAGCACTTTGGGAGGCCGAGGCGGGTGGATCACGAGGTCGAGAGATCGAGACCATCCTGGTCAACATGGTGAAACCCCGTCTCTACTAAAAATACATAAAATTAGCTGGGCACGGTGGTGCGTGCCTGTAATCCCAGCTACTCAGGAGGCTGAGGCAGGAGAATTGCCTGAACCCAGGAGGCGGAGGTTGCGGTGAGCCGAGATCGCGCCATTGCACTCCAGCCTGGGTAATGAGCGAAACTCCGTCTCAAAAAAAAAAAAAAAAAGAACAGAGTTCAGAGACATAGTGGGACCCCCCCGGGCCATGGAGCTTTGACTCTGAGCTAGTAATGCCTGACTCCATCTTCCACAGCAGTGCGTGTTCCATCCATGACATGGTTTTGACTCAAAGGACAAACTGACTACTGACTGGGCCAGGAGGGCACCCTGCCAGATAGCTGACTGGGCCCCTTTCAAGCTGGGACGTACATGGAACAGCTACATGTATATCCTTGAGTGTAGGGAGGCTGATTTCAAAAAGTTCAGGGGAAAGTAGGATCTGCTGCCTGGAGGTACTTTGGAACAGCTGGCATTACTTGGTTGAGACAAGGACTAGCCATGTGTTCGCCAATCTCACTCCCAGCTTCCCTGTAGTTGGACTGGGTCCATCAAACTGGGTCCTGGCCAACAGTATGGGGAAAAGTGACTTTAGTGGGCAGCATCATGTCATCATGTCCCCCGACATAACTTGTGAGTGTGCTGGGCTACATGGCCAAGGGAAATGAAGTTTGTAGATGGAATTAAGGTTGCTAATCAGCTGACCTTAAGCTGAGGAAGAAAGAAAGGAAACTGCTATCCTGTGCTTAGGATCATAGATGGTAAAGATGAGAAGGAGATTATTCTGGATTATCCAGGTGGGCCCATGTAATCTCAAGGGTCTCTAAATGTGAAAGAGGGAGGCAGAAGAGTCAGGGGGCTGAGTGTACGGTGTGAGGATGTGACTGGTCATTGCCGCCTCTGAAGAAGCTTTCCTTGGCTTTTGGAGGAAGGGGCCATGAGCCAAGAAAAGTGGGCGTCCTCTAGAAGCTGGAAAAGATAATAAAACTGTGTTATTCAACAGGGTTCATGCCCCTGTGAGAATCTAACGTAGCTGCTGATCTGACAGGAGGTGGAGCTCCGGTGGTGATGCTTGCTCGCCTACCCACTGCTCGCCTGTTGCTGTGTGGCTCGGTTGGGGACCCCTGCTCTACGTTTTCTTTACATAGATACTCTTTTATTTTTGATTGATTTTTCTATCTAAATAACTTAGTTTGTTATAAACAAAAGCATTTTATTGAGATATAATTCTCATACTATAAAATTCACCCTTTCAAAGTATGTAATTCAGTGGTTTTTTTAGTATATTTGTGTAACCATCACCCACATCTGGTTCTAGAACATTATCATCCTCAAAAGAAACTCTGCAAGGAGCATTATTTTTACAACTTAGTTTTACATCTACGTAGATTGCCATTCTCTCGCCAAAAGTAACGTCAATCCTGATTTTATAGTAAGTACTTTACTTACAGTTTTATCCCCCAGATGTGCATTTCTGTACACCATAATCCCTGTGGTCTCCTCTTCCTCCATCCACCCTTTTGAGTCTGTCTTTCTAAATGCCCCTTTCTCTTCCTAACAGTTTATTTGTTGAAGAACCTACAGGATTTTCCACTTTGGAACTTTCTTGATTCTGTATTCATGCTATAATCAAGAAAAGTATTTTCAATATAGAAAAGCAATCAGGATTCTACTTTAAATATCCAAAATAAAACTTGTTTCTGTTAAAAAAAAAAACAATAAAACTGTGTTGTTTAAAACCACTGAGGTTATTGTGATTGGGTACAGCAGCCATAGGAAACTGATGTGATAATACACACCACTTGCCGGCCACATCATACAGACCCCAGCACGGTGACCTACACTCGTCCCCTCTGCAGCAGCCACACATTGAAAAGCTAGTGTCATGCACCAGCGGATGTTTGGGCCTCTGAATTGTTCCTTGTAACAAGACCACCCCCCCAGGAGAGAAATGAAACTTAATTAGTTCAGCCACTGAGAATTTACGTTGTTCTCTATAACTAATCTAATACTTTATACAAAAGTGACTATTCTCCATAGAAACAAAAAAGATTTCTGAAGCTGAGAAGTGGAAAGCAGTCATAAAACCAAGTAAGAATGCACAAGGCATGGGCCGAAATGAAAAGAACACTCACCAAAGACGTTAGAAGCCACAGATAACCAAAAATGGCTAGGGAAGGCTGGGTGCGGTGGCTCACGGCTGTAGTCCCAGCACTTTGGGAGGCCAAGGTGCGTGGATTGCTTGAGCCCAAGAGTTTGAGACCAGACTGGGCAACATGGCAAAATCTTGTGTCTACACAAAATATACAAATTAGCTGGATATGGTGGTGCACACCTGAGGTCCCAGCTACTCAGCACACTGAGGTGAGGATCCCTTGAGCCCAGAAGGCCAAGGTTGCAGTGAGCCAAGGTCATGCCACTGCACTCGAGCCTGAGTGAGACCCTGTCTGGAAAAAAAAGAAAAGGCTACAGAAAAGGTGAAATGCCACGACCGCCTTGACAGGAAGCTTCTGAAAAAAAATGTAGTAATTAAAGGGTCTTGTTTTTGTTGGCATGTTGGGAACAAGAGCAGACCTCTTATCTGGACCTTCAATCTTTGGTCCTGACTGGCTGACATTGGGACTATGCTTAGGAAATCTGTGACTGCATGGTTAATAGGTGACAAATTTGTCTTCCATTTCTAGCAATCGATTCTGAAAACCTTTCTGCAGGGAGAGAATTCAGGGAGAATTACATTCAACTTCTGACAGGCATCCTTAACTCATGTCTGACTGATCAGTTAGCATAAGAGAGAACTAAATTACTCTGAAGTTACTAAAAAAAGTAACATGGTTTATTTTCCATTTTACTTGAAACAAATACAATGGTGTTTATATTTCCGTTTGATTCACTTTGAGAGGGGATGTAGAGTCTGCTTTTCAAAGAAAACCTATGTAAGATTAGTAACATTCAAAGCTATCATGATCAGATTTGTGAGAGCTCTGCTGACACAGGGTTTTGGCTCCACTGGGAAATGGAGGGAAACGGGCCAGCAAAATGTATTTAACAAAGAGATTTTACCCATGTCACTGCCATAGACTCATAAAGACTTGCAGAAATGAGTAATAGCATGGATTATAATTAGGTCTTCCTTTCTGCTGTGAAATGCTATGACTGCTGTTAGATGAAACAGAAAGAATCTCACTAATTCTAACTTTGCTAATCTGCATTTGCAATAACTCATCAAACAGGCAGTCTCACCCCATTTCTCTGTAAATATTTTGCAGTCAAGAGCAGTGGTGAGGTCTCAAATCATTAAGACTGGATTACTTTTACAGAGGACTGCAGACGACAGCACATTTGCTGGAACATGATGCAGTGCCATTCATCACTCATAAATAACAATACTGGTATTTGCACAGCACCTTTCCCTTACACTCTTCAGAAGCCTTTACAAACTGCTTCATTAATCGCTCACCTTCAGAAGAGGCACCTGGCCAGTGATGGAATCCTCTGTCGGGCTGCTGAGGTTCCAATAGGCAACAGCCTTTCTGGCCACTCCCGCTGGGTCACTGGCTTATAGGTGTTGGCAACAGACACTACAAAGAGTTGAGTCAGAATATTTTTTTTTTTTGACCAAGTTCTCACTCTTCTTGCCCAGGCTGGATCACAGTGGCGTGATCCTGGCTCACTGCCACCTCTGCCTCCCAGGTTCAAGCGATTCTCCTGCCTTAGCCTCAGCCTCAGCCTCCCTAGTAGCTGGGATTACAGGCATGCACCACCATGCCCGACTAATTTTATACGGGTTTCATCATGTTGGCCAGGCTAGTCTCAAACTCCTGACCTCGGATGCTCCGCCTGCCTTGGCCTCCCTAAGTACTGGGATTATAGGTGTGAGCCACTGCGCCCAGCCCTGGGTCAGGTTTTTAAATGGTACTGTCCTCAGCATTTCAAAAGTAAGATGGCTGCTAATTTAATGAGTGAAACGTGTTAAGTGCTTAGAAGTGTGTCAGCACATTGTGACACTCAACAAACTTCATTAGTGTTTCCAGTAATTCTGCTGCCTGAAGCATGGAGAGGGCCACTTGCATCCCTGTGTACACTGGAGAGAGCTCAGAGCAGGGTAAGGTGTGGGCCCGCTATGCTATGGGGGACAGTGAGGAGTGAGATGAGGGGAAAATCAGGAGTGCTTATTATTTTGTGCCGCCCCCTGGGAATAAAGAGATCGAGAAGACCAAGCTCTGGAAGCAAGAAGATAGGCAGAGAGGCGAACACTGGTGCACGAAGGAAAACAAGGGGATTGCAGGAATGTACAGGAGGGGATATGGGCCAGACAGCAATAAAGAGAAGACACAAAAGAACATTAAGATAGTCACTGTAAGAGATTTTATTTCCGATTGACGATTTAGGCACAAGTCTGTCATCCAATTTAAGCACTTAATGAAAGCATTCTTGACATTTTTCAGGCAGTTATTTTGATTTATGAACTGTGCTCTTGGCTATCCTTGATGAATATACTTTACTGTAGTGGGCTGCCTTTTTTACTTTTTTTTTAAACTATCTACCCTGCAGAGCTGCCTACTCTGGCAATGCCAGACTAAACAAGCGGAGCTTCCAGCTGAAAAAGGTTCACACAAGGTCCTCTGTCACACCTAGGAGAGTGCATTTGAGGAGTGCTGCTGGCATTTGAGGGGTGCTGCTCTCGGGCCACTCTTCTAACTATGGCCTTGGAGATACATGACAGATGGTGACAGCCACCCCCAAGAGCTCACCCCATAAATCTAAAGGAGCTGCCCTGAAGTCACCAGAGGAGTTTACCTGTGGGATGAACAGCGCTGGTGCCCTGATGCTGCAGAGTGACAGGAGAGTCACTGAAGCAAAGGCAGTCCCACCCTGCAACTTGCCCCAGGCCCAAACCTCGAATTTCATAAAGGAGGAAAACTGAGCCCAGTGAAGTGTTAAGTGATTTCTTCAAACTTAGAACCCAAGCTCACTGCTACACTAGCACAAATAGGCTGCCTCGTCCCTCTTAAGGGGTAAATAAGCTACTTACTCTGTAATTCAAAGCCTAGCTATTTACTCTTCAATTCAAAGAAAAGCAGAGTCCAGCAAAAAATTTCTCCCAGGGAGTTAGTATGCATAGTTTATACCTCTGATCTTGAAAATCTCCATATGGGCACTTTGGGAGGCCAAGACGGGCAGATCACCTGAGGTCAGGAGTTCTAGACCAGCCTGGCCAACACTGCAAAACCCTGTCTCTACTAAAAATACAAAAACTAGCCAGGCGTGGTGGCAGGCACCTGTAAACCAAGGTACTCGAGAGGCTGAGGCAGGAGAATCGCTTGAACCAGGGAGGCGGCAGTTGCAGTGGGCCAAGATCACACCACTGCACTCCAGCCTAGGTGACAGAGCGAGACTCTGTTTCAAAACAAAACAAAAACCTCCATATGGGTATGTCTCTGTATGCAATTTAATTACTGTACTTTGGTTCCATATCATTCCAACAGATATGCTTTAATGCAGCGCCTGTCCTGGGGAGTGGAGGGCCAGGGCAGGCAGCTGCTGCAGCTCCTGGAGGCAGCCCTACCCCAGGTGGAAACCAAGGTGTTCCTCCCCACGGTGGACAGGGACCCGCTGTGGTAGAACGGAAGTCAGTTATTCTGAAAGGAAATCCCATTTAAAAAAAAGAAAGAAAGAAAGGGAAAAAAAAAATCTCCCTTTGAGATACTTTTTCCCCCTTAAAATCAATGCAACACAAATTCCCCCAAAGTCTATTTTCCATTACAGTGGAATGATTTTCTAAAACTCCATGCCTCTTAAGTCCTCTGGCATCAGACATTTTTGTTCCCTAGTCTGTTAGTTTCGTTGTTGAGAGCCTCCATCACCACTGAAAAACACTGCCTACTTACCGAACTGCAACATATTTAAAGAACGCTCCTATTCATCGTGCTGGGGCAGAGAATTCCCGCCCTATAGTGGAGGACAGCAGAGGAGAATAACGGGAAATATCTTTTTTTTTTTTTTTTTTTTTGAGATGGAGTCTTGCTTTGCTGCCCAGGGCGGAGTGCTTTGGCTCAATCTCGGCTCACTACAACCTTTGCCTCCCAGGTTCAAACCATTCTCCTGCTTTAGCCTCCGGAGTAGCTGGGATTACAGGCATCCGCCACCACGCCCAGCTAATTTTTGTACTTTTAGTAGAGAAGGGGTTTCGCCATGTTGCCAGGCTGGTCTTGAACTCCCGACCTCAGGTGATTCACCCTCCTTGGCCTCCCAAAGTGCTGGGATTACCGGCGTGAGCCCCTCCGCACCTGGCCGGCAATCTTTATTGTACAAGAAAATGGTACCAATGTGCCACCACAAGAAGCCATGTTTCTCAAAGGCTTCTGTTCCTAGAAGACTGTTTATTACACTAAGGCGTGCAGTTAAGACCCTAAAAGAACCCCACGCATCCACACATCGAGGTCACTTGGCTTGAGACTCAAGGCCTTTGATCTTCTCACCAGTACCCCTCCATATGGGCCGACTACCACTGGAAAGGAGAGTAGAAATGGAAACAGACCCGTCTGGACAGAGTCCAAAGTGCAAACAGGAACTGTGCCCAGAGACGGGAGGAGGTGGCACGAGCATGAAGGCTGTTTAGATCCCTATGTTCTAAGAAAGACGGCTCTTTCCTTGCTTTAACTGCCTTGGCTCAGAAGTTTAGGATTTGCTCAAAAAAAAAAGAAAAAGCACCTCTGGGGAAAAAAAAATTCGGGATGTGGAAGAAACTGGCGGTGAAAGTCATATTGAGTGATTAATGATAAAAATTATTTCCGGTCCTTGGTTCCTGAGTCGGTATGAAACACCGGCAGCCTCTAATTAATCATCATGATATTAACACCACTGACTTTTCATTGTTTCTGTATTTTCCTTCTGGACATCTGTACAACGTAAATAAATATTATCCGCCAAAAATTTTATACGTTGTGCAACTGGGCTCGCCCACGGCACCGGAGCCCGCGCGCTATCGCTCCGGTACGCGGCGGCCCGCGCGCCTCAGGAAGAAACGCTTCTCCGCCGCGGGCGAGCGGGGCCGAAGTTCCCGGCGGGCTCGTCCCGGACCTCGGCGCCCGAGCTCTCCGCGGCCCGCGCCCCTCGAGAGGGCATCGGGGCCGGGACCCCGTCTCAGCGCCCACCGGGGCCCTTCCCGCGGAGCCCCCGCCCGGCGCCCCCGGGTTCGAGCCCGCCCCCGGCACCCACGCGTCGAGAGAAAGGGGAAACGAGTCAGTACCGGCGGGCGGGTGTCCAGCTTTAGTCTCTAGTTTTCCTTCGGGAGGCGAAGACATGGCGCGACGGCGCGGTTCTGGCCAGACGGGAGTGCGCGAGTGAGCGCGGGTGTGAGCGCTGGGGAGCCGGCGGGAGAGCAACGCGCGCGCGTGAAGCGCCGGGGCCGCGCCAGCAGAGTGAGAGCCACCGCCGGGGAGGGGGCGCGGCCGCCGGGAGCCGACGTGGCGCGGCCAAGCCCACCCGCGGCGCGCGCGGCGACGTCACCGCGGGCCGCCCGCCCCTCTGGGCCTCGAGCCACACGTATGGAGCATGCGCAGCCGGCCGCGCCACGTAGGCTGCGGAGGCCGAGGGCAGAGGCGGGGGAGGAGGAGGGAGGGGGAGAGAAGGGAGGAGGGAGGGGGAGAGAGGAGGAAGGCGGGAGAGAAAGTGGGGAGGGAGGGGGAGAGAAGAGAGGAGGAGGGAGGGAGAGGGAAGGGGTGAAGGGGGAGGGAGGGCGAGGGAGCGGGAAAAGGGAGGGAAAGGGAGGCAGGGCTCAGCTGGCTGCGGGCCCGGAGTCGCGGGAGGTTACATAGGGTGCAGCGTGAGGATTGCTCCTGCAGTGAACGCGCTTAGCCAGGCCTGCGGCTACGCGGCCGCGGCGGCGGGGTGGCGGCGCCCACAGTGCGGGGCGGGCCCGAGGCGTCCGATGGGGAGGCGACGGTCCCCTGAGGCCCTCCGTCCCTGTCGCCGCAGCGCCTTAATGAAGCGCGGAGAGGAGAGATGGCAGCGACCGGGGCCGAGAGAACAGGAACTTGTTGAAAGACGTGCGAGGGGAGAGCCTGCTTTCGGAGTGCGGGGCAGTGCTGGGCAACAGCGAGGGTGGCTTCTGTGCCTTGCCCTCCGCCGTTATAAACCAAAAATAAAATTCTAAGCCCGCAGACGAGGGATGGGTCCTTCCCTCCGCCGGTGGCCTAAGTTATCCTGAAAAACTAGTTCAGGCCTTGATGGGAAGTGAAAGTCAAACGTGGCCTCACAGACATCCGCACAGAGACCCTAAGACTAATAGACCGACTCTTTTAAGTCTGATGAACATTTGCAGTGTATTCCCGGGCTTCATCTACGTGACAACACCTTGGTCTCCAAAACCCCTCAATGCAACGCGGACATCTCCTTCTGTTGAGTCCAGGTCTTTAGATGTAACTCTCAACCTACTGCCAATCAGAAAACCTTTAAATGTACCTATGGCCTGGACGCCCCCACTTCACGTTTTACCTCCCAAAGAGCTACCTACATCTTATGTATTGATTGATGTCTCATGCCTCCCTCAAATATATAAAACCAAGATGTACCCCGGCCAGCCAGACATGCCATCTCATCAGAACCTCCTGAGGCTGTGTCCTTAACCTTGGCAAAATAAACTTCCTAAATTGATTGAGACCGGCCTCTGATTGAGACCGGCCTCAGACACTTTTGGTTTTCGCCTTCTTCTTCCTGTTGCCATGGCTGATGTTTCACTCTTGTGTCTTGGATCGTGTTCTTCTCGCCTCCCTCAGTGCTTTGCAACTGCGGTTGACTTCCGCACTTGCTGGATTCGCATTCAGACAGGCCTCATCGCTTTAGCGAAGGAGACGCCACCCCTCCCTTGGCTGTACTTTTCCCTTTGACAACAAAACTGTTCAGGGAGGTTGGGCTCCTCATCCCTTATCACCCCCTCCAGTTTAGTTTGTCTGGTGTTCATCAAGCTCTGCTGCGCTGCCCTCAACTGTGGGACGTCCTTTTGTGAAAGTCACTTAGAACCTCTGTGCTGCCAGATCCAGCGGTCATTTTCCACTTTCATTCCCCTTGAGCTCTTAGCAGCACTTGATGCAGCTGGCGTCCCCCTCCTCCTTTGCTCCAAAGGTCCCACATCACTCACTGCCTGACCCTCCAGTTCTCTGGCCACCCTGGCTGGGCACGCTGTCAGCGTTGCGGTTCTCCCTCTTCGAGATTTATAATCATTTGAACATTCCAAGGCTCAGCTTTGGCCTTCTTCTCTATCCAGACTTCCCATAGAGAGTCACATGCAGCCCTATGTGGACAACTATCATGCAGATGCTTCCGGGTGCCAAATCTGCAAACCCATTTCTCTATTTCTGCCCCTCCACTAACTCCAGACTCATCACCGCCACCTTGGCTTACCTATTTATTGTCTAACTCAGCACTGCCCAACTCCGTGTGCATCAGGGCTCACGTGGAAATGCCGATACGATACGTTGTTCTTGCATTCCCCACTCCATATTTCAGCATTTCAGCATCACTGATAGGATAACTGTTGGCCAGGCAGCAGCCATGATATGCTTGTCATTGTCTTGCATTCACATCAAAACTTGCAAGTGGGTGCCAGCAGTTTAGAAGAGAGTCCTGAAATTGATACTGGGGTACTCTTTAAAGAGACACCACATCACTCACATTCTTGAAGGTTTAAGAATACCTAACCGATTAATTTCACAAGTAATTTCCTTTTTATGTATGTGCAAAAGTGCTATATAGTTAAAAACTCATGTCTTAAGCCTAAAGAACTACTTCTTGGAAGTATAAAATGAAAATTTTAAGTTGAAAGAACTCATTGTGGTATCATTTAATTGGCAACGTTTTTTACCCTTAGTGGTACCTAAACAAAGTTGCATGTTATGAACGACAGCATCTTAGACTCAATAACAAACGCTATTAGTAAGGAACCCTGGGATTTAAAAAAAAAAAAAAAGGCCTTCATAGTGACGGAATGTGTTCTCTTTCCGGGTCCACAAGGGGGCGCAGTTTTAAGGGCAAGAACTTCCCAGCGCCATGCCCCCCTCCCATCTCTCTCCATCGGGGAGATTAAAATGTTTAAATTTTCGTGGGTGTGGGAAGGTCAAAAGTCAATCACTCCATCGGAAGTTCTGAGGAACTCCTTTCATTGGTCTGGGGTCTTAGAGAAGGTGGGGGTTCCTCCCAGGTTAAAAGTGCCCTTCTTCCACACCCCTTTGGACTCTATGTTTGGATCCCCTTCCCCCACCACCGTAAGTTCTCTCTTCCTCTCCTTTTTTTCTCTTTCTCTACCTAAACAAAATCACTTTTTTGCAACACTGTTTGGGGTCCGTATTTACTTTGTGAGCGCACCTGGTCCCCTCTCTCATTCTTGAGAGAGCAGGAGGCCAAGAACCTTGGGGAAACGTCCTCTCAAGGAGGCTAAGGGTTCCCCTGAACCCCTGAACCCTAACAATAGGAAGGAGCAGAGCTCCAGAGGGGACCTGATGGCCCCTGGACTGCCTTGAGGCCTGACAGGACGTGTATCTTTGCCTGTGACCTGTTCTCCAGGGATGTACTGATTGGGAAACTCTGGTGTTGTTGCAGTAGGTAGCTAGCCGGCCTGAACAGGCAGGAGAGGACTCTCCCCTCCCCACCCCCACCAGGAGTGTTGTATGACCATCAGGTGATGGTCAGGACGTTGTTACACTGTTTCTCTAAAATAAAGTTGCAGTCAGCGCCAGAAAAAGGCAGTCTCCCAGTAGATAGAAAAAACCTCAAAGTAGTGATCAGCAGCTTCCTGATAAGATCTCTTTGCCACACTTAAGAGGCAACATGGCAGAGCTTAACTGGTATATGACCTAGGAACATTCTGGTAAGGGAAGATTGCCTCAAGTGAGCACGTATACAACTCCAGTAAACACACTGCTCCAAGTGCTGGCAAGTCACTGCACATGTGGACAGCCCACCCCAAGGGAAGAATCAGGGGACAAGGGACACAAAACGTATAAAACCCTAAGTCAGAGGTCAACCCGTGCATTGATTGCTAAAGTCACCTGCTTGGCCATCTCCCAAGTGTACTTTCCTTTTGCTCCTGATCTAAAGCTTTTTAATAAACTTTCACTCCTCCTTTAAGGCTTGCCTCGGTCTCTCTCTCTGCCTTACACCCCTCAGTTGAATTCTTTCTTCTGAAGAGGCAAGAACAGAGGTTGCTGCAGACCTGTACAGATACACCGCCACTAACATATTGTACTTGGGTGCTACGTGACTCAGACACAGTCTGCTCCTGACAGTGTGACAGCCAAGTCTAATTTCACATGTTTTTCAAAGAACTCCTGATTCTCCCAGCTACCCACAAAATAGCTTCCCCTCTAGCATAGAATCCAAGCTACTCATTACAGTGTGGAATAATCCATCTACTCAGTAGCATTCCTACTGAAGGAAATACTGTTAAGAAGGTAGTGAACTCTGCAGAAAAAACAAACGTATTTTTCAGCTTCCCTTGTAATTAGGGGTGGCCAGGTGACTCTGATCATAGAAATCTGCTGGGGGCATTTTGGGGGAAATTTGCATTCTTAATACGGGGACACCCCTTCCTCCTGGTGACTTCATCGTTGTACCACCTTGAATTCAGACAGAAGGCCAAGGGTAGAACAATCATGTCACAACTGTGAGGCAATCAGAGGCATGAAAATCACATGCTAAAGGTGACAGGGCAGAAAGGCCAAAAGCATGCGGTAATTTAAGGGTCCGTGGAGGCTCTTCAGAGCTGTGGACTCCTCCAGACTTTTTTGTTGTGTGGAAAACAAATTTCTATGAAATGAAGTACCTGTGGGTGGTGTCTTCATGGGCAGCCCACCCCTAGCACACATGGCCTACCAGACCCTGCATGATGGGGGCCCGGCCAGACAGTGAGCTCATCCCTCTTGGCTCTTCTGGCCACAATGGCCTTTCTGAGGTTCCTCTAGCAGGAGAAGCCAGTTCTTCCCCTTGGGCCTTTGCATTAGCCACTCCCACTGAGACAGCCAAGCATAGAGGGGTCCCCAGAGAAACTCTGGCTGCCTGCACGCTGGAAGAATGGGATGGAACTACGGAAGTTCCCGCCCTTTGCAGGGTAGAGGAGCCTGACCTCTCCCGTTCTGGGGTGGAAACTGGGATTCAATCTGTGAGGCGGGAAACTGGCTAGCAGGACTCTTGCTTTGCTGAGAATCTTTGTTTCCCCTTTTATTCCCTAATAAATTCCATTTTCCTCACCCTTCAAAGTGTCTGTGAGCCTAATCTTCCACGGTTAAGTGGCAAGGACCCTGTTTTTAACTGGACCGAGAAGGAAGTCTTACAACACGACTGCTGAGAACCGTCTGTTCCAGATCCTTGCATGGCTGACTTCTTCTCGTTCTGGAATTAGCTTTTCAGAGCGGCCTGCTTTGACCATCAAATCTGAAGAAGCTGGGCACTCAACTCACACCGCTTTGTTTTACTGTCTTTCCGTCCTCATCTGAAATTCCTCATTTATCTGTCTGCTGGCTTATCGTTTCCCTCCACTGATTAGAACGTCAGCTCCATGAAGGGAGAAACCCATTCCATCTTGCCCACTAGGTATTCCTGGCACCTAAAACCAAGGTGGGCACAAAAGAAGCATTCAACAGATATTTTCTCCCCTTAATTCTAGAACATAGGTACATTTAATTTCTCACAACTACTACCTAAATGAAGAGTAGCCAGTGATGACTAAACAGAGGATGAAAAATATATGTAGCATGTAGATAGCACATGGCCACTAATCTTTCTGACATTTGCTTTATCTTGTAAATACTTTGTGTGTACTCTTGTGTGCATGCGTGTCTGCATGCACGCATGGGAGTGTCCAGCCCCTCCGGGCCTAGATGCTGAGAATAAATGTCAGTCATTATCCACTGGAAGCTTTCTGTGTAGATATACATACTCAGTAGATAGGATCAGAATTGTTGGGTGAATAATCTTATTTGAATCTCACAATAACACTAGGAGTAAGGCAGGTTAACCCATTTACCAAGGAAAACAAAAACAGACAATGGAGGAGAGAAGGATTGTTGGACTTACGTGGAGTGCAACCCTGGTGGGTATGACCTGGGACCAAAGCTGGATTTTCTAAGCCCCAGTTCCATTCCCCCCACCAACTGTTGTCTGACTTCTAAAGAGAGTTTTGGGAACCATTTTCTTTTCTTAATAGGCTGTTGTCTCTCTCTCTCTTTCTTTTTTTTTTATATGGGGTCTCACTTTGTCACCCAGGCTGGAGTGCAGTGGCACAATCCCAGTTCACTGCAACCTCTGCCTCCCAGGCTCGAGTGATCTTCCCACCTCAGCCTCCCAAGTAGCTGGGACTACAGGCCCGTGCCACCACACCCAGCTAATTGTTTGTATTTCCGATAGAGATGGGGTTTTGCCATGTTACCCAGGCTGGTCTTGAACTCTTGAGCTCAGATGACCTGCCCATAAATAGGCTGTTTTCTAATCCCACATGGTGGTGAATTCACTTAACATGAATGCTGTAAGCACTGGAAAAAGTATCTGAAGAAGAAACAGAAAATGTAGATCTCTTCAACAGGTATGTGTCCGTGGCTGCATCACCAAACCTTTCTGAGCCTCAGTTTCCTTATCTGCCAGTCAGAGATGTGAACGCAAATGCCTCTCGCAGTAAGGCTGTGAGAATGCAGGGCTTTGACTAAACACGATCACGCTCGTACAGCACTCATCCCGTTTACTCCCCACAGGATCCTGAGACAGGGAGTTCTCTGCCCTTTTGGTGGAGAAATTGGATCTGAAGCTGGATTTTTTAAGCTTGGTACAAGGATTGGTAGCTAGTGTGAGGAGACCCAAGAGAACACAGCTCTTGCTATCTTATCGGTTGTACATTTAAAAGTGTTTTGTAAGCCATACTATACTAGAGAATGTACTGTTATTACTGCAAAGGGAATTTCTTTTTATCAGCATTCATGAAATACATGAATTGTCCCAGTGCATATTAAAATAATCCCACATATCAATCACTTCGATGAATGCTGCTTTCTTATTCCAGTCTGGTTTCTACTTTTTGTCTTCTTGTGCTGTTGTCTGATAGATGAGAATTTTTATATTCTTATTTACTACTTCTATGGCTAGAATATGCCCCCAAAAATTCATGTGTTGGAAACTGAATCCCCAGTGCTATGGTGTTGAGAAGTGGGACCTTTAATAAGCGACTGGCTCATGAGGGCTCTGTTCTCCTGAGTGGATTTATGCTGTTATCGCAGGAGTGGGCTCCTGATGCAAGGCTGAATTCAGCTCTCCTTCCTCTTCTTTCATGTGTTCTCTTGCCCTTCCACCTTCCACCTTCCACCATGGGATGACAAACCAACAAGGCCTTCACCAGATGTGGGGCCTTGACCTTTGGCCTCCTGGATGTTGCTTTGTAACATCCAGGATATTGCTTATTATACTATGTAGTGTAGACTTTAAATTAATTTTAATGTAATTTATTTGACATATGTACACATACAACACTTGAAGAGGATATGCATATCTCAAAGTCAAATAAAAATGGTAGAATATATTTTACACACACACGCTTGCACGCACACACACAGTCTCTCTCACACACACAAGTGAGGGATTTTTGGGATTTCAATGGGTCTCATCTTATTACTCAATGACACTTTCAGGCATTTTTCAAAAGTAATTCAACAGCTAATAAAGAGCATGGCGGTCAATTTTAGTCATGTATGAGGTTATACTTTAGTTAACAGTATTTGAAGAAAAAAATAACCAGTCTGAACCTTGGCAAAATAGTCCTCTTACCTTTATTTAAAAGTTAGAAAATAGAAACTCCAAAAAAAGATGAGAGTAATACAACCACGAATACTGATTTCCTAGGGAATTTCAAATGCTTTGTAAGTTATTTATGAAAAACGTGTTTTAGCAGAGAAATGGGGAGTGGTAAGGATAATTTTATGTGTAGCTCTTGCGCTCAGTTGTTATTTGACCTTGTGCAAGCTACTTACACATTCTGTAATTGTATTTCCATATTGGAGGCCATAACACCTATCTTACTTGAGGATTCAAATAGTTATTCAATATTGTGTCTTAGCATTTATCTTCTTGTATAAAATTTTTTACAAAGTTATATGAATTGCTCTAAGTATAAAAAATAAACATGACAAGACATCAAGAATAAAGAGGCTTTCAGCAAGATAAGATAATCTCAAGGGAGCTTGAAATTTGAATTGAAGAACAACTTTTTTTACCTTTCTTTAGAAAAGAAACTATACAGAATTTAGTGATACTAGGACATTGTTTTACCCTGTCATTCTTAAAAATACATGAAAACCTTTCAAAAGGCTCTTCAGGTGCAAGAATGTCACCTTAAGTGAGATGACAAATAGCAGAAGTGTGGTAAGGGGGGTCACCTCTGCCTTTTCAGGCCCATGAGGCTCTGCTCAGACTTTTTGTGTGGGATCAGCTGAGGAAGTACAATCTATAAATGACTGAACTTCTAAGTCTGGAGACCTAGGTTTGAGCCCCAGCCTGACCACACATTACATAAGTTACCTTATGGGAAATCTCCATCCTCTCAGAGTCCCGGCATCCTTCTCCTAAAAGGGGCACAACAGTGCGTCCCTCTGGAAGGCTTATAAGAAGTACCTGTGATGGTCTGTTGAGAATGCTTTGTAAACTTTAAAGAACTAAACACAGATCTCCTCAAAGCACATAACTTGTTAGCAATTTTAGAGAAACAGCAAAGTAAACATATATTGCAAAGCAGAACGTGATGAATATTCTAGAACAATCTAGATTCCCACTTGTTTGTAGATGACAATGGGCAGGTCTCGTGGACAGGGAGTGTGGACAACAGGCTTCCAGCTGACAGGCAGCAGGAGGTGGGCCTCCACAGGGAGGACTAGAGAAGACAAAAGGGACAGTGGCCCACAGTTTCCAAATCCCAATTCTTCCAGGCTGACTCGCAGTCAGGCATGTGGAAATGCAACGGAGGGTCTGGAGGTGCTGCCTTAAGACTGGCTGACAGAAGGCAGCTGCACTCCCAGCTTTGCTTCTGCAATCTGTTGCCATGGCCCTTCGTGTAGGTCCTGAAAAACTCCACTGTACACTGGGGAGAGAATGAGAGTGGGACACAGCAAAGAACATTTTAGTATGACCATAAACAGTTTCGACCTCCCGAACACCCCGAATGCATCTACAGAACTTCCAGGGGTCCCCAGACCACACATTGAAAACTGCTGTGCTAGTTCATTCCTTAGACACTTACTAATTTAAGATGAAGAATAAAAAAGGACTTGAACTACGAAGACAACCTCCACCCTGTAGGTAGTGGGGATGTCAGCTCTGCAATAGTCAGGGGCTGCAAGGCGAGTAAGTGTCACCCCTGCAGGGGCCGGGTCACTGGGCAGACTCTTGGCTCCCCTCTTCTAGGCAGACTCACGGGTGTGGGGCCCGCCCCTTCAGATGGGAGGAATGCATGGGCATTGCCCTCCCCAGGGCCAGCAGCAGCCCCCAGCGTCTGGGAACCACTCAGCCTTTGTGCTGTACCATTTGCCTCCTAAAGGTAGCTTTGGCAGTCTCAAAGTTTTGGTAGCATTGGTGACACCATTTTTCAGAAGGGCTGTTTTCACAGGTTTTGAAGTGAAGATTGGCAAAAGGTCTCAAAGTAAAGGCTGTTGGCCTGGGTTTTTTCCCTCCAAAGGAGCATGTCATATCTTCTCTCACTGGCCTTATGGATGTTTTGACTACGTTCAAGAAAGAATTACTTTTTATGAATATATTTTTTTAAAAAAATACAAAAATAGGCCGGGTGCAGTGTCTCACACCTGTAATCCCAGGACTTTGGGAGATGGAGGAGGGCGAATCACAAGGTCAGAAGATCAAGACCATCCTGGCCAACATAGTGAAACCACGTCTCTACTAAAATGCAAAAAATTAGCTGGGCGTGGTGGCATGTGCCAGTAACCCCAGCTACTCAGAAGGCTGAGGTAGGAGAAGGTTGCAGTGAGCCGAGATTGCGCCACTGCACTCCAGCTGGCGACAGAGCAAGACTCCGTCTCAAAATAATAATAATAATAATAATAATGATAATAATAATACACTTTGGAAAACCTATATAACAGATTAACGTCCAAAGGAAAAAGCAAGTCACCACTTCTCAACAATCACGCTAGCATGTAAATTTGACCACTTGTAACATTCTTTCTTATGTCCCTCCAGGCTTCCAGACAAAAATAGACAAGGGTTCTTTTTAACTATCTTATTTTATAAATTGTCCCTTAATTTGTGTTGAATGTTTTTCTCATAGTTAAAACCAGGAGTTACAGGTTTTTGGAAGAAAGACCATAGCGACTTTTTAAAAAAATCACATTATGTTAAGGGTACATGTTATTAACATGACTAATCATTGAAGAGGTCAACCTGATCACCTCCTGATAGAAAGGGTTTTTAAGTGTGGCCATTTTATTAGATTTAAGTGAATTTATTGGTGAGTTCAGCTCTATAATAGGACTCAATATGAACATGGGCTAAAGTTTTGGTATGATAACCTTAAAGTTTCCCAATAATTGCTAAGAGTCTGTATTAACAAGCCTATGCCCGGGCCTGAGCCTGGAAGATCCCTCTGGGCTCTTGCCATCTCAGCTTTATTTGCTCTCACTGTTCCGGGGTTAGAGACGGCAAGTAATTTCCTTAAGAAATTCAGAGCCTATTTTTTCTGCTGAAATTACTTGGTTTTCTTTTTAGACCATCTTTCTTCTCAGCAAGGGATTTCCTGTAATTGATTAATGACTCCATTCGGGGTGAAGTATCTGTGTGTGACTTTGCAGGCTGGAGAGGGTTGTAAATAATGACTTCTTTCGGATCCTCATCCTCAGTGTGTTTGCAGAAAAGCCAGTTCTGTTCTTGTTCAATTTTAGAAAAGGTCCGAGCTTGGGAAATACGATTGCTATTAATCCAGATAAGAACAAATCCCAAAGCCATCCTTCAGGCTTGGAGAGACCCTCTGGGGCACCATTCACAGGCTTTTCACTGACACAAATGAATAAACTGCCCTTGGCCCTGGAAAAAATAAAAGAAAATATACAATTTCAGTAGCTCGCTGGAGACTTACAACATGACTATTCATGGCCTTAACAAAGAACCACAGGGCATTTGGGTAAAGAAAAGCTACACTTAGCATTCCAGGCAAAGTTGTGGCAAAGGTACAGGTTGACATGACATCGCTCAGCACAAATATTGGGGAATAACATGCTGGGTCAGGCTTAGTTTGGGTTTGGCTATTTACTGTTCCTCTGACCCTTAAGAATGTTGTTATTCTCCTTTTCTTTTCCCTTCTCTTATTGTTTCAGAAAGAGAAAACAACTCTGAGTTCTTATTGGAATATTTACAGGATACTGGAAGGGCTCACAGAATTAAGGAGAGGACTCTGGCAGCCTCAGAAAGAAAGAAAACTAGGGAAAGGCTGGAAACACCAATAAATGATCTCTCTCCAGGATGCTGCAGGTGGATGATTCAATGTGATGGTTCATTTCATGTGTCAGCTTGGATGGGTTATAGGGCACAGGTATTTGGGTCAAACATTATCCTAGATGTGTCTGTGAAATCCTTTTAAAGATGAAATTGACATTGAAATCGGTGAACTTTGAGTAAAGTAGAGCACTTGTCATAATGTGGGTGAGCCTCGTCCAATCAGTGCCCTCTCTCTCTCTCTCTCTCTCTCTCACACACACACACACACACACACACACACACACACACACACACCCCACACCCTGTTGGTTCTGTTTCTCTGGAGCACCCTGACTGCCATGCTCAGCTATGACTTTTTTCTCTCCTGGATCTCCATTCCAGACCTGATGCAGAGAGCATGCAACGTTCTTGGGCCAGAACCTACTTTGATTCAGGTGCTGCGCTGTACGTGACCTTCCTGGGTGGAAGCGGAAGTGGAGACAACATTTACACCTTAGTGAGCTAACCAGGCAGCCCTGTCAGCTGACAAGCAGGATGGATGGTCTCACACCACATCACATTTGAGTATGCTCTGTTATCTATCATAAGTCACTGATCCTCCTGCCAGGTTTTTCTGAAATTTGATTTCGAGAGATGAGGACACTCCTATTATCCAGTGTTTTACCCCAGAGTCCATCTTTACCTGTTGGGAATGTAACCCCTTAACCTCATACCTTGTGTAACTTTAAGTCATAAAACACATTTAAGAGAATTGCATCTGTTCCTAAACCTTCCCCTTGTAGGGAACAGTGTTCATAAATTGTGCCTATTATTAAAGACTTAAGCTGCAAAATGACCTCGTACTAATTAAGTTCATCACCACAGATTAGATCTTACATAAATTATCTTGCTAATCAGAGTTTCAGACCTCAGTTCTAGTTTTTCTCCTTTCTAACTTGCAAACTGCACGTAAATAAAAAGCAGAGCCTCTAATGGCTTTTTCTTTATTATTGTGGCAAGAACACTTAATGTGACATCTACCCTCTTAACAAATCTTTAGGTGAGTAATACTGTATTGCTAACTACAGGCACGATGCTATGTAGCAGGACTCTAGAATGTATTCATCTCGCAAATCATAAGATATATCAAGAACTACGTCTTCCCCTCCCCCAGCCTTTGGCAAGCACCATGTCACTCTGTTTCTGTGAACTTGAGTATCTTGGCTTGCTCACGTAAGTGGAGTCATGCAGCATTTGGCTGAATAGTATTCCATTGTGCACATATGTCACGTTTTCTTTATTCATCTGTCGTGGACACTTAGGTTGCTTCCACTCTAATGAATTCATTACACAACCAGAAGTCTTGCTTTCCACCTCCTTCCCCCCCAACTCCCACCTACCTTGCTGGCCATTCTGATGCTAAAGTCTGCCTGCCCCATGGAGCCAGCTCTTTCCTTCAACAGCCCTACGCTCTCTGCTTTGTTTGATCTCTGTTCCCTGGTGTTTGTTTCCACTTCCAACTTTCACTTAGGTGTCTGGAGAGCTGAGTGGTCCTGGAGGATCCAAGCAGCAAAGTACAGGAGCTGAGAGACTGAAAGGAACTCTGTCATCATCAGCCCACGTGCGGTGGTCCTGGTAGACACACACTGACCCTGAGCCTCTCTCCTGGAGTCTCTTTTCTGTTCCTGCAGTCCCAGGGTTGTAGTGATGGAGAGGAGGGAGGCACAGTTGGCTACTGGGCTCTGAAAGTAAATCTAGAAATCTCAAGTCCAGGAAGGGATTTGTTGGTTTCATAGACTTGTATTCAACAAAATATTTTCAATCACCTTCCTTTTGCCAGGCACTTTTCTAGAAAGTGAACATAAAGTTTCAGCTCTCTCAGAGCTTATACTCTAGTCCAATGCAGGCTGACACAGTACATGGTGACAAATGACAGAGGTAGGTTTCTGGTATTCTCTTCTAAAACAGACTGAAACGTGGAATAATGCCTCAGTTTCTAAAGCTTTCTTGGAAAGCTTTCTTAGTCAGGTGCCATGGCGTTTGTACTTTATGTCATGTGCAGGCAAGATCTTTCAGGAAGAAATGTGGGGTAGGGAGAGGCTGGCTTGAATACACTTTATCCCTTTCAGTCACTCATGCCGGAGAGGCAGGGCAAGTCTTTTGAATATAGTCCTTCATTCTCTCTAGCAGGTGTCAGTAAACTGTAGCTAAAGGACAAATCCTGTCCGCCGCCGAGTTTTGTAAATAATGTTCTACTGGAACATAGCCACATCACTCACCTAAGTATTGTCTGTGGCTGCTTTTGTGCTACAAGAGCAGAACCGAGTAGTTGCAACAGAGGTGGCATGGGCTGTAAAGCAGAATATTAATATGACCCTTTAGAGAAAGTTTGCAGGCCCCTTCTCTCGAACAGGGGTTCTTAGTGTTGTCCCTGGAGCAGCTGCATCTGCAGCACTGAAAGGTTATAAAGAAGACCAAGTTCTTACCCTACCATAGATCTACTAAATCTGAAACCCTGGGCTGGGCCCCAGCGATCTGTGTTTTAATAAGCCCTCCTGGTGATTCTAATGCATGCTAAAGTCTGAGAACCACTGAACATCACATGATCTATAGTTTCTAGGGGACGATTGCCTACTGGGAAGTCAGAAGCCGGCAGCAGTTTTGAATTACTGATATCTCCTTATTGTTTCATGTGATTCCTTAGAAAGCGAGTGCTGTGTGTTGTGATGTATTGGGTGAGGCATTTCAAAGAAGCTGTCTGTAATGGCGCTAATGATTAAGAATTGTGCTTGCAGCAGAAAGGATCATTAACTGATTTTATAACACTTATGAGGACTAATATTTAGCTCATTGATTTATGAACGTGGCATCAATGTTCCTTTTTAAAGTTAAATCTCTTTAAATTAGCTTTTGATCACAGTTGAGGAGAAGACGTTGACTGATGGCGTTGTGTTCGTGTGCTGTGATTACAAACAGCTCCCGGTGTTTTCCCAGGTGGCCGTGAACGGGTCTGATTTATGGATTCTGCTGAAAGGCACTAGAAAAGCATGAATGTCGTGGTGTCCTTCCTGGCTGGGGTCAGTTGTGATGCTGCCACCAGAGGCTGCTGCCTCTTGCCCACTGTTACCCTCTTTTTCCTTAAAGGGGAAAAGACCTGCTTGCAGAGCACACCTAAAGTTGAGTTCCAGTTTTGGGACATCTGAGATGCGGTGTAAAGGAAGGAATGGAAGGGCAAGCCCTGGGAGCTGTCAGCCCGTGGCCTGAAACAAGATTTCTCTGCTTCTGTGAGTGGACTAGGAATGAGAAGACTCGGTCAGACTTCTTCAAACTTTCAAGTTGCCTGACTCTTGTTGTCTGGACGTTCAGACTTAAAACATCTTCATGGACAAGTGTCTTCCTCTACCTTAATTTCAGCTTTAGTAATTATTATTATGAGCTTCTTCTTTCATTTATATTGCCTGTGTCTCCTAAACAGATGGGATTTTCATGGGCAGCCCCATGATTTATTATTTTTTTTCTGCCATATCATCAACTCAAAGAAATGTACGATATCACTGTTCCAACTGATGAGGTAGAAATTCACCATTCGGATGACAAAGGGAAGATTTTACCACTCTCACCCCAGTGGTTTGACAACTTTTTCAATGATTATAGATGACAGGAGAAGTCACAGGTCCGGGGTCACGACTTTGTGATTGCCAATACGACATTTTAATATAATCTGCCCATATTTATGTTGAAGCATTTTGTACACATGGTACCTGAATGCTGTGTCAAAAATAACGTTCTAGCTGTGCTGTACCTTTATCACTAATTTTAATTTTATTCTCAACTAGAGTACATTTGAATATTCTTTACTACAGGCTTGGTAACAGCAGCCTGAGAGGCAGATCTGACCTGGTGCCTGTGGTGTGAAATTTTATTGGAGCACAGCCATGCCCATTCATTTACACATTATTCATGGCTGCTTTTTGGCTACAATGGCGGAGTTGAGTAGTGGTGACAGAAACATGGTCCCCAAAGGACAGTATATTGACTGTCTGGCCCTTTGCAGTAAGTTTGCCAACCCCTGCTCTGCTGTATCACTTCATGCACCAACACAGGCACAGGTCAGGGGTAGGCATAGACATTCGTAGGCACAAAGTCAGATCACAAATGCCTTCTTTCACATTTTAGGTCACTTGCAGGTATCAGCAAAGAAGTGGAAGCAAAGCGCTTTGTACTCAGAAAGTATTTCAGATAATGAATCACTTTATGACTTTCCATGATTTGTTTTTAACTCTTACTTTTTAAATTTGTTTTTAATTTTTATATATTTTTTGAGATGGAGTCTCACTCTGTCACCCAGGCTGAAGTGTAGTGGTGCAATCTCAGCTCACTGCAGCCTCCACCTCCCAGGTTCCAGCGATTCTCCTGTGTCAGCCTCCTGGGTAGCTGGGATTACAGGCACATGCCACCAGGCCTGGCTAATTTTTGTATTTTTGGTAGAGACGAGGTTTCACCATGTTGGCTAGGCTGGTCTCGAACTCCTGACCTCAGGTGATCCGCCTTCCTCAGCCTCCCAAAGTGCTGGGATTACAGCTGTAGCTGTGATGGGAAGTGGTCTCATATGTATGCACTGAATCATCTGGTATAACACAAAATGCCAGAAAATGCCCATGTTGGATTGTGGAGCTAGTTTCTAAATGAAACTATGGTATGCCACAGGTGCCAAAGTTTGGCCTTTGTGTAAAAACCCAAGCTGCAACCTATTTTCAGTCTGTAGAGCCACCCTCGTGCTCCAGCAGCTGTTAGTGCCGGTAGCAGACTGGCCCAGGGGCCGTGAGGAGCTGGGGGCTGAACCAGCGGCAGCTGTGCCAGCATTGGCCCAGCCGGGTTCCTGCTGGCTCCTGCTGCCCTTCAGGCCCTGCGTGGGTGGCCAGCTGAGTCAGGGAAGCTCTGTGGGATCGGCTAGAGTTGCAAGGACAGAGGGAGGCCGGACTTGGCTGTCAGTGTTCCTGCCTGAGTCTAGCGGCAGGCCAGTTTTGATAAAGACAAATCAATTCAACATATATTCATGACCTCTCTTCCTCTCTTCTCTCATTTACCTACATTGAATGTTGACATGACTATACTTTTTTTTTTTTTTGAGACAGAGTCTTACTCTGTCACCAGGCTGGAGTGCAGTGGCACAATCTCAGCTCACTGCAACCTCCGCCTCCCAGGTTCCAGCGATTCCTCTACCTCAGCCTCCTGAGTACCTGGGACTATAGGCATGTGCCACCAAGCCCAGCTAAGTTTTTGTATTTTAGTAGAGACGGGGTTTCACCATGCTGGCCAGGATGGTCTTGATCTTCTGACCTCGTGATCCACCCACCTTGGCCTCCCAAAGTGCTGGGATTACAGGTGTGAGCCACCGTGCCCGGCCAGACGTGATTATACTTTCTAAACATGGGAAAATGCTTAGAACAACGCAACACCGACATGCGGAGACACACCTGCACGCGCCTTCCCTTCTCATGCCTTGCTCCACATAGACAGCACACAGAGCTAGGAAAGGCTTCTAGGTATGCCCATCCAGCAGCACTGAACCAGCTCTTCCCTTGCTGTTCCTAACTCAGTAAGAGTCTCTGCTGACTGGGAGCAGGAATCCAGTTTTGAAAGATTCTACTTTAGTACTGAGTTGCCCTTAGAATCACCCAGACCAGCTCCACCGTCGCAAGAGGCACCACGTGTTTGGCGAGTGGGACCTGTGCTAGTTTGCTGGGGCTGCCATAACACAGCAGCACAGACCAGGTAGCTTAAGCAGCAGAAATGGATTGTCCCACAGTCCTGGAGGTTGGAAGTCCCAGATCAGGGCCTTGGCAGGAGTGCTTCCTTCTGCGGTGTGTTCCAGACCTCTCTTCTTGGCTTGTAGATGGCCATCTTCTTCTTGTGTCTATTCATAGTCTTGTCCCTAGATGCATATCTGTGTCCAAATTCCCTTTCTAAATGAACACATCAGTCATATTGGATGGCGCTCCCTCTTCAATGACCAATTTTACGTTTGATTACCTCCATTTCAAACGGAGCAAGCCATGAGAAAGGAAGGTGTGTGCAGGTGTGTCTCCCATTTCCAGATCAGCTGGGAGTCAGGACTACAACGTATATGTTTTTGAGGAGGGGGCTACAATTCAACCCATATGACAGGCCTTCTTCACCTAACAAAACCTTCACCTACGAGGGTGGGGCTACAGTCCAGGTCAGGATTATTCCAGAAGCCCTGCTTTTCACCACTGTGCATTTCAACTGTCAGAGCAGGTCACTCGTTTCACGAGTCCCCTTCGCATTACATTTCCTTCCCTGTAGTATTGGTCTAACTTTTTTGTCCTTTTTAAGATGGTGACTACATTCCTTCCTCACGACAGATGCTTGTAGAAGGTTCCCAGGCTCTTTGAAAACTTCATTTTTCCAGAGAACACATCCCTGTCCTGTCCTCAGGAGACATCTCCCGAGTCCCCTGACCACGGTGTGCCCCTCTTCTGGAAGCCCTCCAGTTGACTGATGAGACTCTTAGGGTGTTGTCCTCAGTGCAGGCGGGGACTGGGTTTGAACACCACCCTGCTGCAGATGTACTGGAATAGTTCACGCTAGTAAACAAAACTCCCGCAGCTTGTGTGCATGGTGTCCTATGAAACCAGGTCACACACGGTTTCTTGCTTCTTCCACAGAAGTAGATCAGAATATAGGCTAATGAAACACAGTGTGCTGGAACTCTATGTACAGTTGGTTTCAGCTTGAAGAACACATTCCGACTATTAAGAGCAAGGCAAAGTTATCAGCTGAGATGAGTAAATCCTGGAGTTCCAAAAAGAGTGAAGGCCCTGCCGTTGGGACCTTCCGGAGCTGTCAGCTTTCCGGGGTGTGTCGACACCAAAGTGCTCCTTATTTAGTTTCTTACGGCAAACGTGTGCACCCGCCCAGTCGGTGGCAGGGTCTTGGTGTCGGTGCGTGTGCTTTGCTCCTCCCTTCAGTGACTTTGCCGGTCTCTAGTGTATCTGAAATCTGAAGCCAGGAAGGACTTCTCTCTTCTGCATTTTGCTGCCTTACTGTAGTTTTTGTAGCTGTTCTTTCCATTATTTTAGAATTGAAGAGATGATTGTTTTCTCAGATCCTTGGTTTTACACTTGGCCTGCTAAACTTTTGAGGAGATTGACATCCACCAAAAAGATGCATGGCCAGAATGGCCTGGTCAGTCTTTGCATCTGTAATGGGAAAAGTGCCGGGCTACAGAACTCTCCTTCCCTTCATCACAAATAGGGATGGAGTTCTGGTTTCAGGCACTGCTCTAGGTCCTGGAGCCCCTGGAGTTTAACATGACAGACAAGGTTCCTGCACTCAGGGACATTCTAATGATGAGTCAACAGGTGACAGACAAATCAATCAATCAATCAATGAAGTACATTCATGTTATGATAGCTGCAATGATAGAAATAAAACAGGATGAGGGATGTGTGTACGCTTGCATGTGTGCATGTGTGTGTGTGTGCATGCCTCCTTCCTGCTAGACTTCTAGTGCTAAACACTCCATCTTCTGCTTTATGTTTCATGAGCAGTGGCTGTTCCCTGACACACCTTGACATCAGTACCAGGTTACCAGCATCATCTCCTTTCATTTGCAAGGTGAGATTTTGCAAAGTAGATTTCGAATTTACCCCAATTGTGCATTAAAAGTATTAAATACACAATCAACCAACTTAAAATTACAAGCACTTTTTGCCAGTGTTCTTCCTGAACCATGCATGATTCTGGACATCTAATATGAAATGACCCCCTTGCCACCATCTCTGTTTTGTGAGAGTCAACGGGAGCAAAGCAGAGCCCTGGAGGAGTTGTGGAGTTGAGCAAGATGGCCTTGGTTTCTCTTTCTTTGCTCTTTCACCTCCTCACTAACGCCCTTTCCCCCACTTCAGCTCTCTTTATCTTGGCTCTTCTTACTTATGAAAATGAGAAAAGAGCTGCTATCATTTATTATGGTTAGAAAGAAAATCAGGATTGGAGTGCCAGGCCGAGGACCCTCTATCAAGGAATAAAGATGGTACGTTTTTCTGGAGCCTCAACAGTTTGCATCCTTGGGAACCTTGAAGTTGGCCAATCTTCTCGCAAGTCAGAGAGCCCAGCACAGCATTGCACAAGGAAAAAGGATCGTCAAGGACAGCCCCGGCCCTACCTGCTTCAGTGAGGCATGGAGGTAGCCAGGTTTGAGGTATATAACAAAGCAAATATGGTCACAGTAGAATAGTCCTTCCATGGGTGACACAAGGCCCTCAAGCCCCGGAAAGGAGAAAAGGCTCTAAGCAGGTCCCTTGTTTTTCCCAAGGCTTTAAAAGACACAGATGATAGCTACGGTGAATGCTCCAGAGTCTTCCAGAATCCCTGTACTAAGCTAAAACTCAGGTGAAAATTCTCACAGGCTGTGTTGTTTGGTTGTTTTATTTTTCATTTTATTTTATTCATTTATTTAATTAACTAATTTATTTATTGAGACAGTCTCCCTCTCTTGCCCAGTCTAAAGTGCAGTGGCTCGATCTTGGTTCACTGCAACCTCTGCCTCCTGGGTTCAAGTGATTCTCCTGCCTCAGCCTCCTGAATAGCTGGAATTACAGGTGTGTGCCACCATGCCTGGCTAATTTTTGTATTTCTAGTAAAGATGTTTGTTTTATTTTTAACATTTTAGGCTATTTACCCTATAGTGGAGTGGAAGACCTCTTTAAATGATATTTCAAACATCAAACTAAACTGCCTATTTCCTGGGCAGTGGGGTGGGGTGGGGATGCTGCTCTGAGCTTGGCACCCTGAGTACCTCTGCTCATCTTCTGGAATGAGCCCCTGCTGGGTTTTCCCCCATCCACTCTGAGGCAGAGGCACACAGCCTAGGAACCCATCATTCTTGCTCCTTCGGATGCTCAGCCAAAGCCAAAAGCAGGAAGCAGGAAGTGGGAAGCCAGAAGCAGGAAGCGGGAAGTGGGAAACAGGAAGCAGCTTTTTGTGCTGCTTCAAGAGTCCTTCCTCTAAGGCCCAGGGCCTGGAGGCAGGTCGAGGGCCCAGGGAACTTTCCTCTGGCCATGGCCCTTAAGATGTGGGATACAGAGAATCCTTCCTTTGGGTTTCAACTGTAGAGAATATTTGTGGAAACTGTTGATCAGGATGTTGATTTCTAGTATTAAAGAAATAACAATGTGAGAAAAGAACAAGTATCGGGGAGCCATTGTAGAAATAATGATAATAAATGAAATGCTATGATTGAATAACACTTAGGCACATTTTTAAAAGTCAACTTAACTTTGAGACAAGTTTTCTTCCATTATGGAAATTATAAATGTCCCTTCTTTTTTAGACCATAGTAGCATGGTCTAAAAAACAACTAGACAGACATAAGCTTGTAATCAACATAGAGTGGACACCCCACAGTGATATTTTATCTAATATGATACTTGTATGCCTTCCTATATGTAGTTGATATGTCCTAGGAAAATTGAGTGCACATAAAAACTTCCAAAGTCATATAGTATTTTAAATGTCCTTTAAGATCTGTCTCTAATGTACGCAGTTTCAAAGAAGAGATACTGAACTCAAGGGGGTGAAAATTCGAAGGAGAGGGTGTGTGCAGCAAATGGTACTCTTATATACATCTTTTATACATCATTTCATGTATCAAGAAAAATACACAAACGAAACACAAATAGATGTACAGTATGTCTTCAATATTAAAATTTCACTGGGGGAGTGATTAGGGCACAAATGTCTAAAAAACCTTGTTATTGGGGAGGGAGGGAATGAGGAAGGAATATTGAGAAATACTGCTCCAAATGGATACTTTTGTGAAGCTCTTCTATTTTAAAGTATCACCTTCTAATTAATTTTTAAAACAGAAATCTGGATTTTTACATCTTGAGCTTGCTTAACATAAGACAGATCTACAAAAAGTCCATTACTGCCAGAAGGCAATATTCATCCATCTTAGCCATGTCGTGGAGGCCCCCAGGAGAGTCTTCCAGCAGGAAATTTGTGCCATGCTATTATAAAATAATAAGGTGCTTATTGTCTACAGCTTGTGGAAGCAGTCTCATTATTATTTTATGACCAGATCTCTTTGGTAATAATAGTACTGATAATTACAAGACCACAATCCATCAAATCAAGACTCCACTGATTGTAAGATGCATCATTAAAATTTGACACAATGACGCATTAAAATTTGACACAGATGCCATAGGCAGTCAGATGCACTGAATAAATGTTAAAATGTGAAAAAAATACATCTTAGGATTGATGAATACAGAAATAACGGCTGAACATCACAGCCTTCTCTATGTGCCAAGCAAGACCTAATTTATCTAATCAAGCACTTTGAACAGTGATGTGTATTACACGTGGTGAATATCTATTATTAACTCCAGTTTACAAAGGAGGACAGCTGAGATTCAGAGAGGTTTACTAACTTGCTGAAGATTGCACAGCTCCAAAATTGTAGAAGAAGGACTCAACTTGAAGGCCTCAGGATCCTCATGTCTCAGCTTTCTGGTGAACACAAGGTTATATCTTTCTCTACCCCTGTTCTATCCATTTCCCCTGCCACCCAGAAAATAAACTCCACGCCAGTGCTTTTAAGGTACAAATTCCTAGAAAGTGTATAAAATGAAATGCTTATATCTTTTAAATTGATGAGGGAGAATTATTTTTTTTTAAAGAGTTGTTATATAAATAATGCTTTTGATAATGGGGCACCCTCCTGACATGGTGAAAAGATAAATAATCTTGAGCCAGGAAAGCTTGGGTTTGATTCTTTTTCAATTTTGTACATAATAATTATACACATTTATGGGATACAGAGAAATATTTCAATACATGTATACAGTGTATAAGGATCAAATCAGGGTAATTTGCTTATCCATCATCTCAAACATTTATCATTTCTTTGTATCATGAACTTTCAAAATCCTTTCTTCTACCTATTTGAAAATATACAATAAATTTTTGTTAACTATAGTCACCTTACAGCAATATAGAACACTAGAACTTACTCTGTCTAGCTGTGATTTTGTACCCATTAACCACACCCTCCCTATCTCCCACTCCCCATTACCCTACCCAACCTCTGATACTTGCAATTCTACTCTCCACTTCCATGAACCTACATTTTTTATTAACTCCCAGGTATCAGTGAGAACGTGTGGTATATACTTTCCTGTGCCAGACATTTCATTTAACATTATGCTCTCCAAGCTCATCCATTTACCATGAATTACAAGATTTTATTCTTTTTAAATGGCTGGATAATATTCCATTGTGTAGATATGCACATTTTCTTTTTCTTTTTTAATTATACTTTAAGTTATACATGTGCCATGGTGTTTTGCTACGTCCATCACCCCATCATCTACATTAAGTATTTCTCCTAATGCTATTCCACTCTTAACCCCCACCCCCCAAGAGGCCCTGGTGTGTGATGGTCCCCTTCCTATGTCCATGTGTTCTCATTGTTCAACTCCCACTTATGAGTGAGAACATGCAGTGTTTGGTTTTCTGTTCTTGTGTTAGTTTGCTGAGAATGACGGTTTCCAGCTTCATCCATGTCCCTGTGAAGGACATCAACTCATCCTTTTTTTTATGGCTGCATAGTATTCCATGGATACAAATTTTCTTTATCCATTTGTCTGTTGATGGACACTTAGGTAGATTCCATGTCTTTGCTATTGAAAATAGTGCTGCAGTAAACATGAGGATGCAGTTATCCCTTTGATATACTAATTTCCGTGTGTGTGTGTGTGTGTGTGTGTGTGTGTGTGTGTGTGTGTTTAAGACCTGATCTCCACTCTGTCACCCAGGCTGGAGTGCAGTGGCATGAACATGACTCACTGTCGCCTCGACCTCCTAGGCTAAAGCAATTTTTTTCCTTTAGGATAAATACCCAGTAGTAAGATTGCTAGATTATATGGTAGTTCTATTCTTGGTTTTTGGATATTTCCACACTGAAGAAAAGAAGGAAGAATCAAATAGACACAATAAAAAATAATAAAGGGGATATCACTACTGATCCCACAGAAATACAAACTGCCATGAGAGGATACTGTAAACACCTTTACACAAATAAACTAGAAAATCTAGAAGAAAGAAATAAATTCCTGGACACATACACCCTCCCAAGACTAAACAAGGAAGAAGTCAAATCCCTGAATAGACCAATAACAAGTTCTGAAATTGAGGCAGTAATTAATAGCCTACCAACCAGAAAAAGCCCAGGACCAGATGGATTCACAGCTGAATTATACCAGAGGTACAAAGAGGAGCTGGCACCATTCCTTCTGAAACTATTCCAAACAGTAGAAAAAAAGGGAATCCTCCCTAACTCATTTTATGAGGCCAACATCATCCATTGGAAAACAGAAAAAGAAAATTTCAGGCCAATATCCTTGATGAACATAGATGGGAAATTCCTCAATAAAATACTGTCAAACTGAATCCAGCAGCACATCAAAAAGCTTATCCACCACCAACAAGTTGGGCTTCATCCCTGGGATACAAAGTTGGTTCAACATAAGCAAATCAATAAATATAATCCATCACATAAACAGAACCAATGACAAAAACCACATGATTATCTCAATAGATGTAGAAAAGGCTTTTGATCAAATTCAACATCCCTTTATGCTAAAAACTCTCAACACTCTAGGTATTAATGGAACATATCCCAAAATAGTAAGAGCTATTTATGACAAACCCATAGCCAATATCATACTGAATGGGCAAAAGCTGGAAGAATTCCCTTTGAAAACTGGCACAAGACGAGATGCCCTCTCTCAGCCCTCCTATTCAACATAGCATTGGAAGTTCTGCCCAGGGCAATTAGGCAGGAGAAAGAAATAAAGGGTATTCAAATAGGAAGAGAGGAAGTCAAATGATCTCTGTTTGCAGATGAGATGATTGCATATTTAGAAAATCCCATTGTCTCAGCCAAAAACTCCTTAACCTGACAAGAAACTTCAGCAAAGTCTCAGGATACAAAAACAATGTGCAAAAATCACAAGCCTTTCTATACACCAACAATAGACAGGCAGAGAGCCAAATCATGAGTGAACTGCCATTCACAATTGCTACAAAGAGAGTAAAATACCTAGGAATACAACTTACACCTTGAAGAGGTGAAGGGCCTCTTTAAGGTGATCTACAAACCACTACTCAAGGCAAAAAGAGAAGATACAAACAAATGGAAAAACATTCAATGCTAATGGATTGGAAGAATCAATATCAAGAAAATGGCCGTACTGCCCAAAGTAATTTATAGATTCAAAGCCATTCTTGTCAAGCTATCATAGACTTTCATCATAGAATTAGAAAAAAGAATTTTAAATTTCATATTGAACCAAACAAGAGCCTGCATAGCCAAGACAATCCTAAGCAAAAAGAACAAAGCTGGAGGCATCGCATTACCTGACTTCAAACTATACTACAAGGCTACAGTAACCAAAACAGCATGATATTGGTACCAAAACAGATATATAGACCAATGGAACAGAATAGAGACCTCAGAAATAACAACACATATCTACAACCATCTGATCTTCAACAAACCTGACAAAACAAGCAATGGGGAAAGGATTTCCTATTTAATAAATGGTGCTGAGAAAACTGGCTAGCCATCTGCAGAAAGCAGAAACTGGACTCCTTTTTTACACATTATACAAAAATTAACAAATGATGGATTAAAGACTTAAACGTAAAACCCCAAACCATAAAAACCCTAGAAGAAAACCTAGGCAATACCATTCAGAACTTAGGCATGAGCAAAGACTTCCTGACTGAAACACCAAAAGCAATGCAACAAAAGCCAAAATTGACAAATGGGATTTAATCAAACTAAAAAGCTTCTGTACAGCAAAAGAAACTCTCATCAGAGTGAACAGGCAATCTATAGAATGGGAGAAAAATTTTGCAACCCACCCATCTGGCAAAGGTCTAATATCCAGAATGTACAAGGAACTTAAACTAATTTACAAGAGAAAAACAACTCCATCAAAAAGAGGGTGAAGGATATGAACAGACACTTCTCAGAAGAAAAGCTTTATGTGGCCAACAAACATATTTTTTAAAAAAGTTCATCATCGCTGGTCATTAGAGAAATGCAAATCAAAACCACAAGAGATATCATCTCACGCCAGTTAGAATGGTGATTATTAAAAAGTGAGGAAACAACAGATGCTGGTGAGGCTGTGGAGAAATAGGAACACTTTTACACTGTTGGGAGTGTAAATTAGTTCACCCATAGTGGAACACAGTGTGGTGATTCCTCAAGGATCCAGAAATAGAAATACCATTTGACCCAGCAATCCCATTACTGGATATATACCCAAAGGATTATAAATCATTATACTATAAAGATACATGCACACTCATGTTTATTGCAGCACTATTTACAATAGCAAAGACTTGGAACCAACCCAAATGGCCATCAATGATAGACTGGAAGAAGAAAATGTGGCACATATACATCATGGAATACTGTGCAGCCATAAAAAACTGAGTTCAAGTGCTTTGCAGAGACATGAATGAAGCTGGAAACCATCATTCTCTGTATGATCTAACATGGGAACAGAAAACCAAACATTGAATGTTCTCACCCATAAGTAGGAGTTGAACAGTGAGAAAACATGGACATAGGGAGGGGAATATCACACACCAGGGCCTTTTGTGTGTTGAGGGGCAAGGGGAGGGAGAGCATTAGGACAAATTCCTAATGCATGTGGGGCTTAAAACCTACATGATGGGTTGATGGGTGCAGCAAACCACCATGGCACATGTATACCTATGTAACAAACCTGCACATTTTGCACATGTATCCCAGAACTTAAAAAAAAATCTGTTTTTTAGGATTCTCTCTTTTTCTAATGATAGTTCAACTACAATGTGCTTTGGAAAGGACTTTTTTGGATTGAATCAATCTGGGAATTTTTGAGTGTCCCATATTTGTGTGTCTATGTTTCTTGAAAGACTTGGGAAGTTTTTAGCTATTATTTCATTAAATAAGTTTTCTATGCCTTTTCCCATCTCTTTTATTTTTCTAGAACTGTGAAAATTCAAATATTTGTTTGCTTTATGGTGTCTCATATGTCACATAGGCTTTCTTCATTCTCTTTTTTCTCTCTTTTTGTCTGACTGAGTTATTTCAAGTTCAAAAATTCTTTCTTCTGTATGATCTAGCATATTGTTAAAGCCTCCATTATATTTTTTGTTTTGTTCACTGAATTCTTCAGTTCTAGGATTTCTTTTCAGTTCTTTTTTTAATGATATCTATTTCCTTGTAAATTTCTTCAGCATGCACTTGGGCTCCTTCTGTTCTAAGGGTAGCCTTCCTTGTGTGCTGTTGTGTGTTTGTGATTTCTTGAAAAACCACAAATTTTTCAGGTTTTTTTTTTTTTTTGTATTTTCTATGTGTTCTCTTATCTTGCTGAGTTCCTTTAAGTTTATTATTTTGAATTCCTTTTCCAGATATTTTATAACTTCTTTTTCTTTAGGTTTATTATTGGAAAATTGTGTTATTTTTTGAGGTGTTACATTTTCTTGCTTTTTAATGTTCCTTATGTCCTTAATAATATCTGTGAATCTGGTGTAACAGTCACTTCTTCCAGTTTTATAGAATGGCTTTTCTAGGGAAGTACATTTTCCTGTAGATGTATATATGGGGTTGTTAAGGGTATTATGGCTTTGATTCTGTGTGAACACATAGTGTAGTCTCCGTATAATTTCTTTGGTTGTAATCAGCGTCAGTCATGCCATAGGCTACGGTTGTTAGTGGAGACTGTGATGAAGCTTTGCTGAGTGGGGATAAGGACAACAGGCACGCCAGTCCTTGGGCCCTGAATGTCACCCAGGTGCCAGAAGTGCGGTGGGGAGCCCATGCGAGCTAGTCCTCAAGCCCCCAGGTGGTGCTTACAGGTGCTGGCAGTGGCATTATTGGGCTGGGCAGGACTGTCCTCAGGCTCCTAGGGAGTGCTCATGGCACCAGTGATGGCAATAGTGGTGGCAGGTTGGCTCTTGTGCCCCTGGGAAGTGTGCATGGGGACTAGAGGTGATGGTGACAGGCTGGGTAGTCCAGTCCCTGGACCCTTGGGTGGTGTGTTTGGGTGGGTGCCACCAGCAGCAGAAGTAACAGGCTGGGCAGGCCTGTCCTTGGGCTTCTGGGAAGTGCCTATGGGTGCCAGTGTCAGCTGGCATAGCAGGCTATTCCTCAGATTCCTGGACAGTGTATATAGGTGCCAGCTGTGGCAATAGCAGTGGGCAGTGGTGGGCTGAATCAGGCACCTGGATGATGTGTCTGGATCCCAGTGGCAGCAGGCTGGGTGGTCCATTCCTCAGGTCCCTGGATGGCATGCAGGTTTGCAGCAGCCCCATTACTGGAGGGGTGAGGTACTGTTGGCAGCAGTAGCCCTGGGCAGATGGCTCCCAGGCTCTGGGGAGCATGCACTTGGGCTCCCTCTGTTCTGAGGGTAGCCTTCCTAGTGTGCTGCACTGCCTGTTCTCTGCATGGGCATAGGACACTGCATGGGCTAGAGTGCGGAGGATATAGCCAAACCACTGGGTCCAGATGGTGTTGTGATGCTAAAGACCTCTGGATGGACACGGGGCCAGTTCAGTGGGGGTCCATGGATGTGGAGATGCAGGGGATATTGGGCTCCAGGGCAGTGTGTAGGCTGGTGGAGGCTAGGCTCTCAAAGTGGTGCCATGCTGTAGCAGCCTGGGTCTTAGCGGGTGGGAAGGACCCAACATTTCCTCTCCAGGACAATGCAGCCATGCATACTCCAGGCAGCTTCCTGTATTAGGCTTAGGGCCTGTGAAGGCCAAGGGGATCTCTGGTGGCCAGTATTGCAGGAGTCTGTGGTGGGAATGTGGACTGCTAGGAATCTCTTGCCTATATTTTCCCCACAATGGGGAGTTTCTTCTGGCTTTGTGCCAATCTCAGGCAGGCCAGCTGGTTTGCTTTCCCCTGCTCCATGCCTCAGAGTCCCTGCCACTTCCCTGCTGAATTCCAGTATATTATCTTAGATGCACTATTTGACGTGTGGTTATCTATTTGCTGTTTTGGTCCTTCTCTGTGGAGGAGGTAAGTGCTGGGTGCCTCTTTTCCTGCTCCAAGAATTTCTTATCTTCTTTGAACTTGTATGCTATTTTCATGGCAAAAGGCAGAAGAGCCTTGTTTTTGATTCTCTCTTCCACTGACCAGCTGTGAGAATGTGAGTAGAAGTTTACCTTTGTGAATCCTGGTTTCCTCCCTCGGGAGCTTGCAGGTGGAGGTGTGTGAAACTTGACCAGATGACATGTAAAGTAACCAGCTGTTCGCTGCCCTTTTCCTATTTATTTGCTTGTTTTTCAATTTGTTTGTTTCTGAGACTTTGGATATTACACTTACTTAAAGTGATCCCACCCAGACTCATCAACTCCTTTCCTCTTATAAGCTGGAGTTTAATGTTTATCTAGAGTTGGAAAGAAGTTGATGCTTCATAAATCCAGGCTCTGATCATCTTATAGCTTCATTAATATATTCCTGAAGGATGAGATGTGAAATCTACACTTCTGATAGGTTTACAGCTTTCTGCTTGGGGGTTAGTGTCAAGGGGAGGTGTTCTATTTTTGTCTCTTTTTTCCCCCTTTATTTCTGATTGCTGTTCTGTAAAGGATCATGGCTGTCCAGAGCATATTTCACTCATTTGGCTGTGATAGTTCCTGAATGGTATAGAGATAACCAATTGTATAGTTCATATTGAAACTGAAAATTTTGCCTCCCTCCAGAATATTATAATCTTAACTTATTGTTTGAGGCTCCATTGCTTTTGAATAAACACAGAATGTGTTCTCTCTTCCCATATTCGAGTGGGCAGTTTTTTAAATGGACTGTAACAGGAGCTTTCTCTGTTTGCATTGGGAGCCGTCTCAAGTTTACATCCAGAAAACATAAAAATTTGAGCTGCCAACAAATGGGTGGAAGCAGAGGAATGAAAGAAGTTGTTTGATGAGGATTTTGCAGGATGCCACAAGGCTATTGCTTGCAGAAGGACTTCGCGATTTCTCAGGAAGGGGGAGTTTGCTTCTGCCCACTCCTGTCAGTCATTTCTGAGGATTCAGGTGACCATTAATCCCTCTTGCAAAACTGTCCCACACATGTGAGGCGGCATATCCTTCCACACTGGCCTCACTTTGGGTGCATTTCTAGTAAATTCTCTTTTCCCCCTAATTCAGTGTGATATAAAGCTTTCAAAGTTATTATAAACAAAACCAAAACAAAACAACTGAAAATCTCATCAGAGTAGATGTCTTCCAGAGCTTATACAGTAATATTTATCATTTTGCAATTTCTGGACAGAAAAAGATTCTACATTTGTTAACTAGACACTGTGTCATAAATCAAAAGGAAGTGTTTTCTTCCTAAGATCTCTCCACTGTTTTGGTTGACTGGAGCACATGTTGTCAATTGAATAACTAGATTTTGGCCAGTAGATGAGATGGTGTGTCAGTTCTGTTTCTTGTTGGTGTTTGGTATCACAGTGGTCTTTTGATCTGGAAAACCATTCCTTCATTTTACCCAAATTGTGATTCCTTAGTACCTAAGCCAGCTGTATTGTTTACAAGAGCTGACTGCTAGTGTCTCTTACCAACACTGCTTTCAGTGACATCGTTTTGGTAGCCTGAAATCATCCATGAGTGGAGTGCTTACACCCAGAAATTGGCAAACGTATCCCCAACCCCCAGAGAGCTGATTGCTAAATATTTACAGACCTCCAGTGCCCGTAGCTGTCAATTCTCAATGCCTCAAATTCTAGAAGACAGGGCACAAGTATTGGACAGAAAGTCACCATCCAGGAAACTGATCTGGGTCTTCACCAGCAGATAAGTAAGTTGGACATTCCTGTCACTGCCTCTGCCATCGTGCAGCTGGAAGTAGCTCTGCCTGAGAGTGTGTATACCTGTGTGTGTATTTATGTATGTGGAAGGCCTGTGTGTGTGTGCTGTGTTTATGTGTGCATTCATGCATGTGACTGTGCATGCATGTATGCATGTGTACACCTATGTGTGTGCAGGCGTGTACCTATAGATATGTGTGTGTGTACACCGACATGTGTGTACCTATAGATGTGCATGTGTATGCATGTGTGTACCTATAGATGTGCATGTGCACGCCTACATGTGTGCATGTGTATACCTATATATGTGCATACGTAATAGCTTCTTTAAACAAGAACCCACTGAGGCAGGCCCCTCATATTCCCATTTCACTCTTGGGAAGACTGAGTTCTGAATAGGTGAAGTAACTTGCCCCAAATCTTACACCCAGCAAGTGGCAGAAGCAGAATTGGAAGCCAGAATTCCGGGTTCCCAGCCAAATCTCGAATCTGCTGCTCAAGGGCCAGAGGAAATGTTTCCATTTATTTGCTAGTTTCTGTAATCGCTAACGTGAATCTGTCTTCAATACGTTTTGCGTCTTAACTCTAACCACAGAACTCCAACCTTCCCAGGCTAAGCTGAGGATCTCGGCGTGGAGCCTGCTCCTGCTGTGGGGCCTCTAACTCTTGCTCCACTCCATGCCCTGACTTGGCTGCACCCAGGAGATGGCTCCCTGTGCAGACTCAGCAGGTAAAAGCTGGAGGAGCCATCCATCTCTTAACACAGCCCCTTGCTTTACCCTGGGGGAATCGAAAGCTGAGAGAGCTGGAGATTCAGCTCAACCAGCCCGGCTCAGGCCCATCTCGTGTTCGTCTGTCCACCTGAGTGTACACACTGGGCTCTGCTGAGGGTGCACTCTGGAGAGTGCAGGGGAGCCCCTAGACGGGGGACAGCCACTGAGAGGAGCTGCAGCAAGCACAGAAGTGTGTCTTAGAACCGTTCCAGGGCCTGGTGGAACGTAGAAGTTCTTATTTAATCATGGAGAAAACCACTCTGTAGTAGACAAGGGCTCTCACACAAGCAGATTCACGGAGAGACGTTCGTCTCTCTCCCACTTGTTTACTGTTGCTGGTGTTAGATCAAGTCTGGCCTTTAGCGTCCCGTTAAAAATGCCCATTTGTGATTAGACATTTACAAAAACATTCAGAAGGATATATTTCAGATACTATTTTTTATTGTACTTAAAGTTCTGGGTTACATGTGCAGAACATGCAGGTTTATCGCATAGGTTTACATGTGCCATGGTAAGACATTACATTTTTTCTGACGGTTTGTTTTAGCTTTGACTAGAAGTCTTAAAATACTCTGCAGCTCTGAGGGGCGTGGTTACAGCTAATGATGTTCCTTTTGTGTAACACGAATTATGAAGGAATTTTTTTTTAACTTCTGGGCAAGAGGTGTTCTTAAAATACATCTCAGATGAAAATAAAATCCATTCGCTCCATCAAAGTTCTCAAAAGTATGCTGAGTAAAACTCAATAACAAATCAGAGACTATTCCTTAGCTCTAGGTGTTGTGAGGATTATCCCTGACAGCGTGTGGAAAGTCTTCTCTGGCTGGTGAACGTGCACTACGTCTGAACACAGTGGGCATCAGGAGGTGGGATTGACCTCCCTCCCCTGCGTGTGGGCCAGCCTTATGACCTGTACTGTCTCCAACAGTGTAGCAGATGTGACCCTGTGGCCAGTGTGAGCCAGGGCCTACAGAGTCACAGCAAACTTCTGCTCACACTTGTGCACCTCTGCCTTGCCCTGAAAACTGCCCTGGGCTAGACTGTTGCAGGAGGAAAGACTGTGCAGTCCAGCCGGGCTGTCCCAGCCACTGGCATCCGAGACCAGCCTGTGCCCAGCCATCCTGCCAGTGGACAGCAGACACATGAGTGAGCCAAGGTGAGAAACCTGAGCCTAGCCCAAGTCAGCAGAACCTCCCCAGTGAACTCAGAAATTCACAACTACTGACACATAGTTGTGTTTTTTTTTTTTTCAGAGTCTCATTCTGTCGCCCAGGCTGGAGTGCAGTGGCATGATCTCAGCTCATTGCAACCACTGCCTCCCAGGTTCAAGCAATTCTCCTGCTTCAGCCTCCCGAGTAGCTGGCATTACAGGTGCTCGCCACCACACTCGGCTAACTTTTGTATTTTTAGTAGAGACGGGATTTCACCATGTTGGCCAGGCTGGTCTTGAACTCCTGACCTCCTCAGGTGATCCACCCGCCTCGGCCTCCCAAAGTGCTGGGCTAACAGGTGTGGGCCACTGCACCTGGCCGGCTGGTTTTAAGGCACTAAATTTGGCAGGTATTTTGTTGCTCGTTGATAACTAATTGAAACACCTGGAGCACAATAAACATTGGGTAAACGTAGCTAGTATCTTTCGTTTTTTTATTCAGCTCCCCACGTAAGTACCGGTTTCTCCATGGTGAGCCTCCACCCTTCTCTGCGTGACTGTCTTTGCTAGTCCCTGCTGGCCTCTGCTGTCCGTGTTAGGCACAGGCATCACTCAGCTTCGTAGGCACTGAACATCCTCTGCATCCTGCTTTTCATTCCTGACACACAGTTCAAGAAAAAACAAACCCAAAGTGATTTTTCCAAATAGAAGAAAGCACAGAATATATAAATTCCTGGAACCACATTAAATTCACACAACAAATGCAAGGTGAGAGGCTCCTTGATTCCAGCCACTGCTGTTTGATGTCAGTTTGACTTCCTTCTATTTCTTTTTTTCTTTCTTTTTTTTTTTTTTTTTTTTTGAGTTGGAGTCTTGCTCTGTCACCAGGCTGGAGTGCAGTGGCGTGATCTCGGCTTACTGCAACCTCCACCTCCAGGGTTCAAGCGATTCCCCTGCCTCAGCCTCCCAAGTACCTGGGACTACAGGTGTGTGCTACCTTGCCTGGCTAAATTTTTGTATTTTAGTAGAGACAGGGTTTCACCATGTTGGCCAGGATGGGCTCGATCTCTTGATCTCACGATCTGTCCACTTTGGCCTCCCAAAGTGCTGGTATTACAGGCATGAGCCACAGCGCCTGGCTCCTTCTATTTCTTTTAAGCAGGGACATGAACATGAATCCTCACCCTCACAGTTGTCCCAGGCAAGCTCCAAAGTACCGAAAACAAAGGGAAGGCTGGTTAAGTGTGTGTGGAGTGGAATTGGACTAGATGGGGAGAAACTCTGGTTAACTCCGGACTTGATTTCTACTTGGGCCAGCTATCTGCCATCTGACCTTGGCCAAACCAGCCTTCGTCTTTAACTGTGCTGCTGCTTCTGTAAAATACAAATAATTACGTCTGCTCTACTTATCTCATCCATTGTTGCAAGGAGTAAATTAGACGGCATGTGTGAAAATGCTTTGCAAACTATTGAGAACTATGTAATGCAATGAAGGCATTGTTATGATTGCTACCATTTCAATTTCACTGGGGGAGACTGGATCGAAGAAGAATGGCAGACAGCCCAGGCTGTGGGGCAGTGAGGCTGCCTTGCTTCTTTATCAGTAGAAAAAGCATTCTGATTCATCTCAGAAAAGAATCCTGGAAAACACAAATAAAATAGTCTGGAGAAAGCTGGTGAGCCCACAGTTGGAGTTTAGAAACCCACACTGGGGTTTAGAAACGTGAGCATCGGGATGCTGAAAACGTTGAAGGCAAAGCAAGAGCAATGCAGTCACTATAGAAGACAGGGCTCAACTTGGGAAGAATTCAGTGCGGAACACATGGGCGTGGCTACCAGGAAATCGTACTTGTTTATTGCCTCTTCTTGTCCAGGTTCTTGGTCTCCTGCCCTCTCAAGAATGAGAGAGGGGACCATGGTGCAGTGTGCAATAAATGCTGGACTGAAAAGTGTTTGTAGAAAGTGATTTATTTAAAGAGAGAGAGAAACAGGAGAAGGAGAGAGAAAGAAACAGCTAACTCTCACACTGAGTGAGAGAATCCAGAAAGATGGAATCCAGGAGAGGAAAGCAGCTTCCACACTGAGTGGAAGGGACTAGAGAGAGATGGAGTTTAGGAGGGGAAGACAGGGTTCCATGAGAGAGTGTGGAAGGGGACTCCAGAGGGGAAATCCAGGAGAGAGAAAGATGGTTTCCATGAAGGGAGTGTTCATGGAACACTCATGAACCCAAACATGGAGTCTGAAGGGGTGTGGAAGAAAGGGACCTTTAACCTGGGAGGAACCCCCACCTTCTCTAAGACCCCAGGCCAATGAAAAGAGTTCCTTGAACTTCTGCTGGAATGATTGACTCCTAGTTTCTTCCCGCGCCTGCGAAATTCAAGCATAAACCATTAAATTTCCCGGATGGAGAGAGATGGGAGGGGTACATCACGGTAGGAAGTTCTTGCCCTCAAAACTACGCCCCCTTACCCAGAAAGAGAGCACCTTCCCTCAGTAACACCATAACCCTTTGTAAAAGCCTCGTGCTGGGATCAGACCTGCCCCGTGTTCTGTTCAGGCGTGCGCTCAGTTGCCTTCCTATTTGACTTGTTTGCCTTTTAGTGTGTCATCTCAGAGGCGCAGACAAGAAGCACCTTTTCACAAGCAGGAGTAGAATGAACATGACGGGCCAGATTGGAAAATAGGATAAAAAACAGGCCAAAAAAGGAAAACTATGTCCATAGAAAATAAGAAACAGGAAACATGTCCCAAATCATGTCTACCCTAGGACGACCTGCAGGAGGTTGAAACCCTGGGTGGGAGAAGTCCTGAGTAGAAGAGAGAATGCTGCTCCCCGACACTGAAGCTATATTGGAAAATACATTCTGAGTCTACTTAGGATAGAACCCTGGTTGAATATTCTGAAATGTGTTCTTAAAGACATTTGATCCCTGGAGACAACTCAACAGAAGCCTCATCTTGGAAAGCTGGTTGGACAGAGGGGTTTTGTGAGGTCTTTTTCCTCTGGAATCTGAGGTGCCTTGTGGAACTTGAGCAGCCGTGTTCAGCAGAGAGCAGACCTCCAAGAGTGTACATATACCCTTAAAAACCATTTGCTCTGCAAACATGCAGAAGTCAATACATTGCAAGCGTCGTTTTGCCCAGATCTGCTGCAAAATGATCAAAGGCAAAGTGGTTTGCGTACTCTCCCCATCACTGACGGCTCTTCAGGCATCAGTGGGGCAAGGAGCCCATATGGAGCCAAAATATACCAATGACAATACAAAATGTTGCCTTTCCCTCCAGACTCTCACAAAATCAGAAAAAAAAGAAAACAAAAACGCTTTTTCTTCCATTTCTGCAAGAGAAAAATGAGAGCTAAAACTGTTAGTCATGTGAAATCTAGTAGGAAAATGTGTTTTTTCCCCCATGAGTCTTAAAGCAGTAATAATTTCTTCCATTTCTTTTCCTTTCTTTTTCCTCCCCTCTGCCCCATTAGACAGGTTTGCTGACAACGACTTGAGTAGGTTCTATAACGAGCCCAGACATCCCCAGACGTGGTGCACATTGAGATGGATCGAGAAGTGCAGCCAGATAGAAATCCAGTCAGAATAAGAGGCGTCGGAGCCCCTCTGGAATCCGTGTTGCTGCCAGTGGTCTGTGGGGAAGGTGGGTGGAGTCATGTCACCTGGAGCCTGCCTGACAGTGTTGCCAGTTCTTCTGCTTCACTTCTGGGGCTGCCCCCGTGTCCCTGATGTCAAAGCCATGAAGGGACTTCTGGGAGGAGGGAGGTCAAGCTGAAGAGCCTGAGACAGGGGTGACATCAGGACCTGCTGCGCTGCTGGAATTTGGCAGATGCCTCCAGCCCATGAAGAAGCCATGGACACCAATAGGTCTCCCCACCCCTGAGCCCTCACGCTCTGATGCCAAGGGCCTTAAGTTTAGTTCCCCAGAAGCAGAACTGGAGCCAGGGAAGACTACTCAAGGGATTCACAAAGGCAGAACTCTCAGGAGGAGGAGGGATCAGGAAGGGACACTGTGGAAGACGGGGGGTGAGGTGGGGACGTGGTCTCTGTTGAAGACCAGCCTCTGCTGGATCCCATGGCGGCTCTGCGGCAGGAATCCTGCCACACCTGCCACACTGTGGGTCCCTTTTGAGGTGAGGACACTAGTCTTTTGCATCTCTATGTTTTGTCTTTGAACACTAGCCATAGTGATGGTATGGGGTGACTGACAAGGTACCTCCATGCTGGCCTGCACTTCCTTTCACTGAAAGTCACTAAGATGCCTCACGTCGCTTTGCGGGGTTGGACCTGGCAGATGAGCAGTGAACGTGGCAGGAGGATGCTTCAGTACAGAGCCAGATAGTAGATGTCCTGGCTTTTCAGGCCACCTGAGATGGTTAGGCTTTGTGTCCTCCTCAAATCTCATCTTGAATTGTAATCGCCACAATTCCCATGTGTTCAGGAAGAGGCCAGGTGGAGGTAATTGATTCATGAGGATGGTTTCCCCCATACTGTTCTCGTGATAGTGAGTTCTCACGAGAGCTGATGGTTTCATAAGGGGCTCTTCCTGCTTCACTCGGCATTCTCCTTCCTGCCACCTTGTGGAGAAGCTGCCTTGCTTCCCCTTTGCCTTCCACCATGATTGTAAGTTTCCTGAGGCCTCCCCAGCCATGCAGAACTGTGAGTCAATTAAACTTTTTTTCTTTATAAATTGCCCAGTATCGGGCAGTTCTTACAGCAGTATGAGAATGGACTAAGACACCACCTGTGGTCTCTGTCGCATATTCTTTTTTGTTTTGTTTCACCACTTTTTAAAAATAGAAACTCCATTGTTGGCCTGAGAGCCACACAGAAATCAAATCAATCCCTGATTGACTAAATGCATTAATTTGTAATGGATTGCAAAGTGATGATGACATCTAACTCTTACGCTTCGTTCACTAACTGAATTATTTCTATGAAGAAAATGTTTCCCCAGTCACCTATTTAATACCCTCAGGGACAGTTCATTTAGGAAAGGCAGGAAAAATGCTTGGATTTTTCTTTTTATTTACTCTATTAACCCATTCCAGGCTGCTATAACAAAACACCTGAGACTGGGGGATTGATTAAGAACAGACAATCATTTCTCACAGTTTTGGAGGCTGGAAGCCCAAGATCAAGGCACCTGCAGTTTTAATGTTTGATGAGGGCCTGTTTTCTGCTTCCAAGGTAGAGCCTTGTTGCCAGAGGTGACTGTTACTGTATCCTCATGTGGCAGGAGAGATGGAAGGGCAAAAGGCCTGGCTAGTTTCCCAGAGCCCTTTCAGAAGGGCTCTAATCCCATTTATGAGGGCAGAGCCCTCAAGATCTAATCACCTCCCAAAGGCCAGCCTCTTAATACTGTTATCACACTGTGTCTTAAGTTCCAATGTATGCATTTTTAATCATAGCATGTACTGATTTTAATAATAATGAGTTTGTTTCCAGACATTTTCCAAAGATAATCAAGATTTTTTTTCTTTTAGTATAATCATGAACATAGGAATGTAATCATATTTGATATGTTCAGGATCAAATTTGCCATCTTTGGCCAGGTTGGCCCCTGAATATTTTTCAACAGTTTTATTGTGATATGTAATTCACATACAATACAAACACCCATTTAAAGGACACAATTCAATGGTTTTTAGTATATTCACAGAGTTGTGCAATCATCACCACAATTAATTTTAGAATATTTTTGTCATCCCTGAAAGAAACTCTGTACCCACCAGCAGTCACTCCCCATTTCCCTCCACCCTACTTCCCTCCCTGTACCTCACCCCCAGACCTAGGCAACTACTAATCTGCTTTCTAGCTCTACAGAGGAACCTGTTTTGGATAATTAATATACATGGAATAATATAATATGTGGTCTTTTGTGACTGGCCGATTTCACTTAGTAAAATGTTTTCAAGGGTCCTCTACATTGTAGCATGTATCAATATTTCATTTCTTCTAATTGCCAAATAATATTTCATTCTGTGAATATACCATTTTTTTATTTATCCATCCATTGGTTGATGGACATTTGGTTGTTCCCACTTGGCTCCTGTGTCTTTTTGATAGCTCCCTAGTAGTCTTTGACAGCTTCCTTGCTTTCTAGCATAGTACAAAGTTCCAGACTCTTCTTATAGATCTGGAGAGCTCATTCTCCAAGGAGCACATATTTGTTTCAATGGGAAATGCAATGTCAAGACAAAACCTGGGTGCTAGGGATGTTTATTGCTACCGGCTGGTCATTGATTCTAGGACTTGCAACAGACAGAGCCAAACATTTTTTTGGTTGTTTGCTTGTTTGTTTATTTGTTGTTTGAGATACATTTTATCTGGTGCATGTCCTGAAGCTTCCAGTTCAAACTTAAGACTGTCAGGTTTTTACTTAGGTTCATCAATCTTACAGTTGTATTTTTTTCTATGCCAAAATTTTAGGTTCTCAGGGACACCAAAGTAATGACTCCTTTGCATTATCCCATACGACACACACACACAAGTTTCATGTCACAATATCAACACTTGTGGAAGCACTATATTTACTGAAAACAGTTTAAAAATTGTTCTCAGTTATTTTCGCCTTACAGATTCGTCGCTGGAGCGGTACAGTTGGAAATGTGCTTTAACGGCAGCTGGAGTAGTTCCTCTTTGTGGTTACGCTATTAACTGGATGCCACTTAAGTTCATTTAGTTCACTTTATTTTTGATTTTTAGAGATTGTTTTTTTAGAAATCGATTTTGTTTTCCAATTCTAATTTTGTTTTCTAAAGTTAAAACTACAAGTTAAGATTTATTCAAAGAAGTCCAGTTTCTACTCCTGTTCTATCTTACTCCCTTTTCTTTTGATAAGGCAATTACTAAAAAAATTATCTCCTTTTATTTTAAATTTTAAGCAAATTCTCTATATAGGTTCATATCCCTCTTCTGTCTTAGACTACTGTATTAACTATTTTCCATCTTGCTTTTGTCATTTGGTCATAAATCTTGGAGATCACAACATAATGGAAATCTTTCCTAGCCTTTTTTAACAACTGCATAGTACCTAATACTTTGTAGTTGCACCCCAGTTAATTCACCTCATACCTGACAGGCATTTGGATTGTTCCAAGGTTTCTGCAGTCTCACAAATAGTGCTGCAATGAATCACCTATACATTTCAGATTTTTGCCAGTGTATCATTGGATAAGAGCATAGAAGTGGGATAGCCAAGCTAAAGGAACGTACATTGTGAAATTTGGGGTTCTCTAAGGCATGAATTCCATTAGGGGCTGCAAAACGGTGACAGATATTTAAATTTTATCATTCTTTATTTATTAGCTGGGACAGTTCTATAAAAAGAAAGTTCCCCTTGCCACCTCTTTAACTACACTGAGGAACAGTCCATTTGGGAAGGGCAGAACAAATGATTAATTCATTCTTTTTACTTACTGACTTTCACAATAATGAATTGGTTCTCAGGCAACCTCCAGAGGTGATCAATGAAGGTTTTTTTTTGCCTGTATGTATCATTATAAACATATAAATTCAATCATATTTGATGTGTTTAAATCCAGTGGTATCTTAGTATAATATTAATTAACCTTTTGAGCGTCATTTAATTTGTCTAAGAGTTCGTCACATTATTTTTTTCATAAACTATCTGTTCACAATTCTAGACTAATGTTGGTCAAGCTGTGAGCCTTTTTTTCTTCGTTTAGAATCTCTTTTATATTGTGTATTGACTTCTGATACATGTAGTTTTCCTTAGTTTATCATTTCCCTTTTCTACTTTGCTTGCATTTTTTTAATAAAAAAGACTTTTCAAAAATCAAATGTTATATTTATTGCTTCAGATTCCAAGTCATAATTAGGCAAGTTTTCTTCATTCCTGGGATAAAGAGGAATTCAGCCACATTTTCTTATAGTACCTATGATTTGATTTTGTTTTTTTTATATATTTAAATATATACCATTTGAAATTTATCCTGGCATACAGCACGAGTAAAGATTCCATTTTATTTTCTTCCATATGGTGATCCAGTTATCCTAACACCACCTGTGAAAGAGTCCATCTTTTCCCTACTGACTTAAGAGTTGACTTTATTATACATTACATTTTTTTAATAATGTAAGTCTGTTTCTGGATTTTATATTCTGAATCATGTCTACCTATTTTCAGCACCAATATAAAGCTTTTGAAATGATGGTGGCTTCATAGGATGTTTTAATATCTGAGAGGTCTTTCCACCACCCTCCCTGCCATTTCCCTCCTTTCTTAAGGTGCTATGACTGCTTGTATGTTCATCCAAATAAATTCTATATAATAAGCCTGTCTGGTCAAGGTAAGAAACCTGGGAATTTCCAACTTTGTATTACATTAAATTTATATATCAGCTTAGTGAGTGCTTATATATATATATTATGCTGGATCTTCCTATCCAAGGACATGGAGTATCTTTCCATTTGTTCAAGTCTACTTTTGTGCCCCTCTCATGAGTGTTTTATGGTTTTCTTCATGTAGGTTTTGGGCAGTTCTTTGTAAGATTTATACTTAGGTATTTCTTTCTCATTTTTGCTACCACAAATGTGATCTTCTCGTCTATCTTCTTACTGGTTTTTGTTTACAATATGTAATGAGTATTTTTCTTTGTTAATGCTTTTTTTTTTTTTTTTTTCTGAGATGGAGTCTTGTTCTGTTGCCCAGACTGGAGTGCAATGGCGTGATCTTGGCTCACTGCAAACTCCGTCTCCTGGGTTCAAGCTATTCTTCTGCCTTAGCCTCCTGAGTAGCTTGGATTACAGGCACATGCCACCATGCCCAGCTAATTTTTGTATTTTTAGTAGAGACGGGGTTTCACTATGTTGATCAGGCTGGTCTCAAACTCCTGACCTCATGATCTACCTGCCTTGTCTTCCCAAAGTGCTGGGATTACAGGTGTGAGTCACCATGCCTGGTCCTTTTCTTTGTTAATTCTAAAAATTGCTCCCTCACTAAATTCTCTCAGTGTTATAGTATATTTTCTTTTGATTCTTTTGAATTTTTCAGACATGTAATCATAAAGTGAAAATTTTTTATATTAAAAACTCCAAGGGAATGTTGGAAATATGACTCTCTGAGAAAGTATCTCTTATGAACCATGGGAATGAATGGGAATGAATGGGAATGAAGTCAAAGTAGTTGCCACAGCTTGTTGGCAACATGCCAGGAAAAAAATATATGCAAGGAAAGAAAATATAGCTTTTTAAGTATTCGAATTGCAATCTCAAAGGCATAAGGTTGGAGACAACATTGCAAAAATATATAATGATTGTCTCTGTCTCGCTCCCCTTTCTCTGACGGCCCTGCCTTCTGTATGTCCTTTACATCATTGTTTATATCTTGCCACGGCATCCGGGAATGTTCTTCCCTCACCAATCCTACATCTTTCTACCTTCTTAGCTGCTTCTTTTAGCTCCTCCTTGCTCTTTTGCCTGTATCTCCTATTTCTTTTATTCTTCTATTTTTTGTCATATATGTTTGTTTATTTTCCATTGGTAAGGATATTGGAGTATTATTAGTATTAAGCAAAAAAAAAAAGGTCAAATCCAGAAAATGTCTTGAAATATCATTACTATAAAATATTACACTATATGTGTTTTTAATATTGTTCCTAGAAAAACTTATTTTGTGTAATACACATAGTACACGGTACAGCTTATCCTAAAGATTGTAGATAATAAGAATAATGGTGAAAATCTGCATTTAATTGGCAATTCCTAAGTGCCAGATACAATGCTGGACATGGCACTAAAAACTCATCTATTCATTCTATAAATGTTGATTGAGTTCCAGGCACTATTCAGTCTGCTATGAACAAAATAGATGAAATCTCTACCTTCATTGAACTTACATTCTAGGAAGAAGACATAAAATAATGAAATATTATGAATCAATAAAATATGATCAATGCTAGCTCTACTTTCCAAGGAGGCAGAGGTTGAAGCAAGGATTTGGGAGGTGCAAGGCTGGATTTGTACAATATAGAAAGAAGAAGAGAGAGATAAGAGATGTGAAGCTAGGAGGCTGAGGCAGGAGAATCACTTGAACCTGGGAGGCGGAGGTTGCAGTGAGCTGAGATGGCATCACTGCACTCCAGCCTGGACAACAGAGCAAGACTCCATCTAAAAAAAAAAAAGAGAGATGTGAAGCCATGTGATGAATATTGAGTTGGCTGCAGCATCAAGAGCTGCCAAGAAGTACAGCAGGTTGCATCTTCTTTGGCCTGTCAGAGTTCTAGGGAAGGATGGCAAGGAGAAACTGCATCTCAGCATATTCACAAAAGGCAGGAGTTTATCAACCTGGTTCCCTCTCATCTTCTCTTTTGCATTGAGGAAAGGCTACCTTACGCAGAAGTAACTTCCTCACATTTCCAGATCATACCTTTTGGACCCCTGGTGGTCTACTGGAAAGCCGCACCTGACCCAAGTCTTCTGGTGAATGGGTGACCCAGCAGAAGTAGGGTGCTGACCAAGAGAAAGAGAGAAGGTGAAGTCAAGGTGAACAGAATGTGCTGGCTTGTGCCCTAATATGGCTGACAGTCCTCAGGAGGGAGAGACACGACAGATGGAGTCAGAGAGGTAAGTGGGGGTTGGGGAGTGGAGAGCTCCTGTGAAACCTTCTAAATTCTTGCAAAGACATTCCTTTTTACTTTGCATGAACTGGAAGCCATTGAAGGGAGGTGTTGGAGCACAGGAGTGACACGATCTGACTCATGCTTTTGTAGAACCATGACAACCCTGGAAAGTTAGTAATGCAGGCTTATGAATTGAAATAATCTCCTGATGATCACAGAGAGGTGGTGGAGTCAGGATTTGAACCCAGGTCCTCTTACTCTAAAGTCCTTGCTCTATCTAGAAGGGGCATTTCCTTTCTAATACATTGGCTGCAAACTTTTTATTCATTTATAAATTTGTATATTGATTTTATGCTTCCTTTTTGGGCCTGTACATTTCTGCTTGATGGAGAGTTGAGTGGTGTTAGGTCTGTATTCCTTCATTCATTCCAAGAATATGCATTCATTCCCTGCTGTGTGCATGGCATCATAAATAGTGCTACAACGAATAAAAAGGTGGACAAGGTCCCTTCTCTCAAGAAATATATAGACTAGTTGTAAAGAGAAGACAGAATTTGTATTTAAATAATTTAAGTCTGACGATTTTCCATTTTGGGGGGGAGGTTCTTGCTTATTTCATAGAATTCCCTAAAAGAAAATTGCTATTTCTTTTTAAAGAACAGCCCTGAGAACTGGCAGCAGACAAAATATAGAATTCCCTTTACGATTTTGTAGATATTGACTTCCAGCTTGACTGTTCATTTAGCACATTAAAAGATGACTCCCTCCCTCCCCAACCCTAAGCCTCACAAACCCAACCTGTGATCAGAAAATCCAGCTGTGCACTTTCTATTTCTCGCTTCATTGCCAGGAATAGAGATTCAGCAATCTCTACCTAATCGACAATGTTGTCAGTGACACCTGAGGCAAAGTAAAAACCAGCTCAGCAGTTCTGCAGCAGCCGAGCCACTGTGGCATTGCCTTAGTCAAAGCAAGGATTCCTCAGCCGCCCCTCCTCCCTCCCACGTCTCACTGAGGGGCAGCTTCTGCTGCAGTGGGCAAGAATATTCAGCATCCGAATCTGCTCCTCTCATTTTGATGAGGAGCTGTGACAAGGCTAAATGGCACATCTTGATCCAAAGACTGTTTTGTTTGCCTTCAGCCACGATTTCAATTAGTTTCAGGATTTGAGTCGCACAGTCGTGCCCTTGGTTTTCTTGCAGAAGACCCAGGCAAGCAACACATGGTAGGACAGCAGCCCCGTATGTGATTCAGGACACGTGGAATTGAGATCGCCTCTGGCACAATCTGCCCGTGGACTGCACACTCTGCAAGGAGTGCACCATGAAGACCTCTAAGTCCCTGTACCCCACACGAGCTTCGTTTTGGTCTTGCAGAATCCCCAAGGGGAGTCCAACAGAGTCATACCTGGCCTTTGCAGCTCTGAAAACTCCCACATGAGAAAGCCCATTCGTATTTTGCTTGAGTTTGCCTCCGCTTTCTGTGTGAACATGCAAACTCTCTCTGGCTCTACACATTAGAAGAAACCCGCCAACCACCCTTACCAGAAATACACAGCTTTCATCTTAGCTAGTTTGCTCTCAGCTAATTCATCCTTTCGAGCCTCTTTGATTTTTTGTCTTCATATGCATTCATTTTGTGTTTTTTTTTGGTAGGAACACTGGTGTATAATTAGGGCTAAGCAGTGGTTTTGTATAGCTACTCTTAACATTCTGTATCCTGGACTTATTATCCTGTGCTTATGACTCTTATCCATGGCTTCTTCTTACATGGCTGTGCAGGTCACTTATTCATTCATTAATTTAATTAATATGCTTATTAAGAGCTTATTACATGCCAGGTGCTATGAAACCCAGCATCCACCCTGCCTCTCTCGGGAGGCTGATGGCTCTGGGGTGTATATATGTGTCTATTTGAGTATCTTTCCTATTTGAATATAGACACTCAAATAGGAATAGTATCTATTCCTATTTGAGTATCACAGGAATAGGCACATATATAAACCTATAATGCCTATTTGAGTATCTATTCCTATTTGAGTAAGTTTTCTGTGATAACTTTACAAAAAAGGAAGACTTTCAGAGAACTATAATTTTTTTCTTATTTTTACTGATCAAGTTTATATACTTAAAAAATTCTCCAAAATTCAGTATTAGAAGTTATTACAAATTCTTCATTTATTTGTATGGAAAAATCTACTTAGCAATGGTGAACTTTTTTTTAATCCCAAAGTACCAAAAAAGAGAGAAATTAGTTAAAGAGAGATGACTTTTAATTTTTTTTTTTTAAAAATAAGCTGTTTGGACAAGTTCCTCTGAGCTACAAAATCATTAATGTTAGTGATATCCATTTTGAAATAAAACTGAGGCTGTCTACCTAGAATGAAATATGCCTGAAGCATGCAGAACTTAGCCTGTCAAATAGTTTTGCACTGATTATGAGAAAAGCATCATTCTTTTTCATGTGTAGCAAATGGATATACTTATGCATCTGCAAACTCACATACAAGCATAAACATTTAGTTTTCAATTCTCATATCATTTCACTTTATTTGTCATTAAAAATGTATTTTTACTGTCAATTCCCATTTAAATTAGATTGTGCATGTGCGTATATACAAATGAAGGTGAGATAGTATATTGTGGTAGTAGAGGGATACTGAGGCTTGGGATGAAAAGTTTAATGGGAATCTAGCTTACCACATTTCTTCTGATGAAAATAGTCCCATTTCCAAGCCACCATGCACTTTCGGATTCCTTTCTTTTCTGTGTGTGGCTCAGCAGCAGGGTAGTGATGACAGAAGTAAGAGCAGAGCAGAACTAAACGCAGGGAGCGTTAACAATGCAGGCACACTTATTCTTTGTGTCTCTGTGTCACATTTTGGTAATTCTTCTAGTATTTCCAGCTTTTTATTACTATAGTACCTGTTACAGTGATCTGTCATCATTGACTTTTGATGTTATTGTTGTAATTGTGTTGGGTCACCGTAAACCATACCCATACGACAGTTAATCAGTAACTCTTGTGTGTTCTGACTGCTCCACTGACCAGCCGTTCCCCATCTCTCTCCCTTTCCTTGAGCCTTCCTATTCCCTAAGACACAAAAATATTAAAATTGGGCCAATTAATAACTCTACAACGGCCTATAAGTGTTCAAACGAAAGGAAGAGTTGCATGCCTGTCACTTTCAATCAAAAGCCAGAAATGATTAAGCTGAGTGAGGAAGGCATGTCAGAAACTCAGACTGTAGCAGGAGCCGCCGCAAGAAACAGAGCTCTCGAACACTGAATGGGAAGGAAGAGGCTTATTGTTACGGCCAGGAGGTGGGCGATGATTTGTCTAAACCCAGCTTGTCTAACAAGGAAGGTTTTGCCTTTATATAGACTTACACTCTAGATATTACACATGAAAGAATCTTAGGTTTACAGCCTTAGAAATCACCAGCGAAAGGGTTTTGGATTTACAGCTTTGGGAATCACATGTGAAAAGGTTTCTGGGTTTACAGCTTTGGGAATCACATGTGAAAGGGTTTTGGATTTACAGCTTTGGGAATCACATGTGAAAAGGTTTCTGGGTTTACAGCTTTAGGAATCACATGTGAAAGGGTTTTGGGTTTACAGCTTTAGGAATCACATCTGAAAATGTTCTGGTCTCCGGATGGAGGTTTGATCTTGTTTAAGTAAAAACAGTGTCTTCCAGAGAGTTTCCTTAATACCAATCCTGCTATTTACAAGAAGGTGATTCAGGAGGCACCAGTTGGCCAGCCTTTTCTTCTACTGAAATGCAGTATGGAAGTCGAAGGGGAGTTGATCCCAGATGCCTAGGTCTCCTTCCTCACCACAGGCTGAAAACTGGGCCTCTTGCACGAAATAGCCAAGTTGTGAATGCAAAGGAAGAGTTCTTGGAGGAAATTAAAAGTGCTGCTCCAGTGAGCACATGAATGTCAAGAAAATGAAACAGTCCTCCTTATTGCTGATACGGAGAAAGTTTGAGCGGTCTGGGTAGAAGATCCAAGCAGCCACAATGTTCCCTTAAGCCAAAGTCTAACCCAGAACAAGGCCCTAACTCTCTTCAGTTCTATGAAGGCTGAGATAGAGGAGGAAGCCGCAGAACAAAAGTTGAAAGGTGGCAGAGATTGGCTTACGAGGTTTAAGGAAAGAAACCATCTCCAGAACATAAACATGTAAGATGAAACAGGAAGTGCTAATGGAAAAGCTGCAGCAAGTTATCCAGAAGATCTAGCTGAGACAATTGGTGAAGGTGGTTGCACTAAACAATGGATTTTCAATGTAGATGGAATAGCCTTCTATTGGAGGAAGATGCCCTCTTGGACTTTTACAGCTGGAGAAGTCAATGCCTGGTTTCAAAGCTTCAAAGAACGGGTTGACTTCATTGTTAGGGGCTAATGCAGCTGGTAACTTTGGGTTGAAGCCAATGTTTATTTACCATTTGGAATGTTGCAGGGCCCTTAAGAATTATGCTAAACCTATTCTGCCTGTGCTTCATGAATGGAACAACAAAGCTTGGACGACAGCACATCTGTTTACAGCATGGTTTACTGAATATTTTATGCCCACTCTTGAGACTTACTTCTCAGAAACAAAGATTTCTTTCAAAATATTACTGCAGATTTACAATGCACCTGGTCACCCAAGAGATCTGATGGAGATGAAGAAGATTAATGTTGTTTTCATGCCTGTGAAGACAATATTCATTCTCCAGCCCATGGATCAAGGAGTAACTTTGCCTTTTGAGTATTATTATTTAAGAAATACATTTCATAAAATTATAGGTGCTATGAACAGTGATTCTACTGATGGATCTGGGCAAAGTAATTGAAAACCTTCTGGAAAGGTTTCACCTTCTAGATGCCATTAGGAACATTTGTGATTTATGGGAGGTGGTCCAAATATCAACATTAGTAGGAGTTTGGAGGAAGTTGATTCCAACCCTCAGGGATGACTTGGAGGGGTTCAAGACTGCAGTGGAGGAAGAAGCTGCAGATATGGTGGAAACAGCAAGAGAACTAGAATTAGAAGTGGAGCCTGAAGATGGGATTGAATTGCTGCAATCTCCTGATAAAATTTGAATGGATGTGGAGCTGCTTCGTATGGATTAGCAAAGAAAGTGTTCTCTTGAGATGGATGCTACTTCTGGTGAAGATGCCTCTGGTACTGTTGAAATGACAACAAAGTATTTAGACTATTAAACACACTTAGTTGATAAAGCAGGAATTTGAGACAATTGACTCCAATTTTGAAAGTTCTATTGTGGGTAAACTGCATGCTACAGGAAAGTCTTTCATGAAAACTTTCATGCAGAAAACTTTATTGTTGTCTTATTTTCAGAAATTGCCACCACCACCTGAACCTTCAGAAGCCATCACCTTGATCAGTCAGCAGCCATCAACATTGAGGTAAAGCCCTCTACCAGCAAAACAATTTTGATTTGCTGAAGGCTCAAATGATCACTAGCACTTTTAGCAATAAAGTGTTTTTAAATTAAGGTATGTGCATTTTTAAAAGACATAATACTATTTACACGTAATAGACTACAGTGCAGTGTAATTATAACTTTGATATTTGCTGGGAAACAAAATCTTTTCATGTAACTGGGTTTATTGCAATCTTCACTTTATTGTCGTGGTCTGAAATTGAACCCACAATATCTCTGAGGGATGTCTGTAGCATAATTCACTTTCTACCACATCTGAAATCAGAATGTATCTTACAATTGACAGGACGTGTCTTCAGTGGACTGGAAAGTAAAAATCTTAATGCTGGTTGATTGGTTAACTGTGATGATGCCTGTTTCAGCTTGGAATCTCCACCATCTCTAGTACATTGCCTTACACACACATAGTAGATTCTCAAATATTTGTCACTGAAGGCAAATATTGATGAAATAAAGATGAATAATACTGGATTATTAGCAACTTTAGAGAATAGTGTTAGCCAATTTAATTAGTTAGAATCGGGGGCTGTTGGTCTAGGTTAGGTTAATAGTCTCATTTTAACACTTTGAATACATTTCTGTGTTATCAACTTATGGCCTCTGCTTTGGTCAGTGAATTAAATATACCCATTAAAATGTTTCCCAGTTCCCTTAAATCTGAAAGTCTTGGAGATATTACTTTTGGGCTTTCAGAGCATTCCCAGGTGTGATGATTCCTGAGAAGTCAGCTGATTTCTAGGATCAACTGACAGGGAGAAGATCCCTGGGAGTCTACCCAGGATGGAGATGACTCCTAGGGGTGTTCAGTTAGCCTTCCAAAAAAAGAAAAACCTCACCTTTTGAGTGCCTCTCATGTGCACTGGGATACAGTGGTGAGCACAACAGGCGAGGTCTCTGTTCTGGTGGAAGTGTAGTCCTAGAATGTTGGCATAATATATGCAAACACACCAGTGCAGTGCTCACCATTCAGCAGGTGTGCCATGGGTGTTAGTTTCTTTGTACCAGATAGAGTTTCCAAGCTGAAAATAACAGGGAAACCAGCTTCTCCCCATCGACACTCTCAGCTGGCTCCTTAATCCCATGGTGCTGTTTTCTTGTGGCAAGACTTTTGCTTTGGTACTCTGGAAAAAGTCATGTGCCTGCTCCTTATGAGAGCCTGGCAGGAAGAAGCTGCAGCAGACATCTGTACACATTAGAGTCTAAGAAAGTGTTCCCAATCCTTTAAGAAAACCATTACTTGGCTCACTGCAAGCTAATTGCATTTATTCAGTCATTGTGAAAATGGATGCAGATGGGATAAGCTAAGAAATACCCCACCGTTAAATCACAAAATAGAGCCACTTGTTCAGGAGACGCCATGGCCTGAGATGAGGTTTTCCTCCCAGAAGTGGGAAATTGCTTGGTAAATTTCTCTTTTCTGCTTAAGTAACTCTTTTAATTAATTTTTACTGACCTACTCTTCCTTTAACAAAAAGGGTGGGAGCATACAAAGAATTGGGCTTTGCTGGCAGTACCTTCCAGAGTAAAACAGTGGAGATAAGGGAGATGGATTTGTTCTTTCCATTTGAAACAGAGCTTTGGTGTGTTAGGATCAGCAGCTTCCTTAGTTGGCCACAATGGACACAATGTTGGTTTATTATCTTATTATTTCTGCATTGGTATGATAAGAGCTTACTTTTGAAACAAATGCTATGATGCAATAGCAATCACATTTTATTGGAAAGAAGTACACAACATTAAGATAAAAATACTTGATATATCTCTATTTAAAGGAGATAGGTTAAAACATGTATATAAGATTCATAGCCTGACCTTAAAATGTTAGCCACCTTGTTCGCCTCGTGGAGTCTCTGTCATGAAAAGATTGCAAAAGCACTTCAGCTAAACCCTTGTTCAAAGTTTGCCCATCTATAAAAATCTGTATCATAATTTAAAACTGTCGGTAGTGTTGTACTGTTGACCAAATGAGACACACAGCACTGAAGTTTCTGGACTCGATCATTATTTATGCTTTTCAGAGTTTTAATGATTCAGTAAAGGGTGGGGAGAGTCTCTCCAAATTACAGCAGGTCTAACAATTCTCCCTCTTCCTGGGTAGCAAAGCCCATCTGTTTTTAAGCTGCGAGGGAGCTGCTGACACTTTATTAAGCTGTTGTTTTGCTTACACTGCAGTTATCTAAAGTGACACTTCCCTTCCACTCCTGCTTTTCAAAGTGCAGCAGCCATGGGATACGCAAACATGAGTGGCTGCCCCTCCGGTTGATTGTTACACAGGTCAGTATTTTTGCTTTAAAGCATCACAGCACGTGGCTGTGTTTATCGGATATTTACTTTTTCTACCTCTCTTTTCTCTTTTCTTCCTTTCATTCCTGACATAAGAGTGGATACACGGAATATTCTGTTTCTAGCAAGAGGAAGTCTTGTTTGCTGTTTATTCAAACACTTTTCCTGATCATAACCTGCAGAATCCTTAGACATATTCATCATTGCAGGTCTCAAAATGATACATAACAATGGACTTCTAGACTCAGTGACTTACCTCCTTAGTGAAGAAACCTCTTCCTGAAATTTTAGCTTCGTTTCCTTTTTTCTGACTTTGTGGTTTTCCTATAAATGAATTTACCTTGATCTGGTCTGTGAACCTGTGCCTCTCTTCTGCAAAGATGCCTTGGTGACCCATGTGAAGCCAAAATCATCCTTCGGTACGGTATGTCAGAATTACATTGCAAAAATTAATTTTAGCCTGTAATAATGCATTCTCCACTAGCTAGCTCCTGCGTTTCAGAAAGGCACAGTCCCCCAGATGGGTGGGCATCAAGGATGATACACTTTGCAGGCTCAGGCACCAATGGCAAGAAGATTCTTCTCACATCCTGGTTCCCAGAACTCTGCGCACACATCCTATCCTCCCAGGCCTCTCTTTCAGAAGGAAGGGGGTTAACAGACAAGAGAGAGGTCAGGGAATGAGAGGAGGCAATCCTTCCCTCCACACTTCCTCTTTTGACCTAGCCCCACAGACTTTCTGAAATGATCCCAGCCAGGTTACCCACAGGACAAGTCTTAGCAAGAGCTAAAAGGTACTCTTGTGCCTCCCCTGTCATACATCACGTGTCTGCTCTTAGCTTTGGCTGAAACTCCATTCATCAGGATAAGTGTAGACTTCAAGGGTTGCCAAATAAATACAATGTGACAGAGCAGGTTGGTATAAAAGGCTTTCCACTGAAGTACACATGATGGAATCAGATTCTATCCCGTTTTATTAAAATAAAGAAACTGTCGAGACAAAAAGAGGGGAAAAGAAAAGCTAGAGATTCCAGAGATCTTGGTTAAACCTAAGGATGTAACTATTTTCTCTTCATCAAGTTTGATTTAATGAAGGTCAAGGCAAAAAGCGACCTTAAATGTCAGCAAGTTCAATCCCATCATTTCACAAGTGAGGACAGTGTGCCCCTGTCTCAGGTTAGTACCTTTTATAGAACATTAGGACAGTGAGGTTAGTACCTTGCTAAGGATCATCAAGGTGGTCAATTGCAGAGGTGGGTCTAGGACCAGGTCTCCTGATTTGCAGTCCTGTGTTTTTTTTTGGCAACATGTTACCAATGTCTCCAAAGGTGAAATGAAAACCATGGGTTATCTTACCTGCCCAAGTTCTTCACAGAGGGTACCTAAAGGGGCATCAGAGTGGGAAGGGTAATGAATTGGGAAGCCTAAAAAAGAATTGCAGAGCAAACCCATCAGCCACTCCCTAAGTACCTCTTCCTATAAATCCTCTCCATGGTCCTGCATCTACAACTCAGCTGGGGCTTAATATGGCTATATTTGATAACTTTAAAGTTCTCAATGCTTTAATACCTGTCTAAATTTGATAACTTTGAACCTCTGAATGCTTTAATATCTGCTTAAATTTGATTAATTTGGGACTATCTGTTCTAGTTGGATTTTTTAAAAATTCTGATTTGGTCTGAACCATTGTGTTCTGCTTTGTCTTCCCCATCCTTCTTTTTTTTCTCTTAGGTTGTTCTGTTTTCAAACTCAGAAACCATGCAGAAACCCACAGATCTTTGCCCCACAGGATAGAAGATCCCCTTGTGAGCTCTTGCCACCAGGGTCTTGGGTCTGATACACAGAGCTGTGTGGAGTCTTAGCAGAGCAGTCACTTGGGCTCACACAGAGACCCAACAGTTTTACAGAGTCTAGCCCCAGGGATCCTGGCAAGGCAGGAGTTCCATCTGTACATTCCCCTAAGAAGAGGGCTGAATCCAGGGAGCCAAGCAGCATTATTCTGCAGGCCCTACTTCTATGGCACCTCACAAGTTAAAATCTACTGGCTTGAAATTCCAGCCTGTCAGTGCAGCAGGCTGGAGACTGCCTGAGAGGCACGAGTTCCAGGGGGAAGAGTTTTTGTGGTTAGGTCAGCTCAGCCATTCTAGCCTGCTGGCTCTGGGGAGTCCAGGTGGTCCTGATGAGGAGGAATCCCCCACAGTGCAGCACAGAAGTTGTGCCAGATTGTGGCCAGACTGCTGCTTTAAGTGGGACCCCAATCCATCCCTCCTCACTGGGTGCAGCCTCCCTGTGGGAATGCCAGCAAGTCCAGCCAGGATTATATGAACAGAACTCTGATATCTCTTTGAGATGGAGTTCCTGGGGGGAGGGGTGGTGGATGTCTGTGCAATTCAGTCGACTTAGGCTTTCCAGCCTGCTTGCTGTTGAGAGTCCAGGCAGTCTAAACAAGAAAGGGTTCCCCACAATCCAGCACACCTGCTCTACCAATAATCAGACTGCTGCTTTAAGCAGGTTCCCAATCCCATCTCTCCTGACCGAGTGAAATCTCCAAATAGGAGTCTCCAGTCACCTCCTACAGAAGCATCTAAGCCTGCAACAGGTCAGTCCCCCGTCCCCCCATGATGGAGCTCCAAGAGAAAGGAATAGACTGCTATCTTTACTGCTTGCCAGTCTTCACTGTTGATACCTCTAGGTAAGGGACAAACAGGCAACTAGGGTCTGGAGCAATCCCCCAGCAAACCACAGTAGCCCTACAGAAGAGTGACAAAAAGAAAAACCAACAGAAAACAACAACAACATAAAAAATGACCCCACAAAAACCCCATTCAAAGGGTAGCAACCTCAAAAATCAAAGGTAGATAAGCTCACAAAGATAAGAAAGAATCAACACAAAAATGCTGAAAACTCAAAAAGCTAGAGTCGCTCTTCTTCAAATGACTGGAACACCTCTCCAGCAAGGGCACAGAACTGGGCTGAGGCTGAGATGGCTGAATTGACAGGATTAGGCTTCAGAAGGTGGATAATAGCGAACTTCACTGTACTAAAGGAGCATGTTGTAACCTAATGCAAAGCAGTTAAGAATCATGACACGAGCTGAAAACCAGAATAGCCAGTTTAGAGAGGAAGATAACTGACCTGATGGAGCTGAAAAACACAACACGAGAAATTCGCAATGCAATTACAAGTACCAATAGCAGAATAGACCAAGTGGGGAAAGGATCTCAGAGCTTGAAGACTATATTTCTGAAATAGATAAGCAGACAAGAATAGAGAACAAAGAATGAAAAGGAATGAACAAAACCTCCAAGAAATATGGAACTATGTAAAAAGACTGAACTTATGATTGATTGGGGTACCTGAAAAAGATGGGGAGAATGGACCAAGTTGGAAAACATACTTCAGGATATCATCTAGGAGAACTCCTCCAACCTAGCAAGACAGAAAAACACTCAAATTCAGGAAATACAGACAACCCCAGTAAGATACTTCACAAGAAGATCAACCCCAAGACACATAATCATCAGATTCTCCAAGGTCAAAATGAAAGAAAAATGTTAAAGGCAGCCAGAGAGAAAGAACAGGTCACCTTACAAAGGGAAACCCATTAGACTAACAGTGAACCTCTCAGTGGAAACCCTACAAACTAGAAAATATTGGGGGCTGACATTCAACATTCTTAAAATAATTTCCAAGCCAGAATTCCTATCTGGCCACACTAAGCTTCATAAGTGAAGGAGAAATAAGATTCTTTTCAGACAAGCAAATGTTGAGGAAATTCATCACCAGAGCTCCTGAAGGAAGAAGTAAATATGGAAAGAAAATACTGTTACTGGCCACTACAAAAACACATTGATGTACACAGACAAGGGACACTATGAAGCAACCACATAAACAAGTCTGCAAAACAACCAGCTAGCATCATGATGATAGGACCAAATTCACACATAAAATTACTAACCTTAAATGTACATGGGCTAAATGCCCCAATTAAAAGACACAGAATGACAAGCTACATAGAGTCAAGACCCATAGGTATGCTGTCTTCAAGAGACCCATCTCATGTGCAAAGACACACATAGACTCAAAGTAAAGAGATAAAGGAAAACTTACCAACCAAATGGAAAACAGAAAAAAGCAGGGATCACAATCCTTGTTTCTGAAAAAACAGACTTTAAACCAACAAAGATTTAAAAAAGACAAAGAAGGGCATTACATAATGGTAAAAGGTTCAATTCAATGAGAAAAGCTAACTATCCTAAATATATATGCACCCAATACAGAAGCACTCAGATTCATAAAGCAAAATCTTAGAGACCTACAAAGAGATATAGACTCACACACAATAATAGTGGGAGACTTTGGAGAGAGATCCAAGATGGCTGATCACTAGCAGCTCGGGCACGTAGCTCCCAGTGAAAGCGCAGAGAACGATAGGATGCCACACTTTCAGACGAATATTTGTAGCTCACGGACCAGGAGATTCCCAGCAGAGGAGCTCCACGGGTCGCCAGAGCGACTCTTGTGGCTGGCGCGGCGGTTTTGCTGGCGCCTTAAAGCGGCAGTTCTTGGTGCAGAGTCCAGAGATTCCTGGGCAGAAAGGCACCATCAACCTTAACACCACTGTCTTGGCCGGCGCAGTGGATTGCTCAGATTTCGGCGCTGGGAATCAAAAAGTTGGACATCCGCTCAGAGACCTAGTTAGAAAGTTGGTAATTACAAAGACGACAGATGGATAAATATATAATCAAGGGAAGAAAGCAGCCTAAAAAGGCAGAGAATACTCAAAATCAGAATGCCTCTCCCTCTACAGGGGATCACAATTCCTCATCAGTAACGGAACAAGGCTTAATAGATTACGAGTGTGTTCCAATAACAGAAGCAGGTTTCAAAATGTGGGTGATGAGAAACTTCTGTGAATTAAAAGAACTTGTTCTAACCCAATGCAAAGAAACTAAGAACCTTAAAAAAAGGTTTGACGAAATGCTAACGAGAATGGACAATTTAGAGAGGAATATAAGTGAATTGATGGAGCTGAAAAGCACAACACGAGAACTTCGCGAAGCATGCACAAGCTTAAACAGTCGAATTGATCAAGCAGAAGAAAGGATATCAGAAGTCGAGGACCAGCTCAGTGAAATGAAACGAGAAGACAAGATTGGAGAAAAAAGGATAAAAAGGAATGAGCAAAGTCTCCAGGAAATATGGGACTATGTGAAAAGACCTAATCTACGTTTGATAGGTGTACCTGAATGTGATGAAGAGAATGAATCCAAGTTGGAAAATACTCTTCAGGATATCATTCAGGAAAACTTTCCCAACCTAGCAAGGCAAGGTAATATTCAACTCCAGGTAATACAGAGAACACCACAAAGATATTCTTCAAGAAGACCAACCCCAAGGCACATAATTGCCAGATTTATTAGGGTTGAAATGAAGGAGAAAATACTAAGGGCAGCCAGAGAGAAAGGTCAGGTTACCCACAAAGGGAAATCTATCAGACTCACAGCAGATCTCTCAGCAGAAACCCTACAAGCCAGAAAAGAGTGGGGACCAATATTTAACATCCTTAAAGAAAAGAACTTTCAACCCAGAATTTCCTATCCAGCCAAACTAAGCTTTATGAGCAAAGGAAAAATTAAATCTTTTGCAAACAAACAAGTACTTAGAGAGTTCACCACCACCAGGCCTGCTTTACAAGAGCTTCTGAAAGAAGCACTATACATATAAAGGAACAACCAATATCAGCCTTTCCAAAAATATATCAAAAAGCAAAGAACATTAATACAATGAAAAATTTACATCAACTAATGGGCAAAACAGCCAGCTAGCATCAAACGCCAGTATTAAACTTATATATATTTCAATTGGATAAAAAGCCAAAACCCATCGGTATGCTGCATCCTGACCCATCTTACATGCAACAATACACAAAGACTCAAAGAGAAGGAGGAAGATTTACCAACCAGAGAGTAAAAATAAACAAATAAACAAAAAGCAGGAGATGCAATTCTCGCCTCTGATAAAGTAGACTTTAAAGCAACAAAGATCAAAAGAGGCAAAGAAGGACATTACATAATGGTAAAAGGATCAATGTAACAAGAATAGCTAACGATTCTATAGATCAATGAGATAGAAAATTAACAAGGATATTCAGGACTTGAACTCAGACCTGGAACAAGTAAACTTAATAAACATTTATAGAACTCTCCACTTCAAATACACAAAACATACATTACCACCTCACACCTATTCCAAAAGTGACTATATAATTGGAAGTAAATCACTCCTCAGTAATCGCATAGCATTTCATAGGTTTAAATGAAATATTGGTTGGCTGTTTGTTTGTTATCTTCTTCCCTTATTCCTTCCTGACTACATCATTAAGTATAATTATCAGTATACAAGAGGTTTTCAATACCCATTACTAAATTGCATTCTAGCCTGGGCAAGAAAGCAATACTCCCATTCTCTCTCCCTCTTTCTTTTCCTTTTTCCTCCTCCCCATTCTCTCTCTCTTTCTCTTCCTTTTTCCTCCTCCCCATTCTCTCTCTCTTTCTCTTTAAAAAAAAAAAAAATAGTGAGAGACTTTAACACCCCCCTGACAATGTTAGACAGATCACTGAGACGGAAAATTAACAAAGATACTCAGGACCTGAACTCAGCTCTGGATCAAGCAGGCCTGATAAACATCTACAGAACTCTCCATCCCCAAACAACAGAATATACGTTCTTCTCACCACCACATGCCACTTACTGCAAAATTGATCACATAATTAGAAGCAAAACATTCCTGAGCAAATGCAAAAGAAATGGAATAATAACAAACAGTTTCACAGACCACAGTGCAATCTAATTAGAACTCAAGACTAAGAAATTCACTAAAAAACCACACAACTACATGGAAATTGAACAACCTGCTCCTAAATGACTCTTGGGTAAATAATGAAATTAAGGCAGAAATCAAGAAGTTCTTTGAAACCAATGAGAACAGAGACAATGCACTGGAATATCTGGGATGCAGAAAAAACAATGTTAAGAGGTAAATTTATAGCACTAAATACCCACATCAAAAAGCTAGAAAGATCTCAAATTAACAACCTAACAACACAACTAAAAGAACTAGAGAACCAAGAGCAAACAAACCTCAAAGCTAGCAGAAAATAAGAAATAACCAAGATCAGAGCAGAACTGAAGAAGATAAGACACGAAGAACCCTTCAAAAATCAATAAATCCAGGAGCTGCTTTTAAAAAAAGAATTAATAAAATAGAACACTAGCTAAACTAATAAAGAAGAAAAGAGAGAAGAATCAAACAGACACAGTATGAAATGATAAAGGGGATATCACTACTGACCCCACAGAAATACAGACAACTGTCAGAGAATATTATAAATACCTCTATGCACATAAATTAGAAAATCAAGAAGAAACTGATAAATTCCTGAATGCATACACCCTCCCAAGACTGAACCAGGAAGAAACTGAACCAATAGAAATAGACCAATAGCACATCTGAGATTGAGGCAGTAATAAATACCCTACCAACCAGAAAAAAAGCCCATGACCAGAGAGATTCACAGTTGAATTATACCAGAGGAACAAAGAAGAGCTGGTACTATTTCTACTGAAACTATTCCAAAATTTAGAAAAGGAGGGACTCATCCCTAACTCATTCATTCTATGAGGCCAGCATCATCCTGATACCAAAACCTGGCAGAGATAAAACAAAGAAAGAAAACATCAGGCCAATATCCCTAATAAACACTGATGCAAATATCTTCAATAAAATACTGGCAAACTAAATCCAGCAGCACATCAAAAAGCTTATCCATCACAATCAAGTTGGCTTCATCCCCAGGATGCAAGGTTGCTTCAACATCTGCAAATCAATTAATGTGATTTATCACATAAACAGAAATAAAGACAAAAACCACATGATTATCTCAATAGAAGAAGAAAAGATCTTTAATAAAATTCAACATCCTTTCATGTTAAAAACTCTCAATAAACTAGATATTGAAGAAACACACCTCAAAATAATAAGGGCCATATATGAGAAGCCCACAGCCAATATAATACTGAATGGACAAAACTGGAAGCATTCCCCTTAAAAACCAGCACAAGACAAGGATGTGCTCTCTCACCACTCCTATTCAACATAGTATTGGAAGTCATGGCCAGGGCAATTAGGCAACAGAAGGAAATAAAGTCTATTCAAATAGGAAGAAAGGAAGTCAAATTTTCTTTGTTTGCAGATGACATCATCCTATTTTTAGAAAATCCTATGGTCTTAGCCCAAAAGCTTCTTAAGCTAAAAAGCGAACTCTCAGGACACAAAATCAATGCACATTTGCTAGCTTTTCTATAAACCAAATACAGGCAAGCAGAAAGCCAAATAGGAGTCTCCAGACACCTCCTACAGAAGCATCTAAGCCTGCAACAGGATTCACAATTGCTACAAAAGCAATAAAATACCTAGGAATACAGCTAACAAGGGAAATTAAAAAGCTCTTCAAGGAGGACTACAAACCACTTCTCAAGGAAATCAGAGAGGACAAAAACAAATGGAAAAACCTTCCATGCACATGGATGGGAATAATCAATATTGTGAAAATGGCCATACTGCCCAAAGTAATTTAGATATTCAATGTTATTAAACTACCATTGACATTCTTCATAGAATTAGAAGAAGCTACTTAAAAATTTATATGGAATTAAAAAAAAACTCATATAGCCAAGACATTCTAAGCACAAAGAATAAAGCTGGAGGCATCATACTACCCAACTTTAAACTATACTGCAAGGCTACAGTAACCAAAACAGCATGGTACTTGTAAAAAAAACAGATAGCAGACCAATGGAACAGAATAAGACTACACACCTACAACCATCTGATCTTTGACAAACGTGACAAAAACAAGCAATGGGGAAAGGATTTACTACTTAACAAATGGTGCTTGGATAACTGGCTAGCCATAGGCAGAAAATTGAAACTGGATACTTTCCTCATACATACAAAAATAAACTCAAGATGGATTAGAAACTTAAATCCATCTTGAGTTTGGATGTAAAATGTAAATGTAAAACCCAGAACTACAAACTCTGGAAGACAACCTAGGCTATATACCATTCAGGACATAGACATGGGCAAAGACAAAAATGCCAAAAGCAATTGCAGCAAAAGAAAAAATTGACATCCATCTGACAAAGGTCTAATATCCAGAGTCTATGAGGAACTTAAACAAATTTACAAGAAAAAAACAAACGACCCTATTAAAAACTGGGCAAAGGACATGAACAGACACTTCTCAAAATAAGACATTCATGTGGCCAAAAAACATGAAAAAAAAGCTCAACATCACTGATTGCTAGAGAAATGCAAATCAAAATCACCGTGAGAGACCATCTCATGCCAGTCAGAATGGCAATTATTAAAAAGTCCAGGAACAACAGATACTGGTAAGGTTGGAGAGACAAAGGAATGCTTTTACACCATTGGTTGGAGTGTAAATTAGTTCAACCATTGTGGAAGACAGTGTGGTGATTTCTCAAAGATCTAAAGACAGAAATACCATTTGACCCAGCAATCCCATTACTAGGTATATACCCAAACGAATACAAATCGTTCCTATAATAGAGATACATGCACATGTATGTTTATTGCAGCACTATTCACTATAGCAAAGACATGGAATCAACTCAAATGGTCACCAACGATAAACTGGATAAAGAAAATGTGGTACATATACACCATGGAATATTATGCAGCCATAAAAAGCAAAAAAAAAAAAAAAAAAAAAAAAAAGGATGATATCATGTCCTTTGCAGGCACATGGATGGAGCTAGAAGCCCTTATCCTCAGCAAACTAACACAGGAACATAAAACCAAACACATGTTCTCACATATAAGTGGGAGTTGAATGAAGAGAACACATGGACACATGGGGGGAACAACACACAATGGGGCCTGTCAGAGGTGGGGGTAGTGGGAGGGAGATCATCAGGAAGAATAGCTAAGAGATGCTGTGCTTAATACCTAGGTGACGGGTTGATAGTTGCAACAAATCACCATGGCACATGTTTACCTATGTAACAAACCTGCACATTTTGAATATGTACCCCTGAAATTAAAGGTTGAAGAAAAAAATAGAAAAAAAAGCAGAAAAAAAAGCTGTAAAAGTATTAGATTCTGTGTAACTGAGCTCTATATTTTCATTCGTTGAGAGTCTTACAGGTCTGTTGAAAAAAACTTTAACAAAGGTTTTATTTGGGAAAACAAGTTAATTTTGTAAGGAACTAATGATGTTAAAGAAAAAAGCTATCATTTCAAGCAAAGGGAAATGGTTTTATTTCAGAATTTTCTATTCGTTCTCTCCCTCTTAGAATACAATCACGTGTCATACTATTGTTAATTGCTCTGTGTTATTCTGGGTGCTGCAGTATATTGTGTAAAATGTTAGAATGTTATGGAGTAGGTGACCAGTTTACTTGACTTGAAATGAGAAGATGAACAAGCTGCTTTCTGTCTTTACTAATAATTTGTTCCAGGAGCTCCCATTTCTAGGTCATTTTAATGAGTCAGTCAAACCAGGGAGCATGGTGGCTGGAATAGGCAGCTACAACTTGTGCCTGGGAAACATGGCTCTTTTGGAACATGGATCTCCACACTCAAAAATGCTTCCTTGTTATACGGGAATCATGGGAGTGCTGCACTGACCAAATCCTCAGATTATATCTGATCCTCTTTCATTGTAAAGCCGAGATGGCTGGAGGTGTAGAGAGACTCCAAGTCCTACATAGACCAAGAATCCAGAGCCCATTTCCTGACCTCTGTTCTGCTGATTGAAGGAGAGGGCTGTTGCCTTTAGTCTGGGGATAGGAAGACACTGTTCTGGGCAAGGTGCTATTGGCGTCTGGTAGGTAGAGGACAAGGATGCCACTAAACATCCTAACCAGCACAGGAAAACCCCAAATTATCTAGCCAGAAGGCCAGTAGTGCTCAAGTTGATAAACCCTGCTCCAGGGGAGTTGTTGAACTTTGGAGTTGACAAGACTTGGATTCAAACCCTGAATCTGCTGGTTGTTGGCTTTCTCAGTAGGCTAACTGATCTCTCTATATCTCAGTTTCTCATCCAAAAAATAGGCATCACCATAGCACCAACTGCATAGGATTGTCATGAGAGTTAAATAATATGCTGCACATAAGACATAGGGATTTGCACACAGTTGGTGATAAATCAGTGTTACCTACTGATGTTATTAAAAACTGCAGAAATGAATTTTCAGATTCAGATAACTAAATGTGTGTCAGAAAAATCAAATAATGCTTCTACCCTGCCCTTCATAGTGTTGTAGGGTAGACAGACCCCTAAATTCTGGCTTCCAGCACCCTGAGAGATGGCAGCCCGTTGTTTTGTAAGCCCTTTGGGTTTGTCTTTTTTCTTTGCCTGTCCCCAGGATCTAGCCCAGGGCCTCAATAATTGCTGCATGAGTAAGTGACTGAATGGAGGAATAAGGAAGCTTGTAGAAAGGGTGGCTTCTTGCTCAGATCAGGGAAACAAGAATTAGCTGGGTGAATGGGAAACAGTAGTTTGGGCAAGAGCACTGCGCCTGTGAATTTCTGAGGGAGAGAAAGAGCTGGAACCTTCAGGAAGCCTCAGAAGGTGCTTGAATATAAGCTTTCAACTCTCGAACGTTCATAGATGTAGACAAAGTTACTCTCAGAAGAAAATGCCTCTGCTGTGCTAGCCATTGACAGGTGGTGCTAACAGTCATTTGGTCAATGCCACCCTGGACTTTGAGATATATGGAAGTAAAAACATGCATCTTTGGAACCTCACCTGTTTTTAAGGGGAGAGCCCTTGACTAGGTAGGTCATTAAGGCTGAAGGGTACTTGTGTGGGAATCAGGGGAGTTAGAGCCAGACGGGAGGACAGACTGAGTAAAGAAGCTCCTCAATTACAAGTCACTGCAACAAGACTGCCCATAGTAAGGTCTTTTAAGCGTACTGTGCAGAAACATTTTAGCCCTTGGTTGTTACTTTCTAAAAACAAATTTGCTGTTTATTGGGTAATTACATCATTGAGTTTTTGACATGTGTGGTTTACATTGTTATGATGTCAACTCTGTTGATCATATTGTTGAAAGTTCTTCAGTTGCTTTTATGTTGATAAAAAGACACTCTCCACACACAGATTAATTTTTCTTATGTTTATTTTATTTAATTTCTTCATGTCCCTTTCTACATTTAATTCTTGAAAACAGAAGTTATTTTGTGATATGGTATGATTGTTTCTGTACCTTGATTTCTTTCTAGTTCCATTTATTGAATAATCAATCACATTTCAGAATCTGTCTCAGATCCGCCTCTCTTTTTCCATTAATCTGTTTAATTCTTGCACCAATATCAGGCATTGTAATTATTATAGTTTTAAAATATGTTTTAACACTTATTGATGAATTTCCTCTCTTCTTTTGTTTTTAAAAATTTAATTCTCATTTTATTGAATTTCCATTTTAAAATTATTTATAACTATATACTGTTACTTATAAAAAATGTAACTAAGTGCATTTCAAAGATTTAATAACTGCTTGGCTGTGGTGGGTGGATAAAGAGGAGTAGTCTAGGGTATCTCCCAGGCCATCCCTCAGAGGTCCCTGGGAGGATGGTAGTACCCTTTCGTGTGATGGAGAACAGAAGCAAGAGGAATTTAGGGGCAGACGGGATGCTGCATAGGAGGGTGTGGGAAGGTGGTTGGGATGGGAGATTGATGTTGTCAGTTCTTGGTGTGGAGAAATTTGTTGGCGAACCCTGGACAGACATGTTTATTTGGGAGACATCAGCATTAAGTGAGAGTCAAAGCCATGGATTTGTGTGGGATTCATCCAGAGTGCAGAAGGCTCAGGGGAGGAGCTCTGAGAAACACTCATGTTGAAGAGGCCAATTCCCAGGACAAGGATCCCAGGAAGTAGATTGTGGAGAGGCAGAGTGGGAGTGGGAAGACAGAGGTGGCCCACAGAGGTGACAAAAAAGTGAATGGCCACGTTCCACTGAAAAGGCAGATAAGAGGAAGGAAGAATGGCTGTTTTATTCAACAACATCGAAGTCATTGGTGTAGAGTTTCAGGGGAGTGTTGCGCATGGAAGCAGACTCAAGCATTGCAGATCAAGAGGAGGCAGTAGAGAGACCTGGCTAGGAAGGAGGAGCTTGGGAGTCAGATGGTTTGCCAGCCATGTGTCTCCAGGTCACAGCAAACACTTACCAGGTGGAAGACTAGGAATATTTCCACTTCCTGGGGCTCAGTGTCTTCAGGATAGAGCTATCGACCTTAATGCTACTTTTTTTATATTTACATTGCCACTCCAACTTCCTTTGTCTTATTTTCAGCCTGGTGTGTCTTTTCTACCCCTCCACTTTCAAACCTCCTGTTATATCATATTATGTCACATTATATATTTTGTAATATATTAAACTTTCTGTATGTCCAGGACTTTTTCTCACAAGTTCAGCAATAATCTAAATCTTGCAAACCAATGGTTCTTTCTTAGACTCCTTTTACATGACCTTTCCACAGATTTTAATATTTTTCATAGCTTCTCATGCCTTTATCCTTGAAACATTGCCCAGGATTCTGAGTGGGAAAGAAGAAAAATAAAGATTTCCTGGAAGAGAGCAAATCCTTCCCCCAAAGTGGCATGGAGTCTGAATATAGACTGTCTATGTGGTTTAGAAATTCCAAGCCAAGAGATGAGCTTAACCAAGTCAGTGAATCTTTTGGGATGCTCAGCAGAAGCCAGTGCTAAACCACTCTGTAGGACATTTCCACAACCCAAAAAAGATAGAAGTCCCGTTGAAGACGAGCTCATAATTAAAGTGCAAAACACGTGGGAAATGATGTACTATGATATGTTTATTTAACTTTATCTGGCTTGAGACTTGGAGAACTTCTTTAATCTAGACAGCATGTATTTTTTCAAAGCTGCAAAATGCTTCACCAATCTTCTAAAATATTATCTCTCTTCCATTTTCTGTATTTCTCCTTTGAAACTATTTTTTAGACATGTTGGACCTTTCTGTTTTATTTTACATGTCTTTTCATTATATATGTATATATACGTGTGTGTGTGTGTGCGTGTGTATATACACACATCCACACACATGCATATATGTAGTTTTAATTTATTTTTATTGAAGTAATGCATATATACATATAGTTTAAAAGCCAAATGTTTCTACAAAACTTATGACAAAAAAGTAGTCCCTGACTCATGCCTAATTCCAACTCCCAAGTGCAACCATTTTTAACTTATTTTTTTCTTCTGATATTTACCTCTATATTTACTACAATATGCTGATGCTTTTATTAGTTTTTCAGGTTTGGATATCAGCTATTTATTTCTTTTTTTAACTTTTGAGTGCAGGAGCACATGTGCAGGTTTGTTAATAGGTAAATTTGAGTCATAGGGGTTTGCTGTACAGATTATCTCATCACCCAGGTGTTGAGCCCAGTACCTATTAGTTATTTTTCCTGATCCTCTCCCTATTCCCAACTTCTACCCTCCAATAGACCCCAGTGCTTGTTGTTCCCCTCTACATGTCCATGTGTTCTCATCATTTAGCTCTCATTTATAAGTGAGAACATGCAATATTTGGTTTTCTGTTCCTGCATTAGTTTGCTGAGAATAATTGCTTCCAGTTCCATCTATGTTTCTGCAAAAGACATGATCTCATTCTTGTTTATGGCTGCATAGGATTCCATGGTGTATATGTACCACATTTTCTTTATCCAGTCTATTGATTTATCAATAGACTGAGTTATCCAATCAACTCAATTGACAGGCATTTGAGTTGATTTCATGTCTCTGCTATTGTGAATAGTGCTGCAATGAACATTCGTGCATGTCTTTATGATTGACATATATTCCTTTGGGTATATACCCAGTAATGGGATTGCTGGGTTAGTGGTATTTGTTTTTAGGTCTTTGAGGAATCACCACACTATTTTCCAAAATGTTTGAACTAATTTAGACTCTCATCAACAGTTTCTAAGCAGTCCTTTTTCTCTGAAACCTCACCAGCACCAATTGTTTTTTTAACTTTTCAGTAGTATCCATTCTGACTGGTGAGAGATGGTATCTCATTATGGTTTTGATTTGCATTTCTCTAACTATTAGCAATGTTGAGCTTTTTATCATAGGCTTTCACTTTTCTTTTGAAAAGTATCTGTTCATGTCCTTTGCTCACTTTTTAGTAGGGTTGTTTGTTTTTTTCTTGTAAATTTGTTCACGTTCCTTATAGCTGTTGGATATTAGACCTTTGTCAGATGAATAGTTTGCAAAAATTTTCTTCCATTCTATAGGTTGTCTGTTCACTCTGTTGATAGTTTCTTTTGCTGTACAGAAGCTCTTTAATTAGACTCCATTTGTCAATTTTTGCTTTTGTTGCTTCTTCATTTATTGTATGATGAAGGTGCCAATTGCTTTTGGCACCTTCATCATGAAATCTTTGCCCATTCCTATGTCCTGAATGGTACTACCTAGGTTGTCTTCCAGGATTTTTTATAGTTTTGGGTTTTACATTTAAGTCTTTAATCCATGTTGAATTAACTTTTGTGTATAGTTTAAGGAAGGGGTCCAGTTTCAATCTTCTGCATATGGCTGGTCAGTAATCCCAGCAGCTTTTATTGAATAGAAAGTCCTTTCTCCATTGTTTACTTTTGTGGATTTTGTTGAAGATCAGATGGTTGTAGGTGTCCAGCCTTATTTATGGGCTCTCTATTCTGTTCCATTGGTCTAGCTGTCTGTTTTTTGTATCAGTACCATGCTGTTTTGGTTACTGTAGCTCTGTAGTATAGTTTGAAGTCAGGTCGCATAATGCCTTCAGCTTTGTTCTTTCTGTTTAAGATTGCCTTCCCTATTCAGGCTCTTTTTTATTTCATATACATTTTAAAATAGTTTTTTTCTAGTTCTGTGAAGAATGTTATTGTTGGTTTAATCGGAATAGCATTGAATCTATAAATCACTTTAGGCGGTACAACCATTTTAATGATTTTTGAATTTTCCTATCCATGAATGTAGAATATTTTTTCATTTGTTTGTGCCATCTCTGATTTCTTTGAGCAGTGTTTTGTAGTTCTCCTTGTCAAGATCTTTCACCTCACTGGTTAGCTGTATTCCTAGGTATTTTATTCTTTTTGTGGCAATTGTGAATGGGATTGTGTTACTGATTTAGCTCTTGGCTTGACTGTCATTGTATAAAAATGTTTGTGGTCTTTGTACATTGGTTTTGTATCCTGAGGCTTTGCTGAAGTTATTTATCAGCTTAAGGAGCTTTTGAACTGAGGTGATGAGATTTTCTAGAACTAGGATCATGTTGTCTACAAACAGGTATAGTCTGAAGTTTCCTGTTTTTATTTGGTTGGCCTTTATTTATTTTGCTTACCTGAGTGCTCTGGCCATGACTTCCAATACTATGTTGAATAGGTGTGGTGAGAGCGGGCATCCTTGTCTTGTGCCAGTTTTCAAGGGGAATGCTTCCAGCTTTTGCCCATTCAGTATGATATTGGACATGGCTTTGTCATAAATGGCTCTTATTTTGAGGTATGTTCCTTCAATACCTAGTTTATTAAGAGTTTTCAACATGAAGAGGTGTTGAGTTTTATTGAAAGACTTTTCTGCATCTGTTGACATAATCATAATCATATAGTTTTTGTCTTTATTTCTGTTTATGAGATGAATCATATTTATTGATTTGAATATATTGAGCCATCCATGCATCCCAGTGATAAAGCCTACTTGATCATGCTGGGTAAGCTTTTTGATATGCTGCTGAATTCAGTTTTCCAGTATTTTGTTGAGGATTTCTGCATTAATGTTCATCAAAGATACTGGCCTGAAGTTTTCTTTTTTTTGTTGTGTCTCTGCCAGGTTTTGGTATTAGGATGATGCTGAACTCATAGAATGAGTTGGGGAGGACTCCTTCCTCCTCAATTTCTTGGAATAGTTTCAGAAGTCATTCCAGCTCTTCTTCGTACATCTGGTACAATCAAGCTGTGAATCCATTCAGTCCTGAGTTGTTTTTTTGGTTGGTAGGCTATTTATTCAGTTTCAGAGTTTGTTATTGGTCTTTTCTGGTGTTCAATTTCTTCCTGGCTCAGTCTTGGGAGGGTGTATTTGTCCAGGAATTGATCCATTTCTTCTAGATTTTCTAGTTCGTGTGCATAGAGGTGTTTATAATATTCTCTGATGATTGTTTGTATTTCTGTGGGATCATTGGTAGTATCCCCTTTGTCATTTCTAATTGTAGTTGTTTTGGATCATCTCTCTTTTCTTATTAGTCTAGTTAGCAGTCTATCTATTTTTACTACATTTTTTGAATGATTTTTCATATCTCTCTCTCCTTCAGTTCAGCTCTGATTTTAGTTATTTCTTGCTTTCTGCTAGCTTTAGGGTTTGTTTGCTTTTGGTTTGCTAGTTCTTTTAGTTGTGATGTTAGGTTGTTAAATTGAGATTTTTCTAACTTTCTGATCTGGAAATTTAATGCCATAAATTTCCTTCACAGTCCTGCCTTAGCTGTGTCCCAGAGATTCTGGTACATTATATTTTTGTTCTTATTAGTTTCAAAGAACTTCTTGATTTCTGCCTTAATTTCATTACTTACCCAAAAGTCATTTAGGAGCAAGTTGTTCAGTTTCTGTCTAATTGTATGGTTTGAGTGGATTTTTTAGTCCTGATTTCTAATTTGATTGAGTTATGGTCTGAGAGAGTGGTTGTTATGATTTCAGTTCTTTTGCATTTGCTAAGGAATGTTTTGTGCTCGATTATGTGGTTGATTTTAGAGCTTGTGCCATGTGTCAATAAGAAGAATGTGTATTCTGTTGCTTTTGGATGGAGAGTTCTGTAGACGTCTATCAGGTCCATTTGATCCAGTGCTGAGTTCAAGTCCTGAATATCTTTGTTAATTTTCTGTCTCAGTGATCTGTCTAAAACTGTCAGTGGAGTGTTGAAGTCTTCCACTATTATTGTGTGGGAGTCTAAGTCTCTTTGAACATTTCTAAGAACTTGCTTTATGAATCTGGGTGTTCCTGTGTTAGGTGTATATATATTTAAGATAGTTAGGTCTTCTTGTTGAATTGGATCCTTTACCATTATGCAATACCCTTGTCTTTTTTGATCTTTGTTGGTTTAAATTCTGCCTTGTCTAAAATTATGATTGCAACTCTTGCTTTTTTCTGTTTTCCATTTACTTAATAGATTTTTCTCCATTCCTTTGTTTTGAGCCTATGTGTGTCACTGCATGTGACATAGGTCTCTTGAAGACAGTATACCAATAGGTATTGGTTCTTGTCATCATGATGTTAACTTGTCATTATGCAGACTTATTTGTGTGGTTGATTTATAGTCACTGGTCTGTGTACTTCAGTGTGTTTTAGTAGTGGCTGGTAATAGTCTTTCCTTTCCATAGTTAGTGCCTCCTTCAGGAGCTCTTGTAAGACAGGTCTGATGGTAATGAATTCCCTCAGCATTTGCTTGTCTGAAAAATATTTTATTTCTTCTTTGCTTATGAAACTTAGTTTGGTCAAATAAGAAATTCTCAGTTGGAAATTCTTTTATTTAAGAATGTTGAATAACGGCCTCCAATCTCTTCTGGCTTGAAGGGTTTCTGCTTAGATGTCTGTTGTTAGTCTGATGGGTTTCCCTTTGTAGGTGACCTGATCTTTCTCTTTAGCTGACTTTAACACTTCTTTCATTTTGACCTGGAAGAATCTGATGAGTATGTGTTTTGGGGATTATCTCCTGAAGTATCTTACTGGGGTTCTCTACATTTCATAAATTTGAATGCTGGCCTCTCTGACTAAATTGGGAAAGTTCTCATGGATGATATCCTGAAATATGTTTTCCAAATTTCTTACACTCTTCCCATCCCTTTCAGGGACACCAGTGAGTTGTAGATTTGGTCTCTTTACATAATCCTATTTTTCTCAGAAGTTTTGTTTGTTCCTTTTCATTCTTTTTTCTCTATTCTTGTCCTTCTGTCTTTTTTCAGAAAGCAAGTTTTCAAACTCTGAAATTCTTTCCCTGCTTGATCTGTTCTGCTACTAATACTTTTGATTACATTATGCAACTCTTGTATTTTGTTTTTCAGCTCTATCAGGTTGGTTACATTCTTTTTCATACTGGCTGTTTTGTCTGTCAGCTTCTGTATTGTTTTGTTATGATTCTTAGCTTCCTTGGATTGGGTTTCAGTGTACTCCTGTATCTTAATGATTTTTTCCTATTCATATTCAGAATTCTATTTCTGTCATTTAAGTCATCTCAACCCAGTTCAGAAACCTTGCTGGAGAGGTGGTGTAGTTGCTTGGAGGAAAGAAGACATTCTGATTTTTTGAGGTTTCTGAGTTCTTTCATTGGTTCTTTCTCATCTCTGTGGACTGATATTTCTTCAGTCTTTAAAGTTGCTGACGGTCGGATGGCTTTTCTTTTCTTTGATTCTATTCCATGACTTTGAGAGTTTGATTATACTATAAGGTGGATTCAGCTGCCTGCCTTCATTTCTGGAAAACTTTTAGGGGCCAATGCTCAGCTACCAACTCCTGGTCTGTATGCTCTAACTCTGAGGAATTCGTGTCAGGCCTGACTTTGTTCTTTGGCTTCTCGAGGTTTGAAATTCACTGCACTGAGGTCGGGGGGCAAAGTGCTGTCTAACTACTGGTCACTACACTCTCATGAGTGGTGTCTGCCAAAGCATTTTACAATGTGGTGGCAATAGGACCCATTTGTGTTCTCATATGCCAGGTTTGCAGAGAGGTACACTCTTGTCAGTTGTGGCAGGATGCTAATGGGTGCCTGGGTACCTGCCTCTGTATGGGCATTCACCACAGTGGTGGAGACAGCATGGCTGAGCAGGGCAGAGGGGCCCCTGCTTTATGTTGTCATGCTGGTGGTGGTGGTAACACAGGGATGAAAGGCACACGTCTGTGTGTGCTCTCTGTGAGCCAGAGGCAGGGGTGGTGGCTCAGGGTGGGAAGGGTTGGCTATTCTCTGTGTCTAGTTTCACTTCTGCAGCACTGTTGCTGCAAGGGCAGAACACTGGTAGGGGCAAGAATAGTTGGCTGTATGCCTGCCAGGGCTCTGTGCCTGTCAGAACTGCAATGGCCATCCAGCATTGGGAGTGGTAGCAGATTGCACTCCCACTGCAGCAATGGCAGAGCAGGGTACGTGCACATATGCATGCTGGGGGGTAAGGAAGGAAAAACCCACCTGCCCACACATGTACCAGCAAAGTGATGTGGGGGGTTAATGTGGGCATGGAGGGGAGCTGCAGTGTGAGGAGGGAGGGATAGGCTGGTGTGTGGTCATGTGGGCTACCCCGCTGGGGCTCTCCACTGGTCAGGCATGACTCAGCAGTCCAGGAGCTATGATTTGGCCCCCAAGGTACCCTAGGCTGCCCTACAAACAGGCACAATGGGGCTGGGATCCTGGGAGAGGCCAGCAGACCAAGGGGTGCTCAGGTTGAACCAGGACTATGTGATGGGTAAGACTGCCAGGCAGAGTTCAGATCTGACAGTTACCCTAGGGCTAAAACCTCCTATGGGAGCAAGTTGAGCCTGGGGGAATGGCCATCCCTTGGTATGCTCTGCACCAGCTGCTCCCATACCAAACCCTCTGGGCCCCACACCATTTAGCTTTCTCTAAGCTCTCTTTGCCAACTCCAGTGTTCATGGTGGTCAAGGTGTTTCCTCCTGCTGGGGTTCTATAGGCTCATGGGGAGACAGGGTTTGCTCCTTGCCAGTTCAGCCCACTTGTTTCCCCAGAGTCACTGGGGGCCAGGAAAGAGTCCCAGGGCATGGCAGCCCTGTGCAGGACTCTCAGCTTCCTCTCCCTTCAGCCCAGCTTCTGTGTCTTCCCTCTGTCCACTCTCAGTGCCTTCTCTCTGAAGATCTGTTAGGAATGTGCCAATCATCTTGGTCCCTTGTCATGGCCACTTGGCTCCATCTACTTGGCCACCTGGCCTCTCCTTGATTTATTACTACAGAAACCTTAGCTCTCTTTTACACTTTCTTTGACAACACTCCTCTTCCCTCTGTTATCTTTTGAACTTTTTCAAAGTTTGTCTTTCTATTGTCATATTCTTATTTTCTAAGAGATTATTTTTGTTCTCACATTGTTTCTTTTTAAATTATCTTCTGTTCTTGTTTCATGCAGTTCTGTCCTTTCTCATAACTCTGAAGATATTATAGTTGTTTTTTCTGCTGCTTTTTCTGTTTCTTCTGCTTCTGTGCGTTGCTTGTTTCCTCAGAATTGTTCTACTTTCTTTTGACACACAGAGCTTCTAATTAGCTTTTTAATTCTCACTTTTAAATATGCACCCAAAATTAACATATATTTGAGGAAAGTGTTTTTATATTTTAAAAAAGAGTAGATGAAACTATAGAACACTGATGAAAGAAATTGAAGAGGACACCAAAAATGGAAAGGTATTCCATGTTCATGGATTGGAAGAATTAATATTATTAAAATGTCTATATTACCTAAAGCAATCGCAATCTACAGATTCAATGAAATCCCTATCAAAGTACCAAAGAAATACTTCACAGAAATAGGAAGAACAATCCTAAAATTTATAAAGAACCACAAAAGACCCAGAATAGCCAAAGCTATCCTGAGAAAAAAGAACAAAACTGGAGGAATCACATTACCTGACTTCAAATTATACTACAGAACTATAGTCACCCAAAACAGCATGATACTGGCATAAAAACAGACACATAGACCAATGGAACAGAATAGAGAACACAGAAACAAATCCACACACCTACAATGAACTCATTTTAGACAAAGATGCCAAGAACATGCATTAGGAAAAAGGTAGTCATTGATAAATGGTGCCAGGCAAACTGGATAACCATATGAAGAAAAACGAAACTAGACCCCTATCTCTTGCCATATAAAAAATCAAATCAAAATGGATTAAAGACTTAAATTGAGGACCTCAAACTATGAAATTACTAAAAGAAAATACTGGAAAAACTCTCTAGGACATTGGTCTGGGCAAAAATTTCCTGAGTAATACCCTAGAAGCACAGGCAACTAAAGTAAAAATGGACAAATGAGATTACATCAAGTTAAAAAGCTTCTGCACAGCAAAGAAAACAATCAACAAAGTGAAGAGACAACCCACAGAATGGAAGAAAATATTTTAAAACTACCTATCTGACAATGAGTTAATAACCAGAATATATAAGGAGCTCAAACAACTCTACAGAAAAAATTCTAACGATTCAATTCAAAAATGGGCAGATTTGAAGAGACATTTTTCAAAAGAAGGCTTGTGAATGGCAGACAGGTATATGAAAAGGTGCTCAGCATTACTGATCATCAGAGAAATGTAAATCAAAACTATAATGAAATATTATCTCACTTCATTTAAAATGGCTTATATACAAAAGACAGGCTATAACAAATGCTGACAAGGATGTGGAGAAAAGGAAACCCTCGTACACTGTTGGTGGGAAGGTAAATTAGTACAGCCACTGTGAAGAACAGTTTGCAGGTTCCTCACAAAACAAAAAATAGAGCTACCCTGTGATCCAGCAATCCCACTGCTGGGTATATATTCAAAAGAAAGGAAATCAGTGTACTGAAGAGATGTCTGCACTTCCATGTTTGTTGCAGCACTATTTACAACAGCCAAGATTTGGAACCAACCTACGTGTTCATCAACAAATGAATAGATAAGGAAAATGGTACATAAAAATAGGCACAATGTAGTACTGTTCAGCCAAAAAAAAAAAAAAGAATGAGATTCTGTTATCCGCAACAATGTGGATGGAACTGGAGGTTATTATGTTAAGTGAAATAAGCCAGGCACAGAAAGACAAACATCACATGTTCTCACTTATTTGTGGGAGCTAAAAATTAAAACAATTGAACTCATGAAGATAGAGCATAGAAGGATGGTTACCAGAGATTGGGAAGGGTAGTGGGGAGAATGGGGGTGGCTAATGTGTACAAAAGAATACTTAGAAAGAATGAATAAGACCTAGTGTTTGACTATATTCAATTGACTGTATTATTATTGACTGCATATTACAAATATAATTATCCACAATGAATTATCCACAACATAGCACAGAGAGATAAAGAGATTTTTTTTAAGGTGGTGGTGGTGGGGGTGGGGGTCTATTGAAACATGACAGCTTTAGCATAAACATTTATCAGAACTCTCAGTTGGCTAATTCTCTCTTCAGTTTTTTCTAATCTATTTAACCTGTTCACTGAGCTTTAAATTTTAATGGACATATTTCTCCCTTCTAGAAGCTATATTTAACTGCTAGGAAAATCTGCCTCCTCACCATGTTTTCTTGTTTGTTTTGTTTTGTTTTTTAATTGTAATTGTAGTATTTTTTATCATTTAACAGATGTACTTTACAGGCTCTTTTATATTACGTAATCTCTTGAGCCCACAACTGTGTTACTCCTCATTTTCCTTCCTGCTTTTGTGGTCACTAAAACACTATTAGAGTAAAATTTTACTCTTCTGTTTTTTATTTTTTTGAGATGGCATTTTGTTCTGTTGCCCAATCTGGAGTGCAGTGGCATGATCTTGGCTCACTGCAACCTCTGCCTCCCGGGTTCAAGTGATTCTTCTGCCTCAGCCTCCTGAGTAGCTGGGATCACAGGTGCACAGCACCATGCTTGGCTAAATTTTTGTATTTGTGGTAAAGACAGGGTTTCGCTACATTGGCCAGGCTGGTCTCGAACTCCTGACCTCAGGTGAACCACCTTCCTCAGCCTTGCAAGTGCTGGGATTACAAGCATGAGGCACCACGCCTGACCTACTCTTCTGTTTATTAGTTTTTGATAATGAGCTCATCTTTCGTGGAGGTTTATTTGTTTCTGTGGGAGGCCCATGAGCCCTGGGTTACATAAGGCTCCTTTCAGAGTATTTTTGCATCTGCCTTTGCTGGTAACCACAGAGATTCACTTCTCTGAGATTTTTGTTGTTGCTGGTTTTTGAGATTTCTGCACTATTTGAATAGTGTACGTTTAGACTGCACACCTATACTATGTACAAAATTACTGATTTGATGTCTTAAACTTGAGACTTTAAAATTATTTTTCACTCAGATCCACAGGCAGAGATAAGCCTCCTATACAGTTTCTTGGGCGGGTAGGAAGATATTTCTCATTACCTTTTGTACTGATTATTAAGCTATGGACCGTCAACTTTAACCCCTCCTTCCACACTTTGTTTTATGATGCCAGGGCTGCAATTCTACAAAACACATTCCCCCTTTGCCATGTGGCTGTCTTTTAGCTTTTGCCAATAGGGGGCTCCACGTGAGGATGGAAGACAGAAGAGAGAAGGGACTTGCCACTTCCTGTTTGTTTGCCATTCCCGAAGCATCACCCTGGTGATGGTTCACCGGTTCAACAATGGCAATGGTTCCAGTTCTTGGCTCTTTACACCATCAGTGCCAGCCTCATTTCATCCGATCTCCAGTGACAGCAGTACCAGCTGGGCAGCATGCCCTCCTTAGAGGTCTGGGTTTTGTTCTGTGGGGACCCTCGTCCAAGGTTCTCATAACTACACACCTGGGCAAGAACACATAAGTTGACACCAATAACCCTGTGGTAGGCAGCTTCTAAAATGGCCCCAAATCATCTCTGTCTCTGGGTATTCATGCTCTTGAATAATCCACACCCCTTGAGTGTGGCTAGACCTAACAGCAACAAAAATATGGCCCAAGTGATGGGATGCCGCTTCTGAGACTGGGTTACAGAAAGACTCTGGCCTCTATCTTGCCCTCTCTTGCCTCTCATGTGCTCTGATGGAAGCTGGCTGCCATGTTGCAAGCTGCCTTATGGAGAGGCCCAGTGGTGAGGCGCTGAGGGAAGCTTCTGGCCAAAACCTAGAAATGAATTGAGGCCCTCATGCCAACAGCTTGTGAGGAACCGAATCCTGCAACAGCCCCACGAGTGGGCTTGGAAGTAGATTCACCCCCACTGGACGCCTGAGTGCAGGCTTATGAGGAACTCTGAGTCTGAGGGCCCAGCTAAGTCACGCAAGGGTGCTTTGCCCACAGAAACTGTGAGATAATAAATGTTTGTGGTTTTAAACTGTGAAGTTTTGGAATAATTTTTTACACGGCCCTAGATAATAATACAATCCCATTTCTGATAACAGAATAACTTTTTAATGGAGGCAGATGAACTTCAAAGGTGCTGGCTGTATGTAAGGCCAGCAGTTCCAGCTCTCTCTAACTCAGCACCATGTCTCCCAACACCGGCAATAAAACCCTGGCCCGGAGCTGTTGGGGCTCCTGTCTAACATCTGTATCTCCAGGGCATCATCTCCCTGCAAGCTCCCTCTTAGTTTCTGGCAGTACCTGAAAATTTCCCTTACTTTTCAACTTAACTGTGTGCTTTTAAACATTTTGTAATAGTTATCTGTGTTTTAGGAAGAAGTGGATGTCCCCATTGGCAGAAATCCAAAGGCAAGCAGAAGTCTCAGGACAGTCATACACAGGATAATGAAACCCAGCGAGTCTCTGTATTTTAATTCTCAATATTGAAATGGATTGATCTTTACCAGTTGTTAATACACAAACTTTAGTTCATAATATAGATGATCTCCCTGGGTGAGTGCCATCAGGGCAGTCGGGTAACTTAATTGCTTCCTCCCTGATGACTTACGACTTGGAACAGATAGGACAGTAGGGTATCAAAACAAATACGTGGAGGCCAAAGATAAAAAATGTTAATAATTAGTAACAGCTAGAAGCAAAGTTAATTCTCGGTGGGCCCATAATGCCAGCTATTTAATGCAAATTAACAAATGGCATTTTAATGTAAAGGACTTGAAAGCTAATATTCTAATTTTTCAAGTAAGATCAATAATTCAACAAATAATGATGTGTTGGAGGAAGGAATTTAGCATTAGAACAATAACTTTATTTCAGAGATAAGTGAAATGCTATGTGAAGTTTATATTTGTGGATCCAAAATTAGACTAAATTTAGTTAGTTAGGTGCCACATGCATTGAAAGGAAGGCCCCATAAAAATGAAAACGGTGAGCATTAGTTGAACACAGAATGATAAAATTTGTGATATAACACTAGATAATGAGACGCTCTTATTTCTTTGGCAGATTATGAAGGATAATTTTGAATTAAAGTAGTGTTGTTTTGAGTTCTTCGATCTTGTGTTTTAAATAAAAGTTTAGTCAATGAATAATGAAACAGTATTCCAACTTCTGACACTGGGTTGCTCTGGATGAATAATTTTGACTTGAAGTATAAAATCACACCACTATTTTCAGACTGTAAAATCACTGTGGCCAGGAATGACATGATTTTATACAAGGTGCTAAATAAAATCACACAAAGCTGATAACTTCCATTTGTGTAGTGGACAAATTACTTTGCAGTGGACAAACACATTCTTGTACTTTCTCTCCTTTGATCCTTAAAACATGCCTTCATGGTAGATGCTCTTAGCCTCATTTGATAGGTGGGGGGATTGAGAAATTATTATTCACCCAAGTTATACAATTTGCAAATGAAGGATTCTTCCCTGGACCTTTGCAGTGTGTTACTGTATGTGGAGTGATTTTTAAAAAATTACTTGTCCAAATTTATGGGATACATGTGCAATTTCGTTACATGCATAGATTGTGCAGTGGTGAAGTCAGGGCTTTTAGGGTATCCATTACCCGAATAACATGCATTGCACCCATTCACCAATTTCTCATCATCCTCTCCCCTCCCACCTTCTCACCCTTCCAAGTTTCCATTATCTATTATTCCACTCTTTATGTCCACATGAACACATATTTTAGCACCCACTTAGGAGTGAGAACAAGTGATATTTGTTTTTCTGTGCTTGGCTTGTGTTATGTAAGATAATGACCTCCAGTTCCATCCATGTTGCTGCAGAAGACATGATTTTGTTCTTTTTTACGACTTTCACTCCATGGTGTGTATGTAGCACATTTTCTTTAATCATCATCTGCTGATGGACCCGAGGTTGATTCCGTGTCTTTGTTCTTGTGACTGGCATTGTAATAAGTACACAAGCGCAGGTATCTTTTTTAATGTAATGATTTCTTTTCTTTTGGGTAGATACCCAGTAGTGAGACCGCTGAGTCGAATGGTAGTCCAACTTTTAGTTCTTTGAGAAACTTCCACAGTTTTCCATAGAGGCTGTACTGATCTACATTCCCACCGGCAGTGTATGTGAGTGACTGCTACTGCCATCGACACTCAGTTCCTCCAGCGGCGTCTGCATTCGATCTCCGCAACGGCCGGCAAAGCAGGTGAGCGGCCTCTTCATCATCTTCACTGCTGTCACGTGTCTTTGCTCCTACAGCTGCCCTAGCACTTGCTCACAGTCTTCTGTTTTGAATGTGTTATTTATCAGACAGGATTCAAATGCAACTTCAGTCATGCTGAACTATAAAATCTTCTTTCGTGGCACGTTCTCTACCTTCCTCCCACCCTAACTCCCAACCTTACTCTAGTTAAAAAGCAAAACTTTGTATTGAACTACACCATACATATAGAAAAACTATGCAATAAATAAATTTTCAGCACTGGGACATGCCCATATATTCAGGACCCAGAGCAAGAAAAAAGTTACTAGCCCTTCAGAAACACCCTTGTATCCCCTCTGTTACTACCTGCTCTAAAGGTAATGGCTGGCCTAATTTCTAATGGCCTGTTTGTCCTATTTACACAGTTTATAGAAATGGAATCTTTCCTGTCTGGCTCCTTTTGTTCAACAATATGTTGGAGAGACTCGTCCATGTCATAGAATGTAGTTTTCCAATGTTTGTTCTCAGTGCTGCATAATATTCCATTGTGTGGACTCTATTATTTTATTAAAATATTATTATTACATATAAAATAATATATTATGGTATACAGTAGAGTAGACATATTCTAGAATAACCGTATTTATCCATTTGACAGTGGATGGGCACTTCGGTGGTCTCTTATTTTTGGCTATTATTAGTTGTTCTGATCTGAACATTCTAGTACAGGTTTTTGATGAACATAAATGGGTAGTTTTTTGTGGTAAGAATGACTCAATTTTTGTATCCTGAGATTCTTACACTGGCAGAAACAAAAATATATTGAGCGTAATTTTTTCTTGATATATTTATGTAAATAAATGTTAATAATCTATATCACATTTTCTGGAAAGTTAATATCGCTAGTAACAAACATGCCTCATTGTTTAAAATATGTAACAGTTCAGACTGGAACTCAACTGATGTCTCTTATTTAGCAAACATTTCCTTTAAAAATAATGTCAGTTAATATTTTAACATAGAGCACATAGTCCAGGCACAGTAGCTCACACCTGTAATCCCAGCACTTTCGGAGGCTAAGCCGGGTGGATCACTTGAGGTCAGGAGACCTGGTCAACATGATAAAACCCTGTCTCTTCTAAAAATAAAAAAATTAACCGGGTGTGGTGGTGCACACCTGTAATCCCAGCTACTCAGGAGGCTAAAGCAGGAGAATCGCTTGAACCCGGGAGGTTGAGGTTGCAGTGAACAGAGATCACACCACTGCACTCCAGCCTGGGCGACAGAGCAAGACTAAGACTCAATTAATATATATAACACATATTAATTAATATATATGTACTTAATATATTAAATATTAATATATATTAATTAATATATTGATATATTAATTAATTAATATGTTGATATATGAATTAATCACACATATATTAATTAATTACACATATATTAATTGATATTGTAATTAATTAATATGTATTACCTATATATGTAATATATATATTAATTAAGTCTTAGATATATTAATTGAGGGAGAGGGAGAGGGAGAGGGGGAGAGAGATCCTGTGTCTTTTATAAGGTTATTTCATTTCACCCTCATGACTTAATCTAACTCTAATTACCTCCCAAAGGGCCCACCTCCAAATACTATCCCATTGGAATTCTGGTTTCAACATATAAATTTGGGGGGGGACACAAATATTCTGTGTGTTGCAACCAATAACATTTATAAAGTGCATTAAAATTCATAAAATGCTTTCATATACCTTCTTTGATCCACATAATAATTTGGGCAGAAAATAGGAATGAAGAAGTTGAGGTTCAGAAATGTTAAACGTTTCCAGTGAGGTTATTCAGCCAGCAAAGCTCACAGATGGAATCCATCTCCGGCAGGAATACGCTGCGGCTGCTCAGATTGGAAGTTCAGAGTCAGGCCCCAGAGATGCCCTTTCAAACTTTACCTTTCAAATTCCCCACAGAAGAGCATAAGTCAAACCGGGCTCACACCCGACTGCCTCCTGAGCGTGTCAGAAGATCAAAGGAGGTAACGTGTGGAGACTCTTTTTCGCAGTGCAGCGTGTCGTGTTTTTATTTGTAGTCCTCTTGTTTAGTAGCAACTTAGCCTACCAATGTGATATGGCTCAGACAGCAACTTTCCACTCTTAAAGTTTTGCAAAGAAAATCTGAAGTTTCATACATAAAGAAAGGGAGACATTATTAATAGCACATCAACAAATACTTGGAACGAGTGGTTTCGCTGGCTCCACGTGCAGAAAAAGTACTTGCTTAATTTCACCATAACAAGTGTTTACGACAGTGATTTCACTTCACGTCATTTTAGGTTGGAATCAGGGCTGGTCCAATGAAAACTTCGCATCTTAAACGAAGGCTTCTTTTCTTTCCTGAATTTACTGGTGAGGAAAGTTTGTGTGTGAGCATGCATGCAAGGATATGCACACATGTGTGCAAATGTGTGGTGGAGCATGGGAGTAAAGAGATTATAGAGGGAGAGACAGGTGCTTCACCTTTTCAGATATTCTGTGCTTGATCCTTTCAGATCGCTGGTCTGTCTGATACAAGCTTCATCTTCCTGTCAAATGCTTGATGGGAAGGGGAATCTTCTGCCTTCAGAATACAGACTGTTCCCTCCCTGTGCCCTGATATGTTTCAAGGACACACTTTTCTGTGGCCTTACCTTTTATTCTCAAAGGGGTAAAATAGCTGAGCCCTCTTTCCACATCTCTGAATTCTACCCTTCCTGCCAATGGAAGCTCGTCGTGCCTGCTCTGTCTCACTTCCCCTACCCACTGGAGTTAGGCAGGATCTTTTCTCCCTCTGAGGCCTGTAATTTCCTAGTAGAACATAAACGTGGCCCTTAGCTGCCAGCATAGGCAGTCTGCATTGTATTTTTGTTTGTTTTTTATTTTAGAGACAAAGTCTTGCTCTATCATCCAGGCTGGAGTGCAGCAGTGCAACCAGAACTCCTGGGCTCAAGTGATCCTCCTGCCTTAGCCTCCTGAGTAGCTAAAACTACAGGCATGCACCACCACGCCCAGCTAATTAACAGAAAATTATTTTGTAGAGTCAGGGTCTCACTAAGTCACCCAGGCTGGTCTGGAACTCCCGGCTTCAAGTGATCCTCCCCGCTTGGCCTCCCAAAGAACTCAGATTACAGGTGTGAGCCATGACAGCTGGTCTGCATTGTGTTTTAGATGATAATAGTCACAACAGCCAGCTTGTCTTGAGGGCTTGCACTGTGCCACGATCTGTCCTAGGCACCTTACTCAAAATAGCTTGTTTAACTTTGAAAATAAGTAGACAACAATTTGTAGATGGCAAAAGGACCATTTTTGCTCCCTAGCAATATTTAAAGAGCCTTACTATGCTTTTTGGGGTGGTGGATGGGAGAGTGATGAGGTGAACCTTGGATGCCAATAGGCACAGAATAATTTACCAGCAGGAGAAAACCTTCCACATGTTTGCCGTTCCTTTTCCTCCCCAATTTTTAAATTATAACTTTGTTCAAATATACAGAAATATGGGAGAATAGTATGATAACTAAATTCCAAGGTCAACAATTTTTAGTATTATACATGTGCAATTTATGCGTACGTGTATGTATTATAAATGGGTTTTTTGCAGAGTCGTTAGAAAATGAATTGCTGATACCTTCACATTCATCCCTAAGAAGTACGGTATCCATCTGCCTAGAATGAGAGCAGTCTCTGACACAGCCGTGACACTGTTATCACACCTAGGAAGGTTAACAGTAAAATTGAATGTGGATTGTCTTTGTCCCTTCATCCTTATTTGACCAACAAAAAGGCAATAGAATGAAACAATTAAAATTTGGATTTCTTTTTTTTTTGAGACGGAGTTTCGCTGTTGTTACCCAGGCTGGAGTGCAATGGCGCGATCTCGGCTCACCGCAACCTCCGCCTCCTGGGTTCAGGCAATTCTCCTGCCTCAGCCTCCTGAGTAGCTGGGATTACAGGCACGCGCCACCATGCCCAGCTAATTTTTTGTATTTTTAGTAGACACGGGGTTTCACCATGTTGACCAGGATGGTCTCGATCTCTTGACCTCGTGATCCACCCACCTCGGCCTCCCAAAAATTTGGATTTCTAACAATCTAGCATTCCACATTCTTTGGTTCCTTGTACATGGTGTAGTCACTTTTTCTATTTGCTTGGAAAGCATTTGCTGCTTTGATGGGGGAGAGATATTATCTTTTAATACTTTGAAAATTTGATTTCACTTCTTAATGTAAATATGGCCATGCCCATGGTATGATTGGGAAAATTAAGACTGAACATTATAGATTAATAATTTCAGCCCCTATGGATTGGAACTCTAGACTTTTCCCAAAAAAAATCCAGTTAAATTTAGGGACAATCAATAATTTATAGATACAACCTCTAACCAAGGATTTAGCAATTTAATGAACAAGAAACCACACATGGGTCCAACATTTAACAGTTAATAGATAAGGCTTCAACCTCCTTCCCAAGAGTGTGCACCAGCTGGGGATTCAAGTACATTCGTGAGCTGGTGACAGACTGCGGCTTTCTTTTTCCATTTATGAAAGAATTCACTATTTTTGCTGACCATAGAAAAAATATAACTTTAAAAATATTGGAGGAATAGGCTGGGCACAATGGCTCATGCCTGTAATCCCAGCGCTTTAGGAGGCCAAGGCAGGCAATCACTTGAGGTCAGAAGTTCGAGACCAGCCTGACCAACATGGAGAAACCCCATCTCTACTAAAAACACAAAATTAGCTGGGCATGGTGTTGCACGCCTGTAATCCCAGCTACTCGGGAGGCTGAGGCAGGAGAATCGCTTGAACCCAGGAGGCGGAGGTTGTGGTGAGCCGAGATCATGCCATTGCACTACATACAGCCTGGGCAACTAGAGCGGAACTCCAACTCAAAAAAAAGAAAAAAAAATGAAGAAATAATGTGTAAACTTTGCTTCATATTTATTTCCTCCAAGCCAACTCGTATCTCAAGACTTTTCATATTGGATATAGTTCTTTAACACAGTATATTATCTTCCAAGTATTCAACTATACTTGATTAATTTGCCTGAAAATTTTTTACTGTGAATGACATTTGTGATTAATTTGACAATAATGATTGACTCTAACTTGTCTCTGACAGAGGCTATGTTTGCTTCTTCCTTTCCAGGTTTGGAACTATTCCTAGTACTTGTGGAAGGAGGTAAATGGTATATAATATAGGAGAATACTCAAGTAACCAAGAAATATTCAATGATCATATTGTGCGAACATGGGAGGAAATACGAGTTTTTGCTTTCAAGAAGAGCCTGTACTTTTCATGGTAGCAGGAAGTGTTCCAGAAAGACATAATAGTCTTTGCTATGAAGCTTCTGAAACTTGTGAATATTAGGGAGTACCAACTGTGTGTTAAGTGTACCTAAAATATCAGATACGACACCTCTCTAAAATGAAATCAAGCTCTTATGTGTTGAATTGTGTCCCCGAAAAAGACACGTTAAAGTCCTAATCCCTAGAACCTTAGAATGTGACCTTATCTGGAGATAGTGTCTTTACAGATCGAGTTAAAATAAGTCATTAGGGAGTGCCTTAATCCAGCATGACTGGTTTCTTTATCAAAAGGGGAAATTTAAACACAGAGATCAGGATGGTGTTTCTCCAGGGCAAGGAACACAAACAGTTCCAGCAAACCACCCGAGACTAAGGCAGAAGCCTAGAACAGATGCTCCCTCACAGCCTCGGAAGGGACACATCCTGCCAGCACTTTGCTCTTGGTCTTCTAGCTTCCAGAACTGTGAGCCAGTTTCCACTGTTTAAGGCTTGCCGTCGTGGTACTTTGCCATGGCAGCCCTAGCACATGAATACCTAGGTCAACTACTTGAGCTCATGTATGCGGATGTGACGTGTAATATTTTCTCAGTGGCTGGGTTGTAACTAATGTTAGTATACAATTTCCTCTGGGGAATTAAGTAGTGTTCTTTATATTTACTTAAGATGCTCTTTTTCTTATATTCCTAAAAAGTAAAATTGATTTTTTTTTTTTAGTAGAGATGGGTTTTCACTGTGTTGGTCAGGCTGGACTTGAACTCCTGACCTCGTGATCTGCCCACCTCGGCCTCCCAAAGTGCTGGAATTACAGGTGTGAGCCACCGTGCCTGGCCCCAATTGATTATTTTATTTTAAAATGAATCATGTGGATATCCATGCACACAACTTATTAGCTACTGATTGACCATTGAAATATTAGTAACGATATCTTTCTCCTTGGGGTGGGGAAGCTGAATGTTCTAGTCTGTTCCAGATCTCCTTATCTGGGAAACCTCCCTGAGCCACTGTCTAGTCCCTCCTCTCCATGTGGTATGGTTAAAACTATATATTCTAGCTGGTCCCAGGGATAGCCAATAAGTTATCCATTTCTCTGGTCACTGTAATTCGTTCAGCAATGACAATATGACACAAGGTAGACCTATCAGAGTGTTTCCCAGGCATTTTGCTGGCATGATCAGAAAAAGTGTTATTTTTATCAATAATTAAAAGTCCTAAGGTCAGTATAGAGTCCTGTTTTAGGACGGGATCCTCACTGAAAATGATGGAGCCAAGCTGGGTCAGGAAGAATAGGGTCAGTCAGAATTCTTAATCCATGAATCAAACCCTTCCTGAAATCAGAAATATTCCTTGCACTTTCCACTTATATGAACTAGTAACTTTCCTTTTGTGCTTTAAGCCAGTTAGAGTTGGGCACTTACAAGGAAAAGTGTTTTCATGCATCTGTGACGTGTAAGCTTTACTCATTTTTTGGCCTCTTCACATCCTCTGGAAGCCTTGAATTGTTCCAGTGTCTGGAGCACCGTACATTAAGAGTTGGTTGAATTTTTTTATCCTACATTGTCAGAATAAAATTGATTTCCAGATTTAATGAAATGACACTGTGATGATTTTCCCTGTAATGTACGACGATGTCAAGCACTGTTCACTGTTGTCATTGTGGCAGGTGACTTTTCCAGTGATGGCTACATATATAGCATGGACATGTATCACCTCATATGCTCTTATTTCAATGCAATGACTCTTATTTCATGACTCCCACAGAGGAGTCATGTCTGTGTTTCCTCCCCATGAATGTGAGACTTAAGACTGCTCCGATTATGAGAAAGTGGTGGAAGTGAAAGTATGTGACCAAGGCTAGGTCATACAAAGGGTACAACCTCCCTTTATGTGGACCTGGCCCTCTCTCAGATGTTTACCCTTGGAACCACTTGTGGCTCTGTGAGGAGGCCAAACGAGGCCACATGAAGAGGAGCTGGGCTCCCAGACTCTGCTAGCATCACCTACCAGACAAGTGAGTGAACAAGCCTTCAGATCACTTCCGCCCCCAGTGTTCAATGTCCTAGATATCGTGGAGTAGAGATGAGTCATGGTCACATTGCGTTATTCCAATTTCTAAACCCCTGAATACATATGCATAACAAATAATAGCTTTACATCACTGTTAGGGTAATTTATTATGCAGCCATGAGGAGATCATTCATTTGTAATATATCGTGTTGGCTAGACTGAACTACGTTTCTCAGAATTTCCTTACCTTATGTTTTGGTCAGGGCAGGCCTCAGGAATGAGTCTTATGAAAGATTTGGAAGGTGGAAGTGAAGGGGCAGCCCTTTTTTTTTTTTTTTTTTTTTAGCTCACACGCATGGTTGCTGGTGTGCTGGCTAGCTGGCATTAGGCAGCAATCTGACCTGCAGCTTGTAGCTCACCTGGACTAGTGTGCGCTTAGCTCCCTGAAAAAGGCCCAGGCTTCTTCAGGACTCCTGCATCATAAAGGTTAGACGCAATAAACACTGACATATTATGAGACCCAGTTTGTCCTCTGGGTACCACCTTGTCTATGCCCCTCTTCTAGTTTATAACCATCTTCTCTTCCTGCTTGCCTGCCTTGTAGACTTCAAGTATCAGCATCAGATTCCAGGACAACAACTTTACAGATGCCACTTAACCAGCTCCAGCAATTATGTAAGGCCAAATCCCTGTTTATGGGAGAAGGAGGCAGAGGAACGTGGCCAAATAGAAGCTCACTGATTGTCCTCCTTGTAGGAACACCAAATTGAACAACTATCCACACAGAAAAGCACCATTATAAGAACCAAAAATCAGGTGAGTGGTCACAGTACCTTGTTTTAATTTTATATTACTGAAAAAGACACTGAAGAGGGTAGGAAAGGCAGTTTTGAATTGCTGATGCCACCCTTCCCCATCCTCCAGCAGTGACCTTGGGGTATGAAGAATCTGTGCACTTAGGGGAGGAAGAGTGATCAAGAGACTTTGCACTGGAACACTCAGTGCGTCCGTCAGAGCAGAAAGCAACATCTGGCAGAACTCAACTGGTGCCCATGAAAGAAACATTTAGACCAGCTCAAACCAGAGGGGAATCGCCCAGTCTCAGTTCAGGGAAGACTCATCTCTGTGGGCTAAAATACTCTTGGGTCCTAAATAAACTTGAAACACAGTCTAGGCCAGAAGGACTGCAATTGCTGGACAAGTCCTGCTGCTGTGCTTGGGCTCAAAGCACAAGGACTTGGGGGACACGTGACCCAGTGAGACACTGAATGAGGTGGCCAAAAGAGTGCTTGTATCACCTCTAAACCAATTCCAGGTACCATAGCTCAAAACTCCGGGAGAGACTCCTTCCCTCCACTTGAGGAGAGAAAAGAGAAGAGCAAAGAGGATTTTGTCTTGAAACTTGGATATCAGCTCAGCCACAGTAGGATAGGGTACCAAGTACAGTAGGATAGAGTCCTGAGGTCCCTATTCCAGGACCTGGCTCCCAGATGACCTTTCTAGACACACCCTGGGCCAGAAGAGAATCCACTGCCTTGAAGAATAGGACCCAGTCTTGGCAGGATTTGTCACCTGCTAACTGAAGAGCCCTTGGGCCCCGAATAACCAGTAGCAATACCCAGGTACTCCGTCGAGGACCTTGGGTGAGTTGCTGAGACTTGCTGGCTTCAGGTGAGGCTCAGCATATTCCCAGTTGTGGTGCCTATGGGGCAAAACTCCCGCTTGATTGAGAAAAGCAAGGGGAAAAATAAAGGGGCTCTGTCTTGTACTTTAGGTACCAATTTGGCTACAGTAGTGTAGATCACCAAGTGGGTTCTTGGGGTCTCTGATCCCAGGACTTGACTTTTGGGTAACATTTCTGGACCTTCCTGGGGCCAGTGGGAAGGCCACTACCCTGAAGGGTGAGTCCCAAGCTAGGCAGCATTCACCACTAGTTGATTTAAGAGCCCTTGGGCCTTAAGGGAACATCAGTGACAGTCTGGCAGTATTCTCTGTGGCCAGTGGTGGTGGTGGCTACAGGGTGAGGGTCTTCTGCCTTTGGAAAGGGAAGGGAAGAGTAAGAAGGACTGCATCTTGTGGTTTGAGTGCCAGCTCAGCTGCAGTACGATAGAATGCCAGGTAGACTTCTAAAGATTCTGAATTGAGACACTGGCTCCTGGATGGCGTCTCTAGATCTGCCCAGGGCTAGGGGAAACTAGCTGCCCTGAAGAGAAGGACACAGACCTAGCTGGCTTGGCCACCTGCTGATTTTAGAGCCCTGGGGCCTTGAGTGAAATAGGAGGTAGCCAGGCAGTGGATACCACAGGCCTTGGTGAGACCCAGTACCATGCTGGCTTCAGATCTGAACCAGTGCAGTCCCAGAGGTGGTGGCAATGGGAGTGTTTGTGTCATCCCTCCCCCAGCTCCAGGCAGTTCAGCACAGAAAGAAAGAGACTCTGATTGTTTGGGAGAAAGTAAGGGGAGAGAACAAGAATCTCTGCCTGGTAATCCAGAGAATTTTTCCAGATCTTATCCAAGCCACCAAGACAGTACCTTTAAGAGTCTGTAAGAGCCACAGAATTACTCGGTGTGGGATGCTTCCTAATGCAAATAGGGCTGCAGTGACCAAAAAATAGATTTAAATGCCCAAGTCACTTCAAATATCTGAAATGCCATTCCAAGAAGTACAAATAAGCCCAGACTGCAAAGATTTCAATAAATACTTAACTCTTTAATGTCCAGATATCAATGAACATCCACAAGCATCAAGACCATCCAGGAAAACATGACCTCACCAAATGAACTACAAAAGTCACCAGGAACCAGTCACAGAGAGACAGATACCTGACGTTTGAGACAGGGAATTCAAAATAGCTGTTTTGAGGAAACTCAAAGAAATTCAAGATAGCACAGGGAAGGAATTCAGAGTTCTATTAGATAAATTTAACAAAGAGATTGAAATAATTTAAAAGAATCAAGCAGAAATTCTGGAGTTGAGAAATGCAATTGTAACACTGAAGACTGCATCATAGTCTTTTACAAGTGGAATTGATTAAGCAGAAGAAAAAATGAGTAAGCTTGAAGGCAGGCTACTTGAAAATACACAATTAGAGAAGACAAAAGAAAAGAGAATTTAAAAAATAAAGCATGCCAACAAGATTTAGAAAATAGGCTCAAAGGAGCAAATCTAAGTGTTACTGGCCTTAAAGAGGAGGTACAGAGAGAAATAGGGGTAGAAACTTTATCCAAAGGAATAATAACAGAGAACTCTCCAAACTTAGAGAAAGATATCAATATTAATGTACAAGAAGGTTATAGAAGATCAAGCAGGTTTAACCCAAAGAAGACTCACTTAAGACACTTAATAATCAAACTCTCAGAGGTCAAGGATAAAGAAAGGATCCTCAAAGCATCAAAAGAAAAGAATCAAATAACATATAATTGAGCTCTAATATGTCTGGTAGCACTTTCACTGGAAACCTCACAGGCCAAGAGAGAATGACATGATACATTTAAAGGGCTGAAGGAAAAAACCTTCTACCTTAGAATAGCATATCAGACACACACACACACACACACACACACACACACACACACAATCTTCAAACATGAAGGAGACATACTTTTCCAGACAAACAAAAGCTGAGGTATTTCATCAATACCAGACCTGTCCTACAAAAAGTACTAAGGAGAGTTCTTCAGTTAGAAAGAAAAGAACAGTAATGAGCAATATGAAATTATCTGAAGGTGTAAAACTCACTGGTAATTTTAAGTAGGCAGAAAAACATAGAATATTCTAACATTGTAATTGGGTTGCTTAAACCACTCATATCATGAGTAGGAAGACTCAAAGATGAACTGATAAAAAATAATAACTACCACAACTTTTCAAGACATAGTACAATGATATATAAACTTACACAACAAAAAGTTAAAGAGTAGGGGGACAAAATTAAAGTGCAATTTTTATCAGTTTTCTCTTTGCTTGTTTGTTAGTTTCTTTGCTTATGAAGTCAGTGTTAAGTTATCACTGGTTTACAATAGTGAGCTATTTGTAATAGTTAAATAGTTATATTTGTAATATATTAAATAGTTATATTATTTGTAAGCATTACGATAACTTTAAATAAAAAATATACAACAGATATAAGGATAGAAGGAAGAGAAGACCACAAAACAGCCAGAAAACAAATAACAAAATGGTAGGAGTATTACTTATCAATAATAACAATAAACGTAAATGGACCAAACTCCAATCAAAATACAAGGTGGCTGATGGATTAAAAAAAGACCCAATGATCTGTTGCCTACAAGAAACACACTTCACCTATAAAGACACACATAGACTGAAAATAAAGGGATAGAAAAGATATTTCATGCTAATCGAAACCAAGAAAATAGCGAAAGATGAATAGCTGTATTTATAACAGATGAAATCGATTTCAAGAGAAAAACCACAAGAAGAGACAAAGAAGGTCATTATATAGTAATAAAGGAGTTGATTTGGCTAGTGGATATAGCAACTGTAAATATGTATATACTCGGCACTAAAGCACTCAGATATATAAAGCAAATATTATAACTAAAGAGGTAAACCCTAATAAAATAATAGCTGGAGACTTCAACACCCTACTTCAGCACTGGATAGATCCTCCAGACAGAAAATCAAGAAAGAAACATTAGACTTAATCTGCACTATAGACTAAATGGACCTAATAGGTATTCACAGAACATTTTATCCAATGGCTACAGTATACTCATTCTTCTCCTCACCACTTGGATTATTCACAAGACTAGCCCATATGTTAGGCCACTGTATTAGTCCATTTTTGCACTGCTGATAAAGACATACCGGAGACTGGGCAATATAAAAAAGCAAGGTTTATTGGAGTTACAATTCCACATGGCTGGGGAGGCCTCTCAATCATGGTGGAAGGCCAGGAGAAGCAAGTCACATCTTACATGGATGGCAGTAGGCAAAGAAGGAACTTGTGCTGAAAAACTCCTGTTTTTAAAACCGTCACATCTTGTGAGACCTATTTACTATCAAGAGAACAGCAATGGAAAGACCCACCTCCATAATTCAATAATCTTCCATTGGGTCCCTCCAACAGCACGTGGGAATTATGGGAGCTACAAGATGAGATTTTAGTGGGGACATAGATCCAAATCGTATTATTCCACCCTTAGCCCCTCCCAAATCTCACATCTTTACATCTCAAAACCAGTCATGCCTTTCCAACAGTCCCTCAAAAGCTCATCTCATTTCAGCATTAACTCAAAAGTCCACAGTCCAAAGTCTCATCCAAGACAAGGCATGTCTTTTCTGTATATGAGCCCGTAAAATCAAAAGGAAGTTAGTTACTTCCTAGATACAATGTGGGTACAGGTATTGGGTAAATACTGCCATTCCAAATGGGAGAAATTGGCCAAAACAAAGGAGCTACAGGCCCCATTCCAGTCCAAAATCTGGTGGGGCAGTCAAATCTTAAAGCTTCTAAATGATCTCCTTTGACTCCATGTCTCATATCCAGGTTACACTGATACAAGAGGTAGGTTCCCATGATCTTGGTCAGCTCTACCGCTGTGGCTCTGCAGGGTACAACCTCCCTCCCAGCTGCTTTCATGGGCTAGTGTTGAGTGTCGGTGACTTTTCCAGGCAAATGGTGCAAGCCGTTGGTGGATGTACCATTCTAGGGTCTGGAGGATGGTGGTCCTCTTCTTACAGCTCCTCTAGGTGGTACCCCAGTAGGGACTCTGTGTAGGGGCTCTGACCCCACATTTCCCTTCCACATTGCCCTAGCAGAGATTATCCATGAGGACCTCACTCCAGCAGCAAACTTCTATCTGGGCATCCAGGCATTGCCATACATCTTCTGAAATCTAGGCAGAGGTTTCCAAACCCCAATTCTTGACTTCTGTGCACTCACAGGCTCAATACCACATGGAAGCTGCCAAGGCTTGGGGATTGCACTCTCTGAAGTCTTGGCCCAAGCTCTGCATTGGCCCCTTTCAGCCATGGCTGGAGCGACTAGGACACAGGGCACCAAGTCCCTAGGCTACACAAAGCACAGGGACCCTGGGCCCAGCCCAAGAAACCATTTTCTCCTAGGCCTCTGGGCCTGTGGTGGGAGGGGCTGCGATGAAGACCTATGACATGCCCTGGAGATGTTTTTCCCATTGTCTTGGGGATTAACATTTGGCTCCTCTTGCATATGCAAATTTCCACAGCCTGTGTGAATTTCTTCTCAGAAAACGGGTTTTTCTTTTCTATCACATTGTCAGGCTGCAAATATTCTGAACTTTTATGCTTTGTTTCCCTTATAAAACTGAATGCTAGATGGTGTTTAAAGTAGTGGTTCTACCAACACGTCCTGTGGTTCCAGTGCGGGTTGTGACTGCCACATTACCATTTTTTCACCTGAAGGTCGCTCTACCAAGTAGAATACACTTTTAAGGTTATTAACCATGGTGGCCTTACATCAATAGCTGTCAGAGGGAAAGACTGTGCAGTAATTGTCACACAGAAAAAAGTGCCTGACAAATTATTGGATTCCAGCACAGTGACTCACTTATTCAAGATAACTGAAAACATTGGTTGTATGATGACTAGAATGACAGCTGACAGCAGAGTCACTATGGAGAACAGTTTGAAGGTTCCTCAAAAAACTAAAAATGGAGCTACTATATGATTCAGAAATCCCACTGCTGGGTATATGTTGGGGTCCATGAGAACAGCACGTCTGCTGGGGGTCTCTTGACCAGCAAGAAGGTCCCAACACCTGGAAGAGAGAGTGTGCAGAAGAAAAGAAAGATAGACAGCAGGGCTCTGGAGGACTGACTAGGCAATGCCTAAATCAGCAGTTTATTGTGTGCACAGGGTCTCATTATATACATTTCAGCCTGCAGTGGCTGACGTCAACATTGTGAGATTACTACAACAAAAGGAGAACAGAAAGTTACAACATCGAAAGTCTGGGGTTCAAGATAAAACTAGTAAAAAGAGAAGCATACAATCAACTGTCATAAAGATTGATCCAAAAGCCAGAAAACAAACAGGTGACCTTTTCTTCTTATCTAATGGTCAAAAACACAGAAACAAGATCTGATTTTACCACGGTCACAGCAAACTACAAATCTTAAAGGTAACAATTGCAGATGTCAAGTGAATAGTCACAAGGTTCAGTGAATACTTGGTAAAAAGTTATAAAACTAGCCCAGAACAGAAACTTCAAGAAACACAATGCCCAGTGAAACCACACAGCCTTCACCCAGCCAAATTGTTAGATCAGTGAACCAGAAATAAACTTCTGCAAAATCAAACTTCTTTCACTCCCTTCTTTCCCTTAGCTCGACTGCCTCCAGGTGGGGGAGAAAAGTGTCTGGGCTCAAACTCCATTATGGCGGAGACACTTGGGGTCTCTTATGCTGGAGCGACCCCCACGGGTATATACCCAAAAGTAAGAAAATCAGTATATTAAAGACATTTCTGCACTCTTACATTCAGCAGCGCTGCTCAAAATAGCCAAGATTTGGAAGCAATCTGAGTGTTCATCAACAGACAAATGCATAAAGAAAATGTGGTATATATACACAATGAGAGTACTATTCAGTCATAAAAAAGAATGAGATTGTTATTTGCAACAACATGGATGGAACTGAGAGTTATTATGTTGTGAAATATACCAGGCACAGAACTTTGCATGTTTTCACTTCTTTGTGGGAGCTAAAAATTAAAGCAATTGAACTCATGGAGGTAGAGAGTAGAACAATGGCTACCAGATGTGGAGCATGAAAGGGAGTTTGACTAATGTGTACAGAGATATAGTCAGATAGAATGAATAAGACCTAGCATTTGATAACACAACAGGGTGACTACAGTCAATAATAATTTATTGTACATTGAAAAATAACTAAAAGAGTATAATTGGATTTTTACAACACAAAGAAAGGATAAATGCTTGAGGTGATGGATACTACATTTATCCTAATGTGATTATTATGCATTGTATGCCTGTATCAAAGTATCTCATGTACCCCATGACTATATATACCTGCCATGGTACCCATGAAAATGAAAAATTAAAAAATACTATCATATATAATGCCTCTTATATAATATTCAATTATAAGCTATATTGTAATATGTAATTTAAAATATATGACTAAAAATATCATATATCATATGTAACATATAATAGATACCCTCACATGCATGTATGTGTGCCTATACATCTCCTGGGTTCTGCTTCTTTGATTGAACCCTGATTGATAAACATACTAATTGGATACACATGGTATTCAATAAATGGCTTTCTTCTGTTTCATTTTATTCCCCTCTTATTTGTCACTCAGTATTGCACAGGCACTTGCTTCTGGTTATTGCTCACAGCCTCCTGCACCTGTTCCCTGTTTACATGAGTACTGCCACAATCCTCACTAATTTGCAAGTCTGAAAGCATTTTGATGATGTAAATAACCTTTGAATGCAAGCTGTGTCTGAGAAAAACTTTCCCAAGTGTATCAGAATAGATTTATATCCACATTGGACTCAAATATCCACATGAAGAAAAAAGCTTCCTTCTTCCTCCTTTCCTGGATGACTCTTCATCCAACTTTTTAGGTGAAGATGTTCTAGTCTGCTAAGGCTGCTATAACAAAATCTCACAAACTGGTGACTTAATCAACAGATGTTTATTTTTTACCTTTTGGAAGCCAGAAGTCCAACACCAGGGTGTCAATGTCTGTTGAGGGCCCTCTTCCTGGCTTTCAGAGAGCCACCTTCTTACTGTGTCCTCAGGTGATGGAGACAGTGTTCTAGTCTCTTCTTATTATTAGGACACTAATCCCATCATGGGGGCCTACCCTCATGACCTCATCTAAACCTAATTACTTCCCAAAAGTCCCCTCCAAATACCAACCATCACAATAGGGTTTGAGGTTTTATTATATGAATTCTGAAGGCAAAAATATTCGGTTTATAACACAAGATAAGAAATAAATCCAATTAACCTATAAAGACTTCTGAAAGATTTAAGTATTTGTTCTTTGTTGGCTATGCCTGGAAGTTGGCTGCTGAAAGTTATATTCTGCACACTAGACATACATTGGGAGGGGTAGACTTGAGGAAGACCATCTCCAGTTCCTCTACAGTGTTCAGGCTGATGTGCATCACTCCTCCACCAGTATTTAGTTGTCCATTGTCCCCATTATGAACTAATTGTGAAGCTTCCTCAGCAAGGATAAGACCACTGCAGCCAGGGACACTGGTGGAGAACACGCTGATCACTCAGAGTGAAGCATGGAAACTCTTAGAAAAATGACAATCATATTCTTTGCTAGTGGAGGTATCCTCAAAGAGAAATATCCATGTACAGCCCAATATATTATATTCTTAATCTTAGATGTAGTGAGATGCATCAACACACTGAGAATATAAACCAAGTAGGTGGAATTCTTCTTTTCACTCCAGGATCGAGAAAGGCATCTAAGCAGCAGACACACTGGGATAAATTGCATATGGCAGTATGTCTCCTGGCTCTGAACGGTGCCCCTTTCTCCTGCTCACACAAACCTCCCTGGCCACAGTTGGTTGGACTGAGTATTGACACCTCACCCACACTGGGCCAGGTAGATTCTTTTTTCTGGGAACTTGGATTTTCACCAAGATATACTATGTGTTACTTAAATGGCAGTGTATCAATATGGTATATCAGAATTATTTCAGGTGCATGCAGTCTAACTGGCTTAAACAGAAGAGAATTTATTGACTCCATGACTGACAAGTCTAAAGGTAAAACTCAACCGAGGTTTAGATTGATCCAAAGACCTAAAAATTGCAACAGGACTAAGATTCGTTTTCCGTTTCTTCATTGTTTCTTCTGGGTTGGTGCAATCTCAGATTCTGGTGTCAAGAAGGCTGCAGAAGCTCCCAAGTCTGAGTCCACGGGGAAGAGTGCATCCTTCATTACCCAAGTCCAACAAGAGTCTCTGCATCTCACTGACTCTGTCAGAATCACATGCCTCTAGCCGAACCACTCCCTGTAGGTGAGTAAATGTGATGCTCTGACTGTGGCTCACCCAGAGCCAGAGGTAAAAGTCAAGGATTTAGAAAAATAGAGTAAGCAAAAGTAAGAGTCAATCCCAAGCTACCAAATGTTCGCTACCTCAGTGTCTGGGGCCATGGGGCAGCCATGTTCCACCCTGCAGACAGAGAAGCAGACGAAGCTCTGACTCAAGTGAGAGGAAAGACTGACGTAGACATTGTAGAGTCCAAGGAGTAGGTTTCCCTTGGCCCCTTGAAGGTTCACTGAAACATTAGTTCACAAAAGACAGATTAACAGGAGAAAAGGCATATATATTGACTTAATGTGTGTACATGGGAGTTTTCAGAATGAAGCCCCAAAGATACAGGAGAAATTATCTGTTTTTATGTTTAGGTTCAACAAAGTATGGACAGCCGTGTGGAAATATAATTGGAGAAAAAGGGTATGACCTCATGCTAATAGACTGACTGGGAAAACCCAACAGGGCCTGTCTGTCTAGATTCTTCTTGGCCTCTCTGAGCAGTGTTTCTTCCTTCTGGGAATGGGACAGGACCTTCTCTGGAATAGCGGTCTTATGATCTGCAGTCAGACAAGGTAGGTCAGATCATTTCTTTTTGGCCAGTTTTTATACAGAATGGTAAAGGGAAAGTTAGTGCAATAATTTTAGGCTTTATGGATAGCTTTCAGGAAAGGAGGTTGTGGTTTCTATGTTATGCCTTGGGGAAGAGGAATTCTAGTTTCTATGGCCAGCCTCAGGGGAGATTGAGTCTGAGAGACAGAATGGCAGGAGGAGGTCAGAGAAAAACTTTGCTTCTGAGGCCTTCATGTTGGGGTGTTGTTTTCTGAGCCCCCAACGCCATGCAGAAAGAACAGGAGACAGAAAACAGAAAGGGCACTTCCCAGGTCCCTGTGGTTTTCCAGGGCAGGCTTCCATCTCTTCCTGAGGCCTGATGGAAACCTGCTCTTAGGACCTGTGACACTCCTCTGTGGCTTGATAGTATGTCCTCTTTTCTTCTCTTTTTCTTTTTCTTTTATTTTTTAGTGATTTATAATTTTTTTTATTGCGTTTTAGATTTTGGGGTACATGTGTAGAACATGTAAGATTGTTGCATAGGTACACATATGGCAGTGTGGTTTGCTGCCTTCCTCCCTATCACCTATATCTGGCATTTCTCCCCATATTATCCCTCCCCAACTCCCCACCCCCTGTTGTCCCTCCCCACAGAAACCAGTGTGTGATGCTCCCCTCCCTGTGTCCGTGTGTTCTCATTGTTCAACACCCGCCTGTGAGTGAGAACATGTGGTGTTTGATTTTCTGTTCTTCTGTCAGTTTGCTGAGAATGATGGTTTCCAGGTTCATCCATGTCCCTACAAAGGACACGAACTCATCGTTTTTTATGGCTGCATAGTATTCCATGGTGTCTACATGCCACATTTTCCCTGTCCAGCCTATCACCGATGGGCATTTGGGTTGGTTCCAGGTCTTTGCTATTGTAAACAGTACCGCAATGAACATTTGTGTGCATATGTCCTTATAATAGAATGATTTATAATCCTTTGGATATATACCCAGCAATGGGATTGCTGGGTCAAATGGAATTTCTGTTTCTAGGTCCTTGAGGAAATGCCACACTGTCTTCCACAATGGTTGAACTAACTTACACTTCCACCAACAGTGTAAAAGTGTTCCTATTTCTCCACATCCTCTCCAGCATCTGTTGTCTCCAGATTTTTTAATGATCGCCATTCTAACTGGCATGAGATGGTATCTCCTTTTTCTTTGGTTCCTCTAAAGGTAGCTCACATTGGTTTCTATTACTCACAGGTAGTGACATTAATCCTAGGAGCCCATCAGAGTCTTTACATAGCTCTGTGATGGGAGAACAAATGGAGCATCTCCCTGGCCTAGGAATAGTCTGTCTGTCTTGGAAGGAAAAGTAACCAATCTATGTGCCAGAATGTGAGACAGAATGCTGGACATTTGCTGTTTTTCCCACCAACATCCTCTCCTTGCCTTGTGGGGAACCAGTGCTCCACAATTCTCCAGGGATGCATTGTGGGTAAAACTGACTCCATGTTTAAGCCAATCAGCACGTTCCATACATCTGCCAGAGTGACTGACTTCCTGATGGTCACATGATATGAATCCTGTTCATGACAGCTAGGATGATTCAGTTGTCATGCTTTTGTTGGAACCGTCAGTGAAACATTCTCCTTTCCTGTTGGCATGAATGTGAAAGGATCACGGGGCTGGAATTATGGCAGATAGTTTTTCAACACATGAGTCCTGTGCATGAACTGAACACCAGGAAAGGAAAGTTGAGAAATTTAGACAGGAGCTCCAACCCAGTGAAGTCATTTGAGCCCTTGGATCAAGCTGTACCTGAAACTGGGGCTCCCTCTGGATTCTTTAGTTTTGTGAGTTAATAAATTCTTTTTTCTTTTCTTAAGCTGATTTGAGTTAGAGTTTTGTCACCTGCAGCAGAAAGAATCATAACTAATACAGTTATGGGAAGTTGTGCTTGAGGAAAGGTGTCAGGTAATCTATAAGATGGAGAGGCTGAACTATAAACAGAGACAGGTTCTAAAACTCCAGTAGGCATGCTTTCTCCTTTTCTTGAAATCATAAAACACTTGGCTTCTACAATTGATATGGCACACATCACACTTGCCTTGAATTGCAATTACAGTTCTCATATGGTAGGTACAAATTTCACAATCATAAAACTCTGGTGTGTAGAAATATAACTTTCTTTATTGTTTTATAATTGAGCTTAATTTAGCTCACAATTCCTCATTTCTGCTAATGGTGGGGAACTTAATCTTGCCAATTCCAGGCAATTCTGTCAGTCCTGGTTTAAAGCTCTGTATCTCAATTAGTTCAGGATTCCACGTTCCTCTACTCCTTTCTTTTTCCTTAGGGTGATGTATGTTTTAGCAAACATGGCAAAGAGGCAAATGTCTGGTCAGGGAGCTGACCTCTGGCCAGTGGGCAACAGGCTGTAATTGATCCAGGAGAGCCGGGCACTCACCCCTGTTGGCTCTGTCCCCACCCAGTTCTTAGCTCAGCTTCTGCAGATTCAGCTATGACTTCATCTAGTTCCTAGCTTGGGCTGCCCACATGGTCCCTGGCCTCACAGCATGGTCGCCTCCCCACCAGGCACACCAACCCTCAATGCTCAGCTCCCTTTGGCATTCGACTCCAACATTTGGGGACGTCTGGGTTTCTGCAGCCTGTAGGAGTGAGGGTGGGGGGAGCCTGGGTCCTCTCAGCATCCTGTCTGCCTAAATCAGCTCTGCTCCCATTTCTTCATTATAGAAACCAACTGTGATGGTTAATTTTATGTGACAACTTGATTGGACCAAGGGACGTCCAGATATCTCACCAAACATTGTTTCTCCACAAGTCTGTGAGGCTGTTTCCGGAAGAGATTAGCATTTGCATTGGTGGACTGAGTCAAGCAGATGGCCCCCTCCAATGTGGGTGCAGGCCACCCAATCTGTTGCAGGCCTGAACAGAATAAAAAGGTAGAGGAATAGAGGGTTCTTTTTCTCCATGTCTCCTTCAACTGCTTGAGCTGGGACATTGATCTTCCATCCTCAACACTCGTGGTGCTCAGATTTCAGACTTGAATTGGAAATCACAGCATCGGCTCTGTGGTTCTCAGGGCTTGACCTATACCATTGACTCCTGGGTCTCCAGCCTGTAGATGGCAAATTCTCAGTCTCCACAATTGACTGAGTCAATACATATTATCTATCATTCATCTATCTATCTATCTATCTGTCTGTCTGTCTGTCTGTCTATCTATCTATCTATCTATCAGCCAATCATCTGTGTGTGTCTGTCCCATATCTGTTTCTCTGGAAATAGTTCTGTTTTTCTGGAGGGCCTGCCGAATATAACACACCACCATATGTGGCTCAGGACTCTCAGGAGGCAGCTTCCTCCTGGATATTCAGGCAAGTCGGCTCTGCTCTTGGACCCCCGAGCCCTCAAACCTGCTGGGTGTGATCTCAGGGGAGGGTGCAGGCCTCCCTCTGCTGTCACCTCATTTTCTTCCCTCCTGTAAGGTCTGCAGCTCCCACCCAGGAGAGGCTCTTGTCTTCACCATGTGCCGTGGTTTGTTGAGCTCTTTGCTCTGGGTCCCTCGTGGGTGGCTCTTGGTGTTTCTTGATATACAACAAAAGATCTTTTCCCTCTCACCTGTCTGGATTTTACAAATGAAAATCATGGTCTCCAAGACCGTGCCTCCAAGACCAGTTAAGACCATGTTCTTGATTGCCAGAAATGCACTCCAAAGGTCCAAGTTCCAGAGTTTAAATACATGGACTTGCTACCTCTGTGGGTCAGCTATTCCCTGCTGCCACAGGTCTCAGCCTTGCAGGTTTGCTTTAGTGGAGGAAGGGCTGCAGGGCAGAGAGACAAGGAAAAGAGTTCCAGAGAAAGAAAGCCACTTGCTACTATTTCACAACAGGATCTGGCTCAGTGGGCCACGGCTACTCCTCCAACCACAGAAGCACCCCCAGTCTGGCTCCCCATGTGGGATGGTCGCTGCTGCCGGCTTTGCAGGCTGCTCCACACCTTTCTAGAGCCAAACTCCACCCGCTCTACTGAGAAATGCAGCTAGCAGAAGGAACTTGCCCTTCCATCACCACTGTCCTTTCTTTTTAGGCCAATTGGCCCCAGGGGATGATTGTTCTTTTAGCCTCTGAAAGTTGGCCTTAGTGTTTTATTTCAGTATCTTCTTGTCAAGAAACCAACACTGAGTTCCCTGCAGTGTTGGCCTAGGCTGTGGTGGCCCCCGTGGGACTCCTAAGTCATCCTCAGTGCTGTGGGTTGAATTATCTGCCCTAACGATATGTTGAAATTCTAACCCCTGGTGGCAGCAAATGTGACCTTGTTTGGAAAGTCTTTGCAGATGTGATTAGTTAAGGATGAAGATGATATCTTACTGGATTAGGGTGTTGCCCGCACTTAATGACTGATGTCCTTATTAAAAAAGGAGAGGACACACAGAGACACAGACACACAGGTAGAGAGGCAAGCTGTGATGGGGGCAGAGCTCGCCGTGACGGGGGCGGAGCTCGCAGTGAGGCATCTCCCAGCCAAGGAACACCAAGGACTGCTGGGAGCTGCCAGAAGCTGGAGAGGCAGGACGGTTCTTCCCCAGGGCCTTTGGAGGAATGTGGCTCTGCTGACCCTTTGACTTTGGACTTCTGACCTCCAGAATGAACAGATAATAAGTTTCTCTAGTTTTAAACAGAAATGTTTGTTTCTTTAGTGTGACTTCGTTACAGCAGCCCCAGGAAACTCAGCAACCTCAATCCTGACCCATTTCTCTGTACTCAGTCCTGGGGTCAGATCCCCTAAAGGCTTGAGACATTAGAGGCTGCTAAATAGAGTGTGGACCCCTCTCAGGTCCCCTTTCCTGGGCAGGTGTCCCTAGCTATTGTGAGTCTGGGCTGCTGACAGCTCTGACTGCTGTCCTCTTTGAGAAGCTTCCCTGTGGAATGGAAGCTGCCTCACCCAGGGGGTACCCCAGCACCCCTGTCGGGGTGGGCAGCCCACAGCCAATGCCTGGCTGGCATGGGACAAAGGCTGCTCTCCTGTGCAAACGGGAGCTGGTCCTTGTTCCTGAGCTCTCCATGGGGTCAGGCTGAGGGTCCTGGCTACCCCCTCCCTTCCAGTGGGTACAGTGCTCCATCCTCTATGCACCTCTGAGTCCTGGCTCAGGTTTGGCCTCTAGGGAAGCTGACCAGAGACATCAGACTGGAACTCCCTGTGGGTAGGGCCTACGGGCTTAGTGGCCCTCTCCTTTGCTGGGTAAGGCATGGCCTAAGGCAGGGGTTCTTAATCTTTAATATGCACGTGGAGAGATTGTTTAAACACCACGTCCTGGGCTTAACTCCAGAGTCTGGTTCAGTAAGTCTGGAGTGGAGCCTGAGAAGTGGCATTTCTAACCAGCTCCCAGGGGCTGCTGCTGCATTTTGAGACTTACTGGCCGGAGCTCTGTGGATGAATGGAATCTTGTCGGGTCGGGGCAGGCCCAATGGCTGAGAGGACAGGCATGCCAGGTGAAGTGTGCATTCATTTGCATGCAGGATTTCTGAGGCTGGACGAAGAATGTAAGGTGTGTGTGTGCTAGGCTGGGGCTTGGTAGCAGATGAAGAATCTGATCTGGTGTTTTTAAAGGTAGATTCCTGGGCCCAGTCCCTTGGCCTGTATCTAAGGTCTTAGGAGTGAACAGTTGTGGGTAGCAGCCTAAGAAATTGTTTATCTGGAGATCTTTTTGAGATAGAGGGGTCCCAAAAGGCAGAAGAAGCAAAGCTTGACTAAGAGAAGAAGAAAATTCTTACATGTGTGTGCCTGCACCTGCGTCACTGCATGTATGTGTGGATGCATGCTGCGGGTACCTGCGTGTATGTGTGCATATGTAGTCATGTACATGCACCTGCATACATGCACCAGAGCACATGCGGGCATGGCCCCAGGATGTTGCGTGCTTTCTCCTTCACTTGGGCCACCATCAGCGGCAGTGGCTTCCTACACCAACGCTGAGATTGCCCCGCCTTGACACACACATGTGAGTGGTTTCTATTTGAATTCTTCCCTCTGTTGTGCAGCAATCTATTTTTGTATGAGAGCCCCAGACTCCTCATTTGTGGTTCCCTAACATTTGGGGTTTGCTGTTTCGAGCCTGATTCTCCTGCAGCGCCGTCCCTCTGCCAGTGTCTAATTTCCCTCTGCCTTTGCCCTGCCGATGACACAGAGGGAAGCTTAGAATTCTCCCTGCTTTGTGGTTCTATTCAGCTCTGTGATCAGTTGCTTTGTGGCTATAGTTATTCTACTTCGCAGAGAGTGGATTTGAATTCTTTGGAGTCTTTGTTCACAAACAAACCAGGGCCAGAGCCTCCACCTCTTCGCTGCCAGCACATTGCATGGAGCTGCCTGCCAGCAGGGTGCAGGTGTCCACCCTCGTTTCTATCAGATTCCAGGACACGCTGCAAGCCCCAGGTCTGTCCCGGTGTGTGCCTTCCTCTTCCATACAAGTTACAAAGGAGGAGCCTAGGCTCAGGGTCGACTTAATCGGCTTCCTGCCCCGGCACGTCCCCAGTAGCCCTCTGTCTGAGACGCTGCTCCTGTTGCCTTTTCTGTAGCTTTGCCCTTCCTCGCAGCCCCTCTCCACGTCCCCATGCTCCATAGGTACCTACTCAAAGATATGTGGCAAGTGTTTGTATCTGCAGGAGATGCAAATGGAGCCCCATCTGGACCCCCTTGGCAGGAGGTGAACCTGACACCCTGCAGCCCTGAGCACTGGCTGCAGGCGGCTCACAGCTGCAGGGGCTGGGGACGGTGACGGCCAGTCCTGCTGAAGGGGGCTGCCTGGCTGAGACTTTGCACACCGCTGGGTGGGGGAATCCCCTAATCAGTGCTCGTCTGATCCAGGGGACAAAAGGGTAGTCCCCTTGCCTCAAGGCAAGGTCCAGGCTGGGATGTCTCAGAGCTCCAGGGGATCTTTCTAGACGTTCTCCAAACCCTTGTTCTCACTGAGCTGCCGTCCCGCCCTAGTGTGCGTCCCTCGCTTACCTCCCTTCTCCCAGAAGCCCCCCTTCAGCGCATCACACACACCCAAACCCCATCTCAGACGGTGTCTCTGGGGACTTGCCTGAAGATGGGATCTGCGTGGAATGTGTAGACTTGTGTGTGTGCCCCTGTGCCCGTGTGTGTTTAACAGCCCCCCATGGACTGTGGACGCCTACTGGAATGGCGTCCTGCGCACTCACGCTCTTTCCTAAAGGACTGTCTGTCTGGGATCTGTCCCCGGCACCATCCATTCATCCAGCCCTCTGCGGCTTCCTGCCCATACGTATTCCAGAGTGGGCTACCTCGTCCTATGCAGCCGCTTCTCTAGTGACGAGCACTTAGATGGTCTTGTTCTCTATATCCACAATGGGCATCCTTGTGCATGGCCCCTTGGACCCATGTGACAGAATCTCCAGATGGTCCCTGGCCTGGGAGTGGGTCTGAGGGACGGGCATGTGCACACTTAGCTTCACGGGTTCCCGCAGATTGCTTCCCAGGACTCACTCACTCACAGCCCGACAATAGCACACAAGGGTCCTATCCCTCCATGTCCTCTCCTGCGGCAGGGAGGGGCCTGCCTTCTCGTGTGTGCCATTCTGTTGTTGGTTTTTCAATTTGGTTCTTTTCTGTTCACTGCTGGTGACTTTCAGCATCTCTGCACGTTGGGATTAGCACTTCCTCTTTTGTAAACCATCTACTATCTTTTTGCAAAATTTTAAAATTAATTTTAGATGCTCTGTTTATTCTAGACACGAATCCCTTGTTTTATACAATGGAAATATCTAAATCACACTGCCATGCGTGCACCTATGCAACAATCTTGCATGTTCTTCACGTGTACCCCAAAACCTAAAATGCAATAAAAAAATAAATAAAATAAAATAAAATAAAATAAAAATACAAAAATTTAAAAAAAAAGAAATATCTTCTCTGAGCGGGCTCTTTCCCTGTTGATGGCATTCTTCATTCAACAGAAATCCTTAAGAGCTGCTGCCTTATGCTCTCAGCGTCATACGGAGTTTCTGATAAAACAGCTCAATTTTATTTCACTTGCTTTTTGCTCAAGTCCTCCAGCCAGGACTCAGGTATGAGTCCATAGTGAGGCTGTGTTTTGTTTTTGTTTTTATTTTGAGAGGAATTCTTGCTCTGTCGTCCAGGCTGGAGTGCAGTGACATGATCACGGCTGTCTGCAATCCCTGCCTCCCAGGTTCAAATGATTCTCCTGCCTCAGCCTCCCAAGTAACTGGGACCACAGGCACCCGCCACCACACCCAGCTAATTTTTGTATTTTTAGTAGAGACGGCATTTCACCATGTTGGCCAGGCTGGTCTTGAACTCCTGACCTTGTGATCTGCCAGCCTTGGCCTCCCAAAGTGCTGGGGTTACAGGCATGAGTCACTGCGCCTGGCCACGGGGGCTGTGTTCAAGGACACCGAGTTACAGAGACCATCTTCATGCAAAATCACGCTCCCCTTCCATCCCGACCTATAAACCCTACTTTTGTTCCCTGGTCCCTCTTCTGTGGGTGGGAGTGCTTTTTCTAGAGCTCTTCCATTTCTCATCACAGAGACCCCAGATGGGCCATCTCACTAAACCCTGGAGGTGCTGAAACACTTGAGCTGCACAGAAAACACATGTCAGCATGCCACACGGGTCCCCTGCCACTGTGTAAGCAGCAGGAGTCTAATTCCTCCAGAGCCTCTCTCGAGAGGAACTTTTCATCTTTGTGCGTCTCAATAGGTCCCCAGTCATACATTGCTGCTCTTAGAGTGAGCAAATACTATTCCAGAAAATGCCCCGATGCATACACAATGCCAAGTACCACAAGAAGGAAAGTTTTTATTTAGTGGGTCCTCTGGGGATAGCTGGTGGGCTGTCCCTGAGGGTTGAATGCACAGGTAGGTGACTCTCTGAGGAGGAGAATTGAGGGGCTGGCCATCGTTTCTCACGTGAATGAAGATGAGGGGTCTGCAGACTGGGATCTGGGGGTGGGCACGGACAGCAGGGCTGGCATTGCCGGCAGGGCTGGCTCCCAGCCTGATAATTGCCTAGGCCACGGTACAGCAAGCTGCTTCTGCAAAGGGTCAGAAAGTACGTATTTTGGGTTTTGCTGGCCGTCTGGTCTCTGCTGCAGCTACCCCATTCTGCCAGTGTGGTATACAGTGTAGCGCCACTGGGGAATGGGTGCTGTGCAACTGAATGAATGTGCTGGGTTTCAGTAAAACTTTATTTACAAAAACAGGACGGATTCAATCTGTGGATCACTGTTGGCTAGCCCCCAGCCTATGCTGTTGAATATGCCTGTAGTGGAGCCATGAGCTGATATTTTCACAGGGTTTCAAAGTTTCATAGTTGCTTTTGATTGCAAAGTTTCATAGTTGCTACATCTACAAAAACTAGATGTAGCAGATTTCTGATCATGTTTTTGCTATAATAATCACATGTGGTATATAATGGAGTGCCCAAGGCAAGATTTAAAATGCGAGTGGGGGTGGGCAGGTCACCAGGATGAAGCAGGTTGTGTTGAAGCTTGCTCTGACCCATGGCCCTAGGGCCGGCTCTACTGCCACCAACTCAAATAAGATTTTTATTACCGGTTAGTCAGAGAACAGGCAACAAATCAACAAATCGGTATTATCTTCAGTGCCCTGAATCAACACCAGTGCGAACGAATTAGAGGATTGCCCTGCAGCTGAGGTCAGCGAACTGTGGCCCGTAGGTCAGATCCAGAGCACTGCCTGCTTTTGTGAGTCAAGTTTCGTTGGAACACAACTATTTTAGTCCATTCATGTGTGCTGCAAGAGCAAAATAACTGGAACTAGGTCACTTATAAAGAATAGAAATTTACTTCTCGCCGTTCTGGAGGCTGGGGAGTCCAAGAGGAACGTGCCTGCTCTGGCGTCTGGTGATGGACTTCTCGTTGAGTCTCCCATGTTGCAAGATGCAAAGGTGAGAGGAACAAAGGCTGTGTCCTCACCTGCTCTCCTTGCAGAAGTGCAAGCTGGCCAAATGCTGCTGGAAGCTTCTTTGATGAGGGTCTTGATCCCACCTAAGCGGGAGGAGCCCCCACGGCCTAATCATCTCTGAAATGCCTCACTCTGAATTCCATCACACTGGTAACACCTGAAATTTGGAGGAGACGCATTTGAATCATAGCAACCGCTGTGGCCACTCATTTCACATTGCCTATGGCTGCCCTTGGAGTAGGACAGCAGAGCTGAGCAGGTGCAGCAGAGACTGTCAGGTTCTGGGAGCCTAAAATATTTGCTGCCTGGACTCTACAGAAACATTGGACAATCCCTGTACCAGAGCCCCAGAGAGGAAAAAATTGTCATTAAGATCTGTTGTCTCTCCTTTCCCATAGTATGGTGTCGATTTAGCTATGACTGAGAACCTGAAATAACGGTGGCTGGTATGGCCTCTGCTGCACTCAGCACTGGGCCTATCTGTGGTGAACACCATCTGTGCCTCTCATTCTGCTGCCACCACTGTGGGGCTGCCACCAGGCTCTGGTGCTCTGGTTACCTGCAACTGTGTGGTGGCGGCTTACCGATGTGCCAGGTAGAGAGCTGGGCAGCTATCCTGCCCATCGCTCACACCCACTGCTCCCGTTTTCTCTTCCTGTGGATGCTGACTTTGTGGAGGGAGATGCGTGACTTGTTAGGATTCAACTCAGCTGTGAATAATTGAAAACCCAAATAACAATGATGTAAGCAAGATGGAATTTTTTTTTAAAAGCTCATAGTGGTATGGAAACTCCACAATCATCAGAGATTCAGCTCTTTCCACTTCTCTCCATCTCTCTCTCTCTCTCTCTCTGTTTTTTTTTTGTATTCTTAGCCTATGTTTTCCCTTCCCAAGTTTGCCTCATGGTAGCAAGATAGCTGCTGGGGATCAGTAGTCACACTTCTGTCCCAGGTGGTATTTATTTTCAGGGCCACAGAAAGGAGGAGGGTGCATGGGGGAAGCAGGGCACATCCATAAGCAGAGGCAGTTCTATTTAAAGAACTTTTCCAGAAGCTCCACCAACAACTTCTGCTTCTATCTTGTTATAGATTAAATTGTGTCCCCCACCACCCCAGCAAAAAAAGATATGTTGAGTCCGAAACCCCCAGGATCTCAGAATGGGACTTTATTTGGAAATGGGGTCATTGTAGATGTAGTTAGTTAAGATGACATCATTCTGGTGTCAGGCGGGCTCCTAGTGCAATACGACTGGTGTCCTTGTAAGAAGATGGCATGTAGGAACAGAGACACAGAGGAAGAACACCACGTGACAAGGGAGGCTGAGATTGGAATGATGCAGCTGCAAGCCAGGGGACCCAGCGACTGTCCACAAGCCGCAGAAGGCTAGCAGGTGTCAAGGAAGGATTTCCTTACGTTTCACAGGCAGCACAGCCCTGCCATCACCTTGATCTTGGACTTCTAGGCTCCAGAACTGTGAGATGATAAAATCTGGTTGTTTTAGGTCACTGCATTGTTATGGCAGTCCCAGGAATAAATACATAACTCTATGGTGGGATGTACCTGAAAGGGAGACCAAGAGATGTCATTTTTCTGGCCCATTTCCACTGTGGGGAAGAATTGGAGGATGGGTCATGGGGATGGCACTGCAGCCTCTGCTACAGATGCTCTTGAATGAGGTTTCAGTGGAACTTCTCCAAAGCACCTTTCTCCTGAAACACAGGTGGGGATGGTAGATTTTGTGATTGTGCTCTTCCATTTGGAAGAGTTTAGTTTTGTCTTCTACCAGTTTGTGATTTCTGGCTTCATTTGCTCACCTTCCTGATATCCACCCTGTTCCATAAAAGAAACATGGCTGACCTCATAATTCTTCTGGCTTAAGTTCGTGGCCCTCAGCTGACTCTCGGTGGTGTGGATGGGAGACCGCTCCTGTCCCTGTCTCTGGCAGCCAGCCGTGGCCACTGTCTTAGCTCCCTGCGGACACCTCCAGACCACCTGAGGCCATTGCCCGTCCTCCAAGCCTCTTTCTCTCTTCAGGCATGTAGTTCCTTAAGGCTTAGACCTTAGAAGATTTCCAAAATGTCCCTGAACCCTGCACTCCTGAGCTGTAAGCCGTGAGGACAGCCTCTATAAGTAGGGCATCTGTGGGAAGTAGAAAAGTTCCTCTTCAAAGTTTCCTTTCTTGTTAAAGAATACATCATAAGTGTTAGAAATAATAGTTCGTTTTAAAAACTTTCTTCAAGACCTTCTTGCTTTTTGCTAATAACTCTTTGTTAAGCCCTATCCTATGTAGCTGTTAGATGTGCTCACAGGCACGTAGTACATTCTATGTCCTTGTACTTCAACAAAGATACTTATGCTATTACTTTTCTAAGTCCTTTTGCAAGGAACTTCCTGTCCCTTCCCTGTTTAGACTTCTTTTTGTTTTATTCTCCATTGCCTTTACCTACTCAGGAAAGTTTTAGGTTGTTAGCCAATCAAGTTCAGTTTTAGATTGTGAAGTTTGACTCCAGCCAATGGAAATCAGACACACCAGTAAAGATGACCCTAAATGCGTAAAAGATAAATATGTCTACTTTTCCTTTGTTTGTTGTATTCTCAGAGCAAGATAGATACCAAGAGTACCCCTTCTGCAGAAAGAAACATTGCTTTGCTGCGAGATCCTTTGTCTCAGTGCTGATCTTTCTTTGCAGCACCAAGCATTTGTTTCCAACAGCATCTAAGCTCATGGGGAGGACCTTTTTGCAGTTAATCATGACTGAAATGGCCAATAGAATGTGATGTCGTCAACCTGTTGACATGAAATTAAGGCTTTCTTCTGTTCTTCAGTCACATTTTCTCTGTCTTTTAGGTGGCTGCCTCTGGTCTGATCGCCAGCTAACTCCTGTCCCACCACCTTCTCATCCCAGTTTGCTGCCCCAGTAACCTCTTGGTGTCTGATTATCATGGTGAATCCAACGAGACGTGGAAATTCCAGTGTGGTTGCTTGAATGAAGGCAGGAGTTGGGTTACCCACCTTAGAATGAGATTTGAGTGATGCCTACAAAGGAAAGTCTGCAGCTCCTGAGCTGTCCCTTCACTGCTCAGATTCACTGGAACATTCATTTTCTTTGATTCAATATGAAAAAATGATAATTTAGTGCCAGCATGACACTCCAAATAACTAGGTACCAACCTGTTAGTTTTATCAATTTCTTCATGAGAATAGCATTGTTGTTTGTTTGTTTGGTTTTCTGAGACAGAGTTGCTCTGTTGCCCAGGCCGGAGTGCAGTGGCACAATCTTGGCTCACTGCAACCTCTGCCACCCAGGTTCAAGCGATTCTCCTGCCTCAGCCTCCCAAGTAGCTGGGAATACAGGCGTGCATCACCATGCCCAGCTAATTTTTGTATTCTTAGCAGAAACTGGGTTTCACCATGTTGGCAAGGCTGCTCTTGAACTCCTGGCCTCAAGTGATCCACCCACCTTGGCCTCCCAAAATGCTTGGATTACAGGCCTGAGCCACCATGCCCAGCCATAACCTTTTTTTTGAACCCATAAGTTTTGCTAGTCTTGGGCATATTTATATGTCTTAGTCTGTTCAGGCTGCTATAACAAAATATAGATGGGGTTGCTTTTAAGTAACAAAACTTCTTACAGTTTCAGAGGCTGGAAAATTCCAAGATCAAAGCGCTGGCAGGTTCAATGCCTGTGTAGGGCCTGCTTTCTGGTTTATAGATGGTACCTTCTTTCTGTGTCCCACGCATTCCACGTGGTGGAAGGACTGAGGGATCTCCATCAAGCCTCTTTTACAAGGGGACTGATCCCATTCATGCGGGCTCCCAATCACCTCCCAAAGTCCCCACCTTTTAATACCATTACCTTGGGGGTGAAGATTTCAGTGTATTAATTTTGGGGGACACAAACGTTTGGACCAAAGCATGACATCTACCTTACTCTAAATGCGTTAAAACTGGTAAGGGATATTAGCATGCCAGGACTTTCTTTTCAAAGCCACGTTGGTTTTCTCCTCCACTTTTCTATATTGTTGCAAACTGAATTGCTAGTGATTCTTCTCCCAAGCCCATCTCAGCAAAGAAAGTAAATGTATCCATATACCAACAACCGAGGCCACTGGGTCAGCCTGGTAGCAATGACCAAAGGGAAAGGAAGAACCCGAGGCTTCTTAAGGTAGTTCTCCATATAACCACCAGGGGGCACTGCTAAAGTGCTGTCTCCTGGTCTTGGGCCTCCTAAATTGGGGGTGATGTGATCTGCTTTAAAATGAGCACCTTGGGAACAGCTTGAGTGCAACTAGATTAAAATGTATTAATTACTGGGTGTGTTCCAGGTGTTTTTCTGTGTTATCTCATTTAATTCCATTACTTCCCTGCGTGGGAGGTATTTCAAACTTCATTTTATAGGTTGGCAACTAAGGTTTTTGCTCATGAGCTCTCTCACATTTGAGGTGCTTGCAAGAGGTGAAACAAGTTTTTTCTTTCTGTTTTTCTGTTTTTTAACGGAGTTTTGCTCTTTCACCCAGGCTGGCGTGAAGTGGTGAAATCTCGGCTCACTGCAATCTCTGCCCCCGAATCTCCTGCCTCAGCCTCTCAAGTAGCTGGTATTACAGGCACTCCCCACCCTCAACCACACCTGGCTAATTTTTGTATTTTTAGTAGAGATGGGGTTTCACTATATTGGCCAGGCTGGTCTTGAACTCCTGACCTCAAGTGATCCACACACCTTGGCCTCCCAAAGTGCTGGGATTACAGGCACGAACCACTGCACCCTGCCGAAACAAGTTTTTAAAATCTCTGTCCATCTACAAAGCTCTCAGTCTTAAGGATAAAATCTACAGGAAATCGGAAGGAGAGAAGCAGCAGCTTGCTCTTTCTAGGCAAGGAGTTCCAGCTGTAAGACTGGATGCTGGGGACGGACGGCTTTGTATCTTTCACTTAAGAAACCAAGGATTTCCACAGTGCGAACCTTGTCCAATGTGTCTATCAGTCAGCAGAGGCTCAGCTGCTGTAACGGATACTCGCCAGAAACTAGGTGGCTTGAAACAGCAACGGCTCATTCCTCACTCAGGTTCTGTGCCCATGGTGGCTTTGCAGGGAGTTTCTGCCCACCCTAGGTGTGCAGGCCCCGGCCAATACAATGTTGCTGGTCTGGAAATTTGCCAGTTGCTGTGAATGAGAGAAAAAGAGAAAAGGTTAAGAGGGTCTTGAACTGGCAGCCACATGCTCCTGCTCGGATGTGACACTCATTACTTCTGTTTGGCATGTGTTGATCAGAACTAGTCAAATGGCCCCACTAATGTCCATGAGGAAGCCAGGAGTTCTATCACGTTCCCAGGAGCTCTAAGGACTACTGAAGACCACCACAGAGCCCCTATCAGGGCTGAATAATTACAATTTGGATTTTTTTTTAGACTAAGTTTCCCTCTTGTTGCCCAGGCTGGAGTGCAATGGCGCAATCTCAGCTCACTGCAACCTCCACCTCCCTTGTTCAAGCGATTCTCCTGCCTCAGCCTCCCAAGTAGCTAGGATTACAGGCATCTGCTACCACACTTAGCTAAATTTTTGTGTTTTTAGTAGAGACAGGGTTTCACCATGTTGGTCAGGCTGGTCTCAAACTCTTGACCTCAGGTGATCCACCCACCTTGGCCTCCCAAAGTGCTGGGATTACAGGTGTGAGCCACCATGCCTGACCACAATTTGGATATTTTATTAATCATGGGTTCTTTTTTTAACATTCATTTTTATTTTTAAAAACATCGCATTAAGACATTTTTTATTTGATTTCTGAGTTTCTGGCTCTCCCGTAAATTTTGCCTCCAAGACCCGTGCTTGCCACAAACAGAGGGAGGATAAAAATATATCAATTTTGACCGAAATTTTGTTTTCATAGGAGCGCCCTAGAGAAAAGCAGTACTCACAGAGAGGCAAGAATATAGTTGACATCTACATAAATATTGACAAGAAAAGAAAATGGTGAGAAACACACTCTAACAGGAAAGAGAAAACAAGAAGAAGGCCGGCTTGAGACCGAGACTGCTGTACGTGATGCTTAGGCTCTTCGTATAGGAAACCTTTTGTGTTCAATTTCCCCAGTGACCTTCCAAGTACATCATGAAGACAATTAAAACTGGTATCCCAGAACCGCAAAGTTTTCAGTGATAGGCTAAGGTTAATCAGTGTGAATTGAACGAAACAGCTTGTTCAGGTAAAATCGATTGAAATCTTGGTGAGCAAAAGTAGAAATTTTGGTTGCAAGTGTTTACTTTCTTTTTGCAGGAACACTGTTGTGTAAGATGTTTTAAAGTACAACGTAGTGGAAGCCCACGGATGCTTCTGTAGGATGCCAAAGAAATTAATTTTGGTAAAGACGTAGGATGTTTTCAATTTATCGAACTGCAACTATATAGCAATTTAACTTCTTTTGATACTTGGTATGATTTTTCTTTTAACTAATGTCTTGAATTTTGCTCTTGTGTGGGTTTCATGTGAGTGTGAATCTATAAAATTGACCTAGGTTCTCTCTCAGTAGCAGAATTGATCTCCTTTTTTTTCCCGATTGGCCTGGTAAAATGCATCCGTGAACTTGACTGATAAAGTTGAATAGAGAACCTCTTCAAAGATCAGAATTATTTGCTGAATGTGTTTCTATACTTGGAACATCAGTGAAATGTACACCTAAATGTGGGTTGAAAGTGAGAGAAACTTCTTGCCCATGACATTGCTTTAATCTTGGAGACTTTAGATTCCTTAGAAAATCCCAGCATCGCAAGAGCAACCCCACAATGGATATGGATATGATCACTACAGAATTACCTAGGAAAATTTAAAAGCTTGAGTTTTTGAGGCGCTGTCTTTATAAAACTCTTGATATACCATGCATTGTGCTCTGGAGGGATCTGCTTAGCATGCGACATCAACCTTTCTTAGGGATTTGTTCCCAAGGTTCCCTTCAGAAGAACGACTTGGCAATCAAACTTTGCTATCGCTGGGAGCCATTTAGCACCACATTAGTAAATCACAGCCAGTGGGCTGGCTTCCCCCATTGCCTCCCTGGGGATAATTAAGGTCTTAGAGAGAAGCATTAATCTCTGTTCCCTGGGAGAGGTTGGTTAATGGGTTCAAAAATACAATTAGATAGAAGGAGTAAGTTGTAGTATTTGATAGTAGAGAAATTGTAGTTGACAATAATTTATTGTGTATTTCAAGAGAGCTAGAAGAGAATTGGAATGTTCCCAACACAAAGAAAAGGTAAATGTTTGAAGTGATGACTGTCTCAGTTACCCTGACTTGATCATTACACACTGTGTACAGGTATCAAAATATCACAGGTGCTCCCCAAATGTGTACAACTCTAATATAGTAGTTATATAATAAAACTACAATAAAAGTAATAGAAGAATGTCTGTTCCCTGCGATCAAACTTAGTCGGAGAAGAGGGCTTAGAGGCAGGGGACCTAAGGACTTCCTAGAACTGAATCAAGTGGAAACACTTCAGCTGTGACAGGAAATATCCTCTTTGTTTACATAGGATTACACCAAGTAAATGACTTTGTAACTTTACCTCATCCTCTTCATTCACATAGTGCATACACCAAGTAACCAATGGAAACTTCTAGAAGGTATTTAAACTCCAGAAAATTCTATAACCAGGCTCTTGAGCCCCTGTACTCAGGCCTGCTCCCACCCTGTGGAGTGGCCTTTCATTCCCAGCACATCTCTGCTTTCGTTGCTTCATTCTTTCCTTGCTTTGTTTGTGTGTTTCATCCAATTATTTGCTCAAGATGCCAAGAACCTGGACACCCTCCACCGGGAACACTATGGCTCTTGGGGAAGGAGTCATTAGAATTTTAATGGCAAGTGCAGCTCTTAGAAGGATATTCCGGGCAAAGAAAAAGCATAAAAGAAGAGGTTTTGCACTTGGGTTACTGACAGTCACAGACTGTGTCACTAACACCTGGATGGGGCTTTGAAGGATGAGCAGGAGTTCCTCAGGTTCACAGGGGAGTGCTGTGAGGGAGGACAGCCAAGGTGTGTGGAGCAAGCGTGGAGAGCAGGAGGAGCCGAGGGCCTTGGGGCCTCTCCAGGGCCCTTTTCCGGCTCTGTGAACCAATCTCAACTCTCTTGCAGGAGATGGGAGGGCCTGGATGTTTAGGTTACTCTCGCCTCCCACAAGAGTGGCCCGTGGTTCAAAACCCAGTCATCTCCCTTGCTAAGAGTGGGACAGAACCCGAGGTGCAACCCACACTCCAGAGCCCCCTTGGGATGACGCTGAGCTGCGACCACCCTGAAACTGCACTGTTACTGGCTTGCCCTCCCTACTTGGCTCTGCCCACCCCTTCCTGTCCCTGTGGGAGAACATCCTCAGGAAATCCCCGGGGTCTGGATCCTGGCTCAGGGCCTCCTGGGAGAACCCAGCCTCAGAAGGTGCATTTCAAGACAGGAACTTCCAAAGGGGCCACGGGAGTTGTGTGTTTGGAAATTGTAAATATAAGATCAAATGAATAGATATGGCCAGTGAAAATGCTTTGTAAACTGTAAGTGCTTTGCCCTATTAGTAGTTACTGTTTTCCATTTACAACTGCCTTTCCCAGCAGGCCTTGGGAATACTTTACCATCCTCCTGCTGTTCCCAGCCCTTTATAACATTCTACGTGGTGAGTGCACCTGCTACTGGGGAGGTGGGTGGGCGAACGGACGTAGATTACTGAAATCTGATGACAGATGCCCTGCCTCTACTCCCCTGGATTCCTGGCTTTTATTTGGCCCAGTGGAGCCTTCCTGGGGCTTCATCTCTTAGCACATTGCTAACTATCGCAGAGCTATTTGTTTTATAAACCCAACTCTTTAAACCCAATGAAAAACAAGTGCTTCAAAGCAGCTTTTTCCATTCTGTGAATACAGGAGGGAAAAAAAAAGCAGTAAATCAGAAACTTCTCATCCGAGACAGTTATTTTATCTTTCTGGCACGGGCCCCTAGAGAGCAGGAGGGAGAATCCACCCGAGCCCCTCGTCTCTCTGTGGAGTCTTCCACAATGTGAGTAACATCCTGGCCACTAAGGAGCGTGGCCCAGGCTGGCCCCGGCTTGATTTAATGCTCTCCGTAGCTGAGTTTCTTTGCCCCAGGCTCAATAAGCCGTAAAGAATAGATCCTCTGACAGTTTGACAGCTTTTGCTTCAGAGATGCAAAGCCAATGGGAAAACCTACAACAGGGCAATTCTCTTTTTATTCCGATAATTTGGAGAAATAATCATCAGAATTATGATCTGTTTTAGGGAAAGGTGGATAGAAACTCTGGCTATTTGTAGAATTTTCTTCTAGGTTTAAAATAACATTATCCTAAACTCTTCCCTTCCTTCCTTCCTCCCTCCCCGCCTTCCTTCCTCGCTACCTTAAACTTGACTAGCGCCTTATATTTGTGTGAGGTTCAGTCTGAATTCAGAAGAGAGCTTATAAAACAACTATAAAATTAAAAGAAATCAATTGATAGTGCAACCCTATAAACTCTTCCTCCATAAAAGCCATTCTGCGCCACTTCTCATCTCCTGGGAGGCAAGAGTGTCAAAGGCTCACACTTCCAGGACAGAGCAGGTTCAATGGCAAGCTCTGACATTGGGCAACTATAATCCTATGGATCTCAGTGTTCTGAGGTGCGAAAACGCAATAATTATGCCTGTTCTGGGTAATAGAAAGGAAAAAGGTAATGCCCTTGAATGGAGACTACACATACTACGGATTAATAAAAGATCAGCATTGTTATTCTTGCTGGACAAACGTGGATAAACAAAGCAAGGGCTGGGAACGGGAAAGGAAAGAGAAAGCTTCGGCAAAAATGAGATTTAAAAAAAAATGCAGCCTTGGAAGAGCTATTTAAATAGTTTCTTTAAGTTTGTTATGGAGAGAAAACTGTACATGTGGGTGTAGGTGGGTGCAGGGTATGGGGTTGGCCAACAAGAGAGTCAGGGTGTTGGGGACCCCTTCAGATCCATGAGAATCCCCCTTGGCACTGTCTAGCTAAAGTAGATCAGGAGGTGGGAGTCAACATTAGCAGCAACTATTTTTTTTTTCTCAAGATGGAGTCTAGCTCTGTTGCCCAGGCTTGAGCGCAGTGGCACAATTTTGGCTAACTGTGATCTCCGCCTCCCGGGTTCAAGGGATTCTCCTGCCTCAGCCTCCCAAGTAGCTGGGATTACAGGTGCCTGCTACCATGCCCAGCTAATTTTTCTATTTTTTTTTTAAGTAGAGAAGGGGTTTCACTGTGTTGGCCAGGCTGGTCTTGAACTCCTGACCTTGTGATCCACCCACCTGGGCCTCCCAAAGTGCTGGGATTACAAGCGTGAGTCACCAAGCCTGGTCAGCAGCAACTATTTTAATCCCAAACACAACTTCCTTTGTCCTCCAGTTCCTTCTTCTCTTCTCCCCCCTCTTCCTTCTCCTCCTCCTCACTCTTCTTTTTTGTATAACCCTCTATATTTCATCAGAAGTAGAGTCAAGAAGGGCTTATTGGCGCGTGATAGGCAGACAGTCTTCACAGTCCTCGCACGGCCGGAATAGAGGTTTGTTGTTCTGTCTTTTTTCCGTGATTTTATATGCCACCTTGTCTGCAGTCAGAAACTGGTGTGTGAAAATGCAGTTCATGTGGTCCTGTTTAGCAAGTTAGCGTGAGTCTTGCTTTTTTGAGCTGGGAAGAACAGTAAAGACCCAGGAAGATGAAAGGATCTAGGAAGAGGAGCTTTGTTAGATGTGTGACACGCCGGCGGTTTTGGAAGCTGCGTTGAAATTGAATTTCTTGCACAAACACCGTTAACACATGCACTTTCCCATCCTTGTTGCAGATGTTGTAAGTGAATTATTGGTGCAGTGAATTCTTGGCAAATTTCTCCCTCTTTAATCCCATTTTACACATAATTCTTGGCTTCCCTGTTATAAAACCAGGGCCTCTTTGAAAGCGAATGTCCTAAAAACTCACACGTCCTCATTCCACAGGGAGACATCTCCAAATGCTAAAATAACCAGGAAAGGGAGAGATGATGCATGAATTAATCACCAAGAAAATGATAAAAATTCATCACTAGAAAGTCTGGCTTTTTAAGGGTCCTTTTCTGGAATCAATTTTTTAAAAACGGAGGTCAATATCTGATACTTTGAAAGGAAGCCCTTACAAATTACATCGGAAAATCCTATAGTGCTTATGCGTTACTCGTTGTGCCTGAGAAAAGTCTTTTGAATAAATGTACGTAGGTACTGCGTCTCTGGATAATTTTTTATTAGGGCGAAAGATCAGTTAAGGTAAATACCATCAATTGGACAACTATAAATATTCAAAATGATTGATTCTATGAAATTCAGAGTGATTTCAGGGATATGAAACTGCTTATTTCACACAGTAAAAAATGTTCCCACTTATTTCCCATTAATGTACAGTAAAAATGATAAGAAACCAAGGAGAACTCAGTTTGGACACAGAGGTGATTGTAGTTGATACTTAAAAATAGCCTCATTAAGACTCACATTTAGTAATGATCTTCCCTGTCACACACACCGGCCGAGTACAGTCTTGAGTCCTAGCGTGGATGTATTGATTTATGAACCTGCTCTGGATTGTTTCCTGAGCATAGATTGTATCAGCCACAGAATTCAGTCTTTGAATTCTGAAACTTTCTATCCAGGGTCCAGTAAATGTCAGTGTGGAAGGTAATGGGCCAGGCAAATAAATTCCCATCACGATCACGCGGGTGGGATGACCTTGCTGTAGGCTGACCTCGGTAAGTTAGTTTATGTGAAGTTGCTCCCTGGATTCTCTCTGTGGCAAGGCTTTGCCAACATATTCATGTGTAGGAAGAGTGGACATTTCCTTTCCAGTGTTTGAAAATCTCTCTGTGTGAGTTTTCTGTGAATGCCATAACAAATTGCCACAAAGCTGGTGGCATAAACTAACACAAATGTATTCTTGTACAGCTCTGGAGGCCAGAAGTCTGAAATCACTGGGCTGAAATCAAGGTGTTGGTTGGGCCACACGCCCTGCTGGAAGCTCCAGGGAAGATTCATTTCTTTGCTTGTTCCCACTTGTCGTGGCCACGTTTGTTCCTTGGTGTGTAGCTCTGTCCTCCATCCACAAAGTGCATCACCCCAACCTCTGCCTCTGTCTCTGCAGTGACTTTTGCCTTAGCAGGTCATATTCACAGTTCCAGGGATAGCGACTTGGCTATCTTCAGGGGCTTTTATTCAGCTGACCACATCTTAAAATACAAACTATTAAATTTGACCATGTCCTTATTAAAAACAAGTAATTCTAGGTCAGGCATGGTGGCTCATGCCTGTAATCCAAGCAGTTTGGGAGGCCAAGGCAGGGGGATCACCTGAGGTCAGGAGTTCGAGACCAGCCTGGCCAACATGATGAAACTCCATTGCTACTAAAAACACAAAAAGTAGCCGGGCATGGTGGCGGATGCCTGTAGTCCCAGCTACTCAGGAGGCTGAGGCACATGAATCGCTTGAACCCGGGAGGCGGAGGTTGCAGTGAGCCGAGATTGCACTACTGCACTCCAGCCTGGGCAACAGGGCGAAACTCAGTCTCAAAAAAAAAAAAAAACAAGTAATTCTAAAGTAGTTTTATGTTTTATTTAAATTTCTTAAACTAAGACAATAACATGCATGTGGTAAAAAAAGAAATCAAGCAGTACAAATGATGGGCAATGAAAAGCGAGTGGCCTTTCACTCCTGAAGGCGTGCCGTGGATGAGAACCGCTCTGGCTTTACAACTGAACCCGCATCGCAGGAGGCCCCTCAGTCCCAGACAAACCTGACAGCTGCTCACCCCGTTCCAGTTCCACATCCTACACCAGAGCTTGCCATAGTTACTTGTTTTCTGTGTATCCTTCTGAGAGTTTCCACATATATAACATAGATTTTTAACACAATTGGAAGACACTTTTTCAATTACTTTATCTTGGCTTTTTTTCCTTATCAGCACATCCAGTTTCATCTCTCTTTTTTAACCCATTATGTGGTATTTCATTGAATGAATGTACCATGATTCATTTAAATCTTCCTTTTTAACAGTAAACATTTGAATTATTTTTAGGACTTTCTTTGCCACTACCAGGTAATTTACATCATTGTATGTATATTTCTTTCCCCACCTATTGTTAGCTTATTGCTGAACATCATTCCATTGTATAAATGTACTACAATTTGCTTCCTTTTTCCCTTGGTAATAGACATTTTATTGTTTCCAGTTTTGGAAACAATAAATGAATAAAGCTGCTGCATTTATGATAAATCTTTGTATGAACATACATTTTCACTTCTCTTGGATAAGTACCAAGAGTAGAGTGCTGGGTCATGGAGCTTCTGTATGGTCAGCTTTACAAGACCCTGCCAAATGCTTTACAAGGGGGTTTGTAGAAATGTTCTCACCTGCCGGCCCTGTATAAGAGTCCAGTTGCTCTGCATTCTTGCCAACACATGATATTGTCAGACTTTTCCACATTAGCCATTCTGATGAACTAGATGTAATAGTATTTCATTCCGGTTCTAATTTGCAGTTTTTGATCACTAATGAGTTTAATGACTCTTCATGTGTTTATTGCCCATCTGGTTGTCTTCTTAATGACTTGCCTGTTCACATCTTTTTCCTATTGTTCTGTCAAGTTGCCTGCCAGGTTCTTAGTGACCTGAAGGAGTTCTTTTCACATTCTGGATACAAATATTTTATCAGATTGCAATGGACAAATGTTTGTGTCTCCCCCAAATTCATATGTTGAAATCCTAACCCCCAATGTGATAGAATTAGTAGGAGGGGACTTTGGGAGGAAATTGGATCGTGAGGGTGGGCACCCTCATAAATGGGATCAGTGCCCTCATTAGAGGCAACCCAGAGAGTTCGGCCTGCTCTTGCCACGTGATGATACAATGAGAAGAAGGCAATCTCTGCACCAGGAAGTGGACCTTCAGCAGACATGACTCTTCCAGTGCCTTGATCGTAAACTTCTCAGCCTCCAGAAGAACTGTGAGAGATAAATCTCTGTTGTTTATAAACCACCCAGTCTATGGTATGGTGTTATGACAGCCTGAACTGCCTAGGACACAGATATATGGACTGAAAATATTATTTCTCTCTGGGTTCCCATTCACTCTCTTAATCTCATACAAAGCTCTCCTATGTGATCTTCTAGGAATATAACCCACCTGGAATTAATTACTGTGCATGTTGTGAGGGAATAAGACTCACTTTTTAAAATATGACTATTGAATTGACTCAGCAGCATTTATTGGAGGGACTTTCTTTTCCACACCACTCTGTGGTGCTGCCTTCGTCATAAATCAAGTGGATGTACACCTGTGGGTCTTTTTCTGTACTCTCTATTCTGTTTCACTAGATGTAATTTGATTTAGGAAAAATAAAGAATTCTGACCTTTCTTGCATCTGCGTGCCTTGAAGCAAATTTATATCCTCTGGATAACGTTGTTTTGATCAGAATATGCCCAAAGAGTATTTTGAGTGCTTTAACTTGTTCCCTTCAGTAAGGTAAAGTGCTTCAGTTCGTCCAAATTAGCTTCCCTATCCGACTTTCAGGTCTTAGGAGGAAATAAGCCAGTGACAGCTTGGGGGGAGGACGCCTCCTCGGGAAAGCTTCGGCCGGAGAGCACCGAGGGGCGGGCCTGCTGAAGTCGGGGCTCCGCCAGGGCGTTGGCCAGTTTCTCCAGCGTTCCTCCTCTTATCACACACCAGCTTACTGCTTCCTGGCTCAGGATAACCTCGATGTTTCTCCAAGTGGTCTTCAAGACCCCATCTGTTCATTTGCACCTTTGCTCATTCTGGGTGCCTCTCCCAGCAGGGCCTCTCCCCTGTTTTTGGTCTACATAAAGTTTAACCCCCAGTCTGACGTCTTCTAGAAAGCCTCACCCCATCATGTCAGCCCTTATTGATCTTTCTCTCCTGAGAACCCTACGGCTGTTGTTATTTCTGAATCGCTTGTTCTGGCCTTTGTACCATTATTAAATATTTCACAGGTGCTTGTCTTGTCTCTCAAGCTGGGAGCCCAGCTCTGCAGGAGGTCAAAGCCCCTCTCTTACTCAAAGCGGTTGCTCAATAAATATTTCATCCAAGATGAAGGAAAGCGTGGTCACAGAGTGGGGGCAGTGGGGAGCGATGTGCTTTAGGGTGCTGAGGTGCAGAGGAAGGGCCTTCTCCCAGTAGGGCATTCAGATGGTGCCCCACATGTCACAAATGCCTGGTGTTCATGTGGTGTCGGCTTACTGAGAATTGCCCTAAACCCTCAGTTCGTGTTTCCCAGTGTGTGACTCACAAAGATGCCAGCTCTTATATGGGGCAGAGGGGGGCATAACTTGGGTGAGAAGACAACTCAGTTCTGAGTCAGAACTTTCATTTTAGTGGAAAATGGAAGCAATACCGACATTTTCCTTCCACCTGAGAGCAAGCTTGCCTGCCGCCAAGGAAGCTGTGGGAATAGGAGGGATCGGCCCAGACACGGCCATCTCCAAACTGCTCAAAGATGTGTCATCTGCATCGATAAACAGGCACACCTGTGGATGGGACAGCCTTTAAATCGATCCAAGATTGGCGTAATGCGCCTTCAATGTAATGTCATGATTAACTGCGTGCTGGCGTGCCGGAAAAAGCTGTTGAGTTGTAGGTAAAGTGAGACAAATATGGAAAGACATTCCAGTGTTTGGGGGATTTTTGTCACTTCCTCTAGATGGATGATTTTGGGTTTTTGTCCCTGGGTGTTGACAGATGTTCTCCACTTAACTTCCCCGAGGTTTCTGGCAGGATGGAGGGAGGCGTTCTGTAGTCTGTTTCCCTTTTAAAAACCATTTCCCCAGACTTGAAACGTTGCCAACTCAGGCGTCTCTGATTTACTGATTTCTAACAAGTGTGCAGTATAAAAATAAAGCCCCTGGTCGGTTTTGGGGGCAACTTGCATCATTCGTAGTCACCAGATGATGGGTTTGCTGTTTGCTATGGGAACATCCCAAGGAACTCATTAATCATTTCCTCCTGAATATCCCTTAGGTCCCAAGCAGAGATGAATGGAAATAGAATTAGATGGCATAATGCATTTCTGATAATAACAGCTCAAGACTCACGGCATAACAGCCTGAACCTTAAATACCCCCTCCGTGTTCCCTGAGTGGAGAGATGTTTCACCCCACAGGGGTCCTAGACTGTGCATAGCTTCTCCATCTGCCCAGAGAGGGCGCTTAGCGCATCAGGAGCTGCTGAGGGCGGCTCAGCCAAGAGGAAGTGTGAGTATGTCAGTGGGAAAGTGAGCCCTCGGAGGGGGCTGCCTGCTCCTAAAAGCTGATAAAGAGGAAGTATTCTCTTGGGTTTGGGAGCACTGGGCTCCCAGCTCCCAGTTTTTCATGCAGTCCCAGGCTTGGGACCCCCTCCCTGGTCCTGGCTCAGAGCCCAAGTCTTAGCCTGGACTAAGGGAACAAATGCCACATACCCAGCCCTACAACATGAACTCCCCCAAATAGTGCCGAATATGCATGATGGAAATGTATTAGTCTCAGATGATTTTGAGACAGCTCTGGTTATTTTCAGCCTTTAGTTATAAATCAGGCAAAGGAGGTATCTGATAACAATCCTTCATTGAAGAAGGAAAGGCAGGATTATGGTGCGGAGTCCCTCATTCACTTCTCCTGAAGTTAGAGACCAGAGAAACCTGGGTTACTCCTAGCAACCATCCCTGTATGGATGGGAATGTCAGCTCCTAAAAGGGCCATCGTATCAACCTGGTGATCAAGCAAAACACAGTATGTTGCTGTATTAGTCAGGGTTCTGTCTCCAGGGACATAACTAATAGGATATATGTACAAGGAAAGGGAGTTTATTAAGCAGAAGTGACTCACACAATCACAAGGTGAAGTCCCACAATAAGCCGTCTGCAAGCTGAGGAGCAATGAAGCCAGTAGTGACTCAGTCCGAGTCCCAAAACCTCAAAAGCAGGGAAGCCAATAACGCAGCCTTCAGTCTGTGGCCAAAGGCCTGAGAGCCCCGGCAAACCACCGGCGTAAGTCCCAGAGTCCAAAGGCCGAAGACCCTGGAGTCTGATGTCCAAAGGCAGGAAGCATCCAGTGCGGGAGAAAGACGTCCACCTGCTTTGTTCCAGCCACACTGGCAGCCGATTGGACGGTGCCACCCACACTAAGGGAAGGTCTTCCTCTCCCACTCCACTGACTCAAAGGTTAATCTCCTCTGGCAGCAGCCTCACAGACACACCCAGAAACAACACTTTGCCAGCCATCTAGGCAGCCTTCAGTCCAATAACATTGACACCTAATGTTAACCATCACAGTTGCTCAGCGCAGTAGCAAGATCGCTGTATTGACAGTTTTAGTGCTATCTCCAAAAGGTGGGGTAGGGGCTGAGGGGCAAGGGCAGATTATTTGTAACATTTTTAGGGTTAGTTTAAGGTAATTCCTTGAATACAGGGAAGGGAGATGCTGATTGGGATCAGGCTAAATTTGTGATGGAATAGTTCGGGCATGGTGGGCACAGCAAGGCAAGAGTTTCAAGGCAGACTAGAGGAGCAAATAGATGTGTCATAAACCCAGCAGAGAGATCTGTTTTTCCAAGAAATGGGTTACTACCCTGATGAGGGTTAGCTGAGTAGTCTATTGTTCAGATAATAGATAGTTCAAGAAGTTCTTAAAACCAAATGATAAAGTAAGTCTTCCTCAGCAAGAATTCCCTGGAGAAGTAAAGTCACGCTAACATAGAGTGCTGGGGTAAGTGGTGTCAGTGTAAATAAGAAGCTGCGTGGCTAAAGACAGTTTCACTATTTTACTCTTTGCTTATAGTTTTAGCGTTCACGTGGAGGGAGGGAATATTTATGTGGTTCTCACGACCTAATAAATATGGGGGATATTTCTCAAGTGGGACCAGCCGAAGGGAAGAGCAGACCAATCCTGACGAAACCGTTTCTTTCAAAGAGAGACATAGGAGGGAGAGGCAAGAAGAGAATCTCTTCAATACTTCTCATGTGATGAGCACTCTGTTCACAAGCATTTGCTCATTTTAATTTTTACAGTAATCTTATAAAGTTGATACTATTCCCATTAATTGGTTAGGAGGACAGGCTTGAAGAAGATATGTAACTTATGTCAAAGACTCCCCTTAACCCAGCTCCAGTCAGGCTCCTCTAAACCCTCAAATACCCGACTTTGGGTTCTAGCCTTGGCCTTTTAATTCCAATTTTAGCAAGAATTCTGGTGGGTCAGTTTAGTGAAAATCTCCCAGTTCTTCATCCCCGATCCTGGCCTGCCTTTAGCAATAATCTTGTTGAGTCGATCTAACAAGAATCCTTCAGTTTTGATGTTTCCTCTTAGTAATTTTTACCCACTGAGCCTCACTTTGCTCCTTGGGTGCAAATGCTCACTTGCCCTTGTTGACTTCAGAGTTGAGTGCCATCTCTCTCTCCTACTGCAAAACCCCACTGTAGGGTCCCCTTGAACAAAGCCTGCCTTAACATTACTAACATGTGCCATAACAGTTTTACTTAAATAACTATTTAAGTTAAATAACAGTCAGGAAGTGGAGAAGCTGGGATTGGAACCTTTCTGTAGGCGTCAAATCTTGCGCTGTGCTGTGGCTACGCTGGTGTGATGGACGCCATCCTTGTGAGCTACGCTCCCATCCTGCGTCCCCACACCACCTGCCGTTGTGGGCCTTCCCTTGGCTACTCTTGGGGGAAACCAAGTGTCGGGCCTGGATAAACGCCTTGCTCTCCAGGGTCACTGCGTCGTGCTGCTGCATGTGCGGTCTTCCCATAGTGGCTGCAGCTATAGTTTTCAATGTCACCCCTGCTTTAAAGTCCTGCAGGACCTCCCCTCACCAGTAGGGCAAAATTGAAATTTCCCTGTGACAAGAAACATCACTAGCCCAATTTTGGAATGGTAGAGGAGCCACACAAAGAATATGGAAGAAAATGCAAAATCCAGTGGGATACAATTGCAATTACAATACAGTTGTGTTCAGGGGTAAAGAAACAGAACTCATTCAAGGTGTGATGAAAATAGCTTGTAAATCATCTTTTCCTGAACAAATGCTCATCTCCTGCTATTCCCTCACGTTCTTTGCCGCCACCTTGAATACACCTTGAACTATTTTTTTTTTCTCATAGGTCCCTCACCTCTAAAATCTCCAAACCTTTCTGCTAAGTTATCTCCTTCTGATAAGATTTAAAGGCTTTATCCTGAAGTCTCCCACATCTGTATAGCCTTCTGCTAGACAGAATTAAGCTCTCCTGTCTTCTCAGTGTAACCATGTGATGTCCCCAGCTCTGTGTCTTACCCATCTCCATCCATCTATTTAGCCATCTTGCTATTCTTTGCTATTCTTTTTTTTTTTTTGAAATAGTCTCACTCTGTCACCAGGCACCAAGCTGGAGTGCAGTCATGCGATCTCGGCTCACTGCAATCCCCTCCTCCTGGATTCAAGCGCTTCTCCTGCCTCAGCCTCATGAGTAGCTGGGACTACAGGGGCACGCCACCATGCCCAGCTATTTTTTGTATTTTAGTAGAGACGGGGTTTCACCATGTTGGCCAGGATGGTGTCCATCTCTTGACCTCGTGATTCGCCTGCCTAGGCCTCCCAAATTGCTGGGATTACAGGCATGAGCCAACGCGCCTGGCCCAACTCGCCATTCTTTAAGGCATCCATTTGCCAATTCATTTATGTATTTTTTCATTTAACCTTGCATCCCCAACTCCTTCCATTTATCCATGGAAGAAATGTTTGTTTAAAACTCTATATGTGCCTGATCCTGGGTTTCATCTTCATTTGGAGCAGATTGACCTCATTTTATTCCAAGGCCACAGAGTCAAGGGACAATTTCAGAAAACCATCTAAGGAGTGTGGCTGTCAATATCATGCTGCATGTTATGTTGGATGGTCCAGCCTTTCCTCAGTACAGCTCTGTTACTTGTTTTCTTGACCAAGGGAGATCCAAGACAGTAATATTCAGTCTGATTTTAGATGAAGAGTCCAAGACTTCTGCCATGGGCATTGAAGCATTACTAAAAATTGCCAAGATATGGAGTCAACGTAGGTGTTCATCAACAGATGAATGAATAAGGAAATGTGGTGTACATACACAATGGAATACTATTCAACCATAAAAGGAAGGAAATTCTGTGGTTTGCAACATGGATGAGCCTGGAGGACATTATGTTAAGTGAAATAAGCCAGACACAGAGAGACACCGATTACATAATCTCATTTATATGTGGAATCTAGAAAAGATGAACTCTTAGAAACAGGGAGTAGACAGCAAACTGACACAAGAACAGAAAATCAAACACCACATGTTCTCACTCACAGGCGGGTGTTGAACAGTGAGAACACATGGACACAGGGAGGGAAGCATCACACACTGGGGTCTGTCGGGGGGAACTAAGGGAGGGACAGCAGGGGGTGGGGAGTTGGGGAGGGATAACATGGGGAGAAATGCCAGATATAGGTGATGGGGAGGAAGGTAGCAAACCACATTGCCATGTATGCACCTATGCAACAATCTTGCATGTTCTTCACATGTACCCCAAAACCTAAAATGCAATAAAATATATATCAAGAAAAAAAAAAAGAAACAGGGAGTAGAATGGTGGTTGCTAGCACTTGTGGCAGGGTGGGGAAGAAGTGGGGAGACATTGGTCAAATAATACAAAACTTCAGGTAGACAGGAGGAATAAATTGAAGAGATCCAGTGTACACATCATGGTGACTACAGTTAAATAATTTATTGCATACTTGAAAATTTCTAACAGAATAGGTTTTAAGTGTTTTCACTACAAAGAAATAAGTATGTGAGGCAATGCACATGCTAATTAGCTTAATTTAGCCATGCCACAATGTATGCATATATCAAAATACACCATAAATAGATACAATTTTTATCTGTTAATTACATAATTAAATAAAAACAAGAGGAAAAGAATCCTGGTGTGCTGGGTCCTGCTTCTTCTGACCTAGAGAATGCCCAGAATAAGTACAGTGGTGCCAAGGACCGAACAGGTAAAGTCATGGCAGCTACACTATTAATTTTAGCTTTTGGATGGTTACGAGTATGGAGAATCATGCATATTTCACCATCACACTGATACTCAATTACTCTTTTTTTGTCATTTCAAGAGCAAATGAACTCTGCTAAATAGACTGCAAAGAGAAACCTTGGAAAGTGACACCGAGCAATCGGACACAAAAAAGCAACTCCAGTGTTTGGAGATTTCTAACTGATCATTCTTCCTTAGATGTGTGCTGTCATGCGAATAGAAAAGTGCTGGGGATAGTTTTTGAGTCTGCTTTAAAATTTTCTTAATAGGAAAAGGCTCCCATTCTAACTCAGGAGGTGACACCTTAACAGCTATGATCCTGATAAAACATTTCCCAGCTCCTGCTGGCTCTTGTGTAACTAGGAGGGGCCTGCTGTGAAACAGAACTGGAGTTCTTCCCCACTCATAGCCAAGCTTCCCAAGGGAACTGGATGTCTGTGGTTGTTATGACTTAAAGGCTCGGTCTTCATTGCATCAGCGTCAGGCTGTACTAACAGATCTCAACATTTTCTCTAAAGGCAGGTATTTTTATTCGTCGAGGAATCAGGACTCTCTTCTCTGATTCTGACATCCATCACTTACAGCCTGCAAATCCAGTGTGCCCAGCTCATTTTTTTCCTTCTCCACTGAGATTGGCTCGTCTGCCTATTCCACTCATCAGGCATGGGGTGAGGGAAATGCACACTGCATTTGCTTTGTGGCTACTGCCTTATTTTCTCTCTTTTGGTCTGAAGGGAACCAATAAACCTTCTATCTTCAAATTTTCAGAGAAGTCCTTTCCATCTAGCTGGTTCTTGAATGCTTTTAAATGGAAGAAAGACCTGAAAACAGGTGGCTGTTTGGGTGATTTGCAAGCGCTCCAGAATTACTGTTTTTCTGCTTCACAGACTCTGTGATTGACAGTACCTTTCCCCAGATAGCCAGCAGCATTGACCACGACGGTGCTGCTCCAAATTGAGTATTTTTTTTTAAATGTCAGTTTCTACTGAATGAAAACTAGAATTAATTTTTCACGGGCTAACAGTTGTGCATAGCCACAGTGCACCTGCTGAGTTTATGGACTTTGCAAACAAAATTTACTCTCCTTTTTTTTTTTTCCTTTTGTCATCCCTGGTCTCTGGAGAATTTTACTTTTCGATGGTTTTAGCCCTTCCTCATATCTGGCTGATTTTGATAAGAGAAGATGAATTACCCGACGTGGAATATTAGAAAATTCTTCGTAGAGGGTCCAGTGGTCACAGGTGCCTTTGACGGAGGCTTGTTCCCCAGCTGTGTCCAGGGTGAGAAGTCACGGGCCCGAGGTCACTGTAGCACACCTTTCCTCCCTGTACACCATGGTTTCTCCCTCTTGGCACTATTAACATTTGGTTTTGGCGGTGACCTGTGCATTACTGGATGTTTAGTGGCACCCCTGGCTTCTACACATTAGATATCAGTAGCTCTGTTTCCCCAGGCGGTGACAACCAAAACTGTTTTCAGACATTGCCAAATGTCTCCTGTAGTGGTGATGCGGAATTGTCCCCAAGTGAAGACATTCTCCCTCTGGGTTCCTTGAACGGAAGTTCCCAGAGTGAGAGTTGGGGTGAATGCAGAAAGAGGAAGAAGAGAGGGCAGGACATCAGGAGAAAGATGGACTCCGGGGTGCTTCAGCCTCTGCTGACATCCAGATGAACAGATTCGCTGGTTGCCTACTCTGGCTGCGTGTTAGAATTACCCGGGGAGCTTCAAAAAAATCCACTCTCTGGCTGGGTGCGGTGACTGACGCCTATAATTCTAGCACTTTGGGAGGCTGAGGCGGGTGGGTTAGGAGATCGAGACCATCCTAGCCAACATGGTGAAACCCCGTCTCTACTAAAAATACAAAAAAATTAGCTGGGTGTGGTGGAGCATGCCTGTAATTCAGCTACTTGGGAGGCTGAGGCAGGAGAATTGCTTGAACTCAGGAGGCGGAGGTTGCGGTGAGCCAAGATCACGCCACTGCACTCCTGCCTGGGTGACAGTGAGAGACTCCACTGTGCGAGCCTGGCCCAAGGATCCTGAATGAATGGCTTTGAGGACGTGCCCTGCTACCAGCATTTTCTTCTCAAGTGCCCTCGGTGGCTGTAATGTGCCGCCCGGGCTGAGGACCGAGGTCAGGAGCACAGTCGCTCCAGCGCCAGCGCGGCGATGCTGGGAGCTGTGCTGTGGAGGCATTCCCTTTACCTTCCTGAATTTTTCTCAACAAGTATCTTCGAGTTCTCAAAGCTGTGACCCTGCGCATTACTAACGTCACCCGGGCTGCTCAAGGAGCACCTTCAAGTAACCACAGAAAGGGCTCAACCAGTGATCAGTTAGAAATCTCCAAACGTTGGGGTTGTGTTTTTCTGTGTCTGATTGCTTGGTGTCACTTTCCAAAGTTTCTCTTCTCAGTCAATTTACCAGAGTTCGTTTGCTCTTGAGATGACCAAAAAAAAAAAGAGTAATTGAGTATCAGTTTGATGGTGAAATATGCATGATTCTCCATATTTGTAACTATCGCTAAAATTAATGAGTGTTAAAAAAAATGGCAGAAAAGTAATCACGAGAAAAACAATTAATGAGCGTAGCTGCCATGACTTCACCTGTTTGGTCCTTGGTACCACTGTCCTTATTCTGGGAACACCATCTCAGTCATAAATAGATGCCTGCTGCATCTCTCAGAAAGTGCTCCTTTGCGTTCTTTTGCAGGCAGGGAAGTGCACGCATTTGTCTAAGCCAAAGGGAAATGCCTGTGCAAGGAAGGAGGGCCGAGGGGGTGGAGAGGGATGGGGAAATGGGAACCACAGGGTGGGAATGGCAGCAGCTAAAGGATGGTGAGAACCAGGACACCAGAGAAGGGAGGGAGAGATGTACAACCAGGGAGTCACCTAGCATCACAAACAGCAAATTCTAATAAGAATTCGATTAGCCCCAATGGAAATAGAAAAGGAGGAGCAGAGAAACCAAAAAGAGATGGGATGAACAGAAAGATATAGTAACATAGCAGATCCGAATCCCACTTTATCTTTCAAATGTAAATGTAAGAGACCATCAGATGTAAATGGACTAAACTCTCTAAGAGGCAGAGATAGTACGGCTGGATAAAAAAGCAAGGCCCAACTCAAGAAAGCACAATGTGCTTTTAATACACAGATATCGATAGATTGAAAGATATACCAAGTAAATAGGTGTTAAAAGATATACCATGCATACAGTGTAAAAATTAATATCAGATAATACACATTGCAATGCAAAATGTTAGTAGAGATCAGGAGGGACACTTTATAATGATAAAGGGTCAATTAATCAGGAAGTTAAAATACTCATAGATGTATATGTCCCAAATCACACATCTTCAAATAAAATACACATAATTTAACACAAACATTATACCATGACATGTGGAATTTTAATTGTGTAAATGGAATAGGATATGATAGCTACAGCATATAGAATGGAAGACAGAAATCAAGTGACCAGGAAGGCTACAAGTTTCATCATGTTATACGAGGTAGTACATTAGAAAGAAGTAGGCTGTGCACTGTTTACCAGGGCAAAGACTTGGGAAGCAACCCAAATGCCCATCAGTGATAGACTGGATAAAGAAAATGTGGTACATATACACCATGGAATACTATATGGCCATAAAAAAGGATGAGTTCATGTCCTTTGCAGGGACGTGGATGTAGCTGGAAATAATCATTCTGAGCAAACTAACACAGGAACAGAAAACCAAATACCGCATGTTATGTTCCCACTCAAAAGTGGGAGCTGAACAATGAGAACATGTGGACACAGGGAGGGGAGAATCATACACTAGGACCTGTCAGGGGGAGCGAGGAGGGGAAGAAAAGCATTAGGACAAATACCTAAAGCATGTGGGGCTTAAAACCTAGATGATGGGTTGATAGGTGCAGCAAACCACCACGGCACAGTACATGTATACCTATGTAACAAACCTGCACATTCTGCACATGTATCCCAGAATTTAAGGTAAAATTTAAAGAAAATAAATAAGTAGGCTGTGAAAAGACAAAGATGTATATTCCAATCCCTAGAATAACTACCAAAAGTGCAAAGATAAATAGTTAAAAAATCAATAGATTACAGTGGAATTCTAAAAAATATTCATTCAACACACCAATGCACACATACTCCCACTGATGGAATCTACCAAACAAATAGTAAAACAGAAGATCTTTCATGAAGGCAAGTGCTTCCTTAGCTTTTCTAGTATAAGGTAGCTTCATAATCAGTTGTAATTTTGGTAAATTATTGCCCGTTCTAAACCGCTAATTTCATATATGTGAATTCCTATCCGTAGCTAAGTTAGAAAATCTTCACAGTGGGGTTGATTCTGGTTTGTGGCTTTTGTCAAGTAGAAAGGTCCAACTTTCAGATCCAGGCCTTAGTAGAAAGTAACCTACATAAGTCTCACTTTGCTGAGGATCCTTATTAAAGTTCCTAGAAGATATAACTCTGAGATTTCCTGAATGCTGAGTTCTGCCAGTGAGAGGTGTAATCACCGTTAACATTGCTGATGTTAGTAGAGATAAGCGAGGCAGACCCATTGGGGCACTCACGCAGGGACAGACAATGATTTAATGCATTAATAATGTGATGGTGGCTTTGGATCCGGTCACTGTTTCCGTGAGCTTGTACCAAGGTGGTGTGAGCTGTCCTTGTAGCAAGATGGAATATGGATTCCACTAGTTCCCTTAGACCTTCTTGCATGGATTGTGGTTCCCTGTGGGCTCCCCACATCCTGTATTCGTTTGATTGACTTCTCAGTCAGGTCTCTACATTTGTTTTGTTAATGTCACCTTGAAATCTTGTCAAGAGGTCCAGCGCGGTGGCTCACGCCTGTAATTCCAGCACTTTGGGAGGCTGAGGCGGGTGGACCACCTGAGGTCAGGAGTTCGAGACCAGGCTGACTAATATACTGAAACCTGTCTCTACTAAAAATAAAAAAATTAGCCGGGCATGGTGGCTGGTGCTTATAATCCCAGCTACTCAGGAGGCTGAAACAGGAGAATTGCTTGAACTCATGAGGCAGAAGTTGCAGTGAGCCAAGATTGCACTACTGCACTCCAGCCTGAGTGCCAGAGTGAGATCCTGCCAAAGAAGAAAAAAAGAAAAAAAAAAAGAAATCTCGTCAAGAGTAGTAAAAAACATTTTGCTCTTGCCCCTTAATAAATGTGCAGAAAATGATTGCTGAATGAATATTTGAATTGGACTCTAAAACTGAGGGAACTGCTTAAAGAATCCTTCAGACTAGCTTTTGGTTCCAGGTAAGTACAACTGAATTCAACAAATACTTGAGTGTGTACACTGTGCAAAGTACAGGCTAGGCATGGTCCTCCTGGCCCTAAGGGATATTACATTCTAGTAGCAGTGTGAACTTGAAGACAAACATTAATCAAAAACAACCATTACAGTTAGGTATCAAATGAAAGGAATAATTAAGAGTTAATTAGGCCAAGTGCAGTGGCTCACACCTGTAATTCAGCACTTTGGGAGGCCGAGGCGTGTGGATCACCTGAGGTCAGGAGTTCGAGGCCAGTCTGACCAATATGGTGAAACCCCATCTCTACTTAAAATACAAAAATTAGCTGAGTGTGGTGGTGCATGCCTATAATCCTAGCTACTTTGGGAGGCTGAGGCAGAAGAATCACTTAAACCCAGGAGGCAGAGGTTGCAGTGAGCCGATGTTGTGCCATTGCACTCCAGCCTGGACAACAGGAACAAAACTCTGTCCCCCCAACCCCACTAAGAGAAGAGTTAATTGGATTAAAATGAATGAGAAACACAGCACATAGGGAGGGTAGGTGAGATCTCCACAGGATAGATAGTAAATGAAGAATGGGTAGACGTTTAACAGAGGTAGATGGGTGAAGTAGAGAAAAAAGTATAATCAAAGACATAGAGGTGAGAACTCACCAGAAAGTGATCCAGGATCAGGAAGCAATGGAACTGGCCAGCATGTGGAGGTCACGTTGGAGGTTTGTGGTAAGGCCAGAGAGATGGATAGGAGCCAGATTTGGGAGGGTTTTGAACACAAAGTCTAAACTTTTCTTACATAATCTGCCACACAATAAAAAAAAAAAAAGTACTGTTTTTAAGCTAGAAGGTATCTTGTTTGGGGCTAGGCTTTAGGAAGATGCACCTTGCATCAGTTTGTGTTGGAGGAATGAGAGAGAGGGAAGGGGTTGACATGTGAACTGGCTCTTCTTTTGTCTACAGGAAAGGATTTCTGGTTGGAGTAGGACAATTGCTTCCTTCCTCCTGTTTTTTTTTCTTTTGACAAGTGGATGGCTGCCTCGAATGAAACACCTTGATGACTCAGAATGTCAGACTCAGAGTCCTCTCCACATTAAGAGCTTTAGAGAGCTGGTGACAGGCACTCAGAAAAGAGAGCCCGAGTGGCCCGCTTCAGCAAAGGGATGCTTGAATTGTTAATTCCTAAAAACCACATGATCTATGTGTACAGTTGCTTTCATGCCCTCTCAGTGCTGAAATGGGACTTCCTGTTATTCCTCAAGTCTTCTCTCTTCCCTCTTTAATTCAAAAAAGATTTTCTGAGAGCTTACATGTGTCAGGCACTGTATTAGGACTTGGGATATTCTATTTAGTTCTTTTTCTAAAACATCCATTGCTGTGATGATGATGATTACATATGTGATAGATATCTTGTTATTATCCTCACTTCACTTTGCTTAGGAGAAAACACAGATAGTCTAGGTGACTTTCTCAATGTCACATAGCCAGAAGGAAGCTGAGATCTGGTTTCCAGCGTCTTGTCTGCACAAATTAATATTACATGAAGAACATCACAACAAAAAATATTACCAGAGACAACGAGGGACACTGTGTTAATCTGATCTTACATTGTTAATAAAGATACACCCAAGACTGTGTAATTTATAAAGGAAAGAGGTTTAATTGAGTCACAGTTCCACATGGCTGGAGAGGCCTTACAATCGTGGTGGAAGATGAATGAGGAGCAAAGTCACATCTTACATGGCAGCAGGCAAGGGAGCTTGTGCAGGGGAACTCCTATTTATAAAACCATCCTATCTGATGAGACTTATTCACTACCACAAGAGCAGCATGGAGTAAACTGCCCCATGATTCAACTATCTCCACCTTGCCCTGCCCTTGACAAATGGGAATTGTTACAATTCAAGGTGAGGTTTGAGTGGGAACACAGCTAACCCATATCAGACACTTTATAATGATAAAGAGTCAGTTAATCAGGAAGTTAAGACTTGAAGACAAAGTTCACACTGCTACTAGACAAAGTGTATCTCCCAAATTACAGATTTTCAAGTAAAAATAAACATGGCTAATTTAAAGCAAACACATGTGAGATTTATAATGTACGTAACACAAACATTATAAACAATAATGTGTTTGATTATCAAGTGGCTACTATGTCCCAGCACTTTAGACACATACATTAATTCTCACATCCCCATTATTAGTTATTATTATCCCAAAATGTGGCAGAGAGAGCTAAGATTACTTGCCTCAGTTCTCTTAGCTAGTAATTGAGCTGGATGGAACTCTTAGTAAGAGGTATGGTGTGTAGGCACTGGAATTTGGGTCTATCTGACCCAAAACCTGTGTGTTAAGTGTGTTTGAAGAGGAGTCTAATGATCACCTACCTCTCCCACCATTTACCTCAGGGTTTCTGAGTACCTACTATATTCTAGACACTTTATATGTGATCACATTTAGTCCTCCTGTGAGGTGGGCATTCTTCTCCTTTCAAAGAATGGGAATCTGAGTCTCAAAGCAGCAAAATTATTCACCAGGATCATTTGTCACTAAGTGCCTGATGAGAAGTTAAAATCCAAGTGCATCAGACGTTAGATACTGCTTCATACAAAAATCTGTTTTTCACCAAGAAAACCCCATGCTTCAATAGAGTTATGTAGTTTTCCATTTTGTTCCCATGGGCTAGACTAGGAGGGAGGAGCCTCCCCAAAGGCCTAGCTTTCTTCTTAGACCCTCTTGGGCCAGCCTCAGGAGATAGCAGTCCTCTCTGGCTGAGAACTGCTATAGGGTTTTCATGTTTCATATACCACACAGTGGAGTTAAAAAATACAATTTCAGGCTGTGCATGGTGGCTCATGCCTGTAATCCCAGCACTTTGGGAGGCCGAGGTGGGTGGATCACGAGGTCAAGAGATGGAGATCATCCTGGCTAGCATGGTGAAACCCTGTCTCTACTAAAAATACAAAAATTAGCTGGGCGTTTGGCATGCACCTGTAGTCCCAGCTACTCAGGAGGCTGAGGTGGAAGAATCGCTTGAACCCAGGAGGTAGAGTTTGCAGTGAGCTGAGACTGTGCCACTGTGCTCCAGCCTGGCAACAGAGCAAGACTCCATCTCAAAAAAAAAAAAAAAACAAACAAACAAAAAAATCCCACAATTTCAATATATTTAGTTTAAAATTTTAATCAGCTTTTGTTAGCAACTCATGAATTGGGCAGCCTCTCATCTAAATGGAGAGGCACTCCATTGGGCATGGCCAAACAGTGGGTTTTCATAAAGTAGATTGAGTAGGAACAAGGAAATGGCATAATCTAAAAAGAGGACCGGGAAACACCAGGCTACTTTACTTGTAAGGGGTAAAGTAGAGGAGGCTTCCTCATCATGCTGCCTAGCACTGGACTGTTTGTGGATTTGGCCACCATCTCTCTCCTGATTTCTTGGAAGGTCAGATAAATGACTTAGTTTTGGTTTGGTGATGTGGAACTTTAGTGATAAGTGAGTCCATTTTGGTTTGGTATGCTGGGCCCTAGCATAGAAGCTCAGTCCATATCAAAGGGTTTCCATAAATTTTATTTAATAGTGGTTAAAATATGAAACCATTAAAATTAAAATTATAGCAACTGACTTATGAGAAAATGCTTATTACATAATGCTAAGTGGGGAAAAGCAGGATGCAAAAAAGATCTGCATAAAATAGAAATGCATATCCACAGAATCTGGAATGAAGTACACAAAAGTGAAGAATGAGAAAGGTGGTATTACAGTAATTTTTTGGTGGAGGGGGTGACACTTTTGAAATTGTCTTCAGTATTCCTTCTCAGTGTGGGTTTTTATGTAGGGAAGAAGATTTGTATTGGAGAGTCACATATTAAAATCATATAAATCACAAATTGTATTAGTCTGTTTTCATACTACTGATAAAGACATACCGGAGACTGGGCAATTTACAAAAGTAAAAGGTTTATTGGACTCACAGTGTCACATGGCTGGGAGGCCTCACAATCATGGCAGAAGGCAAGGAGGAGCAAGTCACATCTTACGTGGATGGCAGCAGGTAAAAGAGAGAGAGCTTGTGCAGGAAAACTCCTGTTTTTAAAACCATCAGATCTCACGAGACTCACAAGCATGAGAACAGCATGGAAAAGACCCACCCTCATGATTTAATTACCACCCACCAGCTTCCTCCCATGACATGTGGGGATTATGGGAGTTAAAATTCAAGATAAGATTTGGGTGGAGATACAACCAAACCATATCATAAGTACTCATAGCTCTCTGAATTTTCCCAAACTGAACATCCTGTGTATTAAGCACTCAGGTCAAGAAACAGAGCATTGTCAGGGTCCAGAAACCTCACATGCTGCCCTCCCATCATTCTTTCATGAAATTAGGAAAACCCATTCTCTGAGCATGGAACAGATTGTTCTTAAGTATGCAATAAGAAGCTCTTGGCCAGAAAGCCAAGGAAGAGGGGGCTGATCACCTGAGTCAGTAAGGGTTGAGTCTTCCTGGGGCTTCCGTTTCATCATTCATTCTTACTCATTAATTCTTTTTTTTTTTTTTTTTTTTTGAGACGGAGTTTCGCTCTTGTTACCCAGGCTGAAGTGCAATGATGTGATCTCGGCTCACCGCAACCTCTGCCTCCTGGGTTCAGGCAATTCTCCTGCCTCAGCCTCCTGAGTAGCTGGGATTACAGGCATGCGCCACCGTACCCAGCTAATTTTTTGTATTTTTAGTAGAGACGGGGTTTCACCATGTTGACCAGGATGGTCTCGATCTCTTGACCTCGTGATCCACCCACCTTGGCCTCCCAAAGTGCTGGGATTACAGGCGTGAGCTTACTCATTCATTCTTACACAGAGGTGGGGTGGGCCATTCAGCACCTAATCGGAAACAAGAAGAGAAAGGGGCTGGTGTCTGTCCAGGAGATGTGAAGTGATGCTGAGAACTGGCCCAGAAACACCATACCTCACTGAAGTCACAGGCCCAGTGGAGCCTGAACCCCAGAGCCTGGGGAGAACAAAAGCTGATGGGCCTTCCAGAAAGAGAGACAAGGCTCAAGGGCATGATTCAGAGAAGTGAACAGACCAAGTAGACATAGTTCAAAAACAAGGGCACAGCAGCCAAAGGCCCGGAGCCAGAGAAGGGGTTGACACCCAGAAGTTGGCCTCTGGAGTTACACAGAAAAGTGCCTCTAGTCTTTCTCCAATGCTCATGGAGCCCCTGTTGCCTGGATACAGTGGTGAACGAGGCAGAATGAGACAGATGCGGTGGCTGCTCTCATGGACCTGATATCCACAGAGGGATGAGAGCTACGATGGGGGAGCCAGGCAGGGGAGGGGCTGAGTGTTCAAGGCTGTAGGAACACACAGGTGAAGCCTCATCTGAAGGCCAGGTAAAGCGGTGTGTTGAGTTTAGGGAACAGAAATTTCATCTCATGGCAGGAACAGGGCAGACTAGGAAAGATGGATTGGACTGGAGTCAGAGGCAGCTCCCAGGGACCGCTGCAGGGAGCAGAAAGACAACATCCCAACATGTCTCCAACTGGCTAGAAAGCCAGGCTGGGCAGGATGGTTCATGCCTGTAATCCCAGCACTTTGGGAGGCTGAGGTGGGCAGATCACGAGGTCAAGAGATCGAGACCATCCTGGCCAACATGGCAAAATCCCATCTTTACTAAAAATACAAAAATTAGCTGACTGTGGTGGCATGTGCCTGTAGTCCCAGCTCCTCAGGAGGCTGAGGCAGGAGAATCGTTTGAACCTGGGAGAGAGAGGGTGCAGTGAGCCGAGATCGCACCACTGTACTCCAGCACTCCAGCCTGGTGACAGAACGAGACTCCATCTCAAAAAAGAAAAAGAAAGCCAATGACATTGCACACTCAGTAACATTGCAAATATAACAATTTACAAACGTATTCAGAAATGCCAAGAAAAATGTAAATTAATAAAACTATAAATATTAAAATATGTGATCATTGCCACAAATTCTCAGCAGATTAAATGAATACAAATAAAACATTAGTCAAAAAGTAACTGTTGACCCAAAGTGAAACTAATTTAAGTAACCATGAATTTTGATTCGCCATTATAAAATACAATGTAATCTTTCTTTTAAAATGCCATATAAAAGTATAAAATTGTCTCAACAGTTCATTTATGAGCTTTTTTGAGGGCAAATTCTTCCAGCTACTGAAAAATATCTTTCTTAATCTATATGCAGTGAGTCAAAGACATAGTGGTGGACTAATTCTAAGTTAATTCCAAATAGTTCTTTCTAACTCCAGAATAATTCAAATAATTCTATTCCTTATTTGATCATTTTAAAGATCTATGATTGAATACTCTTTTCTCAGGAACTGCACTCTGATTGCTGAGGAGCTGCTATGGGCTGAATTCTACCTCCTCCAAAATTCCTATGTTGAAGCTCTAACTTCCAATGTCACTGCATTTGGGGACAGGGACTCTAAATGGTAATTAAGGTTAAATGGGGTCATAAGGATGGGATATCAGCCCAATATGACTCATGTCTTGTAAGAAGATGAAGAGACTCCAGGGATGTGCACACAGAGGAAAGGCCATGCTGGGTGGACACAGGGAGAAGGCAGCCATCTGCAAGCCAAGGAGAGAGGCCTCAGGGGAAACCAACCCTGCTGCCACCTTGATCTTGGACTTCCAGCCTCTAGACCTGTGTGAAGATACATTTCTGTTGTTTAAGTCATCCAGTCTTTGGTTATTTTGTTATGGTAGCTCTGGCTGACTAGTCCAGGAGTTATATATTTTATTGTCATTTCTAGGAAAGTATGTTATTTGATCTTTGCTTTGCTTTCTTCAGGTATAGAAGATGAATCCAGTGCAGGGTGACTATACCAATTTTCATACTATCATTTTTTATACAATTTTTTTGTAATTATAAAAACCAGAAGAAGGTTTGTTCTTGGAACGGCAACTTTGCCAACCCCACACATGGTTGCTTACCCTGCCTTATTGTGGCAGAGACCCGTTTAGACTTGCAGTTTGGTTATAGTTTTGTTGTTGTTACTGTTTTTCTTAATTGAATAATTGAGTCATTGATCTTGAGCAAAAAACCAAATGATTCAGGGTTCATTTATGATTTAAAAATATAAAAATAATTGTTTTACAACAAATGCATTTACTTCTTAGTACTTAAAAGTAGCCCAGTTTATTAAAATACTGAAACACCTAAAACCCTCTTAATGGCTGTATATTTGCGAGAAGGCACTCTGTTTCTCTGAAATTCACTTTTCTTAACTATGAAGTTATATCTATCTATCTATCTATCTATCTATCTATCTATCTATCTATCTATCTATCTGTCCGGAATAGGGCTGTAATCATGATGAGAATCATGCATATAAAATGCATATAAAATGTTGGACAAAGAACCCATTGGTAGAAGACATTGGGTAAACGGCTACCGCTGCCATCTCAAGACAGCATGAGGCACAGGTGTTCTGGGACCTGGGTGCGTGGGATCTACCCACAGCTTTGTCATGGAGCCAGAAAAGTTGAATTGAGGTTGGCTGGAGCCGCCTCTGGCAACTCTGGGAAATGGTCACAATTGCGGTAACCAGGGCTGTTACTTAGGCTATCATTTGGTTTGTCAGGGACCCAGAGGCCAAGAACCCAGCTGTTCATACAACTAAATTGTGAAAGCAAGGCTGACACGGAGGAGGACGCTCAAACAATTGTGCACCAAGCTAATGTTTTCACTAAGATGTTCTGTCATTGTGCATGGGTTTGGTTCTGCTCCAACTTTAACTGCTCAAGAAATGAAGGCAGAATGGCTGGGATAGGGAGCTTTAGAGATGGGTTCAGGAAAGGGCGAGTCAGCCTGCCTTACTTGTAACATGAACATGGGTTTATGTCTGCCGTCCATCAAGGTGGGGTTGTTGGGAGAAATATGTTCCTCTCCACATGTTGGTCAACATGGCAAGGCCATCCATGGCGTCAGACTGTTCCTAGGCAAAACCACAGAGTAGGTGTTGCCTGTTTTTTGAGCCCTTTATTCATAATTTTGGTGCCCAAAAGCCCTGCTGCCCCCACTGGTGTCCCCAGATCCCTTCCATGATTTTCCTGTCACTACTTGGAGCCCTGTTGGGTCCTTCCACCAATTCCTGCCTGCAGTCCTGTCTTGGCACCTGTCATTAAAACCTTCCCACAGAGAATTCCCTTAACACAATTCTCCCCACCTTGCCAATGCCTGCCAGTCTGGACTGCATGAGGAATCGCCCAGAGAGCTCATTTAAAATGTCAACACCTGAGCCCTACCCAAAGGACCTGTTGACCTAGGTCTGGGAGGCAGAGCTTGGGAGCCCAAATTTTACCCAGTGCTTGGCTGGTTCTGGTTAGTAGTCAGGTCTGGGGACTCAGCTTTAGCAGACCAGGGAGGTAACAAGCTCCAGTTAAGTCAGCCAATCCCAGAGCCTGTGCTAGCTGACTCAGCAGTACCCTTCCTAGAAAACAGAAGTTCTCGTGCCAGTTCAAAACCTGGGATGATCTTCCAGAGTGGGGTCGTTAGAGACCTCAGCACGGTGGTCTGGGCAGTGTAGACGGGACACACAGACAGGCTGGAAAAGCTTGGCTCTTTCTCAAGCCAATGTTGATTAGGGGACTCATCTGTGGAATATAGATGGCAACAGAGTGGGGACATTGTGATATCATTTCTCTGTGTGTGCATGCGCACGCACGTGCGTGTGTGTGTGTGTGCGCGCGTATCCATCTCCCTCCCCTCAATGACATGAGTAGCATGAAGTGGAAACTCAAAGAATTTTGGTATCTGCTGAGTGTGGGATAGGACACATTTTAGGTACTGATTCATCCTGGACAGAAATCGGAGTTGAGAGACACTCCTTTAGGAATAACTTGGAAAATTATCATTAATAATAATGATGATGATAAAACAGCTTAGTGTTTTCCACTTGGCTTTGTGTACTGGATGATTTAATGCAACAATGATGCAGCCAGGCATGGCTGACTGATGCCGGCTTCCCCCTCCCCACCCCAAAACATCTCCCAACTAGCCTAACTAGCCATTCTATGCACCCAGTACTTTAATTTGCACCTTCTCTTCATTCTCTCCTAACCTGGTGACACCCCCAAGATTACTGATCTCTACGCTTCAGTTTCTTCATCTCCATAAACCATAGAAATGCCTGGGGAATCCCTGTGTGTGAGAATTACAACACTCTCTCTCTCTCTCTCTCTCTCTCTCTCAGTTTCCACCTGGCACCTGGAAATAGCCCAGACATGATGATCACAAAATGATACAGAACAGAATATATTTTTCTAGACTTCACCTCCTAGCACAAAACGAGTAGTGAAACAAGTCTCTGAAGCTGCGTCTCTCTGACAGGGCAGAGGCAGAATGCATCCTCTATGGCTGCGTTATTTGTGTTTCCAGGTGGCCAGCCTGTTCGTATTCTATATAACATAAATGGCACTCTCCCTTCCTTAACTCGATTCTCCACACTTCCCACGGGCTAGCTTTTTATTTATTTATTTATTTAGCCAAGAAGAATGCTGTGTTTCTTGCTGTCTTTGTGTTCGCATTACAGGAACAGCAGCATGCTGTCAGGCAGCGGTGTCTGGTAATAGACTCTGGATAACAAGCACCCAGCTCAGCCTGGGGCTCCCTCAGAAAACGGAATTGGATGGTGGAAGAAAATAATGTCAGGGTTCAGGGAGGATTGTCTCAGCTTGCCCATCACATCAACATTAAAAATACAATTAGAATACATACCTTATGAGTCCTTAGCTAGAGAAGCAAAAAAATGGAAAAAATTATCCCCAAGCCCTAATAGCTTAGCTCCAAAGAATGGCCTCTTTCCTCTCACCGGGTGGCAGCAAACTTCTCAAACATTGCCCTCATAAGTGTCCAGGAACCGGGACCCGGAGGCCCTCAGGATCTCTCCCTCAGGCCAAGGCAGGGAGTCACATCGGCCCAAGGGTTTGGTTTCAAGTCGTCAGGGTCAGTGATGCAGGCCACTCAGTTCCCAGCCCCATCTCGAGAATTGGTGCTGGGGAAAGTAGGATGGATGGAACGTCCAGTTGAGACATCTAGGACCGATTTGGATGTTGACACCAGGAGCCAACTCACTTAGTTTCAAAGTCCAGCCCTACAACTTACTAGGACTCTGTGTTACATAACGTCTTGGTGCCTCAGTTTGCTGATCTGTGGAATGGGGGTGAGGTAGAATCCACTGCTCTGGGGTTACACAATGGGAAGCATAAGGAACGTAATGCATGTAAACTCTTCTAACAGTGCTGAGCACAGATACCTAAGACTGTTAGTTGCTTTTATTATGTTTAGCATTTCAGAGACCCTGCACCCCATTTTATTAAGCAGCTACTTTCTATAGTCTTGTGGGAAAAGCCTTTGGGACAGGACACCAGGGGTTGGCAGCCCAGCGTCCACTCTGCTCTCATGTTCTGTGTGAGCACAGGTGTGCGCCTCAGCCTTCTGGCTCCCACGCTGTTGATCTGTAAACTAGGAGCAATAATGCCCAGCTTACATGTGGGTGTCCTTGGAGTGCCATGAAGATAACATTAGATGCAAAATGCCCATAGTTTTAAGCAGATCTCACGAGTTACAGTTTTTCTGCTCTTGGTCTCTAATACATCTTTTTTTCCTCTTGCCAAGTGGATCAAATCCCATCTTGTGATTCAGGCATCGGATTGCATTGCGGAAGCTCAAATACTCAGATGTTAACTCTGGACTGCACCACCATCCAGCTCACTGGGCTCTGTATTATTTGGGCTATTAGAAATCTCTTGAGTTTATTATAGAATTCCATTTTAAATTCATGTTTTTAGACTTGGTGTCGCTGATGTGACCTATAACAAATAGCAAATATATCAGTTGTCACCACCATCTGTCATGGTGCAGAGCTACTTGCTAGCTAGTGGTATATTGTTCACTTCTTTGGGCTGGAATGAACACTTCATTGATTCCAGGGACTGGTTTAATTCACTCCTGTTATCTACGGCACCTAGCAAGTGGTCTGACACATAACCCTCTCTCAAATAACTGTTGAATGAATGGGTGACTCACAACTCAACTGAAACAGTAGCACCTTTTCATCAACAGGTGCAAAGTTTCAAGGAGAAGAAACAGCATTGCTTTAGTTGGGAATGTAAGCAGTGGTCCCCTTAGATAATTATCACAGTGTAAGAGCTACATCCTGTGGGGGCACAAGGAGGCCTGAGACCTGAGTCCTATTTGCAGAGAATCGAAATCTAGCTGGGGAGATGATGAGTGAAAGAAAAACCAGAACAAGATGGGAAAACAGTAAATGCTAAATCAGAGCTCTCTGAGTGGAGTGAAGTCCAAGGGGAAAAGCAGATGGAAGAGGAAAGGGGAGACAGGACACAGACAGACTGGGGAAGGCTTTGTGTAGCCGTGGGGTGGGCTCCCGTCTGTAAAGGATGAGTGTGGTTTCTTTTCTTTTTCTTTTCTTTTTCTTTTTGAGACAGAGTTTCACTCTTGTTGCCCAGGCTGGAGCGCAGTGGCGCTATCTCTGCTCACTGCAACCTCTACCTTCCAGGTTCGAACGGTTCCCCTGCCTCAGCCTCCTGAATAGCTGGGGTTACAGGTGCATGCCACCACACCCAGCTAATTTTTGTATTTTTAGTAGAGACGGGGTTTCACGATGTTGACCAGGCTGGTCTTGAACTCCTGACCTCAGGTTATCCACCCACCTTGGCCTCCCAAAGTGCTGGGATTACAAGTGTGGGCCACTGTGCCTGGCTGAGTGTGATTTCAATAGGAAGAAAGGGATGAGCAGACCAGAAGGGGGGACATGGAGAGGTGTACATTCAGCCCCACGTGAGCAAGGCATCCGTCCTGACCTCGTCAAACCTCGCTGCATGTTGTGGGGAGAAGAAGGAGGCAGGGGAGCTGCAGCCAGGCCAGGGAGCAACTCCATGGGGCTGGCCAAGATGTTTGATTGACGTTATCCAGACTTGCTGATCTTAAGAATCACTTGTCAAAAAATATGAAAACAAGACATTTTTAAAACTTCTTAGGCACCCTTGGAGTCTGATGTTCAAGGGCAGGAAGCACTCAGCATGAGAGAAAGATGAAGACTGGAAGACTCAGCCAGTCTGCTCATTCCACTTTCTTCTGCCTGCTTTGTTCCAGCCACGCTGGCAGCTGCTTAGATGGTGCCCACTCAGGCTGGGTGCAGTGGCTCACGCCTGTAATGCCAGTACTTTGGGAGGCTGAGATGGGCGGATCACTTGAGGTCAGGAGTTTGAGGCCAGCCTGGCCAATGCAGTGAAACCCTGTCTCTACCAAAAAACAAAAATTAGCCAGGTGTGGTGGCGTGCACCTGTAATCCCAGCTACTCTGGAGGCTGAGGCAGAAGAGTGGCTTGAACCTGGGAGGTGGAGGTTGCCATGAGCTGAGATTGTGCCACTACACTTCATCCTGGGTGACAGAGTGAGACTTTGTCTCAAAAAATATATATGGTGCCCACCCAGATTGAGGGTGGGTCTGCCTCTCCCAGCCCACTGACTCAAATGTTAATCTCCTTTGGCAACACCCTCACAGACACACCCAGGAACAATGCTTTGCATCTTTCAATCCAATCAAGTTGACGCTCAGTATTAACCATCACAGGCACTATTCCAGGCTTACTGAACCAGAATCTCCAGGATTCTCCTTTGAAAAATTCAACCAGTCAATCAGTCAAGACAAATACCCCAGGCAAGTTTGGGAAGTGCATGGTACAGGTGATGAACAGACATGGACAGTTTGGGGCAGAGATATGATTTGACAAATGCCGTGTCTTAGGAAGAGTAACATGGAGTCAATTTGGAGGTGCGGATCGGTGGAGGAGGCTGGAGATTGGAAACGAGGTAGAAGGCTACTGAGAAAATCCAAGCAGGTAGAAGTAAGGGCTGAAGCCACGGAAGCTGCAGCGGATCTAAAGTCAACGGGATGCAGATGTGGGAGATCGGTCAGAGTGGTGGGAGAAACTGCGGAAAAGGAGCAAGCCTTCTGAAAGGTCAGAAGGCTCTGCCGAGCTTCGGGGGAGAATAGCTGAAGGCAGCTGTTCTCTAACTCTGAGGCAGAGGGCAAAGACTAGGTACCAGGGAGTGCAGGGGAATTTATAGTAAACAGGCTTGTTTACTAAGGTCGACCAGGAAATGATTTTTGCTCACCCCCACTTGAGGCTCCCTGGAAGGGGGAACAATACATGTTAATTATCCGCACATTGTGTTTGCTCCAGGCTTTCAGCATTGTGCCTGCACTGAGTAAAAGCAAGCAGCTCCAGCTTCTCGGGGCTGCCTCTCTGGCCACTAGAGCCGGGCAGTCCCCTAGCTGCTCTTACACTGCATACCTGTGTCTGAGTACTCCTTTCATCCGTCGGTTGGCTAGGGTGTGCGGGACAGACCCAGCAGGGATGCTGTGAGTTAGACCCAATACGGGACGGACAACTGGTGGGATGCAGGAGAGGAGGGAGAGGAAGTCATTTAATGACTGGGTGTCGGTAAGAAGGGTGAAAGCATACGTAGAAAGAATAAATTTCAGGAGGGCACTAACTCTACAGCAAGGTGATGGCCTTCGTCTCAGAGAAGTTGCGGTTCTTATAATGGGTGTTCCTTTGAAAGACTATGGGACTGGGGTGTTGGAGACAGTCAGACCTGGAGATTAGAAATGACTCTCTTTTGGAGATGGGGTAGGATAGTACAGTTTACTTATAAATGATGCTGGGGTTTGGGGCACTGATCCCTACAATATAAAAGCCATGTGTAGCTTTTGACTTCCCCAAAACTTAACTAACTACCAATAGCCTCCTATTGACTGGAAGCTTCATTGATAACACAAACAGTCGTTTATTACATCTTTTCCATGTTATATGTATTATATACTGAATTCTTACAAGAGAATAAGCTAGAGAAGAGAAAATATTATTAAGACAAGATATTTGCAACGTATTAAGTAGAAGTGAATCACCATAAGGGTCTTGATCCTCATCATCTTCACGTACAGTCTCGGGGGGGCAGAGGTGGAGGAGGTGGAAGGGGAGGGCAAGAGAGGCAGGCACACTGGGTACAACTTTTATTGAAAAATAGTCACATATAAGTAGACACGTGCAGTTTAAACTCATGTTGTTTAAGGGTCAATGGAATATTTACAGCAAAACTGTCAGTCACGCTGAGAAAAATGAAGAAAGAGAAAAAGGTAAAATGCTACTCAGGCCCCAGTTTCCACTAAGCCTGTGCAGGGAAGGAAAGCATCTAAAACTGCCGATCCAGCCCAAAGCATGCTGTGCCCACAGTGGAGAGTCATGTTTATTTAGAGGCAGGCTGGCTTGACTTCATCTGGTGAGGATTACATCCCCGGCTAGGGCCGGCAATGTGCCTTCATTCTCTCATTCATCAGCTAATTCCCTACAGGTACTGTGTCCTGGACTTGTTTTGTTCAAAATACATCTTTTTTTTCCCCCTCAGCAAAATAGAGCAGGGTTGACAGGAAGTTCTGATAATTACTCCCTAAACAATAAATCACCCGTGCTGCTGAACTGTGTTAACTCTACGTGGGACATGAATGCGTTTCAAGGGAAACCCGCTCAAGACAAATGGCACCACGTGCTGTGATTACAGCTTCAACAGACGTGCAGACAGGGCTGCTTCGGGCCCTGTGCCGACTGCCAGGCTGGCAGGAACTTTCAGGAACAGTCACAGTAGGGATGCTAGAGAGAGGGAGCCTTGCTTCTCCACCTGCTGCTCTGTGTCCTTGGGAGAAGTGGAGAAGATGCACGCGGAAGGGAGGGTGCTCAGTTTTCACCCACTTGTTCATTCATTCATGCATCAGGCCCAGGATGGCACCCAGCTGTCGCACGCCCTTGTGGGTGACCTGTGTTCACAGCCATCGTCTCCATGATGGGTCCACCCTGACCACTGTTAGCCTTGCTATTCAGGATGCCAGTTCTTGCTATTGAGCCCCTACTATTCTATAGGTGCAATGGAAAGTGCTGGAATATGAAAATGACTGTCCTGGTGCTTGTCCTCAAGGAATATACAAACTAGTGGGAGAGACATTTGCTTAAATAAATAAATTTTTAAAAAATCTTGCATTTGATCTAGGTAGAAGCAGCACCAAGTTCCAATGTTTAAAAAATCCAGGGAGGCTTCCTAGAGCAGCAGACAGTGAGTGGGACTTTGAGGAAGGGCAGGAGCCACAGCACCATGAAGACCTCGGTCCACTGCAGAAGCAGTAGTTGTTTAGAGGATAGATGGATGGAGGACCAGTGGCATGGTCTTATTATTTTATTTTAAATTGCATTCCCTTCTGCATATGGTTTTACCATTCTTGTAGTCACTTTGTCATTAAATGACTTCCTCTCCTGTCTATTCTGGGTCCCACCAGTTGTCCATTTTATGTTGGGTTTTGCTCACGGTACCTTGGGGATTAATGTAGGGGGTGCTAGAGTTGGGAAGCAGCAGAGAGCAGGAGAGTTTGAATGGATTCTTGCAATTCCCTTGCTAAAATCTTTAAGCAGCAGACTGACAAGATCATATTTACAACTTAGAGAGATCTCTCTAGCATGAGAGTGAAGTAACAGTAACAAGGGGCGAGAGAGAACCATTGGAAAACACCATTTGTTCACACATTCATTCAACAAATATTTTCTGAATGCCTACTCTGTGCCAGGAGACAGGCTAGGTGCTGGGGATATAGCTGTGACCAAAGCAGTTTACAAGTTAGTGGGAGAGTTGAGTTTAAATAAATATACCAAAGTAAATACACATTTATGATCTGCGGAATGAAAGGAATCCCACGATTCTATAAACAAGTATGGCAGGTGCTTCATTTCAATGGGTGATCAGGGCAAGGCCTTTTTAAGGAAATGGCATTTATCTGAGACCAAAACAATAAGTAGAATTAAACCTTCTGTCTTTCAAAGAAAGACTGGAAGCAGAGAAGCCAACTGGGAATCTAGCTCAGTTATCCCTGGCAAAGAAGAGGGGATGATGTTGGACATGTGGGGAAGACAGCTGATTGGAGAGGTCTTTTTGGAGACACAGAGTTGGCAAGCCAGCTGCAATCTGTTGAGAAGAGATGAGGCTATGAAACGATTCAGTGGAAGACAGCATGGACTTGAAAGAGGTTTGGAGAGGAAACTCCGCAGGGCTGCATGAAGAACGGTGTGGGGACTGGGCCAGGGAGGGTGAAGCCTAGGATGATTTCTGGTTTTCTGGCTCGGAACTTGGACAGACAGAGGTACGAGGAACCATAGATGGCAGTAGGAGCTGATGACTTTCGATTTTGAGATGTGTCTGAGATGCTTGTGGCACATCCAGGAAGATATATCTACACAGTGTACAGGTGTGGTTTGGGCTGGGTAATATATAGGAATCAGTCAAAGTACAAAGGTGGATGAGTCCAGAATGTGTGTGGGATCCAGCAAAACCATGGCCGAGCCATGCACCTGAAATGTGAACTGATCCTACAATACTAAGCAACACTCTTCCATTAGACATGAAGGCAAGAGACAGACAAGAATGGTGGCAAATTAATAACTGCCCCTCAATGCCTTTTTTTTTAAATTCCCCAAATTACTCAAAGTCTCAGTTTAACGCAATTTCATTCTGTTCATTTAAAGTCCATTATTCAATTAGCAATGGTTTTCTCTGGGGCTTGAGATTGGGAAGAGGTGATTGACGGGAGCATTTCACTTTGGTTATAAAATTTTTTGTTTTTAAAAATTTTATTTTGCAGCGACAAAATATTTCTTATATAGCAACAGATAAACAGGGTACTTTAAAATATTTGTTTACAATAAAATTGGGCTTCACTTCCTACATTAAATAAAACTTATGTGCCAGGTAAGTGTGAAAGGAAAATAGAATCTTGGGACCCCAACCTCACTATGCCAAAGGAAAAGGTGAGCTTGGGAACTGAGTCATACAGAAACTGCCTTCCTTTTGTCCCCAAACAGATAGCTATAATTTCACATTTGCTTTCTCTTATGTAAAATGTAGATTTACTGAGCATGAGAGGAACGCATAGTTGACTTTTCACTCTACTCCCTTTCTTTCCAAATACAAAATGTGGATTCACGGAGTGCTAATCAGAGCCTCACAAAAATGGAACCGCTTGCCTCACTGCCCACTCGACCTTCTTTTTTTTTCTTTTTTCTTCCCCTCCTTCTTGCTCTTTTCCCTTTAAATATTGAAGTTCTCAAAACGCCTCTTTTTGGAAAAAGCACAGGACACAGATTCTACCATGACCTGTGTTTCTTTTTCCCAGGTGTAACGTCAACACTGGCAAAATAAACCTCTAAGTCGATTGAGATCTGCCTCACTCACTTTTTGGTTTACAAAAGTATACTGTCATAGACTGTTTGCACACATAAAGTCTTTAAAAAGAAAACAAAGTCACTCCTCTCCACCCATCAGATGTTCCGCCCATGACGTGGCCACTATCAATGAGTTCTAGAGAAGTGGAGGTGGCTGGGGAAGCAAGGACTGGACATGCTTAAACACTGGGCTGCAGCAGCCAGGGTCCTGCCCACAGCTAAGGCCTTTCTCAGGCCCAACCTTCTCTTCAAAACCAGACTGAAACACGTTCTCAACACATGGAGGGTCTTCTCTGAAGCCACAGATTGTAGAAGTCCTTGGGTGACAAGTGATGGACTGGAAGTAGAAGAGTGTAGGAGATCCTGAAAATGGTGACCGCTGCAGAGACCCCACCTTCTCAAACCCACGCATGTCTGCTACACATCGAAGTGCAAATAACGCTTCTCGGCTGTCTCTGTGTTTAAGTGGCACATTGAAAAACAAGACAAACGCTCATGAAAGTGTATGTGATGACTTATTTTCTAATGAAACCTGGAGAACATTCAGATTTTTTCTTCTTTAACGGTAACTCGTTGATTTGTTTATGACTCAGCAAAACTTACCCACTGGACTCAGTTCTCTGACTCTGCTCATGTTGGGTGTTGTCTTCTTCCTGGGGTCAAGGGTTGCTTTGATGATCTCACTGCTTCTACAAACTCAGGGGGCTATTAAAAGATCATGGCTGATTACACAGTTCCTTTTGCTATGGCTAACACTCAGTCACATTCTTAGGAAAAGACCAAAACGTGCTAATGAGACTTTTTTTTTTTTTTTTTAAATAAGTAAGATAAAAGGAGTCTTTGCAGAGAGGAAGTTAAGAGTTAGATTTAATTGAATAAAAGGGACAGGAGAAGCAGGGGGTGATGAGCTCTGGATTCTGTGAGTCCAAGATTCTCAGATGTGACTGTTAACAGTGCCCTGTTTTAGTTTAATAGCACATTTTATTCTTTTTTTTTTTTTGAGACAGAGTCTCGCTCTGTCACCAGGCGCCAGGCTGGAGTGCAGTGATGCGATCTCAGCTCACTGCAATCTCCACCTCCCAGGTTCAAGCAATTCTCCTGCCTCAGCCTCCCGAGTAGCTGGGACTACAGGTGCATGGCACCACACCCAGCTAATTTTTGTATTTTTTAGTAGAGATGGGGTTTCACCATGTTGGCCAGGATGGTCTCAATCTCTTGACCTCATGATCCGCCCACCTCGGCCTCCCAAAGTGCTGGAATTACAGGCGTGAGCCACCATGCCCGGCCACATTTTATTCTTAAACAAAGAAAAATGAAAGAAACCTCTTTAAAAGAAGATCAGGCTAAGAGAAAGGTATTAATTCTAGTGAAAGCTGACTGTCCTGTTTGAGACACCTGCTTGTTTGGTGTCATCTTGCTGCACAGGGCCACACTATGAGACATGTTGGTCAGTAGTGGGAGGTGTTGATAAGCTAAACGAGGCAAAAGAAAAACCAGGCAATCGGTTAACTGATTATTAGGGATGTGCATCAGCCATTTAATTCAACATACTTTAAATGTACATTAATCAGTTAGCAATATTATCTGTGTGATACTGCTCTGGAAAATCAAGGGAGAGAAAGAAAAAATAAAACAATGATCTATTTCTTCATCTACTAGAGGGATAAATTCACTCAAAATGACTTTTAGACGTTTCTAAGACTATTTCAAATGAAGTGGGCTGCTTAGGAATTGAAGTAGATCAATTTAGAAGACTAGGAAAGGAGAAACTCAGATGCTCTTTATTTTACCATTGCACAAAGTATTCAAAGTCTCCCTCCTGAGAGACAGGCAGGCTGTGTTGAATAAGGTCAGTGACATGGGTAGAGCATGAATTCTCTCTTTCTGATGATCCTGAATTTCTGTCACCTTGCAATGATTCTGAATCCACGTAGTTACTCTGGCACATAGTTGGTTCAGGAACTTCAAGATCTAGGTCTTACTCCCTAGGTCTTAGCAGCCTGGGGAAGCGCAGGTCCACTCAGCTCTGCAGACACTGGATATGTTCCATCTGACAGTCTATCGGATGGTACAAATTTTCCTCCATGTAAAGTCTCACAAGGCCACATCAATTTTCCAAATTACAATCGCTTGAACCCTCATCCTGCTCAGTTGTAGGACAACTAATTCCGCTTTCTAAAGATATCTGGGAAGCCTCAGGGAGTTCTTTGATGTTTCCCAACCTTTCTTGGCTGCCAGGCCAGCTGCCACCTAGATCAGGACCGTTGCTCAATGCGCTTTGCCTGTGGTCCATACCAGCTCTTCTGCAAGTTGCCTCCTGCAGAGAAAGCATTTCTGCGGTTGTAGATTTCTCCTTTTCCTCAGTCTTCCACAGGTTGAGCATCAGCCTCCACTCCTCCAGCAAATGTTGCCAAGCCTCTTTCCTTGAGCCCCTTTCTATTCTGCTTTGGGTAATCATCACACTAAGAGCCCCTGTGGTCATAGACAAGTCTTGGCTTTGACTAGGGGTGACATGGGTGCTCTTGCAGGCACCTTGCCTGCCCATTGTCATCATCTTGACCAAGCGCAAACACTGTCTGGGCACCTGGCCTCTGCTGCTGCTGGCACCAGCCCCTCTTTTGACCTTGTTGCTATGCCACTGTAGCCACCTGCCCAGGACCAGGCAGAGCTGCCCCTTGCCCAGTTGGAGATGCACCTGCTCTTTTGGGCTCTCTCTTCTCTTTACCAGAGTAAGTTACAGAGGTTGTCTTCCTCCATTTTAGTGATTGCCCATCTGACCTCCCAGGAACTGAGGGGTGGGGGAGTCTGTGCTCTGAGTCTAAGCAGGCAGATCTCACCCATCTCCTTTGGGGCCTCTTACTACATATATTTAGAGAATTAGGAAAATGCCAGCATAGAACCAAGTGGTGGTTCAGCTGTTCCCAGGTCGTATGCCTCATGAGCCAAGATACCAATTTCTGCCTCTTTCAAAGCATATTGTGGTGTTCCATTTCTGGCAAGATTCTCTCCAGAGTCCTGTATCATTTCCAAACAGTGTCATGAATCACCTGTGGCTTTAATCCACAAAGCAGCATATGCTAATTGCTACAGTCTCTGATAAGTGTAGGGTACAGTATCTGGGTATTTAGCCTTTATTTATTCGTCCCAGTTACATTAATTTATGCATTTATGCATCCATTGAAGCAGCATTTATTGTGACCTCTACTACAGACTAGGCCAAGAGGTAAGGGAGGTGTAATTTGATTTGAGACATAGGTCATATCTTCTAGTAGCTTTCAATTCAGGTGGCCAAATTCACCTGTAAAACATCTGAAACCATTTCTGCTTCCATCCTCCCTACAATGACCTTAGGCAAATCTGTTAAGTCCTCTGGGTCTCAGTTTCCTCACAGAACAAAGGAAACTAAATAAACACCTATCCTGTATGTCTCTTTGAGCTCCTGTGCAGAACAGGTTCAGATTGATTCATACCAGAAAGCAGAATTGGACCAAATGGCACAAAATGGCAACTTATCCAATATAGTCTCAGAAGGGATAAACTGCCCAATAGCACAAAGCAGAATTGGACCAAATAGTACAAAATGGCAGATTCTCCAATGTAGTCTCAGGAGGGATTAACTAACCATCCAAAGTTACCACCGTAAGTGTGCTGCCTGCCCTACAGTGAGCTCTCTGTGCTTGCAGGCATTCATGCACAGGTGAGCGGGGTGCTTGCTAGAGCTGCTGCAGTTGTGTTAGAGAACTCAGCTTCATCCCCCAAGATGCTGTGAAACACGTGAACAGATGTAACAGTGCAGGTGGTCTTCGTCTTTGGTTAAAAGACATTCACTGGGCACCTAGTATGCACAAAATTCAGTGTGCCCTCCCCAGAGGGCATGAACAGGTGAGAGGGGTGGAGCCTCTGTCCTTACAGGGGCAAACATTTCGATGATGAGATGGACGCACACATGGTGCCAAGGAGTGAATCAAATCAAAGAAAAGTGTGGAGCATGTGAGTGAGGACACCTGGAGCTCAAAACCTTGGGCTTCTACCCTGGAGTGTGAGTGCTGTGTTCTTCCCCATTATTCTGGGGTCAAAGTTTATGAGGGGGAAAACAATTCCACTGGGCTTTGGAGCAGGAAAGACATTGTAAGTACCAAAATGAGTGAGCTAGACATGAAATATGTTCTCAAATTGGAGACATATGAACCCTATAAAAATATTTTGAGCCTCCAAAGTTGACATAAATTTTTTTTATCATAAAGCTATTTAAATACAGGCAAAACTAAGGATAAATTGCTTAGGATTATGGTCTAGCATATTTATAAATTATATATATACTAAACCATGAAACCAAGGACATTCATGGTTAATTTAATTCGATTTGATAGGCGTTGCTTTTCTGAACCTAAATTGCTAATAATGGACTTAAGAATGAAGTTTAGACATCGATTTGCCAAGTGTTGTTGAAGTAAACGGAAGAACCAAGGTTCTCCAGGTTACTGGCCTGCAAAGCCCTGTTTTGCCCATCAGGGCAAGGACTAGTGGAAGAAGCGACCCCTAAAGTGGAACAGGAGAACAATCCCAGTTTTAAAGAGTGTGGCAAACCTGTTGCCTCCTGCCATCCCTGGTGTGTGCTTACTAGCAGGTAAGTCATGGGGCCGGTCCACAGAACTAGTTAGATAAAAGCTAAACTCCCAAATCTGGGTTATAGCAAAGCGGGTAGGGGAAGCCAATGCAATCATGAGCACATCCAATATTAAAATGGGCGTAAAGAGGTTTGCAGTTAGGTATTGCGGAAATACATATTGAAAAACAATAACGAACCTTTAATTACATAAGGCTTGGGTCTTACGATTTCTTGGAATAATGAAAATGATCAGATAAGGATTTTTAGTGAATATTGACTGGAAACATTTACAAAATAATAACAGCCATTGTAATCACTGTGAATGAAGGCTGTGCTGAATCCATTACAAAACAACATGAGGCTACTTTAAAAAGTTTTAAGTTATTTACAACAATATTTTCCTGCTATTGCACAGAATGTCATTGTTTAGAATTTTCTAGAGGTTGACTTTGACCCTGACACTAAGACAGATATTGGATTTTTTACTCTTCTGTCCAACACTTTTCCAACCAATAATCTTAGTTGACCTCTACTGTCTACCTCATGGCAGGAACCTGTCAACATTAAGAAAGAAATTCAAGGTTTATTATGATTGCCCTCTTAAAATCCTGCTGCAAAGAGCACTATTTTTACTTTTTTTTTTTCCTCCAAATCTTTTTGTTTGTTTTCCTTTCTTAGCAAGAAGGGCAGCTAGTCACTCTAATGTTTTGTAGCTGGCTGAAAATGTAATGTGAGCCATATTGAGGTTGTCATAACATGGATAAAACATTGGCAGTATCTCCTATTCAGCTCTTTAACTTGGATAATAATATGAGGAAAGATTGAGGGAAATGACTTTGTTTTATTTGCAAAGGGACGTCTGAAAAAAGAAAAAAACACAGCTCTCACAAATAAAACATAGATTGTATGGGTAGCAGTCAAATATGTCTTCAGTCTACACAAGAATCGTTTTGCCTGCAGCAGGAGAAACGAGTAAGGCTGGGAGACGTCGTAACTGCAGTAGTTGTTAAGACAAGGCTGTCTTTGGATTTCATTATTAAAGATGAAAAGAAAATCGTGGAAGTGTAGAAATGGAGAAAACTGTCAAAAAGGACCCTATACCTCTCATGTTAAAATCCGTGATCTCCTTAGAAAGTTCTTTAATTTCTTCAAGGAACTGATAAACCCTAGGCCCTGTAAACTGTTCCAGGGCAGAAAGAAGTAAGCTTTTCTCTTCTAACCTGACATCAGCTTAACCCTCTTGACAACAGGGCAAACACAAATGGGAAATCCAATCCAATCCACCTTAAAACATTAAAGCAGATGTCTTTAATACAGTGTCAGCAGATAAATAGGTGTGTATTTTTAAAAGTAACAATCAAAGGTCAGATTCCAGGAATGGAAGGATGGTTTAACGTGAAAGAAATCTATTAATATTGTATGCTCTTTTAATAGATCAAATAACAAAAAATTATGATTGTCTATATATTGAAAGATGATAATATTTAATACATATGCATGGCTGACAATTCTTATTAAAATAGATGGAAAGATGCCTTGTAGTGAGATATGAGATAAAAACCACAATACATTCATGTTATATGTCTGTCATATGTATGCATACATCATACTCCACATCTTTAAGTCATGTATGTCTTATCACTGCATTGAAACAGTAGCCAATGTCATGTTTAATGGTGCAACACGAGAATGGAGAACTTTTCTCAACATCATCTAACATTGTTCTGGAAATGCTATAATAAAATTAGGGAAAAATCAAAATCAGAGTGCTATACCCTGGTAAGACAAAGACCGTTTGTATTTCCAGATAATATGTTTACTACCAGGAAAACCCAACAAAAGCCAGTGGAAAAACTCTTAGAAATGACAGGAAAACTAAGTAAGCCATCTGGTTACAATATGAGCATACAAAAAAGCAATAATGTTTTCACTTGCAAATTAGTATAAAATATTTCAGACATATAGAACAAAATAAGAAAACCATATAAACACTTGTGGAGCCACTGTCCAGTTTAGGAAATCAAACATTGCCAGTGCAGTTGAAACACTGCATGTTCCTCTCCGGATCACATTCTTCTTCCCTTAGAGGTAATCCTTATTGTGAATTTGGTGTTGATCATTTCCATGCCACTTTTCAATACATTTTAAAATACAGGCAGGGCACGGTGGCTCACACCTGTAATCCCAGCATTTTGGGAGGCTAAGGTGGTAGGATTGCTTGAGGTCAAAAGTTTGAGACCATCCCTGGTGATATGGTTTGGCTGTGTCTCCACCCAAATCTCATCTTGAATTGTAGCTCCTGTAATTCCCGCATGTTGGAGGAGGGACCTGGTGGGAGATAATTGAATCATGGGGCAGTTTCCCCCATACTGTTCTCGTGTTAGTGAACAAGTCTTACGAGAACTAATAGTTTTATAAGGGGAAACCCCTCTTGCTTAACTCTCGTTCCTTCTTGCCTGCTCCCATCTAAGATGTGACTTTTGCCTTCTTCCATGATTGTGAGGCCTACCCAGCCACGTGAAACTGTAAGTCCATTAAACCTCTTTTTCTTTATAAATTACGCAATCTCAGGTATGTTTTATTAATAGCATGTAAACAGACTAATACACCTGGCAGCATAGAGAGACACTGTCTCTACAAAAATAAAATTAAAAAAAATACAAAATTAGCCAGAAGTGATGGCACACATCTGGGAGGCTGAGGCCAGAGGATCACTTGAGCCTAGACGTTCAGGGTTGCAGTGAGCTATGATCATGCCACTGCATTCCAGCCTGGGTGAGAGAGTGAGACCCTATCTCAGAAAAATAATAAATAAAAATTTTAAAAATATACGTCTTCTTAAATTTCATTGGCTGTTTGGTTATTGTCTCATGGAAATGGCATTCTACTGTAAGGGTTACCTGTTTCCATCAGCGTTGAATTTGTGGGATTCACCTGAGTAGGTGCGTGGGGCTCTAGCACATCATTGCCTTACTATGAATTACTATAGTGTATGAATAGAGCTCTATTTATCTCATTGTTCACTGTCACGAGCATTCACATCTGTATTTCTTTGTCACAAGTGTTTCTCCAGATCCCAGGGATCTAGAGTACATACCAGGGACTGAGGAAAATCCTGTATCTTCTCTTTTCTAGACAGAGTCCCAGCTCTGAATTCATGTTCCAAGCAGAAGTGCACACAAGCCCTCACGGCTTCACACCCTCCCCAGACTCTTGCTCTTGACAACATTTTACGATACCAACAATACACGTGCAGAAAGTATAATGAAAATAAAAGATCCCATTTGCAATCACAGTGATAAAAGTTTTAGAAATAAAATTAACAAATGTGGTATATAATTTCTGTGAAGAAAACAAAAACTTTAAAGACTATAAAAGAAGACTTGAGGAAGTAAAAAGTGATACATTTTCCTTAGGCACAAAAACTCTCAATTGAAAAAAAAGGTTTTAAATCTTATCTTAAACAATCATGGCTACTTGCCCATATACATGTTTTTCTGTTATACTTTTCATAAACTTTTCCTAAGTGTATCAGAAAAAAATACACACATGGGAAAATAGCCACGATTGTTAAAGAAACGGGAAAGAGTGTGAAACAAGTACTACCAGATACTAAATTGTTTTATTACACACTGAAAACAGTACAGTGCTCATGCAAGAAGGTGAGACTGGCCACTGAGACCAAGCATTGTGGCTCTTACCTGTAGTCACAGCTGCTCGGGAGGCTGAGGAAGGAGGATTGCTTGCACCCAGGTGTTTGAGGCTAGCCTGGGCAACACAGCAGCATAGTGAGGTGCCCCATCTCTAATTAAAAAAAAAATTTGGTCATCGAAGTGGTGACTCTAGAAAAAACCTCAAGTATAATATAAATTTAAAAAGTGGCATCTCAAATCATTGGGAGAAAGATATATTTTATAAATGTATTGGGTTTTTGGCTAATAACTTAGAAAAAAAACAGATTCGAATTCTTACCTCACAATGTATACATATGAAATTCAGGGTAATTAAATATTTTAATTAAAAAGATAAAATTAAAATAATTGAATAAACTTCTTGGTGATTATATCTATGATATTGGGCACAAGGAAAGATTTGACTACACCAAAATGCAAATCTTTCGTTCAATAACAAAATCTATACATATAAAGAAAAATAAACCAGAAAAATTTTATAAGACTTAATAGTCCAGACAAAAGAGTTTCTATAGATATAAGAAAAAGACATACCTCAATAGAAAAAAGAGCTCACAAACAAGCAATTTATAAAAGAAGAAATTTAACGCCATCAGTAATTAAAATGCATATTAAAGCAATAATGAGATACCCAGGGATGGCAGGATTGTGGGAAATAAGCAATAATGAATCATGACACATTTTTGGAGGGAAATTTGCATGTATTTCAAAAGTCAAGTTGTGTATAACTTTTGACCCAGAAACTCTATTTCTAGAAATTCATCACCAGGCAAATAGAGACAGGAATAAATGTGTGGGCAACAGCGGGTGGTATAGCAGAGTGAACACCAGAAACCAGACAAGCCTGGGTCTGACTCTCAGCCCAATGACATTCTAAGCCTTAGCCTTCTCATAACTACAACAGAATAATTAATCACACCTCTAAGAGTTGTTGTGGGAATTAAATGAAGTCATGTACGCTGAGTGTTTAACTAAACACCTGACATATTATAAGTACTCTGTCAATTTTCACACTGCCATTGTCATTACTATTAAGGTCTATCTATAGGTAGCTAGATTACATTAATAGTAATGACAATGACAATCATTGAAATGATGACGCAAAATCAGGTCTACGGACACAGGGAGATGCCTGAGATATAGTATTAAATGAAAATGTAGTTTACATACAGCATTTTAATATATTTCTGACCGCTGTCTCTCCATACACACACACATATGTATGTATATATGTATGTATATATATGTATGTATACATGTGTATATATACGTAGTCTTGCTACCTCAGGGTAAAGAGTGCTGGCCAGTAAGCTACTTAATGTAACTCTGTCTAAATGGTCACAAAAGTTTTGTAGTTAAAAAAAAAAAGAAAGAAAGAAATGTATATCTTGAAAATTGAAAGAAAATCTTTTGAGAAATTTTATATTTTATTCTTAGCAAACTTTAAGATTATAAGTACTAATTATGAAAATAAATACATACCAAACTCTGTTGGTCAATTTTTGACAGAATTTTTCTTCTGAGATGTGTATGAACAACAACTATTAAGCACCTACTGTGTACAGGTACTTTGCAGGTCCTGAGGACAGCAAAGAATGAACAAAATAAAGGCTTACCCATGTGGAGCTCAGTTTCTAGAGGGCAAGACAGATGAAGGGAATCAACAGAGGTAAGTGCTTGAGGCACTATCGATGCAGGTGAAGAATATGGAGAGCCCCGGGGTGGGAAGGGAAGCGCACTTGAAGGGGAAGCGGAGGGAGGACCTTTGGGGAGAGGGGCTGGAAGCCTAAAGGAAGAGAGCTCTAGGCACAGGAGGTTAAGTGGTGTAAAGCCCCTGAGCCAGGGTTGTGCCTGACATGCTTGAGGAACAGCAGAGAGCCCTTAAGGCTGGACCAGAGCTGTGGAGATGTCAGGAGCGCGCACAGCAAACTGAGGAGGAGGAGCCTACGAGGAGAGGAAAGCCAGGAGGATTGGTCACCTGGACATGAAGCGGAAGAAGCGTTTCAGGAAGCAGAGAGAGAACTCAGTGCTGAGAGGTCAAATCATCAAGGACCGAGAAAGACCACGGGCCATTGGATAAGGGCAGCTTCTCTGGAGAGGTGAAAGAAAGCCTTCTTGCCGTGAGAGACGACTTGGAGACAAGAGCAGATAAGTCGCTCAATGAACTTTCCCATCAAGAGGACCAGAGAAATGAGAAAGAAGTTAGGGATCAGAGTGGGTTAAAAAAAGGGTTCTTTTTCGGAGAAATGGCAGCCTGTTTGAATGACAGTGAAGGGAATGATCTAGTAGAGAAATTGATGAAGTCAGAAGAGAACAGGGCTGGAGTCACGGCCCAGGAGCAGCGAGAGGGATGAGATCCAGGGCCCAGTGTTGGCTGCCTTGGCATGAACAGTTCACCCACCCACCGCATTCCTCCCCAGCTTGGCTTTACATTACAACAGGCGATAAAATAGCGACCCTCCCCCCGCCCCGCCCAGTGGGCCCCCCTGCAGGACCTGAAAAACTTTCATTGCCCAGGCCACACCACAGATCACTCAAATAAGTGCATCGCCTTAATGAAAGTCATCTTTTGACAAATTTCCAGTTTTTCTTTAGTGTCAGTTTATATTTTATTTGACTCTCTCACCGTCAGTGAGAGACTTCCTGGCAAAGATTCTCAATTTATGGATGGCACTAACTGGGGAGGGAGGCTCACTGAGCATCAATCTCTCTCTCTCTTTCTCTTATAACCATGATTCACTGAAATAACATCAAAGTTTCTAACACATGGCAGAAATTTAATGTATTTACTAAATCAAAATAAAGCACATTAAAAAATGGTTGGAAATGGCTAAGCTTAAAAGGACACGTCTCTCCCCTTCCAGGCATCCATGGATGCGTCTCAAACCAAAGTGATGGACATGAACTGTCAGGCCTCCGTGTGCAAGCCTGGACCCAGAAAGTCTGAAGTCCTGCCTGCCTCGGCTGATGGCCCCCCACCCCGCGCCTGTGTTCCGCCATTATCCCTGGTCGCCCAGGGGAGCTTCCCCCGGACATTGAGCTTCAATCCCCACCTGCCATCTTAACTGTGCTTGCTCTGTGAATACTCTTTGCCCCAGCCTACCATCTTAACTACTCTTAAGCCTTACCCCACAGGCCATGGTAACTGAACTTATGGCAATGTATACTCCTTGCCCTTACCCCCACTACTATAATCTTATCCTGTAACACCCCTGACCCCCAAATAATTGCCCCAACCTATAAAGCCAATTCTCACCCCTACTCCCTTCGCCTGTCCTTTCTCGGATTCGGCCCTCTTGCACCCAAGCGCGAAATAAAACGGCCTTGTAGCCCATACAAAACCTGTGTGGAAGATCTCTTTATCAAATCATTTAATACTGGGTACTATTGGATGCAAATAACGTAAATCAGACTTCAAACTTGGGATATTCCTGATGATTCCAGAGAAGATAACAAAACCCAGGCTTTGGTGTCAGTTTTTAGTTCTGGAGTCCAAGGTCAAGGCACCAACAGGTTCAGGGTCTGGGGAGGGCCCATTCCTCACAGACAGTGACTTCTGTGTGTCCTCATGTGGCAGAAAGCAGTGATCATTTGCGAACTTAACGCTCAGGTATTCTCACGTGGTAGAAAGCAGTCATAGTGGGCATTTCCTTTGTTGATTTTGTTATTGCTAGTTATGATATTTGCTTTCTTTTAAAACGTTGATAATTAGGGCTCAGGTAATAAACTAGTAAAAATATATATAAAGCCTTGAAGGCAATATACTACATTAACTTTTTTTTATTTAGCCTTAAAAAGAAAGGAATTTCTGATCCATGCTACAATGTGGATGAACTTTGAGGACATGATATTAGATGAAATGAGCCTGTCACAAAAAGAAATGACTAGATGATTCTGTCTATATGAACTATCTAGAGTGGTCAAACTCATGGAAACAGAAAGGAAAGTTGTGGCTGCCAGGACAACGGAGAGGGGAATGGGGAGTTGTGTTTAATGGTGTCGAGTTTCAGATTTAAGACGGGAGGGTGCTGGGATTGGTTGCCCAGCAATGTGAGTACACTCAACACTACTTCACACTTAAGATGGGTTAGGATGGTAACTTTTATGTGTATTTTATTACAATAAAAAATTTTAAAAAGAAAAGAAGAAGGAAAGTATGAAATAAAGAGAGAAAGAAAGAAAAGAAGAGAGAAAGAAAAGCAAGGAAGGAAGGGAGGAAGGGAGGGAGAGAAAGGAAGGGAGGGAGAACAGGAAAGAAGAAAGAAGGAAGGAATGGAGGAGGGGAAGGAAGAAAGCAAAAGAAAGGTAGAAAGAAAGAATAAAGAATAAAGAAGAAAAAAGAAAGAAAGAGGGAGGAAGGGAGGGAGGGAGGGAGGGAGGGAGGGAAGAAGGAAAAAAGAAAGAGGGAGGAAGGGAGGGAGGGAGAAAAGGAGGGAGGGAGGGATGGAGGGAAGAAGGAAAAAAGGAAAGAAGGGAGGAAGACAAGAAGGAAAGGATGGAGGGAGGGAGGAAGGAAGGAAGGAAGGAAGGAAGTTGTTACCTGACTTTGTTTCAGGGCTGTAAGTGCTTGAAGATTGCATGGACATTGGAATGAGGGGATACCATGTCCTCTGAAAGTTATGTTTAGTTTTGTGAATCTGTAAAATGTTAGAATTCTTTCCTCACACTTGCAAAGAATTTAATTAATGAAAAAGGGATTTATAACATGATTTGTAGCCTGTTTTGGGTTTAGACCAAGAGTACTAGGAAAGCCTCATATGAATACAAGTTTTAACATTTTGGCTAGTTGAGGCTGAGGAAAAAGAATGAATTTTTTGGATTCACTTTCAATATAATCTATTTTTCCAGTCTCTAGTGTACAGTGTGATTCATTTCAAGAGGGCTCTATTTCAGGCAATGGGGTTTTAAGTAGGACTTGCATAAAATGAAGCCACTGCCTCTAATTCATCATTCAGAAACCCAAACTTCATAATTATGCAGCCAACCGTTTCCAATCAGGACTCAGTTGCGAATCTAAATAGAATGGCTCACCCACTGCAATTACGTAAGTTCCTCTTATCAGGCAGGTTGACAGTCCTCATCACTGGCTCTCTGTCAACTTTTGGAGGAGACTTCTCTTTAAGATGTGCAGCTGTGCCTCCAGGCTCCCCAGTCAGCTGGATAACTCCATCAAGGACACGGGGGTCATCTCAGGACTGGAATTCTGGGGCCCTCTTCATCTAGGCATGAGGATGAGACTCCAGAGGCTCCACCCGCTCCACCGCTCCCCCATCATGATACTCGAAGTATAGATATTATTCAGCCACTACTCTTTGATCTCAAGAGGCCACATCTTCAGGGTGGTATACATCTGAACTGTATACTAATCAAGAATGAGTAGCACTCCTGTTTTGCATTACAGGTTCATGGCTTTTTAAAAAAGTCAATCATCGGAACTGCAGAAGTAATACGTGCTCCTGGTAAAAACACTGCTGAAGAGTCTAAAGTCCAATTTTAAATGTTCCCATCCCTCCTTCTAAGTCTACCCCTGATGAGGCATTGAGACAGAGTCTCGCTTTGTCTACCAGGCTGGAGTGCAGTGGTGCAATCTCAGCTCACTGCAACCTCTGCCTCTTGGGTTCAAGTGATTCTCCTGCCTCAGCGTCCCGAGTAGCTGGGATTACAGGCATGTGCCACCACGCTGACTAATTTTTGTATTTTTAGTAGAGACAGGGTTTCACCACATTGGCCAGGCTGGTCTCAAACTCCTGATCTCAGGTGATCCACCCACCTCAGCCTCCCAAAGTGTTGGGATTACAGGCGTGAGCCACTGCACCTGGCCTTCCTTTTTCTTATATAAATGTATGCATGCATGAATGTGTGTATGCACATGTATACGCACGTATGCATGCATATAAGCATGTATGCATGTGTGTATGCATGTATATTCTTTTTATGTCAATCACATCATCCTAAACATTGTATTCATTAATTTTCTGTTTTTTATACAACCATCTTGTAGGCATCTTTTAAATATGTTTTGTCATCCTCATTCCCACAAATTGCAGAATAGCACATGGCACGCAGCCAACCAGGATATGCTGGCAGTTTGCCATTTCAGACCAAGTCGTGACAATCACTTATTTGCCTACATTTCTGAGCATTGATTCTTTTGTTTCTAACAGATGATGTCCAGAAGTGGACATCATTTTTTTTTTTTTTTTTTTTTTTTTTACTTTTACAGTCACTTTCATGCTCTTTTTGAACTTTTTTCCATTTTGGCAAATTTGGTGATCTTGATATGGGCAAATATAGGGAAACTGAGGGCATTTGAGGGAGTAGAATCTCTTTCAACCCAAACTAATTGATCAATGTTCCCAAACATGATGCTAAAGTTTTAGAAAATCCAAGCTATGGAAGATGCAATCAGACCGCATGTGCCTCTAAATTTCCCAATTCACTGGATAATGTAACTGCTAAACTGCAAGAGCTCTTTACTGGAAATTTCGAGAGATAAAGAAAGACGGCACTGCATGGGTAGGTGCTGACAATCATGATGAAGATGATGGTAACAGTAACAGCCGAGGCTGACTTTCAAGCAGGATGTGCTTGGCTGCCTACGGCTGGTGTTCATTCTGATCCATCAATGCCTATGCTAATCTGGTTGTAAAATCTTTTTAGTATCACCTCTGAAAATAACACCTTCCATTTATTTTAACTGAACACAATGATCTCTTTTAAGACTCACGACTCTAGATGGAAGCTTTGGTTATCAACCCCATCACCTCAAGGAAACTGAGGCTCCGAGATGAACTTGCTCAAGGCACGCAGCCAGGAAGGAGGTGACGGGGCTGGGATTCGAGCTGGGCTGGTTGGCCACATGCTGTTGCTCACTGCTGTGGCATCTGTGTTGGCGCAGGCAGAAAAGACTCCACAGTGCAAGGTGACTTAGAGAAAGTGTTGACAATGTAACGGTACGCCAGGAGGAGAGGGGCGCATCCTGCGCACGGTCTGGGCAGAGCCCCTGAGCTGGGAATGAGAGAGTGCTGGCCACCGGTTTCCTTCTGTCTGAAGACAACTGTGAGGCCCTTGGGGACTTTGCCTAAGCCTTCCTCCCAGCCTTGTCGCTCCCCATCATTCTTGGTGTTCTGTGTTGAGCACAGCTGGACTTTAGAACTCACTACTCGACAAACAGGCTTTGACACTTGAGTGTTGTAGGTCACCCTGGCTCTCTTTCCTAATCTGTGTCTGCCCACGTTGGTCACCCCTCTAAGCATATCTGATCCACGACATCCCTCACAGAATCACCTTCATCCTTGAGGCCAGAAAGGAAGTCCCTCGCTGAGCCCTCTGGGTCTGATGTTTGCACCTCTCCTAAAGCGTGAGTATTTTAAATCTTGGCATTATTCACATGCACGGTTTTTGGTACTTATTCTACCGTGGGCTCTGTCTTGTTCATCGCAGGATCACTCATCGTGGCTAGCAACCAGCACACGCTGCACACGCACAATAACAACCAATCTGGATATTTTAGAGTCAAGAAAAAGTTTTCAAAGGAAATTTTGGGCTCCAAATCTTATTACCCACATGATAATCATCGGAAATCACTGTTTATCTTGACATAAGTTTGATAGGTGCAGGCTTTGGTAAATTATTATCAGAGTGAAGCATAGGGTGAATTCAAAGAGAGAACTCCATTGCTTCACTGAAGTGGAGTAACGGGATGGAGAAGAGTGTTGTGTAGTGCTGGGAGGCACTTAGAGGATATTTGGTTTAGAGACAGGATATATGGTTAATGAGAAAAAATGGGCAGAAATGGCCTCAAGACAAGAGGTGCAGTGGAATCAAAGCCTGGATTCAAAGTGGGCTGGACAAGAGGTGCAGTAGAATCAAAGCCTGGATTCAAAGTGGGCTGGACAAGAGGTGCAGTAGAATCAAAGCCTGGATTCAAAGTGGGCTGGACAAGAAAAGGGAGGATGGAGGCAAAGACAGCTTGAAGGATCTCAGACCAGAGATGCTAGGTTCAGAGAAAGGAGGAAGATCAAGAACTGGATTTCCTAATTTTTGTGCTTTTCAAGCTATGGCTGCCAGCCCTTGGCATTGTGTGGAGACGTATAAAGTTATACATCTGTGGAAAATTCCTTTTGGACAAAGTTTGCAAAAAATACATTATTATTATGTTAACATCACACATATACTAGAAGCAGGAAATGTTGACACAAAAAAGTAAATTACCAACAATTTCATTTTAGAGTTGGGTCTTTTTGTGTTCCAAACTCAGAGTACCCAGGTTATAAATTTACTGTATCTGCCATAAGAATATAGTGGGGGCAGCATTTGGGAAATGCTATGTTGAGGTCCAGGTGATGGTACATGAGGTGAACATGTCCAGAATCAGGGAAATACGGAAGGTAGTAAGAGGCCTGCACAAGACCCTTTTCCAAGGTGAGGGGCAAAAGAGACTTCCGCAAATAAAATCCCCACATGCCGTGTCTGTCTAGACATCAGTATCTCAGAGGACCTGAGCACACCATGTCTTTTTTGAGTTTCCCCAAGTCTCGTCCTGCTAGGAAAGGCGGTCCAATTCCTTCTAGAATTTCTCATGTTTGTTCGTAATGCATTCAGTCATTCAACAGATATTTATTTAATTCTCGATGTGCCTGGCACGGTCTGAATGGCGTCTAACCTGCTTACTTTCTTCTGACAGCCTCTTGTCGTCTCCATATTGCTCCTAAAATGAGGACCTCAAAGGGCAGCAAGTCCTCAGCTGTAGTCTGGTCACGTCACATTAGAAATGAACTCTCCCTTTCCCTGTTCAAGATGCAGGACTTTCATTCAGGAAGGCTAAGGCTATACTGGCCTGCAGGGAATCCCCTCTCTCTGTGCACTTACTGTAGATTTGAAATGCCAGATTCTTTTCGTGCTCCTCCTGCAAATTCATATCTTCCTATCCTGTATTTCAGCAACTGCCCTTTTGGAGAGTTGGAGCTCTGATTTATCCATATAGAGGTTCATCCTGCTAGCCCAGGTTGTGGTGAAGATTGCGGTTTCATCCTGACATGGTCCCTTTGGGTGCTGACAGGGATATGAGATGTATTTGTCCACACCACGGGTTGCTGAGCTGACCTTGCACCTCTGCATCCCTGGACAGACTTGGTGAAAGGTAGCAGGTAAGACAAACAGGGAGCACAGTCAAGTTTATTTCTCCTGAATTTTAATTCTCTATAGGAAACTTTGCTTTTCAATGAACTTAGAACACAATTATCATAAAGAGATTCTGTGGCCAGGTGCGGTGGCTCACGCCTGTAATACCAGCACTTTGGGAGGCTGAGGTGGGCAGATTACGAGGTCAGGAGTTCAAGACCGGACTGGCCAACAATGGTGAAACCCTGTCTCTACTAAAAAATACAAAAATTAGCTGGGCATGGTGGCTCATGCCTGTAATCCCAGCTACTTCAGAGGCTGAGGTAGGAGAATTGCTTGAACCAGGACCCAGGAGGCGGAAGTTGCAGTGAGCCAAGATCGCATCACTGCACTCCAGCCTAGGCTACAGAGCGAGATGCCATCTCAAAAAAAAACCAAAAAAACCAACAGATTCTGTGCATTCTACTAGTAACAATGGGAATGGCTAGAAATACTGCTAGCAAAAAGTATGCAGTGAGCTCCCTGTGAATTTCTAGGGGGACAGTGACTTTTTTTAAAAAACCAACTAATTTTTAATTGACAATAAAACATTATATAAATTTATGGTATACAATTTAATGTTTTGATATCTGCTTACATTGTGGACTGGCTAAATCAAGTTAGTTAAGACATGCATTGCCTCACATACTTATTTTTTTTGTGGAGAGAACACTTAAAATCAACTCTTACCAATTTTCAAGCATATAATATACTGCTAGTAACTATAGTCCCACATTGCACAGTAGAGCTCTTGAATTAGTTCCTCCTCTAACTAAAGTTTTGTATCTTTCTCCCTAATCCGCCTGCTCCCCGTCCTCTGGCAACACATGTCCCTCTGTTTCTATGGGTTTGCCACTTTTTAGAGACAATGACTTTCTGATAAGGCTGTAGATACAACACTGGTGAAAGGTGTTATTTCACAAATAACTGACTCCAACGTGTGTGTGTGTGTGTGTGTGCGTGTTCAAAATAAATTCAAGTTTAATTTGATTTTTTATCTGAGCAAATTTTTGTTCATTACCCAAAAGAGGAGTTTTTTAGGTTCAGGGAGAGCAAAATAAAGATCCTTCAGGAGTGTGTCAATAAACAGCAGCCAATGAATTGTCAGACAATCCTGCTTTCCGATGCTGGGAGACTGGAATAGTGGGAATGGCACCAGGAAGCTGGTGGATCCTGGGCAAACATACCTGAGACTCAGTTTCCCCAGTGGTCTCCTTGTCTATTTCATAGTGCTGTGATGAGAAGCAAATAACACATTCAGTGTGAAAGTCTTTACAAACTGAAACCTGCTGTTCAAATGTTAAGCATTATCATTTAGAAACTCCAGGATTACCCAAATTTACACTGAGACATCACCCCTCACATGATTAACACCTTCGTTTACACAAGAGTGTTTTAAATGGTTGATATGTTCAGGTCAGGTAATACAGAAGAAAAACAATTCAAATAGAGAACAGAAAGAAGTTGGTCATTGCAAAAATAAAATCACAGTGTTTGAACATACAGATAAGCCCTAAGAAGCCCTTGGATTAATACGTTTATGATGTCAGGAAACTGAGGGTTGGAAGGTATCTTCAATGATATTTCACTGAAACAGAGGAAGAGCATTGCTCTTCAGGACATGGCTTGGCTTGATAGTTCCCTTCCTGATGCTGAAATAGACTCTGCTGGTTTCTCTTTGCTTTGTACTTTGTTGGTGTATCATCCCCAAAGCTCACTAATTTAGTTCACTCTATCACTATGCGTCCCTAAAACACCTACACAGACCTTTAACAACCAAAGAGCTTGCACAGCAAAGGAGTGGGATGAAAGAGGATAAGCAGAGGGGATAAGCCAACGTCAACAAGAGCAGAGAGCTGAAGCCATCACCTAGAAACTGATCAGAGCCAAAGCCATCACCTAGAAACTGATCAAAGCCACAGGAGTGGTCACCATGGGCCACTGGCACTCGTTTTGTTCAGTGTTTGCTCACACAGCTTGCAGTGGTTTTCAGTTCCTGTACCTATTCTCTCCGACTGTCTAGACCCTGAGTTCATGAAGAGGGTATAGGAAAAGCACATATCCAATCCAAACTGTGAAAGGTGTTATTTATGTCTATTTCTCCCCTCTTTTTAACTTCAGGGAGAATGGAAGAAAAGTGGGACAGATTGAAAGATAAATAAATTCACAAAGTGAATGCCTTTCTCAGAACACATATCATATTTGGACAAGTTTTGCCGGCCCCAAGCTAAATGATAGCATAAGGATCTCACTGCATTTTTCATTTTATTGACTTTAATTGGCTCACAAGTTTGACAATTTACTGCTGTAATCAGTATTATTTTTTAAAGCCAATAGTCTTCCAGTTAAGTTTGCTCAAACTCACCCAGCTCAACTGCACAAATTTTAAGAGAAGACACAGGCATATATATTTTTTGACAGTCTCTAGTACCAAGTCCACAGTGTGGTCATAATAAGATATAGTAGAGCAATAACATATAAAAAGGTTCTTTATAAACGGAGCTTTCAGAAGTTCATAAAACAGTTGAAAATGAGCCAAAAGGTTTTATGCTATGGAGAAAGTGAGACATTGCTCAAAAAATGCATTTCAGCATAAATTGGTGGACGTAAATGGGTGGTCCACAAAATCTCAGGCATTTGTCTTATTTGCAAAGGGGCTATAATTTGTCTGCTAGTTATTTTAATGAATATCTTTGGTATTTACTTGGATTTCTGGTTTCCTCCCCAAGCTGTGTGCAGATGATGGTATTTTTAAAGCAAAGGCTCTTGTATAAAAGGTGCCTTGGTTAAATGTGGGAAAGGCCATCTCAGTCTTCCAACCCTTTCTCTTTCCCCACAACTGCAAATCATAGATTTGAAGGTGCCTCTGGTGGTAGCTCAGAATCTACAGAAATTGTAGATACATTTAAAGGAGGTTTCTTGGCCAGGGAGGTACCTGGCTTTCTGGGTAGCTACTCGAGTTCCCATAGACATCATTGGTCTAAGCAATTTATGATTTCTGAATTTTAGTTTAGTTTCAATTCAGTACTTGGTTGGTTCCTTGCTTGGGAGGAATTCTAGGAGAGGCAATCAGTCCGTCATTGGCTGGTGTTATTTCCCTTTGTTTTTGAAAGACTTTGGCTTTTTTGTGTGGGATACAAATAATATTAGGAGATAAATTTGGAGCATGGCATTTCTTTAGATCATGTGAAAAACAATTTGGCCTTACCACTTTCATGTGCTAGTGGGGTTGACAGAGAGTGGAAAGAAAATCTCGTAGATATCTCCCATATAAGAGGTAATCTGATAATTAGCAAACATGACAGGTTACTGAGAGGAGAGAGAGACTTCTTTTTCTTTTTCTTTTTCTTTTTTAGACAGAATCTTGCTCTATCACCTGGCTGGAGTGCAGTGGCACCATCTTGGCTTACTGCAATCTCTGCCTCCTGGGTTCAAGTAATTCCTCTGCCTTAGCCTCCCCAGTAGCTGGGATTACAGGTGCACACTGCTACTCCTGGCTAAGGTTTTATATTTTAGTAGAGACAGGGTTTCACCAAGTTGGCCGGGATGGTCTGGATCTCCTTACCTCATGATCTGCCCGCCTCGGCCTCCCAAAGTGCTGGGATTACAGGTGTGAGCCACTGTGCCCAGCCGAGCCTTCTTTCAAATGCTTGTAGACGCTCACTGGAAAGAGATGGCAGCAGAGTTGAGCTTCCTTTGTCTGTACTCTGTTCCACATCATGTTGTTAATACATTGTCTTCCAAGGGTACCAAATGAGGCCTACTAGTCTCTCTTACTCTGAACTGGAGTCTAGCTTTACATCCTTGTCTGGAATAAGAGCTGATAAACAAAGCCGTTTGTAATTTGCTTCTCTGGGGACCCTAGAAGAGAGAGAGGTATGTTCTCCTCTGAGGACAAGAGAAGGAATGACCATAGTCTCTGAAGAGATGGAACTCTTAGGGAAACACCACGTTGTGGGACCAGCCACATTTTTGTCAACTCAAAGATCTCAATTAGGTTAGCTGATTAGAAAAAGATCATTTCTGCACAGCTGTCTTTCATTAGACAAGACCTGCAAAAAATTACTTATATCAATTCACAAGGAGCATGTGAGCAGCTTGTTGTTCAGCTGAAGTAGCCAATGGCCAGCATGGTGAGGCATGAGGCATCTTCCTGATCCCAGGCCTCCTATCTGGCCAAGCACAGCGCTGCAGTTACCCTCATTCTCACTCCCTTGGGATAAGCAGTGATTTCCAAACCCTGGCTATACTTACACTCATCTGGAGAGGATTTAAAAAATAATACTGAGAGGAGAGGATCCAAGATGGCCAAATAGGAACAACTCCAGAGTGCAGTTTCCAGCAAGAACAGCACAGAGGGTGAGTGCTCACCACATTTCCAAACAAGTTTTCACTGCCCACAGACCAGGAGATTCCCAGGCCAAAAAGTGCCACAAATTTTCAGCGCAGAGATTTCAGCCAGTGCCAGGTTAGCGGACAGCAACTCACACAAGTCTGGGTGTCCATTTCGACTGGTGCCTGGAATGCCTGGGAGACAGAGCTGCCCATTCAACTGAAAGGGAGGGGGATGAGACAGGGAGCTAGGTGATCTGGCTCGGCAGGTACCACCCCCACAAAACAAGCAATCTGAAATGCTCTGGATTGAGAGTTTTGCGGCAAGTGCAGCTGGACCGAGGATGGTCCAGCTCAGTGGGGGGAAGGGGGTCCCCCACTACCAAGGCAGTCCACCACTACTGAGGCAGTTCACACAGCAGCTGGGCAAAGCCTGTGGCAGCTCAGCGACATCTCTGCTGGCAGACTGTGACTAGACTACTCCATGCGGGGCATCTATGAAAAAAGGCAGCAGCATAACAGGGACTTAGAAATAAAGCCGGCCTTCCTAGGACAGAGCACCTGGGGAAAGAGGCAGTTATGAGTTCCTCTGCAGCAGACTTACAGGTACCTGCCCAGCAGCTCCGAATGGAACAATGGAGCTCCCAGCACAGCACTTGAGCTCCTATAAGGGACAGACTGTCTCCTCAAGCAACTCCCTGACCCCCGTATACCCAAAGAGACACCTCATAAAGGAGAGCTCAGGCCAACATCTGGCGTGTACCCTTCTAGGATGAAGATAGCAGAGGAAGAAAGTGGTGGCAACCCTTGCTGTTCTGCAGCCCTCGCGAGTGATCCCCAGATGAGCAGGGTCTGGAGTGGACCTCCAGTGGTCCTGCAGCAGAGGGTCCTGACTATTAGAAGGAAAACTAAGAAACAGAAAGAAATAGCTTCAACATCAACAAAAAGGACGTCCACTCAGAGACCCCATCTGAAAATCACCAACTACAAAGACCAAAGGTAGATAAAGCCACTAAGATGGGAAGAAACCAGCACAAAAAGGATGAAAACACAAAAAACCAGAACGCCTCTCCTCCTCCAAGGGATCACAACTCCTCACCAGCTAGGGATCAAAGATGGATGGAGAATGAATCTGATGAATTGACAGAAACAGGCTTCAGAAGGTAGGTAATAACAAACTTCTCAGAGCTAAAAAAAAACATGTGCTAACCCAATGCAAAGAAACTAAGAACTTTGTAAAAATGTTCGACGAAATGCTAACGAGAATAAACAGCTTACAGAAGAATATAAATGAATTGATGGAACTGAAAAACACAACACGACAACTTCGTGAAGCATACACAGGTTTCAATAGCTAAACTGACCAAACAGAAGAAAGAATATCAGAGATTGAAGATCGACTCAATGAAATAAAATGATAAGGCAAGATTAGAGAAAAAGGAGTAAAAAGAAATGAACAAAGCCTCCAAGAAATATGGAATTATGTGAAAAAACCTAATCTACGTTTGATAGGTGTACCTGAATGTGACAGAGAGAATGAATCCAAGGTGGAAAACACTCTTCAGGATATTATCCAGGAGAAATTCCCCAACCTAGCAAGACAGACCAACATTCAAGTCCAGGAAGTACAGAGAACACCACAAAGATATTCCTCAAGAAGAGCAACCCCAAAGCACATAATTGTCAGATTCACCAGGGTTGAAATGAGGGAAAAAATGCTGATCGTAGCCAGACAGAAAGGTGGGGTTACCCACAAAGGGAAGCCCATCAGACTCACAGCGGATCTCTCCACAGAAATCCTACAAGCCAGAAGAGAGTAGGGACCAATATTCAACATCCTTAAAGAAAAGTACTTTCAACCTAGAATTTCATATCCAGCCAAACTAGGCTTCATAAGTGAAGGAGAAAGAAAATCCTTTATGGACAAGCAACTGCTGAGAGATTTTGTAACCACCAGGCCTGCCTTACAAGAGCTCCTGAAAGAAGCACTAAACAAGGAAAGGAACAACCAGTACCAGCCACTCCCAAAATGTGACAAATGGTAAAGACCATCAACACAATGAAGAAAATGTGTCAACTAATGGGCAAAACATCCAGCTAGCATCAAAATGGCAGGATCAAATTCACACATAACAATATTAACCTTAAATGTAAATGGACTAAATGCCCCAATCAAAAGACACAGACTGGCAAATTGGATAAAAAGTCAAAACCCATTGGTATGCTCTATTCAGGAAACTCATCTCACATGCAAGGACACACATAGGCTAAAAATAAAGGGATGGAGGAAGATTTATCAAGCAAATGGAGAGCAAAAAAGAAAAAAGCAGGAGTTACAATCCTACTCACTGATAAAATGGACTTTAAACCAACAAAGATCAAAAGAGACAAAGAAGGGCATTACATAATGGTAAAAGGATCAATGTGTCAAGAAGAACTAATGATCCTAAATATCTAAGTACCCAATACAGGAGTACCCAGATACATAAAGCAAGTTCTTAATGACTTATAAAGAGACTTAGACTCCCACACAATAATAGTGGAAGACTTTAACACTCCACTGTCAATATTAGACAGATCAATGAGACAGAAAATTAACAAGGATATCCAGGACTTGAACTCAGATCTGGACCAAGCGGACCTAATAGACAACTACAGAAATCTCCACCCCAAATCCACAGAATATACATTCTCAGCACTGCATGGTACCTACTCTAAAATTGACCAAATAATTGGAAGTAAATCATTCCTCAGCAAATGCAAAAGAATGGAAATCATAATAAACAGTCTCAGACCACAGTGCAATCGAATTAGAACTGAGAATTAAGAAACTAACTCAGAACTGCACAACTTCATGGAAACTGAACAACTGGCTCCTGAATGTTGACTGGATAAACAATGAAATGAAGGCAGAAATAAAGATGTTCTTCAAAACCAACAAGAACAAAGACACAACATAACAGAATCTCTGGGACACATTTAAAGCAGTGTCTAGAGGAAAATATACAGCAATAAATGCCCACATGAGAAGCAAGGAAAGATCTAAAATCAACACCCTATCATCAAAACTGAAAGAGCTAGAGGAGCAAGATAAAAAAAAACTCAAAAGCTAGCAGAAGGCAAGAAATAACTAAGATCAGAGCAGAACTGAAGGAGACAGAGACACAAAAAAATCTGTCAAATAATCAATAAATCCAGGAGCTTGTTTTTTGAAAAGAACAACAAAATAGACAGACTGCTAGCCAGATTAATAAAAAACAAAAGGGAGAAGAGTCAAATAGATGCAATAAAAGATGATAAAGGGGATCTGATCACCACTGACTCCACAGAAATACAAATTACAATCAGAGATTACTACAAACAACTCTATGCAAATAAACCAGTAAACCTGGAAGAAATGGATAAATTCCTGGACACTTGCATCCTCCCACGCCTAAACCAGGAAGAAGTTGAAACCTTAAACAGACCAATAACAAGGGCTGAAGTTGAGGCAGCAATTAATAGCCTACCAATCAAAAAAAGTCCAGTTCCAGACAAGTTCATAGCTGAATTCTACCAGACGTACAAAGAGGAGCTGGTATCACTCCTTCTGAAACTATTCCAAACAATACAAAAAGAGGGAATCCTTCCCAAACCATTTTATGAGACCAATATCATCCTGATACCAAAACCTGGCAGAGACTCAACAAACAAAGAAAACTTCAGGCCAATATCCACGATGAACACAGATGCAAAAATCTTCAATAAAATACTGGCAAACTGATTGCAACAGCACATCAAAAAGCTTATCCATCATGATAAGGTAGGCTTCATTCCAGGGATGCAAGGCTAGTTCAACATATGTAAGTCTTTAAACATAATCCACCACATAAACAGAAGCAAAGACAAAAACCACGTGATAATCTCAATAGATGCAGAGAAGGCCTTCGACAAAATTCAACAGTGCTTTATGCTAAAAACTCTCAATAAACTAGGTATCAAAGGAATATATCTCAAAATAATAAAAGCTATTTACAACAAACCCACAGCCAATATCATACTGAATGGGCAAAAACTGGAAGCATTCCTTTTGAAATCTGACACTAGACAAGGATGCCCTCTCTCACCACTCCTATTTATTATAGTATTGGAAGTTCTAGCCAGAGCAATTAGGCAAGAAAAAAAAAAGATATTCAATTAGGAAAAGAAGAAGTCAAATTGTCTCTATTTGCAGACAACATGATTGTATATTTAGAAGATGCTATCATCTCAGCCCAAAATCTCCTGAAACTGATAAGCAACTTCAGCAAAGTCTCAGGATATAAAATCAATGTTCAGAAATCACAAGCATTTCTATATACCAATAACAGACTAACAGAGAGCCAAATCATGAACAAACTCCCATTCACAATTGCTACAAAGAGAACAAAATACCTAGGAATACAACTAACAAAGGATGTAAAGGACCTCTTCAAGGAGAACTACAAACCACTGCTCAAGGAAATAAGAGAGGACACAAACAGATGGAAAAACATTCCATGCTCATGGTTAGGAAGAATCAATATTGTGAAAATGGCCATATTGCCCTAAGTAATTTATAGATTCAATGCTATCCCTATCAAGCTACCAATGACCTTCCTCACAGAACTGGAAAAAACCACCCTAAACTTCATATGGAACCAAAAGAGAGCCCACATAGCCAAGGCAATCCTAAGGAAAAAGAACAAAGCGGGAGGCATCAGGCTACCTGATTTCAAACTATACTACAAAGCTACAGTAATCAAAACAGCTTGGTACTGATACCAAAACAGAGATATAGACCAATGCAACAGAACAGAGGCCTCAGAGGCAATGCCACAACCATCTGATCTTTGACAAACCTGACAAAAACAAGCAATGGGGAAATGATTCCTGTTTAATAAATGGTGCTGGAAAAACTGGCTAGCCATGTGCAGAAAGCAGAAACTGTTCCCCTTCCTGACACCTTACACTAAAATTAACTCCAGATGGATTAAAGACTTAAACATAAGGCATAACATCATAAAAACCCCAGGAGAAAATGTAGGCAAAACCATTCAGGACATAAGCATAGGCAAGGACTTCACGACTAAAACACCAAAAGCATTGGCAACAAAAGCCAAAATAGACAAATGGGACCTAATCAAACTCCAGAGCTTCTGCACAGCAAAAGAAACTATCATTAGAGTGAATCGGCAACCAACAGAATGGGAAAAAAAATTTTGCAATCTACCCATCTGACAAAGGGCTAATATCCAAAATCTACAAAGAACTAAAACAGATTTACAAGAAAAACAAACAAACAAACAAACCCATTCAAAAGTGAGTGAAGGATATGAACAGACACTTTTCAAAAGAAGACATATATGAGGCCAACAAACATAGGAAAAAATGCTCATCATCACTGATTATTAGAAAAATGCAAATCAAAACCACATTGAGATACCACCTCATGCCAGTTAGAATGGCGATCATTAAAAAATCTGGAGACAACAGATGCTGGAGAGGATGTAGAGAAATAGGAACACTTTTACACTGTTGGTGGGAGTGTAAACCAGTTCAACCATTGTGGAAGACAGTGTGGCGATTCCTCCAGGACCTAGAAATAGAAATTCCATTTGACCCAGCAATCCCATTACTGGGTATATATTCAAAGAATTATAAATCATTCTATTATGAAGACACATGCACACATATGTTCATAGCGGCACTGTTTACAATAGCAAAGACCTGGAACCAACCCAAATGCCCATCGAAGACAGACTGGACAAGGAAAATGTGGCACATATACACCATGGAATACTATGCAGCCATAAAAAACGATGAGTTTGTGTCCTTTGTAGGGACATGGATGAACCTAGAAACCATCATTCTCAGCAAACTGACACAAGAGCAGAAAATCAAACACTGCATGTTCTCACTCATAGGCAGGTGTTCAACAATGAGAACACATGGACACAGGGAGTGGAGCTGGGGTCTGTTGGGGGAGGCAAGGGATGGACAGCGGAGGGGTGGGGAGGTCCGGGAGGGATAATATGGGGAGAAATGCTAGATGGAGGTGACAGGGGGATGGAGGTAGCAAACCACATTGCCATGTGTGTACCTATGCAACAATCCTGCATGATCTGCACATGTACCCCAGAATCTAAAGTGCAATAAAAAATAAAATAAATAAATAAATAAAATACTGATATCTGGGTCCCATTCCAGACCTACAAAATCAGAATATTTATGTGGGTCCTGGGCATTTGATATTTTTTAAAGTGATCCAGGTGATTCTAGTGTTCATGTACCAGAGAACTAGAGGGGGAGGACTGTTCATTGACTCCATTCATCTCTGTTAGACAGGTTTTCTGGCAGAGGGAACATATGACATCACCATAAGTTATCAGAAGCATTTATATCGGCTGGGCACAGTGGCTCACGCCTATAATCCCAGCACTTTGGGATGCCAAGGTGGGCAGATCACCTGAGGTCAGGAGTTCGAGACTAGGCTGGCCAACGTGGTGAAACAGCATCTCTACTAAAAATACAAAAATTAGCTGTGCATGGTGGAGGTGCCTGTAATCCCAGCTACTCGGAGGCCGAGGCAGGAGAATCACTTAAACCCAGGAGGCAGAGAGGTTGCAGTGAGCCGAGTTCGCACCATTGCACTCCAGCCTGGGCAACAAGAGTGAAACTCTGCCTCACATAAAAAAAATATCATTTACACCTTTGCTGGAAGCATTCAGCAGGAGATGAGTGTAGCGTTGGAATAGGTGGGTTGACACTGATGAGAAGTGAGAAAGAAAGTATTAGAGGAAAATGTCAATGACTCTGGGATGTCAGAGGTCCCAGAAAACCAAGGCAAAAATCATGCCAAAGACAAAGAAGCTTTGAAAAAAGAGAACAAGAAGGCACACGAAGACAAAATTAATTTAGTTTCCAATTTTGCCAGGGCCAATTGCTGGAACAGCAAGTGATGGGTGAGGGATGCAGAGAGGGGAATTAACTTAGAACTTTCCAGTTTGGAGGTCAGATAGTGTAATTGATTATGGAAGCTGAAAAGGACATGGGCAAATTGTTACCCTCAAAATCTATTTGGCTGTGGGGATACCACCCAGGAAACCACCCCCCTACCCCACGATCTTTTTTTATGTTCAAGGGAATGAGCAGTCATCGTTAGTGTACTGTAGTCCAGGAGCAAGAATTCCCTTTTGGAATGTAGCTCTCAATTTTACAGTTCTGTGTAGCTAACTGAACCCTTCCATGAGTAATTCAATGCAGGCTGACGATTTATTTCATAAAATATAACAGTGCCCCATTGTCATGCCTGGTTGAAGTGAGGATCTCTGTGGATCCTGCTAATAGCTGAAAAATCACAAACAGCCGTCATAAGCAGCATGAGGCAAAAAGTGAAAACCCAAAGCGCCTCTCCTCGCCTGATGAGACATATTTGGAAACCAGGCTGTGCATGTCAATAGTATGGTTCGTTGTTGGTAGATACATTTTCTTTACGTTAATATCAACTCAATTAGTCCTTGGTTTTAATTTGCCTTTATTTATTTTTATCAAAACATAGGTTAGACCACAGAAAACAGTGATTTAAAGATGTGTTTTTCATCATCTGAGACTAAGAAGTCAAGGCTGCCATGAGTTGTGGAGTGCTACTGCACTCTAGCATGGGTGACAGAGTGAGACCTTGTCTCAAAAACAAAGAAAGAAAAAGACGCATTTAAAAAAATGACCGTCTCTGAAATCTGAATGACTTAAAATAGATAGGATTTTATATTAGGAGAAATAAGGTTGCTCTCCCAGACTTTCCTCCTAAACCCGGAGAAGAGAGGAAATCTCCTCCCTCCTCCATGTTTAGGACCCATTATTTCCAAAAGCTGTGACATTTCCTCGTGGCAGCATTTCTCAGATGCGTGAATGCTTGACTCTATTCCTCAGAAGACAGCAGCTGCCTGGGGTCCTGTGCTTGTCTGGATACACTCCCTATCAGTCAGTCTTTAAACCAAGTGTCACTGAGGAGCCTCCCTGGATGTCCCCAGGTAACAGCAGGGAGAGAACTGAATGGCTTTGTCTCGGAAGTTCTCCTCGAAGCAAACGTGGTTGACCTATGTTTATATTCCAGAAACACTTTTCTATGCTTCAGTTCAAAAGCTTAGAATTCTGTTAACGCTCAGCTTACAACTCTTACAAACAGCCCTAAGAGGCTTTCTCGGGAAATTTCCCCTGGAAGCAGAAATCCTTCCTCAGCATCTGTCGCCACCACCTTCTGTTTGGTCATCATGATGGGAACCTGACTCTTGCTGAGGTAGTCTGTCCACAACTTGATAGAAAGTTCTCACTAAGAAAATGCCCACAATATTCAGTTCAAGAGGAGGCCAACTGATCCCGAGTTCTTCAGGCCTCCAGGGGCCATTCCTGCCTGCAGGAAGCAAATACCCAGAACCCAAGGCTCCGTCTTGCATGACTGCAGGAATCTAGTCCCTGTCTGAGGAATCCCGGAAATACTCACCTGTTGGCTTCACTCCTCACTCCTGCTCCACATGGCTGCTTCAGATAGATTCACCATATTCCATGCACCGCCTTCATGCACTTCTCCATGCTGGTGGAGCTCTCGTGGTCTCATAACACTTCAGGTCTGAACTCGCGCTCTACTCCTCTCTTAATCCCCAAGGCGTAGCACCATCGAGACAGTGGTGTTTAAAATACCTAATGAAGATCTGAGAATAATATAAGGGAATTAGCATTCAGGAAAGGACAACCTTAATTTGAATGCAGTGGCTCATGACACGCATCAGGTCCATGAGGCTGTCTCCCTCCTTACCCTGCGTGTGCTGACATTTTGCTGAGCCCATATTTCCTGTTTAGTGTCTACTTTGTCATTTCCTCTTCTCCAGTGAGTCCCAGGGGCTCCAGTTACCCCTCTCTGACCTTCCACCCATCTCCATTATAAAAATCTCTCGAAGATGCCCCATGATGAAAATAGCCTTTTGTATTAATGAGATGAAAATTTAACATCTCAGATTTAAGCATTTACATTGGGAATACTTCCCAAAGTTCAAGGACAACAGAAAGCTTCTTGTTTTAAAACTTTCAGAATATGATTACTCACAAAAGTGAAATAGAGTCTTTCCCAAGGGCAAACCCATTCTTTACCTTTGGAGGCATAGGACATACATTTCTGGCATTCTAACAAACAGCAATTTATTCCCAATTCAGATTGTCAAAGATTCAGGAACGCTGTGGTTCAGTCACAGAGCCTCCACTGTGAAGTTTACAAATGCGTACCAACTACAGGTTTGTGAACATACAGGTTGTACAGGCAAATGAAGACATAAAACAAGTGTGATGCCATCGTGGTGAAATTTGGAGTGCATGTTGTCTAACATTTCCTTTTACGACATTTAAAAATTAGTTTAATAATTACTACATTAAAATGAAACTCATTTTAACCTGAAATCTTCCCAATATTTGCTTCCTCTGATTCTAGTTTTCCTATGAGATTAGGATTACAAGTCTAATCTCTTCAATATCATTTAAATATGAAGAATACACTCTTATCAAGTCTTCTCTCAAAAATTTTAAAAAGAAATGTAACCTTATGTTGACACATAGGTTTACCTTGAGGTTTAGTAGTATTTAATATCTAGATTGTTAATTAAGAAAATTAGAAATAAGCCAAATTAGGATTTGAGGATAATCAGAGACTTCAAGATGAGGTCATCCATTCTAGCCTACAGTTTATTGATATTTCTTTCATAGCGTCCTTGAAAATACAGGATGTTTTGCTAAAACAAATTTAAAGATATATTTGCAGAATAATTCCATTGTAATCTGTAGTGGTAGATATCTCAAGTAAATAGAAGTCAAATGTTTAAAAACACAGTGTCCTTTGAAAGGATGCTGAAGTTCATTTACTGATATAAATACAGATTATCAAAATGGTAATTTACAATGTTGACCCTTTACCTTAATTTGAGGAATTGGAAGAAGAAGTTCGTGGTGTCCACAGCAGGCACCACACCTTTATTCTTAAATGCTTACAAAGGAAAAAAGTGACACCTGAAGTACAGTTTAGGAAAAGTGATTGTTGTGATTTCATATGATTTTTAATTGCTTATAATTTGTAAGTAAAAGACTTTGATTTTTCTTAGCTTTGAAAAAACCTGTAGCTCCGTCAGTCAGGTAAATACACAATATAGAGTGATGGCATGGATTTATACATTTCCTACTTAATTTCTTAAATCACAGGATTTTGTAGTTATTTTTTGTTATTGATTTCTAGCTAAATTTCACTGGAGCCAGAAACAGTATATTGTATAAGTCTGATGTTTTGAATTGTGTTGAGATGCTCTTCACAAAACAGCCTATGGACAGCTTTGTTAAATGTCATTCACATAAAACATTGTGGGCTCTGCAGCTGCCAAGTGTACAATTCTTTACCTGGCAATTGCTTCATGTTTATTAATCATGTTGTCCCAATCTTCTGTATTTTTTTTCTCTATGTGTGCTACCAGTCACTGAGAAATGTTAAAATCTCTCACTGTAATTGTACATCAGAAAATCGAACACCACATGTTCTCACTCATAGGTGGGTGTTGAATAATGAGATCACATGGACACAGGGAGGGGAGCATCACACACTGGGGTCTGTCGGGGGGAAATAGGGGAGGGACAGCGGGGGGTGGGGAGTTGGGGAGAGATAGCATGGGGAGAAATGCCAGATATAGGTGATGGGGAGGAAGGCAGCAAATCACACTGCCATGTGTGTATCTATGCAACAGTCTTGCATGTTCTTCACATGTACCCCAAAACCGAAAATGCAATTAAAAAAAAGATTATTTTATAATATGTTATTGAATCAAAATTTAGCAAATACCATAAATTGGGACATATTATAATTCCTGTATCTTTATTAAACTATACAAATATGTTTCATATTCTATAATTCAAAATGATGGTTGTTTTTTCAAATTTTATTAATTTTATGCGTTATTTTTGCATAATTAAAAAAATTGTACATGTCTATTTTTCCCTTTAGTTCTGTCAATTTTGATTTATATATTTTGAATCTGTGTTATCAGGTGCATATATCTTCTGTTATGTCTTCCTGATGGATTGACCTTTTTATTTTTCTTTATAAAATATTTTATCTTTAGGAATGCTTCTCATCTTCAGAACTGCTTTGATATTAATAAAGCTACAGCAGCTTTCTTTTGGTCAGCATTTTTATGGTATGTTTTTCCTACTCTTTTCTGACAACTGTAGAGCATTTCTAAATAGTTGGGCTTTGTTTTCTTCTTAGTCTTAGAATAGTTCTCTCTTCATTAAAGCATTTTTTTCACATTTAATTACTGATATATTTGGGTTTATAGTTACCATCTTATATTTCTGCCAGCTGCTTTTTTTGTTCTTCATTATTTTGGAATTTTCAAGGTTAACTATTCCATTATGTCCCCTATTAATTTTGTAATTTTCTACTTTCTACTTTTTTTAAGTGCTTACTCTAGAGATTACATGGTGCATCATTAGATTATTAAGGTCTAAAATAACAGCACTAGTAAGTTATTTTAGACCTTAATAATCTAATGATGGACCATGTAATCTCTAGAGTATAGATAACTTACTAGTGCTAAGTTATTACATCAATCTGCTTCTTGGACAATGCAAACACATTAGTAAACATTAACTTTTCACATTTACCACATAATGCTTTATGTACTATTCTGATAAATTTTAATTTCACACATCTTAATGTTGTAAGATGTGATTATTTTATACAGTTAGTATTCATTGGGATTTATTCACATTAATTTTATTTCTCCCAGCATTTCTGTGCTTTTGGCTAAGATCCTATTTCTTTTGCCTGAAAAGGTCCTGTTAGGTTAATATGGGTCTGCTGGTGAAAAATCTTTATCTTATCCTAATTTTGAAAGATACTTTCCCTGAGTGTTGAGTTCCATGTTGGCAGTTATTTTCTTTCATTATTTTACAATATGTCACTACATGGTTGTTTGGCTTCAGTTGACTCTATTAAAAAGTCAACTGTCCATCTTCTTTTTGCATTCCAGAAGATAATAGGCTTTTTCCACCATCTGGATGCTTTTAAGATTTTCTCAGTGTTGATTTTCAGTTGTAATGTGCCTATATGGAATTTTCTATGTATTTATATTGCTTGAGTTTATAACATTTTTGAAATCTGTAGTCTGATTTTCTTTATGGTACTTTAGGTTCTGGGTACATGTGCAGATCATGCAGGATTGTTGCATAGGTACCTACATGGCAAGGTGGTTTGCTGCCTCCACTCCCCCATCACCTATATCTGGTGTTTCTCCCCACGTTATCCCTCCCCACCCCCTGCTGTCCCTCCCCTAGCCTCCCCCAATAGACACTAGTGTGTGATGCTCCCCTCCCTGTGTCCACATGTTCTCATTGTTCAACACCCACCTATAAGTGAGAACATGCGGTGTTTGATATTCTGTTCTTGTGTCAGTTTGCTGAGAATGATGGATTTTTAAAATCCATTTCAAAAAAAAAATCTCAGCCATTATTTCTTCAAATATTCTGTTCTACTCTCTGTTTGCACCATTTCTGAGACTCATGCAATATACACACAATTCAATTACACATATGTTAGACCTTTTCACCATGCCCTACAGTTGTCATGTTTCATGCTCTTGTTTCTTTCCTCTTTTCTTTTTTCTGTGCTTCAGTATGTATATTCTTTAATGACATCCTTTCCAAATCACAAATCCTCTTTCTGGTGGTGTCTAATAACCTTTGGAACACATACTAATTTTATTGTACTTTTCAGTTTTAGAATTTCCATTTGATTATATTTTAATCGATTTCAGTTCTCTGGTAAAATTCTCTGTTTTCTTAAAGTCTGTCAATAACAGTCTAGGTCTCTAAACTCTTTTTAACTTAGATCACCTGGAGTATGTTTATACTACCTTTTCTCCTCTTTCCTGTCTCTGATATATCCTGTCTCTTGATATATCTGCCAGTTTTTTATTGAATGCTGTAAATTGACATACTCCAGCCTGGGTAACAACAGTGAAACTCCATCTCAAAAAAAAAAAAAAAGAAAAAAAAAGAAATTGTGGAGGCTCTGGATGATTTTATCTTCTAACAAGGATTTTCTTTAACTCCTGATATGGAGTTAGATTTGGAGCAGATCACCTTTATCCAACTAAAGGAAGATTACATTGATTATAGTCTAATTTTCAGTCTATCAAAGGTCTAGTCTGTATCTAGTTTACCTTTACTCCTAGAATGTAGTCTTTCAGGGGTCCCAACTGCAAACTGGAATATTTTCCAGGACCTCTCCACTTTGGCTGGCATTCAATCCCAATTTTTGTTTACCCGACAGTGTAAAGATGACAGTAGCTCTGCTTAGTTTCTTAGCCTTCTGTACTTTTTTGTGGTCTCAATTTCCACAGTTTTTGGACTGCATATCTTAGAGAGAATGCTTTGAGGGGAAAGTGGCTTAAACTATTGGATTTTGTTGTCTTCACTCTTCTTCACTTGAGGATCTTGATATCTCAAGTTCTGACTACTTTGGCAGGCCTGCATGTCTAATCTTTCTCTCTTCCCTTGTATAAGCATATCAACTGTTAGATTTAGGGCCCACTTTAAATCCAGGATAATCTCATTCTGAGATCTTTAACTTAATGACATCTGCAAAGACCCTATTTCCAAATGAGGTCACATTCACAAGTACTGGGGGTTGGGACTTCTTAGATATGCCTTTTGGGGGACAGTATTCAAACCTGTAAACACACACAAAGGCTTAGAAAATATAGAAGAGCTATATCAACAAATGTTGCCATCCAGGGCTAAGTTGGAGAAACAGGGTAAATGTCTAGGAATCACATCCTTCCTGAGTCGTCCACAGAAACTTGAATGTTTTGATGGGAAATGCACTGGGTAGTGTTTTCTTACCAAGCTTAGCTTAACTAAGAGGTTGGACTCATGTTAGTGGGAAGGGTTCCTTCAGCCTCATCTACAACAGACAGAGGTCGCTGCTCACAGGGATACAGCTTCACTGCCCACTACACAGAGCAGTTTTTTCCTCCACAAAGGTAATGCAATGGCAAGCCCCAGGCTATGGCTAGATGATAAAACCCAACCTCCTACCCTATCTCTATGAGCACCCACTGCTATGGGTTAAACCCGTGTGCTCCTCCAAATTCAAATGTTGAGGTCCTAACACCCCAGAACCTCAGGATGTGACTTTATTTGGAGATAGTGTCTTCACACAATGTGATTAAATTACATGAGGTCATTAGGGTTATACCCCTAATTTAATATGACTGACATCCTTATAAAAAGGGAAAATTAGCCAGGCACGGTGGTTCACTCCTGTAATCCCAGCACTTTGGGAGGCTGAGGCAGGTGGATCACCTGAGTTCAGGAGTTCGAGCCCAGCTTGACCAATATGGTGAAACCCCATCTCTACTAAAAATACAAAATTAGATGGGCGTGGTGGTGTGTGCCTGTAGTCCCAGCTGCTTAGGAGGCTGATACAGGAGAATTGCTTGAACCCGGAAGGCAGAGGTTGCAGTGAGCCAAGATTGAGCCACTGCATTCCAGCCTGGGCAAAGAGCGAGACTCCATCTCAAAAAAGAAAAAAGAAAAAAAGAAAATTTGGAGACAGATATGCACAGAGGGAGAACACCATGTGACGATAAAGGCAGAGATTGGTGTGATGTTTTACAAGCCAAGGAACATCCAAGATTGCCAGCAAACCACTAGAAGCTGGAGGAGAAGCAGAGAACAGTCTCCCCTTCAGAACCCTAGGAAGGAACCAGTCCCAGCAACACCTGATCTCAGCCTTCTGGCCTCCAGAACTTTGAGACAATAAATTTGTTTTGAAACCACCCACTTTGTGCCATGTAGAAAGCTAATACATCTACCTTTCTCTTTTTTCTAAGAGTAAGCATTTATTTTTTCTCGTCTAATGTTCAAACACATAACCACATAGGCAGAGATGTATTTTCCCCTTGTGCACATCATGTAGTCATTTAGGTTTATTTTTATGATATGGCAATATCTTATCATTGTTGACATCATGCCAAGAACTCACCAGGTGCTATTCTAGCAGCTGTTACCTGAGCAGGTAGTTCTCACATCTCCCCAGCAATGAGGGAAGTAGAAGAATGTCTATCCAGGCACATTTATACAGAACTTGTAACTCTAGAGGTTACAAGTTGCACCAGGTTTGAAATGAGGGAATTTCACACACAGTTCATGCCATAGGTTAAATTTCTGATAATATTGCAAGACTGCCTCTTATTGCCAATAATATGTTTTCAAGTAGAGGATAAATAATCAAAGGGATCCCCATCCTGCTATATTCATTATTGAAAATCAGATTCAGGCACGGCTTGCAGTGGTTTACAGTTGCTTGGAGAATAAACTGCAAAGCGAACACATCACCAATGATCTCTGAAAGTTAAAATCTATAGTTGTGAAGGATCTGGCATGGAGGTTCAAAAAAGGAACTGGGCATGGAAGTGGAAATCTATCTCTGATATGTCAAGATATTTATCCTAAAATTAGAAGTATACATCTCTGTCCATGGTATATCCTTTCTCACGTGATGAAAGATTGTGAAGACCATTCAAGGGGTCATTTATCTGCATCTGGATTTCTGGACCTGATATGTCTGGATCACCTTCAAGGTTTGTTTCTTTCATTTCTCAAATCTGTCTGGAGCATGGGCAATATTAACCAATGCAGTGTCCTGAAATTGAAAAGCAGGGAGCCTGGAAAGCAGATGAAACACTTTCAGTGTTGATGCTGCGCCCCTAACTTCCCACTGTTTCATTTTCCCTCACTAATTTATGTAGTGATAGGAGATAATGAAATGGGTGAACGATATTCTTCCCCTACTTTCAATAGCTTAATGCTTGAGAGATAAATATCATGAAAATAAATTGTGATGGTTAATGCTGAGTGTCAACTTGATCAGATTGAAGGATGCAAAGTATTGTCCTTGGGCGTGTCTGTAAGGGTGTTGCCAAAGGAGATTGGCATTTGAGTCAGTGGGCTGGGAAAGGCAGACGCACCTTTGATCTGGGTGGGCACTAATCAGCTGCCAGTGTGACCAGAATAAAAAGCAAGCAGAGCAACGTGAAAACACTAGACTGGCTTAGTCCCCCAGCCTACATCCTTCTCCCCTGCTGGACGCTTCCTGTCCTTGAACATTAGACTCCAAGTTCTTCAGCTTTGGGACTCAGACTGGCTTCCTTGCTCCTCATCTTGCAGACAGCCTATTGTGGGACCTTGTGATCATGTGAGTTTATACTCCTTAATAAACTCCCCTTTATATGTATAATTATATATATGATATTATGTTTATTTATATAATTATATAATTATATATAAAGGGGAGTTTATTAAGGAGTACTAACTCATATGATTTATATATAATTATATATATAATTATATATATACTTGAATTATATATATAATTATATATATACTTGAATTATATATATAATTATATATATAAATATATAATTTATTTTTATATATAATTTATATATATGTAAATATTTATAAATATATTTATATATATTTACATATATATAGATTATATATAAAATATATATAATTCAAGTATATATATAAATATATATATAATTCAAGTATGTATATAATTCAAGTATATATAATTCAAGCATATATATAAATATATATAATTTATATATTTAACTATATATATTATATAGAAAAATATATATATAATTTAAGTATATATATAAATATATGAAGGGGAGTTTATTAAGGAGATATATCTCTCTCCTATTAGTTCTGTCCCTCTAGATAATCCTAATACAAAAGAACAATATGAAATATCCAGAGCTGTTTGAGAATTTGCAAAATTGCCCGAATTCTGTGAGCATTTGGGCATGAGCTTATCCACTCACTTAACATATTCGTTGAGCACCTACTATGTAGAACTATGTAGAGCAGCCAGTCACTGTTTAGGGACTGAGAAATACAGTGACGAAGATCAACTCATTAACCTCAAGGAACTTAATTCAAATGGAAAATACAGAAACTACACAAGAGGACAGGGAAGGTCCCTGTTAGAAGGTGACGTTTTTATGAGACCTAAATGATGGTAGAAAGTAAGCCATGCAAATATCTGAAGGAGAGGACAAGAAAAAGAACATTAGAGAAAAAGGGAAAAAATAGCAAAGGCCTTGAATGGGAAGAATTGCATCTTGAAGTGACAGGGCCAAGTGGTGGCACCCAACCCTCAAAGGCATGGTGGACATAACTACCATCATGGGCAGCAGAGGCAAAGCAACAATCAGAATAGTCTGACTCATGTAGAGCTCTGGCATTGGCTAGTTAATCACGGTGTTTCTAGATGTGAAATTGATAGGAAGCCGACTGCATTCCTATTGGTTTATATAGGCAGAACACTTCCAGGTCGAGTGGGCAAAAGGCTAATTTGAATTACAAAAACAGAGAATAATACCCCCTCCATCAACTTCCAGACCTGAACCAGTTTACACACCCAGAACCCTTTGAATGAAGGGGAGGCTGGGTCTCCTTGACCTGGGGGTCCATGGTAAATGAAAAACAACTCACAACCTTGTTACATAAAAGGAGAACCAGACTCGTCTGGTGCAGTTATACATATAATGACTGAAGCTGTGTTATTAATAAAATGCTTAGAATGAATGATTATCTAGACAGAATGGGGGACACAGGGACAGCTTCATACCATTCAGAGGTGTCTCTATGGTGGGGTTGAAATCTCAGATCACAGCCCATCAACATCTAGCCCCCCGGGGGTTTGGGAAATGTGAGGAGCACATGAATGTCCAATGAGCCACAGGTTCTTTGCCCCAGGTCCCCATTCATCTTTCATCTTGATCTAACTTAATCCCCATTTTGCATTTTCCCCAACAGGCTAAGCTTCTTTTTCTTCTCCTCTCTCCCTCTTTTCCCCCTTTTCTTCCATTCCTTCATCTTCCTTTCCCAATCTTTGCTTGATGCTATTATCACTTTCCATTCACAAAAGTAGTTTCCACTTTAGTGGGTGTAGGTGATGGGGTCGATTAAGGCTGCGCTGATCACCACATTCGACAAGTGAGTTCTGACAAGTGGCATCACCTTTTCAGAACTGTTACTTAAATCAGTGGTTCTCTCGAGTGAGTGTGCTTCACCCTTCTCTGAAGGGCTTGTGAAAACACATAATTCCAGTTCAGTAGGTTTGGGGTGGGGCTGGAGAATTTATTTTTTAAACAGGTTCCCAGGTGATGTCAATTCTGTCGGCCTGCTCAGTACATTTTGACAAACAGTTAAACCTGCATTTGGGAAGCAGGCTATTTCCATTCTCATGGATTTATTATCATTTAGAAACCCACATTTTCTTTGTACTAACACAGCTGGGGCAGTGTGGTCAAGCTGGGAAGCGTGGGAGCAGAAATATTCATTATTTGGTCTGAAAGTCTGAGGGTAAAGTTTTACAGTCAATTCTAAGAGGTGCCTGGGGTTGCTGGAAGCAGCTTTTCCTATTCTTTTTGGGCTGCCAACTGGGGACTGTTCTCTTAGCCCAGGGCTTTGTTAATGGCAACGTTTCCCTGGTGGGAATGGGAAAAACTTCACTCAGCTGCACTGAGGGCGTCCCTTCTGTGTAATGTAATGATGTAGGTTTGGGACTGGCTTTTTGGTTTGATGGCCAGGTTTACTCACAACATTTTGTCCAAATCTAATTCAAAGAAAACAAGCTGCAAGAATAAAAATGTCAAGTGAGGCATCTCAACACCACTGTCTCCTTACTTCAGACCTCGTTAATGAGATGTGGTCACTAAAAGTGGCTGAGGAACTAACGTGTGACCCACTGATCGTCTCCTGCGGATCTCATGCGTAGCCCGTCCTTACTTCCACCGTGCCTGCTGCTTGTGTAGGGAATCATCACTTGTAATAACCCCTTTCTCTTTCAGGGAACACAAAAAATAATTGAGATCTAACTTATTGTTAGCTAGCTCTGAGACGAGATGGGTCCTTTCTATTCCTCTTTTCTCTTTCTCTATTCCAAATTTAGGAAGCCCTTGATTTGACACACGTCTTGAGTCTGACCGCCTTTTACCTCCCTGAAGAGTTTGAATTGAGAGAGTGTGAGGATGCCGGATGGGGCGGCAGGGTAGGGGGCTGCCTTCCGAGGAAAGCAGGATTGAGGCAAGGAAAGCAGGATTGAGGGACGGGGCTCTCACTCATTAGTGATAAACTCACGCTCCCATAAAACCTGCGGTAAAACTTCCTTGTTCACAAATGCCTTGTGCAATCCTTTTATGGGGTTGGGGAAATGTGCACTAAGAACTCTAAGTTGGCACCAGATGACCCCATGGATGACAGCTGCATCTGGCTCACGAGGTCCGCACCCAGCTTTAGGAGTCCTCTTGGGCACACACCAATGCTCTAGATTGGCAATGCTGACCTGATGGGGACTCAGTATTTTAGGCTTATCATTCTTATGACATAGTTCCCTTTGTGTTTTTCCTATTTGTTCATATTTAAATTCATTCAGCAGACACGTATTGAATCCTTGCTATGCATTACACGCTGAAGGAACAAGAAAGATAAAGGTAGCTAACGTTTATATTCTTCTTTGGAGCTTGAAAGTGCTGTGGCATGTATCAATCTCTTGGATCTGATATGGGCTCTGCTCTCAAATAAATTATGGTGGCATCATAAATATGCCTTGTTTAACTGAAATCAGATGTTTGAGAAAAGTGAAACAGTATTGAGAGGTATGGGTGTTAATGAGAGCAAGATTTTAAATGAAGAGGAGACAATTCTTAAAAACGGCAAGATGGATTAGACTTAATGCCTCATGTTAATGAAGGGATTTCAAGTGAGTGGCCATGTATTTTTTAATAGCCCACGAAAGTAAATTCTATGTAGAAAAATGAAGAATTAAAATGATCGACAGCTTTCCTTGCCTATTTTTGTCCTTTTCTAAATTTACTCCTTTATGGAGAAAAGAGTGGTGATGACAGCCCACAGAAGTCACAGGTGCTTGGGGTCAAATGGGTTTGCTTTGGGGCTGCCGGGAAAGCTTCTGTTTGGATTTGCTGCCATGGACTGCGGCGAAGGAAGCCTGCAATTTTAGCTCTGGAAATACTATTCAGCTTAAGGTAAGTTAAACAAAAAAAAGCACCTGTCTCTTCTGAAGACATGTTGCCGTAGACAAATCATTCTTGACTTTCTTGTTGAGATGGGCTTAGGTTGTCTGGAACTACATAAAGATCCTGAGCATTGATTTTTCCATTGAACCTCTCAGGAAAAAAAAAAAGAATGTCCATTCTATGCTACCGACGGCATACGAAAGATAATTTTGGTTTATAAATGAGATAGAATATACCATGGCACCACATTATGATGATACTTCCCTGGAATGATAATGACGGTGATTTTGATTTTGAAATCTGCATGAGATTCTGATCTCACATTCCCAAGGAGAGCTTTGGAACAGCCTGGCTGCCTTGTATTCCCCAAGAAATCTTCAGAAGACTCTTCAAATTCTGAGAACTTTAGTCTGTTGAATATAAAAAAGGAAGGAACAAAATGAATCCCTTCATGGAGGGTCTGCCTGTCATGTTTACAGTGGAAAGGAAATGCCATTTGTGCATTTTAGGTTGAACTTTAGAATTCTTCCAGCTCCACTATACCAGGCAAAAGAAACAATTGGTTTGTAGCCAGTAATAAAGGCAATCAGCCATAAGGTTTTCTTTGCTAAGCCTTGTCACATATTTGTGCAGTTACACACCAGGAAAGGGACAGTGCCAGGTTCCTCATTAGCCACTGTGTTTGTTTATGCTGGGGAAGCAGCTGACCACCTACCGAGAGCCAGCTGTGCATGAGCCGGCCTCACCGTGGTACCCAAGAAGGCTGCAGCCTCTGCCTGCACAGAATCTGTGGAACCATACTGCCTATCTCACCTACGTCGGTTAATCACACTGTCTCATTCTGTGTGATGAATTCAATGATAGGGGAGGAACAGAAGCACATGTGAGGAGCACCTGCTCCTTTTAGGAGTCAGAGGAGGGAGGTTGCTCTGTGAGTGTGCCAGCACCAGGTTGGAGGGTGCCCTAGACACTGACCTCCACCTCTGGAGCCACCAGGTAGGGTATGGAGTGACTGGTGGAGTGGGTCCGATCCTCTGGCCAGAGAAATCTCAGCTGGCCTCTTGGTTCCCCTCAATCTATTGATTACTTGGTGCCATTCAAATATGATCATTTCTCTGGATGTCATTGCATGAACAGTACTGGGAAGCACCATGCTGGAAGACAGCGTCGTGGAGAAGATGGCTAATCAAGGCCTCCAGTTCAAGGAAGAGAATCCTAGGCAGAAACTAAGCATGAAAAAGATCAGAGATAAGCAGTACCATGACACTCAGGGTGACAGTGTATGATTCAGCTGGAGAGAAGGCAGAAGGGAGAGGCAAAGGGCCAGAAGTGGAGAGCCTTGTAAGGTCCTTCAACCTCCCCCTAAATCTGAGCAGAGCCATTGAAGGATAACAAGGGGGCTGATCATTCCATCTGCTCTGGTTAGAGGAGGCTGGAGCGTTGGAACCTGGCAGCAGGCAAACTGAGTGAAACCTGATCAAGGGCTCAACCACGGCCATAACAATTGTTAGTTAAAGTGATCTTTTGCAAATTGTGCAGTGAATCGCAAATGTGGATTTTAAAATATGCCTGAGCAGATTGCCTGTATGATTTGAAGACAAGTTCTATAACTACCAGTTAAGGCAACTGGATGGATTATTGATTCTTTAATTTCAGGCCACAAAGAAATCATTACATGGAGTTATGAGAGTTTAGGTTAAATTTAAAAAATTGTTAAATATTATTTTTAGCAGAGTACATTTTGCTTGCCTAGGAAGATTGCTTCTCCAGAGCCACTTAGAAAAGTTTCATACAGTCACCATCAAGGTGGCTGGGACAGTTGAACAAGAAGTTCAGAGAAAAGAAGAGGTGTCCTCCTGGGTATTTCTAGTCCTGGGGATTTTATTCTTAGAATGTAATGTTAATCTTATATCTGGGGATTTGTGTGTCAGCCACCAGGCTCCATGCTATTTCCCTTCAGTCTCTGGCAAGCACTGATTCTAGTATGACCGACTGACATTTATGCAGTCCCACTGAGACCCTGATGTGTGAATGTGTGTAATGGTGTTACATTAGGACCGTTTCAGTACTTTTAGGTTTTGGATGTTGGGGCCTGGGTTCACAATAGTCTACCCTATTCTGAGCCATGCTGTAGTGGAATTTACTAAGCTGCGATGGATGTCATCAATATACAAGAGTGAACCTCTAGTTTGTTAGCATTTGGGGTTTCCTCAAGTATAACCAGTTCTGTTGCCCAAACAAGAGTTGATGGTCAGGCTGGCTTGACTTTGTTAGTAGAAACACTGGCCTAGCTGCAAAAGCACTTGGAGGGCACCATGGCGGGTTCCCTCTGAAGGGCTTTAAGAACAACATGAGTCAGGCCGGGCGCGGTGGCTCACACCTGTGATCCCAGCACTTTGGGAGGCCGAGGCAGGTGGATCACATGAGGTCAGGAGTTCGAGACCAGCCTGGTCAACATGGTGAAACCCTGTCTCTACTAGAAATACAAAAATTAGCTGGGCTTGGTGGTGGGTAATCCCAGCTACTCGGTAGGCTGAGGCAGGAGAATCGCTGGAACCCAGGACATGGATGTCAAAAATAAGCCAAGATTGCGCCGCTTCACTCCAGCCTGGCAGCCTAGATGCCAGAGTGAGACTCTGCCTCAAATAATAACAATAATAATAAATAAAATGGAGTTAATTCCTTTGCTCAAAGTGGCTACCACAGGTCCTACCTGAAGAGAACAGAGGTGGCTCTCATGACGTCTTGGGTATTTTTCAGCCCCATCATTCCATTTCAAAATCGAGCCTTTCATTCAGCCTAACACTGCGTCTAATAAAATACGATTTTTCAGAGTGAACTTTTGAAATTATAATGTTGGGTTGTTGCTAGATGCCCTTTGAGTGATAAGATTTAAATTTGAAAACCAGCGCGAAACACTCACCACATTCCTTCTAGGTGAACCTGCAACTGCGTGACAGTAGTTACTCTCTCAATAACTCGAAGGCAGCTTTAATTATTAATTAATTAGGGTGGAAATAGAGGCTTGTCATTTTCATTATTATCCTGGCACACATTGTTAATAATTTTCTGGCTTTTGGCATAGTGATAAAGGGCAGCTCAGTTACGGTTTAAGACGGGGGGTGGGGGAGGGCACATCTTGGAGGTGGATTAAATCAAAATTTAGTTCTTTACTTCAGCAATGATAAGTGTCATTTTAAAGCAAGACTCATGAGATCTCTGGATCAAGAGGTCAGTACTAAATACAGGAATGAACCAGTGCTGCAGGCTCTGGGGGAGGAAGGTGGTGAATTCTGCCCCGGGGAGAAAGGGTTTATAACAGAGCAATTTCACATGGGCTTTGAAGAAATCAGAATGGGGTAAGGGATGGGGTCTGGGGAGAGAGAATTATATGACAAAGAGAACCAGAGGGAAAAGGACATCAATGTGAGGCTGTTCAGCATTTATTCCATCAACAAATATTTATTGCAGTCTATTATATGCCGGATACATTCTAAGCTCCGGGCACAGCAGAAACTTAAATGGGCATGTTTCTCCCTTCCTGGAGGTCCAAGTCAAGGGACAATGCTCCAAGGATTTTAAGCAGCACGGTAAAGTTGGCGTCGGACAGGTGGCAGGTGTCACGGTGTCCAGTGGTGAAAGACCACACCGTGCTGGGTCAAAGAACTCAGGCTCCGCTCTCTGGGTTTAAGGCAGCCCCTTTGCTAAGTGGCTCTATGGCTTCAGATTCTGTAGTACTAGGACCTCAGCCACCCCCTCCAAAGACCCCCAGTTATTTCTGGGAGCAAGTCCCTAGGCGAGCCTCTCGTGCATCTGCACAGGTTCGCAACAACAGTCCTCTTGCAGTCTTCGCCCTGTCTTTCCCTTCCTGCCCTGGCTCAGGCTCCCAGCTGCCCACGGCATGGCCCAGGTTTCAAGTCCTGGGAAAAGCCTCATCATGCTGGCACCACCTCATAGGAACAGGAGGGATCCTTGGGTAAGTGGAGAGAGAATTTATGTCCTAATTGAAGTAGTCATTACGTGAGCGAACACTTTCGTTGGAAGGCACTATACTGTATCCTTAAAATGGGTACATTTTATATAATTATATCAAAATAAAGTTAATTTTAAAAGAAAATAAAAATTGTAGTGTCTATCTTTTTAGTAACCTCAAGTGTTTTTACTTATTTAGGAGAGCTGTAATTTATTTGTTGTTTATTATGCATTGAGTGCTATGTGCTTTACATGAATTATTCCATATTATTCCTAGGATGAAAATACGACTATTGTACCCAATTTGTGGCTGGAGAAACTGAGGCTTCCAGAGGCAAAGTAATGAAGGAACTAAACTGGTGTCCCTGTAATAAGGGTTGGAGACAGGACTGGAGAAGAGCCTTTCTGAATCCAAGTCCTTGCCCTCATCAATTCTGCGAGGCAGCCTCTTGTCACAAAGGTTGCAATTTTGCTTCCTTAGTAAAATAAAAAAGAAGTCACTTGCTGAGCATCTGAGCTCTGGGGAGCTGGTGTGAGGGCGTCGCGGCTCAGAGCTTTGCAGAGGGTGGCACAGGAGTGACCAGCACATCTACAGTCCTGTCTCCCGATTGCCAGCCCTTCCTCTTAAGTGATCACGCTGGAGTCAGCAGGTGGGAGGCTGTGAACACAGCACTTAATCACTGACTCAGTCCTGTTGCTGCCTGAGCCAGCTGGAGGGCCCGGCTCCCATAGCCCGAGGGATCACTCAGGACGGAGCTCAGGTAACCTTCCCCACCTACGCCTTCTCCTTCTACTTAGTGGCATCACTCTTCATTTGTGGTCAATGCTGCCGTGGACCATCACTCATGGTGAAGCCAGGGTTGGACTGCTGTGTTCACAGAAGCCACAGTTGAGTCTTTGCAGGCTCTGTCCACTTCATAGATCACCCAGGGAGGGCATGAGCCAGGGGGCCATTCTCACCCCTGAGGACCGAACTAGACCTGGGGACTCCACTCCTCTCCTGCCCCAACTCCTGTCTCTGATTCCATCTGTCCCCAAAATGGACCAGAAGAGAATAGTAATGTTCCACAGCCTAAAGACTGAAGCCTCCCCCCTGCCCCACACCCCATAAGGGATCAAGGGACACTTTGAAGAGAAACTGAATTGAAACTAGTTCCAGTTATTGAACACCTGAGCTAATGGACTGAGATCATCCATCCCTTTAGATGTAAACATAGAGTCTGGAGTGTGAGTTTGGGGGATTTGGGTGAACCATGGAGGGCCAGGCCTTCTACAGAGCACTGTCCTTCTAGGTTCTGGGAGAGAAAATTGGATAGGAAGGTGTTGGCCCCAAGGGCGGGTCACACCATGGACTCTCGCATAAGTATTTGCAACGGTTCTGAGCCCCACTCAGGGAAGAGAGGGAGTATCTACGGGCAGCTCTGGGGCTAGACAGAGAAGATGAAAACTTCTTCAGCAAAGATTACTCCTGAGAGAGGGAAAGGAGGGGCCCAGTGACCTCCAGCTTGTACAGGGATTGTGTATTCTCCTGAACCCATCAGCTTTCTAGCACCTCACCAAATGGAGACACACAGACATACCCCACAAACAGGGATCTAGGAGGATTTCAGACAATATTCAAATGTCTTTTCAGTGATCTTTCTGCATCTAACCTAACTTCAATTCAAAACACAAGCTGCTTCAGCTACGCTGAGACAGAACTCCTCCTCTCAGGATGTCAACTCACTCAGACTGTCACTGTCTCTCCCAAGCCAGCATTAACATAGGAAAACCCACAGTACTGACCTCCACACCCTGTCTCCCAGTCTTACAGTTTGTATCACAAACAGTGATGGAAGAAGGAAGAGATTAAAGAATAAATTAAGGGGACAGATGAGTATAAAAGTGAAGATTAGAAAGATGGAGTGAAAGAACAGAGAGGTCTTTCTGGGGTTTGAGGGACCCTGAAGAAGAATTGCGGGTTTCAGAAGAACAAAATTGTGGTCACCTCACCACAAAAACAGTCCTACATGGCATTCATGGGTCCCTTCCTGCCACCCTTTCGGTCTAAAACTCATTTTTGTATTATCCTTTTGTCCTTCCTTCTGTAAACTAAAAATAAAGATCCAAGCAACAATGCCCCACTCCCTGCCACACCCTTGTGGCCCACTTGTGGCCCAGAAAATCCCTAAAACTGAGTTCCTCGCTTTTCCACTGTTGGTGGAACCATTGTGGAAGACAGTGTGGTGATTCCTCAAGGATCTAGAACCGGAAATACCATTTGACCCAGCAATCCCATTACTGGGTACATACCCAAAGGATTACAAATCATTCTACTATAAAGACATAGGCACACTATTTACAATATTATTGCAGCACTATTTACAATAGCAAAGACTTGGAACCAACCCAAATGCCCATCAATGATAGATTGGATAAAGAAAATGTGGCACATATACACTACGGAATACTATGCACCCATAAAAAGGATGAATTCATGTCCTTTGAAGTGACATGGATAAAGCTGGAAACCATCATTCTTGGCAAACTGACACAAGAACAGAAAACCAAACACCACATGTTCTCACTCATAAGTGGGAGCTGAACAATGAGAACACATGGGCACAGGGAGGGGAACATCACACACCAGGGCCTGTAGTGGAGACGGGGGCAAGGGGAGGAAGAGCATTAGGACACATACCTAATGCATGCAGGGCTTAAAACCTAGATAATGGGTTGATGGGTGTAACAAACCTGCACGGTCAGCCCATGTATCCCAGAACTTAAAGTAAAATTAAAAAACAAAAACCAAAAAACTGAGTTCCTGGCAATGATGGGATGAGTGATCAGATAGCTCGTTAGACTCCCTTCCTTTGGCGATTCAGACATAACTGACCCGGCATTACCATTAAAATAGAGATCGTAAGATGGACAGAACAGATGCTTTGTGGCAATAAGTTATGGGATTGTATTTTTATTTATTTATTTATTTTTTGAGACGGAGTCTCCCTCTGTTGCCCAGGCTGGAGTGCAGTGGCGCAATCTTGGCTCACTGCAACCTTCGCCTCCTGGGTTCAAGCAATTCTCCTACTTCAGCCTCCTGAGTAGCTGAGATTACAGGCGCGCACCACCATGTCTGGCTAATTTTTATGTTTTTAGTAGAGATGGGTTTTCACCATGTTGGCCAGGCTGCTCTCGAACTCCTGACCTCAGGTGATCTGCCTGTTTCTACCTGCCAAAGTGCTGGGATTACAGGCCTGAGCGGCTGCACCCAGCTTCTTTTTCCGTGCCTGGCTTATTTTTGTATTTTTAGTAGAGATGGGGTTTCACCATGTTGGTCAGGCTGGTCTAGAACTCCTGACCTTGTGATCCACCTGCCTGGGCCTCCCAAAGTGCTGGGATTATAGGCATGAGCCACCGCACCCAGCCAGTACCAACTTATAAACAGGGCCCACGGCCATGCCAGCCAAGGGTTAAGTCACACACCCCCACACTTAAAGAATCAACTATATTCTAATTGCCAGGATGCTTTTCTTTTTCTCCAGCAGCTAAACAAGCACTGGCCTGAGATAAGCAATTTGGAAGCAATTGCAGCTCAGCCACCGCCAGACACTGACTCAGCCCCGCTGTTCCACCAGCCATAACTATGGCTTTGATTGGACAAGAGACTGATTTCAGTGACTTTCTCCGATAAGAAGACCGCCAACTGCGGACCAGATTCAGGCAGTTTACAGAGGGTGCGCACCTGTCGGTCTCACTGTCAAGTAAAGGCCTTTTGACCTAGAGGGCCTCATTGTAATACATTTAAATGTGAAGTCTCCACCCCAAACTGAACATGGGTCATATGCTACATGCGTGTTAATTCAATATACTTGTGTTAGGACCACCTTCATGAATATTTATAGTTCTTCCTGTAACCTGTTGAATAGGTATGTTTAGCCAGTCTGTTCAGCATAAAGCTCCCACCCCAACCCTTTCTCCTTAGAAGTGCCTGTCTCTGGGCCTCAGCCGAGGCCTGTTTCACAGCCGTTGGAATGGCCACCTTATAGGTGGCAACTCTGTACAAGAAATAAAGTCTCCTCTGCTTTTCCAAACTCCGAGTGTGGGTTTCTTCTTTCCTTCCCTTCCCTCTCTTTTCTCTTTTTCTTTCTTTTTCCCCTCCCTTGCTGCCTTCCTTCATTACTTTCTTTCTTCCTGCCTTTTTTCTTTCTTTTTTGAGAAGTGCCAAACTCTCCTGTAATGGTAGAGAAAAAGACAGGATCACTTTGATTGTTTAATTACTGGGCTATTTCAGGTATGCCAATGTTTTTAGTATCAGCAGTCCTGGGGACATTTTGCTTTTTTCACGAGAAGCTATCTTTTAATTAAGTTAACGTTGTCTGCTGTCTCAGTGTTGACTTTCATTTTTTCATTCATGCAAGACCCTCCTGTAAGCAACTTCCGAATATCCTCTTTTCACATTTAAGGCTGCAGTAATTAGACCCAGATTTGCTGAGCCTGTGGGAGTCCTACAACCAAAGTGATCTTAATGGCATTTTAATGTTTGAACTCTTCTGTTCTTATGTGTAAGGTTACTAAGTAGATAAAAGAAATGGCTTTGACACCCTGGTGCTTATTGAAGTTTGGAAAATGCACCTTACGGGTGAAAGGTTTGTGAGTTTTTCTTTACTAAATGTGAAACAGCGAAACCACCAAACCTGTTTCAGTATTCACGATGTATTCGGGGGGGTTCGGTCTCTCTATACTTCAGATACTTTGTGATATTCTCGGGTAAATACTTATGTAAGAGGAACTAAAGATTTTATGAATGACAACACCTTGTAAATCAGGAAACAGTAAAAGAAAAAAGGATGTATTCAATGGTTTTAATAGGAGAGATGTTCTGTCTTCAAAACAAAGGTATGCATTTTGCAAATTAAAGACATGGTGGTGTTTGGGGTTTATTTGAGAAGACTTTGCATGAGATTTATTTATTACTTTATAAAGCCTTACCAAACACCCAGTTCACAGACGCCAATTTTATTGGTATTACCTCCATATATGATTTCTGATAGATGGTCAAATGAAGAAAAGGCTAAAACAAATTAACCAAAGCATGAAATCAGTATCGTCTCAGACTATTACCTCACTTAAATTTTCTCCTATTTTAGGGGTCCAAGAACCGTCACCTGGATTATCTCTGGAGGGTCTGTCCTATTCCCCAGATGCTACAAACTTCACTTTCAATTCAATAATAAAATTCTTTGCTGGTTGGTTCCTTTGATCCATCCCAGTCTTTTCTAAGTGTGAGATAATTTCTGAGCAGAGACCTGCTTTGTTATTCTTGTAGAATCAGTCCATTATCTCAGTAACGTTCCCCTCCTGGTAATTACACAGCACACGTTTATGTCACTGCATTCATGGAGCACTCATTGTGCGCAAGGCATTATGCCAGGACTGCAAGACTTCAAGATACCCAGGACAGTCCTTGAGTTGCTGTTCTCTTTTGGAAAGTCTCCAGAGTGAACCAATAAGTGATTACAACACAATGGTATGATAGGGATGTAACAGATTCCTGAGGAAGGTACAAGGGAGACTCAGAGCTGAGTTGGGACCTCAGAATGCAGGTCTGACTGGTATATTAGTCTGTTCTCACGCTGCTAATAAAGACACACCCAAGACTGGGTAATTTATAAAGGAAAGAGGTTTAATTGACTCACAGTTCCACATGGCTGGGGAGGCCTCACGATTACAATCATGGCAGAAGGCGAATGAAGAACAAAGTCACATCTTACATGGCAGCAGGCAAGAGAGTTTGTGCGGGGAACTCCTATTTATAAAACTATCAGATCTCGTGAGGCTTATTCACTACCACGAGAACACTGTAGGGAAAACTGCCCCCATGATTCAATTATCTCCACCTGGTCCTTTCCTTGACACGTGGGGATTATTATAATTTAAGGTGGGGTTTGGGTGAGGACACAGCCAAACCATATCAACTGGAAATATGACTGTGGGTATCGGTCAACAGCTGAAGGTTGAGATCACTGATTTACATGAGGTAGGACTTACAGCAGGAAGAAGAGGGGCTTGGGGAAGATCAACATTTAGGGAGTGAATGCAGGAAGAAGAATATCGAGAAGCTCCAGGAAAGACGTTGTCAGGGAGAAGGAGAAAGCACCAGGGTTGTTCCAGAATCTTCACTCTGCATCCCAGATCCATCCACACGGAGCTGAGGTGCCTCTCCTCACTGCTGCCGGTTCTACTTCTTTCCCTCTTGTGAATTCTTCAAGAAGAACAGAAATGTTTGCTTCCACTGTGCAAGGGTCCAGATTGGTTAATATTCTTTGTAACAAAGAACTCTGTCCTGAGTGGCCTAATGAATATGCAGCACTGTATGTCATTGTGTCTTTTGGGTCCATGACCTTAAAAGGACTGTTTTTTCTTAGATGTGGAATAACGTTAAAATTACCTTCTACATAAACTAATTAGGATTACTCATTTCTGATTACCAACAAATATCTTTAAAGAATGGTGCATAGCTTGGAGAAAATTTGAACAAGTAAATATACCTGTGAACAGTTAGATATCGTTCCTAGTTAACTTACAACTTTCTCAATCACTCAGCGTGATACCCATTTTCACACAAGTTTATGAAGAATTAATTCACTCTGGTATGGGGTTACTCCTTGGTATTTTTTTAAATCAAATAATCCTAAACCAGTTTTTCCAGGTGTTAATGCCCTTGTAACTTTTCTTTGGCTTTCATTTGCCCCAAGTTTCACGGTATCAGGGAAGCTCTGACTACATCATATTGTAAACTCTTCAAGAATTGGTACCCTTGTTTTACTTCTTTGTACTAACCTGATCTTCTCTATGGAAAGTGATCAATAACTATACATTGATAAATCAATTGCTTACAACTTGCCAGTGAAATGAACTGTCAGCATTCCCAGGATCCCAATTCCTTCTTTGCCTGCTGCTCCGTTTTTAGACCCCACAGAAATGGAATAACAAAATCTTATTCAGAGATATGCTGATTAGTGTGGACATCCTGAGAGGGTCTTTTTCCAATAAGAAAAGAACCTCATACAAATTTTGCCAATAGCCATAAGGTTTTTTCCTCTGAGCGTGTTAAAAAAAAAACTGCACAGTGTTAGCCTTCATTGAAATTCACTGTTTTTGGATAGGTAGAGAGCTAGCTGAGTTGAGAGCCTGTCTCATTTTAAAGACAGTTCCATCATTTTCAGAAAACTTACCCTTTAAATTTATTTAACCCAAACAGAGTGGGTTCAATAAAATTTGAAATAGAGATATAAATATATTTCCCACTACTAACTAGTGTGTGTTAATATCCTCTAAGTAAATTATTTATTAACCTAGGCATGCAAGGGAACCGGAGTCCAGGGAGCTCAGAGGGGGCGGTGTCTGCATGTGTTTCCTATTGCCACTGTCACAAACTACCACAAACTTTGACTCTTAAAACAACATACATGGATTATCCTATGGTTCCGGATATCAGAAGCCTGCAACGAAGTCGTAACAAGGAAGAAATGTGTTGGCAGGGCTGTGCTCCTCCTGCAGGCCCTAGGGGAGAATTCCTTTCCTTTCTTTTTCCAGTCCTAGAGGCCGGCTCCATTCCTTGGTTCATAACCCCGTCCAGCCAACGATCGCAGCACGCCCAGCTCTGCAGCCATCACCGCACCTCCGTCTCTGACTCCGGCCCTCTCCCCTCCCTTTCAGAAGGACACTTGTGATCACATTTGGCCCACTGGCTAATCCCCCACTGGCTAATCCAGGATTACATCCCCATCTCAAATTCCCTAATTTAATGACATCTGCAAAGCCCCTTTGGTATATAAGGTCAGATAGTCAAAGGTTGTGGGGACGAGGGTGTGGCATCTTTGAGGAGCTGCTATTCAGCCTTTAGCACAAAGGGTGCCCGGCTGGCAGAAGGTCCTCTGTGGCCCTCTTCTCCGTGCCCAGAGGATCTGGCTGGCTCTATTCTCCCTTTCCCCACTTTTCTTTCCAATGTGCCACATTTCTTTATCTTTCTTCCTCTTTTATCTTTCATTTTGCCTGTGCTCTGTTCTTAGTCATTCTAAAAGGACCAAGGCAGGAGTAATGAGTATATACCTTTAATACATCAAGGGGATATACAGCTTGTGCATGATAACATGAGCTCTCAATTCTGGATGAGTTATGAGATGAGATAGGGGAGGATACAAGGGATTGTGGCAGCCTGAAATATGCCCCATTGTGCACTCAGCAGCAGGCATGGTAAGTAGCTCAATGCCACGTCTTCGTCGCAGTCTCAGAGTAAATGCATTTTATTGATTTTTATGTTTAAAAGTCTCATCTGCTCAAGTAGCGTGTTTAATGCTACAAGTACAACAGAAATAAGTTAAAACTCTAACAGGCAAAACAAGTCCTACAATATATTGGAAAAGCTGCAGCAATTTGTTTAACTATTTGCAAGTTTATTTATACATTAGTTGACTTTTCAGTTATCCTTTGGTTTCTCCTAGCTTTTAGGAAACAGTGTAAGTGCTCTTGTCCCGTTTAAGGATGATCACTTTTAAAAATCACACAAAGGTTTGGTGCTGGGAGAATTTCTTCCCACAGTGATTACTTGACGATGTGAGTTTCTATTGGGAGGAGAAAGACCACTGTTGATAAAAGTTTAAGAAAATCATTTATATTTAAATTGAGAGATGCTTGTCCTATTAGCAATAATTTTTATAGAGCAAGTAAATCTTCTCTTATCTATTTTCCCCAAAGATTGTTCTAAGCACAATTGTAAAGCATTTCCCGGACAGGCACAGTGGCGTTTGTACCTGTAATACTAGCACTTTGGGAGGCAGAAGTGGGCAGATCGACTTGAGGGCAATAGTTTGGGACCAGCCTGGCCAACATGGTGAAATGCCATCTCTACTAAAAATACAAAAAATTAGCTGGGTGTGCTGATGCTGTAATCCCAGCTACTTGGGAAACTGAGGCATGAGAATTGCTTGAGTCTGAAAGGTAGAGGTTGTAGCAAGCCAAGATTGTGCCACTGCATTCCAGCCTGGGTGACAGAGTACAACTCTGTCTCAAAGAAAAATAGCATTTCCCCACCTCCTTTTTCCTGTTCTTCCTGCCTCCCTATTTACCCCTAATTCACGATTTGCTGGTACCTAGTGCCGTTGTGCAGTTCCCAGCCTCTGCAGAGACCCCCGCTGCAGAGCCTCAGCTGGGCTAGCCCTCGTGGTTACCCCCTGCTCCCTTCCAGGATCCTCTATGAAACTTCAAAGATCTTTTCTTCAGAGGATTTTCATCAGTTCTGCCAGTTGTCCCACGTGAGACCACCTGATTCTTGTGAAGGCACTGGTATGCTTCTGTTATCCTCTTTGGAGTGGCTGGAAACAGAGGGCTTGAACTAGCATTCCCAACATGAGTTCTTTAGAACACAGGTTTCCTAGGAGGTGAAGAGTTACCACATAAAAAATAGGTTCAATTGCCAAATAAGCCTTGGAAACTTGTGATGTGCACTGGCACATGTCAGAATAAAATACCCTAAATAACTTGTTTAGGGACACTTAACACAGTATTTCCCATCATACCATCTACAGGACCAAGGGACCTGAGACCTCGTCAAGAAGAAAGGATCTTTGAAGATGAACTGTCATCCTCAGTAATGGACGGGAAAGCATTCTGGAAAGCATCAGCATGAAGCGAAGCAGAGAAGTTATTCAGCTGTGTTTGGGATCGAAGGCATCAACAGCAAGGGCAAGAACACGCAACTCAAACGCAGGTGGAAGAAGGAAAACCGTTGGTTCATTCATTGTAAAGCGTAAAAGTAGATCCGCCTCAGCTGGGCCTTGGCCTTCACTAACAACTCAGACTGGAGCAGAAAAAGGAAAATTCTTGGGTTGTTTACTAAAAAATCCAAAATGAGGATTGGCCGAGGCATTCTAACAGAGTCATTGGGGCCTGGTGTTTTTCTATCTCCTGGCTCTGACTTCTGCCTCTTTGATTTTATTTTGAGGACCCCAAGTGGCGTCTTTGAGATGTGGTGAACTCACATCTTCTCACTGCAAAGGAAAAGTCAGAACAGCCTTCTTGCATTTCACTGGTTCTGCTGATTGGATGACATGATCCTCTCTGAACCCCTCAGAGTAGCCAGGAAGATACCATATTCTGAATGTGACCATTCAGAGTCCTGGGACCAGGGCAAGGGACAACTCCACCCAACGCACGTGGTCAGAAGATACGCAAGATAGTGGTTTGCCAGAGAAAACTGTGGCATCATTACCAGAAGTAGAATGAATGGGGTCTTGGTGGCCAGAATACAACAAATGCCTACTGCAGCTGAGAGGAAATCACTAGCCAGTATGTGTCTTGGTCTTTATGTATTAAAAGCCATTCAGTTCTATAAGATTAAAGGATTAGCAGGTTAGTGGTCCAGATAATCCAGATGCCTGCAGTTATTACAGAAAATGCTAGAGAGAGAAGATGCCCCCAGAATATGAAGCAAAGCTTAGCCTCTGAAAACGTGCCTATCCAAAACTCACCTCACAGAGCATTGATCAGTGCTCTGTTCCTTAGCAAGCTGGTTTCCTTGAGGTAAGGACGTTACCTCCCCCTCCCTATTACTCAGCATAATACTTCATGCTGATGAACTTGTTAGAAGACCATTCTTGACTGAATTAATGAATACATTTTCAGTTATAATTCAAGATGGTATTTTTAAAATGTATGTCCTAGGGTACTTGGAAAACACCCCTGTCCGGTCAAAAAGTGAACTGTTTTTGGAACATACCATGCTAACAGAGAAAACTTGTAACCTAATAAGTTGTTCTGAACACATCTGAAGACTCTGGGAAAGTGTGGGTCTCAGTCCATGAGGAGTCTAGGAAGGGAGAACAAAGAGCCGGGACTTTTCAAAGTCAGTGGGAGAGGCGCCCTGCACAGCTGTCTAGGTCTGGTCAGCTTGCTATAGACTGGCAGGCTTATACGCAATAGAAATTTACTTCTCACAGTTCTGGAGGCTAGAAGTCCAAGGCCAGGGTGCTAGCATGGTTGAGTTCTGGTGAGGGTGCTCTTTTGGGTTGCAGACTGCTGACTTCCCACTATAACCTCACATGGCAGTAGGAGTGGGGGGGCTTCCCTTTTTTTTTTTTTTTTTGAGACGGAGTCTTGCACTGTCACCCAGGCTGTAATGCAGTGGTGCAATCTTGGCTCACTGCAATCTCCACCTCCTGGGTTCAAGCAATTCTGCCTCAGCCTCCCGAGTAGCTGGGACTACAGGCATGTGCCACCATGTCCAGCTAATTTTTTTTTGTATTTTTAGTAGAGAAGGGTTTCATCATCCCATTTTTTTATAAAGGCACTGATGCCATTCACGAGGGCTCTGCTCCTGTGACCTAATCACCCCCAAAGCCTCCACCCCTAACACCATCACCTTGGGATTTCAACATATAGATTTTGAGTGACACAAATTCACACTAGCTTAACTCTGTGCAGCTTTCTTCTCTCTTGCATCTGTCCCATAACTTCAAGCCTTCCTGGTCTCCCCAAACTTCGGGTTCTCTCTCTCTTCAACTCAGCAAGGTACTTCTTGGAGTTCCCTCCCTGTCCCCAGTGTAGTGTCCTGCTGAGACCACAAGGCTCGCTCATCTTGTTTCCTTCCACTCAGGGACCACAATCCCTTTGTGCAAATCCTTCCTGCATTGGTTTTCTCCAGTTTTCATTTTTCTTTCTTTTCTTTTTTGAGATGGAGTTTCTCACTCTGTCACCAAACTGGAGTGCAGTGGTGCAATCTCAGCTCACTGCAACCTCTGCCTCCCGGGTTCAAGTGATTCTCCTGCCTCAGCCTCCCGAGTAGCTGGGACTACAGGCGCGTACCACCACAGCCAGCTAATTTTTGCATTTTTAGTAGAGACGGGGTTTCACCATGTTGGCCAGGATGTTCTCAATCTCTTGACCTTGTGATCCACCTGACTTAGCCTCCCAAAGTGCTAGGATTACAGGCATGAGCCACTGCACCTGGCTTTTTCTCCAGTTTTTTAAGTGTTTAAGGTGAGAGGGGAAATCTGGCTCCTGCTACCCCATCTTGGCTTTTGACATGTACAGTGAATGCATTCATCTGGCTGGGAGTGAAGGCCTAAGGAGGACCTGTGGACTGGATGGAGGCGGGAAGATACAACTAGCTCCACAGTTCTGACTGCTGGACAGCATCCTCACAGCTTCTCCTGGGTCTCTGATGAATGACAATGGCTAAGTGTAATTTGAATCCCGAAGATGTCCTAGTGGACATTAATCATGTTTTCTGGAGGTGGGGCATCGTTAGGATGTATTTGCTTGGGTTTAGTCTAAGTCCGGTCTTCCCAAGGCAGAGATCAAAACATTTGGATCTGAGTGGTCTCTGAGGCATTGATTTAGGTATGTGATGTGGCCTCCAAACATCAGCTTCTGCCCTGAGGCCTTTCAGTTGAGTGACTTGAGCAGCGTGGCTCTGGGCAGAGTCCATTCTGTCAGAACAGGTGGTGGCATAGTCGTTTCACAAGACTGTCTTGATTCCTTTGTGTTGGTGTAAGGAAATACCTGGGACTGAGTAATTTATAAAGAAGAGGTTTATTTGGCCCACGGTTTTTCAGGCTGTACAAGAAGCACAGCGCCAGCATCTGCTTCCGGTGAAGTCTTTAAGTGGCTTCCACTCATGGCAGAAGGCGAAAGGGAGCCAGTGTGCAGAGATCATATGGAGAGATAGGAGGTGAGAGAGGTGGGCGAGGGAACTAGTAGAGCAAGAACTCACTCATCCCAGGGAAGACATTAATGTATTCCTGAGGAATCTGTCCCAGACCCAAACACTCCCCATTAGGCCATGCCTTCAACATTAGAGATCAGATTTCAACATGAGATTTGGAGGGGTCAAACAAACCAAATTAGAGTACCTTCCCTGGGTAAAAATGGGTTGATGTGGACTGTGGTTACCACGCTGTTTCCTCTAGCATCCAGGAGGCAGCAGCAGAGGCTTGGCTCCCTGGCCAGGCAGCTCATGGCTGGATTTTAGCCACTGTGCCTGGAACCTTAGCTTTCAGTCTGTTTCACCAGCCATCCCAATAATTCTGTGAGTACCTCCTTTTTCTTCCTCATCAGCCAGAGTTGGCTGACTTCCACTCTTACTTGGAAGACTCAATATCTTGGTTGTATTATTATTTGCTGGGTAGCAAATGACTGACAAAGAGGTAACTGAAAAATAGGATATCACTTTATCAAATAAAGAAAGGCTAAATTTAAACAGCTGCTTCCAAGTAGACATAAGTCCTTACTTACAGGCTTGTCTGTGTATATCATAGACCAATGCTGAAGACCGGAAGAGAGCAAAGGCATTAATTATTCCAAGACTTATCTCTTTCTATTGTCAACTGTAACATTTTTCCACTTGAAAGAAAATCTTCTATTAGTCTAGTAACTGTTTCTGAATATTTTAGTGACCTGTGTCAGCACTATACAAACCATATACTTTCTAAACAAGTTTCTAGGCTTCACAAGCATTTCCGGAGTTGGACATTTGTAATCAAGGTATAGGAAATACTAAGCTGACAGACGGCTTTCTTTAATAGATGACTTGGAAACAGCATCTGATTTCACTAATTTTATAACTTTTCATTCATTTACATTTATAAACTGAGCATGTACCTGCTATGCTTCATTTCATTCTTTTGAAAGAAACACAGAGACCAGGGTCATTTTTATGGATAATTATGCATCTTTTTAAAACAGCATGGGTAGTTGTGGCTTAGAGTGGAAATCATGTCAGCTGAGCCACCCAGAAGATGCCTCTCCCAGGAGTCAACTAGATAAGATGTGGTCATAGAAGATAGGAAATGCTATCTTAATAAAGCACCATCAACTCCTTGTCTTTTAAACGTAAAAGAACTGATTCCTGGTTGGTAATAGAAAGAATATCAGTTGGAATTTCTGGTAGGAGTTACTTTAGAGTAGAAGCACATATTCAAATGTTTGAATGGTACACTTCACTCCTCCCCAAGATTACTTGATGAGATTTGTATGGACAGGCAAGAAGCTACTTTGTTGTGTAAACTTTTGAAAGGGAATGAGAGAGAATAAAAAAATCAACAAGCAAATAAATGAATGGGCTATGAACATAGTAGGTGAGACATTGAACTAGCTGTTATTTATCCTTGTAAAGGTGAGAGTGTTTCTAAAATAATATCTAAATCCAAAACCAAGCCATTGTAACAAGACAGAAAAGCCTCATTGGGCTCTTTATGGTGTGTGAAGCAAAACTGTAGATATAGAGAATAAATTCACTAGAAGAAAAACCTTGGAAGTGCATTTAGTTCAATACACTCAGCTGAGGCCCAGCCAGGAAGTGATCTGCCAAAGGACTTATTAGGTAGCGGGCAAGTGTTGTGGACTGAACATTCGTGTCCCTCCGAAATTCATATGTTGAAATCCTAACCCCTGAGCTGATGGTATTAGAAGGTGGGCACACTGGGGGATGAGTAGGTCATGAAGGTGGAGGCCTCTTGCATGGGAGTAGTGCCCTTATTAAAGAGACCACAAAGCGCTCTCTTCTCCCTTTCTGCCATGTGAGGATAGAGTGAGAAGATGGCTATCTATGAACCAAGAAGCAGGTCATTGCCAGACTCCAAAACTGCCATGGCCTTGACCTTGGAGTTTCCAGCCTTCAGAACTTGGAGAAATAAATGTTGTTTAAGCCACCCAGTCGATGTCAATTTTGTTACAGCAACCCAAACACAGAGAATGTAAGTTTAGAAGGCTGTGTCAAAGCAGAGAGGGGAGCATCACACACCGGGGTCCATTGGTGGGGGTTAGGGGAGGGCTAGTGGGAGGGAGGGTGGGGAGGGATAACGTGGGGGTAAATGTCAGGTACAGGTGATGGGGGGATGGATGCAGCAAACCACCTTGCCATGAATGTACCTATGCAACAATCTTACATGATCTGCACATGTGCCCTAGAATCTAAAGTACAAAAAAAAAAAAAAAAAGAAGTCTATGTCAAAGGACAGAGCACCATGACAACTTTAAGAAGCGAAAAAAAAAAAGAAGCTAATACCATATAATGTGGCCATCGTGATGAGTAAAAATCTGAGAACTATTTGCAAAGTCAGGAGCTCTTGGTTCCTCCATGTTATAGACATTAAAGTGAGCAATATTCTTCACGGATAAAATTGTTTTACTATGAAAAGTTGCCTGGGTTTCCATAGACCTGAATGGGCACTCTCCTATTGAACACGGGACCTGAATGAAACCCTATAATGACAGACTTATTGCACTGACAGCCCCCTCAACGCTGGATCAAGATGCAAAAAGGCATGGCTAAAATGAGATGAAATCCAAGTGCAATGAAAAAGATCAAAGGCATAGATGCAAGAAGAGAGTGCCTGATAATAATAGTTCTTATTTGCAAAAGCAAAAACAAACAAAACCCTCCCAAAACAAAAAGGCACCTAGAGTTTCAGTGGATTCCAGCTTAAGATGCACCAAGGGTGTGACGTGATTGTCATATAAGCTGAAAGAAAACTCAGGCTGAATGAATCAGGCTCAGTGTCCACGAGCCCTAGAGGACGTCACAAGTAGGGGTATAGATGCAAGTTCAATATAACAGGGAACGTCCTTGCTGTTTATTGTGGCGTCAGATCAGGCTGACAATTTGGTGTGCATTTCTGGAAGGTTATGAACAGCTGGATGAACATCTGTCAAGGATGCTGTAAACTTGATTCTGCTTTTGACTAGATGGCCCCCAACTCCACTCTAACTCAAGGGTGTAAGTTTAAAGTCCAGCATTACCCTCCAAGCCCCACCACATAATATGTGACCTTAGACAAGTTACAAAACCTCTCTGAGTCTCTTTTCCTTGGCTTTAAGATCAGGAAGATTAAATATATCTCTCATAAATTGTTTAAAATATCAATTTAAGAAGTGTAAAGCAGGCCCTAGTATAGTGCTTGGTACATAATAATTTTTAAAAATGTTTGTGTCGTCAGAACTTTCCATTCTTCCATCTATAACAACTCATTCAGGGATGAGCATGTGACCCCATAACAATTAATGAGATAGACTTGGGTTCGCGGAGTTCTTCTTGCTTCATGGATTTAAGGCTGAGATGACGCTTCCTGGAGATCCTATTATATCTGAACTCTGAGATTAGGACCAGGACAGCTGGAATCAAAGACAAGAAGCAGAGAGAAACAAACCTGTGAGGACTTCCGTCCCTGAATCTCGCCATGCCTGAAGCTTGATGACTCCTAGAGTTCTCATTTACATGTGTCAATTAATTCCATTTTGCTTCTTGCAGTCTGGTTCAGGGTTTCAGTCAAATGTAACAAAAGAATTGTGACAGATATAGTTCTGGAGAAAGACATTCTCATATCCTTATAGTTTATTATTTTTGCTCCCTGTGAGGCCCCAACCTGACAGCAACTTTTCCTTTCTTTCACGCATAAAGCTCTGAAGCCACCACGAGCATGACTTTTCTTAATTATCTACCTCTTCTTCCAGTCCAGGGCAGCCAACTTTGACACATCAAGGACACGCTGACCTGGAAAGTCTGTTGTTATTTTTGGCAGCTCTCAGCTTACAGATCATACCTTTAAAGCCACAGCTGTGTCTTCTTTAGTTCACCCTCTAGGTGCCAAAAGCCTCATCAATAATGAATAGCCACGATGTCTTCAAACTGACTTTAGCATCTGGCCTGAGGAGGGGCACGCCAAGTGTGGGTCTCATGGCAAGCAAAGCTGGAACAAAGACAGAAGTGCTGAGACGAGCTCAGTCACAATGTAGATTCACCAGTGGGTCTCTAGTGTTACATTTCTGCCATCGCCTGCTTGCTAATTAAATCAACTGTCAAAACCTGCTATGAATTAGGTTATGGCTGAAGCGAACCAACATGGAAGCCCCATTGCCATCACTGCACAAGGTTGTTGAAGTCACAGCTCTGACGCTTTCTGATGTCAGCTTGTCTGAATGACCCCTGGAGATTCTTCTGACAACCTCCAAGGAGGCCAGTGGGTCTGTTGATGGACACAAACCTGAATTTTGGTGGCCAGGCTGCTGGAGGAAGAGCTTGAAGCGCCTACTGGTTTTCATAGACACGAGTGTTCAGTGCTGGTGGTTCTCCCAGAAGTGCCCCTCCCTTCTGTTGCGGTTGCATTGTCCCCTTGCAAAAGCAGCAGGGACCCTTACCCCAGATTTGGTGCAGGTTTGGAGGTTGATGACCTCCATGCACGAGAGTGTTTGAGGAAAGATTTATTACTCACACAAAGGACTCTCTGGTAGAGCTGAGCAGGTGCCAGCAGGCCTGGGGTTGGCTCAGGCAGAGCAGAAGGATGGGCTTGGGCCTTTGAATAAGTGGCTAGGAGCCCAGGACATGCTCACTGGATTTAGGGCCCAGTGAAATCCAGTTCGACCTCATCTCTCGTCTTGATTACATCTACAGAGAGCTAGTCCCAAACAAGGCCACATCCTGAGCTTCTGGGTGGATGTGAGTTTTTGGGAGAAACTGTTCCACCCAGTCCACAGAATGAAAGCACTTCATTATCATTTCTGAAAAATCACCTTCTTTATCACACGTACCATATTGCTGAATTTCTGCTTCCCTAAATGGGACTGGAAAGAATCCCACAGGCTCATGGGGTTCCCAGGAAAGTTTGATCCTTGAAGAGGATTGAGGCCTAAAGAATGGATTTGCTCAAAGCAGAGCTGAGAGAGGGAAGCAGTGGAACAGGGATGCCACCTGCTCAGCCCTCGCCTGGGGGAACACTGGCCGGGGATGGAGAACCTTAGTGACCCACGCTGGCCTGCTTTCCCAGCGGAGACACAGCTGAGTCAGCCACAGTGAGTGTGACATTTGGAAGTGTCATGGCCTCAGGATAAGTGTGGTCACCGGAACTATTAAATATAGTTCTCGTGGCTGGTGCCCCATTCAGACAGATCTGATGCTTGGTGACATATTCAATTGGAAAATTTGCCACAGCTCGGTTGGATTCAGTGGCCTCCCCCTTTAATTGTGGGTTACGCTGCCAGGGCTGCCATAACAAAGTACCACAGGCTGGGTGCTTAGGCAACAGAAATGTGTCTTCTCATGCTTCTGGAGGCTGGAAGTCCAAGATCAAGGTGCTGTCAGTGTTGATTTCACTCTGAGGTCTCTCTTTCTGGCTTGCAGATGGCCGTCTTCTCACTGTGTCCTCACATGAGCTTCCCTATGTCCCTATATGTGTTCAAGTGTTTTTTCTTTCTTATAAAAACACCAGTCCTGTTGGATTAGGGCTCTCTCTGATTACTTTGTTTTAACTTAATTACCTCCTCAGAGGTAATTGAATAGGGTCACATTCTGAAGTACTGGGGCCCCGGACTTCAGCATATGAATTTGCAGGAGACACAGTTAAGCCCGTAACAATCCCTTCCACATGTTTGTGCTGAATGAGCAAAGTGCCTGACCTTTTTTGTTACACATTTCTCTCTCTCTCTCTGTGAAAGTTATGACTGTCTGTCAAGGAAGGGTTTAGATTTTAGATGGCAGGGACAGGAGGCACAGCCAGGCTGAGGGCCCAGAATCATGACTCAGTTCAGAGTGTGGGGTGCACGAATGCTGAGAGGTGTGAACTGAGGTGCTGCACTGACAGCTTGTTGACTTTTCCCGAACAGAACCCCAGTCTTCAGGGAGCCTTTTCAAGACATTTATACCTAGACTTTCACTTGCACTGGAAACGTGTATCCACCTCTGCAATCCGCAGGCAAGGTTGCAAATAAACCTATTTCTAAGCATGGGACTTAAAAGTATGAGGGATTTTGTTATATCTGTAATTTCAGTTACATAGAAGAATTTCATATAAGATACATTATTTGAGGGCCTTGTTCTAGGAATGTATATACAGCAAGAAGCTGTTTTAATCCCAGCACTTTGGGAGGTCGAGGCAGGTGGATCACCTGTGGTCAGGAGCTCGAGACCAGCCTGGTCAACATGGTGAAACCCCATATCTACTAAAAGTATAAAAATTAGCTGGGCATGGTGGCAGGCACCTGTAATCCCACCTACTTGGGAATCTGAGGCAGAAGAATCGCTTTGGGAGGCGGAGGTTGCGGTGAGCCATTGTACTCCAGACTGGGCGACAAGAGCAAAACTCTGTCCCAAAAAAAAAAAAAAAATGCCAGGTGCTGTGGCTCACGCTTTGGGAGGCTGAGGCAGGCAGATCACAGAGTTGGGAGTTTAAGAGCAGCCTGGCCAACATAGTGAAACCCCATCACTACTAAAAATACAAATAAATTAGCCAAGCTTGGTGGCAGGTGCCTATAATCCCAGCTACTTGGGAGGCTGAGGCAGGAGAATCACTTGAACCCAGGAGGCAGAGATTGCAGTGAGCCATCCCTCCACTGCATTCCAGCCTGGCAACAGTGAGAGACTCTGTCTCATAAATAAATAAATAAATAAATATTCTGTTGTTGTTTGCATAACTCTGATGATGATGCGATTGCAAAAGCCAGGTGTGAGACACAGAATAATGGTCCTTCAAAGGTGTCCACATTCCAGTCTCCAGAACCTATCTTATCATACATGGCAACAGGGACTTTGCAGATGGGATTAAAGAGCATGAGGCTGGGAAATTATTCTGGATTATCTGGGTGGAACCGATGTAATCAGAAGGTTCCTTATAAAGGAGAGAGGGAGGAAGGAAGTGGGGCTGGGGGAAGAGAAGAGAGGAGGAGTTTTAGCTACGCTACATGGCTGGATTTGAAGACGGAGCCAAGAAAACAGGAAGCCTGGAAAAGACAAGGAAACAGATTCTTCCTTAAGGCCCCCAAAGTGGCACAGCCACACAGCCCTGCCATCCCATCTGGGACCTCCAGAACTGGAAAATAACACATTTCTGTCTTAAGCCATGAAATATGTAGTAATTTGTTACAGCAGCCATAGGACACTAAAACCTCAGGGTAATTAAGTTACTGTATCTTGAGCAGCCAGAAGTAACTGGGTGATATTATCACTGAACAATTGCCTCAGCATCTTCAAGGTGCAAACGGTGGCCAAGAAATGCACCATCTATCAATATAATGGCTCCCTTTCCTGCATCTGAGCTGATCCAGCATCTGAGGCTTACAGAGTCCAGCAGAAATGGGGTCCCAGGTTCATAATCTACGCTTGTTCTAGCTGTTGCTGTCCCTGGGCTGAGCTGGCAGGGTGTTATATTGCCCAGCCCTTTACAAATCCCTCTTCTACACATCGCTTTTCCTCGATTTCTCCTAATAGGCTTCACCTTGGAGACCCCCCTTCTTCCTCCACATCCCCTGTAACACTCTGACTGCTCTCTTCCCTACTCCAAGAACATACTACTGGCATCCGTCTAAAGCCCATCTGTCCCTCTAGGTATGGCCATCTGGCCCCAATTCATGTTTATTCTAGCATGGATGACAGCCATCCCTTCCCTCCATCCAGAAAACAGTCTTCTTCAGGCACTAGGATATATCCACTTTGGAAGGCTTCGGGTGGTTATTAACAACACTTTGGGTGGTTTTCTCATTATATTTGTTTCCAAAAACTTTTATATAATGCCTCTTATGTGATAACTTCAGTAATTTTGGGCTAACTGAATGAATGTTAATAATATACATTAGATGTGGCCGATTGAGGTCTTTCATGGTTCCATATGAATTTTAGAATTATTTTTTCTATTTGTGTGAAAAATGTCATTGAGATTTTGATAGAAATTTTGTTGAATCTGTAGGTTGCTTCCTTGAGAGGCAGCAAAACTAGAGGCATCACACGTTCTGATTTTAAAATATATTACAAAGCTACAGTAATTCAAACAGTATGGTACTGGCATAAAGACAAGCTTACGGTACCAATGGAACAGAACAGAAAGCCTAGAAATCAACCCACACATATACAATCAATTATCTTTCATAAGGGTGATAAGGATGCCAAGAGCACACAATGAGAAAAGAATCATCTCTTCAACAAATAGTGTTGGGAAAACTGGATGTTCACATGCAAAAGGATAAAACTAGACCCTTATTTTAGTCCATACCCAAAACAAACTCAAAATGGCTCATAGACTTAAACATAAGTCCTGCAACTATAAAATTCCTAGAAGAAAACAGGGGAATAGCATTATGACACTGGTCTTGGCAATAATTTAATGAGTCTGATGCTAAAAGCAAAGTTCAACACAGACAAAATGAGACAAATGGAGAAGCATGAAACTCACAAGCTTCTCTGCACAGCAAAGGAAACAATCAACAGAGTGAAAAGGCAATTTACAGAATAGGAGAAAATATTTGCAAACCATCAGATAGGGGTTAATTTCTAAATATATAAACAACTCCTACAACTCAATAGCCACAAAACTAATAACCTGATTTAAGAACAAGGTAAGCCAGGTGTGGTGGCTCAGGCCTATAATCTCAGCACTTTGGGAGGCCGAGGCAGGCAGATCGCCTGAGGTAGGGAGTTTGAGACTAGCCTGGCTAACATGGAGAAACCCTGTCTTTAGTAAAAAATACAAAATTAGCTGGGTGTGGCAGCAGATGCCTGTAATCCCAGCTACTCAGGAGGCTGAGACAGGAGAATCACTTGAACCCAGGAGGCAGAGGTTGTGGTGAGCTGAGATTGCACCATTGCACTCCAGCCTGGGCAACAAGAGCAAAATTCCATCTCAAAAAAAAAAATAATAACAGGGTAAATATTTAAATAGATATTTCTCCCAAGAAGCCATACAACAGCCAACAAGTACATGAAAACATGCTTGACATTACTAATCATCAGGGAAATGCAAATCAATGTCACAATGAAATGTCACTCACGCCTGTTCAAAAAGATGAACAATAACAAGTGTTGACCAGGATGTGGAGAAGAGGGACCCTTGTATGCTGTCATTGGGAATGCAAAATGGTACAGCTGCTATGGAAAACAGTAAGGAGGTTCCTCAAAAAATAAAAAATAAAAAAAAGAAATACCATATTAATATGGTTTGGTTGTGTCCCCATCTAAATCTCATCATGAATTTCCACGTGTTGTGGGAGGGACCTGGTGGGAGGTAACTGAATCATGGGGGCAGGTCTGTCCCATAGGCCATGCTATTCTGTGATAGTGAGTAAGTCTCACAAGATATGATGGGTTTATAATGGGGAATTTCCCTGCCCAATCTCTCTCTTTTTGCTTGCTGCCATCCATGTAAGATGTGACTTGCTCCTCCTTGCCTTCCTCATGATTGTGAGGCCTCCCCAGCCACGTGGAACTGTAATTCCATCAAACCTCTCTCTTTTGTAAATTGCACAATTTCAGGTATGTCTTTATCAGCAGCAAGAAAACGGACTAATGTACATATCGTCTAGCAATCCTACTTTTGGGTGTTTATCTAAAAGAATTGAAACAGGATCTTGAAGAGATATTAGCATTCTAACATACTTTGCAGCACTATTGACAATAGCCAAAATGTGAAAACAACTTAAGTGTTCAGTGACATATGAATGGATTAAGAAAATGCGGTAAACACATACAAAAATATTATTCTGTCTTAACTAGGTGTGGTGGTGCACGCCTGTAATCACAGCTGAGGCAGAAGGATTGCTTGAGTCTGGGAGTTTGAGGCTGCAGTGTTCTCTGATCATGCCTGTGAATAGCTGCCACACTCCAGCCTGGGCAACATAGCAAGACTCTGTCTCTAAAAATAATTTTTTTTAAAAAAAGGAAATCCCACAGTATGAGATAACTTGAGTGAAACTTGAGGATGTTATGCTAAGACAAATAAGTGGTCACAGAAGGACGACTACTGTGTGATTCCGCTTAAATGAAGTATCTAAAATAGTCAAATTCATAGAATCAGGGAGTAGACTGGTGGTTGCCAGGGGCTGGGGGAAGGGGAAATGGGAGTTGCCAGTCAAAGGACATCAAGTTTCAGTTAAACAAGATGAACAAGTTCTAGAGATCAGCTGTGCAATGTTGTCCCTGTAGTCAACAATATTGACTGTATTGTACACCTAAAAATCTGTTTGAGGGTGGATCTCATGTTCTTACCATCATCACCACCACCACAAAAAAACAAAACCAAATCCAGAAAACCGCACACTTGTACCACAGTTAAACATGTTATGGGCAGTGGTGTGCTAAGCTGGCCTGTAATGGCTCTCTGATTATTAAATTTTCCGGAACTTTGCATGCTGGTTGTTAAATATAGCCATTATTAAGTGTTAAATCGTATAAACTTACAACTAGACAAATTAGATGAAAAATAAAGACAATAAATATTCAGAATCCATCACAACCTAATTATTTCACTGCATTTTACTATTACCTGTGTTCTACAGGTTACCTAAGTTATTATCTATTTTATCTGTATCCTGGAAAGTACATACAGGTTTACTACCAACCGCTCTGCGTTCAGTGACAGCATATTGGTACTTTGAAATTGATCATGGTATGTGAACTTACACCATAGAAATTGGTAAATGCTATAAATCAAAAATTTTTTTGAGAGTCAGTTGTTAAATGTTCAGCAGGCCACCAGACACCACTGCTCCTAAGCCAGTTCTTTGCAAAAGATTTCACAAAGACTCCAAAATGGGAGCAGAACACATATTACCACCAATTTCCTAATACAGAGAGACCCAGACATTAACCAGCTTGCCCAAAGAAGGCTTCGGAGTCCTACCCTACTCCATATGTTCACTGTTATATAATTTAAAATCAATTACTAGTAATTGAGATAGTCTCAATTATCTATGATTATCTATGATAAAAGAAATTAATTATTAAATCCTTACATTTATTTTTACTTTTTCCTATAAAGCATAATACATTAGAAAAATAATGGTAGAAATATAAACTAGGGTTGCCAGATAAAATACAAGATATCCAGATAAATTTTAACTTCAGATAAATAATGAAAACATTTTTAGTGTGTTTCAAATATGGCATAAGATGTATTTATACTAAAAGAAAGTTGGGGGCCTGGTGCGGCGGCTCACGCCTATAATCCCAGCACTCTGGGAGGCGGAGGTGGGTGGATCACAAAGTCAGGAGTTCAAGACCAGCCTGGCCACCATGGCAAAACCCTGTCTCTACTAAAAATATAAATTAGCTGGGCATGGTGGCACATGCCTGTAATCCCAGCTACTTGGGAGGTTGAGGCAGGAGAATTATTTGAACCCAGGAGGCGGATGTTGCAGTGAGCGGAGATAGCACCATTGCACTCCAGCCTGGTCAACAAGAGTGAAACTCTGTTTCAAAAAATTAATAAAGAAAAATAAAATGTGGGGTTATTTTATCCAAATTCAGTGAAACACTAGCTATACTTTCCTTTTAACAAGACGGGAAGATTTCTTACTATATTTCTATTAAATTATTTTTTTAAATCTGTAAGGTACATGGATGTGCTTTGGTGAAGAATTCTGCAGAGGCAGACATCCAGGCCTGCGTGACTCAGTGGGATTGGTGTGCAGGCGCACACCTCCACTTGTTATTCAACCTGTTTGTGTAAGCTCATACTTGGCTCTACGCCACTATTGCCTTTTGTTTGTTTTGAGATGGAGTTTTGCTCTTGTCACTCAGGCTGGAGTGCAGTGGCACGATCTCAGCTCACTGCAACCTCTGCCTCCCGGGTTCAAGCGATTCTCCTGCCTCAGCCTCCCGAGTAGCTGGAACTACAAGTGTGCGCCACCAGACCTATCTAATTTTTTGTATTTTTAGTAGAGACAGGATTTCACCATGTTGGTCAGGCTGGTCTCGAACTCCTGACCTCAGGTGATCTGCCTGCCTTGGCCTCCCAAAGTGCTGGGATTATGGGTGTGAGTCACCACACCTGGCCATATGCCACTACTGTTTGTGAAAGGTATAACTGCCCTGCTGATGCTGTACATGCTGCTTAGCTCTCATGCCCAGAGAGAGAGAGAAATGCTACTGACCTCTGTAAGATAGAGCTGGTGTCGTAGGTCAGGGAGTGCAGCTGTAGGCGCGCGGGCAGCAGGAGCTGTGGAGCCGGCTGCTGAGAGAAGCCACAGAGCAGGAGCAGACAGCCAAGATAAAGGCGGACAGGGTGAGAGAGCTCATGTGAGTAAGCTGCTGATGAGAACGCTGCTGAATAAAACTACATTTCACCTGCCTACGGGCCCCCGAGTGTTCTTTCGGCTATCTGCCACCCACCCACTCCCCTCAGACCTCAGCATGGGCTGGAACCTGGCCCAGGGCCTGACATTTGGTGTAGGAGTGGACCTGACAAAATCTTTCTTTACCACTTCCTCTAGTCAGTTCTCCCTTTTAAACCTTTGCTAGGGTCAAAGTTAATTGCATAAATAAATTGCTTATGATTACCTAGTGCAGATACAATAACCTATTGACTTTGAATTTCCACCTAAAAGGGATGACCAATCTCCTTCCTGACTTTTTAAGACTTCTCTGCAACATCTAAAGCAAAACAGAAGCATTTTAAAACAGTTTCCTTGGCCATTCATGGCATTTCACCACACAGTTTGCACGATCACCTCCTCTTGGGGGGATAGAACAGTCTCCTTGTCATTAGCACACTCTGGTGTCAGGTGTGTCTTGGCCAGTGGCTTCAGTTTTTTACTGATTAGAAATTCTTGGGAAAGTAAGTAAAGCTGCCCTTCAGAATCATGGATCTTGGGTGAACAGAAAATCTGACTGGGATACCTCTCTAATGGAGCTCAGGAACGTGCCTGGACCAGCGAAGCAGTGGTTGGCAGGTTGATTATTGCACCTGTGATGTTGAGTGTGTGGCTGTTGAAAGCTGCCGCCATTCATCTGGGCAATGTTGCATTTGCTACAAATGCTCTTTATTTTCAACAGGGCCCAAGGATTAGTGGCAATGAGCTCCCCGCAGAAGGTATGGGACTGGGAGTTGTGGAAACGGAGCCGGCAATTTCATTGCATTGGTAATTTAGGTGGTGTGTGTTAGCAGAAGGGGAAGTGATAAATGGCCATGCAATTTGGAGGCATTCCCGTTTGGAAACAGTATTCTCAGAGCCCGACTCAGAAGAAAGATGGATCATTGCTCAGCTTCCCAGCCTGCGTTATGGTTGTTTCAGCGATTTGATCATCTTTCAGTGATTGTTCTCACTGGTTACAGATGGTGAACACGTGAAGCACATAATTACTTAAGAACCTGAAATTGCTCCTAATAGTGTATTAAGGCAATAATATAATTTCAAATGCTTTCAGTTATAAATCTGCAGCATATTTCACTGGTGGGTGAATGAGATATATTACGATGGTGACTACAGAAAGTATCTATGGAACACTTTTCTGCTTACTAAAATTGGCATTGAGTTTAAAAAAAGTAATTATATTCCCTAACTTTTCAGAAAAGTATGTTCTTTTTATAATAAAATGACAATGTGAATACTTAACTGGGTTTTGTCTTGAGATTGCTTCCATCGGTCCAGCCTTCTGTTACTTCCTAGGAGCAGGCAGGGAGTGTCTCTAGAACATGGTCATGTACCTGACTATTGCCTGTTGTGTGATAGTCTTGAGATTGGTGCTTTCTGAGTGCTCTTAGAAGAGAGCCTGGTTATTTCTATCTCCTGTTCTGCTCTCCTCCACTTTGGCTTTAGCCTAATTGGACTCCTCATGGTCATAAGATGGTTGCCAGGAACAGACAGTTGCTGAATGCTTCCTTCTCATTCAGCTGGAGGAAAATAAAAGCTCAAGATCCAAAAGCTTTTCTTCTACCATAATGACACGACTTTTTCTCACATTTATATTAGTTACATTATTTGTTTTTTACTTCCTCTAGTAAAACTCATCATTTTTGCCTATATTAAGAAATACTGGCTAAATGTTTGAAAGAGGACGCTGAACCTATTGCTGCAAAATGTTACCAGTTTTGTGGTAGATTGTATCAAAAAGGCTACTGCAGTATTTCTATCCCACAGGCTCTTCCATCAGCAAAAGCAGTCTGTTGCTCAGCCCTGTCCCCTGAAATGAAGCAGTATTTTGCAGCTGCATTGACTGATGGAATGCATCCTGACTTTGGTGCCTGGCTCTTTGCCTTGGGATATGGGTTTTGGGAACTTTGAGATAATAAGTAAGAAGTCTGGCTGCCCTGAAGCATCCCTGCTGGAGAGACCCCATGGAGAGAGCTCAGAGGATGCCTGAGGAGCCACAGCTGTCCCTGTCCCAGCTACTTGAGTCTTCCCAGCCCAAGTGCCAAACAGCTAAGTGATTGAGCGTTTAAGGGATTCCAGCTTCCAGCCCCAGCACCTCCGCAGCTGACTCAGTGCAGCACAGCTGTGCTGTCCCCGATGGAGCATGATCCAGGTTACAAATTCTTGAACAGTAAGTTCTCTCTCTCTCTCTCTCTCTTGTTTTTTAAACCACAACTTTTGAAGCGGTTTGTTACAGAGCAATAGAAAATCAGAATTAGTCTAGTTCAAATGGTGTATGTGTGCGATTCTCAACTGTCTTTGATAATTAAGAGCTGGCTATATATTCAGATAGTAGAATTGGGATAGTGTTTCCATTGATAACAGGTTAGCTCAGGTGTGCACATGCAGTCTTGACATGACCAATGATTTGGGTGTAATTCCCACAAAGGCCAGTTCACTTTTCCCTGCTCCGTGACTTAACTATTTGATTGTCTCATAGACGTCTGCTTGCAATTATGAGAGCATGAAGAATCCTTGCAGCCATTAGGAAATGGGCACCAGGCTTCTCTGCTGAGTATGGGAGCGATGGAGGCTGTGAAGAGAACTCCCTGAACAAAAACATACTGTTGGGTCCATCAAGGACCAGGCTTCTGATAGACTGGTCATACGAGAAATGAGGATAAGTAGCCTGGAGCAGATGGGGTTGTAGTGGGGTAGTAAGGATGAAACTCTGGAAGAAAGATCGATGGCAACGGTAACGGATGTGGCAGGCACTGGTTGTGTGGGATGTATGGTGAACAGCAGTAGACAGACAGCGTGACTCACTGAGCTAAGGATCAGACGTATCCCCGTTGCCCTGTATGGACGTCATGGTACTGAGTAAAGGGTGCACCCTGCAGAATTAGATATTTCTTCTTTCTGGCTCCTTCGCTTGGTACACTTATAATTATCTCTTGAGCCAAAAAGCTCCAATTTAATGTCCAGCTGCAAAATTTTGTATTCAGCTGCATGATATCACAGCATCTTTTTCCCCTTTTCTAAAAAATGAGGCTGAGGATACTAGTGGTGAACAGGACAAGGAGAACAAATGTTAAAACACAATGAAATCAAAATCACATTGAGATATCATCTCATGCCAGTTAGAATGGCGATCATTAAAAAATCTGGAGACAACAGATGCTGGAGAGGATGTGGAGAAATAGGAACACTTTTACACTGTTGGTGGGAGTGTAAATTAGTTCAACCACTGTGGAAGACAGTGTGGCGATTCCTCCAGGACCTAGAAATAGAAATTCCATTTGACCCAGAAGTCCCATTACTGGGTATTATAAATCACCAAAGGATTATAAATCACTCTATTATAAAGACACATGCACATGTATGTTCATTGCGGCACTGTTTACAATAGCAAAGACCTGGAACCAACCCAAATACCCACCAAGGATAGATTGGATAAAGAAAATGTGGCACATATGCACCATGGGATACTATGCAGCCATAAAAAATGATGAGTGTCCTTTGTAGGGACACGGATGAATCTGGAAACCATCATTCTCAGCAAACTGACACAAGAATAGAAAATCAAACACTGCATGTTCTCACTCATAGGCTGGTGTTGAACAATGAGAACACATGGACACAGGGAGGCAAGCATCACACACTGAGGTCTGTTGGAGGGGACTAGGGGAGGGACAGTGTGGGGTGGGGAGGTTGGGGAGAGGTAACATGGGGAGAAATGCCAGATACAGGTGATGCGGATGGAGGCAGCAAACCACATTGCTATGTGTGTACCTATGCAACAGTCCTGCATGACCTGCACATGTACCCCAGAACCTAAAGTACAAAAAAAAAAAAACAATGACGGCAATACAATACTGTACACATAGAAGGGGTTGTTTCTAAACCATTTGCGTGAGTGTGAGTTACCTTTGCATTGGTTAATCAGTTTATTTTGCTGCCCTAAAATAATTCTTCATTCCATCTTTGATTGTCCCAGGCCAAGGTCTCATCTCAACTGCTAGCCCATTGCTAAGCTTTTCACTGCCTCGGCCTCCTGCCTCCCGTTCACTCACCTTCATCTGCTTCCAGAAGTACTCCCGAAAAGTCCTACATGATCTGCACGTTGCCATGTGCAAAGGTTTGTTCTCAGCCATCTTTCTCCTTGCCATCCTCTGGGCCCACCAGTGGCATTTGCCAGTCTCTGCATGTGAATCGCTCTCCTTCCCCGGTTTGGACAAAGTGTGCTGGTCTCGTTCTTCCCACCCCCACCCCCACCCCACTTGGCATTCTCCTCAATCCTCTTGTCTGCCTCATGCTGCTTCCCCACGGGTCCTCGTCATCCTGGGATTCTCTTTTCTCCAATTTTTCTTTTTCATGGGTGCTCTGTCCACACCCACTTTTCAGCTTTTAATCCCAAAGAGACACCTGATTTCACATCTCTAGCTCAAAGCACCACATGCACATCCCACTGCCCACGGTAACAGCCTCCCGGCAATCACCATCAGCACGGGAACTTCCCATGTCCAAAACCGAGTGGATTTTCCTTGCTGGAAAAGCTTTTCCTCTTTCTCATGGATGAGTTTCCACGGCTGGACTCCTGGTTGCCTAGGCTCACACCTCAGAGGGATCTTTAGGTGTCTCCATCCTTCACTGAGTAGTAGCCAAGGGCTACTCATTTTATATCTACATTATATCACATTAGTTTTATTTCTCTTGCCTGTCATTCTTTTAGTGCAGATTCATGTGTTTTTGAATCATGGCTGTCAGACCTTCATGTTCCTAAAAATCACCTTTTGATAATGTAGATTCTAATGTGGGACCCAATATTCTGCATTTCTAGTGAGCTGCCAGGCAATGTTGATGCTGCTAATCCCTGAACTACACTTTAAGTAATGAGTTTCTAGGTTAATTACTACAGCAGTCTCAGAAGTGATTCTCCCTCAACCAGTGGTTCTAAACATAAGGACCCCAGACAAGCAACATTAACATTGCTTGGAAACTTGTTGGAAATGCAAACTCTTGGCCAGTTCCAGCCCTACCCAATCAGAAACTCTTTGAATAAGCCATCCAGCTGATGTACTCCAGGTGATTCTAACGTATGCCGAAGTCTGAAACTCGCTGATGTATATCTTACCTTTACAACCATCACACACACCCACACCCCAGAATCTTTGCAACAATGTTGTAAATTTCCTTTTTTGTAGTGTTTCTGTCATATGACTTTCTTCTTTTTGTCTGTGTATCTATTTATGTATTGATTTTTAGACACAGGATCTCACTATGTTGCTTAGTCTGGTCTCCACCTTCTGGACTCAAGCAATCTCTCACCTCAGCCTCCCCAGTAACTGGGACTAAAGGCACGCGCCACCACACATGTCAAAATACAGCTTTCGAGGGCCTCAGACTTTGTCCCCAGCAGACTCCTCTCGCTCTCTATCCTCCTCCTGTTCCTAATTTTAGAGTGAAACTGGCTGCATGTTGTCCTCTGTTCACTCCCCGTCCTTCCTCCACCTTGGCCTTCACTTGCTTCTTCTTCCTGAAGCGGCCCCATTGCTGCTCATTGGAAGCCTCTCCGCGCCTTAGGCTCTTGCCAAATGCCATCTCTGCTGTCTCGTATTTCTCAGGTCACTCAGCTAGGAGCGCATCTTTTTCCTTCCTTGTACGCAGTCGTGGTTGGCATATCGTGCATTGCGCTAGCGTAGTGGTTCTCAGCTGGGGCTGATTTTGCCCCCCGGGGACATTTGCTTATTCCTGGAGATGGCTGAGATTGTCACAGCTGCAAGTGCTGGTGCTATAAGCATCAAGTGGGTAGAGGCCAGGGCTGCTGATAAATATCCTTGAATGCATAGGCAAGCATCTCACACCACCCGCAAACAAATGATTATTCAGCACAAAACGTCAGTAGTGCACTGGTCGGAAGCCCTGCGGCAGAGCTTTACGTGCATCTTCCATTTTCCCCATGAGATTGTTGTCAGCACCACCCTGGGGCTGTCTTCATCACGCAGGCAAGTTCCGGTACATAGAACCAGGTCCGTAAAAGGCTTGTCTTCGTTTTATTGAGAAACTGAGCAACCTACTATTGTAAAGTTTAAAAATGTGTGATCAGTGCTTGCTTATGTGGTTATTATTGAAGTCTATGTCAAGAATTCCGTTGTCTTACTAAGACCTGAACTTGACTTAAAACTCCACTTTCATTATTACCTAGTGCGCGTAGGGAGTCGGGGGTGGGTCTTATTTCTTCTTTATCCTTCATGGCCAATGAGGCTTTAGGTGCAGATAAGTTACTGATGATGGAACTGATGCAGAGACGAAGGGTCAAGTGCCTGCTTTGCTAGTTTGGAACTGGGTACTTGCAACAGGGGCTGCATTAGAAAGCTTCTGTCTGGAAAACCCATGCTTGGGTGTGTTCTAGTTGTTGTGTGCAAACACTGGAGGTCTTGGTCTCTTTGCTTTGTACGGCCAAGCCTGTGGAGGACACCGAGAAGTCTCATTGCTGCGTATCTACTGTCTTGCGATGAGGTGGTGTGCCTGAGGCTCTCTTGCCCACAGGGACCTCTCTGCAGGACAGAGACCAGCACACTTGAATGTAGCTTGTGATCTGAAATGCACCACGGGAAGGGAACTGATTCCGAGAGCCGAACCAGGCTTTGGTGACTCACAAGTCCAGTTTTCTTATTAAGCACTTTGGTACTAGTTCATCTGTATGAGTCCCTTGGGGCAAACTGAACTCAGAAATTTTCAGATTTTAGAAGATAATCTGGGTGTGCACCACACACTCCATAACACGCTCGGTAGAGTCTGGGAAGGACCTGGTAGTCAAATGCACTGTGTGTGAGAAATATCGAAGGAGTCTCACGAGGTGGGAGAAACAGACCATTCATTTCAGGTCAGGTTTTGCTACCAAGTGCATTACAAAGTGTTTTTTTGGTGTTGGAGACTTGGGGATTTTAGAGAGACCCAGGGATACAAGGCTGATGATAGGAAGATCAGTTTGGTCTTGATGAGATGGTTGCCCAGCATGAGTTTCTATTATAATCTTGTTTCAATCACACTGTAGAATTGAAATGTCAGGTGGGGAGCGGAGCCATGGGGCCTTCCAGGAAACGTGGCTGTGGAAAATCCTGCCACGTGTTAGTGGTCTCTGGCATGTCAGCAGTCTCCAGCCTGCGACGTGCAGATCTCTAAAGCACACTCTGGGCTCCCTGATTGCTGGCTTATTTCTTTCTCTTTGTCACACAGAGCTTCCTTTGGTCTTGAGATAAAGGTCAGGTTTCTGTGAACCGACTGGCTGCAGCCTTTCTTCTCCTGCCATCTGAGGTGGAGGTGAGCTGAGGCGCCTGGAGTGTCCTATTTGGTGGGTAAGAGACCCCAACAGCCTGGATGAACACTTTTGTAAACAGCATTTTGTCAGACCAGAGCCATGTTCATTTCCCCGTTGCCATGTGAGTGAGAACACTGAGTCTTCAGTCAAACCTCATTTCTCAGGGGCACAGTTCTCAGAGACGAAGGGGACAGTAGCAAACACTGAAAAGGAGCTGAAGAGAAACAAGACATACCAAATACACTGAGGATTTTTTGTTTTTTTCTAATGAGTTTAAACAGTGCTTTTTTTAAACAGCAACTTTCCATAATGCACGAATCTTATTACTATGAAATGGGTCATCATTGGTTAAACTTCACTTAGGTTAGCTCCAAGTATGACGTGACATCTATGTCACCCTGATTCTTATAAACCTGTTATTTGATTGTCTAATGCATGACTCTTAGTGAGGATCATAGCATGAATGTGTGATAATAAAAAGATCATGTCATTGTTATCCCTAGCGGTGCAGTTTCAGTGTTCCTTCATCAGTCCCTGGTGATCTACACTCTCGAGTTAAAAAAAAAAGGGGGGGTCTGGATTTTACATCCTATTAAGTGCATTGGGTGTTTTATGGTCTACCATAGGGACCGAACAGAAAAAGAAATTTCCTCGTTTCCCCACTTTCCTCTGAAAAACACTATTCCCATCTCTGCAGGAAAATCCAGGCTCTAGAGGCTCTTGTAGATGCAAGACACAGCCACTTGGGGGAGGGGGCCTTACTTGGTCACTTTAGGACAATGAAAGCCAAAACAAAGGTTTCTTGTCACTTGGGGCTTTTATCCAGTACATCCCACATTACAAACGATAAATCACTGGCTGACCCACCTTCTTTGCCAAGGGAACCTGTTGGGGCTTTAGGCTAATTCATAGTTCAAGTAAGACCCTCATCTATCGACTTATCTACCTATCATCTATCTATCTATCCCTCCACCATCTATCATCTGTCTGTAGCTATCTGGCATCTATTTATCATCTCTCTTTCTGTCTACATCTATCCTCAATCTATTTGTGTATGTGCATAAAAAGGAACAAAGGACTGGCTTGAATAACGTCACTTTTAAATTTTTCCCGCTAACTCTACTTCTGATGCCAGAGGCTCCTAGCTGAGTCAATTAATCACAGCCTGGCACAATGTGCTCTCAAACAATTATGGGAAGCAGACATCCTTGGTCTTCAAGAGTCACAAATGTAGGGCATGCATTGAGACTCAAAAATCATAAAGAAAACATAAAGTTTCTCCTAGGAGGAGGACTTTCATAGCACATTAATTCCACTGCACAACTCCAACCGGAGAATGAGTCCTATTGCTTCCTTCTGGAAAGGTGAAGCCAGCTATTACATTACAGGAAGTCATGTCCATGTCACATGCTCTTTACTGTTGCGTCATGTGATACAGACCAAGTGGAAACCCTGCCTCTGGTGCACTATGTTCCTCTCTCTTTAGAGGAGCTGGAGCATTCCTGTGAGGGAACCCAGAACTATATGTCCAACTCGTACATAATTTGTAGGAAAATTCATACATACATTTCTGTGTACTGCTCTATTCTGAAAGTTAACTTTTCATTTCCAAAACTATGCATGAATCGAGTATCATTTGATTGTTGTTAAATTTGGAGAAAGCACCATTTACTTGAGACTTTGAGCTGAATTAAACTATGTAGAGTGAAGGGAAGCCAGTTTTAAAGGACGATGGCAGCCAATTTCTTTTGTTACTTATGTTTTTATTTTTTCCAAGAACAGTTAACATTTACTAGGCACCTATTGGCCTCAGTCACTTGCATCTAAAGAGCAAAGCTAATTTACCCACGGCCCATGTTCTTTTAAATGGTTAGCCTTATTTCTTACCTCTGTTAACCACTATTCTAGCGTTAGCTCCAAGTTCAGTTTTAATAATCTATTCCATAGTTGTCTACTGCTCCCTGCCACATGAACAAAAAGTCTGGGGGAATAAGGCGAGCAGTTTACATTTTCTGTGGATACTTCAAGTAATCGGCCCCAAAGTGAAATTGAGTTGGCCATGGTTTATTGTGTTCTGAGGGGATAAAACGTGTAAGGAAACGACCTGTAGAAAGAGTTGATATCCAAGTATGTGTGAATGTGTGAAAATCCTATAACTCCACTTCAACTGGCCTAATATCCTGAGTCACTAGATGGTCAGAAGAATAGATACAGTACAAAAAGAACAAACCGATGTACATTTATACTAAAAAACCAAAAACAAAGTTTGTACAAGATGAACAGCAAATGAAATAGCTTCTATCAAAATAAAATCTCACACAGGTCATTTTCCTAGTACGTGGACATACATACACCCACACACGCACAGACACACAAGCAAGAATGTGTATTTTGTAAGATATAGGTCCTTGGAAATAGACATTCTTAGCAAGTATGGATGACAGATCAATTGTAATTTATTTTCTTGTAACACTGTATCATCATAAAGAAAACTGGTATAAATGAAAAAATCTATTTCAAATATCTACATCTAAAATTTTAGGCAGTGAAAAAGCACTTTGTTGACAAGGAGTGTGGAATGATGTATGTTAATTGTCAGAAACTGCTGAATGCCTTGTTTAGTCGCCACAAACAAATTCACATATCAGAACGAACAATACTGCTAAATATTCCTTTTTTCCTGCTTTTTTTTTTTTTTTTTTTTTGTTAAAACATACTGGGAGAAAGTAAAGAAAAACTGGAAATCCATACATCTTTCAAAAGTCTGAAATTGAAGCAATATTTAGAACCATAGATGAGGAAACACGGCGGCATTGGTGTAATATACACAACGCGCTTTTCTTCTTTAATCTGTAATGTACATCAAATACTTTACAACAATGCATTAACAAAAGGCAAGAAACATCTTGCTGTACAGAGGAACCCCAATGCAACTTGAAGCCTAGAGTCACAACGGATGAAGAGAGTAAACAAAGCGTGAGAAGCCGTCCCCCATACAGTGTGTAAACTATTCTGTGTCTTGTGCTTAATGATAACCCTCACGCCCCACTGGCCCGAATGCCTCGTCTCTCCTCCCATCAGCCACGTTCAATACAAAGCCCTTCTCATTACTCTACAGCTCACACTAGAAAGGTGCTACCCACTGTTGTATTTAGGATCGCTTTAGCGTTCTACTGATTTCCAAGTTAACCTGCGATTCATTTAGCTTTCTAAAATAGCTCTTAATATGTCCTTACTGGTTATCACAGCCTTCCTATGGAACAGGCTTTAACAAACTAAATTTGCAGGAGAAAAAAATAAAACAGAAAGAAATGTCTTGTGGTTATGCATGCACATGCACTGTTCCCGGAGCGCCTGTGCCCCGCTCCTCACACCCAGGAGTCGGGGGAGGCCGGGTAGTGGCTCGTTTCATAGTTCAGTTCACTGTAGGGACGGGCAGCTGAGTAGAAGTCAACGTAGTTGCCGGTGGACTTGAGCCCCAGGTGCATGGTGTACTCGCTGGCGGGAGGGCGATGGTGGACCTGGTCCTCGAAGAAGGACTCGTCGTAATTTCTCGTGGAATTCTGAAACGGCTGGTAGGTCTCATAATCTTTTCTGCTGGGCTCCTGTGGGACTGGCTGTGCTGAAACCTGAATGGGAATGAAGAGCCACACTGGGTTACTTGGTTTCCCTCGACTCAACCTCCCTCTTGCCCCGGGACCTGACTTCTCCTTCAAAGAAGAGGCTGTGTGCATCCAGGCATTCACACTGCAGCACTGCTCCTCCAAAACTGCCGACTGCCATTGGCTTTCCTTTTGAAAACTGGCTCCTATGTCCATGTGCTATCATCATTCTACATAATCTTTATCATTATTGTGGCAAAATATACATAACATAAAACTGCCTGCTTTAAGACATTTTGAAGCATAAGATTAATTAGGTGGTATGAAGTACATTCACAGTGCTGTGCAACCATCACCACGATCTTTTTTAATCATCCCAAACAGAAACTCTGTGCCCATTAAACGTAATTCTTCACGCCCTCTCTCCCAGCCCATGGCAAGCACCATTCTACTTTCTGTCTCTAGAAGTCTGCCTAATATAGGGGCTGCATAGAGTGTTTGTGTGACTGGCTTCCTTCACTAAGTATCATGCTTGCGTGGTCCATCCATGGTGTTGCATATGTCAGACCTTTATCTGTTTTTGTGGCTGAGTAATATTCCACTGCATGATGTGCACTGCTCTCCTGATGAGTGCACTGAAGGCCATGACTTTGCCACAATGCAATACATCAATGTAGCAAAATTCCACTTGCACCCCATGATTGTGTCCATATAAAAATAAAACATTCCATGGTAGGCATAGACCACATTTTATTTATCCATTCATCCATTGATGAATACCTGGGTTATTTCTACCTTTCAGCTGCTGTAAATAATGTTGCAATAGGCACTGTTTATAATAGGAAGGACTTGGAACCAACCAAAATGCCCGTCAATCATAGACCGGATAAAGAAAATGTGGCACATATACACCATGGAATACTATGCAGCCATAAAAAAGGATGAGTTCATGTCCTTTGCAGGGACATGGACGAAGCTGGAAACCATCATCCTCAGCAAACTGACACAAGAACAGAAAACCAAACACCGCATGTTCTCACTCATAAGTGGGTGTTGAACAATGAGAACACATGGACACAAGGAGGGGAATATCACACACCAGGGCCTGTTGGGGGGTGGGGGGCTAGGGGAGGGATAGCAGGGGGTGGGTGGATTGGAGAGAGATAACGGGGGGATAGATGCAGCAAACCACCCTGGCACGTGTATACCTATGCAACAAATCTGCATATCTGCACATGGACCCCAGAACTTAAAGTATAACAACAGCAACAAAACAATGTTGCAATAAACATTGTGCATTAGTACCTGTTCTAGTCCCTGGGGTCCCTATTCAAGCACCCGCCCCTGAAATGAGCAGAACCTCCCAAGGTGTAGGGTGATGGTAACCCTACAGCAAGTGCATACCAGGATGCACGAATCTCTGCAAATGTGCAGTAACTGGGGAGGAGGTCTGCTGTGAATTATAAAACACTCTTAAAGAAATATTGTTTGATCACTTTTGGGTGAACTCAGTAATTCCCTATTAATTTAACTAAGGTTCAGCATGGAAACCTCCTCTAGAAAGTGGTCTTAGTTAATAGATAATGATTTGTAATTAGCACGTTGTGTGTAAATGAATGCATTTAATGGCTTGCGCATAATTCTTCTCTCAAGTAAGTGAAACTCCCTCTTATATATGTCATTGATTTACACTAGTAATCGACCTGATCTTCAAAGGAAGTGGTGAACTTCATCACAGCAGCTGTCTGGGATGTCCCACGTGTCTAGTTAGTGGTGGCTGAATGAATGAGGTTTCTGTCTACCTGCAAAAGTCAAAAAGTCCATAGAGCGTAAACCTTTTTTAGCCTGAGAGCTAACAAAGGATGAGAGGAATATTTGGAATAAATGTGCAACATGTGCAATTAAATACTGCTAAGTCTGGGTCTCCCAGACTGCGTTGCTAGGTTGGGGTGCCCTTTGCTATTCTGTGAAGAGCGCTGCTTGTGCTTTGCTGAACTTCACTCCAACACAGGCCTGCTTTCCAAGTACAAGACATGCAAAGTCTCAGAATCTAGAGGTTTGGAAAAATTACACAGGGAAGGAACTAGATTTGCTGTGCTTTTAGTTCAGCAGGCACCCTATTCAATATTTAGCAAATTCTTTAATACTCCAGTAGTCATAAATATTTATATGTGTGTTTGTGTGTCTACATCAATATCTATAATCTATCATCTGTCTGTCTTCCTATGCACCCACCAATTCATCCATCCGTCCATCCCTCTATCAAACTCTCACCTTATAGATGAGAAAACCGAAGCACGGAGAAGTTAAGAAGCTTCTCCAAAATGTCATAGCTAGTGGTGGTGTGAGCTGGAACTGGAACACACGGCTGTCTGACCCTAAAACCCAGGTGCTCTACCAAGCTAGCCCAGTCCCATCAGAGTCAGGGTGGCCAAATCTCGGAGGACAGGCCTCAAGGAGCTGACTCCAGGCTCTAAGATAAGAAAAAATGTTGGTGGACAAAGGAGACTGAGAAGCGGTGTGTTTTCTTATGCTGATTTTGGGGGGCAGGGGAGGCAGTGCAGGGGACAGGGACATGTTCGGGGAAGTCACTCACAAGGCTTATGGGTCTCCTCCAGAGTGACTTCTGCTTTCATTTTTTTTTTCTTTTGAACAACCTCGTTCAAATTTTCTTTACTGCTGTCATGTTCTCTCTGGTTGGTGAACATTTTGGAGCTGGGCGTCAGTTTTTTGAGCCTTTTACCTCAGAGAATTAACTTCTTCCATTCATCTGTACTGTTCATAAAGTCCCTCCTCAATCACTTCTGAGGTTTGGTGCCCAAGAGTGTGTACAAATGAACTGTCACAGGTGGCATGTGAGGCTGCTGAACCTGGGGGGTGCTGAATTTGCTCACTAGTCTTGGGGTTTGGACGTTTGCTGGTGAAACACATCTGCGGTGGAGGAATATTGGCTGCATTTTAAACTTTAAGGGATTATCTGACAGTGTCGAAAATCTGGCTGATGAAATGACCCCTGTAAAAGCCCTTCCCACAGAAGAGCTAAAAATAAATGCATTAAAAGTTGCAAAGTTTGCATCAGTCAGATTTGGATGAGGGAAGTAGAATGATTCCCTGATAGAGCCGTGGGGATTTCTGAATCTGGCTGTCTGTCATGGTCTAGAGGAGCCCAGAAACACCGAAGCCTGAAGCGTTTGCCTGCTTTGCCTTAATGCTGCATCTTGTTTTAGAAAGGGGTTGTGACCAGCAGCTCTCTCCAGGGTTGATATGCCCACACTCTCTGTGCTCTGTCCTGTGGCTTCTGTTTCTACCAAGTCATCTTTGCTGAACTTTTTCCTCAATAGTAGAATGTTCACTCTGAATTATGAAGGATAGTGTCATGACACCTTCCAACTCTGTTAGCATAATGACAAAAGACTTCGGGTTTATTCCTTAACGAATTTGGCAGCAAACTGGATTTATTTTGAACACGAGGGAACTAGCAGCCCAGTACAGATCTTCCAACTTTTCCATGTCAGGAAGGCTAAAGACTCAGAGTGATCATAGAAAATGAAGGAGGCCAGACGTTACGTATCAGTGGTTCTCAAAGCATGATCCCCACACCAGCAGCATCAGCATCACCTGGCAACTTGTTAGAAATGCCGATGACTGGGCTCCACTCCGGACCCACTGAATCAGGGCCTCTGGGGTTGGGCCCCAGCAATCTGTACTTTAGTAGCCCTTTGGGGAATTCTGGCTCATGCTCCAATTTGAGAACCACCAGCACAGAAGTGAAAAAATGGGACAGGAAGACAGAAGAACTAGGTGGAGTGATTGCCTCTTCCTGGCTGGGGGACTGAAGGAAACAGGTATCCTCCTTGAATTTCACCTTCCTCATTTCTGCAGACAATTACCACTGGCCTGCTCATGTGACAGTGGGACTGAGGACACCAGGAAGGACCTCAAGATGCTGGTTTTGTTGTCATCAGTTATCATTTAAGTATTGGTCATCAAAACAGCAACCTTTGTTTCTAGTTCCTGAACAAAAATCCCGTTGTCAGCCACATAGAGTCCACTCAATATGGTATTTCACTTTATAAATATGGGATGGACTGGTAAAAACACGAAAGGAGTTTTAGAAAGTATGCATAGCTAAGTCTTTTTTTTTCCTTTTTGAGACAGGGTCTCACTTTGTCACCCAGGCTGGAATGCAGTGGTGCAATCATGGCTCACTGTAGCCTCTACCTTCCAGGTTCAAGCCATCCTCCTGCCTCAGCATCCCAGGCAGCTGGGATTACAGGCATGCACCACCATGCCCAGCTAAATTTTATAGTTTTTGTAGACACATGGTTCTGCTATGTTCCCCAGGCTGGTCTTGAACTACTGAGTTCGAGCTCTCTGCCTGCCTCCGCCTCCCAAAATGCTGGGATTACAGGCATTAGCCACTGCATCCAGTCAGTTAAGTCTTAAAGTGGTGTCTGTAACCCGTTGACCTCAGACAGTCAAACCAAAGATCACAAACTGTGTTTTACACTATTGATTGTTTCTTCTAGGAGTCTTTAAGCTCAGAGTTCACTGAAAATGTGCCTGGGTTCCAGATGGTCACAGGAGCAGCACCCACATGTGGTCTGGTCATATGTCCAGTGCAGGTGCCTCTTTCTCAGCTCTCTTTGTCTTTTGTCTTATCTTGTAGATCTACTTGGAACTGATTTCCCTCCATGAATCGCTTCCCCATAAGCTCAGTCACTATCCAGTGTGAAGCCCCCGAGACCTGGCTGGTGACGGAGCCACCCAGGAGACAAGAGTGCTCAGCAGAGGACAAGCTTCAATCTTAGACTGACCAAACCCTGGAGCATTCCTCCTGGTGAAACTGTTCCAGGTGTGAAGTTCTGGGGTAACTTCTGGCCCAGGGAAGCTCCCAGCCTGGAAGCATTTCATCTAGAATGGTTGGCCACACCTGTATGGCCAGAGAATCCAAGTCAGGGACACTGTTTATGAGTCCGCTCTAGGACTCCTGACCATGAAAACGTGTCTTTTGAAGGGTTAGGATGGTTGCACTATTGAGTCCCCAAGAGAGAAAGCTGCACGTAAAGACAAGGTTTGTTCCTATGACATAGTGCAAAATACGTAAAATGCTTTCTTTTCTTCTCTCCAAGTTCACTGAGTGTCATTATGATCTCCTTGGAAATACTTCTGGGGGAAAAAAACACCCTCTCTCTGGTGGACATTTAAAAATGCCGTTAGATGTTAGGCTAAGATAGAAAGATCCAATCATCCATTTCCCTTGGCTGGTCCCTCTCAGGGAAAGATGGTGGTCCTGAGCTACGAAGACAGGACGCAGCTCTGCTGGGGCCTGCCTGCAACACCTCGGTGCTAACAAGAGGTGCGGAGCTTGCTCTCCCTCCAGGATGGATTTTAGAAACATTCGCCTCAGACCCGGTGGCCTTGGTGAAGACCCTTGGCCTCCACTGTGAGACCGAGTCAAGCACATTCTGGGGACCTCTGGGAGAAAGGCTATGGCTAGGTGGTGTTCACCTCACAGCAAGGATGCCATCTTAGCACATTAATTCTCGTTTGCTTCAATGCTCAGGATCTGCTTAGGTAAAAAGAATGTGCCCCTTAGAGTCAGTATGGACCATCCTCTAAATCTAGATGGCAAGCAGTCTTTTGGAACCTACTGCAGCCACTCTGTGAGATGTCAAAGACCCCTGGCCACCTCAGGGCCTTTCTTCAATGCCAGTGACAGCAGGACTCCCGGGAGGGGAAGGTTGGTGCAGAGGGAGCTGGTTCTGCTGAGGACTTCTCTCTACCTGGGGCAATTCAAGACAAATCTCACACTCTTGGCTGCAAAATCGCAAGGATCTATTACAACCTGACAAGAATCTGTAATAATTGGCAATAGTCTGCTTACAGTACATCCCGAATTTCACATTTGCCACAAGAAGCCTGGTGTATTTCCATAAATGAAGTTGGCATTTCTAATACATTTTGTTTCTGTTTGCCTTTATGTGTGGGGAGGCAAGTCGGCATGTGAATAGTTGGGACCTCCCTGGTGACCTGGTGTCTACAGCTCATGACCCTGTTTATTTAGTCATTGACTTCTTTGCTTTTAGTAAATACTAGAATGGAGAGGAGGCTGATTAGATAATAGCAACACATCAAATAGGCTGTGGGGGCCAAGCCATTCACCAGGAGGGTCACAGACAACACCATATGTCTTCCAGAATGCTGCACATGGACTGGGATGATGCCCAACGCGGGAAGGAGAGATGGATGAAGTTTCTGATCAATGAAGGGGAACAGATTGTGTCTTCTGGCTTTTATAGTTCCCGCAGAGCCAGGGAAAATGAGCCTTCAATAACTGTTTGCTGAATAACACACACACACACACACACACACACACACACACACACACACACAGTCTCTCTCTCTCTCTCTCTCTCAGATTGGTTCCTTAAGAATTTACTGTTCAGTGCTCCTCAAACCTGAATGTGCACACAAGGGCATCTAATTAAAATGCAACTGTGCTACAACAAATCTTGGGCAGGTTAGGGTTAGGAGCCAGAGAAGGCTCTCTCCTGTATTTTTTTTTGAGATGGAGTTTCACTCTTGTTACCCAGGCTGGAGTGCAATGGCGTGATCTCGGCTCACCGCAACCTCCGCCTCCTGGGTTCAGGCAATTCTCCTGCCTCAGCCTCCTAAGTAGCTGGGATTACAGGCACGCACCACCATGCCCAGCTAATTTTTTGTATTTTTAGTAGAGACGGGGTTTCACCATGTTGACCAGGATGGTCTCAATCTCTTGACCTCGTGATCCACCCACCTCGGCCTCCCAAAGTGCTGGGATTACAGGCGTGAGCCACCGCGCCTGGCTTCTCTCCTGTATTTCTAACAAGATTCCGGGTAATGTTGGTGCTGCTGGTTCTCCAACTAGACTTTGAGTAGCGAGACACTACAATGCATTTCATTCACTGCAGAATAATAGAACTTACTTATGTGTTCTGTCTTTTTCAAGCTCTCTATTGAGCTTGCTGTGTCTCCTTTATTGGTAGCGACTGTGTATAATGAGTGCTTCCTTCCTCATGCATTTGCAGGGTTACCGGAGCGACTCGATCTCCGTCCAGTAATTACACAATTCCTATTTAGTAACAACATCTTACATTTGTCAATTTGGGGCTTTCTTTTAGCTTTGCACCATAGTAAAATACTTGCTTTCTGCAGCAGATCAAGCACGAGGTTCAAAGGTCATTTGCAAATTTGAGGCTGTTCTGCCGAGTCCAATACACACACACACACACACCCCACACGCTGCAAGAGGCGTGAGGAGAGGGCCTCAGGGGACCTTGCCTTCTTTTTCAGTTCTTTATGTATGTTGGATGAAAACTGATGTTTAGAATTCCAGGTGATTTCACGAGTCACATTGAAAAGGAAATGCAAAGGAGGTGCATGCTCTTTACCTGGTTGTGTTTGATGTCTTCAGTGGGCGCACCATATGAATTCCTATACAAAGTTGAAATTCCAGTGTTTTGAGCTAAAAGAAAAGGAAAACAAAAGTTTAGCAAAAGAAGCAACATTCCAAATGAGGAGTGGTTGTCAGTGAGGCACGTTCTTGCCCTGACAAAGCTTGTTTTCTTGGGGACCATTCCAAGCAGAAGACATTCTTTGGCTCTGAACACTGCGTTTTACATACAGATATTAAAAAAGGAGAACAGTTATTCTAGAAAATCCCCAGTATGTCAGCTGCTTGCAATAATGTTCACATCACAGACAGGGTCAGGGCAGATGCTGCAAACAGATGGTCATTTTGTAAGTTTTATGGCCTTCTTTTCTGGTGAAAACTGGCGGGTAATAAAGGCTTGTCACCTGCACTGAAGCATGCAGGAGTCTGTATTAGCAGCTCAGCTTTTAGCTGGAGAGTGACAAGAATAGAATTTCTAATTTGAGCTCTCAGAAGTGCTTGATCATCCTTCAGACAGTTCATTTCTTACAGGCCCAAAGGATGGGCAGGGAGCATCGCCCGCATGTCCCCCACGCATCTGGAAGCCTGCGGCTTTGCAAACCTGCTAGAGGCAGGATCCCGCTCTGTTGTCTGGTCTGCCCGTGGTCTAGCTGAAAGAGATGAAGGTCTCCTCTAGTTGCCAGCAGCTTCTGAAGACCCAGAGAGGGGGCCTATTTGCCCACTTCCTTATGGGAGACCCTTGGAGCTCAAGACATCCACTCACAGGAAGGGCACAGGGCACCACTCCTCTTCCAGGTGCTGAAGGGTTATGGGTCAAGAAAGCTTTGGTAGAATGACCATATCATCTAGCAATCCCACTGCTGGGTGTATGTTCAAAAGAAAGGAAATCAGTATATCAAAAGATATCTACACTCCCATGCTTACTGCAGCACTGCTCACAGCAGCCTAGATGTGGAATCAACCCAAGTGTCCGTCAACAGATGAATGTGGCCGGGCACGGTGGCTCACACCTGTAATCCCAGCACTTTGGGAGGCCGAAGCAGGTGGTTCACGAGGTCAGGTACTCAAGACAAGCCTGGCCAACATGGTAAAACCCTGTCTCTACTTAAAAAAAAAAAAAAAAAAAAAACCTGGGTGTGGTGGCATATGCCTGTAATCCCAGCTACTCAGGAGGCTGAGGCAGAGAACTGCTTGAACCTGGGAGGCAGAGGTTGCAGTGAGCCAAGAGAGTGCCACTGCACTCCAGCTTGGGTGAAAGAGCAAGACTCTGTCTCAAAAAAAAAGTGGTATATATTTTTTTCTATTATTTTTAATTTTTTTCCTATTATTTTTAATTTTTTTGTGTTTTTTAAGGAGTTATTTTTAATTTTTAATTTAATTTTTTAAATTGTACTTTAGCTTCTGGGGTACATGTGCAGATCATGCAGGATTGTTGCATTGGTACATACATGGCAAGGTGATTTGCTACCTTCATCCCCCCATCTCCTATATTTGGTATTTCTCCCTCGTTATTCCTCCCCACCCCCCAACTGTCCCTCCCCTAGCCCCCCACAACTGACTGCAGTGTGTGATACTCCCCTCCCTGTGTCCACGTATTCTAATTGTTCAACACCTGCCTATGAGTGAGAACATGTGGTGTTTGCTTTTCTGTTCTTGTGTCAGTTTGCTGAGAATGATGGTTTCCAGATTCATCCATGTCCCTATGAAGGACACAAACTCATCCTTTTTTATGGCTCTGTAGTATTCCATGGCATATATGTGCCACGTTTTCTTTATCCAGTCTATCGTTGATGGACATTTGGGTTGGTTCCAGATCGTTACTATTTATTGTAAACAGTGCCACCATGAACATATGTGTGCATGTGTCTTTATAATAGAACAATTTATAATTCTTTGGGTATATACCCAGTATTAGGATTGCTGCGTCAAATAGTATTTCCATTTCTAGGTCCTTGAGGAATCGCCACACTGTCTTCCACAATGGTTGCACTAATTCGCACTCCTACCAGTACTGTTTGGCCTTAAAAAGAATGAAATCCTGTCACTTGCAGCAACATGGATGGAACTGGAGGTTATTTATGTTAAGTGAAATAAGCCATGCACAGAAAGACAAATATCGTATGTTCTCACACATATGTGGAAGCTAAAAAAAACTGATCTCATGAAGATGGACAGGAGAATGATGGTTACCAGAGCCTGAGAAGGATAGTTGGGAGAGAGGCGTGAGAGGGGCTGGTTAATGGGTAGAAAAACACATTTAGAAGAGAAAGGATCTCGGAGAGAGATCCAAGATGGCTGATCACTAGCAGCTCGGGCACGTAGCTCCCAGTGAAAGCGCAGAGAACGAGAGGACGCCACACTTTCAGACGAATATTTGTAGCTCACGGACCAGGAGATTCCCAGCGGAGGAGCTCCACGGGTCGCCAGAGCAACTCTTGTGGCCAGCGCGGCGGTTTTGCTGGCGCCTTAAAGCGGCAGTTCTTGGTGCAGAGTCCAGAGATTCCTGGGCAGAAAGGCACCATCAACCTTAACACCACTGTCTTGGCCGGTGCAGTGGATTCCTCAGATTTCGGCGCTGGGAATCAAAAAGTTGGACATCCACTCAGAGACCTAGTTAGAAAGTCGGTAATTACAAAGATGACAGATGGATAAATATATAATCAAGGGAAGAAAGCAGCCTAAAAAGGCAGAGAATACTCAAAATCAGAATGCCTCTCCCTCTACAGGGGATCGCAATTCCTCATCAGTAACGGAACAAGGCTTAATGGAGAACGAGTGTGTTCCAATAACAGAAGCAGGTTTCAAAATGTGGGTGATGAGAAACTTCTGTGAATTAAAAGAACTTGTTCTAACCCAATGCAAAGAAACTAAGAACCTTAAAAAAAGGTTTGACGAAATGCTAACGAGAATGGACAATTTAGAGAGGAATATAAGTGAATTGATGGAGCTGAAAAGCACAACACGAGAACTTTGCGAAGCATGCACAAGCTTAAACAGTCAAATTGATCAAGCAGAAGAAAGGATATCAGAAGTCAAGGACCAGCTCAGTGAAATGAAACGAGAAGACAAGATTGGAGAAAAAAGGATAAAAAGGAATGAGCAAAGTCTCCAGGAAATATGGGACTATGTGAAAAGACCTAATCTATGTTTGATAGGTGTACCTGAATGTGATGAAGAGAATGAATCCAAGTTGGAAAACACTCTTCAGGATATCATTCAGGAAAACTTTCCCAACCTAGCAAGGCAAGGTAATATTCAACTCCAGGTAATACAGAGAACACCACAAAGATATTCTTCAAGAAGACCAACCCCAAGGCACATAATTGCTAGATTTATTAGGGTTGAAATGAAGGAGAAAATACTAAGGGCAGCCAGAGAGAAAGGTCAGGTTACCCACAAAGGGAAATCTATCAGACTCACAGCAGATCTCTCAGCAGAAACCCTACAAGCCAGAAAAGAGTGGGGACCAATATTTAACATCCTTAAAGAAAAGAACTTTCAACCCAGAATTTCCTATCCAGCCAAACTAAGCTTTATGAGCGAAGGAAAAATTAAATCTTTTGCGAACAAACAAGTACTTAGAGAGTTCACCACCACCAGGCCTGCTTTACAAGAGCTTCTGAAAGAAGCACTATACATATAAAGGAACAACCAATATCAGCCTTTCCAAAAATATATCAAAAAGCAAAGAACATTAATACAATGAAAAATTTACATCAACTAATGGGCAAAACAGCCAGCTAGCATCAAACGCCAGTATTAAACTTATATATATTTCAATTGGATAAAAAGCCAAAACCCATCGGTATGCTGCATCCAGACCCATCTTACATGCAACAATACACAAAGACTCAAAGAGAAGGAGGAAGATTTACCAACCAGTGAGTAAAAATAAACAAATAAACAAAAAGCAGGAGATGCAATTCTCGCCTCTGATAAAGTAGACTTTAAAGCAACAAAGATCAAAAGAGGCAAAGAAGGACATTACATAATGGTAAAAGGATCAATGTAACAAGAATAGCTAACGATTCTATAGATCAACGAGATAGAAAATTAACAAGGATATTCAGGACTTGAACTCAGACCCGGAACAAGTAAACTTAATAAACATTTATAGAACTCTCCACTTCAAATACACAAAACATACATTACCACCTCACACCTATTCCAAAAGTGACTATATAATTGGAAGTAAATCACTCCTCAGTAATCGCATAGCATTTCATAGGTTTAAATGAAATATTGGTTGGCTGTTTGTTATCTTCTTCCCTTATTCCTTCCTGACTACATCATTAAGTATAATTATCAGTATACAAGAGGTTTTCAATACCCATTACTAAATTGCATTCTAGCCTGGGCAAGAAAGCAATACTCCCATTCTCTCTCCCTCTTTCTTTTCCTTTTTCCTCCTCCCCATTCTCTCTCTCTCTTTCTCTTCCTTTTTCCTCCTCCCCATTCTCTCTCTCTCTTTCTCTTCCTTTTTCCTCCTCCCCATTCTCTCTCTCTCTTTCTCTTTAAGAAAAAAAAAAAAAAAAAAAAAAGAGGCATGAGCTATCATGCCTGGCAGGCAGAACAGTTCTGAAAGCTCTGGACCCATGTTCCTAAACCTGATGGCAAAGTCCCCCACTCCCACCCTGAGTGATTCAGCTCCACAGAGGAATTGAACATCATTTAACCAGAAAATTAATCAGAGAATCTCATTCCACTGGCAAAAACAGAGTTAACTGCCAGCACCTAGTAAAAATCATTTAGTCTTTCTTTGAGCTATGTCTCTAGAATGATTCTCAAACCTTGCTGTACATGTGAATCCTGTGGAGAACTTTTGGAGGTAAAACATGCTGGAACCCCATCCATGAACCTCTGGGGTGTGGCCCAGACTCGTCAACCATTAGACCTCAGATTTTGCCCAGTTAGTATCTATGCCAGTTTAATTCTTTTTTTTTCTTAAAAAAAAAAAGAAGAGGAGAAAGGATCTAGTGTTTCATAGCACCATAGGCAACTATAATTCACAATCATTTATTTTATATTTCAGAACAACTAGAATAATGGAATTGGGGTGTTCCTAACATAAATAAACATGTTTAAGGTGACCGTATCTCAATAACCCTTATTTGATTATTATGCACTATATACTTGTATCAAAAGATCACATGTACCCCATAAATAAGTACAACTATTATGTATTCATCAATTTTTTTTAAAAAAAGCTTTGGAAAATGCTCTCTGTCTAGTGTCAGTGGGGTATAAAATGCTCTAAAACTAGGAAGGGCTTATTGTTTGCTTTCAGTATTTAAGGGATAATGAAGTGGGATCATACGCCACCTATAGGTCACAATAGAGAACGGTCAGTATAACCTCTCAAGGTCTAAGTTCACTCCACCCACGATTTTTACTTAGAGTTCATACAGCTGTGCAATAAAATCCCTCCTGGAGAATTCAGCTTAGGAAGTGAGGGCTGAGAGCCCATTTTCCATTCTAAAGACCATTCAGCTATCCCCTCTGGTTGAATGTATGTCACTCCTGTCTCTGTATTATGGTGTAAACCACAATCCCTCTCTGGACCACTGCTGCTGACTCTTCTGTGATGGCCCATCTTCCGCTCTGTCCAGCCTGATTCCTCCCTCCATCCTGTTACCAACAGCCGAATGACTTTGTTACACAGGTCGGGTTCTACCTCTTTCCCTGCTTGTAACACTCCAATGCCCTTTGCCCTGAGATGGCTCTCCACTACGGCCACGGGGCCCTGCGGAGTTTGGTTCCTGCCTAACTTCCTACCACGTTTTCCCTTCTCACCTCTTGTTAAAGGAGTCCCAGCTATGCTGACCTTCCTTCTTCAGAGCAGGCTGAACTTGTTTAGCTTCAGTGAGGTTGACCTTGCTGATCTTTCTCCCTGGAACTCGCTTCCCTCAGACTTTAAATGTCTCCTCTCGGCCCCCGTCAGGTGAAGTAACCCCTTCCACCCGCACCCCGCATCTCATTACTCTGCTCATTTTCTTCTTCCCACTCAACACGGTGCGGTATCATCTGGTTGGGAACCTGTTATACTGTTTACCTTACGTACCGTCTGCCTTCCTCTTCCAGAGCAGAAACCCCATGAGGCAGAAACAGTCTGTTCTGCTGCTGCCTCTGTGTGTATCCTCAGAGCCCGGCACAGCGCCTGGCCTCAGTGGACACCCATAGAGGAGGCGCCCTATTTGCTGAATGAATGAATGAGTAAACCTTAGATAAATCAGCCTTCAGAGCTATAAATTGCTGGCAGAAAATGTCACTTCAGGGATAAGGTGAAATCTTGTTTTTTCTGTTGCTCAGAATAAAATGCATATATATATTTAGGAACATTTGCACTATTGTAGGCTTCGTCTCCCTCTCTGTTGTGAAATCATAAACGGACACCAAGACCCTCTTATCAGAGGAATCTGAAAAGCATGAGGCAGAGTTTGCGGCTTCTGAGCCTAGGATGTTTCTGCTGGAAGTTCTTTTCCCTTACTCATTTAAAGGAGACTGTGGCCGAGACTGAACGACCTTTGCGGACACAGGAGGCAGAGGAATCCATGGAGGCTCTGCCCTCATATGACCGAGCTAACAGTGGACTCACAGAAGGATGCCTTTCTATTTTTCTAACAGCCCCTGGATACCCAATTTCCAACTGAATCAACACACTGAAAATTAGAACGCCTTTCAAAAGCATAAGAGGCCAGACGCAGTGGCTCACGCCTGTAATCCCAGCACTTTGAGAGGCCGAGGGTAGATTACTTGAACAGGAGTTCAAGACCAGCCTGGCCAACATATTGAAACCTTGTCTCTACTAAAAATTTAAAAATTATCCAGGCGTGGTGGCAGGCACCTGTAATCACAGCTCCTTGGGAGGCTGAGGCAGGAGAATTGCTTGAACTTGGGAGGTGGAGGTTACAGTGAGTTGAGATCTCACCACTGCACTCCAGCCTGGACGACACAGTGAGACTCAGTCTCAAAAATAAATAGATAAATAAAAAGCATAAGAGAGACACTGACAAAAACCAACAAGACCACTGGATGAAAGGGTATGTGGGAAGCTCAGATGGGAGGGAAAAACCTCCAGGTGAATTTAAAAGTCAGGCAGCAGAGCTGCTGGGATTATGCAACCCTTTCTTAAGGTGAACCGAACACGTGAGGTTCCCAGGCATCCAGGACTGCAAGAACTCACTGCTGAAGCCGGCATGCCTGAATGACCAGCCGACTGGATTTGTCAGGGCTCCTCAGTGGCAGAGCAACACTTAGGAGAGAGTAATTTCAAAAGGCTTCATCCAAGCTGGGAAATGAATCCAGAAAAGGAGGCCAGGGGGAGCCCAGAATAAACACCTAGATGGATCTGAACTTCTAAGAGTCGGCAGAGGAGATGATAGCTTCACCAAGGAGCTGTTTCCACTGCCAGCCCGCACAGGCTGCATTTTGAGGGTGAAGCTTCCCTTGTTTTCATAGCAGAGGGAACGTTTTCTTGGTAGGGAATGAAACAAGGAAGATGGAAGTTTTTCAGGTTATCCTTCAATGCACTGAACTTTAAGTGTCCTGTGGATTTGTTCTCAAATGAGAAAAAGCATTGCTTTTGATGTGGAGGCCACAAGAAATCTGATTTTGCACGTAAACCCTGGAATGAGTTAGCAAATGGGCATTTGCTAACATCCTGCAGGGTGGAGGTTGGAAACTCAATGTCCCCATTCCTATGTGAAAGACTGGCTTCCACCCGGCTTGGCTGGGACTTATTCATACTACTATTGAAGGTGGCAAACGGCCACCATCCTCACTTCCGCTACCCCGTCACCTCCACCACCCTCCCCACCACCACCATCTTTGTTGTGATAATAACAGCCAGTGTTTATACAGCACTGACTGGCTTGAGAGGAACTTCCCTACATACACACATTATTCAATAAAGATCTCAATGTTCTTTCTGGCTTGCGACATGATTGATCGTGTACTTCTGAATTGCATTTTTAAGTAAGTTAGAGGAAAGCTGTTGAAGCCTCTAAATAAGTTTGAAGAATTACATATACTGAAATTGTCGAGATCCCTGCCATTTTCTAAGAAGATGAAGTTATCAGAAACACTGTAGATTTTAGTTTTTATTTTACATATAGGGCACAATTATGTCCCATTGGAAGTATTTTGACATAAACACGCACACCCACACCGGAAGGCCTTTTGAATGATTCTCTTGGGCAAGGGAGTTAAAGAGAAACACTAAATAATAATAATGCAGTCAATCTCACGACTATTCTTTAATCTCAGTTTATCGTCCCAGGCAGCTGGTGATGTGGCTACCCAGGGCGATGGTAACTGCACGCTGAACGGGTCCGTTGAATGTGGTGTCACGACTTGTTCAGCATAATCAGTACAAACTAGATCCTCTGCCGAACATCCACACTCCAAGGACTCAGAGTTCCGGTTCATACCTTTCTTTATTCCAGTTCATCTATGACTGCGGCAACACGTATGGGGGAAAGCAGTGAATGTGAATAATAACCTATAGCCCACACCTTGAGTTAAGTTCCCCATTCAGGACACATTTCAGGAGCAGCGGGGAGGTGCTCCCTTGTAGGGTCTGCACGTGGAGGCAGAACATGGTCCTGGGGGCAGGGATAAGAAACATCTGTTTATTATACTTTCCTTTATGCCGCTGAGCAGAGTTGAAAACACTGCCACTGGGGTAAATGCATTTGCTATTAGAAAAATTTATCTTAGCTGTCCTGGTTGGGAAGGCATTTTCATAAATCATGTAATTTGTCTGCTGAGCTTCCCTGCAGCCTTCACCTAAATACTACCGGAGAACTCTGCCTCCTGCTCTTCACATTCCTCTCCTAAGAGGGTCTCAGCGTCTGGACTGCGCCCTTTGCACCCCAGCTTTATGAATGATCTAACCTGACCTTGTTCTATTACAGGCCTCTTCCTCATAGCCTATTTTCAGCAGGGACCCATCTCCATGATCATGTGGTAAAGAGGCTGTGAGGTCCCTGTTTACAGGTCCTCAGGGCTCTGGCAGCTCTACTTTTCAGGTATAACTCCCTCTACAGCCATAGCCCCATGTCCTGCTTCTTGGAGGAGGGGCCATCGGGGAGAGGGTGAGGTACGGAGACCTTGGAGGGGGTTGTGGATGCCTCAACAGAGGCATATACAGAGTATACAGTGACTTAAGGGTAAGCCCTGTTATCAGATGGGCTGGGCACAGCACGGCGGAGGGGGCAGAGACAGGCACCCATTGTACCAATTCTGGCCTCCACAGAGTCTTGGCTGATGAGAAAGGAAGACGGGGGTGTGAGTGAGATGGCGAGGGACAACGAGCGTGGAAGATGAGAGCCGCCCGGAGAAACTGCGGTCATCAGCTCTAAGGAAGCTTCTTGGGGGTATGTCATGGTAAGAGGTTGGTATCACGGCAGGAGGAGAAAATATCTCAACAGTAGTTTCATGGGGTTTCCCTTAAATCCTCCTCCTGCCCTTTCCCCTCCCCTCCCCTCCCCTCCCCTCTCTCACTTCCCCTCTGTAGCTTCCCTTCCCTTCCTTCTTCTGTTCCGTTCCCTCCATTCCTAATCCACAGGGCCTGACTGCACTGCCCCCACCATCTTAAAGTCCCCTCCCCAATGGGTTATGTCAACGAGGAAGAAATATGTGGGACTCTTCTCTCTACTTTGAAAGAATATTATGAACTGGGCAAATGAGAGAGAGGAAAGGACTGACGTAAAACATGTGAAGAAAACATCTTCTCTTAGTTATGCCTCTAATCTCTGTTCCAATTCTTCAGAATCACCATCGTTAAGCTCTCAAGTGACCAGGCAGTTGCTAAGTCCTGCTGAGCATCAAGGCGCAGCCAGCCCCATGAAGCCTGACGCCCCATCCCTCCACCCTGTCGCGTCCCAGGAGGGGCTGCACGGTAGGGCGGGCGCTCACCTGTCATGGCATCTTTCCTGGAAGTGTGCTCGCCTTTCGCTCCGTGGTAGGTGGCATTGCTGCCGGCGCACTCGTAGTCTGTTTTCCTTTCCTTGAGGCTGATCATTTCCCGAGGTGAAGCTGGGGCACTTGCTACATAAAGAAATCGAAAGGGTGATTTTCTGCGTCTCATTCCGTAGCGTGTGGACCTTCCACACGGTCAGGTCCTCAGTATGCACGGCCTCGCATCTCTCAACACCGACGCGAGGACCCGATTTTGTTTCTTTGTTTTCTAATTTTGGCTCTTGTCCCTGCCCCATTCCCTCACCTGTGACAACTGGTACTTTATAGTTAGGGAGCATGTGATTTGGAGGCTGGCAGCTGGGGACCACATCCTGGGGCCAACTTCCTTAGAGAGATCACGGAGGGGACATGACCTGCCCAAGGTGTGGGGGGCAGTTTAGGAATGAGACCCCTCTTGGTTTCTTCCTTTCTCTTCTCTTTTCCTTCCCTTTCCTTCCCACACTCCTTCCTTAATTAGATGTGTTTCAGAAGATCTATTACTGATATTGACTAATCCTTGATTAAAATAAATGCAGTTTTACTTAAACACTGAGTCACCTAGAAACTGCCTTTTAAAAAGTCAGAGGAAACAGCTCTCTACACAGGATGATTTGTGGGGCAGAAATCACCAAGCCAACCAAGACCTTGTTTGTCCATGACTGGGATGGGCTGGGGAGGGGCGTGGAGACAGCTCTGGTTCCTGCTAGGGCATCCTTGCTCCAGCTCTTTGCATCAAATCCCCATTAATCTCTGAGGCCCCCCTTACACTGCTGCCACTCACTGCCTGTCCGACCAGGAGGCTGAGCTCTGCTGCCCCTCTTGCACCCATGTCTAAAGTGCTGGGTTATAACTGGAGGATCCTCCTGGGAAATTCCAGGAGTCCCTAACAAACTGGTACTAGAAGAGAGGAAAAGCCGAACTCAGAGGTGAGGAAGGCAGTAAAAGGAGGCTGAAGTTTCATGAGAGATTGAATGGATTGGCAGCAACTCAACCTTCCTGTCAGTGCAGAGGGGCCCTGAGAGAGGTGGGCAGCAGCCGTGCATCTGGGTGAGGGGCAGTTGGCCATGTGCCCCACTCTGTGGGCATCCATCTGCAGCTGTGTCCAGCTCCAAGGGAGCTCAGGAGCCGTGTCCCTCTGTCAGGAAGCTCTCCCCAGCTCCCGCAGCCCAGGGCGGTGCTTCAGAGCCTTGTTTACCCTCAACACTCACCTGAGAATTTAGGGATGCCCAGAGCCCATCTTGGACCTTTTGAGTCTGAATTTTCAGTGGCGGGCTTCAGCATCCATATTTAACGAGCATACTTGATGACTACTGAGGCTAGGAGTCCCTAGAGGACTCTGATTTTTAGGATGAATCCCTCTTTCCTTCGCTAGTATCAAAGCCTCTCCCCCACCAAACCTCAGTTTACCTTCCAGCTTATCGTTCACACCCTGTGTAGGGTCCCTTAGCTCCCTGGGTCTGTGGTCCCCTAAAGTATCTCTGTCACTGTCTGAGTCATGTGATTCAGTTTGTCACCCTTAGTATCTTCTACGTACAAATTCCTGTGCTAGCCACTGTGGGAGGCGGACATGCAAATCACACGGCTCTTCCTGAACGTGTGCAGCTCTCAATCCAGTGAGAAAATGGATGTTCAAATAAACTAGAATGAGAGGCAGAAGTGCCCAACAGACGTCACAGCCAAGTGCTGGGAAGGTAAACACAGGCGGTTGTTGCCACCCTCTTAAACCTGTCAAAATAAAATCATGCCTCACTGCTTAGCTCTTGAAGCCCTCAGGGCTTTTCGATCCTGGATGCCTATTAGAATTCATTACCTGGAGTCCTTTAAAAAATACTGAGTCTTGAACCCCACCCGATGCCAGATGGCCAGAAGCCCTGGGTACAAACCCGATGGCAGACAGGGAAGAAAACCACATAGCCTGGATAGCCTAAAGTACCCTATCACTTGTAGGACAAGCCTGGAGCTGAAATGACTTGACCAAAAACTGAATCTCCCTGATCCTGAGAACCTGTGCAGGTGGAGAGAGTGCCCAGGCTCTGCTTAGGGAAGGGAGGCTCAGGGAGAGGACAGACAAGGGCTGGGACATGGGTCATCTGTCCCGAATGTGAATCTGGGGAGATGTGAGGGGCAGCTACTGTGCCTTATGAAGACTGGGGTTCTGTTGCTTCCAGAGTGGCACCCTTAGCCCTGTCACTCAATGGGGCTCTGCATCCAGGTCCTGCCTGCTCACTGGTGTCTTGCTCACCTCTTCCACCCGCTGCCCCCTTCTCCTCTGTTCACCATCTTATTCTTCCAGGAGAGTCTCTCTTCCTGCCTTTGCCCTTTTTCCTCTGGGTCTTCCCTAATAAAGGTTAGCCTTTTGTGAGTTACTGCCACACAATCAAGAAGGGACAATATTTTAAAGCCTGTTGACCAAAGCTTTTAAAATGAGAATCCAATATTGCCCAGATGGTGGTGGTTATTAAACTACATCAAGTGTGTAATTATCTCCTGAGACCTTGCATGCAGTGGTGCTCCAAGTCTCCGGTAAATCAGGATTAAGTTCTGGGAAAAATCAAATCACGCAAACAAGTGTTTATTAGGTGTCTGGATGTGCCTCGCCTCGGAAATCCTGAGGCAGCGCACTGGCTGCATGGCTGGGTGAGCACAGCCCTGCCTGCTCTTGAGAGGGCGGCTTCTCTCTCCCAGCCCTTGCCGATCTATTATGTTGCTTCATTCCTATTGCACTGATTGGCTCACTGTGATTCTTAATAATTACAGCTTTCCAAAAGACACTATCCATATGCTTCCCAGACTCCATGTGCTTTATCTTTTTAGGCCTGCTGGAATCATGGAAATAAGAAGCCTAAGAGGCCACCTTTGTGCTTCTGAGATGGGTGGGTGTTTCCATGTGTACATGGGGTTCCTGGCCATCCCCCAGGGTTGGACCAAACGTAATAAGTAATGACAATACACTAAACAGATCAGCTTTTGCAGAGCTGAGAGCGGGCCCATTTATTTCAGTCAGATATTCGCCATTCATTTCTCGTCATGTTGACAGTCAGGTCTGGTGTGGAGTGCTGCGACTATGATTCTCGGGGGCCAGGAAGACCTCTTTGCTGGGCAATGCTCTCTACCAGGTCCTCCCGGGCACCATTTCAGAGAATAGGATTTCCTTGGCAGGGAGAGAGCAGAGAAGAGTGGGAAGAAAGCTCTCATAAATAAAAGCCTACGTCGCTGTGTCTGTGTGGGTACACAGAGCTTGTTATCCATCTTTCATTCTCAGAACAAAATCAAAATGCAGAAATCAAAATAAAAGTTCTAAAAACTTAAATTGTGAGCAAAACAGCAATTGAATTTATGCCATTTCTATTACTAAATGGTTCACATTTGCTTGCCACCTTTCCTCTGATCTTTGGCATTCTTTAACATGACTTTCAAAGGGTATCAAATAAAGTATTTTTACAGACAAATAAAAGAAGTTCAAAATTTAAGCAATAGGAATGTGACACAATCAGGAAAATATTAAATGGAATGACTTACAAGTTACAATTGGCTAAGCTACGAGTTTATGAATGGCACCTGCTGGTTTATAGTTAATAATAAAAAGCTAATTGGATATGGCATAGTTATGAAACCATCAGTGATGTGTGTCAAATGTCTATCACACTGAAGGAAGAAAGCGCATTTGATCTCCTCCAGTTTTTATCTCAATCATGAGAAAATGCAACTCATACAATTTTTATTTATTTTGTTTATTTATTTATGCATTTGGTTTTTGAGACACAGTCTCACTCTGTCACCCAGGCTGGGGTGCAGTGGCACGATCTGAGCTCACTGCAACCTCCACCTCCTAGGTTCAAGTGATTATCCTGCCTTAGCCACCCAAGTAGCTGGGATTACAGGCACGTGCCACCACACCTAACTAATTTTTGTACTTTTAGTAGAGATAGAGTTTTGCCATGTTACCCAGGCTAGTTTTGAACTCCCGAGCTCAGGCAATCCGCCTGCCTTGGCCTCCCAAAGTCCTGGGATTACAGACGTGAGCCGCCATGCCTGGCCTACTCAAACTATTTTAAGTTGGAGAAACTGCCCATGGAAACCCCTGCTCTGCAGACACAGGACAGTTTTCTTTATACTCGTTCCTCGTTATTTCAGGTCCATTACATGCATTTCATGCATAGGAACCTGCTAGCAAAGGAGATTTGCTCCGAGTCTGTGCATACAAAACACGGAGTGGCCACCGCAGTACAGAGAACAGATTCATTTCAGACTTCTAGTAGACGTCTGAATGGAAGGCTCTCCTCTGAGTGGGGGCTGGCTCAGGGACTGGGAAGGAGGGTCTTTGCTCGAAGAGAAATGAAGCCTGGCTGGCTGGCGTGGCAGCCGCTTACCTGAGCGGTTGTTGGGAGACACGCGCACAGGGGAGATGGAGGGCGTGCGGGAGGAGGAGTAGGGCCTTTGCCGGTCCCTCTCAATGGTTGAAGACGAGGCTACAAAGTGGTATTGTGACCATCCATCCTGCAAAACACAGCATGCTCCTGTTAGATGGGCAAGACAGGGTGACTCTTCACCTCCTGACAGTTTGAAGTTCCAAGTATCTGGATTTGCAAAATATTTCCATAGTGTGTCCAAAGAGGTGTTTGGAGCTCCACGCCCTCATCGAGGTGAACAGGACAGAATGGCAATGAAGACATGCCTCCTTCCTTCCAGATAGCCTGGTGGGTGGGGCCTGCTTTCCTTCATAATGTTGAAGAAATGGTCTCTTTACAAACCTGCTCTGCTCAGAAGCTTTGACTTCAATGAAAATATGATGCTCAGAATGTTAGGAGACCCAGAAGCATCTATTTTTTGCCTACCTGGTTCCAGCTCTGCCTGGCTCCCTCTTCCACTGCCTTAATATTTTCCACAAGGGTTTACCCCTTTGCTCCCAGGACCTATCTGTTCGCAACCAGAATCCAGGGCAGCGTCCTCCTTCCCCTGTACCTCCCCCTGTCCCTTCTAGCCTCTTTCTAGGCTCCAAGTGTCCACCTCCGCCTGTTTCCAAGCTGGTTTGCTCCAGGAGTGATATTTTTCAATATGAAGCATATTCAAAATGCATCCTCCCAAGCCTCCATTTGGCTTCCCGTATCTAGTTAGTATACAAAAAGCATCTATACTATTTTCCTTATAAAAACCACATAAATGTATCAATGATTATTTTGTGAATTTACAAAGCACAAAGAAGAAAATACAAATAGAACTCCTCCCTCTCCACCTGAGAGAACTCCTGTTAACATGTCACGGTATTTCCTTCCAGTCTTTTTTTTTTAAATAGATTTTATTTTTATCAAAGTAACATGTTAAATAGTAGTAACATTATAGCAAAGAAAAGCAGTCACCTGCTCCACCCCCAATTCCTATTGTACAGAGGCAACTGCTCTCAGTTCTCTTCGCTTTTTTCTTTTTCCTGATAACATTTACACTTTTAAGGTGCTCAATGCTTTGTTCTCTTGGGATTGTTCAGAGAATCTTGCCGCATAGTTGGCACCTAGTAAGGAAGCTGGGCAGTATCTTTTAAAATCATGCACCTCTAATTCTGGCTTATCCTACCAGTCAGGTAGAACAGGAATCATGAGAATTAGATACACAAAGATTAGTCTTGGTGTATCTAGTAAGAATTAGACGGGAACACAGAAATGAGCATGCATTTTGTTCTTTATTAACTTCTCGTCTATTTACGTTTTCAACGATCCTTGATAGAGTTTTGAGCCCCTTAAAAGTCTAAATATTATCAGAATAAAAAGCTAAAAGAATTGAAAACAGGCGCCGCTGTGCAGTGGGAAGTGGGGGTGGGGCAGTGCCTGCTTTCCTTCGCTATAACTCAGTGGTATTGGACATATTACTCGGATGGAGATAAAATCAAATTAATGGATACTATTATCTCCATTCTACAGGCGGAACTTGAGTCTTTGAAAGTAAGTAGGCCACCCAAAGTCAAACAATACACAAGTTACAAAAAACATATGAATACTAACATGTGGTATTCTAACAAGTGCTTGGAAGGAAAAACCAAGCAGGACTGGGGATAGAGGAGCCGGGGCAGGAATGGGAGAGTGTTGAGGGGGTGGGAGAGTGTGGTGGGGGTGGCAGAGTGTAGTGGGGATGGAGGAAAGAGGGCAGGGACAGAGGAAGTGGGGAGGGGATGGAGGAGCAGGGCTAGGGATGGGAGAGTGTTGTGGGGATGAGAAGTGGGTTGGGGATGGAGGAAAGGGGGCAGGGATAGAGGAAGCCGGGCAGGGATAGAGGAAGGAGGGCGGGGATAGAGGAGCAGGGGTGGGGATGGGAGAGTTTGTGGGGATGAGAAGGGGGTTGGGGATGAAGGAAGGGGGCAGGGATAGAGGAATGGGGGTGGGGATGGAGCAGGGGTGGGGATGGAGGAGTGATGTGGGAATGGAGGAGTGATGTGGGGATAGAGAAGTAGGGGTGAGGACTCTGACATCTCTATTTTGTGGAGTGGGGTCAGGGAGGTGCTGTCAGGAGCCTTAACATTGCAGCAGAACCTGGAAATGACAGTGAAGCTGACCCTGCAGACACAGATGGGGATTCCCAGCCGAGGGAAGAACAGATGTGAAGGACCTGGGTGGGAACTGGCTTCACTGGTGTGAGAACAGTCTCCTGGGACTGAAGAGGAGTGAGCAAGGGGACAGGAAGACAGGAAACCTTTGAGTGTCCAGGACAGTCTGGGGAGGAGTAGCAGCAGCAAAGCTGCTTGGGAAGTCGCTCCCCTAGACAGAGGAGAGACGGCCCAGGCTTGGAGGGTGCCGGTGGTGGGAAACGTGCAGATCTGGCATCCACGCCGGAGGGTCTGCTGGTGGCATGGCTACTGGTGTGGGAAAGAGGAAGCAAGCCTTACCGCAATGCTTCTGGTGTGAACCACAGGGGCCTGAGGTGCCCTCCACTGAGACGGAAACAAGGGGAGGGAGGGAGGCAGCTTTAGGGAGTGGGACCAGAACTGCCTCGCTGGGACATAAGCAGGATCTGCAAACTGGAATCTGAGGGCTGGAGGGAGAACTCTGGACGTCAGCATATGGGTATTATTTAAAGCAAAGAGAATGGATGCAGACACGTAAGTGAATGCTAATAAAGAACAGCAGAAGGCAGAGGCCGAGTGAGCCTGGGGACATTCCAATACTGAGAGGGCGCAAAGAGTAGGGGAAGCTTCAGAGGAAGCCCGGGAGGAACCGAGTGAGTTGCAGGGAGAACCAGGAGGGTGTGGAGAGACCAGGGTGAGGAGAAGGCCAAGAACTGCCCGGCGGTCTGGGGGGAAGCAGTCCTCCTGACGGGGACAGAAGTGCTTTCCCCGGTCAGATTGGCAAATGTCTAACTCCAGCAGGCCCCAAAGATAATGAGAGTTGGTGAAGGGGTGACAGTGAGTACAGACAAGCCTTTGGCAAAGTTTTATCATAAAGGGAAGTGGAGAAATGGGCTTGAAGAGAGTGAGGGGAGAGACGTTTTCATAGATCACCTGGAAGATACTGCAGCATTTAGTGTGCTGATGGGAATAACTCAACGCAGAGAAGAAAAAACCTGGGGACATAGGAGAGAAAGGGAAAAATGGCAGGAAGAAAATTCTCAAGACAGAAAAGGCGGAGAAAATAAAGTGAGCAGTGGGACCACTGGCAGTGGAAACAGAATAGGAGACAGTCAGATTGTGGCCATGGACATGGGAAGAGACAGGTTGATGGGGTGACAGGAAGGCTGTTCACTCTTGATTTTTTTTCTTTGCATTTTCTCAGGGAAAATGAGAAGAAGTAAGGTCATCTGCTGAGAGTGAGGAAGGGTTGGAGCTTAGAGAATAGAGAGGAGAGGGGAAGGGAAGGGAGGAAGGCAGGGGAAGGGAAGGGAGGAAGGAAGGAGAAGGGAAGGGAGGAAGGCAGGGGAAGGGAAGGGAGGAAGGCAGGGGAAGGGAAGGGAGGAAGGAAGGAGAAGGGAAGGGAGGAAGGAAGGGGAAGGGAAGGGAGGAAGGAAGGGGAAGGGAAGGGAGGAAGGCAGGGAAGGGAAGGGAGGAAGGCAGGGGAAGGGAAGGGAGGAAGGCAGGGGAAGGGAAGGGAGGAAGGAAGGGAAGGGAAGGGAGGAAGGAAGGGAAGGGAAGGGAGGAAGGAAGGGAAGGGAAGGGAGGAAGGAAGGGAAGGGAAGGGAGGAAGGCAGGGGAAGGGAAGGGAGGAAGGCAGGGGAAGGGAAGGGAGGAAGGAAGGGAAGGGAGGAAGGAAGGGAAGGGAAGGGAGGAAGGAAGGGAAAGGAAGGGAGGAAGGAAGGGAAGGGAAGGGAGGAAGGAAGGGAAGGCAAGGGAGGAAGGAAGGGAAGGGAAGGGAGGAAGGCAGGGGAAGGGAAGGGAGGAAGGCAGGGGAAGGGAAGGGAGGAAGGAAGGGAAGGGAGGAAGGAAGGGAAGGGAAGGGAGGAAGGAAGGGAAAGGAAGGGAGGAAGGAAGGGAAGGGAAGGGAGGAAGGAAGGGAAGGGAAGGGAGGAAGAAAGGGGAAGGGAAGGGAGGAAGGAAGGGAAGGGAAGGGAGGAAGGAAGGGAAGGGAAGGGAGGAAGGCAGGGGAAGGGAAGGGAGGAAGGAAGGGGAAGGGAAGGGAGGAAGGCAGGGGAAGGGAAGGGAGGAAGGCAGGGGAAGGGAAGGGAGGAAGGCAGGGGAAGGAGATGTGAATCGGTTCTTGAGTTGGGTGGGGAGCGAGCTGACTGGCCAGGACTAGTGGCCCAGGTGTGGCCAGGGCTGGAGGCTGTGGCGATGGACCGAAAAGGAGCGGACTGGCCACATCCATGTGTGCCTCTGTCCAGCCACAGTCTCCACATCTCTGGGGCAGATGTGGAGCGGGTAGAGTTGATGCGTCGTCAGGCAACTTGGAGAGAGGGACAAGGGAATGTCACAGAAGCCCACGGAAGCTGAGCCCAGTAGGGAGGAACACGTAGGTGCTGGAGACCATATGGAGAGTGTAAATTGGTCAGGGTACTGGGGGCTTATGAGGGTCATAGGCTGCTGGGGGGATACTTCACAGGTGTCAGGGGTTTTTTTTGAGGGAGGAGAGCAGAGATCCTTCTTGAAAGGGCAATGAGGAGGGGGCAAGAAGGACGACTGCTCCAAGAAGGATGCGTGCTCCACCTCCAGGGCCAGGGACACAAGGGAGGGAAGGAGGGCGGGTGGGAGATGAAACAGCCCTCGAGGGGGGCCGGGGGGGGCAGTGTCCTCAGGGCCGCTGGTGTCAGAGAGACACGAGACGAGCAGAAGAGGGACTTCACAATAGAATGCAGGGGATTTTGCTGATCTTTAACCACAGGTTAAAGGAGGAAAAGACTGGGAGGTGGACAGAAGACAGGTGGAATATATGGGGGATAACTGGCTGCTCAGAGCCTTCGATCCAGGGGTCCAGGTCATGATGATCATCCCAGGAGGCTTGGGTGATTAGTGAGTTAAGGTGATGGGGATGAAGGGTGTAAGTAAATAAATGCCTCCTTAGGGAAGGGTGGGGGTGTCACAGAATGAGCAGGTATCACGGCAAGAGACAGTGCCTCCACTGGAGTTCTGTGGGTTTCTCTGAAATCCTCTGGAGGGTGGTGGCAAACACAGAGGAGGAGCAGTCTTACCAAAGACACGTGCAGGGCGGAAGATATTTCAAAAATGTATGTGTCCGTTACTTATGTGGGAGAATGATTAAAAAAGAATTTTTAAAAAATGTTTGTCTTTTGAAGGAAATGCTTTGTAGATGACAAAACTCCCAAATATGACCAAATGGGGACAGATCATTTTATGTTTGTCTCATTGCAGTGTAGAAGGTATGCTTTGGGATTCCAAGTAGTGGCTCGGGACAAAACCTTGGCTTCTTTGGTTACGAATGTGATGATATTCTGTGTGGTATTAAGGGTGAACAAGGTACTTTGCAATATGAATATTGGCTAACCATTTAATATGTTCTAAGACCTAAGGACACGCTAGACGTGAATGTGGCACAACTGCAGGACTGGTTTTCCTTGGCGAGACATCAGTACATTAGTTAACACTGCTCTCTTACGCAGGTGATTGGAGATACGTGTTGTTCAGCAATTCAGATTTCATGATGTTTAGACTATATTGCAACCATTCAAGTATTTACATTTCTGGAAATGTCAGAAAAGTGAATGTGATGACAAAATTGATTATAAAGGAACTCTTCTATGGATGCACCCAAAAAAGTTCAAATCCTTCATAAGATCCAATATGGAAAATGCTAATGCCTGGCAGAAGTGTGGTCCCGCAGGTAACCTGTCTGTGGGTGATGGGGTTAGTATACACCTGATGGTGACGAGAGCGGAGTGCGGTGGGAGAAACAGGGAAGGAACCCCTGAATCAGACCCCTCTGAGGACGACCAGGGACAGCACACCTGTGGGTACAGGCGTTTTGAATGGAGGGGAGACGGGAGCTTAAGGAACAGGGCAGAGCAGAAATCCAATAAAGGTCTTTGTTAGAGCTGTTTCCCGAGCCACAGCGCAGGAGCCTAAGGAGGGACAGAATACCTTCCACATTGCAATGAGACAAACATAAACTCTGTGTGCTGTGAGAAGAGGTGATCCTCTCTATCTTCCCTCTCTCATTCATCGATGCAGCACGAAGGCTACAGTGGCCAAACTGTGGAACTGCAACACTGCTACACTCAACAACGCCAGAGAGGACTTTACAATTTTAGTTCTGATGCCACATACAGTCGGCCCTTTGAATCTGTGGGTTCCACACCTATGGATTTCACCAACTTACGATGGAAAATATTCCAAAAAAATTGTCTAGACTGAACACGTACATGTTGCTTTTTCTTGTCATCATTCCCTAAACAGTGTGAGTACTTACACAGTACATTGTATTAACATTACATATTATAAGTAATCTAGAAACGATTTAAAGTTTACAGGAAAATGTGTGTAGGTTACCTGCAAATACTGCACCATGTTATTAACACAAGAAGGACTTGAGCATCTACAAATTCTGGTATCTTTGGGAGGTCCTGTAACCAATCTCCCACAGATGTAGAGGAGCAACTGCCAAATGTCATGGAAACTTGTAGAACACTGGATGCTGGAGACCAGGGTGCACCTGGTTCATGGTACAGATCAATCAACACTCATTACAAACACAGTTATGTGGAATACTTAGCTACCTTGAGCTCATGGCCTTCCACATCTTTTTTTTTTTTTGAGATGGAGTCTTGCTTTTTCTCCCAGGCTGGAGTGCAATGGTGTGATCTTGGCTCACTGCAACCTCTGTCTCCCAGTTTCAAGCAATTCTCCTACCTCAGCCTCCTGAGTGGCTGGGATTACAGGTACCCACCAGCATGCCCAGCTAATCTTTGTATTTTTAGTACCGACAGGGTTTCACCATGTTGGCCAGGCTGGTCTCAAACTCCAGGCTGGTCTCAAACTCCTGACCTCAAGTGATCTGCCCGCCTCGGCCTCCCAAAGTGCTGGGATTATAGGCATTAGCCACCATGCCCAGCCCCACATCTTTTATTGTATAAAATATTTAGTCATTCAATTAAAAAAATGTTTTGCTTTTTAAATAAGAAGGGAAATGAAGATACAGATTCTTCGGGAAAGTTACTGCTCAGCTGACATTCCTTCTATTCCACTAGCCATGTACACTTTTGTTATCTAGTCAGCTAGAATCAATCTATTATTCATTTACTTCCCACTGTCACTCAGAAAGGCTTGGAGGTGGTTCACAGAAATGCAAACAACTAGGGCACATATCTTTTCGATCATTATTTGCCTCTTTAATCGTTATTTTTTCTTGTTAAAATATTAACTCATTGTAGGCCAGAGACTTTGTTTGTGAATTCTGTCGTATCGGGCATTCCACCCTGGCTCCTCTTTGCACCACCTGTACAACTCATAGGGATTAGAAAAGAAAGCTCAGGGAAGAAGCAGGGAGAATGAAGAATTACTGTGGTAACTGGGGAAGGGCCGTGAGTCCTTCCCATTGATGATAAGGAGCTCTTTTACTATCTGCTGTTCACCTTCAGCAGAATGACCCAGAAGTTGTGCCCTTCAGCCCAGGATCCAGCTAAGCTGTCAAAAATGTGATATGATATCTGTGCCTCAAATTGGTTTTTATTTTTAACACATTAAACTTAAAACTGGAGGTCGTTAAATTGTTCCAAGTATATAGAGATAGAAATCCAAAAAAGAAGATGAGTTCAAAGTCACTGAACTTTAAATTGCCACCAGGAACAATCTGATTTTCTTTATCTTACACCCTTTAGCTGGCCTTCCCCCACTTACAGCCTCTGAAAGTTTCCAATGTGTTTCCTGTGAAACTGTATTATTCCCCAAAGCTACGATAATCCACATGGGCATTTCCAATGGTTCAGAGTGCACGAGAGTCAGGCCATTGGTCTTCACTGTATTTCTAGGACGTGGTCAGTCTGTTTAGTTGATACAGGTCTTCTTTTTATGGATTTCGAGGGCCCTGAATTTATACCACTCTCCATTTTATATTTTTGAACATCTTGTAAATGTCACCAAGAAGAATGTATTACTAGAGAGACTTCTACTAAGGGTTTGAATGAGGGAACTAAGTAGCTTTCATTCAGACTGGTCTACAAGAGGTTAGGATAACACACACTCGAGCCATAGCTTCTTATTCTAGAAATTGTGCACGACATTCAGTTCAGATGGGCACGGGAGTTGGTTAGGTTTGTATGCAGAGGATGAGGAGAACTGTCTGTCAAGGTTCAAAACTGTTCTCATGAATATCTTTTCACTACCTGACTTGCTAACCCTGGGTGTCTCAGCAGACAGAGAGGTAGAATCAGAGAGCCGTCAGGAGTCGGCCCTTCTCTCCCAATTACTGGTAAGCTCCGTCTCAGCTTCTTTTCCACACATTAAGGGCAAAGTGACTCATTAGCTTGGGGAGTTTTAAAAATACAAATGCCAGGGCTCCAGCCCTGAGGTTCGTTTTAGAGTATTCTGGGTAGGGCCGGGTATCCTTATTGTCAGAAGCTCCACCCCTCCCCCAAATTGATGCTAATGAACAGCCAGGGCTGTGAACCATTGGCCTGGGGTTTCTTTGCATAGGTGTCAGTGACAAGTTGGGGTACATTTTTAAAGTGCTAAACCCCAGGAGGCCCTTCAGTCTCCATTTCCAAGGTTGACTTCTATAGTAACAAAATAGGTTAAAATCTCAGGCCAGAGAGGGATGCCACACCCACTGAGTGCCAATCACACCTGATCACCCAGTATGCACTGATTAGGAGATTCCATTTCACACATCCCCATCTGGGATCAGGCAGCTCTGTGACACGGCAGGGCACCTTGCATTTTTCTGCCTGTCAAACCTTATCCTGCTTGTTTCTGTATCACACAAACAGGAGGCAGGCAATGCATGCTCATCCAATGACTATTGCCAAATTAATTATGCCACCCTGGTTTAAGGGGAGCTTTCAGTAATGTGACCAGTTTTATTTCCATGATACTAATAAAATGCTTTTACATCACGCTACAGACTTTTGCAGGCCAGTCTATCTACCTAGCTGTGAGGCAGCAAAGCCCTGGTACCTAGCTAGGATAGTACCTGGAACACAGAGGTGTCTAATAAATGCTAGCTGGAGTTAATGATTTAAGATGACAGTATTAATTATTGTAAAATGAAATGACAATCAATTTCACAGGTGTTATAGCCAGCATCCACAGTTCTTAGACTCTATTCTATAACAAATAAATATAATCAGAGCCTTAGAACCTTCTTCTTTTAATTGTAGCTCAGAGTAACTTCATCAGAATCATCTGCTGTTGGTAGATCTGTCTTTTACGACACACTAGAAACTGTGCTAAAGGCAGTGTTAGCTTAGGTAAAACAGCACCTAATGATAATCACAAAAACGTGGCCTTGGGTTTGCCTGCTCTATTTTAAGTGGTAATTTCTCTCCACTGACCATGTTTCAGTGTGAGGTATATATAATTGCCTCCTCTTTAACCAGTCTGGAAAATAATTTTGAAGCATCATTATCTTTGCCACCTCTGTCCCCTGGATGGGTGCTGACTCAGTCGGAGCACACAGCTTGTCTCTCCACCCCCAGTGCTTCTAGTTCCATGGAGCTCAGAATACATAGGTACTTGCCCATGGCAAATGCATTCAGTTCCCCCCAAACACAGATCCTTAGGAGAATCAGGAAATAGGATTAAAAGGAAGAGTATATTACCGTTCTCATTAGCTATGCCCCAATTCTTTTATGACTGGGTACAACAGTCCACACCTGCTTCCAGAATGTGCCCATTAAACTGAAGGGGTTGGTTTCTGGAGAGGTCACCTTGTGGGAATATTATTGGGCAGGGAACAGTGATGACCAGTAGGTGCTCCAGAAAGCATGCAGAGCATGTCAACAAGAGGATGGAGAATATTTACATGTGATAGAATGAGAATGACCCACGTGTTTGGACTATGAAGGGACATCCTGCCATTGTGAGTTGAGCAGGTAAGAGCACCCCACTTCTGCTGAATCACAAAAAGGATGGAGAAGGATACTTCTTGATGGAGGAGGAGGGAAGGGGATTAGGGAGAGAAGTTGCCTTATTCCATGTAATAGAGTTTAGAGAGAAGGTGGGAGGGGAGAGTGAATATTTCAAGGGCTGCTCAAATGAAGGTTTAGTGGATTTGGTGATTACAGGGAGAAAAAAACAGTCTAAATACTAAATCCTCAGTAATGTGCTTTAGCAGATGAGATTCAGCAGAAAATGGAATTTTGAGTTATGCTTATGGTAGCCTCTGACCCCTGCTCCTGGAACACACCTTTTAGAAACTTGACCTCAGTGGGGTGGAGGGTGACCCAGTGAATACCCGCAGCTGTGATGATATAGTCAATGTTGATGTTCCTATTGATAATTTTGTTTCCAAAGAGAGTTCTGGAAGCTTTGTCTTCTATCAGTAGAAGTTATATTTATCAACTATTTTCTTATAAGAGACTTCTCTGACCCAGGTGCTTCAACAAATAATTAACTTTGAGAATGAACAATGGTTTATTTCTACTGGGGATATTAATTGGAACCTAAAATAATTACTAGGACACTGTTGGCCCATGTATGGCCTTTTTTTCCCTGTTTTTTAAACAGTTCTGGAACTTTCTTAATCTACTAAGATTTATTTGGCCTCTACACGAGGAATCCTCAGTGGGCATATGCAGACTACTTGGTACTGAAGTAACTAACACAACTTTTTCACCTTAGCTATCCTTGAAGCCTCTACAGCCCAGAAAGCTTGTCAATTCTAATTTTTTTTTGAGTGACTTGAGATATAAAAAAAAGTACGGCGAAAATCTGTTGGGCTTTTAGCAACCCAGGCTCACCCATGCATCAGCCTGCAACACGCAGGGCTTGGCACTTACATTCACAAGCAAGACTACTGCACTGGGGACCTATTTTTCAAAGGAAAGTCAAAACAGAAGTCGTTGCCTTAGGTAACCAGCTAAGATATTAATGCTCACGTATCAGAAATTTCATTGTTCAAAATTGTACCAGTTTTCCAGTCATTTTTGAGTAGAACAAACCTATTAATGTAATCACATTAAGCAGAGGATGAAAAGATTTCAAATTAGTGGATTTATACATACACATCCTTCTTATTTTCAGAAAAGGTATTAAATACAATAAACTGGAGGCAGAATATTCGAATGCACCATCTGTGTGACTGAAGACCAAGTCATATTTTGCTTAACTACAAAACCTTCCGCCTCTCTCTGCTGTAATAAAACAAGTTTCCATCTATTTTTAAGGAAAACTGTTTGTTAAAGGTTCATTAAAACTAATTCCACCAACAATTCCAAAAGCTATTAGAGTTAAATATTTAAACTAAATTTTAAGGGCCAAAAGGGAGTATTTGCAGTTTAATGTACAAATAAACACTACCTGACATACTAGCTGCTTTCATTAGTTTGTTTCAGCTGTGTTGCTTCTAATGAAATTTAATTAAATTGATTTGGCTACTTAAAGGTACAGTACATATGAACATAAGGATCTTGTGCAATACCATGTTTTAAAAGCGAATACTGTGTAAATCTGCTTTAGGAATTCAATTTACTGCTACTGAGTTAATTCTAAAGAACCAATGTAACCAAGAAGATATGAAAATCTGGAAAAAATAAATATGATTTAGTAGAAGAAAGTATACCATTGTTAACCACCAGGAGTTAATAGGTACCAATGGAATGCAAAAAAGCCACGTATGCACCCATGCAACAATCTTGCACGTTTTTCACATGTACCCCAAACCTAAAATGCAATAAAAAAAAAAAAAAAACAAAGAAATGAAAACACTTGGGAAATTGAAATAAGACCACATCAGCCCTCTTACCTCCCTGGCTTTGCTTCTGAGGCCTTAAAATGAAGATCTGACTTGGACGAGCTGTACCAATGTCCTCTGTGTTTCAATTAGTACTGCAAAGTTAAATTCAGGATAAAACTAAACAGTCCAGTCTTCAGATTTAGGAATCCAAATGTCTAGCTTCTGATATGTCATTTGAGCATTTGAACAGTCAGCTATTTTACACACATACTGATCATTGGTGAACAAATTCAAAGATTACCCTGGGTCTCAACGTCAAGTTCTCTGTATTCCCATCCACTTCAAAATGCTCCTGACAATGTGAATGGAAGCAGAGTCACTGAACACGCCCTCTGCTAGGCTTACACTCTGGGGTAGCTACGCCGGTGCTTTTATTCAATAAAAATTAGTAAGTAAATAGCATCATGCTGGGCACAGGGCAAGAACAGAGAAAGAGACCGGCATGGCTGTTGAGTGGAAGATGGAGGAGAGACAGGTGTTCAAAACATGATCACATCAATAGTCATGATGTAAGAGCCATGAAGGAAAAGTTCAGATTATTGGGAAGGACTGCTATTAGCCTTACAGAGCTGGGGAAGTCAGGGAGGTTTTCTGGAGGGGGTTATAGTTAAACTGGAGCAGCAATAACCAGGCTTGGAGGGAGAGAAGGTGAGGCATCCCCAGCTAAGGAATTGACCTGTGCCCAGGCAATGCCAAGGCTCTCTGTGGGAACAGCTTTGTGCCTGCAGAGGAAGAGCAAAGGGAAGCAGGAACAGTGTGGCTGAGGCAGAGCTAAGGGAAGTGAGTGCAGGGAGGTGAGCAGGACTTTGTGAGAAACTGGAAGGTACTGAAGCATTTTAATCAGGAGAATGGCGAGGTCAGATCTGGATTTTTAAAAGTATACTCTGAATGCTTAATGGAAAATAGACTGAAGATGGTAACATTGATTCCAGAAAACCAATTAGGCAGTAACTGTACCAGGACCAGGGACAAATGATGATGGAAGTAAGGATGGGAGATATAGTTGGGTATGGGAGATTTTTAGGAAATCTATCATCAGGGTTTGCTTAAAAATCGAGTGGAGATAAGAAAAAAGGAGGTATTAATTGGATGACTCTCAGATTTCTAAAAAGAACAACAGGGTGGGCTGGGTGCTATTTCCTGAGATGGGCAACCATAGAAAAAGAATAGATCTGGGGAAAACACTGAGAACTCAGTACTGGACGTATGGACGCTAGAGCTGATGAGTTATCTAAGTGCAGATGTCATGTGGTTAGTTGTATGGATGAGCTTAGTGTTCAACAGTGAAGACCAGATAGAGAAATAAATGTGGATACAAACTAGTCTTCAAATGCATTTAAAAACCATGGGAGCAGAAGAGATCATCTACATTAGCAAGTATAAGGTCCCAAACAAGGATGCCGCAGGGAAGACCAGGAACAGGATGTTGGCAAAAAAGACTGAGAAGGGGCGGTTTGCCAGGTAGAGAAAAATAAGAGTAGTGACAAAGAAGCCTGGGAGGAGGCTGTTTAGCAGAGGAAGATGTGTCAGGGTCTCTCCAGTCCATGTCCTTCTCTTCCTGGATACCCATCGAGACCACACATCCCAGCCTCTCCTGCCATGTGGCTGCCTTTCACACCCACGCAATGGAGATCTAGCCAACAGAGGTAAGACAATGGGCATGTGAGCTGCTAGGTATGGCTGCAGGCCTTATGGCGTGCCAGAGCCACAGATGGAAGGAGGAGTCTGCGTCCTGAGTGCCAACATGGAGAAGAGCTGACCTGTCCCCTTGAACACCTGTAGTCCAGGACGACTACAGGAGCAAGAAAATAAACTTTCACGTAGTTGGATCATTTGATGTTTCAGTCTGCGTGTTACAATGGGGAGCCCCACCTAAGGCACACAGGCAATGCGACTCGATGGACGCTGCAGTTAGGAGCCCGTTCCATGGAGGCGTGAGGACTGACTGCTAGGGGTGGATGAGTACAACAGAAAGTGAGAAAGGCACCATGAATGAACTCCAACCTTCCTAGAAACCGCTTTGTGAAGGCTGGACCATGGGGGAGCAGAAAATGAGAAGGCAGAAGATGGAGAAGGACAGGGAGGGGACATTTCTCAAGCACTTTCAGACAGAAGCACGAAGAGCATGTGTATCTCTAGGGGAAGAATGACCAGAGGGAGAGAATGAAGAAACAGGAAGGGGGAAAACAGACAATACCAGGAGAAAACGGCTTAGCAAGAGGACTGGACCATAAATAGGGAATACATATGTATATATATATTTCTATTTTATAATAGAACCCAATAAAAACAAGCATAAAGTGAAACTATCAAGAAATAATCGCTAAAATGCAGGCCACGTGTAATTGGGGAAAGGTAACCCAGTATGAATGTATCCACTTCAGAACTTCCGGAACCTAGAAGGGAGCGGAGGAAATAGCAGGTGCTCAGTAAATATGCATTGAATGAATAACGAACGTAAGTTACTAGGAGTGGCCACTGGGTAGCAGGATTGACAGGACTGCTTTAAGAGGAATCCCATGGTATTAAGGAGAAGAAGAAAATGGGGGTACTATCGCACAGACTGGCGTAGAGAAAGACCCAATTGATGTATAGTTTTATTTTATGCTACATATTTTACCAGTGGTCAGTCTGTCACCCGGTTACATGGAGCGCTGGTGGTGAGGACAGCATGAACGGCTCTCTCAGGGCAGGACATAGGAACTGTGAGTTCACCCAGCTTTAACCTCGGGAACTGCTGGCACAGGGTTATGACAGCACATGTCACAACAAGAAGCATCCGAGACGGTTCCACATTCTGTGACCTCACTTCTTCCCTTGGTTGTTGCCAATGTTCTCAGACTGTTCCAGCTACAAAACAGAGTCTGAAAACGTACAGTTCTCTTTCCATCGACCTGGCCTCCCTGCATAGGGCAATGGAGTCGTGGACATGAGGCCGTTTTCAAAGTTGAAGCCTATTGGCAATTACCGTAGAAGTATTTCTAATGAAATGACAGCACTGTGGGATCTCCCAAGAATGTGGCTTTTATAACAACCGGGCACAGATATTCAAAAGGAGCCTTGGTGCTGGTGCACACATAGCGAGGATGTCCAGGGAATGAACATCTCCGTCCTAGCCTTTTCTTCACTCTCTCACCCTGTAATAGAAACTCTGCTTTTCAGTTAACCCCTAGAGAGGGATCGTGGGTGGCCACTTGACTAAGAACTGGAAGTATTCACAAAGGAGTGTCTCTAAAATAAAAAAAAGCATGCCCTCCCTGGCTCTTTTCCATTCCAGTTGTTTGTAACGTGGGCAGGCTGATACGCAATGTGGATGACACAGATGAGCACGGAGTGAGGAGGAGCCAAACCCCTGGCTCTGGCAGGTGTTATATCAGACTTCAACCATTACACTCAGGATTTCATGTGAGAGGGAGTTGGAGGCTGAATAATGCTGCCTTCCCCATAAAAGATATCACTGTCCTAATTCCCAGAACCAGTGAATATGGTACGTTAACTGGCCAAAGGGAATTTGCAGACGTGATGGAAGTTAAAGACCTTGAAAGGGGGAGATGGAGATCATTCTGAATATCCCAGTAGGCCCAATATAATCTCAAAGGTTGTTCCTTATAAGAGGAACTCAGGGGGGCTCACAGAGCAGGCAGTACAGTGATGGAAGCAGAGAAGTTTCAAAGATGCTGCACTGCTGCTTCTGATGGTGGAGGAGGAGGAGGAGGCCACCAGCCAGGGAATGCAGGCAGCCTTTAGAACCTGGAAAAGGCAAGGAAACATTCTCTAGAGAACTTGCAGATGATTAAATACTGGTGATAAGGTACTATGCCAGGATGTTAACGTAATTTCCTTATGCTTCTGTTCTGGCTAAGGTCCCAAGCAAGGCAAAAAATAATAGATGACCCCTTGCCCCACTTTCTCAAAGTGTTATACCATCCACTCAGGGTTGCAAAAGTGGTGGACAAAATAGGGTTCTGCAGTATTAGCATATGACCCAACTGCAGATTATGTAAGATAGGGTGAGGGTGGAAGCGGCTGGTGGTGAGAACTTCCTTGGAAGTAATCAGTTGGTTGGGGATTCCTCACCTTCCCTCTCCTGAAGCCCAGGGAGTGAACTGTGTAAAGAGCTTCACCATGAGCTCCCTGAAGTTGCGGGGCCTGGTCTTCAGCAGCACTAGCAGGGCAATACAGAGGTTCAGTGCCAAAGGTGAATGGACCATAGAGTCATGAAGTTTCAGGCCCACCCACTGCACAGGCCCCTTCCAAGGTCTATACCTCATTTATATTCATAAAGTGTACTCTTTTTCTTAAATAGGACTTCCAAAATGACAAAAGCTACAGGGGCACAACATCTGTATCTTCCCTGGTCTGTGTGTAGTCTGAGGCCAATTGAGAATTCTGAGGCAGATAGCTGAGGAGGCCAGGTATCCCTAGTTGGGAGGTCCTTGGTTGCAGGGTGGTACTTCTGAGCAACGCACCCCTCTGTCCCCATGAGAGGTGGAGCTAGCCAGCAGTCATCTCCCATGGGCAGGGTGTACCGGAGCCAAGATATAACCAAGTTGGTTCTGTTCTCCTCTCCTTGAGTCCCCTTTCCCACTTAACTCAACCTCCTTGGGAGGCATTGAGACAGGGGAAGACACAACTTATGAGCAGGGGATGGAGAGGAGATGGAGGGAAGAGAGAAGAAACTGATCATGCTGTCTTTCATGCACACTGAGTTCTCATTGACATGATAACACCCAATCTGCTGGATCCACCAGAAAAACAGGGAGTAAGTTTGAGTTAATTGCCACAAAGTAAGGAAGAAGAATGGATGTGGACTTAGATTAAGCTTACTGAGTTTCTAGCTCCTGATCCAGTAAGTCCTTTGATTCTGCCTTTTGTCTCTGGGGTATTTTCATAGGTTTGATTCAAAATGTTATCATTGAAGCCTTGTGAAAGGGTGGAATTATAGAGGAAGTGTTTAGTTTGGGTACTGCTACACGGATTTCCCCTGACTTGGGGATCTAACCCAGTAACAGCTGTAACTTAGTCATTTCTTGTTTAGAAACTGCCACGTGCATTGATTTCCACTTTTGCACAATTGATTTTTGCTTCTGTTCCCATTTGTGCCTTTGCTTTTGGACAGATATCACATGATGAGTGTCTGAGAATTGTCTCAGAGAGGTCAGGAGATCTCGTGAGTAAAGACCTTCTCTGTCAATACCAAACCTCAACAAGTAAGCGTCCAGATTTACGGCGGAGACGGCATGGAGCTGAATTTAACCTCAGCCGTTTTGTTTCCTACCCTAACTTGACATCAAGTAATTTAGAAAAGAAAGAACTTGAGGAGCTACAATTGCAAACCTTGGGGACACTAGCCTTGGGTTCTTTTAAAATCTGGCCAAAAGTCCTTATATTCTTCCAATAATCTCTGGTTGAAGAATTTTCCGGCACAGTAGAAAGATTAATAAATTCCCAGTAAGCAATTTCCTTGATAAAATGACAGCTCTACATTTAGTAGCTTAATTTATTTCCATAGAGGATTTACTGCTTTTTCATCCCTTAGCTACCCAGAAAGTAGAGTCTATTAACTCTCAAAATAGCAACATATTGGAGGACATATTAGAGCCGTTCAGTATTCCCCACTCTTCATACTGCAAAGCTTAAAATTTAACATTTTGATTTTTGACTATATTGTGTTTTTCCTTGACACTATTTCAAAGTATCTTTCTAAGTCTCACTGGAACCTAGTATTGTTTTCCAAATGTCCAGACGATGAGGTGATGAAGTGATGTTAAACATGAGAACACCACTTCAGTCCGCAGGGCCATGGGCTATTGGCTCATCTATGAAGAGTGGTCAGTCTCCCACAAGCAAGCTGCAAAAGATGACAGAAGGCGGTGCTCACTCCTTCATCCACTCTGGTATGGACATTCGAGGAGATCCGCAGGCATTCCCTTACCCATCTATAATTACTTATTGATTTCTTGTTTTGCGAGTGCAATGGCAGCAAGAGCCAATGAGATGAATCCAAGAGCGGGAAGAAAAGAAAGCCTGGTGCGAGACAGGCCATGAAGGGCATGACGCACTCCCGTCAAAGCTCATTCTTCACTTGCTGGGCAACCCGAGAGTCTATCTTCTCTGACAATAAAAAGAAGGACATTGAAAGATTAGTTTTACGTTTTCTTTCTCTCATCACGAAGGAAGGAGCCAATACAGTATCTCTATTCAGAGAAATATGACCTTACTCTGTTTCAAGCACAGGCAGTTTGGCATTCTTCAAGACATGAGCCCACCGTCAAGATACCAACATTTTATGCGAGGTGGGGTGGAGGGGGGCACAACCATCGAAACACCAGGCCATCAATATTAGGAGGGAGACTTAGTCTGGTTTCTAACCCTGCTACTTGTCAACAAGAGATTGAGTCTGACATCTGATCTACCTGTGATTTGATCCCTACACTTAGGAACTAAGGATTTTATTTATATTTTATTTTTAATTGTTTGAGACAGGGCCTCACTCTGTCACGCAGGCTGGAGTGCAGTGGTGTGATCTCTGCTCACTGCAGCCTCCACCTCTTGGGTTCAAGAGATTCTCCCATCTCTGCCTCTCGAATAGCTGGGATTACAGGCATGCACTGCCATGCCCAGCTAAATTTTGCATTTTTAGTAGAGATGGAGTTTTACCATGTTGGCCAGGCTGGTCTTGAACTCCTGACCTCAAGTGATCTGCCCACCTCGGCATCTCAGTGCTGGGATTACAGCGTGAGCTACCGCTCCTGACCTGAACTACAGATTTTAATCCATCCAGAGAGATAATTGAGTGGATGCTGTTCTCTGTGAAGCACTTTGTGTTTCTTAGAGCAAAATGAGCTTCAAGATCATAAACTCAACAATGGAAAAAATCATTTACCACTTAACAACAGGGACTCTGACCCTCTCCATACTAACTTTACAGGGTCTGTTGGAATGGCCTGGCTTGTCTTCCAGGCAAACCGTCTATGGTGAAGCAAGGACATGGAAGCACGGAGGTTGCATCCTCTCAATTCTGACTGCCATCTTTCAGGACCCAGCACTCTCTCTTGTAAACACGGGACTCTGCTTCCTACAGAAATATCACTGGCAGGCAGAGCTGCGTGGGAGAAGGGACAAAGGCCATGGGATAGGCCTGGATAGGGACACTGGATAGGCCTCTAGGGACTGGGGGAGACAGAGTAGAGAGACCAGGGGGAAAGGAGCTGTAAAAATGAAGGCAGAGGTGAAGAGTGATGATGACAATGACAAATTGAAATCCTCGGATCCAAACCTTCAGCTGCCTGTGGACAGGATGGCAGAGATGGCACTTGCCAAACAAACAGCTTGGAAAAACGTTGTAGAATTAATGGCACCAACTCCCATGGATATATTCCTTTCCATTTTACAAAGCGCCGTGATGACTGCAGTTCCATTTGAGACATAAGCAATCCCCCGAGGTGAGTGTTATAGCTCTCCCATCATGGATGGGAAAACCAAGGGAGGGGGTGGGATTGAGGGAGAGATGCCCACAGTCTTCATGAAGGGCTCTGGAGGTTCTTTGACACAAAGGTCAAGGATAGATACAGACGTGGATATACAAAGTGGAAGGAAGGCATCATGGTGACCCAGGCTTCCAAACCTCCAGAGACCCAGGGGCGTGTCCCGTTGCCTCCAGGGAACATGCTGCCAGGTACAAGAACTGCCAGAGACCATTTTAAGAGGTCGTTTGCTTTTCTGGTGGCTCTGCATCAGGAATGGCTGCTCACCAGGTACAGATAACTGGATGCCAAGCAACCCCAGTGCATCTGAAACCTGGTGAATCGGGGGCTACTCACTGTGTTCCACCCTTCAGCAGAAGTGGCCAGAGGGCTGCCTGAGTCAATTCTTACACTGATAGGCAGAGGGTCTCGAGTCACCTGCCCAAGGTCATGCTTCTGGTAAGTGACAGGGCTGTGCTGGGGACCCCTGGCCATATGCTGTTTGTATTTCACCAAATTATGGGATGAACCTTTCAGACACCAATGTGATCTCCAGTTTTGTGAGAAGTTGAGTGTCGTGCATCAGGAAAGCATAGTCTCTGTCTATTCTCCTCTGCTTCAAAGAAAATTTGAGGAATACATTCATTTTGGGGTGCTATATTACAAAAGGGATATCAACAAACTTACATGTATTTGGGAAGAAGAGATCGCAATGGTGAAGGCTGTGGAAAGACTGAGATATTAGAATTCAGCATGTGATGGGATTTAGGGATGGGTTAACCCCGAATGCGGCACCTTGGCATTTGGGAAAACAGCAGAGGTAGAAAGGTCTCTCTCGCCTTCCCCTCACACTTCTTCCCTTAAGCCGGTCATAAAATCCTCGTTCAAGAGGTGCCTTCTTATACTGGAGCAAAGGAACATCCTTCTGTTTGGACTCACAGGGTCACAGAGAGGAATCCGCAAAGTTCCCCTGTTTATCACCATTAGATCATACCCTTTGTCTTCCAATCAGACATCCCTATGGCTGTCCACCCTTCATCAGACTTCGGCATAGAAATACACAAGTTTACTTGTTTCTTCGGGGGTTTATTCCTTACAGAGGCTCTCATGTCACATAAAGAACTTTATATTAGATAATTTTTGATGCTTTTCTCTTGTTATTATAATTTGCTTTTCATTATAGAGGCTTCTGCTATGAACCCAGTGATGGGTGAGGGAGGACATTTATTTTCCTCCTCTGTACATTTTAGACCTAGAGAAGTAATGACCGTGTAGATAAAGATGGCTAGCTTCAAATCCAGGAAGGCTACTGCAGAGAAGAGAGATTAGACTTTTTCAGTACAGCTTTTTGGAGGACAGAAGTTGCAAATAAGGAGATTTTTGCTTAATACAAGTAAGAAGTTTTGGCTGATCACAGCCACCCCAAAATGGGATAATATGCCTCATTATGTTGTGATTCCAACTGCCATTAAAGACATTGGAGAAGAAAATGACTGCTGGAATGGTCCTGCCTTTCTTCTCAAGCCACAAACCTTTTTCAGGGGTTATGCTGTGCCCTGTCCCCACCCTCCCTGGCAGGGGGCTCTGGCGATGGGACTGAGTTCTCACCCCGGGGTGTGGGCCCGAGACTAGCAGCTTCTGTGCCACTTGCCCTCCCCTCTCTGCTCTCACCCTATGGGCTGGAATGAGAAGTGGGCAGAGCCAGGGCGCTTTGTTTATACAGGCAGGAACGACTTTTCTTTTGCAAGGCAGAGCGATGTGACAGGCATCAGGGTCACCTGCTGGCCTTGGGCCACCTGTCTGAGCACGTATGGATCCATGAGAGGGAAAGGGAGCCCCATGTAGTCTCAGCTCCTATAGTTTTGGGTCTCTCTGAAAGAGATTTAGCCTGTGTTCCAACCAACACAAGTTCTTCTTGTGCAGATTATTAAGGCAGCATCGAAGACATGATGATTTCTGTAATCTTTTAATTCTATGTCCTCCCCCAAACCTATCTTCTTTCTTTCAAAACCAGCCATCCCGACAATTCCCCAACCATAGTCAAACCTAAGCACCCTATTCTTTCAGTCACTTCATTTCTTGGTAAGTATCAAGTTCTAAAAAGTCAAGAACTTCTCGTCTCCTGCTTCTCTTGTACCCCGACCAGTCTCTTCCTGTGGCACATCGTCTTTTCCTTTAGAAGCCATCCTCTGCAACAACACTGAACATCTAACTTCTATTTGTGGTTATCTAAACTTAACTGGCTTTAAAAGGGTGAGGCATTCTTTAACCTGCAAGTGATCACATTCTTCTACACCTGTTTGTGTTCCTTTAGGAGAAAATGACCCAGAAGGCCAGGCTTCACAAAAGTCAAAGGTTCAGATGATACAAATATGCTTTGGTTCCAAATCCATCATGAACCGAACATGGTTTTATATTAAACAATACACCCAGCCAGAAGAATATTCTGATTTGAATCAGAATGTGTCTCTTTAAGTAACATAAAGTAGGTGAGCTAATGAAATGACAGCCTGGCCTCTGTGCCTGGGTTCGACAAGAAAATGAGCATGACAGATGGAGCCGAATTCTGCTCCATGGACACGCTACTCTCAATCCAATTTCCATCTCTCCCCTCATGCTTTCCCTTTTATCCAGAATATCCTTATCTCTTACTCCTAATTACCAAAACTCCATAAATTCCTCTCCAGATTTGATCTACAAGTTTCTTTCCCTTAATCCATGCTTTAAAATCTGTAGTATGTAATTCAGAACTAAATGAAGCTGCCCATTATAGTTTCATATTTCATCTTCACCCCTACGACCTCCTTCCTACGTCTTATGTTTTCCTTTGCAACTCTTCCTTTGCTAAGCCTAGAAGGTGTTTAATAAATAGATTTGAAGCACGGATAATTAAAAGATATGGATCAGACTTTTTTTCAATGATATGCAAATTGTCAATGAAGAACAAAATCAAAATCTATTTCCCCACTGATTGAAAACAATTCATAAAGATGAATGAATTTGGTTTTCTCACAAAGGAGCTTTTCAAAAGGAAAGCTTTTCTGAATTTTGAGCTTTGCTATTAGCAGCACTTATGACACTGGGCACAAAGAGCCTCCTTTCATTTCACAACTGTATAATTTGGAAATTATTAAGAGCTCTGTCTCGATATTTTTAAATCATAGGTCAACTAAAAACATCACCATTCATTTGTCCAGCCCATCCTTCTTGACTCTTCACATGAAACATATTTTTTTTTTGTATTTTTTTAAATTGTACTTTAGGTTGTGGGGTACATGTGCAGGTCATGCAGGATTGTTGCATAGGTACATACATGGCAAGGTGGTTTGCTGCCTCCATCCTCCCATCACCTATATCTGGTATTTCTCCCCTCATTATCCCTCCCCACTCTCCCCACCCCCCGCTGTCCCTCCCCTAGTCCACCACTGACCACAGTGTGTGAAGCATCTTCAGCTCTTGAGTTTTACCTCCATTAAATTCCTGCCAACACATTCTTTTTTCTTCATGGAAATCGACAATTACCTTTTTGAACTCTGCTACCAACAATGAAAAACACTAAGATGGAAGACTCATATGATTATTCAAAGAGCCTGGAAAGTCTCTAAAAGCTACTTCCCTTCTATGAACAGAAGTATGAAAAGGTGGATTTCAGCAAAGAGGAAATGTTCAGGATCTGAAGGAAAAAGGGTCTTATTTCAGGCAGTAATATTTCATCGAGTTTCTGGAGCCACTGATTCAGAGCAGCCAGTTCCTTTCTAATTTATACCATGTTCCTCAAACAGCTGCCTGTTTAGCTGGACTCTTTCCTGGGCAAGACTTCATTTGCCTCGTGGAGGAATTCAAGAAGGAATTAACTAAGGATGCTAAGATAGGAATTTCAAACAAAACAGAATCTAACCCAAACACTGTAGATACATGGCTGATGCTAGCCTATTATGTAAAATGCTCGGGGAAGGACTTAACAGTTGTCCCTTGAACCACGTGGGTTTACACTGTGTGGATCCACTAATAATACAGATTTTTTCAACAAAATGCAGATCAAAAATACAGTATTTGCGGGACGCAAAACCTGTAAGGTTTATAAGGAGGGCTGATTAATTTCTGCAGGGCCTTGAATATGCATGAATTTTGCTATCTACAGCAGTCCTGGGACCAGTCCCCTGTGTATACTGAGGGATGACTGTAATTGGTCTAGAACCTTCACTTAATTTTGCATTCTGTTTCAACTTAAACACACTTCCTCTTAGGTAACAGGAAAATTTTGAAAGAGAAATATATAAGCTAAACTTTGTAAACCTAAAGTGCAAAGTAATGAATACTTAAGGGAAGTTATAAAGGCCTTGGGGGAAATCTAGAAATAGACTATAACTTAGTAGAGACAGCTATTAAATATTTATTTATTTTCCCTGTTGGCTTTGGAAAAGACAAATTTTCCCTCTGGCAAGATGGGTCTCATTCCCTATGATGTGAGCTCTTTGCTGCCCATGTCCCTGGCCAGTGAGTGGCTGGTGACCTGGGGGGTGGGGACTGTAGATGGGGATGGAGGCAGTAATGATCTTGGCTGTCTTTCCACTTCCTGCAGGCAGCCAGGGGGCTGTAGGTGGGTGCTGTGGGCAGTTGCTGATGGAAGCCCACGCACCCTTCCAGAGTCCTGTCTGTGCTTTCTGAATCCCTGCATGGAGACCAACGCCTATGCCATTCTCCCTGCTTATTAGTGATGTCCTCTAACCCCTATTTTTTTTTTTTTTTAGATGGAGTCTTGTTCTGTTGCCCAGGCTGGAGTTCAGTAGTGCGATCTCAGCTCACCTCAACCTCTGCCTTCTGGGTTCAAGTGATTCTCCTGCATCAGCCTCCTGAGTAGCCAGGGTTACAGGCACCCACTACGATGCCCAGCTTTTTTTTTTTTTTTTTTTGGATTTTTAGTAGAGATGGGGTTTCACCATGTTGGCCATGGTCTCAAACTCCTGACCTCAGGTGATCTGCCCACCTTGGCCTCCCAAAATGCTGAGATTACAGGTGTGAGCCACCATGCATAGCCCTCTACCACTATTTGTTAACTCAAATTTGAACTTCCATACTTGATGGCCTTGTCACAACGAAACAATAACTTTAGGGAAGCATTAAAAAAATTCTCCCCTCCTAACCAAAAAAGAAAAGTTAGGCATCCTATACTGAGCAGCATTTGTAAATGAGGTCTCAAATAAAACTTTCTAGATGTGACTTTTTTCTCTGAAGGCATTTTTGAGTCACATTGGGGGTGAGGACTCCTTGGAAGAGTGCGATGTGAACTCCTGCCTGCCTTGCGAGAGTGCACTGAGAAAACGCCGAGCATCTAGGTGGTCCACGTTTGTCATTGGAGCACCGTCTTTTTCCCTTTGGACATAACGCCGTGAGGTTCTCAGGGGCTTAGGGACACGGATCAGACAGTTGAGTCTCCTATTCACTGTTCCTAGTGTGCAATGGTTCTTGATTTCCTGAATTGCATGCTCTGTTTCTCACTTTCCACATATTTATATATATTAATATATATAATAGATATAAAAAAATATATTTATATATATAAATATGTACATGTATATACACACACACATTTATATATCTCCAAAATTACTTGTTAACATTTGTTGATGCTTTTTTTTTTCAAAATCTCTCTGTCATTACTTTTTAGTCTATTGTAGAATACTGAAGCTCAGGAAAATGAGCTTGTTTTATTTTCTGTAAGATGATTCAGGGTAAGACCCTGTGAGCATGGGTCTGTCTAGTCCAGAAAGTTCATGGATCTTCGGAACTACTCAGGGGACACATGGCCTCTTTTCTGGCTTCCTCACTGATTCTCGTTTCAGTTGTGTTTCAATGCCTGAGCCTGTGGGAAAGTGCCCTCCACGTCTGTGATGCATCTCAGAGCCCCACACTGAGTGTTTAGCTCAGGGCCCAGGTGAAGCCAGCCTTACCTTTTTGTAGAGACTCCTCAGATCTCGGTACTGCCACATGCTGTTGAGGACCTGAGATGCGGCCTTGACCACTTTTGGAGAGTGTCTGATGAAGGAAAGACAGGAAAGGCAATACATGAGTGGGACAGCTGTGTCACAGTCCTGTAGTTCTTGGAATATTTCAAACGTCTTCATTATCATTCTGTCTACGATAGTGATCTGTCATCAGTGCTCCCTGATGTTACTTCTCTAACTGTTTGGAAGCACCACGAACTGCGTCCATGTAAGACAGCAACCGTAATCAATACATGTTGCGTGTTCCGACTGCTCCACTGACTGGCGATTCCTCCTCTCTCTCTCCTCAGGCCTCCCTCTTCTCTTCCGTGAGATAAAATAATGTTGAAAATTAGGCCAATTAATAACCCTACAATGGCCCCCAAGTGTTCAAGTGGAAGAAAGGGTTGCACGTCTCTCACTTTAAATCAAAAGCTAGAAACGATTAAGCTTAGTGAGGAAGGCATGCCAGAAGCCAAGCAGGCCAAAAGCTCAGCCTGTTGTGCCAGTGAGCCAAGTTGTGAATGCAAAGGAAAAGTTCTTGAAGAAAATTAAAAGTGCTGCCCCAGTGAACACATGAATAATAAGAAAGCAAAACAGGCTTCTTGTTGATATGGAGAAAGTTTGAGTGGTTTGGATAAAAGATCAAACCAGCCGCAACACTCCCTTCAGCTAAAACCTAATTCAGAGCAAGGTCCTCACTCTCTTAATTTTATGAAGCCTTGAAGAGGTAAAAAAAAATGCTACAGGAGAAAAGTTTAAAGCTAGCAGAAGTTGGTTCATGATTTTTAAGGAAACACAATATTTCTATGACATAAACTAAACCAGTTGTGTGATTTGCTTTGCTGAGATATTCGCTTTGTTGCAGTAGTGTAGAACCAAACTGACACTATCTCTAAGGTATACCTGTAATTCCTTTGACTTAAAGACAGAGAATTTTAGATCTTTCCATGAATCCAGATGAAGCTACGTTTCATTCTCATATAATCAATGCTGAACCAAAATTAAATGCAATATTTTGTTGTATTTTATCATTTAGCTAAATATTTGTTCATGACAATGGCCAAGCAACTCTAGAAAAATACATTTGAATATTCAGGTAGTGATAGTGTAGTTGAAACATAATTAGTATGTATAAATTCCTCTGATACAGTACAGTCTTTCGTTTCTATCTCTTGCGTAGTTACAAACCAGAATGAGACTGTGAATGTGTAATGAACAGCAGGTTTTAACCTCTCGATTAAAATGCCAGTACATCACAGTATTATACTAACACATGAAGGTCAAAGAAACTTGGCTTTCTCTTTAGACTTTAATTCTGATGCATTCACTGGATGGGTACCATAGAAATTTCTACCTGAAAAACTCTTCTAAGTATTGATTGAAGGACTTGGACAATTGAGTGTTTCTAATGTGACAAGTGATTATAACCCAAGCAACAATACACAGTTCTTTACTGACAGTAACAGTTGAGTCTGTTAATAGCTTTTCCATCTTATGACAAAATACAGTGACACATTCAACACAACTTCCTATATAACTGTTAAAATTGAGAAGAAAACAAATGTATTCTTGAGACAGATGAACATGATAGAATGTCCATAATGGATGTTTAAAATGATGTGAAAAGAATAAGTTTTCAAGATTTTAAAATGGCGAGTATAAGACTTCTATAAGAGTTAATAACAACTACACAATTGGAGTCTGATCTTCATCAAAGCTGTCAAGTCAGGGGTGGTGAAGACGTCAGCTGGTGCAGTTCATTGTGGCTGTCAACACAGCTGTGCCAGTGGCGGGATCTCAGAACACCAGCTCCCCTGGTTGTGTCTGCCAGACGCCATGAGTTGTGCAGTTATGACAGACTGGGACTGGCAACTCGCCAGTCTGACTCATTAACATCACTGCATATTTAAGCTTGTGTGTGTGTGTGTGTGTGTGTGTGTGTATATATATATATATATATATATAAAGAAAATGTATAAATACATAAAATGGAGAATCATAGCAAGGCATGTTTCTTCCATCTGTGTTTTCCCATACTATCACAAATAAAAATCAGGTTTAAACTGAACTTATTTCTGGGAATAAGTTTTTAAGGACAATTTAGAATGGGCAAATTTGTAATAATTTTATAAATGAACTATTGTGTATTTGTTTTCCTGCTGTTCCCAATTATTAAATTAACCTCAATTCCAAAAATTTGATTTTCAATAAACTCTACTTCCTTAAAATTTGTCTGGAAGTCCATGGGAATCTCCATGCCTACTATCATAATAGAATTGAGTCAGAAATGGTGAGTTTCATGCTCAGATTTGGAGCAATTCTTCTGGATTCATTTTGTTTTAAGGAGCAGTGAAAAGCAATAATAAAATTGAAGTGTAGGTAGGAGATGAGGATAAATGTAGTTATAAAAACCTTGTTTTGATCCCCAAATTAGTCAGTATATAAAAAAATGAGATATACTACATGAAACAGTGAAAGAGACCGACTAATCGAGAGAATTGTAACCAGGAAGGTGCTTGATTCAATCCAATTTAACACTTCTTATTAAACTCATAAATCCAGGCTGCTGCCAATGGAAAAAGAGATAAAGGAACAACGAGATGAAATGAGTGCCTATTCTATGGAAAAATTTTCAGCCAAATTCAAGGGCATTTATGAGATCATCTGTAGTAAAAAAAATCTTCCCATTAACAATAATCAGTACTGGTCTGGCTTATCAGGAGCTTAGCAACATGGATATGTATCATTTCATAGATGGTTTCCTCAAGTGATTTTTAAATTAGTTTCACCAAATAATTTTCTTTGACCATAGGACTCAATAAAACATTTTTTTTCCCTCTTTTAGGCCCATTTAGTGATGCTTATTGCTGTAGGGCTGCTCATACAGTGGGAGAGAATTAATACACACCAAACCACTCTCAAAGCTCTCTAACTGTATAATTCAGAGAAAATACTTTAATCTTTGAATGTCTCATGAATATAGACAAAAATATATCAGATTGTTTTGCGGACTGTGGTTTCATTGTGTGTGTGGTTGTGTATGCTCAAAAAAGCATACTGTGGACTTCCTACCACAGAGGAACAACAATGACAAAACACTTCCACGTATCTGGGTTGAACTCATGTCTCTTCCAGGTGGAAGGAGCACCTGGGTGTGTTGGTTTGTCAAGTCCACTTTACCAACAGTAAGAGAGAAGACTGGGGATTGCTGGGTCAAATGGTAGAACACATGGACACAGGGAGAGGAACATCACACACCGGGGCATGTCGGGGGATGGGGGCCCTGGGGAGGGATAGAGGTGGAGGGTATTGGGGAGGGCTCACATTAGGAGAAATACCTAATGTAGATGATGGGGGGATGGATGCAGCAACCCACCATGGCACGAGTATACCTATGTGACGAACCTGCACGTTCTGCAAATGTACCCCAGAACTTAAAGTATAAAAAAAATTCAAAATAAAAAAAAAAAGAGAGAGAAGATTGGAAACCATTTGCCATTCTCCTTCTCTTGATTCTCAGAGACAAATGCCTTTGGTGACAATCATAGTTGAAAGGCACATTCAGAACCAATTTTACCAGGACAGAGATATGACGTCACCAGGTAACTTACTTATCTCCTTTGCTTTTGGAGATGCCGACCAACTTCTCGATGCCACCAGCATCCCGTAAGGCCTTGGCGTTCTCCATGTTCTTGGTAATCACTTCGTGCAGGGTGCAGCAGACGGCTGTCACTGTGTCATCCGACATGGCCTTGCTTGCCGTGCTGTTGCTGTTGTTCCCACCTGGAAGTCTGTGGACTAGGTCTCGCATGGCGTATTTGCCTGGAAAAGAAAATAAAGAGAAGACTTGAAAGGAGGTCAAGGTGAAGGTAGAAGGTAGTGGCAGAAGTGGGCATGGGGGAGAAGAGAATACAAGAGGCCCTGTTCATGCAATATTGTTTGTTTCCCATCACTGAACGTTCTCTATTGGGTAACTCTGGACACAGCTACAGAGAAAAAGCAGTCATTCCTCATGGCGGTGCGTGCACTCTGCTGCTAGACTGACCTGGGATCAAAGCACATTATTTCATGGGCAAGTTATTTCATGTCTCTTAAGCCTCAGTTTTTTCAGTCTCTAAAGCAAGACAATAATGGTACCAAGGTTGCTGTAAAGCATAAATGAGTGAATGTATGGAAAGTATTTAACACATGGGGATGAACAAGGACACAGGACTCAATAGGTGTTAGGTATGATTATGTTCTTGCTTGATGTTTATAGAAGTCAAGAAAAATGTATGGAAATTCTAACATAACCCTCAAAAATACCTTAATGAAAGCTATGTCAGGACCTGTATTTTATAACAAGAGTCAAAGCACTAATGTATGGGGAACATGATCACATATACGAGTCTTGAGTTTTGATTCCTTTAAAGCAAAGAGAAACATGGAAAGCAGGAGAGAGGCACTTGACAGTCTGTAACTATGTGTCCTTGGAACTACAGTAACCTGATGCTGTTTGTCTCTCTGATGGTATTTTATTGGGTAGTTCTACCATGTAACGCTTACTAATTTGGTGTGTTTTTGTGTGAAAAATATAATAAAATCCAATTCTGCTTCCTTAATTCACTTTAGCATTGTTAATCTGACTATTCCCAATGATAAAGGTACTTATAATGACGTATTTATGGAGTACTTTTAGTTTACAAAGCACTTTAGGCATTACCAATAACGCTGCAAGACAATTAATTTATCCCACCTGCAGCTTCCATTTCTGCTCCTTTAATTTACTTCTGGAAGTAAGTAAATGAGTGCCTGTAGCAAAGCTGGCTGTTCTCACATTTTTCAGGTGGAATTGGCAAGTGCCTCAAGTTAGATCCCTTTCTTGTCTCCCATCCCCCAGTGAGGCATATTTAGCTAGCTCCTAAAAGCTATATGAAATATTTCACCTCCATCTAGATCTATAAATAATATCTTCTTCTGCTATTGAATTCTCAGGTGCATGCTGCCTGGAAGCAGGAAGGGAACCTTGTGGGAGCAGGCGGTGATATCTTCATTCCAGGCAGTGATACATAAAACACAGGCCCTTGTAATTTTGGTATCTGCTCTTATCCTATGTTTAGGTGGCTTATTTTAGCTTAGAGAGAAAATGCTGATGCTTAAATTACTGAAATAGAAAAGTGTGTTCATTCACTTGATGATAGCGGAGGAAGTGTCTGACAAAAATGGTTTGCCTGCAAACCCCCAAAATGGAGCATATTTATTTTCTAATGACAGCACCTAAAATAGTTTATCTATTTATCATTAAATCAGGCTTAACTCTGGTTAAGAGTTTACTTTTGTAGAGCTCAGCATGCTGGAGATTCTATCAGTTCATTTACCCTCACAAATCATTAGCAGACAAATTTGAGCTCCATAGACATGAGATGACCAATGTGTTCCTTTTTCCTTTTCTTTATAAGGAAAGCAATGAAGGAAGGGCAAAATAACTGAAAAAATATTTCAGTCATTGTATATACAGACACATTTACACCCTTGATGGTATATGGAGAACGGTTTGGTGACCTTGGACATTGTCAAGGGGAAATCCCAAAATGAAGAGAGGGTGAGAATTTAGCTGTCGTATGTTTTAGCTTTCTTGGTATTATCATTTTGAAAATTATGTCATCTAAATATGAAGATGTAGTTTCATCCTCCATGGCTTCCCAATCCTTGAGTCCTGAATAAGAGGCAGGTGTCCCTGTCATGTTAGCTTATTTATAGATAATAAGTAGATGGCAGGTACCCAACCCCTGCAGAGCAGCCTCTTCCCCTCACCCCAGCGTACCATACAAGTACTATCATTTTCCATGTGCCCCATGATATGGAAAAGATCAGGAGTCACTGTCATATTTAGCCTCTCACAACTTCACTGTCGAGGAAACTCACTGGAATTATTTTATTTCTATTATTTCCAATATAGGTCACTGACATTTTACTAGGCAAATGAAGATTTTTCATTAAGTCTATCAGTCTATCTGGAGGGATACATTTTAGTCTATATTTTTGACCATCCAAGTAAAGAAACAAATCCGGTAATATTATTCCATGGAGAAGAAAACCTCTGGGCAAAGTTTGTTCATTATTTTAAAAGGTTACAATTCTTTTTTAGCCTTTAATTTTGTGTTGAAAATGCTATCTTTTTACAGTGAAATTTAAATCCTATCTTCACAGAAAATTTGGGTAGCAAGAAAAGATTTTTAGCTCTTTCTAATGTCAGAAACTTTGAAGCTGATTACGGAAATAATAAAATATGGGATATAGAATAATTACAGATGCAAGTGACCTTGTCTTGTGTGTTTATAACAGTAGTTCATGGAAGAGACAAATTCGACAGGACTGGAGTTGTTATGGAAGGCTTGATTCAGGAGGTGGATATTTAGGATTTTTTTTTGTATGTTAAGGGGGCAACAAGATCAACTTGATACTTTACAAAGAGAATTCTGGTGCATTAAGAAGGAAGGTTTCAGAATAATAAAACTGAAGGTGGAAGAAACATATAGTCTTTTTCTTGACAATAAAGTTCTCTTCCTCGAGACTTCTAGTGAAATTATAAGCACTACAACTCAAGGTAGTGTGTTACTATAACTGTTCCATATCCTGTATTTTCTTTTTAACCTAAGTTTCTAAACAGTTGAAAGAGCTGAAAAGCTATTCTTGCTACCCAGTAGGAGGAATCTTGACTCTTCTCCTCTACTGTTCAGTTAGACTTTTGGGTCTTTGAGGTCTGAGATTTCTTCAGAGGGTAAAAGAAGTTAATTCCCCTTTTTTGTATCACAATGGCAACAGGAAACTGCAAAGTGGGTCGTTTAAACTTTTATTTTTATAGCTCGACACCATTAAGGTGATCAAATTGTTTGCTTTTCTTTTTAGAGAGAGAAATGGATGGAGATGGGGTTGTTTTAGGACTGGGGAAGAAAGAATGTCCCTGTATATACAATGACTGAAGAGGTGGGGTTCTTTTAGGACTGGGGAAGAAAGAGGCTGGTTCACCAGGTGGAGGTTGTTGGAGGTTCTTCACAGTCCCAGCAACATAAAGGGTACTTGGAGCCCAGCAGTGGCCCTGTGATGCATTAGGATTCTCTGTGGGTGCAGATGAGAATAAAAGAGCATAGGCTTCACCCTGTGCTTGAACCTGGCATGGGAGAGAGGAGGTGCCTGACTTGGAATGACCTGCTTAGGCCCTCAAAAGGGGCAGACACCAGTAGTAACCACTGCAGACAGATGACCACTCCACCTGACTACACCACCTTCTTCTTTTTTTTTTTTTAAGACAGAGTCTCTGTTGCCCAGACTGGAGTGCAGTAGCATGATCTCAGCTCACTGCAACCTCTGCCTCCAGGATTAGTGATTCTCCTGCCTCAGCCTCCCAAGTAGGTAGGACTACAGGCATACACCACCACCACACCTGGCTAACTTTTGAATTTTAGTAGAGATGGGGTTTCACCATATTGGCCAGGCTGGTCTCAAACTCCTGCCACAAGTGATCTGCCTGCCTCGGCCTCCCAAAGTGCTGAGATTACAGGCGTGAGCCACCACACATAGCTGACTCTACCTTCTTCTAGATTTAATTTGGTTCAAAAATAAGTAAAAGGTACGATACAGACTGAAAATAATAGAGTGAGTCATTCATTTGGCAGGAAGCTATAATATTTCAGGAACAAACAAGGACCGGTGACTACAGAAAGGAGGTCATGGGAGGATCAAGGGCAGGAGAGCAGCCATGATGGAAGTTCTTAAGAAGCAACTGACAGGGCTTGGAGCCCGGGGAAATGTGGAGGTAATGGAGGGACATGATTCAGAGGTTTCATGCTGGAATAACATAGAGAGTAGTAAAAACCAAATGGATCTTAAAGCTTAATATTAATGAATAAGTTGAGCGTTATTTGCCACACAAAGAAAAACATGCAAAATAAGTTATATTGCTTGCATGAGAGAATCACATACCAAAATCCCATCAGAGAGACAAGTAGGTCATCAGGTTCAAAGAATACCTAGATTTATGAAGGCAAAATGGATATCTTGCCTTGCTTCTATTTTGAATAAATGTGCTACCAATAATCCACCATCATGGAATGACATCTGAAAAAGGGATATCATGGTGCTCGCTTCAGCAGCACATATACTAAAATTGGAATGATACAGAGAAAGATTAGCATGGCCCCTGTACAAAGGTAACCCGTAAATTTGTGACACGTTCCATATTTTAATTTTTTAAAAAGAAAAGCTTGTTGCTCAGATCAAAACAATACAAAACAAGACTCTACCACTGCCACTGCCACAAACAGTCACTCTTTCTTGCTAAAGTTCCCAACAGAAATGACTCCTTGGGCCATTTCTTTTAATTTACTTAGTCTCTATAACATCTCTGACTTTTGCAATACTGATAAGAGACAACCACCGGTGATAATATAATAGTGTGGAAAAAAGACTATTTTCATCATTGATGGACTAACTGCAACCTCGTAGCTCTGCTATCCTTTCCACTGTGTGCGTGTGTGTGTTTCCTTCAAATACCTGTATTTCATATTTGGTGAACCAGTTTTCTAAATCCATATTTGCTTGAAAAACTGCAAGCAAAAAACATTTTCTCTTTGCAATGCTTCATTCTGGAAGTCTTCTGTTAAGCATTGTTGGGTACACCAAGGTAGCCCCATGGACTCACTCAGGAGACCTAACAAACCACGTTGCCCAAGAAAGGCACTCCTTGCAGAACGCTTGTGCAGAAAGGAGCTGGTGGGGATTTCATGGTGAGGTAACAGCTTTGCTCTCGTTCACTGCTGCTGTGTCGCGTTTGTGACTTTCTATTTCTATTTCTGAACTAAGCCTGTTTTGGTTATTGATGTGCATACTACCACTTGGTTTTCTCATCGGTGGCAGGAAGGTTGAGTGGTGGTCTCATGGTCTAAACACCTGCATTCTCTAAGGCAGCAGACAACTTGAGTCCCTTCCTACACTGATTACAGATTTCTTCTGATCACTGATGCAGTCCTGTGTGTGTGGTCTTTGTTGTGCACCATTATAAACTTAAATGTCTCACACTGATTAGAGAAAAAATATTTTTTTCAGGTCAGCTGGACTAGAGAGCAACCCTAGATGAGAAACATCACAACTCCTTTGTCTTCAAGGTCTCAGTAGTTCTATGACCTTCCTGTTTCCTGAGCTGCTAAAACTGATCTATGAGTTTTTGCTGGGTGCTCCGAGTTTTTTTCCAGAAAACTTTTGTATTGCAGTAAAATACATTAAAAATTATCATTTTAAGTATATAGTTTGTTGATATTATGTAGAATCATATCATTCTACAATCATACATCTCCAGAACTCTTTTCACCTTGCAAAATTGAAACTTTAAAAACATTTAAACAACTCCCCAACCCCTCCCTTCACTCCCCGGAAACCCCCATTCTACTTTCTGTCTCTATGAATTTGACAACCCTCGGTACCTCATGTAAATGGCATCATAAAAGATTTGTTTTTGTGACTGAATTATTTCACTTAGCATAATGTCCTCAAGGTTCATCCATGTCATAGTGTATGTCAGAATGTACATTCTATTTTTTCCAGACAGTCTCACTCTGTGATCCAGGGTGGAGTGCAGTGGTGCAATTTCAGCTGACTGTAATCTCGGCCTCCTGGATTCAAGCAATTTTCATGCCTCAGCCTCCTGAGTAGCTGAGATTACAGGTATGTGCTACCACACCCAGCTAATTTTTTGTATTTTTAGTAGAGATAGGGTTTCACTATGTTCACCAGGGTTGTCTTGAACTGGCCTCAAGTGATCTGCCCACCTCAGCCTCCCAAAGTGCTGGCATTACAGGTGTGAGCCACTGCACCTGGCCAGAACTTTCTTTTCAAGACTGAATAATTTTCCATTGTGTGTATATGCCATATTTTGCTATTCTTCTGTTGATGAAATATTGGGTTGATACTTCATTTTCACTATTGTGAATAATGGTGTGAACAGGGATGTACAAATATCCTTTTACTTTCAATCTATTTCTGTCTTTGAATCTGAAGTAAGTTTTTTGTAGGCAACATATAATTGGATCATTTTTTTTTAATGCCTTCTGTCTTTGATTGGAGAGTTTATCCATGTATATTTAAAGTAATTACTAATAAAGAGGATCTTGTTTCTAGCATTTTACTTTGTTTTCTATAAGCCTTATAGCTTATTTTTGCCCCTCATTTCCTGCATTACTATTTCCTTTGTGTTGATTTTTCTTTTGTAGTGAAATGTTTTAATTTCGTTCTCATTTTCTTATGTGTATATAGTTTAATGATTTTCTTTGTGGTTACCACAGGGATTACATTTAACATTATACTATTATAATTTTGAATTTATACCAGGTTAACTTCAATAACATACAAACACTTGGTTCATTTACAGTTTCATCCCACACTTTTCGGTTATTGATGTCACAAAATTATATATTTGAACATGGTGTGTACAAAAACATAAATAATTGGTTTTTAAAAATGAATTCATCTCTTAAATTATGTAAACAACAAAACGTGGAGTTATAAGACAAAGCTACAATAATGTTAGCTTGTAGATTAGTAATTGTTTTTTCTTAAATGTACTGAATCATGTAGAAAACAAAGTAGCATTATAAACCATTGTTAAAACAATATGAGCTTTATAATTGTCTATGTATTTATCTTTACTAAGATATTTATTTCTTCTTATACCTTTGAATTACTGCTTAGTGTTCTTTCATTTCAACATGGAGGACTCCCTTTAGGATTTCTTACAGAGCAGGTCTAGTGGTAATGAACTCTCCTAGTTTCTGTTTATCTGGGAATGTCTTAATTTTTCCCTCACTTTTGCTGGACATAGGATGCCTGGCTGACAGTTTTTTTTTCTTTCAGCACCATAACTATATCAACCTACTGCCTTCTGGTCTTCAAAATTTTGATTAAAAAATCAGCTGATAATCCTACTTTCGACTGCTTGAGTGTGATGAATAACTTCTCTAGGTTTTCAAGATTCTTTATCTTTGGCTGTCAGCAATTTGATTGCAATGTGTTTCAGTCTGGGTATCTTTGAGCTTATCCTATTTGAATCTCACTGAATTCTTGAGTGTTTATATTTATGCCTTTCATTAAATTTGGTAAGTTTTTAGCCATGATTTCCTCTAATAATCTCTCTGCCCCTTTCTCACATTTTTTTCTCCTGAGTCTTTCACAGTGTGTATGTTTATCCTCTTGTTGATGTCCACAGAACCCTTAAGCTCTGCTCCTATTCTTCGATCTCTTCTCTTTCTGTTCTCCAAAGTCAATAATTTCAATTGTTTTATCTTCAAGTTTGCTGATTCTTTCTTCTGCCTGCTCAAATCCGCTTTTGCATTTCTTTAGTGAATTTTTCATTTCAATTATTGTACTTTTCAGCTCTAAATTTTTTAGGTTTTCTATGTCTTTATTGTCTCCATTTTGTTCATATATCATGTTCTTGACTTTTTCCATATCTTCCTTTAATTCTTTGAACATCTTTAAAACAGTTGCTTTGAAGTCTTTGTCCAGTAGGTCTGCCTTTGTGCCATTTTTCAGCTATGGTTTATGTTTTTGGGTTTCCCCCTGCTTTGAACTGGTTGTATTTCCCTGTTCCATTGTATGCCTTGTGGTTTTTCTTGTTGTTGAAACTGAAAATTTGAATGTAATAATGGGTTATCTGGAAACCAGACTCTTCTTCTTTTCCAGGGTTTGTTTTTTTTTGTTTTTGTTTTGTTTTGACTGTTTTAGGCTATCTCTGTGCCAAGAATTAGCCTTAAGATCTTCACTGATATTTTCTGAGGATAAGCGTTTCCCTGGGCATGCGCAATGGCTCTCTTATTTTCTCTTGTATATGCAGTTGCTTTTGAATATGCTAGTCTTTAATGACTGACTCCCAAAAAGTGAAAAGAAAAAAATAAGATGGATGAGGAGGGTGAGGGTGTCAGCTCTTTAAATCCTCTGAAAATAACTTCAGCCAAAGATAGAGGGGCTCGCAATCATGGTATGCGTGTGTGCAACAATGGTTGCTTGCCTCTGTGTTTGTATCTCTGTATACAACAAAGAAGCAGCAATCAGCAGAAAGAACAGATCCCCAATATTTAGAGAACAGGGTCTTCTGTGCCAACCCTGGCTTCTGACAGCTGTAAGTAAGCTGCTCTAGGAACATAGGCACAGCTACCTGCCACAGGGCTGAAGGGTGGGGGATGGGTAGCTACTGCTGAGCTAAGCTAAGATTGACCAAATAAACTGTACTTTACTGTCCAAGCCTTCTGAAATTTTAAGCCTTCAATAGACTCCAGAATTTCAAAATAGTTATGTCAGTGTGATGGTTAATATTAGGTGTCAGTTTGATTGGATTGAAGGACTAGGCAGCTGATAAAGTACTGTTTCTGGGTGTGTCTGTGAGGGTGTTGCTGGAGGAGATTAACGTTTGAATCAGTGGACTGGGAGAGGCAGACCCACCCTCAATGTGGGTGGACACCATCCAAATGACTGCCAGCATGGCTAGAACAAAAGCAGGTGGAAAAAGGTATGATAAGATGCCTTGCTGAGTCTTCTGGCTTTCATCTTTCTCCCATGCTGGATGCTTCCTGCCCTTGAACATCAGACTCCAGGTTCTTTGGCTTCTAGACTCTCGGACTTACACCAGTGGTTTGTCAGGGGCTCTTGGGCCTTCAGCCACAGAGTGTAGGCTACAATGTTGTTTTCCCTACTTTTGAGGGTTTTGGAGTCAGACTGAACCACTAATGGCTTATGTCTTCGTCAGCTTGCAGATGGCCTATCATTGGGCTTCACCTTGTGATCATGTGAGCCAATTCTCCTTAATAAACTCCTTTCACATATACATATATCCTATTAGTTCTGTCCCTCTGGAGAACCCTGACTGATAGACAGATTCTGCCAATGTGATTGTGTCTAGGTGGGGAGGCAGATTCCTGGTGCTTCCTACTTCTCTATCAGCCTAGAATCCTCTCCCCTCTCTGAATTTACTTTTCATCAATGATTGATGATGTAAAGGCGAGGAGCTGATTTTTGTGTGATTGGATCTCTGTAGGTCAGTGTGAACAGAGTTTTTTCCCTTTTGAATATAAAGGGTTGTTTGATGTTTACAATGCTGGAATGTTTTGTCTCTCCTTCCTCTTTTGGGAAATATTTGGAGCTCAATTTATAGAAATCTGTCATTTGCACACTATAAATATGTCTAATTTAAACGCAGTCTATCATCAAAGGGGAAAATATATGCAAAAAAATCTATATTATAAAACTGGTTAATGCGGCTTACAGACCAAATTGGTTAAGCATTCAAAATGGTATTGCTTAGTTATTGAAAATGTTTGCATGCTTGTTAGTATGAGAAAGGTCTCTTCTGTATTGTACAGAGGTCTCTGACCTCTGGAAACATCTGGAAGTTTCTGAGTGTGTTCCTTTTTCCCCCCAAAACAAAATACATGGAATACTACTTAGCAATCAAAAGGAACACTATATGCTACAACCTGAAAAGATTTGAATGGCATTATGTTAACTGAAAAAAGCCAATCTCAAAAGGTTCTATATTGTAAGATAACCACTTATATAACATTCTTGAAATAACAAAATTATACAGATAGAGAACAAAGTAATGGTTGCTAGGAGTTTGGGATAGTTGGGGAGAGTGTGACTATGACAAGATGGTATAACAAATATTGTTGGGTTGAGGGAATTATTCTGTATCTTGAGAGCCTTGATGGTTACACAAATCCAGACATGTGATGACACTGTACCTACATGCTGTAATGTTACTTTCCTGATTTAAATATTGTGTTATAGTTACATAAGATATAGCCATTGCTGGGAACTAGGTGAGGGATACACAGGACCTCTCCTTGCTATCTTTGCAATTTCCTATGAATCTATAATATTTTTAAGTTAAAAATTAGAAAAGTCACACAGAAATGTAGAAATATGCCAATAAACATGTGTTGACAAAAAGGTGCCAGTAAATCTTAAAATGTATCTCCTGGTTCAACCCACAATGGACTTGACAAGCATTACAAAAAATAGCACATATTATATAAGAAGAAATCCAGTTACAAACTCCTGAATCTTCCAGCTTACCCAAGAGTTTGATGGGGATTCTTCTGTTGTGTGTGTATAAACACTTTCTGTGTCTAGAAATTGGTGTAACTTTTCAATTCTCTGGATGAAACTGACAAATGGAGCTCCTGGGTGGTTTGACTGGGTTATGGAAACAAGTAAGTCCTCATATATGTAATTACACAAGAAAATTAAAAAATTGCCAATGAAAATACTCTCAAAATGCTTTAATATGCTGGTCCTTTAAGAAAAAAATCTCTCACAAAAGCTTATTTCAAAGAAAAACACAAAGAAATTTCACAATGAATTAAATTAACAGCCTTGGTAGCTAGGATAAAAAATTTGAAGCAAAGACATAAAAGTTGATATCAGTTTAGCAAAGACAAGGGAAAGAAATAGCACTAAGACACTTCAGGACCTTTAAGGGCATTTGAAGAGGTTTCAATATTTGGTATCTAAGGTAAAAAGAGTTGATGCAGTATTTTTAGCTAAAGCAAATCCTTGCAAAATTAGACTGGTTTGACAATATTAGAGGAAAAACAGAGCTGTGTCTTTCCTCTGATTTTGTCATGTCATAAATCTTTTGTTAGTGTGATCTGTTCTATAAAAGATTAGGTTTATTTCCTCAATTTTTAATAATATGAATTTTTAAGATTTCCAGTTCTAGGTTTATTAGACAGATAAGCTAACATTATTATTTAAAAACGTAAACAGGTTAACAAGTGTTCAGCTAGACTGAATTTTAATAACTGCTGTTTCATGAAGGAGTTGCTCTTCTTCACCTTAGAGAATTCTACAGAAGTGTGTTACTGAGTTACTCCATTAAACTCCTCTGAGTAAAATTTTTAATGTCTTCTTTTTGGAAAAACACCGTCCACTAAACTCATAGGCACATACACATATGCACTCCAAATATCTGCAAATGTACAAATGTCTTGGACTTGTTCATGTTGCTACTTCATCAAATACAAAAACAATATATCAGACTGTTGGAGGAAGTACATTGTGAGTCTGTGAGTCACAGGCAGCTTTCTGGAATCTCAGCTGATCTCAAGTACACACAGGCAACTGTCTCCTAGCCTTCTCTATGTCTGTGAGGAAATAACTCAGTTACATTGTTTCAAAGCTATAACTAATATGAGCAGTTGATGCTGTATGTTAGTTTTCTAATGCTGCTGTAATAAATCACCACATGTTTAGTGCTTTAAACCTAGATATATTTGTTATGTTACAGTTCCGCAGGTTAGAAGTACAACACTGGTATTACTAGGCTACAATTAGGGTGTGGGCAGGGCAGCCTTCTGGGAGCTGTAGGAGAGAATAGTTTTCTTGCTTTTTCCAGTTCCTAGAGTCCACCTGCCTTCCTTGGCATGCAGCCTTCTGCTTCTACCTTTAAAACTAGCAACAACATGGGCTGAGTCTTTCTTATGTCACATCACTCTGACGCTCTCATTTGCTCCCAACAGCTACCTTTTCCACTCTTAAGGACCTTTGTTATTACAAAGGTCCCAGTGGGTCCACTGGGATAATCCAAGGTCTTCTTCCTATCTCAAGGTTAGCTGATTATCAACCTTAATTCCTCTCGGCCATGTAAGATGGCACAGTCACAGGTCTGGGGGCTGTGGACATCTTTGGGAGGACCGTTATTCTGCCTACTACACTATACTAGGTACAATCATTGTAAAATAATATGAATGTGTCTATAAGATAATGGAATGCATTTTTGTTTATCAAGGAAGAAAGCGTGTCTAAGGTAAAAACGTCTGGCTGTGTGTTAATACATAAAATATAGTAAGACATATTCGAGCATGTGCAATAAGTTATGGCAAGTTTGAGAAGGAGTGAACCTTATTTGCTTTGGTTTATAATGCCTAGAAATAATGAAATGGAAAAAAAAACAATGAAAGATGTGACAGTCTTTATAAAGTTTGTGTAATTTTGACGAGTTTACTTACAAGATAGAGAAAAGGCTTGTGAAGTCTCTATTGCAAATGTTGCACAACTAGGGTACAAATATGCAGTTAGAAATTGGGTTTTCTCTCTGAGTACATTGAGTGTATACACTGTTTTCTGTAAGAAATTGTGAAGAATAGTCTGTGCTCAAAGAGCAAAAGCCTCTTTTAACACAAAAATCCTCCTACTTGATATCCTGTTAATTTTTTTGTGCTTTTGTTAATCTCTTGAATCACTTTTAGCAAAATTTCCTCACTTGTGGAAATGCTAGAGTTTCATCTTTTAAATTAATATTTAGTAAAAGATCCTTGCTTATGAAAATGCTAGAGTTCCTAATAACTTCTTTAACTGCTTTATGTAAATAGTATCACTCTGAGCCAAGCTGAAGTTATGTCTAGTCTTTAGCCACTCCAGATTTACCCTCATATCTTGCATCCTCAGATAACTCTTTTTGAAATTGCCTTCCACAAATCTGAACCCCATAGTCAAACCAATACAACTTTTGTTTGTTTGTTTGTTTGTTTTTTGAGATGGAGTCTCACTCTGTAACCCAGGCTGGAGTCCAATGGAGTGATCTCAGCTCACTGCAACCTCCGCCTCCTGGGTTCAAGCAATTCTCCTGCCTCATCCTCCCAAGTAGCTGGGATTACAGGTGTCCGCCACCACGCCTGGCTAGTTTTTTGTATTTTTAGTAGAGACAGGGTTACACCATGTTTGCCAGGCTGGTCTTGAACTCCCGACCTCAGGTGACCCACCCACCTCGGCCTCCCAAAGCGCTGGAATTATGGGTATGAGCTGCTGCGCCTGGCCTCAAACTAATACAACTTTTAGAAGTATCTTTTTTACATTTAAACCATCTTTGGGGTTTCTTAGAAAGTTTCTGGTGATACCAAAGATTTTTCTTCTTCACCTTATGAGAAAAGGGATGCTTTCTATGTTCAGCATTCTGCAGATTTTTATTTGGTTTAATACTATGGTGAGAGTTGTCCTGTTAATCAAGAATCCAATACAAAAAGACCTGTCAAATGAAAAAGTGAAAAGCTCAACCACCACTTACTTATGACGAGTAAAATGTGATCATTGTGATTATGCTTCGGCAGTGATGCCCTTTTCATTGTGGAGAGAGGCACACTCTCTTTCATGTTAAAGAACAGCACAATAATGGTCAACAACTTTTTAAAAGAAAGATCCCATTTCCACATCTAAAAGAACCTTTTCAGTTGGTGGTCATCCTAACACACATTGGATGAAATGAATTAAAAGGCCATGGAGATTGTTCTGTGGCCTTACTGCTCCACTCTCATGGCAGTCACTAATTCTTCATGAAACTAAACTGGCTTCCATTTTGATATTGGTGGTTACAATGAGTAAGTAACCAGACCCATTCAGCCTTAGCACCAACAGGTGGTTTCTGATTTTTTCTCACACTATCCTAAAGACCCCTGCCAAGGCCATGGATCAGTAATGATATCTGCTGGAAGGAACATCACAATAGCTTGATTAAAGGACTCGTTAGTACATTTGACACTTGATGGAATAGAAAATTGGATCTTGGTTACACGCATCCCTCTATCAGCTGGTACCACCGTCACAAATGAAGACTACGGAGGGACTGAGTCAGGAGTTCCAGAACTTGTTTACGGGGGAAGCAGACAACTTTGAGAAACTGGAGTGCTTAGTAATCAACAAAACATAACTACCTAGACAAATGACACAAATTTCGTTGTGGTTACTGTTCTGATTTGGATCAGGCATGTTATAGGAGTCTTCTTTCTATTTCCTCTGCCTCCAGTGCTTGATCTAATAGGTTATGTTTATAAAGACTAGAATAAAACATTCCTTAAATGGAATCTTCTAATTAATCCTTCTAAATTCATTTTAAAAATCCTCACAAAATTTTAAAACAGATGATGATAATAAATTATCAGGAAAAGCTAGTATTTGTAATAGTCCTGCAGATACTATGACATATGTTGATTGTTCTGAGACTATACAACAACTAAAAGCAATAGTTACCTTATTATTGAACTATTATTATTACTAATCTGGGTGTTTTTCTTTAGCCATAGGCTTTCATATTTACCTAGAATCTGTCTTCCTTCTTACCAGAATATAACAGAGTAAATAAAATCTGTGATAATCACCATGTCAGAGGTGTTACATTTAAAGGTAAACATGATTTAATTAAGCATGACAAGCTCGTTTAAAATGAGTGCACTTCATATGTGGGGTTAATGCCTACAACATCCTCTCAAGACACTGGCTTGGTTCACGTTGTGTGGGGTCCCTAAGCCCTGGGCCACAGACCAATATTGGTCCATGCCTGTTGGAACCAGGCCACACGGCAGGAGGTGAGCGGCCGGCGAGCGAGCACACAGCCTGAGCTTCACCTCCTGCCAGATCAGTGGTGGCATCAGATTCTCATAGGAGTGTGAATCCTATTGTGAACAGAAGGATCTAGGTTGCGCTCTCCTTATGACAATCGAACTAATGCCCAATGATCTGAGGTGGAACACTTTCATCCTAAAACCGTCTTCCCCACTGACCTCAGTCCATGGAAATATTGTCTTCCATCAAACTGGTCCCTGGCACCAAAAAGGTTGGGGACAGTTGGCTTAGGGAATCCCAACTCTGCAGGTAGTATGGCCAGGAGCACTGAAAACTTGAAGCACAGAGAGATGGAATACCTTTTGAGACATAGGTAATGGATGTGAAACCTGGAAGAGGTGAACTTTGAATCTGAAAGTTCTGGAATACTGATTTCAGTCATCCAGAATCAAATATTTCTGCCACAAATACAAAAGTGACCACGAAGCAAAAGTTAATCCTCAAGACTTGATATCATAGAGCTCTCATTTTTATAACCATGCAAAGAGGTGTTGGTGAATGAATCAACACTGCCTGCTATATCTATGTCTATACAACTGGTCCAATAAGACAACATATCAAATTAATGATCACAAATAAGAAAACTGCTAAACAAACGCCTGTGGATAAATTTGTATTTTAGGGGTGGAACGTCAGCATTAGGAAGAACTGTGAAGGCAAACCAGGACCCAGCTCCGCCCCTGTCACGGCAGCAGGCACATCATGCACTTTACCCAGTCCCCATCCAGGGAAATAGAACAAAGCCAAGCTCAGGAAACAAACCCAAAGGAAGCAAGCAAACAAACAAACCGTACAATTGCCCTTCTACTGCAGTCCCAAATAATGAACCTTTGACCCATTTCCTAACAGTCGTAGACTCCCCAGACAGCATCATCTCCGACACTGGCAATACCGATATGTGACAAAGTGATTACCTTGTGAGAGAACTGCTGTTTGCCCAGCATGACCTGACTTAATGTAACCTTAAAACCAGGGTAATTTTGTACTTCTTAAGTTTTAAATGGAAAGGGCTGGTCTTAATTCTGGCTCCCCTGTAACAATCCATAAGAAAGCCCCTTTCTCATCTGGATGCTTTTTCTTTCTGTCTTCCTTTCACACAGTGGAAAATGGCTGTGGCAACACCAACCTTCTGGATTGATCATGCCAGTCCCTTTTTCCCAGAAAGGGACCCGTTCATCTCCACATCTGCCCCCTTGTTCCTGCCAGATTCAAATAAATATTTCATGAGATGGCGTGATTAAAAAAAAAAAAGAATCTTCTTTTATAATGTGCCTGTTTTAATTGATTAGAGAATTATTCAAATAGAAAAAGAGAGAGAGAAGGAATAGTAAGAAGGGACCAGCTGGAGCCAGGGGATCAAACAGTTTCTACGGGCAAGGATAAGACAAATTCTAGAAGGTATACTAAATTTCCTTATGCTTTTTTCTAATAACCATTATTTTTAAAAAATACAAGTACAGGCTGGGCACAGTAGCTCACACCTGTAATCCCACCACTTTTGGAGGCCAAGGCTGGTGGATTACATGAGGTCAGGAGTTTGAAACCAGCTTGGCCAACATGGTGAAACCCTGTCTACTAAAAATGCAAAACTTAGTCAGGCATGGTGGCATGTGCCTATAATCCCAGCTACTTGGGAGGCTGAGGCAGGAGAATCGCTTAGATTTGGAAGGCAGAGGTTGCAATGAGCCAAGATTACACCACTGCACTCCAGCCTGGGCAACAGAGAAAACTCTGTCTCAAAAAAACAAACAAAAAAACAAGTACAGACGTGTAACACATATAAGATCCTATTTCACATGCCCAAACTGGCAAGCAGTTGGTCTGAGAAAATGATTCAAAGAGTAACTCAATACTCTGAAAAGAAAGAACATTGAATGAGGCAGAATCTTATAAGTTTATGGCATATGGTATGAAGTTCTTTCTAGAGTTATTACACTCAAATAAACAACCTATTCCATCTGTTTGGAAGACAAAAGGAATCGTATGTTTCAGTACTTTGTCTCATCCAGGGGAATTCACTGAATTAGATTCTGAGAAATTCTCACGCTGTTGAAGTGTGAAGAACTAAGAAAATGAGTAGAACTATGGGCAGGAAGGTGGCTGAGATATGCATGTTTAACTAGTGTAAGAAAGATTCTAAAAATAAAAATGGCAGTTAATTAACTTCAGATTTGCTGAAGTTCCTTTTTGAACTAGAAATAAATTGATTTTTGAGAAATATTGAAAAGGAGGCAAGCAACTAATATGATCCATTTTAACAGGACTTAAATAATTTGATTAACTATTAAGCATGGTAGCCATAAAAATGATTATCTCAAGTCATTGACTAATTTTAGCAGAAAGGAAGTAAAGACGAAAATTTAAACGTACTGATTCTAGCTTCAGGGGAGAAACCTAGGAAGGGTGTTTTATTTTTTGGTCAAGATTGCTATCTAACAAAGACCCAAGAACTCTCCTAAGATGAAAATTTCAGAAGACAATTGTCTTTCTGAGACAGATGAGATCAGCGCTTCTCTAAAGAAAAGTTTGTTTTCATGAATAGAATCTGAAATTAGTCCTCCAACCTGAGCGACATTAGCAGTAATTCATTGATTATTGCAGTAGCTTAATGATGAATTATAAAATCACATTCCCTCATTCTTGCTTTTCCGAATTGATTTACACCTCTGCCAAAATAAAAATCAGATCCAATTAAGGATATGGAGAGAGGGAATCATCCATTGTTTTTTCTCATAGGCTATTACTCATAGATTACATTATGTAGTGTTCTAACTTTTTCAAGAATATGCACATTCATTATTTTCATTTGTATCTTGCATTACCCTAGGGATATAAAAATGGCAGGCATAACTTCCAATTTATCTAGAAGACAAATAGAAGTTAAAGGATATGGGAAAGGTCGCAGAGCTGTCTTCTAAGCTTTGGTGGCTCTAAGTCTTTTGGGCAGAAGCTCTACTGTCCAGCCCAACCCTCCCGACTCCTTCCTCTGAGCTCTTTTCACAGGGATAGACTGCCTTTACCACCTGTGTGACACCTTCCCAATCATGCATTTATTCAGCCAGTCATTCCAAAAACATTCACTGAAGTTGCATCTGGTTTGCTGATGTATATAATTTATCCGTCTAACATATTAACTGAGTATAGGATGATAGCTAACAAACCTATGTCTACTGATAAAATGTAAACTGTGGATAGGATGATAGCTAATAAACCTGTGTCTACTGATAAATTAATAAACAAATTGCATGAGGCTTTTGACCACACAAGGTAAGAAGGTACAACAGCACTTTTAGTGTTGAAAATTGCATTCACATTTATTCTGTTGCAGTTATTATTTACTTCTAAGCGGGTCTGGGGAATACTAGTTTTATAAGGTGCTATGTTCCAAATAGGGTTTCACTGTACCATAAACGCAGGAAATGCATACTCATCTCAGAGACTTCTAAGCATTAGCAAATTCACTTTGAATTAGCAAAGTAAAGGCTCCAAGCAGACCAACAGACACAATGAAGACAACTGTTTAACTTTGTTTAAGCACAAGTTTTGCCAAACTTATCAGAATAGAGACAGCTGTCTTGGGCATGGCACCCATTCCCTTCCCAGAGAAGTGGGGGTCTGAGGGCTCAGCCTGGGGCCCCTCTGTTACCGTTCTTCCTTCTATTAAGTTTTCATGTCACCAAGTGCACACAGATCTTTATACCACAGAAGCTGTAATTTTACAACTTAAATTAATGTTGATGAAAATGAAAACTGAAAGAAAAACTCTTAGTATGAAAAAGGGATGGTCAGAGAAGATGTACGGTATCTGTTTTAAGTGTTGGCTGATGGGAGCAGCTCACCCCAATACATTTTATTCCTAATGCATCTGTCTCATTCTTATGTTACACATGCACACCTTGTTCACAGAGGACTTCATAAACTAGAGAGATATATGGCATTAAAAAGAAGGACATATAATTATTTGCCTGAAATTTCATCTTCCTTATTAACCAATGAGATGTTTATGGATGAATTCCATGATGGTTCTCAAACAGAGGAAGTTCACTGTGTGAAACTTCATTGTGTTGCCCAAGTCGGTTTTTGTCCTGGGACCCACCAGCCAAGGCAATGCTGGTTTCCACATGGCAATTCTACTTCTAATGTAAATTACGAAATTGAGCTTTGGATACCAAGAAGTCTTAGGTGGCTTTGGGTCACCAGTTTGCCAGGGTCTGATTTTGCTTATACAAAATCTGTACATAAAGGATTTTCTCCAGCTGAAATAGACCTGAGAAGGCACAAGCCTGGTGTGGCTTGGGGTGGCTGGACCATCACTTAGTATCTTCTTCTAACACATATATTGGGGCCCCGATTACATGCTAGGTCCCTGAACTTGTTTCAGATCTTATAAAAGCCTTGTCCCCCTTATGTTTAGGAGGCAATCTCCTTTCCTAGACACAAGATAGTTTAGAGGGTTCTTAACAAAAAAAGTGATAATACCCTTTCTTAAAAAATACTTCTGATCACTTGTCTTCACTTTGAGACGGATCTTTAACAGTGTTGGCTTATAAAACGTTTGATATCTAGGTCAGAGCTCATTTTTTAGTTTGTTAGTTGTTTTCAGGATGAAGAAACTGGGCCTGTGTTGTAATTTTATAGTACACAGAATGTTTATTTCAAGAGAAATAACCCAAAGATACTTAAAATGTATTTTAGTAAAATTGGTTTGGGCTTTAGATATTTCTCCAAAAGTCCTAGCTGGTGAAAACACTATTCCTGTGAATGGTAAGAATGTCTCAGGCTATGTAATATTGATTGTATCTTTGTTAATTAACCACAGCAGACATTTTTAATGAAAGTGTTATCATTATTAATAATCTACCCAGGATTCTAGCACTTACATTATAGGCTTATGTTGTATGTGTAAAATATACAGGGTTTATATTTGATGAGTTTAAAACTTTGGTGGTTGTATTTGTGCTATACTAAAAAATATCAGTAACTATATGTTGTAATTATAGGAACTATTCACAAGTAGATAGGTAGAAAAAACCTAAGGTATGATGAAACAAATAAAAAGAGACCAAGTAGATATAAAAGCAGAAGAAAAAATGAGCCTAGAAGACTAAAAATGGACCAAGGTTTATTTTCACTAATTTTACTCAATTAAAATGACTTATTGTTATGTCTCAGCTAAGCCGATGACCCACTTTTTACAAGCAATATTAATACTGTAACATTTCAGGAAAAGAAAAGAAGCTGCTGTCCTTTGGCGATTTCCTTATTGGGATGGGATTTCACTTGTAGCAAAGGAGAAAGATTTGATGAGTAAAAGAGATTGCACGGAAGATTAAAAAGGCAGGAAAATATTAGACACAGAGCTTCTGTACATCCACTGGCTCGAACCTCAGGAAAGTGTTCGGTGTTTTGAGTTTTCTCCTGAAATTGCAATTTTTGGAAAACTTTAAGTATCTATTTGTCTCCCTCACTAGGGGGCCCAGGCAGGGGATAGAGGCTGTCATTCACACTTGGCTGAGAGTAACTGGCCCACAGGCACAGGCCCTGCATCTTCCAGCAGGTTGTGCAGCGGGGTAGCAGCCTCTGCCCTGCAGGAATCTGATGCTCCTGGCTGTCCGCTCTCTGCAATGATGTACCGTGACAGGAAGTCCCTTCCCTTGGCAAGAATGACTTCTTAGCAGTGTCACCTTCTGAAGTGCAGACACCAAGCGTGCCCTGGACACTGCCCTGCCACTCTGTCAAACCCACTTGGCATGATCTGACAGACAACAATGAGGTGAGTGATCATCTGCAAGGATTGTAGGAGCCTACACGTTGGTCGACAAGTAGTTTTAATTATTATTGCACAGTCACTATGGTCAAACCAACCAAACCATGCAAATCTACACATCCATCCAGTAAAAATAATTAGGGGTCTTCACATTACAGAACGATATTTTCTATGTACATTTCATAATCCAATATGAGCAGTCCGTCCTACCCTATTTTGAAAGTGAGTAGAAACTACAGTACGCTTGCCAAAAAAAAAAAGGATGGGTTGTTGGTTTATTTGAAAGTCTGAAGATTCAATGATGTTTGTTTGGTTTAAGATAATTCCATTAGTTACACAGAGCTTACGCAGCAACTGTTTTTCTTCCAATGTCACATTGCTAAGGTCAAGTTCAGGTAAACATGTGCCTGAATACAGATACAGGAGCAGAGCGGTGGACAGGGACAGGGATAGATGCTGGTGCTCAAAGGAAACTGTCACTTGAGACACAGCACAAGATCAGCTCGTGGTTCTGCTATTCCTCATGTGACTCAGGCCAGAGCAGAGATGGATAAAAATGTGGGGCTTTAGGGGTTACAGAGTAGTTCCCCCTTGGGCCACCAAGGGGGCCCCTGAGCGCCCCGAAAGTAACACTTCTTTCTTTTCCTTTGCGTTAGTTTCCTGTGACTGCTTCAATGGATTACTACAAACAGGGTGGATTACAAAATCAGAAATGTATCTCTTACAGTCCTGGAAGCTACAAGTCTGAAATCAAGGTATCGGCAGACAGGGCCATGGCCCTAAGGCTTTAGGGAAGCCCTGGCATTTATTCTGGTGGCTCCTGCATCTCAGTCCATTTGCATTGATCTAAAAGAATACCTGAAACTTGGTAATTCATAAAGCAAGTAAATTGATTTGGATCACGATTCTGCAGGCTGTACAAAAGCCACGGTGCCAGCATCTACTTTTGGTGAGGGCTTCGGAAAGCTTCTACTCATGGCAGAAGGTGAAGAGGAGCCAGAGTGGGCAGAGATCATATGGTGAGAGGATATAAGAGCGGGGGTGGGGGGAAGGTGCCAGGCGCTGTTTATAATAACAGTCAGATCTTGCAATATTGAATAGAGTGATACTCACTCATTACTCACTCATTAAGGCACCAAGCCGTTCCTAAGGGATCTGCCCCTGTGACCCACATACCTCCCACCAGGCCCCACCTCCCACACTGGGGATAGCTTTCCAGTACGAGATTTGGAGGGGACAAACATCCACACCAAATCAGGCTGCATCGCTCCCACCTCTGCCTCTGTCCTCACCGGCCTTCTCCTCTGTGTCTGTGTCATCTCCTCTTCTGTCTCTGACAAGGACATTTAGCTTTGGATTTACAGCCTACTTGGGCAATCGAGGATGATCTCATCTGAAGACCCTTACCTTAATTGTATCTGCAAATACTCTTCTTCCAAATAAGGTCACAGTCACATTCTGGGGACTTAGACTTGGACGGATTTTTTGGGGGCCCACCATCTCACCCACTATACTTTCCTCACCTCTTCTCCATCCTCGCTTTTCTTAAGCAATGTTCCCTTCCCTTCTCCATCCTCTGTTCTTTCCTTTCACTGATCAGTTGGAGACTCAGGACCTTCCTCCTTGCTGGTTTTAACCAGAAATACTAAGTGGCTGACCTCCTGTCTGTGCTGCAGGGCAGAGTGGCTGCTGGCTCAGCAGCGGATGGGGCTACTTGGTGTGGGATGGGGTGGAAACCGGAATGCTGCTGGTCCTAGGCTGAATTGTTACCTCCTCTCCAAAATTCATATGTTGACATCCTAACCCCAGTCCCTCAGAATGTGGCCTTCTCTAGCAACAGGGTCATTGCCAGTATAATCAGTTAAGATGAGGTCATACTGGAGTGGGGTGAGCTCCTAATCCAATATGACAGGGGTCCTTACAGAAACAGGAAATTTGGATCCAGGGATAGATGCATGTCAGGAAAGCACCATGTGAAGATGAAGGCAGAGATTGAGGCGAGGCTTCTACAAGTCAAGGAACACCATCTATTGCCAGCAAACCACCAGAAGCAAGGGCAGTGGCCTGGGACAGATTGTCCCTCACAGCCCTGCGAAGCAATCCACTCTGTGACACCCTGATCTCAAACTTCCTGCCTCCAGCACATTTAACCCAAGCAACTAGGGGCACTTTGCTACAGGACCCCTAGGAAAGCAACACTCTGCTTGACATTGGGGTTTAGGTACATTTCAGAGCTGTTACCTTGATGAAGAGACACAAAGAACTGTTCTATTTTGTTTTATTTGACGAATAATCATGTCTCATCAGTCATGTGGAATCCCACAGAATTTCTCATTCCACTTTTAACAGTATCTGAACTCATTCAATGATATCCCAGCTTGGTATTTAAGACCAAATAAGCAAAAGCAAATAAATAAAATAAACAAAAACGATGCTTCGGTTTATCACATTGGCTGCCATCATCACTGTCACTATCACTGGATTCTGTTTTGTCCAAATCTGTTAAAAAGAAAACAGGCTTCGGGCTCCCTGGAGTTAATGAAGCACAGAGCCAGAACCGACAAAATGGCAAACTCAAGACCAATTTCTTTGGAAAGTCCTTCACAGCCAGAGAAAGCCCGTGTGTTTTCATGGGGCTGATCATCAACATTATTGGGAATGGAAAATAAAGTTTACAATTCTGTCATCAGTGACTCTTCTCAGCAGAGCCTCCTTGTGAATTTCAGGAGGGTTGGTGAGCTGGGTTTCATGACCGTGAGTGCCTCTGTGAAGGCCGTGCTTCTCTCAGCAAGATGAGTGTGCACACAGGGTCTTTATCTTGGCAATAAAAGATTACCAGCTATGGCACTCCGGCTGCTTCAGAAAGCAGGAAAAGCTGCCAGCACATACCTCTGCCTGTCAAGGAGGATGGTGTCACAGGAAACGGGACTGGACACTGGTTCTAAAGGAGCACACGGACTCAATCACATCACACGCAGTTCACCACCAACAGCAATGGCAAAAATACCTTTTGTATTTTTTCCACATAAAAGGCATTGTTTTGGGGTCTGAATTTAAAACAAAACACACAATTATGTAGCAAGGGGTGTGCTGGCTAGGGAAGGGAGGGACAGAGGGACATGGTATGTGTATATTTAGGGGTATAAAGAGTGTGACTCCCTGTCTACATACACACAGATGCCCAGATGCACGCATACGTATATGCCATGACTTTTGTTCATTGGCAGGTCCATGAAAACATAGAAAGATTAATATATTTCATTGTTTGCTGCTGTGGTCTAGGTCAGGATCACCCTAATAAATATAAATCCCATATTTTAATTCTAACAGAATTAGGCTGGGAGCACGAGACTGTGTGTGCCATTTTTTCTGTTGACCATGTCATATTGCTAGCTCCCTCTTGCTTACCAGGTAAAACACCAGCTCTTGGGACTGGCCAACAGGACCCCTGCAGGCCTGGGGAACTGCTGTTCTCCTAGCAGGTGGCCCTGCCTGTAATTTTGTAAATATGCTCTGGGGCACAGGACTGTCAGGTTTAAGTCCTGTTGTTCTTGCTTCCTGCACTGTTTGCTCCTTCTAGTTAACTTCACCTTCTCTGGGCTCAGTTCAGGGGTTTCAGGGGTTCCACCATTTAGGGAGGGTTTCCTAAATCCCTCCTCCCAAAGCTGCTTTGGCTGCCACCTTCACCATCCCCAAATCCTGGCATGCCTCTAGCATAGCACGAGGATCCATTCACCTCAGTACTCTCCTTGAGGCAAGGGATACAGGCTCTTTATCATGCGAGCTCCCAGAACCTGGAGCTGGCTTGGATCAAGGTCTGTGTTCCATAAACACTGCCCTGAACAATGTGTTATCCAATCTCTGCATCTACTTAGCCATGAATGAACAAAACAAGACCCCACCCAAACCAAACCACGGCAAACACAGTCAGGCATCCCGAGGTAGATTCTAAGCCGGAAGTGAAAGTTATTCCCTGAGTGAGGGTAGCTGCCTTCAGAGATTTACATGATCTTGAATATTAGTCAATCCTACATTTAATGTTATATTGTTTTATTTCCCTATAAAAATCTTGCATGCATGTATTTTTTGGTAATGCATTTAGTTGCCTGGGAAACAGCAGGGTCTATGCAGAGAGAGAGAGAGAGTTGGACACAGAAGTGTTTCTGGAATATTAACTAATGGTGCGATCCTCCACCCATGGATGCACAACTTACACAGTTGAGCCATGGAACATCCCTGCCCCACACCACCACTGTGGTGAGCTGACAGGTAGAGTCATCTATGGCGACTCAAGCACAGATTTGTAGAGGGTCACAGCAGTGCTATTTCCAGCTAGTGTCATTTGGCTGGATTGGATTGCATACTAGACTTCAATGGATTTCCTAGTTGTGATTTTCACATATATGTAGACATAATCTATGTCTATGGAAAAAGATTGGAAGGAATAGTTCTTTTGGAGAAAGAGAGAATTCGCCAGGTTTTCAGGGCTCAAGAGACATCTGTACAAGATCTGGAGCCGGGTTCCTCCAGCTTGGCACTGTTGATACTTTGGGCTGGACGATGCTATGTTGTGAGGCAGTTCTGTAGCCTGCAGGCTGGAGAGCAGCAGCTCTGGCCTCCACCCACCAGCTGCCAGTAGCACCCTCCCATCCACACCATTTGTGACAACAAAAAATGCTCTCTGATATTGCTAAATATCTCCTGGGGGACAAAACTGCCCCGTGTCGAGAGGAATTGCTCTAGAGATTCCCAGGTAAGATGAGGTCATTGCTGGAAACGGGAAGGGTAAGTCACTTTCTGAAAGTCATGGGATGGGCATGTCAAGGAGCTAAAGGGAGGATCCTTCTTGCTAAAGCCTCCTGATAGCTATTCCATACTTTTCATGTTGCCTCAATAACCTCCTAAGCTCCTGGAACTTCACGCCTCATGGGCTTTTGGAGGCTTTTGTGTGATTAGAGGGGAGGACAGGGGTGTGATTTGGTATAACTGACATAATACAAATTGCTTGTCAAATTTCCTCTCACTTGTCTGCAGAGTGCAATAGTAGGAACATTTGCACAGAGAAAAATAAATGTCTAAACATGCATTGGCACAGGCAGTGCACAACTTTCAACCTAATGAAAGAAACCTACTGAATGAAAATGTAAGACTTGTCAAACGTGTTATGATAACTCTCCAGTGCGAAGGCAGTATCACCCTCCCACAGACACATGGGCAAGCCTGTGAGTTCACTCCAGTCAGGAGGTGTGCTGACCATCTCCCCTGCATTGTAGGTGAATGTGTCTATCCCTCATTATAAGGCTTCCTGAAATTCCTTCTGAACTTTCCTTCTGAAAATGCTATTCATTCTCCAGGCACCCAAACCCACCCCTTTGTGCATGGAATGTGTCCAATAAATAACTGGGTTTCGTACCACTTGTGCAAAAGCAATATAAAATGTGCTTTTTCCTTAAGGGGAAATATCTCACCATGTATACCTCCTGGGAGTTAGTAATTTCATTTAAATACTAACTTCATCAGCCAGAAGCAATTCATTGTCTTAGTGAAGAGATATACTGTTCTATCCACATTGCTACATACAGACTACTGTTAACAAATAATAATGGAGATATTTCTGGTGCCAGGCTCATAGTAGTGCCCAACAAATTTCAATGAAAGAGTCTAGCAAGTTGAACAAAATGCTCCTTCAATAATCTGCTCCTGGAAACTTGTTTTTAAAATGGTTTAGAGGATATAATTGTGTATGTATGTTTTAGTCCATGGAATTTTAACGGGACGCTCTTTCTTCTTCCCTTTCTACCGATTTCTGGTATATTTCCTTCCAGTTTCAAGCCATGTTCTTTTTCCACCCAGGTCTATTTGTCCCTAGGCCTTGGGACCCAGAATCGATAACACCTTCCCTGCAAGAAACACACTCAGAAGTGTCCACTACCTTAGGTCCCAGTGAAAACAGGTCCAAGGAGATACTGTGTTATGTTCAACGTTTCCCTTTGGTTAACTCCCTGGTTCTTATCTTTCCACAATGATTTCCTTTACAGTTTGTATCTACTGCTACAAATGGCTTATAAATACAGTACCAGAAGGAGAAAAACCAATAATAGATAATTTACTCAAAATTACCTGGCTGTATTTAGTTTCATTATAATTATAATTAAAAACTAATTTAAAATGAAGTCTATTTTGGAACCAGAACTCTGTTACATGATAACTCTCACACATATACCCATGGAGAGACAGAATATGCAAATGGGCAGTGGCCAGAAAATGCGTAAAAACAGAACTTTGACCCACAACCTCAGCATCCTGCCCAGGAAACCAACCCCTTGTCTATAATAAACAACTCAGGAAGCCAGCCTGCTGCATGTTAGTCTTGCAGAAAGGCAGACTGCTATCTCTATTCAGAACCCCTGTACCACTTGGCCCCAAATGGCCAGGACTTGATTGATAAATGAAAGCTTCCCTAGTTTTTGTCTCTGCTTCCAACTGAGGACCAACCAGAGAAGGCCAAGTATATACCCCGATCAATCACCTGGGGAGCTCCGCTTCTGGTTGGCTCATAACTTCTCTGTGCTAATAGCTTCCAATTAGGGCACACCTGAAGCTTCCATTTTTTCTTTTATAATATTTACCACTCTTCTGCCTTTGAGTCTTTGCCAAAACACAAGTGACGGTGGCCAACTCCCTTGCTATAGTAAGCTCAGGAGAAACAGCCTTTGCTTTTCTCTTCTGGTTGTTGGTTTATTTCTACAAAGCCTGCCCTACCAGAACAAAAGCACATTCATTCTTAAGTAAATTGCCTAGACTGGCTAGTGGATTTCCTTCTCAAGGGTCTTAAAGAGACTGTTTATTAAAAAAGTACTGCCATCTCTAGGATGCAATATATTTGCCCAATTGCCAGAGCTCTAATGGGTACCTATGAAGCGTAGATCATGCAGAGAGATATAAGAGCTAACTCAAATAGAAGATAATTTTGGATTGGGATCAAGCAATTAGCTATACTGGAATTTGGCCAGGGCAATAAGCATATAAAAATGGAGACACAGCTTCATGGTTAATTTTAGTTGCCTTGTAGGAATTTGAGATAAACTGACATGAACCTTGGCCTTCATTAGCTACATTGTAAGCCACTGGTTCATCTCATGCATTTGGAACTTCTCTTGATTGTATCTACATCTCTTAGAAAAGAAGTGAGGATCAGAAAAATATAGACATTTGAGACTAATAAAGAAGTCTGTAAGATACGAAAATTCTTCTAATAACTGGGAAATCAAGATTGCAAAAGATTTTTCATAAGAGTTGCGTCATCTCCTCTAATTTTTAGAATGAGGTTTCTTTTTTTTAAAGCTACAGATCTTGGAATGCCTGTTCGCTATAAACTTAAAGCATGATTATCAATTAACTGTTCATTAAACAAATATACATTGATGGCCTGACATTTTGTTGGCCTTGGACTTATTCAAAAGGTAAACAGGAGTGACATGATCAGATTTTGTGTCCCAAAGCAACTGAGAATAAACTTCAAAATAAAATTTGATTTTAAACATACTAAACTTTTGTTTATTGCTTCTTCACGATGTAACTGTGCATTTAATAAGCACTGTCCCCTGCCATGTTTATCTTCTATGAGCTCCCTCATACTTAAAGCATGCACAGCAATCCCAGTGTTTGTGAATATGCCAAGGCCGGGGCTTGGTCTTTGAGAGCAGAGAGTTCATTATACTTTCCATACCAAGCTGGGGTGGAAGAATTGAAGGGGGTGTATAGGTGTAGACTCAGGAGCCAAAGGGCTGTTAAATGGAAATAAATTTTAGATCATTGATGGTTTTGTACTACCTGTGCTTCTATTTCATCTCAGTATCATCTGGCGCAATTCTTGAGATGCATACATACTTTCAGTTCATGGAGAACTAAAACTATGTATCTCCCAACTCAACTTTTGCCCAAATGCTCCTCTCACACACACAGCTGGACAAGAAATTTACATGCAGATAGAAATGGTCTTAATTACCCACTGTTCTCATTAACATCACTTACTATTCTAAGAGATTCTTGCCAATGCAAATAACTTGATTGTTCAATCCAGAAACTTGTAGAAAAACCCACTGACGCTTACATGGAAAGTATCAAAAGACAGTTTGTGCCCTAAGACTTACTGAATTCCTGTTTCTACCAATCCTGAATGGTGGCAAGTCTTAGCATTGGAAGATTCACCTTAAACCAGGCTTAATTCTCCACAGAATCTCATCTCCCTTCTCCAAGGCACTGCCAAAGCTCCCTTGAGTGGTATCCCCTTACCACAGTAAGAAATCAATTCAGCTGTGTTTCAGCAATAGGTTGTGTTGATGATCTTTAGGGAGGCAGCCTCGGGCACCACGAAGGACCAGTTTTTCTCACTAGAAACTCAAGCAGATAAGGGCATCTGAGGCAGTTGCTAGCTGGCCTTTCCTTAGTAACACTAGAAAAATTATTGAATAACACTTTGGATTTATATACTTTCATTAGGAAGGCTTATTTTTGGTCTGTGTTCATAATGCTTTTTCTTTCCCATGAGTTGATTTACTTGTTTGTATTAGAACAAATACGATTTATATAGGGCAGTGGCTAGTTCAGCTTTAGATTTAATCAGTCTTTTAAAGACATGACTTAATGTAGCAATTTACTTAAAGTTTCAAAGAGAAATTACAATAAGAAAAGGATGACAGACGTGATTTGCTGTAAGCTCACTGCTAGGCTGAGTTAATCTCAGATGACTAATCAATTTGGTCTCATCTGAAGCTTAAAGTAAAGGTGCTTTTCTCTTTTCTTTTCTAATAATTTCCCCCCCAGGCTTTGATGGTTTTGTATGCAGAGGCAAGCTTATCAGAGAAGTTTGAGACGAAAAAAAGTTTACATTATGCTATGAATGAAACAGATGAATTTCAATGTCTAAAGGAAGAGATTGAGCTCTTTGGAATAAAGCAAAGCATATTCAATACTGAAGAGGGAATTTAACTACATTGGATAATGCACTAAATTCCTTCCTGAGAATCCTCATCTCAAAGGATTTGCTGAAAAATATATTAATACGTTTTCCCTGAGATTTTTCATGGTTCATTGAGACACGAAGAGACGGCTCTTTTCTGGCATGCACCATTTAGACCGTGCAGCGCTAATGGATATTAAACAAACAAACTGTTACCTTGAAAGATACAACCCCACGGAGGATGTATATGCACGGGGCGCAAAATGCATTTGATCTTCTACTTTGTGTTCCTGTGTGTGAATTTGTTTAGGGCGAGTTTGTTTTGGTAATTAAAGCTTAAGAGTTCTTGGCAGTTTTTTCCTTTTAAAATAAAGGAATAACAAAACTGGCTCTCTCTTTTTATCAAACTCTGCACATGTGTAGGAGAATATAATTACAGGTACTTGGGATTCCAGCTCCTGTGTCATTGCAGATTGCTCTTTAGTTGCCAACACTTTGCTTCATTGTTCCATTATTTACCAGTGGGCTTCTTGGAAGAAGAGAGATGTGATGCCCAAATAGAAAACCTTGTTGAAAGAAGTAAGTTGCTTTTTGGGAAAAATTAAGCATCTGCATAAAAAAGATTTGTGCCTACAATGAAATGAAAGAAAAAAAGGGTTTTGGAGAAGAGGCATCATCACAATAGGCTGGAGATAACTTTAAATATACTGAAAATGTTTAATCTCTTTTTCACAGAACAGAGACACTGAATAACCTTCGCTTGGGAGCCTCCATGGAACCAAGAGAAGCCCACAAAAGCACTGAGGCTAAGACCTGCACCACAGCTACTGCTGTGAAGCACGAGGGCAATGACAGCAGTGAATCCGCTCAGGGCCTGCCAAGTTCCAAGTATTTTTCTAAGTACTCTCCGTGTCTTCAGTGATTTCTAGCAACAGCCCTAGGAGGTCGACACTGCAGTTCTTTCCATTTTAAACATGAAGACACAAAGGCACAGAGACAGTAAGTAACTTACCTAAGGGAGTCAAGCTAGAAAATGTACAACGATGCCCAACACTTAACCTGAAATAAAAGGTACGCAAGAGGAAAAGAACTAACAGGAATATTAGAGATGGCAAGGGAGAAGTAAGAAGCACATTTCCTATTACCTTCATCAGAGGCTCCCTGCAAGCCCCACATTGCTGTTTGGTCCGCTGGGATCCCCTCCCCTGCCCCGCCTTCCCGCCAGTCCCTACACTTGCCTCCCATCGCTTTCATCTCCCAGCTCCTCCCTGCCTGCAGCACTTGCTGTTTGCTGGGCACGGCTGTAACTGAAGTTTTTGAGCATTTTCTCGGCAAAAGTTGAAGACTTGCTATGGAGTCAGCGTGGTTTAACATTTTATGAATGACTCCAGGACTCTTTTGGGAGCATCATTTATTTTCCTGTATCATAAGAATATTCTCACAAAGAGCTTCTGTCCCACACTTAGTGGTTCTAGATAGTGCCACGCTTGTGTTTATACATTTCCATCCTCTCCTATTGCCTGTTTATTTCTGGCTGATTACTTGTTAAATGTTCTCTACTGTTCAGTGTTCGACTGAGAGCCCTGACGCGTTTTCTGAGAGCAATGCATGGGCCTCCTGGCAACTCCTCTGTCCCTGGCTGAAGCAGAGCAATGCCAAGGGTCCTATTTTCTACCTGGCATGGGACTGCTGGCTTGAAGTGTGGCAGGACTGAGTTCATTTCTTTATACCACAGGCTTGATTGAGGAATGAATGAAGTAAAACAGTTGGAGAAGGTAGGGCTAAGGACATAGGTACTGAATGAGCCAGGCTCCTTAAACAAGTCGTGTGGAGTCTTAAAGAATTCATTAGAATGGCATAAAGGTTACTTTAAACTTAAAAGAAACCTTGTCTGAGCTTCCCTCATTGACTAAAGGCTAGGTTTTCTGGATAATGCAGCCATAAATCCCCTCTGAGGAGGCTCCAGCCAAGGAGGAGAGACTGACCCTTAGCCCTGGGGTGAGAAATGTCATAAACCAAACTTTATCTGAACTGTCATACCTCCATTTATTTCCCCTAGAAGCCCATTTGTTTCCACAGAAGCCCTATCTATCCACCCTTTCCCTATTAAGCTGGAGTATAAACCATTACCCGGAGCTGTTCAGTGAGTTACCCATTACTGAGTCCTCCTGCACACTGGTGAATAAACCTTGCCTTTTCTCCTGTGTCTGTTGTCAATTTATTTGCAGTCTCCCAACAGGACCTAAGTTAGTAGAAGAATGGCCTGGAGTCTGGAGCTGGGTGTGCCGGGGCATGCGCTATCCAAGGTAGCCAGCGCTCTGGAGGTCGGCTGTGACTGGGGATACTGGGCTAGGCGGTCTTTGGCTCAGGTAAGGAGGAGCAAGGGACAAAGAGAACGAGCTGTTACTGGCCTACACCCGAGGTCCTTGTGGATGGCGAGTACTGCCATGAGCTACATGACCGATCAGGCAGGGTTGGGTCACAGTGGGATCTCCGTGTGTGCTGAGGACACAGGAGGTCAACCTGCAATACAGTGGGGCTTGAGCGGATTTCCTGGCTGCAGAAGAAAATCCCATGGTCACGGCACATATGATAGTGCAGGTTCTCGGATACACTCTCTCGTGAGTGCTACATTCCAGTCAGTTCTTGTGTGTAATTGCAACATGCAACGACCTGGATCACGGAGATGGGGGTGGGGGTGTCTCCCACCATCAGGCTTTTGCTAAGCACATGTTTGAATAAAAGTTAGATGTCTAAACAATGACTTTTACTTCTGAGAATAAATCTTTCACATTTCAATACTATTAATTAATCTTTCTTAAATGGAGAATCTAAGTAGATGCCTGGTACGGAGTCTCAATACATAGTGGTGCCTTGAATCTAGAATCACTTAGTTAATGTTCATTGACTGATTACCTTGAATTTCTGCTAAGGAAATACTGAAAAATGAGATGTAGAAAATCAACGGAAATGAATCTGGGAAAAATATTAGTGTTTAGTATATAATAAAACCTGATGTGATGCATATAGCTCATTTCAAAATAATGACATATTTGCCCCTCCAAATTGCTAATGTATTTTTTAAATTATTATTTTATTATTATAATTTTTAAAAACCGAGGTCTCACTCTCTTTCCCAGGCTGGTCTCCAATTCCTGGGCCCAAGTGATCCTCCTGTCTTAGCCTCCTGAGCAGCTGGGACTATAGGCATGTGTTATTGTGCCCAGCTTAAGTACTTTAAATTCATGGGTTCTTTGCACAATCTTAAGAGCACTTGACTTGAGGTTTTAAGGTCCTAAGAAGTTTTGTAAATAATAATTTAGAGCTCAGTGAGAAGCAGCTTCATATGTGTGGAAAGGGCAGTGCCATTCTTAAGAGGAAATGGCTGAACTAGCTAGGGCTGACACCCTGCAATGCAGATACATGATGCTCAGCCTGGGCTGTGTATCAGAATCCCCTGCAGGGCATCTGGAGATAGAGAGAAGCTCAGGCCACATGCCAGAGACTCAGATTCAGGAGGCTTCAGGTCCGGTCAGGGCCAGTGTCACTCTTATGTCTGAAGGTGGTTTCACACTGAGTACCTTTTTTTTTTCTTTGAGACGGAGTCTCACTCTGTCACCAGGCTGTAGTACAATGGTGTGATCTCAGCTCACTGCAACCTCTGCCTCCCGGGTTCGGGCGATTCTCCTGCCTCAGCCTCTCAAGTAGCTGGGACTACAGGGGTGCGCCACCATGCCCAGCTAATTTTTGTATTTTTAGTAGAGACGGGGTTTCACCGTGCTGGCCAGGATGGTCACGATCTGCTGACCTCATGATCCACCTGCCTTGGCCTCCCAAAGTGTTGGGATTATAGGCATGAGTACCCTTCATTTAATCATTTGTGTGTGGAACCCAGCCTTGTGCTACATTGCTGTGACGTCCATCTATCTATTACTATCATTGCCCCTTGATCTGCACTATAGAAAATCACATGCTTTTGCCAAAATCTCTCCTCCAGCTCAGGTCTCCAAGTACAGGACAACTGTCTCAAGACCAACATTCTGGGGTGTCAAAACCAGAAAATTGTTCCATTGATAAAGTAAGGAGGAAACAAGAGAAAACAGGAAGTTTAATGAGTATATTGATTCATCTAATGGTGTGGGTTGTTGATATGGTTTGGCTGGGTCCCCACCCAAATCCCATCTTGAGCTGTAGCCCCCATAATTCCCATGTGTCATTGGAGGGACCCAGTGGGAGGTAATTGAATCATGGGGGCAGGTCTTTCTCGTGCTATTCTCACAACAGTGACTAAGTGTCATGAGATCTGATCATTGTAAAAAGAGGAGTTCTCCTGCATTTAAAAAGAGGAGTTCCTCTTTTTGCCTGCTGCCATCCACATAAGATGTGACTTGCTCCTTCTTGCCTTCCACTGTGATTGTCAGGCCTTCCCATCCATGTGGAACTGTAAGTCCAATAAACCTTCCTTTTGTAAATTGCCCAGTCTCAGGTACATCTTTATCAGCAGTGTGAAAATGGACGAATACAGTAAATTGGTACCAGTAGAGTGGGGTGCTGCTGAAAAGATATCTGAAAATGTGGAAGTGACTTTGGACTGGGTAACAGGTAGAGGCTGAAACAGTTTGGAGGGCTCAAAAGAAGACAGGAAATTGTGGGAAAGTTTGGATCTTCCTAGAGACTTGTTGAATGTTTTTGCCCAGAATGATGACAGTGATATGGATAATCAGGCCCAGGCTGAGGTGGTCTCAGATGCAAATGAGAAACTTGTGAGAACCAGAGCAAAGGTAACTCTTGGTATATTTTAAAAAAGAGAGTGGTGAGATTTTGCCCCTGTCCTAGATACGTGTGGAACTTTGAACTTAAGAAAGATGATTTAAGGTATCTGGTGGAAGAAGTTTCTAAGCAGCAAAGCATTCAAAAGGTGACTTGGGTGCTGTTAAAGGCTTTCAGTTTTATAAGGGAAGCAAAGCATAAAAATTTGGAAAATTTGCAAAGATGTGATAGAAAATAAAATCCCATTTTCTGAGGAGAAATTCAAGCCAGCTGCATAAATTTGCATATGTCATGAGGAGCTGAATGTTAATCCCCAAGACAACAGAGAAAATGTTTCCAGGGCATGTCAGAGGTTTTCACAGCAGCCCCTCCCACCACAGGCTTGGAAGCCTAGGAGGAATAAGTGATTTCCTGGACTGGGCCCAGGGTCCTCATGCTGTGTGCAGCCTAGAGACTTGGTGACCTGCATCCTAGCCTCTCCAGCTATGGCTGAAAGGGGACAATGGAGAGCTCAGGCCATGGATTCAGAGGGTGCAAACCCCAAGCCTTGGCAGCTCCCATGTGGTGTTGCGCCTGTGAGTGCACAGAAGTCAAAAACTGAGGTTTGGGAACCTCTGTCTAGATTTCAGAAGATGTATGGAAACACCTAGATGCCCAGACAGAAATTTGCTATAGGGACAGGATCTTCATGGAGAATCTCTGCTAGGGCAGTGTAGAAGGGAAAAGTGGGTTGGGAGCCCCCATACAGAGTCCCTACTGGGGCACTACCTAGTGGAGCTGTGAGAAGAGGGCCACCATCCTCCAGACCCCAGAAAGGTAGATCCACTGACAGCTTGCACCGTGAACCTGGAAAAGCCACAGACACTTAACACTAGCCTGTGAAGACAGCTGGGAGGGAGGCTACCTCCAGCAAACGTGCAAAGCTACAGGGGTGGAGCTGCCCAAGACTATGGAAACCTACCTCTCACATCAGCATGACCTGGATGTGAGACATGGAATTAGAGGTCATTTTGGAGTGTTAAGATTTGCCTGTTCCACTGGATTTCAGACTTGCATGGGCCCTGTAGCCCCTTTATTTTGGCCAATTTCTCACATTTGCAATGGCTGTATTTGCCCAATACCTCTACCCCATTGTATCTAGGAAGTAACTAGCTTGCTTTCGATTTTACAGGCTCATAGGCAGAAAGGACTTGCTTTGTCTCAGATGAGTCTTTGGACTGTGGACTTTTAAGTTAATGCTGAAATGAGTTAAGACTTTGGGGGACTGTTGCAAAGGCATGACTGATTTTGAAATGTGGGAATATGAGATTTGAGAGGGGCCAGGCATGGAATGATATAGGTTGGCTGTGTTTGTACCCAAATCTCATCTTGAATCCCACAATTCCCATGTATCATGGGAAGAATCTAGTGGGAGGTAATTGAATCATGGGGGCAGGTCTTTCACATGCTATTCTCACAACAGTGAATAAGTCTCACAAGATCTGATTATTTTAAAAGGAGGAGTCTCCCAGCACAAACTCTCTCTTTTTGGCTGCTGCCATCCACCTCAGATGTGACTTGCTCCTCCTTGCCTTCCACCATGATTGTGAGACCTCCTCAGCCATGTGGAACTGTAAGGCCAATAAACCTCTTTCTTTTGTAAATTGCCCAGTCTCAGGCATGTCTTTACCAGTAGCGTGAAAATGAACTAATACAGTCTTGTAGATCATCCGTACTACAGAGCTGGGTTTTAGCTATGAGCAGACAAACATCATGACTCTGTTGGAAATTTGAAGGCAGAATCACCATGATTTCCCATTTCATGCCAGTTACAGAAATTTCTGAAAATAGCTTGGGCCAAAAATCATGTTGTTTATAAAAAAAACTGTGGCATACAGAGCTACATATAAGATTAAAAAATCATTCAGCCACTGCCAACTAAGATTCAAATGAATGAAGAAAAATTCAATTTATAAGAAAAACTATCACAGAAACTCTTTTTGAAATGTGTGTATATATAGATATACCCATACACATGAATATATATATATATATGTATTCACACCATATTTATATGTGAAATTGTAATTTTTTTGAGCCTCCCTAGGATTTGAAGAAGAAGGAAGAAGTAAAATGTATTTTTTTTCTGCAAAATAAGGAGAGCTTGACTACAAGATGTCTAATGGTCCTCTATCAATTAGATTTATATCTTCTGGAAGCATTTGCCTCCCTGTAGGCTATTCTCACTTCTAAATGTTTGACAGAGTCTCCTGCCAAGCCATGCACACAGCTGAAAAATGGAAGATAAGTTCACAACCACAGCATTTGCAGGATGGCTCAAGGGGAGGTAGCTACCCTCACTGTGTTTATAAAGGTCTAGCAAAGAAGCATTTCTATTCATTTTCACTGTAATATATACCATGGATAAATAACTTGGCACTGCACATAGGGCTCCTAAAACAGTTTCATCCTCATGGAAAACTGATCAAGACAGAATGACTAGGTATGTGGTCCTGTGCACAGGGATTCATCAAGTCCCAGAAGCCGTATAATAAAGGATGACTACACACACACACAAATTACTTGACAGATGAAAATTTCAGGAGTAAAATGTGACCATCTGGAATAATGAGCCTAAAGAAACAAAATTAAGACAAATGATACCCAACACGAGGGTCTAGACTAGTGGATGGAAATTCAGACTTCTCATCAGTCTCAACTGATTGGCCCTCTCCCCATGTCCCATATTTTTTCCTGGGGTGGATAAACAGCCAAGATGCCTCAATAGTAGTAGCATGAATAAATCTGTTTCAGTTTTGTACTTAAACAAGTAAGAGGAACTTAAAACGACTTCACATGATGACCTGCAGTCAACCTAAAATAATCTGAACATGTGCGGTCATATAATTTTCAGTAGCATCCACACAAAGAAACAAGATTACCTCTTGTCTTCTTTATTCCAAAGTAAAAATGAAGACAATCATGTAAGAAACCTGTCTTTGGTTAATGAGCCAAGAAATGCTTATCTACCTGTGGATATCTACCTAAGATGAGACTTCCTGTAGATGTTTCTGTACTTAGAAAATTAACATAATTGGACCAGGACTTTAACTATCTTTTTTTTTTTTAATATCTGAGTCCTGAGCTTAAATGAATATTGTTAGCTTTCTACTAGGCATCTCCCCTTCCATGTCTCACACACATTTCAAACTTTCAGTCCAAAATCAAAGTTGGGATCTACCATCCCCTTCCCTCCTCTGTCTTTTCCCACTTATAGCCTTGTGTACGTCATCCATCAGCAAACCCTGCTGGTTCTACCTTCAAAATACTTTTTCCACTGCTGTGCTACAGCTCTGGTCCCGGACAGCAGGATCTCCTTCCCAGACTCCAGAATTCAAACCTTCACTGGTCTTCCATCCTGTCTACTGTCTACTGTCCATCCAGCAGCCAGAGAGGACTTTTAGTAATATACGTCTGACCATGCTTTCACGAGCTGAACCTCTCAGAAAAATCCAAATTCCTTATCCAGGCTGAAAGGCATCCCGCACTTACCATCAGCATCTCTGACCTTTCCCTGCCTCATTTACCATCTACGACAAAACATTGACCTTGCTCCTGTTTTTGCCACCTGCCAACCTCTCTCCTGCACCAGGGGTTTTGCTCTTGCTGCTCCCTTGCCCAGATGGTGTAAGGTCTGGCTCCTGTCCATCTCACAATTTAGCTCTTCATAGACTTCTTTCCTGACCATGCCATTCAACATTCCCTTCCCCTTGTCACTCTCTAAGCCCTTACCCTATCTGAAGTGTGGAAAGTAGATACTGTTTTCTTTTTTTTTTTTACACAAAGTTTCACTCTTGTCACCTTGCCTGGAGTACACTGGCACGATCTCAGCTCACTGCAATTTCCTCCTCCTGGGTTCAAGCGATTGTCCTGCCTCAGCCTCCAGAGTAGCTGGGACTACAGGCACCTGCTGCTGTGACTGGCTAATTTTTGTACTTTTAGTAGAGATGGGGTTTCACCATGTTGGTCAGGCTGCTCTTGAACTCCTGACCTCAGGTAATGCGCCTGCCTTGGCCTCCCAAAGAGCAGGGATTACAAGTTTGAGCCACTGTGCCAGGCCTGTTTGCTTATTTTTGAGACTGTTTTCACCACTAGGCTGTAAGCTCCACAAAGCAGAAACTTTGATGTACTGTGATTGGTACATGGTAGGCACTCAATAAATATTGTCAAATGAAGGAATTAGAAGATAAATTAATTCCACACCTTGGAAGTTAGTACACAAGGATAAAATTATACTAAACCCTTGAAATATCCTACTAGGTATCACCGTATCTTGGCAACTGTATTAAACGACCACATTAGACTTTCATGGTATGAAAACCGAAGTGTGGCACTTCCAGTTTGAAAGCTGGACTTCTTTATATTTAATTAGTCTCCGAGAATTTTTAAATATTGTACTCATTGTCCCAATAATGATACTCTATATGAAGATAAGAAATTACGATCTAGCATAAAATTCGTACTCTAGTCTTAATTAGCTTCAAATGCCATCCTTAGATCTTGCCTGGTGCTTCATACCACACAGTTGGCTGCTTTTCTCTTTGTGTAAGCTCCCTCTGGGGAACTGTGGCTCAAAAATGACATTTGTGGAAATGACTTGGGAAAGCCAGAGCTAATTCACCAGAGAAGCACATTTTTCTCACGTTAACCCTTGACTACGTGGGAACAACGCCAAGGTCATAACTATAGTTCCATGGGGGCAGGCTACCCTGGGGCAGACTCCAAAAGGAGCCCTGTGTGCCCTGGGGGCCACATGAAGGCTTGCCAAGGGGATGCAGGGTATGGGGTTTTAAGGGAATCCATTTTCAGATTCTCAACTTCCTTAGGGACTCAGAACAAAACCGATCTGCCTGAAAAACGTGCTTGCATGTTCTTTCACAGGTTCTCTTCTCTTATTTTACAAAACCAGGTCAATTTTCTCCCTGCTGCAGACTGGCAAACATTCTCGAGATGAAGCCAAGGGTATTTGCTCAATGCCAGTGTCTGGGTTGAGAAGGAACAACCATGATGATGGACAGTTCACCCTTTTCCTCAACGAGGCAGTTTCTAGTTCTTTACCTTCAACAAAATTGAAGGAAGACTGAATGAAGTTGACAGTTAATAGATCATTAAAAATAACTTCTGATGATGGATCCCAATGAGATTTACAAAAATCAATATGCATAAGGAGTTCACAGAATCAAGTAGTATTACTATCAGGAAAGACCTATTCCTTCACCTGATAGATATAAGTAAAGCTTTTCAGTATTTAAATCTATAAAAACAAAAAAAGAATAAAATGAGACTGAATCTTGTTCAATCAAGCAATAAGTAATATAATTTTTGAATATATGAATTGCTTGGGGAAAAAAGCCTCATCCATCTGGTGAATGCATTTCCAATACAATTTTACATTTTATGCTGAATAATTTTAATCAAGATAAATGACATTATTTTGATCAATTTTATTCTGCTAATAAGTATAGTAACGATCTATAAGAAAGTTTTAATTTAAAGCCCGATACCATAAGAAATATTTAAAATATATCTTAATTTGTATATGCTTTGTTTGCAAAGAGAATGAGCAATGAGAGACTTTAAAGCATAAAATACATTAATCAGGGCAAAATTTTCAGGAGATGTAGAAAGCTTAAATGTTTAAGGAGCAAAAGGAATGATGTAAAGTTTCTAATATTGATAGGTAATCTGCTCACATATTGTTGAAGAGGATGATGCTGGGTACTAAACCACTGTGGTATCCGGATTTTAAGAGACATATTTAAAAGAGGGATGTGTCAGTTTTATTTTTAAAATGCCACCCAGGAAACTAAACTACATTCTTGGCAACAATTTAAATCTAAAAATGTGAGGGGGTGGGGGCTGGGGGCATAGCTTTCCAAAAGTCTTCTAGAGAGTTAACAGGGAAAAATAAATTGCATATCCCCACTCTTAAACATTCTGTTAATGATTTGCAATCATTGATTCTATCAATAAACTGACATAGGCATCCTCCAGCCTGTGTGTGGTCAGGCCACAATGGGGAGGAACCGGGATCCTCCGGAAGAACAGGTCACCTTTCCCTCAAGGAGATTGCCAGGGTGGGTCAGCCAGACACAGAAGATGCCAGCAACAGGATAAGATGACTTCAGAATTTCAGGGAACTTGGGGGTGGGGAGGGCTAGAAGAAATGGAATCCTCTTCAGCATTTCAGAAATGCCTAAGAGGACTTCAGAAGCATTTCCTAAGAAATGAAAGGGAACACACCTTGCCTTCACCCTGGAAACACACCTTGCCTTCATCTTGAGAATACACCTTGCCTTCACCTTGAGAACACACCTTGCCTTCACCCTGGGAACACACCTTACCTTCACCTTGGGAACACACCTTACCTTCACCCTGGGAACACACCTTGCCTTCACCCTGGGAACACACCTTACCTTCACCCTGGGAACACACCTTACCTTCACCCTGGGAACACACCTTGCCTTCACCCTGGGAACACACCTTACCTTCACCCTGGGAACACACCTTACCTTCACCCTGGGAACACACCTTGCCTTCACCTTGGGAACACACCTTGGGAACACACCTTGCCTTCACCCTGGAAACACACCTTACCTTCACCCTGGGAACACACCTTACCTTCACCTTGGGAACACACCTTACCTTCACCCTGGGAACACACCTTGCCTTCACCTTGGGAACACACCTTGCCTTCACCCTGGGAACACACCTTGCCTTCACCCTGGGAACACACCTTGCCTTCACCCTGGGAACACACCTTGCCTTCACCCTGGGAACACACCTTGCCTTCACCCTGGGAACACACCTTGCCTTCACCTTGGGAACACACCTTGCCTTCACCTTGGGAACACACTTTGCCTTCACCTTGGGAACACACCTTGCCTTCACCTTGGAAACATACTTTACCTTCACCTTGAGAACACACCTTACCTTCACCTTGGAAACATACCTTACCTTCACCTTGGGAACACACCTTGCCTTCACCTTGGAAACATACTTTACCTTCACCTTGGGAACACACCTTACCTTCACCTTGGAAACATACCTGACCTTCACCTTGGGAACACACCTTGCCTTCACCCTGGGAACACACCTTACCTTCACCCTGGGAACACACCTTGCCTTCACCCTGGGAACACACCTTACCTTCACCTTGGGAACACACCTTACCTTCACCTTGGAAACATACCTTACCTTCACCTTGGGAACACACCTTGCCTTCACCTTGGAAACACACCTTGCCTTCACCCTGGAAACACACCTTGCCTTCACCTTGGGAACACACCTTGCCCTCACCTTAGGAAGGACAAGGTGAAGGCAAAGTGTGTTCCCTTCCATTTCTTTCCATTTCTTTTCTCCAAGTAAAGATACATGCTTGTTTCAGCCAAGCTGTGGGGCTATTTTCATGAACGATTTGAGCCCCCTCTTTTCTGAGTTTAAAATAAGAAATCTCACATGCCTTGGAATTTAGAAAGAAAACTAGGCAGAGACTAGCATCTAGTCACTGGATAACTGAGCAGAGACTAGAAAACAATCATACAGACCGTGAAAAGCCCTGAACCTGGAGACTATGACGACATCAAACAGGCTGATTCCCACCATCTGGGAGGGAGAACAGGACTCAGAGTGGAAGGGTGAGAAGAGAGGAGTCCGTAGAAGATGTGCCTTTGAGACAAAGAACATTCCACACACTCCCTCCCCTCCTTCTCTAGTAACTGTCCCCACTCTTTACATGCAGTAAGGGACACTTGGGATTGCTCATCTGTTCTCCAGAAGACAAGACCAGAGTTGGCCTACAGCTGTTTAAAGCCCCTACTCCACGCTTGGGTCTACCAGCCCTGCCAGCTCTACCATCTAAACTCATCCCCCTCTCTCTTGCCAAAGCAAAACGAAGATATAGTTATTTTTCCTAAAAGTCTGTCAGAATGCTTAAAGGAAAGTCATAAAAGAATCAAATTTATAGGAAAGTCTGCATACATGTCAATCACACTGTTACTATCTAGACTGATTGCTAGTCTAGTTAGACTAACTGGGATTTTAGGCAGTGGTGATTTGTTTTTGCTGTACCCAGTTCAAGCTGGTTGCTCAGCTTCCTTTAAGCACCTCTAGGAGTTGGCGGGTTATAGATTAACTAGGTGGGGGGTGGTTGTGGTTGTTCTTGCTACTGCTAGATATTGTCTAGTCTGCAGTTTTCCTGCACTTCCCTAGAACTGCTCTGGGAAGAATCGTTCTTATTCCAAACATTTCTACGTCTTCCACTCCATCTCTGCCATGAGTTCACAAGGGGTGGAGGTGGCCTTTGGGGACAACTGAGAAGCTAAAAAACAGGTTTGCTAGAAGTCCTGTCTTAAGCCAAGCTTGGAGGAGGATATAACCTGATTCAGTCACTTGGGCTTTTCCCACAGGTGCCTAATAACTGTGGATGCAGTCACAAGTACACGTATGAGGCCACTAGCCTCTTCAAGATGGTTCTTCTGCAAATAGTACTTAGTTACGGAACGCTCAGTATTGTCTGTTGCTCATAGAACTTGACTGCTTGATCCAGTAGCACAGTCACACACATGCGTAATAACTTAAAATATTTATCCTGAGGAGCCCTAATACTTTGCCTTTCAAATTCTTTTAACAAGCGTTAGTTCTTTGTCTAACAGAAAGAAGGTCACTGCATAATTCCTCGATTTTCCCCTATGAAGATGCTTTAGAAAAAAATACTCTTCTTTTCTTCATTCAACAAACATCCTTGCCAATATTCATCACCCAGTCTATCTCTTTTTATTTGTTACCTCTTCCCTCTGAGGACTAACAGCTGATTTTTTTATCTTGCCCAAATTCCTTTTTAAGGAGTCTGGGGAGTCATACCCTATAAACCGTAAATTCTCATCAGATAGGTTTTATTTAACCTTATTTATCATGAATTACTTTCCAATTTGACTCTGGCATAACATTATGTGACAAAGAAAGTCAAAAGATTTTACCCCAAAACGTGTCTCTTTGCCATATTTTGAAATGGCCCTGCAGAGCTGTCCTTTGTCGGGGAAAATGTGCATCTGGAAAGAATCTCTATTAACGTAGCTAGGTCTTTTTACTGCAGGCCCTCCCAATCCTGAGGAGATTAAGTAAGAGTCCAGCACCTTTTAAAGGTCTGAACAGGAAACATTTGTATCTGTTGTCTCTAAGGGCAGCCACTATGAGACTTCAAAAGAACCTTGGTCTCCACAATCTTTTATCTTAACTTGAACATTTTCTATTGATCCCAGGTCTTTAGACAAACTCAACCAACTGTCAACCAGAAAATGTTTACATTTACCTATAGCCCCCCTCACTCCCTCCCACCCCTACCCCTGCGCCTCCTCCACCCCCACCACACTTTGAGTTGTCTCATCTTTCTGGACCAAACTAATATATTTGATTGATGTCTCATGCCTCTCTAAAATGCATAAAACCAAGTGCACCCTGATCACCTTGGGCACATATTCTGAAGACCTCCTGAGGGCTGTGTCATGGGCCATGGTCACTCATATTTGGCCCAGAATAAATCTCTTCGAATATTCTACAGAGTGTGACTCGTTTTGTTGACACCTCCCAGACCAACAGTGAGACTCAGTGAGAATGAAATGCAATTGCAATAGTGTTCTGTCGGGTTAAGAAAGCTGTCACAGTAGATTTGCTAATGCCAGGATGTGGTCTCAGGTCAATTTAGGAATATTTAAGGCAGACCGCAGAATTATTCCCTGGGTCTCCTACTGTCTGTGTCCTTAGTTCAGCGATGAACAATCTGACCAAAAAGCAAGGCCAAAGGTCTGATCTTCAAGGGGACTGATTAGCTTCTCCCAGTACACGATGCAGCCTGTATACCAACCCCAGAGTCATTCTGCACACAACCCAGGCCGTCAGTCAGGGCCTGGGGAAGGGACAAGAGGGAGGAGCTCATGAAAAATCCTGTTACCATGATTCAAAAGCAATTCAAAGCACGCACTGCCTCATATCCCCTCTGCATATCAAAAACAACACATTTTTACAATCATCCAGGTATTGGTATAAGGTAGAGAAGACTATAAGCAGAGAATAGTGTTTAAGAAGTGATATGTAGCTTTAACTCAAGAAAAGTAGCTCACCAAAATACTCCAGTATTTTTGGAGAATGGTCAAGGCAGGGTTATAGCTCAAAGTACTAATATGTATATTTTCTGTTTATTTTTCTCCTCCTTTGCTTGCTCACTGAAATACTGAAGGAATCCTTTCCATACTTAACCCAAACCTAAACAGAGACATAGCTTCAAAGAAACCATAGGCCAGTGTCCCAGAGGGAATATCTAGATGCCGCTTGAAGGATCAGGTTTTTAGGTCCCAGAGGTTAGCTAAGACTGGAGCTAGGAAAAGGTGGTGCTGGGAAAAGCAGCGCCTCCAACCCCGTGGTCTAACCAGCTTGGTCACATGTAGGCATCCTGAATGGTGAGGAACTTAGACACCTTGAATGAGGAAGAAAATCCTGTCCCCATCGAAGAGTTGAGATAGTCCCTGGAGCCTTCCCAGACACCTATACAATTGTCAGTGTTATACTTGCATTTGAATGTTTTCAACAAGCTTTTCAAACCCATCCTCTTGATTAAATTGGTCTTTGAACATAAAGGGCTTTATTAAGTGGAAAGGTAAAGTTAGAGTCCTTTGCTGAACTGAAGAGGCCCAGGATATCTTCATTGAAGAGTGTGTTGTGAAAGATTATATTAAAACAATGCCAACTTGATATTTCCACTATCTCTACATACAGTATTTGCAACAGTTGAAGCTGTTTTTGACTCTAGGTATCAATGACATTAGTGGTAATGTTGGCTGAAGTTGGCTATTCCATTCGAAGAAACTATTCGTTACATAAATAATATAAAGAGGAAGTTTGGGTCAGCAATTTCTGAAACAGACTTTTTGTCTTTTCTAATCAGAGAAATGGAATATCTCAGAGGAAAACAACCTTTTAAATACACGTTTAAAACCCGAGAAGTTTAAACTTTAATAATTATAAAATATTTCAAAATCAGAAGAAGACAGTTTTTATTTGTGATGGGTCTTACAGACTCAAATCAGTAGTTCCCAAGCTTGGCTATACTTCAACATCCCTCAGGGAGCCTTAAAATAAGTAGTCATATCTAGGCGTCTCTGGGTCAGGCTCAGGTGATTCCAATGTGCCTCCAAGTTTAAGAACAGTGTTCTTTAAAAAGGACTTTTTGTCCGCTTTGGTTTGCATAGTAAAAATAAAGCATGCAGTTCTATTTTTATGGGTTTCGTGATGGTGTATTCAAGTTAAGGAAGGAGAGTGAGGGTAAGTAGGGCTCAGCTGTAAAAGGTTGTGCTTTTACAACCTATGCCAGAGCTCAGCTGTGTTCTGGTATAGGTTATAATGGCAAACTCATTTAAATTACTTAGGAAATCTATGTATGATGATATAAATTTGATTTATAAAACCACAATATTATGACTTCAACTTAATAATATGCATTCCAACTTAATAAGAATCTGCTAGATGACAGAACACATGCATTCGGGGGTTATAGTAGCAAAGAAGGAAGACACTGTCCACGTTCCCACAGAGCTCCTATTCTAGCAGAACGGTAACTTTGCAATGTGTACTTTCATCACAACACAAACACAATGCTAGGCATACCAGGGCTTTCAAAAGAAGCACAAAAAGTAGAAGTAAAAATAGAGAAAGGTCTTGTTCTTGTTCCTAAAGAGTGACCAGGTTAGATGAGGAGATGACACTATCTCACTTGAGTCATCATGAACTTCTATGAGTGTTGTACACAGCACTCATTAAGTGCCAGACTTAGGGGGTATGCAGATTAACACAAACATGTACAAGTAGGGCTAAAACAGATAAATCTAGAGAACTCACAGAAGCTTGTAAAAAGGGTAGGGCCCGAATTTGTCTTGGAAGATGGGTTAGGAGTAGATAGGAAAGGAGGTGAGAGAGCCATCAGGGTGCCTTGGGAAATGGCTGCAGTGAGCCATCTAAGTGAGTCAGCATGATAATGTTATCAGTAGGGAGAGTGGAGAGAGTGTCCACTTGCAAAGGAGGCTGTGAACTCAGAAATGGTACATATTGAGGATGGACAGAGACAGTGGATGTCAAATTACACAAGACCTGAAAAATATAGGTAGTGCAATGATCCAAAAAGTTGGCAGCTGAGCTTTGCAGCAGAGAGGAAAAAAAATGAGAGAGAGAGAGAGAGAGAGATCTCTCTTTCTGGCTCAGATAACTGGATTATAGTATACAGAGTATAGAGAAATCTTTGGAATCTATAGGTGCTCAACTTCCAGGCCTAACTGTAGATTAAATACTGATCATGCTCTTGAAACATCTGAACTCAGGTAAACCAAATTTAACTAAAGCTGTGACTGGGCTGAATTTAACTAAAGCCCAGATATAGTTAAAGCATGCATTAGATTGACTCAGCCCTCTACCGTAGCAACCCCATAGATAAAATCGGGTGCTCTTTTTTAGGAGGAAAGAATTACCAACTTCAGTGTATTCAAATCTTTCAACATATAATGTCTGGCATACAATAACAAATCACAAGACTTGCAAAGAAGTAAGATAATATGACCAAAAATTAAAAGAAAATAAAGTTATCACAGGTAAATCCACAATAATATAGATGTTAAAATATGTAGACAGGCCGGGCGCGGTGGCTCAAGCCTGTAATCCCAGCACTTTGGGAGGCCGAGGCGGGTGGATCACGAGGTCAAGAGATCGAGACCATCCTGGTCAACATTGTGAAACCCCGTCTCTACTAATACAAAAAAATTAGCTGGGCATGGTGGCGCGTGCCTGTAATCCCAGCTACTCAGGAGGCTGAGACAGGAGAATTGCCTGAACCCAGGAGGCGGAGGTTGCGGTGAGCCGAGATCGCGCCATTGCACTCCAGCCTGGGTAACAAGAGCGAAACTCCGTCTCAAAAAAAAAAAAAAATATATATGTAGACAAGGACTTTATCTGTGATATATTTGTTAAATTATCTAGTGAGAAAATGGACAACATGCAGGAAAAAATTGGTTAAATTCAGCAGAGAAATGGAAACTATAAGAAATGACCAAATTGAAATTCTAGAATTGGAAAATACAATATCAGACAGGAAGGATTTATATAATGGCCTTTATAGAAGATTGAAAATAGCACCTGGAAGGACCAGTGAGTTTAAAGATAGATCACTAGAAACTATCAAAATGAAAGCACAAAGTGAAAAAGAATAAAAAAAATCTTGACAAAGGATCTAAGACCTGCAGGACAATATCATGTAGTGTAACATACATGCAACTGAATTCCCAGAAAGACAGGAAAGTGAGATGGGAGTAGAGAAAATATGAGAATAAATAATGACCAAGCATCTTAAAAGCAGGTAGTATAAAAGCACGTATTCAGAGAACGACAGTAATAACTGACTTCTCATCAAAGCAATGGAAACAATAAGACAATAGAATAATATCTTTGAAGTGCTAAAAGAAAAAAAGTTCTTCTCAGAATTCTACTAAGCAGAGATATCCTTTGTGGATGGAGGCAACTGAGACATTTTCAAAATGACACAAAGCTGAGAGAATTTATCTTCGGCAGACCTGCACTATAAAAAGTGCTAAAGGAGTTTATTTAGGAAGAAGGGAAATTATACCAGATTTATACACATTTATCCTGGATTGGCAGGAAGAAATGAAGAGGATGTGAAATAAAATAGAGGAGAGGTCTTAGATGTATATGGAGAGGGAAGAGGAGAAGTGTACAGGAGAGAGGAGGGGAGGGGAGGGAAGAGGAGAAGGGGAGAGGCTAGAAAGACCCAGGGCACAGCAGTGACATAAAGTGGAGAAGAAAAAGCCAAAGAGGGGAGAACAATGGAGAGGGAAAGGAGTAGGAAGAACACTGGGAAGGTTTTATCTTAGGAACCAAGATACATGAATATGCCAAATGCTGCTGGAAGGTTTGAACAAGCTTGGACGTGAGACATGTCTAGTGTGCTAAGAAGCACAAAGGCTCTTGGGGGGCCTCAGTAAAAATTTTTATTAAGAAAAAAATCAGGGCTGGGCATGGTGGCTCATGCCTGTAATCCCAGCACTTTGCAAGGTTGAGGCATGCAGATGGCTCAAGGACAGGAGTTCAAGACCAGTCTGGCCAACATGGCAAAACCTTGTCTCTACTAAGAATACAAAAATTAGCCAGGCATGGTGGCATGTGCACCTGTAATCCCAGATACCCAGGTGGCTGAGGCATGAGAATCACTGGAACACTGGAGGCTGAGGTTGTAGTGAGCTGAGATTGCACCACTGCACTCCTAAGTGACAGAGCCTGGGTGACAGAGCAAGACCCTGTCTCAAAATTGTTCTTCAAAAAATGAGGCAGCAGAGTTCATTTTGTGTCATTCACCTCAGAAAACACTGACTGGTCCTCAACTGGAGCACCTTGCAAAGGTGACAGTGGCAACAATGATGTCGGGGGGTGGGGGTGGGGAAGTGCAGACTGGGTAAGGAGGGATAGAGGGCAGGAACCCACGGAGGGGACCATGTGTGTGTCCTGGGCTTGCCATGCTATGGGCTGAAACTGAAAAGTAAAATGCAGAGGGGTAGTAAAGAGAAACAATAAACTCCCTGGTGAAGTGTCAGTAAGATATCACGCTTGGTTTACTCACTTGGGATATAGAAATGGAAGAAAAGAAAATAATAGACGTTTCTGTGCATTTCTATCACTGGGAAAAGAGGGCCAAGTGAAAACTGGGGTTTCTGTTTGGATCTGAGGAAGAAAGGAAATGATGGCTTGAAAATGAAACCTACTGGGTTTCTAACATTTTAAGAGTAAAAAAGTCACTCATAAGATGGGCCTGACTCACACAGGCACTAGGAGTATCAGTCTGTGGAGCTAATCGTCAATTAAAAATTTAATACCACCAGTTTCCATTTCATGACTATCACTTTTTCTGACCAATAAATTAAACTGTTCAAGTGTCAAGGTGAGGACCACAGGGATTTGTATCTTTCCATCTCTCTTGAGCACTGAATAACCTCTATCGTTAATGTTGCAATACAAGTGACTCTTAATTAAAAGTAACACACTGTACGTTAACATATATGTGCATTAGCCCAGGCTGTACTGCCTCAGGTTCAGTTGCCTATATCAAATGATAAGAAAGATACACTTTGGGGCTGGGCGCAGTGGCTCACGCCTGTAATCCCAGCACTTTGGGAGGTCAAGGAGGGTGGATCATGAGGTCAGGAGATCAAGACCAACCTGACCAACATGGTGAAACCTCGTCTCTACTAAAATACAAAAAATTAGCCGGGCATGGTGGTGCGTGCCTGTAGTTCCAGCTACTCGGGAGACTGAGGCAGGGGAATCGCTTGACCCCGGGAGGTGGAGATTGCAGTGAGCCGAGATTGCACCACTGCACTCCTGCCTGGGTGACAGAGCAAGACTCTGTCTCCAAAAAAAAAAAAAAAAAAAAGAAAAAGAAAAAAAAAAGATTCACTTTGGGAAATAAGCCACTCTATGTTTCAAATCCATTCATTTTTACCTGACATTGCTTAAATACATTATCATACAAGAAATTGAATAGGAAAATTTTGTTTTAAATTTAAAAAAACAAAATTCCCAAATGAACAATATATCGTTATGAATTTTCTGGTTATGAGAGAAAAAAATGTCTGAATTTCAACTAATTTTCTTGAATAAACTTTTAGGACATTTTTATGAGGAGGTGTTGGGAATTGCTTGATTCTCTCAATGTTCCTTTGACTGGAGTCTGGCAGATGAGCAACATGAGCTTTTTTCTTCTCAAGGTATTCCGTTTAGGAGCAAAATCTGTGCTTGCTGCTTGTGCCAGGTCACAGACCAGCACCCTCAGCCAGCCTCAGGCTGCCCAGACACTGCAGGGGCTGCATCTCCAGGCTTCTGTCTCCTTCCTGGTTCCCTCCCTAATCTATGTCCGGGAGGCTTGCCCCTTCCTGCTAGACTGGCTGTCCCCTCCCCGCTGTCTGCCTCCTTCTCTTCTAACTGCCTTATGTGCCCTCCAGGACAGAACCACTGGCCCATCTGACTGATGGCACCAGCCTGGAGCCTTCCTTTTAGCTGAAACTCAGTTACAGCTGTCCTGGCCTTCTCCATAGTTCCTTGAGATCCATTATAATAAATATAATCAAACACCAGCCAGAATGGTTTAAAGAAGACTAATCTTTAAACTTTTAAACTCTTCTCTAATCCATTAATTTTTAATATTCAAGAGTAAAAATAATAATATCTTTCCACTGGATATTGAGACTTTTGTTTTTAACAAGGAGAGAAGACAGCAATCCACACAGAGAAGGGAATACAATGTAAAAACATGATCTTGCAAAAAGTCTCTTTTCTATTTTTATGTTCTTAAGATTTGGTTGTGGTATTTGAGGACAGTCATTTCATTTCTCATGCATCATCTTCTCTAAAGCTTTTCTTTGAAAACTGTTTGGCCAGGCACAAAATGAATACCTAAACAGTCCAAATAAAGTTATGCGGGCTCTCCCTCTCTTTCTCTTTCTTTGAGGTCTGTAAGCCTTTGGGCAGAAGTCCTGAATTTGAATCAGCTGGAAATTTTTCAATTCTGCCTTTTTACCCTCATGGAGTCTTTCCAAGGGACAAATCATTAACTCTTATTTAATAAAATAATTATTGGCCCTTCAATTTATTTACAACTTCCCTTTTAAAGAATCCTTATCTTCCAGACCCAGCTGCCAAAATTCTCCAACAGGTGTCCCAAGTTAATTAACAAAGAACCCATGGCGTCACCAAAAAGGGAGGCAGCATTCATGAAATTAGGTTCTGGGGTTTAAGAGATGAGTGCTGTAATGCAGGCGTCTAATCTGAAGATACAAAGTTCCAGCCAAGGCACAGAGCTTTCCTTCTGCCTAAAATTTGGCTTGAGAAGTCAAGTTATTAAAACAAACCAGCATAGAGCACTCCAACACATCACCTTGTCTAAGAAATCTGGCTTCCTTTTAAAATACTAATTGAAATTACAAGTGTTCTAATTAAAATGACATCTGTCTGGGTCTGAAGGAACATATTTTTGAAAAGCAGAGAAGATATGTCTCTAAAATTTCCTCATATCTACTTAATAAAGTGAAGCTTCTATGTTTCCAGTAATGAAAATAGCACATCGCCTTCCTGGGTTGCATTGGAGTTTATACAGCCTTGTATCTTTCCCTGGACAGAGATGCGATTCGTCAGGGTCAAGGACACAAGTAAAGAACGTGCCTACAGTGCCGTGTGATCAGTGACCCTCAAGAGGCCTGTTCCCCAGAATGGGGCGCCCATATCCCAGAGTGTTCTGTCACATGCCAGCCTAGCATGAGATGCAAAAATAATGAAACATGCACGTATCTATTTTAACTGATAGGAGTCTAAATGTTTTGTAGAGTGCCCTGTTTTGCCATTTTTCCAGCAGACAATGGGAGTGCAATGTGATACTCAGGGCACAGAGAGGATCATGACTCAGTGCGTTTCCGTCCTAGCTGCGGAATTTAGATAGACTTTGAGGAATGATGTCCTGAGCAGCATTTGTAACGATGTGTCATGGAAGTGGAGACATAGCTGTAGGTGTCTGTTTACTCCCCAGCTCATGCTCTCATCATTAAGGATTTCGTTAAAAATGTATCTCAAAGTTTCGATGAAGAGCAGTATTTCCAGGTTTAGAATTCCCAGAGTCCACTGCGAGATGACTAAATAAAAGAGAATCTTTAAAACTTTATATGTAACATTCAGGATGGTATTGATATAAGGAAGATTTTCCCTGTTCTCCCCACCCCTCACCCCAGTTCTCCAAAGGAAAAAACATTTCTCACTAAGACGTGGCATGGAGGAAGGAGTATTGTAATTCTACAGGCATCAGTCTTTATTTTCACTCAAATTACATTTTAATGTTGTCCTTTAAATATCACCAGGAATCTCTATCCGGAAACAGTCTTTACAATGCACAGATCATATCTTTTATTTGAATATTTAAAACAAGCAAGTAAGGAAGCTTGAAAGGATGGCCCTAGTTCAACCCCCTGCACCCCTCACCTCCTTAACCTCTGGAATGAAGGAAAAGGATGATCTGAAGACCCCTGTGGGGAAAGAATAACAATGAATTTTGCTACTTACAAAATAACAGACTCCCAGGCAAGAAACTACCCTGATTTTGTTCCTGATTTCATTCATGTGGGAGAGCGTGAGTTGTGTACTGCTGGCTACACAGGGGGGCGCTGGGCTCCCTTCCCTTCCCTCTCTCCTGGCGGATGCCTGTGTTTGGGAAACAGCCGATTCCCCTAGGAAATGGCCCCATCCTGACCCCAGGGAAAGTCATATGCTGTGTTGTGCTCCTTCTGAGGTTGGAATGGGGAGAGAGGGCATTGCCTGGACAGAAGCTCAGCTAGCTGGTAAAGTGAAAGGAAAGCCCAATGTGAAAAGTGGATTATAGAACAGGAACACGTGGGGGCGTCAGTCGAAGGAAGATTCTTACACATCCTCCCCAGTGTGGTAAAGCAGCCATCCAAATGGGAGCAGAACGTAGGGAAACAGTCCTGCAAAGCACAGAAGGATGAGGCCAAAGGGTGATGGCAAACTGGGAAAGGGCCAGGCTCACGACACAGAAGACAGGTCCTTCTCTTCAGCCTCAGGAGGGTGCAGGGAGCTAGGAGGATGCTTGCAGCATCCTGGCCCTGGCTCTCCTGCCGGAAACTGTGGCAAGCCGCCAGAGCCCAGGGCAGCCAGGGGAGGGGCTCTGCGAGCTCTGCCAGTACCCACGGGGATGCGGTGGCACCGCCAACACGAACCTTTGGCAGTGACTGAATCACATACAGAAAGCATTACTATTTCCTTCCCAATCTCAAGCCTCTTCCACAGTGGCAGCAGAATGAGTTTGATTAGAGTCTAGATTAAAGAGAGCATCTAAGCTGTATTTCTTTCCTCTGTTGCCTAGACACCATGGAAAGAGACAGACACAGACATCCCCTCTACCCCTTCCTCTCTCTACTTGGATTCCCCAAACCTCCTTCAGATCTGCTCTTTGAATAAATACGCTGTGTTATTTATCCACCAGTTAATTCATTCAGCAACTACATACTGAGTGCTTGTTATGAGCATAGCAAAGTGCCAGACACTGTCAGACATAAAAATAAATACCTCACCCGATGCCTGCTTATTATTTCATTTGGGGGCAGACATATGTATACACAAAGAACGTAAGAGACAACATCAGGATAAAATTACACAATGGAAATCTAAGATAAGTGAGAAGATTTCTTATCGAATAGGTGCTGCCCACTGCAACTCTGGGTGCAGGGTGTAGCCTTTATCAGGAAAAGCCACTGCAAGGTGGGCTTTGGATGGTGGTGGCAGGTAGCAAATGTAAGCTCATGCATGCTTTAAGTGTTTGGTTTCTTTGAGTTTGTTTGTTGGCAGAGAGATGGGATTTGCCTAAACTAAATATCTGCCATCTACATCAGGAACTGTCCATGTGCTGAAATGGGTGGCATATAGCTAAACTTTTTGTTGAAGCAATACAATATCATTCACTCTTTTCATTGAAGCTAATTATTACCATTCCTTTTTTTAAATCTTCTGCACTCAGAAGTACAATTAACATTTTTTGAAGGTTGCAAAGAAATGTATGGATGTGCACGAACTTCGGCTACTATTCCATGCCAGTAGGAAGAACACAAGGCTCTATCTATAGCATACTTATCGCTGGTTCCCAGAGATAACTATGGAAACAGCCCAAATGGAAAGCCGAGGGAGAGGCAAAGCGTGTTACATTCTGCTGGTGCTACTGTGTGATTCTCATTAGACCTCATGGGGCAGGGTGATTATTGTTCAACAGCCTATTTACAGTTTTCCCAATAATGGAGTCTAAGGAAGATGAACCATTCCTTAGTTGCAATTGTGGTAGCCTGCTTGCTTCAACCGCTAACTAACAGAATGATCTAAGAAGAATTCTATTTTAAACCGAAAATCCAGAACTAGTGATGGAAAAGATCTGGATTCCTTCTGAAATCCTGAGTGTCTTCATGCATCTAGTAAATTTATGGAGAAAACAAACTGGCTGTTAGAGTCTTCACTTATTTTTTAATTTTTTAAATTTAAATTTTAATTTTTGAGGTGCGGTCTTGCTCCGTCACCCAAGCTGGAGTGAAGTGGCACGACCTTGGCTCACTGTAACCTCCACCTCTGAGTTCAAGCCTCAGTCTCCCGAGTAGCTGGGACTATGGTGCATGCCACTACGCCTGGCAAATTTTTGTGTTTTTAGTAGAGACAAGGTTTCGCCATGTTGGCCAGGCTGGTCCCAAACTCCTGACCTCAGGTGATCCACCCACCTCAGCCTCCCAAAGTGCTGGGATTACAGGCGTGAGCCACTGAGCCCAGCTGATTCTTGGCTTTTTTAATAGCAAACTCTTTTCTTTAGTTAATGTTTTATTTAATTTCCCTAGTGTTTTGCTGACTTGGAGGTCATGTTAAGATGATGACAAGGCAGGAAAAATTCAGTTCAGTCATTTTTTTTTCCAGCATCTTCATTGCTTTCTCTCTGGTCCCTACTGTCCTCACAGTCCCTACTGTGGATCAGGCATTGTTCTAGGTACATGGATATGCCAGCAAAGAAACAAGACAGAACTCCCTGCTCTTAACAGGCTTACCTTCCAGTGGGGAAGGATGTAAAAGACACAAGATAAATAAGTAATACATTACATATTAGAAGATATTTGGGGCTGTGGAGGAAATTAAGCAGGGAAAGGAGCTGAGGGTAGGATTTTAATTATGGTGGCCAGAAAAGTTTCTCTGGGAAAGATGTGAGTGAGGTGAGGACTGGGCTGCATGAACAAGAGGAAGAGACTCCAGGCAAAGGAAGCAGCAAGTTCAAATTCCCTGAGGCAGGATTTCAGAGCATGTAATACAGAAATCACAGTGAACCAGTGGCTGCAGAAAATTTCTTGATTTTGTGAGGACTAGGTGGAGTTGGAGAGGTCATAGGGAGCTTCCACGTCTGCTCTGCAGAGACTTGACTTTACGCTGAGATGAGGAGGGTTTGGGGTAGAGAAGAGGAATAAGGTTTCAACAGGATGACTCTGGTTGCCAGTGTAACAGGAGACCACCTAGGTTGAAGGCAGCACAGGGAGACTAGGTAAGGGGGTGCTCAGAAATAAGCCAGGAGAGAGATGATGGGAGCTTTGGACCAGAAGTGTCAGAGTCTGGGAAAATTCAGAAGGAAGACCAGATGTGTTGATGGATTAGGTATGAGGTGGATTGGATATGAGTCAATGAGGATGCCAAGGTGTCTGTCCAGGGTCCTTGCAAGAAAACTGGCCATTTTCTAGGGGAAGATTGTAGAAGGGTCAGGTCTGGGAGAGACCCTGGTTATGGACATCTTATATCTGAGACACTCTTAAGAGATTCAGTGGAGAGAATGGGCAGACAGTTGGACACAGGATCTGGGGTTCATGCTGGAGATAATCTGTTTGGAGTCACCAGAATACGGATGATCTTCAATGCCATGAAACCATATGATGTCACCCTAGCTTTTTGTGAGAGGTGATAGAGAGGAGAAGAGGTCCAAGATGAACCTTTTGTTGCTGTTCTGTATTCAAAGTCACTGCAGCTTTCTTCTGTGTATCAAGTTCTGTATAGCATCTTCTTACAAAAACCACTTGGATACAATATTTAAAGTAAAAGAGTTAGCAAAAGTTTCATTCCTCTCTCTTACATAGAATCCAATGTTGTTTTTGTTAAATTTTGCTCTTTTCAGTCAAGAAAAAACTTACTGATTTCATAAAGCCTGTGACTTAGATATTTTCCCTTCTACTTTTAAATGACTGGCTCTATTTCCTGTCTGGTGACATTTGATAGTAAAGGTTTAGCTGAACACGGGCAGTATAGTGATCTAAATGTTCCTGTCTCAGAAAGAGGACTAGGTGACTGGCTTTTGAGAGAGAAGAGATGCCTAGGAGCTGGCAAACCAATCAGTAGTTCACTGTTTTGTTATATTTTAATCCACCAAAAGAAATGAAACTCACACAAACAAACACACAATACCAAGTAGTTAGCATCTAGGCAGTAGACCGATTAGCTATTCATCTTTTTCTCCATTTTTTTAATAGAAGGGATAGAATTTTCTTGGAAATGCCAGTGCTGTCCTGTCTGAAACAACTGTGCAACAAAAATGAAAAGAGTGTATGGAAAGAGTACCTTAACTTTGGGAGCTAACGACCTGCTTTAGATATACCAAATCTACAAAATCCACAGATAACATTTAAATTTAAACTCCACCTAAGTATAAATAGCAAGTAGCAAGCTTATTTCCTGCTGTATAATGTATTACAAGTGTGGCAGATAATTGCATTTATTAGACACAGATTTGCAGTCTGGTCTTGCAGTAAATAAACAAATGGCTGAAGACCTGGAAATACTATGGCTTTTCTTGGAGGATATGATGGGGATTGTGAAATGGCAGGAGGAAAAGTGGCTGCTTCCCAGAGCCTTTTACAGGCTCTCCGTAATCTGGATAAGGGAAAACAACCATGCATGTATGAAAAATTTGTGTCTGAAATTTGAAGCCACACCTCATCTTCCAGTTGCCCCAGGAATGAATTTTGGGCTGTCTATTGTCACCTAACTTCTCCCAGTTCCCCAGATCACCTGCACCCTCGCCATGGGGGTGGTCCAGCTCCCTTCTGCTGCCCACTGACACCTGTTCTCTGCATTTGGGCTGCCAGATCTCATGCTGTAATGGGACTAGTGACACTATAGAAATCATATCCTCAACACCAGATGCCTACCAATCAGAACGATGGCCTGTGGGGACTGTGTCCTCCTCTGAGAGGTCCCAGTAGATTCATCTTTCTCCAGGAGATCAATCCGTCTTGGCCTTGGCACCAACCCACCTACAGAGGGAGGCATCAGAAGGCCTCTCCAACCTTGGTTCCCAGCACTCACCCTGCCAGGTACATGAGGTCCCTTGAAGGCCTTAAGCCCCCTGGTCTGCTCCCAGTTCCCTCTCCAGGGGCTGTGTGCAGAGGCTGCCCCTTTAACTTGGGATTCTTTCCCCCCAGATCCCTCCATGGCTTCCTGTCGCACCTCCTTTAAGTCTCCAGTGTTACATTCCCAACCACCCTTATCTGGACCTCCCACTGAAAATCACAACACTAAACTGGATATCCACACATGGAAGAATGAAACTGGACCCTGATCTCATATAATATACAAAAATCAACTAAAAATGGATTTTAAGACTTAAAAATAAGACCTAAACTATAAAAATTCTAGAAGAAAACATAGGGGGAAAGCATATGACACTGTCTGGGAAAATATTTTTTGGATTTGACTCCAAAAGCTCAAGCAACAGGATAAAAAATAGACAAATGGGATCACATCAAACTCAAAGGCTTCTGCACAGAAAAATGAATAACTGAATGAAGAGACAACCTACAGATCGGGAGAAAATATTATTTGTAACCAAAAATATAATTATGGGTTAATATAAAAAACAGATAAAGAATTCAAACAATTCAATAGCAAGAAAACAAATAACCTGATTAAAAACTGGGCAAAGGATATGAATAGACATTACTCAAAAGAAGAAATACAAATGGCCAGTATGAAGAAACGTTCGATATCACTAATCACTAAAGCAATGCAAATTAAACCCACAATAAGCCATCACCTCACACCTGTCAGAACGGCTATGATCAAAAATATAAAAGATAAGGGTTAGTGAGGATGCAGACAGAAAGAAACCCTTGTGCATTATTAGCAGGAATGTAAATTAGCACAGCCATTATGGTACTGATTAGAAAAACAATATACAGTTTCCACAAAAAGCTAAATACAGAATTACTGTATGATCCAGTAATCCTACTTCTGGGTATATATCCAGAGAATCTAATATCAGTATGTCACAGAACTATTCATAGCTCTTATGTTCATTGGAGCATTATTCATAATAGTCGAGGTATAGAAGCAACCTAAGTGTCCATCAATAGATAAATGAATAAGTAAAATATGGCATATATACACAATGGAATACTACTGAGCCATAGAAAGGAAGGGAATCCCGTCCTTTACAACAACATGGATGAACCTGGAGGACATTATGCTAAGTGAAATGAGCCAGTTACATATGTACACATACCATATGGTCTCACTTAAATGTACAGTCTAAAACAAATGAATTTAAATAAGCATAGGTCCGGTGCTGGTGGCTCACACCTGTAATCCCAGCACTTTGGGAGGCCGAGATGGGTGGATTACCTGAGGTCAGGAGTTCGAGACCAACCTGGCCAACATGGTGAAACCTCGCCTCTACTAAAAAAAAATGCACAAATTAGCTGGGCGTGGTGGCGCGTGCCTGTAGTCCCAGCTACTTGAGAGGCTGAGGCAGGAGAATTGTTTGAACCTGGGAGGCAGAGGTTGCAGTAAGCAAAGATTATGCCACTGAACTCCAGCCTGGGAAACACAGTGAGACCACATCTCAGTGATTTGGGAGGCTGAGGTGGGTGGATAACGAGGTCAGGAGTTCAAGACCAGCCTGGCCAAGATGGTGAAACTGTCTCTACTAAAAATACAAAAATTAGCCAGGTGTGGTGGTGGGCACTTGTAATCACAGCTACTTGGGAGGCTGAGGCAGAGATTTGCTTGAACCCGGGAGGCAGAGGTTGTAGTGAGCTGAGATTGTACCACTGCACTCCAGCCTGGGCGACAGAGCGAGACTCCGTTCCTCCCCATCTCAAGAAAAAAAAAAAGACTTTGTGGAAGCAGAGGGTGGAATGGTGGTTATGAGAGAATGAAGGGTAAGAGGAATAAGGAGATGTTGGTCGAAGGGTGCAAAGTTTTCAGACTTAGGAGGAATAAGTTGTTTGAGATTTATTGTGCATCAAGGTGACTATAGTTAATATATTTTATAAATTTCAAAACTGCTAAGAGTAAATTTTCAAATGTTCTCACCAAAGAAAAGATACTTATTTGAGGAGATGAAAATGTTAATCAGCTTGATTGAATCAGTTTACATTGTACACATTCAGGTTGAGGATCCCTTATTCAAAATGCTTAGGACCAGAAGTGTTTCAAATTTTAGATCTGTTTTGGATTTGGGAATATCTGCAGAATACATACCAGTTAAGAATACCGGTGGAACATCCCTCACCTAAAAATTCAAAATTGGAAATGCTTATTGGAGCATCATGTGGACACCCAAACAATTTCAAATTCTGCAGCATTTCAGATTTTGGACTTTTGGAATAGGGACCCTCAACCTGTATATCACAACATCACTGTGTGGCCCATGAATGTATATAATTATAACTTTCTAGTTTACCATTAAAGAAACACAATCCTCATGCTAAGTGAAAAAAGTCAGACATGAAGGTCCTATGTTCTACAATTCCAATTATAAAAATACCCAGAATAGGAAGATCCACAGAGAGTAGAGTGGTGGCTGCCAGGGACTGGGGAGCGGGATGGAGAGTGACTGCGAATGACACATGGTTTGCCTTTGGTGTGATGAAAATGTTTTGAAACTTGACACAGGTGATTGTACAATATTATGAATATACTAAATGCCACTAATATGGTAGACTTTAAAGTGGTCAATTTTATGTTATGTGGTATCATCTCAATTAAAAAGAAATTTGTAATCTCACTGATCACCCTTTACTCAGCTCCATTTTGTGATTCATTTGTTTAGTTTGCTGACTGAACATCTCCTTCTCTTGAATGTAAACTCCACAAGGACAGGGCTTCCTGTCTGTTTTGCTTATTGATCTAATCTCTGGGCCAACAGGCCTGGTACAAAGCAGGCCATGAGTTTTGTTGAATAGACAGACGAATGTATTACCTCTTTCATGCCTTGCCAATTAAGGATCCTCTGTATTTCTTGAATAGCAAATTAAAGAGAAATGATTTCTTAAAAGAATAGGATTAAAGGGTTAGTATGGTCTTATGCAAAATAAACTTAAAATAGAGAGGAAAAGAAAAGCCACATGTATCCATCAGAATTCCTCAGTTCACCGCATGGGAAACAAACAGCCTGCCAGAGATTCAGAGGATTGGGACAACAACAGTATCAAGTGCTGAGCACCGAGGTCCTTTTCAATTTGCAAGGATTAGAAATGTCAACAAGCATCACATTTTCCTCTAAATTCTAAAAGGTAAATCAGTGCACTGGATTTAAACTAGAAGGACAGCAGAAAACACGAGCCTGCTAATAAATGCACGGCTTCTGCATAAGCCTATGCTGTGCATATGGGTTCCACCACACCTACCCCAAGAGAAAATATTTTCCAGTAACAGCTGAGACGCTGTGACTCAGAGAGAACGTACCAATGAGCTCCTTATTTCTCACGTCCAAGGCCATGTTCCGCAGTGCCGTGGCCACCGCGCACACCACGCGGTCATTGTCTATCCGGAGCAGCTCCACGAGGATGGGCAGGCCTTTCTCTTTTCGGACAGCGGCTCGGATATAAACTGACCACTGCAAAAACAGGGAAGGTGAAGGGCATTAGAAACAAGAAGAAAACCCTACATGCAAATAGTACATTTGCATTTTCAGACGGCTGCTTACAGGAGCCAAAAAGGTTGCGTTACCAAGACCTAGGTGCAGAATGGGTTGAATATGTTAGCCGTGCATTTAAACTTTTTAACTGTATTTTTTGCCTTCAGCACAGGACCAAGATTTCAGGGTTAATCAGTGAACCGCAATAGGTTTCTTTCGTGACAGTGTTTTCAGTACTTGAAGTTGAAAGTCATCTGCGTGATGCAGATATTTGATGCTTCAAGATACAGAGGTTTGGGACAGGAGGATGGGGCCAGTGACATTAAGAGAAATTTTAAAAAAAACTTATGAAAAAGTAGAAAATGAGAATGGGTTGTGTGGGAGTGATTTCTAAAAAGAGCTTTGAATTTGGACATAGGGCACAGAGGTGTTTCTGAACATGCCAGTAAGTCATTGGCTGAACAATAAAGAGTGGACTAGTCAGAAACAGGCAGGGTAGATAAATGTAAATACGACATTGAAGAGCAGGAGTGCACATTGTAAAATATTAAAAAAAAAAAAACACTAAGGTCAAACTGTATAACGTTCAGGGCCATAATTCAACGTCTTAAAGTAGGACATGAAATTTGTTTCGAGTTGGTGGTCGTCAGCCTTAATGGAACACGGGTAATGCATCATATTAAAATGTCCTTGTAATATCTGGATGAAGAAGCATTCAGATTCACTTAACAGAACGCAGGCCCAGATTTTCAGACATTTGCATGTATGATGTATACTGTCCTGTAGTGTCCCGGAGAAGAGAGTGCAATAGAAAAATCTACAAATGTAAGGGTTTCACCTGTTGCAATTTCATTTTGAGTTGAGAAAATTACATTCACGCAATGAGGTTGTGGATTCTGTGGCAAGGTCCTCCTGGGGACCAGTCCTTTCCCACCCAGTCCCCCCAGCAGGCCCCCTCCACCCCCCTTCCCCCATGGGGGCAGGCACCCCAGAGCTGGCTCTCACCTGTGGCAGGCAGGGAGCCCCCTCTGGCAGTGAACGTAGGGCATATGCCATGCCTGCCACATCCTCAGCCCAGCCCTGCATGAAATATGAGATCAAAAAAACAACTTCATCCTGTCCTACATTAGAAGTCACATTCATATAGTTCTTATCACCATCAACTCACACTGTATGCTTTTCTCTCATCCCCGCTTTGCGCCTCAAGCTCTGGGAAGCCTTGAGGGGGTAGGGGAGCAGGTAAAACTCACTAAAGCATCTCTTGGCTGCAGTGAAGTATTTGACAGCTCCACTCTCAGGGAGCAAAGAAGGGGATGGTCAGGAAGTGTCAGACATGACAAAACACTGAGGTGTGCAAACTGCTTCTTGGGATATGGGAATCTGGAACTGACATCCCTTCCCAAGGGGGAAGCTCTTTCTCCTGGTACACCACCAACTTCCATCGATGCATTCGACGGACATGCTTCCTCTGGACATAACTGCCTCCCCTACTCCTTGTGCTCTGCTGGGTCTCTAGTCCCCGGCTTGGAAAAGCCTGGGAATCTGAGCTTTTGCAGCCCACGTACTCCTGGGATCTTCTCTAAAACTAGGGAGAGAAGCTAGAAAAAGGAAGAGAATGCAAATCACGGTGTGGGGGTCAACACTGACATATTGCAAGAGGAACATCAATAATAGCTTGCCACATTGGGGAGATACTCTTGACCTTCTGGAAGATGGCAGGGGTATTCCTGGCAACTTAGGCAGGCCGAAGCATGTGCCCTCAGCCTGATGGGGAAGAAATGAACTGGGGAAAATGAGTTTATCTCTTCCCCAGCACCATTTCTTTGCAGGCCCATGCAACTGGTTTATATATTTGAGATCTCTTCTAATTCATGAAACTCCAGGGAGGTCAGCATTTTTATTTTATAGCCAGGGAAATTTAGGCACAAAGATATTCAATAACCTGCCTACAGGAGTCACCTGCCCCTCTGACTCCAGAGCCTATTACTCCATATCTGTCTTTTTTATGCGCTTCTGACATTATACTCCCTCCACCATCATCCCATCCCACCTCCTGTAATCCTCCACACTCAGTCTCCCAGGCATGGCCAACCTTTCTCTCCATCCTTCCAGAGAGGCAGAGGAGAACCTGGCCATATCTGAAATGAGCCAAGAATAAATGGACATAACTTTGTCCTTCTTAGAAGTCCAGCTACTAGCCACACACCCAATGTTGGATGAAAAGATGATTTGGTTTTTGGAAAACAATGGGACTCCTTCAGCTTTGCTGGGAACTGATTTGAGAGCAACAGAACAAAAAATGGCTACTTAGGACCAAAAATGTGTATGAGATATAGAAACATGTTTTTGGTACAAGAAACTGGTGAGCAGTAATGTGTTCTCCCTAAGAGAGAAAGGATAACCAGACAACAGATTTTATATTTTTATTATTGAGGCACAGAAAATAGCTTTTATTTTGAAAGGTTGGTTATGTGTATGTTTGTGTGTGTACAGAAGATTTCCAATATTATCACAGTAAATGAGACCAATTTGCCTAGATTGAGTAGGTCCAATACAAGAAGTCATGTCTAATTAGAATTTCTCACTTGTGCCAGGAAAGGATCCCTTCTTCTGACAGGTGATGGGATAAAGCTTTTGCACTCCTCCCCCTGGGGAGAGGCTCAGGCCATTATTTGACCCAAACAAGTGTTGTCAGCACAGGACAGAGAAGCAGCAGCAAACAGGTACTGTCTAAGGCTAGAGGGCACAGATCCAGGTAAAAGATGGAATATATTTGGAAGAGAATTAGGGAGAATACAATTTACCTTCTCCACAGTCATTACAGAGCCTCCATGCTGGGGAAAGAAAGGATGCAGTTTGGAGAGGAAGCAATAGATGCAGCAGCAGCACTGTGGGGGCTGCCACCTGATCCCTGGAGTCCTCCTGGACAAGCACCCCTCTATTGATAAGGGGCGCTGAGGATGAAATCCCCCTTGGAGATGGGAGAACAGAAGTTGACAGAAGCTTAGCTGCCCTTCTTGGATGACAGCAGTGGCCGAGCAAGACTCAGCGAAGTCTCCTGTACCATCCCAGATTGGGGGGCCACAGAGAACAGTGACAAGGTTTGCTGGGCTGGAGAGGGTTGGGAGGACTCCTGTAGCCCCAGTGTGGCACAGGTAAACTGCTGGGGGTGGTCTTGAATGGGTGGGGTGTGTAGGTTAGCTGAGCAGGAGGAGCGAAGGACCCAGGGCTGCAGAGGGGTTACTTGGCCAGGAGGGAGGAGACACATCTGTGGAGCACGTGATGGGAGCAGACGGTCCCTCTCTGGATTAAGGAGAGGAGGTGGTTGTTGCATCTCAGGGGAGCTCAAAAGGGATGGAGGGCAGGTGTGGGCCACGAGAGGACCCTGGACTGGAGATGGTCCAATCATCAATCACCACACCCAAGTGTGTCCTGGAGAAGAGGCAGCATAGAACAGAGCTGATTCCACACTGAGAAATGGACCCCACACCTCCATCCTCTGTGCAAGAATGTACCTGTAAGACTCCCAAGTTTAATCAACTGCAGAGGCAGGAGAGGATGAAGGTGAGGAACATAAATGTGGCCATGCTTGAAGCCTGATGGGACTGGGAAGAAGCTAAATGTGATTGGGTTTGCCTAGAAATGTTCAGATTCACATTTCATTCCTTTCTATTTTTTGGCATCAGGCAAATGAGGGCTCAGAGATGAACATGAAATGAATTAACAAAGATGCTTGCACACAAGTTTGTGTCTCATGGAATTCTTGGTTGTATATATTGAGAATCTGGTAACAAGTCAAAAACTTTTAACCCTTTAAGCTCAGGCTGCCTCATTCTAATGCGGATTTCCAGGGACTTGACTTTTACAAATCCCAGCCCAGCTATAAACACAATTGATGATCATAATTTTTCTAAAATTTTCCCCCTTGCTGAAACCGAGGTGATCCTGTGAAGGCTGATTTGTTCCTGAAAGGAGATTAATACTATAATTTAACTAGCTTTTCCTTGTTGAAATCCTCATAATTTGCTAAATTACAAAGGCAGTGGTTTCCTTTTAGTGCTAAATATTCTCTTCTGAGGCTGAACCCATTATAGTGCTAAAATTCTGAATCTGTTAATTCTCTATACTCTTAAAAGTACTCTTGCGTTAGAAGTATAGTCTGTAATTAAATGATTTTCAGTTAAATGATCATTTCCCCATTATCAAATTAGTCATTTCCTCACTTTTTCTTTTAACATGATAAAGTCAGATTTTAAAAACAAACTCTTCCAGTGAAAAACACATACAAAGAATTTGGTACCAATGGCATGAGATTCTTAAATTTGTTTCTGAATTCATTTACAACACCATGCTGTCTCATCCCCATGACAAGAAGGTAGGAAATACCTCCTGTATAGAAAAGCTTAATTAGTATTCTTTTTACCAGTAGTTTACTATAAAAAGAATGCACAAAGTATTAAGGAACCAAATGGCTATTGCTGTATGCCTCAGATTATTCTCTCTAGAATAGATTATTATTTGAAGTACCAAATTCTCCTAGCAGGAAGAGAACTGTGCTTGGTGCCTGCTCTAGAATTTATGAAACAATGGGGCGGTGTTAGCACAAGGTCCTTCAAATGATGGGGTTACTCTGCAATGGACGCAGAAGTCAGGTGTCGGCTCTTCACATCCAGAGTTACATTACAGATTTATATATCTTTGTTTCCAAATTTTCAAAATCTATTTTGAAAATTCATATATCTAATCAAATGAATAGTGAAGAATTCCCTTCTGTCAGTAAAGAAATAAATTCATTTAATAAATACAAATTTTGGTTAAAGCAATGGCAACTATTGCATTTTTTTTTAAATTTGTTTCTTTGTCTATTTTTAAAATGTAAGTCAAGTTACAGCAAAGACTGAATTTTAGCACGTGTGTTTATGCCATCCTGGAAATATTAATTTACAGGCAAGATAATTTCCTGGGGGAAAACATTTAGACGTGCTTTTGCGGTAAGAACAAACAAACAAGGTCAAGCTCAAGTAAAAGTGACCCAGAGGAAGCATTCACTGACGAGACTGGAAGAAGCACACTCATCCCCCAACTCTCAAGCTATCTCAGGCATCAGTAATTTTCAGTTAAAAAATTTCTTTAAAAAGGAAACTTTCTGAACATGAAAAGGTTTTTTTGTTTGTTTTTACTGTGAATGTAATTAAATATTAGAGATGTGATCCTTGTGTGCAACTGGCACCTTGAAATGCCTTCTGGGGAACTAAATACAACCCTGTTAGATGATAGTCCAGGGTATGAGACTCAGGCTGCCTCAGATCTTATTCTGAGGCCCCTGTGTGTTCCTAAGTAACAGTGATGCATGAATCCACCGATGAGAAGAGGGAACTGACCACAGTGGAGGTCCAAAATGAAACTGCTCCCACTGTTACCCTCTAAACAAGAGTGGTGGTTGAGAGGTGCAGGCTCTGAGCCACTGCATTCACAGACATGAAAGATTTAGAGATATTTTTATCCAATTTAGGAAAATAAAATTAACTCAGTTGTTCCTTGTTCTAAGTTAACAGGCACTAAGTCAGAAAATATTTCCTCTAATACATCTTTTTTTTCTCTTTAAATGTAGTACCTCCTGGGTGGAAGTGTTCTGGACTTCATATTTTTCTTTTGGAACCAGAAAATATCATTTTTGGAATATTAAGCCATTTAATTCTTCTGGTTATGGGGAGAGAGAAATCTGAAATTTATCTTTGGGGCACAGTCTGGAGGGCCCTGTTAATGAGCCCTTTCAGTCTTGCCATTATAAGGCAAAGTTTTTGCTGAAGTGTTAAGTAGTAATTTAATTCCAGTGAAATTATTGTTTTACTAAGATCGTGTGTTTTACTTTCTAATAATCTAATATAAATCAAATATATTAGCAAATTCTTTAGAAGATATTACATAATTTTATTTTTCTTGGATCTGGATTTAGATGACCTTACTGCAAATTATTATTCACTGTTCGTAGGGAATGAGTTTATGAAGACATTTGTGTACTAGAGGCCAGGAGTTCAGCCCAGCCTATGAGAAGGGACATAGAGCTGTGATCTTGACTTTCATAACAGAACATGTGTTGTTATGAACCTGTGTTTTTGCTGCTGTTTTTGCTTCCTGCTGGTGGACAGTGATGACAACAGCAGTCTTCTAAGTCACACATTGAAGATGGCAGAACAGCTATCAGCCTGGGTGAATTAATTCGTGGAGAAGAACTTCTGCCTTAACCTGGGCTTAACTGTGACACCAGGAGAAAATCACTTCTATCTTGCTTGGGTATTTGCATATTTGAGGGTCTCTTTGTTAAAGCAGCTAGCACTCGCCTAAATAATGCTATGCTAGTATACTAAAATGAACTCTCTAGAATCATGGAATACCAGCCCTAAGGTCTTAACAAACAATTCTGGAAGTGTGCTTCCTCACCTCCGCCACTTTGTTGTAAAAATAACCTGATGGCCGGCCCGGTGCCGGCACACATTCCTATAGCTGCATCTGTGACGGATTTTGTAGATGCTTTGTTTACATGCTGATCATATTGTAAGGGAAGAGACTAAGTCATATTCAACTATTTATCTCAACTGTCTTCTAGTTTTTGGCCCATAGTTGGAGATTTTAAAATGTTTAGTTGATGAAAAAAGATGTCAGGTTGAATGACAGTATCAAGTCTGATGATTTAACAAGAGCATTCTGCTCTGAAGGAGACTATGCAAAAAGGATGAGAGCCAGTGCAATTACTAACAGGGCCAGCAAATTCTAACCACTTCCACAAAAGTACTGCTAGGGTTTAAAATGGTTATACAGGCCAGGTGCAGTGGCTCATGCCTGTAATTCTAGCACTTTGGGAGATCAAGGTGGGCAGATCACTTGAGGCCAGAAGTTTGAGACTAGCTTGACCAACTTGGTAAAACCCCATCTCTACTAAAAATACAAAAATTACCCAAGTGTGGTGGTGCATGCTTATAATCACAGCTACTCAGGAGGCTGACGCAGAAGAATGATTTGAACCTACGAGGTGGAGGTTGCAGTGAACCAAGATCCCGCCACTGCACACCAGCCTGGGTGACAGAATGAAACTAGGTCTCAAAAAATAAAATAAAATAAAATAATAAATAAATAAATAGTTACATGCCCCTTTGGGAGTCTGTTCTAAAGACAAACAAATCCATTCATTCTGGAGGCCCTGGTGTGGTGCCAGAACCTTTGATTCAGGGTTTATGAATAGTTGTTTCTCTCCAGAACTGAAGAACAGAATATCGAGGTGGCATATCCTGAGCCACCATAGCTCTGATCAGGCTGCGTTGATTCATCTACGTTTTTATGTTAGAATTCCTCTGCAAAGTGACTGCTTAGGCGACTAAGTATGTTAGTTCCCAGGTTAGCCATGTCTTAAACTGGACTGAAAAAGGGTTTCATGTACAGGGAGTTTTTCAAGTGCTTTAAGTACAACTGGTGGACTAGGACTTCCCTTTAGAGCAGGAGTCCCCAGCCCCTGGGCCACAGACCAGTTAGGAACTGGGCTGCAGAGCAGGAGGTGAGTGGTGGGTGAGAGAGCATTACCGGGCCGGGCGTGGTGGCTCACACCTGTAATCCCAGCACTTTGGGAGGCCGATACGGGTGGATCACGAGGTCAAGAGATCGAGACCATCCTGGTCAACATGGTGAAACCCCGTCTCTACTAAAAATACAAAAAATTAGCTGGGCATGGTGGCGTGTGCCTGTAATCCTAGCTACTCAGGAGGCTGAGGCAGAAGAATTGCCTGAACCCAGGAGGCAGAGGTTGCGGTGAGCCGAGATCGCGCCATTGCACTCCAGCCTGGGTAACATGAGCGAAACTCCGTCTCAAAACAAACAAACAAACAAAAAACAAACAAACAAAAAAGAGAGCATTACTGCCTGAGCCTCACCTCCTGTCAGAGCAGCAGCAGCATTAGATTCTCATAGGAGCACAAACCCTACAGTGAACTGTGCATGTGAGGGATCTAGGGGGCAGGCTCCTGATGAGACTCTAATGCCTGATGATCTGAGGTGTAACAGTTTCATTCCCAAACTATTCTCCGCTCCATTGGATACATGGAAAAATTGCCTCCCACAAAACTGGTTCCCGGTGCCAAAAATGTTGGCACTGCTTTAGCAATAGGTTTTGTCTGCTGGACACCAAACTGAAAATCAATTTAAAACATAATTGAGCCCAATCGGTTCAGCTGTTTTTTGTTTGTTTGTTTTTAGTGCTTTAGAGATGCTGCCTCCCTGCCTTCTCACTGGCATTGTTGCTGATGAGAAATCTGCCGTCTTCCTTCTCTTGTACGGAACATGTGTTTTCTTCCTCTGGATGCTTTGAAGATTTTCTTTTTATTGTTGACTTTGAGCAGTTTGATTTTCATGCACCTTGGTTTCATTTCTTCAGGTTCCTGGTGCTTGAGGTTGTTTAAGCTTTGATCTGTGAGTTTAAGAGTTTCATTAAATTTGGGAAATTTTCAATAGTTATTTTTTCAAAATTCCTTTTTCTGTTCTCTTCTTTTCTCTGTCCTCTCATTAGAATACTCCAGCTACATATATATCAGGCCACTTGACACCCACTGATGATCTGTAACTTTCATTTTTCTTTCTGTGTTTCATTCTGGATAGCTTCTGTTGTCTTCAAGTTCACTGATCTTTCCTTCTGCAATGTCTAATCTGCTGTTAATCACATCCCATGTATTTTTCATTTCAGACACTGCATTTCAGACTCTAGAGGTTTTATTTGAGTCTTCTATACATTTTCCATGTGGAACTTTTAAAATGTTTTGAACACATGGAATACAGTTACAATAATTGCTTATTTGATAATTTTAACAATCTGTGCCAGTTCTGAGTTAGTTTTGATTGATTGATTTTTCTCCTTATTTTGGATTGTGTTTTCTATTTACTTTCAGGATAGTTTTCAGTTGTACGCCAGACATTCTCAATTTTAATTTGTTGAGTGCTGAATATTTTTGTATTCCTAAGGATATCTGAAAGCTTTGTTCTGGGATGCAGTTAATTCACTTGGAAACTGTTGATCCTTTTGGGTCTAACTTAAGATTTGATAGGAAAGACCAGAGCATGGTCAGTCCAGGGCTAATTATTCCTCAGTACTGAGGCAGGACCCTACTGAGTATTCTCCCCAGTGGCTCATGGATGATGAGATTTTCCCATCTGGCTCTTGGGAATATGCACTATATGCACCCCATGTGAGTGCCCGATTTCATTCTAATAATTTTAGGTGTTTCTTTCCCAGCCATGGGTATTTGCCTCAGACACATGTGCTGAGAGGTCTCCTCTGCACATCTCTAGGGTTCTATGTGTGGCTGTCTCCTCTTTTGTACTTCATCCTATGAACTCCCATCACTTTGATATCTCTAGATTCCCAGCTCCATCTCCTCAATACAGTGAGTCTACCGAGGTTCCCCTGGTCCCTCAATCTTCGTGCCATGGCTTGGAAACTCTCTCAAGGCAGTGAGCTGAGACAACCAGAGGGCTCACCTTCTTTTGTTTCCAGTCTTTCAGAGATCACTGTCCTTGGTTGATTAACGTCTAGTGTCTTACTAAAAGACCCTAATGTTTCACATATGTCTTTTCTTTGTCATCGTTGTTTTTCCTTGAAGAAAGGTAAATTTGAATCTCTTCATTCCATCTTGGCATCTTGGCTGGAAGTGGAAGTCCCTGTGGTTCAGCTGTTTCTACAACTTTAAAGTTCTGTAATTTAGAACTTTTGAAATCAGATCATCCAATGACAGTAGTAACATTAATGCAAAACTATCCAAAAATGAGTTTTCTTCATTTATCGATTTGGATGCATATGGCATTTGCAACACAGATGTGATCTTTGCTATCAGTACTACTTCCCGGTCTTGTAGGGAAGGTCACTGAGTCCTGTGATTAGGGCCCATGACTTGGTTGTGGCCGTGCTCTTCCCATCTCCTGCTCCACAGAGTGGGTCCGTCCTTGTCCTGCAACAGACTGGCCATTGCCTGTGTCTGAGTGTTCCATCTCCAGGAGACTGCTGATTGGACAGGGTGCTCTGATCACTTCTATGTTTATACCGGCCCAGTTTCTAATTGATTAGGCACGATGCTTTGTGTTCCATTGTCATCATAGTCTTTCAGAACTCTGTTTCTTTACATGTGAGTCTAACGCTTGGTATCACACGATTAACTAGAGCAAAGACAAATCACTTTGTCTTAAATGATAAGCCATGATTCTTACTTGCATTTGATGGACTCCACTGATCTGCCCTGGTTCATTTTTACAAGATACACTACCTACTAAGATAAGCTAAATTCAGAGTCTTTCTCAAGACTGTCATCCCTCTCTCTAAGGACAAGTCTCAGATTTCCCAGTTCCGTTACATTTTTTATTCATTTGGGCCACATGGCCAGAGATTCTGTTTCCTTCTTTACAAAGTCCATGTTGCTATTATGTTAGCTCATTAAATATTAATGGCTAACATCCAAGTATCTCTTTGTTCTGTCTTATTTTAAAAATAAATGGCAACTAACAGATGCTTTGAAAAAAGTCATATTTTAGGAGGAAAACTGACTGTACAAAGAATTTTAAATGTTTGACTTCATAGCAAGTACAGATATATTTCTACAGTTCAAATCCTGGGTTTTCATAAAGCTCAAGTACAACAGAAATAATCCATAAATGGGAGTTAAAAGAACATTTGTTCTCATTTTGGAAATCTTGAAAGCACTACACCCAATTGTTTTAATATTCTGCAACAACAAAATCATTGTACCATAAATGAGAAAAAGGTAACTGAAGTCCATGTTGCCAAAGAAAAACATTTATCACTTTGCTCTGCCATAAAAACATTATGTTTTTCTGATGCTCATAAACCAAGTAATGAGTGTTTTAAAGTTTAAAAAGTGTTTAGGGCCATTATGAAGATCTAGTTTGCTAGTCAATTTGTCACAGAAAAAGAGTGTGCATGATCTTCCTATAAAGAGAAATTATTGTTGTAGATAATGAGGTCTATAAAAAGCTGTCTCCATGCAAAATTTTAGTATTTTACCTCTACATTTCTGTTTTTCTTGGGTCATAAAAAGTTAAGAACATGAAAGAACTACCACTAAATTTTAACAGGTGCTATAAAAATACATTTTTAAAATTCTAGATTTCAGATGGTAACACTGTATGCTGTTGTGTATCCTAATTCAATCTTTTAGTAATTCAAGATTTTTTTCTGAAATCAACTTTTTTAAAGTAAGGATTTATCTGTTTGGTTTCTGGACAAATTGTCCTTTGTCTTCTTTAAATTATAATAATTTATCTTTGCTTGACTTAATGATAATCTTTTCAAATCTTTCCTAAGAACTGTCTACTCACTCTTCCCATGAAATATGGCAAATCAGTAAATTACACAGTAGATGATGATAATGTCACTGATCCCTATACGTGTACTTGTATTTTGATAAGGAATTTCTTATGTATGTATGAATACATTTATAACTACTCCCAAATATTCCTTAGCAGCCCGTTGTCACACCTGAGAACTATCCCATTATCCAGAATTATTAGGGAAGTAGTGCTTCTCATGATCAAGAGTGACATCCTAAGAGTCAAAATTCTACTTTAACCATTGGGATGGAAATCTTTCTCAAATGCTTTCTGTCTTCTAAAATTACTAGTAATAACATTTTCTTGATGACAGAAGGCCAATCTTATGACTCTCAGAATAGATGGAACAGCCATGACATTGAATGATCTCTGACAGTTTTTCTTTCTTGCATTTTTTTTTTTTTGAGATGGAGTCTTGCTCAGTCACCCAGGCTGGAGTGCAGTGGCATGATCTCAGCTCCATGCAACCTCCGCCTCCTGGGTTCAAGCGATTCTCCTGCCTCAGCCTCCCAGTAGCTGGGATTACAGGTGCACACCACCACATCTGGCTAGTTTTTTTGAATTTTTAGTAGAGACAGGGTTTCACCATGTTGGCTAGGCTAGTCTTCGAACCCTAGACCTCAAATGATTCGCCTGTCTCAGCCTCCCAAAGTGCTGGGATTACAGGTATGTGCCACTGTGCCTGGCCCTTTCTTGCATTTTTATATTCCATTTTCCTAACTCTTCTGTCTTTTCTGTTTGCCAGCACAGTATCTACTCTCCCTTCTTAAGATGGTCTATGTGTCTGCTTACAAGAGTTCTTGCATTTTTTAACTTGTTGATTGAAGTCCAATATGGACTGGGAAATTGAAGGTTGTTGTTAAGCTTTGTCTAAAATAAAACAGCTTTTGTGATGCTGACTTTGGCTATTCTAGACCCTTCTGTTTTTCTCTTAGTAGTCTCTACTCTGTTAACAGTAGAGACATTTACCAAAGAAATGCCTTCTGGATATGTGGGATAATTGTGCTGAACTAATACACAGATTTATTGTGGTAGAAACAGTCAGTAACATGCTATCGCCAGAAAATATTAAAAGCGATGATCATACTTCTTCCATAATTCCCATTATGTAAAGTAGATGAGACCTTAAAATATAAAGATAGTAAACCCTTTTTAAACTTATAATTTCCTTACTCTACACACCTAACGACCTACACATATCTAAGCAGTTCTTGCAACTGATCTGTGTAAGATCTGGAAACTTACACAGAAAACTCAGCACGGTAGAAACTGCAGAACTGGGCCCTTGCTGCTGAACTCTGCAGCCTGCAATACATTGTTCAGGACACCGAAAAGAAAATCATTCTCTCATAACTTCTTTCGATCAATTTTACATTGTATTGACAGTATATCGCCATCTGAACAAAAGAACCAAATAAAAAATCATAAAATGTGACCATCTGAGGATGGCCTGGTAACTAATATGTGCTACTAAATTCTTAGTGACCAGTAGACATTAATAAATAGAAAACACTGCGCTGCTCAAGGAAGACATGTGGACATAGATAGTAGTTGAGATAAATGCTCACGTTTGATTTTTTTCACTCAGCCAAGCACAGGGGTGGGCAGTGAGGTACAAGAAGATAAACGGGGCTTGGCTTCTGCCCATAGGGGCGCACAGACCGAATTCTCTCCCAGAGGACAGTCTTAGCAGCTCAGAAGGACTCGTTGTATGAATGAATAACTAGTGTCACTGATTCTTAAATTTGATGTTTAGATGTGGTGCAGTTCTTTGTACTTTAACATGTCTTTTTTATCTGTCTGCTTTTAGGATTTTTTTCTTCGTTACTAATTTTGATCAATTTGATGAAAATATACCTTGGTATCGTTTCTTCATGATTTCTGTGCTTGGGGTTCCTTGAGCTGCTTAGATCTGTGAGTTTATGGTTTTCATTAAATTTAGAAAATTTTCAACCATTATTTCTTTAAATTTTTTTCTGTCCTTTCTCCTCTCATCTGTGGACTCCATTTACACATATATGAGGCTACTTGAAGCTCACTGATGCACTGCACATTTTTTCTTTGTGTTTCATTTTGGATCATTCCTATCGCTGTCTTGAAGTTCACGAATCTTTCATTCCGTAATCTTTAATCTGCTGATAACTCAATTCCACATAGTTTTTGTTTAGGCATTATATTTTAATTCTAGAAGCTTGAGTTTGTTCTTTTATATATTTTTCCTATTTCTACTTTGTGAACATATAGAACATAGAGTTTAAAGACTGAAGTCTAACATTCAAAATCATCTGGAGCCCAGAGACATTTCTCCACTTTTAAGTTGTTATGATTACATGATAATGACATAAGTACTTCTCAAGGAAAATGATAATTGATAATAAATTAAAAATAAATAAATAAAGGAAGAAAGAGAGAAAGAAGAGAGAGAGACAGAGATAAACCACATCTTAAGATGGCACACCTGATTTGCCACCATCTAGCTGTTTGTGTCTTAGTCAGGCTGATGCCTGAAGCCCAGAGCCTATTTCCGTGTACCTGTCTAGTTAATGATGCAGGGCAGGGGAGCTGGGTAGGATAGTGTAGCTCTTGAGCACGTGAGTGCTCATGGGCACATACAGTGTCTTGGCCTATGACATCTTGCTCTCATCCTTGCATCCAGTGTTGTGATTGACATGCATCATATAGAGTGAAGCAGCCCTGATTTTCTCTGTTTGCAGATGACACATCTGAGACACAGTGATGTGCTGTAATTTGCCCAGGCTCACCGTGCTCAGAAAAGGTAGAGCCTTAGTTTGAACTGTGATTTGAGTCAAAGCTTCCTGGATCACGCTAAACTTAGAGAGACATAAGACCTAAGGCCTCGTTCCAGGAAGTGATTTCCATCCGTATCTCTTTCCTGCTCCTGTAAGACTGTGCTCTGGATGTCTACCTGGTGCAACTCTGCTTTTGAAGCTTTTCTTCACCAATCTCTGGTTGCAAGCAAGAGATGGGTACAGCTTTAGGGCTGTCTATGGGCAAGGTATAGAAAAGGGCTAATTATGTCCATCCCTAAGACTCTTAGGAGAAGAAGTGAGTCCGGCCATGAGGCAGTGGCCAGCTCTGTGGGAGGAATTGTCAGGGGCTGGGGCCCATGAGCTGGGATGGCACACCCAAGAAAGAAGGAAGTTCTGTAGCTTGGACCATAGCAATGGAAACAAAGGATGACACAGAGAGAATGACAAGAAGGCAGACATCCAAAGGAATAAGCAAAGGGGAGGGTGTAGTTACATAATGTCGAGGCTAGGGTGTGTGGTGTGTGTGACACCTACGGCCTTGAGCTTCTGAACATTATCTGTAGTTACGTGTATATGCTAACATGGTTTAGAAGAAAATAAATGTCAAGGAAAGGAGTGATTGATGATTATCCCACATCCCAGGATTTGATGTGAAATGAATGGAACATGGATGGCAGAAGTGTAAACTTTCTCTCTCGGTATTCTCCCCACCCGCCTTCATTCTTCTAAGAGGTCACACTGTTTTAGCGACAAAGTAAGTTAGCACACTGGTAACTAGACTCAGGAATTGCTTCCTAGGGTGAGTCTCTTTCTGCCCAAAATGAGTGTCATGAAAATCAATCAGGAACAGTGTCAGTTGATAAGGACTCAGAAAAATGCCGTTCTAATCTCCTCTCCAATCATACATTTGCTTTAACACTTTTGCCAAAGTCAACTAACAATACTATTCTTCTCTTAAGCCCAGGCTTTAAAAACACAAGGGGTTCTTTTCTTTCCTTTTAGGACTGGGACCCAGCACATTTAAGTGTTCACGTGGGGTTTTACACAGGTGTTTGGGCATTAACTCTTACCAGTTAATGATAGTGCTTTGAAAAAATGTCAACCTGTCACCATCTCCACTGAAAACAAAGTAGCTCAGCTACACGAACAGAATGAAAAACATTTCACAGCATTTTCAGTGACTATAATCAAATCTATTCCTCTCTGTTTGTAGTGATCTTCAAGGACCCCTGAGCCTTTAAGACAAATTTTTAAAAGGAACACATTTCCAAGTAAAACAGTTCAATATAAATGGTTTTCCTCTAATGTCCTAAAAATCTTTATTAGAATTGCATTTCTCAAAACTGGACTTGTATTGTTTTCTGAGGAGTTGCTCGTAATTCCAGATTTCTTTTTATTGTAATGAACTGGCCATACCTTCCAGCTCCCTGCAGCCAAGTTCTGCAGGGCGCCTGCCGCCCCTTCCAGCGTGTCTGGATTTGAGCACTCAGAGAGCAGTGTGAGGTAGGGTTTGACTATTGATGGGTGCCACAGCATCTGGATCCCTTTTGGTGGTTCGGCACAGTCTGGAAGAGGTCCTACTCCATCCCACTGGTGGAAGAAAAACAAGAGAGCAAACATCTTTAACAACTTTATGCTTCCCAACATTGCCTTCCTCAGACATTACAGGCAAAAACAAAAGCAGAGCGTTATCACAGTTGGTGAACACAGACTGCACGGAGGCTATTGCATCAGCAGTCCAGGGATCACTAAAAGTAAGCAGCCATTCCTGCTCACCGAGAGCTTGGGATCGAGGGTGGAGGGTGGGTTGGAGGATGCATACAAGAGAATGCAACTGCAGAAGAAGTGGATAAGCTCTCCAAGAATGATTCTAACATGTTGCTGTAGGAAGGAAGGGGAAGATATGAATTAATTTTGATTGAGCAGGTTGGAAGAAGGATAAAGATCAAGGTAGCATATTTTATAGTTAGCATACTACAGGTGCTGCTTAATAATTATCAACAATCAAATGCCCTCATTTTTTATGCATAATTATTAATGTGATAAATGCCTATATAATTTGCTACATACATACAAATTGGGTACTATTGTTGCATTTAACAAATGAGAGAATCGATAAAAGAGAGAAACTGCTATGGTTTATTAGACACATTAACATGAGCTATAGGCAAATCTAGATCTTAGAGCAATCATGATAGTTAAATTTGCTTTGAATTGAATCTAATGAATAACAGGATAATGTGTAATTCAAAATTAATTATACATAATTTAGAAATTATGGCTTGCATACTCAAAGGAATACCAGTCAACCATTAAGAATGATCCTTATGAAGACTATGTAGCAACTTGGACAAATTACAACAATGAAAGTTAAATGATCAAAGCAGGATGCAAAGTAGTATGGGATTTGCACTTTATTCCAAGTAAAATGCACCGTAAAACACCTGTAATTATTATAAAAATTTATTAATAAAATGTCTTTTTTTCTACATGTCAAATTTCCTGTTCTATTACTCTTACCATGTTAAAACTATTAAAAATTAAAATGATTCTGATCTTTGATTACACAAAAGCTTTGTCTTTTGTGAAAAAAATGAGTATAATAAAGATAGAAATGAAAGATGCTATGCTTTTAGAAAAACTATACACATATTCAGTTCTGGGGAAAATCACTGTAAAATAAAACAATTTCTTTATAATTTTAGTGTGAGAACATGAAGGCGTTTAGCTTATTAGTGTATTTATTAATGATTACTTAAAATACAGTATAAATGACACACACTAAACACTTGCAGATATTTTATGTATATACATATATGTGCATGTATAGATATATGTGTGTATAAATATAAAAAATAAAACCATATTTCTGAATGTAAGTCCTTAGTTCTGAATATTTCACTCCAAGAAAATACATGCTTACTTTGTATCCTTGTGACATAAAAATAGAAAAGTGAGTAGAGATACTGTTGTCACAAATAATTTCAAAAATTTCATTATTTATTTCCTAAAAGAAGCTAAAATGCCTGTCTTCTTTTCCTCAATGGTGATACAGCTTAGTTTAAGTCAAGGCTAAAGCTCAGAGACAAATGACATCCTATTAAAGGTCATTTTCAATGAACACGTCACTCAATTTTAACTTTATAACAAGGACACTCAGTGTGGAACGCTTCCTGTCCTTTTAACCAAAGCCACTTCTTAACTATTCAAAGATGACTTTGCACCTGTGAACAGCCTATCAATAAACCCAATACATCTCCTTTAAATTAAAAAAAGAAGGAAGTGAACTAGCCCTGTCACATTGCTCCTAGTTCATTATTTGAGCCTGGCTTGCTGCACTGAATAGAAAGTGGACTGGAAGAAGACAGTAGTCATTCTGTAGGTTTGTCAATTTCAATGACAAAGCAGGAGCAATACTGGCCTCTCAAAGGAGACCAGCTTGGGGTAGTGAATCTATCTACTAGAGTAACAAAAAATGGCAAATTATTTCTTTTATTTCATTTTATATCTTGTTATTGTCTTAAATATTTAAAGCAATTATTTTTATATAAGAATTGGATAAAATTCAGAAAAATCAAAGTGTGAAACTTCCAACTCAACATGGATGAGATTTTCCTCTGATGTAAGAGCTAACCTAACAGCAAGAGGTATGGAGAAGTATTATTTGCATGCTCATTACAAGAAGAGGAAAAGTAGCCGTGTTATCTTTTGCTGGGTTTCATCTTGCTCTCCTTTTCTAGTTTCTGTGCAATCAAGCAGGATGAATGGGTAAGTCAGTAGACAACTTTCTTCAGGCTCTGACATGTCATCTATGTAGCTCTTAAATACCTTTTATTACAATCCTTTCTTAATGGCTACAGAGAGAATCTGAAGGAAATAAAAGGACAACTGATGTGAACACAGATAATCTTTGATGGCAACTGGAGATGGAGTTCAAAGGGGATTCTTGGCTATTTTAGCACGTTGATGGTGCCCTGGTATGTTAATATTGAAAAAAAAGGACTATTTCAAAGCCAATGTATCTGCCAGACCTTTATCTGGGTACTTTCTTCAAACTTTTATTAAGTTAATAGGGGAAAAGTATGATAAGTTAATAGGGGAAAAAGCCTATTAAGAACAGATTTCCATCAGCTGTAAAATGACTGGAAGTATTCTTTAAGACTTGGGTTAACATACTTGAAATTATTTTGTCTAGCTCATCAACATCAACAAGGCAGTAGGGCAATGGTGAGGTTAGGATCAGACTGATGTAGGTGAGACAATTCTGCACATGAAAACTTTTGATGCTCGAAGGTGAGGATTCATGAAAAATCATGGGATATACAGTTCTTTTACCTAAGTAGAAATACTTTATTTATAAATTTAAATATAAGGTGTTTCATTCCTAAAATATCTACAAAAATGTGACGTTATCTGCAGGCAAGCAGTGGCTTGATCTTTAACATAACTGAAGCAGTTACCGCAGTTACTTAGTCCTGAAGAACACAAGACGAAACTTAGAAATCTATGCAAACTGTGTTCATTTTGGAGGACTATATCTCGAGGACCTGCTACTGAAAACCCTTTAAGAGCTTGAAATATGCAAAGAAAACATAAAGAAGTAAAATGTCATCAAGTTGGGAGAGAGAACTTTCTATATAATAAGGAAAGAACACATGAAGACAAAGTATTTCCACAACAGCAGTGGTGGCAATGCCAGGAGAGGATTTTTGATTATGTTATCTGCGTGAGGACTACACATGAGAGAGAGAGAGAGAGAGAGAAAGAGAGAGAGAGAATGTGTGTGTATGTTTATGTATCTTCATTCTTCAGGTTGCAGTTTAAAAGTAAAGCAGAATAGAGAAAGAAAAAGAAATAGCATGAGGAGAATGGCATTTGTGGTTTTTAAAAAAGTTTTTTTGGCTGGGGTGGTGGCTCACGCCTGCAATCTCAGCACTTTGGGAGGCTGAGGTGGGCGGATCATGATGTCAGGAGATGGAGACCATCCTGGCCAACATGGTGAAACCCTTCCTCTACTAAAAATACAAATGGTGCACACCTGTAGCCCCAGCTACTCAGGAGGCTGAGGCAGCAGAATCGCTTGAACTGGGGAGACAGAGGTTGCAGTGAGCCAAGATTGCACCACTGTACTCCAGCCTGGTGACAGAGTGAGACTCCATCTCAAAAGAAAAAAAAAAAGGTTTTGCTGGGTTTCATCTTGTTCCAGCTTGGGGGAAATTTTCAATGAAAATATCCCTTCCTCCTCAGAATTTTACTCCTTATGTTTGAGAGTTACATAAATGTTCCACAATTCTGCACAACATGCTAATTTTCATCTGTTATATTTTAGCAAATAAAATTTACAAAAGTTGTAACAGTCCTAAAGTCTTATAGATACTACTTAAATGTTCAAATTACACTTTGTACAAGTCATTCACATGTTGTTGAACAGGAAAATACACCAAAGAATATATTGCTGGCATAATAATAAGCCTCCGCTTATGAATTGTCTTGTTTAGGGAAATTTATAATTTTACACACATACTTAGAGTTCATAAATCTAAGGATTAAGGTGGTTATAACCAGAGTATTTAAAAACTGAGTAATTGAGAATTAAAGCTCTGTTGGTGACAGACTGGCAGCAAAGCAGTGAGTGTATATAGATCATAGAACAAACCAATAGATTGATTTTTTGCCACCCAAATAGTGCCTAACTCGATAATGTATCAGCACTTTTTTTTTCTGGCTTCAAATATATGACCGCATGACTAATATCCATAAAAATTTGTCTAACAGTTTCTGTCACTCAATTTCTAAAATTGTATAGAATTGAAAATATGTATTCTCTCATTAAGAAGGTAATGCTCAAAAATCTTTTCAGAAAAAAAGAGAATATCAAGCTTCCCAAGATGGGAGGTAAGGGACTGCTAACATTTAGACACGATGCTTTTTGATATGATCACCATAAGCACAGAGGATACACAGTAGCCACTGTAAAAAAGGTCTGCTTAGGAAGAAAATAACATATGTGTGGGGATCTGCTCAATGTGAATGTTAAAGAGAAAGAAACCTTTCTTTGGATTTGCTTTAAATACTTTGGCTTCTACGCAGGGCTTACATTCTATTTAGAAGATTTCTATCTCAGTTGGGTTTGAGAATGAAAGAGTGGAAGCCAGTTACTCCTTATATGAAGAGAAAGACATAAGTTAGGGACAAAAACCTGAAAATAGGCTGGGCATGGTTGTTCATGCTCATAATCCCAGCACTTTGGGAGGCTGAGGCAGGTGGATCACTTGAGGTCAGGAATTTGAGACCAGCCTGGTCAACATGGTGAAACCTCATCTCTACAAAAATAGAAAAATTGGCTAGGCGAGGTCAGGAGTTTGAGATCAGCCTGGCCAACACGGTGAAATGCCGTCGCTACAAAAATACAAAAATTATTCGGGTATGGTGGTGCACACCTGCAATTCCAGCTACTTAGGAGGCTGAGGCAGGAGAATCACTTGAACCCGGGAGGCAGAGGTTGCAGTGAGCCGAGATCACACCACTGCACTCCAGCCTGGACAACAGAGCGAGACTCTGTCTCAAAAGCAAAAAAACAAAAAAACCCTGAAATTAAAGATGTCAATATACTTTATATTAAAAAAAAGAGATGTAAACATGGGGTTTTTTAAGTTATGGGGACTCACAGGACTCCTCTAACGATTACATTCATAAAGCCCCTAATGAATGAGAAGAATTACAAGACAATTTCTTCTCTTCCCTCTCAGCCGTCCTACCACTGCTCTAGTCTTTGATCTCCAATGCACTGGGCTGAGTACCGAGGAGACACCGACAAGGAGCAGTGAGTGAGTGTGGAGAAGGATTTCCATTTCAGGAGAAAAAGTGCTAAAATACACAGGTCCTCTTCGCACATGTCATCGGCTTCATACGGTCTCAGCCAATCAAGTTTGTGTGCAGAAAAGGCCTTTTACTGCTGAGTTCTATCTTCAGAACATCAACAGAAAAGGCTGGTTTCACCAGCGGAATGCATCTCTATTACCTAGATTTCTCTACCAATTAGGGAGCATCACAGTCATCACATATGTGCAGGCTCACTTTCATTTTTAAAGATCTTTCAGTGAAATCAACAACAGACCAGAGATACTGCAAGATAAAGGGAGTGGATGTGTAGCATCAGGGAAACGTTCTGATTTTAAGATCCCACTCTTTCCTCTCAGGGGGAGTCACACATTGCAAAATGTAGGAAGAAAAGATGGCTCTAAGTAGGTAAACTGTCAGAGAATTTTCTCTCAAGCAAGGTCTGGTTTAATGAAGCTGCAGCCAGCCCTACCTCCTTTAAAAAGCAACAATCAAAACCCAAGTCCATCCCCCATCTGCCGCTTTTGCTTGGCCTGCTTTGAACAGCAGGGTTATTACGTAATTTGCCTTTATAGTGTTTCATGGCCACTTCCAGCTTTTGGGGGCTTAAAGGTGGAAGGATAGAGGTGATGGGCATTTTAAAACTCCAGTTAACTGTAAAAAGCCAGAGAGAAATGATTCTTTGTGTTGATTCTTAAGAATTTCAAAGAAAAGGGTATGCGAGTGTCTGAATCCCCCTAGGAGCTGTTCAGAAGACTTCGGCTGCAGCTGAGGCTGAGGCTGTGAAGAGGGAATAGAGTTGATGGCTAATTATCTGTATTTATGTGGCACTGCATTGTCTCTAGGCTCTCCTTGCAAAAGAAAGAAGGGGGTTTTACATTTGAGAGATTAGAAATCCGCATTAAAGAGGCAGGATGAGGTGTCATCTGAACAAAGCATTTGGGCAAAAGAGATTCAGGAATAGCCTTGCTGATGTACCTCCTCCTGTGGGGGGCCAAGGGGCCAGGTGGGCACACATCCCTCAGGAGTGAGGCTGGTGATGCTGCCCACTCCACAGACTGTCATTACAAGACCAGCCACTGTGCTGTGCCCTATAAAGGACAGCTGTCAAGGCTGCTTATGTGACTGGGCCTGCCTGTCCCTTCCCGAAGTCACCATGATGGAACCAACTGGGGCATCACTGATGCTCATCTAGAATTCTCTCTGCTATAATTTGCCACCCACATCTAGGGAAACCTGGGCCACGGCCGTCCCTGTTACTGCCTTCTAAAGGGGCTTTGTCCCTGATGTGCCAACCTCCTTCGGATAATCCTGTGGTCTTGGTTATTTGCTATGTGTTTGGTGATAGGTCCTTCAAAAGACAATCTAGTCCAATGGTCTCAACCAGCAATTTTAACACCCAGGGGGACAAGCAGCAATGTCTGGGCATTTTTGGTTGTCATGGCTGTGGCAGAAGGTGCTACTGGCGTCCCGTGGGTAGAGTCCAGGGAGGCTGGCAAATACCCTGCAATGTGCAGGCCAGCTCCCTGCAACAGAGAGGCATGCTGTCCCAGTTGTGACTGGTGCTGAAGTCCAGAAGCCCTGGTCAAGTTGTAAAAGACAGTGTTGATGGTGTGGAAGACTGAGAGACAAAATGCAATCAAGAAAACTAAACGAGACACCTGAGACAGAGTTTTAAGTCTATGAACTCACTGAAACTAAAAAAGCAGCACTTTTAAGTGGCAGGCTCTATTTTCTACTAGAGGTGAGAAAGAAGTAGAGGAATCTGGTTCATCCATGGATAATGGCAGAGGAGAGTTGCTGCACAAAAATGTGCAGCTGTGATCTCTGCAGGCTCATGAGATATGCTGCTTCCAGGACATGAAATATCATGTCTTGAGTCCACAAGTTCTGGCATATGGCGAGGTGAAAGCCGAGGGAGACCGTACTAGAACCGGCCAAGAGGAATGGGCGGCAGCTGAAAGAAGCAGATGGTTAGAAAGGAAATGATATTAAGCGGCAAAAGAAAAAGTATGTTACTAATGAGAAAATGAAAACTGGGAAAAAAGAAAAACAACCTGTGATATTAGGAAATGAAAACCTAGGCGCATCCAAATGTCATGAAGAGCAGATCCATGGAGTGATAAGAAAAAATCGAGGCCACGAACAGAAAGTGTCACTGACATTCAGAGTGATTAAGATAAATTCCGGTTTGTGTATTCAGTCTTAAAAACATGCATTTGGTCTAGCTATTTCACGTCTAAGAACTTATTCTTAAGAAGTGATTAAGGGGGTAGGTGAGATTTAACTACACAGATGTGGATTACAGTTTACGTTAGTAGAAACTTGGAAGCAACCTCATTTTCTAAGAATAGGGGATTGGTAGTCCTCCACCATGGAATTCACAGTAGCTCTCCCGCATTCCACTGTGAAGAACTGTTTACCGGCAAGGAAAGAAGTCGGTCTGTGTCTAACGATAAGCTGCCATAAAGCGGTCAGCAGAGTGACGCAGAGTGGGCTTGTGCTACACCTGTCCTGCCCATCTGTGGTGCAGCAAGGTGGGCGGTGGGGGGATGGGGGCTGTCACCTGGGGGCAGGTAATAAGAGGCTGAACTCTTTGCAGGGAATGTACAAGCAGTGAAATGAATACAGGTTGGGTTTTGGTTCACTACCATGTGCAGATAATGCTAAATGATTTCACTGATAAGAGACCCCTCCTCACAGGGACACAGAGCCCCTCCTCACTGCACACTCTGAATAGGCCGCTATGTGCCTTCTTTCTTTATTAACCGAATGCCCCAGGTTCACCTAAGGTAACGGTTGTCCCAAGAGACTACAATTCCCAGCCTCCCTTGCAGCTCTGGTGGTACTATGAGCCAGTCTCGGCCACAGGGATGTAACACTGATGCATGAAACTTCTGGGTGGGGCCCTAGAGGAAAGGGTACTTCTGTCTTCTTTCCCCCATTTCCACTCCTGAGCTACGGATGTGAAGAGCCAGAATCTGGACCATGAGGAGGAAGGCAGCACCCTAAAGATGAGATCCCCATAACATACAAGGAGCCCGACCTCTGAAGACTCAAGTACCAGAGTTCTACATCAGTGGAAATATCAACTATAAGACCTTATGAATTTCTGTCTGATATGGGCCTTAACAGAAAAACATCTGAAAGGATATTTCCCAGATGTTAAGTTGTCATTGTGAATCTCTCTAGGAGGAGGCACGCAGAAGGTATGGGTATTATTTTCTTCCTGGAGTTTAGTGCTATTTTACTCACATATTATTTACATGTTAAGTGTGTACATGTACACCTAGATATTTATCATTAGTATCTATTTTGTCTGAAATGAGAAGAAACTGTTATTTAAAGTTCAAATCTCCATTGTGGTCATTTGAACTAGTAATAAAATTCATGCTTGTGCCTTGGGACATTGCACGCTGTTTATTTAGCCTTAGAGTCTCACTTTGGGGTCAAGAGCATCCATATGACACAGCAGGCAATGTGTGAGCTTTTGAAGAAGTGGTAGCCAACACTGATAACCTGAAAACCCAGGAAAACCTTGTAGGTGATGGGACTTCATGCTATCTCGTAATGCCTTCAGTGCAAAGAATTCATTTAGTCTGGCAGGATCAAAGGTCCTGCTTCTCCAGGGATACTTTGAAACACACACATATTTATATTTGTTGCATATAAACTTAAGTTCTTAGATGATAATAGCAATTTAGATGGTGCATTCATTTTGGTGGCGATGGCAGATTGAGAATACTGACTAACAATGAGATAAAGGCAGCACTGTCATGAAAGGCTGAGGAACAGCTCAAAACACGGTGGGGGGGTGGGGGTGGTGGCAGCCGAAGATGCTTGGCTCACAGCGGCCCTTGGGGTCAGGTCTCACCAGGAAAGACCCAGATGAGTCTGGGAAAAGTCACGGCTATGAGCATCCACCCAAAATTAAAACTACAGCAAGAGCTAAGGGCCACCATAGGCCACAGCCTAATTGGGACCAGGCATTGGGCTATAAATCACAGACTGAATATAAGACCCACACAGTCCTTTGCCTCAGAAAATCTGCTCTTTTTGGAGATCAATTGCTATACTTAACCCATCATATGATAACAAGTAGCAGAGAAGTTTAAATAAAATTATGGAGAAGTAGATTAGGGAGCAATTGTTTACTTGAAAGAAGTCTTGGAAAAACAGGGGATGTTTTATGTCCTCTTGAAAGATTATTCTCCAACTAGTGGAGTGGGAAAAGGGAGTGCCAGGCGGTGGAACAGCATGAACAGAAGCCTCGAGGCTGGGCTGCGGGACCCTCAGACATGCCTGGAAAGTGTACAGGGAAGAAGCCTTCAAAGTTCTTCCAAGACATACCTTTCATCATGGAAAAAAATAAGGGGGTATTAAAGTTTTACACAGAAGCCCATTCCTATTGCTTTCTGCATAAAATATCACCCTGTATATCACAGGTGAATCTTCCCACTGATTTATGCATTTGGCATCTACAACTTAAGAAAGAGGTGAAAAGAGCAAAAATATTTACTCTTAAATGGACTACAGTGCACTCAGCTGTGAAACAAAGATGATCATGAAAGAAGGCCTACCAGATAAAAATAGTGGATTGGAATCCTGTTTGAATTCTGACAGGTTTGTGTCCTCACCCATGTGGATAGATATATATTTTTTACCCATTTGAATTAAATAACTTTAAATTGAGTTATAAGCCAAAAAGGGAGGTTTAGAATTCCAGCAGATCCTGCTTATTTAGTTTTTGCTTTTCTCAGTGACCCTTTGCACACGGCCAGTCTCACACTGAGAGTGTCTTGAAGAAGGTCTAACCTGACCAGCAGCTGGTGGACGACAATGTCCCATCACCTCCAAACTACATTTACACAGCACCCACCTCCGGACACCATCACAGGCTCGTTGGCCATATCCCACGTTGAAAAACAAACCAAAAAACGCTTATTGCTACAAAAGGTGCAAAAAGTAAATGAACCCATGTCGTCTCCTCCTATTTCCACAGACCCCAAACTTTGGATTTCCCCCACCAACTCTTCAGTGACAGGCTGCTGGCACCAAGGTCTGCTGAGGGAAGGGAGGGTCCTGCTGGGGGAGATGTGCCTTCTTGGGAGATGCACCTTCTTGGGAGATGACATGCAGACTGTTTCATGGGCGGCTTGCCCAAAATGGACTAGAGAAACTAGCAATTCCTTAGAATTCAGCAACAGGCACAGAGCAGATTCAGAAATGGTTCAGTTTGCAAGGACCTCTTAGACCAGAAAGTGATGCATAGAGTGTCCGACACTTCTGCACATGGGAGCTCGGAATCTGATACTTCCAGTGTGGTTCAATAGCAACCACTTCTTGAACTAAGAGCATGCATGCAACATATCTTTGTGTCATATATTTTCTTGGGTTATCCCTACAGGGATTTTAAAAAAAGTTTCTGAGATTTTTCTTCTAGCTAAATTTGACATGCAGAATATTATAGTGTGTTTTTAAGGTTGAGAATACCAATGCCAAAGGTAAAGGTCAACATAAATTTCCGGAATAGAAAAAGCTCTGGAGGCCATCATTAACCAATTACTATTTGGATCGATTTTACTCCTGTTATAACATTTGGCTCCTCTGTCCTGGAAATCTGTGTTGTAGACTAGATAATCTTTCATGTTAAATAATCTCTTAAACCTTTCAGTGAGGTATAAATCTATTTGAAAAAAATACATTTTTATAAGCATATATTAACTTAGTGCCTTTTGAACACTATTTTTCAATGCCATTTGCAAAGATTATACATGTAATTTCCATTGTAGAAAATTTCTAAATACAGAAGTACAAAAATAATCCATCATTATCTTCTCTGGGATCTTACTCTGCTTTTTCAAGAAACATATATATTTTGTTCATGCAAATAGCATTTTGTATTTGCATATGACATATAATACAAAACTGGCCAGCCTGTGTCTGTATCATCTATACCTGTATTTATGTACACACTTGTTTTTACGTTGCTTTTTTCACTTTACTTGTATTGTATATTTTCTCTACTCTTTAAAAACCTGACTTAACATGTAGTAGAGATTCCAGGGACAAATGATATCCATCTTTACATCTGCAAAGCTAGCACTTTGTGTAAGTTCCTTGATGAGATAAATCAGTTTCCAGGCCCTGAAGTTAGCCTCTGTTCTGGTGTTAGCAAAGGTGGAGACACTTTGATCTCCCATCACTCCCTGTCCTGGTGGGGCCTGTGGTGAGGGGTTTGGTCTCTCAGGAGCTCCCCGGGACAGGGGCAGAGGCTGTTCTCATGCATCAGGTTCAGGGGTGCTGCCTAGCGGCCTTTGTTTAGCTGCAGGGGAACCCCCTTCCAGCTACAGCGGGTGAGGGCCATTCTGTTCTCAAGTGGCCTCTGGCTCCAGCTGAACACTGTTCTGAATTCATCTGAATTGTCCCCCATGGCCAAGCTTCTAATGCCATCCTGTGGAAGGGCTGTGAATTCTCTGTTACCCCCATTTCCAATGGGAAGTGTGAGACTGAAAATCCAAACACTTCAAAACCAGCGATTAAATACATGTTGGGTCTTGAGTCTCCCTCTCTCTGTTTCCCTTCTTACACCACATCTCCTATCCCACCCACCCCTGTCACCTGGACGGCGCCAAGCCCGGCTCCAACAGTGCCCTCGGTAAATGTGTGAATTAACACAGTGCCTACTCAGAGGTGGGATGTCAGAGCTTGCTAGGGGCTCAGGTGGCTTTTCTTTCTTTTTTAAGAAATTTCCTATCTTGGCTCAACTGCGAGGTGTGGGGGAAGTCATTTCATGTCCCACTGTCTCAGCTGTGAAATTTCCACAGGAAGATTGTGCAGATGGATGAGTGATTTTACCTCCTGATGAAAATGCAGGGCTCACTCTCTTTATATACAGAGGAAACATTAAAGTTGCAATTAGGGAAGGGGGTAATTGCATGCAGCTGCAAGCAGCCCGCATCACCTGATCTTGGGATTTCTTTTTCTTCTTCTTCTTGCCCCAGCAACCAGAGCTCTCGGCGTCCTTGCCATTGGCCTCGCCACAGAGTAGCCCGTCCAGCTCGTCCGTGCCCATGTGCTGTCCCTGAGACGTTTCTGCCGCCAGCCGGTACGAGAGGTTCCTTAAAATGCACACACAGTTTTCAACGGTCTGCAGAACCCGAAAAAGAAAAGGAGGAAACAGAGGAAGGAATGAATAAAACTAGCACTCAGCACTCCGTTCTTCCACCTGGAAAGGCATCTTTCTCCACGGACACATTTTTCTTTGGAAGTTTAGCAGCCAGCTTCTGAAAGCACCCCTGACAGCCACAGTGCAAAACAATTAGAGAAACCTGGAAAGGTCTTAGGACCTTCCCCACAACAAACTACTTACCAGAAGTGACTTCTATAAACATCTGTCGTTGTTGATTGAAATTCACGTGTGAGAAGGGAAGAATGTACAAACACGAGAGATCCCAAATATCCACTACAGACAGCACTCCCACCTCTAACTCCCCAACTGGGGACTGGGGATCGGGTAATGAGGAGTCACAGACTTAGAATTTCGGTCAGCTCTGGTGGGTGACACATTTACTGCCCACCAGAGCATTTTCTGAGTGTCAGAGAGGCTGCAGGTGCAAACCAGGGTTGTCCCAGGCAAGTGAGTGGCTGTGATCACCTGGGGGCATACATATTTTTAGTCTGCATTTTTTTTGAGATGGCTGACACTCATGTTTTCTTAGCAAAAAGGTTAAACAGTGGTTAAGGACATATGTTGTGGAGCTGGACACCTGCAGAACCCTAGATGTCCGATTCAGCTGTGGGACTTTGGACAATGCACTTGACATCTCTGGGACTCAGTGTTCCCCTCTGTAAAATGGGCACAGCAGTACCCACATGTTAGGTTCCTTGTGCATTAGGAGAGCTAAAATATGTGTGTGTGGTATGCAGAAAAATGGCCCTCCCACAAGGTCTACATCCTAGTCTCTGGAACCTGTGAATATGTTAGGTCACATGGCTAGAAGGAGGTGGGAATTACGAAGCTAATCAGTTGCTTGTCAGAGAGGAGGTTATCTGGATTGTTCAGGTGGGCCTGTGTCATCACAAGGGGCCTGTACATCAAAGATGAAGGCAGGAGAGTCACAGTGATGTGAGAAGGATGTGGTTGGCCATTGCCGGATCTGAAGATGGTGGAAGCGGCCACAAGCCAAGGTATGTGGGCATTGTCTAGATGCTGAAATAGGGAAGAAAACGAATTCTCCCCAAAACCTCAGGAAGGAACACAGATCTTAGGACATTTTAATTTTATACCAATGAGACCTATTTCAGACTCCTGGTCTCTAGAGCTATAAGATCATAAACATGTGTTGGGTTCAGCCAACAAGATTGTGGTCATTGGTTATGACAGCAACAGGAAAGTAACAAGCGCACAAGTACTGGGAAGAAAGCCGGAGCACACTAAATGCTCTTCAGAGGTTCATATCATGAACGATGGCAGGAGACGGCACAGTGCGGAGGTCCAGAGCTTGTGACGAAGGGCTAACCAGCTTGGCTTCCAATCCTGGGCCCACCATTTCACAAGCTGTGGGACCTTGGGCAAAGTGCTGAATCCTTCTGTGCTTCTATTTCCTCATTTGTAAGCTGAGGGTGATATTAATAGTATCATGTACAGGGCTACAGTGAGGGTTAATAAGCTAATAGATATAGCTCTTTGAATAGTGTCTGCTCAAAAGTGTTTGCTAAAATATCGGTTGTAATAACTTCTGATTGCTAAGAAGAGGGGTGAGCAAACTGCTGCACATGGGTCTGATCCAGCCCACAGTTTTACAAACTGGCTGTTTTACTGGAGGACAGCCGTGCCCATTTGTTTATGAATGGTCTGTGGCTGCTTTCATGCTACGATGCGGAATTACATGGCTGTGACTGAGACAATATGGCCCACAAAGCTGGAAATATTTATTCTCTGACCTTTTGCAGAAAAAGTTTGCTGGTTAAGACAAAACTGACCTTTTGACTCCAGGAACCATGGAAAGAGGGGGAAAATACCCAATTTTTAAAAGAGGTGAAATAATGATGAGAAAAAAAATAAACTGAGCCAAGTTTTATTTTAAGAATCTTACCAAGTTGGCTATCATTTTTCAGGCACCTGCTACGTAACAGCCACCTGTGAAGGCACATAACACAATTCCACTGTACAGGTGAAGGGGAGGAGAGCCAAAACTTGAGTATCTCCCACCAGACTGAGCTGCTTCTGTGCAGTCCTGGGGTGGGACTGGGATACGCCAGGGCTGCTGAGATCACGATCCTGCACTGCTTCCCTCCATTGGCTGGAATTTGGTGAAAGGTAGCAGGTGCCTTGTGCTTATTACCAAGGGCGTGAAAATCTATGAGGAAAACTAGTTTTCAGGAAATATCTCTGGAGCCTTTATCATTCCACACCTTTCTTGTCAGCTTTTCAAGGTGTCATGGGCTGCTAATCCCACAGGCTCTGAGTCAACCTGATTTTCTATTCCAAGCATCCTCTCAGCATCAAAAACTGGACTGGCTGGCATGAAAGCAGGTAAACTCAGGGCGATGCATGAAAGAGAGAAACGATTCTCATTGAAAGGAAAGTGTTATGGCATAAGTCAGAATGATTTTTAAATCAGCTCAAACTGATTTTTCTTACATCAAAGACTTGGAAGAATAAAATTCTTTCTCATCCCACTGTTCGTCTTCCCCGGAGGCATTGCTGTTCCTCCGTTTAACAAATGACAACTGAGGAATAAATCTGCAGTTGCAAAAAATGCTTTAGAATCAAGCTGCAGCTGGGGAAATGATTTGGGAAGAAGCTGGAAGAAGAGAGAAAAAGTGGGGATGGGGTTGGGTAGGGACGGAGGAATGGGGGAAGGAAGGTCACAGGGACCACGCTTAACTCTCCTTTAAGGCTCCTGGAGTTTCTCAGTCTGGCTTGGTTTGGAAGAGTTACTTAATTCAAGAGCTTTTCTCTAATGAGTGGGGAGAAAGAGAAGACAAAATACTTGGGATCCCAGCAGGAGCATGGCAGCCGGTAGCTTTGCTTGGGACGTCCATTGCTGTCAGCAGGGCTCTCAGCAGTTCTTTTCGATTATCAGGGTCATTTTGACTCCTTATTTTCTATTAGAAAGTGTTAATCTGGAAGTTGTAAGAGTGGTCCACCATATGTTATCCAGTCAACACACTGGCCCAATTGTAGGACCAGAGCCACAATCTTGTATGGAATCCAGGCTCTTTTATGTATTAACTTCTTGGGCCTTAAAAAGAAGGTGTACTCATTCAGCCCCATCACCCTCAAGTTGTCATTGTTAAAGCTCAAAAGCAGCCAAGTAGAGGGCTGACTGGAAAATGATGGTACAATAATAATACGTTAAAACAATAATAACAGGTGCTACATGAAAATAATATGTAGCACAATCCCGCCAGTGAAGCACCTGCTGAGTAACTGATCACACGTGATTCTTTCAACAGCCTTGGCATTCAGCTATGATTATGCACCTTGTCACAGAGTTGAGGTCACTTGGGTGCGACGCTCCGGCCAGTGGGAGGTGGAGATGGCACAGTGCACTGGCCCTGTCTTGATGCCAGCTCAGGGCTCTTCCTACTCCACCAGGGATACCTGGGTTTTCTGACTCCAGCCGTGAATACTCCCAATTATTTCAATTTCCCCTTTCGGGGAAAATTCGGACATTAGAAAAGATGAACTACAAAGTCTCCCAGCGTTTTAGGAGTCTGATCATCTGAAACATCAGAAAGAAGATGTTCGTGCCATGTGGGTTCTTGGCATGGCTCCTGAAGAGTGCCTTAACCTTTGGTGCTGGTGACCACACTTGGCCGAAGCATGAGGCTGTTGACTCTTATTTTCAGCTGCAAGGTCCAGCTTGTATCAAAGCTCTTTTCATAACCATCACAGTAAAAGGTATAGTCTCCCAGTGCCTCACTCTTTCACCATTCTGAATATGAGGATGCTGAGCACCGTCGCCCCAGTGGTTTACTTTCAGGAGCTCTTTGAAAACACATGTGTCTATTATGCTAACAAGCATTTGTAAATACTCAAGATATCTTGACTGGTCACTTGATTAGGGATTTAATTTTCCTGCCGATGGTATTAAAAGGTCTAAAATGGTCACTTAAGGGCTTCTGTGAAAGGCGAATGCTTACTCTTTGGTACATCATGTTCATCTTTGAAATTAAAAACACACAGTCAATGAATGGATGTGAGCCTAACTGCGCAGAAGTTAAAAGATGACAAGCTGTGCTCATAATTGCGGTGGACTAGTACCCACAGGGCTCAAGTCCCAGAGGTACCTTGCATTCAGATCTTTGGGGAGTAAGACTCAGGCATCAGTCATTTCCTAAATTTCTTGGTGACTCTAATGTGTAGTCAAGGTTGAGAAGTGCTATGCTCACTTATACACACAGTCAATTCATGACTACATGGATAGAAACACTTACATGTTCTTCATCTAACTTTGTAACTAAATCACATTGTACCAGATTCCTAATTAGAGAGTCATATTAAAGCTCTATCTACTATGGCAGGTTCTTAATCTAAGATGCACATCAAATGACTTGATGAACTTCTAAAGGTACAAAAATTTGAGACCAGAGTTAGACAGTTGGGTTCAGAGGACTGCAATAGGGTTTGGGCAGATGTATTTACATGAACACTCCAAAGGCACTTCTAATAAAGAGACAGAATGAAAATCACAGGATTAAGGCTGAGGTTCATAACCAGGGATAATTTTGCTCTCCACAGGATGTATGACAGTGTCTGAGATGTTTTTGTTTGTTACTTGGGTGGGGATGGGGCTGCTACTGGTACCCAGTGGGTAGAGGCTAGGGATACTGCTAAGCATCCTGCAGTGCATGAGACAGTCCCATGACAAAGAATAATAACTCAGCCAAAAATGTCGATAAGGGTGGCTCTTGAGAAATCCTTATTAAGAAATCACATGTATTACCTGCATTACTTTATGAGTATTGGTAAAGTTTGTGTTTCTAACAGGATATTATGAAATCACTTTACAAACATATGAATGAATCAAACTTATTTAAGACTCAACAAAATAGCTCAAACACTGGAAAAGCCCACCCAATTCTATTCTGGCTTGTGAACTAAGACACTGAATAGACTTTGGTGATTTATTATGTTGGGAGGCCTCATTTATTTAGCATTGTGACATTTATTTATATCTTGCAGGCCTTTTAAAATGGCACTTAATGTAATTAACAGTTGTTAGAAAGCAAGTTTATAAGACTATGGGATTATTCAAATCTCAGGGCTGGATGCAGTGGCTCACGCCTTAATCTCAGCACTTTGAGAGGCCAAGGTGGGCAGATCACTTGAGGTCAGGTGTTTCAGACCAGCCTGGCCAACATGGTGAAACCCTGTCTCTACTAAAAATACAAAAAATAGCCAGGCGTGGTGGTGCATGCCTGTATTCTCAGCTACTCAGGAGGCTGAGGCGGGAGAATCACTTGAACCTAGGAGGTGGAGGTTGCAGTGAGCCTTGACTGCACCACTGCACTCCTGGGTGACAGAGCCTGGGTTACAGAATGAGGCTCTGTCAGGTAGTTTTAACACCTTGTCTTTTCTTTTGAAAGTAGATTACATTAAAAGTCAGGTCGTTTTAACATCTTGTCTTTTCTTTGAAAGTGGATTACATTAAATAAAACCAGAAGCTTGTGAGCAATGTAGTATTCAAGTTTACACACTCAACCAGAACACCTGCGGTTTGAGTAACTTACAACAATCTACGTATTTACTCATGGCCAATCAGAAGTTAGGTATCTGGTTCCATGCTCGAATCTGAAGCCCAGTGTAAAAAGTGTTGGATTCTTACAAGGAAACCAGGAGAGAGTTCAGAAGGAAAGTCTGAAACACTGTGTTGGCTCTCCCGGGCTGTTAGCTATGGTTTAGTCCCGTGGGAGTCTTTATTTTTGAACATGCTTAATCTATGCAAATACAACCAACCTTGCTATCGATCTCACTGCTCCCCAGTGCAGACTGGATCACGTACAGCAAGGCATCTGTGAGCCCATCACACTCTCGCATCCTTCTGCGAGCCTCCTCTCCGGCCGAACTAACATTCCTGTAAAGCAAAAGGATACGTCAGCAATCTTCATGGTTGTCAGCAAAAGAATGTCTTTCCATATCCATCTGCTCTCGTAGTTTTAAAGGAAATGCTTTTTTCCCCACTTTTTCAGAATGTTTATCAAGAATATATCTTTAATAAATAGGGATGGCTTCCACAAAACACATCCCAGAGTTGGGTAAGTCACAGATGTCTATGATGCAACTCCTGGAATAGACAATGCAGAATTCTTAACACGGGATCTGTGAGTCCCATGACCCAGAGGGTTGGGACTTTCAGAAAGTCTTCTAGGTTTACTTCATGTAGAATCAGAAGCTTTTTCATTCAAAGGATTTTCTTTGAGAGGTCTCAAACACTTTAAAAGACGGAGTTTTTAACTTACTGAAATTCGTCTGCCACAAAAGATACCTATCTTGGCCCAACCAGAAGCAGACTTCTAGGAATTTATTCTAAGGACAGAGTTAGAGGTTCCTGTGACAATCTAGTCGTTCTGATGTGCATGGTACCTCTTATGGGAAGGGGCTGCTCCAAGCTCTTTCCTGTTCTAGCACATACTGAGCTAATGGCAACAGATGGGGTCCACTGTAATGAAATGTGTGGCTGTGAAGCAGAGATATCTTTTAGTCCTACAAAAGACAGAGATAATCCTACTCAAAGGCAAGTCTTGGGGTGCTTTTAGTCACTCTACCACCTGAGAGTATGTTCTTCTCCTACCCATGGTTAGCATTTGGTTCCAGTAGAGAATTTCTGCAATGACTTACTATAGACAATACAACCTGTAAAAGGGAGGCTGGAGGAGGTGAGTTAGTGGGTGGTACAAAGGGATTGAAAGAATTTAAGGATCTTGGGGACAGTGGGAGAAAAAGAAGGATGGTTCTCAAACGTTGGGAGCATCAGAATCACCTGGAAGGTGCGTGCAGTACAGACTCTGCTGGCTACATGCTGGAGTCTCTGACTCAGATGTCTGGGGTGGAGGCAGATAACTTGCATTATCTGTGGTGATGCTGTTGAGAACTCAGAACCTAGCTCTCTAGGGAGGGTCTGGCTGGGAGGAGGATTGTGTTCTTTGCTAACTGCTGGGGCAGCCATGGGGCAGATCCCAAGAATCTGTGAGCCTGGAGGGAATTTGGAGAAGTTGAATGAAGTGAATCTCCAGCCCATTATAATTGACCCAGATAGTCTAATTTCATATTCACATCTTTTGCTGTTGTAGGTAATTCTATTTTACACATGATAAAACCGAGTCTCAGAGGTTGTCCAAGGTCACATAATAAGTGTGTGTCTCTGCTTCAGATGGCCAGGATGCTGGAGATCAAACCCAGAGAAGACCAAGGCATGAGATTTTGGCGAATCAACCTATTTGCAATTAGCCTCCCACTTCACACTGTCTTAGCTCTTTGAACCTCCTTTGCTGATCACCATTGGGTGTGTATTGGAATTACTTGGCTGTGACCTCAGTACTGCACTGGGACTTTCTGGAGGGTAGAAGGCATGTCACTCTTATGTGTCTACCTAGCATTCAGTTGAGGAGGAGATGGAATAAAACCTGTGAAGACGGGAAAGAAGGCTTCAGGTCTGATGTCGAATATGAATGCAGAATATGATTTTTTAAGAATTAAAATAAAATAGGTTTCATGTTAAAATGCTACTGAATATAGTTTTCTGAGATCTAAAAAATTCCACTGACGTGTTAAGATAGGCTCTATCACCATTTTCATGTAACACTGGGAAAGATTATGCAATTCAAATTGGTATTTTTGGCATTTGCTGACCTTCAAATATAAACCAAATTTCTCAGCTTCTTAGATAATATAACTAGGCAAATATTGACAGCATCTTTACGTAAAATTTCATAAATTCCATCTTGTGGTGGCCAACCTTTGTTTCCGACACAGTCCGTGGTAGGGGCCAGAGAGGAACTAACTTTCTGCTAGGGAAAAGGTGGTGAGAGGCATTTTGATATTATTTCAAACTAAAAGAATGGCCCTTTTAAAGAAGCATTTTAGATCATTCCCTCTTGAAATGATTTTCACCAGGTTGAGCCGTGAAGCTGTTAAAATAATAAGTTTGTCAAAGATTCCAAATCAGACCTCTTTGGCCAGAAGAATGTTGCCTGGCAATGTGTGATTATGTTTGGCTCTTTGTAGCATATTTCCAAAGTTACTATTTCCAAACAGAATTAATGAAATTCAGGCTGGAAAGCACCTTAGGGCAGTGTGTGTATACGCTGATCTGAATAAACCCTCTGCAACTCTTCCTTGACTAATGTGTTCAGCCTTTCCTTCGAGTATCCCTTTCGTGGAGGCAGGCTGCCTTCCGATTCACAAATTAACTTCCTAATGATCAGCCCTAATTTCATTGGTAATCATTAAATATGTGGGACCAACCAATAGGAAATAATTGAAACCTTCTGTGATGCTCACTGAATGGTTAGTTGTAATCATGGCCCTTAGTAAGTGTTTGACAATGAATCAATGTCCAATCAAGAAAGTTCCTCCCTCCCATTGTATTTATACCATCTTCTGCCCATCATGAGGAAGGTGATTTCTACATCTGGCTAGAAATGAGTGTGGCAAAATTCTATGCATAAACGTAACATCAGAAGTTGTCAGTATTAATCTTGGCATTTTTCTTTATTCTAATTTCTATTCTATTCCAGTCTAGTCTCCTCCAAAATTTGAAAAGTTATTAATTGGCTACTTATTAAAATGTGTAAGATATTGAAAAATGAGAAAGATTAATAAATGAGACCTCGGCTTAAGGTCTCAGCAGAGAAGGGGAGTGACTGAGATACACACCCACACCCACACAGCACCGATGATAGAGCCTTCAAGAGGGAGTTATCATACTGTCCACGGGCGTGGTGAGGCTCAGTATACATTTTTACATAAACTGTCTCTTTTCAGTGGGTAATGGTTTCCTCCAGGTCTTTGTGCTTGGGTTTCTACTTTCTTTTTTTTTTTTGAGATGGAGTTTTGCTCTTGTTACCCAGGCTGAAGTGCAATGGCACGATCTCGGCTCACCGCAACCTCCACCTCCTGGGTTCAGGCAATTCTCCTGCCTCAGCCTCCTGAGCAGCTGGGATTACAGGGGCACGCTACCACACCCAGCTAATTTTTTGTATTTTTAGTAGAGACGGGGTTTCACCATGTTGACCAGATGGTCTTGATCTCTTGACCTTGTGATCCACCCGCCTTGGCCTCCCAAAGTGCTGGGATTACAGGCGTGAGCCACCGCGCCCGGCCTGGGTTTCTACTGTCAATGAACTATACCTCAGTGCATGAAACATATCTTAAGAGAATCTTTGATTTTCACATTGGTGGTAAGGAGGCTTTCCTGTTTCTCCCTCTTCCCCATAAATGCAAGTTCTACTATTTCAACCAGAAATTTCAGCCTTTACTGTTGTTGGTTAAGACTTTTTATCAACATGCTAAGGCAAAGTCATGTCAGCTTAGGATTGAAATATTAGAATCATGTTAACAATATGTGATAAAGCTATAAGCATCACAACTTGAACACAGCTCAACTTTTTTTCTCTACACATTTACTATGAAACTTAACAAGATGTTTCACTATATAAAAATAAACACCCTGATAACCTGTGATGCTCACTGGATGGTTAGTTGTAATCATGGTCCTTGGTAAGTGCTTGACAATGAATCAATGTCCAGTCTAGAAAGTTCCTCCCACCCATTATACTTAAACCATCTTCTGCTCATCACAAGGAAGGTGATTTCTATGTCTGGTTAGAAATGAGTGTGGCAAAATTCTATGCATAAACACAATATTAAGACAAATACCTGTAGACTATTTGTTAAAAGCACAAAAATACGTATAATATCTCATCCTTATTAGTAATCTTTACAATCGTGGCTGAATTGTCAGTTGCTCATGTCATTGGGAAGTTCCTGCTAAAAGTGGATTCTATAATCTTTTTATCTAACAGATAAAAAACAAAACAATTCATTTTTATATCTTCCAATTATAAGACCAATTTTTTTTTCTTTTAATGCAACTAGTTAAACTGCTTCCTTTCCCCTGTCTTCCCTGCTGTTTGAAATCTCATTTTCTTGAATCTCCATCACTCACTGCACTTCAACACACAGCGGTCTCCTAGGACCCAAAGTAAAACTCAAACCATATGTTCACCTGTATAACTATGGCATCTTCCATGAACGATGTGCCTCTGCTTCAGATGGCCAGGATACTGAAGATGAAACCACAGAGAAAACCGAGGAATGAGATCGTGGGTAGTGAATGTATTTGTAATTAGGCTCTACTCTTAGCCCTTTGAACCTCGTTTACTGATCATCATTGATTTTGTATTGGAATAATTTAGGCTGTGACCTCATTACTGCACCGGGACTTTCCGGAGATTAGAAAGCATGTCATCCTTATGTCTATACCTAGCATTCAGCTGAGTGTGTGACACGCAGTTGGCTGTTATTGAGAATTCAGCCCTTCCACTGGATTGGAATTCAGGAAAGCAGGGGCACGTTAACTCTGACTGATTGACCTCTGCGCTCCATGCTTACAGAATAAGTATCAGATGTTTGTTCTCCTATTTGAATACCTGCTTCTTAAACTGTACTTTGTGTTACAAGCCCCACCCTGAGTTATTTGGGGCAGTCTCAATTTGCAAAAACAAGAAAATGGAATAGAAGACAGCATACAGCATCGAGAGTAAAATTGTTTAGCTCGAGATATAAACTATGTCATGACTGTTCATAATATTGATTGAGTACTGAAGACAACTGCACAATTTTGTGGCCTGGAGCCAATCAGATATTTCCCAGTTTCACACCCATCTACAACCTCAGGCTCGGAGGAAGAGCTTTCAGACCCTGGTTCAAGGCTAGGTTGTCTTCCTATGTCTCTGTTTCTTCCTCTCCTTTCTCCCTTTCCTTTTTGGCCTTAAGAATCTGGACTCCATTGGAGTTGTCTCATACCAAGCCCACCTACATGTCCTTGAGCCCTGGGTCCAGCCCTGCTGTAATCATCATTCATCAGGTGGCCCAGCCCTTCACATCCCTCCCTGGGCAGGTGCTCCCTGAGCTCCTTCATCTAATCTTCCAATTCATAACCAGCAGAGCCCAGATGCTGGGTCTCTGCAGGATCGTGCCTGGGTTCCTGAGACTGCAGGATCTGGCCCGGGTTCCATATACCGGTTTGAGGAGTCGGGTGGGTTGTCCGGAAGGTGTTTGAGAGCAGAGCTGGGTTAAGGGATACCGAGAATTCCAAGGCAAAGTCGAAATATGAAGCCACATACTTAGTCCAGCCTCGATGCAACCCAGCAAGGTAGGCCGGGGAGGCAGAATCAACCAGAGATGATGGCGTGGACCAGGGACCAGACTGAGCCTGGGGATACCTGGGACCCCCATGGCAGAGCTGAGAGCCTCTGGACACTTGACCAAGGATAAGGAGAGGTTGTCTGGGGTTCCCAGGCCCGCTGATCCCTTCCCCTGGAATGTTCTCCCTTCCACCTTGAAGCCATCACAGCTGCGGCTGCCAGGGTTCAAGCCAAGCACTGCCTTGTCTACTTTCTAAGCCTTGCCTCAGTCCCACTACTCCTTCCGTCACAGCTCCAGGCACAAGCTTCTTTCAGAGTGCCTATAACACTCGATGTTTGAGTCTGGTCCCACAAGGTGCTAGCGGGTAGGAGGGAGCATCATCTTATTTGATTGTGCTCCCTACTGTGCAGCACACAGTAGGAACTCACTGGATATCTACTGGATGAAAGAACATATGGTTCTTTTCAGGACTCTTTCTAGACCAGTGGTTCCTAACCAGGGTGACTGTGCCACCAGGGAATATTTTTCGTTGTCACAGCTGGGTGAGTGTTGGGGGCATTACTGGAATCTCATGGGTAGAGGTGGCCAGGGCTGCAGCCCCCAACACGAAGCACACCAATTGTTTCACGGCTGAGTGGCCTGCTCTGGATAGCTGGGCTCCCTGAGGATCTAATCTGCATGTGTGCTTCGCCAGCACCTAACCTGTGCACAGCCCCGTGGCTTCTCAAACCTCTGCTGCATCAGCATCAGCTTTGGAACTTGATTAAAATACAAAGGCACAGGCCCTTCCCCTAAACTTTGATTAGCTCAGTTCCTAGTGTGTTCCACTGGTCTCCAGGTGATGAGAACACACTCCACAGGTAAAAACCATGGCCTTAGCCCAGGGCAGGAAATTCAACATAGAAAGGTAAAATACTTATTGAATGGCCCTGAAACCATGTGGTTGTCTACTGTGTGCAACGTGATGTATACACTCTGAACAATATTCCCTAGACTCTTCCTAACAGGATGGGGCCATGTGGCTCCCACACCCACCAGTGATGGCCTTTAGATTAGACCAGTGGCCATTGGCTTATAAAAGTCAACCAGCAAATGATAGGAAATAACTCTAAACTTGTGAGGAGGAATCTCACGAGGAGAATATAAATATAGATTATCTTATTTTTTTGACCATGTAATTACCTACTCAGAAATTGATGGATTTTTTTTAACTCATGACAATCTTCCAATTCAACAACACAGCCACCCCCAGTAAAAAGATCTCCAGAACTCCCCACCTCTCCTGCTTAGGCTAAGCAGAGACTGAATAGACCTAATAGCCACTCCTTCAAAAGAGACATATTATTAGCAGCCAAATCGATTATCAAGTGTTAATTACACGTAAAAATGCAAAGGGTTGGCTCTTTGGAGTTTGATGCCTGTGGTTAGCTCCCTTCTATGGAGAATATCCTTACATTCTCAATGGCTTGAATTTATCATAAATTATCTGATCTGAGTTAAGTGTGAGAATAAAATTATGCCAATCATGCTTTTCTTCATTCCACAAAGCACACTTGCTTTTGCTTCAAAAACATTAAATTTTAAAGAGATCTTCTATCCATAAACACCTAAATCAGGAGTTAAAAACTTTCTGTAAAGGATCAGAGAATAAATATTTTAGGCTTTGTGGGCAGGGTTTCTGCCACTTTTTCTTCTCTCTTCCTCTTCCTCATTCTTTCAACAACCTTTTTAAAAATGTAAAACCTATTCTTACTTGAAGCCATACAGAAACAGGTCACTGGCACGATCAGCCCCTGACCTAGATTCTCATCTGAAGCTCAGATACAGGATTCAGGAGGTTGTCTGTGAACTCCTGATATTTTGTTCAAAGTTCTGTATATTTTTATATGAACGTTATGCAGTTCTTTTTTCTGTGCTAGAGGTACAGAACTTTCAGCATATTCTGAGGCTGGGATCCTAAACTGTCTAAAAACATCTTACCAAAATAAGTGGTTTGAGCAGTTCCTGCTTGGAGCATCACGCTACTTTCCTAAATCTAGAGTCTGGGTTTCAGGAATCAAATATATTTGCCTCCTCAGGGAAACAGCAGCTCTGCCTTGTGTCCTCCCACAAGGCCTTGGGAGACTTTGTCTGTGGTTTCCAAAATCATTGTTCAAAACACCCATCCATTTCCTCTGTGTGGGAAGATCGTCCTCTTCGTCAAGTGCCTAGGGGCGGGGAAGGAAAGGGTGTCTTCTGCCTGGCCACTGGGTCGGCTGACTCCATCTGCCTTTAATGCAGCGACGGTAATCCAGCCAGAGCCTCTCTCTCTCTAGGTGCAGAGACTGCAGGGTGGAGGGCAGCATGAGACCCTCCAAGTCTGTCCATCCCCTTCCCTCTTCCCACAAAACCACGAGGGCCCCTTTGGAAAAAGGGGCTGGCTGGCTTTCTTATCATTCAAAATGTCCACCCAGGTGGCTTCTCCTGGACCTGGCGTGGTGCCCATAGCCGGGCTACTGAGCTGTGAAGGCGCTTTCTTCACCGTGGCCTCCTCATCCGGCAGGTGCTGCTGGGAAGGGTGTGGACGTCACAGGGGATGTGTGGTGACACAGGGCAGCTGCTCTGGGCCAGGCTGGCTTCTTCTCAGTAAATGTCAGCTGAGCAGCTGCTCCACCAGAGACCTCCCAGCCCAGAGGGGAGAAAGACGCCAGGCGGGTTACCAGCTCCCCACAGGAAACATGTCTCCTGCACGCGTGCGGCAGGAAAGAACAGAAGTTTTGCCAGCGGCGTTGGCAACTTCAGTCATTTATGTTTTAAAAATCTAAAACTAATGTAAAAATATTAAGACAGTGGGGGAAATGTCAAACTAAAAGCGATGTCTACACTCTTCACTTTCCCTTAAGGAAGTCACTGTGACCATTTGGTGTTTATCATTTAAGAGTATTTTCCACTCATATTAATAAACTGTGTTGGTAAGATTCTGTTTTTTGCCACAACAATTCCTTAGGCAACTGGCTTTTATCCCTGTTAATGAATATCCAGATTATTTCTAATTTTTTACCGTATTAGGTAATGGTCAGTTCAATTTTGGAGGAGATATGGGCTTTAGAGGAATCATTCTAGGAAGAAAAAATAGCAGAGATAAATGATTTCAAATCAACAAAGCAACCAACCTTGACTGGGTGCCGGCTGTCTTCCATACACAATGCTAAGTCTTGAGATAAACAGATGAGAGCACCTGGCTTTTGACCTTTAAAATGTCACAGTCCAGCAAGGTGAACAGACATTATATTTGATGTGAGTTACCATGATGTCATCAGCATGTAACTAGCAGTGTGGAGAATTTGGGAACCAATCATCTTTGGAAGTGACATCTAGATATACAACAAAAAACCAATATAGGCTGACGTGGATGAAAACTGTACTCTTCATCTGTTTTAGTAAAATATTTCCTTAAGTTGTAATTCTGTAAATTTAGACATCAGTTATTTTCCTTCACACTTAGAGCAGCAAGTCATGGGTTGTAACTTAAAATATAAGGACACGGAACATAATAAACATGTTTCCAGCAAAAAAGCAGCTCATGCAAAGTAAATGGAAAGTATTCAAAATGCATACTTTTAAATGTGAAGGGCAAGGCTTAAACTACAGTCACGCACTTGGGCTAAGTTCCATGCAGGCAGAGGTGGGGTTGGCAGGCTCCAACCAAGGACAGAACCCAACAGGGAGCCATGGCATTCTGTGGCACATGTTAATTCTGGCACGTCATTCACTTTTACTAAGCCTGGCATCCTAAGGCAGTGCAACATGTCTGCTAAAAGTGTGGCTGGCTCATGGTGGACCAAGGGCAAATCTTGTTAATTCCCTTTTCCTCAACCACATTTCCTGTGGTAAGTCCTTCCTGAGATGTGGCCACAGGACAGTCCAGGTGGGTGGCTCTAAATCCCAGGCCATCCCTCACCAGAGGTTCCACTCCTGCTTCTTGCAGTTCTGCGGCTGGTGGAAATGCAGTTCTGTTCCTGTAGTTCTGAGCAGGTGGAAATGCATGACATTTGCAGGATAAGCAAAAGTGGACTGAAGCAGGGTTTCTTTCCCCACCAGCCTAGTGTGCTCAAGTCTCTTACAAGAGGCATTTGCAGCGTCTCCTTCTGACATCTGACCTGAAGGGCAAAGCTGAGGATGACATTGGATAAGCTCTGGCCTGGAAACCCAATGGTGTTTGCTGGGTTGGGTTTGCAAGCTGCTTTGGAGCAGTGCCTCCATTTAATTTTCAATTTCCTCTTTTAGAACTGGCATGCCTATAATTGTTATCCTATGTCGTTCCGCCACTGCATGTTGGGAGCAGACACGTTGCTTCTTTATTGTCACAGGTTCACAGACGGAGAGAAGTCCTTCCACGGGAGCTGTACTTAATGGATTACTCATCCAGCTCGGATTTGGATGATTCAGATTTTGGACTTGTCAGATGAAGAGATTTAAGACTTTGAGTTGATGCTGTAATGGGACGAAATGTGACTCTTTGGAGGCCAGAGGGTGAACTGTGGTAGGCCAGATAACAGCCCCTCCAAGAGGTCTAGACCTTAATTCTTGGAATCTGTGAACAGGTTACTTTATACGAGGGAAAAAAATAGATGTTGCAGATGGAATTACGGTTACAAAGTTTAAAATAGGGAGATTTTCCCCTCTTTTGTCCCTGGAAAATCTCCCTATTTTATTCTCTGCTTTCCCTGGCTGGAGTCAGAGAGATGCAGCAGAAGGGATGATGGAGATCCCAAGAGTACAGGTTCCACTCCCGGCTGCTGGTTCTGACATACGGGGGAGCCACAGGCAAAGCGGGGAGAGAGAGAGAGGCCATTGGGAGTGCAGGACTGAGGGCAGCTCTCAGCTGATCACCACCAAGCCAAGTGGAGACCTTAGTCCCATGGCCATAAGGAACTGGATTCTGCCAACAACCTGCCGTAGCTTGGATTCTTCCCCAGAGCTGCTAGGAAGGAGGGCCATCCCATCAGCACGACCAGTGAGACCAGTATCCAAAGTTCTGGCTCACAGAAACTGTGGGATAATACATTTGTGTTGTTTTAAGTCACGGACTTTGTGGCAATTTGTTACAGCAAGAGGAAACTCACACAGAGCCCGCAGCTTGTTTGGCTCCAGGGTAGACGGAATTCTCAGCACCATCCCTGGTGCCTCACGTCCCACTCCCCCCCAGGATAACTGCTCAGCCTGCAGTGGGAAGGTGCAAGTTTCAAGAAGGGACTTCTAGAGAATGAAACAACTGGATTGCTTTGCTGGAGACATAAATGCCATATATATATACACACACATATATATGAATCAAAATTCTTCCTCGGAGCATGTGGAGAGTTGTGAGGTGGTGGCATAGAAAATACCTGCCCTCAGCAGAGCCTAGTGGCTCATGCCCGAAATCAGAGTATTTTGGAAGGCCGAGTTGGGCAGGTCACCTGAGGTCGGGAGTTTGAGACCAGCATGGCCAACATGGTGAAATCTCTGTCTCTACTAAAAATATAAAAATTAGCTGGACGTGGTAGCGAGCGCCTGTAATCCTAGCTACTCAGGAGGCTGAGGCATGAGAATCACTTGAACCTGGGAGGCGGAGGTTGCAGTGGGCCAAGATCATGCCACTGCACTCCAGCCTGGGCAGCAGGGTGAGACTTTGTCTCAAAAAAACAAAAAAAAAAGAAAAGAAAAAGAAAAAGAAAAGAAAATACCTGCCCTCAACACTGCAAGGCCAGGCCACTGTTTGATGGGACTCAGGTGCACGCCAAGGCCCTCTGCATGAGCAGCACGGATGTGATGTTGGGATGATTGATGTGATGTTGGGATGATGCACTTTCTGAGGCTGAAGTACATGCTTCAACATATTCTGCCCTATCTCTGTTCTCATCAGCTACAAGAGCGCCACCAAATTTGCAGCTATCAGCTTGGTCCAGACTGCTCTCCTGCCTGGTTGGTATCTTCCACTTCTGCCAGAAGAGGCCCCTGAAAACTGGAGTCTTTAGAGCTTGCAGAGAACAGAAAGTGCTGCAGCTGGCATTCTGTATCCATCTAGGACATGAGGACGCTGGATTATAAAAGAGAGAAATGAGGCAGCTTCCTAGCCCTGCTTAAGTGAAGTCTGCAGTGCGGCCTCGTTATTTTAAATGAATTCCCAGAACATTATCTGAAGCACCGACCATAAGTACCAGGCAGTATTACCAGCATGAGGATTAGCCACACCTCCGTAAACGTTCATTGGTTGCAAATAATGTGAGGCTGAATTTACTTGAAAAGCCCTTGACTTCTCTCTCTACATATGTGTTTTGAAAGCTCGTCCCTCATCACAGCCAAATCAGAATAATTTCCAAAGAAATGTTTCCCTAATTTTTTTTTTAGAGATTAGCACAGTCTCGCTGTTGGAATTGCTATGCACCTTACTGTCTTCTCCCAAGGAAGGCAATTTCTTTATAAATCAGGACAATGATAGCTTGGTAATTGCTTTGCTGAGCTGCAGGGACAGAACACCTCAGTGGCTAAAGACGAACTACCTACTGGGGCTGGCCGTGAACACTGCTGTTGTTCTGTACCCAAAGCAGGTGGTCGCTAGGTTCCTACCGCACACCCCCACGTCCACTCATAAACGTAAGCCATCAGGAAGGGACGGAGGGCTCCTCTTTGGATGATGATTAAACACTGCACCATTGTAAGACTGCCTGGATCCATGCCTTCTGGAGTTAGCCACGCATCAGGGAACATTGCTACAGAGAAGCCCAGAGCAGAACCAGAAATACCTGAGTTAAAAGACACCCTCTTGCTGTCAAGTACTACCTAGGGTTTTAGCTACAAGATTCCAATTAAAACTGATGGTCGCCACAGAGTTAACTGCTCTATGAAACGTCTGCTGAAAGTTTCCCATTGGGCTAAATTACAAGGAAATCAGAGGGAAGAAAAGGATGGATGCTGTGTGGCTGAAACCATTAACTGTGAGCCTAATTGTGCGTGTGGCCCTTTGTGCTCCACAAACACTCACACGCTGCTCACAGTTGTTGTTTCCTAACTTGCAGTACTTGGAAAGTGAGCTGGACTCACCAGGCCTTGATGTTTTCATGACCAGACTATGTCTCCAGCTTGGAGTAATGCCATATGGTCCATCCCCTGGGTCAGTGCCCGCCCTCCCTGTGTTCTACCAACTCTCACAATGTTTTACTCTGGCATATTCATGGTGGGCTAAGAAATTCAGGGTGCATTTATATATTGGAAGCTCCCCATATCCAACCTTCATTCTGACACCTTGACTTCCCATCGAGGGGGAAGTCTACCTACCACACACCATGGCAGAAAGAACTATGCTTGCTAAATGATTTGCCAGCATGGCCAGTTACACACACAGCAAAAAGAAAATGTCATGGGTCAAAACACAAATTAGTTTCAAAAATGAACACCAGCTAGTTGTTTTCTTTCTCTGTTAAACCAAATTATTTCTGGTCAACCAGGTGTGATTTATATGACAAGTCACAAAACCTAAGCCTTAAAATATATAAAATAAATGAATATGCTAGGAAACATTGCAGAAGACACATGCCAATATTTACTTCATCAAGCAGGTGGCCTCCAGGAAAATGACCACCACGTGACTAAATAAATAATGAGCAATACCAATGTGATCCAATTCCTTGCATTTTGAGTTTTGAGTCTCCTATCTTCTAAGAAGTAGGGGAACAGAACTTGACTAATCCCTTATTAGCCAAGTTCTCATCTCATCAGCTATAAGAATGCCACCAGATTTGCAGCCAGATTGTGGGCTTTAAGATTTTGCAATCTACCCATCTGACAAAGGGCTAATATCCAGAATCTACAAAGAACTTAAAGAAATTTACAAAAAAAAAAAAAAAACACACACACACACACACACAAACAGCCTCATTCAAAAGTGGACAAAGGATATCAACAGACACTTCTCAAAAGAAGATATTTATGCAGCCAACAAACATGAAAAAAAGCTCATCATCACTGGTCATTAGAGAAATACAGATCAAAACCACACTGAGGTACCATCTCATACCAGTTAGAATGGCGATCATTAAAAAATCAGGAGACAACAGATGCTAGAGAGGATGTGGAGAAATAGGAACACTTTTACACTGTTGGTGGGAGTGAAAATTAGTTCAACCATTGTGGAAGACAGTGTGGTGATCCCTCCAGGATCTAGAAATAGAAATACCATTTCACCAAGCAATCCCATTACTGGGTATATACCCAAAGGATTATAGGTCATTCTATTATAAAGACACATGCACACGTATGTTTATTGTGGCACTGTTCACAACAGCAGTGACTTGGAATCAACCCAAATGCCCATTAATGATAGACTGGATAAAGAAAACGTGGCACATATGCACCGTGGAATACTATGTAGCCATAAAGAAGGATGACTTCATGTCCTTTGCAGGGACATGGATGAAACTGGAAACCATCATTCTCAGCAAACTGACACAAGAACAGAAAACCAAACACCACATGTTCTCACTCATAAGTGGGTGTTGAACAATGAGAACACACAGACACAGGAAGGGAAATATCACACACCAGGGTCTGTGGGGTGGGGAGCTAGGGGAGGAATAGCAGTGGGTGGGGTTATTGGGGAGGGATAGGATTAAGAGAAATACCTAATGTAGGTGACAGGGCAATGGATGCAGCAAACCACCACCATGGCACGTGTATACCTATGTAACAAACCTGCATGTTCTGCACATGTACCCCAGAATTTAAAGTATAATAATAATAACAAAAAGATTTTCAAGATTTGGCACTATGTTCTGGATTATTAACAGCTATTATTAAAACAACCTTTCCAACTTTCATTTCAATTTATCCCTAATTCTGCATATGCAGTCATGTAATTTTTCAATTTATTTACTTGGAGGATATTTTAACAAATCATACTTCAAAGACTTAATAAAGCTGAGAATCAATGTGATTTTTAAAAGCTCATTTATCTAGATGGTAAGTTTTCCTTGAGGTCTATTTCTTAATTCTCTGATTGCTTTGATCACTGACTGACAGCTTATTGAATACCAATAACCATCATCAAAAAACTGAAAGAGGCAAAGAACTGCATATACTCTCACAGAGTCTTGTGTCTTAACCCTTTGTTTTGTGCAATTCTCTAGCCCCTCTCAAATATTGTTTTGTTCTGGGGAGTCACCCCAGTATTTCTGTAAGCTGACTGCTTACTGGGGGGCTAAGTAATTGGAAGAGGGAGTCACTCAGCAAGGAAGGAAGGGCAGAGCCCCTGTTATTCTGCTGGTATCCAGCCCTGCTGCCTACGGGCAACCAGCTCTCTCTGCTTTTTATAGTTTTCGTTATGGACTGAATGTTTGTGTCCCCCAATAAACTCATATGTTGAAATTCTAACCCCCATGTCACAGTGTTAGGACTTTGGGAGATGATTAGATTATAAGGATGAGAGCCTTATGAATGAATTGTCAATGCCTTATAAAAGGGAACTCTGGGAGCTCTTTGCCCTCTTTCTGCCATGTGAAGACAAAAAAGTCAGCTGTCTGCAATGCAGGAGAGTCCTCACTACAACCCAATCGTAGGGGCATCCTGACACTGAACTTACAGCTCCCAGAACTGTGAGAAATACGTTTCTGTTGTTTGTAAGCCAACTTGTATGTCGTATTTCATTACGGCAGGCGAAACTGACTAAGACAGTCTTCTTACATAACTTCCCTGGAAAATGACTCCTTAATTTGTGGCAAAAATGCTAACAGAAACATTCCTTGGATCAAACTAGCTTAATTCCCATGTTTAAATTGGAAGGAAGTGATTGAAAATAAAAACTACCTTTCCTATAACCTCTTAGAAATTTACCCATCTCTGCTAATTGCTATTTCATAAATTGAGAAGTTCTGACAACTCATTTAGTAGTTTTTTACTTGAGGCAAAGACCATGACAAATGTTAGAAAATCCAGAGTCCAGTTAACTTGGCCAGAGATTACTGTATAGCTCTAGCTAGGTGAATACTGTATTAAAAACAGACAAATCATCATCACTGGTCATTAGAGAAATGCAAATCAAAACTACATTGAAATACCATCTCACACCAGTTAGAATGGCAATCATTAAAAAATCTGGAGACAACAGATGGTGGAGAGGATGTGGAGAAATAGGAACACTTTTACACTGTTGGTGGGAGTGTAAATTAGTTCAATCATTGTGGAAGACAGTGTGGTGATTCCTCAAGGACCTAGAAATGGAAATTCCATTTGACCCAGCAATCCCATTACTGGGTATATATCCAAAGGATTATAAATCGTTCTATTATAAGGACACATGCACATGAATGTTCATTGCAGCAGTGTTTATAATAGCAAAGACTTAGAACCAACCCAAATGCCCATCGATGATAGACTGGACAGGGAAAATGTGGCACATATACACCACGGAATACTATGCAGTCATAAACAATGATGAGTTTGTGTCCTTTATGGGGACATGGATGAACCTGGAAACCTCATGATTCTCAGCAAACTGACATAAGAACAGAAAATCAAACACTGCGTGTTCTCATTCATAGGTGGGTGTTGAACAATGAGAACACGTGGACACAGGGAGGGCAGCATCACACACTGGCGTCTGTTGGGGGGAACTAGAGGAGGGACAGCTGGGGGTGGGGAGTTGTGGAGGGATAACATGGGGAGAAATGCCAGATACAGGTGATGGGGAGGAAGGCAGCAAACCATGTGTGTACCTATGCAACAATCTTGCATATTCTTCACATGTACCCCAAAACCTAAAATGCAATAAAATATATATTTTAAAAAAGCAGACAAATCAAGTTTTTGACTAATGGTTACTTAAGACTGCCAAGAAGTCTAAGGACCACTCTCCTTGTTTTAGAATGAAAATATCTCATATGGAGGTGATAGGGGATGGGAAGAAAGAAAAACTATAAGAACACATATCTATTTCATATAAGAAAAAAATATACAGAAAACAGTAAGACTTAAGATTATTTGGCTTTTTTTTTTCCCTGAAAGGGAGAGGGATGTAATTTAATCTTAATTACTAAAATCTATTCTTAAGTTTCTAAAAGAAATTTCTGGAAGTCTTCTTAAAAGAAAGCAGGAGTTATTTCTGTGAAGAGAAGCACCAAGGAGGTCTTGCAAGTTTATACACAGGTCTTAATCACTAGTTAGGAATAATGCTGGAAAGTGCAGTGACAGGACAGCTTGAAGATTCTGCATTTTAAAAGCAAGGCTGCCATGGCACCGATATAGTCTGTCTGCTTCCATGATCATCATGACTGCACTATTCCCCTTCATTGCAGTAGGGAGAATTCTAAATACATCCCTCCAAGATTCCCTTTGGTCGCTCAACCAAATACTTACTGGGGAAGGGGCTTTGCAGATGGGATCAAGGTTGCTTATCAGCTGACCTTAGGATAGGGGAAATGATCTTGGATTATCCTGCTAGGCTTAATGTAATCACATGAGCCCATTAGAGTAGAAGATGAAGACAGAACGGTCAGACTGGGAGATGTGGCTGAGGAGGGAGCAGGAGAGGTGGGGAGAGATAAAGGTAGGGGGTCTGTCCTAATGGCTTTGAGGATAAAGGAAGGGAGCAATAAGCCAGGGAATATGATGCCCTCTAGAATCTGAGAACAACTCCTGGCTGAGACCCCACAAGGAAATGCAGCTCTTAATCTACTGCATGGGTCTGAATTTAGCCAGCAACCTGAAGGCTCCGGGATACAGGTTCTTCTGAGAGTTTTGCAAAAGGAGGCCAATGGCTGACACCTTGATTTCAGAATTGAGAGACTCCAAACAGAGAAACCAGACAAGACCCCTGCACTTCTAGGGTACAGAACTCTGCAGTAATCAGTTAGTAATGTTCTCAGCCATTATATTTGTGATGATTTGTTATGGCCGTGATGGCCGTGAAGAATTTTGTCTTATGTGAAACTCACCATAATAATTTTCACAAATGTTCACTTTAACATTTCTACTAACATATTTCAAAAGTTTTAGATAAACATTGTTTCTTCAGACGAGGGCATTTTACATGCTCTGAATGACAAGACGAGGTGTAGTCATTAGGAATTTTAGATGCCTCTTGTTGCAGGAGGAACAGTAAGCTAAATGAGTTTCTCACCAACTCTAGGTAGCACCTAAGAGTGACTTTTCTTGCTTTACTACGACAAGGTGGCTTGCACACAATATGAGTATAGGATAATGGCACCACTGGGTGCACTATTTCCTTTTATTGCTTTAGTTGTGAAAGGAGTAATGCTTCAAAAATCCAAGAATTATAAAGCTGCACAAAAAGGTCAAATATCAATGACACTTTGAAGAGCCACAGAGCATGATTAAAAACAGGTCACAGGTTGGCTATGAAGAGTTTGGTTTCATTGTCTATCTTCACTGAACTAAGTGCTGCAATCAAAGGACTTTTAATGTCTTACAGTACACGTGTCAGTCTTTCGCTTTTGAGAAAGTGTTAAGGTCTGATTTTAAAATTGTGCACTTAGCCAGCTTGGTGGCCACCCCAAGAATAACTAGAAAACAAGAGAAGGCTCATGCCCTCTACCATCAGCCCAAGGCACATTTGTCATTCAGGTTTCACTGCTTTTTGTAAATAATAATGGTTCTTAGAACTCTGGCACAAACTATATAAAATTACTTCATGGGAGAAAATGTCAAGGCAACAATACTCCATAGAAATAATCTAGAAAACAATCTAGAAACTCAAGGTTTTCTCTAAAGTTCATCTTAATATAATTACTCCTACTATCCATCACTTTATATGTACTGAAATGAAAAGGTTTTAGAGATCTGCCAATCAGTAAAGAAAAAAGTAACTGAAAAAACAGAGTGGATTCACTTTTTGACAAAATAGATGCAGAGAGAGGATCCTTCTATATCATACAAATGTACATTGGTAGATAAAGTGATTGAATGACTTCATTTAATCCAATAATTTGCTAAAATTCTCCAAGAAATACACTATATTATTTTAATTTGAATTACAAATACTCATCATGGAATATTTTTACAGAATATGCTGAAAATAAAATATATAGTGTTACATGATTCCAACTCCAAAGAAAATTAGGATTACTGCAGTCTCTGAGTAGTGGTTTCCCATCTTTATTTTCCACATGGACACACCTCAAAGATAGTGTGCCCATGACTGACAGCTTCCTATGTTCACTGGCCATTCACCATGCAGTGAGATGCAGTGGGCTGTGGGTTACATGAAGCTGCCAACCAGCTAGACACAACTTTGTCCCTGCTCTCCATCTGGTTCATATCATGGTGGTAGGTGGAGACATCCACTTCTAAATTAGTGTTGACCACTGCTATCGTCTTAATATTTGTGTCCCTCCCAAAATTTATATGTTGAAACTTAACCCCCAAGGTGATGGTATTAAGAAGGGAGGCACTGGTGAATAGGATTAGTGACCTTATGAAAGATGCCTGAGGGAGCTTGGTAGCCCCTTCCATCACGTGAGGATGCAGGAAGGTGTCACATGTAGAGCAACCCTCAGTAGACCTCAAAGCTGCTGACGCCTTGATCTTGGACTTCCCAGCCTCTAGAACTGTGAGCAATAAATTTCTGTTGTTTACGAATTACCTGGACTAAGGTGTTTTGTTATTGTACACTGAACAGACAGAGATTGCCAGCCATTTTTGCTTGTTTGTTTGTTTGTTTGTTTGTTTTAGTTCTGAATTTTCTTCATCTTAGAGGTCATGAATTAAATTAGTGATGTATAAAATAGAAATAGTGAGTGAAAAATGACTTTATAAAGTACATTTGTTGCCACAGTGATCAAGAGATGCAAAAGAAGATGAAATGAAAAAAGGAAGAAGGCAAAAAGGAGATAAAAATGAAATGGGAGAAGAAGAACAATGGTGCTAACTGGGATCTATTTTGAGGGTTTTCTTAGTGGTTATGTTGTTATGCACCAAGAGTGCTTCACTCACTGGATAGATTTGTGTGTCGCTCATCTCTGACTCTCCTCTCCCCCACATGCCTACGTTCAATCAGGCAGCACATCAAGTCAGCTCCAACCTCAAAGCATTTCCAGAATCGTTCTCCATGGCCACCACCTGTCTCTTACACGTTCTCTCTGGTTCCGTTCTCATATTTTCTACCTTCTAGGGAATTCTCATAGAGCAGCTGTAGTGATTCTTCAAAAATATGTATCAGAGCACAAGTCCTCCACTCCAAGGTCATTTCACTGAGTCAAACTCAAAGTCCTCACCAAGGCACATGCCTGAATACTTTCTTGTCTTTTAACTCCTACTCATCTTGCAAGTCTTTTCCTTAGAAGACTTTCCCCAATCCCCTGACCAGGCTAAATTCATTGGTTCTATGCTCATTCAAGGCTCCCTTTCACAATTCCCATCCCACCGATGTTACTTGCTTACTGCCTCCTTCCTGCAAAGCCCATGAAAACAGGACCTGTGCCTTTCTTGGCACTCATGTCACCAGCAGCTGGCACAGTGCCTGGCATTGAGTAGGCCCTTAGTAAATAGTTGTTGAATTGAAAAGACTTCCTATTGTATCTCTAATCAATTTCCATAAATGATACAACCATCCCAGATTGGTCTGGAGGAGTTGAATGACAGAAAAGCCATATGAGGAATTAATCCAGTCAATAGTTCATTTCTTATTTATTAATATAGGTCATCTCAATTTGATCTAAAGGCAGGAACTTTATTAATTGTCCTATTCAGAATTCAGAAATTTGATTTTTTTTCATGCCAGTTTAGTCAAGAAGCTGTATCTAGTGGTCTAGATCAAATAATGATTTAGAAAATACTATGAATAGTATATAGACCCCAAAGTGTCCAGGAATTTGCTTGCTTGTTATATTTAAGAACAAGGTTAATCCTCATAAACTTAATACTCTAAGCTTGGTTTACTATTTCCATGGACTCGTAGATAGGCTCCTGCAAATAACTTGGGAAGAAGATAAGCAGTAGCAGGTCTGACTTGGGTGTAGGGAAGAAGAATGCTTTTGGAAAAGAAATCAGGTGACTGATGACTGCCAGGTCTTCTTGCAAATATGCCAAAGACAGACCTCCCAGCAAACAGCACAATAATGTTTACTAGCAGGCGAGTCCTTATTTATGGAATGTTTTCTTCAGAATATTCCTGATGTCTAGGATAGCTCATGAGAAACATCTAGGTTAGGTATCTATCTGGATATGAAATTGGAGGTATTTAATGACCAAAATGACCCTGTATTAGCTTTTTATTACTGCTATAAGTTATCTCAAATTTAGCAGACTAAAATAATATAAATTTATTACCTTACAGTTCTCTCTTATAACAGGTTGAAAGTCCAGTATGGGTCTCCAGAGTTAACGTCAAGGTATCAGCAGGGCTGCAGTACTTGTTGGAGGTACCAGGGGAAAATCTGTTTCCTTGCTTATTCAGCTTACTTGCAGAATTTAGTTCATTATGGTTGTAGGACTGAGGTCCCTGTTTCCTGACTGGTTGTCAGCTGAGGATCTTTCCCAGCTTCTAGCAACTGTGCATATTTCTTACTGGTGGCCTCCTTTCCCATCTTCAAAGCCAGCCATGATCTCTCATTGTGTTGCGTTGCCCTGACTCCAGCCAAAGAACATTCTCTGCTTTTAAGGGCTCATGTGATTAGATTGGGCACACTTGGAAAATCACAACAATCTCCCCTTCTCATGGTGCTTAACCCTATTCATGTCTGCAAAGGTAACATTTGCAGGTTACAAAAAGGTCTTTTGCCAGGTAACATTCTCAGGGATGTTGCTGGGATTAGGGTGTAGACATCTTTGGGGGCCATTACTCTGCCAACATTGCTGGGATTAGGGTGTAGACATCTTTGGGGGTCATTACTCTGCCAATCCCAGGCTCCCTGTTTGTAAGTGATGCAAATGCACACTGTTCCGTGAGGACACGTGTTAAACTGGCTCAGTGCAGGTCCTGACACAGCAGGAAGGACCTGGTAGTGGCACTGGTGGTGCCATCCTCTCCCTACCCAACCTAAGCCCTGTGGTTACCTGTGTCCTTGATATTATTAGAAAAGCTTGATACCTTGTAGGGTCTATGATTGGTGTGAGTTCGACTCAATATTCTAAACCTTGTTACATCGCACAAATTTAATGGGTGGTGCAGATTCTGTTCTATTTGTAATTACTGATTAATTATTTTTCCTAGAAAAGCTAGCTTTGCTAGGAGCTACATAACAGGACCAAGGTTGGTGTCTTGCCTTATAACTTAGGTCATGAGAGCTCTGCTTTGCACATATCTCTAGTGGGGAGTGAATGATGTGATACTGCTGAATTGATTAGTCATGAGGAGATTCCTTTCTGCACGTCCATGCAGAACCAAAGCATTGGAATCATCTCCCCAACAAGCTGGCATTAAGTTTTCTTTCCTTGTCTTCAGAGGAATCACAAAGTAACAGGAAACTTTTTTTTTTTTCTTTTTTGAGGCTGGAGTGCAATGGTAAGATCTCAGCTCACTGCAACCTCTGCCTCCTGGGTTCAAGTGACTCTTGTGCTTCAGCCTCCCGAGTAGCTGGGACTACAGCTGCATGCCACTATGCCAGGCTAATTTTTGTATTTTTAGTAGAGACGGTATTTTGCCATGTTGCCCAGGCTGGTCTCGAACTCCTGGCCTCAAGTGATCTGCCTGCCTTGGCCTCCCAAAGTGCTGGGATTACAGGCATGAGTGACCACACCCAGCCCGAAACCATTTTTGATCTGGAAACCATAACTACCAAAAGAGGGAGAAAGCATCTTGTTACCCAAGGAGCCCATCTGTATCCCAGGATACTGTGTGTCGGAGTTCAGTACTGTGTGAAACCACACTGACAGTGGCTGAATTTCATTTCACGTTTGTTTTCTCACACCTAGAACTGGACCTGCTGATTAATCCCTGTCTTACTTGAATCTTTGCTCACCTCCCTGGGGCAACTACTTCATCATTATGGGTGTGATGTTTATGGAACCTTGGGTGATAGAAGAGCCTGGGTTGAAAGGGAGAAAGAACAACAAATCCTATTTTCTATCTGTTTGCTGCTAGATCTCATGTCCCGCTGGACAGCTGCCCTTACAGCTCTGCTCCCTGAGTGCTGAGTGCTGCCGACCTGCCTGGTGGTGTGGCTTCCTGATGCTCCACAGGAATGCAACAGCTGCCTGAGGGTGTATGTCAGGCTTTTCCTCCTTCTGTAACAAATTAACATAAACTCAGGTGCATAAAATGCTGAGTTATTATCTTACACATCTGGAGAACAGAACTCAGCCATGGGCCCACAAGCTGAAATCAAGGTGTTGGCTGTGTTCCTTTGGAGGCTCCAGGGGAGAATCTGTTTCCTTGCCTTTCCCAGCTTCTCTGCCCTCCTTGGCTCATGGATCCTTACTCTGTCTTCAAAGCCAGTGGAGACTTTCTTATGTGGCACTCTGACACTCTTCTGCTTCCCTCTTCCATATTTAAGGACTCTTGAGATTATAAGGATCCATCCATATAATCCAGGATAATCTCCTTATATTAAGGTCAGGTGTTAGCAACCTTAATTCCATCTGCAACCTTAATTTTCCCTTGCCATGGAATTTAAGGTAATCACAGGTTTTGGGGATTAGCACATGGACATCATTTGGGGTCTGACTTACCACAGGAGGTCAAACAATTTTTTCATCATGTTTGGGCACACATTAGTACCCAAAGAAAACATGGTAATCTCTTGCCTCCTTCAACCTGTCCAGAGCAAAGAAACAGGTTGAGGAAGCGTATTCAGAAGACTGTCTTCAAAGTACTCCTAGCCTCTGCTTTGAATAATTTGATCTCAAAAGAAAAAACAGATAAAAACATTATCTGATCAATTTATCAGTTTCCTATGGATTAAATGGAATGCAATGCTATCTGATTAATTCTTTTTTTTATTGTACTTTAGATTCTTAACGATTGTTTCTGTAAGCCAAGTGCTGAAGTCGTTCTCAAACATTATATATGCGAATAAAGTTCAAACTTACTTGTAACACTCTAATAGATTCTCTACAACTACCTATTGAGAAGACGTCTGTATCTATATTTGCCAATGCTACCAGTTCCTACTGTGATGTCAAACACATGGGAAGAGAGGGTCTATTCACCCCCAGCTACAAAACAGTTACTGAGGCCATTCAGGATGTGCAATGGAAAGAAGGATATGGGAAAACACAGTCTTCACCAAAAGCTCATGCAGTGTGTAGGAGAAGCCATCTGTGTAGAGTACTGGAGAGGAAATATACACATATTTAAGTTGTTCTATACTGGATTTACAGAAATCAAAACAATCTCTATACTGGATTTACAGAAAACAAAACAAATGTATATGGAGAATAATTGACTGGTTTAGCTCCAGGTTGGAACGTGAGGTAAGAGAGAAATACTGATTTTATTCATTTTGTATTGTCTGATTGCTTTAAAAATTATTTTTATTTTTATTTTTTTGAGATAAGGTCTTACTCTGTTGCCCAGGCTGGAATGCAGTGGTACACTAGGGGAGCACTGTAGCCTCCACTTCCCAGGTTCAAGTGATCCTCTGATCTCAGCCTTCTGAGTAGTTGGAACTACAGGTGCACACTACTGAACCCAGCTAATTTTTTATTTTTTGTTGAGATGGGGTATCCCTATGTTGCCCAGGCTGGTCTTGAACTCCTGGACTGAGGCAATCCTTCTGTCTTGGCCTCTCAAAGTGCTTCGATTACAGGTATGAGACATTGTGCCCAGCTGTTTGATTACTTTTTAAAACAAATGCATACAAGACGGTCTTTTTTTTTTTTTTTTTGTAAAGTGTTGTTGAACACGATAGAAAAGATCAGAGTAATTAGTGACGATTGCATGCTTAAAGCGATTGACTTTATCTTTTTTTAAATGCTCAGAGTACCCTCTTGATGGTTCTTGGTGAATAAGGGAGACAAAGCTAGAAGTTAGAGGCTCTCGTCTTTGGAAGGCATCTTCAATAAAAATATCCTTTGGGGATGCTTAATTATTCTAAGACTAGTTGTAGATCTAATAAAGATTGCCTTTGAATGAGTTAAGTTTGGATATGCAAGAAGGCCATCTGTGAGAAGAACAGGGAGCCACGCAAGTTGGCAAAGGGAGGAAAAACTCATTAGGGATAGGAGAAACCAGACAGGTGCCTAGGCCAGCTGTGTCTGCACTCAAGAGCCCAGGCTGGCAGCAGACAGCCCTCAAAGGTTCTGAATCTTCATCTACAGTCAATTTTGGTCTACAAATGAATATGAATGGCTGCATGTGATTGATTTATTTGCCTGTTGCGATAGTTTGAAGGTGTTCTCTAAATTCCTGTGTTGGAAACTTAATCCTAATGTAACAGTGTTGAGAAGTGGGAACTTGAGGAGGTGATTAGATTATAAGGGCTCTCAATGGATTAACATTGTTATCATGGGTGTGGTCTCCTTATTCCAAGAGTGGGATTTTTTATAAAACTGAGCCTGGCCCCCACTCACCCTTTGGCTCTCTCTTGCCCTTTCACCTTCTGCCCTCAACCATGATGAAGCAAGAAGGCCTTTACCATATGCCAGCCGCTTGACCTTGTACTTCCCAGCCTCCAGATATGTAAGAAATAAAGCTCTGTTCTTTATAAATTACCAGACTGTGGTATTCTGTTATAGCAGCATAAAACAGACTAAGACACCTGTCAAATAGATGATAACTTGCTCAAATGGAAAGGAGACAGAAGGACTAAACAGTGCCAATACTAATGTACTCTAGCCATAGAAAGGAAATGAAATTGAAAGCCAGCAAGAGAACAGCTTCCTACTGCCCGCTTCTTCTTTAGCCCTATTTCACAGAGAAATTAGAAACAGACCAGATAACGTTCTTATCTCGAACATGTTAAAGGAATTTCAAGCAAGACAGTGTGAAGTCGAATGCAAGGGGGATTCTTGAAGAGCAGGGAGAAGAGTGTGAACGGCGAGAGGAACACATCAGGAATACCTCCACACCCTACCCTGGCAGGACCTCATTTTTTAATTCACTTGTAAGAAATGGAAGTATTTTATTCTCCATAAGACAGCCTGTGGTACTGGAAAAGGTTTGGTGTTAAATTTAAACTCTTTTATTAGCTGTCTGGTCTTGGGAAACATGCTTAACCTCATACCCTCAGTTTTTTCATCCATAAAGTGGGCTGAGTTTTGGAAGGATTAGATGAGGTAATCTGCGATGCATGTGAGAGCCAGACCTGTAGTGGATATCCACTTCCCACTTACTCCTTCCTCCTTGACTTCTGCTCACTCAGGCATATGTGCCTGAGCAAAGGCCAGAGGAACGTATTTAACAAAGAGAAAATAAGAGCAATACATGTAAAGCATCTAATGCCATGCACAGAAGGCTATCCTGGTATTCAGCGAATGCCCCAGTAGCTCTGGGAAAGGTGAACCTCTTTTTCCTGGCTTTATTTTCCCATGAAACTCTCCAAGACTTCCCCTACCCTTTCTATACACTTGCTCCCCTGCACTAGTTTGCTAGAGGTACATCTAGGAGATGTCAACATGACCACAAGCTGGTGGCTTAAGCAACAGAAATATATTGTTTCACAGTTCAAGATCAAGGTGTCTGCAGGGTTGCTTCTTTCCGAGGGTTGTGGAAAAAACTCTGTTCTGTGCCTGTCTCTTACTTCTGGTGATGTGCTGGCAGTATTTGACTCTTTTGGCTTATAGGAGCAGGACCCTGAGCTCTGCCTTCATCTTCATGTGATATTCTCCCTTGTTGGTGAGTGTCTTTGTGTCCAAATTTCCCATGTTTATAATGACACCAGTCATATTGGATTGGAATCCACCCATTAGACTTCATCTAAACTAACTATATCAGCAATGATCCTATTTCCAAATAAGGTCACATTCTTCAGTAGTTGGGGTTAGGACTGCAAAATGTGAATTTTGGAGGGAGGCAGAATTTTACCCATAACAGCCCCCAGTAAGGAGAGTGAATCATTTGACTGGTGGGTGATGAGCTCTGGCATTGGCTGACATTTTGCACTTGCTGGAGCTAAGCTGTATGACAGCACCAGGGACTGTGGGAGGCAGTGATGCGGGGTGTGTTTGTCAGCTTTTCAAATCCCAGGTTTTCTATAGGAGCAGTCCCTAAGTCTACACCAGCTAGGGGTTTCTATGAGCAGATCCTTAGCCTGCCATTTGGTGGCAGTTAGAAAGCTATGATCTCCACCCAGTGTTCTCACCAGTAAACAGACTATTTAATTTCCATTTGTCTGTTTTTGCTGTCTCATTTTCAATTAGTCCTAAACTTGGGAGAAGAAAAGGGAAAGCATTCCGTCCAGATTCTGAAAGCCCTGCCTTGAATCTTGGTTTGTGGCTTTCTACCAAGGGCTCCAGGGTAAACTGCTACACCTGTCCAAGCTTCAGTTTTTTCTTATTTAAAATTGGAAAAAAAAAAAAAAACCCCATAACCTATCATCTATGATGTTATCCTGAGAATTACGTGAAGATTAGAGGTATTAAAGAGTTATTCTGTCCACAAAGCACTAGAGTGATATTATTCATTGATTTCTTAACTGTGCTGATAAGCACAGTCTAATGGCTTCCTTCAGATGAGGTGGTTGAGGAATTCAGAATCATAAAAACCAAGGCAACGTGAGCACACTGTGAGGACAAAATACTCTAAACAGGTTAGTGAGGCCGTCCAAAGGAAAAGATATTCTGCTGTTTGGTAAAACTCATTGATGTGGTGGTTTCCTTGAACAGAATTATCAGCAACACACACGCTGGAAAACAAGCAGTTATGTGGCTCTACCCAAGAAATTAATCTCATGTGGAAACTGGGGATGACAGAAGTGAAGTCAGTTCTCTCTCCAACTGGGAAGATTTTATGAATAACCAGGAGAGTGAAAGGTTCCTTGCTTGGTGATGATTCGTGCAGGACAGTTATTTGGCATGTGGCCCAGCAGAAAAAGAAGGGCCATTCGTCAATTCAGTCATTCATGCATTCATTCAGGTCGGAGCTACTGATTCGGGTTCTACAAGGTGCCAAATGTTGTTTGGGGGAAAGACAACACTGATACTGATCAAAGATATGATCATCACCTATGGGAGCATGTCGCTTGCGAAGTGACTGGCCTTAAATACCCAAGCACACAGGCAAGAATATCCCTCCAAATTGTGAGAAGTTCTGGATCAAAGCCCAGGATGAATTTATACAGACTGGACATGTCAAGGAAGGCCTCTTACGACAGGAGGCATTTAAGCTGGGATATAAAGGTAGAAAGTCCTCCAGATGCTGGCAGTCATGTGTAAAGGCCCTGAGGCAGAAAAGACCTCAGGGTATAGAACAATGGAGAAGAGGCCAGTATTGCAAACACATTGAAGGAGGAGCGGAGGGGCCCCATGTGAGGCTGGAGTGTTGCTGGGTGGAGGGGTTTGTTTCTGCTGCGGGTTGGGTCTGCCTGCAGGCAGGCGCATCTGGACTTGGTGGTCTATGGCACTCCTTGGCCTTTGTCTTCACCTGGATTAAAGTCTTCATAGCTCACTAAGTTTTAAAGACAGAGGAAGAAACTTCCAGGCCCAGTAAGGTGAGAAGCAAGGGGAGCCCGTTCTCCAGCAGCGTTCCTGGCCTCGTGGTGCTTTGGTGCTGCCTTTCTGGGCTGCTGTCCCCTTCTGTCCCCATGGGAGTGGGAAGCTGCTCAGACAGGCAGTCCAACCTCCCTAAAGCCTCTGTGTTAGCTCTGGGGATCCCGGCCAGGTGCTTGAGAGAAAACAGGAGGCTATTCTGTCTCAATGATCTCCCCTCAAACAGGAATGATCCCTGGGAAATCCCAGTAAGCCCCAGCACGGGTTCCTTTGTGAGCCAGTTACCGAGGGAGCTGGCAGAGGACTCTCTGCTTCATCTGACTCAATCTATTTCAGCTGCTTAGGAGTGACAGGGGTCAAGGACAAATGACATTTATAAGCCAGGGTGAGAGTGCTGCCTGCAGAGGAGAAATCAGTAAAGTTCCTTTGTGTTCTAGGAAGAAACTCAGTGCTGCTTCCGTGCACGTTAGGGAGAAGCGCTGCCCTTCAAGCCCCGTCAGATTCTGAGCAATGTGATAGGCCACACGCCACGCCTCCTGGCAGGCCTCAGAAGGACACGATGCTTTTGCTTCCTTGAAACCATTATTTTTTGCAGTAAGTTTCATTTCCTGCAACACCTGACTCTAACTTGTGCAAAATAGCTCTGTGAACAGTAAGTACCCGTCACGGTGACAATGCTTTCCTTCAGCAGAACCCTCATGTGTTTATATAAATTAGGCTGCAATTAGCAATTACATCGTTGTTTCAAAATAAGGGCAGGCAACATGTAACCCCGGGAAGAACAATGGTCTGGACATGAAAGTCCAGACAGGACTATTATGGAGAATTATGGGGGATGATTAATCAGCTGGCCTCTTCCCGGGCATGGCTATTCTCACATAAAATCTTTGTGCTAACGCAGCTACTTTCTGTAATAAGTTACCTTAAGAGAAGTGTAATTAGCTGCTGGGATTCATTAGCTCCAGTCAGTGCATCACCGCTATAACATCTTCCTTGCTAGTTTACTGCTTGTTAATGGGGAGTGATGATGTATCTGTGCCTTTACGGAACGATAGTGAAGGACGTGGGGCTAACCTGAAGTCCTGGCAGTCTGTCCTTCTACGTAGCAGACTGAAAAACTGAAAACGATTTTATAATACAGAGGAAAAGCCCAGGGTCCAGAAAAGCCAGTGTGGAAGGCTGTCAACCCGTTCACACATATTATTACTAAATGTTGCTTCTTCACTTAAACCTGTTGGAGGCAATAACATGTCGACCAAGCATGAAACCTGGACAGGGCTGTCTTCTCGTTCGCTTTTCCCTGCTTTAGGAAATTTTGTAGTGGGTACTTCTAGAAGCTTCTGTCAGCTTAGAATAAGAACTAACAAGACTCAAGGAGTAATGACTTTTACTTTCATTTGCTTCTCAATTCTGTTTCCAGAATGAGCAATCGGCTTTCTGGGAGATAATGAAGATCCACCCCAGAGAGGCAGCCGGGGGCCCCACGAGGCTGTGCAGGAAGGCAAGTGCTAGTTTTCTCTGCTCACCCCAAAAGCACCTCTGCTTCCTATGAGCCCCCCGCACTGCTGTTGAGTCAGTGTTCAGAGACCCCACCTCTCACTCTTGCACAGTACAGCTGTGCAGGGCAATGGAGAGGAACCCAGGGAAGCAGACCTCCTGCTCAGCCTCCACCCCGCAGCGACCATCAAGCATCGCTGTGTAAATCCTGGTAGACTTCTCCACCGGCCCGCTCAGTGACAGGACAAAGTCATTATCCTGGGAAAGAGGGCCAGACAGCACAGAACGGCACATGGAGACTTTTCTACTCTCTCATTTGAAATATAGTCTTGGTCAACTAGAGGAAAACTAAATTTTATTTCAAATATTCTTGGTTAATTAAGGACCAACCAGACTCAAGAAAAAGAGGATGTGGGACCACCAGAATGTAGAGATGTGTGGTGCAGCACAAAAAGCGTCCAGCTCTGCACGCTGACATCAGGTGGTAGCAGGCGGCAAGGCCTCTGAACTGCTGCCTTCTTGTTTTTTTTTGAGGGAGAGTTTTGCTCTTGTCACCCAGGCTGGAGTGCAATGTGCCATCTCACCTCATTGCAACCTTTGCCTCCGGGTTCCAGCTATTCTTCTGCCTCAGCGTCCTGAGAAGCTGAGATTACAGGAGACTGCCACTAAGCCTGGCTAATTTTTGTATTTTTAGTAGAGACGGAGTTTCATCATGTTGGCCAGGCTGGTCTCGAACTTCTGACCTCAGGTGATCTACCTTCCTCGGCCTTCCAAAGGGCTGGGATTACAGGTGTGAGTTACCGCATCTGGCCTGAACTGCTGCCTTCTGAGTGCTTTTCATGCCTCTCATTGCCAATGTTTCCCTGCCTCCAAAGGATCACAACTGCAAGCTGGAGATCTTCACTTAGGTTCATCAACAGGGGCTTGCCCCACGTGGACTTCGCTTGTTTTGTGAGCTGTTCCAACTCACTGGTTTCTTGGCCCAACTTTGGTAAATGTCAGTTTTATTTATTTTCAAATAATGCCACTTTGAAAAGGGAAAGAATAAACAGCATGAAAACAGATGTGTTAAAGTGCTGGAGAGGCTGGGTATGTAACTGGTAAATGAAAGTGTTTGCTGTGCTCTTTCTTCCTCAATTTATGGTTAATAGATTTGTTTGCTTCTTCTCCAGAAATGTTACATCTTATGCAAGGTAATATAATTTGGGAGTCAGCAGGAAGAAAAATTATATTTTTAATATCAAGAAGTTATGAAGGATTTAAAGAATGAACTAGCTTTTTATTTATCAGGAAGCTAACACCCTGTACTAATGTTTTATAGAAACACTATTAAACATCATTTTATACCAATTGAGAATTAACTAAAGTTTTTCACTGAATTTCTTTTAAAGCGAGTAATTTGTTTGTACTAATGGGAAAATTCAGATATTCACGTCTTCATAGAAAGAATGACTCTTCATTCACATTGAAAAGATAAAATTAAATATTTGCTTGTCCTTTTAAAAGAAGCCCATATCTGCAACCAAATTACAGGATACATAATTTAAAACAAGTTATAGTTGGAGTGTACAAAGTTTTATGATTAAGTAGATCAAACTTTGCAGAAATAAGTGATGAAAACTTTAAAAGGGAATAGCATGATGGGGGATTTCATATTAATCCTTTATATTTAAGGAGAAATCATTATACCTTAGGAAAATATAACAGTGTTTGGGAAGAAATTATCCCCATTACTATTTAATGGAACAAAAATGCCAAGAAGAACTTTGGATAATGATAGTCCTTTTAAGGAAGAAAGACCTTCTGAAAGAAATGAAAAATAAAGGTTTTTCAAACTTTTCCTAATGGAAAAGACAGGGCACATGCAAAATCCCAAAGAGATGAAAAGCTCAAGGGCTACAAGATAGAAACTTTAAGCCAGTTTCAAGTAAAAAGCTTTTATATGTAAAGAAAGAATGTGTTAGTAAGAGAGAGGTAAATCAGACATGGAGATATTGAAAAAAGAAATGTCTTCTCTGGCATTAATTAGGGAAACATATCCCAATTTGTCTGGTCTGGGGCATGTAATGTGGACCTAGATGCATCAGGCTATCTTATCTTAATGATATTATGCAGGACTTTCAACTGCAAACTCCATGGATTCTTCTAATTTTGCAACTAAATGCAAAGTATTACCTTTTCTATGTATGGATATGTTTAGATAGACACACACTTACCATTTGTGTTATAACTGTCTACAGTACTCAGGACAGTGTCATGCTATACAGGCCTACAGCCTAGGAGCAACAGACATAGCATACGGCCTAGGGTGTGTCATAAGCTCTGTCATCTAGGTTTGTGTAAGTGCACCCCATAGTGCTTATGGTGTTTGCATAAGAATGAAATTGATTCAAGATGCACCTCTCAGAACAGCTTCCTGTTGCTAAGCCATGCATGACTCTAGAAAGCACACCTCTTTCTGACTGGGTGGGAGGAAGTGATCTGGATGTGCTGGGGTTGCACCAGCAACACAGACCTAAGTCCTTGTCACTGGTGGAGCTGCCGAGATGGGCAGCTAGCTGTCCTTTCTGAGGAGTTCCCAAGATCACCTTACTCCTATCCACCCCACTGAACTCTGTTCCCTCCCATTAAAGAGGACCGTCACTGTTGAGCCCTGACTCAATAAAACCATGTCACATCTCTGCTAGACACACTGATCAGGAGAGAGCTGCCTGGCCAGGAGCTTCCTCTGCTCTCGGACCAGGTATGGGGAAATGGGGTAGAGTAGGGTGAGTGGTGAGTGTCTCATCTATTCTCATGTCCACACAGAGTCCTTCCCCTTTTCAAGAACCTGGATTAAGAGTGCTGAATTCTAACGACCAGTGACAATGAGTTTTTTTCATGTTTGTTGGCTGCAAAAATGTCTTCTTTTGACATGTATGTTTATTGCGGCACTGTTTACAATAGCAAAGACTTGGAACCAACCCAAAAGCTCATCAAAGATAGACTGGATAAGGAAAATGTGGCACATATATACCATGGAACACTATGCAGCCATAAAAAAGGATGAGTTCATGTCCTTTGCAGGGACATGGATGGAGCTGGAAACCATCATTCTCAGAAAACTAACACAAGAACAGAAAATCAAACACCGCATGCATGTTCTCACTCATAGGTGGGTGTTGAAAAATGAGAACACATAGGGAACATCACACACAGGGGCATGTCAGGGGATGCAGGGCTAGGGGAGGGATAGCAGGGGGTGGGGGGATTAGGGAGTGTTAACAGGAGAAATACCTAATGTAGATGACAAGGGGATGGATGCAGCAAACCACCAAGGGACGCATATACCTATGCAACAAACCTGCAGGATCTACACATGTACCCCAGAACTTAAAGTATAATAAAAATAAATTAATAAATAAACTGTTTACTCTGAAAAAAAATAATGAAAAAAAAAAGACTGCTGAATTCAGCCTGGGTGCATTGGCTCATGCCTGTAATCCCAGCACTTTGGGAGGTTGAGGCAGGAGGATCACTTGAGGTCAGGAGTTTGAGACCAGCCTGGCCAACATGGTGAAACCCCATCCCTACTAAAAATACAAAAATTAGCTGGGCATGGTGGTACATACCTGTAATCCCAGCCACTCAGAAGGCTGAGGCAGGAGAACTGCTTGGAGCTGGGAGGCGGAGATTGCAGTGAGCCGAGATCACACCACTGCACTCCCGCCTGGGCAACAGAGCAAGACTTCTTCTCAAAAAAAGGGGGGAAAAAAAAGAAAGAAAAAAGGAGTGTAGAATTCAGCTGACACATGCCCTTCATCCCAAGACTGGGGTGAGCTAGTTTGGGGCTCATGATACAACACTTCAAAAATACTTTTTCAAGAAGATTTTTTTTAACAGATGAATAATATTGGCAGCCAACTGAACTTAACATAAAAATAGTAATAACTCCTCTTCTTACCTGTGGCTACTGAAAGAGTAAACCATATAAAATAAATGTCCTTGGAGCTTTGCAGTCAGAGTGTGATTATCATTAACATTACTTTGTGAAGGGGCTTTCTTCAAGGTCACTCTAGAATTAGAGCCACCATGGGACCAAGCGCTCATCCATTATATGGGTTAAAATGACTAATTGAGGGTCTGAGTTTAATTATAATTGTAAGCAAAGGCACAGTGCAGATACTTTGACGGGCTTAATAACATTCTTATGTATACAAAGATAGATGTAAAAAATTAGGGTTTTATATTGTTGTCCTTCAGGACAAGATGCTGAAGTGGGAACAGAATAATAAAAATAAATAAACAACTCAGCGGCACCAGGAAATGAGCTGTGCAAGTTAGCAAGCTAGCCTTATGAACATACTTCAGCTGGAGATAAAGTCCTAAGTACCCACGACTAAATACAATGCGACTACATAGGAGGGCAGATCACAGTAGTTTTATTGAGCTAGCTGCTAGATTAAAAGGTAAAAAAGAATGCTCTGCAAGCTTTTACCCACAGTTCACCCTGAAATGATGATAACGGCCACGATGGGATCTTTAGGATATTGATCGGTGATACTTTAAATGGTAAATGCAGTCATGTTTCACAGAAAATCCAGAAAGCATCAGGTCTGTACACGGCTGCTAGAGTTGACATCCTTAAATGATACTGATATCATGTCACATCCCCTAGTATCAGAAAAATACATGCACTGTTCAGAAGCTAGTTCAATGTCGGGAGGAAAAGGAAAGGTTGGCTCGCAAATGAGAGCAGAACACACAGAAATAAAAACAGAGAAACATCTCCGATCTGGGTTGTTTGTTCAGTGTGTGGGCACTATTTGGGGATAGGCAGCATCTCTGAGTTGTCCGCCTCCTCCTCTTCTCAGCGCTGTGTCCTTCAGGTGGCTCCCTGGCTTCCTAGCTTAGCAGGCCCTCTGTTGTTTTCTTATTGGAGTGACCATAATGGATTCCTAGGGCTGTCAGAACAGAGTGCCACAAACTGGGTGGCTTAAAACAACAGAAATGTATTATCTCACAGTTCTCGAGGCCAGAAATCCAAAATCAAGGTGCCAGCAGGGCTGTGCTCTCTCTGAAAGCTCTTGGGAAAAATCCTTCCCTGCCTCTTCCTAGCTCCTGGTGTTGCAGCAATGCTTAGTTTTCCCGACTTGTGGCTGTAACACTGCAATCTCTGCCTCTGTCTTCACAAGGCCTTCTGTCCTGTGTGTCTCTCTGTGTGTATGTCTCTTTTTATAAGATGACATTCATTGGCTTTAGGACCCAGCCTTATCCAATATGATCTGATCTTCATTAACTAATTATATCTGCAATGACCCTATTTCCAAATACGGTCACATTCTGAGGTTCTGGGTGAATAGGAATTTTGGAGGAACATTTATTCAACACACCGTAGTGACTTCAGCCAACATGAGCTTGTCCAGGGTGGAGCCATACCAATGTTCTCTGGTTAGTGTTCAGGCCATGGTCCTATACATGTTTTTGGTTGAAGGTGATAGTTACAGCGGCCACAGGCTAAGAGAGGGATCTGATCACACAATGTGCAAGGAAACAACAGTGAGTGCGAAACTGAATCTGTTTCAAGGTCTGAACCTCACTCTATGAAATTCATTTCCCTGAAGGACTACTTAGTCATAAAACAAAGCAGAGAAGACTAACAAAATAATCTCACTTATTCTTACATCCTAAGCTTCTCCAACATTTTGCCACATTTGTTTGGGACCATATTAAAAAAATTTTTTTTTGTTAAAAATTTGAATCTGGCAGAATTGGAGCAAAAGGAACAACTAGCAAATGGGAAAGAAATGAAGAAGGGGAGTGTTAGTGTGCCTGGGATGGGGCGGTGGGGGGGATGTGAGGAAGAGGTAGCGGAGGCAGAGCATAGAGATGAAGCCCTTCCCTTCTGATCACCCATAGTTCTAGCCCCCGCACCCCTCCTCCCCATCCGCCTGGAGTCCCACAATCTAGATGCCATCATTCTTTCTTTTTTTTTTTTTTTTTTGAGATGGAGTTTCACTCTTGTTACCCAGGCTGGAGTGCAATGGCGCGATCTCGGCTCATCGTAGATGCCATCATTCTTACCAACTCAGACCTCCAACAAATTTAAGAGATTTTTTCCCCCATTTCTATCCTTTTTCTTCAGTGACAGATAGATACTCCAGGAACACATAGACAGGTCTGCTTTTTAAAAATTCCATTTCTTGTCCCCAAATGAATTTTAAACAAAAAAAGGACTAAGGGCATTAACTTTTCATTTTATATTTCATATGTGCTTAAATTTTTGCTATGTCAATGTGATATATCTTCCCATGAAGATTTTCCATTCCATTCTAAAGAAGGCAAAGCAAGTGTCTCCTCTCTTTCGAATGTTCCCTGTGAAGGTGCCTCCTTCACTAGCCTGGGACTTGGAGGTGGTAGGAAACACGGTGGGGTTGGGTCATGAAGTGGGGACAGCCACTGATATTGGTACAATATCCACTGCCTAAAGGAAAGCCTGAAACTGGGCAGAGCCTATTAAGCCTGCATGAAATTGTCTAAAGATAGAATAGTGTCAGCTTGTCAGATTCTGGCTAAGACTTAGGCATATTTTACTGACTTAAATTTATCTTTAATAAGCTTTTGGACATTTAAGAGCAATATAATTTGCATTTGTAGATTTTTTTTTCCAATAAATGAAAAGATGACCTCTTTAAAAATAGTAATTCCTTAAATTCTTAACTTTGGCTCCCACCCTGAAATAACATAAATAAGACTGAATCCTGCTAGGAACAAAAATCAAGAGTAATGATTTTCAATAATATGACCTGATGAATTTAGTTTTACCTTCCACATACTCCTACTGCTGGATTTCCAAGATACACTAGTTAAGGAAATAGTATTCTAGGAAAAAGAGTTTTATTTTCTTGGATGTTTTATTTTCTTTGTATATCTCTGAAACAACAGCTACAGAAGCAAACATTAACTCATCTTAAGGTCATCGGCAAAAGAAGAAAGGAGTCTGAGTACTGGAAAAACGATGTCAACATCATTATCTAGAAAATGCCTTAAAATACAGTCTTATCTTAAAACACAAAAAGGCACCCATAGCTCTAGTTGTCTACATGAAGATTAAAGGCGGAGGTCAAGAGAAGAGACGTGCACTGGGCTGAGTGGCTAGCGCTGTCCAAGGTACCTACACACTCCATAGGCCCTAGCAGGAAAGAATTTCAAGTAAGAAAGAAGAGAGAGGGAGAAGACAACTGCCATTTAAAAGCCAAATGATGTTGGCCACGTGGGTGCCACTACATTTATTTCTGGGAGCAAATTTAAGGAACCAACAGAGAGGAAAGCGTTGCCCTGTCAGCAGTTGGTGGTGGTTGTGTATTGTTTTAAGCAAGATCTGTCAGCATTCTCCTATCTCATAACTTTGTATGTCCTCTCTGTGTGGTAGGGTGGGAATGGTCTGAAACCAGTCAGAATGTGGCTCAAGTCCTGGCTTCATGACTTACTACACATGAGCTCACTGGGCTTACGGTGCATATGAGAATCAACAATGTATCTGAAGTGGAATTTTCAGGCCCCTGGAAGACAGAGATTTTATGAATAATAAAACTTACTTCAATTTTATTAAAAAATCTAGTCTCTATTGATGGTGCATCTCAAACCTCCCTAGAGTCCTTTCAGCACTTGGTACAGAGTGCTGGCCACTCCCACCCGCCATGACGCTTCACCGTTTCATCCTCTCTATTCGAAGCACAATCTCACCTGATCCTTTAAGCCTTTTTGGACCACACCTGGCTGTCAGCCATTTCTTCACCAGTTTTTCCTCCTGCACTGCCATGATCATAACACTAAAATGCCACTAGGCTGTTGTGCTGAGGCTCACTGAGTGAGTGCCATTTCTTCCACTCAGTTATGACTTTCTGCAGGGCAGAGGCTGCCCTATCTCAGCCTCCTTAGCCCCTTCCGGCAGGTGGTCAGGAAAAGCTCCTGGGGTAAAACTGCTGCATGGCAGAAGCAGCACAGGAGGTCATTTCTTTAATCTAAAAAAGATCTCTTTTGGCTTTGTTGGAAAAATGAAAAGCGTAAATATACTTGCATACTAAAATCTAAAGTCTTCTATCATGATATGGACATCTGTGACTGTTCTGGTGTCACAGATGTCGATATGACAAACTAAACCAAATGGCATCGCTTTTTGCTTCTTATTATGTGGTCACTCCTGGCCAGCAGCAGAAGCAGCAGCAAATGTTGAGCTTCTGTATGTGTGAACAGAGGAGGATGTGGAGTCATTCTGGTCTCACTAAACGGCTCTGGCATCACAACCCAGACCCTAAACTCAGCCAGATGATGAATAAAGGGGACCCGTGAGCCTACACTGGTCTATCTTCTTCATCTACTTTTTTATCAAAGGATGTCAAATGTACTTTCATAAAGGTGGTGGCCTACATCCTTTCAAAGACAAGGAAGACATACTTACGCTATTATATTAATCAGAGCACTTTAATGGACAGAGCTAGCCAGGTCCTTATTGACTATAATTGCTTCTGAGGCACTTCCTTCTGCAGTCTTCACTAGGGACCCTGACACTCTGAAAGTAGGGAATGCTAGGAAGGGAAAAACACTTTTAAATAGTTATAAATAAGTGAAATAGAAAAAAATTCAGGCATGAGAGTTCAGAAGTGCCTACAATTTTAGCTTTGGAGGAGTTATACTTCTTCCAGTTGGACAGACGTTTTCTAATGGATAATGGACTTTAAGCGGTTATGAAATGGATGCCTCAGTAGGGGGTTTCAGAGAACTGTATATTTGGCATATGGTAGCACCTATCCAGAGAAATCATGTCAGATGTTCATGATTTCGTGACTTGGATGAAAAGCAGAATTGTCAGAGGATTCCCATTCCTGCCTATGAATGCATGTAGATATTCGTGGAGGCAGTCTCTTATCTTGCTCTGTGCACACACATTCACACAAACACATACCTCCCCTCTCAAGACTGGAGGCTGAGAGCATTGTGATGAATATTCATGAGATGATGATTATTAATACAACTGAGGTGATTTTGTTCCTTCTCGGTACAGACTGGTTGTTATACCTAGAAACTGATCAACTATAGGATAAATGGCAGCTTTGAACCATTCCGACCAAAGAAATCCTATATGTTTTACTTTTGAAATATAGATTATTCAGCCAGGTATTTTTAATCACCCCTTTTGCCCCATCCCATCAACTTCATCCAGCAGAGATTTCCAACTTTGGTACAAAATACAACACCCTCAGGAGCACAGTTTCTAAAGTTTAGAAGAATTACATCTTGATAACTACTTTCCTTCCTAAGAGCAGAAATTAAACAAGACATAAAGTTGATTCTAAGAAATCTCAATAGGTTCCTGAGGGATGGATAATTTTTGTGAAAATGCATCAGGAGGGAATTACAACACATTTGCTGCTTTTACTATTTTAAAAAACCATTTAATACAACAGACCTTATTAAAGAGCTTTTTCTAAGAATTGTAGATTCTTAGTCAAACAGAGAATTTTTAAAAGGAGAATATTTTTAAAAATAGCTACTTGTGACACTTAACCAGATCCCTCTGTATCTGTTATGGACCCTGCCCAAGGAGGCAGCCTGCCTGCTTGTTCTATATGCCTGATATGATGTGAAAGTACCGAGAACTATTGTTTTCAGCCAAAAAAGATGACTTATTTTTGACTGGAATAAAAACGTTTGTTTTTCACCTTAGACCTAAGAAATCATGTGAAATAAGTCTAACATTGACTACGTAGAGAAAAATACCTACATGACTTTATTACCGGGTTAGAAATATCTTTTACTAACTTCTTATATTCCATTGCCACATCAACATTCATCTTTTCAGAATGGTCCGATCCTCAGCAAAAGAGCCATTAAAGTTATGGAAAGAGACAGTGTCTGACCACGGGAAGATGGTGGCAGGAGGCACTCGTGACACAGGACTGACCTTAGGCACCCGGTGGCGTTACGCAGCACCTGTGATGAATGCAGCTGTATTTTCCGATCATCCTGAAGAGGCGAATTTTCCCAGCCTGAGTGGGGGATAATCACTGCGTTGGTCAGTACTGCCAGGGCATCCTGGATGATTGGCATTTTGAGTGCATCGCATGAGGAGAGGTTCCAGAGGACTCCTGCAAGAGACACACAAAAAGAGCTTTTGGGTGGCCATGAGTTTTTCTCATCTCAAAACTGTCTTCCTTATTTGAGTTGATGGCACTGGCAGGAAGGATTAAGACACTGTGGACACACATCCTAGAGCTTGTCCTTCATTTTAGAACATTTGTGTGAACCCATTAAAGGCATTCTGTGAAAAATCTGATGAGTGAGCAGAGGAATTGCGACATGATTATCTTTATCTCCTCATGAAACATAATCAAGGTTGAGAGGTCTGATTGAACTGAGGCTATCAACAACGCTTCTGTTCCATTTTCATACAATGGACCCAAGTTGCTAAATTCTAACCAAGACCAAAGGCACGTGAAAGTTATTTGAAATGGACAACTAGAGCATCTTTGTCTTACCCAAGAACTCAGTGTGCACATGTGATTGCTATGAAAGCTAAGTGCTTTCATAAACAACCAGCAACCATGGGTAAGACCTTATGAGAAGCCAGCATCAGGTCAGATGACAACCGGCTCAACAAGCAATTTAAACTGTGGTCACTTGTGACAGTTTTGTCAGCTTTTCTCTGAAAGCAATGCTCATGGAGGACCTACAGAATGTTCTTCCTTAAATAATGACAAAGGGAGCAGTGGGAAGAAGAGGGCATGTCCACGATGAACAGAATGTCACAGGCAGGCAGAGCAAAACAAAATGTTAAGGGCAAATAGAACATTTTAGGCTTATAAATATTTTTTAAATTGAGACATTCCAGAAAAGGTCATAAGCACTGCATATATATTACAACATCATTTGAAATGCTTTTAACTAATTATTCTTTTTTTGCTTAGAACAGTATACATAAAGAGAAAAAGGAACAGAGAATAACATTCTATTTTTCTTTGAAAGAAATCCTGTATATGCCCTCAACCTAAACAGGTACCACCATTGCAGATATTGGAAATAAAATACTATAGTTGCCTTTAGAAATAGAATTTCTAGCTTATGTGTTTAATAAGCTTTCAATACATTTTAATGAAATGAGATTTTGTTCCATCTACTGTGCTCTGAATAGAACAAACAGAACATATTTATTTCCAAAATTTGTTTTATTGGTTCCTTGCACTGCACATGTTGAACTATCCAAGGACATTAATAATACAAATCTGGCTGTTAATAACTAAGTAAGTGACTATAAAAATAAAGTGACTATAAAGTTCAATAAAATGTGACTACAGAGACAAACTCAATTGTCTTTAGAAATAACATTTACTGGAAATTTTATTTAAGTGAATGCAAAGGAAACAAAATGATTTTAGTGCCTGGCATAAAACCATCCTTCAGTACAAGGGGTTAACTTGAAGGAAATCTAGTTTGTCTGTTTTTTTATGAATAAAGTTGAATTGAAGCACAGCCATGTCTGTTCATTTCTAAATTTTTTACATCTGCTTCTGTCCTATAAAGGAAAAGTTGGGTATTAGTGACAGAGACTATGCAGCCCACAAACCATAAACAATTTACAAACTAGCCCCTTACAGAAAAATTTTGCTCACCCTTGCTTTAGTAAATGTGACCATTTTCTATGCACTTTTGTTTGTGCTTGTGTTGCCATTAGTATCCTAAATTGAGTACACAAAAAATCCTCAATGGTACACAGAAAGTGCTCAGCATATATTCTGATTTGGACTGATTTGAAATACTAGGAATATTAACACATACATTTATTTCTTTTTAAATAAAATACAAAGCTGCTTATTCATCCATTGAGAGATGTTTTACCAAATTCTGGTAATCTAAATAATCAAAATGACTTCCTTCATTTCCAGTCTCACAAAAATGTTCTTTTTAGAGTAAAATAATTGATTTTGTGGTTTCTAAAAGTATATTAAAAAGAAATTAGTATCTACCACAGTATTTAAGAATAACTTTCAGGAATATCACGTTAAGGCCTTTGTGTCTGCTCTTCTAAGTACACAATGCAAAAACACAGGAACAAAATGTGTATTTTTCTTCATTCCCAAATCCAGACTTAAAATATCAATGCCTAAAAATTGAGGCTTGTATTCGTTTCAAAATATGGATGACATCTTTTGCTGTACAGTATATTTCCTTTAAAAACTAAATAGCAGCCTGAGCGTGAAGGCTTATGCCTGTAAGCCCAGCACTTTGGGAGGCTACGGTGGGTGGATCACAAGGTCAGGAGTTTGAGACGAGCCTGGCCAACATGATGAGGCCCCATCTCTACTAAAAATACAAAAATTAGCTGGGCATAGTGGCAAGTGTTTGTAATCCCAGCTACATGGGAGGCTGGGGCAGGAGAATTGCTTGAACCTGGGAGGCGGAGGTTGCAGTGAGCTGAGATCATGCCACTGCACTCCAGCCTGGGTGACAGAGCAATACTCCGTCTTGGGTAAACAAACAAACAAACAAATAAAAACTAAGTAGCAAAAGAGAAACCTTTGCATTTTTACATGAATATAAGAGAATCTAAAGGTTTTCTATGAGAATACAGCTATTTTTACTGTTTTCCTACAAACAGAAAAGAGGTAGGAAAAGAGAGGAAAGAAATCAAAGAAAACCTAAAGGTCAAATCTAATATCTGACAGAAAGTGAAAGAACGGAAAGGCAGATGCAGTCTGGAATGTCTCTTTACAGGCTGTTCTATCTCCTTCACCTTTCCCATTAATTCATTAATCAGTGTAACCTAATTCAGAATTATGCACAAACAGAGGTTCACATTCATTCCACCTTTCCAGGCTGTCTCCATCTGCAAGTCACATTGCAATGAACTGATCACCAGTACTTGATCCATATCTCTGAACCTTCTCTCTTAATTTATAACTGCAATAGACAATGCTTCCTGAACTTATTACAGCTGCAATGAATCTCCATCGAACAACTTTATCCCCTCTGGATGAAGACTTGGCAAAGTGGATTTAATGTGGCAGATTTTCTTGAAGGGGAAATCAGCAAACCAGCTGCAGGGGGTCCTCAAAATTTTGAGGTAGATTATCTGGACATTAGACAGGTTTAAGTATAGAAGCAGCAGTTTCTGCAGACAATTGAGATGAAAATTTACACCATCTGGCAGGAGCAAAAAGTGGGAAACAACTGGCAATTCCACATCTTTCCTGCTACACACAAGCACACGCACACGCGTGCGCACGCGCGCACACACACACACAGTCTTGACTGATGGGAGAGAGATTAGTGGAGAGAGTCTGACATATCTAGGCATCCTCTGAACAAATGGAAAATAAACGTTTTGCTCAAACTTTTACTTCACTCTCCCTCCCCTTTTCCATAGTGGTCTAAGATATGCCCACAAATTCTCGGATGTTTCCTTCAAATAGTGGAACTTAGTCCTTCTCTCCATGAATGAGGATTAGACTTAATGACTCATTTGTGACCGATGAAATATGGTGGAAGTGAGTGTGACTTGAGACTAGGTCATTGAAAAGGTACTGTGGCTCCCTCCAAGCTCTCTTGGATTGTTATTCGAGGGGAAGCCAACTGTCATGCCGTGATGACCCTCGAGCAACCTTATGGAGAGACCAGCACGGCAAAGAACTAGGGCTTTCAGCCAAAATTTTGGAAGTGGATTTTCTAACCCCAATCAAGCCTTTGGATGACCACAACCTCATGAGAGACCCTGAGCCACGACCACCCGAATCTGTGGCTCCTTCTTGCACTCCTCACGCTTAGACAGTGGGTGACATATATGTTGGCTGTTTTAAGTTGCTAAATTTTGGAGTAATTTGTTACGCAGCAACAGACAATATACCTTTCCTTTCCTACCAAGCTCCCACTCTCTCTCTCTGTTGCTTTCTTCTCTCTGGTTCACCTTCCTCTCCCTTTGCCTTTCTACAACGGATGGGCTCATTTTCCCCTCTTTCCTCCCTATGACACTTTAATTCTACTTACTCCTCTCTTACCTAAATCCACTTGTTCGCTTATTCCTTCCAAATTCCAGTGTGAGAGTATACAAGCTACAGCAAGGATGATCCAGCTACACTTTGCAACTAAATTTAAAATGCATTTTAAGTGATTAAATATTTAATTTTTAAAAATGTATCATTCTTTGTGTTTGCAATTCAATAATTGATCAAACCCTTTACTTTGGAATAATCCTGCTCTTATTTCCAATTGCCACTTTAACAAATCACCACATAGGGGCTTGAAAAACACAACTTTATTCTCTGACAGGTTCTGGAGGTCTGGAGTCTGACACAGGCTGGCAGGGCTGGGTCCTTCCAGAGGATCCTGGGGAAGATGTGTTTCCTCATTCTGTCAATCTCCTGGGGGCTGCCTGCATCGCATTCCTTAGCTTGAGATCTTACATCTCTCTGACTTTGGCTTCCATCATCACATCTCCTTCCTCACGCTGACCCTCCCTCCTCCCTCTCATAAGGGCACTTCTGATCACATGGAACCCGTCTGGATAGAATCTCCCCATCTGAAGCCCTCCTACCTGAATCCTACCTGCAAAGTCCCCTTCACCACGAAAGGTAACACTTACAGGCTCTGGGAATTAAGATGTGGGCTTTTGTTTTGGAGGATAGGGGCATTATTCGGTCTACTACAAATCCCCTCAAAAAATAACCTGTTATGCTTAAAATAAAATTAAACTTATTATAGTAGCCTCATGATCAGGCCTTTCTCTAAATCTCTGAATTCATCTTGAGTCAGATTCATTCATTCATTTGTCCATTTCATAATATTAAGGACCTACTACATGAACAGTTCTGTTTGACGTGGAGTGGAGACATCTGTGAAGAAAACAAACAACAAAAAATCCCTGTGCTCGTGGTCCAGGTATCATATAGCTCTCGTCGCTATGCTTCAGCCACAATGGGCTGAACACACAAGCTCCTTTGTGTCCCAGATCCCTGGACTTGCTGCTGCCTCATTCTGGAACATTCTTTCCTAGATCTTTTCATGGCTAATCCTTCTTCCATTCACGTCACCTTAAATGTGCTAAACTCAGAGAGGCTTTCCTGGATCAGTCTAATCTACCTTCCCAGACGCTTGCTGTCAGATCTCCTATTTAATTTCAGCAGAAACCTCATCACTAACTCATTCTGTCATTTGCTCACCGTTCCATCCTCCAACTGGGTCCCAGGCATGAAATGAAAGCAGACACTTCTCTGAGTGCCCATCATATGTGAAACACACAGAGCTACAGAATCCCTGGCATACAGAATATGCCCTGATACACATGAGTGTTCACCAAACAGGCACTAAAGAAAAATAAAAAATAACAGCTGGATGGTATGACCTTATAGGATGCCATGTGCTCCAAGCATCAAACATTCTTTAAGTATTATTGTGCTAGCAAAATGATGCCATGCCATGAACAAATAAAACAGCAAATGCAAGATGTAATTTAAGAAATAATAAATCCAAATGAATAGAAAAATGTTATGTAAATGGGATTATTTACTTTGAATCTACAGAAATTCTACTTTTAGCTAGTAGAGAAAAATTTATATCACTGAAAAATGTTAATCTGTTTTGTATTAAAAGGTTTATCTCTGGTGCTTCATTTGGGTAATTTTCTTACATTAACTTCCTGATAATTCTAAATTAACCCAAGTAATACTAAAATTTCAATTTGAAGAAAAACTACAAAATGGATTGAATGTATGGCGATTTTCAGCGTCCATAACAAATTACCCTGTTTGTTTTTATCTGAGCATAATATAAAAAATGGTTTAATATTTTGGTTAATGGTCACTAGAAAATTTAAATTTATCTGATGAAAATATGCTTATTCCTTCCAGATTACAATCTGTAATAAATTTGTTTTATTAGCATTTTTCTTTTATTATTTCCATCCAATAGCTATCCTTTATCAGTGTAAAATTATTGCTTTTCCAAATATAATTTTGACAGTAAGTTTAATTGAGAAGACATTTACATACACTAAAGATATTTAAAATACAGTTTATTTTTATTTCAGGCACAGAATGGCTCTTTTTCTTGATATTATCCATATTCATGAGCAATGATTGATTTAATAAAAATTCCTTAATAAAACCTTAATTACTTTCATTAGCTCCTTCATAATGCTTTAATGGAGGGTAATTGTAGTTTCTTTTTACTGAAAGAGATGAAGACTATCTTGGTTAAAAACAAAAATCCAGATGAACAAAAATCATGTTTTAATGAAAGCAAGTTTTAAATGATGGTGAAATCAAACACTGCCTAATGGCTCTGCAGGACTTTACTCCAGCCCCCTGGCTGGCTTTCAGCTCTTTGTTTTCAATCTCTAGACCTAAAACAGACCTCCTCAGGTGGGTGAGGCTCAAACCAAGCCCACAGGAAAGTGGGGCTTCATTCATTTTAAATAAATGTTTATAAAATGTATTTAAAATAAATTAGTGAATTAAGCATCTACTTCATGTATTTACAAAGATTTATTTTAAACAAATTTGTCATTTATCTTGGGTGTGATAGTTTGTGCACCTGGGGAGAGGGGAAGGAAAGAGGAGAAGACTGGGGATAAAAAAATTCATTTTTTTTAAAAAAGCCAGAGTTAGGCCTGGTTGAAGGTGGGAGTGGGGGCGGTGGGGGGATAAAGGGGTCCTCACCACCACCTCCTCCACCCCTACCCATTCACACCTTGAGTCCCTAGTGTGTGGAGGTTGAATGATTAAAATGTAGAGGCCCGGGATGTCCTGAATTGCTCATGCACTACTGTGCGTGTGCATTTGCTGTACAAATGAGTATTTGAATGCATATAAACTCTCAACATGTCCCCGAGAAGCAGTGACCCTCAGGAACGGCTGCTAATTGAGATCATTTTGAGAGTCCTTCTAAATGGCAAAGATTCACATACTATACTCACTGAATACTTTTAAAAGATGAAAGCCTTTCTCTTGAGTCGATGTTAGCTAGAGTTTACCAAATGTTGCTATAATAACAGCTCCTTAGGCCAAGGTTTCTTGTAGGAGTCCCAGGGGTTTGTTGACCAGAACAAACGACCTCTACATTTTCCTCCTTAATATTCCAGAAGAGGAACCTGCTGTGGCCTTTGCAGTGGGGATTACGTGAAGGCTGATCCTTTTAGAATTTCAACAGGCCGAATCATCATTCTAGGTTGAGACTCACAGAGCCAGAGATGGGAAGAAAGGGCCTCTAAAGCTGAGAGGCATGGGAGGTGAAGAGGGGGAACTGGAGTGCCGTGGTCCATAACTGTAAACTATCATTCTACAATTGCCATATAATGCTTCAGGTCCAAATACAGAATTTTTAAAAAGATAATCACTTAAATGCAAATTCTAAGAATTAAGTAGAATTATTCTCGCTCATTTTCAAAATACATACAAAATTTATTTAGCACCAAAATGGATGAAGAATGAGTTGTCCTTGACATTCGAAAGTAATTCAGATCTTGGCTATTGCATACAAGGCAAATTCTGGCTTAAATTGACTAAATCTACCTGGGTCTTCATGCAATGTTTTATATCTGCAGCTTTGAAAACAACTTTGTTACAAGACACAGCCATCAATACTAAGGTACTGTCTCGTTCTAAGCCAGAACTGACCCTGGCAACATTCTGATGCTCAAATTTCACAACTAGCAGCATATATTAAAAGTTTAGATCAAGTTGATAAACACTGAGATGACATGAAGCCAGAAGTCATTCACCATTTTTTTTTTTTTTGTAGACAGAGTCTCACTCTATTGCCCAGATAAGAGCACGGTGACGTGATCCTGGCTCACTGTAGCCTCAACCCTCCTGGGCTCAAGCGATCCTCCCACCTCCTTCACTTGAGTAGCTGGGGCTTCATGCATGTGCCACCATACCTGGCTTTTTTTTTTTTTTTTTTTTTTTTTGGTAGAGACAAGGTCTCACCATGTTGTCCAGATTGGTCTAGAACTCCTGGACTCAGGTGATCCTCCTGCCTTAGCCTCCCAAAGTGCTGAGATTACAGGCAGGAGCCACTATGCCTGGATCTCACCTAAATTTTTGATTAGTTTAAAAAACAATCTTCACTTTTGTTTTCAGAGCCTGAATTAATTTTATTTAAAATTAGGTAATGTTACAGACAAAAGACTATAATTAACTGATTTTTTAAAAATAAAATAATAAAAACTCAGATGTGTCTATGATCTCTCTTTTCATTTTAAAATGGAGTATGCATATCCTAGTTTCCTTAGAATTCTTCTATTAAATGTTTACCAAAAAGGCACAACAGATCAGACTCGATTAATGGAAAATGCTGTCTGTCCCAAGCTGGATGCCTTTCTGCAAGTGGCAACGCAGCTACTACTATAAGGAGGGAAAAGCTCTTCGCATGGTAATTTTTTAAAGTAATTATAATTGAAAATAATTTATATGTCAATGTCTGGTAGTGGCCATCTGTGGAAGTCATGGGTTCATCTTTGATCACAGCATTTTATAAATGAACCATAAAATTTCATATTTCTCAATCCCCAAGAGATCAACAGTTAGGAATACAAAATTAGGTTTGTTTAGAACTATAGCCTTCCTCAGCGACCTTGGGTGTGCCAGAACTTTGAAAAAATGTCACCAAAGCACCGAGGCTGAGTTGTATCATCTTTGGAAAGTGGTCCTGGAACTCTTTTCCTAAAACTTACGATAGTTAAAGATTATACTCTTTTTTTAAAAATATATTTTATTGCGTTTTAGGTTTTGGGGTACATGTGAGGAACATGCAGGATTGTTGCATAGGTACATACATGGCAATGTGGTTTGCTGCCTTCTTCCCCATCACCTATATCTGGCATTTCTCCCCATGTTATCCCTCCCCAACTCCCCACCCCCACCGTCCCTCCACTAGTTCCCCCCAACAGACCTTAGTGTGTGATGCTCCCCTCCCTGTGTCCATGTGTTCTCATTGTTCAACACTATACTCTTTTATCTGACAGCTCTCATATTCTTGTATGTGTTGATAAAATGATTTCTTATGCTTTATTATGTTTCTTGGTAGTTTTGTGCTCCAAATTACATATATTAAATCAAGTAACTTAAGTTTGACTTTTCAATAAATGGCATAATGATGAAGAGGAGAGACAGAATGTGTGTGTGTGAGAGAGAGACAGAGAGAGATTTAAAGACAAAATACCCCTACTATCTGATTAAAAAAAAGTAAGTGCAAGAGGTGAAATCAACATAATTTTTGGCCCTGGGTTAAGCAGTACTGGGACAGATATATTTTCCTACCCCTGTGTTAAACCATGCGAGATTGATAAAAAATAATTTAAGTGCTTGCTCTAGGAAAAACTTGCCTGTGAAAGTTTAGGCAGTGAACTAGAGAGTTGGCTTATCAGGAGTAATAGTTTGCTCACCATGACCATTTCAAGAGCCTCCCCTCACTATGCCATTAGTCAAAACTCTGCCCAACCCAATGGTTCCCCATCTTGCAATACCCACCTTAAAATCTCCCAGCCAAGGACCTACAGCCTTATAAATACCCTGCCTTCATTTTCCCTTTTGACACCAAGACTCTTCCAAGGGAGCATTTCAGAGCCACTGCAGTGAAGGAGAATACTTGCTGCAGTAAGTCTAACAAACTCAGCTTTGCTGATCAATGGGTTTTTACAGCAGTCTTTGGGGAGCTGCCAGTTGACAAACCATATGAATTACTGAAAATGGGTGGATGGCTAATGTCATCTTTGGTAAACATAGTCTGGCAAATTTTTGAATATTCAAGGGATCCATTAACCATAAAGTCCTCACCTTATCTCCGTGCATGGAACACAGGGTATTGAGCTGTTCACAGTTCCATTAAGTACCATAACCCAGAAGTTACACAGCCAGCACACATCTTGGAAGGCCCCTAGCTGCCATTCCAAACTCTCTGGGTCTCCAGGCATATACAACCTCTTTCAAAGACAGAGATGGCTATTGCCTTGGGGGTTTCTTTTTTATACTATAGGTAGCACATCTACCCCATAGGTCCTGTTGATGTCGAAATAAAGGCTCTAATTGAATTCATAGGAGCTTGCTTACGCAGGAATCCCTGGATTGAAGACACTGTTCTAAACTAGGGCCACTTTAAAGAGCACCCTTGGGTCCTATGTCTTTAAAGAAAAGCAACATTGGTGAAGATATGGTGGCAGAATAAAAACAGCGACAGCTTTTTCACAGAGCATCGCTGAACCACGTGTTCAAAATAAGATCATACTGAACAAAAAACCACAACACAAATCATAGCCAAAAATATCTAACATCTTTGAGTTCTTGTCATGCACTAGGGTTTTGTTAATCACCTTGCATGTATTAACTCATGTAAACCTTCAACAAAGTCCATTTTACAGTTGAGGAAACTAAGACATAGAGAAGTTGAGTTACTGACAAACTCATTCAACTTCTGGGGAAAATGAAGGTCAGATGAGAGTCTGACTGTGATGCATATGAACAATCAGACAAATGTCAGACACATAAATCTGCTACTTGAAATTGGAGGGAAGTGATGTGGTGTGCTATCCTTTGAAGCAGAATACATGAACACAAGAGAATGCTCTGCTTTTCATCTTTTGCCAGTTCCCTTTTAGCCCCAGGTAATGTAGCTTGAGAAATTTAAAGAAGTCATTTGAGTTCACAGAAGGAAGAACATTCCGTTTTATATGTTTTTAATTGACAGATAAAATTATATGTATGTATCTTCATAAAACATGCTATTTTGAAGTATATATACATTGTATAATGATTAACCTCAGTTAATTAAGAATAACTTTCAGCTTTGAAACTACTTTTAAACTAATTTTTCTTGTAAGCATTTAATTCTGCTGACCTCTACTCTAAAACACGTACACACACAGCTACAACCTTCTGTGGGAAGCATGAGACAAACATCAGATTGAGATGAGCGGTAATTAAAAATCCCAATTGTTCATCTATTCGCCACACTAATTAGATCTTTTTTTTTAGTTAAATCAAAATTGACTGATAATGTATTGGTCCATTTTCATACTGCTATGAAGAAATGCCTGAGACTGGATAATTTGTAAAGAAACAGAGGTTTAATGGACTTACAGATCCACATGGCTGGGGATGCCTCACAATCATGGCAGAAGACGAAGGAGGAGCAAAGAAATGTCTTACATGGTGGCAGGCAAGGGAACCACGTGCAGGGGAACTGCCTTTCATAAAACCATCAGATCTTCAGAGACTTAGTCCCTATCACCAGAACGGCACAGGAAAAGCCTGTCCCCATGATTCAATTACCTCTCACTGGGTCCCTCCCTTGACACATGGGGATTCTGGGAGCTACAATTCAAGATGAGATTTGGGTGAGGACACAACCAAGCTATATCAGATACTGTTGCTGTATCATAATAATGCCAATGATGATCATAAATCCTCACGTCCTGAGCCATTCCCATGTCACAAGCACTATTTAATTAAATCCTGACCACAACCTTAGAAGAGGGGTACTGCTATTGGTTTCCTTTGCAGATCCATACCTACAGATTAAAGTGGTTACCGAAATCTCCCATGGATAGGTAGCAAACATGAGAGAGAGAGAGCTGGGGTATAAACACAGGCTCTCACACTTCCAATTATATTGCTTCTTCCAGACATTCTATTAAGAGGTTATTTTTCATGGAAAATATGCCATCAGTGGACAATAATATTAACACTCATCTATAACTTCTGCTGATCATGCTCAAATTTATATTTGAGTTTCATTTCTATAACTCTGCATGTGAACATCTATTACTGCATATTTTCCTCCAAACATCTTCCTTTCTTCCTTTTAGTTTTTCAGCAGATATTTTATGAATGCCTGTTGAGACAAGGCATTGCTAGGTACTCTAAGGAATATACAGTAAATTAAAAAGAGCCCATCTGGGAAGATAAAATTACACTTGCCCAGGGAAAAATAAAACCCACTTTATGGAGTTGTAGACACTAAAGCCCATCAACTGTCAGAGGTGTTGTGTCATGAAAATTCTGGCAGTGAAAAGTCACCATGGGAGGAGATCACAGAATGTTCTATGGGAGAGGGAAGTCTTCAGCTGGCCCCTGATGTATGAGCAGAATTAGCCACAATGAGAGAAAACATTCAGTTATCAAGAAAAAGGGAGCCAAGGCTTGCAGATAAGAAAGGGTGATGGATAACAATCTTAATGACTATGAGCCTAATTGTATAGTAGATGGTACCTAAAACATTAATTGAGTAAAAAAATATATTTTTCAACAACAAAATGATACTTACATTTGGACAATAGTAGTATTACCCTAGAATAGTACTAGATCAGTGAAAAAGTAATTAAAAATCATGACAAAAATGGCAATTACTTTTACACCACAATATTTCTTATCTAATCCACCTGGGGGACATTAAGAAAGATATGTATGCACTGGCTTCGTCTCTGGAAAATCTGGAAAGTAATCTGGAAAGTGATCTGGTGTGGGTCCTGCCACCTAAGACTTTTTTTTTAAAAGTAGCCAGAATGAGGGACCATGGGGACTGGGAGTTGTTTCATCTTAGTCCTGGTGACTTTAACTGACTTCACCAACATCAGCTTCCTCCACTGACTTCATTCTGAGAAACAGGGAAAAAACTCTAAGTTATGATTATAGGAAAGTTATTACTGAGTTTTATACGTGAGATCTTCATGCCTTAGCATCATCATGACTGAACAACTTCATTCATTTATTTATTTGTTCATTCATCTCATTATCCATCATTCAGTTGACAGAATATTCTTTGGGTCCAGAACTGTTTCAACCCTCAGAGCAAGGAAACCACTAAAGAATTCAGTCTCACAAACATTCAGCAATTTTGGATCAGTTCCTCTGCAGAGCTGGGAAGACAATGACAGGAAAATGAAAGAAGTGGTCTCAAGCCTCACGGAGCTTCAGTGGATGATAGAGGCAAAAACAAGAAAGCAAATACATGTGGTATATGGTTAAGGATGGAGACTGGAGAGGAAATACAAAGGTTGATGTGGAGAGAAGATGCAGGGTGGAGCTACTTGGCACAAGATCAGGAACAAGACCAGGATGTCACAAAGCTCATAAAATCCATTAGGCAGAGAGAACATCCTTCTTGGAAATAAAAGGAAGGTCTATGTGGAGAGAGAGAGAGTTGGAGGATATGTGATGGACACTGAATTCACTCCCTGTGCATGTAGCTAGGTTTCCAGCAAGGACTATATGTGGGACATAGGGGGACATAGGTGGGACCTATGTGGGACACAGGTATTGTATGTTTTGGACCTAAGGGAAATCATTGTGCTTCTGTTTCTTAGAGTTTGGGTGGGGAAACAGATGTTCAATGATCAAATTCAAGGCATTTGATTTTCAGCTTCCTACCAGCTCCATATCTACCACGCTGTAATGTCTGGCACTGCCTACAGTCAGGACTCACATTGCCGTTATAAAAAATGTCAACTCTGCCCACCTGCGGAACCTCCCGGGCACCTGTCCCCTCTGGCTTGTAGCCAACCACAAGGGATCAGTCAGTGGAAGAATAAGTAGGCAGTCAGAGGGCATGAGGAGAGAGAGAACTGGGGAGTGCTATGCCCACTCCTCTGTGGTGCCCCTGGGGCTGGGAAGCCTTGTGGCTAGAGCAGCCTCTCTTCATGGCTCCCAGTCTTCCTGAGTTCTGGAGACCGTGTTTGCTTCCACCGCTTCCCACCACTGAGTCACCAGCTGCTCACCAGCCCTAGATCAGTATACCAGCCCTGCCCACTCCTTGGAAGAGTCCCTGCCTCGGATTCCATAGAGAATCCCAGCTGAGTGTTCTTTTTGTGTCCTGTAGGAACCTGGATGAGAGCTGATGTGCAGGGGATACTTTCTTAAAAGGGCCTCAGAGGCCACTCTAAGAAGTTTCAATTTTATCCAACAGTGCAGTGGATGTCATTAAGCAGGTAACTGTCATAATTGGGTTTCTGTGTTTGTTTTACTATGTTTCATTCCTTCTTGGTGGATCAATAACATTAAATAACAAAGTACAAGATACATTTCCAATTGGAGCTACAAGGTTAGGTTTTGAAAAATCTCTAATTAAAAATTAAGATGAAATTCCCATAACATACAGTTAATAACTTTCACGTGCACAATTCACTGTTGTTTAGCACATTCACAGTGATGTGTGGCCATCGTTTCTACCTACTGCCCCAACACCTCTGTCATCCCAAAAGGATGGTTGGTTTTTACCCACCATTCTGGAGGCATGCAGAGAGAACAGGCTGAAGTGTGGTGAAGAGAATTGGGAAGGCTAGCTAGGAGGTCACTTCAGAACCCCAAGGGAGAAATGGCCAGCAGAGATGGCTGTGGCCAAGTCTGAGACACAATTCAGATGTAACACTGTCTGGCTGGCAGCACGACTGGATGTGGGGCTGCAGGGAGATGGAGATGTTCTGACTTTGAGCACAGAGGTGAGAAAGACTGGAGGAGGAAGAGGTCTAGCAGGAAGTTTTGGGCTCCAGTTTGGGATGTGTTAAGCTCGAGAAGCCAAATTAGACATCACTATCAAGAGGCAGCTGGGTGCATGCATGAGCACAGCACCAAGGTAGAAATGTAGAACCCTCAGCATTTAAATGGTATTTAAAGCCACAGGCCTGGAGGAAGTCACAGAATTAAAGAAATAAAGAGTTCAAATAAAGAACCGGGAGCCCGGGGCTGGTCCTAAGCATGCCTGCATTAAAGAGTCTGATGGTGAAGGTAGTTTGGCATAAAGAAGAAAGAGGAGTGTAAGAAACGTAGTTGCACAAACTGTTCATCTCGGAATGGTTTGCTACTCTTCGATGTCAGTGGACAACTTCTTCTGTTAGTTGCTGATTTATTTTTTTAAATATCGCAAGTAATTTGAAAGCTTTTCTCTTTATATTGTGCATATTTGTAAAAAAAGGAACTAAGCCGCAGTTCTCGTTTAAAAGCATCTGTTTCAGGACTATCAGAGGGTTGATTGAGAACAGACAAAAACGCATTAGGCAGTTGATCACGATGGCATGTATTCAGTGATTATACCGGAACACATAACAGGAGGGAATACAATCACTTATTTTAGGAATCTCCTGAGTCAAAGAAGGAGCGACATAAGCAGAGCGCAGCAAAGCACGCATAACAGTGCAGCCTCTATTATGACTGGAATGTAAAGTGTAATAGGATCTTCAGGAAACAATTTAGGAAAAGTGACAATCTTGCTTATTTAAATGCTATGTGACATTCAGAATTACTCCTTCAGGTAAAATTACAAGACTGATAAAATGGCTTTTCAAGATATTGTTGAATATGCTGAACACATGTAATGCATTTATCTGTTTACTAATCTAACCCTTAGGTTAGTATAAAACTACATTGTTTCCTGAGCATTGAAGGTGACTTTCCTGAGTTGACATGCCAAAACTTTGGAATTTCTATGCTTGTCTATTTCAAACCAAATTTTAGATTGCTTCTATTTTTTTTTTTACAAAGTAATTTCTGTGTATGGGTATATACAGTATAAAATAAATTCCATTTTACATTACAATTAATCTTTATCAAATCTTAGGTTCACAAAAAGTGCATGTTTTTGGTATATATTTTCAAGTTTTCTAAGATGAAAACAATAGTATTATTTTCTCTGATTATAAAACACACATGGTAACATTAAAATCTTCAGTGTAGGCCGGGCGCGGTGGCTCAAGCCTGTAATCCCAGCACTTTGGGAGGCCGAGACGGGTGGATCACAAGGTCAAGAGATCGAGACCGTCCTGGTCAACATGGTGAAACCCCGTCTCTACTAATACAAAAAATTAGCTGGGCATGGTGGCGCGTGCCCGTAATCCCAGCTACTCAGGAGGCTGAGGCAGGAGAATTGCCTGAACCCAGGAGGCGGAGGTTGCGGTGAGCCGTGATCGCGCCATTGCACTCCAGCCTGGGTAACGAGCGAAACTCCGCCTCAAAAAAAAAAAAAAAAAAAAAAAAATCTTCAGTGTATTAAAAAGGGATAAAGAATAAAGTAAGAAAAAAAATCCACCCAGAGATAATGAGATCTGGGAGACATGCTCTTGTTTACGGATCTGTTCTTACATACTCACGTGACACTTGACAGAAATAGAATCCCAGCACACATGCTGTTTGTTAACTTGCTTTTTGCATTCAACACATGTTATGGATATATTTTGATATCAACATGTAGCCACATCTTAATTTTTAATGCCTGGTAATGTTCTATTTGATGGTCCATTTTTATCTAATTGTGTATTGATGAACATTTAAGTTGTTTCCTTTTTTATTTTATTTTTTTGCTGACATTGGCTCTTACCATGTACTAGAGTGTTTTAAATGCTTTCCATATATTAACTCATCTGCTTTAAAGATGTTTCTTAATAGTCTCTCAATATAAATCCTAAAACTTGGATCGCTGGGTAAAGAGTCTACACATTTTAAATACTGAGGCGTATTGCCAAAATGCTCTCCAGAAAGATCAGATCACCCTCTTGACACTGTCACCCAACAGTGTGTGTTGCTGTCCCTCACCAACCTTGGTGTCAGCAATCATTCTCATCTTTGGAGATCTGCTAGCAGACATGTGTCTCCTTCCCACGGGCATTCCTTTAAATTAAACTTCTTCGTATGAGCATATTAGCTGCTTGCATGTTGTTTTTTGAAATGCCAGTTCATATCTTTTGTTTTTATTTCCCAGTTGGGTCATGCATGGGAATGAACACATAAGTAAAACTACTAAATGTTGCAGAGCTGTAGAGATGCTAAAGAATTGAGAAGTTAGTAGAACCAGTATTGACGCTCACAATCATTATTCTTCCTGTCTTAACTTTTGTGACCCTTAGTGTATTGACACCTATATTTCTCTTTTCATGGTATCTTTTAATTCATTTGTTTTCTACAATGAATCCTATATTTAAAAATCCAGGGGACATGTATCTTTTCTGTTTCCCCCTGATGTGATTCCCCCATCTTCTGTCTTGGTGAGAGCAAGCTTTAACAACTATAAAAACAATGTATAGAAAGGCTTTGGAAATGTGTCACCACTGGACACGTACATTGTTGACAACGGACATTAACTTTCACACAGTTTCCATGGCAAACTCTTGTCTCTGTTGCCAGTCGAAGGATACAAAGCTCTAGCCTTGCACTTTACTAAGCATATCCATTTTACTATGTTTGTAGGTTGAGAGTGTAAGCACTGATATAGTTGAAAACAGGTTGAAATCCTTCATAGAGTGAGATCCTATCGATCTATCTAGAAATTTCTACCTCTTTCTCCAAACCACCTTAGTCTGTGAAGTCTGGTTTCCTTATCCTAACTTTCAATAATGGGAACTCAAGATCCAGCAAGGTCCAAACTGGGCTCTACCACCATTACTGATTCATAATTTCTAGTTAAAAATCCAACTATAACCTAACTGTACTTACCACCTCTGTTTATCTTAACTGGCTATTTATTCCAACTTATCATGTCATTGCTCTCAGATTAATGTTCCTACCCTGCAGGAGGGATCCATGGCACTGCCCCACTCAACAACCATCTGTTTGTCCCATCTTCCACAGATTTCACAACAGATGACATAACAGCATCTAAAAGACCAAGTTTGTAGGATTTGTTGATATGTTTTTCATATAAGTTTCTTACACAAACTCTTAATAAGAGTAAGGGTAATAACATTAAAATACAACCTCTCTTCTGTGAGCTGAGCTAATGAGGTCCAGATACATAATTCTGTGATTGAATGTAATAAATAGATGGAGTTTATGAACTCCTGCGAAGATGCATGAGTATTACATCCTTTATTTCACCTCAACAATTCCCAATGCACTCAGATTCTCAGCAGGGACTTTATAAGTTGATGTTAAGGTTCCAAGAACAGAGTGGCGTTTAGATATTCTGTGTTTTGCCCTCAAGGGAAATCCTGGTGCTTTTGTTTCTAGGTGTCTAGATAGGAAAACTGATATTCAATTACGAAATTCAAGGCATTTGATTTTTAGTTTCTTACTATGTATCTACAACATGGTGATACCTAACACTGTCTATAGGACACCCACTGTTGTTAGACAGAAAAAAAGAACAAAAAAAAAAAAAACAGTAAAAAATTATTGGCCTAATCAAGAATCTAAGGCACGCCCTATTTGTGATTCCAGAATTTTTTAACATAGAAAAATTAATCACAATGTATATATAAAATATATGTATTGCAAGTGATTAACAGTTGCTTTTACCTATCACCTCCTGGAGACTAAAAAAATATTAAGGGGAAGGAAATTTTGAGGGACATATTTTTTGGTCTTGTTCACAGATAATTAGATCTATAAAATACTCTCATTAAACTACATGGATCAAGTTAGATGGAAATTTACACCATCCATTTAAATTCTGAATAATATACTGCAAAAACAACCTTTGTCATTTTGTCAATAATTAGATAGCAGTGTCATTTATTTCCTTGGGTGAACTATGATTTGTGAGGATAAAATAATATTATCAGATAAAAAGCATCCTCAATTCCATTGCAAGAAAACATGTATCGGAAGAGAGATCCAAGATGGCTGATGATTAGCAGCTCGGGCACGTAACTCCCAGTGAAAGCGCAAAGAACGAGAGGACGCCACACTTTCAGACGAATATTAGTTGCTCACGGACCAGGAGATTCCCAGTGGAGGAGCTCCACGGGTCACCAGGGCGACTCTTGTGGCCGGTGTGGCAGTTTTGCTGGTGCCTTAGCACGCCAGTTCTTGGTGCAGAGTCCGGAGATTCCCGGGCAGAAAAGCACCATCAATCTTAACACCGCTGTTTTGGCCGGCTCAGTGGATTGCTCAGATTTCGGCGCAGGGAATCAACAAGTTGGATGTCAGAGACCCAGTTAGAAAGTCGGTAATTATAAAGATGACAGACGGACAAATATATAATGAAGGGAAGAAACCAGCGTAAAAAGGCAGAGAATACTCAAAATCAGAATACCTCTCCCTCTACAGGGGATTGCAATTCCTCATCAGTAACGGAACAAGGCTTAATAGATTACACGTGTGTTCCAATAACAGAAGCAGGTTTCAAAACGTGGGTGATAAGAAACTTCTGTGAATTAAAAGAACTTGTTCTAACCCAATGCAAAGAAACTAAGAACCTTGAAAAAAGGTTTGACAAAATGTTAACGAGAATGGACAATTTAGAGAAGAATATAAGTGAATTGATGGAGCTGAAAAACACAACACGAGAATTTCGCGAAGCATGCACAAGTTTAAACAGTCGAATTGATCAAGCAGAAGGAAGGATATCAGAAGTCGAGGACCAGCTCAGTGAAATGAAACGAGAAGACAAGAATGCAGAAAAAAGGATGAAAAGGAATGAGCAAAGTCTCCAGGAAATATGGGACTATGTGAAAAGACCTAATCTACGTTTGATAGGTGTACCTGAATGTGATGAAGAGAATGAATCCAAGTTGGAAAATACTCTTCAGGATATCATTCAGGAAAATTTTCCCAACCTGGCAAGGCAGGGTAATATTCAACTCCAGGTAATACAGAGAACACCACAAAGATATTCTTCAAGAAGACCAACCCCAAGGCACATAATCGCCAGATTTATTAGGGTTGAAATGAAGGAGAAAATACTAAGGGCAGCCAGAGAGAAAGGTCAGGTTACCCACAAAGGGAAATCTATCAGACTCACAGCAGATCTCTCAGCAGAAACCCTACAAGCCAGAAAAGAGTGGGGACCAATATTTAACATCCTTAAAGAAAAGAACTTTCAACCCAGAATTTCCTATCCAGCCAAACTAAGCTTTATGAGCGAAGGAAAAATTAAATCTTTTGCGAACAAACAAGTACTTAGAGAGTTCACCACCACCAGGCCTGCTTTACAAGAGCTTCTGAAAGAAGCACTATACATATAAAGGAACAACCAATATCAGCCTTTCCAAAAATATATCAAAAAGCAAAGAACATTAATACAATGAAAAATTTACATCAACTAATGGGCAAAACAGCCAGCTAGCATCAAACGCCAGTATTAAACTTATATATATTTCAATTGGATAAAAAGCCAAAACCCATCGGTATGCTGCATCCAGACCCATCTTACATGCAACAATACACAAAGACTCAAAGAGAAGGAGGAAGATTTACCAACCAGAGAGTAAAAATAAACAAATAAACAAAAAGCAGGAGATGCAATTCTCGCCTCTGATAAAGTAGACTTTAAAGCAACAAAGATCAAAAGAGGCAAAGAAGGACATTACATAATGGCAAAAGGATCAATGCAACAAGAAGAGCTAACGATTCTATAGATCAACGAGATAGAAAATTAACAAGGATATTCAGGACTTGAACTCTGACCCGGAACAAGTAAACTTAATAAACATTTATAGAACTCTCCACTTCAAATACACAAAACATACATTACCACCTCACACCTATTCCAAAAGTGACTATATAATTGGAAGTAAATCACTCCTCAGTAATCGTATAGCATTTCATAGGTTTAAATTAAATATTGGTTGGCTGTTTGTTTGTTATCTTCTTCCCTTATTCCTTCCTGTCTACATCATTAAGTATAATTATCGGTATAAAAGAGGTTTTCAATACCCATTACTAAATTGCATTCTAGCCTGGGAAAGAAAGCAATACTCCCATTCTCTCTCCCTCTTTCTTTTCCTTCTCCCTCCTCCCCATTCTCTCTCTCTCTTTCTCTTCCTTTTTCCTCCTTCCTATTCTCTCTCTCTCTTTCTCTTTAAACAACAACAAAAAAAGAAAACATGTATCAATTAATTTAAATACTATATCAAGTTATTTATACCAGAAAATGTATGTAAGATGATACTGATTGGTTCCTGGTAGCTACTGATATTCTGGCAGCGGTGTTGGTGAAGGCAAAGAAATAGAAAAGGAAGAGGTGAAGAAGACACAAAGTTGGCTTAGGATTCAAGCTGGTTTTATGTTGTTTAGGATGGAAATGAGATCTCTCAGTGCCCCTTGCTATGCCTGCAACAGTGTATTCTTCATAGACATGTTAACATACTGTCATCCATGACAACTCAAACATTAAGCAAGGTCTTACTATGAAATCAAAGACGAATGAGCATCAGTGAACACCAGTAAGTCCGCTGCTAACCTAAGCCCTTTTCTCAGTAGGTTAAAAGGAGAACACAACAGTGGTTATGAGTTGAGGAGTACTCCCGAGGCCCAGAGTATACAGCTCAATGAGGGGAAAACTGGAATATAGTTTCCACCAAATTAATCCAAGAGGGATTTGTTGAAGTCCTATGATATGCTGGGTTGAACATCATGGAAACAAAGATGACTATGAAACTTCCCCTGCTCTTAAAGAACTTATAGGTCAATGTTGGTGTTAGAGAGACAGAGATGATACAACTTGAATGGAAAATCAAGTCATGTGAACCCTGGTGGGAGGAGTATGATTAACAATGCCTTGTAATGGAAGATGATGCTAACAAAATGAAGCAAATGGTGGTTAAGAAAGTCTGAGGAATTTGAGATGTAAGAAATCAGTAGAGCCTAGCAGAATTTTGCTCTTTAAAAAGTATGTATATAATCGGAAATTTATGATATATAAATATTTTTGTTAAAATTAATTAGACTCAGGGCACTCATAACATTTAATCATTTTAAGTTGGCAAAGAATGTAATGATGGTTATCAATTTAGTGTACAAGGAAGACATACACAATACAGTATTCACCATATATTGAAATTTAACTCTTAGAAAGACATTTGTCCTACTGATCTTTTTGAGACTACAGAACTACGATAGCTCATAGCTAGAAAACTCTTACTTAAAATTACCCCACTAAGATGACAGTGCATATATGTTACAACTGTTTCTTAATTATGAAGATGGTATGTTAAGCAATAAGTAGGTAATTTTTCATAGTTCGACTAAATTTTCTCAATTTCAGTTGCCTACATTCTCCTGGATGGACACATTTCAAGGCAAAACACATGGACATTTATTCTTAAAGATAAAGCACAGCACTGTTATATATTCCTAAAACAAGGTTATCATTTAAAATATGAACCATGCCTTTAAATATGCATGTTTACCTCAAACTTCTGACCTCAGGTGATCCACCCTCCTCGGCCTCCCAAAATGCTGAGATTATAGGTGTGAGCCACCATGCCTGGCCTAAATATACATATTTATCTATACCTAACCTTGACATTCTATAATGTCTCCATTTTTAGTTCTCGTCATAAAGGAGCTAGGAGGTATGTGTGTTACAAGAGAAGTGGTTTTAAAAAATCATTTTCTGACCTCCACCTCTAAAAGTTAGTAAGTTTGAAGTCTGAGGACATATTGACATCCCAACCCTCTTATAAAAGGCTTAAATTATTCCCAGAATAGATAACCCTGGATGTTATCTAATATTTAAAAAATACATAATTGGCTTGGAGAAAGCAGGTATTTGTATTCCAAAATGATGCTGTGTAAACCTGGAAGAACTTTTGCTTTGGTACTTACTACATTAACCTTTTAATGTTTCCTTCTTACCCTAACATGGGGATGATAACAATGACATACTTTTTATTTGCTGGAAATAATAAGCTAAGGGCTCCGCTTATTGAAGAAATAACTCAACAGCAATGACCTTCATTGACGGATAGCTGAGGCTAGGGTACTAATTCTGTAATTAGCAATAAATGTAGGGTTGATATGGTTTGCTCTGTGTTCCCACCCAAATCTTATCTTGAATAATAATCCCCATGTGTTGAGGGAGGGACCTGGTGGGAGGGGACTGGATCATGGAGGGGTGGGGTTTCCCCCATGCTGTTCTTGTGATAGTGAGTGAATTCTCATGAGATCCGATGGTTTTAAAGGGCGGCACTTGCCCCCCCTCACGCGCTCTCTCTCCTCCAACATGTAAGATGTGCCTTTCCCTATGATTGTAAGTTTCCTAAGGCCTACCCAGCCAGGTGGAACTGTGAGTTAATTAAAGTTCTTTCCTTTGTAAATTACCCAGTCTCAGGAAGTTCTTTATAGCAGTGTGAAAATAGACTAATACAAGGGTCATGTGGTCTTAAATGTAATATGTTATTTTGGAAGCAGAATCCTATGTTAATATTTAAAGCATTTTAAAAAAGAAAGGTAACAGTGATTGGATGAGAACTCAGTTTTAAGTTTCACACACTGAAAGCACAAGCAAGGCTATGTGCCTCACACATTGTAGAATCTCAGCGTTGCGGTCGGTGCCTGCAAGGGGATGGGCTCCTCTGCTCATGTCCCTGACCCCAAGGCAGGATGTAGGGTGAAGAAGGACCTCACCTAGCCTGTTGGGGACAGGGCCTGTAACACTGATCCCTTTCCCATATTTGCCTTAGGGCTTATCTGAGCAACATTCTCTAGATCCTGATACCTCGTAGAAAACAGTGAAAACGTGACCTGGCTCTTTAAAGAACCAAACTGAAATACATCACTCGAATCATGCCAACTGGCAACTCCTATAGAATTCCTATGTAGCAGGGATGCTGGCTCCCATCTGAGTTGATGCCTCTGTACCCTGCAGAGTTCAGACAGGGCTCAGCACTCCCAGTTGCCCGAGGATGTGGAGCTGACAGAGTCTGCTAGTATGTGGGCCCAGAGGTTCTGGGGAAGAACCAAGCCTGTGCGCTCAAGGTCTGGGATGTGTTTGGGCAGGGCAGGCAGGCCTGGCAGAGGCTGACGGGCAGGGCAGGAAAACCTCCTAGGAGGGAACTGACGTGAATGCAAACCAGCCAGCCGGTACCATGAGCCGGGTGCAGTGACAAGAAGGGTGGACCCAAGGACTGGAGGGGGAGCCATTGTTTGACTCGTCCTCAGCCCAGCAACAGAGGCACATCTCCATTCCAGGGAAAGAGTCTAAGGTGGGAATTCTAGTACAAATTGTAATGCAAAGGGCAATGAGCCATTCTTTCTCTCTGGTTTACCTACTTCCTCATAGCTACCTTCTCCTGAGGGCTCAGGGCAGACACCTGTGGGGCCACTTTCCCCCAGTAGCAGTAGGTGAGATGGCCACAACCAGCAGAGCAGCACAGGCCATGGCCCAGGGAGCCAGGGAGAGCAGCCAGGGGAACTGCAGGCTCTTCTGCCAAGCCCAGGGTATAGAACAGACACACAAGGAAGTGGGGACAGTAGTGCTTCCAGTGAGGAACTGCGTCTGCTAGAGCAGGATGGCAGGGAGGTCTATGTGAAGGCCAAAAACCACGGAGCCCACGTGTGTGTGTGTGTCTGTGTGGTGTATGTAGTGTGTGTGTGTATATGGGTGTGCATGTGTGTGGTGTGTGTGGGGTGTGTGTGGTTTGTGGAGGGGGTGTGTGTAGCATGTGGTTTGTGTGTGGAGGGGTTGTGTGTGTGTAGTGTGTGGTGTGTGGGGGTGTGTGTTATTGTGTGTGGTGTGTGTGGGGGTGTGTGGTATGTGTGGAGGTGTGCGTGTGGGATATGTGTGCATGTAGTGGTGTGTGGTGTATGGGAGGTGTGTGGTCTGTGTGTGCAGTAGGTGTGTGTGTGTGTGTGTGTGTGTGGGAGGGGGGTGTGTGGTGTGTGTGGGGTGTGGTCCGTGTGTGTGGTGTGTGTGTGGGCTATGTGTGTGGAGGTGTATGTGTGTGTGTGTAGTGTGTGTCTACGCATACCGGGCACGTATGTTCATGCCTGCATGCGCCAGTCAGTGTGTGTGGTGTGTGTGTGGTATGTGTGTTTGTGGTGTCTGTGTGTAATGTGTGTGCACACACCTGGGCATGTACGTTCATGCCTGTATGTGCCGGTCAGTGTGGGTATGCCTACATTGCACAGGCATGCTTGCGTGCACCCACCTTCACATGGACATCTAGGAGTGTACACACCTGTGTATGCATGTCTGTGTGTGCAAGTAAAGTTAGTGACTTAGTTTTTGGAGGAGAGGGATGGATGTGAGACACTTGGTGTTTTAAGTAAATTTGTCTCAACTTCAACCTCTCTCTTCCCCCATCCATGTCTAGGTAGTTTTCCACCGCCCAGATGCCCTCAAAACTCTTATTGCAGGTGATTGCCCTCAACTTCTCACCCTCAACTCTTACTATGGGCCATTTTCCCCCAAGGACTGGTTAATACTATCTTTGCATAAAAGACATACAGCAAAAGAAACTACAGCCAATGGGGAGAAGCAATGCCAAGGGTAGCTGTGGGCTGTTCTTGCAAATTTCATATGACTGACTTTCTGTGGCCTAATGATTTTTTTAAAAAGTGCTTTGCATAGATATAGCTGTTTCCATAGCAACTCAGACTGTGTTTCATTATATTGCAGCCCTAAAGGCAGCCTCAGCAAAGCTACCTAGAGATGGTGAGGGAGCCCCCTGGAGGTAAGGGGAATTTTAGGAAGATCCTGGTATTTCGAGGTTGATCGGCAAATTTTAGAGAGATGCTGCTTTCCATTCACTAAGCTGTGGCTTATCTAATCAGACTTAATGTATGCTTTTGGGAGAGTTCCCCTTCTCAGATCACCTGATCATTTCTTTCTTTTCAATCCCATTTTCATTAGATTCAAATTATAAATACCTAGCCATGCTCAATGAGAAGTTTATACATGACAATAAAATTTCACATCTGTGTTTACACACTTCGATAACTAAGTTAATAGCAAGGGCACTTTTGCAGAAAATTATTAAATTGATAGACTGCTTGAAAATCCTAAATGATCCACGTTCATCTCATAACCACAACTGTGTGTTAAATACAATTTTCTATCTCCTGTTAATTTAACAAAGTCTTTGGAAGTCTCCTGAAAAAGGGCATGGAAAGTAAAGCACATTCGCATGCCTCTCCACCCATACATGTCCTTATAAAGGATGCGTGTGACAGGGTGTGCATAAGTGATGACACATATTAGAAACATCCAAGGTCAAAAGTAGAGAGGATGGGCATCAGCACTCACCAGCTAGCTGGTAAAGATATCCAGCAGCTAAGGCCCCACTGCCAAAGAAGAGGAGCAAATAGAATTAGTTTAGTTTTTTCTTTTCTTTCTTTTTTTTTTTTTTTGAGACCTAGTAGTTTTGTTCTTGTTGCCCAGGCTGGAGTGCAGTGGTGCGATCTCAGCTCACTGCAAACTCCACCTCCTGGGTTCAAGTGATTCTCCTGCCTCAGCCTCCTGAGTTGATGGGATTACAGGCGCCTGCCACCACGTCTGTCTAATTTTTTTTTGTATTTTTAGTAGAGACAGAGTTTCATCATGTTGGCCAGGTTGGTCTCAAACTGCTGACCTCAAATGATCCACCTGCCTCGGTCTCCCAAAGTGCTGGGATTACAGGCGTGAGCCACTGCACCTGGCCTAGCTCTAGTTTTGTGTGCTCTCTCTCGCTGGCTTATGCTATCTCTCTCTGTCTCTCTCTTCTTCTCTCAAACTCTTTTCTTTCATTACCTTGAGCATGTGTAGAACCAATATAAAATTAAACATCTGCTTCAAAAGTGCAAACACGCTTAAAAGGCAAAGACTGAAACAAAACAAAAACCGCTAGAGCTAATGTCCAAGACTTCTTTTTGTCAATAAAAATGTTTCCAAATGCTTTGAAATCAGCATTTCTCAGCCTTCGATTTCCATGCATATTACTGCCTCTCACTAACGAGGGAGGGGAAGAATTTTAAAGAATGAAGGCTGGAGGATGGTTCTTTCTAATCTAAAAAGAATCACTTGACATAAAATGTGAGAAATGGAAGTAGCCTTTTTTCTACTGATACTGGCGAATGCAAATGCGGTTCATTCACTGTTAAGAATATCTGGAAACCAGTTAAGAGTACATGTTCATGTTTGCTTTTAATTAACTGCACAGATAAGCCTCAGAAAATGGATTTGTGAACAGAGCAGGTATGCCGCCTGAAAACAGAATTGTGCTTATGAATTAAAATCCATTTTCTAAAAAAATAAATCCAACATGCATAAAAGCCAAATAATATGTAGGGTAAGTGGCTCTTTTAACTACTATGTATCATAATTTTAAGTGCTAACTGTGTTTGCTATAGACTGCTGTACTTGACGTACTGAATACTTTTATGCTCAAGGTTCCATGGTATTTAAATTGCTTGAAAAAATGTCCTAACTTTTAAGTTGGCCAACTGTCATTTGCACAGTAGATTAATCCTTGTTCACTATTGTGAATTAATAGTCTGTGCAATTTTTTTTCTCATCAACGAGGACACAGCTGACTCTGGGTGTACCCCTAGCAATTTTCGTGTGAAGCGAATCAAGTTATATAGAAACTTATCAAGCACCTACCTCATTATTCCTTCCGCTCAAAGGCCCTTAACTTCTAGAAGAATCTTAGATTAAAAGGCAAATATGGATGGAGAGAGAAGACTAGACTGTTTGAAGCAGACAGCATTAGGCCTCAATGCAAGGAAAGTGGGAGGCAGATATGCACACAGATGACTCAATTCTGAATCCATCGCATTTAAGGAGCAGGCATGGGACAGTTTGCCCCTGCAACCTTCGTGGCCCATGTTTTATTCTCCTGCTACAATTACCTGCAAGTCAAACCCATATGCATCTTTAAAACCCGTTTCAAATGTTGCTTTCTTCATAAAGTGTTCCTTGATCTTGTCAACTGAAGGTTCTCTTTCCTCCTCTAAGCTCCTCTGGCCCTCCATGCATATCTTGTAGAAGTTCTCTATCTCCCTCTCTCTAACTCGATGGACTGCTCCTGGAGAATACAGCTCACATCTACATCATTTTCTTTTCTTTTTTTCTTTTTCTTTCTTTTTTTGATGGAGTCTTGCTCTGTCATCAGGCTGCAGTGCAGTACAGTGGCGTGATCTTGGCTCATCGCAACCTCCACCTCCCGGGTTCAAGTGATTCTCTTGGCTCAGCCTCCCAAGTAGCTGGGACTACAGGTGCACGCCACCACGCCCAGCTAATTTTTGTATTTTTAGTAGAGACAGAGTTTCACCATGTTGGCCGGGATGGTCTCAATCTCTTGACCTCGTGCCACCCACCTTGGCCTCCCAATGTTCTGGGATTGTAGGTGTGAGCCACTGCACCCGGCCATCTACATTATGTTCGTATTCTTTCTTCTACCTTGACTGAGCAACCCTGTAGTGTTGCTCAGACATCTACTGTGAACAGGGGAAGAAAGAAGGTCACCTTCCAAGCAGTCCCATTTCCTGACTTCCCTGGGATTACAGGTCTATTGATACGGGCTCCTGTTTTAGGAAACCACTTCACAGAGATTCTTTTGGGTATTCCCTGGGAAGGGTACACAGTTGATGTACACAGCTGCTGTGATGGCAAAGACAACATCCAAGAGCGAGCTGCTAAGTGAAAAGAGTTTTGCAGGTGCAAAACTGAAGCTTCTCCTCCACTCGGCTGAGTTTCATCCTCTAAGGGACAACCAGAAAGGAAGTTTATTTCAAACGTTTCATCAGAAATGACAAATAAAAACATCTGTTGGAAAGGAAACCAGGTGTTGGGCAAGAGATGGAGACATTCTGTAATTTGCTGCTCTCCTCCAGGATCCAGTGGGGATTGCTATGTTGTGTTCGTTAACACTAGTTAATGTAATTTTTGTGATAATTGTAGAGCAAATAGAGCAAACTCTCAAATATAATTAGGGAAAAGTGTTTCTAATTAACTTGTAACTCATGAGTTGCAAAGTAAAGCCACCAATCAGTTACGCATTGTCAGACCTAAGAAGTGGAAATGTGCTGTACATTTCAATCTCGGCAAATAGAAAACAAAACAAAAAGACCCAGCACAACTTTCCTTTAAGTCTTTATACAGTTTTGGCATGCTGTGAAATGTAATTGCAGATAAGCACAGATACATCTCAGTCACCAGCCCCAGCGATCATGGAGGTGAAAACTGAAGGCAACTTCAGACAATTCAAGAACATCCAACATTTTACTGCAGCACTATGTAAAATAGATCATGCTCACGAAACACTCTGATCGGTGTACAGAAGGTTCTGATGAAACTTCAAGAAGTTTTGTAAGGAAGTAAAGGACTATGATATTTGCAAGCTCCACCCCAGTTACCATGGCCATCAGTAACAGAGGCTTACTGCTGGATGTAAGTCAGGGGCGGTACAGGCAATTTCTTCTATATCCAGTAGAAGCAATTCCACTTTTTTTCTCTCTCACTTGAGGAAGCACACTGTAATCTGAGGTAACCTCAAATTCATTTTAATTTTTAAAAAGTGATAAATGGGCCATATATTTTCATTAGATAATATAGTTACTATTAACAACAAATTATTTTGGCATCTCTCAAAACACATCCGTGCCTCCTAATTCCCCTCCCCTCGCTGTCCGCTGTAATTCTTGGTCTTGTGGAAGTAGAAAGTGGTGTTTCTCAAACATGCATGATCCCAAGAACCATCAGGGGGTATTGTTAAATGTGTGGCTTCCCAGGCTATGAAAATCTAGGGTCCAGAAATATGTATTGTTTTATCAAGTGCCCCCAAAGAACTCTTATGATTGAAGAAACTAGAAAATCACTGGTGTAAAGCAGACTGGCTTTGGAAATCAAGGACTACAACAGGACCACAGACCAGCTGTGACTTTAAGCATGTCCCTTATATCCAACCTCACAGGACCTCAGGAGTATTCAGGACAATGACAGACAGGAAGGTACCCAGCACAATGACTGTAAGTGTGGGTGTTCAGAAATGTTTGTTTATCTCCTTCTTGGTCCACAGGAAATAAATGCAGAGAATACCTGGATTGTCAGGTTTGCCACACTGGACAGCAATAACAGTGTAAAATACAAGAAATAATGTGAAGTATTGGCTCTAGAGGCATCTGCAATGTCCTACTCTGTGACAAAGGTAACAAAGAAGAGATATAAGCTTGACTTACCCAGATATAAATGTCAGCAGTCTAATCTTAGCATAGCACAAGTAACTACAACTCCCTTAAAAAGGCAGTTTATGAGACACACAGACAAATGGAACAAAATAGTGAACTCAGAAATAAGACTGCACATCTACAACCATCTGATCTTTGACAAACCTGACAAAAACAAGCAACGGGGAAAGGACTCCCTATTTAACAAATGATGCTGGGAGAACTGGCTAGCCATATGCAGAAAATTGAAACTGGACCCCTTCCTTATATGTTATATAAAAATTAACTCAGGATAGATAAATACTTAAATGTAAACCCCAAAACTATAAAACCCCTAGGAGAAAACCTAGGTAGTACCATTCAGGACACAGGCACAGGCAAAGATTTCACAACGAAAACCTCAAAAGCAATTGCAACAAAAGCAAAACTTGACAAATGGGATCTAATTAATCTAAAAAAACTTCTGTACAGCAACAAAGAAACTATCATCAGAGTGAACAGACAACCTACAGAATGGGAGAAAATTTTTGCAATCTATCCATCTGCAAAGGTCTAGTATCCAGAGTTTACAAAAAACTTAAACACATTCATAAGAAAAGAACCAACCCCATTTAAAAGTGGGCAAAGGACATGAACAGACACTTCTCAAAAGAAGACATTCATGCAGCCAATAAACGTATGAAAAAAAGCTCATTAGAGAAATGCACATCAAAACCACAATGAGATACCTTCTCATGCCAGTTAGAAGGGTGATTATTAAAAAGTCAAGAAACAACAGATGCTGGTGAGGCTACAGGAAAACAGGAATGCTTTTACACTGTTGGTGGGAATGTAAATTAGTTCAACCATTGTGGAAGACAGTATGGTGATTCCTCAAAGACCTGGAACCAGAAATACCATTTGACCTAGCAATCCCATTACTGAGTATATACCCAAAGGAATATAAATCATTCTATTATAAAGATATATCCACATGTATTTTCACTGCAGCACTATTGACAATAGCAAAGACATGAAATCAACTCAAATGCCCATCTGTGATACACTGGATAAAGAAAATGTGGTATATATATATCATAGAATGCTGTACAGCCATAAAAAGGAGTGAGATCATGTCTTTGCAGAAACATGGATGGAGCTGGAAGCCATTATCTTCAGCAAACTAACACAGGAAAAGAAAACCAAACACCACATGTTCTCACTTAACTTACCAGTGGGAGCTAAACAATGGGAACCCATGGACACAGGAAGGGGAACAACACATGCCAGGGCCAGTCAGGGAGTTGGGGGAGGGAAAACATCAGGAAAAATAGTTAATGCATCTAATACCTAGATAATGGGTTGATAGGTGCAGCAAGCTACCATGGCACACGTTTGCCTATATAACAAACCTGCACATCCTGCACATGTATCCTGGAACCTTAGAATAAATACAATTTAAAATTAAAACAAATAATGTTTTAATGTATGGAAATGTCTTGCTCACTGAGACATCGGTGCCACCATCCTGGTTATTGATAAGAGAGCCATCCATAAGGAAGGGGGATCTATGGCTGGAAGAAGCCAGATGGCTAGAAGGGTTTCTGAAGATCTATGGGATAGAGCGGCACGACCACCCTGGAATGCTTACCTCCAGACTTCACGTATGGGAGACAAAACTTCCTCTAGTTTAACAGACCATTATTTGGGGCTTTTCTTTTCTTCAAGCTTCATTCTAAGTAGTAAATTCCCATCCCTTTTTAATCTCTTTAGCCTGCTTGATTTTTCTTCATAGCATTTGCCACATGCTGAAATTACAGATTTATTTGTTTCCATTTATGTCTGTCTTGTCCACTATGACACTTTAGGAGGGCAGGTCTAAGAGTTCAAAGCTTGAAACAGTCTACAATGGTTCTGTTAATAAGATTACAAAATTTCACGTATTGTCTTGATATAGTTCACTCCTTTACATATGAATCAATGGAAATACCAAGACTCTTCTCAAAGGTGCTCCTTTATTTCTCCCTTCCTCCATCTGGCTCCTTGAAAAACAGGCGCCATGATCTTGATCATTAGGAAGAAAGTCATATCACAAGGAAAGTTGGTCTGTGGCTAGAAGGTGCCTGGGTCTTCACTTCTTGTATCCCAAGCACCTAAACTTCACTTCCATATACAGTTGACTTTGAACAACATGGTTTGAACTGTGAAGGTACACTTATACATAGATTTTCTTCCACTTCTGCCACCCCTAAGACAGCAAGACCAACCTCTTTTCTTCTTTCTCCTCAGCCTACTTAATGCAAAGACAATGAGAATGAAGATCTTATGAAGATCTACTCTTACTTAATAAAGTGCATACATATTTTCTCTTCCTTACAATTTCTTTTATAACATTTTCTTTTGTCTAGCTTATATTATTGTAAGAATATAGTATATAATACATATATAAAATATATGTTAAGTGACTTTTTATGTTATCGGTAAGGCATCCAGTCAACAGTAAGCTATTAGTAATTAAGTTCTGGAGAGCCAAATTATATGCAAATTTTCAACTCTAGGGGTTGTCAGCACTCCTAACTGTTGGGTTATTCAAGGGTCAACTACAGTAGGCACTCAACAGCAATTTGTTTAATGAATTAATGAACTACTGAATGGCTTCTCTCTCTAGGACTGAGGGTGGCGTGCACAGAAAGTTAAAGGTGTGGATTTTCTGATTTGATTAGAGTCAGTCTATTTGGGGAAGCAATTAGGAATCAGAACAGTGCTGAGGGTTTTAAGTTTTTTGCCCTCTGCCTGTGCATATAATTTGGGCTTGCCTCTGCAAAGAGATAATCTTAAAATGGTCAAAATGACAGGAGACAAGAATAGGCAACATCTCAGCAAAGAATATGTGAGATAAAAAGCTGGTTAGGAGATGACTTGCCATCAAAAGGCAGACCAAACACTTAGCTCCTCTCTCCCTCACTGATCCATCAGAATTAACAGCAATGTATTGGGAAAGATTCTTCCCCAGGCCTGATGTTTCCTTACTGTGAACGGAGCACAATTACTGTAACACTTAGACTCTCCCAACCCCTCACTTCCTCTTCCCCTGCAAGGTAGAGGAACTTGTCTAAGGCACTAGTGAGCGTGCAGGGCTTGGCCCAGCTCTGGGCTTCTTCCACTAGGGAATGAATGGCCATGAGGAACTCTGCTTCCCTTGGTCTCCATAAGATGTACCCTGGTGACTGGTAGAGGAGGAGGAAAGCTGCCCTGACCCAATGGCTGCCTGTGCCATGGTAGATAAATGTACCTGATTCTGGCATTCTGGGTGAGCAAACCAACGTGGCTAATAGGCCTGGAGTCTGGCCTCCAACCCTACTCCTAGCAGTAATGAGGTGATTATGTGGCCTCTTTCCTTATTCTGTTAGAACTTGGTTGTAGAAGACAGCATGCAATCGAAGGTTCTATAAAGCCCTATGGCCTAAGCTACCTGCTTGCATAAATACAGTTTAATACACAGCCATACTCATTTGTTGCTGTATTATCTATGATGCTTTCATTGAGCACAGGTAGAGCTCAGTAGTTGTAATAGAGACCTAAAACCTACAAGCTAAAATATTTTCTATCTGTCCTTTTACTGAAAAACCTTTCCAACTCCTATTCTAGAATCTAGAAGCGAACGGTAGAAAATCATATTGCCTCTAGTGCAATGCTTTCAGGTTCAAGAACAAAGGAAAAGTAAAAGGCAGGCAGGACTCCATTTCAGCAAACACTGCTACCCTTCTACATGCTAAAAAGCAAAGTGTCCAACTCAGGAAGCAGGTTCAAAAGAACTGTGCCTTCCTGAGAGCTGCAGAAGGACAGTAGACGAGAATGAATCACAGAAGGACATCCCATCCCAGCAGTAAAAAGAAGTGCTAGAAAAACGCAGGACTCAGGGCCTAGAGCAGGAGCAAGCAGAGACAGCGGCCTGCAGTGTGCATAGCTGAGGTCTGAGCTTGAAGGTGCAGCAGGTTCTGCAATGTAAAGAGCAGCTTCCACTCAGGAGTCTGTTGAGGGTAATTTTGCAATCTTCGTGGGGACAGGAGAGCAAATCAATTCCATAATAAAAAGCAGAGCAATCACTGTTGCACCATAGGATTGAGGAATATCTGCTAACAAACCACAGGACAGTGGAAGGCTTATCACAGGACAGAACACAGTCATGGGACACTGGACCAAAACACCTGACTACCAAAGAGGAAATCCAAAATCAAAGGTTTCAAGTATGCAGAAAGGGAACGAAACCACCTCATAGAAGACCTGGAGTGGAGGGCTTGTACTGTGTCACCCCAGCTGAACTGGAACTATGCTTTCCAGAATTTCCTTCCCTGCTGAGTTGCAGGTTGAGGCTGGAGATATCGGCAGGATGCCAGGCAGGTGCAAGTGAAGCATGGCGCTGAGCTCTGAGGGCTGCGGGCAGAGGGCATCGGGGCTGCAGCAGTGTGTGCATGCCTCCCCCGGCTGCTACTCCACCTTTTGGGCCACAGCTCTGACAGCTCCCACCACATCCCCTCTTTCCACTTCCCTAGGTCCTGGCCAGGAAGAATCATGCAGAGCTCTGTGGCAAAGAGCGGCAGCTTTGTGCATCACTCGTGGTGGATTTGTAGCCAGAGAGAGGCAAAAGACGGGTGCCGTTTGTCCCCATGAATGGCAGCTGGCTCTGGCTTCCCCTACTTCACACTCTGCTGTTCTTTCCGACTGTTGCCTGCTGGCCCGTGACAACTGCAGGCCCATCATCAGACAGAGCAGCAAAGCCTTCCATAGGCGTTTTCACCAGCTCTCACTGTGGTGTCAGGTCTAATCCTGAGAACGAGTCCCCCTTTCCATGCCATCTATGGTGCTTCTGCCTCCCTGGTCAAACCAGGATGCACGTGGAGACAGGTGCTGCCTCTGCTGCCTGTATCTAAATGTTGCAAGGTATCAAGGATGTCTGACTCCAGTTTCCCAAAGAAGAAACAATGGGAATAGAAGAATCTCCCTTCAAGTGGGAAATGCATCAGGCCAGAATGAACCTCTTTGCTGGGACTTTTTTCTCCTGATTCAGGTTAAGTTCACAGATGGTGGACCAGCAAAGCCACACAACACCAGGCTGGCATCCCCTGACTAAATCCAAGGGGCATCCAAGTGCTCATTTCCCTCCGACACTGTGGTCAGCAGAATCGTCATCCTCCGAAGATGTCCACATCTGAATGCTCAAGACCTCTGAATGGGCTCCTTTACATGGCAAAAGGGACTTGCAGATGGGATTAAGTAAGGTAAGGAATCTAAAATGGGGAGACTAACATGGAGAGAATCCTGGATCAGCTAGGTGGGTGCAATCTAATCACATGGGGCTTTAAAAGCAGAGAATCCTTTCTGGCAGTGATCAGAGGAAAATGTGACCACGGAGACTCATCAGAGCTGCAATGTTGCTGGCTTTGAAGGCAGTGGAATGGGGTCATGAGCCAAAGAACGTGGGCAGCTTTGGAAGCTGGAAAAGGTGAGGAAATGGACTGTTCTCTAGAGCCTCCTGAAAGCAACACAGCACCGGTGACAGTTGGATGGCAGCCAGGTGAGTCTGTGTCAGGCCTGTAACATCCAAAACCCTAAGAAAATCAGTCTGCCTTGTATTAAGCTGCTAAATGTGTGGTGAACTGTCACAGCAGCAACAGCTGACCAATACAGACGCACTGGTGCCCGGCTGCAAGCTTGGTGAGGGCTGGCTTCTGGGAACATGCCTGTGCCTGGAATACTTTCCCTTAGGGGGTCACAATGGCTTTCTTGCTAAATTTGATGGGCAGGTGCCATTGTTTACATCTTTGAACAGTGAGAGGCCTTAGAGCTGACAATGCAATCATACATCCCCTGAGGTCCTAAAAGTATGTGGCCAATTCCAGTGTGAGGCAGCCCTGAATTCAGGCTGCTGAAGGACCCAGGCCCTATAGAGGCACCAGCATCGCCCTGGCTGAGACTGTGCAGAATAAAAAATTGGCAGAGGACGATTTTTACATGTTAGCTCACTTAAGAATTGTGGATTTTGAACTTTAACACACAACGGCAAGAGGTATTGATTTTTTGACTTTAATTCCTTTGAACTTTAATGTCTTTGGACTTCAATATGAAAGTGGATTTAAACTTTGATTTTTAATTTCTCCATGGGAATTTGATATTTGGTGGGGGTTATATTAAAATTCAAAGCATTTCTACATTGCTGGCATTCCATTATTGAAATGTCTCTATTAATTTTTATCTTCGGGATGTTGTTTAATCTTCTCAGACCTCTAATTTGCTATGTTGGACAATATAGCTGGACGTCACTTGGAATAAGAAATAAAACTGGATTTAATTTTAAATCTTGGGAACATAGTAACCCTGAATTTGATTTAAATAATTTACTCCTCTGACCCCTTTTGGTGACTCTTGGTGAAATATATACATTTCCCACCAGGAATTCCAGGTGATTTCCAAAAAGTGCCATCAAGATGGAAGAAAAGCTTTCTTGACAAACTGCTTAGCTTCTGCTCTGGGGAGATGGGCTATGCCTCTGGGTGATCATAACAAAGAGGGTGAAAGAAAAATAGGCAGGGATATTAGTGGGAGAAAGGCATCCCCCCTGTTCCAGTGTCTCCTTCCATGCAAGGTGCTCAATCAATGCTATACCTGAACTTCTGTTAAATTAGCAAGGTCACTGGGCTGACAGACCTTAAAGAAGGCCTCCAGCCTGGCTTCTGTCAGCAACAGAGATAATATCTGCAAAAATGTTTACACTTTGTTTAATCTATCAAAACTGTTCAGAGTTCACTGTATGAGTTCAGAGCTGCTTCAGTTCAGAACTCATACAGGACAAATGTTATTTATCATGAACATATTGGAATAGAGAAGAGAATGGAAGGAATAATTCAGCAGACAAGAAATTTCATCACATTTCTGCAAGATGCAAAACAGCCAGAGTGAGCTGATAGATGGAGCCAAGGGAGAAGCAAGCATAGTCCAGGATACACATAAAGGTGACTCTATCCCAGGGAGGTGGCTGGCCGTCCTGGTGGAATGCTAGGAAAGATTTACACTCAGACACGGAAGGCACCTGGGGTGTAGAAATGGGACAACAAGCTAGAAAGGGGTGATTGAAGGGAAGTAGTCACATCTCATTCTCTACTTCCACCTAGGTCGAGAGAACACTCAGCAGAGAGTAAAATACTGTCCCCTTCCTCCAGGCCAAACAAACAAAAAACAACTCAGAAGAATCTCCAAAGAGACAGATTATGTTGGGGAGAACCAAAAAGGTGCCATGGACATCTGGGTCTTAGAGAAAAACCCTCCCCATTAAGACACTTAAAGGATTTCCCACGATAACAGTTTTCTCCCACCCATTTACTCTGAAGTGAAGCTTCACTGTGAACAAGCTTCACCAACATGCAAAGAGCTCAGATGAACTCTATTCCCACTATCTTAAAAATAAGCAGAAAGCTAAGGACCACCACAGATCTGAAGCCTGCAAAATCAATGAAAAAGCCCTCCATTAAAAAAAAACAATGAAAAAAATTGAGATAATTCATGCTAAAGAGATAAAAACAAACTTAAGTTCTAAGAAATATCCTTGGAGAAATTCAAAAATATTTTACATTTGTAAAACAAAAATAGAGGCTACTAAAAAATAAAAAAGAGAATTCTTAGCATTTTTCTTTTAAAAAGATGATATCCTCTTGGGCCCTTGGTAGTGGGAGGGTGGAAGTCACAGACAAATTGGGGAAAATAAATGTTGGATATTGGAGAAGTCTTCCAGAACATATGACAAAAAGGCAAAGCGCTCAAAATTATATAAGGAAATACAAGAGAAATAATCCAAGGGGCTCAAAATCTGACTAATTCCAGAAAGAAAGGACAGAGGAAATGGAGACAAGGGAATTATTTCGAAAAAGAAGAAGAAGAAAATTTCCTGGCACTAAAGGTCATGACTCTTTAAATTGAAAATGTTCAATGACTTTTTTTTAAAAAAGTCACACACCTAGATATATTATGAGAGAATTTTACAGTATTAAGGCTAAAATAATAGAAAATATTTTTTTAAAAAGTCACACACCTAGGTATATCATGAGAGAATTTTACAGTGTTAAGGCTAAAATAATAGAAAATATTCCTGAGAAAAATGATTTTCTGTCTAGAATTGCATATCTAGTAAACATCACTCACGTGTGAGGGTTAAAGGCTTACTTTTTTCAGAATTTAATCTCCTAAGCATCCCTTTTTAGGAGTTTTTAAGTGAGTAAAACAAAAGAGAAGAGGGCATAGGATCTTGGAGACAGAAGTTCTAATCCAGGATCTAATCCTACTGTGCAGGTCTAGAGTGCAACATCCAAATCCATCCTAAAGACTCTGGAAGGGACTTCTATGGAGAAAGGAGGGAATTAATGATGCCTGAAACAAAGGACAAGGTTGAGTCCTCAGCCTGACTCCCTAACTAAAAGGAAAGACCACCTAGACACGCGAAGCATCAGACGGAAGAACACACTCTGCTCCTGGAGAAGCAGAGCCCTCGACACGTGCTTCCAACCAAAAGAAAACTTTTTTACTAAGTTCTATTGTTTAATAAAAACGATTTTATTAAAGATTTGTAAAGGATTCTGAAATCTTTAGTTGGGCATACCCAAGATTTAGGTCCATTATTTCCATATTTAGAGAGAGAAAAACTCCACGAGTCAGGCCCAAAGGACGTACAGCATTTCTAATCAAAATTTATTTGTTTAGGAGGTTTTCAAGCAATGGCTAGCATACAACAGCTTCAACTGGACTTAAATAAAATTCTCATCGTCATCTCATAGTAATTATTGCATAGGAAGAAAATTATTTATTGCAAGACATAGCGGGCAGAAAAATATATTCTGCTGTGAAGAGATATTGCAGTGCAAACAGGCAGCTATTTTTTTCAGCATATGCATGTTTATGTGTTGAATGTAAATGTATGTAAATATCTCAATTTTAACACTTTATCATTGCTCAAATAGTCTGCCAAGCCATATTCAATACCTAATTTAAAGCTTTGCAAGATCATTTCTTTCCTTCTTGTAATTTGGCACTCTTGAGAGCATAAGTTCTTCTGGATATACAGCTAGGCCTAATCTATAATCTGATCTGCAAACTGTGCTTTCATTTTTTTAAAAATCACCAAAATTTTTCTTATGAATATCTGATTATAATACATCCCAGTTTACAAATATTTACTAAGAAATTCAAAGGCAGACCTCACCCTACCTTCCCCTGTAATGTTTTGTTCAACATTTGTTCTCATGCATGAGATAACAGGCAGGAAAGTGATCAGGAAAATCTCCCCTGTACTGGCTGGGCTCCTGGAATGTACTGAGTCGTTATTCTTTGCTGAGCTCTGCATTAGATCCACTGGAGAATTGCAAAGAAAGTAAGAGGTATAGCTGTTACACTTAGATCATTACTTTGTTTAATTCATGCACGATATCTGACCTAATTTCTAAACAGATTTGCGGCGGCTCCTTGCAACAACAGATGTGAAGCCAGCCTTTCTTCTTGTACACCCTACTCCGCCCCTCAGAGTCATCTCGTCCCTTGCTGCTCATCTAGTAAGTTGCTAAAATGTGTGGACATGTTTGCCAGGGCCATCACTTTAAATATTCAGCAGCCAGTACTGCACACTTCTGATCGTTCAGTGCAGAGCCTCACCACTGCAGCGGGCACTGGTGTAGGCATCTCCATGGCTGCACCGTAGGGTCAACTAAGGGCATTCAAGGCTTAGTCAATAGAATCCAAGCTTTCTCTGAGGTGAATTCCTTTGGCCTCATTTGACTTTTGCTTTGGGAGGTGAAGTTGGCTTTGGCTTCATTTACATCATTGATGCAATGTCTGTGCAGAAGTCAGCCGAGTCCTGCAGGTTTCTAGGCACCCTCAGATTTCTGTCAGTAAGAAACTCAGAAGGCTTTGTCTAGAGCCAATCACTAGACTCACTTACAGTAGCAATTTATTCCACACTAGAATGTTCTAGATGCTCTCTTTCAATTTCCTTTACTAGAGTGGAGGGTGGGCCAAGGGGCTTGTGGATTTTCTGAAGAATCCATGATGGCAACTTCAGACACCATGAACTTCAGCTTGTCAACATGTTCTGATATGTTTTTCTTTGAGAAAGGTGAAACTGATGCCAAGCACGATATGAACATGCTTCTGGAAAGGCAGAAAACATCTATTGAAGTAACAACCACTGTCCCTCTTAATGGATGTGACTATCACAGCAAAAGACAGCATTTAGAAGGAGACACAGAGAGAGCCTCGAAACCGCAGCACATACTGATGAAAACACAGTGGGTCAAGACATGACAGTGGGTGGAAACCTTCTTCTCAAAAAAAGTGCAATAAGAGGGTATCCTCTCCAGACAGTAAGTACTTGCATCCTTCCTACAGCCTGAGTTTCACCAGGAAAAGAAACAAGAGGTTATGCCTTTGGTTTTTCAGATGGGGCTTACAAAGGAATTTCTGATGTTGCCCAGGCACATGTGATGGTTGACACCCGGGAGCTGTCAGAAGCAGTGCTGAAGGCAATGGTGTAGGCACCAGTCGGATCCTTTAGCGCTGCTTCAAATGGCAGCACAGGATAAGACACACTGCTGCAGAAGGTGTCAGGTGTCGGGGGTATGGCATTTCCATTCTGTTTGAAGCCATCACTCATCTCAACCTTTGGCATGTGGCTGCGTTTCTTTGGCAATCAGGGAAGCTACCACAGAGGGTTCTTCTAGACAATGGTTTTGTGTTGGAGCAAATTCAAATTTTAGTCAAATCCAATTCTTTTCTAATCATAAATTAATCCATATGATATAGACAGAAGGTGCTCTGTTGGTCTTCATTTCTGGGGGCTTCATGTATCTTTTGGCGAAGTCTTATGCACAGAAGCTTCCTGTCCCTATCACACGCATTGAGTCCTTTCTTTTGCAGGCCGTTCCAACTTAAGCCCAACCCACAAATACAAGGATGGGTGTTCATAACCATAATGGTGGGAAATATTTTCAGTTACATAACTCATCCCCAACCTATCCTAGACATCATACTATGTAGCTAAAAATACTTTTACCTCCCCTGACTCATGTCACCTCACATTAGTTTGGTGTGAAACATTGCTTTAATAGTACGGTAATTGTTAACAAGTATTTTTTTTTTTCCCCACAAAGACAATTTTCTACTTACAGAAAGAAAAAACAAAATAACCAATTTGCATCTAGTTCTGATATAACTAAGGATGAGAAAGAAATGTGACAATAATCTCAAGGAGTGTATACTCAAGAAAATATACTAAAGTTGGGAGTCTTGACCCAGGACTGGATAAATATTTATGACTCTCTAGCTTGAATAATGTATTTTCATCACTTTTCAGCATAACTACAAGGAAATTTTAGAGTTGAGACAGAAGGTCAATAGAACCAGGGACAATTAAAAGATCTTTTTAGACCGTCAACTATGCAATCCAGTTGCCAAATACTTGCTGATAGGGGTAATTTTTGATGAACCGAAAACCAAGTATCACCTAGAATGGCAGTGAGCATGATCAAGATGAGTAAGCAGCAGAGTAATTTGAAATCCTGTATTGAGGCCACCTGGGCCATCAGTACTCCAAGTAACACTGCAGATTTTTAAAGTGAGAGCTGACAGCTCCGTGTTCACATGTATCCAGATATGTGCCAACTGTTTCACAGGGTCTCATTTATTAAACCCTCATGACTACAGTGTGGCTACTATAATCATTTCCATTTTACAAAACCCAAAAGTTCTACAATCAAAAAGCTTTGATGTTCACTTTTTAAAAATTCCTTAATATGTAATACTAATGGTGACTTTTAATAGATATGAACATTTCATTCAAAAAATTCACTGCTAAGTAGAATAAGCCGTCTGTGTTAATGACAGTGTAAACCAAAATACATACCTTATTACCAAAAACTGACATGCCTTGTCAATTATCATTAATGAAGAGCCCTGGGTATTGTATGATGCTCAACTACCTCTAAATCAACTGACAAAAACTGATTATGATCACAGAATTTCAGTGAGGGTTACATGCATTTGATTATTGAATATGATCCATCCAGGTGGGTCACATCTGATACCATTTTCTTAGTGGTTTACTCATTTGAAAACACATATTGAGACTGCCTATGTTATTAGAACACCACAATATTTATTTGGTTAGTATATTTGCTACCGTGTTGGATAATGGAAAGTTTATCTTGAGATAAAATATAATAATTCAATAATGCTTCTAACCTGTGACCAGCTCCCGGATCTCCAGGTCGGTGGTCTTGCGGAGTAACCTCACCAGCGCTGGGATGCCACCACAGTTTTTCAGGGCAATTTTGTTATCATCATTGGCCTTCCCATACACCAGGTTTCTCAGAGCTCCACAGGCGCTACGGTGGACTTCAGTCATCCGATGATCCAACAGGTCCACCAAGAGCTGGATGCCTCCTTGTCTTCTTATCTGAAAGAGCAAAGGACACCCCACTGTTGCTTTAGAGTGTAAAGTTTCACTCTCTATACCAAAACAAGTTTTTCATATAAAGTATCTGCTAACAATTAACTGCTCCAAACTGAATCAAGGCATACAAAACGAAAAGAAAATAAGTGTTTGCTTGATATTTTATTCTCTGTATTTGCTTTAATATTCTACCAATAAAAATCCAAATGCATTTCTTTCAAACTATAGAATTGGGAAAGGTGATTTTAACTTCATAATGGGTGCCTTAGACATTTCTCTCTATAAAATGATGCCATGTCCTCATGGATGAAGCACATGAAGAAATAAAAGGCATTAGAGTGATCCTTATTCCTTAGACTTATTAAATTTAACCACTGTCTTAAAGGGCTGCAGGACTGATGCACAAAATGTTAAAACTATGCTTAATAGGGATATGCTCCAAACATTTCAAAGGAAACAGAAGCGAAGCAAGAGACTGGAAGAATTGACACAAGGAGTTTTATCTCAGAAGACCTGCAGAAATAAGAACGTCTCTTACGTGAGGGACAGAACATGTGAGGCGAAGGCATGTTATGCTTAACTTAGGTATGTGATTCAACAACAAAAGCACGCTACATTTTACTGTTCTTTTTATCAAAAGAACATGTTAATCTTTCATAAGTAAATGCAAAGTATTTTTGCTGTGTATTTCGAGATGCATGTTGTCCTGGTTGCCCTTTGATTTGGGGAACAATTTTAAAATTTAAATTAGAAACAAAATAAAACAGCTACTTAACACACAGGCTAGTTCACAGGGTTTTCAACAAAGCTGCATCTGAAAACTTCTGCATGTATATGGAAAAAGAGCATGATTCATCCAGCAGTACCCTTCTCTTTTTCTTTTTTTATGCTTCAGTGTTCTTCAGGGATTGAAGAATTGGCACTTTCTCTACTTAAGTTTTTGATTACAGAAAAAGTCATTCATGCCACAGATGTGCCAGGACACCTGGCTACATCCCCAGGCTCTTTGAACAGTGCCCAAGTGCTGCTCTTTCTATGAGGTGACTCTAACTACACCGTTTAAAACCACACTTGGAACCACACCCTCACCCCAAGCCAGCATTCTTCTTTACCTTCAAGTGCTATTGAATTCTTCATAGGACTTGTTGTGTTCTAACTTGTGATGTGTATTATTATTGCCTGTCTGCTATCAGGATGCACGTTCTGGGAGGAAAAGTCTCTGTTATATATCCCTATCCCCAGTGCAATGCCAGACACACCATAAATGTTCACTAAATATTTATCAAATGAATGGAGAGGGTTAATTAATATATTATTTGCCACATTGGTGTTTCTCAGCTTTGCTAAAATAGTATTTTCAAAATTAAGAAATATCCCTCTTTAAAGAAAAAAAAAAACTCTTTTGTGAACAGTCAGGAATGTATCCAGAGGTGTCAGCCCCGTGGCTATTCCAACCTAGCTTACAAACAAAATAGAGCGTGCTTCATTCATACAGGGTGGCCTCTGATGATTCCAAATATGCCAACAGGAATCATTTTCATGCATCAGCAAATGAAAGCAGAAGAAGTGGAAATCCTCAGTGCACTCTTGGCCTCTAAATCCCTAATTTGGAAACCATGAATGCAGCGTTTCACATATGGCGCCTCCATGAGAACATTCCAGGGAAGAAAGAGGGAGGGATGAGGAGGGATGGTATTGTTGAGGGGTGACGGTTGCCCTGCTTGCGGCTGGTGACAACACCTGGGTAAGGAGGACTGCAGGGACTTTTGGGTCAACTAAGGAAAGAGAAAAAGAAGTGCAAAACCACTCTGCCAAACTTACAGTTTGACCCAGGGCTTGCTTGGCACCTGCGCCAGAGAGATGATGTTTGTATTCCTATATAGGTGTGTCTTGCACATGCACCCAGATTACAAGCCCATCCACTTCATTACTGTGCTTAAGAAGGCATATTCCACTTGTACAAAAAAGGTTAAACTATGAACATCACTTTCTCTGTGTGTATATTTTCACATGTGTGATTTAGTTCAAAGTTCTCTGAGTTTAGTTACTTTACTAATGATGAAACCATTAAAAAGAGATAACAAATCCATTCTTACAGTGAGTCTATTGGTTATGTCCTAAAAGCAGATAGCATCATCAATCAATCTATGCATTTTATTTATATGTATATATTTTAGCTATACTGGATGTTATAATTAATATTCCTAATTTATTATATTTCCAATTCATATGATTTAATGAATTAAGTGATTAAAATATTATTCCAAAACATTAAAAGGGAAAATGAATTCAAACTGAATGTGGCATGAATTCTTTTTTTTTTTTTTTTTGAGATGGAATCTCACTCTGGCCTGATCTCAGCTCACTGCAACCTCTGCCTCCTGGGTTCAAGTGATTCTCCTGCCTCAGCCTCCTGAGTAGCTCAGATTACAGGTATGCACCACCACGCCCGGCTAATTTTTGTACTTTTAGTAGAGATGGGGTTTCACCATGTTGGTTAGGCTGGTCTTGAACTCCTGATCTCGTGATCTGCCTGCCTCAGCCTCCCAAAGTGCTGGGATTATAGGCATGAGCCACTGCGTCTGGCCTGAATGCAGCATGAATTCTTAATGCTACAATGAAAACAAAATGTTTTCAGTATGGCCCTAATTAATGCCATATACCCAAATTTATAGTGAAATTTTCAGTTTGATTTTAATCTACTTAGATAAACATAAATAAGACAATTAACCTTTTTCTTTTGCTCTAATTTATTATATTAATTGGAAATATAATAAATTAGGGTCACCAGATCCTCTATATGAAAACTTGTTGTCTTGGGATTGAATTTTATCTAAGAATGTGAGAATCCTACTTTCGTTTTCTGAAGCCAAACATGACTCAGAGTTAAAATGTAAATAGCCACATGTGTGAAATGGGATGCCAGATCCTTGATCCTCCCTCCTTCCCCTGCAGCCTCCCCTCTCCCATCAGGGCCAGAAGGGAGGCCCTGACATGGACTCCAGTCCTCTTGCTTCTGGTGGCTATGTGTGGGTCTGATGCTGTCCTCTTCACTTTCCCTCTATTTTGCTTTTCTGCAGGACCCTTCCTTTCTCCAATTTCTTGCACCCAATCCATCTACCAGTTTCTTCTGGTACCTAACATGAAATCTTTCCAAGCTTCCAAATAAACCTATTTTAAACACTTAAAAAGTACAGTTTTCTGAAAACCTATCAGAAGAAACTTGTCTTCTCTGAAATGGCACCTTTATGTCTTGTCCCCCAAAATGGTGAGCTGTCTAGTTCCAATTTATCCCCTTGTCCATAACTCCACATCCAGCAAGCTGAGCCCAGGTTTCAGTTAACATATGATCATTGCAGGTCAGTTTACCCTCTCCTCACAATATTTCTTTAATCATCTTCATGCACAATTGGTTTTTTGTTTGTTTGTTTTGTTTTTTTGAGACAGAGCTGTGCTCTGTCACCCAGGCTGGAGTGCAGTGGCGCGATCTTGGTTCATTGCAACCTCCATATCCAGGGTTCAAGTCATTCTCTTAATAAAGATGAGGTTTCTCCCTGTTGCCCAGGCTGGCCTTGAACTCCTGGGCTCAAGCAATTCATCCACCTCATCCTCCCAAAGTTCTGGGATTACAGGCATGAGCCACCATGCCTGGCCTCATGCATAATTTTTTAAAAGTCAAATCTTGAAAGACTCTAAGTTTAATAGCATTAAAATAAAGTCAGTAAAATGGTAGTTTATATACATCTTATATTTATATATAATTCAACAGTAAAATAAAATGCAATAAAAGAGTGCCTGTCACAAGGTAGTAAGTGAATAAATATTTATCAGATGAATAGTGCAGCTGGTTGTCAGGTATTTCTCTTTGTCTGTCTGTCTGTCTGTCTCTCTCTCTTTTAGAGCAGGTTTAGGTTCACAGCAAAACTGAGCAGAAAGGACAAAATTCTCACGTACTCCCTATCTGCCACACAAGCACAGCCTCCCCCACTATCAACAATCTGCACCCTAGAGGTACATTTGTTACAGTGGTTGAATCTACATTGACACATTGTTATCACTCAAATTCTATAGAGTTCAATAGTCCAAAGTTACATTACGGTTCATGTCTGGTGCTATACCCTCTATTCTTACTAAATGTACAATGACATGTATCCTCCAATTATAGTTTCATACAGAATAGTTTCACTGTCCTAAAAAATCCTCTGTGCTTTGCCTATTTATCCCTCCCTCTCCACTAACCCCTGGCAACCACTGATCTTTTTACTGTTTCCATGATTTCGCCTTTTCTAGGAATTTCAAATAGTTGGAATCATACATATGTAGCCTTTTCAGATTGTCTTCATTTTGTTAATAATATACATTTAAGGTTTCTCCATATCTTTGCTAGAGATCTCATTTCTTTTTGGTGTTGAATGCTGAATAATATTCCATTTTCTGGATGTACCACAGTTTATTTATTAATTCACCTACTGTAGGACATCTTGGTTGCTTTCAATGTTTGGCAATGTTGTATAAAATTGCTATAAACATTTGTGTGCAAGTTTTTGAATAGACATAAGTTTTCAACTCCTTTAGTAATACCAAGATGTGTCATTGCTGGATCACACAATAAAAGTATGTTTAGTTTGTAAGAAACTGCTATACAATCTTCCAAAACGGCTGTTCCACATTCTCACCAGCAGTGAATGGGAGTTCCTGTGGCTCCACATCCTCCCTAGCCATTTGGTGTTGTCACTGTTTGGATTCTGGTCATTCTGATAGGTGTATAGTGGTATCTCATTATGTCTCCTTCTCTTTTAAGACTACCCGTGTGATTCAGATTTATTTACATTAATACAAATGATTAAAATTAAAACAATGAATGTTGGAATACAAATGGGGAAATGATAGCCTCATTTAGATCTTGACTGAACAATTCTCATATCTGCTACTTTCCCGAATGTGATAGAAGGGACTTTTCATACATGGTCTGAATAGACAGTCTTAAACTCACTTATTAAGTGGTTCTTTGATAGATAATTGACCTTAGTCAGTTGTTCCTGTGTAAATGGCTCACATTTATTTTTCTGCTTAGGTGTGCACTTTAGGAATCTAGATGAGAGTAATCTACAAGGAGTATGGAAGGTGGAGGCTGGTGAACCCCATCCTCAGGGGAAACAAAAGATGAATTAACCAATCAAACAAAGCAAAACCATGCCCTACTGCCTGTCTTTTGTTTGTTTTTGCTTTTTAGCTTGTTTACAGTGAGGTCATTCTTGAACGTGATGCAGATAATCTCTGGGGAATGAACACTAGAATGCATTCTCAGTTTGCATCAGGGGAGAATAAAAAATGGCTTTCATACCTTTGCCCTAAAATACGCTGCTTTAAAGTATGTTTACAATTTAAATTCCAGAACTGAGAGTATCTAAAAATCAGGCAGGAGAAGGAGGTAGTTGGTTTCTTCCTTGTCTTTTCCTTACAAGGAAGAATATATCTAATCAGAAAACAAATGGATAGGCAATTAAATTACACACAAGAGAAATGCAAGTAGTGCAACAGCACCTACTGCAAAAGTAGGGCCTAACCACTTAATGGATTTGTTACTCTTAACATAATATGCATATGTTGACAATAGCATATATTTGCCAATGAATTAGCTATTATCATTAAACTGATACCAACATCAATGAATAATTTAAAGCATATTCAATTACAGCAGTGTTGGGATGTTTGTGACAGTCTTCATACAAGTATAATGATAATGATGATATATAGTGGATAAAGAATTACTTTAAACAGCTTGCAACAGAATTCCTCTTGGGAGGTATCTACCTTTATTTGAAAAAAAAAATACTATGAGGTTACTTAGAGGATAGTGAGACCCTGAGGGTGTGGCCTACTAGGCATTCAGGGCAACAGAAGAGATTGCTCACCTGCTCCATATTTGCAAAAGGGAGGGATTTTGAGCTGGGGAGAGAAGACAGAAAAAGCTGGAGTAGCTTTTGTCAACCTATTATTTGGTGAGACAAGGACCTCAAAACAGGTAAGGACCTGGGTGTGTACTGTTATTGCTCTCAGGAATCTTTCATTTTAAGTAAAATGGTTATATCTTTGGGCTTCTGGGTTCATGTTGAAAGAAACTAGGCTGTGCCTGAGACTGAAAGTAAATTTTAATAATAGTGTGTAAGATTGTCACTACATACTATATATAGGTAGAGTATATCTCACATATATATATATGTATATACACACACACACACACACACACACATACACAATGAATACTATGTACTATAGTATTTATTTCCTTCAGATACTTATGAAAACTCAAGTCCCAATGTCTGAGAACTGGTTTTTAGAAAGAGCTGATTAAAAAGAAGATAAGGGAATGCAGTGATTTTTACTAAATTTTCAATTAACTGTTACTTTTCAATGGTGCTGGGTTTGAGAAAGCTTTTATAAAGGATATCATTATTATGCATTCATTTTTAATATTAAGACTTTCAATAATTTTTCTGCTTAAAGGCTACTGGAAGGTACAAAGTTTGTGAATTCTAAACCAGAGGTATGTAGAAATTGCAGTTATCAGTTTGTAATAACTGAAATCAACCCTTACTCTTATTGCAAAGTCAGTTAAACAATCAATGTTTCTATAAAATCTGAACTGAGATATGTCCATGTAGGTGCCTCTAAATAATATAGAAGTATATTTCATAAAAAGAGAGAGATTCTCAAAAATAATTTCCACTAAAAACAATTTCATAATTTTTTGGTTTATATAACTTGCTGTAAATTTTGAGCTGCCCTTGGAGATACTGAATACAAAAATGACAAAGCATTGACAATTACAAAGAATGCCTCCAGTAAGTCTTACTACATTCTAACTCAATTCAAATGTGACTTTTTATTTCCAAATTTAGATATTTCATGAAGAATCCCATGATTTTCTCTAAATCACAAAGTGTTGATAAAACCAGACTTTTAGCAAGCACCTAAGTAATTCTAGGGCCTTGAATGACTGCTTTCCTTGAATAACTTTGTAACATCATCAGTCAGAGGCAAATACTACATGTAGGTGCAGGGCGGATTTCTCCTCTCAAGACCATGCTCCCAAGTTTAAAGGCTACACTTACATTTACTTTCTCTCTCTCTCTGACTACTGTGGTATCTGCAGATCTGAACATACAGTCTGTTCAAGCAGATATATGCTCTATTTCACAGTAGGAGATTTACTCCATTGGATGTTTCATAAAAATACATGCTGCATATACACCATGGAATATTATGCAGCCCTAAAAAAGATGAGTTCATGTGCTTTGCAGGGACATGGATGAAGCTGGAAACCAGCATTCTCAGCAAAATAACACAGGAACAGAAAACCAAACACTGACTGTTCTCACTCGTAAGTGGGAGATGAACAGTGAGAACACATGGACACAGGGAAGGGAACATCACATACTGGGGTCTGTCAGGGGGTGGGGGGCTAGGGGAATGATAGCATTAGGAGAAATACCTAATGTAGATGATGGGGTGATGGGTGCAGCAAACCACTATGGCACGTGTATACCTATGTAACAAACCTGAACGTTTTATATATGTATCCCAGAATTTAAAGTATAATAATAATAATAATAATAAAGAATACATGCAAGGCCTCATGTTATTTAGGTTTATTATATCAATTACATATAGGTAGTACTACACCCTAAAACAAAGATTCACTGTCTATAAAGATGGACATTAAAATATTTAAAGATGGATGGTGAGGGTTGACACATTCTTTCTTTCTCACTTCTCTGAATTCTGATCTTTTGGCTTCTTTTGTGTGTTGCTGGACAGCTCTCATTCTTCCCAACTGATTGAGCAGAGGTCTCTCCTTTGGGGCCTGGATTAAAGTCCTTGCCTGGACTCCAAATCTACTACTAGCCTTTGTTACTGGTTTTAGCTTTGTAAGTCCTTGCTTCCCAGCTAACTGAGCAGATGTTTGAACTTGAACTTGATTCTGAGAAAATCTGCCACTACTATGGCATTTAAGCAACTGAACATTAGAATGATCATCATTTTTAATCTATAATAAAGTGAAGACACCAGTTACCATCCTTATTATTTAACTTTGTGGTGGATGTGATAGTCAACAGAGTAAAAGTGAAAAACTGAAATAAGGAGGTGAGTCATTTGGCAAAAAGACAATTATCAAGATCGATGAAAAAACCTTTGGAATTAATTAGAAAATTCAGTAAAATAGAAGCTTAAAACTTTAAAAATAAAAGCTTTCTCATGGATACATACACACACACACACATACACACACATATATATGTAAATTCATACTTTTCTCATATACTAATTTTACATAATATTCTCACATACATAATTTTCTCATAAAAATAATTGCTCAGAATATTAATAGAAAACTATTCCATTCAGAAAAGCAACATGGAATAGAAAATACTTAGGAAATAAATATATTATGAATTGCGAAGTTTCTTTATGAAGAAAACAACATGTATTTACTGAGACACAAAAAAGCACATGTGAATAAATGTAAATGGAATATCACATTCCTTCAGTATTATAAAGATTTCCATTGGTCTCTAGATTAATTTAAATAATAAAGCAGTTCAAATCCAAAGCCCAGTAAATTTTAAAGTTGTTTTTGTACACAATGACACTAAAGTTCATCTGGAAGAATGAACATGGGAAAAACACAGGAAAAATAAAGAATGATGGAAAGAGGAACATATTCTAAAGCACCAATACACAGAACAATATGAAATGACCCCAGAATCAATAGATAACAATAGGAGAGAAGAAAAGACTCCAGAAAAGATACACATGTTTACAAGACTTTAGGATTTCATCACAAAACGTTATGGATTTGATACCTAGAATAAGTAAAAACAGGCTCACCACTTAAGTAGGGAGAGAGCATTTGATTTTTTCATAATGACACAAAGTAAATACCAGATGGATTAGAAATGTAAATGTGAAACGTAAAACAAAAAAGCACTAGGGGGATGTACAAATGGGTATTGATATACTACTGGGAAGAACTAAGGTTGATACAAAAGCCAGGAGCCGTGATGAAAAAGACTGATGCACACATATTATAAGCAACCTTAAGTAGTGAGGAAATAACTAAACAAAATATTGGCTATGAACATGATAGACAAATGTTTAGACACTTAGCATTGCTAAATTCTTCCTTTAACTTGACCAATCTATTGGATGTAAAATGATATCTCTTTTTAGTTTTAATTTGCATTTTCCTAATTACTACTGAGGTTGAGCCTTGGAGTAAATTTTCTACCAAAGAGGTAAAGAATCAACATGAATAAAACTAAAGTACTTTACTGAGCAATCTAAACAAAAACATAAATAAGTATAAGAAAATGCTCTGTTCATGAATGAAAGGAGTGGATATTAGAAAGGCTATAAATTCTCCAAAATGTATTTACACTTTTAACACAATTGCAATCAAAATTCAAAGGATTTTCTGGAACATGACAAAATGATTCTTTTCATCTGGAATCTTAAGCAAGCAATAAAAAGTAAGAATATTTCAATAAGGAGGAATACAAGAGGCAAATTATTTTATCTTATTTATAAATGCTACATAAAGCCTCAATAATTAAAGTGTTGTGGTATTGATGTAGAGTCAAGACGGCTTGGCAGAACAGAATGGACAACCAGGAAACAGCCTGGGGTACTTAGGCGCTGATGTGTGACAAAAAGAATCACAAGTCAATGTTGAAGGCCTGATCATACCAAAAGGTCTTAGGGAAGCTAACTATACATCATGTACATTAAAGAATTTAAGAACTAAATAAACCAAATAAGGACAAAAATAAGTTAAAGGAATACCTATATGATTTCAAGGATGAATAAGGAATCCTGAACACAAACAAGAATGGAAGCAATCTAATTCCAAAAGTAATAATTGTACGCCAATACAAGATATCGTGTCAGCTTTAGTATCCTAGTGATACTGACTTTGAAAGTTTAAATATAATTTTAATATATCCTCATAGGGAAGCACACTATCCATACTAAAGTTAGAATACATCTTCAGATGGTTCACGTGTTCACTTCCTTTTCTTTCTCCTCCTCCACTCCCTCAATATAATAAGAAAAGAGTGTGACACTGGGTAGTTTTACAGAGATAATTTAAATAAAGATATAAGATTGTCTGGGTGTGGTGGCTCATACCAGTATTTTGGAATGCCAAGACGTGCAGACGAATTGAGGTCAGGAGTTTGAGACCAGCCTGGCTAACCAGGCGAAATCCTGTCTCCACTAAAAATACCAAAAATTAGCCAGATGTAGTGGTACATGCCTGTAATCCCAGCTACTCAGGAGGCTGAGTCACAGGGATGATCTGAATCCAGGAGACGGAGGCTGCAGTGAGCCTAGATCTTGCCACTGCACTGCAGGCTGGATGACAGAGCAAGACTGTCAAAAAATAAATCAAAATAAATAAAATAAATAAGAAATAAAGATATAAGACTGATAACAGCTGCTCTTCAAATTATGGTCTTATTTTTTAAAAGAAATAATCAATCCTCTCTCTTGAGCATAAATATCTACTTTCTAGGTGAACAATTACTAATCTAATAATCTCTTCCTTTGAAGGGGATAAGATCCAGCATATTTATTTATATGTGGGAAGGCTAAAGTCACACATTGTTTAACATCTCTAAGAGAATTTTGGATGACCTCACATAAATTTTGAAAACACACACCCCAAAAGGTACATATGTAACTTAATTCTTTGAAAATTGCTAAAACAAGGCTGGATGTGGTAGCTCACGCCTGTAATCTCTGCACTTTGGGAGGCTGAGGCAGGCAAATCACAAGGTCAGGAGTTCGAGACCAGCCTGGCCAAGATGGTGAAACCCCGTATCTACTAAAAAACAGAAAAAATTAGCTGGGCGTGGTGGCAGGTGCCTGTAATCCCAACCACTGGGGAGGCTGAGGTAGGAGAATTGCTTGAACCTGGGAGGTGGAGATTGCAGTGAGCTGAGATCTTGCCACTGCACTCCAGCCTGGCGACAGTGTGAGACTGTCTCAAAAAAAAAAAAAAAGAAGAAAGAAAATTTCTAAAACATCCAAGACTGTGAATGTAAGAGGCCCACAAATAATACCCACAAAGCTTTCATTTTATAAGGATGGGACAATCGGTTGTTTGGCAAATGTTTCCTGTGGGGCTTGTCCGCTCTAGGTGCTGGGGCTTAGAGGAAGTGAGATGGGCCAAAGTCCCTGGTGGAAAATGTCCAGGAGCCTGTGGAGTCAGGAATCAAGTAAAGAAACCAACAAGGGAGGAACTATGGCCCTTGCTATACTGAAAACTGGAGGCAGCTTTACTGAAAGAGGACCTCACAGTTTTCTAGTCAGTATTTTGTATTCTTCTCCTTAAAGAAGATCTGCTAAACTGTACAAGTTTTGGGTCCACCAACACCTCGGTTCTTCTGGGTGATAAGAACCAAAAAGAAGTCAGAGAAGGAAGAAAGGATAGATAGCATGTGATGTTGTTGCTGGGGAATGGGTCAGGGGATCTTCAAGCAAATACTCAGTGACATGGAGTGACAGAGACCCCAGAGAGAGGGTGACCTGGAAGGCCTGTGTGCCAGGGCTGAGCGGAAGAGAGACAGAAAGGAAGGGGAAGTGAGATGAGGCTGCAGGGCCCCGGGTTTACTCTGAGAAACACAGGAATTTGAGTTGCCCTAACTCACTGCTTTAAAGACCATGTGCCACGGGAAGGCAGACTGAGCACCAGCTAGGGCCACTGCCCTTGTCCAGGTGCGAGAACCACGGCAGCTTCTGACTGATTGATGGGAGTACAAGCACTAAAAAATGGCCAGATTCTAGGTCTGTTTTACAGATTGGTAAATATCAAGTCTGACTGAAAGAAAGGAATCACACGTGATGATGATTTGGGGCCTTGGGCTTTCAATAATGAGTGTTGATAATCATCACAGCAGTGGTTCTGGTTGACTGACAGATGGCAAAGCAGTTCGGAAAGACACGGCCACTCATTTAAATTTCTATGTTACTGGGGTGACAAAAGCATACACTTTAAAAATTGCTATTCTTTTGTTCATGCAAAATGGAAAATAACATCTTTCTAAAATATGAAATTATGCTAAGTATACAAGTAGAAATAATAGAGAAATTGTTTTGTGTCTTAGCCTATGGTTATAACAAATGAGTATTAAAGTAAAAGTAATATATTCCACCAAAAGGAGTTACGATAGAAATGTCGAGAAAACTTTTCTATGTATTTAATTTTAAATTAAAAATATCCTGACTTTAAAAAATTTAAATCACCTGAAGACTTTCATTAAGCCAACAAAAATTGTACAGAATATAACTGGCTTTATTATATATATTACATGATGGAAAGTTTCTTTTTGTTACACGTGTACTTTTTTCTATTTTAGGTTATGAAGTCTCCCATATGTTTTGAAGATCTATTTTTGTAGTAGTAAAAGGCAATGCTTAACCACACTAAACCGGTTGAGAAAATAATTCCAGTTCTGTTCAGTTCAGCTGATATTTATTAAGCATCGGTCCGCATTCCCTGGGGTTGTCATGGTTTAGTGAAGGGGATACACACAAGAACAAATGCAGTATATGAAGTGTACGGGAAAGTCACAAAACCAGCTTCCTTAGGAAATGGGGCAGGGTAATTGTTTCTGGAAGAAGTAATAGCAGAACTGATTTCTCAGGAGTTGAAAAGCTGGTGACCTGTACAATGTAGTAGATGATTAAACTCTCAAATGCTTGGAGTGCAGTAAGTCTATGCTTGTAAAGTCGAGGGCACACATGGTAGGGTTCAGGGAAAGGGCAGGCATCAGTATGCCGCACAATGGTACCTCTTCTTGGCCGTTAAACTCACCCAATGATTGGGGGCATTATTTTTCATACCAATAAAGACTTGGAGACTTTACGAAGAAGAATTCAAGATGTATGGGAATTTTAAAGCCAAAGCACAGAATTTATGAGCGTGGCATGTTTCTAGAGACCTGCTCTGGTCAACAGGCCCTGATTCCTGCAGCCCACATGGCTGAGGGCTGGCTCTGCAGAGAGAGCAGCAGTGGAAGGTTGGAGGGTGGGAGGCGGCCTTGGCAAGGGCCCCCGGCCGGCACAGAGCCCTTCCTGGAGGTAATAGACGGGGAGTGTGGGGGATGCTGGGAAAAGACCAATGGGAGCTGGCACTGAAAACCAGATAAATGAGGAAATAACCACATAAATGTGATAGAACCCACGCCTGGTTTCTGGCCAGGAATGACATGGGAAGTGGTGGCAATGAAGGCAAGAGGACAAATTTGAGAGCTGGTTCAAAAAAAGGAACTATCCATCATGTAAAAGTGCATCTTAGCTATTACATGGTTTGACCATTTACCTGACACATAGAAATTTACAGTCTTAACACACACAGGGGTTCTACATCTCTCAATCATTTTTGTTTAAATCAACTGAAATGCTTTTACTCCAATAGCTCTGTGTTCTGAGCCCCAGCAAGGTAACTGGTGGAACCATCTTGTGTTTCTGCAGTTAGCTTTGCCTCCACAGTCAGAGGGTGGAGGCCGCTGGGATCCCAGAGACTGAGCAAAAAGGAAAAGCGTAAGTTCCGCCACTTAGAGCTCCCGGAGCTCCCCCAGGAGTCTGCCAGATTCAACCACTATAACCAGCTGTTTTGAGAATCCACAAACGGAACCACGTCAACCTGATTTTCTCACGTTTCTATTGAATACAAAGAAAGCTGTTACCTGGGAAATCTGTCTGCAACAAGGCAAATTAAAATATGATTTATTTAATAGTGCTGCTCAGCTGATTAAATGTTATTCACTCTTCATTTTGTCCTTTAGCCCAAGCAGAACATTTATATGACACTTGGATCTTGGTATAAGAAAATACACATTTGGTGCATCTGTGACCTTTGAAATTTACAAAATTATGTACCAAAAAATCTCATCAAGTGCAATGCAGTGCATCCCACACTGAAGTGTCACGCTAATAGAGAAGGAGACTTCATTCTAGGCAGTACAGAGATGGTCACTGCAGAAATTCTGATGGCATCACAACTCTCCCAGCAATTTAGAGGTTAGTACTGCTATGTTACGCACATGCCTCTAATTTTATACGCACGTATAGTATAATGTCATACATATATAATAATGTATGACATATATGTCTATAAGTAAATGTATACATTTAAAAGAGAAAATCATTCAGAAAGGTCTTCTCCTCCTTCCCTCACCAAAAGGGGATTCATTCAGTTCTTTACACTATTTTACTATAATTTTAAGCTTGTAGCATTAATTTTCTTTTTTTCTTGTAACCCACCACTTGTGGGTTCAGAGGACCTGCCTGTAGGTATTCTTCTTTCCAGTAATTAATATAGCTACAGACATTGAGAAGACTGTTATTTCATTAAATTAATAATTTCAGTTGAAAGATTTTCAGTTTGGGATTGTACCAGATTCAATGGCTATAATCTCAATAATAAATAATAAAATGCTCTGATTTTCGTCTATTTTCTGAGGTGAGTTCTAGCAGTGAACTCTTAAAAAAGTTAATGCATGAAATCTCAGGTTTACAAAAATCTTCTCTGTTTTATTTACTGATTTTCTAATTTTGCATTTAAAAGAATACAGGCTATATAAGTATCTTGGTTTGTATTTTTAATTCTTTAAAAATTTTCAGATGAGTTATTTGTTATATTGCATACAATTTTTCTCCGGACTGGAAGGAAGGCAACGATTATACTCTCAGTTTTCAATAGGCTGGTAGATGCTGAGGACTTGGAATGAAGCAGGGCCTTAGGCAAGAGTTTTTTGTCTTTTGTTTCTAAATTCTGCACACACAGTAGTCAAAGTCTTCTTTCCAAAAAAAAAAAACATATGTAACTAATCAGATCTTGTTGATCGCTGCTCAAAATCCTCTAATGATTCCCACCACATCCAGAAGACTGCTAACCTTGGCCTTCAGTCCTGCCTGACCTGCCTGTGTCTTCTCTCTGCTTCTATCTTTCATTGTTTCTTACTCACTTCAGCTTCCATCGCCCTGGGCTTCTGGAAATTCCTGAGCAGGTTGTTCTCCCAGAGTCTACAGAGTGGCTTCTTTTCCATCACATCCCCTAAACCTGATTAGCCATCAAGGATGATGGTATGACCACCCCTTCCCCTTCCCTTCCATGCTGAATCTTCCCCTTCTCTAGGTTCCGTCTTAGCTCCATTTGCAACCTGATCTATTTCACGTACTTATTGGTTGATTTTCTGCTTCCACATTCACTCAGTGAGATGTCAGTGCTATGAGAGCAGAGATCTTGCCTGACTTACTCAACGCTGTGTCTCCAGGGCTGAGAGGGGTGCCTGGCACCCAGCAGGAATTCCCTATCTCGATGTTATCTTTGAACTGAAGGTAGTCTTGACTATTAACTTTGAGCTTTTGCAGTAAATCTGATTGGAACGTTTGCCCTTTGGGAGAAATAGCATGTATCAAGCAGATTCACACTTGGGAGCAAGGACTTCCATTGTCTAAGAAGATATCTCAGAAACTCAGAATATTATACAACCAGGAATATCAGGACACTGGTCTGGCAAACATTATGCACCTCTAAAAGTGTTTTTCTTAATGCTTGATCTTTTTATTTCATAAAGGAAGAGTAATTTTCCCACAAGTAGACCAGCACTATGTATAAAATGCCCCTGCACTATGTACACCTGCATCTTGTTTGTAGGAGCCGATGCTGAATATATTAGCTAATTATAGATATGCAGATGTCTTGTTTTCTTTAACACAAAAATATGTAAAAGCACGTGAAACAGTTTAGCACTCAGGTCCATGGATGAATATCCAATTTCCATTAAATGAACTTGGGTTAAATGGTAAAGAGACAGATAAAAGTCAGAACAATAAGGAAGATTATTCATAATTCAAAATCCTCACATTCTGCTGTCACTCCTCAGGCTTTAAGATACTAAAATGGGAAAAAAATCTAAATTGCAAAACAAATTATCATCCATTGATTCATTTCTTAGGATGTTCATCACAGAGAAATTAAATCTAGAGCCTAGAAGACTACCAAAAGGGGAAAAATGTTAGCTTTGGGGACTCTGAGAGACAATATGAAAAACCATTAGGTATTTATTAATCTAGATATGCTCACAGGGGTGGGGGAAATAGTTATTTTGAATGAGAAATTAAGGAAACTGATTTGCATTGAAATTTTCAAAAGGGGATTTTCATAATGACATTGGGACTTATTCAACATATGATTGATACGCTTGCTTTCAAGACCATGTGGTCATTAAGATGGAATGGATTGATGTGACTAGCCAACCAACTAGTCAAAGGAATAATGTGCTGTTAGTGGCAAAAAATCCTGAGCCTTATCTGAAGGAAGACAGCTCCACAGTGCAGGACATAATGTGGCATCCTGCAGGCAGATGTCCAGCTGCCCAGGGTTCCTCTAACAGTGGAGAGAGCATTTTCCTCACTCTACCACCCTGTAAGATGTCTATGTCTCAATGCCCAAATCCTGTGAATATGTCATGTTACACGGAAAAGGGGAATTAGGGTTGAAGATGGAATGAAGGCTGCTAATTACCTGATCCTAGAGTCTAACATGAACTATCTGGGTGGGCTCCATGTAATCACAAAGTTCCTTCAGAAGCCAAAGAGAGGGGCAGGAGAGTCAGAACAGAAGGACAACAGTGTGAGACAGACTTAACCAGCCATTGCTGGCTTTGAGGAGCAAAGGGGCCATGGACCAAGGAATGCAAGAAGCCTCTAGAAGCTGGAAAATGAGATAAAATGGATTTCACCCTAGAGCCTCCAGAAAAAAACACAAACCTGCCAACACCTGGATGTTAACCCAGCGAGACCAATTTTGCACTTCTGAGTCCCAGATCTACAAGATAATAAATGTATGTTGTATGAAGTCACTAAGGGTGTGATAGTATGTTACAGCAGCAATACAGCACTCACATAGGTGGAAAATCTACTGCTAAGTTATGTGTTCATGAGCAGCACTTCAGGCTTCACTGGATAAGAAATGGCTGCTTTTATCAGCCCACCTAGGGACAGCAGAGGTCTCATCTTAACCTTAGCAAAGTTGGAAGAGCGGTCAGAGGCTCAAAAGGAGTAAGGCTTAAGATCATTTACATAGGGTGGATTAATGAAACAGAGAATGCAAAAATATGGGAAAGCTCATAACTGCAATGAAATCTTAGGAGATGAAATCTTGGAGAATTCTGCTCAACTGTCCATGTCACCATTTGGGAAAGCTGTGCCCGCTCATTCCCAAAGCCCATGCTGCTCCCTCCAAAGGTCATAACCAATAGATCATACTCCTGCTATAACCAGTAGGAATCATTCTTTGGCTGCTGGAAGAGGATGGATCTATATTGCCTGGCCAAATATAAGTCTGATAGGACTAAGGCAATCTCAATATGTGCTGTGTACATAGAAGTACCAAGGACAGGGCATTTATTGCCCTTTGCCCATTTTCTTGACTCAATGGCCAACTCGTTGGTCACTGTCCACAAGTCACTGTTAAATGACTTTCTTTTCAGATAATTTTAATGAGGAGAGACAGAAAAAGTTTTCCCAAGGTGACAGATTGCACAATGGATGGCTAATCCTGTCTATACAAGCAAGGAATGGCTCATTAGAACTAGTGCCTTTTCAGATGAGTCATTCAAGGGAATACAATCTGGTCAGCTGGGAAGATGTGCTCTGGTATTTTGCTTTTGGGTTTTGTCCTGTTAACTTTAACTTTCCCACAAACTAGGGAGGAAAGAGGTAGCTTTCCAAAAATGTTCTGCATCGTCTTGTGCTCTTGTCTGCAACTCCTGTTATTAATATTTATCATTGGCCTTGTTCTGATAAAGAGTCATAGGCAGTGCCTATGATATCACTTGGAAAAGAATGAAGCATCAGAAAGGATGCAGAGGAACCTGAATTCTGAGCCTTCCTGCTTATGCATTTAATGGATGTCTCTGGTATAACATAGGAAATTCTTACGGGAATCTTTGCATTTAATTAGAGAGTTTTGAGGGCAGACACTTTTTATGTCAGTATTTGACATTCTCCAGGGTCTAACAAGACCAAGGAATTTCAGGCCAAGAATGTCCCCTAGGGATGCAAGCATTCTCTACCAGTGCCCAATAGCAAGTCACTAATCACTTTTCAAAAGGTAAATATCTAATGGTGGACTATGGTGGTCAGTATGTTCAAAAGCTTAAGGTTGTCTTTCTGCTGCCCCTACTAGCTTTTGCCATGAACTCCACTCTCTGGGTATTTGTTCCTGTTTGGGTAAAGCAGCTTGTGGATCTTAGGCATCCAGGGTTGTGCCTGGTATTCTTATTCACTGAAGACCTTGAGAGTGTCTTGTCACTTGGGATCACCTCAAAAAATAAATCCCTTCCTCCCTCCCTCCTTCTCTCTCTTCCTTCCTCCTTCCCTCTCTTCTTTCCTCCCTCCCTTTTTTTCCTTCCTTCCTTCCCTCTTTCCTTCCCTCCTTCCTTCCTCTCTCCCTTCATCCCTTCCCCCTTTTCCCCCTTCCCCCTTCTCCCCTTCCTTCCTTCCCCCCTCCCTTCTTCCTCCTTCCTTCCTTTTCCTCTTCATCTGTCTTTTTTCTATTTCTTTTTTTCTAACGATACTTAACAATATCCCCGAATATAAGATAGGATTTCTCCAGTATCCAAGGAGTTATACCAGTGTTATATTTCTTACTAATTTCAAGGCAGCATCAGGGAAATATTCTTCCATCACTTCATAAATATCCTCAATTCTTCAAATTTTCCTTATTGGGTTGTCCTCATAATTCTGAAGAATTGACAAGCCAGCCTCACCTTGTCATAGGAGTCGTGCTGGTGCCAATTCTGTCAGCCTTCTCATTTGTGAGCCCAATATCGTGACACCGGTAAAGTCGCATATCAAAGTATCTTATATCATTAGTAAGTTTGGATCTCTTCATAAAAGTTTTGGAGCATGGGTAAGGGAATGCACATATCTTTGTGTGAAAACTGTTAAAATAGATTGTATGTCTTTCAAATAAAGGCAAATTGAGATTGGCTTTCTCAGAAACTAGGATTGGAAAAAAAGGGAATTTTTCAGATGTAAGCCCCCGGTGCCTACCAAGCTTCCTTTTTAGCTAGAACTATATTGAATACTGTTCAAAGCCACAGGGAACACTGCTTTATTTAGACCTTAATAATCTATAAAGTCAACCCAGAAAAGCTGACTGCTTTGGTCAAATAAGCCATCTGTGTAGAGAGGTGTTGCAAGCCAGGAGACTGGTCTCTGTGACATCCTTAGTTAATACAGATGTCTCCAGTCCCTTCCCAGGAAATCCATCTTGTTTTTGTTTGGGGATTGCTGGTCTTGCTGGTGGAGAGGCATTTAGTCAGTGTGTACAATCACAACAGGTATACTCACCATTTCCACCATGTCCGTCGCCTCACGTGGAAGCTCAGCCTGGCCTGCATATGGGGTGTGGCTGGGTCAGCTGGATACAAGACGAGACTTTTCATTTTGAACAGCCACCTTTCCCTTCTCTCTCTCTGAGCAGCCTTCAATTCTTCAGTACGATGGCCAGGTCTAATTACACTGACTAAGCTCAGAAAATGTGGCTTCCCAACCAACTGCCATAAAAGTAGCTTCAGCATGTGGTCCCAGATCTCTTGCCAGGAGTGGTGGAAGAGTTCTCCAGCCCTCCCCATGCAGTGGGGGTCACCTGGCCGTGCTCCTCACCCACTTCCACTATGACTCCTCCCACCATCACAAGAACGGAATCAAAATACTTCTTCAAGATTGCCATGCTTCACCCTTCCCGAACCTCCATCGGGGAATTTTTCAAATCAGTGAACTTAAGCATAAATACTCCAAATTTCCTAGAACCTTATAGAGGAGAGAAGAATATCAATTTTGATTTCTCTTTTCTTCCAAGGTATTTAGGTTTTACTTATCAGTGGACAAGGACTTGTATGATGGCTGAGTAATTCTCCTCCTTGAAGATGTCCACATCTTAATCCCTGTGAATATATGACCTTACGTAGCAAAAGGGACTCTGCTGCTGTGATTAAGAAACTTAATGGGACAATTGTTCTGGATTATCTGGATGGTCCCAATGTCATCACAAGATGAAAGCAGGTGGGACAGAGTCAGGGAGAGGGGATGTGATGTCAGAGTCAGAGGTCAGGATGATGAACTCTGAAGACGAAGGAAGGGGCCACAAGCCAAGGAATGCAGCCAGGCTTCAGAAGCTGAAAAAGCCAAAGGACAGAGTCTCCCCTCAGGACACCTTGACTTTAGCCCAGGAAAAAAACTTTGGAAAGTATTCAGCTCTGAAATTTTAGAGTCTCTGATGACAGAGTTCTTTCTTCAGTGCTCTAACTTCGGTATCTCTTAGAATAGGGTAGAGTTATTCCAGCCTGTGATAGGGGACCTAGTTCTTACTCCACCTCCCCAACTCCACTCACCAGTAGTCACCAAACAGCTCCATCTTGAAAGGGGAGCTCTGTAAGACAATCGAAGGGAAGCATTCTGCTCAACTGTCCATGTCACCATTTTATCATTTGTATATGATATTATTATTAGTGTCTTCACAAAATGAGAGAAACACAGAAGAGTGGCATACACAAAGGAAACGTTTAATTCTGGGCATGCTTCTCCATCACCTGTGAAGATGGTGAAAATCCATAAAAAACATCAAAATTGAGAGCGTGTTTGTATTACATATAAAAGAATAAGAAACAGCTGGGAGGTTGTGTCTTCTTCCCCAGTGGACAGGAAAGAAAGAAACTGGCTTAAAAGCCCCATAGGTGGTAGCAACAGAAAGAAGAGTAGTTAGGTTAAGTAGAATTAAATGAGGAGAGTGCCAGGCAGTAGGTGAAGTCTGAGAAGTTCCCTTGGGATTCAAAGAAACTGCAGACAGAAGCTTCTACTCCTCACATCTCCTGCCTCCTTCATTCAGTCCGCACTTGGATGCCCAAAGCTCACCCAGACCTCCTAACAATGGCACTGCCATTATCCCCGTGCTCCTTTTCATTCGTCTCCATTTTCCCTGAACACCTGCCGCAGACAACAGATTTGATCACCTGGGGTCATTATCAAGGACAGTCCCCACTTCCGTTCCAAAGCTTGAAAGGAAACTGTGCAGGGAACATACCCTTCTACACAAGGGAGCACTGGGATGAGTCCCCAGCATCCTACTAGAACACCCTCTGCCCGTCTCCTGCTGGAGTTCAGAGACGTTTTGGCTTAACAAAGCTTGTGCGGGCCTGATCTGCTAATATATTGCACTGTTTCCAGGGAACATAATTTCAATTGCAAGATGTTTTTCTTCCAAACAATCTTTGGAAGTTGAAGACAGCCTGTATAGATCCACAGGAAACACAGAAATCATCCTATAAGTACAATTAAATACAAATAATGAAAGAGTTAATGCCAACTTAGTGTTCTACTTGTCATACAAGAGGCAAATTAATTAAGAAGGATTGTTAAGTACAGAAGAGCAATGTGAATTTTGAAGAGCTCTTAGCAAAGCAGATTGTTTTTTCTTACATTTGGAGCGTGGTTAAAAAGTGCACTAGGGCTAACAGACCAGAGTAGTCATATAATGATCACCTATAGCTTTTCTTGAAACATTTAAAAAACATTTGTAATGCTGAAGTGCATCTAATAGGATAGAGATGTGATAAAATATTGTGGGATAGTCTTCGTAAAAAGACACAGCTTTTCCAATCAGCATCTGATATGAAACATCTGAAATGTGGTCAAGCCAGAAATTTGCATACAGTTAAAGTCAGTCAACTGGGGCACCTGTTCAAGTCAGGAAGGCTCTTCCCCTCCATTGTATTAAGCATTTCCAAAACGGCACATGCAGGTGACCAGAGAGCAGGGTCATTATGCATTTGTAGTTCCACCAGCTTGAGCAGGTCTAAATCTTTAGATTCAGAATGAACTGGAACAATAACCTTAGCAAAGTTGGAAGAGCGGTCAGAGGCTCAAAAGGAGTAAGTCTTAAGATCCTTTACATAGGGTGGATTAATGAAACAGAGAATGCAAAAACATAGGAAAGCTCGTAACTGCAATGAAATCTTAGGAGATGACGGTGCCTTATAATCTATGCATGGACGTCACATGATACGAAGCCTTCTTGTATTGTTTCTCTCTGTGTTTTGACAAAATGTTCTCTCTGGTTCTGTGAGTCAGAAAAACCTGGAGAATGTCTGGATGGGAAAAATCAAGAAAATGACAGGTAAACAAGGTGCCTCTTCCTTGGTTCAACAATTTAGAGATTTTCACTTGGAACAAGGCCTGAGGGTGCTGAGTCGGTAGCAATAAGAAGCCAGGTGTCGCCAGGAGGAGAAAGGCCAACGTTTTGCTGCCACTTCCCCCACAGACTAAAGCAAAAGAAATGACCAAAACACCAGATGAAGAAGTTTATGGTGGATATAAAGTTGAACTATGTCCCTGAAAAAGGAACAGTTCTTCAGGCACAGGTGTTCTTCTCTAAACGATGACATATCAAAAATGCATCAAAACGGCAAAGCGCAGTGAGAAATCCCTCAGTGAGTGCTGGCTCCTTCACCTGTGATGCAAACGTGAATGAACTGACATTCACACAGGTCGTTTGTTTCTTCTGCTCATTATTGGAAAGACACAAACCTTTTGTGAGTGGGTGGAGAGGTGGGCGGGGTGGGAGGGATAAAAAGAAGACCCATTAAAATAGAAGGGAAGCATGGCCCAAAGATGAAGATGAAACAGAGTTAAAATAATCCAAAGTGAAATTTAGCAAACCCGGAAAGGAAACTTCAAAGAGATCTGAAAAATACCTGCTGCATCATTGTTCACAAGTCATGACCCAGTTTCAGAGATTGCTCTGTGACTCATGTCTGTTTTGCAAAGAGAACTTTGTGTACCTGGTGTTTTTAATCAGGAGTCTCGCCTCACTGAAAGGGTAGCTACATTAAATCACAATATTGGTCTGATTGCTTAACTTTCATTCACTATGGGCTATTAAAATGGTCTCCTGGTTATAAAGAAAAAGCCTTGTGGGGCATGGTGGCTCACGCTTGTATTCTCAGCACTTTGGGAGGCAAAGGCTGGATGATCACTTGAGCCTAGGAGTTCAAGATCATCTTGGGCAACATAGGGAGACCCTGTCTCTACAAAAAATAAAAAATTAGTGTGGCATGGTGGCCATTGTCTTAGTCCCAGCTTCTTGGGTGGCCAAAGCAGGAGGATTGCTTGACCTCAGGAGGTCAAGGCTGCAGTGAACCCTGATTACATCACTGCACTCCAGCCTGGGAGACAGTGAGATCCTGTCTCAAAAAAATAAAAAGGAATAAGCCTGTCCATTTTACTACTTCCACGCTTTCCCCCTCCCCATCTCTAACACTCCACCTCCTGAAGCAGGCTGGACGTGGGCTCCAGCCCCCTGGTGTGCTGCTCTTCCCAACCATCTCCTTCACCCTGTTCCTTCTCCTTTCTCATTGGAGGTGGGAGGGAGGAAGAAGAGGTGTTTCCTTACATAAAGGCAGGCTACCAGGCCACTGTCTATGTCTGTGGGTCATCTCTGCCAAGGTGGCTCCTGGGGTCTAGCAGGGGCCAGTCAGGTGGCTGGAGCTCTCTGCCACCCCACATCTTTGCGTCACTGGCTCTGCATCTTTGATGCGCACACCTTGCTTCATCCCTTCTGCCACACTCCTGAAGGAACACCGCTAGTTTCTCTAAATCCCTCCACCGCTAGTCTCTCTCTCCCCTGTGACTCTGCTCTGGTTCGTCTTCCTTGAAGGGACCTTTAAGCCTAAAGGAATACAGTCCTTGCTCAAAGTCTGGCAGAATCACTGTGTGATCTCCCCACCATGCTTCTGCAGCCCAAGGCAAGTCACCAGCTCGGAAGCTGAGTGACAGGCAGTTGGGGAAGAAGAGGACAGTTTTCCTTTTTTGCTGCCTCCTACAAACTTTAAGGGCTATTCCCATCCTTAGGCGCAGTCTTCCCCCAGTGTAGCTTCCTTTCCTCTTCTTGTTCTCCTGTTAAACTTCTCAGTGGAAAAGACCACCAAACCAGTGAGGTCTTTCCTGCCCCTAGAGAGATTATCTCTTGTATCAAGAACTGCACCCTTGAACTTGGTCCCAGGGGAGACACATCTGCTGAAGTCTCTACTCAGTCACCTCTGGAGCCAGAAGAGGTACTCATCTGGCACCTCACACAGAACTGTCACGCTGACTGACATCTGATGCTTCTCTGACATTTGGCAGGAGAGGCCTTTGTCGGAGGAGCCCTAAAGTCTCTTTAGACTGCAGGGAAAATCTTCAAGGCCAGGACAAGCCTCTTGATGCCTATAGGTTGCTAGAACCAGCTTAGATTTAGGAAGAAAAGGAGGAGAAAGGAGAGTTAAAAGGAGCAAGCAGTGGAGACAGGAGGGCAGAGAGGTGTAAGGGTACAATGTGCAAAAAAAGAGATGCAGGCTGGGCGTGGTGGCTCCCGCCTGTAATCCCAGCACTTTGAGAGGCTGAGGCCGATGGATTGCCTGAGCTCAGGAGTTCGTGACCAGCCTAGGAAACATGGTGAAACCCTGTCTCTACTAAAATATAAAAAATTAGCCAGGTGTGGCGGCGTGTGCCTATAGTCCAGCTACTTGGGAGGCTGAGACAGGAGAATTGCTGGAACCTGGGAGGCTGAGCTTGCAGTGAGCCTAGATTCTGCCACTGCATTCCAGCCTGGGAGACAGAGCAAGACTCCATCTTAAAAAAAAAAAAAAAAAGAGATGCATAAAGCAGGGAGTAGCAGTGGACCACCTGGCCTGGGATCCCCTGTGTCTCAACTGTCCCATCTATCGGTAAGTAAAAACACAACCGAATCACCATGATTTGGTGTCTCTGGAGGCCTTCTTACTCGGCTTATTCCCCATATTCTGAGTCCGTGATTCTGCCTTACCCTGCAGGTTGATCTATACCTCCGTGCAGCGGTATTTGTCCTCTTTAGTTGTAATTCTGTCCCAGGCTGTTAGCAATATTGCCTTCTTATTATCTCCTCCACTGAGGATGACTCATGGCCCCTTCCGATCAAAGCACCGGCCCAATAATTCCTGAGTCTGCCTCATCCATCATCCTTCATGTGTGAAGGACCAAGCCTTCACGAAAATAGAAAAATATATTGGCTTCTGGCTGCAGTAGTGCTCACCGTAGATCACATATCACATCTCTCCTGTGTTCATAAAGGTTGTGGACCCTGAGAAGCTTTAACATCTTCACAGAGCTAACCCCTCCACCAAGGCCTGGTACACCGGCCCTCATTGCATTCCTCGCTCTCTTCATCCTCTTCCTCTGGCTGTATTTAAACATAATAAGATTCTGTATCTTTTTGAAATAGGAATTAGAGCTCTGTTTGTTAAAGTCACTGCCTTCCTTCTCTTTGTACAGACCTAACTTGTCACGTCACCCAGCTGTTTTCTGCAGACTGTGTGCATGGCCATTAGTACCCTGGTGGTCAGCCTCACAGGAGAGTTTCATCTTGCCTCGTGGCTCCTGGACTCTTCCACAATGTTGTTCTGGAAGGTTCTCAAACACCCCTCCAGTTTCTTCCACTTACTAACATTCTCTTATTTCTGAGTCTTTCTCCTTTACTTCCTAATTACAGATTACATGTCTTGTCATAAATCACTCACATCTTCAGATCCAATAAGCCACTTTGTTTTTAACGACACTTTCTTTGTCGTTATCACACCTTCTCAGTCATTTTTGTAATATTACAAGAGGCCACTGGAGGTTACCTGGCAGCCCTTTCTGGCTTCTTTTACATCTTCCTGGGCAATCCTAGGAATGGTGATATATGAAATAGTGTCTCTGTGGTTCAGAGCTCTAAATGCGAGTTGAAAACTCCCTGTGAGAAGGACTGCCTCTGTGTCCTGCTAACTGGCAAATGAAAACAAAAACAAACAAACAAAACAGGAGCTTGACTTGAAACTTTGAAGTGGGTCAAACTGCAGTGACCGCCATATTCTGGAAAACAGCTGAATTTCCCCAGCACTGCAACCCTGAACAGCGACAACCAGTGAACTATGGACTCATTTTCTAAGTCAGCCACCTCTACCAATGATAATTTCCAAAACAACTTGTGTAATCACTCTGAGTTTCCTTTTGATTTTCTCTTAAAATCTCCCACTCCCCTCTTTTTCTTTGGAAGTCAAATTGTCTCCTGAACTATAATTCATAAGATTAAGACCCCAATGAACTCCTTGTCTTCTTACATTGCAGTTTGGTGTTTAACCTCTTCTTGGTTGACACTACCCAGTGAATTTACCCATTTCTCTTCTCCTTCAGAGCTTCTTTTCCTCTTCTTTTATAACACCAGCTACTCCTCCTTTGACCCACCATCTCATGAAGCAGTCTTTCTTAAGATGTGTTACTTTCCCAATCACCCTGCCAAAAAGCACACCCAGCTCTCTCTCCTCTGATATTAATAATGAGACACTGGCCTACATGGTTTACTTGATCCAACCCTGGGATATTACCTCTCTGATCTCACCTCCTACCCGTCGCTGCCGTACTTGCTAGGTTCCAGCCACACTCATTGTTACTCTTTGTTATAGGTTGAATATCCTTCCTACTAAAAGATATATTGAAACCCTAATACCTGGGACCTGTGAACGTGACCTTGTTTGGAAATTGGGTCTACACAGATGTAATAAAGTTAAGATCATGTTATTAGGATAGGTCCTAATCCAGTACAACATAAGCCCTTATAAGAAGAGGAGAAGCGATACAGAAACACGCCTAGAGGCGAAGGCCACAGGAAGACAGAGGCAGAGATTAGAGTGATGCATGCATAAAGCCAAAGAATGCTGAGGACTGGCGGCCACCAGCAGAAGCCAGACAGAGGCAAGGAAGGATTCTGCCCCGAGTCTCAGAACAACCATGACCCTGCTCCTTCTCAATCTTGGACTTCTAGCCTCCAGCACTGTTGGAGAATAGATTTCCATTGTTCCACATCTTTCAATTTGTGGTACTTGTTTTCCACAGCCCTTGGAAACAAACATACTCCCGGAGCACAAATGAGCACATGCCTTAGAGATCTAGCTCTGAGGTTCACTCTCTGGCTGCCTTTGGGCTCTGTGCCAAGGCTACTTCTCAGAGATCTTCTCAAAGATGCTTTCCTGACCACCTGCTACAGAATGGCAGCTGCCTCTCTCCACCCACTCCTCCTCACTGTCCACCCACTTTACTGTGTTGTATTCCTGCACGGCCCATATCGCCATCTCACCCATGCTGGATGTATGCCTGTGTACTAGTCCTTTTTCACATGGCTGATAAAGACATAGCTGAGGCTGGACAATTTATAAAGGAAAGAGGCTTAATTAACTCACAGTTCCACATGGCTGGGAGGCCTCACAATCATGGTGGAAGATGAAAGAAGAGCAAAAGGACATCTTACATGGTGGCCAACAAAGAGAGAATTTCTGCAGGGAAACTCCCATTTATAAAACCATCAAGTCTCATGAGACTTGCTTACTATCATAAGAATGGCACAAGAAAGACCTGCCTTCACGATTCAATTACCTCCCACTGGATCCTTCCCATGACATATGGGAATTACAGGAGCTACAATTTGAGATTGGGGTGGGGACATGGCCAAACCATAGCAGCCTGTATGTGTTTATTGTTGCTTCCCCCTACTCATGGGGGTCTGTTTTGTTCACTTCTGGATTACTGATGTCAAAAACAGAGCCTGGAACTTTATAGCTGCTCAATGATTATCTGTTGAATATGAATTAGTTCCACTTTCACATATCATTATGTCAAGTATCTGGGTCTATATGTTGTTTTATGTTGGCATGTGCAGGTGGCTTTTTAATTCTAACTTTCTAAAGGGCAGTAGTTGAATCTAGTTGTTAAAACAGCAGCTTAGCACAGAGCCACGCACAACATGTGTGTTCAACTTCCTTTGCTGACAATAGCAGATCTCAAAATGTGGATGACAAACAATACACGTATTCTCTCTATAAAACTATGGAATTGGTTTTACATGTAACTGTTAGAAGGAAATTTCCTTATTTATGTTGCAACACATATTAAAAATAACTCACACTCCTTTGCCACCTGCTCTGTGCTGGCAGTCTAAGTGTATTCTCTTTGCCATGACATGGAGTCTCCATGTAGTTTCATAGTCTGGAAGACTGAATCTCAGAAAGGTAAAGCAACTTGCTTAAGGCCACTGAGGTAGAAAGTAGTACAGCAGCCAGTGTTCAGATGCAGGCAGCCTGGCTCCAGAGCCCTTGCTATAAGCTCATTGGTATCCTCTCTACTGATACCAAATCAATGTAATACAGGCTTTTTTCCAAAAATGTGAAACAATTTATGATGAAAGAAAGAGAAGAAATGATTCAAAGGTAGTCAACTGAAAAGATGAATAGCATATTCACATGAACTATATGAGGCAGAAAGAACTAAGAATAAAATAGAAATTATGAAGCACTTTAAGTCTAGTAGACAGGAACAAGTCTCCATTTTTTAACGATGAAATGTTCTAAATTTGTTGGAATAAAATAAAGTTATAGGGGAGGGAAAAGGTATGCATATTTTATACACAAAAATCCATTTCTATGTTCTATTCTTAAAGAAAGGTAATCTGAATTTAGACAAATTATTAGCATAAATAACATAAATATATTGAAACTAGTCTAGACATACAGAAACACACACAAACAGACAACTGCAAATATGAGCCGTCTTCCATCAATTCTAAGTGGGTATGCCTTAGGTTATATTTTTCTGGCAAATTCTGATTTAAGACTTAGCATAGCCATCACTGTAGAAGGCAGTCACTTTCCCTGACTCTGCAAGGCTGGGATGTAAGCATTTTGTAAGGACTCTCGCCAGCTGTGGCTTCACCTCTTCATCATGCCTAACACACGGTATTAGAATGACCTGTTAGCTGGGCATGGTGGCTCATGCCTTAATCCCAGCACTTTGGGAGGCCAAGGCTGGTGGATCACCTGAGGGTCAGGAGTTTGTGACCAGCCTGGCCAACATGATGAAACCCTGTCTCCACTAAAAACACAAAAATTAGGCAGGCATGGTGGTGAATGCCTGTAATCCTAGCTGCTTGGGAGGCTGAGGCAGAAGAATCACTTGAGCCTAGGAGGAAGAGGTTGCAGTGAGCCAATAATGTGCCACTGCACTCTAGCTTGGGAGACAGAGGAGACTCTGTCTCAAAAAAAAAAAAAAAAAGAAAGCCCAGTTTCTTGCTGTGGCTTCACCTCTCCATCATGCCTAACACATGGTATTAGAATGCCCTGTTTACTTATTGTCTGTCCTGTAGGTTGTTTGTTTTTGTTTTGTTTTGTTTTGTTTTTCTGAGACAGTCTCACTCTGTCACCCAGGCTGGAGTACAGTGGCACGATCTCCATTCACTGCAGCCTCATCCTCCCGGGCTCAAGATATCCTCCTGCCTCAGTCTCCTGAGTAGCAGGGATTATAGGCGGGCACCACCATGCCCAGCTAATTTTTGTATTTTTTGTAGAGACAGGCTCTGGCTTTGCTGCTGATGCTAACCTTGAACTCCTGAGCTCAAGCAATCCTCCCACATCAGCCTCCCAAAGTGCTTGGATTACAGGCATGAGCTACCATACCCAGCCAGATTCCTTAAAGATAGGATCTATATGTTATTGATATTTGGACCCTTCTACTAACACAAAGCAAACTATCAATACACTCTTTTGCTTTCCACTAGAACTGAAAATTTCATTAAGAACAAAAATGCTTTATAGCAGTTAGGATGATAAGGTAATTGGAAAGATTGTTGGGAGTTAGAAAAATAAAATCGATACTGATTTCTTAGAGCAAGACTTCTTATCTTGGGCCTGTGTAAGTTTACTATATAAGATCTTTAAACATCTCTTTAAACACCTCAAAAAGATGGCTGAAGCTACTTTTTGATATAACAAGAAGTAATCAGGTCAAAACCTTAAAATACTTCTTTATCAATGCTGGTCACCAGATATTTCTATCAAAAAGAAAGGAATACAAGTTAATCCTTCTCACATATAAAGTCATATAATAAAGTTTGAATTTTTGAAATAAGGCATGTTGTTTTAAAATGAGGTATGTTAATAAGGAAGGTTCTATGTTTAAAAGAAAATACATTTTCAAATTATTTGAACATTTATAATTTTTGTTAGATTAACAAAATTTTTTTAAATTAATTGATTTATTAACTTAAAATAAAATATTTATCTTGGCATGGTGGCACACACCTATAATCCCAGATACTTGGGAGGTTAAGGTTGAGGACCACTTGTGCCCAGGAGTTCAAGGCTACAGTGTGTTATTATTGCACACCACTGCACTCCAGCCTTGGTGACAGAATGAGGCCTTGTCTCTAAAAATAAATAAGTATGTAGAAAGAAACATTTAAACATTAAAAAATAATCCCTATTTGCCTATATATATATACACACACATATATATACATATATATAAATATATATACACATATATATAAAAGTATATGTATATATATACGTGTATATACACACATATATGTATATGTATATATACATACATATATACATATATACTTTTATATATATTTGTATATATATACATACATATATATAAAAGAGGAATATATATATATATTCCTTTTTTTGTAAAACCATCTGTATGTGAAAAGGGGGTGCCAGCTGCATGCTGACTCTAGTTTGTGTATTGGAAAAAATGGGGAAAAATTCAGGTAGGATGAGCATAAATAAACTACAATCCTCACAGCCCATGAAGTGCATGAAATCAATGAAATAATCATACTATTCTTAACTGAGGGGAGTTTCCAAAAAGAATGAGGAAAGGATTTATAAAAAATGCTCAAAAGTTAGTAACATTTAGATACCTCCTAAAAGATGCTTATGGTTCATACGCTTGGGGAAGTTTCCATGTTTAATAATTCCTGTATCTAAAAGCTTAATTTATGGTGATATTCCCAACAATCTAGGAAACAGTATAGTTGACAGATATAGGTCAAGCAGTACTGCCATCCATCCACACTAATCATGCCTGTGCCCTTTAAAGTGGGAAGACCCACCTGTATCTCAGATATTCATCATCCCATGAATATGGACCCCACAAACTTACTGTGTTTGCAGCAATCACCTGAACCCTCACTTTATTCCTTCTCCTTCTCCCATACTCTTTAATTTTTATTAACTGCTTTTCTTCTGCTCTTATCTCAATCTGGTCCTGACGACTGCCTATGTGACTACACCTCTATCTCAGTTTTTAAACACTTGCTGATCTACAAAGTATTTAAAGTTAAATGTCTTACACTGGATCAGAGAACTCAGTAGAATGCAAACTCTGCCTTAGTCACTGGAGATTGCTGAGCTAGACTCCACCCAGCCCTCCCTCCTCAGTTCCACCTCACTGCTTGGAGGGTGATATGACTTGGTTCTGTGTCCCCACCTAAATCTCACTTTGAATTGTAAAAATCCCCATGTGTCACAAGCAGGACCAGGTAGAGAGAATCTGATCACAGGGGTGGTTTCCCCCATGCTGTTCTCATGATAATGAGTGAGTCTCATGAGATCTGAGCATCTGGCATTTCCCTTGCACCTATGTTTTGATTCAGCAGGTTAGAAACACTTTTCTTACAGAAGTTAGATTTGTTCATTCCAGACGGAAAGTGGGCATATACTGAAATGAGATATATCTCACCTTAAAAAGTAAAAGGAAGCTACCTATATTCTCTCTCCTGTTACCCTGTGAAGAGGTGCCTTCCGCCATGATTGTAAGTTTCCAGAGGCCTCCCCAGCCCTGCAGAACTGTGAGTCAATTAAACCTCTTTCCTTTATAAATTACCCAGTCTTGGGTGTGTCTTCATAGCAGTGTGAGAATAAACTAATACAGTAAATTGGTACGAGGAGTTTGGTGCTGTTGTAAAGATACCCAAGAATGTGGAAGCACCTTTGGAACTGGGTAATGGGCAGAAGTTGGAACAGTTTGGAGGACTCAAAAGAAGACAGGTAGATATGTGAAAGTTTGGAACTTCCTAGAGACTTGTTGAATGGCTTTGACAAAAATGCTGGTAGAGATATGGACAGTGAAGTCCAGGCTGAGGTGGTCTCAGATAGAAATGAGGAACATCTTGGGAACTGGAGCAAAAGTGACTCTTGCTATGCTTTAGCAAAGAGACTGGCAGCATTTTGCCCCTGCCCTAGAGATCTGTGGAACTTTGAAATTGAGAAAGATAATTTAGGGTATGTGGCATAAGAATATTCTAAGCCATCATTCAAGAGGAAGCAAAGCATAAAAGTTTGAAAAATGTTTGGTCTGATAATGTGATAGAAAAGGAAAACACATTTTCTGGGGAGAAATTCAAGCTCACTGCAGAAATTTGCATAAGTAACAAGAAGTCAAATGTTAATCACCAAGACAATGGGGAAAAACTCTCCAGGGAATATAACAGACCTTCACAGCATTCCCTCCCTTCACAGGCTTGGAGGCCTAGGAGGGAAAAACGGTTTTTGTGTGCTAGGCCCAGGGTTTCCCTGCTCTGTGCAACATCAGAACATGGTGCCATGCATCCAGCTGCTTAAGCTCCAGCCATGGCTAAAAGGGGCCAAGTTATAGCTCAGGCCATTGCTTCAGAGGTGTGAGCCCCAAGCCTTGGTGGCTTCCATGTTGTGTTGAGTCTGTGAGTGCCAAAAAGTCAAGAACTGAGGTTAGATTTCATAGGATGTGTGGAAATGCCTGAATGTCCAGGCAGAGGTTTGTTGCAGGGGTTGAGCCTTTATGGAGAACCTCTGCTAGGGCAGCAAGGAAGGCAAATGTGGGGCTGGAGCCCCCACACAGAGTCCCCACTGGGGCACTGCCTAGTGGAGCTGTGAGAAGAGGGTTACCATCCTTCAGAACCCAGAATGGTAGATCCACTGAGAGCTGGAACCATGTGCCTGGAAAAGATGCAGACACTCAATGTCAGACTGTGAAAGCAGCTGAGGGGGGCAGCTGTAAGCTGCAGAGCCATGGGGCAGAGCTTCCTGAGGCCATGGGAGCCCATCTCTTGCATTAGTGTGACCTGCAAGTGAGACATGGAGCCAAAGAGATCATTTTGGAACTTTAAGGTTTAATGACTGCCCTATTGGATTTCAAGCTTGCATGGGGCCTCTGGCACCCTTGTTCTGGCCGACTCCTCCCACTTGGAATGGTTTTATTTACCCAATGCCCATACCCCCATTGTATCTTGAAAGGAACTAACTTGTGTTTGATTTTACAGGTACATAGGTAGAAGAGACTTGCCTTGTCTCAGATGAGACTTTGGACTTAGACTTTTGGGTTCATGCTGAAATGAGTTAAGACTTTGGGGAACTGTTGGGAAAGCGTGACTGTGTTTTAAGATATGAGGACATGAGACTTGGGAGGGGCCAGGGGTAGAGTGACATGGTTTGGCTCTGTGTGCCCACCCCAATCTCATCTTGAATTGTAATAATCCCCAGATGTCAAGGGTGGGACCAGATGGAGGTAATTGGAACATGGAGGTGATTTCCCCCATGCTGTTCTCAAGAGAGTGAGTGAGTTCTCATGAGATCTGATGGTTTTTTAAGTGTCTGCCATTTCCCCATGCTTGTACTCATTCTCTCTTCTGCTGCCCTGTGAAGAGGCACCTTCCTTCTGCTATGATTATAAATTTCCTGAGGCTTCCCTAGCCGTGCAGTACCGTGCGTGAGTCCATTAAACCTCTCTTCTTTATAAATGACTCAGTCTTGGGTATTTCTTCATAGCAGAATGAGAATGGACTAATACAGAGGGGAACTGAGAAGATGGTCTTAAATCCAAGTTCACTAGAGCAGTAGGAGAAGTTAGGGATGAGGATTTTATCTGCTGACTTATGGAAGCAAATTCTCAACATTACACATAGAAGATGTGGTATCATTTTGAAAAAAACCCGGATGTTCTTGGCTTTATTATATGAAAACTGTACAAAGCACAGGAATAAGGAACAAGAAAGGCATGATTTATGACCCTCTGCATGCAGCAAATGTAGACCTGCCTTTCGTTCAATGGCCTACCCGTTGTGTGAGTAAAGTCAATACCAATAATGAAATGTAGACTGAAGGGCTAAATCAGTTCAATAAAATGCAATAGAAAAACTAGAGGACTGAGTAAATTTGGAAAGGCTAGTGCCTACATGATTAGTATTTGGACAACAGGTAATTACAAAATCAATGTCTGTGTATGAAAACACGACAGGCAGCCATCTGTCACAAAGGGAGAACCAATTACTAATAGTTCGGTCTTGGAGTTAGAGAACAAAATATATCTGTGTAGAATCCTTATTAGAGTTTGTGTGTGTGTGTGTGTGTGCGTGTGCATGTGTGTGTGTGTGCACATGTACACTGAATGGGAGAAAGAAAGGGAAACTCTGGAAGCTCACTCTGTGTTTTATTTAAGCCTTTTGCACTTCCCTTGTTCCTTTGGCTAACACTTGCTAACTTCAATCTCATTTTGCCAACTCGGGATCAGGGTGTGCACTCCGTCACACACCACCCTTCCCTTCCCTCTCATCCCAGCCTCCCATGCCTCCTGGGAACACTGTCATGGGCCCTGACAGTGTTTGCAGCCTTTACAAGGTAGCATGCGGGGCTGCCATCGATAACGTGAACAGCTGCTTGGAGTGCCAATTGCTGGGGGCCACCCCAAACAGTGAGAAGTGGTATGGGCAAACTTGAGGGCACCCATAGCAAAATACCAAAAATAAACAGAAGCACGCATATGTACACACACACATGGACACACACACGGACACACACATATACACACACAGAGACACAGGCACACACACACAGACACAGACACATGTACACAAAGAGACACATGTATACACAGTGACACACAGAAATAGACATAAAATAAAACAGTAACTTTAGTGTCTTAACTGTTACTGGCCAAAAAGAAGGTGGATGAATGCACATTTCGCCACTAAGCAGTTTGCACAGTTTAAGTCATTTAATTCTTACAAAGACTCTACAGAGAAGGTATCAGCATCTTCATTTTAAACATTAGAAAAGAGGCCCCAGAGAATAGTCAGGTAGTTTAAGGTGACTGAGCTGGTAAGCTGGGAAGCCAGACTGGGAAGCTCATCCATCCGCCATGACCCATGTGCTGGTTGCCCCTTCATTGTAAGGCCTGTGTTCACCACAATGCACTAGGGGTTATTCTGATGTAGCCGCTAACAAGTCTACAGCTGCTGTCACTACAGCTTCTGTCAGGTGGCATCGCCACTGAGAGGTGCCAAGGCCGGCCCGTGGATCACATTTACAGAGGCAGATCACGAGCTAAGACTTGCCTGGGCCACGAAGCCTGCACTACCTGGCTGGGTGACTCCTTGTAATAGGGTCTGACTCCATCTCTTGATGTTTGACTCCTGATAGCTTTGAAGCCTTACCCTTCCCTCCTCTGCCCCACATCAGAGCAAGCTGATAAAACTCATGAATTTGCATGGTACCCACAGGAGTTTCAAACCATACAAGGCCCAATCTGCATGTGAGAACCCACTCCTACAACCATAATAGCTCCATGCCAGTTTCCTTTCCAAAAGCTTTCAGAAGCCAATTTGGGACCTGCCTGGGAGCCACTGTGCTTGACCCAGAAGGCCTCACTGGGTGAGTGACACCTTTTCAGGCTCTCTTGGTGTGTAAGTGATGCCAGCAACCTTGGCATCAGAACAACCAAATTTTGGGTGGGAGTCCATCCCACTTCGGTGGGGAACCACAACATTCTTGAATCATTCATTCTAACAATGAAATGAAATACTTTCATGACCTTTAGAGAAACCCTCAAAGTTATAGTCTCCAAAAAAGAAAAAGTTATGGTCTTCAAAAAAAGATAACATATGATGATGGTACGTGACCCCCTGATCAGGAATCTGTCCTCCACGTTTAATGGCCATTTTTTTCCCTATTACAAATAGAGAATGACTCGATTAACATCTGTTTGGGACAGGAATCACATAACTTTAATGAGGCTTTAGGTCTTTTTAACAGTTGGCATTTTTTCACATTTAAAATTTTTCATAGATGGACAATATTTCTCTATAACTAAACTTTGGCACTGCTGACATTTGGGGCTGGGTGATTCTCTTTGAGGAGCTGCCCTGCACTTTCTGGGATATTTTGCAGCATCCCCAGTTTCTACTAGTGATACCCACAGCCACCTTCAGCTGTGACAACCAAAGATGTCTCCAGATGTCAAATGTACATTGGGACAAAAATCACACCTGGTTGAGAACCACTGCTCTGTATTCATTCCACAAAGAATCAGGACTTTCTTGATAAGAATGAGCACAGACCATGTTCTTTGCAGGCCCAGGGGAAGAGAGGTGGAAAAAAACAAAAAGCCATGAAGCTATGTATATCCCAACGCAAGCAAGCAAAATCTATAATAAATTGCAATTACATCTTCAAATCTCTCTTTCCACTCTTAAAATAATTTAGCCTCATCCCCAAAATTGCTTACATGCCATGAAGATGACTCATTATAGTTCATAAATCTTTTTTAAAAAAGTGATAACTCAGTTCCTTACATGCAAATGCTTGGCCCTTGTCTAAAAAAGTCAGATTTTGCTGCAACGACCACTGTGATTTTCCAAAAATACCATACAGCACAACATATGCATTTTATGTATTCCAAAAACACAGAGCATGTTAACAGTTGTTTACGTGTTGCACATGGACCATAGTCTCCTTAATGGAACACATATCCACATTTAATCCACTACTCCTTTGTAAATAGTGCCAAACACTTGGTTGTAACACAAAGCCAATTTCCTGCCTACGATCCTTATCCTGTCAATGAGTTCTGCAGGAAGGACAGGTCATAGCTTATACTGACTGCAATAACTATACTGTGATTTGAGGAGAGAACAAATGATTCCTAGTATATCTTTAGGATTTAGGGGCAGAAAAAACTCCCAGAGACAGAATCCGGAAGAGAAAGACAAATCATATTCCAAGTATGGCATCTGACAATCCAGCCTCTATTGATAACTAGCATACACCATTGGTCCTCTGTTCTTGGTATTCAAATACTAAAAAAGGAAGAATGCATAAACAGGCATGCTAATTAATTAGATGAAACGTGCTATGTTTTAGTCATACATTTAGATCTAAATTTTAAAAGCGTAACTTCAGTTATCCTAATTCTTTTCCCCATCAACATTAAAAAGATCTAAGTGCTTATGATCTGGCACCATTCATTTCAGAATCCAAGGAGCACTTGCCTCGGCTTTAATTTTGTTGTCTCCAAAGCAGAGGTGTTGCAAGTAGGCTGCCGCATTAGACTGGACGGAGGGAAACTGGTGTTGCAACATCTGAATCACTTCCGGCAGTTCTGGGTCTCTCCATCCAAATTCTCTGAACAAAAGAAGGTGGGAGAACATGAGAGAGAAATCCTACCACACTGTTAACATATGGTTAGCTCATGTATGAAATTTCTTAAGAGTTTATAAGAAAACATTTCACAAATGACTGTTCTGGTTTTCTTACACGCAGATCCATGTAAGAGGATTTGGAAGAGATTTCCTTGAGTAAATAGTTTTCAAGTGCATACATGTGTATACTACACAGCTTGATTATATAGATTACATATACAGATCAATCTATCAACTGAAGTTACATGTTAATAAAGATTATAAAAAAGTAACCTAATATAGCATATGATTTTAATATATACATTTTCATTTGGGCTTAAGTGAATTATTTCTTTATTTATTTATAACTTTCTTTTAGAGACAAGGTCTTACTGTGTCACCCAGGCTGGAGTGCAGTGGTGTAATTAAAGCTCACTGCAGCCTCAAACTCCTGGGCTCAAGTGATCCTCCCACTTCAGCCTCCCAAATAGCTGGGATTACAGGCGTGTGTCACCACGACCATCTTAAATGGATCATATATAGAGGTCATATCTATTCTAGTATATTGTTTCAACAGCCTGATTCAGGTACAGCATTTAGCTAAATTATCAGACAAGAGAAAACAGAATTGGATGAGTCCAATCCAAAACGTTGTGACAGCAGCCAATGTTGATATTACTATTTTTATTACTGTTGTTATTTTCATAATCTCTTTTTTAAAAATGGACAGATGCCCTACATGATTCTCTGGGAATAAAAGTGTCATAACATAATGACTTTATAAAAGGAAATTATTTATTTAAAAAGTTAGGCTTATTTGCAAAATGTTAATACATTTCATGCACTGCACATATTTTTTTTTCCTGTCTCCTCCTTTTTACATCTGAGCTACTCTAAGAAGCCGGTTGTCATCTTAAGCAATATGCTCTAAAATACTTAAGTCCATTTAAAAATATTATCTTGATTGTACTTTCACACAAAGAAATGTTATTTTATTAAATCTCTGCTCAGCCGGTTAGACATGCTGCTAACAGGACCAACTGTATGAATTCTATCCCTGCAGCTGGGAACCAATTTTTAACAGAGAAATAAAATAGCAACTGCAAGACCACAGGTAAAAACTTGACCCCACAAGCCACCAAAGGGCACTATTTATCCAAAGGATAGGCAGGAAGAGGAATGAGCCAGTTTTGCAGCCACCTCTATTCCTCATGAAACAACTCAAAAGCATACATCCTGTTGATGCCAGGTCGGTGCTGTCATCTGGGAAGAGGAGACACGAAAAATGGGATGGAGGAGGAACAGACAAAGGTTAAAAGTGTCCTCAGAGATTCTAACCTCTTCTCTTTATCTTTCCTTTATCACAACTGGTAGAGGTTGTCAAGCAAACCTTGAAACATGTTGGTGTTTCCTTTATAGCAAGTGAGTACAATATGAAATAGAATACCTCTTGAAGCGGCTTAGTTTTTATTGGAAGGATAAGGAGTTCTATTTAACGTGCATTGAGCATTTTACAAATTTACATACAATCAGACAGCTCTCTCTCTCTCTCTCTAAATATATATGCATACTCAGAAAGACATACAGTATAATAACATATTTGCGAAGAAACCTACTTAAGTAATTGCTGATAACGAACAAACTATTCAGTCCTTCTTGGCTAAGTGATCACAGTAGCAAACAATCATAGAATTAAAAATGTAAAGCCTGTTTTTCTTTTAATTTCCTTTTGTTTCATTATTCTAAACCACATCTGCAACGCTAAGATAGCACAGTCCTTTTAATAAGAGTAGCCTTATAGAATTAGATTCTTTAGGCAAATTGAACCAAAATCTCCTAAATACCTGTAAATTAAAATTAGAAGTGCAGAGACACTGGATGGCTAAGACGAATTCAGGTAAGCCTATGCTTTCAGAAAGCAATTAGTAAAGAATTCATTTCCATCTATTTTATTAACTAGTCAGTAATTGCTCTATTAGGTGATGGCTTACAAGGCATATGCCAGATGCACCTTTTGAACAAGAACTCCAGGAACAGACTTAGAGACTCTTGGCACACACGCATGCACATGTGCACATGCACTTGCACACACACTGCCCAAACAGACAGGAAGGACGAACACTCCAAAGAGTCTTGAGTGCAGAAGGGATCCACGTCCCTCACACTAGGTCAAAGGAAAGGCTGTTGCCAGCTCTGCCCTGTCCCCAACCCCCAAACCTCTGGAATCCAAGTGTCCCTTCCATTCCCACTTCTGCTCTCTCAGACCTTGTACCTCACCTTCACTCTGCTGACCTGCAAATTTCCTCCCACCTCCCAATCACCGCTCTTCCCACTTGAGGCATTTAAACATGCAGACACGCACACGTGATTGTGCCACTTTAGCTCCACACCCCTCAGTGGCTCCCACTGTCCTTAAGAGTCTAAGATACTCCCATGACCTTGGAGGCCTTTGCTGGGCTTGCCCACTCCTGCCTCGCAGGCTCCTGTCTGGCCCTGGCCTGCCCCTGTTCTTGCCCTCCTGTCAGCTGGCCTGCCTGGCCCAGTGGCTTCTCACTCAAACTTGGGGCCTTAGGCTCTTTATGACTTCCTTGGGGAATCCCTCCCCAACTCGTATCCATGCAGTGCCCAGTGGAGGATGACACAGTCATGCTATGGACATGAGGTGACCATCTCTTGCTTCACTCCGCTAGGCTCTGAGGCCAGGGCCGTGACTCTCCTGGTCATCTTTGTCAGCTGGCTCCTACAGGTCTCCCTGACACCAAACGGAGTCCACATAAATGTGTTTTGAAAGAATGAAGGTGCCAAGGAGTGAAGAAAGGGCTTGGACTGGGACAATGTTTCCACAGTTCTACCAGTGACTCTCAGAAGAGCAAGAGTCATTTCTAGAGTAACCACCGCCCCCCCCCCCACACACAGAGCACAGCACACACACCCCCAACACACACACACAGAGAGCACAGCACACACCCCCAACACACACACACACACACACACACAGCACAGCACACACCCCTCCAACACATACACACACACACACACACACAGAGCACAGCACACACACCCCCAACACACACACACAGCACAGCACACACCCCTCCAACATACACACACACACACAGAGCACAGCACACACGCCCCCAACACACACACACAGCACAGCACACACCCCTCCAACACACACACACAGCACAGCACACACACCCCCAACACACACACATGTACAACACATACCCAGTACACATACACACACCAAATTCCCACATACTCCTAACACACACATCCCCAACACACACCCCTAACACACATACCCAACACATACCCCCAACACACACACACTCAACACATATACATACACACAACACACACCCAATACACATACACACACCCAACACACACTTATCCAACACACACACCCAACATACACACCCCCAACACATGCACACACACAAAATACACACACCCAACACACAGATACACACATACCCAAAACGCTCGTATACACCCAGTATACATTCAACACCCAACACACACAGACACACAAGAGGAGACATTCTCCGTGCTGCTAACCTGAGCAGCCTTCTCTGTGTATCTATTACATCTCACAACTCCATGGCTTAGACGCTCCAGTGACTTCCCACTCTGCTTAGACAACAATCTGTGAGGGTGATGTTAGGGTGTAACATTTATGGGGCAACTCTGGGGCACAGTGGAAGCGGATGAAGGAGAAAAAGCCCAGATCACAAAGCCAGACAAGATTGGAAGGTGAATGTAAGTTAGTGTTCAAATCCCCAGGCCTTAAACCAGCTTCCCAGAAACTGTGTTGGAGTTCATTGTGTCTCCAGGCAGTTGACTCCTGGTTTATCGTAATTGGCGGCCCCTTGGGACTCAGTCACTGCAGCAGTTGCCCTCTAAGAAAAGACTAATCTTTTCAAGTGCTCTCCTCAATTTCACAAAATAGATGCTAAAAGAGCACCCTCCAGCAGAGAGTCTGGGGGAATGATTTATCTCCAAGGCTCTTCTTCTATAACAGTTTTGTTTCACTTAAATGAGATTCAGTTTGGTTTTTGTTTTGTTGATCATGGAGATATACCCCAGAGAAATAGCAGCAGGCCTGGAGAAAATAGTCTGTTCGAATCATTTTGGCCAGAATTTAGTGTCTAGTATGGTTTCTTCACATAAGGTCATAATCCTTAAGGACAAAGAAAATCTTGCAAGACAAAAAAGTTCTGGAACAAACAAATACCAGAGGAGGGAACAGCACCTGCAAGGGTGTGGCGTCACAGGAGGGGTTATCTGGGAAAGGTGAGCCACTGTGAGGCATGGCTGTGAATGGGATGGGGGCCTCCAGCGGGGAGGGCTGCTTGGCAACAGTGGGAGTTGGAGCGGGGGCTGGAAAGCAAGTTTGAGATGAGATCATGAAAGACCTTTCATTCAAATACAAAAAAATCTGGACCTGGTCTGTGGATTGTATTGTGAAAAAGAAAGGGACTAAGATTTGTTCAGAATTACAACAGTCAGAATAATCATCTCCAGTAATAACGTGAGCACATACTAAACGTCAGTGGCCAAGGTTCTCTGGTCACAGTCTTTAATTATCTAAACCTTAAAGAACATTGTGTGGCTTATTTTCATTTTACAGAAGAGGCAACTTAAGGTGTTACTGAACTGAAGAGATGGAGCTGGAGTAAATTGCCAGTTGTCGCCTCTTGAATCCATAAATGTAGCTATAAAACTACGTTGCCTGCTGTAATCATTCTCTTGAAATAATGTCTAAAACAGTGATTTTTTTTAAGACAACATCTAAAGAAGTAATAATGTCTGGAACAGTGTCCCTCTGAGGACATGTGGCAATGCCTGAAGACAGTTTTGGTTGTAACCCCCTGGAAGGTGCTGCTGGCATCCAGTGAACAGAGGCCAGGGAAGCAGCCAACCTTATGCAGTGCACAGGACAGTCCCCACAACAGAGAATTATTGGTCCCCAAATGCCACTAGAGCCTGAGTTGAGAAGCTCTGGTCTCAACATATACTGTGTTTGATCAGTTTTGTTGAGCAAGCATGTTGTAAATCTTTCCCTCCTTGACTGTTGTACTAGAATCAGGATTTGGCATCAGAATAACCGTCAAGGAGTTCAGAATGTGAACATCTGGCTCTCTTCCTTTTATCCCATAAATACAGGACGGTCCTTTAGACCTTGCTGGCCTTGGTTTCCACGGATCAAAATATAAAGAATAATACCACCTATTTTACAGCATTTCTCTTAAAATGCCAACATAAAATAATATATATGAAAGTGCTTGATAAAGTACTAAGAGCTAGATATTTTCTAGTAATTTTTACTATAAGACATACAAAGGATCATTTCTCCTTAAAATCTATGTAATATCACTTAAGGTTTTATAAACCTTATAACCTTTCATTGGTATGTATTCATTTAGACATTATACTTATTTGAAGAACTCTAAGTGTAAAGGGAGACACTGCTTTAGCTGGTAGTAAAATTTGCCCTTTCAAAACAGTTTACTTTCTTCCTAACCCCTCTTTGGAGGCCGTGTGCTAGAGTGGGCAATGTTCTTTGGATGCAACCAGACCTGGTTCGAATCCTGCTCCACTGTTAACTTCTCTGCAGCCTTGGCTTGGGGTCTGAGCCTTGCTGGCTGGCAGGGAGGTGCTCACTGTGTAAATGAACAGTGAGTCCATCTGTCCCACTGAGATAATAATTCCTACCTGAGAGTATTATTGGGATGATTAGAAATACTATATGTGAGCCTCTTAGAGCAGCGGTTGGCACCTAGCACGGGCCCTCTAGAAATGTCAGGTGTTGTAAAGAACTAAGAAGAGGAGAAATAAGAACCCTCTACAATCTTCCACAGAAGCCAAACTCTCATTTGTGACTGGGCTTCGCTTTAGAAATGTTAATGGAACTGAAGATATGCAAATGTAACCTTTTCTCCATTAAAACTTGTCACACAGGCCCACAATATTGTGACTAAATCCTCACTCTTACATGGACTATCTGAGTTGTTAAAACCCCAATGCTCAGCATAGAGCTAAACAGCAATGGTTTGCTACCGTGTTCAACAGTTCATGATGACGTTCAACCGTTCATGACTATGTTCTGCTGGTACCAAAATCAAAAAGTTGATGCATCGTCACAATATCTTATCAAGTTTCCCCAGTGACAAGGGTCCCAGGACAACCAGCATCCTTGCAATTCCAAAATATTTTCAGCAAATCTTTATGGTGGTGGTTGTGGCTCACTTTGACTGCTATCTAAACTATTTCCATTGAGGGCAGGGTTGCGTGGACATTATTAAAATGTATGATAATTTTAATCCTTTAGAAACTCTGAACTCAAAAAGTTTTAAAGACCGTACCAATTTTGACTTCCATATTTTGAGTCATGAGGAAGTAGAGGATTTTGTTTTTCATTTGGTCTTGATGATATAGTTGGAAGTGTGCGGGGTGATGGTTATAAGAAAGCTAGATAGATTCTTTAAAGAACAAAACAGAGATATTTACATTCTTGTTGACCAAAGAGAATTTACCCAACAATAAACATATAAAGGTATTAATATCTTAATCTTCATTCCTGGATAGTTTTTAACTAAAAACAAAAACCTGCCCTATACAATTTTTAGTTTTTATTTTTGAGGCAGTCTCACTCTGTTGCCCAGGCTGGAGTGCAGTGGCGTAATCTCAGCTCACTGCCACCTCCGCCTCCCGGGTTCAAGCGATTCTCCTGCCTCAACCGCCCAAGTAGCTGGGATTACAGGCGCTCACCACCACACCTGGCTAATTTTTGTATTTTCAGTAGAGATGGGGTTTCGCCATATTGGCCAGGCTGGTCTTGAACTCCTGACCTCGAATGATCCACCCATCTCGGCCTCCCGAAGTGCTGACTACAGGCATGAGCCACGGTGCCCAGCCTGCCATATACAATTCATCACATTTTTTTCAGAACACCAAGTTGGCTTTTATATAAACAGTAGCATGAAAATTATGACTAGTGCTGGAAATCAAGCTCAATGGTTATACCATTTTTAAGGAAGAAATGGCTTTCTCCAAGATTTATATGCAAGAAAAATTAATTCCCCAAACTGTATCATAAACATTAATCCTCTCAACCATGATTTCTGGTCCTGGCCTCATGATGGAGCAGCCACAGATCTCTCTGGAGATGTGTTCAAGCTTCCCCAGTGAAAAGGGGAAGTAGAAGGTGCTCTGGGACAACCCAACCAGCAGCTCCTCCCTCCAAACAGATAATTCCCTTCTCATATGAAATTTCTCATATTAATTTTACCTACATTTTCACAAAAGATCGAGGCAACTCAGACAAACCACATATGAGATAAGATGATAAAACAGAAATGAAAAAAAAAAGCAAACAAAAGAGAGAGAATTCAAATGTTATAAACACAGGGTCACCTTTCATGTCTGATTTGCTTCAGATTTGATTATTTCCTTATAAGTAGCCCTGACAACAGGAGAGAAATGAACAGAGGAGAGAAGGGGCTATTCCTGTTTTTTCAGTGAAAGGACAGAATCCCCACTGGGAAATTAGAGGGTAGGGATCTGAGGCCTTTTCTACCTGCCCCTATATTTGTGATAAGACTCTGGTTAGGACACTGGGGAAGGCTGAATAGTGGCCCCTAACATTATCCAGAGCCTAGTCCCTAGAACCTGCTAATGCTGCCTTCTATGGCCAAATGGACTTTGCAGATGTGAGTCAGTATCCTGAGATGGAAAATGATCCTCAGTTATACAGCGGGCCCTAAATGCCATCATAAGTGTCATCAGAAGGAGGCAGAGGGAGACTGGACAAAGAAGAGGGCAATGTAACACTGTTGCACGAGGCCATGCTGCTGTGTTGGGCATGGAGGAGGGGGCCATGAGCCAAGGGGTGCAAGGAATGCAGCTCTACAAGCTGGAAAAGTCCAGGACAGTTTCCCCTAGAACCTCTAAAGGGAGCCTGGCTGTACAGACACCTTGACTGCAACACAATGAACTTGGTGTTGGACTTCTGGCCTCCAGAATGATACGAGAATAAATGTGTGTTGTTTTAAGCCACCAGTTTTGTGTTAATCTGTATTAGCAGCAGCAGGAATCTAATACAGAAGCCCATCTGACCCCAGGACGTGGCCCTTTTAAGCCTGTAAAGAGACCACCCCACCAAGGCAAGAAGGTGAGAGAGGCCAAGAAGTACCACCTCTGATTCCAATTCAAGAGTCTTCAATGTGTCTTTGATTATGAGGCTGACTCTTCCATTGATCAGCTCTGACTTCCTGACCACCTCTCGTTCATCTAAGAGTTGGAAATGCAACTTCCCTGAGCTTCAGCTTATTTCAGTAGGGCTCAGTAGCTTTCACCTCTTGCCATATTCCTGTAGGCTGCCTGCCTGCCTGCTTTGTCTAAGGATTCTATCAGGAACCTCTCACTCCTCCAGTCAATATTGAATGGCCACCATGTGTCTGTCCAGTGGAATACACTGTTGAATGGAGCAAAGGTTCCTATTCTTGGGAGCTGACTTTCGATTGGTCACTGGTCATTAAAATTATTAAAAGAGCAGAATGCATTATTTGTCAGATAGTGATACATATGTAGGGGGTCTCCCAAATTCATGTCCCAAAATTCATGTCTCCCAAATTTCATGTCCACCTGGAACCTTAGAACTTGATCTTACTTGGAAATATGGTCTTTGCAAATGTAATTGAGGTAAGGATGGAAACTAGATCATACTGGATTGGGATGGCCCCTAAGTCAAAAGACAGTGTCCTCCTAAGAGACAGAAGACACGGACACAGAGAGAGGCAATGAGAAGATGACGGCAGAGGCTGGAGTGACGCGGCCACAAGCCCAGGGACGCCGAGGATTCCGGCACCACCAGAAGTGAGAAGGGAGCCAGGACTCTCCCTCAGCGCCTCTGGAGAGACGCTATGCTGCTGACATATGATTTTGTTCCTCAGGCCTTCTGAACGCTGGCAGAATCAATTTCTTTTGTTTTAGGCCACCCAATTGGTAGTGCCTTTTTATGACCACCACCAGGAAACTCATACAGGTGGGATGGGAAAATAAAGCAAAGTAGAGACAGGACATGGCAGTCTGTGTGTCTGTAGGTGAGTGGTGTGGGGGGTAGGGGTAGTTATTATAAATACAGAGGCCAGGGGAGACTGCTCTGAGAAGGTGACACTGGAGCTGAGTGGAGGGAACATTCCAGAACAGGAAAATGAGAGTAACAAGTCCCTGAGGCAGGAGCGTGCCTGGCATGTTAGACAAGAGGGAAGAAGGTCAGGGGGTGAAGTAAAGTGAGTCCCAGGTCCTGCTGGGAGACCAACAGGGGGCCCAGGTGTGTCGGCCATCACAGGCCTCTGGCTTCTGCTCTGAGAGAAGAAAGCCGTTGGAATGCTGGGATCTGACTCACATTCTTAAAGGATCACTTTGATGGTGGCTGCCTGGATCCGTGCATGTTGAACTCATAAATTGCAGGCCTAAAATCGTGCATTTCTTGTGTATCAATGATACCTGGATGAAGCTGAGTTCTGAAAAAGGCCCCCGCTGGATGCTGGGTTGAGAACAGATTCTGAGGGGCGGGGTGGGGTGGGAGCAAAGAGCAGCAGGGGCAGCAGTAGCCTCAGCGGGGACAGAGGGTGCTAAAAAGTGCGGGCAATCTGGGTGCCCTTTGAAGGCAGAGCCTGCAGGAATTCCTAGAGGGGCGCATGAGTGTGAGAAAAGAAAGAGGCCCTCTGTGAGCCCCTCTGAGAAGCCCACTCCTCTCCTCCCACCCACAGCACTGGGGACCTGAGCCCACCGCACAGGTTAGTCAGGCAAGGCTACCTTGTGGGGATTGGAATCTCTTGTTTCAGAATTAGGAGGAACTATTTCAACTAGCAAGTTTTCTACTGGCTGGTAAAGTGAAGAGAGAAAAACAGTAAAATGATGAGAAAATGGGCTATCTCTGAACTGTTATGGGTACTAAGTGCCTTACGTTAATCTTAGTCAAGCCATGGGCTGCTTCTCTGGATTCAATTTATTAGAAGTTGGGGCGAGGAATAATGTAAAATGATCAGCCCCAATTTGTGCTATTATTTATATTTAATTACATGTAGCTTAAATATTAACAAATTTCTGCTTCTCTATAGAATATTTAGGTCCTTTAGAAGACATAAACATTCTCAAAGACCATTAGATTACAGTGGATATCATCAATTATGTCATAATACCTATGCAATACCTAATTAACTTTAAAACAGTAATTTATTCATCCATTAATGCAACTAGACTTTTTCAATAAAAATATGCTCCAAAATGAAAAACTAACCTCAAACATTTAAGAATTTAGTTGCCCTGGAAATTCTAACAGGTTCTGTCTGGTGATAACAGACCAAGGGAAAAAGTACAAATTCGTCTCCATAAACTTGACCTTGTAAAGCATGATGACTTTATAGGAAATGTTTATGTTCATCACTATATATCTATTTTAAAATTAACAGACCATGATGTTTCTTAGAAAATCACCTTGACCTGTGAACCTGGAGAAGAAATAAGAGGGAAGGGATTTGATGTCCAAGATACTCGGATTAGAAGTGCATGATTTAAGAACATTTGAGCAGTGGTTTTTACTTTGTTGATATCAGCATAAGATCAGAATTTTGCCTCAGGATTAGAATTTGAGAAAACCACAAAGGCCTTGGTCACCCTCAAAATGTTTTATTATACATATATATATACACCACATATATGTGTGCACATGTGTATGTATGTGTGCAGACATACATGTATAATAGTGTGTAGATATTATATATGTATGATACATATTACAGTATGTGCACATATACATACATATAATGTATATGTACATATATATATCATGTATTATATATATTCAAGGAAACTTGATAAACTTAAAATATACTGTGTATAAACCATAGGACTAGAACACATTTTCTTATAAATTAGGTAACAATACCATTTGACAGTTGTCACTGAAAAAAATACAAATGGTGCACTTGATGAATCTCTTTACGAAAACTTCTTAACTTCTGATAGAAGCCACGATGATACGGGCAGATGCATTCTAACTACAAGAACACTGTCTCTTGAGATTCCACTCTAAGCTCTGTGTTTTGGAAGTGAAACCCTGTCCCAAAGGCACCTCTCACAGTGTCTTTATAATGTGAATCATGAACATATACTTTGGGGCTGATGGTTTACCAGAGTCTAGTCTTGGTTAGAACATAATCTAACAACATCCATTTTTGATTTTTGTCTTCATCGTCTCATCTTAGTTCTTTAAAGAATGCCAACTGAATTGATCTCAGATAATATTGAGCACAGATACCTCCTCTAAAGAAAATCTTAATAGGATCTAACAAAATGTGGTCTAATTTGGTCTAACATTTGGTCACTCTGGTCTCCAAAGCTCTCAGCCTCTAGTACCAAACCCTGGTTCCTGCCCTTAGATTATATGGGCAACACACTGGGAGCAGATGTCTACCAGAAAAGGCCTGTTATCTAAGAAGGAAGAGGGTACTCCTTGTTCTTGTTTTATGGGTTCATTTCCTGATGGACATAGGTCATGTAGCATGGCATTCAGGAAGAGTGAACTTCAGAAACAAGCTGCTAGCCATGTCACTGCCATCCAACCAAGGACATCAGGATCACACCTGTGGTTGAACCAAGTTGGGCTTATTGCTCATAATAAGAAAGGACTCACACCACGGGGAACCATGGGACATGTTGGTAAGAGGCTGTTGAACAGACTGACAAGATTTGACTTGTGTTGGGTGCGGTGGGGAAGATTCAAAGGAGCAAGGCTTTGTTCTGGATTAGGTGCTACCAGGATGTAGGAGACATTCCATGACTGGGCATCTTGAGGAATCTTATCTAGAAGGAGAAAATAACAGAGCAGTGCTCAACCTGTGATTGGCTAAGAATAAGCAGTCATTCATATCAGCCAGGCTACTGTGAGTTGTGTGGTCATTTTTGTGGTTTGAGGGGCCATCGTATTTTGCATCCATATTTGCCATTCATATTCATAGTTCACACTTCAGTATAGTTTTTGAGAAATGACTTCATGGATTACATTACATTGTTTTAACCTGAAATACATTAGGAATGGAAGGAAAGCTTTTGAGCGTTGTTCTTTAGCTGCTAGAATAAAACAAAAACAAAAAAACCCAAAAACCTAAAGCCATTTAATTAGATCTACAGTTATTAGTGTTCATGTTAAAAAACAACCAAAATACACTCATCAATGTGTATTGCTTCACTTTGTCCTTAAAGAAATTCTAAAGAACATATGAATATTTGGGCATAGTCTTAATATGAGGATAAAAAGGTTGCACTGCCTGAGCATCCATTCATAATTATTTCTCATTGCTAGACATTAAAAGCAAAGCAATTCCATAGGCGTTTTCTTTAATCATATTTCATAGTACTTTTGCTAAAAGCTATTAACTTACAGTCTGCATTTCTTTAAATATAAAATGTGGAGAATATTTTCACCCTTCAGTTTGAATAAAATAACCAACAGTGGACCATAGGTGAAAGGGATGTGGAAAGGCCCAACTACAGGTCACTGTCTTGGGATGATTCTATATCTGTACAACTGAATAGATAAGCAAGTTTTGTTTTCAAGTGCAATCATAATAAAAAATAATACGGACTTCAAGATAATGGTACCCAATTACCTTTCACTTCTGTCCATTGATAAAGTCTTAGGGTAGCCTTTTTCTTACCTCTGTGTCTGCCCAATTCTAAGTAGAATGTGTGTAATTATTTGAAAATTGAAAGTTGGCAGTGAATTTAAAAGGTGTTATCTTCTATTGCTCCCATAAATCTCTATAATTTTATTGTTTTTTTTAGAGACGGGATCTTGCTCTGTTGCCCAGGCTGGAGTGCAGTGGTGTGATCATAGCTCACTGTAGCCTTGAACTCCTGGCTCAAGTGATCCTCCTGTCTCAGCCTCCCAAGTAGCTAGTACTACAGGCACGCACCAACACACTCAGCTAGTTTTTAAAGTTCTGTACAGACAGGGTATTGCTACGTTGCTCAGGTTGGTCTCCACCTCCTGGGCTCAAGTGATCCTTCCTCTCAGCCTCCCAAAGTGCTTGGATTACAGGCGTGAGCTACCACACCCAGCCCACAGACCTTTATAATTTAAAATGAGGTAGACGGGTGCACAGGGCATATGGAAGAGATTTGACTATAGCATAAAGATTAAGTGGCAGAGAAACATAGTTTTGTTCATGCAAATAATAAATGCACATGCTACATCTATGATCATTTTTTTTACTAAAGAATGATGGTTTCATTATTAAGCATTTTTAAAGTTCTATTTCCATGTCAGCAAACTGAAGCCACTAGGAAAAAATAAAAGAACTTGGGTCTTTAAGAATATTGGTTTATTATTTAAGTGTTGTACAGATTTATTTTTTATAAATCAAACATTTTTTCTTTGTGAGAAGTGACTGGATACAGTAATTGGCTGGAGTGTTTTGTCTGCTTGACTTTATAGAACTTGAGCTTCCCGAACTTTATTGGTTCACAAACCTCTTCAAATTTCACAGGATGCCTCCCCGGGCCAAAATAAATGCCTGACAGTTCCATTTATTAAGTCCTTAGGTCTGAACAACTTAAGAATTATCTACATCCTGGCCAAGTGCAGTGGCTCACATCCGTAATCCCAGCACTTTATGGAGGCTGAGATGGGCAGATCACAAGGTCAGGAGATCGAGACCATTCTGGACAACATGGTGAAATCCCGTCTTTACTAAAATACAAAAAATTAGCTGCATATGGTGCATGCCTATAGTCCCAGGTACTTGGGAGGCAGAGGCAGGGGAATCACTTGAACCCAGGAGGCAGACATTGCAGTGAGCGGAGATTGCGCCACTGCACTCCAGCCAGGCAACAGAACAAGACTTCATCTCAAGAAAAAAAGAAGAATTATCTACATCCTAATATATCAGTGCTTTGGGGCACTGCACAACTTCTCAAAATGGAAGCAGACCATGCCATCTTCACATCCTCTCCTATGCTGATTTTCACTAGTACTTGCTTTATATTAGAAAGACCTCTGAAAACCGAGGTATGCAAAGTGATGACATCATCAAAAGGAATGTGGTACAACTGGATTTTGAAAGTGAACTAACGGAGCTCATGTTTCAACCTGGTTTCAAGATACTGTATTTATGTTGAAGATTTAAACTATCCCTCGGAATCCCTTGAGTTTCCTGTGTTACCCTGGGACACCTTGGCACATAGTTTGGGAACAGAGCAAACGAATGGTCCTTACGACAGCTATGACCTAACCGTTAACGAAAAACTTTAACAAAATGATCAATTACTGGGGGAAGGGCAAATTATATGCATACAAATAGGAAATTCGTCTTGTAAAGTTTATACTCAGAATTCCAATTAAGTGACATAGTAGCTAAGAAAAATAAACAAACACTTGTCATTTGGGAAAATAGATTTTCACTCATTTCTAAAAATTTGCTGATGTAAATGTTTTGAAATGTATCATTTTATGACTTTGAAAGTCCTAAATCACAACAGTCCTCAACAGCTCTTTATATATCTAAAAATACTTACTATAAGTTTATCAGCATTTAGAATTGCTTTATCTTTTTTACATTAGCAAGAGTATAGTACAATGAGACATGCAATGTTCATGACAAAAACACCATTTTAGTGGCAGCAGCATTACTGAAAATGCTTTATTATATTCAGCTTGTTCTTCACTGCATCAAATTGCTCTTAATGTCTTCAATCTTGTACTTGAACTTAAGGGACCCTCCTTCATACCCATCTGTTGCCCTTTCTCCAGATCCTTTGTTGGGCTGGCATGGACTTAGATTGCAGAATGAGAAATCACATGAGAGCACGAGAGCCAGCGAAAGCAAACAAATTCAGTGATGTGAAAAGTGCTGTCAGGTCAGTGTAACAAGCAGCTCTTTCTAGATTTTTCGGCAGTGCTGTGATCAGGAACTGGGGGGAGGTAATACTTACCCTATGTCTATAGACAACCAGAGATTTAATAATCAGAGAGATTATCTCCTGTACATAACATTATTCTACAATAAGCACTGGCATAAGTTCATTTCTTACAAGTAGAAGTCGATCTAATGCAAGCTCGCATTTATGGCATGTTCTGTGTTGCTAAGAACTGCTCTTATTCCTTCCCCACTTAGTGTTTACCACATTCCTATCAGGATGCTGCCATAAAGATTCCATTTTATAGATGTAGCATCTGCAGTACTGACAGCTTCAGCCACTTGCTTGGAGTCTCAGAGATGATCAGGTGATGGAGGCAGAATTAACCACAGACAGGCTCTCTTCAGAGCCCACAGTCTTACCCAGGTGGCTCACTGTCTCATCAAACACTTTTTGTTACTACTTTTATAAGCCGCTGCAAATTGGGCACCAAAATAAGTGTTTATCCCTCAGTAATTTCATTAGGATAACATAAAACTCATCTAATGTAGGACTAACACCGTGTTTCTTATGGATCTTTCAATTATAATTGCCTTCTCCCCTCTAAATCAAGAGTTGTGTAATTTAAATAATAGCAGTATTTCACACAAAGATATTTTATGTTGCTGACTTTTATAAAGCAATGAACTGTTTGCAAATAAATATCTCTGCTATGCTTTCTCCATTTAGAATCTCAGGCAACCTCAGTCTAAGGTTATTCCAGGGTCCAGGATCAGGAGATGGAACAGAGAATAAAAGGTCATACCTGGAGAAAAAAAACCATGAATGCTCTCAACCGGTTCTTATGCCTCTCCTTTTCCTTTCTTTCATGATCTGTCTCAAAATTTTACTTGCTTCTCATTGGGCTCCATTTGTTCAAATTCCTCCTAGATTTGTCATGTCCTACCTTTCTCTGGCTTTTGTGAGTTTTCAGTGATTTATTCAATTAAGGACTATTGATATGGTTTGGCTGTGTCCCCACCAAATCTCATCCTGAATTGTAGCTCCCATAATTCCTGAGTTTGTGGGATGGATCTAGTGGGAGATAATTGAATCATGGGGGTGGTTTCCCCCATGCTGTTCTCATGCTAGTGATTAAGTCTCGAAAGATCTGATTATTTAATAACAGGTTTCCCCTTTTGCTTGGCTCTTATTCTCTCTTGGCTGCTGCCATGTAAGACATGCCTTTCACCTTCCACCATGATTTTGAGGCTTTCCTAGCCACATGGAACTGTGAGTCCATTAAATCTCTTTTTCTTTATAAATTACCCAGTGTAATGGGTAATGTCTTTATCAGCAGTGTGAAAACAAACTAATACAACTATGATGCATAAATACAACAGACCATCTAGATATCTATTTCCATGAAGAGTTATGCTATTTGTTGGTGCAATAAATAAAACCTTCTGGACAAAATACTTTTTCCTACGTTGTATTATTCTACTCACCTGAGTGTTCTCCTGGTGTAAATCTCCAAAAGGGATTTGCTAAGCTAATCGAAATTTACTGCTTTGATTTGGAACAGATATTTTCTTTAAACAAGGTCTGATACAAAACATATCTTTCTGTACACTCAGTACATTTCATTTTTTATGTTTATTTACTTGGTGTAATCTGTTATCTTGTCCTAAAACTATTTAGTATTTTTATTACAATCCATTATGACTAAAACAATGCTTTACATCAAGTGGCTATTTAGAAAATGATGACTGTCTAATCATCAAATTTAGTTAAAACATTGACTGGATTTTTAAAAATTTACATAAATTACTGCAATTTTAACACACTCAGTTTAGCATAGTGATAGCCTTTACTAGTTGCTTAATAAACATTGGTAGTCAATCCACTTTTCTTGCCAGAGCCTGATTTCCAGACAGCTTAAATGACTTGAACAAAGTTGGTAAAAGAAGCTTCCATCACTTCGGGTTTCCCTGAATTCACACCCTCTGCTCAGTGCATGAAGCAAAGCCCACCCTATCCTGGCTGTGGTTCACAGGAATGGTAAAGGAAGCAGGTTATGATGCCTGAATTTGTCCAGGCACAAAAGAATAATTTAATCATAGGTAGAGCAAAGAACATGGTTCCTACCCTACACAATAGAAGTGGGAACTCTCAAATTTTCTGGTGCTCTTTAGGGAATGTTTTTGACTCCATTTGAATAATATCAGAGGTGCAGTCTATGGTCAGAGGCGAGATCTCCAAAAAGGCTTTCTTCTACTAGGGCAGAGGAAATGCCCATTTCCTACATTCTGAGAACGTTCAGATTCACTGTCCAACAGTGCATGTCAAAATTACAAAGCAGAAGACAGTCTAGAAATTTTTTCACACATCAAGAAGTATGAAATATATAAAATACTTTTCTGAGTTAGAAGCAGGTATCACCCTTACTTTTAGAGTTGTAAATACTTGTGATTGATTAAGATATTATTCACATTTTGATAGCCTAGAGCATAAACTGTAAGAGGCACTACATTAGGTCAAAACACTGTCAGTTCAGCCCAGCTTCTTTCTCTGAGGAGGCCCCAGGGGTTTGGGTTGCTGTTGTTATTTAAAATTTGTCTTTGGAGTCATGCCAGAGCTAAAAGTGTAGGGATGCATTCCAAAACATTTTCCCTCCATCCCCTACTACGTTTGTGTTATCTATGAGTTTTTCTAAATATCCCTTGACCTGTTTATGTTTTAAGTCTTTACAACACATGAGACTTTAAGTTTACTGCCTATTGTATGATTTAATACTTCCTTGTCATTAAATAGAAGAAGGGAAAATGTTTGCATTAACAACTCCAAGGGGGAAAAAAACCCAAAGTAGATCTCGCTTCATGAAAAATGTCCATGGATCTCAGTTGCAGTGAGGACTTGTCACGTCTGGGCCCCTTTCTGCATCAGTTGTGGCTCCTGCTGTCTCTACACATCATTCCTGGAGAGAGACTTTGTCTGCACTGGTTTTGCACAGAGGCCAACCAGAACTTTCAACAGGTGAATCATGTGACACAGAAGCACCTTGAAATCCTAGCATTTTTCCTGTTCATTTAACAGCCAGGGAGGTTTCAAACATCTTTCAAAAAATACTTTCTTAGAACTAAAATCACTGTAATATTGTGACATAAAGAAAAATTTAATCTTGTCGTATGCTCTCATTTTCTTTGAAACACAAAACCCATACTTGGCTGCAACCATAAAGGTTACACGTTCTATCTAGTAGGATGCAGACGCAGGAAGGCACAGGCACGGTTATCATGGAAGAACAAAAACATTTATAAGGGTCTGTTTCAAAATACTGGGAATAAAAGATTGGTTTCTAAGCTCCTCCTAGCATCAATCAGTCACAAGAGCTGGAAACTCACTTTCCATAATATTCCCATTGCTGGAGCCACGGCCACGGCCTCATTACCTCTTGCTTTGAAAACTGTGATGGTTTCCTCGGGCTCTGTCACTCCAGGGTGTAGCCTCTGCAGTTTATCCTGCCCACCTTCACCCCTGCCAGGCTTCTAAAGGCAAACCCCAGCATTTTACTGACCTTCTAGCAACCCTCCAGTGCGCTCCATCACAGGACTTTGCTCCAGAACAGCCCTGTGTTGTGGCCGCTGCCTCCTCCCTGTCTGGGCTCTTTGCTCTGTATGCCCTTTGGTGCATGCCCCGTGCACAGGCTGAACTGTCTGTAGTTTCCTACTCATGCCAAACTGTGTCGCTTCCTCCTTGGCTAACTTGGCCCCATCTCCCACCTGGCATGCTGGTTCTGCTACAGCATTAGCACCTGTAAAAGTCCTTTCCTAATGACAAAAATGTTGATAATATTCCTAGGTCATATTTGTGTGTTGACATAGATACGTAAAGTATCGTTCCTTTTGACCCCATAGAAATTTCTCCAGCCTCTCTGTGGCAACCAAAGAGAATGTGTGGCACTTGTCACATTGAAACTTGACACTTACTTGTGCAATTTGGTAATGACAATTTCCTCCACTAGACAGTAAAATCCAGAGAGCAGGGTTCATGCTAAGTTTAACTCATCATTATCTTCGCAGTGCCTGGCACACTTCTTTGCATATAGTAGATACTCAATGAACAAATGAAACTATTCTAAGATAAAGTCATCTCAAAGATAAAAATAATGATGAGTGAAAGGATTTATGTGCAATATGACATAAGTGCTAACTTATCAGTTGCTTGCTCTCTTGCTTACCACAGCTCCTCCTTAACCCCATTCATTCATTCAGCAAACATTTACTGGATACCAGTGAGGCATAGTGAATGAAATAAGGTCACGGGCCACCAGGTGCTATGGACTAGGAAGTCGAGGTGGGATAAAAGGATGGAGAACATCAGTGTATGCCAGGGTTTCTCAGCCTCAGCACTACTGAGATTTTGGGCCAGATAATTCTTGGTCTGGAAGAGAGGCTACCTTGTATTATAAGATATTTTTACAACATGGCTGGCCTCTACCAATTAAATGCAAATAGTACTGTTTTCTCTCAAGTTGTGACAACTGAAAAAAAAAAAAAATCCAGGTATTTCCAAATGTCCCCTGGGGGGACAAAATTCTCTCTGGTTGAAAATTACTGGTTTAAGGTAGTATTTCCGATACAGCAAGAGAAATGTCACAGGAAATTAATCACCTCTGGTCATATTACATAGATCTCTGTTGACTTATTTCTCGCTAATAATATTGCCAAATATGATAGTAATAGATTTTTTCTATTGGATCTCAATGACTTTTGGTCCAGAATTGTGTTGTGAAGGAAAGAAAGAATGGGAGAAGGTATGCAGGAATTACATCTTGTTACCTCGGTTCAGGCACCTAAGTGAATGATTAGCCACTGGCACATGTGATAAGGCTGCAGGGGTCATGAGGATATTCTCGGAGTTCATCCTCATGTACCAATTAACTGTATTAGTCCGTTCTCACACTCCTATGAAGAAATAACCGAGACTGGGTAATTTATAAAGAAAAGAGGTTTAAGAGCCAGTTCATATGGCTGAGGGGGCCTCAGGAAACTTACAGTCATGGCGGAAGGCACTCTTTCACAGGGCAGCAGGAGGGAGAATAAGTGCCAGCAGGAGAAATGCCAGATGCTTATGAAACCATCATGTCTCCTGAGAACTCACTCATTATCATGAGAACAGCATGCGGGAAACCACCCCATGATTCAATCACGTCCCACCAGGTTTCTCCCATGACACACAGGGACTATGGGATTCCAATTCAACATGAGATTTGGGTGGCGACACAAAGCCAAGTCACATCACCCACCCTAACAGTAGCCTGACGGTTGATGGGTTTTCTACAGCATGTCTTGCCTCTCACTGCCCCATGAACCTTGACAGGCAAATCAATGACAATTTTCTGCTGGCTCCTCACAGCTCTGCAGTACTGCACCTATTTGCATGGAAAGGCACCTGATAGTCTCCGTGCTGAGTAACTCTTCTCATGTATTTCAACATTACCATCATTCTCCTATTACTCCTCCAAGCCCTATTCCATCAGGGAATAGAGCTGGTATAGCGCTGTCAGTTCATTATACTCCTGGGGGTGAATAAGGCTCTTCAACTGATCTGGTGTCTCAGTCAAACTTAAATTTCTTGGAAAGTCAGATCCTTTCAGCACGGCATCCATGAGCGCTGTGTTGGCAGGAAGCAAGTCTTGTACCTAGGCTGAAGGGATTTCTTCTAACCAATCCGAGACATCAGAGCAGTGCAAAGCCCTGCCCATTAGGGAACCATCATATGCTGCATCTTCACAATGCCCAAAGGCCAGGGAGGTGGCAGACATATGGCCCTAAGAGGGACTAGAGAGCTGGTCAGGCCAAAAGCATTTGGAGGGGCTGGCTGGGCCCCTGCTCTCCTTTCTTTTCTCTCCCTAACAGTATCATGGCTTCCATCTGGTCATCCAAAGATCTTTTAAAACATTCATTTATCAACACTGCTATTACTGTTCACAAGTTTATGCTCCCACACCAATCCATTCAGTGAATTATTCAAGGCCACACAGAAACATCTTACGAAAGCTGAAAAAGACTTCAATGCCCCTCCAGGGCAAGTGAATCAGGTCACCACTTCATCCTTATTAGATTAAAATTATCTAATCTTGGTAAGTTTTGCTTTGTCTACTCTCTTCATTTTTGCACAAAAAAGGACTGTGTGTGTGTTTTTACTTTTTCCAATTTGGTAGGTTATGAAAAACACTTATGAGCAGTTTCTTCACCTCTGAAGTGGAAGAAAGGGAGTTTTTCTGAGATTGCAGAATTTAAAAAATAAGAAACACCTAAGGATTTTAGGTCATCATTAATAGAATTCCTATGTTTAGATTTCATAACGTCTTGTCTGAGATGCATTTAAACAGAAAAGTTCTATACATTATTCATATCTTTTTTCTTACTTCTCATTTTCCTCTGCACAGAAAACATCAACTGATTAGAAAATTCCTATGTCTCTTTCCTATTCTTCATCTATCCCCAGTATATGAATCAGTGTATCCTTTTTGTGGTTCTGCTCTGTTTGGGTAGGCTACAGTTCTCAGTGATTTAATCAAACACAAATCCACAAGTTGCCCTGAAGGTATTTCATAGCTAGGATGCCCAGCTACAATCAGTTGACTTCAAGTCTAGGGAGGTTACCCTTAATAACGTAGGTGAGCCTCGTACAATCAGTTGAAAAAGGAAAACTCAAGACTTCAGTAGTAACTCCTGCCTGGGTTTCCAGCCTGATGGTCTGTCCTGCAGATTTCAGACTTGCTAACTCTCACAACTGCATGAGCCAATTCCTTAAAATCAGTCTCTCTCTCTCTCTCCCCCCACCCCATATATGTATCTGTGGGTCTCTTGGGATGTTTACTCTTGGGATATACCCTTTTAGATCCAAGCCATCATGCCAAAAGAAGACAGTGTCACGTAAACTCGGGTCAGTTGCCCCTGCTGAGCTCCCAGTTGACAGCAGCCTCACCTGCCTGCACGAGAGTGTGTCGTCTCAGACATCCAGCCCTATGGGGCCATTATATGACTGCAGCCCACTGACATCTCACTGCATGCCCATGAGACTGCCCAAGTGACAACTGCCCAGCTAAGCCCGATCTACACAGAGAATCATGAGAGGGGAAGATTCACTATTCTTTTAAGCCACTAAGGGTTGGAATGGTTTGTTATGCAGCAAATGGCAATGGCATGTAGGAAGAGCTTTTGCTACATTGTTCTCAAGTCATGTTTGTATTTGAAAAAGAGCTTCTTCGAATCATTCGACAAGAGAATGCAATGTGTCCAAATAGCACCTGGATTCGGCTGAATTCTTTCGCATCAAACAGGAATAAAATATCTGAAAAGAACCACTTTGTTGGGGCCATGAGTTTGTTGTTAACAACCCTGAAAGTCAGTCGGGAATGGATTGGGCTCACTGTATCAAGACCGTGGACCCAGAGAGCCGTTCATCTACTATGTCTTTTCACTAATATTTCTTAAAGAAATAAACACATTTTAAGCCACTTGGAAATTGTCCTAAAATGGAAATATTACAAATACTACCTAATTTTTCCGACTCATTTATGACTTTCCTATGGAGCTTTGCATATGGTGAGTGAAATAATATATCAGTCTGTTTCATCACATGCTGACGATGGCCCTTCCTTAAATAATGTGTTCCTGTCTAATATTCACTGCTGTGAAGTGATGCAGATAGGAAGGAGCAGTAGAACAGATATAGGAATGAGAAGAAACAGATCAGGCAAACAAATATATTTTAAACAGACAAAGACTCATGCAGAGAGGATAAATGGACAAAATGTTACTTCCTAGTGTTTAAACCTCTGTGGAAGACCCTGTCTATATGATGCTACCAAGTTACAAATTGCCACTGTAATGTATAAAATAATGACACACTTTAAATTTGTTACTTATTCTAAAGGCCTTTATTTACACACTAAGTAAAAAGGCTTAAAAGCACAAAGTCTCATGTGAAAACCAATGAAAAAGCAGTAAAAATATCTTTTGCAATATCAAAATATTTTAAAATTTCATATAATATATGTAAAAAGAGGACAATCAATGTACTAGTCTGTTTTGCATGGCTACCACAGAAAATGCATCTGGAAGGCCCTTCTTGCTATGTCATCCCACAGTCGAAGGGGAAGAGGCAAGACAGCACACACAAGTGAGAACACGCTCCCACAGTAACGAACCCACTCCTGAAATAATGACATTAATCTACGAGCCAGTCACCTCTCAAAGGTCCCACCTCTCATCATGATTGCACTGGGGATTAAGTTTCCAACACATGAACTTTGAGGGACACATTCAAACCTTAGCAATCAATAATTTGAAAAAAAATTCAAGCTGACAAGGACAATCATCTTATTGGCAATCATTAAGGCAGTAACATAAAATTTACTATTACAGGCAAGTGTAATAGATGACTTGGTGGGTAAAGACTGAATCCATATGAAGGTTATTAAATTAATTCTGACATATCTGTAATTGTGACGGGCCCAAGAGCAGGACTCTCAAGGTTTTAGCCGTCATTGGCTCCCACATCTTGGAGGGATGCGTCTGGCTCTGTGCATGCAGGTTGATTCCAGGCAGGAGGTTGACACAGCCACGTGAATGCCTGCGTGGACTTATATTGACCTTGGCCCAGAAAGGACTATATGGGGGTTTTCTTTACTCTAACCAAAATTTAAAAATTAAAATTATGGCTCTTCATATGGAGGCAAATGACACAGGCAGCATTAGTGACCACGACACTGGGCTGGCCATCTGTCTCAGCCTCTCATCGGTCTAGGCCAGATCTCTTGGTCTTGCCCCAAAAGTAAGACAAGGGGATGGGCTTGAGCCTCTTTTATTCTGGGAGTTCCTTCCTCCAGAACTCGCTGAGAGAATACTTTATTTGTTATTTGTAGCACGCTGACACTGTGCTTAGGATCTGGCAAGCTCCCTAATGTCCTCCCGGGCGCTTTGCAATTGAGACTGACAAATACCCAGTTATGAAATCCACCAGCTGAAAAGGCAGTTCACTCTCCAAAGGACAGAGTCACTTAGCATTTTTATTTGGCGTCCATCTCAGACACTGAAGCAGCCTCTCAGTATCCTGCTGAACAAACCAAGGGCTATGTGTTTCTCAGCTCTGGATGGTGGGATGCCCTGAGGGCAAAACGTCCTTGTGTCTCGCCCTCCCCAAGGTGGATGCAGGTGTCTTTCAAGACTGTGAACCGTGCTCTTTCCAACCTACGACTAGCATTGGTACATGGGAAAGCAAGGGAGGGCATAGGAAATAATGGATTTTGCAGCTTTTATTTGTGAGTGAATGGGCCTACAATTTTCCTTTCCTGAAAGTCAACTTGAAGTTGAAATAATGGGATGATTCACTGTGAAAAAACTCAATGTTAGATAAAACAGTGTTAGATAAATATTTAAAGTTAAAAATCTCATGTAGAAAGTCTGAGTTAATCATAAAATCAAGGTGAGTCAAAACATATCCATGCCTTAGCTATTTATTGCATTAATTTATCTATCATGGATATCAAGAGTTTTATAGGCACCTGTTAAAAAAAGATAGCAGGCCCCAAGTGGAGTCACTCAGGCTAAAGTTCCACGTTACCGATCGAAATGTAAGTTGTTTACTTGTAAGATCTGACCTTCCCAAAAGTCAGGGGAGAAATGATAGCCACATTTCCAAACAAACCTTTCCAAACAAAAACCAGGAGATTTCACAGCAACCGACCTACCAGAAGGGCCCGGTCAACCTGAGAAACGTAATAGGGAAGTCTCCTCTGCGTAAACCCACACTCTACTGAGGGTGACCAATGTGCCTTTTGCATTCTGCTGTCTTCTTGTTCCTACTAAAGCTGCCCTACTGAGGACAATTGTTCTGAGATGCCTGGCGGAGCTCCTTACTATTTTGTAGAGTGGACGTTGCCCAGTTCATGAATCACTAATAAAAGCCAATTCAATCTTTGAAACTAAATTGGTTGAAATTGAGTTCTTTGCCACACATTTTCCATTCACAGGCTGAACTTCTGATTTCCTTGATCCCCCCAACTCCTTTCAATAACATAGGCTTTCAGAAACTGTCCCTTCAAAACAGACTTTTCCTGTCAGAGAATTGTTTAGTTTATTTACGTACAGCCTGACATGCTCTAGAATGAATTTCCTATGGCTTTCACAAAAGCGTAACTTTTCAGAGGTGAAAGAAACCTTGATGCCACATGAGTGCAACTTTCACCTGAAATGTGACCTTGGATTGTAGAGTCATCATCTGTATGTATGACAAGGGAACACCTCTTCTAGCTGGCCCACTTCCACTCACAGATGACTTGATTCTAAATTTTCTTTTTCCATTGACCCAACATTGATATCTCAACCTATCTCACTTGATTGCTGACTTCTGAAACCTTTCAAGATAACTAAAAATCTCTTTTGTATAATGACCCATTTCATATTTCAAATATGAAATCCATTTCAGTATTTAAATGTATTTTAAATATAGCAACCAAGGAAATGATTAAAGAATACTATAACCAGAGTGAAATATTTAAAGCCAGTAAAAATGATGTGTTAAAAGTATACTTAATAACATGCAAAAATGCTCATGAAATGACAGTCAATAAAAAAGATATAAATCTATATAACAACTATGATTACGTGTGTGTGTGTGTGTGTGTGTGTGTGTGTGTGTGGTGGAGAAAGAGTGAAGACAGAGGGAAATAATGAATAAGAAAATTAAGACAATTTAAAAAGCCTGGGAGAGAATAAATGTGAATAATGTTATCACTGGTGGCACCATGAACCACTAGTAAAATACTTCTTTGTATTTTCCAGTATGAGCCTTGAATTCATGCCTTTACAGTTACTGTGTGTATCTCTGCACTCACACCCACCCTATACTCTTTACAGTTAATTTCACCGAATACCAAGTATTCCTCAGCTGATGATTTTGAGTCTCTTGTCCTCTACTCTAAACACACTCCAGTTTGTGCATGTGTCTCTTTCTGAAACTGCCAATAACTAGACACAGCGTCCCAGGTGTGGTGTGAATAGCTCAGATGGAGTAGATTAGGCTCTCCTTTGCCCTGGACAAGGTCTTTCTATCCACGCGTCTGAAATCGTCTTCCTTCTAGTGGCACATCATCTGTAATCTCACGTTCACCTTCCAATCGACTAAACATAGATGTTCTTTTATAAAATGTTTGGCTAACAGCATTTTGGTAAGTCTTTATTCTTAGTTCTGGCCATCAAAATGACCAATTAATTGAAATACTTATATCAATTATTTGATCTGAGGTAATATATAGTTTAAAATACGAGGAGAATTGTCAAGTTTCCAAAGGATAGTCATTTGATATTATGGGTTGAATTGTGTCCTTCAAAAAGCTATACTGAACTGGTGAATCCAGAACCTGTGAACATGATCTTATTTGGAAATACGGTCTTTGCAGATGGAAGCAAGTTATGAGGTCATATTGGATTAGGGTAGGCTGTGGCTGTGGGCATGACTATGTTCCAATAAAACTTTATTTTCAGAAACAGACAGTGGGCCAAATTTGGCCCATGGGCTACAGTTTGCTGATGGTTACTGAAACTGTTTGAGGAAGATAATGTTTTTACAGGGTTTACAGGTGAGGGAAGCGAGGCTGAATGTTTATAACCTTGTAGAAAGTCACACAGTGAATACAGGGTAGCCCTGGAGTTCCAACTGACACCACATCTCCAGAAGTCACCACTGTAATCACTTGGCTACACTATCTTAGAAGCAAGAGGAATTTTGCGCTTTTGTTAAAAGTATATTAACTGGCCGTGAGTGGTGTCTCATGCCTGTAATACCAGCACTTTGGAAGGTGAGGTGGGCGGCTTGCCTGAGCTCAGGAGTTCAAGACCAGGCTGGGCAACATGGGGAAACTCTGTCTGTACTAAAAAACAAAAACAAATTAGCCAGGTGTGGTGGAGCATGCCTGTGGTCCCAGTTACTCAGGAGGCTGAGGTGGGAGGATCACTTCAGCCTGGGAGGCAGAGGTTGCAGTGAGTCAAGATTGAGCCACTACACTCCAGCCTGGGTGACAGAGTGAGACACCGTGTCATTTAAAAAAACAAGTGTATTAATTAAATAATGAGCTTTCACAAACTTTTCCAGTACCTATATTATCTTGGCAAGAGAAATATAACAAGTTAGAAGCAAAACAAAGACAGGCCAAATTTTATTAAATCAAAAAAACTGCCATAAATGTTCTCCATGTATGTTAGAAGGTTCAGGAAATTAAAATTCAGAGTTATTGACCATTAGTATCTCAAACAATCTGTGTATAGGACTGGAAAAAAATAATGTACATGATAGAACAGAGAAAACAAAAATCTTAGGGAATCAGTGAAAACATGATGCACATCTCAACGTTTCCGTTGGTTTTCCTAGCTGGAAAACCAATTAAAGAGATTTCTTTCAAGTTCCCCGGGCACGCAGAAGAAACATGAGTGTGATGGCCCCCAACATAAGCCTTTCTTTTGCAGGACAGTCCCACCCTCTGCAAAGCTCCTCTCCACACTGCAGAGGGGGCTTTTACTTGGCCCCAAATCATAGTTAGTTTCCTATAGCACTCAGTAGTGTTTTGCTGGATCTTTTATTCCCCTAATACAAAAATACTCCGAACTCACTAGTAGTGTTTGACTGAGTGTTAAGCTGTTCTGCCCAGAAGACATATAACATTAAATTGTCCAAAATTAGTTGCAAATCACTCAGCATCACAGTATGCATTCTCTCCTTCTATTTTTAAAAGTACCTTTCATTCACTGGCTCGGGTACCTTGATCCATAAACACTGAAAATCCACATTACTAACAGAGTTTAGAAATCTTTAGCTGACAGAATAAAAGAGTTTTTCATTACCTAACTAGAACATGATGTTGATGCCTCTCAGATCCTTTGAATTAATAACTGGGGCACAGAAGGTATTGCTACTACTTGGGTTTTGTTTGAATTCTAAGTAAAAATAATTTATTTCCCAGAATACAGCTTTAGTTGAGCTTGGCAAAATCACATTGGGCCAATGGATTCTCACCTCATTTCTGTAATTATCATAAACACACACAAAAGCATAAATAAAGAATAAAGAATTAACTCCACAAATATACTTGGAACAGGACATAAAGCTGCAGAGTGTCACCACATTTAACTCTCTGCTGTAATAAATGCCACAGACAAATAGAGTTAAATGGGTTAATTAGTCACCGGTGGCTATTTTAATTGCAGTATTGAAAATCAGACACAAATGCCAGAAGAATTCTCATTACGGGGTTACCTGGGCTTTAACGGGAGGGTTCGCCTGGGAGAGCAGCATCTCTAAAACATCGTGGAGCTGATTACATCTCTTCCTCCCCTTTACCTTTCATAATTAGCTGTACACTATTAAGTTAATGCACATTTGTCTACAACAATTCAATTCAGACTGCAAGAGAGAATCTTTCTAGTCTATAATTATACTCCAGCTTAATTAGCATAATTTCCACTGCACATATTTTAATAAAGAAGCTGCCATTATGGGTTGGCTTCCCATGTGGAAACTCTTCCAGGGAGATACAAATGCTTCCTTCTCTCGAACTGCCACAAATGCAAAGAGACGATCTAAAGCTGACTTTTTTTTTTTTTTTTTTAGACGGAGTCTAATTCCGTTGCCTAGGTTGGAGTGCAATGGTATGATCTTGGCTCACTGCAACTTCCATTTCCAAGGTTTAAGCAATTCTCCTACCTTAGTCTCCCAAGTAGCTGGGACTTCAGGCACCTGCCACCATGGCCGGCTAATGTTTGTAGTTTTAGTAGAGACAGGTTTTCGCCATATTGGCCAGGCTAGTCTTGAACTTCTGACCTCAGGTAATCCACCCACTTCAGCCTCCCAAAGTACTGGAATTACAGGCGTGAGCCACCATGCCCGGCCTGAAGTAGAATTTCCATGAGATGGGACTGTTGGGAAGGGCATGCTTCTCCAGCAGACCTGATGGAGTCTCCCCACATGGCGCTAACGGCTCATCCTCATTGATGGTTAAGGACTGGTGATGGGTGATTTGGCAATGGTGCCATGTGGTGATGGGGTTTGACCTCATCAGTCTGCAAATGTCTCATCTGAGAGGCTTGAAAACATTTCTACAGTTTAGTTTGGTTCCGGCTCTCATGGGAAAGTCATTTGAGTGCCTGAAATCCAGTCACCACTAGATGTCACTAGTCATTAACTGGGACACAGATAAATAAGACCTTTAAGGTATTTTTATTAACTTGAAAGACCCTAAGCAACGGGTTCTCTTCTCTACAGCTCCCTTGTGTGGGAGTCTGTTAACAACGAGGGAGCCAATCAATCTATTTGTCCAGCCCTGAGATGGGAAATGCCTACCGTGTGATTCAATAGGACTGCACACGTTTTGCAAGTGTTAGAAATCTGTCCTGCTAATAACCAGAATTGTCTGATACGAAGGAAAATCTTCAGTTCTAGTAGCTCATTATATTTTGCATGAACATCTAGCTATTCAAACAAACTTTGCAAAAAAGATTGTGCCAATGGTGTTAATGTTCTTACTAGATCCCTTAGAGAGAAGAATGAGAGGCATTTTCACTCCTCTGAATCTCCTGATGTTGAATGGGAAGTCATAGTATGATACACAAGAAGATGAGCTTTGAAAAAGAGTGGGAAATCATCACGACATCCAGAAAAACTTTAATGAGAAAACTAGAAAGGAGGCAGATGGAACAAGGTGCGATTCTACCAAAGGTTGAAGAGACCTTGAAAGAAGCAGGGGTTTTTAGAGATGCTAGACACCAGCATAATTTCTGGAAAATCCAGGTAGATGCCATGAGGCACAGCACATGTGTCAAACATTTCCTTTTCTGCATGTATATTTAAAAATGCAAACAATTTTAAAAACATATTTTTACTGAGCTTAAAGAGTTTTTCAGTAAGGTATCTATTTACTTTCTCAGTCACCAAAGGTACAATTTAAAAATAACACAACAGGCTGGGCATGGTGACTCATGCCTGCAAACCCAGCACTTTGGAAGGCCAAGGTGAGTGAATCACTTGAGGCCAGGAGTTCAAGATCAGCCTGGACAACATGGTGAAACCCCATCTCTACTAAAAAGTACAAAAAATTAGCTAGACATGGTGGCATGTACCTGTAGTCCCAGCTACTCGGTGTCGGGGGCTGAGGCATGAAAACTGCTTGAACCTGGGAGGTGGAAGTTGCAGTGAACCAAGATCACACCACTGCACTCCAGCCTGGGTGATGGAGTAAGACTCTGATACACAAAAAATTAAAAATAACATAAAAACATAGAAAATATATGCAAAGCACTATCACACTATACTCAGTGGATTCAAAAACGATATAATGGAGACTGGTTTATGTCATCACAATCTGCACTTTTTCACCACAACACTAACCATTTAGAGCTCATGCGCCTGCAGACAGTTACTTAAATTTGTACTGATGTCTTCAAAATGATGGGTCAATTTCTTTTCTTTTAAAACAGGATGTCCACTGCAGGGAGCAATGTGCACACCGACCCTTTTAAACTCTGCCACTGTTGCAGAGGTTTTCCAGTAGCATTCTAAGAGGTATCTGAAGAGATAGGGAACGTTCTGAACTGTCGTCATTTCAACCATGCATAAATGCTCACACACTGTTCCTTTTCTTGATCAAAACTTTTCATTTAGAAATACAACATCACAACTAAAAGCATGGTCTCTGGAGGCAAACTGCCTTTGTGAGTCCAGCTTCTCTGCTTACTGACTGTGAGACTGTGGGCAGGCTACACTGGCTCCCTGGGAAATGGAAAAATAACAGCAGCTAGCTGATAGAATTGAAGAGGAATGAATGGGGGAAAGGGAGGCAGTGCGCTTTGAGCAGTGCTCATCCCAAGCAAGTGATACGGAATCACTCATCCTTATTTGTTCCTCAGCTTTCAAAAATGTAAGAAAACAGCTTTATAACACTTTGGGGCCCTTGATCTGCAAAACTTCTCTTTGAAATCTATTCTGGTTTATTATAATGGAAATGCTAGAAAATAGTTTCCTTGGGTTTATTGATCTTACCAAAATATAGTCTTTAAAAACAGCACATTGCCTCTTGACTTCAGAAGGACCTAGATTTCAGCCTACATTTACCTTGTATTCAAACCTCATATTCAATTGGAACACAGCACGTATTTAACTCATCATATTGTAATGGGGTTGAATGAAGTGACATAGATTCACATGTCTAATATAAAGAAATCAGTGCTTCTGGCTTCAAAAGACCACATGAACAGGAAGTTCACAATATATGGTTGGCATAAATGTAAATATTCATGAAAAAGGTGCCTCTCTTTGAAATTGCTGCCAGAGTGCCCCCCCAGACTTGCACTTTGGAGCCCTGCAGAACGATTTGTAAAGGAGTAAGCCCTCCCCGCTCAGAATATGCAGGACACCATCTGTATTTACTTCAACATAACATAAGCCAAAAGGCAGATCTGGTCAGAAAGTTAGATGTTAATCTAGATAAATTATGCCAGTGATTGAAAATGAAAAAACATGGGGCCTTGAATTGCATGATTATGTTAACCTTGGAAATATTTATCATATGACAATATTTCAAAAGTTTACACATGCGTAAAACAACATTCACAAACGTATTTCACCAATTCTTTTTTTTTTTTTAATTTCACCAATTCTTAACTCCACATGGGAAACAAAACTTTGTGGCAAACTTGAATTAAATTTGTATCTAAATCCTCAATTTTGAGTCCGTTTTCCATGAATATTGAAATTTACTATAATTAGCTACTTCCAAAGAACTTCCCCAAAGTGGGTCTGTTTTTATTTTTATTTCACTCATAAAATGTGTGAGCATGGTAGGATTTTTCCCTTTACATGATTTCTAAAGTTGTAACACGTAACATATACACATAGTTATATAGTTTATATAACCGGAGACACACACATTAAGCAATGCATTTGTATGTAATTAATACACATTGGCTAATAATAATTGGTGAAATACCACACATAACAACTGTGCAACTTTTTAGGTACATGATGGTGTTTCTATAAGCCTATTAGTATACATTCAAAGGAAAACAATGTAAAAACAAAACAAAACAAAACAAAAACATCCAGTCACTGTAATATTTAGCCTGTGGGAATTTTCATGCTTTTGCAGTGTCAGATTTCTGGCTGAATTAATTTTTATTCAACAGGGAGACAATAGATTATGCAACGCTCATAAAAAATACAGGATCCCTGCTTTAACACATGGTACCATGAGAAGCGGCATTAGACAGGATCAAACTCTTTTCTCCCTAAATCAGTGTTCAACATTATACTTCTAGGCTGTGTCTCTTAATACTTCCTTTGGTTGGTATTATTGGATTACTGCAACCCAATCCTTAGCCTTATTATTGCAAGAAAGCTTAAAATAGCAGATAAGAAACCTTCAATAACCAGAAGATAGAAAAAGTTAACCAAATAATAGTTCATGTGAATGCCACGTGGAACTAAATAGGAGAGTATTGATTGAAATTAGATTGTATGAAGTAACATACTAATTAGCATGATTTAGCATTTGGCAATAAAATATAAACAATCTAGGATAATAAAAAGAACATGTTAATCATTACTGTCACTATGATTTTAGCACTATTTTTAAAAAATTTTAAATAATGAGCCACAATATAATTACATGTCAAGTCAATTCAAATACACCCAAACACACACATATGTGTATGCATAATTAAGTGAAAAACTAGTTACTCTTGCAAAGGTAGATGCATTTGAACAGCTTCTGTTCTTTTCTAGTCTGTTCCGTTCTACTCCCTTACATTATTATTCTACAAACACTGTTCGTGATCAATAAAAGTATTTTACCACCCACTAATGGATCACAATCTGTAGTTATAAAAATGACTATACAAACATACATACATGTATAAATTAATGTATGAAAACTAAATAATCCTGCATATTCATATCACATACAGTATTGCATATAAAATATTAACAATTTGGCAATTTGGGTGATATTTAGCTTTAAAAGCTAAAAGTAAACCAAAGGAAAAAAGAGCTTTCTTTCATAATTTTAATTTTATTTAAATTCCTGGTTTATTGGGTATTTTCTTTCTTCCCTTCCTCCACATATATGATCTACTTTTCAAAGATATGTACACATGATGAGAATGACAGCAAGGCTGAGAATATCACCTGCTGTCACCTGGACATTCATCTCAATTGTCAGAATGGGTCCCACTGCCATTATTTTACATTCAGATAGAGAGAGAATGATGAGGTTAGATGATATGCTGCAAAGGTTGTATTGTACCTTTAAATATCTCATATCATCTGCAAATTTGGCTTCAATTACCAAGTGGGTCCTCATCAAGGACTGGCTGAATGAGAAATGAGTGGGAGGTTAAAATGGGGGTGGGGGGTTTGGGGGAAGGCTTCATTCTAAGATATGCTTCATCTCACTTAACATAAGGAGAAAACAACTTTTACTGGCTAGGAAACAAATTGTGCATCTTAAGCTACAGTTCCCAAACCATTTTCATAATACAAATGAAAATATAAAAATATTTTATCTAAAAATATTTTATAAAATATTATACACATATTTCTTTTTTCAAATGTAATTTCTACTTTTCTAAAAGAATACAGTCCATAATTTTTTAAAATACCAATTCCTGACAGAGAGTTTAGATCACTGTGGATTAATTCAGAAAATTATAGCAATGTGAGATTATTTTTGTGACATAATTCTGTCCTTTCTTCATGTGATCACTTACCACCTACTGTGAAACACACCACTCTATAGCCACTCAGATTATTTTATATCCATCAATTATGACATATTCATTAGTTTTGAGAAGCTAGAGGCATTAGGCAACGTTGTTCCTCTGTCAGAGTCTAGGAAATATTTTTTTAATATCTTAGGAAAGATAAATGCTTCTAAATCAGTGTTTTACATGTATTTTGAGTAAAAATCTTAAATCCACCCATGCCACACTCACATTTCCTAAAATGCCACACAAAACCCAATTTTTCCTTACTATGGGTATTATAATCTATTCCATCCTATCCAGTCTCCTAAATGCTGGTGAAAACGCTCTGAATTGATTTCACAGCTCCGTCATACGTGGTCTCCAGGTGGAAAACAAAATTGTGCTAATCCAATTAGGTCATGGGCTCCCGAACTGCAATACAACTATGCCATAAAAATATCATCGTCACATTTTCATTTGTACCACTTAGACTCAAAGGGCAAAGGGCGACCTTACTAAAATATATTAGGGCAAATGATCTACTTTTATAATTGGGGGAAAGATACTAGAATTATATCCATGAGTACATAAAATTAATGTATATTACAGTAGGGGTCAAAGTCCAGCCCTTGGGAAAATTTCTGGACCACCTCCTTTTATTGTATGACCTGTGAGCTAAAAATGGCTTTTATAGTTACACATTTATAATGTATCTGATGACAGGGAACACTAACTTTGAAGACCAGCTAGGCATTCTAACAAAAAAATCATTCCATTCTTCTTGGTAGACCTGTATTACAAAACAGTATTATTATTAACATTATGAATTGTTTTTGAATTTCATTAATAATCATTTTGTGGAAATTTGTTTTCTCTCCTATTATATAAGTATCTACATATAATATTTCCAATTTTGCCTCCTGGCCCACGAAGCCTAAAATATTTGCCATCTGGCCCTTCACAGAACATTTGCTGACCCAAGTATTTGAGCTGAATGAAAAATAATTGTTATAATTATTATGATATACACCCGTCAAATCAGAGAGTGATCTGGCTGCAACCTCAATACACCCTGAGTCTCAGGTGGACACATAGGTAATATGCACACCAGGCGTGTAACTGGCTAAGTGTATAAGTCACACGGCCTTCGGTGCTCCGAGTACAAAACTGTCCCCTTGGTTACATGGAGAAGTGTCCCGCTGAAGAGGAGTCCCTCTGTTCAGCCAAGGAAACTCAGATGCCTTTGTTAAAAATAACTTTGCATTTGTTTTATTAAGTGCCATAAGCTCGAAGGAAAACTGGGCTTTTCAGTCCCTGGAATTTCTTTTCACTTAATTCCTTCCATATCATGGGACCTTGAGCAGCTCTGCAGTGAGAGACAGTCTACTGAATAAGCGCTGCGTGAGATGAGCTGTTCCTGTCTTCTTGCAACAGCAACTGCATTTAGAGTAACTGACACTTACAGGTCCAGATAAATGGTATTATTGGGCAATCTCATTTGTTTCTAAGCTGACATGAAGCAGCACGGGTGAACTCCCTCTGTGTCGATCTTCCATTAAAAGTTGTGCGCCATCCTGATACGCAGTAAGTTTTCCCAAAAAGACGTTTTACTCTTTGGGATATTAACATTTTAAAGTTTAGCACTGGAAAAACACAATTTGAATGAATACATAGATTTCCTGGGGGGTGCATTTATGCCTTCCGCTTTTAATTTTTCCCATGTTTTACCTTGATGGCTCTTGCTTCACTCTCCTTGTCTCCTGCTCTTATAAATACTTCTTTTTAGAACATGTTTAACTGAAAACCTTGAACAACAGTCCACATCAACATTCATCACTTGCTCTCATACTAACTAGGGGCTGAGCCAATGTACTTTTTATTGGTGTAATCCCTGACAGTTGTACTTGTTCTAGAAGTAATATTTTACAACTTCATGAAAATCTTACTTAATTTTCATGACATGCATTCATCAAAGCCTCACTTCTTAAAGCCTTTGGGCTTAAGTATGCATGGGGATTTCTATGTCTGCTTTGGGTGCTGATTCAATATTTTTGGCCATATGTCTATTTTAGCAATAACTAGTAACTTTTTCCTATGAAAGGATCATCTTCCTAAATCCTTATTTCACATGAACACAGAGTGGAAAACAATCTGTCTCAGCAGAAATGTGAGACAAGCCTGAGACAGAAAAAAACATGTTCAATATCACATTGAAAACGTATTTTGGAGAGTAATTAGAAAACAAACAAAACCAATAAAACAATTTTCACAGAAAGTTGACTTTGTTTTTTAAAAACAGACAACATCCTAACACAAAACACTAAAAAACTTCCCTAGAGCAAGATTTAATCTATTAGAAACAGATTATAAAACAATCAAGTCTAACAATTATCTTCTCCCTGCATAAAATATTATAGTTTATTTTTGCTTGTTAACCTCTAATGAAAACATGTTTTTAATCTAAGCAAAGAGTTGTTGTTATTGTTGTTGGAACAAAGAACTATTTTCCAAGGAAAACGAGTGAGGCAGGTCTAGAACTACCAATCTACAAGAAAGTTCCAAAAAAAATATTAAAACCAAAAACGCAATAAAATATATTTAAAAAATTAAATATTTCTTTGTCATTTATGAACATTCTAAAAGTCTTTCTATTGCAAGAGAAACGGTACATCTGGGGCTTACCTGGTACTTGGTCTTCCTAGGATGTTTCACCAACGTTACTAACCTAATTATGGGTGTAGAGTTGGTAGGAAACTGGAAAAGCTGACTTGAATTCTCTCCATAGATAAACTTATGCAGGCTAATATGTGGGTGGGAACAAGAGTTCTCAACAGGTCTTACAAAGTGCCAGGTACCATTACAAGCGCTTTATGTATAAATCACTTTATTTAATTCTCACACAATGCTATGGAGTAGGGGCTACTAATGCCCCCACTTTACACATGGGGAAACTGAGTCACAAAGACACAAGTAAGTGGCCCAAGGTCACATAGCTAACAAGCAGCAGAGACAGGATTCAAACTCAGAGCATCTGGTACCTCCTAATCCCCGCTCAGAATCAACAGCTGGTTAGCACTGATGTCAGGACTGGAAGCCAGCTCTCCCAGGTTTTGCTCCAACTGTCTTGCCAGCAGCCAGTGAGGTGAGCAATGAGAGAGAAGGATGGAACAGAGGACACGCTGGGTTCAAATTCTGCCCCGTGGATTCCCAGCTGGGCCACTGATAGATGCATCTGCTTCTCAGTCTCTTCCACAGTAAGAGGGGTAAGATCCTATCCACCTCTCTGGCTTGCTCTGTTAATAATGAGGTCCCCATTGCAAGAGCGATGTTAATCAAGGAGATGCTTAATAAACATCATTTCCCTCTCTTATACCACACACATTCTCTCCCTTTAACCTTTCTCGGTTCCCTGCTTATTTATAAACTCCTACAGCTCTATATTCAAGGGAAACAAGACTTTGAAACAGCTAGAATTAAAGTTTGACATGACTTCAAATTAATCAGGATTCTATTTTGTGCCAATCCATGGGGGAATGTATTGAGTAGAATGTGTTTCTTCAAAAGACATTTTACTAATTGTGTTTTCTAGACAATTTAATGCCAGCCAGAGAAACATACAATTTGTAGATTGCTGAATATCTGATTTTAATTCCCAAGTCCTTCATTACTTGCACATGATCTAAAAAATACAATTAAAACATGGCCTTAGTTGTTTCTTAGAAACTCAATGCAACCTTATTTCTTTATATAATTAAGTGATGTGACTTTTCCAGAGCACAAATAATGATGTATTGATTTAAAACAAATAAATCATACATCTCAACTTACAAAACTGTGCATAATGGGTTGCAAAGTGGCCCCCAAAAAGACACACCCAAGTGCTAATCCCTCGTATCTGTTAATGTGACCTTATTTGAAAGCAGAGTCTTTGCAAATGTAATTCAGTTTAAGAATCTCAAGAGGAAATCAGCCTGGATTCAGGGTGGGCACAAAATCCAATGACTGGTGTCCTTACAAGAGAAAGGAGAAGGAGATTCGAGACATGAACACACACAGAGAGGAAGGCCATGTGAAGATGGAAGCAGAGATTGGAGTGATGAGGCCACAAACCAAGGAAAACCAGGGGTCACTGGACGTTAAAACCGCCCAGAAAAGATTCTCCCCTAGAGCGTTCTAAGGGTGTGGGCTGCTGATTACTTGATTTTAGACCTCTGTCCTCCAGAACTGCGAAACAATGCATTTCTGTTGCTTTAAACCACACATTTAGTAGTAATTGGTCACGGCAGCCAAGGAAACTAATCCACTATATTTTTGAAGAGAAAAAGAAAAGCATCAGACGAAAATCCCCTTTACTATGCAGAACAACTTGAACATGATCACCACCCCTTGCCCTTTTTTTGTTTCTTAGAGCAGTGAGAGAAAATATTTTTAAAATAATCCTCAGAGCATAATATCAGGATACAACTCAATAGAACTCTTGGTTCTTAAACATTTATTTAAGACTTAATTTCTTCTAAGCTCAGCTCTCCTCGTGCCTCCCCACCAGCTATCTCCATCAAGGGTCACAAGGGACGTGCCAATCCAATGTTTCCCTATAGTCGCCATTCCACTCAACCTCTACGCACTACAGATAAGCTTTCCCGCTCGTGTGTGTCTGGCCTTGCCCTTGAACTATCTTTATCTCTCTCCTGCCTCTGCTTCCTCACTTGGCTTCCTTTACAGGTCCTACTTTCTTGTCTTTCATTTATTTATTCAACAAATATTCATGGAGCACCTCCTATGTGGCAGGCACTGGAAAGCATGAAGCTTGCACGCCACGACGAGGAAAGTAGGAAGGAAGACATCAAAGCATGTTGGTCAGTTCCAGGTGCTAGAGGGAACAAGCACAAACATAACATAGGAAAACAGGGAGTGGGAGAAGCTAGTGGCCAGGAAAGACCTCAGTGAGGAGCTGACATTTGAGAAAATGCTTCCCTGGCTTCTGACATGAGAAGAGACAGGAGCAAGGGATGCGGCTTGAATACAGTGGCCAGTTAGTAAGCTCAGCATATAAATATGTGTGCATCACTGCAACATAGATGATAATCAAAGCCTCAAGTCTGGATGAAGATGGGCAGAGAAGAGACGTGAACAGTGTCTGGGGCATCCCCAAATCAGCCACTCCTTGAGGCACTGTCTCCTGGGGACCCACCTCTCCTGGTTTCCTCCTAATTCTCAGGCCCCTTCTTTGTCTCTTTCCACAATTCTCCCTCATTGCTTGACTTCTAAGTGATGGCAGCCCGGGGTCTCATCCTGGTCCTCTTCTCTTCTTTACCTTCACTTACTCCCATGGTGTTCCCATCCAGTCTCATGACTTTAATTAGACATGGGTATAGACTGGGGTGACAATATAAATTGCTATCAAAACCTGGTGCTTCTGGGACTGAAATGGGGTGATATAAATATTTACACTGAAGAAAAAGTCATCTATGGGGCTGTCTTGGGTTGATGAGAATACATGATTGTTTGATTCTATAGCCAAACACCTGTTGATTTTATACCATCAATCCAGAACCGTCCCTGTCGTCCAGACTAGGATATTTGAGCTTCTGTGATGTCCACTCAAATACTTAAGAGACATTTGAAACCAAATATGACCAAAATCATGACACCCCCTCCAAAACTGTCCCTCTCACCATTTTCAGTAGCTCAATTAATGACAACTCATCCCTGCCTAAAGCCTGTATCAATCTGTCAATCTCTACCTTGATAATATGCCTGTAATCTGACCACTTCTCATTCCCATCCCTGCACCCCTCTGGTCATCTCTGTTCCAAATGACTTCAATAGCCTCCCAACTGGTCTTCCTGCTTCTGATCTTACCCGCTGGAGTATCCTTTCTTTTTTTTTTTTTTGAGATGGAGTCTTGCTCCATCACCCAGGCTGGAGTGCAGTGATGTGATCTCAGCTCATTGCAACTTCTGTCTCCCAGGTTCACCAATTCTCCTGTCTCAGCCTCCTGAGTAGCTGGGATTACAGGCACCTGCTACCACACCCAGCTAATTTTTGTAATTTTGGTATAGACAGGGTTTCACTTCGTTGGTCAGGCTGGTCTCAAACTCCTGACCTCAGGTGATCCACCTGCCTTGGCCTCCCAAAGTGCTGGGATTACAGGCATGTGCCACTGCGCCTGGCCTAGAGTATACTTTCAGGAGAGCAAGCATAGCCAATCCACTTCAAAGCAAAGGAAATTTACGTCACCGCTCTTAAAGAGGCTTAATCCCTCTGGTGTCTTGTATTAGATGATTCATCCATTGCTATAAAGAAATACTGGAGCCTGGGTATTTATAAGAAAAGCGGTTTAACTAGCTCATGATTCTGCAGGCTGTACAGGAAGTGTGGTGGTATCTGCTTCTGGGGGGGCTCAGGAAGTGCCCAATCATGGCAGAAGGTGAAGGGGGAGCAGACACATCACACGCTGAAAACAGGAGCAAGAGAGCACGTGGTGTGGGTGTGGGATGCCACCCAGTTTTAAATGTTCAGATCCTGCAAGAACTCACTCGCTATTGCAAGGCCAGCACCAAGAAGATGGTGCTAAACCATTCATGAGAAATTTACCCCATGATCCAGTCACCCGTCCCCAGGCCCCGTCTCCAATACTGGGGATTACAATTCAACCTGAAATTTGGGTGGGGGCAGATATACACACTATATCATGCCTCCTCATCTGTCCCAGCCACACTCAGTTTTAAAAGTCTGATGTCTTAAATTATGTAATTTGCTTCTGCTTTCCCCAGCCCATCTCTATAAGCAGCATTTATTGTAAAGCTCAGAACATTTAAAATCCAGCAACATCTTAACTGAAATGAAAAGGGACACAGGACAGCAAGTGTTAATACCCACCTGCTAAAAGAAGACCAAATGTCAATGTGTTGGAATAATAAAGGAATAAAAATAGTAATGTTTTAGACTGTTCTGCTGCCACACAAAATACCACAGATGGGGTGGCTTAAACAACAGTAGTGCATTTTCTCGTAGTTCTGGAGACTGGTAAGTCCACAGTCAAGGTTCCAGCAGGTTTTGATTTCTGATGAGGGCTCTTTTCCTGGGTTGCAGGTGGCAACCTTCCTGCTGTGCCCTCACGTGATGGAGAGAGACCAAGCTCGATTTCCTCCTCTTTTGTAAGGATATCAGTTCTGTGATATCAGAGCTCCACCCTTGTGACCTCATTTAATCTTAATCACCTCTTCAAAGGCCCTATCTCCAATACACTCATGTCGAGGGGAGTTAGGGCTTCAACATATACATTTTTTGGAAGGGAAACACAATCCAGGCCATAGAAACAGATGGAAGCATTTACAGGCACGTTTCTATCTTACACATACACTTGGCAATCCCCGAGCACTTTCGGTTTTTTCCCAGGGGCCTCTTCCTTCCCCTAGTTTGTCCCTGAAGGTTGCCTGCTACTCCAGCCCTGAAGACTCTGTTATCCAGTCCTGTCTCTTCTTCCCACAGACCCCTCCTCTGCTGTGTGTCTTCAACTCCCTGGATCAAGGAGCAAACTGAGGGTAAGGAGTGTGAGTGGTGTAAGAAATCATGGCCCTGGGTAGGGAGGAAGCCTCATTTCAGATCAAGATTGGGAAGAAAAAGCAAAAGAGAAAAAGATCAGGATTTACCTTCTTTGAATCATCATGTAACATGTTCACCACACGTGAAATCCTCCAGACAAGTTAATGACCATGTAGCTAGTGTATTGCAAAAAATATTATAACAAACATTTTATGTTTTTGGCCTTTTAATGGCAGATGTTTGCTCCTCGGGTAAATGGTTTCTTCACATTTAGGAAGTAATTACACAAGCCCAGTAAATCCCAGAGAGGATAAGGTCACAGATGGAAAGGAAAGGGCAAATATGTTTACATTATTGACCCAAAGAGGCTTGGGGGAGCCACGTTTCCGGAAATGTTCATGAACTCCATCAGTTTTTCTAAAATGTTCGTTTTTGTGACTAAAGCTGTTACCTCATGAAAGGTGTTAGTGATACTGAAAGCAAACAGTTATAGGAAATAGGATTCCAGGAAGCAATAGAAAATAGTCATAGAATTCCAGGAAGCAATAGAAAATAGCCACAGAATTCCAGGAAGCGATGGCCAATGGCAAAAAACTTGAGTATGCAAAATAAAGTCAACACTTGTGCACCGAATCTGTTTTCCTATCACATATACTAGTTTTCTAGGGCTACCATAACAAAATATCCCAGAGTAGGTGGCTTAAACAACATAGATTTGGTTCTTCACATTTCCAGAAGCTTGAGATCACAGTGTCCAGGTTGGGTTTCTCTGAGGCCTCTCCCCTTGGCCTGCAGCTGCTCCCTCCTCCCCACCCACTCACGTGGCCTTTCTTCTGTGTATGCACATCCCTGACGTCTCTTTCATGTCCAAATTTCCTCTTCTTATAAGGACACCAGGCAGACTGGGTGACGGCCAGTCTTCACAGCCTCATTTTAACTTCATCACCTCTTTAAATGCCCCATTTCTAATTATAGTCATATTCTGAGCTACTGGGGATTAACACTTTAACATATGAATTTTGGCATAACACAGGTCAGCCGATAACATAGTGCTGAACAAAACTTAGTAGCTTAAAATAAGTCATTTATTTTGCTCCCAAATCTAATTTCGGCAGGGCTCAGCAGGGACGGCTTATCTTGGCTCCAGGGCATCGGAGAATCCACTCTCATGGTGGTTCACTACCATGGCTGGCAAGGCAGTGTTGGTTGGTTGTCAATGGGGCATTCAGGGGCAGTGCCATGGGCTGAAAATCTCAGAATATCAGCATGATCAGTCGAAGTTGTTGGTTGTTCAAAAAGAGGCAATTCATGCTTCTCATCTGATGGTTTAAAGCTTCTCACCTCAGCACCCAGGAGAGTGACTGGCATGAAGTAGATGCTAAATAATTACTAGTTTTTAAGTGCCCAGAGAAGATGTACTCAAGAGGGAGAGTTAAGAGGTTTCAGACTTGATACCCTCTCTCTCCTAGCTTACAGCACCAGCATCGGACTTTAGGCACGATGCTGGGAAGAGAATCACGTGTTGTTCTGAAAATCACTCCAAAGGGGTTCTGATAAGCTCCAAGCCCCCATAAAGATGAATGCTACAGCCTCCATTTACAGAAGGCTGATAGCGCCTGCTAGAGATCCTTCTCTGATGCACACGCTGTTAGGGAATGACTGCTTCATCTTTCTGCAGATGCTAGGTAACTAACATTACTTAGATCACCTAGGAGGGTATGATTTACATATCTTTTTTGAATCAATTAATTGTGATAAAAAGGGGGCTTTCATATGTAAACTTTAATCTTGTACTGAATATTTATAGAATAATAAGCCATGAGTAAGTGCAATGCTTTTAAATTATTCCTTTTTATCTTCAGTTGTTTATGCAGGTTTAACTGCAACAGGCTTCACTAATAACCTGTAATACCCTGGCTATTGTACCATCGCATACTGATACACCTTTGCCAGATAATGTTTACTAAAAACTCAGGAAACTCATGTTAAAACTTGTCTCGTTCTAGCACTCCCTCTTCCTCAGATTTTTTTAAGATGAAAGGTTGACAAATTAAAATCCTTCAGCCGACCCAGCAAGCTCAGCCTCATTTAATTCTCAACAGCCAGTACGAAACCCTCCTAAAGTGCTCTGACACCTTCCTACTGTCATTTGCTTGCCTTTACCCCAGCCCTATGCTTCACCTTATTTAGTGGAGAAATTCTGAGTCATTGTTAACCTGACTGCTTAGTCCATGGGTTAACTCTCAGGAAAATCCTGTGGTTTTAGTAAGACAAAATGAAGATTCTTTTTCCCATCCTGTACGGGAATTGAAATCACATGCCCATGCCCAGTGTACAAATAAAGACATTTTTGGTATTTTCTATGGTATAAGGAGTGTCATGATACCAAAGAGATATGTCAACTTCCTTGATACTATTAACATGGGAAGAAAAAAGAGATGAGAATCTGTATATTTGTAATTAAAACCCAATTTAAACAAATACATGTTATATTATTCATACAATTTTAGAAAATAAGTAAATCACACATTAAAAATTTCAGTATTTCAGCCTGGCAAATATGGCAAAACCCCATCTTTACTAAAAAAAAAAAAAAATTAGCAGGGCATGGTGGCACCTGCCTGTAGTCCCAGCTACTTGGGAGGCTGAGGCAGGAGAATCATTTGAACCCAGGAGGCAGAGGTTGCAGTGAGCCAAGATCACGCCACTGCACTCCAGCCTGGGCAACAGAGCGAGACTCTCTCTCTCAAAAAAAAAAAAAAAAAAAAAAATTTCAGTATTGAGGAAACATATATAAACCTTAAAAAAGTAACTCCTTAAGTTAAACAGCAGCAGCCATGCAATGAGGACCTTGCCGTTCTGTTCATGTTCTCTGAGGGGTATCGTGTTTTCACTTGTCCAATGTGCCTGTAATACAGTCTTTAACATGTGGGTTATTAGCAACCATCACCATAAAACTGCTTCTCTAATACTGTGATGGTCCCTTTACCAAGGAAAGCCCAGCAGATTCCCACTGCTGCCTTGTGTGGACTACACACTCTTCTCCGTTAGGAGAATGTAGGTCTGGGCTGCATCAGGCCTTCTGGTCATGTGAATTCTTCAGCCACATGGAGAGCATGAGGCACTGTCTGACAGCACTCTGGGACAGTGCAGAGTTGTCAGTACCGTGCTCCTGCTGTGGGGAGGTGAAGGTTATGCAGGGCTGATCTCACTATCTTTTTATTTTATTTTTTTAAGTTCCAGGGTACATGTGCAGGATGTGCAGGCTTGTCACATAGGTAAATGTGTGCCATGGTGGTTTGCTGCACAGATCATCCCATCACCTAGGTATTAAGCCCAGCATGCATCAGCTCTTTATCCTGATGCTCTCCCCATCCTGCTCCCTGGACAGGAGCTGGTGTGTGTTGTTCCCTTCCCTGTGTCCATATGTTCTCATTGTTCAGTTCCCACTTATAGGGGAGAACATGAGGTGTTTAGTCTACTGTTCCTGCATTGGTTTGCTGAGGATAATGGTTTCCAACTTCACTCAAGTCCCTGAAAAGGACGTGATCTTGTTCCTTTTTATGGCTGCATAGTATTCCATGGTGTATATGTATCACATTTTCTTTATCCAGTCTATCACTGATGGGCATTTGGGTTGATTCCATGCCTTTGCTACTGTGAACAGTGCTGCAATGAACATACATGTGCATGTATCTTTATAACAGAATGATTTCTACTCCTTTGGATATGTATCCAGTAATAAAATTGCTGGGTCAAATCAATCTCATCATTAACTTTGGCTTCTAGGCATGTGTGTGCTCCAGGCTAAAACTCTGCCTCTCTTGCTCTCTGAACTGAGAATGGAGACTGAGTGACAACAGAAACCAGAAATCTGCATCGTTTGTGTCAGAGGGGTCTGGTGGCCTAACAGAGCCCCTCTACTTGACAAAGCTTTAGTCAGGCTCCTATGAGCCTTCTTCTCAATGAGGCCTCAATCTTGGCTCTGTCCTTCCTAACACCAGTTTTGGGAAGAATCCTGATAATTTAGTTTAGAGAGAACCCCTATCCTTGATATTTGATTTTTCTTAATGTCTGATCAAATTCCTCATCCTTCATAATACTTCAGGTTATATCTGGTCCCCGAGCAAGAATCCTGTTAGGTTAGCAAAGAACAATCTCCCCTTGAGGTCCCCTCTTGGTAATTTTCCATCAACTGATCCCCACCCACCACCTCCTTCCTCCTTGGCTTTAAGTCCCTGCTCTTGTCCTTGTTGTATTCAAAATGAAGCCCAGTTTTATAGTGAAATCTCTCTTCTCCTATTGCAATAGTTTCTAAATAAAATCTGTTTTTGCTGCTTTAACTACTGTCCAGCTCTGGTTCTCTTTCATAGGCCCCAGTCTAAAAGTTTTCCTGAAAAAGAGCAGAAGATCAAAGGCCAGGGAGAAGAGTTCTGGAAAAGACTAGAGGATAAACACAAGGGTGTATGAATACTAGTGAGAGGTGCTGATCAATATTTTCTACTCCTTAAATTTGGAGACCCAGAAGTCAGAGTGAGGGGAATTTTCCCCACTTCCCTCCAGAGAATAGACAGCTGGCCCCTCTGCAACAAACTCTTATGACTACAGTAGAATGAAACAAAAGAATGGCAGGTTTGGGTACAGGGAGCCTGAGATACTGGTCCTTCCTTTTGCTGCAATCCTTCCCTCCACTTCCCTCCCAACCAGAATCCTCCTTAGCTCCTATAAGCCCAGGAGGCCTTTCCTGCTACCCACCGGGGCTAAGGAGGTGATTGAGAATGAAAAGTCAGGGTATATATTTCCAGGAGATGGAGAGAGGTGCATATAGATATGTTAAATCCAAAGCGATTTTTAAATGTATTAATGATACACAATGTAATATAAGTGTTAATAAGAGACCCTAGGTGGATGCAGATCAATGATGCTGCAGCATAAAGGTAGGAGTAATATTGCAAATTAGAGGACAAAGATACTGGAAAAATAAGTGCTTTTCCAGCAATTGATATCCACATGGAAAAAAAAATAGATTCCTACTTCACACTACACGCAAGAAGTTGAAGATATATTTGGAACAAATCTGAAGGGTTAAACTTAAATATTTAAATAAGAAAATAAAGGAGAATGATACTTTGGACTTCATATAAGGAAAAATTTTATACATATAAAGAACAAAATTTAAATACATTAAAATTTACAAGTAAAAAAATTAAGAGACATGCCACAAGTTGGAAGAATTTATAAGAATCTAGATAGCATGAAGAATTTAGAAATGCCTCCTATATAATTAATGATGGCTTTCACTTATGAACCAACCCCACTGAAATGCTTTACATGTATTAAGTTATTCAGAACTTAGAAAAGCTCAACAAAGTAGGTGCTTGTATTAGACTCATTCTAAAGAATAAAAAGACTACAGATTTCAAAGATAAAATTTGCACAAGATCACATGAATAGCAGCTATGAGACCTGCACCCAAGTGCCTTAGTTCCAGCACTCTCACTTGAAGCCAAAAGTAAAATGGGGACAGGCCTGAGGAACAGGCAATTCACAGACTACTAACAATGCTGAACATGTGCTAAACTTCAGGGATACTGGGGTAATGCAGAGTGAAACAACAGACCCATCAAACTGGCAAAGATTTAAAAGGCTGACAGGAGTTGGCACATACAGGGTGAAACAGAAACTGTCATAAACTGACAGTGGGAGTATAAAATGGGCCCAAGCATTTTAGACAACAAATGGAGAGTCATTCTTAAATTTGAAGATATACATTCCTCTGTTCTAGCAATGTTTATGCTCTAAAAACTCTTCTACATTTGCCCAGGACACATGCACAAGAACAGTCCTTGCTTGCGAAACATCTACCAATAAGAGCATGGAAACCATCTGAGTATCCGCCAGAGAACAGATGAATGCACTGTGGTCTATCCATGCAATGGAACACCACCAAGCAGGAAAAGAGGAATGAAATCTACATGCACACACCCACGTGGAGAAATCTCAATAACACTGTTGAGACAAAAAAGCATATTTCTGGTATCTCTGTTTCTCTGCGTATATAGTAGTATGATGCTGTGACAAATTTATGTGTCAGTCTGACTAGGCCTCAGTATACAGATACAGCATTTGGTCAAACATTATTACAGATGTTTCTGTGAAGGTATTCTCTTAGATGAGATTAACATTTAATTTAGTCGACTTTAAGTAAGGCAGATAACCAAAATGTGGGTGGGCCTCATTCAATCAGTTGAAGCACGTAAGAGAAAAAGACTGCTCACCTTAGAAGTAAAGGCGATTCTGCCAGCAGACATGAACTCTCCCTCGAGTCTCCAGCCCTGCTGACCTACCCTGCAGATTTTGGACTTGCCAAGCCTCCACTATTGCAGAGGCCAATTCCTTAAAATATATATCTCTCTCTTTTTATGTAGATGTCTTGTTGTCTGTTGTGTTTCTTTGGAGAACACTGAGTAATACAGATGTCAAAAGTGCAAATGTTTAAAATATACAAAGCAGTTTATGAGCAAACACATATGTGAATGGCAGCCTTAGAAGTGTTCAAAGTAGTGTCCTGCTTAATTCTCAATATGCAGAAATAACAGTCCATATACAACCTTCACAGTACGATAAAGGGATGATTTTAAAAGTTGTATTAACATGCAAGAAGTGCAGGGGACAGGCTTAGAGAATTTTGAGAGCTGCACTTAGAGTAAATTTCATTTTTCTAGAAACTGAATATGCTTCCTCTTCTAGCATAAGATGAGTTGACTTTCCTCAATTAAAACTGAATCACTGGAGCAGTTCCAAAAAACTACACAAAAATGTTACATCAAAATAAAAACTCCACATCAGTCAGTTTATAAAATAAATGCAAATTACCCATTTTTCTGAGCTGTAGTTTTTTATTTTAGTTTGTAACAGCAAATACTTTATTTTCTTACATGTATTATAATTTACAATATGTTTTTCTATTATGAATTAGGGGAAAATATGCTGTACTGATTTCTGGACCATGTCAGGCATCATTCAGGTATGACGCTTAAATAATTCAATGCATTCTAAGTTATTAAACTACTGTAGGCAGATGCATTGCTTCGGGTTATTTGTTTTTGCATAAAATATGCCAATATTTTAAGGTGCAGTGGCATGGGATCCGCCTGCTATATATTTAAAGTCCTATGAGATTAGGATTCCAAAAGTAACACAAACATTACATGACACTGATGTACTGACAATCATCTACATTCATGTTCTTCTTTTTGTGCAGAAATAGCTCCTAAAATGTTTTCTAGTGTAACTTCAAGTATTTTTTTAAAAATATGACTTGGGAAAAACAACTGCTAATTAATTTTAACACCATGTCAATTATGCTAATAAAATTCTAATTGAATTCCTTGTGATGTAAATAAGTCTTCCTTTGTGTGTGTTGCGTGAGCGCTTGCATGAGTGTAATTATTATATAGGCTGTCAGATATCAGACACTTATTAAGTGTATCGTGAAGCTATATGGTGGGCTTAGTTGTTCACAGATATTTTGACATATCTAGCTCTGTCTTCCATAGCTTTGAACAAATTAATGGGGAGAGCACAATTTTTTTTTTTGAGATGGAGTCTCGTTCTGTCACCCAGGCTGGAGTGCAGTGGCGCGATCTCGACTCACTGCAACCTTCCCCTCCCAGGTTCGAGCGATTCTCCTGCCTCAGCCTCCCAAGTAGTTGGGACGACAGGTGCGTGCCACCACACCCAGCGAAATTTTTGTGTTTTTAGTAGAGATGGGGTTTCACGGGTTGGCCAGCCTGGTCTCGATCTCCTGACCTCATGATCCTCCTGCCTCGGCCTCCCAAAGTGCTGGGATTACAGTGTGAGCCACCGCACCCAGCTGAGAGCACAATTTTTAAGGTACCACAGAGGTAAATCAATAGATTCTCATTATGAAGATGCAGCAATCTAGAAAGAAGGAAGAGACTGAGTGCTCAGAACTTTTATAAAGAAATAAAAGTGGATGGCGTAATTTAGACATTAGTTATCTTATTTCAGGCTCATTATGTGAGATTGTACAATGAGGAAAAAAAATAGAAAACCAAAGCAGACTCTGCTACAAGATATAAGAGGCGGCACCCTTAGGGGCGCGGGGATGTTGTGACTTCGATTGTTGTCAAATGTGGAAACCCGGCAGAGCAAGTGTGGCCATTTCAGACCCTCGGCATACAGAATCCCCCCTTGGCCTTTGCCCCCAATATGACCAGTCTCGGCTCTGATGTGGCCGTCTCCCTGCAAGCCTTCTGCAGCCTGTCCTCCCCAGCGCCCGTGCTCCCAGGCCACTATCTGCACACCTTCACACAGGTCTCATCAGATCCTCGTGCTGTCCTCTGCTTGCATGCCTCTGTGTGCCTCAGGAATTGCCTGTTTTACTCTTCCCAGTGTCCAGAGCATCTAACACAGTACCTGACACAATGCAGGTGACCACAGGAACAAAATCATCCTGTCTGGTAAATTTTCACTCAGATGCTCTTAGGCACTCCTAGTCTGACCTCAGGCTCGGATTCCATATCCCAGTGGAAGAACAGCTACCGAGTAGCACATGGGAAAACATTCTATGCTTTCTAACTAGACTGCATATGGCATCTTCTCTTATCAAATTGGATTTGGCCAAAAGAACAACAGCTGAGCACTGGGAAAGTTATTCTTAGTATGCGCACAAAAGAGCAACTCCTCGTCTTCAAAACAGTCCTCTGCATCGTGAGTACAGATGCACTCTCCTGCAGAGCCAACTGCTGAGACATCCCTATGGTATCAGTCAGATGCCTTTGGATGCAAGTGACAACAACCAAAAAGATTAAACCATCAAAGAGATGACAACAGCAACTGCACTCCGGGACCAGGGGAACTTAATTATCAGCCTTCTGTAACCTCTGAAAAAGAGAGGTTTCAGAATGAGTCTCAGGATCCTCTTTCCACCATTCCCATCTAAGCTTCTCTTTCTCATCTCTTCTAAGGCTGCTTGTGGTTCCAGTTCCTCACTATTCACCAGAGAAAATGCAGATCATCTTTTTTGGTTCAAAGTCCAAAAGTTCCAGGGAAGGGCTCTCATGAGCTCAGCTGGGGCAAGGTGCTGAATTCTGGAGCAGTTACTGTCACCAGAAGCTGGGGCACTGGGGTTAGTGACCTCTGGAAAAATCACCAGGACCACGCAGCATCAGAAAATGGCTCCCTTTGCAACTGCATGGATCGAGCATGGAGCAACATATTTTCTGGAATATAAGGAGGCAGCATTCTAGACACATAAACGAAAGAATGTTTACTGCGTCATACTCCTAAAGAAAAGAAAAATAAAAATGATAGAATCCAAGTACAGAACCTGCTTGTGTTCCACACCTGTGCACTCATGAGCTGTGCAACTCTAGTCAGGACACTTAACTTCTTGAAATCTTGGTTTTGTTTCTGCCTTTCCCCTTTCCTTTCCTTTCTTTTCTTTCTTTCCTTTTGTTGAGACAGGGTCTTGCTCTGTCACCCAGGCTGAGTACAATGGCATGATCTTGGCTTATTGCAGCCTCCACCTTTCAGGCTCCTCCCATCTCGGCCTCCTGAGTAGCTACTACAGGAAAGTGCTACTACACCCAGCCAACTTTTCGTATTTTTGTACAGAATGGGGTTTTACCATGTTGCTCAGTCTAGTCTCAAACTCCTGGACTCGAGCCACAGGAAGCCACCCATTTTGGCCTCTCAAAGTGTGGGGTTACAGGTACGAGCCCCAACACCTGGCTGAAACCTTGGTTTTTTAACCTGCACAATGCCAACTTTACAGTTTTACTTACCCACATTCCATGTTTGGCTGAAAGGAACAAGTAAGATAAAAGATGTACAATTTTATATAACCATAAAGCAGAAAATAAAGGTAAATAATTATAAAAAAAGAAGAGAGAATAGCAGCATTTTTACACTGTTTTAAATAATGTGCTGTGATTTCCACTCCCCTCCCTTACCATCAGCAAAGGCCCACCCTCTTACTACATAAATCTCTAAGTAAGATAAAAGCCTTTGCATTCTCTCTCACACTAGATTATAAACCATGTGAGAACAAAGTAGGCTTCTAATTATGTTTATAACTACCTATGAGGTACCTGGCAGGATGCTCATTGCATAACAAGAGCTAAACCTAGCACACGTATGATTATGTGCTTTTATTTGTAGCTCATACAATCATAGTGCATTTTGTACTCGCCTTCAGTTCCAACAATACAAACAATTGCTTGCCTTTGACCATATCTACTTCTACCATGACTTTACCTCCTTTAAATACCACTTTCATATTGATAATTACATTTCATCCATAAATGAATGACCTCATATGAATAAACACCCATCATTTCATGGAATCTGCTAAACAAATGACCCTGAATGCAAGCATAATTTACCTTCAGAAAGAGCTTTTAAAAAGCTATAAAAGAATTATATAAAAAGGTACCTTTCATTGAGAGCATGTGTTTTACTCATGATCGTCATTTTAAATGATCTCTAAAGTTAACTTGGTGCTTTGGTCTAAGTCTTGTGCTCAGACCCCTCTATCACGTTAAAAGAGATGAAGCAAAATCCGAGTCTTTTAAAAAAACCTGATAGTTTAGCATAAAGTAACCTTAGTTGTTTATTTAACTTCATATAGTCAAGCAGGACATACTGAGCCCCCAAGAAGGAACACGTGCTAGCAGCTGGCTTTGTGAAGTTTAATAGTTTAATTAAACTTCAACAGTTTAGTTGACTTTAGCAGAGTCTTAGGGAGTTAACACGTCACCTATACTGGAGTCTTCATAAATGAAGTTATGCTACTAGCGAGAGAGGGAAGTCGGATACGTGAAGGGAAGTGAAGAGAAGCGATCATGGATTCGCCATCTTCAAGGAATGACTTGTCTCCTGGCTCCTGCCTGGTGCTGTCCTGCCACTACCGTGCTCCCGACTCCAGTACACATCTGCCTTGGGGATTCATCCACCCATTGGTGCTGACAGCTAAAGGCAACGGCCTAACCTGGGAGCCATTTCTTCCCACAAATCCATTTCCCTTCTAATGTCCCTTTTCTTTTTCTTTTGCAATAATATTAAATACCACATTTTCCCATCATTCTAGGCTAGAAAACTTGAAGTATATCTGAATTTCCCTCTCACTGTTTAGGGTGAGTCTGCAAGTGCCTTTGGGTTTTTCTCTGTAGTTTTTCTCCTATTGATTGGTCCCAAGCTTGATCCTGTTCCTTCAGTTCACATGAAGTGAATCATCTTCCCCGTTCGCTGTGCCAGTGCCTGCCACTTCCAATTCATTACACCATTATTCTCAGATGAGTCTCCCTCATACACACACACTTGCACATGACCCTCTCCTGCTCAAAGCTCTCAGTGGTTTCCTGTTGCTTTTCTGGTCCTTTCTCTCTGGTACTGACTTACCTCTCCAGATTCTCTTGCCCTCCTGCCAAACTAGCCTATTCACTTTTCTCCAAACGTACCTCTAGCTTTATGACTTAGCTCCCCAAATCTTCCCTGTACCTGAAAACATGGGACAAAAAATACCTGAAACCTGGTACAAAATAGATGGCAATAAATATCTGTGAAATGAGTGAAAACATACAGGCAAAACATTTATTTCCTGAAGTCTTGCAAAACTGTATCTTAGCCACATTTCTCTTCAGGTTTGCATTTACCGTAAATTTTTGCTTGCTACACCAACCAGCTATACAAAGTTTCTCTAAATTAAAAAAAAAAAAATCCACATCCTGAAACCTATCCACCTCATAGTGGGACCTATTCACCCCCTAGATCCAAATCCTCCTTTTGAGTTTCTAGCTCACCTTACGGCAGCACTATATACCATTCGGCTTGTGAAAACTAGAAACCTCAGAATAATACTTAGTTCCAAGTTCTCCTGCTCATGGTCGAAGAGTTATCTGCATTGCCACACAATAACAATAGAAAGACAATAACAAACCTTACATTTATTGAAGATCTACCAAATTATGAGTTGTGTTGTATCTTTGCCCTGCCAAAATTCGTAAATTGAAGTTCTAGTGCCCAGCACTTCAAAATGTGGCCCCTTTTGGACATAGTGCCATTGTAGCTGTATTTAGTTAAGAGGAGGTCATACTGGAGTAGGGTAGGCCCCAGTCCGACGTTACTGGCTGGAGTCCATATAAAAGGAGGGAATTTGGGCCCAGACATTGACATGGTTTGGCTCTTGTCCTCACCAAAATCTCATCTCCATTGTAATCGCCACGTGTGGAGGGTGGGATGTGGTGGGAGGTGACTGGATCATGGGGCTGGCTTTTCTTGTGCTGTTCTCATGACAGTGAGTGAATTCTCACAAGATTTGATGGTTTTCTAAGTGTTTGACAGTTCCCCCTTCACACACGCTCTCTTGCCTGATGCCATGTAAGACGTACCTGCTTCCCCCTGCCATGATTGTAAGTTTCCTGAAGCCTCTCCAGCCATGCAGAACTGTGAGTCAATTAAACCCCTTTTCTTTATAAATTACCCAGTTTGGGCCAGTTCTTCATGGCAGTGTGAGAATGGACTAGTACAAACATACTCAAGGAGAATACCACGTGAAGACTGGGTGATGTTGCCATAGCCCAGGAACTGCCAGAAGCCAAGAGAGGCCCAGAACAGACCCTTTTCTAGGGCCTTCAGAGGGAATATGGCCCTGCCAACACCTTGATCTCAGACTTCCAGTGTCCAGAGCTGTGAGATAATCAATTTTTATTGTTTAAGTCCTTTGGCAGCCCTTAGAAACTCATACAGTAAGTACCAGCTAACGTGCTAAAATCCTTTGCAAACAGAGTTATTTAATACTCACAATGGCCCTGAAGTCATCTAGAGTTAGAGATTCATATAATTATTATGCCATTATACAGCTGTGAGAAGGCTTAAGAATTACCCAGTTCAAGGTCACCCAGATAAGCTCAGCTATTTATCAGCAGCAAAGCAAACCAAAATATTTGTAATTCGAAAGCCCAAGTTCATATGCAGTAAACTCCAGGCCTCTCCTGATACATTTCCAGGCTGGGACAACATGAGATACAATTCCCATGCATTAAACTGTATAGAATGTTCACTTTAGGTATTCCTTAAGGTGCTCCTTGGAAATAGAAACTTGAACATAATTCATTTTATTTTAGGTGAGACTGTGTTCATAAGAAGTTCTCCAAGGGGAACTTATTTTTTATCTAATTTATCAGATGTGACATTTAAAATAAAATAACTCATAAACAAAGCTAACATGCTCCACTGCACATTTTTACTGTTTCTTTTATAATGCAAACATGGTATGACCCTTGTTAAAAGAAATTAAAATTGCAGTATCATACAGAGCAAAAATAACAAAATTACATTCTAAAAACATTTCATTCAAAGTTTATATTTATTCTTAATATGTGTGAGCAACTGAATGAAAAAAGCATTCAATAGCCCTGACATTCCTTTGCTATTTCAAAAAGTGGAATTATGTAAACTAAAAAACATAGAACACAACCACCTTTTGTTTAAGCATTAACCACAGGTAAAAAAGACTCAAAGAAATACGGGCATTTTTTTTGAGTCTTTTTTGCCTGTGGGTAATGCTTAAATATATCTGTGTATATATTTCCTAAGGCAGAGTTGTGAGTTATTTTACTAAATTATGCCCATGTATTGGAAGCAATAATGAACCAGCATAGACTAGGGCTGGTCTAGAGCAACAGTTCTCAAAGTCTCAAAGTTTGGTCCAGGAACCCCAGGGCTCCCTTCCAGGAACCCACAAGGTTAGGACAATTTGCATAATTATACTAAGCCATTATTTGCACTGATGCTGCAGGAGCACTGGTGGGTAAAACTGGTGCTTAAGCGTGAATCCAGCCAGTGACATCAACTCATACATGTAGTCATTTTACTCTTCACTGTCACAATCTCAAAACAAAACAAAACAAAACAAAACAAAACAAAAACAGTTCCAATTAAGAATGTCCTTGATGTAGCAGTAAAAATGATTAATTTGATGAAATCTGAATCCGTGAATGCAGGTCTTTTTGGTATTCTGGGTGATAAAATGGAATACACATAAAGCACCTCTGTTTCTGATGGTTCCCTCCTAGAAAAGCCCTGTGTGATGAGTTGTGAAATGAACGAGCCGCTTTTTCATGGGACATGGTTTTTCAGCCTTGGGTATTTGCAAGTCGTTTTCTTGAAAAGGTAAAAAGCAAGCTTCTCACTTCATAGAAAACAACTGACCATATTTGTTACCATCTATATAGTTCAAGCTTTCATGAATATACAGAATGTTGGAAAACTTGGATCTATCACTTTAAGCTTGAAAATTTCCCAGTATTTAGAGACTTTCTGATGTAATCATTGTTAATATTAAGAAACATGACTTAAAAAATATATTGTATAATGAAATTTGTCAACATTTAGAAGATCTGCAAGAAAGTCAGCCCAGTATGTGCCAACGTCATAGATGATCATAAAAGATAAATTTACAACATTCAAGTTTCATTCAAGAATTTAAATTTCCACAGTACAAAAAAGTTCATTGCCATATTTTTAAGTTCCGTATTTCAACTAACCTTTAAGAAACTATAACTTGTAGAGTTTTGGTGTAGTATCAAAGAATAACCACAATTATCTAAAAAGTTTTGTAAATATTCCTTCCCTTTCCAACTTTGTATCTGTATGTAACCAGATCTTCTTCAAATACTTCAAACAAAACATATTACAACAGACCGAATACAGAGACAGATATGAGAATGCAGCTGTCTTCTACTGAGCTGGTCGTTAAACACATTTGCAAAATTATAAAATGATGTTATTCTTATATTGGACAAACATTGTTATTTTAAATGAAATATTTACATCAATACATAAACAGTTTATTATTGTGACTTTAAAATGAATACTTAAAGGAGATGTTAAATTAATCATTTAAACATTTTTGAATTTTAATATTAAATACAGTAAATATTAATAGATGTAACACATAGTAGAAAGCTCTTTGAGGTCTTCCATAATTTTTAAGAGTGTAAGGGGAGGTCAGGAGGCAAAAAAGATCAAGAACCTCTAAATTACACAGTTTGGATAGGAATAGTGGGGATGACTAAGCTATGAACCAACTTATTCTTGAGTTTAAATTTTATCCCAGGATGCAAATATCTATTCTACCCACGACTGTCTAACAAATTTCCACATCTTTAGTTATTTTCACCTCAAAATTCACAGTGATGATAAGACAAAATGAAAATATCATTACCCTAATGTTAAGGTAACAATTAGCAGCTTCAACATTGGGCTGATAGAGTACAACAGGGGTGAGCACAGACCTGAAATTTCCTGTCTGTGTCCTGTTTCTCTGCTTTCTCTTAGTGATACCACATTTCAAAGTTAGTAAATTGTACATAAGCAACCACGCCACTATAACTGCACCTAGACATTAAAACTTCATGCCCTACCAAAACTATCACAATTTGTAAGTGACCACAAAGTCCTCAGGAAACGAATGGCTGTCTTTTGTTTAGTTGTTTCTTTTTTCTTTTGAGACAGGGTCTTGCTCTGTCACCAAGGCTGGAGTGCAGTGGCACAATCAAAGCTCACTGCAACCTCAAACTGCTGGGCTCAAGTGATCCTTCAAACTCAGTCCCCTGAGTAACTGGGACTACAGGTATGCACCACCACACCGGGTCATTTTATTTTATTTTTTGTAGTGATGGGGTCTTGCTATGTTGCTCAGGCTGGTCTTGAACTCCTGGCCTCAAGTGATCCTCCCACCTTGGCCTCCCAAAGTTCTGGAATTACAGGTATGAGCCATTGTGCCCAGTCATCTTTTGTTTCATACCAGTGCTAAAGCTTAGAAATGAATGTATTAATCTGAACAGTAAAATTCCTTTACTCCTAAACCCTTTCCATTTTGCATTTAAAATGCCTAAATAATTGGATTGGCTTGCATTTAGTTATGTCTCTCATTGAACTAGCACTATTACTTCTATGATCTTGGTTTCTGATGATTGTATCTACAAACATGTTTCCTAAGAATTTAAATTGTTCATGCACTGCCTGTATAGAAATGCAGTCAGTACAGAAATGTGGCTTGCAGCACAGGCTATAGCTACAACCCCAGACTCCACCATGCACAGTCTTGGGATGCTGAGCAGGTTAAACATGTCTGTGTGCCTCGGTTTCCTCAGCTACAAAATGATAGTGGGCTAGCGACAGTTCCTCAGAAGGTTTTCATAAGAATGAAAATGATTTATATTTGGTAAACACTTTAGAACAGTGCCTGGTGATTGGTGGTGAATTATTATTATAATAGAGCTGGTAAATAGATTGACTTGGGTCACCTTTTTATTGCACTGTATAGAAACCCTGTGGTACAAATGTATAAATGCTCACCCTGGATGTGAGTTGCACAGAAGCTATTTAGTGAACTCTTTTATTAGGGAATAAAATGATAGTGACGCATATCAGTCACCTCTTTAGGCCGCCTTCCCACTTGCCTCTCTTAACTTTAGTAAGGATCTGTTTTGTTTTCCTAGCTGTTCTTTGGGCTTGGATTGGCTTTTCTTCACTGTTTGGTCTAAATTTACCACTTCAATGTCCCACTTGTGAAGATTTAGCTAGCATTTGTGTATTTTTCATAGGCAAGCATATGCCAAGCTCTCTGGCATATACTCTCTCAACAAGCTGAGATCTCAGTACTGCCATAGCCTTTTATCAGAAGAAACAAACTTTTATCAAGGTAAAGAGTCTCACCCAAGGTCACAAAGCTCAAAGTATCAGAGTCAAGAGAAGAGTGGAGCTCTTGATTCCCAATTTCACATGCGCCGAGGAGGCATGTTGCATGAGGTACCCCCAAAGAGCAACAGCCTCTCCTGTTCCCACCTCTCCCAGGCCCTCTGAGAGTGTTTCTATTCTATCTCTCATCACCTTGAGAGAAAGCTCTGGAAAAGCAATGATAATCTACTAGCAGGATCTGTGGGTTGTCTAGGGGAGAAACACGTGGAATGGCCATGTTATTCCTCCCCTCTGTGAAATGTTCCTGCTAAGATGTGTCTGATTTTTGCTGAGTGTGATTTCAGGCAAAGGCTGCTGAGAACAAGTGCAAAACTGTCACAGGATGCTGGGAGCCTTGGCCAGCCACAAAGAAGGCCTTGACATTTGCAGATGTGAAGTCTCAGAGCTTCAGACTGCTCAGATCCTTAAATAAGCAAGGGCTGGTAAGAGATGTGGCAAAGGCAGGTAGCACCAGTGTGCCTCTGTGCTCTGATGTGTCATGTAGAAACGTGGCCACTTATGTGTGCTCACTGATGGGCATGAAACATACATGTGAATACATGACACATGATCCTTTCAAGAGAAATGGTCAGCTTTCCGAACTTTTATATTCATTTATGTATATTTAAGTTTGAAGATCCTAAGAGTATGGAGTCATGGTCTCTGGGGGGGGCATGGACTCCATTTCAGGGGAGACATCTGAATGGCCCACCTCCATGACACCATAAATCCTATGGTTAACACTCAGATCCCTTATATGGGGATTGGATAGGATTTCCTGCTCTTGGGCGAAGAGACTGGGCTTTGGTATCCAGCAGAAAAAGGTAAGACAGTGGTCCTGGAGAAACAAATGAGGGTGGGAACCTACCCTACCTCCACCGAAAAGCAGGGTAGGTAGGCAGAGAATGCCCAAGGGAACTTCACAGCCTGGAAGGTCTAAGCAGAGGAAGCTATAATGGTGGCCCTCTGGTACTCGATGGGCCTGGTCACGTCAGAAATGCCCATCGTACAGACCTCTCCAATCTCTCAGGTCTGGTCCAGCCTCCTTGTCAGGGTTCCGTGTCTCCCTGGGTGTTCTGCCACCTCCACCTCCTGGTGCGAATACCAGGTCTGAGGCCCCACTGACTACAGATCCGCAGTCCTTCCCACCCTCCCCACACACAGTTCCTAGATTTAGCAAGTAATACAGGACACCCAGTTAAATTTGCATTTTAGACAAACAACTTTTCTTTTCTTTTCTTTTTTTTTAGTGAAAGTATGCTCCAGGCAATATTTGGAACATACATACTTATATAAAAATTTATCCGTTGTTTATCTGAAGTTCAAATGTAGCTGGACATCTTGTATTTTATCTGGCTACCCTAGACCCTCTCCATAACGGGCTAAGCCTTTACTCTTCTGAGGATCCCCAGTCCCTATTCCCATCCCTTCAAGGGTGCTGCCTTTTGGAAGCAGGAAGTAGAAAGGAAAGATGTCTTCAGACAACAAGGGCACAACCTTCTCCTGGGATTAGAGGGCATAATCTGATACTGATGGGGAAGAAAACAAAACAGAATGAAATAGGAACTGATATCTCAGTGTATGGTCTCCCCATCTGCTTTCTTACTCTAGGGTCCAGCAGACAGGAAGCATCTGTGATGCCCTCCGCTGGAGCTGCTGAAATGAACTAGGGAAGACACAAAGTAGACTCCAATGTGTGAGTGGTTCCAAAACTCTGCGGCAGGGTGTGCCACCAAGGAATGGTATCATGTTTTAGACTTAATATGAACAAGCATACATAGTGCATTTTTGGAGAACTTCTTCAAGCTTTACAACCTTTGTTTTTGTTCCTCTCCAATGACCCCCAAAATATCAAACATTATTTTCTTCCCCTGAAGTTTCATTGTTGAGAGAGAAGAAATGACATTTTAAAATTCTTATTCTTCGCTCAGCACTGCAATATAAGGCAGTTTGCAAGCAGGCAGGGAGTGGGTGAAAACATGTTTTGTGTTTTAATCTGAAGACATACATTTTTATACTAAAGTCATACTACATTCCCATTACAAGCACAGAAATTCTGCTCTTTTTTGCCCCCTCCTACTCCCGGGGAGAAATAGATTCCAAATTTTGGAGACTTAATTGCCCTAAACTTTCATCTTTATGATGGAAATGACACTTTTCTTGGAAGACGGAACACGGCCTTTCACTGCTTTGTAACTTTCTCAGACTGAGTCCTGTCCTCGAGGAAGAGGGAGTGGGTAAATCAGAGGAGGGATGGGGGTCCCGAGAAGGAATGCGGGTAACTGGGCGTTGGGTCCTTGGCACACCACAAGCTGGAGCTGAGAGGTAACTGTCAAATCAGAAACCTGTGCCAAATTTGCTTTCCTTGATGTGTGCTTCTGCCTTTTTCTTTGTAATTAATTGATATCTGCCCTTTGTGCTTTTGAGTAAAATTCTTCCCCTAAAGTTGGCTCATCCTGTCAGTCCTGAGAGGGATGAAGGGAAGTGGGCCTGTGTTTCTCAGAATAAGTGGTGCTCTCTGGGCAGCTGAGAATGACGGCCACTACCAATCAGAAGGAAGACCGCGGGGACAGGGAGAGATACAGGGAATCAGAGGGGGTGTTCCTCCAGGGCCTTTCACACCTGGACACAGCTCTTACCCGGGGAGTACTCTCAGCTAAAGTCTTGGAGGGGTGTGTGTCATCTTTCAACGTAGGAAACGATTCTCTTACATCCCCCAGTCTGTTACTTGTGCTATTTCCTTATAAGGGGCCATGGAAGAGAGAAAAGGAGCAATGCCAAAGGAATGCAACAAAGCCCATAAAAGCTGCATGTGGGATTAAGAATTTAGCACTCAGTTTAGGTGTGGTCTAGAAAAAGGCAGTGAAGAGAAAAAGATGCCTTCCCCAGGTCTCCCGTGATGCCTCACCTGCTCTCCACTGTCAGGTAATGGAGAAGAAACCACGCCGAAGAGTCACAGCATGATTTCAGATGTGAGCACGGCTTCCCAGCTCTGAGAAGCTACCTCTGACTAGTGATAGCAGCTGGCGGGAAAACGATCTCCTGGGAAAATGGAGGAGGTAAACGTGCAGCACGTGCCACTTGGGTTATGAGGCATCACCTGGTAGGTTTCACAATGTAGAGGGAAATAAGGAGAAGGAGGAGGAGGATCATTTCGAATGCCTGCTCTCCTCCAAGAAACCTCGTGTCCTTCCTCTTTTTTGCCTACTGCCCCAAAGACTTACCCTTGAGTGTTCAGACCCACAGGCATAGCTAGACTTTGAGCCCTGGGTTAATTTGCTGTCTTACGTACTCACTCCTCAGCACATGATGCCTCCTGTATGTAATGTAATGTTTCATGTGTGCCTTTTCTCCTTAAGACTGTGAAAATAATTGGGCCACAGGCTGCCCCAGAAACTTCCTTTCTCTTCCACTCAATGCTTAGTCCAATACCTGGCATTTGGCAGCTTCTCGAAAATATAGCTAAACTGAATTCTAGCTTGGTGTTTGAGATATGAATTGAGTCTCTGATGAGAAAAAGACAATGCTCTTGACCTTAGGAAAAAGTTAATTCCTAATTACTCCTTTCTGTTGGTACAGGTTGCTCATGGAACCCACGAGCGGCAGCCTAACACACTGGTTATGTTATGTTATGGGTTCTGCAAGTTGATGGCCTCGCTGAATTCAGACCTTCTCCTACTTGCTCTATGACCCTGGGTAAGTAAGTCACCCATTGGCTTTGGCCTCAGTTTCCTCCTTCTATAAAACACAGATGATATCATCACTCCTTTCACTGGGTTGCTGAGGACTTAGTGATGTAATGGATGCAAACTGCTGAAGGGGATGTCTGGCACAGAGTTCGGCGTCAATAAATGTCCGCCATCAATATTTATCTGCAGACCACAATGACATGATCACCACTCCTTCTTCATTCAGGAAGAGCTCCAAGACACAGAGTTCTCCTGGTGCTTCTTGTTTCCACAGGGAGGAAGTATGTGGCAATGGGAAACCAACCCAGCTGTCTCCACTTTGTTCAGTAGCCTCAGTTAGTTACTGAGGGTATTTTGAATCTCAGTCTTCATTCTAAAATGAAGATAATGGTGATATTGTTTGGCTATGTCCCCACCCAAATCTCATTTTGAATTGTAGCTCCCACAATTCTCACATGTTATGGGAGGAACCTGGTGGGGGTAACTGAATAATGGGGGCGGTTTCCCCCATTCTGTCCTCATGATAGTGAATAAGTCTCAGGAGATATGATGGTTTTATAAGGGGAAACCCGTTTCGCTTGGTTCTCATTCTCTCTCTTGTCTGCCACCACGTAAGACGTGCCTTTTGCCTTCCACCATGATTGTGGGGCCTCCCCAGCCATGTGGAACTGTGAGTCCATTAAACTTCTTTTTCTTTAAAAATTACCCAATCTTGGGTATGTCTTTACCAGCAGCATGAAAACAGACTCATACAAATGGTATCTGACTTACTGGTTGTTGAAGATTAATACTGTATTAAAATACTTTGTGAAATGTTGCACAAACAGTTTCATTATTTTTTATTTGCCCTTTTGTAAACATAAATGCATTACACACAGGCACACACCACACACACACACACACACACACACACACACACACACGTTCTCTCTCTTATGCATAACACTGTTTCCTCCCTCAGTGGTGCTCATCAATGCATTTTATCCCTAGAGGTATCCAGATTTTTGCAGACCTGAAACTTGTATAATAGTTTTGAGTCTCTCTAAAAAACATAAAACAAATATAAAATTAGTTTTTTTGACAGAGGGCTATTTATTTAAACTGAGATCAGGGACAAGGAGCAATGGTGGGAGGGACTTTGTTCCTTGCAAGAGAGGGGCCAGGGCTTTCCGCTCTCAATCTAGCCACGTGGCAGCCCACGTGGTTGTACCACCCTTTTCTTCCAATCACCTTGTTCTGACTCAACTGTGCTCCCAGCAGAGAGTCTGTTTCTTCCTGGCCACTGTGCTCAGAGATCAGTCAGCTTCTTTTCCCCCTTTTCCAACATGTATTGTGAATCCATCTGTTCTCCCCATCTGCTGGGCATCTCCATGTGTTTCCCACCAGTCTGAGCTCAATGAGGATAAGAACTGAGTTTAAGAAGCACGTTATTCCCATTTCCTTGCAGCATGGTGGGTTTATGTGCTTGCTTGCTTGCTGAATGAATGCATCTTGGCATTGCATCCACTCAGCCACCAGGCAGCCGTCTTAGAATTGCCTGTGGTCACTGCACTTGCATCCCCCAGTCATTGCCCTCACTGCCTTGCTCCCTTCAGAATGGTGTCTTACTGGGTGCTGATGTAGCTCTTACTACACACAAAACATTGTTCTGAGCACCTTTCAAACACAAACTCCTTTCATCTTCAGCACTACCTGATAGAGCAGGTTTTATTACCATCTCCATTTGACAGATGAGGAACCTGGCACAGGAAGCATTTGCGTGGATTCCCCAGGATTGCTCTGCTGTAAGGAGCAGAGTCAGAATGGGCCTCAGCATCGGGCTCCCAATCCTGGCTTCTAACCATTGTGCTCTGACCCCCTCTCCCTACCTCCCCACTCCAATGCCTTCGGTCATGCCACTTCAGCTTTCAGGCCAATACTGTATTAGCCTCTCAGTGTTCCTGTGACACCCTCCCTGCAACCATTTCCCAGGACAGCAATTCCATGTGCCCTCACTGATGTAGGTGGTTCTTGTGTCATTTGTTACATCCTATTGAATTATTTATGCATCTTGTTCACAATCACAGCGCCCTCCCTCTCATATGTCCTCCTTCTACAAATGTCCCTCAATGTCTGCTATGAGCCAGGTGCAGACTTAGGTGACAGGTCCACTACAGGAAACAAAAAATTAACAAAGAGCAGCTGCATCTTAATGTACAGTAACAAACTATATTAAGCATCAGGAAGGAAAGGTTAAGGATGCCAGGATGGCTTTCAATAAGTAACCTGACTCAGATGGGCAGGTGGTGCTGAGGATTAGTAACATGCTCTCCTCAAGCACATCTGAGAGATGAGTAGGGTTGGCCAAGTGGGAAACATGGGGGAGTGTCCTAGGCAGAGGATGGCCCCATAGGCAGGATTTGCAGCGGAACAAGTTTGGCCCATGAAAGGTGTTGCATGGAGGCCTACACAGCAGGCTCACCATATGCAAGAGAAGGAACGACGGGACATGAGGGTGGGCACTAGACCTATTCAAGGTCTTGAGAGAGATGTTTTTGAAGACTTTATATTTGTTCTTAAATGTAATAGGAAGACAAGGAAGAATGTGAGCAGGGGAGTGGCACTCTGTTTTCCATACATGAAAGATTTATATTCACTTTGCTGTGAGAAGAACGGATTAGAAGAGAGAAAGGCTGAAAGTGCAGAGAAGCCAGTTAGGAGGCTCTGGCAGAAGAGGCGAGAGATGATGCTGGCTTAGAATGGGGGTGTGGAAGTGCAGCTGAAGATGGACAGATTCATGATATATTTTGGGGGAATATTTGAACATATAGTTGTTCTTCATAAATATTTATGTGAATTAAAGAATGGTCTATTTGCCTTTCCTCCTCTTTCTTTGCAACAAATAAAAAGTTGCAAGCTGCTTCCATCAACATTGTTAGAGCATCTTTTGGGACAACTTAGGAAAACAGGCTCCAGGGCCTAGCATGGGGTGGATCCGAGGATGTCTGCTTTTCTGTAGCCATTTTCAGCTGAAAAGATACTGAAATCATCTTATCATCCGTTCAACTAAGAATCAAGTTATTTGTCATTGGGTTGCCTTGGAAACGAAAAAAAGGACTTTTGCTTTCTTGATCTGCTGTCTTTTCAAAACTCACAGGTTGACCTTGGGCACTGTTAGGCAAGGCCCAGCTATTTTTAAACTTTATGGATGTGCTTTTATCCACACATGCATAGGAATGCCTGATGCTTTGATCTTTCACCATGTCGCCGAGTCAGGATGCCAAAATGGCTCAAAGGTTTGGCTTGCGTTGTGCCCAAATGAAAAGGCAGAGAGAACCAAGTGTGATCTCAAATTCATACAATTTAGTCTTCTGTCCCTAGTGATAACTCCCACATTCTGCCTCAAAACAGAAGACTGACACCTCCGCTGGCACTGTGCTTCCCTGTTGTGGGTCCCTGCAGGGGCGTGCTCAGGGGCTCAGTGCAGGGCTCCTCTCTACAACCTGGGGTCCTTACCACTGTCCTGGGGTGCAGGTTGGAGGGACTCTGTCTTTCAGAGTGGCCCCCTGAGGTGGTCATGGGCTCAGTTAAATGAGGCTACTTTGCCCAAAGTGTGATCCCAAAGAGCAGACCCCTTTTTTTTTCTGAACTACCTTCAGAGTCATTTGTCAGTCTCTAAGAACAAATCAGTTTTACTGCAATAGTAATTCTTTCCACATCCCACACCCAGAAATGTCTTCATTCCTTCTTTCTTTGCTCTTGAATCAGTGATGAAGTGAGGGTAGATCAGGCTATGCCCGTGAGATAACATCCAAACCACTAAGGTGGTTGGGGTGTGTGTGTGTGTGTGTGTGTGTGTGTGTGTGTGTGTGTGTGTACAAGGGCTGGTGCAAAGCACAGGAGCACTGCGGGAAGCAACCTGGTGGGAGAAAGCCTTCTATTCTCAGCAGGAGACAGCAAGGCAAGGCCTGCTTTGGAGACTTGTTGTAAAAACATGACAGGGGCCAAGGGGCTGAAGGAAGTTTCACTTGCTGAATAATGCCGAACAATACCTATATTTTAAAATAAGCTCTCACTAATAATAATTTGTACCATATTGTTTGCACCATATCATTGTTTAAGGGATCACCTTATGCTCATTTTAACTGGGGCTCATGAAACAATTTTCTAAAAGAAAAACTTGGTTTCATAAGAAAATATTAGTCTCATGATGACAAAAGTATCAATTATGTAAATTTTCAGGATAAGTGAAACTAATTACTTTTGAGGGCAAATATGCATTACATTAGACTCATAGTTATGGGCTGAATGTTGGTGTCCCCGACCAAATTCACTCTTGAAATCCTAACTCCTAAGGGGATGGTGTCAGGAGTTGAGGACTTTGGGAGGTGATGAGGTCATGAGAGCAGACCCCTCATGAATGTGGATAGTGCCGTTATAAACAGATCCGAGAGTTAGCCATCCTCTTTCCACCATGTGAGGACACAGCAAAGACCGCTGTCCCTGAGCGAGTACAGTGGCCCTCACTGCACAATGAACTTGCCGCTGTCTTGCTCTCAGACTTCCCAGGCCTCCAGATCTGTGAAAAATAAATTTATCTTGTTTGTAAGGCACCCAGTTTGTGGCGTTTCGTTATAAAAGCCCAACTGAGCGGAGACAGTGTTTTAAATTGTATGCCTAAGCATGGTCAGCCTCTGATTAGATTATAATTACTTCTTTTAAAAAGCAAGCTATCTATTCAATTTGCAAAGAGGCTCTTAATTTATCACCAAGTGATTTAGAAACAACAAGGCCCAGCAAACTTTTTCTGTAAATTACCACATAGCAAATATTTCAGGCTTTGGAAACAGTCTCTCACAACTAGCCAGTTGTGCTGTTACAGTGCTGCAAAAGCAGCTGTAAACAATACATCAACAAATAGCATGGCAATAAAACTTTATTTACAAAAACAAAACAAGACAAAACAAAAAACGATGTGGGCCAGATTTTTCCAGCAGTACGTAGTTTGCCAATCCTGATTTAGGGAAGGTAGCAGGCACACTTCCCCTAAGTCTCCACTAATCACAAACTCAAAATTAGTGATGAACTACACAAAACATGAAGTCTATTAATTGTTTAAATGTGTTTTGGTTTAATTTTTTATTTTTAAACATAATCTTAGCTTTATTCAGGGCAAAAGTAATCAGAAGCAATGAATACGGATGCAAATCCAGGCAACATTTTTAATGGCTTGGACCTTTCCATTCAGATGTACTGCACTTAGTCCTTTCTCACACTACTATAAAGAACTACCTGAGACCGGGCAATTTATAAAGAAGAGGTTTAATTGGCTCATGGTTCCTCAGAGTATACAAGAAGCATTTCTGTGGAGGCCTCAGGAAACTTACAATCACAGCAGAAGGTGATGGGGTTGCAGGCATGTCTTACATGTTAGGAGCAGGAGGAAGAGGGCAAAGGGGAAGGTGGTACATACTTTTAAACAACCAAGTCTTATGAAAACTCACTCACTGTCATGAGAACAGCAAGGGAAACATCCACCCCCATCATCCAATTACCTCTCACCAAGCCTGTCTTCCAACACTGGGGATTACAGTTTGACATGAGATTTGGGCAGGGACACATATTCAAACCATATCATTAGCCCCAATACAGAGTTCTCACTGGGGCACTGCCTAATGGAGCTGTGAAAAGAGGGCCACTATTCACACACCAGAATGGTGGATCCACTGACAGCTGCACTGTGTACCTAGAAAAGCCACAGGCACTCAACAGCAATCCATGAAAGCAGCTGAGTGGGTTGTACCCCGCAGAGCCACAGGGGCAGAGCTCCCCAGGGCCTCGGGAGCCCACCCCTTGTATCAGTGTGGCTTGGAGGTGAGACAGGGAGTCAAAGGAGATTATTTTGGAGCTTTAAGATTGAATGATTTCCCTGCTGGGTTGCAAACTTGCATGGAGCCTGTAGCTCTTTTGTTTAGGCTGATTTCTCCCTTTGAAACAGGCATATCTACCCAATACCTGTACCTCCATTGTATCCTGGAAGTAACTAACTTGATTTTCATTTTACAGGCTCATAGGTAGAAAGGACTTGCATTGTCTTAGAGGAGACTCTGGACTGCACTTTTGAGTAAATGCTGAAATGAGTTAAGACTTAGGGGAATGTTGAGAAGGGATGATTGTATTTTGCAATGTAAGAAGAACATGAGATTTGGGAGGGGCTAGGGACAGAATGATATGGTTTGGATTGTGTCTTTGCCCAAAATCTCATGTTGAATTTTAATTCCCAGTGTTGGAGGAGGGGCTTGCTGGGAGGTGACTGGATCATGGGTGCAGATTTCCCCCTTGCTGTTCTAGTGATAATCAATGAGTTCTCATGAGACTTGGTTGCTTAAGTGTGTGGCGCCTTCCTCTTTGCCCTCTTCTTCCTGTGCCTGTCATGTGAGATGTTCCTGCTTACCCTCCGCCCTCTGCCATGATTGACTGTAAGTTTCCTGAGGCCTCCCAGCTCTGAGTCCTGTACAGCCTGCATAACTGTGAGCCAATTAAACTTTTTTCTTTATAAGTTACCCTGTCTCAGGTAGTTCTTTATAGCAATGCGAGAATGGACTAATATACTATCTAATAGTCTTTATTATTTAACAAATATTTGGGCCCTTCCATTGAGCTGGGTCCTGGACTAGGCAGTGGCTAGTGAGAAATAAATCAAACCAACCTCTCAGAGAGTTCCTGTTCATGGGGTATGACAGCTTTTAGTGTGTTGTTCATTACATCCTCAGTGCTGTGCTCAGGCCTGGCACCTAGTAGGTGTTCAAAAAAATCTTTGTTGACTGAGAGAACTGCCATATCCTATTTGACACATCTAAAGTGAGCCCTTATCTTCCCCTCAAACTTAGTTTCTCCTTCTGCCTTCATCACTTCTATTTATAACTCTGTTCTCTAAGATTTAAAATCCCAAAGTCATCTTTTGTGACAGCTCACAGATCCATCCCTTCACTCCATCCTACACGTTAAAATCACTGTAATCTTCCTGCAACTCAGCTCTGATTCTGTCAATCCTCATTCATAACACCTGGGGTGTTGTCCTTTACCTTCAAAAACAAAGGCCATGCTGGTTCTGAGACACCTGAAGGACCCAGATTTACCCACCTCTCCTCTTTCTCTGCTTTTCCCCAGCGGCCTTTCAGCAGACACCTCTCTTATGTGCCTCCTCCCTGTGAGATAGTCACCCTCACATACTCCCCATGCATCCTCAATTCACATGCAGATACTCTCTCACACCCCCTCACCCACATGCACACTCACCCCACATGCACACACACACTCCTCGTACACCCTCACCCACATGCACACTCACACACAATCCTCATACACCATCACCCACATGCACATACACACACACACTCCCCATACACCCTCACCCCACATGCACATACACTCACACACACTCCCCATACACCCTTACCTCACACACACACACCCTCACCTCACACACACACTCCCTCACCACACATACACTCCCCATACACCCTCACCTCACACACACACACATATTCCCCATACACCCTCACCTCACACACATATACACTCCCCATACACCCTCACCTCACACACACACACATATTCCCCATACACCCTCACCTCACACACACACACTCCCCATACACCCTCATCTCACACACACACTCCCCATACACCCTCACCTCACACACACACTCCCCATACACCCTCACCTCACACACTCCCCACCCTCACCTCACACACACACACATGCTCCCCATACACCATCACTTCACACACACACTCCCCATACAGCCTCACCTCACACACACACACACACTCCCCATACACCCTCACCCCACATGCACATACACTCACACACACTCCCCATACACCCTCACCCCACATGCACATACACTCACACACACACTCCCCATACACTCTCACCTCACACATACACACACTCCCCATACACCCTCACCCCACATGCACACACTCTCACACACACACTCCCCATACACCCTCACCCCACATGCACATACACTCACACACACACTCCCCACACACCTTCACCTCACACAGACACACATATACTCCCCATACACCCTCACTTCACACACACACTCCCCATACACCCTCACCTCACACACACACACACACACTCCCCATACACCCTCACCTCACACACACACACATACTCCCCATACACCCTCACCTCACACACACACACACATACTCCCCATACACCCTCACCCCAAATGCACATACAGTCTCAGACACTCCCCATGCACCCTCACCCCACAGGCACATGCACTCTCACCCCACGTGCACACCCACACTCCACATGCACTGTCAACCACATGCACACACTGCCCATACACCCTTACCCTACATGCACTCACACACAGTCCCCATACACCCTCACCCCCCCACATACACACTCCCTACACCCTCACCCCCCCACATACACACTCCCTACACCCTCACTCCCCCACTCACACATACACCCTCACACCACACACATACACACTCCCCATACACACTCACATGCACACTCACACTCCCCATATACTCTCACCTCCCACCACACACACACACACTCACACACACACACACACACACACACTCCCTGTATTAGTCTGTTTTCATGCTGCTGATAAAGACATATCTGAGTCTGGGAAGACAAAGAGGTTTAATTACACTTATAGCTCCACATGGCTGAGGAGGCCTCAGAATCATGGTAGGAGGTGAAAGGCACTTCTTAAACACAGCAGTAGAAAGAGAATATGAGGAAGAAGCAAAAGCAGAAACCCCTGATAAACCCATCAGATCTCATGAGGCTTATTCGCTATCACAAGAATAGCATGGGAATGACCGGCCCCCATGATTCAGTTACCTCCCACTGGGTCCCTCCCACAACACATGGGAATTCTGGAAGACACAATCCAAGCTGAGATTTGGGAAGGGACACAGCCAAACCATATCACTCACCATACACCCTCATCCCACATGCACTCACACACACTCCCCATATGCCCTCACCCCCACCTTCCATAGTCTCAGCATTCATGCCCACCCCATGCTCTCAGGTAAGCAAACTCTTACACAGTCTTTCTCTCACACACTCAAAGCCATCCATACTTCCCTGAACAACTTGTCCTTTTCACATATCTGTATATTTTCTAAATGAGATTTTGCTTGTCGCATTTTACCCTTGCAGAATACTTTCATCTCTATTTAAAAACACCATTACAATCAATTTAAACTGCACTTCCTCCGTGGAGAATGAGGGCCTGGAGAATGCCTGTGGTTTGCAGCTCCTTTGACCCTGAGCGCATGCACTGGAGCAGGTCAGAATCTGAACATCACTCATCTTCGGTGCAGAAAGGTGACTTTGTTTTTCTCTCCAAACTCCTGTTTGTTCCAGAGCTTCTGTGTGCTTGGACTGACACTTTCCTCCAACCCCTTCAGAACCAAATGACATTCTAGTTAGAGTTGACTTGTATAGATAGGTCTGCTTTTCAACTCTGTCACAAGAAGGAAATCCCTCATGTTGTTCAGATTTCTTCCTTTCCCTTCCCCTCCTTAAGCGGATCTGATGCAGCAGCAGGAAACAGGGCCAGGGTCTTACAGGCCTGTGCAGGGTCCTCCAGCCTCAGTTCAGCTGATTGGGGTGCTCAGGGACAAGGTTTCCTCAAGGCTCAGTGACCAGCTTTTGCACTCTCTCCGACTTCCAGTCCCAAGATCCTCTTCCAAGCCCCTGACACTCTGGGCCCTTCTTCCGGGACCCTGTGGGAGCAACTGGAATTCCTGCCCGTGAGTTGCAGTGGAAGAGAAGTGGAGGTGTTCCTGAGCCCTGTTTCCCCTGCTGCCGTTCCCCTCAAATGTGTTGGTGCTGGTGACCTGGGAGGTCGGGTCTTCCCAAAATCTTGAGCAGAGAGCAGCCAAGTATTAGCCTATTCTTACACTGCTATAAAGAAATAGCTGAAACTGGGTAATTTATAAAGAAAAGATGTTTAATTGGCTCATGGTTTGGCAGGGTGTACAGGGAGCATGGCTGGGAGGCCTCAGGAAACTAACACTCATGGCGGAAGGTGAAGGGGAAGCAGGCACGGCTTACATGGCAGGAGCCGGAGGAAGAGAGAGCGAATGGGGAAGTGCCACACACATCTAAACAACCAGATACTGTGAGAACTCACTCACTATTACTAGAACAGAAAGGGGGAAATCCACCCCTGTAACCCAATCTTCTCCCACCAAGCTCCTCCTCCAACATTGGGAATTACAATTTGACATGAGATTTGGGTGGGCACACAGAGTCAAACCGTATCAAGCCACCAGCCCCTTTCTGGGGCCTCTGGTACCTTGGCACCTATCCACTCTGGCTCAATCTCAGGACGCAGGGTCTGTGGATACCTTCCGGGGGCCTCACACAGCAGCTGAACTGTGGACTGGTCCCTCTGAATTTCCTGACTGTCTGATTCCTGCATGATCATTCCTCTTCTTTCCTAAAGTCCAGAAATGTGATCTGTGTTACATTTGGATTCCTGTCTGCTCCCAAGTCAGACTCCAAGCTGTGTTTTGGGAACCCTAAAAGTTTTCCTTTATCAATATCAAGACTGCTTTTCTTTTTTTTGAGACAGGGTCTCACTCTGTCACCCAGGCTGGAGTGAGGTGGTGCAATCACAGCTCACTGCAGCCTCTACCTCCAAGGATCAGGCAATCCTATTCTCTTGCCTCAGTCTCTGAAGTAGCTGGGACCATAAGCATGCACCATGATGCCTAACTAATTTATTATTATTATTATTATTATTATTATTATTATTATTATTTGTAGAGATAGAGTCTCCCTTTGTTGCCCAGGCTGGTCTTGAACTCCTGGGCTCAAGGGGTCCTCCTGCCTCAGTCTCCAAGAGTGCTGGGATTACTGGCATGACCCAATATGCCTGGCCCAGACCGGCTTTTTAAAATCAAATAATCTTACATTCCTACCAAAATTTGGCTAGCCATTTAAAAATTTCTGTTTGAACCTCAAAGCTGAGCAATGAGCTCTGACTCCTGGCTCTCACTATGTCTGAAGAAGTGAATGCCTGCAATGGGGACATGGTTGCGGGAGGTATGGGATAGCCAGGGGTGGCTGGTAGGGTGACCAGGGAAAATAAAGGGTGCCCAGTTACTGTTGAATTTCAGCTAAACAATGCACAATGTTTTTTTAGAATAAGTATGTTCCAAATATTGCAAGAAATGCACTATACTAAAAACTTTTCATTGTTTATTTAAAATTCAGTTGTAATTAGGTATCAAGTCTTTTAATTTGCTAACAAAAATAATCATTAATTACAATTTTCCAGCTTTTTTTTATTAGGCTATGCTAGCAATAAAAACTTTAAATAGAAACAGGGAACTCTAGTAGCTGAGGGTTCACCAGGAATGAAATACATCAATTTAGAGTTTTCAAAACTGTGATCCTCTCCATACTACCTCGTACTAGAAAGAGTGGAGCAGTTAAAGGGGTAATTCAATATGGCCACTGATGGAATGGAGAGCACAGCTTTTGCTATCATTTTATTAGTTTAAATGTAATACAGTCTCAGAGATAGTGAAGATCTCAAATTAGTTTATACTCCACATCTGAACAATGTTAAAGTAATAGATAAACAATTATTTACTGTTGATTCCATTTTTTGTCCCATTTCTCTAACTTTGCCTGTAAAAACTGACTTCACAGCCCCTCTCACTTTTTTTTGAGACAGAGTCTTGGTCTATCGTCCAGGCTGGAGTGCAGTGGTGCCATCTCTGCTCAGTGCAACCTCTGCCTCCCGGGTTCAAGCAATTCTCCTATCTCAGCTTCCCCACTAGCTGGGATTACAGGCGTGCACCACCACACCCAGATAATTTTCGTATTTTCAGTAGAGATGGGGTTTCACCATGTTGGCCAGGATGGTCTCGATCTCTTGACCTTGTGATCTGCCCACTGCAGCCTCCCAAAGTGCTGGGATTACAGGTGTGAGCCTTTGCTCCCAACCCTTCACAGCACCTTCTATTTTAGAGTTTTATTTGTTTGCACAACCTACTACAATAACTGGGAAATTGTAAACAATGGCATTTTATTTAGGAGAAATTATTAACATATGAATATATGTGGATAGATGTTTATGTTAAACACAAAACTCAGGGATCAACTGGGTTTTTGTAGCTGGGTAATGAAAGCATACAACTTTTCAACTTTTCCTTTTAACAATTCTGAGAGCTAACTCATTTTGTAGAACATGTTAGAGTTTTATTTTGAAAAACTCCAGTTTCAGTGTTTCCTTTCTGTGCCACAGTCACTGGAGTGCAGGCTTTACCTAGCTATGGAAAGGGATGGCTATAGTTCTTGATCTGTAGCCATCCCCTACAGAACTACACAGCAAGCTTGATAAAGAGTTTGACTTTTATGAAAATATAAGTAACATTGTTTTGGAATACTCAGATGTCTTATCATCAGTAGATAGAAATTAACTTCATATTTCATACAATACCCTGAGCAGTGACTGAAAAGGACAAGTTCTGGCCATTACCAACCTGGATTAAAATGCCTATTGAGACCAAGAAGAAAAGAGCATTTATCCTGCTGATTATGATTTCTTTCACAATACATTCTATTAACAAGGTTTCTAAATGTTAATCTGATTCCCGACCTAATTAAAATGCTACAGCTAAGAAAAAAAACACAAAACAAAAAATCTAAACTATTGCTGGAGCATATAATTAGGGTAAATTTTTTTATGTTGAAAACCAGTACCAACACTCACCATTTATTGAACACTTACTAGCTGCCGGGTATATTCTAAGCACTTTATTATTTATTTACTTGTTTGTTTTTCTGAGACAGAGTCCCACTCTGTTGCCCAGGCTGGAGTAAGGTGGCGTGATCTTGGCTCACTGCAACCCCAGCTCCCGGGTTCAAACACTTCTTGTGGCTCAGCCTCCCGAGTAGCTGGGACTAGAGGTGCCTGACACCACTCCCAGCTAATCTAAGCACTTCAGACGCATCATCTCTTCTAATGTTTTGGGGGCTTCATGAGGTAGGTACTATTATTTACTATTATTTTATGTACATTTTACAGGTTAAGAAACTGAAGCTTAATGATATTTATTACCTAGCCCAGGGTCACACAGCTAGTTAGTAGAAAACTAGGATTTGAACTCAGTCTTACCCTAGATAACCATAATTTTAACCACCACACACCATATTCTACATCCTGTCTTCATTGATAACAGCATTTTGGTGGCTATGGCAGCATGGGTAGCTAGGAAAATAACACTTTAATATCCAGAAAACACACCGAGGTCAGTGCATTCTTGCATGGTTTCTAAATATCAGTTTTTCCCATTTTGCTTTTTCTCTGCAATAAACTCCCAATTATCTACTGTTTTAAATGCTGAATATCTTATCATAAACCTTTATGTGTCCCTCTATGGTACTTTGTCTACTGAAAATATATTTGTTAATGTTAATTATAAGTACTTTTTAATTAAATTTTGATTGGTTTCTTGAGTGAAGACAATATCTTTCCAGGGAAAGTATTTTCCAGTTATAAATATGACTATTTCTTTAATTCAAATTATGATTTTTTATCATTAATATATGTAATGTAGACTTTTAAAACCTCGATCCTTAACCTGAGGTTCCTAGATCCACAGCCAGGATTATCTCACCCTCAAGTAACCCTAAATTAAATGCAGAATTCTACAAGTATGGATCTATGCAAAGATGGAAATGTGAAGATGCCCAGAGCTTCCATCAGATGTTTGAAAGGGCCCAGGACTTCAAATGTAGCACCAAATGGATCACGGCACTAAAATATTATCTGGATTTTTATGCTTTCTTGTACTAGAGCCCCTGCCATGCTGAGCAGAGTTCCAGAGTTAGGAGTTGAACCATGTCCTTGCCCACCTGCCAGTGAACACGTGTGGCATACTCTGAGGTGCTCAGGCAACCCTTGGTCCCTCTGGTGAAGAACAGGATTGAGCTGCATTCTACTGACTTTGGTAGACTCATGGAACCTGAATTACTTCTTTATGAACCCAATAGAAACTCCAATACACAGACCCACCACCTTCCCTCTGTCCATTACTCCCTCATTCTCTGGCTCTCCCCACCAGGCCAGACCTGAAGTCCAGCTGCTATCACTTTTTCTTCCTGTCCCTCCATGGCATTCACCTGGCAGCCTCAGAGGAGGCCTGACTCACTGCCTCCTCTGTCCCAGGTCCTGAATGTGACCAGAGACAAACATCAAGTCACGCTGAAGGGTGTCCTCTGAATTGACAACCACTCCCCTCAAGTGGGCACTCAGCCCTGTGTGGCAGGCAGTTCCACCTCCCTCTCCAGTCCATGCCCCCTCCCATGTACAGAATGGGCACCCAAATCCTAACCTTCAAACCTTAGCTCCCTAGGCCCCTCCTCATGCTCAAGCAAGAACCTGATTTCTTTTCTCAGTGAGAAAACAAAAAGTCACCCTCTCCTCACCAGATCCTCAACCCAACTGGATTTGTTCTCACCTACTCTGCCTTTGCTTTTGTTAAAATGTAGACAAATTGTCCACTTTCCCTTTGACACCACTAAATCCGTTCCTTCTCCCATAGGTAAGATCCTTCCTTACGATGATGCCCTCTTTCTCCCACCCCACCAAATTTCATCCACCTTCTGTAGCATTCCCACCTGCATAAAAACATGCTGCAAAAGCTCTTCCCTGAAATAAAACAAAGCAAACAGTCACAACACACTCAACCACTCTAGGTGCTGCCCTATTTTTCTCAGAGAGAGTATATAGAAATGTCTATAATAACATCAATAATAATATATATTAATATTGAGAGAACATATCTGTATCTATATCATGTCAGGTACTGTTTTAAGGATTTTGCACATTTAACTCAAATTACTCCACACCACAATCTTGTAATTGTTAATAAAGGGCTGCTATTATCCTCATTTTACTCTTGGGCAAACTGAGTCACAAACTCACTTCCAAGTGGCACACCTTCCATTCTCAACCTCCTTACCTTGCCTCATTTTCTGTAGAACCTCTGTCTACTTAAGATTGTGTTTATTGGTTGCATGTCTCTCTCTCCTGACAACTACATAAACTTCAACAGAACTGAAACTGTGCCTGTTTTCCAATACCTGGAATGGAGCCAAGCCCATGGCTGATACTCAGTAAGTATTTGTTGAATAAAGAGTGTTAAAGACCTACACAAATTTTTGTGTATAGAGTCTTACGAATACACAAAATAAGTATTTGTAAATTAAAATGTCTATTCCATGGTTGTACTATTTAAAATCATACTGTGAATTCATTTGCAAAGTTTTCATGTGTGACGAACCACAGAAGTAGTCTATAGTTTTGTGTATTTTTTCATGTATTCAATTTTTTCGGATTTTCGTTAACTGATGATCAGAATACTTTAGCCTGTCATATTTTACTGTGAGATGGATAACCTGTTTCCTGTTTCCATGAAGTTGCCAGGCCTGCTTTGGCAGGCTCACAAATGAAAGCTGCATATGTACAGGCACTGAGCTGAACCCTGAGAACACTAATCACATTTGAAATGGAAACGATGCCCACTGGTTTTGACCATTCTACACGGAGTTTACATTCCAGCTCATTAGTCAGAGGCACTGCTCAATTGCATTCAACTGGCATAGTTCACTTACAGCACAGGTAAATATCAAGAGGAAATTAAATCAATGCTTAAATACAATATTTTGTGTAACTCTCTTTTTTTCTTTAATTTCTGTAAATTTGGTTGGCAGGTTTCAGCAGGAAAAAAGCTGTTCTTCATAAATATTAATATATTTCACTTTGACTCACAAAAGTAAAGTTGCTTCAGGTTTTTTTTTTTCTCCATTCACTTTCTTGTTTATCTAAATGTTGGTGTCCTCAGACAAAACAGCCACTATGTCATGGTTTTAAAAATCCTCTGTGGGTGAGAAAATAGTACAGCATACCAAACACTCAATCAGCTGAAGAATTGGAAAGGAAAAAGTATTGTATTAGTCTATTTTCACCCTGCTGATAAAAACATACCCAAGACTGGGAAATTTACAAGAGAAAGAGGTTTATTGGACTTATAGTTCCACATGGCTGGAGGGACCTCACAACCATGGTGAAAGGCAAGGAGGAACGAGTCACATCTTTCAGGGCTGGCAACAGGTAAAGAGGGAGGTTGTACAGATAAACTTCCATTTTAAAAACCATCAGATCCCATTGACTATCACGAGAATAGGATGGGAAAGACCCACCCCATGATTCAGTCATCTCCCACTGGATCCCTCCCACAACATGTGGGAAGTATGGGAGCTGCAAGATGAGATTTGGGTGGGGACACAGCACCAAAACCATATCAAATATCTTAAAGCAAAACTCTAAAATAGGTCCTGGTTAATCTTAGAAAATTCTGAAAATGACACCAGTTCCTAAGATTAAAGAAACCAAATTTAACATAGCTTTATATAAGCTATTTTTTTTGAGTTTGATAAACATAAAGATGTTTTCAAAATCTTATGCAATGCATTATATTTTCTAAGTTGAAAATGTATGCACATGGCCTCTTTTTTTCTCAAATAAATGCAGAGCTAAACAACACATCCTAAAGGTCAGTTTTATCATCTTTCTAATATATGTAACATAAAACTGAAATGATAATGGATCTACTACCAACCAAAACAGAATTAAAACAGTTTAAGTGATTGGGAAAACTGATACAAAAATGGACATTTTATAAAACAATGAGTTTCTATGTATGTGTATTGTAGTATTAAAAAGGAATTTGATTTTCCATTTTTGTCACTTGCAGCTATTGTGTTGATAGTAAGATTACTATGTCAAATTAACATACCATGTTCTCCATCATGGATGCTGGCCCCTGCTCTGGGATCATATCCATGCCTTGCCTGGGTGACGGTGCTAACTGGACAAGGTTGGAAGGTTTAAACAATAGCCACCAAGCCAGGGAGAAACAGCTCTGACTTACTGCCAATGTTACAACCTTCTCCATCATGCCTGCACATATTGCTATTTAAGAAAGCCCTCTAATAGTTGCAAAAGTCATCCTTATCAACCCAAGGCATCTTGAGAATGATGTACTAAAAATGTGAAGTAGGGACTGTTAGAAGTTCATAAAAGATGGAAAGTAGTACAGCTGCAAGAGGAAGATGGGAAATGTGAGGGAACAGTCCCTGTTTCAGAGACTGGAGAAATAAATAACCCCCTGATACACACACACACCGCACACACACATGCATGCACACATACCACAGACACACAAACATCCAAATGTAATGAACATGGTTCTTGGTGATTCATCCCTAGAGATTTTCAGTATGAAGCTTGGCTTACAGCACTGCCCTCCCACGTCTGATTCTAAAGCAGAGGTGAGCTCCCTAAAGCTTTACCCCATTTCCCCACTCCTTATGGCCAAGCCCCCAGAACAACGGGAAGGCCCTGGTGACCCTGTTGAAAACTGGGCCTGCCACATGGTGCCTCTGTTTGTATCCTGTTCTGTCCCTCCCTCCACATGTCTGCAACTGCCATGCTGGGTAACTTTTGCTTCTTTATATGCATCATACCCTTCCTTGTTCAAGAAACTCATCATGAACCTCACTTAAGTAGCCTCTTCTGCAATCACCTCTTGCGGCTTGCTGTAGAAAGCCTCTCCCTTCCTGCCCACATTAAATGCTCCTGCTCAGCCTCCCATGGCATGCATGCCCAGCATTTTCACTTCATATGTTACAGGACTGAAACTGCAGGTCTGTCATTTTCCCAGAGACATCCCAAAGTTTCTTGTAGATGCAGACGTATCTTACTCATCTTGGTAATTTTAATGTCACCACAGTGCTTGCCACAGAGAATCTCTGTTGACATAATGAAGGCATAGTTGCATAATAACATTATGCAATAAGCAATTATGAATTGCCTCCAAAAAGACTGGTGATATAAATGCAGTATCCCACACAAGAGTTCCACTGAAGTGTCATTTCTCTCTATATATAAAAGCAGCAACGCTACACTGGGTTGATTCATTTTTCAGTATTTTATGAAATTGTTCTGTAATATGTATTTTGAGTGGCTTCTTGGATACGTTTCTTATGTAAGATTTTTTTTTCATTTTGACAGTTATAGGATAAAAAGTGCCTTATTACAAGTAAGAGACTAAAATGTGCACAGTATAGAACAAAATGTATATTCAAAGTCAAAATAATTTTTTACAAAAGAATGGGCATTCTCCTTCAGCAGGTAACAAAGCACATGCATGTATTTTTTAAAATAATAAATACATTTAAAGAGATTGTATGTATACTTGCTCTGTGTATGGAGATACCTGCTCTAAAGGGAAGGCTACAGGGCAATTTGTTGAAAGAAACAGATGTAAATTTAGAGATCAGAGGCAAAAAGTTAACATGGTCTTTAGTTCTGCTGGCAGATGTGGTTATCTGACAAATTATGTCTGTGACATAGCTTCTTTCATGAATATGTGAGGCACAACTTTACCACATATTTGTCTGTTTCAGTCAGGATCTTGCTGTCTTGCCCAGCTTGAGCTCTGTGACAGTCATAGCTCACTGCAGCCCTGAACTCCTGAGTTTAAGTAATCCTTCTATCTTGTCTTCCCAAGCAGCCGGGACTACAGTGTGCCAGCAAATTAAAAAAATAATTAGAGATAGTGGGGGTCTCACTATATTGCCCAGGCTGGTCTTGAACTCCTGGCCTCAACTGATCTTCCTGCCTTAGCCTCCTGAGTAGCTGAGAATACAGGCATGAGACACTGCATCCAGGGTATTTCTTCCTTTTTTTCCATACACTGGCTCTTAAATTCAAAACATCCTGAAAGTAAGTCACATGATCTATGATGATAAACTAAGTTGAGACACAGTGAGGAGCAGGAAACTGAGCAAGTCACTGGGCTCTTATCCTTCCCTCCAAGTATCACCATTCCGAAAGGACTTTGGAAGCACTTGCTTTGAACCTGCCCCTCCCCAGAAAAGAAAACATCACATCTCGGCAACTTACTGAGAGCAACTAAGGAGGCTCAAGGCTGATACCTTCATTTCATTCAAATACGTCACATTTCATGTTGATTCTTCCCTTGCCTTCAGGATAGTTTTAAAAGATGTTAGACAGCAAAGAGAACTCTCTGATCCAAAGCTTTTAAAATACAGTTTGTTTCTGTAACAGAAACAAATGTTTCAGAAAGGTCTTCTTTGCCAACATTGAGATTCTTCAAGGCCGTCTGACCTATCCATGTCTAGTAAACCATGGTGCACTTCAAGAAAAAAAATCATGCTTTCTACATACTGTTCTATCATTAAAATTACGAATGTTGTCAAATGAAAGATTAATAAATGCTAAGGAAGCAAAAAACTATAAAGTTGCCTGTACCATTAGGAAATGGACTAAGACAGTGACAAGAAATAACTTCTTGTAGGAGACAGGGGTAAAAGTACACACTACAGACTCGAGTTATGTAACTGGGTAATCAATTAGTTTACCAACAATATTTACAATAACAGAAGAAACTTTTCAAGGGCCTTTTGAAATAAATATGTGGAATGTCAATGAATATTGTCTAACGTTTAAAATTTAATAACTTCATTAAAAACCTAAATGACATTTGCTGGTCATTAGTCAACTGCAGTTAAAATAAGTTTATATGGTACTTATTTTCTTTTCAATGTTCTGACATTTTAATTAGTATTTTCTAGTATTTTTTTCCTAAAAGATAAAAATTTCAAACATATATGTTTCCAGTCTCCAGAAAAATTGGGCATTTGCAATTTGTCATGCTATTCCTCTGGCACATCTTTGGACTTCAAGATTTCTCAAATTATATCAGCTCCATGTTTTTCCTTTCCCTCTCCCCCTCCCGTCTTCCTCCCTTCCTCCCTTTGGATTCTTTCCTTTCAACAGATCTACAGGTTTCTGCAGATCTTCTAGGAGGAGCACAGAGGAGAGAGATGCAATAGAGATTCTAATTGAAATTGGCTTGGAAGGATGATCTGAATTTCCCATTAGTAAAAAGAAGTAGTGACATTTCCTGCTTCTCTTCTCAAGTCTCTGTGCTGGCTCACATACTCTTTCACCTTATTGTATATACCTTAGCATTCTCAGAGAACGATAGTCTTCCGGATCACATGATGGAAGGAATCAGGCAAAGTGGGAGAAAATGTGATCAGAGACTCAGGTGGGACAAAACTGTGAAGTCTTGTTTTCATAGTGGGGATGTGGACATTATTCTGCAGGCACCAGCGCACCAGCAAATATCACTAAGAAACGGAATGGAATGATGTGATCAGATTAATTTTGAAGATGGTCTTTTTGGTGGCAGGAGGATGTCTAAAGCTTAGAAAGTTGGGGTCAGTGGCACAAGGTGGGGGCTTTCTTATATTTCCAGGTGAGTGATGAGGAGAATCTGCATTAAGGTAACGACAGTGAAAATGAGCAGGAATTCTAGACGAATGAGATATTCTGCAGAAAAACAGATGGCCAATTTAGTGTGGTTTGTATGAGGGAGGGAGGGAGGGAGGGAAGGAGGACCTGAAGATGATGCCAGTGCTTCTAGCTTAGGAAACAGCCAGCCATGACGGGGCACAGGATCCAGGAAGGAGAACAGATTCAGGGGTCTTTAGTGATAGGATAATGAGTACTGTTTTAGACATGTTGGGTTTGAGATATCTGAAACAATTATTAGGTTGGTTCAATCATAATTGAGGTTTTTGCCATTGAAGGTAATGGCAAGACTGCAATTACATTGGCACCAACCTAATATCTACTAGGTGCAAATATGACACTCTAGAGAGAGGCCTGGCATTGGGGACATAAAGCTGGGAAGGTGAGCAACAGGCAATTAAGCAGATGCCATCAGAATTGTGATTAGGAAGGACCAAGGTCCTAGCCAGGAACAGGATTCCAGTCCCCAGGGAGGAATGGCAATCACCCACAGCAGGGCAAGTCCCTTGCTTTAAGGGGGCTGAGGCGTTTGGTTTCAAGGTGGGGCCCAGGCTGATGGAAGCATGCCATGGCTGGTCATTAGGAGGGAACTCGATAGACACTCAATCCAGAAAAGGGAGAAGCCCATGTCCTAGGTGACACGTGGAACAGTGTGAGGTTCACGTTCAGTGCGTGGAACAGTAAGCTACTCTGTCTTAGATATTTTCTGAATATTGTCTGGCTTGACTTCAAACCTGCAGAGATTGAACCTTGCAGTGAGGGCAGCAGGGACCCTAGATAAGCCCCAGTTACCCTTTTCTCATGTTTATATGCCAAATACCAACAACTAGAAAGAATAATGCCTGCACCATTTTCTAGGCAATCTTCCCCATCAGACCGAAACCCTGCTGAAATGTTCACTCCCTGTACACAGAACATTTTCCAAGTCACAGCTTTGCATATCATTCTCCAAGTGTTACCACTTGAAACAGCAGAGAAAACTTGAAGGGCACATTTTAGTAAGTCACCATCCTATGCTCACTTTTTTGTTGTTGTTGAAAGTTACCAAAGAAACTTTCCCTTTCAGTTCCAATGACCATCTAAAGAAAGCATGCCTTCACTTTTGTATTAACAGTCTGGGAAGTATTTGAGAATATTCCCCTTGGCTTCTCTTTTTCTGGTAATAACGATGAAACTAAATGGTGTCTATCCTAACAAGGTCGGGGGCACATCAGGTGGCAGGGGAGAATTCTGGCTTTCTTGAAAAGATGAAATGCCTGCCTTCTCAGCCGAGGGCAGCCTGCCACCTCCACCACAGTGCACCATTGACTGTGGAGAGGGTAACAGGATGGGAAAGTGTATAGTTGGCCCATTGTTTAAAAGCAACTCCAGACATCCTTATTTGCTGTATATTAATTGAAAGAAACCATTTGTTTTGTGGCTAAATTTGCTTCTGAAATTTGCAAAGAACTGAGTGCTGATTTCCCAGAAAACTGAAGGCCAAGTTTAATTTTTCCAGCTTTCAACCTAATGCATTATCCTTTTTTTTTTCTAAATAGTGAAAGCCGTAAATGGAAATCAAAGTCTGTAGCACAAGAATGAACCCTCTTTGCCTGAACTGGTGCTTAAAGAGAGTTGAAACTCTTCATTTCCTTTCTTATTTCTGAGAAACTGGTTCAAAGGTCAAGCCTAATGGAATGCTTCAGAAGTTTTATTTTCCTTTGCAGGCTTAATGAAAGGCTTAGAGCTTGACCCAATAAAATTTAAATTATGAAGCATTCAGTTGCTAAAGGAATTTCCATGGTTTTTCCCTTTAAAATAAATCCTATATAGATCAAAAGACAGTGCCTTTATATTTCATTAAACCAACACATATATACACGTCCCTTTTTACCTATGACCATAAAGCTGTAACTGTTAATTTTTTTCTTTTGGATTATCATCACGTGGGCATCATTAGTACACAACTGCTCAAGACATGCATAATTATTATATACAATTATTAAAGCATACGAATTGTGATAGGCAATTATGAATCTTAAACATTATTCTATTGAAAATGCATCTCTTCATGAATGGAGGCAGGGTTTAAAAAAATTAATTTATTTATCCACAAATGTATGCTATTTATTGCTGGAATAAGACAAGTCTGTTTCAATCTGTAAACCTAAGATAAAATTCTAATACCCCCAACCAACTGAACTGACCTCCTCTTGGCCAAGGGTACCCTAGAGACATCTTGAAAATTGAATTTCTGGCCTCATTATACCCCCTCCCTAGCTAACCACCATTAGGCTCTCTTTCCCAAGGACTAAACAGAAACCAGCCCTTTGCAAAGACTCACTCCACCACTCAACCAACCAACCACCTGACTCTGCCCTTCCCTTTTGTGCTTCTGACAAAGCAACCGGCTAGCATTCCTTCTGCACAGGAGACCACTGGCCATAGAGTGGTTCTCACCAGTCTACCAGGACTGAGCACAAATGGCTTTTGTGTCCTCTGTTTCACCTTCTGATGTCCAGAGCCTAACTGTAGTATATTTAAATGTTGAGTCTCCACCACAAAATGAACATGGGATGCATTCTGCATATGTGTTAGCCTATTACACAAGCATGCGCCACCTCTTTGTGAAGTTTCCTAGCTAACTAAAACCTGCTGAATATGTACTGTGAGCCAGAGGCCCACCATCAATTCCTGTTCCCTTTGCCTTTCCCTCAAAGCGCTTGCTTTTCGCTTTCAACAGGATGCTGTGCTTCTGGCCTGCAGGATGTGGTACTCTCTTTCAGAAATAAAGCCTTCCTTATCAAGTGTGCAGATGTGTGACTTCTTTGGCCAACAACTCTATTTCTATCTTTGGTTTTTACAGATGCAAGAGTTGAGAAGATTTGTCCACAGTAATATGTAGTGAGGTTTCTGGGGAGTCAGAGGCTGGCCTTTATTTGAGAAGAGGGTGGAGAGAACTGTGAGAGGGACACGGAAAAGAGGTTCAGAGAAGAGCCGGTAGACACTGGCCAAATGAGTGTCTTAAAACTGATTGGCAGGACACCTCATCCCTGAGACACACCACCTCAGCCTGGAAGCAGCTGATCTAGATTGTAAAGGGTGCAACTCCTATCTCTAACCCCCCGAAAGCATCCTGAACACAGCTTGCAGTACTGCTGCCTTCTAGCTGTACCTGGCTTTCTCTCTTCTCCCTCACAGGCCTGTAATGAGCTGTGTGCCTCTACTCCCTCATCCCTTTGCTCTCCGACTGCTCAACCCCAGGATGGGGTGCCAAACTCCATGACAATGTGTAAAATGGGAAAGTCTTTTCTAATGAGGCAGAAGGAAAAGAGCTGGGCAACACTGAGCTCCAGATCAGAGCCTCTTTAACTTTGACGTGAAATGAATCACAACCAGGGAGTCTTGTTGATGAAGATTCAGATCAGTAGGTAGGTGTGTTAGTGGGGGGTGGGGGGCGCAGCTGGGATTCTGCATTTCAAACAATGAACTCTTAAGTTTCAACATGATGCAGAGGCATCTCCTGGGATGCATGCTGGCTGTAGAGAATGGCCTTATATCTGTCTGTACATTGGTAACTTCTGATGAGCGTCTACCTGATTGTTAAGGAGCACATACAGGCACCACACAATTTCTTGATGACAACCACACAACATGAAATGCCTATATACATGGTCCACGTTGAGGTATCTCAAGCTAGAGGGTATGCTACAGGCTCAAGTTAGCCAGAGAAGACAGCCTGGATGTGGCTATTGCATTGACAAAGAGGAGTGGGTGAATCATTACAGCAAGGGAAAGAATAAGGCTTTGAGCAAGTATAAGTGATTCTGGGATGGTCAGTCCAGATGCCCCAGCAAACTGACAAAGGCTCAGTGGGAGAAAAAAAGAGATCTTAGGGGGATTTTGCATGGGCTGGGAAAGGGGCAAGCATTGTTTGAAATCTTTGAAAGGCAAGTTGAAATGTTTGACTTTTTAAAAGGAATAGATACTGTGAGAAAAATCTAAAAGGTAAATCGTCTTCAAAAACTATATTGCAACCTTCTGAAAAGTGAGTGTAAATTCTGTTGATCACATTCTCAACTATACTATACATCTGGATTTTCAAATTCAAACTTCTGATCAAATAAAAGAAAACTCTAAGACTGCCAAGGTCAAGTGATTTTGGAGCCTTATTATGCCACTAATGTTATAATATTATTAAAAGCAATTTACAAGGTCAAACAGGATTAACGTTGTAATGTCAGCGCTTGATTTCTAACTTCTGCAAGAAACTGGATGTGGTCGTTAAGAGATGTTTCTGGCTGGGTGCAGTGGCTCATGCCTGTAATCCCAGCACTTTGGGAGGCCAAGGCAGGTGGATCACAAGGTCAGGAGATCAAGACCATCTTGGCCAACATGGTGAAACCCCATCTCTACTAAAAATACAAAAAAATTAGTTGGGTGTGGCTGTGGATGCCTGTGGTCTCAGCTACTCGGGAGACTGAGGCAGAAGAATTGCTCGAAACTGGGAGGTGCAGGCTGCAATGAGTTGAGATCACGTCACTGCATTCCAGCCTTGATGACAGAGAGAAATTCTGGCTCAAAAAAAAAAAGAGATGTTTCCGATGATAAAATCAGTAATTCAGACTTTAATGTGTGCAGAAATCATCTTGGAGTCTTGTTAAAATGCAGATTCTGATGAAGTGAATGTGAGGCAGGGACTGTGATTCTGCATTTCTAACCAGCACCCAGGTCTCAGGACCTTATTTCAGACAGAGAAGTTGCTAACAAGTTTAAGTTGTGGTCAGCCAAGTGTCTGTCATTTTTTAAGTACAATAATATATTTTACAGCAAAATTCAAGATGCAGTAGGCTAAAGATTTCATTTCAGTGATTTTAGAACTGAAGGAATAAAATGGAAATGACGGTGATTCTTATTTTGTAGAAACCATTTCATTCCCATAAGTGAGTATGTTCAATTTGTCAAAGCAGTAGTGATTTATGACATTAGGTTGATTTATTCATATGTTTAATGATTTATATGGAAAACCAGAAAAATGACTCTTTTTTCCAAATCTCATTTTCTATAACCTACACAAACCTTTTCAAATTTAGAGAAGATAAATGTGTATGTGTTGAACTGCATGTTAAATCTTAAACACTACAAAAAAATTCTTTTTTTTTTTGAGACAGTATCTCATTCTGTTGCCCAAGCTGGAGTGCAGTGGTGCAATCATGGTTCACCACAGCCTTGACCTCTCCAGGTTCAGGTGATCCTCCTGCCTCAGCATCTGGAGTAGCTGGGACTACAGGTGCTTGCCACCATACCTAGCTAATATTTTTGTATTTTTTTGTAGAGATGAGGTTTTGTCATGTTGCTCAGGCTGGTCTCAAAACTCCTGGGCTCAAGCAATCTGCCCTTCTTGGCTTCCCAATGTGTTAGGATTACAGACGTGAGCCATTGCATCCAACCCAAAATTCATCTTCAGAAAAGGTACATCTATATGAGCAAAATGAATGGCCACTTAATCTGCCTCTTTCTGAGCTTTCCCTGAGCGGCTATCACACTCCCAACAGCCCCCTCTTTGAACACACATGTTCAGATTACTGCAAAATCCCACTTCAGCTGAATGTTACGGAGATTCCCACTGACCCACAGGCAGCTCTGCCAAGAAGAGGTGAGCTGTGTCCAGAGTGTTTCATCCTGGACACCCACTCATGGCTCCAGACCGAGCCTCTTGTATTAGTTTGCTGGGGCTGCCATGCAAAATATCTCAGACTGGGTGTTTAAACAGAAATTTATTTTCTCCCAGTTCTGGAGGCTGGACATACAAGATCCAAGTGCTGGCAGCTTTCATGTTTCCTGAGGCCTCCTTCCTTGGCTTGTAGAGGACCACATTCCCACTGTCCTCATGAGGTCTTTCTGTATAACCACATTTCTGATGCCTCTTCCTCTTCTTATAAAGACACCAGTCCTATTGGATTGGGGCTCATCCTAATGGCTTCATATTAAGTTAATCATCTATTTTTTGTATTTTTTGAGAGAGAGTCTTGCTCTGTCGCCCAGGCTGGTGTGCAGTGGTGTGATCTTGGCTCACCTCAACTTCTGCCTCCCAGGTTCAAGCTATTCTCCTGCCTTAGCCTCCACAGCAGCTGAGACTACAGGTATGCACCACCACTCCCAGCTAATTTTCATATTTTTAGTAGAGATAGGTTTCACCATGTTGGTCAGGCTGATCAGGAACTCCTGACCTCAATTAATCCACCTGCCTTGGCCTCCCAAAGTGCTGGGATTACATGTGTGAGCCACCATGCCTGGCCAAAGTTAATCATCTCTTTAAAGCCTTATCTCCAAATACAGTCACATTCCAAGGTATTGGGGGATTGGGATTTCAACACATACATTTGGGGACAGAATTCAGCCCATAATACCTCTCTTGAGCAAGTTATCCAGTGTGGGTAACTCAGGGTGCTACAGAGTTACCCACACTGGAGAGATGCAGAGAGAGGAGAGGCAGAAGTCCTGTGCAATAGCACCCAGGAAGTCAGAGCTTAGAGACCAGGAGAGAAGGAGGTGGTCAGAGGAAAGCGGCAGGGTGGTAGTGTCATGAGTGCAGAGGCAGAGACCCACACTGCCAGGCTCTGCAAAGGGGCTCAGCAAATGCCTGATTCTCAGTGTCATCCTCAGGGCTCCTGCCATGGTCCAGAGCAGCTTTGGTATCCAGCACCGTGAGCTGGTTTTCAATGAGACTCGCCTGGGTAAGATTGCTGACACAGCTTCCTGTCTCTTTCATATCCCTTTGGAAACTTACAAAAAGCTCCTATTGACTGAGATAACCAGAGTGCATTTCATTCCTTGCAGTCTGTAAGTGATTACTGCAGTGAATGAGCTAATGTAGCATGTTACATACAGGCGCTTCAGCAGACAGTGTGGGCCTGAATGATATACACATCACATGTGGATGTATGTAAGGGTCCTGTTATACGTTGCCTGTGTTGCCTTGATTTCTATTAACGCAATAGTGTAGGATAATCAGACAGAAACTCATTTCCTTTTTAAAAATGAAAATTAATGGTTAAAAAGAGTTCAGGCCGGACATGGTGGCTCATGCCTGTAATCCCAGCACTGTGGGAGGCCGAGGCGGGTGGATCACTTGAGGTCAGGAGTTCGAGAACAGCCTCACCAACACGATGAAACCCCATCTCTACTAAAAATACAAAAAAATTAGCTGGGTATGCTTGCTTGAACCCAGGAGGCAGAGGTTGCAGTGAGCCAAGACAGCGCCACTGCACTTCAGCCTGGGCAACAAAGTCAGACTCTGTCTCAAAAAAAAAAAAAAAAAAGAGAGAGAGTTCAACTTACTTATACAGAGCAAGTCCAGCCTGTGTGTGTGTCTATGTGTGAGTTTAAGTGCATGCATGCACACTGTTTAGCACACACACAGTGCTTGAGTTCCTAGAGGCCAATTTTACAATATTAGCAATATTGTCTGTTACTTTCAAGCTGATTAATGGTAAATTTAAGTCTGTTAATATTTCAGTCATCTTCAAAACAAAGGACAGCAAATACATTGCAAGGCACCCTGCAGAAACGTTTCTGTTTATCTAAAAATCCCATGCTTTGTATTTTCTTCTTCAATGTCAAAAGCACTTTTACTGCAGTATAGATGTTAATTGCCACTTATCTTAATGAGTTCTTTTCTAATATAACAGAGCCTGGCTTGAAATATAGAAGACTTCTTTGTCAACAAGAGATAGGAACAAGAGTACTGTTGGTTCCTGGAAGAAAAGGGATGCTTTTTATTAATCTGCTTTCTTTATGTTGGTTGAAAGCGTTCTGATTTAGCATTTTTGAGGTATGAGTTACTACTTTTATCCTTAGTGTGAGGGGAAATTAACCCCTGTAGAAGTCAGGAAATAGAACTTTGGTTCTGAAAGCAAAAGGCACAGTAGGAACTCCTGAGATTATTAAAATATTAATAGAATTAGGTGGTAGCTCATATAATCAAGTTACTGAGGGTAATTTTTAATAAAACTATGGCAGGTTGCTTTCATTTAAATGTGATCTACTTTTAAGTTTATATAATTTTAAGCATGATTATTTTTTATTTATTTCCTAGTTAACATTCCTACCTCATCTTCCCTATGAAAAAGTTTCAGGGTCCAGAACAGTATCTGGCTATTTGTACTTAGAACATATTGTTGAGTGAATGAATGAATGAATGAAAATATCTAAAACTATAATACTAATATTATGTCATTTAAATTTAAAGCTACTTTAGTGGGGAGGAAGGATGGGAAGAGATTGGTCAATTAGTACAAAATTACAGATAGAAAGGAGGACTAGGTTCTGGTGTTCTATTGCACATGGGGGTGACTACAGTTAACAATATTATATGGTATATTTCAAAATAACTAGAAGAAAAGATTTTTGAATCGTTTCACTGCAAAGAAATCATAAATGTTTGAGGTGACAGATGAGCTAAGTACCCTAATTTAAGAACAAATACATGTGTATTGAAACATCACAGTGTAACTCATAAACACATACAATTCTTGTGTATCAATAAAATAAAACCTTAAAAACAAGGTACTTTTAATTCACTATTTTTAACAGAGTCTTATAATTAATATATGAGGTCATATATTATTGTAACATATTATTGTTTTTATTTGATCATAAGAAAATGTGGGCAAGAGATAAAAGAACTTACACATTTGGCAGGTAATAAATGGGACAGGATGCTATCCATGATCTCCTTAAAAGTGGGCTTTCAGGCTTCCTACATGGTAGTGGGAGGCATGGTTTTGAAAAGAATCAGGGTCAGGACCCATGAGGCCCGGATGCTGCCTCCCTGGGGCTCCATCTCCTGCTCCTCCATGCAGCCTTGGTTTCTGTCTACAGGAGGCAGTGCCTGGCCAGTCTGTAGTTGGCTCCTTCCTTCCATTTATGATGATAAAATATACATAACACAAAATTTACAGTTTTAACTATTTTAAGTGTACAGTTCAGTGGCATTAAGTATATTCGCACTGTTGTACAACCATCATCACTAACCATCTCCAAAACTTCATCATCCAAATTGAAATTCTATACCCAGTAAACACTTGTAATTTCCCTCTTCCCACATTCCCAGGTAACCACGATTCTACTTTTGGTCTCTTGGATTTGACTATTCTAGGTAGGTACTTCATATATTTGGAGCATACAATGATATAATTTGGCTGTGCCCCCACCCAAATCTCATCTTGAATTGTAGCTCCCATAATTCCCATGTGCTAAGGGAGGGACCCAGTGGGAGACAACTGAATCATGGGGTAGTTTCCCCCATACTGTTCACGTGGTAATGAATACGTCTCATGATATCTGGTGGTTTTATAAGGGGAAACTCCTTTTGCTCATTCTTTCTTGCCTACCACCATGCAAGACATGCTTTTCACCTTCTGCCATGATTGTGAGGCCTCCCGAGCCATGCGGAACTATGAGTCCATTAAACTTGTTTTTCTTTATAAATAACCCAGTCTTGGGTATGCCTTTATCAGCAGTGTGAAAATGGACTAATACTTACGTAAGCATCCTTTTGTATCTTCTGTATTTCACTTAGCATAATGTCTTCATGATTCATCCCTGTTGTAGCATGTATCAGAATTTCCTCCCTTCTTACAGCTGAGTAAAACCCCATCATATGTATACCATATACTACATTTTGTTCATCCATTCTTCTGTCAACAGACATTTAGATTGTTTCAACCTTCTGTTTTTTTTCTTTCTTTTTTGAGGCAGGGTCTCATTCTGTTGCCCAGGCTGGAGTGCAGTGGTGCAATCACAGGTCATTGCTGCCTCGACCTCCTGGGCTCAAGTGATCCTCCTGCCTCAGCCTCCAGAGTAGATAGGACCTCAGGCATGTGCCATCACGCCTAGCTAATTTTTGTATTGTTTTGTAGAGACAGGATTTCACCATGTCGCCCAGCTGCTTTTTTCATTTCAACAAGAAAAAGTAAAGAGAATTTCCCAGACGATATTAGAAGGAAAGATGGATAGTTTTGTGAGATGATCGGTCAGATCAGGCATAACAAATCATCCCACAAACTTAAAGCTGGAAACAACTGTCTTCATTTATAACACTTCACAGGTTCACAGGAATACCAGACAGGGAACAGTAGATATGAACTTCTCTGCTTCATTATGTCTGGGAGTTGACCTGGAAGATCCAAAGGCTCTGATGGCCCTGGGGAACTTGTCTGAAAGGGTTTGCTCACATGGCGGACAGGTTGACTCCTCACCACGGGCAGCTCGAGTGTCCTTAGGATGTCGGCCTGGCTCCCTTACCTGAAGAAGCCATACACTGCCACTCCTACAGCATCCCAGTAGTCACGCAGGCCAGCTCTGCTTCAGTGTGGGTGGGGAAGACAGAAAGGTGTGAACCCCAGGAGACTGGTCATGGCAGCCATCATGGAGGCCTCCTAACACACACTTTATTATTTTAATTCTATGCTGGATGCTAGGTATTGGGAGATTTTTCAGAAATTATTAAGATTTTAAATATTATTGCTACTTTGAAAAACTTGAATATATTGAGGAGATACTATAATTCTAGTCACTCATTCATTTAGCAAACACATTCAAAATGGTATATGTAGGTAAGGTAAAAGATAGGTAAGGAAAAAGGATTTCTTTTTCACACTCACTGGGAAACAAATTTTGAATGTTTTCACTGCAAAGAAATCATACATATCTGAGGTGATGGATAGGCTAAGTATCGTAGTTTAATAATGATGCAATATATATACGTATTGAAACATCACACTGTACCCCATAAATATATTCAATTCTTCTATGACATATGAGATCTTAAGGTAATTTTACATTACTCACTTGTTCAGAAAAATAAAAGCTCCAACATTGTGGACTTCTAAGTCAGTAGTTCCAACCATCTGTCTGCAAACCAACTTTCATTTTCTTCGTAAGGCCTCTTTTATTCAGTTGAAAAGACTACATTCCAGGGTGATTTCACATCTGCCTTTCCAGTACTTTAAGAAGTGCCGGGGGAGGTCCTTTGTCAAGGGAAAGACCAGACACCCTCTGCTGGCATCTCACCTATCCTTTGATATGTAACTAACTCACCTCTGAATTCCAAAAACGTTGGGAACCACTGGGCTACATTTCAAAGCTGGGGGAACCACCCTAGGGTCTCACTGTAGCATCCTTCAAGGGCATCGGACAGGGTAGATGAGGCCTTCACTAAGGGGGCTTCTTGCAAACGTCTCAGTTTTCAAACACAGTCCGCACTCCATTCATGTGGAGCTTCATCTCTAAAGAAGCCCCCAAACTGGGGCCACTCCAGCATGAAATTTTAAACAATAAACACATTCAAAGAACAGAGCATATACTGAAGTGTCCCTAGAAAACTGAGAAGGTAAAATAATGAAAAAGTGAGGATACTTCTTTCATATCATTCTTCAGTGCACTTTAGTACACAAAGCACTGTGTGTGTCGGAGTATAGCCTGCTGAATTTCCCACTGGTATCTCCTTCGCTTTCTTCTCCTCCTTTTCTTCTTCGTTTTCTCCTTTTCTCCTCCTTCTTGTCTTGTTAGTAGAATTAAGGGTCTGCTAAATCACACCTGGTTCAGCAACCCAGTTACAATCACTAAACATGTTCTTCAGTAGATTCAAGAATTTAAGTTACTAGGCTTGTCAAACTTGAAATGCACCATGAACAATGGGATTTCTGTTCAAATATATTTTTTACTACAAAATGCTAATCTTCTCCTTATCAAGGTCAGTACCTCAAAATTAGTGAGCACTATTAGCTGCAAAACATCTCAAGAAGCAATGGAAATTAATTTCCATTAGTTAAACGCTGATGGTCAACTACAACCTGCTTTGTAGGACAATAAATATTTGAATGCTCCATTTTTGTCCTCAAATGTTCAAAGTCAGATGGTGAAGGAAAATGACTTAGGACATCAAGCCCAATAGCAAAACTGGTTTGCACATGGAATAATCAGAGGGGATTTCAGAATTTCACTTGTGGTAAAATAAATAAGGACTTTGAGGATGGATTAATTGAGATATACTAAAAATAAAACATGTTTCCCATAGTAGTACACATTGGAAAATAAGGGAAGGAAGCTCTTTTAGTTAGGAACTGAGGCAGGAGAATAGGGTCTGGTGGCAGGGAACCTAAGGCCGATTCACACTAACTTCCCAGAACTAAACTAAATCAAAAGAAAAACACGAGCTTTCTACACCTAAGTAACAGAAGGACCAGAGCCTACTCCCTTTGCAAACCCCCACTCCTTTCTCTGTGCGGCAGATGGAAAACTGAAAGTACCTCTGACTGGTTGCTTTCCACAACCAATCACACTGACGACAGGCCAAGTCTTTGTTTGCACAGAAGTGTAACTTTGTAATTTTATTTTAGCCTCTGATTAGTTGCTTTCTACAACCAATCATATATTTGCATAGGATGCTTCAGACTCTCACCGCTTGCTTTTCACAACCAATCAGAGGCTGAAGTGAAGTTACAAAGGTCACAATCAGATTTTGGGCCACAACTTCATCTGCATCAGGTGTACATCAAGTGGCCGATGGGAAACCTCTAGAGGGTATTTAAACCCCAGAAAATTCTGGAACTGGGCTCTTAAGCCCCTATGCTCAGGCCTGCTCCTACCCTGTGGAATGTACTTTCATTTTCGATGATCTCTGCTTTTGCTGCTTCATTGTTTCCTTGCTTTGTTTGTGCCTTTTGTCCAATTCTTTGTTCAACATGCCAAGAACCTGGACTCCCTCCACTGGTAACAGAACTGGCCAAGCTCTCTGAAAGGCACAGAGTACTTTGAACAGAACATGAGTTCAAAAGGTTGAACAAAGCTATGTGGATGCCTATTAAATACATAAATACATAACCATAATGGGCTTTTCAAAAATTTTATAGCTACTATGACTTATCCATACTTTTATAAGGAAAACAAGTCTTGTGTTTGTCTATGAATGTGTACTTTTAGTTTTCAACACCTTATCAACACTCATAAATAGACGAGACAGAAAATCAACACTTTGTTACTGTGTGTCCTTTGCAGCATTAACAACCATGTGCTTACACAAGGTTTGTATATCTTATCTCTGGATAAATGTGTGCAGAGCCAATAAACAGATGGGTTACATGTATATATATAAATACATGTGTTTATACACATGTGTACAGATATTACACAGATACTACACACACATTATTTGTCGCCTGTATGCCACACAGACAGATTATGTGTGTATATGTATGTATACAAATAGTATATCTACATATAATTTATGTGTACATATGTATTTGCTAATATCACACAAATACACTCATAATCTACGTGGCACATACACACATACACAAAACAAAACAAAACAAAACAAATTTTCTCTAATAAAATAAAAGTCTAAGGCTGTCAAGATTATCCCTAGAGGAAGACAGTTCCTGAGGAATGATTGACCCGATGAGCCAATTCTGTCACCTGAATTTTCTTGGTTTCCCTCTTTCTGGTGAGGGTTTCTCCTCGTGGGAACCAACTTTGGGTAGCAGGGGTGCTGTCCTCCATTTTCACAATCTCGTGCAAAACTAGACCCACAAAAGCTTCCTTTAATACCTTTTGAAGCACAGAGCCTTCTTTGCATTCCTTCAAAACTAATTCCCACACCTCTAAAAGATATCAAGCACGAAATCAATGGGAAGCACACAGGTTTTAAATACAATCTCTGCATCCAATTGGAGTGTTTAGATTTCAGAACTTCCTCTCTGGAATTTCAAGCCGCTCTAATTCTCCATGTGATTCCAGGGAAAGAGGCTCCCCGGTTTTTGGTTCTCAGCTGACTTCCAAGAGGTATCATTTTTAATATTCACACTCCTTTTGTGCTCTTAAACATTCTGTTCATTTTTTTCAAAGGCAGATGAAGAGAGAGATTTACCTCCCCTACCTACCAAGGACCTTGCTTCTCATTTGCAGTTTTTGATGTCTGCTTCATCACAAAATGGTACAAGGAACAATTCCACCTACAAGACTCCATTTTTCTTCCAGTATGAGAATATCTAAATCCCATAGACGACACATGCACATCACACATATATCATATGCAAGATCATCAGTAAAATGACAGAGATTCACCACAAAACAGAAAGCAGTATGAATTACTGATAAAGTTAAAGCATCATAATAACATTGCAGATAACTATTTGAGAATTCAGTACTTTATTCCTCTAAAGCAGTGACTGCTTTTATTTTTATGTGTTATCACTGTACTTAGCATTATTGGGGACCTTAAACTTCACTAAGTTCTGACTTCTACTGATACAAGAACCCTTGATACTGGACATTATCATCAGATTTAGTTTCTCCAATAAGCTTATTTTGTAAAAATTTCATGATAATTTAACTATTGCATGGTAGTTCTCAGTTGATTTAAATTGGGGTAAAGATAATATATCTTTCTTGGAACAGGAGGTATAGCTGACTTTAGGTAGAAAGGTTAAAAAAGAAAGTTCAGGAAAGATGGAATAAGCATACAATGATGGATCCACTTGTAAGTCATTAAAGATACAAGTTGAGTGACCCAGGACATCTTAGTTCCTGGCTTCATAATGGAGTCCAAACATAAGAAACACAACCACAGCCACCTCCAAAGAAGATGGGAGGGAGCGAACAAGGTGTGTGGTGGGGGTGTTACGGAGGGTGAGCTACACTGAGAAGAAGGCCAACATACGAAAGTAGCTTTTGCTGCTGTATGTTGAGTCTAGCTAGCTTGGATTTGGCTTTTTCTCCAAGTGATGCAGGGAAGCCCAGGATGCCTGGAGCCCACTTTAGAGGACTGGAACTTGGGTTTCACAGAACTCTCCACACTCCTTGAGGCCCTGGCTAGAAAGTGGGGGCCCCATGGGTTGTCAACTTTTGGGCCAAGTATGAGCTCCACACTCACCTTCTGAACTTGGGGTACAGTCTGTTTTACTGACAGCACATGGATTGGGAAGAAAAGGGGCTCATTCTCTAGAGGAGGGTCTGTATAACAGAGCAGCAAAAAACAGACTTCTGCCATCACAATGGATGGCATATCTGCTAATAAGGAATTAAGTACCTGGTTTTTGGTACGAATATGCATCGGCCATGACTGCCTGTTTCTCATTACTCTTGACCACATAATATCATGGAGGCCCCTATGCCAGAACCTGCCTTAGTATAAATGAGGTGGGTATGTTTAGGTAGCATTAGAAATGAGTTGTTATTTTGGAATGAAATAAAATGTTTTTTGTTTTTGTTTTTGTTTTGAGATGGAGTCTCACTCTGTCACCCAGAATGGAGTGCAATGGTGCCATCTCGGCTCACTGCAACCTCTACCTCCCAGGTTTAAGGGGTTCTCCTGCCTCAGCCTCCCGAGTAGCTGGGAATTCAGGTGTGCGCCACCACACCCAGCTAACTTTTGCATTTTTAGTACAAACAGGGTTTCACCATGTTGGTCAGAATGGTCCAGATCTCTTGACCTTGTGATCTGCCAACCTTGGCCTACCAAAGTGCTGGGATTACAGGTGTGAGCCACCACTCCCGGCCCACTACTTTCTTTTAAACTGATAAAAGGACTCTTGAAAAGGAGGTTTTGTAAAACAAAAAAGTCCTTTTGCATCAGAGTCTTCTCTCCCATCTTCCTATTCTCCTAGGCTATGAGGGCTGAGTACAGGGTTCCTTCCTCCCTGAGGTCGCCCTGCCCTGCTCAGGCCTCAGTGGACCCCTCCTACTCCCACTTCCCGCTTCCCATCAGGGAAGGCCACAGGGGCTGCTCCTGGGCTTCTTTCAGTCTTTCCACGTGGCCTCTATGCCTTCACTCATTTCTTCCATTTCTCTGGCTCCCAAGGCCACTCTCAGCCCCTACCTCTCTCCTAAGCTGCTGCAAGGGCAGGAGCAGTGGCTGCAGCAGTGGTGGGGTGACTGAAGCCACAGCTATATACAGACCCCTCAACCAAGGCAGTATTCTAAGGACCTCAAGGTTTGAATATATTCCATCTTCACAACTTGATGAGGAAGGTGCTTTCGTTACTTTCATTTTACATCCATGGCCATGGGGCGGGGTTAGTGTAGAGATCACGCCCAGAATCACAATTTGCTAAGAATCCCTTTCCCCTTGGATTCAGTTCCCTTCACAAGACAGGCCACCCCCTCTATTCCCGTGTTTGAGGGATGGCATGCACCCTGGGGCTGAGCAACATCAGCTATCATTTAGGGAGAAAGGTTAAAAAGGAAGTTCTGGGAAAGTCGAAGAAGCACATATGAGAGATCTATTAATACTTGTAAGTCATCAGAGACAAAAGTTAAGTAACCAACGACATCTTAGTTCCTGGTTTCATCATGGAGACTATGAAAGACTATGAGTGGGAGGAGAGAAGTCTTGAATTTCTACTCACTTACTTAGCTAAAGGAAAGAAAGCAATGAAGTGCCAGGGCATTTACTCTCTGGGACAGCCCCAGCTGCAGTGGGGGCGTGAACTGGTGGAAGCCACACAGGGAGGGTTGCCAGAGATGCCCTTGCGTGTGCCATGCTTCCAGAGAGCACCGTGTTACTGCTGGGGTGTGGTGGTGGTGCATGTGGGGTTTGGGATTATATTATCCACTTTCACAGTAACTCTCAAAATGGAATAGAGAGCACTACAAGCACAAGCATATTCAAGAGCCAAGAAAACAGCCACCTTTATCCATCTTCTATGCTTGTAGTCAGGTTCCTCAGCCACATTAACCAGTTAAAAGCAGTGATGGGCTGGGCAAGGTGGCTCATGCCTGTAAGGCCAGCACTTTGGAAGGCGAAGGTAGGTGGATCACCTGAAGTCAGGAGTTTGAGACCAGCCTAACCAACATGGTGAAACCCCGTCTCTACTAAAAACACAAAAATTAGCCGAGTATGGTGGTGCACACCTGTAATCCCAGCTACACAGGAGGCTAAGGCAGGAGAATCGCTTGAACCCGGGAGGTGGAGGTTGCAGTGAGCTGAAATCACATCATGGCACTCCAGCCTGGGCAACAGGGTGAGACTCCATCTCAAAAAAAAAAAAAAAAAAAAAAAAAAGGCAGAGTGATAATGTACACAGACCAAGCACATTTAATCACATTGTTCTTTCTCAAGACAGGTTTTTATTATTAAAATGTAATATAAAATAAAAACTTTGAAATATGGCTTCTAGTCAATGTATCCTGTTCAGGAACATCTATTCCACAGTGTGCATGGGAGATTAGTACCCTAACACACACGTAGTCAGTTGAACAGTGTTCTTCCCAAAATCAGTATCTACCTCAGTACCTCAGAATGTGACCTTATTAGGGAATAGGCTCTTTGAAGATGTAGTTAAGATGAGGTCATATTGGATGAGGGTGGACCCGAAATCCAATGACTGGTGTCACAAGAAGACAGGAGGCAGAGACAAGGAGACAAAAAGACAAACATGAAGGCCACATGAAGAGGGAGACAGAGACTGGAGGGATGCGGCCCCAAGCCAAGGAATGCCTGGGGCCCTCAGAAACCAGGAAGATTGGATTTTCCCTTAGAGAGTTGGAAGGGAAATGATCCTGCTGATACCTTGATTTCAGACTTCCAGCCTCCAGAACTGTGAGGTGATAAATTTCTGCTGGCTTATACCACCCATTTTGTGGTAATCTATTACAGCAGCCGCTATGGTCTGAATGCTTTTGACGCTCCAGATTCATATGCTGAAACCTAATCACAAATGTGATACCATTAGGAGGTGGAGATGTTGGGAGGTGATCAGGTTATGCAGGTAGACCTCTCATTGATGGGATTACTGTCCTTTTAAAAGAGATCCGATCTTGTGAGGACACAGAGAGAAGGCAACATTTCTGCAGAAACAGCCCTCACTAGACACAGTCTGTTGCCACCTTGACCTTGGACTTCCCAGACTCTGGAACTGTAAGTAATGAATTATTTTCATATTAAGCTACCCAGTTAATGGTATTTTTCTTATGACAGCCGAAATGGGCTAAGACAGCAGCCCTAAGAAATTAATACACTATGGTTATAATTTATAAGTTAAAAAATCCACAAGCAAGCTATCATGTTACCATTTTGTCCTGATTTGGGCAGGTGAACAGGGGCATTCAGAGACAGCTGCCCTCTGTAGCCCCACATCCCAACTGAGCCAGGCCTGAGTGTTCCAACTGGCCTCCCCCTCCATTTCCAGACCTCTTTGCTTTTTCACTGTCCTCTTTATTGGGAAAGCTTTATCTCAGTTTTTCCCATGGAAATTCCCTCTGCTCCTCACCATGTACCAGTCCTCAACTCCTCCCGCCATACTGCTACTGTCACATCTGTCTTATTTCCCCACAGCATGACGGTCATTTGTAGATGTCCCTTTCCCTCTCATGCAACTTTGAAAGCTCATTAAAAAATAAGGCTGTTTTCAGGCTCTTATCAGATCTGCAAAGCCCACCCTAGAATCTTCCAAGGAAAAGCCACCTAGAAGATAGATGGCTTTTCCTTGGAAGATTCTAGGATGGATTCAGGGGAAGAGGTCCTGAGGAGTGAGGGGCTGCAGACTCCATCCTGGGGGCAGCTCTGGCTGTGACTGGACACAACCTCACCGAGGACATGCATGTCTGATTTTCCCGCTTCAAAGGATGTAGAACAATGTTTACAGTAATTATACTGGATAACAAAATTGGGACCCAGAAAAGTTTTCTACGGTATATAATAATGGAATCACCCTACAAGAAGTGAATGTAAAGTTCTTCATTTATGTTAAAAAGAAAATTAAATATTCCAGATAGGATCAGTGATTCATGGTTTTGCAGAAGTCACCTGTGAAAAGACACGGCATTTTGTTTGATTCTACAGCTCCAGTCCGTATCAATGTCCATGGCAATTAGAAACACGAGATTTAAAGTCAGATTTGGATTCTGTTTCCAGCTTCTAAGCCTCAGTTTCCCCGTATGCGAAACAGGCATTATAAAAAGTCACGTGATAGGGATTAGGGGTGATTAAACAATGAATATAAAATGTTTAAGCATGGAACTTAATAATTAACTTTCATTATCATTGTTATCATCAACACTGTTAGAAACATTGTTGTCATCTTACTGTCAAGAAAACCTATAGTGAACCCAGGTTTGCCCAAGGTAATACTTGTTCTCTCTCTACGCTTGCTGCTGATGTGTGAAGCATAATTTCGAGGGACATCAGCCACTGTTGGGCCCAGAAGTGACAGCTCTTGGGACAACAGCAGCTAGCACAGGGGCAGAAGCCTTGGGTGTGGGAGCAAGGTGTAGGAACTGTCTCCCAAGGCAACTCTGAAAAAGGGATAGGTGTATTCTCATATGATTTCACAGGTCAGAAACAAGATCAGTGAAGGAACTTACAAAAGATGCAGGTTTCTGTATCAATATAAACTAGTGTATAAGCCTTGGATTATTCAAAGAAAAATAAAATGGTTCAAGAGATGGTGAGGGGCGTGTTGCTACCTTACTTGAGGCATCTAAGCAGGGGCTGAATGGCAAGGTATTGGAATTGCTGTTAGCTTAACTGATAAACAACCTCCAGTACTCTTCAAATTCTAAAAGTCTGTAAATTGTGAATCCAGTATTTTTTCTCTTGCACATTTCCTCAGTTAAATAAATAATTATTGAGCATTTGAAGTTAAAAGGAAACTACCCAGAGATTCATCATCTGAGAGAACTAGACTCTGAAAAATATGGTATATGGTTTACTACAAACATTTCAGCCATGTTACTTGAGTTACATGGTAACTTAAGTTACATAACACTGTTTACACTTTAATATCTCATAAATATTCTTCAAGTCTTCATCCTTTTAAAAGCATTTTTGCGCCAGACACTACAGCTCATGCTTGTCATCCCAACCTTACGGGAGGCCAAGGCAGGAGGATCACTTGAGCCCAGGAGTTCAAGACCAGCCTGGGCAGCATAACAAGAACCCTTCTCTAAAAAAATAAAATAAAATAAAAATAACTTTAAAAATTAGCCAGTCTTGTGGCAAGCCTGTAGTCCCACCTACTTAGGAGGCTGAGGTGGGAGGATCAATTGATCCTGGGAGTTTGAGGCTGCAGTGAGCTAGGATCACACCACTCCACTCCAGCCTGGGTGAAAGAGCCAAAACTTGTCTCAAAAAATAAAATAAAAGCATTTTTATAGTATACTTTATTTCCTGAGCATTCAATTCACTGTGTATATGTCTGTGAGTGTGTGTCCATGTGTACACATGCGTCGTGAGCAGGTAATGAAAAAAGCAGCATTTGGAAAACATTCTTTACCAAGGTTTACCTAGAAATAAACTGTTTATAAGTAATATTCATTAATGAGATTTAATATAATGTCCAACAAGAATACTTGTTAATATTTCAAAATAGCATATAAAATATAGTTGAAATGTATAAATAATTCCTTAAAAGTGCATTTTTCATACTATTAGTCAAATATTGTGGTTTGAAATGAAACACCTCCATGGAGTGAGTTTGATAAAGCTGATTGAAAGTGCAGCTGCTAATTTGGGCCCAAAATCAGCATTAAAAATGTGCCATTGTATGTATTTTCCTGTTACGATGAATAACAAAATAGAAGACAGTGTTCTATTGTAAATCACACTCAGCAAAAGGGAGATTCTTTTAGCATGTTTGAAAAATTGCTTTTGAGATAGTATACACAAAGGATTACAATATCTCAAAAAGAGATTAATCAAACATGATTAAAAGTTGCTATTACTGCTACAATTTATACATTACGTCAATAAGATGTCTTAACCATGACTTCTGTTATTTGATAGACATTTATAATACCTTTAGTGTATCCGGGTACATCAGTCTTGCTGTGTTTTTTTCCATTTGTTTCATCAATCAAATTTTCAAAATAAGAATGCTTTTGTGACTTATCACTATCAATGTGACTGATACCTCTTTCATATAATTTAAGAATTATATTTGACTTTCATGTTTAAAAACAACAGTTTATAGAACTCAATATTTGGTGTAGTACCCACAAATATATTAGCTATGGTAACAATCCTTAAGAGATTCACATTTTATGGAAAATAACATACAATCACAAAATAAAATTTTCTTAGCAAATAGAGCTGTGAAGTGAATTTTATATGTTTAAAAATTATTTTCTCAGTGACTGCTGGCTTTACAAATAAAATTGGATAGGGGATTTATGTTGGATAAGGGACTTTTTGTTGGAGCATCAGATGATTAGTCAAAAGAGAAAAGACCAAAGCTTTGCACAATCTAAATGACTGAGCCAACCATCCACAGGAAGATCCCAAGCCCTCAGAACCAATCCTTTTGTATCCGGTAACTCAGAGTAACAGAAAACCAACATGGCTTCTCTGGTTTCAAGTAGAACTGTCATGACTTCATATTATTATTTTAAAATGCTGTATTTGCTTAAACACTTCTCACTGAATAATACTAAAACTCCTTAACAGAGAAGAGATACTGGTCTACAATAAAAAAAAAATAAGGTAGATGCTAGAAATAAAAAATACAACAAAGACCACACATCCAATAAGCAATGATCAGGGATGCCAGAGCTACGTGGACAATTTCCTTCATTCTTCTCAACTCCTACACACATACCGGTACTACCATTCATCCTCTGCAAAAAATCATAAGTATACTGTTTTTCCTTTTTATTTTTTGTAAAGAAATAAAAATGTTCATGCCAACATGTGCCGCAGTGTGGATTCAACATGTGCTAACAATGTAGACATAAGCCCACATACTCACCTGGCAGCAACGCATTTTCAACAAGTCATTTAACATTCAGATTCTGCATTTATTTAAGGCATTACATATGGAATATCAGTTTCTGCTCACAAAGGATTACATTAAAGATGTAAGTAAGCCTACTTTGAAGATTGTAATGTGCTATAAACATATGTTTATAATGATAAAGAGACTTACACAGTCTAGTGTTTAATGGTAAATAAAATGTTAACAAATTCTCCTAAATATATGTATATATATTTAAAAAGCTTGAAAATATTGAAAAGGTTTACATCATAGGCCATAATGCCAAGATAAATAATTGTGAGCTCTAGAAGTTAAATATATCAGTTCTGGTAATATGCACCTACAAGGAATCAAAATATAATATTTAATGGAAAATGCAAAAATATTGTTTTAAAGGAAGTCCTATATTCTGGACTGAATTTTAAATTTAGCATGTCTCTCCATTAAATAAAAACATGTTGAGATATTCATTCATTTTAAGAGAACCTGACAAGAAAGGCGTTACTATAGTTTATGCTCCATACATTTTGCATGATGCCAATATCTAGTATCCTTGAAATTGACAGTGAACTTCTAATTCATATAGCACTAATTTGCATACAAATTTGACACATACAAAAGCTTAGTGAACAATATTCTCTTATTCATTCTAACCTTTCTTATTAGTGTTTTTATTTTTTGGTTTATAGTAGGCACTCAATAAATATAAGTGACACAATCCATAACTTGAAAAGGTAAGAGCTATGTCAACATATTGAGAGAATAAAAAAGGCTGTAAAAATGACAGTAATATAAAATGCAAATGAGTATGCCATTTAATAAAATAAAATGCATTTAATACACAGCATAAAATATGGAAGCTAGGCTCCAGCTACAGAAATATAATTTGGCTTCTTATTAAGCTAAATTCCCTAATAGGAAAATTTAAAGTATTTTCATTGGAGATAAAATGTTTATTGTCAATTTAAACCTACAATGTTAAATATAAAAGTCAATTCAATTATATATTTTTATCTTTTAGCATTTCTTAAGGGTGCAGTATTATTCCACTTCTGTACATTTTCAGTAGCACATCAAGAGATTATTTAAAAATAGAGAATATGTTGAGGTATTTTCTGATGAATACGCTTGCCATACACGCCAAGAATACTTAAGAATCTGGGGCAGATTTTAGGACCAAGACTATAAAGAGTGCTGTTGAGACTGAAAATCTAGATAACCAGGACACTGAACATAGTAAACATAAGAATGCTTCTGATTTCTGGTAGATAACAGTAAGCACTTACTACAATTCACTTTTATGATGGTGTTACACCAAATACAATATTTAACACGGACCCTCCAAACAGGTTTGAACTGTGCTAAAGTAGCTGTCTCAAAGAAAACCATAAAATGATCCCATTCTGCCTTTTATATTTGCAGAAGTGATTTCTTTTTGCAAAAGAAGCTATGCCAACCCCTCAATACAGTACACAGGAACTTGCGTGCTCCATCAGTGAAAAATCTTTGAGATGAATTTTAAGTCCAACACCAGAGTCAAGCCACCTGCCCTACCATAAAGAAATACCAGCAATCTGACATATCAATAGTATTCACAGGTGCAGATATATATTTATGGGACTCTATCAGCATAAATCCAATGGCTATGAATAAAACATAAAGCATCATTTAACTCTACAGGGACTCAAATCCAACTTTAGAAGCAGAGCAGTGCTAAAACCCCTTAACACTGACGGAAAAAAAAAAAAAGAAGAAAGCAAAAAAACCAAACCACAAAATAGCAACAACCACAACAAAAACAACACCTCCATAACAACAATTTCTTTAATATATTATGTTCAAGATTTTATCAGTCTTTAAACAAATTCACTGTAATGTTTATTTCCAGACACAGAGAAATTAAGGTCATACAAAATTTCTAAATTTTCAATTTTACCGTAACTTAGAAGGTGCACCCCTTTGCAATATGATAGAAATGCACGGCAGGGCACGGTGGCTCCCACCTGTAATCCTAGAACTTTGAGAGGCCAAGGTGGGCAGATTGCCTGAGCTCAGGAGTTCTAGACCAGCCTGAGCAAGAAGGTGAAACCTGTCTCTACTAAAATACAAAAAATTAGCCAAGCATGGCAGTGTGCGCCTGTAATCCCAGCTACTTGGGAGGCTGAGGCAGGAGAATTGCTTGAACCCGGGAGGCGGAGGTTGTAGTGAGCCAAGATCGCCCACTGCACTCCAGCCTGGGAGACAGAGCAAGACTCCGTCTCAAAAAAAAAAAAAAAAAAAGTAATGCACATGATGATGAAGCGTACTTCCACTGAGACAATAAAATATGTAGGCCATGATATCTGAGGTCAATTGACATCACCTCCAGTCTCCAGTCTCCCCTGCATTAAAGAGGCCAGTCTATATCTTATCAAATAGTTAAATGTCAAGCACCTACAGACACTCTAATCAAAAGAACATCTTTAGTTTTTGGTGGTGAACCACAGAAGACACTAGGGATCCACTGCAAATACCCACATTCCAAGTCAAACAAAAGAATATACAACCCAAGAAAAGCCAGCCCTTTAATAGCCAATGACATAAATGCAACATGACATGAAAGAAATTGCAGTACCGGGTTACAAAACCGCTTTAGACATCATAGGGAAATAAAAAGGTTTTTACCCACCTGGGATCTTTCTGAATGCTATCAATGGACGGGGACCTGGCCAAGGTGCCTTCGGGCGGGAGAGCAGGGCCGGATTTGCTGTACGGAGACTCAACAGAGGGACAATACTGCAGCTGTCGGTAGGGGTCCGCGTAATTGGAGGCCGGGCCTGCGGCATAGCTGGCCCTCTGGAAGGTGGCCGCGGCGGCATTCTGCGGGCCATGCTGGCTGCCTGTGCGCTGCAAGGGGACGGAGTCGACACCAGGGGAAGATGGGGCTACGACAGGAAAGTAGGGACAAAGTAAAAAATTGAGGACCTGCTCACAGAAACGGTTAACCAGGTCTAGGCAGGGGCAGGGGAAGTTACACACATAAAAAATAGGGGTTTGAAAGAATAAACAAAATTAATCCTTCATATTTAAACCAATACAGTCAATGTTATCCAATCAAATGATAATCAGCATGCCTCAGAGACAAACCTTTCAGGTATGGGGGGAATGCATCTGCTGTGTGTTCTGTTACCCACATCCAAGAGAAGGTGTGTTCAGCTGCAATGTAAACTTTGTGCAGAAGTAAAACTCAGAAGAAATATGATGAATATTTTCTAAGGAGGCATGGGAAGTTAGTTCTTTGGTGCTCAAGTTGACAACATTCAGAATGTGTTCAGATAATGTTACATTAACTTTAATAAGGGTGTAAAACGAATTTAGTAATGTAGTTAATTTTCCTGAATCAAAGAAAATAAGAAGTGAGAGGGAGTGTATGTATGCGGGTGGAGGTAGGGAGAGGGGGGGTTCATGTCTCCATAATTAGCACCAGAACATTCAATGCAGGACTGCTCTAGTTGCTGTAAAGTAACTCCCGAAAGATTTTTCTATGCCTCTTTCAAGTGAAGCTGTCACAGGAACAAACACATTTGGTGAAGGGAGAATGAGGCAAAAACCAACCCAACTGCAAGGCAGACAAAATAAGGAGCTGACTTAGCTTTTCTGAAAGTATTTGCATCTTTTCAATGTGTCTAAATTGTTTTGAGAAGATTTTACACTAGTTACTAAAATCAGTTTGACTATTTTCAAATTGAATTTCAATTTTCTGTTTCCTTCTTGGATTCTTTTTAGATCCTTTCATGTCATTATTTTTATCTAGTTCTCAAAATATATTTGACATCCAAGGTTTGGTTGACACATACAATGAAAATAGCAGTTATTAACTGCTTTAGTGGCTGATAGCCACGATCAATAGTAGACAGCCCACTTGATTTCTGGGGCTATAGAGCAGATTTCATATCAAAAATACAGCCAATGGCTAGATAGGACCATTTATGCCACAGACGCTCTATATGGAATTAGGTTCCAATTATCAATTACACTTCACCACTCAGACTTCCTGACTATTTCTTAGTGGCCAATGATACAGCTTATTTTATCCTCTTTTACATTAGTGGACATATGCCAAATCAGACACGAAGGAAATTACGTCATGCTGAGAAAATAATTACTAAAAGAGGTAAGGAAATTGTGTTGAAATGATGAAAAGTTGCAAAGTGAACTGGAGGAATACACTGTAATACTGAGGATTGACTTAAGAGTTCAGGGCTTTTCTTTGCCAACGAACCTTCAATATTTCATCTCAGAATTACAAAAATTTAGAAAAGTAGGTTCCATAACACGACAAAAATGACAAAAACATTTAAGAGAAACTTCATATATAAAAAGTGCATATTTCCCAGAGGAACAATATTTTGAAATAATGAAGGTTTCCCCGATGTGTTAAGTCTCAAAATAATCAGATTAGGCTAATAAACATTAATTGCACAGTCGGAAAATCTGCTTTATGTCTTTATGCAAGTACTTGAGGATTTATCTTTTCTCCAAAGCATTATCAGCATGTGTAATTAAAATTCACATTTTAAAATTTATGCAGTGTGCCTTATATTATGGTGAAAGGGGTTTAAAATTTAGGCAAGTCTTACTCTTGGATGAACAAATGCACAGAGGTAAACAAAATTTCATTTTCTACGGGTTGTGATAAGCTAGTCAGAGAATCCAGGACAAATGGAGAAAACTAAGCACATCTGGCATTTTTCATAGATGTGCATTTTTTTCCCATTCAGGAAACTAAGTATCAACACTTAATCTTGCTGAAATGGCTTTCAGAAAAGAAATGTTTTTCTATAAAAAATTATTTGCTATTAATATATTAAATACAATGATTAAAGTGTCAGAGATCAGGAAATAATATTAAAATCTAAAGAAATCTTTTTGTTAAAAAAAACAACAGAGTAGGTAAGGAGAACAATTTGACTACCCACACAAAAAACTCTCAAAGGACCATGAAGTAAAAAAAAAAATACAAGCAAGAGTTTAAGAAAAACACTGCCAAGCAGCAGACAAAAAATTGTGAATAACATAAGAGGGACTGGTTCAAAATGTGAAAATAGGGTGAGAAATTCAATTAATTAAGCAGAAACAGGAAGACAACATCTTGGTATGTAAAGAGGAAGAAAAGGTAGGAGAAAATTTATGAACGTTACACTGTTCCTATTTTGATTTGTTTTACATCTTAGTTTAAAGAGTGATATCACTATTATGAAAAAAGAGGTTGAGATGAAATCTAAGATGAGCAAACAACTTTCAAAAAGATTATGTATTTTAAGAAAATACAATCACATGTGTAGTTTCAGCCTTGACAATTGGCCTTTTAGAAATGTCATTCCCAAATCCATGGTTTAAGCTTCTTTTAGGTCATAATAAATAAAACAGCTGATGAGAATTTCAAAATGTAAAACCGGAATCCAAATTGGTGCTGTTATAGTAAAATAAGTTAGAGACTAATCTATGCAATTAAAATAATGTAAAATACTAGTAAAAATGGAGAGAAAACACACATTTTCTTTTTCATAATCATAAAAAAGAAAATGTATGAGAATCTAATGAATCTCAAACCAACCATTAGTAATGTAACAATGTAATACCTTACTTTGTAAAAGTATATATAAAAAACAATTACTTTAAATGAATGAAAATCATTAACGATCTAATATGTAGAGAACATTAAATAAATGAGCTCTTATTATTACCATTAACAACTCTGAAATCAATCAATATTAGAAAACAGAAATGTGCATATGACATTGAATAAAATGCTACAAATATTCAGGGTTCAAGTCTCCCATCTGGTCCCAACTATTTAGACCTTGATGTGGCTTATGTAATCCTTGGCTCTCTGTTAATATGGATAAATTAATATCGGTCACACTATTAAAAGATTTCCATTTAATACATTTTTCCCTTAATTTCTGGACTGTTGAACACTTTTCCTTATTTGCGTTTTAAAGCTCAGTTGACCAAACCATTCTCCTTGTAGGATTACTCTATCCAATTGAACCTACTCAGGGCAAACACTAGAGAGGGAATGTGCTTCATCGGCTCTGTAAACACACTCCTCTCTCGTCTCACCTGCTCTGCAAACAGCCCCTTCTCCCTCAATAAGCTCTTAGAATTCAATGAACTGTATCAATGGTGGCTTTGGGAGATTTAACAAGTAGCCACTTCAGCAGCTGACTTGATACTTCAAAAGACACCTATGCTTTCATGAAATTATCTGTTTGTTTTCTGCAGAGCTGCACAAATAAAGACCTAGTTTATACAGGAAAAATAAAGAGATGTTTTACATTTATGTTCTGTATTTGTTTGAAAAAGGGGAAGAGGCATTCTTTTATATAAAATTAAATATTCTGCTTTATAATAGATGATTGCAAGCATTATTTACTGACAATGGAAAAAAAGGAGAACAGAATAAAATACAAGAATCTGGGCACACAGTTAGAAACTTGGTGGGGGGAATAGAAGGTAATGTTCAATAAAGAGGAAGAAAAAAACACTACTTTTTGGATTATTTATCTTTGCCTTTAAGTATCCTGCATATACAGATAAATATGAAAACATAAAGCACATTTACATGTCTTGGAAATACAAAATAAGCATATAAGAAAGTAATTAAAGAATGTCCCCCTGAAAGCTCAGAAAATAAGAACGGCTTAGATGACAATGGGTCCAAGAAAATGGCCTATACACTCTTAAAAGAAATTCACCCCCATTTCTTTAGGGATAGGGCATCTTTAGCACCCGATACAGCATATATCCAAAAGAGCCATCACCAAGAACTAAACTATAAACATTTTCCAATTTTCTGTACTCAGCACAAGCTGATCCATATTAAATTCAATGGAAGAATTAAGGGTAAATTTAAACATATGAAATTTGAAATAATTTCATATATTACTATCTTTGTGGGAGAGGCATTCAATGCATGGTTCTTAGTAGTAATGGAATAATTATCATTGGTGTTGATCTTATTTTCCCTGCTTTGATTGGAAAACAAGACACTGAAAACACCAGGACAGGCCAAGCTTACCTATCACATTGGTTCTCAAACTGAATGTGGGGTCATGTGTATGAAGATATTGTAGATGTATTTGAAAGAGAATATGATGTAAAATCCTATCCTTAAATAGTTTTCATAGTTTTATTCTTGTTATATCCTTGAAAGAATTTTAAAATGAAAGCTCTTTATTATTTGGATAAATGGCTAATGCATGTGGGGTTTAATACCTAGGTAATGGGTTGACAGGTAAAGCAAACCACCATGGCACATGTTTACCTATGTAACAAACCTGCACATCCTGTACATGCATCCCAGAACTTAAAAAAAAATTCAGGCTGGGTATGGTGGCTCACGCCTGTAATCCCAGCACTCTGGGAGGCCAAGGCGGGCGGATCATGAGGTTAGGAGTTCAAGACCAGCCTGGCCAAGATGTTGAAACCCTGTCTCTACTAAAAATACAAAAATTAGCTGGGCGCAGTGGCAGATGCCTGTAATCCCAGCTACTCGGGAGGCTGAGGCAGTAGAATCACTTGAACCCGAGAGGTGGAGATTGCAGTGAGCCGAGATCACACCACAGCACTCCAGCCTGGGCAACAGAGTGAGACTCTGTCTCAAAAAAAAAAAAAAAATTCAAGATGAGGTATGAGGTACTATGATCATGTTGGAACTTTGAATAACATTTTTATGAGAGTGGTGACTATACCTAAATTAACCAATAGCCTTGTAATGGGCAGATAGACTTCTATGTAAGCATAATTTGAAAAAAATGCAAGCTCCTCATTATGTCTTCACCATATAAATAAGCAGTAAAAAAAAACAACAAATGATTAACAGAAAGGATCCTGTTTAATAATCAGCAATAGCTACTACTAAGAATGTTATTGCGATATACAGCATAATGGATTTCAGTAGATTTGTAGAAGTTGGTATAAAAATTAAAAAGTAAGTAAGTGAATTAATAAAAAGGAAGGCAATATAATCCCATGTTTAATCCTACATATGTATATATTTCTATCTATTTCTATGTACCTTTAGCACTATGCATTTTAGTTTCCCTCTAATTTATAGTATGTGTAACTACAGTCATGATGAATGAGGAAGAGGATACACAGTCATTGTTTTGAAATCATTCCAAGCACATTTTTAGCTGTCAATGGGAAAAGGATAATAATAAATGCTACATGTATTTGGAGCTTCCTATTGTACCAACTACCTTATTAGGGGCTTCTACACACGAGCATTAAATTCTCATTTAATGCTCCCAACAGCCTACATGGCAGGTACTGCTATCACTAACATTACCCTCGTTAGGTCACAGAAGAGCAGTGACAGGACAGTGGGCAGGGCCGGGGCTGAAGTGTAGCAGTGGTCTCCAGGGTCTACATGTTTTACGCCCTGTCTCCTCCACCGCTGGGCACTAGAGGTGAGGCCATGCCTGCTTAAAAAAACCTACACATTTTGAAGTGCAATATGTGTGTCAGAAATGCCAAAAAAAAAAAAAAAATTAATGTGATATAGAGTGTAACTGGTTAAATCCCTATTACCTAGATAATTGGCTCCATCTTAATATTCCTCAAAATTTGCATTATCATTTTCTTTGGCTTCTTCCTCAGAAAGAAATGTAGCAGAACCTCCTTCAATTGAAGACAGAAAGGACCTAAGGGAAGGTCAATGTATAGAATTTTCCATAAAAATGGAAATAGGGCGGTTGGGTGGAGAATGCTAATGTATTTGTGGTGGACTTAGTTCTTTACCTTGAGTAAGATGAGGGGACTGAGCAAACTCATCACAGGACGAGAGAGGCAGGCCAGGAGGAGAGGCTGCACGGGGCAACCTGAGCAGGTTTCCTGGCTGCCAATCTCTAGAGAGCCAGATGAGATGAGGTGCATTATTCATGTGGTTTTACAGGAGGCTCCACAATGTGGCGATAGGGCTGGGTTTGCTCTCAGACATAAACTAGTTTGCTGAGAGCAGAATTAGCTGTGGAAAAAATCTGCTCCGCCATCTTAAGCACTAAAGGATTTTACATCAAGTATTCTGCGATATGTGGTTATGGCATAAAACTCATTTTATATTCTTTACACATCCAAATGTCCACCGGCCGAACAAGAAGCTCAAAAAGAAACTCCAAGGAAGCTAAAATGTTCAAAAAAAATACCTTAGCTGGCTAAAGTCCTGAAATTAGTGACACAGCTTGGAACCTGGTGGATTTAAAACCACAGGTGCTGTGACCCTTTTTATTTTGTAAAAATAAGCATTTCCACATCAAGCATATTCCATGCTATGATCCTGATCTATTCCTTTGTCCATACACTTGCAACATTTCTGGGAACATTTCCAAAAAGAGTCACATAGACAAATTTTAGAATAAAGGAAATTATTATTAGACCTAAAGGAAGAAATAGACTATAATATATAAACAGTAGGGAACTTCAACCCCCCTTTCAAGCATGGACAAATTATCCAGACAGAAATCAGTAAGGAAACATCAGACTGAAACTACACTCCAAACCAAAGGGACCTAACAGACATTTATAGAACATTCCATCCAACATCTTCAGAATACACATTCTTCTCAACTGCACATGGAACATTCTCCAGGATAGATCATATGTTAGGCCACAAACAAGTCTTAACAAATTTAAGAAGACAAGGACAGCATCAAGTATCTTTTCTGACAAAAATGCTATGAAACTAGAAATCAACAAGAAAAACTTTGGAAACTTTACAAATAAATGGAAATTAAACAACATGCTCCTAAACCAGTCAATCAATAATTTAATGAAATTAAAGGGCAAATTAAAAATTTCCTTGAGACAAATGAGAATGGAAACACGTCCTACCAAAACCTATGGAACACATCAAAAGCAGTTATAAGAAGGAGTTTATATCAATAAACACACACACACATATATATATATAAAGAAAAATTTCTAATAAACATCCTAATGATGTACTTCAAGGAACTAGAAAAACAAAAATAATCTAAACTCAAACTTAGTAGAAGGAAGAAAACAATAAAGCTAAGAACAGAAACAAACACTACAGAGGCTAAACACCAATTCTAATAATCAACAAAATGAAAAGCGTGGTTTTCGAAAAAATACACAAATCAATAAACCTTTTGCAAGACTAAGGACAAAAGAGAGAAGACTCAATTAAATAAAATCAGAGATGAAAAAGGAGACAAAATCATTAGAGATGATTATGAACAATTACATGCCAACAGATTTGATAAAACAGAAAAAACCAGATAAATGCCTGGACACATACAACCTACCTGGATTAAATTATGAAGACAGAGAAAATCCCAAAAGACCAATAATGAATGAGAAAACTGTATTAGTAACAAAAAGTCTCCTATCAAAAAACAAAACAAAACAAACAAACAAAAAATGCCCCAGGTTTAAACTAGTCCAGAAAATTAAAGAAGAAGAAATACTTCCAAATGCACTTCACTAGGCCAGCAAAACTGGACAAGGACACACAACAAAAGAGAGCTACAGGCCAACATCCCTGCTGAACACTGATACCAATTCTCAACAACATACTAGACATTCAACAGCACATTAAAAAGATCATTCACGAAAACCTATGGACACAGGGAGGGGAACATCACACACCGGGGCATGTTGGGGGATGGGGGACTAGGGGAGGGATAGCAGGGGATGGGAGGCTAGGGGAGGGATAGCATTAGGATAAATACCTAATGTACATGACAGGTTGATGGAGGAAACAAACCACCACGGCACGTGTATACCTATGGAACAAACCTGCATGTTCTGCCCATGTACCCCAGAACTTAAAGTATAATTTAAAAAAAAAGATTACTCACTATGATCAAATAGGATTCATCCTAGGGATGCAAGGATGATTTAATTCATGCAAATAAATAAATGTGATACATCACATTAATAGAATCAAGGATAAAAGCCATATAATCATTTCAATAAATGCTGCAAATAATTTGATAAAATTCAACATCCATGCATGATTAAAAAAAAAAAAACTCTCAACAAATTAGAAGGTGTGTACCTCAACACAATAAAAGCCATACATGGCAAACCCACAGCTAATATCATACTGAACGAGAGAAAGCTAATAGCTTTTACTCTAAGGTTAGGAACAAGACAAGGATGCCCACTGTTCACCAGTTCTATACATCATAGTACTGGAAGTCCTTGTCAGAATGATTAGGCAAGAAACAAAAACAAAAGGCATTCAAACTGGAATGGAGAAAGTCAAATTGTCTCTGTTTGCAGATGGCATGATCATATAAATGGGCAGCTCTAAAGACTCCACACACAAAACAAAGCCTGTTAGAATTAATAAATAAATTCAATAATATTGCAGGACATCAAATCAACACACAAAAGTCTGTAGCGTTTCTATACACTATACAGAAATGTACTGGCTGAAAAATAAATCAAGAACACAATTCTATTTATAATATTAATAGCTACAAAAAGTTACATACCTAGAAATAAACTTAACCAAAGAGATGAAAGATCTTTACACTGAAAACTATAAAACTTTTATTAAAGAAATTGAACAGGACACAAATAAATGAAAATATATCTCATGCTCATGAGTTAGAAGAATTAATATTGTTAAAACAGTCATACTATCCAAAGAGGTCTACAGATTTACTATAATCCCTGCCAAAATACCAATACATTCTTCACAGAAATAGAAAAGTATATTAAAATTTGTATGAAAACAACAACAAAAAAACCCTTAGTAGCCGAAGCATTCTTGAGCAAAAAGAACAAAACTAAAGGCATCACACTATGTGACTTCAAAATATATGAGAAAGCTAGAGTAACCAAAACAGCACAGTTAGCAGAAAAACAGACACTACACTAACGGAACAGAATAGAGAGCCCAAAAATAAATTCATGCACCGACAGCCAACTTATTTTCAACAAAGGTGCCAATAACTTACATTGGGGAAAAGACAGTCTTTCCAATAGATAGTGCTGAGAAAATTGATAACCACATGCAGAGGAATGAGACTAGACCTCTACTTCTCAACATACACAAAAATCAACTCAAAATGGGTTAAAGACTTCAGTGTAAACCAGAAACTATGAAACTACTAGAAGAAAACATAGGTGAAATGCTTCACAATATTGGGCTGGGCAAGAATTTTTAAAGTAAGACCTCAAATGCATAGGCAGCAAACCCAAAAATAGGTAAATTAGTATTAATAGACAAACTATTAATATTAATAGACTGCGGATACTATAGACTGGGAGAAGACATTTAAAAATGATACACCTGACAAGTGGCTAACATCCAGAATATAAGAAACTGCAACAACTCAACAGTAAAAAACAAACAAAAGAACCGAAGTAACCTGAGTTTAAAATGGGCAAAAGACCTTACTTGACATTTCTCAAAACAAGACGTACTAATGACCAACAGGTATGTAAAAAATGCTAAACATCATGAATCATCAGAGAAACGTGAATCAAAACCACAGTGAGATACTACCTCACTCCAATTAGAATGGCTATTGCCAAAAAGAAAAGGAAACGCTGGCAAGGACGTGGAGCAAAGGGTACACTTACATACTGTTCATGGGATTATAAACTAGTTCAGCCATTATGGACAGCAGTATGTTGATTCCTCAAAAAATTAAAAATAGAGTTACCATGTGATCCAGCAATCCCACTCCTAGGTATATATCCAACAAAAATTAAATCAGTAAGTCAAAGAGATACCTGCACTCACATGTTTATTGTAGCACTATTTACAACAACCAAGATGCAGAATCAATCTAAGTGTCCAACAACAGATGAATGGAAAAGGAAAATGTAGCACATCTACGAAACAGAATACTATTCAGCCGCTTAAGAAAAATGAAATCCTGTCATTTGTGCTAACATGCATGAGCCTGGAAGACATCATGCTAAGTAAACTAATCCAGGCACAGAAAGACAAATATCACATGATCTCAGTCAAGCATGGAATCTAAAAAAGAAGCTGATATCATGGAAGCAGAGAGTAGAATAGTGGTTCCCAGAGACTGGGGAGGGGAGGAGGATGGACAGGGGAGAGATTGGCCGATGGATACAAAGTTACGATGTGATAGAAGAATTGAATTCTGTTGTTGTATTGCATAGTAGGGTGACTATGGTTAAATGGTTAACAGTAAAATATTGTATATTGCAAAATAGCTAGAAGAGAGGCTTCTGAATGTTCTCACCACAAAGAAATGACAAACGCATGAGGTGATGGATACACACGCTTCCCTGACTGGATCATTATTATACGGCATAGATATGTACCAAAACATCCAATTGTATCCTATGAACATGTACATGTGTCATGATAGTGTGTCAATAAAAATATTAAATGAGTAATTTTTTAAAATTTGAGAGGCTTTTCAACTATCATTTTAACTGACAGAGCATGTCTGGTGATGAGGGCAGAATCTGCTAATGTGTAATTATGGTTCCATAGTGCTGCACTTTCTGGTAATGTCTTAATTATTCTTAAGTTCCAACTTTTGGTATTAGATACTATGAAGCCCCATTCAATGTGCAGTTGAAATCTATACTTGGCTTCTATTTTTTTCAACACTGCTATGCTTAATGATGTAATTCCAAGTATGAGGTGACATATCTTCCAGTAACTGGAGTATATCATCCAGGTCAAGGCCAGCTGTGCAATTTTCAGTATGTGTGCCCCTAGTTGACATGACATTAATCAACATGGTTTCATGGTCTATTTATACAAAAGTATGACAGTTATGATATTTTTGAATTTTACCAATAAACTGTTCTCCCATCACTCTGTCTTCCTTCAGCTAAACAATGAGACTTCTTATTTACACCTTTTTAAGTGAATCCACAAAGGAAGCATCTGAAAGTTCTCTTTGGTTCTAAGATGACATTTATCGTTGGGTTGATTTAAAATTTCCAGTTGGGTAACAATAGGCCCTTAACTTTTTAGCCTAAGAAAGTAATAGGTTCTGGAGTATCTTATTTGACTTAATCCAATGGGAAGCACTTGTTTTTATAATTTTAAGTAACAGCACTTAATAAGTAATAAACTGCTGATGATTTACGTATTTGTGAACTCAAATAATTTTATTTTATTTATGTATTTTTTGTTGAGACAAAGCCTCACTCTTGTCGCCCAGACTGGAGTGCAGTGGCGTGATCTCAGCTCACTGCAACCTCTGCCTCCCGGGTTCAAGCGATTCTCTTGCCTCAGCCTCCTGAGTAGCTGGGATTACAGGCGCCCATTATCATGCCTGGCTAATTTTTGTATTTTTAGTAGAGACAGGGTTTCGCCATGTTGGCCAGCGTGGTCTCAAACTCCTGACCTCAGGTGATCTGCCCGCCTTGGCCTCCCAAAGTGCTGGGATTACAGGTGTGAGCCACGTGCCTAACCAAAATAATTTTAATTAAAATAATTTTGACACTAAGACTATTATTTGTATTACAATGAATAACAGTAATAAAATTTTACGAATATGCAGGTCCTATGTAATCCCTCTATCACTTCGTTAAACACTGGCTATTTTTGCAGAGGATTAAGTTCTGTTTAAAGACTATTTTCTCCACATGGATAAATATCTTCACCACATTCTTTTCCCTTTTTATGTTGCAGTACTTGTCAACTTCATGAAGGTATTTAGCAAGTTTGCTCCTTGCAACATCTCTATGATAATTCTTTCTTTATTACAAGCTGACACATACATCACAGAATGCTTGTTTTCAACACTCACTTTGAATAGCATTTATGCAAAAGAAAATCCATCTGACCATCATCACAGCAGACACTGGCCATTTTCACTGGTTTATAAAAATGTGTTTAAGGGGTTGTCAGAGTCAAGTGTTTGTGTTGATCAAATAATTCCTAAATTGACAGTCATTTGTATGTTTAAGTTTGAAATAAAAATTCATGTTATGTATTTTCTGCTTAATAGACTTTACCACAAGCAGATTCATGAGGCCCACGCATTCCTTATTTCACTGTACTCCTTATTTTATAAACTCCGGTTTTGACAAGCCTCATCTCAGACGAAATGTATATTTTATCTAAATCGACACCTTAGTTAAAATTGTGCCTCTTTAAATTTTCATCATGCAAGAGATAAATGCCCAAATATTGTGGGGATGGTCCTGTAAAAGTTAAGTCTGCCATTTCTGCTGCAGTTCATGCAATTCTGCCTCCTCATCTAGGGAAAGGATACTGGGGCCTTCCTCTCTGTTATACTACCCCCTTCCCCCGTTAATGGTCCTGCAAGAAAGATGTGGCTGTCGTGTCTCGTGATGGGTACTCTCTGGGAGCTCTACTGACCAGGAACCACTCTGTGGCACAAAGTGACCCTTTCACCTTTTCCTAGGCTGCCAGATCTCTGGAGCCACCATGCTGGCTCTGTCTCCCTCTTCCAGTCCTCAGGCAGGTGGGCACTGCTGTACTTTCTATCTGCCTCCCTATTCAAAGCACTTTCTATCTGCCTCCCTGTTCAAAGCCTGGGGCCAGGGATGCAGGCAGGGCTGCCCCTAGAGACCATACCCTTCTGCTGGGGCAAGGTGGGGGATAAAGGTCTTTGGCTCTTATTTTGCAATGGCTGGCAGAGTTAGGTCTGGGGCAGGAGGACGGAGACCCCCTTTAGACCACGTTCTGGAACACAGCCTTAGGTGATGGCATGCCTGCTTGGCTTCATCAAATGCTATTGATGTCCTGTGTCAATAGTGAAATTTGTTTGTGTCACAAGCCAGGAGTAGAGGAGAGGTGAGGAGTAGGACTTGGGTGCCCTGTTCCTTGGACATTACATAAATGCTCCTCTATGCATGCTCGGGGGGTCTCTAACATTACAGCTGGGTAGCTTTTTGGGTTAGAAGCCTGGAGGACCTGTTTGACTACAAAAAGGTCGCCAGTGGTCCTCATCTGAGTTGGTACCGGAGATTTAAATTGGTCTTCATAATAAAGTAAGAGGCATGGATGGGTTAATTACGACAGCTAAGAAAAAGGAGAGATGAAGAAGAAAGTTCTAGAGGAAAGATGGGAAGAGATGGTGGTAGGTGGAGCCTACGGGAAGAAGCTAACTGAGAAATTCCCTTTGGTGGGAGAGTTAGAGGATCTAAAATGTCTTATCTTCAGTGTCTAAAGTTCTTTGCTGGTCTTCTCTGTGCAGTTATCTCCCCCACTATCTCTCAGCCCTAGGATGGTCTCTTTCTCAGGATAGTTTCAGCGGTGTCCAGAGTAAGGAAAGACTAGGGGTGAGGTCAGCATGAGGCAGAGCAGGACAGAGAGAGAGTAGAGTGGCCACCAGAGCCAGAGTCATGCCCACGAGCCCGAGCTGGTAGAGAGTACAGCTGGGACACTGAATGAGGCGTGATTCCACTCATATCTTCCCTTGGTGTGATTCCATCCATATCCACACCTTTCTATGCCCCCACTCGCTCCCACAAAAGAGAGGAAGGCCATGTTAGCGGGGACATGAGCAGGACAGGGAGGGGCAACTCGATCCCTCATTTTGTGTATAGCACAATCTTGAGTCATATGATATCCAGCAAAGAAAAAAAACTATTGTATTGTTTAGTATTGCATTGTTGAGTGTTTTTATGAATACTTCAATGTCTTCGATTTTCTTTAGAATACATATGTAGCCTGTACGATGTTACCTTCCATTACCAGTTAATGTTTCATATGTTTATGTCTTTCTCTGAAACAAAATTGAACATGCTTAAGGACAAGGAGATTTTAAGCCTCGTTGAATGTGCCAGTGCATCTAGCACACAGAGTATCTTTAACTGATATTATTTAACAGGATATAGAAGGCCATTAAGCTCCACAGATGAAAATAAATGTCTATTTTGTTTTTAAGTGATAATTTTTACAAATGCAGTCAACTAAGCCCAGGATCTAGGGTAAGACTGCCTAAGTATGAAAGTCTGTTTGTTTGTTTGTTTATTGAGACAGAGTTTCGCTCTTGTCTCCCAGGCAGGAGTGCAGTGGCACCATCTTGGCTCACTGCAACCTTCACCTCTGGGGTTCAACTGATTCTACTGCCTCAGCCTCCAAAGTAGCTGAGATTACAGGCACTTGCCACCACGCCCAGTTAATTTTTGTATTTTTAGTAGAGATGGGCTTTCACCATGGTGGCCAAACTGGTCTAGAACTCCTGACCTCAAGTGAGCCACCTGCCTTGGCCTCCCAAAATGCTGGGATTACAGGAATGAGCCACTGTGCCAGGCCTATTTATTTTTAATAGAGATGGGGTCTGATTATGTTGCCCAGGCTGGTCTCGAACTCCTGGGCTCAAGTGATTCTCTTGTCTTGGCCTCCCAAAATGTTGAAATGATAGGTGTGAGCCACCATGCCCAGCCTGTATGGAGGTTTACAGGCTGTTTCCACACAACCTGTGTGACCTTGGGCAGATTACTCAACATGTCTGTGCCTCAGTTTTCTGATCCATAAAGCAAGCATTGAGCATCATAACAGCATCTCCTTCCAAGGATTGTTCTGGGGGTTGGTAAAATACCCAAAGCACTTAGCACAGTCCCTGGAGGCAGCCATAAGCTACATGCTTCCTCACCAAAGGGGACTTCTCAGTAGCTTTTACTTTCAGGCTCCACCTACCACCATCTTTTTCCATCTCTCCACCAGACCTTTCTTCTTCATCTTGCTATTGTTTGTCCAGCCTCACACGCTTGCTTCAATGACACCATCTAAAAATTCCCCAATTGTGGAGGCATGTCTACTTTTCTTCCTTCCCAAGTGTTGACTCCTAGAAGGGAAGCAACTGGCCTCCAAACTTCCTGCCCCACTTCTCTTGCAGTATCATCTGGAAATGCTTTATGAAATATACTGAAAGACCTCCAGCTGCTGGCCCATTCTTAAGGGCAGAAAGATAAGACCAGTTGCTCCAGTCCCCTCAGCCACCCATCTGAGCTAAAAGCCAGAGGCCCTGAACACTTCAAGTCTGGCAGGCCTCGTAAGAACCTGTCCTTTTCTTTCAAGGAATTAGGGTGTCTGCTTTAGGCCTTCAAGTCTCTTAGAGGTCTGTACCAATGATCTCCAGGGTGGGAGTATGCACAACATAGATGACCCCCCACAGATATGGGGAAAGCAAACTGAGAATTCTTTTTATGGCTACCAGATAACTATTTTTAATATTTACTGCTTTGCAATCTCCATTTTTATGTGTGTTATACTAGACAGAATTTAATAATGTTGTATATGATGTCTTTGATCTCTAAATAAAAAGACATAGACACATATTAAAGGCATTTTCTCCTACAGGCAATTGTGATGCAGTTTCTGTGGTTGTGAAAATGCGAAGACACAAAATTATATGAATTAAGTATAGACATAGGGGTAACCTTGGTGGGTGCAGGGAAGAGAAAGTTTGTAGCTTTATGCTTAGGAGCTGGAGAGAGATTGCTTCTCCTCCTCCACTTGTGGTCCTAAGAGGTCATCCAAGCACCTCTGGAAATTTCCATAGTATTATGTCAATCAGCATGTTTTCTCAAAATTGCTTTAAGTTCAAAGGTGCAGGCTGGGTTGGGGTCTTGGACATCTGAATGTCACAACCTTAGCACATCTCTGCCACAGCTATTACCGAGAAAAGCCCCCAGCAAACGGGTTTCACCTCTGAAGCAGTTAGAAGTTACTGCTGCCTTCCTCATAGGTGGGAGGGAAAAACACTTGTTCATTCTGAATCGCCCTCCATTGAAGGCTTGGAGTAGGGGACAGCAATTTTTTCCTGTCAAGGGCCAGACAGCAAATATTCTTGGTTCTGCCCACCACATGGTCTCTGCCATGGGCACTCCACTCTGCCCCTGCAGGGCCCAAGCCACCATGGATGATATATAAGCGAATTGGTATGGCTGCATCCCAATAACTTTATTTATGGAGAGGTTTGAATTTCATATAATTTTCACATATTACAGACCATTAATCATCTTTAGATTTTCTCCCCCAACCATTTAAAAATGCAATCATCACTCGGCACTACTGAAACAGATGGGGAGCTACAGTTGGCCCGTGGGCCATTGTTTGCTGACCCTGACTCAGAGAAAACACTGTCACAGTAGAGTATCTTTTTTTTAAGTGTGGATATCTTCCCTTCATTTAATGTGATATAGATGAATTAAGGTGTTTTTCTTATTGTAGCTAATTTTTCATTAAGTTCCTGGAAGTTTATTAATAAGGGATAATTCTAAGAGCACATGCATATGGAACAGGGAGTCAATATAATCTCCTTTGTTGTCAGTTTTTATTCAAATTAGATATTGAATGTCACTGTGGTTATTATCTTCTTCTTTTATAAGATGTGCATAAAAATTAAATTACCTTACTTAATAATATGCAAAAACTAAATGCTAAAGTAGCCCAACTCCAGACAGGAGTGGACTTAACAGGTTGAAGGGGAAAACAATTCTGACAGAAGAATAAATGGGCATTCTTTTTCATCAAAACCAAGATATGTATTATTAATATTGGGTGGTATTTATGATGTCAAAAATAAATGAAGAGTATTTTGTGCCTTTCTCCCTATGATTCAGTGAAATATTGAAATGTAAATATCAATAATCAACTAGAAAAGCAGCTTAGCTTGCCTTGGTTTCAAAACATGTAATTTAGCATCATAATGCAGTTTAAGAAAATTGCTATGCTCTACTTAGTGGTCACTGGAAATTCCAATAGTCTGAGGATGTAGAGATCTGTGTGCCAGGTTCTGAAGCAGAGAGCCAGCTCTGCCAGCCTCAGTCCCTGCTGGCGCTCACACTTATCATTAGGAAGGAAGGAGAGAGCTATGCTATCTGCAGACCAACAACACAGTCGTTCCAGTTTACTTAGCCATGTGCAGCTTGATAATAAATGCAATTCTCAAATGTTTTCAATTATATCGATTTTATAGTTAAGATAAGTGTTCTCTAGCAATCTAATTATGACATTTGACAAATTATCTTGCAAATGGCTCACTATATTGGAAAACACTTGCATTTTGTCAAGTGACCTGTGGTTGTAGTCAACTGAAAATATATAGTGAATCGAGGAGAACTATATAATTGATCGAACCATTTGCAATTGCCAACATCCAAGCTTCACACAATAAATTCGTAATTCAATCTATTACTGTATATGAAATAAATGGTCTGCCTTTCAAAATATGCTACCTTTTCAGTAAATATGTTTTTGTTCCATGCTTGCCAAATATGTAGACAATATCATTAAAAAAATACTTACCATCATCAAGCATGTGTCTTTCATGTCCTATGAATGACTACTTCCTTGCAGTACTTACATTCATTAAATAAGTGAATAATCGTGTGTTAAATATTAGTATTGCTTCTTTTCATTTTTCTCTTTGAGAAAATGAGCTTGCAATCCCCACTGGCCTCCTTTCATTCAGATTATACCAAGGTAGCCTGAATTCAAGTCATATTCTGTTTCTACCATTATCATTACAGACGTTGATAGAAGCAGGTCACAGTGCTTGTGAGGACAGCGGACACACAGACACACACCTTTCATTTGGGAGTGTTATTTGAGCTCCCACGCAGAGCCCGCCCACTGGGGACAGGCCACCCACTGGGGTCCTGAATACACACCTGTGCTCGTGCGGTAGGTGCCGGTGTGTGCTGGCGGCAGAGGGTCCCCCTGGCTCTGGCTGAGACTCCTCATAGGGGGCTTCTGATAGACGCGGTCTTCATAGATGGGATCTATGTGATGTTCTGGGGACTGCAGGGCCCGCAGCTCTGGGCCCAGGTGCCCATGCTGGCTGCTGTATGAGGCTCGGGACCCAGCTGAAATAAATTAACAGAGGGATGTCAAGGCTCAAACCAATCTCCAAACAGAACTTGTTTAATCAAAGATACATTCAAATTTTTGGGACAAAATTGTTGAAATCCTCAGGAAACCAAATGAGTAACATGAAATGGCAGCACTATGTCAATCTAATCAGCTTATCGGCATCACCCAGCTGGCTGGCTTTGCTACCAAACATGATCTCACTCTAAGAATAATAATGTTTCTGAGATAAACCCACACGGAACAAGACCAGTGAAGTGTCTTTTCTCAAAACATAATGGATGTAGCTAGGTTCTTCACTACAGGAATCAGGTAGGCAGTCAATCCTAAAAATCTCATATTATCCCATAGTCCTTGCACCTTAAATTACACAATAGAAATCATTTTAAATGATGAGCTACAATGGCAAAGCCATCTTGATGTTGTTCCTAAAAAGTGAATTAGACTTTGTTCCCATCAGCAGTTTTCCCCTGGGAAATAGATAAACCAAAATGTTTGAACTTACAATGGCCTACATCCCTGAAAGAAGCAGATATTAAAGAAAAAGGTTTTCAAGTTACATTTTCCTTTACTCTGACCCTCTACATTGAAGCATTTACATTTAGTCTGTCTCCCTCTGAAAAAGGCAGGAATGACTGTCATTAACCGGTTTGATGTATAAATTGGGGCTACATATCACTTTGCTTTGTAGTATTTATAAATCCTTATTTGTGTCACTTCATTGCATGGTATGAGAAGAGGGGTTGATGTGAGGCAATGCTCTGGATCAGAGAACCATGAGAATGTGAAGAAAGGAAGCCTCTGCACATCAGGAAACAGACTTTCATGAGGCCAAAGAGGCTGGCTGGACAGACAGGAAAGAGGACCTTGACTGAGAGCCAGTATTTTATCTGAGGTACGGTCAGATGCCAACATCACTCTGAATATTATCTCAAGCTTATATTTTCCAGGAATATATTTAAGTACAATATATTTTGAGTTCCTGTTGTCAATTCTTGTTCCTGAAGGTTTTGAAAATATTGCTAAGGATTTAAAAGTGTAAAACTAAAAAAAACAAAAACAAAAACAAAAAAACAGTCATCACATCCAAATGTAGAGATAAGTAAAAGTTATCCATCACTGGTACATTTAGAGTTGTGAATTTATCACTACTCCTTTATTCTAAGCCTCAAGAAACATCAAATGATGACCGATGAGAGGATCTGCTGAACGTTTAAGGGGTGGCATGGTCTTAGGGTATATGTAAAAATCCTCTTTTTACATGCATTTACTTTGCATTCAGAAATTTTCATTAGTACCATTAGTCTAATGACCAAGGGTGCTGGGCAAGGAGCAAGAATCTAAGGTAAAGTCTACCTATGTAAATATCAGATGTTGGATATGCTGACATTAATACAAATATAATAATAAAATTAACTATCTGAATAGGATACTATACTTTTTTACATATTAGAGTGCTCTGAGTATAACTATAAGCTCACAGTGTTTCTCTCTGTAAACACTTGTGCAAAATACAGTTGCATATGTAAGCATTATGCATAGTTCTAAATCAGATAAGGCATTTTAAAAAGAACATTATTTACTCTTCCTTTTATCCACTGTGATAAAGTTTCAATTGCTCAAGGGTGGGCACAGTTGCAAGAGAGGCACAGAGAAGCAGGGGAAGGAAAAGAGTCAAGGAAACAAAGGTTCCAGATGTCACGGCTGGAATTGATGTGTTCTACCACCCTTGTTCAAGAAAGAACAAGTTGGATCCATACTAAGAAGGCCTATTTTATTTGGGGCAATTTCAAGAGAAAATTCTCACACAATCTTTTCTGGGAATCTGCCACAAAATGTCATGATATGGTATATATATTTGCTGATTCAAATAAAATATACTTTTGTTTAATAGTAAGTCTCTTTCATCATTATGGTCTATTTGACAGTGAATCTCAAGCGTCAACACTAGACTCAAAACACCATTCATGAGCATTTACATCTTTGCTAGGGACTGGAACTCTGTTCTTATAACAAGAAAAAATGCTGGAGAAAACCCAACTTTGTCTGAAATGTTATAGACGTCAAGGCCAAATGTTCTTGCCAATTATGTTGGTGAAGAACAATTCTGGGAACCTGGCCTTGACCAAGACCCTGCAGGGTGGCAGAGTGCAACCGAAACATGGATGAGCCAAAGAGAAAAGGGGATGCAGATCCGTAGACCAGACCAACTGCCCTGATGGCTTCCCCTGCCATGATAGACAGAATGTCACGTAATCATAATACCTGTGTCTATAAAGCATTTCACGATCAATTACTGCAATAATTCCTACATCATCCAGCATTAATATTTCAATTTTATAATGTGGTTTTGCTCTTCCTGTTTATTCTCTTCACAGGACAAAATTGGAGTCTAGAGAGCTCAGGCACTGGTAACTTTTCATATACAGTGTGTTTGAAAATGAGCTTGAAGACTCACAGCTGAAACATGCTGGGCTTACAAGCTAAGGAAGATTTCATGAGGCAGGAGGGATAAACGGTATTGGAATTTCCTTACATATATTCTGTGCAGGCTGCTGCTCCTACAGGTTTGGAGGGTTCCCAAAAACTGGGAAAGGCTTTCAAGTTGATCTAGGACTAGCCCTGAGTCATTTGCTGTATAAGAACTACCATGTGTCCTGTCATGGAACCTCAGAGCCATCTCCTCTTCACCACAGCTACAGGTGACCTGAATGGATGCCTGAACAGCTCAGAACCTGCATGACTACTGACCACTTGGCTGTGGGGCTGGTGTCAGGGGAGAGAGGAAAGGGTTCAGTCCTGTGGCAGGGGGGAGATAGGGATTCTAGAGACCCGGAGAGATGGGCAGAAGGGACCACGGGAGAATGAGGGGCACAAGACCCCAGACATCCCCTGCTTCTATGTTGACACCTTTATTCCTTGGCTCGCATTTCCATGTACAACTACTATGAGGAAATGTGACAACATGGCTCAGCCTCAAATTCTACATGTGAAAGGTGGCCTTGGGGTGTTGGTGATCAACAGCTGGAGGTAAACAGAAATCGTATCTAAAGTAATAATTTTACTGTTGTTTCTTGTGTCACTTTTGCCCAAAGAACTTGAAATAAGTATATATGAATTCTGTCCCAGCTCTGTCTCTAACCAGCTGAATAAACTAAGGAAACTCGCCACGCTCTTTGACTCCAGTTTCCTCAAGTATAAGAACAGAGATAATAGTATATGCATTGGTACAAAATGGTATTGTTGGAGGATCAGGATGAGAGAGACTACGTGGGAAAGTGCTCTGCAATGGATAAAGCAACATCAAATAGGTGTTCTCACGCCACTGAATCTTTGAATCAATAAATTATGTCATCTCGTGAAAATACATCTTTTGATTTGACAAAATAGTTGAAAAACCCTCACCATAAACTATCCAAATTTCAAAAACAACACGAAGATTTCAATTTGAAATAATCTAAATAACAACCATTTTTCTGATAATTTTATGAAGTATTATTACAAAATGTGAATATTACAGTTTTATCTTCTCTTAAAAATATGTGTGCTTTCTAATGGATAACTGCAAAAAATGCAGGAATGAATGAAAGGAATTTTTCATGAGGAAAGAAAACAGTGAAATGACTGCAAAAAGGTGGCATCCTTTTTAGACAGGGATAGGGCATAAATTAAATCTCCAAATTGAAAACAATAAATATCTGCTAATTCAGTGGGAAGCCAGGGACAGATTGCAGGGAGTTCTTGACATGGAAAATAGTTACAAGGCTGAAAGGGCTACATATGGCTCACCACCCTGTGCCTTGCCTGTTCCTGTTCCACACCATGTTTTCCTTGGGTCAACAAGGCTGTTTTCATTTGGCCAGCAAAACAATGTATTTATCATTTTTAGAATGATTTGCAACTGAATTTCTATGTAATCGATTTTACATCTATCATTTATAGGTACTAGTTAATCCCCATGGATCTATAAATATATTCATTCAACATATCCACTGAATGCCTGGGAACCTCCAGGAGTTGAGGATGTCCTAGTGCTTAAGACAGACAACATCCCTGGCTTTGAAAATAAGTATTACCTGAAGGAGGATGGAGGCAAAGGTGTTGAAGAAAAATGAGGCAGGGCAGTGGGAAAACGGATAAAGTGTCAGGAGGTTGTAGTGTTTGGCTAGGGGGATCAAGAAAGTTCTTTCTAAGCATCTGACCTTTTAGCAGAGAGCTGCAGACAGTGGGAGAATGAATATCACTGGAGGAAGAGCTGTATGGTTCTCCGGCGGAGGGAACCAGCAGCAGACACAAAAGATCTCTCCAGGATTTCAAATATACAGAAAAGTGATTTTATGTGTACTGAAACCATGCTGTCTTTAAAAGAAATACCAGTAAGTATGTGAACTCTTTATGAGTTCATACTATAATTGATTGTATGAACGAAAGGACTTTTTTAACTCAAAATTTCAAAATCACAGCGACTACATTTTTATCAGGATTTGCAGCAGTCAGCGGGAGATCACGTAACCTTGTGAGAACTGCATAGCTGAAAATTCAGCTCCAACTCTTTCGGATTTTTTGTTTTTTGCCTTGGAGTTTTCATGCCTTAGAATAGGATTAATTCTAAAATCTTAGTTTACTCCTCAAAGAATTATCTAGAAAAATTGCTGAAAATGCGGATTTCTGAATACAACCCCCAAGAGAGTCTGATTAGGTCAGTCAGGTAAGATGCATCATCAATGCACATTTTAATGGGCACCCCCAAGCCTCCTGCTTCTAATGCAGGGATCACACCATGAACCATCCTGTCCCAAATAAAGGAGAAAAAGAGGAGGTGGGTGTATTTTCAAAAACTAAGCATCTAATGTGTCACGCCTTCCATTTATCATTTGTTGCTTTATTCAAACAATTCCACTTAATACTGGTTATGCCAATTACTTTACTACATTAATAAAACAGGTCCATGCTGTTTTCTTTTATTGGAATCCATTCATATTATTTTATTTATATGCTCTATAATATATCACTCTCTAATTTAATGCAAATTCACCTGCCTTTACAAAAAATATATTTTTGCATGTTTTCATTTTACAGTATCAATATAGTTTAAAAGAGCATATTGCCATTTAACTGGTCTCTTCAAATTTGGCACCCAGTTTCAAATGCTCATTTGCAAAGAAATGGAAGGGAAAAAAGAAGGGTTGAAATGACCTAGTGTTCACATGGCCAGAGTGAGCAGCCTGAATGTGTTTGTGAACTATCAAGATAAAGTGCTCTCATACAGAGAAAAAGGTAAATGTCTTGATATGAAGAAAAGTCCAAAACAGAATTTAAGAATTGAGGCTTTTAAAACGTGCGCAATCAGTTAATGCATTGACAATTATTAATGGGACTACAGCTTTGAAGGGCAAAAGGGAACTTCTATAGAGAAGGGTGGGGTTTGGCTAGACATTGATTTTTCCCTTGCAAATTTGCACTGCTGTTGTTCCTTTGTGGATGCCCCGATTTTAAGGGTATTTCCATGATGATATGTCAGCATTGCTAGGCAACATGGCCTTTGCAGGTAGTCAGCCTGTACTCTGTGATAGCTGATAGCTTTGAAATAGCTATTTTCTGGACTTTGAACCTCTTAAAATGTTTGACTTGATGCCTGTTATCATGAAACTCCAGGGGGAAAAAGTGATATCGGCATAGAAACACTTAGAGATATACAAAAACAAACATAACTTTGGTTATCATTATCTCAGAAATGTGTACGAGGTATATTGTTGAGAGGTGCAAATATTATTCTTAGATCTGAGGAATGCCTCATCATAATAAAACTTAGCTCAAAGGAGGCACATTAATAAAGGTGTGCTCACTTGGCACTTTGGGAGTCTATGTAAGGAATTGCGCACATCCACGTTCTTCCTTCTGAACTCGGTTTACTAAGATTGACTTGTTTTATTCTTGACTTTTGCTTTTGACTCGAAATTCCAAAATCTACTTCCTAGTCCTATGTTAATTCAAAAATTAAATTTGCTATTTAAAGGACCCCAAAATATTCCCTATGCATTCTGAATCAAGTTTATCAACTAAATTTCATTTGCAAATGATCACTAATTTGTTGTAATTCATTGGACATCTCATGTTGTTATAAACGTAAAGATGTAAGGACACATTTCTCATATAGGTTACGAGTCATATTTCAGACTTATGTTTGGAAGGAACATTGTTAATTCATATGATTTCAAAGATAAAATTGCACTGAAACCTAATAATTTCAGTGTAACAGGCCAGCTGATAATGTAAAATGTTTCTATTATAAATCTGTTTTTGGAAAGAAAAAATGCCCTATTTCATCTTATTTCATAAATGTTAGATTTTCATATATTATACTAACTTAGTACAGTTTTGCTGCTATCGCTAATAACTTGAATATTATGCAGTCTCTGGCAGCATACAATACACAGAATTTGTTCCTGGAACTTTCCTGATGAGGTTTCCCAGTACAATTTACTGTCACGATAAAACCTGATCACACCTTTCACAAAATGAATATTGTAAACTATTGGGACTCAAATACTTTCCAGCAAAAATAACTGAAAAGTCAAAATCATCGGTCAGGACATCATGGTAAGTGTGTCCATGTGATCTCATCCCTGTAAAAGTATATGCCTCTTGTTCTTGTACTTTCTAACCACAAGCATTTATTCCCAAACTCTTAGGAAAACAGGCTTCTTTTGTTCAGTCCTTTTTGTGACAGGCAGGCATCTGGAACATAATGATAGTGGTAACGGAGTATAATGCGTAATGTGGGGTCCTGTATCAAGCTTTGCATTTTTCCTTTCAATGGAAGTTTGTTCTTCCTCGCCAGTGAAATGGAAGGAGTGTAATACCCCACACCTCATGCAGGGCTTCAACTTAACGAAGAGCTGGTAGGAACCTATGGCTAAGGTGGAATTGGTAACAGTGAAACATATGAGGTACACAGGGATGGTTCGACACCTGTAACCAATACCTGTTTTGGGTTTCGTGTCTCACGGGAAGTAGAAAGTAGCACCAAATTTACTAGCCATGTATTTTGATGTTTCTCAAAATGCCACATGCATATGGATTCCCTAACTGGTATGCAGGTTCTGGCTCAGTGGCTTTGAAGAAGGGCCTGGGGTTCTTTATTTCTAGCAAGTTTTCAGGCAATGCTGGTGCTGCTGGTCCACGGACCACCCTTTGAGAAGCCAGGATGTATTTGTCTAGCTATGAATACGTATCTGGTCACTAGGAGCCCCAGAGACAGACCATCAATGCCATGGTCTCTCCTGCCTAAGTGCTAGGATTACAGATGTGACCCACTGTGCCCAGCACCCCTGCTTTATCAGGCAAACACAAGTGGCCTCAAAAAAGGCACAGGTCAACAGTATAGCTAGACACTGGCAATGCAGGTGCTCATCAGCCTGGGCTCTGCAGCACAAGCTGTGCTGGACATGAAAACTGTGACCATTCTCTCAGCTGCTGCAGAGCGACTGATCTTAGCTACAGCTGGCTAAGGCCTTCAAAGGCCTTAATGAGCAGGATATCTGGGGCAAGAGTCACTTCTAGTGGGAAAAGAGCATCTTTCTGTCATCAGGGTGGACTATTTCTTAAGACACAGTTTCACTATGTTGTTCAAGCTGGTCTCAAATTCCTGAGCTCAAGTGACCCTCACACTTCAGTCCTTCCAGTAGCTGGGACTACAGGGGACAGACCACCATGTCTGGCTCAGGGTAGATTTTTTAAACATGGGTGCGCTGCAACATTTTTGCGGATTATGGTGTTTCTTGAGGCAAGTATCTAGGCTCCCTGCATTGCCACAGTTCACACATATGTAAGGGTAGCTCAGGGCTTCTCAACCCTGAAAGAACACGCATGGCATTTGTCTTGGAGACCTTTTAAAAAGGAGCAATGCTGTGGGTGCACTCCAGACCAGGACCTCAGGGGACGGGCCCAGGGAATGGAATAGCTCAAACATTCTCCAGGTGTCTCCAAGAAGCATCCAAGCTCTGGATGGCTGGGGGTCAAACTAGTAGATTTGAGCTAGATGTCGGATCTTGAGGAGCATGCATCAAGATTTGGTCCTCAGCAGACCCATTAAGCCTGGAGCTTCAGAATATCCCCAGAAATATCCACTCCTGAAAGTGAGGGAAGGAAGGAACCTCTTCTTAGATGAAGCTCTAGCTTCGGAAGTTTGCAGATACCTTTGAAAATAAAGGATGCTTTTTGCCCCTAGCATGCTACACCTAGGGGCATGCCTCAAGCACGCCTCCTGCTGAGAAGTCCCTGCGAGGTCACAGGTTGTGGCCAGGCATAGATGGCAGGACATTTCCCGCCTCTGTCTTTTCCCTTCCCTCCTGCAGGTCTCTGGGCTGGATTAAGTGTGGTGTCTGAGGAGGGTGGGGTCACACACAATCACAATGTGTGTCTTGTGAACTCTTGCTAAAAAGAATTGCTGTAACCACTACCCTTCAAGTGAAAGACAGTCCTGACTAGGGAAAAGACCCTTAGAAAGACTCTACCCAGGCACCCAAGCCCTTCTCAGCTGAGACCAGACAGAATAAGAAATTATGGAGTGACAGAAATTTTGAGTTTGTAGTATCTTTGTACAGAAGGGCAACATAATTTGACCTCAGACTTGTAAGAAAAGTTTTTGACATAAACATGTAAAGAAAATTAATCTATGAAGGTTAATTTTTACCTGGGAGGAGCCTCGTATTTAAAATTTCCTTCAAACCAACTCTCCTCCCTGAGAGTAGCTTTTGGCATCTACTGGGAGGAGTGGGCCCAGAGTCGTCATCACTGCGATCTTCTGAGTGTCCTGATTAACTACAGATGCAGAGCAATCTATGATTTGGTACTTCATTAATTAGTCATTTACCAGAATATTTAATGGCCATATTCACACAGATACTCTTCTTTATCAATGAGGGGGATAAAAATTCAACGAGTGGCATTTTATTTCTCGACAGCTGCGTCTCAATACCCCATCAGTGCAATACTCCAACAGTGCATCTGGAGTCTGGCTTCCAGACCTCATTATTATGGATCATTATGAATATTTCCACGGAAAGAATCCAGAACAAGGTGATCCCAATCTACCTTTTATTTTTTTGTTACATGGAGATGCAAAGCAGGCCAGACCTGTGGGCTGAAGCTTCAGGGAGACCAGAAGCCTCCATTCTGCTTTGAGAGCTAACTGCTGTGGGAACTAAGCTAAGTGTTCATTTTGATTATGCGGCTTCTGTCCATCAAAGCGGTTACAGATGAACTTCTCAAGGTATCCTGTTAAGGATAAGGCTTAACAGGCAGGAGTAGAATTAAACATGCAGCTGTCTTTTAAATGGGTTCAAATATTTGGATAAACATGTGAACTAAGATGTTTTACACCTCAACATCCTAAACAGAGGCCTTCTTCCTCAGATTGCCTAAGATAGGACATAGGTAGACTGCACAAATTCCCTTTAAACAACTAGACATTTAGCTTCTAAAATACAAACCTTTTTGTTTTTTTTTTTGAGACCGAGTCTTGCTTTGTCTCCCAGTCTGGAGTGCAGTGGCATGATCTCAGCTCACAGCATCCTCTACCACCTGGGTTCAAGCAATTTTCCTGCTTCACCCTCCTGAGTAGCTGGGACTACAGGCATGCGCCACCATGCCCAGCTAATTTTTTTGTATTTTAGTAGAGATGGGTTTTCACCATGTTGGCCAGGATGATCTCGATCTCCTAACCTAGTGATCGATCTCCTGACCTAGTGATCCACCCACCTCGGCATCCCAAAGTGCTGGGATTACAGGCATGAGCCACAGCGCCCAGCCCTAAAATGCAAACTTAAAATATGTTCTCCCTATATCATTTTTTTCTACTGCTTTATCTCTTTCACCAACACTCATAGAGTGGCCTCTGTCGTAACTCCTGAAGAAAAAGATACCCTAACTCTCAACATGATTTATAGGGAGGAAATGACAAATAAACAGCTTCATAGTTTAGTAATTCTCTGTACTGACATTTTATAACCTCTCTATATCAACATTTTATTAATTTTTATTATTTTATTCAACATCATTTCAGCATATATAAAATGAGTTGGAGAAGAGAGAAATTCTATTGTGCAATAAACAGTTCTAAGGAGGACTAAAATTTTCCTTTGATTCTTTTCCTCTCAAAAGCTTTAATATGTGTGTATGTGCATTTCTATTTTAAAGTTCAACTAATTACTGGGTTACATTTGCATAATGATCATTTGAATAGCAGTCATATTCATTAAAACATTAATTTTCTAAGACAGTACACAATTGATGAAACCAATCTATAGCTAAAATTCTCCCACCTCCTTCTAAAAATATTGTCATTTTCCAGGAAATATGCTGTTAAACAACCAACTGGTTTGGTACCCTAGTGATGTTAGTGATGCCTTCTAGTACAGAAAGTCCATTTGTTTTGACTACATACAATAAATACTACGTATCTGAAAAAACCTACCAAGTTGGGAGAGGGGAGGCTGTTTTTGGTCATGTGAATAACAACAAGGTAACTGACTACTAGGGTCTAAATGTTTGTGCTCTCCCCGCCCCCCAATTCTTATGTTGAAAGCTAACACCCAATGTGATGGTGTTAGGAGGTGGGGCCTCTGGGAGGTGATTAGGTCATGAGGGTGGAGCCCTCATGAATGGGATTAGTGCCCTTATACCTAGGGAGAACCAGGTGAAGACATAGCAAGAAGGGACCATCTATGAGACAAAAAAATGGGCCCTGATGGGACAATGCATCTGTCAGCACTTTGATTTTGGACTTTCCAGTCTCCAGAACTATAAGAAATAAATCTCTGTTGTTTAAAAGTCATACAATTTATGATATTTTTTATAGCATCCTAAACAGACTAAGACACTGACTCAGCCATGGAAAAAACTGTGGCATTAGCTGCTTCTAACCAGCTGAGCTTAAGACCTGAATGATGAATGCCTTTGTGTGTGTGTGTATGTGTGTGTATTCATGCATCTGTGTGTGTGTTTCTTATTCTAAAGAGAAATAAACACTGACTTCCCTTTTCTACATCAATTTTCTATTTTGGTCTCTCTTTTTCATGTCACTAATTCTTTGCAATTCCTCAGTAATCTCTGATAATTTATCACATTTGAGAAAGAAAAACCCAGTGGCAGCTTTTTTCCGCAGTGTCAAGGGAAGCATTTTCCACTGTGCATTCCTGAGTTAGAGTTTCTGGAGGGGAAGGCAGGGCACTCAGACTGGCAGTCTTCCTTCAGAATGAGTGGTGGGGGTGGAGGTAGCAGTCCCAACCTCCTCACCACTCCATATGCCTGCACTAAATGAACTTTATCTCGTGTAAACCAGCATCTATAATGGAAGTCTAGAAGTTTCTTCAAGAGAACACCTCTTAGAGTAAGCACTGGCTACAGGGTCACCATTTTGGTAGGAGAGAGAGATGTCTGTCAGGGGGTGCCAACTTAGAACTGTCTTGAAGACTGACTTCCAATTAATCTCTCCATCTTCAGCCCATCTCTCCCAGTCCCACTCCTCAAGCTCAGCTCTGACCCTTGGCCCTGTCCAGGAATTCACAGAAGACAGCCAGTCCAGTCCACGTCCAAAGTCCTGACAGAGCGCATTCTCAAAAGACACGATTCCCATATTTTAATTGCTTATCACTCTACTTTCTAGAAATTCTTAACCTGGCTTGCTTGTTGGTGATACTCAAACCCTGGTCTCTGTGTTTTTGTCTCTTTTGTGACTTTATTCCCTATTGTTTTCCTGTACTTTTATTTTTTGAGGTGTCTGGGAAATAGGGGAAACAAATGAGTGGGCAGAGGATCCCATCTTGAACAATTCTCTTGGGTAGTTTTTGTTTTTTTAGTGTATATTTTCTCACTTAAAGCATAATCAAAATCATATAAATTTCAATAATACTAGAAAGTCTTTCATAGAATTCTACAGAAAGAAGCCACTTTCCTACAAAAGAATGAAAAAAAGAACCTGTTTACCCTCATTTAATTTACAAGGCTGCTATGAGGTAGGTAATGAAGGGTGGGTGTTAATTTCTGTGAATCAAACAAAAAATGAAAGACACCAGGAAGACCTTTTGGGCCTCAGCAATCCCAATTCTTGGTTCCAGGCTTAGCCACTAACTTGCCATATGGGAGTATTAAAATTGCACTGTTCCCACTTCAGTTGCACCTGGATGTCAGTTGGATAGAAATCAGATATGAAGGCAAGTGCAATACAGGTGCTATATCAAATGAATTTACAAAATAAATATTTGATTACCATCTCTGTGAGTTCTGGACCTATAGGCAGATGAACGCTATTAGACTGGGCTTATGTACAGAGGATGGAAGTTTTGCTGAAGAGGTTTCCTGGGAATTCCAGAGAGATGAGCTTGTACAAAGCCACTCAGATGCGGATTCCCTACTATATTATGGGGTCTCAGAATTCCAGAGGGTAAGTGGCTGGCGGAATAACCGTTGTGTTGGTGGGAGCAGGAGATGGTTGGTGTGTGGGAATCAGCCTGCACTCCCCAAGTGTGTTGGGGTGTAGGATGCCAGAATGCACTATGCAGAAGGGAGACTCACATTACATTGATTCTAAAGATGGCCGGGTGGGACTGGGTTCCTAGCACAAGAGCTTATGAAGAAGGGGCTGGAGCCCAAGGGCATGGTCAGCAGGGAAGGCAATGACTCCCTGTGGTTGGGACAGTGCCCCATTAGGTCTAGTTTGAAAGAACCCCCAGAAGCTCCAGTTGAGAACAAGTCAGTCTTAACCACCTTTGAAAGGTTAAAGTTGATTAATATCACAGGTTGATCATATTCTAATTAGTAAAGCTACACTGGAATTTTTTAACTTGAAGTGATGGTGGGAAAAACTAAATATCTAGCACTAGAGTGAGCAGAATGTTCATGAGAACTGCTCATGCTTGTGGATGGCAGGGGAAGATTAGCTTTCGGAAATGAATTGAAAGGAGCAGCAGGAGCCAGATCACATGTTGCATTTTGACCCCATCCCAGGAGCTGTGGACTAAACAAACTCGCTCATGACCTGAGTAGACTTCACATTTCCTTTGAGAACCTGACTGCAGAGATTGCAAAGCTTTCATCTAGGATTAGGCTTTTTTCCTTTTTCTTCCTTATATAAGGTGTATCTGGAAGACTTGACCAGTCAGGGAATGGATCTGAAATCTCTAAACAGTCAAGATTCAGCATTTATAGTGCACGATCCACTCTAAATACTGAGTTTTATGTCCATTTGACTGGGGACAAGCTAGACATGCCTTGTCAGATTCCTCTCCATATTAGGTCAATTTTCATTCATATCATTGGTTCAGAGTCTCCATTTTATTCATGTAAATTTTACCTCAACATAAGCTTTCGATGTTTGACTTTAATGCATATTTACAACTCGTATTTCTTTTCAAAACAGGATTAATTTAGCTATAAATCCTGAAAGTGAAAGGATTATGTTTTTTTCTTTGTAAAAGTGAACAAAAATTGATATTGGTGAAGTCACATTCCCACATTCAATAGGATGTCGACAATTTTTTTTTAGATGTTATTATTACTTTCTTTAAAATAGTCACTTAAATAGGCTGAAAACTTATATTGCATTTCTACATCCTTTGTAATTCTCTCCACTGACACAAAAATATACTACCTTTAACTATGTATCACTTACATTTAACGCTACAGAGATTCTGGAGTGAAAGTGACCTATGTTCAAATCACATCTCTGTTATTTCTAGACAAGTAACTTTGGGCAAGGATGTTATCATCCATAAGCCTCAGTTTTCAAATCTGCAGAATGGGGGTAAAAATAATGCCTGCCTCATTAAGTTGCTGGAGACATGAGATTTATTAAAATACATTTAATGCTTAATTTACAAAAAAATTAAGCAAACTCTGGGTCAGGAAAAAATATAAAAAGTAGGTTATATCACTGATCTAGCCTTTTTTCTTAACCATTTATAAATGATAATTTTTATATTGTCCCATTCAAAACAAACAGGAGTTTTTAGAAGCAGTGAAGGACTCTTTCAGTGGCTTCCAATGTGATTCCCTGTCCATTTTTTTCTTTGTAATTTCAGCCTCCACACACTTCCCAGAAGAAAGTTTCTACCAACCAAACATGACCATGTCAATTGTCTGCTGGAAAGATAAATTTCTAAGTCCATTATCTTAGAAATTTAATGCAACAGCGTTATCTTCCTCTGCGCCTTCATTTCTCACCACCCCCTACCACTCTGTCTTTGCTCGAGAAACTGTGACTCTCCGTGTTTTCCCGGAGATTCAGAACTCTGAAATTTCCGGTCAGACTTTCTAACTGAGCTCCAGTTGTCTTCCCTGCCTCCCCGCATCCCCCACACACCTTCTCAAGTCTGACTTTGTTCTGGCTACCGTTTCTTTCTACTTCCTCCTTTACAGCTTTGCTCTGGGACCACCTCATCAAGGAAGCATGCCGGGTGCACACTGAACCCCACTGCAAGATGCTCTGCTAGGTTGCTCCCATAGTAACCAGCTTCTGTCTCACTCTGCACTGGCTTTAAAACGGCCCATTCCTGTGTTTGTTCCAAAACTAGGTCTCTCGAAACCAGGGGTTACGCCTCACTCATCTGCAGGTGTCCAACACAGACAATGACATGTTTTGGGATTCATTAAACCTGCTCTGTGTCTGAAGCAAAGGTGGATGACTTCTTCCTTGCACTCTTAAGGTACTATGGTAGGTATTAATAAATAGTATGAGTTAACTTCTGTCGAGCCAGAAAACATGCTAGTACTTTACCTATGTTACCTTATTTATGTGCAAAAGTACATGAATAGATACAATCGTGACCCCTTTTATCAGGGAATAATTTCAAGCTGGAGAACCACGAGCCTCCCAGCCTTAGGGAGCTCCACCAAGGCAGAGCTGGGTTTCCACTCAAGTAGCTCTATAAGATAAAAGCAGATACAACTGTTTTTTTAATAAAAGAAAAGAAATTTTAAAAACTATCCCAGGATCTTTGGTCTGTGATGACTTAACATGTGAGAAGTTACACTCTTTAGGTTGAATCTGAATTGTGGTGTTTTCCCAGAGTCAGAACTCTGAAATTTCTGGTCAGACTTTCTAAGGCTTGGCCGTCAGGAAGTGCAAACTGTGAATGTGCGTTTCCTTACCAAGTGCCCACTAGAATCAATGACCTGAAACCCTCAGATACAACTTCTAATTTCTGGAAATGTTTTCTTGCAAAACAAGAGAAACTTGAAAAAACTCTAACCTCCATATATCCAACTTTCTACTGGCCATGTGCCCTTTGATTCTGACAGATATCACCTATGCCAAACGAAGATCTTAGCATTTACCAGAACTATTCCGAGACCACCCCGTCCCCCTGCAGCCCACTCCATCTCAATCAATGGTGACTCCATTCTTCTGGTTGTTGGGTGAGTGGTATCTTGAGTTCTCTTTCTCTTACCATCATCACCTAGTGCATGAGAAAATCTCAGTGGCTATACCTTATATATACATCCAGAACTCTAATACATTATCTTCCATAACCTCCAATGCTTCCATCTTGACCCAAACGATAATCACGTCTTGCTTAAATTACTGCAATCACCTCTCAACTGACATTCTTGCTTTTGTCTTTGATCTTGATAGTCTATTCTCCAAATAGCAGCCCAAGTGACCCTGTTAAAAATTACATCAGAATGCATTACTCCTCTGCTCAAATCCTCAGCGGTGCCCATGGGTTTAGCAAAGCCAGCATCAAGTTCTCCACACGACTTGTAAGGCCTCTCTGACCTGGCCTTCTACTCCCACACTGCTGACCTCAAGTCATGTGTTTGCTCTTGTTCTCTCTGATTAGCCCCCATGATCTCCTTGCTATTCAGCAAACATATCAGACATACCCCCATTTCTAAGCCCTTGAACATGCTGTTCCTTCTGCTTAGAATACCTTCTGCCCAGATGGCCATAGGGCTAGCTCACTCACCTACTTCAGGACAGATTCAAAGTTACCTTCTGTGTAAGTACTGCATACTAACTAATGGCACCACTGGAATCTAAAAGCAAACTATTGGGTACTATGCTAAGTACCTGGGTGACGGGATCAACTGTACCCCAAACCTTAGCATCATGCAATATACCCAGCTCACAAACCCACAGAGGTACCCCCAAATCTAAAATAAAAGTTGCAAATTATATATTAAAAAGTCACTTCCTAATTAGAGCCTTTCCTGGCCATCTATCAAAAGTATTTTGTTGATTTTCTATCTTCCTCATTTGAAACAAGGCCAGGGATTTTGGCTGGCATTTTATCCCTGGGATCTAAGTCAGTGGCAGTACATAAAAGGTGCTTAAAAGTAATTATAGAAGGTGGCCAGGCACGGTGGCTAAGGCCGGTAATCGCAGCACTTTGGAAGCTGAGGTGAGCAGATCACTTGAGGTCAGGAGTTTGAGACCAGCCTGGCCAACACGGTGAAACCCAGTCTCTACAAAACATACAAAAATTAGCCAGGTGTGGGGGCAGGGTGCCTGTAATCCCAGCTACTCGAGAGGGTGAGGCAGGAAAATCACTTGAACCCAGGAGGTGGAGGTTTCTGTGAGCTGAGATTGCACTACTGCACTCCAGCCTGGGCAATAGAGTGATACTCTGTCTTCATATATATATATATGTGTATATATATACACACACACACACACATATATTATACACATATATATGTGTATATATATATACATAGATATATATATAATGATGAATTAGTGAAAGTCACTACCTATCCTGTATCCACCCTTCCTAGTCATCAGTGACAAATCTCCAAATTCACAATCCTGAAATTCCAAAAGGTGTTTTGCCATCTTGACCTAACTATACTCTTTCAACTAGCAAACCAAGTAGCTCCCAACTTCACAGTGCCTTGTATGGTATCAAGCACACAAAATCAGACATGGGGGTCTCAGAGTTCCAATACTCCTGATCTCTCAGAAGCATCAAGCTTGTCCCTTATACCTTTGCTGGGCAACGCAAGGGCAACATAAGCTATTTTTACAAAGTACTTTCACAGCCCCTTCTTAGACACAGTGACAGAAGGAGCTGTTGGTTCTACTCTGCTCCATTCACACTCCCCTAACCTCTCCACAGGTATCTGCAGCTGTATGGCCACACTCTCGATTTCTTCTGAAATGACAGAGTAGAACATCCAAAAGTCTACACATATCACCTGTGGGAGAAAGCACTGGAAGCTAAGACTCCTGATTTCTTTCATGAGGTACATGTGAGAACTGAAATGGCCTCTAGAAGGCCACCTGGACTCCCAGTGGGTCAGTTTCCTCTTCTCTGCAGTGGTGGGTGTGGCTAAGAAGGGCGTCATGGAGTCTGGTAAGTCTCCCATCTCCCCCTTCTGGACACGATCTGGTAACTTACTTTACAAAATCATATGCATGAAGTTTCAGTACATGTTTACTCGTCTGCTCTTCCAAGCAGATCACTACTCCTGAGTCCCTACAGCATAGAGATTTTGGTACTCACATTGGGTTGGCACTAATGATTGTCTACCTCAAAATTTCTATTTAAGAGAGAAGCTGTGAGTGAGAATATTTTCATTTCAGTAAACGTAGCTAGCATAATTTCGTAGGCAGCGGCACCGCAGTCTGTATCCTGTTAGGCCAGGCCAGTCCACACTGGCAATTATTGTGCTGAATTAAAGAAGCCCTTGGCCACCTGCCTCATGCATGCAACAAGTTCCTTTTTTATCCTGTTTATCTTCACAGTCATCTATTTGTGTCAAGAAAGGAAACATATGAGCGTAGCATCTGTTACTAGAGTGACACAATTACCAAATACTTCTGTAAGGGAAAAAAAATCCACAATAAATCCGGGTTAGTTGTCAGGTGTTTCAGAAGACAAAACATTAGTCTTTCAATCATGGTGTCTTGTTTTAGCTGAGCATATGGTGCTAACAGCAGAGAAGCACCAGCTCAGCCTGGTAGCTGACTGGCATAACGACCACAGAAATGTCACCTCCTCTAAACCGGCGGCAGGTTTCTCTCCCCCGGCCCAGCCCCTCCCTCCCTGTAATAAAGCAGGTACAAATTCAAGGTACTGTATCATTGCTGAGTTTGTCCCAAGTGTTCGGACACAAGTACATCCAACGACAGGTACAGGACAGTCCTTTAGTTTTCCCACTGTCTAATTTAGCAGAGATGCAAGCCAAATAAATGCAAGCCAAAACAAAAGTCATAATTCGAGGCAATTCATTATTGGTTATTTTCCCACTACTATTGAAAACTATGCAAGCTGAACGTCTAATTTGGGAAAATCCCTTCCTTTTTCCACAATAAAACATAGACAACTTACAGGTGACCCTGTCCATACTGCAGCTGTTACTTGTTTGGCTTTTTTTCTGGATACCATCAACAGGTCTATGGGATATTTTCCTAAATGTGTCTTACTATCATGATTTAGTCTTTAGAACGGGGAGAGGGGCAGAGAGAGGAGAGGAGAGGAGAGAGTGAGGCAGGTGTTTGAGATTGAGACACCACATTACTCCCAAAGAGCAGTCACTGGCGAACTGCCGGGAAGACACTGAACTTGTTCCAGGGAAGCCCTGGAGTTCTCTATCTCCTGCCACTACTTCAAACCTGGCGGACAGCGCGCCCAGCTTTACTGCTGCTGGAGCCCGGCTGCGGCCCCGCGCCCCCGCCACGCGCCCGGGTGAGCCGCGCCAGGTGGCAGCGAGCCTTTACCTGCCAGGCTGCCCGGCCTCTGGAGGGTGGCCGTGGCATACAGCTCCTGCGAGTGCTTGCTGTACTGCTCGGACGCGTGGACCAGGCGCTTGGTGGGCGACAGGGTGGCGTACGTGCCGATGGTGGAGCTCAGCTGGTGGATGGGCGAGGAGGAGATGGTGGACTGCACGGTGGGGGGCGAGGTCACGCGGATCGGGGACAGGCCGGCCGAGGACACGACGATGTTGATGGGCGAGCTGGTGCTGTAGGACTTGGCCAGGCGGCTGGGCGACTGCTTGGGCGAGGAGCCGCGCGGCGCGGCGTAGGTGGCGCCCTCGGGGGCCGAGCCGCCGCGCTGCAGCTTGGTGGGCGAGCCGCCCTGGGGCGCGGCCAGCGGGGAGCCCCCGCGCGGCGGCGCGGGCAGCGTGGAGCTGGAGTAGTAGAGCGCGGCGGCGGCGGAGGCGGGCGGCGCGTCGGGCAGGTGGAAGGCGCTGCCCAAGCTGGGCGCGAACGGCTCCCGCGGCGGCGGTGGCGGCGGCGGCGCGGGCTCGGGCCCCGCCAGGTGGCCGGCGCGACTGGTCGTGCCCTGTGCCCGGGAGAGGAGAGAACACGCGCACTTAGCGAGGGAGAAGAACCCGGCCCACCCGGCCCAGCCCGGCCCCGAGCGCAGGGAGACACCCGGGACGCCGCGGGCGCCCGGCAGCTTGGCGAGCCCAGCTGCGCTCGGGGCGGGACGCGAACCTGCGCCCTCCTGGGGCGGGTTTCTGGTCCTGACTCTGGCACAGGCCAGCTGACTACTGGAAGTAAGTCACGTTTTACAAAAGACACCTGTGTTCGCTTACATGTCGAAGTTATTTCGGGAATAGCAGAAGCATCGCATTAGTCACGTAAAGATATTTAAAGGCCCCCGGACAGGGTAATCATGATCTCCCTGGACGCGATCAAGATCTGTTAGTTTTAATGAGAAATTCGAGCAGTAAATCTTCTTCGGTCCCCACTCCCCACCCTTGCCTCAGGTCATTTCACTGGATACACTTTCTACCTCCGAGAATAGTCCAGTTTCATACTTATCTGGAGAACATCAAGAATAAACATACTTCTTACAGTTTATTCTGCCGCTATTGTCGCGTGGATTCTTCTTTTTGGACAAAGAAAAGTTAAACGGAGAGAAAAATATTAAGTCAGAATGAATTCGCTTGGTCTTTTCAGCATTAAAAAAAAATTCTAGAGGAATCAGAGCAATTGGAAATGAGAATACGAAAAAAGCCTCCCTTTTCTAGATTTTTACACTGAGCTCCCAATCTTAAAGCATCTTTCTCTCTCTCTAGCTCCCTTTAAGAGCCCCCTGCAGCTGTGTCTTCAAACTGAAAGCCAGTCGCCTCTCATTTATTTACAAGAACACAAAAGACAACAAGGGCTGGGGAGGAGCTGGAGAGACAGTTGGAGGGGAAAGCACTTTCCCTGAATCTGGTCCAGAGACAAATTTGCATTCGAATGAAAACACTACATTGTCAACCACTTCTGGGCAGGAGGTCTCAGATCATCCAGGCTTTCCCGGGGGAGCCTACCGGTGTGAAAATGGAGTACGATTGTATACTGAGTTGGAGAGAAGCTGGGAAGGAGGGTTTTGAAATGAGGGGTGGGAGGTGAGTGGGGAGGAGGACTCGGGAGAGATGGAGGGAAGGGAGGAAGAGAAGACTGAACAGATGCTAGCCATTAAAAGTTTCAATTATGCCTCTCCACCCGTTTTGGAACAGCAATTGGCAAATAATAGACTGGGCACTTACATCTGCACATACACAGCCATTCCAAATTTTATCTGGGATGTCAAGTTCATGTGCAGAGCTGAGGGAGTTAATTGAGCAATACTGAAATCCTGTATTAGGAGAAGCCTGGCATAGAAGGTAGATAAACACTTTGGTGAGAGACATTCTCTATGCAGTGTGTATGTATGTGTATGCATATGTATTTATGTATGGTGCATATATTTTAAATATTCTCAGATACAAACACACATGCAATCCATAAAGCAATTATTTTAACGTTTAGAGTGAAAGTAAAATGTAAGCTCCATGAGTTTGTTCAGTGATGTGTCTCCAGCAACTAGAACAGGGTAGAGATACCAGGAATATTTGTGGAATGGTTCCTAAAGTTAGTTTCAAGGCTACGAGGTTCTTATGTGTGGAGGATGGGGGACGAACACTGCAGATGTGGGTGTGCTTACTCTGAACCCCAGAGAAATAGTCCAACTTCATCCAGAGTCATTGAGGGGTGGCTTTGATGCAATTTTGCTTCTCTCCCAGTGGGTAGCTCTGAGCATGAAACATGTTAAATAGACTGGGCTTCTCAAATCTAGCTGTATATTATAATCTCCAGGGGAGCTTTTTTTTTTTAATCTCAATACTCATGACTTACCATTGCCATTTAATTCAGTATCCCTGAAGGTGAGACCCATCTATCAGGTGTTTTTGGAAAGCTCAGCAGGTGATTTCACCTTGCAACCAAATAAGAGTCCCAGGTGCCCCTAGAGCAGTGGTTTTCAAAGGGAGGCCCCTGTTCCCGCAGCTGCAGCATCAGTGTGGAACGTCTTTTCAGCATTAAAAAACATTCTGGATGAGTCAGAGCAATCAGAATCATACTCCACCTTAACTCTGGGGGAGGGCCCGAGGGATCCGGATTTTAACAAGCACTCCCCCAGGTGATTATGGTGCTGGTCAAAGTTTGCCAACACTGCTCTAGAAGACACGTGGATTTGGAGGGTCTGGAGTGGGCCCCAGAGTCTGCATTTCTAACAATCTCCCAGAGCAGGCAGATGCTGCTGCTCTGAGAATTACTGCTAAGCTGTGGACATTTTTCTTCTGAAGCTCTACTGGGGTTCCCTATCAACTGGGGCCTGAGTAACACTCAGCCATGCAGAACACAGCTGGCAAGTGATGGAAAAGCGTCTGACAAAAATTTCTGAAAACCCTTCCCACAGGAACAAAATGAGAAGAAAGAACCCTTTCTCTAAGGTCTTAGGAGCACTCTCTGCTCCCTGTTTACAACAAAACAAAAAAATTTTGTTATATCTTGGATATGTCACATTAATAAAACAACCTTAGAGTACACTAACATGCCATTAACAAATAGCATAATTTTTAATAAGTATTAACTAAAGCATGCAAATGTAAATGAGAATAATATTAAGTCAGTATTCATTCTAATATCTAAATATTAGAACAACATGTATCCTGTGAAAATCTTAATACTTTTTACAAATATTTTCTTTTTCTTGTCACCTGTCAGCACATCTAGTGTCAGGAGTTCTAAGTGCTCAGTGTGACTGTCTCCTGCGTTTTCTAAATGGATCCCAAATCTGTAGAAGTTTTGAGAACTGCCGCATGAGCGGTAGACATTTTGACAAGCTACAGCAACCAATTAGAAAGTCTTTTAGATATCACAGGATCTTGTGAAATTGTGCAAATCATTTTGGCATGAGAAAATAAAAATAAAAATAAAATGTTATATACTGTTTAAGATAATAAGTGGTATTGTCCACTATGTACTAAAGTGCAATTCCCAAAAGGCCTGAATCCATTTGTGTAAAAAGCCACCATCAACTAGAGAGTGTTCTCAGGAGCACCAGCTACACTGGTGAGTTACCAGCAGGGCTTTGTACACTGTAGAGAATGTTCTAAGTCTGTACTGTCAATATGGCACCACTGAACACATGGGCCAACTGACAGCTTGAAATGTGGCTAATCAGCTGAGGAACTTTAGTACACACTTCATTTTAATTAATTTAAACAGCCACATGCGACTAGTGGCCACCTTCTTGGACAGCACAGTTGTTTAAACTCCTCTACAGTTTATAATAAATAATCCAGGGGTGATCTATTCCATTCCAATGGCTTATAGGGTAAAAATGCCTAAGAACTATTCTTTGGCTAAATAGAGAAATCTATTTTGTAGCATCATTTGAATAAAAACAAAATCTGGGGAGCCTCTTTCCACTTTCGTGCTTATGTTTTCTTTCATTACCTAATTTGATTTAGTAACTCTTAGCCAGTTAGGGATACCTGAGGCTGCCATTCAAGCCTGCTGCACAATCATAGGATAGTTTATTACTACCCATCATTTCATTAGAAATAGTAGAAACGCATTTCGACACATACAGAATTGTATTCACTTTAGTGTCAGAAAGTTCAATTCTACCTTCAAAGTATGTTAGCACTCTAAAACTGCAAATCTAATTTTAAAGTTAGAATTCAAGTAAAGTTTCATTTTTTTTTTTTTTTTGTAAACTGAAGACTACTACACACTGCTTCCCTGGGGATATTTGGAAATGTGTGTGTGCATGCAAAGACAGTTGAAATAATTTTTTTATTGATGTGTGGCTCTGAAAAGAAAAATAACGATATAACAAATTTAGAAATACTTGGAATAGATTAAGCCCCAACCTTGGTCACCAATCTAGGCTGTTGGCAGAGACAATTCTCGACTCGGTCTTCATTCTCAGCTCTTTGGATCAGTCTCAGCCCAGAGGGATACTTTATTTGTCTTTCCCACCCCTTCAAAATAAGAAACCCATCTATGAGAAATGAATAAGGAAGCAGGATGTTCACAGATAAGCAACTCCATCAAGGAGATGTTCTGATGAAATAGTTTGATAGGCAGAGTATGGTGCACCTTCAATATAGTTCAGTTCTTGCTTCCCTTATGGAAAATTTTCAAGAAAAATATGGAACACTAACTCATCAAAGCGATTACAAATTGTTTCATCTGTATACATATGTTTCAGATGAGTCAGGTTTAGGATATATTCGGGTCACACTTTTTACATTATATTGTATGTGTGCATATACTTAGTGGTATATTGAGGCCTCTTGTGTAATTGTAGATGCATTTATACCTATTCTATAGAACTGCTTAAGGGGAGGATGTATTTATGAAGTGTAGTAGAAAAAATATTGAAATGGGAAGTTAGGGAATATGTACATTATTCTAACAGTCATTAATTAACAGTACTCAGGTTCGATGCAATAATTTACTCACTGACTCAATAAACCATTAACAAGTGCCTACTACAGGCTGGGCATCCCTACTCTGAAAATCCAAAATCTGAAATCCAAAAATCCAAAACATTTTGAGCACAGACATGAATGTCACAGTAGAAAATTCTACACCTTTGCTTTCTGATGGTTTAAGTATATAAACTTTGTTTCATGTACATTATTTAAAATGTTGTATAAACTTACCTTCAGGCTATAAGATATATATGAAATACAAATGAATTTTGTCTTTAGTCTTGGGGGGGTTTCATCCCCAATATATCTTATTATGTATATGCAAGTATGCTAAAATCTCCCCCAAAAAATCTGAAATCCTAAACACTGCTGGTCCCCTGCATTTAAACAAGGGATGCTTGACCTGTCTGCGCCATGTACAAATGAGGAGTTTGTTTTTGAAGAGTTCTCAATACTTCCCTTATATGGAGTATTTTACTTTGATGTTATTTTGGAGATCCATCAGTATATTTTTGTTTGTGCAGAATACTATCTAGCTCACAATTATGACATTGTTCTTGGGGAAGTAGGAGCCCCTGAGAATACGGCACTCTTCAACAAGAAAGTGGCACTGGTCTCAGTGCTGAGCACATTTGCTTCCAGATTCTTTCACACTGAATCTTCTATGAAGGGGGTAGGAATGGCAGAGGAGTCATAAGGGGACAATTCTCAGAGCTTGAAAATTTATTTAATCCTCATTCTTTGGGGATCTAGCAGTGCAAACAAAACAAAACAAATCCCCCCAAGGCGTCTATCCAGTTAACAAGAGACTTGACAGCCTGTAATCTCTGAGGAATCTTGACTTCCAATCATGAGTAAGCCCTGTCACTGAGCAAAAGCACATTTTATAAAGCAGGCCCATGATTTATGAGCAGTCCTGTGAAGATGCATTTAGACCTGCCAAATTTCCCTAAATTGTCAGCAAGGCCCCCAGTTCTGGGACAGGAGGCATATTTGCCCAGGATGCTGGGCAGCCGGGCTGACAATGTCAGGAATGGAGAACTGGAGCCCCTGCTTTGTGGCTTCCCTGAGTCCAGCTTAATGGGATCAGCAGTCTGCTCCCCCATCCACTGTATTCATCTCTTTCTATTTTCCTGGGATTACAATCAGACTGGCAAACCTAGTTACTAATGATGTCTTCCTTTCCCAGATAATATTGGTTGGTGGCACCTAAGGTCACCGCAGGGAGCAGTACCCGCGTGCAAGCACAGGGTTATGACAGGTGCATCTGGGGAGCACATTCAAAGGAAGCCACAGGCCACATGGCCATGGCCACAGAGGAGTCAAAACACATGAATGTAGCCACAGACTGGGGGAGGAAGAAATTGGAGCTCATGTGTGAAGAAGCTGTCTCGGTGCAGAGTGGTTTAAGTTGTGACACGGCCATGAGAAAGTAAAAGCAATGACAAAATGTACTCCTTCCATGTTAAGAAAGGCCGGATCAATCCTGCATAATAAAAAACAGGGCATGGCTGAACGATGACATCTTCAAAGAAGTCATCTTTTACTCAGAGCACTCTGGTAATGTAACTGAGTCATACCAGTTCTGTGCTGCTGATTAACTGTTTTGAGAAACTGTTGCACTTTCCTAGTGTAACTCTGTCTAGAGCTTTGGGCTTGTGCACAAAGACAGACAAGGCCATTTACTCTCACAGCTTTGAAACATGAAGAAATCACCAACTCCAAAATGCAAACAACTGTATTTAGTACTGTATGAAATGTTCCCAAAATATAGTGCAATTAAAACAAAGCTACATCCCCAAGTAAGTTGTGCGCCTTGCACTTACTCTCCGGAATGTAACGAATTTGCCTGAGCATGCCCACCACTGCTCACAACATGCTGAAAAATTTTCTTTTCAAACCGTCTTCCAAAAAGGAATGCCATTCTTTAATTCCAAAGGAAGAAAGTCTTGGTACTGTGATAAAAGTTTGATTTTGGAAATAGCTAAATAAAACCATCCAGGACCTTGCTTGATGATTCTCTTGAGGGATGCTGGTTTTGGTAAAAGCTAATATGTGTCATAAGCTCCTATGTGCAGTTTACACACCTTCCCTGAAGTCATCACCACTGTGATCATTACTGTCGGTAAGGAAAGAAGGGCGGCGTTTACCTGGTGGTGATGTCCCACAGACGCTGAAAGGTGGCGTCCAGAACAAACTGAACTTAAGTAACTGAAAAACCAAGGTACTTGGAAGAAATTCCTTTCCTCAGATGGGAACATCCCAGTCAAAAGACCCATAACAGCAACTATATCCCTGGAAATAATAAGAGAAACCACCCTCACTGCTTTCTCTCTGCCCAAGGGTCTCAAAATTCTGAAGGACGGGGAGAGAAAGAACAAGAGAGAAAGCAAGAGAGAGAAATTTTGCAAACTATTTTATCTCTGCCACTGCAGTTAGGAGGAGACGGCAATGGATTCACTTCCCCCAGGTCTTTAAGTCAGAAGGGCACACATGGTGATGTAGATTTCTGCATCCTTGGGTACTGATTTTTCCTTCCCTTTGACCCCTCTTTAATGAAAGTTGATTAGGATCATTATCAGTAAATGCTCTGAAAAGCATTTCATATGTTCGTATGGCCATTTCTGTGGTCTACCAGTGGAAGGAAAATAGAGAAGAAAGAAATAAGTCAATGGCATAAGTATCCTATAAATTTATCTTAAAGAATAGGTAATGAGAGATTGTTTGATGGCAACTCTTTCTTAAAACCTACATGAGCACTGGCAAAAATATACTACACAGAACTTTATTTCAGCAAAAGGCTCATTTAATATAACTGTAATAGCCCAAATATTTGCTTGGAAGAGAAAATGTTATATCAAAACACATATACACCATCCCTGCAATGAGAAAGGTTTCCATTATTGAAGCCAAACTAAATACACTTATCCTGGAAAGAGAAAATAGAGAGAAAAGACTTTAAAGCAAAGCAAGGAATAGGGATTCACAATAGATAGTCATCCTAAAACCGTCTTCAAAACAAATACTGTGCCACTTGTCTGCAAATATGCCAAGGAAAATATGTGAAACAATATGAATTCTCTTCTAATGTTGCATAATGTATAAATTTACATTTAAAAATCTCTGCAATTTTTGTGCTTTCCAAATTTATTGGTGGCTTTTCTCTGCAAGTTTTACCTACCAACAACTTCTTTCATAATTAAGCAGACAGGAGTGAAGTAATACTGTCCTTACGACCTTTTTTTTTTTTTTTTGAGATGGAGTCTTGCTCTGTCACCCAGGCTGGAGTACAGTGGCTTGATCTCGGCTCACTGCAACCTCCACCACCAGGGTTCAATTGATTCTCCTGCCTCAGCCTCCTACGTAGCTGGGATTACAGGCATATGCTACCACATTCAGCTAATTTTTTGTATTTTTAGTAGAGATGGGGTTTCCCCGTGTTAACCAGGATGGTCTCAAACTCCTGGCCACGTGATCCACCTGCCTCGGCCTCCCAAAGTGCTGAGATTACAGGCGTGCTCCACTGCACCCAGCCAACCACCCTTTTTATTCAACACTCAGGACATAGGTGTTTACAGGGAACCTTGTTCTGCCTTCAACTTCCCCACCCCTTTGGCCTTCACATCCACCTGACATGAGTGTGCACCAGTAAGTGTTCCAAACACAATGAACACATTTCCCTCTGAAAGAAGTGAGCAGATGGTGTATTTATGATTATGATATACCATTAATGAGGACTTTTAAGACATAAAAGTCAGCACATTAAATAGATAAGCCAGATCGAAAAGAAAAGGAAATTTTGTTTCTCAAAGTGTATCGCTTTTCTAGAATACCTACCACTGTTGTTTTATTTTAGAGAACTATCATACAATTCTTAATTTCTTACACCAAGTAGGTCATTTCCCTAAGATTGCAATTGTGCACACTGCTCAATTCTACCAGAGAATATGTGAAGACTTTTAAGTCTTTAGGCTCATGTACTCCTTTGCCAGTGCTCTGTCTACAGAGAATATTTTCATATTTCTCGCGTAGTTTCTTTTTTTGTTTGTTTGAGGGACAAAAGGCTTGGTGAGACTATTTTATGTTTGGACATGGGCAAAACCAACATGTTTAGAGTTGGTTTTTGGATCGTCTTTGCCAGAAGCTTTATATTTAGCATTTCATATAATCCAATGGAAATTTTATGTAAGTGGAAGCAGGAAAAGCCTGGAGGAAAGCCAACTTCATCTTCTAACCCACCCACAAACCTGTATGGAATAATTATAAAACATCAGGCTGGTGTTGGCAGAACCTGATGGATATCTGGTAAACCCTGGGTCAATTATGAGGGAAATGGAGGTAAGTCTTGCAGTGTTCTCACTCTTGCAGCAGGGCAATCTAATAGGAAGAGACAGACTTAAGTGCAACTAACTACAGGATATCACTTATTATATGACAGATGATGTTTGTAACACATAAGGTAGGTCATGTTCCTCTGCTTGAAATTTTCTACTGGCTCCTGACTTCACTCCCAGTAAAAGATGGGATCCTACCAATGACCCAGTTGGTTTCCCATCACCTCACAACTTCCACAGCCCACTGTAGCCATCCTGGCATCCTTGCTGCTCCATCAGCATGCAGGCTGCCCCATCCAGGGGCCACTGCATTTACTGTGCAGAGGGAGCCATATAGCTTCCTTCCTCTTCTCCATGTATTTGCCCAAAAAATCTCTTCGAGGTCCCTATCATGCTGCACTCCCCCATGCACTTTGGATCTTGCTTACCCTATTCTGTATCCATTTCCTTCCCATAGAAACCATCACTTCTTGATGTACTGTGCAATTTACTTATTTGCTGTGTTGGTTTTCTGCGTCTCCATCCCTGCTGCTAGAATAGAAGTTCCTTAAGGACTGGGATCATGTCTCCCTTCTTCACTTCTCCATCCCAAGCACAAAGGCTCATGGCATCAATTGGTACATGATAAACATCCTGAATACATCACAACCTAGACACACAAAGGTGAAGGTTGATCTGGAGGAGGCAGGGGCTGTGGAGGAGTGACCTATACAACTTGTTTAGAGGCTGGGGCGGGAACTTGCAGCACAGCTGAGCAGAGTCCTGGCAGTGTGGAAAGGATATCTATAAATCCGCTCAGGTCACTTTCTAGAATGTCATTGGGATTTGATGGGAAGGATAGTCCACTTTCTCTCCTCTGGACCAGCTCCCTGAACTCATCCTAAGTCTCAGAAGAATGATTTTTAAGGATTTTAGTTGGAGTAACATCAGAGAACAAATATTTTATGGCAATTTGGGTGACTTACAGTTTGACTTTTGGGCTAAGTTGGGGAATGCACGTTACACACATATAATCAGGGCCTGTGGTAAATCCTGGTGATGATCACTGAATAAGCATTTATTATGCTGAATACATATTTTTAAATACTGAAATTAGAATCTCTGAGCATTTATAATACTCCTTTGAAATTGCATTTAAATTTATGAACCAGGTTTAAAAAAATCGTTGCTTTACTTTAGAATTACAGTTTTTTAGACAAAAAAATACAAGATTTTTGTATTGATTGATTACTGACCATACTTACTTGGCCTGACATCATTAGCCAGAATTTGAATTGCATTAGTCCTTGTAGCAATTTATGATTACAGGATATTCTAAAAATTAACCAGCCTTGAAGGAATAAGATTTAACACAGATAAGACTTTTGAAAAGAAGGAATCACACACTTTGAAAAACCCCTCAAATAGAGGGATGTGAACAATAGTGTCATTATTGGAATGGAATGTGGCCTCCTTTCTCTCAAGGGTAATAGCACTAAAAGCACAGTGAAAATCCTGGCGTATTTGTTGAACATTTCTCTGACATTACATTGAAGCCACAGGCCCTACAGAATATTCAATAAGCATGCCTTTCATACTTCAGCACACAGCTGAAGTAAATCATGGTACCAGTATCTACCACTGAGCTAAATAAATGAGAGTTCAGATATTCCACAAGGGCTTCCCTTCTGTTAGTAGAGTGAATTAGAACATTTCAAGTCCAGGTTTGAATATTCAGACCTGTGCATCCTACCCACTACCAGGTAAGTGAGTCTACCAGTAACCTTTGCCCCAAGCTTAAGTTGTATCTTTGAACATTTACATTTATCGATGTCTTCAAACTATAACTCTGATGATTTCAAATATAGAGCTTTGATGATTTCACAACTTAGTAACCCTTTCTGATTAAACTTTAAAGCAATGTGGAATGTGGTTGGAGGGACAGGCCCTTCATCTCAGTGAAATGTTTTATCAGTTCCTCTTACCCACATCTTTATCATTCAGCATTGTGAGAAGGCAAAACTCACAAAGCCACCGATGAACAAGGATGTTGCTGGAAGAAGGTAACTGTATTTTCAAAATGGTTTCTGGCATAATCATTTAACTTTAGTAGTGGAAATCCAAATAAACTTTCCGTTTCTGCTTCAATAATGTTAATGTCACATAAATGGGCACACAGTAGTGCCCGTAACATACCAGGCTGTTCTAACCCTCTTTGCCTCTCAGCTCTGCGTTCATTTCCTGGGGACATGTGGCCTGCCAGGAACTACTGATATGAAGATGAAAAAAGTCCTGCCCTCGAGTAGCTTTCAGTTTAGTTAGAGAGATGCATGGATGGATAACATCAATACACTGGTGAAAGAGATGGGCTCAGGGGTTACAGAGCCAGTGGTGCATAGTGAACATTTCAGAGCAAGGCTTCCTGGAAGAGACAGCATTCAATAAGTGCATAAGGGCTGAAACTAACTTTGTCAGCTGAAAACGTGGAGTGGGGCTTGCAGTTCTTCATTCCAGAAGCAAAAGCACAGAGGTTAAAAGGGCTCATGTTGCTGAAAATAAGCTTAAAACAAGACAGCCTTCCAATAAATTAACTCTGGTGGGATGATCCAATATGTCTTGTATCTCAAAATTGTAAAAGCCAAAATATTTGCGTGCTCTCTCTCCTCCCTTTATATATAATAACATTTACATCTTTCTTGAAAAAAAAAAAATCACTTCCAGATTGCTAGCTGCTTCTTTTTACAAAGAGTTGGTTTTAACTGCAGCTAATGTGTTTGTGCAGTGAAACTATAAGATCAAGCATATGCCTTAAATAAACAATTAAAGGCACATTTAAAAATCAGACCTCACAAAATGTAACTGTGCCTAAACTCATCACAATTATTTTCCAAACAGTTCTGCTTACCTGATTACACACTTATAGTATGTTTCTTAATATTAAAATCAAAAACCCCAAAGAACAATCCCATGCTTTCTTTAGGAGACAAAATAGTATCTTTTCTGGTTATACTCACAAACTCAGAATGTGTGTCATATTCATATCACATATAGACCCAGAAAGAGTAACTAGACTCACACTGACATAGTCACACAGGGAAACATATACAAGACAGGTATAGCATGAACAACACACAGGTATTTCTAAAGGAAATGTTTGGAATTTAGCATGACTCCATAATCATATTTTATTATTTCCTTCCTTTGTTCACAGCACCAAAGGGCACCTTCCCTCAAGTTGAGGGACACACCTACGAAAAGGCAGGCTGGATCTCCACGTCCCCTGCACGCCCGTTCCCCACCTGTCCCCTTGGAGTCCACTGATACCACACAGCACTGGGTACCTACCTGGCTGAAGCTCTGGCCCGCAGCTCGGGCTTGTGTGCCTCGGGCCGGGAGCTGTGAAGGGGTGGTTTCCCCCAGGGCCAGGGTCTGGTTGCTATGGTAGCTGGCCGGATACTGGAAAGACCCTTCAGGTTTGGAATTGAGCTGAAGTGCACTCTGGGAGAGCAGGCTGGGCCCTGCATTGAAAGTCATTTAGAGCAGTCAGTGACAGTCTCAGTGAAGCAGAAATGACATGTATTATTTATCGAGAGTAGCCTAGAATTATCACATGCACATGATTCCAGCCATCCACGCTTAAAATTCTGAGAACTAAAATGACCATATAATTCGACTCCAGCTCTCAAATGAGGTTTTTTTTTTGGAGGTGGTTGTTTAAAAGTTCTCAAAGGAGTGGATTTTTCAAATGATCTCATCCTGACCTACATAGAGACATTTCTTATGAGACAAATTAGTTAATCAAGTAGTTATTTTGGGATCAGACAATATCAGAAACGTGAAACAATGTAAAAGTCTACTTTTTGGTACCTGTTAATTTTGCTAACATAATTATATCTCCTACTTAATGATCGAGATGCTAAAACACTCAAAACCTTCCAATCACTGACAAATTCTATTGTATGAATAGTGATGTAATACCTCAGTGCCTGAAGGGTAGACAGTGTTTAAAATATTAATAGCTCTTTGTACAGTGTGGAATTCACTGTCGTCTCACATAATCTCCAATGACTAGTTACCTTTACCAACACAGCAATGCACAGTAGGAGAACAAAGACAAGACACAGCATTTAATTGGTACCACGAATGTAGCTGATATTACAAGGGATGAAGAATCAGGTTCTGGTCTTGTTTAATTATACGCTGCATATGAAATTGTGTTTTGTTTTCTTATATTCTATTTAGAGGAGATGCTTGCAAACATTTTCCCATTTTTTCTAAAGCAAATTTTCTTTGATCGAATTGAATACTCTCTTTGGGGATCAAATAAGTGTGGAGGAGACTGAATGTGCTTGCTACTTTCCCATTGTGTGTGTTTGAGAGGGGACTCAGACAAGAAGGGTGTGTTAGCGGCAACAACTTGGCAATACAAGTTTTCTCCTGTCTCTTTGCACCATAGAACAAAGTCACCTTTCAATGGAGTGTAATGGTATACATATAGAACATGCAGACTGTAGCATAACCATGAAATCATTCTGGACCCTCCTCTTTGGCTGTTTTAGACAATAGTATCCCTTTCTCATAAGTATGACCAAATTTCAAGTTCCTTATTTTTTTATTTTTAAGAATGGAACATGACTTTATATTTCAAATGAGACACTAGATGTAACATGATGTGGATCACCTGTGCATCGAAATAATGCATCCTCTTTTAAGTAACATTGGTTCATAAAATCTTTGGCACTTAAAGCTCCCCATTCCCTCTGATTTTCTGATGGAAATTTGAAATAACATGAAGATATTTTTTCATCAGTATTTGAAACAACATGAAGATAAATTTTCATCAATATTTCATATTGAATAATATGCCAATTAGCTAGTACAATTATTTTGGAATCTATGCAGTTTCTGGAAAAAAAGGTAAGCAAGGAAATAAAAGTATCTTCATCCAGCCACAACTTCATCATAAAGGGCATAACAAAAGGACGGTTACAATCCCTTTATTTTTTTGTGTTTGATCGAGTCTCGCTCTGTCACCCAGGCTGGAGTGCAATGGCACAGTCTAGGCTCACTGCAACCTCTGCCTCCAGGGTTCAAGCGATTCTCCTGCCTCAGCCTCCGAGTAGCTGGGACTATAGACGTGCAACACCATGTCCAGCTAATTTTTGTATTTTTAGTAGAGACAGGGTTTCACCATGTTGGCCAGGCTGGTCTCAAACCCCTGACCTCGTGATCTGCCTGCCTCAGCATCCCAAAGTTCCAGGATTACGGGTGTGAGCCACCATGTCCGGCCTCTTTACTTTTAATTTAGGAAACCCAGTCCTGAGGAAACAGTATGTACCAGATGGTAAAGTTTCCAATAGCATGGAAAAGAAATCATTTATTCCATCCTGATGGTATTATAGGACTAATCGCTGATATAAGGAAGTCTCTGAGGGGAGATGCATTTAGAGTTTTATTCTGGGTGTCAGTAACATACTGTCTCCATCACTGCTGTGGAAGCTGCCAGGAGACTAATAGTAAAGTGGAGGAGAAGAAGGTGGGCATCGGGAAGACAGTGACAACTGTGGCTAAGGGATTTACCCGTGGTCCCTCCGGAAGGTCACAGCTGAATGGCAGGAGTGAGCTATGGTGGAAAAGCAAAGGCCCTTTCGGTTGGGTGGTCATCATGGTGGGTGGGCCGGAGGGCTACCCACAAAGGCTTTCTTAGCTCTTTCTTTTTTGTGCAGTCTACCTGGGCACAATGGCTTGCACTGGCCACCGTCTCCTCCCACCTTGAGATAGTAATGCATCTCAAGTGCAAGGAAGGCTAAAGCAGATACAATGACAGTGCATAGACGTTTGGAAATATCAACAGAATGATGTAAATAAAATAAACATAAACAAAATCTTTAATTTCACGTAAGTCATTTAGCATTATCTTAAAACAGATAGTTGCATATCCTCCTTATTTGTCCTTAAAAGAGATTTGGGAATTGCTTTGATGAACTTTTTAAAGTATGTAGTTAGCAAGTTAAATAACTTTTTATATTCTGAATACACTCATACGATTATCTCCAGAAACCTACAAATGCTGTCTGTATGGGATCTTCTAATGACAAGGTAAAGTCCCTTTTCAAAAGAATTTCAATTAAAAATATGGTTTACGGGCCGGGCGCGGTGGCTCACGCCTGTAACCCCAGCACTTTGGGAGGCCGAGGCGGGTGGATCACGAGGTCAAGAGATCGAGACCATCCTGGTCAACATGGTGAAACCCCGTCTCTACTAAAAATACAAAAAATTAGCTGGGCATGGTGGCGCGTGCCTGTAATCCCAGCTACTCAGGAGGCTGAGGCAGGAGAATTCCCTGAATCCAGGAGGCGGAGGTTGCAGTGAGCCGAGATCGCGCCATTGCACTCCAGCCTGGGTAACAAGAGCGAAACTCCGTCTCAAAAAAAAAAAAAAAAAAAAAAAAAAATGGTTTACTTGCTCCCAGAATATATATGATAGAATAATGAAATCTGTTCATCTTTTATAGAATTAGTTGTGTATTTGATCAGTACTCAATGAAAACTAACCAAGATTTTCAATCTCATTATTCATACATATCAAGCACTGAAACCTAGATGTACTCTGACAAAATAATTGCAACAGTGAGCAATGTATCAGAAAGTTACAACACTGACATATCACCTGGCAAAGACAGAACTGTCAGGACAATAGCCAAAACCGTGCAGGCATTTTAGAATGATCCTTTTCCATTGTTCACTAGGTTTTAAATCAGTGTCATTTAGCATTCCAACTTTAGAGAGCACAGACATATGAATATATGAAACAGGTTAAAATTTTAGGACAATTCTTAATTACTTTATAATGAAAGTACAATTTGCATGTAACTAACTTTCGATTAGCTTTATTAATAGTAGTGTGCATTGAGGCAGAAAATACAAATTTGCCAAGGATTTAAAAAGCATTTATAGTTTTGGGCTTTAAATTATGATTTTTTTTGTCCGGGACTTTTGACTTTTTATCAAGCCTTCCTTGGGCTAGAGGTAAAACTAGGCTGCAGTCCTGAACCTATGGAAGATATGACTTGAAGGATGGGGAGTAATATGGGAAGAAATGGTAGAAGAAGAGAAAGAGGCTGGGCCCAGGGAAACAAGATACTGTCTTTCATGAAATGATTTCCAGACGACATCTAATCTGTGAGCAGCAGTGGATCATCATGTCCTTCTTGGCCACAGAAAGCAGAAGCCATGCTCCAGGTTGCCTTCAAGACACTGACCTGAGGGGTCACAGTGGCTTCTTTGACCATTCTGTCCCTTCTCCATGATGGGTCAGTCTTCAGAATTGAGCCCAAGGGTTTTCTCAAAATGAATCACCGCTGTGAGCCAGGAAGAGGAGGTGAAACCATTTCCTGATAAATTGATAATGCTTATGACAGTTTTCTGTCTTTGTTCTGAACAAAACCCACTAGTTTTAACTGGATAGAGAGAAGAAATTCCAAGGGAACTACAAAGTTGATCCCATGAATCCTAGGAAGATACATGCAGCAAGGATCTTGAGTATAACACCAATGTCTCAATATGTTTTCACACATATGAATTAGTTAGAGACTATGCAGCAGCCTGTGAAAAAAACTGTGTGATCTTCATTTTTCCTAGAAGTACAAGCAGAGGCAGAGAGTGGTTACATTGTCAGCCAGTGTCACACACATGGTAACATGAAGAAGGGGCGTGGACCTTTATCTTCTGTCTCCAAGTCCAAAAGTTGTTGTTGTTTAACATCAAAGCACTGTCTCTTTAAGTCACATATACATGTCAGCAGTTTAAGGTTGAAAAAGTCCTGTGTCAACAGAAATCCACTTGTTTGCAGGAGAAATCTTCATGCCTCAGATTTTGGTACTTCTCCAGTGAACTGCTGCTTATAGATTCCAGGTGCCGGTTAGAGGAAACTCACTGTCCACTACTAGCGGGACAAAATCAATCTCAGAAGATGTAGAGGTTGAAATGTTAATTTTCTGCATTAAATTCAGACCCACTTATAGGTCATATCAACACAGATACTATATAACACAGACACAAAATAGCCAGCTTCTTCTGATCAGATTAGCTGAATATTTGAGAGGTTCCATGATTATGTGCACTTGTTCTGTTTGCACAGTTTTGAAGAGGCTTTATGTGGAATTGCTAATGTTTTCCTGCTTTAGTTGAACATCTGCTTCAGAATATAGGAGATCTTCAATTAAAGTATATACTTTGTAATAATAAAGAAGAGGACATAGGTCTACAGTGTGGCATTCCCAAGTTATTCTATGAGTCACAACCATACTAATGGAGTATCTGAATGTGTCTTGAAAAAAATTGAAGACTGGACGTCAGCAGACCTGGGCTCTGGCCCATCTTCATATTTATACTGCCATAGATGATGATGACAAAGATGATAATGACAGTGACAGTAATGACCAGTTAACCTTTTCTGAGTACTTATGAAGTTCCAAGGACTGTCCTGAGCAGTTTCCATCTACTAACTCATTGAATTTTAATGACATCTAAGCAAGGAAGGTACAACCACTCCCACTGATGTTGAGGGAACTGAGGGATCCATTAACTGAGACCTCACAGCTACTGGTGGGCCTGGGGTTGGCTTCAGAGTGTGTGTTCGTAACCACACTTCATGATTTTGTCTCTACAAATTTGAACCTTTCCAAATTTGAACATTTAATGAGATCACGGAAGTGCACATGCTTGGAAAAATTTAAACTGCTACAGGAATATCAGTTATTGTTATTATTATCTGATTATCTAATTGCATACCCGCATGGTTGGACAATAATAAAACCTTCACTGGGATCTTTTTGGTCTTGAAAACCTTATTGCAAGACTGTCCCACACATCACTCATGTTTTCTTTCAACAACCTGCCGGCTTTCATCTTACAAACAAGACATACAAGGCACAGCTCATTCAAATGGCCTGAATGCAATAAAACAACAACAAAACTAATGTCAGAGCAAACAGATGAGAAATTAAAGCCTTTTGGCACTTAGAGACAGTTCTCTGTTTCCTTAGCCTGAAATTCTTTTCTTCATCAACCTCAAAACTCATTCTCAAACTTAAAGTGCTACTTAAATGTCACCTCCTCCAAGCAGCCTGCCCTGGTGATGCCTGATTGCACAGGGAAAACGAACCCTGCACCCATCATGCTATCTTATCACTCTGAAGAGAACGGACTCTGAGAAATTTTCATTATTTAACAGACAAATGTGCACAGTGTTAACAACAGGATCTTGGGAAGGAGGAATGAAAGAAAGCAGGGATTCTAGATATGTAAGGTGATGGCAGCAGGACGTCATTGAGATGCCAGGGAGAATAGCAACCAGGAGTCTCTTCCAGTGCAGGAAAAGGAAATCGGCAGTAATTGAGGACATTTTCACTGGGGAAGGGGCAGGATTGGGTATGGAGAGAAAAGTGCACATTTAAGAGATATTTTCAAAGAAAACTTCATCAGAACTAGTGACTAAGGGAACACGAAGTGAAGGAGAGTCAAAAATGACTCAACCACTTCACCCAATCACTGGAAGGACAATGCCACCCACACTGCACTGGGTGGGTGGGAGTTTCCCAGAGCACAGAGTAAGTTCTTCCCAGCAATCCGTCAGGCAGCATGGCACTGGCATACCCAGGGGCACATCTGTGTCTACAGTGTGAGGTGATTGATTGGGAGGCACTAATTCTGGTCTGTTTCAGTTGAGCATCAGTCAGAGAATGTGCCAAACACTAAATAAATGCGTATGGAAAAGCAGCAACTCCTATCCTATTATATTCCTAAGGGAAGGACTGGCAGAAGACACGTGTGTTAGGGACTGAATGATTAGGGACGAATGAGCCCAGAAATACATTTTTCAGTTACAGAGTTTGAGGAGATGGTGGGAATTTGTATACCTAGGAAGGGAATCTGGGCTTGATTTTAATACTGGTTTAAGCAGAACCTGAAAAACAATCTTTTTGGGTTCTAAATAATTTCCAAGATCAAATTTTGATTATATGCAAATATAATTTTAAAATAGTGGCATAGCTATCAAAGTCATCAGTAGAAGGTGAAGCTACAAAAAGAAGACAAGGTCTCTAAGGGGTAGCATTTATCAATTTAATTCCAAAGAATTATTTTGCCATTAACGAAAACGTACTCAATGAAAAGTGAATAGAACTAAGCAATAGCTTGAAGAGGAACCCAAAGAATGTTTTGTGAGGCTGTTAATTCAGATTAAGCAAAAGAATAATAAACACATACATTGAAATGGGTAAGTTCAAGACTGGACACCTCACAGTGGATGCTTTGTTTAAATTGTTGATTGTCAGAAAGTGTAGAAACATTCTTTATTTATTCTTAGGCTAAATGGATTATTTCAAAATGATTTAAAATACATTTTTATGTTGCTCATGAAAAATAATCATACCACATCTAACAGGGTATTATCATTCATTTCCACCCTCTTGCTACCAAATCTTTGTGGAAGATTAAGAACAATTTGAAGGAGAAGTATTATTTTAATTTAAGTAAGAGTGAATTATTAGATGAACATCGAATAAAAAAATTTTAATCGAAAATATTAAGTAAGAATAAAGGAAACAGATGGTAGAATTTATGTACAGAAGGGTTATGGGCAATTACAAAATCAATGAGAAAAACTGTTGATTATTTCTAAAATTATTGAACTGCTTTAAATAGGTTCAAAGCACTTTGGTCAGACTTGACTCTGCAGAATAAAAATATTCTGTTTAACTTTCACTAATAATGACTTCATTTTTCATTTGTAGCAGCAGTTTCTCCTTTATGGGTTCCGGCAGAACTTGCCAATTTACAAATTTACTTAGAATAAGAGGTAGCTACCGGTGATAAAGCGGTTGTTTTCTCCTGATGTTCATTAGTAACTTATAAAGCTCATTTGGAGGAGTTTCTCTGAGGAGGTTCCTTGAAAATAGTGGTTCAGCGCATCAACTATTCCAAAAATTAACTGAGAGAAAAAGCCCATGGGGCTCGTTATGCAAGACAGCTTCAGAGTTGATGTGCTTGTTCTATGGGCAGGTATGTTTTTAAATTTCATTTCTAAGCCTCTGTCTCCAGAATATCTATTTCATCTGGGCAGTTGGTTTCAATGCGTAATGCTTTACATGAAAATTAAAATGTTAACGGTCCCAGGAATACAGAAGTACTCATTTAGTTTTTAAACTGATTTAGGCTTAACCAGTGTTCTTGGCTTAATTAGTATGCTTTTCCAAGTTTGACTACTGCGGATGGATACATCTCGGATTGGTCAAGTGTCCACACTACATACTAAGTCACTCAACTTCTTTTCTTTTTTTTTTAATTTAATTTTACTTTACATTCTGGGATACATGTGCAGAATGTACAGATTTGTTACATAGGTATACATGTGCCATGGTGGTTTCTGGAATCCATCAACCCATCATCTAGGTTTTAAATCCTACGTGCATTAGGTATGTGTCCTAATGTTTTCCATCCCCTTTCCTCCCACCCCACAACGGGCCCCAGTGTGTGATGTTCCCTTCTCTGTGTCCATGTGTTCTTATTGTTCAACTCCTACTTATGAGTGAGAACATTCGGTGTTTGGTTTTCTGTTCCTGTGAGAAGTTTGCTGAGAATGATGGTTGCCAGATTCATCCACGTCCCTAAAAAGGACATGAACTCATTCTTTTCTATGGCTACAAGGTCACTCAGTTTCTTTACAATGGTGCAAAATGGAAGACATGAACAAACTGACATTTATCATAAAAATAATTTTCAAATGTATAACTATAGCTTGGAATGTATACCAAAATAATTTTATCATGAATGAGATTGCACATGATACTGTAATTTTCATCGCTCACTCCAATTCTCAACTATTACCTTACAAAGTTTTGTCTTTAGATTATTTGTCATTAAAAATTAATGTAGCACCAGGAAAAGAAAAACATTATATATTTCTTCATAAATAGTCTAAGGATCTGATATATTCCTATTTCTCACCATCAATACTTGTGAAAAGAAGTAAAACATTAATACAAGTCAGTTTTGAAGAAAATAAAATTTAAAAGAGAAATTCAGAAAACACCACAATTTGTGAACAGGAAAACAGGAGTTTAAAGAACCAGTTTTTGATTTGCCACACATCATACATGCTCCCCGTGATCTGCATGGCTTCCTCGTGCATTTCATTCAGGTCTCTGATTCAGTGTCTTCTCACAATAGAGGATTTCCTGGCCTTCAGTCATTCTTTATTCTAGTGGTCCTCAGAACTCTTGGTCTCTTAACCCTTCAAAATTATAGAGGACTCCAGAGAGCTTTATTTTATCTGGGTTATATATAATGCTAGTCACTTGAAATGTTTCCAATACAAGAATATGTAGCACATGTTCCTGGAACCATCAGAGACATGATGCTGTCACATGCCATGTAGTCTCTGGAAATCTTCACCAACATTCATGTGAGAAAAAGCATGGTAAAGCAAGTATCTCTTAGTATTATTATGAAAACCGTTTGACTTTGAAAGTCCCCATCAGGGGCCATGAAGAGCCGAGAATTCCCAAGTAAACCTCGAGAAAAGCTGCTCTACTCTACTGTTGACCTGGCTTTGTCCTTCTGCCAAGCCATTACTGATCTGGCCCTCCAGTATTGAAAAGGTTGGTTTTGGCCTTTTCTGAGTAGAATATAAATGCCACAAGGACAGAGATCCTTTGTTCCGGCCATTAATAAGTGCTTAAGACATACATTTAACAAAATAAATGACTGGAACATCTACCTGTGCCTACAGTGATATCATAAAAAACCTGTACACTAAGAGTGGTTACATCAGTTACTGTTCAAGTGCTTTACTGTTTGATCACTATCAGTATTTTTTTTTTAATTTTGAGACAGAGTCTGGCTCTATTGCCCAAACTGCTGAAGTGCAGTGGCACAATCTTGGCTCACTGCAATCTACACTTCCCAGGTTCAAGTGATTCTCCTGCCTCAGCCTCCCAAGCAGCTGGGATTACAGGCATGTCCCACCACGCCCAGCTAATTTTTTGTAGAGACGGAGTTTTGCCATGTTGGCCAGGCTGGTCTGGAACTACTGACCTCAACTGATCTGCCCACCTTGGCCTCCCAAAGTGCTGGGAATGCAGTTAGGAGCCACTGTACCTGGCCAGTATTCATATGTTTTAACTTTTGGAAGACTCCTTCAAGACATCTTCATAATGTGTTACCGGGAGAGTCCTCTCCTTCCACTGCCTTGTTGGGGAAAAGTCTGCTTATTCTAAGGCTTTCTCACTGGGGTGGCAGCCTCTTTGCTTTTTCTCATACCTATGGCAGCTCTGGCAGTTCTGACACCGTCCTCACTTTCACCAGGTTTCATCTAATCCTCATATTTATGTTCTGGGCATCTACAATGCCTTGACAATTTCAAGACCAGGAAATTCCCACCAGGTTCTACACACATTGTGCTTGATGCCAGAAGATCCTGATAACCCAAGTGGGAATGTCGGCTTTAATGAGAAATTTGCATTGTTTTATTAAGTGTATAGTTAAAGAGCTCTTCTTACTTGATGCCTTTGCCTATTCCTTAAATTCTTAGGTTTGCCTCTGAGCTGGCAACCTTGTTAGAGAAGGTATAACGTGCTTCTTAAATGTCTACATGATAGAAGGAAATCTAAGTGAAATCAAAGAAAAAGAAATTAGGCCAGGCACAGTGGCTCATGCCGGTAATCCCACCTACTCAGGAGGCTGAGGCAGGACAATCACTTAAAAAACCCAGAAGACAGAGGTTGCAGTGAGATGAGATTGTGTCACTGAACTCCAGTCTGGGTGCCAGAGTGGGACTCTGTCTCAAAAAAAAAAAGAAAAAGAAATTAAATACTTAAACACTAGCTGAAAAACAAGTAGGGATACCTTCTAGAAGGGAGGCCAATTATAGCTTCCTGAAGGATTTTATTATTCCCTGTGGGCCACCTGTGTGTTTTCCCTCAGCTTTTGCCCTCACCTTCCATTTTTGCCACTGCTAACATCCCATTAGTCTCATACACCCAAGGTAGGGAGAAAGTGAGTGTAAGTGAATTTCAAAACGAATGGCAGCATCAGCCAACTTTAGACCTGGACACCATGACAAACCTCTGGAAAGAACAGTCTTGTTTGTATCTTAAAAACCTGGACCAAAGAGCATATGATCAAGTGATTTCATAGGGAATGAACAATTAGGATAGCTCAACTGACTCAAATAGACACATTTCCAGGATGTGGGGTCCCTAAGGCCAGGTGACGGTCCTTGGGCACCTCTAGGGTAAGGGAGGTTTTCCATCCTCTTGGGTCTATCTGACGACATGGTCTCCACAATAATAAAAAGCAAAACAGAAAGCAGCCCTTTTTCCCTGATAGTGATTTTTATTTTTTGAGCCAATTTGATTAACAGATTCCAAATGGATTTTACCTTTTGATTACTATAATTTTCATGAAAAATTTACTCTCCTATGAACTCATCTGCATTTTTTGGTGTCATGCTTACCAGGAATTATGAAAACATTCACTTCACAAGGATGCCTCTCCTTTTATTATTATTATCACATGGGAACATAAGGAATCAGGTTTCATAGCCTTTAAGTAACCTGATCTCTCAAACATCTCTTGTGAATTAAGTATATTCACAGTAATTGAAATAACATAAGACTGTTACTCAACAGTGAATAATATATTCACCTCTGTTAAACTATATATGATTATTCTAGTTTGATTTTACCTGCTTAGGAGGGTAACATATGATTGATTCCTGAGTTTTAAAAATATATTTGGATTTGAAAACTCAGAAAAATATGTACTTTTTTTTACCATAACACTCAGAATATATTAGTTCTTAAGATTTTTTTCCTATTGAATAATGGAATTTTCTAAACTATGACAATTTCAATTCATTAATGTGCTACAGAAAGAAATAATTACTATTGCAAGATACAATATTTAAACAATCTGTGGTTAAACATATGCATTATTTTTTTCCAGGCTGTCCTTACTATTTCTTATTTTGACTGACACATTTTTGTGAATCACTGGCTAAGACATAATCACCCTTATTTCTGAGTTTATATCTAAAAGGCAGCATAGATTAAATAAAATACTCGGTCCAAGGCAGTTCAAGTCACATTATACATTATGTAGAAAGCTAATGCCCCCAAGCTTCTGTTGGTAAATTATTTTTTGTTGTTTTGTTTTGTTCCACTGAAGCAATAGCAATCTCTGAAGCATTTCTCCTAGTGACTCAGTGACGCGTATTTGCTAAAATTGAAATTACACAACCAGTAGTCACAAAAAGAGGCAGGGTAGTGAAGGTTGTGGACATGATTTACCAAGTGTTTCAGATAGCACTTTTAAAAACATACAAAGTGTTAGAAACCATTGGTAACTGTATGACACAATAAAATCCGCAGAGTAGAGCAGTTACTGCTTGCCTTAAGGTCAAGAAGACCAGTACTATGATTCAAATTTTATTTTAATCAGACCTTTGAAAAATAGCAAAAAGCTTTAAACACAACAAATTAAGAACTATGCCCTTATGGGGTGAGACTGCTTTCCATTTTAGAACTTTTCCAGATTGAGTTTAGACAGTATTTAGCCTTGTTTTAGTCTCTTTTGAGTGAGGATTAAGAGACTGGTTCTCAAGGGCAGGGTGCCAGGTCCAATTTAGCATTAGCTGGTTCATAGCTAATGAATCCATTGATTGAATAATTACTAACTGGCAGAATCTGATGGGCTTTTCCTAATTAGATGAAATCTGTCAACATGCCACTCTGTACTCTGTATCTATTTGCTATGTTTCTATATCGGAGAAGTACATATGGTACGCCGTTGTTCTATTGAGGAGAATGCTGTGCTGTTAGTGCTGTACACTTTTTAAAAAATTCTTTGTTTGTTTAATTTTGTTTTTTTTTAAATATATTTAATTGCACTTTAGGTTCTGGGGTACATGTGAAGAACATGCAAGATTGTTGCATAGGTACATACATAGCATTATGGTTTGCTGCCTCCATCACCATCACCTATATCTGGCATTTCTCCCCATGTTTTCCCTCCCCAACTCCGTACCTCCCCCTCACACTGTCCCTCCCCTAGTCTCCCCCAAAAGACCCCAGTGTGTGATGCTCCCCTCCCTGTGTCCATGTGTTCTCATTGTTCAACACCCATCTATGAGTGAGAACATGTGGTGTTTGATTTTCTGTTCTTGTGTCAGTTTGCTGAGAATGACGGTTTCCAGGTTCATCCATGTCCCTACAAAGGACACGAACTCATCGTTTTTTACGGCTGCATAGTATTCCATGGTGTATATGTGCCACATTTTCCCTGTACAGTCTATCATCGATGGGCATTGGGGTTGGTTCCAGGTCTTTGCTATTGTAAACAGTGCCGCACTGAACATATGTGTGCATGTGTCTTTATAATAGAATGATTTATAATCCTTTGGATATATACCCAGTAATAGGATTGCTGGGTCAAATGGAATTTCTATTTCTAGGTCCTTGAGGAATCACTACACTGTTTTCCACAATGGTTGAACTAATTTACACTCCCACCAACAGTGTAAAAGTGTTCCTATTTCTCCACATCCTCTTCAACATCTGTTATCTCCAGATTTTTTAATGATCTCCATTCTAACTGGTGTGAGATGATCTCAATATGGTTTTGATTTGCATTTCTCTAATGACCAGTGATGACGACCATTTTTTCACATTCATTGACCTCATATATGTCTTCTTTTGAAAAGTGCCTGTTCATATCCTTTGCCCACTTTTGAATGGGTCTGTTTTTTTCTTATAAATCTGTTTTAGTTCTTTATAGATTCTGGATATTAGCCCTTTATCAGATGGGTAGATTGCAAAATTTTTTCCCATTCTGTTGGTTGTTGTTTCACTCTAGTGACTGTTTCTTTTGCTGTACAGAAGCTCTGGAGTTTAATTAGGTCCCATTTGTCTATTTTGGCTTTTGTTGCCAATGCTTTTGGTGTTTTAGTCACGAAGTCCTTGCCTATGTCTATGTCCTGAATGGTTTTGCCTAGGTTTTCTTCTAGGGTTTTTATGGTGTTAGGTCTTATGTTTAAGTCTTTAATCCATCTGGAGTTAATTTTAGTGTAAGGTGTCAGGAAGGGGTCTAGTTTCTGCTTTGTGCACATGACTAGCCAGTTTACTTATTCTCTGCTAGTCCTCCGCACATACTAGGATGTCTTGCATTTTGGCTTCTGATTGGGTTTGGCCAATGATAGGCAGAAGGAGATCGGGGGCAGGAGGAAAAAGAGATGAGGACATTGATTCCCTCCTTGCTTCCAGGCTCTGCTGGAACTAGTTCCTTGGTTTCCCTTAGGGTCTAAGGGTGGTAAGGGCTTCTGTCTTGTACTGCCTGAATACCTCAATATGCACTGTTTGTTCTCTTCATCTTGCCCACTTCTTCATAAATAGTCCCTTAATTAAATTCTGTTCAGTTAAACTCTTTCGAATAGAATGCCTATCTCATCTGGAACCTAACTAATATATATACATAGAGCAATTTAAATTTTTATTTTGTCATCTTCTGAACACTTAAAATTAGCAATATTGATACCCCAAATGATAGTTATCTACCCAATATGTTAAAATTATTTTCCTAAATTCTACTCAGTTACTTCAGTCTCAAGATGTTTAGGGCAAATGGTTCTTAAGAATAATACTATTCTTTATGTGACTGTGGTTCAGAATCCTTTGGTGTACAACTTTTGAATGGTACTTTTATCACCTGTTTCGTTTTTGTTTTGTTTCTTTTCCTTTCTTCAAAGCAGGATGCAGGAGCTTTCAAAAGAAATAATCAACTAAAATCCTTGGAGTCTTCAATAAGATAATTCAGTATATGACAATATAAAGTGACTAATCTTTCTTAAAAAATAAACATTTAACGGTTATCAAATACATATGGAAAGACCATATTGGAGCATTTAACTTTCCTGTTTAAACCATTTGCAGGTAATTTTTTAATACATATTGCAGGCAAACTAAAAGGAACACTAAAACATTTTCTTTCCCATTTCCTTGTGTGTAACAGAGTTTCTCAACTAAGAAAGCTCAATATTATTATTTGACTTACAAAAAAAAAATATTTATCAAAAAAAATCATAGATTTCTCCCCTCTATTTATCTCTGCCAGCATTTATTTACCTTTGACTATTTCACTTTATATTACTTCTCTGCATTACTTTTATCATGTCCATCTTCCTAGTTTCTTGCTATTTACTTAGCTCTTTTATGATTTTCTCCAAATCAAGTACAACATTCTTTATTTTGTTTTCTATTTTTAACAATGAAGTTAAGATGTCCTCTGAATGTGGTTTTTTCCCCCATACTTCTCTGTTTCCACTAAAATGTGTTCCTGTTTTATTTGCTTGGTAAATAATATGCAATTTTCTTTATAATTTCCATTTGATTCAGTAAATAATCCAGAATTATGTTTCTTAGTTTTAATATTATTACATTTTGCTTACAATTTTATCATTTACTTTTAATGTTGGTAGATTTTTATCCAAGGAAATAGCCCTCCATACTTCTTAATTTTTATAATTGCCTTTATCTTCCAGTAGCTGGTCAATTTTTATAAATTTTCCTTGGACATAGGTAAAAAACATATATTACCATACAATAAATAAAACCTCTAAAATTTATTTAATACATTGTTTTGTTAATTGGTTATTTCAACATTTTGTGGCTTTCCTTTCTGGTATTCTGTCTGATTCACATGCATTCAAATGTTCACAATACTATTTTTCATCAACTTCTTTTATTTTTAGTAACATTTGTTTTAATATTCATATGGTATGCTCTTTGGTGCATACACGCTCATTGGATTTTAGTGTGAGCTTAACACATCTCTATAAGACTGCTCACTACGTAACTCCCATCTTTGGCCCTGCTAAGTGATTCTGTATTAAATTCCAATTTATCTCATGTTGTTATTCTTCCAATCCCACTCTTTGCATTGATTATACTTGCCGGCACTATTTTGACTATTCCTTTCATTTCAACACTAATTTTGCTAAATGTTATGAATAACTCATAACTACTTTATCTTTGTTTACTGCAAGTTTGAACTTTTATTCTTTTCAGAGGAGAATTTAGCATGCTTACATGCAGCATTAGATTGATATACCTTAATTATCCCTTCTATTTTAATTTGTTTACTTTTTATTTAACTCATTGCTTTATTTTCTGTACTTTCCATTTATTAAAGAAGACTCCTTCTCCTAAACTCATAATCAAATATATTATTATATTTAAAAAATGAGATCTCCACTACCATCTCCCTCTTCTCCAACACGACAGACTATTCTGTTGCTGCTTTTCTTACTCTGTAACAAGATGAGTGCATGTGTTTCAAATATTAATTAAATAAGTTTTAACTACAGCTATCCCTACAAGAGAAACATTTTTAATGACTATGAGTGAAAAGAGGTAACAATTATACATTTTTCAATACAAAATGCAGAGAAGAAGGATAATACCAAACCAATCTTTCTTTAGGAATTGTATTGAGAGGATGCATACGGGTCTAAATATATCTGTTGTATACACAACAATGTTATCCTAAGAGTAATGGTATTACAAAGATTATAGACGAAATGAACTAATCTGTAAATTAAATAGTTTTCAAGATCAGTATGTTATCTTATCCTTATGTCTTTCTTTTACATGGTAAAGTTTAATGGGTATTGGAGGAAATTTTATTTTTTCAATTAAGGAATAAAATGCTTCACTGGTTTTTGATGTATTACCAGGATAATACCTATTTTAATGATGAAATTTTTAGCCTTTTGTGGAATTTTATTAAAATAAGTGAAGAGAATTTTGTGATTTATTTAAAGGAGGTTCATTTCAACTCCGAACACTTTTATTTATGAGCCTCAGCCATTCTGGTTAAAAAATATGTCACTAAGTGGAGTAAAAGTGAACTTTAAATATTCTATGGAATTAATATAGCAATGCAAGATGGTTAAATACAGAAAGGTGAGGATTCATTGTACAGTATCTTAGCATAGTACTGAATGGTTAATACTGACAGTACACCAATTTTTTTCCTATTTTGTCATATAATTGCTACTTTCTATGATTTCTACCAACAGTGATCTGTATGAGTAAAGCATTGACAGTTAACTTTAAGGCAGACATCGTGTTGACTACAAAATATATGATGAGTTCATAAAATATGCTAGTCTAGATATTGAAAAGGATATCAGAGAACAGTGAGAATCACCAGTGTGTCAGCTGTCAGCACAAAAACTACTGGTTTAAAAGAGTTTATACTCTAATGTGAATTGAGGTGGGATAATGTGGGAAGGGAAAAGATGGGATGGAGTGAAATGGATAAAACAAGCATAAAAATATCCTGAAATCCTCATTTGATATTGCTCATAATGTAATGATATTAGAAAAATAGTGACATAATATTCCTATATTTTAACTGTTTTCAGGCATAAATGCTACGTGACTTACTTTCACCTGTAGAATAATCCTGTGGGTCAAGTATTCCCGATTCCTGTAGAGACCTAATACAGGAGTCCACCAGCTCGAGACCTGTTGTAAGCTCATCTTCGATATCTTTTTGACCATCTGAAATAAAATATTTTAAAGTGAACAAACACATGATATATTATTATTAAATATTTAGGTTATCATTTAATCATAAAAAATATCATAGTACCTCTATGAAGTTTTCATTAGCTATCCCATTGTAATTCTTGGTCAACCAGCATTAAAGCCAAGGTCAACAATTTCATGTACCCTTGAAGAGCCCAGTTACTACAGAATTGAAAGATTTAACTCCCAATAAATTGTGAGCTATCATCAAGTTTTACTAGCAGGACGTTTTCCTGTTACTTTTCTGAGTCTCATTTCAAAGTTCATAAGAAAAGTCTTCAGTAGAGATATGTGTAACTCTTCATCAATAAGACAGACATTACCTTGTGACTGCCAGTGAAACTGCTCTTCTGCTGAACTGTAAAAAAGAGAATACACAGATATAATACATTGATTAGAAAAGACCCTAAAATCTAAGACACAAAGGCACATTAGGGTAGTAATAGTGGCTCCATGGCATTTCTTTTTATTTCTTATTCTGAAAAGGGATGTTGATACGATTTTAATTTTAATCGATTTGCTGTATATCCCTTTTGATTTACAAGTATTAGCATGTTTTAAACGGACATTGTTCAATAATCTTCAGAAAAAAGCTCATTTTTTACAAAACCCAACCTGTTAGAGTCATTCTTTATAAGAGCTTCTACATACATGCAGTTTTACTCTATTTTAGCTATTTTAGAATAGGATCATGTAGACTTTGTAAGATAGCCTAATAAGTAAATAACTATCTCTTTTTTTATTAGAGAGGCGATCTAAATCTTTGCCTCCATTTAGCTGTATCATATTAGAATTTCCCTTTAGTTGGTTACTAGGAGTTTAATTTAAAAATTACAACACTTTACCACCAACTAAATATACATTTCCAAAAGTCTCACTTATTAACACATCTTATGAAATGATACAGTCAGAAAGGGTTGTCCATATACATATGCCAAAGATACTGTATAGAGTGGCTCTGTCTAGGCAACAGAGATTTACTGCGAATGATTTATTAAATACAAAATACACAGTTTCTAAATATGAGCAACTCTTCCATTGTGTATGCAAACACTTCCTACATGCCTCCTTTTTATAGGTAAATAATTGGTGAGAAATCTACATGCTAATTTCTGAGAGACATCACTTTGGGAATGATTCTGTATACTTATTTCACGATCTTTTACTCTGATCAAGCAGCTTCCATGAATAGTTCATTAGTTTCACAACAGCAGGTGGATTGTAGATCTTTAGTCTGTACCTTAGAGGTGGGTTCTGAATACATTTACAGAGACAAAGGGAATTCCAGGTATAAATTCATGTTCAGAAAAGCCATGACTGGCATAAATAAATACAAGACTAGTCCGTTAAGAAACATGTGGCTGTTATAGGGTGTCTTGCCCCTGAGTCAATCCATATTAGAAAACTGGACAATGGTTTTATAATGATGAGAGCTGTAGATAGAATTGATAACACAAAATAATATTTCATATTCAGTCCAATGCAACTCTTTCTTGCATCAAAAAGATGGGACATTATATACTAGTAACTTCTAGCTACAAAGTTTAACTCTGAAAATAGAAACATAATCCTAAAATCAATACTTTACAAATTATGAGACAGTTTAAGTTAGTAAATGGAATTTAATATAAAGCAGTCCCATCTTATTATTCAAGAATCACCAATTCAAAAATCAGAACCATAGTTATCCTGGCTATTTTGATCCTCTAAGAAGTCTATGGATCATCACTTTTCAAGAACGTGAATATCAAAATACTAGTGTTTAAAGATCAATCCCATTGGTCATTTGCAGAAGCTGGACTAGAACTCAGGCATTTGGGTTTTGAGTAATTTTGAATGCTTACTTGTATCAGAATCATCTGTTGTAGCACTTCTTAAATACAGGTATTTTGGGGTTCCACTAGAGTCCTACCAGATCAAAAATCCTGTGGGTTAGGCTGGAAGCCTGCACTGCATAACAAGTTTCCATGACGATCCTTATGTGCTTCCAACTTTGAAAAACACTAGATACTGTTTTCATTAATCATCCATTATTAATTTAGAGCTCCCCACAACTTCATTCTTTTTAAGACTGGACAAATTCTCAAAGTGGTATAATATTGCAAGTGTTTACATGCCATAGATCTTTGTAGGGGTAGAAAACACTTCCATACTGATAGTGGGTTGAATGGAGGGCCCCCCTCTCTCAAAAGATATGTCCTCAGCAAAACCCTGAGACTTGTGAATGGTAACGTATTTGGGAAAAGTGTTTTTGCAGGTGTAATTAAGTTAATAATCTTCAGATAAGACCATTGTGGGTCATCTAGGGGGGCCCTAAATCCAAAGTGCTTATAAGAGATAGAAGAGAGACAAAGACGCAGAGGGGCAGGCCATATGAAAAAAGGGGCAGAGACTGGAGTGATGCAGGCACAAGCCAAGGAATGCCCGAAGTCATCAGAACCTGAAAGAGGTAAGGAAGGAAACTCCCCTGGAGTCTTTGCAGGGAACACAGCCCTGCCGATACCTTGATTTTGAACTTTTGGTCTCCAAAACCATGAGAGAATGAATTTCTATTGTTTTAAGTCAACCGCTTGTGGCAATTCATAATGACAGCACCAGGAAACAGATACAACAACAAGTTCTTATGTTATGTCGTCCAGGATTTGCTACTATCTCTATACTACTACATTCCTTCACCAGTACAGCCATTTACTAAGTGCTTCCTGTATACCAAGGTGGTATAATATTACCAAGGCTCAGTTAATTCACAACAATGACAATTCCCTTCTTTATTGATGGGGAATAACAGATTTAGTAATGTTGCAAAACTTGACCACACAGCTCATAAGGATCCCAGCAGGGATTTAAACTGATGTGTGCAATGCCTAAACTCAAATTCTTCTTTTTAAACCTTTATTTTAGATTCCGGGATACATGTGAAGGTTTGTTACATAGGTAAACTCATTTAATGGGGATTTGTTGTACAGATAATTTCATGACCCGGGAATTAAGCTCAGAACCCAATAGTTATCTTTTCTGCTTCTTAACCTCCTCCCACCCTCCACCCTCAAATAGATCCCAGTGTCTATTGTTTTCTTCTCTGTGTTCATAAGTTCTCATTATTTAGCTCCCACTTGTAAGAACATGCAGTCTTTGGTTTTCTGTTTCTGCGTTAGTTTGCTAAGGATAATGGCCTCCAGCTCTATCCATGTTCCTGCAAAGGACATGATCTCATTCTTTCTTTTTTATGGCTGCATAGTACTCCATGGTGTATATGTACCTTATCTTCTTTATTCATCCTGTTGCTGATGGGCATTTAGCTTGATTCCATGTCTTTGTTAATGTAAATAGTGTTTCAGTGAACATTTGCATGCATGTGTCTTTATGACAGAATGATTCATATTCCTCTGTAATAGGATTGTTGGGTTGAATGGCAGTTCTGCTTTTAGCTCTTTGAGGAATCATCATACTGCTTTCTACAATGGTTGCATTGATTTATATTCCCACCAACAGAGCATTAAATGTTCATTTTTCTCCTCAACCTCTCCAGCATCTATTATTTTTTTATTTTTTAGTAACAGCCATTCTGACTAGTGTTCAAAATCAAAGGTCATGGAGGGGCTAGGCATGGTGACTGATGCCTCTAACCCTGGCTCATGCTTATAATTCCAGTGTTTTGGGAGGCTGAAGCAGTAGGATGGTTTGAGGCCAGGAGTTTCAGACTAGCCTGGACAACATAGCAAGACCTCGTCTCTACAAAAAATGTTTACAAATTAGCAAGGCATGTTGGTGCATGCCTCTATTTCTAGTTACTTGGGAGGTTGACATGGGAGGATTCTTTGAGTCTAGGAGTTTGAGGCTGCAGTGAGCTGAGATTGCACCACTGTCCCTCATGCACCCCAGTCGAGGCAACAGAGTGAAACCCCTGCCTCTAAAAAATTAAAAAATAATTTTTAAAGATTTGTGCAGGGAAACATGCCTAGGTTACTACCCATTTTAAGTGGTATGAGTGAGTATGTCAATGGAAGTCACTCCCAGTGCCAGTAAAGTCCAGCACTCCTCTCCTTACAGGCACACTGAAGAACACACTCTGCTCAGCTCCCTTGCACATAGATGGGGTCATGCAAAAGCCTATGAGAGGAAGGTGACAGGTGCCACTTTATGCTCAAGCACAGAAGAATAAGCATGAGGTGTTCTTGCTGCCTCTCTCTTCTTAAGCCCTGTGTTGAGATGCATTCCTGAGTAACTAAGTGGAATGGAAACTTCCGCCAACTCACAGAGAACACAGAGCACCAGTGAGAAATAAAACACTGTTGTGTTAAAACTCTGTAAATAGAGGGCTGTTCGATCCGGAAGAATAAATGTCACACTGACCAATTCAGAAAGGTGAATTCCTAAGGCATTTCTTGATCCTTGATCTCCAATTTCTACAATACAGAGTTTGAAGAAAATGTCCTGAGTAACCCTAGTACAAATAAGGTGGTGCCAATTTTATGAGCAGGTGTTGATTTCATGTTTAGGACTACAAATCATGCTATTAGATATTTATTTTTCTGTTCATCTCTTTGAAATGTGTTTCAGTTTTATGACGCAACAGAAAAAAGAAGAAACGCTTTTTATTACAATTAAAAAATATCATTGGAAGTGAATATAAAACTATCTTTTCAAAACACAGGGATCTTCCTTTTGGGTAGACAAAAGGCATTAATCACTTCAATGGTTTCCCTGATTTCTTTAGCACTGTTAAAATGCATTAAAAGTATAACTGATCACAGAGAATAGAAGTCCCAAGAGAAAGCTGGTTTGGATTTTATTTCCTTTAAGTGCACACTTTAATCTTTTAGCTAGGAGCTTTTATGCAGTTGCCTATTTTATGTATTTGATTCCTTGTTTTAAAAATTTCTCTAAGGTAGATGCTTTTTAAAAAGCAAATAAACTATTTATTTATTCAATAAACATGGATTATGCCTCTGTCTCAGACTCATATCAGGTATCTTTGAATTACCTGTGGTAAATTTTCTCTCAATTACATAATTCAATTTAATATAATGGAAAAGTCATTTTTGAAGGTGTTATAACTTAAATGCATGTTCAATTTCAGGAAATAAAATTTGCTTTTACTGCTGAAATGCTATTTTATGAAATAGAAATCACCTCTAAAGAAATAAATGTAAGAAAACTATAGACATAATTTACATCAGTCTATACATGTTTGACTATACCTAAATGTAAGATCCAGAACCTAGTGACTATGAGAAAAACATGTATTTAAGACAAAGACAACCATAAATAACACTTAACCTTCAAATACATAAAGACATCAGTGATACTAGGAAAGAATTTTTGAAATAATATACTAAAAGTACAAATCCTAATAGCTAATATGTATATAAGTCTCATTTGGTAGCAGACAATAGTCTAACTGATTTGTAGTTAATCTTCCTATCAAAACTTTTGAGAGAGGTAATATTTTCCCATTTTACAGATAGTAAAACCAAGGTAAAAAGGTGCCAGGGAAGTTGCTGGAGGTCCCTCAGCCACAACTCTGGTAGTGGAGCCAGTTATGACCTTGGTTTCCTGGTTCCAGAATCTACAGAAATGTGTAAACCACTATTCCAGTCACACATTTAGCTACATCAAAAGTAAAATCTTAAATGACTAAAAAACTCCCACCAGAAACCAAGTTGTAAAACAAGTCATGTCCTGAGAGAAAATATTTGCAATGCATATAACTTGCAATGCTTACCTTCCAGAATATATAATGAACTCCTACAAATCAATAAGATAGGGATTTAAAAATCAAATAGAAGAGAGGTCATCAAACATGTATAGCTGATACATAGCAAAAAAAAAAAAAAAAAAACCCTAAAAACAACAAAAAAAGAATGTATGACTTCTGAACACATTAAAAGTTGTTGAGGAATAAAAATTAAACACAAGATACCTCCTGATACTCCACAAACTGTCCAAAAATTTGAAAGTCTGACCTCTTGATACTCCACAAACTGTCCAAAAATTTGAAAGTCTGACAATATTAAGTGTTGGGGAAGAAATGGGGAAGTAACGCTCATATATTGTAGTTGGGAGAGTAAATCAGTGAAACACACAGGTGACTTGTGGGACAGTACCTGGTAATGTTGTACATGTAATACCTAATCATCCAGGAATTCTGTTTCTATGTAGAGACTCCAGGAAAACACCAGCACCTTTGCCAAGGAGACTTGTACAAGATTGTTCATGCCTGCACTGTTGTAATAGCAAGACAATGGAAACAACCTATGTGTTCCAGCAATAGAAAAATTGACAAATATAATAATATGATTACATATTATATATGAGAGGTCTTCAAAAAGTTCATGGAAAATGCATACTATGAAAAACTTATGTGTGGATTTCAAAAATTTGTTGCACCCAAATAAACTGATACTAACTGAACATGTGTGAACATCATCTAGTTTGAGGCACTAACAAGGGTAAGACATCAGTTTGAAAAGAGCTCTTATTAGAGAAATATGAATTCTGCTAAAATTGAAGCAAGAATAAACATCAAATTTACGGGGAAACTTGGATGGAAGAATGGCAAAATCATTGATGCCTTACAAAAAGTTTATGGGGATAAAGCCACCAAAGAAATCAGCATTTTGCAAATGGATACCTTGTTTTAAGAAGGGACAAGATGATGATGATGAAGGTGAAGCCCGCTGCGACAGACCATCCACAGCGATTTCTAAAGGGCGGTGACAAGATGGTGATGATGAAGGTGAAGCCTGCTGCGACAGACCATCCACAGCGATTTCTAAAGGGCAGTGACAAGATGGTGATGATGAAGGTGAAGCCTGCTGCGACAGACCATCCACAGCGATTTCTAAAGGGCAGGGCTGGGCCTAGTTAGTATTCGGATATTGTGAGAAATAAAGTTTATTCTTTATTTGTATCTTTTAATTCCATTTTTCCACAAACCTTTTGAGATCCCCTCATATGACATACCTATGGAATAAATACTATTTGTCAGGTCAACTAAATTAGTCAGATATGTATGTAGTTCTTAAAAACAAAATACAGAGGAAAAAAAGCAAGTTGCTAGTAAGATATATGTTGCAGGATCCCAATTATGTGAATTTTAGAAACACTGACTAAACAATACTGTTTATACACACATACATACACACACCTCTCTATATATACGCATGTAGAAAGATAATAAAAATATATTAACTGAAAAGTTATCGAAATCAAGATGGGGGGGTGGTGGCTCTACAGGGGGTCAAAAGGGTGCAGAAAAATGAGTCTAAGGAAGAGTAACTTCCCTCCCTCTTTTATCTCCAATGTTTTATTTATGAAAAATGACAAAATGACCTGAAGTTATTATGACAAAATATTAACATTATTTTTAAAATATCTTTGATACTTGGAAGGGAAAAAATTCCCCATGATTCCTGCACTTACAAATATGCTTAGTTAAATGCTTCGATAAACCCTTGTGATTGCAACCTTTATAATATTCTTATCACTGTTGGAATCACTCCCAGTTTAAACTCAAATGATGCCAAACAATTCTGAAATATATAATTACAAATAATAGTGGCAACAACTGTTTAAAGGTATATTAACTTCTTTTTCCATTTCACATGTGAGACAAATCACAGTGTCATTTTTACAATGTTTCAAGTTTGATGAAGTTTGAACATTTCAAGTAAGCAACCAATAACTTTCAAGTTCGGAGGGCATGAAATAGGAAGCACGCTGGTGTAAACGAAGATAACCTTTGAATTCCCCGAGAAGTGATTTCCACCTCATCATTCCAATATGATAGCCTCAGTAACTCTCTGCAGGCCATTTCTAATAAAAACATATATGTGAAGTTCAGAGCATTTTCTTATTGCCAGGAAAACACACAAAGCAAACTATTACTAGACACGTTTCATCTGTTACAAACCTGCTCAAATATACTCTTACTGTCTTTTTCAACTTTTTGATACCCAAAGCATCAATCTCCACACTGCATCATGTGCTGTATTATTGCTCACAATATCTTTCAAAATGAAATAAAGGTACAGAACTATGAGTTTTTTTGTTAGTTTGCTTGTAAGGTAAGCAATGTACCTAAAACATAAATAAGCCGGAGGAACTATTGGGAAATAAACTGCTTCAAAACAGACCTTTGGCCGGGTGTGGTGGCTCATGCTTGCAATCCAGCATTTTGGGAGGCTGAGGTGGGCAGATCACGAGGTCAGGAGTTTAAGACCAGCCTGGCCAACATAGTGAAACCCCATCTGTACTGAAAATCCAAAAAGTAACTGGGCATGTGGCAGCCGCCTGTAATCCCAGGTGCTTGGGAGGCTGAGGCAGGAGAACCACTTGAACCCAGGAGGCAGAGGTTGCAGTGAGATGAGATTGTGCCACTGCACTCCAGCCTGAGTGACAGTATGAGATATTGTCTCAAAATAAAACAAAACAAAAACAAAAACAAAAACTGACCTTTGATTCTAACCCATAGGAACAAAAATCTTTATACTGATGATGCCCATATGACCTGACCTTGTATTTGGACAGCAAAACTTTTTTAGTATATAGTTTTGCATGCAGCACCTCACAAGAATAGGCATGGGTTGCCAAATAAAAGGCCCTTAGTCAAAAGCCTCAAGTACTGTGAAAATGTAACATATTTAGTAAAATGGTGAGGAGCGGCCCCCACCAAGCTCGGCTTTAGGCTTCCGCTGCCCTTTTCCATTAGCACTCCATGTCCAGAACACACCGGTTGGGTTGCTGAATAACCCCACTCCCTGCAGAACATTTTGTGGAACTGATTTCCCTGTGGTTGGCTGCCTGTACTCTCTATACTTGTTTGTGGTATAATCCCAAATGAATGTCCTAATATCTCTGCCACGCAACCAGAATTGCTTTTTTAGATGACACATCTTGTTTTTGTTTTAACTATTGCCACCAAAAAGACAACCTGATGGCTATCACGGACATTTTTACAGGCTACAATGGACAGCTGCAGAATCTCAAAGCCTGGTATATCTCAAGGAAGTATGGAACTGCTTCCTCTTTTATAAGATTGTTACCCAGTCCTATGTGACCCACGTGAATTTCTACCCCACCCTAACTCTGCTTATCCTTAGGACACTAAATGCCTGAAGTCAGAAGTTCCCCCTTCAGAACAAACTGGCTAAAACTATGGGATCCAATACAGCAGCTCCTCTGACCTCTGAAGGACCTCTGACTTCATTAAAATCTGATTTCTATGCTAAATGATGCTCCCAATAGCACCATGACAGTTGACAATCACCATGACAACAACTGGAAGAAACCATAAAAGGACAAAATGTGGTAACTCCAGTTCTGAGAAGTTCCCTACCCATTCCCGGAAGAGACATGAATATTCCTCCCCTTGCTTGCATGAAAAATGCCCAACCCTTCATTCAAGATGCCCTACATCTGTGACTTTCCAGCAGTCACCAGACACACACCCGCTTCCTGATTTCATGGGCACTGATAAAGCTGGGCTTGACGCTTACTTTTGGTTTTGCATATTGGCTTGGAAGCACCAAACAGGGAAACACCCCACTTTGAGGGGGCTGGCTTTGTTGGTAATCTCATGTTGTTAAAATGGCTTATATGGCTTATTGGCTATGGCTTACTCCAATCTATTTCATCACTTGGAGTACACTGCGGTCCACTGCGGGAGAGTCAAAATGGGGGCCGGCATGGGGAAATGGGAACAGTGCACATTAAGACAATACCCAGGCATGGCGGTGTGACACAGTCACCACAAACTCTTGGGGGCAGGTAAACACACAGAACTGGGGGTTTCTGGGGGGTTTCTGCATAAGGGGAAGTGATCAAGGCACTTCTGCCTTATACTTTCTAAGCCTCTGTTTCCTCATCTGTAAAATAGAGATATCACTAGAACTTTTCCCATAGTGATTTTATAAAAGTGAAGGTATAAAATATGAAAAATCCACAGAACATTTCCGGGAACATAGGACGCAGTCACCCCCACACCCAACCACCCTGTCCAACAAAAGTTAAGCTATCATTATCACACAGAGAAGAACAGAGGCCTGAGAGAGTACAGCTAATTCACAGAAATGAAAACTGAAAAGTCTCCAGTAGGCCAACCGTGTGGCGTTCAACTTGTCTAGACTTGGGGACCAATAAATATCATCAAAAATGTAAGTTTCAGGCTTCATAGGATTTATATTGTCTATCTTTTTTTCCTCACGCTAAAATGGAGAAGAAACAAAGCAGTCTGTGATTTATAAAGAAAGATGATTTGCTTTAGAGCCATAATCTTTTTCAATCAGTGCTGCTCGGGATTTTCCTGGCAACTGCCACCATTCTTGCCATAGTAAAAACCAGAAAGACCATTTGCTATTTTCAAGACCACAGGAGAAAATAAATCAGAACTAAATTGCTACTATTAATTTCTTTTCAGTTTGAGGCAGGGGAAGTTTGTATTCCTAAGCTAATTTTGCTGGCCCTGGTGACTGACAATTGTCAAAGCAACTGACACTGCAAAGCAGTAACAGCTCCCAAGCCACGGCCTGGACACACACGACTCCTGTGTGTATCACAGAGATCCACAGCACTATCATATCTGCGGCAAGCCAGCTACAACCAAACAGGGGAGAATTCACATGAATTCTGTTTTGTTTTAATTCCTTCAAAATAAATCCTCTAGTTTCTAACAGTCACAAAGAATTAGCCAGAGGCTAGGTCACCCTAAATGTTCTGTCTACACACAAGCCAAGCTGTCACCGTGGGAAAGAAATGCATTCATATTTTTCTTCCTCAAATTCTTTTATAGCTTTGGAGTTGATTGTACTTATATTACAAGAGACATATTATGCATAAAATTCAATATCAGAAGCAGCGACAAATGGTGCATTATAAAGCAGAAAATTCTCACACCATAGCTCCTTCTAGAGTATGCTGGGAAGCTTCTCATGCATGGGGCTAGGTATTCTTTTTTAAATGCTCATAACAGTACACAAAAAATTTATAGTAAAGTGACATTTACAAATACCAACTATGTTAGAAAATAATGTATCATAATATTTTTGCCAGTGGGCATTCCATAAATTGGAATGCAGTAAGTTGCGATTCCAGCTGACCAGGGGTACTGTTCACTCGTTCACTGGTAGGTCTTACAATACAGTGTTTTGAAGCGCTTTCCAAACCATCAAACTGAATAGTTCGTGTAGTTTGTGTGCTTGGTGTATACTGCTGCATTCTAGATGTTACAAGAATACTTCTGTTTTGGTGACGTTATAACTCAATAGTCAGATTTTATTAACGTAAACACTTCATTTCCTGATCCTGAGAGTTAAGAGGGAGCGCACTGCATCTTTTAGGTGGATTATCCATAGCTGATTTTTCTTCAGGAGGAGAGTACTTTGTTTGCTGATAGAAGTGGCATGTATATCAAGGTTCTCAGACATTCCAAGTTACAGTCCTTTGCATTCAATGTATTTTTGTTCCCCAAATTACCCCTGTTGTCTGATCATCTCAGTTAAGGTAGCTCTTTAATTTTGGATACCTCTCTGAGCAAACGGAGAGGGTCAAGCTTACGTTTTCTTGGCTTCTTGTGATCCTGTGTGTGAGTGATGTTATGTGCAGGAGTATATGAATGTAATGTTGTTGCATACACGTGTGTGTAGAACTCACTCCCCTGTTCCTCTAAAATACACTGATGTGCTCATAGCTTTTCTTTCCTCTGCTTTTGCTTCCTATGTATGTCATCTACTACACATATATCAAACCCTGAATATTGGATTTGACTGCATTTGCTATGATTTTAATAAGCAAAGCTAACACCTCTTAGACATGTAATGAAAATATATGTGAATAACCATTGCCAATTTCACAGGAAAGAAAATATATACATATATACACATTTTTTGAGGGGCAATCTTAGCGTCTTTATAGAGCAGAAACCATGTAATATTCATGTACAACAGTTTTTGTGGTGTTACAGATCTTTACTTCCTTTTTTTAGTATATGTGCTGCCGAAGCGAGCACCAGATCTTTACTTCCTTAAGAGCAATAGTGGCCTTTTGACCATCTGAGCCATCTGAAGGTTTCATTAAAAAGTTCAATGGGTGCACAAATGTTCATAACAGTTCTATTCATAATTGTCAAAAACTACAAATAACAAATGTTCTTCTACAAGTAAATGGTTATACACACTGATACATCCATACCAAGGAAATGTATGTGAAACATGCAACAACTCTCAAGGGAACTGTGCTGAGTGAAAAAGAGGAATAACATTCTTGAAACACAAGATTGTAGAACTGGAGAACAGATCGGTGGTTGCCAGGGCTTAAGGATGGAGAAGGGGGTATGTGGCTACCAAGGGGTAGCATGGGAGAGCCTTGCAGTTATGGAATAGTTTTAAATCTTGATTGTCACAGTGGTTACATAAAGCTACTTACATGATAAAATTGCATGGAACCAAACATGTTCCATACACACACCACGTAAGTGCACATAAGGGGGAAATCTGTTGGTTGTAGCAATGTTGATTCTAGTTGTGATACTATATTACTTATGCAAGATGTGACTACTGGATGGGCTAGGCGAAGTTAGAAGAGGGGTGTGTGTGTGTGTGTGTGTGTGTGTGTGTGTGTTTATGTGTGTGTGTGTGTGTTTGGCATGTTCATAAAAATCTATAGTTATTTCAAAATAAAAAGCAAAAAAAAAAAAAATTAGAGGAATGTGGTTTTACACCGTGTTTTCTTTTCCCAGACTAGTTCTTTTATGTGGATTTATATAATTATTTTCATGTAATAATTAAACTAGAATTTTTTAAAAGATTGGGCATAGTGAAGTAATAAGAAAGAAAAGAAGGAAGATGAAATAAAGGAAGAAAAGAGAAAAAAGAAACCATTGTGGACTTCTGATTATCTTTTTCTTCTTACCAGCCAGGGCTCAGGTGACCCCGCCCTAGGCTCATTTCTGCTTTGTTCCGTGAATGAAGGAGTTATCCCTGGAGCATAATACACCAATCACACTACCCATTGCCAATCAGAGACAAGAAATTGTGCTGCTACTGAAGGAAAATTCATCCATTATATGTAAGATTCCCTGCTCATCAGGATCCTGTATTCACTTCCATTGCCATATGTTCTCAGGAAAAATTAAAAATGGTATTTTGGCTTTCAATCCTGGAGCAGAGTACAAGTCTTAATGCATGTTACGTGAGTTCAGGAGACCTCACACAATATACTTTATTGGCTCTCTGGAAGCATATTTACTGAAGTTAGGCTGCTGTCTGGCAGATAATTTGCAGGTAGCTACTGCAGTGCCAATCTGCTTCCACCCCACTATCCTGATGCCTGGAAAGTGGTCTCCTTGATTGATTATGTTTCTGTTGCTTTCCATATTTATTGTGGTGAAAAAAATTACACATTAAGAAATCACTTTCTTTCCAGCATTTAGCATCTCATATTTGAAACAGGAAAGATGGAGCAGCCTCCCCACCTTCTCTGGGTACACAGCAGCTGTATGTGCCCTGAAGTTCTCCTTTCAATAAAGAATGAGGGGCCAGGCGCGGCGGTTCATGCCTGTAATCGCAGCACTTTGGGAGGCCAAGGCAGGTGGATCAGGAGGTCAGGAGTTTGAGACCAGCCTGACCAACATGGGGAAACCCCATCTCTACTGAAAATACAAAAATTTGCCAGGCGTGGTGGTGCATGCCTATAATTCCAGCTACTCAGGAGGCTGAGCAGGAGAATCGCTTGAACCCGGGAGGCAGAGGCTGCAGTGAGCCGAGACTGCGCCTCTGCACTCCAGCCTGGGAGACAGAGCAAGACTGTATCAGAAAAAAAAAAAAAAAAAAAAAAAAAGAATGAGGATTTGAATGAGGTCTGATGAAACAACGGCACTGCCAGTCAGTCGAATGTCTAAAATTATTTTAAGAGCCATGAATTAAAATTCCTACCAATGTTCTTAAGATACTTAAAGCATATTTTAAATCATTCTTGAGATCCTTTACATCCATCTATCCATTTTCCATTGTAAATGTCCCTTGAAAACCACTCCCCTTAACTGCCTTGGTTGGGTTTTTTTTTAATCATCTTTTGCCTGGTGGTATAAAGAGCTCCGTGCCTGGATGATCTCCGTTGACAAAGATTTTCTCCTTGACCAAATGTTGGTTGGGCTCTTCCGAGCTCTCTGACTCCCATGATCTTCCTTGTACAGTAAAGTTCTAGCAACAACCCTGCTAAGTCAGTTTCTGCCATCCTCCATGTATGATCAGGTTCCTCCACCCCCATCATCCTCCAGGTGATGTCTGATCCCCTCAGCCTGCCTTCAGCAAGAATACCTTTAGGTCATGTCAGCCAGAATCCTCCTCGCCCCTGATGTTTCCTCTCAGTAATCTATCCACTGACCCCCACCCTCCTTCTTGGCTGTAAATTCCCACTTTTCCATGTCGTATTTGAAGTTGAGCCCAATCTCTTTCCTCCACTACCAAACCCCACTGTTGTAGTCCCCCTTGAAAAAAACAAGTCATCCTTCCCATTCTTTAACAAACGTCACTGAAGAATTTTTTATTGACACCATCACAGATTCCTTAGTGCTCATGAGAAATGTGAAGGAAGTCATATCTTATGTACAGTCTGAGTCTACACATATGTACTCAGATAACATTATGAGGGCTGGCTTCATGTGCCTGAAACCCATGCCGGTGCACAGAGTCCCACACTCAGAAGTCCCTGTGCTTGGTTTAATGCTCTGCTGTTGCTCTCTTTAAATTCTGGACAACTTTATCTTTGAGCTTATGTTTTGCCAGTGAAATCTGACAGGTTAATGGAGCATGTGCAGAAGTGAAGGAGATATGCACAATCCACTTTCCTCTGTTCCTTGCTGCCTCATTCACGTAGAGCATTTGCAATGCCCTGATGGACGCATGATGTGTTGTGGGAGTTGAGTGAGACTCAAGCGAATACAAGTTAAATGTGTTACATTTATGACTGAGCAAGCAGGAGTGCTGGCAGCTCCAAAAGACCACGCTTCCCCTTCAAGCCAGAACTTGCTTTGAATGAAGAAGGCAATGACCTTCTGAAAAACATGAACAATTGAGGATCCCTGTCATATCCTTTTTTATACAGGTTACCCAATCAGTTAAGTTCAAAATGATAACTTAGAAGAAAAGGGAAAGTCAGGGCAATTCATAGTTCCATTTCCTTTCATTCATTTCTAACTCACCAGTAAGAGAATGTTGGTAGAATATGTATATATCAAGAAAAGAAATAAAAACAGTTGAGGTAGTTTTGCACAGTGTTTCCCCCACTGCAGTAAGAACAAAGCATATAGAAATGCATGAGCTATGAATATGAACTATATAATTTCAGTCATTCTGCAAACAACATCAATGCTCTTATATTTACATTTAAATCTGGAATAGCACAATATACAGATAAATAGTAAAATCTGTGCTAACAGCTTAAAATTTTAAGTTTTCTTTACTTAGAAATATATTAAATAGTATGCAAAAAACACTATGACAAGTTGAGAGTAAGACTGTGGAAGAAAGGAGAAAAGGCTTCACATCTTTTCAGTACTTTGAATGGCAATTTCCCATCTGCTTTTTTTTTTGGAGACAGAGTCGTGCTTTGTCACACAGGCTGGAGTGCAGTGGTGCCTTCTTGGCTCACTGCAACCTCTGCCTCCCAGGTTCAAGCCATTCTCCTGCCTCAGCCTCCTGAGTAGCTGGGACTACAGGCATGTACTGCCGTGCCCAGCTAATTCTTTTGTATTTTTAGTAGAAATGGGGTTTTACCATGTTGACTAGACTGGTCTTGGACTCCTGACCTCAAGTGATCGACCTGCCTCAGCCTCTCAAAAGTGCTGAGATTACAGGCATGAGCCACCATGCCTGGCCCCCATCTGCTTTTTGAACAACTGATCGCAAATTTGCATTCTGCATTGGGCATTGTGAAATATGTGAACATGATTGACCTCAAGTGGCCACTGTGGGGATTCAATAATAAGGTACGTGAAGGTCCCAGGCACGAAGAGGGTATCAACAAATCCTCCCCTGCCTCTCCAGACTTCATTCCACCCCACTGCCTCTCTCTCATTCTTCATGCCTGCAGTCTTTGTGCTTCCATCTATTATCTCCACTGTCAATGAAATCCACATCCTTGTATTAATCTGTTTCCACGATACTGATAAAGACATACTCAAGACTGGGAGGACAAAGAGGTTTAATTGGCTTTACAGTTCCATATGGCTGGGGAGGCCTCAGAATCATGGTGGGAGATGAAAGGCACTTCTTACATGGTGGCACCAAGAGAAAATGAGAAAGAAGCAAAAACGGAAACCCCTGATAAAACCATCAGATCTCATGAGGCTCACTCACCACTACGAGAACAGCATGAAAAAGACCAACACCATGATTCAATTACTTTCCCCTGGGTCCCTCCACAACATGTGGGAATTCTGGGAGACAATTCAAGTTGAGATTTGGTGGGGACACAGCCAAACCACATCAACCCTAAAGGCAAAATCTGACCCTCAGCAATCCCTAGTTCAGAAACCTTCAGTGGTTGCCCATTGCCTGTGATATCAGGCCCTAGCTCCTTGGAAAGCATGTTCCAACTGTGAGACCTTCTTGACCTAACTTGAAGACCCCGTCTCAGCCACCTGCCTTAGATGAGGCCGACTGAGTGAGACCCAACAATACCTTTATCCCTTATCAAAACAGGCTAGGATTATTTGTTTTTCAGCATTTTTCTTTCTGGACTGGGAGCTCCTTGAGAACAGAGACGAAACAACATTCCTCCTTTTTTGTTGCACTGGGAAGGTACTCATAAAACAGGTGTTCACAAGTGGAGGTCAGCACAGTCAGTAAAGTGCAGGACTTCCTTGTAATATTTTGTGTCTACTCTCTATTTATTTCATTGAATTTTGTCTTTAGAATTGTACTGTGACAAAAAGGGTCTACAACACTTTTGTTCAGCTTTCATCATAAAGCATCACTGGAAGAAGTGAGCAATCTACCAAGTGAATATTTTGATTTGTATAACCTCTTTTGGAATAAGAACATTCACAAATCAGTTCCTGAGCTATAGTCATGTTCCTTTGTCCTCACCCCGTATAATTAATATTAAATACTTGAAGAACACATCATGGCAAATCCTTTTATGAAAATGATGAAACCTTAACATACATATATATATATTTTTTGAGACGGAGTCTCACACTGTCGCCAGGGCTGGAGTGCAATGGTGCGCTCTTGGCTCTCTGCAACCTCCACCTCCTAGGTTCATGAGATTCTCCTGCCTCAGTCTCCCAAGCAGCTGGAATTACAGGTGCACACTACCACACGCGGCTAATTTTTTGTATTTTTTTTTTTTAGTAGAGACAGGGTTTCACCGTGTTGGCCAGACTGGTCTGGAACTTCTGACCTCATGATCCATCCGCCTTGACCTCCCAAAGTGTTGGGATTATAGGCATGAGCCACTGAGCCTGGCCTAACTTACATTTTTATATCTCTAAATTTACTTATGGCCTTTTCTTCCCCCCCTTTAAACACAGGACATACCTTAATTCAAAGGAAAGCTATGGGGAAAGCTTATTCCTCTGTAGGGAATGGGATGGGGTGGTGTTCACATATGTAAGGAAAATCCACCCTTTTCAAGTGCCACTGCGTGTTACAGCACTTCAGAGTCATCTTTTTACTTTTCAGCTCTTAAGCTCCATCCATCCTATAAACTTGAGCAAACTAATTTCCTTCTCCCTAATTAAGCCCATTGCCATATTTCATTCACTCAAGCTTTCTATTAAATGAAACATTATTTTCACTTATAAATGTTCTGTGATGTGTTCCTAGTGGCTCCTAATTGGGGACAATTATAAAAAGATAAATCAGAACTCATCAGCAGCAGCTGTCATTAGCATGTCCCTGTTCTGCCTCTGGTGCCCACGTGTTTGTTTAAGGCTCCGGGGCAAAGCAGGACCTGGAGTGAGCCCTGATGAAGCAGCTCGGGAAATTTGCAGGCAGCCAGGACATTCTTCATTTTTAATTTGTTGATTTAATCTGGCTAGAGAGGAACTGACAAAATCCTCATCACCTAATGTGCTTAATGGTCTAAATGAAATGAGTTGGTGGTGTTGGTTTAGTTCCTCTTGGACCCATTTCTAAGTCATACAAACCACCGATAAATTGCTCTAATGAGCCCTTCTCTCAGAAAATGCACCACAGAAGATTAGACTCTGGCATTTTGTATAGATTTTCCAAAAGCATCAGAAAAATGAAGTGATGAAAGAGTCTCTAGGAAGAGGGTTCTCGCAGCCCTGAAAGCACAGGTCGTGATCAACCTCGGGGAAAAGATACCCTAACTGCAACTGAGGTTTCCTCCATCTTCTTTCCCTATTCAGGAAGAAATAACTAGAAAAAGAAATGTAATTTTTGTTGGTTTTAGCTGTAATTGCTGGAGTTAATCTTCATTTTCACTACTAGAAAATAAAGGGATTTTTTTAACTCTTAGGAGTTAATATAAAAAACACAGACAGAAAGGAGTAAAATGTTAGAATGGGACATGAAGTAGAAAAAAGACTAATTCTTTCAAAGTCAGGGAAGACACACTGCTCTTACGTTATTGTATGAATGGTTAATAGTTCAAAAATAATAATGGAGATGACTTGATTTTGAAAAAAAGCTTATAGAGAATAAAAATTACACAACTTTTGTCTCCTTTGATCTTCAAAATGCGGAAAATTCCTAAAACATAAAATCCTTTTGAAATTTAGAATTTTAATTAATGCACTATCCTGGGAAATGACTCCATTTTCCCCGATAGTGACTAGATAAACTGACTCAGAATGTCAATTTAGTAAACGGATGAAAATGTGTTTCTTTATTTGGTCATCATCTACTTAAACCTCCTTTCCAATTGACATACTCATACATGGATATACACATTCACACCACCACCATCATCACTACCAACATCATTGCTTTTGTCCTACTTTGGAAGTTGGGACAGTATTTTGTGTCAGGGAATACAGAACAGAAATGCCAGTATTTAACCTTAGGGTTAATATATGAAAATGCAATCTTAGTTTATCTGGATAATCTGAACTATGCATAAGGGTCATACTTTATATCTCTTTTTTTTTTCTTTTCAAAGATTCAATCAAGAACCCGTCATGCTAAAACATGGGTTGTGTATTTCAAAGGGATTGAGTGGTTTAATGTGTCTGAGTCATTCAAGGTTATCATAACTATTTGAAAGAAAGAATGAATCTATATTACCTATGTAGAATTAGTCTGTAGAACTACCATCATATAAAATAAATTGTATTTGGGCAGCTACACTTTACTGATATTATATCATTTAGTAGAAGACTTTTATGGACCTTTTTCTTTTTTCTAAACTGTCTTTTGGTGGAAGGCGTTACATTACTTGCACGACCTGAGCCTGTATTCTACAACTTGAGGTCAAAGGTGACATGAAACTTTTGGAGGTGAACTCAGCTAAAGTCCACAGAGGTCAGAAAAGCAACCTGGTTGGTTAAACGGGTCTAGTTACTTAACCTAGACACACTTAGGTCAGCAATGCATATGATGGATTAAAGGTAGCCATACATTCTGGCCATTTTATCCATCAAGAAGGGATGTCAATTCTTCCCCTTCCCCTTGTCTCTGGACTTGCCAGTGATCTGCTGAGACATAAAAGGCAGCTCAAGTGATGCTCTGAAAAGTTCTAATTTCTTAAGGCAAGTCTTAAGAGATCAGCAGCTGTAGATTCCCTTCATATAACTGAATGCTTCTTCTTCGAAGCCAGCCTCTGGCTGCTCTGTTGACAACCATGCTTGAGGAAGCCCACGTTAGCCAGGTAGAGAGAGGAGCCACATAGAGAAGCACTGAAGTGACAGACATGTGAGTGAAGCCCTCTGAAACCTTCCTTCTGAGCCCCGCCAGGAGAGTAAATTGCCTCCGTTATTGCCACATGGAGCGGAAGAACCACCCAGATGTGCCCTAGCTGCATTCTAGACCCAGAGGATCTGAGCAAGTAACACGGTGTTGTTAAAGCTACTAAGGTTTGGGCTAGTTTGTCAAAGAATGATGGATAACCGAAATAATGTGCACAGCACAGAAACACTCCTTGGCCACCAATGGTAACAAAGTGACTTGTAAATTTGCATGGCACATTATAGGTCTGCATTTTATTTTGAAGAAGATACTTGTAGAAACACAGGGCTAAACATTTACCTATTTACTTCATTGCATTCTGGCTAAATTTTCTATTTTATTTAACTGTTAGATAAAATGCTCAATGGACTAGATGCACTTCATACTATCAGTTTCTGAGGTTGAGTTTTTTTTTTTAACGTTAAGGTCTTAAGGACCGCTACTTTGAGGAAAATTACAGTTCTAAATGGAAATTATATATAAATTATAAATTAATACCTAGTAACATAGAAAGTGTTGTAAGTTAGCATAAACTGGCCATATGAGGACATGGGCCGAAAAAAAAAAAAGACCCAAATTGTGTGAAATCTACCAGAGGAGACATCTGGGCAGAAATGTGGTTTGAGCCAGATCTTGAAAGAAATGATGGGATAAAATTAGATAGCAGAATGAAGGGAAATCCCATGGGAATGTCGACATGGCAGATTTCTAACATGAGATAAAGATGAAAGGAGAATAAAAATCAATGACTTGCTTAATTCAGTTTAACATTTCCAGAAAACATGACAGCTAGGTGGGCATGACTCTGCAGAATATTATCCAGCCCGTGAAATACTTCTTTTAGTTCTGCCATGGTGGGGAAGCGGGGAGGGGATGATAGTGGTGAGGGTGATGATTTCAATTGAACAGTGATATTTGAGAATCTTTCAGAAGAAGAGAATGTCTTTGAGAGAATATAAGCTAAAAGAAATGATAAGCAAAAAAAAAAAAAAATACAAGGAGATGAGGAAGTACTGCTGGGGCACTTTGTCTGGATTAATTACTACAACTCTGTGTGTATATGTGCATTTTTTTGCAACAATAAACATCTTAATATTTTAGATGTCTCTAAAGCGGCTGAAATCTGTGATTTAATGAAACTTTATAGTGGAAAAAATCTATAAAACAGACACAAAGTGAGAGTGTATTTACTCCACATCAAGTTTCACCCGGGAGTCATTTTAAGACCACCAATCTCTGTTAAAATTATTTACTAAAACATAAACAAGTACTCGAAATCATTGGTCATTAAGAAGATGCACACTGAAACCAAAATGAGATGCTGATGCACAGCCACTTGAATGACTGTTTTCAAAACAGTTGACACTACTCAATGTCGGCAAGGCTGTTGTATCAGGCCATTCTTGCACTGTTAAAATACCTGAGGCTGGGTAATTTATTTAAAAAAAGAGATTTAATTGGCTCATGGTTCTGCAGAATGTACAGGAAGCATGGCGGTGTCCGCTTCTGGGGAGGTCTGAGGAAGCTTCCAATCATGGCAGAAGGAAAAGAGGAAGCAGGTGCATCAACGGTGAGAATGGGGGCAAGAGAGTGAAAAAGGGGTGTGGGGAGGTGCCACACACTTTTAAACAACCAGATCTTCTGTGAACGCAGAGCAAGAGCTCACTCACTATCTCAGAGACAGCATCAAGGCATGAGGGATCTGCCCCCATGACACAAATACCTCCCACCAGATCCCACCTCCTGCACTGGGGATTGCAATCCAACATGAGATTTGGGTAGGAACAAATATCCAAACTAGGTCAGTTGCAAAGGTATCAAAATTCAAATAGGTGGTTGTGTAAAACTGTCCAACTACTTTGGGGAAGAGTCACGGAGTTTCTTTAAGAATGAAACATATACCTACCCAATGTGCTGGTGGTTCCAACCCAAGATATTTCCCCAAGAAACATGAGGCATACATTAACAAAAAGACTTGTACAAGAATGTACTTAGTAGTTTTATTCATAATTGTCCCACGTTGGAGTGATCCCAGATGCTAATTAATAAGAGAATGAATAAATAATCTCTAGTATATTTATACAATAGAAAGCTACTCAGCAACGTGCAGGGTGGAACCGCCAATGCAGGCAACGGTATGGAGAAATCCCAAAGCTTCCTTCTCAGTGAAAGAAGACGGACATAAAATACAGCATGCCACTGATTCCACTCAATATGGAATTCTTAAACGAGCAAACAAAACTAATCCATGGTAGAAAACAAAGCAAAACAGAGCCGTGGTTGACTTCAAGAGAATAAGGTGGGGATTTAGTGGAAGGGACATAAATCAACTTCCTGGGGAGATAGTGTAATGTTCTATATCTTGGCAGAGGTTTAGATTACACATCTGCATGCATTTGTCAAAATTTGTTGAGTGGTACCCCTAAGACCGGTGCATTTCCTTGTGTGTAAATTGTACTTCAAAGGAAAAAATTGGAACTGAAAGTAAATATTCAACTTTAGTTATTAATATGCACAATAAACTCTCTAGGGGGAGGGGTACTGATGTCTGTGACTTTCTATGAAATGTGTCAACAAATAAAATGGATAAGCATTTGGGAAGAGAGATGGGTGAAAAAAGGGATATGTGATAAATCAAGTATATTAAACCATTAATGGTAGGATGTAGGTAGTAGAGGGCTGCCCCATTTTAGATTCTTTCAACTTTTTTGCATTTTTAAAAATAATTAAATGTTAAAAAAGACATGCCTCCTGTATTAACAGTATAAGAAAAGAATGACTCCCATATCTGAGGCTCAAATGTGTTGTGTAGTATGTCTGAAAGAAAAAGCCAAATTCTCCAAGTAAACAGATTATGTAATCTCATCAGACTGCATAAGTGCAAAGAAAATATAGTATACACAAGTGTAACAGACACACAAGCAAATAATTGATAAATGCCTGAGGTTGTTTTTCTCCAATAATAATCCAAATGAAACATTTTACTTTATTACAGAAATAGAGATATTCAGCATCACGAGACAAATGGCTACCTTGACTGATACTCTATTTACAGATTAGCAAACTTTTCCTGTAAAGGCAGATATTTCAGGCTCTGCAAGCCCTAGGTCTCTACTGTAGTTACTCAACTCTGGTGTCATAGGGTGAAAGCAGCTACAGAAACAACCTAGGTAAATGGACACTGCTGTGTTCCCATACATTTTTTATACAAAAACAGGCAGCTGATCTGGCCCTCTGGCTGTATTTGGCCAACTCTTATTCTATTTGACTGAAGAACATCCATATTAAATTCCTCTTCAACCTCACATCACAGATTTTATAGTATTTATAATGCAAATATTGGTTTCAGATAGTATAATTCAACTAGGATGTCAAACCTCAAGTCTCCCAATTCAAGGGGCTTTAGGAACACAGCTCTATTATCTGAAGGCTTTTTTACAGGATGGTTTTTGGGTTGGGGTTTGCTTTGTAGCCCAGCTCTTACTTTCAAATTCACTGGGTGTCAAATGTTCACATTTCTTGGTTGCTTGAGTGCTTACTGATGGGGACTTTAGTGCTCATGTACAATGAGGAAGATAAAATAACAGTTGTGAATAGAACTAGGAGGAGTGTTGAGAGAACTGGAATAGGAGAAAGAAGATGGCAGGGTAGAGTTAGGTGCCTCTGAGTCCTGCAGGAAAAAGTAGACTCCCTTTCTTTCCTGAGCGCCCACTCTCAGGTGCTGGCACAGTGGGAGAACCAATCGCTACTGAGGCACAATCCATACCCTTCAGGAATACACGCTGTTGGTTGGAAGAGCATGAGTGGGCAACAGATGAGCGAGAGAAAGATTCGTCCATTATAAAGATGTTGCTACAGTCAGAGCTGTCTGAGTTGAATTTTATACCTGGAGAGAGAGAAAGAGCTCACTATCCCTGGAAGTAATCAAGGAAAGGCAGAAAGATCTCCCATCAGGCTATTTATTGGAGCAATTGTTCAATGAGGAAGAACCTTCTAAATCCAGAATCTGATGTATAAGGTCACAACTTACAAATTCACTTTGATGTTGGATGAGAGAAAATACCAGATTTTATAGATTATCCTTAGTGACAGGGCCTTGTTAGTCATCATGCACAGTATTTTAGAGTATTTTTACATGTATCTACTTTTTTTAAATATAAATTTATTTATTGAACTTTAGATGCATACTACATCTGTCATTTCTCCCCATGTTATCCCTCCCCACCCTCCTTTCTTCATCTAGAATTCAGCAAACTGTCATGGTCAGTGACGTCCCAAAGATGTTTGTTACTCTTTCCTTGGTTTTGACTGATTTATAAAAAAGAATGAAACTTTTGTAAACATCGATCTCTGTATCTCAAGTTAGAAGTTACAGCATAAGCTATTTTATTTAGAACATAGAATTTCAAAAATTCCACCCAGGATTTTTTGCTGACAGTTTTAAAATGACACAAATGGCACTGATTACTTTCAAGCTCTTTTCCTTTCCTAATATTTCCCTTATGAATTGAAAGATAAATTTAATAAAAAATGAAGTAACTACAGCACCTCAATTAATTGACATTTTGGTATTTTATTAGTTAATCGGTCATGCCTTAAAATGTTAACTTACAAATGGAAAGGATGAGTATCTAAAAGTATAGGCCAGCCTACCTACTCCACTACATCTAAGTATGCTAAAGACATATGTTTTCCTAATATTTTGAAATAATCTCACTAGTTTCCTTGAAATGTTCTGGAGTACCAAGCGGAAATATAAAAGCATGCTAAAAACCCAATAATGTGCTTTTCAGTGTATGCATTTGTCACTCATGGGTAAAATGTACTTAATTATTGTTATGTATTTCAGTCTTTCTAAGACTGAGTCAATTAGGTTACCTCCTTATGTGTGTGAGCTACTGAGTTTCAGAAATCCTGAATGTTCACGACAGTAATTCTCAATTCCTTGTAAAGTAAATCAAGTTGGATTTAAGATGTTCATAACTTTCCCAAGACAGTATTTTCTGACAAGGGAACAGAGTAAGAGTTTGGATGATCTAGCATCATCTTTACGTGCCTAATCTGTGCCCACCACTGTGCCAGGAATTGGAGGGGAAAAGATAACAGTGTTCCTGCCTTCCAGATGCATGAGAATCCAGCAAGCAGGCACCAAGTCTAAGACACGACAGCATCAGAAAGAGTGTTGGGAATGATTTTGTGTCAGGAAAGAAATGGCAGAAATGCCAATGGAGAGATGATGTGAGAACTAAACCGTGAAGACTGAGTGGAGTAAACAAGGAATAGGGATGTGGTTAGAGCTTGAATGGGGTGGAATAAGGGAAAGAGCATTTGGGGTTGAAGGCAGACATGAGTGTGAACCCCAAGATGGGTTTGGGACAGAGACGGTATCCTGAAATGCCTGGAGCAAAGGAGGTGCCTTCAAGAAGAAAGAGGAGAGGACTGTAATAGGAGATGGTTCCAGATGATAAATTGGGGAACCCAAATGCCAATATTTGGCATTTATTCTGAAAAGACTTGGGTGTCATTGGAGGTTTCTGGTACTAGGCTGCCCTGCTTATAGAAGGTAGTGAGAAGAATTTCCCACAAGTACCCTTACACAAGCATTGCAAGCTCAGGGGTGGCTAGGCCCCTTCTGAAGAACAAGATCTCAAAATTAGCACCTAGAAGGTTCCCTGCAGGGTCAGTATAGGCTGTTATATGTTATCTCAACTCAACATTCTCAGGGTGTCTGTGACAACACGGGAGAAGAACCTGATGATCTAACCAAAACTGATGCTGATGACAGTCATGGTTGGGAAGAGATATTAAGAGGATCTCAATTGTACACAGAATGATCAGCTATGTATTGTGGACTGGATATACAAAACTAGGAGAAGAGGATTGTCGTCTTCTAAGGACTTTCAATATGGTAAAGGCGTACCAATTGCAAAAATACAGCCATAAATGCAGATTCAATTACGTGCTTCCATTTCTTTCTTTCATTCACTCAATCAACAAATTCTATGTATTCATGTCCACAGTGTACCCAGCATTCTTTTAAATGCGGAGGATTCAGTGTCAACAATACAAGCAGGCACGATTGTGACTACAGAATCAACACGGGTGTACAAGGTGGGCTGTCTGGGAAGCAGTTGCTAGGGAGCTTCCAAATTCTAATATATGAACAACACGTGGTGTTGAGAAAAGCATATGGTCCCATGTTAAGAATCTGTAACTAATTTCAGTCACACTTGATAAAGAGTCTGAGCTTTTACAGGTGATGAAGGTGACTGCCATCTTTGGCATTAGATTTAAAGAACGTTAGAAGCAGCGAATGACTAAGAATGAACATAATTATTAATCTTCACAATCCAGAGTTTATGAAAAGAAGCTATTTGGATGTTAATTTTGTCCACATATAAGATTAACATGTTCTCTGCATTATCAACAATGTCCTAATTACTTAGGCCAGTTGAGATTAGGTAACTTTATCAGTAGCTAGAAAAACATGATTTAATCCCTTCCAAATGACATGCTTCAATTTTAACTTTATTAGCAATACCAGGACAGTCCTACTTAAAGGACTTACTTCTTTTATGGAAAGTCTAAACTACACGGCATTCCTTCCTTCATTATTTATCCCTTTCCCCAGAGCAAGTCAGCATAGCAACTAAAAAGTGGCTACTTTAAAAGTTACATATGTTCAATGTCTTATAGTACCTTTGAGTTAAATATCCAAATGTTAGTTTTGAGATGTGAATTACACTAGTACCACTGGTGTGTGCCTAAAACAAGCAGCAGACACACGTTTTTCCACATATCAAATTTACCTGGCAGAGAGGGCGGCCAGCTCAGTAAAACCTCATTTCCTGAACAGACCAAAACCATAGTCCAATGCATGGTTTCTCAGGCCTCTTCAACCAGCTCCACGTTTTCACATCTTTTAACATGAAAGTCAAGCCCTGTCACTGTTGAGCATACTTGAATTGTCATCAAATTAATTCCTTAGGGGCAGGCCTAGATAGCAGACAGGATTCCTTGGTCAGGGAGAGGGGATTTCTGTGGACAGTAATGGCTGCAGAGGGTGGATCTTCTGTCTATGATTTAGCCAGAAATTCTGGCATACCCTCATTAGTCATAAAGGGGAAGTCACTTTTTCTCTTTCAATCCTTTAGTTTTGTGTTAATGGAAGAAGACGAGATAAATAAATGGGAATAGTTTCTTATTAATAGTTTGAGTGGTGGTCCAAACCAGAACATTTTCTTTTTGAAACAAGGGTCTCACTCTGTTGCTCGGGCTGGAGTGCAGTGGCACAACCATAGATCGCTGCAGCTTCTAACTCCTGGGCTCAAACAATCCTCCTGCCTCAGCTTCCCCAGTAGCTAGGCGTACAGGCATGTACCACCATGCCAAGCTATATACACACATACATACATATATATATAAAATTTATTTTAAAGGCATAAAATTTATATATACATTATACATATATTAATTTATTTTAAAGACATAAATATGTTTTGCTCTGTTGTCCAGGCTGATCTTAAATACCTGGTCTCAAGTGATCCTCCCTCCTCAGTCTCCCAAATTGCTGGGATTAAAGGCATAAGCCACCACCATGTTTGGTCCACACTGGGACATTTCTTAAGTGACAGAGACAAAGGAGGGGAATTTCTGCCAATAGTTATGCTGGTACAACTTGCAGAAACCAGGACAGTTCTGAGAAAATCAGACATAGGTCCCCTCTTTGTAATTAACAAGATCTTTAACCCAGAAGATCTCATTCTTAATATTCAATAAAAATATTTAGATGATCAAATTTGTCCAACCTAACATATTCCTTTTCATCTCCACCTATTCTCTCATTAACCTGAATGTATACTAAACAGTGACTTGCAAGTATTCTAGCTGATGCGTGAACTTGTTCATGGCATCCAAATTCTCTGATCCAGGCTGGGCGCGGTGGCTCAAGCCTGTAATCCCAGCACTTTGAGAGGCTGAGGCGGGTGGATTACCTGAAGTCCAGAGTTCGAGACCAGCCTGACCAACATGGAGAAACCCCGTCTCTACTAAAACTACAAAATTAGCTGGGCATGGTGGCACATGCCTGTAATCCCAGCTACTCGGGAGGCTGAGGCAGGAGAATCGCTTGAACCTGGGAGGCAGAGGTTGCAGTGAGCCGAGATTGTGCCATTGCACTCCAGCCTGGGCAACAAGATCAAAACTCCATCTTAAAAAAAAAAAAAAGATTATCTGTGATCCATGTTTCATCTTATCTTAAACTCAAAAATAGATTAGGATGCTTTCATTCTCCTCAGGTTCAATGTCTCCTTTCCTAGTCAACTGGCTGTACAGAGCTTTCATTGTGATAGGCTATGATCCTGGTGTGTGAGTTGTAGAAAACTATTTTAATAATACAGAATACTGGAATTCTTCTGAAAAGCTCCAGAGAAATAAAATATATCACCTAATTTTTAGGTGTTATTATTGGGTAAGAACAGATTGACTATAAAGAATCCCCAAATGTGAAATACTTGGAAATAGTAGCCTTGTATTCAGAAATTGAAAAGACTAACGTGTATTTTGATTTCCTACTATTATTTGAAAATTCTCACAATACCAGCATTATAAAATACATAGATCAATGTTCGTGGCTAGAATCATGCCAGAAGACCAACATTTATTTTTGTACATATTTATGATAAGGTAGGTATATGTTGGAAAAATGTAATGTATGAAGAAATATGCTCCTTCCCAAAATTAAAATTTAACTTAAAGATGGCATGGATAGAGTTATCACTGAAGCTCTATTATCTATAAAATTGTCCAACTATACTTTCGCTTTTATATGCTGAGTTTAAATATAATGTTATTATCACACAGAGGGAGAGAAATACTTATTTGTTGATGTCAGTATCTTTCATGAAAAGATATAAACTATACAGAGAATATTCATAGTTGCCAGAAAGACAGAGTTTTGGATTTAAAAGAATCTACTTTTGTTACCTAAAAGGCTGAAAACATCATGTATTACTATTACATTGATTTCTTTTAAGATAGTTTTGCTGTGAGGCAATATTTAAAAATCAGATCAGGATCATATTTGGTAATTAATTACTTTTTGTTTGCTACTGAAATGTGTGTCAAAGCATTAGTACCAAATATACTCATGATATTTTAGAATTTTTCCTGCCACACTCTTTAATCTTGCAATGTATGATTTCACTTGCACCGAACAGAGCTGATATAAAAACTGCTCATCAGGCCATTTTATTATTAAGCTTATGTTCATACGTTTTAAAAGAAGGAAAGTATTCCAATCTCCAATGTGGGACTGACACCTTCTCTCACTGAACCCTGCTCACTACCCTGTCTGGAGGGACATGCATCCATCACACTGTCTTCTCCTTAATCATCAGTTACGTGACTATTAACTAAATATTATCGCCAATATGTGCTTCCATTAGCATAAACCTGGGCCCTAATTATTTTATGCTTTTTTTCTTTAAATATCTGACAAAAAATTACAGTAGCAAATAGGCCTGTGTGGTTGTCTAATTTTTTTCCAAACTTGTCAGAAATGACATTCTTCTAAGTGCCCTTAAATCCAATTTCTTTTTATTACTTCTTAACAGTTTTTTTAAAAAGAACAAAATACAGATTTATAGAAAACATTTGGAAATTCTGTAAAGTTTTAAAAAATTCAAATCACCTATAATTCTGTGAGTCAGAGATAATTCCTGTGGGGATTTCATTGCATTTTGTTCCACTGTTATCAGTTAACGTATATTTATTTGGCATTTTGTTATTTTATAAAAATAAAAGCATACTACTTTTCTTACTAGCCACTGTTTTATTAGCATCTTTGCCTGTCTTTGTCTTTTTTAGATGCAGTCTAGCTCTGTCGCCCAGGTTGGCGTGCTGTGGCGCAATCTCAGCTCACTGCAACCTCTGCCTCCTGTGTTCATGTGATTCTCCTGCCTCAGCTTCCCGAGTAGCTGGGATTACAGGTGCCTGCCACCATGCCCAGCTAATTTTTGTATTTTTAGTAGAGATGGGGTTTCACTGTGTTGGCCAAGCTAGTCTCTAACTCCTGACCTTGTGATCTGCCCACCTCATCCTCCCAAAGTGCTGGGATTACAGCCAATGCGCCTGGCCCTTTTCTGCCTGTCTTTACTGCCTGAAGAAAAAATTTATGATGGCTGCATATCAAGCCATTAGGGATATATTATAACATTTTAAAAGTTATCCTATCTTTTATTATTTAGTTTCTTTCCAATGTTTTGATTATATATTTTATTTAGTAAATGATATATATCAGTATATATTAGATTATATATGTACATACATTGCTGTAATAAATATCTTTGTAAAACTTTCATTTTCTTTGAACAAATTTCTAGAGGTGGCTTTGCTGGGACAAACAATGAAATAATTTTAGTGTTTTACACTAATGTTACAAATTCCTTTCCAAAAAAATAGTTTACAAGTAGTTGTCCAAAGTTCAAGAATAAGTCATAAAGGTTTTTTCGAAGACTGAATTTAATATTAAGACTCATAATGAATCAAATACATACTTGAAATTCTCAATAAATCTACTTCTTAATTGTATAAGATATATGACTATATAACATTAATAAATTCTACACAGATTAAGTCCAAACATATTAGAATGTTGGAAAACACACTACCCTTTAAAGCACACAATAAATTTATTTTTTATCCCTATTTAAAGCAACCTTCCAAAATATTTTTTAAAAGGCACGTGAATATAATCCACTTACTTTGTCTTATTCTGATCAAATTAAACATAATTTAGCAAGAAAGAATAACTGAATTTTTTTCAGTGTGTTATTGTTTCCTTGTTTATAATGATTCTTATAGGTAAACATTTGATACAATGTTTAATTCAAATCTTTATTTTTTATATGGTCTTTGCAATCTAAATATCTCAAATTTGAATCCAGATTATATGAGTGGAAAACCCCTATCAATTACATATTTTGTTTAACAATAGATCAATTTCTCTTTATTTTAATGAATAGATATCCATTCAACATTCCCCAATACTTTCCAAGAAATAACCATCAAAAAGGTAGTCTATATCTCCCAAACACATTCTATTTAGGCACCAATACTTTTGTTTCATAGAACGTGTAGATGTTATTAAAATAATTTGTGTATTGGGATTTTTTTCTCTAACTCTGTTTTCTATAAAATAGTAAATAGATGTAGATATATATTTAGTAGATTAAATTAGAATCCCTTGTGAATACACGAAAGTTATCTAATTAGTTTGTTGCAGATTTGGCTTCGTGTATTATAAAAATACAACTAACACTGACAGAACAAATAAGCATATGAGAGTAACTGTGTTAATGCTGATGAGAAGCACTTTATATAATAACTTAAAAGTATTCATTAAATACTATTGACAAAAGAAAGGACAGTTAGTTTGAAGCAACTTAAGTTTTCTTTATGCTGGGTACTGAAAAAGTAGTTTTGGGAAATAGGATTAACTTTGCTGAAGGCTTTTTCACTGCTTCAAGGGTGACTACAGGGTACAGATCGGACACATCGGGTTCTGCTTTGAATCCAAATCATTTTTGAAGTGTAAGGAAAGACACTTTAATCAGCGTGATCTTGAAGGTGCAGTAAGACAGCCAGCCACTATCAATGTAAAATTCCATTTTATGAAATTGCAATCATTATATATATATACACACACACACATATATAATATATACATATATAATGTATATATATGAGATAGCAATCATTATATACATTATATATATATATTACATGCACTATGAAAAATGTATTTAGAGAGTATATTGGTTTATATTGGCATTTTACTACAATACACCTCAAAAAAACCCACTAATATGACCCAATGAAAAGATATCAGTTCTATGGAATTGGTATACAACACAAGTCAATTTTGTCCCTTTTATTACAACAAATCCAGACTTTGATTTTGACTTTAAATATGTATGTTTGTGGTGTGTCTGTGTATGTGTGTGTGCATACATACATGTGTATGTCTTTACAAGCATGTGGAGATAGATACAGGTTCTCTAGTTCAAAATTCTCTTTCAGAATATTATCATTATTTTCTTCTCTATTTGATGTTCTTACTCTCTTATGTTTACATTCCCTTAGGGTATGTACTGTTACTCTAAGAAGAGATAACCCAAATGTGACATTTACCAGCAATCTAAACAATGAAACAACAAAAAACCCTATGATATAGAAGAAACATTTTTCATTTGGAAGTCACATGAAATCAAGTCCAAATTCAACTTCTGCTATTTCTCAACAGTGTGAACTTGAGTAAGATTTTAAAACACTCTTTGGGTTTCAGGTTTCTTCTGCAAGATGGTATTATAATATTAAACTGATTGGGTGGCATAACAAAAACTAGGCATTGGATAATAGTAGTTTCCTTCCACTTAATTCTTAGATTTCTTATTGATACCAACTGTTAATTGGCTGCTTAACAATAGCATAGTTTTATTTGTACATATGGATGAATGAAGTAATTAATTACTCTCCATCAGCAGTGCAGAATGTTGGCTTTGTTTAATTCAGTTCAGAAATAGTCATTGAGAAGAAGCTAAGTGGGCTACCTCAGCATTGACTTAATGCCAAAATTCAGGAGCATTAAGACACTTAGAAGAAAGTACCAGATAGCTCAACTGACTGAATGCACTGTTGAAGCAACACAGGCACTAAATAAGTTCATTACTAGGCTCTGGAGAACTGGTGTCACCGCATCAGTTTTGGGACTGATGTAGAGAATACACAACGCATTTTCTCTTCTTCAGATGTTCATACTCCAAAAAGCGCTAACAAACACATGAATTTGTTCCACAACTGCAGCCTTCAATGAGCCACAAAAAAAAGAAAAGAAAAGAAAATGTGTAACCTCACATAGAGAAAGCAATTCTCTGAAAATCTGGTCACTCAAATGCTCAACAAGTATAAATTCACTAGCTCTTAGGCATTGGTGGCTGTGTTAAGAGGAATGCAAAAATAAGGAAGTGTAAGATGAAGGGTAGTATGGCCAACATGGCGAAACCCTGTCTCTACTAAAAATACAAAAAGTAGCTGGGTGTGGTGGTGCACGCCTGTAATCCCAGCTACTTGGGAGGCTGAGGCAGGAGAATCGCTCCCAGGAGGCAGACATTGCAGTGAGCAGAGATCGTGCCACTGCGCTCCAGCCTGGGCAACAGAGTGAGATTCCATCTAAAAAAAAAGAAAAAGAAAAAAAAAGAATGAAGGGTAGTCAATGTATTTGAAGCAGGTAAAGACAAATAATTGGCCAGTTCTGGGTATTTGGTGGCCCCTAGGACCTGTGAACAGGAAAATGTGGGTAAGGCCTGAGCTGCACTGAGGTCCTGTGGCCAGCACTGGCACCCAGGGGCCTGGGCTGGGGTTTGTGATTGGGGCAGCGCAGGGCAGAGGTGGTTCACTCAGGCCCGAGTGAGCGTGAGAGGCTTGCTTGTCCTGAAAGCCAAGAGGAAACTGCTTCCCTTTCCTAGGGCTGAAGTACCAAAGCATCATAAACTGTGTACCCTTTAACAGCAGAAATAGATAGCATTCTAGAGGCTGGAAGTGTGAAGTCAGCATTCTTGCTGGCAGGACCAAGTTCTTTCTTAGGGCTCGATAGGAGGATCCTTCCCTTTCCCTGCTCACTTCTGGTGGTTGCCAGCAATCCTTGGCACTCTTTGGCTTACAGATGCATCACTTCAATTTCTACCTCCTGTCATGAGCTGGTTGGTGTTCTCCTCTATGTGGTCAGGTGTCCAGACCCCCATCTACTTATAAGGACATTAGTCATATTGGATTAGGGATACCTCATCCTGACTTGATTACATCTGCAAAGCCTCTGTTTAAAAATAAACCACACATGGTTTCCTGAGATTAGGACTTTAACATGTCATTCTAGGGGACACAATTTGACCTATAACTGTAACTAAATGGTGGGTTGAGTGTCCCTTTCTGCAACTGGAGAGAGTATTGGGAGCCTGCAAAGCAAAGTGGCTTCTGCTAGGTGCCTCCACAGGGACTGGAGGCCTAGCTTTGCCACTAGCTCTGTGGGCTTCTCCTCACTTATGCCTAGGATTTCCACCTTAAAAATATCCAAAAATAAGACTGCACCCCAGTGAACCAGCAGAAAAAAATTACACTAATAAAAGCTCACTTTCAGCCAGAGGGAGAGAATTTTGACAAACAACGATATCACAGGGCTGGGGAGGTGAAAGTGCTGGAAGTCAGAGTTGAAAACAAGAAAGTGAGTATTCTATAGTCTTGTAGAGTTTCAGTAAGCAGTAAGTTCTACAAATAATAAGAAAACTGATTTTCTAAAGGAAAATGTCAGGTTGAAATGCAATCATTCTCAACAATTAAACATAAATGTAACAGAATATTTAAATAGATATTTGGACACAGACCAACAGCATGTATCAGATAGATACCAAAATAAGGTGAGAACCTAGGTGCAAATTTTTTATTGGTTTGTTTTTTGTTTTGAGATGGACTCTCATTCTGAGGGTGGAGTGCAGTGGTGTGATCTCAGCTCACTGTAGCCTCCACCTCCCATGTTCAAGTAATTCTCATGCTTTAGCCTCCTGAGTAGCTGGGACCACAGGCATGTACCACCAAACCCAGATAATTTTTGTATCTTTTTAGTAGACATGGGGTTTCATCATGTTGGCCAGGCTGGTCATGAACTCCTGACCTCAAGTGATCCACCCACCTCAGCCTCCCAAAGTGCTGGGATCATAGGTGTGAGTCACTGCACCCAGCCCTAAAATGAAAAGTTTTAATAAAACCAGTAACCTGACTTACAGTAGTCATTCGTGATGCTAGCAGTGACTCCTGTTCTTCTTCCAGGTTCATGGGAGGATTGGGATCTCCTACTCCAGTAGCATGAAGAGTAGTCAGGTGACATCCTTTGAGCAATGGCATGTGGGTAGTGCTGTCATATATTACAGGACACCCCAATTGCCAGCCTATGATTTGTGATGCTCACAGTTCCTCTGGGAGATGCCTTCACATGTCTTCAAGAGTGTGGAGACTATTTGAGCTGACACGGGGGTCTCAGATTCTGACTTGGAACTGTAAAAACTAAAGGTTGCAAAAGACAGGCTGCCTGCATGCTGCCTGAGGGTCTGAAGAAGTGTCTGTGCAGGGTTCAGTCTGTACCCACAGCTGTGGGGATAAGAATGTGAATTTTTTGGAGATTAAGAGAGTGATTCAGGGGTGAGAGGCACCTGGGCCAGCCCCCACAGAGAGATGCTGAGTTACAGAAGGAGCAAGTGGCAGGCTAGAAGACAGCACGCCACTTAAGCAAGGGAGTTGTGGATAAAAGTTTCTCAGAGATGTTGGTTCACAGCACTAGGAGCAGAGGAGTGTTGGTGTTGGGCAGCCAGCTAAAAACAATGCCAGCTCTTCTGGAACTTTCCTGCTCCTCTCAACTCTCTGGGGTCTTTTCTTCCCTACTCCCCCACCTCAATCCTCATGGCTCATACACATACACACATACATATCTCTGGAGGGTTCTTTAACCCCCTTCCCAGGTAGCAAAAAGAAAGTCTCTTCTATAAGACATCTTATGTGTCAGGAGGCTGAGGTGGGCGAACCACTTAAGGTCAGGAGTTTGAGACCACTCTGGCCAACATGGTGAAACCCCATCTCTACTAAAAATACAAAAATTAGCCAGACGTGGCAGTGAATGCCTGTAATCCCAGCTACTCGGAGGCTGAGGCAGGAGAACTGCTTGAATCCAAGAGGCGGAGGTTGCAGTGAGCCGAGATTGTGGGTGACAGAGGGAAACTTCATCTCAAAAAAACAAAAAACAAACAAATATACAACAACAAAACACCTTATCTGGAGGGAGAGTAAGTAGCTGTAACTTTGAAAGAAATCAGAAGCTTTGACTATGATAAGGGAATAGGAATTATAAGTATCAAATTAAGACAATGCTTTAAAAATTAACTTTAAAAAATATTTATTACCCAAATATTCAAAACAGTGAATAACCTGTGTGGCACAGGTACCTGGCAACAATAGACACCAGCAATGTCACAGATGGCCCTGGAGGCCACCTGCTGTGCCTTTTAGTTGCTGAAACTCAGAGAGCTGGGGAGGCTCAGAGCATAAGGGAGTATCTGGATGGCATGTCCCTGAGGGTGGATGGGGGCTGTGTACACAAGGCAGGTGGCTGCTGTCCACTTAGACAGAAGCGCACTGCTATTTTAAGAACTCAAGTGGTTGTTATGGCCTGAATAGCAGAAGTAAAGGAGGAAGTCTCTCCCACTGAATACATTTCAAAGAATAGTGGGAACTAAAGAAAACTGCTTTGCGATTATATCCCATGAATCTTGACTGCTTGATGTACTGGTACTACATGTTAACAATGTAAGCTGCTTAGAGAGGGTAAGATATACACTCATATATCATATTCACTTTTCCTGAGAATGAAGTTATGGAAACTGGGAGTTTAAACTGGCGCCTAAATCAAGCCTTGCGCAAGTGTTCTGCAAAGGGAGAGGGAGAATCTTCTGAGTGGAGGAAATGAAGGGGAAGGATCAGTCGATGTGCAGAATCACAAAATTGCAGTTTTTCCGCAAATGCGCACATCTGAGGATGAGCTGTGCTGTTCAATGGTTACTGCTGATATTGGTTATACCAAATGATTTATAGAAAACTAATGAGAATGTGTAATTTTAATAATGATATGAGATGTACAATATTAGGTTGGAATATTGAGGTCATGAATTTATGTGCTAAATTTGTTAAATAGTTTAAATTATTAAAAAATTTAGTTAAAATTACTTTTAAAAATTCAGTAGCAAAAACAAAAAAAATCAGTAGCCAATGAATGTGCTACATCCATCCTTACCCACAAGCCAAGAAAAAAAGACAGTATTTTCATGATATTTCAAGTCTTTCAGAGAGGTAAGATTTCACTGTTTCATTAACATTTCATTGTGTGTTTTTTGTTGATTTTTTTTTAAGTAAAATAATTTTGTTATGGTCCAAGGGCTACTATACCAATATAAGGAAAAGATCTCATTTTGATTTTTAAAGTTTTAATTACATTTATTAAGTTATCTTAGAAAGGCTGAAAATGTTTGTGTTTACATTATTCTCGTGCCCACCATGCCTGACTTTTCACGTTTTTCATAGAGATGGGGTTTCACCATGTTGCCCAGGCTGGTCTTGAATCCCTGGGCTCAACTGATCCTCCCACCTCAGTCTACCAAAGTGTTGGGCTTATAGGCATGAGCCACTACACCTGGCCTCATAATTTATTTTATTATCATTTTTTTTAATCCTAGAGCTTGGGTTCAGTTGTAAATAAAACTCTAAGAATGAACAAAAACAAAAAAACAAAAAACAAAAAGGCACAATTGTCTAGCTATCTAAAATTTTCATTTGGTGTGAATTTCAATCAAAACACAAACAATTTATTTTTCTTGCTAATTATGAGGTCATATAGATAAATATTTTCATTGTTGTCTAAAAATACCATTCCTTTATTTCAAGGTTATTTACAGACATAATTGTCTGTAAGAGTAACCTATGCTTTTGTCTCACTAGCATTTCATTGTCCCTGTATTTGAAAGCAAATTAATTGATCAACTGTTTCAAATGAATAGTGAATTCATGGCAGAATGCGACATCGTTAGGCTTTGACAATAAGCACATGTGGCTGCATTATCCTAGCCAAAACCCACATTGTTATTGGCTGCTCTGCTGTCCAACAAGATTTGGATCAGCCTTTCATTAAGATGCTAGTCTCTCCTACCTAACGTGATCCCTTAGCAGGTGGCCCTATAAAGGATGGCAGCCATCTGAGGATCACAGGGGTGCAGGAGGCATTGCACATCATGGAATCATGACACCAGGGAGCACACTCAAAAAGCCCTCGTCCATGTTGTCTCCTCAAAAGAAGTGAGATAAATTAATTACTGGTGTTCCTTTCTCTGTTATTTGAAGATGAAAGAACCCTGATTTCTTTTTTAGATATCCCTTATTTCTTTTTTTCAGGGGGGGAGCTTTTCTTTAATTGTTATTATACTTAAAGTTCTGAGATACACGTGCAGAATGTGCAGATTTGTTACATAGGTATACACGTGCTATGGTGGTTTGCTGCACCCATCAACCCGTCATCTACATAGGTATTTCTCCTAATGCTCTCCCTCCCCTAGACCCCCACCCCCCAACAGGTCCTCGTGTATGATGCTCTGCTTCCTGTGTCCATGTGTTCTCATTGTTCCCTATTTCTATATGAAATTTTATAATTTATTGCTCAGTTACCTGTGATCTGTCGCCTTAACTAGAATGTAATCTCCTTCAGAGTGAAGATAGTTTCTTTCTTGTTCACTGCTGCACTCCCAATATCTACCACTGTGTCTGGCACACAGACATACAGTAAATGTTGACTGTACATAAGAAAGCTTTCCCTGAATCTTCTGAATAAAATGTCAGTCCAAGGAATTCATCATCTGTACAGTTGCCAGACACTGTGATCTGTTACAGTTTTATTCTAAGAGGTTCTGAAAGAGCCCTACTTTTTTTAGAATTAGAATAAACTGAGTGCAAGAAAAGCCCTTTTCGGACTCAGCAAGGTCTGGGTTGTCTACACTGAACTGTCCACATTTCTCACCTGTCTCAGAGCTTGGCTTCAGTGGCTCTCAACCTATGTATCATTCACATAAAATGGGTTTCTTCTGACATTTCTCTACCGTGTAGTAAATCCCACAACTGAGATTTCCTTGGACTGATCTACATGTGAAACCTGGATCTGTCAAAGGTGTTATGGGTAAGTTCCATCATAAAATCTATAGAAGACGTCATTCCATATGTCACCATAACAATTCCGAGGACTGGAGTGTTGAGCTGTATGTCACACCATGCAACAGAACCATTGTGCCTTCAGGGAGGGTGCCAATGGGTAAAACTTAAGTCTCTTAAAAATGACTCACACTGGCCGGGTGCGGAGGCTCACACCTGTAATCCCAGCACTTTGGGAGGCCAAGGCAGGCAGACCACGGGGTCAAGAGATCGAGACCATCCTGGCCAAGATGGTGAAACCCTGTCTCTACTAAAAAATACAAAAATTAGCTGGGCATGGTGGCATGCCTCTGTAGTCCCAGCTACTTGGGAGTCTGAGGTAGGAGCATTGTTTGAACCCGGGAGGTGGAGGTTCCAGTGAGCTGAGCTTGCGCCACTGCACTCCAGCCTGGTGCCTGGTGACAGAACAAGACTCTGCCTCAAAAAAAAAAAGCTCACACTGATGAAGGGTGTTGTACTGTCAATTATCACGTCCATTCACCCAGTATCTTAGCACAGGGGAAGTGAAGCCAGCAGATCCCCAGGTTTGTCCCACTAATACTCTATGCACAGCAGGCTTCTTTGCAGGGCTTCATCTAGCTTCAAGACAAAACAAAAGGAGTTTTTGGAAAGAGACTGATTTCAACCTTAAAAATGTGTTCCAAAGCAGCCATTTTATGGACAGGTTCCTTCATGGTTTTGGACAAAATATATGTTCAATCATTTATCAATTATAGAGAGTGAATCTGATTTAGGCAATCTCTTTTGTTCAGACTATCAAATCATAACATGCAAGTATAGAAATTTTAAACATGAATTTATATTTTATATGAAAATTAATCATATGTTACAACCAACAGTATTAATATAAAATACTATTATAAAAATTAGGCTGGGCATGGTGGCTCACACCTGCAATCCCAGCACATTGGAAGGCCAAGGTGGGTGGATCACCTGAGGTCAGGAGTTCGAGACCAGTTTTGCCAACATGGTGAAACCCCATTTCTACTAAATATACAAAAATTAGCTGGGTGTGATGATGGCATCTATAATGCCAGTGACTTTGGAGGCTGAGGGGGGAGAATCACTTGAACCCTGGAGGCGGAGGCTGCAGTGAGTCAAGATTGCGCCACTGTACTCCAGCCTGGACAGCAGAGCAAGACTCAGTCTCAAAAAGAAAAAAAAAAATTAACCAAAGACAGTTTTTCATGTGTGTATTATAATTGTTGTATGTGGTGTTTGTCTCTTAATGTTTTTGTCAATATTTTTCCCATATCATCATATATTAAAAAGTTATATTTAACATAAGAGTTGAAAGCTTCTAGGCATTATGTGACCCCAACATCACCCTACTGTTGTACCAGAGCCATATCTAGAGCCAAGAGCTCTAAAACCAAACCAACCACAGTATAATTCTTCACCTCCAACTATGTGTGTCCAAAGACACAAATGTGCAATTATCCTAGGAATAGTAATACAGATTGAGCATCCCCAGTCAAAAATCCAAAATCTGAAATGCTTCAAAACTTGAAATGATGCTCAAAGGAAATGCTCCTTGGATCATTTTGGATTTCTGGATTTCCAATGCTCCAATGATATGCACAGTGTCAATATTCCAAAATGCAAATAAATCTGAAATCTGAAACACTTCTGGTCCCAAGCATTTCAGATAAAAGATATTCAACCTGGATTACAATCACATCAGACTAAAATGTTAAATTCTAATGACACATTATTTATTATGAAAGGCAGTTTCAACATTTTTTTTATTGACAGAATTCACACATTCAAGATCTGTTTGCTAAATCCTAAAACAGGCCTATTTTTAATTTGAAAGAGGACATTGACTAAGACTTTCAGACTGAACAGCACATGTGAATAACACATTCTTTTGCTAAAAAAATAAATATAGTGGGATAGGTTCTAATCAGCTTTGTCTTTTAGTCATTTATACCAAAATAAACGCAACTGGCAACCACAGAATCCCAAAGACCACTTTCCTCTGTGGTTTTCCCCTACAGTGGTACATACATTGCATGGAGATTACAAGAATCATCCAAGGCATAATAGCATGTTGAGGCTAATCATGCTTCAGGAAGCAACTTTTAAAAAATGGATTAGCTTATTTTAATAATGTCACCAGCACAGATAAGAATTATTATCAAGATAGGTAGATACGTTGAAAAGTCAGGCTATTGAACATCAATAAAAAGGGCAAATGGAATTCAATATTTGCTTTTTTCATTCAGTTTTTCCACTATTATAGGTGATATAGTTTTATCACAAGTCCCTGAAATAATAAGAGACTATATTGGTAAGCAGAAATGAATTTCATGCTCCACAAAGAGAAACTGAGTTGCTATGGAAAATATACCCCAAAGTAAGAATAAAATTTTATAATTTCTCTTAAAAATCCCCAAAAAACAATTTTTAAAAATGTGACTGGAAACACTGATGTCCAGAGAAGAGCTAAAAATGTGTAAAAGCACTCCTTCCTCCCAGGAAAGTCACTTTCTATAGCTCAGCTCTTTTAAAACACATAGAGCTCTGTTTAGATTTCAGGGATGAATACCATTACCTCATAATAGTTGATTTATAATTTTTTAAAAATCAAAATACAGATAGATACTGAGTGACACTGAGATTGTTCAAGATTCTTTTCATTCTGACTATTCATTCTAGGTAGCCTGTTCACAAACAAGCCTTCTAATCTTTACCCAGTAATTTTTAAAACATGGGCTTGTTTCAGAAAGAAAAAAATACTCAGGCATAGAATCTAAACTTCTTTTGATGTAGTTCACTTAAAATTGAAGAATTTTGGCATTTGAAACATACATAATAAGTGCACACATTTGTTTGAAGTACATATGTTTAAGCTCCATCATAATATATGTATATGACACTGATCAATTTTGGGTGAAGAAAAACTTTCTCGAGAAAAATCTTCCATCACACTCATCAATGTTAATCACTAACAGCAACAGTGATGAGTTCCTGCTGTGTGTGAAGTACCGCATATTCGCCTCTCAGACTTTCTTGGCTACCATGACAAGCAAGTGGCATCATCATCTCCATGTCACACTTCAGGGAACTAAAGTGACTCACCAAAGACCACACAGATAGAAGGTGGCAAAGGCAGCTGAAGTTTAAACCCAAATCTAAGGGACTTCAAAACCTGTGTCCCCCACAAGATGCCTCTCTCCTAAAACACAGATTCTAACTCTAAACAGACACAACTACTCTACTAATAAATCATGAGGACCATCCCATCGAATGTGCGATGGCGGTGATAGCTAATACCAGAGGCTGATTTCTAAGACTAAAATCCATATGCGGCTGCAGCGGAGAAGCTGTCCCAATGTTTGGTGAAACATATTCGCTCTTCTCGGAGCCAGGACATTTTAAGAAAGTGAAACTATGCCATTTCCAGAGTTACTGAGACCTTGTCAAAATTTCTTTCCCATTTTCCCACAATAAATCAATCACTGGAAAATCTGTCATTGCTTATTGTAAATCATAGGAGGTTTAAGCCGAAATATCAGGGACTCAGAATATCAGACTATCAGAAAGCTCAGAATCATTTATCACGAATAAGAAGAGATCTCCATCTCAAAGGCTCCATTTCGGTTTTGGTATATTCAAAGAACATATAATCCAGTATTATCAGTCATGATATATTCTCCAAAAAGAAAACCCTTATTACAAACAAATTCAAAACTGCATTTGTGTAATTTAGGCATTTTGTTTTGTATCAGATAAAGACATAACATCAATCTCTTTTTTTGTATATGTGCATGTATATTTATACTCTTCTTTTTGAAAATTATTCTATTCATTTCTCTGGGATTTATACTACTCTTCTTGAAAGTCATTGATTACATGGTAACATAACTTTTTAATGGAAATTGATTGTTTTATGGAAAATTGAAACTCATTCTCTTATGGAGTGTTATATAAATACAAATTTATTTTGTCAACATTACACTTTACAGGCTTTCACATATTTAAAAAGACCAACAGGGCGGGGCGTGGTGGCTCACTCCTGTAATCCTAGCACTTTGGGGGCTGAGGCAAGAGGATCACGAGGTCAAGAGATCGAGACCATCCAGGCCAACATGGTGAAACCCCGTCTCTACTAAAAATAGAAAAATAAGCTGGGCATGGGGGCAAGCCCCTGTAGTCCTAGCTACTCAGGAGGCTGACACAGGAGAATTGCTTGAACCTGGGAGGCAGAGGTTGCAGTGAGCTGAGATTGCGCCATTGCACTCCAGTCTGGTGACAGAGCAAGACTCCGTCTCAAAAAAAAAAAAAAAAAAAAAGACCAACAGGCAGAATTAACTGTTCTTAGCAGCAAATTATTTACTTTATTCCTCTCCACATAAGTTTTCCTATATTTTCTGTAACACTTCTTAGATGACATTAGGACTCTACCTATAAAAACATAATAAAAAATTGAATTAATTAGCATAATATTTTCATATGTTCAAAAACCGTTTTATTGATACAAAACTAATATTGTTTAGAGGAATTTTTTCATTTGTCTGTGCTATGCACTCATAAGTCATAATGTAATAGAATATTAATAACAGAAAGTTTTTTTCTTTCCTTTTTTTTTTTTTTTTGAGACAGAGTCTTGCTCTGTTGCCAAGGCTGCAGAGCAGTGGCGCTATCACTGCTCAATGCAACCTCCGCCTCCTTGCTTCAAGCAATTCTCTCTTGTGCTATAGCCTCCCAAGTAGCTGGGACTACAGGTGCACACCACCACACCCGGCTAATTTTTTGTATTTTAGTAGAGTTGAGGCTTCACTATGTTGCCCAGGCTGGTCTCGAATTCCTGAGCTCAGGCAGTCTGCCCACCTCAGCCTCCCAAAGTGCTAGCATTACAGGTGTGAGCCACTGTGCCTGTATTTTTTTCTTTTCAGAAGAGAAATCATTTGGATTCTTTTTAAATAATAGGAGAAAATTTCTGAGTATTAGAAAATGGAATGCTGGCAAATAATTTAACTCTTTTTTTTTTTTTTTTTGGCAAGTAACATTGAAATTGCAAGTATTTAACTTATTCAAGGTCTAAGGCTGGACAGAACAGACAGGAACTTCTGGGTTTTTGGTTGTTTCTTTGGGTTCTCTTAGGAAGAATGCATGGCACTAGATCCTTTAAATCATTCAAAGCCTGGGAGTAAAAAATGCCAAGGAGAGGACTGAAAAACGGAACTAAAGTAGTTACCGAAAGCTACTTTATTCAGATGGAGAGTAGTAAGAGAAAATCAGTATCGTTTTCCATTTGTGTTTCCAAGGTGATGCGTAGTGCAAAGAACCCTATTTATTTTGCCAAGTATAGTGAGAATACTATTCTCTGGGCCCCAACTTAATGTTTTTCTAATTCACTTAATCACATGGTACAGACAATATGATCATGATCTTTCCATTACGGGTGGGAAGAACTGTTCAAACCATGTGTATCTGTGTGAAGCACCATGCCTGACACAGTGCTCGCGTGTCCTACTCTCCAATGATGAGACTGATACTGACTTTGATTTCCAAGTATACACCAGAATTTTCAGAGTAAAAGGCAAGAGATGATTTTTATGTCTCTTTCCAGAGACAGCTTAGAAAGTTCTCTGGGAGTTAGTTCCTCCTCCTTCCTCCCTTCTGCTATTTTGTTGTGGAGGTGTTGGCTTAAAATCAATCATTTTGCTGTTCAAGAAGTGATCATATCTTTCTAACAGGAAAGAAAATAGTGTATGAAAAAAGATGACCTTTTACTTTAGATAATGGTAACTCATGCTTATCAAAGAAGATTCTTTTTCAGTGCTCAGGATTAAAGTGATCATATATAGTAAGAGTTTAGCATTTTGTTTTCCATCCAAACCAAGAATGCTTGCTCAGGTGCCTTTGAGAAATAACACAGGATTACTTATGCTGTTAGATTCTGTCAGCATAAATCTTCCCCAGTGCTGATGGAAATGCACTTATTTATTTATTTATGTTGGACAAATGAAGTCTTTCATATGCCATGTGAAGGAATACTCTTAATAAATTAACGAAATTAAAGGCACCAGAATTTTTGCCCATTTCTACAACTTGGCATTTGCACTGTGGAGCATGCACAAGACGGCACATTATATTTCCATCTTTCCTCACTTGGGCAAATATCTACGAATCACCATCACTCATTTATAATCTAATTTAATCGTCTGGGCAATAGTTTGTTACGGGTTCTGCTACTTCTTGATGTGCCCCAAAGGAAGAAGGATCGTGTTTGGTTTTCCTCCCTGCATCAAGGAGACAATGTTCGTTTTACCCATGTATAAACTTGTTTTTTTTTTTGTTTGCCTGTTTGATGCCCTTTTTGCTGTGCAAAAGAGGGCATAATGGAGATAGAATAGAGAATCATTTTAAAAACACCCTCTAGTTTTGCCTGATATTTCATTTACAGCAACATGAAGCTAGGTGTAGATTTCTAGTTTTACATCTCTGTCCAGACACAGGTGCTGTGACCCAGCAGAGAACTACGTCACGTGTGAGTTGAGGGGATTCTTCTCGTGTCCTTAGTTGTACATATATACATTTCAACCCCAGTACCTGGGAAGGTTGCCTCAAACATGTTCTGGTATTCAAAAATTTTATTATAAATTATATTTTCCAAAAGTATATCCAGGGTGAAGCTCTGAGAACTAACATCTTATTTGGTGCTTTTGTTCTTGGCCTTAAATAGAGGCAAAACAATTATCTTTATCTTTCAATATACTGCATTTTTCCATTGAATGCTGCCAAGTAGAATCTACTATGGTGGAGTTTTAATATGAATGCATTACTTATTTTTCTACATAAAGTGGCAAATCTAAGACTGTCACATAGTTTTTAGAGGTAAGATTTAAGTGAAAATCTAGAACTCTGGTCTTCATATTCTGAAGACAGTGATTTTTATCATCAGCAGCATAATTTTACTAAATTATTTAAATTTGTTCACTTTGTAAATTGTAAAATACCAACAATAATAAAATTTAAAACTGTAATAGCCACTAAGTTGGTGTCAGGCCCTCTGCTAAGCACTTTCTCTGTACTGTCTCATTTAATTGTCATCTTATTTATTTGTTTTTTATAACAAATCTTTGAGAGTGAGGTGAGGTGCCTCATGTCTGTAATCCTGGCACTTTGGGAGGCTGAGGTGGGAAGCTTGGTTGAATCTAGGAGTTTAAGACCAGCCTGGGCAACACTGTGAGATCCTGTCTCTACACAACTTTTTTTTTTAAATTGCCAGGCATGATGGTACATGCCCATAGTCCCAGCTACTCAGAAAGCTGAGGCAGGAGGATCACTTGAGCCCAGGTAATCACAAAACTTGGAATTTTCTAGAAGTAGAATTGCCATATATATATATCAGCAGCAGGATAGAGAAACAATATTAATGAAACATTGAATTTCCATGACAACTGACTTAAGTCATCACATTAACCCAGGACATCCTCTGCAGTATTAACTATTTTTAAGATAATAAGAGGTGACCTCATTTGTCCAATGTCACAGAGCTGGTGAGTGGCAGAGTCAGGACTCTTGATTCCATCGTTGGCATTTTTCCCACTTCATCTTCTTAAGAAATCTTTATACTCCTTGATTCTTCACTGGCAGAAGTTGACATAAATTATCAGTAGCTCCTCAGGGTTGTGCTGGATTATTCTCAAAAGGTAGGCATTTTTGGCCACTTCTCTATCAATGCACAGAACACTGTTGTGTGGGGTCTGGCAGAGCAGATTTCTGCCATCATCATGGGCGACGTCAAGACCCCACAACATGGTCTGTCAGTTCCCTGCCTGCTTCCAACTCATTCCAGGACAGCTGTCAACTGCAGTCCATTGGCTCTCCTCTGAATGCAACCCCTTCAATTCCTAACTCCTTTAGAAACTCAACACCCATGACAGTTGATGAGGCACAAGACACTGCAGTGTTACTTGCATGGGCTCTGAAGTATGACCTTTGGACCTCAGCTCAGTTCCAGCTCTGCTACTTTCCAAGTGAGTATGTTTTCATGACATGATAACAGTATGGATCTAAAGGTGTTATTAAAATTAAATGAGTTCATATGTGCAAAGAGCCAAAACAGTTCTGGCATTTAGCTAGCGCCTAAGAACCAGCATCTTACTAAGTCATTCAACTCCTGACCTCTCCATTCTCTCTAGTCCTCAACAATGAGTCTATTCAGGAAAAGCTCTGAGATTTGCTTGCTTAAAAGCTAAAAAATAATATGGCTGTGGATATGTTAGAGGAAGACAGGCCCAGGGGAACGTGCTGGGTAACTTCCATGTCAGTTGTTCCATAACCAGCTGAGGTTACGGATTGGGTAGTTTGTACATACAAGATGGGAGTGAAGTCCACATCAGCTGATTGATTCAGAGTAAGTGTGCCATGAGAAAACTAGGAACACCGCAATCCTGGAAAATGAAGCAGAAATGAATTGCCCAAAGTCCATTTCCACATAAGCCTCATGGCTATGCAACTTTCAGGTGGACCCCTGAGAATGTGAAATCTTCTTAATGGAAACCTTAGTGTCGCAGCAGATGCATTTGGGAAGGCAGAGATGGAAACCAGGAAGGGTGCAAATCCTGCATCTCCAGTTTATTATTTTTCTGAATGAGACCTGGGGAACAGAAGTTCTGCAAGACCTTCACAGTTGCACTCTACTTGTTCTACTTCCCTCTTGAAGATTCATAAGGTACAACTTTAGCAGAGGTTATGTGCAGGTCTAACTCAAAGATTTTTTTTTTTAGACAAGGTTTCACTGTTGCCCAGGCTGGAGTGCAGTGGTGCAAACACAGCTCACTGCAGTCTGGAACCCCTGGGCTCAAGCAATAGATCCTCCCGCCTCAGCCTCCAGAATAGCTGGGAAGCCACCACACCTGGCTTTTTTTTTTTTCTTTTTTCTGTTTTCTGTAGAGGTTGTGTTTTGCTATGTTCCTTAGCCTGATCTTGAACTTCTGGGTTCAAGCAATCTTCCCACCTCAGCTTCCCAAAGTGTTGGGATTACAGGAGTGAGCCACCATGACTGGCCCTCAAAGACTTCTTAAAAGGAATCAATAAATAAGGTGAAAATTAAATGAGACAATACACAGAAAGTGCTTAGCAGAGTGCTTGACACCAATTAAGTGGCTATTACAAGTTTCTGTTCTTATTATTGTTGTTCTATTACAGTTTACAGAGTTAAAGAGTTTAAAGGATTTACTACAACAATGCTGTTGATGATGAAAATCATTCTGTCTTTAGAATATGAAGACAAGAGTTCTAAATTTTCATTTAGATCTTGCCTCTGTAAACAATGTGGCCATCTGAAATTTGCCACTTTATGTGGAAAAATAAGTAGAGCCTTCATATTAAAACCCCACCATAAGAGATTCTGCTTGGGAGAATTCAATGGAAAGGTACTGTTTTGTCTTATCGAATACAATATATTGAAAGATAGAAATAATCGCTTTTTCTGCCCCTTTTTAAAGCCAAGAACAAAAGCACTATGTAAGGTGACAGACTTAAAGTTGCCTGACTTTTCATGCTGCTAAATACGTCTGTTCTAAGAATATAAAATGTTTCCAGATAGTTCTTTTATTTGTCTACCAGGCAAGGAAACCATCTCTTCCCTCTATATCATGAATTCTAAAAACATGTAGAAAGACATTTTAAAATATACTTCATTTAAAACTTTAAAACAAATAACAATAAAATCTGTGTATTTCTACATGGAAGGAGTTGTGTGTACATTTGGCAGAGTGTGTGTAGTCAAGATTATATTTCTGTTTAATATTTTATGATTTTACAAGTACATTTAGGTCATTGTCATGTTGCAAGTACCTACAAATGAATTCAGAACCTACATTCTTCTCAATCTCACAAACTGTGGTCAATATACTGATAGTATCTGATGGTTAATGCCTCAAGTAATCTGATTAAATGACTATTCTTATGTTGCAAAATTCATACTTAGAATTTTGATGAAGCTGAACCTTTCTCACACATAATATTTGTCCATCATGTTGACAAGATCACCCAACTGCAATGGAAAAAGGGCTGTTAAACCCCTTTGGTAACAGATTTAGTCTTCAATACATGTTGCGCCAACAATCCATTCTACAAATACACTCAGAGGGAACCTCCAAAATAGGTGAGACCATGACATTACGTGCCCACAACCCCACAAAAATCTTACATCTCACCCAGATCATGGGACAATTGATAGGATTCAAACTATCTCGGGAGAAAATTATCGAAGAAAAAAGAGAAAATGGATGACCTATGGGAGAGAGCCAATGGAAGAAATGCAGGGAACAAAGCTTGGAATTAGCATCTAATATCTGGCATCCATTGTAATTGCCCAGCCAATTTCTGAATTTGATTTATATCTGAATAACCTAAATGTTAAGACAGTAGAGGTCACTTGTATTTTAATACTGAGAAGTGTGTTTAAATATGAGAACCAAAAACATGCACCTTCTACTGTTTTCTACTATGCTGTCCCTGCTAACTGAGTGATGCTCTACCCCCACTGGGGGCCCCTGTGCATTTCTTGGCTTGTTTCTGGATCCGGCCCTTGGGGAGGCTATTCTAGAAAGGCTGATCTCCTTTCAGTACCCCAGGGCTTTGGCACTTGCCACCCTACTACTCTGCCTCAGACACAGCTTGCTCCTTTTCTTCTTCCTATAGTGCTCTTCTCAGATATTACTTTACCTTAGCTGACTACTGCATATAACATTGCACTCCTTCCTTCACTTTCCTCCCTGGTTCTACTGCATTGTTCTCTCTGGTTCTTTATTTTCTTTCTCCCCTCAATAAGCATACCCCTCATGAAAGCGGGGACTTTGCTGGTTTTGTTTAATTCTGAATCTTGAGCCTCTAAAAGTCTGTGGAACAATTCCCCTGAATAAATGTGCACTGAAGGGACATGCACACATACATAAGGGAAGCACTGTCCCATCTCATGTGTGTGTGTGGAACTGGAAATCCATACAGAATGCAGAAAGAACACAGTGGCAACTCGGTCCAAACCCAGGACCGAGTTCTTTCACAAGAAGCTGAGAGTAAATGCAACTGCAAACCCAGGAAATGAAAATTAGGCCAGGTGGGAGTATTTGCACCAAGATGCAAAGTGAGGGATTGCTTGTGAAATTCTTGCTATTAGAACTAGGTATGTCTCTGCTGGGACTGTCTGGCAGACCTTGACTTAGTGATGAATGAACAAATACACTGAGACACAAATATCCAGTAAAAGTGTGGGGTAGGTGGCTGCACCACTCACAGACACTGAGAAGAGTCTGGTAAAGAGTTAGCAGCCGTGGCCTTGACTAGCTGGCACTCTGGGCATTTATTCAGTATAGATTTAATGACAGAGGCTTTCAGTCAACACACTTGTGGATAATGATTAAAGGCTAGGTTCTGAGGCTTAAAGCAAAGACCATTTGTGGGTAATAACACTGTTGACCCCCTGAGTAGAGAGTAGTCATGTGCTTGTGGATGTTCAAAGGTCAGTCTTAGGACCACATGAGTAAACAACCTCTTTAGATAAACTCCCCCACATTCCTTTGTATCTACTCCTGCCTAATTGCCCCTGGGTAAGAACCGCCAACTTTGGCTCATTCTTTCCCAAGGCTTTTGCAAAATCCTTCCAGCCTTCCAAGAAAGTCTGGATCTATTTTACAATTTTTCCCACCACCCTGACTGAACCCCTACATGTCTCAAACCAGTAGAGTTTCATGAACTCTGTGGTAGACTTTTGCTCAGGTTGGTCTCGGGCCAGAGAACCCAGGTGAAGCTTGCTGTGGATGTGTCACCTCTGTCCCCTTAATGTGGCTGACCTAACGCATCTTGAGAATGTTGTAGCTCTAATGAGCAAGAATCATAAATTCATGGGCTTTCAAAGCTGGAATGGATTTTAGGTATTGTTCAGCCAATACTTGTAAGTAAAGAAACAAAAGAGTGACATTTAAGAAACTTTCCAATGTTTGCAGTCACATTCAGGGAAACTATGATTCAATAAGTTTTAAGATTAGAAAGAAATAAGGATTGAGACATTGATTCTCAGAGAAACTGTGTAGCATCTATGTACATTCTGGGTAAAACTTAAAAAATCTACACAATAAAGCAGTGTTCATACTGCTGTTTCACTGTTAGATTTTAGTTGGTACTTGATACCCACGTTATTTTGAGTCTTAGGGTCTGAATTGACAAAATACCATTGAGTAGGAAAACAAGGGTAGGAGACGAATGACACCCCAGGTGGTGACCAGATCATGGTGGTTTCAGGGCCTCCACTGAGGATTACTGAAATTTGGTCTCAGTGCTCAGAAATGAATGCCCCCCTCCTCACTATAATCCAGTGATACCTAAACACACTTCTGTGGGTTCTGCCCCAGCATACCAAGCAGAGGGCATAATTCCTGGCTAAAAGCAAAGACTGAGGATCAGAAAGGTCATGGTTCCAATTTTACAGTCTAGGTTCTTTATTCTTTGCTTTCAATGCCTTTGTGGGCACAGGACTTGGGGAAGCTGGCCTCTCTCCTTTAAGCACGGCCTGGCTTTCTGGCTTTCACTGTGATTTTGGTCTACTGTAAAGCACTGGTATGTGCCTGACATATCACATCCCACCTCAACTTGAGCCTCGGTCTTGGTCTCTTCAGCCTCCCTGCCTTTGCTGTTGCGGCAGCAGAGAGGAGTCTGACGACATTTGTGGCCCCAGGCTTTAGTCTTAGGATATTATGGGTACCTCTAGAAAAGAAAGATGCTATTACTTTTTTTCTCCAGAGTAACAGCAGAATACAGAAACAGGTTATGATGAGGAGAAAGCATCAACCAGAAATCTAAAGAAAAAAAAAAAAAAACCCTAAAAATAAAAAGTAAATTTAAAAATATAAATGGGAAATAAATTCCATTAGTTGGGGTCCTGGAAAGTAACTTACTTTTATGTTATGTGCTGCTATTGTTGTTGTTTTAAATAATTACAAATGTCAACTAAGAAATGAGCTGCTATGATTCTAATCTATGTGTTTTTTAACACTTGTCTACAGAAAATAAACCATCACTAAGAAAAGAAACAAGAAAAAGAACAACAAAATGGCCTATCAGAAGCTGCCTCTGCCCCATGTGGACTTGGCACAGATGCCCTCCTGTCCCGCATCTGCAGACTCCTCAGTCTTCATTTCAAATGTGAACCATCCATCAATCTTAGAATTACATTTAAAACTCATTAAAAATCTGTTTGCCATTCCTCTCAAAGATTAATCACACAAGTCCAACATAATAGCCTTGACAATTTAAATGCTCCCACTTTACCATTTCATTTCAAGTGTACTGTAATTATATTATATTGCTTCTGGCCAACTTCAAAAATATATTCAAATAATAAACCTATTTTTGGTATATGATACACTCTTAACACTATTCCTCACATTCATTATGTAGAAAACTTAAAAATGTACTTAGAAGTGTCTTCAGAAGTCAGAGTAATCTATTAATCCGTCCATCCATCTATCTCTTAAATTGCGCAGTTATATAAATATGCAAACGTTCACATAGGGAGATAATTATTCTTTGAGTGCTTTGGCTTTTTGTACAATAACTTCTCTATTTTTAGTTCGTGTTTGTATTGAAAAATTTACACGAAGTTCATTCGCTGTCTCAGGTTTATAAGCACATACAGTATGGTAACGTGCTTCTCAGTTATGTGGTCATTAACCAGGACTCTTGTTTGTGGTTACTGGATCCTAGTACATTAGAGAGGAAGATGCTGCCTGCCATAATATTCCATGCTCTGGCTTACTCCTCGTCAAGAGTAGGTATGATGAAGTCAAAGCACAAACCCTTTTGCATCGATATACAGATACCTGAGAGAGCACACATGAGCGTGCTTCATTAAAAAAAAAAAAAAATCCTGAAGGATTCTTTTTATCATGATGCAAAAAGCAAACACACTGACTTCATTTCTTATACATTTTTTAAATGACTTGGAAAAGCACTGGGCAATGGAGGCAGGAGTGTATGAACTACAGGTCCAGCGAAGCTTTGACAGCTGGGGAAAGCGTCCCTTAGTAAAAAACAAAAAAACAATTCATTTGAAAATGACAGAGACAAATTTCTGGTTTCTTTTTCATTCTCAACTGATTAGTAAGGTAGGCTATAGAGATAGTCAAAATAAGTGATAGTTTCAAAGCAATTTTAATTGATTATTTTGTGTTAACTTCTGTTAATTGGTGGTGAACCAGAACCAAAATTTACTTCCAAGAGTTCATCTAAGTGATATGAATAAAAACTAAATTTTAAGTATGTAGGAGATTTTGTTCATTCATTCACCTGATATTTATTGAGTTTCTACAATGTGCCTAGTCCTGTTTAGGCATTGGGGAATTCAGCAGTGAGCCAAACAGACAAAAATTCTTCCATTTGTAGTTGGGTGAGACAGATAAACAAAATAAGTAAGTATATAATTCTGTAGCATGTTAGAAGGTGATGAAAAGAAAAATGGGGATAGTAAGTATCAAAGGTTCCGTTCTACATAAAGTATTGTGAGGGGTTTCACTGAGCAGGTGCTAAGGCATGGTGATCACTGGGAGGAGAGAGTCCCGGGCAGAAGAAAGGGAGCCTGAAATGTTCTCTAGGGAAATAGTGCCCAAGATTAGAGTCCCTGCAGCGCTGGGGTGCTGAGCAACAGGACTTAAACATGGTGGGGGCAACAGGGCTCCAGATAACTAGGGCATGGTCATTGTAAGGGCTTCCCTATTTACTCTGAATATCCTGAGAGGCCGTGGGAAGCATTTTCACCAGGGAGTTAAGTGATCAAACTTGTGTTTTTAAGGATTATGTTGACGCTTGTGCTGAGAACATTCTGCTGGAGAACTGAAGCCAGCAGGCCAGTCAAGGGGCAGAGATATCCAGGTGAGAGCATGGTGGACCAGGCAGGAGAGGAGGTGATGAGAAGTGGTTGATCCTGGCTAAATTATGAAAATACGGGTCACAAGATTGGCTATCGGGTAGAATGTGGGGTTTAAGAGACAAAAGGAGCTCAGCTTGGTTCATGTACTTCATTAACTAAAATTCTAGGACTATGCCATGATGGATTTGATGTAGATTGTTCAATCATTGTGATCACATTTATTTTAAATTCATAACAACATAGAAGAGGAAATGCCTTCCTCAGTTATTGTGAATACAGGCTAAGATCCCAAAATGATCTCTCCCTGCAGGCTTTGTTTCTCCCAGCTTAAAGGATATTTCTCTCTTCTTCCCCTCACCCGCAGACACCGATTTTTTCTTCGGACTTCCTAAGCTTCATAACTGGTTTTTGTCTTTTGGAAGACACATTTTACTTAAACAATAATGTTAAGAATAACTAAGATATTTTACATTTTCACAGTAATTGTTCACATTGTTAATAATCTGCATGTTTCCTATTATGCAGCATTAAAGTATTTTCCAAAAAATCTCAGTTTTTTACTATGTGTACCTATCCAGAGTTTTCCTTCAAATAGCACAGAATATCCAAAACTGATTTTTTTTTTTTGCATTCTCTCCCTGTCCCTATTGTTACTTTCACAAGTTGAGCACAGTTAATGGGTTGCTCCCAATTATTGTGGATAGAGATGCAATGTTTGGGCAACTGGTAAGAATTTGAAACATAATAAATGCAGCAACTGTGCACCTGGGAATTCCCACATGATCGATGTCCCAATTTTGAAATATAAGAATTACGCAGACAAACAAAAGTGAGACAGCTTTCCTGTCACCTTTATTTTTGCCAGACTGACCTGAATGAAGATCACTAGTGACTGCGGTGTTCCTAATGGGTAATTATTTCAGCAGCAGCTACTGAAAAACTCATAGATATAACTCAACATCTGTTTCCCTTCCAAAAGGACTCAGACCCTGAAAATATTAAAACCATCATGACTAAATAATCTTAGCAGGTTGGTCCAGTTTAGACTCTCCAAATACACTGGCAGAAAGATGACCAATTCCATCTGGAGTTTGCTATTATTTCTAGGAATTTCATTATAAAAATGTGGGTTTGCAGTAATTTACTTGGCTTCCTCACAGCAGAATGCAGTTGAAGACGACAGTCAACTTCCATCTCCAAGGTGCAGATGGACATTTTGGATAATCTTTCCTAATGGCAGACTTTATGGAAACAGACCAGTGGTACAACTAAAAATGAACTTCATGAAATTTTAATTTTCTAACTTAAAAGAATAAAACTATTTCTTTAAAAGATGGAGGTTTCGCTCTGTCACCCAGACTGGAGAAAAGTGGTACAATCATAGCTCACTGAAACCTTGGACTCAAGCAATCCTCCCACCTCAGCCTCTTAAGTAGCTGGGACTACAGGCACATGCCACCATGCCCGGCTAATTTTTAAATTCTTTGTAGAGACAGGGGCTTGCTCTGTTGCCCAAGCTAGTCTTGAAATTCTAGCCTCAAATGACCCTCTTGCCTTGGCCTTCCAAAGCACATAAAACCGTTTTTAAACACAAGAGACTATTCCATTCACCTGAAAGGTAGTTCATTTGGAATGGCTACTAATCGCCACTGAGATCTAAGCCTTTTTTCAGTATCCTGGGACTTATCTGTCAGTTTACTAGTAAATTTCTTCTGAACCAGTTTCTTCAAAAAAAAAAAAATGAAAAATATACTAATGTCTTCCAAATTCTATAATCAAATCAACACTAGACCATGATATATAACAGAGAAACATCAAAAAACTGAATTGTTAAAGAAAACCTAATAACAAGAAAATTTAATCTCCTTTCTCTTCCTTTTATAAAAAGTTAAATATTATCAGGAATCCTCTTCCATTCTATTTTAAGTACTTTAAGAAATCATGTCTCTAAAAATGACAATCAAAAAATTATCAAGTGGAGAGTATACCTCTCCTCAGACTCCTGAGATAATGACAAGATGACATTTCCAAGGCCCACATTAGTGGGGGTTCTGCAGGATCATCAATGGAGAGTCACTGATGCCATCTCGTGTCTTTATCCTCTCGAGTCACTTTCAGCACAGAAAGGCGTAATGCTGCTGCATTTATTGAAGCACCAGGGCCCTGAAACCTGGAGGTACTTTCAGAGAAGTCAATCAATCACCTAACACTGCTTGGTACAAACAGAAATGATCACATCACAGAGGGGGACAAAAAAAGGCTCTAAGTATTACCTGCTGAAGACCAGAACATCCGCAGCCACACAGTCAGGGCCAGCTCCTCAGAAGACTCTCTACCCTTGTAGATGCCCACTCAAGACTTTCTCAACAGAATTTTTTTTTCTTAGAGAATTTTAAATACTCAAGTCTTTTTCCTTCCTTCTATAAACCTTTTCAAATGCTTCATTTTCGTCTTGAAACCCACTATGGTAGACTTTTCCCTGCTTTCACCAGTTGCCCCAATTGAATCAGGGATTAAGTGCTATGAACTCCACTGCTTTGCACCTTGCCTCCTGTCTCCTATTCAGTCTCACTGCTGTCACCTTAGTTCAAACCCTTGACCTTCTCTGCCTGGTCTGAGCCTTCACAGACTACTGGAGTGCATATCTTATGAGTATCCAGATACAAATATATTCTAAATTGCTTAGTACAGCATATAATAATCTTATGTCATCCAACTCCACCTTCCCCCTCCATCTTTATTAAGTATACTGTATTTTTTAAGATAGTTTCAGATTTATAGAAAAATTGAGAAGATAGTACAGAGAGTTTTGATTGTCCCATACCTAGTTAAACCCCTATTATAAACATCTTATATTAATATGGTTCATTTGTCACAATTATTCAATCAAGACTGGAATATGATCATTGACTAAAGTCCTTGGTTTACTTAGATTTCCTTCATTTGTAATCTCATGTTCTTTTTCTGTCCCATGATCCCCTGAAGGATTCCATACTCCATTCAGCCATCCTGTCTCCTTAGGCTCTCCTTAACTATAACAGTTCCTCAGGCTTTCCTTTTTTTCAATGACCCTGATGGTTTTGATGAGTACTGGTCGAATGTTTTGTAGAATGTCCCACTATTGGGATTCATCTGAGGTTTTTCTCATGATTAAACTGGGATGACAGGATTTGAAGAGGAAGACCACAGAAGCGAAATAAGATTTTCATCACAATGTGGGCACAGCTGGGTTTCAATCCAGATGTCTAAGTTTCTAAAAGTCCTTTTATTTTAACTATTATTTTAATACATTAACCATAATTTTAATACATTTTCTATCTTTTTAGTTTTTAATTTTCTTGTTATATATACAGATTTTCTAGTCTAAGAAATGAAGGCAACACATTTGAATGTTTTTCTTCTAAATTAAAGGAGTTTCTTCAATTTTGTTTCTTTAACAAGGGGAAACAAGGACTGATTATACTCAGAATACACTGTTTCCTATTTTAAAAAATCACAGTCGGTGATGTTATCAACGTTTGTAAATAACAAATTCCAGTAAGAGAATAATGGTCTCGATAAAGGTATTCACCGACAGTAAATGCTAAACAAATCGAGAGCACGTGCTACTGATTAGTGTGTCCTCTCTATCTGACAGGCACATATTGACCATGGCTTTCAAAAGCTCAGGAAGTTCATTCTATAAAGGCCAAAAACTGGTCCATTAAATATCATGCCAAATCATTCTGAGAAAAATTGATATAGAAGCCTGCTGTCCTTGTCAAGACTTAATTTCCAAGTAGGAGTTACCAATGGCAAGAAGAATAAATACCACTCTCAAGAAGAATAGGAATTAGGTTTAATATGGCATTAATTCCCAAAGTGAAGCCAAAAAGAACTTGAATTTGGTACTTTTAAAATATCACCACTGTTAAGGTGAATAAATCTATGTCTGGTTTCACTTTATGTGTAATACAAGCTGGCAAACTTCTTGTCCCCCCGTTACCATATATAGAACAATTCAGCCTTTGATTTATTTTCAGAAGTGAACACTGTCATATTCAAAGGTATCCTTATAAACAGTTTAATTGCTTGCCTTTAAAATTAAGTATTGAAGAAGCAAGTGGTGTCACTGTGTGAGCTTTTCATTTTATATAAGTGCTTGTTTATCCTATTTTTAAAAATTTTTTTGGGGAGATCCTCATTTAATCCTTATAACTGTTGGACAACTTTGCACATAACAGAATCTCAGCTATTGTAAATTCTTCTTTTATAGCCAATGAGATAACCACAAATATCTTCCAATAAAAGTATTTCATGCTTTCTCATAGCTTTGTATAATATTCCTGACATCAGTCCCATATAGGTCTGATTATTTAATAATTGTACTTTTATAATTGAAAGAAAATTTTACTTCTTATTAATCTTGTCCTAAAATCTTTTCTTTTCACCCATTGATTTTTCCAGACAAACTTCAGATAATTTTTCTTCCCTAGATTCTTCTCTCATCTTTAACAAATTGTCTTTAAATTTGAATTTTACTCAGCCTATAAGTGTATTTGGAGAGAACTTGCATCTTTTCAATGTTTAGTATTTACATTTTTATCTTTTTACTCAGTTCTGTAAGTTTCTGCATTTCAGTCTTAGGAAAATTTGGTTGAAATAACTTCTAAGAATGTTACAGTCTTGAGATCTTTGCACTGTTAAGTTCTTAGAACTTATATCATTAAACTTTCTAACAGGTTCCTATACAAAGTTAGAACTGATATTGATTTTTATATTACAATATATTTTCTAATTTGAAAAAGATGTACATATGAAAGTGTTAGACTGACCAGCAATTATGTGACATCAAGTTTAGCACAGAGAGCGAAATGGATACAAGCCAAATGTTTCCTAGTGTCATCTAAGAGGAGAAACCTTTAATGATTAAATTTGAGCAGTGTCACCTGTCTTCAAAAAACTAGCTGGGCATGGTGGCTCATGCCTGTAACCCTAGCTCATGAGTCTGAGGCAGGAGAATCGCTTGAATCTGGAGGCAGAGGTTGCAGTGAGCTGAGATGGCACCACTGCACTCCAGTCTGGGTGACAGAGTGAAACTCTGTGTCGGAAAAAAAAAAAAAAATTAGTGGCAGGCCCAAATATTCTGTAGAAAATGCAAATTGGATTGACAGTCCTCAAGAGCTAAAGTAATGGAATTCATTTTACAAACAGAACCTTTGACTGTAAGACTTAAGGAGAATGGATGACAGTTACACTCTCCAAGATTTTATGGCACCCAACTGAAGAAAACCAACTGGGAGGGGGGAGAGATAAAATGCAAAATCAGTAAGATGCAAGTGTGGCTAGCAGCATCTTCTGGCCCACTCCTGGCATTCAATGTCCGTGTTGTTTATTATAAGTATTAGGCTTTCCTTAGGCCAAATAATAAAGACATAAACAACACATGGCATCCAAGGGCATCCAGTCAGCTGAGAAGGGGATACTGAGTGAGAAGCGGATACTGAATTTTAGAGGGGGCAGCATCGTCAATGGCTTCCAGAGGAATAAAAAAGGCCTAAGCAGGTTTGCTCTCACTGCTGCTGAGAAGTCACTGAAACACTCAACATACACTCAACAACTACAGGAAATGGCTCCACCAAAATTCCCAGAAAAAATGTTCATATCAAGGAAAAGTTAAAAACCTGCTCTAGAGCACACTGAAAGCAGGACACAGCAGGTGTGTTCACAGGCAAAGCACTGCAAACAGACCAACAGGTGAGCCAGGAACTGAGGAGAAAGTTAGCAAGGCACCACTGGAAATACTAGGATAGGATCTGAGATCAGATAATCCAAGAAGAGCTTCTGTAGGACTCTTGCTATTACAATGGGAATGCCAGGCCTAACTTGCAATGTACAAAGAAGTTGTATGGCTCTTAAACAAAGTGATGAATTTTAACACACCCCTTCCTCTCAAATATTTTTAAGCTTCCGCATGATCTTGTGACCAAGTTTGGCTGGGATTTAAAGGACTCTTTCCTCCTTAAAAAGCAGTAATCAAGAGCCTGAAGGATGGCATCTATGCTGTTTGGAAGAGACGGTCCACAAAAGGAATACCTGTATATGATCGCTATTTAGTTTACTTTGAAATTTGTCTGGAGAAAAACCCTCAACCCTTTTAACCAAAGATTTTGCATTCTGCCCATGCGAGATTAGCAAAAAGAATCAAATGTGGTTTATATGATTGAAACTTCATATAGTTATTTATGTAGATGATAATTATTTATTTACTTAACAATTTCATTGTTCATCCCAATTCCATGCACTGGACAAGGCATTGTGACACCTCCCACGTCTCCCGAAATGAACAAGGCTTAGCAAACATCTTCCAATCTAGTTAGGGGCAACAGAAAAGCACTTAAATATTGTAATACAAAAACAATATTTTTTTTTAACAGTAAGAATCAAGGTTTAAAAATGATACTATGAGAGCCCAGAGAAAAGAGACAATAATAGCTGATTGGAGAAGAGAGAAGCAAACAAGCACCTAAGAGAAGGAGCTGGGACTCTGGCGCTATACACTGGGCAGCTTTCAAAAGGCAGAAGGAACTGGGGTTTTCCTTAAGGGTAAATCAGAAAGAAAGAACCAAGACAGAAGACACCATCGCAGCTGTCTCCTTAGGGACAGCAACAGCCATTTCCTCCTTGAAGCACCACAGTGAATACTGGATGGGAAAAAATAAATTTTTCTCTGATGAAATATGAAATACTTTTGAAAACCATGATAACTGAAATTTCTCAGGCTTGATGTCATTATACGCATTCAAACTGAGCCCCTTAGATTGAGTCCCATTAGCACAGCAAGTTGCCTCTTATTATTTTGCAGTGCTTTTCATCATTATTACCAATTACCTTCCATGGTGCCCTTGAGGTTCTAAGCACCCGCCTTGTGCACACCTGCCTTTCACTGGTTCACTGTGCTAGAGCCACACTTCTGTGACACCTTATGGTCACCCATTTTCGCATCTGCCCCTCAAAGCTGAGGTGTAATCAGCAGAACTGTGCTGCCTCTGCAGAGATAATTTTCTGAACAACCAATCAGACTTCTCTAGACAGTCCTTTTAGCTGGAGGTCATAAGTCAAGCATGTCTCGGGTATTACCTCCATTCTCTCCATACTGCAGGCAAGTCAATTTGACTCACGAGCTTTATTTCACATTCATAGCCCGTGACCTGCACTGAATATTGGCAGAAAGTGAGAGAAATAAGAATTGATGACAGTTGTTTTTTGCCAGCAAGATCCAGGGGCTAAATGACTTGTGAAAGCTTGCTCAAGTAGCCAGGTTGCTAGAAATTTAATTCAGGATTTTGGATACTCAAGGAGCAGTTGGTAACTAATTTTTTCTCCCTTCAATTCACCCAACTCCTTAAAAGTGAACCATTAATGGCCTAAGAGTTAAAAATTTCTAGTATGCCATTCTCAATAAGTTTGGGATCAACAGCATTTATTATGTACCTAATTTGAGTGTACAAAACACTTCATTAGACTCTTGCTCTCAAGACAACTTAGGGAAGTCACACATATAAAGAGTGAACTCTACTCAAGACAAAAGGGTGCAGTTCTCAAAGACAGTCAGCTGATGTGAGAATACAGAGACTGAAACCTTTATTAGGCACTTTTTATATTTAAATATAGGGTGACTTTAGACATGTTATGCCCTATACTCACATAAAGAAAAGAAATAGATGACTTCATGGTGCTAAACCTGGATGGACTCAAACCGGATGATTCTGGGAACTAATTTACTAGTTTTGTTTTGTTGTTTTTTTTGTTTTTGTTTTTGAGACTGGATCTCACTCCATAACCCAGGCTGGAGTGTGTGGCACCATCGTGGCTCACTGCAGCCTTGACCTCTCCAGGCTCAGGTGATCCTCCTACCTTAGCCTCTGAGTAGCTGGGACTACAGGTGTGCATCACCACGCCTGGCTAATTTTTCTTTCATTCGTTCTTTTTTTTGTAGAGATGGAGTTTCACCATGCTGCCCTGGCTGGTCTGGAACTCCTTGGCTCAAGGTATCCACCCACTTACGCCTCCCAAAGTGCTGGGATTACATGCATGAACCACTGCACCCAGGCAGGACTGATTAACTCGTAAAACTCATTCAGAACTTGTAACTCTATCAGTGGACTTACATTATTAATGACTTCAGAACCTCAGAGTGTCTTTATTTTCCCACCGAACCATTCTGTGTTCACCTATAATTACCAATGAGGGCTATTACTTGGACAATTTACCAGGTGCCAGGCAACATGCTATGTGAGTTACATGCACAATTTCACTCAAACTTCTCAGTAACAATGCAAGATAGGTATTATTATTCACATTTTTAGATGAGGAAATGGAGGTCCAGATGGCTTAGAAAACTTTTCAGTGATTCTATGGCCAGGTGGAGGCAAAAGTGAACACAAAGCTGGCTGATTCCATGTTACCTTTACATATTAAAAACTCCATACACTCACACACCTAACAATCTTTCCTATGCAATCAGCTTCCTACGTTTCCCTTGCAATAATAATAATACCGATTTACTATTCACTATGGAAATATGCTCAGAAAAAAATTATTTCTGGATAGAGCAGAAAACATGTACTAAATGTACATGATTATTGTTAAAATAAAATTAATATATAGCCCCAAACACTTTAAAAATGTAAAGTGCTACATAAATGCAAAGTATTTTAAGACTCCTTATAAAAAATAATACTTGACAGCTGCGTACTATTGAAATCACGGTTGTGGGATTAAAGTGATTTTTTTGCTTCCCATTTCCCTCTAGTTTATTTGTAATATTGCACAGAAAGGGAGTAGGTCTCTGTTATCTTTGAATCACCTGAAGTAAAACACCCCCCCCTTTTTATATAAAGATTCCATTTTAACATAAAACATTGGGGATTCGTAGTTAAAAACATTGACAAAGAAAACAATAGGCTCTCAGTCACATTTCTTGGAGTTAACTGGAATAGGCGGAATGTCAAGAAGAATGAGATTGTGTTGAATGACTATTTTGTGGATTCAGTTCCATAGCTTTACAGGCAGATCTTTTATAGCTCACTGTTTTATCAGCAGGTCATGATTTATCCCACAATTATCATGGCAATTAACTCCCATGAACCATTTATTATTAACTCTCAATTCTGCAGGGTCTATTCTTAGAAAAGCAAGTTTTTTGGTTTGTTTTTGTTTTCTTAACAACCATATGATGGCAATCTTGGACATAGCAGATGTATACCTGTTAGGGAGACTCAAGCCAAGGAAAAATGTTTATGAATACACGTTGCCTATCGTGTTCTTTTAACAGCTAGGATCTTGTTCTGTCGCCCAGGTTGAAGTGCGGTGGCTTGATCATGGCTCACTATAATCTCAAACTCCTGGGCTCAAGTGATCCTCCCACCTCAGCTGCCTGAGTAGCTGGAACTACAAGTTCACACCACAACACCTGGCTAATTTTTAAATTGTTTTTGTAGACACAGGGTTTCACTATGTTGCCTAGACTGTTCTTGAACTCCTGGGCTGAAGCAATCCTCCTGACTCAAAATCCAAAAGCTCTGTGCTATTTGACTCCACATTTGGCCCACCTTACCCATGTTGACCTTAGGAGAAAACCACTCTTTACAAATGTGTCCTTTTGCGATGGTTACAAGCATCTATGAGGGATTCCTTTTCACGAGGTCGCGGCATTCATGTTTCCTTACAAAAGCTGGGGTAGTAAAGAAGGTAACATTGGTATGAATAGCGATAACATTGGTATGAATAGCGAACCAATGAAAATTATCTCCTGTACTGTCTATCTGATTTTTAGAGATTTAAGATCAAACAAGCAAACAAATACGGTTGATGTCAAAACAGTGAGAAGTTGTTGGAAGTCATCCAGCTTTGGGCTATAGAGATTAACCTCAAATTCACTCAGCCAAAGGCAACGCCAACGACAACAACAACAACAACATGACTTTGGAAAAAACTGTTTGTTGTTAACCAGTCTACTGGAATTATTTTTCATTATCTACTAATGCTAGACTCTCACTCTAGACTTCTTCTCTCATAGATATGCAGGGATGGATACATGTATGTGTGTGTGCATATTTTTTCTTCTATTTTATAGGAGGCTGCAATTTCTTTTAAATTTCTGCAACTTTATTTTATCAATCTGTATCCATTTCATCATGGGCCCACTGCTTTTGCTGTGTTTGGAGGACCCATGAATTTGATATCTATTTTTCCAGAGCAGTTTTTATAACACAGCTGATTGAATGTAAAATCCTGTAGTTTACCCGTGGCTCTGAAATTGCTCATGTCCCTTGCACTTTCATAAACTACTCTCATTTCCTGCATGAGATCTGTGAAATCTGGCAGTGTGGCTCTTAGAAGACGGGAATTGCTGGAGTAGTGGCTTTTCAGCCTTTTAAGTACCGTATCTTTGGAGCACTTTGTCAAAACACATCATACCAGCCACATCTGTTCATTTATCTGAACCAGAGAAAACAGCTTTTCTTTTAAGATCTTCTTAAATCATGCATATTGCTGCTTAGCTATTTTCCCAAAGGTAGATGCCATTGTTCCCTTGGCAGCCTGAACTTATCAGTGACCTATAATAATTATGCTTTTTATTTTGGTCTTGTGAAATCTGCACCAGTCTTTAAGTATGCTAGCTCCTGAAAGCAACGTTAGTCATCACCAATGCAATTAATTTTGAATTCGGAACTGCTTCACCCTATCTGGTAAATTTAAATCTGAATATAAAGAAATGCACCAATTATTAGATAGGTTAAGAGACATGAGATGGTCAGTGTATATCCCAAGTTTACTTCATTAAAATTTCACTGTTTTCAAAACAAATTTAACAATAGCAACATTTAAATTAAACACCAGAAGGGAAAACATATTTGAACTTAAAAGAAAATTAGGTTTGATGTACATGTGCAGGTTTCCTATATAGGTAAACTGATGTTACGGGGTTTGCTGTTCAGATTATTTTGTTACCCAGGTATTAAGACCAGTACCCATTACTTATTTTTCCTGATCATCTACCACCTCCCACCCTTCACCCTCAAGAGTGTCCCAGTATCTCTTTTTTCCCCTCTCATGACCATGTGTTCTCATCATTTAGCTCCCACTTATAAATGAGAACATGTGGTAATTGGTTTTCTGTTCATGTGCTAGTTTGTTAAGGATGATGGTCTCCAACTCCAACCACGTTCTGGCAAAGGACATGATCTCATTCTTTTTTATGGCTGTGTAGTATTCCACGGTATGTATGCACCATATTTTCTTTATCCAATGTACCTTTGATGGGCATTTAGGTTGATTCCCTGTCTTTGTTATTGTGAATAGTGCCGCAATGAACATACACTTACATATGTCTTTATGATAGAACAATTTATATTCCTTTGGGTACATACACAGTAATGAGATTGCTGCATCAAATGGTAGTTCTATTTTTAGCTCTTTGATGAATTGCCACACTGCTTTTTCCACAATGGCTGAACTAATTTATACTCCCACCAACAGAGTATAAACATTCCCATTTCTCTGCAACCTTACTAGCATCTGTTATTTTTTGGTTTTTTAATCATAGCCATTCTGACTGGTGTGAGATGGTATCTCATAGTGGTTTGGATTTGCATTTCTCTAACGATCAGTGATATTGAGCTTCTTTTCACATGATTGTTGGCTGTATGTATGTCTTCTTTTGAAAAGTGTTCATGTCCTTTGCCCAATTTTTAATGTTTTATTCTTTATAAATTGGTTTAAGTTCCTTTAGATTTTGAATATTAGATCTTTGTCAAATGGATAGTTTGGAAATACTTTCTCCCATTCTGTAGGATGTCCGTTTACTCTGTTGATAGTGTCTTCTGCTGTGCAGAAGCTCTTAAGTTTAATTAGATCCCATTTGCCAATTTTTGCTTTCATTGTGATTGCTTTTGGAGTCTTCATCATGAAATCTTTGCCAGTTCCTGTGTCCAGAATGGTATTGCCTATGTTGTCTTCCAGGGTTTTTATAGCTTGGGGTTTTACATTTAAGTATTTAATCCATCTCGAGTTGATGTTTGCATGTAGTGTAAGGAAGGGGTCCAGATTCAATCTTCTGCATATGGCTAGCCAGTATCCCAGCACCATTTATTGAATAGGGAGTGCCTTCCCCAATGCTTGTTTTTGTCAGCTTTCATGTTTGAGCTTTTAATTCACCAATGCCACTTGGAGCGGCCTTGGGTAATCACCTCTTCATGACTGAAGATTTTCAGCAGTAAAACACAGACTGCATTAAGTTTGTATCTCCTTGCGTGATCATTTTAAGTAGCTCATTAAGGGACATTCTTCTCCCACATGCTGCTCCCATGATGTAAGTTAGGTGCTTAAAGAAGAACACAGTTAACTCCCCTCAAACTCCCAGTGCATTCTTTTCTAAGGCTGATTCAGTAATAGTTCTCTGTTTTAATGAAATTACTTTGACATGTTTCTGTTACCTAACTCCCCCCACCAAACACGCTTGTTCTATGATTTGAAAATATATGTGTGTGTGTGTTTGTGTAAGAGTATACAATTAGAGGTTATAATAGAAGTTTTCTTTTTGAAGAAAAAGAGTTGCACAGAGCCCCAGGCAGGTAAGTGCAGTGTCTAGAAGGCAGGTAGGAAAAAGTGTTGATGTCAGGTGAGCTGCACATGCCGGAAAAACCTACTGGATGTGAAAGGCGGGGAACCACCTTGTGCTGTTTCTTTCCAAGTCTTACTATGGAAAATTAGTGTAGAGGTAGTCACCCAAGAGTGCCTTGCCAAGCCCTGCTGGAGAGCTTGGGACAAAAGGGGAACTGAGTCCCTATATATACTCATTAAAGCACACACTGATATTTTGAACCAACTGGAAAAAGTTAAAAAAGAAGAAAGCTCTACAATCAAAAAGCGTGACTATATAAAGCCCTATGCAGCCTAAGCTCTCCAAATGCCATCATCAACCTTCATAAACCCATTGGCAGGGGACTCATGGCCAATTGTAAATGACACAATAACAAAAAGATGCACAATAATGTGGGATCATAAAACACAGACGGATGCCTGTCTTTATTTAAAAATTTGATATCTTGCTCCTCATGGATTGTTTTCGTGAATTTTCACTTTTATAAATATTCCCTAAAAGTATGACTTGATGGATTCTGATTTTTGGTTCCCTCTTAAGTCTTGCACCTTTGACCAATTCCTCACCAATGGCACCCTAATCCTGACTCTATCAGCCAGCATTTAAAAAATAGTAACAATAAAATAAAAAAGGACTCTCAGCCTAGGCAACATGATGAAACCTGTCTCTACAAAAAATTAGCTGGGTGTGGTGGCACACGTCTGTAGTCCCAGCTACTCAGAAGGCGGAGGTGGGAGGATCACTTGAGCCCAGAAGGTCAAGGTTGCAGTGAACCAATGTCATGCCACTGGACTCCAGCCTGGGCAACAGAGTGAGGCCCTGTCGAAAGGGAGACAGGCAGACAGGGAGAGAGAGAGAGAACACTTGAAAGGAATTATCTGGGTGCCTCACACAAAACAACGTTGAGTATTATTTATTTGTAATAGTCATATATGTGTGAACTGGGTTGAGAAAGAAAACTGATTCCTGTCTGTAGGTGAAAAACAGAAAGAGACAGCTAATGGCCCAGGGAGTCCAAAATCAGACATAGGAATCGCCAACACAGGCAGCCTGTGTAGGCCCCACAAGGCCCCATTTAAGAATTTTTTAATTATGCTGCTTCTTTCTTAATTGCTTTGCACAATCTTTTGCAAAGAACAGCACACAGCCTTGGTTTGGAGGAAAGTGCCTGATTTTCTGCTACTGCCTCTCTGAGTGCTAGGCCCACACCTTTGTACAAGTTCAAAAGGTATTCTAAAGTCTAACTCTCTCCCATCACTGAAGCTGGACTCATACATGAACTTGATTATGCCCTGGACTCCATGGCACGTGCTCGTTCAGCAGGAATCAGTGTTTCGCAGTTTGCCAGGGTCCTTCCTAAGCACACTGCTATTCATGGCATCTTTCTGGCCGCTCCCCAGTCTGGAAGTTTTACATCTCCGATAAATGATGTGTCTGTCTATGGACAGGAATCTGGATAGTGAGGTCTCCTGGTGAAATGCCCTCCACCACCTACATGTACAAAATGAGTGACAAATATTCTTCCCCAGAAATATTCAGGATTCAGTGAAGAGAGGTCTTCCTGAATGTATTAGTATATTCATTCATTGAATGAAGAATCACTGAATGCCCTTTACGCGCAGACAGTGTTCTAGGTGCTGGAAATGAAGTAGTGAATAAAAACATCAAAAATCGCCATTCTCAAGGCACTAACATTCCGGTAAGGAACGCTGCCAGTAAGCAGATGCCAGAGAAGGACACAGGGCATGTCACAGAGCAGCCTGCTAGAAAGAAGAAGTGTGAAGGGTGGTAGAGAGGGCTGGGAGGAGAGGGATGTGGTTGTACCTTGGTTGTGGTAAAACACTGTCTCACTGAGAAGCAGACATTTAAACAGAGACCTGAAGGAGGAGAGGGAGTCAGTAGAGAACCAGGGGAGTGTTCTGGCAAATGAGAAGTCTCCGATGCTGGAACTTGGCTGGAAGATTTGGTATCAGTGATGAGACCAAGTTGCTGGTGCAGAACCAGGGTGCAAAGCAGGAAGTGGGGGGAGGGAGCAGCGGGCATGGAGTAGGTAGGAGAGGGTCAGCAGGCAACGGGGAGGAGAAAGAAGACTGCATGTATGGAGCCTTTGGGACACTCAGAGGAACTGGGCTTTTCTCTGAGATGGAAAACCACAGAGAGGCACTGGTCACAGCAGTGAAATTGCTTTAGTTTACATTGACAGCCTCCTCCTGGCTGCTATTGAGATGATTTTGCCCTTGTTAAAGGTGGAAGTGGATGAAGGACAGTGGTGGTAGCCACAGAGAAGGCAGAAGGAACTGACTGAATTCTGGGTAATTTTTGATGTCGAAGCCAATGGGGTGGATGAATTGAACACATGTGATAACAGGTGACAGTCAAAGATAAGACCTGATTTTCACACCTGAGCACCTGGAAGCACGGAATTACCAATTCCTGGAGAAGACCACCCAGGCAGAGTGGATTGGCAGTGGGTGAGGTTATAAGTTTTCTATGTGGATTGTGAGCTGTCTGTGAGACTTCAGAGCATCACATGAGTTGGGTGCTGGATAGGACTGTGGAGATCAAGGGAGAACTGTGGGCTACACATCTGGCAGCTGGCAAGAACAGATGACATTTAAAGTTAGAGTGGACCCAACTGGCAGACCTGCTTCACATTGTTGCCCAGTGTTTTAAAAGAAGAGATTTGTGTACCTTTCAATGGAGCATATCACCTCCAATTGTCTACACTGGCCATCAATCTCTTTTGCTTTATTCCTATCCTACTTTACTCCCTTGCGAAGCCTGCAGTCTTGTAAGCTCCTCGAGAGTAAGGATCTTGAACTTCATGGTTCAGTGATGCATGTTTTTGGCACCGAGTCTGTTCTCAGAAAGTGACAAACGAATGAATGATTTCTGGAACAGAAAATGCAGTGTGCTCAACAAAGATTAAAGGAAACTCAACTCCCAGGAGTCTACTGGAAGATTAGAAAGCGAGGCAGGAAACAGATTCAGAAGAAAGAAATGTACCAGAATAATCCTTTTACTGCCAGGCAGACCCAAGGGATGGAAAACTGGATAGGGATATACAAGTGACTCAGGAGGGAGAATTTGAGAATGACAACTGAAAGCAGGCATAGACATAGATATTAGAATCAGTCCAAGTCAACAGAGCGGCACAGATTTGTTGGCATTACAAGCTGGCTTCCCCCAGCCAGGCTTTCCAGTTGCACACCCTCAAGGTTCTAGTAGCCCAATTGAGGACCACTCCACGTTCCACAAATGAATGAAGTTCTTTCATGTGTTTTTCATTTTGAGCTCTTCTCCAGTACCTTTCTATCCACTTCAGCCGATGGACTCTGACTCAATATTCAACAATCTAGTCAAGTGTTCTGCTTCTGCAACATCACCTCCCATCATCACATCATACAAATGTAGAGTCTCACGTTACACACAGTTGAATTTGGCTTCCAATCTACCCTCTGGCTTACACAGCACTAGGACAAAGCCTAGGTAACAGCAAGTAAATGTGGGTTGTATTTGATGTAACACAGGATCTAAAAACAGAGAACTCACAAATAAAAAAGGGTCGTTCTGTTGCATAAATGTGCTGCATCCAAATATCCCTTTAGGTACAGCACATTTCTGTACTAAGAAAAACATTTACATTTACTAAGTGTTTACATTTATGGACTAAGAAAGGCAGCATCTATATCCTGTAGGAAGCAGTCCAGGGATCCCAAATATACCCACCTTATATACCCAAGACAACTATGTCTTCATAGTTATCAATTAAAATGCTACATATTACATTCCATTACTTTAGAATATATAATAGAATATAAAGGATGGCAGAAAGCTTCCATAAGCATCATATGGGGCAAGTATGAACTCATTCAACCATAAAATTATCCTATTTATGAAAAGAAAAGAAAAGAAAAGATTCTACGTGAAATAGCAAACAAGACAGAAGAGTATATAAAAAGAAGAGCTCAGTGTGTGCTGCAGGAATGTCCATAAAGTTGGCGATCTTGACCTTCATGAAAGGCAGCCATCTTGTCCTGGAAGGCCTGCCAGAACTTTCTAAAAGAGGTGAAAGCATGAAAAATGTAAAACCCTCACTATTTAGTTACACTTTATTATCTCATATACCAGGGGAAATCCGAAGAATCAACTGAAAAGAATCTTTAAGAACCATTTTTCAAAAAAAAAAAAAAATTGCAGCCTAATGGCAGGGTACATAATATATACTGAAAATCAAGGTTTTCTTTAAACTGGTAAAAAAATGTACAACCTTATTGGGGGAAAATTCACAGTAGCATCAAATATTACAATATGCCTACAATAGATTTAAAAGAAAAGGTGAAAGAAATATAAAAATAAAATGTAGAATTGTTATTGAAAGGGAAAACTAAAGGAAAAGACTTCATGCAATTGGAGGAAAAAATTATGTTTCTAGATGAGAAAACATAGTATTTTTAAAATGCCACTTCTTAAAAGTGTGTGTGTATGTGTGTGTGTGTGTGTGTAAATCACGCCAAAATGTCTATTTCTTTTTCTACTTGAAAATTCAATTCTAAATTAATCTCAAAGAGTATCTGAAGAAAACCAGTAAACATTTTTTAAAAAGGAAATCAGCTATCAAAATAAACTCTAAAATAATAACTCAAATAGCTTGTTAGTACAGATATAAACAAATACATCAATGGATCACAAGGTGTCCAGATAAACCCATAGGCGTATGAGAGCTCAGTAAAAAATATTATTTAGTAAACGATAATATTTAAGAAATGATAAGTGTTAGGAAAATTGTTTTGGAAAATACGGGTCTCTCTCTCATATGACGTTATGTATTCCAGCAAGATCAACACATTTGGGAGAAACAAAGTCCAAACAAGAAAACAAACCGTTATGACAGCAGTTAAAACGTGTAAGTCCATTATTTTTATTTTATAATCATTCATTGTGAAAGTCTTTCTAAACAAGATGCAAAAGGCAAAAGTTATAAAGAAGAGTAAATCAAATTACAATTTCAGTAAGTCCAAAGATATCATAAACAACTTAAAGTACCAAAGGAGACTGAACAATTTTTGCAAAGTATATAATTGATGAGGAGTTGATTTTAAAGTAGTAAAATTAGAGGCTCTGTAAATAAAGAAGAATAAAACACTCAATTTTTTAAAATGGCCACAATGTATAAGCAGGCAACTCACTAAAGGAGAATTAATACAAATTGCTAAGGGATGGAAGAAAGCAGCCTCCATTTCAGAATGACCAGGGGAATGCACATTTATATGAGAATGAGATCACACTAGGTGATAATATCCAGTGTTCATCTGCATGGGGGCCGGGGTGGGGTCTTCTCACCTATAACACTGGTTCAAGTTGGCAGAACCTTTCACAAAATCAATTTGCCAGTAACTTTGAAATGGAAAGTGTATAGCCTTTTTTCTCCCCAAAATTCCTATCCAGGAAGGAAGGAAGAAAGTAGGAAGAAGGAAGGAAGAAACAAAAGAAGGACATTGGAGGGAGAAACAGGGGTAAGGAGAGAACTCAGAAGGAAGAGCGGAGAAGATGGGAGAGAAAGAGAGGGAGGAAGAAGGAGAAAAAGGAGAGTCTGAGCAAAAAGCAATTGAAAAATCATCACTAGGCTGGGGCAACGGCGCACACCTGTAATCCCAGCACTTTGGTAGGCCAAGGCGGGAAGATCACGAGGTGAGGAGTTCAAGACCAGCCTGGCCAAAATGGTGAAACCTCATCTCTACTAAAAATACAAAAATTAGCTGGGCATAGTGGCACATGCCTGTAATCCCAGCTATTCTGGAGGCTGAGGCAGATGAATTGCTTGAACTGGGACCTGGGAGGTGGAGGTTGCAGTGAGCCGAGAGTGTGCCACCGTTGTACTCCAGCCTAGGCTACAGAGCAAGTCTCTGTCTCAAAAAAAAAAAAAAATCACTAGTTTATCTTCAGTGACAATGAACCTAAATAGTCTTCATAGTATGATTAATTACAATTTGAAGCTATCTTTCTTCATTTCTATTTGGGAAAATCTTACCAAGGCTGTATACCAAATAATTCAAAATTGATAATATAAATAATCATCTGCTAAGTAGCTATGTTTTATCCTACTTGTTGCTTCTGAATAGCTTGAAATATAGTTTATAACACACTAGTTTATTTGAAAGCAACTCACATATACAGTGATAACCCAAAGGTTTGGACATATGTAAACTGCTTATTTTAATGTCTGTACTTATGTTCACATAAAAAGTTTTTTTACTTGGTTCACTGAAAATGAACCAAGTAAAAAATGAAATGAGTTAAACATTTTTATTCACTTCTGTATTAGAAAGATTTTATTTTCTTTGCTGAGACCTCCATGACCAAATACTACATAGAAGATATAAATGATCATGTCAGAACTAATTGTAAATAGATCAACTAAGGCAAAACTTTTATTTTTATTCCTTTTATTTATTAAATTCTTTCTTACTATATTATTAGTATCTACTTAATAAAATGCAAAACGAGGTTTCCCTTGCCTGTTCTGAACCTTAGAGTCTTCTTAATAATCCACACACACAGAGACACACAGTGGTTTTTTAAACAATGGAAATTCTTGGTGTCATGTTCTCCTTTACCTCCAGAAACATCTATCATTTTTACTATCATTTAAAAATCTGGCCATATGGCCATTTTTTTTAACACTACCCTAGTAGAGTTTACGTCTTGTAGGGGCAAAAAATATTAAACTCCAAATCACACAAATAGCCCAGTAATGATAAATGGATAAGCACAATGCAGGAAATGCAGAGATCCACGAAGGTGGCACGTGGCAATCAAAGTGCAGTGTGCTCGGGAGACTGCAGGGTTACACTTCCAGGGATGTTGTGAGTCTTTAAATGCAGACACCATTAAAAATTAAATAATATATTCTTACAATTAAATAATTTATATTAAAAATAAGATAAATATTTTACCATTTACTATGATCTATGCTTTTGAGGTTATTTATATCTTTTGTGTCTGCATGGTGGAAATACTATAGAATAATGTGTTACAATGCCTCTCTTTCCAACTCCATGGGACATCATGTTGGTAGCTTGAAACTGACTGTGGTGGGAGTATCTAGACCACAGATACGAGCAAAGATTACAGATTAGTGGCTTGTTTTGTCCCAGAGATCTGGTTGTTAAACATTTTCCAGCACACCGTTGCATGAGGCTGGAGAGCAGGGAGCAGTGAACTAACGTGCAGATAGCAGGTAAGTGGAGATGAACAGGGAAGATGCAGTGTATGCCTATAATCCCAGCTACTAGTAATCCCAGCATCCGCTTGCTAGTTGTCCAACCACACTCATTCTCAGCTTGCCCTAACACAGCCACTGTTTTGTACATAGTGACAATTTACCCAGCTATAAAACCACATATCCTAGCCTACTCCATATGATCTAAAAATCTGATTATCTAAAAAAATACTGGTCGGATGTGGTGGCTCATGCCTGTAATCCCAGCACTTTGGGAGGCTGAGGCAGGCGGATTACAAGGTCAAGAGATTGAGACCATCCTGGCCAACATTGTGAAATCCTGTCTCTACTTAAAAAATAGAAAAATTATCCAGGGATGGTAGCATGTGCCTGCAGTCCCAGTTACTTGGAAGGCTGAGGCAGGAGAATCGCTTGAACTCGGGAGGCGGAGGTTGCAGTGAGCCGAGATCGCGCCACTGCACTCCAGCCTGGTGACAGAGCGAGACTCCATCTCAAAAAGAAAAAAAAGAAAATACTGACTTACTTAGTATTTCTTAAACTTTGTAGATTTCTCATTATTTAAATACATTCAAAAACCGCCTTTAAATTTTTTTACAACATTTATACTTAGCCTACTTTAAGGTAATAATACCCATGAATTTATGGATTGGATGTATTATAAGTGGCTTTTAAGTACCCACTAAAATGTATAATTGTTGAGCCAGGAGCCACCAGCAACCATGTCATATCTCGCTACTTCTCTTGACCCACTTGAGAAAACACTGCCTAAATACAGTTATTTCTCTTTCGCACCGTAGATAAAGAACAATGTTAACCAAAAATGCGATTCCATTACATATTTTATGTTTTTGAAATTGCTATTGACTTGATCTTTTTCATGTAAGAGTTTAGCTTCTTAAGCAGCTTAAGTAAAAACATGATTGAAAAGAATATTTAAAAATTACCAACCAAGTTGGCAATTCTGGTATATGGTTTTGTGAATTTAAACACATTCATGTAACTAGTAGCATGATCAGGAGAGAGTTCAATTACCTAAAAACTTCTCTCATGAAATCCTTTAGACACTCCCTGCCAATACCCAAAACCCTAGCAATCTACTGATCTACTACTGATCTATTGGTCTACTTTGTATCATTATGACTGTCCTTGGAGAATGCCATACTAATAGTCATATACTACATAATCTTCTCCAAACATCTTTTCTCACCCAGCATAATGTCTGTGAGATTCCCTGAAGCTGTTGTACATCAAGATTGTTTATACATCAATAGTTTGTCCTTTTTCACTGCCTAGTAGTATTCCAGAACATGGATGTGCAGAGTTTACACATTCAGTAGTTGAGGGACATTCAGGTTATTTCCAGTTTTTGGCTATCACAAATAAAGCTAGCATAAACACTCACGTGCAGTTTTGGGAGAAATATAAGTTTTCATTTCTCTAGGGTTAATACCTAGAAGTTGGATTCTGGGTCACAGGTTAAGTATATATTTATGTGAAATTATCAAACTGTTTTCCAGAGTCTATAGAATTTTACATTCCCTCGAGTGATGTATAAGAATTCTACCTGCTCCACATTCTTTCCAGAACCTAGTACTGTTGTTGTTTTGAATGTTAGCCATTGTGATAAGTGTATAGTGATCTCTTTAGGATTTTCATTTGCATTTCCCCAATGGCTAACGATATTCAACATCCATGTGCTTAGCTGCCATCCTTATACCCTTTTAGATTCAGTGTCTATTCAAGTCCTTCTAGTTTAAACCACAGAGATACTTCTTTTTGACCATATTCCTATATAAAATTTTTAAGATATAAAAATATGGCTGGATTCTGCAGTTTGCTAGAATTTTTTATGCTTGTCAACTCATTTTCCTTTCAAAAATTTAATAAATGTGGTCTGCAAATTATTGAATAGGAAAAAACCATCACTAGAGGAGCTTTCCAATACACAGTTTTACTTCCTTGGAGTGAAATGAGAGCAGAATGGGTTGGGAGATGCATTCTCCTGGATAATATAACCAAATATGCAAAGCAGTTAATGAGTAATAACACAGTGATTGGCACACAGCTGCCCATATAACATTTACATTCCCATAAATTTATTCTCCACACTTGCTCATTGAGGTATCCTAATGCACATTTGATTGTCATTCATTTTATTTATAATTTTTAAACTAGATTTTTGATTAGGAAAGGATTTATCATCCACAGGCACAGCTGTGTATGAAACAACAACTTAGTGAATGCGTATGAGGTCGTCTCTGCAAAGTTCGTTCTAGGTTTATTGCATTTATTCCAGTGCCTCTTGCCTCCACCTGCTCTAGTAATGGCTCAGATTCATATTCTAGAAAGAGCTTTGCAGCCAGCCCAGTATCTGTATCTCCCCCAGCCCACACTGACAGAATTTAAAGTCCCTGATGTGAATTCATGCTGACAGGTGGTGAAGGCAAACCTCAAGATAAAACAAGATCTCAGCTTCTCCTGAGGCTCTAACTTTCTGTCTTCATTGTTTTAACATTTGACTTTTTGCAAAAGCATTTTTAAGAACTCTAGTCAATGAGATTTTTTTTTAATTTCCATATGAAAATATGATGCAGATATTTTTGAAGCCAGATGCTGAGAATTGAAGAATCAGAATATGGGTCACAATTGTGTTTTACCTACTAAAAATGATAACGTGTATGCTGAGCATTATCCTTTATGTGCTATTTATAAAACATAAGTGTTATAACTAAAATAAAGTTTCCATAGCTATAATTTCTTTCACGGCTTTTGAATGTAAATGTGTATTTATCACACATTTACTCTTTGGCAAATATGGACTAGGCATTAAATAAAAGATCTAAATGATCCACGAAATGCCGGGCAGATGTAATGAGGACTACCCAAATATCTGAATCCATTTCATTTTGAATTTTATATTCAAATTCTTGTGCCTGACTACAAATGTTGGCCTTAAGAAACAAACAAAAGAACAAGCACCTGCACAGACACGTGCACACACACACGCGCACACACACATGCATGCACGCGCGCGCACACACACACACACACGCATGCATGCGCACATACACAGTTTTAATTTTGGTTTTTCATTGCTTAATCCCGCTTAGATAATCTGACATTCTTAAATATTAATGAATATATTAGGATTGACCACAGTTCATCAAAAGCCTTCAATAATCTATGGTACACTTATTCTCTGAGATAAAATATGCAAAATAATTGGTCATCAAAACAAAAGCAGAAGGCCTGGCATGGTGGCTCACACCTGTAATCCCAGTACTTTGTGAGGCTGAGGTGGGAGGATCACTTGAGCTCAGGAGGTCGAGGCTGAAGTGAGCCATGATTGCACCACCACACTCCATCCTGGGTGACAGAGCAAGATCTTGTCTCAAAAAATAAAAATAATAAATAAATAAAATCATGAGACTGTTTAGGAGGGGAACTATAACCATAATTAAGAAATCAAAAAGCAAGATGAAAGACCATCAACTTCCAGGTTTTTGAAAAGGCAGAGTGACTTTTTAGAAAGTCTGAAGCTTTCAAAATTCCATGATACTACAGTGATAACATTGATTATTATTACCGCCTAGTATCCTCCTGTTCTGGCTCCAGCTGCTTTCCCAATGACACATGTCCACCTCCAGTCTCTCTTGGGGAGGTCTCCACTAATGATGGGGTTTTGGATGTTTAGTGGGATGGCCCATTTATTATAAGAACTGCAAAGAGTTCAATAGTGCTTCCTGGGCACCACGCACGAAGTGCTTTCTTTTTTTTCACGTGTTATATCTCATTTATTCCTTGCATCCACACCAACAGGTAGGTACCATTCTTAATATCATCCCCATTTTATGGATGAGTAAACTAATTTGTAGACAAGTTAAATAATTTATTCCAGGTCCCAGAGCTAGGAAGTGGCACAGCTGGGTTTCCAACCCAGGCAGTCTAGCTCCAGAGTTTAAAATCTTAACCCCACCCTGCCTCCTGGGAAGACAGAAATGCAGAACATCTCATAATGACAAGTTCTGCTTCTACAGAGGATGTTCTGGAGTGACTGAAGGCTCACGCCCGTCATCACAGTTACAGCTCCTCTTTGCAAGTGTGCTCTGGTTCCCTGTAGGTGAGCGGGACCCTTGAAGCAGTTATTGATGCCGAAATGGAGAGATACTAACGTGACAAGTCTGATTTCTAAGGCATACCCAGTCAATATTTAAAATAACATATCTGAGACAGAATCCAGTGACTCAGCAACTGCTTGTGACGCATTCTCTCTAATTACCACTGAACATTTGGTTCTCTCTAGACACTGCTGTCACCAAAACACTGCTATTTCATGCAGGAGAACTTGCTTAGCAAAAATATTTTCAGAAAGAACAAGGACAGCTGTCAAAAATCATCATAACCTTTGCAATGTGAGGAATCATAAAATAAGCTGCTGGGTAATCTTTATGTGTGAGAAGGAAACAGGGTATAGCACTCAACCCTCATAACGTAGAATACTATCGTGCACACATCCCATATATTGCTTCATGATGCTACTAAACCACACATGCCCATGTGACTTCACATGATCTCTGCAATGACTGCGTGGGGCAGGTAAACAGGCATTTTACTGGCGTGTTCTCAGAAAAGGTGAAAACATTCATCCATTGTTACTCTAGGGCAAAGGAGCTTTTAGACTAGTGTTCTTGACTTACAAGTGCATCATTCTTCATTTCCTGTGGTCTTGGTACAAGGAAGGTTTTATTCAGTGGTCTGGATGTGTCTTACACATATTTGTAAGTATGTGTAAATATCAGAAAATGCATATGTAGATATCTGTATGTATGTCTATATATATGCTTCCTGTGAATAATTTTCAGATATCTCTTTCTACAGCTATATATATATATATATGGACTTTCTTCTACCAGCCATTATTCCATAAAAAAGAAATAAATGAATACAAAATTAGTAAAATAAAAATTAATTAGATATATGTCTTTATTCACTAATATATATACATCTTTTATTAATAAAATATATATCTACCATTAATAAAATATATATTAATAGATATATGCATATGTATCTTTATTCATGCATTTATTCTTTATACATATTAAGAATAGGTTGGGCATGGTGGCTCATGTCTGTAAGTAATCCCAACACTTTGGGAGGCCAAGGAAGGCGGATCACTTGAGGTCAGGAGTTCAAGACCAGTATGGCCAACACGGTGAAACCCTGTCCTTACTACAAATACAAAATTTAGCTGGGTGTGGTGGTGGGTGCCTGTAATCCCAGCTACTCAGGAGGCTGGGGCATGAGAATCGCTTGAACCCAGGAAGTGGAGGCCAGATCATGCCACTACATTCCAGTCTGGATGACAGAGCTGTGGTGAGCCCAGATCGTGCCACTACACTCCAGCCTGGACAATGGAGCAGGACTCTGTCTCAATAATAACAATGATAATAATTGCATGAATAAATACATCTTTATTAATGATAATTGCATGAATATATACCTCTTTATTCACGTAATTATTCTTAAAATTACTGGGTTTGAATGAACGACCTGCATGGCCTTGCTTAATGACCACATCCTGGCCTGCTGTGTGGAAAGCAAAGGAATGGGGTTATGATTACATCAGTACCTTTCAGTCTCATCTGCAGAATCTCTGGCTTTAAAGTATCAGGGATAACTGAGGTGAAGAGGAAGGAGGAGAGATTTCAGGCTCCACAACATCAAGCAACTAAAACTCCATCTCTCTGGGTTAAACTGTAGGCTAGGTTTCCAAGAAAGACTTCACTAGGAATTCTCCATCAAAGCAGAGGTGAAAATCACTGATCCAGAAGCCTCCATAGAATTGTAGCTTTTGTCATTGAATCACCTTAATGTTTAAATGTATTGTAATCTGATAAAGAATGGCATCTTCTTATCCATACATCATGCAAAACACAGGCTGCTTTAGTGGAGATATATAATTGTCTAAAAGTCATTTATACTAGTCTACAGTTTATTTATCTATGCAAGATTTTGACAAGAACTGGTACCTTACTTAGCTTGATTTCAGTTAACTGTAAGCACTTAATAATACCAAAATTCCATTTAGAGAATTCTAATTTTCGGACTTCATTTTATCAGAATCAATGAGGTTTTACTTAATGTCTTATTTCAGAAGAACATGCTATTCTTTTAAGAAAAATTTTCTATTTGGCTTTACTAATTTTCTCTATAAATATTTTCAGTATATGAAAAAGGTTAGCAATCTGAAACAGTTTAATCTAGTATAATTGTAGATTTGTAGTTGTGATAATTCAGAATTAGGAATTATTTTTTAAATATAAATTTTTAGATACATAACATTAAAGAGGTGTCAAATATTACAGTGATTAAAAATCTTTTTACTGAAAAAATGGTAGAATTTGGGAATAAGAAAAATTCAGATTTAAAGGATTGTTAATTCAATACCCATCCCTCAGGAACAAAAGATCTATTTGTGATCCTTAAGAATATAGTAGTTGTCATGATATGCTGACCAGCAAGTTTCTAAACCTTCTAGTGGATAATTATTACAACTGCTAATAGATTAGGTGACTTCATGAACATTTTCTGACTGATGATATGGTCAATTTGCGCTTATATAATCAAACATGATGGACCATTTGGTCTCGCATGGCCAAAGAGGAGGACAATTTTCATTGGTAACAGACATTTTTTTGAAGTTCAATTTTATCAATTGCTTATAGCATTCATCTTTTTACAAAGAAGGAGGTATTTCTCATCTATAAATACCTATTATAACATAGCTCAAGAACCAAACATGTGTGAGTGGTATTTGAAAGAAAAAAAATGGAAATGAAATAAATACAAATAATTTTCAAAGAGGTGCTGCCACCTTTTGGTTGAACTTCCCTGAAGCATTCTCATTTCTGAAAGTTTGCAGTAAAAATGAGAAATGCTTGATGAAAGCACTGTGAAAATATCAGAATAATAAGCAATTCCATTATGTCAGTATTTCTTATTTGGATGGCTCCCACTACTTCTGATGGGTTTCAGAAAAGACTCACTGATATGAAGTGGTTTTCCAAATGTTAATATAGCAGTAGAAAAGATCTATTTCAGAAATGGAGAAATGGTCCATGTTTTATTGAGGTCAGCCACATTAATGCTATGCCTATGACACCAAGAGAGTCAATAAAAAGGTAATTTTTATTGTATTGAACAAAAGACCATGAAAGATCACTTAACTTTCTGTCCTCAGTATTCCATTCGGACTCAATATTTCATTTCATCATTAATTATTTCTCATATCTGTGAATGTCTTTTTACCAATGCCATTCTCTAAATGCGGGAGGACCCAAATTTCTCCTCACTGCTTGACTTACAAGTTCTTTAAAATTGCTTTCCTCCCTAAGGAATCAATTTGCCTTGGTGTTGAAAGAGCAGAAGCCAATTAGGAAATAATTTTGCCATAGTGTGGCTACTTTAGTTGCCATCTGATAAATAATTACACCAAGAGTGTGTTCCATGATTTTCAACAACTTTATTTAACTGACCCTGACTTGAAATTGGACGTCCTTTTAGAGTCAACTGGTCATCTTTATTAATTATCTAAATATGTGAAATGAATAGAAAGATTAGTAATGATTTCCTAAATGCCAAATACTTTAAAACCCTGTCTTAAGGAATATTTAGTAGCATTGCTGATATTTACAATATTTCTTCCATCCCCTTTGAAATAATTATTTATTCAAGTTAATAACTTAAAAACCAAAAACTTGCAGGGTTTCCAAAATGCACCTGTAGCCTAAAGAATCAAAGCTAACTATGTGAGCCACAGGCTAATTCCAAATGACTCACGGCAATCGAGATTTAATCCCGTTTTTATACTGGCATCAACCTTGAACTGCCCTTGAGCCCAAATACAAGCTGAGAACACGCCTGGCTTCCATCCTAGGGATCATTCAGGTCATCAACGTTTTATTGTAATATTTCTTCACGGGACTAGTCATTAGAGCTGCTCTTTATGCATATGATGCAGAAAAGAGGGGTGTCCAGGGCAGCAGCGCCGGTTATATTGCATCCATCAGAAAATGCACTTGGGGTTGTGGAGTCCCCCTACACCCTAGGGCAAGAATGTGGATGAAATACTACACATGTGCATGATGAACTTGGGAAGGTTCTATGTAATCAGGGAGGCAAAGAATCCTTCAGTACTGTCAGCAAAGGGAATTTGCCACAAATTTGGCAAATTTTGCATGTATTTGTGTCTATTGATGCACTCATTCCTAAAGCGCTGCACTCCGCCAGTTGTTTTGAATTCCAAATTCATTTTCCCATAGAAACAGCGGTGTATGTTAGTTCCAAGTTCTGCTCATAAGGTTCTTCAACATTTAAGAACACTAACTGGACAGCACTAACCACAAAACAGGGCTGGTAATGTGGTGTGAGAGTAGGACTGGGCCCCACACTTGGGAGAAGAAAGAGGGCCAGCCCCTCCTAAAGTCCTGAGGTCCTGAGTTTTGACCACCTGACACTGGCACATCAAGGAAAAGCCGGCTTCCTTAATGAAGGAAAAATGAAGGTCAGACCAACCACTGGAGCTGGGGCTCAGATTCAGGTGGTCTGCCGTGTGTCTCTAAACTGAGAAACTCAGTCCATCTGAACAGAGGAAGTTCTTCCTCTAGGGTTCTAATCATATTCATTCACTCATTTGACTACTTTTTTTTTTTTTTTTTTTAAATACCAGGCCAGGTATTTCCAATGCAAATGGAAACAAAGATGTTACTTCGGAGTCTATAATATTTTGAGAGGTCTAATGTGAAAGGTGGATGTAATTTACCCACATAAAGAATGATGCAAATAGAAATTATGATGGGTGCTACAGGACGGAGTAGGGAGCTCTGAGCACAGAGCGGGCTATGTCACAGTAGGTGGTCACGAAGACCACTGTGAGAGTACCATCTCAGCTAAGACAGGAATGATATGTTGACATCTATGATGCAAAGAATGATGGGCAGAGTATAGGCGACAATATATGCAAAGCCCCGAGGCAAAAAGACATGATGCCCTTTTAAAGGACTGAAATATCTGCTGGGAGATATTACAAGGGAGTGGCCAGAGGAGAATTAGTAGAGACAGGCAAAGGTGAAATGAGAAGGCTTATTTTCTAGACATCGACTTGTGTGTGTGACACCCACGAATCTAGTGTATATAAGTCAGAAATTACTCATAACTTGGGCAAGAAAAATTAGGAAGATAATTTTGTGATAAATTGAACTATCATTTAGCAAATCTGTACGCCTCCCCTCCCCACTGCCATAGAATAGGCTTCGTACCCACTAACTATGGCCTTTGTTAGCCAATGGGATGTGAGAGCATGTGATGCGAGGAAATCTGTACGCCTCCCCTCCCCACTGCCATAGAATAGGCTTTGTACCCACTAACTATGGCCTTTGTTAGCCAATGGGATGTGAGAGCATGTGATGCGAGGCATCTGATTTTCCAGTCAGGCAGCACATATCTGCTCCTTTATCCTGGTCTCAGAACAACTGCACATCAAAGGGGTCTGAACCCTGTCTGCAAAGTGGAGTCAAACTCAGTGAATGAAGTGCCTGAAATCAGGACTCCCCAGCCAAGAACTGGCAGATGGGGAGTTTAGAAACCATGTGCATGTTTGTAAGTGTGCAAATATGTGCTTGGCCTTATAGAACCCTGAGTTTTGAGGTGGTCTGTTGCCCAATTTTATTGCCACAGTAACAGACTAATGCAAAATTGTAACATTAAAATTAGCCATCCTTCTCGGCCAGGCGCGGTGGCTCACACCTGTAATCCCAGCACTTCGGGAGGCTGAGGTAGGCGAATCATGAGGTCAAGAGATCGAGACCATCCTGGCCAACACGGTGAAACCCTGTCTCTACTAAAAAATACAAAAATTAGCTGGGCGTGGTGGCGCGCACACCTGTAGTCCCACCTACTTGGGAGGCTGAGGCAGGAGCATTGCTTGAACCCAGGAGGCGGAGGTTGTAGTGAGACGAGCTCGAGTCACTGCACTCCAGCCTGGGGTCTGGAGACAAAACAAGCCTCTGTCTCAAAAAAAAAAAAAAAACTAGCTATCCCTCAAACACACATACACATACCCAATTGCAAATAAGCACACACGTCGGCTCTGTCCCAGCTCATCGCCAGGTTTGACAACAAGAAAATGATGATTAGGAGTCAATTCAGCATAAGAACCTTGATCATGAACTCTAACACCACCAGAAGATGGCTTGTTAGGCCATAACCTTTTAATTAAATTAAAACCAGGCTGCTACTACCAATGGCACTGCTCTAGGCTTCCTCATAAACCAGTTATCCAGAATATTTCCAATGTTGTGCAAACTTATTTCACTTACAACAAAGTAGGGCACAAGCAAAGCATGATGGCAAAAAAGACCTTCATTAACCAGCTACCACATCCATGATCTCCATTTTCAGCTTATGGACACTTCCATCTTTTCTAGCACCTTTCCTTCCATACAGCCAATAAAATGCTGGCAGGTAAAGCTACTGCTTTGCCCCTTTGTATAGAACTAGAGAATTTTTATATTGCAAAAATGCTTCCCACTTCTTAAGGGTTTTCTTTTCCTTTGTTTAAAAAAAATTTTTAAAGCATATCTCTTAACAGTGAGGTTTTCCAACATAGACTCTGGGATGACAGTGAAGGGCATCTAAGAGAAAGAAAATTGCACTGAAGTATTTGGTCATTGTGTAAGTGGCTCAAGCAGTCTAAGATCTAGATGTGATTTTTAAAAATGCATTTGATGGCTTTTGAACATTCTCATCTCCTAAGAATTTGAACACATTAAAATGCAGACTTCATGAGATCTGGAGTCCTTTCTACTGTGCAGTGTGTTTTAAAAATAGGACAATTACATGTCTTGTTCTTAGATATATAGGTTTATAGGATGTTCTAGCCAAAAAGTCTTCAGAACTCCTGTGTTCTACTATATCTCAAATTCTGATGGTTACAAATGCCTTTGAAAATCTAGTAAAACCTATGAAATACCTGGCCAGAAAAAAATTTCAAGTTAAAATTTGGTATATATTTACAGGGAGTTGAAAGCCTCCTGAAACCCATCTATGGATATGTTATGAGTTCATGATCCCCTGAAAAAGAGCTCTGATCTTGTCCACATTCTAGATGAGAATCACTTCTCCTGTCCTGTCCATCTAATTCTGCATTGCCCTACAGGCTTAGCGGCAGCCAAAAGCCTGGCAAGAGGCCAGACAACTGCAGGATTACGGTTTACCAACTTGCTTCTGGTTTATTTCAAGCCTTTCATAAATTTAGAGAGAGTTACTGAATTTTGGGTTATCGATTACTGGGCTCCAATATTTGTTAACATTCTGGCCACCTTGTTTCAAGTATCCTCCATTTTTGGCTGAAGTATTTAAAAAAAGTCCAAGGCACTCTGCCATTTCATTCATGAATACTGCAGTATGCATCCCCGAATGATAAGAATCTACCATTAATCCCAATTAATAGCAATTCTCAGGCTACTTAATAGAAAATTCTTCTATCACCTCATTTCTATTTCATATAAAAATTTCTCATCTCAAAAAATTTTTTATAGTTGGTTTGTTTAAATCAGAATCCAAAAAAATCTATATATTTAATTTTTTAATTTCTCTTAAGGCTCTTTTACTTACTAGTACTTTCCGAAATTCTCTTCGTACTGATTTGTCCTAAAAAGAAGTTTGTTTTGTGTTTTTATTTTTCTTGAAGAATCTCTCACGTTCTGGGTTTGGCCAATTATTTCCTTGTACTTTCATTTAGCTTGTTTCTTCCTCCCATACATGCCCTAAAATTTGGCAGGTAGAGATAAGTGATCTTTATTTTTTGCTCAATTCTATTTAATATAAAAACGAAGTGAGGGCCTGTGAGAATTCCCCACGAAGACTAGGATCAATGAAGGGCATATATATTTTTATGTTTCAATCTGAATTTCCCTTATCTTTGCTGTAAGATGTCATTTCAGTAATTCTCTGATAAGGAACAGGCCTTTCCTGATAGAGACACCCTCTCGGTCTGCATATTATCCTATTCTGAAGACCAGGTAGGCTGTAACAAAACATATTCCAAATCTTGCACTGAAACAATATGCATGGAAGTGTCTGGCACAATCCCGAACACATGACAAGTTCTTAAATGTTAGCTGAAGCTTAAAATAAAGCTCATTTCTCACTCAGAATAACTATACATCAATTATTAAAATAAATAATCCCTTTCTGAATTGAGGTAAAGAAAATTCTTTACCTCAATATTATATTATAACTCTTATATATAATTCTTTATATTATAACCCATAATAATATAAATCAAGGTGTTCTCTGTATTCAAATGGAGTAAGAATACCTCTTCCTATTCACTGTCATGGATGATACTGACTTCCCGCCAATTTTGTGCTTACATGATATCCAAAAATTGATCATCAGAACAAAGTAATAAAAGCACCATAAACATCTAATCGAAAGGCAGCAGACCCAGCATACAACTTAGGAAGGCAAAATCAGTATATTAGCCAGTTTGCATATTATGGTTGTAGAAAACGAATATTCCAGGTAATCATCACCACTCTGTAATTCCACACATTGACCAGTTTATTACTCCAATAGCTACAAATTCTAAAATACATATACTGAACACAAGGCTGGGACGTTTGCATGCTAAATGTACCTCAGAGTAGATTACGATCTCATGTGAAGCACATAAATAGAACTGATTTTTTTATATTCCTTCAGAATCAAAATCTGCTGCTCAGAAAAAAAACAAAGGATTATCATTACTATAGAGATAAAACCTAATAAACCATGATGTAAAGATTGCATTAGGCAGAACATTAGCATGTCAACTATGAACACCTTTTAATTTGCAATTAATCAACAACTGCTTCATTGTATTCTTTTATTGAATTTTCCTGTTGTTTACCTTTTCTTTGCATCTCAAGCATATTTTAAAACTCCTTAAAAACAGAGAGTACTCTAGTGGGGTCACTTAAAGAGGACAGGGTTTATTTAATTGTTCATTCTCTCATTAGATAAATTGTAAAAACAATATGGTTAAAAACTCAGCTAATGCTAGAGAAAAAAAATAAAATGGCACAGTTCTTGTCCTCAACAGACTTACTTCTCTGAATCTCTCTTCAACCCATTCCTGGGAGTCAAGGGGGAAACCCCAGAGTTTCACATGCTGCAAGAACAAGACAGGAGGCTTCAAGATTGTTTCTCTCCAGATATGACCCCTACTCTCCCAAGAATGAGAATGACATTCCAGAACTGGGTACTCCTGGCAAGATTTCTCACCCTTTACAAATGGGAAGTGACTATCGGGTCTCTCACCTTACCAGTGACCATCCAAGCTCATCAAAAACAGAAGTCACTGAAACCCTGCATCTCAACACTGAGAGGTCCTTATAACACAAATGGAAAGTCACTGTCACAAGTTCAATCCCATTCGACAAATATTTATTGCAGTGGACTGAATGTTTATGTTGTCCCTCCCCAAATTCATCTGTTGAAACCCTAATCCCAAGGTGACAGTTACTGGAGGTGGGAACATTGGGAGGTAATTAGGTCATGAGGGTAGAGCCCTCATGAATGGGACGAGTGCCCTTATAAGAAGGGGCAGGAGTGCTCTCTTTTTGCATGTGAGGACACAGCAAGAAGGCAGCTGTCTATAAACCAGGAAGGGAGTTTACCAGGAACTCAATCCTGCCAGCACTGATGTCACACTTCCACCCTCCAAAACTGTGAGAAATAAATGTTTGTTGTTGAAGCCACCCATTTTGTGAAATTTTGCTATAGAAGTCCAAGCTGACTAAGGCATTTATTATGCAACTACTATGTGCTGTGCATTTTTCTATGTACTGGCTGTATACTGGATGAACAAACTGATACCTTTCTTCAGGGAAACTCAATTGAAGGAGTGTAGTGTGGGAAACAGAATCCTACATAATCCTTATGATTTGTACCTGCTGATGGTTGCTTTGAGTTGGGAGATGAAAGACTGGTCACGGAATTTAATACCAGCACGTGGTTGAGACCATTCATGTCTGTAAATTATTTATAAATAAAAAGTATGATACTTAAATAAATTAAGATATGTGTATACAATGAGACTCTTAGAAAACATCTTCCACAGCAGTCCTCACCACCACCATGTATCTTGAGCTCCTTGAGCATAACTCCTCTGTGCTTTTTATCCCTGTTCATATTAGTCACTACAAAGAGCACAGGAACACTGGGTACCCCAGACTATCATCCTCATAGAGTTCTGCATATCCCCTGGTCTAGGATTTTTCACCCTCACCAACTCCTTAAACCTTTCAACTGTGCCTTCACGGAAAGAAGGAGGCTGTCAACCCCAAAAGAATTTATTTAAAAAAAATATTAGGAAAGAGGGGATCTAGAAATATAGGCACAAATTGAAGCCAAGTATACTTCACACTATGAGAGTACGATAAATAGAGTACTGGAAATGTAAGTACATGTACAAGGAAATGATTTGTATTTAACGTCAAACATGAGTTCTAATGAAAGCTTTCACAATATTCACAGTCAGCATATACACGTTAAATTAAAGTCTGGATTATTATATTTGCGTTAGAGGCTATCAATGAATGAAACTCTATGTAGCAAAAGAAATAAGCCTAAATATTGCAGTGATGGAGTCTTGATGATTTCATAGGGGTCAGCTTGCATCTGCCCTCTCTGCGTCTTCAGATTGCATCTATCTCCTTCACAGTTCACACGAAGACAGCCTGCAAACGCATTTGCCATGGGGGAGACACAGCTTATCAAAGCTCCTTCACTATCAAGTGTCTGAACAAAGTAAGGGTATATTGTTACACTTAGTGAGGGCTGGAAGTCTTAGTTTCTTTTCATATACTGCTTGGACAAAAACAAACTATGATTCTAAACTCTTACTTCTAGGCTCTTAAATTTAGCTCGGGAATCTTGTTCTCAATTGAAAGATCAATTGCCTGTGTGATCCTCAAATGTCAGTTGACTGAGGTCTTCACATTATTTAAACTTTTGCTTTCAGCTTTTATTATGAACAAATTTCATGAGCTGTCAATTATGTGATAATGAGCTTTAATCAATTAATCAATCAGTGCATCTTCATAAGGAGATATATTGTTTGCATCTAAAAGCAGTGGGTTCCCGTCAGTTTATTAACATTGTCTAAGGACAGCTTTAGTCATGATGGTGCAAACACACCACACATTCACTCAAACTCGACACAAGCCAGAGTGAGGTGAAGAGCATCATGAATTTTGCAATTGGATTGGGCATTATAATCTTTTAGTTTTGTAAACTGGTTTGTTTATACCTGTATATGCCATGATGTCTTGTACATACCTTGTGATGATTACTTATGGAACAAAATAAGGATGTTATAAAGAAGAAGAGGTAGCAGGAAACATCTAAACCTAGGTATGTTTTCCTATGCCTCCTTTCCTATCTCTGATCTTGGGGGAATGAGCCATTCAGAATGAAGGACAACATAGAAATCATTCACAAAGAAAAAAACACTCTTCACGGAATATATTAAATCAGTATTTCCACGTAAATGGTTTTACTATTACCTCACTCTGAAAGATAATTATCAAAGTACAAAAGATACGAGAATGCTAGAGAATCATTATATTTATCACCGACATTCTCTGGAAGCTAGACTGAATTTGGCCATTATTTGTAGCTTTTACATGTGAATAAGATAACCATGAAGAGTGCAGACAGCGAACTTGACCCTCCTCTCCTAACCCCACCCTCTCTGGGGGACCAAACCTACTCCTTGGATAAAAGCAGCTCTAATGCTGCTGCTGCTGCTGATCATGATGACTCAGTATAATTTTAAAAGTCATTATTAATCATAAAAGCAAGATAATTTCAGCAACTAAAATGCGTTTTTTTTTTTTTTAAGAGTTAAGAGTCCTGTCTTTTAAAAAATTGTATATATGGGGCCAGGTGTGGTGGCTCACACCAGTAATCACAGCACTTTGGGAGGCCAAGGTGGGCGGATCACAAGGTCAGGAATTCAAGATCAGCCTGGCCAACATAGTGAAACCCCGTCTCTACTAAAAAATACAAAAAAAGGGGCCGGGCGCGGTGGCTCACGCCTGTAATCCCAGCACTTTGGGAGGCCAAGGTGGGCGGATCACAAGGTCAAGAGATCGAGACCATCCTGGTCAACATGGTGAAACCCCGTCTCTACTAAAAATACAAAAAATTAGTTGAGCACGGTGGTGCGTGCCTGTAATCCCAGCTACTCAGGAGGTTGAGGGAGGAGAATTGCCTGAACCCAGGAGGCGGAGGTTGCGGTGAGCCGAGATCACGCCATTGCACTCCAGCCTGGGTAATAAGAGTGAAACTCCGTCTCAAAAAAAGAAAAAAAAATACAAAAAAAATACAAAAAAAATTTGCTGGGCATGATGACGCGTGCCTGTAGTACCCGCTATTCAGGAAGCTGAGGCAGGAGAATCACTTGAACTTGGGAGGTGGAGGCTGCAGTGAGCCGAGACTGCGCCACTGCACTCCAGCTTGGGCAACAGAGTGAGACTTCGTCTCAAAAAAAAATAAAAGATTGTGCATATATATATATATATATATATATATATATATATATATAATTTCATCACGTCCGTGCACCAGCTAGGACCTGCTTCAGTTGAGAATCCTCCTATGGTAATGAAGAGGCATGGCTGGCTTCCAGTTGATTTCCTTGCTGGCAATTCTTTCCCTTCACACCCGGAGCTGACATTCACAAGGGCTTCCCACTCCTTCAAGGCCAAGGTGGTTGGGGCCAGGCCAGCGATTAGGCATGGAAAAGGCTTCCTGGAGGAACAGTGTCACACTCTGGCCTCGGCGCTCTCCAGTGTGGGTGGCTGTGGGGAGCTAATGCTCCCCCTTTCACAGACATTTCATGGGTTTCCTTGAAAGGCCCCACATGGACCATCTGACAGCCACTGCCTGAGCCTGGGACTATGGCAACACCTCTCTGCTATGCCTTCCCTAAGTCCCACTCCTGAGTGCATCTTCAGCATGTGACAGTGGCCCTGTAGCTTCCTTGCTGAAGATTCCTGCTATTGGCAGGTCTCTCAGGCTCCTTTTCTTGGGAACCTGGTAAGCCTCCCATCCACAGAGTCCCCAAATGGGCTCCTTTTTGTCCTGGAGTCTGAAGGGCCATTCTCTCCCCTGGGGCCCTTTGCTGCACGTCCACATCAGCTACTGTCCTGCCTGGAGGCCTCTGCAGGCATGAGTCATAGTATGAATTGCTGAAATACTTCTGTTAAAAGAGTTGGTGCTTTTATAAAAAACTAGGTCAAATGTTTTGGAAAGGCATTATCAAAAACTGTTGACTAACATTTAAGAAAAAATACAACAAACAATGTGAAGAATCATTAAAAAAAAATTAAGAAAGTCTCTGTATGCAAATAGCTTCCCAAGTTAATTCTTCCTCTTTAAAGAGGCCACAACCAGAAGTGGCTGAGGTTGTATCATGGGTGTAGTTTGCCTGGGAGAGAAGGTGAGAAAATGCAGTCAGCAGGGCCACATGCTTAGAAAAGGCACGGGATTCTCAGCAAAATGTTGGTAAATAAATCAACACTTACACGGTTTATGTTGAAATAAAACATTTAATAATTGCATGCAGCACATTTATAATTTTGTTTGAAACAACTTTTCCAGCTGATTGACAATCTACCCACCATTCCTCACGGTATAAGAACAAGTGCTTCTGTTCTAGAACCGAGGTCTTGGAGGCAATGCCACACAACTACAATCATCTGATCTTTGACAAACCTGACAAAAACAAGCAATGGGGAAAGGATCCCCTGTTTAATAAATGATGTTGGGAAAACTGGCTAGCAGTGTGCACAAAGCAGAAACTGGACCCCTTCCTGACACCTTACACTAAAATTAACTCCAGATGGATTAAAGACTTAAACATAAGACCTAACACCATAAAAACCCTAGAAGAAAACCTAGGCAAAATTCAGGACATAGGCGTAGGCAAGGACTTCATGACTAAAACACCAAAAGCATTGGCAATAAAAGCCAAAATAGACAAAAGGGACCTAATCAAACTCCAGAGCTTCTGCACAGTGAAAGAAACAGTCATTAGAGTAAACTGGCAACCAATAGAATGGGAAAAAATTTTTGCAATCTACCCATCTGACAAAGGGCTAATATCCAGAATCTACAAAGAACTAAAACAGATTTACAAGAAAAAAACAAGCCCATTCAAAAGTGGGCGAAGGATGTGAACAGACACTTTACAAAAGAAGACATATATGAGGCCAACAAACATATGAAAAAATGCTCATCATCACTGGTCATTAAAGAAATGCAAATCAAAACTACATTGAGATACCATCTCACGCAAGTTAGAATGGTGATCATTAAAAAATATGGAGACAACAGATGCTGGAGAGGATGTGGAGAAATAGGAACACTTTTACACTGTTGGTGGGAGTGTAAATTAGTTCAATCATTGTGGAAGACAGTGTGGTGATTCCTCAAGGACCTAGAAATAGAAATTCCATTTGACCCAGCAATCTCATTACTGGGTATATATCCAAAGGATTATAAATCGTTCAATTATAAGGACACATGCACACGGATGTTCATTGCGGCACTGTTACAATAGCAAAGACCTGGAACCAACCCAAATCCCATTGATGATAGACTGGACAGGGAAAATGTGGCACATATACACCATGGAATACTATGCAGCCATAAAAAACAACAAGTTCGTGTCCTTTGTAGGGACATGGATGAACCTGGAACCATCATGCTCAGCAAACTGACACAAGAACAGAAAATCAAACACCACATGTTCTCACTGATAGGTGGGTGTTGAACAATGAGAACACATGGACACAGGGAGGGGAGCATCACACACTGGGATCTGTAGGGGGGAACTAGGGGAGGGACAACAGGGGGTGGGGAGTTGTGGAGGGATAATGGGAAGAAATGCCAGATATAGGTGATGGGGATGGAGGCAGCAAACCACATTGTTATGTATGTACCTATGCAACAATCTTGCATGTTCTTCACATGTACCCCAAAACCTAAAATGCAATAAAATATATATATTAAAAAAAAAAAAGTGCTTCTGTTCTATCATGTTGTCTCCTACTGTCAGGTTCAGGAGCCAGAAAACAAAAAAAAGAAGCCTAAAATCCTAAGGCAGAAAACAAAACACAGCCCCCTCCTCCATTTGGCTTCTCTCATCTTCCAATATCTGTTTTTTAATCGCACCCCAAGTTCTAAATATCTTAGTCTACTTACATCTCCATGCTTGCACTTCAAAATCCCTCAAAATGTCACTCGAGGCCAGTTTCCATGGAGCTAATGAATTATCCCCCAAATTATTCAACTCAGCAGCTCCTCACGATCCTCTTTGGTCTACTTATTTTCTGGAATAATGACGCAGGCCCCACCTTTTTTCCTTGGTCCCTGTGCTAGTTGCATTGGGTTTTCCTCTCTTCGATGGCGTCTATTCATTGCTCAACTACAAGATCCTTCCCTGCAGCTGCTTCTCTTCCTCTTGCTCACAACTCCTTAATTAAAGACCACTGTTTCAACTCATATCTCTAGGGTGGCACCCATGGTGTCTGTGTGCATGGTATCATAGCTCAGGGCACTGCACTTGGCCACCAACGGGCCTCGGGAAAGGTTTGTAGGATAAATGGCTAACTTCCAAACCTACATTGCTAGCCTTGACTTCTCCCCAAGCTCCAGACCTACATATTAGGGAGCTATCATAAGGGAGTGGTCAGTAGGTCATGCGTCAGCATCAGACCACTTAGGTTCACACTCTGTCTCTAGAACTAGCAAACTGGAAGGCTTTGGGAAAGTGACTGAACGAAGATATTTTTCCTTACCTACAATACAGGGATAACAAAATTGAGATAAAATAATAAGCAGCATATTGTTTTGTTTACTTTTTATGCCAAAAGCTGTATTATTATTAATATTCACAGCGATCCTTCAACGCAGGTAGGTCAGAAGACAAAAAGTAGCCAAAATGTAGGATGAACAAGTCTGGAGAGGAACTCATGAGGACTGTGATGTATAGTATAATTATACCATATTTGGAATTTTTGCTAAATGAGTAGATTTTAGCTGCTCTTGCTAAAAAAAAAAAGGTAACTATGTGAGATGACACATATGTTCATTGGTTCCACTATAGTAACCATTTTACTCTGCATATGTGTCCCATAACATTGTGCTGTATACCTTAAATATACACAATACAATTCATTTTTTAAAAAAGATAAACAGCCAAGTGTGTGGCTCACGTCTGTAATCCCAGTACTCTGGGAGGCCAAGGCGGGCAAAACAGGAGGTCAGGAGATCGAGACCATCCTGGCCAACATGGTGAAACCGCGTCTCTACTAAAATAGAAAAAAATTAGCTGGGCGTGGTGGTGCACACCTGTAGTCCCAGCTACTCAGGAAGCTGAGGCAGAGGAATTGCTTGAATCCGAGCAGCGGAGGTTGCAGTGAGCCGAGATCGCGTCACTGCACTCCAGCCTGGGCAACAGAGCAAGCCTCCATCTCAAAAACTAAAAAAATAAAAAAATAAAAATAAAAAGATAAATCTTTATTGTAAACAATATGAGGCATGCCCAGGGCTTGGCAAAGTACCTGATGCCCAGCAAGTCTTCCATAAAAGGTAGCTTTGCTTAACCACTTGCTAGATACCAGTGCCCTCATATCCTTCTAGCCCCTCAAACTTGTCCAAAACTTAATCCATTACCTTAAACTCAAACAGTATCTTCCCTTCCTCAGTAATAAAATTAACCCAGCTTTAGCTGTGCGACTGGTAATCAATTTTGGACTCATTTTCTACTCCCCCCTGAACCCCTACATTGAATCAGTTGTCAAGCTTTACCTCTCCAGGTACTCTCCCAAATCTACACATTAAATCTTATACCTGATCTGTGGCCTCCTTTCATTTCACAGTCTCTGACCTACTTTAGACTTCATCACCTTTCATAGGGACCACTACAGTAGGCTTCTACCTGGGATATTACACAAGGACGGCCTGTCGAGTGCTTGCCCATAATACTTCTCTTTTACCTCTAAATACGTCTTTAGTATGGCTAAGGATGTTCCCACATCATGACTTTAAATGGCTGAGAAACATTCAATGGCTCTTTACTGCCTGAAGAACCAAGTCCAGGCTTCTAGCCTCATGTGGTAAAGGCTAAGAGAATAAGCCAAATGGAAAATACCACCATGCCTGATGATGGTCTTGTTCAGGCTATAGAATGAAGAACATATCTTGTAGAGATAAGGCAGGAAATGCCTCCTGAGAGAAGTAAATTCCCCTCCTCCATCACCCAGAGGCATAAAGGAACTGGGCTTTTGATTGGGGAACAGATGTCCTCCTTTCCTTGCTGCATAAGATTTGTACCACGTGGGCTCCAAGGTGTGGTGACAGAGCACAAGGTGCCCCCCCCCCCCATCAGGCTGCTCAGAAGTCTGGAATGGGATCAGGAGCAGCAAGCAGCCAGCTCTGAGAGCAGGTGTAAGCCATTTCCTCCATGGGGTTTCCTCCTTGTCTTTAAAACATTCAGCTTTTAGACATCTGTGCTGTGGGAAACTAGATGGTGCAGGGTTCTGTCCCACAGCGGAGTCAGAGGACGAGTGGCTATGAACAGTGGAAGAAACATGGCTGTGTGCAGATCACAACAGGAGCAGACACAGATGGCTGGGGACCCGAGGAGTCCAAGGACAAAAATGAAAAGGCATGTTCCATAGTCCTGGCGAGGAGGTCCCAGGTACACCACTCCAAAATACTCAGTGGTAAAACTCTTTAAATGGGCTGAACTCCAGCAAATAAGGACAAGGAAGGCTCATGTTGTGAGGCTTTGGACGTAAAAAGAAAGAGATCTTTTTTTTTTTTTTTTGATCTGCATTAGCTACAGAGAAAGGCAGCGCAGTTACACAATTCACTAAATGTTGCATCCCTGTCCTAAGGTCCTGGATTTTATGTTATGGTTATCAGGATTTAGAATTACTTTAATGAAACAATGTTCTCCTATCTCTAAGGAATTATTCCATAGAAATAATTATTCCATAGAAATAATAAGAGACCAGCTACTGGAAACAGCTGGTCTCTTCTCTGGCCAAAATAATTTGCTTGTAAATATTTCCTTTTCTAATGGACAAAACCAGGAGTCTGTTTTGCAGTAAAGGTTCTCTTTTCAACATGCTGCATTTGAAGACAATGTTTCAGGCTGATGGGATCTGACCTTCTCCTTTGCTGTTCTGATGATCTGCTAAGCAAACGATTGCCATGTTCCTGAGACGTCAGGTTGAAACAACAGATGTAGAGCTAGGGAGGCGAAGTGTTTTCCTTCTGCTTCTGACATGATAATGCAAAGAAGAAAATTCATTTCCTTTAATGTAGCCCCAAAAACCATATATCAACACATTATCAAGTGAAATAATCTCTTTTATGTTGTACTCTGAAAATCTTTACATATTCATGTGAAGATAAAAATACTTGGAGTTAGAAAAAAATAAATGTAACACAGAAAATATTCCCAGGTCCAGGCGCAGTGGCTCACACTTGCAATCCCAGCACTATAGGAGGCCGAGGCAGGTGGATCACCTGAGGTCAGGAGTTCAAGATCAGCCTGGCCAACATGTTGAAACCCTGCCTCTACTAAAAATACAAAGTTAGTCTGGTGTGGTGGTACATGCCTGTAATCCCAGCTACTCGGGAGGCTGAGGCAGGAGAATTGCCTGAACCCAGGATGCAGAGGTTGCGGTGAGCCGAGATCCTGCCACTGCACCCCAGCCTGGGCAATAGAGTGAGACTCCGTCTCAAAAAAGAAAAAAAATCCCAGGATATAACACAGTTTTCAAATCATCAAATTACAGAGTAGGTAATATTAATGTTTGAATGGAAGAGAATAAGTAGACTTATAATTAAGTTGCAGGGACTTTAACATGATGTTAACATGGTTTACCTTTGACACTGGTATCTTTTTGGTACTTTTGTATTTTTTTTTTTTTTTTTTTTTTTTTGAGACGGAGTTTCGCTCTTGTTACCCAGGCTGGAGTGCAATGGCGCGATCTCGGCTCACCGCAACCTCCGCATCCTGGGTTCAGGCAATTCTCCTGCCTCAGCCTCCTGAGTAGCTGGGATTTCAGGCACACGCCACCGTGCCCAGCTAATTTTTGTATTTTTAGTAGAGATGGGGTTTCAGCGTGTTGACCAGGACGGTCTTGATCTCTTGACCTCGTGATCCACCCGCCTCGGCCTCCCAAAGTGCTGGGATTACAGGCGTGAGCCACCGACTTTTGTATTTTTTAAGGATAAAGACCAATCAATTGCTTTAAAATACAGAAGAGTACTATGAAGATCAAATAATCAAGTTTTTTTTTTTTTTTTTTCCAGACAAAGTTTTGCTCTTGTTACTCAGGCTGGAGTGCAACCTCTGATACCAGATTCAAGCGATTCTCCTGTCTCAGCCTTCTGAGTAGCTAGAATTACAGGCAAGTGCCACCATGCCCAGCTACTTTTTGTATTTTTAGTAGAGACAGTGTTTCACCATGGTGGCCAAGCTTGAACTCCAGACCTCAGGTGATCCACCTGCCTCAGCCTCCCAAAGTGCTGGGATTACAGGCATGAGATACTGCCCCTGGCCCGGCTCACCAAGTTTTAATAAAAAGGAACATGTTTCCAGAAATTCTAAGGTCTAGTATTCTTCCAGTTCCCCTAAGGCATTGCATCAGTGAACAGATTTGAGTTTTATTGGCTAAAGGGAACAATTCTCTGTAAATACAGGCATTTAAACTTATAAAAGGTGCTTATAAAACAGATAGAAGATGCTGGAAATCACACACATTGTGGAGCTATTAAAAAAAACTATTTAAAAGCCATCCCATAGGATGTTTTATAATGTTTATCTAGTTCAAAACAGCTTTATAGTTCCCATTTTTCCTATACACTAGTAGACTTTTAGGGCAAAAAAAGTAAAGAAAGTGAATAATGGAAAAAAGTAAGAACAGTAGGAGGGTTAAAGAGTGAATCATATAAAAGAAGCTTAAAAGCAGGAGAATATTTACAATCATAGAATAAAGAAATTGAGCACTAGGAAAGAGACCACAGAGTAAAATAAATGAAAAATTAAAAAAAAATAATAAAAGGCAAATAAATAAGAAATGAGTACTCCTTTTTTAAACATGTGTAACTCATAAAATCTCTGAAGTAGGAAAAAATCTTGAAACTGGATCTAGTCTCTTTACCTTTCATTAAGCAGAAATGTGGTTAAATTTTAACACAGACACAGCTGTACCAAACAGGTGCTACGGAGAAATGTGTTCGGATTTCTCACCTTTTCTATGGAGAGTTTCCCCTCCCTACAAAGGCAGAAATGGTTACTGTTAACTTTTAGGAACAGAATCAAGTTTCACAAGGCAGAAAAGAGCAAAATACAAAGTGTTAGTATTTTTCTTTTAGAGACAAGGTCTCGCTCTGTTGCTCAGGCTAGAGTACAATGGTACAATCCTGGCTCACTGAAGTGTCAACCTCCTGGACTTAAGCGATCCTCCTTCCTTAGCCTCTGAGTAGCTGAGACTACAGATGCTTGCCCTCCCAAACTGTTGGGATTACAGGAATGAGTCACTGTACCATACCCAATTTTTTTTAAGTCCTAAATTTTACCCTAGTATCCAAAGCCTTGCTAAATAAAAAATATGGTCTCTGATTACAGAAATAAAGGTATCATCTAAAATCCTGTTAAATTACAGAATCTTGGGCTCCTTCCCAACCTGCTCAGCCCAAATCTGCATTTAACATGATTCCTTATTCCTACACTCATTGAAGTTTGAGAAGTACATTTAGTTTGTTTAGGTATCACTTCTGATAACGTTTACCTCGTGGATTTATTTGTGCAATTGAATAACCTTAATCTATACCTTTCTTTAATTAACATTACTAGGACTCTCTATAATTACACATATTTGTAGGTGGCATTAAAATTATGTAAGAAACATAATTCAAAGTAACGAAAAATTAAATACACTCAAATTTAAAATGCATTTGAGTAGGGCAGAATGTCTCATGCCCATAATCCCAGCACTTTGGGAGGCCAACGAGGGCCAGTCACTTAAGACCAGGAGTTCAAGATCAGCCTGGCCAACGTGGTGAAACCCTGTCTCTATAAAAATACAAAAAATTAGCCGGGCGTGGTGGCACACGTCTGTAGTCCCAGCTACTTGGGAGGCTGAGGCACAAGTATTGCTTGAACCCAATAGGCAGAGGTTGCAGCGAGCCGAGATTGAGCTACTGCACCATAGCCTGGGCAATGGAGTGAGACTCTGTCTCAAAGAAAATAATGCATTTGAATAGAAATTCTTTCTCTAGATGTCATCACCATATCCTGAAAGAGTACATACAGGACACTCTCTACATGACAAAATAGGAAACTTCGATAATGTGGTACTGCGTCCAAGATTTTGAACTGTATGCTAATGAGGCCTTGCACAATAAAAGCCCTGTGGCATTTCACATTGTATTGCTGAGAGTTGACTGGGGTAATTCTTTCAAGGAATCATTACTCTCAGCATTTCTGTCATGTTTTCTCAGACAATGTTAAAGGTCATTTCACTTTCTTAAGAAAAAAATACCTAACATTTAATGAGTCACAGACACATCATTCTATTTGGTTTCTATCTGTAGCAGGCAAAGATCAAAATCAAAATTTTAACCTGGGATGTGTCCAGAAATTAGAGTAATTTATCCAGAGTCCTGGCTCTGGGAGGATGAGCAATGGCAGGTATCCACCTTGGTGGTAACAAAGAGGAAGCCAGGGCTGGGAGGGATGCTGAAGGATGTGGCCAACGTGAGTGAGTGGGGCCAGGTCAAAACCCCAGGACCCCTAATATCAACCATTCCCATTCCATTTTCCCCTAGTTTGGGGAAGATATGCCCTTTTGGGGACCTATGGTGGATGGATCATCTAATTTCCAGCTATGCATTGAAATCATGCATCTTATTCCAAGTAATTATTTTATCTTTTATTTTATCCTACCTGTTAATTTCCCCTTTATATGTCAAGCTCTGAACTTGAGGCAGGAAGGTTGAGAAGAAAAGACATCTGAAGAAATCCTCCTCCATTATGAATTCTGCTCTTCCATAGGTTTCTGTCCTTGGCTGCCTTTACTCTCATTCTATATCCGCATACAGCTTTCTTCCAGGTCATATATATCCCCATACATTGCGAACACTTAGCTCGGTGTTTTAAAATCTTGCCTCTCTTTTGCGCCCCAGATTCATGTTTCTGACTGCCCTTGGACATTACCAAAGAATTTTTCAGCTAAAAATCATTAGAACAAATCTATTTTGCACTCTCAGGAACCAGATTTGCTTTCTGAATTCCATTCTCATGTAATGGTGCAAAGACTCCTTTATTCATTCAAAGTCACTCAGACATAAACACAGAAGGATCCTGGATTTATCTCACCTCTCCCTTCGCCAACCAATAAAGCTTGTTGGGCATATGACCTACGCAGTCTCATTGGGCCTCACCCTTAGGAGAACAATGTGGTGTTTGCTTTAATGCTCTGCTGTTGCCGTCTTAAAATTCCTAATAATTTTTAAACAAAGGGCTCCATAATATTCATTTTGAACTGGACCCTGCAAATGATATGACTGGTTCTGTCCACAAATCCTATAAATTGTGCTGTTAGTGTGGCTTCTCTATAATCTGTCTCTACACATTGCTGCTGGAATTCTCCTAAGTCTAAGCAGTTAGCACGCCCATTAACAATTTTTTTAAAGGCAAAAATTCTGCAGCTTATCAATTTCCCAACGAGTGTCTTTGAGCCTTGATTGCAATGAATTTGTCAGCATAAATTCCCATGCATTTTGATTTTCACCTGTAAAGGGCAGCCTGCCCTGGTTATCATGCATTTGTGTCAATATTACATGGACTGAAAGTCATCTCCTTCTTTCTATATTTAACACACTATTCACTCTTCAGGCTTTGATTTTCCCAATGTGGCATATAACTCTTCTCTGCCTTCCATCACTCTCTCTAGGTAGGTCCATCACCTGTGGTCAACAGTATTAGGATGGTAAGTGGTTCCTAGCTGATTTACATAAGGCTCTGGGGAATGAAGGAAGACCCCCTTTTAGTCCAGAATTTCTTCTGGCAACATCTTTGATGAGGGGAACAGCTGGGACAACATGGGTGTGTGACTTCATGGTGCATTAATTATACCAGCTTTGAGCAAAGTCTGCAGGAGAAAAGACAGAAGCTCCCAAATGACACAGCCACTCAAGTATACAAGTTCAAGTTAGTTTTTCATATAAATCCCAAGTCCTTCCTTTGTTGACTTTATTCCTTTTTAGCACCAGGAAACTCGCCCATACTCCTTTCCATATCTTCACGAAGGTGGTGGGAACTCACTTCAAATCACAGCTGACTTCATTTTCATTGCTGTTTTTCTTCACAAACCTGTTAGTCTGAATCAGAGCCCCATTGCCAGGTACCCAGGAGTGGGTACATGGGACACAGGCAGACCAGGTCAGCAGTAGCACACCCCATTCAGCTGCACTCCAGCTGTGTGCACAGCTCAATGCATCCCTTCCATGAGCTGCAAGACTGTCCAAAAGTACCTCTCCCCATTTTGCTTTTCTCTTTAAGGAATCAGGGATCTGAATTCCTGACCTAATACCATGTTTGTTTTGCAAACCAGTCTCAACTAATCATAAACAATGATGACACAGCAGAGCCATTACTGCTGTTTCCAAATCCCCTCAAGATCTTCCCACATCTGTTTCATTACACAGGTTGCAAAAGATTTGATCAATGTGATCAAGAAAGGATTAGCATTTACTAATATTCTTGAGTTCCTACTCTTACCTATTCTCACTCAATTTTTCTTTATTTCTCCATTTCACTTTACAAATCGTGATTTTCACTAATAAAAATTATCTCTAATATAGAAAAATAGAAGATGGGCAAAAAGTGTCATTGAAGATCCCTAAATATGTATTGATGACTTAAACATCTTTTTGAATTGGATTTTCTAGCAATTCAGTTCTGTAGTAGTTAAAAATAAATCTTTAAATATGTCTAAATTTGCAAATGTGCCTAACTATAAGTGAACCACTCATTTAACAGACATTTAATGAGTCTATACTATATAGTATGTGTGGTCTAGAAACACACAGCCATACCTCAATAATCTAATGAGAGAGAGAGATAATATTAACCCACATATTCTATAACAAGAGAAAGTATGTACAAGTATCAAATGCACTAAAGACAAACATACCTTTGATTCTGCAATTCCATTTCTATATATTTACAATAAAAATGTAACAAGAAATGTGTGACTTCGTCTCTACAAAAAGTTTTTACAAAGCCAAATTCGGTGGCATATGCCTGTGGTCCTCCCAGCTACCCAGGAGGTTGAGCGGGGAGGACTGCTTGAGCCCAGGCAGTTGAGGCTGCAGTGAGCTATGATCATGCCGCTGCATTACAACCTGGACAACAGAGCAAGACCCTCTCTCAATAAAGAAAAGAAAAAGAAAAGGAAAAAAAATGTATGAACATTTAGGTGCAATATTTTCAATATACACATATATCTCTCTCTATATATGACACATGTATGTACTATATAAATAAAGATTTAAAATAAAGCCTAATACCTGGCTATACATGCAAGATAATCCAGGATTTAAAAAATAATGTTTTATAAATATATGTCATGTTCTGGAAAGAAGCTAGTTATGTTCTTTTCTTGACAGCTGGTTGTATTCACTTGATGGATTTTGAGTTACTAATATGTTTAAGAGCATGAATGTAATACAAATATTTAAAAACCATTTTCTCTATGTATAATTGCACAACACATTTCACAGGTGATCAGCTGTCAAGCTTATTTTACTGTGTCCTTTAAGCTGTCCAAAATATAAAAAATTCTTCATTGTTAAATGTCATAGTGTGACCTCAAAAAGCAATGCTGCATGAATGTGCAGTGACAGTTGACACACAGGAGCTGGCATTTTAGGCATCTGAAGAGGAAGTACAATAACATACCGCTAAAGTGTCCAACTGCTTAGACTTAAGATTTTTCCATAAGATGCAAACGTGCATGTGTATGCTCCCCATTCCCCAAAAAATCACATGCAGTGTTATTTCTTTGTTTCTATTTTGAGACTTAGTCCCGCTCTGTTGCCCAGGCAGGAGTGCAGTGGAGTGATCTTGGCTCACTGCAACTTCTAACTCCCAGATTGAAGCAATTTTCTTGCCTCAGCCACTTGAGTAGCTGAGATTACAGGCATGCACTACTTTTCTTTAAAAACATGCAAGTACTTTTTTGCATCACAATAACAAAAAGAATATGCTCTAATGTTTGCGTTACATAACAGGAACATGAAATGGAATCAATCAAATTTTCTTAAAGGCAGGGCAAACAAACAAAAATATGCATCCCATTAATGCACGCCAAAAAAGAAAAAAATGAATTTCCTAATGAATGGGAGATGCTTTTCTCTGTAGAAGCATCATGATCATCAGACTCTGAGTGTGTATTTTCTCAGCACAGGGAATACTGCAGTGACTCTCCTCAAATATTAGTCCATTCATTTCCTCCTATAATAAAAGTGACACTGGAAGGTTAATGATATGAAACTCTGCAGACAAAATGAGGCTACTATCCTCTTTCTGCTGGCAAGATCACAGTAATGCAATGTGACAAATTAGAGAGGAAGAGAATCATAGGTGAAAATTCCATTTAGGATGTATTTTACCCAGCACTGCCTCCATTTGACTAGGTAATATATAAATGTGCATAAACTTTTTAAATTTATGGTTAAGAGGGTTCACAGTGTTATAAACAAGGGACAAACTAGGTCAAGTTGCAACATATTCTATACCATCCCATAACATATCTTTGAATTTCTTCGTACTTGGTAATCTTTGAAATAAAAGCAAATCACGAGTATGCAATTACATGATTTTTGCAACACTCAAAGTATGCTTTTTATGAACCTCAACAGAGAACCACAGTAGGCTTTAAAATAGCACTCATATTTTAATTTCAGCAGAAGTGCATAGAAAACTTAAATATTCAAAGGTACAATTTTCTGTTAAAAGGCTCAAAAACAGTTATAAAATCTATCATAAAGTCTTTAGTACAGTTAATGAAAAATTTGTTAATAGTTTAATTTAGTTAAAAATTATTTAACTATTTGGGAAGCTGAGGCAGGAAGACTGCTTAAGCTCAGGAATTCAAAACCAGCTTGGGCAACATAGTGAGAACCCATCTCTACTAAAAAAAAATTTTCTTAAATTAGCCATGCATGGTGGTATGTACCTATAGTCCTAGCTATTTGGGAGGCTGAGTTGGGGGGACGGCTTGAGCTTGGGAGATTGGGGCTGCAGTGAGCCCTAAATGCACACTGCACTCCAGCCTGGACAACAGAGCAAAACACGGTCTCAAAAACTTTACTTAGCTTAAGTGTAAAAACTGCATTATTATTAAATATGAAATAGGGCAAGAGTAAATTGTCAGAGTCACCACAAATTTTTTATATCTAATTATAAGAAATACATCTTGAAACAAATCATAACACCTAAGATTGAGAATAAGACAAGGATGTTCACTCTCAATACTCCTATTCAACATGGTAAAAGAAGTTTACCATATACAAGGCAATTAGGAAAAAAATAATAAAATCATAAAATAATAAAAAATTAAAAAACAGAAATAAAAGGCAACCATATAGGAAAAGAAGAAGTAAGACCATCTCTACTTGCAGATGATATGATCTTATATATAGAAACTCCTGAGAATCCAGAAAACAACTTTTTGAACTGATAATAAACTTCAGTGAAATTGCAAGGCACAAGATCAATATTTTAAAAATCATTTGCATTTCTATACACTTGAAATGGACAATCCAAAAATGAAATTAAGACTACAATTTCCCTTACAATTGCATCAAAAAGTTAGTAAAACCAAAATAAATGCAAAATGTATGTCATGAAAATAAAGAAAAGAAGGAATTTTTAAAGATCTAAATAAGTATAAAAATGGTCTATGTTCATGGACAGGAAAATTTAATATTGTTAAGATGGCAATACTTGCCAAATTAATCTAAAGATTTAATACAATCTCTATCAAGATTTCAGGTGTTCTTTTGTTCGTTTGAGGAAGTTAACACGTTTATCTGAAAATTCATTTGGAAATGCAAGAACACAGAAAAGTTAAACAATTTTGAAAAAGAGTAAATTTTGAGAACTCACACTTCTCAATTCAAAATATGTAGTTGTTTTTGTTTATGTAGTTAAGACCACATAAATTGAATTCTGCATATAAAATATGTATTTCATAGGCAAGCATATTATATAATTACTTTCCAATATCAATATAAATTCCCGATTTCAGGAAGCTCTAGTTGCTGAATAAGCCACACCTAACCACTGTGTTTATGTTCTGTATGAGATATGTGAAGTACAGGTGGCTAAGTACTAAGCACAAAATACACTCGAATTATGCAGGTATCCTCTTATCTCTTAAATCACTGGCTTAATTAGGCCTTCCATAGTTTTACATCTACTTTAACTACTCTGCTACAACTTACATTTATTAATTAAACTAAGAGAAAATATAAAAAAGCCAACCTTTAATATCTGTCCCAACAAAATCACATTACTTGCATATAAAAAGGTTAAGGTAATTCTGAAACTGTCTAAATTCTTCTCTCTACAATAGGGTAACACTAACTTAAGTGATTCTGCTACTTAAGTAATTTTTAACAGCTTTGTTGAAGTATAATTGGAAAATGTAAATTGTACATATTTAAGGTATCCAATGTGATGCTTTGAGGTATGTATACATTGTGAAATGATCACCGCAAACTAATGAACATATCCATCACCTCGCGTAGTTAACATTTTCTTATTTTTTGTGGAAAACACACTTAAGAACATCACACACCAGAGCCTGTCAGGGGTGTGGAAGGTAAGGGGAGGGAGAGCATTAGGACAAATACCTAATGCATATCGGGCTTAGAACCTAGAGGATGGGTTAATGGGTGCAGCAAACAACCATGGCACATGTATACCTATGTAACAAACCGGCACACTCTGCACATGTATCCCAGAACTTAAAACAGAAAGAAAATATAATAATTAAATAAATACAATAAAATTCATAAGAAAAAAGGTCTCTCCTTTTAGCAAAGTTGAAGTACATGATACAGTATTATTAACTGTAGTCACCATGCTGTATATTAGATCTTCAGACACAGACAAATACTGCAGGACGACATTTATATGTGGAATCTAAAATAGAGAAATTTATAGAAGCAGAGTGTGGCAAGGTGGCTACAAGGCACTGGTGGAACGGAGCAATGAGGTCGTGTTGCTAAAGGGTACAAAATTTCAGTTACAGTCACGCGACGGCACGTAACAACATTTTGGTTAACAATGAACCGCATAGAAAATGGTGGCACCACAGGATTGCAAAGAAGCTGAAAATGTCCTACTGCCTGGTGGTATCATTGTTTTGATCCTGATCCTATGTAGGCTTAGGCTAATGGGTGTGTTTGTGCCTTAGTTTTAAATGAAAACATTTTAAAAATTAAAAGAAAAAAGCTTCTAGATCAGGATAGAAATATTTTTGTTCAGCTGTACAATGTGTGTTTTAAGCTAAGTGCTACTAGAAAAGAATTAAAAAGTGTAAAGAAATTTTAAAATTTCTAAAGTAAAAAGTTACAGTAAGCTTAATTACAGCATGGTTAATTTATTATTGAATTTTTCAATAAATCGAGTGTAGCCTAAGTAGACAGTGTTTATTGAGTCTACATCAGTGCACGGTGATGTCCTAGGCCTTCACACTCAGCCCTCACTGACTCACCCAGAGCCACGTCCAGTCCTGCAAACTCCATTCATGGTTAAGTGTCATATAGAGGTGTACCTTTCTTTAAAAAAAAATTTCGATACTGTATTTTACTACACCTTTACTATGTTTAGATACACAAAAACTTACCATTGTGTCATGACTGCCTACAGTATTCAGTACAGCAACCTGCTGTACAGGTTTATAACGCAGGCGCAATAGGCTATGCCATATGGCCCAGCGTGTAGTTGGCTAGACCACTAGGTTTGGGTACGTACACAATGACACGATGTTCACACAATGACAGAATTGCCTAAGGACACACTTCTCAGAACTCAGAACCTATCTCTGTCATTAAGTGATGTGTGACTGTACTTAAGTAATGTAAAGGTAATATAATTTCAACCCCAATACGTCCACTGGCTCTCCCTATCTCAAAACACACATACAAATTTAAGTATATGAAGGAAAAAATGATAAAAAAAAAAATAGCTCCATGTGTTCTCCCTTAACTGTATTTCTAAAATCAACATTGCATGGGAGAAGTTAAAGGAGGTTCAGTAAGGTTAAGTGACTAGCTCATCCTAACTTGTCTAGCAAACAAAGAATTCAAACTCAGCCTAAAGTTGTAGACCACACACTTGATCATTCTTAATAGCAACAATTTACAACTTCTTTTTAAAGCAAAACTTTTCATAAAAGCTTTCACTTCTTTGAGTACCATTTCCCTACTTTAACTGGACTTCTAACTTTGCTAGAGTCAATAATGGCTTCCATGTTAGCACTTCCAATAGGTCCTAGCCTTGATTCATCTTACACAGCTTCAAAGCAGCACTGAACACAGCTGACAGCCTTATCTTTGAAGTTCTCTATTCCCAGCCACTGTGACTTAAAGGCTCTATGGTTTACTTTTCATTCTCTTTTGTGGTTTTTTTCTTTTCTGGTCAACTGCTAAACATTAGAGTGCTTCAGTCTTACACCACTGGCATCTTGTCTTCTGCATCTCTAGTTTCTGAAGCAAAATAAGATACTGTTTAATATTATCTGGATTTTACTTCCTTATTTATTGGTTTATTTTTTGTCTCCTCACACTAGTGTGTAATGTAACTTTATAAGTCACAACAGATAGGAAGAGTTTAATAACTGTCTGTTGGATGGATAAATGGAAAGGAAGGAAGGAGGGAGGGAGGGAGGGAGGGAAGGAGGAAGGAAAAGAAGAAGGGAAGGGGAAGGGGAAGGGAAGGAGGGAAGGAGGGAAGCGGGAGGGGAAGGGAGTAGGGGAAGGGGAAGGGGGAGGGGAAGGGAAGGAGGGAATGAGGGAAGGAGGGAAGGAGGGAATGGGGAGGGGAAGGGAGGAGGGGAAGGGGAAGGGGGAGGGGAAAGGAGGGGTGGAAGGATAGGCACATGTATAAATTTTAATCCCTCCTTCCTGGAAAAAATGTGATTTGACCTGATAAGGAGTGACTGCTGAAAATATATCTATCTGGCCAGGTGCACTGGCTCATGCCTGTAATCCCAGCACTTTGAGGGTTGAGGCTGGTGGATCACCTAAGGTCAGGAGTTCAGGATCATCCTGGCCAACATGATGAAACTCCATCTCTACTAAAAATACCAAAAAAAATTAGCTGGACATGGTGATGGGCACTTGTAATCCCAGTTACTCAGGAGGTTGAGGCAGGAGAATCACTTAAATCCAGGAGGTGGAGGTTGTAGTGAACTGAGATTGCGCCTGTACTCCAGCCTGGGAAACAAGAATGAAAGTCCATCTCAAAAAAAGAAAAAAGAAAGAAGAAGAAAAGAAAAGACCTCTATCTTAGGCTCTCTTTTCCAGTAAGGCTTGGGTCTGTTTTGTCTGCACTTTGCACCCCACAGTATTCCACGTCCTAGGCCAACAGCATCAGAATGGTTGACTCCAACTTACTATCATGGCCCTGCCACTATGAAACCCTAAAATCAACCTACACTAAAGAGAAAGACCTTGTCAGCTGTGATACTTGCTATGAGTACAAATGCTCCATAGATGAACTAGGTCATGCTGGATTTAGTCACTCTCTCATTGAGCAGGAATGCTGAAACTCAAGGGAGCTGAGCAATTTGTGTACCAGGCCTGAAATGATTACGTTCTCAGTAGAAGATCCCTTTACAAGTGTTTCTGAGAAGCCCACTGAGAAGCATCAGACCTTGATCTCAATCATTGCAACGTGTCACCCGTGAGACACACCCAGACCTCATTTCATTTCCTCTGAGTCCTCTCGGATGCTGTCTAGATTGGCCTTGAATTGTGGCCCTCATGCAGGCATTTGGCTGCCTTCATCCAGTACCAGCCCATCACCTTGTCACGCCTCCTGCTTTCCCCAGCCAGATGGGCAGCCCCAATTTCTTAGCAGCTCTTGTGGGGAAGCTGTGTTATTTCAACAACCATATGCCAGAGCTTAGCACCTAGCAGTTTGTGATAAATAGACTTAATATAGTCAGGATCTCTGTTTAAGGAGAAATGCTAATGATGATAAAGATTTACATTTTGCAATGGAACAATGTGATTATATAAACCTAAGGAAACAAATGAAAATAAACTACTTTGCACTTTTTGGTTTATAGTTTACTTGATGTAATTTTCATTGTTATCCTATTTTTTTTGTATTTTGTATTTTAAGTCATAGGAAAATAGAGGGGTAATTTGAATTTTCCAGTTGAAGATGTGCTTATTACCATTTTAGAAATATAATAAACATTCATATCAAAGGGAAATTTGGCACTTCAGAAAAATGACACAAAGTTTTTGTTTCAAAATTAAGATGGCCATATATGTCTTAATGTTATTTACCTTTTAATAGTACCTTCAGTTCCACCTTCTCCCCGAGCAATCAAATGTCGAAAACATCCTATTTTAACATCAAAGTACATACATATCTGAGGACTCTTCTCTCTAACTAAGCCTTCTTTTTTATTATTGGGCCAATTGTTTAATCTATTTTAGCCTCTTTTCTCATCATCCTTCTGACAAAGGGTTGTTCTGAAGACTGAATGAAACAAACCAGGTGAAATATTTAGCACACTGCTTGGTTAGTGAATGCCCAATGCGTGTTTTTCATTCTCATCACCATCATCAAACATAGATACATAGTCAACATTTAACTTGAAATTTTCTTAGCATTCTTCAAAATAGTTTGCCAGCCATATTAGAATTCTGATTTCTAAAACAGTATCTAGCACAAATTAGGCATTTAGTAAACGTATATTAAGTGTTAGTCACATACTATCCTCTTTTGTAGTTTCACTGAGGCAAAGACCATGTTGCATCCCATCTGAGGCTAGACAAAGTATCAGGAGCAGCAAACACAATTGATGCTCGTCGAGTGAATGGTGCATGGCCCATGCTAAACATCCATTAGGAAATAACATACAGAGCTTGACATTCCATTACAATGACAAGTGACAACGGATGCATTCCCAAGGAGAATAATTTATAAGCTCTCCTTTCTTACCTTTTGCTGATAACTAATTACATATTTGAAGATCACTGCTGCAAGCTATAGAGTCTAGCCACCTGTATCAGACCAGCTTCACACAGCAAACGTAAAGCATAGTGAACGGAGAGATCTATCCTAAATCAAGCAGACACAGTGCATGATTACTGGCTATTAATTATGTGGTCATGCTGTGTGAGAATATAAAATCACAAACATTAAATAGGTAACTGTTAAATAGCAACTTATTTAATGTTGTCACTTAACATACTTTCTGAATCTTTATGTGTTAGAATAAAGACCGTAGATTTTCCATGACAAACATGATTGAAGTATAATTTATTTCTCAATCTCTGTACTGTGTGGTTTAGTAGAAAGGGCCCTGGGTTGGAAGACCCAGGGATAGAACCATAGCCTTGGCTTTGTAATTTTCACAAGTCACTGTACATTACCGCTTGAGTTTCCATCTGAAACCTGTCAGTTCCCTTCCAGCTGTAAAACCCCAAAGTTTCTAATAATAACCCCATCATCAAAATCTGGTGTTTTGTTATCATTCTCACAAAGCATTGCTGCAGACTACAATCAACTCTATTATCCATGTTAGATTTTAACATTATACCCAGGCTCTATCTACAGGAAGACAATATCAAATCAGTGCTCACAATGATGATTTGCTATACCCAGCCAACTCTTTCTCCACGTGAAGGAGACTTTTTCTGTGCAAATTGATATTGCGCATAGTCCAGAGATATCATAAACCAGTATTTCCCATTCATTCTAATCACAGTTGACTCATGACAAGATGGCAGACAGGGCCATAGCAGGTATCAGACTGCATTATTCAGGACCAATTAAGGCCAGTTATCCCATATAGACACAGGATTTTTTTCTTGGATGATGAATGAGAAGACAGAAATGTTTGGCCATAGAAAGATTTAGACTGTCTCAACAAGCTACACACATACATATATTTTTGCAGAGAAGCACACATGCATTTGAATCACTGTTAAAATCAAGTTGCTGTGTGAAAACTAGGATGTTTTTGGCATATATTGTCCAACATTTCTGGTATCAAGTTACAGTGGAGCTATTTGGCATGGTTAGATGCAATGGGCTGGCTTCCCTATGTCATATGCTATTAAATATGTAGGTTTATTTTCAAAAGGTTTCATAACTGATACTAATTTCATACTTAATCCACAAATACTAGCTATGCTGGAAGTTTACTACATAATATAATTACGGAGGAAACAATTGGGCTTTTTCCAAGGCTTGTTCTAACCCTAAAGCAAATCATTCTACAATATCTGTGGTAATATGTGGAGGCACAATAATGATATTTTCAAATTACATAAGATTTTGTTTTAAGATTCTATGGTTTCTGATTTGGAGTTATTTCTAGGCTTTTAAAAATTCATATTTTTAACACAAAAACATAAATGTACCATAAGGTTATGGCATACATGTACTGAGGCACACTTACATAACCATTAAGTCCCTCAACAATGAATGACCCTAAACTCCCGCACTCAGAACAGAAACCTGAAATGCAGTCTTTGTATTTATGATTCTGGAATAATCACAAACCTACAAATGGGCATCTCTCAGATGTGCATAGGTTTAGTGGTTCAGTGCAGAGTACTAGAGGCTGAAATCCACATCTCTTGAGAGAAGAACTTTTGATTAATTTACTATAGTGACAATCTCAGGTCATCTCCAAGTAGAACATAACAAGAAAGACAGGTCCATTCACTGGGGTCTTAAAGGATCTAATGTACCAGTGACTTCCTGCACCTGCTCTTATAGCTCTCTTTTTCTCTGGTTGGAACGTCACCTCTTCCCCCATAGAAATCCCACCCCCTTCTCAGCCAGCCTACTCACTGGTGCCCTTGACCAGCCCACCTTGCTGTGAAGCGGGTGGAGGTGGCCTATGTGTTTCATTCTCTCCATCTACGGCCTTTGGTTTTGGTGCTTTATCTGTGTTACTGTCACAGTGATTCCTCAGCTAATTAATCCCCTGGTTTTATAAGCTCAATCATGTTTAAAAAGTGATCCTCATAAATCATCATGGGCAGAAATGCTTGTTCAGGAAAGAAGTCCCTCTGGGGCCAGCTCCTTTTGGAACTGTGTCAGATAAAGCTAAGGGGGTGAGCAGAAGGTGGGCTGTGGAGCCCTAAAGCCTGGGGCTGGAATCTCTGATCCCCTCACCACATTCCTCACAAACCCTACCTGTGACCTCCACCTTCCCATGTCCCCTCCACAGGACTCTTCAGCCTTTGCAGGCACTCAGGACAGCGTGTGCTCTTTTACCTCCTAACAAAGCCGTCATTTGAATTGTTTCCCTGACTTATGACACCCTGACTCAAACACAATCACACACTAAGGCATTAAATCCGAAAGTACTTTTGTTGTAAGTTGCAGAATGAAATGCTTTTGTTCTTTTGCTAATGGAATTTCAAGCATCAGCAAACAGTGGATTTTTTATTGTTCTTTTGTGTTTAGAGGGACCAATGAAGAGACACTCCAGTCCTCCCTGGGTTAATGGAGGCTGAGTGAGGATGCTTGTGGTGACACAGGGAACCCTGCATTAACGCAGTTCCATTCCCCAACAAAGCCCACTCAAAAGAATTTTAGGCAATTTGAAGACAGATGCTAGAGGCCTAAGGAAAGAGACAAGCTTCTGTCTGTTCCCCTCAGTGAGTTCCTGTCTGAGAGAGCCCACCTTTCCTTGTTTTAACAAAGTACCTATCCACTTTCACAAAATGATTGCCATACAAAATTAATGCAGTTCAATGTTTACTGGTGATAATACACTATGGGGCTTGTAACATACATCTAATTGTGTACTCACAATCACTTCATTTTGCAAAACTTACTTTGTTCCTTATCATGCAAAGGAAGCAAGGCTTAAAAAAAAGCCTACAATGTTGTCCTTTTACTTGACTCAAACATAGCATATAAAAATATGCTATGTTCATTGATCCATAGCTTACTCACAATTCGCAAAATTCTTTGTTCGATGGATTTGACAAGGAATTTAAATCGAATATTTAACTAACTTTTACTAATTTTGAAAAGCAGGCTGTCTGAAGAAGCGGAAAGTCGTGTTTGTGTTTATTGTGAGATGACCTTTCCGCAGTGGCAGTGAGCAACACATCTGCAGTCCTAACTTCCTCAGGACACACACACTATGGAGAGCTCTAGAGCTTTTTAGCTACAGCCAAACATCCACGCTTGAGTTACACATCAAAGGAGATTTTTCATCCTTAGCCCAACTCACAGCACTTACAGCACAATGTGCTGAAGTTTTAACAGGAAACCGCCTCTTTGCGTACTCCCCTCCCCAGGAGGCTCTTGTCAAAACATGCGATATCTCAGAGTTAAACTTCCTGGCTGCACAAACTGATACCTTCTCTTTGTGTTCTATGAATACAATTTTCAAATTAAAAACACGTAATCATATTTTATGTCCTCAAACAATTTAGGAAGAGGTTAAATTTAAACATTTTGATTCAGATCTCAGCCTCTGTAAATAAGGATACATAACATTTCATCATCTACCTATAGTGAGACCACAGAAATAGCCAAAGCTGGGACAAAACAGGAATACTGTGAATTACTCACAGCTAAAAATTTTGCGTTGACTGTCCAGAACCACGAGTAGGTTCAGCAGTTCTCAAATAGTGTCCATTCCTGCCCTGGGCCGCTGTCTGTGTGGAGTTTTCCCATTCTCCCCAGGTCTGCAGAATCCCAGAGGTTAACTGGCACGCCTACACAGTCCCAGTGTGAGTGTGCGTGTGTCTGTGAGTGGTCCTGCAATGGGATGGCGCCCTGTTCAAGGCTTGGTGACCACCTGGTACCCTAAGCTGCTGGGACAGGCTCTGGCCACCCAAGACTGTGAACAAAAATAGTGAGTAAATCACTATCTTACTTGTTTTGTTTGTTTGTTTGTTTTGAGACAGAGTCTCCCTCTGTCACCCAGGCTGGAGTATAGTAGCGAGATCTTGGCTCACTACAACCTCCGCCTCCCAAGTTCAAGGATTCTCCTGTCTCCGCCTTCCATGTAGCTGGAATTACAGGTGAGCACCACCACACATGACTGATTTTTCTATTTTTAGTAGACACAGGGTTTCACCACGTTGGCCAGGTTGGTCTCAAACTCCTCGGCTTCCCAAAGTGCTGGGATTAGACATGAGCCACCACGCCCAGTCTACCTTACTTGTTTTTATTAAACTTTCTTAAATGTATGGATAACTCACATTCATTTTTTGTTGAATATTACAAGCGTTTTGGTCTTTATTCAGAAGTTTGGTGATGTTTTTGTGACCAGAAGCTGCCATACAAACTTAAATCTTGTTATACCAATTAGCCTATGATGAAATTGGTTTTGTTATATACTGCCTGGCTTCAAGTCACAGTTTCCACGGACCTACTGATGACATTAAGTGAGCACCTGCTGTGATGTTGCCTCGTTTTAGGCAGTGCTGATCCTCAGGCCTCACCTCCAGGTGCTGGCTGAGCTGGTTGAAGACAGGGCCAACTGGTGCCTTCATTAAATCACACCAGGCACCACTTGCTAGAGTTTGCCACATGCCAGCCGTCTTCTAAACATGTCTAAGCATTTTCTTATGTATTAACACTTAATCCTCACAATACCCCTGTGTTTTAGGAACTATCAGCATTCTCACTTAATACATAAGAAAACTAAGGTCCAAAGTTAAAAACACAATTACCATTTGACCCAGCCATTCCATTCCTAGGTACACACCCGAGAAAATTGAAACAGGGACTCACACAGACACTTGTAGACCCGTTCTCACTGCAGCCCAAAGTGGAAGAACCCAGGTGTCCACCAACAGAGGAATGGATGAAGAAAATGTGGTCTATCCATACCATGGAATACTATTTAAAGTGAATAAGGAATAACATTCTGATACATGGTACAACACAGATGAATCTAAATGATACGCTAGTGAAATAAGCCAGACACAGAAGGACAAATACTGAATGATTCTACTTACATAACGTACCTAGAATAGGCGAATTCATAGAGACAAAAGAAGAAGGCTGGGTTTGGGGACGGGAGATGAGGAGTTACCGTTTATAGTTTCAGATTTAAAAGATAAAAAAGTTCTGGAAATGGATAGAGTGATGGTTGCACACCACTGTAAATATACTTAGTAACACTGAATTTTATACTTAAAATTATCAAAATGGTACATTTTATGTATTTTTTACCACCATAAAAAAAAGAAAAAACTAAGATGCAAAGAAGGAGAATATCATTCTCCAAATTGTCAGGCCTATAAATGGCAAAGTGTGGCTCAGAACTCAGGCAAGCTTGCGCCAGAGGCCCCGTCCTTCCCTACTCATGCAGAGACACACTGTGCCCCACTGTACCTCTTTCAAATCTCCACTGCATCCCACACAAGGCCTTCTGGGAGCCTGCCCTGGAATCCCACCCGCTGTACCCTTCCCACCCACCCACCTCCAGGCAGGTGTCAGGCTCAAAGTCTCCCCATATCAGCTCCATCTCAGTCCCTTCTCCTTTATCTCCAAGCTCTAAAGCTCCCCTTAGATAGAAGCAAAGGTGGAGTCAATGGCAGTTCCAAGGCATCCCTGAGACTTTTTATCAGCTGTTCCTCTAGTGACAGCTTCTCACCAAGAGCTCGGTCACAGAATGACATTCGTCTAAGCTGCCGTGTCATTATATTTAATATTTCATATAAACCTGTCTTCTAAATTTTACTGTATACTCTTAACGAGAAAGGGTGATCTTATGCTTTATATTTCCCTGGGCACTTAACAAAGAACAATGGACACACGGGCGTGCAATAAACATTGTGTAATAAATGTCTTCCTAACAGGTTACCCCAGGGTGTAGTCAACAGAATGGCAATGGTTTATGACCTGGATACTGTGCTGCATTAAGGGTGTTTTCCCAAACAGATTAAGGCAGACTTCTTCGGAAAAGTAAATAAGCTAGAATAATATCATAATAATATAACAATATTAATAGAGTCAATTTAAAAAACCCTTGCAGTATGAGCACTCCTATAAAGAGAGGCACGTTTAAAAGCTCACAGGGGACTTATCAATCAATGTCATTTTCACAATCGGTTCCTAAGCCTGGGAATTCTCATACAGGGTTCAGTTCTGAATGAACATATTGTTACTACTGCAATTGTACTTGGTGTCAAATGACAAGATCATCCATCAAGGAGGCATCACGGTAACTTGGAGCCAAGCCGCACAGGTCACAGGCACAGAGGCTTTTGGAATTGAGATAATTTTCAGAGCCTTGAAGCTGTGCTCTTAAAGAATGGCTCTCTGGGCCGGGCGCGGTGGCTCAAGCCTGTAATCCCAGCACTTTGGGAGGCTGAGGCGGGTGGATCACGAGGTCAAGAGATCGAGACCATCCTGGTCAACATTGTGAAACCCCGTCTCTACTAATACAAAAAAATTAGCTGGGCATGGTGGCGCGTGCCTGTAATCCCAGCTACTCAGGAAGCTGAGGCAGGAGAATTGCCTGAACCCAGGAGGCGGAGGTTGCGGTGAGCCGAGATCGCGCCATTGCACTCCAGCCTGGGTAACAAGAGCGAAACTCCGTCTCAAAAAAAAAAAAAAAAAAGAATGGCTCTCTGGCTTTCATTTGTATACTCACTTTGTGTCATCAAATAAAACATGGCAACCCATGAAATGAAGAGTTCTTACTCCCAGGAATTCACTTAAAAAATGAAATTTGTTATTAGATATATTCAGGAGTTCATCCTCATGTCATAGAGTTTTCAAAAGTCAAAGTAACTGAAATACACCAGAGTGACTGGGACAGCCTTGAACAGAGTGGGAAACAACATCCCTTGGAAAATACCAAAAGAGAGGTGCAGAGTCTGGGGCTGGTGTCAGGTCCTCAGGGGACTCTGCCTCTAATGTCCAGCTTCACACTGGTGCCAAGCCCTGCCCAACCCAGTGTAAGCCTGCACTGGGGAGTTGGCAGCGTTAGCCATTCTAAGCTGCACACCTGGTGTGGAGTCTGAGCCAGGGGCCACAAAGGAAGTGAACAGCGACCTAGCTCTGAACAGAAGAAGGCCTTCTAGTAGGGCAGGTACCTGCCCTGACTTTAGTGGGCCCTTTTGACTTCCCCATTTTTTTTAATTCTTTTTTTTTTTTAGACAGAGTCTTGCTCTGTCGCCCAGGCTAGAGTGCAGTGGTGTGATCTTGGCTCATTGCAACCTCCGCCTCCTGGGTTCAAGTGATTCTCCTGCCTTAGCCTCCCAGGTAGTTGGAATTAAAGGCAGCTGCCACTGTGCCCGGCTAATTTTTGAATTTTTATTAGAGACGGGGTTTCACCATCTTGACCAGGCTGGTCTCGAACTCCTGACCTCGTGATCCACCCACCTCGGCCTCCCAAAGTGCTGGGATTACAGGTGTGAGTCACCATGAACGGCCAGACTTCCCCTTTTCATCAGTGGCCAGGTGGCCCCAGAGGCTGCTGGGATGGAGCAGCTCTGTATGGGCTTGGAAATTCATGTTGTTGGCTTCAAGAGACATTTGAGTTTCAGATCTTCCGACAGGGGCCTGTGTTGACAGGTATGGAGTGATGAAAATATCTGGGAAGAGAACCGCAGGATCACAGTGTGCTGACCAGGATGGACTGGTGCTGGCAGGAAATAGCAATGTGGAAAACAGGGACACAGGGCCGTATTTTTCCGTCACTGGCTGTGAAGATCTGGGAAATAAAGGTTGCTTGCCACTGGCCAAAAGGAAATTGAAATGAAGGCTTGACCATAAAGGCAGCACTGTCTTTATCCTACTTAGCATAATACAATCTTCTATTAGCTGTGCAAAAAACTGGCTTAAAAAAAAAAACCCAGAGATATTGTGTTTGGGAATGCTACTAAATGGATTATTTAATTTCAGTTAAAAATATCAAACGCTTTTTAAAGCCAAAGCCTCTTCCAATGAAGTACATTTTATTTGCAGATATTCAGAAAAGGAAACAAAATTCTTCCATAGTTCATAAATAAGAAATACACACTATGGTTCTACATAATTTGAGCCATCTTCGATCTATTTTTAACTCTGCTTTGGCACTCAAGAAAAATTCAGAGGGGAAAAGAAATGATTCAATAAAAAGCAATATCCTCATAGGAAGATAATCAAATAAAGCTTAGTTTGGAAACTGGTTTTGTAGTTTTCTAAATACAAGGCATGCAGTGGGTTTACTAGATCTTCAGCATAACTATGAATATGGATGGGGTCTCCAGAGCTAACCCAAGATTATGTAGACAGTTTAAGCTTTCTTCCAGGCAAAATTTCAACTAGATTTAGAAATATTTTCATAAAAAAGGGCTATAAAGAGATTAATGGTATTTTCAAACAATCTAAAATCGTGGATTTGAGAGATCTTGCCTTGGTTTATTGTCTTTAAAATTACTCAGAACAATAGGCCCTGGGTATCTGAAACAGAATTATCAAAATCCTTTTGTACCGATAACCCCATAATTCCTATATTATTTAGAAAAAGTAATTTATCTTGAAAATTACCTGCTATATGCTGTAAGATTGCTTTTTAAAGCTGTAGTTTTTCTGAGCTTCAAGCAATACTGTACCCTGCAGTAAGCTTAGTTTCCGACACCAAAAATGTTTCTGTCAAACTGGCATCCTAGCTTCTCCTTGAGTGCAATAGTTCCTTTGGTTTTTAACTCCAAAAGTGCTCACCTCCACGTTTTCATTATCAAAATTGTTGGCCCAACTCTACTGGGGAAGCAAGGATATGATGAGGATTCCAGAAGGACTCCTAATATCTAAATACACAAGTATGCCAACTGAAAGCTCCTTTTGGTAAATAGCAATACTCTCAGATGGTTAGAAATGGGTAGGAGTTGATAATTCTGCCCCTGTAACTATTACGTGGCTTCAAGGAATGGACTTAGAGATCCAATTTGACCTCATGATCAAGCATTCATTACCCAGCAAACACAAAAGGTCAAATGGCCTGCGTGTGTGGTTTGGGGAAGGCCCCCTCCCTGCTTTCCGGCCCTGAGATCTCTCCTTAGTCACTTTCCAGGAGGCAGAAGAGGCTCACTCCAAGGTGGATGCAGCAGTGTTTCGGTGGCAGGCACCACCAGTCTCCAAGTCAGTTCAGGACACCGAGTCCTTTGGCACTGGAGTGTTGTGGGACCCACAGGGCTTCAGACCTCCAGGCCTCAGCACTGCACTCAAAATACCGGAACATGGTATTTTCTAGAATCTGACATCCCAGGCACATGAGAGGGGCAGAGCCTTAACAGTATTTCTCATCTCATATATATCTTACCACCACTCATTTCATCAGCAACTATGTGTTTCTAGCTTCCCTTCTGCACTTAGCAAACATAATGGTATGGATTTTGGTACCAATTTTTAAAGGGCCAAGGGATCATACTTAGATTATGAACTCTTGACTGAGGTTTTTTTTTAACCACTAATTATCCAAGTCTACAGTAAAAAATAATGTTAACTTACAAATGCACACATAAAGCAGCACCCTATTTACACTGTAGAAACTTTAAAGTGAATTACTCTGCAGACAATATAACACACGGTTATCTCTCCTGCAAGCAATGAAAATAACATCCTGCACACATACCTGTCATTAGAGTTTTTACACTCTACTGGCAAGAGCAGAAGTAATGGAAAATGTTGAAACCATGTTAGAAGTGATCATTCTGAATTTACAAAAGGTGTGGTCAGCCAAGGGTGATGGGTACAAATGTCTCCAGAAAAGGACACCTGGCCAAAGAATATGGGAATAGGACCATGAAAATATGTCAAATAGAGAAACAAAAGATAGAAGGAAGGAACTAAATAAAGGACTCTATGCAGGTGAGGAAAGAGGGAGACGTCGGGGATGGGAAGGATAAAGGGCCTCCCCACAACAGTGAACTACAAAAGACAGGGAGGGCTGGCACAGTGGCTCACACCGGTAATCCCAGCACTTTGGGAGGTCAAGGAGGGTGGATCACCTGAGATCAGGAGTTCAAGGTCAGCCTGGCCAACATGGTGAAACCCCGTCACTAATAAAAATACAAAAATTAGCTGTGCATGATTGTAGGCACCTATAGTCACAGCTACTTGGGAGGCTGAGGCAGGAGAATTGCTTGAACCTGGGAGGCAGAGATTGCAGCAAGCCGAGATAATGCCACTGCACTCCAGCCTGGAGGACAGAGGAAGACCCTGTCTCAAAGAAAAAAATAGAGAGAGCCACCACCATGGGGGATTTTTATCATAAGGTAGTAAATATTAATTGCCAAAATGAGACAGCTCAAGAAAGAATAAAGGATGAAATAAAAACACTCAAAGATAACACTCACCATTTTGATATGTGTTTTTCAGCCTTCCCTTCTATGAATACTTTACAGGTGACAAGCCTCACATAGAAATTTTGTGAGCTGCCTTCATTCTGCTGCCTTCACCAAACATTACAATTAATATCACGTAACAGCACTTTTTAGATTTTATTTGGCTTGTCCACAAAATTAAGTCCAGTCACATTATTGCAAGACACACTAACTGCAGTCTGCGTCACCATGTGCCTCCCAAACTGTTCCCCCAGCTGCTGGGTCTACAGCCACCTCCCGGCAATACCCAGCTGTCAACCCCTTCAGGAAGGGCCAGGCAGTATGCTCCCCTCCAGGGATGGCTTCCCAGAGCCCTCTATAACTGGCTGGCTGTGGACATAGAAAGGTGCAGCTCCCTTGCACCACCTCCAAACAATCCCGAAGGGCTCCCCCAGCTCCAGAGCCGCCCTACAGGGCAACTGACACCTTGGTTGTGACTACACTACAGCCCAACTTCACCTTCTGCCAGGCTTGTAGGCTCTTTCCCTCCGCATCCCTCGGCCCCCTCCCTCCACTCCCTCCTTCTTCTCTTTCCCCATCTCCCCACTTCCTCTGGTGTTGGCCTCAAGAGCAACCCCAATAACTATTCTCCATATCTGATTCAGTTTCTCAAGGAACCTGAATAACATTTATGGAAACATAAGGTATTTAATTTGCAACTGTTTTTGAGAGAACATTCTTCAACCCAACTTCAATTCCAAAATTTTAAAATACTCTCTCAATCAAAAGGATATTAAAGACCTTTGAATTACAAAGCAACTTTTTATTGAGCTATTGAGCACCTACTATAGGTCATCCACTTTGCCAGGGGTGAAACATGATGAACACATTGGGCAACTCACCAACGGAGAGTGGTGAAATTAACAGAAAGAAAACTGTATACAAAAACATTTTGTTCTATCATTTCAAATTATTTCTATAGGTTCAAAATCACAAAACAAAATCAAGAAGGGGCTTAAAGAAAAAAGACATTTGCTAGTCAGGAAATAAAGTTTAATCAGTATTTCACTGAATCAATTTTTATTTGGTCAAGGAAGGATCCGGATCAGATGTTACAGCAAGAGACTTCCCGTGGTCCCAGAGAGGGGCTGCTTGTTTCTCTACAGACAGGAGAAGAAGAAGGAGGGAGGTGGGAAAGAGTTTGAAGTAGTCACTTTGCATAAAAGAAGCATGCAATTCAGAGGAGAACATGAAATTATGTTAGCAATTAATGCCTCTTTATGAAATAATAAAGCAATTAGTGGAAACTTGAACACCAGCCACTAGTGTTCCCATGAAATGGCAGCCCCAGGGGGCAGAGTGGGGAAAGGTGGAAATGCGAGTTCACAAAGACTCTCACTCTAGGCTAAGACGAGTCCAGAGGAGCTCACATTCACGTGCATGAAAGGTCAGCCATCTTGTACAAATATTGAATTTATAGTAATTCTTCTGTCAAATGCAAGGCTTTCAGTGCAAATATTTAAGCATATTTTCTAGGAAGCAATATGATAGCCTGTGCTTATATTTCTGAGTTATCAGTTAATGGGCTTCAACAGCCCTTTAATGTAAATTATATTCAGGAATGGTCCTTGAAGTCCTAACGGGACATTACCTCATGACTCCCTCCACCTAGGGTGGGACTGAGAGCCCACAGATGCCCCTGAAGAAAATGTCCTCCTGGCTGGCTTCATTGTGAATAATGAACAAAGGTCACTGGACCTCAGGCAGCAAGCACCCTGTAGCCTTGACTACCGCACAGAGGTCCAGCGTGAGACAGCAGACAGCAGGTAGCACAGTCCCAGCTAAGCCCAACACCCAGCACAGCTCATCCTTTCCATGGTGGCCCATGAAGCTTCCTGTCCCTGGCAAAAGACTCTGCTCTGGACATCAGCATTTTCACTTAAGGAGACTTCATCTCTGGCTTCATGGAAGCACCAGTTTTTACAATCAATAGATCACTGAGAGCAGCTTTTCTCAAAACCTGATGTGTATTTATGTGGTTTCAGGGTCTTGCCAACATGAAGATTCTGACCCAGGAACTCTGGGATGGACCTGAGATCCTGCATGTCTACCAAGATTCGGATGTCAATGTTCCTAGGCCTGGGCCCTCACTTTGAGGTGCCAAGGCTTAGTGATCTGGACTGTAGAGGGTGGGGAAGCTCACACATCATTCTGGAGAGCATTCTGCATCCACACTGCCTGTAAGAATGGGTATGTTCACAACATGCAGGCTTCTGTATAGCAGTGGATTTTACAGCACCACCTCATACAAAGAGTTTGTACTTTACTTTCCCTCACCAATAAAAAAATTAACATCCGTCTTTTTATTCTTAAATGGCGGGAATATAAAGACAGCCTCCTACTGCTTTTATATCGTTCATATTCGGTAAGCCATTTTCACCTTCCTTAGTTAATTTGATGGGCAGGAACATCCTGTAAACGATTGAAAACCCCAAGTTTCTTGTAAATAATGGGTGACTCCCAAAGTTACCTGAGCTTGTTGTATGCACTAAAATCTCATATTCTTAAAGAAAAACGTAGGGAACAGTGTGTAGCATGTAAGAGCAGGAGACAGGGATCCTGAGGGTGGGCCAGGCATGGCGGCTCACGCCTGTAATCCAAGAACTTTGGGAGGCCAAGGTGGGCAGATCACCTGATGTCAGGAGTTTGAGACCAGCCTGGCCAACACAGTGAAACTCCGTTTCTACTAAAAATACAAAAAATTACCCTGGCGTGGTGGTTTGGCCTATAATCCCAGCTACTCAGGAGACTGAGGCAAGAGAATCGCTTGAACTCGGGAGGCAGAGGTTGTAGTGAGTAAAGACCCCACCATTGCACTCCAGCTTAGGCAATGAGAACAAAAATGTCTCAAAAAAAGAAAAAGAAATCCTGAGGGTGATTCTACGTGATGAGACCTGGCAACATCTATTTAAAATCTGAATTCTTGGTTTCATGTTTGAAAACAGGAGTGAGGCCTTCCTCTGTAGAAGGTTGTCATCCAAATAAAATGAAGTCTGAGAGTTGTCTGTGAGCTAAATATTCTAAGAAATATTTAAGTTAGCTTTGCCTCGAAGACTTTGCTAACAATTCTCTCTGCTCTAACTTTTGTTCTGGAGTGAACTTGGACAAGGATTAAACACTTAGAAAAAAAAAAAAAAGACTTCTTAGCCAGTTTCAGTGGCTCACACCTGGAATCCCAGCACTTTGGGAGGTCAAGGCAGGTAGATCATCTGAGATCAAGAGTTCAAGACAAGATTGGCCAACATGGCAAAACACTGTCTCTACTAAAAATACAGAAAATTATCCAGGCGTGGTGGCAGGTGCCTGTAATCCCCGCTACTCAGGAGGCTGCGGCAGGAGAATCACTTGAACCCAAGAGGCAGAGGTTGCAGTGAGCTGGGATTGCACCTCTGCACTCCAGCCTGGGCAACAGAGCAAGACTCTGTCTAAATAAATAAATAAATAGACTTCTTATGGAACAGTCACTTATCTGCACTGATTTAAAATGCAAAAGGAATTATAATAAAATGATTCACTTTCTCACTCTAGTCAAATATACTGCCTCCAGTTCTTGTCAAAGAAACAGCCCACAATCTGGTGTAAAATGTGCTTCAAAATACTCCCAAATATTATATATCCCTCTCTCGTGGATGTTAGCAGTATGGGATATTAACTTTTCAAGTTTGTTTGTTTCCATATATAATTTTTTCTTATAGGTAGTATCAGGCTAACTATGCAATTTCTGGCCTTGTTTTCTTTACTGTCCATTATAACAAGGAGATTTTTTTTTTACAAGTGCAATCTTATACGTGGCAACTTGTTCCTTGTTTATTCCTTGAGTATTTATAGATTGAAGGAAAACTAAATGTATGACTCCATCTGTAATCACATGGAATATTATTAAAAGTATGGTATTTTATACTTGACATAGCTCAGAAAAGTAGAATTGGCAACATATAAAAATGCAGAGTGGGAAATTATACAATTAGTAATTAACTTACAAAGATCTTTTTTCCCCTGGTGTTACAAGCATGAGGTTTGAACCTATACTAGGTTTAAATCCCAGATCTGCCACTTAAAACTCATCAGGTGACTTAGAAAAGTGTCTTGAATGCTTTGACTTTCCATTTTTCCAACTACAAAAAAGGGGCTAAAACCAGAACTTTCCTCCTCAGTAAAACATGGCTAAAACCAAGGTCAACCTCACAGACTTGTTATAGATTTAAGTGCAGTTCTCTATGTAAAGTAAGTGCTCAACAAATGTTAGCTCTTTTACTTTCTAGTTTTAATCCATAGTAAGCACTCAATAAATGTTACTCTTTTATTTTATATTTATTTTCTATTTTTCATTTTTTAGAGCCAATGTCTCACTCTGTCACCCAGGCTGAAGTTCAGTGGCACTATCAGAGCCCACTATAGCTTTGAACTAGTGACTCAAATGATCCACACACTTCAGCCTCCCATGTATCTGGGATTACAGGCTCAGCCAGCACACTCAGTTGACTTTTTTATTTTTTGGTAGAGATAGGTTCTCCCTGTGTTGCCCAGGCTGGTCTGGAAGCCCTGGCCTCAAGTGATCCTCCCACCTATGCCTCCCAAATTGCTGGGATTACAGGTGTGAGCCACTGCACCTGGCCAATTTTCTAAGGTATCTACCCAGTGGAAAATAAATCATTCTACAAAAAAGATACTTGCACACACATGTTTATAGCAGCACAATTTGCAATTGCAAAAATATGGAATCAGCCCAAATGCCCATCAATCAATGAGTGGGCAAAGAAAATGTGGTATATATTTATCATGGAATATTACTCAGCCATAAAAAGGAACAAAATAATGGTATCTGCAGCAACCTGGATGATGCTGGAGATTATTATTCTAAGTGGAGTAACTCAGGAATGGAAAACTGAACATTGTAGTTTCTCACTTGTAAGTGGGAGCTAAGCTATGAGGATGCAAAGGCATAAGAATAACACATTGGACTTTGGGGACTGAGGAGAAAGGGTTGGGGGGAGGAGGGATAAAAGATTACACATTGGGTACAGTGTACACTGTTCAGGTGATAGGCAACCAAAATCTCAAAAATCACCACTAAAGAATTTATATATGTAACCAAACACCACCTGCTCCCTAAAAACCTATTAAAACAAAGAATCAAAAATTTTTAATAAATAAGCAAAATGCATTTAATAGGTTACAGCAGTCATTCTCAAAGTGAGATTTCCAGATCTGCAGTATTGGTATCCACCAGGTAATTAGAATAAAAGTTCTTGTGCCCCATCCAAGACCAAGTGAATCAGAAATTGAAGGCAGCAGTCTGGGGAGTTGGGGGAAAGGAGGCGGCAACTAGTCTTTACTAATCATTCTGCTGCACTCTCAATTTTAGAAACCACTGGGATACAAGCAGAAGATACCATTGATTCTTTTTATAGATATGAATTCCTAATGGATTTTCAGTTCTGTTTCATGTATTAACTAATTTGACAAATTTGGGAAAGGCTGGTTCACAGCTATAAAGCACTACTCAACGATGACCCAAGCATCTTCAATGTTGGTTCATAATCTGTATAATATTGGGGCATTCTGAAACAAAATTATTTCTCTGATTCATAAACCACACATCTGAAAAATAATGTTAAAATTATCCTTTTTGTTCTATAACTCCTTATACAACTGAGAAGAGAAATTAGTGTTAAAAATCTTATTTGAAAAAAAAATATGGGGTTGAATAGAATTTATATACATTGTTCAACTCATAGTTTGGAAAATTCATCTATTCTCAGGTATTGTAGGATTCTTCTGTGTTGAGCATTAATACCTTACAGGCATCAACAGTTAACTTAAAACTTTTCTTTCCTCTCCACCCTGCTTTTACATGGAAAACGAATTCAATGATAAAATAAGAAAGACATTCACACTTAGGTTGGGGAGTGGGCACTTTTGTATGGTGGAATTCAGAAGCAGGGACTCTAGAGTAAGAAGAAAGCAGCATAGCTATGTAAAGTATAGTAGCAGCTTTAGTAGAAAGGATTATGACAAACATATCTTAGCATCACATATAAAAATACAAGAAAAGCAAACTGAATAAAATACCTATTCACAAACTATTTTATATACGTTTCTTCATTATTTTCTCCTGGAAAATAATATTACGGAGTATGGAATCGTAAGTACTGCTTTTGAGCTCACTAATCACACTTAAGATCCTCTTGATCGACCTAAAGTGTTCCTAGAATTATTCCGAAGCAATACAAGAGCCTGTATACCCTTAGGTAGATTCACCATGGACTCAACCTAAAGAAACTCTTCCTGCATGAATGTCACTTTGGATTTGCCCACTCATTCATTCCTTTCCTATTAATACTTTATTCTTAAATAGCAAACTAGCATTTTGTCCATATACCAACTACTTCTCCAGGACTGGCTCATTAACCATAGCCTCGACTCATACAGGAATTAGATACACTTAGGTTCCAATTTTACTAGAATAGTTTAGAAGTCAGAATGTTCATCTAATAGAAGAGTGGTAGGAAGGAAGAAGAACAAATAAGTGTGAATCTTTGCAAGACACTCAGCAAAGCACATCAACCTCTGTTTGTTGTGTAATAATTTTCCATCAATGAGTAATTCCCATTAAAAGGAAGCATGGCTGTAACTTGACTCATTCAACACTTTTGTTAAACTAACAGTTTGCTCAGTTAACCAGTGGCCACTGTGTATTCTTAGCACATCAAAGCAAAGAATGCTGTATAAACAGGGCAAAAGGAGATTGATTGTAAGAATTATTCTTCCAATCTTAATCCCAAAGAGTAAATGCTGCTGCTTCCACTATTTTCATAACACTCCCTAGCTGCCCAGAAACCCAGTAACATGGCAACTGAGAAACTTTATTTATAATATTCTATATATTCCATCATCACTCAGAGACATTCTCCTTGAGATACAGATGTTTAATGAAGAGAAATGTAAGTAATCTATTTCTTGGTGTCTTGTTAGTTATTAGTTTTTTGTGAAGAGCTCTTTCCTAATCAGACCAGCTGAAACACTCAGATTGCTTTTCTAAAGCTCTCCAACTATTCACAGGATGTTCATCTAAACTTCTCAATAGTTTTCCAGGACACTAATAAGATTTTTCACCTGGATGTCTATAACAAGAGTTAAATGGAGTCCAAAAAAGCCACACATAATTCTTACAAAAATGATGTACAGTACATATATTCAATTTTAAAATATCTCTAAGTTATTGCTATTAAGATTCATCAATACTATTGCCACTACTTGTTGCTCCTCAGATACGTGGTGTACATTTCTGGTCAATTCAACTCACAAGTGCACAATGATCACTGGTGTCCTATGTTCAGACTGTAGGGGACTCAAAGACAAAAATGTCAGGGACTCCACTCTCCATGTGTTCCCCAAGGTCAAAATGTGAGATAAGAGATTTTTGAAATACAGTATAAATGTCAAGTCAAGAGTGTTCTTTGATTTGGAAAAGTTACTTGGACTGATGATAGAATATACGCACATCTGAATTCCACATGACTGGAGCTTGGAGAAAGAACTTGCCTGTTTCCAAGGCCCAGGGCCCAGTCCATGTCTGCTTTGTGGATTCAATCCCCTGAGTCTTTCCCACAACCCACTGGAGCTACAGAGCCCTCAACCCTAATGAAGTGTGGTGTCTACCTAGCTTCTTGTCACCTATAATAACCTGCTGTTTACAAGCGGCTTGCTGATAGTTCAGTCACTCTGTACTGCTGTTGTTTAGAAAACCGTTAGTACAGGTCCATGGGCTAGATGAGCCAGTCATTCAGTTGCAAGGATTATCTTGAGGTGACGCTGATGCAAGCAGCAAGCCATGGGTCCTGCCAATGGTCAGTGGAATTTGCAGCCATTCTGCAGCTGATGTGAAGCCATTAATGTCCACTGGGCTTTCAAGGCACTGCCACATGCTTGTTCCTCCACCTGGCTCCACCTCAGTGGCTGAAACATTTAAAATTACCAATGTGGGTCAGGTGCAGTGGCTCCCACCTGTAATCCCAGCACTTTGGGAGGCCAAGGCAGGCAGATCACCTGAGGTCAGGAGTTCAAGACCAGCCTGGCCAACATGGTGAAATCCCATCTATACTAAATATACACAAAAAAATTAGCAGGGCAAGGTGGTGTGTGTCTGTAGTCCTAGCTATTCAGGAGACTGAGGCAGGAGAATCGCTTGAACCTAGGAAGAGGAGGTTGCAGTGAGCTGAGATCGTGCCACTGCACTCCAGCCTGGGCAACAGAGCAAAACTCAGTCTCAAAAAGGAAAAAAAAAATTTTTAATATAAATAAACAAATACACAAAGTTACCATTATGATGGGTCAAATGGTTGGAAATTAATGATTCCATATATTTTACCAAATATTTCTACAAATTGACACTCTATATAACCTGACACAGTTTTAAATAAACTACACTCAAAGTGTACCCTCCTGCTGCTCACTTCCGTTAACAGGAATCTTTCTCTCCTCCAGAGTTCCTCTTCAGGGCACTTGCAAGTTGCCAGCATTGCCCTTGATTGCATGTACTCCCTGTTAGGCTGTGGAGTACGTGACCTCCTGAGGGATGCACCTGTTCCCCTTCACCTTTATATCTTACAGATTCCCTTATGCCTTGTAAGTGCTTAATCATTTTTTCCAGAAGTCACTGGGAACCCCACTGGGAATTTCTAAGAATGAGTAGAATAAATGGTTATGACATAGATTCAAGGTCATACCGCTCATGCTGCAATCTTTTCTTTTTTTTTTTTTTGGAGAAGAAGTCTTGCTCTGCCACACAGGCTGGAGTGCAGTGGCACGATCTTGGCTCACTACCACTTCTGCCTCTTGAGTTCAAGCGATTCTCCCACCTCAGTCTCCTGAGTACCTGGGACTATAGGCATGGACCACCACACCCAGCTAATTTTTCTATTGTTAGTAGAGACAGAGTTTCACTATGTTGGCTAGGTTAGTTTTGAATTCTTGATCTCAGGTGATCTGCCCGCCCCAGCCTCCCAGTCATGTTGCAATCTTAACATAGTTCTTTCCTACTGGTCTATACCCACCTGATAATGGAAATAATAAGGGTTTATACTTGCCTCTAGTATGAGAGCTAAATAAGCTAACTCATCAACAAGTGCTTTGAACAGGCAGAGGTTGAGTGAATTATCAGCTATTATTGTTATTATTTAAAGGTGACAAATGCTATAAATTGTCTCTTATAGACTCAGGGCTTTGGCAGAAATACCATGAGCCAGACTGCAAAATACTATGCCTTTGGTCTGATCCAAAGCAAACCCAGGGTGCACAGGTGGTGGATGTTGTCAACTAAGGAGAGCAGCGACTTTACAATACGGAGTGACACCACTGCCCCTGGGTGCATATTAGACTCACCTGGAGTACTCCGAGAACTGTGGATCCCTAGGCTCCCCCAACAGACCAATCAAATCAGGCTCCCTGAGGTTGGTCCCAGGTATAAGTGGTTTGGAAAGCTTCCTGGGTGATTCTAATATTATAGCATACAGGAACCACTGGTGCAAAACACTCTTGGAACATGCTTAAAACTACTTTTAACAGTTTTGTGCCAGTTTCTGGAATAAAGGTAAATAGCCATAAAGAAGAGTCATTCAGAGGAAAAGCTCTATTCCAAGGTCATCATAATCTCAATTAGGAAAGTTTCACCATCCCTCATTCTTCTATCTCCTCACTTGTGGCCACCACCATAAAAGGACATAAGAGAACAGAACACACTTTCTAAATGAAGCTGAAACTTAGTGAAAAGCATATGGGGATCAGAGGAAAAGCCTAACTAAGCTTCTAGTCTTAGAGAATGACAAACACGCTTGAACTTGCATTTTTTATACAGGGCTATCGATAAAGAACAAGAAACAGTTTTCTTGTCTTTGCTAAGGGGACATTTAGATAAGACATCTCAACTGAACTGACTATATTATTTGCCCACAATAAGCTTTTCTCAGAGCATGTTAATCCAAATGCATATCAGACCCCTGTGGTCTGTGTTCTATATGGCACAAAGCTCCTAATCCTCAAAAGCCAGATTTGTCAACCTATTATTCATTATTGACCCCCTAAAAAGCCTTTTCCAACTTTTATTCCAAATTGCTTCCCTGACCCCAAGCAACTTTACCACCACAAGTACATCTGCTTGCATACTGAGGCCTTTGACCACTAAGATATCTAAAGTTTCATGCCCTCCCCATTAAAAAGTCTCCTTAGAAATATCACCACTCCTTCCCTGTTGAAAAAGCACAACGTAATTATCAATAAATGGCTCTGTCAGCCAAGAACATGACCTGCGGGGATTTACCTCAGAGGCAAAGCAGGAGTATGCCTGCAAAGCTCAGACCAAAAGCACAATCAGTAATGAACTGTGCCAGATTCTAACCCCTATCCCTGAATCATGCTGCAGGGACCCGCCGTGTTTGCACAGAACAACCTTCTTTTGAGGGAAGGTTAGAATACAGAAAATTACAAAATAATGACTCTACCTATTCATTATTTCAAATGTCCTTTTAACGAATCATTCCAGGTTTTCCTGCTCATTTTCTAGATAAATTCTCAAAATGAGACTTCTGAGTATTAACTTTGATTAGTTTTAAAATAAATGATTTGATGACGACAGCCGCCAACATAAGTTGGTGATATATAGCAGCCAGTGATGCAAAATGTTTTATTATACCAACTATAACTTCCCTTTACATACTGCTTTACCATTTAAAAATATGTTCCCATACATTCTTATTTAAATAATGAGATGGTGGTGAAATGATATATATATTTAATAATAAACTTTAAAAAGCATATAATCCAGTCAAACTATTATAATTGTGCTTTTAAAAGAAATGAAAAGGTCATTATACACTCTTTTTATTTTATTTATATATATATATATATTTTTTCTTTTTTTACTGCACTTTAGGTTCTGGGGTGCATACGCAGATCACGCAGGATTGTTGCATAGGTATATACAAGGCAATATGGTTTACTGCCTCCATCCCCCCATCACCTATATCTGGCATTTCTACCCATGTTATCCCTCCCCAACCTCCCTACCCCACACTGACCCTCTCCTATTTCCCCACAACGGACTCCGTTGTGTGATGCTCCCCTCCCTGTGTCCATGTAATCCAAGCAATTTTTTGACAAACGTGAGACAGTGACTTCCATTTTTATCCTTAAACTGTCTGTCAATCAAAGCCCTATGCCAATTCTTGTTCATCACAAACCCCTTGATAAGGCATCATCCTACCTCTGCTTTACGTGGGTCCCCCAAAACCCACAGTAAGAGGAAAAGGAGGCTACACTTTTCGGGAGGCCAGGAGGGGGAATGCACAGGATATCCCTGAACTTCATTTCTGAATGTTATACTCTCATTTATTAACATCACATCTTCATATCAAAATCTCAAGCCACATATATAAGGACACTGGATTGTCTGCCATTGAATAAACTTGTGTGCACCTCTTCTGCCTCTGCTCCAGGAACAACAAATGAGAGTACTGCAGGTAAGTGGAATCAAGTCTCATCTATGTGACTGCTCAATCAACTGCAGTTAAAATCACCTCATGCCTTTCAGGTCTAGCTTTAAAAATTGTTGAGGGACAACCAGTACGGGCAGGGTCCTCTCATCATGTTCTATGCAGATGAAGACTGCAAATGGTCCAGCCTCTGCTACATCTCTTTGGTTGGAACTATAACAGGAACTAATCCGAAAGGTTATGGCAGTATCCTCTCCACTTAAGGCAAGTGTTCTCCACAGATACAGGCATTCCTTGATGTAAGGGAGACCCTGCAAGGCTTCAGGGTGGAAGACATTCCTTCTAACTACATATAGGTACCTACAGATAAAAAGCGCCTGATACAGCTTGTATAGTTCATGTTTGTGACAACTAGTCTGATGGTTTCTTGTTGTCTTGTTTTGTTTTATTGCATTTTATCCATTCATTGATAATACAATGAATTATATCAACTTCTGTTAAAAGCCATAAGTATGTATTGGAGCTATTGAAACCATTAAAGTTTACACTTAAATGGGTGAATTGCATGGCATATAAATTATATCTCAGTAAAGCTGTTGTTTTAATGATAAAGATTAATGGAATTCCATTCAATTAATAAATCAATCTAAACATAAAGGAGAGTCATAAGCATTTCAAAACAGAAGAGTCTTTACTCATGGGGGTTTAATGCCCTGTTTACATTACTTATGATGCTCTACCCAACACAGACCAATAATTCAGTTCAAAGTGGTCCTAAGTCAGCAAGATGCCCTCATACTTGGCAGAATCAAACATACATCTTTCTTGAGAGACCATACCTTAAACTCTGACCTCATGTACTTCCCATAAATATGTTACAAGGAACATGAATCCACAATCAAAAATCTTACACACATGAGAAAAAATGCCTCAGTGAGCAGGCTGTCATTAAAAGCTATAAATAGAATCAAAGTGAAAGAGATTGAAGATTGTAGAATTGTCATATGCAAAAAAATGGGAAAAGCATATATAATATACTTAAAATATAAAGGAGACTTTAAAATTAAAATGAAGGGATCTTCCAATATGCCAAGGCAGATTTGAATATGAACAAACTGAACTTCTAGAAATGAATAAATAGAGCTCAAAGTGGCTGAAACAACTTAATAGAACACTGATATGCTGCTGATAGGACTAGAAAACAGTACAACCACTCTGGGAAGTAATTTGGCAGTTTTCTTAAAAGGTTAAGTATATGCACACATATGACACAACCATGCCACAGCTAGGTATTTACTCAAGAACAAAGTAACAAATCATACAAACGCGTGTTCACTGCAGCTTTATCTGTAAATAGCAAAAACTATAAACAATTCAATTGTGCATCAACTGGTAAATGAATATGCAAATTGTTTTACATCCTCACAATGGAATACTATTCAGCAAAAAAAGGAATGAACTATTGATATGTGCAATAACTAAAACTGAATAGTTCTTTATGATGAAACACTTAGCAAATTAGCAATTAAAAGGAATGATCTGAGGGCTGGGCATGGTGGCTGATGCCTATAATCCCAGCATTTTGGGAGGCTGAGGCAGGTGGATCACTTGAGGTCAGGAGTTCGAGACCAGCCTAGGCAACATAGTGAAATTCCCCCTTTCTACTAAAAATACAAAAATTAGATGGGTGTGGTGGCAGGCACCTGTAATCCTAGCTACCAGGGAGGCTGAGGAAGGAGAATCGCTTGAACCTGGGAGGTGGAGGTTGCAGTGAACCGAGATCACGCCACTGCACTCCAACCTGGGTGAGAGTGAGACTCTGTCTCAATGAATCGATCAATTAAAAAAATGACTTAAACTAGATAAAATGAGCCTATAGAAAATGTACATTTGGTCAGGCAAGGTGGCTCGTGCCTGTAATCCCAGCACTTTAGGAGGCCTGGTGGGCGGAACACCTGAGTTCAGGAGTTCGAGCAGCTGGTCATACCCTGCCTCTACTAAAAATGCAAAAAGTTAGCTGGGCATGGTGGCATATGCCTGTAGCCCAGCTACTTTGGAGGCTGAGACAGGAGAATTGCTTGAACCTGGGAGGCGGAAGTTGCAGTCAGCTGAGATTGTGCTATTGCACTCCAGCCTGGGTGACAGAGCAAGACTGTGTCTCAATAAATAAATAAATAGATAAATAAATAAGCTACAATAAACACAAAGTGACCAAGCAATTCTGCTTGTTTAGCTATTATTCATAATATTCAAAAAGTGAAAACAATCCAAATGTCCACCAACCGACAAATGGAATTATGTCATTAAAGCATTTCTCCATACATACTTATTCATATACATCTATACATACTTAGGTCATTAAGTATGATTTATCCATACAATGGTATATTGTTTGGCAACTAAAAATAAAGTCCTTATATTTGGCACAACATCAATGAACCTTGAAAACATTATGCTAAGTGAAAAAAGCCAATAATAAAAGATCACATATATATGATTCCAGGTACATGAAATGTACAGAACAGACACATAGAGACAGAAAGTCTAGGGCTAGAAGAATTTGGAGTTTCTTTTGGGGTGATGAAAATGTTCTAAAATGGACTGTGGTGATGGTTATAAGAATCTGAGAACATATTAAAAACCATTAAATTTTATATTTAAATGGGTGAACTGCATGACAATTGATTAACATCTCAATAGAGTTTTTTTTAAAGCCTTGCAGCAGTTCTTTTAATGATAAAGATTAATGTAATTCCATTAACTGAAAAAGATTGCCTACTCTCCCCCATTTCTTATCAGTATAAAAAGACAAAACAAAACAAAAATAATAAGATTTTCGAAGAAGACATAATAGAGCAATTTTCACAGTTTGCTTATATAAAAACCCTAAAAGAAGTCTACAAATTATTAGAGGCAATTAGAAAGTTTAGTAATTTTGCTTAGTATCAGGTCAATACAAAAAAAAATCAACTGCACTTCTATATAACACAGAAATTCTTAGAAGACGTCTCTTATTTAAAAAAAACAAAAAAACAAAACAAAACAAAACAAAAAAAAACATTTCCAGCCGGGCATGTTGACTCACACCTGTAATCCCAGCACTTTGGGAGGCTGAGGCAGGTGGATCACCTGAGGTCAGGAGTTCTAGACCGGCCTGGTCAACAGAGTGAAACCATGTCTCTACTAAAAATACAAAAATTAGCCAGGTATGGTTGCGCATGCCTGCAATCCCAGCTACTCAGGAGGCTGAGGCAGGAGAATTGCTGGAACCTGGGAGGCGGAGGTTGCGGTGAGCCGAGATCATGCCATTGCACTCCAGCCTGGGCAACAAGAGTAAAACTCCATCTCAAAAAAGAAAAAAATAAAAATAAAAGAACATTTCCAAGAGCAACAAAAACTCTATGGAGCCTAGCAATGAATGAAACAATGAACAGTATAAAACCTTTAAGGAAAAATGTCTCAATTTCATTGAAAAACATTTTAAAAGGGTTAAATAAATGGATATCAAGATCATAAATGAGAACACTCAAAATCATTAAGCTGTAATTCTTCCCCAATTTCTCAGAAATAGACTACACATATGTGAAAAATTGACACAAGACAAATATGGTATTGCAGCTTATGAGACAAATGACAGTCTGCTCAACAGCAGGTATTAAAAGAGCTATTTTACATGAAACAAAGAATTGAATCTATACATGCTAATATGCTAAAAAAAATCAATGAAAAACAGATTAAAGATTTTAATGTAGACCAGGTGCAGTGGCTCACACCTGTAATCCCAGCACTTTGGGAGGCCAAAATGGGTAGATCACCTGAGGTCAGGAGTTCGAGACCAGCCTGGTCAACATGGTGAAACCCTGTTTCAACTGAAAATACAAAAATTAGCTGGGCATGGTAGCAGGCACCTGTAATTCCAGCTACGCAGGAGGCTGAGGCAAGAGAATCACTTTAACACTGGAGGCGGAGGTTATAGTGAGCTGACATCACGCCACTGCACTCTGGCCTGAGTGACAGTAGTGAGATTCAGTCTCAAAGAAAAAAAAAAAAAGATTTTAATGTAAAAAGATATAGCTTTACAATTCACATAATAAATCACAGGAAATTATTCAAATGGTGTTTTAATTCTTAAAATTGTTTAAATACGTCTTAAACAGGACTGATCAACATAACAGTAAAACTAAGCATTCTGTCCATCAAAGGGCACTATAGGGAAAAAATAGAATGAGCCACAAACTGGGAGAGCATGATTTTAATACACACAATTAACAGATTAGTATTCAAATAGATTCAGAATTAAAATAACTAAGAAAACAGACAAATCACCAATAGAGAAATATGCTAAAGACATGAATAGGCATTTAATCGAAGAGCAGACATGAGTAAGTGATAAGTGCACAAAAAGTGCTGATAATGCCTGTATCAGGGAAATGCAAACTTCAAACGCACCGGATTTGCAGCAACAGCACCAAAATAATTAGGAAAATGTTAAGTTTTGCTGAATATGTGGAGCAATGGATTACATATCGCCAGTTGGAATGTAAATTTGCACAAGTACTTTGGAAAGTCCTTTAGCATTATGAAGTTGAAGACGTTCCAATCCTGCAACCCAGTCATTTCCCTTCTGTGACCGCCCAAGAAACCATGTGCGCACCCACACAAGGAGACTTCTGTGACAATGTCCCTAGCTATATATTTGCAGAAGAAAACCCTGCAAACTCTGCAAATGTTCTCAGGAGAAAATGTAAATGCCCTGTGGCATATTCAAATGATGGAGCAGGAGGCATCAGTGAAAAAAAGAAAAAATGCATGAACTACCAGCCCCCACGACACCATGGGCAAATCTGTGTAGAGTGCAGTAAAAAGCAAGGTGCAAAGAATACATATTTATGTAAAATTTAAAATCAGGTAAACCAAGTAATACTTTACTCATTAGGATGCATAGGTGTGAGAAAATGTAAAAAACTTCAAGGGTAAAAGAAACACAAAATTGTGAAAACTGTTTACCACTGACATGGTGGGAGAGAGACAATGAGGAAGGGGCCTAGACACTCCAACAATTACTGGTCAAATTCTATTTCTTCCACAGAGTTACGGCATTTTTTTGAAACCATGAATATGCAAATACTGCATATTTGCAATTGCACATATCACAGATTTCATTATATTATGTATGCTACTATCTTAAAATATGAGATTTGTTTCTGAAAATTATATTTGTATAGCATAATCTCAAACAAATTCTCTTTGCTTTATGATTAGAGCCCTATTCATCAATGACAACATTTTAAAAATAGTATGTCATGTAGTTCAGTATAATATAATACTTCTATTTGTAAGTATCTTATCATTGCGTCCAATTAGCACCTCAGAGACATATTTGGTTTTGCACTTTTCTGACTTAAAATATAATCATTTTCCTTGGGAACAATGAGGCAAATTAAATCTTCTGTGTAAAATGGCAAATCCAATCCTTTAACAGAAACACCACAGGTTCCTTTAGATTTCATTTCTTAAAATTCTCTTATTTTGTAGTTGTCAATATTTCTTTATGTTTTAAACATTCTATGGATATTTATTTCTTTATCAGTTTATTATTTCTTTGTTCTGACTCCAAGATCTGCACATGAAACTAAGTTCTGATTTTCTCCCTCTGGAATGCTACTTCATTAGCCAAACATAATAGCTGTTTGAAATGGTCCAGCTGAAGCTTAACATACACTTCTGCGTCCCTACCCCAAAAGGTAGTTTAAAAGAGAGTTAATTTAAATTCAATTTCTTCTCTTGAATTTTGATCTTGCCCTTGCTGATTTATCTTAGTATTAATTGGTCTGTCTTGCACAGGAGGGTTAGTTTGATACATGTATTGTTATAGATACCCAGGAAGGTATTTTTAACCAGGGCGAGGTATTGCTATCATCCCTGTTAAGGTATGCATTTAAGGTAGCATAAAGACTATAGGTTGCTTAACGGCAGGCAATTTGATTTTCTCATCCAGATCTGTATCCTCAGTGTCTGTAACACTGTGTGACACATAGTACGTCCACAATTTATGTGTTGAATGAACAAACGAATGGATGGAGGAATGAGATTTCTCCCTCCTTCCCATCAGAGCAGAGGATAGCACAAACTCACGCTCCTATGCATCTGTCCTTGATTATTGGACCCCAGCATTTACTCACCTGCCACAGGCAGAATGCCTGGAGATGCCTGGAGAATGCCATCCATTTCCATAATCCCTCAAATACCCACAGGCTTTCAACACATTCAAACAACTCCAATGTTTGGGTAACACCGAGGATTTTCTCTATTCCCACATTACTCTCCTTGATAAAATTCTTTTCTAGTACCAGGTTACAGGGGAATTAAATGAAGCTTATTGGGGTAGAACATAGACCTCAAAACTGCAGGGGCCTTGAGCAACTATCCACCTGAGGGCAATGCCTTTTTCACGGCAATGAGACTGTGTGCTAAGCAGTGTGATGTGTTCACATATCACAGCTATGTTATTATACACATATTACTACATATTAATTTAAGTACATTGCTGTACGATGGTGTTCTTTGGCAACAGCTATAATACTTGTCTTTAGCTAACTTGGTACCATCACTATCATCCACTAAGTAAAGGAGAGAAGGAAAGCCTTAAGTAATGTATCTGTAAAAAAAAATCAGGGCATTTCCTATCTACTCACGCATGTAACATGTCATAAAGATGTCTATGTAAATTAATTAACTATTTAAGAAACGGAACAGCCCACATGTATGGAATACCTTCTCAGTGCCTGACACTATGCTCATTGCTTGAAAACACTTCTACATTCATGCTTATAACAGATTTCTGAGGTAAGTGTTATTCTCCCAAAATTTACGAATAGATAAATGGGGTTTACCAGTATATTTCCCAATGATACATCAGTAATATGCAGAGCTGAGATTCAAATCTCAAAGTCCATGGTTCCAAACTCCACTGTCTTCACCCACCACCCTAGCTACCTCCTTAAGTTAGAGCTTTAGAATTTGTTGGGCATTTACGATATGACAAGCAATACATGAGTCCAAAAGACAGAATTAAACTCTTTACCTTAAATGAAGCATGTCAAAATGACAATGAGTTCTCAACAGGTTGATGCCATCATTCCCACATTAGGGAGAGAAGGTTAATTGCTAAATTTCAAGGAAAGTTGGCAGTCAATTCCTTGGACAGATTTTTTCAATAAAATCTTGCTGAGAGTCTCATTCTCAAATACGTGCATAAGACAAAGCAACAGTGTGTGACAATTTTTAAACTTCCTCAGCTCTTGAGGTACTAAACAAACAGATGTGTGAGAAGACAGGCTTATGATTACAGCGTTACTGTCAACCCATTAGGCGACATCTTCGCTGCCTGCTGCTAACACAGCAATCTCTGAAATTTACAATTCTATGATAGTTTCTCCTGGATAAAAGGGAATTAGAATACATTCACATAGGATGAAAATTTTCTAAGAATCAAAGGGTTCTTGTTGAAAATGGGGAACGGTTGTGGTAAAAGTTAAGCCCGTAATATTGGATTAGCCTATCAAATGTTTTGTTAAATGTTCTTTGGAAGAAAGTAACAGCTTTCCAATCCTGCCCTGTGTCCTTTGACACAAGTGAGTCTCCAGATCTTCTCAGCCCTAGCTTTGCCTCCAGAATTACTCATTACATTGGGTGAAATTTTTCTGACCTAACTCCTGGGCAAGGTCACCCTCTCTAACTTGCACTGTGGACCAGGCTCCCTGGGCTTCCATCCCTCCTCTTGGGCTGTCTATTGCCTACTCAGCAACATGCAAAGTCTCTACCTTGATGCGTAGTACATGGCCACTCACAGACTGGGTATGCTTAGTCTCCCTCCTTACCCAACAGCAGCGTACCCCATGAACTCCATTTCAACTACACCGATCCCAAATAGTGGCTTGTCTTTCGACTGCCTTTCCCTCTGAGCAATGCCTTTACCCCATTCCTTTTCCTGCCAATGTTTTGTACCCCGACAAAGAAATATCCATCTGTTAGTCATCCCCAGCATGACTTCCTGTTTTCTTCACAGCAGCAACATATTTTATCATGTTTTAGCATTTCTGTGCCTTTTTTTTTTTGAGATGGGGTCTCACTCTGTTTCCCCGGCTGGAGTGCAGTGGTGCAATTATGGGTCACTGCAATCTCTCCCTCCCACCTCAAACTCTCGAGTAGCTAGGACCACAGGCACGTGGCCACCATGCCGCTTTTTTGTTTGTTTGTTTGTTTTCTGGAGATGGAGTTTTGCTCTTGTTAACCAGGCTGGAGTGCAATGGCACGATCTCAGCTCACTGCAACCTCCACCTCTCGGGTTCAAGCTATTCTTCTGCCTCAGCCTCTCAAGTAGCTGGGATTACAGGTGCCCACCTCTACACCCCACTACTTTTTAAATATTTTCAGTAGAGACATGGTTTCACCATGTTAGCCAGGCTGTTCTCAAACTCCTGGCCTCAAATGATCCACCCGCCTTGGCCTCCCAAAGTGCTGGAATTATAGGCCGGAATTAAAACACCGCACCTGGTGTTTTTTGTATTTTTCATAGATATGAGTTTTCACCATGTTGCCCAGGCTGGTCTAGAACTCCTGGCTTCAAATGATCCCCTGACTTTGGCCTCCCAAACAGCTATTACAAGCCTGAACCTCCTCACCCTGCTGCCTCTTTTATTTGATAGTAAAACCCCAGAGGGCAAGAGCCACATTATGTTCTTCATCTCTTAGGTATCTCTCAGTTTAAAACACTATCCCAGTTCCTTATCTTTAGCTCAAGTTTTAATCAAACTGGAAAACATCCAGACCATCTGAGGCAATTTACAATATACTTACAAACTTCTTTTAAACTGTGTTTTCCCTCATATAAAGTCCATGCCTTGACCTAACAGGATATTTCTATATTTTAAAAAAATGAATTTATAGATAATTCATCTGCTTTCCTTTAAAGTACTAAATCTCATTACTTTTTACACAAGTTCAAGTAATGGCCCCATCCTAAAATATTCAGACTAACAGCACCAGAGTGGACCACTGGGAAAAATCACGGCTCTTCTTGTTTCCTAACTTACAGGTGAGGAAACTGAGTTACAGAAATCCAAACGATTTCCTCCAAGTCACACCTTAAATGTGCTGCTGCCAAGACCACAATCTTCTAGTACTCACTACAACACTCTTTCTGCTATACCCGCCTTCCTTTTCCATCCAAGTAATTTGAACACTTGGAATCATGTTCATGGTAGTCAACAAGCTGAAGTCATCCCAAGGTTGATGACTGACATTTCCACCGACTTTCCTCTGAAGTACGTCAAATGCCCATTGTTAGTTTGTTGGCTGAAGTATCACTGGTTTCCAATATTCTATAATGACCATAAACAAAAAAACAACTATGAACATATAGCTTGGTAAAGGCTTTTGGACTATCAGCATCTGAAGGAAGACAGAGTGGATATGAGGGGGACACAAATGCCTTTCTACTTCTTATCATATTTACACACTTATACACAGCAGGGAGAGGAATGAGCATGCATGATTTGGTCAATCTATTCATCTCTTTCTGTTTGCTGTTTGAAGAATATCTATTCAAAGAGTCACTGGCTTCTATATATTAATTTATTGTGCATTTCCTATTATATATTTGTTATTATTGCACTATCACTCTTCTTTTTACTATCACACAATATAAAAAATCTCATCTTCAGTTTCAGCGTGGGTATGGAGACCTATTAAGGTGGCCTGCATGAAAGGGAAATTGATTTAAGCTTTCTTCCATCTCATCTTGTCAATTTCTGTGTGGTTGTCTAGTCTATATTATGAAGGAAACAAACATGGTACTACTCTGATACATCTCTGTAGCCCACAGTGAGAGGAACAATTTTATAATCTTTTGTAGATAAATTAGGAAGGAGACTTCAATGAAAGATCTTCTGTGTATTCACCTAAAAGGGAAAATATACCTGATTCACTCATAACAGTTGGTATGTGAGATGACTGACTTACATTTCTCATTTAACCATTGCAAATTTATAGTACTGCATTATACCCATTTTTATAGATGAAATAAATAAATATAAGAGAAATTATGACTATATTTCAAGGCAAAGCTAGAAAATATAATAAAAACACAACAATGAAATGTAGCTATAGTTTATGGAATCACAAAGTCGATGTTTTGGATCTATGAGTTTAAAAAAGTTGGAAGAGCTGGGTGTAGTGGCTCACGCCTGTAATCCCAGCACTTTGAGACTCCGAGGCAGGCGGATCACTAGGTCAAGAGATTGAGACCATCCCAGCCAACATGGTGAAACCCCATCTCTACTAAAAATACAAAAATTAGCTGAGCATGGTGGTGTGCGCCTGTAGTCCCAGATACTCAGGAGGCTGAGGCAGGAGAATCGCTTGAATCCAGGAGGCGGAGGCTGCAGTGAGCCGAGATTTCACCACTGCACTCCAGCCTGGTGATAGAGTGAGACTCAGTCTCAAATAAATAAATAAATAGCTCTAAGAATAAGAGAAAGAAAATATAAAGAATTTTCTATCCTAAATGAATTTATAAAGATTTCCAGTTCTCCACTGATCAGAATACTAAATTTCAAAATTCATTAGAGTTAGTTTTTGTAAAACATCTGTTTTATACTACAATTCTTCTAAATAAAATTTATTATATTGATTGTCTTTAGATGTAAAACTAATAATAGCTTTTTGAAGTGAGATGACATTTAGGAAAGAAAACAGGCTTCGAAATTGATACGAATGTGTTAAAATACAGTAATTGATATAAGAAATATGTCAAATAATTACAGGCATAAAGTATTCAATCTTTCTAAGGCCCTACATCAAACTATTTATTATTCTCAAATAAATTTAGAATAATTATTTGCTTAATATGATAACTGGTATTTCATATACATGAATATTAGTATAATTTGTCAACTGGCAATTTCCAAGAGTTAATATGAAGGTATTTATACTAATGATAACATATACTCTTATGCCCTTTATTTAATTTGCATAAAAACAAATCTCAGAAACATATCTTGATGAGGAATCTCAAAACAACTATAATCACTGCAGTATATGGAAAGAAAAGAAGCAGAGTATCAGTTCTAGAATGTTTGCATCCCTAGGGTGAAAACAGACGAGAGACATTTAGATGGCTGTTTACAACACAATTCAAGATACTGTGTTAGACTGAGTGACAGCCTTGTGGTGTGACATTTTAATGCATGTGCTTGGGGAGTACAGATGTCTAGGTTCAGAAATCAATGTCTAGACACTATCAAATTTATACACAGTGAATTTTTTTCTCTGTATCTCAGTGTTTTTATCTACAAAATAAAAACAATAAGACTTAGAGGGTTAATTAGGATGACATGGGAAAATCTAACCCATTTAATGTTGTGCCTGGCCTAGGGAAACTGCTCAGTAAACTAATGCAATTATTATTATTAAAATTATTACTGTTGGCCAGGCACGGCGGCTCTCACCTGTAATCCCAGCACTTTGGGAAGCCAAGTCAGGTGGATCACGAGGTCAGGAGTTCAAGACCATCCTGGCCAAGATGGTGAAACCCCATCTCTACTGAAAATATAAAAAAATTAGCCGGGCACAGTGTGGGCACCTGTAATCACAGCTACTCAGGAGGCTGAGGCAGAGAATTGCTTGAACCCAGGAGATGGAGGTGGCAGTGAGCCGAGATCACGCCACTGCACGCCAGTCTGAGCAACAGAGCGAAACTCAGTCTCAAAAAAAAAATTAATGAAATAAAATAAAATTACTACTGTCATTACTATTGTTAGAACTATTATTACCCTTTTCTTAAGATCAGAGTGAAAGTATGAGACTAAGTCAACCATAGTTCCACATTCGGAGTACATCAAGGTATTTGGCCCTGGAATCCAAGATACCACATTAACAAGTAGATATTTTCATGAAAATTAAGTAAGATGAATATCAAAATGTAATATTATGATCTAGCAAGGTCAGAATACTATATATACTACTTAATGTATTGTATAGATCAATTAGATATATGTAAAAGATATCTTAATATATATAAAATATATATAACAGAAAAATAATACAATAGAGAATATGTATGCTGGAAGATATAAAGATAGAAAAACATAGATTAATATGACTGATTATTTTATCAAAATAACACCAATGAAATAAGAATAGTAATAAAATTACTGTATATTCATTCATTTGTTCATTGATTTATTCATTCTGCACTGATTGAACAATTTCTGTGTGCTGCCCACTGGTTTGGCATATGCTTGTCATCCCTGTCCTGGAGAAATTACTTATAGACTAGCCAAGGAAACAGAGGAGGAACAGACACCTAGTTCTAGCAGTTGACAAGACTCAGTAAAGCCTTAGTATAGGAGGCAGCACCTTTAATCCAGGTTGTAAATTTTGCTTCAGGATTATGAGATCAAAGAAAGCTGAGTACTATATACACCTGGCTCACTAGAGTGACCTTGGATTCTTGGCTAGATGAAAAAGGCTTAAAGGGCTGATGACTACAAAAAAAGAGAGGGTTAGAGGAATAAGACATTCCCTGTTAAAGGAGCAATCGCATAAATGATCCTGCTATTTGGGAGGAGAAAGAGAATGGAAACCTGATCAGAAATTTGATGGTGCTTGGGAAGCATGGAGATGAATCTTGAAGGCCCAGAAACTATCCTAGAATATCTCTTCTGCATTATGAGGAAAAAAGGAAAAACTATAAGAGGAAATCTTAAAGGAAAAATCTCAGCATTAAAAGGTTAAAATTTAAAAAAACCACAAATAATGTGAAAGAATAAAGAGGTTACGACAAGAAGAACAATGATTCATAAAGGGACTTTAGAATTAGGAATATTTGTGAGGGAGGTTTCTGCTCTGGAATTTAAATTGGAAGAAAACAAAGACAGAAAAACTTGAAAAAAAACAAAATTGGCAATGCTGAAAAGTCTCCAAAATATGTCTATAGTCCCTTTAATGTATTCTTCTGGTTTTGTACTGAAGCAGACATTCTCAAAGACTTTGGAAATGACTACTGCAATGTTAATTCTGAATGACTATTCAATAAACTCATTGTCTCGTTTAAATAAATTAGTACAACTTTGCTGGAGCAGTAATAATTTAGCCTCATGAGAAATAATTATTTCCTAGCATGAAAACTAACAGTTACTCCCTAACTTTAAAACAGAAATTATATTTAACAAAAAAATTTTCAAAAAAATGATCCAAAAGCAATCTAACTTTTTTTTTTCCAGCTGGCAAATGTGTACTCACTGTGGTAAGGATATAAATTCCTATGGCTATGGTTGATAAACAATAAAAAGCTGATATTTCAATATATAAGATGTCCAGTTTCCAAAAATAAATATTTTGGCAAATTTATTACTTCTTTATTGTAAAAAGAACAAATCAAATTATATCAATATTGCATCTTGCAAAAGATAATGAAAATACACAAAATGTCTTACTTAGTGAAACAATATTCCTATATGATATATTTCCTTACAAAAATTCACTGATCACACTTTTGAAGAAATAAATTTCATTCTCACTAAATGTATGTGACCATTGGCTTCTGTTTCTTCACTAAATACTGTTAACTATTAATACATTAACCACAAATCAGCCTCTTCCTTACAATAAGTCTGATTTTTTGTGTACATGTGGAAAAGATTTTTAGACTCTATTTGTAGAACTGTTGGCATTTGGGCTCATGAAAGTTAGCTAATAGAATGACCTTTGATAGTATTTATAATCTATATAACTTTTGCACTCTAATCTCCAAAGTATGGCAGACTTTGGTGGAAACTTCTCTTTGCAAAAAATTCAATAGTTCAAAGATGGGAAGGAAAGAAAGCACTTCCTTATGTGCAGCAAGCAACTGCTAATATTTATTATGTTTCATCTTTTCAAATATAGTTAACACCAATCAACATCTTGGGAATGTATATTACAGATTATAAGGTAAAGATGATTGCTTTAGTTAGCTGTCCTTATTCTACAGTAAAACATTACTCTACTTCAGATTCAAAGTCTTCCACTTCTCAGAATCAAAGCTACAGATTAGCTTTTGAGTCCAAATGCATGCATATATGCCTGAAAAATAAAATAGGCTATATGTAAATTAAACTTTTGAAAGGAATAGTCACAGAATAAAATTTATTTTCTTTCAAAAACTTTTATAATTCAACTTTTTGTACTATATATCTAACATGACCAATTACAAAGCATTATATTACTTTTCTATCACTGCATAACCAATTACCAACAACGACATTCATTGTTTTAGCTAATAGTTTTGTAAGTTTTGTAAAGTTCAGACTTGGCAGGGTTGTCTGTTCAGAGTTTTACAAGGTTATCGTCAAAACTTCTACGGCGCTACTTTCTCTTCTGCAGGTCCTGGGGAATGAAATGATCCCCTCTCAAGTTCATGCAGGTTATTGTCCAATTTCAATTCCTTTGGGCCATCAGACTGAGGTTCTGTTTTTCTTGCAGGCTGTGAGTTCACCATCTGAACGTAGACACTTAGCAGGTAGACACTATCTGAATTGCTAGTGCACAAAGCCCCTCCATCTTCAAAGCCAGCACCAGATAATTTATCTTGTGTCAAAACTCTCTAGTTTGGAATTGCATTTCTGAATTTTCCTTTGTCTCTGACCTCTAGACCCAGATTTAAAGGGCTTGTGTGATTAGGTCAGACCAAATAACCTATTTAGGAGACTGAGGCCCCTGCATATTTACATTCCTGGGATTATACAGTCTGCGAAAACCAAGTCATGATGGTACCTGGCTGGACACCTTGGAATTCTGCCTCCCTCAGGTAACAACAAATTTTCTTCCAGCTAATAATCCTCAGAAGCATGCTGGGAACGAGGGAGTTATTGACGAGACATACACATTTGGAATCTCTTGATAATCCAGGAGGAAACTAGCCTGGCTGAAAATTCCAAAGAAGAGTTCATTTTCTTTAGGAAGGGCACAGGTTGCTTCCCATTGGCATAAATATTAACAGGTGATTTCCAAATAAATCAGAGGAATTATTTCAATAATTAACAAAGGAGGAGGTGACTGAAATTCATAAATCTAGATATCCATAGTGAAGTTGGTTAGTTTCAGAATCAATGTTTAACAGAAAGTGGTGCAAATCTCGTATACATTTTGAAAATTTTCACTCATCCTTTAGTTAATTAACAAGTATTTCTGAGGAAAAGTTCCATGGCAGGTACCATCTTGGTGCAGGGGACTCAGGAATGAACATGTCAAGGTCATCATCCTGAAAGGCTCACAGTTAAGGGGAAGAGACATTCACCTAAATACAGATAATGGCAATACTTTGTGAGAAACGTGTGTGTGTGTGTGTGTGTGTGTGTGAGAGAGAGAGAGTGAGAGAGAGAGGATCTCACTCTGTCACCCAGGCTGGAGTGGTGCAGTCTTAGCTCACTGCAGCCTTGACGACCTCTTGGACTTAAGCGATCCTCCCAACTTAGCCTCCAGTGTAGCTGGAACTACAGTGGAGAACCACCACACAAGGCTACTTTTTTGTATTTTTATGTAGAGATGGAGTTTCACCATGTTGCCCAGGTTAATCTCGCACTCTTGGGCTGAAGCAATCCACCTGCCTTGGTCTCTCAAAGTGTTGGGATTACAGGTGTAAGCCACTGTACCTGGCCTGTGAGAATATATGGGCAGGTATGTACAGGTGCTGGGTGGGACCCAGGTCACCAGGATCTGGGTCAACCTATAGCTTAGAGCGAAATAACATGGAGTTTGAAACCTATGACTGAGGTCCAGATCCCAGCTAGGCACTTACTGTCTATGTGGCCTTGGTGAAGTTATTTAACATCTAAGTCTGTTTCCTCATCTATATGATGTGAGAATACTTACCTTGCAAGTGGTTGCACAGACTAAGTAGATAACACGTAATTGGGAGTGGTTGGGTCTACACTAGCACCACTACCACCCCCTTTTCTGGCTACCAAATGTGTGATTTGGTTTGGGCATAATTGTGCAAAATCATTGCAGAGGAGTCTGGAATTTACAAGATTTCCCCAGGGTCATGGCTGGCCATGTGAGGCCCTCTGGTAAATATTTTTCATATATTTTCATACTATATATAATTAATTATATAATTAATACACTATAGAGCATATATGTGTATATGTATATATTTACACACATGTGGGGGGATTGTGGGAGACACACACACACACACACACACACACACACACACACAGAGAGAGAGAGAGAGAGAGAGAGATGGGACGTAAGTACCTTCCTTCCGTTCCAGTTCTGCATGCTCAAAGGTGAGATGATGGTGCCTTAAAACCATCAGGTGAATGGTAGGGTTCTCACAGAGAGGTTGACTTAGGGCCATGGCACCACTGAGACACCCAATGAAAAGAATGCTGCCTACATTCAGGCTTCATGTTAACTAAGGCTGAGACAATAAATGTCTCCCCTGCTACAGTCCATTTTAGTCCAATATTCTATGCTTTCCACTTCTACCACATAAAATTCATTTAGCATGATGCTTTAAACTGTGATCCCTTGAATAGTAAAATGGTTGTTGTTCTATCTTCCATACCCAGGTCTTACCTGGAGGATTCACAAGGGCCAGAGCATTGTAAGTCTCCATGTTATGATATCCTGCCTGCCTCCCCAGCCTCCTGAGATCATTCTCCCCATCGGTGCTTTCCAGGAGTGGCTGGAGGGTGCACAAGGGCAGGGCGCATGTAATCAGAACTGCCATCTGCTTCTCTGCAGCCTGCTGTTGTCACCATCTTTCTCCTTCACTGGGGACTGTGGTTCTGCTGTCCTTGGGCTACAGTCCACGTCCTCACTGCTGGACACCTGACAAGTGGCGCTCCCTCCCTCTATAGCCTTCTGATGCCCAGTACCAACTCTGTTAGAGATGTTACCTCAGCAAAGCCCTGAGACTACCAGTGACCCAGCTGCAGAGGCCATCTGCAGACATGCTCACCCTCATGCTGTGTCTGATTCCCCAACCCTTGTGGCCTCCACCTACTTTGCTCAGTGTGGCCCACATTGCCAGACTCCTCCATGTCCTCCAAAGGACCCATTCTTCCCAGCCTGCTCCGCCGTGGCTTCCTCGTTGACAAAGTGGAGACGATGATGATACTTAACTGAAAAGGTTTCCATAAGCATGAAATGAGGCAAAATGTAAAATTCTTCAAAGAGTACTAACTCTCAGGAAAAACTAAGGAAATGCTGGCCTCACTCTTTATAATTGTTATTGTTGCCATAAATCAACATCATTCTCAACAGCATAAGTCTTCTAAGAGTTATACCTCATTTAGGAGCAGTCCATAGATAGGACTGTCAGTCACACTCCTCATAATTGTTACTGTGGTCATAAATTACTCTGATCATCATCATCATCATCATCATAAGTCTTCTAAGAGTCAAGTCCCCTTTAAAAGATGTTCATAAGAGAGGTCCAACTGTGATTTGAATTCCATTTCTCTACCATTGTGTTACTGATGCCTATGGAAATCAAGAAATATGAATAGGCACCTATTTAGGTGCCCTTAAATTTTCATTAACACTTGGAGACATCTCCACCCATTCTTTGACCGAAGGTTAAAACATCCTGTGGCAGGGCACATATAGAAGGGTCAATGGAGCCCCAACCCATCTCCGATGATTTGTTAAGTTACAACAACTGCCAAAGAAGAGAAACAGTCCAGTCTGCGCTGATCGAGAAGACATTCAGAAGGACATGAGCCCTGAGCTGGGCCACCGGATCTACAGGAAGAGGTAACCCACGCTAAAGAGGAAGGATATTCTAGGAAGAAAGCATCATAGGCCCTGAAATGAGAAATCATGGTGCATTGATAGAATCGCAGAAGTGGAGGAAGCATCCTTCACAGACATGGTTCTGCTTTATGTATCCTGCAGATCTATCTCACACCATGTGGAGGGATGAACTTGGGCTGAATACACGCAAAGGGACGAGTCTGAATGCTGTTTTGGGGTCAGCGGAGAATATGACAAGGGCAAGGACTCAGGCAGGTCTCCAGGCAGGGGCCTCAACCTGGAAGACGAATGAACGGCTAACGGAGCTGCCAGATAACACCTCATTCACAGGCCTGGAAACTGAGGAACGGGCGTTGGGCGCAGCATGAGCCAGATCATTGTACTGGCCAGAGGTGAAAGGTGGCTACTACCAAGAGGGACTTGATTATCCTCTTAAATAAAGCAGGACTTGATCACGATCCTAAATAAAAAGCATCATCTGTATCATGTTCCTGCCTCTGGTCTGGATAGTTCTTGGGAATCACAGAGAAAAAAATGAAACCAAAATCTCTATTTGTAGGAATGATGAAGAATCTAATAGCTTTTTGATCTGAAAATAGGTTCTGGGTGAGGAAAGCCAAGACAGAAAAGAGATAAGATACAAAGTAAACCTTTAGCTCTAATGAAAAGCACCAGTAACTTCTTTCCAGATGACTCAGAACCCTTAGACAATCACTCAATGGTCTGAAATCTGTTTAGGCAAGTCTGTGAAGAGATGAAGAGATCATAATGTTCCCATTTGCAGGTAGTTATAACCTAGAGAGGTGCGTGCAGAAGCTGATATGCTGCAACAATAAATATCTCCAAATCCCTTGTCCCTCAAATTCCTAGGATCCTCCTGTACTATTGGGTGGACTGTTAGGAAGTTGACTATTTCAAATGCACACTGATAAATTTTTTTTAAATTGAAATGTTAACGTGACTACTTGGAAAGAGATCTTCGGCCAGATGCAGTGGCTCCCTCCTATAGTCCCAGCACTTTGGGAGGCCAAGGCGGGTGGATCATTTGAGGTCAGGAGTTCGAGACCAGTCTGGCCAACAAGGTGAAACCCTGTCTCTACCAAAAATATTTAAAAAGCCAAGTGTGGTGGTGCATGCCTGCTGTAATTCCAGTTACTCAGGAGGCTGAGGCAGGAGAATCACTTGAACCTGGGAGGGGGAGGTTACGGTGAGCCCAGACTGTGCCACAGTTGCACTCCAGCCTGGGCAACAGAGCCAGATTCCATCTCAAAAAGAAAAAAAAAAGAGATCTTGGGAGTCAGATGGAGCAATTCCTATCACCATCAAAGGCAGAGGTAAAACCCAATTATATTTATTAGTCATTTCTACCTGTTATATGCAAATATGTCTGGCAATTGTGACTGGATTTTGTTTCATTTCCTGTAAGAAACCCTTCTACCCACTCTCTAGTATCATTGAGAGGCATGAATCAACATCGAAATTACCAATTACGAGACTTTCAAAATAGCCCTCTTTTTAAAAAAAAATTTGTTGAAATTCTACTTTTGTTTAAAAATCTCTTTTGATGTGCTAACTAGGTTAGTCTATCACCTTTAATGAAGACTTGAATTTCTAAAGGTGCATTGCTGAAGCCAAGCAAACAAGTAGGTTATGGGGAAAAAAAAAAAAAAAACAGCGGAAGCTATGCTATGCATTGGCTGTTCTCCAGAGAAGTATCAGTAAATGCTTGTATTATACAAATGCGGATTCATACATTAAAGATTTCCAAAATACAAAATAATTAAGCTTGATGAAGACTGATATTATACATGGCAAAGGGAAATAATTAGGCAGTGTCTTCTTCATTCAACACTATTATTTAGCACAGGTTTAACACAGATTTATTGATTATGTATCATAAGCTGTGAGCTAGACATACAAGATACAGTGCAAAGAACCAAAAGTTGTCATGGTATAATTTTTCTGACTACTTTGGAATTCACTGATGTATTTTATTCAAGACACTTTGGATGTAATAAATGAAATCAACTTGAGACAAATCAAATGATGGAAGAGAACAGGTTTTGGGAAGGTAGCAGATGATGTCATGAAATGTAACATACGAAAGGCAGCCAGTCCTAATGAAAACTAAACTGGTCTCACTGTCTTTCAGGGCCATACGGCTTCTCTGTTGGGAGGCTCATTGCCACTGCAGCGTCCTCCAGTAGCACGCAAGCCACTATGGCCACCATCGCCAAGCACCCACTATTGTATGTCACAAATTTTGGGTTGCTTATTTCATATCCTCCAGAGTAAGAGCCCGGTTACTCACAGTCTAGTCAGGTCCATTTATGGTCCAATCAGGAAGTGGAAATTGATGCACAGGTTACTACACAGTTCCCTAGACCTGCTCCTATCAGGGGCTGGGGTTGGATGAAATCATGTAAAAGGTGTACAGCATGAAAAAATGTCACACAGAAAGATTAGGAACATGAATTGAAAAGGTAAACCAGACCGATAGTGAAACAACAGGCTTCAAAGCAAACTCGATGTCAATTCAATGGTGCATGTGGACCTATAAAATCTGGCAGGCTTAGCTTTTCAGAGGTTCAGCTTTAACAGGAACTTCTTCATATTAGTTGAACTTATAAAACCAGCTTCAAGTGAACACAACTGACTTTTCATTTTCATTATCCATCCTGTTTTGGTTAATCTGGATGTTCAGGCACGTCTGTGATGAGTTTAAAACATCACGTTGTACATATTTGTTGCAACATATACCTAGACATTTGGATGCAGAAGCAGATGATTCCACATATCCTAAATAAGGTTATGTAATGAAAAATAATATTCCATCCATGTGGTTAACCCTACTTAACAACACAGAGTGCAGTGTTTTCTATTTAAAGAAAAAAAACTAAGCAATGTTAAAAGTTTAATAGCATGTGACTCCAATACGAAATGCTCCAATTACAACGTTATACTCTTACAAGGATAAAATATTTTGGAGCAATGCATACAGAGATATTTTTATTCTTTTGCAGCAGCAGGTGGCTAAGAGTCCACCAAGTTCATGTTCCTGCTTCTGCAGAGTGGCTGCTGACCCCAGGACCCTGCCCCACTTCCATCTATGAGGGGTCATGTGACTGATATTCTCTAGTGGACTCTGAGTGCAGTGATGCAACTGACGATGCAATTCAGGATGAAGCCATAGGGAATGGCAAGGCCATCAAGTTAGAAAGAGGTCCTGAGCCACTATACGGAGAGGAAGTATCCTCAGGCAGCTACCCTAGAGAGAAACAAACTGCTCTTGTGTTAAGTTCACTGCAATGTTGGAGTTTATTTGCTATAGCAGTCTTGGTTTCCTCCCTAAAAATGCGGCAGAGTGCCCAAAACACATCATCTAACAAGAGTGTTTTTGAAAAATGGAAGCTAAACCTATGTCTCTTTCACACACATATGCACACGTATATTTATATTTTCATGTATGAAAGCCTGGTTCTAAGGAGGATAATTTTATTTTGTGGTCAAATGGCTAAAAAGTGTAGGTTTTAAAAATATATGTTTAATTATCTCAAGCTAATCACTAATTGAAGAATCATTTATATTTATGAATGAGCAAATATTTTTATACATGGGAATTGCACATACGGTTAATCTTCAGGGGTAATTTTGTAACTTAGCATTATGTATTAGCAAACAATACTGGTTCCATCAGAATGTTCTCACTTTTCTTTCAGGAAACTGGAACTCTGGATCATTTAGAAAAAAAAAAAAAAAAAAAAAAGACCCAAACTGGGAGACTGTGACTTGGCAATTCTTGATTTCCAGCAAGCTGGCTGAATGCAAAGCCTCCCTTTGTCTAAAATTACGTATAATTTGCATTCAGGGCAGGCGTTAATTTTGTTAAAAGAGTTTCAAGTACAAATCAGGACATTTTGGACACCTTCTGAACATCTTAAATCAGGCCAGTTACAATTTCTTTCCAGCATTTGAATGAATGTTCCAACTCCACCGCCGGGTTGGAAAGAAGAGAAACAGCACGATTTACTCGCAGCGGCAACTCAAAGCACAGACAATGAACAGAGCAGCGCTGGTACCTGATGCTGCTCATGCTGCCGGTCTCGGACCCCAGCTTGCATCGCTCCAGTTGGCTGGCTACGATCTGCCGTTCAGCCTCCAGCTCTCGGGTCAGCCTTTCAAACTGTAATTCCTGAAAGAAACCCACAACAAGATCAATTCAATCATCTACATGACAGGTGAAATTCAGACCAAAATGATAGGATGGTGGAGGGGGAAAATAGGATATTCCAAGATGTCAAATTTGAGAAATGTGCAATAAAACTAGGATTCGAAGGTGAGACAGACTTGTGGCCAGATGGCCGTGCAACTTTGGATAAGTTATCATGTAAGTATCAGTTTCATATTCTGTAAAACGGACTTAAAATACTTATTTAATAAGATGGAAATGAGGATTAAAGGAGATACTGTCATGAAAAATTTTCCGGTGCTATCTTTGTCAGATGGTCAGCACCCAGCAGATACCAATACTCCTGACACCACAAGTATAGCATTTAATTAGAGAATAGTTCAGTTTTCAATTATCTTTTAGAGTATTGTGTTTATTCCCTACTGGCCTTCTGGCCGACTCTGTACTGTATACTAATGTTTTCTTCATATTACTTACATATTATAGATTAAAGCAAATAATGCTTTATAATCCACACTCTTCATACCTTTGCATTCCAGAAGAATGACAATGATACCAATTCTATACAGCCTCATTACTAAGTGCATAACCTTTGAGATATTTGATGTATTGCCTTAAAAATAGACAACGGAACCAAAGAAAAATGCTTCTACAAAACTGCCTCAAATCCACTGTCAAAAATGTCAACAAAAAATTCAATCAGAACTTCAAAAATCTCAGCTGTTCCAACTACAGGACTTTTGTACCATATTTTAGTACTTACGCTTTCTTTTCCCATACATGTAGGTGTTTTAGAAACTAAAAATAACCAGAGCAAATCATGTATTTTAATAAGAAATGGCAGGGAAAGTTTTTACAACGTCACATTTAATACGTTTTTAAAAAATTAAACAGTCATGTTTTGGGGATGAGAAACAAGAATGCTTTAGCTTTCTCATACTGAAAAATAGCTTAGGAGTCAGTTTTGGAGAACTTAAACTCAGAAAGTGTGCAGGAATGTATCTTTCCAGAACATAAGATTTTATTTACTTGCTACCCCAGGATACTCTTGCATGAGATATTTAAAAAGTAGAATCTGGTGTGTCCCCTATTACATTAAAACAATCCTGGCTCTTTTCCATAGGTGAAGTTTTTTTTTAATATTGACATTATTTTGAGAATCGAAGTAAAAGACACTGCAAATGAGAGCTTAATTTTCCATTTAAGGCGCTAAAACCGAGGAAGCATTTTATTAACCTCAAACTTTTATTCTCACATATTCTGAAGGGCATCAAGTTTTATAGGTAAGAAATTAATAAGACCTCTGCTGAATGTATTTTATGCATCTAACTTCTTTTTCTTCTCTCTTAAAATTCTACTGCTTTTTTTCTTTTTGGCAATTCCTTTTCATAATATCCAACTACTGGAAGATTTTTCATTTCTAGACTTCTTAACATATTGTATTTTAAGTCTCTCTGTGTAACAGGAAACCCACTCATACTTTTTTGTTTTTGAGACGGAGTCTCGCTCTGTCGCCCAGGCTGGAGTGCAATGGTATGATTTCAGCTCACTGCAACCCCTGCCTCCTGGGTTCAAGAGATTCTTCTGCTTCAGCCTCCTGAGTAGCTGGGACTACAGGCACTTGCCACCACACCCGGCTAATTATTTTTTGTATTTTTAGTAGAGATAGGGTTTCACTACATTGGCCAGGCTGGTCTCGAACTCCTGACCTCATGATCCACCCATCTCAACCTCCCAAAGTGCTGGGCCCACTCATACTTCTAAATTGATAACACTTTTAAAAACATAATACTCAAAGACACTGCAGAACTCCTCACAGGCTGATGGAAATTCATTCTTTGCAGCATCTAAAGTACTTTAATTTGCTGCCCACTTTCCTGTGTTACAGAAGTTCAACATGGTGAAACTGTGCAGCCATTGAAATCGGAATTCATAAACCTGGGGCTTCTGCTAGGACAGATGCTGCTCTTGGGGATCCGTGCTTCAGGCTGTGACCTCTCCATTACCTCTTGTCAGTCTCACAGGAGGGGTGACAATGGGAGATGACTTTCTCATTTGCGAGCTTCCTTCCCAGCACTCAGTCAGATTTCAGGACTCTTCACCCATTCGTGTAGATCTGTGGTTGCATCTGGCTTTATTTTCCTTCCCTCTGAAGGAAAAACCTTAGAGTTGTTCTTCTGGTGTAGTTCCCTGGGTAAAGAAGTCTTCTGTCTTGACAGACCTTAAAAAGGTATGTATCTGATTCCCTCATTTTGGAAGACATTTTTGCTCTAACAACAACAACAAAAAAATACAGTTATCCTTAACTGTATTTCTCTGTATGTCTATAGCGTTTCTTTTTAATTTTTCTCTGTTTTTAAGATTTTCTCTTCATCAGCAGCACTGGGCGATTCGATGATCATGTTGCTTGGTGTCGCTTTCTTCATGTTTCTTATGCTTAGGTTACTAAGCTTGGATCTCTGGCTTTGTAGATTCCACCATCTCTGAACATTTTAAGCCATTATTTCTTTATGAATTGTTTTTCTCTTCTCCATTATTTCCTTTCCTTCAATGACTCCGCTTAAGTGCATTTTAGGCCACTTGGAATTGTCCCACAGTTCATGGATTCTCTTGCAATTCAACTTTTTTTTTTTTCTTTTGCATGTCATTTGGGTAGTTTCTATTGGTGTCTTTGAGTTAACTAAGCTTTACTTCTGCAGTGCTTAACCTACCATTTATCCCATCCAGTGTACATTTTTCTCAGACACTGATGAATCAAACATCTCTAGAAGTTTCATTTGGATCTTTTTTGTATCTTTCATGACTTTAACTTTTTGCACATGCTGACTATAGTTATATTATCTTTTTTTTAAATTCTAACATCTGTGCTAGTTTCAGCTGATGGATTTTTTTTCTCTCCATTCTGGGTCATATCTTCTGCTCCTCTGGAGATGTGATAATATTTCAACACAGACATTTTCACTTTACCTTCTTGGGTTCTGGATAGCTTTGTATTCCTGTAATTGACTTCAGCTCTGTTATGAAGCACATTAAGTTATACAAAAGCAATTTGATACTTCTGAGCCTTGCACTTTAGATTTGTTAAGGGGAACAGAACAGCATGTAGTCTAGTGCTAATCATCCTGCCCTACCAAGGCAAGACATTTCTGAGACTCAACTCTCCATGGACTATGGGGTCTCCCAGCTTGGCTGGTGGGTGCTGGCATACATTCCCAGCTCTCTGTGAGTACCAGGCACAATTTCCTCACATCCTTTCAGATGGTTCTTTCCCTGGCCTCTGGTAGTTTGTTTACATACAAGGGATGCTCAGTTGTCTGCTGAAAATGAGAAGGGGCAGATTGCCTTTCTGATATTTGGACCCATGAACTCCCAGAACTCTCAGCACTGTCTTAACTACTCAGGCCATGCCAGGGTTCCTCCTTTCTGCACTGCTGTGGGGAAACTCTCTCAAGGCAATCATTTCCCACCTTACCCCAAGCCAAGGGTCTACGGCTTACAGGGAAAACTGTTTTGGCCTTGACACACCACTGGGGCTGGGATCTATCAAGATGTAACCACCCTGCCCTGGAATGGTATTCTCTTTGGAGTTCATAAGTGAGCTTGTGAATGGGAACAAGAAGAGCCAGAATGGAAGTTCTCTAACTTGGAATGACTGATTGATTTTTCAACTGAGGACTGATTTTTCTTCTTGGTATAAGACATTCTTGTGGCCTAAAGTCATCTAGGGAAGACAGAGCACTTTCGCAAGAATGGATGAGATTCTATTGTACTAGAGGATACTTAAACTCTGGGGTGACTGGAAAGATGACATCATCCATCTCTAACATAGTTTGGGGTTTGAGGGAGGACAGACCTCTCAGGAATGAATACGCTGCTGAGTTTCTTGGAAAATTTGAGATGCAACAGCATTCAAGAGAGAGATGTTGCTAATAAGGGCAGGTGAGTACACAAAAAGTTAATTGGAAAATTAGAAGTACATGAATTATATTTGGTAAAACTTGTAATTCTGGTTACAAGTAAATATGTACTATTAAATTAATTCAGTGAAGGTGAGACTGTAAAGAAAGAAGAAGAAATGTCTTTAAAGGTTATATAGATTTACAGGGTAGAAGAAACAATAGAAGCCAAGAAAATAATTAGATGAGTAATTCTGGGGCCAAGGACCACTAGTATGGCCTTCTTCTGGGTAATTCTGGTGGAGAAATGGTGATGTAAATCAGGCTCCAAAAAACGTAATACAGAGACCACCCAGAGACATTAAGATTTCATGGGAATTTAGCGTAGCTGGTGGTTTGGAGAAGACATCCAATGGTTTAAAAAAAAAAAAAAGTTATAACAAAAAGCAGAGCAGCGTTAGAGAGCCTAAATCTTCCCACTATGTGGAAATTAATTTATGTAAGAGATCATAAATATTCATGAAAGCATTGGCGATATGATGCAAAAGTTCATTAAAATTTACAAAGAACCAGTTTTAAATGGTTTCATCCTAGAATAGCATATTATTGAGCCATATAATAATACATTGGAGTTATTACAAGAAAAACTATCAAATGTTTTATAACTTTTCCTAAAGAGTCTAAGTTGATGATTTATTTGGTTTAATTAAATGGAGTTTATTAAATGTTTTTAAGTAGATAAAAGCATGTAAACTCTCTTGGGGGGACTCAGTATGAAACTGAAATAAAAAAACTCATGTTCATAGTTTCATTACTTCCTTCAATAAATATGTTACTTAACTTTGTGCTATAGCATTCATTGGGATGGTACGAGCCAGATTTGAGGAAGCATAAAAATGTACAATTGTTAAGTCTTAACACTATTGAGGCTTCTTCACTTCTATGGTCTAAATGCCTGTGTCTCCATACCCTGCCCAAGACTTGTGTGTGGAAATGCTAACTCTCGAGTTGAGGATATTAGGAGTCAGGGCCTTTGGGAGGTGATAGGATGAACCAGGAAATGGGTCTTCACCAGACACCAAATCTGCCTGCGCCACGATCTTGTGTTTCCCAGGCCGCAGAACTGTTAAGAAATGTTTCAGCTGTTTATAAGCACGCAATTTATGGTATTTGGTTACAGCAACCTGAACAGACTAAGACAAGATGCACATGCTATGTTTTGTACGGTTTCATTTCCATTCACATACAACATTTTGTTTTCCCTAAGTTAACAACTTGGAGTTTTTTGCTCCTTTGCTCAGTTGTCTACAGACTTAATCAAACCCCCAAATCCTCCAATTTGTATAAAACTTCTCTCAACACAAACACATGAAATAACATGTCAGTATCAGCTACTGAAGAAATGTCTCCTGGAGTTTTTTGACCTGCTCCAATCTGGCCTGGCTGCCTTCTTTGCACAGCTATCTTCTGGGGTCTCCATCGTCACGCCTCTCTTCTGTGGATTCCTGTCTCCTCGACAAGTTGTCTTCTTCATTTTCCTACTTTATTTCCTTTCCTGGCAGAAAACACCTTTCCAGATACACAGAGATAGAATAATGGGAGCCATTATGTTTTGATGCTCTGCACATCTTTACATGTTTTTATTCTACTCTCATACTTAGTGAATAATAGGAATGGGTAAAGAAATAGATAATTCTAGGCTGGAAATCATTTTACTTCAGGGTTTTGAGACAGTGATTTTTTTGCTTCTTTATCTTCTACTCTCCAATGTTGCTGCTGAGAAGTGTGAAAACTTTCAGTTTTTTTTTTTTTAATGAACTCTATTACTTTCTCCCAGAAAACATGCTATATCTTCTCTTTGTCCCTAGTATTCTAAGGTTTTGTGGCGACATGTCTTGATATACCTCTATTTTTAGACATTTTTGCTGCATGTTTAGTGATCTATTTATTTAGGGACCTTTTAATCAAAAACCTATTGTTTATTCTAAGCAATTCTTTTGAAAATTTGTTATTGCTTTCTCCTCCTTTTAAATTTTTCTTGTTACTCTTGTTTTTTCTTCAACTCTCGTTATTCAAATGCTAAAATGTGGTCCTCAAGGCTTCTTCCTTCTGTCTTCGTATCTTGTTCTGTTTCTTTATCTTCTATTTTACCTTCTGGAAAGGTTCCTCAATTTAATCATTTAAGTCCCTAATGAATGATTCATTGCTATTATATGCTTTTAACTTCTCAGAGCTAGTTTTTATTCTTCGAATATTTTAATTAGCATCTGGTATTTATTCTATGAATGTAAAATCATCTCTTTTCTTTCTCCACAATATTAATGTTGTCGTGTTTGTTTTCTCCTCTCTGCATAGTTCCTGTTTTATGACTTTCTGTTTGTTTTCAATACATATTTTTGAAGGTATCTCAACTTCCCTGGCAGTCTGCTCATGTGTGAGTGTCGGAGTGAAAGAACTGACCTCTTCTATGAGCACCTGCATGAGTGGGACTTGTTAGCTGTGCCTTTCAGGAGAACCACCGGGTGCAGAACATCACGGGGAATCCCCTGAAAAGGCTCTTCCTACCTCCAGCTTTGAGCGTAAACATTTGTCTGCTCTTTTTTTGCACAAAGCTGAGCAAGGTTGAGGAGGGATGAGTCTCAAAATTTAGAACTGTATTCAATACCACTTTTAACACTTTTTCTTGTGGTCCCCGAGTCAAAAGGCTTAATTTCACCCCCTCCAGAGAATATGCCTCTAGTTTTCGCTATGGTGGGGTAGGGAATTTGGAGGTCTAGCTGAATCTAAGTGAGTGTTCAGCCAATCTCTGGGGCTTCTTGCTGTACTTCATGCCCCAGGCACCCACGCCCCGTGCCTCTGAGAGATTTTCCTGTGTAAACTGGTCTATGATTTAACTTGCCCCACTGCTCAGAACTCCATTCCCTTGGGTGTAGTAAGTCATTTCCCACTTTGCCCATCTACCTTATTTTATCCATTCTAAGTCACACATTTTTCACACTTTAGTATCTCTGGGTTTACTAGCTCATGAATTGGCATGAATTGCAATTGATAGCGTGTGATTGTTTATTGGAAGTACTGTTGCTTGCTTCACAGTGCTTTAAGTAACTCTAAAAATTGGTAGCCTCTCAAACTTGATGAATACGGTTTTTTATTTACCCACCCTCTATGTTAAGGGGCTTATATCCTTTTTTAAAAGTCTTACTGCCATTTTGGCAAGGAAGCAGGGGTTAACACAAGGATTCAATGCATCTTCTTTATTTGGCAGTCAGATCATCTTCTAAAATAACTTGGCAAGCTCAGTGCAAACAAGGACATTCAGAGTCAGAGTGAACCTAAAACACCCCAGGTCTTTGTGCCATCTGCTGAACCCCTGTGCTGGAATATGCTAGTGGCAAAGATTGGTCCCTCTGCTCTGCTTCCAAGCATAACCATATCCTACAAGATTCTGGTCATGTTCCTGTTTAAAAAGAGTTAAAGACTGTCTGAAGTCCCATGCTTCAAGTTTCAGTCATTTTCCTGTTGTGTCCTCTATTTCTGAGATTTGGGTTCTACCTAGTTCTATTTTGAGCAAATCCCTGGGTCAATAATACAGACAGAAACCCTTCTCTAGGTCTGGGCCTGTACAGAAGCATTCTGTGGACCATTCAGCCTTCCTGGGGAGGATATTCTGCCTTTCCACACCATTTCTGTTCCTGCTGGATGGTAGGCTCCACCTGTCTGATGTCATCCACCTGACAGATCCCTCTACTCCATCTTCACCTCTTCCCTCCTCCTTTCCTACAACTGACCACGGCCTAATATATCCACTGGCTCCTGCCAGAGTCTCAGTAAATTATCTATTTCCCCCAGTGGCCCGCTACAGCTCCCATACTTCATTCACTATCTGCATGTCTGGCCCATCCTGTCTGTAGATGAGACCTGGTTCTCAGATGCACAAACAACACCGCAACCGAGTTCGCTACATGTAAAATACGAGAATGAAACAGCAATGCTGTATTTCTTCTGGGGCTAAGATTAAATGGTTTGACAGTGTCTGACTTAGTGACAATATTTGCAATAACAGAGCAAAATGACTGTTCAAGTGTTCTGAAGTACTTAATAAGAAAGTAGATTATGGTCATTATAATTGTGTAAATTTTTTCTTAGATGTTCTACCTGGGAGAGGATCGAGGTACAGAATTGTGGTTTCTCTGTCCTGGTTTCCCACTCGGTAGGTGAGTTCTTGCTGCCTGGTGTCTTGCCTCTCTGTACTGACCAACAATTAATACCATCAAGTATGCCTGGGCGATCTTTTTTCTCCGATCACTTTTAATTTCCATTTTGCATGGACAAGTTGACTCTATGGCCACACCTCTTGGCAACATTAACTTTACACCACTGAGACATGCTGCCAAGCCAAGTCTGAAGGGAAAGTGGCACAAATGACAGGGTAATAATTGGAAGCCTAGAGCGGAGTGTCCAACAAATCTGGGAAGAACAAACCATGATGTCAGGATAGAATGGAACAAATCAATGTCAACTGTAAAGCCGTGTAGACCTCACTGGTGAGTCAGAAACTATGGCAAAGAGCTGTCTGTGAAAGTTTACGAAACTGACAGATTAATGTTTTAAACAACGACAGTGTCATCCTGGGTTACCCAGCAAGGCAGCAGATGACAGGAATCAGGACTCGGAAACGGAATCATAAGCACCTTTCCAGAACACATTCAATAACATAAAAATATAACGAAACACCTCTTTCTCACCAACTCCTTCATTCTGCGGTGCTCCATCTGCTTTTGCTCTGCCATTTTCTCTTGCCAAATGCCTTGTTAGCCAAATAAAGTATGTTTAATATAGTTTATTTAATTCACTAGATGACAGGACTCCATGAATTAACAAAGGCTAAATTTCTTGGTATTTTAAGATGATGTACAATTCCATTATGTTTAAATATTTAGTAGGGATATTATATTGGTGACTCTAAAGTATATCACAGTAATCTCTAGAACTGCTTAAAATGCCTGGTTCATTCCCCCAGAAGTAAAGACACAAATGTGTAAGTAATAGAGCCCAGCACGTGCATTCTGAAAATTTTCTATGAGTAATTATTATGACCTTACCTGCTTGGGAATGATTGTTCTACTTATGATAATAGCACATAATGGCAGTTAAGATTTTAAATATTTACTTACCATGTACCTTATTCTGCTAAGTGTTTTACATGCATCAACTTATTTATTCCAACACTGACTCAATATGGTAGGCATCTCATTGTCTGAGACATCTCAGAATTAGCGACGTTAAGTAGTTTCCCAAAGATAAGCTGGAACTGTAATAAGAAGTCGAACCCACACTAACAGTACAGAAACCCATTGCTTCCAAACTCTAGGAACATTTATTTCCACTGTTTTAATAAAGGCTACATAATCAGGAACAATACAGCCAAAATAATAGCACAAATTTCTTTAATGAGGAAGAACTACAGCTCATCATTTCATACTCTTTTATTTTAGTTTTCATTGCCGCCTGGAAATAAAATATTAGAATTATTATGTCCAACCATAGAAAGAATTATACTTATTGTACTGTTCCAAGTTCACACTACAACAGAAATAATTCCTTTGAATAATGGCCCTTAACTTTTAAGAGGGGCACTGCCAAACTCAGATATACCAAACAAGGGCAATGAAGACAGAGAGGAGGCATGCATCGACATCTTTGCTATACTTATACCACAGCAGAGAGAGCAGCGTTCCTATATGTAAAAGGTGAAAGACAAAGTACCAGAACCCTAGGCTCAGCCAAAATCAATGCCTTGCATTTCCTCAAATGGGCTTTGCATGTGTTCAATCTGCAGTCATTCACTCATTGCTCCAAATATCCATTTCCTCTTCTCTATCCTTTACTTGTTCCTCAAGTCTAGTGAAAATGCCTTTGCCTTGCAATTTTACAGTGATGAATCACAACATTAGTTTATTCAATTGCCATTTGTTCTATATACATACATTTCTGACCTCACCCTGAATCTCAGTGCCTGAGAAGAATTGTCCACCACTCTCACAGCACCAAAAACACTATTCTGAATTCTGTTAGTTATATACATATCTCCTCTTCTGGACCATACATGTCTCGATGGCAGAGATCATGCTTTTGCATTATCACCTTCTTCTCATCTACCAAAGTGTATTCTCAATACATGTGGAATAGATGGATGAGCGGATGGATGCCTTAACTGACCTCAACAATTAATGTCTGCATCCACATGAGAATGTATGCAATAGTGAAGAGCAAACTCACAAAATGGATCTGGGAAACTTTAAAAGACAACATTAAATCACTTTTATAGCAGTTCCGATGTAGAATTTCTAGTCAATGATATTTTTCCATGAACTGCTCGCTCACTCTCTCTCCCCCACCCCAACTCTCAGTGTCATCATTATACATACTTTGTATAACTTACCCATGATTTAGGAAAAATGAGTCAGAACAGAAATATTTGAGTGACAAAGGATGATGTTTATCCTTTCTTACTCAATGCTCTTTGTGGAAACATAAATAGCTAAATATCCATATCAATGGAATAATTATACATGCTCTTATCAGCAAACATCATGTACTTGACTTGACCTGGTATCCGCATTTTACTTTGTTGGTCTCTTGTTCCTTCCCGCACAAACTCTTCTGATGGTTTCCAACACACCATCTCCTGCTTTCTTTCCCACCTCTCTGGCTGACCCTCTCATTTTCCTCTGTGACTGTCTCTTCCTCTCTTAAGCCACCATCCTCCTTGTGATCCTTATACCTTCTCTGAACAAGCTCATCTATTCCCAAAGCCTCAATGACTAGTTCTTGGTGTTTATTCAACTTGCCCACTGACATTCATTCCCAAAACCTAGAGATTAGTATCCAAAACCAAAATCAACCAAATCCTACAAACCTACTCCCACGTCTTCATTTTCCTATCTCACAGAATCAAAGTATCATTTGCCCAAATTGCCTGATCCACAGATTTGCATATCTTTCAAGACTCTGTCCTCTCCAGACATACACAACAAATCATCTCTAATCTGCCCACTGAGTGATGCACTGATACTGCCTGGCCACAAGCATCTCTTACCCAGATTCCTAAACTCAGTATCCTAATTAATCTCTGACCCTGTTCATACTTGCTTTCAATCTGTCTTCCACACTACAGCCAAAAAATTTTCTTTAAAAATACCAACTGTGATTATGCCACTCATATATTTAGAACGTTTGAGTGGATCCTTATTACCAAAGAATAAAATTAATTTTTCTTAACATATTCTTATATAAAACATAGTGAGATATAATTATATACAATTAAGATTAATTATATATGAATATATATAATATATAATTATATATAATAAAAATATATATAATATATACAAATATATAATCTTAAAAGGTTACTTATTACAATACAGTTATATTAGAAGATGAGAGCATTTTCAAAGATATACTCCCTTTATTGGCCACCAAGAAATGTATGCAAAACTTTTCAGAGTGAGGAAGAATACTGCTCTGATATTTCAGAAAAGCATCAGCAGATACTTGCTATCAACCTAGCTGTAAAGTTCTCTGTCCAAACTGTGAAATCCACATTAAGAAAAATAAACTCAATCATAAAATTGACACTTTCAGATACTTTTATCCTACATCAATGCATGGCAGAATAATTTATTTTCTCATCATTTACCTCATTCCTAGCAGAATAATCCACTTTCTACCTTCTTCCTAATATAAAATGTTCTAATGAATTTTAGAATTCAGTAGCTCTTTGAGAGGTGAGTGACTGACTATCAGTATTTCAAGACTAGGAAATGTTTCCAGTTTCCTCAGTGGCTTGATAATTCCCAGAGAGTTATCTAATTTGACCACTGGAAATCAAAATTTGTCCCCAACAATACAGTGGTACTGCTGCTGAACTTCTCTTAAATACCACAATATCAGATTTCTCTGGTGCATACATGAAATGCCAACAGAGCACCACCTTCGCACTAACAACGATCACAGGTGCGTACTGTGCCTTTCACACTTTGCCTGGCAGTTTATCACAAGTTCCAATTATTTTTGACTTATCATCATGTTTTATTCCAAGGCAAGAGTAACACTACCTTCTTCATCCAAATCTCTAGTATCCTATCACATATTAGGTATGAAACCAACATTTATGGAATGAATAAGTAAAATAGCTGGAGGGCAACAGACGCTTACGTGCAAAGCATTCTGCAAGGTGCTGAATGACACGGTCAGGGAAGGTATGACCATAAAATTAATTCAGGAGTGGGCCCTGTTGACAGTTCTAAGTCTAGTAAAATCGTTGAAATCGACACATCATGAAACAGAATGCAAAGTAAAATGCTAAATTATGAGATATAAATGAATTTCAAAGATGACTTTCCCTTAGAAAGGATGGAAGGGTGTGTGGAGAAGGAGGGCAACGTCACACACAGGAACTGGTACTTAAGATGCACAATGAGAGGTCATTATTTGGCCATGTCAAAGGGATGTCATTCCAGATGCAAAGAACAGCAGGCATTTAAGCACAGACCTGGACAAATACTGAATGTATGTGGATGTGTTTCATAGAGCAATTAGAGTTCCATCTGATTGGAGTTAGGGACAAATTTACTATCAGGCAAATTACATTGGAAGGCTGACATAAGTAAAAGGCTGATATTCAACAACGATCCTGAGATGCACCATCTCATCCATGTTCATACTCCAAATAAGAAACCCTTAGAAATTTTATGGAACTCATGTGTTTCACTAAAAGCATATAGTTAATAAAGTTTGACTATGTTTTTGACATTTGAGGATCAACAGTGTAAACATGGATCATGTACTATATTGCATTGCAAGGATGTTAGTTTGCTGGTCACTAAATACCCCTGTCAACTGTAGAGCATTTTCATAATTAGGTAAGCACAATAAAGTCGACTGGGGTTATGGACACCAGTAGATATGGGCTCTTACAGCCTAAAAAGCAGTGTCATTTTCTTCTGCATCATTTATGTTGTTGACAATTTTTTCTACCCACTTTGTGTGTTATTTTTCATAGTTCTTGTTCTTCATTACCTCCAGAGTGGATTTTAATTGCTGCTGTCACATCTACCGTTGATTGAGGGGACTGAGGTTCCCATAGGGATGACATCAAGTAAGAGGAGGTTATCATTAAAATAACATACTCTAATATAATAGCATAATAGTTTTACTATTTGTATAATAACAGCTATATTGCTACTCTATTTTATCTTCACAATGAAGCAACGATACATTTAGGAAATGAAGTAGAATCCATTGTGTAGAGTAGTGAACTGGGCAGTGTACAGTGACTCACATCTGTAATCCTAGCACTTTGGAAGGCCCAGCAGATCAAGGTTGACAAGGCAGGTGGATCAAGAGGTCAGGAGTTCGAGACCAGCCTGGCCAGCATAGTGAAACCCCATCTCTACTAAATATCAAAACTTAGCTAGGCATGGTGGCGTGCCTGTAGTCCTATCTACTTGGGAGGCTGAGGCAGGAGAATTGCTTGAACCCAGGAGGCAGAGGTTGCAGTGAGCTGAGATCGTGCCTCTGCACTCCAGCCTGGGTGACACAGCGAGACTCCATTTCAAAAAAAAAAAAAAAAAAAAAGTAGTAAACCGGTAATCACAGAGGTAAAGTGAACTGGCAGTCAGACAGGTTAAGTGAATAATTCAGGATCACTCAGTTAGTGGGATATGAGAGGCAATACAGAGACGGTTGGCCCACTGGTTTTTCCCATTCTTCATAAGGTATGTAATATATGCATGCATGTCAACGCTTTTGTTTCATCTGAGAAATATATTTCCCTGCTGCTTAGGAAGCAATATATTCAAAACATGAGCATTCTTATATTAACTTATTTAAATCCATGTGGGACAACAGGATTGATTTTACTGTTCATTTCTTACAATACTGTGCATTCAATTAAATACTCTCTTTACTAAAGCAGCTTAATGATTTGAACATTTCAGTGTGATCCGTTCTCAGATCAACTTCAAAAGACTGAATTTAAACCTATCTTCAAGCTGTGAAGGTTTTAGTTCCTTTCATTATTTTTTTCCTTTTTAAAATTCCTCTGTGGGGAATGAATTAAGTACCGCCTAGCAAAGGATAGATCCATATTTGCATCCTGCTAATCAAACAAGAACTTGTAAGAATGCAGCAGTGATAAATGTACCACCGTTGAAATTGTTTATATAAGTTGGAGCAAAATGAACTGTGACCAACAGATTCCTTCCACAGTCATCAACCGTCTGTATCACTCCAACGTGCGGAAGTATCTTAATGAATGTGCATTATCAAGTTTGCAGGCTTATTTTCAGTCATAAAGAATAGTGTACCAGATGCTCTTGGTACACTGAATTTGTCACACCGTAGACAAGCTAACATCATTATGTGAGACCACAGGGGAAAAAATAAAAGATTCGCATTTAATCCATATTAACTACCAGGAGATCCATCAAGGCAGTTGGGCTTGCTCATGATACAGCAGCTTCTAGCAAATTAGCAGCCCATAACAACTTAGTTATAATGAGCTGCAAGATCTTACACCATAAGCTCAACTCCATTAAAGCGAATTCAAGTACATGAATTCATGTACAAAGTATAACCTTAACATCTGTCTGTGCTTAGCCAATGTTTTGTTTATGCTTTTATAGGAACAACCAAATGATCTTTGTGTCCCCTGAAACTAGGGACTATAATTTCCATCAACTGCGGTTTTACCTGATAGAGAGGGCCGGGCTGGTCACCACTGGCCTCCCTGGCTGCGGCGTCCAGCAGCAAGCTGTACATCATCCCAGCAGCTGTTTCCTACATATTGGGCCAGTTTTTTCCCAAACAATTTTCCCTTGCTATTCAAGTGGGAGAAGCCATAGTCTACTCAGAAATTAAACAGTCAACAAAGCATGCATATCTAATAAATACTGTAGACCTTGTATTTAGTTAAACCCAATGACTTAAACCCTATCCTACTATCTCAGCATGGAGAACATGTTTTAATAGGCTATTTTTTCCCCAAAAAAAGCAATGTCCTCCTTCTTTTCCCATAGTGGACTGACTACTCTTTAGGGACTCAGGAAATAATATCACCATTATTATATTGTTGTTTCTGTTTTACAGATGGGGAAATGGAGAGATACACTACCATGGTTAACCAGTTGCTAAGTGAGGAAATAGATATTCAGTATATAAGGTATTTTTCATGGAGTTTTATGTAAAGAATGAATACATATTTATGGGAATAATCTAACTTTCCTATTATTTTTCTGTCTTAAGTGTAAATTATTCACTTGGGCAGTGTTTTCAAGTTTTACATCTTACCTGCAGAAATCTTAGCATGCAGAAAAATGGGTACTACACAGATCATTACGTCTTTTCTAAAAGTTTACATATCTAAACCTCATCTACTTCTAATCAATCTAGATACAACATCTTAAAGTCTTACAGAATTTTATATGTGGATGGGATCTAGAAAGTCATTTAATTCATCATCCTTCTCAAAAGTCAGCCTCTCCTCCAGCAGTTTCTCAGTGAAAGGTAACAAGGAAAGCAGTTCAAACCCCAATCCATACCATTTCACAGAATGACAGCTCTAATCAAATTCATAGTATGTTTTCTTATAAAAAAATAAAATGATTCTGCCTTCTGTTCTGCTTCTGACTTCTAACTTACCAAAGCATGACTTTTTCCCTGACACGGTAGACTTTGGAAAGCACACCTTCTCTTCTGTAATTAAAATGGGCAGTTCCGTGGTTTCCTCACTGTTTTTAGAAGTTCCTCCTCTGGCCACACCTTTGCATTGCCCTCTTGTTTTTGATGCCCTCTTCCACAACTCAAAATACTCAACAGTTTATACATGATTTCACATATGGTCTAAAAGAAACACTTTTCTTATAACTTTGAAATTAAACTTCCAATAATATAACTTAAAAGTTACAGTAGCTTTCTTCCCATTATGAAGTAGCTGCTTTATAGGAAACTTGAATCCAACTATGAGAAATTTTTTTTCCGAACCCATCAAACCAGACTTACCTACACTACAGACTCTTCAGCTGATACCTTTGAACCTGCAGACAAGGTGGGGCATGTATCCTACATTTTTATTTCTTTTTTATCTCATATTTTTCAGCATTGTATGTTCTTCTTGAAACAGAATTCTGTATCAAACATATGCATATTTTCTTAGCCGTATGTAACCTGCAAATTCTATAGCTTGCTTTGAAGACATTAGTCCAAGTCTTTGATTACAGGTTTGAATAGAAAGTACATAGATCAATGCTTTGCCACAGACTCTTTTTTAGGTTGACAGTGATCTACTCAACAGCATATCCAAAGGGATATATAAACATGTGCCTACTACATGTCATCAGCATACACAGATCAGCAAATGCCTTGGATTGTTTTCTAGCCCCTGCATGGACTGCACTGTGATGTCAACGTTATCTTATTGGCTCCCCGTCTGCAGAGTGGCTGGTGGTGATGGACTCATCTGCAAACCAAGAGCAATCATTCAAAATTATATAACTGTCATCTTTGGTTGGCCCCAACTCCAATAATAACGAAGACAGAGGGTTTTACAAGGATAAATGTCTAAGTTTATAAATTACCTATTTCTCATATCTTGGGTTTCAGCTGTGATTGTTAACTTCCTTACAATTTGCTCAGCGATGCAGCTTAGTTAGCAGGGGCAGCAGTTGCCTCTAAAGTGGGGTATGGGAAGGGAAGGTTTGAACTTATGTTTAAATGTACTGTTCTCAGCTTTTAAAACTTAGTTTTTATTATACTTTCTAACATGAAGGTTAGTACAGTAGTATTTGAATCATGTATAAATAAATGAGCATACAATGGATGTTCTTTCTCCGAAGACTTTTACTGACCAACAAGTGAGATTAACAAAGGCTGGAGACCAGTGGATGAGACACCCACACAGGATAGGCCAGGGACCCAAGTGAGAGCCCACTGCTGCTAATCTGGTCTGCACTACAGCTGGAGTATACCCTAACCCAGCACTGGGAAGCCCCTGTATGGCAGACAATAAATTCTTACTCATTTGGAAGGGATCATAGAATTGAAGCTTTTAATTTTGCAGTTATGGAAACTGAAGTGGAGAGAGATTAAGTGACTAGAATGAGCAGCTTTAAAGCTCACTTGGGACATAACAGGGAAAAGAAAATGACACGAAATAAAGTTCATGCCAGAGCAGGACCTGATTCTATCCCATTGCTCTTTCTCAAAATATATTGCCCCACTTAGGAAATAAACACACCAAAAACCAAAACAAAGAAAGAAGAGACAAAGAAGGAAATGGAGGATGACAGTCACGGAACTACACCTTCTGGCACCACATGAATGCGGACAGATATTCTGGCGAGAGCATCAAGCACACTGAAGTAACACCGGTGTATTCCCTGGGCAGAATATTCATCTTGTAACTAAATTCCTACAGCCTTCAGCCTTCAAAAACTGTGAATATCCACTTAAAGCAAATAATATATTATCAACACATCATCAAAAAATAAAGGTTTACATATGGAAATATTCAGTCCTAATCTTGCTCCAGTAAAATATTCTTCTACAGATAGAAGAGGAAGACACCACACAGTTCATACAGAAGATCATATGGAGCCTGGACCACAGTGATTAGAATGTCACGACTGCTACTCAGAGAAAGTTATATTCAAAACACATGGATCTTTTCTTAGAATTATACAATTGGAATGCAGTGGTGCCAGCACAGAAAACAGCCTCTGACCACCAATCTCATATTATTTCCTCTACACTACAATGAAGGGGCCTATTTCACACCTCGTTAAATACACTAAGAATGTTGTATCTAATGAAAACTCACATTTTCTTAAAGTTTCTCAAAGATATGAATGCTACTTTTAAGCAAGGCTGATAAAGTTTCTCTGGCTTCCTTCTAAAAATGAATGCAAACAGTGAGCTCTCACATGAAATTGACAGGGATAGACTCTACTTGCTCTCCTTAGGATGGGTGTAGCCTCTATGCAACCATAATGCAACGGAGTCAGGAAGCTGCATTTATAACAGTTACCCTGGGAATTCTGACACCAGTAGTTCCCACAGCACCCACTGTCATTCTTAGCTCTATGCTGATCAGTGGGTCAAAAAGCTTGTTATAAGGGAAAAGTGCCTGGAGCACCTGGATGGAGGTAAATCATAAAACAAAGAGGTATGTGCAGTGAGAGGGGTCTATGAACAGGTGGAAATCTAGGAGGGTTTTCTAAAATCTAAGCGAGATGCTTATATTGAGCCATGCCACTGGATAGAAGAAGGCTGAAGGAGGGAGGGCCAGCTTCAGTTAAGTACACATGGGTTCAAAATCCTGTGCTCATTTAATTCTGTGGTCTCAGAAACATCATGTAATGGAATAATTACTTAGCGTAAAATTTCACTTCAATCATACTGGGATAATATCTAACATGTAGGGACCTTGTGAAGATTTAATGAGATATTATAAGTAAATAATCAGCACACTGGATGTGCAAAATAATTTTATTGATTTTTATTTCAGAATAATAAAATAAATGGAGGGGTCAGGCTTATAAATTTTTCAATGAAGAAATGCAAATTTCCTATTTAATTCTGCATACCCAGTGATTCAATAAGTTCCTAAATGGAATATGTATGACATCTGGTCAATACGTGTGCACTCTATTTGCCAAATACATGCCCAAATGTACCAGGGTCTGCAAACTAAGTCAGGGCCAGGGCAGCACCCCAGGGCTATGTCTGAGTCTACACCCACAGCCTCACAATGAACTAAAAGTCTCCCTTTTTAATTCTTTTTCATCTCCGCCTCTGTTTTTACGGTTTCCAATTTTTGGAAGAAGTACTCCACGATAATGTGGGTGTAGTTAATCCCCAACCTTGGCAAGTAAATTCAATTACATTTAACATTTCAACACTGAATATAGTATCTCTTGAAGAAACTCTATTAATGCTGATGAAAATTACCAGAAATTGGTTCAGAAGAGCATGGGGGCTTGAAATGAACTGAGGCAGATAAAATTCATGAAGAAGGAACATGTGACTAATGCAAAAGCTATGCAATAAATAACCATCTTCAGAGTTGCTCTCCTTGTAGGAACACGTATGCAAATGTTACTCTATACATGCAAAACAGTAGTGGAGGTGGAAAGGAGGCAGAAAGGTTCTAATAATCGTTTTGCCTTGTTCTAAAACGATTAGTTGACCAACACTTAAAATTAACTTTTATTCTAGATATAAATTTTTTTTTTGAAAAAAGGCTAGTACTGTTGAAAGTCACAGACTAACTCAATATTTTTTATTCCTAGAGGAAGGAACCCCCATATCTTTGAAATATATTGACACACTGGAGAAGGTCACAATGTAATTAGCCATAATGTAGTGTTTATGATATTCCTAGAGCTTAGAGAGTTTATTTTTACAATCTTATGTGCTGAGTTTAATTAAACATGTCAAAGGTAGGATGAACTTCATGGGATAGAAGCAGATAATTTGATTCAAAAATAACAAAAATGCACCCACTGTTACTCTGTTTTCCAGGTAAGCCAGTATTAGATATGGCCAAATAGTATCACCATGCACATGATTAATACTCATTGGTGATTCTCAGGACCCTAAAGATACATTTTGTTTCTTCAGTAGAACTTGATCAGAGCTGCTGACTGAGTATGATTCCATAAAAAATCCAGGCCACTGAATCATTTTTCTCATGCTAATAGAGGATAGATAGAAACACGAAGAAAAATACATGATTTAATATTTTAGAAATTATATATACTTCTTTATGTGTTCTTTGATGAAAACATACTTTGAAGAAAATGCAGATAAATCACAAAACCTTAGGGAGAGCTCGGATATTACGATAATGGCCATGCTTTTCACTCTGAAAGGAACAGGCAGAGCACATAGAAGTCAAAGGCATTTGTGACGTTTCCACAGCTGGAGGGTGGTAACAGGAGAGAAGATTTAAGATTGTTTCACTTAGAGTCTGTCTGACATCATATATCATGCCATAGAAGGGAAATGCTCAGGTCTTATTCTGCTCCAATGGAGAATAAGAAGGGTGTTGGAACATAAGCACTTGTGAATCTGCTGCCCGTAACTGACCACTTCTCTCCTACTTGAGAGAGAATAAGGAGTCAAAGCGATAACTTTGAATACTCACTACTGTATCTGTTTTTTTAAAAAAATTGGGGGAAAAAGAACAGTGTATATTTGATGTTAGAAAAAAATGTGTGTGTATATATACATATACACACACTTTATATATATACATATATATAATATATCTATATCTGATTCTCTTTTATTTATTCAATAAATACATCAGGCACAGCCTAAGTGCTGGAAATGCATCAATGAAAAAAATCGACAAAAATCCCTGCCCTCATGAAGTTTACATTCTAATGGAGAAAACAGACAGCAAACCCAATAAACAGATTACATGGAACCACCTGAGGTAAAGGCAATAAAGAAAAGTAATTTAGGAAAAGAAGATGACAAGGAGGCAATCTGAATAGGATAATTGAGAACAGTGTCATTGACAAGGTGACATCACAGAAAAGATGGGAAACAATGAGGAGGTGGGGCATGTGTATATCTGGGCTGGGGGGTGGGGAGAAAGGAGGGGCTAGGATGGTGTTTCAAGCAAAAGTCAACAGCAAATGCAAAATCCAAGTTCTGGGAACATGTTCTAGGAGAGGTGAGGAGTTTCCTGTGCAGGAGCAAAAAGTGAGAGGAGGAAACAATCTTGGGAGGCGTAGGAGGGATGGGGTAGCAGGTGGCACAGCACAGAGGCCCTTGTTGGCCACTGTAGGTATTTTCACTCTGCATAGAGTAGTAACATGATAGGACACACATTTTCATAGGATTCCTTTGCCTGTTATTCAGAAATAATCTTTATACTCATTTATTACTGGTTATTTTGTGTGTCACTTAATCTTTCTTCTACAGGGAAGGACCTAATAAACACATTCAAATGCACCATATAAGCTATCGCGCTGTGCATGCTCTCCTTGGCCATGGCATCAATACAGCCATTACTTTACTACATCCCAGGTACTAGTTCTCACATCTGGATCCCACCAGACTTTTGAGTTCTTGATCCCTAGGGAATATCTCTTTCACTTTTGTATGTGGCAGCTCACTATTTAGACCAGAAAAAGGACTCAAAAAATTTTGTTTAATACAAGACATTGTGAATGGAAAATAACTCTAAAATAGCCACAAAACACAACTCTAAATCACAGTTCACATGTTGATAAGCTACTTGTAGAAACACAAACATAAATCTTCGTTCCCACACGATTCCAACTGGAACTTATGGTCAAACTTATTAGCTAGGATTCTCCAATTTGGCCATTATCATCATATAAGAATTGGACCAGATCTGAAATTGTCCGGACAAGTAAATACATATATATTTAACATGAAAAATATTTTTTCTTAATTGTGTAGATAAAATTTATGAGAATAGGCATATAATATTAAACAATTGAAACTTTTTTATTAATTGTGTGGATACAATCTATGAGTAAAACACCCCAGAAAAAATTTTGTAACATGGTATTTGAAAATTCTCACGTGCAATATTTTTTTAAATTCACATTTGTTTGACTCTCTGCTTGTGTTTTAAAATGCCATCTACTTAGTATGTTTTCAGATATATCCACATAATATAAACACCTGGATTGAAAAACAACCTGAATTCAAATTTACAATATTAACATTCTGAGACATGAGGGAATGTGCAGTCATAATCACACCATCCAATGAGTTAACTTATTATGTTTTTCAACTCTTTATTTGGCTCACATGCATATACTGTGTCCTACAGTTTGAAGACTTAATGTCATGTAAATCTATTAGATTGATTTACAAAAAGTGTGAGCACCCAAACACTATATTCCTAAAGTGAAACTTCACAGTCATTTACTTTTATAGTTCAGCAATATTATTAAATTACAGTCAATATGGAAAACACTTCCAAAGGTCAAAGTTTTCTTAAATCACCGTTCTAAATCCATATCATTGAGATTGACTTTCATGCCTTAAAAATAAAAAGATTTCTTAGCTTTAAGACAATAAACTTAAACTTTTACTTTTATTTAATAATTAGTTGAAATGAAATATTTAGTAAGAGATGCCCTCTGAGTAATATACGCCTTTCTTCATTAGCTTCTTTAAAATAAAAACTATGGCTAGGCAATTAATATATTAAAACACAAAAATATGTTTCTGATAAAATTAAATCATTTTAAGTCAACATGGTCATTTTTGACACTCAGTTTATAACTTATAAAGTCATTCAAATTTCAAATAATATTAATCAAACATAAGTTTTATATTGTGTTTGTCAAAATTAAGGTAAAAATCATTTCTATCACTATTATTACCCATTTGAAAATCCTTTAAAGATACTTAGACTTTCTTTATAAAGACTGTATAAATACTAAAGACTTTTTGAGGCATTCCATTTTACTGCAGTCACAATTCTACAAGGTACAGCTATCTTACAAATATACAACAATCCAAAATAAGTTCCATAGATTGTTATTTTATTCAATAACTGGTTTCAAAAAATCAATTTGTATCTCTAATCTGTTGGGCATCACAATTTTTTTTATTTAACTACAGTGGTGTCAAAGGTGAAATCTACAAAGTCATTTTAAATTTTGGGCAACAATTTTCCAATGAGTTATCTGAATAAAAGCAATCTGGAAACACTTGGTAAAGATTTTCTCTAATTAAGGGGTTTGTGCATCTTATTTACACCTGCACCATTTAGAGTGATCAAAACATGTAATTATTGTATTCTAGTTCTAGTATAAACTCATCACTGAGAACCATATAATGTTTGCAAAAAAGAGAAAGCTATGCAACAAGTTAGCTGCCCAATCTATTGAATTTTCGGCTACTTTACATGTTGACACTACTTGGGTGATTTTTTGCCTTTACTCTCCATGAATAATTTCTTACTAGATGGCGTTATTCCTTTAATTGTGCACTGAAGGGAATAAAAAGACCTTCAATTTCCAAATTAACTCTTATTTAATTCTCACTGAATTATAAGCGGCGATTTACATGGATAATCATAACTTTCATAAAATCTAAAGTATATATCTCTGACACACCAAGTCTTACTAAAAACAATCATTAAATAGTTTTAATGGTTAGTTAATAGGAAAATGGCACGTGAATTCTTACAACCCCTTTCTGTTTAATTTGGTTATTTGGCATCACAATTTCAATGTTCAGATGCTGAATAAATTGATAACTCTTAGGTAAGAAATAAATTCTTACCATATTTTCTACACATAACTTTAACTTTCAGTTTTAAAATTTTAGTTAAAATTATCACAAAAAGAACATTCACAATGAAAGCATTGAAAAACCAAATATGGTTAGTTTTCACTTTTTGTTGTTTACCTTTGCTGTACCTTTTGAAATAAATGGTCCTTAAATACTCGAAAATTGTAGTCTAGGCAAACAAGACGACTAGTCCCAAAGATGAAGGGTTACTCTTCCCTCCTCACCCAGGCTGCGGAGCAGGCGGTTCCTGGCATCCTACCCACCTCCTCCTCCCTCCCTGCAATCAGGCTAAAAGGAACCACAGAGCAGCTCAAAAACCACGGAGAAGGGAGTGAAGAACAGCCTTTAAAAAGTCAGGACGCTGAATTATCCTATGGTAATTTCTGCTTTCACTCGCAAACAGTTTAAGAGAAAGCAAAGCAAGACATATCAGATATACCACAAGCCTAGTGGTTGCTGTCTTAAAAGAGAAAAGAATAGAGTTCAGCCAGGCACAAAGGTCTCCATGGCAACAGTGAATTTAGACCCCCCTTGGCATTATTTATGCAACATTTCATCACAAAAGGACCCTCCCACTAGCCTGCCTGGCAAAATCTAGTTTTTCTAATCTTCCATTCCTTTGCCTTGAATGTATCTGGATTCTTAGCTCTCTGTATATTAACATTAACACACACACACACACACACACACACACACATACACGAGACAACAACAACAAAAACAGATTATGAAATGATTCTCAAACTCAAAACAGATTTCATTTCCTTGATGAATTCAAAAGCAAGAGACAGATTCAAGATTGTTTAGAGTTCATATTCAAAGCCAGTCCAGTTTTGGTTTCAAAGATGAACGGTTGTTCAACAAATAAGTTTATTCAAATTATTTGGTTTTTTGAAATTAATTACAATTCAAAGAGAGTACAAAATGGCAAAATCTAACCAAACTAAAAGGCTCACAGAAAAGAGAACTTCCCAGACACGGACTTCGAAGCTAAATTTTATATAATGATATCCTCCCCACCCACTCCCGGCTATTATAGTACCTCAAACAACTCCTTTGAGTCTTTTACCTGATTCTTTCTATTTTAGCCACAGCTTCTAAAAACATAAATTCAGTAAAGTATTTTAAGCACTTTTTATTGACCTGTGTACCAAATGGATCCCAGGTCCACATTTTATCATTAGATGACCTGGGACAAGTTACTTAAAACAGAGGTAACACCCCTGTGGAACTAGATTGCTGTGAGTATTAACAAGGCAATATCTGCAGAAGGACTTTCTTCAATTCTAAAACAATATACAAATGTAAATTGTTAGGATAATATTTGATGACATTGAAAGGAAACACTTATCTTCACTGAAAGGAAAAGGGTTGTATATAGTATTAGCTCAAGTAAGAACTAATCAAAGTGACTTCTTAAAAATAACGTTTTGGAAATTATTTTTTTTAAAAATACAAGCTTATTATTAAAAATTCAGAGGACATACTTTGATAAAGTACAGGGTAGTTCTTATACACTCCCAGCACCAAATCTATTCTCCTTTTGGCATGTCTAGACCTAGACTATTCACCTTTACTTAGGTATTGATTGACTCTATGTTGTCTTTAAGACAATTTTGCAAGAAAGTTCATGGGTGCCTGTGTTTCCTGATAATGCATGTTTAAAAGGATTTTCCATTACTTGCAAGTCAGGCAAATGTCCCCATTATGTAACCCCCTGAAGCATTTTTCACCTAGAATGGGAGTTATTCGTACCTCTGGAAGTACAACTCATTCTCTGTGAAGGTGTCCCTGGAATTGGGCTCTACTTAGAAGGTTATACAACTTTGGGGTCACACTTTTCTTCACTCACAGTTCTGAAAAAAATCCTTCAGTTACCTCTGACACTGAAAACGGCAGAGTAGAATTAAAGAGCCAGATTGATAAATCCCTCTTGTAAGAAAATTACTGTCCTAGGTGAGAACTATTGTAAAAATAACAACCCATACATTAGCTCCTGTTTATCTCTCTTCCACATCTATTGCCTTTTTTTCTTTTCTGATTTATTTCCTCATACCAGTCTTGTTTATTTCTGCACTATTTGTCTTCTTGATGCTTCTAACACGGTTTCATTTCACCAATTGTTTTCTTTATTTTTCCATAACCTTTCCCAGCTCATTGTTACTCCTTTCATACCTCCTCTGTCTTATGATCTCTTTGATTTTTTTTTCATAATTTTAAATTTCTTTAGGCTTTGAAAAATGGTTAATTTCCTCTTACATCACCTGGGGGTAATTTTATTTTTCTGTAGTTATACTTTCTCTGCCTTTTGTATATTATTATTATGTTCCTTTCTTCTCTTTCTGATTTCTTCGTTTCTTACTTTATTTTGGATAATGTCAACCCATTATCTTACTTTAAACATTCAAGTTTATTACTTACTTTTAAATTATGGCAACCTTATCTTGGCCTGACTTTTGCTTGGTAACAGATTTGGAGGGGAGCGATTCTAAGTAGAAAAAAAGTGAAGGCTTCTGGCAGCTGAAAATGTAGTTCTCATGCTACCTGCCCCCCAACCCCTGACATTATTTTCTCCTGTTGGAGCTTGTCCTTCATAGAGCTCCTTGTCTCTCCTGTGTCCCCCTGTGTCTTCAGAACTCAGTGTTTCAGTTGAGGATTCTGGAGATAGATAGATTCTATCTCCCTATCTCCCTCCCTCCTTTCTTTCCTTCCTCCATGCCTTTCCTTCCTTCCTTCCTTCCTTCCTTTCCTCCCTCCCTCCCTTCCTCCTTCCACTCTTCCCTCCCTCCCTCCATTCCTCTCTCCCTTCCTTCCTATCTACCTAACTCCTTCATTCCTTTTATTCCTTCCTTTTCTTCCTACTTTCCTTCCTTCCTTCCTTTTCTTCCTGCTTTCCCTCCTGCCTTTCTACCTGTCTTCCTCCCTGCCTGCCTTCCTTCCTCTTATTCTTTCCCTCTCTCCTTCCTTCCTCTTCTTTTTTATAAATTGAAATATGCATACTCTACGATATCTGGAAAGAGATGTCTAAACTCATGTATCTCCTTCATATGAGTTTGTGGCTGATTTATTTCCTAGTATTATTGTAACTTGAATTTTATTCTCAATCCTCTTGTATTTTGGTTCATTTTAGTGTTTCCAGGAAAGAAGTAGAATAAACTCAACATTGTGAGATAATCATGATAATAGTTTAAGGGAAATCTCAAAGATGGAAAATGTTTACTCTTGACAAAGTTCATCAGTATTCATAAGTAAAAAAACAATCTTTGCAGACCAGAAATAGTGGGGGAAAGCCCTCAATTTGATCAAAACAACAACAAAAAAATCTACACCCAAATTAGAATCAAAACCTCAGCATGCTTTTCTGGGGGGTAAGGGGGCCACGTTAATGGACAGTGTCCATTATATAAAAATGCACAGGGCTAAGCAGAGCAAGCAGTTATCAAGGAAGAGAACTAATCTGGATGATAGCCTACAAGATAATATGGCGGAGTAGATAACTGCAGTCATAAAGATTGCGTGGTATCCAGGTAAGGAGAGACAAACAGAACACTGGAGCAGAAGGGAATCCAGACGCCAAGCCACACACATACCTGATTTATAAGAAACGTGACACTGCAGTGCAGAGGGAAAGACAGTGCCTTCACCTGTTGAAAAACGCAACTTGAACCTCACTGCAAAAAAATACTAAAAATCAATTCCACCTGGAGTGCAGGGCTAGATGTGAAAGATTAAATGAAACTACTTTGAGAGTAAAATATGTAGCACATGCATGACCTTGGAGTAGCCAGGGTTTCTTAAGCAGGGCACAAAATGAACTAACCATAATAGAATATACAAAAGTCATAAATTGGGCCATATTAAAACTGAGAAATTGTTTACCAAAGACACCATCAAGAAAGTGAAAGTACACTAATGGGATAAGATATTTTCATTCTCTCTCTTTCTTTATATGTGTAAGTCTGAAATGCAATGTAATATGAAATTAATAGGCAACCCAATAGAAAAAAGGAAAAATACAAGCACTGCACAAAAGAGAACATCCACATGATCCATGTGGCCAATACATAAGTGAAGAGACGATTGATATAGTTTAGCTGTGCCCTACCCAAATCTCATCTTGAATTGTAGCTCCCATAATTCCTATGTGTCATGGGAGGGACCTGGTGGGAGGTAACTGAATCATGAGGGCAGGCTTTTCCCATGCTGTTCTAATGGTAGTGAAGTCTCACAAGATCTGCTGGTTTTATAAGGGGCAGTACTCCCGCACGTGCTCTCTAGTCTTCTGCCATCAAGGACATGTCTTTGCTTCTCCTTCACTTCCCATCATGACTGTGAGGCCTCCCTAGCCATGTGGAATTTTGAGTACATTAAACCTTTTTTGTTTTTAAATTACCGAGTCTCCGGTATTTCTTCATAACGGTACGAAAATGGACTAATATGACAATCAACTTCACTACTCACCAGGGTATAAAATTTGAACCACTATGGGATGCCACTAAGTACTCATTAGAATGATAAAATTTAGAGAGACAGATAATGCCCAAACTGGCAAGTATTGGATGTTACTGGAACTTTCATAAAACTGTAAGTGGGAATACTAATACAAAATGTTAAAATGTGTTGTTTGTCAATTTCTTCTAAAATTCTTGATACACATACTCTATTTCTCATCAATTCTACACATAGGTATATATGCCACACACACAAAAATGTTCACCTAAGTACACCAGAACACATTTCCTATAATGCTCATGTCAGTCCCAACTGAACACTACAAAAATGCCCAGTCGCTAGAATGAATACAGTACAGTGTACTATTCTGCAAAGTAAATAAACCATGTAGAACTACACACACTATTGTGAGTGAGTCTCACACGCATAATAGTGAGCAAGCTGGATGTGCTGGAATATAGTAGGTTGATGCAAAAGTAATTGCAGTTTTTGCCATTATAGCAAAAACCACAATACTTCTGTATGTATATTTTACTTCTAAAAAGGTTCTAAATTATTTTGAACCTAGATTTTTGAAAGCTATAAAAGGCGTGCATGTATGAAAATTGGAATGTGATTTACCTATTGGAACGTAATTTACCTACTAAATGTTCTTGATTTAAAAAAAAAATGTCAAAGGTTTCTAGCAATATTGTTGCCAATTTTCTTTTTAAAGAAAATAAAAATTTTCACATTTTACAAAATAAAAGTAGAACTAAAGTACATAGGAATTAGTATTTACTGTGGCAACATTAACCTTAAAATAATTGACTATGCTGTGGCCCTTTGGACAAATAATCCAGTCTTTTGGACAAAAAAACAAAAACAAAAAAACCTACATGTTCATGTCCTGACCATTTTTTATCTACTCCTCATATGGACAGAAAGGTGGAAGAATAAGTAACATTAACACAGAAACGCTTTAACATAAAATAGGTGACTCGGTAGTGATTTATATATAAGTTAAAGTTAACATTGAAAATGCTTATGCTAACGAAACTTGATATTTAGAAGAGACTTTAAAAGACTTGGCTTCTGAAATTTTGGCTTCTTATTTTCTGATAATCAGCATTTCAGTGTAAAACTCTGTAATTCTATTTATTATCCTTCCAGACGCTAAGGTATAAAATTACACACAATTGACAGCCAAATTACTGAGTCTGCCTTCCAAAGGACATGGGGAAGCTCCAACACAAAGATTCTTTTGCAATTAAATCCTTGCAAGGAGTCATATTTTTAGGGCAGGCTCAGATTTTATTTGTATACCAGCAGTTATCTCTAATGAAATGGATTGAAGGAGGTGGTAAAGGAGAAAATGGGTAAAAGGGCTGAGGAAGTCAAATAAACAATGCTGGACTTTTGCCTAGGGCCCTTGTAGTGAAGACTACTTAGATACACCTGAAACCCCAGTGCTGCCTGCTACTGCCCTAAACTCTTGAAACCAAGTGTCAAAAATAGGACCTTTGGTACTAAGAGACTAGAGGTACATATCTTCACACACTAGCTCATAGCCCTGAATCCAGGGCAAATTTGAAGTCTGTACTGGCAGTGTAGCATATACTAAATCTATTAATAATATATATTCTGGTTACTATTTGCTTTAGCAGGGTACAAACCTCTTATTTGGGAACTCACATGCCTTCCTTCACTCTGTGCCTCAAACTAAAGCTCATGCAATGACAGATGAAGAAGACAAAATGAGTTCAGAAGCAGCTCTCTACCCTGGCATGAAATTAATTTCACTGTATTCAAAGCACCCTTGGCTTCTCAAATGGAATGTGGAGTTGGGCATCTCAGTAATAGTTCAGCTTTAAACCCCTTGGCCTTCCTGATGTTGTAAATTATCAATCTATGAAATTCACATGGTTTTTATATTTTTGGCATAAAAAAGCTTGAAGACAGCAATATCCATCCAGTTATCAAATACACAATGGCAATGATTGTCAGAAAATTAGCTTAGAACACACTTTTTAAAATGCATTAATTAATTAGAGGTAAAGAAACACATCTGCTATGTCGAATACGCACAACTGCCTCCTAAAATGCCACAATGTACAAGTTCTACTGTAAATATATGTTCTTTCCAAATAATATCAATAACAAACACAGGATCTCATTTTTAAAGTAATCTTTCTCTCTCGGAGACACACACACTCACGCACACACGCATGTGCACCTTTGCAGAATGCAAAATTTTAAATTATAAATTGAGAGTTTCTCTATGGCAGAACCGGGACCATTTTTTGTTTATTACCAGATGGAAAACACCTACCATATTTTATCCTTTTCTATATCTCAAGCATAAATTTAAGGCACTGCCTTTCAAGACCTAACTCGACTTATTTTACTACTAAGAATACTGCATCTTAATCGCCCAGCCTTAAGAGTGGCCTTTGTTTCCACTTTTTGCATAATTAGCTCATCTCTTTACTTGATATCCTTTAACATTTATGTAAAGTGGTGATAATGAATAATACTCTGTCAAGACAGAGTGGGCCCTGTTTCTCTGGCTGGGCTTAGGTATTATGTCATTGCCCTTGGCTGAGGCACCTAAGGAATACCAATAAGAAAAGGCACATGACTAAGCATTTTAAGTTCTTCCCACAGTGTGCTTGGCTAAGGCACTTTCCAAAGAGACAACTTTAAAAATATTTCTTTGCAAACAGAAATAAAACAAATGAGTAATTTCTTGAAGGCATACCACATTTCAATACATCAAAGCGTAACTATATAAATGTTTTTGTATAACCATTCCCTGTAGGATATATTTGCCTTGAGTATTATAAAAATTCCTTACATGTAGGCTGGAACATTTTGTCCTTGAAATAGTTAACTTCCGACAGGCTTGGGAAGTTCAGATGCATGGAGGATAGTGGTTAAAGGTGCCATCATGGAGGTGAGGGTTACAGGTGGACAAACAGGCTGAACATGACTGGCATCCCCCTGTTTCTAGGACTCTCAAGTTCTCTTTGTGCTTTTTGTTTGCTTATGAGAATTTTTTTAACTGATAGCCGTATTTAAATATTTGGCAATCAATCTTTCATGTTCCGTTTCTTCTTGACTGCCTGAGAACAAGCTCTCATTTGTTCTTTGCACTATGGTGAGGCTTGGTGTGTGTGGAACAGGACAGGCAGCGAACCCAAACAAGTTCGAAGAGATCTCTGATGATAAAAGGACGCTGCCCACAGACATGGCAGCACTGTACATTAAACTGACGTGAATCACAACAGGCTCTGTGACTTATTTGTAGAAACAGCACATTGTTGTTCTAGAATTTTGAAGACTTTTCTGTAAGACTTGTTGAATACACACCTCTTTTTCTGAACAGTGCCTATATATTGATATCTTTTTTTTTTTTTTTTTTCCTGAGACAGTCTCGCTTTGCCACCAGGCCAGAGTGCAGTGGCACGATCTCGGCTCACTGCAACCTCTGCCTCCCCTGTTCAAGTGATTCTCCTGCCTCGGCCTCCCACGTAGCTGGAACTACAGGCGCGTGCCACCATGCCCAGCTAATTTTTGTATTTTTAATAGAGTCGGGGTTTCACCATGTTGGCCGGGATGGTCTCGATCTCTTAACATCATGATCTGCCCACCTAGGGCTCCCAAAGTGCTGGGATTACAGGCAAGAGCCATCACGCCCAGCCTATATAGGCATCTTAAAAATGGGGCCCTTTCGTGTATGTTACAGCTTAAGTTGGTTCTAGGACTGGTAATGCTTTATTTGAAGTCAATATTTAGATGTCCATAGGCTTTGCTTACAGCTTTGTAAAGCTCTTAAATACTGAGTTTGCTCCCTTTATAACCCAGTCCATCTGGAATGAGATGATTCCTTGGTATTTCAATGTCGCTGACATAATCTGATAGACTGGATGAAAAATTAAGGCTCATTTAGCTCTACAGATTTCTGCTATGTTCTCTATTTCTTGCTCTAAGCTTACAATTGGGCCCTAGCCAATAATGTGCTTTTCTTAATTCACAAATGAGCACTCTGAATTAGAGAATAAGAATATTCTTTTTTTTTGAGACAGGGTGTCACTCTGTCACCAAGGCTGGTGTGCAGTGGTGTGATCACTGCTTACTGCAGCCTTAACCTCTCAGGCTCAGGTGATCCTCTCAGCTCAGCCTCCCAAGTAGATGGGACCACAGGTCTACAAGTGTGCTCCACCATACCCCCTGATTTTTGTATTTTTTGTAGAAAAGGATTTCGCCATGTTGCCCAGGCTGACGTCAAACACCTAGGCTCAAGTGATTTGCCTGCTGTGGCCTCCCAAAGTGTTGAGACTATGGGTATGAGCCATCAAGCCTGGCCGGGAATAATCTTTAAAAAAATAATAATAGCAACAAAGATAAGTAGAGTTGGTATTTTGTTGAGTGGGCAACTCACCACTGGATAATGAGGAGAACTCATTTCCCATGTCACTGAAATTACCCTTTTTCACATTCTCATGGATAAAAATAACAGTATTTTTGTCATTGTTGTATCCAAAAAGCAGTTTGGCCTTAAAGTAAAATGTTATCACTGTTTCCATGTACATCCAATGAGGCAAGTTATTATTATCTCATTTTATAAATGAGGAAACTGATTCAGAGAAGTTAAAGAATTTGTCCAAAATTATCCTTGTGTTCTTAACCACTAGAGAGAACTATTTATAATCGTTTACAAAGTTTTAAGTTTGTCTTCTAGGAGCCATGGCTAACAACCACCACATCATGTTCCTATTGGGTTTGTATAATAATGATAAATCAGATTCTCCATCCTTCTACCCAACAACCAAGGGTGATACGTGCTCACGAGGAGAAATTTCAGCTCCCTAAGAATCAGGCAAATTCCTAGGGGTGTCAGTACTCCAAGGGGGTTTCCTATCCAGCAAACCCATTAAGCAATTCTTCACCACCATGGTTTTGTCAAGCATTCTAAAGGTAATCAAGGTTGATATTGTATACACATTTTTAAATCCTTTATCTGATTACATTTAAATGGGATAGTGTTGTGCCTCCTTAAATAAGACAAAACAAATGTCACCTTTCTTTTCATTAAGCCTCCTATGGGAGGGTTTACAAGTTGAGGAAAATGAGGAAGTGTCTATTTCTTATAGTCTTAATATACTGATGGAAGACAAAGAGCTGGGAAAATATATCTTCTCCATGAAAACTGATGAAAAGTAGGAGACTTATCCAAAAGATTTCACAAACAAGTTTAAGTGTAAAACTTTAATATTTATTAAAGTGAATATTCATTAACAACTGTGTCAAAAAACAACAAAAGGAAGTAAGCTTCTTGTACTAGTGTGTTCTCATGCTTCTTGTATTAGTGTTTCTCATGCTGCTATAAAGAAATACAAGGTCTGGCGCAGTGGCTCATACTTGTAATCCCAACACCTTGGGAGGCCACGGCGGGCGGATCATGAGGTCAGGATTTGGACAACACGGTGAAACCCTGTCTCTACTAAAGATACCAAAAATTAGCTGGGCATGGTGCCATGCACCTGTGATCCCAGTTACTAGGGAGGCTCAGGCAGGAGAATCTCTCAGACCCGGGAGGCAGAGGTTGTAATGAGCTGAGATCGCACCATGGCACTCCAGCCTGGGTGACAGGGTGAGACTCCATCTCGAAAAAAAAAAAAATACCTGATACTGGGTAATCTATTTTTAAAAAGATGTTTAATTAACTCACAGTTCTGCATGGCTGGAGAGACTTGGGAAACTTACAATTACGGCAGAAGGTGAAGGGGAAGCAAGTTATGTCTTACATGGTGGTAGGAGAAAGAGAGTGAGTGAGCAGAGAACTGCCACACACTTAACTCATCTGATCTCATCGGATGTCGTGAGAACTCTATCACGAGACAGCACCAGGGAGATGGTGCTAAGCCATTAACAACCACTCCCATGATCCAGTCACCTCCCACTAAGTCCCATCTTCAACACTTGGGAATTACTATTCCACTTGAGTGGGGACACAGAGCCAAATGATAACACATCTACAGCAACATCACAAATGCATGGGACACCTACTTAAGCAGGTCATGATACCACAGCAGTATTTCCTGTAAAACTAAATAATAAGTGTAAAAGGAGAAAAGTTAACTATCCTAGCAAACTTCATTTTGAACAGTATTTTTATTTTTAACAGATGTTTTTGGAAGCTTGTGTCTCTTAGAACTTTTAAGTAGTTATAAATATATTTATACATATGTATTTATTTATTTTTTAAGTGGGACAAGGAGTCATATACATATTTCTTTAATGACCATTTCTGGAGTTTTGAAAAACTAACTCCTTTTGTGTATGAAATTTTGAAGTTGCCAACAATAGTTCTTGCCATATAGAGAATTTATTCTCAAATGTGACATCCATGGCTGGTGAAGGATTTGGGGGTTTTGTTTTTTTTCCTTTTGCTATGTCTTAAAATCCCAAAAAAGTAGAACCTGTACCCATTCATGAGGTCCATATAGATCAAAGGTTAGGTTTATGCCTATGAGTGCAATTCAGTGAAAAGTCAGGGAAATGGAAAAGTGATTACAAAAATAGAGTTTAGACTTTCCCCCGGGGTTGTCAGGCCAGGAAGTTTGCTATTCTGGTGATGAGAAATGGCACACCGATTTGGCTATCTAATTTCTTGAGAGTCTTATTGCATGCCCAGGAACCTTCAAAGTGGAAGGTTCTTCTGCTCTTCTGATGGCATTCTATGGCCATGGAGTTGATACTTGGGTTACACTCTGAGGAATTCCAAAGTTAAGAAGTGGCTCCAAAATGCATCAAGGTACCTACTTTTAGCAAGTCTGAAATATTGAGACCACAAATGATTTTATCCAATTCTAAAGCACAATTATAAATATGGATCTGAATTTAAATTATCTATGATTAAAATATGTGACTTAAATTTCCATTCCTTCATCTATCATCTAGAGTTTTCCTCATCTGATACCGTCAATGGTCAAGGCAATCACTGAAGTATTTACTTACTTACAGGATTACATACCTATGCTAATACAGCAAGTGTGTAAACACATTGTTTTTTGTGCGAGTGTGGGAAAAGAATTTGCTGAAACCTAAATTCTAAGCCATATGTGAGGTATATTAAAACTAAAAAACCAAAAAAAAAAAAATTATGTATCGTATCTTTTCCACAGATGTATTAAGTACATTGTGTGTTATATTTTTTTAATTCAAAAATATGCGAACAATTGTACCAAAATATGTGCACATCTTTTAATATGAAGACTAGCCTGGGCATGGTGGCTCACGCCTGTAATACCAGCACTTTGGGAGGCTGAGGGAGGTGAATCACTTGAGGTCAGGAGCTCGAGACGAGCCTGATCAACACAGTGAAACTCCATCTCTACTAAAAATACAAAAATTAGCCAGGCGTAGTTGTGCGCGCCTGTAATCCCAGCTACTCAGAAGACTGAGGCAGGAGAATTGCTTGAACCTGGGAGGCAGAGGTTCCAGCGAGCCAAGATCAAACCAATGCACTCCAGCCTGGGCAACAGAGCAAGACTCCATCTCAAAAATAAATAAATAAATAAAATAAAGACTAGCCCAGGAAATGGTATTTCAAAATTATTATGCAGAACACTTCCAGACAATGATGTTAGTAATGAAAGGTTTGATCTGGAAAGAAATGTTAGCAATCAGCTCAGCAGTAATAAATAGCACAGAAGTCAGAAGGTAATGAGAGCACTGGTGGTAAAAATGCGGTGGGATGAAGGTCCCAGCAGATATTGTGAAGTCATCCATGAGTGCTTCCCCCCGATGAGAAGGCAGGCTCACAGGTAAAGATCTAAATTCAATGAAATGAACGCAAAGAATTATAAATCTAACAAATACTCTAATTTGACTTGCATAAAACAGCAAGGACTTTTAAAAAATACATGACACTCTATTTTAGTAATACTATATATTTAGATGTCGAAATATCTTAGAATGCCACATCTCTGAATGTATAACTAAGGACTACGTGAATAATGTGCTTGTATCCATAGATGTATAAATGAGAACATGCATACGCATAATTCACATAGACATAATGTTGAGAGCGCAGTATTTGAGAACAACAAGAAAGCTAGTGTCATAAACCTTGTTTCTTTTTCCTGCAGCATTATTTTCACCGTTTTTCTCTTTATGACCTACTTGGAATGATCAGATTCCATTCCTCTCCATTGTGCACAGATTCTTTCTTACAATGGTACGGAAAATGATGTATTGCTCTATAAGAATTTTATTTTTTGTGAAAAAAATGAAAGGAAGACACATCATATTAAGCCATAAATAATTGGAACAGATTTAATTATGATTATTAAAAATAAAATTTAGATCTCTAAATTTTAATGTGGTCTATTTGAAAACCCTTAATCATTTTAAATTTATTCAAATTATTTTATTAGATTTAATTGTTAATATTTAATTTTTCAGTTCTCACAACTCATTAAGAGTTTAACATATTTTTTTAAATGAGAATATATCGTAATACATAAATATATCTACTGCTTTATAGTTTACAAAACTGATTTACATAAATTATCACTTTTGATCTTCTTAATAATCTTTTAAGTAGCTATTAAAATCTAAAACCAAAGAGATATTATGAATTTAATAACAGAAAGCTAATTTAGATCAAAATTCTTATTTGTGAAGTTAAATTACCAAACTAATTACTGAAAATACTCAGGCACACATTAAAATATGCTTCGGTACTTAGGTACTGCTCATTATAAAAAGCACCTAGATAGTAGGACTATGTCTCAAAACATTCACCAGAATCTGTTCAACTCAAATCCGCCCCCACCAAACACTCTAGAAGATTTTGCCAAGTGGGGAAAAGTGCCCTCCTCCCTACTATCCTGAGTTCCCAAGGCTCAGGCAGGCATTCCTCCAAGAGTGTGTTAATTAAGTTCCCTTAATAATAAAGGGATGTAAACCACTATGAGATTCAATTTTCCCCTTAAGAAAATTAATAATATAATTTCTTTTTCTTTTTTTTTTTGAGACAGAGTTTTGCTATTGTTGCCCAGGCTGGGGTGCAATGGCATGATCTCAGCTCACCACAACCTCTGCCTCCCGGATTCAAGCCATTCTCCTGCCTTACCCTCCCGAGTAGCTGGGATTACAGGCCTGCGCCACCATGCCTGGCTCATTTTGTATCTTTAGTAGAGACAGGGTTTCTCTATGTTGGTCAGGATGGTCTGGAACTCCTGACCTCGGGGGATCCACCCACCTCGGCCTCCAAAAGTGCTGGGATTACAGGCATGAGCCACCATGCCTGGAAATTTCTTTAAAAATATATTTTAGTATTATAAAATACTCCATCATAATTTAATTTTTTTTTTTTTTTTATTTTTTTTTTAATTTTTATTATTTTTTTTTTTTGAGACGGAGTCTCGCTCTTGTTACCCAGGCTGGAGCGCAATGGCGCGATCTCGGCTCACCGCAATCTCCGCTTCCTGGGTTCAGGCAATTCTCCTGCCTCAGCCTCCTGAGTAGCTGGGATTACAGGCACGCGCCACTGTGCCCAGCTAATTTTTTGCATTAGTAGAGACGGGGTTTCACCATGTTGACCAGGATGGTCTCGATCTCTTGACCTCGTGATCCACCCGCCTCGGCCTCCCAAAGTGCTGGGATTACAGGCTTGAGCCACCGCGCCCGGCCCATAATTTAATTTTTAACATTGGAAGTGCCTCATAACAATGCCTTAGCATCATGACCTCAATATCAATATAATCATAATTAGGAAATTATAGAGAGAAATATATTAGAGTTTTACATTGTTGGTACCAAGAACTCAATGATTTTTATCATCTGGGAAGATCTCAGAACCAAAGCAACACAAATGAATATTTCTTTTCAGGCAAGTTCCCCATGGACATGTGTCAGTACGCATAATCAGCACAATGACATTAGATAGTGCTATTCAAACACTTTCTTGGCAGTTGAAGCAAGAAACAAGGGCACTGGCCTTTGGCCACAGAGACCAGAGCGTCTCTTCCCGTCGTCTGTCCAGATGGGAGAGTGACACACTGAACCACCGGGGGCACTAATGGAATAACCTTACAATATTCATGTTTGAAAAAGACAGAAACCAAGACACAGCTTTGCTTTCTCTTTAAAAAAAAACATATGTGGCCGGGCGCGGTGGCTCAAGCCTGTAATCCCAGCACTTTGGGAGGCCGAGGCGGGTGGATCACGAGGTCGAGAGATCGAGACCATCCTGGTCAACATTGTGAAACCCCGTCTCTACTAATACAAAAAAATTAGCTGGGCATGGTGGCGCGTGCCTGTAATCCCAGCTACTCAGGAGGCTGAGGCAGGAGAATTGCCTGAACCCAGGAGGCGGAGGTTGCGGTGAGCCGAGATCGCGCCATTGCACTCCAGCCTGGGTAACAAGAGCGAGACTCCGTCTCAAAAAAAAAAAAAAAAAAAAAAAAAAAAAAAACATATGTATATATTTTTTAAATCAACAGTCTCGAATACTGCTTTTCATTTTTCAAGCTAATATTGAAATATGATGATAGAATGAAGCAATCTTTGTTCTTCTATAATTCTCCTGTGCCTAAAATCGATGAGGGAATAAATCCAACACATTACAACACAATAAATAGTAATGATTTATTTAAATAGTTTGATAAGTATAACAGAAATGAAGAGGTTGGTAATTTAAAAGGAAAGATGCTTCTCAGATTATTCTCTAACCTACTAGAAAGAGGCATTTAGGAGAGGGTACTTCAAAATGGGCATCTTAACAATAATGATCACAACACATTGTTGACCCTTTATGCCTCTACTTCCAAAATACGACCCATACTCATCATCGGGATAGAAGCATAAATGACACTGCTTCATAAATTTATTGAACAGATTTCATCTATATTTAGCGTATTAAAAAGATGGTCACCTACTTTTGCAATATGTACATCAACAATTCTGGTTTACATCAAAATAGATCCTACAATGAATCATCCCATGAAAGAAACACAATTAGTTTATCCACATAATTTTTAATGTCACAGTTGCAGTGACTCCCAGTTTTCAGCTTTGCTGCCCACTGCTGGTGTCATTGTCAGGACCTCATGTGCTTCACCAGGACTCTCAAAATACCTTGCATGTCTGTAAGTATCCAAGATTACCCCACCACATTCCTGCTTTGACAGTGAAATAGACTGGAGGCCCCAAAGGCATCCAGAGTAAATGGCTAATTATAGAGTTTCCTACATTCAGCCTTATTATCATACTATTTTAATATAAAATGCAAAACCCAGGATGATTATACTCCCTAAAAATAAAATGCAAGGCTATATGACGGAGCTTGAGATTATGATAATAAATATTTCAGAGAAGTCTATTATACAATTGAACAAATTACTATAAGAATCTGATTTTTATTATAATTAATTCCTTCACTCTATAAATGGTTATTAAATACCTATTTTGTTCCAGGCACTCTTCTGAATGGCAGTGACAGAGATAATCCCACCCTCACACTGTTTACAGTCCAGTTTTATTCTGGAAACACTCTGTATCTGATATGTGTTTCTGCTTCTTCCAGAAGCTCAATTTTATCTCTTTTAAACAAATCAGTATATTTATTCCTACAGTACTTGCATATAACAAATACATAATCACGGCCTGACAGATTGAATTTTTCCTTTTTAATTAAAAAGTATATAATATTAAGGCATATCCCTGAAACTTCAATATTATTGGCTATTTCACTGTCAGAGGGTGAAAATAAGAACACGGAAATTTACTTCTTCATGTTTTGTGAGTATTCATATTCATAGGCTTCTTTTACTGTGAAGTCTCAGTTTCTGAAATGTGGTTCATGGGAAGTGAGGCTTTGGAATAAAAACAGTGTTTCATTTATGCACCAATGAGCTGAGGCAACCTGTGACCCATGTCTTCACAGCCATCCAGTTGGCAGGAAAAAATTACAAACTCTCTAGTTGTTACCATGAGTTGGACAGTGTCCATGATCCTGATATAGTACAAAATTCTTTATATATACAATCAACAACATTCACCACTGAAAAGAAAGTACTATTGATCTATTTCAGAGATGAGAGATATTCAAGAATGGGAGTGACTCACATCAAGCCTCGGAGCTGATATCTTGTGGAGCATGGGTCTGCGCACAGCTCTGCCTCCAAAGGTTTGAGCTTCCTCCGGCAGCATGTGAACCCCAAGTGTTCCAGGTCCCCCTGACTTTCTGTATAGAGTCCATATTTTTCTGCCATCTTCCTTGTGTCCTCTGGCTTTTTACATCTTAGTTCTTTCTTTCTCTCCTAGAAAGCCTGAGTCTCACCTTTTCCAGATGATTCTAAGGCTCTGATATTACCTGGACCCAATTAATCACCCATGTCCCAAGATCTCAAAAAGTATTCTGTTAAAACAGTTGCTTTGGTATTTTAAGACGCATATATAATACCAAGTACATCAGTGGAGGAATGCGGGGGAGATATTCATGGGCATTTGTGTCGGCTTTTCGTTTTAGAGAAGGAAGACCTACTTGTGCATTTATGCAATTTATTTATCTGTGCTTTAAGAATGCTGAGAATAATTACAAGTTTGGTATGATACAGAAAGGATTTGGAGCAGGGAACAATTGCTCTGGGTTTTAGTTATAGCACCAGGTTTCCCTAGGGAGGTTGCTGAACTCATCTTAGATGAAGTTCCTTTATTTATAAAATGAGAAAAACTCTTGTACAGCATAGCTTGAGAGAATATTATAGAAATACAATGAGATGAAACTACAAGTTCTTTGGGGTTAAGGGCTCAGTCAGATGCACATTCATACTCCTAACAGTGCCGAGGGGGACTCTGAGAAGAGGCACACTGGTGCCCACACAACACACATGTTTGTGAAATGAGCATACACATATGAAAGCTACTTAAATTATACAGAATGATCCCATATTTATGTCAATGCGTTGTAGGGGCTGAAGATTTGAGCTCTAGCAAACAGACAAGGGTCTTACATTCTAATGAAGTGTCACAGACAAATTAACATCCACACTAAATGAACAGGATGGTTTCTCAAGGTGATAAGTCCTACAAAGAAATAAAGTAGTCTGGTAAAAAGATAGAGCCCTTGCAGGAATAAAAAGCCCCTCACAGGCCATATTAAGGCTTGGATTTTATTCTAAGTACTTTAAAAAAAGCCATTAGAAATATCAAAGTGAAATGATCTCACAGGTGCTCTTTTTAAAAAAGATCAACTGCATGTATTATGCTGCATTTAACGTGACCCTATCTAGAATAATAAGAGCCATAAAGAAGTAGTCTTGTTTGGATCTGAAATGCCAGGGTTCATAAAGATCATATGAGGTACCAGTGAGGAGTCTGCTGTAACCATGCAGTAACAGTAGTCACTGGAAATCTAGTGGTAGTGGTAGAGGGTGAGAAGAAAAGTGTGCTAAAATAGAGCTAAGAGGAGATCGCAGTTGAGAGAGAAGAATTCTAAAGATGTTCTCCACCCAAGCTCCGGTCCCGAAATCAATCAAACGTTCACTGAGGTTCTACTGTGAAAGGCCTAAGGATAGACTTAAGGTTACAAGTCAGTTGACCTAAAATAGGGAGACTATCCTGGATTATCCAGGTTATTCCAATCTAATCACATGAGCTGGTAAAAGCAGAGAATTCTCCAGCTATATCCAGAGCTGTATGTCAAACGAGGCAAGAGACGAGACAGAAGAGGAGGTAAGAGAGATGCAAAGAGATGGAGGAATGAAGCCATGAGCCAAGGAATACAGGTGGATTCTGGAAGTCAAGAATGTTTCTAAGACACCATCCAGCAAGGAAACAGAGACTCCACCAGGGGATGGCATGGAACTGAACTTGGCCAAGAACCTAGATGCAGATACTTCCCCAGACCTTCCAGAAAGAAATGCAGGCCTGAAGACAATCTGATTTCGGCCCAGTGAAACCCACGTCGGACTTCTGAGGCAGTGACATAAATAAACTGGTGTTGGCTTAAGTCACTAAGTTGGTAGCAATTCACTATGGTGGAAGCAATACAAAACTAACACAGCAGTGGAAATTACCAGAAGGCAGTGAGGGAAAGAAACGCATTGGGATATCTCGGCTCTTTGGATAGAGTTTGAGGGAATGAAGGGATCATTTACTAAGACGAGAAAACATGATGGACGAGCATTTGAGAAGAAAAATCAAAAACAACATTTTGTTTCTAACATGTGAAGCTTGAGATGTCTTATTCATCCAGCTGGATGTGACAGGAAGGCAGGTATGAATGCCCATTTAGAACTGAATGAAGAGGTGAGGGCTAGAGGCATGGGTCAGCTTTGTAAGTGTGTCATAAACATATCAATGATGTTTGGGCCTACATATGTGTTCCCTACAATGAAATATGGGCCTACATATGTGCTCCGAGGGATATGGACAGATAAACAGAGAATGTCATCAGAATGTGTTCATTAACAATGTCTAAGGAAAATGAGGAGCATTAAGGACAGGAGATCATACACTGTTCTGGGTGGAACTGTATCCCCTCTCAGAAAATATGTTAGCATCCAATCCCCAGAACATGTGAATGTGACTCTATTTGAAGATAAGGTCTTTATAGATGTAATCAAGTTAAAACAAGGTCAATAGGGTAGGCCCTAATCCAATATGACCAGCATCCTTATAAAAAGGAAAAATTTAGACAGAGACAGGCACACAGGAAGAATGCTACATGATGAAGTCAGAGGTCAGGAAGCTGCTTCTGTAAGCCAAGGAACACCAAAGACTGCCAGCAAACCAGTAGAAGCTAGGGGAGTGGCCAGGGACAGATTCTCCCTCCCAACCCTCAGAAGAAATCAATCTGATGACACCTTGATCTTGGACTTCTGGCCTCCTGAACTGTGAAACAATTAACTTCTGTTGTTTAAGCCACTTAGTTTCTGGTATTTTCTAAGAACAGCCCTAACAAACCAATTCATGCACATAATGCTGTGAAGTTGATACCTACAACAGGTGTACAGATATATTTTGAGTAGTATGGTCTCCATATCTGACAGATATATTATCTCCATCTTTAAAATAAAAAAATAGATAAAAATATGGTGAGGGAAAAATAATTTTATTAAAATGATTACAATGGTAATCATATAGTTTTGATGACTGAGTTTTAAGAAACAGCAAACACATATTTCTCAAGTATGAATTACTCAGAAGTTAGCTTCTTTCATTAGATGATCTTAAAATCTATTGCAATTCTATTGACACAAATGACTGTTATTTGAATATTAATCCTCTGTGCAAAATTATGGAAAGGAAGGTGCTCAACAGTCTTACTTACGAATTCACTTCTGCATATTCCTTGTGTTTATTCAAATACTTCATTACTTAACTTAGACCTGTTAATAAAGTCAAACTGTCAACATCCCAAATGAAAGAAACTCAAAACTTGGGCTGAAAGTCTGTGAACACAGCAGGTATCAAACCCCAACCAACTTTAAAAGGAGCACACCTTCTGCTATGAGTAGAAACTGATACCTAATTAGGCTCCATGCAAGGAATGTGTTTCATGTTGACACTATGTATTATAAGAAATTCTCAAGTTCATTATCAACCACAAAAAACCCAGGGGGAAAATTCTTTTATAAAATATGATGTCTCTGACTTTATCAACAATTCAGCAGAAATCTATAAACAGATGCTGCCATCTTAAGCTATGCTGCTGTGATGGTTAATACTGAGTGCCAATTCTGTCCCTCTTGAGAACCCAGATGAACACATATACCAAATGCAATGTGAATATACCCACAGCAGTGGAAGCTATGAAGAGTCCTGTTAAAATCTGAGCCACTATGATTCATAGAAACCCAGAAAACACATAGTTGAAAGTAGAAAATTAATGCAGTGTTTTCTCAGCCAGTCCTAAGGCTTTAAACATCATCTATATGCTGATGATTTCCAAGGCTTTCATCTCCAACTCTGCCGTCCCTACTGAGCACTAGATTAATCTAGGCAACTGCCTACTTCCCACCTCCACTGGGTATTTACTTACTAGACTTCTGTAAGTTCACACACTCAGAATAAAAAATCTGGTATTTCTCCCATTATTCCCATTCCATCACTCTCCACATTTCCTCTATCCCAGGCACCCTTATTTTTGTAAATGGTACCACCAGCAATGCAGTTGTAGGGAACAAACATATAGGAGAGATTCTAGAACAGTCTCTTTCCCCTATCCCACAAAAATACATCAGCAAGTTTCTGTTGGTTCTGCCTACAAAGTATATCCTGAACTCCTCCACTTCACATCATCTCTCTACTGCTGCCAACTAGTCCATCATCTCTATTCTAAATTTCTGCAGCATCTTACTTGGTTTCTCTGCTTCCTTTTCTGCACCCCCTGACACCCACCCACCACCTGCAGAGTCTTATTTTCCAGAGAGCAAGCAGAGTTTTCCAACTGTTAAATCATTTTACTCTTTTGCCTAAAATGTTCAAATGCCTTCCCATGAAATTACCGTCATCATCAGCACCATCATCATTCCAAGGGTACCTGAGGCTTCTGGATTGGATAGGACTCTGCCTACCGCTCCGATTTAACTTACTTCCATCCTTCCCACCTTTTACTAAGCCCCAACCATATGGCATTTTTCCTTCCTCAGATCCGTGAAGCGATTCTTGCAGCCTGGATCACGTTTTCATCACATGGCTTCCTCTCCTGGCCCTGTGAATCTAAGCACAGGTGTTGCTCATCAGAGACACCTTCCCCTCAGCCAGCATTGCCCAAGTCTCTCTGATTCACTCATAGTTTCTTTCTCCATGTATTTTGTTTTCTTCATCCAGTGATCCCTACCTGAAACTGCACATATTACTTGCTTATTTTTTAATCTTTTGTTGCTGTTTCTGCAGACATATTTATCATTTGTGTCCCCCAGTAAGTAATGTGGTTTAGAACTGTGCCTTCCTATGTACTGTCCACCAAATCTGAGTGTTTATTTTTTCTTCTTTTTGATGAATTATGAGTAGCTACTCGAAAGTTTCAGCTTTTAGTTTCTACTAAATACAGAAAATGTACCCTCTTTAAAAGTAAGAATTTCTTTCCATATCAGTGACTCTCAAGGTACCCTCTGTCACTGAAATAGTCTTACCTGAAAGAGAATTATTAATCACTCAATGACACCCTCAGGGGATAATGACATTTCCTGAACTTTTGAGAGAACAATAGTCTATTTTATAATACTGATAATGAACACAATTCCAATACTTATTTTTTGGATCAGTACAGACTGACAAGTCCCCAACACTGAGCAGTGAAACAACAGAAAGGAAAGCCTTGTCTGTGTGTCAGAGTATGCCCCAGTCCTGGGAGAATGTGTCTTGACAAAGCTTGGCTGGAACGCAGGTGGGTTTGAAGGCACCTGCCCCAGAGGAGGCTTGTACCTGGGAGCCTTCTGCATCCACAGCTGCGGGATCTCGACCTCATGACCAAGTGACAATAAACTTCTTCCACTTAGTCAGGCTCTACTAACCTTTTACAATTACAGTTTGTCCCTAAGAAAATCACATTGAGAATCTTTTACACAATGACCTCCTTTAAACATGAGAAGAAATTTAGTCCTGATTTATTTGACAGCAATTTGGTTTGAGTCCTAGTATTTGTTATGTTGATTTATGGTAACAATATAAGTGCTGATGACAAAGAGTTTTATGACTTGTTCCAGACACAAAGTTCCACTTATCACCCCATATACTGAGTTCTCTCTACATGCACAGATCAAAGCCACTTGGCCATTCCCTGGGAATGGAGCCCAGTAAGACCTTGCCAGCCCAAAGATAGCAGTGACCTTCATAAACGGATCCTAAGCAAAAACCCAGTGCCTTCTTTTGGCTGGGATCAATGTGATCAAGGAAATGACACTGAAAAGCTTCATCTTGTCTCATATACTATAGCTTGAAATAGCAAACATTTCAAACTCTTTAGCTGAAAAGATGTTGAAGAATTTATTTGTAAGAATAGCAGATTTTCACAACCCTGTAAAGCACACAACTCACATAAGGCAGCAATAATATCCACATTTCAGTGGTGAGAAATTGAGTCCTAGAGAAGTAATGTGACTGGCATAGATTTATAAATCACTATGTTTTAATGTCAGAAGTCTGCCTTGATTTCTACTCTCAGTCCAGGAAATCCACCGTCCAATAAGCCACTCTTCTCCACTTGCCTATGAATGTAAACTCTTTGGGTTCTTCTAGTTGGTAGACCACAAATTTTAAGTAATAGAATGTTATTATGATAAATATTACCTGAATGAATCATAGTAAAAATATAGTGATCCAAAAATATCCACAGAGTTCTATTTATCTCAAAGCAGTGTGATCTATTCATATTTCTGCTATAAATGACATATTAGAGGTTTGACTACACTGTTGTCTTGATGGATATATTTTAGCTGCATATTTGTTCAGGTATTGAAGGAATGTATCTCAAAATAATAAAAGATATTTAAGACAAACCCACAGCCAATATCATACTGAATGGGCAAAAACTGGAAACATTCCCTTTGAAATCTGGCACTAGACAAGGATGCCCTCTCTCACCACTCCTATTCAATATAGTACTGGAAGTTCTAGCCAGAGCAATCGGGCAAGAAAAAGAAATAAAATGTATTCAATTAGGAAAGGAGGAAGTCAAATTGTCTCTATTTGCAGACGACATGATTGTATATTTCGAAGACCCCATCGTCTCAGCCCAAAATCTCCTGAAACTGATGAGCAACTTCAGCAAGGTCTCAGGATACAAAATCAATGTGCAGAATTCACAAGCATTCCTATACACCAATAACAGACTAACAGAGAGCCAAATCAAGAACGAACTGCCATTCACAATTGCTACAAAGAAAATAAAATACCTAGGAATACAACTAAAAAGGATGTAAAGCACCTCTTCAAGGAGAACTACAAACCACTGCTCAACGAAATAAGAGAGGATACAAACAGATAGAAAAACATTACATGCTCATGGTTAGGAAGAATCAATATTGTGAAAATGGCCATACTGGCCAAAGTAATTTATAGATTCAATGCTATCCCCATCAAGCTACCTATGACCCTCTTCACAGAACTGGACAAAACCACCTTAAACTTCATATGGGACCAAAAGAGAGCCTGCATAGCCAAGTCAATTCTAAGCAAAAAGAACAAAGCTGGAGGCATCACACTACCTGACTTCAAACTATACTACAAGGCTACAGTAATCAAAAAAGCATGGTACTGGTACCAAAACACAGACATAGACCAATGGAACAGAATAGAGGCCTTGGAGGCAATGCCACACATCTATAACCATCTGATCTTTGACAAACCTGACAAAAACAAGCAATGGGAAAAGGATTCCCTGTTTAATAAATGGTGTTGGGGAAAACTGGCTAGCCATGTGCAGAAAGCAGAAACTAGATGCCTTCCTGACACCTTACACTAAAATTAACTCCAGATGGATTAAAGACTTAAACATAAGACCTAACACCATAAAAACCCTAGAAGAAAATCTAGGCAAAACCACTCAGAACATAGGCATAGGAAAGGATTTCATGACTAAAACACCAAAAGCACTGGCAACAAAAACCAAAATAGACAAATGGGATATAATTAAACTCTAAAGCTTTTGCATAGCAAAAGAAACAATCATTAGAGTGAACCAGCAACCAACAGAATGGGAAAAAATTTTTACAATCTACCCATCTGACAAAGGGCCAATATCCAGAATCTACAAAGAACTAAAACAGATTTACAAGAAAAAAACAAACAAACCCATTCAAAAGTGGGCAAAGGATATGAACAGACACTTTTCAAAAGAAGACATATATGAGGCCAACAAACATATGAAAAAATGCTCATCACTGGTCATTAGAGAAATACAAATCAAAACAACATTGAGATTCCATCTCACGCCACTTAGAACGGCAATCATTAAAAAATATGGAGACAACAGATGCTGGAGAGGATATGGAGAAACAGGAACACTTTTACACTGTTGGTGGGAGTGTAAATTATTTCAACCACTGTGGAAGACAGTGTGGCAATTCCTCAAGGACCGAGAAATAGAAATTCCATTTGACTCAGCAATCCCATTACTGAGTATATAGCCAAAGGATTATAAATTGTTCTATTATAAAGACACATGCACATGTATGTTTATTGTGGCACTGTGTACAACAGCAAAGACCTGGAACCAACCCAAATGCCCATCAATGATAGACTGGACAGGGAAAATGTGGCATATATACACCATGGAATACTATGCAGCCACAAAAAACGATGAGTTCATGTCCTTTGTAGGGACATGGATGAACCTGGAAACCATATTCTCAGCAAGCTGACACAAGAACAGAAAATCAAACACCGCAAGTTCTCATAGGCAGGTGATGAACAATGAGAACACATGGACACAGGGAGGGGAGCATCACACACTGGGGTCTGTTGGGGACTAGGGAAGGGATAGCAGGGGGTAGGGAGTTGGGGAGGGATAACATGGGGAGAAATGCCAGCTACAGGTGATGGGGATAGGGGCAGCAAACCACATTGCCATGCATGTGCCTAAGCAACAATCCTGCATGTTCTTCACATGTACCCCAGAACCTAAAGTGCAATATATATATATATATATATATTTAACAAAAAGAAAACAATATTTATTATAAGTCATCAAAGGAAGCTCTTGTTTGCTTAAATGAGAAGATATTACACTTTACTGGGGACAAATAGCTTAGAGATAGTCTGTAATCTATAGTCAAGATTTAGGATACAAATCTAAAGACTAAGTCAGTACATGATATGGTTTGGCTGTGTCCCCACACAAATCTCATCTTGAATTGTACTTACCATATTATCCACATGTCATGGGAGGGACCTAGTGGGAGGTAATTTGATCATGGGGGCAGTTACCACCATGCTGTTCTCATGATAGTGAATGAGCTTTCATGAGATCTGATGGTTTTATAAGGGGTTCTTCCCCCTTTAGCTCAGCATTTCTCTTTGCTGCTGCTATGTGAAGAAGGATGTGTTTGTTTCCCCTTCTTCCATGACTGTAAGTTTCCTGAGGCCTTCCTAGCCAAGCTGAAGTTTGAGTCAATTAAACTTCTTCTTTATAAATTACACAGTCTTGGGTATGTCTTTATTAGCAACATGAGAACAGACTAACACGGTAGAAAAATTCTAGCAGCAAAACCTTTCCGCTCTGCAGCCTTCAAAGTTTCAGTTTAAGAAAGATGTAAGACTATCATGGTTTGTTTTCACTTAATCATAGAGTTCACATATTTTTGCTTCATCAGGATGTAAAGATAAACGTTTTTCTTGGGCTGGGTGCAGTGGCTCATGCCTGTAATCCTAGCACTTTCGGAGGCCAAGGTGGGCAGATCACGAGGCCAGGAGATCGAGACCATCCTGGTCATCATGGTGAAACCCTGTCTCTACTAAAAATACAAAAATTCGCCAGGAGTGGCAGTAAGTGCCTATAATCCCCGCTCCTTGGGAGGCTGAGGCAGGAGAATCACTGGAACCCAGGAGGCAGAGGCTTCAGTGAGCTAAGATTACACCACTGCATTCCAGCCGGGGTGACAGGGCAAGACTCCATCTCAAAACAAACAAACAAACAAACAGACAACAGTTTTTCTTGAACTCAGAACTGACTAGATGAGCACACTGTCTAGGTATCTCCTTCCTGTGCTCTTCCCGTTGCACAAGCTCTGAGTATTTATCCCTGTCTCTATAATAGTAGAGCATGCAAGAACACTCAATCATGTTTTGCATGCCTTTGTAGGTACGTTCCCTTCCACTGGAATTGCCTACCAGCCATTGTTTCCCCTTCCTGGTCTGGCAAACCTTTGCTCATCTCCAGCTCAATAGTCAACTGCCACGTGACTCTGCTCTTGCTCCTCTCGAGGACATGGATCACCATGTGCTTGTATCTACCAGGCAAGCAGTCTATGCATCTGTCACTACACGTGTTATCAACTTTTATCCCTCTGACAACCAGCTCCCTCCAGATTCTGAACTCTTTGAGGGCAATGATTATATTTCACTTCTAGTTGTGTTCCTAATACAAAAAAGTAATCAAGAAATATTTGACATTAAAAGCAAAACATACCATATTCATTTATATTTACAGAAATCTTAATATCAGGGGTTCACCAAGCCTACATTATAATGGAAAGTCACAAGAGTTGGAGAATATAGCACCTTAAAACTAACAGTGTGTATATATGAACAGGCTGATAGGAAATCCCAAATGCCAGAAAGTAGACACTCTGTTCTATAACTTAAATGCTGTTGACTTGGGGAATCAAGATATGTGACTTTACAAAAGGAACATCTGAAGTGAAAAGTTTTGCTTGATTATAATTCCAATCAGTAAATTATCACTCATGACTTCTGACCTGGAAGTTTTGTCTTTATAGAAACAAAGTGTTTCAGAAGTAAGAGTTCATTGTTTTTAAAGACTAGTATTAAGTAATTCAATATCCCTGAATTACATTTAAATTACTAATGGCCTAAATAAGCAGATTTATGCTAAGATACATAGAATCTTAGGTATGTACCTTCTTCCTTCTTCATGGTATATGCATTAAATAAATTTGAATGTAAAAGGAAAACTATTCACTGAAAACATAACTGAAAGCAACAGCATTAAGAACGTATACTGCTAACACTGAAGTGCTTACTATTTCTAAAATCAACAACAGGTTAGGCACAGTGGCTCACACCTATAATTCTAGCACTTTGAAGGGCCAAGGCAGGAGGATTGCTTGAGCTCAGGAATTTGAGACCAGCCAGGATAATATAGTGAGGTCCTCATCTCTACAAAAAATAAAAAATTTGGACAGGGGTGGTGGCTCACACCTGTAATCCCAGCACTTTGGGAGGCCAAGGCAGGCTGATCACGAGGTCAACAGATCAAGACCATCCTGGCCAACATGGTGAAACCCCGTCTCTACTAAAAATACAAAAATTACTGGGCATGGTGGTGCATGCCTGTAGTCCCAGCTACTCAGAAGGCTGAGGCAGAATTGCTTGAACCCAGGAGGTGGAGGTTGCAGTGAACTGAGATTGTGCCACTACAATCCAGCCTGGGCAACAGAGCAAGACTCTGCCTCAAAATAAACATAAAAATAAATTAGTCAAACGTGGTGGGGCATGCCTGTAGTCCCAGCTATTTGGGAGGCTGAGGCAGGAGGATCACTCAAGCCCTAGATGTTGAGACTGCAATGAGCTATGATAGTGCCACTGCACTCTAGCCTAGGTTAAAAAAAGAGACCCTGTCTCAATATAAATAAATACATGAATAAATAAATTAAATATAAAAACACAAACTTTCATCATTCTCTAGGAGTAATTAACAATCACTTAAATTAATTTCCATATTTCATAGAGTTGCAGAATTTGTCTCCTTAGTAGTGGTATGTATTTCTTGAGTGCATACTCATGTGCTTTGGTTGAAAATGCTGGCAATGACATACATGGGCATTAGCAATAAACTTGTTGGTGACATTTTCTGAGCAATTTTTGTCAGTGTCAAGATTTCTTAATCAAAATCCATTTTGCTTTGGGGTTTTTATTTTAATGTCGAGATGGTACTCATATGGCAATTATCCTTTTGCAAGTAGCTTGTATAAGTAATGAAATTGTGGCTTACCTCACTTCTCCACAATTTTGTAGATATACATGTATGTGTGTACATGTATGACACTTATTGAAGCTTCAATTAAAATAATCTTTTTAAAGTGCTTCTTATTAAAACCACTGATGACATTTATGAGAGATGTAAGCAAATCCTGATGCTTCCTTCAAAATGATAAGAGAAAAATGTCACAAGAACCATCATTTTGTGGTATTTAGAATTCAGGAAATAAACCACCACTAGAAGCTAAGGAACTAGCCAAAGCTGCTGTCCAATTAGGCATTCAAAGACATTCATGGACGCCTCTGAATTGAATTTTTATGTATTAACTTGTGTTTTCTGCTTCCAGTAATATACTGCTTTAGGGCTGAATTAAATGCTGGTGTGGATGCATTTCCTGGAGATAACCAATATAACTGGCCCATGGAATTAGACCCTGTTGACCGCTAAAGTCTCAGCTCTTGGGTCATTGCTTTCCCACTGGCTCTCTTACTGTCCGCAAGCTGGATAAAGCTAGCATTAGCATTAGGCCTTAATCTGTGTTTCCATGATGGTTAGTGCATGTCTGTAGCTTACTATCACTCTACCAGCGACTGATAAGTTTTGCTCCCCTGTTTCTACATCTGACTCCTGGACAAAAACCCATGTCCATTTCATTCAATGTATCAATTGCTTTAAGACTTTTAAATCTTGTTTATCTTTTCATGTATAGTGACATGCCAGAACAGGTCATTTAAAATATATATGTATTTAAACATGTATTTAAAATATATATGTAGGTGTGTAATGAAGAGTAAAATGTCTGCCAGTTGAAAAAGTTTGAATACTTTCAACAAAAATGTTGGATAATCCTTGCTGACAATGAACCTTTTTCCTATACTTCTTTTTATTTTTTTTTAAACAGTATAATGATTTTGAAGGTAACTTGTTTCTTATTAAGAGTACAGTGATGCTTCTGGTCTATTTGCATGTCTTTCACATTTTCAGTTAACTTATACTGATCACCTTTATGTAGAGACTATGTTTAGCAGGTTAAATAAAATATCTTTAATTTACAAAGCTATATAATGATGTTCAGAAAGGTTAAAAAATGTGCCTGAGGTCTTACTTCTGATAAGTCTGAAGAAACAAGATTTCTGCCTCCCTTTTTCCCACCTGATGAATTATTTCTGCTTCATTCTACCAAGATTAAGAACTCCAAGCGAGGCAAAAAATGTGAATCTACAGAATCACTTCCACTGCTGATGGGAATACAATTTGACAGCCATTTTGGAAAATTATTTGGCATCGGCCTACTAAGATGAATTTTAACTCCTGGGTATGTAATAAAGAGAAACTCCTGAAAAATGTAAAGGCAGAGACATGTACAAGTCTGTTCATGGCAGAAATGCTTTTAACAGCTGAAACTCAGAAGCAGTCCAAATGCTCATCGAGGAGAGAATGGATGAATTATGGGTATTTCTAGGGCAGTGATGAACTATAGTGGGGCACAGCATACAGGCAGGACAACCTGTGTTTCATCACTGAGTGGGGCAGCATAGCAGACAGTTCAGAGTCCAGCTAGGCGAGCCAGATCTGCTGTAGCACCAGTATCAGTACGACCTTGGTCAGTTCTGTAACCTCTTTCATTCTCATTTCTGCATCTCTGGAGTGGGGACAATAATACTCAACTGATAGGGTCCTTGTGAGAATTAAATGAATACACATATAGGAATTAAAATGAACAATGACACAAAATAGGTGTTTTCTCTTACCATTTAAACATTATTTACTAGAATCTAGTAGGATTTGAGTAGACACTCAAATTACTTACATTTCATATTCATTAAGCACATGTAGAAGAGATAATTACTGTATCTTAGAGTAGAACTATATTTGCTGTATTTAACATATTAAAACTTTTGATACATTTATTTATTAGGTTGGTGCAAAAGTAATGGCAAAAGTAATTACTTACTTCCTGAGACATCTTTTCTTTACTATTTAATTGCAAAAGTAATTGCTATTACCTTTAATGACAAAAGCCGCAATTACTTTTGCAATGGCCTAATGACTGAAACCATGAACAACAGCAGTTATAACTTTGAAGGACAATATTTATAATTATTTGTCCACAATCCCTTAAAGAAACACATACACTTAATATAAAGTATTTTCCCATGTCAATTGAATTTATACTTAAAACATTATGTTCTCAAAAATAATGTAAGGCCATTCATCAAATAAGCATTTGAGCATGACGACACATTTTTAAGTATTGAAATTAGAAACGATGAAGACAATCTTATAAATACAAATAAAAAAATCCAAACTGAAGTAGTAAATCTTTGAAATCATCTGTTCAAAACCCTTGATTCTTCAAATGAGGAAAACTGAGATCCAGAGAAGCTAACAAATAATCCAAAAATCACGAGTTTGAGGACAGGCCAATAATTAGAAATTCTATATTCTGACAAATTTTCTAGTGTGTCATATAGTATGTTTTAAATAAATATGTCCCGTGACACAGGAGCTATGCATGTGATAAGACCATAGACATTTTATTCTATGGCCTGGGGCTATGTAGTGGACCATCAGAAGTCCCAAGATCATCAAGGACAGCCAAGTGGCTTTTGAAAAATAATTCGCATAACAGTGGCATTCTCTGTTACACAAATATTCCCGTGTGGTGGCCCATCAGAAGTCCCAAGGTCATTTTAGCACGAGATGGTCCATTACCTCTATGGATGGCCAAGTGGTTACTAAAAATCATAAGCATAACAATGATTTTTTCTCCCTTAGACAAATGCTTCTATTTCTGACTTCTCTCTCTTGGTTGATGACATCACATTCTTCCTGTCACCAAGTTTAAAACTGTGATGTTGGCTCTGAGCCCTCTTGCTCCTTTGCATACTACATGTGCCTACTTACTTCCTGAGACTTCTCTTTCCTATTTAATCCCACTCTCTCCTCTGGGCCATTTTCTCACCACAAAAGTGCTCACTTTTTACAGTTTTCATCAACTCTTTTTTGTCAAGGCACGATCTACTATGACTTTTTGTCAAGCACCTCAAAATATTTCCTTTTACTTTTACTCATGCATTTATATTTTAATTCACTGCAAAAGAGTTTCTCTCATCCCCACTCTATGGAAACGCCTTTTCCAACATGGTCAGTAGTTTCCTACTTACTTGCACATCGGCATTATCGGATGGTTAACTACATGTCCTTCTTAACGTGGTGCACATACCTTGGCCTTGGTGTTAATAATATTCTAATTTCTACCTGTTTGCTGGTTTTGTTTTGTTTTGTTTTGAGATGTAGTCTGAATCTGCCATCCAGGCTGAAGTTTTGTGGTGTATGCCTTTTATTTATGTGCACTAGAACCATAGAGTCCTAAAAATAAAAACAATTCGAAATTGTTCTCAGGTCAGAAGCAGTGGCTCATGCCTGTAATCCCAGCACTTTGGGAGGCCAAGACAGGCTGATCAACGGAGGTTGGGAGTTTGAGACCAGCCCAGGCCAACATGGTGAATCCCCATCTCTACCAAAAATAAAAAGATTAGCTGGGTGTGGTGGTGCATGCCTGTAATCCCAGCTACTCCGGAGGCTGAGGCATGAGAATCACTTGAATCGAGGAGTCGGAGGTTGCTGTGAGCCAAGATCATGCCACTCTACTCCAGCCTGGGCGACAGAGCAAGACTTTCTCAAAAACAAAAAACAAAAACCCAAAAACCAAAACTTATTCTCAGTATCTTTTCTTTCCTTTACCGGGCACTGCATGTAGTCTGAGAGTACAGTCGATTGGTAGTCCTAGTGGGTTACTCATTAATTAGTATTTTTAAATCCTATGTACAGGAGCCTCTGTTGATCAGAAGCCATATACACTCTCTACATGGGTTATAATAAATTTATTTTAAATTTGTGAACTTGTTTGCATGATGGCATAGAAAGAAGTTTAGTGAAACATTCCAAACAGAAGGCATACGCATTTTGGCTTGGGTGAGTTTATAAAAATGACATGATCCAAAATATCTGTTTCTTAATGCTGTACAAGTAGCTGGAAATCTCCGTCCCTGTACTTATCCCAGCTTGAGCAGTAACCCTTCTCCATTAACTACTGGTGCCATCTGTTGGTACGAAATGAATGGGCATCCAGATTGGTGGGTATTTGAATCACTCACAGAAGAAAAATCATGTGATTCACCTTATTATCTGATTTGTGAAGTTGCCATCATACTTTACTGATTAGATATTTTCAAATATGTTTTCAAGAAACGTTTAAAATAATGTAGGAAATGCATTTGAATATCAACAAAAATAGCATTTTAACCAATATTTTGCATTTCTTGATTTTAAAATATAAATCTTAAATAAAAACTTTAAAAACAGTAGCTTCATCATTATTTTTGGTATTCTTCCCAAGAAATGAATAATGGCTCATAGGTATCCTAATCATCCTTTTTTACTTTCTATATTGCTGATGTTTTGGCATCTTGGGGCCTGGCTGACCTGGAAGGACAGCTCTTCCCAGCACTTGTGTACTCCTAGAGAGAGAAATGACCAGCTCCACAGCCTACTTTTCATATGCAAACTAACCAATGCAGTACCCACACACACCACCTCTTCCTCTACAGGGCTGTTACATTCAGGATCAACATTCCCCTACCTAGTCATCCCAGGGGCAGAAAGCACACAATTCAGGACAGCGCCTACACCCCACAGCCTGCTGAAATTATTCAAACCATCCAATCCTAAGCCTGTTTACCCTGCCTTATCCTTCCTTCATACAGAAAGCACAATTAGGTGCTTCCTCACATCTCCCGTTTGCTCCCTCTGCCTCCTGACTAGACCAGTGCTTTTCCACATGACCTGGAGTATCAGGGGGTGCCCCTCCTCTTGGAAATTATGAGTAAAGAACTATCTTTTAATGGCAGTTGTCTCCTGGTCTGTTGACCTCACAATGCCTGAGTAATAATAAAACCTACCTTTCAAAACAGTAGATCTCTGGGTCTATTACCCGTTTTGAAATTCCCATAATTATAACCTGTGACATCCAGGGCTCTTTATATCTGGAGGCTGGAGTTGTTCTTCCTAGCTCCAGGCACAACTGCCAGGTGACACTGAGCCTAGTGGTTCTGAAACCTACTCCCAGAATTTCTGGATCCCACATACCTGAATAGTCTATTTAGTGCTCAGGGCATGTGAACCTCAATGTGGCCCCGATGGAACACATGACCTATTAGCCAAAATGTGGTCTGTTTGGCCCTATCTGTCTCATTCTAGAGATCAAGAATAGTTGTAGGTCCTGGTTCATTGCTGTTTACTCAGCCATTCTCAGGAGTCTCCTGAAAGAACTGTGCATGTGTGAGTGGATGAGTACCTGCATGTGTATACACACACATACATGCATCCATCTAGAATAATTCTGCTGTATGTAAACATATAAAACCAATGTTTTAAAAATTATGTAAAATAAATATCAGATTTTGGACTACCACATTTACACTTCTTAAAAAGCAATTTTGTAATATGGATATATTGGTGGATAATTACTGGTAGTATTTTGGTAATGGAAAAAATTCTGTTCAGTGTAAATTCCATGTTGATTACATTAATCATTATATTTTATTTGTAAGTTGGTTTGAATTATCAAACATACGGAAATTTTACATTTCCAGTAGCATCTTTGCTGATTTCACTATTGAAAATTAATGCAGAGATGAATCCAGATTTTTCATTTATATTATATTAGAGATTTTTGTTAGATCACTAATTTCTTTAACTTTGGAATTCGTATTTTTGGTTGAGAAAAAAATCTCAACCAAAACTACGAATTCCAAAGTTAAAGTGTAAATGGCATGCATTTGTAGCTCATAGAAATACACTTAAATCATGTAAAAACATGATAGAAATCAAATATAAATACAAAACAAATACAGTATGGAACAGCTTATTTTATTTAGATGTGCACAGATGATATATCAAAATGCACTTAGCCTCCTCCTTCATGAAACAAAAGAGAATGTGGTTAAAAACAAGACTGAGAAGGAAGCAGCTTTACTCCTGACCTTTAGCATTAATATCTTGGGAAGAGTAAATTATCTTTGCTATATGTTTCTCATCTGAAAATTTTAAACATCTAAGCTCTCTCCCAATGCTAAGGATTGTCTCATTAAGCATATGTAATTTGAGTTGTCATAATTGGCAGATTCTATAAGCTGCTTTAAGCACTTTCCTTCCCTTGTCCCGAACTCTTTGCAGCTTGCAGACGTAATCCACAAACAAAATACAGCATTTTTAGATGAACTATTCATCACCATTTAAAATTAAAACTAAACTCAAGGCTACGAGCAGTGGCTCAAGCCTGGAATCCCAGCACTTTGGGAGGCCATGGTGGGCGGATCACCTGAGGTCAGGTGTCCAAGACCAGCCAGGTCAACATGTTGAAACCTCACCTGTACTAAAAATACAAAAATCAGCTGGGTGTGGTGGAACGTGCCTATAATCCTAGCTACTCAGCAGGCTGAGGCAGGAGAATTGCTTGAACCTGGGAGGTGGAGGGTGCAGTGAGCCGAGATTGCGCCATTGCACTCCAACCTGGGTGAGAGAGGAAGACGCCGTTTCAAAAGGAGAAAAAACAAACTAAATTTAAATTTATCAAAAGGATGCCTAAAAACCCAAAAAGATCTAAATATGAGTAACTTATATCAGATATCAGGTTTAAATGATAATGCTCACTAAGAAATACAATGAAAGAACAATACCCTATGCCTTTTTTGGATTTAGAAACAATTATTCAACAGAAATTTCTGGTAGGAAACCATATGATTTCCTACAAGTTGTTCCTCAAGCTCTAAAATTACCTTACAATTATGATTTTTCTACAGAAGTTTATATTGAATAGATTCTATTTCCTAAGCTAAAATTTAATTTAAATGAAGTCCAAAAAGTAAATGAACCTATTTTCTTGCCAGTGTAAAACATGATGACTATACCGTCGATTGAGGGTAAAAAACTGGCCAGCTTAATATTAAACATCAATCACATGCAACTACATATAACAGGTTTTGCAATAAACACAATAATAATGTGAGAGTTTTGACTATTTTCCTTAAGAGTTCTTATCAGAAATAGACATCTCAGTTATATTCATATGGGTTCATCAACTGAAGAGTTTTTGATGATTTAGTCTTATTCCAAACCATCCTAAAAGGTGCAATTGATTGAACTGACCATGCAGTTAAAATGGCTAAAATAATCAGATTGACTACAGTTCTGTTGGGTGCTATTCAGAAAAACATGATCTAACAGAGGCAAATTTTCCCCCACGAAAGCATGGCTCAGAAGCCTTTCCTACCTCCATACAAACCTGAACCCTCAAAAAAATATTCTGAAGTATTTATTTACATCCTGTCTACTTCAAAATGGAGTTGAGACAATTATATCAAAAGAGAAAGAAGCTCTAAAAGCAAACAAGCAACACTAATATCATTCATATTAATTTCAGAATGATTAAAACAACTGTTTTACCCCTTAAACATGTAAGATTCCCACTTCTTAAATCCTTTTATTGTTGATATTTTTAATCTACTATGATTGTAACCTTCAAAGCAACATTGCCAATAGACTGGTTTATTTTTGGTACCATAAGGGGACTACTTACTGGCAAAATGTTCCCACGGAATGAGAATTAGAACTTAATTATGCTGTTGGTCTTTGAAATTTTTCCAATGTAAATATTCCTTCATCTACCTAGTACATGAGACTTTCAGCCTCCAGGCAGGCTCTTTATTTTAGAGGAAAAAAATGTCAAATTGGTAGAAACTGGCATTCATGACTTTGCTTTATTTTCATTTTCTTATAGGCTCATTTATATGGTTTGACTGTGCCCCAAACCAAATCTCATCTTGAGTTGTAACTCCCATAATTTCTACTTGTTGTGGGAGGGACCCAGTGGGAGATAATTGAATCATGGGGGTGGTTTCTCCTATACTATTCTCATGGCAGTGACTAAGTCTCATGAGATCTGAAAATTTTATAAAGGGTTTCCCCTTTTGTTTGGCTCTCATTCTCTCTTGTCTGCTGCCATGTAAGATGTGCCTTTTGCCTTGTGTCATGATTGTGAGGCCTATCGTGAGGCCTCCCACATGGCCAGCCACATGGAGCTGTGAGTCCATTAAACCTCTTTTTCTTTAGAAATTACCCAGTCTTGGGTATCTCTTTATCAGCAGCATGAAAATGGACTAATAAACCCATCTCACATGTAATGACACCCATAGGCTAAAAGTCAAAAGATGGAGAAAAATCTTCCAAGCAAATGGAAAACAGAAAAAAGCAGGGGTTAATATTCTAATTTCAGACAAAACAGACTTTGAACCAACAAAGATCCAAAAAATACAAAGACGGGTATTACATAATGGTAAAATGTTCAATTCAACAAGACCTATATATATATATATCCTAAATATATATATGCACCCAACAAAGTAGCACTCAGATTCATAAAATCAAGTTCTTAGAGCCCTACAGAGAAACTTAGATAACCACACAATAATAATGAGAGACTTCAACACCACGTTGACATTATTAGATCAATCACCAAGGCAGAAAACTAGCAAAGATATTCAGGACCCAAACTTGACCATATAGACTTCTTTTTCTTTATAAATTACCCAATCTCTGGTAAATCCTTATTAGCTGTGTGAGAACAGACTAATATACTTGTAAATAAGTGAAAATTTAGGGGCATGTAAACTCCCATGCTTTGAGTATTTCTGTGTTAGACAGAGTGCAAAAAGTTTTAAGGTAAAATCTCACTGGATCATCAGGACAAATCTATTGTTCTCTCCATCTTAGAGATAAAGATACCAAAGTTTGTTAAATTTACATGTCTTAATCAACAGTAGCCATATGAGAACTCTCCGGTCATATCCTTTATTCTAAAGAAATAGCTTACATCAACTGGCTTGTTGAGAAAAAAAGAGGAACACGTAAAATGTGAATATCTCCATTTATGAAAAAAATGTTGAATAACCTTGCTGTTTTCATTTACATAAGAGAGCGTGGAATTCCTTTAATACTTGACAATGGTGTAATTGTATTCATGGACAATAATCAGTCAAAATGTACTCTGTAGGCTGTATTTTATTAAATAGATTTAATTTTAGATGTAATTTTGTTAAACAAATGTAACTTTAAGTACAAAATTAAAAGGAGACCTAAATAGAGCAGTGACATTCAGAAAAATTAACTTTTATCAAGAGTATCTCCTTTTAAAAGTGGCTTTTGTGATTCTGTTTTATAAGAGGTTAGAAAAAGGAAATAAAATGATTCTGCTCCAGTTAAGGAAAATTAACAGTTGCAACTCCCACAGTGATAGCTCCTTTCCCTACTCCAACATTAAGGAATTCCAAATTTTTACCAAAACAACTACAACTGCTAAAACTGTACCTACCTATACATTTATTCCATATATATTTACTTAGAGTCTACTCTATGCCAGGTACTATGTTTGAAGTTACATGTAACCTACTGTAATCTGTGGTTTATATTTTAAAGGCAGCTATCTGTAAAACCAAAACAAACAAAAAATCCAATGACAACAGCAACCAAAAAACCCCACAATATTTTCAAAAACCTAAACGCACTTCAACAACATGCACTGTAAATAGCATACAAAGTTATGACTACATGGCTGAAACTGTCAGAGCACGATAGGAAATAAAAGTGAAATTGCTATGAATCAGTATGCCTTTTGTTTCTTGCTTCTAATCTTCAAAGGAAAACATTTTAGTACTCAAAAATCCATTCCACTAACTCTCTTGTTAGAATGATGAAAATATTTTGTCTAAAAGTTTGAGTATGACATACACACAGAAATTGATTTTAAACCAAGAGGTCAACCAATCCCATAGGAAAAGAATAATGTTTTCAACAATTGATGCTGGAACAATTGGGTAGCCATATGCAAAAAGAAAAATCTCTCTCTCTCTCTCTCTCTCTAACCTACTCTTATTTCACATCATTTACAAAAATTAACCTAACATAGGTCATAGACTGAAGTGTAGGATGTAAAATTATAAAACCTTTATAAGAAGATAAAGGAACAAAATCTTTGCAAATGAAGGTGAAAATTTTCTTTAAAATTAACATAAAAACACAAAATAAAAATGGATATACAGTATTGGAATTCATCAAAATCACAGTTATGCCCTTCAAATAACAATTAGAAAAATTAAGAGGAAACCACAGACTGGATGAAAATAGTTTCAAAACACCTAAGGACTTGTCTCCAATATGCATGAAGAACTTTTATGACTCAATACTAAAAAGATAACTCCATTAAAAAAATAGAAAATATTTGAATGACCTCTTCAATAAATAAGACATAAGGGTGATAAATAAGTATCTTAAAATTGGTCATTATTACAACTTGTAAATATACCTTAACAAAACCAACAAAAATTTAATAGCATCAGTGCTTGCTAAGAGTTTAGCTACAGATTATCAATAAATTTAACTGAAATTACGAATATATTCATTTCACTCCAAATATATATGGTTTCTGTTAACAAGTATAGAATGGTACTATCAGCCTCTTTCAAAGATTGAGTATAAAACAGTAGGTGTCTCAGATACCTGCTGTGACATAAAACATGAGGCCATAATGGAAAGGCAAGCCAACTAAAATGCCAGAACTCATTTGGTCACAGAGCTTCCATTCTAAATTCAGCGAAGGGACAGTTTTCTTCTACCCCAAGTCTTTTGTCACACACTGATGCCAACTTGTCTACCTTCCCCCTGCTCAGAATTTTGCCTTTCACTCCATTTGATTGCAAATGTATGGCTGATTGCTTGTTTTGCCTACTGATTACCTCATTTGTTTTTAATTTGCATTGTCTTAAAAATGAACATTATACTATGTGTGATATTTAGTAATGAGGTAAAACCTAAAACATAAACTTATAGGTAAGACAGACTTACATAATTCATTAAGATTATATGAAACATCATCATATTAGGAATGTACACATTGCTAATTGTAAAATTATATTCCATCAACCAGCACAAATTGAAGAGTCAGAGTGTTTAAATCACTTAAGTTGTTAAGTGGTTGAGTCCTGGAACGTGTTTTTACTTTTGCTAGACACTCTGACTTTGTCTCTGGTGACTGCCACTGTGTAATTATGTTCTTTCTCCTTAGAGGAGCAAAGACAGCAAGACTGACACTCTTAGATACAGGAAGCTATGACACTGTGTATCGCATCCACAAAAATATACCTACTGATGCTTTTTCTAAAATGAAATGCTTGCTCTAGACAAAGCATTAAACATCACATGCAAATCGGAAACAAAAACACAAGAAGAGTTTTCTAAGTGTGTGAGCACACACATACACACACACACTGAAGAACCCATCAGTGTTTTAATTCTAAGTTTTAAAAATTGTGCCAAATTGTTCTTATTCCTTTTTGTTTTGGTGTGCTGGAGGCTCTTTCACTCTTTCTGTTAAGCCAGGAATCTTATTTCATCTATTTTCACCTGCCAGGTAGAGAATAGATGATGAAAGAAATTTCAGTTAATTTGCAGAGGTGTTTGGAAAGCATCTGAAAAATTGCTGGTGATAACTATGCTCCAAATTGGGTCATGAAGAGCAAGTCCCATAAGACAGATCTTTTGTCTTTTTGTTAGATTTATTAACACTGGAGGAACTAGGGAATTCTATTAAAAAAAATAATAATGTTTCTGGACTTTGGCCAAACATCTGAGAGGGCTGGTGGTAGTGTGCTGCCATGCCCTTCGAACTCTCATCACTTCTGATAATTCTTCAAGACCTGTCTAGAAGTCCCCAGTTCTGCAAAGCAGACACTACATAATCCAGATGGAGTCACCACAACTCTTCAGTGGCTCCACAGAACAGATGCTCTCCATCATGCCCTTTTATCAGCTGTGCACCACAGTGATTTTAACAATTCGTTTTAACACAGCCTCCTCTATTGGATCATGATTCTATAGTATGACAAAATGTTCAGACTGCCTGAAGACATCAATAGATATCTGATGAAAGCGATGGCTGAAATCCTGCAGGTAAAATGAAAAAGATTTACTATGGGTAACAGTAGATATAAATAGTTAATGACAATGTAGAAATATAATTTGCTATTTCAAATGATGGGAATTATAGCAGTGGTCCCCAACCTTTTCAGCACCAGGGACCCCAGTTTCATGGAAGACATTTTTCCCACAGACTGGGGAGGGTGGATGGGTAATAGTTTCAGGATGATTCAAGTGTGTTACATTTATTGTGTACTTTATTTCTAGTATTATATACTCATCATAATGTAGAATCAGTAAGAACCCTGAGCCTGTTTTCCTGCAACTAGATGGTCCCATCTAGGGGTAATGGGTGACAGGAACAGGCCATCAGACATTAAATTCTCATAAGGAGCCCACAACCGAGATCTCTCACATGTGCAGTTCACAATAGGGTCTACACTCTTATGAGAATCTAACGCAGCAGTTCATCTGACAGGAAGTAAAGCTTAGCTTGGCTCACTCGTCCACAACTCACCTTCTGCTGTGCGGCCAGGTTCCTAACAGGCCATGGAGTAGTACCGGTTCATGGCCCAGGGGCTGGGGACCCCTGCTTTATAGAATACAACTAACTTTTTAATCAAATGTGTGATTTGGATAGGGATAGCTATTATTTGGATGACAGAAATAATTCCACAAGTTTTCACCATGCTGGAACAATGGGTAAATCCAAAAAGATAGAATTTAAACAGGATAAATTAAGAAGTCTTAATTTTAGATTAAAATATTTCATGGTCCAGGATCAAGACACTGAGGCTTAAAAATCATAATAGGCATATAAGACCACACAATAATGGACAACGTCTATCGAGCACTTGTTCTGTATTAGCTTCAGTGCTAAGCATTTGACCAGTGTCAGGTAACTCAATTCTCAAAACAGTACAATATAGCAACACTAGAATTTGCATGTAAAAGATGAGGCAATTGAAACTCAGAGGACAGAAGTAACCTGCCCAAGGTCACACAAAAAGTATGTGACACAACATGAGAGTATCTTCAGCTCTCTGGATTAAGTTCCCTGTGTTCTTTTCCAGTTAATCACTGCTCCCAACCTCATATATAAGCACCATGCTCTCTACTGAATCTCAAAGCAGTCTGGGAGTTACCTGGCCTCTAAAAAACTACAAGGCTCTATGCTACATTAATAGATGTATTATGGCCAGACTAAGAGGGCTGACCGTTCTTTATAACTTTTTGTACTTTTTGTAAAATTACATTTGTCTCAATTACAGTATCCCCAGGATGGGAAAGTGTCCAAAAAAATAAAAGTTAAAATAAAAGTGGTTAAAGCTTTTGAGAAGACTTGGAAGAAGACCATGGCCATCTTGGAATGCACAGAGAACTGCAGAGGCAAATGGCACTTTTAATTTTTGCATGCCTCCAAGTGATGGGACAGAAGCTGGCAGGAAAAACTTTTTAGCAATTAGAAATGTCTAAAAATAAATAGAATAATTTGTGAGATAATAAATTCCTCTATCCTGGAAAGCATTTTCGTGGAATGTGGATGACACATGATTGGGAGCGGTATGCGGTTACAGATTTGACCAGGTGACTGCAAAGTCCCTCTCCCACTCTAGGGATCCATACATTTAGTTATCAATGACCTAGGTAGCAGAACAAATGAAAATGTTAGAGCTCTGCTTCAATAACTAAGGTCCATGCCAATATTTCTGAGTAATGTACATTGAGCATTTCTTACAATTACTAACCACTAGTCTTATTGTCACTGCCTAACCCAGAAAAGTAAAACAACAACAACAACAACAACAAAATTCATACAAGAGATAATAAACCTCTTAAATAACGACACAAAGACACACGGGAGGTAGACAGATTTATCTGGTGTCTGATATGACTGCTGTTTTCTACAGGTGGCTCACAAACCCCACTCCCTACCCTGGTATCTCATTAAAATTCTCTAGGTTGTCCACGTAACTAAAAGTGATAACAGTACTTGTTTAGAAAGAATGCATTTCCACCCCTGAAACAGAACAGTTTGAACATATCAAATAAAAACTACCAGCAATTAGAGTAGAGACCATGACATACGTAGCCAAAGATGGAGAACACTGCTGGTGAGTTTTGAGCGTTTACAGTTTTATCCATTTTATGTTTCATTTGTAGGCACACGTTGTTCATATCTGAATATGAGTTCATTTGTTATTTCATTTAATGTTATGTTTTTTTAGAGACATGGTCTTGCTCTGTTGTCTAGGCTGGTGTGCAGTAGTGCCATCATAGCTCATTGCAGCCTTGAACTCCTGGGATCAAGCAATCCTCCCACCTCAGCCTCCCTCAGCCTCCCAAAGTGCTGGGATTACAGGCATGAACCACCACATCTGGTCTTACTCATTATTTTAACACATCATTGCTTCCCAAGTCAAACAGGCTATGATATGCCATGCTTTAATTGTTGAAACAAAATGCTAATTAAAATTAATTGAAAGTTAAAATGACTCATGTTATGGGGGAAAAAAGTAAACTTTTCTTTCCCAAATAGCAATGAACTCTAGCATGTTTAATATATGTTTCTTAAATTCTCCATATAGTTTTCTACTTATATGTGCATCTTTGAAAAAGGAGACCTAACTCATTACCATGGGCCGGTGCTTAGTTCCCCATGTGCCACGCTTTATCTACTCCTTAAGGAATCTCCTAGCTCTCTGCATCCCATACAGTGCTGTGATAAATGTCTGCTACACACATATCCTGTGAGCTGTAGGAGGGTGTCTCTAATAATTCACACCAGGGTGGAATGCAGGACACTGGGCAACACACAGGCTGACTCTCATCAATTCAGTCCACTGGCTTCCAGAGGGGCTGACCAGCAAACACTGCAATCAGGAGTGCAGGTGTGTTCCTGTTTCCCCAGTTCTTGACAGCACTTGGCATCTTTCAACCTTTGGCAAACCGACTGGTGTAGAGAGGTCATCTTTTTCTTAAACTGCATGCAGAAATTACTAAGGATTCTACTTTGGTAATTACCCATTTATGTGCTTTGCTCAGTTTTACATTAAGATAAGCTTTTTCTTTTTCCTTTATTGATATTGTTTCCTTATATATCCTAGGTGTTAAGATAACCTGCTGTCAAATAATCCTGCTGTCAATAATCACACCTGTATTCCCAGCATTTAGGGAGGCCAAGGCAGTGGATTGCCTGAGGTCAGGAGTTCAAGACCAGCTAACACGGTGAAACCGCATCTCTACTAAAAACACAAAAATTTAGCCAGGCATGATGTCAGGTGCCTATAATCCCAGCTACTCAGGAGGTTGAGGCAGGAGAATCGCGTGAACTCGGGAGGCAGAGGTTGCAGTGAGCTGAGGTCATGCCACTACACTGCAGCCTGGGCAACAAGACTGAAACTCCATCTCAAAAAAGAAAAAAATCATACAAAAATAATCATATCTTTTCCCAGTCACTTGTTCTTACATCTCTTAACTTTTCACATTATCCTTCACTAAACAGAAATATTAGTTTTGATGTGGTAATATAATGTCACTTTTTCCCCTTAGGATTTTCCTTCCTGGGGAAAAAAAAAGTCCATTCAATAAAGCTTTTCCTATCTTAATGTCATTAAGATATTCTCCAATATGTTATTCTAGACATTTCATAAGATTACTTTTTGCATTTAGGTCTTTAAAACATTGAAAGTATTATAGGATCTTTCCATGATAAGCCAGGTTTCTGTACAAGGTTATGCTATCTTTATCATACATCAAGTAAACATATATTCATGGGGATACTTTCTGGACTCCTCTGTAGCAAGGATCTATGCCTTATTCTGAAGACTACACACGCATTTTACTACTATAAACATTGTCTTATTATTTGGTAAGGAAAGGCCCTACTATTTTAATTATATATACTAAAGAGAAGATACTTAAGTTGAAAACATTCCATTCTATATTTTACAACATCCAGTTAAAACACTAAGTTCTTGATAATATTCAAGCTAGATTATAGAACACATTATTAAGTTTGTCCAAAGACATCCAAGTATTAATATGGATGAAGACTGTATTCACTATATTTGCCCTGAAAAATAAAGTTTTATTTTTAATATAAGGGAACATTTATAAGGCTGAAAATTTTTTACCACTAAAATCTGATGCCAAGTCACAGGTTTCTCATTTTAAAATAAAATGGATGGACAAGATGATGCTGAAGGTCTGTGTAAGCTCTAAAATTTTTACGAGCTTATAAAAATCACCCAAATAGAAATTTCAGTGAAAAAAGGCCATTTCCATGTCTCTATTTTTGGATACATTTCCTAGAAGGTAGGCTTTACTTGTACATTCACCTTCATGCTTTGTCTCAAACGTGTGCACCAACTGAGAATACAGAAACATCCTTCATTGCCAAGTAGGTTACTTGAAAATTAAACAGCAAAAATAACACAGAAGAAATTCTATGTAAAATTAATACCTAAAAATGCTTCGAGACTGAGGTGAGCAATTTAATAAAATATGAGCTAAATGAATTAGATATATCTCATCAAACAAAATTACTATTTCTAAGATAATCCTGTCATTTTTAGTACAAATAGCTATTTTAATAATATTATATATGATAGCACTTAAAAATAATACTGGTGTCTTAGAGTTATGCCAGTTTTTCCCTGAGACAAAATTGAGTTTCTTCAGATATTTTAGAGAAAATCTATTCCAAAATGTACACATCTTTTTAGAGGCAATTAAAAATACTATCTCATTATTACAAGTGAAAAATGAAACCATATTATATGCCCATGAGAATTGCTGCAATAAAGACAGATAATAACAAAAGTTGCTCAGGATACAGAATAATTGTAACACTGATACATAGCTGGTAGGAATGTAAAATGATATAGCCACTTTGAAAAACAGTGTGGCAGTATCTTAAAAGTTAAACAGAAACTCACCATACCCAGAAAATACACTCTTACGAATTCACTCATGAAAAATGAAAATTTATCTCCACACAAAGACATGGATACAAATTTTCATAGAAACATTATTCATAATAGCCTGAAACTGGAAATACTAACGCTCACTGGGTAAATGAAATGTAGAATATCTATACAACGGGATACCATTCAGCCATGGAATGGAAGGAGCTACCGATACATGTTAAAACATGACGTCTCTCACAAATATTATAAGAGCAAGAAGCCAGAGGTAAATGATTACATATCATATGATTCCATATTTATAAAATATCCAGGAAAGGCAAACGTACAAAGTCAGAAAGCATATCAGTGGTTGCTTAGAGCTGAGGTTGGGAACAGTGATTAACTGGCAAAGAGCATAGGGAACTTTTTTGGGTAATGCAAAGGCTCTGAAACTGGACTCTGGTATGGAAGCACCTAGAAAAAACAGAGTATGAGGAGCTCCAAGGCTCGTTTTCCAATGAAATAATCATAATTAGTAAAAAATTATTAAAAAAATATTTAAAGTCTCCGAAAAATGTTTTAAGAACACATAGCAAATAGAGAAACATTTCCTCAAGATAACCAACTTAATCTTGGAGGGAAGAGAGACTGCGGCATTCGAGCCACAACACACACTCCTCTTTTTGCTGATCAGTGTGAGAGAAGCTGTACTCTACTTTGAGTAGTTGGTTCCAGAACACGGGGCTCACTCTCTCACCACCTCCAAGTATAGAGCTACGCAGTGTTTCCAGGAGGGGAAAACCACCAGAGTTCCTCATCCTGCACAGCTTCATGTTGTAGAAGCTCCCTTTCAGACAAATATGACTGAGAGGTATAGGGCACCCTTCCTTTACCCAGGCCCTGTGGATGGTGGAAGTTCTCCCCCGCTGTAGTAAGCTGTGACTAATGACTCTAATTGGCCTTTCCCCAGCTGGCTCCTCAGAAGGAGATTTTATGCTGGGAGGAGCAAACTTACCATCCCAGCCCTATCCCCCACTTATAGAGCATGAGTGCCAATCCAAAAGACATGGGCCATGTACCGACCTCACCTCCAGAGAAGTGGTGTAAATGTGTTGCCTGGGAGGGCAGGCAAGGCATATGAACAGAGAGTTCCAGTGCTCTCCTTAATGGGAATGGCTGTATTTAAAGTACAGCATAGAGAACTCGAGTCCAAGTGTTTGTTTAAAACAATGAAGCTCTGGGTGTTGAACAATTAAGAGAAGAATGGCCGGTCCATGCAACAAATGGAATGATGGACGAGCTAGAAGTTAGAAGTTTTCCAGAAGGGTAGCTAAGATGATCCCTCCTGTAGCTGAACAATTCTCAGACTAGCAGTTGGTGAAACTTAAGTGAGTGTGATATGAATAGAGGTATTCCAGCAAGAAGCTTCACAGGGGGATGAAAAAAAAAAAGACAGTGATAGCCAGCCTGGCTAAAACCAGTCAACCTGGGGTGCAGGGGTGAGGGAGAGGACATAAAGGAAGACTGTGTATCTGCCTAAGGATGCAACCTCCGAGGAGCGACAGCAGAAGCTGAACAGAGAAAACAGACCTCAACAAACGATTCCAGTCAAGTTACCAAATAAATAAACAACAGAAACAACAAGCACAGGTTGGAGGGTGGTCCGTATTCAGAGCAGCTTCAGTACATTATCTAAAATGTGCAGCTTCCAACCAAAAAAGCTGTGAGCCACCCAATGAAATAGGAAAGTGTGACCCATATAAAGGAACAAAAAAAATACCCAGACATTAGAAACTGCCTCTGAAGGAGCCTAGATGGTAGATTTAGCAGATGAAGATTTCAAAGTAACTATTTTAAATATGTTCCAAGAACCACAGGAAACCAATCTTAAAGAATTAAAGGAATATATGGTGATGACTCATCAAATATAGGATATTAATAAAAACAGAAAGCATTAAAAAATAAATCGAAGGAAAATTCTAGAGTTGAGAAGTACAATTAACTGAGATGAAAAACTCACTAGAGGGAATGCACAGTAAAGTTAAGCTGGAAGAAGAAAATCTCAGTAAACTCGAAGAAAGACCAATAGAGATTATGCAACCTGAACAAAAGAGAGAAAGAAGAACATAAATTGAACAGAGCCTCAGAGAAATGTGGTACACTATTTGGCACACTAACATGCATGTAATGGGAGCACCAGAGAGACGAGAGGGAGGAATTATCAAATGAGAGACAAGAGGCATGAAATTATCAAATGAATAATAGTTGTAAACTTCCCAAATTCAATGGGAAACATTAACCTACACATCCAAGAAGCTCGATAACTAAAAATAGAATAAACACAGAGATCCATATCCAGACACATCATAGTTAAAAGGTTGAAAAAGAAAGATAATGAAAAATCTTGAAGGCAGCAAGAAAAAAAATCACTCCTCCTTAACAAGAGAATGCCAATAAAATTAAAAATTGACTTCTCACCCAACACAATGAAGGCAAGAAGGCAATGGGATAAAATATTCAAAAGTAAACATGCCTGAAACTAACTAGAGAGCCCTAAATTAGATGAAGAAAAAAATAAGAAAATTGAAGGAAGATACCAAAAATTCAACAATATTAGTTGAAGAGTTCAATATCCCATTTAAAATATTAGATAGGCTGGGCACAGAGGCTCACACCTGTAATCCCAGCACTTTGGGAGGCCAGGGCAGGCAGATCACGAGGTCAGGAGTTCGACACAACCCTGGCCAACATAGTGAAACCCCCGTCTCGATTAAAAATACAAACATTAACCAGACATGGTGGCGGACACCTGTAATCCCAGCTTCTCTGGAGGCTGAGGCAAAATAATTGCTTGAACCCAGGAGGTGGAGTTTGCAGTGCACCACAAACACGCCCCTGCACTACTCCAACCTGGGTGACAGAGCGAGGCTCCATCTCAAAAAACAAACAAAAACTAGATAGTACAACTTGATAGAAATATAGATCAGTGGACTAGAATGGAAGGCCCAGAAATAAACCTGGACACTTACAGTTAGCACTGGAATATTTTACAACCCCTTGTCTGTTTCAGCCTTTCTTCAATGTTTCAGTCTGAATGCAGAACTTTCTAGTTCTATTAGATTATTTTTTAAAATGTATATAAGCTTAAGACTTTGCTCCGTTCACTTTTTACAAACTTCATTTAAAATCAAACATCTTCCTTCCTCCAATATGAGCTAGTATTTCAGGCATCAGTGGTTTGAAGTGGACAGGAGTATAGTCCATCTTCTTATACCTGATGTTTTTTTCTTGGGTGTTGTCCAAGGAGAGAAGAGAAAGATGTTTCCTTATGAGTTTATCATTGAAGGAGGGTGATCTTCTCATTAACTGTAAACATATGAACAATTCCACCATGGGAAGTGGGAAGATGTGCTGGTCATCATGCATTTCCAAAAATTTGAGAAGAGTCTCTGTGTAAGTTGGTGGAAGCTGACAACTCATGAGAGACACGGCCCCAATCAGCACCTATCAGCCGGTTTCCCCCTTTGTGACATCTGTTTCTATTTGCTGTCCAGTACCCAGTTGACAGAATCAGGCTCATGCTTCTCATCTAAACAGCTCTCTGCCCCATGCATTGGCAGTGCCCATTTACCCAGCCGCTCCAATGTCATCTATCCTTTTCCGCAACTCTTGAGCGTTTGGCCACAGTGAGTCGAATCTCCTCTACATTCAAAGGACTATATACTCATCAGAAGGAGAGAACTTTACCCTTTCCTTTTTCTGGCTGTACATAGTGACGCATTTTCCTAACATTCTTTTTCAGCCCCCGGGGAACCTGAGCAAGTCCATAAGCCACGGAGCAGGGCGGCTGTCTCCCCTTCCTTGAAAGCACCTAAACTTCAGAATTGATTCTCCTGAGGATTCACAGTTGAGAATTTTAGAGAGCAGAGGCCAGAAAAACACCTTCCACTCCACGGGGATAAGAAGGGCGTGCCTGGGCTCTGGACCTTCCTCTCAATCTCAATCCCATGCACGATTTCTTCACTTCTGCTTCCAGTTCTTGCTCTTGAGGATGGGGAGGTGACAAACCAGAAGTCTCATTTAAAAACCGGGGCTCTCAATAGGTTGCTCTTTCCATGCGATCCCACACTGAGTTTTGAAAGTCAGATTAGGAAAGTTGAATATTTTACTGTTTTGAGTAGGTGGCATTGCAAAAAAGATAAGAAGTAGCACAGAAAGGATGTAAAAAGCAACAAAAAGATGCACAGTAGAATTCCAAGGCACTGTAATATTTAAGCTGGAAAGGTAGAAGAATCTTAGAAAAGAGAGAGCGTAGAAAACATGATGCTAGAAAATCTAGAGTGAAAAAACATTTCCTAATGGTGCAGCTTATGGTATCAGATGCTGTGAATACATCAAGTAGCTTCAGAAATGAAAAGAGTCCATTATTTTTAGCATCCTGGAGATTATGAACCTTTAGAGGAATTTTAATGTCATCTAGTGGGCAGAAGATATGGACAATGGGTTAAAAGATCAATATAAAATGAGACATTAGAGGCAAGGATTATACAGTACTCTTTCAAAATATTTGGTGTTACAGCAAGGGAAGGATAGCTTCATAAAATATAAGCAAAGATTTTTTTTTCCTTTGTAAACTTAGGCTGGAGGAAATGACTTGGGCATGTTTTTAGGTAAAGAACATGGAGCAGTGTGAAGTGAGTTTTTAAAAATTTTAGAAAGAAGATGGAATATAAAGCAAGATTTAGAAGAATATGGAACAAAAATGAGTGTGGGAGTTTGTGTAGCTAAATGTTATCTTTAGAAAGAAGAAGGCATCACCCATAAAAGGGGGGCAATGATCAGAGAGAACAGTGAGAAACTGGAGTCTTACTACTAAGCATGAGGAAGCAAAAAACAGTGGAAGCTGAAAGGGAAGCAGTAGTTGAAGGAGGAAAAATGGAGCTCCTAGGAGCAAGGACAACATTTCACAGGAGTTTTCAGAGCAGATAAGACTGGAGTGGATGAACATTCATACTTTCTGAAGGGATGTTAGGGATAAGGCATTTCCATTTCTATTACTGACCCTCTATAGCTCTCCAAATTGCTCCAAATTATTTTTTCAGAATTGTCACAACTTCTCAACCACATCTGGATATTCTAATTAACTGTGCATGTCTTATGCTAACATTCTAACATTTTTTTCTGCCCTTTTATTTCTGTACTATAATAAATCAGTCCTGAACATTCTACATAGGAAAGAATATCTTTTTTTTTCTTATAATATAGATGAGGTATTGTTTAACCCCTTGTTTTCAGGCCCCCTTTCCATCCTGCCTTGCAGACACACTGCCTGGGGAACCTGAAACCTTTATGGGTTCTATGAGCAGATCAGCTCCCACCCCTCCTCCTTCACACCAGCTTTCACTCCTACTCTTTAATGCCAGCATGTATTTTGGGGTATCTTTTTCTTCTACTTTATATCACAACTGAAAACTCTTGCACTAATTTTCAGTCTTACAGAAATATGTTCAAATGTCTTATCTTCTGAGGCCCTCCAAGCATCAGTGGTTTAATCCCCACCCCCCAACCTCATTCACGATTCTACCGTCACTTGAATGGAATTTTAGAGAGAAGAAAAGAAAAAGAGAAAAAGGCACCCCTTAATAAGCATCATAAACAATCCTAGAAGACATGAACTGTTTATTTTGTATATTATACTTCTAATGAGCATTAAACACACACAAGCCCACTTAAGCTGTTTCTAGGCTGGCTATAGGATATAGCTGTAACTACTGCCAATCTGAAACCTCTGCCGGCTCCAGAATCATTGTTCAAACAGCTGTATCTGGAAATAATCTTGTCCTCTCTTCCTCTCATTCCAGAATAAAATATCTATTAAAGTAGGAAGTAAATGCATGAAGGAATATAGTGTTTTGCTTTATCTATCCAGATCCTGAATATAAAAGATTTCGTGTCCTTAGTAGTTAGGAAAATAAAACTTTTACTAGAAATACAATATAAAGTAAGGGTGGGGGAAGTCATCCAAATGGCTAACATACACTAAGAACAAGGAAGTTATGGTAGTGCAGGCAACTGAAGTGAGCATTTCTATCCCATCATGATGATTTTCCAACCTCTAGTACAATTGGCAAGTTAACTCTGCCTGAAAAAGTGTATCGCTGTTAATCAGAGGAAATCAGGTCCAGTGTGCATGTCTTGAAGACACTTCTGAAACATTATAAAGTGTGTCATCTTGGCAGCCAGCTGGAGTGCAACCACTTGGAGCAGATCTATTTATCAAAACACACAGAGAGCAAGTTTAAGACGTGCACATTGGAGTTGAATGGAGCATGAAGAAGGGGCAGTGGAGAACACATAAATATTGAGCAATCACCTTCCATTTGGAAGTTGGAGGCAATCCCTCACATGGGCTTTTATGCATTTAGAATTTATTTCTCTGGGTTCCAAGGTGCAGGTGGATTGTAATAGGAACAAATAATATCAGGATCCAGGAAAGAAGGCTACCAGCATGAAAAGGAGTTACTATCTCAAGTAGATGGCAATTTCAGAATGGCAATTATAACTTCTTCACAAGTAAAAAGCAAAACAGTTATTTCATTTAGTAGTTAGAAAAGTTTATAATTTTTTTTAAAAGAACACCTTCAAAAAACAATCATGACCTTGGAAAATGTTTACTTACTTTTGTCTATTTCTAAATACCCACTGAGCCCTTAAATACTAATAGAGGGAATATGTATGCTTCCAAAGAAACAGTTCTTGCCAATAAACCAAATGAACAAAACATACAACACAGAAGTACAGAGATACATTAAAAGACTGTCTTGCTAAAGCTCCCTTGAAAAAATAAGTACACATGTCTCAATGCCAGTTGAGAAGTTGGCCTTTGCAACCACAAAATGTAAGCTAAAAATATTTTCATCTTGTGAATATGGAAAATAATACCTTGCATTTAATTTCCCTCCAATTACCTCTACTGAAAAATTTTATATGACAAAGTTACTCTTTTAATTGCTTATATATTTATTACAATCTTAGTACAGAATTCCACCTCTTTAGCCTCAGAATAATGCCAGTGAAAATTAGACTAGCACATATTCTATAATACTGATTCCTAACTCATTCTGAAAATTGTTAGATCTTTATAATTTAGTAACATAAAAAACGTAGACCTTGAAAACATGACCAACATCAATCTTCTCAATGTTTAAAAATTATATACATTTTTAAAAATATATTTATTATTTTCAAACCCAATTTCATTTCTACTACCTCCATTCAAAACCTATTAGACATTTCGTGAAAGGGGAGGTCTTAGACATCATGTAATCTAAGACTCCCTTTATAGCTGAAGATATTTGCATTCTAGAGAAGTGATATTAATTGAATATAGGATAAATCTTCTTAAGAAAACTAATACCTTATCAGTCATCAGTAAAATATAATGTAAAGAACTGGTCTCTAAAGTCTTTGATTTTAACGAGAAAAGATAATAGCCTCTTTTTTTTATCAAGTGAATTCATTTTAAATTTATTAAAGTTCTGTTAATATATTTCTAGTACTTTAAATTAGTTGCATCATCTGAGGGGGAATGTGTTTGTTGCCAGCTGCCCCTCTGGGTAATGAATGGCTTGTGCCCATGGCTGACTGTATTACCTCTCTTCTCCGTTGATGTGTAATGCATTTGCCACTTGACTGTGTTATCCATTCCCAAACATTCTGCCCATGGTTCTCTGGTTAGAGAATTCAGCTCCTCAGAAAGCCAGCAACATTTATTTTTGGTATCTTATTTTATGTTTGCCAATTTTTTATTTATGGCATAATTCTACTTTTATTGCTTTATAAAAAAATTAGCAAGAAGCACTAGCACTAGTCTATGAAATAACTGGTACCACAGTAATATATGAGATGTCTTAATTCTCCTTATCTCTGCAAAGGCCCTTAAATTCCCTGCAACATATTTCTTTCTCTGGTTCTAGAAATTACCCTTAAATTAAAAATATGTTTCCTGCACCAAAGTTGCTAAGTGCTCACTAACTATCCTAATAACTATATGGAACCATGGACTCCTGCTCACTATTCCTGCTCTGACACCCAGGCTGAAGTGCAGTGGTGCCATCTTGGCTCAGTGCAATCTCTGCCTCCTGGGTTCAAGAGATTCTCCTGCCTCAGCCTCCCAAGTAGCTGGGACTTCAGGTGCCTGTCACCATGCCTGGCTATTTTTTTGTATTTTTAGTAAAAACATAGTTTCACCATGTTGACCAGGTTGGTCTCAAACTCCGGACCTCAAGTGATCCACCTGCCTCAGCCTCCAAAAGTGCTGGGATTACAGGTGTAAGTCATCGCACCCCAGTCATAACCTTAATTTTGGAACAAGGCTGGCTTCTTATATCTTTATAAGCAAAAAGGTTTTCATGATCTGTTACAATTTAAAAAGAATTCTGGGTTTGGCCAATCTTTTCCATCAGAAATGAGAAGGAATTACTTAAGAAATCAAAGCAATAGGACATTGTAATGCAAACTATCTACACTGGCAGTCCCCAAAAGGGGGTGATTTTGCACCCCCTCCCCCCACCACCAGGGGACATCTGGCAATGTCTGGAGACATTTGGGGTTGTTACAATGGGGATGAGAAGGTGCTACAGTCATATAGTCATCCAGTGGGCAGAGGGCAGGAAGGCTGCTAAACATCCTACAACACGCAGGACACCAAGTACCACAAGAAATTTGCCAGTTCAAGATGTCAATAATGCCGAGGATGAGAACCTTGATTGAAGGTCTGGCTACTTAAAATGCTGTCTTCATACCAGCAGCTTTGGCTTTCCTAGGAGCTTGTTGGAAACTTGGAACCCACCACAGAATTTCTGAATCAATCTACAGTTAGCAAGATCGCAGGTGACTCATATGGATAGTCCAATTTGAGAAGCACTGATTATATAACACTTAGGCAATTCTTACATGTTCTAAAAGAGCATCTGTCTTACAGCACAAAAGAATACCTTTAACCTAAATAACAGACTATTACAGCATCCTGTCTCTAATATAATATTACCATTAGTTCCACTGTGTTGCATACCAAAAAAATTCCATTGCTTGGTAAATATGGAAAATTCTGGCTAGGGAAAATGAACATACTAGAACCTCTAAGAGCCTAATGCATCTTAAGAATCTCCAAGAAAGGGATATCATAGGTGCCATTTCTCAAAATTATATAACTCTAGAATCTATTTTTTTCAGAGCTTTTAATAAGTCTAAGTTTTCATAAAACAAATTTCCTTTTCACAGCATGGAAACTAAACAGAAACTGATTAAGGTTAAGATCTCTCGCAACAGAGCCTTGAATTAGTTATTACCTATGATGCATGTTGCTTCAACAAAAGACAAAACCCAAGACCTGTCTCAACAATGAACGTCTGGCTGGAATCCCACAGAGCCTCAATAAGAGAACACCTTTCTCAAGTGTTAACCATGCCTAAGTAGAAACTTGCAGAGGAAAATTTCTTACATATAAAAATCCAGGTGAAAAAAATATCTTGGACACTGTTGCATGTTAAAAGAACAAAGCTTAGGACTGGAGATGAATTCTCTTCATTCAGAAATCATATTAAAAACACACATGCTTTCCTCACATTATATGACTAGTGATAAAACATTTTTTTATTATGTAATAGAAAATGAATCTGTTAATAAGAAACTCTTGGGAACAATTGCAAAATAGAAGGAAACAAACATAAGTAATTCAATGTCAGTGGTGACTTGATTATGCACATAAATTACATGGAGTCACAGACTGTCTCTTTTCATCACTAATTGCATTACAGGTTATGTAAGGTTCACTGAATGAATAGAATCATCTTGGTGTGGACAGCTTTGAAAAACTGTGAACATTTCCTTAGCAATTAAGAATTCCCTAAGGCTGCCACACTCTGGGTTCAAATCCCTGGCATGTAATGTTAATATGTGGACATCTATAAATAGGGATAGTGTTACACTATCTAGAAAAAGCAAACAACAATAGCAAAAAGCATGTCTTTATAACTATAATTAATAAGACAACAGGAGTGGTGTCACACATACCTAGGTTCAAATCTGCATGTGCCCTGTGCCCTGAGTGCCCAGCAGCATCAAGGGAAGACCTGTGTCTTCCTCATCAAGCACTTGTGTGGAATGTGGCAAGAGTCATGTGACACGCAACAAAAGAGAACACAGGGTGTTGGCATCATTCTGTTAGAAATTACCTTTGTTATACTTAAGATTTCCATTTTTAGGGCTGCTTAGCTATTAAGACATCCTTGGGTGAAAAACAGTCATCCTGGTCCACTAGAGTCATTGGGCAGAGCTTCCAAAGACATAATGAGCCCAATCAACTCTGCTGACCAATGTGAGTGATATATCCAAGATGGCATTAGGAGCATACTCTAAAGTACTTGACTTTCACTGAGTGTATCATTCATTCCTCTAAAATAAAACTCAAGATGTCAGTGTTGACTCTGAGACACATGGTGCATTCAAGGGGTCAGCATGGTTTCTGGAAAGATAGCCAGGCATGTATTCAAGGTCATTCTGAGTAGAGGATTTAAAAAAGGTGAGCCATCCTCACTTTTTATGATTACACGTGAAATTGTTAAATAACTTTGTTCATTTAACAGTGACTGAACTTTGTTTCTCTAGAAGCATCAAATAGGAACATTTTAACTCTCTCAGATACTCTGCTCTAAAGTGTGCAATGTAAGAGTTCAATGAACACAGTAGAAATATCACAGGCCCAGGAACAGGGTAAACCATACTCCAATCTCAGTTTTACTAGGAGTATCCATTTCCCATTGGAAAAGACATTTAATCTCTTTGAGCATCCATTTCCTTCACAGAACAGGAGTAAAAGAATATCTTTTTTTTTCCCCCTCACTCACAAGGTTATTAAAAGGATCATTTAGGTAATACAAAACAATTTACATGTTTAAAATTGATAAAGTTGGTCACTGATTCCATTCCATTCCCTTTTCTTCATGGTGCATAACCATTGCAGCTTTCTCTCATTAAGGTTTAGGATAATTGTTTTCCTCAGAAAACATTACATTGTATGAGCTTGTCAGGTAAAAATAGCAACATTGTTTCCTAAAAGTAGAAAAAAAAAAAAGACACAAGGTTTGGAGAACAATTTTGTGCCCGAATTTACACATACTAACTATTGAGATAGAGCCATTCTATCTGTATATATTAACCACCTATTTATGTGTCAGATACAGGCCAGGTATTTGAAATCTATCAGTCATGAAAACACATAAAGATCCCCATCCTTGTGGAGCTTCCATTCTAGCAGCAGGAGGGAGAACATAAAGAATATGATAATAAATCATCAAATCATGTATTCTGTTAGAAGATGGCAATCATGTATTTTAAAAAGGAATCATAGAACAAGGGGTTTGCAATTTGAAGCAGCGCAGTCATAGTAAGTGCTTTGAGAAGGTGGCACTGAGCAAAGAATGTGGAGGAGACGATGAAGCCAGCAGCATGAACTCTGAAGGATGAATCTTCAGGCAGAGGAAGAGAAGAGCAAAGGCCCTGGGGTAGAAGCAAACTGCTGTATTCAAGGCACAGGAGGCAGCAGTGGAGTTGGCCAAAGTCAGTCAAGGGTGGGGCTGAGAGGTGAGGGCCAAGAGGTGACAGGAGGCTAGTTGTCACCACCGCACCTCAAAGGAAGAAGCAGTTTGCCCACAAATGTGACGTTGGGGCCACAGAAGCTGGGCACAGGCGATAAGGGTGAGCTTTGTGTGTGAAGAATTTAATTACACTAAGAAACCAATTGGCATTCAGTCTGCTTCTCTTATCATTATGTGCCAGCAATTCTAAGCAATGTCACAGAGGAAATACTCCTCAACTCCTGAATTCTTTTTTGATCTAAGTGCTAAATAATTGCTGTGGTTACTGTGAAGTTCTACTTGTGTGTAGAAGAACTTCTACATATATTAGAAGTTCCTGCTATATGGTCAACCCCTAAAATATGGAGACTCCAGCTACAGGCATTTGGGTCAAAAGAACTTTGTAGTGGTCCAGAACTGTGCGAGTGCTGCCTGCATCTCCATTCTCGGTGTCAGTAGAGAGTCTTCAATTGAAATTCAAAATAACAAAACTACAGTAATCATAGCAGCAAAGAAACATATCTTCAGTTATAATCTATGTAAATACTTGGCAGTTGAATTATACTCAAATTTAAAACAGTGAAACAGATCACAAACTGTAAGGTATAATATTTTGTGTGTATGCATGCATATTTTAGTTCATACATTTAATATTTTACTGATTTTTAAGCACATCTTTGGAACAGTAACTTGTTACTTTAAAATTGTTATTCTTATATAATTGCAATTTGCTATTAAACTCTAATGGGATTACTTATTATTGTGAGAGAACAAAAAGTAATTATTTTTTTTCTATTTTTCCCCCTAAAATACACTAATGTAATTTAAAAAGTTACATCATTACTTATTTCCTTTTTTGTACTATAATATTTGTTTTTATTGCTCTGAATACATATATGAAGTAAAATTAAAGAATTTCATTTTTGCACTTTTTGTTCCTGGTCATTATTACTCATTTGACTTCATATTCGTTATTGAAAATAACTTTTTGAATAGAGGAAGAAATGTTAAAAAAAAAAAAAAAGATGCACTCTAGCTGTTGAATACATCAAGTAGACAAATGACTGGAAGGAACTCACTAATTTTATGATTTAAATATTTAATGCACGAAGTACAATAAAATCACTTAGTCCAGAGGCTGACTTTATTACTTTTGGCTGTTATTCTCCACAGTGGAAAGTTTCATTAATAGTTGAATCAATAAATGAATCAAGAAAAAGTGAAAAAAAACTGGATAATAGTATTTGAAAGGCTGACAAGAATGTGTCATACCAGACATATGACACAGGTACCAATGTGGCACTTTATGTAGGATGTTTCACATTCAATTAGCTTATTTTCTTGCTTTAAATATCCAGAAGATGTTTTAGGCTAACAATAGTAATTGTTATGTCCAACTGCTGTAACAGTTATATCCTGTAAATGATACCAAGCAATATATATATTTTTAATTCTGCTGGTTTTACAAAAACATAATAGCAAAGGAAATCAGTTATGACTGCCCACAACATGGTCATTGTAATGTGCCCTTCATGCAAAAAACTGAACAATTGATGCTTGTCACCTATTAAGTCAAACTGTGGATAACTATGAAAATAAACCTGTTTTAATTGATTTTTTGTCAATTAGAAAATTAGATATATGAAGAAGTAATTAAGTTTGATGGCAAAAAAGTAGATGTTTCCTAAAATAGGTATATATATGTATGTATGTGTGTGTGTGTGTGTGTGTGTGTGTGTGTGTATATATATATATATATAAATACTTTCACAGTATTTTTTTTAACATACAGGCTCTCAGTTTGTCCCCAGGCTAGAGTACAGCTGCATAACCATCATAGCTCACTACAGGCTCAAATTCCTGGGCTCCAGGGATCCTCCCAACTCAGTATCCCAGATGGCTGGGGCTACAGGCATGTACCACCATGCCCAGCTAATTTTGAATTTAATTTTCATTAAAAAATTTTTAATATTTTTAAATTTTTAATTGTAATTTTTCCTAGAGATGGGGTTTTACTATGTTGCCCAAGTTGGCCTTGAACTGCTGGCCTCAATCAATCCTCTCACCTCAGTTTTCCCAAAATACTGGAATTACAGGCGTGAGCCATCATGCCCAGTCTAATTTTTTGATATACAGTTTCAAACTGTAAGCTATAATGGTTCCCTTCACATATTTATTATATTATGACTCAATGGAATGTGAAACAGGCCCATGTAACACAGAACAATATCCTAGAAATTTTGCTCATCTTCACAACACTGTTTTTAAAAATGACATTAAAATATTTGTATTTGCCTGGAAAAATACATGGTTAAAAAAATCACTTCTTTCTGTAGTTATTTATACTAAATTCAATCATATGTGAACAATTCCTTATCCAGATTTTTTGTTTTCCTTTTTTAAAAAAATATTTTTCCTCAGATATTTGAATATGTCAATAATCACTACAGCCTTCCATCAAATTGAGAACCACTATTACTGCAATAATTAAGAAGGGATTAATAGCTCTTCCAGATATTTTTACTGTATTCCTGTGCACTTGTAACTGTTTCATTTTTAGACCAGGAGAATAAAAATTTCTTGTCCTTACTGCTTATTTAAGTATACCTTGTTATCTTAAAATGCTTAAAAAAACAAACAGCATGAAGAATAAAATAACAATCACATTACCTGTGAAAAAGTGCAGTAGGAAATTTCTTCTATATTAATATTTGTTATTTTATGAAAATAACGTTCAACTTTTAAACAAAAACATTATATTATTTATGTAGGTTTATAGTTTTGTGTTTGGTAAATGGTTCTTGTCAATATGCATAAATATGCAATATGCATAAAACATATGATTCTATTTTAGGTATTTATCTCAGCAGTCCTCTGTGAATCATCTTTCTTCTTTCTTTTCTTTTCGATTCTTTTTTTCTTTTCTGCTCTTCTCTCTGTTCTCTCAGTCCATGAGCCCATCGCCCCTCCCTCTAGCCTTGTTTTTTTTTTTTTTTCTTTTTATTGTGGATAAAATATACTGAATACTTATCATGTTATGTGCCAGCTGCTGTGCTCAGAGTCTTATGTGTATCATCCTAGTTTCCCCTCACAATTCTCTGAATAGCCATTACTAGTGGTATTCATTTTATAGATGGTAAAAATGAGGCTTGGAGAGATTAAGGAATAGCCCAAGGTCATCAAGGCGGCACACAGCAGAGCTCAGACTCACATTCAGCAGGGTCTGTTTCCAGTGCCAGAGCCTTTCACAGTAATAGACACTGAAACACATATTCTCAAGTAAGTGCCAATGTTCTCTTGTCTGAACATTTCCTTGGAATACATTTACATCAATGGAACAACTTACAGGCTAACTTAAACTGTTTGAAACACGCTTCCAAATTATCTTCAAGAAACCATTTTACCAATGATGCATAGAAAAGTCCTGGCTTCCTATTTCTTAGGACCCAATGTTGTTTACTTGAAATTTAAAAATATTTTTTGTTCCATTTGTCTTTTTGTTCCTATCTGCTAATGTAGAAGCTTTTCTTCCCTTCCCCTCCAAGACCCTGTTCTTCCTGAGCATGGCACAGGAACAGGCCACATGACCCAGCCTCCTGCAGAATGTCTGCAGATGGTGAGTTTCTCAAGTTGCCTGACCTCCTTCTACAATCAGGTGGAAATGTGCACCCTGGTCTCCCAGTGCTCAGGAGGCTGCTGACCCTTGGGGCATCTTTAGTCCCCATGAACACATGGGGATTCCAGGACATCAAAGCAGCCACACATTCTCATTGGGATCCTTCTAAAACTGACCTTTATTTTTCTGTCTTCTATTCCATCAGCCTTCTCCTCTTCCAGCACTTGCAGAACATTGTAACAAGTAAAATTAGTCCTGCACCTGTAGAGTACTCAGTCACTACTGTCCCTGTCTCCATCACCCCTTCTGCTCATTGAGCAAACTCTACTGTTCTTTGCTCCCTTCCTCCTTCAGCTGGACTTCATGGTGTATTTAAAAACTCAGCCAGCTTTCCTCCAATGCCCCCCACCCCCAATCCCTTTGTCAATTTTCTAGTCTAGTTCTGACAAAAAATCCAACTCTGGATTAAGGCTATCTGCCTTCTCCATGTCTAAGCTTCAAGAAAATAACTTCTGCTGGAAAAAGAGCACAACTGAACAGAATGCTGTTGAGGAGAATCCACGTCGCATGGAATCCAGCATCAGCTGGTCCTCCTTCAGTGTTCCCCACGGCATTTCTAATTCCCTACCAACTTGTCCCTCTCATCTCCACCAGTCGCTCCACCCACTGAAGGGTGGCTTCCATGCAAGCCACTTTGCTGATAGTGCCCGCTGCAAACCCCTTCTATCTGCTTGTCAGTGAGATCATACTTCTCTTCTGTAATTGAAATAATTTTCTGCTGGTTTCTGTAACAACTCACACTCCTAACGTTCTCTTAAACGATTCCCTCACCCCTCACTATTCTTTCTTGGTTTCTCCACCTATCCGATTACTGTGGGCGATCTTCTCAAGGCTGCATCAGGACCTGTGCTAACTCTACGCTCTGTCCCTTGACAATTCTCACCTCTGCATGGGCATTCCATTACTAACTGCTTTCTTCATGATACCGCCACATCCAGCCATGATCTTGCTCCAGAGTCCAGGCTTATGCATCTAATTGTGTATTTGCCTATTTCCTTAGAAATCCAGGTTTCTGTCCTCACCACCTGGATAAAGTATAGTCATGTTCATGGACAGATGCAGACCTAAGGAGCAGGCTTGTTTGGCTAAATCCTACATAACTTTTGGGTTTTAGCCTAGATATGGCCTTCTATCTATGTTAAATCTGGATTTAGTATATTTCTATTGTATTGCATCCTGAACTTTTATCATACCACTTAGGACACATAATTTCTTATATAATTTTCTATCCCTCTCAGTCATCTGTAAACTGGTTCCATCCATAGGGGCTGAAAGAAAAGTGATTTTTTCTTTGACTATTTTATTCCCAGCTTTATACAGTTTACCCAACAGGTGCTCATGTTACCAAGATAAACTTAACTCAATGGAATTTAATTCTGCCTGAGAATACGGGCCACCAGAACTAGGCTATTTGGTCCTGCCCTGTTAATCTCCATGTCTCAGCTGTCACTTTCTAGGGATGGTGGTGCAGACATTTTCCTCAAAATCCCCTTTCTCCAACCTTATCAACTCTTGCCAATAGATGCCAAGTAAGCTACTGACCTATCCATTTTTCTGGGAAGAGGAGTCTATAGGCCCACTTGGGTTTAGCTTTACACCTTGCCACACTTAGAAAGTCCTCCCCATGGCTGGCGTGGTGGCTCACACCTGTAATCCCAGCCACTTTGGGAGGCCAAGGCGGGCAGATCATGAGGTCAAGAGATTGAGACCATCCTGGCCAACATGGTGAAACCCTATCTCTACTAAAAAATACAAAAATTAGCTGGGCGTGGTGGCAAGCGCCTGTAGTCCCAGCTACTTGGGAAGCTAAGGCAGGAGAATTACTTGAACCTGGGAGGCGGAGATTGCAGAGAGCAGAGATCGCGCCACTGCACTCCAGCCTGGTGCCTGGCGACAGAGCGAGACTCTGTTTCAAAACAAAAAAAAATTCTTCCCCACAATTATATTTTCCCCTAAATTTATTTCTATTTTTTAATGTGCTGAAATCTTTAATCTACCTGATGCCTGTTTTGCTAGAAACTTACATTTACTTTTTCCAATTAGTAAGTTATCTTAGCACTATTTATGTAATTCTTCAACAATTCTCCCACGATCTAAAATTTCAACTCTATAACTAGAAGAATCTTCTAGCACCCTAGCGAAGAGTATAGACCCTAGAGTCAGCTGCTCAGAACCAATTCCACACTGACACTCAACAGACTTTGGGCAGATCACTTAATCTCATTGTGATTAATTTATAAGTAAAATGCTTAAAGTGGTACTAATGCAGAGAAGATCTTTTATGCTACTGTGTATTGTTACTGTAATCTGATTTCATATTTTATTCTTCAGCCCCATTTACTTTATTGTTGAACTTGTGCCACATTAATTGCTGTAAATGGATAACACATTTTCATGTCTAAGAGAATATTATTAATTCTGGTCCCTTTTTTAAAAAAAATACTTTCTACTCTTATGTCATTATTCCTAAAGTACAATTCTTTGTCCTCCAAATACTAATTTAAAAAGTCCACTACCACTTATGTATTTATTTCTATGGGTCAGGCATTGTATTAAAAGCTTTATTTACATAGGTAACCAAATTTACTCATTTGAGATATGCTTTATTATTACATTTGCTTTATGAAATCCGAGAATAAAGGTTGCAAGCATTAAGCAACCCAGGTTGTCTAAGTCCAAAATTTGTATCCTATATGACTATATAACATATCACTTTCATTAAAGAAACTTTTCTTTTTTTTTTTGAGACAGTGTCTTGTCTGTTGCCCAGGCTGGAGTGCAGCTGTGATGTGTTGGCTCACTGCAACCTCTGCCTCCTGGTTCAAGTGATTCTCCTGCCTCAGTCTCCTGAGTAGCTTGGATTACAGGTATAGACCACCACACCCAGCTAATTTTGTATTTTTAGTGGAGATGGGATTTCACCATGTTGGCCAGGCTGGTCTCAAACTCCTGACCTCAAGTAATTCACCTGCCTCAGCCTCCCAGAGTGCTGGGATTACAGGCATGAGCCACTGCACCTAGCCATAAAGAAATAAACTCTTGATGAGACTGGGATAGGATTTGGGTTAAACACAGATTAATCTTGGAAGAACTGACACTGTTGACTATTGTCTTCTTGTTCAATATTGTGGTTACTGCTTTATCCAATTATTTATGCTCTCCATTAAAGTTTTATATTAATATAACTAATATTTACAGTTTTTACTATATTGTAGGCACTGTTAGAATGCTTTACAACAATTAACTATTCTAATTCTCACAATGACCATATGACTTTGGCATTATTATTATTAATTTCATAGATAGAAAACCAAGGACAAAAAAGTCACAGAGAGGTCCCTTTAAATGAAATGATTTAATGACTTAATATTACCTAGCCAGTGAGTGACAAAACTAATATTTTTGTTACACACTCTTTGTTCCAGAACCCATGACTTTAGTCAGTGATACAGTTTGAATTTGTGTCCCCGCCCAAGTCTCTTGTCAAATTGTAATCCCCAATGTTGGAGGAAGGGCCTGGTGGAAGGTGATTGGCTCATGGGGGTGATTTCCCCCTTGCTGTTCTCATGATAGTGAGTAAAATCTCATGAGATCTGGTTGTTTACAAGTGTGTAGCACCTCCCCCTTTGCTCTCTCTCTTCCTACTGCTCTATTCACTAAAACAGAAAATTGGTATTGAGAAGTGAGGTATTGCTATAAAGATACCTGAAAGTGTAGAAGCGACTTTGGAACTGGGTAACAGGCAGAGGGTGGAAGAGTTTGAAGGGCTCAGAAGAAGACAGGAAGACATGGAAAAGTTTGGAACTTCCTAGAGATTTGTAGAATGGTTTGACCAAAATGCTGATAGTGACATGGACAATGAAGTCCACGCTGAGGTGGTCTCAGATGAAGATGAAGAACTTACTGTGAACTGGAGTGAAAGTCACTCCTGCTATGCTTTAGCAAAGTGACTGGTGGCACTGTGTCCCTGCCCTAGAGAGCTGCAGAACTTTGAACTTGAGAGTGATGATTTAGGGTATCTGGTGGAAGAAATTTCTAAGCAGCAAAGAGTTCAAGAAGTGACCTGGCTGCTTCTATCAACATATGGTCATATACATGAGCAAACAGATGATCTGAAACTGCAACTTATATTTAAAAGGCGAGCAGAGTATAAAAGTTCAGAAAACTTGCAGCCTGACCATGTGGTAGAAAAGAAAAACCCATTTTCTGGGGAGAAATTCAAGCCAGATGCAGAAATTTGCATAAGAGAAGTCCAATGTTAATAGCCAAAACAATGGTGAAAATGCCCTTGCAGGCATTTCAGAGAGCTTTGCAGTAGCCTCTCCCATTACAGGCTTGAAGGCATTGGCAAGAATAATGGTTTTAAGGCAGGCCCAGGCCCAGCTACACTGTGCAATCTCAGGACACTGCTCCCTGTATCCCAACCACTCCAGCTCCAGCCATGGCTAAAAGGGCCCCATATACATATCAGGCTGCTGCTCCAGAGGTTGCAAAACAGAAGCCTTGGCAGTTTCCAGGTGGTATGAAGCCTGGAGGTTCAGACAACAAGAGTTGAGGCTTGGGAGCCTCTGCCTAGATTTCAGAAGATGTATGGAAACGCCTGGATATGCAGGCAGAAGTATGCTGCAGGGGAGGAGCCCTCATGGAGAACCTCTACTAGGGCAGTGGGGGTGAAATGTGGGACTGAATCCCCCAGAGTTCCCACTGCAGCACTGCTGAGTGGAGCTGTGAGAAGAGAGCTACCATCTTTCAGAACCCAGAATGAGAGATCCACTGACAATTTGCACTGTGTGCCTTGAAAGGCCATAGACACTCAATGCCAGCCCATGAAAGCAGACACAGAAGCTGTACCCTGCAAAGCCACAGGTGTGGAGATGCCCAAGACATTAAGAGCCAACCCCTTACATCACTGTGGCCTGGATGTGAGACATGGAGTCCAAGGAGATTATTTTTTCAAGCTTTAAGATTTAAAGACTGTCCTGCTGGGTTTCAGACATGCATGAGGCCGATAGCCTCTTTGTTTTGGCTGATTTCTCCCTTTTGGAATGGGTGTCTTTACCCAATGCCTGTAACCCCATTGTATCTTGGAAGTAAATAACTTATTTTTCATGTTACAGACTCATAGGTGGAAGGGACTCACCTTGTCTCAGCTGAGACTTTGGACTGTGATCTTTTGAGTTAATGCTGATATGAGTTCAGACTTAGGGGACTGTTGAGAAGGGATGACTGTATTTTGCAACGTGAGAAGGACATGAGATTTGGGAGGGACCAGGGGCAGAAATAGCTTTGATTCGTGTCCCTGAACAAATCTCATGTCAAATTGTAATCCCCAATGTTGGAGGTGGGGCTTCGTTGGGAGTAACTGGATCTTGGAGATGGATTTCCCCCTTGCTAGTCTCATGATAGTGTGTGAGTTCTCATGAGATCTGGTTGTTTAAAAGCGTGTAGCACCTCCTCATTTGCTTTCTTCCTCCTCCTACGGTAAGACATGCCTGCTTCCCTTTTGCCTTCTATCATAAGTTTTATGAGGCCTCCTCAGCCATGCTTCTTGTATAGCCTGCAGAACTTTGAATCAATTAAACCTCTTTTTATTTTCATAAATAACCCAGTTTCAGGTAGTTCTTTATAGCAATGTGAGAATGAACTAATACAGTCGGTAAGCTTTCAGACTGACTCTCAAATAATTTATAAATTTCTTGCTATGCATATTGTATTGACATTTGTGAATGGCACTTTTTCTAACTATATTGTAATTGCTAATCTATATGAAAACATTATTTATTTATTTTCCTTTTTAAATTATTATTGTTGTTACTATTTTGAGAAGGAAATCTCAGTCTGTTGCCAGACTGGACTGCAAAGGCACGATCTTGGCTCACTGCAACCTCCACCTCCTGGGTTCAAAGGATCCTCCTGCCTCAGACTCCCGAGTAGGTGGGACTACACCGCCTGCCGCCATGCATGGCTAATTCTTTGTATTTGAGTAGAGATAGTGTTTCACCATGTTGGCCAGGATGGTCTCAATCTCCTGACCTCGTGATCCACCTGCCTGGGCCTCCCAAAGTGCTGGGATTACAGGCATGAGCCACTGCACCTGGCCTCCTTTTTAAACTTTTATTTTCAAGATGTAGACCAGAAATTTGTGTTACTGGTTTTTAATTGTTTTGATATACATAGACACTGTGAAGTAATCACCATAATTAAGCTAACTAACATATCAATTACTTCATATAAGATTTTGTGGGTGTGATGAGAAGACTTATGACCTACTCTTTCAGCAAATTTCAAATACACATTATTAACTATGGTTACCATGCTTCACATTTAATCTCAAGAATTTAATAAACTTATAAATGAAAGTTTGTATCCTTTGATCTATATCTTCCCAGTCCCCCACCCCCAAACCTCTAGCTACCATTTTTCTACTCATTTTCTAAGGGTCCAATTTCTCTAAATTACACATATAAAAGACATCATCCAGCATTTTCTTTCTGTGTCTGGCATTTTACTTGGCATAATGTCCTCCATCTATGTTTTTGCAGATGGCAGGATTTCCTTCTTTTTTAAGGCTGAACAAAATTTGTGTGTGTGTCTGTGTGTGTGTGTGTGTATGTGTATGTGCGGTGTGTGGTGTGTGTGTGTCCTACAATTTCTTTATTCTTTCATCCACTGACAGACATTTAGGTTGTTTCCATATCTTGAATATTATTAACAATGCCACAACAAACATGGGAATGCAGATATCTCTTTGGCATACTGATTTTAATTCCTTTTAATAATCCCACACATACCCATTATAGTGGGACTGCTATATGGTAGTTCTGTTTTTCATCTTTTGAGAAAATGCCATACCCTAATGGCTCTACCAATTTTCAGTCTCACCATGAGGATTCTCTTTTCTCCTCACCTCACTAACACTTGTTATCATTTGGCTTTTTTATAACAGCCATCCTAACAGATGTGAGGTGGTATCTCATCATGATTTTGATTTCCATTTCCCTGATTAGTGATACTTAGCCCTTTTTATACATCTGTTGGCCATTTGTACATCTTTCTTGGAAAAATGTCTATTCAGGTCCTTTGGCCATTTTAAAAGTTGGTTATGTGTGTTTTTTGTAAATAGTGAGTTATATGAGTTGTGTTATATATTTTGGATATTAGCCTTCTCTCAGAGATACAGTTTGGAAATATTTTCTCTCATTCCATAGGTTGCTTTTTCATTTTGTTTATTGTTTCCTATGCTGTGTCAAAACTTCTTAGTTTGATGTAGGTTTGTTCACTTGAGTGTTTTCCCCCCTTTGGTTGGCTTTTGGCGCCATAGTCACAAAATCATTGCCAAGATCAATGTTCAGGAGCTTTTGCCCTATGTGTTCTTCTAGAATTAGTATATTTCCAGGGCTTACATTTAATTCTTACTCCATTTTAAGTTGATTTTTATGTATGGTTTAACATAAATGTTCAATTTCATTATTTTGCATGCAGACATCCAATTTTCCCAATGTCATTTATTAAAGATTGTCCTTTTCCCATTGTGTGATCTTGATGCCTTTGTCAAAAACGAGTTGACCCTATGTAGGTGAGTTTATTTCTGGGATCTCTATTCCATTCCATTAGTCTTTGTTTTTATGTCAGTACCATATTGTTCTATTTATTATTATAGCTTTATAGGACACTTAAAAAGCAGATAGTATGATGCCTCCAGCTTTGTTCTTTTGCTTAAGATTGCTTTGCTCTTCAAGGTACCATCAAATTTTAGAATTCTTTTTCTATTTCTGTAAAGAATGCCATTTTTGTGCAGACTACAATCATTAAATCTGTAGATCACTTTGAGTAGTATGGACATACTAACAATACTAATTATTCCAACCCATGAGCATGGGTTATCTCTCAATTTGTGTTATCTTCCATTGCGTTCATCAGTGTTTTATACTTCTCAGGGTACAGATCTTTCTCCTCTTTAAATTTATTCATAAGCATTTTTATTCTTTTTGATGTTATTGTAAATGAGATTTTAGAAAGATTTTCATTAAAGAAGCTCACTGTTAATTCAATATTATTGTATACAAACATGAGTGAAATTTGTATGTTAATTTTGTAGCCTACAACTTCACTGAGTGCATTAGTTTTAACCATTTTTTTGGTGGCGGCTTTAGGGATTTTTTTTTTTTTTTTACATACGAGACCACGTCATCTGCAAATGGAGATAATTTTACCTCTTCCTTTCCAATATGGATGTCTTTCGTTTCCTTCTCTTGCCTAATTGCTCTGGCTAGGACTTCCAGCCCTATGCTGAATAGATGTGGCAAGAATAGGCATCCTCGTCTTGTGCCTGATCTTAGAGGAAAAGCTTTTTCCTCTAAGCATCTTCTAACATTGAGGATGATGTTAGCTGCAGCCTTGTCATATATGGCCTTTATTATGATTAGGTGCATATTCTTCTTTACCTAATTCGTCGGGAGTTTTTAATCACGAAAAGGTGTTTCACAATGAGATAAAAAATGTTGTCAACTGTGAGAGCACTGGTTTATGTGTATTATCTTGCTGCCCTGTTGGAAGATGACTAATTCTAATCATGTATCAGTCAGTTACCCTGGGTTACATAAGTCATTTTGTTTTTCAACATTCAGAATTTATCACTTCATATTGTTTTAAAGAATGTTTTGATTAGCACTTCCTGAACAATTTTAAATAGATTTTGCACTAAACATAATTGCCCATACTGCACCTCAGTGGGAATGCCTCTAGTTTTTCACATGTAAGACAGACTTAACTTTTTTTTTTTTTTTGAGGCAGATAATACTTAAGCTGTTAAGGAAACATTGGGGATTAAGGTTCTTATATTCAGTCAGTTACTATTACTTCCTGGATCTTTCATTATTTAAGGTACAACCACCACCACCATTCTGCAAAACAGACCCATATATCTTGTTAAGACAGCAGTGCATTAACGAGTAGGACTCTGCTCTCCATCACATGGATATATCACAATCGGCATTTGTAAAGTAAAAGAATGGGATTGAGAAGAAACTTATTACTCTTATTCTTGACATGATCAATCCTTCCAAGTTTACGTAAGATCATTCCATAATAAATTATATTAATAGACAATTTTTAAGGAAGAAGTACATGGATTGTTCAGCTCATCATCATGTGTTTTGGCTGAAATAAATCAAAATATAAAGGGAAAAAGCTGTGCTTGTATTGATTGATTATTTTCATTCGGAACTTAGGAATCAAATAAGATCAATCCAAATGTACTAGAAGCAGCCCTAAGTAGCTTTCATACATTCCATGTCCGATTACCCAGGAAGTAAACATCACACACACTGTGGTTTCGGTAATTGAAGCAGCCGCTAATGCGGCTCCAGATTTCCCAGGCTGCTTTTTTTTTCTTTCAATGATGACACACACTTATTTGGTTTCTAATATGGGAGGTACTGAGTTAACCATTTTGACTTATTTCCATAACAGCACCATCAAGGTTGTACCTGCAGCAGATTATTCTTTGACTCAGTAAAAAAAAAAAAAATTAATAAATAAATTATTTTAGTTTTAAAGTAGCTCTGAATAATTCCTTTCCAAATCTGTTTCAGGCTTTTAGAATTCAGACATGGTTACATAAAAAGTGAACCATAAATTGGCATGAGACTATAAATTACAGTCAAAAAAGACCTACGTATCAAGCAAGAGGAATCTGGATGTTTAAAATCTTTGTGCATGCTTTTCAGTTTTAATTCATATACACATTACCTAGAAATATAGTCAATAAGTGGTTTTACGTCTCTCCTCTTTAATTCCATGTGCAATGTTACCCTTTGAAATGGTCTTGTAAAACACTCTAGAAAATAAGAGCAGTCTAAGCTGACTTCATGAAACATCTACCTTTGCTCAGCACAACCCTATACCATCCCTGCTTCTATACCCTTGCTGAACATTCCCAGAAAAAAAAAAATACAAATATGAACCAGAGTCACTAAGTGACCTCATTTTGCCCTTAGAGTATTAGGTAAAGGTTCTTTGTTTTACAGATTCTCTCTCTCAGTTGTGGCACAGGTTATTCCAAACACACACTGCATTGTTACTACCAATGACCCCACCAGTCATTGATCTCAAGAGGTAACTCTTGTTCCTACTGATCCATGAACAGTAGAAACTCATTGACAGGAAAGCCTTCACCCCACCTCTTATCGCAGATGAGTGTTAAAGCAGAGCCACAAAAGATGTACAACTAACAACCTTGTAACTATGCAAGCTCAGTAACAGCGACAAAAAGAAGTTAATGATAAAACAGTCCATCCCAGCAATTCTGAGATGCTCATTTCTTCCTATTTTAAGGTTTCTGAAATCACGATAAAGACGACAGGCAGTGTCTTCTTACAATCACTTTCAGCCAGATGGTGGCCATGGTAGTTTTCAAGCCCAACGCAGGTGAGAACTTGGCCTCTGTGTATCATTCAACAAACTCTTGAAGAGCTTTGAGTTAGGAATATCAGCTATGGCTGTTGTCTGAAAACATTCCAGTAACATATTCTGATGAGACCAAGAAAATAAAACCTGAAGAATGTGTATCAACAGTTTGTAAGTCAAGCACAGAAGGCAATCATGAAACACTTCTCAAAAATGCCCAGCACCCTCACCACTTTTTATGTCACTGAGGGTGGCAGTGTGGGGAAAACCAAGACACTGATGGCTCAGCATCAAACGTGAATCAGAAGAGAAAGACTGTGGAATATTTTTTGGGAATTCTTAAGTCACCTTGTTGAACTTGTATTTTCATTTTTAAGGAATGTGCAACAATAATATAATCATACATGATAAAAATTTATATCTGGATGAGTCTAAACCAGCTTTTCTAATAGGTATAACATAAAAATATGAAGCAACAAAAAAGCACTGTGGCCTACTTTGCATGCTAACATACTTGTATTCGGCTTGCTCGCGCTCTCTCTCTCTCTCTGATTCCCTCCCTCTTCTTTCTCTCTCTCCTTTCTCTCTCCTTCCTTTCTTCCTTTCTCTCTTAGCAGTAGATAAAATAACCATACGCATTAAATTCAAAGTGCCTCAGGTTTTATGAGTTGGCAAAGATTTAAATAGTGCTAGTAATTCCAACCATTAGTCAAACAATTAGTGATAATCACACTAAAGACTGACAATACAAATTGCAATATTTTCAGATTAATATTTTAACAAGTATGTTTTAAATAACTTCAATTGGTAAATCAATCAAAATGATTTTAACAAGTCATTTTGATAAACCTATTGTGCATAAAATTCAAATACTTTTAAACTTAGCCCCAAAGCTCAGTATCACACAATATACGCATGTAACAAGCTTTCACATGTACCCCCTGAATCTAAAAGCTGAAATTATAAACAGGAGAAACAGAAAAAACTTAAACTTAATGCTTCTTATTTTGAATGATATAAAAACTTAAGTTGCTTCTAACTTTATGACTTTTGTTATATAGGTGGTTATAATTATATTTAAAGTGGTTAAAATCATTTTCTCAAAATCATCATCCAGAGGAACACTGTTTATTTTTATTACTAAACCAAATTTTTATTTTTCAAAAATTGCTGAATTCATATTTTAATCTATTAGTTACACAAGTATTTCCTGAATACCTACATTCAAATTATAGTAAGCTTCCTCTTTTAAGTTTTATAAAGATTGTGAAACTTTCATTATTACATCTTTTTAACCAAGTGAGAATAAAAAAGTCTTGAAAATATCTTGTATGCATCTGTGCGTGTTCATATCGACACATGATCCACTGTCTTCATTACATAAACCTAGTTCAAGTAACTTTTTGCAGACGAGGAAAAATGTACTTGCCAGAAGGTGAGAAGCAAGAGCAGGATGAAGAAATAAATCTGTATTACTTTCCCTAATACATATCAGAGATATTGCAATTAGCTCGGTGGCAGCATTCTGAATCTATCTGTTGTTCCACAGCAGATCAGATGCAGTCAAGTCATATTACTGACAATCAAGGAATAAACAGAATCCAGTATGGGAAAGCTCTGATTTCCTGGCTTCCTGTGCTATCTCTATTGTTGTATTCTGTGGAAACTCACTAAACTGAAAAAAAACTGACATCTCTCATCTTTGTCAAAGCCATAAAAACATTACAGTCAATGTCTTGAAGTCACTTAAGGCCCCTGGCTTCATGCACTCAGCTTGTAAGCTTTCCATAAGCGACAGCTGATTGCTGAGGGGAGGAAGCGACAAATTAGTGAATTAAAAATTTACACTGCGCTATATGAATATATTTCCTGACAATCAGCATTATTGGCTGCTAAAATGAGTTTCAAAAAGATGTACAGACCTTGAAATTTTAAATCACAGTTTCATCTAGTAACACAAATCGCATTTTTATTTAGTTTCCAAAGGATTACTGAAAGGAATTGAGAGATCAATTATGAATTAAATATTATAAAACAGAGCTTAAAACAAGATCACATTTAGCAATTATTTGATAGTTTAATAAAAAGTTTAGGCCGGGCGCGGTGGCTCAAGCCTGTAATCCCAGCACTTTGGGAGGCCGAGGCGGGTGGATCACGAGGTCAAGAGATCGAGACCATCTTGGTCAACATTGTGAAACCCCGTCTCTACTAATACAAAAAAATTAGCTGGGCATGGTGGCGCGTGCCTGTAATCCCAGCTACTCAGGAGGCTGAGGCAGGAGAATTGCCTGAACCCAGGAGGCGGAGGTTGCGGTGAGCCGAGATCGCGCCATTGCACTCCAGCCTGGGTAACGAGAGTGAAACTCCGTCTCAAAAAAAAAAAAAAAAAAAAAAAAAGTTTAAAAAATTCATTTCAGTTGATTGTGCTTTAACGGCTATTTACTTGCAAATAAGGTTGACCCTTTATCTACTGGTTCCTCATCTACAGATTCCACCAATGGCAGATCAACATTATTTAGAAAGAAATTTTAAAAATAAAACAATACAAATAATACAAGTAAAAATAATACACTATAACAACTATTTTCATAGCATTTACATTGTATTAGGTATTATAAGTAATATAGAGATGATTTGAAGTATATAGGAGGATATGCATAGGTTACATGCAAATGCCACATCATTTTGTATAAGACACTTGAGCATCTGTGAATTTGGGTATCTGCTGGGGGAGTCCTGGAACCAATTCTCCTCAGATACCAAGGGTGCGTACTAGTAAGACTATATTCTTAATATAGTGTATGCAATTAGAATGAATCCTTAACTCCTATAAAAGAATAAGTTCATGCCTGGACTGTAGACTTCAAAGCATCATTCTCTTATTTGCCTGGTACATTAAAGCTTTCTAGCATTTGCATGCACACTGATGCAAGGACACACAACTGGTACATGACTCTACATCCAGAACTAGAACAAGGGAACATGGAACAAGGACCCCTGATGCCTGCTCAATAGACCCTCCCTACACAGATGCAGTGGCCACTCCATACCATCCAGCATGTGACACATTGAGCCCAAATGCGACTATGATAAGGGCCACTGTTTCCTGCATTAGGGCCTGGTGTTTTAATGCTTTCTCCTTTACTTAATGTTTGTTTCTTCTCATTGACTTTCTGAAATGGTAGCTGCCTAATTCTATAATTTTGACCCTGAAGGTAGCTCCCATTTTCAACTCTTACTCTAGAATTCAGTCTTACTGGAAGGGAACTACATTGTTTAGTTTCATGAAGATTTTTTCTGTCCTCAACATATCATCTTGCTGCCTTTTATAAAAAAAAAAAAATCAATTGACTATATAAAGATATGGCTGTTTATTTTCTATACTTAAACCAAAGCCATACTGGTTGTTGAGACCTTTTATGATTTTTATTTACTTGTTATACCAGTTACTGAGAGATAGATGCTGAAATTTCCAAGGATGGCTGTATTTTCTATTTCAACCTTTAATTCTATCAGTGTTTGCTTTATACGTTTTGAAATTCTATTATTCCATAAACATACATTAGGATTATTATGTCTTTCTGTTTCTACATAAAGACCTAAATCCCATTAATTTTTGTTTTTCCTATGTTTACTTTGACAAAAATTAATCAATAATAATGGTAATTATCTGATATTTGCTTTTACATGATTATTGTTTGCATAAAATGATTCTTTCACTTTTCTTTCAAAACATCTGTGACCTTGTATTTCAAATGCAACTTTTTTAGACAGTTGGGTTTTGTTTTTTACCCAATATGGTGACTTGTACCCTTTAAATAGAATGTTTAGTCCATTTACATTTAATGTAATTATTAATAACATTGGATTCAGTCTACTATTTTTATACATTTTTTATCTGCTGATGATTCACTGCAGGAAGTATCACTCTAAGGTGTGTTGCCTTTTTATCTAGCCAGTAGTTGAGCTACAGGTGGAGCACTGTGATTCCTTCAGGCTTTGGTTTATGTTTTGTCATAGTCAGTGTGTTCTGTTTTACTCTGTAGTAACAGGAGATCACTTTTACTCTAGGCTGTGCATATTAGTTCACTCTCACACAGCTATAAAGACATACCCAAGACCGAGTAATTTATAAAGGAAAGTTGACTCACAGTTCTCTGCATTGCTGGGGAGCCTTCAGGAAACTTACGATCATGGAGGAAGGTGAGACAGAAGCAAAGGCATGTTTTACATGGTGGCAGGTATGAGAAAGAAGTGCATAATAACAGAAAAGCCCCCCACTTATCAAACAACCAGATCATGTGAGAACTCACTCACTAGCACAAGAACAGCAGGAGGGAAACCAACCCCATGAACCAATCACCTCCCACCAGGTTTTGCCCAAGAGATTTGGGTGGGAAGAGCCAAACTATCACTGTGGCTATTGGAGGGATCTCAGTTGAATTCCCAAGTTGATCAGCAAGGTTCCTTCACTCTGATTAAACCAGAAATCCAAAATTTCCCTTTATTGCATGACCTCTGATAGTTCCACAGCAGCTGTTTTATCTGAAATCTTTAGTAATCTCATCCTGTGAATGAGCATGCAGCCCCCAGCCAAGGACCTGAGAAAACAACCATGCAGACTTTACATTCCTCAGCTTCTCTGATAGCCTCTGATGTTCACATTCCAATTTCCTCAGCAGCACCAAACTGATCTCAGCCCCTTATCTCACCAAGACACCAACTTTCTGCAATTTGGCTTTCCCTCCTGTGTTAGTGTTGGGAAATTATTTGTAGACAGAGTTGGGACAAACATAAGTCTTATCTCATTTGCTTCCTTTCCCTCAATAACCAAGCCCTGCACCAGTTGTCCAAAGCCCAAAAACAGTTGCTTCATATATTTGTCCAGTTTTATAATTGTTTATGTCATGAGCATCCGTTAGCTGCCAGTAACGTCTTTATGGCCAGAAGCAGAATTTCAGGCAGATACATGTTAAGAAGGGTTCTTCCTGTAGTAGTAATAGTATATAATACTTTCAGGAGAATTGTAAACACTTAATAGTCTAGAATATTGGATACTTACCCTGAAGTAGTGAGAAGACAGGATGGAATCAGATTTTGAACTTCAGCTGTCAGTAAAGAGTCTTTACTAGATTAGCAATGGAGAAACTTTAAAGAAATTTGAGCTGATGGGATGAGATCAACAGCTTCTGCTTGAAGAAATTTTAATCTGGGTGAATTCATCAGGTACTTGTAATGGAATGAGATCTGCATAGGCAGACTAGTTAAGAAGATGCTACCTGAGATCACAAGGCCATGAACAAGGATGGGGGCAGGAGAAATTTAATGAAAGAATGGGAATAAGTTACTTTATAAAGGTCTACCATTGGATGAGTATGATACGAGAAAAGTATAAGTTAAAGTGCGATCAAAAGTATGGAGCCTGCCTGATTTAAGGAGAAAGAGGATGATCATTGGACAGAAGGGATTTGGGAACAATATCTGACTCTGGGAACAATTACATTAATGATATCATTTTGAGTATGAGGCTGGTAAGATATCAAACCTTGAAAGAGAAGATGCCCAGATGGCAATGACCAATAGATGCCTAAATATATGGGTCTACAGCCTCTGGAGTAGACTCACTTCCCAAAAGAAATCTGAGGATTTTGTATACACATAGGCGATGAGTAAGTTACACAAGAAAACAAATTAGGATAAAATAGAATCTGGGAGGAAAAATAATTTGAGAAAGAGAAGATGTTGACGTTGACAGTGTTTCAATTATTGATACTTTGGTATCCTTAAAAATAATCCACATATTTAAAATATTAGTCTAGTTTGTATGTGTGTACATGTGGGCATGTGTTGCAAGCTGAAATAATAACCTTAAAAATGTCTTAGTTTATTAAGTAGTATTAACTCACATGATCATAAGATCCCACAATAGGCTGTCTGCAAGCTGAGGAGCAGGGAAGCCAGTCTGAATCCCAAAGATGAAGAACTTGGAGTTCGATGTTTGAGGGCAGGAAGTATCCAGCACCGGAGAAAGATAGAAGCTGGGAGGCTAAGCCAGTCTAGGCTTTTTATGATTTTCTCCCTGCTTTATATTCTAGCTACGTTGGCAGCTGATTAGATGGTACCCACCCAGATTAAGGGTGGGTCTCCTTTCCCAGCCCACTGACTCAATGTTAATCTCCTTTGGCCACACCCTCACAGACACACCCAGGATCAATACCTTACATCCTTCAGTCCAACCAAGTTAACACTCAGTATTAACCACCAAGATTCTCATAGGAGCATAAACTCTATTGCGAGCTGTGCATGCAAGAGATCTAGGTTCTGCACTCTTTATGAGATGGGACAGTTTCATCCCCTAAACATCCCCCTCCCTCCCCATCCCAAAACCCCATCCACTAAAAAACTGTCTTCCACAAAGCTGGTCCACAGTGTTGAAAAAGTTGGAGATTGCTGGTCTACATGAAAGCTGCAAGTAAAAAAATAAAGCAGACAAAATATTTCCAGTCTGTACCCACTTGAGAAGGCACACACCACAGTATTATGCCAAAACTAGGATGTTATTAAGCCATGAGTTGTGAGAATGAGAAGTGAGGCAAGCACCAAATGATTCTCAGCTATTTTTAAGATTTTTGTTTTAAGAAATGCCTCTAGCTGGGGTCTAAAGAAATGCAAGACTCCAACACAGCACCCACAGAGTCACTGCAGATGGTCTGCCACACATTTGTACTTTCTGTAAAGTGGTCATGACATCATAAAAAATGTGTCTGCATCATTGATTTGAAATATAAGACTTTGACAAAAATTAGATCACCCTAATGTTCTCCACTTGTCTTTAGATTGATCCATATTAAAAAGATGATCAAATTTTCCCCACTAAAGAGAAGATATTCAATCATGAACTTGATTTTTCCATTCCTATCTGCAATCAACATTTTAATATATACAGCCTATCAATAAGTACAGTGGAAAATAGAGTTATATAACTACTAAAGTGCTTAATGAGTAGAACAGAGATATTCCTGGAAGAAAAATATATCTATTCCTGGAAAACAACAATGAGGAAAACCATTAAAACGTGATGTATTCCTAACAGCATGAACTAAACTACATGTGTGTGTGTATAAAGTGCATGTGGTTTCAATTAATACAATCAATTTTTTTCTTAATTACCATCCCCAAATACTCTATTCTAATGCAGTATTTAGAAACAAGAGACTAATAAAGCCAAATTTAAACTTATAAAAACCTTAAAATGCTTTACCAATACAAAGACTGTATAAATCAAAGATTATTATAATTAAAATATTCCAGAATGGAGTCATAATTTGACCTAGAGAGAATAAGAAAATATGTACACTAAAGTGTTTGATATGTATTATAATAATATTTAAAGATATTCTTTATCATTATATTCACAGCTAATAGCATTAACTTATTATTCTTCTAAATTACATTAGTTTGTGAAATTAATTTTAATGATAGTAAAAGAGATTTGATTGGAAACACTCCCAAGTAGCATTTCTTAGCAAGCCAAGAAGGTTGAAACCATCTCAAGACTAGATGCTATTCCTTCTTCAAATTCCATTAGTTGCCAACATATCTCAAAGCTACAGAGAACTTAATGTAAAAAGTTTAGTCTGGAAATTTGTTCAGACCTGAACGTCTCATTTAAAGTTGCTAATGAAAATGTTATTTCATAATAATATAAATTGGTTGCTAACCTTGATAACTTTATTCAAAATATCATATATATCAAATACTTATATATATATATATATACTATATTGTTATCAATAGAACATTTTTTAAAACTTCACTTCTGTGTCATACCTTGACAAACACTAAGAGTTTTCAGGGCTGACTGTATTAAGTTGACCTTCAAAAATTAAAAAGAGGCTGGGCACGGTGGTTCACGCCTGTAATCCCAACACTTTGGGAGGCTGAGGTGGGCAGATCGCAAGGTCCGGAGATTGGGACCATCCTGGTCAACATGGTGAAGCCCCCATCTCTACTAAAAATACAAAAATTAGCTGGAGATGTTGGTGCGTGCCTGTAATCCCAGCTACTCAGGAGGCTAAGGTAGGAGAATCACTTGAACCAGGGAGTCAGAGGTTGCAGTGAGCTGAGATGGTATCACTGCACTCCAGCCTTCTGGCAAAAGCAAGACTCTTTCTCAAAAAAAAAAAAAAATTATCATTTTTTTTTGAGATAGAGCCTGTGTGTGTGTGTATATATGCACACACATCTATATATACACACATATATGTATATATATACACACACACACATATGTGTATGTACACACACACACACACACACTTTAAATTTTATAACAGAAACTCATGAAAGTACCAAAATCATTTATCATAGGAAAAACATTTGCTCATTTCCTAAATGTCAGATGGCCTTTGGGTTGAGATCCTTTTCACCCAAATTATGCGCTCCAATTCATTTCATTCACTATTTCCTCCATGGATACTTCCTAGGGAAGCTAGAACTGATAATTTAGTCTTCCATTCTCCACAGAATGAAGTGCTCCAACAGGTCTTGTTCAGGGAATGAAGTATGAAGTCATTCTTTATTGTTGGATTAAATATATAATTGTAAAATAAAAGCAAATTAATTGCATTGTGAAATCGCTGCTTTGAAGAAAGAATCCTAGTGAAAGGAATGCCTCCTCAGGATGAAAAGTCATGAAATTTTAATATTTGGTGTCACAGGTTTCCATTACTCAAGCTGCTAGCCTTCTTTTGATGGTGAGCACTAGAGTGAATTGAAATTCAGTTTCCCATCCAGATTTCCTATGAATAAATAAAGTCATGCTTGAGTTTACAAATAACTGGGTTAATATTTGCCATTGGTGCATAGTGCATCTCCATTCAGAGCTTAATAGCAAAATTGTGTAGTCTGTGGGCTAGCTGGGAACCTTGCCTGTGACTCTCAGCTCCATTACTTACCAGCTATGAGACAGTGAGCAAGTTATTCCACCCTGCTGCTTCATTGAAAGAATGCAGATAGTGATACCTACATTACAGAGTTGTGGTACTAGTTTACAGAAGTGGTTCTGAATAACATCTAGTTCTACCATATAGCAGGTTAGGTCATGAAAACAGAATGCCTGAGCCCATGTATAATTCTTATAACATTTCCACAACCACAATGTTACTGTCTTTAGGGATTTCACTTGAGGGGAAAATAGACTAAGTGACAGGAGGGTTTTCTCTCATTTCAGAAGTAGTAATTTGGTTTTATAGTTCAATGCTATATGGAATATCATCTTCAAGCATGGCTACTTCTCGGGCAGTTTTTATATTCCAGAATGACAGATTTACATAATGGCTTGTATACTCAATAGAAAATATCAACTTGCTCTTCTTCTCTCTATCATAATACTGATGTAAAACAGAGAGAAAAGTGAGATGTGTATTCCAGGGCCAGTTGAGTGAGAGGAGAAAGAGGCAATGAAGACCCTAACTTTCCTGACTCCCATTGCTTAAACACATTTGTTTTTGTCCTTCCAAGTGGACCACAAGGGTTATCCTCCTGCTTCACAACACAGTGTTATGCTTAAAAGATGACAGCAGAAATACGTAGGGGAAAAAAATGCATCATTTTTCTTAATCAGGAATCGTATATATTATGAGCAAAGAAATACAATTTCCAAAGATCTAAGCTTTTCACTAGACTTGCATGCAGTGACCATATGATTATTAAATTTTTTAACCAAGCTGAATGTGTACTACAGAATGATAGCCAAGAAGGGTGACACTTAAGCCCCAAACCTAAGATTTAGGGGAATAAAGGCATGTACACAAATTGCAACCTGAAATAAAGTCATAGCCTGTGGTATAACTGCAAAGTCTATGCACTGCAAAAAAGCACCTGGAGAAAGAGGTAATTAGAGGCTGAAATTGGATGCTCATTAAATTATCTAAGCTATGCACCCCCCTGGTCTAGGGCTGTCTCTTCCAGGAAGAAGAAACATTCCAAGTCAGCAGACTTGTATCAACCCAAAGGGGAAACCAAATACCTTAGAAGTCCAGAATGAAATAAATACATTAAGAATGAAACAAAGATAAAAGAAATAATTATTTTCCCTTGAAAGATTATTGCACTCTTCAGAGACGTTTTAAAGAGTTTTCATAGACAGGATTGTTTCAATTGTCACTTCAAAATTTAAAACCAAGTTTTTCACAGATTAAGATGAAGGAGTACGTTTGGATAAAAATAAAAGTGTGCTGTAATGCGATCATAAAATGGAACTAAGCATGCCTCATCATTGGAATTGTTCTCTTTCTTGGCCTGTTTCTGTAATGTACAAGGGAAGGAAACCATTTCAGATTTTCAACTACTCTTTTTTAATGTAAAGTGAATGAATTCTTCTACACTTCAAATTGAGAGATTCTGATTTCTATGTAACTAAAGAAAGTCCACAAACTTGTACAAATAAGGCCAAATTTCTTCTAATATTCTAGTTTATCACTTCAATACTCACGAGTTTTATAATCAGAAAATGCAGGGTCTATTTTAGGAACACATCACTCCTGAATTTTTCAGAAGTTCTGGAACTTACACAGTCTTTTTATATAAGATAAATCGCATTTTTCCAAGCAGGGAGTAGTAGAGAATACATAAAGTAATCATTGTAGATATTCACTTCCTATAGTTCTCTCTAAATAGTTCTCTCTCAATTAATTTATAGGTATAGCTATCATTATACAGATAAATATCCAGATACAAATGCCACTATGTTATAAACGCATATTTGTGGCTTTTGCAGCTTTTTTATTTTTTGGGAAAACTGCTTTAAAGGTTGAGCAAAGACTTATTTGAAATTGTAGTAAATGATTATGCATAAGTTTTGGGTTTGATGAGTTAAAATTAATTTGCAATACTGTTGCTTTACATTCAGAAATTCGGTCTAATCTTTTTCTCATACTTTATAATCTGATTCTGAAGGCTGTGTTTCACTGTTTTGTAAGTCTGTGCAATGGTCTCAAGCCCAAAGCACCATAGATTTGAACTGGCATTACCATGCTGAATTATTTAACCCATATTAGAAAGTTAGCTGATTTTTACAGGAAAAGTGAAGAGAGAATTTAGACAAGACATTAGTAACTTCAGATAAAAGAGAAAAATAAATATAAAACTGATAAAAAGCATATCTAAATGTTTGAGGCTCTATGACTGATCAGCATATGAGTCTTAAATTAGAGCCACAGAAAGAGAGTGAAGTGTCCGAGTGTTGGCTGAGGGGTGACGGTTTTGATTTGTGCATGTCCTCTATATCATAATTATGACTAGATTGGCAAGACCTGGGTATATTCAACCTCATTTTAAAAAATAAAGCCCAATTTATTCACAGAGGTTTGGGAAACAGATTAAGCTATTATTAGAAAAAGTCCTGCTTAAACTACAAGAAGTAAACGCAGCGAGTTCTTGATTCCCAAACAACTCTACAATGTTGTTACTCTAAGTGTTAATTCTTTGAATATCTTTTGAATTCCAAATACAAGGTACACCAGTAGATTTTAAAGTGAAATCATATTTACAGCTTTTCCTCCTAAGGAAATAATCCACTGACTTTCAAAATCATAGCAAGGTTAAAAGACAGTATATCCAATAAAACATATGCCAAGTTCCATTATGGCCTTTCTCAGCAATTTAATGAAGACAGATTTTTTTCACATATGCATATATTTTATTACTTAACTTACTAATTTTAGAGTAGTTTTAGGTTCACATCAAAGCTAAAAGGAAGGTAAAAAGATTCCCCTACACTTCCTACTCCCCCACATGCAGAGCCTCCCCCATTATCAACATCCCCTACCAACGTGGTACAGTTGTTACAACTGATGAGCCTAATTGACTCAACATAATCATTTAAAGTCCATAGTTTACCTTAGGGTTCACTCTTGGTATTGTGCGTTCTATGGGTTTGAAGAAACATATAACAACATGTATAGATACTCAGGGACATGGATTTTTGCAACGTTAGAGGTATATCATTAGAAGTGGGATTGCTGAGTCAAAAGGTAAAATGCATATGTAGTATTTTTGTTTGTTTGAGATGGAGTCTTACTCTGTTGCCCAAGTTGGAGGGCAGTGGTGTGATCTGCAACCTCCTCCTCCCAGGTTCAAGCAATTCTCCTGCCTCAGCCTCCCAAGTAGTTGGAATTACAGGCATGTGCCACCATCCCTGGCTAATTTTTCTACCTGTTTTAGTAGAGATGGGGTTTCACCACATTGGCTATGCTGGTCTCAAATCTCGTGACCCTGTGATCCGCCCTCCTCGGGCATATGTAGTTTTGTCAGATATTGCTATATTCTTTCCAATGGAGTTATCGCAGGTTGCATTCCTCCCAGCAGTCTCTAAAGGAAGGCAGAATTTTTGAGGTGCCTAAAATATTTATTCAAACTAAGATCGCCAATAAAAGTATTCTGAAAGGCATAGAACTGAAGAAAATATAAGGATTTACTCAAAAAAGTAGGAAAAAAAGGCATTTGATATGCAATACTCATACTTGAAATGGGAAACAAGCCCATCAGGTAAACTAGTGTATAGAACAGAAACTCACTTTCCACAGGACCAGCCCAGTCCCTGTTTTAACCGTGATACCCAATTTTCCAACTGCCACTGGCACTGCCCATGGAGACTGATCTTCATCGAATCTGTGTTCGCCTGGCAAGTGCAGTCATTCTGAATCCAAGTAGCGATGAATGCCATTTGTCAGCAAGCGCAGTGGGAGGGAGGGAAGGTGACCAGAGCCCTCAGAGAAACCATGGAGGGGCAGTTCTTATTCCTCACAGAATCCCATCTTCTCTCACCAACTCTGTATAACCCGACCCCCCTCCAATTTTTAACTCTTTTTATATTTTGGTATTTTGTCCCTATATTTTGCATTCGCCAGTCCTTAAAATCACAGGGGACCCAGAAGAGATTTGAATGTAGCACCAATCAAATTCACTAAATATAAATGTTAAAAAACTGTTATGTATATATATAACATTTTCAATTGCTTATACCATTTATATATATATATAACATTTTCAATTGCTTATATGCTATTTTCTTAACTTTATCTCTACTGCCTTTTAGCTATAAAGACAGCTTTATAGAACAGCTTTCCTTCCAAATGGACCGGTATTCTTAGATTAGGTACTTAAGTCCACATCACAGCTTCATATTGTCACCCTTTCTGTGTCACCTTCAACTCTGTCCCAAATACTAAAAAATAAAAGGTGAGAAGTTCTTAGAGTCATGGCAGTGATTTACACGTTACATGTATCTTTAGTATTGTCAATCCTGGGCTTTTAGCACCCAATTTATGGGGTCAGGGGTTAAGAAAGAGGCCAGTGGGGTGAAATTCAGTGAATTAATATAATGAAGATCATCTCGCAAAAGAGATGAGCGTTTATGAGTGACACACATCTCTGAAATTTAAGAACAGCACTTAGCACACTAAACTGTCCAAGTAGTACTTGAATGCTGACTTTTTTTTTTTTGTAAAAACTTAAAAAGAAAAAGATGTACATTCTTCAGAGCTATTTTTTCAATACCTGAAAAAAATCTTGTAATCCCATAATTGGTTTGTGACATATGTTATCATTCCTTCACAGAGTTTTCAACTCAACTTGAGCCATTCCTCTTTGGTGCAGATAAGCTGTATTTTATATTCTACTGCAGTTCTCTGCCATATTTCTTGACTTTCAAATCTCAAACTTAGAACATTTCTTATGAAATGTTTAACTTCCATTAATGTCAAACCTGTTTCTCTTTTGTATAAATTAATATATTACCATTAAATTATATTTAAGTTTACCAAATATTTCTCAAAATTACCTCATTCTCTTTAAAAGATAATCCAAAACTTGGTCCTCAATTAGCTTCTTCCATTGTAAACCAATCCTTCCTTTCTGAACTGGCTTGCTTAATTGATTGTATGCTTACTTTTTGATTCTGTTAAACAAACTTAAATTTGCTACTGCTGTATGTAGTTAAGTGCAACCTAACCTAGTGTGTCAACCAAGAGCAAACCAATTTAAGAGTCTATTGTTGCAATAAGTAACTATGTCTCACCCAATCACAGTAGTCAAACTTCAGCCAATCACAAGTTGCCAACTGATAAGACTGTGTCCTTATAAGGCAAATGCCTCATGACATCTTGCTCAAATAGGGCAAACACTGAGCTGTAACCAATCAGGCTGTTTCTATACCTCCTGTTCTTTCCTGGTCTAGAAATACTATCTGCCCACTTTGCTGAGTAGAGTTTGCTGAATCTCTCCTCGTTTTGAGAGCTGCCCAATTTATGCCATTCTTTGCTCAGATAAACTATGTTAAATTCAACTTGTCTGAAGGTTTCTTTCAATAGATCTGACTGGTTTTCCAGTAAGATGATACCAGATATACTACTATAGTGATTGTCATTTCTTAGAAATGAATTAATATCAAGACTAATGTGAAGAAGAGGAACTGGCTTTCGGCAAAAATACTTAAAACTCTAATAGATAATAATGTGCTTAGGAAGTGTGAACACATGGTTATGAAACCCTTAAGTTAAAAAAGGCACATAATGAAAGCCCATGTATTCGAGTTTTAAGTCATTCAAAATTGTGAAAGGAAACATTACAAGTAAGTTCTATTTTGATCACAGTTGTGTGTAGTTTCTACATAAAACACCTAGATTTCATTGTGCTTGTCCAGTATCATTACCAATGCATCTAACAAGTGGTCCAGACTGGTGACAAAGGTGACGTGAATCTGATTCAGGTAGTATCAAGCAGAACCCTGCAGAGGTCCCACTCACATTGGAAATGCATTTTTGGCCTTATTTTCTACTCCACCAAAAATATTATTCTGGTTAACATCCCATAAACAGGCAGTGAACTAAAAAGAGGGAGAGAGCGTTCCTTCCTGATAGCAGGAAAAACATTCTCTCTACCACAGACCATGGATGGGTACGTGTGTCAGACAGAACTCTGACAATAAGCATTTAAATATTACTTGGCACTGACAATACAAGAACGCATCAGGATTCCCTTTACTATCTGGAAAACAATCTAGACAGGTATCTTAGAAAACTAACGTAACAGATCAATCCACTTCCTGTCAACTAAAGTTACCTCCTACTCTGACAGAAATGTGTTCTTATTTATTATTCAAATGGCTGCAGCTTACCAAATCTGATTATCTATCAGGAGGGAGACTAGGTTTTCTGAAGTAGTGACTTCAGAACTCCTGACTGGTATTTTACATTAATAAAATTAGCTAGAGCTCTAGACCTGCTGAGTCAAGAGCTAAAATAAAACTCCCCAACCAGAAATCCATCACCTGGATAGTGCAAGCGGCCACAATGCTGGTGGTAGAGTCTTTGATGGGTGTCCATTGAAATGAGGAGGATTAATTAATGCTCTGACAATCATCAACCTTCAATAGGAAATTAAATGTTATTAGGACAAAGCCCTCTAGCACCACTGATCATTGATATGAGCAGGGAACTAAGCTTAACGTGAGCTGCTATGTCCATCTCACACAAATTAATCTAGCTAAAATACTGCAAACCGTGCAGTATCACAAACAAAATTAAGGTGAATATTCCATTAGTAAAGAGTAACAAACCTTATTTTAAAGTACTATATTAAGAGTATGGCAAGTTACAGATAAGTTCAAGGAAAAAAGTAAAATGTTCTGCCCTGTATACATGAAAAATCCAGAGTACTGGGGCTTTTGGCTCATTGGCTCCAGGAACAAAGGGCAGGTGTATGCGTGGTGTTTTGCCACCCACTCCACACCTCTTACTTCCATTTCTTTACTTGCCTCTGCTTGATCATATTGATGGATATACTCATTCTACATGGTGCTGAGACGGACACCAATGGTTATGGAATTACATTACTCTAAAAGGTTGATATCTCAGAGGAGGGAAAAGATTCTGTTTTTCAGCATCCCTTTCATTTTCATGGGGGACTCTGACTGGCCCTTCCTGAAATGATGCTCATCCAGGAACCAATCAGTGTGATCAGGGAGATAAGATCCTAGATGGGCAGTCATGAGTCACATCCCTAGCCTGGAGAAGTGAAATTAACAATCCCAACAGAATTACACAGAATGACTGGTTACCTAAATGAAAGGAGCTGCAAAAACCTGTAACTCTACTACAGACACATTATGTACTCAATCCATTCAGAGGGTTAATTTACTGAGTACCTAGTATAGGCCAGGCCTTGTGCTAAACCCTATAATGCCAGAAACATGGGGATTAAAACTAGTGCTTCTATCCCTATCAGAATTAAAATACTATAATTCATTGAAGTCTCAGTTTTATACCATCTTTAGGCTTATTATGCTAGACCATATTATAAGCAGGTATCTCTGACACACGGTATGTAATGAAGTCCAGGAATTGTCAGCCGGGCTGCTTCTCACTCCCTCAGGAGTTAGTGACTTTCACCACAACTCAAAGCTTTAGGGTTAGTCTTTGGATCATTGCTTCATTGGTTGCAATCAAGTGGCTAATTTGGTGGTCCCTGTCTTTCCCAACACTCATGTGCCTCTTTACCTTCTGAACCCAAATATGCTCAAGCCTCTCACATACTACCTAATTAAATATGCCAATCAACAGCATAATGGTTTGTTGAATTCGACCAAAGAGTACAATCCCACTAGTGGCTGCTAATGATATTAGTAACGTGTCCTGTGGTGGGCACTCATAAAACTGAGGAATGACAACAGCCAGCGCCCTGACCTCATAGAGGCAGCATTGTGGTGAGAGAGACACAAACCAAACGACTAGTAACACATTCATCTGTTATTGTGGTCATTGTGATGAACGTTCTAAAGCACAATCACTGGAATTACACAAGAGTATAATTCAAGTACATAACTTATTCTAGGAGACTAGAGATTACGTTTCTCAAGAAAGAGACTTTGGAAGTGTAACATGAAGGAAACTCAGGAATTAACTAGGGGATGTGGGTGGCAGGAGTGAGAGAGAATGCTCCAGAAAAATAGGACATTCTAAGGAAAAACTCTGAGGTGTAAAGACCATAGGATACTGAGAAACAGGGAGACAGCCAGAGTAGGGAAAAGTGAGAACAGCAGGTGGACATCACCAACCTCTGAGGCAGCGCTTAGATAATGCAGGAACACAGAATTAGGCTAATGCTAAGGATTTGGCTCTTTATCCCTAGAGCAGCGGTTTCCACACATGACAATTTAGCCCCCCACCCACACCTCCACATTTGGCACTGAATGGAGACATTTTGGTTATCACATTGCCACAACTGTGGTGGTAGGAGTGGGGAGGGGGTGTTACTGACACATTTAGTGGAAAGAGACCAGGGCAGCTGCTAGACATCCTACCATGCTCAGGACATCCCCCTACAACAAATGGAATCATGTCGGACTGAATGGGAAGAATGCTGAGGTTAAGAAACTCTGTCTTAAAACAGCATGAGGACCTAGAAAGGTTTTCAGCTGAGAAATTATATTAAAATGTGCGTAACATGCACTTAAAACAACCAAAATATTGTTCCTATCAGGAAAATGAATAGGAGGAGGAGAGTGAGTAGATGTATGTAGGCTGATAAAAGAAATAACCCAGGAAGTCAGGACAGAAATAATGGCACAGAGTGGCGGGCAGGCTGCAAAAAAAGGACAGGATGGACAGAGGCAAGATACATCATGGAGAACAAGCCAACAGGCTTGCTCATCACCAGCCAAGGGACCAAAGAAAGGGAAATGTTCCAAGAATGACTCCTATGGTTTTGGCTGTTAGGTAAACAGCTATACCACTCACTCACAACAGGAATGGTAGTGGAGAGAAAACCACACGTTCAGTTCTGGACATGCCAAGCTTAAGATGTCTGTGAAACAGGAGGGTGGGGATCTAGAGAATGAGAGGGAGAGGCTGGGCTGCTGATGTCAATTTAGAGATGTTTATGATGGCCCGTGAGTGATCTCAACCAGGACAGACAGAATGAGATGCAAAGATCTCCAGCTGAGCCTGGAGGAATTATACCCACAGTTGGGTAGGGAAGAATAAACTGGCTAAGAAAACAAAAGAACAGTCAGAGTGGTAAGAGAAAAACCAAAGGAGAATAACAGTTTTTACCTAAGAAAAGAATTACTTCGAGAAAAATGGAGTGTTAAACAGTTCAGAAGAGAGACCAGAGATAAATGAGAGCTGAACCGTGTCCACAGCTGACACTCCAGAAGTACTCACATGAATCTAAAGGATGCAGATTCAAGTCTTCTGAACGTAATAAAAGCATTTAAAAGAAAATTAAGTCAAAAACTTGTGTCTGCGCTGACATGTGCCCTGTGCCCTAACTTTTCAGGTTCTCTTTCTCTTTCTTCGTTAGTCTTCTTCAACAACCCTGATCTTACTGTTTATTCCACATGGCTTCTATTGTGCACATGCTGAAGTCTCTAGGAAATCCTGCTCTTGAGGGGAAAAAAAAACCATCTCTTTCCATTCCCAACAGGGAAGTTAATGAAGGGATAATGAATGCAATAGAAAGCATAAAGATTAATTTATTTGTATAAGTCAACAATTTTTATAACTGTGCAATAATCTTAATTACAGTTACTTGTCGCAATGTAATTCCCACTGACCATGCCACGTAGATACATGTAGTAATTTTATGTGTACTTTCTAAAACAAATTGGTTTACACCTGTTAGAAAGGCTGAGCTTGCCAGCTACCTGCAAGTTTACTAATTACCTGCTTTGAAAATCTGACCTATCAGGAAAGGGTTAATTTTTCTCAGTAGCAATCCTGTGGTCACCATTTGAAGTAATTATCACAATAGAGTAAGAAACAGACAAGCTGTCTACATATGAGGTGACTGGAACAGCATGCTGGCCTTCTGTGCAGGTAAGTGCCTGCTTGTTTTCCCAAGGTAACTGGGAGCAGCAACTGGCCTATCTGTAACTTCCTGCCATTGAGACACCATGCAGAGTCATAGAGCATTTGAATTATCTCCGATTTCTACAAAGAAGACAGGCACACACTGCACACTGGTTTAACGTATCACAGTTTCATATGCTCTTACTAGACTCTCACATCTTTATATGAAAGTTATTCTCTGTGCCTGAAGCCCTGGGCACTTCTATTGGGCTGGGGAGGATATTTTTTAGAAACCAACAGACGGAAGCAAGATGACAGAGAAAGCCGAGGTGCTGAAAATTGCCCTTGCAGCTTAACATCCAATATTCCACAGGCGTTCCAAACACAACTTATTCAGAATCATTTGCACATTATCCCAACATCCGGATAGACTCATAAAAATGTGAAAATGTCTACTTTGGTCAGCAAATGTATTCTAAATAAAAGAATTGTATCATATGTATACTGGAAGGATATTTCTTTGTGGAAACTTAGAGAAAAAAGGTTCCTCCTTTAATTTCTTTCTTAACTGTCTTTTTGCTGTATTTATAAAGATGCAATAAATTTGGAGCTACATAAAGCAACACATTTCATGATACATGGAAGGTGAACAGAGGAAGAGAGGCACAGTTAATGTTCTTAATGGCAGTACAGAAAATCGCTAAGCACCAAAAATGCACCCGGAACTGTATGACGGGCAGGTAATACAGGGGTCCTTGCTCCTTGATGGAAATGCAACACATGACCAAACCAAGAGCTTCATAGATTGGCATGTAGTCTGCTGTTCAGATAGGATGAAAAACAGAAACAACAAAACTCTAAAATCCTACGACTGAAAATATTCCAGAAATATGCAACTATGAAGGAGGAGGTAACGGTAGAGGAATTTACAAACTAAATGTGTAGAAAACATAATTAAATAATTACTAAATTCATTGGAACAGAATACATGGCCCCACAACACAATTTAAATCACATTTTCTACATCACTTCTTTGCCAGTCAATGATGCATCGATTTGTAATCTCTTCTGTATTTTCTGATGGGTCAGTTTGCTCTGCTAATTTATCATGCAATTCTGGGGTTTATCTATCTAACTAGTTTCTCACGTATTTTAACCTTCACTTAGAAATCCACAGACATGTAATAGAGACTTAACACATTTAAATATCCTTTCAAAAGCAGTGTATTAAATAGAATATTAAGTTTCCATGTCAGAATGTAAACTCCAATGAGGTTATAAAAATTTCACTGAAAGAATTTTAAGTATTCTGAGCAATGCAAAGACTATTTATCAAACAGCAGTGGAAAATAAATAGGTTTCATTACTCCAAACATTTACCCTAAGTCACATATTTATACCTCAATTCACAGCCCATAATAAAGCCATTAATAGAATAATCATAATCCATATAAAGACAATAATTTCTTTTCCAAAATACAAATGAATCATTTTTAATAATCCACAGCACAACCTAAGCTAGCGATCCTGTAACCGTTGAAGATTGTCTGCACTTACACGGTACTTTGCCAATAATCCGTATTCTTCTTTTATTTTCTACCGAACTGCTCTTTATAAAGTACTCAAAGAGAAAACTAATGCATCCCTTCTTAAACTTTCAAGTGAAGGCAAATATACTCTGGAAAGTGAGTTTCTAATCTCTCTCCTTCAAAAAGCCACTTGGAATCACATAAACAAGAAATCTCTGTTGACACCCCGTGGAGAAACAACATATAAAGCTGTAGACGGCATGACTACATCTTTCCGTTATGATGACTGACAGACTCTGGGTCAGAGCCCTGAGTCCTGGAGTGCCGCCCATGTTTCATTTCCTCACTGTAACACGAAGGGTTTTGAGGAAATCAACGCTAAGCTCTCAAGAGGCCTAACATGTTACGACAGTAAAAATTCTAGGATTGCATGATTTCAGGGAAGAGAATAAAAAGGGTATAGATGTAAAAATATACCACTATGATGCCCATCCACTTTTAATCAAGAAAGACAGCTACTGTTAGGTTTTTATACGGTATTTTTAATAGAATAGAAATAACACAAATATTTAATGAGATATATTGTAAAGGATACTGTTTTATTGAAAAATCTGATCATTTTAAATTAGCGTAGACCATTCAATATACTTTTCTTTATTTCAAATGCATATTTCCTTCTCTAAACACTCTATTTCTTTCAATAAGATCAAATATATTAAGTCATATATCCAGTCAGCAAGTTGGTCATGGCACAGTTAGTACATGTACTGTGATTTCCACCTTAACTCCTACCAAGAGTGTGAATGAGTTTGAAGTTGCATATAGGTACGTATGTACATAGCTGCCTTTTCCTTGAAGAATGAGAGTTTGAAGTTGCAGTAGGTATGTACGTACATAGCCTGCTTTTCCTTGAAGAAGATAAGCAAACAATGATATACAAATAAAAGGCATTGTATGAAGTGATAATCTTAATGGCCTTTAAAAATATGATCAACAGCATTCCATGAGCAATTAAGTTACTACCAAAAAGTGATCACCTATGAAACTTTATATAAAATTACAGAATGTTCAAACTCTCAATCTCTGCTTCTCACTTCCACGAAAAAATAAAAATAAGCACTATAACCTATACTAAAGTACAGGAGTGAATTAGCAATCATTAAACATTCAAGGATTTAATTCTATGTAATAATGTCTCTAATCATACTTAAGAGAGTTTATTGTTTTGAACTGCTGGTAGTTACTTCAGTCCCTGTGGCCCATACCTAAATACCCTATATTGAAACCAAATGAAGGAATTAATATAAATATACAGGGCCTACAAAAACATGGGGAACCTCTCCAGCTCTGTCACCTCTAGGATAAAGAACCAGCACAGCTTTTGGTGTTTTGTTTGCTTGCTTGTTTCACACTGACCTGTGCTAGGCTCACTAGGGAAGAACCTGCTCCCAGGGAATAGCATGTTTTTATGTCACTCACGTTTTCAGAGAAAAGCTGCCATCTTGGAGTCTGTATTTGATGCCAAAAGGGGAATTCATAGACAGACAGAAGTATGTTTGCTTTGTTTTTTTCTTTTCCCTAGAAAGATCCCTTACAAAATGAACTGTCAAGGTGCCTTTCAAAGCCATAGTTATATTTGTTATTACTGACAAAAGAAATCAGGAGGAGTAACTAACAACTTTTTCGTAGTTCAGTTTGCTGCATGGAACTTCTGAAGAGAAGGACAAATGATGACTCAAGGAGAACTCCTACTAAAAAACTGCATAAAGACAAAAAAAGGCATGAAATGTTAGGCTTATTAGAAATAGCACACTAAAGCATGAAGTGGGCTACAAAGAGCCTTGATGTTGCAGAATATAAGAAAAATACCGTAGTGCTGTTTTTCCTATAGTACTCTGTTAGGTGATCGGGTGATTGTTCCTATAGTTACTGTGTACTTGGTCACCCACTATAGTAAGTCATCTCAGCTGAACTTCTTGAGGATTTTATGCAAATCAGCTCCTTTAACTGCTTTAAAACAGGAAGATTTTCTCTATTTCTGAAACTTTTTGAACTTCCTTCGTTAGAATACCTCCCACCACAGGCCGGGTGCAGTGGCTCACGCCTGTAATCCCAGCACACTTTGGGAGGCCAAGGTGGGCAGATGGATCACAAGGTCAGGAGTTCAAGACTAGCCTGGCCAACATGGTGTAACCCTGTCTCTACTAAAGACACAGAAAATTAGCCAGGTGTGGTGGCAGATGCCTGTAGTCCCAGCTACTGGGGAGGCTGTGGCAGGAAAATCACTTGTACCTGTGAGGCAGAGGTTGCAGTGAGCCAAGATCACGCCATTGCACTCCAGCCTGAGCGACAGGACAAGACTCATCTCAAAAAAAAATTTTTTAAAATTCCCACTATAGCCGGGCGCAGTGGCTCACGCCTGTAATCCCAGCACTTTGGGAGGCTAGGGCGGGTGGATCACGAGGTCAAGAGATCGAGACCATCCTGGTCAACATGGTGAAACCCCATCTCTACTGAAGATACAAAAAAATTAGCTGGGCATGGTGGCACGTGCCTATAATCCCAGCTACTCAGGAGGCTGAGGCAGGAGAATTGCCTGAACCCAGCAGGTGGAGGTTGCGGTAAGCCGAGATCACGCCATTGCACTCCAGCCTGGGTAACAAGAGCCAAACTTTGTCTCAAAAAAAAAAAAAAAAAAATCCCACTATAAATACTCAAACAAGTAGGAACAAAGAGAATGGTCCAACCCTTCTTCCCTCTGCCTGTTAATATAATAATCATTGTCGTGAAATCATTGGACTGATGCTTCACAAGTTATAACCTTCATCTTATTCATAGTGCAACCTATCAAAATGGCCATGTTGTCAGCTGAAATAGTCTAGTATCATCAATTCCTCAGGGTTTACTATAAATATTTTAGAAAGCAGATTATGATAAAAATAATTTAAAAAAAACAAAACAGTATACGGAAATGCCAATACTATGCTGACCCTAAGACATTTTTCGTTGTCCATACCTAGAGTCACAAATTTAAATGAGGGGCAGTAGATGAAGTGTGTGTGTGAAGGTGCTGGGCATAAGAGCTGAGGGTGTCTTGGAGACAAAGGTGAACACATATTGAGTCAAAACTGGTTCAATTTCTTTAAAAATAAAAGTGAAGTGGTGGCCATCATATTAACCTACAGGCCACAAGTAGTAGATTGTGAACACAGTTCACAATCTCACCTCTCATGAATTTCTTATGACAAATTCATAATTAATCGAGCTTTCTGGTTATTTGAGTGCCAGGTAATATTTGATTGTGTGTGAACTAGGATCATAATGGCAGATTTAGGGTTTGAGATACACGAATTCTTTCACAAAACAAATTCTTCTAACTATGGCTTACTTTTCCAAACAAAAGGATTATATTATTAAACTCAACCTTTTAATCTCTTAATATGGAAACTCTAAAGACAGTACACTTTACATATATCCACTGAAAATATTTTTTAAGTTAAATTCCATCAACAAATCATACAAGAATCATTCAGATGCTAACCCAATCCTACTACTGTGAATTGCAATTTGATGAATACTTGCAATATTATTCATCGCTACAAAGAGTATCTCAGGTAATTCCCTCACAATAAACCTATATGAGAGTTATTTTCCTAGTCTAGAGATAAGAAAATGAAGACTAGAGTTGTTTATCCTTAATCTTCACATTCCCTAAAAAGAAGTCCCCTTAGCATTCAAATCTGTTACAAAATAAGCATAAAGATTTGCAGAAGGCCTGGCACGGCAGCTCTCACCAGTAATCCCAGCTCTTTGGGAGGCCAAGGCAGGCAAATGAATAGCTTTGAGCTCAGGAATTCGAGACCAACTTGGGCAACATGGCAAAACCCTATCTCTACAAAAACTACAAAAATTAGCCGGGTATGGTGGCATGTGCCTGGTGTCCCAGCTACTCAGGAGGCTAAGGCTAGAGGACTGCTTGAACTCAGGAAGTGGAAGTTGCAGTGAACCAAGATTGTCCCACTGCACACCAGCCTCAGTGACAAAGTGAGACCATGTCTCAGAAAAAGAATATATATATATATACGGAAAAACTCACGTGAAGCACTGCACTTTGGAAAATTCTCCTACAGTACAAAACATCAAGTATATAACAAGAGGCCATGGATAACTCTGAGAGGCATTACGAGAGCCCTGCCTGTCCCAGGCCACTTCATTTGCTATTGGCCACAACTGACCTTCATTTTCAGTCATCTTGTCCAGCAGCACTAGGAAGGCAATCAATCTTTTGTAGGAGTGATTTTTTTTTTTTTTTTTTTTGAGACGAATCTCGCACTGTCACACAGGCTGTAGTGCAGTTGCAATCTCGGCTCACTGCCATGTCTGCCTCCTGGGTTCAAGCAATTCTCCTGCCTCAGCCTCCTGAGTAGCTGGGACTACAAGCATGTGCCACCTCGCCCAGCTAATTGCTTTGTGTATTTAGTAAAGACAGAGTTTCAACATGTTGGCCAGGATGGTCTCAATCTCCTGACTTCGTGATCCGCCCACCTCAGACTCCCAAAGTGCTGGGATTACAGGCGTGAACCACCATGCCTGGCACAGGAGTGAATTTTTTAGGGGAGGGATGTGCTATTAAATTATATAATAATAATGATACTACTGTTTCTAATGAATAACTTATATTTGTTTTTTATATTTGCCACATTTAAAGATCTCTCCCAGAAGTATGTGTGAGCTCCAAAAAGGGGTTTTCATTAGACACTACTTCTGGCTCCACATCAAAGTATAGGTCGTGCTGGTGAATAGTGGAGGGAGAAATGTAATAAATTTCCAAATGTGAGCATGTTACAATATTTAACAATATAGTTTATTAATGGAAGTAATGCATATATATATTTAATATATTAAACATATTCTTATATAGAAGTATATATATAATACACATGTAGTATAAATATGTATTTATATACTATATGCATCTATAATATACTATATTATACTATAAACATATATACTACATATACTATATACTTATATATCATCTATGTTTTTAAAATGTAGACAAAAATGGAAAATATAGTTAAAAAGGTAAGAAAATGGGACTTTTCATTTATCCCTCCCAGTGACGTGTCTTCAAGAACTCTATGTCACATGCCCTTTATATCTACATGTGCTATGATTCAGTCTAGTTTACCTTCCCAAAGTCTTTTAAACTCACCCTCTCCCCTTGTTTTCACTATAATTTACCTGGTTAAGTTCTTGGTCAAGTTTTTGCCTGGACCACTCCAAAAACCTCCAAACTGGCTTCCCAAACATATTGACTCTCCAATTTATTCTTCATGCAATTGCCAGAGTGATCTTGCTAATACACAGGACTGATCATGTCATACAACCTCATCCCTGACCTTTAATATTCTTCAATGACTCTCACGTGAACCCAACTGCATTGCAAAGGCAAGAAGGGGCCATGATCATCGGCCTCCTGCCCACCTCACTGGCTCAATGCCTTGCACTGCCTCCCACAGTCATCACAACAACCATAGGAAGCTATTTTCAGGGTCCCAGATACACCATGTTCTCTTTCCTACCTAGACTCTAGGGTATGGATTAAACATGTGGGATCCAGCAGCAGTCTACCCAGATTCAAAACCTGCTGCTCCCATGTAGTCACTGATGCCTGGGCAAGCTACTATACCTGTTTAAACTGCAGGAGGTAGCTGGACCTGACTCATGGCTTAGGTGTGAGGATCATCAGATGAATGAGATCATTCTCGCAAAGTTTTCCATACAGTGCTTGGCTCACACACAGGTGATATCTGTGGGCCTTCTTTCCATAGCTAAAAATGCACTATACTGCACAAGAGGGAAAAAGTCTTATCCCTCATGGAGCACATGTTCCAGTGGAGACAGACACTGACAAGTGTAACAGATAGTGTGTTGGAAGTAAAAACTCTCATGAAGAAACTAAAGCTGGCCAGGAGTGCCATTTTCAGTAGGCTGAGTAGGGAAGATATTAATGGGAAAGTGGCATCGGACCAAAGGTTTGCAAGAGGTGGGAAGGTGAGCCACACAGAAATCTGAGAAAGAAATATTCCAGGCAGAGACAATTGTAAGGCAAAGACCGTGAGATGGGAAATGTGCCTGGTGAGTCTGGAGAACAGAAAGGAGATCAATGTCTGGAACCAAATCGTACCTGGGCCAGTGACAACGAAATCAAAGAGAAAAGTGGTGGTGAAGGTCATGGTGGTTTGGGGGCCACTTGAAGGGTATTGGTTTTTACTCTGAGTGAAGTGGAAAAGTGACTGCCACTGGCTATTACTTATTAACGTTACTGGGAAGTTTCAACTCAATCTTCCAAGCTGGCTCAAGAGCTTCAAGTCCCCCACAGGATATCTGAAACCTCTATTATGGCACAGCAGTCTCCCAATTCCCCATCTGAACTCCTGGAAGAAAAGGCTCAGGGATTCATCTCAGTGTCCCCAGTGCTCTGTGGGTTGCTCAGCACGCAGGAATGGCTCAATTAACAATGACTTTGAGAAGACCCCAAAAAAGTATCCATTCCACAGTGCACTAGTTATACTCTGCATGATCCTAAAAATAGTGATGGCAAATAAGCATATGCCTTCTGCTGACATCATGTTGGAATTCTCAGCACTTTCAGCTGGACTGTTTTGCTAAGATTCTTTCATTTTACAATTTTCAAAAATTCTTGCACGGGTTATCTAAATCTGTTTCAAAAATAACCCTGTGCTGTTTGGATTTAAGTATCTCCATTTTCCAAATAAGGAAATGGAAGCCCAAAATATCAAGTGACGAGTGGAAGTCTCAGTTCTATAATTCAGAAACCCACCACCCAGGAGAAAGACCCTGAGGCTTGTACAGAATGCACAGCTGCTTATGACACAGAGAGCATCCCTGTTAAAACGCCAGCAGCACAACAAGCTGAAGCAAGGCAGCAAGAGGGAGACAACAGACGAGATAATGGAGCAGCACTTGGCACTGAGAGGAAACAACCAAAGCAGGAAGAATTCCATTCTGCATTCACTGATCACAGACGGAGGTGCCCTTTTGATGAATGACACAGAATAAGAGGTGCTGTCAAGAGACACCAAGATGACTGGGAAACAACAGTATTGACACCAAAGTTACTACTGGTCCTGTCTGTTCTCTGCACTGCTGTGTTATTCTATTGCATTTTTGTCAGATTCTAATTCCCCAGTAGCAGTACGATCTGTGATATGGAGCACAGGCCAGCTGTAGCAACAATCAAAAACTAACCAGCACTGTACCTGTACCCAGTTAAGACTTTGCATCTACTAATTATGAAGTCTAACACAGTCTTTTTTTTTGTTTGTTTTTTACTTCTGGGATCTGGTTGCTTAATCTGCAAAAATAGGAATGACCATGTTTATTTTAAAGATTTGTTACACAATAAATAATGTGGTAGAGTATTAAAAATGATGAACTGTTCTATGATGGCGAAAGATAATTAAAATCTCTCTTCTCTCCACATATATTTGTGAATTAGTTGTGTTGCCCTCAAATTAAATAATATTTTACTTCATTATGATTCTAAAATATAGATTAATTTTTCTGCCATCTAAACAACTAACACCTAAAAACAGAATCATACTTCATAGCCATATCTTTTTTTTTTTTTAATTTTTTTTTTCTCTTTTTAAAAGTCTATGGCACCCGGTATTCCCAGGTGGTCTCCCAACCAAGTACTCACCAGGCCCGACCCCTGCTTTGCTTCCGAGATCTGATGAGATCAGGTGCGTTCAGGGTGGTATGGCCGTAGACCATACCCGTATCTTAATGTCACTTCTTAGTAAATAAATCACTTTGTGAATGCCGTTGTAGAGAATGCTGTGACTTATACTCTTTTTTACATATACTATTTCATAGTTTCATGAAGCTAGTAATCACAATACTGCAAAAATTGTCTAATAGGTCTTTCATTCACCACAGTGCCTCTGTATTTTATTATGGTGATATTTTGACACTTGAGAGCAAAAGTGGTAAGAGTCTATCTTCATAAAAAAATAAAATAAGGGATCAATTAATTACATTGAACTACCTTGAAAGCTGAAGTAAAGAACTTGATTTCCTTCGGCTTAGTGTGAGACTACTGATCCTATCATGTCTTTTCAACAGCGCACACCGTAACACAGTAGAAGCTATTTTGTTACAGCAGCATCACCACCCATGGCCTCGAGTCTAGGACAGTAAATGAGCAACATGAATGAATTGCCATTCTTCTTCCTTCCTACACAAAATTGTGATGAATACACACTAACAGTCAAACATCAAGTGAAATCTATCTTGTTCTTTCAAAAATAATAACCTGAGTATAAATTTAAAAGATTACCATCCCAAGTTTTGAGATTTTCAAATTGCCTCAATTGTAAAACGACTTAAATGAAAGTGACAAAGTCAAAGAAAATTGCACTGTGATGGGGAAATAAAATCAGCATGAGGAATGGGTTGGAAGAGAATAGAATCCAATGTATCACCCAACTGGTGCAGGAATTCAAAATCATGTAACTGTTGACAAATATTTAAACAGCAACACATCAGCTTAAATGTACAACTAAAAAATAAAAACAAAGGAAATCTGTCAAACAATGTTACAAACAACAAAGCACGCTGTTGAAAATTGTATAGTCCTCAAATGCTGCTTCATTTTTACAGTAACACAGAGACATGAAGCAAAATGAAAAGCGTATCAGGTTCTGTAGCCCCTTCCATTCACCTAAGCTATTACAGGCTCTCACTTAAGAAATCTATACTTTGAGCAATATACTCTTTTATAAAACAAAAAAACTTGACTGCTTATAACTATTATATAAAATACTGCTATATGCACTTTGGGCTTAATACAAAATTAATAACTCCATTCAGAAGGATCACAGCATATTAACCTGAAAACATGTTGAAAATAAAAAGTGAAATTTTAGTTTACCAAATGTAATGATAATAAAAGTTGCATTGTTTTGTGTTTGTTTCTGTAGTCCATCTAACAGTGAGTCTCTCCAAGATAAGAACAAAAAATGTGAATATTGCAAATATATTAAAAGAAATGATACGTCTGGCTGATAGAGCATGCAAAGTAGACTCTAGTATGTTTTGAAAATTACCGTTTCCCCCAATATACAAGTAGTCAACCAAAGCATCAATTCTTTGAAAAAATACTTTCATCTACACAGTTCAGATACAAAATATATGTATTTTAAAAGAAACACTGAATATATAATAAAGACAAGTAAGAGGTAAATTGGGGTGGCTGGCTCACACCTGTAATCTCTGTACTTCGAGAGGCTGAGGTGGGAGGACTATTTCAGGTCAGGAGTTTAAGACCCGCCCAGGCAACACAGTGGTCCCCTCTCTACAAAAAAAAGTTAGTTGGATGTGGTGTTGTGCACATGTAGTTCCAGCTATGTGGGAGTCTGAGGTGGGAGGACCACTGGAGACTCAGGACTTAGAGGCTGCAGTATGCTATGAGTGCACCACTGCACTTCAGCCTAAGTCAAAGTGAGAACTTGTATCAAAATAAAGAAAAACTAAGAAATGTTTTCGCTCTGAATTATGTAACTATATTTTTTAATGTGCACAGTGCCATTTTTATATTCTATGTTAACATTTTTGTTTAACTAGTTCTATAAAATTTCAAGGTTACACAGCTAATCAACAAAAACTATATGATTGAAACTTTGGTTTTAAAAGAAATTTTCCGAATATATAAGAAACACAATAAATCTATTTTTCTGAAAGACAATGCAGTCATCAAAACACTATTTTGCAGCAGGTGAACATTTAATACTTTGAAAGCATGACTGCAATATATTTTGTGAATTTTAATCCTGGTTAATTCTGGGCATGTAACTGTTAGAGGTTTTTATTTCGTCCACTTTGTCTTACCTTCTTTCAAAAATTTCCAACAACAAATGTAAAAAATAAAAGAATGATTCCCAATTCATCATAAAAATATGAAAATCAAACTGGAAAACTATTGGTAAACTATAGCTTGTGAAAATGCAACTGGCCAGATGCACAGTAAGACAGGCTGCCATCTGTGTTTGGCTTTGTTGAAATTTCATCGCTTAGAATTTGTTTTATTGGTTAGGCAGCAAAACAAATCTTGGCAAGGGAACATCAGGTCTGAAGAGAATCCTGAGGATGTGGAATGTTTCAAGAGGCAGTTGGGCATGTGATGAGAAGATAAATGCCGTTAGGTAGAATTTGGAAAACTAGGTCAATATTTTATTTTAATTTATTTGAGACAGAGTATCACTCTGTTGCCCAGCTTGGAGTGCAGTGGCATGACCTTGGTTCACTGCAACCTCCACCTCCCAGGTTCAAGTGATTCTCCTGCCTTAGCCTCCTAAGTAGCTGTAATTACAGGTGCCTGTCACCCTGCCTGGCTAATTTTTATATTTTTAGTAGAGATGGGTTTTCACCATGTTGGCCAGGCTGGTCTTGAACTCCTGACCCCAAGTGATCTGCCTGCTTCAGCCTCCTAATGTGGTGGGATTACAGGCAGGAGCCACCACGCCCAGCCTAGTCAACAGTTTTAAAAGACTTAGAAAGTCTCACTGGGGTATGTGACAAAAATCCCCTCTTATATCCCCAAAACTCTAGTAAGAATTTCCATATTTCTTCAAAGTTTAGTCCTAAAATATATCTGGGTTGTCCATTTTCACATATTGTATATATAAATTCAGAGCCCAAAAACCAAGAACATTTTAAAACTTACTCCAGTGTTAAACACTGGAGTAATTTAAAAATTTCTCCTATGGCGAGAGGAAGCATGCTCACTACTTCCACCATATGAGGACACAGCAAAAAGACACCATCTACAAATCAGAAAGTGGAGCCTCTTCAGACACTGAATATGCCAGTACCTTGATCAAAGATTTCCCAGCCTCCAGAACTCTGATAAATAAATTTCTGTTATTCATAAGCCATGTAATTTATGCTATTTTCTTATAGCAAAGCAAATGGACAGAAACACAGGCTTTACATTCAAGTCAACTTGGGTTTGAAACCCAGTTTTGGAAGACACTGCATTTTATTTTAGGGAAGTTATTTAAATTATTTGAGTCACAGTGTTCCAGTTTGGGAGGCCAAGGCGGGCGGATCACCAGGTCAAGAGATCAAGACCATCCTGGCTGACATGGTGAAACCCCATCTCTACTAAGAATAGAAAAATTAGCTGGGCATGGTGGTATGCACCTGTAATCCCAGCTACTCAGGAGGCTGAGGCAGGAGACTCGCTTGAACCTAGGAGGCAGAGGTTGCAGTGAGCTGAGATGGCACCACTGCACTCCAGCCTGGTGACAGAACAAGACTCTGTCTCAAAAAAAAAAAAAAAAAGGAGCTGAAAACACCTGCTTCATAGCATTGATGAAAGGATTAGATGGCACACATAAAATGCCTGGAACAGGCACTTAGGAATCAACCTCCAATGCAAAAGAAGCTCAATGAGGACAGGGCTGTTTGTGTCTTTTGATCACTGGTGTATGCCTATCATACAGAAATGCTCCATATATATTTGGAGAATGGGAGAACTAGTGTTATCATCAATAATTATTTTAATAATTTCCCCTAAACTTAAGTAGCAGCCTAAACATAGTACAACTGATTCCTGTTATGTGTGATAGTTTTGTTCTCTAAAGTCAATGATAACACTGAATAACTAAACACTGAACTATTGCTCCTAGGAGAAATAAAGGGTTATGTTCCTGCCAGCCTTTGGTCACAATGTTTTCATCAACTGATCAATGTATAACCTTGTTTTATGGGTGCTTCTATTTAAAGATATCTTATTTTTTTAAATATATTGTTGATTCATTAACATTTAATTCATGGCCAACAGCTCTGTAACTCATGACCAAACAAAGCTCATTGAACACATATATTTTCTCTATAAGGCATGCTGCAGGTTTCTTGCACTTAGAAACACTAGATAACAAATTAGCATTACCATTGAGGCTATTTTAAACAATTAAATCACTGGGAAAACGCATGGAAATGAAAAAAACAAAAGTAAAGTAAAATGTGGTACCAACTAGACTATGAAAAGGACATCTGTTTGCAGTAGGAGAGTTGAAATAAGAAAGCAGAGTATTATCTTATGAGACCTGAGTTAGGAACATGTATGTCCATGCATGCACATGACTGTGTGTTAATTTTGGGGTTGTAAATGCATTTTAGCAAATACATTAGCTCACAAGCATGAAGTTCTCAAATGCTGAGAGTGGACTGTACATCCAACAGGAAATACATGGTACTCGTATAAGGATTACACCTTCTATTTCTGCATATCTCTCTGCTCTCCTTCTATCTCTGTTCAACATTATCAAAAGTATTCTTTTCAACCAGTACACACCCAATCGGTACATGCTGAAAAGAAAAAAATGAACATGTGCTTTAAGGATTTTCATTCCAACAGAGACTAAATACACAACAGGACTTAGAACCCCAAAATGCTGTCATCTTAAATACATACGGTACAGTAGTCATCCAAAAGAATACTGTATATAGCAAGTCATTTTTTTAACAATGTTACCTACAAACATATGTCTTTCAATGAGTGTTTTCTGGGTTATAGAACAGAAGAAATGGAGATATGCTAGATGAGGTTAAGTAAATAGAAAGCAGACAGAAAACCACTAGCTTCCATCAGGGTCTAGAGTAGGCTATAATAACAAAAAGGTCAGGTCAGGAAGAGACAGACTGGAAGAAGAGGTATCACACAAAGTAGGAAATTGGTTTATATACTATGGTATTAAAAATGCTGATTTTTATCATATCTTGTTACATTGCTTATTGTTCAAGACAAGTATCTAGCAACTGGCCTGAGAGGAAATTAATACCCTATCATAATCTATCTGCTCTATTGTTCAGTGGCAAGCAATAGGGGAAAATCTTCCTTGTCTTCACAGCTCTGTGGCTTGTGAATTGGTTTATTACTTCTTCCACTGAGGCTCAAGTGTTGAATTATTCTCTACAGAATCATTAAGAAGTAGGGACAGAGGGCCCTACCACTTCACCTTTCTTTGGTTACAATGGAATGGGTAAATAACAAGGTATTCAGAGACGTTTTCCTATTTATGTATTATAATAATGCTTTTCTATCTCTTGAGAAAAATGGAATATTATTCCATAACAATGTCACATTCACATTTACTTCCCTAATGAAGAACACTACGCAGACTTCCTTTTACTTAGCTTTGCATGAATTTAATGTTCTTACGTAGTCTAATTATTTTAACACTGAAGCAGGCTTATTTAGAATTATTAGGCAATAAATAAAAACAAAATCCATAATCCCTTAATTTGTCCCATTTTTATCTCACCATAAACAGATGTAATATTACATACACATATATTACATATTAAAATTGTGATATTGTATATAAAGTCTCGCACTGTTTTTAATCACTTAAACATATAATGAGTATTGTCCAGTCCCTTGGACAGTCTTCAAATCAGTAGTTCACATGGCCTGTAATGGATGAATTTTTTAAACATTTGCCACTTTTATTTAAATATTTATAGACTTTTTATGAATATCTATAATTTACTTTAAAATAATTAGCATGGATAGTGTGATATTGCCACGCAATTATTTGAGCCAGAGTCAGCAAACTCTTTCTGTAAGGGGCCAGATAGTACATATATTTGGATTTGTGAGTGATCTCATCTCTTCTCCAACTATCTAGCACTGCCATCGTAGTGCCAAAGCAGTGACACATAATGTACAAAGGAATGAGTGTGCTGTGCTCCAATAAAACTTTATTCATAGACACTGTTTGAATTTCATCTAATTTTCACATGTCGCAAAATATTTTTCTTTTGAATTTTTTCCAACTATCTAAAAAATGTGAAAAATCATTGTTAGCTCATAGGCCATACAAAAATAGCCAGCAGATTGGAACTGGCCTTGGGCTATAGTTTGCAGACCCCTAGTTCAAGCCCCACTGCAGATTTAGTCAGTTGCCCTAATGACAATCTCCTGTTTCAGGACTAGCCAACTCCTTTCCCAGTTAGAAGCCCCCTTCTCCAGAGGGGGGCTACCTTAAACTGTTTGGGCTAATTTCATATCTAATCAACAGCAGATATTTTTAATAATTTGCATGAGAATGAGTTTCCATGGGTGAAATTAATGGCTTGCTAGCATAATGTAGATGTAAGAAACAAGCACTAATTGTGCAAATTCATGGTATTTAGAGCCAGCTTTTACCCGTCTTTGGGGGTCTTCGGGAGCACCTGCAGATCCTAAGGGAGGTCACAGACACTCTGGAACATAGACAGTAGTTACGTATCAACAGGTATGAACAACTAGTATTTAGCAACTGATATGCTGCATAATAGCTGAAAATCAGCCCTGACTAAAAGGGCTTTAACTGATCTCACGGATAGTTGGATGAAATCTTTTGTGCTGGCTTGAAGATAAAATTTTACCCCATATAGAAAGAGTTGCTGACCCCTGCCTTAAACACCTGGGCAATATCACACTGTTACTTTAAATCACAGATATTCAGAAAAAGTATTAAAATGTTTATAATAAAATGTTAAGTGTTTAAATAATTCAGCCATTTTAGGGAATGTGAAATGTTTTTGAAGACTAACAAACTGGACCAATATCATTATGTATGTAAGTGATTAAAAATAGTGCCAGGATCAATATATCAATGCCCGCAGGCGTGGTAATCTTGGTGTCAGAACTGTTCTCCCTTCCACCTGTTATACAGAGGTTACTGGAAAGTCTGCAAACTGCACCTAATTCTAACCATTAGAAGCTGCCATTCCATTGCCCAAAAAAAGTTGTGCCTTACGAGTATACAAAAGTTTGATCTCAATTCACAGGTTTTCAGTAAAACACTTGCTGAGTTTCACTTATGTGCCAGGCCTAGATACAGACACAGTAGTGGAATAATGGCAGATATGGTCCTGATACTAATTGTTATTGCTTAAGTAGGAATAAAAAATAAGCATTAAAATATATTAAATATTCCTTTGCATTTTATAAGTCAGTAACAGCATACTACATTAAGCACTAACAGGGATTTCTATGAGCCAGGACTGTCTCAAGGGCATGGCATATATCAATCTATTCAAGACCCCAGCCTTAGGAGGTAAGTTGTATTATTATGCCCACTTTTCAGATGAGAAAACCGAGGGACAGAAAGATTAAGGAATCTCTTGACATAAGACAACTTTAAAGTGGTGGCCTGAGTTTTAACCCCAGCAGTTTGAGACCAGAGTCTATGCTTTTAGTTTCTGTTCTTCAAGGTTTGGTGAATGAATTTGGGGTACAAAGTGGCAGTTACTTAGGTGAACAGTCAGGGAAGGCCTTGCTTAGCAGGGATAATTTAAACTGAAGCCTGACGGATGAGAAGGCATCAATTATGAGAAAATCCCAAACAAAGCGCATCTAACACCCTATGTCTGGGAGGAGATTTCTCTGTTCCTATAAAAGAAAGGAGGCTGACACGCCTGGAACCTGGGAAGCTACAGGGAGGACCTTGCTTTTATTCTAAGCCAGCAGAAAATAGGAGAGTTACAGTCAGATTTAATGTTAAAAACCACTCTGGTTGGTGTGCAGAGATTGCATAATGGGGTTTGGGGAGACAAGAACGTAAAAGTGACACTAGCTGGGGGCCACTGAAGATCAAGAACAAAGGTGGTTTAGACCAGAGTAAATGCTGCAGAGAAAGAGAAACTGATGCAGTCCATTTAAGAAACAGTTCAAAAGTTCTCAAACAATACTCCCCAACCAAACCCTCCATGAAATCTACTTGATGCTTAAGATAAATAACTGCATTTCTTATATTAAAGCAACATATTATTCTTTTTTTAATTTTTTTTTTGAGATGGAGTCTCGCTCTGTCACCCAGGCTGGAGTACAGTGACAGGATCTTGGCTCACTGCAACCTCTGCCTCCTGGGTTCAGGCGATTCTCCTGCCTCAGTCTCCTGAGTAGCTGGGACTACAGGCACCTGCCACCATACCCAGCTAATTTTTGCATTTTTAGTAGAGACAGGGTTTCACCATGTTGGTCAGGATGTTCTGAGTCTCCTGACCTCATGATCCACCTGCCTCGGTCTCCCAAAGTACTGGGATTACAGGCATGAGCCACCGCACCAGGCCCAAACAACACATTATTCTAACATAAATTACACACTTCCTTTTTGTCTCGAGCTTACAACTTTCTCTCCATGAAGTGCTGGAAATAAACCAGGGACTAAATTTTCATATGCAGAATTTTTTCTCTCTTACCCAACTAAGATATACTTAAGTTCATTTGAAATGTTATGAAAGCAATGGAGCTAGTATCACAACAAAGTTTAAAGTAAGAACTGTCCATTTCAATCCATTAAACAGGTGATTTATGTTTGGAAAACTAAAGCTTTAAAGAATTTAAAAATAGGGTCAATCGTTCATTCTAATTTATAAATATGTATTATAATAATTGAAGCATAATTAATATCAACAGGTATTTTTCTGTCTTTTACTTAATGCCATATTATCTTGTGCTGTTATCAAAAGATTAAAATGTTATAATTTATCTATTAGTTAACTCTCTCTCTCTATATATATATGTAAATCATATGTACCCACACACACATACACACATAGTTACATCTAATCTACTTATAATTTTAAAAAGAGTAACTTTTTTTAAAAGTGTCACTACATATGTCAATTCTATCAAATGAGTAGCTGTAGAACAGGTCTGGCACACTCAATCATAATCTTAAGCACTGGGACAAATGGTCAGGTTTACATTTCAGAATCATTGCCTGGTCATTAGTTAGGCTGGGCTGAATCAGTGTAGAAGTCAAAAGTCCACAGAGAAACAAAGGGAAAGTAGGGAATCGCAGAAGCATAAATGCAGTGGCTGAAGGAATGGCCTATTTCTTGGGCCCTGGGAGGATGACGGAGTCAACTGAGGATCCAATGAGGATGACAAAAAGAGGGAAAGACTGTGGGTGAGAAGGTGAAAAAAAGATTATTTATGAGTGTGCAGAGTTCAGTTTGCTCAGGGAGCATGGCAAATTGAATAAAAAGTCTAAATGACTGAAGAGAGAGGTAGGCCAGACCTTCACAAATCTTCAACATTTAAGTGAAAACAAGGGAGGAATAATATTCCTTAGGGATATTGTGAATTGCAGAGAAAACGGACAGGATGATGAAAGGAATATTTAAAGGACAAGAACAGAAAGAGAAGCCTCCAAAAATACTGTGGCCCAACTCTCCTTCCTTCCTCGTATTGCCATCTCTTTAAATTCTTACCACATAAACAATCATATTATCCAGGGGCTTCCTTTCAAAGTAAAAGTATTTTCTAGAGCATTCTAACTTGTACCTGTCCTGTAAGAACTGTTCTGTAATGAAGTTAGAAATTATAAAGGTGAGCATGAAATGAGTACAGTGGGCACCAGGGTGTAAATTTAATCAATCCTCAGGTGGTTTCCCTCTTTGATCCAGCTTCATTCTTTTCTAGCAGAGGGAGTCAGATACTTTGTAGAACCTCCATTTTACACTTATCATTACACTTAGTCTAAATCATCTATAATTTGGGCTTTAAAATATGCGTGTGGGGAAACTATGGGTGGGTAGGTGTGTTTAACATATCAATATGTACTGAAGATTTAATCATTTGGCCAGGCATGGTGGCTCACACCTGTAATCCCAGCACTTTGGGAGATTGAAGAGGGCAGATCATTTGAGGTCAGCAGTTAAGAAACCAGCCTGGCCAACATGGTGAAACCCCAGCTGTACTAAAAATACAAAAAAAAAAAAAAATTAGCTGGGCATGGTGGCACTCTCCTGTAGTCCCAGCTACAGAGGAGGCTTGGGCAGGAGAATCGCTTGAGCCCAAGAGACAAAGGTTGCAGTGAGCTAAGATCATGCAAGTGCACTCCAGTCTGGGTGGCAGAGTGAGATTCCAACTCAAAATAAACAACAACAAAAACAAAAATTTAATTATTGAAGGTGACTGTCCCGACCTTGAAGAGCTTATAGTTTGCTGAGGGATCAATGACTTAACGAATCAAAGCCCTACTTGGTTGTATTCAGCGTGGTTGGGGAATTAGCCGTGGTGAGAATGTGCCGCAGGGTGATGCACATGTGTGAGCTCTTTTCATCGGTGCTGTGCGGTTCATTCTCTGTCATCCTCTCGGGCTGCCATCCTTTTGTCTGCACCTATTCACTCACTGAAGCCTACGGTCAATAGAGACACTAGTTGAATAGAAGATTATTTTAGATGGAACACTCTCAGATGTCAAGAAATTTCTGAAAAAAGTAATGGTGCCAGGTAGCTGAGAAAAAGAAGAGATAAGACCTTGAAATAAGAATCTGATTGAATAACCGAACTAAAGAGAGAGAAAAGCCTTTGAAAAGCAAGTGATCTACTTGAAATTTGAGGATTTGGGCTAGAGTATAAATCTGTCATGTTGAGAGAATACTTAGGAAGTTGGTGAAGATAGAATCTGTGCTAACTCAGGGTAACTATGAAATGATTATCTTTATTTCAGGAGTAGCATCTGATATAATCAAATGGCAGTTATTCTATTAAATAGATGCCCACTTTGGTTAAATATTTTATGATTACCTGAGACCCATTCTGTATGTAATTGTCTTTTATGATGTCTAAAGAAATCGTCAATATTCTGAAAGGAGGCTTTTAACAAAATCATGGGCAACAGGTGGAGATTTCTCCTCTTTGCTTGAGAACACAGCAGGCTCTCTTGAGTATCTATTTCTACTTCAGTAAGACTTAAGTCTCCATGAGGAACTCCCCCTAGGAAAACCCCAGTACTACCCCATCAGCTAGGGACCTTCCATGTAGAGAATTTATTGGATGTCAGAGATAATGGCTGCATTTCAACCTGTCTGCTGAATACCCAGGATAAATGTGTGTGAAGCATAAATAAATCCAAAGCGGACTGAACTGACAGTGTAATAATAATATCAGATTTAATCAACAGACATCTTTCACCAAGTGATTATTAAAACCTCTCAATTTCTATACATTCGATTTTCGTATTTATTCTACTTTGAGTTAAACTGCTAGATTTATGAAATACAGAACTATTTATGATGAGTTTTCTGTATAATTGTATATATGATGAATATGTGTAAGGACAAACTTCTACCCACTTCATTTACTATAACCTCTCTATGTATTAAAACCCCAAGAGAATATACTTACACATATATAAGAATAAGAAAGAATTATGGAATACTCCTTAATATAAGCTCCCTGTAGTATAAGTAAAGAATTTCTGTTTTAAAGTCTTGTAAAATATATGACAAGAAATATTTCTTATTTGTATAATTTTTATATTAGCTAGGACACAAAAATGATGCTGAGAAAATAGTTGAGGATTTTTATCACTCCAGATATGTTGAGTTATGCTGCAGTAAAAACAACCTAAAAATCTCAGTAGCTTGAGTCAGCAACAGTTTAAAGAGAATGAATTCTGTAGTGCCTTCCCACTGTGTCTGTAAACTCAGCCACATAACTCATCATGGGAAACAGGACACAAGCAAAGGCTTAGAAATCACTCGCATAGTTGCATCTGTCCTCTCCCTCATGCCTCAACCATCACTCTGAGAAAATGTCAGGTCTATTGCAGGAAGAAACACAGTGCACAGAACCAGGGTGTCCAGGTGCTCCAGGTCACATCTAGTTGAAACCTAGACACAGGACCATAAACACCAAAAATCAGCAGAACAGAGCTGACCACCCCAGTCCTGTGAGCAAAAAATGCTTCTTGTATACCACAAGAGTTTGTTGTTGTTACACAGCATAATTGTGGCAAGGCACAGCTGATAAAGCTATCAAGGTCCTAGTATACGATTTCAGCTCCCAGTTTATTTTTCTGTTTTGATGAACACTGTTTAATTCAGTTTCAAGTCCACATGTACATGTTAGTTTCCCCAATCTATTGCCCTAGAGTTACATGAATACATGAAGGAGGTACTCAGACAGCTCTTGTTTTATTGTATGTCCCGCCAAAAAGATGCCACATGTTCAGATTAGTTATTCCCCTTGATCAGCTCTGCTTTTCTTTCTCCACACAAATTAGTGCTTCTATCCACAATTACTACTGTCCCTCTTCTCTTTCTCCTTCCACTCTGAATTGCAAAGACAATTGTAAGTCACGGATTCCAAGCCACTCTCCAGGACAAGGATTGCTACACTGGGTCCTAGGGTGGAAATCTAAGAGGAGGATCTTTTCTGGCTTTCTGCTAATCCCTTCAAATCTGGAGGGCTTCTCCTGTGTACTCTTCAAAAACACAAAGGTTGTTAGCATGGTTTCACTCTCTATGCAGAGACTGAGCTCCCCTTTGACTGGGATGCTTTCTTCCATTTCTCCTTGCTATAATCTCTGCAGGTGCAAACCAACCCTGACTTCCTGGACCTCAAACTGGGCCAGAGAGCCAAACTCCGTACTTAATTTGGAGGTCAGGCTTACTACTTGATCACATCGACTTTTAACCAACATTGGCAACACTCAGACGCTTCAGTGTTACTCCCAAAACATGGCAATGGGAGAATCTCAACAGAGAAAAATTTTAGGATGAAGCATTCAGAGATCACAAAGGCAAATTCCTACAGGATCAGGCAGGTAACACAAATGAATGCAGTGGGCTGGCTGGGGTTAGAGTCAGGTAGAGTCTATAGGCTCCATCCAAAAAGGCTAAGAGCTACTCAACTGAAGTCAATTTGCTCCAAGAAGAATGATGTTTCAACTTTTCAAATTTTCAAAAGAAATGAAAAATATACAGTTGGGAATTAATTTGTTAAAATTTATATTATCCAAATGAGACATATATCTAGTTTACAGATATGTATTTATACATGCTATCAGGAGATAGCAACCACCATAGAGGTTTGAACAATTTGGTGGATTATTCCAGCAGAAAAACAGTGTTCTTACAGTCAAGATACACGCATGGTACCTGAATCGCGCTTACTGGAAGCAACGTGGTCTCACCTTTCCTTTACCTGGGTTTTGCAGTCAGAATGGAACACAGAGAGTAGGGCCACACAGGCAAATCTCCATTGCTGCTGTAGAGTTATACCTTCTACCAACAGCAATTATAATATGTAAAAGATCTTAACTTTCTAATGTTTATTTAGCAAATGCTATATTCAAGGCACTAACTTAGGTGCTGCGGGATTTAGAGGGGAATAAACATTGTCTCTGCCCTCAGAAAGCAGACAATTTGACAGGATTACTGTATTTAGTAAATAAACAGATGACTTGCAGTCTTTTGAGTCTGATAGAATGAATTTTTAAAGAGGGTGAATTTGAATTACTTATCTAGATATCTTGTATATCTGTCAAACAATTAGATTTTGGAATAAAGACACAAAATATAATTTGATCAGACCCCAGTATCTCTGATCAGAATCAATTAGTAACTAAAATAGTTGAGACGGTGCAAAGGAATATTATCCAGGAGGAAGAAAATTAAAAGAATTATCTTTTTCTGAGGGATTCTCAAGGAATCTTAAAAGACCAAATAGAGTGTCTTAAAAATATGTGTACAGGAATCCTCATCTGAAAGCATCCTACAATTTTTTTCATCTTTCATTTAGAGGACAGAAAGAAAGAATGGAAATGATTTTTGATCAAAAATTTGAACATGCTGTTTTAACAGATATAACTAGAAGACTAGATATAGTCAAACTCATTTGAAATTAATTATCTAAGAAGCCTCAATAGTGTTCATCCCATCAATCTTGTTCAGGCCTGACCTCAAAGGACTACCTGCAAAGGTGTGAAGACAGCTCAGACTTCAGAACAATCCAATGCACGGCCTTGGCTGACATTCACTACAGGAAGACTAATTAAAAAGACTTCTCAGAATACAGATGCCTACCTAATGAGAGCTGAAGTAACACATACCATTTTTCACTTAGGTCAAGAAACAGATGACAGACAGTAGCAGATGGTTCACTTTAACAGATGCCTGATGAAAATATGAGTGATTGCCTCTCAGCTGCCACCTGGTAGAGTGTTGAAAGCACCTCAGTCACAGAGAGGGATTCTGGACCCAAGTCCTGAGCATCAGGGATGTAGCTCAAGTTCCAGTTTCCAGAGGATGCTCTAGCAAACATTAGTGGAGGCCACTTAGGTCCTGAATGAACTGTGTTTGTCCTGGAGGGCTCCTCTAATGGATGCATCCTAACCTTTAACCCATAATAAGACAAATGTACTTAAGCCCACTTCTAAATGAATTTGTCTTCACCTTGTTCCTTTGGAGGCCCTGTGTCCAGCCCAATTATGATATAGCTGTCACAGTTTAGTTATGGCTCAGAGTTAGAAAAAAGGAAAAAAGCTGCCTACATAAAGCATATTTACTTGGCTCCCTTCCCTGAAACCCACTGGAATGGAAGAAAACAATATAATCACATGCAATAAAAATGGAAAATACCTACAATACAAATGCAAACCTAGTGAAACTCAACTAAAAATACACAAAGCCAATGTGTTTCTCTCCAGAGCTCAAGTAGAAGGCAGATTTTGCTAGAATTAAATGAGAGACTCAAGTATCTCAACTCAAAATGATCCATTTTCTGACAAACTAGAGAAACTGTCTGAAGATAAATCCAGAAGGGATAGAAAAAATAGCCACAAGCTTTTGAAGAGCTGACATTTGTCAATGGTGCAGGCATAAATCACCTCCAAATAGCCAACTAAATGCCTAAACAGGACAAATACCACACTGACCTTCTGCCAGAACAATCAGCATCTCTGCCCAAAGATATGTCTCCAACTCAGAGGATGCTACACATTGTGTATGGAGAAACAGAATATATCTGAGCAGTATACTAGCCAGAATTTTTCCCCCACCCAACTCCATTCTTGAGCAAATCATGAGCCAGACTTGAGAATAATTATTAGAAAGAGAAAAGGCTAAAGTAATGTAAGTGGAAAAAAGCAAAAGGCAGATGACAGAAATAATTCAATAAGCTGCAAAACAGTATATACAGCCAGATACCACTTATATGAACATATATGTACATGTGGGCATGTAAATAAAATAATACCTGTGATGAGACATCTGAAAATGTACATAATATATATCTGAGTAGTGAGAGAGGGGTTTATGTGATGCTTCTACTCTTTGCTTTATTCATATAGGAACATTTTAATTCTCTTGAAGTATCATTTTGAAAAAAGATCTGAGTTGAGCTTAGCCTCTGAAGAGAGTGGACATCCCCTCAGGGAAGCAGTATAATGCTATGTCAGACTTGATCCTTTGTCCTTTTTCTTCTATCCCTTTTATCTTCCCCTTGATGCTATGGTGAACAACTTTAGAGTGTCCCTCCACCAAAAAAAAATGACATCTGTCCACACCTTTAGGTATTCCTCCACATCTTGAGTGTGGTTAGGGCCCAGGACTTGCTTCTAATCAAGAGAATATGGCACAGTGATGGGATGTCATACCTATAATTACACTCCATTATATATAAATACATTACATAAGACTTTGTCGTGGGAACAGACTCACTCTAGAGACTCCCCTGGCTGGCTGGAGGAAGTTAACAGCTGTATTGGGAAATTCCACATGGCCAGGAATTATGAGTAATCTTTAGGGACCACAGGTAGCCTCTAAGAGCTGAGAGCAGCTTCCAGCCTTGAGCCAGACAGTAGTCCAGACCCTCAGACCTGCAGGTCTGAACAAATTCTGCCAACAACCTAAGTGAACTTGGAGCAGATTCATTTCCAGTAGAACCTTCAAAAAAACCCAACCCATCCAACCCTTGATTGCAGCTGTGTGAGGTCCTGAGCACAGGCCCAGATGAGTTGTGCCTGAACGTCTGACTCACATCAACTGAAATCATAAATGTGTGTTGTTTTAGGCCAAAGACAAAGCAAAAGCAAAACTCTGAAACCATTTTCATTGGTGTGATCATTAAATCATGGTGGTAAAATATGGGCCAAGCAGGGGATAGGGATGAGGCCTTCTCAACACCTGTACTTTCCAGTTTAACACATTTTAGCTAACATATACAGGCAGATAAGCACCACCAAATCAAGATACAGAATGCTTCATCAATCACACTGAAGAGCACTCTCTTTCTCTTAGTTGTCAGCCCCCTGCCCTGGCCTGCAGGCATCCACTGATAGGATTGTCTACAGTTAGGTCTTTTCATTAATATCACATAAGTAGAATCATACATAGCTTCTTGTGTCTGTCTCATTTCACTTAACACAGGGCTTCAAAGATTTTCACAAATTATTGTAAGTATCAGTAATACGGTTTTTTTGATGATGAACTTTCTTACCAGGGAAGCTACTAAAATAAGAAAATGAGAACTAGGTGTTCCATAACCATAACTTTTGACAAGGTGTGACTACAGAAACAGAGCAGGCCTGCCAGTCCCATCCTCCTCTCATGCACACAGACCTAATGATTTTTCTACAGAATGTACCCGTTGTCCCCATACAGCGGCAGAATGATGACCTGCAGCTCACTTCTGCCTTCTTTTTTTCATGCACATAATCCAAGTGGTAAGACCTCAGACAAAATGAAAAGGCATCTGGGAAATACATTTTTACCATTCCAGCCTCTGTAGTCCAGGAAAATACCTACAATAGATGATGAGTGGCAATCCTAAATCCCGAAAACCAGGAATACAGGACACACAACTGCCACAGTACATACTGAATGCTAAATTTTCATCTACTTTTTAGAGTAAACCAAAATATAAATAAAAATTTTAATATTTTCTTCCTACTCTCTCTGTTATGGAAATTACTTTTGTAAGCCAATATTTAAGACATGTAACAACTTATAATTACAAAATCTGCTTAAAAATAGAAGAAAAGCTTCAAAAAGGCCTCACGGTCTTCAACTGTCATCACTGTAGACAACTCTCACTGTTTGACTCTAATTAATCTCTTGGAGCCTCCATTTCTACATCTTTAAAGAGACAAAGTTAAATATTTCTAAGAACTTTACACTCCTAAATTTCTGCATTTTGCTAGTTCTAGGACATTAGCTATGATGTTAAGTGGTAACTCACATATATTCAGAAGAAATATATCGATGATCAAAAACATGTTTTATAGATTTTTTATTTTTTTGAGACAGGGTCTCACTCTGTCACTCAGGTTGGAGTGCAGTGGCATGTTCTTGGCTCACTACAACCTCCCCAGCCCGGGCTCAAGCAAACCTCCCACTTCAGCCTCCCAAGTAGCTGGAACTACAGGCACATGCCACCACGCCTGACTATAAAGATGATTTTTTAAAACTTAATAAATAGTTTAATAGATTTATCAGTGGTAAAATGTAAAAATACCCATTGGAGAGTAATGAATTGTATTTAATTTCTACAATAATATAAAATGTGCATCAGTTTACTGAGGGAAAAAAGCCATTACACATTACCAAAGGGGGCCAAGAAATCCCCTAGAGAGGAAAGTTTTAAGGAAGAAAAGACAACATCTTTCTTAAAGGGTTTAATCGTGGTTCTCTCTAGATCTTGGAGAGATCTGAGTATTTCTAAGAATTATAATAACACTAGTAATAAGTCTTGTATTTACTAGAGACTAATCTGCTAGGATGTATCCATTTGCACAACCTGAATAACAATGTCTGAAATAAAAGTTTACTTTTCTTGCATGGCAAGTCTGGAATTGTCTAGCGCAGGCCTTCTGCAGTGTGGCTCAAGTATGATGAAGACAGAAGCTCCATCATTTCAGATGCTTCCCTATCCTGGGAGTGTTGTTTGTCAACTCAGGGCCATGAGCTCTGTTGCAGTTCCAGGAATCAGGCCACATTTAAGGCAGGGTAAGCACCACAAAATCAAGATACAGAATGTTTCATCACCCTGAAGAGTACCCTCCTTCCCTTTGTTGTCAGCCCCCTCCCCTGACCTGCAGGCACCTACTGATGGGATTTGTCTACAGTTACATCTTTGTGAATATCATATAAGTAGAATCATATAAAGCCTCTTGTGTATGTCTCCTTTCACCTAACATAGTGCTGTTGAGATTCACACAAAATGTTGCATGCATCAGTAATTAGTGTTTTGTTTATGAACTTTCTTACCAGTGAAGCTACTAAAATAAGAAAGTGAAAACTAGGTGTCTGGTAAGACTGAAGAATAGCAGTACACTGACTGTTCCCAGGAAAGCAAGAACTGTCTCAAAAAACACAGTAGGTTTCTGCTTTTATGGGTCAGAGCTATGCCTTATAACATGCCTGGCTACAGAGGAGGCTGGGAAGATAAAATCAGCTTTCTCAATTTTACAGCAGAAGCCAGAAAGGGAGAAGGCAGTTTCACTTGGCCAATGGCAGCATCTGGCCAAGATTTACAAGATGAAAGTCTTTCATAGCTGCTGTTCCTTAGGAGCATTAGCAGCTAGAGTTAACTCCAGGCCCAGCTATACAGCAGTGTGAATGATCTCTCACTCAACGACCATTGACTCTAGAAAAACTCTCAACTACACTGTGACATGGGTGTGCTTCCTCAAATAATTTCATCATGTAAAAGCATCTCTTCTCCTATCTGTTAAGACACTTGTCAAAATGTCAGGTAAAATAAGATGATGAACTAAACTGTATTATAAAATTGTGCACAATAATCCCAAACGCTTTTTGAGTTATTTTTTTCTGCTTGCTAAGAATACAGCGTGACCTGCAAAAACATCATAAAAAGTTAACAAGTCTACAGAAAGCAGTAAGAGCGGTGCAGAGAGAATTGCTTTCATCATTTATAAAGTGGTAGACAAAGTATTCAGAAGCCTTAAAACAAACGCAAATGATGTTGTCAGTAAGTAAAAGGTTGGACTCCTTTTAATATGGAGAGATTTCATACTGAACATTACTTTAATATTAAACTAATGTTTTCTTTGCTAAATTATCCTATAGTGAAATTGTCCCTTAAGTACATTTTAAAAATATAAATCATGCTCATTGAATACAATTAAGTAAAGATATTATAAAAAGCATATTCATACATTAATAACGTAATAGTTACTTAGAAAAATGCCTTCAGTGTTTCACTTAAGATCCACGAATATGTATTCTGTTATATATGGAATATAAACACATTTTTATTATAAGAGATTAACTTAAACCCACAGAGATATTTCAATGCAGTGAGGGAGAGGAGCCCGCAGATAACTCTAACACCTGTTAGAGGTGACTAAGCGTCCCAAGATGATTGCTCTTTCCTTGGCTTTAAGGAGCCAAGAATAATTTATTTGGATTTTGACCTGCTTTCCTTTGTCTCCATCTCCTACATCAGGTGATGGTTTAAGAAATCCCTCAGTTCTCTGGGCTAGAAGGATGTACCGACTGACCCCTGTGACTGTCACCATCAATAGGTGATCAATCCTGTCACTTATGGCTCTCTCATATCCCTCTCCATTCCCTGGGATACTTCCTGGGGCTGAGCTATTGTTCTCCCCCTTCAGAACTTTTGCAAAATTTCTCAATCTATCCACTTGATCCTTCTAAAGACTTCTAGGTCACTGTTTTCCTAAAGGAAAATCTGATTATAGCACTGCCCTGCTTTAAAACACAACCACTGTTGCCACCACTACTACCATCACCTCTCAATATTTTTCATTGTCTCTAGAACAAAATGAAAACTCCTTACGTTTGAATGTGTTGTCTTTCACTGTCAGTAGGGAATTGACCCAGTTCTCAGGTTAAAGTGAAAGTGAAGGCTGGGTGCAGTGTCTTATGCCTATAATCCCAGCACTTTAGGTGGCCAAGGCAGGAGGATCACTTGGTCAACAATTTCAAGACCAGCCTCGGCAACACGGTGAGGCCTCATCTCTACAAAAAATGAAAATAAAAAAAATTAGCCAGATATGGTGTGCATGCCTGTAGTCCCAGCTACTTGGAGGCTGAGGCAGGAAGTTTGCTTGAGTCCAGGAGGCTGAGGTGATAGAAAGCTGTGTTCCGGCCACTGTACTCCAGCCTGAGTGACAGAGCAAGACCCTGTCTCAAAAAACAAAACTAAACTAAAACAAAAGTGAAAATGAGGGCGACTCTGAAAACAAAGTAAAGAAAAGGGATACGTAGTGGTCCCAAGCCCTCCATTTCTGAGATCTCAACCTGTCCATGACACTACAAAACACCATAGTAGCACCACCTGGTCACAGAATCCCATGATGCTAAGAGTGAATTTCTGCACTGTGGTTTTCTCCAACATCAGACCAACGGCTTGCTCTCCAGGGACTACCGGCTACCACATGTCCTCAACCTTAGATTACCTATCTGTGAGCTCAGCTCAGTGGCTCTATTCTGAAGGCCTAGGGACTGGACAGTGACAAGCACAGGTTATTTGGAGAAATTTTCATAATCAACTGACTCTACTCCTACAGAGGACATTATTCACTAGTGACACATTTGGCTTTATTGTTGTAGCAGGTTCACTTACACATAAAAGTAGTAAATCTCTGTCGAATAGTTTTGCTAGGATTCTTTCTTTGATTTTGGCAGTCCATGAAGAAAACCCAAGCTGAATGATGACTAGAGAAAACAAACGAGCAGGGTACACTGGCAACTTCCTTCCTGGTCTTCACTTACCTTTTGCTTCCACTAAGTCTTCAAGGTCCAGATTTTACAATGGCACTCCCTTTTCCTCGTCTATTCGGGATAGAATTAACCACTTCCCTTCCTACACTGTCTTTTATCACTTTTGTTAATAGTTTGTAGCCTACATAGTTGTCAGTTCTTACTTATTTTTCCTGCTTTACTACTATAAACTTCTGGAAAGTTGCAGAATTTTTCATTAATCTTTCCAGTTGTGGGATACAGGAGTTTAATACATGTTTGTTGATTGGGTGAGTCTGTATACAGATGAATGAATGAATGAATGAATGAATGTTCTCAAGACCCTGTTGTATACCTAACCCACTGTTCCTTTTCTTAATTTAAATAATCTCCTTTAGCATGCCTGTTACAGTTTTTTTATTTGCCATCTTAGGGATATAAATCTAAGGCTTTATATATATCTATAAATTTATTTGCCATCTTAGGGATATAAATCTAAGGCTTTGTCTCTGTGATTTATTTTTTTTGTCTCTATAAATTTATTTGCCATCTTAGGGATATAAATCTAAGGCTTTGTCTCTGTGATTCATAAGGTTTTTATCTGTGTCCCCACCCAAATCTCACGTTCATTTCTAATCTCCAATGTTGGAGGTGGGACCTGGTGGGAAGGAACTGGATCATGGGAGCAGAGTCCTTATGAATGGTTTAGCACCATCCCCGCTTGGTACTGTATAGTGAATGAGTTCTCATGAGATCTGGTTGTTTAGAAGTGTGTGGCACCTCCCCACTCTCTCTCTTCCTCCTGCACCAGCCACGTAAGACAAGCCTGCCTCCCCTTAGCCTTCCTCCATGATTGTAAGTTTCCTGAGGCCTCCTCAGAAGCTGAGCAGATGCCAGCATCATGCATCCTGTACAGCCTGCAGAACCAAGAGCCTATTAAACCTCCTATCTTTATGAATTACCATTCACAGACATTTGTTTATAGCAGTGTGAGAATGAACTAATACAGTGGTAAACTAAATTATTCCTGGGGGCTTAAAAAATACAGTTGATAATCAAAGAGCTAAGAAGATAACTAAGTATTTTCCTTGAAAACTGATCTCAGGTCAGGTGTGGTGGCTCACACGTATAATCCCAGCACTTTGGGAGGCCAAGGTGGGTGGATCACCTGAGGTCAGGAGTTCAAGACCACCCTGCCCAACATGGCGAAATCCCATCTCTATTAAAAATACAAAAATTAGTTGGGTGTGGTGGTGCACACCTGTAATCCCAGCTACTTCGGAGACTGAGGCACAAGAATCACTTGAACCCGGGAGGCAGAGGTTGCAGTGAACTAGGATCAGACTGCTGCACTCCAGCCTGGGCCACAGACTGAGAATCCATCTCAAAAAAAAACACTGATCTCAGATATAGCAAAAACAGCTTGAAGAATGTCTACAATTTCTCCTTCATTGGCTTATTAGCAGAAATCCTTGAGTGTAGATCTAGGAAAAAGGAACTGATGAAAAACAAACATAAACTTTAACTCTACATGTCTCTTTTCTAAGTACCTCAGCAGGCTGCCTTTCCCAGCAGTTACAGCTGAAGATCCAGGCAGTGCACCACTACAATGGTATTTTCAGTGGATGTGAGGTTAGGGTTGAGTTTGCTATGTGCATCAAAGTTTTTGCTACATTACTCTTTTATTCTTTGTCACAGCAAAACAAAATACCATGCAATCCGATTCTCTGCCTATCCGCTTTAAACATAAGAAAAACACATTTTAAACTCTAGTCACTCCACATCATTTACACAGATAATATATTTAACTTCCTTCCAATGTGTTTCTTATTGACTTTAATTACCAAAGGGAAATTACTGATATTCCCATTCTTCTTACCAATGATTAGCCTAATTTTTGTTGTTGTTGTTGTTGTTGTTGTTTTAAGACTAAGTCTCACTCCGTCGCCCAGGCTGGTCTGATCTTGGCTCACTCCAACCTCTGCCTCCTGGGTTCAAGTGATTCTCCTGCCTCAGCCTCCTGAGTAGCTGGGATTGCAGACATATACAATCATGCCAGGCTAATTTTTGTATTTTTAGCTGAGACAGGGTTTTGCCACATTAGACGGGCTGATCTTGGAAATCCTGACCTCAGGTGATGAGCCCGGGTTGGCCTCCAAAAGTGCTAGGATTACAGGTGTGAGCCACTGGGACCAGCTGACTGGCCTAATTTGATAGCATTTTTTAATTATTTAGTTGGCATAGTCCCAATTTTAACGTGCAGGACATGCTCACTGCATGCCACTTACATATAGAAATGTACATTCAGGTTTTACTATTGTCTTTTACATAAAAAAAAGTGAAGCAGATACTCTTATGCTAATGTCATACAAAAGTAATAGTTAATGGTTATTTTATTACATGTTATGTACTGTTTTAAGCTCTTTAGATATATCAGCTATCAAATTCTTACAGTTCTGTGAGATAAATACTATTATTAACTTGACTTTAACAGATAAAACTGAAGCACAGAGAAGTTAAATAGTGTAATAAAGTATATTTACAACACTTCTAGTTATTGTTAAAATGAAGTATAGTTTTGTCTCATGGATAACCTTCACATCTTGATCATTCATACCTTCCACATACTAGCCACATGGTCTTAAGTATGCTAACTTATCTCATTAAGCCTCAGTATACTCATCTTTCAGATGGGCATGGGAATTGTATATGATTCTGGTAGGGGGCAGATTAATAACATAACGTGTGTGAGGCATGGTGCTTGGATCAGAGTAATTACTCAAGGTTAATTAGTTAACATTATTATTACTAGGAGTTCAAACACTGACTTCTAGTCTTGGATTGGGGTTTATAATTTGTATAATGTTAGAGAAAAGAGTTAAGATCTTTGCTTTCCCAATTTCTTTACCTGTGGAGTGAGAACTAAATGTCCCCCGCCAGCTACATAATGTAGTGCAAAGTCAAATCAAACAGTGTTTGCAGAAGCAGTTGGTAAACTGTAAAGAACTATACACATACAAACTATTACTTCCATTAAATCAACAGGGATAAAACGGCTTTAACCTTTTATTCCACAATGACTGCTTGAGAAAGTTTCAGGGTCTCTGATCTAACACAGGTAAATGCTTTCATTACATTTTTTTAAATGGCAAATTGGTAGCTGATTTGTAAAAAGAGTTTTCCAAAATATTTCTTAGGATACAGACCTCTCTCTGAAGTTTCACAGTCCTTGCTTCTCTAATTATGGATGAAATGTAATATTCCTATTAACAGCACTGAGACATCAAGAAAATTTTGAAATGTTTGTAGTGTTCTGTTCTATATTCAATAAAGGGCGTGCAATGATGTTAAAATAAAAATAATGTTAATAAATATAATGTAAATAGAAATATAAAGTACTTTGAAGTTCAAACTCTGAATTCTCTTATTGGAAACTCATTTTTCCCATGATGCTGATTAAATATATATAATTTAAATACTATTTTTATAAATTGGTGGGCATAGGTTTGGTTTTGCACATTAAAAAAGAGGGTAAAATAAAACAAAAGAGTCATTCATCCCACAAATCGGAGTTTAGTAACTTCCCACAGTTAGCATACTTAATAGCTTAAAATAAGTTTAAAAGAGAACCAAGTACACCAGTTTGAAAAGATAAATTTATATAAAATTATTTTTTTGATTAAGTATACGCCATAGTGAAAATGGGAAAATGATACTGAACAGCAGCACAGAAAAGCAGAGGTATTTTTTGATAATAGTCATTCATAGTATCTTAAGGGTCAGGCTATAGATGAAGTTACAGCCCCATTCCCTACAAAAATGGTATGCACACAGTTCTGCAAACTGGGTACAAGGAGAAAGAAATAAGAATATAGGATATTCCTCTCCCCTATGAAAAATTACACTGACTATGACCAGACAGAAATAGTAAATACAGTCAGCAATTTATTTCTTATTTTAGAATGAAAGAAATCAGTGTAAATGGGTGACTTCACAAATAACATTTGTTTTTGTTGTTAATATTACTATTGTTATTATAAGGGCTGCATTTAAAAACTATTCTTGGTGGAGACAATTAGCTCCTACCTATATTAGAAATACAATATGCAGCCCAGGCACGGTGGCTCACACCTGTATTCCCAGCACTTTCGGAGGCCAAGGCAGGTGGAACATAAGGTCAGGAGTTCGAGACCAGCATGACCAACATGGTGAAACCCTGTCTCTACTAAAAATACAAAAAAAACTACCCAGGCATGGTGGCGCACACCTGTAATCCCAGCTATTCAGGAGGTTGAGGCAGAAAAATCGCTTGAACCCAGGAGGTGGAGGTTGCAGCGAGCCGAGATCGTGCCACTGCACTCCAGCCTGGGCAACAGAGTAAGACTCCGTCTCAAAACAAAACAAAACAAAACAAAAAGAAATAGAATATATATATATATAAATATATATAAAAAGAAATAGAATATATATACAAATATATATAAAAAGAAATAGTATATACAAATATATATATACATAATATATATACAAAAAGAAATAGAATATATATATACATAAATTTATATAAAAAGAAATAGAATATATATACAAAGGACAGGTTTTCTCCTAGTATTTTCATCATGAGGATAAGACTTCTGCAACAATCTGGATATCATTAGAATGTTTAAATATCAGCTCCATTTCAATACACAGAAATAAAATTTAACACAGAGCCTTAATTCTACAACTTTCTTAGGGTGCAAATTGCAATGACATTTGTGATAGATTTGAAGACTAAAATAAATGGTTTGAAACATTCATTAACACAATCTAAACTTGTCATCTTTAATGATCAAGGCTTCCGGACCTACTGTTCACCTGGAAGTGTGGCACAGGACACTGGGGACAGGAGGGAGAGGACTCTGAGGACTCCGTTCAAATATGGCAGGTCCCTAACAAGACTGCAGTCTCCACAGCAAGTTCAATATTAGTTTACCTGTAAATTACATTGTATATTTAACTTTGTTACACAGGGAGTATATGTTTGCTGTGAGTGATGGCTTAATTTATTTTTAAAGAGAAAGTGAAAGATATTTCTTGTGATTGCATCTGAAACACAGTGAATGAATTTGATGGAAGGAGTGCTCCTGTGGAGCTAAAATTGGTAGAAAATGAAAAAAGGGAAACCCCATCAAAAACTGTCTGTGGTCGGCCTTCCAGACAGAAAACACAAATGTCTCAACAAATCTTTACATATTTTTATTTTCCTAGGGATAATGACATGTTTTTTATGACCAACTCCATATTTTTCTAAAGATTACTGCATGAATATCTCTCTTCCTCTTTAATACCTTACTCAGGTAGTTACAGAGCACAACAGTGGTTGCCTTGATTTTCTACTTCATTTATATGCATTTACAGAGCAGCATAGAATCAAGCTTATTTGAAAGGTAGGAAAATTTAGGTTCAAATCCCATTCTCACATTTAATAGTCTGTGGACCCATAGTAGGTTGTGAAATCTCTCTTAACCTCATCTTCTTTATTTTAACTTGGGGATAATACAATCTTCTTCATATGTAAATTATAAGAAATCAGGAAGATAGAGAATGAAAACATGCATATTGTGACACATTATTATTAGCTATTACATTTATGATTATCATTATTAAGGGAAACAATAACAGTTACGTAAAAATAAAATACCTTAAGCTTTTGAGAGATAAGGTTTCTGTCTTAGACTGAATTTTTCTTCATGGCCCTAAGTTACCAGGCAGAGTGACTGGGGAAAATAAATGCCCAAATTTAATATCCAATACGCTCTGGGCAAGTTTAGTTCCATAGCAAGAGCAGATGTGAATGATACTATCAAGCGTGAACTCCTCATTTATTCATTTTTACACAAGAATATCACAAGAGACTGCCAAATGCTTCATTGAAATCACAAAGCATTACATCTTCAGGTTGTCACTGCTTTATCTGTATGGTAATCTGTTGGGGAAAAAAGGAAAACACACACACACACACACACACACACACAAAGGCAGTTTGTAACCGTTCCATCTTAGTGAAGCTACAGTGGCTCGTTCTGATGAATTTTTTGATGTATTCTCCAGTAATTGATTTAACTCCAAAAGTCTTCTGTTAGTCAAGACTTTTTAAGAAAGGAAAAGATCCATTAACCATCTACAGAACGTTGTCCAAATAACAGATACATGTAACAAGTAGATTTGATCCATTAACCATCTACAGAACGTTGTCCAAATAACAGATACATGTAACAAGTAGATTTACCTTTCCTACTTTTTACTGGGAATTCAGTTCTAGGAGGCCTTTCCAGGAGTCAGTATTCTGGAATGCTTCAATTCATGCATAGCTTCTTAAAGGCATCTTATAAGTGTCTTAAGATAGAAATGGAAATGTTACGGGTCTGCCTATAAAGAGATTACCCATCCAAGTCCCAAATATATGATTTAGTTAGAATTCATTCGGTTGTGATAGAAGGTCAATATGAACTAGTTTAAGCAACAATGACAACAAAAAAAGACAAAAAACAAAATCAAACAACAACAAAAAGAATTTATTAGAAGGATACTGGGATCTCTCACTGAATCAAAAAAGTTGAACAACCAAGCATTCTAGGTTTCTTTACAGGGCAGAAAACAAGGCCTCCAATTATTCAAATGTTTCTATCATAGACAAGCAGACTCCACTCAATAGATAATAATGCTGGGACTAAAGGACTCAGAAAAATGCACTGGTGTGTCCACATCTCCACTCCAAGGTCACCAATCCTCTACGACCAGCGTGAGCATGGGGTATCTGGACTATCCATAGAGTGAGCAATTAGGGCGCGCTTGCCAACCACTCATAAGGGGTTTCACACCGTAACTTCTGGATTCCTTTATACCCGGCCTGATGTTATACTGCATCATTATCAAGTCATAATGTTTTCTGGAAAAATGTAAACCCAATAACAAAAAGAGTAGCAATTTAGTTATACACTCAACTAATTAAATAGTTTAAACAATAAAATAAATAAGGAAAGTTAACAAAGAATAAATGTAATTTCTCATTCATTTATTTATGTGTATATTATCATAAAGGTCAAATTCAAGCATGTGCCCATAGAGACAGCATTATTATGAATAAGAGAGGTTATTTACTTGGGTTAAAGTGTTTTAAAATTAAATGTGATGTATTATTGCTATTGAAATATTCACATCACAGCTTTGTGACCCTTGAATCTACCTAAATACATTAAATTTCATTTACTTATTTTCTCTATATATAGAATTTCTAACAGTTGTTATTCATTCATTCATTCATTTAACCTAAAATTGAATCCCATCACTTAAGAAATTGGAAAGTACTAGTGTTTTTGTTTTTTTTTGAGATGGGAGTTTTGCTCTGTCACCCAGGCTGGAGTGCAGTGGTGGGATCTCAGCTTACCACAACCTCCTCCTGCAGCTTTCAAGCAATTCTCCTGCTTCAGCCCCACAAATAGCTGGGATTACCAGGCCCGCTACCATGCCCAGCTAATTTTTGTATTTTTTTTTTTGAGACAGAGTCTTGCTCTGTTGCCAGGCTGGAGTGCAGTGGTGCAATCTTGGCTCACTGCAACCTCCACCTCCTGGGTTCAAGGGATTCTCCTGCCTCAGCTTCCTAAGTAGCAGGGACTACAGGCACAAGCCACCAGGGCCTGGCTAATTTTTATATTTTTAGCAGAGACAGGGTTTCACCATGTTGGCCAGGCTGGTCTCGAGCTCCTGACCTCAGGTGACTCACCTGCTTCAGCCTCCCAAAGTGTGGTATTACAGGGGTGAGCCACCACGCCTGGCCAAAATACTAGTCTCAATACTAAGAATTTTGTTATAAAATAGTGACTTTTAAAAGGATAGAAAATGTGTTTCACCTTACTCACTGTATTACTAGTTCATTCTCACACTGCTAATAAGGCGTACCTGGCTGGGCGCGGTGGCACACACCTGTAATCCCAGCACTTTGGGAGGCTGAAGTGGGTGGATCACCTGAGGTCAAGAGTCCAAGACCAGCCTGGCCAACATGGCGAAACCCCATCTCTACTACAAAAAAAAAAAAAAAAAAAAATTAGTGAGGCATGGTAGCAAGCACCTGTAATCCCAGGTACTCAGGAGGCTGAGGCAGGAGAACTGCTAGAACCCAGGGGGAAGAGGTGGCAGTGAGCTGAGATCGCACCACTGCACTCTAGCCCAGGTGACATAGTGAGACCCCATCTCAAAAAAAAAAAAAAAAAAAAAAAAAAAAGACATACCTAAGACTGGGTAATTTATGAAGAAAAGAGGTTTAATGGACTCACAATTCAGCATGGCTAAGGTTTAATGGACTCACAATCATGGCAGGAGGCAAAGGAGAAGCAAAGTCATGTCTTACATGGGGGCAGGCAAGAGAGAGCTTGTGCAGGGGAACTTCCATTGATGAAACCATCAGTTCTCATGAAAGTTATTTAGAACCATGAGAACAGTATGGGGGAAACTGCCCCATGATTCAATTATCTCCATCTGGCCCCAGTCTGGACACATGGGGATTATTACAATTCAAGGTGAGATTTGGGTGGGGACACAGCCACACCATATCACTCACTATTAACACCGTTTTTAATATATTCCAACAATTTAAATAAAATGGACAGATTTATCGACTTCCATAAAATGGACCAATGGCAATAAAACATCAGGACTCCTGAAATGAATGTCACACATTCAATTCAATCTCAGGGGTTACATCTGAAATTTATTACTATTGTTACTAACTATCAATTAACAAAATAATCACAATGTTCTTATTTGTAGCTACCACACAAAGAGCAGCTTCCATATTCCAGGCACTATGACAGGCACTTTCCATTGTATACAAAAGAAGGAAGATGTCTCAAAGGGCCATAGGGACACTTTCCACAGCATAATTCAAATAGGGGCTAAAGTTCTTGAGATTTCATGAAGACTACCTGGAGTCCCCTATCCCACATTTTGTGAGAATTTCAATTGGCCCAGGATTTCTGGAAACCATAGAACCTCATGTTCTACTGGTCATCTCTGGCTCTGAGCTCCTGCTTCTGTAGGAAATATATCGTTCTTCATTCACATACAATAACTATTCCATGTGCTAACCAAGATGAGCAATACAACTTGTTCTCTTTGATCTCCCCCAAGCCTCTTGATATCAGACACTGGCAGGTGCTGGAAATGGAAAGACACACTTGTGTTCCAGAGGATTTTAAGTCACAGCAACAAAAATGACCTGATTATCAAGAATTCTAACACATATGTTTCTTTACTATTTTACAAAAAACATATAATTAAGAGAAAAAAATCTATATATTCTCCAAGAACATAGAAATGTAACATATTAAGTGTAATCAAGGAGCTCTGAAACACCTCCTGCAATCTCTCTCCATCATATTTACAGACCGTCTCATGGAATAATCTGTCAATAAGTAAAATCCTGAAAGCCAACCTATTATTATTTTTTTCTCCGCCAAATATCCTCTCCTCTCTCCCAATTTCCTCAGTGACTAAAGAAACCCCAGATTCACCTTTGGATTTCATGATTTCATCCATTGAGACTGCATATTCTTTACTGTTAAATTGTCTAAGAGAGATGGCAAAGAGTAATTCATCAAGCAGACATCAACTAAGGAGCACAGATTTCCATGGGCATTCTAATAAACTAATATGTGTTTGTAAAATTTGTGTTATTATATACATACATTCCATCACAACTCTGAGGTCTAACTGTCTTCATTTTATCAGAGAATTAAAATCAATTTCAGAAATGCTACATAACTTACCAAGGCCATTCAGTAAGAAAACGCTGGAAGACTCTGAACTAAGTATACTAATGCCAAATGTATCACTTTTTCCATCAGGGAGAATATTAGCCCACACTCCGTGGCCATTTATGAATAAATCCTTAAAACAAGATAACATACTTCTCTTTCAGGAGCAAGTGTTACGTAGCTTACTCTGTGTCATGGGAGAAGCCATGAAAATTTAACTTGTCCTTAAAACTGATTACAGCTCAGCAGTACTGAGTGACTTTCCCCCTAGTTAACAAAGGTAATTACATGTCCTACCTCAAATCCTTAACCGGACTTGTGGTGGCGACAATGGTTTCTAATGCTGCATAATAAATTGTCTGCTGTTAGACACTATATATTTATGAAGTACGGATATCTCAGACCACAGAGGAAAGATTCTTAGCAGGAACAACAACAACAAAACTATATTTAAATGTTATTAAAAATAATGTGCAATATTTATCCTTAGTGATGAAATACTAACAAGTAGATTTTACTAACAAGTTATATGTCAGACTTTAACAATATCTATCTATGATTTGAAAAGGCCTTAGTTCATTTAGTTAAATCTTCTATCTAATTTAAGTCCCTCATAGATATTCATTCAGATGCTCCTTGCTTAATTCTAACAACTAGGACTTCACTATTTCTTTCTTTGAATTTGTGGGTAGCTCTGACATATATATATATTTATATATAATGCATTTAGGTTAGGTAATGCTATATAGCACAGACCCTTTCCAACTTTTTTCATGCCCTAGTATCCTCTCCTAGTTTCACATGGGAGTTACAAAAGGATAATAGATTTTGAGCATGTTGTGCAAGGCAATGGATGAAGCCAGTGCCCAGAGCTCACCCAGCCACACCCGGGGCTAAAAAGAATCCCATCTCAGCACATTTACTGACAAGCTATGGTACATCTCTGTGCTGCCACCCACAGGTCAAAAGATCTGTCATTGATTACTGCTTGTTAGTGAATTTCCTGAGGAGAGAGCAGGAACCAGCCTTACTTGAGAGTACTTTCCTAAATTTGTCACTTGCTGGCATCTTTGAGAAACTTTTTTCCATTAAAACAAAAAGTTTAACTTTCAAACACATCCCTGAGGCAGGCCTGCAGTAAAACTTGCCATTGTCCCTAGCAATATAAACCCCAAACCTATTTGTTCCTTCCAAATACATGGGAGGCTACCTAAGTCACTTAGTTACTCTTTTCTGCTTAAAACTCCTCAAGTTTGCATCTAAGATTCATATCTGACACAAAAATGTCACTTGTCTCTCCTAAATTTTGACTCTTTATTCTAATGCTCTTCTCAGTTGTACAACAGTTGTTCAACAAAAGCTTTGTTCTTCTTTTGCGTAACCATGTTTGAAGACAGTTCCCACAGCCCTGCTTCCTGTCTCACTCCACCACCACAGTCTGCAAGCCAAGCATTGGTTTTCCCACCTGCAACACATGTAACTTGACTTCTAGTCTCTTCACAGGCATGGGTATGCTGCCCCAAGAATACTGAGGCTTATCACAACTCATGTTTGGAAACTTACTTTGTCTACTGACTAAATATATTGCTAACACTTTACATATTTTAAAATGCATTGTTGTTCTGTCATAGAATTTTCTTGATGTCCGTAGGCTCTGGTCTAGCAGTTCATTTCAGTGTTACCTCAGCTTGCTATTCTTCCTATAGTCAAAAAAGTCAGAAAATATCAAGTGTTGGCAAGGATGTGAAGAAATTGTAATCCTCATAAAATACAGAAACAAGCTGGCAGTTCTTCAGTGTGTTAACCTAGTGTTACCATGTGACCTAGCATTTCCACTCCTAGGTATTTACCCAAGGGAAATACAAACACAAACTCGTACACAAATATTCATAGCAACACTATTCCCAATAGACAATAAATGAACACAACCCAAATGGCCATCAATGAATGACTGCATAAATGAAATGAGGTATATTCACACAATGGAATATTATTTGGCAGTAAAAAGTAATGAAATCCTGATGCATGCTACAACATGAATGAAACCTGAAACATTATGATAAGCAATATAAACACTTTACAAAAGACCATATATTTATAATCCCATTTACATAAAACAATCAGAATAAGAAAATCTACAGAAGCAGAAAGTATAACAGTGGTTTCCTGGGGTGACAGAATATACTAAAACCACATAAATAAGGGAACAGTATGGTATGTGAGTAAATCTCAATAAGTTGTTCTTTTTTTGGTTGTTTTTGTTAATTCACCCCAGGCTACACAGAATCATAAGACCTAGAAGTAGAGAAAATGATCTAGCATGACTGATTTTTTATAAACATGGAAAAATGAGTGAATTGGTTATCTATTACTGTGTAACAAACCACCTCAAGATTTAATGACTTAAAACTACAACCACCATCTACTTGGGTCATCTATCTCCAAGTATCAATGAAGACAGGTGGCCTCTGCTTCACACAGCACCAGCTGGGGCTCAGGGCTCCACTGTGGATGGCTCACTGGAAAGGCTGCTAAGTCGCTGCTGGTGTCAGCTGGGAGTTCAGATGGTGCTGTGTGCCTGGAGACTGCATGCCTGTCCACACAGCCTCTTCACAAGGGTCTTAAGCATGTTCATCTCATGGTGGCTGGTTTCTAAGAATGAGCATCCCAGAAGAACCAGGCAGGAGGCCTACTGCCCTGTAACCCTGGTCACAAGCATTCCCTTCCACCACAGTCCTAAGTCTAACGGGAGTGAAGAAGAGGAAATATCAAGCTCATCTATCAATGGGAGAGGATTTGATTCTCATCACAAGAAGGATGGGAGACACAGGAAATTATGATCTAGCACTCTGAAACAAGACAACCTGCCATAGTGAGTTTTAGGCTAAGTATAGTGTCAAAATTCACCTGTTTAATTCACCTTCCTGCAATCCTTAGTTAGGGTCCACATTTCTAACAAAACCACCTATTTACTCACTTCCTGTGTTGATGTAAAAATACATTCATATTTTACATTTTAATGAAGTGGTTTTCAATAACAGACTGTTTGAAGACATCATTTTCCACAAAGAGTTTTCTTCTAAGAAAATGCTGAAAAGTAAACCCTCACATGAGCCAGGGACAAGAATAAAGAACTTGCTATAACAGCACCTATAATTTTTCAATACAAATCCTCCTGGCATTTTCTTCTATGAATATTCCATTTCCTATTAAGTGAAGACTGAAATTATTCTGTTACACAGTTGCAGGTAAGTAAGCTTTTTGTCTCCCTCGGAACCATCCACGCAAATATGCTGAAAAGGCAACTTGTGCTAAAATATAAAAAATGCCAACAATAAAAAAACTACATACATACAACACTGTATGGGTCTGTTCTCACACTACTATGAAGAAATACCTTAGACTGAGTAATTTATAAAGGAAAGGGGTTTAATATACTCATAGTTCCATAGGGCCAGGGTGGGAGGGGCCTCAGAAAACTTACAATCATGGTAGAAGGGGAAGCAAATACGTCCTTCTTCACATGGTAGTAGGAAGAAAAAGAATGAGTGAAGGTGGGGTCGGAAAGCCCTTTATAAAACCATCAAATCTCATGAGAACTCACTCACTGTCACGAGAACAGCAGGAGCGTAATGCCCCCATGACTCAATTATCTCCCACCAGGTCCTTCCCATGACACATGGGGATTATGGGAACTACAATCCAAGATGAGCTTTCACTAGGGACACAGCCAAACCATATCAAACACATACAACACACCACCATTAAATATACAAATAAATAGTAAACACAAAAAATTACTTCAAAATCTGTAATGATTAGTACATTTTAATATGACATCAAGAGTTTCATCAAGCACAAATATGTGAAAGATCTCTCAAACATAAAAGGCATACAAAATAAGCACTAAAACAAATAATCAAATTGCTCCGAGACTCTAGGACAAGAGCCTGCTTTCGAACGGCAGTTTAAAATCACTGAAGGAGACTGCCAACAAATATGATAAACTTGGCTTAATTATATACAAACAAAAATAATTAAGTGTATTTGTATGCTTTTTCTGTGTAAAGTTGCTGATTCATGTACTAGCATGGTAGGTGTTTTTTTCCTTTTAAGTAAAACAAAGCACACAGTCTAGTATAAAATAAAAGACACATTTTATTAAAGAAGGATATGGTTCATAAGCCTCATTTTAAACTGAAAATATCTCATTCCACCTGGTTACAAGAGTTTCGATTGAGGCTGCTTATAGAAAAATATTGTAATTTGGGGGCCTAGGATTCATCGAAGACAATGGGTGCATTCTGAAGCAATATGCAAGCAGCCCACATGGAAAACCTAGATCCAATACAACCATTCAAGTAAGTGTAAAAGTATATGATCAATGTAACACTGAAAATGAGACCCTTGTACACAAAAATAACTAAGGATTTTTACCACAATTAAGCAAAGCATTTACTTTTGTGTTAAAATAAAATGGAAAAAGACAGTAGGTTCATTCCTAAGTCATCGTCTCAATAGAAATACACTGAACACCTCCTCCGTGGCTGGCACTGCTCCAAGAGCTGGTGACACAAGAGTAAGGAGGGGAGACAAGGCCACATCCCCAACCAATAAGCTTTGGTGAGAGTTAGAAAAATATTACAGTTATTATTACTACTAGTAACAGTAATATGTCTATTACTGAAATGTCTCATTTCTATTAAATCAGTTGACTATAGCTACCTATTGAAAGGTTTTCAATGTCAGCAAATAAACCAGTAAAGCTCCTAGTATGGTAGTTTCTTATCTTGGGTTTCCACAAAGATGGAGTCATATCACTGCAGTGTTATTCAAGCCGTGTTCTCGGGGCATTCTGGTGGAGGGATGAGGTGTTGTTTTCAATATGAGCAGAGGTCTCAAAAGTGAGAGGATTTATACTCTACATGATTCATTTTAAGAATAAATTACCTCTGGCTTTTGACAGGGGGTCTCTAGTAGACAATTTCAGGTCTCTGAACAGTACCTGAAGTGTGTGGTATTGTTTAATAAAATAATTTCATAAAAGTGACTGCTTTGTTAATAAGTGGGCTGGATACCAAGCTTACCTGATTGGGTGGAGGGTTTCTTTTTTGTTGTGTAAGTAGTGGGCATGGGTGCTGGCAAACAGGGCTACAATTGTATTCCAAAAGCTCTGAATCAAATAAAAGACTTTAAACACCTTTGGTTAAGATCCCAGAGTTCTACCTTTCAGAAGAGAAGATATGGCAGTGTCAAAACTACCTGCGGAATTGTTTGTGATTTACTGTAAGAACTATGGAATAGTTAGATAGACTTTTATGTAATTTTTTATCGCATTTTAGCTTTTGGGGTACATGTGAAGAACATGCAAGATTGTTGCACAGGTACACACATGGCAGTGTGATTTGCTGCCTTCCTCCCCTTCACTTATATCTGGCATTTCTCCCCATGTTATCCCTCCCCAACTCCCCACCTCTCACTGTCCCTCCCCTATTTCCCCCCAACAGACCCCAGTGTGTGATGCTCCCCTCCCTGTGTCCATGTGTTCTCATTGTTCAACACCCACCTATGAGTGAGAACATGCGGTGTTTGATTTTCTGTTCTTGTGTCAGTTTGCTAAGAATGATGGTTTCCAGATTCATCCATGTCCCTACAAAAGACATGAACTCATCGTTTTTGATGGCTGCATAATATTCCATGGTGTATATGTGCCACATTTTCCCTGTCCAGTCTATTATCGATGGGCATTTGGGTTGGTTCCAGATCTTTGCTATTGTGAACTGTGCTGCAATGAACATTTGTGTGCATGTGTCCTTACAGTAGGACAATTTATAATCCTTTGGATATATACCCAGTAATGAGATGGCTGGGTCAAATGGAATTTCTATTTCTAGGTCCTTGAGGAATCACCACACTGTCTTCCACAATGGTTGCACTAATTTACACTCCCACCAACAGTGTAAAAGTGTTCCTGTTTCTCCACATCCTCTCCAGCATCTGTTAATGTTGGAGATTTTTTGATGATCTCCATTCTAACTGGCGTGAGATGGTATCTCAATGTAATTTTGATTTGCATTTCTCTAATGACCAGTGATGATGAGCATTTTTTCATATGTTTGTCAGCCTCATGTATGTCTTCTTTTGTAAAGTGTCTGTTCATATCCTTCACCCACTTTTGAATGGGCTTGTTTTTTTTTTCTTGTAAATCTGTTTTAGTTCTTTGTAAATTCTGGATATCAGCCCCTTGTCCAATGGGTAGACTGCAAAAACTTTTTCCCATTCTGTTGGTTGCCGATTCACTCTACTGACTGTTTCTTTTGCCATGCAGAAGCTGTGGAGTTTGATTAGGTCCCATTTGTCTATTTTGGCTTTTGTTGCCAATGCTTTTGGTGTTTTAGTCATGAAGTCTTTGCCTACGCCTATGTCCTGAATGGTTTTGCCTAGATTTTCTTCTAGGGTTTTTACGGTATTAGGTCTTATGCTGGCTAAAGTAATTTACAGATTCAACACTATCCCCATCAAGCTACCAATGACCCTCTTCACAGAACTGGAAAAAAACCACCTTAAACTTCATATAGAACCAAAAGAGAGCCCGCATAGCCAAGTCAATTCTAAGCAAAAAGAACAAAGTGGGAGGCATCACACTACCGGACTTCAAACTATACTACAAGGCTACAGTAATCAAAACAGCATTGTACTGGTACCAAAAGAGAGATAAAGACCAATGGAACAGAACAGAGGCCTCGGAGGCAACACAACATATCTACAACCATCCAATCTTTGACAAACCTGACAAAAACAAGCAATGGGGAAAGGATTACCTGTTTAATAAATGGTGTTGGGAAAACTGGCTAGCCATGTGCAGAAAGCAGAAACTGGACCCCTTCCTGACACCTTACACTAAAATTAACTCCAGATGATTAAAGACTTAAACATAAGACTTTTATGTAATTTTAATTTTTAATTTGAGCATAACTTCTTTATCTTTCCAGGATGTGTAACTTTCAAAAATGCATCCCCAGATGACTAAATCTATTGACTCGGGGGAATTAAGCTATTTAGCACTGTCTCTCTAGATGTTGAAGATTACCTGTCAAAAGTGATATTGTTTTTGCCTTATTGATATTGAGTTGTTCTTTCTCACAATAATTAGGCAAGTGGCCCAGCTGCTTCCTGAGGCTATGAGTAGAATGTGAAAGTCAGAACCTGTCCTTAGTGAAAAAGGAGGATGCTAATCTTCACTTTTCCATGCCAGAAGGGCACACAGCCAGCTCATTTAGAGCCCAAGGCATGAACTTACACGTGCCTTTTATGATTGCAGCCCAGTGACAGCAACTTGAACATGATTGATGGGCTGCCTCAAGCATGTTTACCTGTGTCACTGATGCATGCTAGAGATAACTCCAGTCCAAGCCACTGATGCCCAGCAACAGGAATTTTCAACTAAAGCAAGAATGAGTCTAACCCACAGTATTCCCTTTCTTCCTGTCACATTTTCTCTACAGATACAATTAACTAAAAATGAGGTACAGCAGTTCCTTAAATTATTTGTATTTATTAGTGATTACTTTTAAAAATATACTGCAGATCAAATTCAATATATTGCTGATCGAATTAATGTATAAATTCCCCATTCTCTTCTCCTAGTTAAATAAGATTTAGACTGGCAGAGAATACTATCTAACTTGACCTTAGCAAAACCTTGATAATAGAAAAGTATTTTTCTTGGGAAAAATATTAGACAACATATTGTAGGCCTATTATTTTGTCTAAATGATGAGGTTGTGTAGTGTAGTAGAGAAAAGAAAGTACGGAATTTTCAATTCAGTGAATAAAACAATTTAATTTCTCATTTCAATTCTACAGCAATTTCCTGTATGGCTTTTGGTAGGCACACTGAATGTTTTTTAAAGTCTCGGTTTCTTGATCATAAAATACATACTGAGCAAAATAATTAAAGGAAAAAAATATGTTATTTAACTCTATATCTGAGGAAATGTTTTACATGTAGATTTCATAGAAATACTTGTTTTAAAAAATATGTAAACTAAAAAAATTTATTATCTGTTCTTTTTAAAAAATGTTTTCATTTTTAGATACTATTGAACATTGATTCCTTGCTCTATAATAATTCCTGTGTGTTTTGTAGCTATTCCTACCATATCTGGTTCCATGCCTCTGAAAAGTCAATATTTCCCCCGCTGAGCTCCCTCTAGAATATGCTATTGGTTAATTTCTTGCTTTATGCAAACCCTGCATAGGGCACTGACTATTTTACCCCAAGAGCCCCAGCTTTTGTGGCCTGCCAGGGGCCCTTGTCAGTAATTAATGATGACATATTTTCCAAGTGAATTTGTAAGGGTCTTGAAACTCTTTTTTTAAAGCCTTTGCTCCAGGCAGTGTCTGTCAAAGCAGACCCAATGATTAATGTACAAGGAAGTCTGACATGTCACTTTTTTTCATACTGAGAAAACCGAATCAATCTAAGACATAAACAAAGGTAGAAATGTGAAATAAAATTATGATATTAAATAATTCACAGTGAATCTGTATCACATACCTGTTAGAAACATTTTGAAATAATATTAAATGATATGAAAAAATATTCCTCAGAGAATGTTAACTGTACAAAGAATAACAAATATTTAAAAAGCAAAATGAAAATTTTGAAAAGATAATCTTATATTCGTATAAAAATCCTGGAAAGAAATATCCCTAAACATTTGCAGCTACCTCTGTTTGTGATACATTAAAAAAAAAACTGATTTATTTATTTTCCTATCTAAGGTTTTCAACTTTTATATAATATGCATGAATTACTTTTATAGTGGAAAATTCATAAAAATTACTAAAACACCACACTTAAGATATTCAGTATGATTTTACATATAACTATTTAACAGTGAATTATAGCAGTAAATATGACAGAGGCATTAGAAACAGTATCATGTTACAAAACCCCACATAATAAAAGCTTATTTTCCAATTTAGCATGTAACACCCAAGTCTCTCTTTTCCCCCATAATGGCCTCCAGTGCTCTGTAAACCCAACAACTACTGGTAAAAGAGAACAGAGCATAAAACCACCAAATGTGTTAATTAGTGAAATGGAGTTTGGAGTTATCAAAAGGACAGACAGGTATACAAGAGTCTTAAGAAGAGTTACAAGCTGAAACTCTAAGGAAAATACTAAGTTTTAAGGGGGAAAGGCCAAAATAACTTGCAGTAACTAACAGAATACACATGAGAGAGCATTAGGAAGCAGGGGTGGAGAGGCAGAGATGATGTATCCAGAGTTCTAGAATTATTCATCCATAACTGGAACTCCCAGCATACATTGCTAAGACTTAAATAAGAAGTTTATGATTTGTTTCACCTTGATTTATAGTTTGAGTTGTGATTTTTCTGATGCACAGGGTTAACAAGGAAACAAACACACTTCAAATGCAGGTGGTCCCATTAATCTCATGCTACTTGACCATCCCGCGCCTTCAAATGTGAACTTCCTAATTTTACATACACACTCATTTTCTTTCTTTACCCTCCTGAAGTCTAAACACTCCATCTGGCCAATCTATCTACAATTCTCCCATCCTGTACATGTGATATTCACAAGGCTTTCTGATCCCTGCTCCCCCTTCCTTCATATAAAGCATATCATGTGTCATGACCCAGTTCTATGGATTCCTAGCTTGTGCCTTTATCTCTCGATTCATGGCTTGAAACAGATGATCACTATTCCTAATACAGCTGAGTTTCTGCAATAAAAATTAAAGGAACGTCATGCTTTTTTTTTTCATTTCTAATCCACACCTGGCTTGAAACAAGAAATAAAAATTCAGCAATCACATAATTCTCATTTAAATTTTGATATGTGGAGAAAGTTCAACTGGTAGCACTATGCCATGGATAATTCTTTCCTTCTCTGACTAAGAAAATATAAAGTTCACTGGTCTTTGCAGATAATCCTCTATCTTCTTGACCTTTCCTAAGGGTGCTTTAACTTCCTCTTTTTCTTCAATGATAATTTTGTCATTAATTTCATTAAATGCTTTCTAAAAATATCATCTGAAAATTGATTAATAGTTATGGGTCATGTTCTGAATAACACATTGTGTTATCAGAAATTATTGTTGCACATTATAGTAACACTAATAATGCTGAAAGATTCTGTAATGATATGCAGCACTGGAAAAAAACTAATTAAGGGAGTATTTTATACTGAACTTATTCCAAATAGTATTCTTCTTATATAGAGCTAAGTTACTTTTAAAATTCTAAATATAGAAGCTGAATAAAAAGTAATGCATGCTATCCTCACAAGAGATGATATAAAAGACCAAGTTTCTTTAGATTTTAAATGAATCTTTTTAAATGCTTCCTTGCGGCTTCATATGACACAACATATATAAAGTACTCAGTGTCATGGTTTGCCTCACAGTGAAAGCCTAGAAATGTCGACCAGGCACAGTAATCCCAGCACTTTGGGAGGCCGAGGTGGGTGGATCATGAGGTCAGGAGTTCGAGACTAGCCTGGCCAACATGGTGAAACCCTGCCTCTACTAAAAATACAAAAATTAGCCAGGCATGGTGGTGCATGCCTTTAATTCCAGCTACTCAGGAGGCTGAGGCAGGAGAATCACTTGAACCCAGAGGCGGAGGCTGCAGTGAGCTGAGATCATGCCACTGCACTCTAGCCTGGGCAACAGAGGGAGACTTCAACTCAAAAAAAAAAAAAAGTAATATCTTACTCTTATTTTCCTATATTATATACAATAAGAAAAACAACTAAAAGGAAGAGACTGTTCTGCTACCTAAGAATCACTAATATCCTAAATAATGGTACTCATAAACTCTTCTAAAATCAAGAATATGGTTTATAATGCTTGTGGAACAAAAGGAACAATAAAAATTAGTACAGCAATAGAGCATCTGGAGACATAAATGCTCTCAATTTCACATTTTTTTAATCTGTAAAAATCACCTGGAGTTTGATAATACATTAACTAAAGAGTTTTCTTACATTTTCATCTATAATTTTTAAAATTTTAAAACTCTTTACATATGGTTGTCTTGTATTTTTAACTCCATTGCTAACTACTTGAAGACCAACTCAGATAAAATTTTTAAGAAATATATATAAGAGAAATGCAAATCAAAACCACATTGAGATACTACTTCACGCCAGTTAGAATGATGATCATTAAAAAATCTGGAGATAACAGATGCTGGAGAGGATGTGGAGAAATAGGAAAACTTTTACACTGCTGATGGGAGTGTAAACTAGTTCATTGTGGAAGACAGTGTGGCAGCTTCCTCAAGGACCTAGTCAAAGAAATTCCATTTGACCCAGCAATCCCACTACTGGGTATATACCCAAAGGATTATAAATCATTTTATTATAAAGACACATGCACATGTATGTTCATAGCAGCACTGTTTACAATAGCAAAGACCTGGAACCAACCCAAATGCCGATCGACAATAGACTGGACAGGGAAAATGTGGCACATATACACCATGGAATATGATGCAGCCATAAAAAATGATGACTTTGTGTCTTTTGTAGGGACATGGATGAATCTGGAAACCATCATTCTCAGCAAACTGACACAAGAACAGAAAATCAAACACCACATGTTCTCACTCATAGGTGGGTGATGAACAATGAGAACACATGGACACAGGGAGGGCAGCATCACACACCGGGGTCTGTTGTGGGGGGCCAAGGGAGGGACAGCAGGTGGGGTAGGGAGGTTGGGGAGGGATAACATTGGGAGAAATGCCAGATGTAGGTGACGGGGGTTGGAGGTAGCAAACCACATTGCCACGTGTGTACCTATGCAACAATCCTGCATGACCTGTACATGTACTCCAGAACCTGAAGTATAATTAAAAAAAAAAAAGAAAGAAAGAAATATATTTAACTTAGCTTTTACTTCACAGATAATAGTCAAGACTTGAGAAAAAAGAAGGAAACTTTAAGAATGATTTAGGATACAAATGCCTCAATGAAAGAGATCAATTTTGTGCATCAGACCATCCCCAAAAAGCTCACAGAATCTGCTGCTTGTTGACTCAGCTTTCACCGAGGCAGATGCTGCACATGTCCCAGATGCTGGGACCTAATTCCCAGCCTCTGACTTGGGCACCTGGGGCTTCTCTATCTCAAGTTGCCAGAACACATTTGCATCTCTACAAACATCACTTACGTGTCACCAAATAAACTCACCTTTGCTGTCCAAAAATGAACAATACATTTTTTTTAATTGTATTTTAGGTTTTGGGGTACATGTGAAGAACATGCAAGATTGTTGCATAGGTACACACGTGGCAGTGTGATTTGCTGCCTTCCTCCCCTTCACCTATATCTGGCATTTCTCCCCAAGATATCTCTTCCCAACTCCCCACCCCCCATTGTCCCCTCCCCTATTTCCCCCCAACAGACCCCAGTGTGTAGTGCTCCCCTCCCTGTGTCCACGTGTTCTCATTGTTCAACACCCGCCTATGAGTGAGAACATGTGGTGTTTGATTTTCTGTTCTTGTGTCAGTTCTCTGAGAATGATGGTTTCCAGGTTCATCCATGTCCCTACAAAGGACACAAACTCATCATTTTTGATGGCTGCATAATATTCCATTTTTTATTTCCTCAGAAAAAAACTTTTCAAGTAATATGGTTTGGCTTTGTCCCCACCCAAATCCCATCTTGAATTGTAGCTCCCATAGTACCCAGGTGTTGTGGGAGGGACCCAGGGGGAGGTAACTGAATCATAGGGGCAGGTCTTTCCCATGCTGTTTTCCTGACAGTGAATAAGTCTCATGAGATCTGACAGTTTTATAAAGAGGAGTTCTCCTGCACATGTTCTCTCTTATGTGTGGCCAGGTAAGATGTGTCTTTCGCTTTCTACCATGATTGTGAGGCCTCCCCAACTACGTGGAACTGTGAGTCTATTACACCACTTTTTCTGTATAAATTCCCCAGTCTCTGGCATGTCGTTATCTGCAGCATGAGAATGAGCTAACACAGTAAGTTTTTGTTAAATTCTCATCCAGGATTTTGAGAAGTCATTTTATTTACAGTAACACAGTTTTGCCTTAAACAGTCTGTGCACTTTTGACATTCAAACTTCACTCTGAGATGAGTAAATATTTCCTATTATCCAAACGCAACTAATATTTATTCCAGTCTCCCAAATATATTTTCCATTTTTGGTTTTCTTACCTACCCCCATGTCTTCAGTCTGTTCCCACCTCCATCTAACTGTAAAACACATATGCTTACCAATGTTAATAGTTCAATTTGTTTCCTTCTATACTTTTCTAGATGCTCATAAATATGTATAAACCAAAACATATCTAATGTTATGATTTTTAAAAAATAGGATAATATCTTACTATATAATTTCCTTTCTAAAATTCTCATGGATTTTTTTCCCCAAAGCTTAGACATATAGCCCCAACTCATTTTTACTAATGACTATATAATATTTATAGAAAGAATATAATGTTTTCAATTCTTCACAAAGCCATATTTTTGGCTATTTCAAATAATTTTATAATAAATACACATACACAAAAATTTTATCTATATAGTCACTCATTTCTACAGAATATATATATAAACGATTAAATAAATGGTTATTGAACATTTTAAATGTGGATGCATACAAACAAATCATTTCACAAAAGAAATATTATAGCAATTTATATTCCCATTCGGAATGAAAAAGAATGTGGATTTCCCCAAACCTTAACTCTTACTTAGCATACAATATAAACTACTTTTCAACAGTTGTCTACCTAGTATATTAAAAATAAGTCTTATTTTCAGTTAAAATTGTATGTCCCCAATTGGTACATTAGAGAGGACATTTCTGAACATTCATTACTTGCTTTCATCTTTCTTCTGTTTATTTTCTTGGCCTAGTTTTCTATTCTTTCATTTCTCTTTTTCTCACCAACATTAGGAAGTCTTCATATATTAATTTTATCAACACTTCATTATACTTTCCTTGCATTCTCATATTTTATACTTCCATTGGTCTTTAAAATAGTTTGATCCAGTTTGCCAAAGAAACAACCAGCCAGCCACAGGATTCTGATTACACTTACCTAAATTTTATATCCTAATTTGGGAGACAGTAATATTGTGATGATACTAAGCTTTTCAACAGAGGGCCATGTCATGCCTTTTCATTCATTATGAATTACTTTATGTCTTTGTGATAAAATAATTTTCAGTAGACAGGTCTTGTCATTTTTTTGTTACATTTATTCTTTCTGCTTTAAATTTTCTTACTACTCAGAAGTTAGCAGCCTAGCAAGACTTTCAGATCACACCTGAATAAGAAAGCATGACATAACCCCACTATAACAAGATAGGATCCTGAGGATGGGGTGTGGTATTAACACCCTTTGTGGTCCCTTTTTCCATTTCCCGTTAAACGTAATCAGAAAACAATCTCAAGAGTAAGCTTTGGAAAGCAAACCAATCAAGGAGTACAGACTAAAGCTCAACCCAATCCCCTGCTTCCTATTTTTACAAACTAGACTCTCCACTCAATCTATTCAACTCTCCCTTGAGTACCTACTTAGCTACACACTTCCTGACCAGATGGCACACTTTTGACTGATAGCATCATTGATCCTTTCGGTCAGTGGGATGATGGTTTAGGTGGTTTCCCACTCTTACCTAAATCAGTTTCCACTCATAAAACAGAATCAGTTTCCTCTAGAGCCCTTCTTCTTTTTGAATAGAGTTACTATTCTTAATTGCTCCCATTTTAGGCTTTTGCTCGCTGAGACGTTCCTGGAGTCAGGTAAGTTGCTAATTCAGCAGCAACAAATCACATAACCCAAACGTAGCAGGCTTTCTTAGTTAATATAAAAAACAACTGATATATTTTCTAGCACATGTTTAGAAGAATCAGTAAATGAAAGAATCTTGATCGTCCAACTTTCTTTAATTATTTACTACTTTTTTATTTACAAGAAACATGACCTTAATAAAGTGATATTTTAAATCTAAGGTTCACATTTTATTTACTGTGTATTTTTTGGCAAAGTAATGTTGAAGGCAGAATCGTTCAGAATTTCATTTGTTTGAGAGGAAAAGTTTTAGACTGCATCCTTCTAGGTCCATCTCAGAAAACACTGGAAAAAACAATTTGCCTTGACCTTGGTGATATTCAATTACTGTCATACATAATAACTTTTAACCTCCTGGATATATTTTAACTTTTTATTAGATTTTATATTTTCTAAGACTAATTATTTCACTTTGTACATTTTTTTTTTTTTTTTTTTTTTTTTTGAGACGGAGTTTCATTCTTGTTACCCAGGCTGGAGTGCAATGGCGCGATCTCAGCTCACCACAACCTCCACCTCCTGGGTTCAGGCAATTCTCCTGCCTCAGCCTCCCGAGTAGCTGGGATTACAGGCATGCACCACCATGCCCAGCTAATTTTTTGTATTTTTAGTAGAGATGACATTTCACCACATTGACCTGGATGGTCTCGATCTCTTGACCTCGTGATCCACCTGCCTCGGCCTCCCAAAGTGCTGGGATTACAGGCGTGAGCCACCGCGCCTGGCCCCACTTTGTACATTTAATAGCATTAAATGTCAGACCCATCAATGAATCTCCTGAAACTTCACCCACAGGAAATTTTGATTGTAAAGTTGTTTTTTTTTTTTTCCGCAATAAAATATTTTTTCAAGAAAGGCTGACTAAAACATGGGAGTCAAAAGGAATTTTAATCCCATTATAGTATTATTTATATAATAAATACCAACACTGTGCTAGAAAATTATGAGTTTCTTTCAATATAATCTTTAAAGTTCATCTAGAAAAACAATCTTTAAAATGTCCTGAAACACATGTCACAAAAATGGAATGTTTCTACCTGTTCTTTGACTGAGGCGAGGATGGCAGAGGTGGTTTCTGTTTCAGATCCATCCCCGTTGGAGGTGTTTAAGCCAGGGCTCAGGGAACTTGTCTTCTCTGAGGCTGATGAAGGCTGGTCTGGGACAGGCATAGCTCCTGCAAGGCAAGAGGACAGGATCAATACAATCAGATATTGACACAAAACAGGCACAACTATCAGATCGCTTTAAGGATACACACTGAAAAAAAAGTAAAACTATGAGCTGCTGAGAGAGAACATAACATCATTATAGAAGGGGAGCGATACAAGTAAAGCAAAGTAACAGTACAAGAAATAGAATGTTTTATCCTTTTATCAACCCCAACTAAATTCCACTTCACACTCACACCTTGTGCTTTGTCTTTGAGATAAATGGAGAAATGATGAGAAATTAAAGGAGAGATTATAAGAGTAAGGCAATAAAGAAGTAATGAGTCTAAGAAGCGAGTCCAACTACAAATTTATGACTATTTTAGGCAAATGTATTACCTGCCTATTGGTACATGCGTTGTTATTATATGTTTCCTTCCTGGTTCCTGGCTTGTATCTCTTATAGACCCTATTACAGTCTTGTGATGGTGTTGAGTGTGTCTGGCCTCAGGAAAGCAATCTCTGAATCTCAGGCCTCTGAAAACAATCTCTCTGGCCTTCCTCTGACCACCTTTTACCTGCTCCAAGGCAGGACTCTAATCCTCCCTGCCTCCTTTCTGATTGTAGGTCATAAGACCCTCATTCCACAGAGAGTCCTGCCCCCACACCCTGGGGAAAAGAATGCTGATGTCAAGAAGCCTCCTTAAAACCCCAGAGGCCTGGGTTTGTAGAGCTTCTGGAGAGCTGACCACGTGGAGGTTCCTGGAGAGGGTGGCACATTGGGAGGGCTTGGAAGCTCTGTGCCCATTCCCCCTAACTCGCCCTACACATATCTTCATCTGTATCCTTTGTGATATCCTCTGAAATAAACCTGTAAACCTAAGTGCATCCTGAGTTCTCTGAGCTGCCCTAGCAAATTAATAGAATCCAACCCAGGAACTATGGGAACCCTACCTTGAACCCTGTTGGTCAGAAGTTCTGAGGCCTGGGCTTGCAGTTGGTGTCCGGGGGGATGGGACAGTCTTGGGGACTGAGCCCTCAACCTGTAGGCTCTGACACTATCTGAGAGTAGACAGTGTAGTAGAGAGTGCCAGAACTGAATTAGAGGACACCCAGCTGTGTCTGCTGCTTGTTGTGTCAGGGGGAAAAACCCACACATTTGGTCACAGAAGTCTTCTTCTGTGTTGATGATTGCTGTTGTGTGAGAGTATAAGAAAAAATAAAGTTCGAGGGTTTTTCCTAAAACAGTGTATTTCCAACTCAAAAGAAAATCTATCAGACATTCCCCTTTGTAAGAAAATCATACAGAAGCCATGATTAATAATTTACCAATAATTAAAGAGATACCTGAATTAACATAAGAAGCTTAGCTGGTATTATGAAATACAGTCAATAACTAATCTACTCCACAAATATTTACTGAGTTCCTAGTCTGTGACAGACAGAAGACAAAAACTGGCAAGGCCATTTGCCACAGTTGATTTTGTCTGAGTTCATTTATGAAAGAAAGCAGAAATTCAAATAACATTAGACCCAGTGCATAAGTGGATGCATAAGTACAGGTTAAAAACAAGATTCTCAGAATTGTTCCTATCTTTCCTGCACAAATAAATGAGATTGCTGTGGTCTGAATATTGATGTCTCAGAAATATGCTGAGATACTAATACCCAGGGTGATGGTAGCAGGAGGTGGGACCTTTAAGAGGGGATGAGGTCAAGAGGGTGGAGCCCCCATAAATAGGGTGAGTCCTTATGAAAGAGGCCTGAGAGAAACTTCTCAATCCTCCCAGTATGTGAGGGCACAGCAATAAGGCATCATCTATAAACCAGAAAATTGGCCCTCACCAGACATTAAATCTGCCAGGACTTAATCTTGGGCTTCCGAGCTCCAGAATTGCAAGAAATAAATTTCTGCTATTTACAAGGACCCAATTTATGGTATTTTGTTATAGTAGCTCAAATGAACTAAAAAGGGGACTGAAGTATTTGGTATATATATCATCTAGCAATGATCAACAGAGAAAGCAATAGTTAACTGAGGGTGATATTTACCAAGGCATTACAAAACCCCCATCTCAATTAAAGACTGAGAGTAAATAGAAATTATTTTCTTGCCTAAAGCTATTATATTACATATCCCTCCAGGAAACAGAGTTGTGTAAATGTTAAAAGATACTTTCTATTATGCCATATCTAAGCATCCTGGGTTTTACATTAAGAGATGTTTATTTCCACAGTAGCCTTTGCCCTATGCTTTTAGCTATGTCTAGTTAATAATTTAGAGACAGGCAAACCTAAAAAGGCCCCATTATAGAATTTTACTTAAAATATATGACAAAAAAAAAGCAGTCATCCAAATTTCTTATTGAACATTCCATTTAATTTTTGAATTGTTTAAATTTTATGAGGTAATTATAGTAATATCACCGATGGGAATTGGAACAGCACTGGAAAAGTAGATCTGTTACAAACAGAATATGTGAGAAGTTTTGGGGAAATAATATCAACAAAGTAGAATTTGAGAAAAGAGTAAGGATCAGATTCAATATGATTTGGCAAAATGCAACCATAGCTAAAAAGTTTAAAGTATTGAAGGTGATGAATACCAACAGGATGAAAGAAAGACATTTGCATAATTATGGTGATGGGTTAGGAAGAACATAATAAAGTATAGTTATGTATTCGACATGCTTTCTCATATGGTTTTCTTATTTGATCAAGTCTCTTAATCACTTAGAATGTAAATAAGCAGTTCAGCAAATGTGCCCAAGTAAAAGGGTGGAACCTATGAACTTCCATCTAGGAAAGGTTTGAGAGATGGGAGAAGAGAGCAGAAAGTGAGAAGGAAGGACAACGCAGCTCTTGTGTGCAGTCACCTCTGATCCCCCAGAGAGCCACCATGACCTTGTATCACCACTTCTACCAATGTCCATGGGTTCACAGGGGACTCTACGCAAGATGATATGGTTTGGCTATGCACTGCTCCCCCAATCTCATCTTGAATTGTAGCTCCCATAACCCCCACCTGTAGTGAGAGGAACCAGGTGGGAGATAATTAAATCATGGGGGCAGATTTTGCCTGTGCTGTTCTCGTGGTAGTGAGTAACTCTCATGAGACCTGATGGTCTTAGGAAGGGCAGTTCCCCTGCACATGCTCTCCTGCCTGCCACCATGTAAGACATGCCTTTGCTCTTCCTTCACCTTCCGCTATGATCATGAGGCTTCCCCAGCCATACAGAACTGTGAGTCCATTAAATCTCTTTTTCTCTATAAATTACCCAGTTTTGAGTATGTCTGTATTAGCAGCATGAGAATGGACTCATACACAAGGAGCACCTCATGCCGAGAAAAGGGGAGTCTTACCTATTTTAAATTACAATTTGTTGTTTTCTTTAAATTTTATTGGGCCCACGTTAATTCAGGCTCTGAATCAGTATTATTATCAACCTATTTTTGACAAAGAAATTGTTTAAAGGCCCAAAGTTATTAAGTCATGTAAGTGGGCCCAGAACTCAGGCTTTCTGCCTTTTAATTCCTATTTCAATGTCCTTTGATGTGTCAGCCTATTTCCCGTAACCTGTACTGCCTCCTAAATGCTACTCTACAAACTAATTTTTATAAAATGAAACTCTTTAAAAGTATAACAGTGACCTGTCATAAAAAATATGGGATTTAATAGGCACTGAATCAAGGTTTCTCCCTGGGCACTTGACAAGTGTGACCCACACAGTATGGAGAATAATTAGGCCTGTTTATCTACCTCCTTTCTCCTTACAGCAATAACAGAAAGAGAAGTGGAATCTTCAAGGCTTATTCCACCATACAGAGCTATTGCTACCTAAGGCAACCTCTATTCCTGAATGCAAATGACTCTGAATCATTTCCATGATTCATGATTTTTTAAATCAAAATTTAACTATTGGTCCTCACTCTATCTGGAAGAAAAGACAGTCACCCTCCAATCACAGTCTTCTCATATCAGGGCACACAGAAGAGAGAGAGGAAACCTGCAAAAAACCTGCCCCAATCAATCCCCGATAGCCTTAGGGTAAGTATAAGTAGTGTTAAGCTTCCCACTTTGCAGTTATTTGCCCAAATACTTTAGTCTTAATCACAGCCAATATACTAAAAAACAATATTTAATCTGTGCTAAATCCAGTAAATCTGGAAAGTACAGAGAAATAAAAAGCAAAAAGCAAGAACAAAGGAAGAGCAACCACCAGCAATTCTGCCATCCCAGATAAGTAAAATTACTTTGACGGGGATTTTGGTAATTTATTATTTCTGATATAACTTATTCTGTACAATGATTTTTACATAATGAGGTACTAATGCAAGGTTTTTTATTTTTATATTTTGCTCAGCAACATCTCATGAACAATTTCTTATATCAACAAACATTTATCTACAGTTTAATTATAATGAATACTTAGTATTCAATAATCTGTTTATGTCGAAAGTTATCTACCTGTTTTTTATATGTGATATTTTTACTCCATTTTACATCTATGAAATGTTCAATAGATGGGTTCCAAGCAGTAGAACTGATAAAACAAGGGATCTGCGTATTTTTCAGCCTTTTGTTAGCCAAAGTCCTGCTGTCAGGCTGGTCTAGCCTACCCGTGCACTGGAAAGATCATGAGAATGTCACCTCACCACAATGTTAACCACACTGATCTCCATTACCCTCTCAGGCTTTTGCCAACCTGATATAGAAAAATGCACCTCTTTGACTTTGTTTTTATTCAACTACGAATACAGTGCACATTTCCCACAGATTTAGTCATCCTGTACAGCACTTCTTGCCACCCTTGAAATGGTTACCATGTAAGAAGTGTTCCTATACATCATAGAATTATAATCTGCAAATACCCCAGCTGCATTTTAGACAGACCCATCTTCCACATGAGAAAAAGAGACAGCAGTGAGGGAAGAACAGCCCTAAATTTCAGGTGGGTTCTTCTAGCAGAACTTGGTACCAACAAGTCCTATGTCCAGAAAACGATAAAACAACAATACTAGCAGTTTCAGGGTACAAGTCACACTGCTCTATGCCCATACCTGCATGAACAGTGTTACGGACAGAACCGTGTTCCCCAAATTCATATGCTGAAGCCTTAACCCCTCATGTGACTGTATTGGAGACGGAGCCTTTAGGGAGGTGGTTAAGGTTAAATGAGGTCACAGAGCGGTGGGGCCCTAATACAACAGAACTTGGTGTGCTTATAAGAAGAGTAAGGGGCCAGGTGTGGTGGCTCATGCCGGTAATCCCAGCACTTTGGGAGGCCAAGGTGGTGGATCATGAGGTCAGGAGTTCAAGACCAGCCTGGCCAAGATAGTGAAACTCTGTCTCTACTAAAAAAAACTAATTAATTAATTAATTAGCCTGTCATGGTGGCAAGTGCCTGTAATCCCAGCTACTGGGATGCTGAGGCAGGAGAATCGCTTGAACCCGGGTGGCGGAGGTTTCAGTGAGCTGAGATTACACTGCTACACTCCAGCCTGGGCAACAGAGTAAGACTCCACCTCAAAAACAAAAAAAAGAAGAAGAGCAAGAGACATCAGAGGTCTCGCTCCCCCTTTGCATACACATAAACAAAGGTCGTACGAAGACATAATGAGAAAGTACTGTCACAGTCAAGAAGAGAGGCGGCCTCGTGGCTCCTTGATCTTGGACTTTTGGTCTCCAGAAATATGAGAAGATAAATTTCTGCTGTTTAAGCCATTTAGTCTGTAGTATTGTGTTATGACAGCATAAGCTGACCAATACCAGAAGGGTTCAATTGTTCTCACCTTTCTTTCCCTTCATTCCCCTAGGGGCTGGATGTGGCATCTTGGGAACTGACAGGAGCAGGGCAAAACATCTCTCAGTAACACCTTCATCTAAAATGAATCACAGGTCTCAGGAGGAGGCATATGTCCCACCCTTGCTTGAAATCCACACAATGGGATAAAGCAAAGCTTACAGAAGGAGGTACCCCATTGAATGAAATAAACCTAGAGAACAAAACGGTACCTTAAACATCCATAATATTACCACTTCCATAAATGATGCAATAAGAAATTCAGAAAGATTGGCTGGCATGACAATAATAGCAAAAGCAGGTAGGCCCTGCATGTTGAGCCTTCTTTTCAATTTGAACTTTTATAACCATAGATAATAAGATGTTAAGATGTCCAAATGAATAGTCTAAACTTTTCTTTCCCAAATAGGAGTCTCAATAAATTTACATTACACTTGGCAACATGCTAGAATCTTATCTGCATTTTGGAAGGCCAAACTCTCTTGCCATCAATGCAGGGACAATACGAAATGTCATGTTTTATTGACATCCATCATACACACAAACACACACACACACACAAATTCTTAATATTTGAACTTGTTCTTTCTTTAGTCACTTCTCTACAGCAACTGATGACTTACACATCAAAACATGGCCATCTTCAACAGAATAACTGACGATGTCTGTGCCAGACAACCATCCAATTAAGTGACACACTCAGCATTCTTGTGTCTTTCTTACTTGGTGGTCTCCTCCTCTCCAATTTAGCAGTAAGTTCCTTTGGCTATGATATGGGTTTTTCTCCTTCTTAGTTTCCCTCCCTTCTCTGTGGGCCATGACCTGTTATCCTTCCAATTCTCCTTTCATTCTGTCACTCTTGGAGTCCTAGGGCCCTCATGCTCTGAAGTCACATGCTTCAAATTCCAGCATTTCCAAACTCCAAGTATGCTGTGGGAGCTAGGTATTTCATCAGTTAGACTTGCACTACAGCAGCCCCTAGCCATATATGACTATCTACATTTTAATTAAAATAACATTAAGGCCAGGTGCTGTGGCTCACACCTGTAATCCCAGCACTTTGGGAGGCTGAGGCAGGTAGATCATGAAGTCAGGAGTTCAAGACCAGCCTGACCAACATGGTAAAACTCCGTCACTACTAAAAATACAAAAATTAGCTGGGTGTGGTAGCACACGCTGTAGTCCTAGCTACTCAGGAGGCTGAGGCAAGAGAATCACTTGAACCCAGGAGGTGGAGTTTGCAGTGAGCCGAGATCATACCACTGCACTCTAGCCTGGGCAACAGAGCGAGACCCCATCTCAAAAAAAAAAAAAAAAAAAAAACTAAAAAGTCAATTAAGTCAATTCAACTATTCATATTTCAAGTGCTCAATAGCTAGAGATGGCCAGTGGGTACAGTATTGAATGGTGAAAAGTGGAAGATCTCCATTACTGCAGAAAGTTCTACTGATGGCCCCAGTCTATACCCAATAGGCAACTCTCTGATGTAATTTTCCATCAGCAGCTGAATCCAGGCAGGAGAGGTCTTGAGAAGCAGTCAGATTACCAGAATAATTTGAAGGGAGAACTGGTGGGACTCCTGAAAGATTCTATGTGGATGTGAGCCATGGAGAGAGGAGTCCAGGTGAGTCCAAGGGCCTGGCCTGAGTGACCGGTCATCAGCCAAGATGTCAAGACTGTGAGTGGAACAGACGTGGGATGAGGAAAGTCAACCTTGCCTGCAAACTTTTCAACCTGAAGTCTACCTATGACTCTTCCATGCTGCTGACATCTGGGCAGCTGAGCTCTCTGGCCAACCACACTGTGTTGTCAGTCAGGGAATGTAAAGATTGATGACTTCTAAACGTTGCTTGTCAAATCTTGTTTCCCCTCCTGTTCCTTCACTTCAGGAAGGTCCCGTTTTATCTTTTACTTAGAGTAGCTAGAAACATTTATAAGTCTTCTCTCACTTTCTTCTTTTCCCTTCAGCCACTGACTTAATGCCAGGGACTCCGATGTTAACTACCTTGACTTCCTACTCCCTCACACCAAACAAACCAGCAAACCCTGAATAAGGCTACACTTAGCCTTCTTTCCTTCTCTCATGTAGATCAAAGAAATGACTTCCATTTCTTCCAGAGAATACCCGCCTCCCTGTTCTTGACCCTATGTTCTAAAACACAAATGTTAGCAAAATAGAATTACTTTTGCTTTTGACTTTACTTCTATCATTAGGCATTACTTTCATAATTTGCCATCACCTTACACCCAAGTGAATAGTGAAATAGGGCATTAGAACATCTCAAGTACTGTTATTTAAATATATATGTAAATATGAGCCATTCAATGTTTTTGAAATTTACATATTTTGATATATTTTATTTTTAAAATCTTCTACTAAATAGGTGATGTTTTAAAGACTCCTACTATGTATAACTGAAGAATGAGCATAAACACCTTTTTATGCATATTAGGGTACAAAGAATGTGTGATTAGTACAAATTAGCATCATGAACAACCGTATTGAGCACCTCATTTGTGTAATCACTCTCATCACCAAAACCACACTTCTCTACTTGTAACTAGTATGTTGCTACCAAAAGAAACAGGCATCACATCATTCTTGCTCAGACGTGCTCTGCACATCTAAAAATATATTCATCCTCACTTCTTACTTTATAAAGAGAAATCTGAAGTTATCACTCATCATAATATAAACAATATAATAATAGTTGTCAAAACTACATACAATTAAGGCAGAAACTCAGTCTGTCTTGGTCTATGTTCAATTTCCCACAGCTAGCTCAGCATGTAATATACAGAATCTAGTTAAAATATTTGTTGAGCTAATATATGAATGATTAAAGTAAAACTGATAATAATTGCTTACAAGAGCATGTAACATAAATAAAATGGGCTTTGCATTAGGAGCATTTCTCTATGTGATATTTGAAATGATACTCCTTTATTTCAACTCAAGATAGCTGCTTTTCAGAAATCCTCTGACTAGCTTAAGACTTTCCACTGAGTCAACCATCCAAGAATGATGTACACCTTGGGTAAGTGGCTATGAAGGTAGAAACATCAATCAAGTAGGCTTCCGGAACCTGATACTTGCAACCAATAGCTTGCAAATAGAATCTGGCGAAACATATAGAGCACATCATGCAAGGATGGGAAGCAGCACCACTGAGCCATAGTCAGAACATGCAATCACAAGGGCACAAGCAGAGAAAGGCAGGAGGCAGAGAAATGTTCAGTTCCACCTGGGAAGTTGGGGGTGTGGCATCAGGTATTATTCATGGAGTCAGCCATACAGGCCATTTGCTGCTGAAGAGGAAGATGTGATGGCAGGAGCATGGAGAGCTGGTGGGATCTCAGGGTTGAGCTCATGTGTCAAACACAAGGGGATGATCATTCTACCTGTGTGTTCAGAATGGTAGGAGCAGTGGGAGGGTCAACCTAGCTTGGTGGGTCAGGAAACCCATTCTGTCTCCTTCTAAGAGCTATTCATTGAGGAGGATGGTACCATCCTGAATATCACCACAGACTTCATGTCCACCTGAGTTATTATTCTTAGTGACATAAATTATGTGTGAAGGTAAAAAGGAAGCTTCTGTGGTGACTTCTACAAAGCAAGATGGAATGGTGGTGCTCACACAGGGGAGATGCCTAAGCAGCCAGGTTCTAGCAAAATGTGGTCAGTGAGGATGGGAGCAGGTCTTCCTTTCGCTATGTTCTAAATGTCTCACAGTCCTCTTTCTAAAGCATGATCTCAGCCACTTTCATCTAATCTTAATAAACATTACACTAACAACTTATCTATCTTAAGAATATTATTGAAAAGGTAGTGCTTTTAAAAACAAGCCAGTAGTTAAGGGTGAATCAATGGCTGCTGCTCTTGAGCTCTGCCCCAGGCAAGCTTGTGACTTGAGAGCCACAGCCGACACCACAGATGAAGCAAGGAAAACGTCCATCAGCCAAGCAACGGGTCAGGTTCTCAGGGCTGAGCTGACAGATCTCTCAACAGCAGTCAGGGTACCTTCAGACCTGAGGACTGAAGGGAAAGACTAAAAAAGGGTAGGCGATGGAGTGACTGACAGTGTAATGGCAGAGGGTTAGAGCAGAGTGAAAAGGACCAGAATAAATGTATATGGGGAGACATGTGGAGCAGGAAAGGAGCAACTGGGCTGAGATGCAGAGAACATGGGGTGAAACTCGAAATGCTGCCAGAGAAGGAAAGCGGGGACAGCAGCTATGCTGTTGGTAGATCCTTGAAGAGGATTTTGTGGGTTTTGTTTGGTTTTTTTTTTTTTTGGAGACAGGGTCTTGCTTTGTTGCCCAGGCTGGAGTGCAGTGACATGATCTCAGCTCACTGCAACCTCCACCTCCCAGGCTCAGGTGATTCTCCCAAGTACCTTGGACTACAGGCATGTGCCACCATTCCCAGCTAATTTTTGTGCTTTTAGTAGAGACGGGGTTTCACCATGTTGCCCAGGTGGGTCTCGAACTCCTGAGCTCAAGCGATCTGCCCACCTTGGCCAAAGTACTGGGATTACAGGAATACAGGCATGAGACACCACACCCAGCTGAGGATTTTAAGAAATTGGATGATGACCTTGAATTTGTCAATGATCTTGAACTTGAACCTGCTAATTTCAGGAAATAACTAATATATAACATACTATATTATCATTGTTTTTTAAAGCAAGTAAGTATTATATTTATGGATCTGCATTTTCTCAGAATTCTGTGTCATATCCTAATAACGGAAGTGAGGCACGTACATTGTGGGCAATGTAATCCTCACACATGTTGGTTCAATCAAGGCAGTCTCAGGAGTCTTTTTCAGATGGGCCCTTCATGGGGTACTATATTATTATATTAACAAATGAAGTCTCCACAACTTCTTGTGGAATCCTGGGGGAAGGCTAGCACAATGAGGCCGAAAGCCACTGTTGTACATATATGAGTTTCCAATGGGGTCTACACCTTCTATTTCTTCTCACGGAACACTGTCCAGACCTGTCTTTGGCAAAGCCATGCACACCCAAGACTGGATGTGCAAGTAATGACTGAGTTGTTTACCTCTAGCTGAGACCTCAGAGCTGATGTCCATCCCTATACATTTGTAATAAGCCACAACCTATTACAAATAGCTCCATCAGAACCTCAGAAACACACCAAATTCAGCATGACTCCTAGTCTCTTGCACACACAAAACCTTCCTAACCTGCCTCTCATGCCTGCAATATTACCTCCTTCAATCAACTCCATGCATTATTTGTTACGAGTGTCAATCTTCCTTACCAACCATCTGATCACAGGGTGCTTTTTCCCTAAATTTATTTGAGTGGAACTCTGCACCTAAATAGAGGTTTCCAAACTTTCTTTAACATAAAATGTGTTTTATCTCATGGCCCAGTGACACATAACCATGTATTTTAACTGAAACAAGATTTCATGAAAAAGGAAGGTTTATAACATGTGATACACTATGCTTCCAATTTTTTCCCTTTTATTTAAAATTCTAGTGTTACCCATCAAATTAATGGATAAAAAACAGTTTGGAAACCACTGACACAGAGGGTAGAGTTCAATCTGCTTTGTATGATGTATGAGGCTGTTCTTGTCCTGGCCCACGCATATTTTTTTTTAAAGACCTTGTAGCCCAGGCTGGAGCATAGTGGCACAATCTTGGCTTACTGCAACCTCCACTTCCCGGGTTCAAGTGATTCTCCTGCCTCAGTCTCCAGAGTAGCTGGGACTACAGGTATGAGCCACTATGCCTGGCTAATTTTTGTATTTTTAGTAGAGACGGTGTTTCACCATATTGGCCAGGCTGGTCTCGAACTCCTGACCTTGTGATCTGCCCGCTTCAGCCTCTCAAAGTGCTGGAATTACAGGTGTGTGTCACTGCGCCCAGTCTCCATTCTTAGGACTGTTGCCTCTCCTCTCACACCTTACGCTACACACAGCAAGCCTCTTGCAGCTCCCAATACATCTTATTAAACTGTATTGTGAACATGCAGGGTTCTCTTCCTGCATGTGCACAATTCAGTTTACCACAATCCAGTTTACCATCTTCCCTTTATCATCACCAAGACCTTTGTTGGCTACCAAACTCCCTTTCTCTTTTCGCTTTCATAGTCCCATGGAGGCATTTCTTCCTCTGTGAAGCCTTTTGGATAACTCCAGGCACCATGAATCACTTCACTTCCTCTTTACCATTACCTTCAAAGCTTGAACTTTCCCCAAGTATTATATGATCATTATAAACTGTGATGATCTTATCTCTTCTGAGACTAAAAAAAAACTTCATATTTTTGAAATCAGGATGCTCCTTCATGTGACTGCAGTCCCCTTTACCTTTACTCTGTTCAGGATAAATTTTCTGTCACTTGCAACTAAAAGTGTTACTAAATCACTGATATACTCAGTATCTTAGATCTATGGAAATACCATATATTTTACATTTTATATCTCCTAATTAGTTCATGAATTCTTTGAGCACAGAAATTGGGTCTTATTCATATTTATAACCTCAGTGCCTAGAATAATGCCTGGTAAAGAGCTGGCATCCTTAAATACTTACTGAATAAGTCAAAATGAAGAACATTTATAATTTATTATCAGCCCCATTTTAAAATGTCAAGAAATTTTACACTTAAAACACTGGCACATAAATGTCCTATAACTCTTCCCAGGTTTACAAATATAAATATTCAATATATTAAATTAAATCTACTAAATATAAATCTATAAAAATAGAAATATTCAAATTAATGAGTTTGGTTGATACATAATATTTAAATAGTCAAACCATATATATTTCCACCAACCACACTTATGACTACATTTATAATGGAAATATGTCTAGATAAAATTAATAATCATGATAAGGTAAGTTCTAGGGTTCATCTTTACTACAAATCAGATAGTAACCCACTTTTTGAATCAACAATCATCTTAGTTCCCCCAGAAAACACAAATATATTTCAACAGCTAGATTGATGAGTTTACCAAGCTACAGAGACACTTACCCTTATGCCAGAAAAATAAAGCCTGTGATTCTAAAATTACAGAGTCATCAAACTAAGAGCAGAAATTGAAATAGACACAGTACCTTAAAATTTGGCTTTCCCAGAATAAAAGGGGAGATTCTAATGTATTTCATAAAAAAGAAGCTCAGTGGTGAATGACTATTCTTTTGGCTGAAACTTCAAAGAAGCACACTTAGCACAGCCCCTAATACAGTGTTCATCACACACTGTGACTGTCCAGAATACTCTGTTGCTGCCAAATGTCTCAGGTGCTGGAGTTCCTCTCACACAGCTCCCGTAGACTTCCAATCCATCTCATTCACTGCATCTGGACAAGACACTGAACAAAAGCATCTAAGCTTATAAGTGAAACAAAACCTGTCTTCCTAAATTTTCTCCCTAGTAATAAATATGCAGGTTTCCAGCTTATATTCCCCATTTAATCATAGATTTACATCATAAAATCTGGTACACACACACACACACAAAATCATGCTTAAGCCAGTCACAACAATTTTATCACTGCGAATTGCCAACTTTGACTGTCACAATCTATTAAACAGAAGGTCCCCAAATGCCAGCTACACAGTGGTTCACAACATGTTCTTACTTCATAGTACTTGAAAGTGTCCACTCAAATTATGGCAATTTACCCTTCATATTGATTCCAAATATGTATCTGCCACTTCACAGTTTCTCAAGATACCAGAGCTCAATGACATATCTAGTTTTTCCAGAATTGCTATCAATAGGCAGTCAAGGACAAAAATCTCATGCTGCAGATAGCTGCACTCAGCCCATATGTTTAACCTATCACAACAGTATCATTCAGTGTTTTAAAATTAATTATAAAAGAGTTTCAACTATTCTTAAACAACTTCAGTCACTACCATTGACATGGAAGTTTTTTAAATAAATATCTCTAATGACCTTAAAAGAACAAATAGAAAACAGAGACTGAATAGAGCCATAATAATTTTATAGCTGCCAAGATACGTTGGCATTTTTTACACACAGATAACAAATTTTGAAATTTTAAGTGATATAATCTGCCTATTACAACACATTACTTAAAAAGCTGTGCTTAGAGAGTTAAATTTAAATTATATATGTTTAAAAAGTATTATTGTAATTGTAAAAGTTACATGGCAAAGAAACTCTCGTTTTTTTGTATATAATCATTCAACATTACACTTTAGGGTTTCAAATATCCTGGTAAGTGATCAATAGCTAGTTTCGAATAGACAAATAATTAGCTATTATGGAAAGGTGATTATCAATTCCCAGCCTTACTTTTGCCAATTTGTTTTCTGTTTTCTTTTAATTTACAATTTGTACAAATCACTATACTGTCCAGACAAATTTATAGCATTTCTTTACTGCCAAATTCCCTTTTTCTCCAACTGAGACTCTCAGATATTGTTTCCTTTTTAAAATACCTCCTAACGAAAATATTTTCCCTCTCACCTCCATTTACATCTTATCTGCTTATTTATTACTATCTCTGTTGGGTTTGGTTTGGGAGAATATGACGATTTTTAATTATGTCCACAGATTCTCTCATACTCCTATCTTGAGGAAGTAGAGCTTACCCCCCCTCCCCTTGAGAGTGAGCTAGATTTAGTGACCCTTTTCACAAATAATATGGTAGAAGTGATGGTATATGATTCTGAGACAAGTTATAAAAGACACTGAGACTTCCCTATTGATCTCTCTTTGATCATTCACTCTGGGAAAGTCAGCTTCTAGACAGACAGGATGCTCAAGCAGCCCTATGGAGAATGAGGTCCAGGTAAGGAAAAACCAAAGCCTCCTACCAACGACTGGCGAAGACTGATACCAACAACTAATGGGCGATATGAGCAAGACATTTAGACAGCGCATCTTCCAGCCTCAGATATGCCTTCAGATGATAAAGACCTGGCTGACATTTTGACTGAAACATTAGAAGAAACTTTGACTCAGAAATACCCAGCTAAATGGCTCCTAGATTCTTGATTCACAGAATCCATGAGATGAATATTAGTTGTGTTAAGGTCCTAAATTCTAGGGCAACATGTTATGCAGCAACAGATAACTAATACTGAGCGTAGTGACAATCTTCAGGTGTTTCTGAGGTCCACTACCTAATGCTGAGGTTTCAGTGATTTCATTATAGTCTTTTTTTTTTTTTTTTTTTGACACCAGCACATAGAATGAGTAAGAAAATATGGCAGGCCAGAGATTCTGCTCCATCTTAAAATTTTATTCTACACAGTCCCTCAGAGCTTATGACTTATCACAGACTCCTCAGGAACCATTTCCAAGAAGGGTTCAAAGCTAGGAAAAAATCAAGGAAAATAATGTATGAATGACTTAGCATGAGTATAATCATGATTTCACAATACATTTTACATTTGACTGTTTAAAGATTTCTAAAGATGTTCAAAGATTTTACTGAATAGCATATATACATATTCAAAAAGCCAGCATTTCATAAGTATTTCTGAAGTGTAGGCTGATATTTTTGGACAAGGATATTTTCTCCATGGTTTCCATAAAATAATAGTCTTATATATGAATGATGCAATGAGGATACACTATGTTTTTATGTCATAAGATGATGTAATCTTACTCATTTACTGTACCTTATTTTAAAAAATAGACCCTTGTATATTTAGGTTTCAAGTATTTCTCTTAATGTGCATTATAATCTATAATTATATAGCTATGATTAGTGCTAAGTTTCCAATGACTAATTTTCTGGCAGGTTTTTTGCAAGATCCTCTGAACAAGTGATTTTCCTGTATTATTATGCTTATACTCAAGCCAGTATTCTGGCACTCGACTTTCTTCCTATTCTTCAACTAGTACCTTTCTGGTCTTGGTATGAACCAATTACATAATCTCCCAACTCAAGGTGGAGTGACTTAACTCTATCTTGATAAGATACTAGCACTGCTGACTTGTTTTCCTCTTTTTTTTTTCCATCTAGGACAGCATACACCTAAAATCAGTCTTGCTGTTATGACTTGTTGTGGTCAAGGAATTATAACTGAATACATGCACTCAAGATCCTGTGCATGATTCTTCATCCTACCCTCTGTTTCTTCTTACTTTGAAAAACCCTATGTGTTGTATTAGGGTGGAATAGGCATAAGATATTGAAGAGTAAATATGTGGAAGGGGAGGTTTTATCTACCCACAGAGGACATGTTGCTTGAGTGATTCAATAGACTGCTTGTATTAAGCCAGAGAGATTTTGGTATTGCTTGTTACTATGGCATATCCAGCCCATCCTGACTGACACACTGTCCAGAGTGCATGATGGGGGATACTTACAAAAGTTTCTGAGTTAAAAGATCGTAATAGTCTAAATTTCTCTTGAAAAACACATTTGTTTTGCCCCCAAAGGATTCAACTTTAATTACAGTCCTATTTGAAAAATATTTCTCTGGATCTAGGTTTCATCATTGGTATAGGGAACATTCTATATTCTAGGTTTCTGTCAAGATTCAAAAATAGTCATTTTTATTATTATATTTAAAACATTATAAAGTTTGTGACTAGACATTAGAACACTAATACAAAATGTTAACTCCTAAATTATCTTTGTTTATATATTTTAAATTATCTTACACACCAAGATGTAATCAATAATTGATAAATGAACTGTAATTATAAATACTTATACTACATTGTGATATGTGGTTTAAGCAATGCATTTTTTAAAATCAAATGTATTTCTTAACTTCTTGGTATGATAAAATTAAGATTTCATAGACACTCACCTGTCCAGGGTAAACTTTAGTAGACTTTCTTATATCAGGAAATTAAAGAAACACTTCATTTAAGTGTAAACCTGAAATTTCTATTAGGGAAACCATCAAATAATTTAAAAGAGATTTATCAGTGAATTTTGTTGGTTTAATCAATATTAATAATCTTTTCCACCATTCATTCTGAAATTTCTCAAGTGTAAAGCAGAAGAAAAGACAGCTTCTTTAAACTTTTGTTTTAGGTTCAGGGGTACATATTTAGGTTTGTAATATAGGTAAATTGAGTGTCAGGGGGTTTGGTGTGCAGATTATTTCATCACCCAGGTAAGCAGAGTAGCCAATGGGTGATTTTTTGATCCTTTCCCTTCTCCCACACTATACCCTCAAATAGGTCACAGTGTCTGCTGTTCCCTTCTTTGTATCCACATGTACTCAATATTTAGCTTCTACTTATAAGTGAGAACATGAGGGTTGGTTTTCTGTTCCTGCTTTAGTTCACTTAGGATAATGACCTGTAGCTCCATTCATGTTGCTTCAATGAACACGATCTTGTGCTTTTTATGGCTGCATTGTATTCCACAGTGTATACCTGCCACGTTTTCTTTAACCAGTCTACTCTAATGGCCATTTAGGTTGATTCCATCTTTGCTATTGTGAATAGTGCTATGACGAATATGGTAGAATGACTTACATTCCTTTGGGAATATACTCAATAATGGGATCGCTGGGTTGAATCACACTTCTGTTTCAAGTTATTTGGGAAATCGCCACACTGCTTACTACAATGGTTGAACTAATTTTCATCCCAACAAGCAGCGTATAACATTCCTTTTTCTTCACAGCCTCACCAGCATCTGTTACTATTTGACTTCTTAATAATAGCCATTCAGACTGGTATAAGATAGTATCTCTCTGTGGTTTTGATTTGCATTGCTCTAATGATTCATGATGTTAAGTACTTTTTCATAAATTGTTGGCTGTGCACGTCTTCTTTTGAAAAGTGTCTGTTCATGTCTTTGGGCCACTTTTTAATGGGGTCATTTTTTGATTGCTAATATATCTAAGTTCCTTACAGATTCTCTATATTAGACCTTTGTCAGATGCATAGGTTACAAATATCTTCTCCCATTCTGTATGCGGTCTGTTTATTATGTTGATAGTTTCTTTTGCTGTGCAGAAACTCTTTAATTAGGTGGTCCCATTTGTCAATTTTTGTTTTTGTTGCAATTGCTTTTGATGTCTCCATCATGCAATATTTGCCAGGGAATATGACTATAATAATATTTCCGAGGTTATTGTCAGGGTTTTTATAGTTTTAGGTTTCCATTTGTGTTTAATATCTTGAGTTGATTCATGTAAGGAAGGGATCCAGTTTCAATCTTCTACATATGGCTGGCCAGTTATCCCAGCACCATTTATTGAAAAGGAAGTCTTTGTCTCATTGGTTGTTGTTGTCAGCTTTGTCGATTAGGGTTGCAGGTTTCCGGCTTTTTTTCTGGGCTTCCTATTCTGTCTCATTGGTCTACGTGTCTGCTCTTTTTTTTTTTCTTATCACTAGAATGTTGTTTTCATTAGTGTAGGCTTGTAGTGTAAAGTCAGATAGTGTGATGACTCCAGTTTTGTTCTTTTTGCTTGGAATTTCTTGGGCTATTGGGGCTCTTTTTTGGTTCTATATGCATTATACGATAGGGATTTCTATTTCTGTGCAGGATGTCATTGGTAGTTTGAAATAGCATTCAATCTGTAAGTTGTTTTGGGTAGTGTGGCCATTTTAATAATATTCATTCTTCTGATCTATGAGCATGAAATGTTCTTCCATTCCATCAATCATCTTGGATTTCTTTTAGCAGTATTTTGTAATTCTCATTGTAGAGATCTTTCACTTCCCTGGTTAGCTGCATTCCTAGGTGTTTTGTACTGTTTGTAGCTATTGTGAATGGGATTGTTTTCTTTACTTGACTCTCAGCTTGGATGCTGTTGATGTATACAGGTGCTACTGATTTTTGTACACTTTTGTACTCTGAAGCTTTGCTAAAGTTGTTTATAAGATCTAGGAGCTCTGGGGCAGAGACTATGGGGTTTTCTAGGTATACAATCATATTGTCTGCAAACAGATAGCTTGACTTTCTCTCTTCCTATTTGTACGGCCTTTATTTAATTCTCCTGCCTGATTGCTCTGGCTAGGACTTCTAAAACTATGTTGAATGGAAGTGGTGAGGGTGGTCATCCTTGTCTTGTTCCAGCTCTCAAGAGGAATGCTTCCAGCTTCTACCTCTCTTCACTATGATGTGGCTGTGGCTATGTTACAGATGGCTCTTACTATTTTGAGGCATATTCCTTCAGTGTTTAGTTTGCTGAAGGTTTGTAACATAATGTTTAATTTTATCAAAAGCCTTCTGTATCTATTGGGATAATTATGTGCTCTAAGTTTTTAGTTTTATTTATGTGATGAATCACATTTATTGATTTGCAAATGTTGAAACAAACTTGCATCCGACAATAAAGCGTACCTCATCATGGTGGAATACCTTGTTGGTGTGCTGCTGGATTTAGTTTGTTTGTATTTTGTTGAGGGCTTTTACATCAATGTTCATCAAAGATATTGGCCTGAAGTTTTCTTTTTCGTGTGTGTGTCTCTAGCAGGTTTTGGCATCAGGATGGTGCTGTCCTCATAGAATGAGTTAGGGAGGAGTCTGTCCTATTCAATTTTTTGAAATAGTTTCAGTAGGACTGGTACCACCTCTTCTTTACACATCTGGTAGAACTCAGTTGTGAAACCATCTGGTCCTAGGCTTTTTCTGGTTGGTAGTCTTTTTCTTACTGATTCAATTTTGGAACTCATTATTGGTCTGTTCAGGATGAGATTTCTTCTGGGTTTCACCTTGAGAGATTGTATGTCTCCACGAATTTATCCATTTCTTCCAGGCTTTCTAGTAGATAGAGGTGTGCATAGATGTGTTTATAGTAGTCTCTGAGGGATTTTTATATTTCTTGAGGGTCAGTGGTAATGTCCTCTTTGTTATTTCCTATTGTGTTTATTTGGATCCTCTCTCTTCTCTTATTAATCTAGCTAGTGGTATGTCAATCTTATTTATTCTTTCAAATAACCAACTCCAGGACTTGTTGATCCTTTGCATAATTTTTTGTTTCTCAGTTTCATTCATTTCAGGTCTGATTTTACTTATTTCTTAGCTTCTGCTACCTTTGGGGTTGACTTGCTCTTGATTTTCTAGTTTCTCTAGATGTGATGTTAGGTTGTGAATTTGAGATCTTTCTAGTTGGTTTTTTTTTTTTTTTTTGAGACGGAGTTTCGCTCTTGTTACCCAGGCTGGAGTGCAATGGCGCGATCTCGGCTCACCGCAACCTCCGCCTCCTGGGTTCAGGCAATTCTCCTGCCTCAGCCTCCTGAGTAGCTGGGATTACAGGCACGTGCCACCATGCCCAGCTAATTTTTTGTATTTTTTAGTAGAGATGGGGTTTCACCATGTTGACCAGGATGGTCTCGATCTCTTGACCTCGTGATCCACCTGCCTCGGCCTCCCAAAGTGCTGGGATTACAGACGTGTTTTTGTTTTTTGTTTTTTTTTTTTTAATGTGGGCATAGAGCATTATAAATGTTTCTCTTAACACTGCTTTAGGTAGGTCCCAGAAATTCTGTTAGGTTTTATCTTTGTCCTCATTAGTTTCAAGGAATTTCCTTATTATTCTGTTTTTTTGTTTTTGTTTTTCATTTTCTGTTTTTTGGGAGGGGGTAAGATAGAGAGTTCTGTAGTTGTTTGTTAGATCTATTTGGTCAAGTGTGGAATTCAGGTCCCAAATACTTTCATTATTTTCTGCTCTAATGATCTAATGTTGTCAATGGGGTGTTGACATCTTTCTCTATTACCATGTGGTTATCTACATCTCTTTCTAAGTCTTTAAGAACTTGTTTTATGAATCTGGGTGGTCCTGTCTTGGGTGTATACATATTTAGGATAGCTATGTTTTCTTGTTGATCTCTTCACCTTTTTTGTCTTTTTTGATTGTTGGTTTAAAGTCTATTTTGTCTGAAATTAAAATACAGCCCCTGCTTTTTTCTGTTTACTTAGTGGATTTTTTTTCCATCCCTTTACTATGAGCCTGTGGGTTTCACTGCATGTGGGATGGGTATCTTGAAGAGAGCAGGTCTTGCTTCTTTATACAATTTGCCACTTTGTGCCTTTTAATTGGGGCATTTAGACCATATACATTCAATGTTATTGTTGACATGTGCAGATTTCATCATATTATCTTGTTGTTAGCTGGTTATTATGTAGACTTGATTGTGTGGTTGCTGTATAGTGACAGTGATTTATGTAGTTAAGTGTCTTTTCATGGTGGCTAGTAACATTCTTTCCTTATAATTAGCACTCCCTTCAGGACCTCTTATAAAACAGGTCTGGTGGTAACAAATTCCCTTAGCATTTGCTTGTCTGAAAAGGATCTTATTTCTTCTTTATCTACAAAGTTTAGTTTCACTGGATATGAAACTCTCAGTCGCAATTCATTTTCTTTCATAACACTTCATATAGGTCCCTAATCTCTTTTGACTTGTAGTTTCTGCTCAAATGTCTGCTGTTAGCCTGATGGGGTTTCCTTTGTAGGTGACCTGCCCCTTCTCTCTAGCTGCTTTGAACATTTTTTTTCTCTCATTTCAATGTTAGGGAATCTGATGACTACATGTCTTGTCGATGATCATCTTGTAATAACTTACAGGGATTCTCTGCATTTCCTGAATTTAAATGTTGGAGAACTGGTCTTCGAGCTCTGAGATTCTTTCCTCGGCTTGGTTTATTCTGCTTTTAATATTTGCAATTATATTATGAAATTCTCGAAGTAAATTTTTCAGCTCTGTCAGGTCAGTTTGGTTCTTTCTTAAAATGGCTATTTCATCTTTCAATTCTGTATCATTTTGTTTTATTCTTTATAGTTCTTGGATTGGGTTTCAAGTTTCTCCTGAATCTTGATGACCTTTGTTCCTACCCTTTGCTCCTATTCTGAATTTTATGTCTGTCACTTCAATCATCTTTTCCTGGTGAAGAACCATTGCTGAAGAACTCGTGTATGCCATGCGGAGGTAACAAGACACTCTGGCTTTTTGAGTTGCCAGGGTTCTTGGTCTGGTCTTTCTCAGTAAGCTAATGTTCCTTCAAAAAGACTGTTTTTTAATGCTAATATTATGCTAAAACTTTGTGCCTGGATTAAACATAAAATTCAGAAAAGAAAAGCAAAATAATTTTAAACAGTTATAAAGTCTATGCTGCAAACACTACAAAATTATTAACAAGAGACTGATCCAAGAGTATAGAAATTTTTTTTTAAATATATAACGTCTATCTGATTTGAGTGGAATAAATACCGTACTCGAAAGCTGAATAATAGATAAAACAGTTGTTTAGTTGTTACGTGAAAAGTCAATAATCACCTCTCAGTGTTTTTAGAATATACTTAAACTAGTAAGTTAAAGGAAATGTAACTCCAATATAAAAATTCATACTAACATTATAAAATGTTGCTTAAAACGTTGATAAATTACACAATATCTGGTTTACAAATATTCAAACAACTTAGAAAAATAAAAACAAGGACAAATTTCTCAAAAGTCATATTTTATGGGTATTCTGCTAGTTTTCCCTTATCCATTTACATATATATGTAAAGATACACACATATACACCTACCCATGTACATACATACACATACACACACACACACACACACACACTCTTAACAAAAATCTGATGATGCTATATATATTATTCTGTAACTTTTTTTTTCAATCAGTATGTCTTGGAGACCATTTCAGACCATTACTTATGAATTTATCATGTTGTTTAAATCAGTATGCAGCAATCCCATTGTACTGATGTATCATTTTTAGTTCTCTCCTCTACAAATGCTTTTTTCATTGCGTTGCTTTTAGTTCTTATTTGAAAAGTCAATAATGACTTCTAAGTATTTTAAGAATATATTTAAACTGATAAGTTAAAGGAAATGTAACTTCAATATACAAATTTATTAGTACCATTATAAAATGTTGCTTAACACATTGAAAAATTACACATTATCTAGTTTTCAAATATTCATACCACTTAATAAAAACATATAGACAAATGTCTGAGCAGTCATATTTTATGGGTATTCTGCTAGTTGTCCCCTATATATTTACATATATATGTAAAGGTACACACATATACATATACACATGCACAAAGACATACACACACACATATATATATATATACACACACATACACACACTTAACAAAAATTTGATGATGCTATATATATTGTTCTGTAACATTTTTTTTTTCCAATCAGTATGACCTGGAGACCATTTCAGATCATTATTTATGAATTTATCATGTTGTTTAAATCTGTATGCAGCTATCCCATTGTATTGATGTATCATTTTTAGTACTCTCCTCAACAAATGCATTTTTCATTTAGCTCAAATATAGTTGTTGAAATCAGAATCACTTTATAAGGGTGTATGTGTGTATGTGTATTATTTTGGAATAAATTCCTAGAAATGAATTTGCTGTGTCTTAAGAATATAAACATCTTAAGCTGTGACAGATGCTGCCATCTTGTTCCCAAAGCCTTTCCAAAGGAGACTTTGCCAACAACATAAAGGAATGACAAATTAAATGCACTTTGGCAAGCATAGATATGAGTGATTATTTAAATTTTTAATAATCTGACAGTTAAAATGTAATTTATAATTGTTTTGTAAAAAATGGCATTTTAAAATGTAGAGTCCATGAGACAACAAGCTGATTCCAATAACAGAAAAACATGAGTCATCTTTCTATGACTTGTCAAGTTAGTGTTATTATATTTCTCTAATAGTACTTTACCCAATTTACTGCAATTGCAGATAAAAATCTTCTGACCCCTACATCTATTGTATAAAGTCATTACTTTTAACTTCATTTCACAAATGGAGAAAGAGGAGACTCAGGAAAAATAAATAAGATGTACAGTCTCTGAGGGTAGTAGGGGCAGTCAAAGATTTTAAACTAAATTTCTGACACCTTGTCATGTACTATTTTGATTAGAACCCAGAATAGTCAATGTTTGGATGTAATAGTTATTTTGCATATACATACTAATATGAAACAATACACATTAATTTCAAGGAAGTTGTTTTTATAATTATAGATTAATCCTTTAGTTTTGTCACTAGACAGTAATTACTTTTGAAATCCCAAAGATAAGAAGCCATCTTTTTAATTCACTATATTACCAATATCTATTTAAAATTTTTAATTGATAAATAATTGTATACATTCATGGGGGAGTACAACATGAGGCTTTGATATATATTTACAGTGTGGAATGATTACGTCAGGATAGCTAACACATTTATTGCCTCAAATACTTTTTTTTCTGGCAAATAAAAAATTCCACCCCTACTCTTTTACCAATATTGAAATATGCAATGCAGTTATTTTAGTTACCATTCTGTATAACAGATCAGGAAAGCTCATTCATCCTGTCTAACTGAAACTTTGAACCTTTTGACAAATATTTCCCCTTTCCCCATCCACCTAGGCCTTAGCATCTGGTAACAACCACACAGTATCTTTTCATTATTATTATACTTTAAGTTCAGAGGTACATGTGCAGATTTTGCGGGTTTGTAACATAGGTATATACGTGTCATGGTGGTGGTAGGCTGCATCCATTGTCCCGTCATCTACATTAGGTATTTCTCCTAATGCTATCCCTCCCCAATCCCCCCATCCTGTGTTATTCCTCCCCTAGGCCCCACTGCCAAGGCCCTGGTGTGTGATGTTCCCCTCCCTGTGCCCATGTGTTCTCATTGTTCAATACCCACTTATGAGAGAGAACATGCAGTGTTTGGTTTTCTGTTCTTGTGTCAATTTGCTGAGAATGATGGTTTCCAGTTTCGTCCATGTCCCTGCAAAGGACATGAACTCCTCCTTTTTTAGGGCTGCATCTTTTTAATGTGTTGTGAAGACAGTTATCTTCTAAAAGACCATGCTTATTCAAAACTCCAAAGGCAAATTTCAGAAAAGTTGTAATTTCTCTGTGTTTACAATTATTTTATGTAATCGTATTTTAAATCTTAGATATGGGTAAATAGGTTTAAAATGTCATATTCCCAGTCTAAAAATGGTAATATTTAACATTTCAAAATTCATTTGTACCATTCTCTACTGTACTTTTAAAAGTAATTTCTCCGACCAATTAAATGATTCTATGTTTAGGAAAACTCGCCTTATGGCATTAGGCTTCACACAATTTATTTTCTTCATTCTTTCTTTTCAGTACATTTAAAATGTTTCAAATCAGCAGCAATTACCACTCTCTAATACATAAATTATTGTTGAATAAAACGTCAAATATTTTAATATTTAGTTGTAAGAAAATCAGTCAATTATAAGTGTTCAAAATATTAGACAAATTTAAAATAAAACAAGAATAACCTATAGAAAAAAGAAATTTGGGCTTTATGTCAAAAAACAAAATTTCTGTAAATTAGATAGGAAGCACCTACTTCTTTACCAGAAATATTTTAGAATGATTTGTCTTTCTGGAGAGAGAGGTCCAAGCATGAACCTAACTGGAATCTTTTTATGTCCCCGTTTTTTGACAAACTGTCATCTCCAAAAGACGATTGGGAGATGAAATTTTAATCAATTAGGGATGATTTATTTATTTTTAATTTTTTGAGACGGAATGTTACTCTGTTATCCAGGCTGGAGTGCAGTGGCACAATCTCAGCTCACTGCAACCTCCGCCTCCCGGATTCAAGTGATTCTCTGGCTCAGCCTCCCGAGTAGCTAGAATTATAGGCACCCACCACTATGTCAGCTAATTTTTGTAGTTTTAGTAGAGACAGGGTTTGCAAAAATGGTTTTATGTTCCATCTATTGTGAAAACCTTACTAACGTGGAGGAGCTATTAAAAGCATAATTGCAAAGGCTTAAAATCAGAATTTGCTTTTTATAAACATGTCCAAGGGTCTTAAAGAAAATGATACATAAAGATAAATCAACATTATGTTTCCTTTTAAAATCTCAATTATGCAAACATGGTAAGGTATATAGATTTTTGTTAGACAAAGCATAAATATTCAACTATAAAAGGTTTTTTCCATATTTACTTTATAATCAGGTTTATTATTAATTAATTTCTCTATGTCTTAGATAAAAAAGCTATAAAAATGCATGTTAGTGTCATACTAATCTTGGCATGTATGCTAAAGATTATTATCTATACATAGATCATTATGCATATGAGGTAATAAAATTCTAAGTTATAAAGAGAAATTTTTACAGTGCAATAACACTGATTGCATACGCACTATGGACCAGGCATTACTCTAAGCTCTTCGCCAGTACTGACTCAATTAATACAGCAATGCTATGCTGCAGTTCTATTATTATCCTCTTTTCTAGATGATGGAACTGAGATCCAGAGACATTAACCTCCCGAAGGTGGCAAAGGAAAGGGCTATTGTTTAAACATACATGGCCTATGGTTCAGTCACTGTGCTGTGCTGCTAATCTACTGGATGCCTCTTAATACTAATACCAGTTTGGTAAATTATTCATTAATTAAAAAATAATTCAGGGACCACATACTTTGCCCAGTCCAGTACTTGGCATTGAGTATAGGATGCCAAAAATAAAATTCTTATTTATCCCTTCTTCCTACTTTGGAGGAGCCACAATTAAAATAATTAATAGAGTAATTGAATCTAAAGTATGCATTTTTGTTATGAAGAAGGAAGGTCTGTAAGTAGGAATGACTTCGGTGAGCTTATTACTTTGGTGTTCCAGTGCCTACCACAATGGCCAACAAGTATTCTAGAAGCTCTTGTAAACGACTCCATTCTGCAATCCTTATTACCCAGCCCCTCACTGCACCTATGGTTATCTCTCTACTCCATGGGAGTCTGGGACCCTTCTGCCTCCACTGGTTAAGGGGCGATTACCAGGAGCTAGCTGTGTTGCTTCCAAACCCAACATTCCAATTTTGTCTAACAATTGTAGTAGGTGATTAAACATACGTAAGACAATAAGACATAACTGCATCAAGAATAGTCTTTGTTATTTTATGAATACTTGCTGAAATTCCTTTAAGATAAGCCATTAAAAAATGCTGTGGAATTATAGATAAGATCATTGTAAAAGGCAAAGGAAAAATAATAAACATCTAGAAGTATTACTCTTTAAAATACTTAGCAAGTTTCTTAGATTCCTTGCTTAAATCAACAAACTGCAAATCCTGAAGGGAGGAAGGAAGAATAGGGATCGAAGCAGCCAGAATGCTCATTTGGCATTATGACGAGCAGATTCACATTGAAATAACTGACCTAGGTCCTACATAGTTAGTGAACACAGATACAATTAAGTCAAAAATAAAATGAATACAGCATTTATGTAGTTTTTTTAATGATTCTCTATTTTAAATGACTTTTCTTAATCACTTGGTTAAAAAGTTTTTACCAACCAGTGTCTCAATATTTATTGGTTGAATGAAAGAAAGAATGAACAGTAAGTGAATTGATCATGTGTAACCTATTCAGCCTGCTATGTGATTGTTTAGTTGGTCTTTTCATTGTATGAATATTTGTTTTGCCTGGAATCATTTACTTACCAGATCAATTAGTCATTTATTAACTTAATTAAGAAACAAGTGGGTACTGGTACTTGATGATGTCAATAATTCCACCAAAGACGACGATACTGCAGTGTTGAAGGCTGTTTTGTTTCGCCTGGAAACTGCCTCTGCTCCCTTGTGACTGTGTCTGCGCACAGCATCTGCATGAGGCAATGCACTTGGATAGACCAATTTCATGAAACTGTAATTACTCTGAGAACGATGCTAAATTTAAATTGTACAAGTGACTGAATTTCAATTTAGAATAACAAATCTACACATCATCTTATTGGAAAATCATTATCTAATTTCTGTGTACCACACATATAATTTGCACAATTGAGAAAAAAATGTCTCTCAATTAGCTATTTTTAAAAGTGAAACAGCTTTGTGAACTTTGAACAGAGGATTAAAGTTCCATTGATATACTGAACAAAGTGAACTATAGGAAGAAGAATATTAATCAGAAATTAATTTGTAGATTATATATTCAAGATGGTACAATATCTAGTCACAATCTAATCACTGTATAGGTACCAAGGGAAAAGTAAATAATAAAGAATTGAATTTTAATTTCACATATTTAAATTTGTATCAAAATATGTCAATCAACTCAAGTTATTAGAGTTGTTACCTACTGATTTAGAACAAACAACTGCAGTACAGAAGACAAGCCTTGTGTGAATACAGGAAACTGTTTTGGCTGTAAAAGACTTCATCAGGTTTTCAAGTAGCGTAGGATCTAACACTATTTCTGATACCATACACTATTTTATACAAAAAAAGTATAGCTTACATTGGTAAACAATAAATCTTCCTATTTAAAAAATAAATTGATCACATTAGTTACTGCAATGGGCAAATTTGGAAAACTAGATTCTACCACAATTAGAAAAAATGTGGAAGCTGAAAAATGAAGAGACCAGGTCACATATATAGATTAGGTGATAATAATCAAATCAGTAAGAGAAAAAACTATGTTATCCACAGGCATATGTGATTTCTCTTATATTCAGTTTCTATTATCTAGAAGATTAAATGTACCTTTAAACACAAAAATATGCTTATTGATATAACTGGATGAAATTTCCATTTCACTTTGTCAATTTTAGAGTCCCCTACAAAAACGGCATCCATTCTACACATTTCTTCTTGGCACACAGCAAAAACTACAGAAGCACATGAGTAGCCCTTGAGCAGCACAAGGGAGAGTAAGGAGTCCTTGCCCACACATCTTATAAATGGGAGAGTAATGAGGCATAAAGAAATTAAGTAACATTTTCAAGGTCATACCCTGAGTCTTTAATAGAGCAGAGAATAGAACCATAAGTCTTGGCTATTAGATCTATACTGTAATGGCTAGAGCATGCTTCCAATCTTGCACAATGAACCAAAATGAAGTACCTGGGACGAGACAAGCCTCAAACATGCATATGAAACACTTGCTTATCCAAGAAACTAAATGACCGAAAAGAGAATTATTTTGAAAAGTAAATTAAAGACAAAATAAAGCTCCATTACAATTTCCAAATGAAAGCTTGCTTTAAGATGGATGATAGTGATCAAGCACATTTCTCCTTTGCTTGCTTTTATTCATGACACATTTTGCAATGACCTTGTGAGTTTAACCCAGGCCTTCAAGATCAGTCCTGGAGTTGCCTGGAGCAGCACTGTACAGCAGTGCATCTTCCAAATGGATTGGTCAAATCCCAGTACTGCCTTTCGTCTAGTCCTTTTCTCCTGCTCATATGTGGATTTGGACTTGAAACCACACATGTGAGTTCACAAAATAATAAATTCACCAACTGAATTTTGCCTGGACAACTGCTGAGTTCTCATGAGATCTGGCTGTTTAAAAATGTATAGCACTTCCCTTCACTCTCTCTCTCCTGCTGGCCATGTGAAGACGATACATGCTTCCCCTTCACCTTCCCTCATGATTATATGTTTCCTGAGGCCTCCCCAGCCATGCTTCCTGTATACCCTGCAGAATCATGAGCCAATTAATCATTTTTTCTTCATACTCAGTTCCAGGTAGTTCTTCACAGCAGTGTGAGAATGAACTAATACAGTAAAGGCTTACATAAGGCAATGAAAATGGGAGAAACACACTCTACTCACAGCCATCGTGCTTTCTGCCCAAGTATCCAAGCCCATGTAACCCTATGACAGTAAATGGACTCAATGGACTAAAACTACTGTAGGTCATTTCATTATAGGATTATGACCCATTCTGCACAGATTATTTTGTTTATTAATGTTCCACCTGCCTGTGCTTCAATTGACCAGAGAAAATCTTACAGAAGAAACACTGACTTAGCTTAATTGTCTTCCAGATTTGATCCAATGAGCATTACAAGAGTTTCTAAAGTAAACAATAAATAATTCAGAGGAAATGGCTTCCCTGAATGCTACTTTAAAAATTTCCTATTAGCAAATTCACTCACCTAACTTCAGATATTCTCACTGAATGGAGAAACATCTTTACAAGGTACTTTTTAGTGTCAAAAATAGACTTCAATGTGTACAACAGAAATTAGTTGTTTTGGTTGATCAGTAGCCATTTTCCCTGTTTTTGTTAATTGCACCTTGATTTTCCTTGACAGACTTACCCATCTTGACATTGCATGAAGTTTTGTGGACTCCCAATCAAGGGTCCACAACTCTGCAGACAGAGTAGTGGCCTCAAAGGATATCCAAATTCCCAATCCCTGGAACTTATAAATATGTTATGTTAAATGGCAAGGAATATTAATGAACATGAAAGTGAAGTTTCTAACTAGCTGACTCTGAGATGGGGAGATTATGCTGGATTATCTGGTTGAACCCAATGTAATCACAGTGTCCTTATAAGTGGAAGAGGGAGGCAGGAAAGTCAGAGTCAGGAAGGAATGTGACAAAGAACGAAGGAATGATGTAATGGCTGCCGTTGAAGATGGAAGGGTCCACGAGCCAAGGAATGCTGGCAGCCTCTAGAAGTGAGACAAGGCAGGGAAATGGATTCTCTTCTAGAGCCTTCAGAAGCAGTGGAGCCCTACCAACACCTTAATGTTGTCCAAGTGAGGCTCATTTCAGACTCCTGGCCTCCAGAAGTAGAAAATAATAAATGTGTATTGTTTTAAGTCACCACATTTGTGATAATCTGTTACAGCAGCCACAGGAAAATATCCTTCCCTGGCCAGTTCTGGGCATGTCTCTAAGTGAGTGGGTTCCTCTTGGGATCTAAACCGTAAGAAAAGCAACACAAGGACAGAAAACGGTTGAACCTGATGCTGCCAGTGAGGATACCCCAAAGTCACTGTCTACTAGTCCCTGATGCTTATATCCCTGGAGTTCTCCTGGGTTCTGCCCTTCCTAACTCCTGGCTTTTGGATATTTCCTTTTCTTTTATGAGCATCTTATATGGTTCCAACAAGTGACTTTTCCTTTCTTCCTGGAAGCAAATCAGTGGTTTCTTCAACTTGTAACCAAAGATCATAACTGATATAGTTCAGTCAGCTATTTAACCTGGTTCCAGCAAAGCCATTGGCTGACTGCACTATGAAACATACATTTTCTATGGGCCAGAAACTGCTCAGCACTGAGGATCAAATAACAGCAGAAGCAGTTTCTACTACAGAGTGTTACCAAATGAGTGCAGACCCAATTCACATGAATAAAAGCTAAGCTCACACAAAGAAAAAAAAAGTGTCCAGACAAAAAATAAGGAATATCATCTAACTCAGACTGCAAATTTATCGATTTCTATCGTCCATGGGGCAACAGGAATATGGTAAAATCTATCCTCAAGAAGTGAGTCATTAATCCTGCCCTGCCACCCTCCCTTCCTTCCTCATAAAGAAAATGTTTATGAACGCCTATTTGATGCATTGAACATAGGGAACACCAGACCAATTTAAGGCAGACAAGCAAAGTCAGAGTATCTTCCAGTTCTGTGGTTCCAAGTTGGGGGCAGATTAATTAAGAGACAGTCTCTATAATGTAACAAATGTTCTAACAGTTAGACTGGGATGGCAAGGTCAGGATCATGCCCGGGAAGCACATTGCTGAGCCAAATGCTCAGAGACAAGGAGAAGTCGCTCAAGCGAGAAGGTGGAAAAGGGGCAGTCCCACCCACAAGGAGCTGTGACCTGGGCTGAGGCAGTCATACACACAGCAAGGTTCCAGGCTGCCAGGTGGATCACAGAAGGGGAGTGAAGACCAGAAGAAAAGAACTGTAGAAGATGGGAATGGAAAGAAAAGGAAAGACAGGCCAGACAGGGTCTGTGTCCACTCTTTTGCATTAGCACTCCTCAGATATCTTAAAAAAAAAAATTGATGTTGAAGTAAAGTAAAATATTTTATATGTGAGGTATGGACTTCAAGATCAGATTATAATATTTTGGAAATATAAAAAACATACCTTGAAAATGACTTGAAAAATGGTGTTGAACTCTCGGTAGAGCATTACAGGCTCTTGAGGTCATCTGTGTATGCAACGGGCTCAAATGAGATGTAGAGAAGGGGATAAATTAGAGATACAAGGAATTCACCTTCAGAGGCCTTTTGATGGACATAGGTTTTCCTAAATGACTCAACATGGCTTATGGTCAGAAAACAATTGAAATAATTTGTTAATAATAATGTATTAAAATATTTCAATTAAAGTAATTTTAAATTGTAAAATGCTCTATGTTCATTCCATCAGAAGAGATCTGTTATACATTGTGGGTTCTGCATTATTTCTTAATAACTAGGGTCAGTACAGAGATAGAAAACAAAGGCTTGGGTTTTCTAAAATACGTACCATGAAACCAACAGTGTAATGTTCACTTTTGGGAAATCTCATGGCATATATAACCAGGCCTTTTAACTATTTCTCTTCTGTAACAAGGGCTCAAGTTAGACATGATTTTTATTTTTTCATTAAGTGTGCACTAAATAATTAAATCACATTCTAAGATTAATTTATTTACATATACTTGTATAGTCAACATCCACTTGGCTGACTGAGGGAACGCAGATCCCATAGGGAGAAGTAAAACATTCCATAGGGATACTAATGCAAGTTACAATGGTATTAGTGCTGGTGGCTCAGAGCCACTTGATGATCAAATGGGTGGTGATATGGTTTGGTTATATCCCCACCCGAATCTCATCTTGAATTTCCACATGTTGTGGGAGGGACCCAGTGAGAGGTAACTGAATCATGAGGGCAGGTCTTTCCTGTGCTGTTCTCATGATAATAAATAAGTCTCATGAGATCTGGTGGTTTTAAAAAGAGAAGTCCTCCTGCACAAGCTCTCTCTCTTTTTGCATGCTGCTATCCACTAAGAAAGACATGACTTGCTCCTCTTTGCCTTCTGACATGATTATGACGCTTCCCCAGCCACATGAAACTGTTATGTCCATTAAACCTCTTTCTTTTGTAAATTGCCCAGTCTCAGGTATATCTTTACCAGCAGAGTGAAAACGAACTAATACAGGAGGCTTGGGGGCACTTACTTGATCCTCAATTTAGACTAGGGTGTTGTTGGGAGCTTCATCAAAGTCATGGAGGGAAGGCTTTCAGTCCTGTGTGCTGTGAGTTCTATTTTTGCTGTGAATTAATACTAATTAATTAATACTAATTCACAGCACTAATAATGTGCTGTGAATTATATTTCTCATCTCCTGTCCTCCCTTTTGACGTATGGTAACATAAAATCTGAAACCTACCTTGAATTTCATGGCAATATTTCTGAGTCAGAAATCTTCATAGTAATAAACACCTCAGGAAAAAGAGAACCAGGAAACTGACTGATATCTGTACCATGAAGCTGTGGCCAGGAGTATGGCACTTCATTGCATGCCAGAACTCAGCCTCAGACCTACCCCACCTCACCACACAGCCCTCCATCCACTTTGTCATCTGGGACTGCGTGACTCCATGTGGTTAGTACACCAACAGCATTAGCTATCACCGGGGAGTCAGTCCATTAAAAATAATAAATATCCCCTTTCCTTGGACCTAATGACTCAGCATTGTAACAAGATGCTAAGCACATGCAAGTAGCACAGAGATAGATGAATAGCTCGTCCTAGAATTGAGCAGTGTACAACCTATGCAGCTGTATATGGTAGTTTTAATCCCATCAATGCTTCAATAGTATTTTGATGGCAAGAAGACCAATGGCTACACATTGCCCATTAATTACTAGCATGCCATGTGACAGCAAGTGTGAGGTTGTGTGTGGGCATAAGTCTATGTCTCCATCTGTTCTTATATGCCCACTGCATTTCTCCAATTCCACTTCCAGAAATGCAGAACTCATGCCCGTGCACCTCTGCCTCTAAGATAAAAGATCCCTGAGTATGTGTCACATTCAAGAGATGGTTTGGAAATGAGCCACGAACAAGAATTATGTTCCCTTAGATGAGCAAGTCGGATGAATCTCCATTTTTAGCTGAGGGTGTTTTGGTACACCTCCAATGTAATGCTCATCAGCCCCTCCTTAAGCATAAGGAAAATGGATTTCTAGGATTCCTATCAAGGCAGATTGGCATAGGGCACCATTGTGCCTAAGTCTGTGCTAGGTTTTGACTGGCCAAGCACTGATGACCACTTTTGAAGGAGAGGCAGAGACAGGTGAGGTAAGCTCTGTCTTTGGCAAATATCAATACAGCAGCACTGGGAGGTCTGTCGACAGAGCCATCACTGTTCTCCCTATCCATTGTACATTATTTGGATATCTGTTGAATTAAGTAAAAAGAAAAATGCGTAACATATATAAATATTGTGCATATTTCATAATTTTATTTGTCCTCTAAGAGAATATTCCAATAATGTTTCACTAAATTCTTAACTGTAATACAAAAATTCTAGGTTGAAACAACAGACTCCTTCATTTCTACTAATAATCCAAAATGGGAGTTGACATGCCTTATCACCCTAATTTTCTATTCTAATTAAAGCATTCAGCTTGAAAAATCTCTTACATGAAGCTTCATGAAACTAAATGGAGCAGGTTTTTTGTGGTCTCTTCATTAGTCTGTTGTCTTCCTGACAATCACTGCACAATATTAGAGATGTATTATACTAAATAATGAGCAGTAAGGGGCACCTACATTCAGAGAGCCTCTCTCCCACTCAGGAATTTTTTTTTTTTTTTTTTTTTTGAGACAGAGTCTTGCTGTGTCATCCAGGGTGGAGTGCAGTGATGCCATCTCAGCTCACTGCAACCTCCACTTCCCAGGTTCATACGATTATCCTGCCTCAGCCTCTCCAGTAGCTGGGATTTTAGGCACGCACCACTATACCCAGCTAATTATTTTTACTAAAGATGGGTTTTCAACATACTGGCCAGGCTGGCCTTAAACTCCTGACCTCGTGAGATCCACCCTCCTTGGCCTCCCAAAGTGCTGGGATTATAGGCATGAGCCACCGCTCCCGGCCAGGATGTTATTAAATAGCCAAGACATCTGAGACACTAAGAGACTTTGAAGTTCACATAACCAATGAGTAAATGTGCCAGACACACCTTGCATCTTGTGATCACATAATATCCCATGCTCATTGATGAAAACTACCTGTAATTATTTTTGAGAACAAACCACTGCCAGAGTTGAATCACTGAAAGATCCCAGGAGAAACTAAGTCTCCCTAAGGGCCCTGATTCCCAGTATCTTCCGGATCCCAGTTCTTTCTCCATCCTTCAGACATTTCGGGAGTTCAGTGACAGAATGCTGCTGGGAGTTGTTTGGCCCAGACTTTTATTTCTGTTGGAAAGACCTCCCTGCAGCTAACATAATCAAGCCAATTTCCCATAAAGGGGACAGAAGATTGTTTTTGCATTCTTTGTCTTTCATAGACTATAAAATAGAAGCATTTCCCCTCAGAATCCTATCAGTGGTTCTCAAACTTCAATATGCATCAGAATATCCTGGGGACCTTGTTAAAAATGTAGAATTCTAGGCAGCAGGCTCAGAACTTATAACTTCTGGAATTTCTTCAGGGATCCAACCCGGGGTCACTGGAAGGACTACCTGTTCTATGCCTTGCTTTGAAAACCCAAACACAGAAATGACAGTGAGGCTGAATCCCCAGAGGCGACATCATGGGGTGCAAAGTTGGGGCCTCTGGAGTTCTCTGTGAAGGTGATGGCACCAGGTCCCAAACAGTATTAACAGAAATGATACAGCTAACACACTTGAATGTATAACTAACTACAATAAGAGCATACCAACAGAAGACAATCATTTCATATTTGTAATTGCAAAAAATAAATCCTAAAGGAATTTTCTTTACTATGGTCTTTGAGCAACTGTCACGATGTACTTGAAGTGGGTATTATACATGAATATTAAGATAACTGTAAAATATAACATTCTTCTAGATCTTCAAAATGGCAATTTATTCTACTAATACTTTTACATATTATCCATTTGCCTATATCACTGAAACAGACATTTAATTCACTAGAAACTGAATTCCATTAATGAAAGTTTAAGTATAAAATGAGATGGTAACTAGAGATCCTATACAGTGGATAGTACATAAATGCAAATTAACACACATATAAAATATATGCACCAGAATAAGGCATTCAGCTGAAATCATTATAGTATAAGTAATTAATAATTATATTTTCAAATCTCAGTAATAAGATGATTTGGCCATTCACAAATATGTATAATTTTCTGTACCAACACTGTCGACATATAATTTGTTTTCCAACCCCACTGATTTTCTCCAGGCAGATGTATCATTTTCCAATTATAAGATTAAACATTCAACTTGAAAATATGTTAGCAGTCTAATTCCTGTTTGAATAACTTCCTGTATATTTTCAGAAATATATTCTGGTATTCAGGGGGAAATTATGAAATTCAAAATGGCTGATGAATTTAAAAGATGCAACTGGCCTCCGAGAAGTATTACCACCACAGGCTAAGTCATGAGGAGGAATAGAAGCTTTTAGAATAGGAAAAGTCTTTGAAGAGAAAGAAACAGAAACTCCCTAGCTGGGCGCGGTGGCTCACGTCTGTAATCCCAGCACTTTGGGAGGCCAAGGCGGGTGGATCACAAGGTCAAAAGATCGAGACCATCCTGGTCAACATGGTGAAACCCCGTCTCTACTAAAAATACAAAAAATTAGCTGGGCATGGTGGCACATGCCTGTAATCCCAGCTACTCAGGAGGCTGAGGCAGGAGAATTGCCTGAACCCAGGAGGTGGAGGTTGCGGTGAGCCAAGATCGCGCCATTGCACTCCAGCCTGGGTAACAAGAGCGAAACTCCATCTCAAAAAAAAAAAAAAAAAGGAGAAACAGAAACTCCCTAGGTCTGAGTAGACCTCATCAGCATCACAGACATAGGGACAGAGAGAAGAGGCACAGAAACCTGGTCTCTGTATTTTTCAAAACACGGAACTAATATTAACCTTAACACGAATATTAACCTCAACATGAATATTAACCTTAACATGAATACTCAGTACTGAACTAATAATACATGAAATACATGAAGTAAACAGAATTAGAACATATAAGGATCCCGAAATCTACTGAAGATTCAGTTTCAGCTTGTCACACGTGATATTAAAAAAGAAAGAATGAATGAATGACTGTTCAGTATGGATATATTTTTAATTTGAATGAATATTTCCCATCATGCAGGAACCTAATCATGCCTGCACAGTGATCCACAGAAAACAGAGTAGGCTGGCACGTACCTATACTTCCCTGCATCCCCTTCCCTGAGGCAAATGTCTAACCATCTGAATTTGACCATGCTAGGACAGACAGAGCCTGACCTGGGACCGTCGGATTTGGGACCCAAAGAAGTCAGCCAATCTTTCTTCAGTGACCACAAATGTAAGATGTAAACATTGAGAGCAGTGAGTAGATCAGTAAAGCAGACACAGAAAGAGAGAGTATGTGTGTGAGCGAGAGACACAGAGACAGAGACAGGGACTGAGGGGTGAGAAGAGAGACAGAGAGTGAACACTGTAGGTGTTCAAAAAAAAGTGTGCTCCAAAAAAAGCAGGGGGATTAAGTTTCAGCTGCTTTCTGATTCTCAGCTATGTTCCTCTTCTTGGGTTATGAGAAACACAACTGTATCATAAAACGAAACAAAAATCACTTCTTTTCTTAAATGTATATCCATTGGATTCTGTCAGAATCAAATATTCCTACTAACATACTCATAAAATCACAATATACATATGAAATGGAAAGCTTTACATTATAAAAAGGAAAGGGGTCCACGTATCTTACCATCCTGGAAATAGCTCTATTTTATTTTTCATGAATCCACATTGTTAGCCTACCTTTTAGCATTTGAACATTTTTAAACATTTAAATTATCTTATTAGTGCAGATCTACAATATAAAATGAAAAATAAACACAAAGAACATAAAAAGAATGGAGTTAAAATGCTTTAAAACACCATCATTTAGAGAAAAGCCAATGTTAATCTATTACTTGATGCCTTATAATTTAGCTCCTGATCTACTGTTTTGAATATTTAAGTTTTCCCTAATTTCCCACTATTAAAAGAGATTAGAATAGAAATCTTTGCTTGCTTGTTCACTTCCTTAAGATAAATTATTTGGGTTAGGATTATTGCCTTAAAGACCTATACCACATGAGGGCTTTTGAAACACTGAAAATTTTCACTCTGGGTAGGCTGTTGGATTTATGAGCTCAGTAGGCACACTGAAAAGCCACATTAGGTACTAGGATTGTCTAGTCAAGTTTGCTGATCCAAAGGACAGTTACTTGACTGTTTTAATTACGAGGCAAAAATGCACATTTCCCCCACATCCTGGCCATGTTTACTTATTTTACAATTTGACCATGGTCTCTGCCTGTTCTTCTACTGTGGACCCAGCAGATGTTCTCACAGACTATTCCTTAAATAGCAGAAATTGACTTTCTAACTAAATTAGAAGTTTTAATCTTAATTAAATCTTTGACTTTTTTCCTTTATTATTTCTGCTTTTGTTTCCCATGATTATATAAATACTTACACTTTGTTTTATCTTTTTCTAAAAGTCTTATTTTTATACTTAGCATTAGATCTCAGCTGCATTCATTCTGGAAAAGAGTTTAAAGTCAAGTGGTGGGGCTTTTTGTCTCAGGATTTTCTGTGAGAAAATTAATAATAAAAACAATAATATGAAATTTAGATAGGAGTTCTTAACCTGGGGTCCATGGAAGAGCTCTGCTCACAGAGGACTTTGAATACTTTAAACCATGCCTGAAAAGTAGAATGTGTATGCATTTGTGGATTTTACTAAGAAGTCCTAAAGCTTATATTAAATTCTCAAAGAGGTTTGTGAACTCTTAATGGTAAATAACTTTGATTTAAAGAGTAAACTATAGATTAAACACATAGCAGTCCTTTCCTTTAAAAAGGTGGCAAATCCCTTTTAATTTCAGAGGAGCAGACAGAGTCCTATGATCTTTTAGCCATTGAAGTTTTTGATCCAATTGAATGTCACACAAAGCCCCAGAGATAACAGCAGAGTTTTTCTGTTAAAGCCACGGTGGGGGAGTCTGGAAATCTGGGGCAGAATGTGAGAACACTGCATCAGAATATGACTCAAGGTGGCAAGATGTTCTATGAATACATCTTCTACCTCTTCAAATAAAAGTTTTCAGAATGACTCACCATAACTCAAATTCGTTATGGTTGTGAAACCTGAAATAAATAATGCTGCAGATTAATTAAGAGAAATGTATGCTCTTTGACTCAGATCATCATCCAGTATCAGACTGTCTGGCATTAGTGCAAAGCTGGAATGACAGTATCACAAAAGCAGCTTCTGTGCTGAACAGTTACTGTCAGCCATGAAATCAACCTCAAATGCCAGTGGAGCCCAATAAACACCAACACTTCCTCTCAATCATCTCTCAGTGCATCCACCTTAGGAAGTGACAGGAAACGATGCATCCACATGTAAACTCAAACAAACCTATGAATCCATACAAATGACATGATTTTTTCCAAGCAGTAAAATCCAGGTCTTTTAGCTTTTCTGTTTTGTGCCATCCAGGTATTACTATTACAACTAATTTACGAAATTAGAAATGGTGCAAATTACTAATAATATTGCTTAAAATAGATAATTATTATTTAATAAGTACCACAGTCAAATGAGTTAGACACTCCTGCAATACAAAATTAGTTATGTCAGCATAGCCTTAGCCTCTGATGCTATATAAGAACAGAACTCTCAAACTTTTTTTTTTTTTTGAGATGAAGTTTTGCTCTTGTTGTCCAGGCTAGAGTGCAATGGCACCATCTCGGCTCACTGCAACCTCTGCCTCCTGGGTTCAAGCGATTCTCCTGCCTCAGCCTCCCTAGTAACTGGAATTACAGGCATGGGCCACCACACCTGGCTAATTCTGTATTTTTAGTAGAGACAATGTTTCTCCATGTTGGTCAGGCTGTTCTCAAACTCCTGACCTCAGGTGATCTGCCCACCTCAGCCTCCCAAAGGGCTGGGATTGCAGGCATAAGCCATTGCACCCAGCTGAAACTTATTTTTTCTTTGTAAGTTTCCATATATAAGGACTTAGTAAAAAAGCATTCAACAAACATGCAAATTTATAACCAATCAATTTTAAAAGGAAATCATCATGTACTAATAGAAGTCATTAAATTATTTTTTACTTTTAAGAGAATGATAGAAACTACCTTTTAATATCTGCACTTTCTGTTCTGAACAATTTATTAGAATAGATAAAATACAAAACATGTTGTCAAGCAAGAAGAGACAGTACATTAATCTGTAGAACTGAAACTGGGTATCCAATAATGTTAAGCAGAAGGAAATTCAAGTAGTTGTTTTATAAAAGAACTGAACTTTGACACTGTTGTCACATTTATTCTTAACAATTCAAAGAACAGTTCACTGAGATATATTTCAAGCACATATCAACTTGCCTATTGATTGACAGAGAATAAAACAATAATGGCTTTAATCTAAAATACTGGTTGGTATGCTAGCTATGCTGATGATCAGATAGCCACATTTTCATTTGCAATATGGAAGTAATATGTACCTCAGTCTTGATTTAAGAAACACATTTTTTCAACTGTAGAATACAATTTAATTTTATGTTACCCCATTGATACCATTTTATTAGTACAATTTTCTTTAAGGACTCAAAAATGGCTCGCTCATTAATATGAACACCCAGCTAACTGCACATTAGTACAGTCCAACTAAGTGAACTTGTCTGCATATGGAAGAGACATCCTTAACAGCTAACGTCAAACACCAGGGCCTGTTGGGGGAGTGGGTGGGCTAGGGGAGGGATAGCAGGCGGTGGGGGCATTGGGGAGGGGTAGTATTAGGAGAAATACCTAATGAAGATGATGGGGGGATGGATGCAGCAAACCACCATGGCGTGTGTATACCTATGTAACAATCCTATACGATCTGCACATGTGTACCAGAACTTAAAAAAAAAAAAAATACTGGCAATGTTCTAACTACATTCAACACTGTTCAGCTGGAAGTGCAGTCACCAGCTTCTCACTTCCATCCAATCCCATCCCAGTCGTCCTTCTGTCTCTCAAAATGGACATCATATCTGACTTTATAGTCACAGTCATCAAAGACAGCCAAGCAGCGGGAAAAAGAAGACAGGTGTGAGTACTAAACACCTCTTTCAAATGGCTGAGAAAAGTACAGTTTTTATCACATTGTCTTTGAGGAATTATTCTACCAATCTGGCCTTATATAAAGATGACAGAAATTCAGTACACAGTTAAACAAAAGAGTGAAAGACATTTCCTAAATTATTGGAGAAAAAGAAAGGACTTGGGCATTTGAGTTGAAGAAAATTTGACATAAAATTCTCTTCTGCCACATGTTACCTATAGAACCTTGGAGAAGTCACGCAACTTTCCCTGAATATCCATTTCCTCTAATATGCATATACTCATCTGTAAAATCGAGATAACACTAAGTACACTCCTGAGGATAAGACAAGAGAAGCACAGGAAGGTTCCGTAAGCATTCACTACCTGTTCAGTGTGTCCCTCCACTGCACTGTCCCCAACTCTCTTGCTAATGGAGATCACTTTATCTGTCAAGTATCTCCCCTTGGAGTATTTACAGCTTTCCCCTATTGAATCAAAGGTCATAATATCACAAAGAGAGCTGAGTCCTTCCCCTTCCTGCAGAACTCAGGGAGGGCTGTGGTGGCTCTCATGGGTGCTGCTGCTTTCAGAGGGGTCAATGGAGCAAAGCTCTGGGCCCCAGAAGGGACTATGAATAGATCATGTGTCTGTAGCCCTGGGGCACTGAGATGAACAACACATCCCTGAAATTTATGTCCACTGGAATCTGTGAATGTGACCTTATTTGTAAATAGAGTCTTTGAAGATATAATCAAGTCAAAATGAGATCATACTGGATTAAAGTGGTGCTAATACAAAGACTAGGGTCCTTATAAGAAGAGTGGAATCTGGACACAGACACACACACAGAAGATGGCCCCATGCAGGCAGAGGGTGGAGCATCCTGCCATGAGCCAACTCAAAGGATTGCTGGCAATCAAGAGAAGCTGGACGAGGCCAGGGAGGATTCTTTCCTAGCACCTTCAGAGGGAGCATGGGTGGTCCTTCTGACATTTGGGTTTAGATCTTCCAGTCCCCAGAACTGCAAGAGAATAAATTTCTAATGTACGCCACTCAGTTTGTGGTATTTGGTTACAACAGTGGTAGGAAACAAATACACCTAAGGAATAATGACAGGGGCAGAATCCCATAGCACAGAATCCTTCTGTAGTCACAGAGGACTTCAGGCAGTGAACACTGGAAGCAGAGGGGGAGACCTCCCCTTCATCAGCCAGTGAATGAGACAAGGGATGCTGAAGACAAGGAGTTAAAATAGCCAACCTCCCAAAAATACTCAACAACAGTGCATTTAAAATAATATTTTCTGTTAATTGTACTTCTATTCATAAACCTCTACTGTGAGTGCTAGTTTGTGGAGGGTCAGAGATGGGGATAAGTGATACATGCAGTTTACAAGGCTGTAAAACAGCTATCATTATTTGAATAGATACTATTTGCTGGGCTTATTGCATATATTATTTTTATCCATATAATGAGAAATACAATATTACAAATCCCAATTATTTTATACATGGGAACACAGAGACTCAGAAATATTAATTAATAGCCTCCACCTCGCAAACAGCTAATAAGCAACTGATGTGGGATTTCCACCCAGAATATATCTGATTGTAGCTATTACGCGATGCTTTATCGCAGGTATACATTCCCAAGTTATTAATCTAGCAAATAAAAATTACTTTTAAAAAACAAAATAATTTTTTAAAAGGCATATTGATCACCAGAAAATAGAAATATTTTATTATTAAATATTCTATATTTACAAGTCCTTAATAATAATAAAAGTAAGTGAAAATTTTTATAATCCCTTGAGAAGTATGCAGCATCCCGTAATAAATAATTAGGCAAGTTATACTACTGGATATCCATGCTCCTAATAAAAAAAGTATGAGACAATCCAGTTTCAAGAAGGATAATCTATGAGCTGACTTCTTGTTAAAAATACTCGTTAAGTAATTCTCAACAAATACATAATACTCATGACACTTTCTATTTCAAATAAATAATTGTATAAGCAAGTTCCCACTTTCAATTTCTTTGTTTTAATATACTTTATAAATTGCTTAAATACATTACCATAATTGACCCTCAAATGAGCAAAATATAATGAAACATCTCTTGGCATGTAAATTTGCCTTTCAGCCACAAATGAATCACTTACTCCTCAATAAACAGGACATTTGTACACAATTAACAATAGCCATCTATCATTCCTCCAAAGATGGCATTTTGCCCATGACTAGAACCATCAAAGTTCACTGACTATTGGTTATAAAACACTTCTTGAGTGATATTTACCTTAGTATTTCACATGTCAACATTTAATTTATCGAGTTTATTAGATTCAATGTTTATATTCATACTTCCCATTCATCTGCTTAACTTCAGTTAATGAGGTTGATTTTGTTGTTTCCAACCCTGGATGGAATTCTGAGACCTGGAAGACGGAGGGGGTTGAGTGGCCAGGCTTGTGGAAGAGCCCAACTCCTGAATCTTAGATAGAGGCCAGCATAAAATTTGGGAAATGGGGCAGGGGGCTCCTCTAATGAATATTGGGGAATGTGCCTGAAGCAGGGGAAATGGATGCTTGCTAGGCAAAAGCAGCAAGCATCTCCTCACAGCAAAATTCTTCTACATCCAACATCTTTACTCTTAGTTATTGAACACTGGTCCTGTCAGATTTTCCCTGGAAAACTGGTAAAAAATAAAAATGTCCAGGCCTGGCTCTCTAAATAACATTAGGTCCCTGTATTCTTTATTAGCTCTCCCAGTTGATTCTGAGATATCTAAATGTTCTTGAGAACTATTGATCTATTCTACAAACTTTTAAGTTTTTGCACCTGGTATATGGATCAACATAGTCCCAGAATAAAAAATTTTTTGGACCAATCAATCTTAAGTATGTACTGTGTGCCACTTGTTGCACATGTCCCAAACTACCTGTGATCTCTTTTAATTTTAGAAATAAAATTTCCAGATCTCAGGTTTTGAAGTGTCAACAAGTTCTCCACGTGATTCCTATCAACCACTCCAGCCAGGTGACATCATCAGCATCATCAGCAATGAGCCATGCTTGACAGGATGAGCCCATAATACAAGAATGGTACTTTACTCTGTGGTCTTTTCCCCTAAACTTATAATCGCAATTGAATCATGTGAAAAACTGAAAAATCCTAGTTAAGAGATATTCTACAATATGCTAGACCAGTACTCCCCAAAACTGTCAAGGTCATCAAAAGCAAGCAAAGTCTGAGAAACTGTCACAGCCACGAAAAATCCCAGGGAGACATAACCTAAATGTAATGTGGTATCGTGAATGGGATCTGGAAAAGGAAAAGGATACTGGAGAAACACTGAGGAAATTTGAATGAACTATAGGCTATACTTAGTAATAATGTATTAATATTGGCTCATTAATCATGGCAAATGTACCATGTGAATGCAAACTTTAATAATGGAGGAAAGTGGGTGAGAGTCATATGGGAATTCTCTGTACCATCTTCTCAGTAATTCTGAAAATCTAAAATTGTTCTAAGATTAAAAGTTTCCTTTAAGAATCCCCCAGAAATGCCTCTCAGAAATCAGGAATTCAATGCAATGCCAGCTACCTCACACATCCTCCCGACAGCCAATTTCAGTAAGCCTGAGAAGCAGATGCCATCCTCCACTCCATGTGGTCTCCCAATTTTGCCAGTGATTGTCACGACCTTAGAAAGATTGGAGGGATGGTTTCTGCTCCCAGTGAAGTTTGCCCACGGCCACCTCACATCATCCTCTGCCCTCTCGCCTGGAGAGTGCAGAGGCTATGGGGAACACACTGAAATGGTAGTTCTTACCTCTTCTTAGCTGGACTTCACAGCTAGTAGGCCTCTTCAGCTAGAATCGGATTGAATCCAGGAACCCCCATTCCCACATCCAGCAACTAGAAGATCCCTAGAACCACATCCCCAGTATATAGACATTTTTCTCACTGGATCCTACAAGGAGGAAGATGAAAAGGGTAGGCGAGGCTGGCACAGGATTCTCTAGAGTAATAGAGGTGACACCCAAAGCTGAAGCTGATGATGCTTAATATAGGTGATGCTTTGACACCACAGATGATCCAAGGAGCCACTGCAAGCTGGCAAGCTATGTCAGTGTTGGGTGCAAAATAAGTAAAGTAGCCTGCTCAGGACCATGGAGTTCTACAAGAATTTCTTTACCCAATAAAGTGCTCTCCCTTTCCTTCAAATTTAAATGTCATAATCTCCTTAACCTTTGTTTCAAGCCACTACTTTACTTCCCTTTGAAAGGCACTGCTTTAATAAAACACACTGGTAAACTGTTTTCAAGATAGGCATGGAAGACAAGAACTATCATTAACACACACCTGTTGCTGCTAGTCACTAAGGGTTTGGCAAATACTATCTCACTCCCCAGCAAGCAAATGAGAGAGAGAACACTAATCCAATTGACAGAGGAGTGATCTAAGGAGTGTTAGGTGGAACCAAAATTGAGCTTCAGCCCAGCTCAATTAAAAAAATAAAAAGCTTATGCCTCTCCAATTTCATGCTGCGATTTTCCATGACGGTGTGCTAATCTATCAATTCCCTAACACAATCATTTTCTGAATGCTGAGTTTAGCCAAGCCACAAAGAAGTATGAGGTTTCTGAGGAAGCCAGCCTCTGCCCTTAAGGAAGCTTATGATCAGATGTTGGGGATTCCTTTCCCCTAGGAGTCTGGCTTTTGCTTTTTATTGCCCTTCAACTGTCTTTTTGCAATAGAATTTATAATTTGAAGAAATGTTCGATAAAACTGCAGGATGTTCTTTGAACATAACCTCTGTTAAGACAGGCTTTGAAATGAAGAACCATATACAAGACCAAACCTCCGTTTTTGTTTTTTGTCACTGATAATTTACACAATGCATGCTTTACATGGTTGCAAATGACTCCTCAACTCTGAACCAGGTAAAATAAACATTTCGTTTCTGATCTATTTTTCTTCGAATTTCTCCACACTGAATTATACTCAACTGCATCACAATTACCCATTTGATCTTCTGTGTATTTCTGACCTATCATTTAATTTATAAATACTACCTGTAAATGCACTACTTTTAAATTATAGCTACAATGATTTTTAAATTTGCCTATACTTGGGTATCATCTAGAGTTTCCAAAAAATATATTGAAACCTGGGTCCCACATTCTTGATAAGGTTTGGCTGTGTCTCCATCCAAATCTCATCTTGAATTCTTGCCCCCATAATCTACCCATGTCATGGGAGGAGCCCAGTGGGAGGTAATTGAATCATGCATGCAGGTCTTTCCTGTGCTATTCTTGTGAGAGTAAGTCTCACGAGATCCGATGTTTGCACATACTCTTTTGTCTGCCGTCCTGTAAGATGTGCCTTTGTTCCTCCTTCATCTTCCACCGTAATTGTGAGGCCTCCTCAGCCATGTGGATTTGTGAGTCACTGAAGCTCATTTTCTTTATAAATTACTCAGTCTTGGGTATTTCTACACAAGAGTATGAAAATAAACTAATACAGTTCCCAAGAGACACTGAGGTAATTGGGTTGGGGTGTGGTTTCGATTTAGGAAGATAATTTTAATATGCAACAATGCTTGAAAACCACCATTCTACTAAACACTAAATACAAAAGAAACAGACCTTTTGTAAACTTACTACATTTGAAACTTTTAAGAAAATGAGATAGAAGGAGAATTAAACCTAAATTATCCAGATATCTGAATGCACACTCCTGAGGGCAATAAAGGTCTGAGAAGAGGACCTATTACGTAAATTCCATCCATATGTACCTGAAGCCCACATGGAGGTATAAAACAAGCCTTCATAAATGTATGTTTTTGTTGTGAAGTCTCATCCTTTGTTAACTAGTGCTAGAATAGTTTAATAGTGGTTACATACCACTACCACGAATCTATTCCAATCAGCATTCCAAAACAATCTATTTACTTGTTCCTTATTTAACCATCTGGGTTCACTATGAAAAGCTCCATATCTTTCACACAATCCATTATCCCATTCCATTATGAGACTGTGATTCAATTTCTCATCTACATGTTGATCTTTCTTTTATATGATTATAATCAATTCCCCAAATCTGTGATGTGAATATTTTCGGGACTGAGTCAATAATCACACTCATGTTCACTGGTCAAGTTAGAACCAAGTAAGAGATTCAGAAAGGATTCAGATGAAAGGACATAACAAGTTCACTTTTGGTGCTGGTCTAGTAGACAGTGGAGAAGATGGCTTACAGCTGTGGCCCAGAGGGAATCATGATGCTGAAGTACATGCAAGGCTCGAACAACCTACTGAGGCTGCCTTTGGTCAACTTAATAATAAGAAAGGGCTCACGAGAGGCAGATCCCAAAGAGAAGAGAGGGGTCAAATCATATGTGTCCAGCTCTTTCTCCCAGGCTCCCCAGTCACCATAAGAAGAGATGAGTAAAGGAGCCAAAAGAATGCGGAAGAATTTCCTAGTTGGTATGCCTCCATTGCATAGAGATATTCAGCATACTGCAGACTTGCTCATGACCTCCACTGACAACTGTCAAATATGCACTGCTATCTGTTATTTCATCTTGGCAGCTCTTCCCATTTGCTGCCTGCAATTATGTCATCTGCTCTATATCTAAAACCCATTCTCCTGCACCCTACTGCTCAGGAATCTGCCTTTCCCTTGCCCCTCTTCATAATTTATTAAGTTGACCAAAGGCATCCTTAGTGGGTTGGTCTAGCCATGTGTGTGCTTCCGCATTGGGATTCCCTCTGGGCCACAGCTGTAAGCCACATTCTCCAATATCCATGAGACCAGCATCAAAACTGAACTTGGTTTTTCACAATGGTTTTTAGGTATAGAGCAGATGACATAATTGCAGGTAGCAAATGGGAAGAGCTGCCAAGATGAAATAATAGTCCATATTTGACAGTGGCCAGTGGAGATCATGAGCAAGTCTGCAGTATACTGAATATCTATATGTAATGGAGGAGAAACTTCTTTTGCCTGCCTTCCTCTTTCCCTGTGGAGGCACATCAACTAGGAAATTCTCTAGGGTAACAGTTTTTAGATATAGAGCAGATGACATAATTCCTACTTTCCTTCCCAGAGCCATCAGGGGAGGAGGCAAGGCCCTAACTACTGTGCTGCATGTCTCCTCTTCAGGACAACACTGGTGTCTCTCCATGGCACCCTGGGTGAGAGATCACTTAGCAGGGAAGTAAAAAGAGTCAGGGAGTAGACCCGTGAACCACCCTATAGAGGTGGTGTCCCAGCCATGTATAGTAGATGGACCACATACTATGTCCACAAAGTTGTTGCAAAAGAAAGCAGAACAAAAACAACAACCACTTAAAGAATACACTAGTGAATAAGTTGACTCTTTGTTGTGATCAGTGGACAAATACAAACTGAATGCTGTAAAACAGCTATTGTTGTCCCATTAAAAATGGCATAAGCTATAGAAAATGATAACTGGTTGAAACACATAGCACATCAATCTCAAGTTCATGGAATTCAAATGGACAATGGGATAATATAAGAGAAATGAAAAAAGGTAACATGTTAAATTCTTGTGAAAAATAACTTGATTTAAGTGGTAAACAGGTGAAAATAATATGGGCTCTGTTACATATTAGTGACTCAAAGAATATCAATGGTAACTGATTTTAGGAGGTTTTTCTTGGGGAGGGGGATGTGATAGGCAAAACTCTAAAATGACCCCTCTGTGATCCATATCCTTTTATTATCCCCTTATCCACAGATGTGGAAAAGATCTGTAAATATAATGGGATATCATTCCATTGATTAGACTATGTTATCAGAGGCAAAGGGACTTTTCCAGGTAGAATTAAGGTCACTAAGAAACTGACTTCCAGTTAATTGAAAGGAAATTTATACTCCTGAGCCTGATTTAATCAGGTGAACTCATTTTAAAAAGTGTCTAGAGATAAAAACCTCAAAGCAGCAGATGTTTTCATTGCTGGCTTAGAAGAAGCAAACCCCATGAATTCAACCACAAACAGGAAAGGAATTCTGCCAACAATCTGAGACAGTTCAGACATAAGTGGGTCACTCCCCAGACGAGTCTGCAGATGAGACTACAACTGGTCAATGCCTTGATTTCAGTCTAATGAAACCCTAAGCAGAGGACGAACCAAGTCAAGCCTGGACTTCTGACCTTCGGAAATTGTGAGATAACAGGCATTGTTATAACCATTAACTTCGTGATAATTTGTTATGCAACAATAGATAATTAATATGAGGATAATGTGCACCACAGTTTTCTTCTATTGTTTTTGCAACTTAAGTGACTATACATTTAACTATCTTGCTCATATGTGCACACAATGTAAAAATAAAAATTCCCCTTGATTAGAGTTTTTTATCACAATACCTTATACATAGGCTTTTTCCTCACATCAAAACACAAATTATTATCTATATTGGTAATTACAATACAGTGAAACATAATTAATGTATCCCAATATTATAGTATTCACATTTACCTAGATGAGGATGATAGTGTGTTGGTCAAAAATAGTCACTAGTTATTTTGCAAGCCATCTCTTTGGAAACAGGAGAGGTATACATTTTAAAAAGAAATACCATGAACAACGATGGCTGGAGTAAAGAAAGGCTAATTTGGATTTTTGAACAAAATAAGCATTTAAAAATACTTTTCAGTAACTTGAACATGAAATATAAAAAGCTATTTTTTAAAAAACTAAGTTCCAATTTAAAGTGAATAAAATATGAATTGGATGTATCACAACCTCTGCCTCCTGGGTTCAAGTGATTCTCCTGTCTCAGCCTCCCACGTAGGTGGGATTACAGGCATGTGCCACCATGCCTGGCTAATTTTGTATTTTTAGTAGAGACAGGGTTTCCCCACTTTTGGTCAGGCTGGTCTTGAACTCCCAGGTGATCCACCCACCTCAGCCTCCCAAAGTGCTGGGATTACAAGCATGAGCTACCACACCTGGCCTGAATAATACATGTTCTATCAAAATAAGTCTACACTATTTAACACAGTAGGAAGCAAGCATGAGATGGAAATATGCTACTAACATACTGTTAATGTGGGGAAAAAGGAAACTGTAAAACAGAATGTATAGGAGTATCCTAAACTTGCAGGTTAAATAGTAGGGAAAAAAAAGTCTTAAAAATTAGAATCAAAATTTACCTTGGGTAAATAAGTATGATGGTAGAGTTTAGGGGGTGGGCTACTAGCTACTATTGAACTTGAGTGCCGTTCTGGGTCTGGATGCCAGCCATGGAGGGGAACTGCCCTGTTGCACGAAAAGACTCTTCACGAGTCAGTCTCTTGGGATGGACAGCCAGTGCCTGGGGCAGTCATGAAGCGGGGTCACACTGCTGCTGCTGTCACTCTCACTAACTGCACCTGCAGCATTTCCCGGGTGCCCAGACCAGTGCTGAGTGCATGGCTCACCTCACCCTATTCGACCAGACCCCTATTCTGCAAGTGGGTGCATGTAACAGCATGGCAGCAGAGCTGAGCTCTGGGTACCCAGCCATCTCGCAGCAACCACAGGAGCTGCTCAGAGGACCAGGCCAGCTGGCAGAGGACAGGGGCTGCTTTTTCCTTCTCAGTAATCACAATTCACTTCCACAGCTGTCATAATTCTATTTTAGAAAAGTAAAGTGTAAGACTGCCCTCTCAGAAAGGAAATCTTCAATTTGCGTATTTCCTAGAGACTTCTTTCTGTTACTCTATTAATTTATTAACACTTTTTAAAGTGATGCAGTTTCCCAAGATGCCTCTCTGTCAGATAAATCATTGAGATGGTTATAAATAAAGCATTATACCTTAATTCCCTAGGTATCTAACCCAGAAAACGAAATGCTACTGATTTTCTACAGAAATGTTCTGAAAATTGACTGCTATTGATAATTCAATTCTTCCCTAAAATTAGGAAAGGCTGGAGCAAGACGGGAAGATAAGATGTTTTCAGATGCTAGACAGAACAAAAATGACAAAGAAATGTGAATCTATGGTAGGATCATTAAACAAAGTTAGTAGCTTATTTTGGACAAAAGAAACTGAATTGAAGGATAAGATGTACTTTTCCTGAAGATCTCTCTCCTTTAGTTTTTTTTTTTTTTAAACATTTCTGTGAATACATATTTATCTTGAATTATCCAAAGTTCTCAAACTGTGCTAACATACTGAGCTTGTAGTTCCTGGAGAAATTGTAGGGTTTACCGATGCTTTTATTTTAGTCACAACATTTTCTGGAATAGAGTCGTGGGGACAGAAGTAAGCAGATGAAAATGTCAGAGGAAGGGATTCTATCTTCCGAAAAGCTTGGCCTGCACAAAGATGCAAAACTGTTTAAACAATAGGGTCACATCTTATCAGAAAGTTAGGTTCCTCCAGACCTGGAGTCAGGAGTATGTTTGTGAAGCTATGGATGGAATGATCCCATGATCCTAATGTAAAACCTTCTGGACTATGCGATAGTGGACAAGTTATTAAAGTCCCTAAAATGTAGGGGTTGGGGGAAAACAAGTCTTTATTACTACCAATAAATTTTCTTAATTTAAGCAATGGTATCTTTACATAATAATCTGAACAAATAGAGCTAAGCAAAATTGTTATGCATATGTACAACTAAATTGGACAGTCTCTTCATAATCAAGATATACTAAATGCTTCCAATTATGTTAACAACTCAGCAAGATTTGAAAGTGAACATAAATTATAGGTAAAATAAATGCAACAACACTAATAACTGTAACGCATGATTTATTAAAAACTGTAGTTCAGCCACTTTTCTAGAGAATCATTTACATGCCAATAAATTTAGCCACCACAGCCACACCAGGAAGTAGTCCCTTTAGTGATGACTAATCTACCTGCAATTGATGTACTTATTATGTATAGCATTTGTAAAGTTAACTTTTTATCTCTTAATAGGTTGCATTTTCAGCATTTTAAGATTTTTTAATTAACAAAAAGTATTATTGAAACTCCATTTGAAATACTTGTCTGGTTATATTGGAAATCACTGAACTTTACACACATTCCCAAAATTTAATAAAGGATTCTGGATGGGTATGTCCATGTGTGTGGACACATGTGTGTATATCCATGCCTAAACAATATGGATTACTTAGTACATTTATTCTTGAGCTTTTAACAGGTAAAGGTAAAATAGAGTTGCATTTAGTTGGGGGAACATTTTTATTCCCTAGTGAGAGTGTGTTCAGTTTTTAATGTACTTTTACTTGGAAGTTCAAATAAATGAGTATGTATTGACAGGACCACATAAATTAATAACACTGATTTTCCAACAAATACACAGTAGATATTCATGTGTAGAATATTGCTCCCTTTAAGTTTACTGCTTTGGAAAAATATATGCTTAAAATCCAATGATATTTCATTGATAAAATGATATTTAAAAGTGTTTTTTAATTTTTATTTATTTATTTATTTATTTAGAGACAGAGTCTTGCTCTGTCGTTCAGGCTGGAGTGCAGTGGCGCATTCTCTGCTCACTGCAACCTATGACTTCCTGGTTCAAGTAATTCTCCTGCCTCAGCCTTCCAAGTAGCTGGGATTACAGGCACACACCACCACGCCCAGCTAATTTTTGTATTTTCAGTAGAGATAGAGTTTCACCATGTTGGCCAGGATGGTCTTGATCTCCTGACCTCATGATCCGCCCACCTCGGCCTCCCAAAGTGCTGGGATTACAGGCGTCAGCCACCGTGCCCAGTGGTTAAAAGTGCTTTTTAAGAAGATTTCAAAACAGAACTCATTACCTAATGATCACATCTAGTTTTTAATTCTAGTTGGTGCTGCTCGGTTTGACCAACTGTAGCCTTAAAACAACTTTGGTTAAAATTTTTTAAAGTAAAACTTCAAAAAATATGTATCATAATATTCAGAACTAAAGACTTTCACAATCTGGCTATTAAAGTTATTCCCACACATCAACATTAAATCAGCCTAATAACTTTCTGCACAAGACAGTGTGCTAAGGACCCCTAGTCCTGTCCTCAAATCTGTAAGAGGGCTGTGTTCACTCCAGCAAAGAGCAAATTGTCATAACTTTACCTAATATTTTATACTTTTTAACCATTTAGGGCCTTTAATCAACTTGGAATTTATGTTTTTAGTGGGAAGATGAAAATCTAATATTACATTGCTTTTCCATATAGACAGTCAAAGATATCACATTAAGACAACAGCACTGATTGAAAAAGTCTCCTGTTTCTCCCTCTTATGTATGAAATTCTCACATACGTAGAAGTCTATTTCTAGTTATATTATTGTTCAAGAGCTTAATATGCAATCCACATAAATAAAAACCAGAATGGTACCTATGCATACTTTGTCTTATTAACATTATTATTTTGTAAATTATCTTGGATTATTCTGTTCACTTACATTTTCATGTGACTTTTTGAATCCATTTTTTGGCACTCCTAAAAAATCTTGTTTGGATTTTGGAGTGGGAGAGCATTAAATCTGTTGATTAGGAGTAATTCTCTCTTGCCTTCCCATTCACAAACCTTCTACTGTCTCCTTTTATCCTGATCTTCTTTATGAGCTTCTATGAAATTTATAATTATCTCCAAAAAAATTTGTACATTTTTGTTAGGAATTTATTTATGCATCTTATCATTTTATTGTTCCTGAGAGTAAGAATACGTTTTCTACTATATTTTCTAGTTATTTATGCCTGGTATAGAGGAAAGTTATTGATTTTTATATTTTGAGATTTGATCTGAATACCTTAATGGACTCATTTTTATTAGTTATAATAGCTTCTCAGTTACTCCCTTGGGTTTTCTGGGTATATGCATTATAAAGTGTACAAATAATGGCATATTTCTTTCTTCCATATCATTTTACCCCTGCCATATTTAGATTTGCCTAGTATCTCAAATATAATGTCGAATATTCCAAGTGTTACAAAGCATAACATTCCAGATGTTAATTAAAATACTTCTCATATTTCACTACTGAACATAATATTCTGATTGGTAACTCCTTTACAAGTTTAAGAAATTCCTTTTATTTTATTCTGCTATGAGACTTATATTTTAACCATGATTTGGTATTATACATTATCAAATTTATTTCAGACATCTGTTGAGATGACCAGAAAGCCTTTCTTCTGACTGGTGTTAATGTACTAATTTTTATTCATGACTTTTCTAATACTGAGCCATCCTTGCATACCTGCAATAAAACACACTTTGCTATGATTCGTTTTTATGATCAGAGGATTGAATTTTATTTAGAGTTTTTTCTCCAGTGTTTAGGACCTATCATTCCATTTACCGATTTTCACTTCTGGCCAGGGTACTGGGTATCTTGTATTGCTTATCTAAAAATTAAATTGCTGAAAAACCATCTTTCTCTGGTTAACCAATTTGAACTGCATCATATCATTTCGTTTGTCAGGCTTTCCATTATCCCCTACTCCAGATTAAGTTTCAGCCAATTAGTGCCTGCCATATGTTTGTCGCCCTTCGTTAGAAGAACATTTCAATATGCAGTCCTGGAGTCCTCTGAGTTGACTGACAATGTCATAGAGATGTAGATTAAGGCTGAATGTGGGGGTTCATGCCTGTAATCCCAAGGTTTTGGGAGGATGAGGCGGGCAGATCACCTAAGGTTAGGAGTTTGAGACCAGCCTGGCCAACATGATGAAACCCTGTCTCTACTAAAAGTACAAAAATTAGCTGAGCCTCATGGCGTGAGTCTATAATCCCAGCTACTTGGGAGACTGAGGCAGGAGAATCACTTAAACCTGGGAATTGGAGGCTGCAGTGAGCCAAGCTCATGCCACTGCCCTTCAGCCAGGGCGACAAGAGAGAGACTCCATCCTAAAAATAAGGGACGTAGATTAAGCATGGGCTTTTGAGTCAGACATGATATGTCCCATTACTGTGTAAATTTAAACCTATGCTCTCTTCCTTTGTAAAATGAACATAATTCCTACTTTATATGCTGCTGTAATGGCTGAATAAGGTAATGTGCACAGAGTGGCTAGGGCACACAAGATTTTCTACAAGTAGTGATGTGTTAATTTTTCTTGATGAATGTGAATATTAACATTTGCTTCTTTGAATATGTCAGCCTATGTCTCTGCATGTTGAGTGATGCATAGGGTTTACACAGGAAATCTACAAATATCACTCATAAAAGAATAAAATAAACTGGTATTTATTTTCAAAATCAAAAGTTAAATACAGAGCCTGGGACAATCTGACGGTGGAGGGAAGAAGCACCATGTCGTAGGGCCAGAAGCCACATAGCAAGTGTCACAGAATGAACTGTATCCCTCAAGTAGATATGTTGAGGGCTTAATTTCCCAGTACCTGTGAACATGATCTTATTTAGAAATGAGATTTTGGCAGACTTAACTAGCTCAAATGAGGTTATACTGAGGTGGGATGGGCCCAGTCCAATAGAACTGGAGTCCTTAAAAAAAGAGAGATGATATGAGACACTGGCACCCTGGGAGAACACCATGGGAAGACACAGGCGGACAGTGGAGCAACATATCTACAAGCAAGCAACGCCCGGGGTTACCAGGAGCTGGAAGAGGCATGAATCCTCCTCTAGAGGAGTTGGAGTGAACATGGCTGTGCCAACACTCTGATTTCAAATTTCTAACCTCCAAAACGTAAGATAATACCTTTCAGTTATTTTAAACCATATAGTTGGTCATACTTTGTTATAGCAGCCTGTGGGGTATGGGCAAAGGGTGTCTCATGGATCAGAGCCATGAAATAACTTAAAGGTTCAGGTTGTCAAAGAAGCAAACCAAGAGGAAGACAGTGAAACAAGAAAACGCTGATATTAAATCAAATGTTATCTGAGCTGGTATGAAAGCAAGAACATGTTCTGATGTGCACACCAGTTAGAACAAATGGAAGGAAATGGCCAAAGGGGTCTGAGAATAAATGCCATGATGACTAATTATGTTGAAGATTTATTAAAAGTGTATCAGATGCTCATCAATCCACTAGGTAATGGGTGCAATTTTAACTGTTAAATATATTTGATAATGTATTTGGCAAACGTTGCCACAGAAACACAATTTCATGGAACAAAGAAACACTAGCATAATCTCCAACATAATTTTCCTATGAAACTGGTTCACAAAAACGAACCTTAGGCATTGAGCACTTTCTTGCCTCAGGATTAACATCTATCCTATCAATTCATTACTGCTAAACTTGGGGATCCATAATCTTTCTTAGGTAGTATCAATCTCAGTCTTCAGAATTTCATCTTCCCCATCTCTGCCAATTTTCTGAGTGATGAGAGAGGCAAAGTCAATCACTATTCTAACTGATCAGATACTCTAGGCAAACAAAATGCAGTTATGCTGGTTTCACGCTGGTCAAACAGGATCAAAGATATGGATGTCATGCCAAGAAAGTGTGTGACTGCATTTAACATTCTACAAATAGAATTAATTGACTTGCTCTCCAAGTCATATGATGAAGCTATTCTAACTCTGGGAATGAAACCAGAATTTCTCACCATCAATTCTCTTTTCCCTAGACCATGCGGTCTCAAAGTTTTTATTCTCCAGTGATAATCAGTTTAAATGAGAGAACGCCTGCCAAACCCAATGCTCTAATTACACAGTTAGGAAGAACTGATAATAATTATTGCAATGTTCTACCCTCAAAAACTGTCAGGCAATGCTGACTGATTTAGATACTGAGACACAATTTTCTTTAAAATACACACACACACACACATATATTTTTAAAACTGTCTAAATGTGTATATGCCACAAAAATCCATCATTAATGATTGTTAGCACAAATTTGTAACTAGCAAAACTAGTTCTGAGGCTTATGTTTTGCTTTCAATTTTTAAATAATTCAAAAGTATTGGTTAAATCAATGAATGCATGAATATTTTATTAACATGGTCTGCAAATATAAGAAAGAGAAAAAGTACTGAGATGCTCCTTCCTCATATATTTTTATGCAAGCATGAAAGCTTTCAAACATTTAAATACAAGTACAGCAGGGGTCTAAGAGGAAGCACATGAAGGCCGATGAATTGAGTGTTCAAGATATTATTCATGCTTGACATGGCTTTTTATAAAATTACACTTCTTGTCACCTAGAATTTTACTGATTCTTTCTTTTAATTACCAAATTCCATGGTTACTTCCTCCAATAAAACAGCAATGTCCTCTTAAAAGAAAAATATTCTAGCAGCACACAATGCTTCTATTCTGCTTCCATTTCCTCTTTCCCTAAGGAAAGCTTCCTTGCCAGACTCCATTCACAGCCAATAAACTCTTGCCAAAAAAGGCTTAAAATGATAAACTAACTCAGGGATAAAAGGCAGAAGCTACATTTATTCAGGGAGAAAAAAAGTCCACATTTGCAGAACTCTCTAATGTATATCACGATTTTCAGGGATGCATTTTAAGTAAAATTAGAAATGCTTTAGATGGTTAAACATTCTAATGCAATCAATTTTCATATTTTTTTGCATACAATGGACACTAAGGTATTGACGTCGATTTCCAGAGATAGAGAACTAGATAAATATTTTATGGTTTGCTGTGCTATTGGTTTATGGGGCTCCTCAGCCTTACTATAAATGTCCACTCTTCATATAAGCCCAACAAGGTGGGTCTCTCCGAGGCCCCATGTATAATCTGCTCTGCCTCTTTGCTCCTCTCCATTTTCCCTTTCTCAGGAAATGGCAATTCTGTTCCTCTAGTAACTCAGCCCAAAAACCCTGAAGTCATCCTTGACGCCTTTCATAATGTCACACACAGTACCGGTTACAGGATAAACTGTGTCCCACCAAAATTCATATGTTGAAATCCTAACCCTCAATACCTCAGAATGTGACCCTATTTGGAGATGGAATTGTTGCAAATGTAAGCAGTTAAGATGTGGTCATACTGGAGTAGGGTGAGCTTCTAAATCAATATGACAGATGTCCTTCTGAAAAACGGAAATATGGACACAGTCATGTGCACAGGCAGTGCACCATGGGAACACTGGAGTGATGCTGCCACCAGCCAAGGAACTACCAGAAGCTGGAGAGGGGCCTGTAGACCCTTCCTTAGCACCTGCAGAGAGAGCAAGACACTGCTGACACCTTGATTTTGGACTTCTGACCTCCAGAACAGAATGTAAATTTCTGTTGTTCTAAGCCACTCAGATTGTGGCAATTTGATACAGCAGCCCTAGAAAACTAATAGAGTCATCAGTCCATCAACCAATCATACTGGCTTTTGACACCTATGAAATTACTTGCAAATGCTTTTCTTCTAACACTAGGGTTATTTATTCCTAGATTTTATTCATCATGCGAAAGTTTTCAAAGACACAGTATTGGCTCTACGTTGACTCCCATAGTTATGACAGATGCTTATTTTAAGTTTACTGATAAGAAATATTGTATCCCAGCACTTTGGGAGGCCGAGGTGGGTGGATGACAAGGTCAAGAGATCGAGACCATCCTGGTGAACATGGTGAAACCCCGTCTCTACTAAAAATACAAAAAATTAGCTGGGCGTGGTGGCGCGTGCCTGTAATCCCAGCTACTCAGGAGGCTGAGGCAGGAGAATTGCCTGAACCCAGGAGGCAGAGGTTGCGGTGAGCCGAGATCACGCCATAGCACTCCAGCCTGGGTAACAAGAGCGAAACTCCATCTCAAAAAAAAAAAAAAAGAAAGAAAGAAATATTGTAAGGCATAAAGTGTGTTTCGTTGTTTGCTCCACCCTTGGTGACCAACTACAGGGACACTAGCTCACCCACTGCACGTCAGTGTACCATACCACACCTTGGGAGGGGCTGCCCTGGCATTAGGCCAACTCCTAAAACTATCGTAGTATCTTCATTCACAGTCAAGCTTCCAATATTAATTCTCTTTACTAAGGAATTTTATTTCTGGAAGAGGGATGAGTAGATGGCACCAACTGACATCCTCAAAGTTACTAAGCACTATCTTCTGTCCCCACATTTTAATACATCCATGGTGTTTATATTATTTCCATCAGTCTGCTGAAAATTTAAAAACTGATCTAAACTTAGAAAAAATGGTGTACGAACCTGAAACACAATAGCTACTGATACAAGGTGCTCTATAATTAGGTGCTAAATTGTGTGCACAGATGCTACATGCTGTAAGAGATCAGAGCAGCCTTAGATCAATGAGAGCTCACCAGAGGACTGGAGTCTTGCTATGTAAATTTGTGTTTTTCTCTTTGATTTGCTTCGTCATCTGTAGACTCGTTTGTTTTGGATGTTTTCTAAGTACGTGAATTAATTTACAATACGAAAGCATAACTTAAACATCTTTGCCCACAAGGAATGCTTATTTTTCAACAGGACTGAAAGATGATTATTTACAAGCCAGTAGGGAGCAAGAATTATAAACATCAGTCATTTACAAAATTAGAATTTATACCATCTTTTCTCCCATGTATGAGTGATTGACAGGATATAAAACAAATGCTTAGGATCCAAGCAGATGGGTTTTCCCCACTTGCAAGGCTCCAAGTCTTCCTGGGTAAGGAATGTCTACTTGGATGCTCTTTTGCATCTGGAATGGTTTAAACTTTCCTAGTTACGATTCATAGGCTCAACACAGAAAGTTCATGGCATTAGCCCCACACAAAATAAATGTACTATTATTATCCTCCCAAACACTACTATATTTGAGAGGATAATAATATATACATGTATATAGTATTTATATATATAAATATGGTACATATATAAATATGGTATTTACCATATTTTCTCATGTATTTTTTTACTTCTCCCTTTTCACAATCTTTTACAATTAGATAACAAACAATAAATTAAAATGTTATTCAGGGACCATAAATATTCACTTATTTATTTAATCCATTTAATTTTGAAACAAAGACTGTGTGTTCCTCCTATGGTAGACAGTGTACTACGTGCTTTGACTCCAGTGGAGGACAAGCAAACCTCACTGCCCACCAGAGCGAGGCGGTAACTATCATTAATGCCAAAAATGTCTTTATTGAGAAGGCCAAGGAAGGTCTCTGGAGGAAGTGACATTTCAGTTGAGCAATAACAAAAAGAGGAGTGGGAAAACTATCAGGTGAGGATACAGACCGCAGGGAAGGAATATAAATCTGGAAACCAGATTTAACATAGTTTAAGGAGATTTGCTTTATCCTGTGGGTAATGAGAAACTACTGAAGAGTTTTCACTTTAGGGAGCTAACATCATCAAATTGATTTCAGGATCCCACTCTGTGACTCCAGATTTAATGGATGGGAGAAGGTAGGTGTACAACTGGCTAAGGGAGGTCAGTGAGGAGCCAGATTCCATCATCTTGGTTAAATGTAGAGTGTCAAGGATAGAAGGGGAAATGAAAGAAAGAACTGACCTGCTCTGAGACAGGTTTAGAATGTGGACCAGCCCAGATACAGTGGCTGATGGCCCATGATGGCTAAGGAAGAAGACAAAGATTTCTTGGGAAGGAGAATATGCTATCCGAAAATCCAAAATGTTATTCATGTATGACAAATAACCATTCAATATGGAAGATCTGACTCTTCTACCTTACTCAGTGAGGTTTCTATTGCTGGTGGGGAAATGGTTACCACAGACTTAGTAACATAAAACAACACAAAGTTAGTACTTACAGTTCTTTAGGTCAGAATGTCCACAAAGGCCTCAGCAGGCTGTATCAGGCAATTAGCAGGCCTGTATTCTTTTCTGGATGATCTGGCAGAAAATGTTTCCTTGCCTTTTCCAGCTTCTGCATTCCTTGGCTACTGGCCTCCTACCTCCATCTTCAAAGCCAGCAATGGCAGGCTGAGTCCTCCCCTGACCCTTCTCCACCATCACCCATCTTATACAGCCACACCCAGGGAAGGTTCTCAGCATTTAGGAAATCGTGATTTTATGTGGCTCAACAGAACAAACTAGGTTCCTCTGCACCTCTCACCATCAGCTGAGTAGCAACCTTAATTGTATCTGCAACACTAACCTCCCTTGCCATGCAATGTTACATATTTACAGGTTCCAGGGATTAGGGCATGGCCATCATTCAGGGCCATTCCTCCACCAACCATACTGATGCAACATTTCTTCCTACACATGCTAGTCCATATCCAGCCCAATTACTTCCCTAGAAAGGACTTTTGCACTATTCTGTTCTGAACAAAGCATATTACAGGCCACGTTCTTCCCAAAGAGCCTTATCTGAGGGGCTTTCATTTGCAGCAATATTTCTGCATAATCTTATCAAGAATGATTTCCAAATAACAGGCAATTTGTCCTTTTGTACCTACAACATTGCTAAAACCTTATCTTGTCCTTTGTTCTACTTAATTTACTTCTTATGGCTCTCCTTCAAGGGTATATAACATTTTCAAACATAAGCATTTGCCCATTTTTAAGGTAATGGGCCCAATCTGTTTTTTGAAAATGAAATAATATATTTAAAATCATGTGACTTAGGGCTGTTTATAGGATGTCTTAATTCATCGAATGGTTAAGTATTACAAAAATCCATATAAAAACTAAACATCAATTCACACAATGCATTTTCCTATATTTTTATAACAAAACAGTAGAAAAATACACTGCTGCTAAAAATTAATAAAGAAACTATCAAAAGCTCAACAGAAGTGCTACTTCTGTCAACAAAACTTAGAAAGCAAATTATCAAAGAATCGTATGTAACTATGACTTTTTGTCTTTGACTTAGCCCAGGAGTGAGGGATTTTATATAACTACTATCCACAAACATGGGATTGTGTTTATATCTATCTCACTGTGCTTATATATATCTAATAGCAGTGAAAAGGCAAATAAACTAGGAAAAGAGCCATTACAGATCCTGAAAATGACAAAAATAACTGAGAAAAAAAGGTTTCTTTGCCATTGAGACTGGCTTTACAAATATTTTTCCTAAATGAGATCTCCTAAAGAAACAGCTAGGAGAACACTTTAAAAGTCACCTCCATTCACCACAATGGAATGAGTGATCACTGATCATTTTGGTGTGAGTAACTCTGATATGGACACAGGGCAGTGGGGACACTGCATTCCTGTTAGCATCACAGCCTGGCACTGGCCTGTGTCTTGACACGGTTTGGAGAATATTCCTGGCTTCCAGCCAGAGCTTCCAAAATGGGGCAAGAATAAGTGGAATTAATTTTTCCCTCATTTTGGATGTATTCCAAGTTTCAGGGTTCAGTGGTGTCATTATCACAGGATCAAATTATGATCAAAGACAAAAATGCATAAATATTTTAGCGAGTAACCCAGTGTAAGCTTACAACTCCAAACTAAAATGTTTAGTATTAAATGCTGTTCTCAAATATTCACCTCTAAGCTCCCATCGTCCTCATTATGTACTTGAATAATTTAAATATAAATGACATAGTTATATGTATGTGGAAATTTTATAGAGGTATAATTGTGAAAACAACAAACAATTTTCAAACTTCTCAGTAAAGATTTGCTAGGATCCTAGAAATATAAGATAACATCATTTCTTGATTTACATTTAGTTATCTTCTTGTATCTATATAAATAGTTTGTAGTATAGTTGCGTGACTGCACTTATAAAAAGACAGTGTCATAAAGTTTCCTTTGCCCCTCCGTAACAATGCATGCAACAAAGCATTTTTTGTATGTTTATAACTTTTTTAAAATTTTATTTTATTATTTATATGCATATATTTTATTGAGTTTTAGGTTTTGGGGTACATGTGAAGAACATGCAAGATTGTTGCATAGGTACATACATGGCAATGTGGTTTGCTGTCTCCATCCCCATCACCTATATCTGGCAATTCTCCCCATGTTATCCCTCCCCTACTCCCTACACCCCTCTCTCCCTCCTCTACTTTCCCCTCAAGACCCCAGTGTGTGATGCTCCCCTCCCTGTATCCCTGTGTTCTCATTGTTCAACACCCGCATATGAGTGAGAACATGCAGTGTCTGATTTTCTGTTCTTGTGTCAGTTTGCTGAGAATGATGGTTTCCAGGTTCATCCATGTCCCTACAAAGGGCACGAACTCATCATTTTTTATGGCTGCAAAGTATTCCATGGTGTATATGTGCCACATTTTCCCTATCCAGTCTATCATTGATGGGCATTTGGGTTGGTTCCAAGTCTTTGCTATTGTAAACAGTGCTGCAATGAACATTCATGTTCATATGTCCTTATAATAGAATGATTTATAATCCTTTAGATATATACTCAGTAATGGGATTGCTGGGTCAAATGGAATTTCTATTTCTAGGTCCTTGGGGAATCGCCACACTGTCTTCCACAATGGTTGAACTAATTTACACTCCACCAATAGCATAAAAGTGTTTCTATTTCTCCACATCCTCTCCAGCATCTGTTGTCTCCAGATTTTTTAATGATTCCCATTCTAACTGGCGTGAGATGGTATCTCTATGTAGTTTTGATTTCTCTAATGACCAGTGATGATGAGCATTTTTTCATATGTTTGTTGGCCTCATATATGTCTTCTTTTGAAAAGTGTCTGTTCATATCTTTTGCCCACTATTGAACGGGCTTGTTTGGTTTTTTCTTGTCAATCTGTTTTAGTTCTTTGTAGATTCTTGCTATTAGCCCTTTGTCAAACAGGTAGATTACAAAAATTTTTTCCCATTCTGTTGGTTGCCGAGTCACTCTAATGATTGTTTCTGTTGCTGTATAGAAGCTCTGGAGTTTAATTAGGTCCCATTTGTCTATTTTGAATTTTGTTGCCAATGCTTTTGGTGTTTTAGTCATGAAGTCCTTGCCTATGCCTATGTGATGAATGGTTTTACCTGGGGTTTTTATGGTGTTAGGTTTTATGTTTAAGTCTTTAATCCTTCTGGAGTTAATTTCAGTATAAGGTGTCAGGAAGGGGTCTAGTTTCTTCTTTCTGCACATGGCTAGCCAGTTTTCCCAACACTATTTATTAAACAGGGAATCCTTTCCCCATTGCTTGTTTTTGTCAGGTTTGTCAAAGATCAGATGGTTGTAGATGTGTGGCATTGCCTCTGAGGCCTCTGTTCTGTTCCATTGGTCTATATCACTGTTTTGGTCCCAGTACCATGCTGTTTTGATTACTGTAGCCTTGTAGTATAGTTTGATGTCAGGTAGTGTGATGCCTCCAGCTTTGTTCTTTTTGCTTAGAATTGACTTGGCTATGTGGGCTCTCTTTTGATTCCATATGAAGTTTAAGGTGGTTTTTTCCAGTTCTGTGAAGAGGGTCATAGGTAGCTTGATGGGGATAGCACTGAATCTATAAATTACTTTGGCCAGTATGGCCATTTTCACAATACTCATTCTTCCTAACCATGAGCATGGAATGTTTCTCCATCTGTTTGTGTCCTCTCTTATTTTGTTGAGCAATGGTTTGTAGTTCTCCTTGAAGAGGTCCTTTACATTCTTACTTTTATGCCTAGGTATTTTATTCTCTTTGTAGCAATTGTGAATGGAAGTTTTTTCTTGATTTGGCTCTCTGTTAGTCTGTTATTGGTGTATAGGAATGCTTGTGATTTCTGCACAATGATTTTGTATCCTGAGACTTTGCTGAAGTTGCTTATCAGTTTCAGGAGATTTTGGGCTGAGACGATGGGGTCTTCTAAATATATAATCATGTCATCTGCAAATAGAGACAATTTGACTTCCTCCTTTCCTAATTGAATACCCTTTATTTCTTTTTCTTGCCTGATTGCTCTGGCTAGAACTTCCAATACTATATTGAATAGGAGTGGTGAGAGAGGGCATCCTTGTCTAGTGCCAGATTTCAAAGGGAATGCTTCCAGTTTTTGCCCATTCAGTATGATACTGGCTGTGGGTCTGTCGTAAATAGCTTTTATTATTTTGAGATACGTTCCATCAATACCTAGTTTATTGAGACTTTTTAGCATAAAGAGCTGTTGAATTTTGTCAAAGACCTTCTCTGCATCTATTGAGATAAACATGTGGTTTTTGTCTTTGGTTTTGTTTATGTGGTAAATTACATTTACAGACTTGCATATGTTGAACCAGCCTTGCATTCCCAGGATGAAGCCTACTTGATGGTGATGGATAAGCTTTTTGATGTGCTGTTGCAATCAGTTTGCCAGTATTTTATTGAAGATTTTTGCATCTATGTTCATCATGGATATTGGCCTGAAGTTTTATTTTCTTGCTTAGTCTCTGCCAGGTTTTGGTATCAGGATGATGTTTGTCTTATAAAATGACTTGGGAAGGATTCTCTCTTTTTGGATTGTTTGGAATAGTTTCAGGAGTATCAGCTCCTCTTTGTATGTCTGGTAGAATTCGGCTGTGAACAACCCATCTTGACCTTGGGTTTTTTTGGTGGGTAGGCTATTAATTATTGCCTCAACTTCAGCCCTTGTTATTGGTCTATTCAGGATTTCGACTTCTTCCTGGTTTAGGCTTGGGAGGATGCAAGTGTCCAGGAATTGAGCTATTTCTTCCCAGGTTTACTGGTTTATTTGCATAGAGTTGTTTGTAGTAATCTCTGATGTTGGTTTGTATTTCTGTGGAATCTGTGGTGATATCCTCTTTATCATTTTTTATTGCATCGATTTGATTATTCTCTTTTCTTTTTTATTAATCTGGCTAGTGGTCTATTTTGTTGATCTTTTCAAAAAATCAGCTCCTGGATTTATTGATTTTTTGAAGGGTTTTTTGTGTCTCTATCTCCTTCAGTTCTGCTCTGATCTTAGTTATTTCTTGTCTTCCACTAGCTTTTGAGTTTTGATCTTGCTCCTCTAGTTCTTTCAATTTTGACAATTGGGTGTTGATTTTAGATCTTTCCTTGCTTCTCATGTGGGCATTTCTTGCTATATATTCTCCTCTAGACACTGCTTTAAATGTGTCCCAGAGATTCTGGTATGTTGTGTCTTCATTCTCATTGGTTATGAAGAACATCTTTATTTCTGCCTTCATTTCATTGTTTATCCAGTCAACATTCAAGAGCCAGTTGTTCAGTTTCCATGAAGCTGTGCGGTTCTGAGTTAGTTTCTGAATTCTGAGTTCTAACTTGATTGCACTGTGGTCTGAGAGACTGTTTTTATAATTTCCGTTCTTTTGCATTTGCTGAGGAGTGATGTACTTCCAATTATGTGGTCAATTTTAGAATAGGTGTGACGGGGTGCTGAGAAGAATGTACATTCTGTGGATTTAGGGTGGAGAGTTCTGTAAATGTCTATTAGGTTTGCTTGTTCCAGGTCTGAGTTCAAGTCCTGGATATCCTTGTTAATTTTCTGTCACGTTGATCTGTCTAATATTGACAGTGGAGTGTTAAAGTCTCCCCTGTTATTGTGCGGGAGTCTAAGTCTCTCTGTAAGTCATTAAGAACTTGCTTTATGTACCTAGGTGCTCCTGTATTGGGTGCATATATATTTAGGATCATTAGCTCTTCTTGTTGCATTGATCCTTTTACCCTTATGTAACGTCCTTCTTTGTCTCTTTTGATTTTTGTTGGTTTAAAGTCCATTTTATCCGAGACTAGGATTGCAACTCTTGCTTTTTTTTGCCCTCCATTTGCTTGGTAAATCTTCCTCCATCCCTTTATTTTGAGTCTATGCATATCCTTGCATGTGAGATGGGTTTCCTGGATACAGCACACCGATGGGTTGCTTATAACATTTTAAAATAACTTTAGATAAAGTTTAACAGTATTACAGAGCAAAAGTGAACAAAGAAAGTGTTTTAATAATTTCTCTTTCGGCCGGGTGCAGTGGCTCACACCTGTAATCCTAGCATTTTGGGAGGCCGAGGTGGGCAGATCACTTGAGGTCAGGAGTTCAAGATCAGCCTGGCCAACATGGTGAAACCCTGTCTCTACTAAAAGTACAAAAAATTAGCCAGGCATGGTAGTGCACACCTATAGTCCTGGTTAATCAGGGGGCTGAGACAGAGAGGTAGCTGGAACCTGGGAGGCAGAGGCTGCAGTGAGCTGAAGTGGTGCCACTGCACTCCAGCCTGGGTAACAGAGTGAGTGTGTGTCTCAAAAAAAAAAAAAAAGTTTGTTTTTTTTCAAACCAAGATATCAATTTACTTCTTTAAATATTTTAAATGCTATTTTCTTTTAGTGGGGAACTACTTTCATATATGTTAGACTTTTTCTACTCTTTTGGTAACCACTGGTTATGCCAGTGAGCATGTGTGTATGAAGTGAGAGCACATGCTTTAGTGTCGTTTTCTATAAAAATAGAGGATTTGGCTGGGTGCGCGTGGCTCACATCTGTAATTCCAGCACTTTGGGAGGCCAAGGCAGGCAGATCACAAGGTCAGGAGATTGAGACCATCTTGGCCAACATGGTGAAATCCCATCTTTAACTAAAAACACAAAAATTAGCTGGGCGTGGTAGTGCATGCTTGTAATCCCAGCTACCTAAGAGGCTAAGGCAGGAGAATCACTTGAACCACAGAGTTGGAGGTTTCATTGAGCCAAGATTGCACCATTGCACTCCACTCCAGCCTAGCAACAGAGCAAGACTCCGTTTAAAAAAAAAATAGGGGATTTATATGGCTGCATACATCTCCACGTAACAAGTATTCAAAAAAAAAAAAAATGAAAGGTTTTGTGTTAAAATGTACTCCATACATTTTGTGGACCACATAAAACACAGTATAAATCATGACTTTAAAATATCTGTGCTCTTCTTCATATAAATAATCATTTTAATCTGCAGAAATTAAGGGAAGTAACAGGCAGTTTCATTCATATACTGTCTCGGAAATCTGAAATACCTGAGGCTGAATCCTGCTTTGTTAATATTCTTTTTTCCTTGCTGAGTGTTCCTTGAGTAAGTTAACCTCTATAAACCTCAATTCATTCATTTGTAAAAACCTGTAATATACTAGCATTTACATTTAGGTCTTAAATCATCCATCACATATTTGTTCATCTTTTGAAAACCTCTTTACACACTCTGCAGGTGCTTCATGACTCTATTTTCTACTTCACTGATGTAGTTTCCCATTCTGTGATTCTATCTTTAATTTCCAGGGCAGTTTTATGTTACTGGCGATGTTTTTAATCCTGTATCGTTTTTATTTACCACTTGCTTTCTTCCTTTTTATCTCAGAATAAAGATATGGGTTCCTTGGTGATTTCCACGTCTTAATTTTGTGACAGTATTTCATGTCTTAGAGTCCAAATGTCTCCTGCTTCTTCCTCCTTTTGAGGTGTGTATGGTTTCAAACATTTTATCTTCTCCTATGGCTTTTGATCAACTTCTACTCCCCCTTTTTATTTGTTACATCATTTTCAATGCACTTTTGTTCTGTGAGACAATACACAGACCTTTTTGTAGAATTTAATAGGAAAAGACATTAGATGTTATTACTACCGTATTATGAAATATCCCCCCTTGCAGTGTCCATAGCTGTACTTGGATAATGAGAAAAATGTTTAATATTTTATCTATGTTAGCAATATTTTGAAACATAATGAAACAGTGTTCTAACAGCATAGTGGTAGATACTATTTAAGTGACACTTAAGTTGTGTCAGGCAAGCTACTGTCTACAGATAAAAGTTAGGCATGAAAAGTTCATGTAGTTTAGTCAAAGTCACACATCACACAAAGAGGAATGCTAGATTCCGACTCATGTCAGAACACTCCATGCATTTTCTACTACTCCAAACTCCCTCTTAAATTATTTTAAGAAGGAATAGACTAGGGTGGTCGAGTTTGACATTCCAGAATTTTGGACTAGCAGCCCACTTAGCCCCTTACTACTTTATTTAAGTAACTGAATTCATTTCTCTTAGCCTCATTGTACTTTTTCTAAGATTTAAGCAATGACTATCAGCTTCATGTGTTAGTGACACAATGAAATGAAATTAAGTATACATTAAGTCTGAAACAAAATAAATGTTGATTAAATATTTGCTGAATGGAATTTAAATATTCAGAGGATCACTGCCATTATAGAGTATCGGTTTTGACTTTCCCTCTGTAGTCACCTATCAGTACATAGAGAACTTTTAAGAATAAATGAAAGCAAAGATGATTCAATATGACATGGATTAAAGATATCTGAGTTTCTAACACTGAAGAAAAGCTTAATGACATAAAATACCAGGAAACATACCTTTCAAAATTCAATATAGATAGGATCTACTCAGGACTGTGGTCATGAAATTACATAATACATTTAAAGATGTTATTGAGCCTCATGATCTAATCAGCAGATTTAATAAAGAGAAACTCACAAAGCCCTTTATTCACCATGGGTCAGACCTTTGTTTTGATCCTACCGTGTGCCAGAAACTCTACTGAGTACCAAGTGACAGTGAAGGAAAAGGCATACCCTTCCGTCCTTTAGAGAAACTGCTAAAACATTTTTCATTTGACTCTTCCACAGCATATAAATCAATGATTGATAAACATAAAATCAATTGAGGTAATTAGGCAGAACATTCATTTTAGTAGAAAAACAGCATTTTCTCATCATAGTCTCAACTATAGGGAAACCTGATCATTCTCACTTAGAAATGAGTATTATATTTGAAACCCATCAATAAAGTAGTATTTATAAGTCATAAAATACACTTCAAAATTTGTTTCTCTTCCTTTCATTACTTTCAGAAAATACTGTTGTTAAGTAGTGGTAACATGCTAATTTTCTAATGAGAGGGTACATACAGAGTTTCATGACTGTTTTTGAAGAGGGTGTTCTTTGCATCTATCAAGGCTAAAAGAAAGAAGGTATTTAAGAAGCTAATTTCCTACAGGAATAATAGAAGGTTTAAACATTTTCCAGGCTGTTCTTCCATAATTATCTTTTACAATTTTATCTTCCAAAGTGAATACACTCTTTTGTCGTTGTTGTTCTGTGAGTTAAACAGCACGTTGGCAAAATGTCTTGGTAGCTGATAGGTACCAGTTAACCATGGAGTTTTTTTGTAAGTTTGCACAGTGGTTTTATTTTCTGAGCCAACACAGAACAAACGTAATAATGAGCAAACTCTTACTCACCTAGGATAACAGTGATAGCTACATTTACTAAGGCAAAGGATCCAACTGATGATACAGTTGCTTTTGAATCTCTTTTAACTCTCACATCTGTTTTTGGCTCTGTGTTTAACAACAAAACTTGGGCTTTTCCTCAATTGCAAATGAACTAATTTGAATAGGCACAGAGATGGGTAAAGGCAATGCTGGTTTCTTCTTACCTATGATAATTTAACAATTATAGTTTCCATTTTTGCAATGCTTCTGGTGGGCCATTGGAGCTAAGAGCATTTGGCATGAGATAGCTGGTACCCTCCAGGTATGAAATTGGGAAAACTCCATAGGCAGCAACTGATTTTTTTTCCTTTTGTATCTGCTTATATGCCCTTAGTTATATTGTATTGTTGGGAACTGGAAGTTTTACTCTATGAGCACAAATATAAAACCAGCATCTTTTTACTTTAGTACAGAGTAATTCTATAGCATCAAATAACTGGGCAATAATCAGTAATTCTGAATTACACAGAGCAATCTAAGCAAATGTATATTTTACAATGATTTGTTTAACAAAATAAGCAATTTCATTCTTGATCATATAATATTTGGAAAATATCTCCCAAACATATCAAACACATAAAAACAGAAATTACCACTCTGAGAACATGATACGTTTTTCCCAAACTTTTCTGCAGGCTCAACTGTGTATCTATTAAAAATCTTCTGCCAGCCGTTGTGGCTCATGCCTGTAATCTCAGCCCTTTAGAGGCCAAGGTGGGCAGATCACTTGAGGTCAGGAGTTCGAGAATAGCCTGGTCAACACGGTAAAACCCCATTCTCTACTAAAAATAAAAAAATTAGCCAGGCATGGTGGCCATACCTCTAATCCCAGCTACTCAGGAGACTGAGGCAGAAGAATTGCTTGAACTCAGGAGGCCTAGGTTGCAGTGAGCCGAGATCACACCACTGCATTACAGCCTGGGTGACGGAGGGAGACTGTCTAAAAAAAAAGGCCAGGTGCGGTGGCTCATGCCTGTAATCCCGGCCCTTTGCGGGGCAGAGGAGGGCAGATCACCTGAGGTCAGATGTTTGGAGGGCAGATCACCTGAGGTCAGGAGTTCAAGACCAGCCTGATCAAAATGGAGAAACCTCATCTCTATTAAAATACAAAATTAGTCAGGTGTGGGGGCACATGCCTGTAATACCAGCTACTCAGGAGGCTGAGGCAGGAGAATTGCTTGAACCCAAAAGGTGTTTTGCAATCAGTCAAGATCACACTACTGCACTCCAGTCTGGGCAACAAGAGTGAAACTATGTCTCAAAAAAAAAAAAAATCTTCTAATCATACTACGTAAGTATTTTGGTTTATTATGACTTGTTACCTTGTTACATTGTATATACTTAACCAGGTCATATATAATAAAACTATGATATTAATTGCTATATAGTAGCCCACTACATGGCTGTTTGCTAATTTATTGAACATTCCCCATTATTATCTATTTGAGTATTTTTTTCTTTTTATTATATAAACAGCATTGTAATGAACATTATTTTATCAAATACATATTCATTCAACTAATAACTTTTGAGTCCCTTCTATGAGCATGTACCTAGGAAATATTATCTTTGTTCTCAAAAACTTATTAGCCCAGATGTCATAAACACCAAATATCAGTGACTCTCACATACTTCAAGATACCTAGATTATTAAAGAAGGGAGGGGAAATTCTCAAAGGTTTCTTAACCAAAAGTAAGTTCATGTAAGGCCTTTAAACCCTATTAAGAAGTTCCAATATGTACAAGAAGAGTGGTCATTGAGAAATTTGACTTTTTGCTTTTGAAAGATCATCGTCACTCCAAAGGGGAAAAGGGATCTGAACTGTATATGCTTGTGCAGAGCAGGCTACTCCCAGCAGCCAGTTATAACCGGATGACATAAAATAGGGCACTGAATGATATTTCAGAGGTAGACACAATAGGATTTCTTGATCCACTGAATTGAGGATGAGAAAACGACAAGCGTCACTGAATGTTAAGGCTACTGAAATACTAAGGAAGTGAACCCTCTGCCTGTCACATGTGACTCACAGCTCATGTTCTAAGGTTTTGCAGGCTGCCACTGTCTAGTGCTTTTCCAGTGAGATGAGTTCACTTCCTATTCCACAAACTGTTTTTCTCACTGTTTCAAAGGGAGAGCCTATGACCCATATAATTTTATATCATTCATCTTTTAATTCACTGTTCTATCACCAGTGCCCATCCTCCCAGATATCTGGTCTGCAATATTGCTATACTTGGATTTTTCTTTTTTTCCACTCATTTTTCTCCTCCAATCTAGTCAGTAAAAATTTTACTAAATTCTGGCAACCTCCATTTTTTAAAACTTAACTAAATTCTTACCAAATTCTAGCCACTAGAAATCAGTAAAAAAAACTTACAAAATTCTGGCCACTAGCCTCTGTTCTGAGGACTCATATGAGTTCTGCACTTTAATAAAGTCTTCATATTTTAGGGGGCAAGACTCTGATGTAGGGACTTCTAGGCAGATGCACTTTTAAATATATGTCATGGTTTCTGTTTAACAACATATTACACATTAGCACAACAATGAGACAATAACTGTTACTGTCAAGAATACAGCACAACAGGACCTCTCATCCACTGCTGCGGGAATGTGAAACGGTACAGCCACTCGGGAAGATTGTTTGGCAGTTGCTTTAGTATACAACTAAATATAGCCCTACTCGGCTATCCAATCATTATACTCCTAGGTATTTACCCAACTTATTTGAAAATATGTCAGCACAAAAACCTGCATGTGAATGGTTATAGGAGTTTTATTCATTACTGCCAAAACTGGAAGCAAACAAGATTGCCTTCAAAAGATGAATGCATAAATAAACTGGCATAGTCATATAATGGAAGATTATTCAGCCCTAAAAAGAAATGAGCTATCAAGCCATGAAAAAACATGGCTTAAACCCACATTACTAAATCAAAGAAGACAATTTGAAAAGGGTACACACCGTATGACTCCAATTATATTCTAGAATAGGAAAACTACAGAGATGGCAAAAAAAAAAAAAAAAAAAAAAGAGTGGTTACCTGGGGTTTGGATGGAGAAAGGGTTAAAGAAGTGAAACACAGGGCAATTTTTAGGGCAGTGAAACTATTCTGTGCCACACTATGCATCTGTCAAAACCCATGGAACTTTACACCACAAAGAATGAATCTTAATGTATGCACATTTAAGAGCACTTAGGAGATCAAGGGATCTGAGGATAAAATGCCAAATGTGGCAAAGCAAACTAAGTGTACAAAACAACCTCACTGAAGAAGGTGAGAAAAGAACTGGTGATCTAAGTAACTTTGGAAATGAATGGAGAATGCAAGACTAAAGGGAAAATAATTATTTTAATCATTGTGAGTTAATCAATGATGTTGTTTCCCATGGAAGTATGGGTTAATGACTGTGATCCTGCTACGTTTGTATACTGTCACTGAACAATTAAGTAAAAGGATGGCATGTGGTTTGAGCGAGGCTTCTCATTTTTGAAGTGGGAAGATACATTTAGGCAAGAGGAGGAGAACAGAATGATCCAGGAGGTAACAGACTAGAGTTGGACACTATGTGTGAACTGCTATATAGTTTCACATACATACAGAATATAGGTTGAATACAGGGTAAATATAGAAATATTCATAGGTAATGTATATACTCAGGTTAGTCTACACTCATATATTTATTTTCTGTATCAACTAAGAGTCTAAAAACAAGGACACTCCACTAGCAACAAGCATATCTACCACCCTTGGTTTTTAATAGCATTCTTCAAAAAAAGGAATCGGGGCTCCTAGAAAAATGGCTGATCCCAGGACTGGATTAGGGAAAATGTGAGACGAGTTCAGAGAACCTCATAGTGCCAGAAAATAAGAAAGTACAAATAAATGAATGAACAAAGAATGAACGAATGAATGGAATACATTGAAGCCACACAGAAACCCCTTTGAAGAAAGTTAGAATAATTGCTACAGCAAAATAAAAATGGTAGCAGTGGATTGTAACATAAAGTATAAAATAAATATCCATGTGTCTATACTAATATAAAAGTTTGAATAAATAAATGGATAGAAAAGACAAATCTCCCACACAGAATTCTACATAACTCACATAGATCCACCAGCCTCAAAAAGTAGAGAATCTTCGCACTCAAGTGTACACTGTACATTGTGACTTCCTTCCAAACAGTAGAGTATAGAAAGCCGGAGAAAGTAACTTCGTAACGGAGAAATCTGACAAACATTGTCTCAGCTAAGTGAACAAGGTCAATGTCAATAATGATCAGTCATGTCAATAATATGTACACTAACCCTAACAGGTAGATTCCAGGAGAGGGACATCCTAAATATGACTGACTGATACTCCTCAAAACTACCAAAGTCATTAAAACAAGGAAAGTCCGAGAATCTTTCAGAGTCAAGAGGAGCCTAAGGAAACATGATTCTAGAAGAGACAATAAGACATTAGACAAAACCTAGGAAAATCTAAATAAAGTATGGACTGTAGTTAATAATAATATAATAATACAATTTTGTAATTACAATTAATGTGACATAGCAATGTAAGATGTTCAGATGAGGGATAACTGGGAATGGGATATATGAGAACTCTCTGTACTATCTTTTCAACTTTTCTATAGCTCTAAAACTGCACAAAATTATCTTAAAATCCATTTTAAAATGCACTATATAGCAAACAATTTAAAGCAAATAAAACCAAGAGTGACTAATGCTCACTGCCCACGTCACTCTAAATACAGAATAAATACCTACAAAAACTTTAAAGTAACCAAAGACATTATAGTATCTAATTTACATTTAATAAGGTAGAATACGTTCAATCAAAATTCATTTGAAGATCTTTTGTCACTGTTGTGCATTCGTTTCCAGGGTTCATTTCCTGAGCCAGCCCATCTACAAGCAATGTGCAGAACTAAAGTATTATATGGGTAATGTAAAAATTTGGGTAAGTTCTTTAACACTCTGGGTTTTGGTTGCCTCATCTACAACATCAGGGTTGTAACAGCACTTATATACGCATTGGGGAAATCAAAGAAGTTAATACATGTTTATATATAAAACACTGAGAAAGGTGCCAACCACAATGAACATAAACGTTAGCTATCATTATGATTATGTTGATGATCATGAATAAGTGATCCTAAAAAAAAGATGATCAGTAATTGCTGCTGTCATTCCACTTTTATTAAGTAAACCATGGGCAGAGTAGGGGATAGACAGTGCACTACTGGTAGTGACTACATTTGAGTGGATGGATCAAAGGTGATTTTCTTTTTCTTTATGCTTTGCTGTTATTCTCAAGTTGCTAATGGGTGTGTATTAAATTATAATAAAAATAAATATTTAACATTCTGAATCAATTTGCTACATGAGATCAATGCTTATATCACCTCTGCTTAAATCTTATATTATAAAAATAATACATGCACATAGTTAACTACTAAATAGTTCAGGAGGATTTCAAATTGAAAAACAACTTGTTCCTTCATTTCCTTCCACATTTAATGCCTCTGTTACTGCTGGCAACTTTAACACTTTTCTATTTGTGTTTTTCCCAGTGGTTACTCCCACAACTCTAAATAATAGACTTAATTAAAGAATGCTTGTTGTGTCCAATTAAAGATTATCTTTTGACTTTAGATGACAATAAATGAGGATTCAGTTTGCTTAAGCCATGCCTACTACCTTCTGCCTCCCAGATTTTGATATGTGTATCATAACTCTAAGTCCTTGGGTTGATTAGGTTTTTAATTTATGTGACATTCAAAAGGCTGTATGTCTTTTGCCCTCAGTGCTCCCCAGTATTACATTAGCAAATGTGCTCCACTCTCCCAAGGTCGTCGAGTTCAAAGGAACAGGTGTGTATAACACAGAGTTCAGAACTATGAACTATGTAGTAGAATTTTTTGGCAATCTGAAAATATGTACGTTTATATCTAATAGAACCTTAGAACTGTGAACTATGTGATCATTACAGACTTAGGTTTCCAAAGCCCACTCCAAACACTGTGTATTTCCTCTGAGAACTTCGCCATTGGCACGTACTAAGACACATGAACAGAGGCATAACGGTTATGTCTGCGTGATCCCACAGGCCTACTTAACCAATATGTTTTTTTCTAAACATATATTAAAACAGCCATCTATTAGAACTGCTAAGCCTATAAATTAACTTATATTATCAATGATTGTGTTTGGGTAGGTTATGTACTGTTTGTAACAGTGATTCTCACCCTAATTTTTCAGTCTGTACAAAAGAAGTATAGGAAATATAATTTATCAGTAACAGTAGCTCCCTACAATAGAACTTCCCAACAGATGGAGGGTACCACTAGACATATTAGAATTTGAAAGGGATGGCATAAGCACTGAAGCCTCAAAATAAGCCCTACTTCTCTATCCAAAGAGATTCTGCTACAACTTCTAAAAGCAGATGGCCACTTCCTTTCCTGTCCTTAGCTGTACCACATTACATTAAACATCACAGATTTAAACCATAATGTGAAGACTTACAGTCACTTGGCCATAACTAAACATACTTTATTCACTTATTGCCATATATTTAATGAACTCCCACTACCTGCCAGATGATGGTCGAGGAGTTGAGAGCCCCTCCCTCAAGAGCAGACAGAAACTGCTACGGCTCACAGAGCTGACAGTTTAGAGGCGGGAACGGAGATACAAACAGGCAATTACAACACAGAGCCATCAGGACAAGATCTATCACTACTTAACCCTAACTTTCTCTGGGAATTCTTTAATGTAGAATCAGATCTTCTCAGGGCTTTTCTGCAGCTCTCAGTCTACAAGCAGTTTCATGCCAACTGCTCTGAAGTGCTTTTCATAGCTGCCAAAAGTTGATTTTTGTTATAACTACTCGGTTTCTATTTTAGTATTTTCCCCTTCTAGTTGGTCTCACCCATTGCCTTGGATTCTCCTGCATCTGCTTTCTTTCTTCTCTCTACCACAGGCAGAAACTCTGATAAAAATATAAATCGCATTCACTAGAGACAGTGACGCAAACCAAACTTTCCACATTTTCCTAATCACAGTAATGTTTCTCTAAGCATGTTTGTTCAGGACCCTACCATTTTCTTAGTAAAAACAACTCAATGATTAAAAATAAGTTTTCTGTATGTATTATATGAAGAGATGTTGAAAGTGGAAATGAGAATACTGACAATCACAGGCAAAACATCCAAGATACTAAGAAAATTAATTCGAACTACTAATGGAACAAGTCCAGCTGGAATGGAAAGCTGTGAGAATTATCATCGCTGAGGCTCTGTGAGGACACTTCAGTGTGGGAATAATTGGAAGAAGATTCTTGGGATATAATTCCTTGGTAATGCTGCAGGTTGAGCACTGTGCAAAATTATAAATGTACAAAATGTGAAACACGAATTTCTCCTTGTGATAAGGATGACAAATGTGGATGTTTTCATAATCAACTTTTAACTATGACTACCTTATTTTAAGCTTCCTAGGAGAACTGATATCGGATTCTAGTTGGGATATCCATTTATTCTAGGATTCCATTGAATTGCATCACTTTCAAAGTGATGTAAAGCTATACATAATACTATAGAACATAAAAGATGAATTTTGAGAGACTCTTACAGAAGCTCCAAATTCTAAAAGCATATGCATGTAGCAATGGATTGGTGGGATTCTAACTTAGTCATCTTTAGTTAGAATATATACCGAGAAGATTTTAAAAATCAAGACGTGTTCATAATTTTATTACCTAACTCTGAATTTACTCACTCCCACAGGATATCCATAAAGCATGAATCTAACAAATGATCGAGCAAGAGTAAGTCATGGTAGAAATTCATATATCATTGTCAAGGAGAGGAATAACTGAGTCAGGATGGACCACAGGTCTCCAAATAGCAAATGGACTTCATCATCATCACCAAATACTGATTTATCACCAGGCACAAACCAGGGACCAGGTAAAGCTCTATTCTACACCAGGACATAGAAATTGGTCACCGCTCATCAAAGGGTCACAGTTTAGTAGAAGAGAACCAAAAAATGACTGTAAACACTGACTGGTCTCTTGTCATAAGCATGGTGCAACCAGTGATGATTATAAGGGCACAGAGTATCTGGGAAGTCACTGGGGCTCTACTGTAAATAATTATTTTATCAGGAGGGAGGTCTTCTAGCAGTTCTCAGTGGAAGAGTAGAACTTAAGAAATAATCATGCCCATAAATGCTGGCCTTGAAAATCCCAGGCTAAACATAGCAAAGAAACTATCAGTCCCTCAAGCAAATGTACAGAACCTGATTTTTAAATACCTCATTTTTAAATATTGAGAAAAGTATGTCCCCTTATAAATATGACATCTTAAATATAAGAACTTATATGTAAGACTATACACACCAAGTTGAACTTGATATTCTTTAACATATTAAATATCTGCATATACTATGCTATATTTTTATATGAAAAATCCATATCTGGTATCTCCTTTAGTAGTTTTAGATGGTATTAAGTTCATTTCCTGAGCATTTGCTAAAGCTGCTATCTGAGCTACCACGTTAATTTGAGTTAAATTGCTAAGATTATGATTTAAACTTTAAAAGTAATTACAATGACTATGACACAGACCTTGAAAAAGAAGGAAGGGCTTCATAATGAATAATGGTAGAATTTGGGTTGATATTCATAATTTTTTCAAGGATTTACTATAGAAAATTACTTTTTAAGCTTAATCTTGAAAGGCAATTTGATAAATTTTAAGAAAACATTGAACCATTGCCTCAAGCAACATTACGAAAATTAAATGTACATTGAATTAAATGTTTAAATGTGGAGTACCACTTTTTAACAAATGTTAATTTCTAAATTTAAAATGAGCACATTTTCCTCTTACTGTAAAATATAATTTGCAATTATATCAATTGTGGCATGTCAGAAAAATCATTAACTTGAAAAACAACTTTGTCTCTAATGCTTGTTATAAGGCATGATTGTAATTTGGAAAGCAACCCAATTCCTGGCATGTGTACATGGGTGTATGTGTATGGAGGTATGCTACTGATTAAAATGAGAAGCAATGTGCCTCCTAAATTAGCTAATTAAGTACTGTCATACCACTTTAAGCTTAAAATCCTAGGGTAAGTTAGGCAACACCTGTTGTTGTCACTTAAGGAGCTATTTTTTTAAAAAAGACATACTTTGTGACATGCAATGGAGAAAATGGTTCTTACATCTATTTTTATAATGTGCTATTTTATACATATCATCTGAATTCTACTATAGTTTGTGCTATGAGTTGGACATGCTTATTACACATTAAGCCATAAGAAGAACAAACAAGCCCCTTCAAAAATGGGCGAAGGATATGAACAGATACTTTACAAAAGAAGACATACAAGAGGCCAACAAACATATGAAAAAATGCTCATCATCACTGGTCATTAGAGAAATGCAAATCAAAACTACATTGAGATACCATCTCACGCCAGTTAGAATGGCAATCATTTAAAAATCTGGAGAAAATAGATGCTGGAGAGGATGTGGAGAAATAGGAACACTTTTACACTGTTGGTGGGAGTGTAAATTAGTTCAACCACTGTGGAAAACAGTGTGGCGATTCCTCAAGGACCTAGAAATAGAAATTCAATTTGACCCAGCAATCCCATTACTGGGCATATATCCAAAGGATTATAAATCGTTCTACTATAAGGACACATGCACACGAATGTTCATTGCAGCACAGTTTACAATAGCAAAGACCTGGAACCAACCCAAATGCCCATCGATGATAGACTGGACAGGAAAAATGTGGCACATATACACCATGGAATATTATGCAGCCATTAAAAACGAGGAGTTTGCGTCCTTTGTAGGGACATGGATGAACCTGGAAACCATCATTCTCAGCAAACTGACAAAAGAACACAAAACCAAACACCACATGTTCTCACTCATAGGAGGGTGTTGAATAAGGAGAACACATGGACACAGGGAGGGGAGCACTATACACGGGGGTCTGTTAGGGGGGAGTTGGGGGGACAGCGGGGGGTGGGGAGTTGGGGAGGGATAGCATGGGGAGAAATGCCAGATATGGGTGAGGGGGAGGGAGGCAGCAAATCACACTGCCATGAATGTACCTATGCAACAACCTTGCATGTTTTTCACATGTACCCCAAAACCTAAAATGCAATTAAAAAAAAAAAAAAAGATACCAATTTGTATTTTACAAAAAAAAAAAAAAAGTGAAATATTTGTATAAAAAAACCGCTACTCTACCTATATAAGGATTTTACCTTCAGCCAACAAATTCTCATTGAGTTTCTTAGGAACCAGTCACTCAGGGTCTGTGAAAGATACTTAGGAAACTGAGGCCTGATGGAATTGACTGCACTGCTGAGCTAAAATCTGACTCTGATCGTCCAACTCCAAAGACCAGGCTCATTCTAGAGCACCACCATAAAACTTAATGGAGAACTGGGCAGAGAGAAATACAGAGAATGTGGTTAAATACTGCTGCCTTGGGGACTTACAACACTACCTCCAGTCCTCTGTATAATGGGATAGTGAAATTTCATGGCCATTCTGATTTCCCTCATTGAGTGTGCACCTATCTAACACAACTTACCCATCCACATTAGATTTCTTTAAAGATTATCATTAAATAAGAAGGTATATTAACATAAATAAATCCAAGAGGCTAGTATAAATTCTCTTGCATAAGGCATGCTATTGTAAAGGTGTCAAAATTTTCCATTTTGTGCATTTAAAATTTAGATCCATCCAATTCCAATTTGTTTAGACAGGGTCCAATTGATGCCCTAGTTTTATATTACTCATTGCTTAGTGCTAGAGAGTGAATTAAGCTTCTGATCTATTTTCATTTTGATATTTAAGGATCAAGCAGAACAATTACACATGAAATCCCACTTTCCATAATGGGAGATCAGCAAGATCACCAAATATTGAATTCTACTCTTGCTTTATAAGGTCCAGCTTGGTAGCTCAGACTCTTTGTAGACACTAGATCTACAGGTAAGCTGTTTGTTTTTGAACAGTGGGAAATGGGCAATGTTTTAGGTTACAAGTGGCATCATATGGCATCCAGAGAAATATAAGTAAGTGCTTTATGATCTTTTTCTAAAGATTTTTTAAAAATCATTATTAAAATGGCTATCCTCATAAACGTCAACTGCCACTGTAACATAATAAAAGTATAAATGTCAATGTAACCATTAAATATTTATTAACTTCCTACCAAATGGAAGCATTATTTCTTTTTTTTTTTTTCAATTGCATTTTAGGTTTTGGGGTATATGTGAAGAACATGCAAGATTGTTGCATAGGTGAATACGTGGCAGTGTGATTTGCTGCCTTCCTCCCCTTCACCTATATCTGGCATTTCTCCCCATGCATTATTTCATTCAAGGTTCCAAATAGTCAAAACTCCCTGTCTTTATGAAGCTTATCTTTAAAAGGAGAGAAATAAACAATAAACACAAATAAATTAGTAAAACACAGATGTCCAGTTGTGTTGGGAATATCAAAGCAGAGGGAGTGCATAGTAATTGCTGGGAGAGGTACTGCTTTTCATTGGTTTTTCAGCTCTACTTTTATTCTTATGACGAATTAGAACATTTTTAACTCTGTGAAAATCATATTTTTGGTTAAGAGGTCAGTTTTAAGCAGATCCAAATGCTTTCTATTCTTTTATAACTGGAAGACTGGAAAGCATCCTAAGGCTGACATGGCATGACCCCTATTGTATCTTCCCATCTTCTTATTCCACACACTCCCCAGTAGCAGACACCGTGGAGTTCACCCAGCATCAATCCCTTTTCCATCCCATTTGTCAATGGCCATGAGTTTTGCATTGAATTGGTTGGCCACCACATTGGGGCAGTGATGGGGTTGTATCCCAGGTCTAAACAAATCCAAGCAGGTTGTTTGATTTCAGGAAAATAACAGTAAAGCTGAGCACTTTTGTTTGATGACTAAATTTAAAAGGTTCCTTTCTCCAAACAATGTATTTGAAAATGTGAGATCCAAACATAGTAGCCTTTGTTTTCAGATAAGGGAAGACAGCCTACCATCAAGCTGACTCTTAGGAAAAAACACAGTGCAAAGAACCACACAAAAAAGTTACTGGAGCCCTCGTCAAAGCATGACTAAAGCCCGTGATGCCAGGATACGCTTCCTATGTCAAACAAAAAAGTCTCACCATTAATTCTGTGTTCTTTCCTGCTTTGTGTAACCAAAAGGAACCCAAACTACCACCCCACCACACACATATTCATATATACACCACAATATACTCATATACTTGAGTGTGTTTTAGAATCTTATTTGTACAGTCACGCACTGCATAAGGACATTTCAGTCAGTGATGGACCACATACATCAAAGTAGTCTCATAAGATTAGAATACCATATTTTTGCTGTACCTTTGCTATGTTTAAATACGCAAATACTTACCACTATGTTACAACTGCCTACAGTATTCAGTACAGTGGTATGCTGTATGGATTTGTAGCCTAGGAGCAATGAGCCATATAGGCTGTACCATCTACTTGTGTGTAAGTACACTCCACAATGTTGGCACAATGACGAAGTGGCTCACGATGCATTTCTCAGAATGTATTCCAATCCTTAAGCAGGGCAGGACTTAACCACGTTCTTCCAGAACAAAGTGAAATAGTATAGCTGTGCCTCAGCAATGTGAATCCTGGAATACGTTCACAATCTGAAGTGATCTCTGTTAATTTTTTTTCATTTCAGAAGCCTGAATAACAACTTCTCCTATCACTTGTTATAGAAATATATTCAACCGTTTCTCCTCATAATTTGGTCCGTTATGAAGCGAAATGCGTATCCAAATATTGTTAGCAACCAGTATTTTTGGTGATACATATATCTCATTTTATGTCAACATCAACCTTCTAAAAGAGTCCACATCTGTTTTAAAATAAAAAACATTTATTTATTTACTTATTTAAAACTTTTCTGTAGAGACAGGGTCTCGCTACGTTGCTCACGCTGGGCTCAAACTCCTGGCCTCAAGCGATCCTTCTGCCTCTAACTCCCAAAGCACTGGGATTAAAGGCATGAGCCACCCCACTCATCCTAGAACAAACATTTAAATCAGCATGCATGTAACTGAAAAATGAACAAGACATTAAAATGAAGCTATAATTTTCATGCTTTACCACACAGCACTGATGGACACCCTTTTAATACTCCAGGTAAATCCTGTAAGAATCTGCAAAATGACTTGAGAACCATAATCTATTACAACCACCATGAAATGACTAATAGAATTAGGCTATTATTTTAATTTAGATGCTTTTTCTTTAATGTGTATCTATGTACCTGACATATATTTTCATCATCTATGTAATTACATTTAGTTTATGTATCTATTATTTCTAGCATATCATTTTAACAATAATGAAACTCAAATATTCAAAGTTCAATTAATTTGTACCTAAAACATATTAAATCATACCAATGTATATTTTTACATGAATATAAAATGCATCTGAATATAAAATTTTATCTTATAAAATCCTACATGCATATAGAATGCATTTGAAATGGAATATATCTTTGTGTATCTACGGAGAGCAATCAGGAATCTCATATATAAAAGTGAAGACATCTTGACATTACAGAACTTTGAGTCCCTATTGGACAAGCTTCTAATGAAAAGATATGTTAGAGGACAGCAGTTCAAGCCCACAAGTGGGATATCACTGAGGGATGAATTAACGCTGTAACAGACTGCTAAAGAGTTCTATAACACTAAGGCAGATCTGTCTACAATTTAAAGTTTGCAAGAAATGGTGACAGCACATGGGCTGGCCAGGTTGGAGAGCTGCAAAGCACACGTGGAAAAGGAAAGTGAGTGGCTCCCAGCCAGCTGAAAAGGGAAAGCCAGACAGCAAAGAGCCACTGCTGGTTATGATTAAGCTACTCTGAATTATATTCAAACTGCAGTTTTTAATGGACAAGTATCAGGGCTCTTGCTAGCAATCCCTAGGTTTCACTCTGAATAGGACACTGCAATGTTGCCTAAACATAAAGCTTTCTCTAGTTGACAAAATAAAACATCAAATAAAAGGATAGCAGAATAACAATATATTTCCGGTTGTGAGGCTACAACATAGATTGTCGTATGAAAGATTTCTAAACAAGATAATGGAGTTGATATTTCCATTATCATGATCAACAGGAGTTAAGTTATAATTGGCCATAGCAGATTTAATAGGTTCATAGTTTAGAAGTAAATGCTATTTAAAGAACTTATTTTTAAGATCTTTTATTTCATAAGATTCTCATTAGTGAGAATTTTGTGGATACCAGGATCCAACTTGCAAAAGGAATTATCTATAAATTATATCTAAACATACAAATCCCTACAAAAATCTCATTAAGAGATGAGAGATATCTCTAAGAAGTAATATATAGGCAGATCTAGAAATTTTGAGAAAACTGTCATGAATAAAATGAAAATAAAAAAGGAGTTTAATTCAAAAACCACAGAGAAATTATAAGTTTCTGTACCAGTGAATTAGAATTAACATTAATGTAAAATTTTCACCTATTTTACTTACTTAACATACTGAACTTGTAGAAAACACTGCCATAATTACACCTACTTTTAAAATTATAATAATAGCAAAAGCTTATATGAAAGACGTCATTTAATAAATTCTGTTTTAACCAATTGACAGTTATCAATTAATTTTATCTTTTAAATTCTTGGGAGACTCAAACTGAGTTTTATGATTTATGATCATGATCAGTTGTTCTCTAGGCTACATAAGCAACATTAATGGATTAGAAATCCCAAGGGTTTTTTTCTACATAATTCTATTAAGTAGTAACTACTACACACTGTTGCACAAAACCAGTGGTATTTCATGATAGATTTCGTCAAATCACATATGCCATTCAAGTAACAGAACTTCTGCCAGCAGTTTGATAATATAACAGGATGAAGAATGTTGTGTAGGCATTTCAGCAAAAGCCCAAACAGGTTCACATTCTCAGGAGCACAGCTGAGAGCAGCGACCATCAGCTTCCACGAGACTTGCTAACAGGTCGAGAATTCAGACACCTCCAAGACTTGCTAGCAAGTGACAGATCTGGTCCTTCTAACTTTGGGGAAACAGAGAAAAGGCTCCTCCCCATCATCTCATGTCACTGATAAGGTCTCCACGATACTCACTGAGATGCATGGGGTGCCTGTGAGCAAGGAGACAGCATCTCCTTGTCCCCTGTTGCTAGCTGAGCTGCAGAGCCCATGAGTCCACTCTAGCATCCAGCACAGAACACAGTTAGAGCACTCTTGCGAGAACCTGGCAAGAGACCCTGGACCTGGGAGACCCTCATGCACCTGGGGGCTGGCACTTGCCTCCTGTCTGGAGAAACCACCCATGCAGTGTGGAGCAGCCATGATGTGCAGGGTGAGGAGAGATCATGAGAATAGATTAAGCTCCTTTCTTTAGTGAGATAAGTAAATGAGGATATAGTTCCCACTGGCTACCTAAACAACACAAAAGAGAACTGAACTTGAACCTTTTTGAAGAGATCCTGTCCCCAAGGGCTACCTGCTGGGACAAGGAGACTACTGAAACAAGATGTGGTTGGGAAGCCTTTTGTGCGTGGGAAGACTGTATTACCATGCAAACTACATGCATCCGGGGTTTGTGCAGAACCTCAGAAAAATACATGGAGGTGATTCCATCCACATCTGGGATGCCTGCGGTCGGCTGGTATTAGTATAATTGTTTTTCCCTAAGGCCCTCTCCCCTTGCTCCAGCACCAGAGAAGCCAAGTGGACAGCAGGTAGGGGAGAGAAGAGGGAGACAGGGGAGGAGCTCGGGAGAGAGCGAGTTACTTGCACTTGAGCGAGCCAGAGCCAGCAGGGTTAGCATAACACCAACACAACTCCATTTCCCATGTGTCAGGCCAACTGGAGGGAAGGAGAAAGGAAGGGTAGCGGGGAAGGGGAGGAGACAGCTTTGAGGGGCAGCTGTGGTGGAAATTCTGAGTCAGATGAGACTTAATACATAAAAGCCCTGTGGCTGTTCAAATCAGACTGTTTTTACATGTGGAAGGACGTCTCCATGCTCTGTCTCCACAGGTTGTGGGGGACGGGATACGAGTCCACTCACAAAGCGAAAAACCATGGTTCAGCTTAATCAGGGCTCACAATTTATGTTGAACAGCAGCAGAAGCATATTCTTAACACTTAAGAAATACACGATTATAAAAGAAGAAAATTAATGCTTTGAAAGAAGCACATAATCTGATTCGGAAATGGCAGATACAGACTCAATTACAACTCCATGCAAAACAATCTCATGGGAGTTTCAAAATGCGATGAAGGGAAGTTATATATTATGAGGTGTTTTCTTTTTCCTGTTCTCCTCCATTCAAATCAAAACCACACCTTATATTTCTTTCCAGAGCCTAGAAGTGTCATTCATTTGGTAGTCTCTATAATACATGCTTACTAATAAAACAATGTGGAAACCAATTATTAATAATCTTGAAAAGGAAGGAAGGAAGGAAGGAAGGAAGGAAGGAAGGAAACACAGAGATGGAAAGAAGGACATTTATTGATTATGACATGTCTAGACATTGTCATAAGGGCTTTGACATTAACATGGTAATGCCCATGAATTCATTAATTAACTAAAAGCATCAACTCACATACTGGTAATATCAGTGTGCAGTATTTATGTCACACAGCTCATGACTGGAGGATTTCCACTGAACCAAGCAGCCTGGCTCCTGTGAATGCATTTTTTTTTTTTTTTTTTTTTTTGAGACAAAGTCTCACTGTCTCCCAGGCTGAAGTGCAATGGTGTGATCTTGGCTCACTGCAACCCCTGCCTCTCAGGTTCAAGCAATTTTCCTGCCTCAGCCTCCCAAGTAGCTGGGACTATAGGTGCCCACCACCATGCCCAGCTAATTTATGTATATTTAGTAGAGATGGGGTTTCACCATGTTGGTCAGGCTTGTCTTGAACTCCTGACCTCAAGTGATCTGCCCACCACAGTCTCCCAAAGTACTGGGATTACCAGCGTTAGCCACCATGCACGGCCCTGTATGTGCATTCTTAACCTATATGCCCTATTGTATCCAAGTGGCAAAGAAATATTGGACTAAGCAAATTAAATAAGAGTACACCAAAGAGTCTACCTAAGACAGTATATGTCACACATCGACAAGGAAAAGCTTCTCTGCCAGCTAACATGGAGCCCTCCCTGTGAGTAACCTACATGGGCAACTTTGGTTTTGGATTATAGCGGGTTTCCTCTCCTAAGCAACAAGTTGTGGCTGTGGAGGTGACAAGTGGAGGGAACCACACACCATGTATCTCAAAGACCTATTTGTTTTCAGAACCTGTTAAGAGGCTTATAAGTAGGATTTACAATTCTTTCTTTCTTCTTAGATTGTGGGTTTCTTGCAGGCAGGGCTGTGCATTGCTCCTTGAAGATATTACTTGAAACAGTATCTGTACAGTCGAAATTCAATATATATTTCATTAATATTAAACCTGGCTTTGTAAATGTGACAGCACTTTGAGAGGCTGAGGTGGGTGGACCACTGGAGGTCAGGAGTTCGAAAGTAGCCTGGCAGATGTGGTAAAACCCTGTATCTACTGAAAATACAAAAATTAGCCAAGAGTGGTGGCGGGAGTCTGTAATTCCAGCTACTCAGGAGGCTGAGGCAGGAGAATCGCTTAAGCCCAGAAGGCAGAGGTTGCAGTGAGCTGAGATCACGCCACTGCATTCCAGCCTGGGTGACAAAGCAAGACTCCATTAAAAAAAAAAAAAAAGAAAGAAAGAAACAGAGAAAGAAGATATATGGAATTTAAAAGAAACAAAAACCTCTTTTGATTTTCTTAATGAAGAAAACCCTGCAAAACCTTAAGTAATTTTCTTTCCTGACACTTATGGGGAAGTAAGACTACACCCATGGATCCACCTCTGTTCAGGCTCAGTAGCTGTGACAACAGCAACTAGGATATCACTATTTTCCTCTCATTTTGGGTCTTCCCAAAGACATACTTCGGAATGGGAACAGTAAAGCAAATAATTCAAACAGCTGCCAGCTAGGGAAACCTCACAATCTCTCCTGTCCCTATGGTTAGGGTCAAGGCATATTCCCTGCAGACTCCTTAAGACAAAAGGTGCAGTCAATCTTCAGGAGGTTGGGATACTCTAGGCCCAAGTAAACTTTGTTGCCTCTTTTACTGTACAGCCCCTTTGCCAGGGTCATGGAAATACTCTTGGCAAACTCTCCAGGAATGGCCTCAGCAGAATCCTGGGCCCTGTCTTGGAAGTTTATGACATTCCCTGCTATGGAGTTCTCAAGGTAGCACAGGAGCTTTAAACAGGCCTACACACTGCCTGCAACAGTCTCAGAAGGTATGTTAGTGATTCTCTTCTTGCAAGTTGGCATGCAAGCAAGCTCTTCTCTGACTGCTAAAGGAAGAGCCCTCAGCAGTGCTCAGCCTTTGGCTTTCTCCTGTATTCTAATCCCTGTCTTTCAGGACTTGTGGTTTAAAGAGTGGACACAGGGTCGTATGTCTGACTGCCTGCTTCCCCCATGTTTGTGTCCCCTTTTTTCAACACTGTCAAGGAAAGAAAATGTGAGCTCTTTGGTACTTTCTGTCTGAGATGGACTCAGATATAAAACTGTATAGCCTAACCTGTTAATCGTGGTTACTAACATGGTCTATGGGAGGTTAAGGAATATGGAAAATCCTGTTCTAACTGCACATCCCATGGCATTTGTGCATCTGTCATGTGAAAGGGTTAAGAATGGCAACTTCAGATCCAAAGCTGCCTCTTTACCATGAGCAATATCTCATATTTCATTCCATGGGACTATAACCCTTAAGGCTCAGACTTAGAAGAAGAATGGTACTGGGGAACACAACTGCAGGTAAAAATTAAAATGCAATACTTTAATAGTTAGAAAATGGTATCTGCATTGCATTGACTTCTCCTCCAAAGTTAATAGAATGCCCTGTATTCACATTTCAGAGTTAACTCTATGGTGAATTAGTAAAATGACAATAGTCCCAGCTCACAAACTAAGATGTGCTCATGAAGAGTTTTACATATTAAAATGAAATTCTCTTGACTGCTTACCCTACGTTAAAAAGATTTCCTTTATGACAGTTTACACAACTGTTCCATATCAGATTTTTTTTTTCCTACACAGACTGTAAATTAATGTGCTGCTTTGATAGGAGGTCTCCTGCTAATGCAGAACTCAGTAATTGTTGCTCTATGTCTGTTAAACAAGTTGAGAAAATTCTTTGAGACTTCAGGTACTGCAGAATGTGGGTTTTAAGAGGTGCTCATGTCTGCACTTGAAGTAATGAAAGATTCATTGCATCCCACAAACTAATCAGCAATTGTCTGATACTACTAGGATTATCATGGTAGCAGAAATTATTTTTAATGATAAATTAAGCTTTCAGAGGGATTGACAATTCACAAACTAGACACCATTGGTCAAACTACTAATGTGCATGGTATTCTTTGATGATGTCTTCCACGTATTATGAAACATCACATCTTCAATTCACATTGATTTTCTGGTAAAGAATATTACTTTCTCCAAATATTAGAAAAATGTAATTGTCTGTTCCTTAAACTCTGACTTTTAACATGTAATATATCTACATACAATCTAATACTCACTTGTCAGAACTTTTTGAATGATAAACTTATAAATGTCATATTACGTAAATTTTTATTTTAAAAGCAGCAAAGGAAACACTGAGATCTAGCTGATGTTACATAAAGTATTTAAATATATCATGTGTACAGTGTACTTCGCTTCACAACTTACTCTGAAAGCACCAACAATGGATTGATGGAAGAGTAAAGAAATGGTGCTTCTCCACACGATTGTTAAAGTGGTCTCCAGAGCCTTCTTTCTCCCTGTGCAAAATGGCAACTCTTAAGGAAAAACTCATTGCACCAGTTGCAGAAGAGCGGCAACAGTCCCAAACAATAAGATCACTGTAGTGGGTGTTGGACAAGATGGTATTGCGTGAGCTATCAGCATTCTGGGAAAGTCTCTGGCTGATGAACTTACTCTTGTGCATGTTTTGGAAGATAATCTTAGAGGAGAAATTATGGATCTGCAGCATGGGAGCTTATTTCTTCAGACACCTAAAATTGTGGCAGATAAAGATTATTCTGTGACCACCAATTCTAAGATTGTAGTGGTAACTGCAGGAGTCCATCAGCAAGAAAGGGGAGAGTCATCTCAATCTGGTGCAGAGAAATCTTAATGTCTTCAAATTCATTATTCCTCAGATAGTCAAGTACAGTCCTGACTGCATCATAATTGTGGTTTCCAGTCCAGTGGACATTCTTACATATGTTACTTGGAAACTAAGTGGATTACCCAAACACTAAGTGATTGGAAGTGGATGTAACATGGATTCTGCTAGATTTCGCTACCTTATGGTTGAAAATCTTGGCATTCATCCCAGCAGCTGCCATGGATGGATTCTGGGAGAACATGGCAACTCAAGTGTGGCTATGTGGAGTGGCATGAATGTGGCAGGTGTTTTTCTCCAGGAATCGAATCCAGAAATGGGATCTGACAATGATAGTGAAAACTGGAAGGAAATGCATAAGACGGTGGTTGAAAGCGCCTATGAAGTCATCAAGCTAAAAGGATATACCAACTGGGCTATTGGATTAAATGTGGCTGATCTTATTGAATCCATGTTGAAAAATCTATCCCTGGATAGATTTTTCATCCCATGTCAACAACGGTAAAGGGATGTACGGCACTGAGAATGAAGTCTTCCTGAGCCTTCCATGTATCTTCAATGCCCAGGGATTCACCAGTGTTATTAACCAGAAGCTAAAGGATGATGAGAGGTTGCTCAGCTCAAGAAAAGTACAAATACCCTGTGGGAAATCCAGAAGGACCTAAAAGCCCTGTGACTGCTGAGGTCTAGGCTGTAGAAGTTTAAAAACTACAATGGAATTAACTCTGAGCCTTTAGTTTTCATCCATGTACATGGATCTCAGTTTGCTCTGATTTTCTTCAATATGTGAATTTGGGCTCACAGAATCAAAAGCCTATGCTTGGTTTAATGCTTGCAATATGAGTTCTTGAACAAATAAAATTAACTATTGCAGTGTGTAAAAAAAAAAACAAATGGCAAAGTGTATTGATACATGAAAGACTTCATAGAGCAAATTGTCACCTGCAGAATCTAGGTGGGGAATGGTTGTTCACTGTCCAATTCTTTCAACATTTCTGCAGCTTTAAGGTTTTTCTTAATAAAGTGTTGGGAAATTTATTCCAAATTCTTCATGAAAATTGAAAGAACTAAATCAAAAAGACATTTCATCTGATCTTGAACTTTACAGTCTCTTCAAATGACCTGTTGGTTGACCCCATGTCAGTTCTAGACTGTTCTAACTGCCCTGACTTCTTTATAGGAAGACCTACCATCTGGCAGGCTGTCTTCCCCACTGTAAATCACTTTCAGAAATTACTTCTGAGAGAAGTGTCAATGGCAATGGCTTAAAATCAGTATGAGAGATATTTAAATTAGCTTTATCAATTAGAAGTATAGGCATTTCTACTTAGCTGAGAAAAACTAAATCAATTCTTATTTCATTTTCTAGTGAATTATTTTAACAGTTTAATTTAGTACTCCATATGCTGAAACCATTTCCTAATAAACCATCAGCCCAGCAAGTGTATCCCCAAATAAGAAAACTACACATTCAGTTTAGTAAGAATATATTCAGAGTTTTCCATCAATAAAACAGGATTCCTCATTCTTTAAGTAATGACATGTATAATAATAATAAACCCCATTTATGTAGCAATTATTATGTAGTAGTACTATATTAAGTGCTTTATTTTTATTATGTTAGGTAAAGTGTAAAAACTATCAAATATAATGTCAATGTTATCTTCATTAGAAAAAGAAGAACTTGAGACTCAGAGATACAAAGTTAATGACAGAGCAGGACTGTGAACAAAATCGTATCTTGGCCTTTCTGTTATACCCCTTCCATTAATGTTGCAGTAACTGTCTATTGGTCTGTACCTCCAATGCTATGTTTTGGAGAGCTGTCATAAATTATGGCACAATTGAGAAGAAGTTTTAGTGACATGGTAAAAACAATGAGCAGTGTATGAGTTTCAAATTCTTCAAAACAATTTTATGATAAAGGATTTTAATTACTCCAACAATATATTCAAACAATATATGGTGTGTGTAACAAATGAGTAGTTTATTGTAGTAGGTAGTCTCAAAGACAGTCCCAAATAATTTCCATATCCTGATATTCATGGTCTTCTCCTTGAATAAATTCGCTCTAACCACACAAAAACATTGATGGGATTATCATTTCCACAATTAAGTTACAAAACACTGTGATTTCCATATTGATAGTAGTCTCTCTCTGGTGGTGTCTGACTTTCACACTTTGATAAAGTAAGCTGCCACACTGGAGAGATCAGCATGGCAAGAAATGAAGGAGGCCTCTGACCAAAAGACAGTTAGAATATAAAGACCTGAGTCCAACAATTTATGAGGAACTCAATGCTGCTAACAACCACTAGGTGAGAATGGAGGTCGATCCTTCCAAGATCTACAGGAGACTGGAGATCTTGATTCAGGCCTTGTGAGAGATTGGGAAACAGAGAATCCATCTAAGCCATGTCCAGATTCCTTACACACAGAAACCATAAGATAATAAATGTATGTGACTACAGACCACTAAATTTTAGGATATATTTGTTATGTAAAAATAGATAACTAAAATATTCAATTGCCAATGTTAAAATTACTCAATTTATTGGCTGGGCACAGTGGCTCACAGTGTAATCCCAGCACTTTGGGTTGCCAAAGCAGGCGGATCAGGAGGTCAGGCATTCGACACCAGCCTGGCCAAAATGGTGAAACCCCATCTCTACTAAAAATACAAAAATTAGCCAGGCGTAGTGGTGCACGCCTGTAGTCCTAGCTACTCAGGAAGCTGAGGCAGGAGAATCGCATGAATCTGGGAGGCAGAGTTACAGTGAGCCAAGATCACGCCACTGCACTCCAGCCTGGGTGACAGAGTGAAACTTCACCTCAAAAAAAAAATTACTGAATTATTGTAGCCATTGATAATTTAACTCCAAATTCCTTGAACTCATATTCTGTGCATACTTTTAATATTCATGTCAACAATTCAAATATATATTCAAGAGTAATGAGAATTATATTCAGAAGTAAAACACTTAATAAAATAAGAATTAAAGATCTGCACATGGTAAAGATTTCAAGTTCTGACACTTTGAGTCTTCCAAAAGACAAATGAAAAGATCAAATTAAACAAAACCACTAATGATGCATGGAATTTTTTCCAATTAATGAGTTTTTGGATTTGTGCTGGGTGTTCATTGGGAGGATTACTACAGTCAATCATGAATTGTATTGACTCAAATTTGTTCTCAAATATTTTCAAAGAAAATGTCTCCTTATTTATTTTTTAGCTTGATTCTGAAAGTGTTACAGCCACTGTTACAGAAACACACTGGTGGCCAACCCAAATTATTAATCACTGAGGATATTTTCATTGCTGAATAATGATAAAAATGTAAATATCAGTCATTATAAAACATTCAAATTTTTAGCTGTTATGCAGCTCATTTTCGTTAGCCAAATTGATGGTACATGCTATACTTTTTACATAACATTTTTTAAGGCAATGTTCTCACATTAGTAAATTTAAAGGAAAGGTATTATTCATGCTATGTAAAAGATTTGTAGGCCATTAGGTACCATGGTAATACCATATTGTACAGTACTACTTTAAAATCAAGTCCTGAGAAAATGTTATGAAATTCATTGAGGGAAATGCTCATAATAAAAAGTATAATATCAAATGTGAAGCTCAGCTGGGCGCAGTGGGTCACACCTGTAATCCCAGCACTTTGGGAGGCTGAGGCAGGCAGATTACTTGAGGTCACAAGTTCAAGACCAGCCTGGTCAACATTGTAAAACCCTGTCTCTACTAAAAATACAAAAATTAGCTGGGCATAGTGTTGGTTGCCTGTAATCCCAGCTACTCAGTTGGTAGGGGAATCGCTTGAACCGGGGAGGTGAAGGTTGCAGTGAGTTAAGATTGAGCCACTGTATTCCGGCCTAGGCAACAGAATGTTTCAAAAAAAAAAAAGAAAGAAAGAAAAGGAAATGGTGAAGCTCAATTTAAATACTGATTTAAAAAATTAAACGTTTAAAAAACTTTTAGACTTCTTGTTGCCATGTCCGTTAGTATCCATCCAGGACAAAAATAAGTGAGTTATACATAAACACTGTATTGGCCAATGAGAATACATTTCATAAACATCCACAGTATTAGAGTTAAAAATTCAATCAACAAGTATAAAATAGAACCCTCTTCTCTACACCTTTGCTTTAGAAAACAAAGGCATTAAAGGAGTGTCAGCAAATGTCTTACTTCAGGCCTGATGCAGGAGACAGCAGTGGCAGTGGTGGAAGCAGAAAGTGTGTATTCCTTAAGGAGGGAGATGGGAAGGAAATCCTCCAACACACCATGAGGAAACAGGAAAAATTCATTGCTTTAGGCTAAAGGGTAGAAGCAAAAGCAATCTGCCTTAACTGAAGGGGAATCTTTAGGGCTCTAGAGTGACACAAAGCAGAAGTCAGCTACCATTAGGAGAGGTACAGAAAACTCTCTCCTACCCAAGATAAATCAGAGATGCTGAAGAGGTTCTAAACCTTAGACCTAGGAGAATAGGTTCTATAAGACTAAATCTAGACTTGGAGAATCCTTCTGGTACCCACCATGTGTAACACTGAATAATAAGCCACAACCCTTTACCTCTCAGGAAGGACAAATATATAGGGAAAGACACCCCTCTGTGGAGCACATAATCAGGTACTGTGTAAGACTGAGAATAGGGTGACAGAAGTCTGAACAATCCTCTGTCACCCCAAGCAGAGTAGGGGAACAATCATAGCCACAAGATAATCAGAGTGCATCACTGTACCCATTTGGGCCTGTAGTAAACTGAGGATAACACTAGCCACAACAAAACCCAACACAGCTAAAATACTGATTACTAACTTATCCTCCAACACTAATAGATTCACCATGACTCCCATTTCCAGAGATATATCATATTTACCTTTGATTTTGCTGTTCCTCCACAAACACAAAAAGAAAAAAAACTACCAAGAAATAAAATAATAAATATTCAGATTCAGAAATTACACAGGTATTGAAACTATCACGTAGGAACTTTAAAAGAAGTACAATTAATATAGACAAGGTAGAGACATGCATGAAGTGATGGGAATATAAGCAAATAAACAGAACTATAAAGTATGAAAAACTTATGAAAAATGTGAAAATAAAAACACAATATCAGAGCTAAAAAGTACCTTAAGCAGGCTTATCAGCACAACAGAGATGAAAAAATGATCAAAGGTAAGGATTAAGCAGATTTTTCCCCTGAAATTATGACAGGCAAAAAACAACGATGCAACACTTTAAAGGGCTGAGAGAAAAACATGTCAACTAGGAATTCTGTAACTAGTGGAAACAAATAATAAATCAACAATAAAAATAAATTAAAACTTTTTCAGGAAACGAATGCTGAGCCATTTTCTTGCCAACAGACATACAATGTAAAGAATAATAAGGGAAATTCTACAGAACAAAAATTATGATGACAATAGTAAATCTAGATATACACAAAGAAAGGAAGACTAGTAGAAATAGTAAAAGTTAAGGTAAAGAAAAAAGTTTTTTAAAATTATTTAATCATTTAAAAAGATAACATTGACATAAGCAAAAATAACTAATATTGTGAACTTTACAACATATGTAGGGAAAAAATCATAGTTCAGATTCTGAGAGAGACAAAACAGAATTATACTATGGTAACTTCCTTACAGTATATTATGTAGTGCAATATAATTTGCAGTAGACAGTAAATCTTATACAAACACACACAGTAAACCCTAGGTTTACCTACTAGGTAAAAATAAAAGAAAGAGCTATGACTAAAAGCCAATAGTGGATATAAAGCAACACTTTAAAAGAAAACTCAATCCAAAAGAATGGAGAAACTTTCAGGAAAAATATAACACAATGATCAAAATGATTGATGTAAACCCAAAATACAATAATCACATGAAATGCACATGAATTAAATATTACCAAATAAAAGGCCGAGATTGTCATATTACATTTAAAAAGTGATATCCAATATCATGTGGTAAACATAAAGCCAGATTTCAATATAATACAAAAAGATAAATTAAAAGTAAAAGGACAGAAAATTATACTATCAAACACCATTCAAAAGAAATTCAGAGTGGCTACATCAGACAAGACAGACTTCAAACTAAAAAACAATTACAAAGACTAATGATAGAGGAGTCCATTCATCAGGACATAAGAATACAATCTACATATTCATAAAACATTATCCAAAATATGTAATACAAAATGTATATAATTCAAAGAAGAAAAAGACAAAATTCATAATCATTGTTGGAAAATTAAATATGCCTCTCTCAATAGTTGATAAAAGCAGTAGATAGAAAATTGGTGAGTATAAAAGAGTCCTACACAACTGTATCAATGAACATGATGTCATTGACATTAATGAACCATTCCACACAAAAATAGCAGAATAAATATTAAAGGACACTTGGACATCGATAAAGATAGATCATATTTAGTAACATAAATTAAATATCAATAAATTTACCATAAGTAAAATCCAACAAAATAGTCCCTCTAAACAAAATGAAATTAAGTTTGGAATTAACAACATAAAGACATCTGAAATATCCTTAAATGTATGAAAATCTAAAACTCAAGGGTAAATAACTCATGGGCTGTCAAAGAAGAAAGTCAGAGAGATTACAAAATATTTTAAAACTGAATAAAAACACAATATAGCACAATATGTGGGACTCACTTAAACTGCTGCAATGAGCAAAATATGCTGCCTTAAATCCTATTGTAATAAAGCCAGAAAGACTGCAACTCAAGAATCTAAACTTCTACCCTTAAAAAAGAAGAAAAAAAGCAAATAAGATGCAAAGTAACAATAATGAATAAAACAAAGATAGAAATCAATGAAGCTGAGAAAAGGAAAATAATAGAAACAAATCCATGAAATAAAAAAAGCACGTTCTCTGAAAACAACAAAATTGATACATCATTAGACACATCAAGCAAAAGAGAAAACAAAATACTGAAGTCAGGGAAAATTGAAACATCACTGCAAGAACTAAAGACATTAAAAGGAAAATAAAGAATCATTATTAACACTTTTATGCCAATTATCTTTGATAACACAGATAAAACTGCAAACTCCTTCACCCAAAGAAAGCATACAATTAGCTTCAAAGGTGAATACTGCTAAATATTTTAAAAGAAATTATACCAATTGTATATAAGATTTTGCAAACTATAGAAGGAACTGAACACTTCCTAAATAATTTTATGAGACTCTTTACTCTGATACCAAAATCCAGATATAATCATTGCCAGAACACTACAGTCCAAAACTGGACTAGATGCGCCAGGAAGAGTTTCTCCCACCAAGAGACCAGACCAGCAAGAAAACTGACAGACTCTGATATGGTTTGGCTGTGTCAACCCAAATCTCATTTTGAATTCCCATGTGTTGTGGGAGGGACGAAGTGGGAGGTAATTAAACCATGGGGGCAGGTCTTTCTTTTGCTATTCTCATGATAGTGAATAAGTCTCATGAGATCTGATTGTTTTAAAAAGGGGAGTTTCCCGGCCGGGTATGGTGGCACATGAGGTCAAGAGTTCAAGACCGGCCTGGACAATATGGTGAAAGTCTGTCTCTACGAAAAATAAAAAAGTTAGCTGTGTGTAGTGGTAGCTGCCTGTAATCCCAGCTACTTGGGGGCTGAGGCAGGAGAATTGCTTGAACCCAGAAGGCAGAGGTTGCAGTGAGCCAAGAGAACACCACTGCACTCCAGCCTGGGCAACAAGAGTGAAACTCTGTCAAATAAATAAATAAATAAGGGTTTCCCTGAACAAGCTCTCTCTTTGACTGCTGCCATCCATGTAAGACATGACTTGCTCCTCCTCGCCTTCTGCCATGATTGTGAGGCCACCCCAGCCATGTGGAACTGTAAGTCCATTAAACCCTTTTTCTTGCATAAATCACCCGGTCTCACATATGTGTTTATCAGCAGCATGAAAATGGACTAACACAGTAAATTGGTACCAGGAGTGGGGTTCTGTGAAAAGATACCTGAAAATGTGGAAATGACATTGGAACTAGGCAACAGGCAGAGGTTGGAACAGCTTGGAGGGCTCGTTAGACAGGAAAATGTGGGAAAGGTTGAAACTTTCTAGAGACTTGTTGAATGGCTTTGCCCAAAGTGCTGATAATGATATGGACAATAAAGTCCAGGCTGAAATGGTCTCAGATGGAGATGAGCAACTTGTTAGGAACTGAAGCAAAGGGATTCTTGTTAAGTTTTAGCAAAGATACTAGTAGCATTTTGTCCCTGCCCCAGAGATTTGTGGAACTTTGAACTTGAGAGAGATGATTTAGAGTGTCTGGTGGAAGAAACTTCTAAGCAGCAAAGCATTCAAGAGGTGACTTGGGTACTGTTAAAAGCACTTTTTTTTTAGACAAAGTATCCTTCTATGACCCAGGCTGAAGTGCAGTGGCGCAATCACAGCTCATTGCAACTTCCACCTCCCAGGTTCAAGTGATTCTCCTGCCTCAGCCTCCCGAGTAGCTGGGACTATTGGTGCACACCACCACACCCAGCTAGTTTTTGTATTTTTAATAGAGATGGTGTTCACCATATAGGTCAGGCATGTTTCAAACTCCTGACCTTGTGATCTGTCTGCCTCAGCCTCCCAACATGCTGGAATTACAGGTCACACCCAGCCAGCTTTCAGTTTTAAAAGTGAAACAGAGCATAAAAGTCTGGAAAATATGCAGCCTGACAATGCGATAGAAAGAAAATACCATTTTCTGAGGAGAAATCCAAGCTAGTTGCAGAAATTTATATAAGTAATGAAAAGCCAAATGTTAGTCACCAAGACAATGCGGAAAATATCTCCAGGGCATGTCAGAGGTCTTCAAGGCAGCCAGCCCCTCCCATCACAGACCAGAAGGCCTAGGAGGAAAAAGTGGTTTTGTAGGCCAGGCCCAGGGTCCTCATGCTTTGCGCAGCCTAGGGACTTGCATCCCAGCTGCTCCAGTCATGGCTGAAAAGGGCCTCAGGCCATGGCTTCAGAGGGTACAAGCAACAAGCCTTGTCAGCTTTGACAGGGCTCTCATGGAGAACCTCTGCTAGGGCAGTGCTAAAGGGAAATGTGGGGTTGGAAGCCCCACAGAGTGTCCCTACTAAGGCACTGGCTAGGGGAGCAGTAAAAAGAAGGACACCATCCTCTAGACCCCAGAATGGTAGATCCACTGATGGCTTGCACCATGAACCTGGAAAAGCTGTAGACACTCAATGCCAGCCCATGAAAGCAGTCGGAAGAGAGGCTGTACCCTGCAAAGCCACAGGGACAGAGCTGCCCAAGACCATGGGAACCCTCCTCTTGTATCAGCATGACTTGGACATGGAGTCATGGAGACAGGAGTCAAAGGAGATCATTTTAGAGCTTTAACATTTGACTGCCCCAATGGATTTCAGACTTGCATAGGGCCTGTAGCCCCTTTGTTTTGGCCAGTTCCTCTCATTTGGAATGGCTGTATTTACCCAATACCTGTACTCCCATTGTATCTAGAAAATAACTAACTTGCTTTTCATTTTACAGGTTCGTAGGTAGAAAGGACTTGCCTTGTCTCAGATGAGACTTTGGACTGTGGACTTTTGACTTGCTGCTGAAATACGTTAAGACTTTGGGAGACTGTTGGGAAGGCATGATCAGTTTTGAAAAGTGAGGACATGAGAATGATATGGGTTGGCTGTGTCTCCACCCAAAACTCATTTTGAATCCCCATGTGTTATAGGAGGGACTTCGTGGGTGGTAACTGAATCATGGAGACAAGTCTTTCCCATGCTGTTTTCGTGACAGTAAGTCTCTTTGAGATCTGATGGTTTGAAAAAGGGGAGTTTCCCTGTACAACCTCTCTCTTAGCCTGCTGTCATCCAGGTAAGACATGACTTGTTCCTCCTTGCTTTCCACCACGATTATTAGGCCTCCCCAGCCATGTGGAACTGTGAGTCTATTAAACCCTCCTTTTTGTATAAATTGCCCAGTCTCAGTATGTCTATATCAGCAGTGTGAAAACAGACTAATACAGACTCCAAGCAGATGATCCAGAGGAAGGCATTGAGAGGCGAGAGGAAGCAGATCCTGGGTTGAAAGTGGAGGAAGCTAGGAACCCTGCAAGGAGTTCAGGAGCACCAGGACTCCTTACGCACCTCCAGTGGCTCCCAGAAAAATAGTGAGTTAAATACACATGGGGTGGCCCACTCTTTCTACAGAGTTCTGGAATCCTCAATGTTGGAAAATTAATTTTTAAAATGTATACTTTCAAATGATGATTGAAAATTAAAACAATACCATTTATATCATCAAAGCATGAAATATACAGGGTTAAGTGTAATAAAATATATTTGAAGTTTATTCTGTGAAAATTAGAAAACAATAACAGCAAGAAAGTAAAGGAGAGTGTGTGTGTGTGCATGTGTCTTTACATGTGTCTACTGGGTTGGAAGACTCAACATGGTTAAATTGTAGATTTTCTCCAAACTGTTGATCTTCAAATTCAACACAATCCTAATAAAAAATACCAGCATATATTTACGTAGAAATTGACAAGTTGATACTATGTTTTTTTGTGGCAAATTGAGGGACCTAGAATGGTATTAACAGAAAAGAAAAAGAAAAAAAAAAGCCTGAAAAAAAAAAGAACGAAGTTGGAGGACTTATACTGCCTCATTCAAGATCCAATATGGAGCTAGAGTAATCAAGACAGCATCCATTTGACATAAAAACAGACATCTAGAATGAGGAGGAAAAAAGAGTTCAGAAACACTCCCCCTCATAAATGGCGCTGCTGCTTTTTTCCTGGAGATAGGAAAGACTTCCTAACAACTGAGTGCAAAACAAGTGGACATATTTATGTATATAAGCATAAGAAGAACCTCATTCCAAAAACATCTTCTTAATCGTAGATCTAAGGTAAAACTTAATGTATACAAATTCTAGAAGACAATGTAAGAGTTAGGCAAAGATTTCATATATATGATGCAAAAGGGAGGCATCAAAGAAAAGATATAAAAACAAAACTTCATTAAAATACAAAAGCTCTGTTCTTTGAAATATATTATTAAGAAAATGAAAAACCAAGGTGCAGTCTCGGAGAAGATATCTCCAAACCACTTATCTGATAAAAGACTTGTATCCAGGAGCTAGGAAAAACAAAAAACAAACAAAAACCCTACTACTCTAAGAAACAGAACCCAACTAAAAAATTGGCAAAAGATGTTTAAAAAAAAAAAAAAAAAAAACACTTCACCAAAGAAGAGAGACAGTTAGAAAACAGAACATAAAAAGATGCTCTACATCAATAGCTTTTAGGGATTCTCTCCCAAAGCAAAGCCAGAATAAAATGCTATTACCTGCCTAATAAAATGGATAAAATAAAACCATCTGGGTGCAGTATTTCATGCCTGTAATCCCAGCACTTTGAGAGGTCAAGACAGGCAAATCACTTGAGCCCAGGAGTTCAAGACCAGCCTGAGCAATATGGCGAAACCTCATCTCTACAAAAATAGGAAAATGAGTGGGGCATGGTGGTGCATTACTGTAGTTCCTGCTACCCAGGAGGCTGAGGCAGGAGGATTGCTTGAGCCCAGAAGGTTGGGTCTGCTGTGAGCTCTGATCGAGCCACTGCACTCTAGCCTGCACAACAGAGTCAGATCCTGTATCTAAATAAATAAACACGGAAAAGAAAAAAAAAGAATATATACATATACTACGCACAGTGCTACACAAAGCTGACAAAGTTGTGAAGAAACTAGAACCTTTATACCTAGAATCATGGAAATGGAAAAGTAAATGGCAATTCTGTAAAAGAGTTTGGTGTTTTAAAAGTTATGCATGCATTTAAGAATATGTATTTCATTCCTAGGCATTTACCTGAGAAACAAAAACATGTTTGATATTTTAAGCAAATATTTGTAGCAAATTTATTCATAATAGCTAATGACTGAAAACACCATCAAAGTCCATTAACTAGTGAGTGGAGAAACAAATTGTGATAAAGCCACAATGAATACTACTCAGTATTTTTTTTTTAATGTACTGTGATGTATTATACAACATAGTTTAACCTCAAATCCATTATACAAAAGACAACTTACAGCACGGTTCTATTTATATGACATTCTGAAAAAGGCAAATTACAGGGACAGAAGTCAGATGGGGTCGCCAGGGCAGGGAGGATAGAGGTGGTGACTATGGTGGGGAAGGAGGGAACTTGGTGGGATGATGGAACTGCTTTGTTTTTGTTGTTGTTGTTGTTGTTGTTACAGTTTTTGAGACAGAGTCTCGCTCTGTCGCCCAGGCTGGAGTGCAATGGCGCGATCTTGGTTCCCTGCAATCTCTGCCTCCCAGGTTCAAGTGATTCTCCTGCCTCTGTCTCCAGAGTAGCTGGGATTATAGCCAACCACTACCATGCCTGGCTAATTTTTGTATTTTTAGTAGAGATGGGGTTTCACCACGTTGTCCAGGCTGGTCTCAAACTCCTGACTTTAGGTGATCCTCCTTCCTTAGCCTCCTAAAGTGCTGGGATTACAGGCATGAGCCACTGCGCCCAGCTGGAACTGTTTTCTATCTCCCTCCCTTTTGGCTGTGGTCACATGACAGTACAGATTTGTAAAACTTCATGGAATGCTAAACTAAAACAATTGAGCTTTGTAGTATGTATATTATACATCAAATCCTGAATATATCCTGAAACAAACTTGAATTAAAAAAAAAAAACACCACATGTTCTCACTTGTAAGTGGGTGTCAAACAATGAGAACACATGGACACAGGGAGGGGAACATCACACACTGGGGCCTGTCGAGGGGTGGGAGAATACAGTGCTTGGGGGGACTAGGAGAGGGATAACATTAGGAGAAATACGTAATGTAGATGATGGGGTGATGGATGTAGAAAACCACCATGGCATGTGTCTACCTATGTAACAAACCTGCATATTCTCCACATGTACCCCAGAACTTAAAGTATAATAATTAAAAAAAAGTTAATCATATGACAGAGATCAAAAGTCTTAAGGCCACCAAAAAATAATCCTTTGTGGGAGAGGCAGGTGAAACCTAGGGGAGGAGATGGGGTAGTTTGCCTTCTGAAGGAGTAGCTTGTAGTAAAATGCTCCGGAAAACAGAACTTTGGGAAAATAAAATCAAAGCGCACACCCAATGACAAAGAGCTTGCACTCTTAATAACTGCACCATCAAAAGCTCATAAAAATATTAATACAGCCCCCATGGTAAAATGCATGTAAAAATAAATGCTTTAACAAAATAACATCATGGCATCTTACCCTCTCTTCCTCTACCCATTTATCCAAGACACCTGTAACCAGCTGGTATCTACAGATCTTTTCTATGCATTCTAACTTTTCTTCTCTAGATAACATAAGATGCCAGAACAAGTAATTGAACAATGTTGATTCTGAATATAAATACAAAAATGTTGTCCTCACCAAAAAATGGTAAGTATGTGAGGAAGACGAATATGTTAATTAGCTTGAATTAGTCATTCCACAATATAAACATATATCAAAACAACATGGTGCACCCATAATATGCATGTTTTGTCAAACAAAAAAATAAATACCTATATAAATAAATAAGGTGCTTTAAAAATACTCCGTTAAATTGAACACAGAAACACCTATATTTTGCAGAAACTTGGGTTGAATATCATTTTGAATACACTCTTTATTACATCAGAGAATAATAAATTCTGACTCCTACACTGAAGAAACTAGAACTCCAAACAAAAGTAGCACTCCCTTTCAAATCTCCTGATTCACAGGTCTTTGAATTTGCCCCCTTTCAACATGAGATCCCTCACAGAAAACACAGGACTCAAAAACATTTAAAAGCGGATGGGGCCGGGTATGGTGGCTCCTTCCTGTAATCATAGCACTTTGGGAGTCCAGAGTAGGAGGATCACTTGAGCCTAGGAGTTTGAGCACCCTGGCCAACATGGCAAAATGCCATCTCCACAAAAAATACAAAAATAAGCCAGGTGTGGTGGCATAGGTCTGTAGCCCCAGATACTCAGGAGGCTGAGATGGGAGGATGATCTGAGCCTCGGAGGTTGAGGATGCGGTGAGCCATGATCACCCCACTGCACTCCAACCTGAGTAACAGAGTGCAGCTATCTCCAAAAATAAAAAAATAAAGTGGATGAATGAGGAAAGGAAGAAAACAACTTTTTTTATATACTGCTAGATTTGATTTTGTCATTTTTGAGTATTTCTGCATCTATATTAATGAGGAATATTGACCTGTAGCTTTATTTTCCTGTATTGTTTTTGTCTGATTTGGTATGAGGGTAATGTATCCTCATAAAATGAATTGGTAAATATTTTCTTCCTTCTGTTTTCCACACAAAAGCAGACACTATGCAGGATTGTTGTTATTTCATCTTTAAATGTTTTGTAGAAATCACCTCACCAGGAAACCATCTAGGTCTTTCTTTTTTTCCTTTTTGGAAGGTTTTAAATTATGAGTTCAATTTCCTTAATAACTATAGAATTATTCAGGTTACCCATTTAATGTTAGTGTTGGTAGTTTGTGTTTCTTCAGGATTTGTTCCATCTGCTCTAAGTTGTCAAATATGTATGTAGAGTTGTACATAGTATTCCCTTACTACCATTTTAATGGCTGCGCAGTATACAATGATATTCCCAGTTTTGTTGCCAGTGTTGGTAACCTGTGTCTTCTGTCTCTTTTTCTTTGTCAGTCTTGTTGGAAGACTGTCAATTTGATTGATCATTCCAATGATCCAGCGCTTCGTTTCACTGATTTTTTCCAATATTTGTGTCTCTTGAATTCCACTGATTTTTGCTATTATCTTTCTTATGTCTGTCTTTCTGCTTGCTTTGGTTTCATTTCCCATCCCTCTTTTTTTTTTTCTCTAGAGTCTTTAGCTGGGAGATTACATTACTGTTTAGGACCTGTCCCCTTTTTTAATGTATGCATTTAGTGTTATAAATTCCCCTTTCAGCACTGCTCTGGTTCTGCCCCCCCATTTTTTGTATAATGCATTTTAATTTTCATTCACTGGAATGTACTTTTTAAATTTCTTTTGAGCATTCCTCTTTGAGCCATGAATAATTTAGAAGTGTGTTGTTTAGTTTCCAAATGTTGGGAGATATAATCCCCCTTTAAATCAACAAATCACCACTCCATGCTGGTTGGGCCATGGCGAGAATGAAGCAAAATGTTTCATAAATGGAACACGTTTTTATATATAATTTATAAAGTACAACATAAAAAAGCACTGGAGACTAGAAAAGGGTGCTAAAACGATCATGATTTCCCTAGATTCTAAGAGAAAACAACTATGGAATGTGGAAAACATGCTTATCTGGGAAAACTTGAGAATTAGAGAAACACATACTACTCTTTGACAGTGACTAGTTAATCAGCAAGCCTGGTAAGGAAGACATGAGCACATGATCCTTTTGTAAAACATTAGCTCTGCTTTCATGACACTATGACTGGTTCTGTGAAGACTCATTCTGCTTTCATTTTTATAAATTAGATAATGCCAGTATAAGGAGCCAAATTACCCCAAAAAAAGATTCACCTATGATTTATATTTCCATTAGGAAAACAGACAATTTAAAATTCAAGCAAAGAAATGAAGCACCCATAAAGAAATTGTCTACTTTGAAAAAGGAAATACATCATCTCTTAACACGTGCTGATTAGACCAAAAAAAAAATACTTAGCTAAAAATTCCATAAAAGCACAAAATTCTTTTAAAGCAACATATTTCTTTGCTACTCCGTATTTAGCTATACCAAGGGTAGGTATAGTGGCAATAGAAATATGTGATAAAGAAATTAGAGTCACAAGAGAGCTGACAAATGACCTATGCTGCTTCTGCTCCTGTTATTTCAGGGGGACGGAAAGAAAGAAGGAGAAAATATCCATCACCACCAGTGGTCCAAGGCCAAAGCTGCAAACAGGGCCGATCTGGAAAAGGTGGTCAGCAGCAGCAAAGGGAATTGGCAGAGAGCTTAATTATTAGGATATGAGAATAGAAGGGGCTGGAGTTTCAAAGAATAATCAGGGAATCAGTAGTGGATTTCCTATTTGTTAACTTGTTTTCTGACTTTGGTTCAACCACCACAATTCTCAGGGTGACCATTCTCTAGCTCTGAAGTACACAGGAGAGAACACATATCTATTAAAGTTCCCTTCCAGATGAAAAATATTATGATTCCAATATTTATTAGACATCTACCTTAAAGGACATGAAAAAATATGGCAAACGGGAAGAAAGAATAAAGCACTGAATCAAAACAACAGGATCAGATCCTCACGTAACATTTTACTATCTGTGTGGCTTCAGAGGGTCACTGGAAGTATCCGAAGTCTATCTTGTTCAACATTGACGATTGTTTGAAAAATAAATGTGATGACGTGAATTAAAATGCTTTGTAAATTGTAAATATACAGTGGGATATTATTGCCAGTGGTCAATATCTGAAGAACAGAATTAGTAAAGCCTTGTGAGCTAAGGGCAGGGAAGACTAGTCATTGTAAGAGATAGCAATCTCGAGTCTCCATTCATAGCTGGACAATCACACCTGAGTTTTAAGAAGCTGGATCTGCAAATGTTTCTAGGCAAAATTTACAGTATAAGTATCTTTAAAAACAAATCAGACCCTCTGGACAAAACCTTTGAAGTTTTTTTTGTTTTCTATGTTTTCCCAGCTCAAAGACTTGTGAATCTGTTTTTTCCTTTAGAAAAAAAAAAAAAGAAAGAAAGAAAGGTTGTATCCAGGTCCAAAACTCCTGAGTGTACTACAGAGGGAGACAATAATCTGCAAAATTTTGGGCCACTAGTATCTACAAAGCAGTTGGTTATTGAAACTCTAGGTCATTTTTGAAGAAGAAATCAATTCTGAAAACAATCAAATGTGTATACTTCTGCTCTTATTATATATCCAGACCCTTTAGTTGTCTCCACTACAGCAGCCACGACTACATGACAAGCTCTCATTACCTCCAGCATGGAGCATCACTAGGTCCATATAATTGGATTCCCTGACACCAGTCTTGTGCTCTGGCAGGACAATCAATTTTACACAAAGCTTCTGTTCTAGGAACATCAAATAATTTTTTCACTTTGCATCCTAACATTCCCTTTCTAGAAAACATGCCTTTCCCAACATCTCAAGAGAGTCTCAGATGTTTCTCTCTCCAAGTGAATTTCCTAATTCTCCACATTCAGGCCTTTGTTTCCACCAAACTTCACAATTCCTGAGATTAATCTTTATGCTTTGCGGAGTTCCTTTCCTCCCAGCTCTGCATTTTTAGATTACCTTAGCTGTCCTTTAAAAATTCCAAACATGGGCAGGCGCAGTGGCTCATGCCTGTAATCCCAGAACTTTGGGAGGTGGAGGAGGGCAGATCATGAGGTCAGGAGATCGAGACCATCCTGGCCAACATGGGAAAACCCCGTCTCTACTAAAAATACAAAAACTAGCCAGGTGTGGTGGAACACACCTGTAGTCCCAGCTACTCAGGGGGCTGAGGCAGAAGAATAGCTTGAATCCAGGAGGCAGAGGTTGCAGTGAGATGAGATCCCACCACTGCACTCCAGCCGGGGCAACAGAGCAAGACTCTCTCTCAAAAAACAAAAATTCCAAACATACCAGGCACATTTATTTTCCACTTTCTCTACCAGATTGGAAGTGTGTTTCAGAGCAGTGGTTCTCAAACTTTGGGCTGTATCTGAGTTATCTGGGAAATCTGACAAAAATATAAAGTTTCAGGCTTTCTCCTTAAATGAATCCCAGCCTTCTTATGACTTCTTACCTCTCCAAGTAAGGACAATGATAGACATGGACGTTTAAAAGGTACTGTTGGGGTCTGAGGTAACAGGAGTCAGCTGTAACAGAAAGGTTCAGTTTCAAGTAGTTAACTACTTAAGTTCTACATTTTAGAATGAAGATCAGCCCCTGCATCAGGTTCACCCAACTTATGGCTACTCCCTCAAGACTATCCTGAATTCCTGAGATATTATTTGCTAGAGTATGAGACTATCGTTGTTAAATATTACATTGCATCAATTTAAGAGAGATTTTTTTCACATTTTAATGTCCTTGGTATTGGGTCATATCTTAAAATCTATGACATCTTAAAATTATTTACCAGCATCTTTTCTTCCACATTAGCAGCTAACATAAAGGTGCTTCTTACAATCAAGTTTTCTCAGATTTGGTGAAATATAATAGCAAAGACATCAAGATAAGAAAACTCTAACTTGAAGTTAAAAGAGAAGAAGTAACCCAACAGGCTCAATAAGTATTGTGGAAATAAAGTAATAGAATAATGTAATATTATATGATTAACTGAATTCAGGCTAGGATACTTAAATATGAAAATTTCCAGGGGGAATCTGTCATCTGGGCAGTTTTGTAAAAATACAGAGGAGTCTAGTCTCTTTCCTTAAAAGAATTTCAGCCTTTTTATGATTTATTAACTGTCCAAGTAAGGACAGTGATATACATGGAAATCTGAAAAGTATTGCTGAGATCTGGGATAAAATGATTGGTGATCTAATATCTAATTACCCAGAGAACTGAGGCATACTCCATCTAACAGCCAATTTGGTCTGCTAAAGGATGAGGCATGGACCACATCTCAGTTCTGAATTGTCTCTTGACTTGTGGGTCACCAAACGTAGGTTCATCCTAAGAACACTTCAAAAACCAGAGGTGTCTCTATCTGTATAACAAAATACCCCAGATTTAGTGGCATGAAACAATGACCTTTTTTTTTTTTTAACTATTGTTGCCTATCATGGCTCCAGGGGTTACCTGGACTTGGCTAAGTGGAGTTCACTTGGGGACTTGCATATGGATGTATTAATAGCAAAATCATGAGTGGCTGGGGCTAGAGACAGCCCATATGTTTGATGCCTGGATGGGAAGACACAAACAGCTGGGAGCTGAAACAGAGGGACACCTTGGGCGCCTCCATGTGGCCTGTTTATGAGGTCTCTACAAGACACTAGCTTCAGAGTAGTCATACCTCTTGTATGCAAGCTCCTGGCTGCAAAGGTGAGGTCTCCAGAAAGAGAGACACACAGAGAGAGAAAGAAAGACAGAAAGAGAGAGAGACAGAGAGACAGAAAACAAGTATCTGTGAAAATTGTGTAGCTCTTCGTGACCTAGCCTAGGCAGGCATGAGTCTGCTGCATCGTATTTGCTAGAATTGAGTCATTAAGCCTATCTATAGTCAAGAGAAAGATAATTAAATGTATGGATATGTTTTAAAACCACCATAAAGAGACATCTTAAATGTTAGTGATCATTCTCTGAATCCAAAATTCAAAACTTGCATTTTAAATAATCTGAAAGTTAACGAACACAAAATATTTTTCATTCTTAAATAATTATAAAAGTTACTGCAATATATTCATTAGGAAAAAAATAAGCTGTAACTAAATCGGAGTAGTCTGCTGAGTCAAACAGAACTCTAAACAACCTATAAAAATAGAAAAACCCACCCACCAAAATACACGATGGCTGTCTTTCCAAAACACAAATTGGATCAACACAAAATCTCTCAAAAAAAAGATGCTTAAAGTAGCATAAATAATGTTTCTTTGTGAAATGTTCATTGTTTCCTACTACATATTGAAGATGATTTTAAAGTACATTATAAAAGAACTTGTGTCCCTCAAAATTAATTATTTCAGGTTAGTGGTTGATTTTATTTCTTATCTATGAACTGCACCCAGAGAGATATGAAGCCTAGAGGTCTGAATAATCAAGACAATAAATATCCTCTACGTTTTTATATTTTTCAAAGAAATAAATATTAAAAAGGTAGATGCCCACTGTGATTTTGACTCAACTTTTAAAACTTGCACATTTGGATTTGAATGCTACAAACTGGACCCACCAAAATAACTCAGCATCACTTCATTTTTAAAGAATCACAAGTGTGTAAGTGTAGGAATCCATTCTGTTTAGAGTAAAATAAAATCTCCAGAATCAGCACTCTGGCACTTATTTTCAACATAATGTAGGCATAGTGGAAAACTGTAGGTTTAACAGGAGGCACTACAGGTAAATAACACATTAAATTTTAAAATAAGAAATACCCAAAATCTGACTGTCTGTCCACGTATCTATATACTCAAGTAATTTGGAAACACCACTTTTTAATGATGATATCTACCCTATCAGGCAGCCACTGACAAATGTGAAATGGATGACATAAAATATCTAGAATATTTTTATGTTGATGATACTACTATAACAAACTTTATGTCAAACACCATGCTGAATGCCAGGAATACATTATTTCATTGAATTCTCACCAGAAACCTATGAGGGCAATAATATTGTCTCTATTTTAGATCTCAGACATCTACTGTATACCCAATTTGATATAAGTGTTCAGGGAATCATCTGAATTCCTTACAACAAACAATAATGAACATAAAAGCAAGGTAACCTTCCAATGTGCAACACTTACCCTCTCATTTCTCACTAATCCATTTTAGAGACACCTTGCTTTATCATGCCAGCCCCTTGCTGAATTTCACCATTACTCCTAGCCTTATAAGATGTCTAAAGATAAGCATTTAATCTCAGAACCAAAACACAAAAAATTAATAAGCCCTCACCCCCACCCCTACCCCATAAGTCCTTACAGTTAAAGAATTATCTAAACTTGGAATATGGATCACTGTGTTTAGGCCATAAATTGACTAAGTCTGTAAAAAATGTCTTCTGATCACAGACTGTTTGTCAGGCAATAGGACAAAACAGTTAAAACAAAATTATGGAGCTTTTATTCTAGATTGAAGTTGAGAGAGACAAAATACAAATGACAAAACAGACATAACAGACATATCACAATAACAGCTAATGGTGAGAAAGAGAAATGAAGCAGGCCAGGAGATGGAAAGAGCAGGCTCTCTGGGGTGGTGACATTTCAGCAGAGGTGATGTTATAGCTTGTCTAGACAAATCATATAACCTCTGTATGTCCATGTTTCCTGATCTGTAAAATGAGGAAGTGGACTAGAATTGCATTTAATGGACCTTCAAGCCTTGAAGTTGTATGACCCTGAGCCCTTTCATTCACAAGAAAACCTCCCAAAGAAGAGTTTAGTCTAATAGCTCATCTAGTATCCATCCAATTCCAGTGGAATCAACAGTATCAATCAATCACACTCCCTATGAATAATACCTTTCACCCCTAGAGGTGAAGGTCTGCTCTCTTCTTTTTAATCTGATAAAGCATTCTGGTAAATATCACAATGCAAGAGAAACAATATTTCTAAGCATCAGCAAGGAATGTGTCAGGATTCCACATTGGCTGATCTTGTGGACCAGAGAGGGTGAGAGATGTAATTTGGTAATTTACGACTCAAATTCTCACAACCTAAAAAAAAAAAATCAGTGAATCAATTTTAATGCAAAGAATGCAGTCCACTTTTTTTTCTCTGACTTAAAGAATGGTATTATGTAAACAGTGTCAGGATGTAGGGATCACTTAAGGGAAGGCAGCAATTCTGAAAACACAGATTAAGGAACAAGAATGCACAGTGACACCTCAAGCTCCACTTGATAGGCTGAATGTAGCAAGATGTACCAGTAACACATGCAAAATTCTATACTAGGGTTTAGAAAACCAATGTACAAGAATAATATGGAAAGTCAAATCTTGGTAGCAACATATATTGGACAAAATCTCCTTAGATATTTTGGCAATCAGTTTAAGTTAGAATAATCAATAGTAAGAAGTTCCCCCAAAACCGTCACCCTAGGCTTTTGTTACCTAAAGTGTGGTCCCTGGACCAGCTAAATCAGTGTCACCAAGAGCTTTCAGAAATGCAGAATCTTGAGGTCTACTCCAGACTTAGAGAATCAGACTCCACATGTCAGAAAGATTCCCAGGTGATTTAGTATGCACATCCAAGCTTCAGAAACCACATCGTAGGCTGTAAAATCAGATCAGGTAAAGGTCTAGTCTATCCTAGAGAGGGCACAACTGCAAGACAGGATCAGCACATATTAACAGGATCAGCACATGTTAATGAGATTCAGATCAGCTGCAGCAGGGCGTGGACAAACTCAAATCTCCAAAACTATCAAGACTATTCTAAGGTTGGGAATTTTTGGTTTGGAATGTGTTATTTGGAAAGGCTGCCACTAGCCACATGTGGATATTTAGCTCATAATGCAAGGCTAGTCAAAAACAAAAGGTGCTAGAAGCATAAAATACACTTCAGACTGCCAAGGTTTAGTCATAAAAAAACAAACATAAACTCTCTTTTTCATAATTTTTATACTGAAAATGTCAAAATAATATGTTGGAGTGTTGGTTTAACTCCAATATATTATTAAAATTAATTTCACCTGTTTCTATTTGCACTTTTTTAACGTGGCTACTAGAAATTTTAACTTGCTTATGTGGCAAACATTTTATTTCTACTGGCAATGTTGCTTTAGAGACAATAAGAGCAGATACCCTAGTTCTTTTCTGTTTTGTTTTTTGTTTTTCAGACCAAGTTTCACTCTTGTTGTCCAGACTGGAGTACAATGGTGCGATCTCAGCTTACTGTAACCTCCGCCTCCCAGGTTCAACTGATTCACCTGTCTCAGCCTCCAAAGTAGCTGGAATTACAGGTGCATACCACCACACCTGGCTAAATTTTGTATTTTTGGTAGAGATGAGGTTTCATCATATTAGTCAGGCTGGTCTCGAACTCCTGACTTCAGGTGATCCGCCCACCTCAGCCTCCCAAAGTGCTGGGATTACAGGTGTGAGTCACCCCGCCCAGCCCAGTAGTTCTTTTCAAACATGTGAAGTGCTGTTGCATAGCAGAAACGTTAACCTGGCTCAGTCCAGAAACAAGAATCAGAACGCTGCTTTAATAGTGTTTGAGCAGCAAAGGCAGGTTAACAAATCATTCTTTCCCAACAATGCCCAGTAGGGAAAGTCATCTCTCCAACAGATTCATCACTAAATTTGACACTTATGAAAAGGTTTCACTTCTTGTCTTACCAAAAAATGTGAAAATATGGCAATAAAAATAAAACAAGAAAACCAAATTACCTATCAAAAAGTAATGTCTCCTGAGTAGTTCCTGATGCACTCTCCTTTTGCCTCCAGAGAATAATTAGACAAATCGTTTTATTTTCCCTTTAGAGAATGATAGACACCCAGGGAGGCAAGAACATATCAAAGGGATTGACATTCAGGTTTGCAAAAGAACATTTTTCTGAAGATGGCACCTACTTTTGTTAAACTTCCTCATGGATACATTACAGATCATTCACTGGAACAAATATTCGCTGTCTTGAGACCATCAGGATTCCCAGGCAACCTGTATCATCAGTATCCCAGGAGGAAAACATAAATAAGTAAAACTACCCTGTGTCCATAAACCTGATCTCAACAAAGTATCAAGACTGTCAGCAGAGTTTAGCAAAAAATATCTATCTCACCACTATGATATTTAAGGCAATACTCCAAGAAAATAACTATCTTACCTTGTTAACAAATTAAAGCTACAATAATGTAGCTCATATTTCACTAGTTCTACATAATTCACCTTCTAGATGTGTATTAGAAATGCTAAATAATTATTTATATCCTAAGAAATTGACTCCTTGACTCTATTTGGATCAACAACAATAACAAAAAAATTCCCTTTTTACCAAGGGTGGTTTGTTTGATTTTCTTTAGCAGAACCTGGTTTTATAGGAAAAATAAAAGATTATATTCTTTGTACTGGCACAGAAAATCTTAACAACGGTTTGTTCACATTATAAAGTATCAGTGGCCCACAGTGTTTCAAACACTGCTGTCTTTAAGATAACAATCTAGATTAAAGAAAATTCATTTTGAATTTTCAGTTTCTGGGAGGCAGAGGTTGCAGTTTGAGTGCCAGTTCTCACCAAGCTCAATCTGTTTATGAGATTTTAGTTCACTCACCATCTACTGAGGACATTGGCTATTGTACTAATTCCTCCAGCTTTAACTTTCCACAATCCACATTTTTTATATAAATGGAATGGAAAAAATGACTTCCCATTTAACTAAAGCCCATGCATATCTATTTTAATAAAAATAGGTGTTATTTAGGGATGAACATCTTTATAGAAACTTTTAACATGTTTCTAAGAAGTCTGTGTAATAGCTCCCTGAAGACTTTTTTAAAGTTTATAAAGCAATCTATCGTGGGTGCACTGTGAATATCTTGAAGGGATGGATAGACTGAAATACAAACACACACACACACGCACACTCCTTGTCAGATTTTGAAGTCTACTAATGCAATCTCTGAAGCCAAATTAGGATTCACATTTGTAGATTCCCATTAAGATGAAAGCAATCTTCAGTTATACTTACTTCATTCAATCTGAAAATTGGAAAATATTTTATAGCATAAAACAGTTCTGGCATTAATTTTACAAAAAGATACAGAACTTTCTTTCTAACTGTAAAACTAATGAATTCAGGGAGCACCTGTTGTTTAATTTGAACTCTTTTAGAGGTGCCATGTATACTCTGTTGCCAGTATTTTGATGAATTGATTTTTTAAAATCTCAATAACTAGCTTATTTTTCTAATCAATCACTATATTTTCCTGGTAAATTACTTTCTTCCTAGTAAGCTTCAAATATAGTAAGTCACGTTAATATTTTTAATCAAGCTTCAGAGGAAGTGCCTGAGTTGCAGTTGGATATCCTAAGATTGGCTATACATAAAGGCAGGAAGGTGAAGATCAGGGAGTTAGCCTCTTAACTGACTGGGGGGTTGGGGAGTAGAAGGGTAGGAAGCCATCATTTTTATGAACAGGAGCTAGCGTGTGATTGTAACTAGAGTCACTTACTGTATCATGGCAAGAAACCTGACTCCAGTGGCTATTAGCTGAGGTCTCACAAGGAAGCCACAGCTATGTTAGGACAGCAGCTTCGACGTGGAAAGCAGGTTTCTACCATCAACTTTCAGGACATGGAATAGCCAGGACCTGAATGCTTGTCTTAGCACCATCTTGAATGTGACCTGCCAGTCAGCTTTATAAAATCAGGGTCTAGACATGTTGTTTTCTTTTTGTATTAACTGTTATATCAATCGCTCCCAGTGTAGTACTTTAAGTAATAACTACTTTTAAATGAAAAAGTAAATCTCATCTACTCCATGGTGGCTGTTTTGGACTATCTTATGTCCTCCCAAAATTCATAGCGTCCTAACCCTAGTACCTCAGAATGTAACCTTATTTGGAAATAGAGTCATTGAAGATGTAGTTAATTAAGATGAGGTCATACTGGAGTAGGGTAGGCTTCTAAACCAATATGACTGGTGTCCTTAAGAAAAGGAGCATCACATGAAGATGAAAACAGAGATCGGAATGAAGACACAAAAGCCAAGTAACATAAAAGATTGCTAGGGAACTACCAGAAACCTGCAACAGACTCTCCCTCACAGCCCTCAAAGAGACACCTTGGTCTTTGACTTCCATCTCCAAAATTGCATTTCTATTCATTAATCCACTCAGTTTGCAATGCTTTGTTACAGAAGCCCTAGTACACTAATACAGTAGTCAAGACGATCTATGGCTTGATATTACAAACAAATCAAGGAAAGGTTAAACCTGAATAAAATCTATAGGATATCCAGGCTAATGAAGAATTTTTTTCAAGGGATGTGTAGCACTATATTTAATGTTTGGGTCCTTAATAAATTGTGACTAGCCTATATTCAGAAAAGCATAAATGTATCAAATAAATTAAACCAAGACATCTAAAATGTAAACCCTGTGAAAAAGGGAAACTTTGATTTGTACATTGACACATCCTTGGAACATAAATCACAGCCTAGCACATTATGGCCACAAACCATAATGATTTTTAAATGAATGAATGGCTAATACAGAGAATAATTATTCCAAATACAGGAACAAACTGGTGGCTTAACAAAACATTAAAAATTCAAAATCCAAACCAGAAATAGGTATAAAAAGAAACTGTTTTTTTTTTAACTATTTCTATTTGGACAATTTTGTGATTGTTTTATTAAGTGAATGTCAGTCACTAAAGATAGAAATATTAATGGAAAAATTAGAAATACGGCATATGAGTTGTCAGTTTGAGAAAAATGCAAGTACAGTAACATGTTCAACAAGCTATCAAATTTTTGCTTCATACTGTACAGATGGCAAAGGTGCTGTGTTTTTAAGTATCAATTAGAAGTAACTACACATCCACATATAGAAGATAGAAACCAGACCACTCTCTCTCACCATATAAAAAAATCAACTCTAAATGGATTAAAGACTTAAATGTGAGACCCAAAACTATGAAATTAGTTGAAGAAATCCTAGTGAATCAATGCTTCATGAATTTCAACTGGACAAGAATTTTTTGTAATAAGATCTCCAAAGCAGAGACAATAAAAGCAAAAATAGACTAATGGGGTGACATCAAACTCAAAAGCTTCTGAACAGCAAAGGAAACAATAAAGTGAAGAGACACCCTACAGAACAGGAGAAAGTATCTGCAAAATATGCATCTGACAAGGGGCTGATATCCAGAACTTAGAAGGAACTCAAGCAATTCAATCACTTAAAAAAAAAAAACCTGATTTTTAAACAGGCAAAAGACCACAATAGACATTTCTCAAAAGAAGATATAGAAATGGTTAATAAATATATATAATAAAATTCAACATCACTAATCATCAGATAAACGTAAATCAAAATCACAATGAGGTATCCTCTCACCCCAGTTAGAATGGCTATTATCAGACAAAAAGATATGCAGGCAAGAATACAGAAAAAGGGAATTCAGTACATTGTTGGTAGTAAGGTAAATAAATTAGTTCAGCTATCATAGAAAACAGTATGAAGGTTCATCAAAAAATTAAAAATAGAACTACGGTATGATCTAGCAGTCCCATTATTGGGTATATATCCAAAGGAAATAAAATCAGTATGTCAAAATCATAAATAAATAAATATGCATACCCATGTTTAATGCAACAGTATTCATAATAGCCAAGATATGGAAATCAATCTAAAAGTCTTCTACAGATGAATGGAGAAAGAGAAAGTGATATGTACACATATGCACAATGGAATACTATTCAGCCATAAAATTGCATGAAATCCTGTCATTTGCAGCAACACAGATGAGTCTGGAGGACATTATGTTAAATGAACTAATCCAGGCACAATAAAACAAATTCAACATGACCTCACTCATTTATAGAATATAAAAGAGTAGACTTCATAGAAGTAGAGAGTAGAATAGTGGTTACTAGAGACTGAGAAGGAGGAGGGGGGAGGCAGGTATCAGGAGAGGTTGGTCAGTAGTTACAAAATTACAGTTAGGAAGAATAAGTGTTGTGTCCTATTGCTCAGTAGGGCAACCACAGCAAGTAACAATGTGGTATATGTTTCGAAATAGAAGATTTTTAATGTTGCCCCCTAAAGAAATGATAAATGTTTAAGGTGCTGAATACCGTAAGTACTCTGCTTTGTTCATTGTACTATGTATACATGCATTGAGACAGCACATTATACCCCATGAATATGTGTAATTATATGTGGCAATTATAAATTTAAATAAAACTAAATTTAAAAAGAAATTAACTATGAGAAACAATGTGGAAATAGATACTAAAATTTTTAAATAAGAAGCATAATTATGCCAACATATCTACAGATACTTTCATTAATTACTTGTGGGTTACATTGTCAAGTGTCAAACAGAAAAATCTTTCAGTAGCAATGGCAATTATGTTAAAAACTGGACATTGTTTAGAATTATGTTAAAAAGTTATTTAATGCTTATTTTAATATATTTTAAAATACTGATGAGAATCATAAATTCCTATAGAAACAATTTTCTATACTTCTACACATCATTTTCATAGATTTTTATCTCACGCAAGACAAAAGTTTTCCCTCTATTCTTTCAACTTTAATTTCTTTTAGTCAACAATGAGTATTAAAATATTTATAAATTACTTCCTTATGTCTAAACATTGCTACATTTTATGGGAGAAAAATTATAACCTGGTCTAAAAAAGTATATCTTTGAAGAAAAAAAAAATGATGCAGACATCCAGTTTTAAATTATTTGTATTATAATTAGGCATAAAGAAATACAACTAAGCCAGAAGTCCTTAAGGTTACAGAAACCACACACTTATAAAATATAAAATTATAAAATAAATGAAAAATAATTATGAAATAAATAAAATTCAAAATAACAGCATTAATATAGTGTGTTTGATGTTGTAGCTTGGGAAAATTAATGACCACCCATAGCATGAATTTGGGACTCACTGGCAATGGTATAGATCTTTTCAAATTTGGTGTTTTCATTTCCACCCGACCTTATTCATGCAATGACAATGATTGCTTCCTAAGGACACACTGGCCTCCACTTAACATAAACCCTTCGTGAATGTCCTAAGCTTACATCATGCTGTGCTCCACATTTTTGGTTCAGGCTGTGTCTTCCACACCCAAAGCTTCTGGTAGAGAGCTTCTATACACATAGCTCCACCTATACTGACTCTACACGCTGGGGGAGACATATAGTATATGTGGATTGTATATCAAGTGAGTCAAATCCTGCCCCAAACCTGCTAGGTCAGAATATTTCATTCTCTTGTCCAGGATGATTCCCATGAAATCCAGACTAGATAAGGCAGAGTGAGCCCTTAACAGTCTTTTGGAAACGTCGGGAAAAAGTACACTCTTCCTGTGGTTGCTCAACTTCTAGCATATAAACTTGGAGCTCCCATTGACATACTACACTATTTGTAAAGAGCCTGCTGAAGATGAAGTTAGTAAAGAAGAAAGCAGAACTAATAGACAGTATGGGTCAATTATCACGCTGCTAATAAAAACATACCAAAGACTGGGTAATTTATAAAGAAAAAGAGGTTTAATGGACTCACAGTTCCACATAGCTAGGGAGGCTTCACAATCATGGCAGATGGCAAAGGCACATCTTGCATCGCAGCAGGCAAAAGAGAGAAAGAACCAAGCAAAAGGGGTTTCCCTTTATAAAACCATCAGATCTTGTGAGACTTCTTCATTACCATGAGTGAGAACAGTATGGGGGAACTGCCCCTATGATTCAATTATCTCCTACCAGGTCCCTCTTACAACATATGAGAATTATGGGAGCTACATAATTATGGGAGCTACATAATTCTCATATGTTGTGGGAGGGACCTGGTGGGATGAGATTTGGGTGGGGACACAGCCAAACCATATCAGACAGAAAGAGAAAAAATGAGCCATGACCACAGAACATGAGGAATGAGCAGACGTCTAGCATTTTTAATGAGAGTATATAAATTTCATATTTCCTATGCCTCCAGGTTAAGTTCATTCTCTATAATTTGCAAAGGGAGTCCCAACTAAACAGAAAACTGCCACTGGCTACCAGTGATATGCCCAAAATAAAGAACTGGTTCGTCTGGGGGTAGGGTTTAGCTGGTGAGCACACTGCCCTTGACCAGAAAGGCAGGTATTCACTATCTGTTAGTAAAGTGGCTATTAAACTCCTATGTATCTCGGACCACAGGCTGGAGGGTTTGAGGACTTGGTGAAGCACGCCAGATGATTTTCAGGACCTTGTGTAAATTTCTCCAAAGAACAGGCAGTCTTACACCCAGACTGGCACATTAAGAAACAGAGAAAAGAAAATAAATGTATGACTACAGTGGCACATTCCATGAATGGTCAGGAATCCAGAATGGCTGAGTAGGAAAACCATGAGCCTTGCAGGGTTGAAAACCAAATCTATTCCAAGGCTCAGACCTCTTTTTCCAGCAATCTGGCGATAAGATATGAGGTTTAAAATACACCCAGCACTCCACTGATGGGTGCAGCAAACCACCGTGACACATGTATACTTATGTAACAAACCTGCACATTCTGCACATGTATCCCAAAACGTAAAGTATAATTAAAAAATAAATAAAATAATAATAATAATAAATAAAATTACTCTAAAAGAAGAAATACACCTAGCAGCTGAGGGGAAGGAATATACGTCGAAGATGAGCTAAGGTGCTAATACAGAGCTCTTATGTATATGCTAAGTCCAAAGGCAAAGAACACCATCGTGGAAAGACGTTTCACTCCACTCCATCAAAACTCCAAGGAAATGAGAAACATAAGTGAAAAAAAGTAGGCTAAAATGTGGCAATTTAACAATGATGAACATACTTTGTTTTGTAAAGATAAATATATTCCCTAGATATGAAATTCCAAGGTACTAGGTAATAAAGTAGCTACTAATGGTCAACATCTCATTGATATAGAAAGTATGGACTTATCTGCATTATTGAAACCAAATATATAGCTTTATTTCCTGTATGAATACTAGTATTATTTCTACTACACATTTTTAATGAATTATTAAATTGGCAGGAGACATTGTTTTGGGGAATGAGAAAAAAGGCAAGTATGATTAATAAAAAAAAATCTTAAAAAAATAATGGGAGTTCTTTTCTTCATTTATTTTCAAATCCATTCTGCTACTGAGCTAAACAAAAATAACACCCAGAGTGCTGATCCAAAATCACAGTATTCACTCACATATATTTGCATCTCATTAATGGAAAATAAAAGTTTCTATTTGAAGTACATTTTGTACTACCCAATATAAACTTTCCTAGAGTTCGAACATACTATTAATTTAGAAAGTAAATAAATATCTGAAGCTTCCACATTTACTGTGATAGGTAACTTTCTGTGTCTACTTGGCTAGGGTATGGTGCCCAGCTGTTTGGTCAAGCACTAGTTTAGAAATTGCTGTGAAGATGTTTGGGAATTTGATTAATATTTACAATCAGCTCACTTTAAGTAAAGCAGATCACCAGCCATAATGTTGTAGGCTTCATCCAATCAGCTGAAGAACTTAAGAGAAAAGACAGAGGTTCCCTCCAATCAGAATTCTCCTCAAAACTACAATATAAACGCCTGGTTTGAGTTCCCAGCCTACCGGCCTGTCCCACAGATTTCAAACTTCACTCTGCAGCATCGTGGCAGCATCGCCCCCTACCTGAATTTCCAGCCTGCCAGCTTGCCCCACAGATTACAGACTTTCCAGTCTCCATATGTGTATGAGCCAATTCCTTAAAATAATATTCATATTAGGGCCAGGTGCAGTGGTTCACACCTGTAATCCCAGCACTTTGGAAGGCTGAGGCAGGTGGATCATGAGATCAGGAGATCGAGACCATCGTAACGTGGTGAAACCCATCTCCACTAAAAATACAAAAAATTAGCCAGGCGTGGTGGCATGCGCCTGTAATCCCAGCTACTTGGGAGGCTGAGGCAGAAGAATTGCTTGAACCTGGGAGGCAGAGGTTGCAGTGAGCTGAGATCGTGCCACTGCACTCCAGCCTAGGCGACAGAATGAAAATCAGTCTCAAAATAATAATAATAATATTCATATTGTCTCCCTAATGTGTGTGTGTGTGTGTGTGTGTGTGTGTGTGTGTGTGTGTGTGTGTTCTGTTTCCCTAGAATGAATTTCTCTTATTAGAATAACATTTAAATGCCACCAAAAAGATCTTGGCTGAAACTCTGCCTTTCAAGAGAAGAAAGGTCTTTACGCTGCATGATTGAAAGAAATGTTACACAGTCTATTTTCTCAGCGCTACTTATTCCTAGAGGAATTTGCTGACTTTACTCTGTGGCCTGGTGGGAACTGGTCTCACCCATGTTCAGTCCACAGGAGCAGCTGGCTCTATGCAGCTTTGTTCATTAACACAGGGTCTGTTTGGAAACCCTACTTGTAAAGTCATTAAACCAAGCCTAACCAGGACTTCTTCACAGAAGTGCCGGATTCTCTGCCTGTAGGACTGAGTCACAGGCAGTCATGTTTGTGTTTTGGAGAGTTTGCTTGGTCTGTGTGCTGCTGCCAAGGCTCTACATTGGCAATGGCCAATTCCATTTGTGATTCTGGTAAACACAGTATGTTTCCTAAGGTGCTGATGGTAAAAGTAAATCCAAAGTTCTAAGCTTTGACATTCAAAAACCTGGCCAGAACCAGCTATTTATATTTTAATCAGCAGTTGGGGCAGAGGGCAGATAAATGTAGTACATGCTTTCTAGAAAAAGCAAATTGAAAATTTTTGAGTATAATTTCCAGTCATTCAGTCATGGTACATTTTCTCCTCCTACCTCAAGCCAGCTACAAGCTTACCTTCCCCTTCCGGTTCCTGTTTTCTTGTTACACAATTACAATTAACTTATGTCTCTGAACCATGCCACCTCTTTAACCAGACCCAGCAGCATTGTTTCTTCCCGTTTGTTCCTACCTTTCAGACTCTTCGGCTTTCATTTGTTCACTTTCCATTTTCTAGTGCCCACTGTAGGCCATGGTATCACACTCAGCCCCAAGAATATCACAGGAATGTCACCTATAGACTGACCTCAGAATGCTCACATAAAGCCAATCATTCTTACCAAAGGTGACTATCCAAAGTCTGAAAGACATTTTTAAACTGCATTCCTAAAATTAGAAAAAAAATCCACAATCCTTGTTTAAATAATTATAGATGAAACTTGGTCAGCACAATGCTAAATCACTATATTCCTGCCTTGACCCTAAGGGATGGCCTAATGGCAGTAAGGAACAAATGACAAGAATCAAGAAAGAACGGAGGAAGATACGGTGAGAAAACCTGAGTAAACATTACATCTGGGCACTTCTACGTGCACAGCATGATGCAAAGGAAATCCCAACTGTGACAGTATCGCTGGTCAAAGAAACAGGTACCAGTCAGGGTGATCCAAATAGTATCCGGTTCAGAAATATTCATCTCATGAAAAGATAGTGCATACTTATATTGAAAACCTCAAACTTTCTGTTTACATGCAGTGGGAAACAGTTTCCTAGATCCTGGAATTATACTGACTGACCCTTTAGAAAGAGAAGCGAGCAGATAAGAAATGTAATAGAGTAACAAAATATATGTATTTGAATTACTTGTTCATAGAAGGCCCAATTAATTATTCAGCAAAAAGAAAAAAGGCAGCTGGGAATGAACAATGGGGAACCAATTTGATAATGGGTTTGCCCTTAATGTGTGCACTTTACCAGCTCAAAGACCCATGTGATCTCTCTGAGAATCACTCTTTCTCTCTTCTTTGACTGTATTTTTCTTACCTGTTTCTCTGTGTCTCTCTTTTAGTGTTTTCCTCTCTCCTTTCTTTCACACTTCTTCCAAATAAAAGAATCACATTCAAATCTCAGAAGATTAATCAAAACCTGTCAAAAGTGGAAAACACATGAATATCTGGGAAGAATCTACTTAATTGGAGATCGCCCAACCTCTCACCAGGTCTCTCGTGCTAGGGAAAAGTCGCTCTTTTTCTGTCATCACTCCACCAAAACTGCTTTGGTCTGGCTCCCCAAGGACCATCCTCTTTCTAAAGCTGTGGACAATTTTTAGGCCTTCCTTCCTTTAGCTGCCTGCAGCATGTGACAGGTGTCAGCACAGCCAAGCTCTTCCTGGGTGTTTGTGTTTGGCATCCTGAGCAGCATTCACTGCAGGTTTTCTTCCTACTTTACTGGCCGTGTCTTATTCTTCTGTTGTTTTTTTTCTCCGTGACATCCCAATCACGCTCATACCAGGGTTCAGTGGTCTTACCTCCTCTTTTTTATTTACATTCACTTTCTTGGGGATCTCATCCAGTCTGATGACTTTAACTATCACACATACGTTGCTGAATCTCAAGTCACTGCCCTCACCCAGACCCTGACTCCTGGATCCACCTGCCTACTCAGCACTGACAGCTGGGTGCCCTACTCAGCACTGACAACAGGCCTTGGTGAACTCGAAACTCATCTCTTAAGTTGATCGAACTCTCAGACCTGCCCCACTCACCTTCTTCTCCTTCTCATCTGGTGCCAGTTGCATCTCTCAGGGTTTCTGAGGCCCAAAATCTTGGCAGTCATTCTTAACTCAGCCTTTTCTATACCATTATACATCTAATCCACCAGGTACCTCCATTGAGTCTACCTTCTGGATATGTACAGCATTTAATCGCTTCTTGCTGACTCCATTGTTCTCCTAGTCCGGGCTGCCATCATGGGACACTTGGATTGACGACACCATCTCTTAACTGGTCTCTCTGTGTCCACCACTGCTCTCCTGCGGTCTGTTCTCCACAGATTCATCAGACTGATCCGAGTCTATGTCAGATCACATCACTTCTTGGCTCAAAACCATCCATGATAAACAAGGCCCCGGAAAAGGCCCTGGTTGAGCATTCGTTCTCCTAAGTATCCTCCCACTATTCTCTTCCAGCCACACTATCCTCTGTGTTGTTCCCAAAGCACATTCAGCACACTGCCATGGGTGACCCACTGTGCTCACTGCTCTCTGGGCCTGGACTGTCTTTTCATGGCCAGGGTCACAGCTAACTCCCTGACGTCCTTTATTCTTGCTTAAGTGTCAGTTCTACCTAACTATCCAACATAAAAGTTCAACTGCATTGCTCTTGCCTGGAATCTTTTCTCCCCGACCTTCCTCTACTTATTTTGTTTTCCATGGCACTTATCAGTATCTAACATACAATTTACTCATTTCTGTTTACTGTTTATTGTCACCCTCTCAAACAGCTGGGCACCGGATCCCAGCCAAGCAGACACTTAAAATTACCTATCACAGTAAATGTGGAAGCTTCAGAAATTTATTTACTTTATAAATTAATAGTATGTTCGAACTACAGAAAGTTTATATTTGTTCTGTGATATATTCCAAGCATCTAGAAGAATGCCCGGCTCAAAGAAAGAGCACAGTAAAAAAACTCATTGACTAAGTGAATACTCAAAACTCTAATTTGAAAACTTCATCCAATATTTGTAAAATCTCTCCTAAAGCTCATAGAAGGTATAGATTCCATCTTAATACAAGTATCTAACATACAGTAAAATCAACACTGAACTGGGAATTCAAACACTGGATTTAAACCTGGATCTCATTCTTAGGATTTGGCCTCGCAATAGAGTTCTTCAACCTTCCTGAGACTCAGTTCTTTACCTGTGAAATCAGGATAATGTTTAGCAGTTTTTGTTGTTGTTTTGGTTTTTAAAACCAAATATGATGATGCATGTAAAGCTATAAATTCAAAAAAGCAAGATCATCTGATAAGAGGCCCCACTATTCTCTTCGAAACTGGGCCATTTGTGTCACGCTGTCATTTTTCATAAAGCAAGTGATATAAATACTCTGTAACTATAATGTACAGCTGCACTCACAGACCAAAATAAATCTGATTAAGACACGGTTCCTTAAAGAGTGATGGTTACTTGAGTTTTTGCATTCAAGCATAAAAAACCTGTAATGCCGGAGGGCAGCCTTAAACCAGGGATTAGCTGGAGATGCCGAAAGGATTTGTGGAAAAGGCATCAAGCCACAGGTTGAGACAAGGACAGCAGCATCTTATGTTACCTAGAGAGATACCAACGGACAGTGGTGAGGTGTGTCAGCTCCTGAGCCAGACTCCCCAGGTTTGAATCCTGGTTCGCCTATCTTTCCTGTGTGTATAACCTTGGACCAGTGAACTAACCTCCCATCATTGGAAAAACAGAGACAAATCATAGGATTTGCCTGAGGATTAACTGAGCTACCATCTAGGATGCACCATGATATGCCTTCAACAGAAATTCCTTTGGGCAAACAAGGGTGGGAAAATAAGAGTTAGTGTGCACATCCAACAGGTGAAAGCATTTTCCCTTCCATATCAACACAAACCAGTGGAGAGGAGATCTGTAAGCAACTTATTAGGTGGAAAAACAAAATCTAAAGATGAAAAGGTATATGAAATACATACAACTAAAAGCCACTTTTAACTCTCATCTTGAGATTATTCACAGATTAAGTGTTCTTGAACTCAGTAACTTTAGAATACAGTAGTCAGAGACTTCTGGTCACCCTCCATAGAGGTTCCCTAAATGAGGTTCTGATGCAGAAGTATTCACATTACCTGGCAACCTCTCAGACATATACATTCTTAGGCCTCACCCCAGACCTAATAAATCAGAAACTCTGGTTCCAGGACCCAGAACTTTAACAAGCTTTCTAGATGATGGGAATGGAGGTCAAAGTCTGCAAAACCACTGCTCTAAGCCATCAACTCCAAGAGAGAATAAAAGATATTGCCCATAATTGAACTTGCCTCTTCACTGTTTTATCGATGTTACTAGTTTATAAAGTGTGGTTACAAGAAAAGGCTTTGAGAAAGCACTGAGGGAATACTATGTGCATTAAGAAATTGCAGTTAGTTTGGGAGGACACAAAATCTTCAACTCACAAATATCTATTCACCAACAATTATGTATAAGCCACCATGCCATAAACTGGGAGAGATAAAAGAATAAAACATGAACCTTGCCCCTGGGAGTTTATAATATTATAAGGTACTCAGATACAGAAAGAATGAACAAAAATACAAAGCAAAATATATGTTCTGCTTTCACAGCTAAGAAATTGAGCAGAGTTCAGGAATATTGACTACACAAGGAAAGATGAAAACAGCAGCTCATCTGGCATGGCCAGAGGGAACAAGGTGAGAAAGGATGCTGTGGAAGAGGGGACTGGATGGGAAATTGGAAGTGAGTGTCATCTGAAGGAGTGTAGCCTTTATCACTTTTTCAGTACAAAGTTGCTGAAGGCTTTTGCAAAAGGCTGTGTTTCTCTGTATCTAACAAACTTGGCTCAGGATTATAGTTTAGTATCGAGCTAAGTATATACTCTTTAAAGAGTATATACTTTAGCTCGATACTAAAAGTAGAAAGAGGCTACAGACAGGAAGAAAAGATAACTGTCCAGAAAAAGAGAGGTAGGAGGGAAGATATAGAAGTGAAAAAAAAACAAAACAGAGGATAGAATATGAAAGGGCATCAGGGACTACATTGGCAGAATGAATTACCGTAAGTCAAATAGCACCCCAGGTTTAAAACTAAAAAGAACATCAAAAAATACATCTCCCTTCAACATGTATGTGGTTTGTGATACAACTCACTTACTGGTAACATGGCTGAATCTTAGCTATCTATAATACTTTTTAAATATGTACTTGGACCAGAATGAATTTGAACCTTATATGATGAGTTCCTGGCACAAGAAATAAAACCAAAATCACAGCAGTTTAGAGTGTAAAAGCAATATGGGTGGCTTTGGAAATCCCTTTAATAATTATGTAAGATTACTTATTTTCAAAATTATCAAATTCCCAAACAACCCACTTAAACAGTTGAAATTAGTACATGAAGACGTATCAATGTCCAGTAAGCCAATTTGAGTCCATGCATTTTAAAAGTTTCACATACTTCCCATTAGATATCCGAACTTAAAAACTACTACTGGCCGGGTGCGGTGGCTCACGCCTGTAATCCCAGCACTTTCGGAGGCCGAGGCAGGTGGATCATGAGGTCAAGAGATTGAGACCATTCTGGCCAACATGGTGAAACCCTGTCCCTACTAAAAAATACAAAAATTAGCTGGGCATGGTGGCGTGTGCCTGTAGTCCCAGCTACTCGGGAGGCTGACGCAGAAGAATTGCTTGAACCCAGGAGACGGAGGTTGCAGTGAATCGAGCTCGCGCCACTGTACTCTAGCCTGGCACCTGGCAACAAAACCAGACTCTGTCTCAAAAAAAAAAAAAATTTTACGCTACTGACATCAGGATTCGATTCCTAAATTATACAGTCCATACTAAATCATAAAAACATTGGTTTTCATAGTTCAATTTCCCCTACTCTCACATGATTAATTTGAATCCAGTACAAGAAAAGAGACAGAGGAATGGTCCTCCCCGTGGGGAAAACCTCTGAAAAGAGTCTGGGATGATGAGGATGTGCCAGCCATATCAAGGTACAAAGCTCTGGCAAAGATGTTTGCAGGGGGAATGTGTGGTGATACAAAGGCAGTGAGGCAGGAACAAGTCTTGTTTGTACAACAAACAAAAATGGCAATGAGGCTGGAGCATAGCAGTCAATGAAGCTGTGTTAGCAGGCCGTGGTAAAGATGATCTCTCTCCTGCATGAGAGCTGGACAGGGTTGTGAGCAAGAGGACAATATGATCTGACTACCCTTTGCCGATAAGTTTATACCTGTGTTCTAACGAGGCCTGCAAATCTTGTCATTTGGACCCAGAATAATGCAAAAAGCTCTTGACCCATAAGGGTGTCTATGATCTTTGGGGTCACTAAACAGAAGAGCTAATATATATTAAGTACAGGTTAACCTAGTTAGTGCCATATTTAATAAATTTGAGCTGAGCTGCAAATGTGCATATTTGATCAGGGACTACCTATGCTATTAAAGAAAAAATATCTTCTCTATAAGGGAAATTATGCCTGTCTGCTCTATAATGTGTTTTGTGATCGTGCATGAGCATATAAGAAAAGGAAGAATACACAACACGATATATTACGATTTCAGCACAAACCTTCCAGACAAGATCCACAAGAGGCTGACAAGCGTGCCCACAATCAGGATGGTCGTGAAATGGAAAAGAGAACTTTTCAGATAGGAAGCACAAAAACTGTGGGTTCCTTAGGGGCCTATAGCTAATCTGGGAATCTCTGTGGCATATGTTTGGAGGTTGGACTTACTCCCTCAAAATAACTGAGATAGAATGAAATTACAGACAATGTGGCTTCAACCCAGAATGTACCACTTTTTAAAGTAACTTTATATGGTGACTGCTTGTGGTTATTTTTCACTCATTTCCCTCCAGTTTTAATTTGATGTTTCTTATCAGTGCAAACCTAGACACCTGCTTAAACACTTTCTACAACACTGGATTCTACTTAGTTAATAACAAAAATAGACGGCAAAGTTGGTTTTATATAATATCACCTTATAAATGATGTCAATATACATGCACACAAAGAAACTCCCACAATTTTACAGGTAAATATATCCAGTTTGTAGGAATGGGGTGAAGGGGTGGAAGGTTGGATGACAGAGAGAACTTAAAATGTTTCTAAGGTGACTAAACCCAAAATTGTTGTCTGCAAATGTAAAGCTATAATACAATCAATAAAATACCAATATCTGTCCTATTCCTTCTACTTTTACCAACCATATTGTTCTACACAAACCCTGTATATAACCTATTGATATATGTATTCTTATTATTGAGAATAATTCTTAGCTCCAAAGCATTAACTATTGTTACAGTTATTATTATTTGATTAATCCATGGTTAATCAAATAATAAAACAACAATAAAAATAAGAATTAAACAGCAATAAAACTAGCTAATATGTAGCAAACTTATATAGGTTGTTCCAGTGTTAAATGCTTTACATGTATTATCTTGTTAATTGGAAAAACCCAGTGAAGTACATTCTATGATGGTCAAGTCACAAGGCTAATGGCTGGAATCTAGCCTGAACTCAGACCCACACTCTGAACCATTCCAAGAGCATCTCCTTCGGGACTGTCTGCTAAGACACAGCTGATGATTCCTGTATGGAGTCTTCACTCTCCTTCAACACTGACATCTCCTTGCTATGAATGATGGAAACAGTTCATTTCCATGCCATTATGTGTTATACTTAACACATGGTGCCTTGTTTCATAATTTACACTATCACCACAGGTGTTAAATTCCACATGCAGACTTTCATATGGTAACAGATCTAAATGAACAAAACAAAATGCACTAAATGACAACAATGAAAATAGAAATTAAAATATCTTCCAATCGATTACCAAGCCTAATGATTATAAGATTACTGTAGGAAGAATAAACATCCAGTTCTTAGAAGAGAACAAGTTCACGCATAATCTGGTCCCCCTATATGTCTACATGGATCTGCAGGACCTCTACCAGTCATCTCCCTGCTTCCCACTACTTGCTTTCAATACAGGGAAGGTCCTAGAGCCTTTGCACATGCTTTCCACAGAACAATCTCCTATTCTTACACTTAATAACTGCTGTTCATCTATCAGAGCCACCTACATGCCTGTAATTCACACACACCTCACACACATTAGCCTTTGTCCCAATGCTCTTTCCTCCAGATCCCGCTTTCTTCCCATTTAACATTTTTCTCAGTAGCAAAATTCATCCATGAATGTGGAGAAATCAGTGTCCCCATAAAACTCTGAGCACCACAAGGGCAGGTACCATACCAATTTTGTTTTCAGCACTCTTTCCTTAACACCTATACTTACCACAGTATAAGCACCCTATAGGGACTACCAGATACAGACTGAAAGATCCCTCACCATCCCTTTATTTGCCATTTATTTAAGAAACCGGCAAAAGAAGGGAGAAAAAAAATTACAGTTGAATTGTTACTGTACTTCTTACAACTGTCAATCATATATTCATTCATCACAATATTTGTGATCAGTTTAAGTATCTAAAATATTTAAGGTTCAATTGGTTTATGCTACAATTAAAAACGTGAAAACTCAACAATTTTATCAGACAATAAATTTGAAGTACAAGTTCATTCGAAAGCTAGATCTGCCTTATAAGTTGTGGGTTTCTATTCCACCAGGAAATGCCAGGGGCAGAGTGATTCTATCAGATTTTAGCATTTCCACTTCAATTTTCCATGAAAATAGAAATTGCAGAAGTACCAAGAATAAAAAAAAATTGCTATTTCTTGCAACCAATTCTTGTTCTAAAGCTTATTTCCTTAGGCAGTGCTTCTTACTCTATTATACTTGCTCACTCACATTGAAATCAACTAGCAAGTGATTTTATTAAGTATTATATACTACTGTGATGTTTTTGAATCCTTGGATAATATGAATGTATTTACAGCATATTTACAATAATACATAAAGAATTTTCAAAATAGGGATATTTTGTAACCAGGATCTACTGGCCATAAAAATATTTTAATCTAATGATGAATTCTTCTACTGAGAGCTATTACATCTTTTAAACAAAATAGAACCCATATTTCCCATACATAATGCTTTTTACAGATTTACTAATGCTTCAATTGCTGGACAATTCTGTAATTACATTTGCTGGACAGCTCCCTCCTTAGTAAAGTGTAAGGCTCAGTTGTGAATGTTCTTGTTTTAATAATATTTTGTAGCATTTGAAAAGATATATAATCCCTAATGTTTAACATAGAGGTTTATAACCAATTCTCTATTAGAGCTAAGTACTGTTAAGCTCATCTGTAAATTTTACCGTTTTAGTATCTTAATTGGATTTCTGGTAATTATAGCTAAGATTCTATAAGGCACATAAGAAGTGTTTCAGCTACAAAATAGGAAAAATTTAAAATATACACTTGCCTTCACTGCTTATAAAATTGCAAGCCAGAGGCTGTTTTTATAGAAGTGCTATAATTTACCTTACAACAGATATATAAAGAAGCTAAACCAGGTAATATAGGTACCAATTAGAACTTTTACTTTTATTCATGCAGTGACCTAATTTACCACAGTTGTGGCATTTAAATACAACAATTTTTGAAGAAAGTTGGCACATTTCCATTACTCCAAGGACTTGCATAAAACATGACAACCCCATAAATATTGCAAAGATAGGGCATTGTATCAAGTCTGCCTAAATTTCCATCCACATATTACTATATCAGTAGAGTTTTTCTCTCAATAAAACATAATTTTTTTTGTTGCTAAAGGGTAAATAATGTTTTCAGAAATCTTTCTATTGTATTTTGAAGTGCAGTGTTCCAAAAGCTCCTAGAATGCTCTTTCTGCTACTGTCCTCTAAGATATAAACTATAGAAAATGACTTGACATACATTTTCTGACATACATACATACATTTTTTACATCTGTATCACATGATCACCAATATATATGATGGTTTAGAGTTTTTGAGTTTTATGTTTCACGTCTTAGAGTCCCGTTCAGCCTTCTCTGCTCAACTCTACACCTGTATCATCTACTGCCTACTGGACCCCTCCACTCAGACATCTGATAAACCTCTGCCACATAACAGCGTTAACACCACATAGCAGAACTCCAAAATAAAAATGTAACAAACGTGATCTACTGAACCTCTCCCAAACCAAACTTCATTTTCTCCCCTCTCAATGAATAGAATTCCATCCTTCCAGTTGCTATGCCAAAAACTGGAATCATCTTTTATCCATCTATTTCTTATACCCCATCCAATCTGTCAGCAAATTCTTTGACCTTCAGAACATATTCAGAAGATGATCACCTCTCTCGCCATCTCTCCTCTGAATGCCATCGTCCAAACTAATGTCATCTTTTGTTCAGGCCCTCTGCAAGTGCCTGCTATCTGAGCTACCATCCCCGCCCCACAAGGGAGCAGGGAAGTCAGAAGAATGCTTGCAAAACATGAGCTGGATCATGTCCTTTCTCTTCCCAAAACTCTGCATTGTGAAAGCCAAAGGGCCCTCACAGTGGCCTACAGAGTCTGCTTGATGTGTTCTTCCATCATCTCTCTGAAGTCTGCATGTGTGCCGGCCATGATTGGAGGCCTTGGCATTTCTCGAGTATATTCAGCATTCTCATAACTTAGGAACCCAATCTACTGTATCTACAAAGCCACCATCCCTACCTTCTTGAAATATTAGCTCCAATGATTTCTTCTCAATGTATCCTACCCTGACTACCCTATTTATTAATAGAAATTCCAACAATGCCCCTATCTTTTTGTGCCCAACCCCTCTAAGCTTGCTCTGTGATTTTCTATAGCAGTTGCTGCCTCATTAGATACTCTATACTCAACTTGGGTCAAATGGAATTAAATGGGAAATAGAAATTAAGACTTCTTTCAACTACTGATTTAAACAAATTTCCATATTTATATTATCTAAATATGGACCAACTGTTAGGAAACTTTTCTCAAAGATTGTCCTGTTTTAACCAACTTACTACTAGTAATTTTTCATTTGAAATATTCCATTTAAAATGAAAAAAATTATGGAAAATAAAAATTTTCCATTAAAATGAAGACATTTGCTATAGTAATTCATGTTCACTATAGTGTTTTCAGGACAGCTGGTCAAATTTTGGGAAGGCTCCCTCTCAAATCTTGGAATTTGTTCAAGTATGCACTAACAATATGACATTTTCTTACTTTGAAGGCACCATGGTTTTGAAAAAATTTATTCCATCTATTCGAAGACTTTTTCCCAAAAGTACATTCATGGAGTACATCATTAGGAAGCAGGAAAACTTGATGCATTTCTTACCATTAGTACTAAAACAGACATTTCTATGCCTTACCCTATATTCCTAAAAAGTTGGTATTTGAAGAGTTACTCAAAAAATAACAATCACATTACTGCCACTTCACCTGCTTTCTTATTCCCCTGCCCTCCTTCTAAAAGGAGTCTTCATTTTGCCATAATTATTAGAACACTGTTTCTTGGCTATGCGACAATTTATCTCCTTTGAGACATTGGACAGCTCTTCTGTTTTTAGCCTCTTGAGAGTTCTCAAACTGCTTTATATTTATTGTCAATGCATATAAGACGAGAAAAACAAGAGCTATATTAAATTGGACATGAATGAAATAGAGTGAATATCATTTGAATACACAAGATAAACAGTTTTCGGTATCCCATTCAAGAGAAAAATTAGGGCTAACAAGAAATACAAAGACTAGTTAGCCTTCAAAATTCAATGTACACAACAGCTCAGAATGAGATCTGGAGTCTCTGTCCTACTTAGCTGGCCCTAGTTTAGCAATGTAACCTGAGCGCATCTATTTTCTTGTATTTCATTTAATCCATGAACTTACACGAAAATGTCCACGTGTTTAAATTGTGTTTTCCTAAGAAAGCTGAAAGCTTTTTCTTTATGAAAAGAAATGATATACTGATATTCATCTGTATTCTCCATGGTACAGTGCACACTGTTATGCAAATAGATATTCAATAATAAAACTGTTGATTGCCAAACAATTGTTGTTTCTTAGTGTAAATGGTACATCTTGAAAATATTCTCTTTTAGAACTTGAGGGCTGTAGGTCTCAAAGGATTTTACTCAATGGGAATAAATCAAATTATGGGGCCAGATACATCACACCAGGACCTCATGCACAATAGCTTCCTTAGCTTAGGAACCAATTGTTTTTGATTGGTGTTAAGCATTATATGGACAGCTGCTACCGGGACAATAAAATTATTAATAACTTCCAGCAGTAAATTCAATTATTCTGATTATAGATGCTTGCCTATGTGTTACATGCAAAAACCAGGAAGTGAAAGAACTTCCTTTTTAATGCTGATTTTTATAAAAAAATAATAAAATCTGAGCACTGAAAGGCCAACTTAACAATTGCTTGGCAAATTCATGTGCTACAATCAGCATAAAATGATAATCACCAACCACACTTTGCCTCTTCTATCAAAGTACCACTTCTGTCCAAACCAAATTTGAGAATAATATAATTGCATATTGGAAGCAACATATTTAACACAAGATAATAGGCAATTTAGAATAGTCTGATGTAGGGTTGTCTGACACAAAGAGATGGTTTTACACCCCTAATTTCTACAGTTCTCTTCAACATTCTCTACAAAATAGATATAATAGATAACTGAAATCAGCAGAAGTAGACCTAGGGCTAAGAGCTACTAATGTCAGGTTTTATTTAGGGTCCATCTAAAGCAGAGCTCCCCATTCTTTCAGCAGTTTGGGCCCGTTCTGCTGGTTCACCACTGCTGGATCATGAATTGATCAGGATCACAAACGTCATGTTTCACTCCATTGCCAGGTCAGCGTGTCCACTTCCTAATTACTGCTTGACTTGCTTTGTCTTCCTCAATCACAGGAAGCCACTCTCCACAATGAAGGCAGGCTTGCAAGAGCTCACCCGCAGAATGCCACCAGCAAAGGCTTTGACCAACCTCCGCTGCCTGAAGAAAAGGGTCAGGTCCCAGAGACAAATCATTCTTCAATTTTAAAGGCAGACAAATGACACTGTTCTTCCTAGAAAGTTCTATTGCCAGTATTTAGTAGAAATCATTACTGTACTACTTAGAAATGTGGATGCCACAGTAAGCAGACGCAAAACATGACATTTTGAGTTTTCACAAATCCTCTGACCATGATTCTTGCAAAACAAATGTGATGATCTTAAGATCAAGCGGAGTTAAAATTGTATCTAAAAGTCTCATTTTCTCCTCTAGAAAGGTAACTCAGCTTACTGGTCCCAGCACCTGGGTGACTGTCCAGCAGACCTGGGATTAGCACTCCCACTGACTTTGCTGGATCCACCATCTAGCTGTATGGTCTAAAGCAGGCTTTCTCAGCCACGGGACCATTAACATCACCAGACAGATAACTCTGCTGCAGGGGTGCTCTCTTTTGTATTGTAACATGTGAGTGGCATCCCTGGACTTTACAGCCTAGCGTGAGAGCAGCCCTGCCATGCCTCCTCCACCTGTTGTGATATGCAGAATGCCTTCTGTCCGTGCTCAGTGTCTCTCAGGTGGCAAAACTGTCCCCACTTGAGAACTACTAGTCTACGGTGAATCACAAACCTGTCTGGTCTCAACTATTCTTGTTTTTTAATGTGTAAAATGGGCTGATATAAGAATATGAGATGGAGAAAAGCATATTTGCAAGCATATTCACAAAAACTTCTTTTGGAACTAGGATTATATTGTTTGGAAGTTTCCTTTTTTTTGTTTGGTAGCCTATCTGTTACTGAAAGGAAGAAATTTCAAAGGGCCTGAAATAGGAAGAACTATCTGTATTGAGAAAGGGAGAGAATTTATCAATAACTTCAAAAAGAAAGGGAAAAAAGAGAAAGGAGTTACTGAAGGGGAATAACTGTCAACCTCTTTAGGCATCAACAAACTAAATAAACTCTTGATATAATTGAGATTTATTAATAGAGACCAGCAAAGGAGACAGATTTTCACTTCTAAGATGAATCAGTGTGGGAAGTAGAACAACATCCCTTAAAGATATACATGTTCTAATTCTAGAACTGGTGATTATGTTATTTTCCACACAAAAGAGAATTAAGGTTGCAGATAGAATTAAGGTCGATAATCAGTGGAATTTAAAATTAGGAGATTATCCTGTATTACTTAGGTGGGCTTACTATAATCATAAGGGTCCTGAGAAGTGGACAAAGGAAGAAGAGGGGAACATATTGACGTAAGTTGAAAGACTCAATCTGTTGTCATGGTCTTTAGAATCTGGAAGAGACAAAAAGAGTTCTCCTTTATTTTTAGAGCCTCCAGAAAGGAACACAGCCTTGCTGACACCTTGATTTTAGCCAACTGAGATCCACATAGAGTATCAAACATAAAGAACTTTAAGAGGAACAGGTGTGGTGGCTCACACTTGTAATCCCAACACTATGGGAGGCCAAAGTGGGAGGATCTCTTGAAGCCATTAGTTTGAGGCCAGCCTGGTCTCATAGCAAGACCTTGTCTCCATAGGAAATTTAAAAATTAGGCAGGTGCAGTAGTACATGCCTATAAACCTGGCTATTTGGGAGGCTGAGGTGGGAGGATTGCTTGCACCAAGGGGTTTAATTAATGTAGTGAGCTATGATTTTGCCACTGCACTCCAGCCAGGATGGTAACACAAGACCTTGTCTTTAAAAAAAACTTTTAAGAGAATGCATTTGTGATGCTTTAGGACACTAAATGTATAGTGATTTGTTATAGCAGCAACAGAAAACAAATGCAGTCAGGTATAACCAATGCAGCATGTGAGGACACAGGACTTAGTTAAAAGGATGCCTGAGCAGGATGTGCAAATCTCCGTTGCCATATAAATGAGAGTATGGGCCAAGGTTAACCATCTACAAAAATCAGGAGGTCCTCACCGACAACTCTGATACAGGAAATTTAAAAACAAATACATTTCAGAGACTGGGAGAATTTAAGGAGATTTTGTATCTAAAGTGTGCAGCACAGTGCCTGGCACATCCTATGTGCTAAATCAATGTTTATCATGGATCTCTTACTGCGTTTTTCCTACGATCAAAAGAAAGCTTTTGCCACAATGTAATTGCCTTTCCCTAATAACAAACTACACTATGGCTCATGCAAAATAACGCACAGAGAGAAAGAGGAATCACATGCCATTAGGCTTCTCTTGGAATTCTTTGTGTGATCAATAATGACATTCTATTCTGTGTGGTCCCAATCAATACATGAACTCACTCCAAGTCACTGCCTCCCCGACACCTTATCATGAGCAGCAGATAAGCTGTAGCAATTTTTCTAGGTATCTGCAAGCGCATCTATCACTGTGACAAATGCATGATGCGGTGTTGTATTTTCTCTTCTTAGCCTTGTTTTAATATCATAAGTCTGTATGTAACAACACAGGATTCTTATCCAAGCTCACATTTTAATGCTTTCCGGACTGCCAATGCATAATGACCTTTTTTGAATATCCAGCTGGTTGGCTGGTGCAAAGTACTGTGAAGCCAGGGACAGTTTCAACAAGTCGAGTTATTCCAGAGAAGCATGAACTTGCTAGAGGCCGTGGTACTAATTTTATTGCATGTTAATTCTAGCTAGGAAAATTGCCCTTTGCTCAGACTTTGGACAGATTTCAGAAAAAAATCCAATGATTATTTGAGGCAAGAAATAATTGCTGTTTTTGTTTTTATTTGGGGGAAGAAAATACAACATCACAGAAAACATTACAGGCAAGGAACAGCATCTCAGATTATTATAATCAGCCAATCAGAACTTTAACGAGCTGTTTAAGACTTTCTCTCTCTTCCACATGGAGATGTTAGTTCTGTTTCATTAACAGGATATTCAGTCATACTGGCAGAAAATTATGTGGCTACTGTTTGAGAATGAGTGATCATCATTTTTAGAATTATTGTGTATTAGACCAGAAAGTAACTCAAAAGACCCACCAGTTTTGCCATTAGTTAACAGATAGTGAGACCATTCATTCATTCAGTAATACCTATGCTCCATAAAGCCTGTGCTGGTCTCAGCTAGTCAAAGACACTGACCCTAAATCACCTAGCAAATCAGTGACAAAGCAGTGATTCTAAGCCAAGAACTTTGGCTGATCACTGTAATCAATACACCTAGTAAAACACAAACTTACATTGTGACTTAACTAAAATAATGTACTATTTACAAATTGTAAGAATGTATGAAAAACAGAAACAGAATGTAAGCAGTGCTGGACATCTAGAATGCCTCACATCAGATTGTTTTCCCAATTATCATGGAGCTAGTTCCCTACACTTCGCCTCAGTGCTCTCTTTTAGTCAACCAAGAGAAACCACTGATGGAGAAGCAGGGGCAGAACAGACAGAGTCCACAGGTGGAGTACCAGTGCTAACGCTTACCACCATGCATGACCTCTGACACCTGCAGGCACAGCTAGAGCAAGCTGTGCAGCATGCACAGGGGTGTCCCTGGCCTCCAATGTAGCCACCGTCCCTGCTGCAGTGCTTAGGATCACACTGGCCCCAACTAAGACCTGCGGCTGGACTCCTGCCTCTGCTCTGTCAGGACAGCCTTTGAGTGCTCCAGGGTGGTGATCTGGGTGTGAGTTCCACCTCAGGACAGTCTGATGTGGGAAACACTAAGGACAGACCCAAGCTACCAGTTTGAACATCATTTTACCTTCAAACATGGTACGAAACCCACTGAAACTAAATGAATCAAACTAATGGTCTTTGGTGTTAGATGACTGAATATTCAGAATCAAGAGGATCATGGAGTTCACCTGTTCTTTCAAAGTATGCAACTCAACAAGAAGAAGAAGAAAATGCAAAAGGGGCAAATGACTTGAATAGACTTTACTCCTAAGAAGATTGCTATGGTTTCAACATTTGTCCCCTCCAAAATCCATGTTGAAACTTAATCCTCAAAGTGGCAGTACTGAGAGATAGGGCCTATAGGAGGTAATGGGATCATCAGGGATCTAACTTCATGAATAAATTTATCCATTAACAGATTAATGAGTTACCATGGGAGTGAGACTGATGGCTTTGTAAGAAGAGGAAAGAGACCTGAGCTAGCGCACTCAGCCCCCTTGCCATGTGAGGCCCTCCACAGCCTCGGGACCCTGCAGAGTCCCCAACAGCAATAAGGCCCTCACAAGATGTGGCCCCTGGACCATAGACCTCTCAGCCTCAATAAATTTAAGAAATACATTCCCTTTCTTTATAAATTACCCCCAGTTTTACATTTTAGGTTATAAGCAACAGAACACAGACTAAGACAAAGGCAAACAAATGGCCAATAAGCACATAAAAAACACACAACATCAACAGTCATTAGGGAAACACAAATTAAAATCAGAGTGAAATATCACTTCATATCTTTTAGAATGGCTATACTTGGCCGAGCACGGTGGCTCACTCCTGTAATCCCAACACTTTGGGAGGCCAAGGCAGGTGGATCAGGAGGTCAAGAGATCGAGACCATCCTGGCCAACATGGTGAAACCCTATCTCTACTGAAATACAAAAATTAGCTGGGCGTGGTGGCGTACGCATGTAGTCCCAGCTACTCGGGAGGCTGAGGCAGGAGAATTGCTTGAATCTGGGAGGCGAAGTTTGCAGTGAGCCAAGATTGTGCCACTGCACTCCAGCCTGGAGCCTGGCGACAGAGCAAGACTCTTTCTCAAAAAAAAAAAAAAAAGAATGGCTATACTTTAAAAAATTGAAAATATGAAAATAAGTGTTGGTGAAATGTGGACCAACCGTAATCCTCATGCATTGCTAACAGGTGTTAAAAAGATGCAGTCTATTCAGTCCTCAAACAGGTAAACACAGAATTGTCATATGATGCACCAATCCCACTCTTAGGCATATGCCCCAAAAAACTGAAAATAAAGACTCAAATAGATACTTGCACACCAAAGTTCACAGCAGCATTATTCACAATCACCAAAAGGTGAAAGCAACTGGAATGTCAATTGATGAAGGAGTAAACACAATGTGCTTTATTCATACAATGGAATATTATTCTGACATAAAAAGGTGCCAAATTGTGATACATGCCACAACATGGAATGACCTTGAAAGCATCATGCTGAGTGAAATCAGCCTTACTTATACAAGAGGTCAAATAATATGTGATTCCATCTATATGAAATACCAAGAATAGACAAATTTATAGATTGTACAGCATCATCAATATATATAATGCCACTTATTTCTATACTTAAAAATGGCTAAGGTGGTAAATTTTATGTATGTTTTAATGCAATAAAAACATATCTATTTTTCTTTGGTCCAAGAGATATACTAGAAGATCAGGAGACAAGTCAATTTAGGCCAAATATATTACCTTTTCCTGTTCCAGAATGGGGGCACTAATGTGTTAGCAACCAAATTCAAAAAAATAAGGAAGCAGGAAATATTCTAATTCCCTTGACATAACCCTAATTGATAGTAGGATGAAAATCTCAAAATTCCGGCACCTTGAGAACATTAAAGAGGCCTTGATGAAGCATGAAACCACCTGGTAAATACTTACATATAGACTGATTTAGAGTGGAAAAATGGTCATGATGCATCTAGACCACTATGCTTAGCAAAAGAGCCCAATGGAGAAAACCAGAAGGGAGAATACAGGACTGTAGTAGGGGATGGGACCATTGGAAGCCTCTAGGAATCTACATCAGTGGTTCTCATTCACAGGCAGTTCTGTCCCCCCAGGAGACCTGTGGCAATCCCTAGAGACATTATTGGTTACTACAGCTGGGTGCTGGATTTCTGCAGGCATCTAGCAGACAGAGGCTTGCAATGCTGCTCAATAGCCTGTAATGCAAAGGACGGCGCTGCCCCCCGCCCCCCACAACAGTTATCCAGCCCATAATGCCAATAGTGCTGAAATGGAGAACTGTCAGCTACACGAAAGCTGAGCCTTCTACGTAGTTGGTCAATCAGTTAAGATGGAATGACAGGGACACTCGTAACTGAGCTGTATAGTCAGAAAACACGGAGATGAATTTGCTTACAAAGAACAAGCTTTTGCAGAATTCCCTGACTTAAGTAAGCTTGAGGATAAACAGAATCTCCCTTGGCTCAATTCCCTGTAAAAGGAAGTAAAAAAAATGCATCAAGTCCCTGATTGGCTTTTGCAGGGCAAAGCAAGAAAACCCATCCTCTCCACATCTCCTGAAGAGGCGAGAATGGTTTGGTCCTAGCTGTTGCTACCATTCTGCTCACTCAATTCAGTCATGAAGAGTTGGCCCCAGCACATGCTAGTACAAGAATTGGCAGGAAAACGGAAGTTAATGCCTGGAGGAAAACGTCCACAAATTCAAACAGGCAGGTGCAGGGGTCAAACTTAATGCTTACTGATCAAGACATAACTCTGTAATCTCAATTTATGGAAAATTAACCTTTGACGGAGACACAGGAGCAAGGTTTCTGCAACAGAATGAAGGTTTGTGTCCCCCAAAAATTCAAATGTTGAAATCCTAATTCCCAATGTAGTGGTATTTGGAGACAGGGGTCTTTGGCAGGTGATTAGGTATAGATAAGGTCATAAGGGTAGAGCTTCCATGAATGGGATTAGCGCTCTTGCAAGAAGAGGCCAGAGAGTTAGCTAGGTCTTTCCCCCATATGAGAATACAACCAGAAGTCAGCTGACCCCCACTTAGAAGGGGGCCCTCATTCTCAGACTTTCAGCCTTCAGAACTATGTGAAATAAGTTTCTGCCATTTGTAAACTTCCAAGTCTATGGTAACTTGTTCTAGCAGCCCAAACTTAGACAGTGTCCCTCTAAGCCATCTCTCATTTTTACATGGCTTGGTCTATAGATGATGCCACACAGAGACAGACAAGTTTTTTAAACTTCTCTATGCCTTAGTTTCCTTAACTGTAAAACTAGGATAAAAACAGCCCCTGTCCAATAGGTATTAGGGGGATTCAGGGAGCTAATACTCATAAAGGACTTGGAATAATTTAAAAAAAGGTGCTACATATGTATTTATAAAATAAAGACTGTACATAGCTACCATGTTAAAGGCTGCCTTTCTGATTACTATCATTTCTTTAAGAACTATCAGACTTGTAAGAATTTGTATTTTAAAGAAAAAAAGATGATAAAATCTTTAGGAATTTAACTGACAGTTTACCAAGTTTTCATCAGTGTAACAAAGAAAGACTTTCTGGCACCCTCTAGAGGTTTTATTTTTGTCTCTAAATGATCTTCATAATGTTGTTCATATTTTAGTATTTTCAAATGAGACAACTCTTCATAATTTATTGTGAGACTTCAGATTGGATGAGCATGAGACACAATTATAGTAGTAAGAGTTTTCACTGTCAAATTTCTTACACTATTGTTGGGACAGAGAAACAATTACACACTTTTGGGAGAGGACAAAGATGCAGAATGATTTGATTTGATAATTTCTGGATATTTCCTGCAGAAAAAACTATTCATTCTTAAATCTGTAGAAAACTAACATTTGTTGGAGACACAGGAATTCAACAGTGTTATGCCTATCTGTTCGAAACACATATATAATAACAAAAAAAGCAAAAAGTAGTTCCAAGATATATACAGTGATTAAGGCAGAGCACATTCATGCACAACTATTTAAAAATTAATGCAATGATATGACTTGAAATAACCCAAATGGATACTTAAAGATGAAAATACTTAAAGATGAAAACATAACTTTATTTTGCACATCAAATAAGGCAGCACGCAGAGGTTAAAGTATAGCAAATCTGCTCCCACGCCTAGTTAGTGCATATTCAGAGACACATCCTGGGACGGCTGAGTTTACTTGTCACCAGTCCCTTTATATTTATCTTTCAAGGTGAACTGGATCACAAAGAGATTTTATTGACCACCTGTGAGTTTACCACTTTATTATAACGTAAAAATCAATAAAAACATGTTGCGTGTAAGTCACCTCTCCATTCTGAACCAATTAAGAAATATCAGATGGAATTAAAAAGATAGCATCCACTTTATTGCTAGAGGCTGAATTATCACCTTGGGCTGGATGCCTAAGCAGCCACCTTGCTACTTCACTTTTTGAGTGGAACTTTCCCAACTGGCCAAGGGGCTGGAATACAGGACACCCCTTTGACACCTGCCCAAGGGGCTGGAATACAGGACACCCCTTTGACACCTGCCCAAGGTGGAGGTGACAAGGAGAAAATCTGCAGCTTCACAGCAGCCTTGTGCAGAGCACTGACCTTCAACACACCCATTCCAACCAAAAGCAGGACCAGCAGGTGACACAGTCCCCCACTGGTGACAAGGAAGTAAAAGCAACAGAGAGGGAGCCTAGAAAAGGCAATCTGCTATTACTACCTTCAGGGGAATGGTGGGGATGGGGAAATCGAGCGCCCTCACCACATCGGTATCCAAGCCCTATGATTCAACAGTGAATGAAATGGTAGGCATATTTACAGCCTTAGTTTGAGGGCAAAGAAAAATAAATGGAAACACTGGAACTGATTAACTATGAACTGAAGTCCTATCCTATTTTTAAGTTAAAATAGCAACTTTTTTTTGGGGAGATGTTGTCTCTCTGTGCCCAAGCTGGAGTGCTATGGCATGATCTCAGAACAATGCAACCTCCCAGGTTCAAGCAATTCTCCTGCCTCAGCCTCCTGAGTAGCTTAATTTACAGGCACCTGCCACCATGCCCCGCTATATTTTTTGTATTTTTAGTAGAGACGGGCATTTCCCCATCTTGGCCAGGTTGGTCTTGAACTCCTGACCTCATGTTCCACTCGCCTTGGCCTCCCAAAGTGCTGGAATTACAGGCATGAGCCACCGTGCCTGGCTAAAGCAGCAACTTTTAATGATAAAATTCTCTCACTCTTGTGACCTCTTTATGAGGAAAAAAAAGTGAGAAATTTTAAATAACCTCTACACACTGCAAAAAACTACAGCAGTAATATCAAATATCATTGAACTAGTAAAACTTAAGATAGCAGTCCAGGGGGAATATGTGCCAGAACCCTCAGTAGATCCCCGAAACTGCAGAAAGTACCAAACCCTCTATACACTGTTTTTTCCTATACATACATACCTATGATAAAGTGAAATTTACAGTTAGGCACAGTCAGAGATTAACAATAACTAAAAATGCAATAGGACAATTATTACGATATACCAGCATCACTACTCTTGTGCATTAGAGTCATTATTAAGTTAAAGTAAGAGTGATGTGAACACAAGCATTGCCATATGACAACAGGGGACCCCAACACCAAGATAGTTCCTGAGTAACTACTGGGTTGCGGGGAGCACAGACAGCATGGATTCCCTGGAGAAAGAGGCAATTCACAACCCAGGCAGGAAGGAGTGGGATGGTGAGTTTTCAGCACACTACTCAGAATGGCATGAAATTTAAAATTTATGAATTGCTAATTTGTAGAATATTCTGTTTAATAATTTTAGACCACAGTTGAGGGTGGAAAACTGAAACCCAAAAACTGAGGATAAGTGGGGACTACTTTAATGTTTAACTCAGGAAATTAAAATACCACAATCCCTTACCCGGATAGCCTGTACTATGCCCAAGTAGATCCCATCATTAATTTTCAAAGGAAAAAACCTAGACATATGAAAAAATGAACATTTATCAGTGATTAGTTGATTCTTTCAACCAATTGTGAAAAAAATATGTAAATTATCCAATCACAAATTGGTTTGCGCAAGTAGAAACTGAAGAAGAATTCTGACCTCATAGAGTGATCATGACTATATCTTTTCACTTAAGTGGATAACTTGATAATAATTTTCCTATGGAATCACAAAACCTTTGATCCTTCAGAAGCAAAGGTTTCTAAATTGTTTAATCACTCTGGTAGAAACCTGTGTTCAGGGTTTCAAACTCCAAGTACAAGTTAGCTGTTAGCCTACTGTACGTAGTTCTTCAACTTCGAAACTACCTCCCTTTTCCTACAACCTCAACCTTTGCTTCCTAACCCCTAATTCACTATTAAATTTGTGTAAGCTCAAGCCTGTAATCCTAGCACTTTGGGAGGCTGAGGCGGGTGGATCACGAGGTCAAGAGATCGAGACCATCCTGGTCAACATGGTGAAATCCCGTCTCTACTAAAAAAATACAAAAAATTAGCTGGGCATGGTGGCGCGTGCCTGTAATCCCAGCTACTTAGGAGGCTGAGGCAGGAGAATTGCCTGAATCCGGGAGGCGGAGGTTGCGGTGAGCCGAGATCGCGCCATTGCACTCCAGCCTGGGTAACGAGCGAAACTCCGTCTCAAAAAAAAAAAAAAAAAAAAAAAAAAAAAATTTGTGTAAGAACATTGCTTTTTATGGTTGCTTCTCTGAGAATACTTAATTCAATTCAAAATATTCACACCCTGGGAAAGAAAACTGCTGTCCAAAGCATTTTCAGCATTTGGGATTAATGACTACAATGTACTAAATGTTTGTGCCTCTCTCCCCCAACAAAATTCCTATGTTGAAGCCTTAACTCCCAATGTGACAGTATTCAAAGCCAGGGGCCTTTGAGAGAAAATTATGTTTAGATGACGTCATGAGGGTTGAGCTCTCATGATGGGATTTTAGTGTCCTCATAGAAGAGGAAGAGGGGCCGGGTATGGCGGCTCACACCTGTAATCCCAGCACTTTGGGAGGCCAAGGTGGGCAGATCACGAGGGCAGGAGTTTCAGACCAGCCTGACCAACATAGTGAAACCCCATCTCTACTAAAAATACAAAACTTAGCCAAGCGTGGTGGCACACACCTGTAGTTCCAGCTACTTGGGAGGGCTAAGGCAGGAGAATCGCTTGATCCCAGGAAGCAGAGGTTGCAGTGAACTGAGATTGCGCCATTGCATTCCAGCCTAGGCAATAAGAGCAAGACTCCACCTCAAAAAAAAAAAAAAAGGAAGAGGAAGAGATGGCAAAACTCTCTGCCATTCTGAGGACACAGTGAGAAGGCAACAGTCTGCAAGCCCTCAAGAACACAATCATGCTGGCACCCTGATTTTGGACTTCCCAGCTTTCAGAACTGTGGGAAATAAATACTGCTGTTTATAAGTCACCCAATCTATGGTATTTTGTTGTAGCAGCCCCAGCAAACTAATACAGTGACCCTGAATAGACGCCAGATTATACTAGAAAGATTCAATAGTTCATGGAGTTTCCAATCCATAAATCAAGACCAGAAAGCAATCAAGGTTATCAAGACCAAGTGTGCTTTTGCTTCCACTCAATCTCACAAGGAATATCCTTGATGAGGAATAAAACAGATGAAATTGTGAAGAAAGTGTTTAAATTCTCTGATTTCCTAACAGCTATAGCATGACTGAATAACATTACTGAATGATTCCCATTTATAAGATCTTCAACCTGGTGCTATTCATATAAAGAAATGGAAGGCATGATCCATTCCCTATCCATAGTCCCTTGAGAATATGGGCATAAACATTATGGTATGATTTCAAATAGATAGATAGAAAAAAAGAGGAGAGGAGGAGAAGGGAGAGGAGGGAAAGGGAGGAGGGGAAGAGGGAGGGGGAGATGGGGAGGGGGAGGGAGGGGAGAGGGGTGAGGAGGAAGAGAAGGGGAGGGGTAGAGGAGAGGGAAAAAAAAGAAAAGAAATAAAATAAAAGAACAAAGAAAAGTCTGTATATGTAATCTTTCAACAAGGTGACTTGGGTCAAAACACAATTCATAGAGAGAAATTCCATCTAAGAGTCAACAAGTTTAACATTTAATCATAGAATTAAAATCAATAAGATCATATTTGCAACAAATTGACTGTACACACATGCACATATAATTAAAAAGCACATAAATATTTAAACAAAAGAGAAAGATTATTTTGCATGGAAAATAAAGCTGGGAGAAACAGTCCAGTAGCCTGATTTGGGGAAAAGACTACTTCAAAAACACACCACATATTTAAGAGCATTTAATAATGATGTAGATTGAAAAAGTGTTCAAAGTTAGCATTGTTTATACTTTAGCTACTTTAATTGGCATTGAGTTATAAACAGTTTCTAAATTTCCTTATGATAACTCAATGTTATCTTTTAAAAGTAATTTTAAATTATTATAAATCAAACATGAAAGAAATAAGCCACATTTAACATCCTATTTAGTTCAGCAAACTTGCTGAGTTACCTTGGTAATTAAACAGTTAAAACCTTAGAGTCCCTTGAGATTTATAAGTAAATATTAGTAAATATTATCTGCACATAGTTTTATGTTTTTCTCCTTGTTCCTGCCTAGGCTTCATATGTCTATTCTTTATAGTGATGACTGAGGTTAAAGAAGTGATGTTAGAAGATAGTCTTTTATTTTTGTGACTGAAATGGGACGATACACCTTAGATTTCAGTATTATTTAGACTAAGAATGTTTTCTTTAATTCCTAGTTCACTAAGAGATACTAATTATGTCTGATATTGAAATTTATCATTTTTTAAATGTGAAATATGCACATTTGTAATAGCTGGTTTTCATCTATTTTCTTTCATTTTACTCCATTGCCATTAATTTCCTAATTTCTTGAGATGAGCACTTGGCTCACTAATTATCAATTTTTCTTCTTTTCTAATAAATTGCGCTCTGTGAACTAAACTAGCTATATGAGTTTTGCTATTTGCTATTTTAATTGGTATCCAGTTATAACCAGTTTCTAAAATTCATTATGATGCCTCAAAGTTAACGTTTAAAAATAAACTTTGTAGAACCATCATTATAAATCAAGCCTATGAGAAATAAGCATATGTAATTTTTAAAGAAATCATATTTTGAGAGATTAGAAAATAATTTTTAAGCTATGTTACCAATATTTGAATATGCTTGAAGATTAACCCTAATATTTAAAGTATCTATTATTGAGAAGCTTTTATTTCACATTGCTGCCTAATTCACAGCAAGAAAATAAAGGTTTGAGAAAAAATTTTCCCACTTTCAATGATGATGGTTGTTGACAGCACCATCATAACCACCATAATCATCATCATCATCATCATCATCCTCTACCAAGATGTACCATTTCTCTTTAAGACAAAGATATAAGACTATCAAAATCTGAAGGACAAAAAGACTTTTCTTTCATTTGGCAAGAAGTGCTACAGAGAACAAAGAGAGGACAAAAATACAATTTCCAATTATTAACATCAAATTTCATTAAACTATATATAAATCCATAAAATAACTAAAACTATTTAAGTACCAAAGAGCAGCATGCATAATTCTGAGACTTTGTATATGGCAGAAACAAATAAATATATCTTGTGTATAAGAAAAGTAATGTAGAGGCGATTATCTTCCACTCAAGCTTTCTTCTTTTGAAAGTGCAGTACAGAATAGCTTAACAATTTTGTACACATACACACAGACACACAAAGGAACAGAAATTGTAAAAGCAATCAGAAACACTCAAAAATGTGATTATATCTTTTCTAAATTGTTTTTCATTTTATAGTTGAAAAATGACAGCAGTGTATATTAACAAATGTGGTATAATAAAATTTTATATACAAATAACTCTATTACAAATATTACATATTTTCTTTGGCTTTGGTCCCTAAAGAATATTTTCTATCTCTTCTTTACTATCTCTCCTCACCAAGATGTGTTATTTCTTCTAAAAGTTTGCTGGCTTGTCTCTGGGATGAGATCCCAAGAGAAAAGGTCAGGCTCAAGCAAGGTAGGGTTCAGAGGAACCCAAGAAACAAATTACATTTGTACTTTGTTTACTTCACATCTTCAGAGTAGATCAATGCACAGAGAAAACAGATGCAAATATCTGGCAGTGTTCTATAACCCAGATCTCAAACTGAGTACAATTACACCAGAAACCTGCTCTAAGGCTTGAACAGCTGGGAAAGTGACTAAACGTTATTTCCAGAATCCTGAAGTTTGCAGTGTGAGATCCACTGATCATGAAATTCAGTGTCTACACCTTTTCAGGTTATTATTTCCTAAGAGTCCTTGTGGCTTCATGCATGTTAGCAGGTCACCCCATGCAGAGACTCACTCTTGCCCAGCCTCAAACCTGCCCACACCGTATTTCCTGAAACATCGACAGACAAAAAGCAGCCAAAGAGAGAGAGAAGCATGTGGACATTGGGGCACCATAACTTGCAAGTTGGAAAGGAGAGATGGGACCTCCTGGGAGTTTCGCCACTAGCCTGATGCCTCAAATTAATAACATTTTTCATTTCTGTCTCTGCAATTGCACTGGAAGCTTTTCCAGGGTTCTTCAAGGCCTCCTCGCTCTTTGATTGCTTCTGCCAGCTCCAGCCGCCCCACATGGCAGAGCTGCCTGCAGAGCAGTCTGTGGTTACCATGGAGACAGTACCCCACAGAAGAGGAAGGGTGGAGGCAGATGCCAAGTGGCACCATAGAACATGACTGCAGCACCACCGAGCCCCAAGTACTCAGGATGGACGTGTCCGTGAAAGGAGAGGAAGGTGGGGGGATGACAGAGCATCAGGGCTGTGGGTCAGACAGGATACGGGAGAGAGAGGGAGAGACAGTTAAAATTGGCAAGTGTTTCTGGGTATGATTCACTGTTTCTACCAAAATGAAACATAAAAATCAGGCCTTTGAGTTTATTGAAAAATTAAATGTATGTATACATATACACAAACATATATACACATACACATATGCCTGTGCGCATATATATATATATATAAAATATAAGAAAAGTTTGATTTGCCTTTTCTTTACATCTGGGAACAGCATTTATACAAAGGTTAATTTCCATGGAAATATCAAAAACCAGCAAGATGGCTCTGGAGCATGCTACCTACCATTTTATTTGAGCATGTAATCAAAACATGCATTTCCAATCACAATTCACATCCTATTCTGTGCTGTTGATAAGCTTTTGACATTCATTTTCTCTTATACAAAAATCTTGTTTCTCTCTTATGTACAAGAATTATGAAACAAGACTTGTTTTACTAATAAAAACTATAGGTTCACAAAGAGTAACTCCCAAAATTAAAGTATATGTAAACTATCCAACTCACAAACACTACACAAAAGGCTTTTTCTATGATGTGGTTAGAGCTGTTCCCTAGTATTTCAGTTCTTCATCCTCTCAGCATATGGAAGGGCAGAACTTCCCTCTCCCTTCAGGGCCGGGCATGGTCACATGGCCCACTCTGCCCAATGAAATAGGAGACAGTGACATATGACTCAATTTTCTATATCATTTCCCCACCTCCATGGCCAAGGAAGATTGTGCTGAGATGGAGGATCCACTGGCTTGGGTTCTGGAGTCACCAGGACTGTCCAACTCTCCATTCAGCTCTTGCCGATCCATGCCAAAAATGCACCAACTTTTATTCTTGTGGGTGGCTGAGACTTGGAATTATGTGTTAAAGCAACCTAACTTAGTTTATCCTGATATATAACCCTGTTATTCAATTATAAAATATTTTAATTAAGACATTATACTCATTTGTAAGAGGGGCCCAGAAATTTATAGCATATTCTCTTTTCAAGGTCTACTAAGTTAGGAAATGATTACTATAAAAGGTAATATATGAAATGTTCCATAATAAATGGAAAACAAAAGTTCTGTAAGAGTTCACTTTGGGCAGAGGTTAAGAGTAGAAAAATTAGCACAACGAAGTCTAATTAAGATAGTGATATTAAGGAGTTAATAAACCAAGAAGAAGGCCTTCTATCCCAAGTCAGATGTGGGGGTCTATGACACGGAATAAAGGCTCAACTACTAACGCTAACGCTGCTGCTGCTGCTGCTGCTAGTGCTACTACAAAGGGAGTAAACTGTAGATCCCTTTGTGAACAAGAAACTCTGCATGGATAAACTAACTTGAATTTGTTTTCTATTTAATTTTTAATTGCTACATAAGAATTATACATATTTATGGTATACACATGATATTTCAATACAGGCATACAATGTGTAGTGATCAAATTCAGGTAACTGGCATGTCCATCACTTCATACATTTATTATTTCTTTGTGTTGGGAGCATTCAAAATCCTCTCATCTAGCTATTATTGCTAACTATAGTCACCCTACTAGAACTTATCCCTCCTATTTAACTGTAATGTTGTACTCATTAATACTGAGAAGTATCCCTCCCTCCCCACTATCCTTCTCAGCCTCTGGTAACCACTATTCTACTGTCTACTTCTATGAGATGAAATTTTTTAGCTACCACACATGAGTATGTTTGTCTTTCTGTGCCTGGCTTATTTCAGGTAACATAATGTCCTCCACGTTTTTCCATGTTGGTGCAAAACACAAGAGTTCATTCTTCATTTATTTATTCATTAATCCATCAGTAGACAAGATGTAGGCTGATTCCACATCTTGTTTATTGTGAATAGTGCTGCAATAAACAGGAGAGTACAGATAGCTCTTTATCATATTGATTTCCTTTCCTTTATATAGATACTCAAAAGACTGCTGGACCATATGGTATTTTTATCTGTAGTTTTTTGAAGAACAGCCCTGCTTTCATAATGGCTGTACTAATTTACATTTCCACAAACAGTGTAAAAGAGTTTCATTGTCTTCACATTCTTGCTAGCATTTGTTATATTTTTTCCTTTTTGATTATAACCATTTTAACAGGGTTGAAATGATACCTCATTGTGGGTTCAATCTGAATTTCCCTGATGATCAGAGCTGTAGAGCATTTTTTCATGTACCTGTTAAATATTTGTCTTTTTTTGAGAAATGTCTATTCAGATTATTTGTCCATTTGTACTTGATTATCATTATTATTATTATTGCTGTTAAATTGTTTGAGTTTCTTATATATTCTGGATATTTATTCCTTGCCAGCGGGATAGTTTACAAATATTTTCTTCCACTATGCATACTGTTTCTTCACTCTGTTGATTGTTTCTTTTGCTATACAGAAGTTTTTTAGTTTAATATTAATATGATCCCATTTGTCTATTTTTGCTTTTGTTTCCTGTACTTTTGAAATCCTATCCAAAAAAATCTTTGTCCAGACCAAAATCATAAAGTGTTTCACCAATGTTTTCTTTTTGTAGTTTCATAGTTTAAAGTATTACAGTTAAGTCTTCAATCAATTTTTGCGTTGATTCTTGTGTATGTTGAGAGACAGGGTTCTAGTTTTATTCTTCTGCAGAATAAAGAATAATAAATAATAAGGGTCTAGATTATTCTGAAGAGTATCTCTCCTCATATACAAATACATACATATCTAGCTTTCCCATCAGCATTTATTAAAAAGAGTGTCTCTTCCGCACTGTGAGTTATTGGAACTTTTGTCAAAAATCAGTTGGCCAAAAATACATGGATTTATTTTGGTGTGCTCTATTCTATTTCACTGGTCTATGTGTCTGTTTTTATAACAGTACTATAGCTTACTACAGTACTGGTTACTATAGCTTTGCAGTATAGTTTAAAGTCAAGGAGTGTGATGCCTCCAGCTCTGTTCTTCCTGCTCAGGATTGCTTTGGCTACTTAGTGTCTTTTGTGGTTCCATACAAATGTTACAGTTTTTTTTGCTATTTCTGTGAAGAATGTTATTGGCATTTTCACCACAACTGCATTGAATCTATAGATTGCTTTAGTAGTATGGACATATTAATTTTAACATATAAATTCTTCCAATCCATGAACATGGGATATTTTTCTATGTTTGTGTCCTCTTCAGTTTGTTTTATCAATGTTTTATAGCTTTAATTTTTGAAATATTTCACCTCCTTTGTTAAATTTATTCCTAAGATTTGGGGGGTTTTGAAAATCTACTGCAAATGGAAATATCTTCTTCATTTCTTTTTCAGATTGCTCACTTTGGGGCTTTTTTGGGGGGGATTTTACAGCAATCCCAGTAAAGGGATTGCTGGGTCAAATGGCATTTCTGGTTTTAGATCCTTGAGGAATAGCCACACTGTTTTCCATGATAGTTAAACAAATTTACACTCCCTCTAATAGTGTAAAAGTGTTCCTATTTCTCCACATCCTTTCCAGCATCTGTTGTGTCCTGACTTTTTAATGATTACCATTCTAACTGGCATGAGATGATATCTCATTGTGGTTTTGATTTGCATTTCTCGAAAGACCAGTGATGATAAACTTTTTTCATATGTTTGTTGGTCCCATAAATATCTTCTTTTGAGAAGTATCTGTTCATCTCCTTTGCTCACTTTTTGATGGAGTTGTTTGTTTTTTTCTTGTAAAGTTGTTAAAGTTCCTTGTAGATTCTGGGTATTAGCCCTTTGTCAGATGGGTAGATTGCAACAATTCTCTCCCATTCTCTAGGTTGCCTGTTCACACTGATGATAGTTTCTTTCACTGTGCAGAAACTATTTAATTAGATCCCATTTGTCAATTTTGGCTTTCGTTGCCATTGCTTTTGGTGTTTTAGTCACGAAGTTTTTGCCCATGCCTGTGTCCTAAATGGTATTGTCTAGGTTTTCTTCTAGGGTTTTTATGGTTTTAGGTCTTATGTTTAAGTCTTTAATCCATCTTGAGTTAATTTTTGCATAAGGTGTAAAGAAGGGACCCAGTTTCAGTTTTCTGCATATGGCTAGCCAGTTTTCCCAATACCATTTATTAAATAGGGAATAATTTCCCCATTGCTTGTTTTTGTCAGGTTTGTCAAAGATCAGATGATTGTAGATGTGTGGCATTATTTTCGAGGCTTCTATTCTCTTCCATTGGTCTATATGCCTTGTTTTGGTACCTTTTTGGTATTGTCTTTAAATTTTTAAACATAAGATCATGTCATCGGCAAAGAGTGGATAATCTGACTTCCTCCTTTCCAATTTGGATGCAACTTTATTTTTCTCTCTCGTCTAATCACTCTGGGTAGATGTGTCAGTACTATCCTGAAAAAAAGTGAAGAAGACAAAGTAGGTATCCTTATCTTACTCCAGACATTAAAGAAAAGGCTTTCAACTTTAACTCAGTCACTATGATGTTAGCTGTGGGTTTGTCACATACAGCCTTTATTGTTTTGAGGCATGTTCCTTCTATACCCAATTTGTTGAAAGTTTTTATCATGAAGGATGTTGAGTTTTATCAAAATGTTTTTCTTCATCTATTGAGATAATCCTATAGTGTTTTGTCCTTCATTCTGTTGATGTGATGGATCATAATCATTGATATGCATATGTTAACCCATCTTTGTATTTCTGGGATAGTTCTCACTTGATCATGGCGTATAAAAGCACTTTTGGATGTGCTTCTGAATTCAGTATGCCAGTGTTCTGTTGAGGATTTTTATATCTATGTTCATCATAGAAAACGGCCTGTAGTTTTCTTTTTGGTGTTGCTGTTTCCTTGTCTGGTTTTGATATCTGGGTAATGCTCACTTCATAGAATGAGTTTGAAAAAAATTCCTTCCCTTTTAATTTTTTGGACTAGTTTAAAAACAATTGACATTAGTTTTTTAAAAGTTTGAATTCGGCCATGAAGCTATCCAGTCCTCAACTTTTCTCTTTTGGGAGACTTTCTATTATTGATTCAATCTCATTACTTGTTATTGGTCTGTTCAGGTTTTCCATGCAAATAGAAACCACAAAAGAGCAGAAGTAGCTTCATTTGTATCAAAGAGAATACACTTTAAGTCAAAAACTATAAAAAGAGACCAACAGGATCCTTATATAATGATCTTTGGATCAATTCAGCAAGAGGATATAATAATTATAAATATATATGTACCCAACAGCAAAGTGCCCACTTTCATAAAGCAAGTATTAATAGATCTAAAAGGAGTCATAGGCTGCGGTACAATTCGACAGTCTACTTTCAACATTGGACAGAAATTCAACAAAGAAATACTGAAGTCAAACTATTCTCTGAACCAAATAGACCTAACTGACATTTACTGAACATTTCATATAAGAGCTTCAGAATACACTTTTTTCTTATCAGCCCATGAAACATTCTTCAGGACAGACCACATGTTAGGCCACAAAATAGGTCTCAACAGATTTTTAAAAATATAATAATATCAAGTATATTTTCTGACCACAATGGAACAAAGCTAGAAATTAACAAAAGAGAAACTTTGGAAACTACAAATACATGGAAATGAAGCATCATGCTTCTGAACAACCAGTGGGTCAATAGACATTAAGAAGAAAATTTTTAAATTTATTAAAACAAATAAAAATGCAAACACAATGCAATATACCAAAACCTATGGAAGACAAAGAAGCAGTATGAAGAGGAAGTGCATAGCAATAAATGTCTACATTAAAAAATTAGAAAGATTTCAAATAACCTAAAAATGCACCTCAAGGAACCAGAAAAGCAGAAATAAACCAGCCCAAAACTAAAAGAAGAAAAAAACAATAAATGTCAGAGCAGAAATAAATGAAACTGAGACAGAAATATAAAATATCAATGAAACAAAAAGTTGGGGTTTTGAAAGATAAATAAAATAACAAATATTTGGCTAGACTAACCAAGATAAATGGGGAGAACAACCAAATAGTAATTTGTTTATCTGGTTATTTAATAACCAAACAAATAGAACCAGAAATGAAAATGGAGACATTACAACTGATACCACAGAAATACAAAGGGTCATTCAAGACTACTATAACTATATACCAAAAACTGGGAAACATAAAATAGATAAATTCCTAGATGCATTTAATCTAGATTGAACCACAAAGAAATCAAGTTCAATTTGATTTTCTGAAAAACAAAAAATAATTGTTTAGTGGAAGTGTGTCCTTGCAATATTTGGAACATACTTATGCTGGAAAAAAAAGTATGGCTTATCTGAAATTCAAAGTAAAGTAGGCATCTTGTATTTACATTTGCTAAATCTAGCAACCCTAACTGTGTATACTTTCGAAGGATTACATGGGTTATGTAAAGGGTTCCTGAGAAGGCATTAAAAGTTTATCTTCAGATATCAGTAAGATAATTCATAAAATAAAGAATTAATTACATTTTTTGGCATTGTAAATGGAAAGAAGATAGCATTCCTACTCATTTGTTAAAATAATTTCAAAACAAATGATGAAAATGCCCTTTGCTTCTATAACAGCCATATTCTAAACAAAATAGTTGAGTAATTTTGCAAATTTCAAATTATCTGTTTCTTTTGATTCCAAGCCACCATCAAATAAGATGTTTTCTATTCTATTGCTTTTTAAAAACAATTTCGAGTACTTATTCTCCTTCCCTTCACCTTTGCCAAAAATCTATGACATAACTGATAAAAATATTTAGGCTGATTTACTATTTAATTAGAAATCAATTTGAATAATAATTCTAAAACATTAGGACACAGTCTAACCCTACTAAAATTAAACAAAAACATCTTTCTCTTTACAGAGGTCTTTAAATACTTTGAGCAAGCATTAAAAAAAAAAAAGATGGACTAGATAAAGAAAATGTGGCAGATGTACACCATGGAATACTATGCAGCCATAAAAAAGGATGAGTTCATGTCCTTTGAAGGGACATGGATAAAGCTGGAAACCATCAGCAAACTGACACAAGAACAGAAAATCAAACACCACATGTCCTCACTCATAAGTGGGTGATGAACAATGAGAACACATGGACACAGGGAGGGGAACACACCGGGGCCTGTTGGGGGGTGAGGGAGCTAGGGGAAGAATAGCAGGGGGTGGGGGATAGGGGATGGATAGCCTTAGGACAAATACGTAAGGCAGATGATGGGTGATGGATGCAGCAAACCACCATGGCACGGTATACCTATGTAACAAATCTGGACATTCTGCACACGTACCCCATAACTTAAAGCATAAAAATAAAAAAAGAGGTGAGTTAACATTAAAAAGAAAACTTCTAGGGTTAAAAATTAGGTTGTAAAAAAGAAATAATTTTTTATCTTTTAGGACCTAATTTCCCCTATTATAAGCATCTTACATTAGTATGGTACATTTGTTATAATTAATGAACCAGTATTGATACATTATTACCAGCTAAAGTTCATACTTAATTCAGATTTATGTAATTTTCCCTAATTTGCTTTTATTGTTCCAGGACCTCATCCAAAATACCACACTACATTTAGTCATCGTGTCTCCTTGGTCTCCTCTTGGCTCTCAGTTTCTCAGACTTTCCTTATTTTTAATGACCTTGACAGTTTTGAGGAATACTGGTCAGGCATTCCGTAGAATGTTTTCCACATGATTAGACTGAGATTATGGGCTTTGGGGAGGAAGCCACAAAAATAAAGTACTATTTTCAACACATCATATCAAGGGTATAAACTAGATTTTTTTTAATTGACAGTTTTTATGAATTGCTTACTCCTAGCCTTGGAGGCTAAATTATATTTTAATACTCTCAACCTGGTATTACCAGCTTATTCAATTTGAAGTAAACATTTGGACAAGACTTCAGGGCTTCAATTTTATAAATGAATGCATTCTTAAATTAATTTTAATCTCATTTAAAATAATCATATGACATTTCAAAGTGCAAAAACAAAAAGTTGTTGAAACTTAGAAAATAGAATATTGTAAAGAGTAGAACATTACGTTTGTCCTTTAATTAAATCCACTGTAGCTTAAAGGCCAAAGTTACAAACTTACAGCTAGGCTAAAAGACCCAGGGAAAGGTAGAATGGTTTACAAAGATAAGAATATTTGCCTATGGCAGAGAGTGACTGCCTGCACCCCACTCCCCAGGGCCAAACGTACTAGGCCACAGTTCTTTAAATTGCTCAGAGACTTAAGTTAATTCTTTCCAGCCTTGCCAACCTTAATCCAATCAATGGTTTCCCCCATGGCCTAAGAGTTGGCACATCTCCCTTAGTACTTAAAAACACAAGAGAATTCAAATCTCCTATTTGTTAAGCTACCAAATGAAGAATTTCAGGGAGAAGATAAGAATACATGTTATTTTTCAACTATTAATCAGCTCCTCAATTGAGAAACATGAAAATAATTAGAATATTTTTATAGGTCAAACATGGTGACCCATCAGAAATTTCACATTATCCTACCTACTACTTGTAACACAGCAATGTAGGCCTGGTTGTGTATTTTTCAAATTCTCAGAATGACTCTTAAATAGAAACCTTTTCAAGACATGTACCACTCTTGCTAAATAATCTGGTAAATGTCCCTTTTCCTTCTTACTGTAAAACTCAAAAGTCAAAAGCTGGAATAACTAGACAGCATGCAGAATGTCAACTATGCAGCTGAAGGTAGGGAGAAGGGGCCAGAGTGCCACTTTCCACCGAGCCCTGAGATGACCAGCACCCAGACACACCACAGGTGACACATTTTCAGTTACAAACTTTCAAATGTCTCTCTAAGACTAAACTGAGTAAATGATTTTAGGACATGATTTAGAGAGGATTCAAATATTAAAGATGTACAACTATGTAGCCAATTCAATGTTCCAATAGAGAAACAACTCAATCTAAATTACTGTTTGAGTGGGCAGCCACCATGTAAACATCAAAGGGAAACTACCTTCAAATACTCTTGTTAGGCCAAAGGAACCTCCCCAATCTAACGACACATTGGATAACTTCAAGCACTTCTATGTGCAGGTTTATATTTCAAAGACGTAACTCACTAAAGCCACAGCTAATTTAAATAAGCAGGGGATTTCATGATAGTGGAGTCCAAACAAGAGATATTAAAGTTTATAAAAGCAAATACTTCATTTTATATTAATATAAATTCTCAGATACAGACATTTCTTATAGATGAACTAAAAGTAAACATGGAATTACTAAAATATCACGAAGTCACAAGAATCCACTTTTAGCATATTATCACATAGCAATTTTTAAAACTCTATGTCCCAAACACATTAACATTTCTTCTTTATAAAGGACGTCACAAGGTTTTCAACCTTTGTCACTCAAGGTCTTAGGCCAAAATTAGCATCTGAATATTTTATAGTCATTTAAAATATTTTACTTTTCTTTCAGTTGACAATATTCCAAGTCATAGACAGCACCTTCAATTTAAGGATAATGAAAAATATAAATTCACTCCGAGAAAACAAATCTACTTTAATAATTATATATGTTGTGTATTTCCAACTTTGCCATTATTCATTTATACTTTCTCATTCCAATGTCTTGGAAAAGCATCCTAAAAGTTCCCATCAGAATCAACTTTTTCCTGCAGTTCATAGTCTACTATTTTTTTTTTTTTTTTTGGAGATGCTGATTACTGGTCCCTGAAAACATAAATTTGGTACAGTTATATTTTATAGTTCTATATTGGTTCATATTAAAATCATGAGCCAAAAGTATTTCTCATATATCTAACATATCCTCCTGCCACAAATACCTGTCATAGCTGTATTTATCATGAGATAACCTGCCTTTGAAAGACAACCTGCTCTATCTAAGGATGCCAGGAAATCCATTGCAGCTGACTTGAGAGGCAAAAAGCACTATATTACATCTGCACGTGGAAAGGCAGGCGGCTCTTGCAAACTAATCTTCATATTGATCCCTCACATCCCTTCAGATGGACTATCTGTCTTCTGCTTGTATTCTCGTTTCAACATATATCTATGATATGACTTGATGATCATATATTAAAATTTTATCCTTCGTAAGGCAGCTACTTAGAAACCAGGTATGCATTAAAGTTTGTGAGTTCCTATGTGTACTAGATCAGTACATGATCAATTTTAAAGTCATTTTAATGACGAACCTTCAAGGAGGTTGCAGTCTAATGGAAGGAGACATGGAAACAAACCTGTAAGCCAATAAATAAAAGAGATGATTCCTATCATTCATAGGTTATGAAAAAAATAAAGCAGGGTAACTGTTAGGACAAAAACATTTGCTTTAGCAGGATGATCAGTGGAGACAGACAGCCAAAGTGGCTGCAGCCTAATAAACCTGGGGACAGAAAGGGGAGAAAAGACAAAATGGAAAGAAGCTGGACCTTTTCTGGTTGTCACCGCTAGGGTTATAAGCAAAGGCAAGATGTGAGTGAATTAGAAGGAGCCCTAGGACGGCTGTGGGAATGATGAGCCTGTGGTGTGATGGCCAGCCAGGAGCCTGCAGCAGAAACCCTGGTGAGCAATGAGACAGCTGGAGCCTCTTAAGACTAAAGGTGACAAGACGTGGGAGGTTCAACCAAGATGAGAAGCATCAATGCAATTTCGGAAAATACACGTAACAAAGAACTATGGAATGCCATCTGTTAATAAATATAGGCATGTGGGTCTAGGTACTCTACACACCATATTGTTCTATGTATCACATTCCAAATTTTATAAATCAAAGTAAAACATTTAAAGTGAGCTGAATAAGCATTTATTAATAAAACAGCTCAAAAAAGAGCTTCATATTATACATGAGGAATTCTCATTCATTTAGGGAATAATTCAATCCCAAAGTCTCCAAATCTGCCCACCAGAGGTTGGCCTTCCTTGACACTGGGTACCTTGCTGGTTTCATCCTCTGGTGTTGGTTATGGATTGAATGTTTGTGTCTTCTCCTCCCACCCCCCAGCCCCCGCCCCACCAACAAAGTTATATGACAAAGCCCTAGCCCCCAATGTGATGACAATTGAAAACGAGACCTTTGGGAGGTAATTAGTGTTAGATTAGGTGATAAGGATGGGGTCCTCATGAAGGGATTAGTAGCTTTCTAAGAAGATAGATGAAAGATCTACAAAAGGTCACGTGAGGAAAGAGTAGGAAGGCGGCCGTCTGCAAGTCAGGCGGAGAGCCCTCGCCTGGAGCCAAATCTGCCAGCATCTTGATTTTAGACATTCCAGCCTCTAAAACTGAGGTAAACAAATGTTGTTGAAGCCACCCAATTTATGGTATTAGGGCAGCCTGAACCAACTATGACGGTCCTGGAAAAATTTGGTGAAATCCTTCCAAAGCCAGGATGCACTATCACTTGACATTAAACAAGTTTTCCTTAACCTCTGAGATGAAAGGTAATATAGTATGTTATTAAATTTGGAAATATTTATGTCCTTAGGAAATATTTACGCCCTTCAGTTTGGTACTCAATTATCTACTCAGTGCTACAGCACAGTCTGTGACTCTCTTGTCAAAACATTCTACCATCTTCTCCTGGTGACTAATGAACAGCTTCCCAAATTCTCCTGACACCATAGTATTCTCTGTAACATCACACATCTGCACAACATAAAACCTGAAACCTTGCGTTGTGTCTATATTTTTAAGTCCAGTATGCACATGCAGCTTAGCTTGTTGATGATGACAAACTTTTCCACATGCCAGTGGTATCACTGCAAAGAGTACAGCACCACATGCTGATACTGGGATGACCAGTCTACCTCATTTGTCTTCTCAATGCCTTCTAACTGATGTATAAATAGTCCTACATTTCTTCAAATGACCAGAAATATGTATATTCAAAGCTATGCTGACAGTAAACATGTAAGTAACAATGCTCTACTAATATGAAAACTATTCTGAAATCACTTCTGTAGTATAAGTAACTATTTAACATAAGTCGTGGATACACATATTGAAAAATAATAAGCTATAGCAAAGAAGAACTATTTTTCCTCATAATCCACAAAGCAATTTGCTCTATAAATAATAAAAAAAGAAAGCCAATGGACAGCAAACACAACTGTGTAAGCATCAAAGATCTTGAGAGAAACTGCAAAAAATAAAAAAAAAACTATTTGGAGTTAGCTAGCACTTTCTTTGGGCCAGAGCTAAAAAAAATTCCTATAGCCACCAAATCCCAGCCCACCACATCTCAATTAGCTAAAATGACAAATAACTGTAAGGAACAGCATGTATATTTAAAATCAGATGAATATCACCTAAGGATATTCCAAGAATCAGTGCACACAACGAAATCTACTACTGGTCCAAAAATCTGTTACATTGCTTTCAAAATTCTTATCCTCACTTTCAAGAGATAAAATATGAGAATGCACTTGTAAAGACTAACATGCTATAAAATTCTACAGAATAACTTTGCTTATATTTCCTCCCACACTCTGTTCAACTTAAGACAGCACTTTATCCAGCCCTGTCACCAGCTCTCCCACTTGTGGCTCTGCACCGCATGCCATTCTGTAGGCCTAACTGCACTATTGTAAAATGCACGATTTATCAGGCCACAAGGAAGCTACATAAACTCATATTATCACTATGTAATTGTCAAGTATTTATGTTTACTACTGAAAGACCCTGAATCCTAGTAGCAATTAATGCATTTTAAGAGAATCGGCACATGGAGAAAGGGAAGGATTTCAGACCTGTAATTCAATTAAGGCTGGACAGCCATCTCAGTTTGAAATCCATGTTTGAAAAGGATGGAAGTAGCTACCCATCAACTAGGAAAAAAAAAAAAATGCCTAAACCATTCAGAGGGGGACAGATTATCTAGTGCTGGAGGTACACATCCAGAGCATTCTGTTGGCTATTATTCATAATTTCTTGCTGCTTTTTAAACTTACATTCACGCAGTTTGTTGAATGAATGCATACATCAATAAAAAGTGGAGTCACCCATTATAATAGTTCTGTTTCTAAAACTAGTTTAAGCTACCTTGCTCCTTCCCACTTGTTGAAATTCCTGCACTTACCGGATGTTACCAAACTCCCAGCTTCTAGCTCATGAGAATATCCTCAGTCTTCCACATCCATCGCCTGTATTTGCAGAAGAAGAAGGATGCTGCCTGAACGTTAATTTCCTCCAGCCATCATCTTGGTTCTATCCTCTCACATTCTGCTTCTTTCCTAGGTCCACAAGTACCAGCTAAGTACACCCCATGAACCCCGTCAACTGCTACAACAGGAAGTATGGTGTCACTATACAATTTATCACACAACCTGTGCTAAACTGCTGAAGGAAGACCTGATTTCTAAGGATAGGAGGTCATATCTGAAACTGCTATAAGCGGTCAGCAAAATGAAGATTAGCATCTCCTCTCAAGTACCTAAAACTTTGCAACTCACTAAGTAACATACTCCTTGAAGGAAACTTTTAACTTCCCTTCTTTACTTCCTTCCAAAGTTTTGGGAATGGAGAATAAATTAGATTTCTGTAACTTACACATGATTTCTTCCTACTGGCAGGCAACAGTTAGAGTGATAAGAATTCTGTGCAATTTTGTTCAAAGTATTTAAGGAAATATGCTCAAAAAATGGAAGCCAACTATGGTTCACACTTCTAAAACTGTTCTGATAAAGCCTCACAGGTGCCAGACTCGGCAGCCCACCAAGAGAGAAAATAATATTCTGGAGACATTTCTACAGATTTCACTCTTGAGAAACAATAGGGCTTCATTCCACTCCCATCTTTAAGCAGCAAATATCTGTGCCAGAAGAAAAAAATATTTAAGAAACTGCTTGTAGCCAATTTTATATAACTTATAATATTTGAAGTGGTATAAAGAAATAACAAGAATTACTTCTACTGATGGATAAAGGAGAATTCTTCCTTTAGGCAATACCCAGTACCATGAAATGTAGCAGTATCTTTACAACCATTATAGAAGTGGGCATTTTATAACCATATTAGTAATGGAATTCAGAGATTTAGTTTTATAGGCAAGAATATCTTTTGACTGTAACTCCTATCCCCACCCCCATTACCTTATTTTTGAAGAGCATCAAAAATTTCAGAGAATATATTTTATACTGAAATGTTTGTTATAATCACCAAAGTCCTTTGAGTTTTGATTCCAATGAACAAATGGCAAAATAGGGAAAGATGCAAAGTCACAAGAGAAGGCAAATCCCAAGCACGATTTACATCCCAGAACTTGGCATCCTAAGGCAGTGGTACCTCCGGAGTGCTGCAGTATCTGATACCTGAAACCAACCCAAAGCAAGCAAAAGAAACCTTGGTTCTGGAACCATTTTTGCTCCAATGATTAACTAAGTGTTAATTATGTACTACTCTATGATTTAAGGATCAATTATTTTAAAAGATAGATTACCAGTATGGGGTGGGGCTGGGGAGAAGCATGGTCCTATGTAAGCAGAGAGGAGTATGTGCCTGGGAGAAGGGGGAGAAGATAGAAAATCATGTGTTTGCCTAAAAACTGTGTCCTGACTCTTCCCAGTGGACTTGAACATGAGAAGTGAGGCATCCCTGAAGAACACACAATGAAGTGTCCCTACCACACACAAAACACTTCCACCTGTGAACCCCAGACTGCCACAAACACCTTGCCTTTTCTCACAGTAGTCCTGGAGTCTGTGCAGGTGCGTAATTATGTTTCATGTGGGAAAAGCAAAGGCCAGAATTACAGAAAAGCATCTGGTATCTGTATTATCTCACACTGGAAAGAGCTAATGTGTGTTGTAATAGTTAACCCACCACATACTGTGCTATGTATTGTAAGTCCCTGGTCCCTTAATTCACCCTCACAACAAAACTGAAGACACAGGAATTATTGTTTCTCCTGTGTTAACAATGACACTTAGTAGTAAAACATCCACTCACTAAGAAAATGATAAAGTTGGAACATGAACTCAGTCAGTTGAAGCGCAACTTTGAAGCTACTTTCTCAACCATTTGCTCCACTGCTGTATTTACTACGGAGATACACAAAATCACCAAACGGCCAAATGTTTCCTTAAGGAAGAACTCCTGTAGGACAAGTGAATAAGTGAATAACTTCAAGCTTTAGAATTCTTCTCCCAAAATAAGAACTAATAAAATGATATATAAACTGTTAAGACACAACAAAGAGTGGCATTAGTACTAGAGACAGACCATAAAAATCAATTTAAAAAGAGGAAAATAGATAAATTGAGAAATGTGTATAAGATATAAAGAGATAATTCACAAAAAATTAGATGTGGACAACAAAATTATAAAATATTTAAACTCAGGAATAGTCATAGAGAAGCAAATGAATTAGAGGAAAACACAATAGTTCTCCTATGTAATTGGAAGATTTTTTTTTCTCATTAGTACACCCAGTGCTGTTGAAATCATGGAAAAATTGTCACACTCCTGCCTTGCTGAAAGAAATATAAATTATATAATCTTTCTGGAAGACAAATGAACAACATATATCAACAACCTTGAAAACCTCCAGTTCTAGGAAGTAATCTAGAGTAAATAACCTGATGACTACTATTTAGTTATTAGGCTCTTAACTATAGCATTAAATATAACTACCAAAAATGAAAATGTCATCAATCTCCATAAACAGAGTTGTGTAAGTAAATAATGTTAGATAAAGTTATAGAAAAGAGACACTAAAAATGGATACTAATTATATGAGATGTTAATAGGTAACTAAACAGCATATGAGCAATTTTTTCTAAATTTAAAAATGTGTACAGATTGACATTTCTGCTAAAAATAGGATGATTTCTGGGGCTTGCAACCATGCATGAAGTTTAACCTCTTTTAATATTTCTATATTTTCAAATTTTCAATGAGCATGTATTACTTTTGAAAACAAATCTCAAATTTAAAAAAGAGAAAAACATAAGTATGGCTGATAAAAATCTGTGTAATCTACATTCCATGATGAATGACCTTTGTTAACTTTAAGTCATGAATTCAGCTAATTAATGAACTTCACCCCAAAATAAATATATACTATTTTTTTAAGAATGGAAAGGCATGTTTTTCTTCTGTATAATGTAATATACATTAAACTATGATATATTTAGTGGAAAAGTAATATATAAAGAATAAAACTCTTGAAACCCTAACATAAACACTGTGTTCTCACATTTGTGAGTGGGTATGTGTGCTAGGTATCACATTCAATACAGTTATTTGCCTTGATTATCCTCTTAACTTTAGTATCATGAATAGTTATCATACAATTAGCTACTCTGAAAATATAATTCATAACTGCATATTTCTTTTGATAGAGGTGCCATAATATATCCATGCACCTGCTATGAATTTAACATTCCTCTTTCAACCCAAATTAAACAACACAAATAATCTGATCCAGATGCTAGAACCCCAGCTTTCCTGCATCAACCTACCATGTCCTGGGTTAATGAGATAATTTGTTCTATCTGTGAGACTTTTTTTATATAACCTCTCAGTCTTTCTGGAGGACTCCTCTTCCTCCTCATTCAGTTTCTCTATAACCCCAAGAACAATGCTCCACATCAGTGAAGACTGTGCTAGAGATGAGAGATTGGACTGTGGCTCTTTTACATTTGAAGCTACCAAAAAGGTTGCTCTTTCTGGAAATTAAATTATTCTATATTGTTGACAATAACAACTGCTATATTACTCTAATATTTGAAAGTCTAAATAAAATATGTGACAAAGAATAAAATTTATTTTTTAAAGTAAGCATTTTTAGATTGAGTAGTCATGCTTACAGTCAAATACATCATATCTATTTAGAAAGGCCATCTTTCTCTTCTTTACTGTGTTCTGGATTTCTCCTTTTAACTGTGAAACATCAAACAGCCACCAAAATCTAATTATTTATACTGAGGTAGAAAAAGCTGTGGATAATAGCTAGCCTGGATCATCATTTATATATAATTTGCGAAGTCAGATTTTGACATTGTCTTTTTTATGTCTTCTCACCATTTACAAAGCAATCCAATTATTGGCTGTTATAGAATAACACGAGAAACAGGGGAAGAACACCAAGGGTGCGTTATTTTAAAGTTGGCTATACATAAATCTGCTGAATTTCATGGACCATATTTGCTATAAATAAACCAGGGCATTAGATGCTACCTTGATGATTCCTTACGTAGTGTCAAAATAACATTAAATATTTAAAGAGCTCAACTACCAAGCAAAGTACTGTGAAAGCTACTATATCCAGAATTCTATCAACTAGAATTCTTTATAAGCCATGCCAATGGGGAACACTTCTACTCTATTCTGATATTTCCTTTCAGGCAAAGGGAACTTAATTAATGTAACACTGCTGGCCTCTCTCCAGCCTTTCACTTTCTCTGCCTCTGAAGAATAAAGGAGCAGCTTGCTTGCTTCTTCTCTCTTCCTCTAGAGATCATCCTCCCCGCAGAGAGCAAGGCTTGGCTCTGCCAGCTCAGAAAAAACTCAGTTCCCGTGGGGAGGGAGGAGGGAAACAAGGCCAAGGACCTGTGATGTCATTCAACTGCCACACCAAGCTACCTCTAATCAAAACTCATATTTTTGCCCATGGCAGTCATGTATTTATCTTTTCCCTTCTGATATCCCAACTTGCTCAGATGGGGAGTGGGGAAGAGGAGAGCTTGATATTTATTGGATTCCTTAAAGACGCCAAAAAACCAAATTCCTGCACATTTTATAATTCTTAAAGTAAATATATACCTTTCTGTGGTTTATGTTATTGCATATTTAAATGCAAAGAGATATTACAATAAGCATTTTTACATTATAGGGAGGTTTCTAAATCAAAAGAACAAACTGCATAAAACATGTACAAAGTGCAGTTTTCTTTATACATATCTACTGGACAAAATTTCTAATGACAGTTGTGATAATCACATCTGTTAAACAAAAAATGTTACTAATGATAAAACTCTGGCCTTTACTTAGGCAAGATAAGTGTATGTTCTAATATCAATGATCAAATTGATTGTTCCACATCATCTCGTGTTACAAAGTAAACATCGTATTTAGTAACATGTCTGTATCATTCAAAACTTGTAGAAATGTTACATATATTTATTTAACCAAATATAATTGGCTCAATCTCTTATTTTGATTAAAAAAAACAGAAAGTTCTTCTATCATAACATGTATTTTGCTCCGGTAACTTACAATTGGCAGTTCCTACAACAACACATAAATCTGAATACAAATAACATTTATTGTCAAAATGTTTTCCTGACTGAAGATAAACTGGTCCCATTATACAGGTCGCATTCTAAAACAAATTGTAAGATGCATCAAATCGTGATTATGGTAAAAATTACATTGCTGAAGATCACAGTTCTAAATCAAGCCCCTCTGGGTTTGATCATCCCAAGGAGCAGGGCATCTTCAAACCTGGAAGAGCTGGGCACTTTTTTGTCTTCACTGAAGCTCTTGCGAAACAACAAGCGAAAAAATGACCATCTATTTTCAAAAAGGTACCAATTCACATACTTTTTATTTCTCCTCAAGGACTTGATTTTAATTGAAGAGGGGGTCTTCTCTTTATATATTTAGCTGTTTAATGTTTCTTTTTTCTGTTTCATAATGATATTATGATGAGATTCATGCTCTGTGGTTCTAAACAGAGCAGATGTGTAATATCTGACCTCACAGAGAGTGATGCTTATTAAACTGCTGATGATAGTCTTTGTACAACATTAATCTTTGTAGAAAATTTGATCTTAATCGGGTGACTAACACTAATAAAGAATATCAAAGTTTTATAATTTCTACTAGATTAGAATCTCTTTTTAATAATGGTGTTGGGAGATATAATTTATTTCTTCTTTAGCTTAACTATTATATACTGTAATATATAAAGGGTTGGTATGTTTCAGAATAGAAAGTTTAGCATATTTTATATGCAAATCTGCATAATGAAGCAATATTACAATAGGAGTAGGGGTAGGGAAATTATAGCATTTAATACCCTTTGTTAGAGAGGAAGGTGACCTAGATAACCTATTTAATTTTAACATTAGTACCTGTCTTGTATATATGGAATATATTGACTTCTTGTGTTTACACAAAATATATATTTTATGCATATTTTTATGTAAATTACAAAATATATAATTTATGTAAACACAAGAAGTCAATATATACCATATATACAAGGTACAATAAAACATTAGTACCTGTCTTGTATATATAAGTATATATTGATTTCTTGTATTTACATAAATTTTATACTTTACAAGCCACTTATCCATGTTCTTACTTTATCCTCAAAGAAATCTTTGAAGACATTCTGTCTTATTATACCCACGTTACAGCTGAAGAAACTGAGTTAACAACTGAGGATCACATAAATGGTGAGGGATACACAGCTAAGAAGAGATAGAGCTGGAATCCACCAAAAGCCAGTGCTCTCTCCCCACCAGAAGCAGAAGGCAAAACAGCATTACACTAAGGAAACTTCTTTTTCCAGTAATTGTCATTTCAGATTACAAATACATTTTTAGAGAAATAGTTGGGCTCTGACATATAACTCTGTGTGTGTGTATGACTTCATTATGAAATATCAGAATATATAATGTATAGGAACCTAAAAAAATAAGTTTCAATATATGTAATTCATTTTGCAGGTAATGTGCCAAGAGAGACAGGTGAATATTTATCTAAGATGGAAAGCTTCTAGGAATCACTGTCTCATTTACTTAGTCATTATTTCCAATTTGTCAAAAACTAATTGATACAGAGTATGACTTCAATATCCTAACACAGCTAAGACACTTCCTACAAATCAATTAACCACGATTCAGAGCTTGGAATTGCACTTAACTGCTATGTGATCAAAAGATAAACAACTGAAGGTGTCATAACTGCACATTTTTGTTATGAGTCTTAACATTTAATGGACTAAAAGCACAGTATGATAAAATATTTCTGTGAGTTCCCTGTGTTGGAGGTACTGTTTGTGACTACAACTGAGTTCATTAAACCCAACCAGGCAGTTTGTTAATCAGTAGGCTGGATTGGCAGACAATGTGATAGAAACTATTTATTGATGACATGTTTAATATTTTATATTAATATAAAAAGCTGTTGCTTTGGCATATAATCAGATAACTCGGAGCTAGCAACAAGTATCATGAATTGTTTCCACTTAAATTAACTTTTCACACACCAGAAAGCTATCAAAGTACTGTGGACATGAGAACACCTTCAGAAGATGGATGATGAAAACCATCATGGAAGCCAACAAATGAATCTGGCTTGAATGACAGTGTATTTCTGACTTGTAAATCAACCAGCAAAGAACCACACCTTCAGCCGAAGTACTGGACTAGAAAATAACTGGCAGTCCATGCTTTGTTTTCGTTCATTGTCTGAATTATGACATTCAAGTGTAAGTACTCCCTATGTGAAGTCTTTTAAAAATAAAAACTCTGTTACGAAGAGTGAGACTCGCATCAATGATTTCCCTCTAAGGAAGTGATAATAACGTTCACACAGAGAAAAAAAACACAAATGGGTGTTCCCATTTTCTGTGGCTAATCATAAAGAAAAAAAATTGTAAGTCCAAAATGTAACAGTTTCCATTTTAATTCAACTGGCTTGTGACAACTGTATACACTGGTCCATATATAGTGTACTGACCCTATGGACAAATTACAATAAATTATTTCAAATGTAATTTTAATGTTTTCTTACATAAAGACAACCTGATGAAATTACTCTGAAAACACCTTCAACAAGTCCACATAAATGAATACCACACAAAAAAGAAGTTTGATAAGTCAAAATGAAAAAGAGCAAATTCTGTAACATTTTCGAAAAATGCACTGCATATTCAAATAAATACCAAAGTAATATTATATTTCAGAATATTATAACTTCATTTTTAATTTTAGAGGCCATTATGAAAGCAATATTATCCTTAGAAATTATTGAACAAAACTATAAACTGCATTTTCAAGCCAATACGTGAAAACATTTTTTTGTCTCCGACGAACCATTTCACAGAGAGAAAGAATTGGCTTGTATTCTATGAAAGATGTAAAGCAGATGGAAATACTGTAATCTGACAGTGTATGACTTTTATTACAAACAATGAAAACATTAGTGACATCTACAATGATTGGGTTATACAACTACACAAACGTACACCAGATTAAATAACTCCTTTCCGTAAGACTATGACAATTTCATAGAGCACCAACCTCATGTACTTACTACAATTGCCATTCAATCAGGTAATATCACTTTCAATCCACAATATGACATAAAACCCACATATACAGCACATGTAGTTTTTCTCATGCTCATCGGCCGCTCTGGGTGCACACACAGGCACAGAGCAATATCAACTCGTCAAAGAATCATGTTTAAGACTGAAACACTAGGCTCAAAATGAAAAAAAGAAAAGGAAGGAGAAATGCCTGCTACTTCATCTATCGCTTCTTTTTGGAAGAAATTTCATATTAAAACAAGTCAATGGCCACAACAGTGTGTTCAAAGTGCTCTCGGAAAGTTCCCTGAATGTGAATAAGGTGAAACTAAAGCAATATTGCTAAAAAGTGATCACAGCATTCAATTAACTTGTGTCGTATAGACCTTGCCAGTCCTTCTGCATCACTGACTTGTGATTAGTATAATCAAAAGCCTCCCCAAATTCAGCATTCAACTCCGAATGTAATTGTCTTCCTTCAAGCCCTGAGTCCTTGTAATTCACAGATCAGTAAGGACACCACTTAGCATTTTCCCCCAACAACGTTAGGAAGATTCTGCGTATGGCGACCATGCGTTAACAAAAGAGATTTTAGGACAGTTTCAAGCATCTAGTTCATATCTGAGGATACTCGCCCCTATATGTCACACTTCTCGTAGCACAAATCCCCAAAATAATACGCAGGTTCACCACCATAACTTGATAGGAGTCATTGGAAACACTTCTCCGTGGGATTTTAGAGGTGGTGCAGCCCGGAAGCCTTGTCATTATGTAGGTGAATGACCAGTAGCAGAGACAGACAAGCTGGACTCCCCTCAGTAGATCAGCCTCTGATGAAGTATGCACAATGAGAGAACTCCTAGGGAGTTTCAGCACCTCCCTATTTTCATGGAAGTCACTGCAGAAAATTCCAAGCCTCTTCAATATTGGTCACATAGTTCTTAAAAGTGGAAATTTACACCTGTCAGGCCCAATACTATGCTTACAACATTCTCTGTTTTCTAAATCAACATATTTGCTTGAGCACAGTAAGCATACATCTTAATAACACCTTCCAGAGCTAAGGCGAATCAGATCAGCTCAAATGAGGCACACAAGAGAAAAAAAACACCTTGGAACCACAACCTGCCCCCTCTTTATCCCATCTCCCACACCCTTCATACCCCCACGGTTACAGCAAAATACAACTTTAGGCATTCTGGAAGTAACTGTTCTTTGTGAAAACCACACACACACACACACACACGCATGCACACCCCAAAAATTCCTAAGTCTGTTTTCCTACCACACAAACCAGGGAGGCTGCACCACCTTTCTAGTGACTTAATTCTTAACGTAGAGAGGCTCAACCCTGCTGAGTAGCAATCGAAGAAAACACATTACACACCAGAACAAGAGGAGGGTCGGGAAAAAAAGAAAAATGCAGCTTCGCTTTCAGCCATTAATTACGGATCACCCCAATTTCGCATCGCTTATATCCAATACGCACGCACCGCCTTCCAAACCTGGCTTTCAGGCAGCGCTTTCCGGAGCCCGGCTGTCTATTGTCAGCACGCAGAAGCCCCTGAAACCTGTGAAGACGGCTGCAAAGGCTTCCTCGGAAGCCGCTAAATATAGACCGAGGGGGCTCTGGGTCTGGCAAGCCGCGGGAGCCTGAAGACACGGCCATGGACGCATATGACTAAGTCTTTCCATTTTGTTCTAGCCAAACATCGTAATGACATTGAACATAAGGGCAAAAGACTGGAGGGAAGTCCTCCCCACCCCCACCCCGTCTCCTCCCGTATATTGGGGACGTCATGAATGTATCGGGTTTGTTCTCAGGGTGGCGGGGAGCAGCATGTCGGTGCTGCCCTAAATACGCTTCCTCCCGGGGAGATGGGTGGCAGGGAGGGGGAGCACGCAGGGCAGCCACTTGGTAACCGCTCCGAGAAAGGCACTCACCCCAAACCCCCTTCCAGGCACAGCGGCTTCGGAGGGGGACCCGGCGCGATTGCGGTCCTCCCTCAGGCAGGCAGGACCCCCGCAGCCGCCCCTGCCGCCGCCGCCCGCCGGCCGGGAGCCCGGGACCACCCCCACCGGCGGCCGAAGGAGGAGGACTGCGCTGGGAGAAGGCTGCGCCCGGCCCCGGCCGCCCAGCCCCGCAACTCACCCAACGGCGCGGCGCCCGGCGGCTTCCTCGCGAACATGCACCCGCCGCCGGCGACAGCTCCTCAGTCCGGGGAGAGGCGTGCGCGGCGCCGCCCGGCTTCAGAGCAAGGTCCTGACCTTGCCCAACTGCAGCATCTTCCGCTTTTGTTGTCTGAGCGCGGCCGCGGGACAAGGGATGCTGGCGGGCGGCAGGGGCGAGCGCCGCGGGCGAGAGGCGGCTCCTGACGCGAGTGCGCGGCGCCCGGCCCGGCGGCCCCACTGAGCGCGGCGAGCGCAGCGCCCCCTGCCCGGCTCCGTGGGCTCCGCGGGCTCCTCCGGACTCCTCGGGGCTCCGGGCGCCGCCGCTGGCCGGCCGGGCTGACAGAGCCGCCGCGCCCGCCGCGCCCGCCGCTCCGCTCGGCCGGCTGCCGCCGCGGGCGCGAGCCTGGGGCCGCCGCGGCGCCCGGCGCCGAGCGCTCCCGAGCTGCGCCCCGCGCGCGGCTCGCGCCACCTGTGCCGCCGCCGCCGCCGCCGCCGCTGCCGAGGGCGAGGCTCCTCCCGCGGCGCGCGGCAGCCTCAGCCTCCACCTAAGCCTCGGCGGCCGGCCCAGGCGCCCGGCTAGTGAGCTAGCGTCCGCCCCGCCGCCGAAACCGGCCCCAGGTGCCGAGCATGCCCAGTGCCGCCGCGAGATCGGCGCTTCGCCGCGCGCATTCCACTTCTCCTGGTTTTCGCGGCAGCAGCGGCAGCCGCGGGAGAAAGGGGAGGAGGCCGCGGGTTGGGAGAGGGCCGAGCATCCTTGGGAACGCACACCCTGGACCTGAGAAGGGTGGATGCTCCGGAGCTAGGCGAAAGCTGGAAGGGACCTGGGAAGGGATGGAACCCTGGCTTACACGTTTTCCCTCTTTCACGTGCAGGGCGCTGACAGTTGACTCTGGTGGGGCAGATGTCAGCCTGCAACAAAGGGCCAGGGGTGCGGGGTCCCAGGGCGGCCAGGTGGGTTGGGGGAGGGAGGCCGGCAGAACGTGCACGCTGGTGGGCGCAGGTGGATGCTCTTGCAGATCTTGTGATTCCGGAGCTAAGAAGGCACGACGCTCAGCAGAGGTCCTCTCTACGGCACCTTCCCAGTCTTGCCAACACCTCCCATGTTCAGATGACACATGTTTTTGGCGGGTAGTGAGAGTTTTTCCTTAGGCAAAATCACTCCGGATTTGAATCTGGAATTTCTGTAAACTTCCTGCAAGAAAGACCCTTGCCCAGTCTGAAACTTGAGCAGACTAAGTTCTCTCTCCCCCTCCTCTTGTGCCACCTGGCCATCCTCTCTTGGCCTTCTTCTGCTGCACCTCTGCCACCTTCTCTTCCTCCTTTTCTTCCTTCTTTCCCAGGCAAAAGTGAACCACTCCCCTGATCCTTCCCTGCAGTCTTCCAATGCATCTTGCATTGCCTTCTTCACGTTCAGATCGGTTTTCCACGTTACCTCCTGGCTTGACTGCTCCTTGACCTCGTTGGGACTTCTCCATGCGTATCCTGCTGTGAAATACAGCAAGTGGAATCACCGAATTCAAAGTCTTGTTGAAAAGCAAGACCCAAATCATGAGCCAAGGAAGGCCTCTGGGCCTTCGCCCCTGTTGCTCTGATTCAGGAGTCAGGAGGGGGCTCACCCCTGCTGCATTCACAAGACAGGCCAAGCAGAGCACAGCCTGCCCAGGGCCCAGGGCAAATGTTCCTCCTAATTATGCCACAGGCATGACCCTGAACACCGCGGACTGTCTGAGTTTGTGATCTCCTCCACTGCACCCCTCCGCAGAGCTTGTTTCTGAAACACGAATAAGCATGACAGAATACAGGAAATTGTAATAAGAGGGATTTGGGGCTTATGAGTCTCAGTAACATTGTGTTGGAAGAGATTATCCAACAAACTTAAATGATTTGAATATTCAAGTCTATTCTGTATTGTACTTGGGAGTAAGTGGAAATACAAATGGATCTTAAAGGAGAAAAGTCATACAGAGATTAAATAGGTAACAAATAATTGTTGAGAGGAGCTGATTAAGCAAGGACTATTGACAGCAGTACAAATGTTCACTTTCATTCCTCCTACGCCAGGTGTGGACATGCACACATAGGCTCGGTCTCATCTGCAAAAGCAGTTCTCCAAGCTGTCTGCAAGTGTTAAAGCCAGTTTGATATTAAAATGTCCTGAGTCTTGTGAAGGAAGATATGCAAGACCTTTTTTTTTTTTCAGCACAGGCTTAACGGTAATTTTTATCTTAGTTCTCAGAAAGGCAGTTCAATTACATTGAGTACTTGGTACAAGACAAATTAGCAGCACCATATACATTAGGTCACATTATATTTCAAGAGATGTTCTGGGTTCTCACCTGAGCTTCTGTCAGTCTGCTATTGTTTGGTTTTCTCTTTGCATCATCTAACTCAAGAAGTCAGTGGAGAAGTGGGAAGGGAGATGAGGGGACATCAGTTACTCTTTAGATTAAAATTGACAGCCGGACGCAGTGGCTCACACACTTTGGGAGGCCGAGGCTGGCGGAACATGAGGGCAAGAGATCGGGACCATCCTGGCCAACATGGTGAAACCCCGTCGCTACTAAAATACAAAAAATTAGCCGAGCGTGGTGGTGCACACCTATAGTCCCAGCTACCCGGGAGGCTAAGGCAGAGGAATCACTTGAACCTGGGAGGCAGAGGTTGCAGTGAGCCGAGATCACCCCACTGCACTCCAGCCTGACAACAGAGTAAGACTCCGTCTCAAAAAAAAAAAAAAAATTGACGTAGTTGTATAGATTCTATTTACAGAAAATATATGCGTCTTTTATGCCTAATAGAGATCTAAGTAAAGAAAATAATTTTGTAAAGTTTTTTTTTAGTTATTTTTGAGATGAGCAATGGCAAATCCTATCAACTAATTTTAAGCCTGGGAAATGCACTGCAGGCAGTCCCGACAGATACTGCTGGGGCCTGGTCGGGTGTGATGTGGTTATTTAGGAAGCAGAGTGGTAACATCTAATGTCCTGGACTGCTTTGATTTAATTTGTTCAGTGCCCCTTTTCATTGAATCATTCATGATTTTTATTGTTCTAGAATAATTTGTAACTTAAGATATTAAATTCACAATTAGATAATATTGAAAAATAAAAGCAAAATGATCATGTGTAATGTTAGATCTTGGAACGACTCACTGCTGCCATCTTTTGCCTCTTGCTTCTGAAGTTCCTATAAAAAGGAACGTTCTGAATCCTCAAATGCACTTTGAGACCAGAACATTATTAGTTTATTATTTTCAAATTACAGTACTCAATGCTCAGTGAAAACCCTTCATTATATTTCTTCTGGTTATGCATTAATAGAGTTATGTGATACAGAAATCACATATAAATACTAAGTGCTGTATCTCTTGATTTTTCAAATCACTTTTCAAAATTGAAGCAAACATATTTTTATATGGAAGGGTAACTTAATTTTAGAAATAAAATCTAATAATTCAAAATATTTTTAATAAATGTATGTGTCTTATTTTGTAATTCAAAGTATGCCAATTTTAGGAGAATGACATTCTTATTTAAGTCACAGCTGTTTAAATATGACATTGTTTGTTTCTATTGAGATTCAAATAGAAGATAGTATTTTTGTAATTTTTTAAGTGAATTACCCATTGATAAACAAGTGAGAAATTTTCAAATTGGGAAATTAAATCAGGTGAGTGATTATAGCTGCTGTTCAGCATTTAAATAGGGAGAGTAATACCCCTTTAAATTCACAATTTAAATTTTAAGAAAATTACCTGGAATAGTAACCAAATAGTGTCATCACAAACGTATATGTGTATATATTTGGGAGGCTAATACACACTATTTGCTCTTGATCATAAAAGATATGATATTTGTTACCTGAAGGTGTCTCTATGTTTTTGAAGACTGTAAAGCAGTTAACAAATTTAAACTAACCATTTTAGTTAAGATCAATGTGTGGGTCATTTCACTCCTTGATTCAAAACTTCACATTTTCACTCAGATTGCCCTTAATTATTGCTGCAAGTCCTATGATGGTGTCATTTATTCATTCAGCAAATTTTTATTAAGCATCCATTCACTGTGATTCAGTATTGGGCTAAATTTGGATAATTAATAAAAAATGATAGAGAAGATGACAAATTCCTTATCCTCCCAGAGTTAATTATAAATTGGGGTTATTGGGGAAGGCAGAAACTGAAGCACTGCAAAGAGGTAATCACTACCAGAGGCCGATGGCACGTAAACGCCCTCATTTCTTCCTAATTGTGTATGTGCCTCAGAGTATCGGTGCTTTGTTTATTACATTTCTTTTCTTCCAGTGTTTTCCCATTGTTAGTGTCTCTTCAAAGGATTCTATTTGTTAATGCTAGGACATAGGCACCATGGTAAGAAAATAAGATCTGAAGTCCTGGAGCAAAGCCAGGAGAAGGTAAATTTGGTAACAGCTGAAGGTGTTAGAAATATGATGAAGCTAGAAGTTATACTGAATGGAGGGTTCCAAGTTCAGTAAGGAACAAGAATTTACACAAATAAAAACATAATATTTTATTTTAAATAACTTTCTTTTTATTGTCAATATTTATGTTATGATATTGTGTCAATATTTTAATATGTGGTTTTTGTTTTGTTTTGTTGCTTTTGAGACAGGGTCTTGCTCTGTGTCCCAGGCTGGAGTGTAATGGTGCAATCATGGCTCACTGCAGACTCAAACTCATGTCCTCAAGTGATCCTTTGCCTCAGCCTCCCAAAATGCTGGGATTATAGGCCTGAGCCACAGCACCTGGCCAAATATCTGTGAATTTTTTTCAGGAAAGCAAAGTAAGCATTATGCAATATCCATTGCAAAAATGCAGCATTCGGTTTCAGTAGGTTTGAGAAATAAATACCTTTAGAATTAGGTAGTTTGTAAAAAGTAATACTACTAATAATTAATGGTTAATCAAATATGCTGTTCTCAAAATCTGTCTGCATGTATAAAAAGAATCTATAAATAATGCTGAGTTCTCCTGACTTATAGCCTCAGATTCCGGAGACTATAATATTTAAAGCCACATGGCCATCTTATTGTGTTGTTTTATTTTAAATCCTTGATCTTATCGTTTAATGTAATGTATCCTCTACTTTGTTAACTTATTCTTCTGGCCAAGCCTAAACCTAATAGTCACTGATGGTTGCCTTCCCAATATCTAGCCTCCTCTTCCTTTCTTCCAAAACCTAACTTTTGTTGAGTGTCATGTGACCAGCATAAAATGATACTTCCCAGCCTGCCTTGCAGCTATATAGAGCCTGTCACCAAGACAAATATGAGAGTCTGATTGGAATGTTCAGGGAGCACGTTGCTGTTGCAAGACAGCAGGCTGGCTAGGAGTTGACTGACCATAAGAAGGAGAGCCACAGACCAAAAGCGTCTCAGCCTAAGATAAAAAGAGCCTGGGAAACTGAAAGTTTCCTGCAGCCACTGTTTCACCCTAGAACTTCCACTCCCTGGGCTTCTTGTTCTGGGAGAAAAGTTCATCTGCATTTGATTAAGCCATGGTGGTTGGTTTCTGTTACGTGCAGCCGAATTCAAGCTCAAATCGAAATATATGATATCTGTAATGTCTCCCCTCTGCTTACTATAACTATTACTACTTTACGTATTTCCGCCACAATAGATTCTCTCCAAAAATTAAAACAGTTTTTCAACAAAGTGAGTAAATAGATATGGCCTGAAATCACATGTATTAGAAGATAAATCAAGGAATAATATAAGATGAGGTTTTTATTGTTACTGACCAGTAAACTCATCTTCAAAGCATTGCACAATGGGTCCACCTCGATGATTTTTATACTGTCTTCCAAAATGAAATACCTAATTTTCAGTCTTTGTTCTCCTTAATATTCTCTACTCACTCCAGTGTTACTCTCAAGGTTGTCCAGAATACACATTCTGAAATCAATTTACTCATTAAAATGAAATCCTTGAAGCCCTCATTTTATTATCCATAAATAAGCAAAATCTTGCCTCTTGCTTTGTTGTGAAAATTAAATGAATGAATCAGTCTATGATAAGCAAATGGCTCTATTTGCTTGTCATAGAGTGGCACACAGTGAGCAATTAGTAAATGATGGCTAACATGAATCATGATATTAAAATATCCCTTTTACCTCTGCTGTTTTAGTCAGCTTGCTATAGCAAAACACACTATTATCTGATTACATATATCTTACCCAGTCATCAAGACACCTAGAAGATACCACCTTGCCAGTGAACTTTTTGATATTCATTTTTTTTCAAATAAGCATTAACTGAATTTCTCCCACATGCAGGTAATTAAATCTTGCAGATTGGTTGTGTTTCATGCTTTCATTGAATTTTTGGGAATTTGAAAATGCATCACATTCAGATTATGGAGTCAGGTAGCTTACCTTTTTGTTATATTTCGTTACGTCTATATATTTATATGCCTTGTCTGCTCCATACAATGTGTTGCTATAGTTTGTATGTTGGTAATAATGTTATGTAACATTATTCTCCATATTCTCTAAGATTTTGTCTATGAACATAGAATATGTTTGTGGGCAGTTAGATTTTCTATTTGTGAAGTATATTAAACTTCTATAATAAGCAAAAACAAACGTTTCACAAAATCTTTACACAAACATATTCTAACATGAAATGTTAAATTACTTGGAAAAATCATTTTCCTGACAAGTTCTGCAAAGATGAAACATATATATATAGTTAGGAATAGGAACTTAATAAATTTTTCAAATAATTGGCAATATCATTCAGGACATAGGCATGGGCAAGGACTTCATGACTCAAATACCAAAAGCAATGGCAACAAAAGCCAAAATAGACAAATGGGATCTAATTAAACTTAAGAGCTTCTGAACAGCAAAAGAAACTATCATTAGCATGAACAGGCAACCAACAGAATGAGAGAAAATTTTTGCAATCTACCCATCTGACAAAGGGCTAATATCCATAATTTACAAAGAACTTAAACAAATTTACAAGGAAACAACCCCATCAAAAAGTAGGTGAAGGATATAAACAGACACTTCTCAAAAGGAGACATTTATGCATCCAACACACATATGAAAAAAAGCTCATCATCGCTGGTCATTAGAAAAATGCAAATCAAAACCACAATGAGATACCATCTCATGCCAGTTAGAATGGCGATCATTAAAAAATCAGGAAACAACAGATGCTGGAGAGGATGTGGAGAAATAGGAATGCTTTTACATTGTTGGTGAGAGTGTAAATTAATTCAACCATTGTGGAAGATTCCTCAAGGATCTAGAACCAGAAATACCATTTGACTCAACAATTCCATACTGGGTATATACCCAAAAGATTATAAATCATTCTGTTATAAAGACACATGCACATATATGTTTATTGTGGCACTGTTCACAATAGCAAAGACTTGGAACCAACCCAAATTCCCATCAATGATAGAAAATGTGGTACATATACACCATGGAATACTATGTAGCCATAAAAAAGGATGAGTTCATGTCCTTTGCAGGGACATGGATGAAGCTAGAAACCTTCATTCTCAGAAAACTAACACAAGAACAGAAAACCAAACACTGCATGTTCTCACTCATAAATAGGTGTCAAACAATGAGAACACATGGATAAAGGTAGGGGAACATCACACACGAGGGCCTGTTGTAGGGTGGGGGACTAGGTGAGGGATAGCATTGAAAGAAATACCTAATGTAGATGAAGGGGTGATGGTTGCAGCAAACCACCATGGCACATGTATAACTGTGTAACAAACCTGCACATTCTGCACATTTACCCCAGAACTTAAAGTATAATAAAAAAAAGAAATTTTTAAAAAGTCTCATGAAAAAAATAATGTTAGTTCCCATCAAAAAAATTTAAAAATTCAGAAAATTATGAAAAGCATCATAGTTCCACCACCCAGAGCTCATATAGTGTACAAATGCCTACCCTCTTATTTACTTAAAATTATATTTCTTTACTTTCCCATTCCATTTCTCAAACTTTTCTAAGGTTACATTATTCTTTTTATAATGAATATTCTATTTTACACATTTTGACTGTTATCACATGACATCTCTCATGGTAAATAAGGTTCAATGAAGGTTCTCAAATTGTTTGAAAAGATAAACCCCCAACTATATCGATTTCTGAGTTGGATGAAATAGCTTATGGCAGCTCTATGCCTCTGCTAAGAATAATCAGAATTTTTGAATAGAAAACAAAAATATTTATCATATATATCAGAAACCTGCTGAAGCAAAAGGAGTGGAGGAGTCAAGATCCCAGACAGGGAAGAATGCGGACTTCGAGCTAATATGGTATGTCTGCTTCTTCCCTGGTAACCTCTGCCAGTTCTGGATACAGTGCAAGAGGCTGGGTTTTGAGGCTTTTCCTGGGTAGGGGGCCATTGTTTGAGACACAGATATCAGCAGAGTCTTTGTTAGTCCCTGTTAACTTCAAATTGAAGCCCAAGGGAACAAGATCCCAGTAAGAAGAAAGGAGCAGAGGCCAGGCGCTGTGGCTCACGCCTGCAATACCAGCACTTTGGAAGGCCGACGCGGGCGGATCATGAAGTCAGGAGTTTGAGACCAGCCTGACCAACATGGTGAAACCCTGTCTCTACTAAATATGTATGTATATTTGCAAAAATTAGCTGGGCATGGTGGTGTGTGCCTGTAATCCCAGTTACTCAAGAGGTTGAAGCAGAAGAATCACTTGAACCCAGGAGGCAAAGGTTGCAGTGAGCCTAGATCACACCATTGCACTCCAGGCTGGACGACAGAGCAAGACTCCATCTCAAAAAATAACAAACAAACAAAAAAACAGAGCAGAGAACTGAGGCAGAAACATGGAAATATGGCTGGTATTCCCTTCAAAACTTTTGATAACTTATAAAGCTGCACAGGGCTAAACAGCTAAGCAAAAAGCCTCTGAAAATCAAATACAATTTTAACAGTCCTGCTGTGCAGAGAAGAAAAGCATTCCCATCCAGGACCAGCCTGACCTTGGGAGATATTTCAAATTATCAGTTAAATAACCCCTAGGGTGTTGCACCCTGAGAGCCAGAGAAAACAGAGGCAGAATAAACTCAATAATACTGTGACTCTTCTCCAATTCAGTGAAGTTGCTGATTGGAATAGAAGCTACCAGGTGATCTATGTACCTGCCAGAGGAAAGGGTGAAACCTTTTAGGCAAACCTCTGCAATTTTTAAATATTCATTGTCCAGCATTCAATAATATCTGTTATTCAGATTTAGGAACAAATAAACAAACAAACAAAAATTAACCAATGTAGAATTGGAAAAGACCCGTAGGTGATCTATATACTAGAATTGGCAAATAAAATATCAAAAATGATAATGATCAATATGTTCAACAGAATATAGGACTGTAGAAAAAGATAAAAAAGAAAAAACGTGAAAAGGAAAAGATAGAGAAATTCACCAAATAATTGAAAACTGTGAGAATGAATCCACTGGGAATTCTAGAACTTAAAAATATAACGACAAGTTAATTTAATAACAAATTTTATTTGATCCATCATCTATAAAATTTTATCAATCCATATGCCACATTTGACAAAATTAGCCATGTGCTGGATTCTAAAGCATGTCACAGTGTGACATACTTGTATTCATTCAGAGAATAATCTCAGGGAACAGTGTCATTAAGCCAGAAATCAATAACTAAAAAAAAAAAAAAAAAAAAACTTCCTATTTATAATTTAATCTGCACTACTTTAAAATAAATTTACTTCAGGGCCGGGCGCGGTGGCTCACGCCTGTAATCCCAACACTTTGGGAGACCGAGGCGGGTGGATCACGAGGTCAAGAGATCGGGACCATCCTGGTCAACATGGTGAAAACCCGTCTCTATTAAAAATACAAAAAAATTAGCTGCGCATGGTGGCGTGTGCCTGTAATCTCAGCTACTCAGGAGGCCGAGGCAGGAGAATTGCCTGAACCCAGGAGGCGGAGGTTGCAGTGAGCCGAGATCGCGCCATTGCACTCCAGCCTGGGTAACAAGAGCCAAACTCCGTCTCAAAAAAAAAAATAAATTTACTTGAGAAAGTTGTATTTTAACATAAATGATAAATAACAGGTGTACAATAAAACTTGCAAGATGCAACAAAAACAGTCTTCACAATGTCCATCAAATATATTATATTATGTATAAAATATATAAATAGTTTTAGACATTAGACAGCAGTCAATGTAAGGCTGCTATTCTTGAGCTATTCTTGAGAGAGAAAGTATTCAAAAGACATTCCACTTTTGCACTGCTTTTCTCCCTGGGTAAATTTCTGGGGTGTGGTACAAGCAAGATCTGGGTTTCCACTGAACAGAAAAGGCAAGGATTAAATTTGAGTTTACTAAAGAGTCTTTGATGTGGAGGAGACAGTGGTGGAAAAGAAAGGGTCATAGAGGGGAAAATCCAGAAGTTTACATAATAATGCACCTTGAGACCGGGAGCGGTGGCTCATGCCTGTAATCCTAGCACTTTGGGAGGGCAAAGCGGGTGGATCACCTGAGGTCAGGAGTTTGAGACCAGTTTGGCCAAGATGGCAAACCCGCCCCCTGTCTCTACTAAAAATACAAAAATTAGCTGGATGTGGTGGTGTGTGCTTGTACTTGCAGCTACTCAGGAGGCTGAGGCAGGAGAATCGCTTGAACCCAGGAGGCAAAGTTTACAGTGAGGCAAGATCGTTCCACTGAACTCTAGCCCGAGTGACACAGCAAGACTTCATCTCAAAAAAAAAAAAAAAAAAAAAAAAAAAAAAAAAAAAAAAAACTCCTTTGAGCCTTGAGTCTCTTGACAAAATCCTGGATTAATGAGAGTAGAACAAGATTCCAAGAAGCTAGGTAGAGAACAACTGCTGCTGGGAAGCAAAGAACTGAGGCAAGATTTCACAGCTTCTTCAATGGGATGGATTTTCACTGTCAGGTCCAACTAAAGTGCAGAATGTTTATGAACAAGTCAAAGATGGAGTTGAGATGTCAGACACGCCGTCAGTTACAGGTGTTATGAACTGAATCGTGTTCCCCTCCCAATTATATGTTGAAGACCTAACTCCCAGTGTGCCTGCATTTGGAGATGGGGCCTTTAAAGACATAATTAAGGTTAAATGATGTCATAAAAATGGGCCCTAGGCCAGTGGTGAAACCTTGTCTCTACTAAAAGTACAAAAATTAGCCAGGTATGGTGGTACATGCCTATAATCCCAGATACTCGGGAGGCTGAGGCAGGAGAATGGCTTGAACTCTGGAGGCAGAGGTTGCAGTGAGTCGAGATCACACCATTGCACTCCAGCCGGGGCAACAAGAGTGAAATTCCATCTCAAAAAAAAAAAACAACAAAGAAAAGGAAAAAGAAAAGTGGGCCCTAGTCCAGTACAACTTGTGTCCTGATAAGAAAGGAAGACACCAGGGATGCCTGTGCACAGAGGAAAGGCCTCATGAAGATGCAAGGAAAAGGTGGCCCTCTGCAAGCCAAGGGGAGTGGCCTCTGAGAAACCTTCCCTGCTAGCATCTTGATCTTGGACTCCTAGCCTCCACAACAGTGAGACATAATTTTCTGCTGTTTAAGCACCCACTCTGTGGCATTTTGTTATGGCAACCCTAGCAAACTAATACAAAGAGTAAAGATAAGCACACGTTAGGACTGAGGTCTACAACCTAGAAATATGGGGCAGTGAGGCAGGGAAGGTGATAGATCTCTTTGAAGAGAGTGTAAAACCTGGGCTTGACAGCTTTTATTCCATTAGTACTTTAACTGTTCCCAGCATAAAACTCAATACTTTTTGATGGAAAATAAATGAAATCCAGTGCATTTTCGAGATATTATTTAAAAATTGACCACTATAATTTTTAAAATTGGGTATGGAAAAAGGAAGAAAAAATAACCAGATTGTACAAAGAAAAAAAAATCTATCACAACGAAATTGTTGACAACCAAAGATTGAAAAAAAAATCTTGAAAGCAGCTAGACAAAAAGAACACAGGAGACACACAGAAATAAGATTGTTAAATACATTGAGTACTCACAAGAATTTATGGATGCCAGGAAACAATGAAACAAAATCTTTTAAACACAGGAAAAAAGAATATCAACACAGAAATCCAAATCCAGTGAAAATATTCTTTAGACATGATGACAAACTAAAGACAGTTTTAAGTGAGAGAAAAAAAGTAATTCATTGCTATCAGTCTTCTTCTAACAGAAATGTAAAAGGAAACTTATCAGGCTGGTAGGAAAAGAGAGCAGAGAAAAATTTGGAACTTTGGAAATTAAAAAAGAGCAACAAAAATAGTATATATCTGGATTAATATAAAAGACTATTTTTCCTCTTCAGGTCAGTTACATATATATGACTGTTAAATGTTAAAATTTTAACATTTTCCAATGCAGCTTTTGGTATTCATTGAAATAACACATTCAGAAACTATAACAAAATGTCAGTTGGTGGTAGTTGGTGGTAGGGAAGAGGGTCTTATATGGCTGCAAGGGTTCTGTATATTAACTGAAGTGGTAGGTTATTAACTCTACTAACCAATAATAAAAATAATACAAAGACATATAGCCAGAAAATCAACAGACAAATGGAAACAGAATATTAAAAATACTCAAGTAATCCAAAACAAGGCAGACAAGGGGACAGAGAGAAACAAATGCAGAAGGGAAAAACACAAAAATAAAATAAAATGATAGGCATAAGTTCATTCATATTAATAATTATATTAAATGTAAATGGTTTAACTACTTCAATTAAAAGGCAGTTATTGACAGAGTGAATGAAAAGGAAGATCCTACCACAAGCCAAAAACAAAAGCACAGATTTTGGAAGTAAAGGATAGAAAAAGTCTACCCTGCAAAAGTAAGCCAAAGAAAACCAGAGTGTCTATATTAATATCAGATAAAATAAACTTTGAGACACAGAGAATGTAATTAGATAAAGAGGAAGATGTCATAATGATAAAAGGATTAAATTATCAAGAAGAAATAACAATTAAAAATACACATTTCAGAGCCTCAAAATACACGAAGCAAAAATTAATAGAATTAAAGGGAGACCTAGACAATCATTTAACAGCCTTCTTGCAGTAATTCATATAGTAACCAGACAAAAAGTCTTTACCTCCTGATTATACACAGCATGTTCGTTACCTCCTGATTATATACACCATTGTGTGAGTCCCTCTTCTTGAGTTTAGGCTGGACCTAGCACTTTTATTGAATAGCATCCATATATCTGCAGAAATTCTAAATATCCATAGAAAATGGATTGGTATTTTATAGCTGAAATTCATTTATGAAATACTGCAGCATCTATTGCTTCAATTATCTTTCTAGCTCTTCTAACTTGATCATTCTGATGAAACATCCTGCCATGTTGTGGGCTGCTCCATGGAGAGATCTCACATGGCAAGGAATTGAGGGTGGCATCTGACCAACAGCCAGTGAGGAACTAAGGCTGTTATCAAACAGCCCATGTGGAACTGCATCTCGCCACAACCACACCAGCAAGCTCGGAAATGAATCATTCTGAAAGTAAGAAATAGTTGACTGCAGCCCTGGCCAGCAACTTGACTGAACCTTGTGAGAGACCTTGAATCAGTGGGTCAAGCTAAGCCACCCTGGAATCCCTGAACCATAGAAACCGTAAAATAATAGTTTTTTGTTTTGTTTTGAGATGGAGTCTCACTCTGTTACCCAGGCTAAAATACTGAGTCACGGTATCAGCTCACTGCAACCTCTGCCTCCTAGGTTCAGGCAATTCTCCTGCCTTGGCCTCCTACAGGCAAGTGCCACCATCTCCAGCTAATTTTTGTATTTTTAGTGGAGAATGGGGTTTCACTATGTTGGCCAGGCTGGTCTTGAACTCCTGACCTCAGGTGATCCACCTGCCTCAGCCTCCCAAACTGTTGGGATTACAGACGTGAGCCACTGTGCCAGCCAATAATGGCTATTTTAACTCACAAGGTTCAAGTGAAATTTGTTACAAAGCAATAGATGACAAATACAAACCCTTTCTTGAAAAAGACTAGTTCAGTAGTTCAATTGCAAATTAACTTTTCATTTAAAATGTAAATTGTATTTGATTTTTAGTTGATTGATTTTAAAATTAAATTTAAACACTCATTCCAAAAGCAATAGAAAATATAAGAGGTATATATATATATATATATATATATATATATATATATATATAGCGAGAGAGAGAGAGAGAGAGAGAGAGAGAACATAAATTGAATCCATAATTCAAAACGCTTTTACAAAGAAACCAACACAAGATGGCTTTAATAGTAAATTATCTTTCAAATACTTAAGGAAAAAAATTATTGTGGTCTTATACAAATTTTCCAGAGAAGAGAAAAAAGAAAGCAGAGCACCTTTACACTCATGATATGTGGCCACCATAAACTTGACACCAACGTCTAATGCGGACTTTACAGAAAAGCAAAAATATGAGTTTTATCTCATGAATGTAAAAACTCATAAAGAAAATAATTAACTTCAAATTGAGTTAACTGATACATTTCAAAAATACATTATAAACAAGTGAGGTTTATCTCAGGAAAGTAAAGCTTTTTTCAACTCCCGAATATCAACTGCCATATTCACCACATTAACAGAATAAAGGAGGAAATTACAGACTCAGAGAAAAGCTTTTAATAACTTCAAATACCCATTTAAGGTAAATAAAGAAAAAGCAATTTAGCAAACTAGGATTAGAAGGAAACATCACTGATCTGATAAAGGTTAACTAGAAAAAAACACCTGTAGATTTCCCTCTGAGTTCTGGAAAATAAGACAAAGATGGCTACTATCATCACTTCTATTCAACATTTTATTGTAAATGTTAGCCAGTGAAACGGGCAACAAAGAGAAATAAAGGTGATAAAAATAGAAAGTACGGAGAGCAGGATGATACTCCCCCAAAGATCTCTACATCCTAATCCTTGTAACATATAAATATGTTTTTTATATGGCAAAGGTACTTTTCAGATGTGATTGAATTCAGGCTTTTGAGATGGGGATTATCATGGATTATCCAGGTGGGCTCAGTATAATCACAAGGGTCACCATAAGTGGAGAGGAAGGCAGACGAGTGAGAGGGAGAAAGAGATTTGAAGATGTTATGCTGCTGGCTTTGAAGATGAGAGGAGGAAGGGACCACGAGCCAAGGAATTAAAATGGCCCCCAGAAGCTGGAAAGGCAAGGAAAATAAATTCTCCACCAGAGTCTCCACAATGAAGCAGCGCCCTGCCAACACCTTGGCTTTAGCCCAGTGCAAACCATTTCGTATTTCTGATCTTCCAAATTGTAAGGTAATGAGTATGTGTTGTTTGACGCCACTAAGTTAGGAGTAATTTATCACAGCAATAATAAGACATAGATACAGAAGAGATTGTTTATGTGTACAAACTCCAAGAGTCTGCTATCGAACTTAAAATGTGAATTCAGCAAGAACACTGGATTCATATTCACGAGGTGTTGTATTTCTACACACTTGCAGCAAAATATTGAAAAACAAAACAAAATTTTTAAAAAACACCATTCACAAAAAATATTAAATACCTATATTGTATCTAACAAGGATAGGCAATATCTTAACAAGGAAAAGTATAAAATTTGCTGAGAGTGACTAAAGAATTTCTACATAAATGTAAAGATATTCATAGTTATGAATTAGAAGACTCAAAATTGTTCAGATACAAATTCTTCATAAATTTATCTATATACTCAGTGCAACACCAATACAAATTCATGATGTCTTTAAAAATTCATATGTTGATTCTAATATTTGTACATGAGTGAAATGTGCCCAGGATAACCAGGTCAATCTTGGATTTGAAAAATAAATTTCTAGGATATACACTACCAGATGCAAAATTTATTGCATAAATCCATAGTATTTAAGATAGTGTGATATTTGCACAAGGATAGAAAAAAGACAAAGGAGTAAGGTAGAGTTCAGAAATTAATATATATGGATGGTCACTTGACTCATGCCAAAACTGAGTGAACAGCAGTAAACAATCCCAACAGCAAGATGAAGGCTGAATGAGTGAAGCGCCTTTCCTTTGTAAAGTTGAAAAAGGGGAAAATTTTGAAAGGGGAGTAGGGAAGGAAATTATGCTCTTATATCACACATATGTTGTTGAGGAAATAAATTTTACAGAAATAAACATATTTGGACATTGATCATTTGAAAAGTGACTTCTTTAAACTGAATGGTACCCTAGGAAAGTCACTGTGTGTCGCCAGGATTCTCTCAGGTGGGGACTGCTGGTTTGTCACGGAGATTCAGGAGTCTTTGTTGGGTCTCAATCACTAAGCTGATTGGTGAGTAAGTGGATGTTCTTATTTTAATCTTTTTAACTATGAATAGCTGTACCTTGATTTAATTTTAAGATTATCATGCATGTGGCTCTGTAAGATTTATATTACATAAATTCAAACATAAAATATATAAAGATAAAATATGCAAAATATAATTATGGACACAAATCATAGTAATGATAGATGTAATTAAAACAGCTTTGAAATATCAATATTCCTCTATCAAATTTGCGAAGTCTTCTTCACTTGTAATATTCAGTGTTGGTTAGAAGGGAGAAGTGCCAGTGAAATGCACATCATCACAACACTTTTGGGGGCTAGTTTGCAGTACATGTTGAGATTCTAAAGAACTTAATCTACTTTATTATTGAAAGTGATTTTGAAGGTCTCATTTTGAAGTCGAGCATGGGAAACACAAGTAAACCTTTCACTGATAACTCAGACCAATCATATAGGTGTTAATGTACTATGACACCAAGATAGCCTCATGTGTCTTTGCAGTATCTCTTGACTTGTATTAAAGGACCCTAGTCTTTAAACATTTAGCTGTCACCAGGCAAGCACTTATCTGAGTGTCTCTGCTCTCAGGATTCCCTTCCCTGCATGCACACACATGTGTAGTGTGATGGGTCCCCGACCAGGTTACTTAAGGATGTATACCCACTGCTTGAACCCAAAGGCCAGGCATTGAGCCAAGGCCCTGATGCCAGGCAGAGGAACAAGTGTCCCTGAGAACTTAAACATCCCAGGAGTATATGAGAACCTACCAAGAAAAACAGTCTCATCACCTAAAAACATTAGGAAAAGAGCCAGAGAATCGGCTTAAAAGTAGTTTAGAGACAAGAGGCAGGGTGGATCTCTAGAGCTGTCCTGCTGTTATTCAGGAGCACCCTGAATGTAAGTCCTAATAAACTTCATGTAGTTGTCAAGTTGGACTTTGCCAAGTTATTATTTGGTCTCTCAACACCTTCCTTGTTGCGGAGGTAGAGGAGGCTGTGGGTGTTATAGTCCCAAGTTTTTCTCTTAACAACATGCAAAACCAAGATTCCTATCTACTTTTGTAACAGAGTCCCTGCTCTAATAGAGATCAAGAGACTTCTCTGGGACTTTTCTAGCTTTATTTTTGCAGGATGTATAAACACAATATTTTGCAAAACACTTGAAGACAAAAAAAGAAGGTAAAATAAGAAAAAAGGATGATTTAGCTGTGAAATGCATGAGCAGGTTGTTTAATGGATAAATATCAACCTGAAAAGGGGACTCAATAATTTGTAAGTGGCCTTTCCTGGCTTCGTATTTTAAGCCTATACATTTAAAAGGAGGCATGTGATATCAGTTTGGGAAAAGAAAGTCAGAGAATTGAAAGACAGCATAAAGTCTCAAAACATATTCCAGGAGATGAGCACAGTGGTCTAAAATTAGCAAGATGAACTTTAGTGGAGAGAAATGTGACGTCCTTCCCTTAGGTGAAAACAACGCTGTAAATAAATCCAGGTATTTATTCACACCATTGTTTTTAGGTGTAAAAAATTATACCATTTAAGAGGCTGTGGATTCTGAACTGGGATCCATATACCAGAGCTGCACTGGCCATGCCCAAGCCTTGGGAACGTGGGTGTCCCTGGAACCAATTGCTTCCCACTCAGTTCAATCTGTTCAGGCAAATTTCCTTCCAGTGCCTTCAAGGGAAGATTGGCCTTTCTAACTAGTGCAAGCTGCTGCTAATTTTATTCAAAGGCAAATATCAGAGACACCAGCTAATCTAATTCCCCACCTGCCTGGAAAGCTGCCTTCATCTTAGTACCATGGAATGAGAAACTGAAGCACCAATTACAGTCTGCTGTGCCTATAAGACCTCTGACACCACCTGGCGCCTCATTTGGAGTCTTCCTCATTGTGACTCAGCACTGCCATCCTCAGCTGCAACCAAAATTCAAGCCCTCTGGTCACTTTGCGTTTCATTATTTGTTACCGTCTTGCAGCTCTGTATTCCCTGGAAATTTTGGCTTACCATAATTAAATACCCCTAAATTACTTTTTTGAATAAATTAGTTTTAATTTTATTCTTAAAAATTCATGAATTTGTACAAATTATTAGGAGACCTCTGTTCAGGTTGACATCTATCCATTAAACCCAAGTTTCATAATTCTTACTGTTTTCATAGGACTTATTGTTCTTCATTAAGCATAAGTCACTCTTATTTACCTACATTGCTTATTCCTCAGTATACTAAAGACACGGAAATGAATTTAAATTTCAACTTTAATAAATACATTTACAATAATTGCTGCTCTAAATCATGAGTAGTCAACCATAACCAAGTAACGTTTATTTAATTCAGTTCCCTTTATTTAAAACTAAAATATTGATCCTAGGAGTTCAAGATCAGCCTGGGCAGCATAGTGAGATCCCATATTTAAAAAAAAAAATACAAAAAATTATCTGGGTATGGTGACATGTGCCTATATTCCCACCTACCTGGGAGACTGAGATGGGAGAATTGCTTGAGCCTAGGAATTTGACTGCAGTGAGCCAAGATCATACCCACTACACTCCAGCCTGGGTGACAGAGTGAGACCCTGTGCTTTTTTTTAAAAAAAAAAAAAAAAAAAAAAAAAAAAGCTAAACTCTATTCTATCCCCAACAAAAATTTAACAATAGGTAATTCATATGCTTCTTACTTGAAACTTATATTACATGTATTTCCTGATAAAATTTTATCAGAACTTTGATTTCTCTAATTTATGAGATGGTTTCTTAGCCTAGATTTTAGATTTCAGGTCATTCAGCTTACTATGCAGAAAACTCATTCCTGTATCTGGTTTTATACTGTGTTCATCTCTGTGTTTCTAGATTAGGTTCTTGTCTAATTCTTGGTTTATCCAGTGTAGCTATCAGGTTAATTTTCTGGGGCTGACACCACAAAACACCACAGACTGGGTGGTTTAAACAAGAAAAATGTGTTTCTCTCAGTTCTAGAGGCTGTAAGTCCAAGATCAAGATGTTGGCAGGTCTGATTCTCTTGAGGCCTGGCTGCTGGGTTTGCAGAGAAGCCTTCTCCACATGTCCCTCCGTCGTCTTCCTTCCAGGCATGTGCACCAATCTTACTGGATTAGGGCCCATATTAACAGCTTTATTTTAATTTGATTATCTATTTAAAGGCTTTATCTCGATATACAGTCACATTCTGAGGTACCAGTAGTTAGGGTTTTAACTTGTGAATTTGGGGGGACACATCTCAGCCCAAAGCAGCTACCATCTTTCCTTTGTAGTGATATTTGAGATTTTCATTCTCCTTTAGTTCGCCACATTACAGTTTTACTCCCCTTGCTGGTGCTGGCTGATTGTTCATTCCTTCATTCACCTGCTCATCAAATGCCTTCTCAGGGGCAGGCCATGCTGCAGGGCCTGAGGGTAGAGACGTGTCACTGCCCTTGTGGCACTGATGTTTTTCTGGAAGAGGACAATGACTGTAAACACAGAAACTGACTTTTCCGTATTGTGGTGTCAGTTTGTAAGTGGTAAGGTCTCAGAGGAAAAATAAAGAAGGAAAAGAGGCTAGAGATGTAAGAGTGCTATGTTTGATGGAGTGTTCAGAGACACTTCTCTAAGTAGATGTCATTTGAATAGTGATTGAATAAAGTGAGAGAGAAAGCTTTAGGAATATCTACGAGATGTGTCTTTGAGGCAGGGGCACAGCAATGGCAAAAGCCTTGAGTAAGATTATTCTCAGCAAATTTAAAGAATGGAAAAAGGAAAGCCAACGTGAAGGTCAAGGGCCAGATAATATTGGGCATTTGCATTACAGAAAGGCCTTTTGCTATTATAAGGGTGCGGGGAACACTTCGGAGAGTTTTGACCATGGGCAAGACGTGACCCAACTTACCAAACTTAGAGCCTCAATAGAGAGTTCTGGGTGCTGCATGGAGGACAGGTCACAGGTCACAGGAAGGCAAGAATGGCAGTGGGCTGCTCCCCTGTCAGACCAGGACAAAGATCACAGCAACACAGGTAAAATTGTTACCTGATATGGTTTGGCTGTGTCCCCACCCAGATCTCATTTTGAATTGAGCTCTCATAATTCCCATGTGTTGTGGGAGGGACCCGGTGGGAGATGAATGAATCATGAGGCAGTTTCCCCTATACTGTTCTTGTCATAGTGAATAAGTCTTGTGAGATCTGATGGGTCTCCCCTTTGGCTTGGCCCCCATTCTTTCTTGTCTGCCACCATGTAGGGACTTGCCTTTTACCTTCTGCCATGATTGTGAGGCCTCCCCAGCCACATGGAACTGTGAGTCCATGAACCCTCTTTTTCTTTATGATTTACCCAGTCTTGGATATGTCTTTATCAGCAGTGTGAAAACAGACTAATACGCGGCTGGTGGAGGGAGGAGTAGCAAGAAGTGTCAGATCCAGGAATCTCTAGTAAAATCAAACTAGGTTTGATGGACTCCTGTCACCTGCGCTAGGAAAGCAAGCCAGCAGAGTGACTTTGTCAGCTCTGCTCCTTGTGGTGTAGCAGAAGACTGAGCTCAAAACTCTTCCTCCTGCCAGACAACAGTATAAACTAAACTAGATAAACGTGGGCAAAAGTGGAATAGGTGGAAAAGAAGCCAGACACCCTTCTCTCATGGGTTGAGTAAGATGATGCTATTTCAGCACCTTACAGTGTTGCCAATTGTCCACAGCTGGAGACACTTCTGCTGAGAAAAAATTCTCCACGAATCTTTACACATTTCTGCAAAGTCAGAATATGTTATGTTCCAAGCAAAAGTTACTCTCAACCTGGGTTAAAGAATGGTTTAATGGTAGACATGCCTTGCAAGTTAGAAATTTATGTTGCTCCAAAGACATTTGCTTACTTTGTAACATAACAAACTCCTTTATTACTCCCCTAGAACCACTGGTTTATAATCCAGATTAGAGACCTTTTCCTCCTCTCCCTAGAGATGATTTCTTTATATTCCAGAGACATGTTTTATCTCTGTCTCTGTCTCCATTTCTCTGTCTCTCTGAAAAAGAAGAGGGATAGGTATGACAGCCACACTAAATATGCTCTGAGTTTCATAACACTGAGGTTCTTCTCTTCTGCATGTGCAGGAAATATCAGGCAATCATTGCCTTGCCCCTGGAGAAATTAAGGAATTAGGGACCAGCACTGAGATCTCTCTGTTTTCTGACCCAGAGAATTAGTATTTCCTGTCAGGATGAATAAATACAGACACTGAAATGTGACAAATTCTACTGTGATTCATTTGAATTATCAAACTTTGAAACTTGAAGATAAATCTAATTTAGTGAATTTGTATGGAAAGTCATGAATGGTCATTGAGGATGAAAAATCTTCATAATATATTGATTGTACTTACATAGGCCATAGGTTTGGGATGAGTGAGATCATGAGTAAAATATGTTGGGATACATCCCACAAACTGGAAAGTGAAGCTGTGTACAATTCAGTCAGCATGATGACAATGTAGGTAAGTTGATGTACCATGCAAAACTTTTGGGAGCTACTTGTTTGGTATATGTTATGGGCTGAAGCTGGTCTCATTCTTTCCCATCCAAATTCATATGTTGGAGTCCTAACCCTCAGTTCCTCAGAAAGTGGCTGTATTTGAAGATAGGAAAGTGACAATTACAGTTAAAACAAGGTAATTCAGGTGAGGAACTACTCTAATAGGACTGGTCGCATGGTTTGACTGTGTCCCCACCCAAATCTTATCTTGAGTTGTAATCCCCACATGTTGAGGGAGGATCTGGGTGGGAAGTAATTGCATCATGGGGGTGGTTTCCCCTATGCTGTTCTTGTGATATGAGTTCTCTAACTAGGTTTTGATTTTACAGGCTCATAGGCATAAGGGACTTGTCTCAGATGAAACCTTAGATTTGGACTTTTTAGTTAACGCTGGAATGATTTATGACTTTGGCAGACTGTTGGGAAGCCATGATTGGTTTTAAAATGTGAAAGGTCATGAGATTTGGGGTGGGCCAGATAATGACATGGTTTGGCTCTGTGTCCCCACCCAAATCTCATCTCAGATTGTAATCTCCACACGTTGTGGGAGGGACCTGATGAGAGGTGAGTGGGCCATGGGGGTGGTTTCCCCATGTCGTTCTCATGGTAGTGAAGGAGTTCTCATGAGATCTGATGATTTCAAAGTGTGGCACTTCCTATTTCTCTCTCTCTCTCTTCTACTGCCATGTAAGATGTGCCTTGCTTCCCCTTCTACCATGATTGTAAGTTTCCTGAGGCCTCCCCAGCCATGCAGAACTGTGAGTCAATTAAAACTTTCATTTTTTAAAAAATAAATTACTCAGTCTCAGGGAGCATTTTATAGCAGTATGAAAACAAACTAATACAACGGGTGTCCTTTTAAGAACATTAGATTAGGACACAGCCACACACAGAGGAAAGACCAAGGAAAAGATAGCCATCTGCAAGCCAAGGAGGCCTCGAGGGCTCAGAAGAAACTTGCCCTTGTTCTCTGACATTTAGCCTCCATAATTGTTAGCAAATAAATGACTGTTTTTTAAACCACACAGTCTCTGGTACTTTGTTATGGCAGCCCCAGCAAACTAATGCAATGTGTGTGTGTGTGTGTGTGTGTGTGTGTGTGTGTGTGTGTAAAGATCCTTAACCTCATGCCAAAGGAGTTTTGGGCTCCTGAGACAAGACAGGGCATCTCTGGATGATGGAGGCTGAGGTTTTTTTTTTAATTTTTGAGATTATTCTTATATCGATTATCCTTAAACCCAGATTATTATTGGTCTAATTGGAATATTCTGAGAAGTCTATGTGATTAGAACTGCTGGTGGGAGTGGAAGAGGACTGCATAGAGACATAGAGGCCTAATTCAGTTCTTTCAAGCTAAATATTGACTCAGGTGTTTTCTTCCCATTTGCGAAATGCAGAATTTGCAGAACAGTGATTATTAGTGAGAACATCAGTAAGAGCTGTTGCCTGGTACAAAAGACAAGGTGGAAATTGTTGAGAAGGTCAAGTAAGTGACACACATATCTTTATAAGTTGGGGCATAATAACTTCACTTCCATGTAAGAGAAAAAATGGGTTCATAAACTATACAAATATTTTTCTGACATACAGAAAAATAATGGTGATATCCAAAATGAAATCTATTTTGGAAAATAGAGCGTTAGCTAGCAGATAATGTGGTGAGGAGAGAAAATAGTACATTGAGAAAATGTTAGAAGTAGAAGAAGAAATATTGCCAACAACCATGAATCACACTTTATCAGCATGAATCAGCAACCTTGCCAAATTCTCTAATTAGTTCTAATAATTGGTGGTGGATTTTTTTGTTTGTACTTTCTTAGTAGACAATTGTTAACATAGAAGCACAGGTTGGTATCTTCCTCTTTGAAATCTTATACATTTTGTTTATTATTATTATTATTATCATCATCATCTTTAATCTCATCACTCTGGATAGGAATTCTGGGGCAATGTTGGAAAAAAAATGTGATAGTGTGCAGCTTACCCTGTCCCTGATTGTAATATCTCTAAAATTTTACCATAAATTCTTTCTGTATATGAATTTCCTATCAGATTTTGCATTATGAGTTAACAATTTTTGGTGTCTTTTTATTTTCATAATTTTTCTATAGAACACCCTTTGTTGCTTTATTCATTCTTCTATCTGATTTGGTTGCCTGAGCCAACATCTGAGCTTCGTTTAGAAGTTTTACTTTCCTTCTTTTGGCAAAATGTTTCTTGATGCCTTCTGGAAAGCCCTGCATTTTAACATTTGATGATACTGATTTGCTTTTTTACATTTAAGATTTTTAGCAGTGTGCTCCATGTAGTTAATGTTTCTCATCCTGGCATCTTGAAAAGTCCCAGAACACAACATACTACCTACCTTTACTTGTTGAGTGAAAGTGAAAAGAAATTCATACACAGCCTTGAGCATGATAAGTGAGGGAGTCTAATACTTGGGAAAAATAGGTACGTAGGTAATACACTTTCAACTTTTTGGTGAGGAGGACTTTGAAACTCGAAATTGTATTTTATTTTACATTTCTTTTTGTTTAGACTTGAAAAATAAAATTCTGGATTTGTCAGAGTGGGCAGAGCAAAAACAAGCCTAATGAATTCTTCAGTAATTCCTAACCCTTCTCACACTGTTTTCTACAAAACTGTTTTAAAAAGCCCGCACTCTTCAAATCATAGTCACCGCCTGCCCCTGGAAAAATTCACAGATGACGTAATCTGCTTCAGAGGAGTAGACTTCTTGCAAGAGTGACTGCTTAGGAGACTGACTTGTAGGGAAATTGGTTCCAGTGCTTTGCCCTGGGAAGTTCTGTTTAAAGGCCACATTGGGAAGCAATCCTTGTGATGCCTATGAGCACATCACTAAAATATGACCAGAGCCAGGGCATATCACATTATCTTGAAGATAGTTTCCACTGAATGGGGTCAGACAACTTGGTGACAAAACAATTGTTTGTGAGCAAAGGGTATTGTATTTATGGCATTCAAAATCATAGTGAATTAACGTATGGGAAGAGGTTGTGATGGTATCCTTTATCTTAGTAGAAATATTATTGGGAAGCTTGACCCCATGTGTGGATGCAAGTTTTAATACCAATTCTGTGTAATTCAGGGAATGACTTTTTCAGGTTCCACCAATATGAAATATGAGCCTCCTGCCTTGAAATATTATGTGCCACTATAGTAAACGCTATATGGGTTACCAAGATGATTTAGAAGTACAAAGTCATGTTTTTCTTAAATGATCATGGAAGTTACATTTTCCTTTGAGCAAGCCAAATTTTTATTGAATTTGTCAAAATTCATAGACCTGTGCCCTAAAATTAACTTTACTGTATGTAAATGTACCCCAATAGAAAAAATATTGATTTAAATATATCTTAGAAAATGTCAATATTGACATGTTAATAAAATTATAGCTTATCTATTTAGGTACTTCTTAAATTGTATTACATTTTTCTCTATCCTCAATGTAAAACACATTTCCTAAGTCCACTCTTGGGACTCAAAAACTCATGCCCCAAAATATGGCGTTTTGACATGCTGAACCGAAGACAGAGCCTCAGGTGTCTTTAGCCTCTCTGCTGCCACCATCTCTCCCAAAGAAGTTGACATTCCTTTTTCTGCCCAAGATCTGACCCACCAAGGAGAATGATTGTTTTATTTTCTTCTCATCCCTGTAAGACCAAGAACACAACCACACCTGAACAGACATTTTCACTGTCAAAGAGAGCTATTTACAAGTTAATTACTGTTCCTGAATCCATCCATTCTCTCTAGCAAACCCCTCAACAGAATTCCTCTTAGCCAGGATGATATGTAAGTTCCTGAACCCCACTGTGGTGTTGGGTCTTCATTCTGAAAGCTTCCATGTGTATACATTAAATAATTGTGTATGCTTTGCTTCTACTAATCTGCCTCATGTCAGTGATTTTTCAGCGACCCTTCAGAAAGCAAAGGGGAAGTTTCTTTTTGGTTTCTCTGCATTCCTATTGTCCAAATTCAATTGCCACTATCAGGATAGTGACTCTTTTTAGTGAATTTAACAGGATTATTCCCCACTCCCTGTATCAGTTAGGATTCTCCAGAGAAACAGAATCAATAGGACATATTACAATTATACATATACATATACATATACATATAATTTATTATGAGGAATTGACTTACATGATTATGGAGGCTGAGATGTCCTATGACCTGCTATCTGCAATCTGTAGGCCCAGGAAAGCTGGTGATGTAATTCAATGAGAGTGCATGGCATAAATTCCAGTCCAAGTAATTTACCTAAAAATAATGTTTGATTGTTAACCACACCTAGAAAAAAATGTTTATTCTGGGCATCCTCTGGCCAGTCAAGTTAATACTCAAAATTGTTCATCACTTTCCCCCAAATTCATGACCCACTATTAGAACTATCATTTCTTCAAAATTAACATTAGCCATAGAAATACTTTCTTCTCTTAAACCTACACAAATATCTCTCATGTAAACCATAAAGTAAAAAGAGACAGATTTTTTTCCTATTTCTTGCACATGATCTGTTAGAATTCAGTTTATTTTATTTTAATTGAACTATGAATAGAATACTAGTTTTAAAATTTTGAATAGATTACCATGAAATGCTAATGTTCATTTATGAATATTAATGTGTCAGCATGCATGAAAGTCTCATTAATCAGACAACTGGCACATGGTTGTAATGTGTAGATTGCTACTGTGTGTATCCCTGATGTTATGTGATCAAAAAAGTTGAAAACTCACAACTTTAGCTCATGTATAATTATCCAAACTTCTTGAGTTTGGTTACGGAGTGAAATATCTCCCCCTAAAATTCATATGGAAAGTCAAAGTCCCAATCCTCAATGCAATGGTATTTGGAGAAAGGACCTTTGGGAAGGTAATCAAAGTTAAATGAGATAATAAGGGTGGGGCTCTAATCTAATGGGATTGGTGTCTGTATAAGAGGAGGACCACACACTGGGGAGTGTTCTCTGTCTCTCTGCTTGTCTCTCTGTCTCTGTCACTCTGTCTCTGCCTCTATCTCGTGTGAACAGAAGAAAAGTAATGTGAGGACACAGTGAAAAGGTTACTATCTGCAGGCCAGAAAAAGAACCCTTACCAGAAACTGACCTTGCTGAACCTTGACCTTGGATTTCCAGTGTCCAGAAGTGAGAAAATAAAAGTCTGTTGTTTATGCCACTAAGCTTATGATATTTTGTTATAGCAGGCTGAGAAGACTAACACAGGTTTTCTTTTTAGTTATTCAGAATAACTGGGAAATTGGAAAATAAATTCTCATTTTTAGGAAAAATATGTCTGTTTTTACAAGTATGATTTTCTCATACTTAGAATTCATGAATTCCATTCATATATTATGTAACAGTAACTAGAAAAATATGAACTGGGGTTTAAAAATTAAAAATAAGTTAAAGTAAATGGTGCACAGAAATAGGATTCTTCAGCACAACATTGGAAAGAAGAAACTAAACTAAAAACATAAATGAGGGTTATGTCAGCAAGATGGCAGAATAAAAAGTCTCAACTCTTTTCCCCACACAGAAAAACCAATTTAACAATGATATATGGACGAAATATCATCAGTCTGTGTGCCTTTATGAGAGGGTCACAATCCAGTTAAGAAATTGTAGGTTTCTAGATAAGCACAAAGCTGAGAATGACTGTATTAAACCAGGTAAGAACAATTTTACTTTACTAGTGTCAGCTTTTCTGCAAGCCAGCATAACTCAGCACCAAGAGAAATAACCTCCACCCACAACTTCTCCCTCATGGATGGAGAGAGAATGGACGGTGCTTCCAACAACGTAGCTTTTTAGTTCACTGCCTAAAGAAACAGAATCTGTCTTGCCTCACCTTGAGTTCTGACATAACTGCCATAGTTCAGATGTCCATGGACAGTTTAAAACAGAGAAAAGAGGGTGGGGGCTTTCTGCTATTGGCATGGCTCTGTGAGATAGAGAGAAGGAGCTTCTTCACAGAGAATGATGGATAGAAACCTAGTATGCCTCCAATGTCCCAGCCTGTGGTACAGGGGTAACAGGAATAACAGATTAAAGGATGCTGGAAAGAAAAGAAAAAGAGAAAAGAAAAGAAAAAGAAAGAAACTAGTAACTCCATCTACTTACACATGTATTAGTTCAGAAAATATACATCCATAGAAGGGGATTGAGAAGCTCCCAGAATCTCTCCCAAGACTGATGGATAAAGGTCTCCCTTTTTCTGAGTCAGTCTATAAGGACTGGAAGAAGTAGCTGTTTCTGCAAATGCACAAACATCAACACAAATATACAAGAATCATGAAGAGTCAGGAAACAATAATACAGCCAAAGCAGCAGAATAAATCTCAATTAAATGACCCTAAAGAAATTGAGATCTGTGAGTTGGCTGACAAATAATTCAATACAATTATCTTGAAGCTGAATGAATTATAAGAAAACAGAAAACTAAACAAAATCAGAAAAATAATACATGAATAAGATAGAAATATTAACAAAGGGATAGAAACTATCAAAAAGAACCAAGCAAAAATTCTGGAGCTCAAGAATATAGCAAAACAAAAACTTCAATACAGAGCTTCAGCAGCAGATTTTCTCAAGCAGAAGAAGCAATCAGTGAACTCAGAGTGATGTCATTTGTTATTCAAGGAGAATTCAAAGGAGCAAAAAGAAAAAAGAATGAAAAAGAGTAAACACTTAAAAGACTTAGTAGACATAAAGAAGTTTTTTATTGTTCAAATTTTTATTTTAATGCATTATAAAAGTTTCAGAAATGAGAGAAAGGGGAAGACATCTTATTTAAATAACTAATAGAAAAAAATCTTCCCAAGTTTGGGAAGAAAAATGGACATCCAGATTGCTGAAGCTTAAAAGGCCCCAAAAGTATGAACACAAAGAAATACACAACAAGACACATTATGATCATATTGTTAAAAGTCAAAAACAAAGGGAGAATTTTGAAAAAAGCAAGAAAGCAATAACTTGGGATGAACAAGGGCGTCTCAAAGACAATTAGGATATTTCTCAGCAGAAACCTTGTAGGTGAGAAGAAAATGTAACAATATATTCAAAATGATGGGAAAAAAATTGTCAACAAAAAATACTATGCCTGGCAAAATTCTTATTCAAAAATGAAGGGAAAATAAAGACTTCTAGAAAAAACAAAAGTTGAAGAAGTTCATTACTACGAGAACTGCCTTACAGGAAATGCTAAAGGGAGTTCAAGTTGAAACAAAACGGACAATTATGAAAGCATATAAATGTATAAAACTCCCTGGTAAAGGTAAATATGTAGATAAACACAGACTACTGTAATACTTCAATAGTGATGTGTAAATACTTTTGGTTTTAATATAAAAGTTAAAAGAAAAAAGTAATAGAATTACTACAACTACAACAATTTACAACATGAAAAAGTGTACGTTGTCACATCAATAATAAAATGTATTGGAGGAAGAAGTAAATGTGTAGCATTTTTGTATGCAATTGAAGTTAAGTTGTTAGCAGCATAAATAGACTGTTTTAAAAGATTTCATGTAAGCCTAATGGTAATCACAAAGAAAATACCTATAGAAGATACACAAGAGGAAAAGAGAAAGTAATCAAAATGTAGCCTCAAAATTCTTCAAATCACTAGGGAAGATAGCAAGAGAGGAAAAGACGGACAAAAATACTGCAAGCCAGATAAAAAAAGAATTAACAAAATGACAGTAAGTTCTTGCTTGCCAGTGATTATCTTAAACATAAATGGATTAAATTTATCAAAATCAAAATACAGGTCCGGGCGCGGTGGCTCACGCCTGTAATCCCAGCACTTTGGGAGGCCAAGGCGGGTGGATCACGAGGTCAAGAGATCGAGACCATCCCGGTCAACATGGTGAAACCCCGTCTCTACTAAAAATACAAAAAATTAGCGGGGCATGGTGGTGTGTGCCTGTAATCCCAGCTACTCAGGAGGCTGAGGCAGGAGAATTGCCTGAACCCAGGAGGCGGAGGTTGCGGTGAGCCGAGATTGCACCATTGCACTCCAGCCTGGGTAACAAGAGCCAAACTCCGTCTCAAAAAAAAAAAAAAAATCAAAATACATAGCGTGGATAAATAAATTTTAAAAAAACAATTTTCAACTATATGCTGTCTTCAAGGGACTTATTTTAAATAAAAAAAATATATAGAATGGAAGTGAAGGGGTAGAAAAAGGTATTACATGCAAATGACAAACAAAAGAAAGCAGGGGTCACGTATTCGGCCATTCTTGCATTGCCATAAATAAATACCTGAGACTGGGTAATTTATAAAAAGATAAGAGGTTTCATTGGCTCATAGGCTGTAAAGGAAGCATAGTGGAATATGCTTCTGGGGAGAACTCAGGAAGCTTTCAGTCATGGTGGAAGGCAAAGTGGGAACATGTATATCACATAAGAAAGCAGAAGTGAGAGAGAGAGACTGGGAGTTTGGTGATGCCACACACTTTAATGTGGCCAGATCTGTGTGTACTCAGAGCAAGAGCTCACTTATCATTAAGGGGATGGCCCAAGCTATTCATGAGGGATCTGCTCCTATGAGCCAAACACCTCCTACCAGGCCCCTCCTCCAACATTGGGGATTACGTTTCAGCATGAGATTTGGTCAGGGACAAATATTCAAGCTATATCAGGAGGCTATACTTGTGTAAAATAAACTTTAAATTAAGAAAAGTCACAAGAGACAAAGAAAGTTGTCATTTAATGATTAAAGGATCAAGTCATCAGGAAGACATAACAATTATAAATATATATATATCCAATATTAAGCATATATATATATCAAACATTGATAAGTCTAAAGGAAAAAAATAAATGGCAATATATAATTTGTAGGATAGTTTAATACCCTATTTTCAGAAATAAGGAACAGTGGAATTGAACAGATCTGTAGACCAAATGGATCTAATATATATTGTATTAGTTTTTTGGGGGCTGCTGTAACAAAATATCATAGATTGCATAGTTTATAAACAATAGACATTTATTACCTAGCCTCCTTCTGGAGGATAAGAAGTCTCACATCAAGGCACTGGTAGATTCAGTATTTGGTGAGGGCTGATTTCCTGGTTTATAGATGGCAGCATCTCACTGTGTCCTCCCATGGTGGAAAGGACAAATGCCTCTCTGGGGTCTCCTTCATAAGGGTACTAATCTCATTCATGAAGACTTCACCCTTATGATCTAACCTCTTTCCAAAAACCCCACCTCCTAATAATTTTGGGGGCCAGAATTTCAGTGTATAAATTTGAGGAGTTACCAACAGTCAGACCATAGCAAGACATATAAGAAACATTCTACTTCACAGCAGCAGGGCACATACTTCTCAAGGGCACTTAGAGCATTCTCCAGGATAGATCACAGGCTAGTTAGCAAAGCAAATCTGAACTAATTTAAGAAGATTTATATCATGCCAAGTATGTTTCCTGACCACTATAAAATGAAACTAAAAATCAGTAAGAGTAGGAAAATGAAAAAAACCCCACAAATATGTGGAATATGAACAATAAACTCTTGAACAACTGAGAAATAAAAATGAAACCTTAAGGACCCCAGATGACTGAATGGATCCCTTCTTGGCCAAAGGGACCCTAGAGAAACCTTGACAACTGAGTTTCTGGTTATGACAGTATGGGAGATCATTATGCCCTCTTCCTCACTAACCACCATTAGCTTTTCTTTCATAAGGGTTAAACTGAAACCAGTTCTTTGGAAATGCTCACTCGACCACTATATCAACCAATTGCCTAATTCTGCCCCTCCCATTTTTGGTTTCAATAAACTGTCTGGTCTTCCTTCCTAATAAGAGACCACTGGTCACAGAGTGGTTCTGCCAGTCTACAGAGGATGCACAGCGAGGGTTTTCATGTCCTCTACTTTACCTTTTGATGTCAGAGGGCTGAAAACTCCATCCTCGAATCATGCTAGTGCCACCATTTTTTTTGAACATTGGTCCCACGGAGAAGCATGAAGCTCAGCTGAACATCTGCATTGTTCTCCTATCATAAATATTCAAGACTTCTCCTATAGCTTATTGAATATGTATATTTGGCCACAACATTCAGCATAAATCTCTGTCTTATTCTTTGTACCTTGAAACTGTCTGTTTCTGGCTTCTGGGTGCAGATTACCTTTCCCAGCCTGTCAGAATCGCCACCTTGCATGCTGCAATCATTTTTGAGAAATAAAGCTCTTCTTTCCAAATTTATGAACCCCATTATTCCTCAGCTGATACATCCTATGGGTCAGAGAAGAAATAAGCAGGGAAATTAGAAGGAATCTCAAGACAAAGATGAAACCAAAACACAACATGCCAAAACTTAGGTGATGCAGCAAAAATCGCACGGAGAAGTTTATAGTAACGGATGCCTACATTAACAAAAAAAGAAAGATCTCAAATAAATAATCTACCTTCATGCCTCACAGAACAAGAAAAAGAGCAAATTAAACACAAAGTTAGCAGAGGGTAATAAATAATCAACGTTAGAACAGAAATAAAGGAGAGTAGTATTCAATAGAAAAAAAACACTGAATCTAACAGTTGAGTTTCTGGGAACGATACGAAAATTTGACAAACCTTTAGCTAGACAAGAAAAAAGAGGGAAGAGTCAAACAAAATCTGAAAAGGAAGAGGAGACATTATAACTAATGCCACAGAAATTAAGATCACAGGAGACTTCTGTTTAAGAAAGTACATGGTAACACATTGGAAGACATGGAAGAAATAAATGAATTCCTAGAAACATACAATCTACCAGACTGAACCATGAAAAATTACAAAATCTTAAAGACCATGTCTTAGTCAATTTGGGCTGCTGTAACAAAGTGCCTTAGACTGGGTTATTTATAAGTAACATAAATTTATAGCTTACAGTTCTGGAAGCTGGGAAGTTCAAGATCAAGATGCCAGCATTTTTGGTGTCTGGTGAGGGTTAGCTCTCAGCCTGGTAGAAGGCAATTTCTTGTTGCATCCTCACTCGGTGAAAGGGGCAAACAAGCTCTCATAGGCCTCTTTACTATGAATACTAATTCACCATTCGTGAGGGTGAAGCCCTTGTGATCTAATCACTTCCTAAAGCACCACTTTTGATAAAATTGCGTTAGGGATTAGGTTTCAACAAATGAATTCTAGGGGAGCCAAACATTCAGACCATAGCAGACCAATCATGAATAATGAGATTGAGTCAGTAATCAAAATCTTCCAACAAAAAGCCCAGGACCATATGCCTTCACTGGTTAATGCTACCAAACACTTAAGAAAGAATGAACACCAATCTTCCTTTAGTTATTTCAAAAAATTGGAGAAGAGGAAAGATTTCCAAACTCATTTTATGAGACTAGCAGTACCCTGATACTAAAGCCAGATAAAGTCACTACAGGAAAAGAAAACTAAAAGATGATAACCCTGATAAACATAGTTACAAAGGCCCACAACAAAATACTACCAAACTGAGTTCATCAGCGTGTTAAAAGGGTCATATACCATGATCAAGTGGCATTTATCCCTGGGCTGAAAGGATGGTTCAAATGGATTAATTTGACACATTGTAACAGAATAATGTAATGCAACAGAATAAGGGATAAAAATTATCTGATCATCTGATCATCTCCACAGACTGCAGAAAAGCATTTGATAACATTTAATATCCTTTCTTGATAAACTCTTTCAACAAACTAGGTATACAAGTATTAGCATTAACATAATAAAGCCCAAATATGAAACATCTACCACTAGTATAATACAATATTAATGTGAAAACTGAAATGGTTTCTTCAAAGATCAGAAAGAAGGCAAAGATGGCTATTTTAGTCACCTGTATTCAGTATCGTATTGGCAGTCCAAGCCAGTGTAATTGCTAAGAAAAAGAAATTGCATCCAAATAGGAAAGGAAGAAGTCAAATTATTTCTGTTTGCATATGACGTGATCTTATATGTAGAAAACCCTGAGGGCGAAACACATACATGCACACACAAACTGTTAGAACTAACAAATGAATTCAGTAATATTTCAGGATTAAAAACTTAACATAAAAGTTGTGTTACTATTAACTGTCTAAAAAGGAAACTTACAAACAATCCTATTTAGAACGACTTTAAAAATGCTTAGAAATAAACCAAGGAGGTGAAAGACTTTGTCTTAGTCCATTCAGGCTTTTATAACAAAATACCTTAGATGAGTAATTTATAAACAACATAAACTTACTGCTTACAGTTCTGGATGTTGGGCAGCCCAAGATCAAAGCAACAACAGATTCGTTGTCTGGTAAGGACCCGAGATGGTATCTTCTTGCTGCATCCTCACATGGCAGAAATAGCAAAATGTCCCTCTCACCCTTCTTTTGTAAGGGCACTAATCCCATTCATGGGGGAAGAGCCCCATGTGATCTAATTACCTCATCTCTTAATTTCATCATATTAGGGATTCGACGTCAACACATAAAGTTTGGAGGAACACAGATATTCGAACCAAACATAACAAGCTTGTACACTGACAACTATAATGCATTGATGAAATAAATTAAAGAAGATATAGAAGACACAAATAAATACAAAGACGTGTGTTCATGGACTGGAAAACAATAGTGTTAAAATGTTCATATTATCTAAAGCAATCTACAGTTTCAGTGCAATCACTACCAATATTCCAATTGCATTTTGTACAGAAATAGAAAAAAAAACCTATTCTCAAATTTACACGAAAGAAACCTAAAAACACCAATTAGGCAAAGCAATCTTGAGAAAGAAGGACAAAACTGGAGACCTCACACTTACTGATTTCAAACTATATTAAAAAACAAAACAATGTGGTGTGGGCATTAAAAATAGACAACTATACCAATGGAACGAGGTCACAATCTCAGAAATAAACCCACATATAACATCAACTAATCTTCAACAAGGATGCCAGAAATCCACAATGGGGAAAGGATAGTCTCTTCAATGAAGGGTGCTGGAAAAACTGTACCCGTGCAGCCAAAATAATGACACTGCATCCTTGTTTTACATCTTATATAAAAATCAACCCAAAATAGATTAAAAACGTAAATGTAATACCTAAAACTGTAAAACTTGTTGATCAAAGCATAAAGGGAGAGCTCCTTGACAGTGGTCTTTGTAATTATTTCTTGGTTGTGACATCAGAAACACAATACAAAAGCAAAAACATACAAGTGGCATTTTATCAATGTAAAAAGTTACTGCAGAACAGCAGAAACAATAAATAAAGTGAAAAGGCAGCCTATGGAATGAGAGGAAGTATTAGAAAACCATACACATGATAAGGGGTTGATACCAAAAATATATAAGGAAATCCTACAACTCAAAAGCAAAAAACCAGATGTACAGATTAATAAATGAGCCAAGGACTTGAATAGACACTTCCCCAAAGAAGGCATAAAAATGGTTAACAGATAGATAAAAAGATGCTTGACATCATTAACCATCAATGCAATTCAAAAGTCAAAAATACAATATGCTATCACTTCACACCTGTTAGGATGGCTATTATAAAAATAAAGATCACAAGGGTTGCCAAAAATGTGCAGAATGGGAAGGCTTCTATACTGCTGGTAGGAATATAAAATGGTGCAGCCACTGTTGGGAAAAGTATTGAAGTTCCTCGACGTATTAAAAATAGAACTACCATATGATTCAGCAGTATAACTTCTGGGTATATATATGAAAGAAATGAAATCAGGATCTAGAAGAGATAACTGCACTCCCATGGTCATTGCAGCATCATTCACAAGAGATAAGACATTGAAAAAACCCTAGTGTTTCCTTACAGATGAATGGATAAAAAAGTGTGATGTGTAAATACAACGGAATGTTATTTAGCCTTAAAAGAGAAGGAAATCCTGTCATTTGCAGCCACATGGGTGTACCTGGAGGACATCATGCTAAGGGAAACAAGCCAGTCACAGAAGGACAAATGCTGCATAATTCCAATTATATGAGCTATCTAAAATAGTTAAACTCACAGAAACAGAGTAGATTCGTGGTATTGGGGTTATGGGGAGGGAGAAATGGGAAGTGTTATTCAATGAGTATAAAGTTATGTAAGATGAAAAAGTTCTAGAAATTTGCTGTACAGCACTGTACCTGTAGATAAGAATGCTGTATAGTACTTTTTAAATTTTCTTTACAAAAAGGAAAAAATCAAGTAAAGAGCCTAGAGTCATTGTAAGATAAAAGTCAGTCTCTTTGTTTTGCGTTTTTAACTAGCAGGTAACACAATGAAGAGATTTTTAAAAGACCCTTGTAGTTTAAAAACCTACCTATTGTTGCTGGAAATTCACATTGAATAGCATATATGTTTTTATATATATATATATTTTATGTCATATATGTTTTTTATAGGTCTGCTTCACTCCTATTAACATGTTAACTTACCTTACTAACTTGTCTCACCCATGAGGAACTCAATTTCCAGTCTCCAGGTAAATCTCGTTCTCAGCAGATGACATACTCTCAGTGAGACTCAGCAAACGATGGATAAGCTCTGACTCAGATGTGTTCTCCTCCCTCAAGCTTTGCTGCACCAAGCCTGCCTGCAGCTAATGGAATGTGATGTTTCTCTAGTTGAGTCCACATGGTCACTTAACAGGCTGGTCATTCTCAACCCACTGAAGCACATGAGTGGAAAGAGGTTGTGAGCAGCCTAAAGAAAACAGTGGCATTATTGTTGATTAATAACAGAAGCACATATAAGAGAATGAGGAAAACTTCACTGTCACAAAGTTATTATTGTCATTAGAGTAAGCAATACATGGAATTCAGAGTTGGGATATTGTTTAGGTGATAAAGGTAGGAATTGTGCTTACAACTTCATATATTTTTAAATATCACAGGCTATTAATACCATGTCTAAATGCCAATTTTATGTGTAAAAAACATAATCAAATTTGTTGTTAAAATATAAGAATCTATTTATATATAATTTCTAGTGAATGATTTTTTCCATTCTTTTCATCTCATGAAACAAACATTACCTTTTTATCACACACACATGCACATGCACACACATGCACACACACGCACACACATATATTTTTCATGATGCAAGCACACACATATTTCTTGTACCCAATACGTGTTAACAGAGTCACCATATGATCCCTAGGTATATACTCAAGAGGAATGAAAATATATGGTCACACAAAAACCACCTGTAAACAAAAATATTTATAGTAGCATTATCATTATTCATATTCAGAAAGTAGAAACAACCCAAATATCCATCAACTGATGAACAGATAAACAAATGCAGTATAGCCATGCACTAAATAATGACTTTTAGGTTAAGGAGACAGCATATACAAAAGTGGTTCCACGAGATTATAATGAAGCTGAAAATTTCCTACTGCCTAGTGACATCATAGTTGTTATAAAGTCATAGCACAGTTATTTCAAAAATCGAATGTAGCATAATTGACCAGTGTTTATAAAGTCTTTGGTAGTATACGGTAATGTCCTAGGCCTTCACCACTCGCTCACTGACTCATTCCAGTCCTGCAAGCTCTATTCATAGTCAGTGCCCTATATAGGTATACCATTTTTTATCTTTCTTTTCTTTCGTTTTTTTTTTTTTTTTTTTTTTTTTTTTAAGACAGAATCTCACTCTGTCACCCAGGCTGGAGTGCAGTGGCATGATCTTGGCTTACTGCAACCTCTGCCTCCTGGGTTCAAGTGATTCTCATGCCTCAGCCTCCTGAGTAGCTGGGATTGCAGGTGAGCACCACCATACGTGGCTAATTTTTGTATTTTCAGTAGAGAAACATGTTTTCACCATGTTGGCCAGGCTGGTTTCAAACTCCTGACCTCAGGTGATCTGCTTGCCTTGGCCTAAGTGCTGGGATTACAGGCGTGAGCCACCATGCCTGGCCCTTATCTTTCATATTGCATTTTTACTGTACCTTTCATATGTTTAGATACACATATACTTACCATTGTGTAGCAGTTGCACACAGTATTCAGCACAGTAACAGCATGCCGTACAGATTTGTAGCCTAGGAGCAGCAATAAGGCTGTGCTATACAGCTTAGGTGTGTAATAGACCACACCATCATGGTTTGTGTATGTGATGGTTACACAACAATGAAATCTAATGATGCATTTGTCAGAATGCATCCTCTTCATCAAATGATGCATGACTGTTTGTCCTCCCAATGGAGTATTATTCAACAATAAAAAGGAATGAAGTACAGATACACGTTACAACATGAAAATGAAAGTGTTATGTGAAGGAAGCCAGATACAAAAGAACACATACTGTATGGTCCCATTTACATGAACTTGGGAGAACAGGCAAATTTATAAAACTAGAGAGTAGATTGGTGATTGCCTATGGCAGGGAGTTGGAGGTATGGAGGGCAATGGATAGGACTGCAAAAAGTTATGGGGCCTTTAGGGGTTACTGATAAAAATACTTTAGGCTTAGGTTGTGGTCGATGGTTGCAACAATATATGAATAGGCTAGAATAACCGTTGAATTGTGTGCTTGAAATAGGTGAATTTATGGTTAGTGAATTACATCTCAATAAAGCTGTTTAGTAAAGTAGAAGACACCAGGATTGCAACAGGACATTTCAATAGACCTCTATTAAAGCAGGATTGGTAACTGCTATGATTTGTTTGTCCCCTCTGAGACTCATGTTGAAGTGTGCTCTCCAATCTGGTGATGTCTGGAGGTGGGATAGTGGGAGGTGTTTGGTTCATGGGGGTGGATTTCACATGAACAGATTAATGCTCTCCCACAGGAGTGAGTGAGTTCTCTATGTGGCTGGACTGAATTCGTTGCTGAGGAATGAGTTGTTATAAAAGTGAGTCCAGCTTCCTAGACTCTGTCTTGCTTAATCTCCTGCCATGTGATCTTTCTGTACATGACCACTTGCTTTTCTGCCTCTTTGCCATATTTTGACTCAGCACACAATTCTCACCAGAAGCCGGCCAGATGCCACGCTATGCTCTTGAACTTCCCAGCATGCAGAATTGTGAGCTAAATAAACTACTTTTCTTTATTCATCACCCAGTCTTAGGTATTCTCTTATAGCAACACAAACAAATACAGTATCTATGGCCTAGATACCAATGATTCCCTTCAATTTCCCTTTCCCTTCTGTATGTCTGTATTTCCCAATGAAAATCTTCTTCACAGTGAACATTAACAAGATACAAATCCAGACTCTTTCATGTGAAGCCTTGATCTGTGTTGGAGCTGCTTCCCCACAGGCAACTCCATCTCCTACGTGAGAGGCAGGTGAAAATTTTAATAGGGGTCCCTGAGAAGTAAAATGAAAAATGGCACATAAAAAGCTTTTTACAAAATTGGAGACAATTATGGCTTTATGTCTACTATTCTAATTATAGGGTTGCAAACCAGTAATTTAAAACTGTTCCTTTATATATTATTTTACTATGACCAATGATTTTCCTGGACAATGGGAGATCAAATGCATGATTTATAATTAAAACATTTCTGTTCTTATGTCAGGAGATGTGTATATTGAAATTCAAAAGCATCACAGCACACATTCAATATTACAGGTAAAATATATTTCGTGTTTCACTTATGACAGGTGCTATTTAAAACAAGTTAGATGCATTAGTTCAAAGAAAAGTTTTTTTCATTGGATGGAACATAATCAGAAATTATCCTATGCCTTTGTTTCCATTTAAGAAGGTGTCTTAGAGATTTTAACATAAATAAAAAGTGTTTGCAACTGGGAAGAAGTAACTTTAAAAATTATCCATTTTGGGGTTTCTATTTAAAAAATGAAGAAACTGAGAGAGGTGGAAGCCCTAAGGTCATTAGAACTAAGTGGTAAAGCGAATATAAATGCTAGTGTTCCCAATCCCTTCCCATCAGGATACTTTCTTTCAAACCTCACATAAGCTAAAATAAGCATGTCTACAAAGAGATAACAGATATTCCAGTTCTGTTTTAGCCTCTTAATACTTGTGGGTGGCAAACTTACTCAAACTGAATCTAACTTTCTTAATGGTTATAATATCTCATCTAAATTCTATGAATTTTGTGATGCTCAAATTAAAGTACACAGACAACATGTGCTTCACAATAGGCATATCAAAAATTACCACTAAATGTGCTATTGCTCAGGTTGAAATCTGGGATGTAGCAAAAAACTAGCTGTATGATAACAGGTAACTTTCTTAAAAAATAAAATCACTTCCCATCCCTCAGTTTCTTCATTTTTTCACCTGAGGATAGCAACTGTATCTACCTCACAGCATTGTTCCATGAGGATTCAGCCACAGTGGGTTTCCAAAAGGGCTTTGGAAAGTACTTCATACCAAGGGCCCTTTAAGTTGTTTGAAAAGTTGTCAATACCATCATCATCAATCATTATCATGGTAATCCTTACTATAATCAAGGAATTATTTACCAGGTGCTAATGAGTTTATTAGCCTCTATATCTTTTCCATATAAATGATTTGGAAATAAAGATTTCAAGATGTTCAGAACGTTATGAAATCTGAAAGATTATAATTTATATTCATACGTTTGGATGTAACCTTGATATGCAATGAAAAGGAGGTTAGCTCACATTTAGTAAATTAAAAACTCACTGTGTGAGAGGAAGATTTTTAAAATGCTTTTGAGAAAAATGAAAAAATCCAATTAGAAAAGAAAAGCTGTTGAATTTCAGTATTGTTTTTATTAGTATAATTACCACAAAAAAACCAGCATAATCCAAAGGAACACTTGGAAGAAACCATAAATGAGTTAGTATTGTGGATTGTCTCTCAATTCCATAGCAAATATGATTACTGGAAGCAAAGGCTATATTTGACACATACTTTTGTTATTAACATGGACACTAAACCAAGGTTTATGTAACAATGACAGTTTTTAAATGGATTTCTTTTCACATGAAATTAATTTCAGCTTTTATTGTTTCATTTCCAATATACATGGGCAAAAGCAGTCATCGTGACTGAAAATGAGTACTGAGTGACACCGTATCTTTCACAAAAGATTTTCACAATCTTTAAAACCAGTGAGTAATAAATGGTAAAAATTTCTATTTATAGTATCTTTACTGGATAACTATCAAGCTGCAAGCTTTTTTATTTTTTGAGACTGAGTTTAGCTCTTGTCACCCAGGCTGGAGTGCAGTGGCACGATCTTGGCTCACTGCAACCTCCACCTCCAGGGTTCAAGTGATTCTCCTGCCTCGGCCTCCCGAGTAGCTGGGATTACAGGTGCCTGCCACCACACCCTGCTAATTTTCTGCATTTTTAGTAGAGACTGGGTTTCGCCATTTTGGGTTGGGCAGGTTGGTCTTGACCTCCTGACCTCAGGCTTGCCTTGGCTTCCCAAAGTGCTGGGATTACAGGCATGAGCCATCTCGCCCTGCCTGTAAGCTTATTTTAATAAGTAAAATTTAAATATAAACAAGACAATTGTAAGTGCATAAAGTTAACTTACTAGTAAAAATGCAATAGTATTCCAAAGTCATTATACGCCAGATTTAAGTGGCAGAAATGTGTCTGACTCCAGCTTCCCTTTTATATCTCATTGGAAATATGTGCCTGAGAGTCTTTTTTCCCTTATAGGAGCCTCCTATGCTGACTGAAGAAGCCCTAGCCCTTTTGAAATTGGTGGTAGAGAGCTTCATCATTTCCTGTTCAAACCAAGAAAATGGTGTACGTTGCAAAACCCTAAATAATGGATCACCAGTGAGAATAATATCATTTGTCAGTGACACAAAGTTTGTAAGAAAATGTGCTGCCATGGTTGGGTGGTAGGAATGGTAGTTGTCTCGGCTGAGACGTCTTTCCTATGTTGTTTTTTGGCCCATATATCCCAATTTCTTAATTTTACAGATGAAGAAAAATAAAAAATAGAGACCCAGGCAAGGAAGATATTTGATCAGGGACTCGTAGGTTGTAAATGAAAGAACTTTGGTGTCCTATGTTCAAGTGTAGTGTTCTTTCTGCTACGCCATCTCAATATCACCCAAGATGTAGCATTAAATTTTGGAAAAGTACACAGCTGTAAAGCCGCCAGCCATTTTATTTCCTAATAGGAGAAAGACTGGAGCTTAGGAAATTACTGTGACATGTATAACATAAAATGTAAGGAATCAGAGTAAAGGAAACCTTTCTTAGTAGCACATACCATGGTGCATATAACCTATATATACATGGATTAGCATGGAAATAAGTAAAATTGGATTGCTAAACCAAATAATATAATTTTAAAATTGTAGTATTTTTATATTGCTAAAATGTTAAAAGCATTTTGAAAAGGGAATCATTCATTACTTATACCTTAAATTCTTTCAAAGAGAAGTAAAGCAAAATGAGAAATACCTGAATTTATACAGAAGCACAAAGTATAAGACGAAAAATTGGTATGATTTGGAGCTCAGATACAATAACACTAAATGCAATGCCACGTGGTTAAAAGGACCCTGGGTCCAGACCAGCTAGATGCAAATCTTGATCTTACCACTTAATTGCAATGTGAACTTTACAAACTTAAGCCATGCTTGCCTCAAAGAATGAGAATAATAATGAATACACATACATATACACATAGATCAGAAGAGTGCTTATAGCAATACTGAAAACGTACCTTGTGTTAGTCTGCTAGCACTACCATACCAAAATACCATGGACCGGGTAGCTTAAGCAAAAGACATTTATTTCTCACAGTTCTGGAGGCTGAAAGTTCAATATTAGGATGTTGATAAACTTGCTTTCTCTTAAGGCCACTCTCCTTGGCTTGCAGACAGCCACCATCTCCCTGTGTCCTCCCATGGCCTTTCCTCTTTCTACATGCCTCTTCTTCTTCTTTTAAAGATGCAGTGTCTCTTCTTCTTCTTTTAAAGATGCAGTCACGTTGGATTACAGTCCCACCCTAATGCCCTCATCCTAACTTAATGTCCCTCAGAGACATTATCTCTAAATATGGTCACATTCTGAAATACTAGGGGTTGGGATCTGAACATATAAATTTGGGGGACATAATTCAGCCCATAACATACATCTTGGATCTTCTATCTTGCAGAACATAACTGGCTGAAAGACCAAGCTGCGTCTGAAATCTAAAATGCATTTATTCTGAGGCTGCACTTCCCACAGGCCAGTGGCTGAGCATCACAGGAACACTCAGGAAGGCCCCTTTGTATAAGACTTAAGAACTCTCTCTGGCTTTGCAGAAATTTTCTTTAAAATGCACTACATTCTTTCTCCTTCCGTCTCTATTTCCTTCCTTCTTTCCTCCTTTCTTCCTTCCTTCTTTCCTTCCTTCTTTCATTCTTCCTCCCTTCCTCCTTCTTTCCTTTCTCCCTTTCTCCTTTCTTTCTTCCTTCTTTACTTCCTCCCTCCCTCTCCTCCTTTTGTTCCTCTCTTCCTCCTTCCTTCCTTTTTCCTTCTTTCTTTCCTTCCTTCTTTCCTTCCTTCTTCATTCCTCCCTTCCTTCCATTCTTTTCTTCCTCCCTCCCTCCCTCCCTTCCTTCCTTTGCAATTCCATTCTCCATGGAAATTGAATATGCTTTAGTTACCATAAGTCTATTTTTAAAGATGTGTTGAAGCATTTTCTTGCTGAAGAACTATCAGCAAGTATAATTGCTAAAAAGCTTGATTTTGTTCTCAGCCTGGGACATACCTACTTTTATGTCAAGTGACCAAGGCGCATACTTTACAGAAACAATTTTATAAAAGAACTCCATAAGGTGTCATCATTTCCTAAAAAAAAAAAAAAAAAAAAAAAAAAGCTACATGATTTTTAGCACCTACATTCTTCTGAAAAGGTTGACGGGTTCAGCAGAAGTCTTGACAAGTGGTAAGAATTCATCTGAAGGTGTTAACAGGGACGTAGAAGCTTTGGTTCCTGGCCCTGTGTCATGTTGATAGGTGACACACACCATTAACACATGCCAGACTCAGCTGTCTTTGTAAAGTTTCTTCACCAATGTTGAAGATAGTGACCAATTTGTACCATGATGAGAAGTTTCATAGAAACATTTACTGAATGTCTATTTGAATTCATCTGGTGTCACCATGAGACTATCTTGGGAGTGTCAGAGATTACCCGAGTGAAGGGTTAGACCAGGTAGTTTCAACTCTCTTTATAAAATCTGAAACTAAACAATTATTATTTTATAATGGCTTGTTTGGAATCCCTCTCTAGATTTATCTTTGGGTGGTTTAGATAGGATTATTACCTTGGTGAGGACTTGTTTGGCATAATGATCTACAGAAAATTTCTTTTAACTTCCATATTGCCTCTTTCCACCATACCTAAGCCATTATAATAGCCATCTGTCTAGGAAGTAGGAGTGCTTCTAAAAGTTCCGTAACTATAGTCTATTTTTTCGGTTGGTGTTGTCAGCTACCTAGAAACCCTTTTGTTTCCAAAGCATCCCCAAATCATGCATTCCTCCAGAAGCATGCTTGTTGTCAGGATCTATCCCTCTCTGAACTTCGGGGAGTTGAAAAGTTCTAGCCAGTGCAGTAAGTTCTCCCACCTGGGCTGGTTTTATCTCAGGTAGAAGATTGTATTCTAAAGGAGAGCTTAGGTTAGTCAGAGTGTATCCTGTTTAATCCCCTCCAGTTTCAATTTTGAGGCATGATACTGTAAAGGGGTTGTGGGACTCAGGGAGAGCAGAGAGGTGTCCAAAAGATGCTCCCAATTCCCTGATCGGGAGGGGGAAGCAGGGGAAGCACTCAGCTCCCTCCCTGTCTGGTTCTTTTCCCAATGAGTCCGAGGTTCTTGGGCTCCCTTGCCCCAGGAATGGGGAAAAGTGCGGGTGAGCATAACGGTCACGTAAATATTCGACCCAAAGAGTTTTGCAGAGAGTGATTTATTAGGCAGAGAGAGAAAGAGAATTAGAGAGAGCTCCCATGCTGTTGTGGGAGGGGATCCCAGAGAGGAAAATCTGCACAGCTATAGAGGGAAAGATAGCTCCCGCTTTGTTGTGGGAGGGGATTCCTGAGAGAGAAATCCCCGCAGATAAGGTGCAGTGGAGTTTTAACTTTGAAGTTATTCCCGCCCCATTCATGTTCTTGTCCAATGAGAGAAGTTCTTTCAAACTTACTCTGGAGTGATTGATCTTCGACTCTGATCCCGGATTGGTTGCTTGGGCCCACAGCAGGGCCCCTCCTCCCAGGGTTTTTGGCAGGCTTTCTGAACAAAAGAAGCTCACCTGGAATTTCTGCCTAGCCCACGCGGGGGAAAGTCAGACAACGAATGGGGAGGTGGATGAAGGCATGGCGCTGGCAAGTTCCTGCCTTTGAAACTCTGTGTCTTCCCATGGCCTTTCCACTTTCTGCATGCCTCCTGGGTGTCTCTTCTTCTTCTTCTTTTAAAGATGCCCCTTGTGGACTCGGTTTTCCTTAACACAGTCCCTCAATACTAGATGAAGATGCTCAATGGAAGCCTCTAATAAATCTAGGTGAGATAGTGAAGGTTCCCTACCCATGGTAAGGTGATTTGAGGTCCTCCTTTTTCTGTTGGAGGCAGGAAAGTGGAAGGACTCAGTGTTGTAGGACTCAGTAGCTTAACCGAGACCTAGATCAAGCATGGAGCCTAGAACTAGTTCAGCAGAAATATTGACATGTAGTAGCAATTGGCCTAAGAGCAAGTGAACAAATCAAGTGAGACTGCAGTAAGCGGTTGGGTGTTTTGTTTCCCATGAACCGTAAGAGGACAAAAAGGCTTGTTCAAACCACTTATGCACAAATAGACAAAAAAAGCTTTTTGCAGTTAAAGAAACCTAGGGAAGAAAGCTTTGAAAAATCTTCCTTAGGTTATAGAAGTCTTGCTCATGTGTTGGATCCTAAGAGAGAGAGTCTCTTATTTAGGATGTAGTCAGTTAATAAAGAGTTGATGCAATTTTAGAAAAAAAACGGCACGTGTTGTCTACAATGTCCAGTTAAACATGGAAATCCTCTCAATTGCTGTTTAGGTTTAGGATCAGTTTGGTAGTCTTTATTCTATCTGAAGAGAGGTCTTCTTTTTCTCTTTAGATAGCTCATGGCCTATAATGGACTGTGTTTTGGTAAAATTGTCATTTATCTTTCGAAACTTTATGTTCTTTCCCACTAAGGTTGAGAGCAAGTAAATGGATTCCTTTTTTACAGGTATCCTTTTTCTCTCAACAAAATAGATTATCTACATACTGTGTCAGAGCTGAATTAAAAGAAAATTTTGACCTTCTGTCTTGATTGAGGGTCTGGAAAAAGTATGACGGTGCTTTAGTTAACTTCTGGAGCATAATAGTGCAAGCATATTGTCATTCTCCCCAAGTAGGACCAGAAGATCTTGATTTAGGGGCATGCTGAAAAAGAGTACAGATCTACTACAAAGACTTAAGTGGTTTTAGGAACTGACCACAAGGTGTTTTTTGGATTAGGTACTACTGGGAAGTGAGAAGTGAGGGCCAACAATTTTATTGATGGCCTTGAGGTTTTGAACAAATAGATATCCTTGGCCATTTGTTTTGCTGCTGGTGGTGTTTTTCTTCTTTCCTTTTCTTATAAAATGGGAGTGTTACAATGTTACAAAGACTTGTTCAGAGTAAGAGAAGGCCTTTGCATATAAGCACTTTGCCAATTGGTCTGAGACTTTCTTGTGCTTGTGGCTTCAAGGGATATTGGCAAAGATTGGGTAACAGCTTGGTAAGGTAAAAGTTTAATAAGATCTGTTCTAGTTATTTTCCTGAGTCGGTGTGTGTCCCAGAGTGTGTCAGGTATGATGTCAAGATCTCTGATGGAGGTATGCATCAAATGTAATGGAGAAGGCAAAGATATATCCAAGTATAGTCTACAACTTGATCGTGAATAGAGAAATCTTCTGAAATCAAAACATACCTAGAACTTCTGGTGTGCATTTAATATTATGATCTCATTTGAAAAGTAAATCTCTCCTTGTCAAATTTGCAGCTGTGTTATTAGAGAGCATGAAAGAATGTTTTTAAGTCAAATGCCTAAGTGTTAAAAACTGGGAGATGGGAAAAACTTGTGGTTATTTGAAATACTTCCCACCTGTGTGGTACGTTTATTCTGAGGAAGAGGCAGGATTTCACATAGAATGAATAGCACCCATATCCTCCAGGAATTGATGAGGTTGACTAGTTTTATATATATAGTAAACTCAACTTGATTATTTAAAGATAAGACAGGCATCTTTTTCCCTTCTTGAAGTATTATTATTAATTTAAATGGAGAAATTCTTTTGGCTTGAATTTTCTTTTGTAAAATGAAATGATTTTTATTCCACTGGCCCTTTTGTTACAACGTCTACAAGTGTCCTTGTCAATGAAGGATCAGTTTTAAAGTTGAATATTTTACTGTTTGATTTTCGGGGCAATAATTTTATTTTGGGTCTTGTCTCAATTTTGTTATAAAGCTCTTTCAATGTGTTCCGAATTAGGTGCAAAATTTAGAAATACAATGAGAGAAAAAAAATTTTTCCTGGAAGAGGAGAGGACTTAGACTTAGCTGACCCCATAGGAGCTGGAAATGATTGGTCACAAGTGATACTTGTGTACGTTGTGCCTTGGTCCCAAACTTGATAATTATCTGCCACTGCAGGCAGATGTGACTATCTGTGCTTCTTGATAAGTGGAAATGAGAGAGAATGCTTTCTCTAGATCAAAGCCACACTCTGAGGACAAAAAAAACAAACATGAGTTGAAATGAACTTCATTCAGCTTTATTCGTGATCCGCTGAAATGTTTGGATGGATGCCAATCTGGTGAGAAGTGCAAATTTACTATGGCATGAAGCCAGCTCAAACAAGTTTATAGGGACTATGCCCATTTTTTACTGTGTGATTTTCCTTATTATGAAAAACAACACTTTCAGACAGTACAACACCACAAAGGAGCACAAGAAAGAGTAAACATGAAAGAACAGGAATGGCTCAATTCCACCAAGAGTGCCAAACAAATGGAAATCAAAAACAACACCTGGGTACCAAACTAAAAATGGTTGAGGAACCCAACAAAAAGGGAACTGTATTAGTCCATTCACACTATTAATATAAAGAACTACCTGAGACTGAGTAATTTATAAAAACAAGAGGTTAAATTGACTCAGAGTCCCACAGGTTGTACAGGAAGCACGGCTGGGGAGGCCTCAGGAAACTTAAACAATCATGGTGGAAGGGTGGAGAGGAAGCAACCACATCTTCACATGGCAGCAGAAGAGAGAGAGAAGCAGGAAGTGCCACGCACTTTTAAACCACCACATCTCATGCGAACTTACTATCATGAGAACAGCAAGGGGGAAGTCCACCCCCATGATCCAATCGCTCCCACCAGGTCCCTCCACCAACAGTAGGGATTACAATTGAACATGAGATTTGGGTGGGGACACAGAGTCAAACCACATCAGAATTGGATTTCAGACCTGTTCTGAGTTACCACATAGGCACAGACTTAACAAGCCTGTTATGCTTTGGCTGTGTCCCCACCGAAATCACATCTTAAATTGTAGCTCCCATAATTACTACATGTTGTGGGAGGGACCCAGTGGGAAAAAAATGAATCATGGGGGCAGTTTGCCCATACCATTCTTATGATAGTGAATAAGTGTCACGAGATCTGATAGTTTTATAAGGGGTTTCCCCTTTCACTTGGCTCTCATTCTCTCTTGTCTGCCTCCATGTAAGATGTGCCTTTCATCTTGTGTCATGATTGTGAGGCCTCCCCAGCCATGTGGAACCATGAGTCCATTAAACCTCTTTTTATTTTATTTCTTTAATCATACTTTAAGCTCTGGGTTACACTTGCAGAATGTGCAGGCCTGCTACATAGGTGTACATGTACCATGGTGGTTTGCTGCATCCATCACCCCATCATCCACATTAGATATTTCTCCTAACGCTATCCCTCCCCTATCCCCCTACCCCCTGCTATCCCTCCCCTAGCCCTCCACCTCCTGACAGACCCCAGTGTATGATGTTCCCCTCCCTGTGTCCATGTGTTCTCATTGTTCAACACCCACTCATGAGTGAGAATATGCGGTGTTTGGTTTTCTGTTTTTGTTAGTTTGCTGAGAATGATGGTTTCCAGTTTTATCCATGTCCCTTCAAAGGACATGAACTCATCCCGTTTTATGGCTGGATAGCATTCCATGGTGTATATGTGCAACATTTTCTTAATTGAGTCTATCAATGATGGGCATTTGGGTTGGTTCCAAGTGTTTGCTATTGTGAACAGTGCCACAATAAACATATGTGTGCATGTGTCTTTATAATAGAATGATTTATAATCCTTTGGTTACATACCCAGTAATGGGATTGCTGGGTCAAATGGTATTTCTATTTCTAGATCCGTGAGGAATCGCCACACTGTCTTCCACAATGGTTGAATTAATTTTCACTTCCACCAACAGTGTAAAATTGTTCCCATTTCTCCACATCCTCTCCAGCATCTGTTGTCTCCTGATTTTTTAATGATCACCATTCTAAGTCACACGAGATGGTATCTCAAATCTCAATGTGGTTTTAATTTGCATTTCTCTAATGAACAGTGATGATGAGCTCTTTAATGATAAAGGGGATATCACCACTGATCCCACAGAAATAGAAACTACCATCAGGGAATACTAGAAACACCTCTAAGCAAATGAATCAGTAAATCCAGAAGAAATGGAAAAATTTCTGGACACTTACATCCTCCCAAAGACTAAACTAGGAAGAAGTTGAATCCCTGAATAGACCAATAACAAGGTCTGAAATTGAGGCAGCAGTTAATAGCTTACCAACCAAAAAATGTCCAGGAGCAGACGGGTTCTCTGCTGAATTCTATCAGACATACAAAGAGAAGCTGGTACCATTGCTTCTGAAACTATTCCAAACAATACAAAAAGAGGGAATCCTCCTTAACTCATTTTATGAGACCAACATCATCCTGGCAAAGACACAACTAAAACCTGGCAGAGACAGAACTAAAAAATACCAAAACCTAGCAGAGACACAACTAAAAAAGGAAAATTTCAGACCAAAATCCATGATGAACATTGATGTGAAAATCTTCAATAAAATACTGGCAAACTGAATCCAATAGCACATCAAAATCTTATCCATCACGAGCAAGTCAGCTTCATCCCTGGGATGCAAGGCTGGTTCAACATATACAAATCTATAAACATAATCCATCACAAAAACAGAACCAAGACAAAAACCACATGATTATCTCAATAGATGCAGAGAAGGGCTTTGGCAAAACTCAACAGTTCTTTCTGCTAAAACTCTCAACAAACTAGGTATCAGTGGAAGTATCTCAAAATAATAAGAGCTATTTATGACAAATCCACAGCTAATATCATACTGAATGAGCAAAGAGTGGAAGCATTCCCTTTGAAAACCGGCACAGGACAAGGATGCCCTGTCTCAGCATTCCTATTCAACGTAGTATTGGAAGTTCTGGCCAGGGCATTAGGACAAGAAAAAGAAATAAAGGGTATTCAATTAGGAAAACAGGAAGTCAAATTGTCTCTATTTGCAGATGACATGATTGTATATTTAGAAGACCTCATCATCTCAGCACCAAATCTCCTTAAGCTGATAAGCAAATTCAGCAAAGTTTCAGGATACAAAATCAATGTGCAAAAATCAAAAGCATTCCTATACACTAGTAGTAGACAAACAGAGAGTCAAATCAAGAGTGAACTCCCATTCACAATTGCTACAAAGAGAATAAAATACCTAGGAATACAACTATTGAGGGATGTGAAGGGCCTCTTCAAGGAGAACTACAAACCACTGCTCAAGGAAATAAGAGAGGACACAAACAGATGGAAAAACATTCCATGCTTATAGTTAGGAAGAATCAATATCATGAAAAAATGGCCATGCTGCTCAAAGTAATTTATAGATTCAATGCTATCCCCATCAAGCTACCATTGACTTTCTTCACAGAATTGGAAAAAAGCCCTTAAACTTCGTGTGGAATCAAAACAGAGCCTGTACAGCCAAGACAATCCTGAGCAAATAAACAAAGCTGGAGGCATCATGCTACAGTAATCAAAGCTATAGTAATCAAAACAGCACGGTTCTGGTACCAAAACAGAGTATAGACCAATGGAACAGAACAGAGGCCTCAGAAATAATGCCACACATCTACAACCATCTGATCTTTGACAAATCTGACAAAGACAAGCAATGGGAAAAGGAGTCCCTATTTATTAAATGGTGTTGGGAAAACTGGTTAGCCATACGCAGAAAGCTGAAACTGGATCCTTTCCTTACACCTTACATAAAAATTAATTCCAGATGGATAAAGATTTAAACATAAGACCCAACACCATAAAAACCCTAGAAGAAAACTTAGGCAATACTATTCTGGACATGGGCATGGGCAAGGACTTCATAACTAAAACACCAAAAGCAATGAAAACAAAAGCCAAAATAGACAAATGGTATCTAATTAAACTAAAGAGCTTCTGCACAGCAAAAGAAACGATCATTAGAGTGAACCGGCAACCAACAGAATGGGAAAATAATTTTGCAATCTACTCATCTGACAAAAGGCTTAAACAAACTTACAAGAAAAAAACAAACAACCCTATCAAAAAGTGGACAAAGGAAATGAAGAGACACTTCTCAAAAGAAGACATTTATGCAGCCGACAAACATATAAGAAACCTTTTTTCTTTATAAATTACTCAGTCTTTGGTTTGTCTTTGTCAGTGGCATGAACATGGACTAATATGAAGCCCCAGCTCTAAGGCACAGGAAGATAGCATGTGTCCTACACCTGTTTGAAGGCTGGGGTTTGCAGTGATGTGTGGTGTAGATAATTTCTTTGTGGAGCTTCCAGGAAAACTGTGGAAATAAGTGAAGCCCACTCAAGTGAGAAACAAACAAACAAACCAGAAATGATCCATTCAGAGCTTGCTAAAGTAAGGGTGTTAGCCACCATTACTGGTGTTAGGCAGAGATTTAAAGGCAGGCAGAGAAGTGGAAAGGCTTCATATTGACAAAAATAATAAGAGAAGCCTTCAGATATGCTCTGGTTGGATATTGTTGACATGAGGAAGCTGAAGAAGCCTACCTAGAAGTGGGACATCTCGTATGATTGGTTTTGGAAGTGTATTTGACTTTCTCTAGTTAGTCTTGAGTTGGGAACAGTGGCAACAAACAAGAAAGCTGACCATCTTTGACCAAGTCCCAATCTTTCTGAGCTTATTGTGGTTCAAGTTATTGTTTGGCTTACTGAGATAGTTGATGCAGAGGTTGTGAGTCCCAGCTTTATTGTCATACATAATCATACAATCTGGCCTTTGTCCATTTATATGTGCAGTTTCTCCACCTCTATAATCGTTATTAGTGATGTCATCCACAGGACTTTATAGCCTCTGTTTTGTTGCAAAGAATAAAGAAGCAAATAAGAAACTTGTGGAGCACAGAGTCGATTCCTCTTCTTTTGCCTTATAACAGCATATAGAAAACATTTGGCCCAGGTTGTGAGATGATTAAATACCATATATATGTTTTGAAAGCCTGACTGTAAAAATCTCTCCAAACTCTCTGGCTTGCCCTCCAGAAGTTCAGCACAGGGACGCAGACCTTACAGTAATCTCCCTTGCAGGAATCCCCTTCAAAAGGAAGGGTGTCTTTGCGCCACTTTGTCTTTCCTTCTGCACATTTCACTTAGAAGTTCATTTTTCCATGATTTCACATCTCTATATGAATTTTAAATCCTGGATAGAAATATATACATGTCTCTTAAAATTTGAAAGAAGGACATTACATAATGGTAAAAGGATGAATGCAACAAGAAGAGCTAACGATCCTAAATATATACGCACCCAATACAGGAGCACCCAGATACATAAGACAAGTTCTTAATGACTTATAAAGAGAGTTAGACTCCCACACAATAATAGTGGGAGACTGTAACATTGCATTGTCAATGTTAGACAGATCAATGAGATAGAAAATTAACAAGGATATCCAGGACTTGAACTCAGACCCGGAACAAGTAAACCTAATAAACATTTATAGAACTCTCCACTTCAAATACACAAAACATACATTCTTATCAGTACCACATCACACCTATTCCAAAAGTGACTACATAATTGGAAGTAAATCACTCCTCAGTAATTGCATAGCATTTCATAGGTTTAAATGAAATATTGGTTGGCTGCTTGTTTGTTATTTTTTTCCCTTATTCATTCCTGTCTCCATTGTTAAGCACAATTATTGGCATAAAAGAGGTTTTCAATACCTATTTTTAGACTGCATTCTAGCCTGGGCAATAAAGCAATACTCCCGTTCTCTCTCCCTCTTTCTCTTCCTCTCCTTCATTCTTTTTTTTTCTTTCTCTCTTTCTTTCTTCCTTTATTTTCATTAAAAAAAAAGAAAAAAAAATTTGAATGCATGTCTTACTAACTTTATTCTTGTGTGTCCATGTGAAATTGCTATCTTTTCTACACTAGGTTTCTTTCCTTGTATTTCCAATTCCTTTTTTCCACAAAATGCCGTCATTCAGTTTCCAAAACTTGAGACAAGTTTCTAGCCCTTGAAGCACATACTCTTAGCCTTATCATTCCTGTGTCTGAGTGGTGCCAACTTCACCTTTAAAGTATATTAGGAAGCTGTATTTTCCTCTTTAGTTTTGCTGACACTTCCCTAATTTGGTTTCTCATTAAATTCAGATAGACTAATGCTCTCCCACACTCCAGTCATTCACAATCTAATTCAATGTAACTATTGCTGTCAGACTAAATTTTTTTTTTTTTGAGAAGGAGTCTCCCTCAGTTGCCCAGACTGGAGTACAGTAGCCATGATCTTGGCTCACTGCAACCTCCCGGGTTCAAGCAATTCTCCTGCTTCAGCCTCCCGAGTAGCTGGGACTACAGGTGCACACCACCATGCCCGGCTAATTTTTTGTATTTTTAGTAGGGACGAGGTTTCACCTTGTTAGCCAGGATGGTCTCAATCTTCTGACCTCATGATCTGCCCACCTCCACCTCCCAAAGCTCTGGGATTACAGGTGTGAGCCACTGCGCCCTGCCAAGACTAAATTCTTTGGAGCCATACCTGACATTTCACTTTCTTGTTGAAAAACTTCTTCACTTATTCCTTTGGTTATATAAAGTAAAGCTGGATATTCTAGCCTGTGATGCAATGCACTCTTCATCATCATCTCTCTCTCCCTTTCCCTAGTTATAAGCCTGTACCATCCTTCATCTCAGCCTCTCATATTACGTTGCATGCTCAGCTCTACATCAGAGGCGTCCATGTCCATGTCCAATCTTTTGTATTGAACAGAAAGCTTTATTAGTAGCATATCTGTATTTAATTCATCTTATTTTTAATAACATTTAGAATACTTAATGAGATTTATTAAACAATAAAAATTAAATTCTTGAGTCAAAAACGAAAATAAATATATATGAAAATCATTTAAAAATGTAGTGAGAATGGCAAAATGCAAACTTTGATGAAAGGTATGATTATGGCAAAAATTAAATGCTCTAGTATTATTGTGGTCAATTTCTATAGTGAAAATGTTGAATGGAGCTTGAATTTAAGGTATACATTTAATGGATTATAGGATTTTTTTAACACAGGAATAGCGGAGAACACCATACTAAGTGGAGGAAATAATTTCAGGAAAGTTTTTGATGTGCAGTTACAATGAGCATCTTTATCTAGTTAGATAAAAGGGAGTCTTGAGTATCATTGGAATTCATCCCTGTTTCTCCCGTCTTCTCTTTCCTCTAGTGTTGAAATAGGTACAAGAAACATTAATGCTGCGGAGAATATATTATAAATTAAGTGTCCCAATAATTTGAACATGTGATTTAAATTTAAGTATTTTATACTACAGTTGATAAAAAGTTGTACTAAAGTTCTAAAAAAATAACTTCAGCTCTGCAGCTATGAAAGAGAACAAAGCAGGATAGAAGAATGTTTTCCTTGGACTTGAGTTCCAAAAAAAAAAAGGAGTAAAAGCTTGCTTACTGTGGAAAGTCTTAACAAAAGAGTTTTTACATTATTACTTTAGAGTTTTTCTGATTAGATCCCTGTTTTACTTTGGCATAAGTGAAATATATATGAAAGATTGGCCCATCCTCTTTCTTTTTTTCACTTGGAAAGAACAAAGTGTTCCAAAGGGATTCTTCAATTAAACCTTTATTAGCCAGAATGTTCTTTTGTAAACCAAATGGGCAATCTTGATATTAACATAAAAACAAGAGAATTTTTAGCCTTTCTACAACCCTGACTTTCTCTTGTATGCTGAAAACCATTACTCTGCCCCGTAATGATTTTGAGCATTGCTGGCTCGGGGGAGAGATGAGGATCCAGTTGGATCAGTATCTGGAGAGGAAGCTCTTGGGTAAAACAAAATGCATAGCTGTGATAAGGAGGATTGTTTTTCCATCTTGGGAATTTGTAACCAGTGGCATCATGTTCCAGGAAATGCAGAAATGGCTATGACTCACAAGAACCCAGCCAGCATTTACCAAAGTTACTCCATTTATCTTATGAGAATGTGGTCACTTTTCCTAGAGATAAGAATTGGTTCTAAGCCATGGAACTTCAAATGGTGAGGAGTAATTTTCACTGTTGTCCCAAGAAAGTCCAAGAAGTATGGTTTATCAGGGGGACAGAACAATCTTTGGCCTCTGTCAGTTAAAGGATACCATGTAGGGTTATTTGCCAACATACACCTATTGGATTGGGAGTTGTAGCTATGCTTTGTTCCTAAGATTAATATCTCAATACTTTTTCATAATAGCCTGGAACACAGAGGTGTACAGATATTAGGAATGCTTTCCCACTCTAACCTGGATTAGAAAATGCATTGGCATAAATTTAACTTGTCTAGGTATCTTTGAGATTTCACCCAGAATTAATTCAGATAAAAGGCTTCCTCTTTTAGTAGATGTTCCCTGGCTATTCAAGCAATGAATGCTTTAAATAACCATAATGATCTAGCATGGTTTGCCCACTTCTAGAACATTAATCACATCTCAATTTGAAGTCATTACCTATCTGATCTCCTCACTAAGTCTCTTGGCATATAGACTTCTGCTTTTAACTTTGAAGTAGCACCCATATGCAGTTTAGCACACAATAGGCATTGCCTATGTTTCCTGTGCATAAATTACCAATGTTAATTCTTGTGATTTCTCTCACAACTCTCCAAAATGCCATATATGTTGATATAATCAGTATAGGTTTGCTCATATATTTTATGGTGTGTATTTTCAGATATTGTTTTATTAATTTTACATATATTTACTTGAATATTCTGAGGCACACTGTCTTGAATGCTCTATCTTTATTTCACAAAAGGCCATTATTAAACTATTTTTTCTTTACATATTGTGATGGCTGATCCTAAGGCAGATCTATTAGGAGCTCATGTGTTTAAGGAGGTCCAAGATTATGAACAATTCTCAGAGGGAAAATGGGATAATGGACCAATAATTGCTGCTGATTGCAGAAATAGATTTTCACCCTTTCATGAGATAAAAAGAAGCCTTGTTTAATTGCTGTAAATGTGTCCTATGCCTTCAGGAGTTGGATTCAGAAGATATTGCGATGTTACACCTGGGAGTCTAAATATGGTTTTGTACTGATTGCTGATTATTATTTTTAGGTCTTCGTAATCTCTTGTCTTAATGTTCTACTATATGAATACTCTGATAATACCTTGAAGCAATCCCATTAACTCTATTAATGTTATACCTGTATTGATGAGAGGGGTCAGAATGTTTCATGCACTTAAAATTTTATTTTAAAGACAGGTTACTAGTGTGGCATGCAGAAGAAAAAATGAGTTATCAAACAAATTAATGAGTCAGAGCAATATTTGTTTTAATGGACTTTGTATCTATTTCTGTATGAAACCTTGACAAAATGATGGGACAATCCATTAGAAGCAAATCTGGCAAATTAGGTACTTGCACAGTTGGAAATGTTAAACAAAATTGCTTTTATAGACAGTGACATTATCTTATAGGTAGCTTACAATTGAATTTTTTTTCAAGAAATCTAAGAATTTTTACTTGAATTTTTATTGTTGGTCCTTTTCTGCAATTTTGGCCATATTTTTTCTACCTCTGCCATTAGACAAATCTATAATTTCATTTCAAGATCATTTGTGAAGTACTTTTGAAAAACACAAAACATAAATAGCTTGAAACAAATTATTATGACTGTTCTCAATACTTATCAACTCATACCAAAGTAGCAAGTATTTTGCTGGTAACATAGTTCATCATTGAACAATGAAGTGAAATTGTACTAAAAATGTATTATATATTAGTCTCTGTCAGTAGCTATCTGGGCAGAAATTCAAGTCATTTTACCTCTTTATGCTTCAGGTTTTCTGTCAATAAAATAATGTTTTTTAAAAAAGTATTTTGAGGGCAACATTCATACCCGCTAATCTGTAAGTATAATGTTTGTGTGGGTGCGTTTCAGAAAAGAAACTGATAACAAATAGCTGAGTTACATCATGAGCTGAGAGTATATGTCTTAGAAAACTTCAAACTGCTTTTGAAATAAGTAAAAAATATTTTAAACAAATAGGAGACAAAATTTTATGGTTGAAGATAAAGAAAATTTGCTACTTAAGGAAGATATTTAAAATGTCAGAAACATTTCAGTTAAGTCATTTCTGAAAAATCATTCAGGTATTTCATGTATGACAGTCTATTTCCTTTACATGAAGTTGATTTAACAGAGAAGATAGGATACTAATAGTTTTCTGCAAATATTTTTAAAGGGGGAATTCTAGTACTGTTAGTGTTCATGTGTTTTTACAAAGGAAAATATTAGGATTTAGGATACTCACAGAAAACTAAACAATCCTAATCCATGATTTGTGTAAATGGCATTAATTTTATGAAATACGAGAGTCCAAATAACACAAAATTTACACACCCTGTCTCGAGTGTTCCATTTATTTTATGAAAGACCATTATTAAACTCTTTTTTTCTTACATTGTGATGGCTGGTCCCTTAAGACAGATGTGCTTGGAGCTCATGTGTTTAAATTTACATATGAAATGTTACATAATTTTTTCCTACAAAGAAGTCAGAATTAACTTTATTTTGGTGATTTCACCTTTGGCATCTAATTAGGTGAGAAATGGCTTTGATTTACCTCTGTCCCTTTCTCAAATGGAGCATGTAGACCCGAATACCAAATTCCATTGACAGGAAAAAGGAACAAGACTGGAAAACAGCCTAGAGGCAGAAATATCAGACACTTGCAAGCCTGATGCTATCTGGTACTCAGATTAAATTCTCTCTCATGGAACTCTGCACAACGAATTTTTTCCTTTTTGATAGCTTTCCTTCTATTCCTACTGCTCTAAGGAAGGAAACAAATATATAAATCTCACACCCAAGCTCACAATAGAAAAACAACACTTCACAAACTTAATTGCACATCCTTCTACAAAAGAAGCATGAGGGAAAACACTGAAAAGCTGAGTTTTGTACTCTTGTGGGTAATATTTTTTAAATTTCCCCAATTCTTTCTTTGAAGCTTCACTTTAAAATACCTTATGAGAAACATATTTCTAAGGTTTGGATTTGAATAAAATTATTGAGAAAATTAATTGTATAGTTGAAAAGATAGAGGCTTTTACACTTAAAGCTTTTTTTTTTTCAGAATATTGGTTTAAAATATGTATTGCAAAGGAGAGAAGAACATTTCTCATTTTAGCATTCTTAGGGAAAGTCACGGAGTTAGGCTGGTTTTCACAGAGGAGAAAAGATCAATTAACCTGTAATCACTGAAGCAGCATACGTTTTAGAAGACTAACGTAGGCACTACTTTCTGTGTTTCAAAAATTTGGTTCTTGTTTTGGAACTGTGACAAAGGAACTCTTGATTTTTTTCCTAGACACCTGCCAGTCACTTAGAGATTGCCCACCCCAAACAATCAGGCAACATGGAAATGAATTGGAAGCCTGGTCGCAAGAGTACGAATGCCAGTATCATGTGTTAGGACATGTTACATTGTCTCCAATAGCTAATCTAAATAAAATTTTAGTTATTGGAGCATGTTTCACAGGTTTTCAGTTTAATAATTTTTAGTAATAATAGTCTAGAGAGGTCAAAATGTTAAAAGTACCATTCTCTGTAATATTCTTTAACTACAACATGCCATTACTCCAAGTTTTAAAAGATGTGAATTACCTCCTCTTCACAGAGCTTGTATTTCTTTTTACTTTAAAATTTCTCAAATTTTATCACAGCTCATTCCTCAGAATCATATATATGTTTATTTTTGTACTGGTTTCCATACTGTTGTTATAAACAATGTTTCCCTTATTAAGATAATAGGACCTGTTTTTAGGTTTATTATGGTATTTTATTTTTACCAATTAACAGAATACCTTGTGTTATAATTAGAGTTTTTGATGGCTTTGTCGATAGTGCCACTGCTTTAGTATTTTATTTTTCGAAAACTCCAGGCTGATTTTAATGTAAATCTCCACTGCCTTGAGAAAATTAATAAATGATCCATATAATCATATATTATTGAAATAAACCATCATTTTAAAAACTGTGTGAATAAGACTTTCATAATTTTCCTTCAGAATCACCTACACTATTCCATCACCTTTTAGTATATCTTCCATCTGATTGTGATTGTTTTAATTAATATTCTGGAAACCTGTAAGTTTCTATTTGAATGGATTCCACTATCATTTTGATGTATCCACATCATGACTAACTCTACTGAATTGTTGCTACACTTGGCCAGAAGGCACCATTTTTAGATTCCCGGGGAAGTGGTATGATTTTTAAGATTCATGCCTCACAAATCTGAAAATATTTTCTTTCTCATGTAATAAAATGACCACACATAGCATATAAAATGGAATGTATCGTAGGCATCTTCTCATCTCATAAGAACATTGTGCATTTATTTCTTTTCTTGAGAAAATTTATATATATATATATAAATTAAAAATCAAGCCAGTGGATTAAAAAGGCAATAATTATAAATTGGCCAGAGCTATTTTTAAAGTATGAGTCTTTTATGTATACTTAGCCCTATTATTTCAGGTTATCTGTGGGAAAAAAGTAAGCTATTTAAAGAGAAGATTTTTGTTATTGTTTTCCTAACCATGTAACTTTTATTTTTCACAAATAATTCCAAAATTTTGAAATTATATTAAAAATATTTTTTTCAAAGCTAATATTCACATGGTTAGGAAAACTGAACATAAAAATGTTATTTAAAATTTATATTATTTAAAATTTAAATTTTATTTAAAATTTCTGAACAAGAGCATTTGAAGCTGATGATTTCCTTTACAAATTGGCATCAATATATTATTTAGAGTAGAAATACATTAAGGCACCAGGGAAAGATGACACAGGATTCTTGAAAGGTAATTTATGTAAATATAAAAGTCAGTTTTCCAAACTCAATTTTGAATATTCAGCATTCCAAACATTTTTTGAAAGAATTGGTATTTGAGAGATGTCTTCATTCAAAAAGTTTAGATACAACAATGGAGAAGAATGGATTTGTTCTCTTTTAGAAACAGCAAGAAAAGTGACTCTGACTACAAATGACCATTCAAAGGGGTTCCAAATTGGTTTGAAATAATTTGAAAAGACCCTGCCTTACTACACATTAAATTTTCATAATCCCTTAGTATAGTATAAAGAGCTGCATTAGTTTTCATGCATGCTAATCAATGCGTGTATATACACATTTTGTTTTCTTTTTTTCTTTTTTTTTTAAGGGTATGCTCATCTTCATCTTTAATAAATACTACCAAATATTTGAAAAGCCCAAAATGTCAAGGACTGGCAAGAGTGCCACATGCGATGAGTGTGGAACGGCAGCTCACTGTAGCAGGTGCTGGCACATCTTGTTTTCTAATTTATATTACACGTTAGTCTCAAATCCTTAATTTTGTATTTGATAGAATTGCAAATATGTAATTCAGTAAAACCCTAATTTTCCATGAAAGACTACCTGGATTTTTATTAAGACGTCTGGTTTGGACTATTGAAAACTGAAGACATTACTGGTCTAAAAGCACATACTTATTATGGCTATGTTGTCTTTATAGTTTACTTGTTTCCGGGGTTTTTCTTGTGTGCTCTTTATTGTTTATGATTAGCCAGTCAACCAGACTATCTAATTCTGTTTAGTTAATTTGGATAAGAAATTTTTCAGAGGATAACAGGAATAGTAGCTGGTGGATGGTTTTCTTAGGGACGACCCCCTAGGTGAATGGTTTGCAGATCTCGGTAAGTCCTGTTAGTTAGGGAACCTCGTGGGATTTTATCTGTCCTTTGTTGCCTTCAAAGCTTTCTGTTGAGTAATCTCATTGCTTACAATAGCTATTATCCAGAGAAAACAAGGTACTATAAATAGCAATCCTGGGATGGCCTTTATCCTAGATATTTTAACTCTGAAATAAACAATTTTAGTCAAAGTTGACTTTTGACTGAAGAGTATCACAGTTTTGTATACAAGTGCGTGAGTTCATCATTTTACAATTAACCTTACCTCAATTTCAATGAAATGTAAACAAATAAATATTTATGTAATTAAATAAAAAGTCAATGCTCACTCTGAAATAATGGATTTTTAGAAAATACACTCAGTAGACATGGAGAAATTCTTATTTGTTTACATTAGGAAGCTCTCCAGATCTATTTTTTGATCTGGAGTGATATTACTAGTCAAAAGTATTGTCCCCTTTAAAGCAGCCACCTTTGAAACATGTGCTTTTAAGCCAATGATTAAAACTTATTTTTATGTGCCTTTTGTGAAAATGGTCTCTAAAGCCTGGGTACTTGGGACTGGTGCAGCTTTTTAGAGAGAAGTTTATAAAGCTCCACAGAGCCACAGCCAAACTACCAACAGGACATGCTCCAAGGTCAAATAACTTCACCCAGGTGGGGAAATCCATGGTTGTGGAGCTTTATAAAAATGAAAAAAAGAAAAAAAAAAAAGGAACAGAATTGTGGACACTCCAGTTGCAATTCTAGAGATAAACATAACAGCAAGAGAGATGCCAGTTTGATCTGGGAATATTCAGGAATCAGAACCTGGAGGGCAACTTTTAGAAATGAGGTCTGGTCGGCCAGGAGTGGTGGCTCATGCCTGTAAGCCAAGCACTGTGGAGGCCAAGGTGGGCGGATCACCTGAGGTCGGGAGTTCAAGACCAGCCTGACCAATATGGTGAAACACCGTCTTTAAAAAAAAAAGAAAAAGAAAAGAAATGAGGGCTGGTAGGTTTGCCTTCAGCAGAAGACATTTTCCAGAACCTTTGGCTGATTTTTAAAGTCTTTTAGCCATGTTACCTGTGAATTAAATGAGATGTTTTATATTTAAATCTACGTATGAAGTGTATATTAATATATTATCTAATTTGTTACCTCTGGAATACCACTACTTTCAGTCTTATCATTGATATTCCAAGAGCAATCAATACACTAAAAACGTTTTGATTTTATCACCAATAGCTACTTAAAGATTATCTCAATGTGTACAGTGGATTTTTTAAATAGAAATTTTCTAATTCTAATAATATGCAATAAAATAGTATATATTTTGATGTTATATTCACCTTTATTTATATGTTGCTGTTCAGTTTTTTCCATGGAAGCTTTACACATTATTAAAGGTTTACACTTATATCCCTTCATATGTTACTCTAAGAATGGGATATTTATTTTATAGAATGTATTTTCTAAATGTTACAGTTCTTTCACCAAAAGCTATTGATTTTTACACATCTACCTTGTAACCAGCTACACTGATACAATTAATGATTAGTTCAATTTGTCTCTATTTCTCCTAGACATATTTATCATAGCAGTAATGGTTTTTTTCCCATTTCAAATATTTTAATTTTTTTTATTGTATAGGACAGTCTTTATTGTCTTTTTATGTTGACACTATTTGCCAAATTGATCATCCTTTCTTGTTCCTGACTTTAAAGGAGATGCTTCAAAGGTTTCTCCATTAACTATGGTGTTGGCTGTAGGTTTTAATGAATAGACTGATCTCATTGTAAGGAAGTATCAGTTTCTTTGTTTTCAACTTATCATAAAAGTGTATCAGATATTTCCAAGTAATTTCTCCTCTTCTCATGAGGGTTTTATTATTATTATTTTCATGAGTTTTTTCTTTTTCATATGTTAATTTGATGCATTGAATTCATAGATTTCTCAGTGTTTAGCTAGCTCTGCCTTCTTGGAATAAACTTGTTCTTATGAATTATTTAATGCACTGCCTGATTTTAACTTACATTTTTTGGATCTATATTTATAAATAGATATTGGACTATAATTTTTCTGTGAATTTATGCTTATTTTTCTTTGAAAATTCTCAGTTACATCGTTTTCTTTTTTAGTGTTTGATTTCGAGTAAATAGCTATTAGATTTTTCCCTTGTTTTCAATTTTCTAAGTGTGATTGACAAATAAAACCGTATATCTTTAAGCTGTGCAACATGATGTTTTGATAGATGTATACATGGAGAAATGTTACCACTATCAAGCTAAATTAGCATATCCATCACCTCATAGTTACCAATATTTCGTGTGTCGTGAGAACATTTGAGGTCTACTCTTTTTGTATATTTCAAATAAACAATATACTATCATTAACTATAGACACCATGTTGCATCTTAGATCTCCAGAAATTATTCATCCTGCATAACTGAAACTTAGTATTCTTTAAAGAAATAGCCACTGGATTTTTGTTATTCTTACTAAACATTTTATATTTTTCTATCATTTTCTGTTTTAATCTTTACCAATTTGTCCCTTCTGCTTTTCTCAGGCTTAGTTTTTGGTTCTGTTTCTTTTAAAATTAAATGCTTAATTAATTCATTTAAATTTATTTTTGCTAAGTGATGAATGCGTATTTTGCCATGAAGATTTCTCCAAGCCCGATTTTGTAGTTATTCCCCAATTTCTAAAAGGTAAGGACTTCATCATTGTGATTTTCCCTATATTGTGAAAATGTAGTTTGATTTTCCTTGGCCTTACAGTTCCTTTTAAAGAATTTCTAAGTAGAATAGTAATCATTATTCACATTTTTCTTAATTTCCTGCTTTACTGAAGAATCCAATGAAGTTTTGTGTACGTGGTAACCTTTAAAAACACTTAAAAATAGGTACTTGCTAGAAAGTTACCAATGAGTACAAATAGAGTAGTTAATAAAAATACATCAATTAGATTTGCTAATTAATGATTTTAATATGCCTATTGACTGTACTTTTTCCCACTGGGCTAATGGAAATGATACAAAGTTTCTTAGTTCTTCATGTTGCCTTCTCCTTATGCTTCCTGAGGTTTCCAATTCATCAATAATAATGTTATATAATTTAATAAATAGTACTCATTATGGTTAGATTTTTTCAATGTAGGTTGTATTTATCATGGTAAAGTTTATATCTATGTTTTTTTTCTTTATTTTGCATTTAACCTCAGTAAATATTGCTATTCACATGCTATGTTTTCAGGAAAAGAAGGGATTATTCCAACAATATTGTACCCAGCCCCCCTTCCCTATCTTCGGACACCTTCACCAACATATCGCCAGGGAGCATATGAATGCAATCCAGAAACAAGAAGCCTTCTTGGCCCACTGTGGAATACCTAAACCTGCTTCTGTGTGTATGCGTGTGTGTGTGTGTGTGCATGTGTGCACACATGAACGGAACCTTATGCCTCTTTGGCGAATCCAAATCATCAAAGAATCCTACCTCTCCAACTCCCCACCTCCAATATTTCTCCATCAGTAATCTTTCTGAGTGCACTATCTGTTTGTTTTCTAATTCGACTCCACTTTCTCCAGCTTCTGCTTAGAGTCAGTGAGCTGTTACAGAGACCCCCTTGTTTGTCCCATCCAGCTGTTCCCAAGCTTTTTCCCCATATTTTTAAGGGACGCAGAATTGAAAACATTGCTTGTTCTGCACAGGAAGTGAAGAGCCCAGCATTACATTTTGGTATGCCTGCTTACCCTATTCCCTCCAATTGGGCATTGGGAAAGCTTCTTTAAAATTAAAAATTAATAGTGTTCCTTAGTTATACTGACTATAGGCTTTCCTTTTCTATTCTGCAAATATCTTTTCTGCTTTCCTTTATTTCAGAAAGAAGTGGAAATGCTTTTACCTACCAAATTAATTTGAAATTCTCAACATTTTTTTGAAGTGGTCCCAGTTGTATGCTGGAGATGGACAGGTCTAAAAAATTAACAATCTACAAAATAATTTACAGAATAAGATTTTTCCATATATAAAAGTTATATAACATGCTTTTAGTAATATTTATTTATGAGGGAACATTCTGTAGGATATTATTTGCCCCAAGTTTCAACAATAATTAAAAATATTTCAGTTAATAAACTGTTTTAAAACAGGATATTGCAAATGTTACATTGGAGTAAATTTGGAGTAATGAATATTTTATCGCAAAAGATGAAAAGTAAATATATATTATCAAAATTATCTAAAGTACTGTATAGTCAAAATTGAAAATAAAATACAATAATATGATAAAAAACAGTAAGCAGTAAATCTATAACAGATAATAATAAATTATATTGTAAATTTATAATATTTTTTCTCTACTGAAAAATGTAATGTGTTTAAAAACTGAAGTAAATTATTTACTAATTTGCATACTATCAGTATGTTGTTGAATTATTGAATATAGCTCGTCATGTACTGGTGTTTTATCTATTTCAAAGAGACATATTTGTGTTTACTATGTTTGGCCAATCATAAATGTACTCTCAGCTGAAAATTATATAATTTAATTAATATCCTTCAAACTTTTCTGTCACATGTTACTCTAACCTTCAAAAGAGCCAGTGTATAATCAACATTTATATAACTCAAAGATGTTATAATATCAATTTAATGAAAATTATACCTAGTGATAATATTTTGTGCACAAAAATGGCCCATAAAAATGTATAATTATTTATTTCCACTAATATGTAACTTCTTATTTCACACTTGTGAAAATCATGCTGCATTTTATTTACTTTCTCGGTAGCTGAAGTAGAGTCTGATTTGAATAGTATGCAATAATCTTGGCAGTGACATATTTCACTATTTTAATACTTAAATATCCACAGGAAAAGGATGAAAGATTATTGCTTCTCATTAGAAGAAAAGATAATAATAAGCAATATTATGGTGATTGAAAGATTTTTATATCTGAAGATAAGCAACAACTCAGGGTTATCTATTTTAAATAATTTTAAATGGTTGCATATATTCTACATATTCAGATGGAAGGGTTTAATTTTATGTAGACTGTGTTATATTTATATGTATTTAGTTACAGTTTAAAATACTTCAGGTCCAACTTAAGAATTAAACATTAAATCAGTCAAAGCCTTTCTCTCTTCCTAAGGATAACCAGTTCCTATATTTGGTGCTAATTTTTTACGTGTACAATACAGATTTCTTGTTTATTTTAAAGCTTTATAAAATACGTTGCTGTATTCTATCTTTTCTTCCTCTCAAATTATATTCATTAACATAAGTACATGAGCTTTAATGTATTAATTTTCAGTGTTTATTATACTTAAGCAAGAATATATCACAATTTATTACCTATTTGCTTACTGATAAGCGTTATATTATTTCTGATATTTTCCAAAGACAGCCAGTGTTGTCATGAACATTTCTAGACATGTTACTTGTTCATGTAAGATTCCTTAGGATATACCAAAGTCTGGAATTTCCCAGTCATTCTTGCGTATGGGTATTGCATCAAATTAGTCTTCAAACGTCCTATCCTAGTTAACAATTCCCACAGTAGGATGGATATAACCAACATGATTGCTTATATTCTCCCAAACAGGTGGTATCTTCAGACGTGATCTTTGCCAGTCTGTTTACAATGTAAGTTTTCTAGTTTTAATTTGTCTTTTGTCACTAAAGAATGGAAGAACAACTTTTCAAATGTTTATTGGTGATTTGGATTTCCTCCTCTGTGAATCTCCTAATTTTGTCTATTGGAAAACCAGTAGACAAAATTGAGTATTGTTTCACTTTTTGTGTTGTTTTTGTTTTTGAGACAATGTCTCACTTTGTCACTCAGGCTGGAGTGCAGTGGTGTGATCATGGCTCACTGCAGCCTTGACCTCCCAGGCCCAAGCAGTCCTTGGTAGCTGGAACTACAGGTGTGCACCACCATGCCTGGCCACTTTTTGTAGAGACGGAGTTTTGCCATGTCATCCAGGCTGGTCTCGAACTCCTGGGCTCAAGTGATTTGCCCATCTTGGTCTCCCAAAGTGCTGGGATTACAGGCATGAGCCCCTGTGCCTGGCCTAGTATTATTTCTCTTTTAGGAATTCTTCATTGCTTTTAAGAATTAAATTATTTGTTGAAGTAAATGTTACAAATAATTTAGTCTGACAGTTCCTTTTTTACATTTTTAAATTTTTTGACAAAGATTTGTTCTTTTACTTTTAAGTTCAGGAGTACAAGAGCAGGTTTGTTACATTGGTTAAAACAAATGCAAGTTTGTTACATAGGTACACTTCTGTCTTTTTTTTTTAGATTATTTCATTACCAGAGATTAAGCCTTGTATCCATTAGTTATTTTTCCTGATCCTCTCTCTCCTCTCATCCTCCACCTTCAAAACAACACACTCCACCAGTGTGTGCTGTTTCCCTCTCTATGTCCATGTTTTCTTATCATTTAGCTCCCACTTATAAGTGAAAACATGAGATATTTGGCTTTTTCTTCCTGTGTTAGTTTACTAAGGATAGCAGCATCCAGCTCCATCCATGTCCCTGCAAATGACATGATCTCCTGCTTTTATGGCTACGTAGTATTCCATGGTATATGTGTACCACATTTTCCTTATTCAGTCTATCAGTGATGGACATTTAAGTTGATCTTCTGTCTTTGCTATTGTGAATAGTGCTGCAATAAACATATATGTGCATGTGTCTTTATAATAGAATGATTTTATTCCTTTGGGTATATAACCAGTAATGAGATTCCTGGGTCAAATGGTATTTCTGTCTTCAGGTGTGTGAGAAATCACCACCCTGTCTTCCACAATGGCTGAACTAATTTAGTCTCCCATCAACAGTATAAGCATTCCTTTTTTTCCACATATAAGAAAAAAGATGCTTTTAAGTGAATTGCTGTTGTTCATACTTTGCTTGTATCTTCTTTAAAAAATCATTTCTTAACTAAAGGTCATAAAGATAATTTCTGTATTCTAGTTTTTTGCAGATGTCTATTTATAATTGTGAATCCAATTGTAGGTAACTGACATTGTAACAAATGTTAGTATTCCAATCTATGCAGATGGACATCTTTCAATTCATTTAGTAAAATTTACAATTTGAAAAAATGTGTGACTTAGCTCCATAAAATTTATAAAAACTTTTGTTAGATTTTTGGAGATATTTTATGCTTTATTGCTATTGCAAATGGCATTTAAAACATTATGCTTTAAAGTTTTTCTTTCAAGTTATGAATCTGTTATTACTTTTAGCATATTTATCTTTTATCCAACAACCTTGATCAATTACTTGCTAGTTTTAATTATTTTTTAAAATCTTGGCATTTGTTGTTTAGACATTTTTATAGTCATCATTTGAAAATAATAGCAATGTGTTGCTTTACTTTCATTTTCTCCACTTCTATTTGATTACTTTATCCCTCTAACCTTACTGCTTAGAATCTTGAGAGGTAATTTATTAAGGTAATAATGAGTATCTGTCTACTTTCAATTTTTTAAATGGATTGTTTCTAAACCTTGATCCCTCTTTATTACTTACTTATTTTTCAAATGAGGTTTTGCTATGTTGCCCAGGCTTGCCTTGAACTCCTGAGCTCAAGTGATGCTCCTGCCTCAGCCACCTAAATAGCTGGTGGTACTACAGGCATGCACCACTGCTCCCTGCTTCTCCTTATTTCTGTTAGTTTTGCCATATGTTTATCTATCCATGCATATATATCTCTTCACATTCATCTTTTTTTGGCTACCTTTCTTCTTGCCTATTAAATCTTCCTTCTGGAATTGTTCTTGTCAAAACATAAAATTGAGAATTTCCTCTGTTAAGTCTCTGTTGATTAATAAGTTCTGTCTTAGGTTTCCTGAAAATGTCATCATTTCAACTTGGTTACTGAATGACACTTTAACTAAATATAAAACTCTAAGTTGACTTATTTTCGGCATTTTGTAGCCCTCATTCTATTGTATTGTGGATTCAATTGCTCCTCTTGAAAAATGTATTAATACCTCTATTTTTCTTTTGTAGGCATTCTATCTTTCTGGTTTGACTCCTTGTTTACTTTTTAAAAATGCTTCCCCCATTTTTTTTCAGTTTTATTACAATCAGATGGATGTACAATAAAACCATTCAAGCTAAAGTTGTGCTATAGGCTGAATGTTTGTGTCTTCCCAAAATCTGTAAGTTGAAACCAAATCAATGATATGATGGTATTTAGAATGAGGGTTTTTAGTAGGTGACTTGTCATGAGGATGGAATCCTAATAAATAGGGGTGTGTGTGTGTGTGTGTGTGTGTATATATATATATATATATATATATGAGGGACTGCAGAGACTTCCCTTCCTTTTCTCATCATGTGAAGACAAGGCTAGAATACAACCGTCTATGAAGCAGGAAGTGGGCCCTTGCCAGACAGCAAATCTGCAAGTGTCTTCATTTTGGAATTCCTAGCCCCTATAGCTGTGAAAAATACATTTCTGTTGTTTACGAGCCACCCAGTGTATGGTATTTTTTTTTTTTACAGCAACCCAAACAGGTTTAAGACAGAAAATTGGTTCTGACAGGTAGAGTGCTGTAATCCAGGAAAACTGGCCTCTCCAGATACCAGATGAGCTAGTACCTTGAACTTCTCAGCCTCCAGAACTGTGAGAAAGTACGTTTTTTATTTAAGCCACCCAGTTTATGGTATTTTGTGTGGAAGACTAGGCAGATTAATACAAGCTCCTTCCACAACTCTAATGTAAACCAGCATTAGGTTTCTGTAATATGTGCAAAACTAATACATTTTCATATCGGTTGTTTAAGAGTGCTCTACATTTAGTCTGACTTCTTTTTGTGAGTGCCTTGAAAGGGTCATGGGCATTTTGAGGATCAGGCAAATGGAACAATAAATTGGGGAATCATTTAAATTTGTGCACAGTCACTTGTATTATGTTTTTGGCAGTCTCTAGTTTGTATAATTATGTAATTGCTAGCGATTCTGATGTAGGCTGGCTCCAGGTGTCTACCACTTACTAGGCTGCTTCATTTAAAATTAACATTGCAGAGGTATAGGTCTGAAGCTCATATTGTCATACAAAAGTGGTGTTACCTGGTGCTAAAGAGATGTGGGGAATAAAGAGCAGGTTAAAATAAATGGGGTCAGAAGCCACTCTGTGGCAAATTTTCCAACAATAAAATGGATAAAGTTGTAAACAGATAATAAGATTTTCAACAATACTAGTGAAAGCAGAATTTATCTCTTAATACAAAAATACTTCATAATTCACTTATACAACAGTATATGTTAAACAATAGGAATCCATGAAATAGAATTTATCAACACTCTTATGTTGACATTGTGCAAACATGTAACAGTACTAAATTAAGAATGTCACAGGTGGGTGTTGAACAATGAGAACACATGGACTCAGGGAGAGGAGCATCACTCACAGGGGACAGTTGGGGGGGTAGGGGAGAGACAATGGGGGGTGGGGAGGGAGGGAAGGGTGGGGAGGGATAACATGGGGAGAAATGCCAGATATAGTATGCACCTAAAGTAAAATAAATAAATTAAAAAAAAAGAATGTCTATATGTGGCATATTTATTCATCCTAAAATCAATGATAAATGATTATGAACCAGGGTCAGTTATCCTAGAGGAGTAGTTTTAAACAGAGTGTAACTTTACCCACATGTCCACCTAGGGATGACTGCCAATGTCTGGATATCATTTTAGTTGTTACAACTATCATCTACAGTTTAGATTCCAGGGGTGCTGCTAAACAACCTATAGTCTGTAGGATGCTCCCGCAATAAATAATTATTCAACCCCAAATGTCAGTAGTGTTGAGGTTGAGGGAGTCCATCTTGGAGGAAAAGACTAAATTATCTCTTTTGCACTATCATTAAAACTATTACCCAATCATTGTCATATACAAAGATAACCTATGAATATGTAGTTAAATATTAATATGTATATGTGATTGTTAATTGCTAAATATATTATTTCTGCACTGTGTGATATTTACAATATTTATCACAAACATTTTTAAAATTTGTGATTTTTTTAATCAGTGTAAATGCATTTTGACTTTTACATTTAATTGTGTAGTTATAAGTTTGTTTGTTGTTTTTTTTTTTTAAAAGAACTCCACCCCTAAAATTTCAGGCCCATTAAACCTTGGTGGTACTTCTGGAAACCATTCTGGAATATGAAAAATGTATTAGTTATCTATTGTCGAGTAAAAAAATCACCCAAAACTTTTTGGTTTTTGAACAACAACCATGCATTAGCTAATGATTCTGCAGTTAGCAGTTGGTCTGGATCAGCTAGATGGGCCTTATCCAGGGGTCACGCATGTAGTTGTGGTCAATTGACAGGCTACATGGGGCTGACTGGATAAGGTGGTCTCACAGATGTGTTTGGCCAATGACACTGGCAGTCAATTGGGCACTTTTCCTTCTCTCCTTTGTGGTTTCCTGAGCACAGGGCTCAGATGAAGTTCTTTATATTGAAATCTCAGGACAGCAAATCAATGGGTCAAGAGTGGAAGCTACTCTGGAATTCAATGTCACCTCTGCCACATTCTACTAGTTAAAGCAACTTAGGAGGCCAGTCGTGTCAAAGCATGTGGAAATGGACTTTCCTTTGGATGGTTGGGAGAAAAGTAACGTTACGAAGTCACAGGACTGTAAGGGGGCTAGGCTTTTATGGGATACATTGTTTTGAACAGAGTGCCACAGCCAACATTTACTCAATTTTCTAAACTGTAATTTATAAGTTCCTGTCATGCTGCTGCCTTTTTCATAGACGCCTTGCCCTGCACAGAGTAGTCTAGTCACAGTCTGCCAGCAGAGGTGTTGGTGTCGCTGAGCTGCCGCAGGTTCTGACCAGCTGCTGTGTGAACTACCTCGGTAGTGGTGGTTGCCCTTCCCCGCACTGAGCTGGACCATCCTGGGTCCAGCTGTGCTTGCTGCAAAACTCTCAGTCCAGAGTGCTTCAGATTCTTGTTTTGTGGGGTGGTACCTGCTGAGCCAGATTGCCTGGCTCCCTGCCTCTGCCGCCTCCCTTTAACTTGAATGGGCGGCTCTGTCTCCCAGGCATTCCGGGTGCCAGTTGAAACGGCCACCCAGCTTTGTGTGAGTTTCTGTGTGCCAATCTGGCACTGGCTGAAACCGCCATGCTGAAAACTCATGGCACTTTTTGGCCTGGGGATCTCCTGGTCTGTAGGCAGTGAAAATTTGTTTGGAGATGTGGTGGGCACTCACCCTGTGCATTGTTCTTGCTAGGAACTGCACTCCGGAGCTGTTCCTATTTGGCCATCTTGGATCCTCAATATTCTTTTTGTAGTATTTGTTTAATTCACATTTTTTAATTTTGTATTTTGAAAACTTTTCCACATTTATTTTACATTTCATACCTGAATATTTCATTATCTGAAGTTTGTAAGGAGGTGTCTTATTTTATTCTTTATTATTTTTAGTAATTCTTAGTAATGGTTTATTTCCTTTCACTTTTATAATTTCTTTTTCTAAATTGTGATCTTCTATTCAGTGGGGTTTTGTCTATGAGAATCCTGTGTGTCTGGATATGAAAATATCCCTCCCGGAGAGTCCTGTTGGGCTCTTCAAATACTCAGGGATATTGCCAACCAGAATCAGGCACTCAAACTCATGTGAGAGTGCATATGATGAGGAAGTTGCAGAGAAGAACCTGAAGATAGAAAAGTGTCTTACCCTCTTTCTGAAGAGTTGACTTCTTTTCTTTTTAAAACTCATCTTTTACCAAAGGTGCAGTTCCTTAAGAGAACCACTTTTGTGGGGTTCCATTGCCACCCCCTCCTTTTGCATGCCTGTATTAGTGTGTTCTCATGATGCTAAGAAAGACATACCTAAGACTGGGTAATTTATAAAGGAAAGAGGTTTAATGGACTCATAATTCCACATGGCTGGGAGGCCTCACAATCATGGCAGAAGGGAAATGAGGAGCAAAGTTACTTCTTACATGGTGGCAGGCAAAGGAGCTTGTGCAGGGGAACTCCCATTTATAAAACCATCAGATCTCATGAGAATGGGGGAACCACCCCCATGATTCAATTATCTCCACCTGGCCCTGCCCTTGACATGTGGGAATTATTACAATTCAAGATGAGATTTGGGTGGGGACACAGTCAAACCATATCAATGCCCAGTCATATGTCATCTATGTTATGAGGCAATTCACATTGCAGCTTTTTAGTTACGAAGTCAGAATGGGCACACTAGCATTACTCACAGGGTTCTACCTCTTGTTTCCAGTTCCCTATGCATTTTGGTACCTGATATATTCTTCTATTTCTCTAGTTTTGCACTTAAAATCATGGGTGAATATTTTATTCAGCATTTCAGGAAACAATTTTCTGGATATTTAGCCTGCCGCATTCCTAGAAATAGCAGTTCTACATCACATTGTATAGGAGGCATTTTTACATTAAAGCATTACAGCCTGTTCAAAGTTCAATTTAAAAATTAAAAGTTTTCAATTAATATCAACACAGTATGAGGAGAATACTTTAAATAGCTTTACTGGTTTCATCTGGTAATATTTTTTTCTTAAATGTGCTTGTGTGTTGGTTTTGTTCCTACCTCATTATTCCTTATATATTAGCTATGAAAGAAATCTTTGAAAATATTATCCTTAGAATAAAGGGTAACACACCTTAGGGTATGTATGTTTATGCTGTTAAATTCAGTCAGTCCTTGGTTACTGAGCATATTCTATAAATTAACATTTTTAAAATGTAATTCAAAATTCCTACTCAGTCTTTGTGAGTAGCCATGTGAACACATACAATCTTTCAAAGGGTCGATGTCTAGGCTGGGATTGCTCAGAAGAAAGAAAGAGTCTCAGACACATTTTTTTTTATTTATTGTTGCAGTGTTGCTGAAAATAGATTTTTTTAAGAAACATATACCATCCCACACTTCATTCTGTAGCTATATTCATTAGGCACCACATGATGCCAGATTTCAGTGCTTGGCATTAGAAAAAATACTTGTAGTTTTTTTTTTAAACAAGATTATGCCAAATGTGATATATTAAAAATAAATTTATATAGAGCATGGTGTTTATTAATTTAAAAAGCAAAACCTGTATTTTAGAATTAATACAAATTTATATTTTAAACCACAGTATTTCTTCAGTTTTTTTACTGGCATAGATTATTACTCCAAGTGTCTGAATTACAGCTGCTAAACATCATAAAATCGTTATATTTGACGATTGTTTTTTGATACTGAGTCCAAAAGAAGAAAGATAACGTAGAAGTTTATCCAAATAAGATTCTAAGTAGCTCCATAGCACACACCAAATTGTATCACATTTAGTGTTAGATTGTTTAAGGACCCGGATAAACTTTTGTATTTTTGCACTTTACTCTGAATATAAAGATTTGATTTATTTTTGAGACAGAATATTGCTCTGTCACCTGGGCTGAAATGCAGTGGAATGATCATACCTCACTGCGGCCTCAAACTCCTGGGCTCAAGGCTTCCTCTGGCCTCGGCCTCATGAATAGCTAGGCTCACAGGCCTGTGCTAAGATGCCCAGCTGATTTAAACATTTTTTTTTTTTGCTTTGGTAGAGACAACAACTCCCTATGTTGCCCCAGGCTGTTCTCGAACTCATGCTCAAGCAGTCCTCCCTCCTCTGCCTCCCAGAGTACTGGAATTACAGGTAAGAGCCACTGTGGCAGACTTGAAGATTTAATTATATTTGTCCTCTCATTAGTCTCTTTGCTTTGATGGAGTAGTTGGTTCTTTTGGACCCCAGGTGGAGGTGGGAAGGGTGAGACGTTGTTTCTGGGTGTAGGATGGGAGTAGGCCGCTGAGATCACCTGAGATAAGCCATTTTCTCCAGGGCAGGGGTGGCCAAGGAAGTGTCTACACCGTCAATTGGATGTGAACTCATCCTGAAGCTCTATGAGAACAGCCTGGAAGGACATCCCAGGTGAGGCTTGAGACCCAGACCTGCAGAAGGTGAGGGGAAGCTGGTACTGGGCATGTCCAGTGTGAGCACAAGAGAGACTCCCAAGAAGACAAGAGAGAACAAAATCAACCTGGGATATTGGCCATGTCCAGAGGACACCACCAGGCTTGCATCTGTGTCCGGCCCTCGGCCTGTTCCCTCCTCCCTTTCTCATGGAGAAAACTCAGAGCCACTATAGGGAAGGGGGTAGCAAAGAAGAAGGGCAAGGATGCCTACTCTTCCCTGTTCCCAGGGTCTCTCCTCCAGCCCACACTCCCAGAAGCAGGCCTCAGCTGGAAGCAAGAGTGAGTTTCAAACGGGAAAACTGTGGAATTGACTCCATAGGGCTTTTAATTCAAAAACAAGAAGGTTGCTTGTCTGAAAATGACCTGAAGTCTTTTTGTTACCTATCACTGACTGGAAAAGTTATGAAGCCTGGGCAAGTTGTACCCAAAGTTTATGGAATAAATGGCCCACATTATGGGTTCAAGGGACAGTAAAAAGAAAATCAAAAAATGATACTGATTTATTAAGTAAAGTTTTGTCAATAGATAGTTAAGAGCTGGCTTTGTGTTAAACTTGAAGATCTAGAAGATCAGATATACAGATCTTTCTTGTTAAAACAGACATCTAAACTTCTGTGTGATATTACAGTACATGAAGTATCACAGATTATTTAATGGGCATGTATATGTAGCTTGTGCTGTGCAATGTAACAATTAATTGATTGATTCATTTATTGACTCATTCATTCACTGATTCAACAAGCATGTAGTGAGCATTGAGTATGTGCCATCTCCTCCCAAGAACTTGGCAGGGAATAAATAGACAATTTGTTTGCCCATGGAGTTTCTACTCTCAGGAAATAGACATCCTTAGGGTTCTGTTGAGAATAGACAAGTACCATAAATTCCTAGTGGAGGAACTGTTGAATAAAAGAGCATATGTTTTTGAAATTCTGCTACATGTTGTTAAATAATTGTCATCCAAAACGTTATCCCTGTTGACAAACACGTCACATATAAGGGATTGCTGTTTCCCAACCCTTCACCTATGTGCTATTCATATACTGTTTTTAAATTTTGCAAATTTGATTCTTAAAGCTTGTTCTCAATGTCGTTTTATATTTCATTCTTTTACCTGTGAGAGAATTTGGACATCATTTTATAACTTTATTTGCCATGTTGTCTTCCATGATGTGGCTATTCAAAGCCTTTGGCCTCATATTTACCTCCAGTTGGGCTGGTCATTTATTTCCCTAGAGTTTTTCATCAGACCTTTTATTTGTTTCCATATTTTCTGTTTTCATTTAAAGTTTTCTCTTCTCTCTGAAAGATCTTGCTTATTTCACGTTTATAAATACTTCCTGTAATTATAGTTAATTTTGTAAGTTTAAATCCTATAGTAACTAATCTTTTTTTCTCTTTTCTTAACACCACGAAACAATCCTTTTTCCCACTGATTTGAATAATCATTTTCATTTTCTCAATTTCCATTTGTGTTTAGGTTTCTTGCCATTTAATTGTTCTTTTTTTATTTTTACCTAGTTCCAAATGTATTTGTTGTAGCCTCATAATGTTCATATCTATCAACATATGTTTCAAAAATAGGTCATTTTAAAATTTGTTCATTGTGAAATACTTTCAGACTTTTAAAAAGTTACATAAATAATATAAAGAGGTCCCTTATACCTTACCCAGCTTTCCCAAAGTTAAACACTTATTAACCATACCATGATTAATACACCAGGAAATTAACACTGATGCAATGCCACTAACTAATCTACAGGCTTCACTCATGTTTTGACCATCTATCTATTCAAGTTACTGGTTCAGATTTCTATCCAGGATCCCTGTTGCATTCATTTGTTCTGTCTCCTTAGTGGTCCCCAATGTCAGCTGTTTGTCTTTTGTGACGTTGACTTCTTTGTAGAGAATTGGTTATTTAATTAGATGTCTCTAAATTCAGATTTGTCTGATATCTCCTTATGATTAAATTTAGATTATGTATTTTTTTGGCACAAATACCACAAAAGGATGTCTACCCTTGTGAGTGTAGGAGTCGGGAAGAACGTGTCACCTTCTACGTCTTATTGCTGATTACCTTTTATCACTTGCTGGTGTCTTCCAAGCATAACCACTGCAATGTGGTTTCCCCCTAACTAATTAGTATCTTGTGGGGCGGTATTTTGAGGCTATGAAAATCCTGATTCTTATAATTTTTTAAGTCACTAATTTTAGCATCCATTTATGATTCTTTGTAACAGTTATTACTGTGGCATTTGTCAAGTGTCACTTTTTTTAAAAAAATCAGGATTGTGTTTTTGTATTTTTATCTCATACAACAACAACAATGAAGCAAAAAACAGGCTCTGGGAACATTGTGTGTGGTTTAATTTAGTTCGTTGGGCAAAGCCATGTCAGCAAATGTCATATTTTAGGTTGTACAAATAAACATCTAAGAAAACTCAAATCATTTGTTTCAATGATCTTCAAAAGACTATTTTTGTAATAAATCTTCCTTAATAAGCACAGTTAATGTTAAAGATTATTTGAGAACCTAGACTTATTTTTGGGTGGGGTCACAATATTTTTGTGATATATATAAATGTGGTTGATGAGTTACTTTCAGATGTAAGCATCTAACTCATGTTTAAACTGTCATGAAAAACATTGCTGGTATCTGTCATTTACCTCAAAAGTGGAATTTTAGATGAAAAAAATTTGACAATTTCGTGTTCTAAAAAACTTACCAGTGTTCAAAAATATGTCACCCACTTTTCCTCCCATCAACAATAGACTGTTAGATAAAAAGTTATGAACTTTTAGATCTGTCATCTGTACAATTTACTTGTGCTTTATTGGCTTAAAATATCTTCTAGGCAGCAATTGCCAGTCTAAAACTTAAATACACATTTCAAATCTAATTATTTGTCAAAGCAACTTGGCAAAAAATGTTATTTTTTTGAACATCATCCAAAATTTTCTGTCTAAAACACATTTCTCTTAAAACTCACTGATATAAGACAAGTATGGGTACATTTTGCAGATTATTCAAAGAGAAAGAAAGTGAGATATTTAGGTTGATGAAATAAGAGAACAGGCAATTACAGTAATGTAGACCTCCACTTCAAATTGTATTTTTAAAAAAATCAAATACTTTTCTACGACTTCTATCTAACCTCTTCCACATAAGTAATTGGGATTGTATCACAACATTAGTATAGTATATTTGAACATTGTGCTAAAATAAGAAATGTGTCAGTGACTTAGTTTTTGCATAATCGAGCTCATATATTTATAGCGAAACTAATAGTCTGAGTAATTGTTACTTTTTTCTTGGTCTCTGGGTGGGTCCTTGTAGCAGAGTACCCTCTGGACATACAGCATGCCTGAGACTTTAATCTTGCATTTGTTACATCATCAATATTTTGAGTTTCTTTTTTAGAAGAGTATAAGCTTAGCCTTCCTTGATTAATACAGTTGCTAATATTTCCCCCTCTCTTATAACAGCTTACTTTCCTTAGACTAAATACTCAGATGTGGGACTGCTGGATCAAAGGTATGTCTATTTTAAGTTCTACATTTTTCTAGAGTACTTTCAAATAAAAGGCATAGGAATTCACAGTCACAAAAACAACAAGTATCCCAGTATAAAATGCATTTTATTCATTCAGTGAACTCTGAATGCATCTACTAAGAGGGAAGATTTAGATTAGGAACTCTCAAATGTCTTGATCTCAAAATTACTTTATACTCTTAAACAATATTGAAAACTCAAAAAAAACCTTTTGCTTAAATGGGTTGCATCTGTTGATATTTTCCATGTAAGCAATTCATATTACAAAATTATCAATATCATTATGCATGATTAAGTCTTTTAAAAAGAGCAGTAGAGGCCGGGCGCGGTGGCTCAAGCCTGTAATCCCAGCACTTTGGGAGGCCGAGGCGGGTGGATCACGAGGTCGAGAGATCGAGACCATCCTGGTCAACATTGTGAAACCCCGTCTCTATTAATACAAAAAAATTAGCTGGGCATGGTGGCGCGTGCCTGTAATCCCAGCTACTCAGGAGGCTGAGGCAGGAGAATTGCCTGAACCCAGGAGGCGGAGGTTGCGGTGAGCCGAGATCGCGCCATTGCACTCCAGCCTGGGTAACAAGAGCGAGACTCCGTCTCAAAAAAAAAAAAAAAAAAAAAAAAAAAAAGAGCAGTAGAAAATCTATTGCATAAATAGATTAAACATCTAAGAAAAATACCTGAAGGTCTATTTCAGGTATTTGAGACAAGATAAATAATGTTTCTATAGAAAACAATCATGTTTTCCAAAACAAAAAATAACAGTGGGAAGAGTGGCATTGTTTTAATTTTTAAAATGTCTGCCTCACTAGAAAATAGGTGGACCTCACAGCTGCCTCTGCATTAAATCCGTTGCAATAATCACACACAATGTGTCCTCCAAAAAAGTCTACCGTATGCTGTGAGAGAATGAGAGTGAAGCAAAAAACTAAAGTCTTAGTATTATCATGGAAACACTTCTGACCTTTCAGTCAACCACCCACAGAATTTATAGAACTTATGGTCTGAATGTTGGTGTCCCCCTAAAATTCATGTTGAAATCCTCACTCCCCAAGGTGATGACATCAGCAAGTGGGGCCTTTACGGGAATGATCAGATTGTGAGGTCAGAGTCCTGGGGAATAGGATCAGTGCCCTTTTAAGTGAGGCCTGAGGGAGTTCTTTTACCCTTTCTACCACCTGAAGACATGGTGAGAAGGCACCATGAAAGCAGTCCCTCACCAGACCAGCAAATCTGCTGGCACCTTGATCTTGGACTTCCCAGCCTCGAGAACAATAAGAAATAAATTTTTGTTGTTTAGAAGCCACCTAGTTTCTTGTATTTTATTTTGGCAGCCTGAATGGACTAAAACAGAGCTTCTGGTTTAGATCATTAGCTACTGACTTGGGGAACGGCCAGGTTGCAATAAATGAGAAAGCAATCCTAAGAGATGGATTATATATATATATTATATATGTAATATTTTTAATATATACATTTTTTATATATGCATATATTTTTTATATATGCATCCATGTGTCTATATATGTGTGTATATATGTGCATATGTGTTTAACAGTAACACCTACTGTTAAATATTCCACTAGAAGAATTCCAAAGGATGAAACTACTGCACAGATGCTTATCTCTGTCCAGGGTTGTCTAAACACTGAAGACGCTCCAGGAGAATTTGCCTCACGACGTTAAGGTGATTTACCTGGGTGTTTTAGTTTGTGTTGCTGTGTAACAAATTACCCAAATGGAGTGGCTGAAAGCTGTAACCCTTTGTCATCCCTCAGCTCTGTAAGTCGGATGTCTGGCATAACATGAGTGGTTCTCTGTTTGGATATCACAAGGTTGAAATCTAAGCTGAACAAAGGCCTCATCTGGAGGCTCTGGGAAAGGATCTCCTTCAGAGTTCATTCTGGTTGTTGGCAATTTGTTTTTTTGTGGGTATAGACTGAAGTCCCCAATCTTTTGCTGGTTGTGAGACTGGGCTCACTTCAGCTCTTACAGGCTGCTCTCTGTTTCTTTCCATGCAGCCCTGTCTACCTTCAAAGTCAACAACGAATAACCACCTTGCTTTGAATATCCTTCCACATTCTACCTTATCTAACTCCTCATCTGCCACCACATGAAGACCATTCTCTGCTTGTAAAGGGCTCATGTGATTCAGACAGGTCCATACAGATTGTCTATTTTACAGTCAACTCAGTCATATAATGCAACATAATCACTGGATTGCTATCTCAGCATATTTAGAGGTTCTACCCATACTGCAAAAGGAAGAGGTTTTATATATATAGGCCAGGGTCATGGGTCATTTCAGTTTGTGCCAACCACAGTGAGTCAGGGCATCTGGTGAAACATGATGTGGTGGGCAGCCTCTGAGGTGGCCCGCTGTGATCTCCATTCTTGGTATTTATGCCCTTGTACATCTCTTTCCTCAAGTGACCTGGCCCGAGTGACTCACTTTTAGCAATTAGCATGTGGAAAAAGGGATGGGATGAACACTGAATAAAAGTGCGTACATTGACTCAAAGGTCACATGGACAATGTACATTTAGGAACATTACTCTGTGAAGAAACTTCTGTGACGTTGTAGCAGATGTTATGGAAATACTGATCCTTGTGCCACTATCCAGACTGGAATAATATTTATCACATACTCACCAACACAGTGGCTGCCATCATTGTCAATGCAGAGCATTAAGAAAAGACCAAATGCCCTAAGACTGAGAGAAGGAATACAATTGAAATGGAAATGTAGTTGTCAGCAGAAAAGAGACGGAATTACTGAGGGGTGGAGGTGGGATTTGGGGTTGAGGAAAATGAAAGAGTGTAGGAATTGTAAAAGCAGATGTAGGTGCACTTACTCTGTTTCGGTTCTTGACATTGGCAACCTGAAATTATGAATGTTTATTCTTTATTAAGAGTGTTTACAAGGTCTCTTTCCTGACAATGCTGAACCAAACTGATTGGATAATACAGTCTTAAATTTCTCTTCATACTTCATCAAAATTGAATTAATAAGAATAGCTGCATAGTGTCTTTCTACACAATCCTCCGTCTTCTTGAAAATGCTGAGGGGTGTGTGTTGCTTTAAAAATGTGTATCATATGGTGAAATCTAGAATTAAACTCCTAACTTAAGTCTGAATTTAATAAAAAGCAAGAGGAGCAGCGTGCCAGACCCACATGATAGTGTGTTCAAAAATTCTATTTTATTTGCTTCTGCACTTCTCTGTCTTATGAAACCTGACTTTTTAAAAATTAAACTTAGATTCCCAACTCTGAGATTATATTCAGCATATTTTCTTTCTCCGCTTCTTTGCTTCTATTACTCCCCAGGGCCATCTTTGTCTCTTCCCCAGCAAGGCAACTTCCATTGCTGACCAAAATAGGATACATCAAAATTTACCATCTTTCCGTGTTATTGCTTAGTTTCATTGCTCTATTCATTTTTACAATCTCCCACCAAACCCTCCCCTTTTTCTGTTTTTATATTTCTCTTCTCTGGAGGCTATTTTTTCTCTTCTATGTCTTGCACTAAATTTCTATTTTGAAAAAAAATATTTGTACTGCTTTTTTTTCTTAATCAAGAGTCAGCCTGAGCTTTAATACATATTCTCAGGTATTGCCAGTTGACTTTACTGGTTCCTGAAAATCATCCATTGGTTGTCAATTCTGTACCACTGTCTCCTGGAGAGTGAGATCACTGACAAATGCCCTTACTGAGAACAGTTGGTATTGGATGGTTTAATCAGATTGTAACTATTTTTTTTTAGATGTCCCTAAAGAATCCCCAAGTCTTTCTTTATGGCCTCAGAAGTTTAGAGTTAGTTTTCTTGGAATTTATACCATTAAAGCTGGAGACCATTCTGTATTTCTTCACCTAAAGTCTCTGTGATAACTGCTTTCCCTATATTTTTATTTTCTCATAATGCTTAAAATCATTCAGTCTATAATGTTTGTATCCATAAGTATTATATAGAAATATACAGAGGCTTATATAGAAATATATAGATGTACTTATAACCGTAAGCATTATAACTGCTTTTCCTATATTCTTATTTTCTTATAATGCTTATAATCAAAATAGATTCAGGTATGATCTATGCAACCTTAAGATTCATTAGGCCTGATGGTTTTGGATATGAGGATGATCCAAAATATTTAGTGCCATGTATCTGGAAACCTTGTAGTGAAGCTTCTTAAATTCTAGGGAATCATAGGACCAAATGTGGGGAGAAATTTCCAGGACGAAGAACAGATGTTATGGGGCAAGCTGATTTGTTTTTTCTTATTCTATATCTCTCTTGCAAATATTGCCCTCTCTCCCACCCAAGCTTGATCATATTTAGATGTTTGTGATTTTTAAAGAGGGATAAATTGGTGATGACTGTAGACTTATTTAAAAATGTGTACTAACTATCGCTTAAATCAGTTCTTATGATTGATTCAAGCTATGACCTACTATAGAATGTCTGAGTTTCCTGGTTATTTCCCTCTTTTCCTTTTCTTGTGCAGATCAAACACTAGGTCCCACACCTAACATTGCTGATTTCAATTGAACTTGGAAGTGTGTGTTTTACACACTGGAGGAACCTGATTACAGTGCAAAATGTCTTCACAGATAAGTGTTAATGTAGAAAATGGTGCTGTATTTTGGAAGACAACTGGAAAACGACACATGGCAAGCTTGGCAATACAGCAGTAGTGAAGCAGCTCATGATCAGCCTTGGAAAGCAGCAGAGAGATGGCAGGCAAAGAGTGGTTCAGGCCTTCTCTGTTTCAGACAGGAAAGTAATGTTAAAATGGTGTTTAAAATGGTGTTTATACAAATTTTTAAGAACATAGTAGTCCTTATGGAAAAATAATATGGAAAGAAAAGTTTCAAAAGAAAACTCTAAGATAGACCTATAAATTGATCATTTTGTTTTCAGAGAACTTGAAGGTGAATTTGATGCTTAGTTTAGTCAAATTAGAAGTCGAGTAGGGCTATATGATTAAAATTCTGTAATGGAGCATACGTTAGAAGTAAACCATCATTTCTATTAATCTTTCTATAAATCTAATGATAATTTTGTGGTACTGTGATTCGTAATGTACATTAAAGTATAAAAACAGAAAATATTTTTAAGAAAAAGTGATTCTCCCACTATTAATATGAAAAGGAGAATGTACAATCAATATTTGGAGGAAAATTTATCATTATGTACATATTTTATGTGTTGCGTTAAGCTGCAGGACTTGCTTTGGAGAGAAAGATAAGGCCATTGGCAACTCTGGATACATGAAAAACAAAATAAAACAAGCAGACAAACAAAAACATCTGGGAGCAAAGAAACAAGAAACTCCTGGGATTTATCAGATAACTATTCATTCTTGGTTTTATGGGGATGAATGGTCTTTTCAGTTGGGCTGGCTTAGGAAATTAGAAGAAAGAACACTGCTAATTATGCTATTCCATAAGACCAGATTTGCATATTCTTGTACCAGTAAACAAACAATGCAGCCTCCAGTAAAAGCTCAGGCATGGAAAATAACTGTCCTAGGATAAGAAGTCATTTAATATTTAATGATTTAATATCTTCAGTGTAATTATTTGTATGCTCAATAGGTAAGCTCTAAATCCAAAAGTCATGAGAATTAGTCAAAAGAGGTAAATTTTAGAAAGACAATGAGAAGCAATTGATACTTTTCATAGAGAATGATGTCATCGAGAAACTGTTTCATAATAATTGTGAGTGCAGAGGGCAGTTTTAACATAATAATGCTGTCCTGATGGCAGGTCAACAGTAATTTTTTATTAACAACAGGTGAAGCAATAATGTTTTCAAGTAATATTATGCTGAAATCTAGAGAATTCTTTAATTTTTATATTTATTGAGTGGGCAAAATCAGTGTGGAGTTAGAGTTTTCATGCAATTAATTTCACAAAGTTCCTATTCATGGGCTTGTGTAGTGCAGGTTCACGTTACATATTGTTGGTTTTCAAAGAAGAGGAAGATGAGAGATCATTAGTGAAAAGGTTTAGAATATCCTATATTTAGGGAGTGTGATTATTGCATGGGAAAATAATCAATGAGTCAGGTTTATAGAGTTAAGGATAGGGAAAGCTGGGTGAGACTAGGGGAGAGAAGAGACGTATTAAAGGGAAAATAGAGGCTTTGGTATTTCTGGAAGAGGCAGTCTTCATTGTCCTCAAACATTACTTCTCTCCTGTTATAATACTAGATATCACCTGATTTCTAGCTGGATATGTGATTGTCTAGTGTAAACACTATGTTTCCCAGTCATGTAGGCAGTTAAGTGTGACTGTGTAACCATGTGTCCAAGGATTGTTCAAAGGGATGGCAGATGAAGAGACGTATGCGGTGTAATGTTTATGCTCTTAACGGGAAATAAATTGCCCTCTCCTTTTTAACTCTGGCTCCTCCTGTGTGCTGCAGTGCAGACATGGTATTGCACAACTTTGAATCATGCGGACAACTAATACTAAATACTGCATAATATCTAAAATACTGCATTATATCTAATATACTGCATAATATAACTAAATACTGCAGAATATCCCGAGGCCAGAAGGAGCCAGGTTCCTTTGATGACCTCATATGGCAGAACTGCTATGTTGCCCTGGTTTACATGCCTCAAACTGTATGCAGAAGAATGATACATTTCTGTCTAGTTTAACCCATTGTTAATTTTGGTTTTTGTTACACTACTATCTGAACCTACACCTTAACTGATGCAGCATTTATATGTTAAGCAATTCTAGGATTTTGTCTTTTTCTAATAATTACAGCTTTCCTGAGGGCCTGGATTACAGAGAGAAGACTGGCTTTCACATTTGTAGGCAGCCTTATTTTTTTTTATTTTTATTTTTTATTGCAAGCTGGTATCCTGCAAGAATGTAAAGGAAGTCCAGGGAAATAATAACAAATATTCTTCAAAAGTTCAACTCAATCTGCAAATTGCTGTCGGTAACCCTCTTTTGTCTTACCATGGAAATTGATATCTAGTGATAAAAATTGGGGTATTTTTGAAACACATAAGGATGGATGTGGCAAATATAACATTTGACCCAAGTTAGACATGAAAGAGGGCTCAACTGACAGGCAAATTGGAGATAGAAGGAAGTCAATATTGTAGGTAAATTGTGAATCTATGATATTGGCTAAACCTTTAAAAATTGACAGGTAATAGAAAAGAACAGATAAGTAGGAAGGAGCATTTCAGAATGCTCAGAATTCTTGAAAAGAAGAAATAAGGAAAGCAAATCCAAAATTCAGAGGTGTATTAATATGCTCTGAAATCACACAATCAGGGGAGAATATTGAGGAAGAATAGCTCGGAGACAAAGAAAGAAATAGAAAAGAACCATCGAGAAGCAAGTAAAGTTAACCAGTTTCATGATTTTGTTAAAATGATTAGTCTTTCTAAAATTAAGCAGGAATATGAATATGTACATCTAATGCCCAAATTTCTAAATGCCCAGATTTATAAAGACCAGTCTCCAAAAAAGGGATCAGAGGTCCTTGGAAAATTGGGGTTGGGGCAGCAAAAATACAAGATGAACCTGGGGTGTCTTGTGATGAGTAAGCAACTCCTTAAAAAAGAAAAGGGGAAGAAAAATGAAAATAAAATGGGCATGTCCATAGGACTTAAGAAACAACTTGGAAGAGCTGTCAGTAGATTAATCTGGAACCATGTGAATAGCAAAATATTTATAGTATATGCATTTTAAACCAAATAACACAATAAATATCAATGACGCTATCCTGGTATAAATTAATGTTGAGTGAATAAATAAGTAAATAAACGGGGGAGAAACAACATCTCCTTACAGAAGAATTCCATTCAACAAAGGTGGGGAAAAAGGGGAATTAGAAAATCACTATTAGAGCACTACAATAATAATTGCTGCAGGCAACCTCCATAATGAATGCTGAACTGATTAGCTAGGATAAGCATGATATTTTTACAGCCACAAAGTAATTTCCCCAAAGCATTCATTAATTACTGTGATGGTTTAAAAATATTTCATAGATACTTTCATATACTTCTTTCCAGAAGATGGAGCTTAATTCTTCTCCCTGTGTATGTGGGCTGGGCTTAGTGACCTGCTTCCAATGACTAGAGCCTGCAAACAAGAAAGAAACAGTAATTTTACAGTGGAACTTGCAGATACCACCTGCACCAAATGATAAAGATTAACATCACCAGTAGTAAGATATATCGACTTCATGTGCCCCCTAGTACGATGTGATAAGTAGGGCACATCATTTCTGTGTCATTCCTTTCAGAAACTATATAACCTTAATCTCATCATGAGAAAACAGCGGACAAATCCAAATTGAGGGACATTTTACAAAATATGTGACCAGTATTCCTCAAAGTCAAAGCTATGAAAGATAAGAAGACTCAGGAACTGTCAGGGATTGGTGAAGACCAAGACAAAAAAATAAATAAATAAAAGACAGCTAAAGGCAATGTGATATACTGGCTTGAATCCAGAAATATAAAAAGTACATTAGTGGACTATATGGGGAAATCTGAACAAAGTCATTTGTTAAAAATGTTTTGTCAATATTTATTTCTAACTCTTAATAATTATACCATGAATATAAGCTGCCACATGAGCAGGATATGAGTAAAAGGCATACAAGAAAATTTTGAATATATTATCTTTGCAATATTTTTGTAAGTCTATAACGGTTTTAAATTAAAAGTTTATAAAAATAAACATTTTAAAAAATACCTATAACACTAGGGTCAAATGCATAATTTCTTCACACTGTAGAAATCTCTAATTTCCATCTATAAATTACATGTGGGGAAGTGTTCAACTAGAATTGAAAACAAAGATCCAAATTTTGCACTGTGATAGCAAAGTACTTGAGTCTGGGATTCAAAATAGGACCTAATTAAATTATGAACAAAATATACAAGAAAAATACAAAAGATGTGTAGAAAAGAAAATTAGTATCCCAAATGAATAGTAATGAGTGGTTAGAGGCCAAAAAATAATTACATGTAGGCAACATCAAATTTAATTAAATTCTCAATTTGATAGATATTATGTTCTTGCCTTGCAAGGTAAAACATTGTTTTAACGGAAGAATTTATTAAATTTAAATGCAAGTTCGAAAGAAGATGCTATATCGTATAATGTGGAAAGTAAACTTTAAGAGAAAGTGAGGAAATGGAACTGAAGATGAAAATTTAGCAAAGTAATTTTGGAGAGGAACGTTTCTGTATTCATTCATGACAGCATCATGGGCAACTATCCTGATAGTCATAGAATACCTTCATCTCTAAAATGTATCTTCTAGTCTGAAGACAGCAGCCATGAATGTAGCAGCAATGGCATTGAATACTGAATTGAAACATGTGACTTTATGACAGTACATGTGATAGGTTGAATTATTGCCATGATGCTTTACTCCTCCCTTTTCCACATGACTTTATTGCTTCTTCCATAAGAGGTAGAAATATTATAATTCCCTGTGTAAAGCTTTCCTTGGCCAATTTAATATTAGAAAACTTAACAGAAGCAAAGCCTTGAAGTGTGTTTGTACCTTAGAGCTTGCTCTCTTACACTTTGGGGATGCATGATAAGAATGTGGCCCCAGCTGGTGCACTGGTCCCAAAAGGATGAGAGACACGTGGTGCAGATGTGGCTTCTATCTAGAGCTTAGAGGGAAGCCCTGAGGAGCCCAGCTCACATCAACCAAACCCCAGCCAACTCACACACATAAATGAGAATAATATTATTATATAAGGCTATGGAGAGAGTTTTATGGTAGTTTGTAATGTAGATTTATTATGGTAATAGGTGACCATTACAGTAAGTTAGAATTGGTGTCTTCTTGCTTTAGTTTTGACTTGGATTCAAATAAGGAGATTAAACTCCAAAGTGTATGATGTAAAAATCACTGTAGGGAGATACTATTAGAAATATGTCCTAGGACACTTGAACAGCTGTACTTGGTATATAGCATATCATATATATATATTTATATATGTATAAAATATACTTTATATAAGTATATTCTATGTATTAACATATTATATAGTAATTATATTATATGATATATTAATATGTATAAGTGCATGGTATATATTAATATAGAGTATATATTAATGTACACTATATTAATATTAATATATTTATATATAATATGTAATAGATATATAAATATTTAATATATTTTCTATAACATATAATCTATGTGATATGAAGTATATAATATATTAATAATATATTAATAAAAATAATGCATTATATTATATATTTTAATGTATATTATATATTTATAATATGTAAATGTATACTATATGTTATATATATTCATAATGTATCTATACTATATATATTATGTTATATGTAACATATAACATATCTATAATATATAATATATTTAGAATGCATAACATGTATGATATATAATATATATTATTAACATTGCTTTAACAGAATAATTTATTAAATTTAAATGCAAGTTCTAAAGAAGATGCTATATCATGTAGAAAGTAAAATTTAAGAGAAAGTGAGGAAATGGAACTCAAGATGAAAATTTAGCAAAGTAATTTTGGAAAAGAACGTTTCTATATTTTATATTTTATGGTGGTTTATAATGTAGATTTATTATGGTGAGAGGTGACTGGTACAGTTACATATGTAACATATATACTATGTCATAATATATATAATACATATTTGCTATGTTATAATATATAATATATTTATAATATATATCTATAGTATATAATTATTAATATATAATACTATTATAAATAAAATATATATCATATATTTATAATATATTGTATATTTTAAAGATATATAATATATATTTATAATGTATAGCATTATATATTATAAATATGCATATATTTATAATATACAATATTATACAACATATTTATAATATTTATTTATAATATGTAATACTGTGGATATATAGTATTCATAATATATAACATATTACATATAATATATTATAGAGTATTTAAGTATAAGCTATAATTAATGTATACTTACATACTCTATAATATATAATATTATATATTGTATATACTCTAATGTAATATATAATATATATATTAATGTAGAGTATACTTATGTAGATAAAATGGTGAAGAGTCAGGTTTTATGAGGAGGTCTTCCGCAGCAGCTGTGCCATGAACCCCACTCCTCTGCTCCTTGCATGTCCCTCTCCAAGTCAGTGCTGTAGCTTTTCATAGGTTTAATGGAAGTAAATTACAACATATGCTGATGTGTAGGGTTTTGTGCAATAGAATCTCCTAAAAGGACAGGGATTAGAGGACCTGGGTGACACACTCATGCTGAAGGCTAGGTTTTGGAAGGCATGGAAAGCTTCTAGGCATGGAATAGGGATGCAATCACTCAGGTCAAGGGATCTTCAAGGGTCTGACTAGACCATAAGCTGGGAATAGGTGTGAGGAGGAGGAAGGACAAAGGAGAAGATGACAAACAGCTTCTTTCAGTCTCTAGGCTTTCAGCCTCAAGCAGGTCTGATTTTAGGAATGGGTGAGAGAAGATTTAAAGCTTTTATATATCAATATATTTATTATATGTTGGAACACACCTCTTATGGATTGAATAGAAACTCTATTAATGACTGAAAGTGACCATAATACTTATTGTAGTATAATAGATCAAAATTGTATTATGTTGGACTAACTCAATAAATTGCTTCATTCTTTTGTTACACAAAAGCTGATATTTCACTTTTTTATATTGAAAATTGATCATGGTATGCTTTCTTTAAAAACATCTGTTGTATATATTTCTGAAAGTGAAGTGGCTTCAGCCAGTTACATATATTGAATAAAAAGTTAAGTGGCTAAATATACTGAGTGGTTATGAATTTCTACTGTGTATTCACATCTTCTTTTCAATATAAAAAAGTTTTAAATAACTGTTTTACAATAAGAAAATTTTATTTCATAGAATCAGGGTACATCTTACTGAAGAACTACATGCATGCATAGATATCATTTAACACATTGAATATATATTGTTCTATTTTACATATTCTGTTTATAAATCAAGAAACAATGTGGAGGATATCCTAAAATAGATTAAAATGATGCAATGGAACGATAATAGTTTTAGCAGATACCAGGAGAACATAGAGCTCATTTAGTACATTTAAAAATTTTAAATTGTATTGATGAGGATATCTGAGCCTCTAATAAAAAGAGATAAAGTGGAAGAGATTTTTAAGGTCATGCCCAGAGTATACATAATACTTGGCCTTCTAGCCCTTTTCTCTTTTCATTATACTATGCAGCAGTGTCTAACTTACAAATTATTCTCAAGTCATTTTTTTAAAAAGGAATGTATATTCGAGTGTAGTTTATAACACACTGGGGATAACACTAAAGTGAACAATTTACTATTATTAAAAATAATTGGATAGATATCAGTTTGAAATAACAGAACCATTCTAAACATCATACTTAAGCTATATTACATAAAATAAATATGTAAATTATACATAAATACACACATATATGTTCGATAAAATATTCCACTGTTGCTTTTGCATTGTTAAATTCTCAACTATTATTTGAATTCATTACTAAATATTATCCATGAATTATTGAGAAATAAAAAATCCAATGTTGTTTTCTCTCCATGATAACAAGAAATAAAATGACTATTTCTGAAAAAATAATATCCATAATCTTGGTGACAGATTATTGAAAATGTATTTGCCAGTTATAGGTCTTTATATTTTCAGTGGTCATTTTAAAGCAATATGCAAGTGACCCTGCTTGTGAAGTCAGTTTCAGAGAAGCAAATCTCAGAGACTCTTGTACTTATGACTCACCTGTGCCCTGCTTCATTGAGTTAGGAACTTACATCATATGTAGTTAATTGGGTCATGGAAAGAAAGACAGGTCTTTCCTCTACAACCTAAGTAAGTAAATCCTGAGTAGTGAAAAAAGAATTTTTGAATGGCTCCAACACACCAGAAACTCCTCAGCACTCCACCTGTATCCTAGTAAGAAGAAAGAATAAAGGACAAAGAGGAGAGAACAACAAGAAAAGGTTTTTTTTTAAAGGAGAGGAGGAATATGTGTTCAGGAAAAGAATAATCTTGTTTAGGAGAGGAACAGCACTTTCCAGAAGAAGTAAATTAGAACCCACATTACCCTCCACTCCTACCCTGAAGTCATAAATTAAAATAAACAGACAAACAACCAAAATAAACAGTAGTTTTGGGTTAGTTTGCTTTTGATGGCTGATTCTGGGTTACCAAAAATTGGATTTTAAACAGATTTGTTACTATGTTCATGGATTTAAAAAGAATTTAGACATTCTGGAATAGATACGTTGCTCTTAAACAAATGCAAAATCATTTCTACAAGTAACTTTTATATGATTTTTGTAAAGTATGTCAATGTAATTTAGTACAGGTCAAATTATGACACCAGGTCACTCATTCCCCTTGTCTGAATTTCTGATCATTACCAATGATAAATCTAGGAAGGGTGTTGAGGAGTCTGATAGATGTCGGCAAGCATTCTAGAACCCGTGATCCATTAAAATTTCCAAATAGACCATAGAACATCTCCATAGGTGTGCTTTAGGAAGAGGTAATGGTGGGGGAATGTTTGGAGAATGACTGGCTTTAGGTGAAATTCTGCCAAAATACACAACAAATAAAACAAGTGGATCCTTGAATATAGATAGATTCATTTGGCGTATTGCTATGTGTGCCGTTATATTTTTCTTGGATTATTCCATATGAAGTTATTTTGAGTTCAGAGCCAAGGACGTGTTCCTTAGCATTGGTTAGATGTTGACCCATTTGACATTTATACCAGTTGCTCTCACAAGGTAATAGAGTAGATGCTAAAACATTTCCTGAACCCCAAATAATAACCCAAATTCCTTTTCTACCATTATTGCTTCATTCATTTGGATTATCAAGACTATAGCAGCTTCAAAATCTCCTGATTAAAATGCACTTTGGAGAGGTGTTTAACCATCAACTAAATTGGCAGCTAACTGGAATACTTTATCTATGCCAAAAATACTCCCAGCATCTGTGGAAATAAGTGCTTCCTTGAGAGGGCTCTGGATGGCTCATCCACAGGTGCCACCACAATGTGAACTTCACTTGGCTTTTGCCTCAATTAGTTGAAAATCTTGAACACATCATAAGCATTCAAAAATTATTAAAAATAATTAATAATAAAAGAAAAGCAAGTATAAATAAATGTGGCTGGAAAGTAGAGGCAGGAATCCAGAGAGAAGTCCAAGATGGCAGACTACATTGGAAACTTTCTAGGCCTGAGGCCATAAGGATACAATCCCACTGTGAGATGGTAAAGGGACTGCTGTTAGGTTCTCTTTACACTTGAGCAAACTTGTTCACTTCAAAGCCTGTCAATTTTTGTCTCATAGTCTAGTTTCTAAGTGGCTTGTGTTCAATGTGAACCAAGTTCCCATGATTCTGAACGTGGAATTCTGTCCCCTGGAAAGAATCATAATTAAATTTATGCAGCTATTCTTCTGATAGTAATTAAAGTTAGTCATTCATATTCAATTCTATTTCCAAATGAATATCTTTCATCACTTTCATCTGCATTTTTCAGATTTTTATGATGAAAAAGTTTGATATGATAAATTATGACTCTCAGGAAAATTGTTCTTTGTAAAATATATTCTTTCCTAAAGCAACATTTACAATTTAAAACTGGTTAAATAGCAGAAGTGTGTGTGTGTGTGTGTGTGCGCGTGCACACGTGCATGCATGCACATGAAACTTTAAAAGTACTGTCTTTCGTCAATTTTTAATGGGATTATTTTTCTTTTGCTGGAGTTAACTTTCTCATAGATTCTGATAGATCTTTGTCAGATGCCTAGTTTATGAATACTTTCTCCCATTCTGTAGGTTGTCTGTTTATTCTGTTGACAGTTTCTTTTCCTGTGCAGAAGCTCTTCATTTTAGGTCCCCCTTGTCAATTTTTGTTTTTGTTGCAATTGCTTTTGAGAACTTAGTCACACATTCTTTTTAAAGGCCAATGCCCTGAATGGAGTTTCCTATGTTTTCTTCTAGGATTCTTAGAGATTGAGGTCTTACATTTAAATCTCCATTCCATCTTAAGTTAATTCTTATATATGGTGAAAGATAGGGGTCCAGTTTTATTCTTCTGCATGTGGCTAGCCTGCTATCCCAGCACATTTGTTGACTAGGGAATCTTTTCTCTATTGCTTATTAGTATCAAATTTATGGGAGATCAGATGGCTGTAGGTATGCAGCTTTAACTCTGGGTTCTTTATTCTGTTCAATAGGTATATGTGTCTGTTTTTATACCAGTATTATGCGGTTTTGGTTACTGTAGTTTTGCAGTATAGTTTGAAGCCAGGTAATGTGATGTCTCCTGATTTGTTATTTTTGCTCAGAATTACTTTGGCTGTTTTGGTTCTTTTTTGGTTCCATATGAATTTTAGAATGTATTTTCTAGTTCTGTGAAAAAAAATGACTCTGGTACCTTGAAAGTAGTAGTGATGAATCTATAGATTGCTTTCAGCCAAATGGCCATTAAAAAAATTAATTTTTTCCAATCCATGAGCTTGGAAGGTTTTTCCATTTCTTTGTGTCATTTTTGATTTCTTTCAGCAGTATTTTGTAGTTGTCCATGTAGAGATCTTTCACCTCCTTGGTTAGATGTTGACCCATTTGACCCAGCAATTCCATTACTGGGTATATATCCAAAGGATTATAAATCATTCTACTATAAAGACACATGCACACATATGTTTATTGTAGTACTATTCACAATAGCAAAACCTTGGAACCAACACAACAAAAAACCTAGGTTAATTTTTTTGGTGGTTGTGAATGGGATTGGCTTCTTGCTTTGGCTTTCGGTTTGCACATTATTGATGTATAGAACTGGACTCCTTCCTTATGCCTTACATAAAAATTAACTCAAGATGGATTAAAGACTTAATGTATTAGGACCCCAAACCATAAAAACCCTAGGAGAAAACCTAGGCAATACCATTCAGGACATAGGCATGGGCAAATAATTCCTGATTAAAACACCAAAAGCAACAAAAGTCAAAATTGACAAATGGGATCTAATTAAACTTAAAGAGCTTCTGCACCGCAAAAAACAAAAAACAAAAAAATGTCATCAGAGTGAGCAGGCAACCTACAGAATGGAAGAAAATTTTTGCATCTATCATCTGACAAAGAGCTAATATCCAGAATCTACAAGAAACTTAAACAAGTTTCCAAGAAAAAAACAACCCCATCAAAAAGTGAGTAAAGGATATGAACAGACACTTCTCAAAAGAAGACATTTATGTGGCCAACAAACATATGAAAAGTTCATTATCACTGGTCATTAGAGAAATGCAATTCAAAACCACAATGAGATACCATCTCATGCCAGTTAGAATGGCGATCATTAAAACATCAGGAAACAACATATGCTGGAGAGGATGTGGAGAAATAGGAACACTTTTACACTGTTTGTGGGAGTGTAAATTAGTTCAACCATTGTGGAAGACAGTGTGGCGATTCCTCAAGGATCTAGAAATAGAAATACCAGTTGACCCAGCAATCCCATTACTGGGTATATACCCAAAGTATTATAAATCATTCCATTATAAAGACACAGGCACATGCATGTTTATTGTGACACGGTTTACAATAGCAAAGACTTGGAACCACCCCAAATGCCCATCAATGAGATGCTGAATAAAGAAAATATGGCACACATATACAATGGAATACTATGCAGCCATAAAAAAGGATGAGTTCCTGTCCTTTGCAAGGACATGGATGAAGCTGGAAACCATCTTTTTCAGCAAACTAATGCAGGAACAGAAACCCAAACACTGTATGTTCTCACTCATAAGTGGGAGTTGCACAATGAGAGGGAGGGGAACATCATACACCGTGGACTGTCAAGGGGTGGGGGACTAGGGGAGAGATAACATCAGGAGAAATACCTAATATAGATGACTGGTTGATGGGTGCAGCAAATCACCATGGCACGTATATGTGTATACATATGTAACAAACCTGCATGTTCTGCATATGTATCCAAGAACTTAAAGTATATATATATGTGTGTGTGTGTGTGTATGTATATGTGTATGTATATATGTGTGTGTGTGTGTGTATATATATATATATATGCTGCTGATTTTTGTACATTGATTTTTGTATCCTGAAACTTTACTGAAGTCCTTTATCAGGAGCCTTTTGGTAGAGTCTTTTAAAATTTTTTTTAATTTTTAATTTTTGTGGGTACATAGTAAGTAGGTGTATATATTCATGGGGTATCTAAAATGTTTTGATACAGATATGCAATGCATAATAATTGTATTCTGGGAAATGCAGTATCCATCCCCTCAAGCATTTATTCTTTGTTTTACAAACCATCTAATTGTGCTTGCTATTTTAAAAGGCACAATTACATTATTATTGACTATAATCACCCTATCATGCTATGAAATACTAGGTCTTATTCATTCTTTCTAACTATATTTTTTGTACCCATTAACCATCCCCACCTTTCCCTCACCCTCTCCATTACCCTTCTCAGCCTCTGGTAGCTGTTCTTCTACTTTCTATGTTCATGAGGTCAACTGATGTGATTATTTTTAGATTCCACAAGGAAGTGAGAACATGATATTTGTCTTTTTGTGGTCTGGCTTATTTCACTTAACATAATGACCCTTATTTCCATCCATGTTGTTGCAAATGACAGGATCTCATTCTTTTTTACGGTGGACTCTTGAGAGTCCTCTAGGTATAGCATCATATCACTAGTGAAAAGAGATAAATTGACTTCTTTTCCTATTTGGTTGCCTTTTCTTTCTTTTGCCTGATTGTTCTGGCAAGGGCTTTCAGTACTGTGTTGAATATACTTACGATATAAGTAATATTCTTGTCTTATAATGATAGTGGGTATACTTGTCTCTTCCTGGTTCTCAAAGGGAATAATTCCAGTTATTGCCCATTCAGTATGATGTTGGCTGTTGCATTTTCAAAGATGGCCTTTTCTATTTTGAGATTTGTTCCCTCTATGACTAGTTTCCTAGGGGATTTTATCATGAAGGGATGTTGGATCTTACCAAAAGCTTCTTCTGTGTCTACTGAGATGAGTATGTGTGTGTGTGTGTATATATATATATATATATATATATACACAAATATACATATATGTATATATATGTATGTGTATATATATATAGTGTTTTTTTAAAAACTATATATATATGTATATGTATATATATATGTATATGTGTATATATATATATATAGTGTTTTAAAAAAATTCTCTTTATGTGGTGAATCATATTTATTGATTTGCATATGTTGAAATGACCCTGTATCCCAGAAATGACACTTCTAGAAGGAAGAAATACAAGTGGCCAACAAACATGAAAACATGTTCAACATTACTAATCATTAGAGAAAGGCAAATCAGAACCACAATGAGAGGTATCATTTCCATCTAACATCAGTCAGAATGGCTACTATGAAAAAGTAAAAATATGTATATATAAAATAAAAAAAAAAAGCAACTACCTGTTGGTAAGGCTGCAGAGAAAATAGAACTCTTACACATTGTTAGTGGAAATATAAATCAACTCAGCCACTGTGGAAAGCAGTTTGGAGATTTTTCAAGGAACTTAAAATAGAACTACTATTGAACCAACAATCCCATTACTGGGTTTATACCCAAAAGAAAATAAATCGTTCTTCCAAAAAGACACATGCACACATATATGCACGCATATATTCATTACAGTACTATTCACAATAGCAAAGACATGGAATCAGCCTAGGTGCCCATCAGTAGTGGAATGGATAAAGAAAAGGTGGTACATATGCACTGTGGAGTACTATGCAGCCATAAAAAATAACAGAACTGTATATTTTTGAGCAACATGGATGCAGCTGGAGGCCACTATCCTAAACAAATTAATGTAAGAACAGAAAACCAAGAACCATATGTTTTCACTTATAAGTGGAAACTAAGCAATGGGTTCTTAAGGGTATAAAAAATGGCAAAAATAGACACTAGGAACTACTAGAGGGGTGTGGGGAGGTGTCAGGGCAAGCATTCATAAACTAATTAATGGGTACTATGCTAAGTACCTGGGTGAAGGGATTAATAGTATCCTAAACCTCAGCATCAGACAATACACCCAGATGGCAAATCTGCACATGTACCCCCCGAATCTAAAATAAAAGCTGAAAAAAATCTGGCAGAATATTGCTTTTACATTTTAATCATTGGAATAAAAAAGTGAAAGCTGCTGTATCAGTATTTGCTCATCCACTGATTTCTTTATGTCCTGCTCAGGATTTTGACATTACGGTCAATAAATATTGCTTCAAAGAAATAATAAAAATGGACAATTTAGTTTTATTTTAGAAAGTATTATAATGTAAGCATGTTGTCTTATCTCATTTTTGAAGTTATCCTTCGCTTAATCATTTTATTTATATTCTTGGAAGGCAATATTGCTAAAAAGGTTTTTGGCAGGAAATTACTGAGTCAAAATTTCCAAAAATGAATATTGCATCATTCATTTTATGAACTTTGCATTCTGAAGGTTCAGCATCATTTTGGGTTTCTTTGAAAATCATGTAAATACTTCTACTACTTTTAAGGATTTATAAAATCAAGGAATACGTTAATAAAATATCTGTTTAAATTTCAAAACTGGGTGGTAAATGAACCGCGGTAATTTTCCAGTGTCAGTTTTCTTTTAAGCATCTCTTTCATCTTTGTTCTCATTTCACATGTTTTAAATATAGATGTTATTGCTAATCAGATGCACTCAGCATTTCAAAGTGATTTGTTTTTTCAATATAAACACATATTTTCGTTGACTTTTAAATTCCAGAATGGGATCAGATAGAAACAAGGGGTGTTTATTTGTTTGGAACTTCCAGATTATACAATTTGGAACCGGGAATAATGATTTCCTCACGGTGTTAATATCGTAAATAATCACTTTACTTAAGAAGTCTCTGTGCCAAATTAAAATCAGAAAACGCATTGTTTATTGGCAATAGAACTGATATTGGTGTCATTTCTGCTTACTTGTTTTTGTTTTTGTTTGGTCCTGGTGAATTGGCTAATGTTTAGATAATGTCATGGAAAGTAGATCGGTAACACAGGGGATCTTTTTATAATAAATATTTTAAAATTATGGAAGAATAAACTGGAAAATGTCCAGGTCCCCTAAGGGTATTGCTGAGATGCAGATTCTGATTCAGTAGTTTTGGAGTAGGACCGGAAGTTCTGTATTTCTAATAAGTTCCCAGATGGCGTGGATGCAACTGATCACCATGTTGAGTAGGAAGGCCAGAGAGGCTGGGAAGTAGAATTAGATTTTTTCTAAGACAGGGGTTCTTAATTTTTTTACATCAGTCATGGAGTTCTTTGACAGGCTCCTGAAGCCCGTAAGCCCTTTTCAAAATAAGGCAATACAATCTATCAAAAATAAGATTACAAAATGAGCAATCATATAGAAATACCAGTATCAAATTATTTTTGGAAAACTATATGTCTTATAACAGTATATGTGCTTCACTATTAACATTAAATAACAAGACCTAACAAAAGATCTAGTGATTCCTATAATTTCAAAAGAGTGATATTTCGGCTGGGTGTGGTGGCTCACACCTTTAATCCCAGCACTTTGAGAGGCCAAGGTGGGTATATCACTTGAGGCCAGGAGTTCAAGACCAACCTGGGCAACATGGTGAAACCCCATCTCTCCTAAAAATACAAAAATTAGCCAGACATGATGGCACATGCCTGTGACCTGAGAATTGCTTGAACCCAGGAGATGGAGGTTGCAGTGAGCTGAAATCATACCACTGCACTCCAGCCTGGGAGACAGAGTGAGACTCTGTTACATCCCCCATGCCCGACAAAAAAGTGATATTTTATGATATCTGAAGCTACCATATTAGTATATGACAATATCTGTGATTTCTATCTATGACAAATGCGTAGGACCACTGTAGTTCACTGCTCACATTCATAATGGGTAGAAATGCCATATTTTGGTTAGTAGTTAATGAAAATAAAAATGCTAATTTCTTCTAGGCCAGTGCTCTAATTTCCTTTGCAGCAGTAAATTTCATGGTTTGTAACCAACACAAATATCGGATTTTCTTTGTATAATTTATGAATTACTAAATATAGACGTGAAAGCTTGACCTATTTGTACCATTTAATCAATGACCCTTCACTCTTGCTGTTGTATCTTTTCATACTTTATTTTTATAAATATTTATTAAATATGTGACTACATATTTTTAAATGTACATGTCACATTTGGGAAATCACAATATAAGAAGTCAAAACACACATGACATTTTAAAAAGTGTAGTGGTAATTCATGCTTAAAACAATATTATTTTTAAAAATTAGCCATACGTTGGCCAGGTGTGGTGGCCTACTCCTGTAATCCAAGCACTTTGGGAGGCCAAGGCAGGCAGATCACTCAGTCAGGAGTTTGAGACCAGCCTGGTCAATATGGTGAAACCCCGTCTTTACTAAAAATACAAAAATTAGCCAGACATACTGGCACATACTTGTAGTCTGAGCTACTCAGGAGGCTGAGATGGGAGAATCGTTTGGACTCAGTAGGCGGAGGTTGCAGTGAGCCAAGATTGCGCCACTGTACTCCAGCCTGGGTGATAGAGTGAGACTCCATCTAAAAAAAAAAATTAGCCATGTATTAGATGTTTCAACTTCTGGAGTGTATATCATAATAAAAATAAAATCAATACTAAGAAAACGATAAAATAAAGTACAAGGATTACTATGGATAATACTTTGCCTCTGGGGAATAGTTGCTGTTGGCAGAACACCTTCACACAGAATCTCATTCCATTCTTGAAACAGCCAGGAGGCGGGGGACGTAAAGATCATTGACTCTATCTCACAAACGAGAAAACTGAAGTTTGGATATATTATAATTAACTCACATAACTAGTTGCGAAGTCAGGGCTCAAATTCAGGACTTTTTTTTACATCTATATATTTAGTACCTATTCTTTGCTATCCACAGTAATAAAAGAGAAATATGAAAGGGTTCTTGCTCTTAAGTGGACCACTTTCTGCTGAGGGGGAGAGACATACCATGGTCAATATTGCATATATTGATATGTTTATAAAGTGCCAGGGCCCTGTACCAGCCTATAGGAGGAGCGGTAGATACTGAATGCCGTGCTTCTTAAAATCATCTAGGATATAGTAGGGTTTGCATTTTGGGAATTAACTTTATAGTTTATTTTTTAAAGTCATCCTGTGCAGACTTGACTGAGCCTGTACCTTCTTTTAAATTACTTTAGTTAATTTTTTCTGTCCTGGAATAAACAACTCTTTAGCACCAGCTGAGCAAAATGTCCTAGAATAAGAATCAGCTTGAGTCCTTGGGATTCAAAAGCACTCCTTGTTTTATGCAAAAGATGGAAAGATTTGAAAAGTTAGCTTTCTATTTATTTGAGTCTTTTTTGATGTCATTTTTTATGACATTAAATAAAATCTTCTATTCTGCAGAGTTGTTGCCCATATTTTATTAATCTTATCCTTACCCTCTTTTCTCTTTGCTGTTATTACATATAATATATGCTGTATTATTTTTTTAATCAGTAGGACAGTTTCTTTCTATTTCTAGTTTCTAGAAGATATTTTTGTTCTCATTGTGTTTTGGTTTTCATCATAAAAGAATTTCCACCCAGCAATTTCTGGTGTGAGAAGATAATGGAGAACTGTTTGAAATTCTAAGGGGAACAAAGTATGACCCCACAATATTTTATCCAGCCAAGACAAAAATAAAGATGAAAAATTTTATTTTTATGCAAGTCAATATGTTAGTCAAATACATTTTGTGCACGAAGTAGATGCTTTAAAACATGAAGAAATTCAGACTATCAATGAACCTTCCTTGGCACAACAAACAGGAGCACTGAAAAAAATAGAAAGCAACATTAAGAACAACAGCAATGAAGCTCCATTGACCACAGCATCCACCAACTCAAAATTGTTTCAAAAAATGCAGAGTCAGCAAAGCATAGTGAGAGCATTACTAAATATTTTATTAATTTCGCAGTCCATTTGGGCTGCAGTAAAATACCATCAACTGTGTAGCTTATAAACAACATACATTTATTTCTCACAGTTCTGGAGGTTAAGAAATCCAAGATCCAGTTATCCCAGATTCACTATCTGGTGAGGACCTGCTTCCTGGTTTGCTGATGGTGTCTCTTGCTGTATCTTCACATGTTGGAAGAGATGAGGGGTCCCATGCCTGAGGGCTCTGCCCCATGATCTAATCACCTCACAAAGGCTCCATCTCCTGATAGCATTACCTTGGGGGCGAGGAATTCAACATTTGAATTTTTGGGGACATAAACATTTGGACCATAACACTAAATGTATTTACATATAGACAACAATCAAATAACTATGAAAGTTATGGATTTAGAAGAGAGTGTAAATGTAATAAACCTTGACAATCATTTCATTTTATATAGTTGCATTTATTTCACTAATGTTATGCAATACAGTGTGCAGGCATAGGCTCTAATTGTTTTAATATTTTAGCTGTCATAATGTGAAAGAAAAGTGAAACATGAACAAATTATGAGGTGAGATGGGGTAATGACAGTAAGCTTGATAGGGCTTTGATGGCCAGTTGTTAAAAAAATGGTCTAAAATGGGAATTTAAAAAGAAAAACAAAAAACTCTAACCTAATTCCATACAGAAATTGTAGAAATAGTATTTAGAAAACAATATTTTCTTTAATAACAAGGCATTTATTAGAAGTTCTTTAATCTTTTAAATTTATTTTCTGTTATAAAGTTAAATTTCTGTTATAAATTTAATGTACCTTATTACAATCACATTTATTATGTTTTTAAATAAAATGTATTTTTCACTCTCTATATATATTTAGAAAATACATTTTATTTAAAAACATAATAAATGCGAATATGTTGAAAAATACATTTTATTTAAAAACATAATAATAAAGCAAATATATATATAGAGAGAGAGCGAAAAATACATTTTATTTAAAAACATAATAAATGTGATTGTAATTTGACTATCCATCTGTATATATGCCTAAAAATATATTGGACTAAGAGTCTTAATGATGATATCAGTTATTCCTAGATACAGCGATTTGGTGTGATGTCTTTTACATTTGTCCTTGCATGTTTTTCATTGCATTAAATATATATGAAAAAGTAGCGTTAGTTACCAAAAACTGATTTAAAAAGCAAAAGGAAGACTGGAAGCACTACACCAAGATGTTTACCGGAAATTCCAGTGGTAATTCCAGGGGTAAATTCTACTATATGGGAATATGGATGCTTATTTTCTTGTTACTTCTTTGAATTTTTAACTTTCCACCAGAATGTGTAAAAATGAATAAGCATAAGCCTGTGCTTAGTTTAAAGGTGCAACTACAGCCAAAGAACTTAGAAGGAGGGAAAGGTAAATATCCTTAGAGATTTTTGCTTCATAGCAAGGCGTTTGGATTGGGTAGGGGAGATCGAGAAAAATGGCCATTTCAAATGGAAATGGGTGAGAGATGCAAACTCAGCATCCTGAAACAGGTTACTCAGTATTTGTGGGACCTTTTCTGTGTCAACATAGAGAAGAGGAAGGGTGGAATGGGGGAGGCCTTCTGTTGCTCATTCACCTCAAGAGTCATGGTTCACAGGAAGCCTGAGGAAGCCTCGCCAGGCTCATTGGCAACGGGACCCTTCCAGGGGCTGCACCCAGCCCTGTTATGTGTCACCATTCCTTTCCCACTTGGAAGGAGAACTCCTGGCAGTTGCTTAAAACCACAGTGTGTGAATGATAATGGGGTGCAGATTCCTCCTCAGTAGGGAGGGAATTCTCAGTCCTTTTCTAACTTTCCATCAACCCCAGTGACTCTGGGCAACTTTTGGCTGATCTTTATATTTCTCTTTGGTCCCCAAAAATCTGGTGAAAGAGTGTATCAAGACAGATTGGGCCGAGCACGGTGGCTCACGCCTGTAATCCCAGCACTTTGGGAGGCCGAGGTGGGTGGATCACGAGATCAAGAGATAGAGACTATCCTGGTCAACATGGTGAAACCCCGTCTCTACTAAAAATACAAAAAATTAGCTGGGCATGGTGGCGCGTGCCTGTAATCCCAGCTACTCAGGGGGCTGAGGCAGGAGAATCGCCTGAACCCAGGAGGCGGAGGTTGCGGTGAGCCGAGATCGCGCCATTGCACTCCAGCCTGGGTAACAAGAGCGAAACTCCGTCTCAGGAAAAAAAAAAAAAAAGACAGGTTACTACTGAGGATGGGGGGTTCAACACGTAAAAATGTGCCCCCCTATGAACAAGGGGCACAGTACATGGGGCATATACCATGCATCTCACATGATGTTCTCATGTGTAAACAGCCCAGTGATTTTTAAGCATATTGAGAATTTATCCCAAGGACAACCCAATGTATTTATTCCTTTATTTGTTCCAGCAATACAGTTATCCTGTGACCAGTTTTATTTACAACTTTATAAAGACCAAATGGAAGTTATATATTAAATTTCTACCTCATGCTAGCAAAAAAAGAGCAATGAGCAAATAATTTTGTGTAATACACTCTAATAAATCAAAATTAGCAAAATGTATTAAGCATCAATGAGCAAAACTAAAAGTTTGCATGATTATAAAGGACAACTGTGTTACAATTAGCATTTTAAAATCAGCACAGACATTCTATCCTTTTTCTTTCTGATGAAAGATATAGTGTTAGTATTTTTCCTTGACTCTTTAGGCTTATCAGTATTCTGAAAGTAAAATTACATGACAGAAAAACGAAATGATGTTTTTAAAAATGGGTAATATTATCATTTTATAATTTAGAGTTTGGACATCATTTAAAAGTTCCAGTTTCATTCAGTTAACTTCAGTTCACCCATCTGCAAAAGTACACACATTTTCTCAGTTCAATGAGTGCTAATTCTAAAATGGACAATTCAATAAATGAAAAGATAAGGGAGTTCCTCTGGGTCTGAAAAATTAGAGCAAAGATAGTATGCTTTTCATTCTGGTTCTAAGAAATTAGAATCTTGAAATTGCTTTCAAAAATCTCATTACGCAGCATTAAGCATTTTAAAATTTACCCTTAAAATATTCTAAATGGAAAATAATTCTTATCGGGCATATTTTATTTTTAAAAATAATAGCTTTATTTGGGATATATTATGCATACCATAAAATTTAGCCTTTTAAAATGTACTTTCCAGTGGATTTTTTTGTTACCTTCACAGACTTATGCAACCATCACCACTTTCTGATTTCAGAATGGTATTATCCAATACATAAATTTAGACAAATACACAATGACATATGTCCACCATTATAGTATCATGCAGTGTATACTCACTGCCTTAAAAACCTTCTGCCTGTTCGTCTCTCCCTCCTCCTCAACCTCTGGCAATTACTTAATTATTTACTGTCTCCGTAATTTTACTTTTTCCCAGAACATCATATAGTTGAATCATACGTTATGTAACATTTATGACTGGTTTCTTTCCCTTAACAATATGCACTTAAGTTTCCTCTATGTGTATCATAGATTAACAACTAATTTCGTTCTAGCACTAAAAATTATTTCATTGTATGGATGTATCACAGCTTATTTACCCATGAACTTGCTGGAAGGACATTTTGGTTGCTTCTAATTTTTGGCAATTATGTTTAAAGCTGCTGTAAACATCTATGAACAGGATTTTGCGAGGTCATGTCTTTACCACTTTTGAGTAAATACTAAGGAGCTTGGTTGCTGGATCATACATCTAGTTCTGTAAGAAACCAACAAACTGTCTTCTTACATGGATGTACCATTACCTCTGTCATAAATGGAATTATTTTCTACATTAAAAAATATGTTTATTGGTAGTGTATAGCAATACAACCGATTTTTGCATATTGATCTTATTTCCTAAAACCTTGTGGAACTCAATTATTGGTTCCAAAAGTTTCTGTGTATGTGTGAGCATGTTTTGTATTTTAAGTATTTTAAGTATTTTAAGTGTATTTTGTTTCATTTTTAACATATATGTTGTCACACTTCATGAGACTTTTGGAAGTTTTGTTAACTTTTGTTTCGTTGCTGTTTTACATAGATTTTTGCAATTCATCCATATTAATATGTGTAATGGCATTTATTTTTATTGTATTTATTTTCATACAGTGAAAACACTTAAATCTATTTATAGTCTTCCTTGTTGATGGAACTTGGGTTTTAGCCAGATTGTTAATATGACAGAAATGCTGCATTGAATAGTCTTTTTTTTTTTTTAAGATGGAGTCTTGCTCTGTTGCCCAGGCTGGAGTGCAATGATGCAGTCTCAGCTCACTGCAATCTCTGCCTCTCGAGTTCATGTGATTCTCCTGCCTCAGCCTCCCTAGTTGCTGAGATCATAGGCACCTACCACCATGCCTGGCTAGTTTTTGTATTTTTAGTAGAGATGGGGTTTCACCATGCCGGCCAGGTTGGTCTCAAACTCCTGACCTCGGGTGATGCACCCGCCTCAGCCTCCCAAAGTGCTGGGATTACAGACATGAGCCACCGCACCCGACCTGAACATTCTTTTGTATGTCATGCAGTACACAAGTGATCCATCCTTCCTTCCTGTCTTCCTTCCTTCCTTCTACATAGCAGGAATCACCTTTGCTTCAGTTCCTAATAAATTCCTCATCGCCATCTGAGACCACCTCAGCCTGGACTTTTTGTTCAAAACTATTCAAGGAAGCTCTAGGAAGCTCTAAACTTTCCCACATCTTCCTGTCTTCTTCTGAGTCCTTCAAACTCTTCAGACCTTTACCTGTTACCCAGTTCCAAAGTCACTTCCACATTTTTTGAATGTCTTATTAGCAGTGCCCACTCTACTGATACCAATTTACTATATTAGTCCATTTTCATACTGCCATAAAGAAATATCTGTGACTGTGTAATTTATAAAGAAAAAAGAGGTTTAATGGACTCACAGTTCCACATGGGTGGGGAGGCCTCACAATCATGGTGGAAGGTGAAGGAGGGGCAAAGGCATGCCTTACATGGTGACAGACAGAACAGTGTGTGCAGGGGAACTGCCAAGTATAAAACCATCAGATCTTGTGAGTCTCATTCACTATCATGAGAATAGCATGGGAAAAACCCACCCAGATAATTAAATTACCTCCCACTGAGTCTCTCCCATGACACTTGGGGATTATAAGATTTGGATGGGGGCACAGCCATACCTATCACTCTATGTTATTTGTTTATTTCTGCACTACAGCTCTATGGGTTATGGTATTGCTTGGCAGGCAAATTCACCTATTTTACCTTTCTTAAGAGTATCTGGGCTATTCACAGGTTTTTGTACATTCATGCTCATTTTAGAAATATGTATTCAAGTTTAGGTTCAGAGTTAAGTTGAAATCACTTTTATCCACAGAATAGAATGGCTAACACGTTTTGAGTCTTATTTTAAAAATCTCAATCTAACCTCTGATCATAAAGACGTTTTCTTCTTTTGTCTTTTTAAAATTATATTGAGTTCTTGGGTAACTTCCATTTTATTTCTTCCTAAGAACACTGCATTTTTGTTGCTATGGTAAAAGGACATTATTAATTAGATTTTCTGCTCCTTGCTTTGTAGAGAAATATCATTTTTTTTCTGTTGATATTCTATCCAGCAACCATTATTTATAATATTTTGTAGTTAGAGTTTCTTGAATTTTCTTTGTAGGGAGTCATTTTATTTGCAAATAAGACAGTTTTGTTTTTCCTTTCCAATCTGTGCCTTTTAAATGTTTTGTTTTTCAAGTTTATTGGTTGGAAGAAATAAAGTTACTTGCACTAAAAAGTTTACACAAATATGGTTTTATTTGTAACATTGTATAGCCTGATCTTCTGTTCCCTTAATTTCCTATCCCCAGATTAGTTTGTTAGATCTGGTTATTTGATTACATTAAGATTTCGTGTGTGTGTGTGTGTGTGTGTGTGTGTGTGTTATGATAGATGGTATTTTACATTTCCACTATGAGTCTCATAATGTTTATTCATCTCAGTTTTTGAGATGTTGCCAAACCCAAGTATCATTGCCTAGAATGATTTTCTAGGCTTCAAAAAGTGGCCACAAATTATTCTCTTCCCTCTTTTCTCTGCTCCCTTTGCAATAGACTTTTCCACTCCTCCCATTAAAAATGGAATTCACTTCTTGCCCTCTTGACTCTGGGCTGATGCTGTGATCTGCTTTCATCAGCATAATCCAAGGCATGTGAATTTGGAGGGTTTAAGCACAGGACTCCAGAGACTTTCTAATCTTGCTCTGTTGCTGCCCTGAGACTACTATCCTCCTTTAATATAATATGTAGAAGAAAAGGTTGAGTTGAGAGTCAATACTAACTGACAGATGTGTGTGAAGTCCTTTCAGATCATCTGACTTACTGATTCCAAAAGTGTGTTTCATAGGGGAGATCAGCATATTTGCCAAGTTTAACCCTTATACTCACAAAATTGCCCATCCAAAAACTGTAAGCAAATACATGACTGTTGTTTGTAAATGACCGCATTTTAATAATATTTATTACATAATAACAGATATGTGATAATGTTGGAATTTGTTATGGGCTACTAAATGATGATTTTCTAATTCTATCAATACTTATTATCTGGAATACTTGTGTGATGCTGACCACTGATCAATCTCTTCCTTGGTCTTCTCCAGTCCGTGGATTTTCAGCTTCTCATTTTAAAAGAGTGTCATTTCTTCCTCTGGTTTCCTCTTATAACATTTCTATTTCTATAAGTAAATGTCAGTATATCTCTATCCCACAGATACCTTAGGTTTTTCCATTTTTGCTACCTACATGAGAATATCTGATTGAACAGAAAAATTTTGGATTTCAAAACTATATGCCCTGTTGGAGCTTTGCAAATTGATTTATAAATGCCCTCATCCTTATATATTCACAAAATGTCCTCTTCTGTTTTTAGGGGGTTTTTGTTATTTCTGCAATGCATTCAAACAAGTAAAATAAACTCTTAGAAGGTAAAATATTACATTGCACAAAAGCCTGATGCATAATTGACAATCATGTATTTTTGTATGATGAAAGCTAATATATTCACTATATGTAAACATGTCCAAGCAGATTTATTTGTTGCTAGAATACATTTTATGTATTTTCAAGTACATTAATATACATACATGTTACAGTCAAAGACTTAAGCAGCTAAATACTCTGAAGTTGGAAAAAATAAAATACTTACACTTTGAATTTTGAAAAATGTGTTTTATTATATATAAGCAAGTCATACATAAACTATGTTTTGATTTCATACTCTATAATTAAATTTCAAAATATAAAATCAAGCTCAGTCCATTCTTTTATTTATTGCATTTTATTAAGGTTTAATTTAAAGTAACTTAATATATCTTTGGGATTAAACTACAATGGTTTTATACTTTATTCCTTTAGGTATTTTATGATAAACTATATACCATCTTTTTTATCTACTCAAGAGGGTCTGTTAGATAAATCTTTTGATTGCAGTAATACACACAACTACATATCAATTTCCTCTTTCCAAAAAGGGTGATTTGTGAAGTTTAACTAAAATATAGTATTTGATATAGAAGGCAACAGATAAGTAACAGCTCAGATAATTTACATAATATATTTTCACAAGTAAATATAATTCACAATTATACATTTGTTGTTATTGCTAGTAAAACAAACAGATGCTACTAATGAGGATTTTTTTTTTTCTTCTATAGGATGAGAGATCCTCTTGAGCTAACTCATTGCAAGGATCCCATAGGAGTCTAAGTCACAGACATAATAAACATAAACACATAGTTGCTGGTCCTGGGAACTGGGAGATTGGGACTTAGGCTGCTTTCTTTCACCATTAATGAACTGATAGTCTCTATCAATTTTGCTTTTACATGTAAATTTTATATGCTTACTTAATTTTCTTTCTTTTTTTTCTGCCCGTATATTTTCTGATGCAAAACAATGTAGACCCATCTCTCTGACTCTGGGAAAGTTGAATGAAGAAATGCTTGGAAAGGTGAGACTTCAGGCTGCTCATAGATTATTACTTGCTATGGTCAGAATGTTTGTGTCTCCTCAAAATTCGTATGTTTAAATTCTAGCCCCTATGTTATGCCATTATGACTATGATTAGTACCCTGATGAAAGGAACCCCAGGGAGATTCCCCTTTCCCTTCCACCATGAGAGGGCACAGTGAGAAGTCTGCAATTCACAACACAGATGAGGGCCCTCACCAGAAGCCAACATGCTGGCACCCTGATCTTGGACTTGCCAGTCTCCAGAACCATGACAAATTAAATTCTGTTGCTTTTTAAGCCACCCAGTTTATGGTATTTTGTTATAGCAGCCCCAGCAACTAAAAGATCAATTTTTGCCTTCATCTCTTTAACTCATGACGTCTCCCTTTCTCTGTGCATCTGCTTCTCTTGGTCTCTCTCTCCTTAGCAGTTATGTCTGGATCTTTACATTCTCCACTTTCCTGTACCTACTGCTACAGAAAGCCTGTCTCATCCTCACAGCTCCATGAACTACTTGCTCAAGTCCTCACCCCCAACTACTCATCTTCTTCTGGGCTTCTGATTCACAAGATTGAGTATATATAAAATTGTCTCAGCTTAACTTTGTGAAATAGGTCACATGTCATAAGTGATGGCACTTTCCTGTCAGGAGCTCACTCCTAAACTAGTAGACTGAGGTCCACAGATTGTGTCCCCAAACAGGAGGAGGGAGAAACTCAGGAAAGGACAGGATAAGGTTGAGGAATAATGGGTAATCCTTGTAGAAAAAGTTTGGCTCTCACTTTCCAAAGGAAGTAATTGTGCTATCTTGGATAATTTTTAAAAATATTAACATGTAAAAGTCACTTAAAATGATATAGCAAATAAAATAGAGTCAAGTATCAATGGATAGATCTGCTTAACTTACAGTCCAGTCTTCACCCTAGAACTCTTTCTGTCCAGTATTATCATAGGATGATTTGAGAGGAGTGATAATTATGGATAAATTTGGAAAACCAAGCTGAGTCTCAATCCCTTGAGATTCCATCCATTAATTAAGTCAGGTCACTGGAGAATTACATCCTGGGGCCATATGGTCCTGAAACCTTGCAGAATTGCAGCTGCATTTTGGCAGCTTTCCACTAACTCATGAAAGCCTTCTGCAGGAAACAGCATCAAGCAAGAACATACTGAATTATATGCAAGGAAGCACATCCTTCCCTTCAGTACATCCTATATGAAACCCACTGTCACAAGGTTATATTAGGGATAATCTATGGGGAAGTTTTGTTCTTCCAGGACAGTGTTTTCTCTTCAATGACAATGAGTGCTACATAGGTAACCATCTGTAGCTCGCTTTCATTTTGCAGCTAGGAAATTCAGAGCCAAAATGTAGACTTTTCTATGACTGTCATCTTTTTAAATTCCCTTATTTAACTTTTAACCTCTTCCTCCCCTCCCGTCAACATCATAGTTAATAGCTTCTTATTTAACTAAAAAGCTAGAATGAAGGTATATAACCTTCATTCCAGCCTTTTAGTTAAAAGAATATCTTGCCTTTTAAATGTTTATAGCCTTAGCTCAGGAGGCTGCACATGTACATAACATAAGGCTCCGCTCTGACCCAGAGAGAATCATCATAGGATCCAAGCCAGATTTATTTCTCTACAATATTAGTTCCATTATATCTCTACTGAAAAAAAAGTCTTTATATATCCCATTGCTTACAGCAGAATGACAAAATTTACTGTTAAGATTGTCCCTTATTGTATCTATAAATTCTTACCTCATGTGCTTCCTCGTGTGATTCCATTTCTCTAGGATGATTTCATTTTTTGCCTGACAATGAACACTCATACAGAGTATCCCAGGCCAGTTTATGCTGCTTTATACTTCCTTAAATTCTTTTACCCTCCACCTATGCTTTGAAATCCAAGTAAAAACCTAAGATTGAACCCTGCTGACCCAGATCGCAATAATTCTTTACTTCTCTGACTTCTTCCAATAGCATTTATTGACTGCATCATGAAGTTTAGCTTCACTTCATTGTAGTGGAAATCCGCCTTTTGAGTGGCTGCCTAGATGAAAGGTTTTTAGTTTCGTTAATAAAATTGTATCTTTGCACACGTTCACCCTCTTATCAATGGTGAGGAAAGGAGTTAACATCATGGCACTATCTTCAAAAGGTCTTGCTTGCAGGGCTGGCCTTTAATTAGCATCTGGGAGCTTGAATCACAATAGTTTCTCCACTCCTGGCTGATTAGTTTGTTTTGCTACACCGAGGTTGCTGGTATAAACAATGTGATTTATGGTGAAAACTTGGGCAGAGGGTATCTACGTGACCAGCTACCAGTAAAATTCTAACTAAATAACAAAACAGATAGTTATAGTAAGTAAGCCATAAAAAGGAACACAATACAGGGGGAAAATACACAACAGGAAAAATAACACCACCACCAAAAACCTCATAGCTGTGAGTACAAAGGACACCGGTTCTGTGAGTCCTTCTGGTGAATCACCAGACATGTGGCTGGTCTTTATGACCCCAAAGACCACCTGAAATGCTGTTAAAAATGAGAGTGGGCTGCGTGCTGTGGCTCACCCCTGTCATCCCAGCGCTTTGGGAAGCTGAGGTGGGCAGATCACCTGAAATCAGGAGTTTGAGACCAACCTGGCCCACATGGTGAAATCCTGTCTCTACTAAAAATACAAAAGTTAACCAGGCAGGGTGACGGGTGCCTGTAATCCCAGCTACTCAGGAGACTGAGGCAGGAAAAGAGGTCAAATCCAGGAGGCGGAGGTTGCAATAAGCCAAGATTGCACCACTGCACTCCAGCCTAGGCAACCAAGTAAGACTCTCTCTCAAAAAAGAAAAAAAAAAAAGCAGTGAAGGTATAAAATAAGTATTATTTCACAATGACTAAAAAGGGGATGGGAGTGAGCATTAGTGAAAAAGCAATAAAACAGTTTGGCAGAAGAAAAGTGTGCAGATTGGTCCCTAACAAAGTGCAGTGCAGAAAACAGAGAAGGGAAAAAGGTGAGAGCTGATACCAGTGTTGGTTCTTCTGCAGCCCCCAAAAGCTCAGGATTGAAAAGTCAGGTACAAGGGAAGGCAGGAATCACACTGGTGCCTGAGGGAGTTATTGCAGTCAAAGCATTACGGCCCTCTAGTCCCCTCACCCGGTAATTTTACAAGCTCCAGATTAGATGCCTTCTTCTTTTTTTTTTTTTTTAAGTTTTCTTTTTAAAAAATATAAATGACTCTAGGTTGATCCTGTTATTTCTTAACTATCTCCCTACCAGTGTGGCACTTGACAAAATCCACCCAGGTACCATAAGTTTTCAAGCAAAATCTGACACTTTGATTCTTGTATTGACTTGGCAATTCAGGCATATCAGACATCTGAGCCAAATTGTACCGCATGTGAGAGCTATATAAAAACATCATTTAGAAAAACTTGACAGTTTCAGTTTTATATTAAATTCTTTACCTCTCCAATATAGCCGAGGCCACGGGCAGCTGTTTTATGCACTGAACTCAGCCCTGTGTGGAGGTGACTCACCCAAGCTCAGCTGAACAGAGTCTTTTCCTCATGCATTTGGTTCGTCTACATTTGTAAGTTTGGCAAGGGAGTGAGCGTTTGTTTTTATCTTCCATATGGCAGGGAAAAAAAAAAAAAAAGCAGCAAGCCTGATGAAAGAGGGGATTAAATAAAAGGAGCTGAGATGAGCTGAGATGAGAGGTGGAAAATTAGAAGGGATCCCAGTTCATGCTGATCCCTTCCATGGCGCGGCTGTCTGCTTCCCGCTGAGTCCCCCGCCTCCCGCTGAGTCCCGGAGACACCTCTGTCTGTTCTCACTGTTTCCCTGTCCTGATTAGGGGAGCTCCAGTGGGAGAGCTGAGATCTTTATAGACTGCCTGGCATGGATTTTCAATTGCATCATAATTAAATTCAATCTCAGGCATATGCATTAGAAACGTTAGGTTTTTGTTTTTAGATGACCAGAACCTAGCATATTACTATATACAGGACAGGCTCTCACTTTCTCTCAGATATACATAATATGTATCAAGTATTATTATAAATATTATATCATTTTCATATGTTATGTTATAATTATATTATAAATAATTGTTTATATCATTTATATATTTATAATATAATATATATTCATATTATTGTTATATTTACAAAATATAATATATAATTATATTATTGTTATATTTATAATATTTATAAAAATCATTGCTTTATAAGAAATATGTTATAGTATATATAATTTAATATTATCTTATAATATTTATAATAGTATAACATATAACAATGAATATGAATATTATATTATTTTCATGTATTATAATAATGGAATAACATATTATAGCAATATATTTGTATATGTAACTCAGTAAGTTAAGAACAAACATTTTTATTTTTATTGGCTTCTGTTTCTCTGCCTTCTGAGGGTATCATCAATCATAAACTTTATCCCTAAAGCTTGTAGCCAGGACAACGTAAAGGGTTGTTTTTTATCCTTTTACCCTCGTGGCAGCCTTTGTCACACATCGCCTCATTACGTTCACGCTGACCCGTTCTACACCTAAGACCAGGAACTGCTGCCAGTCTGCACAGCACAACCGTTCTCCCACCCACAGCTTCCTCTGGCCCATTGGCTTTGACACAGGGCATCACACAGGCTGCCCTCTGGCTTCAGCTCCATTGCCTGCTCTGAGCAAAGAACCCGCTCCTTAACAACTGATAACTGGAACTTAACTTGGAAGCTCCCTGAGCTCAGCTGCAGCCTGCTAGCTTCATTCCAGCCCCAACACGAGAACCAGGACAACCTTCTTTTTTTCAAACGACATTTTCAAAACCAACACTACTCACAAGCATGTTGTCAAGATCAAACTGAACAAGTAACTCCATGTGAATATATTTGCTTTAGATAGCATAGCGTATAATATTTGCATGTACTGTGATATGTTTTAATCATGCATGCTACCCTGTACAGAGTCAATCCTTTAGTGAAATTTAGTATACAGAGTGATGATTAAATAAAAATAATGGGTCCATTTAGATCAGGAAACATTAAAATTTTGCTAAAGAAAGAAAAATATATGACAGTTTTCAAAAAGTTAGATCATGTTTGAAAGTGTAAAAGGTCTTCTAACCACAAGATGTTAATTTTGGCTCCATTCCCGGTGAGTAAAACAATGAATCTGACAAAACTTTTCTTTCTTAGGCCGTGTTGTTTGTTTCCTATACCCTGATCTCATTCAGTTGTTTTAAAACTGACATTTTATTTCCAGATTTTTGGGCATAGGTATAGAAATAAGTTGAGCTTCCTAGAGCATACAGTATCATCTGTTATTTCTTTTTCAACTAAAATTACTGCATTGACTCATTTATAATTTCCCGGCATCTAGCCCATCTTTCAAATTCTTAAAATTATAGCTAAAAGCCTTGCAGAGACTTTTGCCAACACCTTAAGTATCTTATTAATTGGGTTTGAAAAATTGTGTCTAGACTGGACATTCAATTCATTCAATTAAAATTAATGAGAATCCATGAGGCTGCTGGTTCAGAGTTGGGTTCTTGCCAACTCATCTCTAACCAAAAGTAAAATACGCTCACTTTTGGACAAAGTCCCTGTCACAGTCACCGAATGATCATAGTGCACTTCATCATTGCCAGTGATTATCCAATACCACTTCCCACTATTTCTAAAGTTCCCATTGTCCCGTGGAATTGATGAAAATAAGTCACCAGTTCTTGGCTGTAGCCTTGACACATAGCATGGTGTATTTCAGGGTATCATGAAGTCTATTGGTTTTTTGCAGATGATTAAATAGTCTGGGGTGGCTGGAAAAGATTTATTTGAAGTTGTGGAAAATAAATGTTTGAAAAAATAATTTTTAAAAACTATATTTACAGAGTAGAATTTTGAAACATTTTTATTTGTCTTATTTGATTTTCTTTACTCCAATCTCCACCATTTAGAAATTATTCCTATGGTTCTGGTTGAAGACATAGTTGTATTGGAAAGAAACATGTTGAAAGGAAAGAATTTAATTCAGACCATTAGTAAATATACTTGTAATATTATTTTATTCTTAGCTATCCAAGTAGTAATGATTTTCTACTCTTATTTGGCATAGCAACAATATCAATGTGGGTTTCAAGAGTGTATATATGAATTTAAAATGAGGGAAAATGTATATCACAATATTCTTTTTTACTGGAGTATAAGAAGACTTAGACATTAAGATGGTGTCTTTACGTATTTTTATTTCTCTCATAGTTCTATTTCAATACTTTGTATCTGGGTTTAGCCATTCAAATCTTACCCAGATAAACAAAATGAATGACCTGGATTTGAATTTGCCATTTTACCTATCAATTGAAGCACACGGTGGCAACTGTATTCCCTTCCCTGAAATTTTGAATGTCACAAACTTAAAGTGCATGAAGATAGACATTTAAGACTCTATCTAGTCTTGGAGCTGACTGTATAACCAAAATGGAACAGTATGGGTGCAGTTGGGGAAATGCCATTTATCACATTAGTCTAGAATTCCTTCTGTTCTGAAACAAATACCCAGGCATTATTTTTAGCTTGTATATAACTTGCAAAGAGCTGTACTTGGATAGCTACCAAATAAAAAATGTAAGTATAACCACAGAGACATTCTTATTCTGAAGAATAAAGGCATATCATCAAAGTTAAATAGAATTATGTGGTTTTAACTAATTATGATTTAATTAGTAGAAATCGGATTTTTAGAACGAGGGCATTTTACTTCTTGGTCCTTTAAAAAATGCTGTATAAAGGGTATTTCAAATGCGAATCAGTCTTTGAAACGGTTGGTGTAAAATCTGGTGACATCAAAGTGACCTTTGTTCAGTTGCACCCTCATCCCCAATGCACCTGGAACAAAACACTCAGCTTGTGGTTCTGAGTTTCTTGTTGTGAGATGTAGGAGCCAGATTCTCCAACTTTCTATGGATTGCATTCTATGACTTCTTTGTTCTTATCCAGTTATCATGCTTATTAGCATGATATCATTTTCAACCAGTTAAATGCATTAAAAAATTAAATAAGCATGTACAATTGGCTGGGTGAGAAAATGCCCATGAGCCACAGCAGTGAGACTCTTCTACAAGCATTGTTTCATCATCTTCCTTTCAGAAGCATCCTCTGCTTCCACCTCCAGCAGTACGAATGGCTCATTCAATGCCACCAAATCATTTTCCACTCTCCAAGGATCTGCTTTCTAGCTACCTTCTGTTTCTTTTGAAAATTCTCCACAGAAGTTACCTTCTGTTTGCCACATCATTTTTTTTCTCCCTAAATCACCATTCTCCTCTACTACCTCCATCATGGCATTTGATGCTGTTACACATACAATCCACTGTATGCTTTCAAGCCCTTCATTATGTTTCAGTTTATCGACCTCTTTTCTACTGTTTTAGCCATAAAATAGCCCACAATACCTTTTATTTTTTAAAATGAGACACAATAACCTGAAACTCTTACACAAGTGAGTGCTTTCTTTGATGCTTAAAATGTGTACACCTCCCAATTTTATTTACCCGGCAACATTTACTGAGCACCTATTCTGAGCTTGCCACTGTACAAGGGGGGTTCTAGACAAAATAATAAGAAAACAGGCACCAGCCCTGACTCTTATGTGGCTTCCGGTCTAGTGGGAAAGACATGACAACTGATAAACTAGGCATATGTTAAGTGTTTATTGATAGGTCCTTCTAAGGGAGGAGTCTCAGTTCTATGCCAGCCCACCCTAGCTGTAGGGGGATTCCATTCCAGGTTGAGCAGCAGGATGTGAAAAGGAACTGTGGCAGGAAATATTTAATAACATGGTGTATTTTAAGAACTGAAAAAAATGTATTTGTATGTATAAATGGTAAAACCAGCAAGCTATGTGTATATTAAAAATATGATTCTCTGAGTAATTTATTATGTAGCTGGGGTTACTTTGGGATCTGACATCCACCCATCTGTCTGTTGAGAAGACAATTTATACAGATCTCTATAAATATCCTTGTTGGGGGCATTTTCTCATCCGAATAGACACTGTCTCTCCCATATCCCATTAGTTGCATTGGAAAGAAACATATTGAAAGGAAATAACTTAATATGGATCATTAGTAAATATACTTGTAATGTTATTTTATTCTTAGCTATCCAAGTTCTTATGAATATAGACCATTAGAGTAATGAGTTACCAATGGTAGAGTCTTTGGCCTTGCAATTCCACAAATTTCAAATATTTTTATCTATCTATCTATCTATCTATCTATCATCTCAATAAATCAATAATCTATCTATCACATATCATATCTGTCATCTCAATCAATCATCTATTTATCATATCTCATATCTATCTATCTATATGGATATAGTTAGTGTGCTCAATGTGTGTGTGTGTGTTTAGCAGGTTGGGAATTCTAGTTCAAACAAGTAGGTAAATAAACTGTTGGAAAGATAAATTAGGTGTGACTAATATCCCTAGAGGTGCTAATAATGTTTAAGCATAGAAGTTTTGTGTTTAAGCACAAGAAGTTTTTCCTATCAGCTGTGGAAGGCAGTTCTGAGGACACAGACAGAGATGTGACTGTCTTGGGGAAGAGGCACTGAAAGGAGCACTTTTCATCCTAGAAAGTGCTTCTGAGGAGCATTTGCTGTGAGGAGCACTTTTTCTTTTTCTCTTCCTGAGTCAGGGATGACTTGGCTCTCGATAATACTCATCGTGGGATGACTCTTCAGAGGGATGCAAGATGCACTGCTTCCTTCAGAGACAACCGTTACGCCATCCATGACCTCTGTCCCTTACAGAACTCCCAGGTAGAAGCTTAATATGTACAGTGATCCTGAATATAAATCTCTGTCATATTGGCCAGGGTTCTCATCAGTAAATTGTTAGTAAAATTTTCCTTCTGCATGAAACTTTGAAACTCACCTATTCAAAAATAAAATTTATCTCATAAAGAAAAATATAATGTATCTTGGGAGTCTTGTACTTTACAAATAGAGTCAACACTATTAGTTCTGACCCACTAAGTCAATCTATCAGTATTCAGGCAAAACTCTGAAAAATGTAAACTTGATTTTCACAAAGTAAAAAAAAAATTACAATGATGTTATAATAATGATCTGCTCTCTCCAACCTACTGTAACCTTTTCATTCAAAATGATCTTTCTAAACAATGTCCCCAGATGACAAAGTATGCAACAGAGTTTTTCTTATGCCAGTTTAAATTTCTGTGTATATTCCTAATTAATTATATATCCTAATATTTATATGGCACTCTGTCACTTGCAAAGCGTTTTCACATTTTCATGTTTATTATTATCTCATCTCATTCTTCGGTAAAATAAATGGGTATTATAATTCCAATTTGAGAGGTGAAGAAGAGATTCAAAGAAGCTAATTATTTGCCCAACATCAAATAAAAAGTGATTTGCAGAGATAATAAGAGTCATAAGTATTTACAAGTCAACAAATACATCCTGGTCATTATGACAGGTGTGTTGTATACATTTCCCTAAAATGCTTGCCTCAGCCTCTGGAGGAAGGTAATATTACCTCCAATTAACTATGATTACCAAGTCAACCCAGTGAAATAAGTAGCAGATTCTAAAATATCAATGGTGTTACAAATTAAACTAAACTAAACTCAGAGCATTTCACGGTAGGCTATAAAATAGTTTTCCCTCATTCAGATCAGCTTTGCTTCTTTCATTTAATACTTTCTATCAAGAAATTTGTTATCATAGAAAAATTTGGGTACATATTTTTCAAGTCAAAGAATGACATATAAAATAATGTATAGTTGGAGACAGTACCTTTTTAAAAAGTAACTATTTTGAATGGTAATTTTCTATCAAATTACCAATTTCTTCTCCTCCCTGAAGAGAGCTTTAATAGGAGAATCGGCGTATGGCAGTGTTGACTTAGGTGCTGCAACATGGAATAACTGGAAATGTTTAAGTCATGTTCCAACTTATTTACGTTTTTCAGACATTCCTGTTAGGGAATATTTAGATAACAGAGTAGAGAAAAAATCCTATGGAACCTTTATGATCATCATCAAATATTTATTTCTAAGCACCACACAAAACAAAGAAGATACAGACCTGGCGTAGTGGCTCATGCCTGTAATCCCAGCACTTTGGGAGGCCGAAGTGGGCGGATCTCAGGGTCGGGAGTTTGAGACCAACCTGGCCAGCGTGGTGAAACCCCGTCTTTACTAAAAATACAAAAATTAGCCAGGCGTGGTGGCGGGCGCCTGTAATCCCAGCTACTCGGGAGGCTGAGGCAGGAGAATGTCTTGAACTAGAGAGGCGGAGGTTGCGGTGAGCCAAGACCCCGCCATTGCACTCCAGCCTGGGCAACGGAGAGAGACTCTGTCTCAATATAATAATAATAATAATAATAATAATGAAGAAATAGCTTCTTCCTAAACATATAAATCTGAAAAAGGGGAGCTAAAGACTACATGTCAAGAATGAAGTATTTTTCAAATAATTAAACTTATGCTTAGAAGTAAAAAATCAAATAGGTTTAAAGGAATAATTAAAATTAAGAAATATTGGGGAAATATTTGAAAGGAAACTTTCTATCTAAGAGGATATGGGTCAAAGCTGTGTAACTGACAAATTACCATAGTAATTTTTAAAGCGGGCTTGATAAGTTCTAGAGTAGAAACAAATGAAACTATCTATGGAAGTAAAGAGTGGACGTTGTCTTCCTCTAAAAATTACATATTGCACATATTAAAGTGCCTTGTTTTTTAAAGTAAAATGCTGAGATGTTTGAAAACAAAAACAGTTTTTGAGATTGTTTTAATATCTCTGAAAAGGAAGAGATTACTTCATTTTCTTGGTGCCAGATATTGATATTATTTTAAGAGCACAGTGAACTAAAACTCGCTCATGAATTTGGGATTTTTAAATCACAGGAATGAACCAATCACCATGAAGATTCAACTGGAGTAAAAACTTCAAGGGCTAGAATTTACATAATCTTAAATTAGGTTATTTTTCAGATCATTACTCTTTAGGGACTTTACCTACCTTGGTTCTTGTAAGCAAGAATACAATTAAAGATAATTTAGATTTTTAAAAATATTACTTTTGAATATTAATTCTGAAGAATTATCTAATTTCTGATTCTCATGTACATTTCTATTTGACTCATTACTTGAAAACACGTGTGTAACTCATTTTAAACAATATTAGCGTTATCAATGCAGCCACAGTTCTGTAGTTATTGCTTGACTGTGCGCCCAGTTTACTTCTCCATATCTCTATTGCCACATAGTTCCGTTGAATTTGATTCTCTGTTTTAAGAAGCAAAATCGAGTTGTACTAGGCACTGGAGTTAATGGGGTCATTCATTCACAAACTCTCAAAGAACCAAGTAATAAATTGGTTTCCATATGTAGCACTGCCCTCTACTGGGCAAAGAAAAATCTGGTATTATTAATGGTTTTCTAATTACAGTACTTAAGGGCAGCTTAGTAGAAAATACTGATAGAGATATTTAAATTGAACTACCCTGATATTTTTTAAAGATGAAGAGGCTGAGAATTATCATCATAGAATATGAGAATCTTAACGTTTTGTAAAGACATTTTTACTTCTTTTCCTCTTGTTTTGATTAAACATGATCTTTGATTTGATCTTAGGTTCTTTCGAAGTTTCAACATACGAGAGAGGTGGCATATTGCACTATTCACTAGTAATGTGATAATGAAATTAAAGTCAATTTGGCATTAATTCAAGGGTTTTTTATTTGAGTTTGTTCTTGGGAGACAGAGACAAATATTATCTTCATTTTGTAATTTGTTTATAATTTATTTTGTTTACAACTTTATATTGATAGTCAGTTTATATTTGGATGATAATATTTGGATGTTTGCTTTAAGCTATACCTTCTGTAGGGTGTCAACAAGAGACTGTGAAGTGTTATCTTTTCTCTTTTTCTCCTTACTCTGTTACAATGTAGGGCAGGGGTTTTAGAAATTTATACCATAACCAGATTCTACTAATTACCATAAAAGACAAAGCCTCAATAAAACTTTTTAGTGTGCTTATAAACATAAACTCTAAGTAATGTTGAATGACATTGGAAAATATGATTAGTTACATCAGTAAATGTAAAAAATTTGGATCAAACTGCGTAGTCAGCAGTAGATGTCAGAACATACAGAGATGGCAAAAACACACACACAGTATTTTCCCACATTGTTTACATGATTTCAAATCTAATGAAGCTAACATGTTTTTAAATTTTGCATGTCATATTAATATTTGTTTGTCTCAATCAAACTTTTACAAGATACAGAATGGCAGCCAACTCAATAATATTCCCTTTCAGGTGTCTGTAATGATATTCCCTGTATTTGTTGGGGAAGAAACAAACTTTTAAGAATCAGCGGAATTAAGGCAGAATTTACAGCCATCTGTGAAAAGAGGATACTTTGAAGACATTTGCTAGTTAAGCTGGGTGTGGTGGCTCATGCCTGTAATTCCAGCACTTTTGGAGGCTGAAGAATCACTTGAGCTCAAGAGTTCAAGATCAGCTGGCCAACATGGTGAAACTTCATCTCTACTAAAAATACAAAAATTAGCTGGGCGTGGTGGTGCATGCTGTAAATCCCAGCTACTTGGGAGACTGAGGCAGAAGAATCGCTTGAACCCTGAAGGCAGAGGTTGCAGTGAGTTGAAATTGTGTCACTGCATTCCAGCCCAGGTGACAGAATGAGACTCTGTCTCAAAAAAATAAATAAATAATCTATTTGCCAGTTAGGAGCAAAGGGGATGTTGGATGGCAGGGTAAGATTGTTCTTGAAAATATTTTTTGTTTACTCTTTTTCATTAAAATATTATTTTAAATTGAAAGTGGAAGGTCTTAGACACCTTTCAGTTAATAGCGTTTTTCCGAGAAATATTTTCCAACAATTTTTTGAATAATGACAATCCAAAAGCCATATTTTTCAGTAAAACTATATTTATAAGAATTCCAAAGAGATTGAAATATTAACAGTATCTCTTTCTTTTAAGTGATATGGCTGGTAGGGATGCAGTAAATGCCGGAAATGGCTTAAATCCTATTACTGAACATTCTTGGGGCTATTGTGAACACTTACCACACCTTTAATGCACATTCTAAAAATAAAAGCATCCATCATGATATTACCCCACCCAATATCCTTGGTGATTTTCTGTCATGTATTGGTTAAAATCTAAAATCCCCCTTATTGGTATGAGACCCTGCAGATCTAACCTCTCTTCTCTCCTCACCCTCGATGTCCACTATGCATGGCAGGTATACCTACACATAGTCACTCATCTCGAGTGAGCAAACCATATTAAATTCTTCCATTTCTCTAAAACAGAAATTGTTTAGAATGAACAGAGGGGAAATGAAAAGAATTCAATTGATCTATACTATAATGAATAGAAAATACTTAAAATTTTCTCTTCACAATCAGTAACTTAAATTTAGCAGTTCTTTCTTTTATGAATGTAAGCAGACAACCATCATAAGAAGTACTTGATTCATGCAGATCACATAACCAAAAAAAAAAAGTCCTTGAGACTTTCTTATCAACAGAAATCATCTTTATTTTTGTAATATATTGTACTTGTTGCAGATACTCATAATGAACTCATCATTACTTTAAAATTGTAGTAAATATAATTTTAGATCTTTCTTAATAATCAGTAATGAAGCATAAATTTCATTACACATTTTTAATGATTAGACAATTGTGTTTATAACTTTCTTTGTCATCATATTTTTAACTTTTATGCATTTAATATTTATTTATTTAGTCCATTTATAATTAATGTAATTATCAATATATACATTTTATTCTTCTATTTGTTTCCTAGCCTTCTTTGTATTAATCAAATAGATTTTTGTCATTTTTCCCCCAAAATTACATCATTAATTAAATGTTATTTTAATATTCTTTTAATAGTTACCTTGGAAATTACAATTTATGTCATTGACTTACACAGTCTATGACACATTATTTCTTTACGTGTGAAAAAACTCTAAAAGGAATTAAATATCACATTGATAATGGCATCTCAGAAAATAAATACAGAACTAATCCAAGTAACTTTTGAATGGCCTATGTCTTCAGTCATATATACCTTCAATAGAATGTAATCTAAAGATAAAAAGAAACAAACAGAAAATTTAGACTTCATTTAGGGAATTTTTTATTGTTAGTGTCGTGAAAGTAGAAATTCTAAATGACTTTATGTGTACAGTAGAATTAAGCAAATTAATAACTATGTAAATATTTGGGAACCAGAGTTTTTTTCTGTAGGAGAAGAGTTTATGCATATGGACTGGGATAAAGGGAGGGAGATCCTGGTGATGAATTGCACCAAGGTTTTGTTGTTTAACCAGCATTTTCTAATTGTTAGGGTGAAGTGACAGTCACCCTAGATTTGTTCATACTATATATTAGTCTGTTTTCACACTACTATAAAGAACTACCTAAGACTGGGTAATTTATAAACTAAAGAGGTTTAATGACTCACAGTTCCACATGGCTGGGGAGGCCTTGGGAAACTTATAATTATGGTGGAAAGCAAAGTGGAAGGATGGCACGTCTTACATGCTGGTGGGCAGAAGGGGGAAATGTCATACTTCTAAACCATCAGTTCCCCTGAGAACTCACTCACTATCATGAGAACAGCATAGGGGAAACTGGCCCCATAATTCAATCACTTCACACCAGGTCCCTCTTGCAACACATGGGGATTACAATTTGAGATGAGATTTGGGTGGGGACACAGAGCCCAACCATGCCATTCTGCCCCAGCCCCTCCCAAAATTCATGTTCTTTTCACATTTCAAAACCAATCATGCCTTCCCAACAGTCTTCCAAAGTCTCAGCTCATTTCATCATTAACTCAAAAGTTCAAGTACAAAGTCTCATCTGAGATAAGGCAAGTCCCTTCTGCCTATAATCCTGTGAAATAAAAAGCAAACTAGTTACTTCCAAGATTAAATGGGGGTACAATCATTAGGTAAATACTGCCATTCCAAATGGGAGAAATTGGCCAAACAGGCTTCATGCAAATCCAAAACCAAGAAGGGCAGTCATTCCATCTTGAAGCTTAAAAGTAATTTTCTTTGACTCCATGTCTCACAACCAGGGCACCCTGATGCAAAAGATGGGTTTGCATGGCCTTGGGCAACATCACTGCTGTGGCTCTGCAGGGTACAGCTCCTGTGAACTGCTTTAGGGGGCTGGCATTGAGTGCCTCTAGTTTTTCCGGGCATAAGGTGCAAGGTGTCAGTGGGTCTGCCATTCTGGGATCTGAAGGATGGTGGTCCTCTTCTCACAACTCTACTAGGCAGTGCCCCAGTGGGGACTCTGTGTGGGGCTCCAACCCCACATTCCATCTGTCTATTGCCCTAGTTGAGGTTCTCCATGAGGACTCCACCCCACAACAGACTTCTGTCTGGACATCCAGGCATTTCCATACATCTTCTGAAATACAGGCTGAGACTCCCAAAGCCCAACTCTTGTCTTCTATGCACCCACAGGCCCAACATCACATGGAAGCCATGAGTAGTAGGGGCCTGCACCCTCTGAAGCAATGGTCCAAGCTCTACCTTGGCTGCTTTTAGTCATGGAAGGAACTGGAGCAGCTGGGACACAGGGCACCATGTCCTGAGGCTGCATAAAGCAGTGGGGCCCTGGGCCTGGCCAATGAAACCATTTTTCCCTTCAAGATCTCCAATCCTGTGATAGTAGGGTCTGCCCTGATGCTCTCTGAAATGCCCTGGAGACATTTTCCCATTATCTTGGCTATTAACATACATCTCCTCATTATTTATGCAAATTTCTGCAGCCGGGGGCTTGAAATTCTCCCCAGAAAATGGGATTTTCTTCATGACTCCATGGTCAGGCTGCAAATTTTCCAAACTTTTTTGTTATGCTTCCCTTTTAAACATAAGTTCCAGTTTTGGATTATCTCTTTGTGAATGCATATCGCTGTACACTTTTAGAAAGAGCCAGGTCACCTCTTGAATGCTTTACTGATTAGAAATTTCTTCTGTCAGATACCCTAAATCATAAATCTCAAGTTAACAGTTCCACAAATCTCTGGCAGGGGCAAAATGACTTCAGTTTCTTTGCTAAAACATCGCAAGAGTGACCTTTGCTCCAGTTCCCAAGAAGTTCCTCATCTCCATCTGAGACCACCTCAGCCTGGAGTTCATTGTCCATATCACTATTAGCATTTTGGTCAAAATCATTAAACAACTTTCTAGGAAGTTCCAAAGTTTCCCACATCTTCCTTTTTCTGAGCCCTCCAAACAACTTTAACCTCTGCCCATTTCCCAGTTCCAAAGTCACTTCCACATTTTCAGGTTATCTTATAGCAGTGCCCCACTCTGCTGGTACCAATTTTCTGTGTTAGTCCATTTTCACTCTGCTATAAACAACTACCTAAGACTGGGTAATTTATAAACAAAAGAAGTTTAATTGACTCACAGTTCCTTATGGCTGTGGAGACCCCAGGAAACTTATAATCATGGCAGAAGGTGAAGAGGAAGCAAGGTACATCATATATGGCAGCAGACGAGAGAGAGAGAAAGAGAGACAGGAAGTGCCACACTTTGAAACTATCAGATCTCATGAGAACTCACTGACTATCATGAGAACAGCGTGGGGAAACCACCTCCTAAATCCAATCACCTCTCACCAAGTCCCTCCCTTGACATGTGGGATTACAATTCGAAATGATATTTGGGTCAGACACAGAGCCAAGCCATAGCATTCTAGGCAGAAGAAGTTTCTCAAAAAGATGATGTTGAAAACCTTGTTGTCAAACTTGAAAAAAAGAAAGTCCTAATGGGGCAGAAATGAAGAAAGAAGCAGCACAGCAAGTGGGAGCTCACACCATGCGCATCACAAGGATTTGGTACCTAGACAAAGCTCCTAGGGCTGCTTACTGTAAGGTTATTATTCAAGAAGGACATGAGAGAAAATACTTGATTGTGCACAAGGGAGGGAGCTTAAAATAAGATCCTTGCCTAATGCTGGGTGCCTCAAAGTGCTGTCCTGCTCACCAGATAAGAAGATTAGAGGAACTACATACTGGCACTGGAAAATGGTTGGGATGGCTGCCACCAAAACATCCTTGGATGAATGGAGGGAAAAGCCAACTGCCAGAGCTACTAAACTCTAGATGTGAGTTGCTGTGTATAAAATTAACATGCTATAAGTGAAAAGCTCAGTGAAACCTCATGGCTCTGAAAGGGGGCAAAACAACCCCTAGAAGAGACATATTTGCCTCTCCATAAACAAATCAATTAACAAACAAATAAATATACCTTATATAGTTTGTATATGTCAGCCAAACCTCATGTTGATATGTAATCTCTGGGGCCTGGAGGGAGGTGATTTGAACATGGAAGTGGATTTCTCATGAATGGTTTAGCACCATCCCTCTTGGTTATCTCGTTATAATAGTAAGTGACTCATGAGATCTGGCTGTTTAAAAGTGTGTGGCACCTCCCTCTCTCGCCCCTGCTTTCACCACATGAAATCTCTGCTCCTGCTTCACCTTCCACCATAAGTGAAAGTTTCCGGAGGTTTTCTCAGAAGCAAATGCTGCCATGTTTCCTGTACGATCTGCAATACCATGAGCCAATTAAACGTATTTTTATATAAATTGCCCAGTTTCAGATATTTCCTCATAGAAATGCAAGAATGGCCTGACCCAGAAAATTGGTACTGAGGAGTAAGGCGTTAATGGAGAGATACCTGAAGAAGAAGACTAGAAGACTCAGAAGAAGACTAGAAGATGAAAGAATGTTTGGAACTGCTTAGAGACTGGTTAATTTGTTGTTGTTACTAAAATGCTGATAGTGATATGAACAGTGCAGTCCAGGCTGACAATGTTTCAGATAGAAATGAAGAACTTTTGGGGAACTAAAGCAAAGGTCACCTATGTTGTGCCTTAGCAAAGAGACTGGTTGCATTCTGTTCATTCCCTAGGGATCTGTGGAAGTTAGAACCAAAGAGTGTTGATTTAGTTCAGCGGTGAGAGAAAGAGATGAGAGAAAATCATGTGGGAGTAAAGAAATGACCTAAAGTTCTACTTATATTTAAAAGGGAGGTAGAGTGCAAAAGTTTGGAGAATTTGCAGGCTTATAATGTGGCAGAGAAAGGAAAAACTTTTATGGGAGAGAAATTCAAGCAGGCTGTGGAGCAACCACTTGCTAGAGAAATTTACATAACTCAAAGGGAGCCCAATGCTGATAACCAAGGCATTGGGAAGAAGGCCTCAAAGGCATTTTAGAGACCTTCACGGCAGCCCCTTCCATCACAGGCCCAGAGGCCTAGAAAGGAAGAATGGTTTTATGGGTCAGGCCCAAGTCCTCACTCCCCTGTGCAGCCTCCAGAAGCGGCTGTCCACATCCCAGCCAATTTGGCTCCAGCCTCATCTCAAAGGGCCCCAGATGCAGCTTGGGCTGCTGCTTCAGAGGGTGTAAGCCATAAGTTTTGGCAGCTTCTATGTGGTGTTAAGCCTTAGGTACATGGAGTGAAAAAGTGAAGAAATGCTTAGCAGCCCTGCCTAGATTTCAGAGGATGTGTGAGAAAGCCTGAATACCCCATACAGAAGCCTGGTACAGGTGTGGAGTCATCACACTAAACCTCTACTAGGGCAGTGGCAAGGGGAAATGTGGGGTTGGAGCCCCCATGCATAGTCCCTACTGGGGTACTGCCTCACGGAGCTGTGGGAAGGGGGCCATCATTCTCCAGATCCTATAATGGTAGATTCACTGACAGCTTGTACCCTGTGTCTGGAAAAGCCACAGACACTCAACAACTTGTGAGAGCAGCTTCAGGAAGTGAAACTTGCAAAGGCAGAGGGATGGAGCTGCCCAAGGCCTTGCGAGCTCACCAGTGTGCCCAGTATGTGGACATAAAGTCGAAGGAGATTATTTTGGAACTTTAAGTTTACTGACTGTCTTGCTGGGTGTTGAACTTGCATGGGGCCTGTAGACCCCTTTTGGCCAATTTCTCCATTTTTAAAATTTTAATTTGATTTAATTTAGTGTTTTAGACAGAGCATCACTATGTTATTCAAGTTGGAGTGCAGTGGCACCGTCTTGGTGCACTGAAACCTCCGCGTCCCCTATTCAAGCGATTCTCCTGCCTCAGACCCCTGAGTAGCTGGGATTACAGGTGCCCACCACCACACTCAGCTAATTTTATTTTTATTTTTTAATAGAGATGAGGTTTTACCATGTTGGCCAGGCTGGTCTCAAACTTCTGACCTCAAGTGATCCTCCCACCACCCAAAGTGCTGGGATTAAAGGTGTGAGCCACACCTGACCCAATGTCTCCCTTTTGGAATGGGAATATTTACACAGTGCTATATCCCATTGTATATTGGCAGTAAATAACTTTTTTAAAAATTATTTTACATGCTCATAGGTGGAAGAAAGTCATTTCCAGATGGGATTTTGGATTTGGGACTTGGAAATTTTGAGTTAATGCTGGAATGAGTTAAGAACTTGGGGAAGACTATTGAGAAGGGATTATTGTATTCTGAAATGTGAGAAGGACATGAGAGTGAGGCTGATGTGGTTTGGCTGTGTCCCCTCCCAAGTCTCACCCTGAACTGTAATTTCCATAATCCCCATGTGTTGTGGGAGGGACCCAGGGGGAGGTAACTGAATCATGGGGGCAGTTTCCCTCATGCTGTTCTCATGATAGTGAGTGAGTTCTCTAGAGATATGATGGTTTTAAGAATATCTGGCATTTCTCCTACTGGTACTCATTCTCTTTCCTGCTGTCCTGAGAAGAGGTGCCTTCCGCTATGATTGTAAGTTTCCAGAGGCCTCCCCAACCATACGGAACTATGAGCCAATTAAACCCTTTTTCTTTATAAATTACCCAGTCTTGGGTATTTTCTTGTAGCAATGTAAGAATGAATTGATACAATGGCCTTACACAAAATTCATCTTCCATTAAAAATTAATTCCAACCAAAAAATTACAGAAAAAGCAGATTAACTTGAAATAGAATCATCAGTCAAACAAGAAGTGGAAATGATAGATTACTTTGAAAGAAGTCCTAAAACAGCACTAAAGTGGATAAATGATTAAAGATGGGTGGGTATTTCATTTATAACAATTGCTAAGTAAGAGTCTACTCCTTCAAAATTAATATATCAAAATAGTCATTTTATCTTGTTCACATTTTTGAGAGTTGGAAATTTCAAAAAAAGTTCATGGTAGACAATATTTATCTCTGATTCACTCTGGAGGCTGGAGCAGGAGGGTCCACTCCCATCACAGTCCTGTACTGACATGTCTGGTTCATTGGGACTGTCTGACTTCTCTGTTTCTCTGCATGGCACATGATGTCTTACCTTCCAGGCCTTTCAAAGGCAGGTGCTATATCCTGTGACATGGCATCTGGCTTTCAAGAGGGGGTTTCCCAAGAGCGAGCTTTCCAAGAGACTGTCTTTGGAAAATACAGACTGCCACAGCAGATGAGACAGAAGATTCCCCACAGGAAAATAGAGAGCTTGTAAAGTGTGTGTATGTAAGTACATAAGGAGCTGGAAACGCAGAACTGGAAAGTGTGAAAGAAAAATAGACAAGAGAGGAGCAGTGTTGCCTTCTGTCAACTGGGAATATCAGAAGGAAAAATTGTAAAAGTTTTAGAAGATATAAAACTCTGGTTTTCTTCAGATATGAAAAAGTTCTTGATTCTGTCTATCAAAGGAATGCTTTGAATATTGAGCAAGATAAAAAATTCAAACGTAGGCACATTGTGGTAAAACTGCAAAATATCAAAGACAAAGAGAGACATGAAAAATTCAGTAGGTAAAAAATACAAAATTAGCAGGGTGTGGTGGTGCATGCCTGTAATCCCAGCTGCTCGGGAGGCTGAGGCAGGAGAATGGCTTGAATCTGGGAGGCGGAGGTTGGGGTGAGCCAAGATTGCGCCATTGCACTCCAGCCTGGGCAACAAGAGCGAAACTCAGTCTCAAAAAAAAAAAATTCACTAGGTAGAAGAGCCAGATAATGTGCAAAGAAAGCTAATCATACTGTATGTTATAGTTTTAAGAGGTAGAGAAACCAGTGGCTGCTGGAGTATCCAAAATAGGTTTCTTGGAAGAACTGGGTGTAAACCAGTCTTTAAAGCCTGAGATTTAAATAGTAGTTCAAAACCAAAGTTCTTTTCCTGGGCACACACATTCTACAAGTATATGATTTGAACATGGTAGAATATATTATTTTATTAAAGGTAATGATAATAGTTAATGATTATTCACTGTTTATAAGTACTGAATGAATTTTAGGGATTTTTCAAACATTATATCATGTAATCTCTAAAATAATGTTGGGAGGTGCCTATTGTTTTTGTCATTTCATAGACAAAATTTAATTGCCAGAGGTAACTGATAGTAAGCAGAAGAATCAGCATCATAACCCAGATATGTTTCTGACTACATTCAAAGGTCTTAATAGCCACACGATACTCCTCTAAAGAGACCAAGAACTCCACCTATTCATAACACCTCTACCATACTTACTTTCCATGAGGTTAACAAGAGTTCACTGTAGGTGAATACACACATGGGGAATGCGATTTCTGTCAAAAATACAACTGTGTTTGTAGAACAGCAAAAAACTTTTATAATGGGAGTGGTAGTGGGTTTCGCTTTTTTATCTTGCTTTTCTAATAAGAGTAACCCTTAAAAAAATAAATCTCGGATGAAATTTTCTTTATGGAACAAAAAGCACTTGCCTTACCACGTTAATGCTAGAGGAAGAAGATTGATGTTTTCTTGCCTTTTACTTTTATTCACTCTTCCTTCTATGCTGTTTAGAAAATAATGGATATAAAAAAATTGCTTTACCACTTCAGACAAATCCAAATTGTGCTCTTTGCAATCAGCCTTCAGCCCTCCCTTCTTACCAATCATGCCCTTTGGTGTGAAGACTGAAATTCTGCCATATCCTTCAGATTAACAATGTATACACACTCTTACATGTATTCTCATGGATTGGATTTTAAACTCTGACATAAGGGAAATGATTATTTTATTTGAAGTATGTAAACCTTATTAAAAATATGTGACCCTACAAACAAACAAAATTGCAACCATGCTTTTTATGCCCCACAGGGGCTGGAAAAACATTCAGTATTTTACCAAAATTGCCCTTAATTTTCTCATAGATGGTCATAATGGTTCAAAACATTTATAGACTTTTTTCTCTTGATTGGCATGCAGGCCATATGAAATTGGGTCAGGAAAGTACATCAAAGTCTTTTAAAGCTTGTTTCCAACTATGCATTTTTCTTTTATACATTTTTATCTTTTTTGGGGTCTTAGATACATTCTATCTCTACATTTACAGGCTGATTTACAGACACATTTGATCTGTGTCTGGGCTGGGGATACTCATTCCTGGCTCTATTCTGGAAAGGTTTGTGACAGACCCTTGCACTCTTCAGAAGGAAGAAACCATAAGAAAATCTAATAGTGATTTTCTACAATACTAACCTTCTTGCAATACTGATTCTGTCTTCTAGCATTACTTCATTCGTTAGATTGTACTTCATCACTATTACAGCTTGCCTGTATATTATCATTTGTCTTTTCCCCCAGCACATAGATAGAAATAAACAATTCTTAAATGAATGAGAATACTGTAGTGTAACATGTGAATTTTACTTTTATGTGTATGGTGGGTGGGGGGAAAATGTAACCATAATTCTGGAAAGAACATTAGGTTAGGAAGAAAAGACATAGATTCTGGTCCTAACTCTGACCCTCACTGGCTGTCTATGAGGTAGGGCAACTGAGTCATTTGGGATTTTATGTTTCTCTTCTATGGAAGTGAAGTTAATAACAAAGTAGCCAGTATTATTGACTGCTTATTATGACAGTACCAGGAACATTTCAGACTTTTGTGTGCATAATCATATTTAATTTACATTATGTGAGGAATTAATAATATTGCCTCTTCAATTTGAGAAAACCTAGGTAGGGAGAGCTAAATAACTTCCCAAGTCACACAACCTTTAGAGAAGGATTGATCCTAGGGCATCTAGCCTCGTGTCTAGCCTCTCAACCTCTATGTTGCAATTGCTTCCCTTGAAGTAGTAGTAGCGGGTGAAATAGCTTCACAATCTTTAAATTCCTTCCCCTTCTAACATGACACGATTCTTAATTTCCTCCATTGTTGGTAAATAAAATACTTAGGTAGAAAGTGGAATCTGTAGAAGATAAAATGCTTAAAACATCAGGATATCTGATGAAGGCAAATCTGAAATAGAGATCTTGTTGAGGTAGGACATTTTTCAAAATAAAAGCCATTTAGAGGGGACACCTGGGTGGATCATGGTGGATGGGAGGCAGGACTAGATTTCAGCTCCAATTCAAAGTGACAGAGCAGCATACGGAGGCTGATGTCATGAATTTTTGCTCCGGAATTACTCTAGAATCAGGAAACCCGAGAGGACCCACAGACCATCTGCAAGAAGTGGATTGCTCCTGCAAGACCCAGGAGACACCCCAAATGCTGTGAGTGCCCACACTGTGGAAGTGGGAAAGAAAGAACATCTGCCCTCAAACATGCACCCCCACTGGGGAAAATGAAGGTCTATGTTAAGAGACAAGATTCCGACCATACCTGGAGCTGAGTCAACTGACAGAGCTGAGCAAAATACAGGGTTAGAAGCAGCAGCAGAAAAAGCCCTGTGAGATCCCTGGGTCCCCTAGCAAGCCATTTCTGCCTGGCTTCACAGGGGTCCTGGCTTCACAGTGAGAGGCACTGGGAGAAGGCCACAGGAAAAGGAAATCTCCAGCTGAACTTTATAACAATTTGAAGTGATTGCATAGTCTCCTGGCCAACTTGAGGGAGGACGTGAATCTGGTGTGCAGACTCCACAGGCAAAAGAAGGAAAGCCATACTTGCTTTCACAACTGGAAGGCGGGTAACCTGGGGCAAGTTCTCAGTCCTGATCACCCAATGTCTGGAAATAGACTCGGTGCTGTTGGGGAGGCATGATGGGAGTGACACTGGCCTTTCGGGTTGTGGGGGAACTGGGTGAAGCCTGTGACTGCTGGCTTGCCCCTATTTCCCTGACACCCTGCATGACACAGTAGAGCTAGCCATAATAATCCTAGGAACATAACTCCATTGACTTGGGAACCTCACCTCCATACCCCACAGCAGTCACAGCAAGATCCACCCAAGGAGAGTATGAGGTCAGACATGCCTAGCTCTGCCCCCAACCCATGGTCTTTTCCTGCCTTGGTACCTCCAGATGAAGGGCATATAATCTTGTGCATTCTAGGGCCCTGCACATTGCCTGTTTTCTCCATACTACCATAGCTGAAGCTCTCTGGAAAGTGCCACCTCCTGGCAGGAGGCCAACCAGCACAAAAGTCATGCATTAATCCATCAAAGCTAAAAACTCTCACAGAGTTCATTTCAACCCCCTGTCACCTCCACTGGAACAGGTGCTGGTATACGTGGCTGAGAGATCACAGATGGTTCACGTCACAGTACTCTGTGCAGACTATTCCCAGTACCAGCACAGAGCCTGGCAGATTTTCTGGGCAACTAGATCCAGAAGAGAGAGAATAATCGCTACTACTTGGCTCTTAGGAAGCCACATCCTTAGAAAATAGGGGGAGAGTACTACATGAAGGGAACACCCCATGGGACATAAGGCTCTGAACAAAAGCTTTCAGTCCTAGACCTTCCCTCTGACAGAGCCTTCCCAAATGAGAAAGAACCAGAAAACCAACTCTGGTAATATGACAAAACAAGGTTCTTTAACATCCCCCCCAAAACACAGTAGCTTACCAACAATGGACCCAAACCAAGAAGAAATCCTTGACTTACTTGAAAAAGAATTCAGAAGGTAGTTATTAAGCTAATCAGGAAGGTGCCAGAGAAAGGTGAAGCCCAATTTAGGAAATCAAAAAAAGATACAAGAAGTGAAAAGGGAAATACTCAATGAAACAGATAGCAGAAAAAAAACAATCAAAACTTCAGGAAATGATGGACACACTTATAGAAATGCAAAATGCTCTGGAAAGTCTCAGCCATAGAATCAAACAAATAGAAGAAAAAACAATCAGAGCTTGAAGACAAGGTCTTCAAATCAACCCAATCCAACAAAGATAAAGAAAAATGAATAAGAAAATATGAACAAAGCCTCCAAGAAGTCTGGGATTATGTTAAATGACCAAACCTAAGAAAAATTGGTGTTCCTGAGGAAAAATTTAAATCTAAAAGTTTGGAAAACATATTTGAGAGAATCATCGAGGAAAACTTCCCAGCCTTGCTACAGACTTAGACATCTAAATACAAGAAGCACAAAGAACACTTGGGAAATTCATTGCAAAAAGATTATCACCTAAGCACATTGTCATCAGGTTATCTAAAGTTAAGATGAAGGAAAGAATCTTAAAAGCTGTGAGGCAAAACCACCACATAATCTATAAAGGAAAACCTATCAGATTTACATCAGATTTCTCAGCAGAAATCCTGTAAGCTAGAAGGGATTGGGGCCCTATCTTTAGCCTCCTCAAACAAAATGATTATCAGCCAAGAATTTTGTATTCGGCAAAACTAAGCTTCATATATGAAAGAATGATACAGTCTTTTTCAGACAAACAAATGCTGAGAAGATTCACCAAAACCAAGCCACTAGTATAAGAACTGCTAAAAGGAGCTCTAAATCTTGAAACAAATCCTGGAAACAGATCAAAACAGAACTTCTTTAAAGCGTAAATCTAACAGGACCTATAAAATGAAAATACAATTTAAAAAACCAAATGAATGAATGGCATTCATGTGACCTGGATGAGATTGGAGACTATTATTCTAAGTGAAATAACTCAGGAATGGAAAACCAAACATCACGTGTTCTCACTCAAGTGGGAGCTAAACTATGAGGATTCAAAGGCATAAGAATGATACAAGGGACTTTGGGGACTTGAGGGGAAGAGTGGGAGGGGAGTGAGGGATAAAAGACTACAAATAGGGCGTAGTGTGTACTATTCAGGTGATGGGTACACCAAAATCTCACAAATCACCACTAAAGAACTTACTCATGTAACCAAACACCACCTGTTCCCCAATTACCTATGGAAATAGAAAAATTAAGCAACGACAACAAAATAAAAGCCATTTAATTAACCAATAGTAGCAGAATCTATAGGACCAATAATTTGACCTTCAATCTCACATATTCAAGTAACATCCATTTTCTAAAATTCTTTTGTTTAAAACAGCAAGTATATTGAATGTAGGAACAGTTAAACAATATAAATGAATCATATGGGAACAGTTGGTGCACACACATGCACACCAATATGGCCCGTCAAATATCTATCTATCTATCTATCTATCTATCTATCTATCTATCTATAGATAGATATATATAGATATAGATAGATAGATAGGTAGGTAGAAGGTGAAATTAATAACAGTGAAATTAACACACACACACATGTGTGTGTGTATATATATATATATATATTTCTCAATATACGTATATTGGTTGATTTAAAACCCAGTCTACTGCTGGCCTGAGGCACAAGGTTACTAGTTCTTGAATAAATAAAAGATCTTCTTTGACTCATTTTTGGTATTCTCCATCTCTAATCATGACACTGTCATTCAGGTAGTTCTTCAAATAACATTGAGGACATTCACCATACACTGCTTTCTATTATCAAACATAACCAGCTACCCACTGTGTCTATTCTACCCCTAAATATCTATTGTGCCTGTTTCTCTACATCTCTACCACCACCTCCCTAGTACCAGCTACCTCATCCTGCACTTGGTTGATTTTTCTAATGGTTTCCTCACATTCACTCCTGGTCCTCACTAGGAAGTCATCATCACATTTTAAAACTGTAATTCTTCTTTAAGTGCCTCCGAGGGAAGAAAAACAAGTAGAAGTGAGTAATTTAGATATGAAGATATATTATAAACTTTCATAACTAAGACAGTTGGCACTGGCCCAGCAATAGGCGGAGTCATCAGAAAAATATGATGGAAAGGGTGAAAGTGGCACAGATATGCATAAAAGTGATACATGACAGATTTGGCCATGCAGATCAGAAGGGAAAAATGGATTATTCGATAAGGCATGCTGGGAAAATGAATAATCTATATGTAAATCAACAGAATTGGACCCTTCTTTTTGTATGCAAATAATACATTTTAGGTCGTTCAAAACTGAGATTAAAAAGCAAAGCTGAAACAATTCTAGATAAAATAGGAGAATATATTTATTACTTCAGTTTTTGAGTCAGTCACAAAAAGCAAAACAATGAAGAAAATGTTGATTCACATTGAGTATGTTAGCCATATTAAAGTATAGAAACAAAGAATCAAAGCAAGTGCTGTGGATTGAATATTTGTGCTTCCTCATGCCCCTGCAAATTCATACGTTGAAATCTAATTCTCTATGTGAGGGTATTTGGAATTAGGGCTTTAGGGAGGTAATTAGGCCATGAGGGTGAAATTCTCATGAATGGGATTAGTTTCCTTATAAAAGAGCCCCAGAGAGTTCTCTCACCCCTTCAGCCACATGAGGAGACAGTGAAAAGACAGCAGTCTCTAAAGAAGACCTCTACCAACGCCTTGATCTTGGACTTTCCAGTCTACAGAAATGTGAGAAATAAATTTCTATTGTTTATAAGTCACCTGGTGTATGGTATTTTGTTATAGCAGGAAAATCGATGAGGAAAAAATTCTTATAATGTGCTAAATAATATACATATGTAAATTAAAATGGCAGAGCACAGTTGGGAAAAGAGGACATCAAAGCAATGAACAACCCATATTTATAATACAAAAAGATGTAAGTATAAGTAAACTAGGCAAATAACTCAACAGAAAATCAGGAGATGTAAATGGACAATGTGTAGGAGACAATGTCAGAATGGCCAGTGAATATCTGGAGATTTTTAAATGCATATTTAGTTAAAGAGATGTAAAACCATAGGAAACTACAATTTCACATTGATCAGACTGGCAAAAAATAAAAAATTAGATAATACTAGGGACAGTAACATGCAAGTTTTTATTTGCTTGGGTGATGGTTTACTAATTTTTCTGAGTTTTTATATAATAAGTTAATGATTATTAAGAATCTTGTGATATTTTCCTTCTATGTTAACACAATTAAATCACTGGTATGTTTTGGACTTTAAATCAGTATGTCCTTAGTGCATTTTTAAAAAATTTCTGCTTTTTCCCCCCAAATAATTTATAATAGCTCTAGAAACTGGTATACTCCAGAGAAAAGATGAATAAATATTAACTTTGCCTGGCTTAATTTAGAAGAAAAGTAAATTATTCAAGTGAAAGCAACTGAAAGTGCAACCAGAACAAAACTAGCAATTGAGGCTCAATTCCTGTACTTACGCTGCCTTGTATTTTATGGCTGAGGTACAAGATAAAAACATCACAGGTACACGAAGCTTGTTTCCTTAATCTAATAATTACTATTTTTAAGGAGTACAGTTAACTGTAGAAAACGTTTTGCTTACACCGATGTGACAATTCACTTTCCACTTATTCTTTGTTCACTCTTTGGTTCAAACTCTTGGTGGAATGAACCATAGTAATAGTAAGAAAAACAACCAACCAAGCAAGAAACAAGCAAATGAGAAAAGAAAATGCTATGAAGGAAGTCATAGGAAGTGTAGTTATTTTATGTCAGAGATTTATGTACTTTGCAGTCAATATTTGAAGAAAATATTCATTTGTAGCTTCTGTAAGCATTTTACAAGTGTCTCATTATAAATAACTAGACTAAAGAGCATTTTTTTTTACAAGTACAGAGATACTGTCTTGCAGGAAGTCTTGAAGGATGTGTTCAGTAGGTGGAGGACCATGAGAAACTGCTTTATATTCCTGCATTTTGAATTCTTATTACATGCCTTTCTGTTGTCATTGAGAAATGAAGTTGAATCCAAGCTTAAATATATTTGTGCAGTTTTTTGATGGCAAGCAATGCATGAATAGAAATGTATTGATGTATTAATCTTTTCTCCTAAATTCTCAGTAAGCTCTTTACTCTCTATCTACATATTTAAATGTTCAGTGCTTATATCCAGCTGTATAGTTTTACAAATTATCTTAGTACATAAGAAATATTCAGTAATATTCGTGAATAAATGATATCTACAGCTACCACTATAATGTGCTGACTTAGATGAGAAAATGAATACTGACTCAGTAATAACAAGAAATCTCATGAACAAACTCATAGTCTATGAGATTTAGCTCTCTAAATTTAAATTATATTTATGTGGATTGCCATATCTTCTGTGGTGAAGTCTGTTTATGTTTTTTCCCACTTTTTAGTTGTCTGTTTTCTTGTTGAGTTGTAAGTGTTACGAACCTTATGTCACATATATGGTTTGCAAATATTTCTCCCAGTTTGTGCCTTTTCAATTTTTTAATGGTGCCCTTGGCAGAACAAAAGTTGTTAATTTTGCCCGATCGATCCAAGATGGCCACTTAAGAGGAAGTCGGGATTGCAGCTCCGAGAGAAGGCGCAGAGGGTGAGTGGACGCCGCATTTCCAGACGGACTTTTACTGCCCACAGACCAGGAGATTCACAGCAGGAAAAGCCCCACGGGTCTCCAGCGCTGCTGGTTTGAGCGGAGTGGCCGCTCAGCCTACGCCCTGGAGCGGGGGGCAGTGGCTTCTTGCGCAGAGCGAGAGAGACAGAGTTCCCTCTGAGCCAGAAAGGGGAGCTGAAGCAGGGAGCCAAGCCAGGAGACCCCTGGGCAAGGGAGTGCCACGAATCTCAGAGCCGCTGCTTCGGCTGACGCAGCGGCACACAGGGCAGCGGATTTTAATTGCGTGGAGAAGCTCCCCGCATTCCCAGCGCCGCTGGTTGGCCCGGAGCAGCCGCTCGGCCTGCACGGGGGGCGGGGAGCAGCAGCTCCTTGAACAAAGTGAACGAGACTGTGTCCCCTCTGGGCCAGCAAGGGGAACTGTGGCAAGGAGGCAAGCCAAGAGATTACAGGACAAAGAGGGCCCCTCTAGAAACACGGCTGAACCCGGGACGGTTCAGCTCTGTGGGGGAGGGGCGTCCTCCATCGGGAAACACCCTGCAGTTCCCGGGGAAATTTTCCGTAACCAAGACAACCCGCCACTACAGAGACTCCGTCACTACAGGGGCGGGCCAGCATAGCGGAAGCAGTTCTAACTACACCCACAGGACTGCTGGGAAGCTCACACGGAAGCTGGGCGGAGCCCACAGCAGCTCAGCGAAGCCTCTGCAGGCTGAATGTGACTAGACTGCCACCTTGTGGGCAGGGAAAACGGTAGCAACACAGCTGAAAAATATAAAGTGCTAAACCCCTGGGCCAGAACACCTGGGGAGAAGAAAAGGGGGTTTATGAGTTCAGCTGCTGCAGACTTAAAATTACCAAAATCAGAAAGACAGCAACTACAAAGTCAATAGGCGGATAAATCCACAAAGATGGGAAGAAACCAGCGCAAAAAGGATGAAAACACCCAAAACCAGAACACCTCTCCCCCTACAAGGCAGCATAACTCCTCACCAGCACGGGAACAAGACTGGACGGAGAATGAGTGTGATGAAATGACAGAATCAGCTTTCAGAAAATGGATAATAAGAAACTTCTGTGAGCTAAAAGAACATGTTCTAACCCAATGCAAAGAAACTAAGAACCTTGAAAAAAGACTTGACGAAATGCTAACGAGAATGGACAACTTAGAGAGGAATATGAATGAATTGATGGAGCTGAAAAACACAACACGAGAACTTCGCGAAGCATGTACAAGTTTCAACAGCAGAATTGACCAAGCAGAAGAAAGGATATCAGAAGTTGAAGATCAACTCAATGAAATAAAACGAGAAGGGAAGATTAGAGAAAACAAGGTAAAAAGGAATGAACAGAGTCAACAAGAAATATGGGACTACGTGAAAAGACCTAATCTACGTGTGATAGGTGTACCTGAATGTGACGAAGAGAATGCATCCAAGCTGGAAAATACTCTTCAGGATATTATCCAGGAAAACTTCCCCAACCTAGCAAGGCAGGCCAAGATTCAAGTCCAAGAAATACAGAGAACACCACAAAGATATTCCTCTAGAAGAGCAACCCCAAGGCACATAATCATCAGATTCACCAGGGTTGAAATGAAGGAGAAAATACTAAGGGCAGCCAGAGAGAAAGGTCGGGTTACCCACAAAGGGAAACCCATCAGACTCACAGCAGATCTCTCAGCAGAAACCCTACAGGCCAGAAGAGAGTGGGGGCCAATATTCAACATCCTTAAAGAAAAGAACTTTCAACCCAGAATTTCATATCCAGCCAAACTAAGCTTCATAAGTGAAGGAAAAATAAAATCCTTTGTGAACAAGCAAGTACTCACAGATTTCATCACCACCAGACCAGCTTTACAAGAGCTCCTGAAGGAGACACTACACATAGAAAAAAACAACCAGCACCAGCCACTCCAAAAACGCACGAAATGGTAAAGAGCAGCAACACAATGAAGAATCTCCATCAACCAATGGGCAAAACAGCCAGCTAGCATCAAAATGACAGGACCAAACTCACACATAACAATATTAACCCTAAATGTAAATGGACTAAATGCCCCAATCAAAAGACATAGACTGGCAAATTGGATAAAAAGCCAAAACCCATCAGTGTGCTGTATCCAGGAAACCCACCTCACATGCAAGGATACACAAAGGCTCAAAATAAAGGGATGGAGGAAGATTTACCAAGCAAATGGAGAGCAAAAAAAAGCAGGAGTTGCAATTCTCATCTCTGATAAAATAGACTTTAAAGCAACAAAGATCAAAAGAGACAAAGAAGGACATTACATAATGGTAAAAGGATCAATGCAACAAGAAGAGCTAACGATCCTAAATATATATGCACCTAATACAGGAGCACCCAGATACATAAGGCAAGTTCTTAAAGACTTACAAAGAGACATAGACTCCCACACATTAATACTGGGAGACTTCAACACACCGTTGTCAATATTAGACAGATCAACGAGACAGAAAATTAATAAGGATATCCAGGACTTGAACTCAGACCTGGAACAAGCAAACCTAATAGATATTTACAGAACTCTCCAGCCCAAATCCAGAGAATATACATTCTTCTCAGCACCACATCACACCTACTCTAAAATTGACCACATAATTGGAAGTAAATCACTCCTCAGCAAATGCAAAAGAACAGAAACCATAACAAACAGTCTCTCAGACCACAGTGCAATCAAGTTAGAACTCAGAATTCAGAAGCCCACCCAGAACCGCACATCCTCATGGAAATTGAACAACTTTCTCCTGAATGTTGACTGGATAAACACTGAAATGAAGGCAGAAATAAAGATGTTCTTCGAAACCAACGAGAATGAAGACACCACATACCAGAATCTCTGGGACACATTTAAAGCAGTCTCTAGAGGAAAATATATAGCAATAAGTGCCCACATGAGAAGAAAGGAGAGAACTAAAATTGACACCCTATCATCAAAATTGAAAGAGCTAGAGGAGCAAGATCAAAAAAACTCAAAACCTAGCAGAAGACAAGAAATAACTAAGATCAAAGCAGAAATGAAGGAGATAGAGACACGAAAAACCCTACAAAAAATCAATAAATCCAGAAGCTGGTTTTTTGAAAAGATCAACAAAATAGACAGACCACTAGCCAAACTAATAAAAAAGAAAAGAGAGAATAACCAAATAGATGCAATAAAAAATGATAAAGGGGATATCACCACAGATGCCACAGAAATTCAAACCATCATCAGAGATTATTACAAACAACTCTATGCACATAAATTAGAAAACCTGGAAGAAATGGATAAATTCCTGGACAGTAGCCTCCTCCCATGCCTAAACCAGGAAGAAGTCGAAACCCTGAATAGACCAATAACAAGGTCTGAAGTCGAGGCAGCAATTAAGAGCCTACCACCCAAAAAAAGCCCAGGCCCAGATGGTCTCACAGCCGAATTCTACCAGACATACAAAGAGGAACTGGTACCATTCCTACTGAAACTATTCCAAATAATCCAAAAAGAGGGAATCCTTCCCAAATCATTTTATGAGACCAACATCATCCTAATACCAAAACCCGGCAGAGACTCAACAAGAAAAGAAAACTACAGGCCAATATCCATGATGAACATAGATGCAAAAATCTTCAATAAAATACTGGCAAGCCGATTACAACAGCACATCAAAAAGCTTATCCACCATGATCAAGTAGGATTCATCCCGGGGATGCAAGGCTGGTTCAATATACGCAAGTCTATAAATGTAATTCACCACATAAACAGAACCAAAGACAAAAACCACATGATTATCTCAATTGATGCAGAGAAGGCCTTCGACAAAATTCAACAGCCCTTTATGCTAAAAACCCTCAATAAACTAGGTATCGATGGAACGTATCTCAAAATAATAAAAGCTATTTATGACAAACCGACAGCCAATATCATACTGAATGGGCAAAAACTGGAAGCATTCCCTTTGAAATCCGGCACTAGACAAGGATGCCCTCTCTCACCACTCCTATTCAATATAGTACTGGAAGTTCTAGCCAGAGCAATCAGGCAAGAAAAAGAAATAAAGGGTATTCAAATAGGAAAGGAGGAAGTCAAATTGTCTCTATTTGCAGACGACATGATTGTATATCTAGAAGACCCTATCACCTCAGCCCAAAATCTCCTGAAACTGATAAGCAACTTCAGCAAAGTATCAGGATACAAAATCAATGTGCAAAAATCACAAGCATTCCTATACACCAACAACAGACTTAAAGAGAGCCAAATCAAGAACGAACTGCCATTCACAATTGCTACAAAGAGAATAAAATACCTAGGAACACAACTAACAAGGAACGTAAAGGACCTCTTCAAGGAGAACTACAAATCACTGCTCAACGAAATAAGAGAGGACACAAACAGATGGAGAAACATTCCATGTTCATGGTTAGGAAGAATTAATATTGTGAAAATGGCCATACTGCCCAAAGTAATTTACAGATTCAATGCTATCCCCATCAAGCTACCAATGACCTTCCTCACAGAACTGGAAAAAATCACCTTAAACTTCATATGGAACCAAAAGAGAGCCCGCATAGCCAAGTCAATTCTAAGCAAAAAGAACAAAGCAGGAGGCATCACACTACCGGACTTCAAACTCTACTACAAGGCTACAGTAATCAAAACAGCATGGTACTGGTACCAAAACAGAGATATAGACCAATGGAACAGAACAGAGACGACGGAGGCGACACAACATATCTACAACCACCTGATCTTTGACAAACCTGAAAAAAACAATCAATGGGGAAAGGATTCCATGTTCAATAAGTGGTGTTGGGAAAACTGGCTAGCCATATGCAGAAAGCAGAAACTGGACCCCTTCCTGACACCTTACACTAAAATTGACTCCAGATGGATTAAAGACTTAAACATAAGACATAACACCATAAAAACACTAGAAGGAAACCTAGGCAAAACCATTCAGGACATAGGCGTAGGCAAGGACTTTATGACCAAAACACCAAAAGCATTGGCAACAAAAGCCAAAATAGACAAATGGGACCTAATCAAACTCCACAGCTTTTGCACGGCAAAAGAAACAGTCAATAGAGTGAATCGGCAACCAACAGAATGGGAAAAAATTTTTGCAGCCTACCCGTCTGACAAAGGGCTGATATCCAGAATTTACAATGAACTAAAAAAGATTTACAAGAAAAAAACAAACAAGCCCATTCAAAAATGGGCGAAGGATATGAACAGATACTTTACAAAAGAAGACATACATGAGGCCAACAAACATATGAAAAAATGCTCATCATCACTGGTCATTAGAGAAATGCAAATCAAAACTACATTGAGATACCATCTCACGCCAGTTAGAATGGCGATCATTAAAAAATCTAGAGACAACAGATGCTGGAGAGGATGTGGAGAAATAGGAACACTTTTACACTGTTGGTGGGAGTGTAAATTAGTTCAACCACTGTGGAAAACAGTGTGGCGATTCCTCAAGGACCTAGAAATAGAAATTCCATTTGACCCAGCAATCCCATTACTGGGCATATATCCAAAGGATTATAAATCGTTCTACTATAAGGACACATGCACACGAATGTTCATTGCAGCACAGTTTACAATAGCAAAGACCTGGAACCAGCCCAAATGCCCATCGATGATAGACTGGACAGGAAAAATGTGGCACATATATACCATGGAATATTATGCAGCCATTAAAAAGGAGGAGTTCACATCCTTCGTAGGGACATGGATGAACCTGGAAAACATCATTCTCAGCAAACTGACACAAGAACACAAAATCAAACACCACATGTTCTCACTCATAGGTGGGTGTTGAACAAGGAGAACACATGGACACAGGGAGGGGAGCACTATACACGGGGGTCTGTTGGGGGAGGGGGGATAGTGGGGGGGGTGGGGAGTTGGGGAGGGATAGCATGGGGAAAAATGCCAGATATAGGTGAAGGGGAGGGAGGCAGCAAATCATACTGCCAGGTGTGCACCTGTGCAACAACCTTGCATGTTCTTCACATGTACCCCAAAACCTAAAATGCAATAAAAAAAAAAAAAAAAAAAAAAAAAAAAAAAAAATTATATTTATGTGAATAATTATCTTCTGAAGCTCTTAAAATTAGTTATTTCAATTCTTTCAGAAGAAAAATATCATTATCATTAAAATATACACTTAGAATACACTCTGGAAAAATTTTAATTTATATTTTAGCTTATTATATGAATCAAGGATAGCAGAATTCATTCCATTCTTTGGAATAAAAAAATACCGTAAGCACCATAAGACATGACGTGTTAGGGCACTACCAAGTAGAGTACTGCAATGCAGCTTGGATTCAAGAAGCCAAGCAGTCTGGAACCCAGTCCTGGCAAACATAATAACTGTGTGACTTTGAAGAAGCAAATTAAACTCTCTAAACTTCAGATTTTCATCTGAAAAAATGGGATAGTAGTATTATCTACTTCATAGGGTCATAGTAAATTTGTATGTCAAGTGCTTAGAATAGAAGCTAGCAAATGATGTGCTGTTATCTATAACAGTAGCAGCAGCAACAACAACAGCAATCATAATATAATCATTACTGTTTCAGCAAACTGCCTTACCGACAATGGGAATTTAGCATTAAGTATATTGATTGGCTTAATAGGTACTTGTTTGTGGCAGATGTATCTACCTGGCATAAATAACAGTGTATATAGTATTATTACAGTGTATAGCATTGTTACCCTGCATATAAATTATGAAGAATGCATCTAAAAGTTTTCTTTACAATATCATCCAAGGTTTTAATGAATGAAAGGTTTATTTTGTCCTCTTGTAGTTTTGCACAGCCCTTTAAAGCATCCGACTCTTTTTGGATATTTTCCTCTCTATTAAGTTTCTCTTTAGTGCATTGCAGAATTTCTGAACTCAGTAGTGATGTTTCACTGACTCCCATTATGACTGAATTGCACAATGACAAATGGAGAATTTAGAAGTTCCAACTACTTGTCTTTCAATATTAATATTTTTTAAAAGAGGAAATTTTCCTGCGAACTTATAAAGTACTATTGAATTAGGCTAAGTAATGATAAATGTAGATTTGAACAGAAATTGGAGAATGTGAATTTTAAGGTTGACACTGCATAAATAATTCATATAGAACCATATGTTAAAGTGTATTTATTCAAGTAGCAATACAATTGTCAATTTGCAGGGGTTTTTTGAAATCATTAGCATTATTTCTTTAAAATACATACTTCCTTGATTCCAAAATAAAAGACTTTTCTAAACGAAGAATCTAACATCCCATTGTGTGTACTTAGAGAAATCTAAAGGATAAGTTTTCTCTGTCACATTAGTAAACAGATACATTTTAAGACTTTTTTCATAAAGTCAAATAAATATCAGTAGAGAACAATATTTGAGTTTAATGCAGAAATCACAGAATTATCAGATTTTAACCCTCAAATTTCCTAAATTGTTTTCAAGAATATAGTATCCTGAATCCTTGAGGGAAGTAATATTTCCACTAAATGCTCCTATAACAGTGTCATGTTTTGTATCAAAATTATTTTTATATCCCCTCCTCCCTCTAGACCATAAAACTCTTAAGAATAAGGATACTGATTGATACGAGTTGCCTGTGTCCTCACCCAAATCTCATCTTGAATTGTAGCTCCTATAATTCCCACATGTTGTGGGAGGGACGTAGTAGGAGATAATTGAATTGTGGGTGTAGTTTCTCCATACTGTTCTAGGTAGTGAATAAGTCTGACAAGATCTGATGGTTTTATATGGGGATTTCTCTTTGGCTTGGCTCTCATTCTCTCTTCTCTGCCCCCAAGTAAGATGTGCCTTGATTGTGAGGCCCCCCAGCCTTGTGGAGCTATGAGTCCATTAAACCTCTTTTTCATTTTTCTTTCTTTCTTTTTTTTTTTTTGAGAGACAGAGTTTTGTTCTTGTTCTTTGACTGGAGTGCAGTGGCACAATCTCGGCTCACTGCATCTTCTGCCTCCCAGGTTCAAGCAATTCTGCTGCCTTAGCCTCCTGAGTAGCTAGAATTACAGGCGTGAACCATCATGCCTGGCTAATTTTTGTATTTTTAGTAGGGACAGGGTTTAGCCATGTTGGCCAGGCTTGTCTTGAATTCCTGACCTCCAGTGATCCACCCACCTTGGCCTCCCAAAGTGCTGGGCTACAGGTGTGAGCCACAATGCTGCCATCTCTGTTTTTTCACAATTACCTAGTCTTGGCTATGTCCTTATCAGAAGCATGAAAACTGACTAATACACCGCTTTTCCTCACTTCCCTATCTCTGTCATATTTCAGAGGGGATAGTTCATACTCTATGTGTTGAGTAAAGAGCCTATATATTTTTGGTCATTTATAAGTAAAAGTCAGTGTTAATTTAAATGACAATATAAGATTTCTTCATTTTTAAATGTTTGATTGTGCTATGTGGTATATGTAAAGAAAAATCCATAAAGCTTATGTACAGTTATATGTTTTAACAATACTTCTCTGTGAACCCACAGAGAACTTCATTTTCTAGTTATTATGGTCCTTACTAGAAAGTGTCAAAAAAGAGAAATTTATTTAGTTCAGTAAAAAAATGCCAATACTCCCCTCATAAAGCAAACAAACTTAAAGAATTTCCAATTGCACTTAGGATGCATAAGACTCTCAACCTATAATTGAGAAAAACTTTAAAAACTGACAAACTCATACATTTTTGGACTCATCAGAGAGCAGAGTTTGCAAGATATACAGATGAACTGAATTCCACATGGTGATAAGCACCTACAAGGAGGGGGTGGGACACAAAAATTGTTCTGCCTTTGGCATAGCAAGTCAGAGTCAGTAACAGTCATAATAGCAGGTAAGAAGAAAATAAGTGATATTGCAAGGAATTGTAAGTGTAGGCTAGTGTGACAATTTAGAAGCTTGAGACATAAAGGCATTGGTTCTACCTACAAGCTTTCACCACAGACCTCCAGCTATTGTTTATGAGAAGGATTGTGGTGGGTAGAGCAAAACATTCAAGAGAGATCTCCCACTCCTTAATGAGCAGTGGCACTAAAACCCATCCCTTTCCTGAACAAGCACTTTTCTAAGCAAAAGTCACCTGCACTAAAAGAACACCCTGGAAATCTCTGTTGCAGGCAAATGTCACCTGTAGCCAGGAGAAGAGTAGACACAAAAATCACCAGCTTGTGAGGAGGGCAGAACGCCTGTTGTACCCAATTCTGTAGTGATACAAAACAAAGAGCCGCTACCAGAGGAGAAATGGGAAACACATTTCTACCCAAGACCTTTTCTCACTATATATGACAGATTTTAGGTGCCATGGAATGAGTGAGAAAGCTCCATCCATGAGACTAATTATTCAGAACCTGCCTGGACCTGAATCCAGAGTGTAAGAATCTAAAAATTCCACTTTTTAATAGCAATAATCTGCACTAATAACAAATGATAGCAATTTGCTAGGGGAAAGGCAAAAGTATGGAGAGAGATGTCTGTGGGGGATATCTGTGCAGGGCTTGCTGAAAGTAGAGAAACAAACATTTGGAAAAGATCTTCATATAATGCAGGAATCACACTAAGTGCAAGGTAGCAGCAGCCCACAGCTGGAGAAATTTTCAGTTTTTAATGCACTAAAGTATAACAACAAAAGTCCAAAACATATCCTAACTCCTGAATAGCTAGACTTATCCCCCTATGGCAAGAGTTAAGAAAAGCAGAGGAATTACCACATTTGAGTGTACATACAATTTACTTCAATATCTAAGTAATCACCACTTAATTTAAAAATTCTGACTCCCTAAAAGCAAGAAAAATAGTACCCATTATCAAAAGCTAAAACAATCGACTGAACTAGACCTAGAAATGGTCTAGATAGGCACATTAAACTACCCACAACTAAGAAGTCAACAGATCTAGTTGACAAGTTGGGCAACATGTAACACTACATGGAAAACATAAGGAAGAAGATGGAAATTATAAACAGGATTTTTTTTTAAACCCACACTATTAGAGATAAAGAATTCCTTCCATCATTACACTTTATATAACTGAGTCCAGAGGGGCTAAACTTAAAGATGTGTCAATAGAAATGGATCATTTAATTCATGGTTAATAGAAATGGTTAGTCATTTCATGAAATAATCTTACATGAAATACAAAGTGAAAACTGAATGAAAAGAAAAAAACATAACAGAGCACCTAAGAGCTGTGGAACACTGTTAAATTGTTTAACTTATATTTACTTGTAGTTCCAGTAGGAGAAAGGTGCAAAAATGAAAAAAGAATATTTTGAGCAAAGAATAAGTACAAAGAAAAACAGACCTGAGCACATGATAGTCAAACTAAACAACAACAACAGTAACAACAGCAACAAAAAACAAATATATGGAGATAAAAATCTTGAAGGCAGCAGGGGAAGAAGAAAACGTTACATTCAGGGCAATAAAAACTAAAATGAAAGCAGGTTGCTTGTCATAAACACAGCTATGTAAACCAGAAAACGATGGAGTGATATCTTTAAAGTTCTGTAGGAATAAAGATGAAATACTCTCAGTTTAGAATTTTATACCCAGAAGAAATACAAAATGCCAATATCACAGAAGTTATCGGCTCCCTTCTCCCAGACCATGTCACCTTTCCCTGCTAAGGTAATCACAATACTAACATTTATGAAAATATACTCTTAATTTTCTTCATAGTTGTGCACCTATGCATTCACCTAAAGTTTAAATTTAATCATTCTATTCTTGTTTCATATTTTGGCTCAATATTATATTTACAGGAATCCTTCACATCATAATGGGCAACTCTATCTATCTTCATTTTCATCTCTGTGTACCTTTCTGCTATATTATAATTTATCACAATTTATTATACATTCTTACATTAAGGGACATCACTTCTGTGGGTTCTCTAGCTAGGCCTCTAGGATAACACTTTCTTTCTTGGTTCACCACTCGTTTTTCTGATGACTTTGACTGAGCAATTTGGCTATGTGAAGACATTATCAAAATTTGGCCTTCTTGATCAGTATATGTTTCCTGAAATAACTCATTCATTTCTATTGATTTAACAATCAAAGAAGGTGACTTCCAAATCTGCGTTTATCTATTCATTGACTATGTTGACTGTCCATTTCCTAAAAAACTCTTTGACTAAGCAGAGCCTACTGCTTGAAGGTAGCATACCGTTTTGATAGACTCTTAGTAATGTCTTAGGAGAATAGATTCAGGGAAAGATACTTGTAAGAATCTAGGCCTTTATGTGATTTTAGGTCAGTTTTGCAAGGTGGGAATTAATTTTGATGGGATAGAGTTTATAACGTAATAGCTTTGGATTGATAGTTACAACAAAGAAAGGGTTTTGAAGTGAGTCTTAAGATATCAGTCTTGATAAGTAAGCAATTTTTTAGTGTCTTGTCATCTAGGATCAACCATTTTCTGGGGCAAGACATGAAGTCATTTTTACTTGGGCCCAGGATTGTTTAACAAACAGATAGGAAAGTACATCTGATACAAGCATTATTCAACACAGGGAAAGTGGATTATGTTAATGTGAGTTCTCTGACACTGGACATTTTAAGATAAACTGCATATATTTACAATTAAAGCTCAATGCATTTGTGTCACACAGACACTCAAATGGCTTCCTCTTAAGTATGGTGTGGGATCTATAACTTGCTTTTAATTACTAAAATATAACGAAGGTGATGAGAAGTCACTTTCGTGATTACATGACATAAGATTTTAAGTTCTCTCTTGCTACCAGACCCTCTGGCAATGAACTGAGAGTGGCCTCTGGATAACATCCAGCAAGAAACTCTAGGCAGCCTCCAGCTGACATCTAGAAAAGAACTGAGACCCACTGTCCAGCAACCCATAAAGAACTAAAACATGCCAACAGCCATATGAGCCTGGAAGTGGAGCTTTCAGATAAACCCCCACCCTGGTTGATACCTGGATTGTAGGCTTGTGAGAGATCATGAAACAGAAGACCTAGCTACGTTGTGGCAGATTATGATCTATAGAAACAGCGAGATAATATAGTAAGTCCTCACTTAATGTTATTCTGTCCATAGATTTTTGGAAACTGTACAAAGCTGGTCCCAGAATAACATACTTTTGATCAACATTGTTTTATAATAATTTTGATGAGAAAAAGAATTGGTTTCATTATGTTATTTTTCTTAGAACCTACTGATGACATTAAGTGAGGGCTTCCTGTATAGCGTTATGGATGTTGCTTAAGCCACTAAGTGTGGCAACATTGTTATGCAATAACTAATAAAGCATTGAAAACTAAATTCTCCATTTCGGGGACACAAAAGGGATTTTTAAAACTGCATTCTCTGATTTTTTGTTTTTTCTTTTCCTTCTCTTGCTCCACCCAATCTATTTCTCCAAGTATGTTTTCTCTCTTCCCTTCTCTTAACATTTTACATACTTTTCTTCCTTTTCCATTTCTTCTCTCTGCTTCTTACTTTGCTTCTGGTAAATTACACAGTTATATTCCTAGTCACATTGAAGTTTTGGAGATATTTTTGGTTTATTATATAAATGTCCATGAGAAGATGTTTCTTCAACTTGCAGAGGCCAGGGAACTGGACATATGGTTGAAAGTCCTGTGCAATGTTGTTTATTCACAGGAAACAGCTCAACGCATTTTCAGCCTAATTGCAGTGTAAGCCAGAAAGATGTTCTCATGCAAAGAAGATTCCTTGCTATTGTTGAAGCGGAATGGAACAATAGGAAAGGTGTAAGTTCTTTATTTTACTGATTGTTACCTTCACATGATTTAATTTTACACATTGCTCTGAAGGACAGATATTGTAGCTAGATTTGGATTTTAGATCCCAAACATGCGACTTTTAGAGGAAAGTAGGTTGAGAATGTGGAGTCTGATATAAATGGACCAAAGAACTTATGAGAAACCAAAATACAGCTTTACTTTTATTTTTAAGTTAAATTAAATTTTAAAGACAGCACCTTGTTCTGTGCTCCAGGCTGGAGTGCAGTGGCATGATCATAGCTTACTATGGCCTTGAACTCCTGGGCTCAAGCAATCCTCCTGTCTCAGCCTCCCAAGTATTATCGCTAGGATTACAGGCATGTGTCACCATGTCTGGCTAATTTTATCTTTTTATTGTAGATATAGAATCTCACTTTGTTGCCCAGTCTGGTCTCAACTCCCTGGCCTCAAGTGATCCTCACGTCTCAGCCTCTCAAAATTACTGGGATGGCAGATGTGAGTTACCATGGCTGTCCTGAAATAGATCTAAAGATGAGTGCTTAAGTGTATCTTCCCAGCACCCATGGAAAAGTTCAGCAGATTCTATCTCTAGACGGTAGTATCTTTCTATACTCTTTCTTGCTCTCACAGTGTCTTAATTTACCTGATTTTCTCCTGACACCTGCACGGCATTCCTACTCTGCTTGTCCCATATCATTTCCACCAACTCCAGCCATTCCAGGCCACTTATGAGCACAGACTATACCACGCATAGCTGCCTGGAAATTATTTTTGCTATTTTAAAATTTTACGTCAGAAGGCTCTGCTGCTTCATCTTCATCTTGACAGCAAGAGAAGCTCTGAGCATGCTTCATCTCAAAAGATACCGTCACCATTAAGTCATTTCTGATCCCAAAGTCAGAATTACAGTCTGTCTTCTATCCCGCCACAGCAAGTTTCCTGATACTCAATTCTACTTAGAAGCCATTTTACAAGTCATGATGTCTGCCTGCCTCACTAGAGTATATGCTTCTTGATAGGAAATTACTCTTTTATTTCCTTCTCTCGGGGGTCCTAACATTGTAGATTTCGCAAAATATGGGCTCAGTTTTTTCTTGATACCCGTTCATCTGCAATACTTAAAGTAAAAATCTGACCCCCCCCAAAAAACAGATAATGTATTTTAAAGTGGCAGATAAACATGTGGCTTTCCGAAGTTATTATTAAAATAAGTATTAATAAATCAAATACACCTATTGAAGTCATATTCCCCAAGCAATTGAACAATAATTTCCCAACTCTATTTTTTCCAAGCCGTTCTCTACTACACAGAATTGGAGAGCCTATAAAATTTAGGTCAATTTACCTTCTGCTCAGCTGGAATACAATTGCAAAGTTCAGTAACTTGCAGAGCAAAAACACTCTCACATTTTCTTTAGAAGTCTTTAGATTATAAACTTTTATACTTTTCAATTATGGTTGAAATCTCATTTTCTTTTGGTGTGGTTTAAACATTTCCCTTGTTTTACCATCTCATTCCTGAAATGTTGTTTTGGAAACAAAAGTGAGTTAAGTTTTTAAACATTATCAGTTTAAATGCTGTCTACTCAGGTAGCTGCTGCTTATAAAAGTAATCAGAAAAAACAAATGTAAACTAAAGAAAACTCCGAATACTCACTTTATTATTAATTAATCCCTTTTATTTATTTAGGTGCTTCACATTTACATTCAACTACTTCCATACATGTTATTTTTTATCATCACAACTGTAGAAAATGGAATAATTGTTCTAGCTTATGACATTCTCACATAATAAAGAGGGAAAAATATTTCAATGCATATTAGACACAGCCAATTCTATGTGTCTATTAATAAAATTAAAATATCTACATAGGTTAAAGCCTTCATATGCTAAAATGGAATTGAACTTATTTTGCCTGGTAGCAAAATGCAGGTACTCAGTAACATTTTTATTAATAATGTTAGACATTTAATATTAAAAACACCTTCTTACGTGAAAAAAATAAGAACTCAGATGAAAGATAATGATGTAGCACTTAATATTATATAGTCAGTGCTTCGGCAGTTTAACTTCACAGCTTATTTTGCAAATATTAGTATGGAAAGGGTATAATGTGCTACAGATATGGCTTTTAATTTTGAGCAAGGATGTGACGAATTGCATGGACAGCTATGTCTTGTATTTTGGAAGATCATCTATTATATAACATCAATAATTTTGACACCTTGAACGTTAGCTTTTCTTCTGAAATTGGAAGCATGTTTAAAGTTTTCTAAAGCATAAATTTAATGAAAGTTAGTATATTGTTACTTCATAAGAAAAAGTTGAGGGATTAATAGATGAAAGATAAAATTTTAATTTTCAACAAAATTGGGCAAGTATATATGTACTCTAATTAGTATGTTCTGCAAATTCTCATTTATTTAGAGGACATATAATTATAAAACCCAGAGATCAGTGGATTTTATCAAACCATAGTAATTTTGATTTTGAATTATTGCCCTTTTTAACTTAGTGTTCTATTTATTTAATAAATTTGATAATCTCAGTGAGTATCAAAGTACTTGATTTAATCTTTTTTTTTTTTTTTTTTTTTTTTTTTTTTTTTTTTTTTTGAGACGGAGTTTCGCTCGTTACCCAGGCTGGAGTGCAATGGCGCGATCTCGGCTCACCGCAACCTCCGCCTCCTGGGTTCAGGCAATTCTCCTGCCTCAGCCTCCTGAGTAGCTGGGATTACAGGCACGCGCCACCATGCCCAGCTAGTTTTTTTTTTTTTTGTATTAGTAGAGACGGGGTTTCACCATGTTGACCAGGATGGTCTCGATCTCTTGACCTCGTGATCCACCCGCCTCGGCCTCCCAAAGTGCTGGGATTACATTGATTTAATCTTAAAGAGTAACTTACACAATCCTGTGTGCTATTGACTTTTTGTGAAGAACTTGGAAATTTATTATTCATCTTACTATACAAATTGAGTATGAAATGTATTAACTAAGCTCAGATTCAAAATACTCACTATCAGAATCTTATAAATTATAAATCATAGGAATAATTTTTTAAACATTTAATTATATAAGATATGTAATTTTTAATGTATACTTTTTGCAGGAAAACAGGCCAAGATTAGCAATCTGTACACAAACATTTTTTGATCCTCTAGATACAGAGTCTATGAGAGCAGTTTCCAGTTTCAACACAAGAGTACACAGTCTTCTGTCTGCACTCCTGAACACGTGAGCCAGGCTTCACACCACTCGAGACTTCTGTGTACACAGAATAGGATCCACAAGTCCTTCTGAAGGTGTGTGAGTGCATGATAAATGCTCCATAAATGGCTACTAATGGGAAACCTACATCACAGGTGAGAGTTGCAAGAGAAGTGTTAAAAAAAAAGAGGGTGAATAAAAATCAGATTCCAACGTATGGAGGGTGAATGAGAGATAGCTGATGAGCATGAAACACTTCTTCAAGAATGTCCAAGGTGGTAGAGAAAGGGGGATAGTTTGAAGGTCAAGGAAAATCAATACTTTGAAAAGATTAGAGTAGAGGATATTCATAAAAGATCTCTGGAATGATAAATACTGTAAGACATGAAGGGCATAACAGACTTTATTCATAACTGAATTTTTTATGACAAAGCATTGTTTGTTTTGGGAACTAGGTTCTTAAACATTCCCTTCATGTCAAAGGCCTCAAAAGCTAAAAGCACTGATAACACTTGTTTAAAGGTCCTCTCTGTATTTTATACAGAGTTTGGTTAATGTCCAACTCGTTTGAAGAAATACTCACTCTAAAGGAATGACTCTGGATCCACATGCTAAAAATGTGGATTTCATTATTTATTTATATTATTTACCCCAAACCAAAGTTTGTTCCTTGCATTATAAACTAATCATGATTTTTTCTTTTAGGATATAATTTGTGACCAGTCTGCAGAAATAGAGGCATTATCTTTTAAAAAGTGATTTTTCTGCATTTTAGATAATCAGGTTTAATTTAGATATAACAATAATGATTAAAACTTTTACGTATATTAAATATGCATTTAGCAAGAAATGTTCTCAGGTGTTTAAGGAAAAGTGCTTAACTGAAGCATTAGCCATCCTACCTTGGTGGAGGTGGGTGGGCTTTTGTCCCCTGTGTCAGTCATCAGTGGCAGAGTTTCAGGTGTAGTAAGAGGCATATTGCCTCCCAGGTGAGAGCAAGGGAACTCCTCAGAGAAGGTTACTACTATTTAGCCAATACTAACTCCAGCTAAGGGGTGGGGACATTTGCCAGAAGACAGGATGTGGCAGGTTGTCTTGGAATTCACCAAAGCCTCTTGGAGAAACCAAGCATTGTTCAAGGCACTGGACATTTAATAAGGAGCAGGGTAAATAAGTTGCTGTCATCTTGGAGCCTACTATCTAGGGGGTAAAAAAACAAACAAATGCAAAAATAAATAATGTAATTTCAGACACTAATAATTGCCATAGAAACTGAAGCAGAGTTACAGAATCGTGATCGGCAGGAAGTTGGGAAAATATTTTTCATGTTGTTTATGAATAATTTACCTGTACAGGGGACATTTGAGCAGAGCTGAATGATGAGAAACATCCAGCTCTGGAGAGACCAGGAGGAAGGGTATGTTGTAGAATCTGCAATCACTGTAGCAGTTCTGTGGTGGAGATGGGCATGTCCTATTGATTTATACTGAAAAAAGTTAAGAGCAATAGGAGATGGACCTGAATGGTTAGCAGGGATGGATGACATAGGACTTTGTTGGCCATGGATATGTGTTTAAGTTTTATTGGAAATATGATGTTGCAGATAATAATCAAAAGGTTTTCAAGAGTTACAAACAGGAAGACTGCATAATATCAGACTCGATTTACAAGTTTAGAATGTTTCCTTTGTTGGTTATATAGAGATTGGACTATAGTGAGTCAAGGGGGAGAAAAGGAAAAATAAAGAGACTGTTGGAGTTGGCCATATGGAAGGTCCTTGGCCTTGGACCAGTGTGGAACAGCTTGGCAAAGTGTGAGAAGTGATGAGGATACGTTTTGAAGGTAGGGCATTCTGATGTTTTAGGTGCAGGAGATAAAGAGTTTAAAAGACAAGTTATTGGAATAATCAACTAGTTCAATTACATTTCATTTAACAAGATGCTGATAACGAGTTGAGCAGATTTGGTGAGCAGGCATGGGAAGCGGAACACAGTATGTGTGACAGTGTACATAAACTTATATGTAAAAATATGTACCTTTAGTTTAATTGATAATTATAAATAATACATACAGTAATTGAGAAAGAAACTATGAAAGTTCTCGTTTCCTAGGAAATAAAAAATAAAGCAGGTATTTTATAAAATACTCCAGAGTTTTGCCTTTGGATTATTTCAATGGTTTTTGTTTAGGTAATAAAATTCTTAGTGTTAACCCTTAAATCCAAGATACTGTATCCTATAGGCAATTAATCTACATCCTTTATAAGCACCAGCTAAGATAAACATTAAAAAAATCAGCACACTAAGGTTTTACAACGCATCCCTTCTCATACACAAAGTCAATTAAATGTGACAGCACAGACACTTCACTAATGAATTAATTCTACATTAAGAATTAACTATCTGTGTTTCTAGAATTTATTAAACAGAACGCAGTTTGGCCAAGGGGAGAGATTACTTCATTTGACGTTCAAAAAGCTGAGTCTGAACCCTGTTTCCGGAATTTATAACCTTGGCAAGTGAGTGAGCCTCAGTTTCTTCATCATTAATTAGAGGTAAGAATATCTGTATTTGGGGGATTCGTGCGCGGTAAGAAGCTGCGCGGCAGCGCAGTGAGGTACCTCTGATGAAATTATGACCAGGTGGGCACGAGTTAATACCACATATAACAAAAGACCCTTGCCTGCAACATCATGGGAGGACATGAAGAAGGAATCCTTTGAGGGAACAAGCCAAAACCTACCAAAGTGTAAACAACTTGAAGCCAATAGGCTATCCCTTAAAAATGATTCACCCCAAGCAAAACATAGAAAGAACAAAAAGAAAAAAGAGTACTTAAATGAAGATGTGAATGGATTCATGGAATACCTAAGACAGAATTCACAGATGGTTCACAATGGGCAAATTATAGCAACAGATAGTAAGGAAGTAAGGGAAGAAATTGCAGTTGCTTTAAAGAAAGACAGTCGACGGGAAGGAAGAAGATTAAAAAGACAAGCGGCAAAGAAAAATGCAATGGTGTGTTTCCATTGTAGAAAACCTGGTCATGGAATTGCAGATTGCCCTGCTGCCCTTGAAAATCAAGATATGGGCACTGGAATATGTTACAGGTGTGGGTCCACAGAGCATGAAATAACCAAGTGTAAGGCTAAAGTAGACCCGGCTCTTGGTGAATTTCCTTTCGCAAAATGTTTTGTTTGTGGAGAAATGGGACACCTGTCTAGAGCTTGTCCTGATAATCCCAAAGGACTCTATGCTGATGGTGGTGGTTGCACACTTTGTGGCTCTGTGGAACATTTAAAGAAAGATTGCCCGGAAAGTCAGAATTCAGATCGAATGGTCACAGTAGGTCGCTGGGCAAAGGGAATGAGTGCAGATTATGAAGAAATTTTGGAGGCACCTAAACTGCAAAAACCCAAAACAAAAATACCTAAAGTTGTTAATTTTTGATAACAACTAGCACTATTATTAGTTACCACTTCATTTTTACTTTCTAAACAGGCCCATTTCACAAGTTAGAGTCGGGCTCCCTCGTAGCCAGGACTATACTGTAGATAGCAGTATGATCTAACTGTGATCAAAAACAATTTTGTTTATTCTGTTCATCAAATAGTACTTCTACCACTGTTTGGAGAAAACTGAAGAAGAGACTAAGATGGTTAAATGGATTCTCTAAAAGAACACATTTTAAGGGACAGAACTTAGGCATAACTAAGTGGTTGTATACCTAATTGTAACAATCATCTTTTATAAAAGCAAAATTATGCATAAATGTGAAACACCCCTAAACAAAGGATACAAATGAACTTCTTTTAGTGATATTGTTTTCTTGGCTCAGAGTATCAATTTATTATTATAATAGAAATGTACAAGTTGCTAGAAAGTCTGTATTTTTAAAATATGGAATAAAAATGCGTTTCTATTGCTTGTTTTTCTGAAAAAAAAAAAAAAAAAAAGAATATCTGTATTGTCTTATGTAAAATACGTTATAATATTAAGTATGATAAAAATAATTTATCCATGTAGATATGCCACTTTCCAATGCATCCCCTAAATAGTTAGCCGTAGGAGAAGCCAAGGAGACCTGGGCAAGTCTGACCTCTCACGTTACATCACATTTGCTTTACCTGTACAACGGGCCTCCTTTGGGTTTCCAATCAGACTCCAAGACTGGCTGCTTCCCCAGGACAGGGCTTTTGGCAATGTATGCTGATTCTTAAACTGTCTCCTCCATCTTTTTTGAGCACCTGATACACTAACTTTTCTTGGGATCCTTCTTGTTAAGCAGCCCCAAAGCATTCTTACTGGGTAGGATTGATTTGTTTGTCTTAAGCTCTAGCTCCAGAAGGTTAAATATCAAACAGCATTCATAAATTAATATATAAATATATCTGATAACATTCACAATGAATTTTCCTTAATGATATCCTGTAGTCTTTAAGAGAGAGGACTCTAGATTCAGATTGTCCAGTTCCAAATCCTGGATCCATGACTAATTATCAATGTTGGTGAAGCTTTTTGTGACTAATTGTGCTCTTCTGTAAAACATAAATATCAAATATAAAGAAAAAATGTGATTATTTTTAAAAGTAGAAACAAAAGTATAGACAATCTAAAATAAAGAAATTTTGAAGGATGCTGAGTATGTATGAGATCATGAAGAGCCGGAAGGAAATGCTGCATTTTAATACATGTTTCATGACATGACTGAACATTTTATTTGAGTCTAATACTTTTTGTTACTGAAATACTGAGAAGTCATCTATTTCTTAGGTGTCTCAGGGAAAAGGCATTGAATTATGTTATTTTTATTTTGTTTTAAATTGAAGTTATTACTTCTTTTATTAGAGCTTCTGTTACTTAGCCTAGATCAGATGTCTACAATGCGTCACTAATTACTTTGGCATTACAATCGCTATTTCAAAAAGCTTTTGAGGAAAAACAGGTTGAAGATGAATACATACATTTCCATGTCTATATCCTATCTATCTACCTACCTATCTATCTATTTATCTATCTATCTATCTATCTATCTATCTATCTATCTATCTATCTATCTACCTACCTACCTACCTATCTATCATCTATCTATCTAATCTATCTACTTTATCTTTCTATAGACATAAAATAATTTTTACTCACAGGTAATAACCTTGCTATTTACTCAACCTACATAACATTTATAATTCCTGGCATATAAGTGAAGAATACACTTTCAAAATCCAAATATTTTACTTTTGTAAAGCACAAATGTTACAAGTTCATCTCTGCATGCAAATTATTTGCCAGTCATGATTTTTTTTCTTTTTAAAAATTCAAGGTGTAATTGAAATAGTCAAATTCAACTGTTTTAGTTTAATTTTTGTGTTTTGATAGAGTTTGACAGAGTTTTGACAATCATGTAACCATACCATAATCAAAATATAGAACATTTCCATCAAACCAAAAATTTCATTTGTACCTTTTCAAGTGATTCCACTATATATATTTTGGTATTACATTGCAGTTTTAATTTGCATTTCCCTAGTGACTAATGATGTTGAATATGTTTTAATGTACTTTTGCCCATTTTTTAAATTGTGTAGCTTATTTTCTGCTTATGGACATTCAATAGTTCTTTATGAATTCTTAATGCAAGTACTTGATCAGATATGTTTTCTGCTAATATTGTCTCTAATCTGTGGCTTCTCTGTACATTTTTACAGTGTCATTATCATTTTAAAAATAAATATGTAATTTTTCCTAGTTTGAATTGTTTTGTTGTGTTGTATATCAAAAATATTTGCCTGTTCATGGTCACGATTTTTTTTGTGTGTATTTTACTTTAAAAGTTTTACAGATATAGCTATTACATTTAGGTTTATAAAACAGTTTGTGTGAACTTTTGTATAATATATGAGGTAGACATTGATGTTAATTTTTGTCATATGGATATTTAATTGTGTCAACACCTTTTGTTGAAAACACTGTTCTCCATTGAATTGGTTTTGGCCTTGGTAAAAATCAATTGACTATATAAGTCTGGGTCTGTTTTTGGAAACTCTATTTTGTTATATTGATTGATATAGCTACATTTTATTTATTCATACCTTCTATCACTGTAAGTTTGTCATAAGTTTTGAAATCAGGGAAAATTTGTTTTCTATTTTTCAAAATCATTAGAGCTGTTTTAGCTCATTTGCCTTTTCAAATAAATTTCACAACCAGCTTTGTCTATATATAAAAATATATTCTGCTGGAATTTGGATAGAAATTGGAATAAATATATAGATCAGTTTGTGAAAATATTCATGGTAACAATATTGAGTCTTCCAATTTCTGAATATAGTATATCTTTATTTAAATATTTTATTATTCTTTCATCAGTATTTTGAAGATTTTAGCTCTTGACCATATTTTGTTGAACTTACAACTATTTTATTTTATTTTTTATATATATATTATTGCACTTTTGGTTCTGGGGTACGTGTGCAGAGCATGCAGTATTGTTGCACAGGTATATACATGGTAATGTGGTTTGCTGCCTCCATCCCTCCGTCATCTGTATCTGGCATTCTCCCCATGTTATCCCTCCCCAACTGCCCTACCCTGTGCTGTCCCTCCTCTATTCCCCCACAACAGACCTCAGTGTGTGATGCTCCCCTCCCTGTGTCCACGTGTTCTCATTGTTCAACACCCGCCTATGAGTGAGAACATGCGGTGTTTGTTTTTCTGTTCTTGTGTCAATTTGCTGAGAATGATGGTTTCCAGATTCATCCATGTCTCTACAAAGGACTCAAACTCATAGTTTTTTTATGGCTACATAGTATTCCATGTTTTCCTGGTCCAGCCTATCATCAGTGGGCATTTGGGTTGGTAGAAATTCCATTTGACCCAGCAATCTGATTACTGGGTATATATCCAAAGGATTATAAATCCTTCTATTATAAAGACACATGCACATGTATGTTCATTGTGGCACTGTTTACAATAGTAAAGACCTGGAACCATCTCAAATGCCTGTTTTATTGAGATTTTTGGTGGTCATGTGGCTTTACTGGTGATGATTAAGGTCCACTATGTAATCAAAGACAAGATGACCAAAATAGGATAAAGGAAAAGGTTGTAGGAAGTGAGGTGGTCAAAGAGCTGCCAATTCAAAATGTGTCATGGGCTTTTTCCATGCTGGTTTTAAAGTCGCTGGGAATGACTACCATAAAAAGGGGAAGGGAAACACAGTGAGGCAGGAACTAAATTTTTCATGACACAGAGGAGAGTTTGTAGACATTTTGACACTGGTGTATCACAACAATGTGAAGATTACAGCTAAACGGTCTGAAGTTCAAAAGAGCAGCAACATTTTGAAGGAGGTAGAAGTGCAAATGGTTTGGTAATAATGTGGGGGTCATGAAGCACATGAAAAGAATAAATAATAACCTCCACCTGCAAGCAGTGTCAGTATCTGTCAGGGAGAGTGACGGTTGGGTTAGGGGAAGGAGAAAGGAGAGAAAAGAAAAGTTGATAATAGGAGAAAATTTTGTAATCTCAGAGGTAGAGTTCCAGATACATTTCTTCACGGGGAAAAAATCGGAAGTGTTTATGGTAGTTTGGAAGTTGTGAAAAATACAGTGAGTGTCAGAATTCTCAAGATAATAGGTGACCTGGAGGCTGGCATATCTAGAAGAGACTGAGACAGAAAGAGAAATAACTAATATTACATTCCTTAAAACACCACTTCTTTTTCGATCAACACTAATGCTTAAAAATCATCTGAGCAGGTTCTGCTTTATATATATGTTTACAATTATTTATATTCAACATGTATGTACACTTTACTAGCTTTTGTGGACTTTATGAATTATACATAAAATGGACCAGACATGGTAGTTCACACCTATAATCCCAGCACTTTTGGGGGGACAAGGTTGCAGGATTGCTTGAAGCCAGAAGCAAAAAAGTGAACTGTGGTGGTGGCATGTGCCTGTAGTCCCAGCTACGCAGGTGCCTGAGGTGGAGGATCACTTGAGCCAAGGAGTTCAAGGTTACAGCAAGCTATGATCATGATCATTCCACTGTATCCCAGCCTGGGTGACAGCAAGATTCTGTCACAAAATCATCAATCAATCAATCATACAAATAATGAATGAAAGGTGTTGAGAAAAAGATAATTTTTAATGTAGAAACTTAAAGCAACAATTCTTCTTTTCTTTTGCACAATAAACTGAGGAATAATACTGCATTAAAGAAAGACCTTAAAATTCATCCAGAACAATGAATTATTCTTTGGGCATAGGGAATGCTGAAGGAGTGAGAGTCGGGCTAAAGCCCTGCAGCTGCACTAAGCATCAGCAGCAAGCCAAGACCGGGAAGCTCTCCTCCAGGGATGCAAACGTAACTGCAGGAAAATTTTACATTAGATCGTTCAGACAAAATATGTTTAGAGGAAATGACTTTGAATTGTCTATTGCACATATCTTCAACTTGGCTTCTCAACTAGAATAAATGTTGCTATCAGGGCCAGAAATTTTAAAAAAGTAGTTAATAAATGACTTGTAAAGTTTGCTTTCTGGTTTGACCTCCGGGCACCCTGAACTGAATCTCTTCCTTGCCTGGAGAAGTGATGTGATGATGAGTCTAGGTTTGAACCTTGGCATTCAGCTCTCTGATGTAATAGTTGTCAGATAATTTTTTTTTTAACAAGAAGCTAAAAAAGATTGAGATGCAATGGTGAAAAATTGATTCAGAGGTGGAAGATGTAATTGTTTTCAATGGAATGCCTTCTTTCCACTTTATAGGATCTGCTGCATGTTCACATGGCTGGCTATAAGTGCCATTCTAGACTACAGATTATGTGAGAAAAAAATCTTTCTTCTATTAATTGTATAGTTTTTAATGTCCCTTGGATAATTATTTTTATTACTGCTTAATCAATCAACATACATTTGGTTTGGAATTTAAAAAATTAAAGACACCCTGAAAAATTAAATATCGTATTGTCACACTAGAAAGTTGTCTCACCCAGCGTCATCTCTTCTAGTGACTGATCCTTTTCTTTCTGAAAACCATTCATCTCTGATAACAGTAGGACTGTAGATCTGAATGCAAGCCAAACCTGCCTTCCTTGAGTCAGGCCTTGGTCACAAGTGGGTCATCACTCTATCCAGGACAGTCATGATTCTTCCCTGGAATTTTTACACATGATCTTAGCCAAAAAGCTGAGAAGCAATCCTAGGATTTTCCAGTGCACACTTGACTTTTCTTTTCAGCAGCCAAGCTGTGTGAAGGTGAGCCTGGAGCTGCTGATGGCCGTGGTTCCTGAGTTATAAAATATTGCAATATAAAATGCACACTAAATCAAGGCCAAAAACATTCAGAAACTGTGAACAATGAATGAAAATTAAGTGGGGAAATGACGTTATGTTCTATTTGATTCTACTTATGTGAATTTCTAGACTAGGAAAACTAACTTATTTTCATCAAAAGTAGATCTGTGGTTTCTAGGAGGCTTGATTTGCAATAAACGTGCAGAAAAGGGTTAACATAAGCAAGCAGGAGACTGATCCTTAGAAAGGCCAACTTTCAAGGTTGGTCTTGGCTGGCATCTAGAAACTTGTATTTTAAGAGTTCCCATCATTCTCTGATAAGAATGATTCATTGTCCTAAACTATTTGTTCAAACAACTGATTTATCCTGAATATTAGATTTTCTTGAAGTCTAAAATTTTTTTACAGAGTAGGCAGAGTTTGTTCTATGTGATCAATCCCAATAAAAACCACAGACTTTGAGCCTCTCATAAGCCTCCCTGGTAGCCAGCATTTCACATTGCCATCCCAAGTTGCTGCTGGGTGAATTAAGATCAGCTGGTGCGACTCCAGCGGGATAAGACTCTTGGATGCTTGCACCTGGTTTCTTCCGGATATTGCTGGATGCGACTTTTCTCTGCTGATTTAGCTTTTTATCTGTTTTTTTGTAATAAATCACTGCCATGACTATGCCTATATGCTGAGTCGTGGGAGGCCTCATCAAAAGTGGGGATGATCTTGGGACCCTTGGTACAGCATAAAGAAACTTTTTGTCTCAATCGAAGTGTGATTTATATGGCTACATTCAATTGTCAGAATTGAATGTGCACTTAAGATCTGTATATCATACTGAATAAAATTATTTTGAGAAAAAAATGATCAATACATTTGTTAAAACATACGATTATGTGAAGTGTTATTCTTTAGTTGCATGATCTCTCAAAAGAAGACTTGAAATGCCATGACACAAAGAACAGGGTTCCAAAGACAGATTATTTCATCATCTGTTGAATAAAGTACATAACCTCTGGAAGGGTCTCTGCAATTCCTCAACCCACTAAACCCATGGAAATGATAACATTCAAGTAGTTCTGATAGACATTTTATTCCACTTAACCGTATGATTATTTAGAGAAGAACTTGGCATTGCATTTGAATAAAGTATATTTGCAACTTTTTTTAAGGTAACAGAAATGAGGGATCAGGGCTTGAAAGACATGGCCTGATTTGATTCACACTTTTTATACCAGTTTTCCAGCTGTCAGGTGATGGGGGCATTTCATGATTTCTCAACAAACTATCCCAGGCATGGCAACTCTTCAAGTGGACAGGACCTTGTTATCATGTTAAGAGCTATTTAGACTTATTATGTGAGATTCTTGTTTGCAAATTCTAAATGAAATTAAGATCAGTGAACATTCCAAGATATCTCCATCATAGTTTATTCTTCTAATAGGAATTTCAGTGAAAAAGGTTCTATCATCAAAAACAGAAATCTTTTGTAATTCTCAGAAGTATTAATATATTAGCATGAAATGTTATTTTTCAAGATAGGGAAAAGAATTTGGTGTTTACCAACTCTTGTTTTTCTCAGATACTGAGCCCTGTGGGGCTCTTTTGGAAATCTATTTCTTGAGGAAGAGATAACATATTACCAAAGAGAAAAACAGTTGTCTTTATTTCTAGTTTTTAAAAAATTTAAGTCTATAATAATATAAATTTGAATATATACTGAATTTAATAGTTACATGATAAAACTAGTATGCAAAATGAAGTATATTTTTGTACAAATTAGAAAATGAAATTAACATTATCTTTTAAAAGAAAAGCAAGCCAGTTAGGTGCCTACGTCAAAACTGAGATTTCTCATTTTATTGACTTTCCTTAAGTTCAGGGTAGCAGCTGAGGCCTTGCTAATGCTCAAACCCTCTTCTTATTCGTATGTGTAGTTGGATGAGGAATTTTCGGGTGTCAGATGGGTTAACAGTAAGAGAATCTTTTCCTGCTGCGTTTACTTAATTAGAGTTGGTACATCCAGATGTTATCTACTGGTATGCAAGAAGTTTCATGTAACACTGAGAGAAAACATATTTTACACACGTTTTTAGCTCATGCATTTAATTTAAACTACCTCCTATAATATCTTGCCCCTCAAATTGTATGCAGAATGTTGTGTTTCAGTATAAAATACTGAAAACCAAATGGAAACTTCTAGAACCCAGTAATTTCATATAACACACAGAAAAAAATTATTAGTCTAAAAGCCAATTCATCATTCACTGTACCCAAAGATGGTTGAAAGAAGCCTCATAAAAATTCAGAGTTAAGGTTGTATATTAGACAGAATAAATCTAGAGCAAAAATAATTTTGCCCCAGAAAGCATCAAAAGTCAGTGAAAAGTGACAGTTTTGATTAGAAATTTAAGAACCTGGAGATGTCTTACAAAGTGATGGCTATAAGCTGTCATGTCATGATGTCATATATTTAAGTCTTAGGAACTTCTGTGAGCCCATGATAAAAGGAAATGGACCACATTACTTTTAAGAAAATCACTTATTTTATGACACAGTATATATTTTGATCATAGTAATATCACAAATCTATTTGAATAATCATATTTGTAAAATCCCTAGAATTTAAAAAATATATAGGTTTCACGTTTTATAACTACCTCTTACAGTCCAAAAGATAAGTTTACATAAATTTTCATCCAGGCGAGAGCTGTGGATTTCCAGGGATTTGTAGAATGATTAGTTCAGTGGATTGTAATGGTCACAAAAGGAGGAAATGATGTGTAAAATAACCAAAATGTACCAATTTGAAACTTACAGAAAACCTTGCAATCTATAATACACAGATATCGTGCTTTCCATTCAATTTACTAATTCTTTCCAGAGATATGCTGCTGCCTGTGTGACACAGCTGCTGGTCTCATCTTTAAGGCACTGAAATGCCTGGAACTGATGATGCAGACGCTTTGCCCATGCAATGCTTAGCTCCATTTAATAATTACGCATTGACAAGTGATTATGCAATCTAGACATTATGAAAATTAAGCTATCTTAATGATGAAACAGATGATGGATGATTTGGGGTGACAGAATCATTATATTACTGTCTATGTTATAACTGTCTATAGACAGACACAAATTCTTAACATGATACTCATTAGCTTTCTTTGTTCAAGCAATGAAACTTGCAATATATTTGCAGTTATTTGAAATAAACTGAAGCCCTTATGTGAAGGTAGACACAATCTCTCTTGGATACTCAATATGGAAATCAGATTGCACTACATTGTCTTTACTACCCCTTGGAAGTATAAATTTTGGAGATAGTCACTGCACCAGCAAATTTACAAGATGATAACTTCCAAATAACTAAATCAAAATTCTATTCTGCCTAAATGGTACCTATGACAAGTGTCAATTCACCTTTCATATGCACCATGTAGAGGATCCCACCAAAGTACAGAAGTGACATTTGTAATTACCTTATACAATATCAATTGGCTTCACTATATTACTGTGTTCACAAAAGATTTCTTCTTAAGAATGATGTACTTGAGGCCAGGTGCCGTGGCTCATGCCCGTAATCCCAGCACTTTAGGAGGCCGAGGTGGGCAGATCACCTGAGGTCAGGAGATTGAGACCAGTCTGACCAACATGGAGAAATCCCATCTCATTAAAAATACAAAATTAGCAGAGTGTGGTGGTGCATACCTCTAATCCCAACTGTGAGACAATTATCTAATATTCTAACATATGAGAAAAAGTAGTTGCAGAAAGACATGAAAGAATTAGGCAGAAATAAAGGCAGAAAATTTCTCAAATTAGGTGAGAAACATTATTACTGAAGAAGAATAAATACACTTGTCCTCTTTATTCATGGGGGATTCCTTTCAGAACTCCTCTGTGAGTATTAAAAATCATAGATGCTTCAGTCCCTGATAAAAATGGGCAAAATATTTGCATATAACCTATGAATATCCTTCTATACAGTTTAAATCATCACTAGATTATTTGTGATACCTAATAAACTATAAATCCTATGTAAATAGTTTTTTTTTAGGGAATAATTTTTTTTAAAGACTGTACATGTACAGTGCAGATGCAATTTTTTTTCTGAATATTTTTTATCTGTAGTTGGTTGAATCCATCAATGTGGAACACATGGTTGGCCTACTCTACAAAGACAGACTGTGCAAGAAAAAGCGTGCTTAGGCATACCATAATCAAATTATTGAAAAAATATAAAGAGAAAATATTGGAATCAACCACAAAAAATAATATACTGGGGACTTGTGATTTGAAGAAATCCAGACTTAGAAACTATAGTTACCAGAAGACACTGCAACAATATCATTGATGTGCGGAAAGAAGAGAGATGTATCAATCCAGAATTCTATACACAACGTATCCCTCAAGAATGAAAGCAAAATAAATACACATTCAGTTAAATTGAAATTAAGGTAACTTATTGCCATAAATTTAAGTTCCAGGCACTACATGAAATTTTAAAAGAAAAATTTTAAGCTTTAGAAAAATAAAGCCTTAGAAAAAATCTGATCTCCGGAAAGGAATGAGAAACATTGGAAATAGTAAATAATGAGGGGAATATAAAAGACGTCCCTTTTAATTTCCTTAAAATGCATAGTACTGATCAAACTAATATTATTATCTTATTTGTTTGTAATATACACAGCTATAATGCATATGGCAATTATAACATAAGAGATAAAGATTAAATGGGCCTGTAAGTTTACAAGTTTTCTATATTTTATGTGTTGTGATAGTACTAATTCTAAGTATGTTTTGAAAAGCTAAGATATATATTGTAATCTCTAGAACACTAAAATCTATTTAAAATATATATTGGCATTCAGTTAGAACATATATTCTAAATATATATTGTAATCTCAAGCACTAAAATATATTGCAAAACTCCAAGACACAAATCATTATCAAAGTAAAAATGAACTATTTATTAATGACCAAAAAGATCAACCTGTCAATAGCAATCATAAATGTGTAAGCACCTAAAATAGAGCATTCAAAAAAAATCAGCAATAAAATTGATAGGATTAAAGCAGGAAACATATAATAAATTGGAAATTACTTAGTATAATATTAGCAAACTGAATCCAGAAATGTAAAAAAAGGTTAACACATCATGACCAACTAACTAGACTTTATCACAATAATGCAAGTTTGATGTAATATTTAAAAATGAATCAATGAAATTTATCTGAGGAGAATAAAAGAGACAAACTGTAACATCATTTCAATAACTGTACAAAAGTATTAGAAAATAATTCTATACCTATTCATGATGAAGCTATCAGTAAACTAGAAATAGGAATAGTCTAAATGGCATCAACATAAAACAGTTACTGGGGATATTAGCAAGACGGTAGCATAGGAATTCTCAGTCTTGACTCCTTTCTACAAAATGTAGCAACAATCCACAGAATAGAATGTCTCTTAGAAGGTTCCAATACTTGAGTACAAGCTTGAGACAACTGCATGGTGTCTATATTTATACTTACACAAAAATATATACAATAAAAAATTTAAAATCTGATAAGAGAGATAGATTGTAATACAAAAATGGTAAGAATTTTCAACACTACACTTTGAACAATAGACAGATTATCCAGGCCATAAAGAATAAAAAGAAAACATTGAAATTGAACAATACTTTAGTACAAATAGATCTAAAAGACATATATACTTAACATACCATTTAAATAGCAACAGTCTTCTCAAATGCATATGTAACATTCTTCTGGATAGATCACATGTTAGAACAGTAAATAGCCTTAAAAATCATGTTAAGTATCTTTCCTGACCGCAATGATATAAAACTAGAAATTCATAACAGAATGAATTTTGAAACGTTCACAAATACACAGACATTAAATGATGTGCTTCTGAGCAACCAACGAGTCAATAAAGGAATTAAAAGGGAAATTTAAAAAGATCCTGAGACAAGCAAAGACAGAAACACAACATATCAAAACCTAAGGGATACAGCAAACAAAGTTCAAAGACGAAAATTTATAGAAATAAACACCCTACATCAAAAAAGAAAGAAGTTCTCAAAGAACTTACAATTACCCCTCAAGGAATTCAAAAAGGAATGAACTAAGCACAAAGTTTTCAGAAGGAAGACTAGAAATAAGTGAAATAGAGTCTAGAAAATCATACAAAATCAACAAAACAAGCTTTTCATAAAAAAGATGAATAAAATAAACAAATCTTTAGCTAGACTAAACATAAGAGAGAAGATTCAAATATATAAAATCAGACACAAAAGAAGAGGCATTGTATTTGGTAACAAAAATGCAAAAGAATACAGGGGACTACTATGAACAATTAGCTGCCAACATCTTGGACGACTTAGAAGAAAAAGAACCTAACAAGACTGAATCATGAAAAACAGAAAATCTGAACAGACCAATAATGAGAAAGGAATTGAATCATTAATAAAATGCCTCCAATCAAAGTAAAATCTCAGGACCTGATACCTTCACTTCTGAATTCTACCAAACATTTAAAGAACTAAGATCAATCCTTCCCAAACTCTTCCAAAAAATTAAAAAAGGAGAGAATATTTTCAAACTGTTTTTATGAGGTCAGCAGTACCCTGATACCAAAGCCAGGTAAGGATACCACAAGAAGGTAAAATTACAGGCCAATTTCCTTGATGAAGAAAGATGTAAACACTCTCAACAGAATACTAGCATACCAAATTCAACAACACATTAAATGGATTATCTACCATGATCGAGTTGGATTTATCCCTGGAATGCAAACATCGGTTAACATATGCAAATCAATAATGTGACACCTCACATTAATAGAATGAAAGACAAAAAGTATATAATCATCATTCTGCATCATTAGATGCAGAAAAAGAATTTTATTTTAAAAATATTTTATTTTAAGTTCCAGGATACACGTGCAGGATGTGCAGGTCTGTTACACAGGTAAACGTGTGTCATGGTGGCTTGCTGCACCTATCAACCTATCACCTAGGTATTGAGCCCTGCATGCATTAGCTATTTATCCTGGTGCTCCCCCTCCCCCTTCCCCAACCCCAACAGGCCCCATTCAACATCATTCTTTCATGATAAAACTCTTACCAAATTGGGTTTAGAGGGAATATACCTCAACACAATAAAGACCATATACGACAAGTCTATAGTTAACATTATACTCAATAGGGAAAAATTGAAAGCCTTACCTCTAAGATCTGAAACAAGACAAGATACCCCACCCTTGTGACTTCTCAACCTGGTAGTGAAAGTCCTTATCAGAGCAATTTTAAAAGAGAAAGAAATAAGTGGCATTCGAATACGAAAAGAAGAAATAAGTTGTCATTGTTTGCTGACAACATGGTTTTATATTTAAAAAAACCCTAAAGTCTCCACAAACTGTTGGAACTAATAAACAAATACAGTAAAATTGGATGATACAACATAAACACACAAAAATAAGTAACACTTCTATATACTAACAACAAATGCTCTGAAAAATAAATCAAGAGAACAATTCCATTTACAAGACCTACACATTGAAAAGAAAATAGGAATAAATTTAGCCAAGGAAGTAAAAGGCCTGTACAATAAAAACGATCAAAAGTTGATGAAGAAAATTGAAAAGCCAATTAAATAAAGATATGTCCCATGTTTATAGATTGAAAGAATATTTTTAAAATGTTCATGCTGCTGAAAATTACCTACAGATTCAATGCAATTGCTATCAAAATCCCAATTTTCATTTATAAATAAATGAAAAACCAATCCTACTAATCATATGGAACCACAAAAACTCCAATTAACCAAAGCAATCATGAGCAACAAGAACGAAGTGGAGGCATCACACCACCTAGTCCCAAACTGTACTGCAAAGCTATAATAACTACAACAGCATGGTACTGGCAAAAAATAAACATGTCAATCAATGGAGTAGAATAAAAAAACCCAGAAATGAACCCACACACGTATGGTGGATTGATTTTTAACAAAGATTCCAAAAATATACAATGGGAACAACATAGTCTCTTCAACAAATGCTATTGGAAACACTAATTATCCACATGCAAAAGAATGAAATTGGAAAATTTTTTTGCACCATACACAATAATCAACTCAAAATAGATTAAATATTTAAATGTTTAAGACCAGAAACTGTAAAACTACTAGAAAAAAAAACCATAGAGGAATAACATGCAACATTGGTTTGGGCAAAAATGTTTCAGATTTGACCCCTAAAGCACAAGCAACAAAGGCAAAAAATGAACAAACTAAACATCAAACAAAAATTTCTGCACAGCAAAGTAAACAATTAATAGTTCTAGTGGGATAGAGAATCTACAGATTGTGAGAAAAATGGCAAGCCAAACATTCAATAAAGTTTTAATAAACAAAATACGTAAGAAACTCAACTTCATAACAAGCAAACAAAAACCCAATTACAAAACGGAAGGGAACTGAATAGACATTTCTCAGAAAAACACATACAAATCTCCAACAGATATGCGAAAAAAATGCTCAACATTGCTAATCATAAGGGAAAAGCAAATGAAAGCCACAATGAGATATCTCATACCTGTTATATGACTTTATCAACAAGATGAAAGATAACCAGTGTTGGTGAGGATATGGAGGAAAGGGAATCTCAGTTAGTATAGCTGTTATGGAACACTGTATAGAGATTCTTCAAATAACAAAAATGAGCATTACCATATGATCCAGCAGTCTCACTCCTGAGTATAAATAAACTCAAAGATTTGAAATCAGCTTGTCAATGAGACATCTCCACTCCCATGTTCATTGCAGCACCATAACACTACAATAGCTATGTTATGGAATCAACTTAAGTATTCATCAACAGATGAATGTATAAAGAAAATGAGGTATGATTACATAATGGAATACTATTCAACTTTTAAAAAGAAGAAAATTCCATCATTGTGACAAAATGGATAAAATTGGAGAACATTATGCTAAGTGAAATAAGCCAGGTACAGAAAAAAAAAGTATTGCTTGATGTTACTTAAATGTGTAAGCTTAAACCAATAACTCAGAAGCAAAGAGCAGAATGGTGATTACAGAGACTGGAAGGAGGAGGGAGTAAGGAGATGATGATTAAAGGATACACAAAGTCTCAGACAGTAAAAATAAGTTTTTTTTAAAAGATATATTACACTATGTGGTGAACATAGGTAATACTAGTATATTACACATTTCAAAATTACAAAGAGAGAAATATAAAATCTTCTCACCACAAAAATAAGTATTTGAGGTGATGGACATGTTGATTAGCTTGATTTAAGAATTCCCCAATGCGTTTATGATCATAACATCACTTTGTACCCCGTAAATGTATAAAATTTAAGTTATTGATTTATAATTCCAATTTATAATTTAAAAAATACCTAACATCATTAACAGTAGTGAAATATAAGGAACAAGGCAAATGCTCTTTCTCATCACTTATGTTCAATATTGTACTAGAGGTCTTAAGTCATTGCAATAAGTCAAATAAAATAGGCAAATTTATGATGGGAAAGAAAGAAACAAAATTCCATTTTTATGTGACACAACTGTTTATGTAGATATTTTTAAGGAATGCAAAATAATTATTAGAACTAATAATTTAAAAAGGTTATAGGACACAAGGCTAATCTATCAAAATCCTTAAAAACACAGTTTTTATAAGCTAGCAGCAAAAATCTAAGAAAATAAAATTAAATAAGCAGTCTCATATACAATATAGTTTTAGAAACATAAAATAATAAATTCACAATGATGTGCATGACCTTTACAATGAAAGCAATATAAAATATAACAGTACTAATGTAATTTTATTTTTTGAGATGGAGTCTCACTCTGTTGCTTAGACTGGAATGCAGTGGCACAATCTTGACTCATTGCAACCTCACCATCCTGGGTTCAAGCAATTCTCCTGCTTCAACCTCCCAAGTAGCTGGGACTACAGGCACATGCCACTGTGCCTGGGTTATTTCTGTGTTTTTAGTAGAGGTAGGGGTTTCACTATGTTGGCCAGCCTGGTCTTGAACTCCTGACCTCAAGTGATCCACCCACCTCAGTCTCCTAGTATTGAGATTACAGGAGTGAGCCATTTTGCGTGGCCTTTAACAGAAATTTTTAAAAACCTGAGAAAAACATAAACTGTGTTCATAGTTTGGAAGCCTCAATATTAAGATATAAATTGTCCACAATTTGACTAATATATTCAATGCACTTCCATTGTAATAGCAACAGACATTTTTGGAAGGCTGGGATGTAGAGGTTAATAAATTAATTCTGAAGTTAATATGGAAATACAAAGAGCCTAAATATCCAAAGAAATATTTTAAAAAAGGACAGTTTTGAAGGGCTTATACTATGTGACCTCACGTTTATTATGAAGTTAATATAATAAAAATTGTTTTACTGACATAAAAACTGATATTCATTAAACAAAAAAAGGGAGCTCAGAAATAGGTTAAGATGTAAAGATCATTATTTTCAATTTTTGTTAATGATGCTAAAGCAATTCAATGAGGGGATGAATAACTGTTAATAAGTTATGCTGGATATCTATACAGAAAAACTGAATATCAAATCTTACCTCACACCATATACAAGTAATAACTGAAGATGATTAAAAAACCTAAAAATACAAGCCAAAACCAGAATGCTTTAAAATAATACATTAGACTTTACCAAAATTATTACTATTATTATTTTCCCAACAAAATACATTATTAGGAAAATACATAGATAAGGGACAAGGAAAATTGTTGCAAATCATACATGTGACAAGGAAGTATGCCAGGTTTACAAGGAACTCTATAACACAATAAAACAAGGTAAAAAAATTGAATTAAAAGAAGACATTTTCACAGATCATTATAAAATATCTGTAAATGGAAAATAAACACATCAAAAACTATTCAACATCTTTAATCATCAAGGAACTGGAAACTAAAACAAAAATTTGATATCTATCAAAATTAGTTACATTAAAAGGAATCACAACACCAAATGTTGTTCAAATCCCTGTGGTACTACTGGATATCCTATGCATTGTTGGTTGGATTGAAAAATGGCACATTCACTTTGGAAAAATGCCTGGCAGTTCCCTATAAATTAAAAAAGAAAATGTACCTACCATCCTAGGGAACTTAAAACATATGTTTATCAAAAGTTTTGTACAGTAAGTTCATAAGAACTTTATCAATAATAGACAAACCTGGAAACATCCCAGGTATTCATCCACAGGAAAATGGATTAATTGTGGAATATTTGTACAGTGGAATAATACTGTGCAACAAAAAAGCATGAATTTCTAACACATACAACAACTTCCATGGATCTAAACAATATTCTGATGAAAATGAAAATCTTTCATGAAAGGATGTATTGTACTTATTCCATTCATTTTGCAGTTGTAGAACATTTAACTCTAAACTATAATGTAATAAATGGCTGATGGGAGTGGAGATTTATTTGGAAGAGGTGTGGGGTCCTAATGTTTTATATCCCCAGAAAAGTTTGGATTATTTAGGTTTACCAAAGCTTAATGAATGAACAATTGAGATCCTTTTCATGCCATTGGTATAGGTTTTCATCCAAAGGAGAGAGAGAAGAACATCCTGTAAGATAACCAATATCAGTGAGGGGCCAATTACTAACTGCTTTTCTGACAGTATGTCAAACATCTGACCTTCACTCCTGAGCACTAGGAAAAATTTATAAAACTAGGAAAGATGATAAATTTTCCTAGTCTGTAAACAGCTTATAACTTTCTTAATCTCTTGTTCAGTTGGTCTTACACATTTATAGTAATAATTGTGTCTGATACAAGTGTAAGATATTGTTCCTGCTTTCAGCAACTCCCGGTCTATACAATAGAACCACTCACCTATTTTTCTTAGGCTAAACTTTATCCCTGACTGGCTTCCTCATTTGGACAATGCACCCTTGGATTCTCTTACAAATGAGTGTCTTTTCTGCATGTCATGTGGTCTACACCCACACCACCGATTCTGGAAATCTGATAAGGTTGGCACCTCCTGCTGGAGATACACACTTTAACTGCATGTATAGAGTGTGTCTCTGTGATTTTCTTTTTGGGATTCTGTCTAGTTTGTTTCTCATCCGTTACTCCACAGCATATACATCAGGTTGGTTGGTGGGAGATGGAAGACGATCTTGTTACCACCTCAGAATATAGAATAAAGACAATGTTTTTAGAAGCAAAAATTTCCTGGTATGAATATCTAAGATTGTGGAACTAGTCAGACCAGTTCCTGGGCTTGACTTACACTTGATTCTACCTCTAAATACCCATAAGAAAAGATTAGGTCACTCAGAAGGGAAAATCCCTTGGTGGTTCCTTTTCGGGAGAGATCTTAATTCCTCTACAATATAACATTTTTAAAGGGCTTCCTTGAGCTGTTTGAAGTCACCCTAGATAACAATTCTCAGAGAGGAAGAATTAGGCTAAAGACATTTTGTTGAACTTAAATATTGGTTCTCCTGTGAGTAATATTTCTGTGGGTGACAATTTCAGACCATCTTATTAGATTAAGAACAGATTTTAAGAACATATTAGTTCTTAAAATTTTGTTTCATTGTAAATTTTTGTTAATGTTGCTCACATTAAAGAAGGTCTAGTGCATTTTCTAACTCTTTCCAGTCATTCTGAATGCTTTCTTCATTATTAGTGTAGATAGATAAATGAAGAAGCAAAAATAAAATCTCCTTTAGTTTTTTATAAAGCAGGAAAATAGAACAGAAACGATTGGCTGTTTATGTAAAGAGAATAATTTCTCTATTTATAAAATGATTCTTTTCAAGAGAGGTTAGCACTTATTCCATCATTATTCCAGATCCATTTCTGGTTCAACAGTTTTGGCTCAATGGGTCACACCAAAGGGCAGTACTTTTGATTCTCAAAGTCATTCCTAATCAGTATTTACCAAAAGCTCAGTTGAGAAAAACCACAATTAAGAGGATTGGGCTGAAATACATCTAATGCTCCAAATCACTTAAAGTATATCCTGTATCAAACCATATTTAAGGAGGGTAATAGGACAATTTATTATTGAACTTCCTCTCCCATATACACATACACACGTACACATCTGCTCACATGTACACATACCCAGAATTTTTGTTACTGAGTTATGATTGAATCTAAAATTATGAGCCTATGCTAAATTTTGATGCACTTTATCATTCACTTTACTTTGAGAATATTTAAAGGACAGCACATCTTCATTGAACCCAATTTTTGTTTTTGTTATATATACTAAACATGATTCTAGGCATTTGGGATTCTTCAAAGTTTATGACAAAATCTTAGTTTCCACACGGCACAGGTTTTTAAATAATCCACCTGTTTGGAGAAGAACCACTAGATACAGCGTCCATATTATGTATTATCCAAATTGGTGCACTCTTGAGAGCTAAATGGGAAACTATTACTAATGCTGAATTAGTAAATCTTCACTGGCATATGAAATCATGTTACCTTTAGGCAATATTTCATTATAGTTAAGCTGGTCTTAAGTCAGACTGCCTGCTTTAATATTTCCATACCACTATTTGATGTTTCTCCATGAGAAAATTAAAAATCCTAGTTAATTTTTAATTTTCACCTGTAAAATTAGACAAAGGTAGTACTCAATCCTTAGTTCTGTGAAGAATAAAGGAGATGACGTGTAAAGTAGTACTATACCTGGCACATGTTGAGCATTTCGTAGTTGTTAGCTATGCTGATCTAAGTAGAAATCCTAGTTACATGACAAACAACAATTATTTTTGGGGATATAGTTCTAACAGATATTGTGAATTTGTACTGCACTTATATTAGATATGTTCATTTGTCTTTTTAAAAAGTTTTTCTTATTCTCCCCATGGAAGCTGAGTAATACATTTGTCATTTGATTACTTTTGCAATTTATCCTATAATTGACATTTTAAAAGAAAATACCTCATAAATAGGTATTTTTGGCTTTGCTTTAATATCTTTATATAGCTACATTAAACATTTCATTGTGTAAAGAGCTAATTCTGTCCATTGTCTTTTAATATATATTTGATTAATGACTGCAACCACTGAATTTATACTCTTAATATCAATATTTTAAGTATCTATAGTTTTTTAGCTACTCAAATTGTAGTCACGGTACGAATAATGGTAACCCTCTGTCTTTCTACCCAACTCATTCAGAATTTCTGTTCTCTATTCAAATGCCACCTTCTGGGCAAGGTCTTCATATAAATAGAATTGAGCAGAATGTCGACTCTATAACTAAAGAGACCTTGTTTCTTTTTACTGCTGTATCCATACCTCCTAGGAGAGTGCTTGGTAACTTGGATGAGCTGAATAAAATTTAAGTGGATGTTGAATAAATTGCAGATGACTTTTCTATATATTTCATCTCAAAGAACAATTTGTTATTTCCAACTCTTTGTTTTGGGAAACATAATTTTCTACATAATATGTAGAGTAAAACACTATTATTGTATTTTAAAAACATACATGAAGGACAATACAATTCTCCAGAAATCGACAAGTATCATATAGATGCAATAAATTACAAATTTTACTTGTGTTTATCTCGTGTCCTATCATAACTTTTTCAACAAGAAAACCAAAATCTCTTTCTGAGTCATGAACATATACGGTTAGCTCTAATTATCCAAGATAATAATGAAGGATGTGAGTAGAATGAATTGATATTCACAAGTAATTTCCTAGTCACATTCTGACCAGTATACTAATTATTCTGGAGACCCTCTCTTAACCTTTAACTAGAGATGCTGGCAGGAGGAAAGGTTTACCATCTAGTCAATCCCTTCTATCTTGCAGGAGTAAAGAAAGTATGAAAGATCTAAAGGGCATACAGGAGAAAGAGGTCTAAAAAAATGCTTTACTGATCCTCGGAAAATCCCTAAATAATTAAGTGTGCAATTGAAAGAAAAATTCATGTCAACAAACTATAGTTTCAAGTATGTTGTATTCCCTACAGTTTACCACAGACCTTAGCATTCTATTCTTTAACGTTTTCATAATTATTGTTTCTTTTCTACCTAGTTAGGTTGTAAGTACTTTGGAAACTATGTGTGTATGTGTGTGTGTGTGTGTGTGTGTGTGTTCCTGTCTTCTTCTCTAAGAGTATACATTTGTATATAGAATTTAATATGTGACATACAATAAGACTTAATAAATACTAAATATGTATATAATATATAAATAAACAAATAGATACTAAATACTAAATAAATATCCTTTTCTGTTCAGTAAACACTTGAGTTTGATAAACACGAATTAAGCTTTTATGTTATCAAGTGATAGAATTCTCTTCATTTACCTCTTTTGACATTTTTTACCTGATAGTGCGGATTCTATAGATGCCAAGAAAAAGTATCACAAAGATCCTACTCACAAGGAACTAATAACCATTAGAATGTGAGTTTCAGAATGGTAAGGTCTTTAACTCTCCACAGCTTTATCCCTAGCACCTAAGTCAGTGTGCAGTACAGAATAAAATAAACACACCTAATAAGAGAGAAATATATAAATATCTTTAAAAATGTAGCATGACAAGTAAAGCAATAGAGTTATTTACACATTTAGAAAGAAAAAGTGACTACTGCTATCTTTAAAGAGAATCAGGAAAAGTAACATACAAGAGAGAAAGTGGAGCAAGATTTTGAAGGAATAATAAAATATATCAGCCAAAACTGTTGGATTCATAATTTCAAAAAAGGGTCATTATATGCATATAATCACAGAAAAATTAAATAGTAAGGTATCTTCTGCTCTTATTAATGACAAATGGTATCTTGGCATTTCTAGAAACAAGGTACGAGATGGAGAATGGTTACATTAGTTGAGCTGCATGAGCTCAATGTAGGTTTCTTTTAGTTGGGTTTTGTTTTTTTCTTGCTAGAAAGCCACAATGTTGAATACTTTTGTATCTTTTCTTCTCTTCCAAAACTCTTTTAGTTATATTATTATATGTACATTTTTATAGTTTATAAAATTTATCTTCTGTGTAGTATGGTAATTCCTTCAGCAATTTTTCCTAAATGTTATCTCTACACATTCTTTTGCTGAAGAATATTGTCCTTAATCATTCTTACAAAGTTACTCATAGTAACTGTATTAGTCCATTTTCAGGCTGCTGATAAAGACATACTCAAGACTGCTCAATTTATAAAAGAGAGAGGTTTATTGTACTTACAGGTCCACATGGCTGGGGAGGCTTCACAATCACAGTGTTAGGGAAGGAGGAGCAAGTCACATCTTACATGGATGGCAGCAGACAAAAGAGAGCGTGTGCAGGGAAACTCCCCTTTTAAAACCATCAGATCTAGAGAGACTTATTCGCTATCATGAGAACAGCACGGGAATGACCTGCCTCCATGATTCAATTATATCCTACTGGGTCCCTCCCACAACACATGGGAATTCAAGATGAGATTTGGGTGGGGACACAGCCAAACCATATTATTCTGCCCTAACCCCTCCCCAATCTCACCTCCTTGCATTTCAAAACCAATCATGCCTTCCCAACAGTTCCCCAAAGTCTTAACTCATTTCAGTATTAATGCAGAAGTCCACAGTCTAAAGTCCCATCTGAAGGCAAGAACCTTCTGCCTATGAGCCTGTAAAATCAAAAGCAAGTTAGTTACATCCTAGATACAATGGAAGTACAGGCATTGGATGAATACATTCATTCTAAATGGGATAAATTGGCCAAAACAAAGGGACTACAGGCCCCATGAAAGTCTGAAATCCCATGGGGCAGCCAAAAAGCTCCAAAATGATCTCCTTTGACTCTCCTGTTCACATCCAGGTCATGCTGATGCAAAAGGTGGGTTCCCATGATCTTGGGAACTCCACTTCTGTAACTCTGCAGGGTACAGCCTCTCTCTTGGCTGCCTTTACGGGCTGGGATTGAGTGCCTGTGGCATTTCCAGGCACATGATGCAAGCTGTCAGTGGATCTACCATTCTGGGGTCTGGCGTATGGTAGCCCTCACAGCTCCATTAGGTGGCGCCCCAGTAGGGACTTGTGTGAGCACTCTGACCTGACATTTTCATTCCACACTGCCCTAGCAAAGGTTCTCCATGAGAGCCCTGCCGCTGCTGAAAACTTTTGCCTGGACATCCAGGCATTCTATACATCCTTTGAAATCTATGGGGAGGTTCCCAAATCCCAATTATTGACTTCTGTGCACTGCAGCAGGCTCAACACCATGTGAAAACTGCGAAGGCTTGAGGCTTCCACCCTCTGAAGCCACAGCTTGAGCTCTATATTGACCCCTTTCAGTCATGGTTGGAATGGCTGGACACAGGACACCAAGTCTCTAGGCTGTGTGCTACAGCAAACCACTTTTTCTTCCTAGGCCTCTGGGTCTGTAATGGAGAGGCTGCCATAAAGACCTCTTATATGCCCTGGAGACATTTTCCCTATTGTTTTGGGGATTAACATTCGACTCCTCATTACTTATGCAAATTTCTGTAGCTGGCTTGAATCTCTTCTCAAAAAACGGGATTTTCTTTTCTATTGCATTGTCAGACTGCACGTTTTCTGAACTTTTATGCTCTACTTCCCTTATAAAACTGAGTGCCTTTAACAGCACCAAAATTACATCTTGAATACTCTGCTGCTTAGAAATTTCTTCCACCAGATACTGTAAATCATCTCTCTCAAGTTCAAAATTCCACAAATCTCTAGGACAGGGGCACAATGGCACCAATCTCTGTTAAAACATAACAAGAGTTACTTTTGCTCCAGTTACCAACAAGCTCCGCATCTCCATCACAGACCACCTCAGCCTGGATTTCTTTGTTCATATCACTATGAGAATTTTAGCCAAAGTCATTCAACAAGTCTCTAGGGAGTTCCAAACTGTCCCACATTTTCCTGTCTTCTTCTGATCCCTCTAAACTGTTCCAACCTCTGCCTGTTACTCAGTTCCAAAGTTGCTTCCACATTTTTGGGTATCTTTTAAGCAGTGCCCTACTCTATTGGTAAGAATTAAATGTATTAGTCAGTTTTCATGCTGCGGATAATGACATACCCAAGGCTGCACAATCTACAAAAGAAAGAGGTTATTGGACTTAGTTTCACATGACTGGGGAGGCCTCACAATCATGGCAGAAGGCAAGGGGGAGCAAGTCACATCTTAAGTGAATTGTGGCAGGCAAAGAGTTTGTGCAGGGAAACTCCCCTTTTTAAAACCACCAGATATCATGAGATGTATTTGCTATTATGAGAATAGCATGGGAAAGACCTGCACCATGATTCAATTACCTTCTGCTGGGTCCTTCTCACAACATTCAAGATGATATTTGAGTGGGGACACAGCCTACTCCACTGTTACATACTATTAGATGATGGTGCACAGAGCCTGGGAGAAGCCTGGTTTTTACCCTTTTGTACATTATCTAACTTTATTTCATTTTCTTTCATTGCCTTGAGATTCATAATGATTTTTATTTTACTTTTGAAGCCTAATGAGTAGCATAAGAAGGCACTCATTATAGACAACTGTGCATCAATTTTGTGAGAGATACTGGAATATTTTTCCTTTGTAGACTTGAATCTTTTTTTTTTTTTAAAGAAAGTTTCTTTGAGAAAGGTCTTCAAGATGTCTCATTAGAGGCAATTGGTACTTGCCTCTTCTACAAAGAAGAGCTAAAATTCTGAGTAGATAATCACACTTTGAATACATCATCTAAGAGAGAACAATGGAGTTAAACAGAGCAATGACAGAAAACATTTAAAGCAAGGAAGAAGAGGAAAGCAAAACAGCCCGCTTTGCTGGGACCCGTGGGGAACCTGGAAAGGTTCTACATTGTGTGGAAAGAGTGAGTGAGTGACCTTCCCAGAATCCATATTCCCACCATGGACTTCTATACTCCTAGCTACATGAGAGCCTCTAAACCTTTGTGAACCCTGAGACTAACATAGGGAGTTGCCTAGACATTACATGAAGGCATTGCTCCAGTGAGGGAGCTCATTCTGGGTACCACACCCCTGCAAGCCCTAAGCAGCTACTACAAGGCACCATACAGACAGCCCAGTCCCCTTTAGACCATATCCTGCCCAGGAGCCCAACAGCTTCTGCATTTTCACAACCCTGGAATCTCTACCTAAGCATTCTTCTGGGTTCCTAGGGGTCACCTCACCCATGTCTACCACAACCAGCACCTGGTGCATCACCAGGGGTCCTAGGGTAGGTTTGCCCAGCCAGGACCCACCCACAAATGTCTGAGCATGCCCTCTGGCAGTCTACTGACCAACCAGTCAAGTCCACCACCATGGGTCAATGAATACTCTTCCCGGGGCCTGAGGTCAATCCCACCCAGCTTGCCATTACCACAACAGCTGGCACCCACAACAGCTGGTTACCATACATGTGACACCTGTGGGCCTGGAGACTGGCTCATCCAACCTGTTGCAACCACTGCCAACACTGAAGTGAACTTCTTGTGAGCCAGAAAAGTGTTCCATCCCTGCTGTTGCCATTGTCCTTGCTACACCCACTGCCCAGGGGCCTGAGGACTTGTCCATCTGCCTGACTGTCTTCTGCCATTACTAGCACCCGGGCAAGCCACCTGGAGGCCTCCAAAATGACTCCCTTGGACCTGCTAACACTGGTACCAAATTATACCATTCTGGGGCTCAAGAATACGTCCATTTCATATCCCAGTACCCACCAAAACTTTATCACAGCCTCCACTAACAAATTTACCCTAGGCTACTGAGGAAATGACAGATATCACCAATGCTATTTATAGCCAGGTAAATTATATTGAAACTACACTTCTACACTCAGGATAAATGTGTTACCCAATGAACACCATAAATACATCTTCAGGAATATGTCCTCCCCTTTAGAAGTAAATTCTAAAACTTAGACGGGTGACTGTTATTACCAGATGTACAGATATCAACATAAGGACACAAAAACACAAAAATGTAAGAAAACATTACACCTTGAAAGGATCACAATAATTCTCCAGCAACAGAGTCCAATACAACAATTATAAAATTCCAGAAAGAGAATTCAAAATAACAATATTAAAGAAGTTCAGTAAGATGCAACCAAATACAGGAAAACAATACAAAGAAATTAGGAAAACAATTCAAGATATGAATGGGAAATTTACCAAAGAGATAAATATAAGAAGACCAAACAGAAATTCTGGAACTGAAGAATTAATTAAGTAAAATATTAAGACAGTAAAAATCTTCAACAATAGACAAGATCAATTAGAATAAAGAATTTCAGAACTGAAAGACATGTCTTTTGAAATAACACAGTTAGACAAAAATAAAGCAAAATAAAAAAAGAGAATGAACAAAACCCATATGACATATAGGACACCAGAAAGTGACCAAATATTTAGGGTCCCAGAAGGTGAAGAGAAAAAAATGAAAGAAATAGAAAATCTATTTAACAAAATTGTCCCCACGTCTGGGAAGAACATTAGACTTTGAGATAGAGGAAGCTCAGGGAATGCCAGATACATTTTTTAAAAAAGTTCTCATCTTTGGTAAATTATAGTCAAACTGTCAAAAGTCAAAGAAGAGAGAGAATTCTAAAAATAGCAAAAGTAGATACTTTTATAGTAGTAGTTTATTTTACAGTAGTAGCTTTTTCTATATTTTATAGTAGTAGTTTATTTCAGCATTATTGCTTATAATGGGGGCATTTATAAGGTATCCCCCATTAGGATAACTGTGGTATTCTCAGGAGAAACCTTATAGGCCAGGAGAGAATTGGATGATAAATTCAAAGTATTTAAAGAAAAAATTTCCAGCCAAGGCTATTATACTCAATAAAATTACATTTCTTAAATGAAGGAGAAATAAAGTTTTTCCCAGACAAGTGAAAGTGCAGGGAATTTATTCAGTACTAGACAGGCTCTGTAAGGAATGCTTAAGGGAGTTCCACATGTGGGAGTGAAATAATGATATCTGCCATCATGAAAACACACGAAAGTATAAAACCCATTAGTAGAGCAAACACACAAATGATAAAGGACTCAAAACAGAAAACCACCAAAGCTAAATGATAAACAATAAGACAGAAAAAAGGAGAGGAAGGTGGTACATACAACCCAAAACCAATTAATGAAATGACAGGAATAAGCTCTAACATACCAATAAAAACCTTGAATGTAAATGGATCAAGCTTTCTGCTTAAAATGTGTAGGCTGACAGGATGAATTTTATTTTAATTGGTCCAACTATAAGCTGTCTACAAGAAAGTCATCTCGCCTTTAAGACATACAGACAATAAAGGGATAGAAACAGATTTTCCTTACAAACAGAAACAAAAGTGAGAAGGAGTAGCTTTACTTACATAAAACAGACTTTATGTCAAAAATAATAAAAGAGACAAAGTCATTATATAATAATAAAAGGATTAATTCAGCAAGAGGACTTAATTTTAAACCTATATTCACCCAACACAGGAGCATCCACATATATAGAGAAAATATTATTAGATTTTTAAGGAGAGATAGAGTCCAATACAGTAATAGTTGGAGACATTTGTATCCCACTCTCATCATTAGGCAAATAATCCAGACAGAAAAGTAAAAAGAAACATTGGATTTAAACTGCACATTAGACCAAATGGACCTAACCAATATTTACAGAACATTTCATTCAATAGCTACAGAATACACATTCTTCTCATCAATATATGGAACATTATCTAAAATATATAACATATTTTAGAATGCAAAATAACTTACTGGCAAATTTTAATGAATGGAAATTATATCAATTATCTCAGACCACAGTGAAAAAAAACCAGCAATCAATACAAGTAATTTTGGAAACTGTACAGATTGATGAAAGGTAAACAACATTCTCGTGAAAAACCATTGGGTCAAGAAAGAAATTAGGTGGAAATACAAAAATTTATTGAAACAAATGAACATAAAACCACAATGAGATATCATTTTGCTCCAGTTATAATGTCTATTATTAAAAAGAAAAAACAATGAGTGCTGGCAAGGATGCTGAGAGAAAGGAACTCATATACACTGTTGGTGAGAATGTAAATTAATACAGCTATTGTGAAAATACTATGTAGATTTCCGGAGAAACTAAACACAGAACTACCATATGATTCAAAAATTTATCCAATGGAAAAGAAAATAAGTATATCAAAGGGATAATTGCTCTTGTAAGTTTATTTCAGCATTATTCAAAATAGCAAAGATATGAAATCAATTAAAGTGTTCATCAAGACTAATAGTAAAGAAAATATTCTATACATACACAATGGAATATTATTCAACCACAAAATAGAATGAAATTATGTCATTTGCAGTGACAAGGATGAAACTGGTAATCAATCAGGCACAGGAAAACAAATATTGCATGTTCTCACTCATATGTGAGAGTTACTAGACAAGGATGCCCTCTCTCACCACTCCTATTCAATATAGTACTGGAAGTTCTAGCCAGAGCAATCAGGCAAGAAAAAGAAATAAAGGGTATTCAGTTAGGAAAGGAAGAAGTCAAACTGTTTCTGTTTGCAGACGACATGATTGTATATTTAGAAGATCCCATCGTCTCAGCCCAAAATCTTCTCAAACTGATAAGCAACTTCAGCAAAGTCTCAGGATACAAAATCAATGGGCAGAAATCACAAGCATTCCTATATACCAATAACAGACAAACAGAGAGCCAAATCAAGAGCTAACTCCCATTCACAATTGCTACAAAGAGAATAAAATACCTAGGAATACAACTAACAAAGGATGTAAAGGACCTCTTCAAGGAGAATTACAAACCACTGCTCAACGAAATAAAAGAGGACGCAAACAGATGGAAAAACATTCCAAAGAGAATAAAATACCTAGGAATACAACTAACAAAGGATGTAAAGGACCTCTTCAAGGAGAATTACAAACCACTGCTCAACGAAATAAAAGAGGACGCAAACAGATGGAAAAACATTCCATGCTCGTGGTTAGGAAGAATCAGTATTGTGAAAAAGTCCATACTGCTCAAAGTGATTTATAGATTCAATGCTATCCCCATTACACTATCAATGATCTTCTTCACAGATATGGAAAAAAACACTTTAAATTTCATATGGATTCACAAGAGAGCCAGCATAGCCAAGACAATACCAAGCAAAAAGAACAAAGCCAGAGACACCACATGGCCAGATTTCAAACTATACTACAAGGCTACAGTAATCAAAGCAGCATGGTACTGGTACCAAAACAGAGACATAGACCAATGGAACAGAACAGAGGCCTCAGAAGCAACACCACACATCTACAACCGTCTGATCTTTGACAAATCTGACAAAAATAAGCAATGGGGAAAGGACTCCATGTTTAATAAATGGTGTTGGGAAAACTGGCTAGCAATGTGCAGAAAGCAGAAACTGGACCCCTTCCTGTCACCTTACACTAAAATTAACACTGCATGGATTAAAGATTTAAACATAAAACCTAACACCATGAAAACACTAGAAGAAAACCTAGGCAAAACCATCCAGGACATAGGCATAGGCAAGGACTTCACGACTAAAACACCAAAAGCAATGGCAACAAAAGCCAAGATAGACAAATGGGATCTAATTAAAATTCAGAGCTTCTGTACAGCAAAAGAAACCATCATTAGAGTGAACTGGCAAGCAACAGAATGGGTAAAAATTTTTGCAGTCTACCCATCTGATAAAGGGTTAATATCCAGAATCTACAAAGAACTTAAACAGATATACAAGAAAAAAACTAACAACCCTATTCAAAAGTGGGTGAAGGATATGAACAGACATTTTTCAAAAGAAGACATGTATGAGGCCAATAAACATATGAAGAAATGGTTATCATCACTAGTCATTAGAGAAATGCAAATCAAAACCACATTGAGATACCATCTCACACCAGTTAGAATGGCAATCATTAAAAAATCTGGAGACAACAGATGCTGGAGAGGATGTGAAGAAATAGGAACACTTTTACACTGTTGGTGGGAGTGTAAATTCGTTCAACTGTTGTGGAAGACAGTGTGGCGATTTCTCAAGGATCTAGAAATAGAAATTCCATTTGACCCAGCAATCCCATTAATGGGTATATACCCAAAGAACTATAAATTGTTCTACTATAAAGACACATGCACACGCATGTTAATTGCAGCCCTGTTTACAATAGCAAAGACTTGGAACCACCCCAAATGCCCATCAATGAGATACTGAATAAAGAAAATGTGTCACATATACACCATGGCATACTACACAGCCATACAAAACGATGAGTTCGTGTCCTTCGTGGAGATTTGGAAGAATCTGGAAACCATCATTTTCAGCAAACTGACATAAGAACAGAAAACCAAACACTACACGTTCTCAATCACAGGCAGGTGTTGAACAATGAGAATGCATGGACACAAGGAGAGGAGCATCACACACTGGGGGCATAAGGGGTGGGTAGGGAAGGGACAGTATGGAGTGGGAAGGGTGGGGAAGGATAACATGGGAAGAAAGGTCAGATATAGTATGTACCTATGCAACCACCCTGCATGACCTGCACATGTACCTCAGAACCTAAAGTAAAATGAAAAGACAAAAACAAAACAAAACAAAACAAAACATCTTATGGAGGTAAACAGTAGGATTATAGATACCAGAGGATGTGAAGGGTGTGTTGGTGTGTGTGTTAGGAGAAGGGGATAAAGAGAGGTTGTTTAATGGGTAAACTATACATATATAGTCAGATAGAAGGAATAAGTTCTAAGATTCAATAGTGTGACTGTTGTTAACAACAACGCATTGTATATTTCAAAATTTAAAGAGAGGAGGTGAAATGTTTCTAACACATAGATATGATAAATACTCTGTTAGGATTCACTCCAGGTGGCTGGCAAAATACTAAGGGAAATATTAGGGAACGGTTATAAGATATAGTCTCTAACCTTTTGGAAGGCTGAAAGGTTTTAATGAGAACAGGCTGAAGGCAGCCAGTTCCTATGTTAGAGTATTAAGTCATAGGGTAAAGATTAGGATAACAAAAGCTTCCCCAATTAAGTCTGTTTACCAAACATTCCTTTGTCTCTACTCTGTTTACTCATGTAAACTTTGTGCTGGATGGCCCTCTGAGGGGGAGGTTGAAGAGGAATTACCTATTAATCATGTTTATTCTGGGCCCCAGAACCGAGACCTTTTATTATTTGTAAAGCCACTCTTTTAACCATGTTAATTATCCACAAGTGTGTAACTTAGAACCTCTGTTATTAAATTTATACTGAATAAATGTAAAAAGGAACAGGGAGTCATGGTCAGTTAGCTGCAATCGCCCTCTGAAAGCAGTTGAAAACCATCTTTAGCCCACTCTGATTCACTGTACTGGGTCTGAGAGTGTATTCATTTATCTGTCGCTGAGACAGGGTCTACAGGACAGACCTCTGCAGGTGATCAATGTCTCAATACTTGAGATATGGACACCCCAAATATGCTGATTTGATCATTACGCTGGCTAGGCCTGTAACAAAATATCACATGTGTGATACTGAGTGTCAACTTGATTGGATTGAAGGATGCAAAGTATTGATCATGGATGTGTCTGTGAGGGTGTTGCCAAAGGAAATTAACATTTGAGTCAGTGGACTGGGAAAGGCAGACTCACCCTTAATCTGGGTGGGTACCATCTAATCAGCTGCCAGTGCAGCCAGGGTATAAATCAGGCAGAAAAATGTGAAAAGGCCAGATTGACTTAGCCTCTCACCCCACATCCTTCTCCCATGCTGAATGCTTCCTGCCCTTGAACATTGGACTCCAAGTTCTTCAGCTTTGGGACTCAGACTGGCTTCCTTGCTCCTTAGCTTGCAGATGGTCTATTGTGAGACCTTGTGGTTGCGTGAGTTAATACTCCTTAATAAACTCTCCTTTATATTTATGTCTATCCTATTAAATCGGTTTCTCTAGAGAACCCTGGCTAATACAACATGTATATCATAAATACGTACACATTTTATGTACTGATAAGAAATTTAAGAATCAAGAAAGGAAGTTTCTCTGAATTGTATCACTGCTTTATTGTCTCATTTCTTTTGTATTCACTAGGGATATTAGCTATGCATACACTGAATTCTTTTATCTGCCTATTCCTTTACCATGTAATTCACTTCCTTCCACCCAAGTATTAACCATGCCCAACCCTGCTTAGCTTCCTAGATAGAGGAGATTAGGCATGTTCTGGATGGTCTGGCTGTAAACCTCACTCACTTTCCCATCCTAATCTGCCATGGTTTGTTTTCCAAGGTGCCCATTCTCCTTGTCACTGCTTCTAGTGTGGCTAAATGTTCTCTCTTGGAAACAGAAAACCAAATACTGCATGTTCTCACTTATAAGTAGGAACTAAATTATGAGAACACTTAGACACATAGAGGGGAATAACACACACCGGGGCCTATTGGAGGGTAGAGGGTGGGAGGAGGGGAGAATCAAGAAAAACAACTAGTGGGCACTAGGCTTGATACCTGGGTGATGAAATAATCTGCACAATAAACCCCCATAACACAAGTTTACCTACATAGCAAAGCTGCACTTAACCCTGGAGTTAAAATGAAAGTTAAAAAAATAAAAAATACAAATAAAGTTGACTGTAACTTCAACATTAGCAATAAAAAAACTCAATAAATTGTAAAGAAAATTAAGATTTCCAAATAACTATAGCTTTCTCCTGTGAATGTTAGAAAAAGTTCTCTGGTGGTTTTGTATTTTCACTGGACTTCTTACCTGAGCTCTGCCTGTTTATGATTTAACTCCTTTATATTTCCTTCTTGACTACTTACGATTATGTTTTGAGTTCCATTTACAGAGGCCATTTCTATTTTGTTTGTTTGTTTATTTATTTATTGATGGAGTCTCTCTCTGTCACACAGGCTGGAGTGCAGTGGCACAATCTCGGCTCACTGCAACCTCCACCTCCTGGGTTCAGGCAATTTTCATGCCTCAGCTTCCTGAGTAGCTGGGATTACAGGCATGTGCCACCATGCCTGGCTAATTTTTTTGTATTTTTAGTAGAGACGGGGTTTCATCATGTTGGCCAGGATGGCCTTGAACTCCTGACCTCATGATCTGCCCGCCTTAGCCTCCCAAAGTGCTGGGATTACAGGTGTGAGCCACTGCACCCGGCCTTTTTTTTTTTTTTTTTTTGACTCTATCAGGAATTGATTAATCACCTTTTTGGGCTCCATGACAAGGAGTGTTTTTTCTTTCTAAAATATGTGTGGATTTGCATATATCTCTTTTCTATTTCCTTTTTCTTTATTAGTATTTGAATGAGAGAAATTATTATTGGAACAGTTATTTAAAGAATAGTAATCTACAAGAGTGCTTGCAAGATGATGCCATACTTTTCACCAAATGTGAATACGCTGTGAATACAATGTGATCATGTATGTGTGTGTGTGTGTGTGTGTCAGAGAATCTGCAAGGCAGAGATATTCATCTGCTGTACTGATTTATGTCATCCAAGAGACTAATGCTTGACATTGAATTCGTATGCAAATTGGTATGCTTTGAATGGATAAATGAAATGAATCAGCTTTGGTTAAGTCTTGACCAACCAAAATTACAAGTCCACTGCTGTGCACCACCACCTGGGGGTTTCTTTGTCATGTGGCTTGGAAAGCTGACTTGTACAGAGGTTTCTATGTTCTTACTAAGCTACTGGGACATACCACATCATCCAGCAAGGCTCAAATCCTACAGCATTCTGTGTATCCAGATGCTGCTTCTAACAAAAGGTCTTTACTTTTGGGTTTGGGGTGAGGCCACCTACTGGAGATCTCTCTTCTCAGAGGTTCTATCGGAGACTTTCAGGCCAGGGATACACCCTTTTGTCCTCCAGTCTTCATTCATATTTTCAATGACCTTGGCAGCCCTTCTACAGTAGCTACTGTGTTTCAGTTAAAAGTTTTCCTGTTTCATTACCCACATAGTAATCATTGTTTGCAGACAGAAGAAAAGAAAATAGATATATTCTTTATCGTCTTAAGGGTATAATACCTCTTCTTTCTCTTACACATTCTTTCAGGTGTTTATCTTTATCAATTGAAAAGATCTTGGGGTCACATGGCTGTAAGCCTCAGTTTTATAAGACTTAGAAAAGTAAATGCTATTTAAGATACTGATGAAAAAGCAATGACCTTAGTACATAAATGGCTTTTTCTAAATATTTTCAGCAATCCTGAATTAAAATCAACCAATCCCCAAACAGTATTGTAAAAATTGTCTCACATTTCTTAATTTACGGGTAGTGTAAGGACTTTTGTAGAGTCGGCAAACTAGTTTCACTGGTGACTTACTCTTGGAGACACAGTGATCTCAGATGAGATCATTAATGAGATTTTTTTCTAGAACCAGGTCTTTTGACAGGAGACACTTGCTAAAAAGCTTTTCAGGTCCAAATGCTCCAAGTCATCATTTCAGGTATCAAACTGTAGGGATTTTAATCATTTGCTCAGTTTGTTTGGACCCAGAAAGGTCATCTTTATATCTCACTACTTGAGGAGGGTAGAGGAATCATCTACCTATCTGAAAGTCATATTTACAGCTGTAAGTCACTGGTGAAATTATTCCAGTCTTACAGTATTCCCCCCTTATATGGGGATATGTTTGAAGATCCCCTGAGTAGATGTCTGAAACCCCAGATAGTACTAAACCCAATATATACAATATTTTTCCTACACACACATTTAATAAAGCTTAATTTATAAATTAGGCACAGTAAAAGATTAATAACCATGCCTATTAATAAAATAGAACAAATGTAATAATATACTGTAATAAAAATTATGTGAATGTTATCTTGCTTTCTCCATCAAAATATCTCATTGTAAGTATAATTTTCTAACCATAGTTGATCGCAGGTAACTGAAACCATGGATGACGTTTGGATTCCCTTATCCTTGGTTGACAGCAGGTAACTGAAACCATGGATGGGAGAGGACTACTGTGTCAGCTATACTGGTTTGTGACATTTTGTATTTGGGGAATTGTCCTTAACAACATCGATCTTCACTTCATACTCTTGAAAGAGGACATGATTTCTATCTTATACTCTAAATTCTATCAAAGCATATTCTAAAAAATGTTGATAAAAAATAACATTTGTGTGAGAGTGTGTTTGAGAAAGTATTTAGCACAAAAAGGAGTTAGATTATTAAGAACCATGCATAATAATTAGAGATTGAATATTTTCAGAGGACAGTCGAATATTAATGAATAGTTTGAAGCAGGTCTCCTAAACAACAGACTGGAATCTCAAAAATGGATTCAATGGAAGCAGTTTGTAGGATAGATTGGGGTAGTATTAAGTGAAGGTGAAAATGAAGGAAAGAGGCTACTTTGGTCAGCCATACTTGGTTCCTAACATAAGCAGTGGCAATAGCGAATGATAAAGAAAATAGAACAGGTATGAGATAGTTATATAAGAAGAAAAATTCAGAGGTTTTGGTGGTTATTCTAGTCAGCTTTGGCTGTTATAACAAATTAATGTAGCCTGGGTGGCTTATAAACAACAGAGCTGTACTTCTCACTGTTCAGGAGGCTGGAGCTCTGAGATCAGGTCATATTTTGATGAGGGCTTGCAGATGGCTGGGTTGCAGATGGCTGACTTATCCTTCTTCATATAGTGGAAAGAGGGAGAGGAAGCAAACTCTCTGTTGACTAAAGGCATCATGAGCCCCCTCATGGGGCCCTTCATGAGGCCCTTCACGAGTTCATATATCCACATTTATCTCCCAAGGTCCTACCTACTATTAGCATCACGTTTGAGGTCAGGGTTTCCGCAGAAAAATTTTGGGGAGATACAAACATTTAGTCTATTACTAGATGGTAAGTGCATAAAGGAGATTAGGAAAGTGAAGATATTTAGAATTATTTCCATGTTTTTGGCCTTGGTTACTAAAAACATAGAGGTACTGCAAGCAGTCATTAATTATATGGAAGAAGGGGAGTAAACTCAGATTAGACGTGTTAACTTTGTGTTGCCTGCACAACTTATGGTGGAGTTCCACAATAACCAGGCAAATATACTAGTCTGCTGGGACTCCCAGGAACTGTCAGGGATGATGGGGAGATGGCCCACCTGGGAGCCAGTCAGAATCCAAGGACACTGCAGAGAGTGAGAAGAAAAGGGTCTCATGAGGAAACTGAAAGGAACCTAAACATCTTGAAGGGGAAAAAAAAGAAGCTTTTAACTGACATGACTATTTGTTAAAATAAAAATTAAAAAATATATCTATTATTTACTAACATCTGATGTCAATTAGTATAAAATAAATAGTGATGGCAAAGTTGGTTTATATGCATTCATAAATGTAATAGATTTTCAGAGGAGGATTTGACATTTGAGTAGAGCCTGTCTGGCAAACAATGGGAAAGAGAAAAGTATTTTTGGTGGGAAAAGAAGTAGGAGCAAATAAATACAGACAAGAAATTATGCAAAATTATCCTAGAATGGTTAATATTTTGACTGTAGGTTTGTTAGACCATATAAAAAAGGAAAAAGAAACTAATGGAAAAACAGATTTGAAAAAACCAATGGAATTTAAACTTTGTAATTTAGATATTAAACAAGAAAGATTTTTGCTACATATTATAAATCCAGATAACTGCACAATTTGTCTTGATAATTAATTTAACCACTCCTTCAAGTGAAGGACTGGAAAACCCTTTTTAGTATGGTGTTCACTTCTGTGTTAATACCACTGTTTAAGAATCTTGGAAGTGAATTAAAATCTAAATTTAAAGATACAGAAATCTTATTTTGGCCAATAGTATCATGTTTATATTCAAAGGAGAATTATGAATACAGTTTTATTCCCTAGATTGATTGGTTTAACATGGTAGATATTATTCTCAAGACCAGTGAAGAATCTCAAAAGTAATTTAGCATATTTAGGACACTGACATTTTATAGCACAAAATAAAATATATTTTGACTAGCTTTTTATTCTTTAACATTAAAATGTATATCGCTTTAGTGAATCCTTATACATTGTGCTTTAATTATGCAATGCTATAAGTATATTTTAATACATTCTTATGTATTTATAGAAGAAGTATCAGAATTCAAAAGGTGCCACATTTTTATTCTTGCAGCACCGAATTGAAAGACTTGAGAGCTTAAATGTTTAAGACTCAAGAGGTTCCTATTATCTATTTATTGTCACTGTAGTTCTATAACTAGGCCATGGGAAAAAGCATGACATTTTAGCACAAAATTTTAGACAAGCAGTATATATCTATGCACATTAAATCATACATGCATCTGGAACAAAGCCTGAGGCACAGCACCTTTGGGAAAATGTACAGTTAAACGACATCAGTGAAATGTATTAAATGGCTATTGACAAGCATTTTGGGTAGCATTAACATTTAATTTTAGATATCACCTATAAAACGCATGGTCAAAAGTGTAAAATACGTAGAATCTTTGATTGAGCAGTATTATGTAAGGTGTTTAAGCCACGCTGCTTATTGCAGCCATATGCACCTGTATATACAAAACAAAAAATACAAAACAGGCAAATAATTCTGATGATTTTCAAACAAATTTTGACAAGATAGTCTCAAGATGATACAGGATTATATAGGATAAAATTGTGTCTGTGTAAAAATCAATTCGTTTTCATAAAACAGTTGTTATTAATTGTACAGAAAAAATACAATATTTTCATTAAGGTCAGTGACAGGAAATTGTGACTCATATCATGGCTATCATTAAGCATTATTATTGGAAATTTTAGATAATATAATAAAGTCAGACAAAGACATAAGAGCTAAAAGATTTAAATGGAATTATAAGTGAAATGAAATAAAAGAAATCACAAAAATCAGGAAAATCTACAAAATATAATGACAGAGTTCAATAAATGTATGAAGACATGATAACAAACAAAAATAATGAGTATTTTTATACATGAAATAAATGCAATAATGTTTTTCTCTTAAGCCTATTCTAAAGAGCAACAAAAATGCAACGGTCACTAGGAATATATATAAAATATATGCACATGTGCATGGTACCTAAAATATATGATGCCACTGAAAGCTTTAAAGAAGAAAGGGAAGATGCACTATTTTAAAAATGTAAATTCCCTACAGACGATAAATTAATGCAACTTTCAGCCAGATCTCAACAGGACATTTTGTGGGATATAAAACATTGATTCTAAAATTTATTGAAAATCATCACAATCCTTGGGGTATGTGGCACGCGTGCGAGGTTGTCATTTTAGGTTTCAAGGCATATTTTAAAGCTCTAATGGTTGAAGTTGAGTAAGCCATAGAAAATGAATCAACCAAATGGAAATCATAGAATTCATGTACAGTTCAAAGTAGATTACAGAAATACAAAACAGTAAAAATAAGTAAGTTGCAGAATAAGACAAACAGTAAGGTAGCATTTATGTAATGTAGAAGTAAAAATGAGAATAAGTATCTTTTTATTTTTTATGCTTCAGTGTGTGTAAGCATATATATTTAGATTGGGAAGTTTGCTTCTACAAAGTGGGCAGTGAAATAAAACTAATAATTGGAGATAAAATGATGTTAACTTTATCTGTACTGTTTTTTATTAAAAAACTTTAAAAAATTAATTCATTTTCAATAAAAGGGAATGCTTGTACACTGGTGGTGGGAATGTAAACTAGTACAATCTGTACGGAAAACAGTATAGAGATTTCTTAAAGAACTAAAAGTAGATCTCCCATTTGATCCAGCAATCCCACTACCTGATATCTATCCAAAGGAAAGTAAGTCTTTATATCAAAAAGACACCTGTATGTGTATGTTTACTGCAGCACAATTCTCAGTTTCAAATATATGGAATCAACCTAAGTGCCCATTATTCACCCATTATAATGAGTGGACAACAAAATTTTATATATATATACACACACATCGTAGAATCCTACAAAGCCATACAAATCAATGAAATAGTGTCTTTGGCAGCAACTCAGATGAAGCTAGAGGCCATTATTTTCAGTGAAGTAACTCAGGAATGGAAAATGAAGTATGTTTTCACTTATAAGTGGGAGGTAAGCTATGGATAGGCAAAGATGTACAGGGTGATATAATGAACCATAGAAACTCAGAAGTGAGTGGTGAGGGATAAAAAATTACATGTTGAGTACAATGTACACTGCTCAGGTGATGAGTGCACTAAAATCTCAGACTTCACCGCCATACAACTATCCAGGTAACCAAAAACCACTTGAACCTTCAAAACTATTGAAATAAAAAAATAAAAATTGAAAAAGATAATATAACAAAAAGTGAACAAATATAAATTTGTGATTGTTGTAGAGGTTTTTTTATTTTGCTATTTTTGTGCTTTGCAGAATGTTTCTTAATTTTCTCAAAGCAAAATCTCGTGTAGTTGTAAGAAATGATAAATAAATAAAGAGGTGTTGGTGATTCCTAGAGCAGGCTAGCTCTGTGTCCTGCTTTCAAGAATAAGAAACACACAGCAGCAATAAACCTGATCAAGTGAAACTCTCACAGATCAGCTGACAACAAACAGTGCCCTTATTGATAGATGAGAGACCAAAAAAAAAAAAAAGATCTTATTCTGTTTCTGTTGCTGTAACAGAATAATATAAATTGGGTAAATTATAAAGAAAATAGATGTATTTCTTACAGTTCTGGAGGCTGGGAAGTCCAAGAGCATGGTGCCCACATCTGTGGAGGGCTTTCTTGTGGTGTCATAACATGGCTGAGGTATCAGGGCAAGAGGGCAAGAGTGTGAAGCATCATGTGGTGAGAAGGCAAGAGTAGGAGTCTCAGCTGAGGTTTCTCTTACTTTTCTTATCATGGCACCAGTTCCATCATGGGGGTTCCACCTTCATGACCTTATCTAATCCTAATTACCTCTTAAAATTCCCACCTCTGCCCATCATATGAATTTGATAATTAGGTTTCCAATGCATGAAATTTGGGATACATATTCAAACATGGCATGCACCCACCACACATACAGCAAGACACTTCTTGGTTACTTGTTAGGTCTTCGAGGACTTTGATACAAAGAGAAGAATCTAAATTGATTAAAGATATATCACCTCTACCATATGAGATGAGGATTAAAACAGAATTTAAGTTCTAATACAAAAAATTGTGAAATAGTATTTTTAGATAAATGGATTTATGAACTGATATTCGTATCCATTGCAATTTATAACCTCCCCACAATTTTAATTACAAGTTTGATTTAGCCTTAGCTGGGCTTATTGTAGTCCTTAAATAATCTATAAAATATTAATTATGATGGCTTAAATTATACATTACATTATACCATATGATACCATACATGTATAACACACACATACATTAATATAACATGATACTCATATGTTATGTGTAGGATATACATATGTTATCATACATGCACAATAGTTTGGTTCTTAAGATGGAATGCATTTAGATAAAATATTTTATCTTCACTCAATTTAAAATCTGATTTTTCACTGAGATGCATTTATATATTCTAAGTATAGCTAGCATTTAATTATGTGAGCTACAGTTTTCAAGGTCATACTCATAATAGAAGTACTAATTAATAGTTAGCACTTACGGGCTTTTTATCTTCCAAGTACTTTACCAATAATTAATTGAATACTCTCAAGAACCATGTGACTTCTCTTAGATAAAAGGAAGGTTATCCTAGATTCATTGGGAAGAAAATTATATCAGGTATGTCTTCACATACATTTGCAATATTTATCAACATTAGGTAGTGATAAAAAAGGAAATAAAGCACATATAATTCAGCTTATCTTTATTGTGAAGTTGCTGCTTTCTAAAAAAAATTCCTTGTTCCTAAGTTAAGGTGCAGTAAATTGAACTTTAACAAAGGGTAGGATTTAAGTGTTCTTCTTGGTAATTAACTAAAAGAAAGCCTTAAATGGGGTAAAAATCTATTATAACACTAGAGTAGTTCATAATTATTTCTGATTGTATATTTTATTTCAAGATTATCTATTTCAGATTTCATTTGTTAAGCAGGAGACAAATGAGATATTTTGAAGCACAATCTGTCATATAATTTTGGTGATGGCTGTTTTGAGCACTGAGACCATAGTGGTAACTTTGTTACAATATAAATTTTCTAGAATTCTGTTGCAATTTAGAACATTATGGCTATATGCTATTAATTCAAACTAAACATTTAATAATATAAATGTAGGCCAAAATAAGACTCACCATGGTTTGCTGCCAAATTAATATTGTGCCTATAAAATTTGGCAAATTGATGTGCTTGGGGAAAATGCTAATTGTTAAAAACTGTATTTATTATCTTTTTTGTTACTTTTAAGTGATCTCAATGAGTTGCCTTTTTTACCACTAAGTATCAAATTGAAATATAGTTCAATTTTTTCATTGTTAATAGAGCAAAGTTTCATGTCATAAATGCTCAAAAATGATTCACATCAATATTTGAATGGATTTACCTCCAAAATTGGGTGATATAAAAACTCAATAGAGAGAGTTGTCTCCCATTCTCATAGCAATAGTCATTCTTCTTGGGGTATCTGGCTGTCTAAAGTCATTGAAGGTGTCATCATTTCCTTGAACAAGTCAAGTGATTGTGTTCTTGGAGAATTTCCATTTAGTGAGTTACATGCTACCAATTAGATCAAGAACATCACTTTTTTCCTTATCTCCTCTCTCCCTTCCTCCTCCTTCTCTCTCATATTCCTTCTATTTCCTCTTCTCTCTCTCCCTCTTCCTCGTTATAAATAGCTGTGAGTGCCTAGTTCATTAGCCTCCGGTCTCACCCACATGCTGTCATTTTCAGCATGGCACCCTGCATAGGTAGCTTAGTAATAAACATTTAGTCCTCACCTGTAAACGTGAAACCTTTTATTTCATTGGAGAAATGTTCAATATGTCTTTCTAATGCTGTGCCTAATGTGAGAAAGTGAAAAGTTGTAGCAAATTTAGGCAAAATAGCTATTATTAAACAGAGAGTTATTTTTCTTTTGGAAGAATATTTATATTTATTAAAAATCTCACTTTACTACACAATTTACCAACTATTCAAATACTCGTTTTACTTTATATGGAATAAATACCTTTTATTCCTCACTCATTCATACAATCAAATATTATATCTCGTTGATGCCTTAAAAATGAGTTATAGTGGTTTTCTATTATTGGTCTATTTATTCAAAAGCCTAATTTCTCTCTCATTTCTTGTTATTATTTGTCTAATTTTGTCAGAATTTTGGAATTGTTTCAATATAGGGTTAGTTACATTCCAGGGAGTTCACTAATGAGTAGTTCCAAAGATAAATGTTAGTATTATTTTACTGGAGTTTAAGAATCCCTCTCAAGGGCTTTTCTAGAAAAGGATTTATAGATAAGTAATCAACTATTTTCTGAAAAATGTTGTTTCTAATGATGATACACATTTGGTAAATAATTGACATAAATCTAAATAAAAACATTTTTCAACATTACCAATGTTATTGGCTGACGGCAGGGCTCAACTTCCTATTTGTTCAGAGATTTTAGGAAATTCTAACCGCATTTTCTAACCTGTGTATCAGGAAAAATTCTAGCATTTCTATGGTAGGCTAAAGAATGACCCCAAAGATATTCACACCCTAATCCCTGGAACAAGTACATATTACCTTACTTGACAAAAAAGACTTTGTAGATGGGACTAAGTATCTTGAGGTGGGAGATTGCTTGTCTTATCTGGGTAGACCCTAAATGAAATCACAATTATGCTTAAAAGAGAGAGGCAGAGGTAGATTTGGCTATGCTGAGGAGAAGGCGATGGGACTATGGAAACAGAGAGAGGAGTGATGCAGCCAAGAGCCAAGGACTGTGGGCAACCTTTAGAAATGGCAAAATCAACGACCATATTCTTCCACAAAGCCAGTAGACATAATCAGCCCTGTAAATACCTTGACTCTATCCCAGTGAAACTGTCAGACTTCTGGCCTTTAGATGTGTAAGAGAATATATTTGTGTCATTTTAAGCCACCAAGTTTTTAGTAAGTTGTTACAGCAGCCACAGGAAACTAGGCCAATATTCTTTGAAATTCCTTCCCAACTAAAAGGCTACACAGTCACTGTAAGCCAGTAAATAACTGATCACATAGGTATAGAATACTTGCTGGTAATCATATGTGTATGCTTTATATTTTGACAATAAATTTTTTAGTACTCTGTTTAGTGAGCTTACACATATATATGTATATGTATATATTTTAACTTGCATTTATTTCCCTTTTAATTTTCACAAAGCAATCACTAACATTTCTCTATCCATCTACCTGCAATGTAAACAACTCATCTGTTTTTTAAGCATAATTCATTTGGTAAGTTACTTTGTACAGTTAAAATGATTTTAATAAGGTATTCATAATGAAGACATTTGGCTACATAACAATCAAACCTCTTCTGCTTTGCAGATAGAATATTTAAAAATTCAGAGAGGCGATGTCTCTGTTTTAAAATCCGCCTGACATTTCACAATCCGTATTTGGTTGGGTAAATTTTATTTTAGCTAGTTGAAAGAAAATACATGCCTTGCAAACCCTGAGGTGCCATCTTAGTAGCAGATTGCACAGGAAGTCTCTGATCACACTTGTTATAGAAAGCTATTGTTTCATTACTTTGCTCTCAGATTCATAGGCTTGAAGTACATGTACGTTAAAAACATATTCATAAAACAATTTAATAATTATACTCAGCATAAAAGTGTGTATGAACTAATCTATATGTGTATGAACTAGTCTATATGTGTTTTATAAACATTAATAACTAAGTCACGAAAAAGGGGATCATCTCAGTCTTTGCATGTCAGTTTTTTTTCCCATATGAGTGGAATATTGGACTGCATTACCTGTCTTGTCTGTAAATATTCTTTGGATACTACTGTTATTTTATGGTCAAATCAATAAGAAGATTCTCTTTGTGGCTCTTACTTCCAAACTGTGGTGCCCACCCTGTAAGCCCGTTTCAAATCAGTGAGGAACTGCTTATTTGATTTCACAAGCAAAAAATTACAGCCAGCTAGTAATTCTCACAGAGATGATTAACATTCTTTAAAAAAAAATCATACAAGAAATAGAAGTAAATTCTCTTAAGTGACTATGCTTATATAAATGATTTGCAATTATGACTGTTAAGAAAATTATACACACTTCTTAATGATCCATGAATGTCCTCAGGAGGTTGTGCAGATTCCTGTAACTTGCGTATATATATAATCCAGAAATGGAAGATCAATAGTAAATTACCTGGAATTGTGCACTTCTTAGCACTTGCACCCTCTAAGTAAAAGTCAAGCAAGTTTTGTGTGTGTACATGTGTGTCCACGTGTGTGTGTGTGTGCGCACATACAGGAAAATGACAGGTAAAGGTGTGGATGGGTCGTTTATAAAAGGAAGTTTGGGCTGGGTGCAGTGGCTCATGCCTATAATCCCAGCATTTTGGGAGGCCGAAGTGGATGGATCACCAGAGGTCAGGAGTTTGAGACCAGACTGACCAACATGGCAAAACCCTATCTCTACTAAATACAAAAAATCACCCAGGCATGGTGGTGCATGCCTGTAATCCCAGCTACTTGGGAGGCTGGAGCAGGAGAATTGCTTGAACCTGGGACGGGGAGGATGCAGTGAGCCGAGATCACACCACTGCACTCCAGCCTGGGCAATACAGTGAAACTCTGTCTCAAAATAATAAGTAAGTAAGTAAGTAAGTAAATAAATAAAATGATGTTGGGGAAACTGGCCTGATAACCAAAAATTTATGCCAGGAACTCATACCTACATTTTCTTTTAGAATTATTCATTGGATTTTATTTCTAATTAAATGAACATTTTAAACCAAAGCTTATTTTTTTCTTAGGAGTTTATACATATAGTGCAAGTCCACATTTTCACAGGATTTTAAGAGGTAGGTTGTTCAGAGTGCCACAGAGTAAGGAAGGAAATAAAGAAGATTCCTTACAGGGAATTTGACTTCAATGCCTAAGAAAAGCCCTCAAATAAGCTGCAGACAATTTTCCCCCAAGCATCACATGAAAACACTACAAAGTGGGCAATAAAGGTGGGCCCCAACCTTGGCAGCTGGCAATGCTGCCCCTGCATACTCGTTGTCCCTGGTGGAATCTAGTCCTCCAAATGTTAAAAAGGTGTCCTGTGCCCTCCACTCTTTTTATTCCCTTCCTCTCTTTATTTCCTTCCTCTCTTTATTCCCTTCCTCCCTTTATTCCCTTCCTTTCTAAACTGAACACTTCCTCCTTAATGCCACAGACCACTGTGGCAGCCACGCTTGGCAACATTTCCACTGGGATGCCTAAAACTGTGTCATTACATTTTAAGTCCCATATTTTTCCCTTTAAAATTGTTCTAACATGAAAGCCTCTTACGGAGATTAGGGAGAGGAATGTGGTAAATCATTACAGTTCAATATTTGCTACGTGCAAAATCAAAGGTATAGCCTTGGAGGCAGACAAGAAATATAAACCAGCATGAGCCAAATATTGTGCCCTTATGTTCTAGAACAGTCCATACGGTTCACTTATTTAGTGCCTATTATCTGAGAGTGTGGCCTCTGACGTGGGGTAATTGGGGTGCAGCATAAGTGGAGATGACTAAGCGTGGCTGCTTTCAGCCACCTGGAGCCCCATACTGTGAATGTAAGCAGCATATTGAACAACTGTGATAAGAGATGCAACCTAAATGAACCTTTATTTTTTAATTCAGTAGCAAAATGCTTCACTCCCAAAAGGATGAAGCCTTAAGTAGGTCTCCTCACTTGCCTGTTCCTTTATAGGCAATAAAAGGTTGAACAGCCACATTACATTATAAATACAGTTGACCATTGAACAACATGTGAACTGCATGGATCCACTTCTTATATGCAAAAATTTTAAATCAAATGCATATTAAAAATGCAGAATTTGGCCGGGCGCGGTGGCTCAAGCCTGTAATCCCAGCACTTTGGGAGGCCGAGGTGGGTGGATCACGAGGTCAAGAGATCGAGACCATCCTGGTCAACATGGTGAAACCCCCGTCTCTACTAATACAAAAAAATTAGCTGGGCATGGTGGCGCATGCCTGTAATCCCAGCTACTCAGGAGGCTGAGTCAGGAGAATTGCCTGAACCCAGGAGGCGGAGGTTGCGGTGAGCCGAGATCGCGCCATTGCACTCCAGCCTGGGTAACGAGAGCGAAACTCCGTCTCAAAAAAAAAAAAAAAAAAAATGCAGAATTTGTGGCATGTAAAACCCATCTACATGGGGGGCTGACTTTTTTTATTTGTGGGTTTTGCAGGGCTCACTGTCAGACTTGAGCATGCATGAATTTGGGTATACACAGGGTTCCTTGAACCAATTCCTCACATAGAACGAAAGATGACTCTAATGTCATATGTTACAATTAGAATATTCATTTTAAGCTGTTAAATGACATAGGGAACCTGATGTCAGGTTTGCTTTTATCTTTGCCAGCTCTGGCCTGCTTGAGTGTGGGCTCTAGCACTGGGAAGAGGCAGGCTTGGCCTCTTCTCTTATTCTTCTTGCCAGTTTTTTTTTTTTTTTTTTTTTTTTTTTTTTTTTTTTTTTTTTTAACTTCCACTCATAACCCTCTTGGCCTGTTTTGGACTTTTCAGGGAAAGAGAAAGGATGAGAAGTGTGGAAGGATTTTCTTGTACAGAGAGATATTGAAACTTTCTTCCATCACTTTAGTGAACTTTTTGCTCCTTCCATCACCCTGTATCTTTTTGCTGCCGTTCACTTTGCCTGGATAGGTGCTTCTGTACCCTGGGTGCTGCCTTGCCAGCCATTCCCAGTCTCCAGGAGCCTGACATTCACCTCCAGCCTTTTGTATCCTGTTGAACAGGACCCAAGACGGCTCTCTCTTTCACAGGCTCACATCTGCTCCTTGGCTCATTTTCACTTTCTCCTGCTGGTTCTGAAAGAAACCTAGCAGTTCTCTGCATTTCCCCACTGCAGAGAATGTGTGTCAAAGCATTACTCTGAGTAATCTCAGAGACTGTCTTAGCCCATTTTGTGTTGCTATAAAGGAATACCTGAGACTGATTAATTTATTTTTAAAAAGGTTTATTTGGCTTATGATTCTGCTGGTTGGTAGACTGGGCATCTGGTGAAAGCCTCATGCTGCTTTTATTCATGGTGGAAGGCAAAAAAGAGCAGATGAGCAAAGAGATCTCATGGTGACAGAGGAAGGACGAGAGGGAGTCGGGTGGTGCCAGAGTTTTTTTTAACAACCAGCTCTTGTGGGAACTAATAGAGTGAGAACTCAGGCATTACCACGAGGGTGGCATGGACCCATTCATGAGGCATCTATTCCCATGATCCAAACACCTTCCATTAGGCCCTGCCTCTAAACTGGGGATTGAATTTCATCATGAAGTTCGAAGTGGACACACATCCAGACAATAGACTATAGCAGAAACTGACCTCTGTTCCACATCCACTTGCCTCATGTATGAGGCAGCCTGCAGATGCCTCTCCTTTTGGATGACGACACAAAGTTCAAAGATAACTTTCACCAAAAACACACCTTTTCACTATCTAGCGCCACTTTGGTTTCTTTTTATAATTGTGATAGTACCATGAGGTTCTGGAGATATAATCAATGCATAATTATTCCTGTATAGATTCTGCCTTTGAGGATCTTTTCCTGTACTCAACTACCTATCCGATATCCATTGCATTGATACCTCAATCTAAACAGACACAACGCAGCTCTTAAAATCTTGATAACAAATAATTCCAATACAATGTGAAAAGCATGAGACAAAAATTGTGCTATTCACAATGGCAAAGACATGGTGAAACAATAGATACATCTGCAACTTATTAGGATAAGAAAATATCAAAGAGATGGCCCTGTCTAGAAGTGAGTGGCTAGGTGTGAAGAAGTGAGTGGCTAGGGAGTGGCAATGTTGAAGAGAACCAAACATTTCAGCAGGGCCTTAGAGGAGGAACTCTCTGGACTCAGGAGAAGGACTATAAAGGTAAAGGCATAAAACAAAAGTGCTGAACTAGTGATCAGGACCTCAAGGTGGTAATGACTTTACAGGTTGGGAATCTTTTTGGTGTGATTTGAAAGATTGAAAAACAAGAGTCTTCCATTCTAACACTTCTCTCTCCTTGCCATGTTAAGATGTGCAAACTCTCTGCTTCTCCAGTTACTCTGGTTTCATGCATACTTTCTTAAGGCCAATATTAAATTTTATTTCAATCAATAACAAGGTATTGAATTATCCATATATTTAAAGTACCATGTGAAGAACCTGAAGGCATTCAAACCTAAGTCCTTAAGAAATGGACAATGCAGGAGAGAAAATAAGCCAGCTAAACAAAGAGAAAGAAACCTTTCATTGAGAACCTAATTGGTGCCAAACATTCTCTGTACAATTCCAGGTGGGTATTTATTATCTGCATTTTAGAGATGAGAAAATGTATAGATAGAAGGTGAAGCCATTGCCTTGATCTCAGAGATAGAAAAAAGAAAAATTTGAATTTGGATGTGCCTGCTCCAAGTCCTCTTTCCTTTCCATGACATATTCTGTTGTCCTTAAACGTGTCAAATGCACACTGTAATCAAGAATGAATCCTAAGAAAGAGATAAAGTATTGTGAGCCTACAGAAGAGGATGGAACTCATTTCAGTTTGAAGGACTGAAGGTAGTCCTTTTTTATTATATTTAAGTTTCAGGGTACATGTGCAAGCTGTGCAGGTTTTTTACATAGGTAAGCATGTGCCATTGTGGTTTGCTGCACCTATCAACCCATCCCCTAGGTAATAAGCCTTGCATGCATCAGCCATTATTTTTACACTCTCCTCATCCTCCCTGTCCTCCCCTGACAGGCCCCAGTGTGTGTTGCTCCCCTCCCTGTGTCCATGTGTTCTCATTGTTCAGTTTCCACTTGTAAGTGAGAACATGCAGTGTTTTGTGTTCCTGCATTAGTTTGCTGAAGATAATGGCTTCCAGCTCCATCTATGTCCCTGCAAAGGACATGACCTCATTCCTTTTTATGGCTACATAGTATTCCATGGTGTATATGCACAACATTTTCTTTATTCAGTCTATCATTGATGAGCATTTGGGTTGTTTCCATGTCTTTGCTATTGTGAATAGCGCTGCAATGACCATTTGCATGCATGTATCTTTATGATAGAATGATTTATATTACTTTGGGTATATATCCAATAATGGGATTTCTGGGTCAAGTGGTATTTCTGGTTCTAAATCTCTGAAGAATTGCCACACTGTCTTCCACAATGGTTGAACTAATTTACATTCCCTCCAGTAGTATAAAAATGTTTCTATTTCTCTTCAACCTTGCTAGCATCTATTGTTTCTTGACTTTTAAATAATTGCCATTTGACTGGTGTGAGATGGTGTCTCATTATGGTTTTGATTTGCAGTTCTCTAGTGATCAGTGAGGTTGAGCTTTTCTTTATATGTTTGTTAGCTACATGCATGTCTTCTTTTGAGAAGCGTCTGTTCATGTCCTTTGCCCACTTTTTAAAAGGATTGTTTGTTTTTTTCTTGAAAATTTACTTAAGTTTCCTGTAGATTCTATTTATTAGACCTTTGTCAGATGGATAGACTGCAAAATTTTCTCCCATTCTGTAGGTTGTCTGTTCACTCCGATGACAGTTCCTTTTGCTGTGCAGTAGCTCTTTAGTTTAATTAGATCCCATTTGTCACTTTTTGCTTTTGCTGCTATTGCTTTTGGTGATTTCTTTATAAAATATTTGCCCATGCTTATGCCCTGAATAGTATTGCCTAGATTTTCTTTTAGGGTTTTTATAGTTTTGAGTTTACATTTAAACCTTTAATCCATCTTGAGTTAATTTTTGTATAAGGTGTAAGGAAGCAGTTCAGTTTCAATTTTGTGCATATGGCTAGCCAGTTCTCTCAGCATCGTTTATTAAATAGGGAATCCTTTTCCCATTGCTTGTTTTGGTCAGGTTTGCCAAAGAGCAGATGGTTGTAGATGTGCACTCTTATTTCTGAGTTATTTCTTCTGTTCCATTGGTCTATGTGCCTGGTTTTGTATCAGTACCATGCTGTTTTGGTTACTGTAGCCTTGTAAAATAGTTTGAAGTTGGGTGGTAAGATGGAAGGCAGTTATTCTTGTAGGGAGATGGTGTTTGAAGAATGTAAAAGAGGCATCCCAGAATTTAACAAAGAAGTCAGTTGTGGCAGGGAGGTGAGGAAGAGTGTTCAGCATTATAAACAGAGGAACAATTATGGACTCACAGGTAGGGAGAGGGGAAAGCTGAGGTGCATTCCAGAAAAACAAGAGTCTTGTTTGAATGCCATATGTGATGAGGTGTGGTGTATTTAGGAGAGTTGTAAAAATTGAGGCTCTAAAGTCAGAATATGTGGTATTCACTCAATTTGATGAAATACAAAGACTTACTAATGTTTTTAGTAATGGCATATGGTAATTACATCCATGTTAAATTGAACATAGATTCCCACACCTGCTGTATGAAGCCTGAGTACAGGTATACACTCTCTCTCTCTCTCTCTCTCTCTCGGCTACTAAGCTTTGTAAAGGAGAAGGATAATGTATTGTTAAACTTTGTTTAACAGGAACTTTGTTTTGCTATGTGCACATAGTTGGTACCATAAATATTTTTAGATAGATAGAATTATGAGGCCTTTAAACACGCCAGTTAACAACCATGTTATGGTAGTGCAGGGGAGACATAGTAAAATCTGGAAATAGGATAGATGAATGAGATTTTAAATGTGTGCTTTTCATGAATTAACATGTAAATACACATCAAGAAAAAGGAACCATGGTCCAGAACACTCTAACTTTGGATTATTATTAGAGTGGTTCAGATCACTTTAATTTTGGACATTTACAATAGCATTATGAGGAAGAGAAGGCAGTTTCCATTTAATTTGGAAAGGGTGACTATTTTATGCCTGTTTACACACTCACAAGATCGGTTTCCTGGCTTAGTCTGAGATCATGCTAAAAAGGAAGTGGGTCTGGTAGGGTCAGACAGCAGGCAGGTAAGACAAGATAAGGAGGAATAAAAAGAGCATGCTGACTGCCATGTGCTTCCCATGGGGGTGGGGTTTGGGTCGAGGTGAAGAAATCTCAAAGGAAGGCCTTCTTTATACAGTTTATTGTCTTCACCATGATTGGCACGAAAAATAGCAGTAAAAGGTGAGGCTGAAACGCTCTTACCAGGATAAATCAATCATTTTTCCAAAGCAAGAAGGAGCCAGGCATTGATATTTAAAATTGCCTTTAAACAAGAGTAAGAAATGATAGATGAAGAGAGACTTGAGTAGCAGAAAAAGAAAGTGAATAGAATTATTGTTAGGTAGCAGGAATAAATACAAAATGATTAATTCTGAACACATTGTAGAGGAACAGGCATCCGTATTTTCCCTGCTCTGATCATGATCAAGGGTATAATCCAGAAAGACGAGGATGCAGACGGCCATGTTCTTAGTAGAAGGAGAAGGAATCCCTTCTATAAATGAGACAAAATCCCACTAAATTAAGACATTCTCAAAACTAGAGGGCACTTTAATTTTATTTTAGATCATTGCAATACAGTAGACAATGATGTACACCAAAATCTCAAGGAAACTCCCACCTGTGGCTCAGCATGAGTAGTTCTGGGCATGAGTTCTTGAGGCAGATGGCCTGGACTTTCTTGTAACCGGCAATATGACCCTGTGACAGTTACCCCAGCTCTCTGCTTCTCAGACTTTCAGTCTTTAAAATAGGGATAGAGTAGTGCCTGCCTCAGTAATGGGATACTCCAATTTGTTTCCATATATAAAGTGCTTAGAATAGTCTTTGTTAAATAAACATAAACAAAGGTCCTGTGGGAAAAAGTGTGATTCTAAATTCAAAGAATAAATTTCAGTTATAAAAAGGAGACAACAAGGGCCCTCCTTCTCACCTACAAATAACTTTAGTCTGAAAGCTCCCCAAACGTACTAACTTTTCTTAGACCTTTCAATTTCTTGAGTTACTGAAGCCCAGAGAAATCAAAGCTCAGAGACAGGATTGGTGCCCTAGGTTAATTCCAATTTTTCCAAAATTTTAAAAATAGTACCCGGGGCCCTACTCCTGACAACAACAAAAGAAAGACTAGATAAAGAATCAAGAAGGAATGGCAAATGAAAAATGAAATAATATTTATGTATATATTATCATGATTTTGCCACTGCTGAAACATTTTCCCTGTCTCTGTTACAAGCAAAGATTTCATTTTAAATTGGACCCTGAGGGATAAGCAGAATCAATGAGGAACTTCAGAGTACACAGAACTTAAATCATCAATATTCTCTGGGACAATAAAATTTATCACCGTGCCTACCCTAGAGTGAAATTATTTTGCTTTGAAATCATCACAAATGTAAATGATGAAGATCCTCACCACAGAGATTTATATTTATATCATATTCAAAACTTAAAAGACTTTTGGAGGTAAAAACCCAAGACAAAAAGTTCTCAAAATACAGGCATGAAATGAGCTTGATGATTTTTGAAAGGTATGTAATTTTGTAAATGTTAAGGGCAAGGTATATAATTTTGTGAATGTTAAGGGCCTAGTACTTCTACAAAGATAATCTTAAGATAACATTCAATCATGAAAAAATATAACTGGCTTAGTCGCTTGGGTTTTTCGCTAGAGTCTGCTATTCAGCACAGTTACCTATTAAGTGTCCTTGATCTAACCTCAATACTCACACCTTAGTACTCATGCATACATATCCACTGATCTTTTTACTTGCAAGTGTGACCCAGAGCAAGTTTTATAATTCCAGGTTTACTATAGGGCAAAACGATTTATAGTCAATAAAGTCTTTTATTACCTAAGTGCAATCCACTACTAACCACACCTCCAAAAAAAAAAAAAAAAAAAAAAGAAAAACACTATTTTTGGCATGACAGGTGTGGGAAAAGGACTGAAAAGGGAGGAAATGACAAGAAATTGAGCAAGACAAACAGGATGATACTAAATAATTATCACATGAAATTGTTTTTATTTTAAAAGCTCTATGTAAGGTGAGTGCAAACACTTATCTAACTATACACTGCTTTATCTGAGATTTGGCTCTCAGAAGATCATGTTTGATTTAACAGTATGCTAATATTGGTAATAATTGTAGTATGCTTTAAGATTCTCATTTTTGAAAATTTCTTTGACTTTGGCATAAATCTTACATATGCTTTGCATTCAATAGACTAAGTGCTGTGTCTTGATCATAATAATGGGAGGCAGATGGCCTGAAACGTGGCTGAGTTGTTGTCTGGAACACTCACCAACTTGGGGAGATTCAGCTGGTAGATGTGTTTCTCTGTATATCAAACAGCGAAAATAATATTTCCTCTCATGATTGTTTAGGAATTAAATGAGACAAATATGTGAAACAGGTAGATGGGTCAGAGATGCAGTCAGTACCTACAATGAGGAAATTGCACCTTGCCAAGATCAAATGGCTTTTATTTTAGAAACAAAGTTTCTAAAAATCAAAAATGTTATTTGATCTTGGCAAGGTGCAACCCTCAGAGGGGATGAAGGTCATAGCCAAGCTGAGTAATCAAGTTTGTCTTATCTCTTGCCACAGTTTTCTAAAAGCACTAGACATTATCAAACTTGGCTTTTTATTCCGATTTTGGGCACTTCACAACTTTTTGTCTGATTTTTCTAACCTTAAAGGTAATGATAATGAACTTGAAACTGACTAATTGGATTTGACTAATACTGAGAGAACTGATCTTCATTGCAGCTGCTGCAGAGCTGGTAGAAGTGATAGAAGCATGTGAGACCATGAGAACTATAGCTTCTCATCAGTGTGTAACTACTGGACACTTAGTGGCCAATGCTAGTTTCATGGCATTGCATACATGTCTAGGATGGCAATTGCTAAGTCATCTGGTATTTGCATCTTTAATTTCACTAAATGTTTTCTAATTGCTCCTTGAGGACGTTTTATCAATTAATATTCTCACTGGCTGTATTTTAGTGTCTCCTTTTTCTTACCACCATCAACAGGTGGTTGTAGAATGTTGGGAGTGAAGCAAATGCAAGCATCACGGTATTGTATACATGTCTGGGATGGCAAAGGAATGCATATTTCTTGAAATAATGTGTTTGCTTTATTTTCCAGAACACCATATTGAAGGATATGCGTGGAGTAAGACAGCAGTAATTATCAGCATAAAAATTGTTTAAATATTTTATTAATTATTCAAATTATTAAAATGCAAATAATACACCAGTATATAATGATGAAAATAAAATTCACTAATTATTTTATCTACCCAAAACTATTATTTTGAATTCTTATTTTTTGTAGTGCATATGTAGGCTCCCCGACCCCTTTGTTTCTTCCCTAGTGGTAATTATTACCATAATGTTGGAGCTCATCATTCCCAAGCACCATTTGGTAATTTCTCTTACTATTGACAATATGTAGTATTGTTTTATGCTTTTAGCAGTTACATAAGCTATATGATAATGTACATATCCTTCTGCAACCTTTAAACTTTATTTTACATTTTAGCTATTTATCCATGTTAGCACATACAGGTCCAGTTTATTTCTTGCTGCTGCTATGGAATATTCCATTGTTTGAAACAATTACAGTTACTCGTGCAATTTTTGCTAAGAAGGAAATAAGCAGGTCACCTACTTTGCTACGACAAACAATACTATGATGCAGATGCCTGGAGGTGTTTCCTTGGGCCAACGTGGGAGCATTTCTTCAGAACACAACACTGGATTGCTAAGTCATAGGGTATTTGCCTCTTTAATTTCACTAAATGTCTTCTAATTGGTTCTTGAGGAGGTTTTATCATTAATATTTTCACTGGCTGTATATTAGTGTCCCCCTTTTCTCACCACCATCAACAAGTGGTTGTAGAACGTTGGAAGTGATGCAATAACTTATTTTCCTGTTAATTTGCATTTTTCTTATTATAAGTGATAGTTAAGAATTTTGCACACACAAGTCATGATTCAACTTTTCAGCACTGTTCATTTTAGTGGATGATATCCCCATAAATTTTGTTGCACCTGCCAGAAATCTAGAGGTCTTTCTTGGCCCCTCTATCTCTCTCGTTGATCGTCAGGCTCTTTTGATTCTTCATCACGTGTACATTTCATGTCTTTGTACTTATGCACATCTCTCCCAGCATCCTGGTCCAAGCCACCATTCTTGGTCTATACACAACTACAGCAGTCTCCCAACTGGTACTCCACTACCTAGTTTTGTCTCCTTTCATTGCATTATCCATCTAAACATCAAAGAGGATGATTGCTTTTAGAAGAAATTATGATCCCATGTTATTTTTTAGTTTAGTAGTTGAAATGAGTAGTCACCATAAAAATCTCTTTCTCTGTCTCTCATACACACACACACATGAATGCACACACACACAGACACAGACACACATACACACACACATATTTGCCAATAAACATAAAAAAATAGTTTAGCTTTCTAGGCTTTGACTTTATTAATCTTCTTGTTCAAAATTTAGCAGTATTTCTCTATATCAATAAGTTATTAACATAAGGATTGATGCTTTTGATATAATATTTAAATAAAATGAGATTATTTTCTATAAAATTAAACACAGTCACTTAAAAGACTGAAGATTTTCTTTCTAGTCCTTACATATTATCTTAATATTACATATTACCAGCTATTTGCCTTCCAACAAATTAAAGTCTAAGATTACCTAACCAGGATTCTAAACAGCAAACACATTTCTATAACTAAAAGTTATAAAATAGTATTTTAGTGATCATCCATTAAAATTTTTCACTTACCTAACATTATTCTCAAATTATTATTATCTAAAATTATAATGTGTGGTTTATCCTTTCACATAATTTAAGTTAAATCTTTGATCAAATGGTATTTTTCTCCCTATTATAAATCTCTGATCATGAACCCATTAAATGTATTCTGATAGAACTGCAGAGTGAGATAGTAATTTTCAGTTAAGTTTAGTCAGACTGTTTTGACAATTACTTTTACAAAAGGTTATACTTTACATAATATTTTAGTGCATGCTTAGAGTGTTTTAAAAATCATTTTTAAAAAGGTTAGAATACTATTTTGTATGTCTAAGCTAATGTATTGCAAATCGAAAATATTTCCATGCAGACAATAAAGTAAGAATATATAACTTTGGTATATAGTGTGTACCATGGATTAAATTATTGCCCATCTAGTTAAACATAGTGCCCAGCTATTACAATGCTGTATCTAGAGCAGTGCATTATCTAAGAGATCCTGTGGATTGAAAATGCCAAAGCTACTAATTTGAGATCATTTGAAATATTTTGGTTTAGGCTTAGGGATGACCTCTATTTAGGAACCTTTAAATTTTTCATTTGACAGTAGTAGCCCTTAGGAAAAACCTCAAGATACTATATTTGATGTCTCTGCTGTATATTTGCAAGGGAGAAGATGCTGACTTCTCTCAATTTATAATCACATTAATTTGTCAAATAATATTTTTTCTCATAAGTATCAGCATTGTAGTTGCCCAAATATGTGCCAAATTACTTAATGTTCTTTGTTACATAGACCCTCTAACCCAATGAGTCTTAGCACTCTGAAGAGATGATAGGTCACCCATTTTCTGCTGTACCATGCCAATTGCTGGTGTCCTTCCAGGTTCACATGGATGCTAAAAATATGCCTTGATCCCCTAAGGAAATAGACAGCTAGTTTATGGATAGCTATTCCTCTTCCTAATGGGAAGAAATGCATTGCATATTATCTTCTATCACTTAGTAAAAAGTCTTCATGAGCTTACTTGCAGGTGGTTTGTACTTCAGATTATAAACTGTCAGATATAATTTATCCTTAGTTAACAGCTAAGGGTTGTGATGTTTATGCTGATTTCATCATACTAAGAAAATTCTCTTAACAAATTACAATCTGTTGATTCAGTCAAGAAGTATCATTTTTCAATATTATTCTAGAAACTTAACTTTTAAAGAATGATTATTCTAAATATTAGTTCAGTGACAAATTATTTTAAGGTTGAATTGGTTTCCTAGGGCTTTCATAACAAAATACCACAAACTGGGTGCCTAAAATAAGCAAAAATATATTCACTAAGAGTTCTGGGGCCACAAGTCCAAAATCAAGGTGTTGGCTAGAGCTTATTCCTTCTGTAGCATCTGGGGAAGGCTCTTTCCTTGTATCGTTCAGCTTCTGATAGTCTCAGGCATTCCTCTGGGGTTTGTGGCAGCATACCTGCAAAATCTGATTCTGTCTTCACATGGCTTTCTCCTCTGTGTGTGTGTGTGTGTGTGTGTGTGTCTTCACATAGTTCTCTCTCTCTCTCTCTCTCTCTGTGTGTACGTGTGTGTCCAAATTTCCCTTTTATAAAAGGACATCAGTTATAGTGGGTTAAGGGTCCACCCTACTATAGTGTGAACTCCACATAGCCAATTATATCTGCAATGACCCTTTTCCCAAACGATATCACATTCTGAGGACTGGGGGTTAGGATTTCAACAAATCCTTTTGGGGGACACAATTCAACCATAACAGATGGTTATCTAAAAATATTAAATATTGATTGTTAATCTAAAAATATTAAATATTGATTGTTAATTGCTGGTATAGGCATATGGGAGGTCTATTATAAAGCAACTTTCATGAAGAGTGGAAATGAAATTATTTATATTTGTAAGCTGGAAATTCATAATATGTGAAAATGTTTACTCAATTTAACTAAGTAATTGTGTGTTATACACAATCTGCAAGTGAAGTCAAGGTATTGATCAACTCAGTCAGAAAAACACACCTGTAAATTACTCTCACTCCATAGTCAGCTAGCCATGATTCCTCAATAATTTGTTGCTTATGATGTTTCTAAATTTGTCAGGATGAAAGATGGAAATCCACGTCACAATATTATTGTCATGTATAGAATACTTTGCAGGTTGAAAGTAGAATTCTGGGGATAGGCTGTGTAATTTGGAATTCAGACTCTGTCACTTACCAGTAATTCAGCCCTGGGCAATTTACTCAGCTTCAGTCTGCCATCATTTCTTTACTTGCACAACAAGGATAAACATATTAACTATGTGATGTGGTCATATTGAAATAAGGCAAATCTTCTAAAGTATGCACATAAGAGTCTGATGAATAAAAATGTCTTAATAAATATTTTCTGTTCTAGTTATTGTTAAAATAGCCATTATTCTTTGATATATAAAATAATTATTATCTTTTAGACACACAACACATCAATTAATGATACTTACAAAGAAACTTAGAAGAATGTAAATGCAGTGTATGTAATTCTTCACCCATCCATGCTTGCTCCAGCTGGAATTGCTGTTAGTTTGGGAATCTTCCAGATGTTCATGTTCTTCTATATATTGTATATCTTTTGAGAGTATATAGCATAGTCCACTGAATATAGTAATTCCTTTATTGAGATGGGACCATACTCTTTTAACTTACTTTCATACCCTCTCAAAACTACCACACCAAATCAATGGCAGTACATTTTTATAAAATTCTGACATAATAGTCTACAATGTGAAATTAGCAGTGTATTTAGAATTTTCTTTTTTATGGGTACACGGGTGGCTTCCACATTTACATATAAATCAATTGTAAGAACCATTTCATGTACACATATTTATATTTAACTGGGATAAATTTCTGAAAGCAAATTTCTGGCTTAAAATTATATGATTTTTTAATTTTGAAGATACTGTTACACTGGCCTCTATTCATTTTTCTTTGTGTGGTTTATTTTTATTTATTGTGCAAAATCATATTAAAAGACACTGTTTTGGCAGCGGCTGCTAATATTTGTTTCCAAACAACCTCACAGCAACTTGATATCCAAATTTTAATACATGAAAATATTATGTTTTTAACCCTTTGGGTATGTACCCAGTAATGGGATTTCTACGTCAAATGGTATTTCTGTTTCTAGACCCTTGAGGAATCACTACACTGTCTTTCACAATGGTTGAACTGATTTACACCCCCACTGATAGAGTAAAAGTGTTCCTATTTCTCCACATCCTCTCCAGCATCTGTTGTTTGCTGACTTTTTAATGATCACCATTCTAACTGGTGTGAGATGGTATCTCATTGCGATTTTGATTTGCATTTCTTTAATGACCAGTGATGATGAGCTTTTTTTCATATGTTTCTTGGCCACATAAATGTCTTCTTTACTATAAAGACATATGCACCCATATGTTTATTGCAGCACTATTCACAATAGCAAAGACTTGGAACCAACCCAAATGCCCATCAATGATAGACAAGATAAAGAAAATTTGCACATATACACCATAGAATATAATGCTGCCATAAAAAAGAATGAGTTCATAACCTTTGAAGGGACATGAATGAAGCTGGAAACCATCATTCTCAGCAAACTAACACAGGAACAGAAAACCAAACTGCACATTCTCACTCATAAGTGGAAGTTGAACAATGAGAACACATGGACACGGGGAGGGGAACATCACACACTGGGGTCTGTTGGAGAAGGGGCCTAGGGGAGGGATAGCATTAGGAGAAATACCTAATGTAGATGACAGGATGATGAGTGCTGAAAACCACCATGGCACTTGTATACTTATGTAACAAAGCTGCATGTTATGCACCTGTATTCCAGAACTTAAAATATAAATAAAAAACTATAACAAATTATGTTAGAAATATTACTTTATTATTTTATATTACTATAAATATTAATAATGTTGGAAATCATTTTCTATTTTAGTCTTCACTTTTTTTGTGAATTGCCTGATCAAAGTATTTGCTAATGTTTCTTATCTTTCTCTCTCTCTCTGATTGATTTGTAGATTTTTGTGGACTTTCATTATTTTTCCTGGAACATACATTACTCTTAGTTTTATTCTGTAAACTATTATTTTTTCTTATATCTTATTTTATAGGTCTATTTTAATTAATATGTGAATATACTGCTGATTTTCACATTTACACAAATCTCCCAAAACAAATTATCACTAACATATTTTTGTATACTTTTACCTAATATTAAAAAAAATTCATTTATACTTGTAAATCTTTAATCCACTTGAAAATGACCTTTGGAGGTTTTGAGCTATTACTGATACATAATTTAAGACATAAAGCTTGTTGTTTAAACACTGTTTAGTGAATAATCCACCTATTATTTGTTACATAGAAATACACAAGATTTTAATAGATATGTCATATTTCTAAATTGTGTCTTAGTTTTACTCAATATATCCGCCCAGTGAAGGAGACAAAGAACTAAATAAAAGTTACATTTTTTCATATCCATATATATTCTCCTCTTTCTTTCTGCTTTGATGTTATGTATATGAAATAAATAATTCCAAATATATTATTTTTTCATAAATATCTTATTTGATTCAACATTTAATAATTATTTGAAAATCTGTGTTTGTTGAAATCAAATTTATCAGCTTGTCTTCATTTCCTTCTTACTGGGGTTAAAACCAATAGAAATTTTTTAGAGGTAATCTAGGAGCAATACATTTTAGTTCTTGCATTCAAGAAAATGTCTATTTTATTTTCATTTTTGAATTATTATTTATCTATCAACATAATTATGTGTTCCAATTTCTAGCATAGATCAATTTAATATGTAAATTAACTTTCTCCAATATATGTAACAGAATGTGTATGTCCTTCAATATACATAAAGTTAATATATATCAAACAAGTTAGTTCAGTTCAAAGATGATGCCTTGTTCAATAGACATTGCTAACAGAAAAGACTTATCTCTCAAAGTAGATGAAATTGTATCTATTTTATACCATAAAAAAACAAAGTCCAAATGAACATTTAAATGTAGCTTATAAGGTAATACAAATCTTAACTGAAAAATTAAAAAATCATATATTTTAAATGAAAGATTATTAAAATTTCTTAATTATAAAAGGAAATATGAAGTCTATAAAATATAAAATTGAATGATAGATTTAAAATTAAACTTAAATTATGTGATAAAAGATTCCATAAAATCAATAAAGATAAGTAGATTGAAAATACATTTGAAATAGTTGTTGAGAATAATTTAAGGACTACAATATACAAAGATCTCATACAATTGAACTAACAACTAAAAAGGGGAATGGGCAAAGAATAGATGAAAGATCAGAATAGATAGTTCAAAGAAAAGGAAATCCAAATGGACAATAAGTATTTGAAAATATTTCTTGAAGTCTCATATGAGACTTCATGAAATCAATAAAAACCTTTGTAGAAACATACCAAAAAATAAGGGAACTATAGCTGAAAACTGAATCTGAAGCAAAGTTCAATGCTATTTTTGGGCCCATATAAATACTCAGTTAAATTGAGTTGCTTATCCCTTTACCCAATCTACTTGAGAAATGAAAGAAGGAATCCTCTGAAAACAAATATTATCTTGCGCTTTATAATCATTTTATAAACAACATCCAGCATACAATAAAAATTTACTAGACATACGAAATGACAGAAAAATGTGACCCATTATCAAAAGAACATAGCATAGCTTAAGTAATATAAAAGGGTTTATATTCAAAGATTTAATGTTCGTATACCTGGAATCTGAGAAGAGGAGAAAGGAGAAGCTGGGGAAGAAGACTTATTTGATGAGATAATAGCCGAGAAATTTTCTAAACTGATAAAAGATGACAATGAATAATCCACTACTAGATGTAATAATGTGAATGAATCTCACAAATGCAATGTCAAGTAAAAGAAGTGAGACACAAAGGAATAAACAGTGTAATTTCAACTATACATCCAACAAAGGACTAATATTCAGAACCTACAAAGAATTCAAACAAATCAACAACAAAAAATAAATAAATAATATCATTAAAAAGTAGGCAAATGACATAAAAGCCATTTTCCAAAGAAGGTAAACAAATGGTCTATAAACATATGAAAAAATGGCCAACATCACTAATCATCAGGGAAATGCAAATTGAAACCACACTGAGATATCACCTTACTCCAGCCAGAATGGCCCTTATTAAAAAGTCAAAAAACAATAGATGTTGGTGCAGACGTGGTGAAAAGGGAACGCTTATACACTGCAGGTGGGAATGTAAATTTACTCTATGGAACAGCATGAAGATTTCTCAAGTAAGTAACAACAGATCTACCCTTTAACTCAGCATTCCCACTACTGGGTATCTATCCAAAGGAAAAGAAGTCATTATATCAAAAAGACATTTGCATGTGTATGTTTATCACAGCACAATTGCAAAGATATGGAATCAACCTACATGTCCATCAAGGATGAATGGATAAAGAAGATGTGGTATGTATACCACAGATTACTAAATATCCATAAAAAATAGTGAAATAATGTCTTTTGCAGCATCTTGGATGGAACCGGAGGTCATTATCCTAAGTGAAGTAACTCAATAAGAGAAAGGAAAATACCACATGTTCCTGAACAATAAGCGAGAGCTAAGTTATGAGTACACAAAGGCTAAAGAGTGAAATAATAAACATTTGGGACTCAGTACGTGGGTGGCAGGGAGGTGAGATGAAAAATTACCTATTGGGTTCTGGTGATGGGTAAGTTAAAAGCCTAGAGTTTATCACTATACAATTTATCCACGTAACCAAAACCATTTGTACCCCTCTAAAGCTAATGCAATAAAAAAATTAGAAGTTGTGTAATTTCATTACCTAAAATTTAAAACCGTATAATATTAATCTACACTGTTAAAATCAGAATAGTTGTTACTTTTGGGAAGAGGGACTGAGTATTGTTTGGGAAGGTACATTTGAGAGTTTTCTGGAGTATGGTTTTAGTTGAACAAGTTGCTTCATTCTAAAATATGAGGATAATGTTGGTATGAAAATAAGGAAGATTGGATTTTAAACAGGTAATACCATAGTCTCTGCTACAACCCTAAAATCTCAACTTAGATTTGGCTGTTTAACTTTGCTAAGTTAAAATCTGGTGCTCCACACCTAGGTATCGATAAGAATTACTTGTTTGTTCTAGCAAATTTTCACCTAGAAAGACGTTAAACAAATTTACCTTTTGATCCAGAAAATTACAATTCAATTTATCTAGGTAAGGACTAAAATCATTTGGACCAATGCCCTCATATATAATTAATAGATTGTTCACCTGGACAGTTATTAGGCAACAATCAATGCTTGTTATATGAACCTAGTCATACTGTGTTTACCAATGCTACACTATTAGATCACAAATATTTCTTAATCACAATCTATTTTCTACCTTGAAAATCTTATCCTAAATCACTTTATCCACTGTTCCAGAAATGTATTTTCAAAAACCAAAACTCTGTTTCCTTTCTTAGGTACTACTACTCTCTCAATATGGTATTCTTTCTTGCAATAGTAAACCTAATTTATAATATAATAATATAAATATATTAAAATCAAAATCTATCTAGAGGGGGGTGTGTGTGTGTGTGTGTGTTTGTGTGTGTGTCTATCGTTTTGGTGGTATTTTTCTTCTGTACTCAAAAAAGTCTTATTTTCTGGGTCAGAGGTTCATATTAGCAGTCCATAGATAATAGGTTTGTATACACAAAGCATATATGCATTTTAAACAGTTTCTTTAATTATATCCAAGAAATGTAAGAACCTTTGCTGTATCCTCACACACTTTACCCTGAAAATGCAAGAACTTTGAGAAATTCATGGGCAAAATTAAGTTCTCAAGAATGCAATGGAATTATTGTAGAAGAAGGTAGGCCTTTTCTTCCTTTTTTGAGAGGCATGTAGCGTTTACATAAATGCACCTAGAGAAGGGCATGGATGTCTTTTGGCAACTCTACTTTTTTGCTGTCTTGCTTATTGGTACGTAAAGGCAAAGGCTATGGGAGTTGATTTTCTATTTTAAGGAACCCTGACTTCACAAAGTTCTGTGGGTCTGAGGTAGCCCTCTGATATGGCTTGGATGTGTGTACCATCCAAATACCACGTTGAAATGTAATCTCTAATGTTGTAGGAGGAGCCTTGTGGAAGGTGTTTGGATCACGGGGACAGATCTCTCATGAATCGCTTAGCACCATCCCCTTGTGATGAGTGAGTGCTCGCTCTGGTAGTTCACGGGAAATGTAGTTGTTTAAAATCGCATGAAACCTCTCCCTTCTCTCTCTTGCTCTTGTTCTCACCATGTGATGTGCTTGCTCCCACGTAGCCTTCTGCCATGATTGTATGCTTCTTGAGGCATCACCAGAAGCAGATGCCAACACCATGCTTCTTGTAAGGCCTGCAGAATTGTGAGTCAGTTAAAACACCCTTCTTCATAAAGTACTAGCCTCAGGCATTTCTTTATAACGATGCAAGAACAGACTACTGGACCCTTCAGAAAGGAGGCACAGACAACCAACTCAACTGTTGTTAAGAAGGTGAGAAGGCATTTGATGTTCAAACGTGACTCAGGCTAGGTGGTTAAAAGAAGTGACCAGGCTGCCTCCTAATGAAACTGTCCCTTTCTAGTAGTGTTCTTATTACAAATATCCTTTAGGACCCTGCATCAATAAGGAGCTCTTATTGTCACTGACTCAAAATAGTGGTACTAAAGCCTCAAATAATTTCATGCAAAGTGCCAGTTATTTAAGTCATGGTCATTGGAAGTAAACTTTAAAATTATTAAATTATTCAAGTGTAGAAAATTGTAAGTTCTCTAAATATTTTTTCTATATAAATATTGATCTAAATATTTTTTCTATCAAAAAAACACTTGTGTATTTGAGAACTATTACTGTACTTAGAAGTGTAGATTTTAACAGTTACTTATCAAGACTTGTATATGTTCAAAAGAGGCATTTGAAACTCCTTGATTTCAACTCTTATAGAGGTAAAGGAAATATAAACTTGCATCTAAAGAGATTAAAAAGTCACAATGGGCTTCCCTTGTAGCACTGTTTTCACCATTGAAATAGTAATTATTATTAGATCTAATTATTACTATTATCTAACAAAAATCACTTTACACCAGGAACATCCTTCATACCCTTAGAGTTGCCTCCATTCTAACATTGCTCACTCTTGTGTGTGGAGTATCATAAAGGGTAGTTAAATTACTAACTGGAAATCTTAAAAACAGAAAATGATATCATATTTGTTTAAAATTTCTTGTCATTTTGATTCTCAAATCTGGGTCTTAAAATTCAAATTTTAAATCTACATTGATGTTATACACATTATGTATTAACAGTGTTATTTATTTCAATTTTTCTAATCTCATAAAATTTCCAGAAGAGAATCACACCTTTTGGTTTACCCTAAAACAACTAAGGTGAAGGTAAAAATGCATTTGATTTTTACTGGAATCTACTTGCAGATCAGACTTTGAGCTATTATTCTGTAACCTCATATTGCATTCCTGCCTGCCAGGACTGTGGAGCTGGGGTAGTCTTCCTGCCACTCCTCAGGAGACTTCGGGGCATTTAACTCAGGGCTGGTGCTTGTGCTTGCTGCTGGGGGATCCTAGGGTGAATTTTCCTGGTCCATCTCTACCCAGCTTTATTCCCTCTTCTCAGACTTAACGGGGAGCTCAGGCCACTGTGCATTCCACAGACCAGCCCATTGCCTGAGCCAACAGAGAGCTCCTCTCAGTAAACAAAGGCCAAGCATAAACCTGACTATTACTGCTACAATCTACAATCAGCTCCTATCTATCTGCTAGCACCCCTACTAGCCTGGAGGCTAAACTTCACAATCCAATACGACAAAATCTGTCAACACAGTGCATAGCACTTGGAAATTATATATATTTCATGAAACTTCCACCATTCCAGCCCTATAGGAGCCACAAACCTGCTCACACACCAAAAGTATATTGCTACTATAACCAGCATTTGTGAAAGCAACCACTAAGGCTATCTATAACCAAGAAATGCATAGAGTCTTTTCCATTGAAAGTACACAGAACCAAAGCCAGATGAACCCATATTACATACACTATAGTCACATCTTCAAGGGAAAAAAAAACTTATTTAAACAAAATTAAATTCAAATATAAGAAGATAAGATAGTTTCTCCATATGAAAAGAAAAATATAATTCTGAAAGTATGAAAATAAAAGAGTGATGTGACAACCTCAAAGGATCACACTAACTCTCAAGCAATGAATCCTAACCAAAGTGAAATCTTTGAATGCCAGATAAAGAATTCATAATGACGATTTTAAAGAAGCTCCATGAGATTCAAGAGACAGCTGAAAACCAATACCAAGAATCCAAAAAAGTCAATTTAGGATATGGATTAAAAATTTGGCTGGGCACAGTGGCTGAAGCTAGGAATTCCAGCACTTTGGGAGGCCAAGGTGGGCAGATAAACTGAGGTCAGGAGTTCGAGACCAGCCTGGCCTATATGGAGAAACGCTTTCTCTACTAAAAATACAAAACTATCCAGCCATGGTGGCACATGCCTGTAATCCAAGTTACTTGGGAAGCTGAGGGAGTAGAATGACTTGAACCCGGGAGGCAGAGGTTGTGGTGAGCCAAGATTGTGTCATTGCACTCCAGCCTGGGCAACAAAAGCAAAACTCCATCTAAAAAAAAAAATAATAAATATAAAATTATCGAAGAGACAGATTTTTTTTAAAACAAACAAAGAACTTATGAAATTAAAAAGCTTATTGAAGGAATTACAAAATACAGTTGAAAGCTTATAAATTGACTAGCCCAAGCAGAAGCATCTGAGAGATTGAAGGTAAGTCTTTCAAATCAATTCAGTCAGGCAACAATAAGGAAAATAATTTCTCAAATGAGCAAATCTGTCTAGTGCATAAAATGTCTAAATCTACAGGCCATAGATATTCCTGAAAGAAAAGAAAGAACAATAAGTTTGGGAAACGTATTTGAGAAAATAATTGAGGAAGATGTCACTAGTCTTGCTGTAGATTTATATATCCAGATATAAGAGGTTCAGAGAACTCTAGGAAGACACATTGTAAGAACTTAACCAAGACATATAAACATCAGATCACCTAAAGTCAGTGTGAGGGGAAACAATCCTAAAATGAGCAAGAGAAAAATATCTATCACAAAGAAAATCCCATCTGATAAACAGTGGACTTCTCAGTCAAAACCTTGAAAACAAGAAGAGATCGGGTTCTGTTTTCAGAAAAATACCGTCAACCATGAATTTTTTTAACCTGCTAGAAGGAAGTTACAAAAGGATTCATTTGTGTAAGCTTCATAAATGAAGGAGAAATAAAGTATTTCCCAGATAAGGAAATGCTAAGGGAATTTGTCACCAATAACCAGCCCTATTATAAATGCTCAAGGGAGTTGTACACATGGAAATAAAGGTTGATATTTGCTGTCATAAAAACACATGAAATTATGAAATTTACAAGTCTTATAAAACATTTACACAAATGGGAATGCAAAGCAACTAGATACCAATTAACATTATGACAGGAGCAAAACCTCAAATATCAACATTAACTTCGAATGTAAGTAAATTAAATGTTCTCCTTAAAAGAGATAGATTAGCTGAATGGATTGAAAAAAACGTGATCTCGTTACATGCTGCTTCTCAGAAACTCACCTCATTGGTAAAGGCACTTTTAGGATGAAGCTAAAGTGGTTGAAAAAGATGTCCCACAGAAATGGAAATCAAGAGTGAGCAGGAGTAGCTGTTCTTACAGCAGATAAAAGAGATTTTAAATCAGTAGCAGTAAAAAAGACAAAGAAGGTCACTGTATGGGATTACTTCAACAAGAAAATATAACAGTTCTAAATATATCTGCTCCTACCATCAGAGCACCCAGATCCTTAAGACAAATTCTACTCAATATAAGAGAAGATATGAAGAGTCAAATAATAATTATAGGCGACTTCAACACCCACTGGCAACACTAGACAGACCATCAAGACACAAAATCAAGAAAAGAACCCTGTACTTAAATTGGACTTTAGATCAAATGGGCTTAAGAGACGCTTATACAACACTCTCTCCAACAACTGCAGAATATACTCTCTTCTCCTCAGTGTTTTGAATATTCTCCAATATAGGCCATATATTAGGCCACAAATCACATCTGAATAAATTTTTTAAAGTTGAAATCACATCAAATATCTTCTTGGACCACCATGGAATAAAACTAGAAATGAATTCCAAGAGGAACTCATACATAAAAATTACAAATACATAAAAATTAAACAATCTGCTGCTGAATGTTCTTTGGTTCAAAGGTGGAATTAAGATGAAAATTAAAACTTTTTGAAATGAATGAAAATGGAGACACAACATACCAAAGCCAACATCTCTGGAATACAGCAAAAGTAGTGCTAAGAAGGGAGCTTATAGTGTTAAATGTCTAAACCAAAACCCAGAAAGATCACAAAATAATAAACTAATGTATCTCAGGGAACTAGAAAAATAAGAGAAAACTAAATGCAATGCTATCAGAAGAAAAGAAATAACAAAGATTGGGGCAGAACTAAATAAAATTGAGACATATATATATACACATATATATGTATATATATATGATTAACAAAATGAAAGTTGGTTGTGTGAAAAGATAAACAAAATTGATAGGCCAGTAGCTATAGTAACCAAGAAAATAAGAAAGAAGATTGAAATAAGCACAATCAGAAATAAAAAATGAGACATTACAAATGATACCACAGATATGGAAAAGATTGTCAGAGACTACTGTGCTCACAAACTAGAAAACCTAGAGGAAATGAATAAATTCCTGGAAGCATACAACCTCCTAAGTTTGAACCAGAAGGAAATAGAAATCATGATCAGACCAATAGCAAGTAGTGAAATTAAGTCAGTTATTTAAAAAAAAATTCCCAACACAAATAATCCCTGGAACAGATTGAATCACAGCCAAATTCTATCAGACATTCAAAGAACTGATACGAATTATGCCGAAATTGTTTCACAAAATCAAGGGGAAAAAATCCTTCTGAACTCATTTTGTGAAGCCAGCATTGTGCTGACATCAAAATCAAGCAAGGGCACAACAACAACAACAACAAAACACTGCGGGACACTATTCCTAATGAACATAGATACAAAAATCCCCAAACAAATACCAGTAAACCAAGTCCAACAGCACATCATAAAGCTAACACACCATAATCAAATGAGTTTTACTCCAGGGATGTAAGGATGGTTCAACATAAGTAAATCAATAAATGTGATTCATCACACAACAGAATTAAAAAGAAAAACAGTATGATCATCTCAATAGATGCAGAAAAAACATTTGATAAAAATCAGCGTCCTTTATGATTAAAATTCTCAACAAACTAGGCATAGAATGAACATACCTAAAAATAATAAAAGCCATATATGACAAATCCATGGCCAATATCATGTTGAATGAGGGAAAGTTGACATTATTCTCTTTAAGAACTGGAACAAGATAAGGATGCTCACTTTCACTGCTTCTATTCGACATGGTACTGGAAGTCCTAGCGACAGCTATCAGACAAGAGAAAGAAATAAAAGGCATCCAAATTGGAGAAGCAGGATTCAAATGATTCCTCTTCACTGATGATATAATCCTATACCTAGAAAACACTAAAAAAACTCATAGATTTGATAAGTGAATTCAGTAAAGTTTCAGGATACAAAAATTAATGTACAAAAAGTCAGTAGCATTTATATGCACCAATAAAAATCAAGCTGAGAACCAACTCAAGAAATCAATCTCATTTACAATAACTGCACATTAAAAAGTACCTAGAAATACATTAACCAAGGAGGTGAAAGATCTCTACAAGGAGAACCATAAAACATCGATGAAAGAAATCCTAGATGACATAAACAAATGCAAAAGAGTCTCATGCTCATGAATTGGAAGAATCAATATTGTTAAAAAAAAATTCTACCCAAATAAATCTACAGATTAATTGCAATTCAAATCAAAATGCCAACATGCTTTTCACATAAATAGAAAAAAATTCTATTCATATGGAGCCAAGGAAGAGCTAGAATAACTGAAGCAATCTTAAGCTAAAAGAGCAAAGCTGGAGGCATCACATTACCTGACTTCAAATTATACCATAGGGCTATAGTAACCAAAACATCGTTTTTCTGTTATGAAAGTTGACCCATAGATCAATGGAACAGAATAGAGAATCCATAAATAAAGTCACATGCCTATAGCCAACTGATCTTTGACAAAGTTAACAAAAACATACACTTGGGAAATGACACTGTGTTCAATAAATGGTGCTGGGAAAATTAGATAGGCATTCACAGAAGAATAAACTAGACTCATATCTCTTAATATAAAATTATGAAATAATTATAAAATTATAGAGTTATAAAATAATTAAACCCAAGACTGATCAAAAATTTAAATTCAAGATCTAGGAGTACAGAAACACCAGAAGAAAACCTAGGAGAAACTTTTCTGGACATTAGTCTAGGTGAAGAATTCATGACTAAGACCACAAAGGTAAATACGACAAAAACAAAAATAGACAAGTGGTACTTGATTAAAATGAAAACTTCTGGATAGCAAAAAAAATATTCAACAGGGTGAACAGAAAACATACAGAATGAAAGAAAATATTTGAAAATTATTCATCCAGAAAAAGACATATCCAGAATCTGCAAAGAACTAAACAACTCAGCAAGAACAGTAACAACAACAACAAATGAAAAATCCCATTAAAGAGTAGACAGATGACATGAACAACAATTTTTCATAAGATACAAATGGCTGACAAGCATAGAAAAAAATTGCTTAATATCATTAATCATCAGAGAACTGCAAACTAAAACAACAATGAGATACTATCTTAAACCAGTCAGAATGGTTACTATTAAAAAGTCAATAAATAATAGATGTTGGAGAGGAGGCAGAGAAAAGGGGACACTTACACCGTGTTGACGGGAATGTAAATTAGTACAGCTACTCTGGAACATAGTATGTTGATTTCCCAAGGAACTAAAAATAGAATTGTCATTTAATCCAGCAATCTCACTGCTGAGTATCTACTCAAAGTAAAAGACATAATCATATCAAAAATATATTTGCACTCATATATTTACATCAGTACTATTCACAATGGCCAAAATGTGAAATCAACCTATTATACATAAACACACACACACAACACATGTATATACACACATATATGTATACATACTTATATGCATACATGTGTAAGTACATATATGAATATACATATGTACACACATACATATATAAGTATATAAACAACTATACATATATAAGTATATATAACTATACATATATAAGTATATATACAACTATACATGCACATATATATATATATATATATATATATAAAGTAGAATACTACTCAGCCATAAAAAGAATGAAATCCTATCTTTTGCAGTAATATAGATAGAACTGGAGGCAATTATCTTAAGTGAAGTAACTAAGAAACAAAAAATTAAATACAGTATGTTCTCACAAAGGTAGTGAAATAATCTGTACACATGGACATAGAGAAAGGAATAATAGATATTAGAAACTTGGAAAGGTGACAGGTGGGAGGATAGTGAGGGCTGAAAGTTACTTTATGGGTATAATGTATACTATCTGGTTGATGGTTATACAAAAAGCCCAGTCTTCATCACTAGGCAATATATTCATGTAACAAAACTTCCTGTGGAACCCCTATATATTCAGAATTTCACATATATAATACATACACATATATATATGTAATTAAAGAGAATATTCAACAAAAAAGGATGGTTGAGTCTGTACTGAACATGTGTAGACATTTTTCTTGGGGTTATTCCCTAAACAATACAATTCCCTATGTAATGTATTATTCCCTAAAGAATTCCTTAAACAAATATTTCTGAGGAATTTACAATGTAATAGGTATTACAATATAATATTTATAACATATAATATTTTTAATGCCTAATAATATGGTATTGAGTATACCAACTAGATTACTTATAATACTTAATACAATTAGTAAAAAGAGAATGTGCAGAGGTTATATGCAAATACTATGTCATTTTATATAAACTTGAGCATCAGTGGATTTATGTATCTGTGGAAGGTCCTAGAAAATCCCCTATGGATACTGAGGGACAACTATACTTACAACCGGGGATTTTACTTCACTGATGCAGAATTTTTAGCAGAGGGCTGATGCCCATTAGAGAAAGATTGATTAGTGCTACCTGGGACACTAATTTTTGGAACAAGTGATTCCTAGGCAAGAACAGTTGAATAATTTTTACAGTTAGACACTTGTTGTAGCAGAGAAATGCAGTTTTTTAAAAAATGCAGGTTAGGCCCTAGTTAAACATACAATGTATCAATTATATCAATCATTATATCAATTATATCAATCATACCTTAATATTAGGTGAATTAATAAATAAAATTTCAGCACATGGTAAGAATTTAGGAAAATTTTTTTGAATTTTATGTAGAAAAAATGTTTCTCAAACCAGGGCAATATTGCCTTCTAGGGCATATTTGGCAATCAATGGCTGGATACATTCGATTTGTACATAACTGGGAACTAGTAGTGTCTTCCATCCTTGGTGGAAACCAAGGATGATACTGTTTCCTTAACTTAAAAAATCCACAGTTAAACACAAATTGTCTGAAGTTTTATTCTTTTTAATGAAACTGTTTTTGAGATCCTAGTGTTCACTAGTAACCTTTCTGAATTTGTAATCACGATACCAAAATACTCTTAACATTTAGATAAAATATTCAGTAACTGCTTAATGGTGACCGAACTCGTACTTGTTTTTGACTCTGATTCATCATTTGCTGATCAGCAGTTTTTAACATAATTGAAGAACCAACATTCCTTTGAGTTTCATGTTAATTAATAATATGGTTCTGGTCTTTGAAAAATGTGCATGTCTGTAATCTCCTTTGACCTTCTGTAATATTACTGGAAGTTCCTAGTGACTAAACTCAAATACACTAAATCATTTAGACATCTAAATTGATGTCCTAAACCCAAAATACTGATTGAGATTAATACAATTTAATCATTTAATTGAGTCAGACACACAAGATCTAAAATGTGAGCATATATAGAAAAATAGGTTATTTCTAAATAATGAATAAATTGTACTCTAAAATTTTACATTTACTAATTTGGACTAAGAATGCCTCTTGTCAGGGAAACCATTTTGGAAATGAAGGTGAGATTTTTATGCTCGCTTAAAATAAATATTTATGGTGCAAAGCACACTGTCTTTACATCTTGAAACAGTCCAGTCATGTTCAGAGGTCTAAATCCTTACTTTGCTAAGCACTGTAACACTAGATTTTGGTAAAACTTTGTTTTAATCTAAGTGATAAATGATTAGCCATAAAAATGTTGTAACGTGGTAAATTAGGAAGAATATGTTGAAAAAAATCATTCATGTTATATCAGTTTGGAATTGTGACCCAAATTACAGCTGTTGAGGCAGAAATAATTTGATAAAGATTTATTGGAAGCCAAATGTGAGGACTGACCTAGGAAGACACACCAATAAAGTTAGAAGATTCCAGAATCTGTTACAAGTTGGAAGGTGTGTACAGGAAACTTTAGGAGAGGGCAAAGAGGCTTCATACCAGAATTGGCCCTTCTCATTGGAGAGTGTGATACAGAGGCTACAATCATTGTATACAGATTGCAACATACAGGCTAAAATGTTTACCTGCAAGACAATCCGTAAAACTTCATGTTTCAGAAATAAATCAGAGTCCTTCTCAATGTCATTAGGTTATGCATTAATCAGTACATCAACAATTTGAGGAACTCACGATAAGATTCTTTACTTAGGGACAGGATGTCACCATGAATCACAAGTCTGTCACGTGGCCATGTATTTTGTTATTCTGGATGCCTGTTTACTTTTAAAGTAAATTGTCAAGTGTAACCTGACACTGTGACTTAAGTTGTCAGAATATAGACCTACAGTGACAAGATGGAAAGAGAGAGAGTTATTTTAAAGAGGAAGGCTAGAAGAAAATCAGAGTGTGGACAGCTCTCAGGAGATTGATGCACCAAGTATGATCATTGTTGTTACTGTTGTGAAAGTAACGGTTAGAAAATAATCACTCTGGAAATTCCAGATGCTTCATAAATAGGCAACAGGTAACAATAAGAGGCAGAGACTATTTGATACTACAAGCTGTGAATTTAGAAGAAACATGGTTAGGTTTAGGTATTAAGTATTATGATAATATACATTAGTTTAATATTTGCTCATTGGACTTATTATTCATTGTAGTGGAAAGTGTAACATTGAATGTATATGTAGTAAATGGTCTTTAAAATTTATGTTAGCCAACTTTGTAATCCTGTGCTTCTGTGCATCTAATTATTTATTTTATATTTGACCTATATATATTTGAAATATATATTAATATATATAGGTTAGTACATTATCTTTAATAAATGTTTTCTCTTACATTAAATCAAATGTTGAACTGACTATACTGCTCACTCACAGAAAAACATGGCTTTCACGGTTTCTTCATTGCAGAGAAGCTGAAGCTTATAGTGGAGTTCTCAGTCAAACTTTAAAAAATTTAGAAGAGGCCGGACACGGTGGGTCACACCTGTAATCCCAGCATTTTGGAAACCAGAGACGGGCAGATCACAAGGTCAAGAGTTTGAGACCAGCCTTACCAACATGGTAAAATTCCATCTCTACTAAAAGTAAAAAAAAAAAAAAAAAATAGCTGGGCGTGGTGGCACATGCCTGTAATACCAGCTACTAGGGAGGCTGAGACAGGAGAATTGCTTGAACCTAGGAGGTGGAAGTTAGAGTGAGTTGAGATCACACCACTGTACTCCAGCCTGGGTGACAGAGCAAGACTCCATCTAAAAAAATAAATAAAAATAAAATAAAAATTTAGAAGAAACTGACACACAACCACACATGTAAATGTGCACTCATACACAGCACTACCATATTAAGGACAAAGAGAACAGCCAGGCCTTCAATGCATTCCAGAATCACATTCCTGTCTTGTAAAGAACTTGGTGACAAGTCACTGGGAAGTTTCACACATTGTTTTGTAATTAGAGACTTTCCTCACAATCACCCAGAAAGCATATATTGGTGGCTAATGTTTAATTAAAAATAATTTAACTATCAAAACAAACCAACATTTTAAATAAACATTATGAAGAAAGTATACTGTTTAATTTATTGACTGATTTTATTTGAGAAGACAGTCAATATATTTTATTTGAGAGAAGTCTTGAATGTGGTTGATCATTTCTAACATAAATAACACAAGATTCTGCTTAAATTCCCCCATAAATAAGAGAGAATAGAAAATAATGAGACACTTCATGGTCTGGTGGCTGGAGAGCAGTGAATTAAAGAGTTGCTTGAAATAAGGCTGGTGGGACACAGGTGTCTTCAGCTTGTCCGTGTGTTGTAACTATAACTGCTTTCTCAAATTTATTGAAAATGGAACAGAGACTTGCCAGAGATCACTAAACAACTTTTTTAAAAATACCGTTCCCAAAGTTAATGATTAACTAGAAAGCATATACTCAAGATTTGTAAAACATATTTGCTTTCAAAAATCTTAAAAGAAGCCAGAACAAAGTCACAGTACCTTGAAAAGGACTACAGGAAGGCCACTCTGGACTTCCCCAGAGAGGCAGGGAAGCCAGAAGACAGAATGGCAGCTTCAAAGGGGGAAAAGCAGATGTCGACTTAGAAGTTAAACCCATCAGAATATCTTTCAGAAAATATAGAAAGACATTTTTAGAGCAATTAAGTGGCACAGGATTTGTCACTAGTAGAACTACATGAAATAACTGTATTTTTCAGGGAGAAGGGCAATGATGCTGGATAAAAGCTTGAAGATGCAAACTTGAAAGAACATTTAAAATGGAAAGTATATTAATAAAGATGAATGGATATTGTCTGTTACAAGTATGATGATTATGACTTGTGGAGTAACCCCTCATAATGAGAAAGGATAACTAAGTAAAAAGAATCAAATCACATGAGAGAGGTAGGATGTAAGTCAGGAAGAGGACAGAGGAAATGAAGGTGGTTAAAGGAAATTGTTTGATATGAGAAGCAGTAAAATTACTAATGTTTGATAGCTCAAAGACATGTGCTATAATTTCTGGGTAATCATTAAAAAACATAGTAAAACAATCTTGTAATCTTGCAGCTTATAAATCTACCAAGCCAACGAGAGTAAATAGAATAATGAAAAAATAACCCAAGAAAAGTTAAAAGGAAAAAGAAAAGGAAGAGTAAAAGACAAGAAAGGTAAATAGATGTGAATTATACATACTCACCCATTAAGTTAGTTAATTACAAATGGACCAAATTCTCAAATTAAAGAGCAACCTTATCATATTGGAGGAACACATCTAGAAAGTAAAGAATAAGAAATCTGAAAATATTGGACAGTATGAATCTAGACTTTAAGACATGATTACCTTCATAAAAATACATTTATAGCCCTATACCTAAAGGATATTTACCAAAACTTGCTATGCTTTCTGTTATTGTAAGTAAAGTCTCTACATGTACACAAAACTTTGTTCAGAAAGCATTTGTAAACTCTTACTATCCACGTTTTTTTTCTTTTTTGAGACGGAGTTTCACTCTTGTTGCCCAGGATAGAGTGCAATGGTGCCATCTCAGCTCACTGCCACCTCTGCCTCCTGGGTTCAAGTGATTTTCCTGCTTTAGCCTCTGGAGTATCTGGGATTACAAGCATGAGCCACCATACCCGGCTGATTTTGTAGTTTTAGTACTAGAGATGGGTTTTTTCTATGTTGGTCAGGCTGGTCTTGAACTCCCAACCTCAGGTGATCTGTATAGGGTATCAATAGTTAGCTGTTACATTATATATCAACAACATTTTTTGCAGAAATATTAACTTTCATTTTCTATTTGAATTCACAATTTTCAGGCTGAATTACTCTCCTCTCCCAATTTCTCCCCTGGCTTATTTGATATTCTCTATATCATGTAATGGCAGCATTCACCCAGTCACCAGGGCTAGCACTTGAGTGCTATACACAGTACTTTATTTTCCCTCCAGTTTCTTCACTTGCTCAAAACCACTGATAGTGAATATGCAGACTATTTATCTAGTGAATATGCAGACTATTCATCTTGGTTGGAACCACTTCAATTAAAGAATGTCACAATAGCTTTGAGTCTCTAAAGGAAAATGTCATGGGTTTGCCATAGTCCTTTTGTGCTGTTCTGACAGTATACCAGAGTCTGGGTAGTCTAAAAAGCATTAAAATTTATTTCTAGATTTGTTTTCACAGTTCTGGAGGCTAGGAGGTTCAAGATTAAGGTGCCAGCGGATTCAGTGTCTGGAGAAGGCCTGTTCCTCCTAGATGATGCTGTCTTGATGTCCTCATGTGGTGAGAGAGGCCAAAAAAAATAACAAATTCTATGTCCTCATATGGTGGAAGAACAGATGGGAACAAACCCAACCCCTCACAGTCTTGTGTAAAGGCTCTAAACCCAATCATGAGTGCTTCATCCTCATGGCTTAATTACCTCCTAAAGCCTCACCTGTTAATACGATAAGATAACTTTAAGCATTTAATTTCAACACAGGAATTTGAGAGACACATTGAGACCATAACAGACCTCAACCTGTTGACTCCCTAGATAACACTTCCACCTCCTGCTTGCAGTATTTGAATTACACATGCCATAAAGTTTGGATAGTTGGAAGACCTTTATCAAGTTAAAAACTTGTCCCCAAATACTTGATTTGGGCAGCTGTGTTTTTTCTAAAGAGAATTTAAAGTTATATCAAGTAGAAATACAAAATATTACTATGTTTCCTTGATTTTATAGTGACATCAATAATAAGGCATACTGTATGTATGTATACATAAGATATCTATGTATGTGTGTACAGTCTTACAAGAAAATTTCAAAGATGTCAAAATGAATAAAGGTGAGTCTTAGAATCGCAGAAATGTGTTATTATACCACAGTGAATTACTTCCCTGAACTCTAGGTCCAGTGTAAAGAAATTCTATGGAAAATAATACCTTTATGAGCTCATTAACTGTTATTATTTCTAAGTCTGCTGAGGAGATGACTTCCCAGTTGAGGTGTTTATCTAATTCCCATTTCCATGCGTGTAATTGTCTGCCTAATACTCTATTTGGGCATTTGGCAAATGCAAATAAATTGAACAAGCCCAACATTAAATCAATATTCTCCTCCCTTCACCAAACAAGTTCCACGGCCAGATTGACTTGTAGGGATATCAGCATTGCTGCATTCTCTCATTCACACTGTAGGAATATATCTTCTAATCTCATGACAAATGTTAAATTGTTCTTGGGAACAGTTATTTTGTGTATCTGCTACTTTCACCAAATTATGTGTTTGAGAATCTGATAGGACCAATACCAACACATGTGATGTACATTGTAGATTACCGAAGTAGATTGAATATATTATATGAGATTTTCAGAAAATAAATTAAAATGGTTACTTTTGTGTATCATAAAATTATCTGCAGTCCTGTTATTTTCAGATCTGCCCTCAAAACATGAAATATGAGATTATTCCTTCATTGTATTGGCCTAATTCTCTGAACATTTAGTATCTATGTCAACCCTTTCCTCCACCCACTTCTGAGATAAGAATACACACATGTACACACACATGCAGAGACAGAGAGAGACTGAGGGAGAGAGAGGGAGACTATAAGAAACTTTAATGAAACAAATCTAACATATATATGTATAATACCATAAAAAAGAAAATAATAAGATAGTCAAATAATACAATTTTTTCTGCTCTCTTTCTGTGTCTCTCTCTGTGTATGTCTCTCTCTCTCCCTCATTCTTTGTGCTTTCCAGTATAATTATAAGTGGCAATGCTCATTATACTGATTCATTAGATTTAATGAAGTAGATAACTTTTTAATTTTAGAGAACAAATTATGCCATAAATATACCAAATTATATGTTTTTGAATAGCTGTATTTCATGCTCATTTCATGCTCATGAATACAAAATTAATTCCTTTCATTTATGTTAGAAATGAAAATATTGTGTGTGAATTGCAGTTCCATTTTCTCCAATATTTTGTAGTTATTTGCCTAACATATTTCTTATGTAACCTGTACTTCAAGATTGACTGAAAGAAATTGTGTCTAAAAAAAGAATACATACAACAAACCTCTAAAGAAGTGAAATCTTCCTTTCTTTCCTTCTCTTTAAACTTTGTTGATTAAAACATGGCTGCCTTTTCTGAATTAGACTGGCAAGGTGTCAGAGTCTTGACTAATTGTTTAAGTTCTGAATATCATTACAATGTAAGCAGGTGGAAACATAGAAGCCTTTGGGAAAAGGAATGTCTTCTTTAGAATACAAAGTAAGTAATGCAACCATGTTACAAATAGACATGGAAAGAGAAGACATGAAATATTTGACTTTAATAGAAATAATTACTTGAAAAACCAATCACAGAGAAAACTGCTTAAAAATAGATACTTTATATGCAATAAACCATCCTCCAGATTATGTGTGCAGTCAACCAAAGACTGCTAAAAATATTAACAGATTGAAATATATCTACCTCTGGAGTGAAATTGAGCCAGGATCTGATGCTAGTATATCAAACAAGTCTTGCAAGGTGAAGGGGTTAAATCTCTTTAGCTTTTGAAGTTATTATAACAATTTAGTTGCTATAAGTTAACTACTGCACTGAATACCAGGAAAACTTATTCTACTCCCAGTTACATCCTTTATTTTAGGAAAAAAAAAAGTGATTTATCACTTTAAATTTGGTTCCCTTAAAGTTATCAGTCAATTTCTTCCAAAAAAATAGAATGCAACAGTGTATTAAGGAGTACTTTGTAAATACCAATGTGCAATACTAACATTTGATTGCAGTTATTATAATTAATTCTCAAGCTCTAGAATATGAGAGATTTCTATTGCCAGAGAAAATTATTGTAACCATATGCAAATGTAAAAATAATCATATCAAATAATTATACTTTATTAGTATTGTTTATTATTCAAATAATGTATGTTATTTGTTTTGGTGGCAGGTTAACGTTATTTCACTTTTTCAGATTTAAGTATGCATGTGTAACTAATGATTCAATTTTAGGAATCTTATGTGAGAAATCATAGAGGAAACTCCTTTCATATGAGGTTGATTGGGATCTTTCTTATTTTAAGAATTTCATAGTATTTAGGTTACATAGTTTTCCATAATTAGTACAAATATTTATGCATATTTATATCAAAATATTAATCAAAGTTTTTCCTTCAATGTTACCCTGTACCTCAGGCCTTTTGCCCCATTCAAAAGTTGGGGTCTTCTACCTTTATCATCTCAGAGAAGGGGTGACATAGCAGACTATAGAGACAACTATCATTGGCCTTTGTTTCCAAGATCTTGACGTTGAAGAAGGAAGGGGTTAAGAACAACTTTCTGGGCTTGAATAATGTGTTTTAGAGAACGCTTAATGAAGGCTTCCTGATCTTGATTCAGGAAAATGATCCTGGTTGACAGGATTAAGAGTTGTGATGGACAGTTTTGAATACTGAAAATATATTTACAGGGGAGGATCCAAGATGACCAAATAGGAACAGCTCTGGATTGCAGTTCCCAGTGAAAACGCAGAGGGTGAGTGATCACTGCATTTCCAAATTAATTTTTACTGCCCACTGACCAGGAGATTCCCAGGTAGAAAAGCGCCACAAGTCTCCAGCATGGCTGTTTCAGCCGGCCACAGTGAGTCTCCGCACAAAAACTCACACAAATCCAGGCACCATTTTAACTGGCAACTGGAATGCCTGGGAGACAGAGTCACCCATTTTTTTCAGTTGAAAAAAATGGGACTGAAACAGGGAGCCAGGTTATCTGGCTTGGTTGGTCCCAGCCCCACAAAGACCAGCAATCTGAAACACTCTGGACTGAAAGTTTCACAGCAAGCACAGCTGGATCCGGGATGGTCCAGCTCTGTGGGAGGAAGGGCATCCACCATTCCCAAGGCAGTCCACCACTACTGAGGCAGTCTGCCATTATCCAGGCAGTTCAACATTACTGAGGCAATCTGCCATTATAGAGACAGTCTGCCATTACAGAGACAGTCTGCCATTACTGAGGCAGACTGCCATTACCGAGGAAATTCTAACTATACCCCTATAAACAAAACTGCAAGGAAGTTCATACAGCAGCTGGGCATGGTGCTGGGCAGGGCCCATGGCAGCTCAGCAATGCCTCTGCTGGCAGACTGTGACTAGGCTACTGCCTCACTGGGCAGGACATCTCTGAAAAAAGGCAGCGGAATGACAGGAACTTATAAATAAAGCCCCACCTTCCTGGGACAGAGCACCTGGGAAAAAAAGATAGTTCTGAGTTCTGCTGCAGCAGACTTAAACATACCTGCCCAGCAGCTCTGAACAGAACAACAGAGCTCACAGCTCAGCACTGGAGCTCCTGTAAGGGACACACTGTCTCCTCAAGCAGATCCCTGACCCCTGTATAACCAAAGAGACACCTCATAAAGGAGAGCTCAGACTGACATCTGGTGGGTATCGTTCTGGGGTGAAGATAACAGAAGAAGAAACTGACAGCAACCCTTACTGTTCTGTAGCTGCTGCAGGTGACCCCGGGCAAGCAGGGTCTGGAGTGGACCTACAGCAGTCCTACAGCAGAGGGTCTGACTGTTAGAAGGAAAACCAAGAAACAGAAAGAAATAACTTCATCAGCAACAAAAAGGACGTCTACTCAGAGACCCCATCTGAGAGTCACCAACCACAAAGACCACAGGTAGATAAATCCACAAAGATGAGAAGAAACCAGCACAAAAAGGATGAAAATACCCAAAACCAGAATGCCTCTCCTCCTCTAAGGGAACACAACTTCTCACCAGCAAGAGAACAAGGCTGGATGGAGAATGAGTCTGATGAATTGACAGAAACAGGCTTCAGAAAGTGGGTAATAAAGTTCTCTGAGCTAAAAGATCATGTTCTAACCCAATGCAAAGAAACTAAGAACCTTGAAAAAAGGTTTGATGAAATGCTAATGAGAATAAACAGCTTAGAGAGGAATATAAATGAATTGATGGAGCCGAAAAACACAACACGAGAACTTCACGAAGCATACACAAGTTTCAATACCCAAACTGACCAAGCAGGAGAAAGGATATCAGAGATTGAATATCAACCCAATTAAATAAAACAAAAAGGCAGGATTAGAGAAAAAAGAGTAAAAAGAAATGAACAAAGCCTCCAAGAAATATGGGATTATGTGAAAAGACCTGATCTACGTTTGATAGGTGTACCTGAATGTGACAGAGAGAATGATGAATCCAAGCTGGAAAACACTCTTCAGGATATTATCCAGGAGAACTTCCCCCACCTAGAAAGGCAGGCCAACATTCAAGTCCAGGAAATACAAAGAACACCAGAAAGATACTCCTCAAGAAGAACAACCCCAAGGCACATAATTGTCAGATTCACCAGGGTTGAAATGAAGGAAAAAATGCTAAGGGCAGCCAGAGACAAAGGTCGGGTTACCCACAAAGGGAAGCCTATCAGACTTACAGCAGATCGCTCTGCAGAAACCCTACAAGCCAGAGGTGAGTGGGGGCCAATATTCAACATCCTTAAAGAAAATAACTTTCAACCTAGAATTTCATATCCAGACAAACTAATCTTCAGAAGTGAAGGAGAAATAAAATCCTTTATGAATAAGCAATTGCTCAGAGATTTCATCACCACCAGTCCTGCTTTACAAGAGCTCCTGAAAGAAGCACTAAACATAGAAAGGATCAACCAGTCCCAGCCACTCCAAAAATGTACCAAATGTTGAAGAGCATCTACACAATGAAGAGACTGCATCAACTAATGGGAGAAACATCCAGCTAGCACCAAAATGGCAGGATCAGATTCACACATAACAGTATTAACCTTAAGTGTAAATGGACCAAATGCCCCAATAAAAAGACGCAGACTGGCAAATTGGATAAAAAGTCAAAATCTATTGGTGGGCTGTATCCAGGGAACCCATCTCACATGCAAGGATACACATAAGTTCAAAATAAAGGGATGGAAGAAGATCTACCAAGCAAATGGAGAGCAAAAAAAAAAAAAAAAAAAAAAGCAGGAGTTGCAATCCTAGTCTCTGATAAAATAGAGTTTAAACCAGCAAAGATCAAAAGACACAAAGAAGGGCATTACAAAACGGTAAAAGGATCAATGCAGCAAGAAGAGCTAACGATCCTAAATATATCCACACCCAATACAGGAGCACCCAGATACATAAAGCAAGTTCTTAATGACCTACAAAGAGACTTAGACTCCCACACAATAATATTTGGAGACTTTAACACTTCACTCTCAATATTAGAAAGATCAACGAGACAGAAAATTAACAAGGATATCCAGGACTTGAACTCAGACCTGGGCCAAGCAAACCTAATAGACATTTATAGAACTCTCCACCCCAAATCCACAGAATATACATTCTTCTCAGCACCACATCACACCTACTCTAAAATTGACCACATAATTGGAAGTAAATTACTCCTCAGCAAATGTAAAAGAATGGAAATCATAACAAACAGTCTCTCAGACCACAGTGCAATCAAATTAGAACTCTGAATTCAGAAACTAACTCAGAACAGCACAACTTCATGGAAACTGAACAACTGGCTCTTAAATGTTGACTGGATACACAATGAAATTAAGGCAGAAATAAAGATGTTCTTCAAAACCAACGAGAACGAAGACACAATGTACCAGAATCTCTAGGACATATTTAAAGCAGTGTCTAGAGGAAAATTTATAGCAATAAATGCCCACATGAGAAGCGAGGAAAGATCTAAAATTGATACCCTATCATCAGAATTGAAAGAGCTAGAGGAGCAAGATTAAAAAAAAACTCAAAAGCTACCAGAAGACAAGAAATAACTAAGATTAGAGAAGAACTGAAGGAGATAGAGATACAAAAAACACTTCAAAAAATAAAAAAATCCAGAATCTGGTTTTTTGAAAAGATCAACAAAATAGACCATTAGCCAGATTAATAAAAAAGAAAAGAGAGAATAATCAAATAGATGCAACAAAAAACAATAAAGGGGATGTCACCATAGATTCCACAGATATACAAACCACCATCAGAGATTACTACAAACAACTCTATGCACATAAACCAGTAAACCTGGAAGAAATAGATAAATTCCTGGACACTTACACCCTCCCAAGGCTAAACCAGGAAGGCGTTGAAACACTGAATAGACCAACAACAAAGACTGAATTTGAGGCAGCAATTAATAGCCTACCAACCAAAAAAAGCCCAGGTCCAGATGGTTCACAGCCAAATTCTATCAGACATACAAAGAGGAGGTGGTACCACTCCTTCTGAAATTATTCCAAACAATCCAAAAAGAGGGAATCCTCCCCAAATCATTTTATGAGACCAACTAAAACCCAGCAGAGACTCAACAAGAAACAAAAACTTCAGACCAATATCCATGATGAACATAGATGCAAAAATCTTCAATACAATATGGGCACACCGATTGCAACAGCACATCAAAAAGCTTACACATCACGATCAAGTAGGCTTCATCCCAGGGATGCAAGGCTGGTTCAACATATGCAAGTCTATAAATGTAATTCACCACATAAAAAGAACCAAAGACAAAAACCACATGATTATTTCAATAAATGCAGAGAAGGCCTTCAACAAAATTCAACAGCTCTTTATGCTAAAAACTCTCAATAAACTAGTTATTGACAGAACGCATCTCAAAATAATAAAAACTATTTACAACAAACCTGTAGCCAATATCATACTGAATGGGCAAAAACTGGAAGCATTCCCTTTGAAATCTGGCACTAGACAAGGATGCCCCCTCTCACCACTCCTATTCAATATAGTATTGGAAATTTTAGCCAGAGCAATCAGACAAGAAAAAGAAATAAAGGGTATTCAATTAGGAAAGGAGGAAGTCAAATTGTCTCTATTTGCAGATGACATGATTGTATATTTAGAAGACTCTATCGTCTCAGCCCAAAATTTTCTTAAACTGATAAGCAGCTTCAGCAAAGTCTCAGGATACAAAATCAATGTGCAAAAATCACAAGCATTCCTACACAAAAATAATAGACTTAAAGAGAGACAAATCAAGAATGAACTGTCATTCTCAATTGCTACAAAGAAAATAAAATACCTAGGAATACAACTAACAAAGGATGTAAAGGACCTCTTCAAGGAGAACTACAAACCACTGCTCAATGAAATAAGACAGGACACAAACAGATGGAGAAACACTCCATGCTTATGGTTAGGAAGAATCACTATTGTGAATATGGCCATACTGCCCAAAGTAATTTATAAATTCAATGCTATCTCCATCAAGCTACCAATGACCTTCTTCACAGAACTGGAAAAATCACCTTAAACTTCATGTGGAACCAAAAGAGAGCCCACATAGCCAAGTCAATTCTAAGCAAAAAGAACAAAGCTGGAGACATCACACTACCTGATTTCAAACTATACTACAAGGCTACAGTAGTTAAAACAGCATGGTACTGGTACCAAAACAGAGATATAGACCAATGGAACAGAACAGAAGCCTCAGAGGCCACACCACACATCTACAACCATCTGATCTTTGACAAACCTGACAAAAACAAGGAATGGGGAAAGAATTCCCTGTTTAATAAATGGTGTTGGGAAAACTGGCTAGCCATGTGCAGAAAGCAGAAACTGGACCCCTTCCTGACACCTTACACTAAAATTAACTCCAGATGGATTAACGACTTAAACATAAGACCTGACACCATAAAAACCTTAGAAGAAAACTTAAGCAAAACCATTCAGGACATAGGCATAGGCAAGGACTTCATGACCAAAACACCAAAAGCATTGGCAACAAAAGCCAAAATAGACAACTGGGATCTAATTAAACCCCAGATCTTCTGCACAGCAAAAGAAACAATGATTAGAGATAACCGGCAACTGACAGAATGGGAAAAATTTTTGCAATCTACCCATCTGACAAAGGACTTATATCCAAAATCTACAAAGAACTAAAACAGATTTACAAGAGAAAAGCAAACAAACCCATTCAGAAGTGGACAAGGATATGAACAGACACTTTTCAAAAGATGACATATATGAGGCCAGCAAACATATGAAAAAAATGCTCATCATCACTGGTCATTAGAGAAATGCATATCAAAACTACATTGAGATACCATCTCACACCAGTTAGAATGGCATTCATTAAAAAATCTGGAGACCACAGATGGTGGAGAGGATGTGGAGAAATAGGAACAATTTTACACTATTGTTGGGAGTGTAAACTAGTCAACCATTGTGGAAGACAGTGTGGCAATTCCTCAAGGACCTAGAAATAGAAATTCCATTTTACCCAGCAATCCCATTACTGGGTATATATGCAAAGGATTATAAATTATTCTATTATAAGGACACATACACATGTATGTTCATTGCAGCACTGTTTACAATAGCAAAGACTTGGAACCAATCCAAATGCCCATCGATGATAGACTGGACAGGGAAAATGTGGCACATATACAACATGGAATACTATGCAGCCATAAAAAGCGATGAGTTCATGTCCTTTTTAGGGACATGGATGAACCTGGAAACCATCATTCTCAGAAAACTGACACAAGAACAGAAAATCAAACACCACATGTTCTCACTCATAGGCGGATATTGAGCAATGAGAACACATGGACACAGGGAGGGGAGTGTCACACACAGAGGTCTGTGGTGGGGGACTGGGGAGGGATAGTGGGGGGTAAGGAGTTGGGGAGGGATAGCATGGGGAGAAATGCCAGATATAGGTGATGGGGACAGAGGCAGCAAACCACATTGCTATGTATGTACCTATGCAACAATCCTGCATGTTCTTTACATGCACCCCAGAACCAAATATTCACAGTTGTAAATATATTTTCTTTTCTATATATAAATATAGTATATATTTATAAAGCATAAATATATATAAATATATCTAATATATATAATATATAAATATATATAGTAATATATAAATATATATTTATAATATAATATAAATAAACATATATATAATATATATAAATATATATATTTATAATATAATATAAATAAACATATATAATATATATAAATATAGTATATTCTATATATAAATATACTATATATAAATATAGAAAAGAAAATATATTTACAACTGTGAATATTTGGGAAGGAGATGTGAAATATTCAGTGCAGAGCACTGAGCTATGCACAACCCTCTGACCTCCACAAGAGTGTGAAGTCCAGGTGTGGTGCGAGAGGGACAGTCCAATGCCTTGGCGTGTTTAGAGAATCCCAGAGCAGAAGGAAAATTAGCCACGTCTCCAAGGCAGAGGCTCAGCAGTGTACAAAGACTTCAGTGAAGGAATGGCTCATGGTATCTCCAAGCAGTTATCACTTCAAATACCCAAGGCTTGAGTCATGAAGAGAGCTTAGAAGTAGCTGAGAGACATGAAGACATCTCATGATTCAGGAGGATATCATTTTGTGAATCCATGACCCAAGGCTCTATAGTAAGTATAAATTAGTGGAAATTCATGAAGATGGGCTTGTTCCCATTTCTTCACTCTTATTACTCTTATACACAGTGCTGCCAAAACCCTTGCCACTTTGTAAGCCTCCTGGAACTTGACACAACTCGAGAGAGAGAGATAAAAGTGAGAATTAGACAGTGACCTATTTTAGATTTCTATCATCCATCTAAATGGGGGAGAGAAATGGGAAATAATGTTTAGTTACTGTAAAAGATAATTAAGAATGCTACTTGAATTTGTGTTCTGAAGTACAAACTTGTTAGTAAGAATAAAAAGTAATGGGTGCGGGAAACTGTCTCCGAGCCTGACAGAGAGCCTTAAGGAACATGGCTCCATCATTCAGGTCAAGGCAGTGAACAGTAGTTCAACAGAGCCTCTGGTAATGTGATTGCAGCTCTGAAAGCTGCTCCTTCAGCAGCAAGCTCTCCTACTTCCTGCTCTAGTGTTTCAGCTAGTGACTCAGCGCTCCAATTTCTGCTCTGAAAGCCCTCGGCAATCATCAGTGACTCCCATCTTCTTTCTGCCTCATGATCCTACTTAATGTCTTGCTTATAGATCCCGTTTTGCTACTTGTCTACTTTAATGGCTGCATTTTTCTCCACTAATTTGATATTTAATCTTTCTTAGAAATTGGGTTAGCTAGGTTCCATCCAGTATAGATTTCATTCCTTTCCTTTCAGGCCACATCTAAGCTAAGTTACCCTCTTTGACTGATCATGCAGTGGCCCAGGTCCTTAACTCACATTATGCCTAGGCAGGTACCTTCTGCATAAGTGATCCTCAGGCTGTACTGTGAGTAGGGCAGAGGCTTCACAGACAGGGAGGGGTTAACTCTCAAGAATCCATCACAGTCTACGTATACATTCTAGTTCTTATCTGCCAGGCAGCAGGGATCCTCTGTGTAGATTAAATAAGCCTTTCGATAAGCCTACCTAAAATAATCTGGTAACAAGGACACATCCTTACCCTTGTTCACCCTCACTAAAAGGGTTGAGTATCCAGAGAAGGTATCGTTCTTAGAGGTGAAGCAGAGAAGTTACTATATGAGATACTTTCCCTGACCTAGCCTCTGCAATTTCAATGTTAATTCATTCATGCATCTGTTTTTTGAACTCTTACAAGGCTTTGGGTATGTCGAAGATCTGAGATAAACATCCTGACCCATGAATTCCATTTTAGTATGAGAAGAGGGGACATACTCAGTAAGCAGACTAAATAAGATAACATATAGTGTGTCAGAAGGCAGTATGTGCTACAAAATAAAAAGAAAGTAAGAAAAGGCAAAGGACATGGGAGTTGAAATTTATAAATAGGATGATTGGTGTGAGCCTCATTGAGAAGATGGCATTTGAGTTCTCTTCCAGTTCTATTTTGATTCTATCCAGTGACTTTTGCAGTGACTACTTTATTTAGGAGAGGACAAGGTGATGAAAAGCAAGAACTGTCTATTCCTGATTTTTGATCAGATCAGTCTCGGCTTCAGAACATATATCACGAACTAAAAAAATAAAAAGCAGAACATCTTGGAAGGATGTGTGGGCTATCCTCCAACCTCCCAACTATGGTAGATTCAGGGTGAGGCAAATCTGGCATTAGTTTAGTTTCTTGGGGCAAGAATGCTTGACTATGGCTCTAAAATATCACTGTAAATGTTGGGAGAAGGTTGAAAGTGTGTTTGACACCCCTCCTTTTCTGGGGAGGCTGTATGTTTTCATGTGATCGATTTTGACACCCTGAGGAGGTCAGGAGTCTCATTAAATCTCACCTGGTTAGGTTAGAGTTCTCAAGTGATGATGAAGCAATGTTATAATGCCTTTTAAAGAGGCAGATCTGAGTAATCACAAGTATTTAGTTTTGCTAAATGAAGTTTTCAAACTTGTATCTAGTCTTTATATATAGGGAGAATGTACTAGCTTGCTACTGCTCCTGCTGCTGTAAAAAATGACCACAAGCTTGATGACTTAAAAAAATACAAATTTATTATCTTACTCTTATGGGAGTCAGAAGCCCCAAGCAGGTTGACAGGGTCGCATGCTTTCTGGAGGCTCTGAATATTGTGGGCGACAATTTCTTGCCTGTGCCCGCTTCAGTTTCTGCACACAGCAATGGCATCACTGCGACCTCTGTTTCCATCACTGCATCACATCCTCTGACTCTGATGCTCCTGTCTCCTTCTTATGAGGGTCCTTGTGATTATATTGAACCCACTGGAATTCAGAAAAATCCACTGTCATCTTAAAATCCTTAATTTAGATCATCTTCAAAATCCCTTTTGCCATATAAGATAATGTAGTCACAAGCTCTCTGGATTAAAATAATGTTGGGTGCCATTGTTCAAACTACCATAGAGAGTAGGCCAATATCAAGAAATTCTACTTCCCTTCCACCCCCCACCATACCGAATGAATTACTCACTTCTCATTCTAAACAACTGTTGAACAATGTTTAAACATTTTGGAATATTGGTGTGAATGAGCACCAAATCGATGTTCTCTTTAGGAAATCCACATATCTTAGTCTGGAGTAGGAGTAAAGAGCTTTTTCAACATAGGCTCAATGCCTGACATGTTTTGCCTGCATAGTCACCCTACTTATCAGCCTACTCATACTGGCTGGAAAGAAGGGAGAACTTATGACCAGCCAGAAAGTTAATACAACCAACCTATGTTATGGTAGTATTTCTAATTTATAGCCCTTGAAATTCTTTGCATTATGCTCATGAATAATCTGATTCTTCTCCATCTGCCTTTAAAGGCCAGGACCTATCGAATCCAGTTTTATCAACCAATATCAAGCTAAACCTTCAGTCAGCTGCCCAAACCTAACCTTGATGCATGCAAACTTATTGACTCCCAACTACCACCAAAGTAATTAACGTAGCATAATTTTAGCTTACACTGTTTGGTAATTTTCTAGCAAGCTTTAATATCTATGTCCAGCCAACCTATTGATAGTTTTAAATTGACTTCATTTGGTTTGATAATTGTATGTTTTAGTCTTATATTAGTTGTTTTATTAGGCAAAATCCCCAAACCAAATAATTTAAAATTTTTAGTGACGGAGACATGATTGTTCAGTTTCAAGTGAAGATTTTTAAAATTAGTTCCATTATCTTATTTCTCATTCATACATTGCTACTTTAAAACAGTACTTTACAAATGATCACATTTGACAAAAGAGATCTCCATGCCTATTCACTTGTAATCATTTAAAAATTCATTTCTAGAAAGAGAGTATACAGTGTGGTGGTTTATTCTATGTGTCAACTTGACTGGGCCATGAGGTATCCAGATATTTGGTCAAAAATTATGCTAGGTATTCCTGTGAGCTATTTTTGGGTGAGATTAATATATAAATTGGTAGACTGAGTAAAGCCGATGCCCTGCATAATGTGGACAGGCCTCATCCAATCAGCTAAAGGCCTGAATAGAACAGATGCTGACTCTCTCCCAGGTAAGAGAATTCTCCTGCATGATGGCCTTGGAACTGGATGCTGGCTCTTCTGATTTTAGACTGGTCAGCCTCCATAATTGCATGAGCCAATTCTTTATAATAAATCTTTCTTTCCTTCCTTCTTTTTCTTTCTTTCTCTTTCTTTCTTTCTTTCTTTCTTTCTTTCTTTCTTTCTTTCTTTCTTTCTTTCTTTCTTTCTCTTTCTTTCTCCATCAATCAATCATCTATCTCTTCATCTTCTTCATCTGTTTCTCTGGATAACCCTGAGTAATACATAAAGTCTATCTGAGCAAAACCTTAAGTGGGATGGTTTAAAGAATTTATTGGTGGTTTCCTGAGTTACTTGATGTAAGTAACAGAATTTCAATCAGGTGCCTTATCTGAAAGGTGTTACTTAAAACTAAGAAGTGGTTCTCTTGTCTCACCTATGAAACTCAAAATGTTAGATACCTCTTGTGAACCACCTAATTTCCACTGTCTACTCACCTTTTGTTGTATCAACCAACTTCATAAAGGTAACCTAACAGATCTTTTTTCAGATGCACCACATTTCAGTGGCTCTCCTCCTGTGACTTTACTGATGCTGTAGCCTGGCTCTCTGTAGGAAGCAGTTTGGCACTGACTTTGTGCATATCAAGAAGTGTGAGGAAGTGAAGTCCTCCTGAGCCAGCCTTTAATAACCAACAAGGGACTGTGGCAGGTGCTCTTAGATAAATGCTCCCCTTTTTATCCCATCACTAGTGAATTCTGTGATGCATTCTACCTGATTCCTCATAGCGTCCCATTAGGGTCAAACCCCAGTTACCCTCAGTGATTGCCAGCTTGAAAGTCCCACCATTGTACTGATTTTTTCACTTTCTATTTCTTAGTCTTCCTAGTTTTCTGCTTCTATTACTTCTATTCAATTCTCAAAAGAAATTACTGATATAAAATCCCTTGTCCTAGACTCTGTCTTCTGGGGGCAAACTAGGTGAAGACATCCATGACCTGTATTTATCTCCTATTGCCTTCTTTTGTGTTTTACTAATTCTTTTTATACATTCTTACCATTCTCAATTTCCTTATCTTTTTTTTAATCTTCATTTTGACATTGTGTCTTTTTGGAGATAGAAGTGGACTTTGCAGTTATAAAAAGGCAAGATGAGGGATGCTTGTGATGATGGAACTGTTCTTTACCTTGACTGTGGTGGTGGAAATGAAAGCCTACACCTGTGGTAAAAATGAATAAAAATCAACACATGTACACACACACACACGCACACACAAATACAAGTAAAATTTTGATAAGATTTATGGATTGGATCAATGTCAGTATACTGGTTATAATATAATAGTTCTGCACTTTATCATTATTGGAGGAAACTGGTCTAGGTACATGAAATCTCTCTGTATTGTTATTTATAACTGCATACAAATCTACAACTATCTCAAAACCAATGTTAAAGAAAGAGCTATTTTACCTTCTTTTGAGAGTATCTCTTAAATGTACACACACATAAAAACTGCATTCATTTAGCAGGTTATTAGCCAGCTTAAATACTTATGTATACATTTGTAAAAGCCTGTTAACTAAATTGTGAACTAATATTAAAAAGCCTATTTGCTTTTAAATATAAGCCACCTATTATGCCTTTGTGCTTTGAATGAGCTGGAGTCTAGTGGAAATATTCTATAAAGGATTAGGTAATAAGAACATTCTCATTTGCTGCTTTCAATATTTAAGAATAAAATCACTCCTAAGCTATTACACCTGTACTAAGAGAGAATACCTGTTATGAAGGAGGCTTATAAAAGCATGTTAAGTTAGAGGTTTTTATTTCCACTTTAAAAATTTTTGCAAGAATATCTGTGCTCAGTTAAATCCCTGGTTTTGCAAATGGAAGATGTCATTGAGCATTCATATTAGGGTAAAAAACAACCAGCTGGATGGAACAGCTACCTACTTGCTTCCTAAAACTCCAGCTCAGAGACTAAATTTATATTATGTAAAAATTATGGGTTTTCCCCTTTAAAAACTAGTTAAGCATATACTAAAACAAAAATGTTACAAGAACTGCATTATAATTTTAAAGACCCATTTTCTTTGGAATTATTTATAGCAACCCAGGACAACTTTAGGAAGGAAAGAAATGTCAAAGCAATGATATGGTGCTTTCTTTTATTATCATTTGTTTAAAATCTGGCCAGTTACATTTTTCTGCAAATGCTCTATTCCCCACCCCCCAACACATGTGTAATACACAGAGTTTTCATTTGTGTACATCACTCATTCTCTGTTTTAGTTACCCTTGGCCTATACCTTGGCATTCTGCTACCTGTCTCAATAAATTCAGAACACAAGCATTTACCGGCAGCAGATGTGAATGGTTCCCCTAGAAATATAGCATCCTATAAAAACTAAAGCCAAAGGAAATAGAAGGGTGAGGTCAGGTATAATTTTCTCTTCACAGCCTCCCTCATCTTTTTCTTTTAGGCTCAGACACTGTGTTGATCTCTGTCTATTTTTATGGCTAGATTAATTCTGCGATTTCAATGAGTTGGAAATTTCAGGTTATGTCTCTTAGATGACCTCAAGAGTGCTGTTGAGATGACCTCAAGAGTACCTCTAAAAATACTATGTGAAAAAATAATAGAAAGATTTAAAAAAAGTAAAGTTGAGACCTGCAGACCAAGAAGATACCTTAGAGATGATCTTACTCAGCCTTTCAATTTTATAAAGAGGAAGATGAGGAAGGGGCAGTTGAATGATGATACTTTAGGCTTGTATTCCTCTTAGGTTGCCTGTCAAATCCTCTGAGCCTGTTTCAGCAGTAGTACCGATTAAAGGCCAGTCATATCTCATGTCAGGGAAGTAGGCAGCATTCCAGGCTAAAGGGTTGAATAGTTCATATTAAAATCAGAATTTCTAATGCTTGAACTTTGAATATCTGTCCACCCATGTCTGAGTGTTAGGATTTTAACCTGTTGTCAAGGCCCTGCTTTGTGCATTGCAATTATCCATGACTGGGTGACTTTTACCCCTGTCCCTCAAATGTTCACTTCTGTCCCTGCACAATCCCTGCCCTTCAGGATGGCTGTGCTTCTGACTTGCCTCTTTGTCTTCTCACGAAGTTTGCAAGGCCTGTAGAAAGACTCATGATGCTCATCCTAATAGATGAAAGACACCACTTGCACCCGACTCTTAGACGTTGATGATCTAACTACCTGCTTTGGGGTCTCTTATTTGAAAGGTCTGTCTGCCTCTGTGGATCTATTTGGGGCTAGGACTCTCCCTCTTCGATGTGGCTTTCTGCTACCAGCTAAGGTGATTCCATAAATGTCTTATAGTCTGGAGACACTGGTCTTTCAAAATTTGTCTTCGGGTTTAGAGATCTACTTGAGAGGTGTTTTATACTGTTGTCTTAATAGGTTCCCTTCTGCCCAAATCTTGGTCAAATTCAACCTTAAAATTCAATTTTGGGGATTATAAGGGAAAAGTAGGGAACGAGAAAAGCCCATATGTGAAAGTGGCCCTATCAAAATGGTGAAAGAGAATCAAAGCTATGATAAAAACAGAACTATTTTATGTTCCCAATTCGATTACAGTCCTGCACCCCATAACATCATTTTGGTTGATGGACCACATGCGTGACAGTGGTCCCGTAAGATTATAATGAAACTGAAAACTTCCCATCGCCCAGTGACATTGTAGCCATTATAATGTAGCAGTACAACAAATTACTCATGTGTTTGTAGTGATGCTGATGTAAACAAACCTATTGCATTGCCGGTTGTATAAAAGTATAACACGTGCACTTATGTATAGTACAGAATACTGAATAATGATAATAAACAACTATGCTACTTGTTTATATATTTACTATAGTATGCTTTTAATTGTTATTTTAGAGTATACTCATTCTGTGTAAAAAAAAAAAAAAAAAAAAAAAGGTAACCATGAAAGAGCCTCAAGCAAGCCTTTCAGGAGGTTTTCCCGAAGACGTTGTTATCATAGGAGATAACAGAGATGAGAGCTACATGTGTGTTAACTGCCTTTGAAGTCCTTCCACTGGGACAAGATGTGGAGGTGGAAGATAGTAATATTGGTGATGTTGCCATTGTATAGTCCTAGTCTTTATGTGTTTGTGTATTCATTTTTAACAAAAAGTGCAAACAGAAAAAAATAGAGAAGACTTTACACCTTTATACAATAAGAAAATAAAGAGAATATATTGTATAGTTATACAATGTGTGTGTTTTAAGCTAAATGTAATTATAAGAGTCAAAGAGTTAAAAAAAATAAGTTTATTAAAAAGTTACAGTAGGCCGGGTGCGGTGGCTCACGCCTATAATCCCAGCACTTTGGGAGGCCGAGGCAGGTGGATCACGAGGTCAAGAGATCGAGACCATACTGGTTAACGTGATGAAACCACGTCTCTACTAAAAATACAAAAACTAGCTGGGCATGGTGGCGCGCACCTGTAATCCCAGCTACTCAGGAGGCTGAGGCAGGAGAATTGCTTGAACCCAGGAGGCGGAGGTTGCGGTGAGCCGAGATCGCGCCATTGCACTCCAGCCTGGGTAACAAGAGCGAAACTCTGTCTCAAAAAAAAAAAAGTTACAGTAAACCAAGATTAATTTATTATTGAAAAAAGAAAATGCTCTTTATGAATTTAGTGTAGTCTGAGTGTCCAGTGTTTATAAAGTCTACAGTTGTGTATAATGATGTTCACTTACTACTCACTCACTGATTCACCCAGAGCAATTGCCAGTCCTAGCAAGCCCCATTCCTGGTAAGAGCCCTGTATATATGTACCTTTTTAAACCTTTATATTGTATTTTTACTGTATCTTTTCTGTGTTTAGATATGTTCAGATACACATATACTTACCAGTGTGTTACATTTGCCTACATATTCAGTACAGTGACATGTTGTACATGTAGTAGTCTATACTATTTAGGTTTGTGTACTCTGTGACGTTCACGCAGTGATAAAATCGCCTGACCACACATTTCTCAGAAACATCTCAGTCATTAAGGGACACATGATTGTACTTCTCCTACTCCTCTCTTCCGGGGGTACCTTAACCATATTTGGCTCTGAAAACTTTTTTCCTTATACTCAATAACTGTAATAGTAGGTAATGTACAAGACCCATAAGAGACACTGAAGAAATAACCGTCCTTCCTGAGTTTTATAGATTATTAATAAAAATGCTTTATTATCTATCAAACATCATATGAATGTGAGATATATAATCTCTGTTTCTTTTTCAAAAAATGTACTTATTTATTTTTAAAATTTCGGGATACATGTGCAGGATGTGTAGGTTTGGTACATAGGTAAACGTGTGCCATGGTGGTTTGCTGAACCTATTAACCCATCACCTAGGTATTAAGCCCAGCATGCATCAACTCTTTTCCTTAATGCTCTCTCCACCCCACCCTCCCCCAATAGGCCCCAGTAAGTGTTGTTCCCCTCCCTGTGTCCATGTGTTCTCACTGTTCATCTCCCACCTTTAAGTGAGAACATGCAGTGCTTGGTTTGCTGTTCCTGCATTAACCTAGCAATGCTATTACTGAGTATATACCCAAGGAAATATAAATCAGTCTATTATAAAGATATGTTCACATGTATATTCATTGCAGCAGTATTCACAATAGCAAAGGCATGTAATAAACTCGAATACCCATCAATGATAGAATGGATACAGAAAAGGTGACATGGAATACTATGCAGCCATAAAAATTAATGAGAGTATGGCCTTTGCAGGGACTTGGATGAAGCTGGAAACTATTATCCTCAGAAAAGCTCTTTATACTAAAGAAAAAGATGTAATACAAACTCAGCAATGTTACAAATTTGAAATATAATTATTTTGGATATAGCAATTTTAGTATTTACTGTGGAATTAGTTAACAGATAATTTAATTTTTTTCTTTTATGCTTTATTTTCATCTATGATTTTCTTTAATAAAAATGCCATAGAAAATCATAGTAACAAAACAGTTCTACATAGTAGAAAACGTAATGCACTTTTAGTTTCTGTTTCAAAAACTTGTCATTTGGCAGATAGAATCACACTGTCATAGAACATACTTATATATAACAAAATATATTTCTTATATATAAACAAAAACTTTGTAAAATCCTAGAATTTTTATCTTGATTCTTAATAAAAGATACATTATGATTCATTTAAAAAATAAAAAACTTATACTGAGAATTAATCAAATTAATATTGATGGCCCCCACACAGTACAAACTAAATGTTCTCTGTTTAGTTTGTGAAATAAAATACATGACCCAGGGGGAATGTTGGCTCCTCGAGTTAACAATATGCCTGGTGACATTATGTATAAAATAAACAGAATTTTTACATCATAATTTATAGACAGGAGTATTTTTATAGAAGGATGATTAATCTTCAAATTGTTTAATGCTATAGATAATGAAATAGCTTTATAAATCACTGATATTGATCTGAATAAGTTACTCAACAAAGAGATTAAAAAGATAAAATAGAATGAAGTACTAGAACAAAACTAATGTTTTAGTTTTTCACTTTTAGTGACGGCAAAACCAGGCAATCAAATAAATACATTTGCATTCATGTTTGTGAATCTAAATATAATTTCACAAGAAAATTGGAAGCCCGAGTACAATATTAAAAAGGAAGTATTAATATGTCTTCATGTTCTTATTATTAAAGATTTTTAAAAAAATTTCATACAATTATTTTCTATAAATATGAAACTCAGGTAGCAGTAATTATTTTTCACAAAATAATCTGACAAAATAATTCTCATGAAAATGAATGGTCTGTGCCAAGATGACTGACAGGAAGTAGCTCCTGTGCACTGAAAAGAGCTAGTGCTCCTGAACCCACAGGCCAATCATTTGAGAAAACACATTGGGAGTCATCAAGGAAGCAAAGGAAAACAGAGTGTAGAGAGGAATGAAGCTGGACCTCACCTGTCCAGGCTCAGCCTGGAGCCAGGAGAACTTCTCCAACGTGGGAAAGGGTGAGGAGAGTGAGAGGCCTGGGGTATTCACACTTTCCACAGGGACCTGTTCTAGACTAGGCATGAGATAATCACTGCACTTCTAGACTGAGACAGAAAGATGCCAGATAGTTTTGGGGGACAACTGTCGAGTCAAAGGGTACCTCTACAAGCCCTGGGTCCTGGAGCAGACCAGTACGGGTGCTACATCCCCAGTGGTGGTTGCAGTTGTGGTGCCTGGGAGCAGTAGGATTCCTCCAACCCACCTTGCCAGAGGGGACTTGGCTTCAGCAGTCCTGCTTAGGCCCAAATTTGGCCTGTCACTTTGCCCACCCTCACCATGGGTAGCCAGGTAAGTAGCATCTGCTAGAGCCTCTGGCCCAGCAGTCTTGCTTTTGTGTGTACTTAGCTGGAGCTTGCAGCCTCCTGATGTCCCGGGAAACACCCTGACAGCAAGGTGAGTGACTGCACCCCAACCACTCCCCATCCCCCAAACCACTGATAGCCAGGAGGGCAATGCTTTCTATAACTTCCCACCCAGCAGCCCACTTTTGTGTGAACTCAGCCAGAGGACACAGCTTCCATTGGACTGGTCCTGCTTCTGTGGAAACTCAGCTGATGGACACAGCCTTCTGTCATCCCAGAAAGCATCTGGACTGCAGGGTGAACATCTCCAACCACCTCTGGCACTGATAGCCAGATGAGCCATGCCTGCTAGACTTTCTGGCTCAGTGGTCCTACTTCTTCCAAAATTTGCTGTGGAATGCAGCCTCCTGTTGCCCTAGAAACACATGGATGGTAGGACGGGCACCTCTACCCGTGCCTGCCTCCTGTACCAAGAGGGCCCACCCACTAGAGCTTCCAGCCCAGTGTCCCATTTCCATTTGAACTCTGTGGACAGGGACAGTCCTATGTTTTCCCAGGAAGCACACAGATATCAGATTAGGATTGACGTCTTAAGGATATGGCTTATCCGCCAACTGTGGCCCCTGCCTGAGGGAGCCCTATGGACTAGAACACTCAACGAAAGAAACACAAGCATAAAGGCAGTAATTGGAGGGTCTCGTCTAAGACTCAGGAGATGACTGGAACTGAAGCCAGTCAACTGAACACATGTTATACCATAATCAAACTCCCAAGGTTATCGAAGAAGAAAAATGAAAAAATAAAAAAATCCATCCAACGGATAGAAGCTTCAAAGATTGGAGGATAATCAGGCAACACAAATAAGAAAGAATCAGCAGAAGAATTCTACCGATTCAACTCTAATAGCCAGAGCGTCCACTTTCCTCCAGACAATGACAAGTTCTGCAGCAAGGTTTCTTAACCAGGCTGAAATGGCTGAAATGACAGAAATATAATTCAGAATATGGATAGCCATGAAGATCATTGAGATTCATGAAAGTATTGAAACCCAATCCAAGGAAAGTAAGAATCACAGTAAAACAACACAGGGGCTGATAGATGAAATAACCATTATAAAAAAGAACCAAAATGAGATTATAAAGTTCAAAATCATACTATAAGAATTGCATAATGCAATCACAAATGTTAACAGCAAAATAGAACAAGCTGAGGAAAAAAATCTTAGTGCTTGAAAACTGGCTCCTGAATTAATCTAGTCAGACAAAAATAAAGAAAAGTGAATTAAAAAGCACAAACAAAAAACCTCCTGGAAATATGGGATTATGTAAAGGGACCAAATCTATGACTCACTGGCATCCCTAAACAGACAGAGGGAAAACAAGCAACCTGGAAGACATATTTCAGGATATCATCCATGAAAACTTTCTTAACCTCACTAGAGAGGCTGGAATTTAAATTCAGAAAATGCAGAGAACCCCTGTGAAATAATACACAAAGAAGACTATTCCCAAGATGCATAATAATCAGATTCTCTAAGGTGGAAATAAAAATTTTAAAATGTTAAAGGCAGCTAGAGATAAGGGACAGGTCACCTACAAAGGCATCCCCATCAGATTAACAGTGGCCTTTTCAGTGGAAACCCTACAAGCCACAACAGACTGGGGGCCTATATTCTACAGTCTTAAAGAAAATAATTTCCAGCTGAAAATTTCATGTCCAGCCAAACTAAGCTTATAAGTGAAGGAGAAATATCATCCTTTTCAAACAAGCTAATGCTAAGGGAATTTATTACTACCAGACCTCTCTACATGAGGTCCTGAAAGGAGCACTAAATATGGAAAGAAAAGAGCATTACCAACTGCTACAAACCATACTTAAGTACACAGAGTAGAGAGAATAATATAAAGCAACCACACAAACCAGTCTTTATAACAACCAACTAACAACATGATGAGAGGATCAAATCTGCACCTGTCGATACTAACCTTGAATGTAAATGAGTAAATGTTCCATTTAAAAGGCATAGAGTGGCAAGTGGGATAAAGAACAAGACTCAATGGTATGCTATCTACAAAAGACCCATCTCACATGCAATGACTTCCATAAGCTCAAAATAAAATAATGGAGAAAAATCTACCAAGCAAATGAAAGACAAAAGCCGGTGTTGAAATCCTAATTTAGACAAAGTAGACTTTAAACCGAAAAAAAAAAAAAAAAAAAAAAAAAAATCAAAAGAAATATAGAAGGGCATTATGTAATAGTAAAAGATTCAGTAAACAAGAATACATAACTATGCTAAATCTGTGTGCATCAAAAAAAGAGGAGTGCCCAGATTCATGGAGCAGGATCTTAGAGACTTATGAAGAGACTTGGATTCTAAAACAATAAAAGTGGGAGACTTCAACACACCACTGACACTGTTAGAAAGACTATTGAGGCAGAAAATTAACAGATATTCAGGACCTGAGCCAACACTTGATGACATGCATCTAATAGTCATCTATAGAACTCTCCAGCTAAGAACAACAGAATAGACATTCTTCTCATTGCCACATGGCACATACAGCAAAATTGACCACATAACTAGACTAAACAATCACAGCAAATTCAAAAAAAGCTGAAATCATAATAACCATACTCTTGGACTGTGAAAATAGAAATGAATACTAAGAAAAAAACTTTAAACAATACAATTACATGGAAATTAAACAATCTGATCATGGATGACTTTTGGGAAAACAATGAAATTAAGGCAAAAATCAAGAAATTCTTTGAAACTAATGCAAACATAGGTACAATATATTAGCATCTCTAGGACACAGCTAAGGCAATGTTAAGAGAGAAATTTATAGCACTAAGTGCTCCTATCAAAAAGGTAGAAAGATCTCAAATTAACAACCTAACATCAGAAGTAGAATAAACAGAGAAGCAAGAACAAACCAATCTCAAAGCTATCAGAAGATAAGAAATAACCAAAATCAGAGGTGAACTGAAGAAAACCGAGACAAGAAAACCTGTACAGAAGATCAACAAATCCAGGAGTTGGTTATGTGAAAAAATTAGTAAGATAGATCACTAGCTAGACAGATAAGAAAGAGAAGATTCAAATAAACCTAATTGTAAATGACAAATGGGATGCTATCACTGAACCCACAGACATACAAAAAGAAAATAACATCAGGGACTACTATGAACACTTCTATGCAGACATTCCAGAAAATCTGAAATATATAAATAAATTCCTGGACACATACAGCCTCCCAAGTCTGAAAGAGGAAGAAATTGAATTTGTGAACAGACAAATAACGAGTTCTGTAATTAAATCAGTAATGAAAAGCCTACCAAGCCAAAATCACCCAAGACCAGATGGATTCACAGCTGAATTTGACCAGATGTATACAGAAAAGCTGGTGCCATAACTACTGAAAATATTCTAAAAATTGAGCAGAGACTTCTCCTCAACTCATTCTATGAGGCCAGCTTCATCTTGACACCAAAATCTGGTTCAACATATGCAAATCAATAAATGTGATTCATCACATAAACAGAACTAAAAACAAAACCCACATAATTATCTCAATAGATGCGGAAAAGGCTGTGATAAAATTCCACATCCCTTCATGTTAAAATGCCTCAAAAAAACCTAGACATTGAAGGAAAAATATTCAAATAAATAAGAACCTTCTATGACAAATTCACAACCAACAACATGCTGAATGGGTGAAAGCTAGAAACATTTCCCTTAAAACCAACACAAGACAGGTATGCCCTCTCTCTCTCTTCACACCTATTTGGCATAGTATTGAAGTCTTTTTTTTATTATTATATCTTAAGTTCTAGGGTACATGTGCAGAACATGCAGGTTTGTTACAGAGGTATACAGGTGCCTGCCATGGTGGTTTGTTGCATCCATCCCCCTGTCATCTACATTAGGTATTTCTCCTAATGTTAATCCTCTCCGATCCCCTCACCCCCTGCTATCCGTCCCCTAGCTCCCTGACTCCCTGACAGGCCCTGGTGTGTGATGTTCCTCTCATTGTGTCCATATGTTCTCATTGTTTAACACCCACTTATGAGTGAGAACATGTGGTGTTTGGTTTTCTGTTCTTGTGTCAGTGACCAGAGCAATCAGGCAAGAGAAAGAAATCAAAGACATCCAAATAGGAAGAGAGAAAGTCAAACTATCCCTGTCTGCAGAGGCCATGATTCTATATCTAGAAAACCCCATAGTCTCAGCCCAATAGCTCCTTGATCTGATAAGCAATTTCAGGAAAGTTTCAGGATACAAAATCAAGTTACAAAAATCAGTAGCATCCCTACACACCAACAACATACAAGCTGAGAGTCAAATTAGGATGTAATCCCATTTACAATATCCACACACACATATATACTTAGGAATACAGCTAACCATGGAGGTGGAAGGTCTCTACAACAAGAATTACAAAACATTGCACAAAGAAATCAGGAATGACACAAACAAATGGAAAAATATTCCATGCTCATTGGTAGTAACAATCAATATTGGCCATGCTGCCCAAAGGAATTTACAGATTAAATGCTATTCCTATCAAATAACCAATGGCATTCTTCACAGAATTAGAAAGAAAACTGTTTAAAAATTCACATGGAACCAAAATGAGCCCAAACAGCCAAGGCAATTCTCAGCAAAAAGAATAAAGCTAGAGGCATCAGATTACTTGACTTCAAACTATATTACAGGGCTACAGTAACCAAAAATATATGGTACTAGTACAAAGCGAACACATGGATTAAAGAAACAGAATAGAGAGCCCAGAAACAGTGCTAAACACCTATAACTGTCTAATCTTCTACAAAACTGACAAACCAACCAAAGGACTCCCCATTCAATAAATGGTGCTGGGGTAACTGACTAGCCTTAGGCAGAAGATCAAAACTGGAGCTCTACCTTATCCCATATATAAAAATCACCTCAAGGTGGATTAAAAGACTTATATGTAAAATATGAACCATAAAATCCCTGGAACATAACCTAGGAAATGCCATTCTAGACATAGGACTTGGCAAAGATTTCATGATGAAGACATCCAAAACAATTGCAACAAAACCAAAAATTGACAAATGAGATCTAATTAAACTAAAGAGTTTCTGAACAGCAAAAGAAACTATCAACAAAGTAAGTAAACAACTTACAGAATGGAAGAAAATATTTGCAAACTATGCGTTCCACAAAGGTCTAACATCCAAAATCTTCAAGAAACTTAAATTTACAAGCAGAAAGCCAACAATCCTGTTATCAGGTATATAACCAAAGGAATATAAATTGTTCTACCGTAAGACACATGCACATCTATGTTCATATCACCACTATATTTGCAACAGCAAAGACATGCAATCAACCTAAATGCTCATCGGCCATAGACTTGGTAAAGAAAATTGGGTACATATACACCATGAAATACTACGCTGCCATAAAAAGAAACAATATTATGTCCTTTAAGCAACATGGATGGAGACAGAGGTCATTTTCCTAAGCAAACTAATGCAAGGACAGAAAACCAAATACCACATGTTTTCACTTATAAGTGGGAGCTAAACAATGAGAACACATGGACACTAGGAGGGCAACAACAGAAACAGGGACCTACTTGAGAGTGGAGAATAGGAGTCAGGAGACAATCAGAAAAAATACCTATCAGGTACTAGGCTTATTACCCAGGTGATGAAATTATCTGTATGCCAAACCCCCACAACATGCAAGTCACCTATGTAACAAACCTGCTCCCATGTTTCCCTAAATCTAAAATAAGAGTTAAAGGAGAATATAATAAAATTTACTATCTTATTCAATAAAGAAAAAATACATTATTTCATTATTTTGACCTTACATTAAAATAATAATTTTAATATAAAATAATAAGATACATTATTTTCTTTTAGATATACTGATTTTTGCTTCTGCTCTTCTGTATAAAATATTTAAATATTTCTAATTTTGATTCAATTTCTTTCTCTTATCTAAATTCTAAGGCATTTTTCACTCTTTTTAATATTTTCTGGATTGTTATGTCTTATGTCAGTTAAGTATTTAGCCACCCTAAAACTTAGTGGCTTCTAACAATAAAAAGTTATTATTTCACTCATATCAATGTTGATTTGATGGTTTTACAGACTGACCTGGACGTGGGTGGGCTGGGATCATGGTCATTTAGTTATCTATGGTCATATGTTGGGTTAACTGGGAATGGGCTGGTCCGGGAAGACCTTGGCTGAGAGGCCTCTACTTCATTAGCCTGGGCTTTTGTCTCATGGTGGTAGAGCTCCATGCAAGATGGCACAAGTGAGCATTCAAAGGGCTAAGGCAAGTCACAGTGTCAGTCCAGCATCAAAGGAAGAATTGCAAAGTTACATGGCTAAGCATGAGATGACACAGGAATGACTGGAGAAAAGGGACCGTTTTTTGACATCAGTTGAACACATATTATATGCTTTATTTAAATGATTACAAATCTTTCAGTAATTGAGAAAGGATTTTAAAAATGACAATAACCTCTCGTTTCGAAGAAGACAAACTATTATTTTAATATTTATTTATTATTGATTATTATTGACAGTTGCAAGTTATACAATGTCTTAAGGTAAGATAGTTTACAGACATAAAGATGAAGCACCATCTACTCCACTTTCAGCGAGTTTAATTTATCAGGGTATCAGGGAGACAGTAGAGACACAAGAGAAAACACATCATGGCTTTTAAAATGCAAAGCAAAATTTATTGAGGAAATCATGGATACAGGAAGAGTCAGGCCTTTCTGTAGAGTTAGGGAACATTTCCTTTACATGGGAGAGCTGATCCCTAGCTGAAGAGATGAAAGGGTGTTCATCACTGTGTGTGGTGGTGGGCAGGAGGTGCCAGGGCAGGAAAGCATGAGGAGTGTGTCACATGTGTATGGGCACATGCACATCAGTGTAAACAGCAGTTGGGGGGAGAGGGGCTGAGAGTACAATTGGAAAATGAAGTCGGACTAGACCGTGGAGAGCCTTATAAGCCCTAGCAAAAAATATGAACCCATGAGAATTGGCACAGAATGCAGATTCCTAGTAATATGGAGAAAGTAGATCTTTTCCAACCCCACTGGGCATATTTTTCTCACAAAAATTTGCTAATCTTTCTTTGAATTCTAAGAAAGTGATTGGGCCATGTACCCCTTTTTAATTTTTTTTTTAATAATAAAAAGGTAACAGTTTTGTAGATATCTGTGGCTTCTCTCTTCTCTGTCTGCCACAACCAGCCAAGCAGAAAGATGGGTCAGATGGACCCACTTATGGCCTGTGACTTCCTCAAGTGAGTCTACGATGCCTACCCCCGGGCACAGGCAGTCAGACCCAATTTGGATTGGGGGTTTAGAAGTCAAGCAAAAGCCATTGTAAGTCTATAAATGTATTTTACATTCTACAGTCTGCTTCTGTCAGAGTATCATCGGGGTTTCAGCATTAGTTCCCTTAATAGAAAGAGATCACTTGTTTCAAGTTTTAAATTTCTTTAGTGTAAATAGCTCTGGGAAGCTCGTAGTGGCAAGTTGCCTGCACCAATGCAGATCTGGGACCCCCATGTGACAGGCTGTTATGCCTGGCATCTCCCTCCACACCTCCATTGCCCCAAACACATGAGGTAGCAGAATTTTAGAGCTCTAAGGGACATTATTTCTAGATTGTGAGATCTCTGACATGAAAGGTAGACTCTTGTTTACTTTACTATGATTATTTTAGCTCTAAATTTGTTTTCTGGCTGGATAGTTTTCAGGAAGTGACTCTTCAATAAATCTAGTCTAACCTTCTTATCAAAAGGGAAAAATTGGTTAAGATTTTACAATAGTTTCATGTGTTGAGTTGTAATTGCTGTAATATTTCCTGAACATTTTAGCTCAGATTCTATTGTAACCTTATACCACTATCATGAATAATCTCTGTTGGTCTAAGCCTGGTCAGTGATATCATTTATATCTCACTATTTTCCAAAGCTTTTTATAATCCTAAAAAAATAAGGCAATGTAATATAGTTAATCCACATGCATTTTCAGAATTGGGGTGTTTGTCTTGGAGATTACAACACAGCCATTTATTGAATTATGAAATAAATTTATTCAATGGCCTTAGGTTGGTAGACCAGTAATCTGTTTCCTCACCTAAATGTACTTTACTCATTTTTGTAGAGACGCTAGTTATTGCTTCCCTATTTATTCTCCCTTTGTAGATAATTTGCAGCCAACCAAAGTTCCAAGTATCTCTTATTTTCTACTTCCTTTGGTTTGTGGGGGGCCATGTATTCCCTCAAAAGCCATAAGAGGAGTGGAATGTTGACACCAGAAACTTTATCCATATACTATGATGAGTGAGTCTTTCTGGTGCTATAAAAATTTGAAATGGAAACCTTAGGGTCTATGCTAACTAGATTCTGTGAGGTGTGAAGATCGAGTAGTTATTTGAATGTAAAGCCAGAGTGGATGCCATGGCATGCTAAAGCATAGCATTAGACAGAAAAACAGAATTCATCAGCAAAATTGTCCTTGGAGAGAAGTAGGAGAGTGCATTAGACACAGAGCGAGAGGCAGAAGTGAAAGGAAGAAATAGCTTCAGCATCTAACTTTCCAATACCAGATCTGTGTGCCATGGAGGTGATTTTTTTTTCTAGTTCCACAAATATTTATAAAATCGTCTATGAGCTTTAAGAAAAATAAACACCTGTATGTGTATCAACATGAATGTCTTTCTGTTCTTGCAATTAAATAATAACTAACATGTTTTAGCTTTTTGAAGCTTCTGAATTAAATACACCATTATAAACTCCCTTTCAGAAATGTTTTCCAAAACTATTTCTGTGTACGTTTCTCTGTGTTCTTTTGTATCTAAGATTGGTACTACTGAAGATGACTTTTTTCAAGCCTCTCTGTTTTCCAGTTTTCACATGACCTTTGGTTATAAAGGGCACTTGTTCCATTAGACTCTGAAATATTGATAAGGAGCTCTGTTTAGCTGGTGAACCACCAAGCATTGTTAGGTCAGCGTTTGAAAGTGGGCTTCCTGTTCAATTTTCCATTCTGCAAATGTGCTTTGGCTTTAAAGGTCAAGAATGGTACCACAGGGACTTTTGATTGCATTATCCTGATTTCTCAGCTATGAATCACTGTCTCTCTGAAACTGTGGAAGCAGAGGCTCTAAAATAAATTTAATCATTACCCCTTATGATATTACCTCTACTTCTTTGCCTGTCTGGCAAAATGGACATTGGAAATGAACTTTTTAATTCTGTCTTGGAAGAAAGGGGAAGAAAAAATAAAATTAACAAGATACAAATAAGTTTCACAATCCTCATTTCTACTTCTCTTATTTGCCAGTGACTAATTTTCTAGAACACTGATTATATCTGCTTTTAAACATCACATCATAGCTTCCATACAATTTAATCTGTTAATAAATCAATACATTTATTCATTTATTAAGGGGTATATAACATTACACTGTTTCTTTATTTCTTCAGGGAAATTACTTGTTTGCTTTTAATAAATTTATATTTTGTTACATGAAATATATAAGCCTAACTTGAACATAGCAAAAATGCATGTTCATTATTTTATGTATAATGCAAAATAGTAATTCAAATTATTTGCAATTTTTAGTACAACTTTAAAGAAAATATAAAACATGTAGCCATGGTTAAGATATACATAATTATCTCATTTTTTAATCCATAATAATATAATTATTTATTTTGCTCAGTGCAGTCTTGACTCATGTAAAATCTCCATCTTTGCTTAACTTCGTACAAAAACTTGTCTATTTGCAATTTTTTAAAGTTTCTTTTGTGTTCAAATATTAAACCCTAATATCCTGGGATATCTTGTGTACACAGTCACATTAGTCTCCCATAATATTGTTCTATGCATATATATATTTTTATAAGCATTACTGTTCCATTCCCTGACCTGATAAATTCCTGAATTTAATGCAGTCTGTCATGGTCCTTAGTTTTCTTGTCAGGCCACTATCTCATTCTCTTTGTCATTTATAGCTAATTTTAGTAGAGTAAGTTCTACACCCTTACAGAAACATTTTTCTCCACTTTGTGTATTCCTAGTAGAAGAATCACCAATAACTGATGCTTGCTGCCCATCGATCAAGGTATAGATACCTAATCCAAGTCGGGACATAGTTCACAAGCAGGAATTTGAAACGGACTTGGAGAAACAAAATGACAGTGGTGGCAGCTCAGTTAAACCCCAAGTGTTTTAGTCATTTTCAGTCATTAGAAAACTTACTCCATTTCTGATTTAATTTTGATTTATTTTTATTCAATCTTATTTTTAATTCAACTCCCCGTTCCACATTACTAACAGGTTTGAGAGACATGTGACATCACTGGTTAAGAAGAGATTGTAGTAGAGATGAAGACATGGACAAATGCCTTCCTCTCCCTCAAATTCTTCCAGAGATGCATTTCAGGAAGAAGGAAAGGAAAACGATGGGCTCTACTCATGGGTGTGAATTGAATATTCATTTGTTGGCTTTGTTCTGAACCATTGTTATCCTATGAAAGAGAGCAAGTTCAACAGAAACCTACTTGCTCCCCACCTACCCATATAATAGAATAGGAGAAAAGGGGAAGGGAACCCTAATACATTGTGAGCCCTACATTCTCAAATGAGAGGGTCCATATCTGCTACCTACCTTCAGAACCTTCTTTATTTTAAAGAAGGTGGGGATTTTGTTTCTTTTTCTTTTTTGTATTGTACTTTAGGCTCTGGGGTATGTGTGCAGATCATGTGGGATTGTTGCATAGGTACATACACGGCAAGGTGGTTTGCTGCCTTCATCCCCCATTCACCTTTATCTGGCATTTCTCCCTGAGTTATCCCTCCCCACCCTCCCCACCCCCTGCTGTCCCTCCCCTAGCCCCCCCAAGCCAAACTGACAGCAGTGTGTGATGCTCCCTTCCTTGTGTCCATGTGTTCTCATTGTTCAACAACCGCCTATGAGTGAGAATATGCAGTGTTTGGTTTTCTGTTCTTGTGTCAGTTTGCTGAGAATGATGGTTTCCAGATTCATCCATGTCCCTACAAAAGACACAAACTCATCATTTTTTATGGCTGCATAGTATTCATGGTGTATATGTGCCACATTTTCCTTGTCCAGTCTATCATTGATGGGCATTTGGGTTGGTTCCAGGTATTTGCTATTGTAAACAGTGCTGCAGTGAACATACTGGTGCATGTGTCTTTATAATAGAACAATTTATAATTCTCTGGATATATACCCAGTAATGGGAATTCTGGGTCGAATGGTATTTCTATTTCTAGGTCCTTGAGGAATCACCACACTGTCTTCCACAATGGTTGCACTAATTTACACTCCCACCAACAGTGTAAAAGTGTTCCTATTTCTCCACATCCTCTCCAGCATCTGTTGTCTCCTGATTTTTTAATGATTGCCATTCTAACTGGTTTTCATTTGCATTTCTCTAATGACCAGTGATGGTGAACATTTTTTCATATGTTTGCTGGCCTCATAGATGTCTTCTTTTGTAAAGTGTCTGTTCATATCCTTTGCCCACTTTTGCATGGGTTTGTTTGTTTTATTCTTGTAAATCTGTTTTAGTTCTTTGTAGATTCTGGATATTCGCCCTTTGTCAGATGGGTAGATTGCAAAATTTTTTTTCCTATTCTGTTGGTTGCCAGTTCACTTTAATGATTGTTTCCTTTGCTGTACAGAAGCTCTGGAGTTTAATTAGATCCCATTTGTCTATCTTGGCTTTTGTTGCCATTGCTTTTGGTGTTTTAGCCATGAAGTCCTTGCCTATGCTTATGTCCTGAATGGTTTTGCTTAGGTTTTCTTCTAGGGTTTTTATGGTGTTAGGCCCTATGTTTAGATCTTTAATCCATCTGGAGTTAATTTTAGTGTAAGGTGTCAGGAAGGGGTCCAGTTTCTGCTTTCTGCACATGGCTAGTCAGTTTTCCCAACACCATTTATTGAACAGGGAATCCTTTCCCCATTCCTTGTTTTTGTCAGGTTTGTCAAAGATCAGATGGTTGTAGATGTGTGATGTTGCTTCTGAGGCCTCTGTTCTGTTTCATTGGTCTATGTCTCTGTTTTGGTACCAGTACCATGCTGTTTTGATTACTGTGACCTTGTAGTACAGTTGGAAGTCAGGCAGCGTGATGCCTCTAGCTTTGTTCTTTTTGCCTAGAATTATCTTGGCTATGCAAGCTCTCTTTTAGTTCCATATGAAATTTAAGGTGATTTTTTTCCAGTTCTGTGAAGAAGGTCATTGGTAGCTTGATAGGGATAGTGTTGAATCTATAAATTACTTTGGACAGTATGGCCATTTTCACAATATTGATTCTTCCCAACCATGAACATGGAATGTTTTTCCATCTGTTTGTGTTCTCTCTTATTTTGTTGAGTAATGCTTTGTAGTTCTCCCTGAAGAGGTCCTTTACATCCTTTGTTAGTTGTATTCGTAGGTATTGTATTCTCTTTGTAGCAATTGTGAATGACAGTTCATTCTTGATTTGGCTCTCTTTAAGTCTGTTATTGGTATATAGGAATGCTTGTGATATCTGCACATTGATTTTGTTTCCTGAGACATTGCTGAAGTTGCTTATCAGTTTCAGGAGATTTTTGGGCTGAAACGATGGAGTCTTCTAAATATACAATCATGTCATCTGCAAATAGACAATTTGACTTCCTCCTCTCTTAATTGAATACCCTTTATTTGGGGATTTTTTTCTAAACTCTAGTGTGTGTTAGATACCTTGAGTGACTCTCTAATTAAACAATATGACAGATAAGAAACATTTAAAAATGAATTTATTAATGAACGATTATGAAAATAAGGAATCTTCAGAATCCACAGATAGAGTTAAAGCAGATTTCCTGAGAAGAAATCAAGAGCCAGAATGGACTTACATCCAGATGGTTTTTGCCACACTCTGGAAACCTTGAGTTTTTATTTGAATGACCAAGTGCACTACATGTGACAGGCAATAATACTTAAGATTTCCTTATAGTAGTGAAGGTAATAGGATGAATAAGAATTAGAATCAGCCTCCCAGCAGACATAAACTAAACTTGCCTATAGCAAATTTATGGGTGGGTGAAGCAGTAAACATCTCACTTGAGAATTTATTACTTCAAACAGGCTGTCATGTAGAGGTTTTTTTCAAATCTATGCCACCTGTAAGGTCCCTAGTCCTGGAAATAGGGAATTTAAAGTGGTCTAGGTGGATAACGCCCCTAGAAAGTGGTAGAAGTAAACACAAATACTGAAAGAACACAACTTCAACCTTGACTTCAATGCATTCTTACTAAGAAAGTTGAAAGAAAACAATTAGCTCAAATTCAGAATTAAAAATTACTGGAGAGTGGTAACATTAGTAAGAATTAACTGAAACAGAGATTAGAAAGAGAACTGCAATGATTTTATATAATGAAATTGTCAGATAAAGCATAGAATATAAATATATTCACATGTTTGAAGAAGCTAGAAAAATTACAAAATATTTGAAGAAAATATAGGATTAAAACAAATTACTGATATGATTTGGCTGTGTCCCCACCCAGTTCTCACCTTGAATTGTAACTCCCATAATTCCTACATGCCATGGGAGGAACTGGTGGAAGGTGACTGAATTATGGTGGTGGGTCTTTCCTGCACTGTTCTTTTTATAGTGAATGAGTCTTATGAGATCTGATGGTTTTAAAAATGTGAGTTCTCCTGCACAAGTTCTCTTGCCTGCTGCCATCCATGTAAGATGTGACTTGCTCCTCCTTGTCTTTCATCATAATTGTGAGGACTCCCCAGCCATGTAGAGCTGTAAGTCCATTAAACTTCTTTCTTTGGTAAATTTCCCTGTCTCAGGTAAGTTTTTATCAGCAGCATGAAACTGGACTAATACAATGACCAAGCATATGTGAATGAAACAAAAAAAGCCAGAAATAGAATAAAAATTAATTTAATGTTATTTTAAATTTAACTGTTAAATTGAAAATGCAAAATATGTCATTATTCAAGCACCACATTTACTCAGTTGAAGATACAGTTTGATAGTTCTTATATAAAACTGATGATATTATCTCAAATGTAGTCCAGAGGCATAGAGATGAAAAACACTGAAATAAATCTTAAAAATTTGGATAATATTTGGATACATACAAAGAAGTTCCACAATGATATAGATATTCAAGAGTATTAAGAGGCTAAAATTTCAGAAGAATATAAATAAAAAATATATCAGAGTCTTGACACATTTCAGAAAAACTGCAGAACACAAAAACAAGAGAAGATCTTACAGGAAGTAGATGTCGTTGAAGAGGCAGCCACCTTCAGGGTAAAAATAGAGTAACTGCAATTAGCAACTATGAAGATAGAATGTAATGGAATTCCATCTGTATTGAATTAGAGAAAAATAACTTAAAATTCAATTTCTGGCAAATCATCTTTTAGAAAAGAAGGCAAATAAGGGCATTTTCAGATAACAAAATTGGAATTTACCACCAACCACATTTCTAAGAGGTGAAAATAGTCTCAAACAAATGGAGGAAGAGTAAGAAAAATGTTTGTGAAAATGAGAGTAAAGCTTAGTAAACATTGTTTGCATAAAAACAAGAACTAAAATGATGAATAAAGCCATAATTTCAATGTAAGTTAAAATTTTAAAATATGCCCTAAAATAGATAGTAATGCACTGAAGAAACAGAGTACGTAACACCCCAACAAGTAAGGGGAAAGGGATAATATTTGTAAACACAACAAACCAACTCTTAATGGAAATCAAAGTTGGGAAAGGTGAGGAGATTGGAGGGGAAGTTTTATCCAGGTCCTGCTGAAATGACAGATATCTGCAAGCCCCTAGAGAGCTGTCAGATACCACATCAGCTGCTCCTTTGAAATTAGAATATGGGCTGATTAACACTGTAGAACTCAGAGGTTACCTCTTGCTGTCAATGCAAAAAAACTAAAAGAATTTACATTACCATTTTTCAAATTTAATTGGGAAGGGGTAGCGTTCACCTTGAAAATAAAAGTAGTTTTGTGAACTGCTATTTTATTAGCTATAAATTTCATAATTGTGAAACATAGAAGCTGAAATTTGTCTTCTTATGAAACACAGACTAAATGTTTTAAAATTAAAGGCTGTTCTATATTACAATAATGTATAATAATGACAGTATTCAGTTCTCTATAGTATTTTGTAAAATAAAAATTAGTGAATTTTATTCTGTTAAACAAGACAAATATTATCTTCTAATGCAAACCACATGACCTTTCAGTATGTTTCAATATTATTTTCCTTAAAATGAAGAAATACTGTACAAATACTGTCCTCAGAACTTCTTCTTATCTTTGGTGTTACTATTTCTAAATGTAAATTCTCCAATATCAACAAAAAATTATCAGAATCAAGAAAATGGTAAAGATTTTCTTCAAAAAATTTAGAATACATAATTCTGCTCTCTTAGAAAACATTCTAACCTCCTCATTTGATGAACACATAATAATATCTTCAGTGAAATGAGCTTAGAAAACTTCCCTGTTATATACATTTGTTTTTGTAGGCAGGTGACATTAATTGATTAGATAATAAAAAAGCGAATTTATAATTGAAGGATCCAATCAAAGTAATTAGAGCTCTAAGTGATTCAATTATTTGCTTTGATTAATTTGATTCATTATAACATTTTTATTTAGGGAAATCAAAAAACTTAAAAGGTAAAGCTGTAACAGGTAAGGGGTGAAGATGATAGTAAATGGTTTTCAGGGAGGTGAAATTAAGACATCTGATATGTGGATATTACATTACATTTGTTTTTCAAACTTTTTTTTTTACAAGAATATTGATTTTATATTTTTCCATTTTTTGAGGCATAATTGACAAATAAATGTATGTATATTTACAGTGTATTACATGATTTTTTCATAGATGTATACACTGTGAAATTATTACCACATTCAAATGAATTAACATATCCATTATCTCATATGCTTATCATTTTTTTGTAATGATAACATTTTAGATCTATTCTCAGCAATTTTCAAGTACACTATACATCGTAATTAACTATAGTTAACATGCTGTGCAATTAATCTACAGAACTTACTAATTCTATCTAACTGAATTTCTACCCTTTGACCAATATCTCCCCATCCAACCTCCCCCAGCTCCCACACCCTGGCCATATTAGTCTGTTCCCACGCTGCTATGAAAAACTACCTGAGACTGATAATTTATGTGGAACAGAGGTTTAATTGACTTACAATTATGCAGGCTGTACAAGAAGCATGGCTGGGAGGCCTCAGGAAATTTACAATCATGGTGGGAGGGTGAAGGGGAAGCAAGCATGTCTTCACATGGTGGCATGAGAGAGAGAAGGGGTAAGTGCTGCACACTTTTGAACAACCACATCTCATGAAATATCTCTCTTTCTTTCTCTCTTCCTTCCTCCCTTCCTCTTTCCTTTCCTTTCCTTTTTCTTTCTCTTTCTTTTTCAGACAAGGTCTCTCTCTGTCACCCAGGAAGGTGTGCAATAGTGCAATCATAGCTCACTACAGCCTCAAACTCCTGAGTTCAAGCAATCCTCCTTCCATGGCTTTCCAATGTGTTGGGATTATAGGCAAAAGCCATCTGCCTGAACTTAAGCCACATTTTTGTTATGCTTTAATCTGTTGATGGACACAGAGGTTGATTACAAATCTTTGCTATCAAGAAGAGTGCTGATATAAATGTGCAAGTGCAGGTACCTTTTTTAGATAATTTTTTTTTTTTTTTTTTTTTTGTAAATAACCACTAGTGGGATTGCTGGTTTGAATAATAATTTTATTTTTAGTTCTTTGAGAAATCTCTATACTGTTTTCCATAAAGGGTATACTAATTTACATTTCCAACAACAGTATATAAGCATTTTCTTTTATACCACATCCACACCATCTATCATTTTTTGACTTTTTAAATAATAGTCATTCTGGCTGGAGTAAGATGACATTTCATTGTGGCCCGGTTTTACTCTTCTACATATGGAAATACTTTTCATTTCTCTATTCTATTCCACTGATCTATATGTCTATATTGTGCCAGTATCCTACAGTTTTTTGTGTGTTCCATTGGTCTGTATGTCTATTTTTATGCCAGTACTATGCTGTTTTGATTACTATAGTTTTGTAGTATATTTTGGGGTCAGGTAATGTGATTCTTCTAGCTTTGTTATTTTTGCACAAGACTGCTTTGGCTAGTTGGAGCATTTTGTGGTTCTATGTACATTTTAGAATTTTTTTATTTGTGTAAAAAATAACAGGAATTTTGACAGAAATTGCTTAAAATCTGTAGACTACTTTGGGTAGTATGAACACTTTAACAATACAAATTCTTCTAATCCATGAACATGAAATATCTATTTATTTGTGTCTTCTTCAATTTCTTTCAACGTTTTACAGTTTTCAGTGTGTAAATTGGTTAAATTTCATCTTTGTTAAATTTATTCCTAAATATTTTACAATGTTTTATGCTTTTGTAAATGGAATTACTTTTTGTATTTTTTTCTTGTGGGCATAAGAGGTGTATATATTTATGGATTATATAGGCTATTTTGATACTGACATGTAATATGTAATAATCACATTAGAGTAAATGAGGTATCCATCACTTCAAGCATTTATTACTTGTGTTAGAAACAATCCAATTGTACTCTTTTAGTTGTTTTTAAATGTACAAATCAATTATTTTTTTACTATTGTCATCCTGTTGTGCAAGTAAATACTAGATTTTATTCATTATTTCTATTTTTTTTAGGCATTAACCATCCCCACATCCCTCCAACCCCTGACAACCCATCCCAGCCTCTAATAATCATCCTTCTCCTCTCTATATCCATGAGTTTGATTGTTTTAAGTTTTAGCTCCCAAGAAAAAGCAAAGTTTGACTTTCTGTTCCTGGCTTCTTTCACTGAATAATTAATGGCTTCCAGTTTCATCCACATTGTTTTAAATGATAGAATCTAATTCTTTTTTATGGCTCAAAATACTCCATTGTGTGTATTTACCAAATTGGATAAAAGCCATTTTAACAGGGATGAGGTAATATCTTTGTAGTTTTGATTTGTATTTCTCTGATGATCAATGATGTTGAGTACCTTTTCAAATACCTGTTTGCCATTTGTATGTCTTCTTTTGAAAAATTTCTATTCAAAACTTTTGCTCATTTTTAAATTGAATTATTACCTTTTTTTTCCCCATGGAGTTGAGTTCCTTAAATATTTTAGCTACTAATCTCCTGTGAGATGAGTAATTTGCAAATATTTTCTCCTATTCTGTAAGTCGTTTTTTTCACTTTTTTGATTATTTTCTTTGCTGTGCAGATTTTTTAACTTGTTGTGATCACATTTGTCCGTTTACACGTTGGTTGAAAATGATCCACGTGCAGAGGAAAACGAAATATATTCTGTAGTCATTTTATGAAACATAGGTAAACATTTATTAGATCCATAAATAGGATTTCTTAGTTTCATTTTGGGATATTTATTAACATACAGAAACTATTGATTTTGTATGCTGATTTTGTATCCTACAACTTTACTGAATCTGTTTATTAATTGTAACACTTTTTTGATGGAGTCTGTAGGTTCTGTATATAGGACTATGTCATCTGCGAACAGACAATTTACTTCCATTTTGATTAAAATGACTTTAATTTCTTTTCTTGTGTAATTGCCCCCGCTAGGACTTCCATGTTGAATAGATGTGGTGGAAGGGGAAACTTTGTCCTGTTCCTGATCATATCAAAAAAGCTTTTGGTTTTTTTTACTGTTAAGTGTGATATTAACTGTGAGTTGTCATATATGGCTTTCATTATGCTGAGGTTCATTCCATTTCTATACATAATTTCTTGAGATTTTTATCATAAATGAATGTTAAATGTTGTCAGATTTTTTTGTTTACATTTATTGAGATGACCATATAATCATAATGCTTTATTTTGTTATTGCATAGTTCACATTTATTGATTTGCCTATATTAACCCATTCATGCATCCCAGGGATAAATCTTACTTGGTCCTGGTGTGTGATTCTTTTAATGTGCTATTATATTGAGCTTGTTAGTATTTTGCGTTTTTTGCATTTATGTTCATCATGGGTTTTGGTCAGTAATTTTCTTTTCTTATAGTTGACTTGTCTGGGTTTGACACATGCTGATGTTGGGCTCATAACATAAATTTGGAAGTGTTTCTTAATCTTCAACATTTTGGAAGAAATTCAGAATGATTGGCATTAATTATTTCTAAAAATATCTGGTAGAATTCACCACTGAAGCCACCTAGTCTTGGATTTTCTTTGTTTGCATGTTTCTGATTACTGACTCAATCTCCTTACTCATTATTTATCTGTTCAGATTTTCTATTTCTTCATGATTCAGTCTTGATAGGTTGTATATTTCTAGGAATTTATTCATTCCCTAATGGTTGCTTAACTTTTCAAAGTTTCAAGTGTGCTTAATTATATAAAATAAAAAGTGAGGACTGTGTTTGTGGATATTTTTGAAATCAAGTTAATTTCTATTTTATAAACTTGATTTCCTTGATACGTCTTCCAGTTTTCATGTTATGGTTTATAAACAGTAATTGCTTTTTGATGATATTCAGTGTGAAACATTTTTCTCTACAGGTGAAGGCTCATATGCAGAAATATATCTGATTAATTTTAGAGTGTTTAAGAAACATGTAATCACACATCACTCTCTTGAGATTAATTTTCATTCTTTTCAACTTTCTCTTGATTTCTCAACTTATTGTTGATTCTAAATAGCCTTAGCCTAAATCAGTGAGTAAATAATTAATTTGCTTATTTCTGGCAACCAAGTCTTAAATTATTTGTTTCTTATTTGACTATAGATGTCAGAAGAGAGAGAGAGACAGAGAGAAAGATAAAGGAAGAGAGAGAGAGAGAGAGAGAGAGAGAGAGAGAGAGAGAGAAATACTTTGTTACAGTTAAAATAACAAATTAAATATTAGCCAGAATATTCAAAATACAGTGATCTGTGCTGGTTTATCTTACGATATTCAATTTTACACTGATGTGAAAGTGATGCACATTCAGTAGAAACTATGAGTACCTAACAACCTTTCTGTTTATCACTTTCAGTACAGAATTTAATAAATTATGTAAGATATTCAACATTTTATTATAAAATATGCTTAGGGTAAGATAATCTTGCCCAACTGTACGCCAATGTGTTTTATGCATGTTTAAGGTAGGCTAGGCTAAGCTATGATGTCAAGGAGCATCTATATTATGATTTAATTTAAGATAGTTTTTTTTTTTTGTTAGGAATGAAAATTTCAGAATTTTCATTCCTCAACATAGTTTTTATTTGATTAAGTTATATTATAAAGTCTATTTGCTTATCAGTTTAAAATGGTTTTATACTTTCATTTGCTTAGTACTATAAAGTTCTCTAAATAGAATCTACCCATTGATAATCTGAAAGAGATGCCCTGCTTGATATTCCCAAATTAGCAGAAACAATAGTTACAGAAGATCAACAAGGCAGAGAAAGATGACTGTGATGCATGTAACGAGACCAGGACAGTTCTACTCTACGACCAGAGAAATGGTCCAAATCTCCCTCTTGTGACATTATGGATGCTGGATCTGTTACCTATGACTTGATTTTTAAGAGTGCTAGAGATCTAATATATAATATTTATCTGTAATGAAAATATTATGCCTAATTAATTATATAATGATAGTTATATATTTGTATCATACTATGTATTACGCATATAATATACATACAACAATATATAATATAAAAATAATAAATATAAAATTTTATTTATATTAGTATACTTACATTTATTTATATCATATATTTATATTTTTAGAGTATATTTTTATAGCTATATAATGATATAACTATATAATGTGATAAGTTATTATGATAATTATTTGTGTGAGTCTTATAATATTGTCCTTCTTTTTGATATCTAATCTCAGACTAACTCCTTCTTCCTTAAATTATGCTCCTTAAAGTCATCCAGCATAAATCTCTTTTCATACCTCTCTTACTGAGACACCCCACAGTTCTTCTGGATTGTGTTAATCCTTCCTATATCCAAATAAATAAATCAGATTTTATTTATGAACTCATTTAAGGTTTTACTATGAGCGTAACCTCATTCAGCTAATCAGTTAGAAGATGAGTGTGCAAGTCCTGAGCACATCATTTACTTCTGCTCAAGTGTTGGCAAACACCTACTGAAACCACTCTGACCTTGCATTCTTCATCTACAATGTTGGTTAACAATATCAATATTTAATGGTTTTGAGGGCCAAATGAGAAAATAACAGTTTATGAATTATAAATGCTATTTAAATTGTGGTTGCTAATGTTAACATATTTTATTATTTTATTCTTAAAGCAACATTCCATTTCTACTCACCCCATTGCCACTGGGCGCTCACCTTTTGCCCTCAGTTTCATGGACAGAAAATACTACTTTCTGCACTGCCATGTAGAGATAAGAGTGATTGCTTAATATGTTGTCAGTGCTTTGTTGATTAGTTTAAAAGTGCTCAAGAATCAATTATCATGGATTATGTACATACCTCCATGATTTTGGTGGGTGACGTTTCTTTGCGTGACCTATCTACTATGCTCTTTAAATGGTTTGCGTGAAGCCAAGTACAATAGACAAGTTCTTCAATAACGAGTGCTGTGTTTTCTGAATAATGTTTCATAAAACTAAATGAAGTATGCAAACCCAGCAGACTTTTATAGTCATGGTTCTAAATCAAAAGCAGGATTCCATTTCAGACTCAGTAAATCAAAATCTCTGAGGATGGGACCCAATAATTTGCATGTTTTAAAAGTATCCTGGTTTCCTAAGTGCACTGAAGAGACAGATTCTTATCTAAGATCTAGACAATTATGCCTATGACAAATATGATCTGCATCTGAACTTCAACGGTATTCCATCTGTGGCATAAAATCTTACCTTTCAAATCACAGAAGGAAAAAATATTAATGAAAAAATTAACAAAAAAACTAAACATTTTTTAATTAAAAATAAAACCCACATAGTATTTCAAGGCAAAAAAGACATAAGTAAAATATAAGGCATTTCTTACTCCAAAACAATGATATAAGCAATTGTTCAGTTATAATTTATGACATCTCTATTAGACTGAGTCCACTTAGCCTGGAGGATTGCAGAAAATATTGACACCCCTGGATAAGTTGGCCAGAAAACCAGTTTGCTGAGACTTTAGGCTGTTTCAGCTGCACAAGAGAAAATTTCCCTTGTATCAATCATGTATGCCAATGTTATGAATCTTCTTTGGCTGTAAAGAAATTCTTAAATTGAATTATCTGGCTTTTGCAGGAGAGAATTTTGTTTGTTTTTTTTCCTGCAGGAATTTCTCCCCATTATGTATCTGTTTTTGTATTTGTTTGAGCTAGGGCTGAAGTTGCAGAAATGTTTGTTTATGTGTTTGTACTGACACACGCTCTTCTCTTACTTGAAAAGGGATGCTAATTACCTACTTATCCTGTTCTGTTTGTAAATATAGTCATTGTGACCATGGCAAATTCTTTTGGATACCTTTGAGATTAATTATTACTTGTGTTCATTATAGCAATGTCCCTCAGTCATACAAAAGGAGAGGAAATATATACAAAGATATAAACAGTGGAAGTTGCCTTTTTATGCTCAAGAGCATCAAGAGCTCTGGCTCCTAAATGGACTTCCCTGGCTTGTATGACGATTGCATGAAGTATGTTTCACATCTTAAATTTTAGATTTAGAAAGCAGATAGAGTGGGATAATTCATTGCCTCTGCCTTTGCCATATCCGAAAATTACCATTATAGAATAAGAAGAGTTTGGAGTACATGGCTTTTCTTCTCCTTTTTTGAAAGAAATAAGGAAATCTCAAATAAATATACAGAAGAGACAAAGACATAAGAAAAACTGAGTGACTTGAGAAATGGTTTTCAACCCTAGAGTTAAGCCCTAGCTCAAATTACAACTCCCCATAGTGAACGTCACACAGAACTGCACACAATGAAAAAGGGAGAAATCTAGCTATCTACTCCTGAGTTTCCTTGCTCACCCAGAAATTTCATGAGATTCTTCCATGTCATAAGTATAAAATCATTTCTGACAAAATGGATTGGTATTCTTCCTCTTATAAGGATTTGTAAATTGCATTATAGAATCCCTGAAATTTAAAGGAGCTCTGTTCTGATTGGCTTAATCGAGACTGATAAGTCTTTATTGAATCCAGGATGACAAATTCCCTAATTATCAGAGAAAGAAAACAATTGAACATTTTATACTTAAAATGTGGAAGCCATATGATGAGTACCCTTTTAACAAAGATTGCCTGCTCACTTTGTGATGTCCAGTTGCTGGATAAGGAGAAAAAGATAATTCTTTTCTTTGGGCTAGGAATCAGTAGTCATAAAATTATACTAATAAGATCCCTGAAATATTTTTACTGTATGGGATATACATTTGAAAAATATGTAAAAATCTGAGTTCATAAATATTTCTAGTCCAGATAAATCTTTGGACAATACTATGTTAATAGTATTGGTTTAAAAATATCAATACATCTTTCCCTAATTTTGTCAACTCTGAAATAAAATGCAAGAAAGGCATATTAATTTTTTGTAATGCTTAAGTTTATTTTTCGTATAGAAAGTTTAATTATTTTGAGCTTTCTAAATTTCCTATACTGTTTTTTGAGGGGTCATATAGTCATCATTGTTTCCACAAATTATTTAAAATTATGGCAATATAGTCAGATTAGGGATTTAATACTAATGTTGGAAGTATTGCCTTCTGTGTGGAATCTTTTGCTCCACCTATGCTACTTCAGTGTTGCGGACTTTTGCCATTTCAGTCCAAAAGTCACCCCAGCTGCCAACTGCCAGGCCCTATGCTTCTTTGCCTAAAGGTTTTCTCTTGTCACTGGAGCCTGTTTTGTCACACATGTAGCTGGCTGGAAGAGTTCGGTAATTGATGCTCTCTGGGAAAAGGCTTCATTCAATGTCTGACAGGAATTGATGAAAAAACATTCCTGGGCTGAATAGGAATAGCTCTGGAATAGCTCTGGTCTGCAGTCCTCAGCGAGATCAATACAAAAGGCAGGTGACTGTTACCTTTCCAGCTAAGGTACCCGGTTCATCTCATTGGGACTGGTTAGATAGTGGGTGTAGCCCATGGAGGGCGAGCCAAACCAGTGAAGCAGGGTGGAGTGTCGCCTTACCTGGGAAGCACAAGGGGTTGGGGAACGCGCTCCCCTAGCCAAGGGAAGCCCTGAAGGATGCTGCCATAAGGGACAGTGATATCCTGCCCAGATACTACACTTTTCCCATGGTCTTCACAACCCACAGACCAGGAGATTCCCTCAGGTGCCTACACCACAAGGGCCCTGGGTTTCAAGCACAAAACTGGACGACCTTTTAGGCAGACACCAGGCTAGCTGCAGGAGTTTCTCTTTGTACCCCAGTGGCACCTGGAATGCCAGCAAGACAAAACCATCAACTCCTCTGGAAAGGGGGCTGAAGCGAGGGAGCCAAGTGGTCTTGCTCAGTGAATCCTACCCCCATGGGACCCAGCAAGCTAATTTCTGCTGGCTTGAAATTCTCGCTGTCAGCACAGCAGTCTGAAGTTGACTTGGGATACTAGAACTTGGTGAGGGGAGAGGTGTCCACCATTACTGAGGTATGAGTAGGTGGTCCCCACAAAGCGTAAACAAAGCCACTGGGAAGTTAGGACTGGGCAGAGCCCACCGCAGCACTGCAAAGCTGCTGTAGCCAGACTGCCTCTCTAGATTCCTCCTCTCTGGGCAGGGTATCTCTGAAAGACAGGCAGCAGACCCAGTCAGGGGCTTATAGATAAAACTCCCATCTCCCTGGGACAGAGCACATGGGGAAGGGGCAGCTGTGGGCGTATCTTCAGCAGACTTAAACGTTCCTGCCTGCTGGCTCTGAAGAGAGCAGAAGATCTGCCAGCACAGTGCTTGAGCTCTACTAAGGGACAGACTGCCTCCTCAAGTGGGCCCCTGACCCCCATGCCTCCTGACAGAGAGACGCCTCCCAGCAGGGGTTGACAAAGACCTCATACAGGAGAGCTCCGACTGGCATCTGGCAGGTGCCTATCTGGGACAAAGCTTCCATAGGAAGAAGCAGGCAACAATCTTTGCTGTTTTACAGCCTTTGCTGGTGATACCCAGGCAAATAGGGTCTGGAGTGGATCCTCAGCAAACTCCAGTAGACTTGCAGAACAGGGGCCTGATGGTTAGAAGGAAAACTAACAAATGGAAAGCAATGGCATCAACATCAACAAAAAGGATAACCACACAAAAACTCCATCTGAAGGTCACCAACAGCAAAGACCAAAGGTAGATAAATCCACAAAGATGAGGAAAAACCAGCACAAAAAGACTGAAAATTCCAAAAACCAGAATGCCTCTTCTCCTCCAAAGTATCACAACTCCTCGCCAGCAAAGAAACAAAACTGGATGAAGAATGAGTTTGATGAATTGACAGAAGTAGGCTTCAGAAGGAGGGTAATAACAAACCTCTCTGTGCTAAAGGAGAGTGTTCTAACCCAATGCAAGGAAGCCAACAACCTTGATAAAAGGTTAGAGGAATTGCTAACTAGAATAACCAGTTTAGAGAAGAACATAAATGACCTGATGGAGCTGAAAAACACAGCACGAGAACTTTTTGAAGCATCACAAGTATCAATAGCTGAATTGATCAAGTGGAAGAAAGGATATCAGAGATTAAAGATCAACTTAATGAAATAAAGCATGAAGCACTCTTATTTAGGGAAATAAGAATGAAAATGAACAAATAAAGCCTCCAAAACATATGTGAGGATGTGGAAAGACCAAACCTATATTTGATCGGTGTACCTGAAAGTGGCAAGGAGAATGGAACCAAGTTGGAAAACACACTTCAGGATATTATCCAGGAGAACTTCCCCAATCTAGTAAGACAGGTCAACATTCATATTCAGGAAAGACAGAGACCACCACAAAGATACTTCTCAAGAAGAGCAACCCCAAATCACATAATCCTCAGATTCACCAAGGTTGAAATGAAGAAAAAAATGTTAAGGGCAACCAGAAAGAAAGGCCAGATTACCCACAAAGGGAAGCCTATCAAACTAGCAGTGGATCTCTCTGCAGAAACTCTATAAGCCAGAAGAGAATTGGGGCTGATATTCAACATTCTTCAAGAAAAGAACTTTCAATCCAGAATTTCATATCCAGCCAAACTAAGCTTCATAAGCAAAGGAGAAATAAAATCCTTTACAGACAAGCCAATGCTGAGGGATTTTGTCACCACCGGGCCTGCCTTACAAGAGCTCCTGTAGGAAGCACTAAATATGGAAAGAAAAACCTGGTACCAGCCACTGCAAAAACAAACCAAAATGACCATCTTAATGGTCATCTACCATAGTGTCGATAGACCATCGACACTATGAAGAAACTGCATCAACTAATGGGCAGTATAACCAGCTAGCATCATAATGATGGATCAGATTCACACATAACAATATTAACCTTAAATGTAAAGGGGCTAAATGCCCCAATTAGAGGGAACACACTGGCAAATTAGATAAGAGTCAAGACCCAGTGGTGTGCTGTATTCAGAAGACCCATCTCATGTGCAAAGACACACATAGGCTCAAAATAAAGGAATGGAGGAATATTACCAAGCAAATGGAAGGCAAAACAAACAAACAAACAAAAACACCCGGGGTTGCACTCCTAGTCTCTAATAAAACAGACTTTAAACCAACAAAGATCAAAAAGGACAATGAAGGGCATTATATAATGGTAAAGGGATCAATGCAATAAGAAGAGCTAACGATCCTAAACACATATGCACCCAATTCAGGAGCACCCAGATTCATAAAGCAAGTTCTTAGAGACCTACAAAGAGACTTAGACTCCCACAAAATAATAGTGGGAGACTTTAACACCCCACTGTCAATATTAGACAGATCAACGAGAGAAAATTAGCAAGGATATTCAGGACTTGAACTCAGCTCCTGCAAGCGGACCTAATAGACATCTACAGAACTCTCCACATCAAATCAACATAAAACAAATACTTCTCAGTACCACATTGCACTTATTCTAAAATAGACCACATGATTGGAGGTAAAACACCCTCAGCAAATGCAAAAGAATGGAAATCATAACTACCAGTCTCTCAGAACACAGTGCAATCAAATTAGAACTAAGGATTAAGAAACTCACTCAAAACCACAGAACTACATGGAAACTGAACAACCTGTTCCTGAATGACTACTGGGTAAATAACAAAATGAAGGCAAATATCAAGAAGTTCTTTGAAACCAATGAGAACAAAGACACAACGTACCAGAATCTCTGGGACATAGATAAAGCAGTGTTTACAGGGAAATTTATAGCACTAAAAGCCCATGAAAGAAAGCAGGAAAGATCTAAACTCAATACCCTAACATCACAATTAGAAGAACTAGAGAAGCAAGAGCAAACAAATTCAAAAGCTAGCAGCAGATAGAAAATAACTAAGAACAGAAGAGAACTGAAGGAGATAGAGACACAAAAAACTCTTCAAAAAAATCAATAAATCCAGGAGCTGGATTTTTGAAAAGCTTAACAAAATAGATAGACCACTAGCCAGACTGATAAAGAAGAAAAGAGAGAAGAATCAAATAGACACAATAAAAAATGATAAAGGAGAGATCACCACTGATCCCACAGAAATACAAACTACCTTCAGAGAATATTATAAACACCTCTATGCACATAAACTAGAAAATCTGGAAGAAATAAATAAATTCCTGGACAAATACATCCTCTCAAGACTAAATCAGGAAGAAGTTGAACCCCCGAATAGACCAATAACAAACACTGAAATTGAGGCAGTAATTAACAGCCTACCAACCAAAAAAGCCCAGGACCAGGTGAATTCAAAGCCAAATTCTACCAGAATTACAAAGAGGAGCTGGTGCCATTCCTTGTGAAACCACTTCAAAGAATAGAAAAAAGGGAATTCCTCCCTAACTCAATTTATGAGGCTAGCAGCATCCTGATACCAAAACCTGTCAGAGACACAACAACAATAACAACAACAAAAGTTTCAGACCTATGTCCCTGACGAAAATTGATGCAAAAGTCCTCAATAAGATACTGGCAAACTGAAATCCAATAACATATTAAAAAGCTTATCCTCCATGACCAAGTTAGGTTCATCTCTGGGATGCAAGGCTGGTTTAACATACACAAATCAATACACATAATCCATCACATACACAGAACCAATGACAAAAACCACATGATTATCTCAATAGATGCAGAAAAAGTCTTTGATAAAATTCAACACCACTTCATGCAAAAAACACTCAATAAACTAGGTGTTTATGGAATGTATTTCAAAATAATAAGAGCTATTTATGACAAACCCACAACCAATATCATACTGAATGGGCAAAAGCTGGAAGCATTCCTTTTGAAAACCTGCACAAGACAAGGATGCCCTTTCACCACTCCTATTCAGCATAGTATTGGAAATTCTGGCCATGGAAATCAGGCAAGAGAAAGAAATAAAGGGTATTCAAATAGGAAGAGAGGAAGTGAAATTATCTCTGTTTGCAGGTGACATGAATGCATATTTAGAAAACCCCTTTGTCTCAGCCCAAAAACTCTTTAAGCTGATAAGCAACTTCAGGAATGTCTAAGCATACAAAATTAATGTGTAAAAATCACAAGCATTCCTATACATCAATAATAGACAAACAGAGAGCCAAATCATGAGCAAATTCCCATTCACAATTGCTACAAAGAGAATAAAATACCTAGGAATATAACTTACAAGGGATATGAAGGACCTCTTCAAGGAGAACTACAAACCACTGCTTAAGGAAATAAGAGAGGTCACAAACAAACGGAAAAACATTGCATACTCATGGATAGGAAAAATTAATATGGTGAAAATGGTTGTACTGCCCAAAGTAATTTACAGATTCAATGCTATTGCCATCAAGCTACCACTGACTTTCTTCACAGAATTAGAAAAAATACTTTAAATTTCATATGGAACAAAAAAAGAAGCCATATAGCCAAGACAATCCTAAGCAAAAAGAACAAAGCTGAAGGCATCATGCTACCTGACTTCAAACTATACTACAAGGCTACAGTAACCAAAGCAGCATGATATTGGTACCAAAACAGATATATAAACCAATGAAACAGAACAGAAGCCTCAGAAATAACACCACACATCTACAACTATCTGATCTTTGACAAATCTGATAAAAACAAGCAAGGAGGAAAGGATTCTCTATTTAATAAATGGTGTTGGGAAAACTGGCTAGCTAGATACAGAAAACTGAAACTGGACCCCTTCCTTTCATCTTATACAAAAATTTACTCAAGATGGATTAAAGATTTAAATAGAAGACCTAAAACTATAAAAAACTCTAGAAGAAAACCTAGGCAATACCATTCACATAGGCATGGGCAAAGATATCATGACTAAAACACCACCAACCCAAAAGCCCATCAATAATAGACTAGATAAAGAAAGTATGGCACAAAAACACCATGGAGTATTATGCAGCCATAAAAAGATGAGTTCATGTCTTTTGCAGGTACATGGATGAAGGTGAAAACCACCATTCTCAGCAAACTAACACAGGAACAGAAAACTAAACATCACATGTTCTCACTCATAAGGGGGAGTTGAACAATGAGAACATAGAGAACATATGGGCACAGCGAGGGGAACATTAAACATCAGGACTTATAAGGGGTTGGGGGGCAGGGGAAGGGATAGCATTAGGAAAAATACCTAATGTACATGATGGGTTCATGGGTGCAGCAAACAACCGTGGCACATGTATACTTATGTAACAAACCTGCACTTTCTGCACATGTATCCCAGAACTTAAATTACAATAATAATAATAATAAATAAATCACATGTAGAATAAGAGAACTAACCAGAAAAGTTGAAATTAAATATATATAGAAAAGTTGGAAATTGTTTGCAAATATATTAAACAACCAAACTAATAAAAATCACTGTATTTTTTTTTAAAAAATCCTGCTTCTGTGTTCCTTGAATGTGATAATATTGAGGCATGTGCTTTACACTGAGTCCTGGAAATTTATATAAGAATTAAGCTCTGCTAACCCATAGCAGTACCTGGCTTGATAGAGTTTGTCGATTGCCTACTCATCCTTGTCTCACTCCCATGTTCCTGTTTCTTTCATTTCTCAAATAAATGACTTGAACTTTGATCTTTGGACATATGCTTTTGGTGAGACTAAGTCAGAAGGAACCATTGATAATGTCATCTCTTCAACAAAGGTTTTATCAGTAATTGGATTACGCTGATGTAAAAGTAATTGTATTACTCTGAAATATCAAACTGAAATGTAATTTACAAAAATTTCAGTTGACTTTACAATCTTGGGTTGTTTTAAATTGATTTAAAAGTAATTTTTATTTGGACACTTTCTACAGGAGATTAAAATTCATAAAGAGAGAAATCCGAAGTGTTCAGTCACAAAGCAAATATTTGCTTATCTTACCTTGTCTGTACAAAAACATAGTAAATTATGAATGAGTGTGAATTCAGTGTGATATATAAGTTGCTTATAATATAATTAAAATTAGTATATTTTAAAGCTGATATTTTATTACATTTATATATTTTAAGAAGCTGAAGGTTAAAGTGTATTCTCATTATTAATCAAATTAATCTTATAAACAATAAAGAGAAAAAAATTAGCTCAGAAGAAAATTGTTTTTTAACAGAAACAGTATATACCAGTGCATTCTGCCTAGAGAACAGACGTTCACATCTCATTACAATATTCTGATTTCCTGAAAACCTTTTAACTTACTGAGCTTTTTATATGAATTTTTTCATGTTATTGAATCATCTTTAAAAAAACTTTCTGGCTTCTGCAAAAGATAAAATTCATAATAATTGTTTATTTTCTTCATTTGAAAACTATTGTCTAACAGATTAATTATGTAAACAAGACAGGAATCATTTCTGGTCCTGAGGCATCTACAATTTATACACATCTGTTGCTGTAATAACAAATCTCCTCTGATAACTTTTTGATATTGCCTTTTAAAAATCAGGCCTTGAATTAAAAAGAAAGCTGGGTAGCACCAAAGGCTCAGTTAGTAATGTGTACCTGTGAGACATGGCACTCATGAACAAGTAGAAATACCAAAAAAAGTAGATATGGAAAATATTTATATTATTGTTAAGGACTGAATTGTGTCCTCCTCAAATTTTTATTTTGAGTACTAACCATGTGGAGATGGGATTGTTGGGAGGTATTTGGGTTAGATGAGATCAGAAATCTGGGACCCTCATGATTGGATTAGTGACATGTGAGGACACGGGGAAGGTCTGCAAGACAGGAAGAGGGCACTTGGAATTGAATTGGCCAGCACCTTGATCTTTGACTTTCCATTTTCCAGAACCATGAGATATAAGTGCTGGTTCGGTCATCCAGGCCGTGATATTTTGTTATAGCAGCTCGAGCTGACAAATCCAGATTTCGGAACTGGATGTAGGGTGCCGCTGTAACAAATCCCGAATCACGCGGAAGTGACTTTGGAACTGGGAAACTGGTAGATACTGGAAGAGTTTTGATGTGCATGCCAGAAATATGCATGTTAAAACTGATTCTGGTGAGTTCTCAGAAGAAAATGAGGAACACATTATTGAAAACTAGAAAAAAGGTGACATTGTTATAAAGTGGCAAATAACTTGGCTGAACTGTGTTTTACAGTTTTCTAAAAGCTAAGAAATGTGAGTGATGAAGTCAGATATGTATCTGAGACTATTTCTAAACCAATTGTTGAAGGAGTGACTGTTTCTTCTGATTGCTTATAGTAAAATGTCACGAGAGAGATAAATTGAAGAAGAAACTGTTAAGCAAAAAGGACTCAGAAGTTGAAGACTTGGAAAACTCTCAGCATAATGCAAAAAATGAGAAGACTTGTTCTGAAGAGAACAGTAAGGGTGTGGCTTAACAAGGATTTAATAAAGAGATCATTAGTGTGACTCACGGATTGAATCAGCTGTTTCAACAAAAGCCAACAATAGAGATGGGATCATACCAACAAAGACACTACCAGTTTAAATTAAGGGGAAAGACTGAGACTAAATGAAATAAGAATGTCAGAATTCTTCTATCCCACAGCCTACACCATAGAGCTCTTGGGTTGAGCACATATGGTATTCTTTAAGAAAAGAAGTGTCCTGAAGGTGTTAATGCATTAGGGCTAATGCCTCAGTTTCAACAGGCTGAACATCCTCTAACAGAAGTCTTGCGGGTGAGGCGTCCCAGAGCATTGTGAAAACAACCCTTGCCCTGCAGAGCTGTGGAGGTCAGACCGCTGGCTGCCTCAGTGGGCAGAGGTAGAGTATCCAAGCAAAACGGATTATTTTTGAGCCTTAAGATATAGTAGAATTTGCCTTGCTAAGATTTGGACTTGTTTGGGAATTACCAACCTTTTCTTTTCCCCTTTTTCTCACTTTTAGAATGGGAACATCTACCTGCCCCTGTCCCACAATTATATTTGGAAAGTGCATAACTCGTCTGGCTTCACAGGTTCCATGCCAGAGAGAAGTTTTGCCTCAGCATGAGTCATACCTAGAATCTTACTCATGTCTGATTCAGATAATATTTAAACAAAAAAAGGGCATTTAAAAGAATTGATGCTGGATTGAGTTAAGAATTTGAAGCTATTGGGTTGGAATGAATGTACTTTGCATATAAGAAAAATATCAATTTTGGGGGTCTGGGGCAGAATGCTATAGACTGAATCATGTCCTCAAAAAAATCATATATTGAGTCACTAATAACCAATTTGAGTCACTAATAACCAATGGGACCTTTGCAAGTAATTAGGGTTAGAGGAGATCATGAGAGCCAGCCCTCATAATGGGATTTGTGGCATTATAAGAGACATACAGACATAACTCTCTTTTCTACCATATGAGAACACAGTGAGAATAAGGCCATCTACAAACCAGAAAGAGGGCCTTGAGCAGGAGCCAAATTAACTGGACCTTGGCCTTGGAATTCCAAGCTCCCAGTACTATGAGAAATAAATGTGTTGTTTAAGTCATCTAGTCCATAAGTATTTTATTGTAGCAGCCTGAGCAGGCTAATATAATTTTCCCTATTTATTCATAAAGTAGTTCAACAAGGCAATGAAAAGTCTTTTTATCTAGATCATAATTATAATGTGATTATGTTTAAGTTATATTATAGTTTATAATTCATCATAACTCACTGCAAACTCTAGTAAAGTATTTGTCAGCAATTTGAGTTTAAGAAAGTTTTGTTTCTAGAAATAAAACACACTTGTCAGTGTTGAAAATCTTAACATGCATTCAAGAATAGATTAGAAGGTCTGGGAAATTTGCAAATGCCCTAACTGCTCATAATATTTTCTGAATCTCAAGGTAACCATTGATTGATTACATATAATACAGTTGTGTGTGTATTTTTTTTATTATTATACTTTAAGTTCTGAGGCACATGTGCAGATCTTGCAGGTTTGTTATATAGGTATACACATGCCATGGTGGTGATTTGCTGCATCCATTGTCCTGTCATCTGCATTAGATATTTTTCCTAATGCTATTTGTCCCCCAAACCCCCACCCTCTGCTATCCCCCCTGAGGTCCCTACCCACCAGGCCCCAGTGTGTGATGTTCCCCTCCTTGTGCCCATGTATTATCATTGTTCAACACCCACTTATGAGTGAGAACATGCAGTGTTTAGTTTTCTGTTTTTATGTCAGTTTGCTGAGAATGATGGCTTCCAGTTTCATCCATGTCCCTGCAAAGGACACGAACTCATCCGTTTTTATGGCTGCACAGTATTCCATTATGTATATGTGCCACATTTTCTTTGTCCAGTCTATCATTTATGAGCATTTGGGTTGGTTCCAAGTCTTTGCTATTGTGAACAGTGCTGCAATAAACATGAGTGTGCATGTGTCTTTATAATAGAATGATTTATAATCCTTTGGGTATATACCCAGTAATGGGATTTCTGGGTTAGATAGTATTTCTATTTCCAGATCCTTGAGGAATTGCCACACTGTCTTCCACAATGGTTGAATTAATATACACTCCCACTAACAGTGTAAAAGCATTCCTATAGCTCCACATCCTCTCCAGCATCTGTTATCTCCTGATTTTTTTTTTTTTTTTTTTTTTTTTATTGCATTTTAGGTTTTGGGGTACATGTGAAGAACATGCAAGGTTGTTGCACAGGTGCACACCTGGCAGTATGATTTGCTGCCTCCCTCCCCTTCACCTATATCTGGCATTTCTCCCCATGCTATCCCTCCCCAACTCCCCACCCCCCCACTATCCCCCCTCCCCCCAACAGACCCCCGTGTATAGTGCTCCCCTCCCTGTGTCCATGTGTTCTCCTTGTTCAACACCCGCCTATGAGTGAGAACATGTGGTGTTTGATTTTGTGTTCTTGTGTCAGTTTGCTGAGAATGATGTTTTCCAGGTTCATCCATGTCCCTACGAAGGATGTGAACTCCTCCTTTTTAATGGCTGCATAATATTCCATGGTGTATATGTGCCACATTTTTCCTGTCCAGTCTATCATCGATGGGCATTTGGGCTGGTTCCAGGTCTTTGCTATTGTAAACTGTGCTGCAATGAACATTCGTGTGCATGTGTCCTTATAGTAGAACGATTTATAATCCTTTGGATATATGCCCAGTAATGGGATTGCTGGGTCAAATGGAATTTCTATTTCTAGGTCCTTGAGGAATCACCACACTGTTTTCCACAGTGGTTGAACTAATTTACACTCCCACCAACAGTGTAAAAGTGTTCCTATTTCTCCACATCCTCTCCAGCATCTGTTGTCTCCAGATTTTTTAATGATCGCCATTCTAACTGGCGTGAGATGGTATCTCAATGTAGTTTTGATTTGCATTTCTCTAATGACCAGTGATGATGAGCATTTTTTCATATGTTTGTTGGCCTCATGTATGTCTTCTTTTGTAAAGTATCTGTTCATATCCTTCGCCCATTTTTGAATGGGCTTGTTTGTTTTTTTCTTGTAAATCTTTTTTAGTTCATTGTAAATTCTGGATATCAGCCCTTTGTCAGACGGGTAGGCTGCAAAAATTTTTTCCCATTCTGTTGGTTGCCGATTCACTCTATTGACTGTTTCTTTTGCCGTGCAAAAGCTGTGGAGTTTGATTAGGTCCCATTTGTCTATTTTGGCTTTTGTTGCCAATGCTTTTGGTGTTTTGGTCATAAAGTCCTTGCCTACGCCTATGTCCTGAATGGTTTTGCCTAGGTTTCCTTCTAGTGTTTTTATGGTGTTACGTCTTATGTTTAAGTCTTTAATCCATCTGGAGTCAATTTTAGTGTAAGGTGTCAGGAAGGGGTCCAGTTTCTGCTTTCTGCATATGGCTAGCCAGTTTTCCCAACACCACTTATTGAACATGGAATCCTTTCCCCATTGATTGTTTTTTTCAGGTTTGTCAAAGATCAGGTGGTTGTAGATATGTTGTGTCGCCTCCGACGTCTCTGTTCTGTTCCATTGGTCTATATCTCTGTTTTGGTACCAGTACCATGCTGTTTTGATTACTGTAGCCTTGTAGTAGAGTTTGAAGTCCGGTAGTGTGATGCCTCCCGCTTTGTTCTTTTTGCTTAGAATTGACTTGGCTATGCGGGCTCTCTTTTGGTTCCATATGAAGTTTAAGGTGATTTTTTCCAGTTCTGTGAGGAAGGTCATTGGTAGCTTGATGGGGATAGCGTTGAATCTGTAAATTACTTTGGGCAGTATGGCCATTTTCACGATATTAATTCTTCCTAACCATGAACATGGAATGTTTCTCCATCTGTTTGTGTCCTCTCTTATTTCGTTGAGCAGTGATTTGTAGTTCTCCTTGAAGAGGTCCTTTACGTTCCTTGTTAGTTGTATTCCTAGGTATTTTATTCTCTTTGTAGCAATTGTGAATGGCAGTTCGTTCCTGATTTGGCTCTCTTTAAGTCTGTTATTGGTGTATAGGAATGCTTGTGATTTTTGCACATTGATTTTGTATCCTGAGACTTTGCTGAAGTTGCTTATCAGTTTCAGGAGATTTTGGGCTGAGGTGATAGGGTCTTCTAGATATACAATCATGTCGTCTGCAAATAGAGACAATTTGACTTCCTCCTTTCCTAATTGAATACCCTTTATTTCTTTTTCTTGCCTGATTGCTCTGGCTAGAACTTCCAGTACTATATTGAATAGGAGTGGTGAGAGAGGGCATCCTTGTCTAGTGCCGGATTTCAAAGGGAATGCTTCCAGTTTTTGCCCATTCAGTATGATATTGGCTGTCGGTTTGTCATAAATAGCTTTTATTATTTTGAGATACGTTCCATCGATACCTAGTTTATTGAGGGTTTTTAGCATAAAGGGCTGTTGAATTTTGTCGAAGGCCTTCTCTGCATCAATTGAGATAATCATGTGGTTTTTGTCTTTGGTTCTGTTTATGTGGTGAATTACATTTATAGACTTGCGTATATTGAACCAGCCTTGCATCCCCGGGATGAATCCTACTTGATCATGGTGGATAAGCTTTTTGATGTGCTGTTGTAATCGGCTTGCCAGTATTTTATTGAAGATTTTTGCATCTATGTTCATCATGGATATTGGCCTGTAGTTTTCTTTTCTTGTTGAGTCTCTTCCGGGTTTTGGTATTAGGATGATGTTGGTCTCATAAAATGATTTGGGAAGGATTCCCTCTTTTTGGATTATTTGGAATAGTTTCAGTAGGAATGGTACCAGTTCCTCTTTGTATGTCTGGTAGAATTCGGCTGTGAGACCATCTGGGCCTGGGCTTTTTTTGGGTGGTAGGCTCTTAATTGCTGCCTCGACTTCAGACCTTGTTATTGGTCTATTCAGGGTTTCGACTTCTTCCTGGTTTAGGCTTGGGAGGAGACTACTGTCCAGGAATTTATCCATTTCTTCCAGGTTTTCTAATTTATGTGCATAGAGTTGTTTGTAATAATCTCTGATGATGGTTTGAATTTCTGTGGCATCTGTGGTGATATCCCCTTTATCATTTTTTATTGCATCTATTTGGTTATTCTCTCTTTTCTTTTTTATTAGTTTGGCTAGTGGTCTGTCTATTTTGTTGATCTTTTCAAAAAACCAGCTCCTGGATTTATTGATTTTTTGTAGGGTTTTTCGTGTCTCTATCTCCTTCATTTCTGCTTTGATCTTAGTTATTTCTTGTCTTCTGCTAGGTTTTGAGCTTTTTTGATCTTGCTCCTCTAGCTCTTTCAATTTTGATGATAGGGTGTCAATTTTAGTTCTCTCCTTTCTTCTCATGTGGGCACTTATTGCTATATATTTTCCTCTAGAGACTGCTTTAAATGTGTCCCAGAGATTCTGGTATGTGGTGTCTTCATTCTCGTTGGTTTCGAAGAACATCTTTATTTCTGCCTTCATTTCAGTGTTTATCCAGTCAACATTCAGGAGAAAGTTGTTCAATTTCCATGAGGATGTGCGGTTCTGGGTGGGCTTCTGAATTCTGAGTTCTAACTTGATTGCACTGTGGTCTGAGAGACTGTTTGTTATGGTTTCCGTTCTTTTGCATTTGCTGAGGAGTGATTTACTTCCAATTATGTGGTCAATTTTAGAGTAGGTGTGATGTGGTGCTGAGAAGAATGTATATTCTCTGGATTTGGGCTGGAGAGTTCTGTAAATATCTATTAGGTTTGCTTGTTCCAGGTCTGAGTTCAAGTCCTGGATATCCTTATTAATTTTCTGTCTCGTTGATCTGTCTAATATTGACAACGGTGTGTTGAAGTCTCCCAGTATTAATGTGTGGGAGTCTATGTCTCTTTGTAAGTCTTTAAGAACTTGCCTTATGTATCTGGGTGCTCCTGTATTAGGTGCATATATATTTAGGATCGTTAGCTCTTCTTGTTGTATTGATCCTTTTACCATTATGTAATGTCCTTCTTTGTCTCTTTTGATCTTTGTTGCTTTAAAGTCTATTTTATCAGAGATGAGAATTGCAACTCCTGCTTTTTTTTGCTCTCCATTTGCTTGGTAAATCTTCCTCCATCCCTTTATTTTGAGCCTTTGTGTATCCTTGCATGTGAGGTGGGTTTCCTGGATACAGCACACTGATGGGTTTTGGCTTTTTATCCAATTTGCCAGTCTGTGTCTTTTGATTGGGGCATTTAGTCCATTTACATTTAGGGTTAATATTGTTATGTGTGAGTTTGGTCCTGTCATTTTGATGCTAGCTGGCTGTTTTGCCCATTGGTTGATGGAGATTCTTCATTGTGTTGCTGCTCTTTACCATTTCGTGCGTTTTTGGAGTGGCTGGTGCTGGTTGTTTTTTTCTATGTGTAGTGTCTCCTTCAGGAGCTCTTGTAAAGCTGGTCTGGTGGTGATGAAATCTGTGAGTACTTGCTTGTTCACAAAGGATTTTATTTTTCCTTCACTTATGAAGCTTAGTTTGGCTGGATATGAAATTCTGGGTTGAAAGTTCTTTTCTTTAAGGATGTTGAATATCGGTCCCCACTCTCTTCTGGCCTGTAGGGTTTCTGCTGAGAGATCTGCTGTGAGTCTGATGGGTTTCCCTTTGTGGGTAACCCGACCTTTCTCTCTGGCTGCCCTTAGTATTTTCTCCTTCATTTCAACCCTGGTGAATCTGATGATTATGTGCCTTGGGGTTGTTCTTCTAGAGGAATATCTTTGTGGTGTTCTCTGTATTTCTTGGACTTGAATCTTGGCCTGCCTTGCTAGGTTGGGGAAGTTTTCCTGGATAATATCCTGAAGAGTATTTTCCAGCTTGGATGCATTCTCTTCGTCACATTCAGGTACACCTATCAAACGTAGATTAGGTCTTTTCACGTAGTCCCATATTTCTTGTTGACTCTGTTCATTCCTTTTTACCTTGTTTTCTCTAATCTTCCCTTCTCGTTTTATTTCATTGAGTTGATCTTCAACTTCTGATATCCTTTCTTCTGCTTGGTCAATTCTGCTGTTGAAACTTGTACATGCTTCGCGAAGTTCTCGTGTTGTGTTTTTCAGCTCCATCAATTCATTCATATTCCTCTCTAAGTTGTCCATTCTCGTTAGCATTTCGTCAAGTCTTTTTTCAAGGTTCTTAGTTTCTTTGCATTGGGTTAGAACATGTTCTTTTAGCTCACAGAAGTTTCTTATTATCCATTTTCTGAAAGCTGATTCTGTCATTTCATCACTCTCATTCTCCATCCAGTCTTGTTCCCGTGCTGGTGAGGAGTTATGCTGCCTTGTAGGGGGAGAGGTGTTCTGGTTTTGGGTGTTTTCATCCTTTTTGCGCTGGTTTCTTCCCATCTTTGTGGATTTATCCGCCTATTGACTTTGTAGTTGCTGTCTTTCTGATTTTGGTAATTTTAAGTCTGCAGCAGCTGAACTCATAAACCCCCTTTTCTTCTCCCCAGGTGTTCTGGCCCAGGGGTTTAGCACTTTATGTTTTTCAGCTGTGTTGCTACCGTTTTCCCTGCCCACAAGGTGGCAGTCTAGTCACACTCAGCCTGCAGAGGCTTCGCTGAGCTGCTGTGGGCTCCGCCCAGCTTCCGTGTGAGCTTCCCAGCAGTCCTGTGGGTGTAGTTAGAACTGCTTCCGCTATGCTGGCCCGCCCCTGTAGTGACGGAGTCTCTGTAGTGGCGGGTTGTCTCGGTTACGGAAAATTGCCCCGGGAACTGCAGGGTGTTTCCCGTTGGAGGACTCCCCTCCCCCACAGAGCTGAACCGTCCCGGGTTCAGCCGTGTTTCTAGAGGGGCCCTCTTTGTCCTGTAATCTCTTGGCTTGCCTCCTTGCCACAGTTCCCCTTGCTGGCCCAGAGGGGACACAGTCTCGTTCACTTTGTTCAAGGAGCCGCTGCTCCCCGCCCCCCCGTGCAGGCCGAGCGGCTGCTCCGGTCCAACCAGCGGCGCTGGGAATGCGGGGAGCTTCTCCGCGCAATTAAAATCCGCTGCCCTGTGTGCCGCTGCGTCAGCCGAAGCAGCGGCTCTGAGATTTGTGGCACTCCCTTGCCCGGGGGTCTCCTGGCTTGGCTCCCTGCTTCAGCTCCCCTTTCTGGCTCAGAGGGAACTCTGTCTCTCTCGCTCTGCGCAAGAAGCCACTGCCCCCCGCTCCAGGGCGTAGGCTGAGCGGCCACTCCGCTCAAACCAGCAGCGCTGGAGACCCGTGGGGCTTTTCCTCCTGTGAATCTCCTGGTCTGTGGGCAGTAAAAGTCCGTCTGGAAATGCGGCGTCCACTCACCCTCTGCGCCTTCTCTCGGAGCTGCAATCCCGACTTCCTCTTAAGTGGCCATCTTGGATCGATCCTTCTCCTGATTTTTTAATGATTGTCATTCTAACTGGTGTGAGGTGATATCTCAATGTGGTTTTGATTTGCATTTCTCTAATGACCAGTGATGATGAGCTTTTTTTCACATGTTTGGTGACTCCATAAATATCTTCTTTTGAAAAGGGTTCATATCCTTTACCCACTTTTTGATGGGGTTGTTTGCTTTTTCTTGTAAATTGTTTAAGTTATCTGTAGATTCTGGATAGTAGCCCTTTCTCAGACGGGTAGATTGCAAAAATTTTATCCCATTCTGTTGGTTGCTGGTTCACTCTATTAATTTCTTTTACTGTGCAGAAGCTCTTAAGTTTAATTAGATCCCATTTGTCTATTTTGGCTTTTGTTGCCATTACTTTTGGTGTTTTAGTCATAAAATCCTTGTCCCTGTTTGCAGATGACATGATTGTATATTTAAAAACCCCATTGTCTCAGCCCAAAATCTCCTTAAGCTGATAAACAACTTCAGCAACGTCTTGGGATACAAAATCAATGTGCAGAAATCACAATCATTCCTATACACCAATAACAGACAAACAGAGAGCCAAATCAAAAGCGAACTCCCATTCACAGTTGTTACAAAGAGAATAAAATACCTAGGAATAGAACTAACAACAGATGTGAAGGACCTCTTCAAGGAGAACTACAAACCCCTGAGCAAGGAAATAATAGAGAACACAAACAGCTAGACAAACATCCCATGCTTATGGTTAGGAAGAATCAATATCGTAAAACTGGCCACACTGCCCAAAGTAATTGAATACATTTATTGCTATCCTTATCAAGCTACATCTGACTTTCTTCACAGAATTGGAGAAAAACACCTTAAACTTCGTATGGAACTAAAAAAGTGCCTGCATAGCCAAGACAATCTTAAGCAAAAAAAAAATCAAGAGGGAGGCATCATGCTACCTGACTTCAAACTATATTACAAGGCTACAGTAATCAAAACAGCATGGTACTGGTACCAAAACAGAGATATAGACCAATGGAACAGAAGAGAGGTTTCAGCCTGTAATCCCAGCACTTTGAGAGGCTGAGGCAGGTGGAACATGAGGTCAAGAGATCAAGACCATCCTGGTCAACATGGTGAAACCCTGTCTCTACTAAAAATACAAAAAATTAGCTGGGCATGGTGGTGTGTGCCTGTAATCCCAGCTACTCAGGAGGCTGAGATAGGACAATTGCCTGAACCCAGGAGGTGGAGGTTGCGGTGAGCCAAGATCATGCCATTGCACTCCAGTCTGGGTAACAAGAGTTAAACTCCGTTTCAAAAAAAAGAGAGGTTTCAGAAAGAATGCCACACAACTACAACCATCTGATCTTTGACAAACCTGGCAAAAACAAGCAATGGGGAAAGCATTTATTAAACACCAAATTTAATAAATGGTGTTGGGAAAACTGGCTGTCCATATGCAGAAAGCTGAAACTGGATCCCTTCCTTATATTTTATACAAAAATTAACTCTAGATGGATTAAAGATTTAAACATGAGGCCTAACATCATGAAAACTCTAGAAGAAAATCTAGTCAATACCATTCAGGACATAGGCATGGGCAAGGATCTCACACAGTTGTGTTTTATGCCACAATTAGAGATGCTATTTTACTCCATTCTGACCCTGGATAGGTGGTTAGCATTATTCTCTTATTTATGTAAAGTTCCTGCCACAAGTTACAAAGCAGAGGTCAGATCTCCTTGGAGAAATAATAAATAAAGCTCGTTTTTCAATGTCTTGGTAGAAAAGTTATAACAAGCACCCTTGATTGTTGATGCAGAGAGTCATGGAGAGAGTCACGAGCTCAGGTTCTCAGCACCATATGACATGGTCCATGAAAACAGATGTCCCTCATATAGGGACTGAGTCAGAATTTCCATGTTTATTGATGAAGCAGATGATTTCATAAAGCAAACTGTTGACTCAGGATCAAAAGAACAAGAGTTAAGTTATGAGTCCAAATGAAACTAAAGAGGGAAGTTTAACTTCAATGATTTGTCTTGAAATATTGTTCCTTTAAATATTCTATTTTCTGGTGGACCTGTGTAAAAACCACTTTTATCCTTTTTTTTTTTTGTCTTTCAGTTTTAAAAGATTTATTGGGGAAAATTAGAATGATACAACTTTTCAATGGCATCTTGCTCTAACTGATATATCAAAGTTCATGAAAAATGTCTTGTGAGAAATCACGTATGTATTGTCAGTTAATAAATTTGCAACACCTCAGGAAGGTGATTCTTTAAAAAATGACATATATTGATAAATATTATTTGATAAATGGTCAAATATTGATCCAAGTGATTTTTGTCTAATTTTGCATCCTATTTGGATAGATTAAAAAATATTTTTTCAACCATACCCCTAGCCAGAGATGTCAAATTTAAGGGAATTTACCACTTGATTAGGTAGGACATTCCATAATTAAAGACATAAAGGTTATGTTTTGTATATGGAGATCAGGACTCAAACTCCTCTCATTTATGGAGGGACGAATTTTGACTCACAATCTCCATATGCAAAACATAGTGGAATTCCATAATCTCCATATACAAAACACTTATCAAATTCCTCCTTATAAAAAGCATAGTCTGCTGCTGCTTTGAGGTTTCCAAAATCCAGCCTTTGGCTTTCAAAATCTGAAATGGCAAGTACATTGCTGAATTTGCAGACTCTGATTTTCAGACTTGGAATGGATGACAAGAAAAGGACAATGGAGTTATGCTTCACATGAGACACAGAGTGAGTAAATAACTCTAGATGCTTTAAAAAGCCTCAAGATTTAGTATATTATAGTTCCATGTTTACATAATATGAGGATATTATTATATATTTCTCCACATCATCAGTTCCCCCTCTACAAATAAAATAGACAAAATAGAACATATTATCAAATTAATGGTTCTCGTTCAGGAAAGTTGCTATTTAATTAAATACATACCTTAGTAAATGACTACTACAAAGTATTGAAAGGGCCAATCTGACACCTTGTCATTAGTCTCATCACAGACTTTGACTATAGAAACACAAAAAATAGGTCAGAAAGAGGTCACGTATCTCAATGCCTGAGGTAACCAGTGAGCTGTAGAAACTTCCTAAAGGCCATGAAAATTAGAACATTCCCAAAACCCTGAATTCTGAGATGGACCTTTTTCATTAATATTGGCTTAAGTTAATCATAATTGAATTATTGTTGATGATATAATAATTTAAACTACAAATACCAGTTCCACTCTTTATTCTGGGAGCCAGTTCTGAAAGCCAATTCCCTTGCATGTGCCTTTCTATAACTAGAAAACTCATGCAGTGCTAAAAGCTATCTAAAAACTTCTTTTTTGAACATATGTAATATGCTATCACATGTCGCAGAGCAGGATATTGCTAAATACCTGAGACAGACTGCAGAATTTTCCAATCTAGGAAAAATTTCAAACATGCTAAATCCTATGTATAGTGAAGGCTTGTCATTTACAATCTTTCTTTATACCTGCTACAGGATTAATTTCACTCAGTAGAGATTAAATGGATACTAGTTATATTCCAATATTTTGTTATTCAGTGAAGAGTCAGAAGAAGAGACTCCTGTTTTATTAAGTAGGAAACTCAAAGGAAACCCTAGTTTTCCTCTTCATTAAGAAAGGTCAATGAACACCGATATATTTGTATCTGACACTTTTGAGTGGGTAGTTGCTTCATTAAGCAGCATACAGACACAATTTGTTTTACTGTGCTTCATTTTATTGTACTTCGCAGACACTACTTTTTTTTACATTTTACAGATTTGTGGAAACCTGTTGGTCAGCAAGTCCATTTGCATCAATTTTCCACAGGCGTGTGCTTACTTCTTGTCTTTAGGAAGCATTTTGGTAATTCTCACAATATTTGAATGTTTTCATTATTATTCCATCTGTTATAATTATCAGTGATCAGTGATGTTTGATGTTACTAGTGTAACTGTTTTTGGACACCATGAACTGTGCCCATATAAGACTGCAAATCTAATCAATAAGGGTATGTGTTTTGACTACTCCAATCTATCTCTCCTTGGGCCTCCCTATTCTCTGAGACACAAGAATATTAAAATTAGGCCAATTAATAATCCTACTATGGTATCTACATGCTCAAGCGAAAGGAAATGTTGCATGTTTCTCACTTTAAAATGCAGAAATGATTAAGCTTAATGAGAAAGACATGTCCAAAGCTGAGATAGGCTGAAAACTAGGCCTCTTACACAAGTTACCAAATTTTGAATGCAAAGGAAAATTTTCAAAGAAAATTACAAGCGCTATTTCACACAAAAATGATAAGAAAGCGAAACAGCCTTATTGTTGATATGGAGAAAATTTTAGTGGCCTGTATAGAAGATCGAACCCACCATAATATTTCCTTCAGCCAAAGTTTAATCCAGAGCAAGGTCCCAACTCTATGCAATTCTGTGATGACTAAGAGGTGTGAGGAATCTACAGAAGATAAGCTAGCAGAGGTTGGTTTGTGATGTTGAAGGAAAGAAGCTGTCTCCAGAATACAAAAGTGCGAGGTTGAAGCAACAAGTGCTGATGGAGAAGCTGCAGCACCAGAAGGGCTAGCTAAGATCATTGATGAAGGTAGATGCACTAAAACAACAGATTTTCAATGTAGATGAGAAGTCTGGCTTCAAAGTTTGAAAGGTTTGGCTGACTTCCTGGCTAGGGGCTAATGTAGAAGAAGACTTTAAGTTGAAGCCAATGCTCATTTACTGTTCTGAACATTCTAGGGCCCTTAGTAATTATGCCAAATCTACTCTGCCTGTGCTGTATAAGTGGTACGATGAAGCCAGATGACAACACATTTGTTTACACCATGGTTCACTGAACATTTTAGGCCCACTGTTGAGACCTATAGCTCAGAAAATAAGATTTCTTTCAAAATGCTATTACTAATTAAAAATGCCCCTGGTCATCCAAGAGCTTATATGGAATTATACAAGGAGACTAATATTTTCATGCTTGCTAACATAACATCCATTCTGCAGCCCTGGATTAAGCCTATCATTTCAACTTTCAAGTATAATTATTTAAGAAATACATTTTGTAAGGCTATAGGTACCACAGATAGTAATTCCTTTTATGAATCTGGGTAAAGTAAATTGAAAACCTTCTGGAATGAATTTACCGTTCTAAATGCTATTAAGAGCATTCATGATTCATGGGAGGAGGTCAAAGTATCTGGGAATCAGGAAGATGTTGATTCCTACTCTCGTGAATGACTTTGAGGTGTTCAACACTTCATTGGAGAAAATAACTGCAGATATGGTAGAAATAGCAAGAGAATTAATTAGAAATGGAGCCTGGGGGAGAGAGATCCAAAATGGTTGACCACTAGCAGCTCGGGATAGTAGCTCCTAGTGAAAGTGCAGAGAACGAGAGGACGCCACACTTTCAGATGAATATTTGTTGCTCACGGACCAGGAGATTCCCAGTGGAGGAGCCCCATGGGTCGCTAGTGCAACTCTTGTGGTCTGTGTGGTGGTTTTGCTGGCACCTCAGCGCGGCAGTTGAGCATTGAGTGAGCACGGCAGTTGGTGTAGAGTGAGCGGGACTGGGTCCCCTTTTGGGTGATTCCCAGGCAGAAATGTACCATCAATCTTAACACCGCTGTTTTGGCCGGCGCAGTGGATTGCTCAGATTTTGGTGCTGGGAATCAACAAGTTTGACGTCCACTCAGAAACCTAATTTGAAAGTCGGAAATCACAAAGATGACAGGTGGATAAATTTAAAATGATGGGAAGAAACCAGTGTAAAAAGGCTGAGAATACCCAAAATCAGAATGCCTCTCCCTCTACAGGGGATCACAGTTCCTCATCAGCAATGGAACAAGCCCTGATGGGAGAATGAGTGTGTTCCATTAACAGAAGTAGACTTCAGAAGGTGGATGATAAGAAACTTCTGTGAATTAAAAGAACTTCTTCTAACCCAATGCAAAGAAACTAAGAACTTTGAAAAAAGGTTTGACGAAATGCTAACGAGAATAGACAATTTGAAGAGGAATATAGATGAATTAATGGAGCTGAAAAACACAACACAAGAACTTCGCGAAGAATGCACAAGTTTTAACAGTCGAATTGATCAAGCAGAAAAAAGGATATCAGAGTTTGAAGACCAACTTAACGAAATAAAACGAGAAGTCAAGATTAGAGAATAAAGGATAAAAAAGAATGAGCAAAGTCTCCAAGAAATACGGGACTATGTGAAAAGACCTAATCTACGTTTGATAGGTGTACCTGAATGTGACGAAGAGAATGAATCCAAGTTGGAAAATACTCTTCAGGAGATTATTCAGGAAAACTTTCCCAACCTAGTAAGACAGGACAATATTCAACTCCAGGTAATACATAGAACACCACAAAGATATTCCTCAAGAAGACCAACCCCAAGGCACATAATCGTCAGATTCACTAGGGTTGAAATGAAGGAGAAAATACTAAGAGCAGCTAGAAAGAAAGGTCAGGTTACCCACAAAGGGAAGCCTATCAGACTTACAGCAGATCTCTCAGCAGAAACCCTACAAGCCAGAAAAGAGTGGGAGCCAATATTCAACATCTTTAAAGAAAAGAACTTTCAACCTAGAATTTCATATCCAGCCAAACTGAGCTTCAAAAGCGAAGGAAAAATAAAATCTTTTGCAAACAAGCAAGTACTTAGAGATTTTACCATCACCAGGCCTGCTTTGCAGAAGCTTCTGAAAGAAGCACTACACATATAAACGAACAACCAGTATCAGCCTTTCCAAAAATATATCCAGCTAGCATCAAATGGCAGTATTAAACTCATATATATTATTAACTGGATAAAAAGCCAAAACCCATTGGTATGCTGTATCCAGACCCATCTCACATGCAACGATACACAAAGACTCAAAGGGACAGAGGAAGATTTACCAACCAAACGGAGAGCAAACATTAATAAATAAATAAAAAGCAGGAGTTGCAATTCTCACCTCTGATAAAATAGACCTTAAAGCAACAAAGATCAAAAGAGGCAAAAAAGGATATTACATAATGGTAAAAGGATCAATGCAACAAGAAGAGCTAACGATCCTATATATACATGCACCCAATACAGGAGCACACAGATACATAAGACAAGTTCTTAATGACTTATAAAGAGACTTAGCCTCCCACACAATAATAGTGGGAGACTGTAACATCACATTGTCAATATTAGACTGATCAACGAGATAGAAAATTAACAAGGATATCCAGGACTTGAATTCAGGCCCGAAACAAGTAAACTTAATAAACATTTTTAGAACTCTCCAATTCAAATACACAAAACATACATTCTTATCAGCACCATATCACACCTATTCCAAAAGTGATTACATAATTGGAAGTAAATCACTCCTCAATAATTGCATAGCATTTCATAGGTTTAAATGAAATATTGGTTGGCTGCTTGTTTGTTATTTTCTTCCCTTCTTCCTTCCTGTCTCCATTGTTAAGCACAATTATTGGCATAAAAGAGGTTTTCAATTCCCATTTTTAGACTGCATTCTAGCCTGGGCAATAAAGGCAATATTCCTGTTCTCTCTCCCTCTTTCTCTTCCTTTTTCTTCCTCTTCTTCATTTTTTTTCTCTCTTTCTTTCTTCCTTTTTCTAAAAAAAAAAAAAAAAGAAAAGAAAAGAAATGGAGCCGGAAGATGTGACTGAATTGCTGCAATCTCATTATCAAACTTGAATGGATAAGAAGTTGCTGCCTATGAAAAAATAAAGAAAGTGGTTTCTTGAGATGAAATCTATTGGTGAAGATGCTATGAACCTTGTTGAAATGACAGTAACAGATTTAGAATATTCCACCAGCTTTGTTGACAAAGCAGTGGCAGGGTTTGAGAGGATTAACTCTAATTTTGAAAGATATTCTAATGGAGGTTAAATGTTATCAAACAGCATCACATACTACAGAGAAATCTTTAATGAAAGGAAGAGTCAGTCAATGTGGCAAACTCTATTGTTGTCTTATCTGAGGAAATTTCCACGGTCACCCTAACCTTTAGTAACCACCACCCTCATCAGTCAGCAGCCATCACTATTAAGGTAGGGCCCTTCAACAGCAAAATAATTATGACTTGTGGAAGGACTAAATTATCTTTAGTGTTTTAAAGTAGTAAAGTATATTTAACCAAAGTATGTGCATTGCATTTTTATATATAATGCTATTACACACTTAATAGACTACAGAATATTATAAACATAATTTTTATATGCACTGAGAAACCAAAAAAATTGTGTGACTCACTTTATTGCAATATTTGGTTTATTGTGGTGGTCTGGAATCTAACCCACAGTATTGTCAAGGGTTGCATGTACCTGAATATAAAATTCATTGTATTTTGATTATTCAACAATATTTCTAAGTGTCAATTAGGTGATCAGCACTGTCCTGGGTGCTTGTGTTGTATCAGTGAACAAAGCAAACATACTACTTTTGTGGAGCTTGAATATTAGCAGCTTGGAGTGAAACAACAAACAATGTAAAATACAATGTTTGTAAAAGCAACGAACAATGAATAGTGATTATAATAAATATAGAAATTTTCATAATAAATGGAAAAATTTTACAATGGTTGTAAAAGCAACAATGAATAATAGTCATAATAAATACACAAATAATCTAGCATGTTAATGGAAAACGATATTGAAAAAAGGAAAACTGAAGCAATGTAAATAGAACATGAGCCCAGTGGGTGGTGGAAAATGGAATGTTCCACCATTTAAACGCAGTAATTTGGATAAGCCTCATTGAGAAACTAACATTTTGAATAAGTATTAAAAGAGGTGAGAGGTTTAGCCATGTGGCTTCCAAGGTGCAAAATAATTCAGGCAACAACAACAAAAATAGCTAGATCAATGTCCTAAGTTAGGAACATGATACTAGTTTTTAATGAATAGCAAGATTACTACTGTAGTGGGGGTACCTTGAGCAAGAGGGAGGCTACTAGGAGAGATGGTCAAAGACTGCCCTGGAAATCAATCAGGCATTTATGGTGAAATGAACGGTCATAATTGATTGATATCTTAAACGGCTGATTTCAGCTGATACATTAAGAAAATACAATTAGGAATTAGGACAGAAGTAGGAAAAACTTTTAAAAGAAAATGACAGTAATGCAGATGATGATTGATGTGAGATGAGTCATGAACCATGGTGGTGGCATTACAAGTAGGAGAAGAAAAAATAAAAATATATAAATATTTTATATATATATGTACACACATACTTTGAACTCCAGTAATATAAATATACTTTTAAACATTTCACATGGAACATTTATATAATTAATATTTATATTAAAGCTTAGTTAATTGTACAAAGGCAGAATAAATTCTTTAAAATATAATATACAACAATAATTTTGTTTAAAGAGGAAACAAAATTTAAAAATTTGTTATGTTAAAATAAGTAGTGAAATGACAACATCTCCAAATTCAGTAAAAGCTCTTTTCCAGGAAAAGACAGCTATATTAATAAAAATAGTAAGCAAAAAAAAATTACTAACACATTTAAACTTAAAATTCTAAAAAATGATTACTAGAGTAAGAAAAGAAAGCAGATGAAGAAAATTAATAAAAATAAAACAATTTAACAAGTTGGAAAACAAAAGGTGTAATTGGTCAATAGGTAAGCTGTTTGAAGAAAATCAATAAAATAGGCAAGATAAGTTAACCAAATTAAGGGAAATTGAAAAATCTAAACCCCAAAAGGTAACATATTAGTTTCATATTAGAAATAGCAAAGTAAGTTAATGCACAGAAAGGCAGTGATTACTGTGCTCTGCCATAAAAATCCCTGGCCCAGATAAATTTATGCAGGAAGTATTCCAAAGCTCAGATAATCCTAAAGCAACATAAGTTGTCCCACAGCATAGACTAGGAAGGAAAATGTCCAAATACGATTTATGAAACAAGAATAACTGGAATCTTTACCCCCAGCAAAGATTGCACTGTACAGGAAAGCTAAAGGCTAACCTTAATTATGAATAGTAATGCAGAAATTTTAAGAAAATAGTAGCAAACAGAATTGTTTAGCTCATTTGAAAGAGAAGCCATCATGACAAAGTGGGATTAATACCAGGGACACAAGGATGATTTCAATATTAGGAAATTTAAAAGCATAATTCACTGCATTGATAGAACTAAAGAGAAAAATTATAGCATCATCTTCATTGATGCAGAAAAGGCATATAACAAAGTGCAACAGTCTTTGGGGTTTAAAGAATATCATAAAAAAGAAAATCATAGATACTTTCTTAATACAAAGTTTATGTATAGAGGCCAATGGGTAAAAAGGAACTAGGGTTAAGGAAATAATATATTGCTACTACAGCTAGAGCTTAGAGAGTGAATGTGACGAAATTGAAATAAATTAAATAGTCAAGGAAAGATCATACAGGGCTTTGCATGATCTGCTGAGAACATTTGATTTTATCTTGATGGTATTAGGAAGCCATAAAGTACGGTTAGCAGGAAATTTGAATGAACAATTTGGGATTTTGTACAGCTCACTGTTTCTATATGTAGACTAGAGAGGAGTCAAAGTGAGGTAGATTGGGAGGCTGGTGCAAATTGTGTTGACCTGAATAATAAGTATCTGCAGGCAATGAGGTATGAGTACAATTCCTGAGCACACAGTAGGACTTTGACAAATACAGTCTGTAATTCACAGGCACTTTAAAAGAAATAACTGGTAAATAATTTAATGATCTGACTATTTAAAAATCTTTAAAGATGTTGCAATAACTTGAAGTCAATGTTTTTTATTACAAAAATATTTTGTAATTACAGAGATTAATATAACATTAAGCAATAGAGAATTCACCTTACAACTTCTGTGTCTTTTATATTCCACTAAGGTGTAAGATGTGTTTTTTGTTTTTGTTAATAGTTTCTTGTTTTTTAAAAATATTTTATTTGCATAGAGGTGTTTATAGTATTCTCTGATGGTTGTTTGTATTTCTGTGGGGTCAGTGGTGAGATACCCTTTATCATTTTTTATAGGGTCTGTTTGATTTTTCTCTTTATTCTTTATTAGTCTAGCTAGCAGTCTATTTTATTATAACTTTTTCAAAAAGCAAGCTCCTGGATTCACTGATTTTTTTGAAGGTTTTTTGTGTTCTATCTCCTTCAGTTCTGCTTTGATATTGGTTATTTCTTGTCTTTTGCTAGTGTTGGGTTTGGTTTGCTCTTGGTTCTCTAGTTCTTTTAGTTGTGATGTTAGGGTGTCAATTTGAGATCTTTCTAGCTCTTTAATGTAGGCATTTAGTACTATGCATTTTTCTCTTAATATTGCTTTAGCTGCATCCAACAGATTCTGGTACATTGAACAAAGAAACATGCTAGATACTATCTCACACCAGTCAGAATGATGATTATTAAAATCTCAAACAACAGAGGCTGGCGAGGCTGTGGAGAAACAGGAATGCTTTTAAACTGTTGTTGGGAATGTAACAAGTTCAAGCATTGTGGGTGACAGTGTGGTGATTCTTGAAAGACCTAGAACCAGAAATGCCATTTGACTCAGCAATCCCATTACTGGATATATACGTAAAGGAATATAAATCATTCTATTATAAAGATATACGCACATGTATGCTCACTGCAGCAGTATTCACAATAGCAAAGACATGAAAGCAATACAAATGCCCATGAATAATAAACTGGATTAAAAAAATGTGGCACATATATACCATGGAATATTATGCAGCCATAAAAAGAAATGAGATCATGTCCTTTGCAGGGACATGGATGGAGCTGGAGGCCATTATCTTCAGCACAACACAAGAACAGAAAACCAAACACCACATATTCTCACATGTAAGTGGCAGCTGAATTATGAGAACACATGAACACATCGGGTCGGGGGAAACAACACACACTAAGGCCTGTTGGTAGTAGTGGTGGGGAAGGGAGAGCATCTAGAAGAATAGCTAAGGGATGCTGGGCTTAATACCTAGGTGATGGGTTGATGGGTGCAGCAAACCACTACGGCATATGTTTCCTATGTAACAAACCTTCACATTCTGCACGTGTCCTAGAACTTAAAATACAATTAAAGTAAAATTTAAAAAAATATATATTTTAATGTAATTTTTTATTTGTGTTGTTTAAACAGGGCCAGAAACAATAGATGAAATAAGCTCTTTTAAAAGAGATTATTGCACTTAGATATGCAAAAAACAAAATTTATAATGTGTGGGAAAAAACTCCTCAGGGGCACAGATTGTGTAACATGATTTTTCTCTAGCATTTGTACGGTGTTATTTTCTACATCCTGTATTTAATGACATGAAAGAAAGAAATCACATATGCAGTTGCATATATTTACATTTTTAAACTGTTCTTACCAGAGTTAGCATGTTGTCACTCTCCACTAAATAAATTATCTCGTATTTCTTTGATTATGAGCAATGTACATAATTTAAACTTCTATTTTCTCACTCTCATGGTTTCTAGTATCATGGAAGTCTTTAAAGAATGAAATTAGAGACAGATACAAGATAGTATGCTATGTCTCTTTAAATGATAAATACAGTAAGTATACTGGAATTTTATGCAGGGAGCCATTGGATTTATGGAAGTGAGACAGTACTGTGTCTTGAAAGATGTGAAGTATTTGTCTAAACAGAGATTAACTGAATTCCAATCCTTTAGTTCAAGTCCAGCTTAAGTTATTCCAAAAATAAATAAGATTTATTCTAAATTCAAATGCAAGTAAGGTTCCCATTTTCTAATTAATGTTACTGATATTGAAAGTTTTATTATTCATATAGTCTTAGCAGCACAAAATTAACTATTTTTACATTAATGCTTGGGGCTTGTTGCTACTGAATTACATTTTATGTGTCAAGGCTCACCTTTTGATAATCACTCTTTTTCAATTAATGAAAAAAATAACTTAGAGATTATCTAGTTCCCCAGCTCATGTTTGGAGTGGAAAGAAATTTAGGAGACAGTCAGTGGCTCAGGCAGAAGCTCACAGTTTATTGAGTCAGAACTGAGGATGTGACTGAGACAACACCAGGGTCTCTGGATTCTTACCTAGAAGTCCTCTTACCCCTGTCCTTCAGCCATCCATTTACATAGACCTTTGATACTTCCTCAGATATTTTAAAACTTGAACACAACTGTCGAAGGCTATCTGAAATAGTGAAAAAACACAAATTGTTTTTAATAAATAGCTATGAGTTAGCAGAGGTTCATATCTGGCACGCTGTGGGGAGTCAAAAATATGCTTTGAAACTTAATTTTATCATTTTTTAAGTGTGACTTTTGTAGTAGGTCTTGTTTCAGTGAAGAAGTATTTTGCAATTGGCAAATTGAAATACAGGCCTAATATGGTTTTTCTTGGCCAATATTAATAGGAAATTCTATGTGAATGCAAATTATTAAGAAGTTTGAAAATATGTGTCTAAATTGTAAATAATGGCTGTTAGCAAACATTTCAAACACACTTTCAGAGGCTCTGTGTGGTGGCTCATGCCTATAATCCCACATTTTGAGAGGCCAAGGCAGGAGGATCACTTGAGACCAGTTCAAGACCAGTCTGGGCAACTTAGCTAGAGCCTATCTCTACAATAATGAACAAACAAACAAGTAAATGCAAACATAAATACATATATAAATAGAATTAGCCAGGCATGGTGGGACACGCCTGAGGTCTTAGCTACTCAGGAGGCTGAGGTTTGAAGATAACTTGAGCAGTAAGTTTGAGGTTGCGGCGAGATGTGATTATATCACTGCACTCCAGCCTAGAGGGCAGAGCAAACCCTGGCTCTTAAAAAAAGTTTTTAAATAAATAAAATGCACTTTTAATATAGAATCTAGTCAATTCTTGAAAATTTCCTACAGAGCCAATAATAGTAATCTTCCATTTTAAGATAAAGCAATTGAGGCCAGAGTAAACATGTAATTACCCAAGCTAATATAATCCAGTAATGGTAGATCTGGATTCTAAATTCATCTGTTGTGTCTTTCAGGTAAATATGATGTGTATTAATATTTCTTCAAATCAATGAAAACTCCATTGATCAACTAGATTATTTTTAATGTATATATTCTAACATTTTCAAATGAAGAAATTAGAAGGTAAGATATTTCTTAATGGCAATAATGGGAAAAACTGTAATTCTGTTTATTTGCAAAACAATTGCCGTAAAATCTGAAACAGTTTTTTTCTCCCACAGTTTACGCTGGAGTATAAAAAACTGTGTTCTCGGATTTCTCAATTTAGTTTCCCCTATGGAGTTAAAAATATTTGTAACTCTTATTTTACCAAAACTTAGCATAATTTTACTATAGCAAAAGTTGAGACATTATCAAAGGTAATAAAGAAAATATTAATATTTCCAACATACTCAAGGACTTGTTGGTATATCACCTGTATGGTTGACTGATTTTACATAGGAAGCTAAAAATTTATTTAGGTGCCTTTAATGAAACATCTCAGTGATTCACTTAGACAATGGAAAATTATTTCCTAACTCATAAAACTGCTATAAGTTTTAATCAATTAACAGTTACTAGTTGAACTCCAACCATAATAAAAGTAATCTCGGTTTTTACAGCACTTGATAGATAAGGTTCTCTTCTATAGAAATCGCCTTGTTAAATCATCATCCCAATGATTGGAAATAGTAAGATAACTACATTTTATAGATAGAAAATATTCTGCAAATGATCAAGGTTACGTACCTCTGGTCTTTGCATTCTAAACCAATTTAGTTTTTTTTCCCCACTTTTTACTGCATGGTATAAATGCACAAACCTTCACAGTGTGATGAAAGCCAGTAACTTCAAGATGTATTTTAACTTGTGAGTTAGGTCTACCAAACATGAAACAATAAAGTAAAAAGGAGATTCTCCTAGTGATTGCACTGCTTAGGGTAAGTTTTATACAGAATGCAAACCTGTAAGCAAAATCCTGCAGTTCCTCAAAGAAACTTTCGGAGATTCATCTAGCTCAGATTACTCTCACTCTCCACTGTACTGCCGCCTCACTTTATTTAAATGTTAACATTTTATTCATTGTGACTTGCCCTTTCTCTGATATATATGATGTGATTTGTTCTCACCTGAAACAGCTAAGGTTCCAGAAGGCTAGAAGTATTATCTATTTCACTTTTATATTTTTCTTAATATTTATCAGAGTGGTTCCCAACAAACGTTAGTTGAATTAAAAAATACATGGAAATTGGGTAGGCAGTAATAGTACTGATTTCAATGGGGAAGGAAAGATTAATGTGTTTGGGCACCTATTGTGTGTCAAGTACTAAGCAAAGCACTTTTCAATCCTCTGTAGTAATAATCACTTTAGATAGTCTAATCATTAGCATATCTAAAATTGAATAAACTGATATTTGCACAATTAAGAAGATTTCTTGTAGGTTATAGGTGACAAAGTCAGGAAGTGGTCCAGTTTTATTTGTCACCAAAGTACCTGCTGCTTTCCCTTACCAAGCAATGTCCTCCATTTGGGATATCATTTAGTAACAGAGAATAACTCACAGCCCAAGTGGGCACATCATATTTGTGATTGTGGTTAGAAGTGTAAGAATCTTACTTAAATTGTTTTCACACAATTCTGGGCCTGACACATCATATAGTTTGGCTCTCTGTCTTCACCCAAATCTCATGTTGAATTGTAATCCTCAGTGCTGGGGAAGGGACCTGGTGGGAGGTGATTGGCTCATGGGAGCAGATTTCTCCCTTGTTGCTCTTATGGTAGTGAGTCAGTTTTCATGAGATCGGGTTGTTAAAAAGTGTGTAGCACTTCCCACTTTGCATTCTCCTGCTACCCTGTCAAGACATGCCTGCTTCCCCTTCACCTTCTGCCATGATTGTAAATTTCCTGAGGCTTTCCAGCCATGCTTCCTGTACAGTCTATGGAACTATAAGTTGATTTAACCTCTTTTCTTTATAAATTACCCCATCTCAGGTAGTACTTATAGCAGTGTGAGAACAGACTAATACAATACAGATTTCTACTTGTACTTTTTCAATTTTGTTTTTGGAGTTTTACAAGAAGTGAATTTTCCCCCATACATTTACCAAAGTCCAGTTCTTGCTCTTAATTTTGTTAGGTAAATGAATGAGACGTCTTGAGTGCCTTGGGAACAATCTTCAAAAATGAATCCCTTAACCACTTACCTTGTTTTGTTGCCCAGGCTGATCTCGATCTCCTGGACGCAAGTGGTCCACCTGCCTCTGTCTCCCAAAGTACTGGCATTCCATGTCATGATCAACCATGCCTGGCTGAGCTTATCCTTATAGTGAAAGATATAATTTCCTGACAGAGTCAGCATACCTAGTGGTCCAAATGCAGCAGAAAATCTTGAGAAATCAGTGAATCAGAAAGAACTTTGATGAAAGCAATAATTTAGAATTGCTTCCCATCTATTCACTCATAGTCATTTTTTAAGTACCTCCTATGAGCCAGGCAACTTGCTTAGACATTGAGATACAAAGCTCAGAGATGCTGACTGCTACAGGCAGTTCACATTCTGGTAAAGCTGCAGTTATTTAAACAAGTTTTTATAACACAGTGATAAAAACCGAAAGAAACCCAAAGAAGAGCAGAATTATAAACTATTTGATGATGTCAGGCTTTGCTTGCTTAAAACATTCATCTCTCCAAACCACATGAAAAATATTTCCTCATCAATTCCTTTCAAGTGTCATATTACTATGCTTCTATTAGCTTTTGCAATTATAGGTGTTTTCTGGCTTGTTCCAGGTGATCAATAAACCAGGATTGCTAAAGATGACAAATAAGTTTGGAGGAAGTTGGTAGATCTGAAGAAAGCAGCTAAATTTGAATAAGAACAAATGGAGACTGAGATGTAATTAAGGAAAATAGAGACAATTCCTGTTTTATTAAGCTTTATCAATGAATTTCTTATACAATGCAACCTACTAAATATCCTCAAAATACGTTGCAAAGCCTTCGCATTTGTTAAGGCTTCCAAGAAGGTCTAAATTGGAAAGCACACATATGGTAATGCCTACAATTGCAAATATGAAATAGGTTCCCTAGTGAACTTGGGCTACTGGAGTGGTAACAAAGGTTAAGTACTCACTCAACGAGCGGAAGCTATTTGAAAAGTTTTCATTTTATTTTAGTGGGCAATCCGAAAATAAATGGCCGTCAAAAGTAAAGACATTTTCAAGTTCTCTCTAGTGACAACATAAGAAAGATAAGTGATATATAGGATTTCATCTCTAGAAGCTAGCAGAAAAATAGGTGAGAAATGAAGTAAAGCCTCTGGATTTAAGATTCTCAAGACTATGTTTTCTTTCTTTTTTATTAAAAAAAAAAATCCAAGTCATTTAATATACCTTCTTGTATATTGCAAACACTAGAGGGCAAAGATGCAGTTTGTGAAAACAAAAATGAATAAATAAAAATGAAAGAAAGGAAGAAGAAAAAAGAAAGAGTAAGAAGGAAAACAATTTGAGAATCATTTGGAGATGTCAAGTTGACATCGTGAATTTTGAAATAACAGATTATTGATTTAAGTATATCATGCTACTCCTCTTGAAATCTTTGAGAAACAAAGCAGTATTTCTTTCGGTGTTTGAATGGCAACATTCTTTATGTATACATTTGTGCCTCTCAAAGCAGTATGTTTACTAGACCTGGAACTTCTCCAGGCTCCACCCCCTGAAATACTAAATAACAATGGCAACCGCCCTCTCATCACCACAATTTCATTAACAAGCAAAAACATGTTACCCTTTTTACTGCCCCTCCATTTACATACCCTTAGGAGCCTGGCCTTTCTCCTGATTGAAACTATGTATAGAAAGGGATTGGATGAATGAGAACATGCGGTGTTTGGTTTTCTGTTCTTGTGTCAGTTTGCTGAGAATGATGATTTTCAAATTCATCCATGTCCCTGCAAAGGACAGGAACTCATCCTTTTTTATGGCTGCATAGTATTCCTGGTGTATACGTACCACATTTTCTCTATCTAGTCTATCATTGATGATGGGGTGATGGATGCAGCGAACCACGATGGCACCTGTATACCTATGTTACAAACCTGCACGTTCTGTACATGTACCCCAGAACTTAAAGTATAATAAATAAATTTTTTAAAAAGAAAGGAATTGAATGGAAAGAAAAGACTGAATCTCAATTAAGGTTTTCTAGTTGTGGTTGTTAGATTGTTTTTGTTCTGATTTTGTATTCACAAGACAAAACTCTATTTTGGTTAACTGAGGAAAAACATAGTCAAAAGGTATTTATCAGAAGACCTAGAGAAGTCACCTAAAAATTAAAGGATGGTTAGAAATCAATGTACTTCCTAGAGTTTCTGGAACTTTCTTACTATTTTCGTCACTGCCTTATAAGATGATTTGTACCCAACAAAGTGGTTATATGAGTATCTTTTATCAGATTTCAAATCTCCAGCAGGGAATGCTCTTGGTGCAGTTTGAGTCATGAAGCTCACATAGGAGTCCCTCAGCTTGAGCCAGGGAGTAAGCCTAGGATGGGCCACTGGGTAAGTACTGTTGTGTAAATTGCCTTATGCAACTAGACATAGTCTATTAAGCCTTTGCAATATTTTAAATTGTTTGACTTAGGTTTAAAAATCAGAAGGTGCTGTGAAAACACTTGAACGTCACTTTGAAAATGTTATTCTCAAGATATATTGAGATGATATTTCCTCATCTCTGCAAATGACTAAAGTCAAGAGGTGTTCCCCTTTAGATGGGGTATTCACTCCCTGTGTGTCAGATAATGAATGTCAGTCTTTTAAGTCACCAAGCAGACCCTTGCCAATTGAGTGTGTGAGTCCCACATATATTAGTGAGGTGGTTCTTAGAAGTGCTAGTCTCTTGGGGGGACAAAGAAGCACACTAAGAGAAATTCATTGTAAACTTTATATTCAAAGCAATGCCAATTTAAAAAGTAAAAAATATGATCTGATATGATTCATCAAATGTGTAGCTTTAATTTTTCCTTGTTACTGTTATTTCCCTAGACAGAAAAAAAATCTAATAACTTCTTCTAAATGTAGAAATAAAAGAAAAATATGTCAATTTTCAAGAAATAGCCATGTGCTATTTATAATTCCTTTTAAAAAGCAAGTGAGAATTGCCTGAACCCAGGAGACGGAGGTTGCGGTGAGCCGAGATCGCGCCATTGCGCTCCAGCCTGGGTAACAAGAGCGAAACTCTGTCTCAAAAAAAAAAAAAAAAAAAAAAAAAAAAAGCAACTGAGTTCCTGGAATGTGCTGACTATCCTGTTTTTGGAAACTTCTCCCCTGCTCATTAGCTATTTCACACAAAGTAACTGGACAGTTCCAGCAGTAGGTACTGTTAATTCATTATATAATGGATTGAATTTTCAACTTCACATTTCTGTGATATCCCATGCATATTTATTCCTCATTAAAGTGATTTCACTTGTGTACTTCACTTTTGGATTTTATTTTTTGGCAAAAATACTGTTTTCCCCCTTTTAGCTACATTTTAACATGCTATTTGTTCCAATCAGCAAAGTATTTTTTTGCTCTTTTTTCCTATTTTTTTTTTAAATCAAGTTCAAAACAGTTGGTAAACAGATGTCTTTTGAGAAAGGAAACAATTTGTTTTTGGGGATTTCTATTTCCAAGTAAAATAGAATTTCTATTTCTAAGTGAAGTAGAAATTCTTGAAAATTTACTCCTCAATTAAAAACAATGGAGGTGATAATATTTCTAGCTCTCACTATAATAACTAGATTTTAAAAAGATTTTTAAAGATAGAATGGTTGCATTACCAATATTACAATTGGGCATTGAAAAAGGGAAATAAAACTAACATCTAAACTTGGTACATCTTTCTGAAAATCAGAGTAAGCTCAACATTTGAGAATTTTCTCATAGTGAATGCTTAGTCATAGTAGTTAGTTAGTCATAGTAGTTATTCATATACCTGGAAACAGTTTTCAAATTGCAAAAATATGCTGAACTCATGACATACTGTATTGTTTAAGCCAATTGTTAGAAATATGGATGAAATAATAGAATAATTGTAGTCATATAGTTAATTTGTGGAAATGAAATTATAGACAGTATGATTAGAATCTTTGCTTTCTTTGATATAGAATTAATTGTATCCATCAAGTTACTTTGCCCATTTCTAATCAATATTAACAATTTACCTTATATCATATCTAATATTTATTTCTTATGGTAGTCTTAAATAACTTGGTAAGCAGGAAAGTACACCAAACACACCAGGACCTGACAGAGTGCTGACCTTGATTTCTGTTTGGTAAGAATTACTCGTCTATGAAATCTTGCAATAAGTCTCAATTAATCCTTCACCTACTGAAATGATATAAATACAGTTTAGAGTCAGCATAAAAGTGAGTTTTCTGTTTGTATTGGTTATTGATTGCTATGTAACACACTGCTACAAATTTAGTAACTTTAAATTATTTACACTTACGGATCAAAGTCCAGATAGGAAGCTGGGCATAGCGGCACATGCCTGTCTGTCCAAACTACTCAGGACCTGAGGCAGGAGGATCACATGAGCTCAGGAGTTTAGGGCTGTAGTTCACTATAATCATGCCTTTGAATAGCCGCTGCACTCCAGCCTAGGCAATAAATCAAGACCTCATCTTTTTAAAAAGAAAAAAAAGCCAGGCATTGCTTAGATTGGGCCGGTTTTTAATGTGTCTCATAAAACTGTAGTCAAGGTTTCAACCTGGGTTGAGGTATCATCTGAAGACTCAACTGGGGCAGGATCCAATTCCAAGTTCTCATGGTTGTAGGCAGAATTGATTTCTCCTTGGGCTGTTGGAATGAGAACTACAGTTTCTAGCTGTCTGTCAGTCTCAGGCCACCCTCAGTTCTTTGCCTCATTGGCATTTCCAAAATAAAAACTCACTATGGAGGTACAATTTTATATAACATCATCATGGAAGTGACATTCCATACCTTTGCCATATTCTATTTATTAGGAATAAGTTGTAGGTCCCACTCAAAGACAAGGGAAAAGAATATATAAAGTATGAATACCAAGAGGCGGGGACCATTGGGGCCTATCTTTGAGTCTATTTGCCATGCTGTTGCACATACTAAATGCTTTAGTCCTTTTTAGGTTCTGCTGCACCATTCAAGATAAAATATTAAAGCATAGGCATTGCAAAAAGGTATGTTTTTATATGTTATTAAAATCTACACAAAATAAATACAATAGTGCACTAAATAAAATTTGCTATTGTATTTGACCTTATGACTTATTTTAGTAATACTTCATTTGAATTATATGATATATGGAGAATTGTGAGGCTGATCACTATATCTCAAGGCTATAAGAAGTAAAACTTATCTGTAAACTTCTTTGTGACTATGCCCATAGTATTTGTGAGAAAAAAATTACCAGAGATATTCCAATTTAGGCACAGATTTGTATATATTGGAATGAATAATTTTGATCCAAGAAGAAGGCTTCATTTTGATCAATGAAGGCTGCCCAGCCTCAAATTCCATCAGTATCTTCAGATAACTTGGGAATGTCATCACAATGTAAGATAAACTTGAATGCCATATGACATATTCTAAATATGTCTTGAGTGACATATTCAATTATATGTGCTTTGAAAGAGGCACTTCTGACTCCCAAGGGGAAAAGCTGTATTATGACGATCAAATTAAGAATAATAATTTGAGGGACAAATAGCTACAGTTAAAGGAAGCAAATTAAAAACTTTTCTTTCCCAATGAATAACTTTCCTTAGTTGGCATGTTATTTGGTTTTAACACAGGGATATTAGCTCTAATCAAATACAATAATAAGTCCTGCTTAGATAAATCAATCTTTCTTGAAAACATGCACTCTTGTTTTACATATTGGTAGATTAGGTACTGCATATCCCTATTTATGAAATTTCCCCTTTAAATAATGAGCTCTGCTAACCAAGTGGTATCCACTTTTGGAGGCACTGCCAACAGAAATATCTAATTATGTAAACTGGAATTAAAACATTATAGTCCACTTATTTGCTTGATTCCTTTATTTGAAGTAACCTAAACATATAACTTACCCTATTCATAAGTTTATATTTTGAGGCTTATGTATACAATTTTAAGTGCACGTTAAAGGTAAATGAATGACTTAAAAGCAAATTTTCCCAGCTTTTTATCCAGGTTTATTGTCATTGTATCCAATGTTTCTTATTGCCATTTAATCCATTTTATTCAATTGTCATTGTATCTACTAAATAGAGAAATTGCTAGGAGAGTGAAATGCTGATATAATTCAATATAGTATCAGTAATTCAATATTTGAATCTACCTTAGGACATTCTACTGCATTATCTTTGGACTTTTTTGAGTGCCTTTCTACCAATTAGTTTTTATCCTTAGAAAAAATTATTAATATAACTATTTATAGTTTCTTTACATGTACTCTTAGAGTGGTAATATGTGATTTAAATAACACACTTTCACACTTCTCTATAAAATACAGAGTGAGAAATTTCTAGATGATGAGATGATCATAAACACATATCTAATTGTCTTTTCTTATCCTACTGCAATGTTTTTCATAACAGGCTTTAGGAATGTATATGGTTTAAGAGTATAATAATAATTGTTAATGCAAAGCAATGTGAAAAGTGTTAGCATAAACAAATAAATTAACAAAAATTGATAATGAATAATTTTAATTCAACATAATGAAAAACAAAGTGAAATCAATTTATACTATCCCAAACTTACTGTTACTCAGTGGCTTTGAAAGTAATAATTAGAAAACAACCACAGGAAAATTCAATATTTTATGTGCAACTGAAGAAAACTTTAAGCCCATTTGAAATAAGTGACTAGAATTTACTGATTTGTATGTTTCCAATAAGTGCATTATAATATTTGGTATTTACAGAAATACAATTATTTAAGAAGCAGGTCAAATCCAATTACAAGAAAGCTAAACATTTACTTCAGAAATTTTGCTTTATAATACTTAATACTGAAAATTCTGGTTAACAACTCACAATAAGAGGATTATTTCTATTGGTAATAAATTTTAAGTTAAAAATACATGTGTTGTTATGTAAAAGATAAAGTCATTATTAAAAAATATTTAGCCAACTTCTATAAAAATATAAAAATTATAGATTGCTTCATTTGATATTCAAAAGAGAGGCCACAAAACAGTCTAGATATTTTAAATCATATTTATACAATTTAATACAGTTGGTTGACACATTGAGTTAGCTGGCACATCTTTTTCTATGGTCATTAACTTCAAATTGTGCCTTATGCCCAACTTTGAGGCTTGTGCTTTCTTTCTCCATATGAATACATTTGCATTAATCTAAACCTACTTCATCTTAAAGCTCCAACAGAAGTTATTTGTTTTCCTTTAGGTCTTATCCTTGTCGTTTAAAATGCTTACTCTGCTCAATGTTACTGCCAGATGTTTTGTCATTGAAATATGTGCTGCCTTGCTCTGAAATATGTTTTCATATGTTTATGCAGGAAAGTTCTAGGGCTACAAGAAATACAATATCATCTTTGGTTCATTGATTCCGGTCTTGTAAGACTTTGTCATATGAATATCATTATATACAATGATTATTACTGCACTCCTGCTAAGTGGAGTGGTAATTCTGGCATTTGTCTTACCAAAAGTAGAGACTTTGAGTAGGCAAGTACCATTCAAAGGCTTCCATGAACTTGATCTATGTCACCTGTTGGCTTACATATGACCATTTTCAATCAGAAACTCTTTACTGTTAAGTAAGACGAAATTTTTATGATAAAATGCAAAGATAATACATCAAGATTGTTGATTATTCATTTTGGGGGTTACATTAGTTTGGCAAATTCTTTTTGGAGAGTGAATTTTGAAAACAGAGAATTTGAGAGAGAACATTGCAATAGGTATATGGAATATAGTACTAGATAACACTAGGTATCACCAAAGTTTAAGAACTGGTCTGAAAAGCAGGAGAAGAGCATGCAAAATATTTATTTTAAATGCAGACTCATCAACTTTTAAATACTTCATTTTCTTCCTCTTACAAAAAGTATGTCACTTAGTTGCATAGAGTGATAAATGAATACGTGTCCATTCTCTTTTTAATTTGTATACTTCCCTTCTGAATAGAGTTCAATCCTGTCAATTTACTTGATCCTGAGAAAATTTGAGGGTTGATAATGTGTATAGATTAATCTAAATGCCCATAATTTTTGAAACTGTGTAAGTTACTTAGTCTATGTATTAGTAATTGTCAAAAGGACATTTAGATGTATAGTGATAGATGATAGTTCATAAAATTGATTTTCTTATCTAGTGAATTTTAAATAGCAATTTATGCCAGAGTATCTTTGTTACTTTTGAGGAGGAAAATAATTTGATTCAGTATAGTAAAGTTCTGGCTTTAAATGGTAATCCAAATTACCAGTTGACCTTTAATTGAATCCAAAATTAAATCAGAGGTGGGAGAATCATGGGTATTTGAGTAATATTTTACCTCAGTGGCTGTTAATTTATTCTTCAAATTTGCCAAATAAGACTTCTTAATTTTACATTTTATAGATGATTTGCCTTCTCACAAAATCACTGACCTAAATATGGTATGAAAAATTTAAAAACAGGTTTCGATGAATTAGGAAATTCACAGTGTTTTTGCTATGTGATGATTTGCTTTCTACAAAACTGGCCTGTGTTTCATAATTTTATAAAGACAACATTCATTGTTATTTTGACTTTAAACTTTTTTCTATACAGGAACTGAAAAACTGTAAAAAATCTTCACAGTTTTTAATACTAAGAACATATATCCCAGAGAAGGGGGCTTTCACTTCTGGACATACGTAAGTGCAATTTAAGCAGAATGTGTGCTTTTAATTTATACACATCTAGCTTTGCAACCTAAATATTTGACTAAAATTTGTCTGATAAATACAAAGCAACACATTTGTAGTATCACACTTGGAGTGGCTTACCCTGTGTGATAGGAATGATCTACCTGTCCTCAACATACAGTTATTCAGGATCCTGATCCATATTTAATAAGACATTATTAATATAAAGTTTATTCTTTATAATGCAGGTTACATGCTTAAGATTTTAGTCCTACAGTCTAGTTCACATGTAAACAAATTGTAAAATACATGTATTTGCTTTTCAAGACTTATTTGTGTATTTCCAAAATGTCAGATCACCTAGTTTACTGTGATTCAGTGAACTATTCTTATAAGCTGAGCAATGAATGCAGTTAAAGAAAAATACAGATAAAACACTGTCACTTAACACATCACTGTACTGGTTAGACTTTGAAACATTAATCAAAGCACACTAAACACTTAATCTGGAATGTGTGGAAGAACAAAAAAGATCTCTGAACATTGATTGAAGGAACGAGAGTCTAGCACCGGAGACCTGTAATCATGATGGCTTGTGCTGCAAGATACTGATCATTGCCATAGCAACAGACTGTGTTTTGTTACATCATGGAAATCAGGAATGTGTGAGTTATGAGTGCAACACCCCACTGAGGGGACAAATTCAAAGCTATTATGAGAAAGGGTAATATAAAATGTAGTCATAGGTAAAGATGAGCATTTTGAAAAGGGTAATAACAACAGCACACGAAGATAGATGAGCAGCTCATGAAAATTCAAGTCTACTTTTGTAAGTGAGGCTTTTATTTGTAACCATTCTTAATCACTGTTATCACTGGCTTATTTTCTTCTTCCTTTTGTAAAATAAGACAATACCACAAGCAGCTTTGAAAAGAAAGTTCAATTTTTTTACTTGTTTTATTTCCTAGGAGACTATATTTTCGACTGCTATCAATTCAAAGAGATGTAGAAAAGATTTTTAACTTTCACATATTGTAAATATTGTACTCATCAAATATTCAACTGTACTTATACGGAGAGGTTATAGATGTCACATATTAAAGGTACATACATGTTCCTAGCACATGTACATGTATTTCATTGTTATGAAGCAAGTTAGACTCAAATGTGTTGATATGTTACCAAGTACAGTGCAGATTTCTATAAGAAACCCATGTTTTAAAAAAAAAACCTTAGGATATTTAGAATTGCATTTCTAATAGTGGTGGTGTAATGTCAAAGTGGACTAATGTTGCTATAGATAGCAATAATAAAATCTAAACATAATACAATAAGCAGATACCTGAAGGCACTGGGGAATGAAGAGAAGCAGGCAGGTGTGGAACACAAATTCTGGTGGAAGCTGTATGGTGTGAGCTCCCCCCCGTCATTTCAGTATGAGGGATAGGAGCAATAAGCACATGTGGAGCCAGGAAGAAAGTAGCAGGGGAAAGACCACAGTCTGCTTGGTCTCAGGAGCCACAGTTAGGAGTCAGGAAAATTCAGCCCAACTGAAAATAGGGTAAGATACCTATGACAACATCTTGTATTACATCTTGGGGAAAACAGACCCACCCTTAATCTGGTGTGCACAATCTAACCAGCAGCCAGCTAATATAAAGAAGTCAGAAAAATGTGAAAGGATGACACTGGCCTAGCCTCCCAGCCTACATCTTTTTCCCATTCTGGATGCTTCTACCCTAGAACAGTGGACTCCAAATTCTTCAGTTTTGGGAATTGGACAGGTTCTCCTGCTCTTCAAGCTTGCAGACAGCCTATTGTGGGACCTTGTGATTATGTAAGTTAATACTTAATAAACTTCTGTTAGTTCTGTCCCTCTAGAAAACCCTGACTAATAAACGGCTTTTAAAGTTGGTCATATGTACAGGCTGGAATACTTTGTTGGTGAATCCTAGAAGTCTATCTCTCCATGAAGACAGTGTTAGAGGCTATTCTGGTAAGGGCTCAGAAAAAGATGTGAGCTGTAGAGATAGTTAAAATCTTAGAAATTGCTTAAGTGGTCATTATCAGAATGCTGATAGAAATATAGACAGTTAAGGTCATTTCAATGAGATCTCAAATAAAAATAAGTAGGAAAGTATTGAAAATGAAAGGAAATGCCATCTATAAAGTGGCAAAGAACTTGGCAGCATTATGTTCCTGTTCCAGTATTTTGTGGAAGGCAAAACTTAAGAGCAATTGTTAGAATAGATTGCTAGACAGACATGAGCAGGGCACGAGAGGCACCCCCACCCCCACAAGAATGTTAGGCAAACTTAACAAATGGTCACTAAATTGTCTGTCTAAAATAATAATTGTACACAGCCAACGGCAGGGAAAGACCGTCTCTCAATAGACAGAAAACACCTGAAGTTGGTGATCAGCAGCTTCCAATAAGATCTCAGGAGTTGGACGAGCAAGCTCAAGCATGCATACTGAGAGGCAAGTGGCGGAATTTAACTGGTATAAGACCTTCCTCTAGGAACATTTGACTAGTAGGGGAAAAATGCCTCTAATATGGTTTGGCTGTGTCCCCACCCAAATCTTTTCTTGAATTGTAGCTCCCATAATCCCCACGTGTTGTGGGAGGGACCTGGTGGGAGATAATTGAATCATAAGGGGAGTCCCCCCACACTGTTCTCATGGTAGTGATTAAGCCTCATGAGATCTGATGGTTCTCTAAGGGGAAAACCCTTTTCGCTTGGCTCTTATTTCTCTCTTGTCTGCTGCCATCTAAGACATGACTTTTGCCTTGTACCATGATTGTGAGGCCTCCCCAGCCACGTGGAACTGTGAATCCATTAAACATCTTTTTCTTTATAAACTACCCAGTCTTGGGTATGTCTTTATCAGCAGTGTGAAAGCAGTCTAATATAGCCTCAAATGAGCATGTGCAAAACTTCAGTAAACACATTGCACATGCAGCCCCTCCCAAGTGCAAGCAGGCCACTGTATTTGTGGAAAGGCTGCCCCATAAATCAAAAGAGGAGACACATGAACCTCAAAACTATGCCAATGTATAAAATCCCCAAGTCAAGGGTTGGATGCAGCACTTGGATCTCTCAAGTTGCCTATGTGCCCCTCTTCCAAGTGTACTTTATTCCTGTTCTAAAACTTTTAAATAAACTCACTCCTGCTCTAAGATCTCCCTGTGTCTCTCTCTCTCTCTTGAACTCCCGATCTCAGGGGATCCGCCCGCCTTGGCCTCCAAAGTGCTTGGATTACAGGCGTGAGCCACTGTGCCCAACCATCTCTCTCTCTCTCTCTCTCTCTCTCTCTCTCTCTCTCTCTCTCTCTGCCTTAAAACTGCTTCTGCCTCTTGGCTGAATTCTTTCCTCTGAGGAGGCAAGAATTAAGTTGCTCCAGACCCATCAGATTTGCTGCTGGTAACACAATGAACTAAGATATTTTGGTGGAAGAAATCTCAAATGAAGTGTTGAAGGTGCTACATGGTTTCTCTTGATTCTTATACAAAATGTGAGAAGGAAGGATGAATTAAAGGTAGAATTTATAGTAAAAAGAGAAGCAGACTTAAAAATCTGGAAAATTCTAAGTCTGACCAGAATGTAAAGAATAAAAAGGGACGTTTTGGAGAGAACAGCAACCGTCCTCCAAGGGAACTTCTGATAATATCAGTATGCAAGACAAGGAAAGAGTAACCCCAAATGCATTTTCGAGATTTTCTTGGCTGCCACACCCATCAAACGACAAGAGTGCCAGGGCTTTGAGGGCAGAATAGTTGCAAAAAAGGGGTCTAGAAAACCCATGGGATTTGGGGGCTCACTGCCCAGTGCCCCCTCATGTCTCTGCTGCCTGAGTACTAGTGAAGCACTTTTTGGCTGCCCCAACCATGGCTCAAGCAGTCCAGGTACACCTTAAACTGTCCCTCCAGAAGGCACAAGTAGTAACCTTGGTGATATCTATGTGGTGTTGCCTCTGCAGGTACACAGAGTACAAGAGATGTGGGAACATGACTACCTCCACCTGCATTTCAAAGGTTGCCCTGGAAAGCCTGGATTCACTGAAAAGCCTCAATGATCAGGCAGAGAACTGCTATAGCTAAGAGCTTTTGCAGAGATTCCCTGTTAGGGAAACGCCTAACAGAGCTATGGGGTCAGGGCCATTGCTGAGAGCCCCCACTAGAGCAACGTCTAGTGAAGCCATGGGAGGGAGTAGGGTGAGGGTTTCCCCCAGACCTGTAGCACCACTAGTGTGCAACTCCAGCCTGGGACAGCCACAGGTATAAAACGCCAAACTGTAAGAGCTGCGTTGTAGGCTTTTCCCAGCAAAGCCATGAGGGTGGACACTCGTGGGCTCAACCCATGCCCCAGTGTATCTGGAAGATGAGACACAGAGCCCAAGAAGATTGTTTTCAGGCTGTAAGATTTAATGTCGTTTGCCTTGTTTGGTTTTGGACTTACTTGGGACCCATTGCTCCTTTCTTTTCTATTTCTCCTTTTGGACTGGGAATGTCTATTCTACCCCTGCCCCACCATTGTATTTTGGAAGCAGGTAAGTTGCTTGATTTTTCAGGCTAGCAGTTGGAGAATTTGCCTGAGGCTGAATCACACTTGCAATCTCACCTATCTCTGACTTAAATGACATTTAGATGAGACTTTGGCCTCAGACTTTAAAATTGATGCTAGAACAAGTTAGAACTTTGGGAACTATTGAGACGAAGTATTTTGTATGTGATTTAAAATTGATGCTAGAACAAGTTAAAACTTTGGGATCTATTGAGTTGAAGTATTTTGTATGTGAGAAAGGCATGAATTTGGGGGGACAGGGATATAATGCTATGGTCTGAATAATTCTGTCCTTCCAAAATTCATATTTAATCCCATTGGGATGATATTAAAATGTGGGACCTATTGAGAACTGATTAAGCCATGAGGGTCCTGCCCACATGAATGGGACTAATGCTCTTACATCAAAGGCTTCCAAGAGCTTCTTGGCCACTTCATCTCTTCATCATATGAGGACAGAGCGTTTGACCTATTTCTTTCTGAAGGATGCAACAACAAGGCATCATTTTTAGGAGCAGATTCAGCCCTTACCAGACACCAATTCTTCCAGCAACTTCATCTTGGACTTGCCATTCTCCAAATCCATGAAAAATACATTTCTATTATTCCCAAATTACCCAGTCTGTGGCATTTTGATATAGCATCAGGAATGGATTATAGACAGGCATATTTTAAGCAGATTTCATTTATTGCATGTAAAGAATATTTCAATACAACTAGATTTTTAAAATGCATTTTTAGGTTGTTGATATTGAAATAATATGCAATTTAATTATAACTTTATATACACACATAAATTGATGTACTACATTTATGGAAGTTATTGTGAAGATGAATTTGTACTGATCATACATGAGATGATCTATAGCTTATTACAAAATTGCTATTTAGTACCTAAAACAGTTTTAATGTTCATCCCATCATTTCAGTAATGTTTGTCTGAAACTAAACATTCTGCATAAATTAGCAAGAAAACTACAAACTTGTACTAGCATGTTGTATAGGTAGCATTTTGAGTCTACTAAATTCAGCCAGAAATTATTGAAACAAAAGTGTTATCTAAAGACTCATTCATTTTAATCATTGAAGCATACTGAAATTTATTTAATTGCTGTCTTGTACTTTACTTAAAATGAATAAAGTAATGCAGGAAATATTTTAGCAGCACGTAGTCCAGTTTTCACACAATTGTCTTGAGAAAATAACTATCATAATTTAGTAAACCTAATAAAAATAGCCAGGGTTTATTTTCAGAAAAAGTCTAATTTTGAATCCCGAATTTATTCCCATATGATGTAAGAAGAATTACCTTAATGTATTAAATCCTAGTTTACAACAGTTACAAAGGGGGCTGCAAGGAATGCAGATGACCCTGTGAAACTGGAAGAGACAGGTTCCAGAATCTCCCCTGGAGCCTCCAGAAGAAACCAACCCTTTGGACGTCTTGACTCTAGTACAGTAAGATGGTTTAACATTGCTGACCTCCAGTCCTCCAGACTTACTGGCATATTATTTTTCAATTGTTACTATAACAAATACCACAAATAGTGATGTAAAACAGCACAGATTTATTATCTGAGAGTCTAGAGGCCAGAAATTTAAAATCAGTTGCAATGTACAACAGGTGGGCCATAGGGCTGGTTTCTTCTGGAGGCTCCACGGGAGCCTGTACCTGTTTATCCAGCTTCATGAGGCCACCTGCACTTCCTGCTGCCCTGTTCCCACCTTCAAAGCCAGCAGCACAGCATGGTCAAATTTCTTCCTCTCTAATTCTGAACTTCCTGCCTCTCTCTTAACAAGAAACATTGTGATTACATTGGGCCCAGTGGGATATTCCAAAATAATCTCCCCATTCCCAAATCCCAAATTTAGTCAGATTTGCAAATTTTGTTTTGCTGTGTAAGGTAGCGTATTGCTGAGTCTGGGAATTAGGATAGGACCATTTTGGCTGTGCAGTCTCAGCCTGCAGCAACCAAACGCCCTGAATGGTGCCATCAGTTGAGACTTCTGTGGTGACTACAAAAGACAAGGGCCTTGACCTCATGGACTTCAAAGTAGGGCAGGAATTTTAATAAATCCTAGCAAGGTGATGTAGGACAATAAATAATGTATGGCAAGTGGTAGACACAAAACCCTTACGTAGTTATCAATATTTAAAGAAAGAAAATGAGAAATGCAATGTTTTACTTAGTCCACATTAAAATTAGTATTAATTTAAAAAGGGAAAGTAATTAAAAATGTTTCTGTAAAACTTATATGGAGAGATGAGAACAATAGCAGAGAATGACATTCCAATAGTATTTTTTCGTTTATTTTTCTGAATAAGATTAAAGAAAGGAAGTGTTTATGTACAATAAAATTGAGTAAATGTATTTGGCAGATTTTTTGAGTACTTTTTATTAGCAGAATCTATTATTTACCCAAACATTAGTATGTAAAGATAGATCTACAGTTTGGAGGATAAGCCTGTGACCCTAGAGATCCTAGCCAAAATGGTTGGGACCCAGGACTCAGCATGAGTTGGGCCAGAGTCTAAGCTTTCTGGGGCACTGCTCTTTCAAGAGCAAAGTAGTTTGTGGTGTTCTGGCTGAAGAACAAGGAAGAAAGTGTTAAAGCCCAATGAGACATCAGTGAGCTGACAAACACATGTAATCAGGGGTGTCATGGTGACGGTGCTAACAAAAGGAAAATAAGTGTCTCCAGGAGCACCACTGCCATATTCAACATTTCAGTTGAGCCGTGATTTGAACAGCTTTGCTGTTAACATTGAACAAAGTGATTTTCTTCACCAGAGATTTTTTTTTTTTTTTACAGAAGCCGGTGTTTTCAGCCAATTTATTCAAATATATAGAGATAATTGCAACTGTAGTTTTTAAGCTATCTTGTGATTTCTTCAGAGTAAACTCCAATATAAATGTATTGCATTGAAGGGTCATTTTTTTGTTTGTTTGTTTGTTTTTTCCTGGCTAAATTTTGCATTTTTTGTAGAGACAGAGTTACACCATGTTTCCCAGATTGGTCTCAAACACCTGAGCTCAAGCAATCTACCCAGCTCAGCCTCCCTAAGTACTGGAATTACAGGCATGAGCCACAGTGCCTGGCCCTTCACTTTTTAGGATTAGTATTTTTTTTAAGTTTTAAAAAAATTATGATTACACTTTAATTTCTGGGGTACATGTGCAGATCTTGCAGGATTGTTACATAGGTATACACTTGCCATGGTGGTTTGCTGCCTCCATCCCCCCGTCCCCTACATTAGGTATTTATCCCAATGTTATCCTCCCCAATTTCCCCACCCCTTGCTATCCCTCCCCTAGCCCCCCACCCCACAACAGACCCCAGTGTGTGATGCTTCCCTCCCTATGTCCATGTGTTCTCATTGCTTAACACCTGCCTATGAGTGAGAACATGCAGTGTTTGGTTTTCTGTTCTTGTGTCAGTTTGCTGAGACTGATGGTTTCCAGATTCATCCACGTCCCTGCAAAGGACATGAACTCATCCTTTCTTATGGCTGCATAATATTCCATGGTGTATATGTGACACACTTTCTTTATCCAGTCTATCATTGATGGGCATTTGGGTTAGTTCCAGGTCTTTGCTATTGTAAACAATGTCACAATGAACATATCTGTGCATGTGTCTTTATAATAGAAGGATTTATAATCCTTTGGGTATATATCCAGTAATGGGATTGCTGGGTCAAATGGTATTTCTATTTCTAGATCCTTAAGGAATCTCCACACTGTCTTCCATAATGATTGAACTAATTTACACTCCCACCAACAGTGTTAAAGTGTTCCTGTTTCTCTACATCCTCTCCAGTATCTGTTGTCTCCAGATTTTTTAATGATCGCCATTCTAACTGGTGTGAGATGGTATCTCAATGTGGTTTTGATTTGCATTTCCCTAATGACTAGTGACGATGAGCATTTTTTAATATGTTTTAATGAGCTTTCAAATTATTTCTTCTAACAGTTTTTTTCCTTTGTAACAAATTAAGAATTTTGCAACTATTACTTTGGAAAATTTTATGATACATACATTTTATTCTACTTTCCAGTTGGTTTTTGTGTGTTATGAGCCTGGTAACATTGTCCCAAAATATTTAGTAGCCCTGGTAAGCGTTCAAGTTTATATATTTTTTATCTACAACTTATTATATTGAAAATTTCAGACATATAGAAAAATTTACATGAATAGCTTGTGTCCATGAACCCTTTATCCACCACAATTATTTATATTTTGATGTATTTATTTAACCTTTTGAGATATTATTTGAGATGATCCTTTGAGGTATTTTGAGATAATATAATTTTCTCTCATGAACCATTGGAGAAAAAGTAAGTTGTAGACATAATGACATTTCACCTCTGAATATTTTAGTAATAATTTTCTAAGAACTAGGATATTCTCTCTGATGTAGCCACAATACAATTATTAACAATTATCATATTCAAGGACTTTCATGTTTATAACATATTCATGTTTGTCCAACTTTCTAATAATATATTTTACTATACTTTTGATATAAAATTCATTTAAAGGATAAACACTATAATTTTTACATTTATTTAACTTTCTTTAATTTAGAATAATTATCCAGGATATTTTTATTTATTGCATTGATAATTTTCAAGTACCTAAGTCACTTGTTGCACAATTGGATTTTTCTGTTTCTTTGTTATTCAGTTCAAACAGTGTGAGTTTGTGCCATCATTAGCGATGTTAAGTTGAATCTCTTGGTTCATTGTTAAAAGTGTCATTTTGTCTTTGTAATGACTAAGTCATCTATAGGATGCTATTTTGAGATTGTGATTATCCTGTTTGCCAACAACATTTTTACTCAATGGTTTAGTATCCATTGCTGATTCTTTCCTCATTAATAGTTCCTTGGCTATTTGGCATTTAACATGCTGCATCTTTCTGAAAAAAGAAAGAGCTTTATGATTTCTATTCATTTTATAATTTTTATTGTAATTATGGATTCATGAATTTTAAAAAAATTTATTGTAACCTGTACTGTCATAATTTCCTTAGATCCTGGCATTTTCTCATATTTTGTGAGTGGGGATCCTGTAAAACTGGTTCTTGTGTTTTTTCAAATACCTGTATCAGTTTTTGAGTACTTCCTTTTTTTTCCCAGCAAAACAGAATCTTTCAAATGCCTCAGTTACTTTTACTGTGTTACATTTGGAACCTGTTATTTCTCTAAGAAACCCTTCTTGCTTTTATTGGGGAATGATATTACAGCCCAATATCTAGGCACTAGGTGTGCTCATCATTACTGGGATATCATTGCCTCTAGGTCATTTCAGCCAACTGAGCAAGAAAAAAAATACTAAAAATTGTTAAGTTCACACTGATACCTTCTCAGACAACTTAACAACACAGGATTTCTCTGCTTCTCCTATTCACATTTATATCATACTTCTCCCATAATAATCACTCTACTTCCCCAAATGACAATATGTTTAATAGTCAACGTTATAATATAAACAATATATATACAATAGTTTAAATTTAGTAAACTGATGTTACAAAAACAATTTTAAATTTAGTTCAAGGTTTTTTTTCTTATAATTAGAATATATCTAACTGATATCATTTAGTAAGATCACTGTGTAAAAAATGTAGTTAATTTTTTCTATGTTTTTCTGTTTTCAATTCTATGTACAATTAGATTCTTACTTTTATGGTTGTATTTAATTTTATTCCTTCTATTCTTAATTTAATTTTGTTTTATGAATATGTAAAATAACAAAATCAAAACCGTAGAAAAAGTATCCTCACAAAGATTTTACTTCACTGTTTAGAATTAGATTGTTAATTTATTTCAGGTCACTTCATTATGATGTAAAGTATGAATTAAAATTTACCTACAATCAATTGGTTACCCATTTGTTCAAGCACTATTTATTTGAAAATTCCAACTTTTTTTGATTGATTGCAAACTATTTATATATACATGTTCATGTGACATTTTTCTGAATTGGTCCATATCTATACATTACTAGTACTTACATGCTTAGTTTATTTTAACAGATGAGAAAAATCAATGTAAAATTATTGACATAACTTATATATTTAATCTCAAACTGGTCTCTCTATGCGTGTGTGTGTGTATATATATATGTATATTTAAATATATATGTATACATGTATAAATATTCTGCATTGATTTCTCCATTTATTATACTTTTAAAAATATTTTTATATTCTTCTGGTGTTCAGAAAGGGTTCACATTTTTTATTCTAGTGTTTACCTTTATATTGAGACCTTATATAATACTGTAAGTCCTAGTTATTATTAACTCATTTTCTACTCTATGGATTTCTGTTTCATCAGATATTCTTTGGCACAAACCTATTAGCTATGGTCTAGTCAGTGAGATTATCTTACTATACAGTTTTTAAAAAATTTTCTACCCATATCTTGTATTTCTTTTCAGTTGGAGCATATGGTATTTGTTATTCTTCTACTTTATCTCCTCTTTGTTTTAATCTCATATCTGCTATAAATACATGAATTGTTTACTGTTAGTCTTTTTGCTAAAATTTCCCCCACTAATACTTGGGGAAAGTCAAAATTTGTTCTTTAGAAAATTTTAAAAAAGGGGTTTCAGAATGTGGTATTTATGGAGTCACTGCATATATAAAACTCATTTTCTAAGACCTTGATGCTTGAAGTACAGCTTTGTTGAATATAGTTCTTGGTTTATCCTTTTTGTGTTTTAATTTCTTGCAAGTCTGCCTCATTTCCTTCTTGCAAAAACTCTGATGCCAAGTGGATTTTTCTTTTTTCCTCCTCTAATTTCCTTTTTCTTGGTGGGGTGACAGATGACTTAGCATATTTTTCCTGGTGGCCCTGACAGTTTTTGTTTGCTTGTTTGTTGTTGGCTTTAAAGTCTAATCATTTTATTAGGGTTGGATATATCATGAGATGACCATTTCATATTAATTTCCCCAGATATACTAAGGACACATTCTATATGAAGGTTCAAGTCTTAATTTATTTGTGTAAAGTTTTCTTAGAGTTTTAAATATATGTCCTATTCCATTATTTTGTTAATTGATTCTATGCATATTATATAGTATATATTCTTATCTTGTATATTGATCAATAAATCTTTTCACTTTTTTGTTTCATTTTATTTTTTACCTATTAATTTCTTTCTCATTGTCTTGACGGTTGACTTTCTTCACTGACCCCCATAATTTAGTCATGATATCTAAGATTATTTGCAGTTATTTAAAATGTCTTCATTTATTATAGACAGTTGTTAATTTGTATCAACTTTTTTCTTCAGTTCTGTTTCTGACACTGTAACACAAGGCAATCTGTAGTATGCAAATGATTTATTTTAGGAGTTTTTTGTTACAATTTTCTTCTACTTCATGCATGTTTTCTAGGGAAGACATTTACCAGCTGAAATGCTATTTATCATTTTCTGTTTTTTTCTCACAATGCATTTGTATGAATGATTTTCTTTATTCCTCATCACTAAAAATGGTATGTGGTCATGCCGAGGATTTTGGTTAGTTTATTTCCCAGGTCATGCCTGAATAACAGACTCTGAAGCAGTTTCACCTCCAGAATGTTTATTAAGGGGCCCTCAAGATGAACACCTGGGAAGTAATGAAAGAAAGCCATAGTGGGTGGCAGAGGGAGAAAGAGATACGTGATTCAGGCTCAAGAACAGCTTTGGCTGTCCCCTTGGGGACATTTGGAGCTAGAATGGCCTTTCAGAGTTGCCCCAAATTGAAACAAATGGCCAGGTCTTTATACTCTTGGTTCAAAATGTCTTGAGAGGAGCCACCAGGAAAGAAATGTGACATTTCATGAGGAATGTCTCTGCCTCTGGGACACCCCTGAGAGGCTGACACTTGAACCCATCTGCCAATAACATTGATATAGTCAAATACAATTTTATTGAACTGATAATGCTCATTGGAGAAGGGTGAAATGTTTTAGTATGTCTACGGCTCAGATTTCTTTGTTTTTCTTAAGACATTTGACTTCTTCTATCTGCTTTTCTTTCCGTTTATCACCATGTCTCCAAGGAGCAGCTCACACTCCAACTTACATTCATCTCTTGAAGCACTTGTTCCTCCTATGAACTCATGAATTTCAAGTTTCTTTCTTTGAATTCCCCCAGAAGCTAGTTATTTTGGCTTGTATTCTCCAGAATATATATATATGCACACACTCACGCGAGCGTGCGCGCATACACGTATTTCCAAGGAGACTGGCAAGGAAGTTTAGAAAACAGGACAGGAATGAGAAGGAAGCCAAACAAACTTGTGATAACTGGCAAAGTTCCATGATACCCAGAAACGTCCTGATCATCAGCGGCAGGGCTGGGCTGGCACACTCCACAGTCTTCAATTCGTGGTGAAGGGCCACCTCTAGTTCCCTGTGCCCGCAAGTAAAGAGGGATCCAGAAGTCTGAGAGAGATTCTCTGGCAAAGCATCTATAAAGATGTTGGCTGTTGGATGGAGTGAGATAGGGGTAGGAGCACATAAAAATGCCATCAGAAGGAAGCTAAGAGGATCTGGGTGGTGTGCTGCCATTATCCAATGACATTATTCACTAAGCTCTGCCAAATCCAAGAACTGTTTTCAGATTTTCTAACTCATTCTGGGATCGTCAATGTTTCAGGATGACTCTATTTTTTTCTCTTGAAGGTGCTTCTCTCTTTTTGTGTTTTCCTCAAAGTGCCTCTTAGTTAGTTTTCCGTTGCTTTTAACAGAATACCGGAAACTGGGCAATTTATAAAGAAGTTTACTTCTTATAGTCATGGAAGCTGAGAAATGCAAGAGGGAGAGGAAGCAGCTGTGAGAGCATTATTGCTGGGGAAAACTCTCTTCAGAGTCCTGGAGCAGCACAGGTCATCACATGGCCAGGGGTCTGAGCATCTCATGTGTAAGCTCAGGTCTCCCTTCCTCTTCTTATAAAGTCACCAATTTCACTTTAAAAATAATCCATTAATTCACTAACCCATTAATCCATGAATGGATTAATCTATTCATGAGGGCAGAGCCCTCATGACCCAATCACCTCTTAAAAGATCCAACTCTCAATACTTCTAGGTTTCGGATTAAATTTCAACATGAATTTTGCAATGGACATTCAAACCATGCCAGGTTTGAATGAACTCCTATGACAGCTCTGCTGGATTTAGGTGTTTAATCCTTATTTATACATTATTAGAAGTTTGGAATATTCTCTGTCTCCTAGCTGTGCTATTTATCTTGATTGAATATGCTTTTTGTTTTGCTTTGTTTTGTTAGGTGAGTGAATTTTTTAAAAATCTGTATAAGTTTTTGGAGTTTGAGAGGAAAGATGTGGGTTTTGGCTATTATCAGTATTTTAGAAGACTTAGGGAATGTTTCCTTAGTACCTTCATATATAATGATTATTATTATTTCTAACATAAATTTACTGCTTTATGTAATATGCAAACATTTAAAATTCATTATTTTCTTCAATACCCATGAGCAAATTTTTATATTTTTATTAATGCTACATTTTTGAAATGAGGAACTTGTGGATCAATAAGCTTAAATGATTTGGTCTGGGTAATGTGAGTGAAACTCAATAGTTGAGGATTTATAACCTAAGGGATTATAGTAATCTACCACTGAGTTAAAATACATGTAGGCAAACTCATATGTCATGAATCTAGAAGTTTTGCATTCATGATTAGTGGCTCCAGTTGCAGCAAACGTGAAAGCCTCCAGTTAGTTTTAAACTGAAAATCCATAAATTCATCATTTCAAGCATTTATTGAATTTTTATTAGTTTTTATATTTCTAAATGTATCAGAAAGGTTTTTTTCTAGCCTTATGTACTTCCAAAGTTTTATTTAAAATACTGCTATTTATTTTAGCTTAATTTTGTAACATCATTGGAGTTCTGGTTACATCATTTTTCTTTACATGGTCCTTGGGTTTACCCTTGTATGAATCTGTTAGGGCTGAGTGGTAGCTCATGCCTGTAATCTCAGCACTTTGGGAGGTGGAGGTGGAAGAATTGTTTGAGGCCGGAAGTTCAGGACTAGTCTGGGCAACATAGTGAGACTCCAGCTGTACGAAGAAAAACAAAACAAAATTAGCTGGGTGTGACCATACACACCTGTGGTCTCTCAGGCAGCTGAGGCAGGAGGATCAAGTGCCTGGGAGTTCAAGGCTGCAGTGAACTGTGATTATGTGGCTGCACTCCAACCTGGGAAATAGAGAAAGACCCTGTCTCAGAAATATTCTAGTATTGATGAAGTATTTATAAGATTATTTTGCTTAAATAGAATCTCATTTCATTATGTAACCAGTATTTGAAATCGTTAGCATTACTAATCAAACTCTATATGTAATTATATTTTCATATCATATGTTCTTATGATTTTTCCAGTAACCAAAAGATTTTAGCTGTCCCAATAAATCAATTATTGTAATTCAGCCAACATTTTTCTTATTGTAGATAAAAATTGGACCCAGCTTTAATATAATCTTAGCTCTATTTTAGTTGGCAGATCCTCTTCTGGTTTCTAAAATTTAAAGGCCACATTTTAGGGCGGGACGGGGGGTGTGCTAAATTTTCTGCTATAGATTTCAACAGGGTATGTTTTATATAAATGTAGGACAAACAATAATTATCTTGCTATCTTTATTTTCCCTTTCCATTGGGTCTTCTGTCAGGTATTACAATTCTACTACAGTTTTCTGGGATTGCTTTATTTCACGGATCCTTGATGAATCCCTGCTAAACTGTCAGGTGCTAACTACCAATAAAGACTTACGTTATGCTCTCTCAGAAGTATGTGCAAAATAGGCAAATCCTAATGACTGAAAATATTGAAAGCTCAAAGACTTAAATCATAATTATGACGATTACATGCTAGTAAAACTTTTCTTATGAAATGATGAATGGAGAAAAGTGTTTTATAATTCCATTGTACTATCAAAAGTTTGAATGTCTGGTCTGTCTTCTAATATCTCATGAGAAACTGATTTTCCTTCTGTTTTAATCAGTCTCAATAATATTAATGAGATCTGAAATTTGCCAATATTTCAGGTAGAGTTAAACATAATTAATAGTAATGACTCTGTTTTCATTTTATTCATTTATTAATGATCCTTTCAATCACAGTTTTGAAAGGATTTTTTTATTCTATATCATATGGTTTAAACATCTGCAATTAGCCATTTTATTATATCAAATGCACAGTGTGAAGTGAATATACTAACCAAATCTAAATACAACTATTCAGGGGAAAAGTGTATTATTTACAAATGTTTTGGTCAAATTTCCTCAAATGTTATGCAAAGAATTCTCTTCAACTTCAAATACCTTCAGTTCTCTTTGATTTTTTAAACCAGATATTTATTGATATTTTCAAGATTCTAGAAATATAGTTTAGTTTTCCATTTCATACCTCCATATATCTGAAAGAAAATTACTTTTATTTATTGGGTATACATATAGCTGTTTCAACAAATATATTTTCATTTATTTAAGAAAATTAAATTCAATGAAATAATCTTAAATGATTTAATTTTTAAACTTCTGGATTGATTTCAATTTCATCCATTAGTTATTCCTAAGTCTTGGTCCTTCTGCCTCTCTGCCAATAACATTAAAATTCTTTAAAATATTAAATAGCAAATTGAGCTATTATGAGGAATTCAGTATATTGGTTAAGAGACAGTTCCTAGAATTAGATCCTTCTGCCATCAACAATCATCTCCAGGTGAACACTGGGATAAATCGAGTGACAGAGATCCAAAGCTTATGCTGTAAGTCTGTTGTTCTTGAACAACTGATGGCCGTGTACATTTGAATCATGTGAGTGCTTTTTGAAAGTACTTTTCACAGATGAAAAGCCCCAACTCCAGAGCTTCTGACTTAGTGGGTTTTGGTTGAAACTCAAAGATTTATATTTCTAATATATTTCCAGGGTTGCTGCTGATGCTGCCAGTCCAGGGGACCACACCATGGATAAAATCTCTAAATCCAGATGCTCTAAATAAGCCCCCTTTTCAGATTTGCAGTGATTATTTCAAGGAGGCAAAAGGAGGCTTGGAACTCTGTGCTCCTGGCAAGTGTCCACTGCACACTCTTCACCAGTCATATGCTTACCATCTTGTCTGCCATAGAGAGACCATGAAGATTAGTCACATGCGTTCACAATGATAAGGATGGCTCAGGACTCCAGGTCACCTGTTATCTCTTGCATTCCAATTCTCCTCCACCTCTGCACTTTCCTGTCTCATTGACGTTATTCTTTCTTTCCCTAATTTCAATTGGGGTCTTTGCTGAAGCCATTGCTTTCTCTGCAATCCCTTCAAGTAATATCTGTTTTCTCTCCCATACCTCCCACTATGTGGCCTGGAAGTGAAATAGCTACCTTAATTTCTCTTCATTGCCATTTCCAAATTATTTTCTCCTCTTTTTTCCTTAATTTCATCTCCACTTTCTTATGACACTGACATTAAATTTTGTACACAGAAAACATTTGATGTGGCTTTTGTGTTGAGCTAGGATAAGAATCAGGATGTGAAGGACTATGTAGAAACTTTTAAAAATCTCTAATTTTAACCTGTGTCAGATCCAGAGTCCTTCATACGATGTGTGTGTGCATGTAAGTATGCACACTTCTCTCTTGGTATGGGTATATGCCTGTGTGCGTGCATCTAGGTGGACGTGGTGACAGTGATTATTTGTCTCCAGTGACACAGAACATTATCCACAGTTTCTTGACACTTGGTTTTTATATCCACAATGCCAAATCAATAGCTCAGTTTTAATTTTGTTTGTATATTGTGAAGTTGAAATATCTGTATGTCTGCATGTTTCCTATTCAGTTCCAGATACCTAGTCATTGTCAGTGGAGACCTTTTATGTTTATACATTGCTTTACCATTTAGCACATGCTCAGCAGATTAGGCGCACTGCAAACATGTATTAATTGAATAAATACACTTTCAAAAATTCTAAAATGTTGAAAAAAAAGACAAAGACAATAAGAATTTTGTAACTTTTCATAGCATATTTTAAATACATGCTTTTATTTCACCTAAATGTTTTCATTTGAAAACTAAAATTTTTAAAATGTATTTTTATTTAATTTTACAAATCCATGAAAAGTTATTGAAAGATGTTTAGGATAACTGGAGTGTAGCATCACCTTTTTGGGACTTTTGGTTATTAATCTCATTCAATATATACTTGATACAATTTTCAGAATAAAACCTATCAGGCAAATAGAAGACTTGTGTGATTCTATGTAGAATTTACAACATTCTTATGATTCCTAGGGCTACATAAACCAAATTGTTTAAGCTCTGTAGTTATTGATAGATATTTATATCTCATCACTTCTGGAAAAATGTTTTTGCATTCTCTAGGACATAACACATAGCATATTAAAGTACCATATTTAAATATACTCTCAGATTTATAGGATTTTTCTTATCAAGGATGTATAATCACTTTCATACATTTTTCAATTAATGGGTAATAGATTTGTTCCTATAATGATGCCTATCTCATGGCAATAGCTATTTAGTCTGTATTTTATTTTTCATGTGTTTTATTGGCAAACACTTTAAAATAGCTTCATCAAATATAAATTACAGTGATTAATTTAATGCAGCATCCAAAGTGAAGTAGGAATAAGAATTTACATTTTTAAAAAAAACTAACATTGTCTTAACTCAACACAAGGACATACAAAGTGGTTTCCCTGGCAACAAGAGATAGTAAAAATGTATTTGTGAATTTAAAATTGTATTACCTCATAATTTGATGCACATTCTCATTGTTTTAGTTTTATTGTGGGGAAATTCTTTTGTAATAAACAAAACTAGATAAAAGAACTCTACCTTTATAAAAGAAAAAATGTTAAACTTACCCAGATCCAGAGACCACAAAAGAAATGTTGTTAAGCACAATAGACTTGGTTCAATTTAAATAAAAATAGTCACAAAACAATTAATTTACCATTTTTGAAAACATTCAACAGTGTTATATAAATAAGCATGTAATCAAATGAACCGGAGATTAAGATTATTTAAATGTGTTGGTCTCCAGACACATTTCTGATGTAGGTTCTTCCACGAAAGAAAAAAATCAGACAGTGAACTTTAATTATTTTGATTATCAATTATCATTAGTAACGTTCATTGAAAAATAATATTACTAACAGCAAAATAGAACTACTGTATTTGTGAATTGGTTAAATTTCTTCAGAAAAACAGAACCAGTGGGATACATATACATTAAGGCAAACTGGCAGGTTGAAGATTCAATTAAGAGTCGGTGTGGTAGTCTTGAGTCTGAAGAGTGGGATCTCAGGCAGAATTTCCATGTTGCGGTCTAGAGGCAGAATTTCTTCTTCCTTGAGAAGCCCCAGTGGTTATTTTTAAGGTTTTTCCTGATTGAATGCAGCCCACTGACATTATGGAGGGTAATCTGCTTTATATAGAGTAAACTGGTTGTAAATGTTAATCACATCTAAAAAAATATTTTCACAGCAACATTCATCTAGACAAGCGTCAAAGCAAGTATACGCTCGCCCAAATCTAGTCAAGTTCATATATTAAATTAATCATCGCATTAATAATAAGGATTTCAATTTTAAGTAACAGAAGCACAAACTTCAAGTGACTTGAATAGACAGGATACTTATTACCTTTCATCAAAGTGAATCCAACATGACCCCAGTATTGGTATAACCAGATTTTTTCTGTCCTTCAAGACTTGAATTTTATATGTCGACTTCATCTTCAGATTTATGACAAGATAGCTATAGCATTTTGAGGCTCCACAATCCAGAAACAGAAGAAACAAACTTTTTTTTCCCTATACCTCTTTCTTAGGATTAAGAAATACTTTCCACTGTCAGACTTCCCCCTCACATCTCAATGACCAGAATAAGGTCACATGCCCTAATTTCTGCTCGACACTGTCAAGAATGACAAAACTCTGTATGGCTTAGACTGATCATCTGATAAGGAGCAGGTATTTTGGAGTCATCTACAATGTCTTCCATAATCAATTATATTTTTATTTACACTTTCATATTTTCTGGAGGTATACCTATTTGCAGGTTTTGCTGTTGATCTAAAATAAATGCTGATAACTGCATAAATACGAGTTGCATACCTTGTACTTTCTTCTGTCTGCTGATCAATTTTACCTGAGTTTCTGAAATTCAACATTTTGAAATAAGCTCTTAGTCTTCCTCTTTAACCTAGTATGACTTTTTGTTAGTGGGTAGGATCACTATCCACTTAGTTACTCTACAGATAAAATTTAGTCAACCCAGACAACGTATATTCTCACAAACCTGTACATAACAATTTACCAAATCTAATTGTTTTGCCCCAAACTATTGACTAAGTCTTCTCCTCTCTATTCCCATTACTACTTTCCTGATCTAGACCATTTCATTCAAAATGATGAAGAGGCATAATATTTTCAAATGCTTCCCACCTTTGAGGCATACTGAGGCCTCAAAAAATACATATACACATATATGTGTATATATATACTTTTCATAGGTTATATTATTTATACATAATATATATTAGACAAGAGGCTGTAAATATATACACACATGTTATATATATAATATATACACACATAAAATGCATATGCACACAAATATGGGCATGTGTGTGTATTTATGTGTACATATAACATGTGGGTATACGTATATGCTTTACAGCCTTCTATCTCATTACTGACTCTCATATAACATAGGGCTTGAAACATATAAACTACTACTACTAATTCCTTAAGCACAATTTGTCTCAGCTCTGGCTTCTTCTTATGCTAAGTTTCAACTTAGAAGAAAATTCTCTTCCCTGGAATTGTCAACGTTTTTATTAGTAAATTTTATTTACTCAATCCAAATTGATAAATCTAAGCTTCAAGTCACTTTCTAAATCTTCCTAGATTCTCTCTGCCCTTCGCCGCAGAGAAGAAAGAACTACTATTCTTGCTCTTATTTATCTATATATTTCTACTTCATCTAGTAGGCAGTGGCAAACCTGAGGGCAAAACCTAACATTCAACTTTGCATCTCAGAGGCTAACATTGTGTATGCCACATATGTATATTTTATTGTATTATAACTTTTATTTTAGGTTCAGGAGTATATGTGCAAGTTTCTATATAGGTAAACTGCATGTCATAGGGGTTTGGTATACAGATTATTTTGTCCCCCAAGTAGTAAGCATAGTACCCCATAGATATATTTTTCTGATCCTCTCCCTCCATTCCACCCTCTACCCTTGAGGATGCCCTGGTGTCTGTTGCTTTCCTCTTCATATCCATGTATTCTTGTTGTTGAGCTCCTCTCACTTATAAGTAAGAAGATGCAGTGTTGAGTTTTCTGTTCTTGCATTTGTTTGCTTAGGATTATGGCCTTCAGTTCCATCCATGTTGATGCAAAGGACATAATCTCATTCTTATTTATGGCTGTGTAGTATTCCACATGTGGAATATGTACCCCATTTATTTATCCAGTCTACTCTGTATATATGTACCACATTTTCTTTATCTAGTCAACTCCGATTGGTTTTTAGGTTGATTCAACATTGCCATTGTGAATAATGCTGCCATGAACATAGCATGCATGTGCCTTTATGGTAGAACAATTTATATTCTTTTGGATATATATTCAATAATAGAATCACTGGGTTGAATGGTAGGTCTGTTTCAAGTTCTTTCAGGAATCATCACACTTCTTTCCAAAATGACTGAACAAATTACAGCCCGACCAGCAGTGTATAAGCATTTCTTTTTCTCCACAACCTCACCAACATCTGTTATTTCTTGCCATTTTAATAATGGCCCTTCTGACTGGTTTGAGATGATATCACATTATGGTTGTGACTAGGATTTCTCTATTGATTAGTAATGTTGGGCTTTTTTCATATGCTTGTTGGCCTTATGTATGTCCTCTTTTGGGAAGTGTCCATGTCCTTTAACCCACTTTTTATGCTTTTTCCTTTCTTCTTTTTTTTTGCTTGTTAATTTGTTTAAGTTCCCTATAGGTTCAAGATTTTAGAGTTTTGTTTGTTTGATGCTTAGTTTGAAACTATTATTTTCTCCAATTCTGTATGATGTCTGTTTACTCTGTTGATAGTTTTTTTTTTTTTTTTTTTTTTTTTTTTTTTTTTTTTTTTTGCTATATACAAGCTCTTTAGCTTAGTTAGGTCCTATGTCAATTTTTGGTTATGTTGCAATTGTTTTTTGGCATCTTCATCAAGAAATCTTTGTCAGGTCTGTGACCAGAATGGTATTTCCAAGGTTATCTTTCAGGGTTTTTATGGTTTCAGGTTTCAAATTTAAGTCTTTAATCTATCTTGAGTTAATTTTTGCATATGGTGGAAGGAAGGGGTCCAGTTTCAATCTTCTGTTTATGGCTTGAGAGTTCTCTCAGAACCGTTTATTCAATAGGGATTCCTTTCCCCATTGCTTGTTTTTGTAGGCTTTTTTGAAGATCAGATGGTTGTAGGTGTGCACCCTTATTTCTGGACTCCCTATTCTGTTCCTTTGACCTGTGTTTCTGTTTTTGTACCAGTACCATGCTGTTTGGGTTACTTTAGTCCTGTAATATACTTTGAAGTCAGGTAATGAGCTGCCTCCAGCTTTGCTCTTTTTGCTTAGGATTGCCTTGGCTATATGAGCTCATTTTTGGTTACATATGAATTTTTAAATAGTTTTTTTTAACATCATTGACTGTTTGATAGGAATAGCTTTAAGCAGTGTGGCCATTTAAATAATGTTGATACTTCCTATCCATGAGCAGGGAATACTTTTTAATTTGTTTGTGTAATCTGTGATTTATTTGAGCTATGTTTGGTAATCATCATTGTAGAAATCTTTCACCTCCCTGGTTAGCTGTACTCCTAGTCATTTTATTCTTTTTGTGGTGATTGTGAATGGGATTGCTTTGCTGATTTGGCTCTCAGCTTGGATATCGTTGCTGTATAGGAATGCTACTAATTTTTTATGTTGATTTTGTATCCTGAAACGTTGCTAAAGTTGTTTAACAGCTAAAGGAGCTTTTGGACATAGACCATGGGATTTTCTAGATATAGAATTATGTCACCTGCAAACAGGTATAGTTTTACTTCCTCTCTTTCTATTTGAATGTCTTTTATTCATTTATCTTACCTGATTACTCTGGCCAGGACTTCCAGTATTATGTTGGATAAGAGCAGTGATAGAGTTCATCCTTGTCTTGCTCCTGTTTTCAAGGGGAATGCTTCCATCTTTTGCCCATTCAGTATAATGTTGGCTGTGGGTTTTTGATAAATGGCTCTTATTGTTTTGAAGTAAGTTTCTTCAATGCCTACTTTATCGAGGTTTTAAACATGAAGTAATTTTGAATTTTATCAAAAGCCTTTTCTGCATCTGTTAAGATGATCATGTGGTTTTCATTTTTAGTTCTGTTTATATGATGAGTCATACTTATTGATTTGCATATGCTAAACCAACCTTACTTCCTAGGAATAAAGCCTACTTGATTGTGGCGGATTAGCTTTTTGATGTGCTGCTGGATTTGGTTTGCTTGTATTTTGTTGCGTATTTTTACATCAATGTTCATCAAGAATTTTGGCCTGAAGTTTTCTTTTGTAGTTGTGTCTTTCTAGGTTTTTGGTTTCAGGGTGATGTTGGCCTCATAGAATGAGTTAGGGAATAGTTTCTTTTCCTTTTCTTTTTTCTTCTTTTTTTCTTTTCTTTTTTTTTTTTTTGAGATGGAGTCTCGCTCTATTGCCCAGGCTGTAATGCAGTGGCAGGATCTCGGTGGCTCACTGTAACTTCTGCCTTCCGGGTTCAAGCAATTCTTCTGCCTCAGCCTCCTGATTAGCTGGGACTACAGGTGAATGTCACCACACCTGGTTAATTTTTGTATTTGTGGTAGAGATGGGGTTTCACCATATTGGCCAGGCTGGTCTCAAACTCCTGACCTCATGATCTACCTGCCTCAGCCTCACAAAGTGCTGGGATTACACGCATGAGCCACTGTGCCTGGCCTAGTTTCATTTTTTGGAATAGTTTCAGCAGGAATGGTATCAGTTCTTTATAAATCTGTCAGAATTTGGCTATGAATACGTGTGGTCCTAGGCTTTTGTTTTGTTGGTAGGCTTTATTACTAATTCAATTATGAAATTTGTTATTGGTCTGATCAGGGATTCAATTTATTTCTGTTTTAGACTTGGGAGGTTGTATGTGTCCAGGAATGTATCCACTTATTTTAGATTTTCTGGTTTGTATGCACAGAAGTGCTCACAGTAGTCTCTGAGGGTTTGTTTCTGTTTCTGTGAGGTCAGTGGTAATGTTCCCTTTGTCATTTCTAATTGTGTTTGTTTATATGTCATCTCTTTTTTCTTTATTAGTGCACCTACTGATCTATCTTGTTAATTTTTTCAAATAATCAACTCATGGATTAATCTTTTGTATTGTTTGCATCTCAGTTTCCTTCAGTTCATCTCTGATTTTGGTTATTTCTTGTCTTCTGCTAACTTTGAGGTTGGTTTCTTCTTGTTTCCATGGTTCCTCTAGATGTGATGTTAACTTGAAATTTTTCTATCTTTTTGATGTTGAGTATTTAGTGCTATGCAATTTCTCTCAACACTGCCTTAGCTGTGTCCCAGAGATTCTGCTATGTTGTATTTTTGTTCTCATTAGTTTCAAAAACTTTTTGATTGCTGCCTAAATTTATTATTTATCCAATAGTAACTCAGAGGCAGGTTAATTTTTGTGTTATTGTATGGTTTTGGGTGACTTTCTTAGTATTGATTTCTATGTTTATTGCACTCTGCTTTAAGAGTATGGCTGTTATGGTTTCAGCTTTTTTTTTTAAATTTGCTGAGGATTCTTTTATGTCTGGTTGTGTGCTAGATTTTAGAGTATATGTCATGTGGTGATGAGAAGAATGTGTATTCTTTTCTATTTGGGTGCAGAATTCTGTAGATGTGAGAATGGGCTATTCTTTCTTTCTCTCTTCTCATATCACCACAATGAAACCCTTGACTATGCCACAAACTTTGTAAAAAAGGTTCTGTAGTTATGGAAAATAAGATCAATTCAAAAGGTTTTAGGACCTTTTGTGTTGGCCAAGAACATTGACAAAACAGACAAAGAGTATTGTTGTATTTTTTAAATAAAATTTGTAGAGAGAGACTGATTATTCTGGAATAGATGAGGTAGGCAGTATTCCATCTGTAGACACAGACCATAATAGTTCTTGACCTTGGCTTCGCATAGTCATTCCTAATGTGCAACATTCACACTGTTTTTTGTTGTTCACTCCACCTGAGTATTTGGCTTTTATCCAGAATATGTAAGCAAGTGACATGCTATGTTAAGGAAGCTTGTAATGTTACAATATAAAATAATAAGATATTTTTATATAGCCAAGAGGCTGTTTTCATAGTGTCTAGATGATATATGTAGGTTGTTAAAAATATAGCAGGCAGGGCATGTGAGACCTTAGGCCAGCAGCAAAATACATGTCCTGGGTAGTGATAAAATAGCCCAAGGAATCCGGGGACTTTACCTAACACAAGATTTGTGTGCAAACTGCTGTGGCATGTCTATAAACAACACATGTGCCTGTCTTAGTACATATAAAAATAAATGGAGAGGGAGCTTTAAAAGAGTTCTGTAGTCAACAGTGCATTAATTAGTAAACACCTGATACAAGGATTTACTTAAATCCTTGTGAACTTAAAGATGTGTCAATAGAAAATGTCAAATTAAAATACAAAGAGACAAACAGTTAAAAATAATAACAAAAACAGTATCCAAGAGCTGTGGGACAGTGTAATGTGGTTTAATATACATTCATCTGAAGTCTCAGAAGAATAAGAGAGGGAACAGGACAAGATACATATTTAAAGAGATAACATATGTTTTCAGATATAATAAAAAATCAAAGAACAAATATAATAACCGTTTTTTCAAACATAATAATTGCATAAATATAAAAGTTCTAAAAACCTCAATGTAAGTTAGCAATTTTTAGGTTTGATAAAAATATCAAAGACCCAATTATATAGAAGAAAATATATTTTAAATATATTTAATCCCATATTTCCAGGAGGTTTTGTTCATTCCATTTAAATGTTTTTCTTTTTTTTTTTTTGTGACCTATTTATTTCAGAGAGCCAGCCTTTGAGCTCTGAGATTTTTTACTCATCTTAGTCTATTTGATGTTTAAAGTTGAAATTGCTTATACAATTCATGTAATGTGTTTTCCAGCTCTGTCAGATCAGTTTGGTTCTTTTTTATAATACCAATTTTGTCTACCAGCTCCTGTATGATTTTATTGTACTCCTTAGATTCCCTGGATTAGGTATTAACACTCTTTTGAATCCTGAGGTTTTTCTTTATTTTTCATTTTCTGAATTCTTTTTCTGTCATTTCAGCCCAGTTAACCCTTTCTGAGGGACTAGTACAGTGGTTTGGAGAAAAGAAGCCACTCTGGCCTTTAGAGTTGCCAAAGTTCTTATACTTGCTCTTTCTCATCATTGGGAGGAGGGCTTTTGGTCGCTTCTTGGAGCTCCTCCTCAGAAAAACACTGAGCTGCTGCTGCTGGGAATGTTCAGCCAGGAGGTGGGGTGGCTGTGCTGCTGCCCTGAGCTGCGGGCCCTGCTTGTGGATGAGTGTGGCAGGCAAGGGCTCACAAGGAGGAGAAATGGAGCTCTTTCTCATATGGAGAGTGTGGCACGCTGAAAGCATGGGTGAAACCCTCAGGCTCTTTACTTCTTCCCCAGACTAAGGGCAGCGGGGGTAGAACCACTGCTGTGACAGTAGCAGAGGGGCTGTTGGTTGCCTCTGGAAGCCCCTCCCTAGGGAAACTCAGAACCATTACCAGTGGGAGTTCTCAGCTGTGGGTGGAGTGGCTGATCTGTGGTACTGAACCAGGGGCTCTGCCTGGGGTAGAGTGGGAGCCAGGGACTCACAGGGAAGAGGCACCGAACTCCTCTCTGTATGGTGGCTGCCATGTGCTGGAGTTACCAGCTTAGTGACTAGGCCCTTTGTTCCTTCTCCAGCCCGTGGATAAGTAGGGCAGCACCACTGCAGGGGGAGTGGCAGAGAGGCTGTGGATTGTCTCTGGGATTTCCTCCTCAGAGAACTGCAGAGCTGCCTCCCACTAAAGTGTTCAGGTGGGGGCAGGGTAGTTGTGCGAGAGTCCCAGGTTGGGAGGCCGTACCCAGTCAGGAGAAGCAGGATCTGGTACTTGCATGGAAAATAGTCTGACTGCTTTTTTCTGTGGAGCAGCTGTGTTGTGGTGGGGATCTGTCCAGTCCCAGTCCTACCACACAGTCTTCAGAACCTGAAGCAAACAGCAAGAAGGTCTGCAAGACAGCAGAAAATGAAGCTTGCCTCTTCATCCCAGAGCAATGCAGAGCTGCCACTCCTCCAAGAGCCCTGGCTGGGTGGGGGCAGGAGTCTTGGGTTGAGAGGTCCTGAAAGTCAGAAGCAGGATTGGGGACCCACTTAAAAAAGTCTGGTTGTTTTTTTTTCATGGGGCAGCTGTGAGGCATTGGGGATCCACACCGGTCCCTGGTCACCATGCACTCTCTAGAGACTGAAGGCAGCATCAGCAAGGTCTGTGAAAGAGCAAAAATGGCAGCTGTCTTTTCCCTGTGGGAGCTTCATCTCAGAAAAGTGCAGAGCTACTCCTAGCCTGAGAGCCCCAGCAGCAGGTGCCTGAAGTCCTAGGCTATTGAGCATTAATGTGGGAGATGCAGTGGAGCTGAGGCTTGCAGTCCATCACTGCTCAGCCCTCTGGACTTGACCCCTTTCCTGTGGGTGTGCAAGGAAGCCTGACCTTCCCTTTTGCTGGAGCTGCAGCCACTAAGCCAGAATGCCAGGCATCCAGGGCTCCCTGGACTCCGCATGTGCCTGAGCAAGGACTCTGCACAGACTCCAGGTAGCCGTGCATGTCAGTCTGAAGACCCTGGTCAGGTGAAGAGATCTCCTAAGCCCAGGGCTGCAAAAGTCTATGGGAAAAGTATGGGTCCCAGGGGACACTCACTCACTCACTATTTCCCCATGGTGGGGAAGCCTTCCCTGGCTCTATGACATTCCTGAGTGGGTGGTTGTCCTGTCTCACGCCTCTCTGTTCTCTTCGGGTTGAGTTGTTTCCTTGATTAATCTCAATGTGTCCTCCTGGATGTTTCAGTAGAAGATCTAGTATTTACTTGCCACCTTTTCTCTTCTGCATAAGAGTGGCACACAGTGGCTGCTTCTAGCCAGCCTTCTTGGCCCCTGCCTCTGCCATATTGATAATACAGATAGGTCCAGTGAATAGTCGTGATGATATTTAGAAAAAATCACATCTGTTCTTTTGTAGGCTATACAAATACATACCAATTGCTAAACAAATATAATGGATTATACTATCTAATGACCACAATAAACCTATGAGTCACTTGATACTACCCTTGGAAGGACCCAGGTGTTAATGTCAATTGTAGTAAAGGCAGGACTCAAACTAAATCCAGTGTCTGTGGACATAATCATGACCCTGATTGTCACCATGGGTAAACAAGACATTGAGTAAATAACTTCGCCTCGTTGTTTCACCATCACCCAAAATAATTTTCTCAAAGCCACTAGGTCTCTGACCAGGTGCAGTGTCTCACGCTTGCAATCCCAGCACTTTGGGAGACCCAGGTAGGTGTATAACTTGAGGCCAAAAGTTCAAGACCAGCCTGGCCAACGTGACAAAAACCCCATCTCTACTAAAAATATAAAAATTAGCCTGGCGTGGTGGTGCATGCCTGTAATCCCAGCTACTCAGGAGGCTGAGGCATAAAAGTCACTTGAGCCTGGGAGGCAGAGGTTGCAGTGAGCCAATATCATGCCACTCTACTCCAGCCTGGGCAACAGAGAGAGATTCTGTCTCAAAAACAACAACAAAAATACAACACTTTGTCTCATTTCTATTTGCTGGTTTGATATACTTGTCCTCTGATTTTCTAATAGTATAAATAATTACAAATATAAAATAATTTTATGTAAAATTCTATAGTAATTAGTAGGTTGCTTGCATGTGTTCATTCTTAAAATATTTGTTGAGTCTGTATTTTTTTTCTTAACACTGTACTTTGTGATTATCCTGTTTTTCCCATGAATGACCTAGAAAAATGATGACTACTCCTAATTCAGCCTAAATTCATGTTGCCAGGCTACTGAAAGGCATTTTTTAAAATTAATTTTTTATTCTTTATACTCACTCTTCTATGCCTTATGTGAAAATATGTTACTACCATATCATCACTTAGATTATTCAAATCTGAGGATTGGTGTGTGTTATACATATTATTGCCTACATTTGGAAATATGTTTGTGCACATTAACTTAAAATAGTAAGTAATACTGTACCTATTTTAAAATAAGACCTGAGAGAATAAGAAAAATAAACATAGAAACAACTGAACAAATGCTACTTTTTAAAAAAAGACTTCTGTAAATGAACATTTTTTATGGAAACTATAATTTATTTACATCCAGAAAATGATGATATAATCACCACTAGGGATAAATATTATCATTATAAATACATCTTAATCACTTTTCCAAGCTAAAGGAAGTTTATTAATGACTTATTAAAAAAAATAGCTGATGTAATCAAGCCTAGCCAGTTCTTCAAGTTTCAAAACGTTTTACAAAGCAAAGTTGAGAATGGATCAAAAAATTTATTTGGAAGGAGACTTTGTTCTTTCTAAATAAATAAAGATATTTTGCTCTTATTGTTTTAATTGTTAGAGTTAGAATGATAACATACCTTAAATAAGATTAATGTCTGCATTATGAAACATACTTTACTAGGTAAATGTACACAAAAGTGTCATGTTTAAACACATGAGGTTCAAAAGTGTTATATGTCATATATGAGTAAGTGTGAAGCAAAATCTAGACTTTAATCATAAATTAAGAAAATTAGTTTTACAAGAAAACATGAACAAAAGTATTCTAGAACTAGATCAGAGATTTCATACACTGAACATTCTTAGACTGCGTATCTCTTCCATCAACATCATAATAAATTAACTAATCGCTAACTCCTCTCTGTCTTCTAATTAAAACAGCAAGTCAATGAGAGCAGAGGTTCCCCCTTTGAAGTCAGGCAAAGGGGCTGCTGCAGTCCTGTCTTCTGATGATCCTTAGGCAGTGGCTGTCAACTGCCCCTGCTTTCGTTACCTATCGGAGATTGAAACTATGGGAGTTCCCTGATGGGAAAGGAATTCAATGTCTCTTGGACAAGAGCTCATTTCATTGTACTTCCCTTGTTTTCATCAAAGACAGCCACAAGCTCAGGACACGACAGGAATCTCATCTCTGAGGTTCTTCCTCAGGGAGAAACCTAGGAAAGAGACAGTCTTCAGAATTTCATATCGTGTTACAAAATTGGAGTATTTCCCTCTATCTGTGCAGGTTCCATCGAAAAGAGACTTTTCCTAAATTCTTCATGCAACTTGCTCCTGATGGACCTTGCAGAAAATGGAAATTATATTTTCTTGGTGACTTCAGCATCAGGATATGAGAATGGGCTATTCTTTCTTTCTCTCTTCTCATATCACCACAATGAAACCCTTGACTATGCCACAAACTTTGTAAAAAAGGTTCCGTAGTTATGGAAAATAAGATCAATTCAGAAGATGTTAGGACCTTTTGTGTTGGCCAAGAACATTGACAAAACAGATTAAGAGTGTTGCTTTTTTTAAATAAAATTTATAGAGAGAGACTAAGAATTCTGGAATAGATGAGGTAGGCAATTTTCCATCCGTAGACACAAACCATAATAGCTCTTGGCCTTGGCTTCGAATAATCATTCCTAATGTGCAACATTCACACTGTTTTTTGTTGTTCACTCCACCTGAGTATTTGGCTTTTATCCAGAATATCTAAGCAAGTGACATGCTATGTTAAGGAAGCTTGTAATGTTACAATATAAAATAATAAGATATTTTTATATAGCCAAGAGGCTGTTTTCATAGTGTCTAGGTGATATATGTAGGTTGTTAAAAATATAGCAGGCAGGGCATGTGAGACCTTAGGCCAGCAGCAAAATACATGTCCTGGGTAGTGATAAAATAGCCCAAGGAATCCAGGGACTTTACCTGACACGAGATTTGTGTGCAAACTGCTGTGGCATGTCTATAAACAACACATGTGCCTGTCTTAGTACATATAAAAATAAATGGAGAGGGAGCTTTAAAAGAGTTCTGTAGTCAACAGTGCATTAATTAGTAAACACCTGATACAAGGATTTACTTAAATCCTTGTGAACTTAAAGATGTGTCAATAGAAAATGTCAAATTAAAATACAGAGATAAACAGTTAAAAATAATAACAAAAACAGTATCTAAGAGCTGTGGGACAGTGTAATGCGGTTTAATATACATTCATCTGAAGTCTCAGAAGAATAAGAGAGAGGGAACAGGACAAGATACATATTTAAAGAGATAACATATGTTTTCAGATATAATAAAAAATCAAAGAACAAATATAATAACCGTTTTTTCAAACATAATAATTGCATAAATATAAAAGTTCTAAAAACCTCAATGTAAGTTAGAAATTTTTAGGTTTGATAAAAATATCAAAGACCCAATTATATAGAAGAAAATATATTTTAAATATAAAACAAAAGGTTAATCTTGCAAAGAGTAATCAAAAGTTGATATAGCTATGTATCTGATGAAGTAGACTTCAGAACAAAGAATACAACTGGAAAGAACAGATTATTCCTTAATATTAATGCGCTAATTTACCAGGAAAGAAATACAATCATAATGTGTATGCACCTAACAAAAACAGCCTTGAGATACATAAATCTGGAACTGAAAGAAAAAAATTACAGTCAAATCTACAATTATATTTTGAGACTTCAACACTCCACTCAGGTAATCACAAAACAAGTCAACAGTATTTAAGGGAGTAGCAGACTGGTACAACACTCAAAGACAGCTTGACTGAACTGGCATTTACAGAACAGCAATCATACTAGGATGCACATTCTTTTTAAGTGCACATAAGAGAATTCATCAAGAAGGTCCATGTTCTGAACTATAAAACATACCTTGAAAAATTCAAAGAAACAAAATCATATAGAGTATGTTTTCTGATTATAGTTAAACTGTGTTAGAATTCAAGTGTGGAAAATATAAAAGAAAATCTCTCATATATTTGGAAATTAAATAACAAATTTTTAAATAACTCAGAATAAAGTGTTGGATTATCAGAAAGAAACTCATGAAATGTTTTGAATTGAATGAAAATAAAAAGACTCAAATTTTGTAGGATGCTACATAAGCAGTGTTTAGAAGGATGTGTACATACCAAATTCTCAGAACAGAAAACAGAAAAGGTTTAAAATTCAAAAACTAGAGAAACAAGAGTAAAATAAACTCCAAACAGGAAATAATTAGAAAATTCTAAAGATCATAAGCCTATAAAATAAAAGACAGAACAAAAAAACTGAGAAAATAAATGAAACCAAATCTGCTTATTGGAAACAATCAATAAAATTAATATTTCTGTCCAGATACATTGAGTGAATATAGAAAAAACATGAAACCATTATCAGTATTACAAAGATAGCGGGCATACCTCCACAGATTCTACAGACATAAAAGGAAAGTAAGAAAATACTGTGAACAACTTTTCAAATTCTTTGCAAATTGAGTCACCCCTCCACTAATTAATAGTACCTCTAAATCTCTGTTCTGGTCCCTTATAACCAAAGAGAGCTTGTAACAAGAGATTATAAGCTTACAACCTATAATACTATGTACTGTGTTCTGGGATTATGATATTCCTTGGGATAGCTGCTGTCAGAATTGGGGGTCAGACACATACTTTCAATTTCGTTAGTTGTGTACTGAATTGGGAAATCGATGTGCATTTATTAAAACTTTAGAAGTCCAATGTATATCCATAGCATCTGGAGTCTAGACACTTTAAAAAGTAAAAAATGCCATCTGGAGTTTGGCATTGAGCTAATAAAACTTCTGAGTCTACAAAACAGCCATTTTGATACAGTGAGATGTGGCCAGACTGCAGTTTCTCTAGGAACAGCACCTCCCCTCAGATATCACGAGAATTTCTGGATGAGAGTTAATAGAAGAAGAAAATGTTGCAGAGGCAGATTTGTTTAAGATATGCATTTTTTTTAAAGCTACCTCATAAGAATGAAATCGTTTTATTTTGGACTTTAACTTTCTTGGATTTTCAGCACTTTAAGAGGCTATAATAATTATATAATGGAATCAAAAAGTTTGAAATAGTTTTAATGTAATTGTGTTTTATTGAAATATCTTTATGTAGCATTTAACCTTATGGCAGGTCTCTGATAGGTTATGTACAATAATGTGGCATAAGATATAGTATGTAGAGTACATTTTCTGTCTTGAATAAAAAGAACATTAACATTTATTGATATACATTTTAGAAGCTTTTGGGAGTAAATAATTACTAACAAATAGCAATTCATGGGAAAGACAGAAGAATGAATTGGTTAATTTGGGGTCAGTGGGGCTTTGTGAATGTTAGAACAAGATGGCCACGATTTGGTTCTGATTACCTCTCCAAGGAGGATAGGGAAAAAACAAACAAACAGATAAACATAGGAGAGGTTAAACCACGTATTTATACATAATTAAGAATATTGGCTAATGTTAAAATGGGGATTAGATTTCCCTATGCTTTATTATTTCTATACAATAGTATTTTTCTTAAACAATACTCACTTCTTGCAGCTTTTCACCTATGGGAGGAAGAGTCACTTAGAGTTTGGTAGAAGGAGCGATGAAGGTAGACATCAGCTCCCTGGGAGCCCATTGCCAAAGCTGTTTTCTCCTCCATGAATTCAATTTTACAAGGAGCAGATTCCACCATTAGGAGCCATTAGGTTGTCCAGTTGTGCCCAAGAAAGGCTGAATATAGCACAATATTAAGAAGCCTCGTATTAATTTACAACCAAGCTATGTTCTCCAATATAAGCTCTATCAACAATAATACCAAAATTCCTCTCCATTTTGAGTTCTTATTCTTTAAATTTCAACTGGGTCAGATATTAGGATGTGGTGAAAGAGGGCTCTTTAGCAATGTTACCATGACCTTTCCATTTTTTTTTTCCATCTCTGAGCTATCCATTACCAAGAAATAAATGTGAGATGGCAAAACTTACCTTTGGGCTCCAAAAGTTACATTAATTTGTTTCATGAAGGAATTAGTTTATTATCAACATTAATATTTTGAACTATATATTAAAGGAATAAGTATTTAATGCCTAGCTGTTATTAAATAATTTTAAAATTCAATAATATTTATCCTACATATTTTAAAGTTAGTATTTTATGTATTGATTAGAAATATGCTATTCTTTAACATTTTATTTAGCTCTCTTTTATTGTCAAAGCAACCTTTTCAATTACTATGCTGTAGAAAAGTTATAGTTTCTTTGTTCCATTTAAACAATTGGTCTGTTTACAATAGCAAAGACCTGGAAATGCCCGTCAATGACAGACTGGACAAAGAAAATATGGCACATATACTCCATGGAATACTATGCAGCCATAAAAAATGATGGGTTCATGTCTTTTGTAGGGACATGGATGAATCTGGAAACCATCATTCTCAGCAAACTGACACAAGAACAGAAAATCAAACACCACATGTTTTCACTCATAGGCAGGTGTTGAACAATGAGAACAGATGGGCACAGGGAGGGGAACATCACACAGTTGGGTATGTTGGAGGGTGCGGGCTAGGGGAAGGACAACAGGGAGTAGGGAGGTTGGGGAAGGATAACACTGGGAGAAATGCTGATGTAGGTGACAGGGGGAATGGAGACAGTAAACCATTCCCAAACACAGTAAACCATAAACCAAACACATGATAGGTACACCATGTCATGTGTGCACCTATGCAACAGTCCTGTAAGATCTGCACATGTACACCAGAACTTAAAGTACAATTAAAAAAAAATTAGACTTGCAATATACATAGATCATTTAAAAGAGTCTTTGCTTTCCAACCTTTAGCTACTGATTGTAATTACAATACTTTGAAAAGATTCAACCCATTATCAATGTTTGAATTTGCATAATTTTGAACAATTTATTTTGCATTTTAAGATCATTTAAAAGAGAAGTATCAACACCTCAAACTTTCATGAAGAAAACTGTTATAAAAGTGTTTAGTGAATATGCTTTGTAACCTTAATGGCACTATTATAAAAGATTTTACAATTATGTATATCTGTAAGTGTATATTTTATATGATAGTATTCTAGTATGTGAGAAAATCCTACAAATAATGCATTTCCCTGTTGGCAAAAGTACTATGTAACCTTTAGTGATAAAGTCTTCTGCCTCTTGTACTAGGTTGGCTATCTCAAGGTCGATACTCTTACTGGGCTCTTGAATGATCCACTTTATTAAATACTTAGCTGGCATAATTAATCAATGCATGTTTGTGAATAATTTTATAACAATATTCAAATATTTACAATAATACACAAATATTTTTAAGTTGTAATATTCATGGATTAAAGTATTTAATATACTTTATATGATATATACATATTAATATGTAATATACAAAATTACAATATTGTATATTAATGTATAGCATTTAATTAATATTTGATATTAAAATATTAATAATATGCAATTTGTATAATGATATACAAATATTTTTAAATTTCTATCAGTGCTGTCTAGTACATCTAAAGCTATGAGTAGGACAAGTGCTTTCTCTGTTATCATGGAGCTTAGAGCTGCCTCTTCATCCATTTCTGCAAAAAGTCCAATTACGCACAGAAAGTGAAACCATTTTTGGCATTTGAAAAATTCAGTCCAACAATCATTATTTTTCTTTTAATATACTTGGCATATTTTACAGATAGGATCACATTTTTTTGAAAAATATTTAAAATAGAGAGAAAGCTACTTATTAAAAGTATTTGTTTTGCATTTCCTACATTAGAGTAACATTCAACAATGTTTTGTGTATCCTAGTAAACACATAAAAATGAAGAAAATACATATTTTTACTTTTGTTATATGAGAAACTGTCTAATTTCTTCTAACTTACTTTTCTATGTAAATATTTATCTTAGAGCTATTTCCTTGTCAATTCATGTAGTGCTTATTTATTCTTTTATAATGACTGTCCTTGTAGTCCACATGGTTGTACAGAAGACTTAAAATCATTTCAGAGTAGCCATTTAGTATCTCTCCAAGATTTTACTACTGCAAACAACATCACAGGAAACGTGGCTGGACAGGTCTCTGTGCACATTGCAAGTAGCTGCTTTGGATATATGCCTAGAAGGAGATTTGCTAAATCAAACGACACATGTACTCTAAATTTTGCTAGAGATGTGAAGTTGCCAACCAGAAGAAAATCAGTATCAATTTAAGTCTTTCACTAGCTGTGTATGAAATTATGCACTTTCTATCACCATTTTCCATAATGAATATTATCATATTAAGAAATTTTGAAAGAAAAGTGATGAAAGAAAATCATATATCAAATTTTCTTGAAATATACACTTTCCTTATAAATACTGAGGTTGAAATATTTTTATACATGTATTGGCCATTAATATATCTTGTGTATTTAATCTGTAAATTTGTTTTCATATTCCTTGGCTGTTGTTTTTACTTATCATAATTAATTACTTAAAATTTTAGGCAATTAAAATACCAAAAAAAGAGGTAAAGTCAACCCAAATCCCACAAGGAACGATAAAATGATTATCAACTTTTAAATGTCCTTTTTATGCAATTGCATGAATTACAAAGGATCTTATTACACATGTAATTTTTCAAGAGACTTTCATTTTATTCAAACATAAGATGTGGTCGTTTATTATATGAATTACTGTAGAAATCAAACTATTTTAAAATGATATACTATTCACCCTTTGTATGGTTGTACTTAATTATTTAACTAATGTTCTCTGGATGAACATTTAGAATGTGGACATCTATTTGATGTTATAAGCAGCATTGCATTGACAATCCTTATGTGTGTACCTATTTGTGTGTATACAAGCACACACACACTCTTTCTACATTATCATCTTAGGATATGTTCATTGACTAGAAGCAGCTGAAGCAAATGATATGCACATTTAAAAAATGGCATATATTATAAAACCACCTTTTATAAAGCTTGCAAAAATTTACAAATTACTACAAAGCAAATAACAAGTTCCTGATCTATAGAGTTACTTTTTCTTACTCAATGATCAGTTACAAAGCTAAAGTATTTCATTATTGCTTTTATTTGAATTGATTTGTTAATGTGGTTAACATGTTGAATATTTATTAGATGATTGAGTAGGATATATTTCCTTATGAGTTATTCATGTTCTTTGGCTACATTTCACATTGGAGTTTTCTTTTTAATACACATTATGAGAGTGCTTAAAAAGTTACCAGTGATAAGATTGCACATATATTTCTCAGTTTATCATTTTTAAAACATATTTGCACCATATAGAATTTGGAACATTCATATACTTTCATCTAGAGTGGCATTAATAATAGGTACAATTAGTCTTCTCATTAATTGGACAATGAATTTATCTGGCTCAGCATTTAAAAATTGAATAGCAACTTATTTGTTGCTATATTTCCAGGTTAATCACATCTATAGGTCTTGCACTAGTATACTATTGTTTAATTAAATTTATCATAATGCATTTTGATAACTGGGTAAAAATCTTTATTAGTGTTTATTTCAGACTTATTTTTATTAGTCTATGTTTTATCTCTATTTTGTCTTATATTAGTCTTTGTTAGCCATATTATTTAATTAAATTTATTAGAATGTATTTTGATAAATGGATAAATATCTCTCTATATTAGTCATTGTTTTAGAAATTTGGAGCTACTTTATATTTTTGACTTTCAAAGATGAATGTTAAAATCATTTGTGATTGAAAAATGGATAAATGATCTAAATAAACATTTCTGAAAAGAAAACATAGCCAATACATATAAGAAAAAATGCTCAGCATCACTAATCATCAAGGAGCTGCACGTCAGAGCCACAGTTGAGTATCATCTCATTCTAGTTAGGATGGCTATTATCAGAAGCAAATGCTGGTGAGAATACGGAGAAAAGGGAACTCATATGCTTTCGGTGGGAATGTAAACTTACTGGTAAGGCCACTTGGGAGAATAGTATGGAGGTTCCTCAGAAAACTACAAACAGAATTACCATATGGGTCCAGCAATCCCACTCCGGGGCATTTATCCAAAGGAAAGGATATTAGTGTATCCAAGAGACCTCTGCACCCCGCTATGTACTGGAGCACTATTCACAGTAGCCAAGATAAGGAAATCAACCTAGGTGTCCAACAGCAGATGAGTGAATAAAGAAAATGTGGCATATATACACAACGGAGTACTGTTCAGTCACAAAAAGTAATAAAATCCTGTCATTTGTGGCAACATGGATGAAACTGGAGGATGTTATGTTAAGTGAAATAAGTCAGGAACAGAAAGTTAAACACTGCATGTTCTCACTCAGATGCGCAAGCTCAAACAAGCTGATCTCATAGAAGTGAAAAGTACAGCGCAGGATACCAGGGGCTGGGAAAGGTAGGGGGAAGGGGGAGGATAGGGGGAGATTTGTTAAAGGATACAAAATTGTAACTAGATGTAAGAAATAAGTTCCAGTGTTCTGTAACTGTTAGATGAGTACAGTTAACAATACCGTATCATTTTAAATAGCTAGAAGGAAGATATTTAATGTTTCTAACACAAACAAATGATTAATGATTGAGATGGTGGATATGCTGATTATCCTGGTCTAATCACTATACATTATGTGTATGGAAACATCACCATGTACCCTACAAATACATGCAATTGCTATGTGTCAATTAAAAAAAATAAAATTAAAAAAACTTATTTGTAAAGCATCAAGTACATATAAAACTCATGAAAACATTTTAATGTACAAAAATATTATTGGGCCAGGGGTGATGGCTCACGCCTATAATCTCAGCACTTTGGGAGGCCGAGGAGGACAGATCACATGGGCAGGAGCTTAAGAGCCTGGCAAACATAGTGAAATCCCAATCTCTACTAAAATTACAAAAACAAATTAGGTGGGGGTGGTGGCAGGCACCTGTAATCCCAGCTACTTGAGAGGCTGAGGCATGAGAATCATTTGAACCTGGGAGGCAGAGGTTGCAGTGAGATCATGCCACTGCACTCCAGCCTGGTTGATGACTGAGACGCTCTCTCAAAACAACAACCACAACAACAAAAATATTATTGACAAATTCAATGAAATCTCAATGAAACTACAATGGATTTATGGATAGAAATCCACAAACAAATTCAAAACTTATGTGAAAATGCAACATACCTGGAAAAGCGGAAACAATTTTGTAAAAAAACAACAGAAAGACTTGTGCTTCATTAACTTGTCTTAATGATGCTAAGACTTGTTATAAACCAAAATTATTGTGGCATTTGTATAAAACAGACAAGTAGTTCGATAGAACAGAATATATTGTCTAGATTGGTTCATGCCTATGTAGTAAACTGATTTTTGTGCTAATTCTATGGTGAAAATGTAGTATTTTCAATAAATAATTTTATTTATCAATAAGTGTTTATTTATTGAAATAAATAAAATACAGGGATGCTGGATCGTCCACTGAATATCTTTTAGGAAAAAAATTAAATTTTACCTTACTTCATAGCATGAACAAAAATTAACTTGAGGTGGGACTTATGATGATCCACAGTCACAAGACAACACTTAGGAGCATAAAACTTTCCAAAGATTATATTTGCAAATTTAGAATGGGCAAGGATTTCTCAGCAAAATGTAAAAAGGCCAAGCAGAAAAAAAAAGAGATAAGTGAGACTTGATCATAATTAGAAACTTCTCTTTACAGAGCTATTATTGAGAAAGCAAATAGGGAAGCCCCAGACTTGGAGACAATATTTGTTATAATGTATCTGACCAAGGGTTTGTATCTATAATATATAAAGAATTATTTTTTAAAACGAAGAATTCTTACTCTCAGGAAATGAAACTGAAATTTTAAAAATTGTGTAAAATATCTGAACAGAAATTTCACAAAACAAGATACAGGGTTTTCCAGTAAGTGCTTATTATTATTCAGGAAAATGAAATAATACTGCACAGGGATTAGAATGATTAAAATAAAAATGACTGGTGAAAATATTGTGATTGGTAGATCTTAGATGACCCCTAAGTGTTCTCACATTTTCACATAAATGCTCTTGTGTAAACTCCTGTTCTTGCAGAAAACCAAACACTGCACGTTCTCATTCATAGACGGGTTTTGAACAATGAGAACATGTGGACTAAGTGAGAGGAGCATCACACACTGGGGGCAGTTGTCAGGGGGGCTAGGGGAGGGACACTGGGGTGTGGGGGAGGGTAGGGAGGGATAACATGGGGAGAAATTCTGGATATAGATGAAGTGGGAATAGAGGCAGCAAACCACCTGGTTATGTATGCATCTATGCAACAACCCTGCATGACCTGCACATGTATCCCAGAACCTAAAGTAAAATAAAAAAACAAAAACTCCTGTTCTTGAATAACGTCTTTCTAATCAATAGAATATGGCAGTGTGGAAGCAATACAACTTTCAAGTTGTGAAGAGAAGGGCTTATACCCTTGCAGTCTTTGAATTAGTTACCTAGGGCTGCCGTAACAACTTATCACAAGCTAGGGGATTTGAAATAACAGAGATGTATTCTCTCATGGTTCTGGAGGTAAGAAGCCTTACATCCCAGTGTCAGCAAGGCCCTGCTCCCTCTGAAGGCCATAGGGGAGGAACCTTGCCTCTCCCAGCTTCTGGTGGCTGCAGGCTATTCTTGATGCCCCTTAGCTTGCAGCAGCCTCATCCAGTCCTGGTGTCTGCCATCATATGATGTGCCACCTTTGGGGGATTTCTATGTGGCTAAATTGTCTTCTACTTATACGAACATCCTTGATTGAATTTAGAGTGTACTCTAATTCAATGTGACCTCATCTTAACTGATGTCAAAGACCCTGCCAGGAACCTATTTGCAAGTAAGATCCCATTGACAGGTTCTGGGTGGGTGTGTATTTTGTTAGGATTCTATTCATCCTGGTGTAATCTCCTTTCAATAAATCTATGATCTCAGTTTAATAATGAAAAAAAACATCAGACAAACTAAAATTGAAGGACATTCTACAAAATATGTCACAACTATTCTTCCAAACTGTTAAAATTGTGAAAAACAAAACCAAAACAAAAAAACAAAACAAAAAGCTGCCACATTTCAGAGGAAGGAAAGAAAACATAATGACTAAATATAAGATGGTAACCAGGTTTGAATCCTGGTACAGAGAAAATGGGTATTAGTGGAGAAATTGACAGAATCCCAATAAAGGCTGGAATGTAGTTAATAGTAAGTTTTTAATGTTTTCGATAGGGAGCTGCGGTGGCTCAGGCCTGTTGTCCTGGCACATAAGGAGGCAAGGCTAGGCATTCAGGGCAGCCTGGGCAGCATGGAAACCTCTCATCTATATAACCACAGTTTCTGATAAATATACCAAAGACATGGTGAGGGTTTTATGGGAACAATTTTATTCTTTCTTTTAAATACATCTAAAAAGATTCCAAAAGAAATGACTTACATTTTAAATGCAAGCTACAGGATAGACTTGAGAAATTTAATTTAGATTGGATGGTTTCAGACAGCTTTTTCTGTGAGAACTTTAAGCTGCAAATAGAAATACAAATCCAGCCAATCCTACCAGAATTGGGGGAGGAAGTCTCCTAGGCAAAACACATGACCAGTGAACAGGTATTGTGGGTGAAGGATGCTTGCAGTATTGGAGAGGATGAAAAGAACTCAGAGTGACAAGTAGGTGAGATGGAGCCTGGCATAAAATTAAACTGAGCAGCAGGCTTCGAACAGGCCACACAAAAAATTAGAATTAAAAAGAAAGACAGACAGACATTGCTATAACACTTCCAATGTGCTAGAACTATTTTAAGCATTTTTCACACACTAGCACTTTTCATTCTTGCCACAACTATATATGGTGTGTACTCTTATTATCTTCCATTTCTCTGGTAGAAAAACTGGTTCAGAGAGTTAGTCACTTGTCTGAAGTCATTCCATTACTAAAAGGCAGAGCTGTGGCCATCTGGCTCCACGGTTTGTATTTATCTACTACACCCTTTCCCTGAATATAATGGAAGCCCTGCTGACTCATTCTTCCTTAAAAGACTAAGCTATCAACTCAGAAGAGAGATGATGGTGATTGGGGTGAGATGAAGAGAAGCGGATGGGCTTGAGGAAACTTCCAGATAGAATCAAATGCAACTGATGGTATGTTAGATGCAGGTAATGAGAGAGGAGACCATGTCAAGAATGACCATCCAACTTCTGGCTTTACTGCGTTATTTACTAAAGTGGGAAATGGCAAGAGAAGATGTTTGGTGAGGAAAATTATGTTAGCAGTGGGAAATCCATATGGGTCTGCATCAACCTCAGTTCTTCACCCTCAGAAGGAAGAATTTGACTGAGGGGGCATAAAGCAGAGGGAGAGACTGGGACAAGTTTTAGAGTAGGAAGGAAAGTTTATTAAAAAGTTTTAGAGTAGGAATGAAAGGAAGTAAAGTATATTTGGACGAAGGCCAAGCAGGCAACTTGAGAAATTCAATTGCCTTTTGGTTTGACCTTTGACTTGGGTTTTTATACATCGGCACTCTGTGTGTGCAGTGGCATGCCTGCACTCAGGGAAGGCTACAAGCGCAGTTTGTTTACTGAAGTTAACTAAATGCTCACTTGAGGTGTTCTCCCCTTACCAGTTGAGCATTCCTAGAGGAAGGTCACATACCAGTCAAACTCCACCATCTTACCTCTTCATGTGCATGCTTGAGCCTGCTTCCCCAAATTCTGAGATCTTATCATCTTATGAAGAAGCTACTCATCACCAGTTTCAGGTGTTTTCTATTGGGAGACTGCCTATCCCTGGCACAGGTTGCAACCAATTATTATTTTGGAGAGAAAGTTTAACCAACCACCTCACCATCACCTGATGGTTGCCTGACATTTCTTGAGGTGGGGGGGAATGCTCTCTCTTGCCCCTCTTATATTTGACTAACTACCTATTCTAACAATTACAGATATCTTTTCCATTAAGTTTGAGAGGCTAAAGAAATGTCAAGATAGATGTGTAAAGCTCAAGTTTTGGATGTGTAAAGCTCAAGTATTGGAGATCATTTTCACCCTTCTTCCCCAACATGAAGTAGAAGTATGTGAGAAGAATTGCCTGACTGCCCAGAGGATGGGAAAGCAGCCAAGTCCCATGGACAGGTACTCAGACTCTCCTCCAGGTCACCATAAGTCACTGTCTCCAATAGCTGGTCAGGTGTATTCTCTGAGAGCTCTGTCTCTAGCGGATATAGTGGGTGTGTGCCACCACGCCCAGCTAATTTTTGTATTTTTAGTAGAGATGGAATTTCACCATGTTGACTAGAATGGTCTCGATCTCTTGACCTTGAGATCCACCCGCCTCTGCCTCCCAAAGTGCTGGGATTACAGGTGTTAGCCAGGTGGCTTTTTCTTGCTGACTAGGTCACATCTTCCTTATTGTTCATGCTGCAGCCCCTCCTGAATACATAGCAAGTATGTTGATTTACCCAGTAACTCCTCCTGTGCTCTATTTAAGAAAGAGCATCTCTTCCTCGGATGTAGGAGAAAGGTTCCATATTCAAAAGAATTTCCCAGACAAACAGAACCAATAGGAGATAGACAGGTATACATGATAGATCATTAGATAGGTAGATAATAGATAGTTGGGGCTGGGCACGGTGGCCCACGCTTGTAATCTCAGCACTTTGGGAGGCCAAGGTGGGCACATTACCTCAGGTCAGGAGTTCAAGACCAGCCTGGCCAACATGGTGAAACCCTGTCTCTACTAATAATACAAAAATTTAGCCGGAGGCATGGTGGCACACCCCTGTAGTCCCAGTTACCTCAGGGAGGCAGGAGAATTGCTTGAATCGAGGAGGCAGGCGTTGGAGTGAGCCGAGATCAGCCACTGCACTACTCCAGCCTGGGTGACAGAGTGACACTCAGTTTCAAAAAAAAAAAAAAAAAGAATGTTGGATAGATAGATAGATTCATTTTAAAAAATTGAGTCATGTAATAATTATGGAGGCTGGGATGTTCCATAATCTCCCATCTGAAAGCTGGAAACTCAGAAAGCTGTGTAAAATGTCTGATCTTGAAAACTGGGGAAGACTATTGTGTAAATACCAGTCTGATGGCGGAAGATGAGATGAAATGTTTTAGAGCTGTGAGCAAGGAAAAAAGGGATAAAGGTCTCTTTTCTCTGTCTTTTGTTCTATTCAGGCCCTTAGTGGATTGGATGATGCCCAGCTGCACTGAAGCAGGCATTCAACTTTACTGAATTCACTCATTCAAATGCTTACCTCAAAGGTGGTTCTCAGAGGCTGGCTGGGAAGGGAAATGATGGGGAAATGGAAAATGAAGATCAAAGGGATACAAAGTTAGAGTTAGTGTGGAGGAATGAGTTTTAGTAATCGATTGCACTGCATGTTGACCACAATTAATTTAATAATGTGTATTTTTTAATTGGTGAAAGAATAGACTTTTTAATGTTCTCACCCAGAGAAAGTTAAATTGGATATGTTAATTAGTTTTATTTAGTCTATGATATATATGTAAATATATGTCAAAACATTACTTTGTATCCTATAATATGTACAATTATTATTTGTCAATTAAAATGACGACAGTAACAAATGCTAATCTCAACTGGAAACATCCTCATAGACATACCCAGAAACAATGTATACTCTCGACACCCTTTGGCCAGTCAAACTGACACAGAAAATTAATGTTTACAGGTTCAGAGGTAGTTAATCAGGTCCTCTCATTAGACACAATGCCATTGTTACTGTGATGCAGGCAACGCATGTTCAGAGAGCCAGGGAATGAGAACACTTTGCTGTTAGCTGTGCCCTTGATCTATTTTCACTCTGAAGGGGAAGTCAGAACACATAGTGAACCACCCGCCTTCCCTTCCTCTTTACTCTGGAATCAGAGAGGATTTATTTCTCATTCCTTAATGCCTAGGACTTTATGTTCTTTTTTTTCAAAGCTCATAACCCTCATCCCTTCTCTCTGGGTTCCCAAATGCTGAAATATCTCTAGGAGAACATGAATTACTGGGAAAATGAAAATACACATCTGTAAAAATATGGTTTAATTCTTTCAAAATAAGTTTTTCATTGCACCCATTATTCACAAATGTGTTTCTGTTATTATCCCTTCATTACTCAGCAGGAATTTACATGTTAGAAGAGATGGTTTCTAGCCGTTGTTACCACTTTCCAATTTTAGGTATAAATTAGAAAATTGGATGAATCTTTTAGCTTCCCAGATGAGAGAATGTTTAAAGGAGTCCAGTGAATTTGGAGAGTGAACATACTTGAGTAAAAAGGTCTGTAGTTCACAGACTAAAGATGAGATGAGACAAATGGTGTTTATCATAGGATATTGAGAAGTTAAACTTATTCAACACAACATTTTAATGTTTGACGATTGCTATATTTAACTCAACAGCTTTGATTGAGATACTCTGTAATAATTACATTTTGAACTATAAAATACAAATATAAAATTTATTTTGTTGGTTTGTGAAACTTTAAATTATGTGTTGAATGTCTGTAATTTGATACGTTTTCAGATTTCCCTTTTCATACCCTATTGTCAATAAAGTATTCCAAAAATCTCTACAGACATTGATTGATTAAATCTTGGCTTATTCAACACAAAATTACATTTTATTTCTATTGAATTATGGTTCACACAAAAACAATAGGATATAAGGCACCTTTGTAAATAGTCTCCTAAATTCTGTTTTCACCAATCTATCAAAATCTGACAAACTTCGTGAAATCAACATTCACGGATGCTTGCTTATCCTCGAGTTTTGCGTTACTTTGATATGTCTCTTGGCTTCAGCCTCCTCCCTCATTTATAGTAAAAAGAAGTCTTCCTTTGGCTTATGCTATTACATTATCTTTTGTGAGGAAGGAAAACTATGTTTATTTTACTGAGGAGACAAATTGGAGGTAGTGAAGTGATTTGTTTACAGTCATAGGTTTTTCCATGCTAGGAATATTATTTCTTAGTTCCTCTGGTAAGTAAATTCTGCTATTCTTTCATCATCCAGTTTTTTCTAAATCTAAAACAATTTTCATGCTCTTTTACCTTTCTTTTAAAAATATATTTAATTTTTAATCTTTGTGGGTACATACTAAGTGTATATATTTATGGAGTACATTAGATATTTTGATACAGGAATACAATGCATAATAATCACATCAGCATAAACAGGGAATTCATTACCTCTAGCATTTATTCTTCCTTTGTGTTACAAACAATACAATTATGCTTTTATAGTTATTTAAAATATACAGTAAATTATTGTTAACTATAGTCACCCTGTTATACTATCAAAGACTAGGTCTTATTCATTCCTTCTAACTATATTTTTGTCTAAGTATATTTTTGCAACCATTAACCATTTCCACCTCCCTCCACCATTACCCTTCCCAGTCTCTCCTTCCCATCACCATGAGTTCTACTGTTTCAGTTTTTAGTTCTCACAAATAAATAAGACTATGCCATGAGACTATGAGACTCTTTCTGGGTTATTTCATTTAACATGATGATCTCCAGTTCCAGCCATGTTGTTGCAAATGACATTCTCAGTTATGGCTGAATAGTACTCCACTGTGTATGTGTACCACATTTTCTTCATGCATTCTTCTGTTCATAGACACTTAGGGTTGCTTCCAAATGGTGATCATTATGAATAGTGCTTCAAGAAAATGGGAATGCAAACTTTTGGGGGGTATATGAGTAGGATTGCTGAATCACATGGTAGTTCTCTTTTTTGATTTTAAGGAATCTTCAAACTGTTCTGCAAAGTGGTTGTACTATCAATAAAAGTGTAGTAGGGTTCCTTTTCCTCCATATCGTCGCCAGCATTTATTATAGCCTGTCTTTTGGATAAAAGCCATATTAACTGGGGTTAGATGATATTTCCTTGTAGTTTTGATTTGCATTTCTCTAATTATCAATGACATTGAGCACATTTTCATATACCTGTTTATCATTTGTATATCTTCTTTGGAGTAATATCTATTTAGATATTTTGCCTTTTTATTTGAGACAGAGTCTTACTCTGTCACCCAAGCTAGAGTGCAGTGACATGATCTCAGCTTCCTGCAACCTCCACCTCCCAGGTTCAAGCAGTTCTCCTGCCTCAGCCTTCTTAGTAGCTGGGATTACAGGCATGTGTCACCACGCCTGGCTAATTTTTGTATTTTTAGTGGAGATGGGGCTTCACCATGCTGGTCAGGCTGATCTCAAACTCCTGACCTCAGGTGGTCCACCTGCCTTGGCCTCCCAAAGTGCTGGGATTACACGCGTGAGCCACCTCGCCCTGTTATTGCCTATGTTTTAATTGGATTATTAGATTTTTTGTTCTACAGAGTTGTTTGAACCCCTTATATATTCTGGGTATTAATCCCTGGTCAGATGCATTGTTTGCAAATATTTTCTCCCATTCTGTTAATCGCCTCTTCACTTTGTTGATTGTTTCCTTTGGTGTGCAGAAGCTTTTAAATGATGTTATTTCATTTGTTCATCTTTGCTTTGGTTGTGTGTGCTTGTGAAGCCTTACTCAAGAAATATTTGCCCAGTTCAATATCTTGGAGAGTTTCTCCAATGGGGTCTTACTAGTTTCAGAGTTTGAGGTGTTAGATTTATTCTTTTACCCATTTTGATTTACTGTTTCCATATGGCAAGAGATAGAGGTTTAGTTTCATTCTTTTGCATATGGATATCCAGTTTTCCCAGCATGGTTTATTGAAGAGACTGTCCTTTCCTCAATGTATATTCTTGGCAACTTTGTTAAAATGAGCTCACTGTAGGCCTGTGGATTTGTTTCTGGGTTCTCTATTCTGTTCCATTGGTCTATGTCTCTGTTTTTTGTACCAGTACCGTGCTGGTTTGTTTACTGTAGCTCTGTAGTATAATTTGAGTTCAGGTATGTGATTTATCCAATTTTGTTCTTTTTGCTCAGAATAGCTTTGACTATTCTGGGTCTGTTGTGGTTTTGTATAAATTTTAGATTTAGTTTTTCTATTTTGTGAAGAATGTCATTGGTATTTTTAATGTGGATTGCATTGAATCTGTAGTATGCATCTTTGGGTAGTATGAAAATTTTAAAAATGTTGATTCTTCCAATCTAGAAATATGGAGTATCTTTCCATGTCATGTGCCCTCTTCACTTTCTTTCATCAATGTTTTATAGTTTTCATTGTAGTGATCTTTTATTTAGTTGGTTAATTTTTAAATATTTAATTTTATTTATAGCTATTTAAATATAATTACTTTCTTGATTTCTTCTTCAGATTGTTCACTGTTGGCCTATAGAAATGCTACTAATTTTTGTATGTTGATTTTGTGTCTTTACTACATTTGTTCTAATAGTTTTTATAGGGTCTTTAGTATAAGATCATATCATCTGTAAACAAGGATAATATGACTTACTGTTTTCCAATTTGAATGCCTTTTCTTTCTTTCTCTTATCTGATTACTGTAGTTAGGACATTCAGTCTATGTTGTGTAACAGTGATGAAAGTTGGCATCCTTGTTGTGTTCCAGATCTTAGAGAAAAGGATTTTAGTTTTTCCTCATTCAACATGATACTAGCTGTCATTCTGTTGTATATGGCTTTTAATTGTTCAGGTATATTCATTCTATAACCAGGTTTTTGTGGGTCTTTATCACTAAGGTATGTTGAATTTTATTAAATGCTTTCTGAGCCATCAGTTGAAATGATCATATAAATTTTGTCCTTCATTCTGTTGATGTGATGTATCACATTGATTTATTTGTGTATGTTGGATCATCTTTGCATCTCTGGGATAAATCCCATTTGGTCAAAATGTGTTTTTAAATGTTTCATGGAATTTAGTTTGCTAGCATGAGAATTTAGTTTGCTATGAGAATATTTGTATCAATTTTCATCAGGGATATTGGTCTATAGTTTTACTTTTTGGATATGTCTTTGTCTGGTTTTGTTATCAGAGTAATGCTGGTCTCGTAGAATGAGGTTGGAAGTACTCTCTCCTCTATTTTTTAGAATAGTTTGCATAAGATTGGTATTAGTCCTTTGCTAAATGTTTGGCAGAATTTAATAGTGAAGCCATTGGGTCCTGGGCTTTTCTTTGCTGGGACACTTTTTATTACACCTTCAATCTCATTACCTGTTATTGCTCTGTTTGGGTTGTTGATTTTTTTATGCTTCAATCTTGGTTAGTTTTATGTGTCCAGGAAATTATCAATTTCTTCTAGGTTTTCCAATTGGTACAACTATTGGTACATAGTTGCTCATAGTAGCCACTAATGATCCTTTGAATTTCTGTGTTATTGGTTGTAATGTTTCATTTTTCATCTCTGATCTTATTTATTTGGGTCTTCTCTATTTTTTCTTTTTTTGTTATTTAATGTCAAAAACCACATTACTTTTGCACCAACCTAATAGCTTGGCTACAGGTTTGTCGATTTTATTTATAGTTTCAAAAAAGCAGCGTCTCTGTTCCTTGACCTTTTGTATTGCTTCATTTCAATTTCATTCATTTCTGCTTTGATCTTTATTATTTCTTTTCTTCTACCTATTTGGGGTTTGGTTTGCTCTTGCTTTCCTGGTTCTTTAAGATGCATCATTAGGTGGTTTATTTGAAGTGTTTTTACTTTTTTGGAATAGGCACTTATAGCTATAAACTTCCCAGTTAGTACTGCTTTTGCTGTATCTCACAGGTTTCAGTATGTTGTGTTTCCATTATCACTTGGTTCAAAATATTTTTTAAATTTCTGCTTAGTTTCTTCATTGACTCAGTGGTCATTCAGGGGCATATTGTTTAATTCCCGTGCATTAATATAGTTTCCAAAATTGCTCTTGTTATTGATTTCTAGTTTTATTTCATTGTGGTCAGAGAAGATACTTGATATAATTTTAATTTATTTTGAATTTTTAAAGATTTTTCTGTGGCTTAACATATAGTTTACCCTTTAGAATGACCCATGTGCTGAGGAGAACAATGTGTATTCTGTAGCCATTGGATGAAATGTTTTATAAATATCTAACAGTGTAGACTAAGTCCAATGTTTCTTTGCTGCTTTTCTGAGTCATCTGTCCCATGCTGAGAGGGGGGTGTTGAAGTCTCCAGCTATTATCATATTGGAGTCTATCTCTCTCCTTAGCTCAAATAATATATGTGTTGTATATCTGGATATTGTATCCTCTTATTGAATTGAACCCATTATTATTATATAATGACCTTTTGTCTCTTTTTATGTTTTGTCTGGAAACCTATTTTGTCTGATATATGCATAGCAACTCCTGCTTTTTTCTGGTTTCCATTGCTGTGGAATATGTTTTTCTATCGCTTTATTTACAGTCTCTGTGCATCTTTGTAGCTGAAGTGTGTTTCTTGTATGTAACAGATTGTTGAGTCTTGTTTTTTTATTCATTTAGCCACCGTCTTTTGATTGGAGAGTTTAATTTGCTTACTTTCAATATTATGATGGATAAGCAATTAGTTACTCATGCCATTTTGCTATCTGTTTACTGATTATTTTGTTGTCTGTCTTCCTTGTTTCCTTTCTGCCTCTGTTCTGTGTAGTGAAGGTCATTTTCTCTAGTGGAATGTTTCAATTTCTTGCTTTTTATTTATTTTTTGTATTTGTTGCATGTTTTTTGTTTTGATATTACCATAAGTCTTGCAAATAATATTTTATAATCCATTATTTAAAACTGATGACAACTTGACACTGATTACACAAGAAAACAAATTACCCACAAACAGAAAAAAAAACTAATAAAAACTTTCACTTTATCCCCTGGTTTTTTAACTTTTTGTTGTTTTTATTTATATCTTATTATACTGCCTATATCTTGAAAAGTTGTCCTAAGTTTTTTTATATGTTCATTTTTTAGTCTTACTACTGAAGGTATGAATATTTTACATGTTAGCAATTACAGTATAATAATATTCTGTGTTTTTTCATGTACTTACTATTACCAGTGAGTTTTACAACTTTAGATGATTTCTTGCTCATTAACATTCTTTTCTTTGAGATTGAAGACATCCTTTTAGCATTTCTTGTAAGAAAGTTTTGGTGTTGATGAAATCCCTCGGCTTTTGTTTCTCTGGGGAGCCTTTATTTTGCCTTCATGTTTGAAGGACATTTTCACTGGATATACTATTCTAGGATGAAAGACTATTTTCCGTTTATCACTTTATGTCTTGCCCCTCTTTCCTAGCCTATAAGGTTTCCACTGAGAAGTCTGGTGCTAGACATACTGAAGCCCTATTGTATGTTATTTGTTTATTTTCTCTTGCTGCTTTTAGAATCCTTTCTTTTTTCTTGAATTTTGGGAGCTTACTTATAAATGTCTTGAGATAGTCTTATTGGGTTAATTTTTCTTTGTGTTCTATAACCTTCTTGTACCTAAATATTGATCTCTTTCTTTAGGTTTGAGAATTTCTCTGTTATTATCCCTTTGAATCAACTCTTTACCAGTATCTCTTTCTCTATCTCCTCTTTAAGGCCAATAACTTTTAGATTTGCTCTTTTGGGGCTATTTTCTAGATTTCTATGTATGCTTTATTATTTTACAATTTTTTTCTCCTCTGTATATTTTCAATGAGCCTGTCTTCAAACTTACTAATATTTTTTCCCCTTGGTCAATTCTACTATTAAAAATCTCTGATATATTCTTTAGAATGTTATTTGCATTTGTCAATTCTAGAATTTTCACTTGATTCTTTTTAGTTATTTTAATCTCTTTGTTAAATTTATCTTATAAAATTCTAAATTTCTTCACTGTGCTATCTTGAATTTCACTGAGTTTTGCCAAAACAGTTATTTTGAATTCTCTGTCTGAAAGTTTACATATCTCTGTTTCTCCAGGATTGGTCCCTGGTGTCTTATTTGGCCTGTTTGGTGAGGTCATGTTTTCCTGGATGATTTTGGCATTTGTGGATGTTCACTGATGCCTGAGCATTGAAGAGTTGGATATTTATCTTAGCCTTCACTGTCTGGGCTTTTTATACCTGTCCTTCTTGAGAAGGCTTTTAACCACTTAAAGGGATTTGGGAGTTGTGATATAAGTTTTTGGTCATTGCAGCCATATCTATATTGGGGGAACCTCAAGAATGATAATATTGTGGCTCTTTCATACTCAGGGATACTGCCTTGGTGGTCTTGGATAAGATCTGGAAGAATTATCTGGATTACCAGGAAAAGACACTTGTTCTCTTCTCTTACTCTCTCCCAAACAAATGCAGTTTCTCTCCATGATGGGCTGCCTGGAGCTGGGGGAGGGATGACACAAACACTGCAGTGGCCACCGCCACTTGGACTACGTTGAGTCAGGCCTGAAGCCAGCACAGCACTGGTTCTCACCAAGGCCTGCAGTAACCACTGCTGTCTACTACCTATGTTTGTTCAAGGACCAAGGGCTCTACAGTCAGCATGTGGTGAAGTCAGCCAGGCCTGTGTCCTTTACTTCAGAGTAGTAAACTCTCCCTGGTCCTGGGTAAGTCCAGATATGCTGTCCAGGAGTTAGGGCCTGGAGTTGGAAACCTTTGGAATCTACCTGCTGTTCTATTGTGTCTGATCTATTCTACTGTGGTTGATCTGGCACTGAAGCCACAAGAGGAACTCCTTCCCACTTTTCCATCTCCTGTCCACAGGAAGAGAAGAGACCACCACCACCCCAGGTCTGTGGCAAATGCTGTGTGGAGATGACAGATGTTCACTTAAGGCCCAAGGGCTCTTTGGTCATCTTGTGGTGGATGCCGCCAGGCCTGGGAGTCTCCCTTCAGGGCAGTGGTCTCCCCTCTGTCCCAGGGCAGGTTCAGAAATGTTATCCAGGAGGCAAGGCCTGGAATCAGGATTCCAATTGCCTGTTTGGTGCTCCATCCCACTGTGGCCAAGCTGGTACCTATGCTGCAAAACAAAGTCCCCTTTACTCTCGGCTCTCCATTTCTCAAGCAGGAGTTTGTCCCCATAGTTACCGTAGCTGGGAATGTGTTGAGTCAATCTAAAGTTAACAGATATCTGAGTCTCACACAAAGCCCATGTCAGTACCATCTGGCTACTGCTGCTTCTGATTCATGGACCAAATGCTCTTTAGTCAGCAGGTAATAAATCCTGCAAGGACTGGGCTCTTCCCCGTGAGGCAGCAGATCACATTTTGGCCCAGGGTGTGTCTAGAAATATCATCCAGAAGCTAGGGCCTAGAATGGAATCCCCAGGACTCAGCCTGTTGCCCTATCCTCCTGTGGCTGAAGGAGTATCTTAAGTTGCAAGACAAAGTCCTCTTTACTCTTTCCTCTCCTCTCCTTAGGCATAGGAAAGGAGTCTATTGTGGAGCTGCGAGCTGTGCTGCATTGGGTTACTGTAAGCGGGCTGGTGCAAGCACTCCCTTGGCTTCCTTAGCTGGTGTATCACTAGGTTGTGTGCCCGGCAAATTGACTGGCTCTGAGTCTGGTACAGCACCAGGACTTGCCAAGGCATTAAAGTTCTTGTTCCCTAGACTGCCTTTGTTGTTGTTGATTTTTTGTTTTTTGAGATGAAGTCTCACTCTGTCACCCAGGCTGGAGTGCAGTGGCACAATCTTGGCTAACCACAACCTCCACCTCTTGCATTCGACCGATTCTCCTGCCTCAGCCTCTTGAGGCTGAGTCTACAGGGGTATGTCTCCATGCCCAGCTAATTTTTGTATTTTTAGTAGAGACGGGGTTTCATGATGTTGCCCAGGCTGATCTGGAACTCCTCACCTCATGATTCACCTGCCTCTGCCTCCCAAAGTGCTGGGATTACAGGCGTGAGCCACTGTACCCAGCTTGACTGCCTTTCAAGATTATTTGGGACTCCAGAACACTTTGGTTCTCAGTGGCAAGGCTTGCCAGAAATCAGGTTCTTACCACTGGGATGAATGAATCCCCTCTGGCTATGGACATTATGGAGCTCTAAACGCTCCTTCCAAGGGGCTCCAGCTGAGTTCTTCCTGGTGTTGCTTTCCACTGTGACAGGCAGCACTAAGTACCAATGCAAAGTCTCACAATCACTGTACTCTCCCTCCCTCAAGCACACAGATTCTCTCTGCATGCCACACAACTGTTGCCAGGGAAATGGTGGTGCTGGCAATTGAAGACTTTCTTCCATGTTTTCTTCGGTGTCTCTTTTTCATATACATAAAAATATTTTCATAAAAGAATAAACAAGTATTGAAATATAGAGTAGGCATTTAATTTATATTAATTCTATTGTTGTTAGTCTCGATTGCTTTCCCTGGTTCCTTAATGCTGGTAGGACTGATATCTACCAGCTCCCATGTGGCAACATTCTCAAAACAATCTTAGTTCCTGAGGCAGTCTCAAATGCAGTAGAACCTGTGTCGTTGGGCTTACTGCCCCTCTCTCTCAGCGTAAAACAGAAACAAAGATAACAGGAACCTGAGATCAATGCATTGTGTCTGGATATGGATTAATGAAGTTGTCAAGGGTTTGTGTCTATATTGCTTCTTGTGTCTACTCGGCAGTCCATAATTCTGAGTTCCCTCTTTTTTTTTTTTTTTTTTTTAGGTAGGTTTTTCTTCTGCATTTCTCACTTGAGTCAGTTCCCTCTTAATCTCTTTTTCCCCTTTGTGATGGTCAGATGAGTACTTGTAGTTCTAGAATAGTTTCTACTTTGAAGACTGTCAACCTGCTTTGTATGAATAGTCAATAACATTCATTTGAGGCAATTTTATTCTTTATTTCATTAAATAATTTTATATAAAAGAGAAATATCTCATTTTTGTTTGGATGGCTATGATTATGGATGAGGTTGTATTTTAAGAAGTTTGAATGCCCTTAGAAAATTATTTCTCTGACTTTCATCCATCCAACCCTAGCCATTTCTGGGAAATTTTCCCAAGGGTTTCATTGTATTTTGCTCGTCATATTAGAGGACGTTTTGCTCCAAGTGATGATTGCTTGGCTTCCCTCAAGCTTGCATTGTCTTGACATCCAAGCCTGTGATATATAAATCTGGATGGCTAACTCTAGCAACTGGGGTCTCAGAGGTGCTAAAAAAAAAATGAGCGGTTGATAATTTCGAGTAAACCCTCTTTTTCTCTTCAGCTTGCAGGTGATTTTTTTCCCCAACATTAAATGAATATAAATAAAATTCCTTATTTAATCTCAAGCAGAAAAATCACTTGCTTTAATTAAATAGGTAGCACTACAATATAAACAGATAAATACAGAATGAATATTTGGGGCCCAGTGAGTACTCTAGATAGATGTCAGAAAATGGAATACATAATTCCGAAGTGATTTATGTGGTAATTTGGTATGTGTTAGAGAAGAGAAAATGGAAGCATCTATTATGGAGCTATTAGTTTCTCAATATAGCCAATATTACCTGAAAATCACTTTTCATCTTCATTGATCTGTCCCTGTGGCTATTAATTGAATATAGAATTCTTCGAGAAATACAGATATGTAAACTGAGTGATTGTTTATAAAATTAATATTTTTGCAAAGATATTTTAAATATTCTTCCTCTATTTTATAATTAAATTAGATCCTTACATGAGAAAATTGGTTAAATGGCACAGCAAAGCCTTTTCATTGTTAATTAAGTCAGGGGAATCAACAACATATGCTTTTTATGATTTGACCAGAATATTGTTTTTTAAAGTTTTAATTCATGCTCTTTCTGCTTTGAAAACAGAATTATAATCTGTGCTTTTGCTAAGTAGATACAATTCTTGCTTACTGTAAAAAATTTAAATGCCCTAAAAAGTATTCTGTTTTTATCCTCTTGAAATAACAACTGTTAGTTTATTATATACAATGCTCAGACTTCGGCAATTATGTGTACAACATATACAAGATCATTGTAAATATTCTGTAGTGTTTTAAATTTTTCTTTAAATAAGGGGCAGTCTTAAGTGTCAACACAAATATTTCTTCCTTATAATTTCAAAGGATACTAAATATTCCATTGAACAGAAATATTACAGTTCCTACCCACCTCCCAGTTCTTGAATGCTTAGACTGTTTTCAATTTTTGATTAAGGGTGGAGGGTGAAGACCGAGTAGGTACCTGTTGGATGCTATGCTTATTACCTGAGTGACAAATGATTTACATATAACTTGCACATGTACCACTGAACCTAAATTAAAAAATAAAATAAAATAAACTTTCAGGCAATTTGAGTAAATTATGTTAATGATTTAAATGGAGGAATAACATATGTATGATACAGTACATCCCAAATGCTAATCTAGTGTGTAGCTCATTGATTTTATATATGTACGCACAAATGTACGCAGGCTTAATAACTGCCAACATCAAGATACAGACCATATCCAGTATCACGTACGATTCATTCCTATGTGTTCCTATTTTATAGAACACACATATACACCCCAAAACTAACTGCTATTTTGATATTCTGACTTCCATGTTTTATTACATGTGTCTGTGTTTGAATCTCTCATTGTATCATATACCATATACTTGTTTGTATCTGGTGTCTTTGAACCAATATATTTTCTGTGAAATTTACCCATGTTGTGTGCGCCAATAGTCCACTCCGTCCTGTTGTTTCTTCGTATTCCACTGCATAAATATTTCCTTTACCTCTTGATGATTTTGGCTGAAGATGCTGCTGCTGTTATGATCATTCACGCTCAATTCCTTCTGTAGATCTGGGCATTCATTTTTCTAGGGGTAGAATTGTTAGGCTGTGTAGTAAGAGTATGTTTCACTATATGAGACCTCAAATTCTTTTTACAGGTAGTGCTACATTTGACACCCCTACTACATATGTAAGAGGTTTGTTTTGTTATACATACTCACCACTACTTGACATTGTTAGTCATTTTAGCCACTTTTGGTTAGCACAGTGAAAATGTACCTTCCTGCATGACAGAATAAAAGCAAGAGTAGCTTATTAGGAGCATGTAAAACATAAGGTCTCTTTAGAGTTTCTGAGCTGTTTAATGCTCTATACACATATATTTTGAAGTTATTCCTGGCTTCCATTTATTTTGAGATTTTTGAAAAACATTTTAGCTTTTGTGTTCTTAGGATTGAGAATGTTTCCTGCTGTTATTAGTTATGTGGCAATTATTTTATGGTCATCATTTCTTATCTGCACTGAAAATCTTGGTCCTAGCTGTTCGTATGGGTCTCTACAGTTGAAGTTAAGCTATATACACTGTGTTTAATTGCCTTTTGAAAAAAAGATTACACTGTCATTTGGTGCTAAAGAGAAGTTACTGTGTATAGAAATGGCATAGAAACAGAGCAGTGGACAAATACTGCTTTTTGTGACAATTCTATTTGTTGTAGAAAGGATATCTTCAATTTTCCCCTTTTTGGCCAGTATCTAATGTGTTAGTATTTTGATTTCTTTCTATGAATAAGGGACATAAATGATAAAACTATTTGTGTAAATAATTCTAAAAGAGCCCTCAGGATAAGAACAAAAAATGAAACTCAATCATAGAAAAACAGTATGTCATAGTTTATTTTTTTCTTAATGCTACATCAAAGAATGTGACCTTGTAAAATGTATAATATGTTGTATTTGGTGAATTACCATATTGCCATCTACTCTTTTTTTGAGACAGAGTCTTGTGCTGTCATCAGGCACCAGGCTGGAGTGCAGTGGCATAATCTTGGCTCACTGCAATCTCTGCCTCCTGGGTTCAAGCGATTCTCCTGCCTCAGACTCCCGAGTAGCTGGGACTACAGGCGCATGCCACCATGCCCAGCTAATTTTTGTATTTTTTAGTAGAGACGGGGTTTCACCATGTTGGCCAGGACAGCCTTGATCTCTTGACCTCGTGATCCGCCCGCCTCGGCCTCCCAAAGTGCTGGGATTACAGGCGTGAGCCACCGCACCCGGCCACCATCTACTCTTTAAGTTATTTATGCTTTTTGGTACCTTGTCTATTTCCCCATCTTTCTCCCTCCAGGTTCAATTTGGGCTGGTGTCTTAGCAAAGAAACATGTGCTCTCCACGTGGGAATTAGAAAATCTATCTATTTTCTAGATAAAGGCCATTTAGTAAGTTGAGGACTGTCTACAAACAGCATTGATGGAGTGAGAAATTGGGGGAAATGGAAAGCCTAATGACAATCATTCTAATTTGCTACTTTTCTGAATTCACCTGCCCATTTCTTTGTGATTGTTTTGGCTGCTATGACAACCTTCTCTCTCTGACTTCTTTAATTATATGTCAGTTGTTTTCTGTAATATTTGTAACTGCAAGGGATAAAATTTCATATTTGGAGGCTTATGTTTTTCAGAGGCATTTAGAGTTCAGTGTTGCTAATTTCTTTACTCTTTTACAACAGATCTCATGATTTCTCCTTATGTTGAATTACAGAATTTTCACTTCCCATGTGGTCTGAATAGCTGGTGACAACTCCCCGAGAAAGGTTTTTCCTTTTGCTTATGGGTGTGCAGGGCAGTGTGGTCATTGTGTAGCCTTTTTTTAATACCCCACCATGTTTTTAGCTTGAAGTTAAGTCATAAAAGGAGTTTGACCTGCTGAACTCTATACAAAGCTCTATACGTTGAGAAAGTATTTCCACATTTAGTGGGTGATTCCTTTTTCTTGAAGAAATTAAGGGATCAATCCAGAAACTGTTTCAGAGAATTTCTTAAGAGCCCAAAAATGTTTTTTATGTAATAGGCCTCATTATTGCTATTTGGTAAATATTTTCTAATACAGTATATTTTGACCTTTAATATATGCTGAGGGATGCCTTTTACTCTATCCCTAAACTTTGAAATTGATTTACACATCATATAAAGTGTTGAGGTAGGTAGGGAAGAGGGAGAAAAGATGACGATAAATTATATTTCTGTATGTCCTTTCCTTCTGGGAAGACTAATGTAGGTGAAATTTTTCATATTATGATGTCTTATTTTGGGGAACTCTGCATAATCTTGATATTACATGTTAGTCTGAGTCATAAATTGCTGGTTTTGTAGGTCACAGATGGTCACAAATGGCAATTTCAAATGGTTCAACATAATACAAAGGAACAAAAGTTAAATTCTGCAAAAATGTAACAAAGAGAGATGATAAATATCAATGTTTTAATTATTATGATAGCGAACTAGAAATTAAGAGACTGTTGCTCATGTTGATATAATATTTTTTTCTCTGTGTTATATATAGGTGTGTGTGTGTGTGTGTGTGTGTGTGTGTGTAATTAGCAATTAGGTTAACATCTCTAAAGTAAAAAATATATATTTGTATGGCTAAATAATTACTGTCAAAGCTGAATGTCTATAACATTGGAAAATTCACTTAACTCTCCAGAGCTTTTTTTCCATTTTTAGTAAAATTATGGAAATAAAACCCTACTTTCTTACTGTTGAGAGTAGATGATAAAATCATAAAAGGAAGTAAATTTAAGACAAACATAACTCAACAGATAATTACAATTATATCCACTCTAACAGTTTATTTAACGAAGTAAGAAAAATTTGTGAACTTTTTGTTGCTGTTACCTGGAGAAAACATTTGAAGCTGGCTAGATTTATTTATTACTATTCATGTGTAGGATTTTGTTATAGGTAATTCATTTTATTTAGCCCTCACAGTAACTTCATGATCGTCACGATTTTGGTGCTATTAAGATTCTCCTTTTATAGATGAGTAAACTGAGTCTCAGAGTAGTAAGCAAATTTCTTAAGATGACACAGCTAGGAAGGCCCAGACTGTGGTCAAGCCTGAGTGATCTAACTCGGGAGACAGGTCGTTCAACCCCATGTCAGACCAATGTCCTTCCTGTCTTCCCACACCATTTCCCACCATCCCTTATAATTTTACTTTACAATTTTAAGTTCTTTTTTTGTCCTTAATATTTCCTTCACTTCCCATATACCCTAATTCATATGGGAATATTTGAATTCAGTTATCACTAGGCCGAATGTGGGATACTGGGATGAAGCTTTCCCCTTGTCGCCACCCCAGTGCATCTGCTGAGACTGCTGCGATGGGCAGAGCTTTTGCCCCTGGACTGCTTTTCCTGTGGTCAACATTCAACACAGAGATTTAGACCCCAGACACAAGAAAATGATGGAAGAGATATAACATACAGAAAGAATTAGAGGTTAAATGACCTGCTTGAGAATGCTTGTGATACAAGCTGATCCCATCTACATTTGTACAAGACACATAACCCTTAAGCGGAAAGGTAAACTGACATCAGAATGTATGTATCTAAGGAAGAACCTTTACATGGCTTAAACATTTTTAGTGAAAAAACATTTCAAGAAAGATAAAGTGGCAACCTTCCAAAAATAAAATCAGGTACGTTCTGTCAATTTTTCTTTCTCATTTTAGGTGACTCAATAGCTGACCACTAAACTGATGATAATGTATTTTTTAATGCTTAAAAATCATCTTTTCAGTACTTCATAATTATCACGCTAAATATAACAGAATAATTTACTTTATTGTTAAGCTTCATATTTTGTAAATCATGCCGTTTTCCAGCAGCAGCCTCGCAAGAGATTTTCCCAGCTTCCTTCTGCATCTGAAGCTTATTCAGTTTAACAAAAGCTGCTCCTTTATACTTGACAATCACAAAAGGGCATTGCAAGATTGAGATCGGGGTGTGAGAGTGTTTTTGACTTGTTCTGAAAGAATAAATGTCTTGGCTGAGATAGTTATTTTCAGAAACTATTACTTTTCTTGGCTTTTGAAAGTCTATACCTGATTTGTGTCTTCAAATGTAAGCCATCCAAAGCCATAACAAAGATCACAGGACATAGCAAGTTAATTAGAGATATTTTCTCTCTCCTCTCTGGAGAGAATCTCATATGTGTCTTGCTCCCGATGTAATGTTTTCAACTACCACCAGTGTGAACCTAGCATACACTAAGTGAGGTCACACGGTTTCATTTTACTTTCCACAGAATTTTCAGCTGGAAAAATGTTTATTTCTAATCTGCAGACCCTCAAAAATGTTAACTTAAGTTGCGTTTTAGTCTTCTTTTTTAATTCCTCACTTGGATTCTTCGTAATCACTGGTGGGTGCTCTTTTATTTATTGTGTATCCTTTAGGCAATAAAAATACTATTTTATCGGCTTTGCTTCCTGCATTAATTAATGGCTATATTCAGTCTCCTACAGCTTTTTCTCTACTATGGTGCACTTAATTTGTGATGGTGAGATTGCCTAGGTTCATATTAGATGTTACATGAGTATCATCTACTTAAAGACATTAAACTTCCTTTCAGTTTGTCTCCAGTGATAAAGGTGTTGGTGTTAAACCTCCTTTATGTCATCACTAAGAATATTATAAAGCTAAAATAGTTATTAATTCAACTCAGATATTGTATATAGACACAGCCAAGATCAAGTCTTTTCGATAAAATAGAAAAAAAAAAGATGGCTCATATACCTCCTATGATTACATTCAAATATTTATTCAACTTTCCAAAAATAATTGGTGAGCAGCTTCTATGCCCCAGTCACCTGTCTGGGGGACAAAGATTCAATCATAGACACAAGAGATTAAAATCAGTCCCTTGACAAAGATTAGTGACATAGGAGTTTGCTATCCTAGAAGTCAAAGAACTGTGTTAGATGTTTGCTATATACCTTCTCTGACCATAGGCAAATATTAAGTAATAATATTATTAAAATTTTGGAAGAAAACTTAAAAATAAACTTGAATATTATAAAAGGTATCAAAGAATAATATTATTTATTCAATATGATCATAATGTGACAGATGTATGCCCATTCATATTTGAAAATAATTTATATTTCATTAAAAAATAATTTTAATTATAAATGGATGTATGCCATTTAAAAAAAAACTACAATAAAATAGAAAAATATAGGATTGCTGGATAATATTTTGAAATAACAGTCCATGGTTTTGCATTTTCAGTAATTAATTTTAGCTCATAAAACCTCCATTATTATGACTGGATTATGAAGTTGTAGGTTTCTTTAGGAAAATGTTGACTCCCTAAATCTTGTACCAAATTTGTGGCAGAGCACATACATGACTTTCAGTTTATCTATTTGCAGTGCTGCCACCTGAATGTATTTAGTTAAGATAATTGACTTACATTCACTGGCATCTAGATATCAGAATTACTAACGTGACACAATTGATAGGTTGGTGGCTATAATATGAAGCTAAGGAATGGAGGGTACAGCTTAAAATCATCTCTTGTCACCAGTGGCATCCCATGTGGTGGTGGGTGGAGGACACAGTTTAGAACTTATATCTGATATTTTTCAAGAGTTTCTGGGGCACCTGCTTTTGGTTGTGTGCTCTTTTATCTGTTTCATATCTTTTATAGTTAAATAATCTAATGTATGGAATATGTTATGTCATATAAATCTTGTGTATCATATATAAAATTTTGGGATAATTTCAAACCAGTGACTGAAGAACAGCATGTCAGAAACTTGTAAGTAAATTTCCCAAAATATTCACTTCATCTATACATAACAATTGTATCTAATCCAGGAAAATAAGATATTATAAAGAAACTAGAAAATAAGTGTCTACAATAGGAAGAAAATAGGATATGAAAATTAAACTACAGTAGATGATAAAAATTCTCCATAAATGTAAATCACAAAGAAGAAAAAAAAAACTTTACCATCTCTGAAACCAAATTATATAATTTTAAATAAGCAGTTGCAGATATGATAAAATTACTTATTCATTACTTCAAACAACAACAAAAACACTGGGAATATATATGAACAAAATCAAAATAAATAAGCAAATTAGAAAAAAATGAAATGAAAAATTAAACAACCCAAGACATAAATTGGAAAAGAAGGCCAAATCATTATATCGTGCTAAATTACAAAATCACCAATGGAGAAATAAATTTGACCAAAAATATGATAAAGTCACTGAAAAAAAATAACAAAAGTAATAAATTATCTTAAATGATATAAAATGAATCAGAAGGATAATTTTCTATGTAAAAGATGAGTTTAAAAATCCATTATATTTCAAAAGATACTTTGAAGAAAAAGAATGCTACATGAACATTTAATACTTTAATCCAGTAATTACTTTGGGAAGTAAAAGATGTGAATCTACATTTTCTTTTCTTTTTTATTTAAACTTTTGGGACAAGGTCTTGCTCTGTCACCCAGGATGGGGTGTATTGGCATGATCATAGCTCATTGCAGCCTCAAATTTCTGGGCTCAAAGGATTCTCCTACTTCAGCTTGCCAAGTAGCTAGGACTACTGGCTTATGCCACTACCACCATCTCATTTAATTTTTAAAATTTTTTGTAGAGATGGGGTCTTGCTATATTCCCAAGCTGGTCTTCAACTCCTTTTCTAAAGTGATCCTGCCATCTCAGTCTTTCAAAGTGCTATTATACGCATGAATCACTGCACTCAGCCAGAATCTACATTTTTAGTAGACTATCCTGTACCTTCAAAAATGTGTCCAGAGTTTTACAATCAAGACATATCTTTATAAAATTATTAGATGTTAATAATAGATAGAAATAAATTCTCAGGGTCCTACACAAAAAGAACACATTTTCCTCAGTGGAAAGAAAATCAAGTTGGCATTACACTCTAACGAAATCAGCTCTTTCAATAAAATTAACAGAAAAGTTTGAAGAAAAATTTTATATTCTGCTGAGATGCCCTTCAAAGTTTAAATCTATAAAATATTTTTTAATATATACAAATTAAGGGAATATTGAGTCATGAAAGATGCCAAGAAGTCCACGAAGAGACCTGGTTCTTTCAATCAGGAGTTGATGGGAGAAAAGAAACTGGTGAAGGAAAGTGAATATATGTAATTGCAGATCTAATACTAAAACAAATATGGGAAAATAATATGTAAAACTGATATAATAACACAGAAAAATCGCAATGTGAAAACTAAAAATGTGTAAGGCAAACCAAAAGAGAAAGTAATATAATCTTACTCATTGTCACATAGTTAAGATGTAGGAGTCAAATAAGTCACATAAAACTGAAACCAGGAGAGAGATCCAAGGTGGCTGATCACTAGCAGCTCGGGCAGGTAGCTCCCAGTGAAAGCACAGAGAATGAGAGGATGCCACACTTTCAGACGAATATTTGTTGCTCACGGACCAGGAGATTCCCAGTGGAGGAGCCCCACAGTTGCCAGGGCGACTCTTGTGGCTGGCGCGGCGGTTTTGCTGGCGCCTTAGCGTGGCAGTTCTTGGTGCAGAGTCTGGAGATTCCCGGGCAGAAAAGCACCATCAATCTTGACACCGCTGTTTTGGCCGGCGCAGTGGATTGCTCAGATTTCAGCGCTGGGAATCAACAAGTTGGACATCCGCTCAGAGACCTAGTTAGAAAGTTGGTAATTACAAAGAAGACAGAGGGATAAATATATAATGAAGGGAAGAAACCAGCCTAAAAAGGCAGAGAATACTCAAAATCAGAATGCCTCTCCCTTTACAGGGGATCGCAGTTCCTCATCAGTAATGGAACAAGGCTTAATGGAGAACGAGTGTGTTCCAATAACAGAAGCAAGTTTCAAAATGTGGGTGATAAGAAACTTCTGTGAATTAAAAGAACTTGTTCTAACCCAATGTAAAGAAACTAAGAACCTTGAAAAAAGGTTTGACGAAATGTTAACAAGAATGGACAATTTAGAGAGGAATATAAGTGAATTGATGGAGCTGAAAAAAACAACACTAGAACTTCGCGAAGTATGCACAAGTTTAAACAGTCGAATTGATTAAGCAGAAGAAAGGATATTGGAAGTCGAGGACCAGCTCAGTGAAATGAAATGAGAAGACAAGACTGGAGAAAAAAGGATAAAAAAGAATGAGCAAAGTCTCCAGGAAATATGGGACTATGTGAAAAGACCTAATTTACGTTTGATAGGTGTACCTGAATGTGATGAAGAGAATGAATCCAAGTTGGAAAATACTCTTCAGGATATCATTCAGGAAAACTTTCCCAACCTAGCAAGGCAGGGTAATATTCAACTCCAGGTAATACAGAGAACACCACAAAGACATTCTTCAAGAAGACCAACCCCAAGGCACATAATTGCCAGATTTATTAGAGTTGAAATGAAGGAGAAAATAGTAAGGGCAGCCAGAGAGAAAGGTCCGGTTACTCACAAAGGGAAACCTATCAGACTTACAGCAGATCTCTCAGCAGAAACCCTACAAGCCAGAAAAGAGTGGGGACCAATATTTAACATCCTTAAAGAAAAGAACTTTCAACCCAGAATTTCATATCCAGTCAAACTAAGCTTTATGAGCGAAGGAAAAATTAAATCTTTTGCAAACAAACAAGTACTTAGAGAGTTCACCACCACCAGGCCTGCTTTACAAGAGCTTCTGAAAGAAGCACTATACATATAAAGGAACAACCAATATCAGCCTTTCAAAAAATATATCAAAAAGCAAGAGCATTGACACAATGAAAAATGTACACCAACTAATGGGCAAAACAGCCAGCTAGCATCAAATGCCAGTACTAAACTTATATATATTCCAATTGGATAAAAAGCCAAAACCCATCGGTATGCTGCATTCAGACTCATCTCACATGCAACGATACACAAAGACTCAAAACAAAGAGAAGGAGGAAGATTTACCAACCAAACAGAGAGTAAAAATAAATAAATAAACAAAAAGCAGGAGATGCAATTCTCGCCTCTGATAAAATAGACTTTAAAGCAACAAAGATCAAAAGAGGCAAAGAAGGACATTACATAATGGCAAAAGGATCAATTGTAACAAGAAGAGCTAACGATTCTATAGATCAGCGAGACAGAAAATTAACAAGAACTCAGACCTGGAACAAGTAAACTTAATAAACATTTATAGAACTCTCCACTTCAAATACACAAAACATACATTACCACCTCACACCTATTCCAAAAGTGACTACATAATTGGAAGTAAATCACTCCTTAGTAATCGCATAGCATTCCATAGGTTTAAATGAAATATTGGTTGGCTGCTTGTTTGTTATTTTCTTCCCTTATTCCTTCCTGTCTACATCATTAAGTATAATTATTGGTATAAAAGAGGTTTTCAATACCCATTACTAAACTGCATTCTAGCCTGGGCAAGAAAGCAATACTCCCATTCTCTCTCTCTCTTTCTCTTCCTTTTTCTTCCTCTTCTTCATTCTTTTTTTGCTTCCTTTCTTTCTTCAAGAAAAAAGAAAAAAAAAAAAAAAACAAGGTTTCCCATAATGTAGGTGGATCCATTTAATGATGTAGCCAGAATTAAAAAAAAAAAAAAAAAGATGCAGTGTTAAAAAAAAAAAAAAAGAAGAAAACTGAAACCAAATTTTAGACACATAATAAGAAAAAGAGACCAAAAGCACTAGAAAATATATTAGTCTATTCAGAGAAAATGGCACAAAAATGCAAGCATCTGTAATGACTCAAAATGAAGCTAAATAACTAAATTAATGAAAGTCTGCATGGAGAAAAAAAATCACACAAACAAGATAATGTAGTGAAGTGAGAACATAAAATCATTTATGTAAATAAAGACCAACAGATTTCATTCAGCTATTAAGAAACAGAGATTTCAAAGTGGCTTACAAAACACAACCCCAAAAATACTATACACAAGAAACACCCCTAAACTGAAGGAAATCAGAAAGGTGAGAAAAAACATGTGCAAATGATTATTCATTGTGACATTATTGTTAGCTGCAAAATGTTAGAAACTACATAAATGCACTGTAGTTTGATTGAATTAACCAAGGTATATACATGTAATGTAATACTATGTGTCTCTTAAAAAGAAAAGAGATCTCTACAGTATAGAGTGAGTTCCTAGATACATTGTCAAGTGTTAACATCGTAGATAGAGTGTACTTCCTGTCCTACATGGTTATTTGTGTTCCTCTCTCCCCACAAAAAACCATAGGAAGAATAAGCCAGAAACAGTGATGTGCAAAAGAAGTGATACATGGGGTAGGGAAAAGAAGAGAACTCCTCGGAGCATAATAGTTTTGACTTTTGAAGTGTGTTCATTTTCTAAATCTTCAAAAAATAAAATTGAATACACAGAGAAGAAGGAATCTTACTACTGTTAAAGAAGAAAGTCACACTGGACAAGATGGGCAGACAGAGGTTGACTTTATTCTGATATTATTGCCAGCAATAGGGTACTGAGCACAGATCAACTCTGGATACCAGCAAGAGCTGGAATGTTTTCAAGACCTGGGGTTGGGGGGAACCTTAAACCAATTTTGTTTGCCAATTGGCCTTAGCCAAAAGGAAAGTAAACTTTTTATTTTCATCATAGGAGGTAGCTTTACAACTTAGAGCAACGTGCCCCACTGCAGGGGCACCTACCCTCCCACAGAGAGAGAGAGGAGTTCCATCATCCTTGATGATTACATTTCAAAAGCCTGGCTCCTAGGTCTATTCTTGAGTTGTAAAAGTGGAAAGAGGCCTTTAAAAAGATTTGCATTTCAAAAGTTAAAAGAAAGGATTTACAATGAAAACTTTTCTAAAGTAAATGCTTTAAGAAAAGAGAAATCAGAACTGAAAGACAGGAAGAAACCTGCCTAAAGTTTACTCAAGCTGAGGGGAATGTTTAGGCTTTCTTGGCCACCACTTAGCTCTATGCCAAGTTGATGAATTGATTATGACAAAGAAGGTATATTAGTCAAGGTCCTCCAGAGAAACAGGACCAATACAGGCTACATAGATACATAGAAAGAACGTGAGATTGGCTTTCGTGATTACGGAGGCTGAAAAGTCTATAATCTGCCATCTGCAAGCTGAAGGCCCAGGAAAGCCAGTGGTGTAGTTTCAGACCAAGCCCAACGGTCTGGAAACAGGAGTTGAGAAATCCCAGTCTGAGGCTGAAGGGTTGGCTATCAGGAGCTCAGCTGCCAAAAACCAGAAAAAGATGGGTGTCTCAGCTCAAGCAAAGAGAGAAAATTCATCCTTTCTCTACCTTGTTGTCCTATTCAGGCCCTCGTTGAAAAGGACGGTGTCCACCAATATTGATGAGGGCTTTCTATCTTCTTTACTCTGTCTACTGACTCAAATGCTAATTTCTTCAAGAAACACTCTCACGGACATACCCAGAAATAATGTTTTGCCAGCTGCCTGGGCTTCCCTTATCCTAGTCAGTTGACATATAAAATTAACCATCACAAAAGGTAAAACATGATCCAAGAAAATTTTGGATACAGTATTCTGACTGTACACTATCAGTGGGATAATTTATAAGTACAGAAACAAATGCAAAGTAATGTTGTTTGCATTTTAGTTAGCTTGTTATTGGTACTGTGATGGAAGTAGTAATGTTGAAAAATATTTGTGTTTATTACAGAACTGAGCAAGTGACAACTAAATGCAAAATGCTTACAGTAGGTGATAATCAAATTCTAGGGTGAGGCAAGGCAGTTATCAAGGATGTTAGTGTGAAAATTAGGGAGGTTTGGGTATAAACTGTATATTGGATAATATTATCTCGAAGCATTTTTGTTGTACATGATCATGGTATTTTGGTTGCAGAACACAATGTCCTTGTTTTTGAATACATGTTGAGATATCAAATGATAAAGTGCAGTGATGTCTGCAATAGAGCCTTAAAATTTCAGAATTGTGGTTGAGAAGAGAGAGAGAGAGAGCAATAAGAGGAGAGTGAGCAAAGAAATGCACAAATGTGGCAATATAAATCATTCATGTTTACCTAGGTAAATGTAAATAAGTGATGTTTAGTGTACCATTCTTTTTCTTACTTTTATTTTTTGAGACAAAGTCTTGCTCTGTCTCCCGAGATGGAGTGCAGTGGTGTGATCTTGGATCACTGAAACCTTGGTATCCCAAGCTCAAGTGATTTTCCTGCCTCAGCCTCCTGAGTAGCTGTGACTACAGGTGAGACCAGCACACCCACCCAATTTTTGTATTTTTTGTAGAGAATGAGTTTTGACATGTTGGTCAAGCTTGTTATAAGTAGCATTTTCGATGCAGCAAAAGAAGTAGCACTCAAATATAAATTTCTCAGCAAGGCAATTTACTTCTATAGAAGGGTGCAGCTCGTAGATGGAACAATGGTGAACACACACCTGGACAAAGAGGGGAAGGGGTACTTCTGCCTGATGGGTCACCCCTACTGCTCTGTTGTTCCCCTATTGGCTACGGTTAGACTGCACAAGCTAGACTAATTCCAATTGGCTATTTTAAAGAGAGCAGGGGTCCCAGCTAGAGTGGCAGGGTGGGTGGTTTGGTAGGAAGGACAGTTACAGGCAGGTCAGAGCAGGTAGCCATGGGTGACCGAAGTCACAGAAGGTGACTGGAGCAGGTGACCAGGATGAGTCAGGATGGAGCCAGGAGCCAGGGGAACAGATGTGAACTGGTGGAGAAGGTTGTTTACTGGAACTACAACAAAGTTAAACTTTAAAATAGAGAATTAAAGAATAAGAGAGCTGATCATACTGGCATACTGATTCTCTGAAGAGAAACTTGGGGTTCGCTACATTTAACGGGCTGGTCTCTAACTCCTGAGCTCAGATAATCAGTCTGCTTCAGACTCTCAAAGTGCTGGGATTACAGGTGTGGGCCACCACGTCTGGTCCATAGCATTCTTTTAACTCCTCAACATGACTAAAATTCTCCAAAGTTATAAGTAGGAGAAAATTAATCCCACCCAAAAATAAGTTACAAAGTGCATTATAGACAAAACTTCTGAAATAATTATTTTCTAAGTTCAAATGATAAAAATAGTCTATGCAGAGGCTGTTATTCCAGATTTGGTAAAACACAGAAAAAACAACAACAAAAAAGAAATTATAGTCTTCGAGTTTGCAAAACAGACTATTGAAATTCACAGGGAAGACAATGGCCTTAAAGAAAAAAGATTTCCCTTTCTAGGGAGAATTTTTGATTTTTAGAAAACTAGCCTTTGTGTTTCTCTGCAGGTCTTGATACATGAGTGTGTGCCAAACTGCCGAAGATATTTTGGATTGCTCAATTTTAGTAATGCTTAGGGCACCAACACTAACGTAGATATACATGTTTATAAGTTGTATGTATATTTTCTTGGTAATCTGTTATATACATTAGAAATTTTATATCATACAATGAAAAAGAAGATAAATAGAAATAGAAGTTCAAATGCGGATCACTTCAAGTGCCCCCTTAGACTCTGGGCCTTAGGCTTTGGAGATGAGTATCTCAACTGTCGGCTTTAGAAGTACAATGTAACAATGAAGGACTTTGTTTTACAGTACCAAGTGAGAAAAAGTTAAATGGCTAATGGAGAATTGGAATAAACAGGAACAGATTTAACTATAGATAAATATTTCTGAAAAATGACTCACGTTCTTCAAGACAGAGCTTTGATGGGGTGTAGGGAGGGAAGAAATCCCAGATAATTTAGCAGAATTGGAGAGTGGTGGGTCTTGGGCCTATCTTCCAAAGGTATAGTGCAGAGCATTTGTGGACTCTTTCCAGAAGTTATGTGTACCACCTTCATCAGAGAATAGAGCTGCTATGATCACGTGAGCAACATGGCAGCAATGACTTCATACGTCTAGGAGATAAATGAAAGAAAAAGTCAGAATTGCAGTGTCCAGGGTTCAGTGATTGCAGTCAACAGACAGATAAATGTGAATAGGGTCTCAGGAGAGGAAGATGAAGATGTGGGGTGTAATGGAATTGACTGAGTTTTAATTTTCAATTGAAAAATTTTAATTATGAAATAAATTTGGAAAAAAAATTTACTGTATTTGCCTGAAACTGGAAGGATTATTTTTTCTCTTATCAAATAGAGTAGAATTCAAAGTCAAACTTAAATTGTTATAAAAAATTACATTTCACAAGATTAAAAAGGTGATGTGAAAATCTCCATCTGTTACCTAAATAAAATTACATTTTTCTTTCACCCTCTTACCAGAAATAGCCATCAATAGTTTTATCAGAATTTTCTTCTACTTGTTGGAATAATAAAAATAAAAGTCTTACATACATGCATCAAATGGACAGTGCTTGAAAAATATGGACTGTTTGTCTAAGTGTTGAGGATACTGTGGTAACAAAATAAGACAAACCCCCCTGGGCTCTGTTCTAGTAGACTTGTTAATACACCTTCAAGATTACTAGTTTAATTGAGGTCAGCTGATAAACAGGTTTTTGCAAATGAAGGGCAATATATATTTAAAACTCATGGGAACCCTTAGTCCTAAACCTTTTCTTGTGAATATTGAGACTACTGTATATTGCTTTTCTTGAAGTAGAAAAATAATGCACATATTCATTACTTTCTATTTCCTTCTTAAAAGAAAAAATAAAAAAAGAAAGCTTGGCATGTTCAAGCTTTTCTGCTCCTGTCAGTGGGCCCGAAGGCAAGGTGGGGGTGAAGTGGTGGCATAGAATTGGTAGGCCAAGTCTTGGCTCACTGGCCAGTGGGTTTTCAGTTCAATACCATGTTCAAGGACATGCTCTGGTTACCCATGAACTTGTAATGCTGTGATTTGTAGGTGTCTTATTTATTTATTTATTTTATACTTTAAAATTATATTTGATTGTATTTTTATTTTATATTTACTGCTTTTAATTTACATTTAATTTTCTCAATGTTTGGGCCTATGTCAAAAAATAATGAAATAGTAATATTAGATTTAAATAATTCTGAAATTGTCTAGTTATTAGCAAAAGAAATTTAAACATAGGAGGATTTTGAAAATTCTATAATAATGCTTCTGATTTCTACAAGCTGAAATTGAAGAATCCAATTCAAATAAATACGTATTTACATAGAGATTATGTTGACTATTTAAAGAAAACATTGCCCTTGTATTTCTATAAATGGGCCATCTTGACTATCTCCAATAAGGTTTATTTAGGACAACAATACTGTATGAAAAGGAGAAAATGACCAAATGCATGTAGAACACATATTTTTTTTCTCATGAAGGAATTATGTTCTCTAGTGGAATGTATCAAGTTCTAAATGTCTGTCAGTTCCAGGCAGAAATTACCCACTGGCTCTTAACAGCCCTTTGGAGACCTGTCAAATGAATTCAAAGGAATTTTTATATTATGTCAGTTCAAGTTCCTTTCAAATTTATCTATTCTGTTCTTTGCTGTTTCCAATTTATTTTACAGAATTTTAATGTGAATTAACTAATTTTCCGTAGGAAATAACTTTATTTTGCTCACATACTATAGTTTTATCATAATATCAAGCTTTTGATTTATTATCACTTTATATTGTTATTAATTCCATGGGTTTTTTGTTTGTTTTAGTTTTTTGAGACAGGGTCTTACTCTGTCACCCAGACTGGAGTACAGTGGTGAGATCACAACTCACTGCAGCCTCAACTTTATGAGCTCTAGTAATCTTCTCATCTCAGCATCCCAAGTAGCTGGGACTACAGGTGTAAGACACCACACCTGGCTAATTTTTGTATTGTTCGTAGAGACAGGGTTTCATCATGTTGCTCAGGCTGGTCTCAAATTCCTAGGCTCAAGCCATCCACCTGTCTCAGGCTCCCAAAGGGCTGGGATTACAGGGGTGAGCCACTGGACTCAGCATTAATTCCGATTTAGAAAACACTCAAGGGAATTTTCTTCTGCTTCTCCAAGTACCTTCTTGCAATTTCACTTTGTTATCAGATGTTTGCATTCTACATTTCTCTTAAAAATACATGCCCATGTACTGTTCATTAAAGAGCACGTATTTGGGCACACCCTGCTCTGTGTGCCATGCATTGTGCTTGACTCTGGAGAATCAGTGAGGACCAAAGCTGACCGGGTCCCTGTCATCACGGTGCTTAGATTTTACTGGGAAAACAGACAATTTCAACAAAGATAAATGAAATACGTAACATATCAGATAGTGAAAAGATCAAAGGAGAAAAATTAAGACAGAGAGATTTGAAGTGTTGTGAATGTTGTTAAAGTTGTAGAGAGTGGTCAGGGAAAGCATTACTGAGGATATGACTTGTGAATGCAAACTTCATTCTCTCAGGTACAGTGAGTGGGCTTGAGTGGTTCCCACTTGTGGTGAGAGAGTGCAGCTGAGTTAGGACTGTTCTGTCTGGGGATATGGGCTTGGTTCTCTCTTTGGAGAGCCTCTGTGAAGGCCTCTCCACAAGCCAGCAGTTGATCACAGGCATGCCACTTCAGCATAATTCCTTACCTTATTGAGCACAGGTATCTGGAAAACGGCCTTGGATAGGCACTCACCCAGTAGAGTACAAATGAGAGAGTTACCCTTGTGGTGCTATTTTTCCCCTTAGTTTTAAGAAATAATTTTAAAATTTAAATTTTATCCACCTGGAATTTAGTTTTAAATAAGGAAATAGAGCTCAAACTAGATAATATTCTCCACTGTATTAAAATGAAAAGGAAAAAAAATCTGTCACCAGAAGAAATTCTTAAAAATCCCCAAACCTATTGACCAAATAATGAATATTTGCAACATTATTGGAGACAAATAGCTTTTTGAAACCATGTAGATAATTCCTACATGTTAACACGAAAAGGATGTAAGGGAAACCAATTAACGTATGGTAAAGCACACATCCACGAACAGTATACCAATATTAAATGAAAAGATTTACTTCATTTAAGTAGGTGAAAAAATGCTAAAATTCGCATATTGTAAGAAAATTAAAAAAAAAAACTACAATGAGATAGCATTTACTTTCAGCTCAGGTTCAGAACAATAAAAATTCTGTTAATACACTTGGAGAACATGCAAAGTATGAGGCTCTCTCACATATTTGGGAGGATTCTAAACTGGTACATCATCTGTGGGAGACATACTTATGATCTCTGTCTCTGGGAAATTGGGCCCTTGAGTAATCTGCTTGAGTGTGGATATAACCTGTCACATCCTTCTAACTAAGAGAATACAACCATAGGTGGGACATACTTGATGATGTGTATATGATTATACTATGTGATGTAACTTCCTTTGTACTGAGATTCTTATGCCTGCTTGTTTGCATTACACAGGTTGTCATGTGTATGTGGGGTGGCATGGTTCAGAATATAAAGAGCTGAAGATGACCCCCAGGAGTTGAGGATGACTTTCAACCAACTCTGCAAGAAAATTAGTCTCGTAGTCCTTAGGTGCAAGGTTCACAGTCTTTAGGTGCAAGAATTCTGCCCACAAAGCTGGTGATCTTGGAAGAGGATCCTTTCCCAACTGGGCGTTCAGGTGAAATTCTAGCCTCAGCTGACAACCCAACTGTAGCCTTGTAAGGCTAAGTCAGGTCTGGACTGCTGTTGCATAGAAGCAGTGAGAAAATAAATGCATATAGTTTTAAACTCCTAAGTTTGTGATTGTTTGGTATGCAGCAATAAAAATCTAATAAAGCATCTATGCAGATAAATTCAATGATATTTATAGAAAGAAATATTAATAAACAATTTGAACCAATAATGCCTGCTTATGGAATGTGTCTTCCAGTTGTATAGATATGTGCAAAGTTATATGTACAAAATCATTCATTGTGGCAAGTTTTTTGTAACAGTAGCATGGGCTGGGTGCGGTGACTCATGCCTGTAATCCCAGCACCCTGGGAGGCCGAGGTGGGTGGATCTTCTGAGGTGAGGAGTTCAAGACCAGCCTGGCCAACATGGTGAAACCCTGTCTCTACCAAAAATACAAAAATTAGCTGGGCATGGTAGCACACACCTGTAATCCTAGCTACTCAGGAGGCTGAGGCAAGAGAATTGCTCCAGCCCAGGAGACAGAGGTTGCAGAGAGCCAAGATCGCACCACGGCACTCCAGTCTGGGTGACAGAGTGAGACTCTGTCTCAAATAAATAAATAAATATATAAACAACAGCAGCATGGAAAAAAAATCCTCCATACCCAATAATAAGCATCTAGTCGTATGTGGATAGATTACAGTATAAACACTAAGGAACATTATAAACAATAAGGATTGTATGGATACTTAAAACAATCTCCAAGATGATCTTTGGGTGAAAAATTGTTTTCAGAATAGTGTGTATGAGTATGCTGACATCTGTCAAATGGCAAAATAATATACAGAATTAAATTTGTATATATGTACATTACCTCTAGAAAAAATACTTTTAACTGCAAAAACTGCAATAACTTTCGCAGCAATCTAATACATAGAATTGGTAAAATGGGTTGCCTCTTTGAAAGGGTATGGGCGACTGGAGGATAAGGCTTAGAAAACAGTTTTTACTTTATTTTGTATCTTTTAGATTTTTTTCAAATTATGTATGTGAATTTCATATTCAAATACATTATTGTTTTTAAATGATATGAACTAGAAATAGATTTTACAAAATAATGGTCTTAAACTTCTTCAAGAAACTATAGCTAACTAATGTTTTCTAGATTATATGACTGTAGGGATAGTAAATTATGTAATGGTTAATGTATTTCTGAAATTCTTGATGTCAATGTTGTTTCATTTACTTTTTATGTATGTGCTGCATTATTTATTTACTCAACAAATAAATATTTGAGTGTTTGCAAGATGTTCTGCTACTTTAGGTTCCGTAACAAATTCATACGTGAATAAAATAAAGTCCCTAGTCCCAGGACTTTATATCTAGCAAGGCACATTAGAGCAGTAACAACTAACTATAATCAAGAAAATATGTGGACAGAAACATAAATGAAGCATGAGAGGTTTGTAGGCTTTTATAGAAATTTCTGCCTCCTTTCCAGTGTGTTTTAGACCCAGGAAGGAGAATAGATTGAATCTGATGTTAAAGTATAGATGAAATATCAAAAATTTAGATACATTAAAAAGACATTTCAAACAGATGGGATGAGTCAAGCCACAGGTCTGTGGGAAACTGTCAGACATTCCTGGGAAAATGGCACATGGGCTTTCCAGCTAGAAGGCAGAGTTCTTGTAGATGTTCTTGTAGTGAAAAGCAGGAATAATGGCAACTAAGAACTTTTTAGTAATGACTTGTGAGGTTCCTTGAAAGTAAGAAACTTTGTTTAATGTAAAGAAATGATGAGCAATATAAGATTTCTGAGCAGAGTAATAGAATAATCAGAACTGTGAATCAGCAATATTATTCTGACAACGATGTTGAGGAGGCTTAGAATGAGATCAATTTCGGTTCCCTTGAATTTTTTGTTGTTGTTGTTATATATGACTTAAAATTGCAGCAATCATATGAAAATATGAAGGTGTTGAGGGAAGAGACCCTTAATCACCCTTAAGCATCTAAGACCATCCCCTCCTTGACTTCTACACTGCATTTCAATAGGAGAAGTAAAGGCTGGCAGATGGGGCGCCACTTTAATCGCCCTCCTATAGATTGCAGGCATGGTGTGGAGGAATCTTTCCGGAAGGCATTGTTTTTACTTAAACATGATGAAATGCCCACCTAAGTCACTATACCCCATGTCTACTCCTAAGCCCAAGACCCTTTCACATGTAATTTCTAGAGTTGTAAGCCTTTAAAAGGTGAGGGACTTTCTCTGTGAGCGGGAGCTTGGCTATTGCCTTAGCTATGCTGCCTTGCTCCAGGCCGAATAAATCACCTTTTCCTTCCCAGTTCGGTGTTTGAGAGATTTGTTTCTTGCGGCCGGTCCTGCTTCAGTGTAACTAAGTAGTGTTGAGTTACTCTAGCTGAAGATTTTGGAATAGATATGATTTTCAGAAAAGGTGGGGCACAGAGGAAAATAACATTTGTAATCAATGAATCAATCAATCATTTATTTGTTGAGTAAGTGAATAATGCAGCAAGGACATAGAAAGAAAAAAGGTAGGGGCCAATGAATTATGTTTGTCAAACATAATTTGAGGGACAAAATGAGTCATAAAAGCCTATGGGGAAAATATGAGGAAGAACCTGAAATCTTACAGCATTAATGTGAGGTGAGGAATTCACAAAGAAACACTCACATCTCATGATGAATTAAATTAAATATGTATGTGAACAAAAACATATATTTCTGAAATAATACCACAATTTTAGCAACAGGAAAGCTTCTATGAGGTTAGTTACTACTATTTTTTTAGTGACCAGTTTCCTGTATTAGGCTAGAAAATATCTAACATCAATTCAATTTTATGTTGAATATTATTTCAGCACAAAGTTTACAATGTATAAGCACATCTCTCTTTAGGGAGATGTAGGCAAATGCATCCAAATTTAAGACTACATGGTAGTCCCAGCAAAACTTCCTGGCAGGGCTGATTTTTCTATTTCATAATTCTAAATACAAACATAAATTACTTGAATAGTTTATCAATCATATTATGAGAGAAATGAAGTAAAGAATTATCAATTGTTAGATAATTTTAGAGCTTCTTTTAACAGTAAAGGGAAAAAAGGAAAAGATTAAAAAGAATCCCTCAGCAGTCTTCGTTAATGTTCAAATACATTACAATTGAACTTCCAATGAATTTAGTACATTCATTTGCATGTCAAGTTTTCACTGCATGAGATAACTTCTTTTTTAACAAAAGATAAGCTGTACTTCAACCTCTATTACTGTTATCACTGTGTCCTATCATGGTGCCAATGCTTTTCTCTCAAGGAAAAATGCCACTGTACTCTAGTTTCCTTTTATAGATTATTTCCTGTCCAATCAGCTTTGCAATCAGTCTAAATTCCTACTGTGTGAAAGAAAATCTGGTAGGTACTTATTTAGGAAAAAAGAATGTAGACAGCATATTTTAATGTGAAACACTCTGATGGGTGCTAGAAATACTGTGTTGTAGAAAGCTGACATAGTTTCTGCCTCAGAGAAATTAGAGTGTTTTTTGGTAGACAGACATTTTGCAAATAAATCCAAACAAACTGTTGGAAATGGGTTTTTAACATTGGGAAAAATCCACACCAAGACAACGGATCACTCAGCAAAGTTAGTTTTACTTCCTGCAGGAAGGGTGCAACTCAGGCAGTCTTGCCCTGAGAGCACATCTGAACAAAGGAGACAGGGACATTTATAGCTTTCCCCACGCAATCATCCTACTGCTGTGTCCAGTTTCCATTGGCCGGAATGAGACCTCACATTCTATGCTTGACCTGATTGGCTAAAAACTTGGAAATTATCTAAAGAAGTAAAGGCAGAGGGGAACAAAGGAAAAAAGAAAGTAACTTGAGGAGTGCTTAAACAAGCGATAACATTTCCAAATAAGGAAGGGAAATAAGCTGTGATCTACGACTTGCCTGGGCTTGTCCAGGCACGTCAGGACAAATATCTAGGTTAAAGTGTAAGAACTAAAAACACGGGATGCACTTATTTCTTTATTATGACTAACAGCTACTTCAAGATTATTAGCAAAAGCTTTAAAGTAAATTAACCTTTGAAGAAACTATTATTTATTTGTAATGAACCAAGAGGAAAGCTTTGAAGAGGAACCTTTTATTTATTCTTATTTCCTATGCCAACTAAGGGCTATGAGAATTAACAGATAACCTGACTAGTAAAGAATACTAGCAAGGAGTTGAGGAGTACTAAGGTAAGACCTGTTCCTGATCTCAACTACAACATCAACTGTTGGAAGTACGTTTAGAAGAAGAATTGTTTAAAATAAGTGTTAGTGTCATTTAGAGAGGGAGAAAATACAAGAGAAGATATTTGTGGTGGGGGATGTTTTATGAAAAATTATCTCAGTAGCTTCCCAAGTATAGCATTAAGCAATCTATTTTAGAAATTATGAAATATAAATGTTCATGGACCATTTAGATTATGATACTAATGTTACATGCCTTGTTTAATTCATTCATGACACACAAAGTCAAACAAGGAGAAAAAGATGTGGCGAGTTAACAACTTTATGATAGGGTACAAGAGGAAAGAATGACTATGCTACGGAAATCCTGTGTTTTGCAATGTTCATAGGTCCTATATCTCAGAGATGCACTAATCTCCACTGGTGGAGTAATTATAAGGAGAAAACTGAGGTTAAACTAGGGAATTCAGCAGTCAAATTGTGCCTGGAACCAACCAATGCTATTTTGATCAATTATGTTGACCATGGCTGTTGCTTACCAATAAGCTTGATGAATAGCTCTAAGTTTCATATGAGTTTCTTGGCAGAGTATGGGGCCAAACTAGGACTATCATGCCATCAAACAGTGGGCAATGTGGGGATGACAAAGCTGTTTCTCTGGAGCTGGCATGATCCAGAACTCACAATTGGGCCTTTTCATCCTTTCTGTCTATAAGTAACTCTTGCATTTGTCCCACCAATGTTTTTTCAATCACATATTCCATTTATCATATGTACTTTTAACCTGTCTTAGAGATTACTAAGTTGCTATTCATACCTACTGTATTTTATAAATTCATCCTGTGTCTCATAAGATGCTTATTTGCTTACTCTCTCTCTAATTAACATGTCTTATAAATTTGCCTACATCTCAAAGACTACTCCTGTGTTTATTCTCTATAGTTAGCCATTTTTGTGAGTTTTTTCTTTTTTAAAAACATAGTAGTATTTTTTCAGAAATAGAATAAAAATCTATTACAGTGGGAAAAGAATATTAGGTTAATTTGAGATGTTTCATTTTGATGTATCCATGTGAAAATTCAGGGTATGCAGGTGGGCTTATGAGTAGTTTAAGAGGAAGACCTAAATAAGGTTGCCATACTTGAGGGAAAAAATCGGAGACATGAGGATTAATATGAAGTCCCAGGAAGAGAATGTAGAGAGAGAGATAAAGTAGTCTATGGCTAATTGCTGATGAATCCCAAGTTTTATTGTCAAATAAAAGATAAGGAACGGCTAAAAAATCAGAAGAAAAGTGAGGAATTTCTTTCTATAAAGACTAGCAGAAGAAACAGAAAATGTGAGCAACCTCTATGCAAGGGAAGTCATCACTTCTGGCAAATGAGTAGACAATGGGTAATAATGAGGCTCCAATAGTGTCCATTAGTTTCATTGTCATGACGTTCATGTTTATGCCTGGGTAAAGCTCTCTAGCATAATGGCAAGGGAGAGGAGACACAGTGAAGATTCCTGATGAATAAATGTGTGGTGACAAAGTGGAAACAGCAGCTACTATACAGGACTCTTGCAAAAAGTGGAAAATAAAAGAAATACCTAGAGGAATATGTGGGATTCACAGAAAAAAAATTTTTTTTTTAAGATGAGAGACTAAGGAAGGTTTAGATAATGTGAAGGCAAGATATGGGAAGACAGAAGGCAGATGGCAGAGCTGGCTTTTTGTAGTAGATGGACAAAATGTTATTCCATTGACATATAGAGTTAGAAAGAAAAGGGGGCTGCTGTACTTCAGTTTTTATATTTGCTGATGGAAAGTTGAGAAAATTACAATCTGGTGATTTATGTTTTCTCTGAAGTAGAATCCCAATTTTAAAAATATATGCCTGTAAGTGTGTTTAATGGTGTTGAGGATCCTGGCAGGTTAGGAACTATAATTTAGGTCTTACCAATTATCCCAATTGTGCGAATTTTTTTTTTAAATTATGCAGTCCTATTAGGTGCAAGCAAAGAGTAGATTAGTGGCTTGTCTAGAATGGGAATATAGGCAGATGACATGAAGACAGACGAATGATAATTTAAATTATTCTCAATAGAGTGATTGAAATGATAGACTTTGGAATCTAAGTTAGATAAAAAATGAAGAAAAATGGGCTGATATTGAGAAAAAATATATAGATTAATTGACTGGTGGTCTTAAATATTTCAAACCCAAAATAGTTTTAGATGATGACGACTTTCAGGAAGGGACTATAAATAGACACTGAGTTAAGTGAAGTAGACATTAGAAATTAGGATGATTTGAAAATGAGAAGTCATCATGCTGGGAGTCATTCAGGTGAACAGAGAATTCATGCTGATTACAGCATGCATTGTAGTGGAGGTGAATTTTTAAATGTGAGAACCTTGAATTCTTTAGCATTACCGATTAGTTCATGATGTAACATACTTTTAAAATGTTGCTCCTTTTTATGTGCTAATACCATGTTGTATTTTTTAACATTTATTTCATAAGTGGCATTTGTTGGATATTGTATATAATTGGTGTATAATTTATTTTTCTGTGGAGATGATTTATATTGGCTTTATAAAATGATTCGGAAAGGTTTTTTTTCCTCTCTTCTAGAGATTTCATGTAAAAATGGTCTTATTTCTTCCTTAAATGATTGGCAATTGAAACTATATAGGCCTGGAGTTTTTTTTGTAAGATTTTTTAAAAAATCAAATAAAAAATATTTATAAGATTATTCTGATTGTTCCATCCTCTGTCTGCTGTGGTAAATTATGTTTTTAAACACTATTTGTTCATTTCTCTTGGTTGTCCAATTTGTTATTATAAAGTTGTTCATTATTATCTTTTTCAGGTCTATTGGGTCTATGGTAATAATCCCTTTTCATATTTAATATGTATAATTCTGCCTCTCAATTAGTCTAGCTAGGGTTTTAATTTTTTCATCTTTTGAAATAACGTTTTTTATTTTTAAATTTCTATCGCTTGTTTGATATTTTTTTCATCCCTATTCATTATTAGTATGTCCTTTGTTAAACTTAGTTTGGGTTTATTTTGCCCTCCTTTTTGAGCTTCTTAAGAAGAAACTTAAGATTGTTTATTTTAAACTTCCTATTCTAATGTAAGCTTTTAAAGTGACTAATTTCCTAATAAACATTTTATATTAATTCAATAATATTCAATATGTTGTAGTTACACTTTCATTCTGTTTGTAACATTTTCTAGTCTCTCTTGTTTTATCCTCAGGAAAAATTGATTATCCAAGTATTTAAATTTCCAAATACATGTATTTTTTTGTATTTTAAGAAATATTACATTGTAAGTATTCCAATATTTCCAAATAATTTCAAAATTTTTCCAAATGCTTACATTTTCTAAATATTTTTAGTGTTTTTCTTGTAAGAACACACTTTTTAATATTTCAACCTTGTTAAATATTTTGATTCTTATGTATCATGAAAATATGAAAAGAACATGTATTCTACTTTTAGGGGATGCAGTGTTCCATAAATATTAATCAGGTGAAGGTGGTGGATAATGTTTAGATTAACAGTCTTTTTAGACGAAATGCTTTTTGTCAAGCTTTTCTATCAGTTACTGAGACAGTGGTGCTAAACTTTCCAAATAAGACTTTGGAAATGTCAGCTTCTTTCTTTAATGCTGTTATTTTTTACTTTGCATATTTTGAAGCAGTTTGTTAATAGAAACCCATTTCTGATTGTTATGTCTTTTTGATGAATTCATCCTTTTATCATTTCATTATGAAATATACTTCTTTATCTTGGCTGATATACTTTTCAACATGGTAGTCTCTTTTGTGTTATGTATGTAGTCACTCCAGCCTTCTTATGCTTAAGGATTGCTCAATACATCTTTCCTATCCATTTTTTATTTTAACCTGTCAGTCTCTTGGTCTTTAAAATGTATCTCCTGTAGTCATTAAATAGTTGGCTATTACATTTCCATTTGTTTTGACAATCTCTGTTTTCAGGTTTATTAACATTAAATGTAATTGTTGACATAATTTAATTTAATTCTACCATTTTATTCTTTGCTTTTTCCTTTTCCTCCCTCTTTTTCTTAATTTGTTTTCCCCTTTCTTGCCTTTAAAAATTTGAATATATATTGGCATTCTAATTTACCTGTGTGATGTGTATGTACACCTCTTTGCATTATTGTTTTAGTTCTTGCTGTAGTGATGAAAGTATAGACTTCTAACATTGCCCAGTATTTTCTTAGAATTAATAATTTCTCTTACAAACAATGTAGGAATTTTACAATGTGATTTTATAAGTAATTTTACTCTTCTCTGGCTTTTATGACATAGTTGACATACATATTAGACCTCATAGGACAATGTCATGATTTGTTCTTAACCCTTTATATATGAAGGACATTAAAAATAAATAGTTCATTGTATTTACACAGATATATACCTTGCCCAGTGGTCTTCATTCCACCTGAAATTCTGGGCTTCCCTCTGGTATTATAACAGGGGGAGGGAGCAGAGGTGTCCGGAAGACACTTCCTGTTCTCCAATCTGATGTCTTCCCCAATGTGCCCAACCAGGTCCTTGACCTCTCTAAACCCAGGAATGGGGAAGGGGTCCCAGAGACATGGTGAGCTTACCGTTGGAATAAATATTGCAGACCCAAAGAGTTTAGCAGAAAGCGATTTATTAGGTAGAGAGACAGAAGGAGAGAGAGCTCCCATGCTGCCATGGGAGGGGATCCAAGGGAGGAATCCTACAGGTAAGGAGCAGTGAGTTTTTAACCTTGTCATTATTCCTGCCCCATTCATGTTCTCGTCCAATGAGAGGAGTTCTTTTAAACTTCCTCTGGAGTGATTGATCTTCAACTCTGATACTGGATTGGTTGCTAGGTCCTCAACAGAGGCCCTTCCTCCCAAAGCTTTTCACAGGCTTTTTGAACAAAGAAGCACACCTGAAATTTCTACCTATCCCACACCAGGGAAAGTCAGACAAAGAACTTTATGTTCCCGGATGGGTACATGGATGGAGGTGTGGTGTTGGAAAATTCCTGCCTTTGAAACCATGCCCTTTGTGGACTTGGTTTTCCTTAACACAGTCCCTCAGTTCCCACTCTGAACAGGAAAGTTCAGCTGCTGTTGGGACATGAGCATTGATGGCTCTTTAACTACTTCCTGCTGAATTGGGGCATAGAAGGGGCCCTGCAGTTGGGGTTTCCTCCAGAGGGGAGTCTTCCTGGGGTGCAGTTTGATCCAGAGGTACACGATAGAACTTATAAGCCAAGAACATCCAGGATTCTATTTGCAGGATCATTTGTGGCTTTATGGCTTTAATTCTAGAAGAAATGAATTTGACAAGAAGGTTAAAGATGAGAAGTCCGAAGGCCAGCAATAATAGAATGCTTATAAACGGGCCTAAGAGAGGGTGAAGCCAAGACACCCCATTGTTAAAGCCCATGATTCTGTTTTTTGAAGGTTTCTAGCACTGTATTTGATTTGGTCCCTCAGTTCTTTAACTTTGTTTAAGACAATACCTGATTGGTTTATAAAGTAGCAGCATTTTTCTACAAAGAGACAGGTTCCTTCTTTCTCTTTGCTGTTAGCAGATCCGGGGCCCTTCTATTTTGAAGAGCTATGGCAGCTAAAGAGTTAGGCTGCTTTTGCAGAGAAAATAAGCAATCTTTTCCATGTTATTATTTAACTCCTGAGATAGCTTATAGTAAAACTGAGTAGAGGTAGTAACTCTTCCAGTGCTAGTACCAAGTCCTCCTATTATTCTGCCCCCCATGAAAGGAATAATTGGGATTTGAGTACAGCGTGGCCTTGGCAAGAGAAGACTTTGCACCTGAGAGTTGGTGTAAATTGTCATGGGGGGGGCTCTAGGAAGGAGGGGAGGAGAGCTATTAGGCTAATCTGTAGGGGCATTTGCATAGAGTCCAGTCGCAGAAAGTAAAGTTAAGAGTGATAGTCCTGTTAATGCCAGGATGTAAGTTAGATTTATGAGTATTTACTTTCCTGGGGATCTCATTGGAAAAGCAAATGTAGATCCCCTAACGGCTCACAGGTGCACAAAGGGTCATCTGGAATTTCAGGCTGTGGAGTGGAGGGCCTGTGATTTTCTTCAGGAGGTGTTCAGGGTTTCAGCCCAGTGTGATGAATCCATGAGTCAATTCCCACCACCTTATCTACTGTTGGGGTAGACAGAATAACTGAACTGGCCTAGTGCATTTATACTGCAGGCAGTCCTCATAGGCATAAGCTGAGGGTGTTATGGGCATGGGTCCCTGGGTTGCCACTGCCCAGCCTGGGGGCTGGGACCACCAAAGCAGTGCCCCTCCATGGTGCCACTGTTCGCCATGGCAACTGCAGGGGCCCTGTGTGTGCATTGGACCCCTCCCTGCACCCCTGCCTTCGGGATGCCTGCTGGCTGGTTTGAATTACCTTGCCAGCACTGCTCCATGTGGCTTGGTGGCAAGGACAGCGGCAGGAGGCCCTGGGGCAGCTGCAGCCTGTGGAGACACTGGGCCTGGCCTGGCTGTGCCCCACCCCCTTCCCACAATCTGTGCCTGCAGCCTGGCCTGGACTTGACCCCGAGAAACAAAGAACAGCCAGAAAAGGAAACTGGTTCGGAGAAAGCCTGGCACTGTGTGTCCTTAAGTCTGATGACTACACTATTGAAAGGCTGGTCAGGGCCTGCATAGGTGACTGCAGCTTTTACAGCCCGGGCCCAGCTGCTGGCTGTGCATGGCCGCACTCAGGCCCAGTGCCAGGTGTTTATACCTGATCTCACACAGGTCTGGCTGCCCACTTTCTCCTTAGCGAATTTAAAGGAAGCAAATAGGACAAATTTTAGCAAGTGAAATGGTTCTGATACACTCACTGCTCTGACGTTTGCTCCTGGCTGGCTCGCCAAAGATGTAACAGGGTGGGGAGGGAGCAGAGGTGTCCCGAAGATGCTTCCTGTTCTCTGATCCGATGTCTTCCCTGATGTGACTAGGTTCTTGACCTCTCTCACCCCAGGAATGGGGAAGGGGTCCAGGAGGGGTGGTGAGCTTACCTTTGGAATAAATATCACAGACCCAAAGAGTTTAGCAGAAAGTTATTTATTAGGCAGAAAGAAAGAGAGAGGAGAGAGAGCTCCCATGCTGCCATGGAAGGGGATCCAAGGAAGGAATCCGTATAGGTAAGGAGCAGTGGGTTTTTAACCTTGTCGTTATTTCTGCCCCATTCATGTTCTCATCCAATGAAAGGAGTTTTTTTAAACTTCCTCTGGAGTGATTGATCTTTGACTCTGATACTGGATTGGTGGCTTGGTCCACAACAGATGCCCTTCCTCCCAGAGCTTTTGATGGGCTTTTTGAACAAAGAAGCACACCTGGAATTTCTACCTGTCCCGTGCGCAGGAAAGTCAGACAAAGAACTTTACGTTTCCAGAAGTGGATGTGGATGGATGTGTGGCACTGGAAAATTCCTGCCTTTGAAACCACACCCCTTGTGGACTCAGTTGTCCTTAACACAGTCCTTCAGTATCATTTTTCCTCAGGCTGCAGATTTTGGCTTACTCTTATGGTACAAACCTGCTGGCATCAAATTTTCTTAGTTTTCTTTTATTTGGAAAGACCTTTATTTTCCTTCAATCTTTAAGAATATTCATGCTAGCTAGAGACTATGGGTCAACAACACTATTTTGCCTTTTGGTGCTTGCAGATATTATATTGTCTTCTGATTTCCAAAATATCTTTGAAGAAACTGGCAGTCACTTAAATCTTTTTTTGCCCTTATAAAAACTGAAAACATAACAGGGCATTAGTTAAGAATAAATTAAGATAAAGAATTCGTATTAAGTTTATTCTTGTTGGTCTCATACTATTAAGACATAACTAAGATAGTTACATGATAGTATTACTTTAAAAACCTAGTTTTAAATAAGTTATAAAGTCAATATCCTGTGATTAAAATGCTTGGTGAGTGCATGCAAGTTTTGAGTGAACTCAGTCCACAGAACTTCCCTCCTTTCTGACATCAGCTGCAGACTTTGGGGATTCTCAAGGTCACCAGTAGATTTGATAATCTTCTAGAAGAATCCACAGAACTTGCCACTGTTATAGTTATGCATTATTACAGGGAAAGTACACAGATCAAAATCATCAAAGGGAAGAAATACATATGACAGATTCCAGAAGTTCCTAAACATGAAGCTCCATGTTATTCTCTCCCCATGTAGTTATGGACAGTGTTAAGTTGTCCTGGCAAAGATAGTGACAATACATACTGAATATTGCAAACCAAGGAAACTTTCCCAAGATTTGGTGTCCAGAGGCTTTATTGGAGTTGCATGGTCCACTGCCCACATGACTGACCTCAACCTTAGTCTCCATTCTAGCCCCTCTGGAGGTTGAGTGGAGATTAAATGACCAAATACCCTGCTGACACACTTACTGCTCCAGGAGCCACAGTATTAGATTTTCTGTCATGGTCCAAACACCCTAAACAAAGACATGTCTATCAGGCAAGACATTCCAGGGGCTTAGAGATCATTTCCTCAAAGCTAGGGCAAAGCTCACTCAGACTTCTATTTGGGAAAAGCTAAATTCTTCACCATACAGTAGTGTGTCTTTCTCTTTCTTTTTGTTTCCAATCAGTATTTATATGTTTTATGTCTGGATCAAGGATTTTAGCATCACTATGATCAACCTAAATTATTAAATATTTATAAGTCAAATGTGTACTCTGTTGAAATTTGTCCTTGCTAAATTTTCAGATATGTTTATACACTATTACTAGTTGTAAAAATAAATTTATTTTTTAAAATTTTACATGTGAGAGGGAATTTATTTAAGCAATTTGGGATACACTTAAGCAAAGATAAACTGATGAAGATGAAGTGCTTATCTGGATTGTCAGCAGCAAGTCAAATATTCTAAAAGTGATTTAAGCAGCAGAGTGAAATGGTGAATTCTAAAATCTGTGGAAGATTAGAGTGAAACAGATGGAAAACAGTTTTTTTATGGTTATGGGAGACCAAAGGTAAAATTAAAAATAATGATATTTCTGTTAGTTACAATTTTTTTGTTTGATAATTGTTGCCAGAGTGAAATTGAGAAGTGCAGTGAAAATATCAACAAATGTCATGAACTTTTCAGACATGGGCAGCTATTAAAATTCTAGAAGGTTAGACTAAATAACTGATAAAGAACTCCCATTTATAAAATTTTATTGGTTTGTTATACAGGGACAATTTTTGAAATGATGATCCAGACACCTGCGTTCAAATCCCAATTTCTTTAGGAAGCTTTTAGCCTAAGGCAATACACTTAAATTAACCAAGTATTTATTAAATATATACTATATTCCTGGAAATATAGATGTGAAATTCAAATTAGGTTTACAGATATAAAGTTATATGAGTTTTAGTTGTTGTCATTCATTAATTTTTACTAAATATTTTTGAACATTTAATGTGTGTTAAGAAATGCCAGATTTGTGAGTTTAATGATAAACAGAATGCATCTCTTGCTGTCTAAAATTTCATCTCTAAAAGGAAAAAATATATAAAAACAAAAACATACAACTATACTATAATGTGATGAGTGTTATAATAAAATCATTATAATAGAAGATTCTACATGACCTCCATATATTCTGAACATAGAACTTATTTATTTCACAAGCAACTGTGTCAATGAATACAGTCTAAAAAGCCTCACAGTTCTTAGCAAATTCTACATAGTTTTATCTATACTATTTGATCCCAACTTAGCTCTACAATCAAAACATCATCATTGTCAGTAATCAAAATGGGGCAAAAGTATACTAGTAGAAACCTCTTTTGTGATATGAACAAAATAGACAAACCATAGTGAAAAGTCCACTTCATTTGATGTTTGGTAATCAATAAACATTCGTTGAATTGAACTAAATAATGCCCCTAACATTACTAAATGATGCGCTTGTTTAAATATATATTTCTATTCAAAGACGCACATACAACATGCACAGGCTTTTGTGTGTGAATAAAGTGATGGTTACATTTCATGGGTTTCATTCTGCTCCTTGAAGTCTTTCAGTAGCCTAAAGCCAGGAACTCCCTCACTTATTTATGTATATCTTTATTTGCATTTAAATCTATATAATATTTCCCTTATATTCCCTTTTCAACACTCGGTAAGAATATCACATCAACAATAATTAGTCTAAATAATAATTTTCTTTGTTAAAGGGGACATCAAGATTTAAAAAATGCTTGCTTGAAAAATGGGGTGTTGGGAAACATTTTTGCTTGACAAATCTGTCTATTTGAATTTTGCCACTGAAATGAAACAAGTATTCATCTTAAAAGTCTCTTCTAATGGATGCCATTCTTTTCTGATTAGAAACAATATATGAATAAGACTGCTGTTAAAGTCCCATAAAATATTGATCAAACATCTGAAGGTCAAGTTAAAAATGTCCAGTGCAGGCTACTTCCTGTTGCTGCCCTTGTCCCTCATTGATCCCTTCCTTAACCATCACACTTTCACTAGGGAGAACTCATGGAGAATGTAAAAGGAGCCAGTAGTGAACTGAGTTTGTGTCCTTCTATGAGATTCAGATACTTATAAAAAGTTGAAGAGTTATTTTCTTGTTTTAATGTAAAATTTCAATTGTACAAGTGTATATTTATCTCCTATCATCAGGAAGTTGCATGTATCATAAAGCTTTTTGGATATATATTTTTTTCCTGTTCAGTAAAAGTAAAAAGCAATCTTCTGCCTATTTTATTTACACTGTACAAGATAATATAATTTGAGCATACACTGAAAATAACTTAGTCATTATAATCATGATAAAATAGAAGCTTTTGGTCTGAGTAGGGCTCTGTATGAATTATCAAGAAAAAAAAGATGATCAGGTATCTTAAATTAAAATCATATTCCCAGAGAACATTCTATTCCTTGAGTAGTATTACATTTCTTTCAGAAGTGCTTTTTAGTGATGTTATTGAATTTGTATGTCTATACTACTGAAATAGCCTCCTCATGATTTAGAGGAGCAAAAGCTTGCTATGCAGAATTCTGTAGTTTATTTAATTTTTCATTTGAATCTCAGTTTATCAAAACAGTCTATAATGTATATTTCTAATTGTTGAAAATGATTAGAATTTAAGGATCATGTGTATCTCACATATAGATAATGTACAATTTCAGTCTCACTGAAAAAATCTATACTTAGTGATAAATAGAAAATTATAGAAACTCTTGAGAAATTTCAGCTTTAATTGAATTTGATTATATTATAATAAAAAAGTCTACATGAAATAATATAATATAATCAGAAAAATATAATATGATCAGAAAAATCCAGATAAAGATAGACTACAAACAAATTACTTGCATATATTCTGGTATATAACTAATAAAAAGCACATTTGCAGGGCCAGCAACTATTTTAACATGATTTCTCAGTTTTTAAAAATGAGATAAATTCCAACTCACCAATAAAATATAGAGTTAAAATTGGAATTAAAAATATTGTATCCAGGTGGAAAATTAGAAGAATTAAGTACTATTTATTTAACTTATATTTAAAGGCATAGGTTAAATAGGAATCAAATAAGTAGTTCCAAATAAATAGTAAAACAAAATTAGAGCATATCTTACTTAGTTTTTAGAATTTTGCTTCACCATTCATGTAGCTAATGTCTTGGGTACCACTATTCATACAAAACATGGTTATTATATAAGTTAGGATTTTTTTGAGAAACAGAACCAATAGGAGATATATTTATTTATCAATTATTGTGAGGTTTTGAATCACCCAATTTTGGAGGCTGAGAAATCTGCAGTCTGCAAGCTGAAGATCTCAGAAAAGCCTGAGAAGAAGGGGGCCAAGTGTTGTAAATCCCAGGCCAAGGCTAGAAGGAGGATGATGTCCCAGCTTAACAGGCAGGCAGGAAGGGGAGGAATGTCCCCTTCCTCCACTGCTTTTTCTATTTAGTTCCTCGAAGGATTGAATGGTGCCCACCCACATTGAGGAGGACAATCTATTTCATTGATTTCACCAATCTGCATGCTAACCTCATGCAAACAGCATCACTGACATATTCAGTGATATGATTTGACTGTGTCCCCACCCAAATCTCATATTGAATTGTACCTCCCATAATCCCCATGTGTTGTTGGAGGAACCTGATAGGAGATAATTGAATCATGGGGGCAGTTTCTCCCACACTGTTCTCATGGTAGTGAATAAGTCTCATGAGATCTGATGGCTTTACAAGGGGAAACCCCTTTCACTTTCTTCTCATTTTTCTCTTGCCTGCTGCCATGTAAGACATACCTTTCACCTTCTGCCATGATTGTGAGGCCTCCCCAGGCATGTGGAACTGTAAGTCCATTAAACCTTTTTTTCTTTGTAAATTACCAGTCTTGGGTATGCTTTATCAGCAGTGTGAAAACAGACTGATACACTCAAAAACAATGTTAACATGGGCACTCCATGGCCCACTCAAGGGGACACACGAATTAACCATCACAATTTGTCTTGTATCCTCAGTTCAGGAGTCATCAGCAGAATTCCTTGGGTCCATTATCTCCTTAGAAGTTAATTTATTTCATTTAAGTTTCTACCCAAATTCACTTTAGCAGAATGGACTTCCCTGATAATTCTTTCCAGAACATTGACCCCTCTCTTACTCTGTTTTATTTTTTAAAAGTAAATCACTTACAACTATCTTGCACAGTATGTCTAAGTCTGCCTATTTAGCCATTGTCTGTCTCCCTCCATTGGAATGTGAGCTCTCTCCGAGTAAGACTTTAATTTGTTTCTTTCCTGCAGCAGCATCAGGACATCGTTCGGGTGCTCAATAAATATTGATCGAATGAGTGAACGTATTTGTGGTTGAATGAAGGATATATTTCTTTTCTCACCCAGGCAGTAAGCTTTTTTTAATTTGAGGACCACATTTAATTCAAATTTTCCAAAGTAGCAACCAATATTTCTGTTACTGCTTTCTTCAAAGCCAAATGTTACCTCCACTCTGTAGCCATTTAGGTTTCACTGTGTTGCTCAATAAAATCTCTCTAATGAGCTCAGATGCACCCTCCATCTCTAGTCTACATTTGTGCAAGTTGTTGAAAGGGCGTCTTCTTTTGAGAAATGTCCATTCATGTCCTTTGCCTACTTTTTAATTGAGTTGTTTGCTTTTTTCTTGCAACTTTGTTTAAGTTCCATGCAAATTCTGGATATTAGACATTTGTCAGATGGGTAGATTGCAAAAATTTTTCCCATTCTTTAGGTTGCCTGTTTGCTCAGATGATAGTTTCTTTTTGCTGTGCAGAAGTTCTTTAGTTTAATTAGATCCCATTTATCAGTTTTAGCTTTTGTTGTAATTGCTTTTATGTGACCAACAAACATATGAAATAAAAGCTCAAAGTCACTGATCATTAGAGAAATATAAATCGAAACCACAGTGAGATATCATCTTATGCCAATCAGAATGGTGATTATTAAAAAGTCGAGAAACCACAGACGCTGGCGAGGCTATGGAGAAATAGGAATGCCTTTACACTGTTGGTGGGAGGGTGAATTAGTTCGACCATTGTGGAATACAATGTGGTGATTCCTCGAGGATCTAAAACCAGAAATACCATTTGACTGAGCAATCCCATTACTGGGTTTTTCCCCAAAGAAATGTAAATAATCTATTATAAAGATACATGCACACATATTATTGCAACCCTATTCACAATAGCAAAGACATGGAAGCAAATCAAATATCCATCAATGGTAGACTGGATAAAGAAAATGTGGCACATATACACCATGGAATACTATGGAGCCGTAAAAAGGAATGAGATCATGCCCTTTGCAGGGACATGGATGAAGCTGGAAGCCATCATCCTCAACAAACTAACACAGGAACAGAAAACCAAACACCACATGTTCTCACTCATCAGTGGGAGCTGAACAATGAGAACACATGGACACAGGGAGGGGAACATCACACACCAGGGCCTGTTAAGAGGGTGGAGGGCAAGGGGAAAAAGAGCATCAGAACAAATAGCTAATGCATGCTGGGCTTAATATATACATGATGGTTAAAAGGTGCAGTAAACCACCAAAGCACATGTATACGTATGTAACAAACCTGCATGTTCTACACAGGTATCTTGGAACTTAGAGTAAAAAAACAAAAACAAAAACAAAAACGATGTCTCTCTTTTTGTTCTTAGAATTTCCTTCCAGTGTCTCTGCAGTTTACAGCTTATTTTGCTCCTGTGTTCTATGTGTAGTGAGCTTTGAGCTTCTGGGTTTATGTCTTCTTCACTGAAGTAAGTAAATACCATTTGTGCCTTACTTTGATGTAATGCTTCAGAGTTTAAATGTTTTTTGTTGTTTGTTTAGCTAAAAATAATACACTTCATTAACTGGGACGTGACTCTTGTTACTCCCAGTGACAATTCTTGGAATTATCTTTAGGGAAAGACAGCTATATGCTGACCCTAAGAGAAAACAATTTCCCTCCTGAGCTGTTTCTCAGGGAAAGTCTCTTTGCTAAGCTCGTGGATCAACTTTACAGTCCCTAAAATGTCCCATGGATCATTTTCCCAAATATGGCACGCAAGTATCCCTATAGTTATGGTTCCTGTGCCTCTTGAGATAGTCAAGCATAATTCTATTCGTAATTTAACATTCAATTCTTAGCCCCTGTCATGTATAGGCAAAGTCTTTAATAATCAGAGATAGTAATGAAATAATAAAAACAAAACGTGTAAGGTATACTTAATAATCTGTTGGCTTTATGTGTTTGGCATTTTATAAATGATATCTTATTTACACTCACTAAAATATCTGGGCAATAATAACTTTACTGATGAGATAACGAGAAATAAAAGAATTAAGTAATTTCAAAAGGCAAGCAGTCTTTAAGTGATTAATTGAATCGAATTGCTCTTCTCAGCTATGTTAATGAAACATTCCTTCCCTTGATCCTCAAGTTTATTCAATCAACACAAACCTAAATGCTTCCCCCTTATGGGGCTCAGAGGAGATCCTGTATACAAACTGGCTACCTTGTGTGAATGGGAAGCAGCATTGGCTGTGGCATTGGATTGCTTTCTCCATTGAGGGATAAAAAAGAAAAGCATTAGAACACCTGCCCGTGGTTGCTTTGCTCCTTTTGAGGGATTTAGGAAGAACAAGGCTACGATGGTTCCAAATGGATGCCTTCTATCATTCAAAGTCAATTAGAAAGTTGTGAAAAACTCTGAGCAAATCAAAACAACATGAAAACTTCAGATTGAGCTAGTAAGAAAAGTGAAAGAATTCACTCTGAATATTTGCCATCTAGGAACTTATTTTCAGCAAAATCTTACCTTTCTTGTCTGTCTTGGCAAAACTGATTACATCACAGCAAGACAGTTTCGCCAAACCAGTGCTTTGAATGACGTTACTGGGGACATGTCATCAATAAATAGATACATGTGTTTCCGTTTTTCAGACACCATAACTTTGGGCATTAGTCACTAAAATAGTATCATTTACAAACAGAATCAACAATGAGTCATTCATGATAGCAAAAACTATCTTAAATAATCTAAGGTCCAAAAATAGGGGGTAACTATGGTAACTAGATTAGTAGTTATAAATTAGCAGTTTGATCAAAATGAAAGAAATCTATATCAAGATCCTTTACCTAGCCTACAGACTGATAGGTATTCCTAATAACCTTAAATATAATTTTTTGGCTGGGCACAGTGGATCAGTCTGTATATAATCCCAGCACTTTGGGAGGCTGAGGTGGGTGGATTGCCTGAGGTCAGGAGTTCCAGACCAGCCTGGCCAACATGGTGAAACCTCATCTCTACTTAAAACACAAAATTAGCTGGGTATGGTGGCATGTACCTGTAGTCCCAGCTATTTGGGAGGCTAAGACAGGAAATTTGCTTGACCTAGGAGGCAGAGGCTGCATGAGCTGAGATTGCACCACTGTATCCAGCCTGGGCAAGACAGAGAGAGATTCTGTCTCAAAAATAAATAAATAAATAAATAAATAAATAAAATAATAATTTTTCAAGAGTTTAAATAATTTACTTCTTTACATCTGTAACATTAACAGGTATATCTGTGTGTTTGGTCTTATAATTATTTTTATCCTCACCAAGATAATCCACTGGAAAGTGAATATTCCTGGGTTATACAAAATTGGAGCCAGATCAGCTGACCATGTTTAAGGGATAGGTCTTGATTTGTAACCTATTCTCCAATATCCAACTGTGGTAAGCATAGGTGATCCCAGTTTATATCCAGAGATTTAATCTCGAAAAGAACACAGTTGTGAAGAATATAGAGCATGAGTATTGTTTACGTAAGCGACGTATCATTAACATAGCTCTAACAGATACTGTTACTCTCTAGGAAGAGAAGTCTGAGAACTCAGTTTCACATGAATTTAACCCAAGAAAGACAATCACATCACTGAATCTGTACTATTTGGTGTATATAGAAAAACTCATAGTAGCAATGTCTCTTCAGAGAATCATCAGAACCACCTTCTCATCACAGTGAAATAATGAGATGACAGTGAGGGCAGCTGCTATATCATAGAGAAAAAGAGCGTGTGGTCACTGAGCAATACGAAGAGTGAGACAAAGGTCAATGCTAGGAGAAAGGAAGAGGTCGAGTGTCTGCCAGGATCATGGAGGGCGGGCAGTAAGGTCTGCACAATTTTAGTTCGGTGGATTTTGACTATTAGAAATGTTCTGTATTTTCTGTGGTACTTGCATAACGGTTGAACATGGCCACAGAGGATACACTACATTCTGATTGAAATGATTTGGAGTCTTGACCTAAACATTCTGAGCAGAGGATTCAAATTCTTTCAAGCATTTCTACAGTGCCTTAAATTAGCTTCAGTACCGCAAGGAGTCAGTGAAATGATGAGCAGACCAATACAGTTTAAAAGAAAATGTGGTATGTACTTTCATTCAAAGAAATACTATGCACCTATTAATAATGATGTGGTAGAACACATGCATTTAAGAATGACATCAACTAGAGGCCGGGTATGGTGGCTCATGCCTATAATCCCAGCACTTTGGGAGGCTGAGGCCGGGGACTCACCTGAGGTTGGGAGCTCAAAACCAACCTGACCAACATGGAGAAACCCCATCTCTACTGAAAATACAAAATTAGCTAATCATGGTGGTGCATGCCTGTAGTCCCAGCTACTCGGGAGGCTGAGGCAGGATAATCGCTTGAACCCAGGAGGCGGAGGTTGCAGTGAGCTGAGATTTCACCATGGCACTCCAGCCTGGGCAACAAGAGCAAGACTCCATCTCAAAAAAAAGAATGACAGCAACTATAAGGCATAAATTATTATTATATCTAAAAAGTAGAATATGAGAGAGTGTGAAGTGTGATAGTTTTGTTTTATTTGTGTATTATATGTTCACATTTAACATCAGAAGACATGCTCCGAAAGTGTGGCCACAGAGATTTCTGTATTGGAAGATCACATGTTCTTTTTACTTTATTTTTTGTTCATATACATTTTCCAATGTTTTTACAATGTGCATTTATTACATAAATCAGAAGAAAATAGTAACACTACCAACAACAAAAATAATTAGTTCTTTTGTTTCTGTTTTTAGTCTTCTGGTGTAGCATCTCCAAGAGAGAAAATGTATGGTCACTCTCCTTAACAGCAAGGTGTCATTTGTGTCAGCAGCTAAGTGAGTCCTAATGTAGCTATTTCAAACTAATGCATGAAAATAGCAGCCTTTCTCTCCTACCTTTTTCTTCTTCAATTATATTCCTCAAGCTTGGTGCTGCTCACATCCCCTTTCATCCTCCTCACACTCCTAGGAGTCACATAGACCAATTCATGATGTTAGTAATATTCAGTACTCCCTAAACATAAAAGGGTCCAAGAAGCTCCAATAATCAGCAGACACTCTCCTGTTTTTGCCTGGGAATGCCACCTTCACATGAGAAGGATTACACAGATTAGCAGCATTTATGTGGTTTTGGGGGTGCTATGCAGGGCCTGGCATAAGAAGAAGGAATCCAGTGCTTTAAATAATAATAAAGATGATGGAATGTTTTAAGAAATATTTAATTTCTCTTATGAGAAAACAAGTGTAATTAAGAAGCCAAGCTAAAGTGGAATAAAAGTGCGATTCCCTGTAGGCTAAAAAAATGTAGATGCAGAGATAATGCATTGGGTTTTCTGCTTTCTTTAAATTAAATTCATGATATAAATTCATTTATATCCTCCATGAACCAAGTATTTGTTTTAAGTGAGGGTAAAACTCCCAAGTTTAGAAAGAAACACTTGTTTCATAATACATGAAACTAATCTTTTGTATTTTCTTAGTGACCCTGTGATATTTTCTTCTGAAAAAATAACAAGTCATTGTTCTATTAAGACATGAATGCTTTTAAACCGAATCTGTTTCAGATAAGACAAGCAATATCATTTTTTCTCTGAAACTCTATGCTTATATAAATCTTTGCTTTCTTTGATTTTTATTAATGGAGGCATTTCTTGATATAAAATTTCCTCAGTTAGATAGTGATAGCATTGTAGTATCCTGAGAATCCTACCTGAGATTTTAGCAAAGCCGTGGAGAAAGTTCTCACCTTGGGGAAGAAGTAGAGAGACCATCCTTCACAGCACTGTAGGATCCTCTGGCTTTTCCTGTCTATCCATGTGTTAAATTAAATTTGAGCTCATGGGAGACACGCTTTTATTATAGTGCTATATGATATCTCATTTTGCACCCTTCTGAAATTTGTGTTCTTATTTAGTTTTAATTTTCAAAGTAATTTCATTAATGTATTAGATAATTAAACTATGTAGATAATACAGAACAGTGGATAATCCCCCAAATACAATCATGGCTTCCATTTAATAAGTTGGATGTAGATCTCTGGAATACATCTAATTTAATCTTTATGTCCATTTCATAGATGAATGAAATAAGATTTGGTGAAATTAATTCACTTGCAGTTTTGCACAGAAACTTTTATGGAAAATTGAAAGACTGTTCATATCACCCTTACTCTATATGAGCTGTTTGAATTTTATATCATGTTAAAAGATTTTATCAGCTTAATATTCTTGGCATATACATTTCATAAACAGCAATGAACTCTCAGTAAAAAGGGGAAGAAAATGGAATTTGAAGACATTAATGGAAATTCGGAAAAGCTTTCCCACTTTCTAATTATTTATACATTTCACTTCCTTTTCGTGCTTGTATAAACTCTTGTATCTTATCCACATGATAAGGAATAGCAGTACTCTTAACCCCCAACAAAAGAAAAATACACACACACACACACACACACACACACACACGAGAGAGAGAGAGATCTGTCAACTTGATGGCCTACATATATACTGCTGCCTAACAAACTGTCAAGAACGAAGACAGATGGTTGAAAATAGTAGTTATTAAAAACAATGATTAATTTTGCTTATGAATCTTCAGTTTGGCCAAGTCTCAGCAGGGACAGCTTGTTTATGTTCTACATCAGCTGGAATCACTCTACTAAAGATAGAACAGCCAGGATGTCTGGCAATTCAGAGTTGAATTGGGACAACTAAGTCAATCATGGCTGAGGGCTGGGAGACTTAGCTCCTTTCCATAGGAGCAGCTCTATGGACTGCTTGGGCTTCCTTGAGACTGGTGATTTGGTTTCAAGTGTGTACATCCCAGGAAAGCTGGAAGAAGCTGTGTGAAACTTCATGACCATCTTCAGAAGTCACACATACTGTCACTTCTGCTATATATTGTAGTTATGAGAGGACTCAGATTCAAGGGGAGGAAGGTAGGGAGACACCATTCTCAAAGAAGTAAGTGTCAAAATCACTTTGTAGGAAGAATATTGTGGCCACCTTTAGAAAATATCTTCAACAACTAGTGTTGGCAATTTTCTTTATTGAGAAAGGTAATTAGTGCTTTGTGTTTGCTGCTTATGGTGATGCCAGTTGGGCAGCAGAAAGTGCAAGGAAGTAAAATTAAATAACAGCTTTTGCCACCCATTTGGGCTGAGCTTTAAATAAGGAAATGAAAGCAGCAGTTGCCAAAGATTGACTTTATGTTCATCGTGAACATTCTGTTTTAAAATCAAGTTTTTCCTGGGTGTATATCTTGCTGTATGTATATTTTAAAAGCATATAGGTGAAGGTTGCAAGTTTTTATATTCCCAGCAGTACATGTGTTACTTCTTTCAGGAATATGCCTAGTGGACTATATGAATGTTATTTCTGCAAATGTTTCTTAAAGTCATAAATTTTCTTTTTAGGATAGCATTGAATTGATTTTAAACTGATTTCATTATGCTCCATTTAGCACCCTGCACACTGCCTTGCACACCTGGGTGCTTAATAATGTGATTTGATGATGAATTACTATTAAAAAACCTTTCTGGAAGTCAAAATATTTCACTGTATTGTTTGGGTTACAGCATTTCACTGAAGTATTTTATTCCTTTTATTCATTTAATAAATATTTATTGAGTATCTCCAAGGTCACAGTTTTTAATTATAGGCTTTAGGGGCAGAATAGAGGGAATCTCATAAATATATGACCATTTATTTTGAAATTATGTAAGGTCCAGAGCAGATGATATCATTTAAATATAGTTATTCAACTTAAAAACATACAAGGCTGGGCATAAAGGCCATAGCCTTGGCCTTTCAGAAAAGGGGCAGTATGTTGATGTCACTTTGGAATATATGACAATTACACAAATGGTCACTTCAGCAAGCGCTGCCCGACAAATAGCAATGTCCCCTATAAATATCCTATCTTCATCCCTGGGAGTCTGTTCTGTTACTCTGGCCACAGTCATGTTTTCTGTGTGTATTTTTAAAATTCCAAACACATTTTTAAATTTAAAATTATTGTGATCACTTTAATTTTCTTTTTATTTATTTATGAAAAATAAACATTTGCAGCAAACTAAGATTACTTATGAGAGAAGCTATTGTGTATTTCTTTCTTTCTTTCTTTTCTTTTCTTTTTTTATATATTTTATTGAGTTTTAGGTTTTGGGGTACATGTGAAGAACACACAGGATTGTTGCATAGGTACATACATGGCAATGTGGTTTGCTGCCTTCCTCCCCACCACCTATATCTGGCATTTCTCCCCATGTTATCCCTCCCCAACTCCCCACCCCTCGCTGTCCCTCCCCTAGTTCCCCCTCACAGGGATATGGATGAATCTGGAAACCATCATTCTCAGCAAACTGACACAAGAACAGAAAATCAAACACTGCATGTTTGATTTTTCAACACTCATAGACGATAAAGGGGATATCACCACAGATTCCACAGAAATTCAAAACATCATCAGAGATTATTACAAACAACTCTATGCACATAAACTAGAAAACCTGGAAGAAATGGATAAATTCCTGGACACTTGCCTCCTTCCAAGCCTAAACCAGGAAGAAGTCAAAACCCTGAATAGACCAATAATAAGGTCTGAAGTTGAGGCAGCAATTAAGAGACTACCACCCAAAAAAAGCCCAGGTCCAGATGGGTTCACAGCCGAATTCTACTAGATATACAAAGAGGAGCTGGTACTATTCCTTCTGAAACTATTCCAAATAATCCAAAAAGAGGGAATCCTTCCCAATCATTTTATGAGACCAACATCATCCTGATACCAAAACCTGGAAGAGACTCAACAAGAAAAGAAAACTTCAGGCCAATATCCATGATGAACATAGATGCAAAAATCTTCAATAAAATACTAGCAAGCCGATTGCAACAGCACATCAAAAAGCTTATCCACCATGATCGGGTAGGATTCATCCCGGGGAGGCAAGGCTGGTTCAACATATGCAAGTCTATAAATGTAATTCACCACATAAACAGAACCAAAGACAAAAACCACATGATTATCTCAATTGATGCAGAGAAGGCCTTCAACAAAATTCAACAGCCCTTTATGCTAAAAACCCTCAATAAACTAGGTATTGACGGAACGTATCTCAAAATAATAAAAGCTATTTATGACAAACCAACAGCCAATATCATACTGAATAGGCAAAAACTGGAAGCATTCCCTTTGAAATCTGGCACTAGACAAGGATGCCCTCTCTCACCACTCCTATTCAATATAGTACTGGAAGTTCTAGCCAGAGCAATCAGGCAAGAAAAAGAAATAAAAGGTATTCAAATAGGAAAGAAGGAAGTCAAATTGTCTCTATTTGTAGATGACATGATTGTATATCTAGAAGACCCCACCGTCTCAGCCCGAAATCTCCTGAAACTGATAAGCAACTTCAGCAAAGTCTCAGGATACAAAATCAAGGTACAAAAATCACAAGTATTCCTATACACCAATAACAGACTTAAAAAGAGCTAAATCAAGAATGAACTGCCATTCACAATTGCTACCAAGAGAATAAAATACATAGTAATACAACTAACAAGGAATGTAAAGGACCTCTTCAAGAACTACAAACCACTGCTCAATGAAATAAGAGAAGACACAAACAGATGGAGAAACATTCCATGTTCATGGTTAGGAAGAATCAATATCATGAAAATGGCCATACTGCCCAAAGTAATTTACAGATTCAACACTATCCCCATCAAGCTACCAATGACCTTCTTCACAGAACTGGAAAAAACCACCTTTAACTTCATATGGAACCAAAAGAGAGCCCTCATAGCCAAGTCAATTCTAAGCCAAAAGAACAAATCGGGAGGCATCACACTACTGGACTTCAAACTCTACTACAAGGCTACAGTAATCAAAACAGCATGGTACTGGTACCAAAACAGAGATATAGACCAATGGAACAGAACAGAGGCCTCGGAGGCAACACAACATATCTACAACCATCCGATCTTTGACAAATCTGACAAAAATAAGCAATGGGGAAAGGATTCCCTGTTTAATAAATGATGTTGGAAAACTGGCTAGCCATGTGCAGAAAGCAGAAATTGGACCCCTTCCTGACACCTTACACTAAAATTAATTCCAGATGGATTAAAGACTTAAACATAAGACCTAATAGCATAAAAATCCTAGAAGAAAATCTAGGCAAAACCATTCAGGACATAGGCATAGGCAAGGACTTCATGACTAAACCACTAAAGCAATGGCAACAAAAGCCAAAATAGACAAATGGGACCTGATCAAACTTCACAGCTTCTGCACAGCAAAAGAAACAATCATTAGAGTGAATCAGCAACCAATAGAATGGGAAAAAATTTTTGCAGTTTACCCATCTGACAAAGGGCTGATATCCAGAATTTACAAAGAACTAAAACAGATTTACAAGAAAAAAACAAGCCCATTCAAAAGTGGGCGAAGGATATGAACAGACACTTTACAAAAGAAGACATACATGAGGCCAACAAACATATGAAAAAATGCTCACCATCACTGGTCATTAGAGAAATGCAAATCAAAACTACATTGAGATACCATCTCATGCCAGTTAGAATGGCGATCATTAAAAAATCTGGAGACAACAGATGCTGGAGAGGATGTGGAGAAATAGGAACACTTTTACACTGTTGGTGGGAGTGTAAATTAGTTCAACCATTGTGGAAGGCAGTGTGACAATTCCTCAAGGACCTAGAAATAGAAATTCCATTTGACCCAGTAATCCCATTACTGGGTATATATCCAAAGGATTATAAATCATTCTACTATAAGGACACATGCACACGAATGTTCATTGCAGCACAGTTTACAATAGCAAAGACCTGGATCCAACCCAAATGCCCATCGATGATAGACTGGACAGGGAAAATGTGGCACATATACATCATGGAATATTATGCAGCCATCAAAAACGATGAGTTTGTGTCCTTTGTAGGGACATGGATGAACCTGGAAACCATCATTCTCAGCAAACTGACACAAGAACACAAAAATCAAACACCACATGTTCTCACTCATAAGTGGGTGTTGAACAATGAGAACACATGGACACAGGGAGGGGAGCACTACACACTGGGGTCTGTTGGGGGGAAAAGGGGAGGGACAGCGGGGGGTGGGGAGTTGGGGAGAGAGAGCATGGGGAGAAATGCCAAATATAGGTGAAGGGGAGGAAGGCAGCAAATCACACGGCTACATGTGTACCTATGCAACAATCTTACATGTTCTTCACATGCACCCCAAAACCTAAAAAGCAATTAAAAAAAAAAAAGAAAGAGAGAAAGAAAAATCAGAACACATGGACACAGGGAGGGGAACATCACACACTGAGGTCTGTGGGAACCTTTGTGTATTTAAAACACCACTTTCTTCACTGTTTGAAATAAACATTTTCCTACATATCACTTAGAGACCAATCCTGCTTAGGCCACTGAAAGTGACATGACCATTATAAATTATTATTTCTTTAATGGATAATTTTCTAGAATGCATATCTGAATCCATGTAGAGTATCAACCTGAAAGCAATAAGGATGCATTTTTCTAGCTATAAATTAAATATTTCAATTTTCACTGCATCAGTCAGACACTGAGTCTTTTCTCTATTTCCCAAGTCAGATATATATTTGTAATTTCTAATGATATTATAGTCTCTATGTTACCCTTTCCACCAAGAGTCTTCTTTAATTTTGAAGAGGAAGGGTGTATGCCAGGTCTACCCCTAATCCTTTTCTTGCCAGTGGATTGCCTGTACCCATGGCCAGTGCCCACACGCAGCAACTAGGCACATTCACATTCTGTTCCCTTTGAAGGTGGCATGCTGTCTTAGTGGTGTAGGTGGACTGCCTATTTATTTTACCTCGGTTCATATGCTAAGAAATATCTTTACTTCTCCTACAAGCAAATTCTTTTTCTCTTCAATGAAAAAAATTGTCATAAGCTATATTTAATTGCTTGTTTTCTTTTGAATTTATTGTATTAAATAAACATTATTGTACATATCTGGGCAGTGCAGGTACTGCCTTGGTACAATTCTGCAACCTCCCTTCAATGTACATTACGTTTTTAATGGCCTCTAAATCTTTCAGTGGGAGAACATTTACACAACTGCAGGTTAGGTGAGATTAATATTCTTTTGCCTGGGTTGTAATGATTTCTCTTATTAATCCAAATATGTTATTTTTTCCTTGCAAGTTACTTGAATTGCTATTCAGATACAAGTAGAGTTAGAAATCTGATTTTGTAGTGATCCACTTCAACCTAAAATGATAGGATTAGAGCCAAGATGTTATAGTTTCATTAATTTGCTCATAAAATGTGTTAGTTCCTGAAACTTGTGTTGTTGTTGCTATATGTTGAATTGTCTACTGCTGTAGTGAACAATCTGCTTGAACTAACTAAGTCTCCTGCCTATGATGGAAAAAAAGGTCTCTGGAGAACTTAATGTGGTTAAAGGCATTGTTACTAGGGTGATGATGATATCAAAGGCAAAAATGGGTGTACTGGCATTAAAGATGTAAAAAAAAAAATAAGAGATCCTTTGTCAAGTTTATTCCTTGTACTTAATAAATTATCCTTATACTAAAATTCACTTGTAGGACAGGGATTTGTTTATTCCATTCTCCCTTTTCTGAGTTCAGCTATCCCTATATCTTCTCTAATCCTGTTGGATACTGCCTATCTCTCTCTGGCTGTAAGTATACAGCATCAACACACACACTGGACTCTTCACGATCATCACGGATTATTTTGCAGTAATTGGTAATAAATACACCAGATGTCTAAATTACTAATAATTTAGAATCTGTCCCTATAAGAACTATCCCTAGAGGAACCATCTATCCCTAGAGGAACTGAGTTAAAATAAAAAATTATATTAAAATCCTACTCTTCTCTTCAAAGAGTAATTAATGTGGTAGAGTGTAAATTGATATTTATTTTCACACAAGCTGTTTTTGTTAAACTGCATAATATTTTCTCATAAATAGTTATAAATCTTAGGAAATATGACTAGTCATTTTCTCTGTAAATTCTGTGTAAATAACTTATTTGGCTAATTTTTTAATTTCTAACTTTTAGACAACAATTTTGTTTCTTATTTTTCTAAAAGGTATCAAACAATCCAATAACCTGAAAATTTTCCTGCTCCTTTCAGCTTAGCCTTTGCTTCCACGTGTGAGAAAGTAACTTGTTTGTGCTAAGGGAATACTGGCGAGCGACAGTTGTCTCCTTTGTTCCTGTCAAATCAATCGGTGAAATCTGTAAAAGATGCAGCCTAGTCAGTTGCATCAATTAGGATTGTCATGAAGTGTGAAGTGAGAGACAATGTTCACATTTAAACAGAAACAGTAAAAAAAAAATCAGTTCAGAATGTTATGATTCCATCCTTGTATTTCTAACCTGAATTTCAAATAGAAGCAACAAAACACTGTAGTCCCAGCTACTTGGGAGGCTGAGTCTGTAACACACTGTGCTTGTGCCCATGAATAGCCACGGCACTCTACCCTGGGCAACATAGCAAGACCCTGTCTCTAAAAAGATTTCTGAAGAAACTATACCACAAAAGCAGAAAAGGTATGGTCAATAGCTTTGCTTTCTACCATTACAAAGTATATTTTTAATGTTTCCTAAGAAATATTAATTGGATTAAATGAGGCTACCACAGGATGAATGAATGAATAATTTTATTCTTTGTGAGGGTTTTGCACTAATATCTCAAATCAGATATAGAACCATAGAGCAAAATGAATTTTAGCAAGAAGAGACATGTGCTTTAGAGGAGTATTATGATATCTTTGAAGTGATGTGCTTCTTCATCCTGACTGGGGAGTTGTCTTTTCAGTTTAGTTTACATTTATGTTTAAAATAAAATATTAATGTTATAAATAACATTTACATTTGAGCCACAATTGCATTCCTTAATTTCATTTTATTCAAATTGTGAAGACTGAACTTAACAATAAAAATATATTTCAACTCGACCTACAATAGTGAAGAGATTTTCTACCTGCTTGCTTTTACTTACTTTATGCTAGGTGTGGTTTGGAGCACTTCACATGTTAACTCCTTTAATCTCAATCAGCATCGTGAGAAACTGACTATAGAAATCACCACATTAGATATGGGGAAACAGACAGAGGCTCCTCGGTCACCAAGTGAGCGGCAAAAATGGGATTTGAATCCAGGCAGCCCCATTCTGGAATCCCTGTTTAATGCTAAATAAGGCCACCTCTCAGGGTGCAGAATAATTAGAGCTACAATTTTGTACTTCTCATTACTTGGCCATAAAATGTAATTTCTCTGCAATAGTTCGCTTAATCCTCACAGCAGACCGGCAAGATAAGGAAATTAACTTTCCTCAAAGACAAGAAAATGTTGGTTCAGAATGCTGCATGACTTTCCCACTTGCTCTAAATTATGTCATCAAGTGCCAGACATAGACTAGGAATTCAAGTTAAACTACCCTTAGCCCTTAGATGCTTCAATCAATTATTCCAAAAGTTTAGTTACTATAATTTTCGCTTTTAAAAATTTTAAATTTAGTTACTATTATTTTCCCTTTTTAAAAGTTACAGTGCAAGTGAAAAACAGATTGTGAGCAGACATTAGCAAGAAGAGGATGAAGGAGAAATGGAAGCTATTGTCGCAAACCACATGAAGGGCGCCATTTTGAGTGACTGCAGATTGTTGCCAGGAACCACACCGAAAAAAATGAAAGTAATATAGTAAATTCTTATAATTTTATGTTGCCTTGGCATTGGTTTTGAATGTGGTTTGACTTTCTCATATCAGAAGCAAGGCTCAGTTACTCTTAGCACAGTTTCCAGCTTTCTAGCATATCCAGATGGCTCAAGCTGGTGACCAGAGAAGAAAACTTACAGGCATCTCTCCCACCCAGCAGACTGGGTTCCCCACTTTCTCTAGCCTTGAAGGATTACCCAGTAGACTGACCAGACCCTCATTTCTAAGAGGTCTGAGCTTCTGGTCACCACGACACGGTTACCAGTTAGCCAATTCATCATCAGTAGCAGTTAAAGAGAAGTAAGAAAGGCTCCCGTGGATCTGTCCCTAAACCGGTGCCTATTTGCTTGATTGTGTTACAACCTCACTATTTCCTTCCCATGATGAGGGTCAACCACTCTTACCATGAAAGTTTCTCATTTTCTTATCTGTTATTCATAAGACACAAAGACTCCAACTTTTTGCAACCTGGTAATGTAGTTTTCTTGTAACTTTATGTTCAATTCTGGATATAACATCCAGACTTAAATAGATGATGGCAGTGTTCATCTAACCTGTTGGCTTGGGGAGCTTACTAGAAGTCAGCTCATGATGGACAGCTTTGCCTGTTTGGTCACTTGGTGTCCCATGTTCAATGGTTCCTTTTCAACCAGGGCCTACTAGCATACCAGGTTTAGGTTAGGTGTTTAACCATTTGCTGCAGCTGGTATGGCTGATGCCTCAGAAACCTATGAGGCTGTGTTGTTACTTTCCCATTAGAACTTTGAATAAGTACCACATGGCGTATTCTCCCACCATCGATAACTCCAAAGCATTGGTTCTCAACCAGGACAAGTTGCCACTTATGGGAAATTGGGGAATGTCTGAAGATACTTTGGATTGTTACAACTTGGGAGGACAGTGACATTACCACATAATGGGTTGCGACCGAGAATGCCACTAACCATGTGACAATGCTCAGTGCAGCCCACCTAGGATTATAAATTAGCCAGCCTGAAGTGTCAGTAGTGCCAAGGCTGAAAAACCCTGCTCTTATGCCATAGGAACTATCAGCTTTTGTGGCTCAAGTGTCACTTTTACTCTGGACAAGTCAGGATTTGTGGCAGAGACCTTTCTGCTCTGGGTCCCACACAAAGCCGGCAGCCCTTCCTGCTGTCCGGTTAGTGAACAATGGCAAGTACCCACAGGTTTTGGATTTGCCACTTTACTAACCCTAAGCGGCCTGCCATGTGCTGTGGGTCTTTACTTGTGGTGGGAGTTGCATGAGCCAGCAAAGATTGAACTTTTATTTAAGGTAAACAGTCACAGGCTCTTAAAATTTTAAAAGTGAGAAAAATATATTTTATTATCTTGCTATATGTTTATCTGTTTTGGCACTCTTCATTCCTTTAAATAGACTCAAATTTCCGTCTGGTATCATTTTCTTTCTTCAAGAAAAGCTTCTTTTGACATTATCTATAGAATAAGTCTGCTGGCAATGAATTCTCTGAATTTCAGTTTATTCAAATATACTTTTAATTTACCTTGATTACTGAAGGAGACTGTTTCTGCATGTACAGTCCTAAATTAGTTTTTTTCTAGCACTTTGAAGACATGATTTATTCTTTTGGCTTCAATAAATTCTGATAAAAGTCCATAGTAAATAGTGTCTTTGTTTAGCTGGATATATTTCTGTTTTTCTTTCAAATGCCCTTAAGGGTTTCTCTCTTGTTCTTTTAGGAATTTAAAGTGTTTTAGGCAACTTAAAAGTTGTCTAAAGCCATTGTGGAGAGCATGATGGTTATGAGCAAAAACAAAAGTGATCCAATGATGATACTGAACTTTCGAGCCTTGAAAAAATGCAGTTAAACAAATATTCATACCTATAGTGGAACTTTCCTGAGGTAAAGACAGACTTGAATCTGAAGATCCAACAGTCATATCACATGGCAGGAGATAAAGGTGGGTTGGTGATGATTCTAAGACAGGCCTGGCAACAAAGACATATGTCTTAGTTAGACGATAAGGAATTCACATAGTTAGGGAAATATTTGTTTGGCCTCAAAAATAGTGATTTCTCAAAAATAGCTTCTCATTCTGAAAAACTAAAAAGGCATCTATTAGATTTTTGACTTTTAAGTTCAGGGGTACATGTGCAGGTTTGTTACATAGGTAAACGTGTCTCACAGGGTTGGTTGTACAGATTATTTCATCACTTAGGTATTAAGCCTAGTACCCAGTAGTTACCTTTTTTTCTGATCCTCTCCCTCCTCCCGCCCTCCAGCCTCTGATAGGCCCCAGTGTGTGTTGTTCCCCTCTATGTGTCCGTGTGTTCTCATCATTTAGCTCCCACTTATAAATGGAAATGTGGTATTTGATTTTCTATTCCTGCATTACTTTGCTAAGGATAAAGGTCTACAAATTTGTAAGGAAAAGTGCATCTAAAAAGTTTTATATTCATCCAAATTATCCTTCAAATATGAATTCAAAAGACATTCCCTCTCAATGTTTCATGATTTTAGGAATACTTGATAGTCAATGCTGAATATAATTATGTGATGACTGATGAAAACATGTTACATGCTGTCAAAGAGAGAGCTAAGGCTAAATAACTGTATTATTGTATAATATAATGTACATACTATAAATAATGAGAGCATGATAATTGTATAAAATATAAATAATGAGAACATAATTATATAAATAAAATTAGTTTTGATGTAACAAAAGATTGAACAAAGTATAAATGTTATGATTTCTCCACTTATCACAGGAGGGAACTGGCCCCTAAGTAGTGACTAAAATTAAAGATTTTGATCTCTTGATGTTTTCTGTCAATCATTTTTAAATTCTAAAAGGATCCCCTAGTAACTAATATTTTACTTGATTAAAAATAATAGACCTTTAATTATGAGGTGCACCATTATGTGCCATTAATGAAAAAAAGAAAAGAAACTATAAGTAAACCAGGACACATTACCAAAGTACCCTTGACTGTAAGAGGCTTTCTGATATCAAACAGCATAACATGTGAAAAACCAGAAGTCTTTCATTGATGGAAAACTCCTTTTGGTGAAGAAATACTTAACTGAAGCTCAGAAATTCCTTTAGTTCACATTAATATCTACATATTATATTTAAGTAAACTTAAGTGTCAGCTCTTTATTTACAGTAACATTGTATAATGCTATGCATGTTTATTCATTTACTCCTATATGTTAAATGTGTTATCTGTCTTTCTATCTTTCTGTCTATCCATTCATCTAGCTTTCTATCTCCACATATATTTCTAGCCATAGAAAAATGTGTGCTAATTGTCTTTATCACATAGTAAAAAAGTTTGTCTTGTGTGGTTGTCTTTAACGCATATTTATGTGTGTATGATATAATTTTTATTTCCTTTGATATTTTTTCCTTGCCTGGAAATTTTTGTGATAGACAGCTACCAAATTCGCAAAAACATCATAATTCCTAGAAAAATTTCTATACAGGAATAACAGTATGAAAAGCCTTTTCAGCATTTTTTTCTCGGAAGGGGTTATTGCCTTAAGTACCAATTGCAGAGATTTGTTCTGAATTGAATAGGTGTGACCCTTGCATATCTAGTTTGGTGTCCAGATAATTTCTTTACTGTTTTTGCCTCATAACACTTTGAGATATGTGCGTGTGTGTGTGGACAAACCCATACTCTTTTTTTTTTCAGTGTTCTATATCTGGAAAATCACTGTGAAACAATTCTCAGAAAGCTGCAAAGAAGTAACTGAATATAGAGTACAGTGTTTTCAGGCTGCTGAAATGCTGACGGATATTTTTATTGGTTTATCTTCTTGCTGACAGATTGATTGCTAAGTCAAGGTATATCATAAGGGTCTCTGATCCAGGTTACTCAGGCAATGTACTGCCTCAGAGAAATACCTTTCAAGTAAAGGTTGATAGATGACTTCTGTGAGTAATAACCAAACTTTAATCACAAGTAAATAAACCAATGAACAAATAATTATTTGTCTACCTAATTAACTTTAAATTTCAGCCAAATCAGGAGGGATATGAGAGAGAAACAGAATTCTCATGTTGACATTTATTAAAAATGCATTCCTGGGGAAATAATTTAACTTCTCAAAACATCAGTCTGTTCATCTACAAAAATATTGTTATGAAGAATAAATAAGAAAATGTATGAAAGCATTAGCAACATAATTTTTGCATGCATATATGTGTATAAACATTTATTTTCTTAGTAAGCACTATGTATATGAACTTCTATCTACACAAATCAAAAACAAGATAACATTCTCCATTAACCAAAGTACGGCAATGGGCAAGGAAAGGCAATACATCTACCTCAGGATTGGCAGGACCGTCACATAAAGCAAAGAACTGCGATGGTATTCCCATCTTGAGAAAGATGGAGTTACAGACACAGAGACTGCACTCAGTAGAAAACTGGACCACAGCACTCACTCTCCTCGGGATACCATCTCCACCAGTCCTGTGCAATTTACAGCCCCAAGATGCCATGTTAGGACTGCTCAGAGCTGTGGGATTCTGGCGATGTGAAAAATATACTTACAAAACAACCAGATGAGAAATAGCGTCCTCAAGGTTATCTTCAAATACAGAACTTTCCTTAACATTTGCACATAACATTAACAACATGTACACAGGCAACAAGCACAAGAAATGTAATTCAGATAGAAAGGTAAAAGCTGAAAGTATGGAGGAGAAAGGGAAATAGATATATTTATAATTCACAAATAGATCATGGAAGGAATACTATCTAAAATGAAACAGTATCTATGAAACAAAGCCAGAGGAATTGCATAGGAAACCTTCGCAGAAATAATGGAAAGAAAAATGAAAGAAAGCAAAGAGCTACAACTCTGGAACTTCATTCTTTCCACAAGTCTTCTCATGTATGATAAAAACATTCATAGATTTTTGCACTTGTTGCCTATGCCATTGTTAGACTAATATGTTAAGTTTACAGCTGGAAGATCTGGATACAAATTCTGGGCTTCACTTACATGCCATGTGAGTTTGGGGAAGTACTTAACTTCCACTGCTTCAATTTCCTCATTTGGATATCATTAAAAATAGTAACTCCGTGGGTAACATTAAAGATTAATCAGCTAATGCAGTTTATTTCATGGTAAGCCCTTAATCTTAACTTTAATGTATTGTTAAACTTTAACATTAACTAATTTGACAGTGTCTAGCCTTGAAATCAACCTTCTCAGTCATCTCATGAGTATTATTTTCAAGAACAATGAACTCATTACTGTGTGTGTGTGTGTGTGTGTGTGTGTGTGTGTGCTTACCCATTGTGAAGGCATTTTTCCTTCAAGAAGGAAAATTAAATAATTACTACTGAGATTAAAATTCTTGACCAATGCCTCTTCCAGCTAAGCTAGCATATCTGAAACCGGCTGGCTGGCTTCCTGTTGTGATCTGATCTAGAGGATAACAAAAGCCCCTTTCCCAAGCCCTAGTTCACCTGACTTTCAGCAGAATAGCAACAAAAGATCCTAGAAACTGTTCCCCACAGTTTCTGCTTCAGGGAGGCAGGGACTTCCCTGAGGCCCTGCATGTGCAGTTAGGACTAAAACTCAACTTATAGTTACTTCTTGTTCATTTTAATGCTAAAAAATCATACCCAAAGGAGGAAATTTAAAATGCCAGTGCCGCATGCAATGTGTAAGAAGCATGTAAAACCACTCTTCTATGCATGCCCTGATAATACCCCTCCCCATAGGAAGATCCTACAAAATTAACTCCCACACTTCTTTCAGGGAGCAGCCCATTCCTGTTCCTTTCCGAGTGCTGACTCTCTGTGCACAAGCTAAATAAACATTCTCTTAACTGCCGTACCTGATAGTCTTTTCTCGTGATTTATCTCCTGGGAGATGGCAAGAACCCAAGGTACCAGTAACGTATCTTTCACAGGTTCCACAAATCATTATTGACAACATGACAAAATTGTCAAGATAAGAAGCTTGCATAAACCGTCGTACTTCCTTATATATGTTGCTTTGTTTTCTCTATGTGCTCCTAACTCCTAATAGACGGACTGGTAACTATGGGTACTAAATCATGTTGATTTAATTAATAAATGAAAAAAATCATAAAGAACATTGTATACAATCCTTCCATAATCAAGAATATTATGACATATTTATTATTTTAGGCTTCATCTGGACTTCTATGTATTTCTTGGGTAACAGATTAGAAAATGATTCTTATTTTTTTTTTATTTTATTTGAGCTCTGGGGTACATGTGCATGTCCTGCATCCTGCAGGATTGTTGCATAGGTACATACATGCCATGGTGGTTTGCTGTCTCCATCCCCACTGCCGCCTCCCCCCGGCCCACCCCCCACCGCCACCCGTCGCCTACATCAGGCATTTCTCCCAGTATTATCCGTCCCTATCCTCCCATCCTCTCCGCCCCCCTGCTGTCCCCCTCTCCCCTCCCCTCCAGCCCTCTACCTAGCCCTGTGAATATTGTTCCCTTCTCTGTGCCCAAGTGTTCTCATTGTTCATCACCTGCCTGTGAGTGAAACCATGCAGTGTTTGGTTTTCTGTTCGTGTGCTGGTTTGCTGAGAATGACGCTTTCTAGGTTCATCCATGTTCCTACGAAGGACACGAACTCATCGTTTTTTATGGCTGCATAGTATTCCATGGTGTATATGTGCCACTTTTTTTTGGTCCAATCTATCATCAATGGGCATTTGGGTTGGTTCCAGGTCTTTGCTATTGTAAACAGTACCGCAATGGACATACATGTGCATGTATCTTTATGATGGAATGATTTATAATCCTTTGGGTATATACCCAGTACTGGGATTGCTGGGTCAAATGGAATTTCTATTTCTAGATCCTGAGGAATCGCCACACTGTCTTCCACAATGGTTGAACTAATTTACACTCCTACCAACAGTGTGAAAGTGTTCCTTTTCTCCACATCTTCTCCAGCGTCTCTTGTCTCCAGATTTTTTAATGATTGCCATTCTAACTGACGTGAGATGGTATCTCAATATGGTTTTGATTTGCATTTCTCTAATGATCAGTGTTGATGAGCATTTTTTTCATATGTTTGTTGGCTGCATATTTGTCTTCTTTTGAAAAGTGTGAGTATCCTTTGCCTACTTTTGAATGGGTTTGTTTGTTTTTTTCTTGTAAATCTGCTTTAGTTCTTTGCAGATTCTGAATATCAACCCTTTGTCTGATGGGTAGATTGTGAAAATTTTTTCCCATTCTGTTGGTTGCTGGTTTACTCTAATGATTGTTTCTTTTGCTGTGCAGAAGCTCTTAAGTTTAATTAGGTCCCATTTGTCTATTTTGGTTTTTGTTGTTATTGCTTTTGGTGTTTTAGTCATGAAGTCCTTACCTATGCCTCTGTCCTGAATGGTATTGCCTAGGTTTTCTTCTAGGGTTTTTATGGTGTTAGTTCTTATGTTTAAATCTTTAATCCATCTGGAGTTAATTTTTGTATAAGGTGTAAGGAAGGGGTTCAGTTTCAGCTTCCTGCATATGATTAGCCAGTTTTCCCAACACCATTTATTAAACAGGGAATCCTTTCCCCATTGCTTGTTTTTGATCAGTTTGTCAAAGATCAGATGGTTGTAGATGTGTGGTGTTGCTTCTGAGGCCTCTGTTCTGTTCCATTGGTCTATATATCTGTTTGGTACCAATACCATGATGTTTTGATTACTGTAGACTTGTAGCATAGTTTGAAGTCAGGTAGCATAATGCCTCCAGCGTTTATAAAGAACATGATTCTTAAAAGCATTACTGCATTATTTTTGTGAAGTTCTGAAATTTGTACCATATATAGAGTTCTTAAAATTTTTCAGTTAATTTAATAGTTCCTAGTAAACAGCTTTATGAATTAAACACCTTTGTAGAATATCTAATTGTATCTTTCTGAACAATCTGAACAATGTGTCAATGCTTTTTGTTTCATGTATTAATTTTTAATTTCCATATAAAATGAGTTTCAGAGCTCAATGTATTTCAAAAAGTATATATATTTTAATAAATGTTTATATTTTATAAATATATATTTTAACACATTTATACTGAGGTTTTTGTTTTTTCATACATGTTATGAATATTCAAGGCACTTGATCATATCAATGCAAAAATACTTAAAACTTAATAGAAAAGTTTTTACTTCATTCTCTCTCCAACAGATTTGTGTATCTGACTATTAAAAGGCTGCTTTAGATTTGTTTTGAGTTATGAATTATTATTAGCATCTTGATGTTCTTTAAAATAACTAGCATGGAAAATGTATTTAGAAATTATATATTTATGTAGAAAAATTTTAATGTTACAGACTGCATATGTATATGTGCATGTGTGTGTATATATATATATATATATATACCATAACAAAGTACCAGATACTTACTTATTCTGTGACTTAAAACAACAAGAGTTTATTCTTTCAAAGTTCTGGAGGCTAGAAGTCTGAAATCAGGATGTTGGCAGGGCCACCCACTCCTGGATGGCTCTAGGGGAGAACCCTCCTGGCTTCTTTCAGCTCCTTTTGGTAACAGGCATTCCTTGTGATGACAAGTAATTTTGGCCAACAGGAGGAGCTAAAACGTAAGCAAGGCTGAAATATACGGGCAGCTCCTTGCCTTGTTCATGTACCACTCCAGTCATATGATACGTTTCTCCTCATATGTCTTTATGTCATGTCATTTTTACCTTGGTGCATGTCTGTTCCTTTGCCTGAATTTCCCCTTTTTAAAAGGACACTAATCATATTAATTTAGGGCTCACACTAATGGCCTCACTTTAACTTCATTTTCTCTCTGAAGACCCTATTTCTAAACAAGTTCCGAAGTTGAGATAGTGAGTGGGATTTAGGACTTCAAAATATTGCTTGCTGTGACACAATTCAACCCCTAACAATATATTTATCTAAATATTGAACCTTTGAGCAACTATGTCTTTCTCTCTTGTGCAAGTGAAATGACTAATCAAGAGCAAGGTAATTTTCATTTTCTAACTACATTTAATGATTAAATAAATTTTCAGATGGGCCTAAACTTTTGAAAACATAGCTTCATTCACATTTCTTTTAAATATTAGTCATAGTTTTACTCTCTTATCAGATTTTTCTTTGAAATATGAACTGCACACAAGATTCATTTTCACATTGGATGTTTGATTATTGGCTTACCAGATTGAATTATGCATACTTTGTAAAGAAGGGACATTTTTATGCTTAAAATTGCATTGTATATGGAAGATAGTCCATTCTTAGGTGACATTGGCCTTATGTTAACATATTCAACTTTAAACTTCTCAGATTATGGTGTTCAAAGGACAACATCTGCTTGTCTAGTGGTCCTACTCCCAGGGGAGGAATGGTTCTAGCACGGGACACAGTAAGCCACTGTGTCCATTAAAATGAATGGCCTTCCTCGCAAAAGCCCATAATCTCATTCTAAAAGCAAGAAAAACATGGGGGACACTCTACAAAATTCCCTAACCACTATTCCTAAAAACTTTGAAGGCTGTCCAAGCGAAGAAAGTCTGGGAAAGTGTCATAGCCAAGAGGAGGCTATGGAGATATGACAGCTAGTGAAATGTGGTTTCCTGGATGGAGTCCTAAAACAGGAAAAGGGCATTAGAGGAAAATTAAAGGCACTGGGATGAAATATGGACTTTGTTAATCCCATCAATATTGGTTTATTAGTTGTGACAAATGTACCATATTAATGTAAGCTGTTAACAACAGAAGAAGCAATAATGCACTGACATTCTCCGTATTAGTGGTACAACTCTTCTATAAATCTAAAAGTATTGTAAGATTAGAAGTTTAGCTTTTCAAAAAAAGAAAGGCAAACGACATTTGGCCATATCGGGCTTCTCATGTAATGAAAGTGTTATTATATTGGCTACAGTCATTGACACTAATTATCAAAGAAAAACTATGTTGCTACTACACAAATGGGGATAAGAAAACATATGTCTGAAATATAAGACAGGCTCTGAGATACCTCTTTGTACTCCCATGTCCTGAATCATAATCAATGGAAACCTACCGAAACAGCAAATAATCAGCACTGAACTGCTAATGGCCTATTGTCAGCTAGAATGACCCACATCATCTTCCATTTCTTCCATCAAAAATGGAAGATGACTTGGGTCATTCCAGCAGACAAAAAGCCACAGTCAGTGAAGGTGCTTGCAGACAACAAAGAAAATAATACATGAAGTGTGGAAGAAAAAAAGTTTGGACCAATTACAGAAATCCATATTATAACAGTCTTTTTTCCTTGTTTGGGTATGGATGTATTCATATATAATTCAACAATTTTGTCCCTTCTATATCATATCAAATAAGTGTGACTAGTAGCTAACCTTATCTTAGTATTTAGCCTAAGGCACATTAAAGGTTTACACCAGAAGGGATCAAAGAAAAACTGTGTTGCTACCACACAAATGGGGATAAGAAAACATGCGTCTGAAATATAAGATAGGCTCTGAGATACCTCTTTGTACTCCCATGTCAGTTAGAAGCCCACTGAACCTCAACCAAAGGTAGATAACGTGATCATGCATCCTCTTTCAGGAGCAGTTAGAGTGTTCTCATTTATATGAGGAATGGTTGAAACATTGCAGGTGGAAGCATGGTTTTATTTATTTGAAGATTAAATATAATTAAAAAATATGTGCACGAATGCCAAGTTGACAAAAGGTAGACTATTATGCCATTGTACAGTGTCAACTTGGCTAGGTTTCCCACCATTCCCTCACAGTATATACGAGGTTAGAGAGAGCTGTGAAAAATTTAAAGGCAAAACTGAAGCAACAGTCATTATCATCTGAAGACCACTGTGGACTGCTAGAGGAGCTATAGCTCACATACACCCTCCCTGACTGACTAGCCCATTTGTTCACCCAGGCACTCCTCTTTTTTTTTTTTTTTTGAGACGGAGTTTCGCTCTTGTTGCCCAGGCTGGAGTGCAATGGCGCGATCTCGGCTCATCGCAACCTCCGCCTCCTGGGTTCAGGCAATTCTCCTGTCTCAGCCTCCTGAGTAGCTGGGATTACAGGCACGCGCCACCGTGCCCAGCTAATTTTTTGTATTTTTAGTAGAGACGGGGTTTCACCATGTTGACCAGGATGGCCTCGATCTCTTGACCTCGTGATCCACCCGCCTCGGCCTCCCTAAGTGCTGGGATTACAGGCTTGAGCCACCGCGCCCGGCCGGCACTCCTCTTATAGATTCCATAGCTTAGGCCAGATGCTATGCAACTACGCAAGGTTGACATTCTCTTCTGCAGATCATTTTCACTGTCAAGCTTGGAAGCAGGCAGAGACAGACACAGATCCCCTTTGTTCTTGCAGGTTCTGATTTGTTCTCATGGGTTTGGATTTTTCTATGCTCTTTCCTGATGCACATCCAGCTGTTTTTACTGAATTAATGACACTGTCTACCCCAGGCTCACCACCACAATGAGAATTCTTCATGAGTTTCCATAATGTGTAAGGATTAACCTCTATAATAAATGCCTTATTTCACATTATTCACAGTAATTTGCTTCTCCAGTCAAACATCTATATATGTGGTTACACAATACACAAAGAAATGTTGTGGAGGTTGGAAAAATTCTGGGTTGCTACACTTTTACAGTTGATGGGTGCACTGGAATAGAAAGTTAGGTGCTATGTTCTGAAGGTTTGTGTCTCCTCTTCCAAATCTGTATGTTGAAATCCTAACCATTAAGGTGACTGTATTAGAAAGTGGAGGCTTTGGAAAAAGCTTAGACCATAGGGGTAGAGCCCTCACGAGTAGCATTTTTTTTTCTTTAGAAGACAGGCCAAGGAAAGACCCCTTGCAGAGTTTGAAGGCAAACAAATTGTGTGGCCTATGGTCTGGGAAGTGGGTCCTCACCAGACATGACAACTGCGGGTGCCTTGATCTCAAACTTCAGAGCAGTGGTAAATTTCTATTGCTTATAATCCAACCTATGAGATTTTATTATAGAAGTCCAAACAGACTAAGACTTCAGGGAACAAACAATAAGACCACTACTTTTGGAAGGGGAATTTGGAGTCTAGCCTGGTTTCTTCATGTCTACACCCCAACACTGCTTGATGAAGTAGAGGTGAACAGGTGTATATGTGTAACAAATAAAGCTGCTAACAGGGGCTGGATTCAAGGGAGGGTTCCAGGAAGATAGTAGCATGTGGAGAACGTTCCCGTGTGAGGCCCCTTGTAAACTGGGCCTCGCCAGATGGTGAGCTTGATCCTGGACACAATTTCCCGCTGGAGGCAGTTGAGCTATGGGAAAGCAGGAATTGAGAGCTGGGTGATCCTAAAGAAAGATTGACGAGACAGGGCATGACGACCTTGTGGTCCTGAAAGACATTGTGCTCCTTTTTCGGTTCCTGTTTTTTGATATGTTTTATGACTCTGTTTACCAAGTATTGTTTTGCCTTGTACCTGCTCTTGTGACTGCTGTTAGCATAGATAATGGTTTTATGGCCTAGCCTGTGATTCTTGTAGATTGTTAACTTTGCGATTATCTATGCTTGTACTAATGATAATGATCAGCCCTCTGCTACTTTTATTGCACCTGATTGTGTAACTCTTTTTACTGGTATTTTGTCTTCTTTGTACCTTTGTTACTTTCTGTTCCCCTTATTGTACATCCTATACAATAGCATATTGACGTCAGCTGCTCTAAGCTGAAGATATATATTGGGACCTTGTGCACAAATAAAGTTGCTGCCTAGGCATTGCCTATTCAGCCCTCCAGACCCCATCTGTCTATCTCTCTTTTCTTCTGCGCACTCCCCTATCCAGGTTGGGACCCTCTCGCAGGTTGAGAAGCCCAGGCAGACGTGCCGTTCCCGACAGTAGCAGCATTCTGAAGAGACAATGTGTACTAAGAAGTGGAGGTCAAGGTGCCAACATAGACCCCAACAGGAAGCATGGTCTTCTCATGATGGTAAGATATAAGATCCTGTAATCAATTACATATCTACCCACAGAAAAATGAACATGGATTATAAAATTGAAAGAAAAGTAGAACAATCAAATCTCACTAATGACTTGAACAAAAGCAGTATCCTGGTTGAAACATCAACGCTAACTTATAGAATAATTACCTAACACAGAACTAGTCAAGAACAATTCCAAAGCATTTAAAAAATTTAAGAAAATGTTTTTAGAGACATTGGCATATTTTACTTCCCAGAAAGAAAAGTGTTATAAAATGAAAACAAACATGTTGAAACTGTAAACATTAATAGCAACAAGTTAAGAATGAGAGCAACATACTATGCTTACATAGTATACAGAGACCTATGCTATCTACAAGAGAAGTTGACTGATTTATCCATGAAAAGTTCATTCAATACATCAAATGTGGGAGGATAAAGTGGTATCTTAAGTATTCAGAGGAAAATTTAATTTGGAACCTGACCTTCTGTCCAGACACAGTAGAATTTGTAGAAAAATACAAATAAAAATATTTTTGAATATTTAAAGTCAGAAATATTTGCCAACTAGAGGACCTCTCTCAAAGTATTATTTATGGATAAATAGTTTTAAGAAAATTTTAGGCTAAATAAATAGTATAACTTACAATGGCAATAAAACTTAAGTATATGTTGAAGTAAATTTGCCATCATTTAAAAAAATATAAATATAAAATTCCAGGAAATCTCCCAATGGGATATGGTGGGAATAGAAAATGGGGAGAAGGTGAAAATATGTTAAGGTTATTTTCTTATTCAGAAAAAAAGATATAGATTTTGTTAAACTCTAGAATTTAGTTGAAAAAATAATTTAAATTAAAAGATGGAATGAAACAAGGAGAATTTGTTCAAATCAACAAAGGAAACAAATGAAGAAAAATAAAACAGAAAGCATAACTGGAAAACCTGAACTAAGATGACAGACGTTTAAGATCAGGTGAACTAATGTAATAATAATCATGAATTATAGATAATGTAAATACTTGACACAAGCAAGAAAATGTGAACAATAGACTACTTATAAGGGATGATTTTTAGAGTCAAAGAATTCGGAAGTTTGAGAATATTGAAATAGAAATACCTGATTGTATGAAGAAAAATAAAACATGTATTGTAATATTGATGTCAGATGAAATTCAAAACGAAAAGCTTTTCCAAGGTAGAGAGGACACATCTGATCAAAATGGCAAAGTCTGTGATAACTGAAGGAGGTCGTTCATGAGGTCAGTAAATAAGAGTGATGTTGTGGGGAGAAAGCTGAATAGGCTTATGGACAGACGTGTCGAAGATACTGTTTTTATTGCGGGAGTGCCTGAAAACAAGACGAACCCAGTCCTTCCTTTCTGCATAGTGAAAAACAAGCAGCTTCCAACTTACAATTCTTGGAGAGCTGCGTCTTTAGGAGATACCTCAATCTCAATTAAGACATAGCATGATGCAAATATGCCAAAAATATCATTTGATGGAGGTGAGTTTGCAGGTTATCTTAGAAGAGATGATTTTGGATGAAACCACTCATTAATGTAGGAAAAATGCTGTATATGGAAGTACAGAGTAGAAAAGGGCACAAGTCCTAGAAAGGTTTCCTCTGGGATGTGGGACAAGCTGGCATCAGAGAAATCAGATTTAAGGGTGAAGATTTCCCAGAGTTATAATAAGGTCTTTCTGTCTCTCCAAGTGACTAGGCAGCAGCCACTGAGACAGAGGTCAACAGAATGCCCCTATGGAAAAGCATGATGACAAAAGGGTGCCTCCTTGGGGAAATGGGCTGGCAATCTGCCTCCTTCAGTGGCTGGAATTCTCAAAATGACAGCAAGAGTGGGTTACTGCTTATACAATGATCTTTACTCACTGTATCTGCTTTCACAGATATTCTTGATATTTGCTAGTTTGCAGCAGTATCCTTTCTCTGTGGAGATGCAAGGAAATGTATGTGAGAAAAATTATGAGATTCTACTTGTAAGCATCAGTCTTTGGTGACATAAACATGAAAAGGGAGAAATTAATGCAAAAGTTAAGGGTGATCTGTTCCTTGTGCACATAGGAGGGGACGTGGCTGAATATACACCCACATACACTCAAGTATTGTTGTTAAACATTAAAAAAAATGCTCACCATGTCCTCTGAGTGTGCAGAGATGGTTAAAGGCAAACATGGCTACATATATGGAGGTGGAAACAGGTATCTGAGAGATGAGAAATTTCCCCTTAGGCAGCGTCCTTATGGTTTCTCATCTAGTATAATAGTTATTAGCACAAGACCTGGATACAGACTGCAGGGTGAGAATACTGGCTTTTAACATGTATTAGATTGGGATGCCTGTATGTAAAATTAGCATACCGATGGTATCTAATTCATAAGATGTTTGTGAGAATTAGCTCAGGCAATCTAAGAAATGTGTTTAGTTTTACATTGAGCTCAGTAAATGAACTATCACTATTACTATGTTGATTAGTCTTTTTTTCTCTACTATTTGCTTATTTGCCAGAAGAGAAGAGAATATGTGTATGTATATATATATATCTATCTCCAAACTATGAAACCTAGAAAAACAGTGAAATGTTAATAGGAACTCCAATAAAGTAAATGATAGGTATGTAGGAGGACAAGCAGGAAGACAGGTAGATATACATGATATACATACAGACGCATCTGTTAGGTATAGGGTCATTTGTAGTCTCATAGAAAGTTTGTCACCAGAGCACATTTATTTATAAATCCACTTCTTGTCATAGATTAAGTATATATATATATATTAGTTTAATATACCCTCTTGTGTGACTGCCTAACAAACAATAATAATAGAACTTTCAAAACAAACCCTTCCTGAAAATTTTACATTTATTCTGAGCAAATTCAACCTTTAAAAAGTCTAGTTTTAAAAACAGTGTTCTAAATATTTTGCTTAAAGGTATACTGAATATTTGGATTATTTTTTCACTAGAGGTAAAGATAATATGGTTATGTTTCTACCAGGGGTTATTTTTTTTACCAGGCATTAGCATATTTACTTATTTTCTGGGATGACAAATAGCAGGTATTTTTCCTTTCTCTCTGTCTCTGTCTCTTTCTTATCTCATTCCTCTTGCTCTCTGCTCTTCCTCTCTGTTTATAAATACAGAAATGTCTTAAAGATTATTGCATGTTTTTTTCAACTAGAGGAAGGGATAAGTGAGTATCTTCAGACACTTAAAAATATAGAGTACAGGGCCGGGCGCGGTGGCTCAAGCCTGTAATCCCAGCACTTTGGGAGGCTGAGGCGGGTGGATCACGAGGTCAAGAGATCGAGACCATCCTGGTCAACATGGTGAAACCCCGTCTCTACAAAAAATACAAAAAATTAGCCGGGCATGGTGGCACGTGCCTGTAATCCCAGCTACTCAGGAGGCTGAGGCAGGAGAACTGCCTGAACCCAGGAGGCGGAGGTTGCGGTGAGCCAAGATCGCGCCATTGCACTCCAGCCTGGGTAACAAGAGTGAAACTCCATCTCAAAAAAATATATATAGAGAGAGAGAGAGAGAAAGAGAGAGAGTATAGGCGAGACCTGGTACCACAAGGAGTCAGTAAATGATGAGCAGACCAACACAATTTAAAAGAAAATGTGGTATGTGCTTTCATTCAAAGAAATACTATGCATCTATTAATAATGATGAGGTAGAACACATGTGTTTAAGAATGACAGCAACTAGAGGCTGGGCACAGTGGCTCACGCCTGTAATCCCAACACGTTGGGAGGCCAAGGCGAGCAGAGCACAAGGTCAAGAGATTGAGACCATCCTGGCCAATATGGTGAAACCGCATCTCTACAAAAAATACAAAAATTAGCCAGGCATGGTGGTGCATGCCTGTAATCCCAGCTACTCAGGAGGCTGAGGCAGGAGAATCGCTTAAACCCAGGAGGCGGAGGTTGCAGTGAGCCGAGATTGTACCACTGCACTCCATCCTAGGTGACAGAGTGAGACTCTGTCTCAAGAAAAAAAAAAAAAAAGAAAAAAGAAACTGTTGAGTACACATAATGCATTTTGACATCAACAATCAACAGCAGAGCCCACTTAGTTTTTTAAACTTTATTTCAAGTGTAACAAGCAAGCATAGAGAAAAGAGAAAAATCCTAACTAACCAGCTAGATGAATTACCACAAATTGAACCTATTTATAGCCAAGACCAGGTTATTAAGTGGAACATTTTAACATTCAGAGGTCTCTCGTGTCTCCTTCTCATCACTAACATTTCACTCTTCTAAAATAAAATAATTATTATTAGTTGTTCAAAGGGAGTTTTACCTGTTTATGAATTGATATAAATTGAATCAAAAAATTGGAATGATTTTGTTACTGGAAACTTTTATAAAATATTTTGAGACTATTTAATTTGCTTTATGTAGATATCATTTTTTCTTGCAAATACCCATTAGTATTTCATTGCATTATTGATTAACATTTGGGTTGTTTCTCATGTTTGACTATTGAGAGTAATTCAGCTATGAACATTTTTGTACCTGTATCTTGGTACACACATGCATACATACATTTTTTATTGAAAATATAGGAGTGGAATCGCTAGGCCACATCATGTTTATGGTGAAGTTGAACTTTATGATTGACTGACACACTCACCAATGTACACAGCCAGGGGCAGTGTACAAGTTCCTTGTTCTACAGCTTACCTTGCTCGAGGCATGGTGAATAACTTTTGCCTTTAATCATTCTGGAGCATGGGTAATAGTAATCCTGTAGAATGCATTGATCAACTTTGCACTTAGTTATTATAGGGCATTTAGATATTAATCTTTGGTGCACTGTCTGATCATGATTTTTTTGCCTTTATTTCTATTGGATTGTCTGTCTTTTATTTCTTCTCTGGCCATATTTGAGTATTCTGGATATGAGTTCTTTTTAGTTTTATGTGTGCTGCAAATTTTACCTGCTCTGTTTCTTACCTTTCAATTTGTTAAAGGTATTTTGGATGGAAGGGGTCTTATTTTAGGTAGTTAAATTTATCAATATTTTTCTTTGTAATATTAGTGTTCTTCACTTCTTAAGAAATCATTCTCAGAACTCCTAGCTAAAGCATCCAAACTGGAAAAGAAGAGGTCAAATTGTTCTTGTTTCAGATGATATAATCTTATATTTGGAAGAACCTAAATACTATACCAAAACACTATCAGAATGGTTAAACAAATTCAGCAACTTTGCAGGATACAAGATCAGCATACAAAAGTGGTAACATTTCTTTATGCCAACAGGAAAAAGTTTTTAAAAAATCAAGAAAGTAATTCCATTTACAGTAGCCATAAATAAAATAAGAACTTAGGAATTAACTGACGAAGTGAAAGATCTCTACAATGAAAAGTATAAAACATCGATGAAGGAATTAAAGAAGACACACAAAAATGCGCAGACATTTCATGCTCATGAACTGAAAGAATCAATATTGTTAAAATGTCCATACTACACAAAGCAATCTACAGATTCAATGCAATTCCAATTATAATACCAATGGCACTCTTCATAGAAATAGAAAAAATAATCCTAAAATTTATATTGAAGTGCAAAAGATCCAGAGTAGTCAAAGCTATCCTCAGCAAAAAGAACACAACTGGAGGAATCACATTACATGACTTCAAATTATACTACAGAGCTACAGTAACCCAAACAGCATGGAACTGACATAAAAACAGACATAAAGACAATGGAACAGAATAGGGAACCCAGAAAAAAAATCCACACCCCTACGGTGAACTCATTTTCAACAAAGGTGCTAAGAACATACTTTGTAAAAAGGACAGTCTCCTCAAAAATGATGCTGGGAACACTAAATATCCATATGCAGAAGAATGAAAGGAGACCCCCATCTCTCACCATATAAAAAAAATCAAATCAAAATGGATTAAATATTTAAATCTGTGACATCAAACTAAGAAATTACTTCAAGTAAATATTGGGGAAACTCCCCAGAAATTGGACTGGGCAATGACTTCTTGATTAACACTTCACAAACACAGGCAACCAAGGCAAAAATGGACAAATGTGATTGCATCAAGTTAAACACCTCTGTATAGCAAAGAAAACAATTAGGTAAGTTCACAGAATGAGAGAAAATATTTTCAAACTGTCCATCTGAAAGGGATTAATAATCAGAATATATAAGAAGCTCAAACAACTCAATAGAAAAAAATGAAATAATCTGATTTAAAGATGGGCAGAAGATCTGAGTAGACATTTCTCAAAAGAAGACATATAAATGGCAAATATGTATATGAAAAAGAAGACACATGAATGGCAAATATGTATATGAAAATATGTTCAACATCGTTGATCATCAGAGAAATGCAAATCAAAACTACAATCAGATATCTCTTATTCCAGTTAAAATGGCTTTTATCCAAAAGGCAGCCAATAACAAATATTGGTAAGAATGTAGAGAAAATGGAATCCTCCTACGCTGTTGGTAGCAAAGTAAATTATTACAACCACTACGGAGAACAGTTTGGAGGGTCCTCAAAGCTAAAATTAGTGCCAACATATGATCTAACAATCCACTCCTAGGTATATACCCCAAAGAAAAGAAATCAGTTTATCAAAGATATATCTTCACTCCTGTGTTTGTTGCAGCACTATCCACAATAGCCACAATTCAGAAACAACTTAAGTGTCCATCAACAGATGAATTGGATTAAAAAAAAATGTGTAACACATATACAACAGAGTACTAATCAGCCATAAAAAAGAATAAGATCTTGTCATTTGCAAGAACGTGGATGGAACTCGTGGTCATTATATTAAGTGAAATAAGCCAGGCACAGAAAGAAAAACTTTGCATGTTCTCACTTATTTGTGGGAGCTAAAAAATTAAAATAATTGAACTCATGGAGTAAAGAATAGAAGAATGGTCACCAGAGCTGGGAAGGGTAGTAGTTGGGGGTAGTGGGTGAGGGAAGTGAGGATGAGTATTTTTGTTAATGGGTACAAAAATACAGTTAGATAAAATAAATAAAATCTAGTATTTTATATCATAACACGGTGACTACAGTCAACAGTAATTCATTGTACATTTAAAAATATAATGGTATAATTGGATTGTTCGTAACACAAAGTGATGATACATATTTGAGGTGATGGATATCCTATTTATCCTGTGATTGTATCAAAATGTCTCATGTAGTCTATAAATATAATTAAATTTTGTGCTTCCACAAAAATTAAAAGAAATCACGTTTTTATCAAGAATTCAAGTCCTACTCAAGCTAAAATTATTCTCCTATGTTATTTAAAAGTGTGTGTGTGTGTACAAACATTCTTTTCATTATAATGCCTTTGTCAAGGTTTTATATCAAGTGTTGCTAAGAATAAACAGTATTTGCAGAGTGATCACATTTTTTTCTTATTTCTTGAAGAGATGCCTAAGATTCAAATGATTTATTTCTTAAATGTTTGGTCAGATCACTTACAAAGCCATATGGACCCAGAATTTCTTTGTGAGAAGATATTTTATAATATATTTTCTATGTTATATGTTATTTAAATTTTATTTTATCTTTCCGTAAAGTTTTGTGAGTTTAATGTCAATTTTACTTGAGTTTTCAAATATATTAGCATATATTTGTTGATAAAATATTTTTCTCTTAATTTAATATCCATATGATCTGTAGTAAAGTCATTTATTCATTAGTGATATTAATTCTTTGTATTCTTCTTTTCTTTCAATTGGTCCTGACCCATTTATGCCTGAGGTTTCAATGTTTTGAATTTTTGCAATCAGACCTTGGTGATGACCTTAAGCAGTAACATGTAAATACCTGCCACATGCTGAGTGTTCTAATAATGGAAAACTAGGCATAAATTAACTAGTATTTGGCTAGTTTATTACTCTTTGAAAGAACCAATATTTGTTTTTGTTTATGTCTTTTATCTATTTTATGCTTTTCTTTTTTATTTCTTCTGTTATTTTCTTTTTATATTAAATGGATGTCATTTGTTCTTCATTTTCTTTCATAGAAGTATATTTAGCTCACTTTTCAGCCTTTTTGCTGCTTCAGTTTTTACACAAAAATATTATAAGACTATCAAATGTTTAAAGTATAGCTTTTCTGCCTTCTAAAAATTTCCATAACTTTATTTCAATTGTAATTTAGTTCCAAGCATATTTCCAGTCTTTATTGTGATTCATCCTTGGAACAATAGATTATTTTCAACCCTATTTCTTAACTTTTAAATTTACACACTTTTTCCTAGTCATGTATCCTCAGCTTTATCGTGTGGCAGTTAGACACCTAGTTTAATATGATTTTAATATTTTAAATTTGGTGATATTTAGTTGAAAGTATTATTATTTTTAACTTACTGCTCTGACTAGAAATTTGAATACAAATTGAACTGAGTTTATTCCTTTGTCAAAGATTAGCTACCTATGTTTGTGTGAGTCTCTCTCTGGCATTGTATTCTGTTCCATCAAACTACTTTTTCATTCCTGTTTTAATACAATGCTGTCTTGACCACCACAGCTTTATAGGAAGACTTGAATTTGAATAGTGTGAGTCATTTGGCCTTGTTTGCTTCTTTAGTATTGTGTTGGTTATTCTGGGTCTTTTGCCTTTTCATATAACATAGAGAATTAATTTATTAATATCCACAACATTACTTGCATGGATTTTGATTAGAATCCACTGAATGTATACATTATATTGAATAGATTGGAATCTTAACAATATTGAGTCTTCCTATCCATGAACATGAAATAGCTTTCCATTTATTTAGATCTTTGATTTCTTTCATTAGAGTTTTGTAATGTCTTTCATACAGATCTGTGTCTATGTTGTCAGACATACTTAAATGTTTCATTTTTGGGGGCTAATGCAAATGTTTGTGCTTTTAGTTTCAAAGATTTCAGAGGTTGAATAAGAGTGGTAAGAGGGACATTTAAGTCTTGTACTCAGTGGCATGGGGTAAGCATCCTGTTCTGCACAATTATGTTAACTTGAAGTATTTTGTATGTTATTTGTAAGTTGGAAAAGTTACCTCTATTCTTAGTTTGCTGAAAATTTATTTTTTCATTATGAATGGATTTGAGACTTTGTCAAATTCTTTTTCTGCATGTTGATATAAATTTATTTTTTAGTCTGGTGATGTGATGGATTGCACTAACTGGTTTTTAAATGTTGAGCTAGACTTGAATACAGGGAATCAATCTTACTGGGTGGTGGATACAATTATTTTTGTAAATTCTTGGATTTAAATTGCTAATATTTTGTTGAGGAATTCAGTATCAATGTTCATGAGAGATATGGGGCTGTAGCTTTTCTATGTTTTAATGTATTTATCTGGTATTATGATAATGCTAGTTTCACAAATGAGTTGGTAAATGTTCCTTCTACTTCTATTTTCTTGAATAAATTGTAAAAGATTGGTGTTTATTTTTTAAATGTTTAGCAGAATTCTCTAATAAAACCATCTGAGCCTTGTGCTTTTTCTTTTGGAAGGTTAATCATTGATTCTTTTTTAAGTAGATATATGTTTATTTATATATGTATTTTCTCCTATGTGAGATTTGGCGTTTTGTATCATTCAAGGAATTGGTTCTATTAATAAAAGTTATCAAATTTGTAAGCCTAGAGTTAGCTGTTTATAGTATTTCTTTATCTTTTTAATGTTTATGTGATAAGAAATGATGACCTCTCTTTTGCTTCTGATAAGTGTATTTTGTATCTTCTTTTCTTGGCTAGGTTGGCTAACAGTTTATCAATTTTATAGATACTTTCCAGAAACTGGCTTTTGGTTTTGTTAATTTTCTTTATTGATTTCTCACTTTCAATTTGATTGCTTTTTCTCTCATTTTAATTATTCTCCTTTTTCTGCATGCTTTGTTCTTATACTGCTCTCTTCTTTATATAATTCCCAGGCAAGGACCTGGATTATCGATTTTTTTATCTTCTAAGATATGCATTCATGCACATCTTCTAAGATATAAATTATTTTCTCTAAGTACTGCATTTGCTGTATCACATACATATTGAGAAGTTGTAATTTCATTTGGAGTTAGTTCAAAATATATTGATCTATCTAAAACTTCTTTCATGATCCACAGTTATTTAGTCATTTTCTGTGTAATCTCCAAATATTTTGGGATTTTTTGGCTATATTTCTTCTATTTATTTTTAGTTTAATTTCACTATAGAGAACATACTTTGTGTGGTTTCTATTTTTAAAATGTATTTAATGGCTCAAAATATTGTCTAGCTCTGTGAATATTCCATGTGGGCTTGGGAAGAATGACTAATCTCTGTTGGATGAATTATTCTATAAATGGAAATTAGATCCAACTGATTAAGGGTGCTGTTCAGTTAAACTATATCCTTACTGATTTTCTATCTGCTGGATCTTTCAATTACTGTTGGAGGGATATTTAAGTCTCCAATTGTAATAGTGCATTTATCTATTTATCTTTGAAGTTGTATCCATTTTTGTCTCACTTATTTTGACATTCTGTTATGAAGTGTATATACATTAAAAATAGTTATGTCTTTCTAAAGAACTATTTTTTTTTTTTAAATTGTACCTTAGGTTCTGGGAAACATGTACAGATTATGCAGGATTGTTGCATAGGTACACACATGGCAAAGTGGTTTGCTACCTCCATCCCCCCATCACCCACATTTGGCATTTCTCCCCAGGTTATCCCTCTTCACCCTCCTCACCCGCTCCGCTGTCCCTCCACTAGTCCCCCCAACAGACCCCAGTGTGTGATGCTTCCCTCCCTGTGTCCGCATGTTCTCATTGTTTAACACCCACTTATGAGTGAGAACATGAGATGTCTGATTTTCTGTTCCTGTGTCAGTTTGCTAAGAATGATGGTTTCCAGATTCATCCGTGTCCCTACAAAGGACACGAACTCATCGTTTTTTATGGCTGTGTAGTATTCCATGGTGCATATGTGCCACACTTTCTTTAACCAGTCCATCATTGATGAGCATTTGGGTTGGTTCCAAGTCTTTGCTATTGTAAACAGTGCTGCAATGAATATATGTGTGCATGTGTCTTTATAACGGAATAATTTATAATCCTTTGGGTATATACCCAGTAATGGGATTGCTGGGTCAAATGGTATTTCTATCTAAGTTCTTGAGGAATCACCACACTGTCTTCCACAATGGTTGCACTAATTTACACTCCCACCAACAGTGTGAAAGTGTTCCTATTTCTCCACATCCTCTCCAGCATCTGTTGTCTCCAGATTTTTTGATGATCTCCATTGTAACTGGCATGAGATGGTATCTCAATGTGGTTTTGATTTGCGTTTCTCTAATGACCAGTGATGGTGAGCATTTTTTCATATGTTTTTACATTCTGTAATTTCCCTCTTTATCTCCATTAATTCTTCTTTTTTAAAAGTCTGCTTTATGCAATATTAATATACCTACCCCAGCTTGCTTTTGATTAGTGTTAACATGGTAGATCTTTCTTTATCAATTTACTTTTAATCTGTTTACTTCTTTATATTAAAAAAATATAGACAAGATAGGGCTGGGTCTTGTTTTTCTACCCACTCTGACAATCTCCATCATTTAATTGGTGTACTTAGACCATTAATTTAACATTATTATTGATATTTTTGTATTAATATCTCCATCTTTATAACTGTTTTATATTCATTGAGCTCATTTTTCTTTTTATGCCTTCACCTTTAAAAAATACTTTTTCTAGTTTTAATTGGTCAGTTGATGATTTTATTTTCTCTCTCCTCTTATCAATATCATTTATAATTCTTGTAAGAAGTTTTTATAGTGTTGTCCTAGTGTTGGTAATATATGTTTACAACTAATCTAAGTCCACTTTAATTAACACAGACCACTTCACGGGTAGCACGGATAACTTTGAAAAAACATCCCAATTTCCTCCATTGGGTCTCTTATAACATTCACTTATTTATCTCTAGGTCAGTTAAGAATAAGAAAAATAAAACATTTCCTTTTTTTTTTACCTGATTAATTCCTCCTTTGATTTTCTCCCTTTAGTTTTGAAAGCTTTATTCAGGTATAACTGATAAATAAAAATTTAACATATTTAATGCATACATGTGATAAGTGTGAATATAGGTATATACTTGATATATCATTACTACAATCAAGGTATCAAACATAACATTCACCTTTAAAACATTTTCTTGTGATCTTTTGTGTGTGTGTGTGTGTGTGTGTGTGTATTGGTGGTGATGGTGGGAACACAACATGAGATCTATTCTTTTAATATCTTTTAAAGTGCACAATACCATGTTGCTAACTATAGGTACTACGCTGTAAAGCAGATCTATAAAACTAATTTATCTTGCATAAATTGAAACTTCATAACCACTACACAAAAATTTCCCATCCTCCCTCCTCTCTGCTCCTGACAACCCCAGTTTGATTCTCTGCTGCTATGAATTTGACTGTTTGAAATACTTCAAATAAAAAGATTCATACAGTGTTTGTCCTTCTGTGATTGCTTATTTCACTTAGCATAATGACCTCTAGGTTCATCCATGTTGTTGCTAATATCAGGATTTCCTTCTTTTTAAAGACTGAATAATATTCCATTGTATGCAAATACATTATTTTCTTTATCCAGTTATCTGCTGATGGACATTTATCCAGAGAAGACATAAATGGTCACCAGGTGTATGAAAAGATGCTCCATATTTCTAGTAGTTAGGGAAATGCAGATCAAAACCACAATAAGCTATCACCTCACATCTGTTAAGATGGCTACTATAAAAATAAAGCCCACAAACACAGCTACTACTGATGAGGATGTGGAGAAACTGGAACTCTCATATGGTGTCGAAGGGAATGTGAATCGGTGCAGGCACTATGAAAAACAAGATGGAGATTCCTCAAAATATTAAAATTAGAACTGCCAGGTGATTCATCCATCTTATTTCTGAGTATTTATCCCACATAATTGAAATCAGGGTTTTAAAGAGACGTCTACACCTCCATATTCATTGTAGTACTATTTACAATAGCCAACATACGTTCTTTGCTTTATGCAGACTTAAGTGTCTGATATGTACCATTTTACTCTTCTCTGAAGAACTTCTTTAATATTTCTTGCAAGACAGGGATACTGGAGACAAATTTCCACACTTCTCATTAGGCTAATAATGGACCAGGCAGAATATAATCAGAAAAATAGCAACTGCTTTATGTATTTGAAACATGATCTTTTAAAGCACTAATTTTTAAAATATATGATGGAAAATCAAGAAGCTAAATGAGGACAAGTGTTGCTAACAGAGAGAGAGCAGTGAGCCTCTGGGACCAATGAACTGGAGGGGCAAAAGCTGAGGCTGGTCTCTGGGACTCAGCAGACTGGTGAACAGAAGATGCATCTGGGGAGCCCATGCTACTCCTGACAGAGACAAGGTTGGGGTAGAGAGGGAGGGGAAGAGACACGCTAGTTTCTCCCTCCTCCTCTCCGTTTTTGCTATTGGACAATTACAAAAGTCTCTGGCAAAAGAAAAGGGAAACATGATATTTCAGCAGCCAGGAATCTGTTTTACAGAGTAGCGTGGGCAAAGATGAGGAATCAATCTAAGGGCAAATGGCCTAATGGCACTTCAGTGTTATGTTTGTTTATAGCTCAGATACATTGACTCCTTCAGAAAAAAGTCTTTGAGCACAGTACTATGCCAGATGCAATTCAGGTAGGTGCTGGGGAATAAAAGGACTAGGGAAATTAAGCAAATGCTTGTAAGAGTGCTGGATTATTACAAAAGCGGGGAGCCTGTATTGTGTGGCTCTATATCAGGGGAATTAATTCTAGACTCTGGTCAGGGAGTTAACATATTTTGATCCTTCCCACCCTTCCAAGGAAGTGAACTTTATACTTTCATCTATAGGTTAGTAAGGAGAAAATGAGGCAAACAGTGAAGAAGAAAGTCGTAAGCAGAGAGAAAACCACATGTGAATGCAAGAAGGTAAGAGAGTGTAATCCACTAGGAGGTTAACGAGTAATGAAACTATGGCTAAAGTCTCTTGAGAGAACGGGAGAGAATTTTTTAAGATACCAGTGGTATGCAGAGGTCAGGCTGTGCAACTCTTTGAAACCTTTGTCAAAGGTTTGCATATTATTCTCAGATGAGTAAAGCAAAGAAAATAATGAAGTTATGACTGAATATAGATGTTCAAGAGATTTCTTTTACTGCAAGTGGTAAACTGACCACAAGGCTTCTGAAAGCATTGTAGGAAGTATGGCAGGGGTGTGTGAAGAGGCAATGGCTCAGAAGAGATGTTGGGAGCTTGGACTTTGGAGACTGAAGTAAGAAAGACAGTCTGAATGAATTCCAGAAATATTTGTTCAGAAAAATAAACAAGGGTTAGTAATGTCTGTTTATTCAATTATTTAGCTACTCAACAATATTTGTTGAACAATGACTACGTGAAGTGAACAAGATAGGGTGAAATGAATGAGATAAGCAGGAATTTATAGAGTAATTAGGCATGTTAAAATATGTTACTATTATATATAATTATAAATAGATATTGTTATTTTTATGTTGCTATAAAGGCCAAATATTTATTTTTTGGAAAGTGTTTTAATAGAGAATAGTAAAAGAGAGGAGATTAAGATTGTCATGTAGCATTAATTCGAATTCAGATAGATGCACATATTTCTGGAAGAACTGCATTAAATTCATCACTGAAACCATGAAAGTGGATGAAATGCCTCTGGAGAAAAAGGAATCCTGAGTGAAATATTTTAAAATCTTTCACTTTAAAAAGATTAAAGTGAAAGAGGATAAATAGTTCCTCTCCTCCCGCAATGTTCCCATGTTTCACTAGCAAATCAAGACAAGATTTCAGAGAAATCTTTTCATTTTTCTATCAATGAAATAAATTTAGACTCTCATTTGCTATAGTAATTTCTTCAGTAACAGAAGAATGCTAGGACCATGGTGTAAAGGGCGGAGAGAACCAGGAGAAATGATCAAGGTGCAGACGAAAGTAGACCTAGTTAAGAGTGCAAATGCCTTGTTATGGATTTGAGCCAGGTCTCTCTTGCTCTGGGGACTTCCACATCATCTTTTCTCTGCCCTAATCTTCCTGGGTTGGCCCAAATTTGCCTTTGGTGCTGTGTTCACTCATGGCAATCTTACGATATATGTATCCTAAAAACTGTGTTGAAATGCTCTAATGTAACAAATATGATTTTACTCCTGGACCAGAAATCATGTTATTTTCCTTTACTTTGATGGCACTGAAAATGTTCCATTAGCCTTACTGTATTAAAACACACACACACACACACACACACACACACACACACGTTATTCAAAACATCAGTATTGCTATGGAGCCTGGAGAAGCACTGTTTGACAAATATTAAATATCATCATGTATAAACTGCTGTGAAGGTAGTTTTATTTATTTTTATATTTACATTATTTACATGTATTAACAGGAGAATGTTTTAGATCTCACATAAGAGAAATACATAATATTGTGGAAAATTCAACATAGCTTTTTTTTCTCAAATGAAGCCATGGGGGATGTGGAAAGAAGAATGGTTCAGCTCTCTGCCTGGCAGCCCCCACTGACTCTGTGAACTATTGCAAGTAGCCAAACTTGTTTAACCTAATGTAATGTTGATAAGAATCCACTTTCCTCATTTAATGTAGATGAGAATCAGCTTTTTCATTTACATAATCCATAGCAGTGCTATGAGGATGAAGAAGTTGAGACATAATATACTTAAATAATGAGGGTGATTACTATTGTATGAATAGGAACTGTTATTTCAGGCATGGTTATTTTTAACATAAGATGATATCACAACAATAAAACCCAGTTGGCCAATGTTTTATGAAGTTTTCTATGCCATTAATAATATCTTGGCATATTAAGAATCATTCATTTAAAAAGTCACATATTTGTGAGAGTATTAATTGGGGATATTGATTGAGCAAAACATTGTGGGAAGAAAGCAAAATATAGTTGTTTTGTAAAAAGATACATTTGAACATTCTGCCATTGCCTTTATCTAGTGAGCTTATCTCATTTAGATGAAATAAAAGTATGATCCAACTTTATGTAAGCAATTCATAATAATGGCTATTTTATATATTAGACAATTAATAAAGAAATTTTGCAATCAGAAACAACTGTATTTCTTTAATAGACCTTATGAAGACTTTCTAATTTCAAATGGCATGAGCAAGAGCTATTTCAGATTGGACTTTTATATGTAGTAGGAAAGATGATGTTAGCTAGCTATAGATTTATTTTCTTTTAAAAGATGATCACAGTAACAATGCCCCTAGACTTCTAAAAATACACTTAGTGATATATCTAAATGCTGCAATACAAAATAAAATTCAGAGGTCTGAAAATGTAAAACCAGACTTTTCATCTATAAATATTGAACAAAAAGTGACCTGAGTTATACAGTTGCAACATTGTCCTCAATATCATAAAAAGTAAAACATGAATGAATAAACTAGCATTCCTCATTCCAAGTTCTGTGGATTAAAATGTAATTCCATATCCAGTAGTAAATCCACTGTAGAAATAAGTGCTTCTTCAATAAATTCCTGCTGGACAATTCCAAATTTGATTGCTAAATTACTATTAGGAGAAATGACACATTACAATGTGATTGCTACATACTATGGCAGATGAGTGAAAAACTTCTTATAAATAGGAAACAGAGCTACAAATATATTTTTATGTTTTAGAAATAAAGTAATAATAGATAATTATATTCATGCAAATGATATTTTCTTTCTTTTTCTCTACTCTGTTTAATAAATTCTCTAATAATGCTGAGTTTACTCAATGTCCTGTTAGCTGCCAGTGTCCCCTTGTATTCTGGATGGATCTGAATGATGCATTCTGGTAGATACTCTAGGTATTCACAGTAGGCTCAAATAAATTTGTTTCTGCACAAGAAATGCTTGCCTAACTTTCATGTGGTAGATATTTATGGGCTTGAGAATAAAGACAACAATTCTTAAAACTTAGCTGTGTTACTTACGAACTTTTCCAAGTTCATACAGTGTGACATTTATAATCCACCATTTTTCAATGTAAAATGATTGGATAGCAATGATATCTCTGAAGATTAACTAAGGTAGTATATGTGAATAGTCCTATAAAATATAAACTGTATTTTCTTCCTTCTTCTTTGTTAAAAATTTGCATCAGACATTGTGTGAAGCTCTGAGAATTCAAATGCACAACTCTTAATCCTCGCGAAGCTCACATCCTATGTACATAAAGAACAGGTACATATAACTGGTATGTCATATGGATACCACATTTTTTAATCCATTCTTCTGTTGATGGACACTTAGGTTGTCCGCATATCTTGGCTACTGTGAGTAATACTCAATGGAACAGTATTCAGCCTTAAAAAAGCAGGAAAATCTGAGTCCCTGCTAGTTCATCCTCCTCGCACGTCTCTCCTCTCTCCTTTTGAGTTTTGTGTTCCTCAGAGCGCACCTTAGTCTGTGGCTCATCCCGCTCTGCACTTACTTTTGTTTGTTTCTGTTTGTCTCTTTTTTGAGACAGAGTTTCCGTCTCGTTGCCCAGACTGGAGTGCAATGGCTAACAGCAACTTCTGCCTCCCCGGTTCAAGCGATTCTCATGCCTCAGTCTCCAGAATAGCTGGGAATACAGGCATGCACAGACACCTTCTCTGCACTTTCACAGGACTTTACATTCCCAAAGCTTTAATTATTCAGGAAATATTTAATCGATCTTAATTTCTATTTATACTGCCGACTTTCATTCAAAATCTGGAGTTATATAGATAATGCCCTATTTGACATTTGAACTTAAGGAGACCACAGATATCACGAACCAACGTTTTCTAATAAGAGCCTTGACGTTTCCTTCCAAATTAGGTTTCCCTCATTCATCACCATTTCAGTAAATGGCACCACCATCTACCATGTGGCTTGATGTAGAAACTTTCTCATTTCTTCTCTTTCTGTTAGCATCCACTTAACTATCACCAACCAAGATCAGATAACCTTTTCTCGAAATTACAGGTAGAATATTTTGATTTATCACCATCTCTGCTGCTACAACTTAATCCAAACCAGTGTCATATCTTGCCTTTAGTGTTTATGGAATTTTCTGTGTTTATTCTTTTATTGTTCCTCATGACTCCCAAATCCTCAAAATAACAAGAGTCACCTCTTGAAAATGTAAGCTATTCAAATAGTGTTCCATTGAATTTAGAACAAAATACAAAATATATCACTTGGCATATACAAATGTATATACTCCATTCCTATTTTCCTCTGCAACTTTATTTTTCACCACCTATTCATGTAATGAGTATTCTTTAGTTTCCTAGATCTTAATACAACAAGCTTGCTCTAACTTTAAGACATTGGCCCTCTGTCCTCTACCTCTTCCAGTGTATGGCTCGTTCCCATTCATTCAGTTTTATCACAAACACCTCATTAGGGAGCCCTTCTACAAATGTCTGAGGTAGCTCTCAGTGCATGATTGGTAGATGAGGGTTCAGCATTCCTGTCAACTTTCTTCTAATGTTCATTCAAATAAGGCATTGGGTCAGGCACTGTGGCTCATGCCTGTAATCTCAGCACTCTGGGAGTCTGAGATGGGTAGATCACCTGAGGTCGCGAGTTTAAGACCAGCCTGGCCAACATGGTGAAACCCTGTCTCTACTAAAATTACTAATTTAACCGGGTGCGGTGGCATACATCTGTAGTCTCAGCTACTTGGGAGGCTGAGACAGGAGAATCGCTTGAACCTGGCAGGAGTAGGTTGCAGTGAGCCAAGATCACACCACTGCACTCTAGCCTGGGCAAGACAGAGTGAGACTCCATCTCAAAAAAAAAAAAAAAAGGCAGAGAAAGGAGAGCCAAAAATGGCATTTTAAAAACTCTCTATGTCTAGATATGGCCGTGAGATAAATTGTAGCTAATGAAATCAAGTGGAAAGAGTGTTAGCCACTTTGAGTGGTATATATAAAAGAGAAAAGGTGCAGGCTAGGATTAGAAGGTGCTGGCATGCCACTTCAGAAAATTTGGATGAATGAATCCCTTAGGGATGATGGCACTGTTTACTGCTGTTTCGTGAGATAGATATATATATATATACACATACACACACACACACACACACATATTCTTATATATACACATATATTCTCTCTCTCACACACACACACCCCCACACTCACATTCTTAATAAAGCCAGTGTTATCTAGGGATCTCTAGAGTTGCATTTGATCCTACGTCTTACTAATATAGCCCTGCCATTCTTTTCTATCTCTGAGCTCTCTTTACTTCCTTCCCATTTTACAATTATTAGCTTATTTGCTTGCCAAATATATATTATCACTGCTAGGCAAGATAAAGATAGGAAATTTTGTTGCTATGCTGATTACTGGATATCCAATGTCTATTTCAATCATTAGTTAACAGTTGACCTGCAATACATATTTGTGAATGTATGGATGAATGAATGAGAATGGAAGAATAATTTAATTGAGTAAATACTTTGAAACTATTATTTATACAATTCCTTCAGGTTAAAACTCCAGAAATCACCAAAGGGGATTCAATTCTGATGAAATTGATTGGGCAGCTGAACATCAGGAGGTCCCCAAATGATCCCAAAGTGCAAAGTAGAAAATGTCTATCATGAAAGTTTCCCAGAAAAACACAATTCTTCATCAAAACTGATAAGGCATTGACTACTGAGGTATGTGGGGAGTTAGCAGGCAACCATCTATCCTATTTTGACAAGGTAACTGATCCAATGCATGGGCAGAAGGACCCTGTAGAAAGAAGTTTTCAATGTCAAACAGTTATCGGAACAATAAGAACATTGGGCGAAATGTAAAGCACCACAGGTAAAAGTGTATATTTGGTATATACATATTATAATTATATGTTAATACATACTAAGCCATTTTTGCAAATACAATCATGGGATGGTTGAAATCATTAGATAGAAATTTACAATCTTAAATTCACAGAGTTTACTCCATTAATTTATGTAAAATAATGTGAAGTACATGAGCCTTGGAATTCTAATGATAAAGCAAATCCAAACAATGCCTTTGGGGATTTCAAGGATAAAATATACATAATGCATGAGAGTGCGTTGGTCCCTCAACAAATTATACTGCTGTTTTTACATAGCAAGAAAAAATCATCAATGCTTAATTGAATGGACAGGTGAAACATATGGAACTCCACATATGCAGCACAATTCTGTACACACAAAGATACATAAAATTATTGACCATATAATAATTATATGTATATATAATTACATATGTAATAATAATAACCATGTCTACTTAACATTTTATCCAACTATGTGAAAATATTTACTCTGTTGAGTTGTAGGGTGACAAGTCGAGGGTAACGCATAAATCTGTAATATCAATATTAAATTTAATATGTACACTTCATGCAACCAAATAAACAAATGAAAACAAGTAGTTAGAAGCTGATTGTGTACCTTGATATCACTGATCCAGGCTATAGGATTCAGATATAACATCAACTTCTGGTAAAACTCTCATTTTCAACACTATTCAGATTAATTATCATATACATTTGGAAAGAAATCCCATTGGCACTACTTAAAATATTTCTGGGTTTTCAAAAGTAAAGCTTTTGCAAAGATTCTCACCTCTCAATATGTCTAATTACTCTCTTTGTGCATTGAGACCTACAAGGCTCTTTCAAGATTCAAAGCTAAAGTTAGAAACTCAATTTCAAATGATATCAAAGGCTGTTCTGATCAGCACTTTGGTTTTTAATATAAAATGAAATGCTTGAGAATCTAGGCAAATTATCATGTTAAATCATAGGCGCCTGTCAATGTTTCAGCCTTTTAAACACATTTTATTGCAAGTTATTGAGATTATAGCAGTTAACTGTGAATTTTCATTTTTACATTTGTATGAAAATTGGAAATAAATTAAACACTAGAGACAAAATGGTGTTAGTTTGTTTTTATGAGATATAAGTATTATTTGGTATCTTATACTCAGTAGTGTATCTGCATTTCATCACTTAAAGCATTTTTACCTTGATTCATCTGAAACACACACACACACACACACACACACACACACATTGAAACTATATATAGTGATATGACTGATAAAGATATTCTCTGATTATGCCTTCGAATCAAATCTGTCATTGACTCAAAAGAATCTTGTTCTTGTACCTAATTACATTCATTTATGACTAGCAGAACACCATTATTGTATTTGTAGGTTCTTTTAATTTCATAAAAAATATTGCTTGGGACATGCTTTTACTAAAATTTCTTCTTGTTAGTCTGAAGTTCTAATAGAACTAGAATCCTGTATGTTTTTTGCTGAATCTGACAGTCCTACTAAGGATAGAGAAACTTTGGAAGCCACTTAGATATTCATCAATGTAATATTTTAATACAGCAAACACATATATAGAACTTAAAACATGTCAGACACCATTCCAATCACTTTACATTTCCCTGGTAAATTTCTTGCACCTTGAATCCTATTTTGGTGTGTATTCCTCAGAAGATCTGAACTAACACAGAAAGTCTCTTTGTCCAGATGCTCTAGAATGTTGCTGGTAATGTTAGTTATTACGGCTCTATAAACATGCCTTGAAAACTTTAGACAATACTGGAGGTTAGTGGTGTGTGTTATCCTTTCCCCTCTTCTAATAATTTCTCCACCTGAAAAATAAACTGGAATTAGCTAAGGCCATGTATGAAAAACCCACAGCTAATGTTACACTGAACGTGAACAAGCTGAAAGTCTCTAAGAACTAGAATAAGAAGAAGATGCCCATTTTTACCACTCATTCAAACTAGTACTGGAAGTCCTCACCAGGGAAACTAGGCAAGAGACAAAAAAACAAAGGGCATCCAAATTGGAAAGGAGAAAGTTAAATTGCTCCTGTTTGCAAATGACATGATGCTATTTATGGAAAATTCTAAAGATTCCAGCAGAAAACTCTTAGAACTGATGAAGTCAGTAAACTGGCAGGATACAAAATCAGCTTAAACAAATAAGTAGTATTTCTGTATACTAATAACAAATTATCTGAAAATGAAATCAAAAGAAGTAATTCCATTCACAATAACTACAAAAAAATCTCCTAGCAATAAATTTAACCAAAGAGGTAAAAGATCAGTACTGTGAAAACTACAAAATAGTGACGAAAAAAATTGGGGAGGACATACAAAAATTGGAAAGACATCCTTATTCATAGATTGGAAGAATTAATTTATTAAAATAAACATACTACCCAAAGTTATCTATTTGAAAACCATCCTTTCAACTTATCAATGCCATTTTTCACAGAAATAGAAAAAAATCCTAAAATTTTTATGGAATCATAAAAATCTCCAAATAGCCAAAGTAATCTTAAGGCCCCCCTCCCCTCCCAGAAAAAGCAAAGCTAGAAGGAGGGATCACTTTACCTAACTTCAAAATATACTATAAAGTTATTTCAACCGAAAGAGTATGGCACTGGCATAAAAACAGACACATAGACCAATGGAACGGAATAGAGAGCTCAGAAACAAATCCATATATATAGAAGCAATTAATTTTCAACTAATGCTCAAAAAACATACACTGGGGAAAAGGCAGTCTCTTCAACAAATGGTGGTGGGAAAATTGGATATTCATATGCAGAATAATTAAACTAGATCCCTTCTCTCCCTGTATATAAAAATGGACCCAAAATGCATTGGTTATTTAAATGTAAATAATTTAAACTGAATTATTTACATTTAAATACAGTTTAAATAATTTAAACTGAATTATTTACATTTAAATATGTAACTATGAAACTAAGAGATGAAAGCAGGGGACATGCTTCAGGACATTGGTCTGAGCAAATATTTTATCGATAAGACCTTGAAAGCACAGACAACAAAAGAAAAAACAGACAAATGGGGATATATAAAACTAAAAAGCTTTTGCACAGAGAAGGAAACAATCAACGGAATACAAAGACAACCTGCAAAATGAGAGAAAACATTTACAAACTTTTGATCTAACATGGATTCATATTTAGAGCATAAAAGGAACTCAAACTACTCAGCAGCAAAAACAAAATAATTTGATTAAAAATTGGGCAACTGATCTGAATAGACTTTCTTAACCAATTTATGCCAGAGGTTGCAAATTACTTTTTGGGTGTGAAAAATCAGACCTTGGCAATGATCTTGAGCAGTTGGATATAAATAACTCCTACTAGCTTAGCATTCCAATAATGGAACACTAGGTATTAAGAGAAGATTTAGAAATGGTCATTGAGTATATAATGAAATGCTCAGCCTCACTAATCATCAGGGAAATGCAAATAAAAATCACAATGCAATCATCTCACCCCAGGTAAAATGGCTATTAACCAAAAAGATTTAAAAGTAACAAATACTAGTGATGGTGTGGAGAAAAGCAAACTCTTATACACTGTTGGTAAGAATATAAATTAGTACAGCAATTATAAAAAAATATGAAGGGTCCTTAAAATTTTGAAAATAGAACCACCGTGTTGTTCAGCAATCTCACTACTGGGTATATATCCAAAGCAAATGAAATAAGTACATCAAACAGATATGTGCAGTCCCATGTTTATTGCAGCACTACTACTCCCAATAACTAGGATTTGAAAGCAACCTAAGTTTCCATCGACAAATGAATGGGTAATGAAAATGTAATATATAAGCACAATGGAAATTCTTAAGCCATAAGAAAATAATGAAATTCTGTCATTTTTGGTAATACAGGTGAGCCTGGAGGACATGTTAAGTGGAATAAACCAGGCACAGAAAAGACAAATACTGTTTGGGGTCAGGATGAAGAAATTCAGGCAAAAATGTTCTTACTTATATGTGGAATCTAAATAAGTTGATCTCACAGAGGTAAAATGAAGACCAGTGGTTACCAGAGGCTGGAAAGGGGACTGGGGGATAGAGAGAATTTGCTTAGCAAGTATAAAATTATAACTAGGTAAGAGAAATAATTTCTAGTGTTCTATAGCATTGTAGGGTAAGTATAATTAATAATTTGTTGTATATTTTCAAATAGCTAGAAGAGAGGATTTTTATTATTCTCAACACAAAGAAACAATAAATCTTTGAGGTGACTGATACAATAATTACCCTGATTTGATCATTATATATTGTACACATGTATTGAAATGTCACCCTGTACCCCACAAATATGTACAGTTATATGTCAATTAAGAAGAATAAAATGTGTGGTTGCAGAATTTGGATTCATCTATTGCCCTACAATGGACAGCCTTTTACTTAGATCAAACCACATTTGTACTTTTGATCATTTCCTCAATTTTTTTCTTGTAGAAAAAGTGATAGCAGTTTATGTGAAGAGGAAAAACTTTACAGTTGATTGATGCCAGTTGTAGATCACTAATCAACTGCTTCAAATAGAAAACAAGTTCAGTCTAATAATTGTTTAATTTTTTCCATCCGGTTTATGACATCAAAGTAGCATTGTTGAAATTTATCCTCCTGAAGGTTAAATGTAAAAAAAAATTCTGAATAGTATTCTATAATAAATTTAAATGTCAACACTAAAGATAAATGATTAATTTTCTGGTGACATTATGAATACAAATATTGATAAAAATGTGCTCTAAATTTAGAGATCTACTTGCATTTGGATGTGGTGCACACATAATTCATAATTGCATTCATATTGTCAGAAAGCAAACTATCACAAAAAAAATATAGTTGCAAAAATTTATAAACGCCTGCTCATATATACAGAATACTAAATTACAAAATCTTATGATACTGCTGGTGTTGAATATAAAAAACATACTTCAGCACGGGATTATGTATTTTCTCTCTTTGTTGCTTGTCATCAATCTGATGCTTAAAAAGTCTGAGTCTTTGATATCTGTTTTGTAAACCAATATAAGTATTTTATCATCACATTGAACTGTTTATAAACTGGTATTCTAAATTTTGGCTGTGCCTTGTTCACAACTGGTTGGAATTTGTTTGCTCTCTTTTGTTTATCAAAATAATATTTATATTAATTTTAAGTGTCCAGATTGGCAAATTTCAGTAATTGTATGCAATCATTTAGCCACCATGATCAAGAAGTAGAGCAATTCCTCACCCCAAAATGCTTCCTCATACCTGTACATATTCCATAATCTTTCTTCATCCTGACCCCAGGGCACCTTTGGTTTGCTGTCAGTCATTATAGTTTTACATATTAAAGAATTTCATATAAATGGACTTACATGGTACAAAGATTTGATGATTGACTTATTTCTCTTAATGTAATGTTTTTGAGATGAATCTGTGTTATTGTCTATATTAATATTTTTGTCTTTTTATTCCTGAGTTTTCCCTAGTATGAATGCACCACACTTTGTTTAGTCATTTAATAGTGATAACCAGTTGAGTTGTTTCCAGTGGGGCTAATATCAATAATGCTACTATGAACATTTATGTACTTGTTTTTGTTTGAATGTGTATTTTCAATTCTCTTGCGTAAATACCTGGAAGTAGAATTTCTGGATTATACAGTAATGAATCTAACATTTTAATGTAGTGCCATACTCATCGCAGGTTACTGTACCGCCATGCATTCCTACAAGCAATGTGTATGAGTTCCAGATGCATCACATCCTTGTCAACACCTGGTAGTGTCAGTCTTTATGACTTGTATCTATTCTAGTACTTAGTGATATCTCATTGTGATTTTAACTGACATTTTTCTGCTAATAAAGTTGGGCACCTTTTGCTAAAACTTGTAAAAAAATGATAAATTTTTTCATCGACATGAAAATAATATTTAAACCTAAATGCTAAGTAAACTTTTTTAAAATACAAGAAAAAAAAAAAAAGGAAAAGAGTTTGAAAATAAGTATCCAGATGTAGGAAAAAGAAATTATAATACATCTAAAAAAAAAAAAGTAAAAGAATGGGTATACTGAAGAGGAGAAATAAATGCAATAGACCAGGCTGGGAAACATAGTGACACCCCATTTCTCCAGAAAAAAATAAAATTAGCCAGGTGTTGGCCAGGGGCTGAGTTGGGAAGATCACTTGGGCCTGGGAGATTGAGGCTGTGGTGAGCTGTGATCATGCCACTGTACTCCAGCCTGGATGACAGAGCAAGACCCTATCTAAAAAAAAAAAAAAGAAAAAAAAAGAAAGGAACAGAGGAAATAATATAGAAAATTATAAAACTCTATACACATAAAAAGAATAATGCAAGAGACCAGACATACACAATGTTAAAATAATGATATGAGCAGCTATATGCATTACAATTTAAATTTTAAAAATAAATTTTTTAAAATGCTATAATTAACAATCACTCAAATTACTCAGAATTAAGACAACATGATTAGATTACTAAACATAAGAAATTTAATTTCTACTCAAGTCTCATCACTCTTCAGACATAAAGAGAAAATAATATATTATTAAAAATCTCTCCTGGAAATTGGAAAAAGTTAGGGAGGAAAAATAATCCTCCCTAACTCAATTTCTATAGCTAGTATATTATTATCAATATCAAAACCATACAGTTAAAGTTCAATTAAAATGAGCATTACAGGGTAGTATCATCTTTGCTTATTTATATGAAAATTCTAATGTGAGATGATGGAAATGCTAGTTAGCTTGATTGCATGTGATGATCATTTCACAATGTATACTATATAAATCTATCAAGTTGTGCACCTCAATTTACACATCTTTTGTCAAATATACCTCAATAAAGCTGCAAAAAACTAAATAAATTATAAATGAACTTAATATAACATTTAACCCAATACCATGATTATTATAGTTTATTATAGCCATGTAAGTTTGTTTAAATGTTAGATAATCACAATAGCATCAGGCTACAGTAGAAAAACAAAATGATTATCTCTGCAGAGCCATAAAAAAGTATTTCATGAATTCATATTTAAGAAAATTTGGCTAAGTGGAACAGAATAAGATGGCATTACATTGATTTTTAAAATCTTAGCTAACTAGTAACAGAATGAAATCCCATTAGTAGATGTCTCTCAAATCCTACAGCAAGCAATGTAGGTGTGGTGAAAATTATGAAAATTATCCAAATCTTTATATATAAAGCCAAAGGTGGCTGTAAGTGTGTATTAGTTCATTCTAGCACTGCTATAAGGACATATGTGAGACTGGGTAATTTATGAAGAAAAGAGGTTTAATTGACTCACAGTTCTGTAGGCTGTACAGGAAGCGTGGCTGGCAAGGCCTCAGGAAAGTTAAAATTATGGCAGAAGGTGAAGGAAAAACAGGCACAATCTTCACATGGCGAGTGGGAGGTAGACAATGATAGGGAGAGTGCGGCATACTTTTAAACAACCAGATATTGTGAGAACTCACTATCATGGAAATAGCAAGGGGGAAATCTGCCCCCATGATCAAATCAACTTCCAGCAGTTTCCTCCCCCAACATTGGGAATTACAATTCAACATGAGATTTGGGTAGGGACAGAGAGCTGAACTATATCAAAGTCCTTTCAATTTCATTGGTTTATCCAAGGACTATTTTACTATTAAGAATGCACCTATATTTGTCTTGTTTTCTGATAACTGATTAGAGCTCAGAGACTGTGAAATTACATGTGCACTTGTAGATTACTGTCTGTAGAGAAGGCCATCCCAAAAGTAACAATTTCCTGCTGGTAGGGCATTGACTAACTTTGTTTCTATTTGCAAATTCATTTTAGGCTTACTTCATCATATACATATAATGTTCATATTATAAACATATGAATTTACTTATGATCCTAATTTACCATTTGACAGGTTTCATCACTAATTAATGAACTGAATAAAATTTTGACACATGTTCTTTTACAACTGTGTAAAAGTCATGGTTTTAATTTTAAAAATTGTACCTTATCTGTACTTAAAATAGAGACTTCAGAAACATTTACACTTAAGTTGGAAATAGTACATGCATACTAGCTGCACCTTTATTATTTATACGAGATTAAATGGTGAATTTATAGCTCTGTTCATTTATAAATAAACATTTATATAAAATAAACAAATGAAAAATTGGAAAAGAGGATTTGATACTTAGGTGTTCATTTTGCAATATACTGGGTCCGCTATCCTCCTGGCACAAATGAAAACATTCCATTAGTTCAATGGATATTTATTATGTCTTCATAATATGCAAGCCACAACCATGAAGTTTCATCCAAAGAGTATTCCTCTATGAGCAGTGACTTAAAAAAATGGAATAGCTTACATATTTTATAATATCTTGAAACCAGGGATAATTTAAGTTGGAAAATTTCATTTAACATCTTTAATAGAAATTTTGTCATCACTTAATTCATTTTACAGATATTTGTTAAACAGTCTTTCTGCATTAGGCACTTACTTTTGGTATGATGGCTATCTGCAAGTACCTCCTGTCAAGGGAACATCGTTCAATTCAGCTGGTTGTCTAGGGAAAGCTGACAGATTGATTACAACTACAAGAAGATTTGAAAACCGCTAAGTAACTCCATGTGTCCCAACAACTTTACTTCAAATGCCTCTTATTTAAAAAAAACATGATAAAACCACCAACAGAAGTTCACAGACCTGAAACCTAGGACACGTGTTGACTTTCCCTTCATGAGCCTTTCAAGTCATTAACATTTCCCACATTTTTCGACTTATCTGTCAACGTTGTAGAAGGCTCCATCAATTCTAGCCAGGGAAACCAGATGGATTTTCTCAAAAAGCTGAACACACAGCCATTGGAAGATATTTTAAAAGAAAATGTCTCATGCTATTATCTAACTGAAATACTAATCACAACAAACAAAATAAGCAGAAAAAAATTCAGAATGTGTCAATGTGTACAGTGGTAATAAATTTAAACATGTAATTTTCTCATAATATCATCTATCTATCCTGCTCAAGGTGTAGACCATGGACTACTCCTGGTCCTTAAAATATTCATTAATGGGCCAAACTAGACAGATATACAGAAGTTAAGAGTAATGTTTTAGAAATTGTATAGCAATTTGATACTGTTGTGATTATTTCTCTTATTTTACAAAACTATTTTGCTGGAGAGATTGAAAAAGATTTAAGAAAACAGTATTTCACCAAATATATTTTAAGAAGCATAATCTAGCTTATAAAACTACCAAAATTTTGTTAGACTCTAGCAAAAATTGCCATTTGCGTATGTTTTACAAATTAGACATTCAATAAATATTTATTTTGACTCACATTCTCATACGTAGAAATATTAACAGCCCTGAGTGTCCTATTTTGGGAAATAATAAGGGAAACACTTCGTAACCACCAGTCCAGTGAGAATTCCAAAGAATATTGGAGATAGACTTATATAATCTTTACATGTCTTCCAATTTTACCATTATATGTACCAAAGATAATGTCTAAGTAATATTTTCATTTATTTTTATTTCCAAGCAATAACGTTTGCTTTTAAATTTGCTTCAGTTTGTGTACATAACAACTGCATATTTAAGCTTTGGTAGTAGCATACAAATTGGGTTTATTTGCCAATAAGGGCATGTATGGTTTATCAACATTTCTGTGAGTTCTTATATGATGTACCAATTGTTTTCACCTTTCTAATGAGAAAACTCACAGGTGAATTTGTTAGGTTAGCTTGATATGTAACATAGACATCTGTTAACCAGGAGCAAAAATCTGTCTGGGTCAGGAACCCAATTATTTTCACACTTTCTTCTTCAGAACTGCCAGACAATGAACATTTTTGACTTCCAATAAGAAAATGGACATTTAAACAATGTTTAGTTTGTAATAAGTTTAACCTTTGCCTTGTTTTTCAGCTTATATCTTCCCATTTCATTCTATTAATTTCAGTTTCCATTGTTGCTTCCAGCATGAATGCATTTACTTTTTCTTACCGTTGGAAAATGAATCCACCTAGTTCTGGCATTCTGTACTAGGAACAGTAATGCAATACACAATCAGGGTATTGCTTTTTATTGCCCCAAAGGGATTTATTTCCTTATTAAAAATTAAAGGTAGCAATAAGATTTATTTCCTTTTAAGTAAAAATATCTTTTTTATCTTAGATCTCAGTCATACTGAGTAAATATGGCCATTATTTATTATGAATCAGTTACCATATAGTAATTGAAATAAGAGTGAGAGGAGAGTCAAGTTTTAGATGCAAAGTGAAGGTTTTTAACATGGACTTATACTGTGTATCTGTGAATTAGTCAAGAAATTTTCATGGGCATTCGTTGTATGCACAGTACTGTGGAAGGCATGCTATAGGATATAAAGTTACTAAAGGTGTCACCAACCATTCAATTCATAAAATGAGAAATAATTTTATTCAAATGAAAATGGATTTTTCAGGGAGTCTTCTAGGACCATGCATACAAAATATATGGAATCATATGTAGTAAAAGAGATCAAGGTCAGGAAATTGAGACCATACTGGCTAACACGGTGAAACTCCGTCTATAATAAAAATACAAAAAATTAGCTGAGTGTGGTGGCACACACCTGTAGTCCCAGCTACTTGGGAGACTGAAGCAGGAGAATTGCTTGAACCTAGAGGGGCAGAGGTTGCAGTGAGTAGAGATCGCACCACTGCACTCCAGCCTGGGCAACAGAGTGAGACTCTGTCTGGAAAAAAAAAAAAAAATCCTGTACCCTCTAGTGGTTGCTTTCCCTTTGTGGCCAACCCTTCTAGCCCTAAGCAATCTATAAACATAGGTTTTTCTGTGCTGAACATTTTGTATGAGTGCATGATCTTTTACTCAGCATGTTATTTTCAAGGTCCATCCATGTCATGGCATGTCAGCACTTCATCCTTGTTATGACTGAATAGCTTAAGATCTGGATACATCACATTTTGTTTATCCTTTCATCAGTTAATGAACATTTGGATTGTTTCCACATTTTTGCTATTATGAATAATGCTGTGGCTTAACCTTGAGGACATTATACTAATTGAAAGAAGCCAGTCACGGAAAGACAAATACGGCATAAGTTCATTTACGTGAAATATCTGTAACAGTCAAACTCATGTTAAAGTGTGGAGTAGTGATTGTCAGTGGGTGGAGGAGAGGAAGAAATGAAGAGTTAATAATCATGGGTATACAGTTTGAGTTAAGCAAGATGAGTAAGCTCTAAAGGTCTGCTATACAACGTGGTACCTAAAGTCAACAGTAACGCATCATACACTTCAAAATTTAAGAGGGTAGATCTCTTGTTAAATGTTCTTACCAAAGTAAAATACCTTTTAAAAAGAAAACAGGCCCATACAAATATTTTTATGTGAATGATCATTACTGCTTAGCTGGTATTTTTTTTAATGCAATATGCTAAAATAGTGATAGAGTCAATAGAAATGGTACTGAAGGGTTGAGGGAAATTGGTAAAGGCAAGGTCAACAGGAAAATCCTTAAATGAACCCAGAGAAATTTTCTTTTGTGTATCCTTGCCTCTGAAAATCTGTTTCTTCATGGAGAAATAATGGTGAAAAACAAATAATTTTTTAAATAGTTAAATAATATGAAAAAGAGACTCTAGAAAATCCACTAATATATATCATTAAATATTAGCCCACAGGTTAGACATTTATTTTTCATCTAGAATGTCATATAATTTTCATAAGTGAAAATAATATTCGGTGACAGTATATATTGAATTATGAATAGGATTGTTAGAACTTGTTGTCATTTAAAATTAGCAGAAGAGTACTATTTTTTAAAATCTTTCTCACAAAAAATAATATCCAGATGAAAATAAGCTCACAGTGTCTACGTACATTGATAAAATACATTAAAAGTCCCTAAAATTTTCATGTTTTTGTTAATTTTTAAATTATGAGCATGTAAGAATATTTATGTTTCAAATCTTTCTAAGAGTAAAATCAGATAACAAAATTAAAGTTTTCCAAATGTGAGGGTGGTACTGAGAACTGTACATTAATATAATATACAAAAAGAATATCAGAGCTAATGAAAGGGTCTGATAATAATGGTCTTATGAGACAACTGTAATAAAATTGGTCAGCTCTACAAAACTATGGTATTGGCTCTTTCACTAAAAATACCATTATTTGCTCTAAAATCACAATATTGTATTTTAATTAACTAACAAAAATTGTCTTATTTGTCATGGTTTTAGTTATTGTTTGGATTCCTTCTAACTTTAAATTTTTATAATATAATTTCATATAGTTCATATATAAATATTAAGATTAGGTATAATATTTAATATGCCTAATACATCTAAATATGTTACATAACATGTAGTTTAGTAATTAAAGAATTTGGACACATAATTTGGCTTTGGGTTCTATTTATGAATGTTCTGCCTGAGATACATTGTGGTTAAAGGAAAGGTAACGTGTGGATGTGATTATGCCTCATCTGTCAATTGTCAAATGCCTGTATTGGCAATGCAACATTTTGAATGGCTCCAGGGCACATGTTTTCACAAAACTGAAGTCCTGTGTTCCCAATTTGCATTTGATACACCAGTCAGGAGCCTAATTATGGGCATCGCACATAGTTTGTGCTGTTTGGTGTAAGTATTCCAATGATCAGGCTAATGAAGGTGAATAAGTACATAAAGACGGAGATACGTTTTGTTTGTCTTTGGAAATCACTTTATGAGATTTTGGTAGCAGATTTGCCTACTGTTTCATTTTTTGAATAATGTTTAACATATTTTACATTTTCTTTCTATTTATTGATGTGATGAGGCCAAGAAGTACTCTGAGAGGCTAAAAGAATCCAAATTTGGATTCAAATTTTGCTACAGAAAATGGGAAGTGGGAAAAATGCATAGACAAGTAATTGGAGAAGTGAGAATTTACTGTGTAGGAATATAATGCATGATGTGTCAGAGATTAATCTTCTAGTTTTGTATATGAGCCAAAAATTCTTTTTGAATTCTCATACACTCCTCAGATTTGCATCCTGCTTGATTTTTCTCCCTGCAAATAATGCAATAATTTTAATATTTAATATGAAGTTTTCAGAATGGTTTCATTGGCATTCCGGTCACTTATGGGCAAGGTATTAGGGTGAATCTTTCATTCTCCAAAGAGCACTTCATGCAATGGCTGCCGTTAGAAATTTAGTTCCTTTGACAGCTATCACTTGGTGTTGCAATAATATTTTAGAAATACAGCCTTGTAAACGTGGTCTTCTTTAGTGCCAGGTAAACATAGCTCCAAGAGTATTATTTATCAGGGACATGACTCCAATTCAATTAACAGAATTGTGATTCCTGCCTTTTTTAGAAACTATAATAATGTTGCTTTTAATGTTTATAGCATTAATCTTACTTTGTAATATTTTAAGGCTGTTTTGGCTCATAACAAAGTTACAGAAAAATAAACTATATTTGGGGCCTGATAACCTTAATTCGAGTCTGTTCCCCACTACTTAAAAACTATGTAACTTTTGGTAAGGTATTTGGGTTCTCAGAATGAATGTTAACCTGTTTATGAAATGAGATTTAAATGACCTTTGATAATCTCTTATGACTGTAAACTAGATCGAAATAAATAATGAATGTGCAATTCTACTCAAACCTATAAGCTATATTACAAATTTACTTTTACTTCCAATGAATACATCTGAAGTTTGCAGAATGCATAATAATAGAATTATAACTAAATCCATAGTTCCCACTTTAAAGTAATGTGTACATTAGAATTCATTAATCATATTATATAACCTTGATAATTTTATAGATGTTTTAGGGTATTCAATATAAAACATCCTTCTTTGTGCATATGCATGAGTGTATGTGTGCACACAACACACACATGCTCTATGATAACTGCCATGAAGAAATTTACAATCCAGTTGCAAGTGAAAGGTCAACATTCATATAAGATTTGTACAGAATCCTATATAATTAAATGTCAACTTGGGTAGTTCACATAGATCATATGCAGTATGAAATTTCAAGGTAGAGGAAAGTTCTATGGGGAGTAGTGTCTCAGGTAATTTTATAGAAATTTTTGAGCAATAGCATGGTTTAGGTTTGTAATTTAAACTGGGCCTTTCTAGACATACCTCCCACCAATCTCTTCCTTGCTTTCTGATCTCCGAACTCTGGAATCTCAAGGTTACACTTGCCTGCGGCACCTTCTCCCTGCCTCAACTACTCTTTCTCAAGAGAGTCACATTATTCACTTCCTCACATTATCCAGATCTCTGTTCCTATGCCTGTTGTGTACAGGACTTTTCTAGACCACCTTTAATAAAATAACTGCTCCTCCCTGACCCAGCTCACTCTCTTGGTTTTTACCCTACCCTCTTCTGCTGTCAGCACTGATCATTCAGTATGTGCTACATGTATTCCGAGCATTTGAGGTAGTGCTATGACCTGCAGATCAAGTTACTGAGACACAGAATAATTAAGTGAATTCTCAAGATGACATATTTGACAGCAGAGCCAAAATTTGAGCCCCTTCAGACAGATTCCATATGTTTAGAATTTATCCAGCTTTTCCAGCTGATATCAATGGACACAGGCCTTGATGGACATACTCTCATCCACAGACATTTCTAATTTCACATTACATTTATGTAAGTGAAATATCTTCCGAGTTAACAATTCTCATTCTTAATGTTTGGGAAGAATAGCTCCAAATTTTATCTCACATTTCAACTTTCATGTGCCTCCCTGTATCAAACTGCTCAGGCCTGTCACTTCAGAAGAGTAAGTAGAAAATGTGACACTTGAAAGAAGGAACTGTGGAGCCAGCAGTGAGGGTGAAGAGTTTTGATGTTCAGCTTAGGGAGGGCATCATGGGAAATTCATTCTCTTTCTGGGCCTAACTTTCATCTGTGAAAGAATATCTAGTCTATTGGACTGTTGCGAGGGTATGGTAAATTAATACGTTTAATTACTTAGTCTGGTTTTTCATAAGTGCTATATACTTGCTGGTGTGAAAATAAGAGTATATTGCTTGGTACCGTATGTATTTGACATATTTTAAAAAATTGTGTTTATTTTGGAATAATTTTAGATGTACATAAAAGTGGCAAAGAGAGTAAAGAGATTCTCTATGTATCCATGACCTAATTACCCTTAGTGTTAACATCTCATATAAACATGGTTCTTTTATTGGAGATTGGTAGTTAGAGATCAATATCTGTGTCATTGCTCTGGTTTCTTTTGAAGTTTCATTGCTTCTAAGCTCCCTCCCAGTGGACCAAGTTAGGAAATACATGTATATGTACTAATATCTATATTCAGCATATCTATGTTGATTTCTATATTTATCTCTGTGCATATATGTGTATCTATCTATCCTCCTCATCTATCCATTTCAAAGTTAACATTAGTTCATACATGTATCTGTTACTCTAAATATAAATTTTAGAAGAGACACTATATACTTTTGTGACTTAAATAGAAGTGAAATTAGCATTTTCATTTAAAATCTTCTTTGCTCTAAATTTTGCTACTTTGTATACTTGACTATAGATAATGTGGCTTCTAGATGATATAAAATCTCACTGCAATATGAACAATAGTATAAAGTTTCCTAAAAGAAATAAAAATAAAATTACCATTAAGATTAAAAAATTCCAACTACTGCATATATATCCAAAGGAAATGAAATCAATATGTCAAAGAAATATCTGCACTCCCATGTTATTGCAGCTCTATTCAGAATAGGCAAGGTACAATAGTCAAGTGGATGAATAGATAGAAATGTGGTATGTATACACAATGTAATACTATTCAGCCATAAAAAAGAATAAAATTCTGTTATTTGTACCACCTGAATGAACCTGGAGGACGTTATGTTAAGTTAAATAAACCAAGCACAGAAAGACAAATATCACTCATAGGTAGAATCTTAAGAAGTTGATCATATGGAAATACGCTGGGGAGGGTGTGGGAGGGTGAGGTTATGGTGAGAGGTTGGTCAATGGTAAAAAGTTACAGTTAGGAGGAATAAGTTTGGCTGTTCTATTGCACAGTAGGGTGACTATAATTAAAGATAATATATTGTATATTTCAAAAGATCTGGAAGAGAGAATTTGGAATGTTCTCACCAAAAAACATGACAGGTGTTTGAGGTGATGAATATGCTAATTATCCTGAATTGATTATTATATAATATACACATATATTGAAATATCACACTGTGTCCCATAAATATAACAAAATAAAATTTTAAAAAATACAAATTTAATTAAAATAATTCCTTTCTCACTTTTTTTTTTTTTTTTTTTGAGAAAGGGTCGCTCTGTCACCCAGGGTGGAGTCCAGTGGTGCAATCTTGTACAGCCTTGTACTCCTGGGCTCAAGCAAAAATCCTCCCACTTCCACCTCCCAAGTAGTCAGGGTTACAAGAACACACGGCCATGATTGGATAATTTTTGAATGTTCTTTATTTATTTTATTTTTTTGTCTAGCTATGTCAACCAGATTGGTCTCAAATTCCTGACCTTAAGTGATCCTCACATCTTGGCCTCCCAAAGTGCTAGGATTACAGGGGTGAGACACCACAAATGGCCACTTTTATATTTTTTTGAGATGGAGCCTTGCTTTGTCACCCTGGCTAGAGTGCAATGGTGTGATCTTGGCTCACCGCAACCTCCGCCTCCTGGGTTCAAACGATTCTCCTGCCTCAGCCTGTAGCTGGGATTACAGGCACCCACCACCACACTCAACTAATTTTTTTATTTTTAGTAGAGATAGGATTTCACCATGTTGACCAGGCTGCTCTCAAACTTCTGACCTTGTGATCTGCCCTCCTCAGACTCCCAAAGTGCTGGGATTGCAGGCGTGAATCACTGTGCCTGGTTCCACTTTTATCACGTTTAATAGCAGCATTTGTTTACAAAGTGAGTTGGAAAGTGCTATACTAAAATATATATGCTGAATAAAAATACACATACATTTACATTTGTACATATACACATACAATTGACTCGACAATATGAGTGTCAATTCTGTATGTGTGTTTATTTATTTAACTTTGATTTTAAGTGCAATTTGTTATATAAGTAAACTCATGTCATAGGGGTTTGTTGTACAAATTATTTCATCACTCAGGTATTAAGATTAGTATCCATTAGTTATTTTTCCTGATCCTCCCTCCCTTCCCCCTCTCCACCCTCCAATAGACCCCAGTTGTGTTGTTCCTCTGTATGTGTCCATGTGTTCTCATCATTTAGCTCCCACTTATAAGTGAGAACATGCAATATTTGGTTTTCTGTTCCTGAGTTAGTTTGCTAAGAATGATGGGCTCCAGCTCCATCCATGTTCCTACAAAGGACATGATCATGTTCTTCTTTATGGCTGCGTAGTATTCCATGGTGTATATTTACCACATTTTCTTTATCCAGCCTACCATTAATGGACATTTAGATTGATTCCGTGTCTTTGCTATTGTGAATGGTGCTGCAATAAACATATGCATGCATGTGTCTTTATGATAAAATGATTTATATTTCTTTGGGTGTCTACCCAGAAATAGAATTGCTGGGTCCAATGGTAGTTCTGTCTTTAGGTGTTTGAGGAATTGTCACACTGTTTTCCATAATGGTTGAACTAATTTACAATTCCACCAACAGTATATAAACGTTCCTTTTTCTCCACAACCTCTCCAGCATTGATAGGACTACAGACACTCATGTGTGCTGGCGGGGCAAGGAAGGCAAAGCCTGCCCACACATCCAGGTGCTGGTGAAAAGATGTGGAGGTTGCTGTAGGCCTGGGTGAAGCTACAGTGTGGGGAGATAGTGGATGGGACTAACGTATGGCCATGGGGGCTGCCCTCCTGGAGCTCTGTGTTCGTCAGGCATGGTCTGCCAGTGAAGGAGTTATGATGCGGTCCCCCAGGGCATCTGAGACTATCCTGGAAGCAAACACAACCAGGTTAGGGCCCCAGGAGAGGCAAGCAGACCAAGGGGTGCTCAGATCAGACCAGCCCTGTCTGACAGGCAAGACTGCCCTGCACAGTTTAGATCTGACAGTTCTCCTATGGCTAAAGTCTCCTACGGGAGGAAGTTGAGCCTAGGGAGATAAGCTTCCCAGGTCATGCTCTGCTATAGAGAATTTTCTCTTTGCTTCAGCTGGTGTGCTACCACCACCACTTCCCTAAGGAACTCTCCCTGCCAACTCAAGTGTCTGTGATGGTTGAGGGGTCTCCTCCAGCCTGGATTCCAGAGGCTCGTGGCAGGAGCCAGTTGCTTCTTGCCAGTTCAACTCAGCGGTTCACCAGGAGTCACTGGAAGCAAGGAGTGAGTCCGGATGTGTGATAGCCCTGTGCAGGGTTCTCACCTTTCTCCCTCTTCAGCCCGGCTTCTGTGTCTTCCCTCCATCGGCTCTCAGTGTCTTCCCTCTGAAAGTCCGTTATAAGTGCACCAGTCATCGTGGTCTGTTGATGCCAGCTCTTCTACCTAATATGTTGTATTTTTAATTAAGCCTCCAAGAGGGTTCAAAACTAGGTGTGGGAGACCCTGATTCAGTCCACTGTATATGTGAGGAAGCTGAGGTTGTGTGTCCATTTATATGCAGATTTTTTTCTGCCTCTGCCATCCTAGTGACAGCGAGATCAACTCTTCTTCCACCTTCTCAGCCTACTCACTGTGAAGATGATGAGGATGAAGACCTTGATAATGATTCACCTCCACTTGATGAATAGTAAATATATTTTCTCTTATGATTTTCTTAACATTTTAAAAATCTAGCTTACTGTATTATAGGAATACAATATATAATACAGATAACATACAAAATATGTGTTAATCAATTTTATTTTATCAGTAAAGCTTTTGGACAACAGTAGTCAATTAGTAGTTGTTTTTGGTGACTCAATATTTATATGCAAATTTTCAACTGCATGGCTGGAAGGGGGTCAATGACTCTAAGGTCCACATCTTTCTGTAATAAAGAATACAGAATGTCAAATGTTGTTCTGATTTTCTTTCATGGATCATGAGCATTATTGAGGGAGGAGACCCTTAATTACCCTTAAGCATCTAAGACCATCCCCTTCCTTGACTTTCACATTGCATTTCAATAGGAGAAGTAAAGGGTGGCAGACTGGGCACCACCTTAATCGCCTTCCTATAGATCACAGGCATGGTGTGGAGGAATCTTTCCAGAAGATATTGTTTTCACTCAAACAAGATCAAACTCCCACCCAAGTCACTATACCCCAGGCCTACTCCTAAGCCCAAGACCCTTTCACATGTAAATTCTAAAGTTGTAAGCCCAAGACCCTGTCACGTGTAATTTCTAGAGTTGTAAGCCTTTAAAAGGGCACGGACTTTGTCTGTGAGCTGGAGCTTGGCTGTTAGGCAACTATGCCGCCTTGCTACTGGCTGAATAAATCACCTCTTCCTTCCCAGTTCGGTGTTCGAGAGGTCTGTTTTTCTTGTGGCCGCTCCTGCTTCAGTATAAGACTCTTTCATAAGAAGGTCATGATAGATCATGAGCATCATAAACTTGTTTTGGTGTAGCATGCCAATTACCTAGAATACTAAGCACTTTTTAGGAAACTTTCCTTACTTTAAAGACATTAATAGCACTGAGAATACTGGGGCCCTAATATCCCTAGCTCCAGTTTGAGGCAGTGGCTCCATACAAGGAGAAAGAAGACCAGAAGACCTCGGGCTCTTGCCCACCTTTCACTAAACCAAGAATCTCCTCCCTTGTAGAGAAGCTTGCCATTGTCTTTGTCCTCAGTCCTGGTTTAGAGATCTTGTCTGGAGGAAAAAGTAAGCCATATAACAGATAGTTCTTAATCTTTTCCCCAAAAAACTGACTTTATTTCCAGCCTTGAGGAAGTTCAACCTTAATGTACTCTCAAAAATAGTGAAACTTGTGGGATAAGATAATAGGAAGAGATTCCAGATAGAAGCTAAACTGTAGGCTGGTGATTACAGAGGAATAAAACACCAGGGTGGAGCCCACCTGAAGTCAGAAAAAAATGTCAAACCTGACCTCAGAATGTTTTTTTTTTTTTTTCAAAGGAGTCAAACTTTGATTAGATTACTTTGTAGAGCAATTTGTGCCCCAGGACATTCTTGAAAACAATGGAACAATCAGCTGGCAATTAGTAAAGTTTAATAGCTCCATGTGGTCAGAGAAAGAGGAAGAAAGCCTTACGAAAGCCTTACAAAAGCCACTGTCATGCAAGGTGACTGTGAGTGTTCCCAAAGCTGAGTTTCCCTGAGGAGTAACATTAAAAGCTTAACAATTTGAGGGAAAAATAGACTTCACTAAAATAATTAGACCAGTCACTAAACACATAAACAAGCTCATAATGATAACATACATTGAGTGGAAGCAGAAGTAACCAAGGTTGCCATATTATCAAAGATAGCCAGTTTTAAACAGAAATTTTGAGGCATGCAAAAATACCAGAAAGTATGATTTATTCACTAGAAAAAAGCAAGCAACAGAAACAGCCTGTGAAGGTGACCAGATGTTATATTTATCAGAAAAAGACTTTAAAGTGGCTATTATAATCATGTTCACAAAATTTTTTTTAAAAAAAACAACTATGATTGAAGAGTAAAGAAAGTTTTGATTACAATGATTCATCAAATAGATAATGTTAACAAAGAGATAAATGTAAAACAGAACTAAAAGGAAATTTTATAGTTAAAAAGTACAGTAACTGAAATGAATAATTCTCCAAAAAAAATTAAAGAGTATATTTCAATTTGCAAAAAATAAAATAAAATTCAAAGGCATGTCAACAGCAATTATGCTGGATGAAGAAGAAAGAGAAAAATGAATCAAGAAAAACAGAAGAATCTCAGACAAATGTGGACACAGTTGAACATACCATCATAAGTGTTATGAGACTTCCAGAGAAAGAAAGGAGAATGAAAAAAGCAGAAAAATATTCAAAGAAATAATACCTGAAAATATTTCAAATTTATTGGAAAACAACAAGCTATACACCTAGAAACTCAACAAACTGCACAGTAGGATATATGTAAAGACACTCACAAATGGATACATTACAGTAAAAATGTTGAAAGTCAATACAATGAGAAAATCTTAAAAGCAGGAAAAGTGACACATTACTTACAAAGGAGCTTGCAATAGACTGAATGCTTATGATTCTCCAAAGTTTATATGTTGAAATCCTAACTCCCGAGGTGATAGTATTGAGTGGTGGAGGCTTTGGAAGGTTGGATGTTTGGCAGTGAATCTGCCAGTGCCTTGATCTTAGACAATTTTTTTTTTTTTTACAATTCTTATAACTGTAAGGGCATATACCCCGGACAACAGAACTGTTTCAATATCTCAGTATTGTAACTATAATTCTTACAATTGTAGGAATTGTAAACAATAAATTCCTGTTGTGTATGTTACTCAGTATTTTGTTATAGCAACCTGAAATAAGATAGAGCCCAAATAATTTTTATAGCTGACATTAACACAGGAGTTATTAATAAGTCATTTTTAGACAGCTAGAGAGGGTGAAAGTTCTCAGTGGAATTTTTCCTTTAATAAAAAGCAGCCCCAAATCAGTTCTTCTCTAACGAAAAGCAGCCTGAGAAGTCAGGCATAGATATGCAAACTAGGAGTTTTTATATGTAAATGCCAGCAGCTGTACCTGGAAGCCAGGTACATTCTATATGGCCTCTCTTGCTTTCTTTTCCTTGACATCTCTTTTATGGGCATCATGGCAGCCTCCAGGTAAAACCACATGTGCAAGTATCAAGGCCATGGCCAGGTGGAGGCCACATTGCATAATAAAAGTCTAGGGTGGGAGGGCCAGTCTGTTCCTGGGCTTTGTGAATGGCACACCTGATCAAAGGTATCCCCTGAGCCTTATGTAAACCAATCACTGCCTCCTGAAGCCTCTGTACAAAACTGATTGCTTTCCACTGAAAACCAGAGACCTCTTTTGGGCGATCCCCTTTCTCAGCATGAAGGAACTTTTTATCTCTTTCAACCAAGGATCCTACATCCATCAAAGTTCACTTTTCAAAAAGAAAGGTGAAATAAAAACTGTTCAAGATAAACATCAGCTAAGAGACTTTTTTTTTTTTAACTAGAAAATTCACCTTAACAGAACTGCTGAAAATGTTCTTCAGCCTAAGAGCATTTAACTTCAGTCATTTATTTGAATCCACATCAGTAAGAGTAACCACATGATTATAGCTCAGTATGAATGCATATTTTTCCCTTTGTTTCTCATAGCTGATTTTAAAGACAATTGCATATGCAATTTAAAAAGTTTTAAAGCATATGCAATTGCCCTTTAAATCAGTTTAGAGAAGCAAGGAGAAAATATTAGATATAAAATGTACAGTTGTGACTACAACATAGAGAATGCTTAAGCCAGGCATAGAAGGAAAAACTTCACATATTCTCAGTTATTTGTAGGGTCTAACAATCAAAATTATTGAACTCATGGATGTAGAAAGTAGAAGGATGGTTAGTTACTAGAGGCTGAGAGAGTGGGAAGCGATGGGGAAGGAGTTGGGAATGATTAATGGGTACAAAAAAGTAGAAAAAATAAATAAGACTTACTATTTTCTAGCATAACGGGCAGATTATAGTTGAAAATTAATTGTACATTTAAAAATAACTAAAAGGATATAATTGGATTGTTGTAATACAAAGGACAAATGCTTCAGGTGCTAGATACCCCATTTACCCTGATGCATTATGCATTGCATGCCTGTATCAAAATATCTCATGCAACCCATAAATATATACACCTATGGACCCCAAAAATAAAAAAATTAAAAATTAAAAAAAAATTAAGTGTAATATATATATTAATAAAATCACAGAGGAGGTAGGTTAGAACAAAGCTATATCATTACAGATAGTTAAGTAAGAATTTTAATAATGTATTGTTGGATTCGTAACATTAACAAATGCAATCTGTATAACAATAATACCACAAAAGAAGGGAAAAGAGAATAGTACCATATAGTATTAATGTCTCTATATATGATAGGAATTCAGTTAGTGTGACTCAAATGCTGATTCTGATAAATTAGGTTATAGATGGTAAACTACAAAAACTTTTAACTCAAAAATATAGTGAAAATATAAAGAAATTAAAATGCTTAAATATCCATTTAATGAAAGATTAATCAGGGAAAGAGAAATAGAGAAACAAAAAATGCATGAGACATATAGGTAAACAAAAACCAAAATGACAGATATAAATCCAGCTATATCAATAATAATAAAAAATGTGATGGATAATATTATCTAATCAAAAGGTAGACATTATAAGATTGGATTAAAATATGTTGTATACAGGAGACACAGAAGAAGACAAGAACCAAAGTATCACATCAGCTGTCAACACTTAGATTAATGCTTTTTATTCATTTTGACTTTTTTTCCTATAAGGTGTGAAGGAAGGCTCTACCTTTATTCTTTGCATGTGTCTATGTAGTTACCACAGCATCATTGGTGAAAAGACTGTTCTTTCCCACTTGGATGGTAATTTCACTCTTGTTGAAAATTAGTTAACCAGATACATGGGTTCATTTCGGGACTTCTAAAGGTTTTATCGCACTATATGTTTATACTTATGCCAATATCATACTATCTTATTACCATAGATTTTATGTTAGCTTTGAAATAGAGAAGCGTAAGTCCTCCAACTTTTTTTCAAGATTGTTTTGACTATTCTGGGTCTCTTTTATTTCCCAGTTGTCAATTTCTACAAAGAATTCAACAGATACTGAATTTGCAGGGCAATTGGAGGAGTGTTGCCCTCTTAATAATGTTAATCTTCTGATCCATGAACATGAGATGTTTTTCTAATTATTTAGATCTTTAATTCCTTTCAACAATATTTTGTAGTTTTCAGAGTATGATTTCTGCATTTCTTTTGTTAGGTTGATTTGTTAAGTGTTCTAATATTTTTAATGCCATCAAAAATAGAAGATATTTTAAATGTTTTAATTCAGATTATACATTGAATATGTATGGAAATGCAATTGGTTTTTGTATCTTGATCTTGTATCCTTTTACCTTGCTCAATTCACTTATTTTCATGATAAATGAGTTATTTCAAAATGATTAAAGTGGTTATTGAAATAATTTTAATTTATTCCAATAGTTTTTTAATTGAATTTCTTATTTTTTATTTACAAGTTTATGTCATATATCTGGATGCCTTTTCTTTCTTATTATCTCTCTTTTTTTTTTCATCTAATTGCTCAGACTGGAATCACCAATATGATCTTGAATAGAAATGGCAAGAACAGTGCAGCAGCACTATCCACAACAGCAGAGACTTGGAACCAACCCAAATGCCCATCAGTGATAAAGTGGATAAAGAAAATATGGCACATATACACTGTAAAATACTAAGCAGCCACATAAAAGGATGAATTCATGTCCTTTGCTGGGACGTGGATGAAGCTGGAAACCATCATTCTCAGCAAACTAACACAGGAACAGAAAAACAAACACTGCATGTTCTTACTTATAAGTGAGAGTTAATGATGAGGATACATGGACACAGGGAGGGGAACTTCACACACCAGGGCCTGTCTGGGGCTGGGGGAGGCAGGGGAGGGATAGCATTCGGAGAAATACCTAATGTAGATGACGGATTGTTGGGTGCGGCAAACCACCATGGCACGTGTATACCTATGTAACAAAGCTAAATGTTTTGTATGAGATATCACTTCACACCCTCTTGGATGGCTAGAATTTAAAAAGCTGAACACTAATTGTTGGTAAGAAAATGCAGCAGTTGCAATCCTTAGTCACTGCTCTTGGTAATGTAAAATGATTCAGCCATTTCCTAACACAGTCTGTCAGTGTTAAACAATTAAACATAGTTACTACATAAAACAGCAAATATACTTCAAGGTAAATACCCCAAATAATTGAAAACATATGCCCTTGCAACAACTTATACATGAATGTTTATAACAGCATTTTTCATAAAAGTTAAGTGGGGAAATCACCTGTGTCCATCAAATGATGAACAGATAAGTGAAATGTAAATATACCTGTGAGAAATACAAATTAAATTCTAAGCCTACACTGGACTTAATGGGTCCCTCTTTGGCCAAGGGGACCCCAAGAAACATTGGAAGCTGAGTTCACTGCCATTATGAGATGGGAACGCCTCCTTATTATACCTTCTCCCTCACTAACCATCATTAGGATTTGTCCTGAAGTGTTAAATAGAAACCAGCTCATTAAAAAGACTCCACACTGATAATGTTTATTATGTCAATGAAAAGAGTTAAACTCTAAAATATTTGAAGATATTTATTCTGAGTCAAATATGAATGACCATGGCCCATGACACAGCCCTCAGGAGTTCCTGAGAACATGTGCCCAAGGTGGTTGGGGTGCAGCTTGGTTCTATACATTTTAGGGAGGCATAAGACATTAGTAAAATACATTTGAAAAATACATTGGTTTGGTTCAGGGGCTTCCAGGTTATAGATAAATTTAAACATTTTCTGGTGGACAATTAGTTAAGTTTGTCAATAGAAAGGAAATGTTCAGGGTAAGATAAAAATTTGTGCAATGGCAACAAAAGCCAAAATAGACAAGTGGGATCTAATTAAACTTAAGAGCTTCTGAACAGCAAAAGAAACAATCATCAGAGTGAACAGGCAACCTACAGAATGGGAGAAAATTTTTGCAGTCTACCCATCTGACAAAGGACTAATATCCAGAATCTACAAATAACTTAAAAATATGTACAGGAAAAAAACAACCCCATCGAAAAGTGGGCAAAGGATATGAACAGATACTTCTCAAAAGGAGACATTTATGCAGCCAACAAACATTTAAAAAAAAGCTCATCATCACCGGTCATTAGAAATGCAAATTACAACCACGTTGAGATACCATCTCCCTCCAGTTAGAAAGGCGCTCATTAAAATGTCAGGAGACAATAGTTGCTAGAGAAGATGTGGAGCAATAGGAACGCTTTTACACTGTTGGCGGGAGTGTAAATTAGTTCAGCCATTGTGGAAGACAGTGTGGCAGTTCCTCAACAATCTAGATCTAGTATTAGAAATACCATTTGAGCTGGCTATCCCATTACTGGATATATACCCAAAGAATTACAAACTATTCTATTATAAAGACACAGTCACACCTGTGTTTATTGCAGCACTGTTCACAATAGCAAAGACCTGGAACCAACCCAAATGCCTATCACTGTAAGACTGGATAAAGAAAATGTGGCACATAAACACCATGGAATACTATGCAGCCATAAAAAGGATGAGTTCATGTCTTTGCAGGGGCATGGATGAAGCTGGAAACCATCATTCTCAGCAAACTAACACAAGAAAAGGAAACAAAACACCACATGTTCTCACTCATAAATGGGAGTTGAACAATGAGAACACACAGACACAGGGAGGGGAATATCACACACCGGAAACTGTTGAAGAGTGAGGAACTAGGGGAGGAATAACATTAGGAGAAATACCTAATGTAGATGATGGGTTGATGAGTGCAGCCGACACCATGGCACGTGTATACCTATGTAACAAAACTGTATGTTCTGCACATGTACCGCAGAACTTAAAGTAGAATAATAAAAAAAAAATTGTGGAGACCAAGGTTCTTTTGAAGTCTCATAGTGGCTGCCCTTAGAGGCAATAGATGACAGATGTTTCCTGCTCAGACCTTTAAAAGGTGCTAGGCACTCAGTTCATCTCTTTAGGACTGGGAAGTCTTGTAAGAAAAATGTCTACTTATGTTAATAGAGATTCTTTACAGATGCAAATGTATCCCCCAAAATGATGACTTTGCAGGGCCATTTCAAATATGGCAAATAAACATGTTTGGGGATAAAATAGCTTAATTTTCTTGTTATGTAATGTTATGCCAGAGTCATATTGGAAAGTAAGTCACAATATATAGGATTAAATGAAACCCAGCTGATGAGAATTTATGGTTTGGAGGGCATGACTTCCCAGCCCCTTTAGAAAGAAATCTGTGCAAGATAAGATAAAATCAGAGCTTAGCCCTCAATTATTAGCTCAAATTCCCAGGATCCAAACAAAGATAATATGAGATTAATCATTTCTTCACTCTCCCAGAGGCCTCTGTGTAATCTCCTTTTCTTCAAATGTTCTTCATCTCTTATGCAAAATTTAGATTTACTGGGTACTAACTGAAGTCTCAGAAGTATGTAATCACTCAGCTCACTGCTGCTCTCTCCTTTTCAAAATTTTATTTATTTTTTATTTTTATTTCGATAGGTTTTTGGGGATCAGGTGGTGTTTGTTTACATGGGTAAGTACTTTGGTGATGATTTTGGTGCATCTATTACCGAAGCAGTGTACACTGAACCCAAAGTGTAGTATTTTATCCGTCACCCGGTCCCAACCTTCCTCCCAAGTCCAGAAAGTTCATCGTATCATTCTTACGCCTTTGCATCCTCATAGCTTAGCTCCCACTTATAAGTAAAAATACACTATATTTGGTTTTTCACTCCTGAGTTACTTCACTTAGAATAATGCTCTCCAACTCCATCCACGTCTTTAAGAATACCATTGTTTCATACCTTTTTATGGCTGAGTAGTAGTCCATGGTATAAATATATACATTTTCTTTATCCATTTGTTGATTGATGGGCATTTGGGCTGGTCCCATATTTTTGCAATTGCAAATTGTGCTGCTATAAACATACATGAACAGGTGTCTTTTTCATATAATGACTTCTTTTCCTGAGGTAGATACCCACTAGTGGGATTGCTGGGTCAAATAGTAGATCTACTTTCAGTTCTTTAAGGAATCTCCACACTGTTTTCCATAGTGGTTATGCTGGTTTACATTCCCACAAGCAGTGTAGAAGTGTTCCCTATTCACCACATCCACACCAACATCTATTATTTTTGGATTCTAAAATTATGGCCATTTTAGCATTGTTTTGATTTTCATTTTCCTGATAATTAGTGATAATGAGCATTTTTTTTCATGTTTGTTGGCCATTTGTATATCTTCTTTTGAGAACTGTCCGTTCAAGTCCTTAGCCCACTCTCCGATGGGATTATTTGTTTTCTCCTTGCTGATTTGTTTGAATTCCTTGTAGATTTTGGATATTAGTCCTTTGTCAGATGCATTGTTAGTGAAGGTTTTCTCCCACTCTGTGGATTGTCTGTTTACTTTGCTGATTATTTCTTTTGCTGTGCAGAAGCTTCTTAGTTTAATTAAGTCCTATCTATTTATCTTTGTTTTGTTGCATTTGCTTTCGGGTTCTTGGTCATGAAGTCTTTTCCTAAGCCAATGTTTAGAAGGGTTTTTTTGATGTCGCCTTCTAGAATTTTTATGGTTTCAGGTTGTAGATTCAAGTCTTTGATCCCTCTTGAGTTGATTTTTTTATAAGGTGAGAGATGAGGATCCAGTTTCATTTTTCTACATGTGGCTTACCAATTATCCTAGCACTATTTGTTGAATAGTGTCCTTTCCCCACTTGATGTTTTTGTTTGCTTTGTCAAAATCAGTTGCTGTTAAGTTTTTGGGCTTAATGTCTGGGTTCTCTATTCTGTTCCATTGGTCTACATGCCTACTTTTTATAACAGTACCATCCTGTTCTGGAGACTATAGCCATGTAATATAGTTTGTTGTCAGGTAGTGTGATGCCTCCAGATTTGCTTTTCTTGTTTTTTTAAGAAAAATTTGTAAATGTATTACTAAACCTCCTGAGAACTTCTTTGAAAAAAAAACAACCATAGATGTGTCTGTAACTTATTTTTCCTGGGTATGCCCTCAGGCTGGCTCAAGAAACCTCAGTGATTTGGGAATGATGCTTCAGTCTCTCATTTTGATTGCCACATGTAATGTAATATTATTTGGCCATATAAAGGAATGAAGTATTAATATCTATGATAACATAGATTAACCTTGAAAATGTTATACTCAATAAAAAAAGTGAGTCAAAAAAGAACATATATTCCATTGCTGTGAAATGCTTAGAACAGGAAACCGTATAGAGACAGAAAATAGATTAGTAATTGCTAGGGGCTGGTGTATACATGTGGAGCTGAAGTGTACAGGGTTTCTTTTTGCAAAAATGAAAATATTCTAACGTTAACTGTGGTAGTATTTTTCCTTATCTGTGGATATAATAAAAAGATCTCCAAAATTTAAATATACACTTGATTTGGATGAAAATTATCTCACTAATGCTGTTTAAAATAACAAGTTATCCCTAAAATGAATTTAAACAATGATATCTGTGATCAGATAAGGTTAATCATATTTTGCATCAGACAGAGAAACATGGCTGTTGAGTTACAGAAAGAACTGAAGAAATTGATGTGAAGTGAACAAAAGAGAAGATACTTAAAAAATAAGGGTTTTTAAATACGTCTTCACAGTTGAGGAAAGTGATTAATGTAATGTTCACCAATAGTGGTGACACATTATTACAATAGAAGACAGAGCATAGTAAAAGGGAATATGGCATGGTGGCTTCTCTGAATCCCTGACCACCAGTCAGGGGATGACTGGAAGTCTGTTTATGTGTAGGCCTTCCACAGCCTGGAGTTCAAGAAAGAAATTTTATGTTCAGGCAGAAAAAGAAGAAAAGACACAGCTGGGGAATTTTTTGTTTTTTGAAGAAAATACTTAGTTTTGCAGTGTATTAAAATGAGAAATGAAAAGTCAGTCCTCAGGCTAAAATTGAGTTATGCTAATAAAGCGTTTTGTCAGGTGAGAAAAAACCTTAACATTTACTGAGTGCTCAGTTTGCTTCCTATTGTGCTTACAGAAGAGAAAGGTCAGGCATAGTGATACCAGGTTCCAGAAACTTGCCATCACAATTTGGTAATGATAAAGGAAAGAGGGCAAAGAATTAATGTGAGATCTTCTTGTTATAATTAGATGCAAACTAATTAAAATTTACTGGATGCTAGGGAAAGAGTATTAGGGAAAGAAAGGGGTTAGTCAAAGTGGCTTGCTTATAAACCCACTTAAAATATTAGGAATGTATTGTTTTTAAGAAATCATTTTTAAGTCATTTATTTCTGGTTATTATCACAGTATTAAAGTAGTGTTTCTTAATCACTTAATTATAGCTATGTAATTTTTGTATATATTAGTACTTAAAAACCCTATTGACAATAGTGAATTGTTCTCAATATTATAAAAATGTTTAAATAATTCTGAAATTAAATTTTGAATCACATTATGGTTGGGAAGAATATATTCATACGATTGATGTATTATCTCATGGAAAATATAATTATTAGAGAACAGATTTGGTACAGAATTAAAAGTTGTTTTGTTATTTTAATACAAATTTAGCATAATATTTCCCACAAAGACTGAGTCAACGAAATGGATCCAGAAGAATGAAATGTCACCACTTCAACAGTCATGCAGTAGTGTAGTTTAGGCCCCACAGAGATCAGTTTATAGTCAAACAAAACAGAAAAACTTGGTCTTTCTGATTGTCAATGTGATTTATTTTTTCTCTCTTACTTAAAGCAAGATAATTCCTCTTGAGAAAAGTCAAGTAATAATTTTGTGTTAAAATTCTCACCTAATTTAGGTATTCAGAATTTTGCAAAGATGGTTAGAAAAATGAAAAATAAAGTTTGCTTCGTTTTCAATTGCTTTAATGTCCTAGAGTGTTATATATAAAAAATATGATTATTTTCTGTGGGTTGTGTATGATAATGACACTTGTGATCTAATATTGTAAAATGTTTTTTATATATTTTTTGGTATCTGAATAATCTTAACTGTTTAATTGGCTGGGTGACATATGACAATTTGATTTTAATTAGGGATTAGAGCTTTCTTCTTATTCATGTCAGTTATAAACATTATAATTATAAAATTGGTATAGTAAGGAAGAAAAAATAAAAACTCATTGGTATAATTTAAGGAATAATTTATGCTGGGTTGCTTAAGGTTAGTATAAAAAAAGAGACATAGGACATATAATGATGCAGATACATGAATATGCAGGGCTAAAAATATTGCTTTGGTATAATTTAAAATAGTGTATTTGAAACCTATTTTCTGTTAACAAGAACAAAAGGGAAGATTAAAATATACCCAATATCCTAAAGTATATATGATGTAGGCTATTTTAATAAAAATATCATATCTGAAGGCGGTTATAGCTCTGTCCTATAAAATTAGCTTTCCATGTTTTTACATATTTACATGGATAAGTTTAAAAATAACATAAGACTTCACTGGAGTTTGCATCCTTTTTTTGTGTTGTCTAATATATCTATGCTAATTCTGTTTCTGGGTTCTGGCAATTTAGTATTATTTTTCATTCTTTCTTTTTTCTGTATTCTTTAAAAACATCACACACAAAATATTATACTTTATTAAAATATGCTGGGTACAGCTATGCAAAATTTTCTATTTGTTTGCTGCTGTCTGTCTTATCTCCATTGACATGTATTCCTTTACAAGTATTATATTGAGTAGCATTTTACTTGGTTCAAATGTACAAAAAAGCACAAAGTGAATCATCAGGACATGAACACAACCATGCATTCTTCACTCAAGTTACCAAAGGTTAGGCTTCCCAGAAACAGAGATGAGTGCCGGGATGTGAGTACCCATGGTTATGGGCGAAGTGCTCTCTGTGAGCAAAAGTGTGAATCTTGAGAGGCAGTTAAGTAAGGACATACTCTCAAGAAAAGTTTAGGCATGGCTGCATCAATAGGAAAAGGCCCCTGGAACATGAACTGCAGCACAGTGTTTTCCTCTTTGAAGCAGGGTTAACTGGCCATGAGTAACGAGAAAAGGCTTCTTGGTAGGACGGTGCCTTTCATGGAAAGGTAGGCTTCTGGAGAAGAGGTGTAGCTGGCAGCAATAGGAAGTCACTATTGCCAGCACCTGCATAATGAATGGGTCAGGATCTGGGCAGGGCCCCACAGTGTCCTCTCCAGAGGTAAGTAAGTAGTTGAGGGAGCTATATTGGGCTGCCTTATATTATGGTGATCTCAGGGTGCGGGACTTCTTATGTTGCAGTTGCCGTCTCTTAGGGGAGGGAGAAGCTCCACATTTCTTAAAGGCTTGGTCTTTTATTGCCACAGTGTCACTTTCCATACATTCTATTAATCAAAGAATGTCACTAGGCCTGCCTTAAATCAAAGCAGGAATTATTGCAGCTCTTTTAGATACTATTAGAAATATTAAGTACAGTGTTTATTGAAAATGTTTTGTAGATGACCTTTTATTTTCAGGTGAGAAAGCAAGTACTGCAGTGTACTGAATTGGGCCAAAGAGCCCTAGCCCAACCCAAGTAATATTATCTTCCCTTCCTAATTGTGAATCTTAGCCAACCCCCATGGATTGAATCAAAGTCCACACTCTTTCTTAGGACTGGGTATGATAGTGAGTTAAGCACTTGTATTCAACACAGGGATAGAAATTCGATTCTTGTTCCTCACCAAGATTCCCCAGCATACTTATACAGATACATGTGATGTTTAGTCCCTTCTCTCCCTAAGGAAGCTCGTGTTAGGGTAGGGAAGGGTAGAGGGATCAGGAGATGTACAAGTAAGTGAACTCTTTCAGATTCCAGTCATGGAGACTGCATGTAGCTTGAACAAATGAAATTCATCCGTCCCGCCAGAAACTCTGTATCAGACGGAAAGATAATCATTACTGAACTCAACTATTTCATCTTTGTGGACCCCTTTATTCAATAGTAACATCCACATTGTTTACTGGTCGGCCCCTATATACCCTTTAGCTAACTCAGACTCAGCTCATACAGAAGGAGACATTTTTAATGACCCCAATTAAAGAAATACCCTTTAACTGGCATTTTGACTGCCCATTTTTCATGACATCTCTTACCTTTTGCCCAGTTTTTTTAAAATAAATATATTTTATTGTACTTTAGGTTCTGGGGTATGTATGCAGAACATGCAGGATTTTTGCATAGGTACATACATGGCAATGTGTTTGCTGCCTCCATCCCTGTCACCTATATCTGGCATTTCTCCCGTGTTACCCCTCCACAACTTCCCTACCCCCAGCTCTCCCTCCCCTATTCCCCCCCAACCAACTTCAGTGTGTGATGCTCCCCTCCCTATGTGTCCATATGTTCTCATTGTTCAACACCGCCTGTGAGTGAGAACATGTTCTATTATGAGGATGAGAGGAGTCTTCCAAAGCAGTAGAGATGACTACAAGTATTTATACAGATATCTTGACTCAATTTCTCCTTCTCCAGTAGGTAACCTCATCAATACTGCAATTCTAAACTAGGTCAGTAACAGCATCTATTAGTCAGTATCTCATCTTCCCATGGGAGTTTGTCTGCCTTATGGAAATCTCCCTGAGAAGGTCAGTGTTCCTTTATGTCTCAGTATTTTTTTTTTGAGACGGAGTCTCCCTCTGTCACCCAGGCTGGAGTGCAGTGGTGTGATATCAGCTCATTGCAACCTCTGCCTCCAAGGTTCAAGTGATTCTCCTGCCTCAGTCTCCTGAGTAGGGTTTATAGGCATACACCACCACACCCAGCTAATTTTTGTATTTTTAGTAGAGAAGGGGTTTCTCCATGTTGGCCAGGCTGGTCTCGAATGCCTGACCTCAGGTGATCTGCCCTCTTTGGCCTCCCAAAGTGCTGAAATTACACTCATGAGCCAACTCACCTGGCCATATCTCAGCGCGTTAACAAAATAAAAGTGTTTTTCTTATTCTTAAAATCATCCACTATGAAACATCTTGGTTAGGTGATATCTTTCAAATGTTGATTCATAAATGGAGTCTCTTCTATCTTAATTTCTGTGACTTAAACAACTGTAAATATTATTTCTACCAATGTGACTGCTGCCAAAGTTTGAATATGTTTTCCTTCCAAATCTCATGTTAAAATGTAATTGCCATTGTAACAATATTAAGAGGCAGGACTTTTAAGAAGTGATTAAGCCATAAGAACATCACTCTCAAGGGTGGGATTGGTGACATTATTCGAGTGAATTCAGCCCTTCTAGCTCTCTCTTGTCCTCCTGTCTTCTCTCATGGGATGATTCAGCAGAAAGATCCTCATCAGATGTCAGCTCCTCATCTTGCACTTCTGAGGCTCCAGAACTGGGAGACAATAAATTTCTGCTCATTATAAATTATCCAGTCTCAGGTAATCTGTGAGACCAGCAAACACAAACTAAGACAGTAGCCTTAGAAGTCATACCATTTTAAGGATGATAAACATGGAGAATCACACATGGGAGATTTTGATGTGATAAATGGGCAAGTAGCTAACATATGTTTTACCTTTATTTATTGACCTAGATTTAGTCATTTTCCCAAACTATAACTACAAAGGAGACTAGTAAACATAGTCTAGTTCTATGCACAGGAAGAATAAGCAGATTTGGTTGATCAGACATCGGTAGTCACAGTTTGGTAACAAATAGCATTTCACCTTTCTTCCCACTCCAAGTGATGGCACCTATTTTCTTTGTCCAATCAAAAGAATAGAAGATTTTGAATGATGCAGGTCATCTCTATTCTTTTTGATACAGAGCTCCTAAGTCTGGTGACCTATAACTGAAGAGTCAAATTACGTGCTCTCCCCGACATTTATTTGTATAAACCCTGTTAAATCAGGGACAGTGTATTTGAACTAAATTTCTTTTTTATTTCTTTTGTTCCATGACCTCTTGGTTTTTCTCTCAACTTAATGGCAGCTTCTTTGAGTCTATTAGCAATAATTGCATCAGGTGAGAAGAAAATACTCATGCCAGAGGGCGAATATTAATGTCTTTATCACTTAAAATGCCTTGTGTTTTATTTTATACCTCCGAACTATAGAGACAATTGGGTTTTCCAAACTTTTAAATCCCTAAATTATTAATTGTATTTACTTTCATTTTTTCATGTAAATAGGCTAATTCTTTCCTGAATTTATCTTTTTTCGTGATGAGAGAAAAAGCCAAAACACATTATTAATCTGAATCTTTGCAGCCTTTTCACTTAGATTTAGGTTCAGTGATCTGATTCCTGTAGGTATTCATTTTTTTCTGCCATTACACAGCATTGTTTCCTATCTTTCCACCCACTGATACCCAGATGTCACTTGGTAAAAAGGGGCCTCCTAAACAGAGAGTAGATTTGATGGAAATTTCAATGTATCTTGAGTCTTAGAAATTTTCTTGTTAAAATATGTCTTACCATCACCTTTTCTTCATCTCTGATTTATTATCATGTCAGTGATTACTGAAGACATACAGAGGAGGTTGCAACTTAGTGAAAGACCTGTCTTCTAATCCTTGAGGTCTGATTATTGTTTATAGTCAGTTTCACTCAGATAGCTGAGGGAGAAGTCAAAACCTCTCTGCTCGGAGTCCAGCAGGTCAGAATATTTTGGAATACCTTTCTGTTATTGATAACCAGTCTACTGAAAAAACGGATTGGGCAGAGACATCCCAGAGGTAACCCACCATATGTGTTAGCATCCTGTTTAAATTATTTTTCATTATCCAGTTCCGTCACCATCATCAACAGAAACCGTTCAGTAATCTGGACATTTTCCTTTGTCCTAGAGAAAACACATTGCAACTTCTGGTAGTATTCCTCCAAGACTGCACTCTTAAACATGGTACTTAAAAAATAAATACATATAATCTTGTGAATGAAGACAGTAATTCACATGTGATTATTTCACTTTTTTGGTGTTGCCTAGTCCAGTCTTAACTCAACAAAATTAACCAATGCATGTTGTTATGACTCCCTGAAGGTTATTTCAAGTTTTGAGTTGTATTTAACACGATGACCAACTTCTAGCCCTGCTTACTTAAGTGCTTTCTCTTATTTCATGAAGTTAGTCATTAATGCAGAGAAAACATCATTGGGTGCTGAATATGGTCCATTTACAGACCTTGTCAACTTGTGTGTGCTAAGCTGGTCAACAGCCACCATGCCTGGAATAATCAGGAGCACCAGCCTCTGCACCATTGCCCATAAATCTTGTCAACCTTGGCATAAATTCCACTTCAGTGCCCTTCTCTGTCATAGTCATAAGAATGTAAGAATGACAATCACTTCACTTACTCATTTCTACATTATGCCTGCATTTTAGCTTACTAACCAAGACCTTCTTCTTGTTGAGTGAAAAGGCCATCTATTGTTTCACTAATGAAATGCATTTCTTTTTAGCCACTAAAATATTGTAACGCATATAAATATATTAATGAATACAGATATTTTACAAGGCGTATTTCCAACCTGCTGAGATACAGCTACAAAAGTACCTCAATATATTCTCATAAATTTATAAGATTAATATTTCTTCTAATAAGTCTTAATAATTAACATTATGCTGAAAGAGATGCAGTATAAAAGTCCCACTCAAAACTTTAAATGTTGTTCATTTGTAAATGTGTTGGATTTTACTCCTGAGAACCAAGTACAAATACATACCTCATATATATATGTTTGCATATATATATATATAGAGAGAGAGAGAGAATGCCAGAACTTACAATAACTTAATTCCATAATACATAAGAAAATGAGATACAACTAAGACAAATAATTTTGTTCATAAATATTTCTGATATTTACGGCTGCCTTTTTTATTATATCAACATCAAATTATCCTCTCTTGCATGATATGAAAAAGTAAAACAATCTTGCAAAGAAAACAAAGCAAAAATTTCCCATAACTGGACAATTGTTTTTTAACTTACTGTATAAAGATAAATAAATATTACACACCTGCTAAACTGATACTTACAAATAACCTTGACTTGCAAATCTAAAAATATCATGACACAAAAATTTCTATGTATGTCATTTTTATTATTTGTTATTTAATGAATGGTAAAATTATTATTTTTTTATTTTATACATTCCTGATATAGCTAGAGAAACATATACATTATATTCATAACCAGGAAACCTTAACAAGATAATGTATTTATATTTATATTATTATTTCCTGAATTTAAAAAAAAGCAGGGGATTAATAAGCCATTTTTTTCCTTATTTCCCTTTCATCCATTTTCCACAGCTTGACTCATCAGGAGCACAATGTAGCACATATTTTATTTTCTTCTGTTGTTGGACAGGCGAGAAAATTACTATGAAATGACTGTAGCTTTCCTGTCTTCCTCTCACATGGGCAGCGCTCATCTGCGGGCCTCTGATCTCACTGGGGACTCCCAGTACAGAGCAAAGAGAAATGCCTCTGGCCCTGATAGAGAGTTCAACCCTGGCAAAAGCCCTGCCTCAGCCAACTGAACTTGCAGACCTGTGAGTCACTGGGCACAGATTGCCTGCCTTGAACTGCATTATCTCCGAGACTCCTTCTGCTTAATGTCTCTGGAAGTCCTGACCCTTTGGGTCATGGCTGACAGAAGACCTTAAATCCTGTAACTGAAATCTGGAGTGAAATCTTCTAGGGATATAGAGCTGAAAACAAAAATAAAGAACATTTAAAATAACCAGAAAGTAATAATGACATTCTTTTTTGATCAACACAATATAAATGTCCAATTGTCATGACAAATAAAATATGTATTTAACTTCAGAAATAGCATATCTTTCTTATCTACATAGTTTGATAATTTTGATTATTAGATATGTCTGTTTTTTTCTATCTAAAACTCTAGAGTTATTTTTTTTCTTAATGTATAATCAAGAGAAAAACCTTTACAGTTCAAGTAGCAATAGTAGGCATTGTCTTAACATCTTTAGTCATCTTTTGTGATATTTATTATCCAAAAGAATAGGATCCAATGTATAATTAGTGACAAGGAAATGTGGCAACTCCATGGCATTCTTCTCATAGGCATTTAATAGTTGTTAAAAGTCTCCAAAATGATTAGTCTACAATCTGATTAGTTCCTAAGTTTAAAGAAAATAAACTTCATAATTTACTTCCTGAAATTGTAATTCAGAATAATAATGACATTAACGAGTATGCACAGGATTGGAATAAGTTTAATTTTGTGGTGAAGCATGTGGAGAGAAGAATCTGGACCATCGGTGGAGGGAAAACATCATTTCTGGAGAGAAATAGATAGACAGCATTTGGAAAAACACAAGTCTAAGCAACAGTGAATTGAAATCATGCTGTGAATTTTTATAATCTAGTTTTATATCGAATATTCAAAGTAATATAGAAAGTTATTCTGACATAATTTTATTGTTTCTTATGGAAGATCAGAATCTTGTTTATCACTGAATACCTGAAGTAAGACCAATCACTGTCCAAAATGAACTGCAAAATCACAATCTAAATTCAGGGCTATGGACAAAACCCAATGCCTCAGTATTTGAAACAGTTTTACTCCCAATTTGTCCAGCAAGTGTTAGAAAACAATACAAATAACTGAATTGTTCTCCTTATGAAATCCCTGAAGACATTAGATTCATAAATCAATTATTTCCTATGCACCAGAACATTTTGTCTCTGCCATTGGAGACACTAATGTGGTGTGAACATGAACTGAGTTATTAAATTACAAGTGTAAATTAGTCAAAGTTTTCAGGACCTTTGTCATTATGCTGATTTTCTTATGCCTCCTCATTTTAGCTCTCTGGCTTCATCTTTAACTGAACACACACACACACACACACACACACACACACACGTGCATGCATTTCCCCCCCCAACAAACCATTTATTGGGTTGGAAAATAACACTGGATTTTAATTAGATACTTTTGAGAATCATAGTATGGTGTTCTTTGGTATTTTCTTTTCGGTGTATGTATTCAGATACAGTTATTGTGTTCTGTGTCAGAACAACGAAATACACTATATTGATGCAGAAAAATTTAAAGAGTTTAAAGCAAAAGTGTAAACATTTGAATAATTATTATTTTTTATCATTTATTTTTATTTATTTATTTATTTATATTTTTAATTGCATTTTAGGTTTTGGGTTACATGTGAATGACATGCAAGATTGTGGCATAGGTACACACATGGCAGTGTGATTTGCTACCTTCCTCCCCATCACCTACATCTGGCATTTCTCCCCAAACATTTGAATTATTAAATGTACCACTATCATGTTAAATCTTCATAAAAAAATCTGCTTATAAAAAATTGAAATAAAGGATTCATTTTTATGGTTAATGACAATAATACAAAGGCAATTTGTACTGGGAGAGAGGAGAGATCGGATTTGTGCCTCTGACATTTTGTCTGTTATATTGTTAATACTCCTTCTTTATTTTTTTTTTTTTTGAGAAGGAGTCTTGCTTTGTCACTCAGGTGGTGATACAGTGGCGTGACCTCAGCTCACTATAAACTCCACCTCCTGGGTTCAAGCAATTCTCCTCTCTCAGCCTCTGGAGTAGCTGTGGTTACAGGTGACCGCCACTGCACCCAACTAATTTTTGTGTTTTTAGTATAGATGGGGTTTCACCATAAAAAAGATATTTTAAAAGATAGCTTTAACTGTAACTGCTAGCATATTGGGTTAGCAGAAGTATAATTTTCATGAGGGTAAAGAACTCTAAGACAATGGCTGTCAGGACTATGAAAGCCCAAAAATCTCCTTATACATGTCACAGCATTGCTTGTCTAACTTTAGTTTTAAGTTGTGCATAGAAGACAGAAACTCATTCTTGTTCTAATTAAAATAATGAGTTTTCTCTTACAATGGCATGTTTGAAAAAGGACAAATGAGAGACACTGCTCTTGAAAACTGAACAGCATTGAGGGAAGTATCACATATGTTTAGCATTTGTTGTATTCATTGTCCAGAAGAATAGAATCCAATGTTTATATTATGGCATTTTTCACGCAGGCATTTAGTAGCTGTTAAAAGTCTCCAATGCAATAGCTACTGGTGTTACCAACACTAGTTAGGCAAATCAATTTAAGTTTTTATTCATGGATGACGGTATGGTTTGACTTCAGGTCTATACCCAGATCTCATCTTGAATTGTAATCCCCACCTGTCCATTTGAGGGACTGGTGGGAGGTGATTGGATCATGGGGGCAGTTTCCCCCATGCTGCCCTCGTGATAGTGAAGGATTTCTCATGAAATTTGGGGGTTCAAAAGTGGCAGTTTCCTCTGAACTCTTTCTCTCTCCTAGCATTGTGTAAGAAGTGCCTTGCTTCCCCTTTACCTTTCACCACAACTGTAAGATACTTGAAGCCTCCCCAGCCATGCAGAACTGAGTCAATTAAACCTATTTTCTTTATAATTATCCAGTCTCAAGTAGTTCTTTACAGCAGAGTGAAAGTAGACTAATACTGAGAATTGGTACCAGCAGAATAGGGTACTCTGTAAAGATAACCTAAAAATGTGGAAAAAACTTTGGAACTGGGTAACAGAAAGAGGTTGGAACAGTTTGGAGGGCTCAAAAGACAGGAAGATGTGGGACTGTTTAGAACTTCCTAGAGACTTGCTGGATGGTTTGATCAAAATGCTGATAGTGAGATAGACTATGAAGTCCAGGCTGAAGTGGTCTCAAATGGAGACAAGGAACTTATTGGGAACTGAGTAAAGGTCACTCATGCTATGCTCTAGCAAAGAGACTGGTGGCATTTTGCCCCTTCCCTAGAGATCTCTGGAAATTTGAACTTGAGAGAGATGATTTAGGGTATCTGGCAGAAGAAAATTCTAAGCAGCGAAGCATTCAAGATGTGAACTGCATGATTTTGAAAGTGTTCAGTCATATGCAATCACAAAGAGATTATCTGAAAATGGAACTTTTATTTAAAAGGGAAGCAGAGCATAAGTTTGGGAAATTTGCAATCTGACCATGCAATAGAAAAGAAATACACATTTTCAGGGAGAAATTCAAGCCTGCTGCAGAAATGTGCATAAGCAACAAACAGTCAAATGTTAATAGCTAAGGCAATGGAGAAAATGTCTCCAGGGCATATCAGAGATCTGTCTGGCAGCCCCTCCCATCACAGGCCCAAAGGTCTAGGAGGGAAAAATGGTTTCATGGGTTGGACCAGGGCCCTGCTTCTCCATGCAGCCTCAGGTCTTGATGCCCTCTGTCCCAGCTGCTCCAGCTCCACCCACAGCTAAAAGAAGCCAAGGTACAGCTCAGACCACTGCTTCAGAGGATGCAAGCCCCATGCCTTGGGATTATCCACATGGTGTTGGGCCTGATGGTGAACAGAAGAAAAAAGTTGAGCATTGAGAGTCTCCAGCTAGATTTCAGAGAATGCATGGAAATGTCTGGATGTCCAGGCAGAAGTCTGCTGCAGGGGTGGAGTTCTCAGGGAGAATCTCTACTAGGGCAATGAAGAGAGGAAATGTGGGGGCTGAAGTCCCCACACAGAGTCACCACTGGTACAATGCCTAGTAGAGCTATGAGAAGAGGGCCACTGTCCTTCAGACCCCAGAATGGTAGGTCCACTGACAGCTTGCACCATACACCTGAAAAAGCCTCAGGTACTAAAAACCAGTCCATGAAAACAGCCACAGAGTCTATACCCTGAAAAGTTGTGGGGCGGAATGGCCCAAGGCCATTCCTTGCATCAGCGTGCCCTGGATGTGAGACATGGAGTCAAAGGAAATTATTTGGAAACTTTAAAATTTAATGAAATCCCTGTTGGCTTTCAGACTTGCATGGGGCCTGTAGCCCCTTTGTTTTGGCCAGTTTTTCACATTCGGAATGGGAGCATTTACCTGATGCCTGTACCCCCATTGTAGCTTGGAAGTAACTAACTTGTTTTTGATTTTACAGGCTCATAGGCAGAAGGGACTTGCCTTGTCTCAGAGGAGACTTTGGACTTGGAGTTTAATACTGTAATTGAGTTAAGACTTTGGCGGTGTGTTGGGAATTCATGATTGGTTTTGAAATGTGAAAGAGACTGCTGTCCTTAAAATCAGAGAAAAATGATGACATTTTGATACTTAAATTTTAATGAATTTACTAAAGAGTGTCTTGATTCATTTTTGGTACTCTCTCTGTTTAAAATAAAATACTTGGTTTATTATAGAAACTCTACATTCCAATAAAATGTACAGACAATATACCCACAGTGACAAAACAAAAAACAAAAAAAACCCTCAGTGTTTAAAAGTAACCTCAAGTCTATTGAAAACTGAGAAAGAAAAGAATTCAAAATATTCTATGGAAGTGGTATTTTGTTGTTGTTGTTGTTGTTATTGTTGTTGATATAGGATTGCCCAGGCTAGAGTGCAATGGCACAATCTTGGCTCACTGCAACCTCTGCCTCCCAGGTTCAAGCAATTCTCCTGCCTCAGCCTCCCAAGTAGCTGGGAATACAGGCATGTGCCATCACATCCAGCTAATTTTGTATTTGTTTTTTAGTAGAGATGAGGTTTCTCCATGTTGCTCAGCCTGGTCTCCAACTCCCAACCTTAGGTGATCTGCCCACCTCAGTCTCCCAAAGTGGTGAGATTACAGGTGGAAGTATTTTAATACTAACATTTCACCAAACTGTTTTAAAATTCTTTTTAAAATTCCATACTTACAAGAATCCAAATGCAAATTATGAGATGAATACTATATAAAACTAATTATGCACAACATTTGTGTGTGTGTGTTATTTTATAAGGTAATGTAGTAATTAGGTACACAAAGAGCAACTTTAGGTGTGAAATTGCATTTAGTTCTGAGTGCATATATCTATTCATGCCTTTTTAGATATTTTTAATAATGAATAGAGTACTGCTGCAATTCTGCAAACAAATGTAATTTTTTTTTCCTGAGACAGAGCCTCATTCTATATCTAGGCTGGAGCACAGTGGTGTGATCACAGTTCGCTCCAGCCTGCACCTCCTAGGCTCAGGTGATCCTCTCACCTCACCCACCTGAGTAGCTGAGACTTACAGGTGTGTGCCACCACGTGGGTAAATTTACCTGGGTAAATTCCGTATGTTTTGTAGAGGCAGGGTCTTGGCAAATTTCTCAGCCTGGTCTCGAACTCCTGGACTCAAGTAATTCACCCATGTTGGCCTCCCATAGACCAGGCTTACTAATGTAATTTAAAAGACTTTACAGAATAGTATAATGATTGAAATTGAATATTCTAAATTAAGTTTATGCTGCTAACAATTTTTTTTTAATTTAGGGCATTTATTCATATTTTCTTTTCTAAATATGTTTCCTTGTATTCTATATTTATATCAAAATCTATATATCAATATCTATACCTGTATGTATTTGTTTACAAATCTATTGATTTAGTCTTCATGTACATTGTAGACTTTCATATTAACTATGGTAACACCACATAATGTTAAATCAATAAACTCATCTTGGAGGGGCTATCACGTTATTCTCTCATATGCTCTATTTCCTTATTTTTAAATTGGGATATTTGACTGTTATATTTTCTTATGATGGTTTAGCTATAAACATGAACAAAACTATTTAAATTTTTAATAATATATTCTTTTATTGGAGGGCTAATACTTCAGTGACACAGTTTGAAGTATAGAGAATAATATCTTATCATTTGATTTAGTTACTTAAAATGTTAAAAAAAATTAACTGTATTTATTATGTTTATATTTTTAATCACGATGTTACATATCATGCACCAGAGTATCAAGTGACAGATTGTTAAGAAATTTTTCCCCCAGGACTATACTATGAACTCTCACTTTTTGAATGCATAAGCTTGTGGACATGTAAGTTACTTCATATTTCTTTCCCATGTGATTTTCATTTTCTGATGGCAGCAAGTTAATAAGAGATAGCCACTGAAGTCACAAAATACAACATTGAAATAAATCTGCATTATTACTGAAAACTGGGTATTGAGACGATGATTTCTGCCTTCTAATGCTGAACATTTCTCTTGATTATTAGATTTCCTTTTTGCTTTCTTGTTCTAACTTTTTCTTTACTGCTCAGGTCAAAGTTTGGGTATTAAGTTCATCATCCGAACTTTTGCTTGAAGACAGTTATATCTTCTGTGTAAGAGTGAGGTCTTAACTTGTACAAAGCACAATGTGTGATCGTATTTATTCATGCAGCTGGGGATTATCTAGTCCAGCCAGAACTGTGTCTTATCTGTGCCTTGGCTTGCTTGAGGCCTGCTACCCAATCACAGCCCTCTCCTAGCAATCTAAAGGCAAGAAGAGGACACACATTTATAAAACAGTCTTTCAAAAAATGTAGGGCTGTGGGGAGATTGATCCAATGTAGAACATCAGAAAATTCCTTTCCCTAATATTGTGGCCAAAGTACAATCTAAACCTCGAGAAAGACGAAACCTAGCTTTATCTTTGGAAGGTCGAATGGGAGTCAGGTAGCACCTTAGAAATACCATCAAAACAGTGTCATATCAGAAATCAGCTGTGGCAGGCGTGATAATCTTTACTTAGTAATGAAGGAAGATAAGAGAGAAAGCATATAACCATGTCCTACCCTATTACATGATTAAATGTTTGAGAGTGGATTCTTTTCTTCTGATCACTTATCTGAGCAAGAGCTGGCATTACCTTCTGGGTATTTTCGTTGAAAAGTGTGATAAGTTTTAATTCGATCAGGTGTGTGTGTGTGTGTGTGTGTGTGGCAATTAAAACATCTATTCAAATGATTATCATAATTTTCCTCCAAAGGGCTAATGAAGTGAAATACCAATTTTGAGGAGACTTTGTAGGATAATAAAATACAATGACATTCTAAAGACTAAAGCTATACTATAAATTTTTTTCCATTGTTTTACCATAAAAACAAGGGTGTAAAATCTACAAGGCATTAGAATGTTTGAATACATTGGAATTGGATCTTTGTTTTGATTGACAGTGAACATTTACACCCTTTCATTCAGTTACGTGTGTCTCATGTATTCTTACATAAACTCATTATTTTTACTTTTCAAGGTATTGTATAAAAGTTTTATTCTGACCTGTCTTCTAGTTTACTAGTTCTCTTTAGTTTTTCTTCTCTACTTTTAAACTTATCTATTTCTTGAGTTTCTAATTTTTGTCATTGTAGTAATCATTCCCAGAATTTCCATTTTATTCCCTATGGCATCAAATCTTCCATTGAAATTATTCTTGTCATTTCATTTCTTGAAAGTATTAATTGCTCTTATTTTAAAGTCCTTCAGTGTCTGACCTGCCTGTGAATCTGTTTTCAGCATTTCTTCTTTTTCCATCTCATTTCTCATCCCATCTAATTTTTTTATATCTGCTATTTTTCCCCCTGTGTTTTTGGGCATTGTGATTTGATGTTGTCTATGATGTGTCTATTTTCCAGAGATAATTCATTTTTGCAAATATCCTTGGAACTTCTTTTGCAGTTTCCTAAATTGAGCAAATTTGGATTTCTATGAGAATTGACATGCAATTATACCTGGATGAATTTGTAAGGAAACTGCAAAGATAAAGGAGGAACGCTACCTGCATAGTACGTATTTATGCAATACACTGCATGTTAGTATAATCTGTGAATATTTCTCTATGTGACCCAATATTTGTAATAAAATTAGAGAAGCAAATGAACAAATTAATGATTGCATTAATGCTAACATATATAAATTTTCTATTTTGTCATTTAAACAATAAAACAGCTTATTATGATTTATTTATCACTAATAAGTACCTGTGTATATAGTTTATTATTGCCAGTGGAGAGGTGGTTTATAATAAAATTATAACAATTTATAAAGCTGTAGTTAACCATGTAGAAAAGAATGGTTTAGGCTCAATAAAAATCCAATTTAATTACTGCCTCAGCATTGTAATAGTAAGCAACAAATGCACTCTAGTGAGTGCATATAGCAATTAAATAAGCTATTCAATCTATTTAAAAACAGTTTTTTTCATTTGTCTTGTTTTAAATATTTACAAGTATTATCAAAACACGTTAGAGACTTTATTCTTAGAGCAATAGCCTTGTATGGCTCTTCATTCATATTCATCCATACCTTATGGAATCAACAATTTTATTTTTCCAAAATCATTTCATAGGCAAAGCAAACTGGCATGTCTATTCAAATAAAACAAGGACAAACAAGAAAGAGAGAAGGGTAGAAGAAATATATTGCGATTGATATAGGAATGAGCTTAAGTTTTAGGCTGGACTCTCTTTAGATTTCTTGTCATTATAGTAGTCTGTTTTCACACTGCTGATAAAGACATACCTGAGACTGAGTAATTTATAAAACTTTAATGGACTCATAGTTCCTTGTGGCTGGGAAGACTTCACAATCATGGCAGAGGGCAAAAGGCATGTCTTACACGGTGGCAGGTAGGAGAGAATGACAGCCAAGTGGAAAGGGGAACCCTTTACGAAACCATCAGATCTCATGAGACTTATTCACTACCATGAAAACAGTATGGGGGGAACCCATGATTCAATTATCTCCCACTGGGTCCCTCCCACAACTCTTATGAATGATGAGAGCTACAATTCAAGATGAAATTTGGGAGGGGACTCAGCCAAACCATATCAGACATTAATCTCAAGAATACCCTTCACTCTACTCAGCAAATGTGCCTCCTTTTTTCACATTCCCATATTCTATGGCAATTTCATACTTTGTGTTTTCACAAACCTTCAGCATCTTTTCCCCACATCATCACATTTAACTGTCTTTCTACCATTTCCTCTTCTCCATGTAAATTGAAGTTCTTAGAAAATAGATTTCACAGACTCATCACAATTCCTGACTCCCCATTTCCCAACATCTGCATCTACATATTCTACCTGCCTGCCTAAAATTATAGACCTATGCTTTCCAGTACAATAGCCACTGTCCACGTGTGGCTGTGAAGCATGGGAAACGGGGCTAGTTCAAAGTGAGATGTGCTGTCAGGGCAAAAATCACTCTAGACTCACAGAGAGTATAAAAATTAAATGTAAAATATCTCATTCAATTTGTTATGCTGCTCAAGAAGCTATCCTTCAAAAATGAAGCAGAAATAAAATGTTTCCCACATAAATAAAAACGGAGGTAATTCATCACCACTAGACCAGCCCTAGAGCCCTACATCTAGCAGAAAAAGAACAATACCTATCATCATAAAACACAGAAAAATATAAACTCACTGGTATAGCAGAAACGAAAGAATAGCATTTTAGATATATTGGGTTAAATCACATATTAGAGTGAATTCCATATGCTTCTTTACCTTTTTTCTGTGTGGCTGTTAGAAAATTTAAAATGACCTAAGCTGTTCATATTATAATTCTATTAGGCAGCATTTCTGTTAGAACTCTCCAAACTTCTATCTTAAGTCAGTCTCTCCAATTTCGTAGATTTTTTAGAAGAAGGCTCTAGTTAGGGACATTGCTCTAGCACATTTCCCATCTCCTACATTGCCAGTTTGTCTTCTCTCCCGTATCTTTTCCAGTTGTATGCAGATATGAAGTTATTCCCCCATTTTTAAAAAGACATTCACATAATTCTTCCTCCAATTAGTATCCCATTTCTCCAGTTTACGTTTTATTAAAACTTTTCAAGAGTGTCCCAAATTCTTAGTGTTTGCATTCTCCTTTTCTCATTCTTTCTTAAACTTACTTTTATTTGGCTTTCGCCCTCTCCTTGTTGTCCTCCAACTCTCAACAGCAAAAAACTTCAATGACAACAAGCTGTTTTTCTTATGGTCACTATTGACTCTTATATGGTACAAATTTAGTGGTTAATTCTAGGCACTCATCTTTGTAGACCTACCATCAGCTTTGGCACAGCTATCTTTCCATCTTGACGTAGTTCCTTATTGAACTTCCAAAGCACCACATACACCTGGCTTCCCTTCAACGTCTGCTGTTACTCCTTCTCAGCCTCTGTTTCTGAAATATTCTTTCCCTGTTGAGCACTTACATTTTACATATTATGTTTTAGTCTTTATGCATATTTCTTGGTGATCTCATGACACCCCAAGAATTCTCAACTTTTATCTTCTGCCAGACTCCTGCCAGAATTCCAGACTAATATATACAAATGCCTGTTAGATTTCTCTTTCTATGTTTCTAATTAGCCAATCAAAGTTTGTAATTCTAAAACTGATATTCTGACCTCCCTGACTCCAAAACTGCCCCAGTGGCTGTTTCTTCGTCATCTCAGCTGATGAAAACTTTTTTCCTATTGCAGAGACTAAATATCTCTGCGGAGTCAGTTTTAAGCCTCTGAGACTCCTCTTACTGCTCATATTCTATTAGGCACCACAACTTGTCTTTATTTTCAAAACACAATACAAATTCCAGCCATTTCTCACCACCACCATTTCTACCACTGGGAATGTACCTCGCTGGCCCCAATTCTTACGTAGTTCTTTAACTGTGCTCTCTGGTTCTATGCTCGCTCGATGTATTGTGTTCTCAGCATAGCAAGTGGAGTGATCCTTTTAGGACACAAATTACATGATGTCTAACTCCCACTTAAAGCCCTGCGATGGTTCTCCATTACACCTAAATAAAAGGCCAAGTGCTCTCCGTGTTCTGGCGTGAAACCTTACATCATCTATTTTCCTTGAACACTCTCCTGCCCTTTTTTCTCTTTACCCATTTTCTAATTTTTCTTCTTTCTAGTTGACTGGAGCTACACTGGTTTCCTTTTTGTTCTTAGGAAAAAAAATGTTCATGCTTTAAAAGTTGACACCGGTCATTTGCTCTGCCTGAACCGTTTATCCTCTGGTTGTAACATAAGGATAACATTGTTACCTACTCCTAGTCTTTGTGCAAGTATCAACTTCCTGATGAAGCCCCTGGGACAATTAATCAGAATCCCCTTGCCATTCCCATGTCTTTGTCCCATGCCTTTCTAATAAACTGTCCTTTAATTAAAATATAGAAAACTTGATCATTCAAAATTCAAATATGTGCATTAAAACATTTTGATGAATCAATCATTTGCCCACTCCCCACCTTTCTGTGATCAGTGACAAGATTTCTCTTTGCTTGACTTCCAGCTTTCTCTCAGGAACTAGAATAAATAATGAATATTTTCAGTCATAATGCTTATTTGAACTTCTCAGGGAAAAACCTGAGGTATGGGAGAAAAGAGGAAAGAAAAATTGGGGATTTAATTGACAATGGCATGTAAAGAGAGAATGTAGATTGATTACACTGTAGAAAGGTTTCTATTGGATTTTGTACTTTCTTCTGTTGCCTGAAATGCCAGAAGCAAAGACTGCATCTCCCTGGTGGATGCTGCACTAAATACTGGGGTGTAGAAACTCCTGGACACAGAGACTCGGGCCAAAATCATGGAGGTTTTTATTTCGTTGTTACATTAAAAGAAAAAAAAATGCATGTTTTTGAATATACAGTATTCCTAATAGTACAGGCTATTGTTTTTTCTTTAAATTAACTAATTTTTATTATTATTTTGGAGACAGGGTCTAGCTCTGCTGCCCAGGCTGGAGAACAACAGCACAATCGTAGCTCACTCCAGCCTTGGACCCCTGAGCTCAAGTGATTCTCTCATCTCATCCTCCAGAATAACTGAGACTTCCAGGTGTGCCCACTGTGCCTGGATTGATGGTTTTTGTAGAATCAATTTTATTCCCATTAGGTTAAAAAAGTCACTAAAACAAAATATCTTAAAAATACAAATGAGAAGAAAAGAGACTGAATCAGGAAGCATTGTTCATTTTGTTTGTGATTAGCAGAAATAACCTTTGGAGTATTTCGTGTTTGCTTAGTGAAACACAATTATTTCACCTATAAATAACACTCATAACCTGCTTTTTTACCCCTTTTTGTCCCATTGATTCTTATCTTCTGTAGCTCATGTTGTTGGTGTGTGGTTTATTGTTTGATAATATTTGATCTCTCTCCAAGTCTATAGTAGAAGTGAATTAAGTATCATTCAGGGATTTTCTTGAATCAAGGACAAGGTAAGAGTAATTTTTATGTAACTCCATTAAATTAATTGCACTAGACATACTTGAATCTTTAGGGAACCATAAGGTTTGATCAAATCAAAGGCTATACCAAAGGCATGCTCTTAAAATTCTCTAAATCTAAACACAGTGAGCTGGCATTTTATGGAATTATTTACTGTTTTAAAAAATTGACTATATTAGCTCTTCCTTTACTAGAATAATTTTTTAAAAAACACAAAATGGTAGACTTAACTTATTCTGTGTAATTTGATCATTTCTCCTGGTGATCTGAACTTTTTCAGATAAGGCTTCTACCATCTCCAATGTCATATGTACATTCTGCACTTACTTAGTATTTTTTCTAATCATTTTATGGACCAATGTGAATATATAAAATAGGATTTCAGATACATGTTGGTCATTTTATGTCTTTCTCTAATTGCTTAGTGGAATAGGGCTCTCTCATAATAATTTACATTGTTGTGTTTATTCCAGGAATAGCTTCAGCATTTTTGGCATTGATTGTCTTTCAATCAATATCACAATGCTGCTGCTACAGATAATCATAATTGAAATTAATTGTAGCATGAAAACAATTTCTATTAAAATAATAGTCTACATTAGCAATTTCTTTGATACATAAAGACAATAATAATTTATGTAATTACATTTATTTCAGTCTAAATGAAGATGTTTATTATTAGGCTGAACAAGGGAATATATTTGCCTATGTTTTCACATTTTTTAAATAAAATAAATTCTTCCAGAAACTTTTCCTACACGGTCAAAAATGTATCAAAAATTGATATTTGTTATTTTGTGCTTTTATTATAATGTTTCAACTGTGAAGATGCAGCTATATCATGACTAGCAGTGAAGAGTTTTTAAAAAGATGAGATTAAAAATTTGTATGCATGAGAAAGATTCATAGCAGTGTCTGTTTTGAAAGCTCTCAGGATGGCATTAAGTATCATTAACATCCCTTACAGTATTTCTTTATATATGTCATGGACAAATATAGATTTTGATATGTAGTCACCTTCTGGATAAATATTTAATAAGAAATTAAATAGCTTTAATGATAGAAAACTATTCTGGACCATTTCATCTTTTTATAATGAAGTTTTTAAATTATAAAAGTAATAATTTTTATAATTAGAAATTAGCGCTAAGAAATTTAATTTTTGCAAATTTCATTACTTATGTTTTTCACTTTTTTGTGATAATGCAGAGCACTGCACTTTGGCATTTTATGTCAGTATATATTATGGGAGGGTTTACACATTCTTACAACATTGAGATCTTATCTTTGGAAATTTTGTGTCCAGGTTTTGTCTTGTTTACGAAATCCCTTCTGATACTGAAATCACTAGGACATTTTTCTATTTTTTTCTAACACTTAAGTTCTTTTAAATTTAACCCTTTAATTAGTTTGCAGTATATTTTTGCACAACGTACAATACAGATTTTCTTATATGCCATCTAATTTATATTTTCCAATATTATATGGTAAGCATTTTCAACATTTAAAAAAATGAATGAATTTACATACCCTCAGGTTTCTATAATTAAGATTTGATTATATTGTTTTGTCAGACACTTATTTATTGATCATTTACCAATTAGTATTTCATTTTTGAATAAATTATACATTGATATATTGAAGATACCAATACATTTCTCCTTGAATACTTTACATATTATTAATTTGAGTCTGCAATATGACTATAGACTATAGTTTTTATGTAAAAATTACATACAATAAGAGAAACAAATATTACATTTATTAAACATATGTGTTACATTGGTGTTCAGGGGCTCAGGGTGCCCTCAGCTCCCCTGAAAGGACATTTCTCCAGGCTCTAGGTCTCCTGCCCTCTCAAGAATGAGAGAAGGGACCATGGTGCAGTGTGCAATAAATGCTGGACTCAAAAATGTTTGTAGAAAGTGATTTATTTAAAGAGAGAGAGAAACAGGAGAAGGAGAGAGAAAGAAACAGCTAACTCTTACACTGAGTGAGAGAATCCAGAAAGATGGAATCCAGGAGAGGAAAGCAGCTTCCACACTGAATGGAAGGGACTAGAGAGAGATGGAGTTTAGGAGGGGAAGACAGCGTTCCGTGAGAGAGTGTGGAAGGGGACTCCAGAGGGGAAATCCAGGAGAGAGAAAGATGGCTTCTATGAAGGGAGTGTTCGTGGAAGGGGACTCAAACATGGAGTCGGAAGGGATGTGGAAGAAGAGGACCTTTAACCTGTGAGAAACCCCCACCTTCTCTAAGACCACAGGCCAATGAAAGCAGTTCCTTAGAACTTCCACTGGGGTGATTGACTCTTAGTTTTTTCCCATGCCTGTGAAATTTAAACATAAACTGTTAAATCTCCCAGCTAGAGAGAAATGGAAGGGGGGCATGGCATTGGGAAGTTCTTGCCCTAGAAACTATGCACCGTCATGGACCCCAAAAGAGAACACATTCCCTCATATGTATTAATCATAGTCCTGACTCAGAACCACATCTTTAGGTCTGGTTATGTTGCTCACCTTATCTATTGAAAACAGGTTGTTTTCTTCTTGCCTTTTTATGTATCCCATGTTTGGTTGAAAGGTAGACTGTATTTGTAGAAGAATGCTAGGAACTGAGGTAAATGATAATTACACAGAGAAACAGGCACACATTTTCATCTGTCATGCAGTCAGTGTGAGGCATTCTGTCTTGTCATAAGTTGAAGTAGGTTTGGATTTTGTTTTTATCATTTTCAGTGCTCCACAGACATCAAATGCCCGCTGTGGTTTTAATTAAAGATGGGCTGCTGTTGCCTTGGGCTTAGTGTGATGCTTAGATGTTTCTTATGTGTTCCTGCTTTACTTCTAATTTTCTTTTGTTCCTGGACACTTGGTACAAAAGTAGTGATCTTGTCTGAATTATTGCCCCTTCCCTAGCAGCAGGCTTCTCTTGCCCGTTTCATTTTATTAGGCTGCTGAGTGGTGGTGGTGGGGATCCAGTTCTACCATCTGGACCACTAGAACTCTGCCCCTCGGATTTCAGAGTAGGCTGTCTCAGCAACACTCCCGCCCCCTGACCATAGTAGACAGTCTATACCTTGTACTTAGAAGAGCTCTTTGGTGAGAGAGGGTTAAATGGTTTTCTACCACTCTGCCAGGAGCAGCAAATCTTTGTTCTTCATTAGCTCATAATGTGTTGGCAAAGAAGGTTTCATATCTTTTGCCTCCAGACAGAACACTTTTGTTTCTACTTTCCACGGGAAGAAATGGGTCTTATCTCAATAGTTCCATTTGAAAATAATGGTGTGAATTTTACATTACTAAAGAGAATTAACACTAAATTTAACAGAAATTATTGCAATCTTTATATTTAAGTTTCTTAAGGACACACTTAAATATTACATTTGTAATTTGCCATGTTGGCTTTTAATTTATTAGAACTATATTGTTGGATTAAAGATAGTTTGAAATGCTCCGCATTCTAACTCTAATAATTCCTTATATATATATATCTTTCTTCTGGATCAAATATTCTTGTACAAATTTTAATTTTTAAGTAGTTTTAAGAAAATATTTAGAGTTATGACTTATCTTCCCTCATCAAACTTTTGGGCGGTTATGATGATACTAAATTTACCAGGTTTTCTACTTGTGCATTGATTTTTTTTCTTTGGATAAGAAAATATAATGCTCACCCTATCTTACTGGCTCATCTATCGAGAATATATGTATACAAACACACAGACACTTGTATTTGCTTCCAGGAACCACATTTTAGAAACTTGAAATTACAATTTTCTTCTTCATGCACTTTTTTCTTTTTGCTATAAACACGTGGATAAGTTGTGGACATTAGTAACAAATCAGGTGTGTTGTGATATTATGAAGTTTAAAAGTAACCGTCTGAAGTAAACTCTGTACCTTTTTGACTCACTTCAGTTGTCTCTTCGTTAATTAACTGAAAAGTTCTACCCAAATCGTATAGCAATAAAGCCTCTTTTTTCATCTTTCACTGTCGTGCAATACTAAATTTCCCTTTCTACTACCAGAAGAACGTGTTTATTAGTATTAAAGCTGACACTCAGAAGCTAAGGTATTTTTCCAGCAAACAGAACCTTTCTCTAGTACTCCAGATGCACATTACAAAAAGTGGGAAAGGTAGGAAAAGTCTTTCTAAAGAATTTTCCATTTGGGATCTTGAAGGCAGAATGTTTCCTGCCCAGGCTTTAGCTTGTTGTTTCATCATTCCTTTTTTGAATAATATTTCATACATTATGCTTTTTCTTGTTTATTTTTGTTATGTGTTCAGAATGGCAACATGAGGTCAGAAGCAGTCTACAGCTTGACAAAGTCTGTTTTGGTGAGAAACAGCCTCCAGTGCGACAGTGGCTGTCCCCACTTGCTGAAAGACAAGATATTAATACCTGACAAGGTTGGCAGGGAGTTGGGAAACTCTCCTGATGAAGGGCTTCTTGTTCTGCTTCAAGCAGCCACCATGTACATGGCCAATCTTGCGTGTGGGAAAGGCTTTCAAGATTGTTAGTCACCATGTGCCTGCTACATAGCAGGAAGAGAGAGCTTGATTTTAAGCAGTGTTAGGATGCTAGACTAAGAGCCAATCTGCCAGACTTCCGTAAGTGCGCTTAGTCAAGTTCCAGCCCTTTCTAGAAGACTGGCTGCTAATATTACTACCACTCCCTTGTGGGACAGTCTCAGGCTAGTAACAGCAGGGATAAGTCCTCAGATGTTATGGGACTGTTTTCCTAATTCAATTGGCATGTCCTTAGGAATTCAATAACATAAAAACAGACTATCCATCTCAGAGAAGTTCAAAGCTTTGAAAATTTGGACTCACCAACATTTAATGTTATTTTTAAGATTTTTAAATACTAGAAGCAAGAAAGTTTTCACATATGAGATCATCTAAAATCTCAGTAAAACCAGGCTGTTTCCCTACTCTTGAACACCTTACCCACTGTTCTAAGATTTTAATTAGTAATGATATCATTGGTTATTCTAATGATATTTATAAATGGTTAAAATAAACTAATATCAGTCATGAATACTTAGAACAAAACAAACAACACTTGGAATTTTTATAAAATATCCATCACTTGCAAAGCTGTTATTAATCCTAGTAGTGTCAAACATATACATTTTGGAGGAAAAAAGTAATACAAGTGACTTTATTACCAGAATCCTCACTGCTTCCTTCAAAAAGAAACATTATATTCTATATACAGACTCTTGAAATAAATATACCAAAAGTTATAGATATATTGTTATTTTATGAATTTTAATTTTCATGTAGATGATATAAATTTATTTTCTATTACACATAACTGATGAGTAACTTTATTGGTTATTTAAAAGACAAGTTGTCTCATTTATTTACACAGCTAGCTAGATGTTTCACGAATTAAACTCATAGCATAATTTTCAGATATGGTCACAATCATAAAAATAAGTAAATTTTATGCATACCATACACAAGATTAGGTTTACATTTTCTGTTTGCACAGTTAACTAAGCCTTCCTTTTTATTTTTAGAATGTGTCACAACTACATCGAGGAAATGTATCCAGATCAAAAACCTGGAAATAAAAACTGCCTTTCTTGGTTTAAAGTAAGAGCCAGACATTAACGTTAGGTGTAAACAATCCACTACTGAAAGTTACCTAACTACACTAACCAGACAACATCATCATCTAGGTGATAGGTTGATAACACCAATGAAAATTCGGCTGTTATAATTCTCAACACACTGTCAGATAAAGCTATACAAAATCTATCTGAATTGGATACAAATCCCACTCTTCTTGAGAAGCTGAGATTTCAAAGCGGTTTTCATGATTACATCGTGGATAATTGACTAATTGCATTCTACAGTCAAAACATTTTGATTTGAAAATATACTAACAGAAAAAGTTCAACAGGTTTTCCAGCTAACCTAGATTTCACAAAACAAAGTTGATTTAACTCTTTGGTGTGAGATGGATTTAAAAATTGAAGAAATAATTGATTAAATTTTATTTTGTTGATATATTTGTCTTCCAATGCTATATTTTTAAAGCTAAATTTGTACTTTTAGTAATATTCAAAACTGAAGCCACAGCTACATTTAATGAGAAGATACTTTTAATTTCATAGGTTCCAATGTGTTTCTACTTACAATAGTTTATTTAAGTTGTGTCTTTAGACAAGTAGTAATATCAATGATATCTCTCTACTTCTGTTCTAGGGTGCCAATGGATAGGAACGGTGCAAAATAATCATTCATGTTCTGACCTAGACCAAGAATAGTTTTTGTCTAGAATAGTTCTGTCATCTGATAGAAACTTCATTACCTTTCCATTTTTTATTAAATAGCTCTTTAGAAGACATTTCCACAGACTAAACATATTTATATTTATCTACTGGTTAATTACTGCTTATCTGAAATGCACAAGATCAAAAGTGTTTCTGATTTCAGATTTTTTTTTAATTTTTGGGATACTTGCAATATGCATAATGAGCTATGCTGGAAATAGAACTCAAAATAAAATTCATGCATGCTTCATATACACCTTATACACATAGGCTGAAGGTAATTTTATGCAATAATTTACATTATAGCGTGTACTTACACAAACCTAGATAGTATAGCGTACTACAGCCATAGGCTATGTGATGTAATCTATTGCTCCTATACTACAGACCTGTATAATATGTTACTGTACTGAACAGTGTAGGCAGTTGTAACATAATGGTTTTTGTGTATCAGACACATTTAATCATATAAAAGGTACAGTAAAAATAAGGTACTGTAATGTGGGAACACTGTCATATAATAAGCGTGTCATTAATTAAAGCACTATGAGGCACATGACTGGTATTCCCACTAACAAGTATTTTCCCACGAACAAGTATTAGGTTTTCCCTATAACAAGTATTAGGTTTTTCCACCGACATGTATTAGGTTTTCAACATTGCTTTTAGTTCTTTGAAATCTCAGCTAAATTTATCTAGGTGCCATTCATTTTATTTTGTTATTTTTATATGTCCCTTTAGAGCTTTATTGTACTTTCAAAATGTATAATTTCTAAACTGTCTAGCTCTAGAAAATTCTCAGGTATTTTTAAGTTTAGCTTCTTATACTCACTTCCATTTTCTTTCATTTATTTTATTCTCAGTAATGTTTTCTGAATAACTTGCTGATTCTTTGTCTTTAATAATTTTCCTTTTAGCTTTTAAAATATACTTTATCCCATCCATTGAATTGAAAAGTTTTAGGTTTTATAATTTACCCTTCTATACTTCTATAAAGTTTCATTTATTCAAATATGTTTATTAGTGTTTATAGTATCTACTTTCATATAATACTAATATTTTCAGTTTCATCTTATTTTCTTAATGCTGTTACAAATGTTTATTTTATATTCCATAATTAATAATCTCAATAAGTATTTTTCTAATTATTCTGCTTACTTTTGTTTGGATTTTAGTTAATGGTTTATTATTTTATGTGTTCTGTAATTTTATGTTGTGGTTATGTTCATTTGAAGTTTATGTTTAAAATTATTTGAGAGAGGCATTTTCTTTGAAATGGAGGCAAAAAGCAGTCTTATTTGCTTCTGTAGTGTACAAAACAAATCTCAGTAAGTGCATTTTAATTTTCTTTGTTTGTTTGTCTTAAATTTTGTGGTTAGTGAATCATTTGGGTCCAAACCTATATGAAAGGTAGTTCACAGTCATTGATACGCAGAGGAGACTCCCTCCTCTGTCTAGTACCAAGGGCCAGGTCAGATGGAAATGTCTTTTTCTTTGAGTGTCTACAGGTGAGTTTGTGTTGGGGGTGTAAATGGGGATGTTTGGGTATTTATAGTTCACCCATACTGTGTGTTGAGTCTCTTCATGAAGAAGACTTTGATCTGACATCCCTGATTGAGAGGGTTCTTCAACATTTTTGACGTGGTTGCAGAGAACAAACTTGACAAATTCCTCTAAGGCAATAGTCAGCTTTATCTTGTTGCTTTTTCTTGATTTACACCCATCACTGTTGCTTATTTATTGCTTGTTATAGTTCTACCTTTGATTATTATCCATAATTTATTGGACACTCCACCATTCCTTAATGAAATTTAGAATTGTATAAATATATGTATTTTTCTACAATTTTGGTTATTTTTCTTTTTTAATTAAAGCCAGTAAGTTGTCCATATATGTAAAGAAACTCATGAATAATATAATGTAACATATATTATTGTATATGTATATGTAATGATATAATGTATCTATATACCCTAGAGTTTGCTACTATAGTGCATTATATGGTTCATCCCATCTTGTTCATTTCAGAGCTTTCTTCAATAAAGGTGTTGCTTATTGCAAATAAATTAGCAATGTGGCCTGGCCAATTTCCTTTTACAATGGTTTTCATAGAAATATAAGAGATGTATTCATTATTAGGATTTTCAAATTTTTAAGTTGAGGAATAGCTATAACTATAAATATAATTTGAAACATATGTAATCTTAATCAAAATATGTTATATAAAAATGTGAAAACCAGACTTTCACCACTATGCAGTACATTAATGTAACAAAACCTCATTTGTACTCCATAAATTTATATGCATAAAAAATAGAAAAGAAAAACAATGTAAATTCCTTACCTTGAGCCTTATTAAAATATCACAACACAAGAACAACTCCAAGGTGGGAATTCTGTGGAGGGAAGAAATATAAAGGTTTTATAAAATAGGTTGAGGAATACAGTCAATTTTAAATTTTGTTCAGGAATCATTTGCTGTTCGAATTCCTGGAAGCCGTGGAAAAACCTGGGTGACCACAGACAGGAGACAGAATGTAGTGGGCAGCAAAGACTCTAATCACAGTGAGGTGACCATTGCCTGGGCACTTTGGGTTTAGCCAGTTGGGTGGTGTTATGGACTGGATTGTGTCCCCACCAAATTATTATATCAAAGATCTAAGACGAAATATATTTGGAGATAGAGTCTTTAAGGAGATAAATAAAGTAAAATCAGGTCATATGGGTGGGACAGGAATCCACTAGAACTGGAGTTCTTATAAGGAGAAGGGGACATGAAAGCACTTCTCCTTGCCCAGAGAAAAGGCCATGTGAGAATACAGCAAGAAAGTCAGCCAGGAAGGAAGCCCCCATCAGAAGCCATACAGGTTGACACCCGGATACTGGACTTTCAGCCTCCAGAACTGTGAAAAAAAACACCATTTTTTTGTTTAAGACATTAGTATGTGGTATTTTGTCATGGCAGCATGAGAAGACTAACACAGGAGAAGAAGGATGATCATGAACTAAAGTCCTACTAAGATGAGTAAAAACAAGTCTTTCATTTATCTTTCATCATAATATGTATGATTCTAATGATGTCCTACAATAACATATACTTGCTTGAATTATAGGCAACAATGACAAGCTGGATATTGGGATGGAAATGCAAATTAACATCTTTTAGAGTTGGAACAGCAATCTCTGTCGTCTGTCCATGTTATCTGGAATATTGTCATGGTAACTAGTGAATGTGCTCATTTTTGGTAGCCAATTGACCTGTTTGCCTTTTGGAAGTATTTGTTAGGAGAAGAGAAAAATTTGAAATGTGATAAGGGAACATAAATTCTGTTCAGGTGATCAAACTTGACTAATTATACTTTAAAAACGTAATTTAGCAGAGTTGAAATATCATTGTTCTAAACCAATTTATAACAAGCGTGTTTTCAAATTATAGGATAAAGTTTTCAAAGCCAAAATTTTAACATTATTTTATTTATCTTACTTACTCTAAGCACCTGTGAGATTAAAGAGTTGTGTAGACTATGATTTCAAAGATCAAATCGACATATAATTATGTCAACTCTAATTAGTAAATTTAGAAATACAGGAAGGTGAAGAGTCTTTCTTTTTTTATTCTATGAATTACCAAAAAGCTCTGTCTCTTTCATGATAAACTCAAATGGAATTAATTTCAAAGTGCATGTATGTGTTGAATTTACTAAACAAGATAAATTAAATAACACAGGCCTTTTAAAGGAGATTGGATACCTCAGATTTGATAAAAACTGGAAATTTAAAAAGGAAAGCAGCAATGAAATATTCATAAAATTCAACACAAATACATTAAATATTCTTATCAAAGTATTATATTCTCATACCCACATTCTTTTAAGTATTTATTTTAACCTCTTTTGCCTTTTATTTTAAAAGTGATACTGCTATTTATCTACTTATGCTATGAAATTGTCTACATGGATATTTTTGTGCTCAGAATTTTAAAATAATGCATGTATTCAAATTTGTCTGACTCTATTTTTTGATCCAAGTCTCATTTACTTCAAAGGAAATTCACCTTTTAAAGAACATCACTTTGAAAACTCTTTAAATGCTTTCCTTTGTTTGAGGGTTGGAGGAGCTGAATATAAGTACTACATTGTCCTCTCCCTCCAAGCTTAACCTTGGTAAGCTTTGACTCAGTACCAGATAAATTAATTCCGTATAAAACACCACCTAGTACTATATTTCTAAAATTTAATAAAGTCTTCTACTGGGAAAATTATTTTATTTTTAGAAAATTTGGACTGAGTGTTTATGAGGTTGAATATTTTTTAAAACAGTACTTCATAGATTCACTGTAGTCACTCCTTCCTGTGGGTGGGACTGAGAAGCTAACGTACCTTTCAGAACCAGAAAATGTAACAAGGGCACCAGGAGTATACACCCTCTGTATTACACTGATGATACAATGTGGAAATCCAGTGTTGTCACAACAATCTACATTTTGAGTATTTAAGCAATATGTTGACTTGCACTCCAACTGTTTTAGATTTTGATATAGCTGGTATCGTCTGTGTGTGTGTGTGTGTGTGTCTGTGTGCACATGTGAGTATGTGTGCAAAAATGTCATTTATATAAAACATATCTTTGGGGTTATGAATTTTGGTGGTTTTTATTCTCTTCATTTTAGTCCTGTGTGTGTGACTGTATCTATTTGATGGTGAGGTTATTTGAAAATGTTTCATAGGAGGATGCAGGATGTGATATACAATTTTTAACAGCTGTTAAATACCCATGGCCTTGACTCTCTGTTAAGTTCATCTACCTTTTATACCTTTGCTATCTTCTTGCAATATGTGAACCAACTGCAATTCCTCCTCTGGCTTGATTATCAGAAATAAACTATTCTTTTGGAAAGCATTTAGCCTCTTTAAAAAGCATTAAAACATAGCTTCCTGATGGCTCTACTGCTGCCTTTCTCATCTTGATTACGGATCACTTTGATGTGATCTTAGGGTGTTACAAAAAAGAAGATTGTTTTCCTTACCATAAGGTACTACTTATTAGAAGACACTTTGCAAATCCTAGGTAGCTTTTTGGTGGGCAAGGGGTTGCTTTCAAAGGACCTGTGCATCATACATTATAAGACATGGAACTTGGGTATTATTTTCTAAATTAAAAAATTACACATTTGACAACTACACTCTTTCACAAGTACCAACGTCTTTTAAGACAAGACACATTATAAGACAAGACTGCAGCAGCAAATGAGTCAAACGAAGCTAACCTAATTAGCACTAATAGGATAGTAAGTTTTATTATACTATTTATTGACTCCTTGCTTTTACTAAAAATGATAACCAGGCTTCAGCCCTGTTATATAGCATCAAGTTTATAGTACATCTCTAAATCTGTACTGCAATAAAGTAGGCTTTATCAGCATTATTTGGTGAAATAACTTATTACCTCTAGATTAGTCAGCCACTGTGGTGTAGAAGAGAAAAAACAGCTTCAAGTAATTAAAGAAATCCTAGGTACTTGACATTTTACATCCAAGTTCTTTGGTCGCAATTAAGATGTTCCTACAAAATGTAATACGTATTTTATCAAATTTTACTTTAAAGTGAATTTTTATTAGTTTTACGAGATTAACAAATGAGAAAGCACTTAACAAAGTGTCCTGGGTTCTGATTGAGAGATTATACTTATATAACCCTCATGGTATTAAACCTTTTGAAGAAAATTAACCAAAACCTTGGTTAATATTTTTCACTGTTATTAACTGATTTGCTTGGGCTGTGTGTGTGTATCTATGTGTATAAACCTTTGTTATCAATAACAGAAATATGATAGATGTAATTGAATAGAATATTAAAATCTATATATTTGTTATTCTGGAATGAGAGCAGATTTTCTCTCTCTGATTCAAAAACCAGTTATCAGATTCAATTAAAATGTTAGTCCACTTTCAGACTGATTTGGAAAGAGGGGGACAAAAAGGCACAGTGAAAGGGAGAGAAAAAAGAAAAGAGAAAAGAAGTGAGAGTAGAAGAATAAGACGGAGTGAGGGCAGGAGAAGTGGTCCCTTTTTCTTGTTATGAGAATTTGCTAGGAACAAGGTCTGGGGGAGCTGTGCTTGCTCACTTCCACCACTCCTCCTGTCACTGCCTTCTTTGCGACCTTGCTTTAGTAACTTAATTTTTATGCACCTCATCTGTAGAACAGAAATGTTAACAATTGTTATTTGTTCACTGTGATCTTTTATTATGCTGATAGTAAATGCTACTTAAATGTCATCATTACTAAGGGCATTATTCTCTACCACGTTGCTGTTGTGAGGATTCAGTGAGTTAACATGTATCAAATGCTTAGTGTCTCAGTCAGTTCAAGCTGCTATAACAAATATACCTTAGACTGACTGGCTTGAACATTTACTTCTCATAGTTCTGGAGAGAGTAGCAGATCTGGTGTCTGAAGAGTTCTTGTTTCTTGACTTATAGATGGCCATCTTCTGGTGTTATCGGGTGGCAGAGAACAGAGATGGAGAGGCAAGTCTCTCCAGTTTCTTCTTATAAATGCACTAATCCCATTCATGAGGTTTCTGCCTTAATGAATTAATCTCCTCTTAAAGACCCCATGTCCAAATACCAACCCCTTGAGAATTCCAAGATGTTGATTGAATGCTGTTAAGTTAATGTGCTTGCAACATTTTTCTGTAACACAACTCTCTGCTGTTATTTTGGAATTTTGTAATTAAAATAGAAGAAAAACACTTTTTAATTTAATATTTCAGAAATTTGTTTGAAAAACATATTTCATTAATTGCTGCCATATAAATTTCTGATTAAGAAGAGTAAATTGTACACAATACATATGCCCTACTGACTACGTAATAGTTTCCCAATTGTGACATGAAAATATTAGGTGCATATGCTTTTAAAAAAAATTGGATTCATAGAATTTCCCTCCTCAAACATCAATACACAATTTAAAAAAGTTGTCAGTGGAAATAAATCACAACCATGGAAGACCAGAATGCTTCAACATATATTTACTTATGCCAATATTCATGGGAGAAGACAAATCTTCCCCTCAGCAATGTTATTTTACTTCAGCAGTAACAAAAATGTTGTCATAGAAAGAAGACAGTACAACTTTTCCTTTTATATGCTACACAATAGCTCTGACACAATTTTTGAAAGTTTGTGGTGTTGCCAGTCTCAGAATTTATATGATTCGTTTAGGTTCCTATTAAAATACATACAAAGAAAGAATACAATAAAACTGGAATTTATACTCAGTAACAAATTTATATGGACGTAAAATCTATTGTAAGAAAGGGAAGAGTGGCCTTGCCTGGGGAAAGAAGCAGCACTTGCTAGCTTCATTCTTCTATTAGGTGCCAAGCACCACATGCAATAAAATTGTTTTAAGAATTATTTGGAGGTCTAGGCCAACATTAACTTCTTTCACAGGGGATTTGAATTTACTTCCCCATGCACCTCTCAGAGACCCTAGCAGTCTGTGGTCTCCAACCCCAATTTCAGAAACGGAGATTGTAGACTGGAAGTAGGGTTGCTTCGCCCTTGTTGCAGAGGTGTAGCTTTTCAGGGCTCCTGGCTAAATTCAGACACTTTAGCAGAGCCCCACACTGGTTGGCTGTGAATTTCAACTTTTATCCTTTGATTCTTACAAAACCCTCAGATGTCTTGCTCATATTCATAGAGTGTCTGCTACCTATTTCAGAATTGAAAATAATTCTCCTTGAATTCCCATCTCCTGCCAGATCGTGGCCTGGTAACCTTCAGAGCCTTGTAAGTTCCCAGTCCTATTTACGTTTTGTTTATGGTTCTTAGTAGAAGGGTTGTTCTGAATTTTCTAGTTCACTTTAAGGGGACAAATGTTCCACATTTTCTGTAAGTTTTAATTTTCCATTCCTAAGGCTGAATACATTACTTTTATAATTTTGAATCTTGTGAGTAAAGGTCTGGCAAATCAAGGTTACCCACACCAAATCAGTAAAGAAAACCAAAATTTTGTGCTTTTAAAATTCATTATACTTGCTTGATAAGCATTCTGATTCTAATGACAATAGTTGGAATAATATTAGACAATGAAAAGAAATAATCACCAGGCAAGATCATTTCATGACAAAGAAAGTATTAACTTGGGAGAAAATATTCATGCATCCATTTGTGTGTTCATTTACTCAGCAAATTTCTATAAGTGCCTTGAGTATGAATGCCTAGGGCACTGAGCTGGGCACTGGGGATTTATGCGATGTCAATACTAATAATACTGATATGGGCCCTTCCCTCATTAGAGGGCGTCTAATCCAGCATGTGCTGAAATGTGTTTCATGTTCATGAGCAGTAAAGAGTCATCAGTGATGGGGTTTCTATTTTTAAAGTAAAGCAGGCCTTAGAAATAATGTAGTCAAATTTTCTTTTCTTATTGAAAAGTGAAACGTTGCCGATTAAGCTCCATTGAATTTCCCAAGTTCTCAAAGGTAGTTAGTGGATGAACGTAGAGTAAAACTCTTCCTTCCAACTCTCAGAAGGGCTCTTTTGTGGTAACACAACGGCGTCTTTCATCCTCTGGGTGCTTTGGACAATCTTCACAAAAACCTTTTAGACATTGGAAATAATGACACAGGCTCTGAATTCATATGCATAATGACTGGAATGCCATTTTGTTGTTTAGGTAATTTCAAAAATTAATTATGATTTAAAAATAAAATATTTAGACTAAGTTGGTCCACTGTGTCAATCTACTGTATGCATATACAGTTGAACTTGAAATGGCTAGTATCAAACATGCATGAGAACTTGAAACATAATATACTTTAAATATTGCCTAAAAATCTGCTACGGTTTTTACTGAAAGTTTATTTTCTAGACAACTCAGTTCTGCTAGCACTTTTCCATTATACTCATTATTGTAGTGGTTATAGTACAATCATGGTTTTATATCGGTTTTCATAAGAAATTAGCGATTTATGGCACTTAAAGTAAATAAAATAATTAACATATATATAGCATGTAATTAAAATTAACATATATAGCATGCAAATAACATATATATAGCATACAATTAAATATATGTAGCATGCATTAAAATGTCATGTGTGTGTTTCATATTGGGCACAATCTATGGTTTTTTTTCTTCAATATTTCTTTGCTACATGACTAAATTCTATTATCATAGTTCAAACTGAATTCTTATTTTTTCCTTTTATATAAAGTAAAAATTTTAAACTTTTCATTACAAATGATCATTTTATAATATTTAAAGGAAATAAAACAGATGTAATTTGCCTACTACATAAAAGATTGTTTTCATTTTAACATTTGCAGAAGATTGATCTGCCAAATTGCACTTGACCTAAAGTGTGCTATTTTTCACAGTAAACAAATTTCTAGTATTTTTACAGAAATTAATAATGCAATAGGGAAGGAAAAAATGAAGTCTTACAATGCTTAGAAAAGATATGCTTAATATTTGGAACAATAAGAACTCTTACTCCAGCAGCAGACTTATCTCCCTGGTATATATTTAAGTGAGGAGTTGTAATGATGTGTACGTTTCATTTTGTAATGTACATTCACAGTTTGCTAAACATTCAGTTTGCTAATATATGGAAAAACAACAACTCATTCTTATTTCTAACAAGAGAAAGTAGAAGTTGCAATTTTCTACTTGCATGAATATTCCAAGCAGCATATTAAAAAGGTAAGGGTCTAAAATTAACTGGCTTTTCTACCAGGGTGATAGCTGCTAAGGACGTTTTAAATAGTGAGAGATAAATGGTCTTTGAATTACAATCCCTAGTGAAATCTGAAGAAAGTACAGTTTCTATTATAATAAATAAAATAGAAAACATGGTCTATGCTTCCCAGAATGCCATATTGGCAGGAAAAAAATGAAATAATTAGAAACTAGGTTTTTAGCTCAAAATACAAAATTTATGTCAGTAGCTATCACAAATTATTTATTCTTTTCCTTTGATGTATCAATAAGTAATTCATTCTTTGCTCTCATCCTTATGACCTTCATGTGTCCTGAAAAAATTGTGTTTTTCTTCTAGTGACTTCATTGTGGGAACGATAAAGGAAAACATTACAATGTTATTATCCTTGATGAAAAACATTGAACTATGCATTATTAAGAATTATCATTTTGCAAATCTGTCATAAGCCACTTGGGATTTCTAGCATGTTCATCTTTATCTGTTTGTTCTGGTTTGGCATATCCAGAAACCTGCGAGCAATTCTTTGAAAAACTTTTTTGCTATACACACATCAAAGTGGCAACTTTTAAATAATCCCTAAGCTAGAGAAGGCCAGATAGTATCTTCTGCCTTTGTGAAACTATAAAAAGAAAGCAGGGGATATTTTATTTCTTTTCTTAATTGCCTCCTAGAGTTCTCAAGGTAAGCAAAATAAATTATGTACAAAAAAAATGAAGATCTTCAAATGTTGTTTGTTACAGTCTAGATATTTTTTACTTTCTAACATATATTTATAGAATTATTATACTATAGAAAGCTTTAGGTAACCATGTATAGGGCAAGCAAGTTTTTTTTTTTTTTTAAGTATAATAAATTAGGTGGAAGTTAGTATGGTAGAGTAGAAAAACAAGGATTTTACTGGAAGAGTGATTCTTAGCTTTTGGAATGTAGGTTTCCTTTTAAAATGGAACATTGCAAACTCAGGCTAATTTGTGTATAGGATCTGCTAATTTAATCTGTAGATCATCTAAAAAAGCTGCCTCATTTTGATTGATTTTATTTCTCATCACTAAAGTTGGTGTGTGGATGTGTGGAGCTGAGCATAATCAGGAGAAGGGAGGTCATTTCAAATAACATGTTTTCCACTAAAAATTTATCCTGTTCTCTAAATTATTTTCACATAAGGAAGAGGCAGAAGAGTGCAGCAGAAAAATAATGGACACTAGAGTCTTGAGTTTGAGTACCACATGTAGCCCCTGATAGGAGGGTAATCTAAGACAATTTACTTAGATTCTCTAAATTCTTCTTGTGAGAATATAATAAACCATATGAAATACCTAGTCTGGTGACTGGTGCATAGATGATTGACGTTTCTCAATAAAAGTTCTAACTGTTACACATGAATAAGAAAATAGATTGTAACAAGTATATGAGTTATCTTTTGCCCTATGCTGCATAACAAACCAAAAACATAGGGGTGTAAAACCATCACCATGGGTGTAAGATTTCTGTGAATCTGGACTAACCATGGTTCTTTCAGCTGGTCTTACTCATTGTCTTGCGAGCTGCTGGGTCAGCAAGGGTTAGACTGGTTAGAATGGTTGTAGCTTGAAAACTTAATTTTTGCTCCACATGATCTCTTCTCAGTAGGCTAGCACAGTCTTTATTCTCAGAGTGGAGATCACATTCCAAGAAACTGAGGTGATACACATCAGGCTTCATGGATTAAAATGAGCCGCCAGTGATGGAGACACCAGAGTCACCTGTATAAAAAATGGATGGACTGAGATGTCTGGAGGTACCTGTCAGCCTACCCTCACTGTGAGTCTGTATCCAAAGTTCTAGTGATAGGTCTGACTGCAGGTCATTATGGGCAAGAGTCAGGAATAAGAAATGGGTATGGTATTTAATAGAGCAAGAACAAGCTGGAATTTGCTGATTAGGTCTGCCTCTGCCACCACAAGAATCTTTCAATGCTATTCATATAGTGATAACTATTTACATTCTCATGCCAAATCACATGCAAAGCTTTTTAAATCAACTCTAATCCTGAATCGTACAGTGGTGGGGACTCTGGGAAACATAGCTTCAGAGAAACCAAATCCACTCGTTGTCAACTTTTTATCCATTCACATGTATCTTAATTGTGTTTTTTTATACCTCTAAAATAAATGATAAAACATTAAGGCCGGGCGCGGTGGCTCACGCCTGTAATCCCAGCACTTTGGGAGGCCGAGGCAGGTGGATCACGAGGTCAAGAGATCGAGACCATCCTGGTCAACATGGTGAAACCCTGTCTCTACTAAAAATACAAAAAATTAGCTGGACATGGTGGCGCGTGCCTGTAATCCCAGTTACTCAGGAGGCTGAGGCAGGAGAATTGCCTGAACCCAGGAGGCGGAGGTTGCAGTGAGCCGAGATCGCGCCATTACACTCCAGCCTGGGTGACAAGAGTGAAACTCTGTCTCAAAAAATAATAATAATAATAAATAAAAATAAATAAAACATTACTGTGCAGATTTGTGTAACTACCACAAATTAAAAAACAGGATGGTTTCATCATTCTAGAAAACATCTTGGTAGTTATATAATCCCCCAACCATACACTTCCCTGTTTGCTCTAGCAAACAGGAGAATCATTCCAAGACTGCATTCTTTCACTCAGTATCATAACTTTGAGATCCAGACAACTTACTGTGTGTATCAATAACTGGTTCATTTTTATTGCCGATTCATATCCCATCTTGTATAGATCTACCAGTTGAAAACATTTTGGTTTGAAAAACATATGGGCTGTTATGAATAGAGCTGCCATGTACATTTGTGTATGGGTTTCTGTTTGGACTTAACTTTTTATTTATCTAGTATAATTCTTAAAAGTGGATTGCTGGACCATACTATAAGTATACATAGAAAATTTATAAGACATTGCTAATGTGATTTCCTAAGGGCTGTACCATTTTGCAGTCCCACCAGCCTTGTCTGAGGTTGCCATTAGCTCTGCATTCTCTCCTGCCTTTGGTATTAGCGGTACCGTTGTTTTAACCATTCTAGTAAGTGTTTACTGATATCTCATTGAAGTTTAAATTTGCAGCTCCGCATAGTCTAATAATGTATATTTTTATGTGCCTATTTATATTTGTATATCCTATTTTCAAATTATTTGTCCATTTTTAATTGGGTTTTTAATTTCCTTTTACTTAGATTTGGAGAGGTCTTTATATATTCTGGATACAAGGCTTTTGCAGATGTAATTTTAAAATATATATGCAAGTGTAAAAATCTGTCCTATCATGATTTCAATAGTATCTTTGCAAGAAAAATTTTAAAAATATGGATTCCAATTTGTCCTTTTTTAATCTATATATTATTGTTTTGTTCAGGTATAAGAAACTTTTGTCTAACCACAGGACAGAAAGATTTTCTCTTTAAAACTTTGATTGTATCACTTTAGATTTCAGATTTGTATCTATAAATAATTTAAGATAACTTTTTGTAAAGTATAAGATTTGGGTCAAATTTCTTTTTTTTTTTCTGTAATGTTGGCCAATTATTCTAACTGCTGCTAAAAAAAAATCACAATTTCTGATGAGAAATATGAGGTTATTAGAATTTTTAGGCATTTCTCTGAATTTTCAGAGTGTATATTCTCTGAAAATATTCTTGTTAATTTTTATTTTACATTCAGTAATGCATGTGTAGATTTGTTATATAGGTAAATTGTGTGTCCTGGGGGTTTGGTATACAGATTATTTCTTCACCCAGGTAATAAGCATAGACCCCAATAGATAGTCTTTTGATTCTCTCCCTCCTCCTACCCTTCAGCCTCAAGTAGGCCCCGGTGTCTATTGTTCCCTTCTTTGTGTCCATGTGTACTCAGTGTTTAGCTTCCACTTATAAGTGAGAACATATAGTATTTGGTTTTGTTTCTTTGTTAGTTCACTTAAGGTAATAGCCTCAAGCTCCATTCATGTTGCTGCAAGGAACAGGATCTCTCTCTCTCTCTTTTTTTTTTTTTCAGCCTGAGTCTCACTCTGTTGCCCAGGTTGGGATACAGTGGTGCTATCTCAGCTCACTGCAACCTCTGCTTCTCGGGTTCAAGTGATTCTCCTGCCTCAGCCTCCTGAGTACCTGGGACTACAGACCCAGCTAATTTTTCGTATTTTTACTAGAGACAGGTTTTCACCACATTGGCCAGGCTGGTCATGAACTCCTGACCTCAGGTGATCTGTTTGCCTCGGCCTCCCAAAGTACTGGAATTACAGGCATGAGCCACCTTGCCAGGCCAGGATTTCATTATTTTTATGATGGTGTAGTATTCCAAAATGTCTATGTACCAGATTTTCTTTATGCATCAATGGTTAACGAGCATTTAGATTAATTCCATGTCTTTGCTACTGTAAAAAAGTGCTGCAGTGAACACATGTGTACATGTGTGTTTATGATAGAATGATTTATATTCCTTTGGGTATATACCCAATAATGGGAGTGCTGAGTCAATTGGTACTTCTGTTTCAAGCTCTTTAAGGAACCACCACACATTGTGATAAAATGTTCACACATCGTGAATGGCTAAACTAGATTTCTACCAGCCATGTATAAGTGTTCCCTTTTCTCGTCAAGCTCACCAGCATCTGTGTTATCAAAATCTTAATTTTTTGCAAAATTCGTCTCCTATCTTGTAGGTTGTCTGTTTACTCTGTTTATAGTTTATTTTGCTGTGCAGAAGCTCTTTAGTTTAATTATATCCCATTTGTCAATTTTTGCTTTTGTTGCAATTGCTTTTGGCATCTTCATTACAAAATCTTTGCCAGCGTCTATATCCGGAATGGTATTTTCTAGGTTATCTCTTAAGGTTTTTATCATTTTGGGTTTCACATTTAAGTCTTTAGCCCATTTTGAGTTTATTTTTGTATATAGCGTGAGGATAGGGTCCAGTTTCAATCTTCTACATATGACTGTCCAGTTATCTCAGCACCATTTACTGAAAAGGGGTTCCTTTCCCCATTGCTTGTTACTGTCAACTTTGTCAAAGATAAGATGGTTTTAAGTGTGTGGTTCTCCATTCTATTCAATTGGTCTTTGTACCAATACCATGCTGTTTTGGTTACTGTAGCTTGTAATATAGTTTGAAGTCAGGTAACATGATATCTCTAACTTTGTGCTTTTGCTTATAATTGCCTTGGTTACTCAAGCTCTTTTTTTGTTCCATATGAATGTTAAGATTTTTTTTTCTAATTCTGTGAAGAATGATAAGAATTGAATCTAGCATTGAATTTAAATTGCTTTGGGCAGTATGACCATTTTAACCATATTGATTCTTCCTATCCATGAGCATGGAATGTTTTTCCATTTGTTTATGCCATTTCTTATTTCTTTGAGCAGTGTTTTGTAATTCTCATTGTAGAGATCTTTTGCTTCCCAGGTTAGCTGTATTTCTAGGCATTTTATTCTTTTTGTGGCTATTGTGGTTGTGACAATTTGGCTCTCAGCTTGGACATCATTGTTGAATAGAAATACTGCTGATTTTTTGTATATTAGTTTTTGTATTCTGAAACTTTGTTGAAACTGTTTATTAGATCCAGGAGATTGGGGGCCAAAACTGTGGGGTTTTCTAGGTTTAGAATCCAATTGTCTACAAATAGAGGTAGTTTGACTTCCTCAATTCCTATTTTGATAGACTTCTTTCCTTCTCTTGTCTGATTGCTGTAGTGCTATGTATGTATGTGTATGACTTCTAGTGCTATGCTGAATAAAAGTGGTGAGAATGGGCATCCTTGTCTTCTTTTCCTTCTTAAGGAGAATGTTTCCAGCTTTTGTCCCCTCAGTATGATGTTGGTTGTGAGTAGGTCATAGATAGGTCTCATTATTTTGAGACACATTCCTTCAATGTCTAGCTTGTTGTGGGTTTCAAACACAAAGAGAGGTTGAATTTTGTTAAAAGGCTTTTCTGCATCTATTGAGAAGACCACGTGTTTTTTGTTTCTACTTCTGTTGATATGGCATCACATTTATTGATTTATGTATGTCGAACCAACCTTATATCCCAGGGATTAAGCCTACTTGATTACGGTGTATACACTTCATGATATGCTGCTGGATTTGGTTTGCTAGCATTTTGTTTACAATTTTAACTTCTATATTCATCAAGAATATCTACCTAAAGCTTTCTTTTTTGTTGTTGGGTCTCTGCCAAATTTTGGTATCAGAATGGTGCTGACCTTGTAGAATTAGTGATGCTGGAATTCCTCTTTCTTAACTTTTTGAAGTAGTTTCAGCAGGAATGGTACCACTTGTTGTTTATATACTTGGTAGAACTTGGCTGTGAATTTGTCTGGTTCTGGGTTTTTCCTAGACAGTAGGCTTTTCTTTTTTTTTCCTGATTCAATTTTAGAACTTACTGGTATGTTATTGGTATGTTAAGGGATTCCGTTTCTTCCTGATTCAATCATGGGAAGTTGTATGCTTCCAGGGATTTCTCTCTTTCTTGTAGGATTCTTTGTTTGTGTCATACAGGTGTTCATAGTAGTCTCTGAGGTTTTCTTTTTCCTTCATATTTCTGTGGGGTTGGTGGTAATGTCTCCTTTTGTCATTTCTGATTGGGTTTATTTGGATCTTCTCTTTTTTTTTTCCTTATTAATCTGGCTAGCAGTCTATCTATCTTATTAATTCTTAAAAAAAAGAAGACTTCAATTTGTTTATCTTTTGTATTTTTTTTATTTTTTCATTTCAACTTCATTCTATTTACCTTTGATTTTGGATATTTCTTGTCTTCTGATAGCTCTGAGATTGGTTTGCTCTTATTTTCAGTGGCACCCAAGGGAAAGAATACAGTCATGGGTTCTTAGTTACTGTTTCTTGTTGGGCCAGTAAAGCCCTTCTTTATTCCACCCACCCCCCTTTTTTTTGAGACAGTCTTACTGTGTCACCAGGTGCCAGGCTGGAGTGCAGTGACTTGATCTCTGCTCACTGCAACCTCCGCCTCCCGTGTTCAAGCAATTCTCCTGACTCAGCCTCCTGAGTAGCTGGGACTACAGGTGCATGCCACCACACCCAGCTAATTTTTGTATTTTAGTAGAGACGGGGTTTCACCAGGTTGGCCAGGATGGTCTTGATCTCTTGACCTCGTGATCTGCCTGCCTCAGCCTCCCAAAGTGCTGGGATTACAGGCATGAGCCACCGTGCCTGGCACCTTTCCTTATTCCTCTTTTCTGCATATCACTAGAAACAGAAACTAAAAACCATGGCTTCAGGCTGCTAAAAGCCTGAAACAACAACAAAATAAGATGGGTTGGATAAGATTCTATTTATTTAGTTTTGATGTAAGTTTGTTAATTTGGAGTCTTTCTAAGTTTTTCATGTGTGCATTTAGCACTATATAACTTTCCCCTTTAACACTGCATTAGCTGTGTCCCAGTGATGCTGGTTTATTGTATCTTTGTTCTTATTAGTTCCAAAGAATTTCTTGATTTTTGCCTTAATTTCTCTGTTTTATCTAAAAGTCATTCAGGAGCAGGTTGTTAAATTTCCATGTAATTGTATGGGTTTGAATGATTTTCTTAGTATTGATTTCTATTTTTATTGCATTATCGTTCAAGGCTGTGTTTAGTATGATTTCAGTGTTTTTGGAATTTGTGGAGGATTGTTTTCTGGCTGACCATGTGATTGATTTTAGAATATGTGCCATGTTCAGACGAGGAGAATGTATATTCTATTGTTTTTCGGTATAGACTTTCATAGATGTCTGTTACTCCCATTGTTCAAGTGTCGAGTTCAGGGCCCAAGTGTCTTTGCTAGTTTCCTGTCTCAATGATTTATGCCCTTCTTTGTCTTTTTTGATCATTGTATGCTTAAAGTCTATTTTGTCTGGAATTAGAATAGTAACCTCTGCTATTTTTCTGTTTTCCATTTGCTTCGTGTTCTCCATCTCTTTACTTTGAGCCTATGGGTATTACTGCATGTGAGACAGATCTCTTGAAGACAACATGTAGTTGGGTATTGCTTCTTTATCCAACTTGGCACTCCGTGCCTTTTAAATGGGGGCATTTAGCTCATTTAAATTCAAGGTGAATATTGATATGTATGAGTTTGATTCTGTCATTGTGTTGTCAGATGTTTCTTATATACACTTCATTGTGTGGTTGCTTTATAGTGTTACTGGTCTATAGAATTAAATGTATTTTTGTGATGGCCAGTAACAATCTTTTCTTTACATATTCAGCACTCCCATAAGAACCTCTTATATGGCAGGTGTGGTAATACGAAATTCCCCTGGCATTTGCTTGTCTGGTAAGGATCCTATTTCTCTGTCACTTAAGAAGTTTATTCCAGCTGCATATGAAAATTCTAGGTTGGAATTTCTTTAAGAATGCTTAGTATAGGCATTAAATCTCTTCTGGCTCATAGACGTTTTGCTGAAAGGTCTACTGTTAGCCTCATGGAGTTCCTTTTGTATATAATCTGCCCCTTCTCTCTAAACTGTGTTTAACATTTTTTCTTTCCTTTTGAACTTGAAGAATGTGATGACTATGTCTTGGGGATGGTCATCTTGAGTAGTATCTCACAGGGGTTCTTGCTGGATTTGAATATTGGCCTCTCTAGTTAGGTTGGGAGAATTTTCATGAATGACATCCTCACATATGTTTTCCAAGTTGCTTGCTTTCTCTCCATCTCTTTAAGGGATGCCAATGCGTGTGATTTGTTCTCTTTATGTGATTCCATATTTCTCCGAGGTCGTCTTTATTTTTGTCTCACTGAGTTATTTTGGAGAGCTGGTCTTCAGGCTCTGAGATGCTCTCCTCACCTTGCTTGAGTCTGCCCTTAATACGTGTGATTGTATTATGAAATTCTTGAAGCGAGTTTTTCAGTTCTGTCAGGTCAGTTTGGTTCTTTCTTAAAATGTCCATTTTGTCTTTGATCTCCTGTGTCATTTTATTGGATTACTGAGATTCCTTGGGTTGGGTTTTGGACTTCTTCCTGAAAGTTGATGATCTTTGTCCCTATCCATATTCTGAATTCCATTTCTGTCATTTCTGCCATTTCAACCTGCTTAAGAACTATCTGGGGAACTAGCGTAGTTGTTTGGAGGTAAGAAGACATGGCGGCTTTCTGAGTTGCCAGAGGTCTTGCATTAGTTCTTTCTCATTTGTGTGGGTGGTTGATCCTTTTTTTGGGGGGGTGCTTTTATCTTCTCTGATGATCTTGGAGGTTTTATTTTGGCATAAGGTAAATTTAGTCAAATTCCTTTGATTCTGGAAGATTTCAGGTAGCCAAGCCTCAGTCCTGTGCTCTGGGCCACATGCTGTAACTCTAGGGGTCTGGTACTAAGCCCCTGGTTTTGTTCTCTGACCCCTTGAGGACAGGAACCTGCTGTGTTGGAGGGATTGAGGTGTTCCTGGTCTTCTGGACACAACGCTATGATGGATGTTGCTGGTCAAAGTGCTCATCAAGGTGGTGGCAGTGGCAACTGTGCTTGCTTGCATGTGCCAGCAGGTATGGTGGTGCAGCAGAATGCACACATTGGCTGGTGTGGGGCACCGATGGGAGACTTTGCTTTCATTTTAACAAGTGCTGCGTACTGGCAATATATTTTGGTATTGTGTGATCCAGTAGGTAGTGCTTAAGGGTGTTAGCCAGCAGATGGGCGCTTACTCTGCTGTGTGGCTTTTTGTGTGTGTGTTTTAGTGTAGTTGGCAGTCGTGTTATGTGGTGGATGGGGAAAGAGAAGACTCCTTTACATCGTCCACTCATGTGTCTTGGAGGAGCCCCCTTCGATGACTGTCTCTGTGCTCATATTTCTTTTGTTAGGTGTTCTGGTTCATGGGGCTCCCTCAGTCAGGGGTTGCAGTTGGCAGACAGGCCGTATACTTCTTAGGTCAGCCCTGTGGAGGAAAGCACTCCCTACTCCTCCACTGACATGTAAACCTGGGCATCTCACTTCTCTCAGAAATTTGAGAGTGAAGGCTCCTCCCTGCTTAGATACTGCCCAAACCAGCAAGTCCTGCTGAGCTAGAAGATATGGGTGTAGGTGGGTTCACCTAATTTGCTGTCTGAATGCTTCCCAGGAAATCATGGGGTTGTGCCTGCCCAGAGACTTCAGACAGTAGTGGGACCACCGGGCTGGAAGCTGTAGCAGGTGCAGCCCGTCTAACTAAGAGAGATGGGTGGGTGGAATTGCCCTCTCTGTCATCCAAGTGATTTCCAGAGCAACAGGAGGCTGTGCTCCTTGGCAGAATTCAGAAAGAAGTGTGTCTGCTTGGCCAAAAGCTCTTGCAGGCATTTGCCCACCTGGCTACCAGTGGCAGTGATGGGTGGGGTCACCTGCCTTGCCATCCAAGTGTTTCCCAGGATGAAAAGATGCTGTGTCCATCAACATAGTCCACACAGAAGCGGGACTGCTGGGCTGTTAGCTCAAGCAAGCATTGACTGCCTGATTAACAGTGGCAGTGGTGGATGGGTCACTCACCATCCCTGGCATCTGGGTGCTTCTGGGGACAATAGAAGGCTGCACTTGTTTACTGAGTTCACATAAAAGCCAGACGGCTGAGCTGGAAGCTCTAGAATGCATTATCTTCCTAGCTACCAGTGTCAGGGTTGGGGACTAGAGGAGTGTTTGCCCTGTCATCTGGGTACCTCCTGGGACAACGAGGCTGCAGCTGCTGGTCAAGTTCAGGCAAAGCAGAATCACTGGGCTGGAAGCCGGTACTGAGCCTTGTCTGGTGAAGTGGGGTGGAGCCATCTTACTGCTTCCATGAGCCACAACTGTGGCTTCTATTGGAGCTATGATGCTCATGCTAATCTGTTTCAGGGTTCAAGGCTTGTAGAGGATCCCTGGGACTTGACAGTTCCCTCTGCAAAAGGTCTGGGACGCTGTCTGCCTCAGTTTAGACATGCAGGGGAGAGAGCCAAAGGGCTTCTCTCATTCCCAGGTCTTGCGAGGGTCCCTGTGGAGAGTGCAGATCCCCCAAGGGGCTCTCATTCGTTTACCCTTTCCAGAGTTGGGGAGCTTCTCCTGGCTCCACACTGAGCCCTGTTAGGCTAGTGCCCAGTTGTGCCCCTCTCTGCTCTCTGTGTCCCCCTGATGCCTTGATGGATTAGCATAGCTTCTTACATGATCAGCCTGTAGGGTCAGTGTTCAACAGCCCTGTTTTGCTCTCCACGAGAGTGGCACACTTGAGCTGCTCTAGTCTTCCAACTTGACCCAACATTGAACACATTTTCTCTATAAAAATAGCTTATATTTATTTTAATTAATGCCTTTTCAGACATTCTTTTTTAATTTTCATAGATCCACTGTTCTGACCTATGTCATATTCCTTCCATCTGGATAATTTATTTTAACATTTCTTGTGAACAGTTCTGCTGGTAATAAATTTCTTGTTTTCCATTACCTGAGAAAGTTTTTACTTCTTCACTTCTGAGGAATATTTTCTCTGGACAATTTCTGATTGTCTACATTTTGTTTCAGACTTTTAACTGTTTCTGTCCAGTATCTTCTTACTTGCCTGGTTTTTGATGAGAAGTCTGTTGTAATTATTGGTCTTGTTCATCTGCAGGTGACATGCCCTCTCTCCTCACCCCGAGCTGCCTTCTTGGTTGTCTCTGTGGATTTTTGTCTTCAGTGGTTTGAATATGTGGTTTGATTTTTGCTCGTGAGTTTCATCTTTCTATGTATTCTGTTTTGGTGCAGTCTGTGCTTCTTGGATCTGCGTGGTTTGTTGTCTGTAACGAGTTTCTCAAAGTTTGGATAACTGATTATTTAAATATTTCTGCTGCTCTAAATATGTTCTCCTTGTGGGGTTGCAATGATAATGTGTATATCACATTGCTTATTACCCCAGGGTTCCTGTTTGTCATATTCTCTGTTTTTGACTTTTTTTTCTCTTTGCATTTCAGTGTTCTGTTGAGCTGTCTTCAGTTTTGTAATTTGGCTGTTCTAAGTCTCCTCATAGGCTTCTTGAAAATATTTTCAATTTTTACTACGGTTTCTATTTATAAAATTTCTATGGATTCTTTCTCATAATTTCCATCTCTCTGATGATATTACTCATCACATATTGCAGATTTCTGCCTTTAATTATTTTAAATTCCTTTCTAATAATTTCATTGTCTCTGTTTTAGCTGAGTATGGCTCTGATCATTACTTTGTTTTCTTATGTTGTGCTTTTTCTTGCCTGTGGGCATGCCTTCTACTTTTTTCTTCCGAATATTGAATCTGCTTTCACAAGACAATGGATACTTTAGAAGATAGGACTTTACTGTAAGAACTTTAATTAACTTACTCTGGACTTGAGCTATATTTGAAGTGTGCTGTTGGTGTGGGAACCAGAGGCTTCAAACTTCTCTAGTGACCTTGTTTCTAATCTCCCTTCTGATTTTGGGGCTTCCCCTTTAGCTGTATCTCAGAGAAAGTCTATTTCTTGTCACTCTGCCAGCTGCAGCCCACTGTTGTATTATTAATGGGGGCTTCCTAACATGGTTAGGGCATGGGAAGGGCATTCTCTAATCTTCTGATTAGTCTTTGTCTTTGGAGTACACAGTAGGCCTGGGTCTCAGGAGTGCGAACTTCAGAAGCATTTCTATTTCTCCTTCAGGGCTAGAGACTTTCTCTCTGTCCTCCTCATCCCTTTTCTGGTTGCTATTGGACAAGTTTCCCAATGTCCCTGAGGCCATTGTTCTTGTAGATTATGGCTTTTTTCGTGTCCCAAGTGAGACTGGGAGGCTGCAGCTGCCCTTAGTTTGCTTCCCTTAACTATAATGGAATTTCACTACTCAGGAGGCGTTGCTGATTTCCTTCCCCCTTGTGATCTGGGACTTTGTTCCATAAGGGAAAAGGATCTTTGTGCATCTCACTTGTCCTTTCCCACAACCGGCCCTGGTGGGGTGTGTGAGGGGGTACTGTTTGCAAATCCACATTGCGAGAGACATTGGGGGTTCTTGGAGGAAAAGCCTACAAAAGTGTGGTGATATCCCTGTGACTATGGATCCCAAGCATTTCTCACTCTCATCCTAGCCCGTATTTGGCTTCTAGCAATTTGTCAGAATTTTCAGTTTGATCTTACTATTGGCTCCTGTGGAGTCCAATATGTAAGGCTGGTTGCCTCGCCGGGAGCTTGGACGCACACCCCCATCCTTCTTTTTCAAAAGCTCAGACAAGCCCGGACGAGCTCAGGCAAGCTCAGACATGCTCAGGCATGCTCCTTCTCCCATGCTCACACAGCCTGACCTTCCCTTAAAAGAACCCAGTATGCAAACAAGGTGCGGTAACCCTAGCCTCTTGCTAACCAATAGCAGCCGAGTCTTAACAACCAATAGCAGCCAAGTCTTAACAACCAATAGCAGCCGAGTAATTCCAACCAACAACAAGCCAAGTCCTAGGTAAAGGCTTGTAACTTACCCAATAGCAGTCCTGCTCTCCCACAACCAATCCAGCTCCCTCACTCCGTATAAAACCCCATGTCTGAGAGAAGTCCATGCAACTTCTCCAGCCCCTCCCGTCGGACCACAGAACCTCACCCAGGAGCCTGAATAAATTCCTTTCCATTGGATTATATTCATGCTGGCCTCAGTTTCTTCATTTTATCCTCAGCGAGAACAGACCTTACACAATCAATGGCTTCTGCCCAGGTAAGAAAATTCTCAAATCCTGTATCACCTTGCAGATGCCTTGGGGATAGCAGTTTGTCCCAAGACACCAAGATTCATGAAAAATCATTGGTTTTCAATTTGTCTGGCTTTTACTATCTGAGCTGAAATTTGTCAATTTATTTTTTTAATATTTCACTTTATAATCTCACTGACTATGAAAATTGCTTGGTATTTTATTTACTAAAATAAATAAAAAGTAGGTTGAAGGAATTAAGAGTTTCTTGCTTATAAATATAGAACATATAATAAATGTTAAACCTTACATATTTTGGGGTGTTTTTTGCCTTTGAAATTATAGTGGGATAATTCAGAGTTTTCTGATTTTTTTTTTTTTTAGATGGAGACTAGCTCTGTCGCCCAGGCTGGAGTGCAATTGTGCTACTATCTCAGCTGACTGCAACCTTTCCCTCCCAGGTCCAAGCGATTCTCCTGCCTCAGCCTCCCGAGTAGCTGGGATTACAGGAGGTGCACATGCCTGACTAATTTTTTGTACTTTTAGTAGAGATGGGGTTTCACCATGTTAGCCAGGATGGTCTTGATCTCCCGACCTTGTGATTTGCTGGCCTCAGCCTACCAAAGTACTGGGATTACAGGTGTGAGCCACTGTGCCTGGCCCTCTGAATTTTTGAATAAAGAAAACAAATGTGAATCTTTACAAACATAGTTTCTTAAAGTTCTAGAAATAATAGTTAATTTGAGAATTCTTAAAGCAAAATTTTAGATTGTTTATAACAACACTAGAAACCTTAATTTTTTAAGCAGTCATCAGAGTTTCTGTAAAAAGTTGTCATTAAAGAAGATAATTATGTTTTTTAAGATTTACTAAAGATTTTTATTAACCTTAGAAAATTTTTAAAAAATCACTGAATCAGAGATTATTTGGAATCTCTAATTTTTGTTGTACTGTTTTTGTATATTTCTCTTTAGTTATAGAGAATTTTCCATGATGGTAGACACTAAGAATATTTTGCTCACATACATTTGTTATTTGTGAGGAATTATTATTTGAATAGGTTTCTTATTTCCCAATTGTTTCTTTTACAGAGATGTATAGGTTTAAATGGTGAATTGTGTGTATCTTACTCACCTTTTGTGCCAGAGGTTTCTGCCTTTATAATTTTTGTATATAATTTGGTAACATCAATAATGTACTTTTGCAAAAGCATGGTAATTGGTGTATTAAGAAAAGCATGGTAATTGGTGTATTAAGAAAAGCATGTCATGCCCTCACAAATGAATCTTATTGGAGAAGAAAGCCAAATATTTTTCCATGATAAAACAATATTATTTACTATTCTTAAAGTCAAGTGGAACAAAAGAATGCTGAAAACATAACCGTACCGTATAATAGTAGGACAGTGCTGTGCTTTGGATGATGCTGTGGGCTGAATTGTGTCCCCATCCCCGAAATTCGTATGTTGAAGTAATTACCAGTACCCGAGGCTATGGCTGTATTTGGAAATAGGGCCTTTTAAAAGGTATTTAAGGTCCTTAGTATGAGCTTTTACCCAATATGATTTGTCTCCTCATTAGAAGAGATTAAGTAAGATACAGACACACACACTGGAAAGATCATGTGAAGGCAGAGGGAGAAGATGACCATCTACGAGTCAAAGAGAGAGGACTCAGAAGAAATCAACACAATCAACACTTTGATTTTAGACTTCCAGCCTCCAGACTGTGAGGAAATAAATTTCTGTTGTTTAAGCACCGAGCCTGTTGGTACCTTGTTATGGAAGCCTTGGCAAGCAAATACAGGTGATTGAAGATCATCATTTTTGGATTACAATATAGATCTGGATGAAGTCCACCTGTCTCATTGAAAACAAGCATCAGTCCCATTAAGTTCTTGAAGATAATTAATAACAAATGGAAGAATAGAAATAATGAAATAGCCTTAGTACAGTGGGAAATCTGGACAAAGCTAAGGAATTCATGACTTCAAATCTATCATCTTTTTCTAAATTTTTTGTTTTGAAAATTTTTAAATTATAGATGTTGACATTAGGGTACTTACTCATTTTTGTTAGTTATTCCTTTTAAAGAAGACTATGGTCTATTTAAAAGAGCTCTAGAGAAGAACGTCATGTTTCTCTCCTATGCTCATATGTTAAGACATTGCAACCATATCATGTTTTATTATTTCACAGGAGTCTAGATGTGTAGCAGGAACGGCCTCAGGAAACAGATTTCCCAAACACCGAATACAGGAGGAAAGAGTTTATTCAGCCGGGAGCCTGAGCGTAATTTGTCCAAAGCCCAGCTCATCTAACAAAGGAAGGTTTTGTCTTTATATAGGCTTGTACTTTAGATATTACACATGAAAGAATCTTAGGTTTATAGCTTTAGAAATCACATATGAAAAGGGTCTTGCTTTACAGCTTCAAGAATCACATATGAAAGGGTTCCAGTTTACAGTTTTAGGACTCACATATGAAAAGGTCTCTGTTTACAGTTTCAAGAATCACATATGAAAAGATTCCAGTTTACAGTTTTAGGACTCACATATGAAAAGGTCCCAGTTTACAGTTTCAGGAATCACATATGAAAGGGTTCTTGTTTACAGTTTTAGGACTCACATGTGAAAAGGTTTCTGGTTTGATCTTGTTTTAAGTATAAATAGTGTCTTCCAGAGAGTTTCCCCAAGACCAAGCGTGTTGTTTTCAGGAAGGAGATTCAGGAGGCGCCAGCTAGCCTGCTCTCTCTTCTATTGAGATGCCCGTTGGAAGACAGAGCGGGAGGGAATCCCAGATGCCTGGGTCTCCTTCCTCAGATGGAGTCTCCATATTCTTTCTGAATACTGTGTTCCACAGCACCCATGGCTATAGGTAAGACTTATTCAACTTAGTCACTAAGAAAATGATTTTTCAGACTACTTTGTGCCAGACACTGCTGTAGGCACAAGAGAAATGGCAGACGGAAGAGAAGTCAAGCAGCTGGTTTGGAATCCATTGATCTCCCTTTACAGGGAGGGTGCGCAGACAGAAGACAGGTGGCGTTTGAATGGCATCATAAACTCATTGGCAACTGACCTTCTGATTACTAGACTAATGGTATGTGCTATTTTATTACCAAATAAAAATATTTTTGGTAGGTTGTTTCTGGTTTAGCATTTCTTTTGAGACAAACTTAATTCTTTGGGCATGAATCCCTGAAAATTTTCATGTAAATTCTAACTATATAAGTAAAAAAAAAAAATTAGATGTTTTATGACCTAAAATATTGCTTGATATTTCAGGGTAACTGTGTTCTGCATTTGGAGACTTCATCCTTCAATCTGGGCCAGAAAGCACATTTCCAGCAGAAAGAACATGAGGAGTCCCGTTCTGTCCCAGCATTTTCTAACCTTTGCTTGTGTTTCTTGATTCTCGTATACTGCAAATGATGAGCAAGCCATGATTTGGTGTACGTAATTGCCATTCCAGAACAATGCCATGGTTTTAATAGGGAGATGTGAACTTCACCACCACTGCTTGCAAAATTTGTAGCAATTAGAGTCATTTCTTAAAGTATAAAATCTGTAAAACTGAATACAGTCTTCTGAGCTATTATTATAATTGCAGTTCCTCAATTGTCTTCTGAAAACCTTGGGGCAAAATAGAATTTGAAATTGTGTTATTTTTCAGATGTTAGAAAGGAGACACCAGTCAGGTATTATAAATTATATAACAGCTGCAGTAGAGTTGAAGGCAGAGCTCCATACTCAAAAATGTTAATGTTTCTGAAATTAAACATATGAATATTTATACAAAATATCACACATACAGATTATAACATGTTGCTTTCTGTCAGTGCTGACTATGCCACCGAAAGAGCTAGAAAAACACTTTTAGTTTTCAGATAATTTTGATTTATATCATTATAAATAAGTAATTATGCAACTGAATTTTTATTATTAATTCTCTACATTTTTAACGAAAACATTTTTCAAGGCGTTTTTGACTTCTTGACTTAGATTAAACTGATTTCTTTTTCTGCCTGCTGAGAACTGGGTATTTCTTATACTATCTTGGGTATTTAATCAAATGCATTGATTCTTGCATCCCATGACTTCCTCAATGCTTTTGTTTTTGTTTTTGTTTAATTTTCAGTTTAGCTAAAACATGCCCAAGCAGTTTTATTTTCAAATGAATTCATGGGGGATATTAAGATGCTTTTACAAGAACAAAAAATATATTTAATTTTTTGTGCATGTAATTGATAATTTGTTTGGGTAAAAAATTTAAAATTCAAAATTCTTTTCCCTCAGAACATTGAAGATATGGCTCTATTGAGCTTTGAACCCAGTGCTGCTAATGGGTTCTTTGATGACAATCTGGTTTTTATTTATTTGCCAATAACCTGATCATTTTTTAAAGCTGTTAGTATCTTCTCTTCATCTCTTATTCTTTGAAATCAACATGATGTTCCAAGGTGACAGTCCTTTTAAAATTTATCCTGTTGGTTGCCTTACAGAGCTTTTTATTACAAATGCTTTTATCTACATTTTAAGCTCAGCTAGTTTTCCTGTTAGTCCTTTGTTTACATTTGTCATCTATATATTCTGTTCCTTTATTCCAATGTAATGTGTTTTGCTATCCTTGTTTAATCTTATATATTTCTTAACTTTTTATTCATCTTTTTATTTTTATATTTTTGTTTGCATTATGGGAAATTCTTTTAATTTTAAGATTTTTGTATAATTTCAGGGCTTTTAAGAAAGCAAACTCTTCCTTATATTGTTCAACTTCTTTATATGACCCTATTATTTTTAAAAAATATAATATCCTCTCATATATCTTTGTAAATACACATTAAAGTCTTTTGAAAGTTGGTCTCATTTCCTTAAATATGCCTGTTTGTTTTCAGTACTAACTTTTTGTTTACTAATCTTTTCTCTTTTATGCTGTGCACTAAACTACAGTGTTATGATTTGTGTTCTTGCACATGATTGGTAAGGCCACTATCTGCTACCAGGCATCTCTTGCAATGCTCAGATCCTCACTCTCTACATTCAGTATGACTTGATACGTCAAGATCCTTCACATGGTAGCTGCTTGCATTTTAAAAATGAATAGTAATAAAAACTATTGCTTACCAGTTTTATATTCACCACCTTCTTCAGTTCAGCCTCCACAAGACCCATTCCCAAGCATGTTTTATAAATTACCTATTGTGTCTATTAACCACATCTCATAGCTCCTTTTGTGAATTACCTCTTTAGTTTTGAAGAGAAAGCAGGACTTCCTTGATCATGTCATGCTTAAATGCAGTCCTAGTTTTAGTTAAGTAGTAATGAAGTGAGTCTGATGCAGATGTGAAGAAAAATATCATATTGCAAAGCATCCACTAAAGAATAGAACTTTCTATGGTCTTCAGGGGAGTGGAGGCTGCTTTCCACCAGCAAAGTGGAGAATATAATTTCAGAAGCTAGGGGCTCTGGACATTTAAGTATATCTGTGGTTGAAACACATCTGATAGGCTGTCTCTACTCCAGGTATCCTGAGACCACACCTTCTCTGTCAAAGCCTGAATTGTGGTGTAGGAATGCACTATTTTTTTTTATTGTTGCAAACAAAATACTATACCCTTGTCAGCTTCGAAAAATACCATTAATGTCAAACAAAATTTAACACACTTATAAGCCTCAAACAACACCATTAATTTATTAACTCTGAAAATCTGAAACCTGTTCATGGCCAGGATAGATTCTTTGTTCAAGTTCTCACAGATTAAACTCAAAGTATCAGCTTATCTAAGTTTTCATTTGAAGATTAGCATCCTCTTCCAAGCTCAGATGGTTGTGACACAATTCAGTTCCTTTTCATTGTGGGATTAAAGTGTTTTTGTCTTGGTAGATGACAGCTAGATGTAGCACAAAGAGGCTGCTCACATTTCTTGCCATGTGGCAGCTTCTATCTTCAAAGCCAGCAATAGAGAATCTCTCTTGTATTGAATCTCTCTCATGTCTAAATTTCTTTTGCAAGGACAATTTCAATCTTATTAAAAGATTGACTGATTTGGCCAGGTTCCTTATGTTAATGTCACCTGGTTAGAATATTAAATATGTCTGTAAAACTCCTTTACAGCAGTACTTAGATTACTGTTTAATTGAATACCTGGAAGAGTTGTGTGTCTATCAGGGACGGTAATTTTGAGGGCCACATCAGAATTCTGTCTACCACAAGGAAACTTGCTAGGGCTGTGAATTCAGCTTTCTCTATGCTTCCCTTCCCTCACAATGCATTCCTTGAACTGATTTTCAGCACAGTCATCTTTCTAGTTGCAAGGGATGGGGTCTTTAATACTATCCATAGACACCGTACTGGGTTTAGTGTTCTTCCAAAATTCATGTACATATGGAACCTCATAATGTGACCCAATTTAGAAAAAGAGTCATTGCTGATGTCACTAGTTAAGATGAGGTCATACTGGATTAAGCTGGTCTTAATTTAATGACTGGTATCCTTATAAGAACACCACAGAAGCTAGGAAGAGACGAGACAGGATCCTTCCTTAGAGTTTTCTGAGCGCGTGTATAGCTTTGTCAACACCTCAGATTTATAGCCTCTAGAACATGAGAAAATAAATTTCTACTGTTTTAAAGATACACTTAAACAGTATGTATTTTAAACATACAGTTTAAAACAGTATGTGTTACTTTAAAACTAATGCTGAGGAAACTAAGATAGAGGCTTCCTGACTTTCTGACCATGCCCTGAGTTTGTAGTTGTTTACCCAACACCGTTATTTTTTTCCATTAGCACTGCAAAAATACTAAAAAGTAATAAACCAGTATGACAGTCCTTATAATCAGAATTGCCACTATGGAGATATTGCAAAACCAGTGTATACTTTCCTACCTATGTCCCATCTCACATGACCATGAGTGAGCATCCCTTAGCTCTGTGCTACAGCGTAGGTGCACAAGTCTAATCTCTATATGTATATCTATGTATGTATCACTCTTAGCTCTATATCTCCTTTTATTTTATATTGATCTATCTACAGATTTATTTTAAGGAATTGACAGACTTAATATTTCAGCTCCCACCTAAAGAAAACTGGAGACACAATTCATTCTTCCTCAGGGGAAATCAGTCTTTTTCTCTTAAGGCCTTCAACTGATTGGATTAGGTGTATTCACCTTCTGAGGAGTCACCTGCTTTACCCAAATTCTACTGATGTAAATTTCAATTTCATCTAAAAATGCCTTCACAGTGACATGTGAACTTACATTTAGTCAAATATATGAGTATTGTGGACCAGAGAAGCAGATACATAACTTAACCATAACCACTAACAATTGAGTTCTCTTTGCTATATGTCTGGTAAGTCATCCAGTAGAAGAAATCCATATTTCTAGTTACCAATAATGTTACTTAGATAATAATAAGTAAAAACATTGAATACTGGTTATACTTAAAAATCATAAAAATGTTAACATTTCTTTTTAACTTTTAAGCTAAGAGTGAAGAATAAAAAAAGTACTGTGGTAAAAATACTATCAATCTTGGAAGGGACACAGCTATTTATTTTCACCTTCATTTCACAGATGAGGAAATTTTGATAAAGAAAAAGATAAGCTTTCAATAAGTGATTGTTAGTTTCATCATGGCTTTCTTATTGTCCAACACTTTTGCCAGCATGACAATTAGTGGAATCAGTGGCTCATTACTGGGGACATATGTCTAGATTTGCTTTGTTTTATACATGTGTCATATTTGTTATGGTACTTATTCCTGTTAAAAGTTGTATGATATATGCATGGATCATAAGACATGGGCTAACAATTCCCTGAGTGATTCTAGTGATTTTCTTGGTACATCTCTTGTTTCAGTTCCCTGTGTTGACTGAGAATTTCTGAATATCACAAATTATAATTGGTGGAAAGCTTTTGTTTTTACCACCTTAATTGAATTTGGTCACTGTGGCAGGTGATTTTTACAACGCTAAATATTCAACGGAGATTTACTGAGCCCTTAATTTACATTTGGCAAAAAGATGGATATTGATTGTTTAAAGCATTGATGTTGTTAAAAAGTAGAGAGGAAAAAGACAGTACCATTTTTAATACTACTAATAATAATCTAATAAAATAATAATTTTCAATTATACTTTAATATAATAACTATACGTTCCAAAATTATTTATATTTATATAAATATAAGTATTTATTGTTGAATTTAATAATTTTCACTCGAATTTAAAGTTCATTTCCAATGAAAATTATTAAATTCAACAATAAACAAATAACTTTAAGTCCACAAGCATAAATTGTTTATCTCCTATCACACTTGTAAAACAAATATTTTAATGTGAAAATAATAGCTTAATTGTATTTTTCCTGTATGGCAGATTATTGCACAGTTAATTAATAGTTTTACTATATTTATGTCACTTAAAGCTTCAAAAGAATCATTTCATTTCAAATTACTATTACCCAAATGATTGTATTAATATGCACTTACCTTAAAATCTATGCCTTAATAAAATTTTATGTATAAATTATGTTAAATATTACATGCTGTGTATATGCCAAGCTATATTATTTATGAATATTGGTTCTAATGGCAGCATTTGGTTTGAAGCATAAACGTTTATTTTACATTTTATAATGAACTATAATGATTAGTCTGGAGAAAAAAAGTGAAAGCATGCATTGATTTAAAGAGCTATATGTCACACATGTTACATAATAAAATGGTTTTAAGTCAACATCAAATGTTTTACAGAATGCTTTTAAGAAATAAAATTTACAGCTAATGGAACTTTGTGAAATAAAATGCTGAGAAATAACTCCGTGTGAAGCATCCATAAAGAAATAAGGATTTGAACAATATTTGAGGCAGGATTAGCATCTTGACTCACATTTTAAAAATTAGCCAATAACCTGATTTCATTCAAGAAATGATCATTCTTTTCATTTGGGATTATTAAAAGGGAAGTATTATTAATGTCTGAAGAGGTTTGAAGATAAAAATTCCCCTAGTTGAGTTTATTTTAAAAATATAAAGTTAGCTCAATATTCAGAGATCAATGTCATCCACCATATTAACAGTCAAAAGAAGAAAAACCACATCATTGCAGCAATTTATGTAGTTAAAGCATTTGACAGAACCCAACACCTACTGTTAACAAACTAGTATTAGAGAAAAACTTCAACTCTGTAAAGATCATCTACTAAAAAATCCTATAGTTAACATCATACATAATATTGAAAAGACGAATCCAGTCCTAAAAAATAGAAAAAAGATAAGGATGCCCAATCTCATCACCCTTATTCAAGATAATGCCAGCCAGTAAGATAAGGTAAGATAAGAAAATGAAATGCACACAAAGTAGAAGAGAAGAAATAAAACTACCCTATGTGTGCATATGATAGAATTCTTTATGTAGAAAATCCTAAGGTACCCAAAGAATCTCCCAGAACTAATAAGTGAGTTTTGCAACATCATAGAAGGTCAAAACAAAAAAATCAGTATTTTTATACATTATCACAGAATACTTTGAACTAAAAAACATGATTTGCTAGCTTTAAATAAATATAACAGAATACGTAGATGGTATGCTGAAAATTTCAAAATGCTGATAAAAGACCTAAATATATGAAATGGTAGGCTTAATTCATTTTCCTTCAATGACTCAGCAGGAAGTTTTATAGATATTGTTAATTCTAAAATTATATGGAAATGAAGAAAGAACTAGAATAACTAATTTCAAATTAAGAAGAAAACAAATCAAAAAACCATACAACCAGATTTTAAAATTTAGTGCATTTCTACAGTGATGGAAAGAGTGTGGTTCTGCACAGAAATAGAAACACAGATCAATGGAACCAATGAAAACTAAGAAATTGAACCACAAATGTAGAATCCAGTTAATTTTGAGATGATTGTGAAGAAAGAGGAGTGTTTTCAAAAGTGATGATGGTACAATTATACATCCATATGGAAAAGAGTAATTCTTGACGTAAGTCTTATACCTTTCAAAAAATCAAATCAAAATAGATAATTGGCACCAAGTAAAAATATGCAATTATAAAACATTTAGAAGACAACAAAAGAAAAAAAAATCTATGTGACCTATGATTAAGCAAGCAGTTTGTGGGCTCGTAAAATAGAAATGTAATACATTGGACTTTTTCAAAATTATAACTATTTGCTTTGCAAAAGACATTATAAGATAACCTCACAATGGGCAAAAATATTTTCCAATAACATATCTAGCAAAGAACTTGTATTCAAAGTATAAAAAGTGTTCTCTAAACTTAACATTAGGAAAACAAATAATCCAATCAGAAAATTGAATGCACTTCAGCGAAGAGGGTGTATAGCTGTCAAATTAATACAAGAATGAATATTTAACATCAGTAGGCATTAGGATAATGCAAATTAAAGCAAAAATTAGATATCATTACATACTAGAATGGTATAAATAGATAAATAAATTAACTAAATTGCTCCACCAAGTACAGATAACGCTGTGAAGCTCTAGAATCTCTTACACCTGCTGATGAAGACACAAATGTGTAGTCACTTGGAAATAAATGTTGGCAGTTTCTTGTAAAGCAAAACATACGGTTGCCACATGCCCCAGCAATCCCATTTCAGCATATTTATTCTGGAGAAATGAAAACGTAAATTCAGAAAATGAACCTGTACACATATTTCATATAATCTTTATTAGCAATATCCCCAAGCTAAAAAAAAAACAAAAACGCTGATGTCCTTTAGTAGGAGAATGAAAAACAAACTGTGATTTTTCCATATAATAGCATGTCATTCAGCAATAAAGAGGAACACTTCATTAATTTACACAATTTTGATGAACGCAAAAAAATGATGCTAAGAGAAAATAAATTGACTCAAAGGGTTGCATAGTATATGGTTCCATTTACATAAAACCATCAGAATAACAAGCGGTGTTGCCAGAGTTGAAGTGTGGAGGGACGATGTGATATGACAGTGTAACACAGGACTTTCTCTGGGATGATGCAAAGTTGCCTATTCTGATTGTGGAGGTGGTTGCAGGAATCTATACATGTAATAAAATTTTGTAGACTTCTACACACACAACAAGTGCATAGAAAAAGAAATTCTATATAAGGTCTGCAGTTAACAGTATTGTACCAATGTCTATTTTCTTGTTTTGATAATTATACTACGATTATGTAAGATGCTGTCATTTGGGGAAGTCAGGTGAAAGGAAGGTAAGAGCCTTCTCATTATTTTTGCAACTTCTATGAGAGTCTAAAATTATTTCAAATTGAAAAGTTACAAATAATATATTCAGATGTAATATATATGCATGTGTGTATATATTTGTGTGTTATATATATATGTATAAATACACATATATACACACACACCATGTATTTATATATATAAATACATATATATAAATGCATGTATAAAAATACATGGGGGTGTGTGTGTGTATATATATTTATATATATAAATGCATATATAAAAATATATATGTATATATACATATAAATACATGTATAAATGTATTTATACATATATATATATAAACACACATATACACACACACACACCCCATGACATAAATAATAATGAGGTAAATGCTAGCGGATATTTCCATGATTTCCATTTTTTTACATAGGTGGTGTGATATTGTAATACAGTTTTTAAAAATCTAATACCGTCTTGTTCTGGTTATGAGGTCCTGGTTAGAGGCCAGTCAGTTCTTTTCTTGAGCAGCTGAGTTAGTCCACACCGCAATCATTTCCTTTATGGGGCTTACCCACCTTTCACACTCAAGGCCTCTATGTACGCACCTGTCCTAATTGTTCTAGGGCCAGGTATGACAACTAGAGATGGGGGTTATGTCATAGAGCACATGACACTACTCAAATTATTCAAGTGATATGGGCTGATTTGCATCCCCATTGTGTCCCCTCAATTTAATATGTTGAATCCTTAACCCTTTGTACCTGAGAATCAACTATATTTGGTAGTAGGGTCTCTAAGAGGTTACTAAGTTAAGATGAGGAAATTAGGGTGTGTCCTAATTTGGTATCACTGGTGTCCTTGTAAAGAAGAGGAAGTGAGGCTATATGAACATATAGAAAAAGATTATGTGAGGGCAGTGGGAGAAGAAGCTAAAGAAGCTCTCTGAAGAAACCAACCATGCCAACACTTCAACCTTGGACTTAAATACTTCAAAATTGTGAGAAAATAAATTTCCATTGTTTAAGCCACCTAGTCCATGTTAGTTTGTTATGGCAGCCCTAGCAAACTAATGCATCAATCTTTAGAGCACGCAAACAGCTAGCTACTAACCCCTTTCCATTCAACATGTGGACTGCCCTAGCAGCTCCAGCTTGCTGTGACTGTGTCCCTGGATGTGACACCTTGCATGACCCTATCTGGTGGCCTTCTCTCACTTAGAGCTGTAAGCAGCAAAGACTTCTTCCTTTCATCTCTTCAAGTGTCAGTGTGCTGTCTCCTACCATCAGTGCATCTCTAAATTTCATAAACAAATATTAATTTTAGGGTATCCTGTGAAAAGTTTACAATGCATATTGTAGTACCTAACCACTAAAAATGATGCACAGAACTATCAACAGTAAGCTGACAGATATATTAAAATAGGATCCTAGAGAGATATTCAAGTTATCCAAAGAAAACAGGGAATGAACAGCACCTAAGTTGTTTAATGTTAATGGACATAACACCCAGTTAAAAGATGGATCCAGCTTATTGTTGTGTAAATGAGATGCACTCACAATATACAGACACAAAACAGTAGAGAGTAAAAATGGTTGTAAAAAATGCACCTACAAACAGTGACTGTAAGAGACCTGAAATAGTGATATTAATATAAAATAATGTACAAAACAGCAAGTACTACCTGTGATAAAAGTAACATTTCACAGTGATAAATTTCAAGTCTATAGGAAGACATAATAAACTTAAATGCATATATACCTAAAACTCCTCAAGGTAAAGTTGACAGGATTCAAGGGGACAATAAATCCTTCTTCAATTTTATTGGAAAAAATACGAAACAAAGTCTTAGCAATTCATAGAACTGCTAAAAAAAATTGAGGACAAAGGTGATCTGAACTAAACCTTTGAAGAATTCCACTCTGCCTATTTAGAATACACATTTTTGTATTTACTAACATAGAACATGTGTTGCATGCCAAAATAGCATCAAGTAATTTAAAATAACTGAAATAATATAGGGCTTATTGACCACAACAGCATTTAATTAGCTATCAATAAAATATCTGGTTTGAGCCTAACTACTTGGAAATTAACATAAAGCTTAATAACCAATGGGTAAAATGTAAATTGTAAAGAAAATAAGCTTTTCATTGATTAGTATTTGCGTGGTATGTCTTTCTCCAACCCTTTCCCTGTAACCAATCTAAGTCTTTAAATTTAAAGTGGGTTTCTTATAAATACAACATAATGGGGTGTTTTTAAATCCACTCTGGCAATCTGTCTCTTAATTGATGAATTTAAAATATTTCTATTTAAAATGATTATTAATATGGTTGGATTAATATATAACATGTATATAAATGTTTTCTATTTATTCAATTTGTTCTTTGTTTCCTTTTTATTCATTTCTTTCTGCCTTCTGTGGTTTTTTAACTGCAGATGTTATGTAATTTTATCTCCTCTTAGCATAGTAACTATGCTTTCTTGTTTTAGTATTTTTAATAGTTGCCTTAGAATTTCCAGTATCCATTTTAACTAATATACATTCATCTTCAGATAACACTATACTGCTTCATGTATAATGCAGGTACTTTATAAAACAGTATTCCCAATTTTCCTTTTTGCTCCTTATAACATTACTGTGATTTATTTTATTTATTTGTATGTTAAAACCACCCAATATATTTTTCCTTTAATTTCAAAGTTATTTTTAAATTAGGTAAGAAAAAGGAAAACTGATTTCTTCTTTATTTATTCCTTCTATAACATAATGCTCACTCTTCCTTTGTGTAGATTTGAGTTTTGTAAAAGCTAAATTGCACCAGACCCTTGTGAAAAACAGCAAGGACGACTTTATTTAACTGTTAAAATAGGGAGAGAGTTTGAACTCAACTCAGCTGAAGCACAAGTTGAAGTCATCTGTGTTTGCTAATTGTCGCTTGTCAGAGTTAGGCTCCTATTCCCACCACAGATCTGAGAAAGTCTTTATTTCTCCTTCACTTTTGAAACAGTTTCACTGGATATAGATTATTGGTTACTGGGATCTTTTTTCTTTTACCACTTGAAATATTTATCCTTTTTTGTGTATTTATAGTTTCTGACAGGACATACATTGAATTTCTTAGGCATATGCCTCTGTGAGTATGGTGTTTTTCCCTATCTCTTTTGAGTATTTCTTTCTTTCTTTCTTTCTTTTTTTTTTTTTTGTGAGATGGAGTCTTGCTCTGTTGCTCAGGCTGGAGTACAGTGGCACAATCTTGGCTCACATCAACTTCCACTTTCTGGGTTCTAGCGATTCTCCTGCCTCAGCCTCCTGAATAGCTGGGATTACAGGCGTGCGCCACCAAAACACACAGCTAATATTTTTGTATTTGTAGTAGAGATGGGGTTTCACCATGTTGGTCAGGCTGGTCTCGAACTCCTGACCTCATGATCTGCCCGCCTAGGCCTCCCAAAGTGCTGGGATTACAGGCATGAGCTACTGTGCCCAGCCTCTTCTGAGTTATTTTAAGACTTTTGTCTTTGGTGTGCTACAGTCTGAATATGATATGACAAAATGGAATTATTTTCCCCTTGGTGGTGTTCTTTGAGTTTTCTGGATCCATGTTTGGAGTCTGACATTGATTCTGGAAATTTCTCAGTCAATATTACTTCAAATATTTCTTCTACTCCATTCTCTTTCTTCTCCTCCTCGTGATCTCACTATGCATATAGTATAGCTATTGAAATTGTCCCACAGTACATGGCTGTTCTGCTCTGTTCTGTTCCCCCCACCCCATTCTGTTTCTCTTTTTATTTCCATTTTGGAACGTTTCTATGCATTTGTTCACATTTTTCAAAACACAATGAATGTACAGTCAATATTTGTGCATTTCATTTTACATCGAAGACATGAATTCTGCCAGGCACTGTGGCTCACTCTTGTAATCCAAGGACTTTGGGAGGCTGAGGCAGGAGGATTGGTTGAGCCAAGGAGTTCAACACTAGCTTGGACAATATGGTGAGACTTGTCTCTACAAAAAGAAAAGTTAAACAAATTTTAAAATAAAAAATCAGTTGGGTGTGACTGTACATGCCTGTGGTCCTAGCTACTTGGAAGACTGAGGTCAGAGGATTGCCTGAGCCTGGGAGGTTGAGGCGGCAGTGAGCCATGATTATGCTACTTGCTACTGCACTTTGGCCTGAGCCATAGAGCAAGACGCTGTCTTAAAAAACGAAAGACAGCCGAGAGCGGTGGCTCACGCCTATAATCCCAGCACTTTGGGAGGCCAAGGCGGGTGGATCACGAGGTGAATAGATCGAGACCATCCTGGTCAACATGGTGAAACCTCGTCTCTACTAAAAATACAAAAATTAGCTGGGCATGGTGGCGCACGCCTGTAGTCCCAGCTACTCGGGAGCCTGAGGCAGGAGAATTGTTTGAACCCAGGAGGCGGAGGTTGCAGTGAGCTGAGATCGTTGCACTCCAGACTGGGTAACAAGAGCGAAACTCCATCTCAAAAAAACAAAAACAAAAATGAAAGACAAAATTCATGATAAATTATGAATTATGAATGTTAATTAATAATATAATGTTAGAGTATTTAAGAGGAACTAAGTTAATTTCTGCTACTATTTATATAATTAATTGAAAGAGTCAGATAATTGATAGATTGGCAGTGGCAGATGAATGGAAGAATATGGGATAAAACAAGTCTAGTAGAATTCTATTTGTAGAAACCCCATCGTGAGTAGATGAGGAGTCACTATAAAATCATTTTAACTTTTTGTATACTGGAGATGTTCCTAATATAATATTTGAAAAAAACACAATTGCTCAAAATCTGAGGACCATAATTGAACAAAATGAGGCAATAAAATAATGAGGAAAATGTTGACCAGAAAATCCATATCAATCTGCCCCTAGATAGGTTGCACTTATTTTTGTGCAGAAAGCATCATTTGTTATTAACCTAAACTCTAGTTTTATTATTGACTCAAACACTAGTTTAAGGTCAGATTCAATAATGCCTCTCACACTTGAAATAAAATAATTTTAACTAAATATAGTAATAGAGCTTTCAATCACCAGTCAGTAGGGTAAAACATTTGATGTCAAAAATATCAGTGAGGATAGAAAAGATTACAAAGTGATATTTAAAAAAACAGAAATTAATTGTATTATTGTTCAAGTTAATGCCTTTATACTAGGGGAACTCAATGATTTAACAGATTATTTTGTGTTCTTTATCACATTATATAGGGTAATAAACCACAAACTAGAAAGGGAAGTATTCTCTTTTATTTTCTCTCCTTATCACTGCCATAAAAATGCATTTTAATAGTATTTTCCTTTTGATAAAATGGCAAATAAAAAGTTTTATATTAAGTCCAGAGATAGATCAGCACATATCGAATTAGTTAATCTGCATCTGTGCTACTTCACTTTGATATATTATCTGGCCATCCTGACTTCAAGCAGACATGTTTCTGCCGATCCTTCTGGTTATCTGATGCTTGAGACTTTTTTCTCTGCTATTTCTTCAGATCCCTCTAGCATTGGGTGCATATCATCACAGATTTCCTTCTGGCTATTTCTGGTTTCTAATCTAGTTGTCAGTTTGGGCACAGCTTTATTCTTTGATATTCTATTTACAGCTGCCTAGAGACCATCACCCTTTGAATGTCACCAGGTAACCTGTGATTCAATACTTTTACACCAACTCTACTGCACAGCCTTGATATCACTTTTTAAATCAGATAGACTAGAAATCTTACAGCCCTTTTCACTATTCCCTCTGTTCCTTGTTTTATTCTGTCTTATTCTCTCTATGACATAGTCTTGTTTTTCTTCAAGTTTCTCTGGTATGTGGATTTTCCTCATGTTACAATCATTATGAGGTCAATTCCATGCCCCCTGGAACAATCAACTATTTGAATTTATCTAACAAAAAGAGTGTACAATTTGGAAGAACATCCGCATAGCTTTTCTAAGATTCAGAACTATTTTTTATAAAGTAGGAACAAAAATGATATTAATGAAAGTACAAATATACATGGATGACAATTGGAGCCTGGAATATATTGTTTATAAATAGTTATAATGGCAAAATCTTCAATCATGGCCCCTAGGTAGGCATTTTTGTTGGATTGCAAGAATGTCTTATCAAGTATGTTTCTGGCTAATGAGAACTGACAATATTTTTATACATGGACCTAATCAAACTTTCCTGGATTAAAACCATTTTTCTTTTATTTCATCATAGAAAAAAAAAACAACACAGAAAGATGCTAAGTTGTGTGACAGTTTTTGAAAAAAGGTAAAGCCAAGAGCCAGGTTATTTTATTTTTGGAGAATATAAAGAAACAAATCTCTGTATGAAATTTTTAAAGTTCATTATAAAAAATATGAGTAAGAGGAAATCTTATTATACTTCTATTGCAGATTAAAGTCCTCTGTGTCTTTTTCTTTCTTTCAGTTATTTTTAAATGTATGATTATAGCATTATTGGCTGTAGTAACCCTAATGTACTACTTTTTGTAGGTCTTATTCATTCTTCTACTTTTTTGTACCCATTAATCATCTGCATCTTCTCTCTACCCTCACACTACCCTTCCTAGCCTCTGGTAACCATCGTTCGACTCTCTATCTCCATGAGTTTAATTGTTTTGGTTTTTGGATCTCACAAATAAGTGAGACCATGCAATGCTTGTCTTTTTGTGCCTGGTTTATTTCATTTAACACAGCGATCTTCATTTCCGTCCACGTTGTTGCAAATGACAGGATCTCATTCTTTTTTAAATGGCTGAATAGTTCCCCATTGTGTATATGTGCCACATTTTCTTTATCCACTTATTTGTTTAAAGACACTTAACTTGCTTCACAATCTTGGCTATTGTGAAGAGTGCTGCAGCAAACATGGAAATGCATGTATCTCTTCAATATACTGATTTTCCTTCTTTTGAGTATATACCCAGCATTTAGATTGCTGGGTCATATGATGGCTCTAATTTTATTTTTTTGAGGAACCTCCAAATTGTTCTCCATAGTGGTTGTGCTAACTCACATTCCCACCAACAGGGTATGAGGGTTCCCATTCTACACATGCTCACCAGCATTTTTTTACTTCCTGTCTTTTAGATATGAGCTATTTTAGCTGGGGTAAGATGATGGTAGTTTTTATTTGCATTTCTAATGACCAATGAAGTTGAACAGTTTTTCATATACCTGTTTGCCATTTGTATGTCTTCTTTTGAGAAATGTCTATTCAAATCTTTTGTCCATTTTATAATCAAATTATTAGATATTTTCCTAATATCTTTATTGGGAATAATGTTTGAGCTCCTTATGTATTCTGATTATTAATCTCTTTTCAGATGGGTAGTTTTGCAAATAATTTCTTCCATTATGTGGGTTGTTTCCTCACCTTATTGATTTTTTTCTTTGCTGACCAGAAAATTTTTATGTGATCACAAAGCAAAAACGTGATCGTATTTCTGTTTTTGCTTTGGTTGCCCATGCATGTGAGCAAAGTTACTGAAGACATTTTTGCTCAGACCAAGGTCCTGAATTCTTTCCCTAAGTTTTTCATGTAGTGGTTTCATAGTTCACGGTCTAAGATTTAAATCTTTAACCCATTTTGATTTTATTTCTGTATATGGTGACAGGAAGGGGTTTAGTTGTATGCTTCTTCATATGGGTCATATGGATATGCAGTTATCCCAGCACCATTTATTGAAAAGACTGTCTTTTCTCCAGTGTATGTTCTTGACACCTATTTTGAAAATGAATTCACTGTAGGTGTTTGATTTGTTTCTAGGTTCCCTACTCTTTCCATTGGTTTATGTGTCTGCTTTTATGCTAGTACCATGCTATTCTGGTTACTATAGCTTTGTAGTATAATTTGACATCAGATTATGCAATTTCTCCATTTTTTTTTCTTAGGATAGCTTTGACTCTTCTGGGTCTTTTGTGGTTCCATGTAAATTTTAGAATTTTTTTTATTTCTGTGAAGAATGTCATTCGTATTTTGATAGAGATTAGATTGAATCTGTATGTTGCTTTGAGTAGTATGAACATTTTAATAGTATTGATTCTTCCAATCTATGAATATGGAATATCTTCATGTTTTTTGTGTGTCCTCCTACATTTCTTTAATCAGTGTGGTATATATTTCATTATATAGATCTTTTACTTCTTTAATTAGGCTAATGACTAGGTTGTTATTTCTGGCTATTTAAATACAATCACTTTTTAAATTTCTTTTCAGATTGTTTGCTGTTATCATATAGATAGGCTACTGATTTTTGCAAGTTTATTTTGTGTCCTGCAACTTTACTGAATTTGTTTATAAGTTCTAATGGTTATTTATTTTTTTATTTTCAGACAGAGTCTCACTCTGTTGCCCAGACTAGAGTGCAGAGGTGTAATCTCAGCTCACTCCAACCTCCGCCTCTCAGGTTCAAGCATTTCTCCTCTCAGACTCCAGAGTAGCTGGGACTACAGGTGTGCATCAATATGCCCAGCTATATTTCGTATTTTTAGTAGAGATGGTGGTTCACCATATTGGCTAGGTTGGTCTTGAACTCCTGACCTCAAGTGATCCACCTGCCTCAGCCTCCCAAAGTGCTGGGATTACAGGCGTGAGCTGCCACACCCAGCCCTAATAGTTTTTTTAATGGAGTCTTTAGTATTTTTTTCCAAATATAAGGTCATATCTGCAAACAAGGATAATTTGATTTCTTGCTTTCAGCTTGGATGCCTTTTCTTTCTTTCTCTTATTTGACTGCTCTAGTTAGGACTTTCAGTATTATGTTGAATAACAGTAGTGAAAGTGGGCATTCCTGTTGTGTTTCAGATCTTAGAGGAAAAGCTTTCAGCTTTGTCTCATTCAGTATAATGCTAGATGTGGGTCTGTTATATGGGGCTTTCATTATGTTTAGATATGTTCATTCTACACCCAGTTTTTAAAGAGTTTTTATCATGAAGGGATGTTGAACTTTATCAGATATTTTTTCAGCATCAATTTAAATGATTATATGGTTGTTGTCCTTCATTCTGTTGATATGATGTATCCCATTTACTGTTTTGCATGTGTTGAAGCATCCTTGTATCCCAGGGGTAAACCCCACTTGGTCATGATGAATGATCTTTTTAATGTGTTATTGAATTCGATGTGTTATTATTTTATTGAGGACATTTGCATCAATATTTATCAGGGATATTGGCATGTAGTTTTCTTTTTATGATAAGTCTTTGTGGTGTTTTGGTATCAGGGTAATACTGGCCTTGTAGAATGCGTTTGGAAGTTATTCCTTCTCCTTTATTTTCAGAACAGATTGAATAGGGTGGGTATTAGTTCCTATTTAACAGGTTTGGCAGAATTCAGCAGTTATTTGGTCCCAGGCTTTCCTTTACTGGGAGACATTTTATTAAGATTTCAATCTTGTTACTTGTTATTGATATGTTCAGATTTTGGATTTCTTCCTTGTTCAATCTTAGTTGTTAGATGTGTCTAGAATTTTGTCTATTTCTTCTAGATTTTCCAGTTTATTGTCATACAGTTGCTCACAGTAGCGGCTAATGATTCTTTGAATTATTGTAATACCAGTTTGTAGCATCTCCTTTTTTATCTCTAATTTTATTTATATGAGTCTTCTCTCCTTTCTTCTTAGTCAGTCTGGCTAAAGGTTTGTCAATTTTGTTTAACTTTTCAAAACATTCAAAATGATTTTTTTGTATCATTTTCTTCATTTCAATTTCATTTATTTCTGCTTTGATTTCTATTATTTCTTTTCTTCTAGTAATTCTGGGTTTGGTTTGCTCTTGCTTTCCTAGTTCTTTAAGCTTCACGGTTAGGGAGGTTATTTGAATTTTTCTTCTTCTCTAATGCAGGCTACAATAGCCATAAACTTCCCTCCTAGTACTGCTTTTGTTATATCCCATAAATTTTGATATGTTGCGTTTTTCTTATTTTTTCAAAATTTTTTTCAATCTCCTTCAAAATTTCTGCATAGACCCACTGGTCAAAACGAAGTACATCGTTTAATTTCCATGTATTTGCATAATTTCCAAAATTCCTCTTGTTCTTGGTTTACAGTTTTATTCCATTGCAGTCAGAGAGTGTGCTCAGTATTATTTAAATTATTCAAAATGTCTAAAGACTTGTTTCATGACCTTTCATATAGGCTATCTTTGAGAATGATCCATGTGCTGAGACAAAGAATGTATATTCTGAAACTGTTGGATGAAATGTTTTGTAAATACCTAGTGGATGTATTTGATCTATAGTGCAGATTAAGTCTGATGTTTGTTGATTTTCTATCTGGAAGTTCTGCCCAATGCTGAAAGTGAGGTGTTGAATTCTCTAGCCATTATTGTATTGGAGTATATATCTCTCTTTAGCTCTAATAATATTTATATGCCTGAGTGCTTCAGTGCTGGGTGCATATATATTTATAGGTGTTATAGCCTCTTGCTAAACTCACCCCTTTATCACATTATGGTGTCCTTCTTTGTCTCTTCTTATATTCTTTGACTTTCATCTGATATAAGTATAGCTGCTTCTGCTTGTTTTTGGTTTGCGTTGACATGGAATATCTTTTTCCATCCTTTTTCCATCAGGGTATGTGTGTTTTTATAGATGAAGTATGCTTCTTTTAGACAACAGATCAATGGTTCTTGCTTTTTTTTTTTTCTCTTTTGCCATTCAGCCACTCCATTGGAGAATTTAGTACATTTACAGTTGATGTTATTATTAATAAGTGGACTTTCTCCTGCCATTTTGATATTTGTTTTCTGCTTGCTTTGCAGTCTTATCATCCATCTTTCTTTCCCTCCTATCTTCTTTTTTGTGAAGGTAGTTTTCTCTGGTGATATGATTTAGTTTCTTGCTTTTTATTTTTTTATGTATCCATTGTATGGCTTTGGTTTGAGATTACCATGAGGTTTGCAAATTCTATCTTATAATCCATTATTTTAGGCTGATAACAACTTAACTTTGTTTGCATAAAAAACCTAAAATGCAAAAAGAAAACTAATAAAAACTCTATACCTTAACTTCATTTCCCACTTTTGATTTTTTGTTTCTATTTACATATTGTATTGTTTATATCACGCAAAGTTGTTGTAGTTATTGTTTTTATGGCTTCTTCATTTAGTCTTTCTACTTAGTATAAGTTAAGTAATAACTGTAACCACAGTTACAGTGTTTAATATTCTGTGTTTTTCTGGGTACTTATAACCAGTGAGTTGTGTACCTTCAGGTAATTACTTATTGGTCCTTAATGTCTGTTTCTTTCTGATTAAAGTACTCCCTTTAGAATTTCTTGTAGGACAGGTATAGTGTTGATGAAATCTCTCAGTTTTTGTTTGTCTGGGGAAATCTATTTCTCCTTCATGTTTGAAGGAGCTATACCAGTATACCTGGAGTGTTCACCAGATATACTATTCTAGGGTAAAAGGATCTTTTTTTTCCTTCAGCACTTTAAATATGTCATGCCACTCTCTTCTGGTCTGTAACATTTCCACTAAGAAGTCTGCTGCCAGACATACTGGAGCTCCATTGTATGTTATTTGTTTCTTTTCTCTTGCTGCTTTTAGAATACTTTCTTTATCCTTGATCTTTGGGAGTTTGATTATTAACTGCCTTGAGGTAGTCTTTGGGTTAAATCTGTTGATATTTTATACATTCTTGTACTTGGACATTGATATCTGTCTAGATTTGGGAAGTTCTCTGTTAATATCCCTTTGAATAAACTTTCTTCTCATGTCTCTTTCTCTACCTCCTCTTTAAGTCGAACTCTTAGATTTGCCCTGTTGTGTCTATTTTCTAGATCCTATAGCCATGCTTCATTGATTTTTACTCTTTTTGTGTGTGCGTCTTCTCTGATGGTGTATTTCTGTCATCAAGGTCAGTAATTCTTCCTCTGTGTGGCAAATCTGTATTTAAAACTCTGGTGCACTCTTTAGCATGTCTACTACAATTTTCAGCTCCAGAATTTCTGCTTGAGTCTTTTTAATTACTTCAATCTCTTTGTTAAATTTATCTGACAGAATTCTGAATTCCTTCTTGGTGATATCTTGAATTTATTCAAATTTCCTCAAGACAGCTATTTTGAATTCTCTGTCTGAAAGGTCAGATACCTCTTTTTCTCCAGAATTGCTCCCTGGTGCCTTATTTAGTTCTCTTGATGAAGTCATGTATTCCTGGATTGTTTTGATACTTGTAGATGCTCATCTGTGTCTGGGTATTGAATAGTTAAATTTATTGTAATCTTCACTGTCTGGGCTTGTTTGTACCCATCCTTGGAAAGACCTTCCAGATAGTCACAAAGACTTGGGTATTGTGATCTAAGCTGTATCTGCTGTAGGGGACACCACAAGCCCAAAAGTGCTGTGGTTTGTGAAGACTTGTAGTACTGCCTTGATGATCTTGGACATGATCTGGGAGAATTCTCCGGATTACTAGGCAGAGACTCTTGCTCTCTTCACTCACTTTCTCCCAAACAAATAGAGAAACTCTCTCTAGTTTCTGAACCACCTGAAGCTGGGGGTGGAATGACACAATCACCCCGGTGGCCATCACCGCTATGACTGTACTGGGTCAGATCTGAAGCTAGTACATCACTGGGTCTCACGCAAGGTCTGCTGTAAGTACTCCCTGGCTACTGCCTATGTTCACTCAAAGCCTTTTGGCTATATAATCAGCAGGTGGCAAAGCCAGTCAGTCATGTGTCTTTCTTTTAAGGGTGGCGAATTTGCCAGGAACCTGGAGGGTCCAGAGGTGCTGTCAGGGAGCCAGAGTCTATATTCAAAAACTTAGAAGTCTACCTGGTGTTCTATTGTACTGCAGATGAGCTTGCACTCAAACCACTAGATGCTGACCTTCCCACTCTTCCTTTCCCTTTCCAAAGGCAGAGGAACCTCATTCCATGGTCCCCACCACTGCAGAATGAAGCATTACTAACACTACCAATGTCTTGATTTTAATCTGTTGAAATTATTATTCTTTTGACATACAGAACTGTAGGTAATAAATTCATGTTGTTTTAGTGCACTAAGTTTGTGGTAATTTGTTATGGTACTAATAGAAAACCAATATATTACAGTTACTATATTAATAATAATAATGGTATAATTACAGTAATCATAATAGTTTACTATTTTCATTGAGCACTTACTATGGCCCAGTCTGTATGTAAGTATAGTAATTATATTAACTCAATTCATATTTAGGCTCTATGAATTAGAGTTAAATATCGGACATCTGAGGAAACTGAGGTGCCAAATGGTTAAGTAAGTCATCCAAAGGCATTTCATTAAAAGCACCATTAAAAGCAGGAATGTCAGGACTTGTTTCTAATTTTAGACTAGATGTAGTTGTAATCTTTATTTGTAAATAATCAGTAAGATGCCATAATATATTTAAAGCTCTGAGAGGCAACTATTCAACACAAAATCAATGAATTATTGGAATACATTATTGAGACAGAACTTTTAAAAACTCAATTTATATACTGTTTTTAATTTACTTATTTCTAAAATCAGCCTGCATTTAGTGTCTATTCTACTTTTTGTATGTTTCTTATTTATTTAAAAATATATGTATAAAAATGCTTGTAATATAAATTAATAAAATGCCAAACTTTTTTGGGCAATATTTTTTAATTCTTTGAACTTCTGAGTGTCATGTGCTTCAAATCACATACTAAACTCTCACCACAAAAATTACTTTTAGAGATTTCCTTGACCATAAGATAAGATTTTCTTCCAATTTAGTTGAGTTAAAAATGCTCTTGCAAAAAAAATTGCCTACACATTTGTAGTATCTACAGATTTCCTTCATTTGAATTATGGGAAATAATCTCCATAGAAACTCATTGCCTGAAGTCCTACTCCTCAAAACAACAGCAAAATCCCATACCCTCTCCCAGAAAAAGTCTGACCCTTGATAGCCAGGATGGTGTTTTTGGGAGGGAGAGGACACAAGAGAGGAAAAGATCAGAAAAGCCAACCCCTCTCCATGCTTCTTGGGTTTGGAGGAGTGACTGTACAAACCCTCTGACCCTACACAGTCAGAGCCTTGGGAAAAGGAGAGGTAGGTATAGGATAGGATAAGTAGCTCACATTAAGAAATTGGGTTACAGTTGCCCTACCTGCCTGGGGAGCTGCCACAGAAAAATGCTATGTGACCAGGAGAAAAAATATCTGCCAATTACCTTTGCCTAAGTGTCCTTGAATTTAGAGTGCCAGGACCAGTGGACAAGGGTGGTCCACAGAGTGGCACACAGTGGCACACAGTGGCAGAGGAAGGAGGTCAGGGTGCTGGATGAGTAGAGGATGCAGGATGAGATCAGTGCCCAAGTGGGCACTTCCCAGGCAAAAAAAGAAAAACTGAGTTACAGCAGCTAACACATCAGCCCAAATGGCAACAGGGCAAATAATACTCGATGGGTGAGATACAAGCTCTAGAGACAAATATATAAGGAGGCACCAGCACAAAGTCAGCTGGTCAGTCTTTTCTTTTCTTTTCTTTTTTGAGATGGAGTTTCACTCTTGTTGCCCAGGCTGGAGCGCAATGGCACAATCTCAACTCCACGCAACCTCCACCTCCCAGGTTTGAGAGATTCTCCTGCCTCAGTCTCCCGAGTAGCTGGGATTACAGGCATGTACCACCATGTCCAGCTAATTTTTTGTATTTTTAGTAGAGATGGGGTTTCTTCAATGTTGGTCAGGCTAGTCTCAAACTCCTGACCTCAGGCGATCCACCAACCTTGGTCTCCAAATGTGCTGAGATTACAGGCCTGAGCTACTGCGCCCACCCCTCAGCTGGTCCCTCTCAACACTCAGCTGGTCCTTCTTAACACAATGCTGCTGACATTGAATTCTGTTTTAGAGATAGGCAGGGGGAGGCTGGAGGACAAATTTACACAAATTAACACATTTATAAAGATCATCTTTAAATAATCTTATAAGACTAACTTCAAACTAATTTGGTTATGTATTTATTTTGTTTTCTTTTATCAGTAAGAGTCAGGTCAGAGGAAAGTTCAGACTGGTCAGAGATAAGAGGAGCTCCATTTTTTTCAGATATCCGAACTGTACTGGGAGTTAAATTTGAAACTCTATTATGTGATATCTGGAACTTTGCATTTTATTAACTAAGCGTTGCGTACCTACAATGATACTTGCTATGTTGATTGAGAAAATATCTTTTGGGAAAACAATAATTGCTGGAATTCTTTTTATCATTTATTAGATGCCATAGACTAGTATATGTATTGTCTTTTATTTTTTTAAATCCTTATAACAATCCTACAAAATCACTCTTCACCTGTTAAAAATGAGAAAACTCAGGAACAGGGGATGTAAATAATCTCATCAGGATCAGCATTTTAATAGAAGGTGGAATCAGGATTCTGCACCAAGAAGTCTGAATCTAGAAGCTGAGCTCTGAATTCATAAGTTGTACTTATGTGCCAGGATGTAAAATTACATAGATCAGTTGTGAGTGGAAAATACGGAAACAAGAAAAAATAATTTAAATGTAATTCCCCTTTTTAACCTGTCATTGGAAAAAGAAAGAGATCTGTAGATTGATTGGTTTCCTTTTCTCACTCAAGGTATTTTATCAAAAAGTAGTCCAGCTGGCTGGATATATAAAAATCGGTTCCAAAATATGTTCTATCTTTTTCTATTCACAGGAAGGTACCTACATCGCTTTACTGCTAGCAAATCAAAAATTCGTCTCAGACAACCAGTCAGCCAGAAAATATCCTTCTTCCTTTCTGGCCAGAGAGTGAGGTATCGAGTATTGATTCCTTCATACAATCCAACTAAATCTTATAGTCTAATGTTAAGTGATATAGCAAAATTTAAAGATATCTTCTTTATATACAATTATCGTGGCTCATCAGGTGATATAAAGTCATTTTCATTAGTGATTATAGAAAGAGATGTTGGTGCACTACTGTAATAATAATTTAACTGTTGGAAGGATAATTATTAGTGTGGACCCACTGTTTTCTCTTTCACAGCAATTAAGGTCCCTGAGGCCAGCAGCTTAGACCTGCCACAGACAACTGCAGTAGCTAAGTATTTCTTCCTCTGATGTCTTCAGATGGGGAAGTTGGGATGCAGGGGGAGGGGAACAAAAGGAAAATAAAACAAAGGAAAACAAAAAAAAATGAAATATTCTTTCCCACATAGGCTCTATTAGGGCTCAGAAATAGTTTGTGCCTAGTCTGGGTCTTCTGTCTTTGACTATTCTGTTAAAGTTACTTATTCAAGGTAAAGAGTCAGCCCTTCAAGACACCTGATGAGTTTCGTAATTAAATTCAGACAGTACATTGAGACCTTACTGAAAATATGCAGCCATGGGAGTGTCTTATTCTACGATATCCACATTTTTAAAAGATAAGGACTGGTTTCTACTAAAGTGGAAGCAAAACTTTGAGCACACATGGACATAAATATGTGAATAATAGACACTGTGGACTAGTTGAGAGTGGCGGGAAAAGGGTGGGTTAAAAAACGACCTATCAGGTACTGTGCTGACTGCGCGGGTGACAGGATCCCTACTTCAAACTCCAGCATCATGCAGCATTCCCATGCACCAAATCTGCACATGCACCCCGTATCTAAAATAAAAGTCACAATTTAAAAAAGATAAAATTTCAGATAAAAAAATAAAATTTTTAAGCAAAATTAATTTCCATTTTTTTAAAGAAATTTATTATTATTATATTTAATATTATATTTCAAATGTTTACTTTGTGGATTCTCAAAGATTCCTCTTTGTTAGATCTTTCTTGACCTCCAGTACCTCATGGGCAGAAATGAGTAGAATCCAAGACTGAGTTATTTCTGGAAGGATCACCACCCATCTCTTACAACCACATTCACCTTCACCGCCTTTTCTGTCTTGAGGCCACGAGGATTAGTTTCATCATATTAACTCTGTTTATCTTAGTCACCAAAGAAGCCCACGACTACTAGATCTTCTTCACCCCAAACTCCTTGCTTGTCATTATAATCCCTCTGGTGATTCCCTACAACCAGTTCCCTACAACCATTTAACCAACTCCTCAAATTCTCCCTATTGCTCATGGAACTCCTGGCCTGTCAGCAGCAGAGTCTCCTGAAGATTCATCTCTTCTCTGAGTATGCCCTTCCCTTTCTGGCTCTACCAGCAATACAAAACTTTATGCAAGGAAGGTCTTCTCCAGTGGGAGCTTTTTCTCTCTCGTAGATCTTAGAACTTTGGTCTAGAGATGGGATGTCTTCCTTACTCCTTGTGGCCACTTCCAGACAATTCACACCTCTCATTCCTTAAAACACTAACTATGAACTTAGTAATATCACATTGCACCACACACATTATCTCCTTCTTTCAGGTCATGCACCTAACCTTTATCACTGTCCTATACTCTAAAAATTTTCCCTTCTGATGTGTGGTCACATTATCACTCTTCCTGATGCAAAACTCACAGTTCAATCACCTGAGCTTCTCAGTAACTGGATCTTCTATTTGCTAATACTCCTCATTCTTGAATCTATCTCAGCCCTTCCTACCAAGGTCTTTACTAATAATTCCATCTTCTCATAAAGAAGCGGCCAGAAAGAACTTAGGCAAATTCCTACCACCATACCTATTCGCTATCTGCATTTATGCCTGAATTCATATCTTTATAGATTGGGTAAATGCTCTCTCACAGAGCAATGCTTCTGCCATTGTTCTCAAACCCATTTCCCCACCTACTTATGCACATAGTGCCAGCAGCTCTCCCCGCTGTTTCCTATATCATCATTTTTTCCTCTCTCCTAGATAATTTAAATTAGCATAAAAATGTTTTCATTTTCCAATCTGCTTTCATTGTTACATATTTGAACAATAATTTGTCTTTCCAGTGCCAGACCATAGCAACTTGGTGCTTTAACACAGTCAACTGAAAAAACTCTAGTTACAGTCATGGGAAAAATGAAGTGCACTCCTGTATTTCCATCATCTGTGACATTCCTGGGATTGTACTCTGCCTACTTCACACCTTACTACAGCTACAATTTGCTAGAAAGAAAACCTGAGTTTTACTCAAGACAAAGATAAGTGACCGGATTAGTAAATCTGTAAAATTTTATCAGTAACAAATGATTAATAAGCAAGAAAATCTTTAAAACAGAAAAAAATGATATTATAATTAACCATCCTAATGTTTGCTTTGTCAATTGAAAATTGTTGTTCCCCAAACTGACTAACTCTGTCTCCAATCAACAAACTGGCCAGGAAAGGAAAACTGACACCAAGACACAGACAAAGGGTAGTCACCTTTGGGTCTCCCGTTAGATTTCTCTCATCTTCACCAAGTTTAACTTAGCCTGTGAAATAAGTATTTTTTTTGTGTGTTTATAAAAGAGAGATCGATCTCAAGAGCATTATGCCAACGGAAACCAGATATAAAAGACCTTATGATTGCATTTACATAAAATATTAGAAAAAGCAAAATGACAGTCAGAGTTAGCAGATCAGTGGTTGCCAGATTTTTGATGGGAGAAAGGAGAATGTAATTGTAAGAAGTGAATTTTCTTGATGGAAATGTTCTACATCATGATTGTGGTGGCTGTTTTACAACTGCATACATTCTTTGGAGACATTGAATGATAAAACTAAAATAAGTGAATTGTATTGTGTGTGAATTATAATCAATAAAAAAGCCAAAAAAGTATTTAGTGAATTGTCTGTCCTTTATATGGAATTTATCTTAAAGAGATTAATTTTACCCCCAAACATTCTAAAATTTCCAAGGATCAGTACACTACAAAACAACAAAAACGGTTATCTCTTGGACAAATATCAGCTAAATGTACATTTTACTCCAAAAAAGGTTAGAATAATTTCATATTTTACAATAAAAAATTAAATAATTTACACTTGATAAATTTATTTTATAAAAATACACATTTAAAATTTTAGTTTTTAATATATTTCATATTTTATTGGTTGCTCATAAAGTGTCCTAAAAAAGTAACAACAAGTTTTTGTATTTTCTAAAACTCAAGATAAAATATTTATACCAATGATTCCTATGCATATTTCTAAAATTCAGCTCCACTTGTGGTACAGTTTGGCTCCATGTCCCCAGGCAAATCTCATCCTGAATTGTAGTCCCTATGTCAAGGGAGGGACTTGGCGGGAGGTGATTGGATCATTGAGGTGGTTTTCCCTATACTGTTCTCAGGATAGTGAGTAAATTCTCAAATGATCTGATGGTTTAAAAGTGTTTGGCAGTTTTCTAGCACCTCCTGCCACCATGTAAAATATACCTTGCTTCCCCTTCACTTTCCACCATGATTGTAAGTTTCCTGAGGCCTTCCTAACCATGTGGAACTATGAGTCAACTAAATTTCTTTTCTTTACAAACTACCCACTCTCAGGTAGTTCTTTATAGTGGTGTGAAAACAGACTAAAACAGAAAATTGTACCAGGATAGTGGGGCACTACTATAAAGATAACCTGAAAATGTGGAAGCAATTTTGGAACTGGGTAACAGGCAGAGACTGGAACAGTTTGGAGGGCTCAGAAGAAGACAGGAAAATATCAGAAAGTATGGAACTTCCTAGATACTTGTTGAATGATTTTGATCAAAATGCTGATAGTGATATGGACAATGAAGTTCAAGCTAAGGTGGTCTCCAATGGAGATGTGAAACTTTTTAGCAACTGGAGCAAAGGTAAATCTTGTTACACTTTAGCAAAGAGACTGGCGGCATTTTGATTCTGCCCTATGGATCTGTGCAACTTTGAACTTGAGAGAAATGATTTAGGGTATCTGGCAGAATAAATTCCTAAGCAGCAAAGCATTCAAGATATCACTTGACTTTTTCTGAAGGCATATAGTCACATGCATTCACAAAGACATGATCTGACTTTGGAGCTTACGTTTAAAAGAGAAGCAGAGTATAAAAGTTTGGAAAATTTGCATTTTAACCATGCAGCAGAATAGAAAAATCTGTTTTCTGGGCAGAAATTCAAGGTTTTATCTGCAGAAATTTGCATAAATAAAGGGAAGCTGAATGTTAAGAGCCAAGACAATCAGGAAAATATCTCAGGACATTTCAGAGACATTCATGGCGGCCCTTTCCATCAAATGCCTATAGGTCTAGGAGAGAAAAATGATTTTCTGGGCCATGCCCATGGCCTTCCTGCTCAGTCCATTGCTTCAGAGAGTGCAAGCCCTAAGAATTTGCAGTTTCAACATGGTGTTCAGTCTGTGGGTGTGCAGAAGACAAGAGTTGAGGTTTAGAAGCCTCCACCTAGATTTCAGAGGATGTGTGAAAACATCTGAATGTCCAGGTAGAAGTCTGCTGCAGAGGTGAAGCCCTCATGGAGAACCTCTGCTACCACAGAACTGAAGGGAAATGTGGGATTAGAGGCCCCACACAGTCTCCACTAGGGCACTGCTTAGTGGTGCTGTGAATAAATGGCTACCATCCTCCAGATCCCAGAATGATAGATTCAGTGACAGCTTGCACCATGAGTCTGGAAAAGCCTCAGGTACTCAACACTAGCCTGTAAAAGCTACTGCAGGGGCTGTACCTTGCAAAGCCACAAGGATGAAGCTGTCCAACACCTTGGAGCCCACTCCTTGCTTCAGCATGTCCTGGCTGTGTGACAGGAATTCAAAGGAGATCATTTTGGAGTTTTAAAATTTAATGACTGCCCTGATGGGTTTTGGACTTACATAGGGCCTGTATCCCCTTTGTTTTGTCTGATTTCTTTCATTTGGAATGGGAACATTTACCCAATGCCTATATCACCATTGTATCTTAGAAGTAACTAACTTGTTTTTGATTTTACAGGCTCATAAGTGGAAGGGACTTGCTTTGCTTGTCTCAAATGAGACTTTGGATTTGGACTTTTGAGTTAGTGATGAAATGAATTAAGACTCTGGGATACTGTTGGGAAGGCATGATTGTGCTTTGAAATGTGAGGAGGACATGAGATTTAGGAGGGATCAGGGGAAGAATAACATGGTTTGGCTCTGTGTCCCCACTCAAATCTCATCTCAAATTGTAATTCCTATGTGTTAAGGAAGAGACCTGGTAGAAGGTAATTGGATCATGGGGGTGATTTCCCCTATGATGTTTTCATAACAGTGAGTGAATTCTCACAAGATCTGATGATTTACAAGTGTTTGGCAGTCCCCCACTTCCTCCTGATGCCATGTAAGACATGCCTTGTTGTCCCTTTGCCTTCTGCTATGATTGTAAGTTTCCTGAGGCTTCCCCAGTCATGTGAAAAACTGAGTAAATTAAACCTCTTTTCTACCCAGTCTCAGGCAGTTCTTCATAGCAGTGTAAAAATGGACTAATATAACTTGTCAAAAACAACACACATTTGATAAAATTAAACACCAATCATGATGAAAACTCTCAGTAATTCAGAAATACAGTGAACTTTCTCAATTAGATAAAGAGAATCTATATAAACCCACAGCTAACATTACACTTTATGGTGAGAAACTAGATACTTTGATCTTAAGATTAGGAACAAGACAAGGATGCCCCCATCACCATTTCTATATAACAATATAATGTATTTCATGGTTAATGAAATAAAGAAATAAGTGCCTACATTAATTGGAAAGAAAGAAATAATACTGCATGTTCACAGTAACATAATTGTTTATGTATGATATTCCAAGGAATGAACAAAATTAATACCTGAAACTAATAGTCATAACAAGGTTGTAGAAAAGAAGACTTCTATATGAAAGTCAATTGCTTTCTTATACTAGTAATGAACAATTTTTAGTTGAAATGAAAAATGTAAAATTAAATTTACATGAATAATACAACATTAAATAGATATGAGCACAACAAAAATGTACAGAATAAGTGTTAGAAAAATTATAACACTGTAATGAAAGAAATACAAAAACATCTAAATTAAAGGAGATATATTCTTTGTCCTTAGATTGGAAAACTCAATATTGTTAAGATTTTAATTATTCCCATATAGACGTATAGGTTCTATACAATGCCAATTGCAATCCCAGTAAGCTATTTTATTGGTAACAGCAAATTAAATCTAAAGTGTATATAGAAACATGAAAAAACCCCAAGATTAGTTAACACTATGCTTAAAAAGAGCAAAGTTGAGAGACTATCACTACCCAATTTTAAGACTCATAGTAAAGTTACGGTATCAAGACAGTATCACGTGTGGAACTGGCAAAAGAATAGACAAAAAAAATCAATGGAACAGAATAGAAAGCCTAAAACTAGCCCCAGTCATACATTTTCAACTCGTCTTTAACAAAGGGGCCAAAACTATTCAAAGGTTAAAGACAATTTATATATGGTGCTGGAAAATTTGAAAATAAGTAGACAAAAATAATAAATGTAGACACTGATTTTATATCTTCCCAAAAAATTACTCATAGTGGATTGATTATTGACCAGAATTGTGAAAGGTAAAAGTATACTACTTCTAGAACCCAATATAGGAGAAGATTTAAGAGATCTTGAGTATGGTGTTGAGGTTTTAGATACAATACAAAAAGTACAATTCATGCAAGAAAAAACATTGATAAGTTGGGCTTTACCAACTTTAAAAACTTTTCCTCTGTGAAAGACCCAGTTAGAATGAAAACAGAAACCCAGATAGGAAGAAAGTATTTGAAAAACACAAGTCTGATCAAGGAAGTATATCTAAATATGGACAGGGCATTGTATATCTCAAAATAGCTAAGAATGAATTTCAAATTTTCAAGCCCCCAAAATGATCAGCACTTGAGGTAGTAGATGTTTTTCTCGCCTTCATTTAATTATTTTATATTATATTCACAAATTGTAACATTACTTAATACCCATGAATATATACAAATGTAACTTGTCAATTTATAATAAAAAATAAAACTGACAAAGTAATGAATTAAAAGAAAAACTGAGAAACTGAAAACTGGATTGCATCCTGGAACATAAAAAGAACATTTAAAAACTGGTGACGCACAGGAGACCATGGGGTTGATACAAAGATATTCCTGAGAAAACTTTAGACAGATCTAATCCCTGCAAGCCTTGACATTTGCATTCATCCCTGTGGGGCTTATACTGCCCACTTGTAGCAAGCATAATTCTAAGTCAGTTTGGAGAGAAACCATCACACTTGATACTGAACACCTGACTTGCTTTCAACAAGAATTCTGTCAAGTAGTTTTAGCCAGAATCCCTCATCCTCACTCCTGATATTCCCTCTGAGTATTTTTCCATCTACCGTCCCTACCCTGCTTCTTAGCTATCCAGCCCCATCTGCCATGGTATATTCAGAATTAATCCAAGTTCTATACTGAGGTTTCTTTTACCATATTGCAATAATTCTTGTATAAAATCTATTTTTACCACTTTACTGTCTGGCATTTTCTTTAACAGTTGGTAAACTATTCTGTATGATACTTAATAATGAACCCATGACATTATGTATCCCATAGAACTGCAGAATACAAAACGTGAACTTTTATGTAAACTGTGATATTTAGTTACCAATAAAGTATCAATATTGGTTCATTAATTGTCATAAAGTTCCCACACAAGTGCAAGATATTAGTAATAGGGAAATTTGTGTGTGAGAGAGAGAAAGGGATAGATATAATAAATCTCTGTACTATCTGATTAATTTTTTGGTAAGTTTAAATCTGTTCTAATAAAATGGTGAAGCCATTGATTTATCTGGAAAAAAAGGTCTTATCTTTTGATCAAGAGCCAAATTATGTATGTATATACCCCTAATATGCAGATGTTGCACAGACAGTTGTAGCTGGATTTCAGAAGAGGGTGCTTAGTTATAGATAGAGATATAAGGGTTATTTAGAGCAATGACAATAAATGCAATCTCCAAGGCTGAAATTATAGAATGAAAGAACACAATAGCAAGATTGTTTCTGAAGAAACACAACATTTGAAAATTGGGAACATGAGTAGATGTAGGCAAAAGGTAAATAACACTGACTTGAGAAATAAGAAGAAAATAAGAATGAGATACCAAAGTGCAGAATTGCTTATGCAAGACTTAGACTCCAGATATTTTTTCAGTTGAAACAGAAAAAGCCATATTATACTGTGCAGCCAGGAAAACATCCATCAATGTATTAGTACGTAAAACACTGTCAAATGTACACAAAAGACAAGTAGAATTTTCATCTTTTTGGAGGCTGGGCGCAGTGAATCACTCATGTAATCCCAGCACTTTGGGTGGCCGAGGTGGGTGGACCACCTAAGATCAGGAGTTTGAAACCAGCCTGGACAACATGGTGAAACCCCATCTCTATTTAAAAGAAAAAAAAAAAAAAAGAATTTTCATCTTTTTGAAAAATAATCCAACCCTAATAAATAATTTTACCTAAGAGAACACACACACCAATTAATGATTTTGTGTATATATATAATTTTTTTTGAGGCAGATTCTCACTTGCTGCCCAGGCTAAAGTGCAGTGGCATGATCTTAGCTCACTGCAACTTCCATTTCTGTATCAAGTGATCTTCCCACCTCAGCCTCCCAAGTAGCTGGGATTATAAGGGTGTGACACCACACCTGGCTAAGTTTTGTATTTTTAGTAGAGATGGGGTTTTTCTATGTTGACCAGGCTGATCTTGAACTCATGACCTCAAGTGATCTGCCTGCCTCAGCCTCCCAAAGTGCCAGGATTACAGGGGTGAGCCACTGCTCCAGGCCTGTCTTAATAGTCTCTTATTTTATTCCATGCCATAAAACTCACTATTCTTTCAAGTTCTTCAATTTTCTACCCAAAAGAAAGTGTTGGAAACTGACCTGCTTACCATAGTAAGCTCTCAAATAGTTGCTTTTCATTAACTCTATTAGATCTTTAGATATTAACAACAAAAAAAAGTGTGTGAAATTCTTTTGGGGTGTGTGCATTGTGTTTTAAAAATAATCTGACGAGTTGACTCATTTATCAGTGTATTACATAATAGAATAGCCTTATATCTGTTCCTAATTTTAAGAGTGTATGTTATATATTTTATTTGGGTTAACTTGTTTGTGTTTGGTTCTTATGATCTCTATAGTAATAACATTAGTTGAAAACAGTACACAGTTAAACAAGTATTCTACTAAATCAGTTTCTTCAAGCAAACATTAGTAATTTGAGGTTTAAGACAATAGCTCCTTAAATTATTAAGTGTTTAATACTATAGTAAGTCTTCTTTGTCCCCCTTTGGTTAAAAGACAAATAGAAACTTACATTTATGGTGACACAAAATATAACAGATACAGATTACACTTAAATGTTTTTGTTAAACTTGTACCCAATACATACAAAATTTCCTTCTTTTTTCCTCTTTAAATAAAGTAAAATATTGAATACAGTGCAGTATTGACAAAAGTAACTGCAAAGATATCTTCAAATCCTCAGGTTTCCTTGAAAACCAACAACAATCAGAGAAATTACATTTTGTCTGTATTAAACTATACTTTTAATGAAAATAAAAGATATTTAGAATTAATGAAAAATTATGTCCACATTCCTGAGAAAAAGACTTTATATTCTCTTTAGATTTAGCAGCATGGATATCACTGGAGTGTCATTTTCAGTAGAAAATTCAATGAAATCGAAAAAAGAAGATTGTCATATGAAGAAGACCCAATGGGAAGTGAGAGAGTGAAGCCTGCATAATGTTTTCTCCCCTAAATATTTCTGCCTTAGACTGGAATAATAGACTGCCTTATATCTGGAAAGAATGCAATAGAGAACAAGAGCAGTGTAAGTCCCCTGGACAGTTTAAGGACAAAGATTCATTTAAAAACTGGCACGGTAGAGAAGGTGGAAGATGCGCTGCGATTGGGCAGCATTGACTTTAGTGACAGCAGTCATTTCTACTGCAGGCTTTCTCCAGCAGTATTTGGCTACTGGAATCTGTTTGTGGCTTGTAGGTGGTTGGGTCAGTTCAGACTGGATTTTTAATGAGAAGGTGATGGAATAAGAAAAAGAAACGTGTTGGGAATAAGTGTTAGTTTATTGTGGCCGCTGTAACAATGAGCACACATTTGGTGGCTTAAAACAATGAACATTTGTTCTTTTACAGTTATGGAGGTCAGAGTCTAAAACCAGTCTGACTTAGGTGGAAATCAAAGGATTCACAGCTCCACTCTCCTTTTCTCCAGGGAAACCTGTTCCTTCTTCCTGCGTCTGGTGGCTGTAGGCATTCCCTGCACCTTTTTATCAGAGATTTACTCCAATCTCTGCCTCTTTTGTCACATTGCCTTCTCATCTTTGTGTGTCAAATCTCCCTCTCCCTTTCTCTGATAAGAATACATGCTATTGCATTTAAGAACCACTTGGAAAATCTGGGATAAACTTTCCATTTTTAGGTGATCAACTTTATTATATTAGAAAAGACACTTTTCCCAAATAAATTTGTTAATAGTTACAGTTTCCAGGAGTTAAATCTTGGAATCTGGGGGCCATTATCGGCCTGCACGTGGGTATTTGATGATGATTTCAAGGATCAAAATAATCTGGAACCTAAGCTAGATGGAAAAGAAAGAAAGAAGAGGGTTAAAACATGGAAAAGAAGACAACTGTGAATCATACAATGAATATATTAAGAGAATAAAAATCAGATGCTAAACCATACAAAATATTTTAATTTATGTTAAAAATACATACATATTAATGTGCATCTACAGTGTATAAATTTTTGCAAATATGTTAACAGTGATTTTTTTTCTTGGTGGTGCTGTTGAAGTGATCCTTATATTTATTTAGTTTGTATTGCCTCCATGTTAGCATAACCAAAGTCTAAACTTAAAAAAAAATCCCTGCACCTTTTTATCTCACATATGAAGTCTTTCTGATGGTCTTTGCAATATAATTATATTTCACTTGAAACATTGGAGGAAAATCTGACATTGTGAATCAAATAGTGTAGTAGGATCAGAAACATAGACTCCATTAAACCGAGACAATATCTTAAGTTGGAGCAACACAAACTTCTTAAACCTAAGAATATGTCATCAAGGATAAAACACCATGTAGTTCTCACTACCAGTGGAGTTGAACATCAATAATCAAATAGTAGAGGGAGTGAGGGTTACCTGTAGCAAAAAGTTGGCAGTTTATTGTCCCTAACTTCAATCCTCCTTCATTGCTGGTAGATGTAATTCTTCAGCTCCTCCTTGTTCTCAGTGAGGGTCTCTCACTTGAGGCTCTTCATGTAAAAGGGATATTAGTGCAAAATACTAATAAGCATTCTAATTATAAGTAGTCTTAGCACTAAGGTGCTTGCTTAATACTGGAAGCTGGGAAATATGTAGTTTGAATATAGAAGTGTCAAAAACATTTAGTTTGGGAAGTATTTTAGGAAGGTTGATGAAAAGGCAATGGTTTGAAGTGATGTTTTCTAATTCTTTTAAAACATCACACAAGAAACGAGGTAATAATTCAATGCAAGCCAAGAGGTAAGAATAGTAATTTAAAAAGTAACTTTTCCAAAAAGAAAAGTTAAGCTAAAAAAAAAAAAAGTAATTTAGAGCAGTATTGATCCAAGGGAATGAAATTGAATGACGAAATTATATTCCAGTTAAAAGACAATGTAATTAAATTGGTTTTATTGGAGACGCCTAGTAAGATGGATTTTAGTGAAGATCATTATTGACATGTTATATCTGGGAAATAGACAACTGAATTAGTATGTTCCTCCATCATTATTATGCATTAATGGTATTAATTGTTTGTTCCACAAAGATGGTACATATATGTTTAATGTCATTTAGTTTACTAACTAAAAATACTTGCACTACTGATTTTTATCAGTGTTATGTGGTCATGATGAAATAGTTGCTGTGAATATGAATAGTTACTGTAAATGCTCACACTTTTTTTCTAAATGTGTGATTACCCTTAGAGGGCCTTATTTGTTGTCTTACAAAATGTTAACAGAACCTCAAAGTGACAATATTCTCTTTATTTTTAAATAAAGTGAAGGGCATGTTCTGATTGCTCACAGGCTCTTGTCTCCGAATTTGCTGACATTTTAAATTCAAATGTCAAACTTAATAGTGATGCAAGAGAATGTTTTCATAATGAATAGATGAACTTTTGAAAGAAGATTATTATGGTCAGTGGGTTAAGAAATTGCAAGAAATTCAGGATGACTTTGGAAAATATAATTTTGTATAATTATCTGCAGAGTAAATGGTTTCTAACATAGAGAATAACTTATTCTCAATTAATCACACTCAAATATATTTTCTCTACAGTGTTGTGATCACATGAGGATTAATTGATAGGCGAGATACGCACATCTTAACTCCTCAAATATTTCAAAGAACATGAGGATTTTCATGCACATTTATGCCTAGGGCTGTGCTTCTAAAGCATTAATGTACATAAGAATAGCCCGGAGGTTCTGCCTCTGATTCAGTAAGTCTCATTTGGACTCCACGATTCTGCATTTTTAGACAGCTCCCAGGTGAGGCTGATGCTGCTGATTCACAGACCACATTTTTGAGTAGCCCAAGGCCCCACCCCACAGTGCATCACACACAGCTCTCTATGTTGAGCAAAATTATCATCAGATGTGAAAATAAAGCATGACAATCAAAGCTTATTACTCAAATGGAAAGCAACTTATTTTATTTATGTATTTATTATTTATTTACATTATTTTTAAAGTAGAATGCAAGTCAGAAAGAAGCTTATAGTCAGACAGCAGGTTTTGTAGCTAAAGTTCACGAATGTGATTTAATGGTCAAACCAAATGTTCTGTTCTTAGTCATAATTTCTTATGAGTTGATGTGTTGTCCCCTTCAACCCTGTAGAAAAATGACATTGGTAGAAATAAATATTGTCCATTTTATTAAAGGTAGATGTGCTTTTTGTTGCTTGTAAAGTGTATGTGTTCAGATGTGAAAAGATACATGGTCTCCCTTTTATACTTACTGACTGTAGGCAGTGATGCTAGAAATACATTTATTTTATTTTTCCTAGAAATTGGAATGAAACAGACTAAATGTAGGTTTACAAAGGTGGTCAAATGCATTTTCTACAATTGTATCAGTACAAATAAATATAAGCATCTTCAGCATTTAAAAATATGTTATGGAAATCAATAATTAAAACTAAAAATAGATTGTGGAAATCAATCATTAGAAACAATTTAAATATGTTTCTGAAAGTACACAAATAAAATATACTGAATTGGTAATATTTTGGGTGCCAGTAGTCAAATAGCATAATACATATGTGTGAGAGGGTAGATTGGAAGTGAAAGAACAAAAATCATACACAAAGAGACAGCATAGTACCGTTTTTAAAAGTGTCCAGTAATTCTGTAGCCTGGGGTAAATTACTTCAATTCTGTGCCCTTCAATTTTCTCCTCTACACAACAGAGATAATTATAACTGCCTCAAAGTGTTGTTCTATATATGAATACATGTAAAATCTTAGGACAATGCCTGGAAGATAGTATATTCTGAGTAAATGTCAATGAATTAGTTTGTTCAGACTGCTGTAACAAAATACCATAGACAGGGTAGCTTATAAACAACAGAAACTTACAAAAAAATCTGGTGGCTGAGAAGTCCAAGATCAAGGCCAGAAGATTCAATGTCTGTTGAGGGCCTCTTTCCTGGTTCATAGATTTCAGTCTCTCTCTGTCCTCACCAGGTGGAAAAGGGTAAAGCAGTTCTCTCTCTCTGGGACCTCTTATAAATAGGGCTCTGCCCTCACGACCTATTCACTTTCCAAAGACCTCACCTCCTAATACCATTACTTAATGGGTTAATATGTCAACATATGAATTTTGGGGAGACACAACTGTTCAGGTCATAGCATTTAGCTATTATTATCTAAATTTTGCTAAAGTTAAAAGTTTCTTTGTGAAGAATCAGTATTTCTAAGTGATATTTGGGAATGTCTACTGAGATATTTTATAAGCCCTTCCAAATCAATGTCTTCAAATCTGTACTTATCAGGTTCAGCATTAATACTCTCTCTGCTTGTTTACTGCCAACTCCTCCCCCCAACAAATACATGATCAATAAAGCCTTTGACCAAGCAAAGGTGAGTTTATTAGATCTAATATAATAACAGAGGACACTACTTAGGTAGAAACTCAATACAATCTTGAAATAGAGACTTTGGGAAAAGATACTGATATTGATTGAAAGGTGGGAAGCTGATTGGGATTGGACAAAGTTTATGGCATAATAATTTGGGACTGGCAGGTACAGATGGCAAGAGGGTGGTTAAAATGAGTCACAATAAATAAACAGCTGCCTGTTAGGGGAGTTCTTTGCCCAGGTGGGCAATCTATTGTCCAGAGAAGAACTGCTGTCTCAGAAGAAATACTGTCTCTATATATTGATTTTCGGAAATTTTATGGAGCCAACAGTAAAAATATTTGTGAATTATAGCTTTATATTTCTGACTGAGAGAGTTTCATTGAACAAGTGGTTAAGTCATGTTGACACAGGTATCAGTTTTCACGTCCAATAGTGTGTGAAGGCAATCTTAATTCTGATGCCTAAAGTTCTCATGTCTTAATGATTGTCATGCCTATCGTTCAGATATCGACCCCTAAGTGACAACAATCAGAATATATTATATTCCCCAGTTGGGTTCCTTTTCTCATTCATATGCCTAGTTTACATCAACTATTTGCCAGATATTTCTGGAAGACTCTATCTTCTCTATTGATGTCAGGTTTTATGTCTGAACTGACACAAAGTGTCTTTTTAACTTTATCCTCGGTATCAACACTTACCGTCCTTCAAACAGCATCTATAATCATTAAAATGTAATCCCAGTATTATCATTCCATTGCTTAATATCCTCTTTGTCTATAGGATGAAACACATTCTGTTTCTCAGGAAATAAAACTCTGTATAACTTGTGTGGTAATCAGTTTTGCAGGCTTAACTTCTTCCTTGCTCAGTAGGTACCTAAAAGTCCCACTTCCCCTTCCCTTTCCCCTTCCTCTCCCTTTCCCTTTCCATTTTGTCTTCCTTTCCCATCCTTCCCTTTCCTTCCCTTCCCTCCCCTCCTCTCCCCTCCCTTCCCCTCCTGTCCCCTCCCCTCCCTGTCCTCTATTTTCCTTTTTCCTTCCTTCCTTCTTTTTCCTTTTCTTTCTTTCCTCTTTTTCTTCTTGTTCTTTCTGCCCCTTTCAACTCCTCCTCTTCCTCCTCCTCCTTCTTTCTCCTCCTCCTCCTTCTTATTCTTCTTTCTTCCCTCTCTTCTTGCTTTCATACCTCTATTCTTAGTCTGATTCCTAGTGAGCTAAGATACCTTCCCTGGTGTACTCACACCAATAACTTAGAAATGCCTCTGTTATAAGAAAAAAACAAACAACTCCATCAAAAAGTGGGCAAAGGGTATGAACAGACAATTTTCAAAATAAGACATTTATGTAGCCAAAAAACATATTTAAAAAATCATCATTACTGGTCATTAGAGAAATGCAAATCAAAACCACATTGAGATACCACCTCATGCCAGTTAGAATGGTAATCATTAAAAAAATTGGGAGACAACAGATGCTGGAGAGGATGTGGAGAAATAGGAACACTTTTACACTGTTGATGGGAGTATAAATTAGTTCAACCATTGTGGAAGACAGTGTGGTGATTCCTCAAGTATCTGGAAACAGAAATACCATTTGACCCAGCAATCCCATTACTGGGTATATACTGAAAGGATTATAAATCATTCTGTTGTAAAGACACATGTGCATGTATGTTTATTGTGACAACATTCACAATAGCAAAGACTTGGAACCAACCCAAGTGTCCATCAATGATAGACTAGTTAAAGAAAATGTGGCATATATACACTATAGAATACTAGGCAGCCATAAAATAAGGATGAGTTAACGTCCTTTGCAGGGACATGGATGAAACTGGAAACAAATCATTCTCAACAAACTGACACAAGAACAGAAAACAAGACAACTCATGTTCTTACTCATCAGTGGGTGTTGAACAACGAGATCACAGAGACACAGGGAGGGGATCATCATACACTGGGGCCTGGCGGGGGGTGGAGTCCTAGGGGAGGAATAGCAAGGGGTCAGGGGATTGGGGAGGGATAGCGTTAGGAGAAATACCTAATGTAGACGATGGGGCGATGGATGTAGCAAACCACCACCATGGCACGTGTATAGCTATATAATAAACCTGCACAATCTGCACACGTACCCCAGAACTTAAAGTATAATAAATAATTTTTTTACAAAAAGAAATAAATGCCCTTGTTATATAAATAGTGATGTCAAAATAAACTTTTCACTTATTACAGTGTCTTGTATGAGAAAAAGGTAAGAGTTGGCTGCACAGGTGAGAAAAATTAGATGACACTTTAGCCTTATGCATCCTCTTGTACAAGTAATCAAATAGGAGTTGTTGGAATAGAGGTCATTTCCATTTGTCACTGGTGCCATATCTGATGAACTGTGGTCACACTGGCAGAGGCTTGGCTGTGGAGGGCAATGGGGAGGCATGGAAATTAATGATATTAAAGGAATAGTCCGCCTGGTTAATAACAATATCTAGCATTGAGATGAATTTGTGGAATTCCCACGTCTTCATATAGCTATTGATATCCTGGACCACTTTGATATAGAGATGTCTCAAGTGTAGGCAACTGTTATAGCAAAGGTAATGAGGACATATGTGTAATATTTTTCAGATACAGAGCTGTTTGTCTGGGACTTGGGAAAAATGCGTTCATGTGAATTGACTTTCATATCAACTTCCCAACAAACCATTCAAGAATGTCCTCCATCTGTACTTGGGACAGGTTTGCAGATCGCTGTCCCTAGAAATATCAGGAGGTGTTCAGAGTGTAAAGAATATGCCCAGTCATGGTGGAGCGTGCCTGTAATCTCAGCTACTAGGGAGGCTGAGGTAGGAGAACTGCTTGAACCCAGGAGGTGGAGGTTGCAGTGAGCCGAGATCGCGCCATTGCACTCCAGCCTGGGTACCAGGAGCGAAACTCCGTCTCAAAAAAAAGAATATACCCAGTGTTAATTTAAAAAATCTGGAGGTTAGAAACCCAGTGAAGTTTCCTATCCCTAGAGAGAAGGCTGTGGTGTGTCCTATCCTGTGTAGTTGTATGTAGAAACCCCTGTCATTTAAAATATTACCTGAAATGAGATAATTAGATTATGTCCCTGTGTTTATCACTAGGTCACAAAATGAGTGGTGTATGTACTTGTGTGTGTGTGTGTATGCTTGAGATTGGTGGATGAATAAGATAAAAAGGAAAATGGGGCCAAGATTGAACCCCTAGGATTTGTCTTGGGAAGCCACATGCTTAATCATGTTGTTTACAAAATAATATAAAAATAATGAAGGGAATCTGATTTAGTCATGTTAGTATTAGGCATATAAATCTTGGACAGTTTTGGATCACATGATACTGAAAAATATAGCTAAGATTACTCATGTCTTTCTAAATTAGCATGCCTGAAAAAAATTTGGTTAAAATGCATCCACTGTTTTACTAATTTGTACAAAAATTCTCTATTCACCATTAGGTTCTGTAAGGTAATGTGTAATTCATTCCAGCTTCATCATTTTGTGTTTTATATTTGTTCCTGTGCATAAAATCATAGAGAAAAGTAGGTCACCCATTTGACTTCCTGCAAAGTACCTTAGGGAGAGAGGGATAAAATGCAGGTTTTGTAGCTCGCAATAGAACCATGTTAATGATTTTTAGTGGTTTGAACTTTGTGCTGTGATCAATATTATTTGGCTGTGTCATATCATCTTTGTCTGACTATTTCCAGGCATCTAATACAGGTCAGTTTAGATCGATATTAGTAGAAGCTATTTAGAACTGCGGACTAAAGAAGAATGATTTTGAGTTTGGGTTGCCTTTAAGACTGTGCAATACTGTTTAATAAGGCAGACTCACTAACGTTAGGACATTGACAATACTGCTACCAGTATCACTGAAAATGATGACACAGCATACACAGCAAACATACATGATTTAGGAAGCCAACTGTACTGTATATAACTATATAGAAATTGTTGTTAGAGACATTTTTATGGAAATTATAATTCTAAAATTTGGTGAATGACCACATACATTTTTAACCACAATATTTTTGTTCATTTTTTCACATATATTTGTTAAGAGGAGAAAACATTTTTCTGCATCTAATGCAGTCCTCCAAATTATCAGGGTCTACTTTTAATATCCTGATAGAAAACAGGGAGAATTTCTACATTTAGGGATTTTAAAAATGGGCTAAGACCTAACAGCCAATTGAAGCAGCAATAATATAAAATAACATTGTTTATAATCACTTTGTGAAAACCACTTTATTTACTGAATTGTGAATACATGAAGTCTTATATTGATGCCACTTCTCATGTAGGGAAAATACGAATGTTATAGTTCACGTTTTCAATGTGGTGCGGCTATAAAATAACAGTTTCTGGCTTTAAGATTGAGGTACCAAAAACGCATTCCAAGGATTATTACTGAATTTTTACAAAGACTCTTTGCAAGTCCCTATATATTCCAATATGTTGTATTGCTTTAACCATTTCTGCAATTGTGCGTGCAATTGTTCTCAGAATCAGTAGCGAAACTTCTTTCACTTTTATTATTTTACATATTTTCATTTTATTAACATAGTAGATCCTAATTCCAGAAAATTTAGAACATTTAGAAAAGCATAAAAAATAATTAAAAATACCTGTAAAATATGTTTTGATAGGTGGAAATAATAGCTATAAATATATATTTCCTACCAATATAGTACTTGGCTAACTACTATTATTAATATGGCTTACATACAATATGGCTTATATATAATATATATGTGTGTATGTGTATTTGTGTGTATACGTGCATATATATAATTCAGATCATAGTATCTATATATCCTGTTCATATTAATATTCTAAACATTTTTGAAAACATTTAAAAAGTATGACTGCATAAGCCAATGTTAGGTCATTTATAACTACACTCAAATTGATTCTTCCAGAGTAAAAATTGAGGTGCATATCCTGAAATATTCATATTTGTGCATACTTCATAATTTTCTTAAGGTATTTGCTATTAGAGAAATTTGGAAGCCAAGTAGCATAAAATTTTTGCAGGTCTTCAAAACCATGTTGCCACATTACATTTTGAAGATTGCAATGAACTCTGCTGACTCATAACCCAAGATCTGTTTTCAACTGTCTTTTTGTTTGTTTGTTTTTGGAGACAGGGTCTCAATCTAGTCCCCAGAATGGAGTACAGTGGCTCCATCTTAGCTCCCTGCAACCTCAGGTTCCTGGTCTCAAGTGAGTCTCCATCCTCAGCCTCCTGTGTAGCTGGGACTACAGGCACAAGCCAACAATGCCCGGCTAATTGTTGTATTTTTTTGTAGTGAGAGGATTTCGCCATGTTGCCCAGCCTCGTCTCCAACTCCTGAGCTCAAACAATCCATCCGCCTTGTCCTTCCAAAGTGTTGGGATTACAGGCGTGAGTCACCATGCCTGTTCTCAACTATCTTGTATTAAACAAGGTTATAATTTATTAAAGTTGTGACAGCTGTCAAATGGCTATAAAAAAAATTCCAAGCCAATCACAACTTGGCCAGTCCTGATAGTGTAAACAGCTGAATCTCCTGTAGAAGGCACATTTAGGATCAGTATGTGAGACAAATAAACTCCTGACTCTTTCTGGCCACTTTCAGGCGGCTCTTCTTTGTCTTGCCTTTTGCCTTTATAATTGTAATGTGACTGAAATTATTTATGACTCTCAGTAAGGGTCAAATGCTTTTTGTTATTTAATACAAAATAAAAATTTCTTTGGTATTAAGTCTAATGAATATTAACATTCATGTAAGAGAAAATCTTGTTTGGAAGATAAGTATAATTTTTCACTTGGAAAGCAAAGACTTCAATATCTTTTAAACTATCTAAAGTTTTTAAAATAGAAGTTCTGGAAATATTTAATTGGATTACACGTGCAGATTCCTAAAGCTGGCTGCTCTTCAGGTAACCCTTCTCATTTGAGCTTTCAAATCCCGTGGATGTATTGAGTGAGGGAGATGAAAGAAAATAGTTGCCTTAATAAGATAGAAATAAATAAAAGTAAAGATACAAATAGTACAAGAGTGAGAAAGTGAGATACAAAGAGAAGAGAGACAGAGACAGAGAGACAGAAATGGAAATGCCATATTTTCAGTGATTTTGAAAATGTTGTAGAAAAATGGTCTATAGTTTACTGTTCTCATTTCATTTCACTTGATGATCTTTAACTCCTGCTCTTTTTATTTCCCTTCTTATAGGAAAAAAATCCTCCCTTACCTTGGCCCATTAACGTATGCAAGCAGAGTAAATTGTTAACTCCAATGATTTAGTAATATACTGAGACCCAATGTGTTCCTATTGAAAAGAAGGAGAAAATTGCTGCTCTTGCTGCTATTGAAATATGCCCTATTATAAATAATGTCTTGTCCTAAATTCTCATCATAAAACACAAATAACATTCACCTGGAAAATGCAAAGAACCACATAACTGACCCACAAGGCAGATAAACTGAAATGAAAATAAACAATTAACAAATTTTTACATCAACTTTTTAAAATATTGTTTTGTTTAAAAAAATGTTTATTAACAATTAACAAATTTTTACATCAACCTTTTAAAATATTTGGATAGAAAATGTCAATAGTACAATATATTCCATACTGTATAAATTCTTTCTTTGAGAAAGAGTGCCTTGAATCCATCCATATGTTTTAGTTTTATTACAATCACTAATCCATATTCATTTTCTCCACACAAACTGTTACACCCTCCTCTTGGGATCTACTCCACTTTCTACATACAGTTAAAATATCACAACAGTTTCAAAACTCCTCTCTGGTGTTTTATGTCTATTTTTCACAAAACCTAACCGAGATATCTATAGTTTAGATGCTTCCTAAACTCTTACTTCTGCTACTCTAACTACAGGGATTCTTTAAAAGCCAGAACTTCTTTAAAAGTTCTGGAATCATTGCTTTTTCCCACTGTGTACTTTGATTTTCTATTTCTGAGTTTACTTGTCTTACCCAAAACATCTTAGTTTCATTAAAACAGCAGTCATGTCAATCATATTCATTACTTTCTCTCTGTGCCAACTACAAATAAGTTATTTCATAAATATTTTTTGAATCTTTTTATGTGTTAATTTAGAAAATGACGAATGGCAAGAATCCTAAGAATCACATAAATGTTTTAATAGTAGGTCAAAGTATCCTCCTAAATTACATTTTAATTTCAATTTCTGGAGTTAAATGTCATCAAAATTATTTACATTTTTGAAATATTTTATCTAGGTGGACTTATACCTGTCTGAATAAGATATGTTTTCTTATTCTGCCTAAGTTAGACAACATGATGTTTATCTAACAATATATAATCTACTTCAGTTTTTAAGGGGCTTTATAGTATGCCAGAGAGCACAGTAACTTCACTTTCACTAAACATTTTATAGTCTCCCAGAGAAACAAAATGAAGAGAGAATGTGTATACGAACACATGCACACATAGAGAAAGAGATAGAGGGCAGAGGGAGAAAGAAAGAGGAGCAGAGGGAGGTTTTAAGAGACTGGCTCTCATTGTGGTTTTGATTTGCATTTCTCTAATGATCAGTGATGATGAGCTTTTTTTTCATATGTTTGTTGGCTGCATGAATGTCTTCCTTTGAGAAGTGTCTGTTCATATCCTTTGCCATAAACAAGGATGAGTTCATGTTGTTAGCAGGGACATGGATGAAGCTGGAAACCATCATTCTCAGCAAACTAACACAGGAACAGAAAACCAAACACCGAATGTTCTCGCTCATAAGTGAGAGTTAACAATGAGAACACATGGACACAGGGAGGGGAGCATCACACACTGGGGCCTGTTGTGGGGTGGGAGACTCGGGGAGGGATAGCATTAGGAGAAATACATAATGTAGATGAGGGGTTGATGGGTGCAACAAACCACCATGGCACGTGTAAATCTATGTAACAAACCTGCACGTTCTGCACATATACCCCAGAACTTAAAGTATAATAATGATTTTTTTTTTTTTTAAAAAGGGACTGGATGACATAATTATGCAATCTAGCAAGTTCAAAATCTGAAGAGAAGCTAGCAGACTGGAAATGCAATTAGGGTTTCTATGGTGCATTTTTGATGAGAATTACTTCTTCTTTGGGAAATCTTAGTCTTTGCTCTTTATGCTTTTACCTGATTGAATGAGCCCAATCTGCATTATAGAAGATAATATGCTTCACACAAAGTCTACTGATTAAATCATATCTAAAAAATACTTTCACAGCAATATTTCACTGGTGCTTCACCACACAACTGGACTCTGTAGCCTAGTCAAATTGACACATAAAATTAACCATCACATCAATCTACCCATTGCTCAGGCCCCAAACTGGCGTTATTTTTGACTGATCTCTTTTATATGGTGTAACCACTCCATAACTAAGTCATGTAGGCTTCTCGATCCAAACATGTCTGCATCTCTCCATATCTAATCTCCTGTGCCATCAGAGCCCATTCACATTTTTTGTGTGGATTCCTGCAATGGTATCTTAACTGTTTTCCTGCCTTACACACTTTGTTTCCTTCATATCCCACCCTCCCCAACACATATATATTCTCCATAAAACAATCAGAGTAATTTCATTTAAGGAAACTCCTCTGCTAAGAATACCCCAGTAGCTTCCCATCTCAAGCCAAGTAAAATTAGTACTCTGTACTTCTTAGAACCCTCCAGACTCTGTACCTTTGCTTCATTTCCTACCACAGCTCCATCAGACACCACTTCAGAAGCATTAGCCTACTTGATGTCCTGTGGACATGTCAAGCATGGCCTTTCTCAGAACATTTTTTTTCCTGTCCCATCTGCTCATGGCGACCTTCCTCCAGATATCTGTATTGCATTGTTTTTCACTATATTTAGGTTTTTGCCTCCAAATCACTATAACAGAGAATGTTCTCCCTATCAGTGTTTTTAAAGTACTCTCATCAAACACTGAAAGTCTTCATGCCTATTATTTTCCTTTATTTTTCTTCATTACAGCTATCATATTCAGATGTAAAGTGTATATTTTGTAAACTTGTAAACTTATCTGTTGCCTTACTGCTCCACTTCCTGTGCACAGGAACAAAAGTGCCATAAAATTGGAGACCACACCAAAATCTTTCACTGTGGTTTTCTCAAGCAATTGAAGTGAATTTGGGCATATAGAGCCTCCATTTAAAAACATTTTACTCTTTCTTGAGTAAAAAAGATTTATTACTCAATTTGCAATATTTGTTTGATTCAAATGCTTTTTATATTTATTTATGAATTATTGAATTATTAAATATTTACTAATTACTAATTATTAAAAATACCTTATTTCAAGCTTTAAAAATCATTTTACGTGTGTCTAATTTTCCCATTTATAAATAACAACATTGATATTCAAGTAGTTTAACTAGCTAAACGTTACAGAGCTTGTAAGAGATACAACAAGAGTTAAGATGTTGGATATTTTAACTCAAAAGGCTATGATACCACAAAGGACTTACATACTAATAAAATATTTAATTAATAAAGTAATGAATAAAAGTGTCAGAGAACTAACACAAATCATTAGATAAATTCAGAAATATGCAGTCTAAATCTGAGTATAGAATGTGTAAAAGTATCTTGACTGAATCCCATTGAAATAATGAAATAGAATATTATAAATGACTCTAAAATCTGGCAAGAAGAAAATAAACAAACCAGATACCTTGTGGCTTGAAGAATGAGAGTGTGTTGAGTTTATTTGGCTTTATTTTTATTTCTCATATATCTCATACTGGGTGCCAGAGTGCTCTGCACACTCAGACTGTGAACAGAGATAGGGAAAAAATAAAGACAAAAAAATGGAAAAGTGTACTCTGGCTGACAAAAGACTGATAAAGGAGAATCCCAGTAGAAATTTAGTGTGGAGATCCATACTTAGTGGGAATGGTGGCCCAATCTGCCTAATGAATCATTACCAGCAGAGGTTGAATGGGCCAAGTCATCCCTTCTTTTACACCCACTGGTAGTTGTAGCTCCTTCTGACTCCAGTGGTAATGTCAACAGATACAGTGAGGACTGTCAGAACTTACATTATAAACCTAAACATTTTGATAGCTAGCTAAATTAGAAGATTTAAATAGAATCAAGAATGTCTTAAGATAATATCAAATATAACCAGAATAGAATTGAATATCACTCATCATATCAAGAACCAGAAAAATCTCAACTTAAATGAGAAAAAGACAATCAAGTTATGCCAACACTGAGATGAAATGGTTATTGGAGCTATCTGGCAAAGAGTTCATATCAGGAATTATTAAGTAGATTTCTCAAATAATTACAAATTTCATTAATGCAAGTAAAAACAAGAAACCTCAAAAATATAAATACAAACTATAAAAAATCCAAATGGAAATGGTAAAATAACAAAATGCATTAACAAATATGCACTCCATGGAATGCTCAGTAGCAAAGATGACAAAAACCAAGATGTTAGAAAAGATAATTGGAATTTACCTCATCTGAACAACAGAGATAAAATAGAATCTAAAATAAACAAAGCCTCATGGACATGTGGGATGATAAAAGGATCTGAATTTATATCATCAAAAAATTAGAAAGACAGGAGAATGAATGAGGTGATTTAAAAGTATTCTAAGAGATAATGAACAAAAATGTCACAAATTTGTCAAAAGACAGAAACCTACAATTTCAAGAAACCATGTAAATACCAAACAGGTAACTTCAAAGAAATCTATGCCAAGACAGATCATAACTAAATTTCTCACAATTAAAGACAAGGGAACAATATTAAAAGTAAGCAGAATGACATGAAACATTCAGAATCTAGGTTTAAGGAAAGATATGTTAGCCTTGACTATGAAAGCATATTTTATATATGGAAAATTGACAAATTAGACTTTATGAAAAATTAAAAAAAAAATAGCACTATGAAGAGGATGCAAAGGTAAACTATTGATGGGGAGAAAACATTTAAAAATTTTTACATGGCAGAGGACTAATATGTATTATCCATATGAAAATGTTTAAACTTCAAAAGTTAAAATCAAATAATCAAATCAGAAAATGGCAGGTGATATTAAATAGATAGTTGGTACCCTCACCCTCAGTGGGGTAGATAGAGGTTTGGGAGAGATACTTGAGCAGCTGCACAAATTCCTGCAGCCTAGGCCACTGAGGTATTACTGATGTTAACAGCAGTTGAAAACTGTATGAAGACAATACTACAATGCCTACCCGGAATCAAAGCCAATGCACCACACCTCATCAAAATCCTATAACACATCTGGAGGTGAAAATCTTTCCCTAGGAAAAGCACCTTATAGAATTGAAAGAGGCAGTTGTTCTGCCTCTTTCAGATGCGCAGATATCAAAGCAAGGATACAAGAAACATGAAACAGTAAACACAAATGACACAGTAACTGACCACTTGGAAATGGAAATGTATAAACTGTCTGAAAAAGAAATCAAAATGATGCTCTTAAGGAAACTCAGTAAGATAAAAAAGAATCTAGATAGAAAATACAATGTAATCAGGAAAAAAATTCATAATCTGAGAAATTCAACAAAAATGTAGATATCTTAAAAAAAATCTCAGAAAATTTGAAGCTGAAAACTTCAATAAATGAGATGAATATACAACCTAGAGCTTGAAAAACAGACTAGATCAAACAGAAGAAATGGCTTATTTAAGATACAAAGTAAATGTATATTTAGAATCAGAAAAATATCACAAAAACGTGTAAATTTTGAAAAAAATAAATACCAAGAACATGAGATGATCCAAAATATAAATATAAATATATATGCCTCCAACATGAGGGGGCCCAGATGTATAATATAAAGCAAATATTATCAAATTTAAAATAAGAGATACATTTTCATACAATGATTGCATACATTTTCAACACCCCAATTTCTGCAATAGACAAATTATCCAAAAAGAAAATCAGCAAAGAAAAATCAAACTTAAATTGCACTCTAGATCAGAAAAACCAAACTAATATTTACAGAATATTCTACTCAACAGCTGAAGAATACACACTATTTTCTTCAACAAATGGAATTTTATCTGGAGTAGTTCGTATGTTAATTCACAAAACAAGTCTCAACAAACTTAAATCGTAGAAACTGTCTTTTTCACTATAAATAAATAAAACAAAATCAATAACAGAAAATAAAACTTTGGAAACTAAAAAAATTGAAAATTAAGAAACCTATTTCTGAGAAACAAATAAATCAATAAAGAAATAAAAAAGAAAGTATAAAAATGTTATTTAACAAATGAAAATATAGCACAATATATGAAAACTTGTGGAATACCACAAAAGTAGTTCCAAGAAGTTTATAGAAATATACATCTACTCAAAATATTAGAAACAATCTAACCTTGAACTTCAAAAAATTAGAAAAGAACAAACTAAACCTAAAATCAATAAAAGAAAACAAATAATATCAGAGAAGAAATGAACAAAATAGAGACTAATACATCAGTACAAAGGATCAATGAAATGAAGTTATTTTTGCTGAAAAGATAAATGATATGGTTTGGCTGTGTTCTTACCCAAATCTCATCTTGAATTGTAGCTTCCATAATCTGCATGTGTTATGGGAGGGACCTGGTGGGTGGAAATTGAATCATGGGGACAGGTTTTCTCATGCTTTTCTCATGATAGTGAAAAAGTCTCACAAGATATGATCATTTTAAAAAGGTCAGGTCCCCTGCACATACTCTCTTGCCTGTTGCCAAGTAAGACATTCCTTTGCTTCTCCTTTGCCTTCTGCCATGATTATGAGTCCTTCCCAACCACGTGGAAATGTGAGTCCATTAAACCTCTTTTTCTTTATTAATTACCTGATCTTGGGTATTTCTTCATAGTGGTATAAAAATGGACTAATACAGTAACTTGATACCAGGAGTGGGGTACTTCTATTAAGATACCTGAAAATGTGGAAGTGACTTTGGAACTGGGAAACAGGCAGAGGTTGGAAGAGTTTGGAGGGCTCAGAAGGAGACAGGAAGATATGGAAACGTTTGGAACTTTGTAGAGACTTGCTGAATGGCTTTGATGAAAATGCTAATAGTGATATAGACAATAAAGGCTGAGGTGATCTCAGATGGAGATGAGAAACTTGTTGCAAACTGGAGTAACAGTCACTCTTGCTATGTGAAGAGAGTGGTGGCATTTTGCCCCTGCCCTAGAGATCTGTGGAACTTTGAACCTGAGAGAGATAATTTATGGTATCTGGCTGAAGAAATTTCTAAGCAGCAAAGTGTTCAAGAGGCGACAGAGCAGAAAAGTTTGGAAAATTTGTGGCCAGATGCAGTAGAAAAGAAAAACCCATTTTCTGGGTAGAAACTCAAGCCAGCTGCAAAAATTTCCATCATTGATGAGGAGTCAAATGTTAATCACCACGACAGTGGGGAGTGTTTCCAGGGAGTGTCAGAGATCTTCACTGCCACCCCTCCCATTACAATCCTGGAGACCTAGAAGGAAAAGATGGTTTCATGGGCCAGGCCCAGGCCCACCCTGCTGTGTGCAGCATAGGGACTTGGTGACCTGCAACCCAGCCACTCCAGCCATGGGTACAAAAGGCAAGGTATGGCTCAGACCATGGCTTCAGAGGTTGCAAGTCCAAAGCCTTGGCAGCTTCCACATGGTGTTGGTCCTGTGGGTATGCAGAACACAAGAACTGAGGTTTGGTAACCTCTGCCTTGATTTCAGAGGCTTTATGAAACCCCTGGATATCAAGGCAGAGCTGTGCTTCAGGGGAAGAGCCCTTATGGAGAACCTCTGCTAATGCAGTGCAAAAGGGAAATGTGTAGGGTTGGAGCCCCCACACAGACTCCCAACTGGGCCACTGCCTAGTAGAGCTGTGAGAAGAGGGTCATGATCCTCCGGACCACAGAATGGTAGCTCCACCCAACAGCTTGCACTGTGTGCCTTGAAAAGCCAGAGACACTCAAGGCCAGCCAGTGAAAGCAGCCATAAGGGGAGTTGTACCCTCCAAAACCACAGAAGCAGAGCTGACCAAGGTTGTGAGAGACCACTTGCATCAATTTGACCTGGATGTGAGACATGGAGTCAAAGGAGATCATTTTGGAGCTTTAAGATTTGACTGCCCTGCTGCATTACAAACTTGTGCATGGGGCCTGTGGCACCCTTGTTTTGGCCAATTTCTACCATTTGGAACAGGTGTATTTACCAAATCTCTGTAACCTAGTTGTATCAAGAAAGTAAGCTAACTTGCTTTTAATTGTACAGGGTCATAGGCAGAAGGGACTTGCCTTGTCTCAGATCAGACTTTGGACCTTGGACTTCTGAGTTAATGCTGAAATGATTTAAGACTTTTGGGGACTGTTGGGAAGGTATGATTGCCTTTGAAACATAAGAACATGAGATTTTGGAAGGGTCGGGGTGGAAGGACATGGTTTAGCTGAGTCTTCACCCAAATCTCATCTTGAATTGTAGCTCCCATAATTCCCACGTCATGGGAGGGACCCTGTGAGAAGTAATTGAATAATGGCGGTGAGTTTTTCCCATGCTATTCTCTTGACAGTGAATAAATCTCATGAGGTCTGATGGTTTTATAAAGGGCTGTTCCGCTGCACATGCTGTTTTGCCTGCTGCCATGTAAGACGTGTCTTTTCTCCTCCTTCACCTTCCACCATGATTGTGAAGTCTCCTCAGCCATCTGGAGTTGTGAGTCCATTAAACCTCTTTTACTTTATAAATTACTCAGTCCTGGGTATTTTTTCATAGCAGTATTAACATGGACTCTTACAAGAAACATCGTCAAAACTTTAGATTTAAAAAAAGAGAGGTCAAATAAATAAGAAAAGAAAAATGAGAAATTGTAAGACACCTGAAACTGACTGAAATTGCATCATAAAGAAATAAAAATCTGAACAGACCAATTGTGTGTAACAAGACTGAATGGGTAATAAAAGGTCTACCATCAAAGAAAGACTCAGGACCTGATGGTTTCACTGTTGTATTATACCAAACATTGAAAGAAATATGAATACCAATTCTTTTTAAATAATTCTGAAACATTTTAGAGAAGGAAATTCTGCCAAACTCATTCTGCCAGGCCAGCATCACCCTGATAACAAAACAAGAGAAGACACATAAATGATAAAAAATAAAAAAAGAAAGAAAGAAAGAAAGAAAAACCCACAAATCTTCAGACAAATATACATGATGAAAATAGCTCCAAAATCCTCAATTAAATACTAGCAAACAGAATTCAACAGCATATTAAAATGATAGTTTAATGTGATCAAGTAAAATTCACCCCAGGATATGAGAGTGGTTTAACATAGAGAAATCAATAAATGTGATACATCACATTGACAGCATCAAAGTGAAAAAAACCATATAATCATTTCAATAGTTGCAAAAACTCACTTGATAAAATTCAACATCTCTTTATGATAAAAAAAACTCTCAACAAATTAGGTATAGAAGGAAAATACTCAACATAAGAAAAACCCACAGCTATTATCAGACTGAACAGGAAAAGTGAAAAAAAAAAGTCTTTTAAGATCTGGAACAAGACAAGGATGTTCACTTTCACCACTTTTATTTAGTATAATACCAGAAGTTATAATCACTACAATTAGTAAGAAAAGAAAATGATGGACATCATCCAAACTGAAACGGAGAAAGTAAAATTATCTTTGTTTGCAGACAACATTAACTTTTATACAGAAAAACCTAAAGACTCCACCAAAAATTGTTATAACAAATAAAACAATTCAGTAAAGTTAAAGGATACAAAGTGATCATACAAAAATCAGTAATGTCATACATATCTATAGTGATATAGTTTATCTCAACAAGATATTAAGACAGTAATTTTATTTGCAATACCCATGAAAAAGAGAAAAAAAAAACCATAGGGGTATGTTTAACAAAAGAAGTGAAAGATCTCTACAATGGAAACTGTAAAACATTGATAAAACAGATTCAAGAGGATGTAAAAAATGAAAAAATAATCTGTATTTATGGATTGGGAGAAATAATATTGTTAAAGTGTTTATACTGTCCGAGGAGATATACAGAATCAGTGCAGTCCCTATCAACAAAACAATGATATTTTCACAGAGAGAGAAAAACATTATTAAAATATATATGGAATCACAAAGTGTGCACACTAAACAAATCAATCTTAAGGAAAGAGAACAAATCCATAGACATCACTCTATCTGACTTTCAAATATACTACAAAACTATAGTAACCAAAAGAGCATTTCATTGGCATAAAGACAGAAACATAGACCAATGTTACAGAACAGAGAACACAGAAACAAGTCCTCATACTTACAGCCAACTGATTTTCAACAAGGGCACCTACAACACACATTAAAGAAAGGAGAGTGTCTTCAATAAATGGTCCTGGGAAAATTGAATATCTGCATGCAGAAGAGTGAGACTAGACACCCACCTCTCACCCCCATACAAAAATTAATCAAAAATGGGTTAAAGATCTAGAAATAGAAGTATCATTTGACTGAGAAATCCCATTACTGGGTTTACATCCAGAGGATTATAAATTGTTCTGTTATAAAGACACATGCACATGTATGTTCATTGTGGCACTGTTTACAATAACAAAGACTTGGAACCAACCCAAATGCCCATCAATGATAGACTGGATAAATAAAATGTGGCACATATACACCATGGAATACTATGCAGCCATAAAAAAGGATGAGTTAATTTTCTTTGCAGGGACATGGATGAATCTGGAAACCATCATTCTCAGCAAATTGACACAAGAACAGAAAACCAAATATTGCATGTTCTCCCTCACAAGTGAGTGTTGAACAATGAGAACACATGGACACAGGAAGGAGAATGTCACATACCGGGGCCTGTTGGGGGATGGGAGGGCTAGGAGAGGGATAGCAGGGGGTGGGGGGATTGGGGAGTGATAACATTAGAAGAAATACCTAATGTAGGTGGCAGGATGTAGCAAACCACCATGGCATATGTATACATATGTAACAATCCTGCAAGATCTGCACATGTACCCCAGAACTTAAAGTATAATTTAAAAAAAAAGGCAAAAATGGGTTAAAGAGTTAAATATGAGACTCAAAATGAGAAATCTACTAGAAGAAAACACAAGGGACACACCTCATGACACTTTTCTGGGCAAGGATTTTGTTAGACATAAAAGCACAGGCAACAAAGGCAACAATGGATAAATGAGGTAACATCAATATAAAAAACTTCTGCACAACCAAAGAAACAATCAACAGAATGAAAAGATGACCTACAGAATGGGTAAAAATATATGCAAACTACCTATCTGACAAAGGATGAGACATACATAAAATAAGGAGGTTATATCCAATATATATATGAAATCTAATCAGCTCTATAGAAAAAAATTGAGTAGTCTGATATTATTATTTTTTTTTATTATACTAAACTGTAAGATTTGTTCTTGCTGAGTTTAAAAGGAAGAAACTGAGGCCAACATAAGAAAATCCAATATGAAGGGTTTATTCAGGCTCCTGGGTGAGGTTCTGCAGTCTGACAGGAGGGGCCAGAGAAGTTGCACGGACTCCTCTCAGGCATGGAGTTTTATAGGGAGTGAAGGAGCTCGATTGGTTGTGGGAGAGCAGGACTACTATTGGGTAAGGTTACAAGCCTTTGTTTGCATACAGGACTTGGCTGCTATTGGTTAGAATTACTTGGCTGCTATTGGCTAGAAAGACTCAGCTGCTATTGGCTAGAATCACAAGACCCCGCTTCCATACTGGGTTGTTTAAGGGAAGGCCAGGCTGTGCGAGAAGGGGAGAAGGGAACATGCCTGTGCATGTCCGAGCTTTTGGAAAAAAGGGGAGGGGGTGTGCGTCCAAGCTCCTGGTGAGGCAACTGGCCTTACATAAACAACTATAAATTTTCAAAAATTTCTTAATTACATATCGAGGAACAAGATCTTCTTTTTTCTTTTTTTTTTTTTTGAAAGAAAGAGAAAGAGAAAGAGGAGAGAGAACAGGAGTCTTGCTCTATTGCCCAGGCTGGAATGCAATCTAAAAATAGGTATTAAAAACCTCTTTTATGCCGATAATTGTGCCTAACAGTAGAGACAGGAAGGAATAAGGGAAAAAAATAACAAAAAAACAGCCAACCAATATTTCATTTAAATCTGTGAAATGCTATGCAAATGCTGAAGAGTGACTTACTTCCAATTATGTGGTCACTTTCAAAATAGGTGTAATATGATAATGAGAAAAATGTATGTTCTGTGGACCTGGGGTGAAGAATTCTATAAATATTCACTGAGTTTACTTGTTCCACATCTGAGTTCTAATCATAGATGTCCCTGTTAATTTTCTCTCTCGTTGATCTCTGAAATATTAATAATGTGTGTCAAAGTCTCCCACTATTATTGTGTGGGAGTCCAAGTCTCTTTATAAGTCATTAAGAACTTATGTATCTGGGTGCTCCTATATTGGGTGCATATATATTTATGATCATTGACTCCTGTTGTTGCATTGATCCTTTTACCATTATGTAATGTCCTTCTTTGTTTCTTTTAGTCTTTATTACTATTAAAGTCTATTTTGTCAGAGACAAAAGTTACAACTCCTGTTTTTTTTTCTCTCCATTTGATTGGTGAGTCTTCCTCCAATCTTTTATTTTGAGTCTTTGTGTGTCCTTGCTTATGAGATGGATCTGGATACAGCATACCAATGGGTTTTGACTTTTTATTCAATTTGCCTGTCTGTGCCTTTGATTGGGGCATTTAATCCATTTAAATCTAGGATTAATATTGATATTTGTGAGTTTAATATTGTCATTTAATGCTATCTGACTATTTTACACATTAGTTGATATAGATTCTTCATTATGGAGATACTCTTTACCTTTTGGTAAGTTTTTGGGATGACTGATACTAGTTGTTCCTTTCTGTGTGTAATGCTTCTTTCAGAAGCTCTTGTAAAGCAGGCCTGGTGGTGATGAAGTCTCTGAGTGCTTGCTTGTTCATGAAAAATTTTATTTTTCCTTCATTTATGAAGCTTATTTTGGCTGGATATGAGATTCTGGGTTGAAAATTCTTTTCTTTGAGGATATTGAATATTGACCCCACTCTCTTCTAGTTTGTGAGGTTTCTGCTGAGAGATCTGCTGTGAGTCTGATAGGCTTCCCTTTTTGGGTAACTGACCTTTCTCTCTAGCTGCCCTTAGAATTTTCTCCTTTATTTCAACCCTGGTGAATCTAATGATTATGTGTCTTGGGGTTGCTCTACTTGAGGACTATCTTTGTGGTGTTCTCTGTATTACCTGGAGTTGAGTATTGTCCTGCCTTACTAGGTTAGGAAAGTTTTCCTGAATAATATCCTGAAGAATATTTTCCAGCTTGGATTCATTCTCTTCATGACATTCAGGTACACCTATCAAATGTATCTTTTCACATAGTCCCATATTTCTTGGAGACTTTGCTCATTCCTTTTTACTCTTTCTTCTCTGATCTTGTCTTCTCGTTTCATTTCATTAAGTTGGTCTTCAACCTCTGATATCCTTTCTTCTGCTTAATCAATTTGACTGTTAAAACCTGTGCATACTTTGCAGAGTTCTCGTATTGTATTCTTCAGTTCCATTAATTCATTTATATTCCTCTCTAAATTGTCTATTCTCGTTAGGATTTCGTCAAACTTTTTTTCAAGGTTCTTAGTTTCTTTACGTTGGACTAGAACATGTTCTTTTAACTCACAGAAGTTTCTTATTATCCACCTTCTGAAGCCTAATTCTGTTAATGGAACACACTCGTTCTCCATCAGGCCTTGTTCCCCTGTTGATGAGGAACTGTGATCCCCTGTAGAGGGAGAGGCATTCTGATTTGGGGTATTCTCAGCCTTTTTACACTGGTTTCTTCCCATCATTGTAAATTTATCCACCTGTCGTCTTTGTAATTACCGACTTTCAAATTAGGTCTCTGAGTGGATGTCAAACTTGTTGATTCCCAGAGCTGGAATCTGTGCAACCCACTGCGCTGGCTAAAACAGTGGCATTAAGATTCATGGTGCTTTTCTGCCTGGGAATCTCCAGTCTGGCTTCCCTCTTGAGTCCCTTTTTCAATCAGCTGAATGGGTGACTCTGCCTTCCCAGAGCTCCAAACGTCTACCAGAAGGGGACCCAGTCCCATTTATTCTGCACCAAGAACTGCCACGCCAGCCACAAGAGTCACTCTGGTGACCTGTGGGGCTCCTCTGCTGGGAATCTCCTGGTCCATGAGCAACAAAAATTCATCTGAAAATGTGGCATCCTCTTGTTGTCTGCACTTTCACTGGGAGCTACAATCCTGAGCTGCTAGTAATCGGCCATCTTGGATCTCTCTCCCCCTAGTCTGATATTATTAAACACAATAGATGTTGTTGAGGATGCAGAGGAAAGGGAGCACTCAAATTATTATGACCTCTAGAGACCTACACTTGTATGTTTACAACAGAACTATTCATAATAGCAAAAATATGGAGACAACTTAAGTGTCCATAAACAGATGATTGGAAAAAGAAAATGTTATATATATTCATATCTCCTATATTTAGGTGATAGCTACACTAGCAGCCCATACCTTACCATTGCACAATATATCCACGTGAGAAAACCTGCACCTAGATCACCTGAATCTATAATTTATAAAATTAAATTAAATTAAAAAATAAAAAAGATAAGGAACCTGGAAGACTTTTCTTAAAAGAAGACATACAAATGGTCAACAGATATATGAAAAAAAAATGTTTAAGATCATTAATCACTAGGGAAATGAACATTAAAATTACAATATCAGGTCACACCTCTCAGAATGACTATTATCAAAAACATAAATAATAACAACTGTTGACAAGGATGTGGAGTAAAAGGAAACTGCATGCTGTTGGTGGGAATTTAAATTAGTATTGTCATTAAGGAAAACTGCACGGAGTTATTTTTTCACAAACTATAAAACAGAATTACCATATTGAGGGAATGTATTCTCTTCCCAGGTCCAGAAGGGGGCATAGTCTCAAGGGCAAGAACTTCCCAATGTCCCCTCCCCTCTCCATCCACAGTCTTTGTTTAAATTTTCAAGGGCGCAGGAAAAGGTCAAAAGTCAATCACTCCAGTGGAAGTTTAAAGGAACTCTTTTCATTGGCCAGGAGGCTTGGAGAAGGTGGGAATTCCTCTCAGGTTAAAAGTCCCCTTCTTCCACACCCCTTTGGACTCCATGTTTGGATCCCCTTCCACGATCTTCATGGAAGCTGCTTTCTCTCCAGGATTTCTCCCTCTGCAGTCCCCTTCCACAATCCTAGTGGAAGCTGCTTTCCTCTCTTGGATTCCATCTTTCTGGATTCTCTCACTCAGTGTGAGAGGAGCTTTCCTTCTTGGTTTTCCCCTTCTGGGAACCCTTCTCACTCAATATGAGAGTAGATTTTCCTTCTTCTCACTCAGTGTGAGAATTAGCTGTTTCTCTCTCTCCCCCTTCTTTTTATCCCTCTCTCTTTCTCTCTGCCTAAATAAATCACTTTTCTGCAAAAACCCTTTGGGTCTGATATTTTCTTACAAGTGCACAGTGCTGTGGTCCCTCTCACATTCTTGAGTGAGTGAGAGACCAAGAGCCTGGAAAAAAATCCTCTCAGGGGAGCTGAGTGCTCCCCTGAACCCCAAAACCCAGAAACAATATAATTCCACAATCCTACGTATGATTTTTACCCAAAATATTTGAAATAATTATGTTGAAGATATGTCTGCCTTTCCATATTCATTGCATTGACAATAACCAAGTTATGAAATCAATTTAAATGTCCACCCATAGATGAATTGATAAAGAAAATGTTTTATGTGATACACGATTAAATACTATGCAGTCTAACAAATGAAGAAATTTTGTCCTTGTGACAACATGGATGGAACTAGAGAACATGATGCTACATCAAATAAGCCAGGCACAGATAGACCAATACCATGAGTTCTTGCTTTATGTGGAATCTAAAACATTCAACTCAAAGCAGCAGAGAGTAGAATGGTGGTGACTAGAGGCTGGAGAATGGGGGAAATGTGGAAATTATGGTCAAAGGATACAAAGCCACAATTAGGAGGAATGTCTATATATTCTAATATATATACATATACCATATAAGATGTGGTCTTTCCACGTGTCTATGATGGAGAGAAGAGTTGAATATCATAAAGGCAATATGCACCTCAACCATTTCCTGGACATCAATTTTGTTTGTTTTTGCCCCCTACTCAGAGTCAGAGCACACCCTCTTCAAAGAAGACATTCCAGAATTTTATCCAACCCATTGTGTCCAGCTCATAGTCTAAGACAGCCAGATGTATACATATTGGAATATATATACATTCCTCCTGTCTAAACATATATATGTATGCATACACATTTATATATACACAATATATATATACATTATATATGCATATATAATGTATATAGACAGGAAGAATGTGTATATATTTTATATATACTATCTGTGTCTACATATATTATATAGCCTTTATCCTCATCACTTTCAACTAACCCAGGTAGAAAACTATTTTCAAATCATGGGAGAGAGATTACCATTGCTGCTGCAAACCTCATTCCTCCTTCCACCGGCTCTGAAGGAAGTATATATACACGTATATATTTGACGTATTGCACAGCATGGTGAATTTACACAGTGTGTAATTAATAATGCATTGTACAATTTAAAATCTCTGAGGTTAAATTTCAAATTATCTCACCAGGAAAAATGATAAGTGTTTGAGGTGACGAACATATTAGTCAGCTTGGTTTAATTATTCCACATTGTATCCATGAATCGTAACATTACTTTGTATCCCACAAATATACAAAGATATAATTTGTCAATTTATAATTAAAAACTGCTAATAACATACAACAAATATAAATATGTATAAATTGAATAGAAATAAATACACACACATAAATGCAAATGAGCACATGAAATATAAATATGGTTGATGGATTCTATCAATGTTAATTTCTTGATTGTGATATTGTAATATAGTTATTCAGTACATTACTACTGGGAGAAACTTTGTAAGGTGTACAAAGGATCTCTGTACTATTTCTTTAACTGCATGTGAATCTTGATTTTCTCTAAATATAAAGTATTTTTAAAAATCCACTTAAAGTTTTCAGTGTACACCTTTATAATCCAATTCTCACACCTCTCAGTCTTAATGAGTTTTCTGAAGTGAGTGCTTATCATTTCATACATGTATGCTTCTTCTACATGAGAATGTACATATTAACAATTCATGGTGTTGATTTATGTATTTTTCAACTCCAAGTAAAAATGCAGTATGATACAGTCTTCATGTTCAATTTTGCTAAGCATGTTTTTTATATTTGTGCATTTATATTTGTTTATTTAATTATAGATTAATTTATATGTACCTTTAATTTACATATTTGTTTAGTTTGTTGCTGATTTCTGAAATATTACAAACAATGTTGCAATAAAAAGCCTAGATTTTCTCCATGCAGAGGTCAGTCACAGTCAAAGTGCCAATAATTGTATGTGTGAGGTTATAATTGACTTTCCATAATGCTTATGTTTATTTTAGCCTCAGAATTTTCAGTATAAAAGTAATATCTGCCATCATGTGTCTTGAGTATCTTTCGTGTCTACTATACTGTGGAACACTGATGTCTTACACATTTATTCCACAGAATAGTAGAGACTGGCTCCTGTGTGTACATCTAAAATGGAATTTCATTTAAAAGCAAATGAAACTGTGATACTTTGATTTCAGTGTCAGTCAGGGTAGTACCAGGACTACTAAACTGCAGAATTTAATATTGCAGTTGTTACTTTCTGTTATAGAAGAACAGATTTAATCATTTTGAGTAAGCCTCATCTTTCTCGAGAGACTAGCATGCAGAAAATATCAACTCACTCAAGTGAAGAGATTTCTGTTGAGGTAAAGTACCTAGAAAACTGTTCTTATGAAAGTGCACACTATGTTAAGTAGAGCTCTGGCTATAAACAATTCTGAAATTAGAAAGCAGATTGAAGAAAGTGCAAGCTTGACACTATTCTCTTGTATTATTAGGTAAGCTGAGGTTTAGTTAATGCCATTTAGTACTAATTCGTAATAATTGTACATGTTGTGTACTGAAAGGATAGCCTTTATCCTCATCACTTTGAGCTCACCCAGGTAAAACGCTAGTTTAAAATCATGGGAGAGAGATTGCAATTGCTGCTGAAAACCTGACACTGGCTTTGGAGGAAGTGCATGGGTACAGGTATCCTGCTCTCTTGTGTTAAAGAGACACTCACTTTCTCAAAGGAAGGTACCCATTCCCCGGAAATATCAAACTTCTCACTGGATAGGATGGTGAGAGATTATAGTTAAATAAAAACTCAAATTAGATGCTCAAATTAAATTTAGTTAGAATTTCATTTCATCTTGAAAACCATTAGTTAGAATTTCCTAATGTAGATTTCATGTTTGGTAGTATCCTTAGGTGTTTGAAGGCTCAAGAAAATAACCTACCAAATATTCGTATCTTCCTTCATTTAGCATCTAGAAGACAAAACTCTTTCACATATAAATAAAACTAAGTAAATTTCCTAAATCAGTTTCCATAGAATGTCTAAGAGAATTTAGCCACGTGGCTTTGTTAATACATATTTTGGAAATAATGTTGAATTTGGTAGGTTAGGGTTTGATATGCTATCATAATAAACAAACTCTGACACTCAATTGCTTAAATCTGCAAGTTTATTTACTACATATACCAATTTCCCACTGGGTACAGAATTCCCTTCCAAATCATTAATCACACTCTCTTTGTCTTGGCTCCACCATATGCCATATCCTCGATATTTGGCATCAAGGGTCAAGAGAGAACTGGAGGGATGTGCACAGGACCTTAACTACTTCAGCCCGGAAGCAACACACAGCGTTACAGTCAACAGCTATGGGTTGCAGTTAGGCATGCAGCCTCGTGGCAGTGCAAGGGAGCGAAAAGATGTGGTCTTTCCATGTGTCTATGATGGAAAGAAGAGTTGAATATCATCAAGGCAATATGTACCTCAACCATTTCCTGGACATCAATTATTTTTTTTCTCTTTTTCCTCCTACTCAGAGTTAGAGCACACCCTCTTCAAAGAAGACATTCCAGAGCTTTATCCAATTCATCATGTCCAGCTCATTGTCTAAGATACCAGGCTCTTGCTGTAGCCTCCATCATATCTCAATTAACAACTTCTGGTGTATACATTTATTAAAAAGATATGAACCATGCGCGGTGGCTCATGCCTGTAATCCCAGCATGTTGGGAGGCCGAGGTGGATGGATCACGAGGTCAAGACATCAAGACCATCCTGGCCAACATGGTGAAGCCCGGTCACTACTAAAAATACAAAAATTAGCTGGGAGTGCTGGCAGATGCCTGTAGTCCCAGCTACTGGGGAGGCTGAGGCAGGAGAAGCACTTGAACCAGGGAGGCAGAGGTTGCAGTGAGCCGAGACGGCACCACTGCACTCCAGCCTGGAGACAGAGGGAGACTACGTCTCAAAAAAAAAAAAAAAAAAAAAAATATATATATATATATATATATCCCCTAAATACACACACACGAATGTTGTAAGTAGAACAGATAACAAATTAAGGTCTTTCTTTTTAACTGAAGAAATAAAGAAAACACAAACAGTTGCTTGCAGTATAAATTTTGCAATCTCATGGAGCAGAGACTTAGAAGTCTTAGAAGCCACCTAAGGGTGGCTAGTTCTAGTTGTGATTTAATTTTGAGATTCCTTTAGTCTTACTTTCTTTTCCTTCTGGGAGCATGTTTCCCTCAGGGAGGTTCTATTTACTTCCCTTTATTTTCCTTGGCAAAATTTCTTGTGGATATTCGTGAATGTGTTTCTTAGCCTCTTGCTTTAGGAAAATGGGGTCCAATTTTGTTTTAATTCTTGAGCAAAGCGGTATTGAAATTTCATGGGTAATGCATTTCTAGCAAATGAATGGTAGTCTACTTATCTATTTTACTCTAGTAACTTCCACGTACAAGCATATAAATAAAATTTATTTTTAGACTAAGTTAGCTATTTATTTGTTTGTTTTCTCATCTCATTTCCATTTTTTCATATTTTGGCATTGGCTATATTGAGCAAGAAATGGAAAGAAGATACGTCTTTAATTTGAGCCTGACTCTGAGTCATTTTACCCACCATAGAGGTTCAGATAAACACCATATTCTTAATTTAGCTTTTTGGTTCAATTTCAATCTAATGAAATGTCTTACTGGATTTTTTAATCACTCAAAGCCTTTAACAACATCCCATTTGAGGTCATTTTGTGCCCAAGAGAGTTAATGTCAATATCCTTCATGACTCTGAAATTCTAGTATATGTTGTATATATTATACACTTTATTCGTTTTTTAAAATGACAGAAATCTAGATCTGACAGTGGCAGTTCATTAGGACACAACAAATCACCAACTACTAGGGATGTAATAGAAAGCTTTTTGTCAATATGTGGATGATTGGAATAGGTGAAACTAACTGTCCTAACACAGGAAAATGATCAATGCTTGAGGTGACAGATACTCCAATTATCCTGATTTGATCATTACACATTGTATGCTTATATCAAAATACCACATGTATCCCATAAATATGTACAACTGTTAGGTAGCAATAATCATTAAAAATAAAAAATTAAAAAATAAAGATCCTTTAGACAGCCAATGTTTGTTATTAGAATACATTTGAATATTTAATAACAAATTAAAGATTTTAATTTTCCAATAAAATACAAAATTATAAATAATCTATTCAAAATTAAACTTGAAGCTATTATTTGAGGCATTGATAACAGGTAAAATAAACTCTTCCTCTGATCATAATTGTAATTATTTGTATTTAAATTACCAAGAGTACAAAGTTGCATATCCTGTTGGTGGTGGTGTGCTTTCCTGCACTGATTGGATGCTGCTTGTTTAATGAACTCTGGTAACAGCACTCAAATAGTTCACAGACTGATAATTTTTCTTGTATATATGACAAGCAATAGGCAGTGATTTCTGTGAACTGCTTATCAACTTATTATAGAAGAAAAGCTTAAATATGTAAACATCCATGTGCTTTCTCCGTGTCTATTTGAATTTAAAACATTTGAAATTAATCAAACTATTTTATTTTTGTTAGCGTCATCAGCTACTGAGGACCTTGTGATACGACCCTAAAGGAAAAATGCTTTCTCATTGATTTACCCACTCATAGACACTACTGTCATCTCTAACTCTGCTCACTTGCTATTACTGTGAAAGTAGGTCAATAAGCAAAATTTGGGATCTTTACTTTCTTTTTTTATTTTTTTCATATATTCACAATGTGTTTTATATACTTGCAGGGGACTTATGGACTCTGTGATGTTCATATGTGCCAACCTTTCATGCCCTTGCACCCAGTGTTGAGAACTCCAACACCAGAAATTATGTCAGCATACAAACAACCTTTTATCCACAGACTCTCTGCCCATTGATGAAGTTTTTTTCTTTTTTTTTTTTTTTTGGCTTAAAACTATAACTATTTATTTATTTATTTATTTTATTTATTTATTTAACTTTAGGCGCACACTATATCTGGCATTTCTCCCCATGTTATCCCTCCCTCCCCTCCCCTCGCTCCCCACTCCTACTGCCCCCAGTGTGTGATGCTCCTCTCCCTGAGTCCATGTGTTCTCATTGTTCAACACCCACCTATGAGTGAGAACATGCGGTGTTTGGCTTTCTGTTCTTGTGTCGGTTTGCTGAGAATGATGGTTTCCGGATTCATCCAAGTCCCTACAAAGGACATGAACTCATTGTTTTTTATGGCTGCATGGTATATATATCACATTTTCTTTGTCCATTCTATCATTGATGGGCATTTGGGCTGGTTCCAGGTCTTTGCTATTGCACATAGGGCTGCAATGAACATACGTGTACATGTGTCTTTATAGTAAAACGATTTATAGTTCTTTGGGTATATACCCAGTAATGGGATAGCTGGGTCAAATGGAATTTCTATTTCTAGGGATCTTTACCTTCTTTATTAGTTAAGTGAAATATAATTAGTTCAACCAATGTAATTTTCTATTCCTCCAAAATATATAAAATTTCAAATTGCAAAGAAGTATATTTGTCAATAACAATTGATTTAATAACTCAAAATATACATACTTTAAACAGAAACCAAGCTGTCAAGAGACATTTTTACCTTATATGTGTTTGACATTCTTATTTTTTTGACCAATTTACTAATCAGAGCATTGCAAATTACCATTATTTTTTGACATAAGTAAGAATTTTTGCTGAAAAATTTGTGAATAATATGAAAATTTAAATAATTCTCAGTAAAATATATTTTTAAAAGGACTCAAGGACAAATAATTAACTGAGTAATAATCGGTTTGACTTTCACTAAAATTTTTAGTAAAGGGAATTGCAGTCTCCCTGGGTTTTTCTCCAGTGTGAGCTCTCTGAGCAGGCCACACATGTGGAATGGAACAGAGAGCAGGCATATGCTGCTACTGCTTTGGGATCCCTGTCATCAGTCTCCCTGTGAATAAGCAGGAACGAGATTGAAGAAACTATTTGGCAGAGACAAGTTCTGTAACAGCAGACCTCTGTATATGATTCTGGTCAATGGAGTTTAACGTCTGCATTAAAAGAGTTGTTAACACGTATTCAAAGCTTCCCCAGCAGATTAGTATGCTGAATTGGCGTTGATGAGGACCAGTTGACTCAACTGAACAAAGCCTGAGCAATACTAAAATGTGAAATCCTGGCAATACGACTGTGAGATTTTGCTCTATGCACAATTGAATGTTTGATCAAAATAATAATTTGAGATGTTTTTATAGATTAGTGAATATAATATGGTGAAATTCAGCTTACTTTTTATAACACTGCTTAAAGAGAAAAATTCAAAGGTTTTGTAGATAATTTAATACAGTCTCTAATTTTATTAGAAACTTCAGATGTGTCATGGAATGAATTCTGTATCTTCTCAAAGTTCATATGCTGAAACTTTAATTCCCAGTATTTCAGAGTCTCTATCTCCTAGAACCTCAGAATGTAACTATGTTTGGGGATAAGGCCTTTAAAGAGGTGAGTAGGGTGAAATGAGATAATAAGAGTTGGGTTCTATACTTACTTGGCAGGGGAGATACCATGATCACGAAGGTGGCTTTCCCAGGGCGAGGCTTATCCATTGCACTCCAGATGTGCTGACCCCTGCGATTTCCCCAAATGTGGGAAACTCGACTGCATAATTAGTGGTAGCAGGGGACTGCATTCACACTTTCCCCTGTTAAAAAATATTAAAAAAAAAAATTGGGTTCTAATCCAACAGGACTGCTGTCCTTAGTAAAAGAGGAAGAAACACTATGAATGCCGGTGCACAGAGGAAAGGCCGAGTCAGGACACAGAGAGAAGACGGCCATCTTGCAGGGCCCAAGAGAGCCCTTAGGAGAAACCAATCTTGCTGGCACCTTGATCTTGGACTCCCTGCGTCCAGAACTATGACAAAATAAACTGCTGTTGTTTAAGTCACCCAGTTAGTGATATTTTGTTATGGCAACCCTAGCAAACCAATGCAAGAGGACTTAGTTTTCCTTAAAATTCTAACAATTTGATTTGTCTTTAATTTCATTTACTATATGTAAACATGCTTTCAGAATTTCAGACTTCCTTAGAATATTTAATTCCTTTCTACAAAACATGTGACTCTCTCAATTATCATATATTTTTCTATACTTACCGAAGCAATTTTTTTTTATTATTCCCATTTTAGTTTCTACATTTCAGATCTGGTTATGTACAGCAAGTCATACTTTTATGTAAAAAAAATACCTTGCCAGTAACCTTCTCCAAGGTTATCTTCAGGTTTCTTAATGAAAGGGAGGATTTCAATTCTTTTCATTGTTGTGCTTCATAGATTTCAATTAATTGAAATAGTGGCTTTGACAGAAATACTAGCGACTTTTTTTTTTGTAAAAATAAATGTAATCTTAAAATACATATGTGTTAAATATTTTAATGTTTGATCTCTTTGAAAATAATCATAACCAGAAAGACAATTATAATGAAGACACCCAAATATATAATTATTTTATATTTTGCATCCCTTACTGGAGGGGATTTAAAGAAAGACAGCACAGTTATAAGACATTACTTCAGAGAATTGATTTTTTTTTTAAGACTTACATGTGATAGGCTACAAATTATCTCCTGGCCAGAAAGTGAAAACCAGTCAAGCTTGATTATTATAAATTTAATCATAATCACCTCCAATGTTCAATATTTTGAAATTAGTTAAAAGAAAAATTATTATTATTATCTTTGAAAATAGCTGATATTGGAAATGTAGTTTGTGTATGTATATATTATATATATGTCTCATGTTCCTGTATCCCTTAACATTATTCTATGCATTTCACAACAAGCTTCATATTCCAGCTGCTACTCCAAAATGTGCTTTCTTTTCTTATGAAATTTCTCAGTGAGGCTGTGAAGAATGGTGGGACTTTTTCTGCTACTGTTGTTCCTGTTAATACTTGTGCCATTTTCTTCCTCTAGAAGACTGCAACTGTGTGCCTGTTGATTGACTTGACTCTGTAATTTCAGCAATCCCTGAAGAATAATCTAAATTTTGAAGTACAAGTTTTGAAATATTTTTGAGGCCAGTTCCTTCTGTATGGAAAGAATAAACACATCAAACATTATTCCACTTGGTGAGATAAAAGAAATTCAGCCTAATCACAAGAATAATCATCTTGATGTAATAATAGTCATAATTATAATAACATCTTTATCTTGTGTATAGGAAGAAGTATTATTGTAAAAATCATTTCAAATAATTTTAATGATTATTCATAGTAACTTTATCAGCATGTTAAATAATACTCTACAATATTGTAGAAATGGAATATATTTTAGTTTTTTGCATTATTAAAATATTCTTGCATATATTCATAAATTTCAGCCACAGATGTTTCATATCTGCACATATAAGTTATAGAGCCACATTTTACTAAAATTACATCTTTTTAAACTGATGGTTTTGCTTTTAAAAATATCAACCCATTTCTAAGAACTACCTTCCTATTTACTATAATTTAGCTTACCCTTAAAAATGTTTTTATCATATACTCAATAAAATACACACTGGCAAAAGTAAAAAATCAACTTTTTAGAAAACAAAAAAGTTAAGTATGTTTGATACTCACACTTTTTTCTTAGTAATTTATCTCTTTTATGAATTCAAAAATCCTGAGATTTATAGTGTTCTAAAATTACCATATAAACAGTATTTTTATCAGTGTTTTGAATATGCCTTAAACATGGTTTATTTCTTTCAGTTTTTAAGTGATAATGTATAAAATGAAAACTAAATCTAAGACAAGAATGATCATATTTTCTAATTGCATGTAAAAAAAAGTAAGAATTTTCTCAAAATCTGATTCATATGACTCAATCCCAATAAAAGCCTAAGTAAAGGCTATAAGCATTTAGAAACTACCTAGTGGATATCCAGCATTGTGCTGAACTTGCTACTGAATTCAGAAAGAATATAGGTGTAGATTCTCCACTTACTATATTAATAATCTAGGATATATAATTGTTTATAAGATGTATAAAATGATGTATATCAGCATATAACATACTAAATATGTGTGTATTTTATCTATTAATATATACTCATATTTTATACATACTTCAGTGTAAAGCAAATGATTTATTGCTTTTCTTTACATGTTTCATCAGAGTTAAAAATAATGACTTCTTCTGTAAATGCATAAGGAATGAGGTAACTGGAACTGAACAGGTCCTCATAAAATAGTTATCATGTTTGTCAAATGTTTTTAGTGTGATTATGGGTACCCATATCACAACTGAACAATTAAATTGCAAGGCCTGAGATTGTGTGGCTGTGTTTTAACATCCTATGTCTCCCATCATGCTTTGAACCATGCTTTGGTTTTATGAGACAGTGACTGTCTCAGAGAAGGAATAAAGGATAGGAAGAAAAACAGAAAAGGCAGAAATTGGAAATGAAGGATGGAAGCAGAGATTTAGGGAGAAAGAAAGATAATCAAACTGAAGTCTGCAATGGTCAACAGATTAAGACAAAGATGACTGGAATTGAAGGGAAGGATTGTTGATAAAAACTAAAGATAGAAATGGGGCAGGACACTTGATTTGGTTATCCTGTCTCTCCATATCTGCTCTCCACTTCATATTTCTTTCTCTGCCCTCTGCTTTATTTTGAGAGACTGATTCCTACAGGTTGCATGACCAAAGCTCTTGTGCTTTCTAGCTTCCAGCTGAGTGGTATCAATGGGGAACAAATAAGAGATAGGAAGGCAAGAGAGATGGATAACTCCCTGCTTTTCCATTATTTCACTGTGGATGGAAGAGACTGTGTTTTGCAACTTATGGCTTTAGTTTCTCTTAGGTAGCTTTGCCCCCGAATTACAGCAGTTTTTGGTTCCAATAGCACTGTTCTCTCCCAAATCATCTGCAGATCTAGGGCTATTAGCGACTCCTCACTTTTCGCTAGTTTCTGGAATCTGTACCATACCATCTTAATTTCCTTAATCTTCTCCATACCTTTTGAAACAGGCCTTTATTATTTTTTAAATTACCCTTTTACATGTACTTTCTCTTTTTACACTAAAATTATCTTCCAGTTAGTACTAGGGTAGCCTCAAGAAAAAAATCCACAAAACTAGATTATGGAATAAAAATGTTCATCTAATGACTCCTCGAAAAATCTCCATGCTGAAGTGAAAACGGGATTTAAAATAATATGGCGTAGAGTGGTGTATCACAATCACACACATTATCACTGACACTACAAGGGCTTGAATGCAAATGGAGGACAAGGCTTTGGGAGACAAGTGGAAATGACACTCAATGGCTATGGTAGAAAGATTGTTTATTGATTATGTTTTGTGCTGAATGATGTTGATTGTATTACAATGATACAATCATTGAGCAATGATAGAAAACTTTGAGCAATGATACAAAAAGCAATGATAGAAAATTTTGAATTTCTATCTCAAAGTGCAGGTCAATCTGTATCTGGCTACCTCTATGGCAGATTCAGATTCAGGGCACACATGGCTGAAGACTGATCATAAGAATTGATTGTAAGAGTTCCAGAGTTGGAAGCAAATAAATGCTTTGTAAAGCACTGATTTGAGAAGACATGGGAAATCTTTCAGGAACAACACATGTAAGGAAATGAGGAGGCACAACATGCAGAGGGAGAAACTGGAATGTGATACATGGCTTCAGATGTTTCAGGGGAACTGTGAAGCTAGGAGGATCCTTCAGAGAGTCTTCAATTGACAGAAAGGAACCAGGCTTTCTACCCTCTATCCACAACCAAGTGGATGTAGGTCTTCCCCGAGAGGGGTCATTTTTCAGTTAATACATTCCTGTATTACAAACCATTCCCAAATTTAGAAGCCTAAATAAAAAATAATCATTTTTTCATCATTCTGTGTATTACCTTGTGATTCTTCTTTTGGTCTCACTTGAAATCACTCTTGTGGTTGCACTCGGTTGTTTCACTATGGCCAGGATTCAGCCATATTTCTGCCATTTTCCTCCTTGTCTTTAGATTGAGCCCTAAACATTTTATTTTGTTTTTAATCTAAAAGGCCACTTAAAGCCTAGCCTTGGAAACCACTGACTCTCTTCTACCACATATTATTGGTCAAATAAAATCATAGTAAGTTCAGTTCAAGAGGAGAGAACATACATTTCACTCTTTTACAATAAGAGTAGCAAATTCTCATTGTAAAAAGTAGGCAGGATAGGGGATGTAGTTGCTGACATCCTTAGAAACAAACCATTGCAGGCTGCAACTCTTTGGTTCATTAGAATTTTTGAAGAGAGACTCATTCATGAGCCACGGCAGACAAAGGTTCCTGCATTTGGGTCAGTGAGTACTTTGATGTTGAAAAGATCTAGGCAATGTACCAGAACTTCCACTACCTTGAGTGCACCTCATTTCTTTCTACATATATATATATGTAACTGCACTTTAGGTTCTGGGGTACATGTGCAGAACATGCAAGATTGTTGCCTAGGTTCACACATGGCAATGTGATTTGCTGCCTCCATCCCCCTGTCACCTACATCTGGCATTTCTCCCCATGTTATCCCTCCCCAATCTCCCTACCCCCCACCCTCCTTCCTCTATTCCCCTCCAACAGACCCCAGTGTGTTGGATCCCAGCAACTCCCAGATGGAAAAGTGCAAAGCATGATCTTGTTGGAAGAGAGTTGATACACTTACATCTTGACACCGTTTTTGGCATAAGTGTGGAGAACATATGGGAATGCATTCTTAGGGTGTTAGACCGAAGAAGGCAGAATATGATTCAATATTTCTGGATTTATCACTCTGAATACACGCATAGTGTTAGAAGGTTGATAAGTTAACTTAAAGGATATTAACAGTCTGTTAGGTTGTTTAAGTGAAGCCTGTATGCAAGGCTTGCCAAAACACAGATTGTTAGTTTCCACTTTCAGAATTTCTAATTAATACAACATGGGCCAGAACTTTGGGCCTAGCTTAGTTAGATCCTCTGCTCAGTGTGTTCAAGGGCTCGTCTTTTGAGATGTGGTCCTCATCTGGAACTTGGGATGCTTTTTCAAGTCTGTCCTGGTGATTAGCAGACTTTAACTCTTTGAGGTTGTAACACTGAGACCCTCAGTCACTAGAAGCTAGCTTTGTCTATATGCGGTTTTGAACATAGCTGTTTGGTTCTCTTCTTTGAGACTGGAATCAGAATCTCTTTGATGTTTTTTAAGAGCTCACCTTATTAGGCCAGCATTACCCAGGATAATCTTGTTTTATATTAATTTAAAGTAAATAGATTAATTATTAAACTGAGGCAGCCATATTCAGTACAAGAGCATCTACACCAGGGACTGGGAATCTCGACAGTTGTCTAAGAATTCTGCACATCAGAGATGAAAACTGAATATTTTCATTTCTACGAGGTTCCCCTTTACACTGGTGCTGTCAGCCTGAGTGGAATACCTGGAACAAATCAAATAGAGCAGATGAGTTCTGGATACCATAATTTCCTTGGCATAATGTATAAGAAGGGGTTTGAAGGTTCAAGGAGGTGAGACTGATGGAGAAGATGTGTTGTTTATAGCCTTCTCAATCAATACCTAATCAAATCTTAATCCATAAAGACCTAGAAATTTCTCTCTTCGCCAAAGAATTTAGCAATATTTTTGTAAGGGGGACACTTTGTACTTGAAAATTTTTGCTGTGGCTGACCTCTTCGCTCCAGAGTTCATAGTTGGAGATGCAAAAATTGGACGTGTGGTAATGCCTATTGATCACAAAAAGCCTAGGATTGAAGAATAAGGGGTCTAATGAGATGATACATGACATATATAAGCAAAACAGTTCTAGATCAAGTCATAGTGAGTAATCCTGGCCTGTTGCCCAGTTCACAAACACAAACTAATTCAAAAGACAGTACATTAACTGGTTGAGGGAAGAATGTAAATCCCTCAACAAATGTTGTCCCAAATACATTTTGCAGCTTTCTCCCCAAACTTTCCCCACAGACACTCTTAATCATTTGTCAAGGAAAACGTAAATTGGGGAAATGAAAATACCCAGAGCTTCCACAGACATATAAAATACTCAATTAAAACCAGTGTTACTAATATGTAAATTAAATGACATTGAAAACATTTAGTGCATCTGAAGGCTGGGTCATAAAAGTAGCTATAGCCCTGGTTACTTTCCTAGTATGTTCAATGTGCATAGGAATCCTGACTTTGATTTTTATCCCAGGCTATATGCATAGTGGGAATGGACATACATTTTACATACTGTAAAACTCTGCTTTTGAGTTCCTGACTCATGAAAACTATGACTCATGAAGATCCAAGAAGGCCCTAGAACTAATTACTCAACTGTTAACTTAGCAAAACTACACATTTAAAGCAATACCACAACCCAAAGAAGTAGAATAAATTAGTACTACCATCAAACACTTGAAAAATTCTGGACGGTGACTTTTTTCTGTATACCTAGTAAGTTCACCTGGTTGGCTATGTCAAGATGTGAATCAACTTTGGATAAAGTATTAATATTAAGGTTTTGTTGTCAATTGCTGATGCTTTCCCAGATGTGCTATTTTAACTGGAGTGAATCAGTGCCAGCTCTGGCACTTGGTATATAATTATTGACCTAGAAAATATGTTTTTGGTATTTTCTTCAACTAAGAAAACCAGAACCAATTTGCCTTCATTTTATAGAAATAGCAGAATATTTAGTCTTTCTTCTATCAAGAATATAGTATGCCTCTTATCTCTGTCATCATAGTCTGGAGATATCTTGATGAGCTTGACATCTTACAAAGCATAGTAATGGCTCATATGCTTGACGGATTAAGCTGACTGCTTTTTCGAACAGAATAAAGCGAAAGCACAAGACATTTTAATGACGTGTGCCAGAGGGTGGGGAATAATGTTGAAAAGTTCAGATATCTGTCAAATCAGTAAATATTCTAGGGTTTCCATGGCCTTAGGCATACCAAGATCTTTCAAGTATGAGACAATTTGCTGGACCTTATGCTGTCTACAAAAGGCACAATGATTGGTAGTCTTGTTTGGATTATTGCGGTAATATGAGTTATATTTGTGTGTGCTGTCACCACATATTTACTGAATATCCCCTACATTTTCCAGTTTTGAGTAGGCCTACTGCTAAGGCATGCTTCATGCCAGGTCCAAGTTGCAGGGATCTAGATGCTGTTGTATTAGATATTAGGGACTATCAGAACTATGATAGTGGAAGAGTCTGTGTCAAATTGGATTCCTTGATGAAACCTCTCATGAGACCCAGAGCAGAGAAAATTAATAGAGATTTTGGGTAAAAACATTTCTTCATTGACAATAACTATTCTCTGTTTGAGAGAAGGCAGGCTTACTCTTGGATTTCAGTAAAGAAGGAAGGTCTGACAGTGACAACCAAGTGACAATGCTCCTTCAGTCTCCATCTTGAACTGGTTGTTATCTAGCACAGTAAATCATAAAGTAAGCTGTGCTCAGCAACATTCCATTTAAAAATATACCTTCTTCATTTAAAGCAATAGGCCCCCAAGCATAAGTGACAGCACATAAGAATGCAAAACAGATTCCCATGTAACCTGTTTTACAGCCTTTCTGCTTGTCCTCCAGCCACATCTATAGCTGTTAACTAAATATGGAGAACAACCTTTGAATTGTCTGTTTAGTTAACAGACAAGGAAGATTTACACATCTTCCTGGTATGCTTAGATCCACCAGAAGTGTTCCCTAATAAGGGGTAGCCTAAAAACAGTGATAAGAAAAATGTTCAACAGTGGATAGCACTGTTGGAAAACACAGTTGATTTTTCAAATTTTGGTGGGAAAAGAGATGGCCAGAGATTACCATAGGTTGTAACTATTGGATTGGCCAGCTCTTCGCAGGCTAAGTAAAGGCCCCAAAAGAGCATACACAAAAGAGGTGTTCTCAGTAAACATGGTAATAAGTGAAATCTTCCTGTGGATGAAAATCAGCCACCTTCCCAAATTAACATGGTCTTGTTCAATGGGCCCATGTATACAGATCCTAAAGACATCAGATGTGAGATACTAGTGGGCTAAACAAATTTTACTTTACATTACCAACACTAATTACATTTAGTCACCGAACCTGCTGAGAAATCAAAATTTCAAGAGCAAAGGTCAATGCTAATTTACGTTGATTTAATAAATAAATACATATTTCAGAGTCCAGGAAAATACGGACATAATTATTGATTTATTAAGAATAAGGGCCAAACTGCTCTTTGCTGTTGTTAGTACAAACTACTAACAACAGCAAAGACATGCAATCAACCTAGGTACTCATCAGTGGTGGATTGGATAAACAAAATGTGGTATATATACACCATGGAGTGCTACACAGCCATAAAAAATAAATGAAATAATATTCTTTGCAGCAACATGGATGCAGCTGAAGGCCATTATCTTAGGTGCATAAACCCAGGAATGCAAAACAAAGTACTGCATGTTTCCACTTCTAAGTGGGAACTAAACATTGAATATAGATGGGCACAAATAATGGAATGAGAGACACTGAGGACTACATGAGGGTGGAGGACAGAAGGAGGGTAAGGGTTGAAAAACTAACTTTTAGATACTATGCTCACTACCTGGGTCACAGGATCAATCATACGTCAGTATCACTCAATATACCCATGTAATAAAGTTGTACATATACCCCCAAATCTAAAATAAAAGTTGAAATTACAGAGAAAAAAAAGGAGGAAAGAACGATGACTAAATTGTCTCTATTTTAGCTCATCTTACCAATAAAATAATAAAGAAGGGTGTCACTATGTTAGCCAAGGTAACTGATCTCAATTAACAAAGGCAGTTTTGATTCCTGCTACTGAATGAATGTAATTCAAGAGACATGCTGGAGTGCCTCTTAGATTTACCATTTCCATAAAAATCGACGATAGGAAATTAGAAAAAAATGGGAATGCTAATAACTCAGATCTGTTAGTTTGGTTTATCCAATCAGGTTTTAAAAAGAAAGAAAAACTGAAAACAGCTGAGGTACTAGAAAATGTTTGAAGGAAAATAGATTGGGTGTTATTCAATTTGGCCTTCTTAGCATCTACAGATGGAGAGATTGTGGCACCTCTTACATAATAATTAAATATATGTCATCCTCTCATTTTTCAAATGCCTTATGTAGAGTGCTAGGAGTACATTTAGTAATTACTAAAAGGATTTGTGTATCTTTGATACTTAAAGTGTTTGTGAGATATTCAAGCTTACAAAATTATAGTTTGTGATTCAAATTAGAATTGGGTAATTTATTTTATTATTGTGATTTTACTCTGAGCTACATGAGAAAAATGTCTTATTTGTTAAAACTATAAACTGTTCAAATGAATTGGACATATATTAATAATTTTAATATACTAGATTCACAAGGACTGTAAAATCATTTGGAATATTTTGCTGCTTAAACTTCAAATCTTGCCCACTTTGGCTTTGAAAGGCTTTAAATGACTGTCAAATAGATTACATTCAAAAATACTTTTAAAAATGATTAATGAAATTGCATTAACTAAGTCCTAAATGTTTTTGAGAACTTAGTATGTTCAACTAAAGTTGATAGAACATTAATCAGATTTCCCTAGGAAATGCTCTAGAATTATAAATAGAACATTATAATTTGTATGTCAAATGAAAATGTTTTAAAATATTTATGGCAATAAATTAACATTAACTTTAAATCTAGGACACTACTGATGGACATTTTTTTGTGTGGACAAAGCCCTGGATATTAAGATATAAATATTAATTCTTCAGATACCCACCGTAATTTTAATATTCAGAAAGAAATTTGAAACTCATGACTATAACCTAAAAGATATCATGATACAAAGTTGACTACATTTCAACATATATGCCACCCAGCCTTCTCTTTCTCTTGACATCTAACCTAGAGTCTTCCACCTTTCTTCAAATGACTTAATCCTTCCTTTTATTTAGATCTCAACCTAAAAGTCATCTTCTAAGAGTGGCTTTCCCTGAACCCTTGACTGAAGAAGTTTCTGTATCATGATTATTTCTCCCTCTATAAGAACACCAACCCCTGGATAATCTTCTCTGCTTGTTTTTTCATTTATTGTATGTTTCTCTCTATCAGAAGATGAATTTTGTGAGAGTTAGATCCTTGCCTGCTATTTCAGAACTATATTTCTAAAAGTTAGCCCTGTGATCTTCAATAATGGCATATGCACAATTAATATTTGTTAAATGAGGTTAGTTTTCCCCTTCCTTTTCCTCTTTATTAGTATCAATCTTCTGACTCCGAAGTCTGCAATGTTACACACGCTGTGTCAGGTTCTCAAATATAAATATTAGTTGAGGTTACTAAGTAGTACAATTTTATAAACCAGATAGCTCCACTTTAGTACAAAAAACTTTTTTAAAAAACCATTCAGGAAATTAGAATATGGATATAAATAAGCTTAACAGTCTCCCTGGCATCATGATGATTAAAATCTCTATATTGAACTAATTTCAAACTATCAGGCATATTTGTGTTTATACTTTTGTGGGTTTACCAATGCACTTACTACAAGAATTGTATTATTTAATCTATAAAGCAAAGCTAATGACATAAAACTTTGATCTGGCACTCATTGTGCAATGCACAATGAAATAAAGAGATATAATTTTTATTCTTCAAAAATGCCATCTATGTTTTACATGTGCATTGTAACAAAGATGTTCATGCTCTTCCCATGTTTTCATTCATTTTTTTAAAATCTTATTTAGTGACAGGCCATGCACAAGTTCCTATCAATAAATGAGACATAATTGCTTAAATTATGGTCATCTTTAAACTGTCATTTTTAATTTAAAGAATGAATAATTATCAACAACTGTTAAAGGATTGTAAAATTATAGAAAAGCTACTTGATTCCTGGAAAAGTACAAAATCCAAGCCAAATATAATTGTCTTTTGTGGTAAAATACAGGAAAGCATAAAAAATAATTTTGATAAGGATCAAGTGCTTTGTCCCTTGTCATTGATAAGGATCAAGTGTCATGTCCCTTGTCCACTAGAATCCTTATTATATTGGGAGTTTCCACAAGTGATTTTTCATTAAAACCTTGTGAAGTACTTTTACCTCATTCCATAGCATCAATCAATCACATCTCAAATGATAACACGATGGTTGTGTTTGGTATTGTGAAGACTAAACTATGAGCACTAAATAACACTTTCAAATAACACATCATTACATAGGAGAATGTTGAAGGTAATGAAGTCAAAGCACTACCCCTTCTTCTCTTATGAATTTTAGCTACTTTGAAAAAGAATATAGGCAGCAAAGTTAGATTTAGTTATAAAATAGAGTCATTTCTCTATTACTCCACAGGTTCCTGGTAAGTCTGTTGGAGTACACATTTTAATCTTGAGGAGAAATTGAGGTTACCAATGAACTCATTCTTTCCAACTCTTCTTACGCAATCTATATGTTAGGGTCTGTCCAGGTGAACCCATAAAATTTCTATAGTTTGTGGTTTATATATTTGTAGTCTGTTCACACCTTTTGGATTACAAGAGAGGTGTGTATGTGTGTGTGTGAGAGAGAGAGAGAGAGAGAGAGTGAGAGAGAGAAATGTACGTCTGATTATGTGAGATATGAAGAAATAAAAAAAACAAAGACCAAGGCAGAAAGGTCCTTACCATGTTCTCTTTCAGTCCCTAAAGAAGGTGGGCTAGTGAATTTCAAGTATCTATCTTTTCAATTAGATATAAAGCATAGGTGTGGTCTTGCTCCAAAATAGCCGACTAGACACAACCAGGAAGAACACCTCCCACAGAGGGACAAGGACATCAAGAAGACTGGCACACTCCTAGCAGATCTTCAGAAGGAAGGCATTGAGAGCAGACAGAGGGAAAATACAGATGCTGAGCTGAAGGGGGAGGAATCTGGGAATCTCACACAAGCTTATTATGCTACCATGTTCCTGGGTCCTGGTGACTCTTGTGGAGGAGGTGAGTTGAACAGGCAGGGTGCAACCTGCTCTCATCATGGGCCTCTGGAATCCCAACAGGAGGAGACAACTTGACCACCATGGACATTTGAGTTGACAGGGAAAGTTACTTATAGAAGTGGTAGGGGGCAGAACCCCAGTTAGTGCAGAGCCCAAGGGGGTTGGTGCAGGAGCATCTGTGGTGGAGCCCGGCCAGGGATGCCCAACCTCCTAGGCCTGACTTGCTTACTTGGGAGACTTTAGCTCTAGGAGAACTGTTAGACCTGAACCCTTCAGAGTGGTCTTGTACATGAGACTGGGCAAGTACAGCCTGAGCACCTTTTGGTCTAATGGCTCTCCTGGAGCCTAAATAGGGCCAGGCCTGCTTAAAGTATAGCTCTGATGTACCTCCTGGGCACCCACATATAGTTCATGCATTGGTAGACCACACATAATTGGCAGAGTGCTCCAGCAGAGAGATGCCTGTTGACCTACACCAGCCTGCCTGTGCCCTTTCCCTACTGCAGCCTTCCCATGGCACTTTGCCTGCAAACACTTTCCCAAGGACACCCCCTACACTGCTTTGTTGGAGCATGTGTGCATGGGTGCTTGGCTTCCCCACCACTGCCAATGTGCATTTGTACCATGTTGCCCCACTACAGCTGGTGTGAGTGCATCCCACTGCCTCTTCCCCCATCACACTACCACTGTAGTCAGAGCTTTGTCAAGCACAGAGCCCACCAGCCCCACCCCTACCAGTACACTGCTCCTATACCAGTACTACCAACAGCATGAAATTAGGCATGGAAAACAATGGACCTGACCCCAGGCCTGAATGGCCACTACTACCTGCATAAATGCACACAGCAGATTAACACAGCCTTGAACCCACATGTGCCCATCCCCGTGCTAACACCACCACTAGTGTGAACACATGCACAGTAGCTGGCAGGGGCCCCTCATCCTACTGAGGTGTACAGTCACCACTGCTGCTACTCATGCGCACACAGGGGCTGACACCGTACCCTGACTCAGCCATTGAGCATGTGCCCTGATGACTGCCACTACCACTGCTGCTGGCGTATGTGAACAAGGATGGATCAACTGTCAACCACCTTACAAAGTGTTTTGGCTGGCACTACCCCTCACAGTGTTGTTATCAAGGGTCTGGAGGTACCTCAACCCCTCCAGTACGGCAGGTTCCTAACCCTGAGTAGCCAGAGAACAAAGCCAGGGCCTATGCCAGTCCAGAGGTCCTGAGATAAACCTTGGATGCCTAAATGAAGCCAGTCAGCTGACCACAATCAAAACCCTAAAGTCATCAAATAGGAAAAAAAAGAAAAAAGACCCATCTAAGGGACAGAAACATCAAAAGAATGAAAGAATATCAGCCAACAAAGATGAGAAAGAACCAGCACAAGAACACTAACAACTCAAAAACCCAGAGTGTCTTTCCTCCAAATGACTGCACTAGTTCCCTCAAGGGTTTTTAACCACATGGGATGGCTGCAATGGCAGAAATAGAATTCAGAATATGAATAGGAAGGAACATCATCAAGATTCAGGAGAACATTAAAACCAAATCTAAGGAAGCTAGGAATCACAATAAAACAATAAATGAGCTGACAGACAAGATAACTATTATAGAATAGAACATAACCAACCTGACAGAGCTGAAAAGCGTTCTAGAAGAATTTTGTAATGCAATCACAAGTATTAAGAGCAGATTAGACCAAGCCGAGCAAAGAATCTCAGAACTGGAAGACTAGCTTTATGAAATAAAACAATCAGACAAGAACAAAGAGAAAAGAATGAAAAGGAACAGACAGAACACCTGAGAAATACGGTATTATGTAAAGAGACTGAATCTATGACTCATTGGTGTCCCTGAAAGAAATGGGAAGAAGAAAAGCAACTTGGAAAACATATTTGAGGATATTATCCTTAAGAATGTCTCCAATCTAGCTAGAGAAGACAATTCAGGAAATGCAGAGAACCCCTGAAAAATACTTCCCATGAAGATCATCCCCAAGACATATAATTATAAGATTCTCCAAAGTTGAAATGAATGGAAAAAAGTTTAAAGATAGCTAGAGAGAAAAGACAGGTTACTTACAAAAGGAAGGCCATCAGACTAAACACAAGCCAGAAGAGATTAGGGGTCTATATCAAGCATACTTAAAGAAAAGATATTCCAACTAGGAATTTCACATCCAGCCAAATTAAGCTCCATAAGCGAAAGAGAAATAAAGTCCTATTCAGATAAGCAAATGCTAAGGCAATTTATTACCACAAGACCTACCTTACAAGAGATACTTAAGGGAATGTTAAACATAGAAGTAAAAGACCATAATCTGCCACCACAAAAACATACTTAAGTACCTGGTACTCTGACATTATAAAGCAACTATATAATTATGTCTACAAAACCACCAGCTAATAATATAATGACAGGATCAAATTACCACATATAAATATTAACCTTGAATGTACACAGGCTAAATGCCCCAATTAAAAGGCACAGACAGGCAAATTGGATAAAGAAGCAAGACTGAATTGTATACTGTCTTCAAGAGACCTAACTCATATGCATGACACTGTTGGCTCAAAATAAAGGCATGGAGAAAAATGCACCAAGCAAACAGAAAACAGAAAAAAGTAGAGGTTGCAATCCTAACTTCAGGTAAAAACAACTTTAAACCACTAAGGTAAAAACAGAAAAAGAAAAACATTACATAATAGTAAAGGGTTCAATTCAACAAGAAGACCTAACTATCCTAAATACATATGCAGCCAACATAGGAGAACCCAGATTCATAAAGGAAGTTCTTAGAAACCTTTGGCAAGACTGACACTCTCACAAAATAATAGTGGGAGATTTCAACATCCCAGTGACAGTGTTAGGCAGATCGTGGAGGCAGAAAAATAACAAAGATATTCAGGACCTGAACTCAACACTGGACCAAATGAATCTGATAGACATCTACAGAACTCTCTACATAGAAAAACGGTACATTCTTCTCACCTGCACATAGCACATACTCTAAAATTGGCCACACAATCAGACATAAAACAATCTTCAGCAAAGGGAAAGGATTAGAAATTATACCAACTGCTCTCTCAGACCACAGCACAATCAACATAGAACACAAGATGAAGAAATCACTCAAAACAATACAATTAAATGGAGATTAAACAACCTGGTCCTGAATGACTATTAGGTAAATAATGAAATAAAGGCAGAAATCAAGAAGTCTTCTGAAACTAATGAGAACAAAGATTCAACAAACCAGAATCCCTGAGACACAGTCAAGACAGTGTTAAGAGGGAACTTTATAGCACTAAATACTCACATCAAAAGAAAAAGAAAGATTTCAAATAACAACCTAACATCACAAGTAAAAGAACTAGAGAAGAAAGAGCAAACCTACCCTAAATCTAGCAGAAGAAAACCAAAATCAGAACTAATTGAGGATTGAGAAATGAAAAACCATTCAAAAGATCAGCAAGACCGGGAGCTGTTTTTTTTTTTTTTTTTTTTTTTTTTTTTTTTGTAAAGTAACAAGATAGACCACACTAGCTAGACTCTAACAAAAAGAGAGAAGATCCAAATAAACAATTACATATGACAAAGGGGTTATTACCACTGACCCCACAAAAATGCAAATAACCATTAGAGATTATTATGAACACATCCATGCACACAAACTAGAAAATCTAGAAGAAATGGATAAATTTCTGGACACATACACCCTTCCAAGACTGAACCAGGAATGGAATCCCTCAAGAGATCAATAATGGTCTTCAAAACTGAATAAAAAATAAATAGCCTAGTGATTTAAAAAAGCCCAGGACAAGACAAGATGATTCATAGTCAAACTCCACCATACGTACCAAGAAAAGCTGGTATCATTTCTACCGAAATCATTTCAAAAAATGAAGAAGAATGAATGCCTTCCTAACCCATTCTATGAGGCCTTCATCATCCTGATACCAAAACCTGCCAGAGACATGACAAGAAAATAAAACATCAGGCTAATATCTTTGATGAACATCTATGCAAAAATCCTCAACAAAATAATAATAACCAAAACCAACAGCACATCAAGAAGCTAATTCACCACGATCAAATAGGCTTTATCCCTGGAATGCAAGATTGGTTCAATATATGCAAATCAATAATTGTGATTCATCACATAACAGAACTAAAGACAAAAACCATATGATTATCTCAATAAATGCAGAAAGGCTCCTGATAAAATTCAACATCCCTTCATGTTAAAAACTCTCAACAATCTAGATATTAAAAGAACATGCATCAAAATAATAAGATCCATCTGTGACAAACCCACAGCCAACATAATACTGAATGTGCAAAAGGTGAAAGCATTCCCCTTATAAACCAGCACAAGACAAGGATGCCCTCTCACAGCACTCCTATTCAACATAGTATTGGAAGTCCCGGCCAGACCAATCAGGCAAGAGAAATAAATAAAGGATATCCAAATAAGAAGAGAAGAAGTCAAACTATCCCTGTCAGCAGACAACACAATTCTTTACCTCTAAAACCCTGTAGTCTTGGTCTAAAAACTCCTAAAGCTCATAAATTCAGCAAGATTTCAGGATATAAAATCAATGTACAAAAATCACTAGCATTTTTATATCTCAACAATAGCCAAGCCGAAGGCCAAATCAGGAAATCAGAAGGCTTCTACTGATGAGTTTTACCAAACATTTAAAGAAGAATTAATGCCCATCCTTCATAAACTCTTCCAAAAATAGAAATGTTAGTACACTTCTCAACTCATTCTAGGAGGCCAGTATTACCCTAATACCAAAATTAGGCAAAGACATCACAAAAAAACAAAACTACAAGCCAGTATGACTTGGGAAGACTGAAAAATCCTCAACAGAGTACTAGCAAGCCATTTCCAGTAACTATCCCTGAATTTGGACCTCTGCATACAAAATTTAACTGAAAATAAAGATCTAAAATTTAAGTGCTAAATCTATAAAATTCTTAAATAAAAACTAAGTGCAAAAAAAAAAAGCACAGGTGTGCACAAAGTAACCAGATGAATCACTCCAAGAGTTGTTCATAGTATGATTAGAGTCAATTACATTTATTAGGAATAAAGGAAACACCTTCCATGACTATGATTATAGATATTTGCCTTTTTTCTCCAGGACTAGTTTAAACTGTAAAATATTTAAAGTAATATACCTTTTTTGGTCCTCTAGTGCTAAACATAATGAGACTAAAAGTGTCAAAATGACTTTTTTGCTAATGAATGTAAGAACAAGAGTGACTGTGTAACTTCTGTATTTCTATGTAAAAATATAGTTGTTGAATTAGTAGTTTTCATGAGGATTCATTATAAAATAATTGCATTAGTGTCAAAGAGTTTTCTTCAAGCATTTTGTGTAGTTATTTTTATTTCTGTTGTTCTACATTTCCCCCCACAAGAACATAGATTTACAACATTAGATTTAAAACATGTTAAATGTAATGAGATATTGAAACTTTATTTGTGTCAAATCACATTATCTACTACAAGTCAGTAACATCTTTGTCTTTCATGAAAGATTCTGTGGCTTTTAGAAATGTCAGATGTCATCAAAATATATTGCCAAATAAAGGTTTGAGTGGCGTGGAGAAAACTTTTTGTTGTGTTTAGGGTTGAAACACTTGAGTTTTGCATGTACATTAGGCTTTTGCTTTGTTGGTAGGAAAGACTATCCATTGGTAATATGACATGACTTTCCATATAGACATGAATTGGCCTCTGCTATAATTCTTAAAATATCTTAACCCAGGGAGAGAGAAAATGTGACTAACTGCAAAACCATCCTGCTGTTAACTTTTCAAGATTTGGAGGCTGGGAAGGTAACCCAAATTCTTCAAGCATCTGACAGAATTTATTTAATCTTTATCTATAATATTTTTCACTTTATTTTTAAAGGAGACAAAAGAAGATGTTTACTCATGGCTTTTCTTAATTTTTGAGTATCTTTAGTTATATAAATGAAGTAAATATTTAAATTTAATACTCAACCAGGCACCACTGGTATTTTACTGACAACAACAATGTAAAACTAAATGGCACTTTAGTCAAACTGCTACACTCTAAAAGGTTAAAGTCAGAAAAGGCTGCAAACTTTTAAATATTCCTAGAGGAGCTGCTGCAGGCTGGAGTCAATAGTGATAAATCTCTGTAAATTTCTGGGCAGGTTGAAGATTTCAGATATTGGAAATTACTGGAGGATGCGTTCTTAAGGTCATTTTTTATTTAATGTTATGTGTTTCTAGTGCTTTATTTTATTCTGTCTGTTTGTACACGAACTATGTTTTTTTTTTTTTTTGCTTACTTTGTGAGTGCAAGTTTTACTTCTGATAAAAAAGGCATAGTGTCAATTTTCAGTTATTGTACTGTTTACATTTACTACCTATAGAAATGTACAAAGACCAACTAGATGAGAAAAACAAGGTCATTTATTCTTTTCTTGCTATAGCAAAGGAGTTGGACATTGTCACTTGTGTTTGACAGAGACTCAGAGGCAGGCAGAGGAGAGAGAAAATTTTATAGTGGAGAAAGTGAAGGCACTGGGTGTGCCCTGCTGGTCTGGAGAAGCCTCACATGGGATTAAGTAGAATCAGAACATCCTATGTGATTGGTTAAGGGTGCATGTTTGGCTTTCTCTGGTTGGCCCTATTTGGAAGTAGGAACAAAAATTAAGGAAGCCATCAGTTGCTAATCAATTCCTGGCCATTTTTTTTTTTTTAATTATTTTCATAGTTTTATTTTTATCAATATAGGTCCTAGCTTAATTTTCTTCAGTGTTTTCACTTAGGAAGTCACATGATGTGGAACACTTTCAGTGGGACCAAACTGAGTATATCTTAGAAGCTTGTCAAATATGCAGATTCAGCTTTATCGTCCCTCAAGATTCACATTCATTAGGTCTGAGATGGAACTGATTAATCTGTACTTCATCAAGTTCTTTACCAGGTGATTGTGAATCGCAGCAGGTTTGGGAACCACAATTATTCCTGGCCATTTTTGACCAGTTGCTACATAAGTTATCATTCAGCTTCCTGGATTGTCACTGGAGATAGCATTCCGGCTCCCTGAAAGTCCGCCTTACAGCTGGCTTCGTGAGTTCTTTATTGTAGATAAGAGTTCGGTTTCCTGGACAGCTTGCTGAAGGTTGTGGGTCAAAGCTCCATTTCTATATATGGTACAGGCCATTGTCTGTTTCTGTATTCAATCTTTCAACCTTCGTGTTTTGTTTCCAACTCGTAAGACCCTGTGTTCTCTGATCATGGGTGATTCCTATAGACTCACCCGTACCATTGCCTTTCTTACTCATCTTACCTGAGGTGTGATGGCCTTCCTTAGCTTAGGCCTTTACGTTTTCTGTTTCTTCTTTATGAAATGTTCCTTGGTAAAACATTTACATGGCTCTTTGGCACTCTGTTATCTGGTCTCTGCTCAAATATGACTACTTCATTAAGACTTTTCTTTATTAGCCTACACAGACCACACCAAATCAAAATCATTCTGCTAAATTTATGTGTTTCCTCCTTGTATAAATAATCATGACTGTGCTCCAGCTGTTCAATTTTGTTTGTTTATTTCTCCCCTACTAGAATGTAAACTACATGGCCTCATGAATACTGCCTGTTTTGTTCACTGCTATATCTCTTCTTCTTTGAATAGTAAATTATGTAGAATAATTGGCCATGCATTATCAGTTAAACACAGCTAAATATCTGTGTTCCATGATTGAATAAGTTTAAGCAATAATTTTTCGTCCACCACATGAATTACAAAACCTTACTTCATTTTCATTTTTCTACTTCCCCTCTCCTGTATCTTCTCACCATTTTGACTTGTTTTATTATCTTTAGCTTATCAAGATGTATTCATTTCACAATTATCCTTAATTTAATTATAAAATCAGAAAAAATAAATAAAATATTGCCAATTAAAAAATTCTTGGATTTAAAAAAATAAAAAAAACATTTTTTGCCAGTCTTGTTTAGCTCATGCCCCCCAAAATCAAACCACACATTGCTTCCAAATTGGTAGCCATGGCTCTCTTCTATTGTGTATGTTTTCAGATGATTCTATGCTAACCATGGTAAATGAATGCTAGTTCCTATAACAAGCAAACTTATTATAGGAAAATACCAGGGAGTTGATATATTAAAGGTTTATTTTCGCTTAAGTTAAAGTATAATTAAAATTAGTTTTTTCTCTAGAAGTCACCTTTCAGAAAATAAATCAGAAATCCTGTTTCCTTTATATTAAGCAATGGAAAAATTTAATATCATGGTATCTGCACAAGGAGAAGAGAGATTAAAAATGAGCAAGAGCTCTGCTCTGGTCCATAAGTGGTACACATCAATATGCTCACATTTTATTTGAGATTTAATTAAGTACACCAAAACTAACATGAAGGGAAGTTGAAAAATACAGTCTGTTTATTCAGGCAAAATAAGTCGAAGAGTGGACCTTCTAAGGATAAAAGTTGAACTCAATTAAATAGAAAGCATATAAACAAAAATCACTTCAAATTAGTTTTTGAAACATCAATAATATTAATAAAACTAACTTTAGCCAGATTAATCAGTAAAATGAATAAAGACACAAATTATTACTATGAGAAAAAAGTAGCTATTACAGCAGATCTTGCATGTATTAGAAATATAATAAGGGGCTATAATAAACAAATGTATAATGATAAATTAAAAAAACTTAGATGATGTTGGCAAATTCCTTGAAAATCCCAGTATCCAGAAACTAACACAAAACAAGACAGAAAATCTGTATTGCAGTATATATGGAATACCAACTGATTTTTGTATTAAAACTTAAGTACTGCCAATTTTAAAGTATCTCTTTAAGAAAACTACAAAGAAATATTTTTACTCCTCTATGAAGACTGATGCCAAAATAAGACAAATATATTGAAAGAAAACAAAACAGAAGATGAATATATGTCATAAATGTCAACAGAAAAATTCTTAACAAGCATTAGCAAATAAAATCTAGCAATTTAGAATGAATCATTATGATTTATTAGAGATTGTTGGAAGAGTGCAAAATTCTATGTCAGACATTGAAATAAACTCTTGTTTCAAACATGGATAAGCACACATAAAGTCTTAGAAAATTTACAAAAAAAAATCTGCTAGAACAAGTGAAGACTTTAAGTAGGTTGTGGAATACAAAGTCAATAAACAAAAATAAATTGCATTTCTATAAACTGAAAGATAAGAAGAAGATGGAATAAAATACTATTTTCAAAGTTTATAAATACAAAATACTTTGAGCAAGATTTAGACACTGAAAATTTTGAGACAATGCTAGTATAAATTGAAAAAATTAAAAAAGAACAGAGATATGTCAGTTCATGGATTCAGAGACAATATTCATTAAGATGTCAATTATCTGGAAAGTCATCTAGAGATAGAATGAATTTCTAATCAAATTCTCTGAAGGTATTTCTTAAACTAATAAGATATTTCCAATAGTTATATTAAAATGTAAAATATCTAGAATTACCTAAAGGGATCCTTAAAAATTAAGAAAAAATTTAGATGACATACACTACGTTATTGCAAATTTAAATACAAATGTAAAAAATATAGCAATCAAGAAAGTGTAATACCAGCCTAAGGATACATATAGATCAGTGAAACAAAATAGAGGACATAGACATTGACCCACAAATATGTACATGTTGACTTTCAACAAAGATGCCGAGTTAACTCAGTAGAGGATGAGCCTCATCTTATCCACAAATTGTTCTAGTGAAATTGGATAACCACATTAAAAAAATGAGCCTCAGTCTATATACTATACCATAAATGAACTAAAAATGAAGCAAGAAGCATTTAGTAATACAAATCCTAAAACTCTAAAATCTCTAGAAGAAAACAGGATAAAATCTTCACAATCGTACTGATAGAGCATAAAAATAAATATATATTTAAAAAGAAGTAAAATGGACTTCATCAAAATTTTAAATTTTAAATGTGAAGGGTTGAAATATCTGTACTTTAAAAGACTACATTGTTAAAATTAAAATAAAAGTCATATTTCTGCTCATGCACACTCACGTGTATGTGTATTGCTGTGGTTACTTGGATGTTTATCTTTGGCAAAATTCATTTAACAGTACTTTTTAAATGAGTGCTTTTATTATATGTAAATTATAAACCAATAAGCTTCACTTTGAAACAATATGTAATAATGATGTTTTCAGGCAAGCAAATATGAGAAAATTTGTTGCCAGTTAACCAGTACTAAGTGAATTACTAAAGGTAATTTTATCAGCCAGAAGGAAAATAATCCCAGACCAACTAAAATACTGAAAGAAATGAAGGGAACAAATTTAAAATGTGGATGTGGAAAAGCAAATAAACACAAATGATACACAATTATAATAATAATACTTTGGGTTTATAAAATACCTAAAGAATGAAACACTCTGAAAACCAAAAAGTGAAACAGTGGAAATGAATAATTAGAGCTAAAGTGTTCTAAAATTCTAGCAACATTCAAAAATTAGTAGAAGTCACAGTCCATAAAAACGTTCACTGTTTCATTTTATTTTATTTATTTTGAATGGAGTCTCGCTCCGTTGCCCAGGCTGGAGTGCAATGCTGCTATCTTGGCTCACTTCAACCTCCGCCTCCCAGGTTCAAGTGATTCTCCTGCTTTAGCCTCCTGTGTAGCTGGGATTACAGGTGATTGCCACCATGCCTGGCTAATTTTTTTACATTTTTAGTAGAAAAGGGGTTTTACCTTTTGTTGTTGGCCAGGCTGGTCTGGGACTCCTGACTGCAGGTGATCTGCCCACCTTGGCCTCTCAAAGTGGTGTGATTACAGGTGTTAGCTACCATGCCAGGCCAAAAGTGTTCACTTCTAGAACAGTCTACAATGTTGTAATCATTGGGATTTTCACTAAAAAGACTATGAAAGAAATTATGAATGTATAATTAGCAAGTGAGTGGATGGGCAATGGGGAATAATGAAAAATGGAAAAATTCAAGGGAAGACAAGTAAATCTTAAAATAAATAAAAGTAGTGGGCCAAATAGAAAACAAATAGTTTTGTGATATAAACCCAGATATAGCAGTGATTAAATTAATGTAAATAATTTTTATGTACATATAAACATAATTTTTTAATATGAATATAAATAATGTAAGTGCTTTTTAGTTGGTGGCATGCATGAGGGTACAGAATGGTTGAAAGGAAAAGGGTAAAGTATGTATTCCCTAAAACACTAACCGAAAGAAAATTTCTGTAGTTAGACCACTTTCAGAAATTAGAATAGTGATAGTATAGTCCTAGACTACAAGCAAAATGAAATAAAGCATTGTAAGACATGTTATTTTTTATAATAAAAAGGGTTAACCCTAAATAGGTATGCTGTCAATACTATATACATTCAAAATAATGTAGAAAGTCAAAATAAGCAAATCCACAATAGTAGGAAATTTTAATAAATATATCACTAATTAGCTGCTGGTAGAACATAGCAAAAGTACCATATGCAAAATAGAAAAACAATCGGGGTGTAATACTTGCAAAATATAGCAGGCAAATAGCAAACTTTCCTAATATATATAGAGTTCTTACCAATCAATGATGAAAGAACTGTTTGCCCAGTTTAAAAAAATGGTCAAAGGTCTGAACACACAGTTCAGAGTAAAGAAACTACAAATTGCACTTAGAAAAACTCAAAATAAATGCATCTAGTTGCAAAGATGTCAGCATATTTACAACACACTATGATAGCAAAGGTGTAAAGAAGTGGAGGTTGTCATAAAATACTGAGGGGGGGATGTAAATATGTAAAACTCTTAAGGAAAACAAAGTGGTGAATTCCTTTAAAATTCTAAATGTACATACTCTTAAATTCTATTCAGAATTTAGCACACTGATACATTAGCGTTCTTGACAAATGATTCATCTGCATACAGGGTTACTTATAACAGCATTGCATGAAATGCAGAATACTAAAACTTGTCTAAATGATTATCAATGTGAAACTACATATATAATATTTACAGATATAGCAAACATAATATACATATACTTTTATATTCATACACTGATATATTACTTATATATACATATCTATAAGTATTTATATATACTTTTATATAAATATCTAGAAATACCTTACCCAAAATACCTAATAAGGATACCAGAATAAAGTATTTGAGTAACAGGATTAGGGGAGAGATTTTTCATTTACTTTTTAGGTAATAGAGTGTGAGGGGAATGTTTCATTGTACCCATTTTTATGTGTTGTGAAGGTCAAATAATTTGGATACAAACATGCCAGAGGAAAAAAACGAGGTGGAACTCATTTCACTGAATTGATTATTCTGTTAATGTGCCAAATGTTTAAGTTAAAAAATTGGACTAGAATGAAAAACTGTTAAATTAATAATATTATTTTACTGAGGCAGAGTGATATGGTCTCTCTTCAAATTCTGTTTCACAAGAAAAACAGATGTAGATGTAGCAACATCTAAGTCAATCAACAAATATCTGAAGGTAAAAGCTATCTACTCCATCATATTTTGGCCAATAAATATCTGCATTAAGTAGCTTTATTGAAACAAACACTTTTTTTTCTAGCCACTCTAATGGCATGCTTATCATCATATTTGTTTCAATAGGTTCCAGTAAACTGTATGTGTTAAGCCTAGCCTATGCATGCAATCTGAGATTCCCACAGGATTGACACTCTGCTAGCTCGTATCCAACCTACCTTATTTATTCACGCCATCTGCATGGATTTTGTAGGCAGCTGAATTTTAAAAATACCTATTCCAAAGCATTAAAGATAAGAGAGGGATCTCGAAAGAAGTCAATCAGTGTGATGGCTTAGTTAACTCAGTTAATCTTTACATATTTAGTTTAAGCCTGACAATAGGTGTTTTAAGAAACTTATTAAATTAGACTAAAATTAGATTTCTCTATGTGTGAATCACTATGTAATTTCTTAGTTTTGAAAATGCTTTCTAAACCTAACATTACGGATAAAAATAACCATTAGAAATAATTATTTAACTACAAAAGCACAATTGCTGGATACCTTATGTATAATAAAAAGACAAAGAAGCTGTAAACATATTTTCAGCAAATAACATACACTTATGTTTGGTTTCTTTAATATGAAGAGTTGTCATATAATTAGATAAGAGAAATATTACATTCCAGTTCCAGAGGAGAAATATACAGGTTTAAAAATCAGAAAATGTATAATTAAAAGAAAGACTCATTAAAATAACAGATAAAAGATTAACCAATTTTCCATACAAATTAACCAAGATGATAACCTGGCAATACTTACTATAGGTTAAACTGGGAGGAGGTGAAGGTGAAAATGGCAATCTTTGTCTCAGTCATCAAAAAGTGATGGGTACATGGTTCTAAGTGGTCTGTTTTGGTTATCTATACTTTTTCTATGATTTTACATTGTCTCCTATGACTCTCCTCATTACTCACTCTGCATCAACCTGCTTGACCTCTGTCTCCTTGAACAAGCCTAGCACAAATGCCTATAGACCTTTACTATTCCTTCTTCCATCAAAATTTATTTGCCCTATGGATTGCTCACCTAATGCATACATGAAGCTCATATTAGAAATAGTTTCCTTGACCACCAAATATAAGAGCTGCCCCATATAAATGTCTGTTCCCATATTTGACATAGAACTATATTTATTTGTTGATTTGCTTTTTGACTGTCTTCCCCACCTTAATATTCATAAATATAGATGTATGCTTGTGTGTGTGTGTGTGTGTGTGTGTGTGTGTGTTTTCATTACAGCAGGTGCCAAAAACAATTCTTGGCACAAACTGTTTTGTAAATATATGTTGAATGAATCAATAAACAATTAATCTCCCCCTCAATTTGGCATTCTATCCTAAAAAGTGATTAAAAATGTAGCCAAATATATTTATGAAAAACAATATTAATTGCAATATTTTCAGTCATAATGAATGATTGAAAAGACCTAATATCCTATAAATACAAATTTTAGTCAACTTTTAACATAGAAACATGAACGGATATTATACATAGTGAAGTGTTTTAATGATGTTGGAAAATATGCCTTGTACAATGTTACCTATATTGTACAAAGGGTATGACTGCAACTGCAAAAGTAAACGAGAAAATAAATTGGGAAGAAAGCCTTAAAAACAAAGAACAGAATCATGGAGAAATCGATGCCAGGTTTTTGTTTAAACTCTTCTAATAAAAAAAAGTTTAAAAAATAATCATTACTACACAAACATCATTAATGAAAATAGTCTGAGGATAAAAAATGAGTTGTTTTTGTTTTTCTTTTTTTAGAAAATGGAAGTGCTAAAGTCACTCAACAAAATCCCTGCAAGCTTCAATTTTCTATGCCCTTTTGGAAATATTTTATGACCACAGACTTTACTTTTTATGCCTCATGCACAAAATTTGTTCTTTAAGTTATGAGACAAACAAAGTTCTAAACTATGGATGGAAGAGCCTAATTCTAGCACCCCCAATAGAAATAAGAACACTGTCATGCCAAAATTTATCATAGGAATAAAATAAAAGTTTAGGATCTTTAAATCAGCAGATCTCCATGTGTTTTCACTAGACATCTAATTTATAAGATGACTTACTAGAAACATTTCTGAAACATCATATATCAAATACTGTTTATGTCTCATGTATGTGTGTGCATGGATGTCTCATATATATGGAGACACATACACACACAAATGCATATCTGAAGTTAAGAAACTTCTTCCACTTCATTTAAAATGGTGCAACTGCTGTGGAAAACAGTATGGAAGCCTCTCAAAAAATTAAAAATAAAACTACCATATAATACAACAATCTCATTTCTGGGTATATATAAAAATATTGAAATAAGAATTTCAAAGAAATAGCTTTACTCTCATGTTCATTGCACTATTATTCATAATAGTCAAGGTATGGAAACAACCTCAATGTTCACTGACAGATTAATCAGTAAAGAAAATGTATGTAAATACATTTACATAAATGTATAGAAACACATGGACTATTATTCATTCTTTAATAACAGAAAATCCTACCATTTAGTACAATATGGATAGACCTGTAAAACTAGTTGTGTTAAGTACAGGTTAGTAACAGATGAATACTGCATGATTCCACTTATATGAGGTATTAAAAATAATGAAACCTATTGAAGTAGGAAATAGAATGATGCATGCCAGGATCTGGGACAGGGGGAAATAGGGAATTGTTCAGTGGGTATAAAGTTACTATTATAGAGGAGGAGAAGTTCTAGAGATAGACTGTACAACATAGCGCCTACAGTTAATATGATATTGTGCACATGAACATTTTTGAAGAGGGTAGATCTCTGAATTGAGCCATTTTGCATTACTACAAAGAGATACCTGACACTAAGTAACTTATAAGAAAAGAGGTTTAATTAGCTCACAATTCTGCAGGCTGTACAAGAAGTAGAATGCTTGTATCTGCTTCTAAGGGATCCTCTGGGAGTTTTTACTCAAGGCAAAAGGTGAAGCAGGAGCTTGTGCACCACATGGCGAAAGCAGGAACTAGAGAGTGAGAGACAGAAAGTGATGGAGAGAGGTACCACACACTTGTAAATGATCAGATCTTGTGAGAACCCAGAGAACTCACTTATCACCAAGAAGATGGCCCAAGCCATCTGCCCCAGTGATTCAAATACTTTCCTCCAGGCTCTACTTCCAACATTGGGGATTATAATTCAGCATGAGATTTGGGCAGGGGTAAGTATTTAAACTACATCATTTGGACCCCAGCCCCTCCCAAATCTCCAGTCTTTCCCACATTGCAAAACACAATTATGCTTTCCCAGTAGTTTCCCAAATTCCAGCTCATTCCAACACTAACTCAGAAGTTTAAAGGCACATCTTGGAAAAGGCAAGTCCCTTCCACATATGTACCTGTAAAAAGAAAAACAAGTTATTTAATTCCAAGATGCAATGGGGGTGTGACATTGGATAAATATTCTCATTCTGAGAAAAGAAATTAGCAAACAAAATGTACTGTAGGTTCCGTGTAAGTTCAAAACCCAACAGGGCAGCCATTAAATCTTAAAGTTCCAAATTAATTTCCTTTGGTTCCATGTCCTACATCCAGTGTACACTGTCACTATGGGTGGACTCCCAAGGCTTTGGCAGCACCACCCCTGTGTCTTTGTGGGGTTCAGCACCCATAACTGCTCTCACAGATTATTGAGTGCTTACAGATTTTCAGGTGCAAGGTGGAAGCCGAGCCGCCAGTGAATCTATCATTCTGTGATCAGGTGGGCAGTGGGCTCCTTCTCTCAGCTCTATCAGGCAATGCCCTGTTGAGGCTCTTTATGGGGCCTCCAATCCCACATTTTTCCTCTTCACTGCCCTAGTAAAGTTCCCTGTTAGGGTTCCTCCCCTGCAGAACTATGTACAACATCTGCTTCTGCCTGAGCACCGAGACTTTTTCCCACATCCTCTGAAATGCAGGCAGAGGCTCCCAAGCCTCATTCACTTTTGCATTTTGTATGCCTGCAAACTTAACACCACATGGAAGCCACCAAGGCTTATGGCTTGCACCCTCTGGAGCAGCAGCCTAAGCTTTATCTGGGCCCCTTTGAGTCACGGCTAGAGCTAGAGTGACTAGGATACTGGGATCAGTGTTCCAAGACTGTACAGGGTAGCAGGGCTATGAATCTGGCCCATGAAACCATTCCCTATGCCTAAGTCTCAGGGCCTGTAATAGGAGCGGCTACCTGGAAGATTTCTGAAATGTCTTCAAGGCCATTTTCCCACTAACTTGGTTATTAGCACCTGACTCTTTTTTAGTTATCCAAATCTCTAACAAGTGGTTCCTCCACTGCCTGATTGAATTCCTCTCCTGAAAAAACTTTTTCTTTCTTTGGCACATGACTAGGGGCAAATTTTACAAAATTTCACACTCTGCTTTCCTTTTAAATATAAGATCCAGCTTTAAACAATTTCTTTGCTCCAACAGCTGAGCATAGGATGTTAGAGGCAGCCAGTCCATATCTTGAGTGCTTTGCTGCTTAGAAATTTCTTCCACTGGATACCCTAACTCATTACTCTCCAGTTCAAACTTCCACAGATCCCTAGGGCATCTACACAGTGCAGCAAAGTTATTTGCTAAAGCATAACAGGTGTGACCTTTACTCCAGTTTCCCGTGAGTTCCTCATCTCCATCTGAGACCTCATCAGCCTGCTCTTCACTGGTTTTATATCACCATCAGCATTTTGGTCATAATCATTTAACCAGTCTCTAGGAAGTTTCTTTCCCTTCTGCTACAATTGTAAGTTTCCTATGACCTCCCCAGCCATGCTCCTTCTATACCCTGTGGAGAGATGAGAGATTTAAACCTCTTTTCTTTATAAATGACCCAGTCCCAGGTAGTTCTTTATGGCAATGTGAGAACAGACTAATACCCTATTATTTCTGACAGATAAAATTTGCATATATTAATGGAGTACAATGTGATGTTTTGATATATGTAAACAATGTGGAATAATTAAATCAAATTAATTAACATAACTATCTCCTCCCTTTAAAACAGATAAGAGAATAATTACTATTACCTGGGATTTTATTATTTTTAAAACTGTAAATTGTTTGTGTAAAGATTTTGGTACAGTGTCTGAAAGTAGTATTACATACGTTTTGTTCTTACTGTTAATGTTTAACTCAGTCTTTGTACTAAATTCCTTATTCTTTCAGGTTTTTCCTAACTTCTCTTCTTCATCATGGCTAAAAGATAAACTATGATGGTACTTACTTGTTCTTGGCATGATGGGGCTCTGGGATCTATGTCAGTCCTTGCATGTGCACTTTCTCTCATCCTCTGACTTATGGTCAATTTGTCATCTGTGGGCTCACTCCTACAATTGGTGGCCTCTTGGTACCATATGTTTCCCTGAGCCACATCTGCTGTGTGACGGTAGCCTAGGCTGACCTCACTGCAGCCTCTGTCACATTCTTGCCACCCGGCGCCTATCATCTGTACTTCCAAAACAGAGAGAATAAAAGTTATTCTGAATTTGCTATTCCTTTTACCCATACAATTCAGCAAATACTGGCCCACATTTGTAGAGCTCTGGAGCAGGAAGATTGGAACACACATTTTCACCAGTCTTCCTTTGCATCCCATAATGTAGTGGTTCAGAAGAGAAGGTTTTTTCTTGATCTTCTACTCTGTGGCCTCTGCACTTTATCTGAAGCTTAATGGTGGGAATGTGAGAGGGCATGAAGGGAGAGAAGCTGTCCCACTAATAAATATTACATATAAAAAATAATGGTGGACACAATATATCCATTGTGCTTATGTTCATATCATATGGATAAAGCCACTGCTAACTCCTCCTTTATTCTGTCCAACTGAAGCTGATATGTATCAGCCTTTTTCCACATTTGAATGAAATCATCAGTTCTTTCTCCATTCACATAATGCCTCAGTTTATCCACTAACTGATTTAAAAATTTATATATAAATTATAGTATGGAAAACAGAATGTCAATTCAAATGTTGGTTATCAATGTTTAAATCAAACGTCTCCCATTTTCAGTTAAGATTTTCATACCTACCTTCACAAAATAAGGATGTACTTAATATTCTGGTCAAAAAGCAAAATTCACATTTCTGACTCTGTATTAAATTGCATCTCTCATTAGGCAGTAACTTCTTTGACAGTGTTTTTCACTTTAAGTCCTGTATTTTCAGTTCCTTGCATAGTCACAGACACAAACACATATTTTTCAAATGCCAAATGAATGTTTGCTTAATGAATTAGTGGTAGACAATTCGTATTCTTGAATTTAGTAAAAACTTTTTTCCCACAGCAAATAATTGTTGGATGATTAAACTTTGTTAATACATTTAGAAGAATTGTCATTGTGTTCAAAAAATAATCATGGAGAGTGACAAGATGGCCACTAGAATTGTTTGACATTCGTCCCTGGCAAAAGGGGATCATATCAACAAATAAACAACTATAGTTTGACTGGAGTGATTGAGGATGTATGCTGGAGAGAACCAGGCAAACAGAAAAGTTTTTATGGAGGTTGAAGCCCAGGATAGCACTATACAGAGGGGAGCAAGGCATTCAGCCTCTGCCACACTGTTTCCCAACAGATTCAGCTCAGAGCCAGGGGAGATATCTTACAGGATAAAGGTAAGCTGGTGTTCCTATGCCATCTGCATCACCACTGTAGATGCCAGCAGTCATTGCTACAAGAGGGTCCCTCTGTTCTCACAGGTCTTGAATCCAACATAGGCAATTTCTGGGGATTTTCCAGTTGTTTTGCATGAGAGCGGCAACTCCTTTGGAACACCCCATCTCACCCCTCCAACGTAAGCTGCTATGGCCCAGTGCCAACTGAAATACATTTTGTTCTGGGAGCCAGTATTCCCTGACCTCTAGCTATCTCTGAGACCCCATCGTCAGCCCACTACATTCATGCAGGTGTCTACAGCACCAACACCCTGGCTGTTTAGAGCCTAGGCATGAAATGAGGACCAAAATCCCAACATCTGAATCCATGAAGCACCTGATTTACCAGGAAGCCATGCTACCACATCTACCTAGAATAAAAACCAATACAACATTCCCAACAATTAACAAAATGTAGTAGGTATTTGTATATCAACAATAACTTTGTAAATACATTAAATTCTCCAATTAAACATACAAATTCTCTATGGAGATCAAAAAACAAGACTGGACCAAATTCTATCTAGAAGAGACTTATCCCATTGGTAAAAAAAATGTAGAGTGAAAGTGAAAAGATGAAAAATATATTCCATACAAATGGAAACCACAAGAAAGCAGGAGTAGCCATACTTTCATAAAATAAACTATAATTCAAACAGTATAAAAAGAGACAAAATTGTAAAAATATGTGCATCCAGCCCTGGAAGACTGAAATAGATATAGCAAATACTATTTGGTATAAAAGAAGAGATAAATTGCAATACAATAATATCAACACTCCTCTTTCAACAATAGTCAGATCATCTATACAGAAAATCAACAACAAAAAAAACTATTGAATTTGAACTAAACCTTAGACCAGAGGGACCTAGCAGACATTTAGAAAACAATCCACCCAACAGCAACAGAATACACATTCTTCTCTACTGCACATGGAACATTCTCCAGGATACATTATATGTTAGGCAACAACACAATTCTTAGCAAATTTAAGAAAACAGAAATCATATTAAGTGTCTTTTCAGACCACAGTGGTATAAAACTAGAAATCAAGAATAAGAGAACTTTGGAAAGCTTACAAATACAAGGAAATGAAACATCATGCTCTTAAATAAACCATGAATCAATGAAAAATAAAAAAGGAAAATTTTAAAAATTGTCAAGATGAATGAAAATGGAAACACACCATACTAAAACCTATGGGACACAGCAAAAGCATTTCTAAGAGGAAGCTCATAATAATACATGCCTACATCAATAAAGAGGAAAGATATCTCATAAAAAAAACTAATCATGCACCTCAAGGAACTGGAAACATGAGAACAAACTAAACCCAAAATTGGTAGAAGAAAGGAAATAATGAAACTCAGAGAATAAATGAGCAATGTAAACACTAAAACAATCAAAAGATCAACAAAACGTAGGGTTGATCTTTTGAAAAGATAAACAAAATTAACAAACGTTTAGCCAGGATAAGTAAAAATAAAAAGTCCCAAACAAATAAAATCAGAGAAGAAAAAGGATTCATTAAACTGATGTCACAGAAATATGAAAGATCATGAGACTATTATAAACCATTCTACACCGCAAATTTGAGAACATAGAAAAAATAGATAAATTCCTGAACACATACAATCTATCAAGATTAAATTATGAAAAAACAAAATCTGATCAGAACAACAATAAGTGAGAAAACTGAATCAGTAATAAAAATTATTCTTTTTTTAAAAAAAAATGACTAGCCTCTTATTATCTTACCTCTGAATTCTATCATACATTTAAGGAAAACCTAATACCATTCAAACTATTTCAGAAAATTGAAGAGAAGGAGATATTTTCAAACTAATTTTATGAAGCCAGCATTGCCTTTATTTCAAAATCAGACAAGAACACAGCAAAAAATGGAAACTACTGGCCAATATTTCTGATAAACCCAGATACAAAACGTCTCAACAATATACTAACAAACCAAATAAAACAGCACATTAAAAACATCATTCATTATGATCAAGCTAAATTCATCCCTGAGATGCAAGTATAGTTTAACATGTGTAAATTAATAAACATGTTATACTACATTAACAATAAAAAAAGAAAATCATCACTTCAATAGATAACAGGAAAAGCATTTGACAAAATTCAGCAGTCCTCTGAAAAAATTAGTTATAGAAGGAAGGTACCTCAATGTAATAAAGACCATGTATGACCAAACAACAGCTCACATCACATGGAATGAAGAAAAGCTGAAAACTTTTACTCTAACATCAGGGCAAGACAAGTAATAAAAGGCATCCAAATTAGGTAGGAGGAAGTCACAATATCTCTGTTTGTAGTGGCATGTTTCAACGTACGGAAAATTCTAAAGAACAGTTCCCCAAAAGAACTGTTATAACTAATACACAAATTCAGTGAAGAAACAGAACACAAATTAGCATACAGAAATTAGTAGCATTAAAAACAACTATTTTTCATTTCTGTGGGTACATAGTAGGTATATATACAAGCATGTAATGCATTGTAATCACATCATGGAAAATGGGGTATCTATACCCTCAAGAATTTATACTTTGTGTTACAAAAAATCTAATTATACTTTTTTGTTATTTTAAGCTGTACAATTAAATTATAATTGACTATAGTAGCATTTTTATTGCTAAAAGTGAAGTATCTGAAAGAAAATAGAAAAACAATTCTATATCCAATAGCCACAAAACAAAAAAGTATCCCTGTGAATGAACTTGACCAAGTAGGTAAAAAAGCTCTACACTAAAAGCCAAAAAATATTAGTGAAAAATATTGAAGGCATAAAAAAATGGAAAGATAACCCATTTGCATGGATTGGAAAAATAAACATTGTTAAAATTAGCATATTAATAATCTACAAATTTAATGCAAATCCTATCATAATACCAATGACATTCTTCTTAAAAACAGGAAAAAAAGTTTTAAAATTTATTTATAGTAATAAGAGAAGTGTGATACTAGCATAAAAACAGACACATAGACCATTGGAACAGAATAGAGAGCTCTAAAATAAATTTATACACCAGCAGCCATCTGATATTTGACAAAGGTATCAAAAACACTCAATGAGGAAAAGACAGTCTTTTCAATAAATGTTGTTGCAGAAATTGGATATCTACATGCAGAATAATAAGACTAGACCTCTAGGCCAGGTGTGATGGCTCACGCCTGTAATCTCAGCATTTTGGGAGGCTGAAGTGGGTGTATCACCTGAGGTTGGGAGTTCGAGAGTAGCCTGACCAACATGGAGAAACCCCATCTCTACTAAAAATACAAAATTAGCTGGGAGTGGTGGCGCATGTCTGTAATCCCAGCTACGTGGGAGGCTGAGGCAGGATAATCACTTGAACCCAGGAGGTAGAGGTTGCAGTGAGCCAAGATCACACCATTGCACCCCAGCCTGGGCAACAAAAGCAAAACTTGGTCTCAAAAAAAAAAAACCAAAAAAAAGAACCAGACATCTACCTTTCACCATATACAAAAACAAATTCAAAATAGATTAAAGACTTAAATGTAAAACCAGAAACTATGAAACTGCCATAAGTAAACATAGGTGAAATGCTTTATGACAATGGGTTGGGCTAGTATTTTTAAAATAAGACCTCAAAAGTGTAAGCAACAAAAGCAAAAATAGACAAATGGGGTTACATCAAATAATAAGCTTTGCACAGCCTAAGAAACAATTAGTAGGTTCAAAAAACAACCTGCAGAATGAGAAAAAACATTCAAATCTATATATCTGGCAAGGGGTTAATATCCAGAATATGTAAGAAACTCAAGCAACTCAGCAGCGTAAAACACAAGTAACCTGATTTTTAAAATGAGCAAAATACCTTAAGAGAAACTTCTCAGAAGCCATATGATGGTCAACAGGTACATGAATAAATGCTCAACATCACTAATCACCAGGAAAACAGAAAACAGAACCACAATAAGGTACCACTGGACTCTAGTTTGAATGGCTGTTATCAATAAGACAAAAGAAAACAAATGTTGGTGAGGATGTGGAAAAAAAGAAACACTTAAACACTGTCAGTGACATTGTAAATTACTACAGCCGCTATGGAAAACAGTATGAAGCTTCCTTAAATCATTAAACATAGGACTATAATATGATCTAGCTATCTCACTAGCAGATATATATTTAAAGAAATAAAATTGTGTATCAATGAGTTATCTGCATGCTTATGTCTATTGCAGCACTATTTTTTAATAGCCCAAATGTCTTATGACACATAAATGAATAAAGAACATGTGATGTGTGTGTGTGTATATGATATTTCTTTATATATATATGGTATGTACATACACACACAGACACACACACACACACACAATGCTATTTAGCCATAAAAAATAAAATCCTGTTATTTGGGACAACACAAATATATTTGGAGAATGTTATATTAAGTGAAATATGCCAGACACAGAAACACAAATATTGCATGATCTCATTCATGTTTGGAATCTGAAGATAAAAATAGTTAGTATTATACAAGTAGATAGCAGAATAGTGGTGGTCATTGGTTACAAAGTTACAATTAGATAGAATAAAGAAGATCTGGTGTTCTACAGTAATGTGATGATGTTTAGCAGTAAGGTATGGGTATTATAAATAGCCAGAAAAGAGGGTTTTAAATGCTCTCACCAGAAAGAATAATAAATGTTTGCAGTGATGAATTTACTGACTACCCGGATTTCCTTATTAGAGATATGATCAACATAAATAAGTATGTTTTCTCAATTGTATCACATAAATATGTATAATTACAATGTGTCAATATAAAAAATGACTAAGTAAATAAACAGCATCTCAGGTCATGATGGCATGGGTTTATATGTGAACACATAGTAGAAATTTAGGATTAATAATGCTCTCGCGATTTACTGGAAATAAGCATGTAAAGATGCCTATATTAATCAGAGCTCTCTAGAGGGACAAAACTAATAAGATAGATAAATATAATGGGGAGTTTATTAAGAAGTGTGGAATCACATGATTGCAAGGTGAGGTCCCACAATAGGCTGTCTGCAAGTGGAGGAGGAAGGAAGCCAGTCCCAGGCCCAAAGCTGAAGAATTTGGAGTCCAATACTCGAGGTCAGGAAGCAGCCAGCATGGGAGAAAGACGTAGGCCGGAAGACTAAACCCATCTAGTATTTTCACGTTCTTCTGCCTGCTTTTATTCTGACTGTGCTTGTAGCTGATTAGATGATGCCCACACAGAGTGAGGGTGGGTCTGCTTCTCCTAGTCCACTGACTCAAATGTTAATCTCTTTTGGCAGCCCCCTCACAGACACTCCTAGGAAAAGACTTTGCATCCCTCCATCCAGTCAAGTTGACACTCAATATTAACCACCACAATGCCCTTTCTACTTTTAGAATTTTGGGAACATAAAGTATCAAGAACTGTAACACCCTTTTCTTTGAGCTTACTTATTGCAAATGGCACTGATACACAAGTTTTTTTTTATGAGATTCATTTCCTCATAGTTGGCAATTATGAATAATCTTTGAAGGACAAAGAAAACACTTATAGCTTGATGAGTCATGTGCACCATTTCAGAAATTTCCCCTAAGTTGACAGAGCAAGCAAATAACACACACACCATCAGATTTAAAATTCTTTGCCAAAAAAAGCAATGAAGGAGTTTGCTTTTGTACTATATCAAGGATTATTTTATGAAGTATTTCTTAAGGAGAATAGAAAAATTTATGGCCTTGAATTGCCTTAAACTTTTAGATTATTGAGAATTCACTGAGCCTCACCCATCAGTTTTATGTCTTACAGAAGTAGTTCAAATTTTTTCAAATTGATCAAGTCACTGAAGAAACTCAAACCATTCTACTGGTGCAGCTAAAGCTAATAGCGATGGTCGAGGTCACTGGAAAATGAAAAATGCAAGTCCAAAAGAGAAAACAGTGACAAAAAGCTATCGCCTATTTGTGGCATTAGACTGAAGCTGAAAAGGGCACGAAAGGGAAACATATCCTATTGTTATTTTAAAATACACTTAGTATTTTGTAATTCCAAATGGATACATAGAGAAATAAATGTTTTTCAAGCTCAATCACAGCATAGAAAAGATAAATTTAATAGATAAAGTCATCCGATATGTCAGAAACACAAATAGTTTCAGAAAATTGAAGGAATACCAAAATAAAGACCCGGAATAGAAGGGCATCTGTCAAGTATATGACATGGAGAGAAATCCATTCCACTGACTTTCCAATTTTGTTCCTTATCAGACTTATTCTCAGGCTTACCTTGGTATAACACAGTATATCTTTCTCAGTATAGCCCATAGTTAAGAATACAAAGAGGTAAATCAGAAGCTCTAAAAACATACTGTGTTGGTACAAAGCAAGAGATGTCAGTAATTTCAGCTCCTAACATAGAGGATAAAAGGTGCTTACAACCTGATAAAAGACAAATATTTAGGGAACTGAAATTGTCAATTTCAAATCATTGCACCTGAAACCAGTTTACTTATAAACTTTACTTAGAAACTTTGTGTCAGTATGGTTAGAACAACACATAAAACCTAGCATGCAGTCTGTCAGTCAATATACTATGATTTAGGAAATGTAAAGAAAGAAAAATGATCTATTGACAAAAGTATATCACCATATACACAGACAAATTTGTATAAATACAATGCATATTTTATGCTTTTATTTTTTTCCCTAAGCAATAGATTTTTCTCTCATTCACTATGTGTACTTTTGTTTAGACATCTTACATATTTTTTCATTAGAGGGTGACAATATAAAAATGCAGTGCCACTAGTAATTTATTAAAATGGTAAACACCATTTATTTTAGGTTTGTCTGAATATTTTAACCTATACTTTTGCTTAATAAAATATAATATTGAGGGAGAGAAATCCAAGATGGCTGATCACTAGCAGCTCGGGCTCCTAGCTCCCAGTGAAAGCACAGAGAACGAGAGGACGCCACACTTTCAGATGAATATTTGTTGCTCACGGACCAGGATATTCCCAGCAGAGGAGCCCCACATGTTGCCAGGGCAACTCTTGTGGCCAGCGCGGCGGTTTTGCTGGTGCCTTAGCGCGCCAGTTTTTGGTGCAGAACCCGGAGATTCCCGGGCAGAAAAGCACCATCAATCTTAACACCGCTATTTTGGCCTGTGCAGTGGACTGCTCAGATTTCAGCACTGGGAATCAACAAGTTGGACGTCTGCTCAGAGACCTAGTTAGAAAGTCGGTAATTACAAAGACAACAGACGGATAAATATATAATGAAGGGAAGAAATCAGCGTAAAAAGGCAGAGAATACTCAAAATCAGAATGCCTCTCCCTCTACAGGGGATCGCAATTCCTCATCAGTAACGGAACAAGGCTTAATAGATTACAAGTGTGTTCCAATAACAGAAGCAGGCTTCAAAACGTGGGTGATAAGAAACTTCTGTGAATTAAAAGAACTTGTTCTAACCCAATGCAAAGAAACTAAGAACCTTGAAAAAAGGTTTGACGAAATGTTAATGAGAATGGACAATTTAGAGAGGAATATATGTGAATTGATGGAGCTGAAAAACACAACACGAGAACTTCGCAAAGCATGCACAAGTTTAAACAGTCGAATTGATCAAGTAGAAGAAAGGACATCAGAAGTCGAGAACCAGCTCAGTGAAATGAAACGAGAAGACAAGATTGGAGAAAAAAGGATGAAAAGGAATGAGCAAAGTCTCCAGGAAATATGGGACTATGTGAAAAGACCTAATTTATGTTTGATAGGTGTACCTGAATGTGATGAAGAGAATGAATCCAAGTTGGAAAATACTCTTCAGGATAGCATTCAGGAAAATTTTCCCAACCTGGCAAGGCTGGGTAATATTCAACTCCAGGTAATACAGAGAACACCACAAAGACATTCTTCAAGAAGACCAACCCCAAGGCACATAATTGCCAGATTTATTAGGGTTGAAATGAAGGAGAAAATACTAAGGGCAGCCAGAGAGAAAGGTCAGGTTACCCATAAAGGGAAACCTATCAGACTTATAGCAGATCTCTCAGCAGAAACCCTACAAGCCAGAAAAGAGTGGGGACCAATATTTAACATCCTTAAAGAAAAGAACTTGCAACCCAGAATTTCCTATCCAGCCAAACTAAGCTTTATGAGCGAAGGAAAAATTAAATCTTTTGCGAACAAACAAGTACTTAGAGAGTTCACCACCACCAGGCCTGTTTTACAAGAGCTTCTGAAAGAAGCACTATACATATAAAGGAACAACCAATATCAGCCTTTCCAAAAATATATCAAAAAGAAAAGAACATTAACACAACGAAAAATTTACACTAACTAATGGACAAAACAGCCAGCTAGCATCAAATGCTAGTATTAAAGTTATATATATTCTAATTGGATAAAAAACCAAAACCCATTGCTATGCTGCATCCAGACCCATCTCACATGCAACGATACACAAAGACTCAAAACAAAGAGAAGGAGGAAGATTTATCAACCAATCAGAGAGTAAAAATAAACAAATAAAAAGCAGGAGATGCAATTCTCGCCTCTGATAAAGTAGACTTTAAAGTAACAAAGATCAAAAGAGGCAAAGAAGGACATTACATAATGGCAAAAGGATCAATGTAACAAGAAGAGCTAACGATTTTATAGATCAACGAGACAGAAAATTAACAAGGACATCCAGGACTTGAACTCAGACCCGGAACAAGTAAACTTAATAAACATTTATAGAACTCTCCACTTCAAATACATAAAACATACATTACCACCTCACACCTATTCCATAAGTGACTACATAATTGGAAGTAAATCACTCCTCAGTAATCACATAGCATTTCACAGGTTTAAATGAAATATTGGTTGACTGCTCATTTGTTATTTTCTTCCCTTATTCCTTCCTGTTTACATCAAGTATAATTATTGGTATAAAAGAGGTTTTCAATACCCATTACTAAACTGCATTCTAGCCTGGGCAAGAAAGCAATACTCCCATTCTCTCTCTCTCTTTCTCTTCCTTTTTCCTCCTCTTCTTTATTCTTTTTCTTTCTTTCTTTCAAAAAAAAAAGAATATTCCAAGTAGGCAGCTGTTATCCACCTACCACTAATAAAAAAATATATATATAAAATATTGAATATATTACTTAGTAATAAACTATTAATACTAATATATAGGCAAAATTAGTTTACACACATCTCCATAACATTTTCCGTGTGTGTGTGTATGTGTGCATGTGTGTGAGAGAGAGAGAGTGAGAGACATATACTAATGTTTTCATGTCTTAATGGTTTGTGGAATAATACGTTATATTCAAGAAACTGCAACAGACTAAAAAATGACTAAAGACATCTGGAACTACTAAAATACTTTGAAATAATGACAATTTCTTCAATTAGGAAAGTAATTTTTAAACCCATTCATGTTTGTATATTTTGTATATATACATACATATAGTAAAAACATAATACTATGAGAAATTTTGAAGTATAGAAGACCAGACTTATACACCATTTAGTTCTATGTATATGCATTTACATCATACCAGTGTAATGATGGAGCATAGGTTATGTAATAAGACTCTGGAGTTCCAATATGAACTTTGCCTTATGCTACCTATGTAGAGTGAATTACCAAATCTCTCTGTGCCATGGTTTTCTTATCTATAAATTGGGTTAATAACGGTGTCTGTCTCACAGGGTTGCTGTGAGGATTAAATGAGTTGATATAAGAAATGATATGAAATGTGCTTAGATGATTGTCTGGCTCATATGTTCTGTTAGCTATAGTAATAACAATTAAAATAATGATATATAATATATTAATTTTAATAATGACATTATTAATTTTAAGTTTAAAAGATAAGCTGATTGAAAATTTATTTTATCATTAAATATACATAATACAAAAGAATCAACTAAAGTTTTCTAATAGTAAACACATATGGAATTCTATAGGAACACTTTTCTTTTTTAATCAAGATGCCATATTATTCATATGCTTATTTGCCATCTTCTTTTCTCATTTGAAACTTTATAATAGTTATCTCCAGGTCACTGAAGTATATAATAGACTATATTTAGTTGCTCTGTTCCTTTTCTTGGTCTTTCTCCATAAACGAGGTTATCTAGAACTTTAGAGTTGATTACCATCTATATTTTGATCATTTCCCAAACTACAAATGTAACTAAGGATGTGACTAGATAGATAGATAGATAGATAGATAGATAGATAGATAGATAGATAGATGGATAGATGATTTTGAAAGCATCTGTAAGCGAATATGTCCCAAATTGAACTGATCATCTTACATTCACCATGTGCTCCTCCTATTTGGCCCCAGGTGTAAATGGTGTCATGCTTCTTTCCTGTCCTGGAACTCAGTCAATATCTTTACCTTCTCATCTCTCCTGTGGTCCATGTCTCTCATGAGGTCCTCCTGGCTCTGTCTCCTAAAGAGGTTTCGATTATCCCCCTTCCCTCTACACTGATGTTGCTATAAGTTAGGAGATGATCACCTCTCACCTGCTTTGCTAAACGTTTTTCTTTACAAGATCAAAAACTACTCATAGATGTGTGTTTTCTTTAATATAATAATGGAATTAAAAATATTGAGCAATTACAATTGATAGGCACCTTTAATGTATATATCTTATTATCAGGAAAAGTCTTAGAGAAAGAAAATAATTGGATACAAATTTATTGTGGAGGAAACTGAGACAAAATTTAAGTAATAGCACTAGTTCATATAGTTAGCAGGTGGTAGGCCAAATAAAAATTGCCTAATCGTACTTAGAAGGCCATTATTTATGCCCTTGATTCACTGCAATGTGTTTCTCAGCTAATGTCCTTGCCTCTGGCAAGCCTCTCTTGTTCTCTTAACACTGGGCTGGATCTCGTAGAATTCGTGACTTCAGAAAACACAGTAGTCATCTAAATTTTAAAAATATTGATAGCTATTATTTCCAGATCTACTTGCCTCCCTATTAATATGGGCTTTGTGAGAGACAGGACTGGGCATCTATGTTTATGGTTATCATTGGATATGTCTGTCACATGTCATGGGGGCCAATCAATAATTTTTGTTAAAATAGTGAATCCCATGAGGTCACCCCTGTCTCTTTTTGTAGTGGTTTACTAAATGTCTAGCATATAATTCTAGAACTATAACATCTATGACATTAAAAAATGAGCTATTAGAAAATAGTAATTGTATACACACTTGATAGGTGTGGGTAAATGGAATGAGGAAACAATGATCTAACATAAAATGATTCCAAATCTCATAGTATAGATTTCATCTAAATAACTGCGTATCACAGGCCTGAGATTAAACATGGGCATAATCTATTGTTATCTTGAGTTTCTCCTTATTGTGGAGGAAACCGACACAGAAAATTTAAGTAATAGCACTTTTCGTTATTATCAGCCTTTTGTTATTATCAGGCCAGATTTCTGTATTTGAAAACAGATATCTTTGCTTTGCAATAACTTTCTCTTTTTACCTATAAAGAATTGTTTAGCCCTTAAGCAAACTTTCACACACTTATTTTATTGCCACATCTGAAAAGGAAAATGGCACTCTCTTTTATTCCTGGGTTTTATTCCTGGGTTTTAATTTTAATAAAATTGTCAGTTGTGAAGATTTTATGTATGTATCTTGATTTGTTAATGATGGTTTTGTGTGACATGCTCTATGGATTAAAATGTGTATATGTGTGAAAGAAATACATGAAATATTGGAAGAAGTCTATGCTACTTATATTGATAGGAAGGAAAAAAGCATATGAAGCTAATTTGTGTCAAGTGCTGGATATCAACCTATGTGTTTAATTTGCTCTTTAGAAAACCCTATATTGCAGGTAAGAAAATTGTGACTTAGATAGGAGGTGCTTTATGTAAGACCATGCAGGCAGTAAGAAAAATTTTAATGTTCAACACATAGTGATACTCTATGCTATGAAGAACTGCAATTAAATATAGGGTCTAATGTTCACATTCAAAGATATAAACATTAATTGAGAAGAAAAATGATACTCATTAAAATCAAAGGCAGCAATCAGAAAAGTTAAATTACAAAGGTTATGGAAGGAGAGTGTCTTAGTCCATTAGTACAGCTATAACAAAATACCTCTCACTGGGTTCTTAATAAAAAAAAATAGACATTTATTTCTCAGTTCTGTAGACTTGGAAGTTCAAGATCAAGGCGCCAGCAGGTGATGTTTGGGAATGGCTTCGTTTCTGTTTCCCAGATGTCACCTTGTTACTGCATCTTCTGGAGGGGAGAAACTACGTGTTCTCACATGACAGAAGGGAAAAAAGGGGTAACTGCTGTGTGAAGCCTTTTTATTTTATTTATTTTTTAGCTTTTAAGTCCAGGGGATACATGTGCAGGTTTGTTGCATAGGTAAACCTGTGTCGTGGGGTTTGTCATACAGATTATTTCATCACCCAGGTATCAAGCCTAGTACCCATTTGTTATCTTTTCTGATTCTCTCCCTCCTCCCATCTTCTACCTTTTGAAAAGCCCCAGTATTTATGGTTCTCCTCTATCTTTCCATGTGTTCTCTTAATTTAGCACACACTTATAAGTGAGAACATGTGATATTCGGTTTTCTATTCTTGCATTATTTTGGTAAATATGATGGCCTACAGTTCCATCCATATTCCTGCAAAGGACATAATCTCATACTGTTTTATGGCTCCATAGTATTTTGTGGTGTATTTGTACCACATTTTCTTTACCCATTCTACCATTATTGGGCATTTAGCTTGATTCCATACCTTTGTTATTGTGAATAGTGCTACAATGAACATATGCATGCATGTGTCTTTATAATAGAATTATTTGTATTCCTTTGGGTATATACCCAGTCATGGGATTGCTGGGTCAAATGGTAGCTCTGTTTTTAGGTTTTGAGGAGTCACCACACTGTCTTTCACAATGGCTGAACTAATTTACTCTTCCACCAATGCTACATAAGTGCTCTTTACTCTCCACAACCTAGCCAGCATCTGTTAGTTTTTGACTTTTTATAATAACCATTCTGACTGGTGCAAGACAATATACATTGTAGTTTTGATTTGCATTTCTCTAATGATCAGTGATGCTGAGCTTTTTTTCATATGATTGCTGGCCACATGTATGTCTTCTTTTGAAAAGTGTCTATTCGTGTGTTTGTCCACTTTTTAATGAGGTTGTGATATGGTTTGGCTGTGTCCCCACCCAAGTCTCATCTTGAATTGTAGTTCCCATAATCCCCATGTGTTGTGGAAGGGACCCAGTGGGAGGTAATTGACTCATGGGAGGAGTTACCCTCCTGATGTTCTAGTAATACTGAGTGAGTTCTCATGGAATTTGATGGTTTTGTAAGGGGCTTGCCCCCATTTTGCTCTGCACTTCTCCTTCCTCCTATGATGTGAAGAAGGACATGTTTGCTTCCCCATCTACCATGATCATAAGTTTCCTGAGGTCTCCACAGCCGTGCTGAACTGTGAATCAATTAAATCTATTTTCTTTATAAATTACTGAATCTTGAGTGTGTCTTTATTAGCAGCTTCACAATGGACTAATACATGTTGTCTGTTTTTTCTTGTAAATTTGTTTAAGTTCCTTATAGAGGCTGGATATTAGACCTTTGTCAGATGCATAGTTTGCAAAAATTTTCTTCCATTTTGTAAAGTGTCTTTTTACTCTTTTGATAGGTTCTTTTCTGTGTAGAGGCTTTTTAGTTCAACTAGATCCCATTTGTCAATTTTTGCTTTCATTGCAGTTGCTTTTGGCATCTTTGTTACAAAATTTTTGCCATGCCTGTGTCCTGATAGTATTGCCTGGTTGTCTTCCAGGTTTTTTTTTTTTGTAGTTTTGGGTTTTATATTTAAGTCTTCAATTCATCTTGAGTTAATTTTTGTATATGGTGTAAGAAAAGGGTCCAGTTTAAATCTTTTGTGTATGACTAGCCAGTTATCTGAGCAACATTTATTGAATAGGAAATTATTCCCCCTTTGCTTGTTTTTGTCAGGTTTGTCAAAGATCACGTAGTTGTAGGTATGCAGCCTTATTTCTGGGTTCTCTACTCTGTTCCACTGGTCTATGTGTCTGTTTTTGTACCACTACCATGCTGTTTTGGTTACTGTAGCCCCATAGTACAGTTTGAAGTCAGGTAGTGTGATGCCTCCAGCTTTGTTCTTTTTGTTTAACATTGCCTCGCCTATTTGGGCTCTTTTTTTTTTTTTTTTTTTTTGATTTTTGTGGGATTAAACTTAAATATAATTAACTGCATTTAGCCCTAATTGAAAAAAACAATTTTGCTGAGCTGAGTAGCATGACACCTTGGGTGCAGCCATTTATACAACATGCCAGTGACCAAGTTTGCTGGTTCACGCTTCATCCATTGTAGTTCATTTGTATTTTTATCCTTTTCTAAATACCTTGAGCAAGCCATACATTAGGTGCCAATAAGGGCACCAAATGGATTCCTTAGTAACTAAGTTAAAGATTCTATTGTATAATTTTTAAATGTTGTTATAATCAGGCTTACTTGATTTATTATGTAAAGAGTAAGCAATAGGCCATATTCTGAGAACTGGCTCTCAAGGTGAGAACTTAGGCAGTTAATCTATTTTTTTTTTTTTTTAAAGAGAAAGAGAGAGAGAGAATAGGAAGGAGGAAAAAGGAAGAGAAAGAGAGAGAGAGAATGGGGAGGAGGGAGAAGGAAAAGAAAGAGGGAGAGAGAATGGGAGTATTGCTTTCTTGCCCAGGCTAGAATGCAATTTAGTAATGGGTATTGAAAACCTCTTTTATACTGATAATTATACTTAATGATGTAGTCAGGAAGGAATAAGGGAAGAAAATAACAAACAAACAGCCAACCAATATTTAATTTAAACCTATGAAATGCTATGCGATTACTGAGGAGTGATTTACTTCCAATTATATAGTCACCTTTGGAATAGGTGTGAGGTGGTAATGTATGTTTTGTGTATTTGAAGTGGAGAGTTCTATAAATGTTTATTAAGTTTACTTGTTCTGGGTCTGAGTTCAAGTTCTGAATATCCTTGTTAATTTTCTATCTCGTTGATCTATAGAATCGTTAGCTCTATTTGGGCTCTTTTTTTTGGTTCCATATGAATTTTAAAATAGTTTTCTCTAGTTCTGTGAAGAGTGTCATAGGAATAGCACTGAATCTGTAAATTGCTTTGGGCAGTGTGGCCATTTTCATGATATTGATTCTTCCAATCCATGAGAATGTAATGTTTTTCTATTTGTCACTGCCATCTCTGATTTCTTTGAGCAGTGGTTTGTAGTACTCCTTGAAGAGGTCCTTTACCTTCTTTGTTATTTATATTCCTAAGTAATATATTCTTTTTGAGGCAATTGTAAATGGTAATTTGTTCTTGATTTTACTCTCAGACTGACTTATTCTATAGAAATTCTAGTGATTTTTGCACATTAATTTTGTATTCTGAGATTTGCTGAAGTTGTTTATCACCTTATTAAGCTTTTGGACTAAGACTATGGGGATTTCTAGATATTGGATTATGTCATCTGCGAATGGGGCAGTATGACCTCCTCTCTTCCTGTTTGGATACGCTTTATTTCTTTATCTTGCCTAATTGCCATAGACAGAAATTCCAATGCTATGTTAAATAGGAGTGGTGAGAGAGGACATCTTTGTCTTTTGCTGGTTTTCAAGGGGAATGCTTCCAGCTTTTGCCCATTCAGTATAAGGTTGGCTGTGTGTTTGTTACAGAGGGTTCTTATAATTTTGATGTATATTCCTTCAATACCTAGTTTACTGAGAGTTTTTAACATGAATGGATGCTGTATTTTATCAAAAGCCTATTTCTGTATCTGTTTATATAATCCTATGGTTTTTGTCTTTAGTTCTGTTTGTGTGATGAACCATTTGTTATGTTGAATGAAACTTGCATCCTGGGGATGAAGCCTACTTGATTGTGGTGAATAAGCTTTCTGATGTGCTGCTGGGTTTAGTTTGTCAGTATTTTGTTGAGGATTTTTGCATCTATATTCATCAAGGATATTGTCCTGAAGTGTTCTTTTTTGTTGTTGTTTTAACTCTGTCAGGTTTAGGGATTAGGATGATCCTGGTCTCATAGAATGAGTTAGGGAGGAGTCCCTCTTTTTAAATTTTTTTGGAATAGTTTCAGTAGAAATTATGCCAGCTCTTCTTCGTATTTCTGGAAGAATTCAGCTGTGAATCCATCCGATGCTGGGTTTTCTTTGGACTGTAGGCTATTTATTACTGCCTCAATAACAGAACTTATTGTTGATCTGTTTAGGGACCTAATTTCTTTCTAGTTCAGTCTTGGCGGGTTGTATGTGTACAGAAATTTATTCATTTCTTCTAAATTTTTTAGTTTATGTGAGATCAGTGGTACTATACCCCTTGTTGTTTCTGATTGTGTTTATTTGAATCTTTTCTCCTTTCTTCTTTATTTCTTTAACTAGTGGCTTATCTATTATATTTTTTTCCAAAAAGTCAGCTCATGGATTTGTTAATCTTTTGAATTTTTTAAATGCCTTTTTCTCTTTCAGTTCAGCTTGCATTTTGTTTATTTCCTGTCTTCTACTAGCTTTGGAATTTGTTTCCTCTTGGTTCTCTAGTTCTTTTAGTTATAATGTTGAGTGATTAAGTTTAGATTTTTCTAATTTTTTTAATGTGGGCATTTAGTGCTATAAATTTCCCTCTGGACACTGCCTTAGCTGTGTCCAAGGGATTCTGGTATGCTGTATCTTTAATAGTTTCAAAGAACTTCTTGATTTCTGCCTGCATTTCATTATTTACCACAAAGTCATTCAAAAGAAGGTTATTCAATTTCCATGTAATTGTATGATTTTAGGTGAATTTTTTAGTCTTGATTTCAAACTTGTTTGTGTTGTGGTTCAAGAGAATGATTGTTAAGATTTCCATTATTTTGTATTTGCTGACTAGTGTTTTAGCTTCAATTATATGATGAAATTTGGAATAAGAGCCATGTAGCAATGAGAATAATATATGTTCTGTTTTTTTTTTTTTTGAGTGGAGAGTTCTATAGATATTCATCAGGTCCATTTGATTCAGTGCTGAGTTCAGGTCCTGAATGTCTTTGTTCTCTGTCTCAATAATCTGCCTAATATTGTTAGTGGGTTGTTAAAGTCTCATATTATTAATGTGTGAGAATCTAAATCTCTTTGAAGATCACTACAAACTTGCTTTATAAATCTGTATGCTCCTCTGTTGGGTGCACATAAATTTAAGATAGTTAGATCTGCTTGATGAAGTAAACCCTTTACCATTACGTAATGTCCTTTTTTGATGAAGCCTCCTTTATAAAACTCTGAAGTTTATTCACTAAGGCTCTGCCTTTATAAGTTAATCACCTTCTAAAGACCCTGCCTCTTAATACTGTCATATTGGCATTAAATTTCAACACATGATGTTTGGAAAGAATATTATTCAAACCATACCTGAAAGACAATTGTAAATGTAGGTAGTTAGGAAACTTCTTTTCAAAAACAATAAAGCCTGAGGTATTCTTAGTTGGAAACAATAAATGAGTAGATTGTGATTACTTATATTTATTTATTTATTTGTCTGTTTATTTAATCTTTTTGAGACAGTCTTGCTCTGTCACCCAGACTGTAGTGCAATTGTGTGATCTCGGCTCACTGCAACCTCTGCCCTAAGAGTTCCAGTGATTCTCCTATCTCAGTCTCCTGAGTAGCTAGGATTACATGTGCCTGCCACCACACCCAGCTAAATTTTGTATTTTTAGTAGAGACAGGGTTTCATCATGTTGGCCAGGCTGGTCTTAAACTCCTGACTTCAGTGATCCACCTGCCTCGGCCTTCCAAACTGCTAAGATTACATTCATGAGCCACTGCACCTAGCCTACTTATCTTTATTTTAAGAAAGGCTTGTAGGGGGACTCTAGGAAGCATGCTTGGAAGTTTGAGATTTTCTTAACTGGACAATATTTTCTTTCCCTTCAGCTTTTATTTTAAGTACCTGGGTACATGTGCGGTATGTGCAGTTTTGTTAAATAGGTAAATGTGTGCCAATATGGTTTGCTGCAAAGATCAACCCATTGCCTAGGTATTAAGCCCAGCATCCATGAACTATTCTTCCTGATACTCTCTGTCTTCCCTCCCACCTCCCTTCAACAGGCCTCAGTGTGTGTTGTTTCCCCACATTTTTCTATTTGTTCTTATTGTTCAGCTCACACTTATAAGTGAGAACATACAGCTTTTGGTTTTCTGTTTCTATATTAGTTTGCTGAGGATAATGGCTTCCAGCTCTATCCATGTCCCTGCAAAGAACATGATCTTGCTCCTTTTTATGCATAGTATTCCATGATGGATATTTACCACATTTTCTTTATGCAGTCTATTATTGATTGGCATTTGAGTTGATTCCATGACTTTACTATTGCGAATAGTGCTGCAGTGAACAAACACATTCATGGATCTTTATAATAGAATGATTTATATTTCTTTAGGTAGATACCCAGTAATGAGTTTGCTGGGTAAAATGGTATTTCTGTTTCTAGATCTTTGAGAAATTGTCACACTGTCTTCTACAATAGTTGAACTAAATTACACTCCCATCAACAGTGTAAAAGCATTCCTTTTTCTCTGCTAATTTGCCAGCACCTGTTGTTTCTTGTCTTTTTCATAATCACCATTCAGACTGAAATGAGATGGTATCTCATTATGTTTTTGATTTGCATTCCCCTAATGATCAGTGATATTGAACTTTTTTTTAATGTTTGCTGACTACATAAATGTCTTTTTTTTCTTCTTTTAAATTATATTTTAATTTCTGGGGTACATGTGCAGATCATGGAGGTTTGTTACATATGTATACACGTGCCATTATGGTTTGCTGCATCCATCACCCCGTCATCTACATTAGGTATTTCTCCTAATGCTATCCCTCCTCTATCCCCCCAGCCCCTTTTGAGAAGTGTCTGTTCATGTCTTTTGCTCATTTTTTAATAGTTTTTTTCTTGTAAATTTGTTCAAGATTCTTTTAGACTCTGGATATTAGACCATTGTCAGATAGATAGCTTGCAAAAATGTTCTCCCAATCTGTAGGTTGTTTCTTCAGTCAGATAACAGTTTATTTTGTTTTGCAGAATCTGTTTAGTTTAATTAGATCCTATTTGTCAATTTTGGCTTTTGACATTTTTGTCATGAAATCTCTGTGCCAATGTCCTGAATGGTATTGGCTAGATTTTCTTCTAGAGCTTTTTATAGTTTGGGGCTTTACATTTAAGTCTTGAATCTATCAAGACTTAATTTTTGTTATTTTTTTGTATAAGGTGTAAAGAAGGGGTCCAGCTTCAGTTTTCTGTATATGGCTAGCCAGTTCTCTCAGCACCATTTGTTAAATATGGAATCCTTTATCCATTGCTTGTTTTTGTCAGGTTTGTCAAAGATCGGATGGTTGTAGATTTGGAGTCTTAACTCTGAGTTCTCTATTTTGTTGCACTGATTTACGTGTTTGTATTTATACCACTACCATGCTCTTTTGGTTACTGTAGCTTTGTAGTATAGTTTGAAGTCTGATAGCCTGATGTCTCCAGCTTTATTCTTTTTGCTTAGGATTATCTTGGCTATACAAGCTTTCTTTTGTTTTAAGTGAATTTAAAAACAGTTTTTCTCTAATTCTGTGAAAAATGTCAGTGGTGGTTTAACAGGAATAGCATTGAATCTCTAAATTGCTTTGGGCGGTATGGCCATTTTCATGATATTGATTCTTCTCATTCATGAGCATGGAATGCTTTTCCATTTGTTTATGTTCTCTCTAATTTCCTTGAGTAGTGATTTGTAGTTCTCTTGGAGATGTCCTTTAATTACCTTGTTAGCTGTATTCCTAAGTATTTTTTCTCTTTTTAGAAATTGTAAATGGGGTTCATTCATGATTTGACTTACTGCTTGCCTGTTGTTGGTATATAGAAATGCTAACAATTTTTGCACATTAGTTTTGTATCCTGAGACTTTGCTGAAGTTGCATATCAGCTTAAGAAGCTTTGAACATGAGAAGTTTGAGGTTTTCTAGATAAAGGATTATGCCATCTGCAAAAATATAATAGTAATTTGACATCCTGTCTTTCTATTTGAATACCCTTTATTTCTTTCTTTAGACTGCCCTGGCTAGAACTTCCAATATTATGTTAAAAAAAAAAAAAAAGGTATGACAGAGGGCATCTTTGTCTGTGCTGGTTTCCAAGGGGAATGTTTTCAGCTTTTGCCCATTCCCCTTGCCAGAGAGGTTTTGGAATCATTTGGAGGAGAAGAGGCACTCTGACTGAGTTTTCAGCATTTTAGCATTGTTCCTTTCTCTTCTTTGTAGACTTACCTACCTCTGATATTTGAGGTTGCTACCTTGAAATCGGTTCTTTATGGGTTCTTTTTTGATGTTGTTGTTGCTTCCTGTTTGTTTTTTCTTTTAACAGTCAGATATCTCTTCCACAAGGCTGTTGTGGTTTTCTGGGGATCTATTTCAGATCCTAATCACCTTGGTCCCTCCCAAACCTGAATGTTTCACCACAGAAAGCTGCAAAAAACAAAGATGGAAGTCTGCTTCTTCCTCTAGGAGCTCTATCTCAGAGGTGCAATGACATGATCTAGGCCCCAATGCTCCTGTAGGAAGTGTCTGGAGACCCCTATTGGGAAGTCTTACTCATTCAGGAGAAATGGGATCAGTGACCTACTTGAAGAAGCAGACTGGCTGCTCCTTGACAGAGCAGGTGCACTGTGCTAGGTATCCACCAAGAATGGAAAATATTAAACAGTATAAGGGTAGAGGTTTACTTGCAGGTTTTGATCTGGTTGAGATGCAAATAATTTTTGTCCATTGGAAAAATTATTACCAGAAATGGATACACTATATATTCAAGTGGAGTAAAGTAATCCCTTATATTAGTCACTTCTCATGCTGCTCTAAGGATATACTTGGGACTGGGTAATTTACAAAGAAAAGAGGTTTAACTGACTCACAGTTTCACATTGCTAGGGAGGCCTCAGGAAACTTACAATTATGGTGCAAGGCAAAGGAAGAGCAGGCCACCTTCTTCACAAGGTGTTGGGAAAGGGAAGTGCTGAGTGAAGGCGGGGAAGGGCCTCTTATAAAACCATCAGATACTATGGGCCTGTTATAAAACCATCAGAACTCAGTAACTACCACAAGAACAGCATGAGGTAACTGCTTTTCTGATTCAATTACCTACATCTGATCTTGCCCTTGACATGTGGGATTTATGGGGATTACAGTTCAAGATGATGTTTGCTGGGGACACAAAAGCAAACAACATCATCCCACACTTGGCCCTTCCCAAGTCTCATGTTCTAATATTTCAAATCATAATCATGCCCTCCCAAAAGTCCCCCAAAGTATTAACCCATTCCAGCATTAACCCACAAGTCCAAGTCCAAAGTACTATCTGAGACAAGGCAAGTCGTTTCAGCCTATGAGCCTGTAAAATCAAAAACATGTTAGTTACTTCTCGGATACAATGGAGGTACAGGCATTGGGTAAGTACACTCATTCCAAATGGGAAAAAAATGGCCCAAATAAAAAGCTAAAAGCCCCATGCAACTCTGAGATTCAAATTGGACAGTCATTAAACCTAAAAATTCCAAAATAATATCCTTTGAATCCTTGTCTCACATCAAGGTCATGCTGATGCAAGAGGTGGACTCCCACTGCCTTGGGTAGCTATGTCCCTGTGATTCTCCATGGTAAAGCCCCACTCCTGGCTGCTTTTACAGGCTGCCATTGAGTGTCTGCAGCCTTTTCAGGTGCACAGTACAAGTCATCTCGGGATCTACTACTCTGGAGTCTGGAGGACAGTGGCCTTCTTCTCACAGCTCCATTGGGCAGGGCCCCAGTGGAGACTCTATGTGGGGGCTCCAACCCCACAGTTCCCTTACACACTGCCCTAGAGAGGTTCTCTGTGAGGGCCCTATTCCTGCAGCAAAAGTTTTCTTAGAAATCCAGGCATTTCCATACATCCTCTGAAATCTATGTGGAGGATCCCAAACCTCAGTTCTTGACTTCTGTATACCTTCAGGTTCAGCACCACATGGAAGTTGCCAAAGCCTGGGACTTTCACCCTCTGAAGCCACAATCCCAGCTGTACCTTCCTGCCTTTCAGCCATGACTGGAGTGGCTAGGACTCAGGGCACCAAGTCTCTAGGCCACACACAGCATGGGGTGCCGGGACCCAGCACAAGAAACCATTTTTTTTCCTCCTAGGCCTCCAGGCCTGTGATGGGAGGGTCTGCTGTGAAGGTCTCTGACATTCACAGTCCCTAGAGACATTTTTCCTATTGTCTTGGTGATTAACATTTGGCTCCTAATTACATATGCAAAATTCTGCATCTGGCTTGATTTTCTCCTTAAAGAAAATGTTTTTTTTTTTTCCAGCACATTGTCAGGCTGCAGATTTTCCAAATTTTTATGCTCCGATTCTCTTTTAAACCTAAGTTCCAATTTCAAACTATCTCTTTGTAAATTGAGAAAACTCAGTGCTTTTAATACCACCCAGGTCAGATTGTGAATGCTTGGAGGCTTAGAAATTTCTTCCCTCAGATACCCTAAATCATCTCTCTCAAGTTCAATGTTCCACAGATTTCTAGGACAGAGGCAAACTGCCACCAATCTGTTTGCTAAAGCATAGGAAAGGTCACCTTTATTCCAGTTTCCAAGTTCCTCATCTCCATCTGAGACCATCTCAGCGTAGACTTCATTGTTCACAACACTATCAGCATTTTGATCAAAGCCATTCAATAAATCTCTAAGAAGTTTCAAACTTTCCCACACCTTTATATCTTCTGAGTTCTCCATACTGTTCCCACCTCTGCCCATTACCCAGTTCCTAAGTTGCTTCCACATTCTCAGGTATCTTAGAGCAATGCCTCACTACCTTTGTACCAATTTATTGTTTTAATCCATCTCATGCTGCTATAAAGAATTACCTGACACTGGATAATTTATAAAGAAAAAAGGTTTAATTGATTCACAGTTCTGCATGGCTGATGAGGCCTCAGGAAAATTACAATTATGGTGGAAGGCACCTCTTCACAGGGCAGCAGGACAGAGAATGAGTGTGAGTAGGGGAAATGTCAGACACTTATGAAACCATCAGATCTTGTGAAACTCACTCATTATTATGAGAACAGCATCGGGGAAATCATTTCCATGATTGAATTATCTCTACCTAGTCCTACCCTTGACATGTAGGGATTATTATAATTCAAGGTGAGATTATGTTGAGGATACAGATCCACACCATAACAAGCAGGCAGCTTCTTCACAAGGTGGCAGGAGGAAGACGTGCAGATAGAAGGTCAGAAGAATCTCTTATAAAACTATCAGGTCTTGTGAGAACTCACTCACTATCATGAGAACACCATGGGAAAACATGCCCCCATGACTCAATTACCTACACCTGGTCCTGCTCTTGACCAATGGGGATTATGGCGATTGAAATTCAAGGTAATAGTTGGGTAGGGACAAAAAGCCAAATCATATCACCCCTAAAAAGTAACTTGCTAAACAAATCCTCTAAAATTTATATCATATAACCCTGTGGGACACTAGCTCGTTTAGTATCCAACCTAGAAAATTTATCCTAACTTTTTTTTTTAACTTGTATGTGCACATGCACACACATATACATTTGCTTAAGAATCATAATTTTAACCACTTCCAAATTATAATTTAACATGAATTGTGGCTGTTTACAAGAATATTAGTGACAAAAAGCAGAAGGGCAGAGATGTAAGAAGCTAGAAGGAAATGTAGTGATTATGATTTTCTAAGCGTGGGGACAAAGTTTATGAGAGATTAGACAAAGGAACACCACATATTGAAATCAGTCTCTTGCAGAGAAGAACCTTACTTAACAGATAGTTTCACAGCTTAACTGTGAAGTTCCTGGGCCTATAACATTCATTTTTTTAACTTTCTTTCCTGTTCTCCACAGTGCCAGGATTCTGACTGTGAGTACCAATAGTAGGAAAACGCAGGATTGAGAGAGAGGAGAGGAAATATGTCTCTTTCTTTTCTAATGAGCTCTTTGACCTTTCTGATTCCAATTCCAGATTTTCCCTGGGGACTGCAGCTCCAACTGAACCACTGCCTCTGTCTCTCTAGCCTAAGAGTAAAAGAGACTCTCTTGTTGTTGTTTTTTCCTAGTTTCTGGGATGCTTCATTGTCTCCTTGATTCTCCAATTATTTTATTAGCTTTGCAAATAATCACCTGCATTAATTTACCATGATTATAGATATTACTCAAGTGGGATAATTTTCTGATTGGACATCAGGTACATATACTTAATGATCTTTATGATTTCCATTTTATTGAGTAAAATCAGATTTTTTTTTTCAGGGCCATTCCAACCAACACATCTATAGTTGAATTTTGATTGGCCTTAAATATTCAATTAGAAGCCAGTGAACATATTTGATTTAATTGGAGTTGAGAGTGTTAGAACAGATGACAATATGCAGAAACTTCCAGAATAATGAGATCAAAGATTGCAATTAACAGACTTGGGATAAAGGAGTTGGCAAAGGAATGGGAACAAAACAATTAACATGACAACAGGTAAGGGAAAAAGGGAAATTTTGTAGGCAGACAGAATTCGATGCCAGATTTTGGGTAATTAAATCCTTGCAAATGTAAACATATTAATTAAACTTGTACATAAACAATTTATTTGCTATTTAGAAATAGTACTACCTAAATTCTAGATTTTTAAAATTAATATTATGTGTAAGATACATAGTATAGGTTTTGACACATGGTGTAGGCCGAATTTTGGGTGTTAGTTTGGTGGTTATTACTGGTCCTACTACAACAAATGCTACTGTCATGTGTCATGGGAAATATATTTTGTAGAATAATCATTGTCACTGATAACTAAATATATGGGGGAAATGAGAGGAAAGAGTCAAATAGTTCTTGAAAAATTTGAACTAACTTTATTGGGCTAATCGTGGAGCTGATTTTAGAAATAGAGAAAACCCAAACAAATCAAGAAAAAGTATTTTAACTGGCAAAAGATGACATGATTTAAAAAGCTATGTCTTCATTATTATAGTTTCTAGGCTATCACAATTGAAATACAAAGGGGAAAGTGTGTTTATTATATTGTCGGTCTTATTTCTTCTCCAAATCCTTTGGTCAACTAGTTACTTCTGAATAATCCATGTGTCAGAAATATTGTAGTGCAGTTTAAGTAGCATTAGGAAGCTAAAAGCTGGTAAGAGGTGAATAACTGATGTGATCAATGATGTGAAATTACATTATAGAAGCAAAAGTTGAATACAGTAGACATCAAGAATATAAATCTAGACCAGAATATTTTTTCAAGTTCAGCAGTTTTGACATTATATGCTAAATAAACTTTATTTGGGAGTTGAAGGTAGCTTTCCTGTGCACTACAGGATGTGTAGCAGCATTCCTGGCCTCTACATACTAGATGCCAGTAGTAACACCCTCCTTCTTCTTCAGTGTGATAAGAAAATGTTAGAGATTTTGTTATGCATGCCCTAGGGGTCAGAATTGCCTCTAGTTGAAAAACACTGGTTATGTTGACATTTTAAATATACTTTTCTTAATATAAACATATCTTTTTATAGACCTATATAGATGGCCAGAATCCTGTGTTTCAGAAGCAGCCATTATTTCTCTGAAAATGATTCCTTCTTCTCCCTATGCCACCTCCATTTGTTTCTCCAACTAGGGAGTGCTGAAGGACTTGAAATTTTTAACACATTATATATTGTTGTTCTCACTTGATTGGTTCAGATACATACATCTGATTCAAGCTGTACCAATCCTAATTTCTTTTCTTCTGGATACAGTTGACTTTTCTGAGGGTTAGCATCTGATTTAAAATAAGCTAATAAGATAGTCAGCAGTTTTAAATTTAGTATGAATAAATAAAAAAAGTCCAAGATTTCTTAGGAGGTGAGAGTAGAGTGATGTCTGTACCAAATGATAAATTGTTATTTAAATTGAAGCTAGGTCTCTTATTTCTTTTACCTCATAATAATTAAAATATGCTATGATTTTGTCATAAGATGTCCTCTATAAGCTGCCAGTGGAATGACTCATATTAAATAACTTATGATATTACAATCTTATTCTAAAACATAGTATTTAATTCTGAATCATAACTGTAATAAGGCCTGTTTCGTTCCATAACTGAAAAGGTGCTTACATATGATTCATAAAGATGGAGTTATCTGGACATGTCATTGTAATAGCAGCCAGAAATACTGGCCAATATTCTTAATGCAGATATCATGTTTTAAATCCGATGAGATTAACAAGTTTGGTACTGTAAGCATGTGGTAGCCTAAGAAAAAGGTCATCCTGGAAATTTTAGCATTATTATTGAAATGCATGTCACATTTATATGAAAAGTGATTTCTGACATCTGATGGTTGTCAAAGTAAAAATTGCACCAGAAGAACTTAAACAAGTTCCCACCCAAATCTTATTTTGAATTGTAGTTTAATCCCCACATGGGGAAGGGACCTGGTGGAGATAACTCAATCATAGGCAGTTTCTCCCCTCCTGTTCTCATTATAGTGAATAAGTCTCAGGAATCTGATGGTTTTATAAAGGGCAGTTCCCCCGCAAATACTATCTTGCCTGCCATCCTGTTAGACGTGCCTTTGCTCCTCCTTCACCTTATGACATGATTGTGAGGCCTCCTTAGCCATGTGGAACTATGAGTTTATTAAACCTCTTTTTTCTTTGTAAATTTTCCAGTCTCAGTTATGTCTTTATTAGCAGCATAAAAACAGACTAATACAACAAGCAAGAAAGACTTTATACAAGACTACAGCAATAGGGGAGACAGACTAAACTGAACTCCACTGAAGTGTTTCAGTCTCTATGTGAGCTTGTAGAAGAGCACTGGGAGACATCAAGGGGAAGGTTGATCAGTGAGATGTCTGGCATGTTGAGTTATTTCCAAGTTTGCAAAGGTTTTTTGTGTGATTAGGTCATCTATATTTGCTAATTAGTGCCCATTAAAGTGGGAAAGTGCCTACCTTCCCATAGAGACTGGAAGATAGACATGCTATCTTTCTTGATGATTGCATTTCAAACAGATGGGTCTGAAATCTTGAGAAAGATATTGCTAAGTTGTAAAACTGGGAAGAGGCTTTTAAGGAGATTTATATGCATCTAAATTGGGCAGAGGAAGAATTTGCAATTACAAGTATTTGTAAATCCTCTAAGAAAAAGGAGATCAGGGACCTATAATCATCAAGAAAACTGTCTGAATTAAGTCAAAATAAAGGAAATATTAAGGCAATCTTGGTCATGACTTTGGGGAAAAAAAAATAGGAATCCTAAATTGCAATTGCTTATTTGCTTTCCTAAGTCTTCTAACAGTTCATTTAAATTTTGAAATTACATCATTTCTTTTGATATGTAGAGCATACAAATAGAAATCCATTATTATATCAGACATTTATTTTTAAAATATGAAGTTTGATTTATTTCCTAGAATATAGTTCTACTGATATTCTTAATTATCATCCTTAGATATAACAGTAAATGATTGTTTAGACTAAAATTAGATTCTAGTGGTTAGGCCTGGTCTTAAATCTTCAAGAGTAGTTAACATTATAATTCACAAATGTGTTGATTATTAAAACACATTATTATAAATAACTTTGAAAATATTCTATAATAAAAAGTGGGGTGGGTTAGTAATTTAATTGCTACAGTAGTTACCTTTTGGTATCCACTGGAATATTTTCATAACCATATTAATTGGTCTTGTCACATATATGCACCAATCTTCAGTTGCTATGTATTTACACTACTAAAACTTGGAAAAACAGAAACATATTAATTGAAATATTAAATCAATCTTTTAAAAATTATCTTAAGATATATTAAAAGTAATTGAAAAAGTACTCATTTAATTCCATGTTTTTTGACATTTATTTATTTAAAACTTTCTCCAATGCATTTATGTTTTCTTTCATACTATCTTTCTTATGTTAATTTCAGTGAAATGCTAATATATGTTATTGTCACAAATTTTTTTACTTTTAGTTCAACCGCTTGCTATGAGACAATTTTTAAATTATACTATTTGATATAATTTAAAATTGGATAATCTTTTATTAGATCATAGGTAATATAGTCACCAAAAACAATGATTCAGAAATTACCATGTTATCATCACAAGTCAATAATGCATTAGTCATTTTATAGTCTTCGTATTAAGGCAAAACATTCTACTTTTTCTTAATACATGATTTGAAAATAAATTATTTTAGATAAGCATTAATGTTTTTGATTTGTTGATGACCTTTAAATCTTCTACATGTGTAGTGTCATGACTATCAAATGAACAAAAATACATGTTTTCTGAGCATAAGCCTCATTAGGATCATCAGCAACATTTGACAAAAAGGCAATATTGCTTTTGCAAATTAGCTTTTCATATTAGTAAGAAAGTGTTTTTATTTTGTGTTTACTTACTTAGTCTCCAAAATACGAAAGTATTACTAAAAGAATTTTTAAAAATCTGATAACAGTATTTCTTCTTTTATATATTGTATTAGTCCATTTTCACATTGCTGATAAAGACATACCCAAGAATGGGAAGAAAAAAAGTTTAATTTGATTTACAGTTCCACATGGCTGGGGAGGCCTCAGAATCATGGCAGGAGGTGAAATGCACTTCTTACATGGCAGCAGAAAGAGAAAATGATTAAGAAGTAAAAGCAGAAATCCTGAAAAACTCATCAGATCATGTAAAACTTATTCACTATCACGAGAATAACATGGGAAACACCAGACCCTATGATTCAATTACCTCCTCTAGGACCCTTCCCAGAACAAGTGGGAATTCTGGGAGATATAATTCAAGTTGAGATTTGGGTGGGGACATGACCAAACCATATCATTCCAATCCTGGCCCCTCCAAATCTCATGTTTCATATTTCAAAACCAATCATGCCTTTCCAATGGTCCTCCAAAGTCTTAACTCATTTCAGCATTAATCCAGAAGTCCACTGTCCAAAGTTTCATCTGAAACAAGGCAAGTTCTTTCCACCCATGAGCCTGTACAATCAAAAACAAGCTAGTCACTTCCTAGATAAAATGAGGGTACAGGCATTGGGTAAATACAGCCATTCCAAATAGGAGAAATTGGCCAAAACAAAGGAGTTACAGGGCCCATGTAAGTCTGAAATCCAGTGGGACAGTCAGATTTTAAATCTCCAAAATGATCTTCTTTGACCCCAGGTCTCAAATCCAGGTCACACTGATGCAAGAGATGAGTGCCCATATTCTTGGGCAGCTCTGCCCCTGTGGGTTTGCAGGGTACGGCCTCCCTCCCAGCTGCTTTCATGGGCTGGCATTGAGTGTCTGTGGCTTTTCCAGTCACACTGTGCAAACTGTCGGTGGATTTACCATTTTGTAGTCTGGAGGACGGTGGCTCTCTTCTCACAGCTCCACTAGGCAGTGCTCCAGTAGGGACTCTGTGTATGGGGACGCAACCCCAAAATTCCCTTCTACGCTGCCCTAGCAGAGGTTCTCCATGAGGGCCCCATCCCTGCAGCAAAAATTTGCCTGGGCATCCAGGCATTTCCATATATCTTCTGAAATCTAGGCAGAGGATCCCATACCTTAATTCTTTTTTCATTTGTTTGATTGTTTGTTTTTTTGAGATGGAATTTTGCTTTTGTCACCAGGCTGGAGTGCAATGGCATGATCTCGGGTCACTGCAACCTCCACCTCCCAACATTACTATCTGTTAAGCAAGAGTATTTTAGAATAGTCGTGCTTGTTATAGTGGTCACTAATCCTTATATGGTTTTAAATTTAAATGTAAGTACTCTATACCTGTCTGTGATTAGTCTCTACTGTCATAAAAATCTCAGAAATAGTATATTTCCATAATTACAGAAGGTTATATTGAACCAATGTATTGTAAAAAGAACTGAGAATCTCACTAGATATAGCAGAAAATAGTAATACTCACCTTTAGTCAAACCAGCGTAGACTGACTTCATATTTAATTAATATGGCAGAGGGTGCAGCCAATTCCTAAGACAAGAACTAAAGTCTACAAAAAGTAATTCAGAAAATAGGAACATCAAACACACATATGTTGAATTAGCTGTTGGGTGTTCAGGTAAAAGAAAGAGCAGAGGTGATCCCCTGGATTTGGCATAAGAGAGGCACAAACAACTTGCAGGCATTGGAAAAAATCTAAACTTACATATGCAACTATTGAAAACACAAAGATTGCTTTCTCTCAAACTTCCTAAACTCTTGAAAATAAAATTCATTCAAAAATATTTATTGAGCACTGTCTACTTTTGTAATATATCAAACACAATGAAATATACTTATAAGAGAAATCCAAATAGACCACGTAGCCAGTTTCTGGAAGCTAAAATTCTCTTAGATGGAGATAGGCTAGGTAAATTTATAAAATAAAAAAAAATAGATTGTATTAAATTCCATTAAAAAATTAAACTAGATGTTGCAATCTTGTAGAAATAATTTTAAGATGTGTCTAGTAAGGTCACTTGCAAATGAGAGTTGAGTAGTCACTGCCCGGAGTTCTGTACACTTATTAAACAATGTAATTCTCATATGAATCCAGTGCGGTAAGCAATATTTTTATTCCCATCTTTCAGATGATGGAACAGAAGCACGAAAATGTCAAGTAATGTCCCCAGGTCTGGGCACTCAGATCTCAGGTCTGCGACCTTTATCACTATACCACACTGCATCTCCTGGTGAGAACTTACAAGAGTCTAAAATGATGAGAGAGTTGGTCACCTGAAAACATAATAGAGTAAGCTTCTATTTAGAGATGACAATTCTTAGAGAGCTAGAGAAAGACATGGAGGAAGAGTTGAAGTTAGAAAGGGGTCCTGGTCCAAATCATGGAGAGCTTGCAGGTGATATTTAAAAGTATATACATATATAATTCACATTTACATATATTTGTATATGTAAAGATACACATGACAAGATAATATGTTTTAAGAATCTTTTGAAAAGTGATAAATAACTTCAAAATAAAGATAATTACTGCAATTTATATATGCAAAAAGATTCTTAAATCATAAATCTTGTCATATTGCCATATGAACGTATTGGCTATTATACAGCAAATGAGATACTCTTCTTCTAAAGCAGTAAGAATATTGTTTATAATATTAGCTAACATTTTTGAGTACTTACTCCACACCAAGCACTGTTCTGCTAGATGTTCTACAAGAAATATCTCACTTAATTCCATAAATCACCAGGAAGCAATACAATAATTTACAGAATAATATCTAATTTTCTCTCTGTTGAAAGCCTCTGCTGTAGGAGTTCTTTTTGTCCCTTGACAGTAGTGTGTTTTGTATGTAGAATATCAATAAGTTCTGCTACTCTGATTCCTGTTCAGAAGTTTAAAATTATTTTCAAAATAAAAATGTTACTTGTGTTACATATACTGAATAGAAAAACAGAATTCCTGATACGACTTAACTGAGATAGTTAGTTTCATGGATTGGGATTTTGTTAAGAAAAAATTGAGGTACATCACCCTCAGCCCATATAATCACCATTTTTGTCTCAACATTGTTAATTATTCATATAAGAAGACGACATCCTCTTTTGATTAGAAAACCTATCCTAAGTTGTTCTCACGTTTAGATTTTGACACTGGTTGTCCCTTATCTGTTGTTCTCAGTTTTTCATCTGTACAAATCACTGATGTTTTTGCATCTGACGACCTTATAAGGAAGCAGGAGGCAAGACGGGGAATTTTATCACAGACTGTTGCTTCCTCATGCGAGATCCACTCTCTCAGGAAGATGTGCTGAGAAAAATATAATTCATTTTCCTGGCAAACCTCTGGCCTCTGAGAAACCCATGAGACAACTGAAGCCTACTTCTGTCAGTGAGGCAGTCAGGGAGCAGTTGCCTTATCAAGTGGATGGTAGTTAGCTTAGTTAAGAAAAGAAAAACTAAGGTGACAAATCCCAGTCATGTTTTTCACTTACCTGTATCTGACTTTGAAATCAGTGGAACTATTCTAGTCAGTTGTGCAGGTGGCCTCAGGTGAAAACTCAGGGCAGGACAAAAATTCATGAGATGAGAACCGGGGAAAACAGATGACAATGGCCAACTTATCGGGATTCATTCATCCATCACCCTTCTGTAAAAACCTGGTGAGTGGACTGTGACTCAGCAAGCGCTTCTTCCCAATGCATCTCCAGAGGTTTGGAATTTGAAGCCCTGAGCTTTGGAAAGGCATAAGTTCTTAATTTTTATTAAGTACTATTACTGCTTTTTCTTTTACTACATTTTAATGTCATACCTGAGAAATCATTATCTAAAGCTAAACCATGTTAAATCCTGCTGTGTTACCTTCTAGAAATTTTATACTATTAGGTTTTGCATTTAGATCTATAATGCACTTTGAATCATTTATATGATGTGAGTTATGAACTGATATTTATTTTTTGCATATGGATGCCAACTTGTTCTGGCAACAAATTACACAAAAACTATTCTTTCTTCATTAACTAAGCTTTGCATCAGCAAAAAATTAATTGACCACATATAAGTGTATCTGTTCTGACTTTTTATTGTAGTCTAATGTATTTGCTTATTATTAGACCAATACCATCTTGTCTTGATTAATAAGTAATATCTATATTATATTTTGAAGTAGGAGATTGAAACTTTTTTTGTGACAGCTGTTTTGGCTATTCTAAATGATTTGTACTTTTATATAGTCTGTTTTATTCAGATTTAAAGAAAACGTTCTAATTTCCTTTTACACCCATGTTTATTTAAAATATTGTTGGTTTAAGCTTTCTTTCTTATAATTTGTGATTTTACCATTTGTACTTTGTTCCTTTTTCTTCTTATTTTTTAATACATTGACTAGGTTTCCTCTTACTATATTTTTATTGTTGACTTTAACTATGTCTTGTTTTAATGGTGGCTTTCAAGTTTATATATCTTTCATTTATCTAATTACCTATTTACCTTCAGGTACTGTTATACCATTTCACATATAAGAATCTCTAAACTTTATGCTTTATTTCCCGCTTACAAGGATACATGCTATCCTTGACAGACATTCTAATTTATATATGTTATATATGCAAATATTTTGTATTAACTTGCCTTAAATTAAAAATTAGTTTTTTAAAATAATTTAATAAAAAGAAAAATATATTCATTTATAAATTTACTTATATTTTCAATTTTTGTTACTCTTCATTTCTCTATGGAGATGTAGATTTTCATGTTTCAAGAGGATCTTTTTCAATATTTATTGTGTTACAGGTCTGCTAATGTTAAAATCTTTTATTTTAAAATGTTTTGAGCCAAGATGGTCACCTAGACCCAGCCAGGAAGAGCTTCCTCTACTAAAAGGGACTATACTATTAATTAGGCACATCCTAAAGAGGTCTTTAGAAAGAAAGTGTTAAGAGTGAACAGGGGGAGGATGCAGACTCTGGGATGAGAGGGGGTGAAGCTAGGAGCCCTGCATGAAGTTGTCAAGCACAAGGACTAGTTCCTCACCCTGAGCGGCTCCTGGGCAATGAGTGAGTGAAATAGATATGCAGTGGTTCACTCTGCCACAGACCTCTGGTAACCTAGCTACAGGAGACCCCCATGACCCCCACGGAAATTTCAGCTGACAGGAGAAACTGCCTAGATAATTGGCAGAGACATAACTCCATCCTTCATGGAGGCCATGGGGTTTGGTCTGAGAACAGCTGCAGTAGAGCATGGTCATGAGTATTCATTCCAGAAGGCTTGCCATCATCCTCTAGGTGGCTTTAACCTTTATTAGCTGTCTGTCTAGAAAGAGGCAGATCTATCTTCCCTACTGGATGGACCCCGTCTGATTCGAGCACCCCTTGACTGCCGGCTTGTCCCAGGGTTGCTGCCTGGCCACACCTGCTTGCAACACAATCTCAACTGCCAGCTGAGGTGCTTTCTGGTGGTCCCCACTGGCAAGCGCGTGTCCACAGTTCTTGCCCTGCCAATATGCACTTGCCTGCAGCCTCCCATCTGTGGCTTCACCACCATTCTCACATGCACATGGAACCTGCTTCACCCTGTTGCTGCTGGCATGTGTGAACACAGAGACTCCCCACTGCCCTCTGCCTCCCCATCAAAGTGCTTTTCGCCAGATCCCCTCATCAGAATGTTGTTGCCAATGGACCAGGAACAGCTCAGTCCCCCAAGTACAGCAGGTACTTAACTTTAAGGGGCCAGAGAAAAACAGCTATGGGCCTGGTCCCAGCCCCAGGATAGAGCACACAGTCTAGAAGTGCTGAGCTAAGGCTTGGCTCCCTGAAATTATTCAGAAATGAAGCCAATGGAGTAAACCCAAATTAGACCACAGTCAAGCCATCAAGGGAATCAAAGAATATAAAAGCAAAATGTTCCATTCAAAAGACAGCAACTTCAAAGATTAAAGTAACATTAACCCCTACATATGAGAAAGACCCATGCAAGATATCTGGCAATTCTAAAAACCAGAATATCTTCTTACCTCCAAATGATTGCACTAGCTCTCCAGCAATGGCTCGTAACCAAATGTAAAGGCTCATATGACAGGTATATAATCCAGAATCTGAATGGCAATGAAGATCATCAAGATTATGAGAAAGTTGAAAACCAATGCAAAGAATCTAAGGAATTCAATAAAATGATAAAAGAACTGAAAGATAGAATAGTCACTCTAAGATAGAATCAAAGTAATCCTCTAGAGCTAAAAAACTCACTATGAGAATTTTGTGATACAATCAGAATTATTAACAGCATAAGAGACCAAGCTGTAAAAATAGTCTAAGAGCTCAGAGACTGGTTATTCAAATCAACTCAGTCAGACAAAAAATAAAGAGAAATAATTTTAAAAATTAACAAAACTGCTGGTAAATATGAGATTATGTAACGAGACCATATCTGTGACAGGTTTGTGTCCCAGAAAGAGAAGGGGAGGAGCAAGGCACTTGGAAAATATATTGAGAATATTGTCCATGAAAAATTTCTGAATATTGATAGAGAAGTCAAGATGAAAATACAGGAAATTCAAAGAAATCCAGTGAGATACTATATAAAATCACCATCCTCAAGATTCTCCAAAGTCAATGTGTAAGAAAAAGCAAAAAGACAAGGAAACCTCATCAGGCTAACAGCAGAACTTTCAGCTGAAACTTTTTTTTTTTTTTTTGAGACTGAGTCTTGCCCTTGCTGGAATGCAGTGGCATGATCTCAGCTCACTGCAATGTCCGCCTCTTGGGTTCAAGCAATTCTCCTGTCTCAACTTCCTGTGTAGCTGGGACTACAGGCGCCTGCCACCATGCCCACCGAATTTTTGTATTTTTAGTAGAAATGGGGTTTCACCATGTTGGCCAGGCTGGTCTCGAACACCTGACCTCAAGTGATCTGCCCACCTCAGCCTCCCAAAGTGCTGAGATTACAGGCATGAGCCACTGTGCCCTGCCCAGCTGAAGCCTTTTTAAGCCAGAAGAGATTGTGAGCTTATATTCAATATCCTTAAAGAAAAAAACTTCCCACTAAGAATTTTATATTTAATCAAACTAAGCTTCACAAATGAAACAGAAATAAAATCCTATTAGACAAGAAAATGCTAAGGGAATTTATTGCCACAAGACTGCCTTACAAGCAGCAATTGAGGGAATGCTAAACATCAAAACCGAAGAATGTAACCTGCCACCATAAAAACATGCTTAATACATAGTACACTGACAGTATAAAACAACAAAAAGTTTCCATAATAAGCAGCTAACAACACAATGACAATATCATATCCTCACATATGAATACTAACCTTAAACATAAAGGAGCAAAAAAGACACAGAGTAGAAATTTGGATAAAGACACTTAAAGACGCAGAATAGCAATTTGGATAAAGAAGCAAGACAAAACTGTCTTCAAAGACCCATCTCACATGCAATTACACCTATAGACTCAAAGTAAAGGAGTGAAGAAAGATCTATTAATCTAATGTAAAACAAAGAGAACACTGGTTGCTGATACATTTTGGATGTGTGTTTCCACTCAAACCTCATGTTGAAATGGAATCCCTGATGTCAGAGATGGGGTCTGGTGGATGGTGATTGGATCATGGGGCAGGTTACTTATGAATGGTTTGGCACCATCGCTTTGGTAATATCCCCATGATAGTAAGTGAGTTATCATGATATCTGGCCATTTAAAAGTGTGTGGCACCTCCCCTTACCCTTGCTCCTGTTCTGGCCACATGACGTGCCTGTTTCCCCTTCACCTTCTGCCATGATTGTTAAGTTCCCTGAGGCCTCCCAGAAGCTGAGCAGATACCAGCATCATCCTTCCTGTATAGCCTGTAGAAACATGAGTCAATTTAACCTCTTTTTTTGAGATAGAATCTCACTCTCTTACGCAGGCTGGAGTGCAGTGGCATAACAGCTCCCTGCAGCCTTGACTTCCCAGGCTCAAGTGATCCTCCCACCTCAGCCTCCTGAGTAGCTAGGAAAACAGATGCATGTTACCGCTTCCATCTACTTTTGTATTTTTTGTAGAGGAGTTTTGTCATGTTGCCCAGGCTGGTCTTGTACTCCTGGGCTCAAGTGATCCTGCCCTAGCCTCCCAAAGTGCTGGGATTACTGGCATAAGTCATCATGCCTCACCTCTCTTTTCTTTATAAATTACTCAATCTCAGGATTTGTTTTTATAACAATGTGAGAACGGTCTAATACAGATTGCTACTAAATATACTTTAAACCAACGAGTATCAGAAAGTAAAAGAAGGTCACTACATAATGATAAAGGGTTCATTTCAATAAACCTTACCTATCCAAAATATGTATGCACCCAACACTTCAGCACCCAGATTTAAGTTTTTAGAGATGAGACTTCAACACCCCATCGACAATGTTAGACAGATCATTGAGACAGTACATTAACAAAGATATTCAAAATGGACAGTCAACACTTGACCAAATGGACCTAATAGACATCTATGGAACACTGCACCACAACAGCAGCAAAGTGTATACATTGTTTTCATCTGCACATGATGCACACTCTTAGATTGACCACACACTTGGACATAAAGCAATTCTTTAAAAATTCATAAAAAGAATAATTATACCAACCATACTCTTGGATCACAGTGCAATAAAGATAAATAAGTATGTCAAGAAGAGCTCTCAAACTATAAAATTATAAGGAAATTAACCCTTTTCTTCTTGGCCCCAAGAATACTTATCCACAGTGCCTGTGGCTGTGGTGTTTGCCCCGAGATAACTTTGCCATGAAATATCTCACTTTTCTTCTTCTTTTTGCATCACTCTAATATATTGACCTTGGGAACAGAAGACATTATTCTATTTATAGCATCCTGGTTTAGTAGTTTAGAAATAAAGAGTAGTTTTTATGTTTTATTTTCATACAGAAAATCTGTCATTTTGCTTCAGCCTCAAAGAGCGTGTTTATGTAAAATTAAATGATTGCTGGCAGTGGGAAAAGGGTTAAACTTTTAAAATGGAAAAGGGTTAAACATCTTCCTCCTAAATGATTTAAGGTAAATAATGAAATTAATGCAGAAATCAAGAAATTATTTGAAGCTAATGAAAACAAAGACACAACACGTCAGAATCTCTGAAACATAGCTAAAGCAGTGCTAAGATGAATGTGTATGGAGCTAAATTCCTACATCCAAGTGTTAGAAAAGATCTCAAACAACCTAATGTCACATCCAGAGGAACTAGAAATACAAGGGCAAAACAACTCAGATGTGAGCAGAGGAAAATAAATAACTAAATCAGAGCCGAACTGAATGTAATTGAGACACAAATTTGTACAAAGGTTCAACAAAACCAAGAGTTTATTCTTTGCAAGAATAAATAGGATTTATAGGCAACTAACTAGATGAATAAAGAACAAAAGAAAAAAGGTCCAAACAAACAAAATCAGAAATGACAAATGTGACGTTATCACGGACCCCACAGAAATAAATAAAACCCTCTCAGAGCCTATTATGAAGACCAGTACGTACACAAACTAGAAAACTTAGAAGACATGGATAAATTTCTCACGACATAATATATTCTAAGATTGAACCAGAAAGAAATTGATTCCCTCAACTGATCGATAATGAGCTCCTGAATTGAATTAGTAATAAGAAATATGCTAACCAGAAAAAAGATCTATATCAGAAAGATTCATAGCCAAATTCTACCAGACATATAAGAAGCCCTGGTTCCAATCCTAGTGAAATTATTCCAAAATTTGAGAAGAGACTCCTCCTTAACTTCCTTTATGAGACCAGCATTATTCTGATACCAAAACATGGCAGAGACATAATGGAAAAAAGAAAATTTCAGGCCAATACTCTAGATGAATATAGAAACAAAAATTATCAGCAAATCAAATCCAGCAGAATATAAAAAAGCTAATCCATCGTGGTCAAGTAGGCTTTGATCTTGGTATGCAAGGTTAAGTCAACATATGCACATCAATAAATGTGATTCATCACAAAAACAGAACTTAAAACTAAAGCTACATGGTCATTTCATTGCTCACAGGAAAAGCATCTCCTCATGTTTAAAACCTTCAACAAACTAGATATTAAAGGAACATACCTCAAAATCATAAGAGCCATCCATGACAAACCCACAGAAAACATCATACTGAATGGGCAAAAGCTGGAAGCCTTCCCATTTAAAACTAGGAAAAGACAAGTGTGTCTGCTCTTACTATTTCTATTCAACAGAGTAGTGGAAATTCTAGCTGTCAATTAGGTAAGAAAAAGAAATAAAAGACATTCAAGTAGAAAGAGAGCAATCAAATTATCTCTCTTTGAAGATGATATGATTCTATACCTAGAAAATCTCATAGTTTCTGTGCAAAGGCCCTTGAGCTGGTAAACAACTTCAGTAGTTTTATGATACAAAATCAATATTCAAAAATCAGTAGTATTTTTATATACCAGGAAAATCAAGCTGAGAGCCAAATCAAGAATTCAATCTTATTCACAATAGCCACAAAAAGAATGAAATATCTAGAAATGGAAATGACCAGGATGGTGAAAGATGTATCCAATGAGAATTATAAAACATGGCTGAAAGAAATCACAGCTGATACAAAAAAATGAGAAAACATTCCACGATCATAGATAGGAAGAGTCAATGTTGTTAAAATGGACATCTTGCTCAAAGCAATATACATATTTGATTCAATTCCTGTCAAATTTTCAACATAATTTTTCACATAATTAAAAAAAAGCTATTCTAAAATTCATATATAACACCAAAAAGAGTCCAAAGAGCCAAAGCAATCCTAAGCAAAAGAAGAAGCTGGAGGCATCACCTTACCTGACTTCAGATTATAATGTAAGCTTATAGTAACCCAAACAGCATGGTACTGGTACAAAAATGGACACATAAATCAATGGACCAGAAGAGAGAATACAGAAATAATAAAAATACATACCTATAACTAATGGATCTTTAACAAAGCTGACAAAAACACACAATAAAGAATGCCCTATTCAAGAAATGGTGCTGGGAAAATTGAATTGCTATATGCAGAATAATAAAACTGGACTATCACTCATCAGATACAAAAATTAACTCAGTCTGGATTAAAGACTTGAATGTAAGACCTGAAACTATCATAATTATGGAAGAAACACTATGGAAATCTCATTTAGACATTGGCCCAGGAAAAGAATTTATGACTAAGACTTCAAAAGCAAATGCAACAGAAACAAAAATAAACAAAAAAATTAGGACATACATAAATTAAAAATCTTTTGTACAGTAAAAGAAATAACCAGAGTAAATATACAACCTCCAGAATGAAGGAGAATATTTTCAAAGTATGCCTCCAATAAAGGACTAATATCCAGAGTCTAGAAGGAACTAAAACAGCTTAGCAACAACAACGGAAACAATATGACCATTAAAAAGTGGGCAAAGGACCAAACAGACATTCCCGAAAAGAAGACACACAAACAGCCAGAAAACAGATGAGAAAACGTTGAATATTATTAATCATTAGAGAAATGCAAATTAAGTCCACAAAGAGATACCATCTCACGCCAGTTAGAATGGTTATCAAAAAATCAAAAAACAACAGATGTTGGCAAGAATGCAGAGAAAAGGAAATGATATATACACAGTTGATAAGAATGTGAATCAGTATAACTTCTATGAAAAACAGTATGGAGATTTCTTAAACAATTAAAAATAGAATCACCATTTGATCCAGCAATCCCATAACTAGATATTTACCCTCCAAAAACTAAACTGTGATATTAAAAAGACTCTTATACTCATATGTTTTTTGCAGCACTATTTATAACAGCAAAGTCATAGAATCAACATAAGTTTCATAAACTAATTGTTGGTAAAGAAAATGTGGTATGTATACACCATGGAATAGTACTCCGAGATAATAAAGAATAATACCAAACAGAAAAGCAAATACCACATGTTCTCATGTAGGGTGCTGAACAGTGAATATCTATGACCATATAGAGGGGAATGATAGCAACAGGGGATTCCAAAAGGGGAAAATGTGCTTCTGGGGTGAGTTTTGAAAAATTACCTATTGTGTACAATACTATTTGATTGTCCAGGTGATGAATATACTAGAAACCCAGACTTTGCCACTATGCAGTATCTCCATGTCACAAAACTGTACATGTACCCCCTGAATATGTAAAAACTAAAAAAATACATTTTTAACATAGTAAAATACTGATAGAATTGTAAATTTAAATTAAATAATTTTTATTCAAAAGCTACTTCTAAAAGACTGCCAATTAGACCCTACATACTTGGTGAAGATTCTCGAAATACAGAAAAGAGGCAAAAGACAGACTCAGGCATATAATGCAGTTGTATAAATTAGGAATAAAAGGACAGGAAATGAGTCGGAAAAAAGGCAAGTGATATAAAAGACATGTCATTAAACAGGAAATACCTGTCACAGAAACATTATTAAAGATGCTGAGAAAGCACTTAACAGGTACAACATACAGTGTTTGGGTGATGGTTATACTAAAAGCTCAGACTTCATCACTGTACAATATATCTGTGTAACAGAAAAACACCTGAACCTCTTAAATTTTGTTTAAAAGATGCTCAAAATTATTTATAGGTAAATTCCAACGAAGATCACACTCATTCAGTTGGTGAACATTAAGAAATGTGGCAAAATAAATATATAAATAAATAAAAATAAAAAAAGAAATGTGGCAATATCGTATTCTGTAGAGCACTTGCATCAGTCAGATAACTTGTATATTATGCTCCTGAGTTTAACATATCGCAATCCATTTTGTTAAATAGTTTGGCATGATATTGTGAAGATCAACATTTCCATATAAGATGAGTCAATAAATCCACTCACTTGTATATACTCATGAGAATTTCTAGTCCTTTTATCACAGAGGAGAGTTACAGCAATACTTAAAATGGCACTGCACCAAATGTTAAAAGACAGAAGGGGGAAGATAAAATATAATCTGCCTTGATAGGGAAAATGAATAAATTATAACACATTACCACAAAGTAATCATACACACTGCAGAAATAATTAAATAATAGCTACATGTAGCAACATAAATGCCCTGTCCTAATCTCTAATCTCTAGTGAAGAAAAGAAAGGTAGTTACAGAAAAATATACATTCTTTAATATGATTTTTGTGGAATTCAGCAATAATTGTGTGTGTGTGTGTTCAAGTATGTATGTATAAGCACATTTATATGAAGCACTCACATAAATGATAAAATATATTAAGAAGTGATAAAATGATACTTAAAATTTTATAAAAGCGGCAGCAAAAAATACATTAAGGGAGGACATAAGTAGATGAACACGTCTGTTAAAGATCTGGAGCACCAAGCAATGGCGGTTCGTTGTATTATGACAAACACGTGGATATGCATACCTAAATCTCTTAGTGAATCGATAAAATCTAAATTGTTTCTCTTCCCACATCAATTAATAAAATAATCTGAACATTACTAGCTGTTGCCTCTTTTTATATCTTTTTTTCTTCTATTTCTTGCAATGCCTAGAATCTGATTTTTCTGAATTTCAAAGTGAACCCGAAATAAACTTAGTTCCTTACAATGGTAAGATACAGCCCTTTAGGGAACACAGAAATGGATTTGTTTGGCTACAGAAACAACAAAAAGAAAATAAATATTTCACTGCACCTTATTTCACAAGGCTAACTGGGTCCTGTGCCAAACTGTCCTTGGGGAATCCAGTGCTATGCTGAGGAAATCCAGTTTCCCTCTCAGATTCTTTCTGAGTTCTTTTTAGACTAAGTGAATAAATTAGGCTGTTTTCTGGAAGAAAAATGAAGTCTTAATGAAACAATCCTCAGAAAAATCACCTTTTAATGTGTATGTTATATACGTTATACATATTATATATGTATATAAATGAATTTCTAACAAATAAATACACAATTTCTACAAATTACAAAATTACAATTTCTACAAATGTCTTCTAAATAAATAGCTTTAGACTTGACAAATCAATTTCAATTAAGATTCTTTTTCTGATGGACACTTAGCAAAATAGCTAAACAAGCAGATGCTAGATTTAGTACTGAAGTCTCCTTTGTGATCTAAACCTGCCATGTATAAGACTTGTAACCCAAATCCAGTTATATACTCATTTGTGCCTCAGTATCCTCAACTGTAAAACAATTCTTTCCTCACTGTATTGTTGTAAGGATTAAATTAACAAATAAGGTCATTTAAAACATTCCTGTCAAAACGGTACTATATATTGATTTGCTATTTTTTCTATAACAAATCTTTCTTCACGCATCAAAAACTTGCATGCGTTGTAATAGATGCCAGACATATTAATGACTATGCCAGACATATTCATTTCTTCCTGGATGGCTATTATAATCTAGCAAGGATGACACTGTGAACAGTAAACATAAAAATGCATTGATTTCTCATGAAAGAAGATGGTATGGGTGAATAAGTACATTTGGGAATTGAGAATATATATTATGTATAATATAATTACATAATATGTTTATTATGTGAACAACGGAGACAATTTTACTTATCATGGAAAAAGTTACTTACAAGATACTTTGAAAATTTACTATAGGAAAGAGGATATTTTTGTGGTACAAAATTTTGAGGAATTAAAGTTTCTAATCAAAACATGAACAATCTGAGATAAAATGAAATTTAAAATTAGTTGAAGACACCCTTGGTAGAATTTAAAAAAGGAACCAAAAAAAAAAAAAAAAAAGAAATAAGTGAAATGCCATTGAGTGATTTATTATTATTTACAGGGAAAAATAAAACCCTACAAAATAAATTCTTTAGATAAAAAAACAACAACAGCAATAATGGAGACATATTGGAGAATATCATCAAATAGTCAGTGAAGGAAAATAGATAAAAATGAGTTTCAAGAAGATTTTTCCTCTGGACACAGACACTATGATATAAAATGCCCATAATTGATGTATTTGAAAGCAGACCAGGAAAAACGAAACAAAATATTCAAAATAAATATAGAAACATTTTCTATAATAAAAGAAACCTGAATTGGTAGATTCAAAACACTCAGTGTATTTCAGTGACTCAAAAAACATTAATAATGATCAAAAAGGCTGAGACAGATTCTGGTAAATGTACTGATCTTCTGGTTTAAAGAAGGAAACCTGCAAGCATCCAGGGAAAAGGCCAGGAGGTTATTTAAAAAGGGAAACAAAAAGATGACTTTATATTTCACAGTAACTTTAGATGACAGAGGATAGCAGAGAAACCTCGGCAATGCATGAAAAAGGAATAAATAGACCCAGCAATCTTATGACCAGCTGGCATGTTATCCATTGTATAACACAAAATGAAGATGAGTTTCACAAATCTAAGGTTCAGGAAATAAAACATTCACTAACTCACTGTTAAAGAATATGCTGGTGAATGTGTCCATTCATCAGAACTATATCTAAATAACCATAAAAAGTACAAATATAAAATGGAATGTAAAAGCTACACCTAAAAAAATGCTTAACATGAAAAAAAATATATTTCTTATACACAGATTGAGACTATATCTACATATTTTCCCCAGTCTCTTTTGAGAAAAGAAATGAGTAATTGTGAAAGTATATTCATATATTTATGCCTAAACAAAACAAATTATTTACCGAATGCCTATCATGTGTCAACCACCTCTCTGCCTGCTAAGAATACTGCAAAGAAAGACAGAAATTCCTTCCTAACGGAGTATATGTTCTACAGCTTGTGTCCCCAACCCCTGGGCCATGGACCAGTACAGGTCTGTGGCCTGTTAGGAACCAGGCCGCACAGCAGGAGGTGAGCGGTGGCAAGTGAGCCTTACCACCTGAGCTCCACCTCCTGTTAGATCAGCAGCGGCATTAGATTCTCATAGGAGCACAAACCCTACTGTAAACTGTGCATCCGAACCGTCTAGGTTGCATGCTCCTTATGAGAATCTAATGCCTAACGATGTGAGATGGAACAGTTTTATCCCAAAACCATCTCCCGGCAACTGTCCATGGAAAAATTGTCTTCCACAAAACCTGTCCCCAGTGCCAAAAAGGTTAAAAGGTAAATATATAGTATATTAGAAGATAATTAGTACTATACAGAAAAGGAGCACAGGGAATGACTTATTAGTCACCTTTATTTAGTTGAGGTTGCAATTTTAAACTGGATGGTAAGTGAAGGTAAATAAGAAAGAAGGTTTTATTTAAACCTTCTTAAATAAAGAAGATGTGTATGGCCTTCAGACTCCCTTGGGGAGAGGTCACCTAGATCCCACCTGTAATGATTATTCTTAAAATAGCTGAGATTGAGGTCGAGAGGAAGGGTGAGATGAGGGAGCTTGGAGGGAGAGAGCAACTCCCTTTCAGGAAGCAAAAATTTACGTTTTCTTTTAGTTTAGAATGGCGGCTCCCTGAGGCAATATTTTGTTGATTCTGGACAAATTCAAACATCATAATGCAAAGTATGTCACCTCATCCTCCTGCCTTAAACCCTTTAACTTCTGCACTAGATCTCTGCTGTTGACTCTGAGCTGGGAAGTCCAGGATTATCTACAAGCTTGTCCAATCTCAAGGCCTGTGGGCTGCATGGGCCACAAGCGGCCCAGGGTGGCTTTGCAGGCAGCCTAACACAAATTCATAAACTTTCTTAAAATATCATGAGATTTTTTGTGATTTTTTTTTTTTTTAGCTCCTCAGCTATCCTTAATGTTAGTGTATTTTATGTGTGACCCAAAACAATCTTCTTCAAATGTGGCCCAGGGAAGTCAAAAGATTTGACACTACTGTGAAGAATTCTGACTGAATGTCCTATAAGGCAAAACATTGGCAAATAAGAGATAAACAGTGGCAAATACAATTTTCTTTCTTCCACCTTCCAACAGGCTTGTCTTACTTCATTTGTGCTGTAATAACGAAACACACAGACTGAGTAATTTATTTAAAAATCAGAAATTTATTTCTTACAATTCTGCAGGCTGGAAGTCCAAGATCTGGGCACAGGTAGGTTGGGTGTCCGGTGAGGGTTACTCTCTGCTTTGAAAATGGTGCCATGTGGCTGCATCCTCACATGGTGAAAAGTGAAAGGGCAGAGTGGGTGAACCTTATATGAAGCCTTTTTTATAAGAGCCTTAATCCATTCGTGGAGGCAGAGTCCTCATGACTTAATCACTTTCCGAAAGGCCTCACCTCTTAACATTATTGCATTAGAAATTAAGTTTCAATGTGGATTTTAAAGGGGACACAAACATTCAAACCGTAGCAAGGCTATATTGACAAATAATCATTTACATGGCTTCTTAGAAGAGGGTCCTGAAAAAATGGAACAATCATTAGTGCTTGATATCTTGTTCCCCTTTCCCTGCCCTTTTGTCCTGGGATTGCACTCTTAAAAATATAATAGAAAATAAACATAGGCTATAGTATCTGCTTCTGGAGAAGCCCAGGGTAAAACAGTGTTTATAACTTTACAAATTACAACATCTATAAATTCTAGAATCGCTCTTTCACTTTGGTCTCAGATCGTTTAATTGGACATGGCTTTCATTAATCATGGCATCCTAATTGTCAAAGGGGTCAAAATTACCCCAACTTCTCTAGGGGAATAAGCCTATACAGATATCTTGGAAAATGAATTTCCTCATAAAGATATGTCCTGGCAATAAGGGTATCAGGGTCTTGGCAGACCTTCTGGGACAGTAACCAGCATCTCACAAAACCAGATGCTCTCTGAGTGACAGGCTGTCTCTGAAGAAATTTGTTGTCTAGTCCATTATACAGCAGCAGAGAGAGTTAAAATTTTCCATTTGCTTCATTTTGGTTCAAGTGACTCTACTTTCTCTGGAGAAAACAGTAGCAACAACAAACCAACAATAAGAAAACCCAATTCGCCATGAAGTGTTTCTTCTAATATTTATTTATGTATTATTGTGTGTGTTTTTGTTGTGTTTTTACAGATGGAATCTCACTCTGTTGTCCATGCTAGAATGCAGGGCATTATCATAAATCACTGTAGACTTGAACTTCTGGGCTCTAGTGTTTCTCCCACCTTGGCGTCTCAAAACACCAGGATTACTGGTGTGGGCCACCATGCCCAACCTTATGCTAGTATTTATTTTGTATCTACAGATTTTCTTCGTTAGATTGAATAAATCTTCTATATTTGATAGAAGGGAAAAGAGAAAGTCATAAGGCAGTGTAGAGTTGAGAAAATTTGATGAGCTTTGGTGTATAGAAAATGGTAATACATGCACATTAAGTATGTAATTATTTAAGTAAAATAAATATTTTGTTACAAATGAGTGCATAATAATATCACTGTTCTTTGGTAGGGAAGTGGTGACACAGACGACATTAATACTTTATGCCTCATCTTCTTAAAAGGCCTCTGATTTCTGTGGGCGATTCTATACAGACTCAGCCTCTGCCCATGAATCCCTTCTTATGCCTGGACTATGAGTCTTACCATTTTCTACTCGAGGGCCATTTCCAGGTATTTTCCAAGATATGTAAGTGTTACCCATAATGTAGAAGGGTTAAGGTACCCAGGGCCATTCCTTAGCAATATGGATTAATAAAAGCTTTCTTGTGTTTCAGGAGGAAGTTTCCGCCAGGCATTTTATACATTGGTTGGGTGGTATCAGCAGAATTAACTCTGATTGCCACAATTGTGATCTTGACCTTGACGAAACACTCTCCATATTGGCTTTTCCAACTTCTTTCTCTTCATCTCATGTTCTCAAGTTGCCCCTCTCTGCCATCATCTCCCCAGCAAAATATGTCCACCCCTATTGGTGGACGTATTTTGGGGAGGGAGTTATTAATCATACTAGAGTTTTTATTTCATAGAGAGAACATTATGTTTGCCACTTGCTACGTTTATAATACAGGAAAAGGCAAAGTCCAGTGGGCAGTAGGAGGCAACTGAAACAACAAAATGTTTTATAAGGGAAGGGGATACAAGGTAAACCATTAAAGAGAAGACTGAGTTTCACATAGTTTAATATAAGATGACTCTATATATAATCAAGGAATCTCATACATATTACAATTTTTTTCTAAATAAACGTTAGTTTTCATGACAGATGATGACTTGGAGAATGTGATAAGTAGGGAACTCAAGATATTCCACATAATCTGGAGGTAAAGAAAATAAAAGTTTAATAAGCGCCTCAGGATATTGGAAATCAGAAGTAACACTTTTTTTTTTTTTTTTTTGCACAAAGTTATTTTAAGATGTAATAACACCCAAAGGAACAAGATATGAACACAGCCAGACTGAAGGAACTGCACACAAAGTAAAGTAATTCATTGAAGTTTACTCAGGAAAGAAACAGAGATAGAAACCTGGAATCAAATCCCAGGAGAAATAAAACCAAGTCCCGATCATAATTTTAATCACATTGCATGAATGGACACATTAAATCATTTCTAATCTTTTTATTTTGACTTTATGGTCAAAACAGCTATAGTTTTGGGAACTGAGAAAAGAACCAATTTTCTCCAAGAATTAGCAGATGGAAACTACTTTGTTACTACATTAAAACATGATGGAAATTGTGAACATTCATAAAAGCAATAATATATATTTGTCAGACACAGGCAATGGTTTCACATACTTCGAAACCACTTTCAAGTTTCTATCCATTAAATATCAATGTGAGATAGTTAATATCAAAGAGCTGCAAGTATTGCTTAAAAAGAATTACTTGGATTTAAGTGAATCATAGTTTATCAAGATTACAGATTTAAGAACCTTATTTTTCTTTACTTTTAAATTTCAAGTTCAAAAAGTAAAATTTATGTAAAATAAAATCAATTTATAAGCAAGATTAATGTTTGCATGTATACATTTCTTATAAATAAATTAGTTCCATTTTAGATTCATTTCATGATTTTTCTTTATATATTTCAAACTATATTTGTTAATTTTCTAGTTTTGATTTTATTTTAAGCAGTTAATTGCTTCCTGATTGAACAAGTTTATGAGTTTATCAAGAAAATATTCCTAAGTACTTAAACAACATATGCAAATTCAGGAAATTAAAGCTATAAATATAGTAAAAATAGTTTGCTAAAATATTCAAACATTCTTTATGTATTTACTAAAATATATGTTATATCTTTTAAATTAAAATAATAAATTTGAAATCAATTTTATATTGTTAGGTTGAGTCTTATGGGTGATCTGTCAGGTTCTCTAATGAGCCAAAGTTTTTCAAACATAACAACACTTCAAAGGTTATTCAGATTATTTCTAACAACAAAATATGCTATTGTAATATGTTGGATCTCCTGTTGTAATTCACCTTTATATATTTATCTTTTTTTTAACACAAACTTGAAAAATCACTTATCTCTTGCTAAAGCAGATTTTATGTTTCAAATAGCTGTGGTCTGCAGATCACCTATGTAGGACCAGGTGATGGTGAAGGTGTCGGCAGACTGAGGTCACAATATTCTAGAGGCTGCATTCATTGAACTGAATTATTTCCTCCTGTACATGAGCATACTGAGGTCTTTCCTCATTTTGATGACATGAGGAATCTTCACTATGAAGGCTTCTACAACTACATTAAGATTGATTTCAGGGCTGAATATAGTGGCTCAGATCTGTAATTCTAATACTTTGGGAGGTTGAGGGAGGATAATCTATTGAGACCAAAGTTCGAGACCACCCTGGGCAACAGGGTGAAACTCTGTCTCTGCAAAAAATACAAAAATTAGCTAGGCATGGTGTTGCATGCCTGTAGTCCCAGCTACTCAGAGGCAGGTGGGATGGTGGCTTGAGTTCGGGAAGTGGAGGTTGCAGTGAGCTAAGATTAAGCCGCTGAACTCCAGCCTGGGTGACAGAGTGAGACTCTGTTTCAAAAAAAAAAAAAAAGGATTTCGAAACATTAACTTTTTACCTCAAATACTTCACATGCACTACATTCATCTAATTAGAATAGATGCATATTTGCACACACTCTTATAGATAACTAATTTTACAACTTATTTTTACTCTACATTACATTAAATCAATGTTTTCTAATATTTTAAAATGTATTGTAATTCTTATTTCTCATATATTAACTTTGACCGTTAACAATTTGAGTATCAGGAAAATGAAAAGACAGAGATAGAAAGAGAACTAGAAAATCAAGTTCTCTTCCTGAATTAAGTAAAGCCATCTCTCAGTCATTTTAGATATGCTGATTCTATGTCCTCCCCCACAAAAAAGAAAATTATTAGTATTCTCATGTCTTTCAGGACATCGGAAGGAAAACAATAGAGGTCGACAAGTTGTCAAAAGAAAATGTAAACAGCCATTCCACTTACATACCTTAAACTATTGGGTCTTGTGCAGAATCTCTGAAGATTATTTATACAATTACAAGTGTAGAGCGGAAAGGTAGTTCCTAAAGTGATGTGGAGATGTGTGGAACATCCTGGGAGCAGGAAGATACCTTAGGAGGCTCCTTCAGAGGAGTAGGCATGACATCATGCTGTGAACTGGATTTGGAAGAAAAAGACCATCTTGGCAGATGTCGAGGAAATCCAGTTGTTGGAAAATGTGTGTGAAAAATAGGTGGTTGTCTAGTACAGCTGTGAGATTTTTGGCTTGAGTTGATGGAGATCTTGTCAAAGAAGGTCATCTTAATTTTTTGTTTTTCCTGATGTTTGGTGAAAGGAATTGGGAAGAAGTCAGGAAGGAAGGAAAGAAAGAAAGATGGAAAGCAGGAAGGTAGGCTGGCCAGGCTCTAGGGAGACTGAACTGAACATTCTGTAACCCACCCAGGAAAAGGTATTGAAGAAGCTGTTAACTCTGCGATTTTGGAACTCAGAAATAAGTTATCAACTAAGGAAAATGGTTAAGGAATCACCAGCCCTGCATATTCATGTATTCATGAAATTTCTGAACAGATCTCCTATATTTTCAAGGGAATACAGATAAGTGGAGACAAATATTTAAGATAAAATGTGAATCTGTTTAAATAAGCTGACGTAAGAGACTATACATGGGAGGAGAAAGTAACAGCAACGAGTGATTTTATAGAAACCAAGAGAGAAACGCTTGCTATTGACACTAAATTTTTGGCACTAGTGGGCTTTTTTTCTCATTTGACAAGAAAACTAATGAATGACTTTCAAAATTTCCATTCTCTGTCCATCCACATTACACATTAGTGATGCTCCTGCATCTTTTCTCACAAAGAAAATAAAGGCAACATATATTCATTCCACAAATTCACAAACCTACACATCACTCTGTATTTGCTGCCTTTTCCTCCTTCTTGCCTTCTTGTGTAATGAAGGAATCAATACTCCTATTTATCTTCTACTTTTATCAACCCCTTATTAAGTCTGGGAGTTTGATCTCTTGCAACTTTATCTGTTACAAATCATCATTTTTCCCTTTCTCGATTGGATGTATATCCCATCTCAATTTATAAAGCGACTAAATATATTAGAGTAGAATTTCCTTTAGCTGCGCCCCTCCCCAAGAAATTGAGACTTAAATGGTTTAAAAAGTGCAAAGTGTTTTTCTCACTAATGAGGAAGTCTGGAGATGAACTGTGACTGCCACTGTTCCATGGTTTCACAGGTTCAGGACCATTAGTTAATCCTTGTACTCCTGTGATCACAAGCTGCATCACGCAGGCCCAGAAATCATTTTTAGGTGTAAGATAGGAAGAAGGGTAAATGTTTGTTATAGAAAGTTAACCTGTCCAATGAAACTGTTAGGAGGATTTGATGTGTAAAATTTGTAAAGCATTTGGAACAGTGTTTGGTATAGAATAACCATCATAGAGCATAGTAAATAAATGAAAAACAAACAAACATTGAACCAGCAATCTCTACTCCATTTATCTTTTAAAATGATTTCTGACTCTGCTCCTCTGCTCTTTTTTCACAGAGTGACTTGAAAAATAATTGCATAATTATCTTTATCTCAATTGCATTGACTCCCTTTTCTTCATTCAACTAATTTTAATCTACCTCATGTTATAACCATTCAATCAAGTGATGTATCACTTTTGATGGACCTGCTTCCCTCCTCATTTTACTCAACTCCTCCTTAGTAGACCATGTGCTCTCCTCTGAAACACCTATGTCTTGGCTTCCTTGAGACATCAGTTTTCTACCTCACAAGGCACTCCTTTGCAATCTCCTGTGAGTCTATATTTCTCCTCTAATTATGGCTAATTTTCAGACTTTTTGGTTTTATACTCATTCAATCCTCTCCCTGCAAGGTCATATGCAATCTCCAAGATAAACTTGAGGTCTGTGTAATTTTCTATATCTTCACTTAGTTATGAACACTAACATGATGATCAGAATTTGTACTTGCTCTTCTTTAATTATGGACATCATGCTAAACATACACACAATCAATGGCTTTCTTTATATTCTCTGAACCTAGTTAAGTCCTTGTAATTCAAGGCTTTTGTGTGTGTGTGTGCATTGCAGCTTTTCAAAAAACATTCAGCCTTAGCTCAAATGTGCACCCTGTTTTGTTCATTTTGAGTCGGCATCCATTTGTTTCCTTCACAGTCGCAATTTTATTTGTGTATTTCCTTTTCTTATCTCCCTCTAGACTTTATGCTCCATGAGCTTATCATAGCCTAAATTCTAATTTGACTTTAGACAATAAATTCAGACGTGATTTGCCTAGAATCATGATGCTAGTTAGTGGCAGAGGAGGGTTAAGTGAAAGATTTCTATTGCTATTGGCCACTCTCCTTATTCTTTCTTCTCTACCCACAGGTACTGAATATTTAGGGGAGTGGGCACTGCAAGACATCAATAGATTATTCTTACTCTTCTAAATTTAACATCAAAACATTCAGATTTCCAAAGGTAGATCAATTTGTAATTCCAACATATTAAGGAGGGGAGGCAATAATATATTAGAGAAACATATAAAAGCTCTGCACATTTATCCACCATTTTTTACCCCTGGCTGTACTGCATTTCTCTTTTGATTATATTCATATGTAACCTCTTAAAACACCACCCCCCGTCACTCACCACCCTGATCATATTTTAAATTTATTTATTCTTTCATAACAACTTCTGAAATCTCAAGTCCCTACAGAGAGGAGCATTTAATAAACAAGTGGTTACGGGAAAGCAAAACTTTACAGAGTTTATGTTCATAGCTATTATTTATATTCTACAACTTTATTTTATGTAAGAAAAAGAAAAGCTATTGTAAATGTTTAAAAGTAGCAACAGGAATTTTTTTTAAAGTCACTGTCTTATATTTGTTTATTTACTTTTGTTATTTTATATATTGATTCAGAAAAATAAAAGAAGATTTTTATTTAAAAATGTGTGTATGGTGGCCATGGAGGAAGTTATCTAGTAAGTTATTTATGCATCTTTTTTTATGAAATATATTTTATTTTACTGCACAACTGTTCTGGTTATATATTTCATTATGTGAATATGAGAATTATAATGGTAGGTTTTATGAATTCCATTGAGACTGAAATTTGAATTTCAAGATTACTTAATACACATTTCTGTTTATATTTATATATTAAATATGTTTTCAGATTAAAACATCAGATAAAAGGAAACAATTACATGTAAACCTATTTTTTTAATAGAAATTTAATCTAAGTCAACAATAGTGCTTTTGTGCAACTAAACTCATTATATTGCTATGCAGCTTTGTTGACATGGAAGGTTGCCATCAATTCCAGGTATTAAAGTCCTTTGATAAAATGTAAGACTTTCATTTGCCAGAAAAGGTACTTATTTATTATGGATTTTACATCTTGGATATAAAGAAAAATTGTAATAATAGTATCATCATCATCACTATCATAATCATTTGAGCCTTGTACCTGGTCATTATCATGGATGTTTTATATATGCCATTTTCTTTGTTTATTTCTTATTTAACATAATATGGGTTGGGTATCTGTAGCATGTAAGCAGAAACACTACATTGAAAATCATCTAAAACATGTACATTATACTACACAGAAGCCATTTTTGGAGTTGTATACACTGGAAGATAAATGTATGTCTGGCAGCTAGCTTACACAAAAACAACCACGGAGAAAGATTCCCAAAGGTATTCTAGGAGCACTTAACTCCCTTTGAATGTCTTCTCAAAGTTTCTAAAGTAAAAGTTCTCTCATTCTATAAGATAATATATTATTCTTTGTGGAAATTATCCTTTTCCTGTGTTAGGTAATGCTAAGTTTCTGTTCTTGACAACCAAAAGACCTCTGACTAATTCAAAAATGATGTTAAATATTTTGTGGAGATAATCGTAAAAGTCCATGTGAATGAATTAGATATATTAAGTGCCTTTATAAATAAACAGATGAAAGCAGGAACTAAAAAAGGTGTGACTGAAAAATAATAGAACAGGATGTGTAAAATACATTTAAAAATGACATTTTAAAAAGGTTAAACTTCAAAGCAGAAAAACATAATAAAATATCTTTAAGGACACTTATGATTAATTAATGAAAATTGGTGTTATTTCAAGTTGAAACACAAAACAAGGAGAAAAGATCAAGTTTTTCAGACCCTAGAGTGTAAAAATATGTTATTGTAATCTTAGAAAACAAGATAAAATTATGGAATAATAGTATTTTAGGGCTATATAAGCTAATACAACCTCACCTGCTTACATTACAAATGCGAATATTAAAATTCTGTAATGTAACATGACTATTACTATTATTTTAGACACATTCATATTTAGCACCAAATATTTAATAATATAAATTTGAGAAAAACCCAATTAGTTCTTTTTCTGATGTAATGACCCCCAAACCATACTCTGATGACAAATTTAGTATGTAGTTAACATGCTTATGGCAAGGGAATGTCTAAGATGCTTCTATATGTGTTAAATTATTTAATAACTGACGGCCATGTAAGCTTCAGTCTTTGTCATGTCATTCCAGTAACGAGTATTAAGAAGTTATTGAGTAAGTAGTTGATGTGCAATAGTATCTATCTACAAAATCTACACTATCACCCTTTAGAATGGAAATGAAAAATATATAGAGAGGTAAATTTCAAATTTTACTGACTTTGTTTTATTATAATCTAGAAGAAAGACTTTTTAAAATTTAATGAAGTTTCTCCTCAAACCTATTTTGACATGATCTTTGAGAGATCATAATTTTACCATATTATTTTAGAGAGTAGATAATGTATAAATCATTCATATCACTATTATGTTGTAGATAAATGTGAAGGGCACAATGACACTCTTAATAATGTCAGCTAGAAATACATTTCTTGTAATTGAAGATTTATATAAAAATATTTAAAAAGTAGCTGATACTTTTGTTATGATATAGAAGTACATAATTTTTATTTAGACTTAGGCTTCCTCAGCTATATTTGAATAACTTTAATTATGAATTTAAAATAGATTGTCAAAATGTATGAAAAAATTCACACAAAAACTAGTGTTTTAGTTCATATGTAAAAAAAAATTTCAATATGAAAGTTTTATCTCAAATTAATATTTATCATTATGATATTGTTTGCAAATCTCAAAGTTAATGGTGTATTGCATAAGACAACAGATAATTATCTCAATAAAGTAATATTAGCTCTGGGCCAGGTGGGGCACTTCACATCTTTAATCTCAGAACTTTGGGAGGTCCAGCCAGGTGGATCATGAGGTCAGGAGTTCAAAACCACCCGGGACAAGCTGAAGAAAATACGAATTTTAATAAAAATACAAAAATTAGCCAGGCATGGTGGCGGGTGCCTGGAATCCCAGCTACTCGGGAGGCTGAGGCAGAGAATTGCTTGAATCTGGGAGGCAGAGGTTGCAGTGAGCCGAGATTGCACCACTTCACTCCAGCCTGGACAACAGAGTGATACTCCATCTCAAAAAAAAAAAAATTTGACTTCTGAATACTGCTACAATTTTCAAAATAATTCTAGCTATTGAGCTGTGTGTTGATCCTTTGAGAAAGATACAATAAGCAGTTATGTCACACTAGACTCAGCAGTGTGCTTTAAAAACATGAGGCAAAGATGGGAGTAGGTGAATAAAATATGCCATATGCTTGCTAAATATATATGTATATAAAATATATAGAAAATTTTTAAAAAGTCTTCTAATGTAAAGATTAAGTAGGTTATGCATGTTTTCATGTAATAAGTATAACTAAATCTTGTCACAAAAGGCATTGGTGACAATATACATTTTTATTTTTTACTTTCCATGTTGATTAATTTTCAGTTATGTGTGTAGGAGAAATAAGAATTTTTAAAAATTTTAATGTTATTTGCTTTCCAAATATTAGACACCTTCTTTCACGAAAAACACTTTGTATAGCTTTAAGTGTTCTCAAATGTTGCATATTGACTTATAACATCTAAATTACACAGACATTTTCCTGCACATTACTTTAAGCTGTCTAACGTTGTTATTATGTTACATTTTACGTACCAGAAATAGTTGCTGCTAATAGTTCTCTAAGAAGGAAAATGAAAAACTACATATCTTAAAGGAAATAAACAAAAACTCAAATGCTACCTTATGTGGACACTAAGTAACTGATTTTGTGATTTCATATTTTGTTTAGTTTATCATTCAAAGGCATAGATTAATTGTTACTCAATTTCAGTTTTGGTACATTAGGAAACTGAAAAACCTGATGTGCATTTGTTGATTTGTGTTTATAAGCCATGGACTTTGTGTGTGATCCTTATATTAGCTGGTCTAATGAAAATTGTTTCACTTTCAATGCTCTTTCAACCTTCAGTTTCTAATCTGTCACAAATCATTGCGGGTACCCATCCTGTAGCTGGATCACCTTGCCAGTGTTAAGACAATTGCAAGGCACAGCCAACATCTGGAATTTTGTTTTCACCTGTTGCCCATGAACATTTTTTTCATGTTATCTACTCTCTTCACAGTCAGATCCAAAACTGTCTTAATTCTAAAATATGACATTAAAAAATTTTAAAAAATATTAATTTCTGACTATGTTGACAAACATACCCAGCCTGCTTCCTCAGCTTGTTTGTTCAGTTGATGTTGCTATTTGTCCTGTCCTAGTTCCACTTACATTTCTATCCAACTAAGACTTCTTGGGCCATTATCAATATTTTTATTGCCTCCAGAAATAATTTTGTTCACTTTCTTCTAACAAAACTCTAATTCTGGGAGAAGGCATGTCATGCAATATCAACAAAATGCTTATAACTGCACATGATTTATATCAAGCTTTGAACCTGGGAAGTGGAGGCTGCAGTGGGCCACAGTGGAGTGAAACTTCATTTCAAAAACCAACAAACCAACCAAACAAACAAACAAAAAACATTTTTGGAAAGTAGCTCTGACTACATAATTTATGAGGACTAGTGCAAAATAAAAATGCAGGTCAAAAGCTTTATTTTTGTACAAACAGCTATACTTAAAGGCATTAAAATATGTAACTTTCCCCATTAAAAATATGTTATAACTTATATAATGTAATAATGATGTATGTAAACAATGTAAAATTGCAAAGAAATTCTAAAATATAATAAATAATAGCACCTTAATGTAAAATCTTTATTGATAAAATATCTATTGAAAATTTATTAGGACTTTATAAGTTATATATTTAGCAACTATATTTTTAATTGATACAAATAAAAAGTGACGTTATTCACTCTTTGAAAATGCATAGTTGTAAATAATTTTTGATACTTTCTGATTCTGAGAAGGACCTTTCTGCTGATGTAATTGGCATAAAAGCTGTTACAGTATTTTGTAGACTTAATATACTTAGAAAAATCTTTGATAAATTCTTTTGAAGTATAAACTTTAGTACTTACAGGGCTAATAATTCTTGTGGAATAAAATTTTTTTCTCAAAAGATTTAACTATATACAAATCTGTTTCATGTAAGTAAGAATTTAATTTTAAATATAAATGTATTCAGTAACATTTTAACCTCACCTCTGACATTTGATGTGTGGTGGTGACAAAGAAATCAAATCACTTTGTGAGTTGTATCTAACTTAAAATTGTTACTTAAACACCAGAGGTTTGGTCTAGGTCCTCATGCTCACTGCACAGAAAGCCAATGACTGAGACAACAGGTGTTAATAAGGAAGAAAGCTTTAATCAGTACTGCAGCCAAGGAGATGGGAGCTCAGTCTGATATTCCCCATGGACAAACCAAACTAGGAGTTTATATAGCAGAGAAAAAAATGTAACAATGTGTAAGAAAACAGGAACTAGGGAGGGGCAAGGAAGCAATCATGATAAATGAAATCTGGCATTTCATTGTCTGAATGTGGTGATCTGGTGAGTTTCAGTTCTTTGATAAGTTTTTTGGGGACCTGAAAGTCATTCTCTGAGGAAGCAACTCAAATAAAACAAATGTAAGTTTAAAATTTTCAGACCAGAAGGGTGCACTTCAGATTATCAAAAACAACAACAACAACAACCAACCACCACCACATCAAACCTATCTATGGGACTGTTGGGTCAGTTTCAAAATGGCTGTTCACTTCTTTTTTTTTTTTTTTTTAATATATTTTTTATTGTACTTTAGATTCTAGGGTACATGTGCAGATTAAGCACGATTGTTGCATAGGTACATACATGGCAAGGTGGTTTGCTGCCTCCATCTCCCTATTACCTATATCTGACATTTCTTCCCATGTTATCCCTTCCCAGCCTCCCTACCCCCCCACTGTCCCTCCTCTCGTCTGCCACAATGGACCCCAGTGTGTGATGCTCCCCTCCCTGTGTTAATGTGTTCTCATTGTTCAACACCTGTCTATGAGTAAGAACATGCGGTGTTTGATTTTCTGTTCTTGCGTCAGTTTGCTGAGAATGATGGTTTCCAGATTCAGCCATGTCCCTACAAAGGATACGAACTCATCTTTTCTTTGGCCGCATAGTATTCCATGGTGTATATGTGCCACATTTTCCTTGTCCAGTCTATCATCAGTGGGCATTTGGGTTGGTTCCAGGCCTTTGCTATTGCAAACAATGCCACAATGAACATACGTGTGCATGTGTCTTTATAATAGAATGAATTATAATCCTTTGGATATATATCCAGTAATGGGATTGCTGGGTCAAATGGAATTTCTATTTCTAGGTCCTTGAGGAATTGCCACACTGTCTTCCACAATGGTTGAACTAATTTACACTTCCACCAACAGTGTAAAAGTGTTCCTATTTCTCCACGTCCTCTCCAACATCTGTTGTCTCCAGATTTTTTGATGATCGCCATTCTAACTGGTGTGAGATGGTATCTCAATGTAGTTTTGATTTGCATTTCTCTAATGACCAGTGATGATGAGCATTTTTTCATATGTTTGTCTTCTTTTGAAACGTGCCTGTTCATGTCCTTTGCTCACTTTTGAATGGGTTTTTTTTTTTTTTTCTTATTAATCTGTTTTAGTTCTTTGTAGATTCTGGATATTAGCCCTTTGTCAGATGGGTAGATTGCAAAATTTTTTTCCCACTCTGTTGGTTGCTGGTTCACTCTGATGATTGTTTCTTCTGCTGTACAGAAGCTCTGGAGTTTAATTAGATCCCACTTGTCTATTTTGGCTTTTGTTGCCATTGCTTTTGGTGTTTTAGTCATGAAGTCCTTCCCCTTCCTGACATCTTACACTAAAATGAACTCCAGATGGATTAAAGACTTAAACATAAGACCTAACACCATAAAAACTCTAGAAGCAAACCTAGATAAAACCATTCAGGACTTAGGCATAGGCTGCTTGCTTCTTTATGCTATATTTTCAATTTGGGTAAAAAATAACTTAAAAAATGTATTTTTCATTAGTGCTGTTTTGCCATTTAAAAATGCATATTTTCTGGGAGGCAGAGGTTTCAGTGAGCTGAGATCATGCCACTGCACTCCAGCCTGGGTGAGAGCGAGACTCCATCTCAAAAAAAAAAAAATTTGAAGAAAAAATTGCCTAGAATTTCAAGACAGTGACAGCAGAATGAGCAAGCTGTGTCTCATACCCTAAAGGCAATCCTGTTAGAAGACATAGATGCAGCAACAGTTTCTTAAGTCTAAATACTTTCATTTGCTGTCCAAAAGCATAAATCCACAGAACATAAATAAATAAATATATCCATCACATTGCATACCTTTTTTTTTTTTTTGAGACAAGTCTCTTTCTCCCAGGCTAGAGTCCAGTGGCATAATCATAGCCCCTTGTAGCCTCAAACTGCTGGGTTCAAGAAATCCTCCCACATCAGCCTACAAAGTTAACTGGGACTACTAGAATGTTCCACCATGCCTGGCTAATTTCTTTTAAATTTTATTTTGAAGAGATGGGGTGTTCCTTTGTTGCTCGGACTGGTCTTGAAGACCTGGGCTCAAACAATCCTTCCACCTCAGCCTCTTAAAGTGATGGGATTGCAGGTGTAGGCCACTGTACCTGGCCTGCATATATTTTTTAGTTATTAGCAGGACAGTAGAGAGTCCCAGGCCAGAAAATAAGAGACATGTAAATTCTGGAGTGCCTTTTTATTAAAAGAGTAAGAAAAATGGTGCTGTTTATAAGCTTGAGAAGGCATAACAATTTTATGCTTTGTCATACTCAAGGAAGATTAGTTTTTTCTTTTTTCCCTAAAGATGTTTTTTAGGACCAAAAAGTATATGTTGAGACTCAAGATAAAAATTTGCAAAAATTTAAATCTAACAATAAATTGAAACATTTTGGAGAATCAACAGTGTATTAAGAGCATGAAGATATGATTATGACATTAGGAGAAATGTAGGTCTAGAAGGGATGGCTTGTTCCTGCCTAAAATTAAGACTCGTTGGTTCCCTAACCTCCAAACCTTTCCAAACCGCAGAGTAAAGCTGAGTGATATCAGTACCTTGATCTGATAGATAAACTACTAATTCTATGTTGATTTTGTTTTTAAAGTATTTTTTTCTCTATTTCTAAAAAAAAAAAAGCTACTAAGCTTCATATAGCCTTGGTATGTTTAGTGGAATGACTGGATAAATAGTAGTATGATGTATTCTTCCTTTCTTCACCCCAAGATGCATCCCCAAGTCTTCAGATTTCAAAGTTGACTGATATAGATATTGATATAGAGAATGCTTTAATGGATTACTGTCCGTTTGCTGAGCAAATTTTAAATCCAACTTTTCTATCTCTTGCTCAGATTCATTCCCTAGAAAGCTGACCTCTATAAACTATATCATATGGGCCACTTTCATCTTTGGGTTGAATCTGTATTTGAAAAATGGCAGGAGTTACTCAGAGATAGAGAAATCATTTCTAAAATTTAAGCTACACTAATTTCCTGGTAAGCTGTTTTCCTGGTCACCCTGAGTATCCTAAAGTGTACAGATCCTGACAGATGGCAGTTTTCATTTTATGTTTTAGATACAATGTAGTTCCTTATCAGATATATGATTGCAAATATTTTCTTTCATTCGGTGAATTGTCTTTTTTTTTTCTCTTGACTTTTATTTTAGGTCCAGGAATACATGTGCAGGTTTGCTAATGGGTAAATTGCATGCCTCTGAGGTTCAGTGTGTGAATGACCCCATCACCCAGGTAGTGAGCATACTATCCAATAGATAGTTTTTCGGCTCACTCCCCTTCCAATTCCCTGCAATCATCCCTAGTGTTTTTTGTTCCCATCTTTGTGTCCGTGTGTACTAAGTGCTTAGCTCCTGATTATAAGTGAGAACAGGCAGTATTTGGTTGTCTGTGGCTGCATTAGTTCTCTTCGGATGATAACTTCCAGCTCCATTCATGTTGTGTTTTTTGAAACATAGAAGCATTGAATTTTGATAAAGATCAAGTTATCTTTTTTGTTTATTTTTCTTTTGCTTCTTGTAAGAAACCATTATCAAATGGTTTCTATGAAATTATTCTAAGAAATCATTATCATATTAGAGGTATTCAGATTGGCCCATAGAGTTTTCTAGTTTAAAATTCTATATGTAGGTCTTTCACCCATTTATTCAATATTTTGAGAGGTAAGAATCCAGTTTCATTATTCTACATGTGCTATCTAGATGTTGCAGCATTTATTGAAAATACTTTTTTTCATTAAATAGTCACAGAAACCTCATCAAAATAAATTGACCATCGACACATTATTTATTACTTAATGTTTGATTTGATTCCATTGTTATATATGTATGTAAATGCCAGTACCTCACTATCTTGATTACTGCTGCTTTTTAGTAAACTTTAATATTGAAAAGTGTGAGTCCTCTAAGTTTTTCTTCTTGATCAGGATTATTTTGTCTATTCTAGATCACCTGCAATTCCATATGATTTTTAGGATTAGCTTGTCAGTTTCCAAAATTGAGACTCTGTAAAGGTTGTGGTGAATCTATATATTAATTTAGTGAATATTGTCATCTTAATAATATTTAGTCTTTTGATCCATGAACATAGAATTTCCCCCATATATATACATTTTAATGTTTTTCAAGTTTTGTAATCTTCAGAGAGTTTTATATTACTTTTAAAAATATTTTCCTGTTTTATTATTTCTGAGGCTATTAAACATAACATTGCAACTTCATTTTTGAATTATTTTAAGTGTTTAAAACTAAAATTTTGTATATTAATCTTGAATCCTATAATCTTGCTGGCCTTATTAGTATGAATTTTCTTCTAATGGTTTCTATAGAAGTTTATATATACATACCCACATATATATGAGATAATATAAAATTTGTGATCTTGTATATATATACATATGTATGTATGTGATCTTGTATATATACATGAGATTATGCAATACATATATTAATATATTATATATGTATGTGTATGTACATGTAAAATCTTGTGTGTGTGCATGTGTATATATACACAAATACACACAATCATATACTCTGTGAATAGGGATAGTTTTACTGCTTCCTTTTCGATCTGTATGTCTTCTATTTCTTTTCTTGCCTAATTGCTCTAGCTAGAACTTCTAGTATAGTGTTGAATAGAATTGAAAAGAGTGACTATCATTGCCTGTTCCTGATCTCAGCGGGGAGAACTTCAGACTTTCACCACTAATACAATGTTAGCTGTGAGTTTTCCATAGATGTTTTTTTCTCTCTTTTTTTTTTCTTTTAAGCAGGAATAATTTTATTTTCTAACTTTCATCTTAGATTTAGGGAGTACATATGCAGATTTATTACCTGGGTATATTGCATTCTCCTGAGGTTTGGGGTATAAATAATCCCATCACCCATGTACTGAACACAATACACAATAGTTTTTCAACTCTTGCCCCCACTACCTTCTCCCACTTTAGTAGTCCTCAGTTTCTATCACTGCCATCTTTATGCCATGAATAGCTAATGTTTAGCTTCTACTTATAAGGAAGAATATGTGGTGTTTGGTTTTCTGTTCTTACATTAATTTGCTTAGGATATGGTTTCCAGCTAATGCTTTTGATGACTTAGTCATAAAGTCATTCCCAAGTTCAGAATAGTATTTTTTAGGTTTTTAGCTAGAATTCTTATAGTTTGAGGTCTTACATTTGAATCTTTGATCAATCTTGAGTTAAATTTTGTATATGGCAAAAGGCAGGGATTCAGTTTTATTCTTGTGCACATGGCTAGTCAGCTATCCCAGCAACAATAATTGGATAGGTAGTCCTTCTTTATTGTTTGTTATTGTCAATTTTGTTGAAGATCATGTGGTGGTAGGTATATGGCTTTGTTTCTAGCTCTCTATTCTGTTCCATCAGTCCATGTGTCTGTTTTTGTATCAGTACTATACTGTTTTGGTTACTGTAGCCCTGTAGTGTAGTCTGAGGTTGGATAATGTGATGCCTCTGACTCTGTTCTTTTTGCTTAGAATTTCTTTGGCTATTCAGTATCTTTTATGGTTCTATATGAATTTTATAATTATTTTTGTTGGTTCTATGAAAATTGACATATGTAGTTTGAAAGGTTTAGCATTGAATTTGTAGATTGCTTTGAGCATTATGGCCATTTTAACAATATTGATTCTTCCAATTCATGAGCATGTAATATTTTTCTATTTATTTTTAGCATCTATGATTTCTTTTAGCAGTGTTTTGTACTTCTCCCTGTAGAGATTTTTCACATCCCTTGTTGAGGTATCCTTAGGTAGTTTTTGTGGCTAAATGGGATTGCATTATTGATTTAGCTCTCATTTTGAATGTTTATTGCTGTATGGAAATGTTACTGGTTTTTGTACATTGATTTTGTATCTTGAAACATTACTGAAGTTGCTTTTCAGATCTAGGGGCCTTTTGGTGAAGCCTTTAGGATTTTCTAGGTATAGTATCATATCACCTGTGAAGAGAAATAGTTTGACTTCTTCTTTTGCTGTTTTGATACCTTTCATTTCATTCTCTTGGTTGATTGCTCTGGTTAAGACTTTCAAATCTACGATGAACAGGAGTGGTAAAAATGGGCATTCTTGTCTTGTTTCAGCTCTTAAGGGGAAATGCTTCTTGTGTTTGCCTGCTGAGTATGATGTTGGCTATGGGTTTGTCATAGAAAGCTCTTATTATTTTGAGGTATGTTCCTTCGATCCTTTGTTTCTTCACAGTTTAATCATGAAGGGATGTTGAATTTTATTGAAAGCTTTCTCATCATCTATAGAGATGATCATAGGGTTTTATTTTTAATGCAGTTTATGTGCTGAATCACGTTAATTTGCATATGTTGAACTAAATTTGTATTTCAGGAATAAAGCCTACTTGACCATGATGAAGTAACTTTTTGATGTGCAATTGGATTCAGTTTGCTAATATTTGTTGAGGATTTTTGTGGCTATGTTCATCAGTAATATTGGCCTGTAGTTTTCTTTTTTGAGTTGTGTTTTTGCAAGGATTTATAATTAAGGCATTGTCAGCTTCATAGAATTAGTGAAAAAGCAGTTCCTCTTCCTCTATTGTTTGAAAACGTTTCAGTAGAAATGGTGCCCAGACTTCTTTGTATACCTGGTAATATTTAGCTGTGAATCTATCTGGTCAATTTTTTTTTTAATTGATAGATTTTTTTTTATTACAGATTCAATTTCAGAACTCAACATTAGTCTGTTCAGGTTTTCAATTTATTCCTGATTCAATCTTGGGAGATTGTGTGTTTTCAGGAATGTATGCCTTTCCTCTAGATTTTCTAGTTTGTGTTCATAGGAAGTGTTTGTTAAGAGTCTCTGAGGATCTTTTTTACTTCTGTGGGATTGGTTATAATGTCACATTTGTCATTTCTGATTGTGCTTATTTAGATCTTTTTTTTTTTTTTTTTTTGGTTAATATAGGTAACACTCCATCAGTCTTATTTATCCTTTCAAAAAACTAACTTTTAGTTATGTTGATGCTTCATGTAGATTTTTCTGTCTTAATTTTGTTCAATCCCATTATGAGTTTAGTGATTCTCTTCTGCTAGCTTTGGGGTTAGTTTGTTCTTGTTTTTCTAATTCCTCTATGTGTGATGTTAGATTATTTATTTGAGATTTTTCCAACTCTTTGATTTAGACATTTAATGCTGTAAACGTTCCTCTTAACATTGTTTTTGCTTTATCTCAGAAATTTCGGTATTTATTTCTCTATTTTCATTTATTTTGTAGACTTTTAAAATTTTTATCTTAATTTTGTTGTTTACCCAGAAGTCATTCAGGGGTAAGTTGTTTAATTTCCATGTAATTGTGTGGTTTTGATATATCTTTTTGGTGTTGATTTCTATTTTTATTCCCCTGTGGTCTAAGAGCATGGTTGGTATGATTTCATTTTTTTTTAAATTTATTGAGACTTGCTTTATAGGTTTGCATGCAGTTGATCTTGGACATGTTCCCTGTGTGGATGAGAAGAATGTACATTCTGTGGCTGATGGGTGGAGTATTCTGTAGATGTCTGTTAGGTCCAATTGTTCAAGTGTCAAGTTTAAGTCCAGAGTTTCATTTAGTTTTCTGCCATGATGATTTTTTAAGGCTGACTATGGGGTGTTAAACTTCCTCTGCTATGATTGTGTTCCTAAGCCTTTTCATAGGTGTAGAAGTACTTATATTTTGAATCTGAGAGCTCTAACGTTGGGTACATCTATATTTATGATAGGAAAGTCTTCTTGTTGAATGGAACCTTTTATCATTATGCCATGGTCTTATTTTTCCTTTATTTACTGTTGTTGGTTTAACGTTTGTTTTATCTGATACAAGTATAGCAATCCCTGCTCTTTTCTTGTTTTATGTTTGCATGGTAGGTCTTCCTCCAACCCTTTACTTTGAATCTGTGTGTTTCATTACATGTATGATGGGTCTCTTAAAGACAACAGATTGATGAGTGTTTTTTAAAATGCAACCTGACACTCTGTGCCTTTTAAGTAGGGCATTTAGAATAATTAATTTCAAGATTAATATTAATATTAATATGTGAAATTTTCATCTTATCGTAAAGTTTTTAGCTGGCTGCTTTGTGGTTTCTATTGTGTGATTGCCTTACACGGTTTGTGGGTTATGCACTTCAGTGTGTTCTATTTCTCCTTCTTCTTCTTCTTATTTTTGAGACAGAATTTCGCTTTCTTGTCCAGGCTAAGGTGCAGTGGTGTGATCTTGGCTCACTGCAACCTCCGCCTCCCAGGTTCAAGCAATTCTCATGCCTCAGCTTCCTGAGTAGCTGGGATTGCAGGTGCCCACCACTACCCCCAGCTGATTTTTCGCATTTTAGTAGAAATGGGGTTTCACCATCTTGCCCAGGCTGGTCTCGAACTCCTGAGCTCAGGCAATTCACCTGTCTCGGTCTCCCAAAATGCTAGGATTATAAGCGTGAGCCACCATGCCCAGCCGTTCAGTGTATTTTCTTTTGTGGCAGGTGCTCTTATTCCATTTCAATGTTTAGAATTCCCTTAAGGATCTCTTTTATGGTTTGTCTACTGGTTACACATTCCCTTAGTGCTTGCTTGTCTGCAAAAAAAAAATCATTTCTCCTCATGTGTGAAGCTTAGTTGACAACATATGAAATTCTTAGTTTAAATTTATTTTCTTTAAACATGCTGAGAATAGGTTCCCAGTTGCTCCTGGCTTATAAGATTTCTGCTAAAAAGTCTGATGTTAGTTGGTTGGGGCTCGCTTTATGAGTGATCTATCCCTTATTTTTTCAGCACTAAGCTTGGACAGTATGAGGAGCATATACTTTGGTTATGTTCATTCTGTAGAATATCTCATTGGTGTTCTCTGCATTTCTTGTATCTGAATGTTTGCCTCTATAGCAAGATTAGAGTACTTTTTTCAATTATTTTTTTCAAATATGTTTTCCAGGTTGTTTGCTGTTTCTCCTTCTCAGGAATGCCAATAATTTATAGGTTTGATTACTTTACATAATACCATATTTCTCAAATACTTTGTTGATTTAAAAAAAAAAAGTTATTCTTTATTTTTATCTGACTGGGTTGTTTGCAAAGACCAGTCTTGAAGCTCTGAAATGCCTTGTTCTGCTTGGTTCAGACTATTGCTAAAGCTTCCAATTGTATTTTGAAGTACCTTATGTGAGTTGTTCAATTCCAGAAGCTCTGATTGATTTCTTTCTGAGATGTTTATCTCTTTCCTAATCTCCTGGATTGCTTTAGATGTTTCTTTGTGTTGACTTTCAACCAGGTCTTGGATCTCATTGAGCTTCCTTGCAATCTATGTTTTGAATTCATTATCTGTCATGTCTGAGTTTCCATTTTGGTTAGGGACCCTTGATGGAGAGCTAGTGAAATTCTCTGTGGTGTCACCACACTTAGAATCTTCATGGTGCCAGAATTTTTACACTGGGTACTTCTCATCTGAAGATGATAGCACTTCTACTTTTTGTGGCTATTTTCATGTGGGTAAATTTTTAATTTTAATCTTTCTTTCTCTATACCATTTTTTTCTTCCTCTTTATTGTCTCTTCCTACCAAGGGTTGGAGTTGTAGAGAATTCTGGGTAGGCTCTTTTGGCTTTGCCTCTATAGCCCTATGCTTTTTGGTTTTTGTTTTTTTTTTTTGCAGCATCATGGATGTTTTTTATAATGATTTTTTTTAACTGTATTCTTCTGTAACTTTGCATATAGGGCATGCAATTGCTATGTTCAAAAGCCAGTTTTTCTCTTCCACTTTCTCCACATCTGCTATTCAGCAAATAAGTTAGATCAAGATTTGCTCAGTGGAATTTGTTATCTCGTGTAGTGGAAGAGAAAGGCAAAAATACACGCAAATACTCTGTGACCTAGTATCTCTCCACCGCAACACTTATCAGAATACTACATGGGGTGGAGAGAGGGAATTCATGTATTATTTTTTCTAAGTCATAAACTAAGTAGTAAATTGATCCCATTTGAAAATTATTTCCTTTGGGCATTGTTTCTTTTTCTCAACAACCTCAAATGGAGACAGTGACAGTAATAGGATTTATCATAATGGCAACAAAAAATGAACAAACAACTACAATACACTTAAAAACCTCCTACCCACTCCCAAACAGTAAATATTTTAAATACTTTTCTGTGTGTAAAATAGTTCAGAATTCAATAGAGTATGCTTCAGATTTTACCTATATTCCTCAAAAAGTTCAGATGATCCCTAAGCTCCAATTTTTACTTTATATTGGTATAATTTGAATTGCAAATAATTTTGCAACGCAATAAAATAAATTATGTACCAAGTAGCCAAAAGATTTTAATTTTAATAATGAGCAATTTTCACTGTTTTCAAGATTCTACGACGGTTTTACCATTTATGAAAAGGTTTCACTTGTGTGGTTACACAAAAAGAATTTTGTGATCACATTTTCTTTTCAAAAAATATGATACACCTGTAAAAGACCAAATACATGAGACAGATTTAATTTTACTATTGAGAAGAAAGATTTTTACTCTTGTCGCTTTCTGCAGACTCAAAAAGAATCATAAACATAAGAGTAGGTGAAAGTCCTCTTAGAAATGCTATCTCAAATAACTGAAAGAGGACATGACATCTGAATAAACATTTTCCTGTCTTTCTCATTATGGCACAGTGGTATGTATTGGATTTTTACAATTAGATTTTTGTTTCCATTTGGGTAGACATAATGCAGATATCAATAATGTGTATATTTGCCAGAGACAGAAGAAAAATAACAGATAATTATTTTTTATTGTCAGGTGAATTATTGCAATATAATAACCAGATTACTTGTGTGAAAGTGACATATCCTTAGGAGAAAAAATGTATTTCTCACAGCAAAATCTTTTCTTTTTCTTTCTTTCATACCCATTGTATTATTTCCTGTAAAAATGCAATTTTAATGTTATATTTTTAAACTGGTAGAAAAAATATTTCAAAAGACAGTCCTATTTCTACCCATTATATGCTTAGGAAATAATATAATTCATTTTCTGTTATTTATACCTCCAACAACAATGAAAATAGTTATGAGCATTAAAATATAATTGTTTTCATTCACTTGTCTTCTACTTAAGTTCAACTGTTACAGTTTAGTTCTCACAATTTAGTTGCTGCATCACCAGGCTTAACCAACTGGTCTTTACCATGTTAATTAGAGACTATAAACACAGCATTATCCTAAGATTTATTGAATTATCAGTCTCATTTACTAAAATTAAAACTGGAAGGTAATGTGTGATCGATTATTCTTATTAAATGCATTCTTTGGAAATAGGAGAGGCATTCAAAAAATTGCATTGAACAGTACTACACCAAAAACTTTTTTCATATTTTCTCTTGAATGTTAATTTTATTATTTTTCCAAGTGCAAATTTGACATAGTAAAAGGAATAAAATAATTACATACATATATATCATACATATATAAATGATAAATATATATAACATGTATATATGATATATATATGCTTTATATTTATGTACTATATATGTGTGCATATGCATTATATATATGCATTATAGATGCATTATTACATATATATTATATATGTGTAATAATTTTATCTACATTCCCTAGTTTCTCCAAAAGTCCAGTGATATAAACTGGGCACTGGTTTCTAAGAGTCTGTGCAATGCAGGCCCATTATAAGACAAGTGACTGGGGAACAACTCAAAATAGTTTCAGCCAAAGAAGAAACCTAATGGGTTACAAAACTGAGAACATGGGTGGTTTTGTTTTAATAGGATGGATTAAGGACTGTACACAATATTTAAGACACTCTTGCTATCTTTAATCTGTGCTATTCCTGTATTCTCATTGCCCCATTTAAGAGACCAATAAGAGGGTGCAGCTTGGATGAGAGAAAAGTGACTGCAGGCCTCTCCAGACATTTTTTTAAAAGGGAGATATGGCTACCAGATGCCCGGCTTTCCTTACTGTGTGGCATCATAGACATGTTATGATTGTTTTTAAATTTTATATAAATGGAATCATAGACATCATTTTGTCTTTTTCCTAAGTAATATGCTTTTTAAATAGACCTATGCTCTTGCATAGAATATGTATGCTAATATTTACTCCTATATGCTTATATTAGTCTGTACTCACACTGCTGATAAAAACATACCTGAAACTGGGCAATTTACAAAAGAAAGAGACTTAACAGACTTCCGGTTCCACATGGTTGTGGAGGCCTCACATTATGGTGGAAGGCAAAGAGGAGCAAATCATGTCTTACATGGATGGCAGCAAGCAAAGAGAGAGAGAGAGCTTTTGCAAGGAAACTCCTCCTTATAGAACCACCACATCTTGTGAGATGTATTCACTATCATGAAAACAGCACAGAAAAGACCTGCCCCCATAATTCAAGGGTCTCCCTCAGGTCCCTCCCACAACAGTGAGAATTCAAGATGAGATTTGGGTTGGTACAGTGACAAACCATAACATTCCACCCCAGCCCCACCCAAATCTCATTCCATCACATTTCAAAACCACTCGTGCCTTCCCAATAGTCCCCCAAAGTCCTAACTTATTTCAGCATTAACTCAGAAGTCCATAGTCCAACATCTCATCTGAGACAAGGCAAGTCCCTTCAGCCTATGAGCCTGTAAAGTCAAAAGCAAGTTAGTTACTTCCCAGATAAAATGGGGATATAGGTGTTTGGTAAATACAGCCATTTCAAATGGAAGAAGTTGACTACAGGCCAACAGGGGGCTATAGGCCCCATGCAAGTTTGAAATTCAGCAGGACAGTCAAATAGTAGAGCTCCAAAATGGTCTCCTTTGATTCCATGTCTCACATCCAGGTCATGCTGATGCAAGAGGTGAGTTCCCATGGTCTTGGGCAGCTCCACCCCTGTAGCTTTGCAGGGAACAGTCTCCCTCTCGGCTGCTTTCATAGGCTGGTGTTGAGTGTCAGAGGCTTTTCCAGGCACATAGTGCAAGCTGTCAATGGAGCTACTATTCTGGAGTATGGAGAATGGTGGCCCTCTTCTCACAGCTCCACCAGGCAATACCTCAGTAGGGACTCTGTGTGAAGGATTCCATCCCCCATTTCTCTTCCATACTGCCCTAACAGAGGTTCTCCATGAGGGTCCCATCTCTGCAGCAAATTTCTGCCTGGGCATCCAGGCATTTCCAAACATCTTCTGAAATCTAGGTGGAGGTTCCCAAAGTCCAAGTCTTGACTTCTGTGCACTCACAGGCTCAGCACCATGTGGAAGCTGCCAAGGCTTAGGGCTTGCACTTTATGAAGCCATGGTCCATGCTCTACATTGGCCCCTTTCAGCCACGGCTGCAGCAGCTGTGATGCAGGTCACCAAGTCCCTAGACTGCACACAGCATGTAGACCTTGGGCCCAGCCCAAGAAACCATCTTACCTCCTAGGCCTTTGAGTCTGTGATGGGAGGGGCTGCCATGAAGTCCTCTGACATGTCTTTGAGACATTTTCCCCATTATCTTGGGGATGAACATTCAGCTCCTTGTTACTTATGCAAATTTTTGCAGACAGCTTGAATTTCTTCTCAGAAAATGGTATTTTCTTTTCTACAGCATCTTCAAGTTCCAGATTTTCAAACTTTTATGCTCTGCTTCCCTTATAAAATGAATACCTTTAACAGTACCCAAGTACCTCTTGAATGTTTTGCTGCTTAGAAATGTATTCTGCCAGATACCCTAAATCATCTCTCTCAAGTTTAAAGTTCCACAAATCTGTAGGGTAGGGGCCAAATGCCCGCAGTCTCTTTGCTAAAACATAACAAGAGTCACTTTTGCCCTAGTTCTCAACAAGTTCCTCATCTCCATCTGAGATCACCTCAGCCTAGATTTCATTGTCAATATCATTAACAGCATTCTGGTCAAAACCATTTAACAAGTCTCTAGAAAGTTCAACAGTTTCCAATTTTCCTGTATTCTTCTGAGCCCTCCAAATGGTTCCAACCTCTGCCTGTTACCCAGTTCCAAAGTCCCTTCCACATTTTCAGGTAACTTTTCAGCAGTGCCCCACTCTATTGGTAGCAGTTTAATGTATTAATATGTTCTCATTCTCCTGATAAAGATGTACCCAAGACTGGGCAATTTACAAAAGAAAGGGGTTTAATAGACTTATATTTCCAATGGCTGGGGAGGCCTCACAATTATGATGGAAGTCAAGGAGGAGCAAGTCTCATCCTACATAGATGGCAGCAGGCAAAGAGAGAGCTTGTGCAGAGAAACTCCCCCTTAAGGAACCATCAGATCTTGTGAGACGTACTCATTATCATGAGAAGAGCATTGGAAAGACCTGCCTTCATGATTGTTACCTCCCAAAAGGTCCATCCCACAACATGTGGGAATTCAAGATGGAATTTGGATGCGGACACGGCCAAACCATATCAAATACCAATGTTATAACATTATATCAATATTCTGCATTATATTTATGCTTTTCAGTTTGATACATTAGGTAGTTCCCAGATTTAGAATATTACGAAAAGCATTGTTATTAGTATAGCATTACTTTTTTTGGTGCAGTGTGGTAGACATGAAGATATCCCACCTAGATCACTCTTCAAGGAAGACATCTATGCAAAGCTTCAGAGAACACAGTCATTGAACAGACTCCAGTTGTCGATTCCTTCAAGATCTTCCTTTAGTGCAGAAAGTCACCTTGCCCAAAGCTCTAAAAGTTTGAAAATTTGGTTTGATGTGGTTCAAAGATGATGAGCAATTTGATCCCAGACATTCCCACGGGGTCACAGAGGCTTTCTTGGTCCTGCAGTTTGTCTAATCTTGCTTGCTTTGTTCCCTTTTCCCTTACTGATGTTGATTCTTGAAAAGTATCCTGCACTCCAAGCTCTGACTCACTTCCGGGAGTGGTCCCAGGAAGGAAGGAATAAAATTTGGTGTGCCATACTCCAGGGTGAACTGGATCAAAAGAAACAAATCAAGGGGTGGAAGCAAGAGTTTGTTGAATCATATAACTTTTTATAATGCTATATAATCAATAAAAAGAATACCTGGGTCAGAAAACCAAGGGATAAAAGCAGAGGAATCCCTCTAAGCAACACTCTCAATGACGTGTTGGGGAATTTATGCTTCCCATCTCTGCAACCCTAGGATATAGAGCTTCTTATCCTCAAATGTAGCAAACTTCTACTGGAGATATAAGGAAATCAATTGAACTATAAATTATGGTTGTTCCCTAGGCATTTGGGATATTTTGTTTTGCTTTATCAACAACCAAAAACAGAAAATTGAGTGGTAATTTTCAGTGGACTTCTGTTACACCAAAGGGCAAGGAGAAATCCATGTGTAACTCACGTGATCCATTTGAGCTCATTACTGTTTCTTTGTCCACCATGGTTTACACAAACAGATACAGAGACTTTGCTCTAAGAAGGTTGTGGAGATCAGAAACTCAAACCTCTCAAGGATGCAGGTCTCACCTCCAGGTAAACTACTGAGGTCAAGCAGAGCTATTTGCTGATTGAAGAGATATACAATGGTTAATGGCAGGAGGAGAAAATGTGTGTCAATTGTGGCCCTGATATTAACTGCTTCAGTTAGTTTCTTTTCTCTCAATTTTCCTCAGAAGAAAAAGAAATGCAAGTAGGAGTCCCGGAGAAGCTTTTCCCTGAAAATGTATGGGAGAACTTATACTACAAGAGATCAACTGCTGTAGGCAAGAAGACATGCCACTCAGCTCTCCTGTCAGTAACATTCTTGCTGGCTCCTGGAATCTCTCTTCCTTTCATTTCTTTATCTGTTTATCTATTCTCACACTGATTCCACAGTATGGTATTTGTGTATTAAAATAAGATGTGAGTTTTAGTAAAGGAAGTTCTCCAGGTTTGTTATACCTTTTTAAGATTATCGGGGCTATTTTGGACCCTTATATTTCCATATAAGTTTTAGAGAAAGCTTACCAGTGTATGTACATTAAAACAAACTCTGAGGAAATATTTTGTGAGGTGGTTGTGGGATTGCATGAATTTATAAGCATATTTTGGAAGAAATGTTGTCTTCAAATCTATATTTATGTATAGGGCTCATAGACTTATTTATGCATTAACATCTCTCAGGAGTATGTTGTACTTTTCATCAGAGAAATTGTTCATATCTTTTGTTAGACATATTCATAAGTAATTAATTTTTTCATATGGTTATAAATGGTATCATTTATAATTTTATTTTCTATAACTTTCTGAGATTTACAAATGCAATTGATTTACTTTGTATTGCTCTGGTCTTTTCCAATATTATATTCATTTATTAAATTCTGATATTTGTATAGTGTACTAGTCCCTTCTCAAACTGCTATAAAGAAATACCCAAGACAGGGTAATTTATAAAGAAAAGAGGTTTAATTGACTCGCAGTTCCACATGGCTAGGGAGTCCTCAGGAAACTTACATTCATGACGGTAAGCACCTCTTCACAGGGCTGTAGGCGAGGGAATGAGTGGAAGCAGGGGAAATGCCAGATGCTTATAAAACCATCAGATCTCATGAGACTCACCCATTATCAAGAGAATGGCACAGGGGAACCTGACCCCATGATTCAGTTACCTCATCTGGTCCTGCCTTGACATGTGGGGACTACACTTCAAGGTGAGATTTGGGTGGAAACACAGAGCCGAACCACATCATATAGAACTTTTGGATTATTTTTATTCATATTATTTGGAATGAGGAAACACCTTAGTGATGTTTCTGAATATATTATATATTAAATTTTGTGTGTATTTCTGTGTTGTGCTATCAGATCACTGGCACAAATTTGAACAGAAGTGGTGAATGTGAGTATCAATGTATTTGTAGTGATAATTCATGATAGTTTTCTGTATAGATGCATTAAAAATGACATTTTATTTTTTTAATTTTCTTTGCTTTAAAAAGTTAATATTTGTTAAATTTCATCAAATGTTTTAACACATCTATAAAGACAATCATACATATTTAATTTCCTAAGTGGTGATGTAGAAAGATTAATTTTAATTCTACATTGTCTTTGCATTCATGATTTATAAAACAGACATCTGTAATTTAATACTAATCTTATTTGTTTCTGGATTTTTATTTGCTAATGTTTTGTTTAATTTGTTTTTATGTGTATACATATACTCTATGTTCTTGTCAGATTTTGTTATCATGGTTCTACTGGCTTCACAAAAATAATTTTTAAACATTTTCCCTGTTTCTTAATTTTAGAAGAATATGTGTAAAGTTGCTGTTGTTTTGGCTTTAGCTATTAGGAAAAAATCACTGATCAGGTAATTTGGTTGTGGGATTTTGAGGGGAAAGATATTTACAATGAGTTCAATTTCTTTAACTGGCATAATATAAGTTACAAGTACTTTTAAGTTGCCACACATTAAAAAGAACACAGAACATAGGCACAATGAAGACTGTGACAGCATCACTGGCTTATCAGCCTCCTAAACTCTGGCTTCGCTGAACATGTCATTCCCCTAGATTTAGTGGCCCTTACCTGTAATTCCAGCATTTTGGGAGGCTGAGCCAGGCAGATCGCTTGAGCCTCAGAATTTGAGATCAGTTCGGGCAACATGGTTAAACCTTGTCTCTGCTGAAATAAAAGAATAAAAGAATAAATACAGAAAAATTAGCCATGCACATGTAGTCCCAGCTACTCAGGAGGCTGAGGATTGTTTGAGCTCAGGTGGTGGAAGTTGTAATGAGCCAAGATTGCACCACTTCACCCTACCCTTGGCAAAAGAGATATACCTTGTCTCAAAAAAAAAAAATTCTAATTTTTCAGTTTTCTTGCTTATCAAATACCAAGAGTTAGAATTGAGAATATTTATAGGATTTTAATATGAATATATGAGAGCGAGTTGAATGATACATCTCACCATATGTGTTCAACTGAAGCTTCTTATTTAGAATGAGAGTCTTTGCAGATATAATAAAGGATCTGAAGAAAAGTTTATCCAAGATTTAACCAGACCCTAAATCTACTGATGAGTTTCCTCATAAGAGACAGAAAAGAAGACAAACATATAGAGAGAACAAGTGAATGTGAGGATGGACACAGAAATTGTAGCAATGTGTCTCAGCTAAGGAATGCTACACATTCCAGGAAACTACCAGAAAGTAGGAGACGGATATACACAGATTCTCCCTCAAAACCACCGGGAGAAAGTCATTCTTGTTTCAAGAGGCATCTGAGCTCCTGAACTGGGAGACAATAAATTTCTATTGTCTTAAGCCGCAGAGTTTTTGGTAATTTGTTATAGCAACCCTAGGAAACTAAAACATGACCCTCCATGTACAGATGATAAAAGACAAAGTAACTTTAAGCTTCTAGCATATTGAAAAAGTGTGATTAGTTTTTTCCACCCAGTGTCTTTTGACAAATCCCTAAAGGCATTATATCTGTTCTTTCCTTCCACAGAGAAACCATTTGCTTTGGAGGAGAGTTTGTTTTCTCACAAAGAATCCATTGAACATATAAGCCTCTGGTCCTTTTTTTAATCCACAGGAGACTCAGAAGATGATTTTGCCATGACTAACACCCTGCAGATGAAAGAAACAAATGCCTCTTAAATTCTTATATTGTGTCTTTAAACAATTGAAATGCCTTTGACAATTGACCTATACCACAAATTCTGTTTCCCACTCTTGATTCGATTGATCAGTAAATAAAGCCAGAGCCGACCTCTGTGCCTTTGCTTACTTAGAAGACCTCAATATAATCCTTGACTATTCACAAATAAAATAATGGTGAGGATTGAAATAATTTTTAATAGGTAATTAACCAGTTTTAAAATTTTCATTTTACACAATAGTCCTGGCTTCAGACACATAGATAACTTGTTTGATTATTCATGTTACATATTGTAATTAGTTGTTTTTGTTTAAATAAACCTGGTAAATTCCGTTTAATTATTTTTTTAAAAGTGGCCTGGAATAAAATCTTGTCTGTTTCAGAACATCTTCCCTTTATTATCTCAGAGTAGCATTAGAATGTTTGATCGTTCTGCCTGTTTGTAATTCATAAATGATGATTCCACAATCATCATTTATGTGTACATACAAATGTACAATTCTGGCATGTACACTTTTATTAACTGAAATTACATGCACCTCATAAAAAAGCAAACTTGAATCTAATGAAGTCTATGATGTTTTGAATATTTTTTGTACAATCAAGTGTATGTGTATATGTTCATTTTACTGGTCCAAGGGGTATCTGAACCTCAAAGGCGGAGAATCTCAGTAATACTAGATGCAATCTGAGAATGGAAGCACAATCTTTGGTACTGAGATTTCAGGTGGAGCATCCACAGTGTCAGACTTTGTTAAGATCAAATGAGAGAAGATGTCCCAAGACAATTGAGACTATATATCTTAGAGGCAGAAAACTGTTACCCTACATATACACACCCTATCGTCATCTCTACCACCGCCATGATAGTAATATTCTGAATTCTGTAATTATGTTGATGGAAAGTACTTAAATCACACATTTACCTTGTGTATCATGATATGTGCACTTTGCACAAATCTTTAAATCTTCTATTTTCCAAATGGTCATAGTTCTGAAGTGAGAATCATGTAACCTGTTAGGTGAATGTAATTATTACTGACTTGCACAACTAGTAAATATGGACAATGTAAATATCAAAATAAAAATTGATACAAATTCTATAATGTCAAAGAGAAACAGAGAAGAAATAGGACATGACTATTTCCTATGTCCTTGAGTGCAAAATGCTCTCATTCATCACAGATATTTGAAGTACAGTATTAACCACTAATATTGAAGTACAAATGTCAGGTAAAGTTTGTGGTTTGAGAAAAAGCAAACAACAAAAACAATGAAACAATCTTTTGACTTATATACATGTGTCTTGTTCTGTTTTGGGTTATCATAATCAAACACCTAAGACTAAGTAATTTAGAATAAACAGGCATTTACTGGTTTTCATTTCTGGAGGCTGAGAAGTCTATTATCCGGGTGTTAGCACCTGTGAGGGCCTTTTTGCTGCATCATCAAATGGCAGAAGGAGAGAAGGCTAGAAGTGCAAGAGGGGGCAGAATTTCTCCATCCAGCTATGATGGTGGAGTCTTCATGGCCTATCACCTCTTAAAAGTCTCACCTCTCAATACTGTTAAATGGCGATTACATTTCAAAATGAATTTTGAAGGAGACAAGCTTTCAAACCATAGCAGCATGCCCTTACAAATAGTAATTGCACATCTTTTCATTAAGTATTAATAAGTCCCTCACTCTATGTCCTATAGCTGCCTTTTCTATATACAGCAATGTGAAGGTAGGGGTGGGGGAGGAAATAATTTGTCGTCCATGAAGCTTGAAAGGTTTAGAAGAATATTTATCAAGTAAAGAAATAATATGGTGACATAGAAAATAATAATTAAAAATTCAAAATTACACGAGGACAACCACCACCACAAACATGTAACACCTGTAGGCTATGCCCCATTTTTTTTTACTTTGCTAATTGGAAATTAGATATATTTTATGCAGTAAACTAAGGGTTCAAACACAATATGACAGGAAAACTAAAATGTTATTAATTGTTGCAGTTGTTCATATTTTACAAATTCAACATGGTTATGATTTCTGAAAAGTAGCTAGGGATCTGAGTAATAAGGATTGCCGAGTATTCATAATAATATACATGCGCTAGACTCAAGAGTGTAGCATAGCTATTGTAAATAGCATTTCTTCCCTTTGAAGAAAGAGTTACCACGCTGTATGAAAATCATGTATTCCTTAAACTTCTCCTGCATTTAAGCAATTAAGAGCGATTTGAGAGTGAGCATGGTGGCATGCTGCACTTCCATGGTTATCCACCGCATATTGCTAGAGCAAAGCCCGTAAAGCATCTTTTAAAGACAAGGAGCTCCACATAGGCAGACAACCTATTTTTTTAGGATTTTCTTTTACTTTCTTAATTCAAGGGAAATATTTTTAAAAATTGACATTTTGTTTCTCTCGGGCATTTATCATGTCCAATGAAATAAACTACTGTTTGTTTCTGTTGCTTACCATCTTCTTATGAATTCTTTCATGAAAAAGAGTTGATATTTGCCTAGTTTGAAATTTTAATTGTTAATATAACTCTTTACTACTCTGCTGACTCTAACTACATTGTGATAAGTCAAAAGCATTTTAAATTGAGATTATAGAAGCTGCATTATTTTTTTGTAGAAAATGAATCCACAGCAGACATGTAAACCCCATAAATTCCAGCTTGTCATGAATTGCTTACAAAGTAGAAAGACGGTAGAGTCAGTAATACTTACCAATGATTACAAATTTCAGATGGTTTATGCTAATTTCCATTATTTGTATAAATGTCTCTATCTGGGCACATGTACAGTTGGAATCCTTGTAAGCCATAATTATTTGCTGCAATTCATAGATTGGTGTTCACATCAAGTGTTTTTTCCTGCTTCAGTGAACTTGCTAAGAACTTATTTGTGTTGTTTAAAAAAATCTGGTTCTGAGTTCCCTGGAAATGGTTTATTGTTTTTCTCTTCAACGTAAGTACAATTTACAATCATTAGCCATCTCTGATTAATTTGGTTCACAAAGAAACTAAAATTTTTTTTTTTTTATGTGCTAAGAGAGGGCAAAGGGAGCGCAGGCCTTGTTTGTCTTCAATTGGACGTACATTTGGTAGGGTAGCAATAGACTGCTCTCGAAGTAAGCAGTAAGAATAAGAAATTAAATCAGAAGTCATTTGGTTAGTATACTACAATAGTGAAGAGCATTTTCTTTTTAATACAAAGCTTACGTAATTTTCCAGAGTAACTCTATTGTATCCAGTGGTACAATTTTCAATTCATAAGGATGAACAGAAGTTACCTGTGACCTATTATATAATTTATAAACCTCTTCTTACAAAAACGATGTGTCTTAGAGGAATAAAAGTGAGGCATTAATTTTATTTTCTTCAAAATTAAATATTAACAATTGTTTTGCTGATCATGGGAAGAGTAAGCTGCTACCACCAATTCCAATTTACATGTGGTATTTTTATTTAAGAATTACAATTAATAATTAATGAACTTAAATTCCATTTTATTTACAATGGCTCCTGAATGTAAGAAACACCTACTATATTTACTCTGTATCCATATGAGACCTAATAAAGTGCTGGCCTCCATATAGAAAAACCAATGAATACCTTCTTATTGACAAACAGCCAAAATGACAGAGTTTTCCATCTGTAACCATACAAACATGCATTTTATTTTGAACATTCATTTTGTTATAATGCTTTATGATTTTATTGGCAAAACCAACAAAATAATACATTTTTCTTAAAGATAAAGGAACACATGCTAAAATAGAGGTACATTATGTATGTTTACCTGTAAAGTACTGTAGGGTTGTTATTACGTTGAAAAATGCATTTGTCTGTAAACTTTGGAAAAATCAAAATGATCTAATATCATTTCATTAAGTGTTTAAACAAAAAATTATTTAGAAATGTATGCAACTTTGAATAAAATAAGAACATTTAATTCTGAGTTAAGACAACTATGTTAATGATCAATGGTTTTTACATTTAAAGGAATAAAAATATTTCCTACAAAATATTTAACCTTACATATACTTTCCTCCTAACATTTGTGAGGCTCAGGGAATGAGCATAAGTAAAGACGTTTATACTACATGCCAAAAATTTAAGGTTATAAATCATGCTAAGAAACAATTAAATAAAATATGCTTGTCTCCCTACCTTAAGAAATGAAACTTCAGAGTGTTGAAATTGAAAAATGAAAGTAAAGTTATCTGTCTAGGCATAATTGAATGTAAATATTAATGCTCATGGTTCTACTGATGAGCCTACGATGTGGTGGAGGACATATTTATAAATTATTTTATATTTATATGAGCATGATTTCTCTTGCCTTCCTTTCCACATAAGCACTTATTAGCTGATTAAATCTAGGCTATTTTCACATGTTTTCTACTATCTATAGCACATGTATAAGTGCTTAGACTACAATCATATTAAGGTGTACACTATTTTCCTAAAAAATATAAATGGAATGAAATATTTTTTAAAATTTAAGAAACAATGTACATTTTTATAAAAGCCAATAGTCTTATAAAATACACAAATTAATATTAAAATATAATAAAATAAAACTAATTTTAACCATTTTAACTAAATATCACTGAATACTTTTATAAAATAAAACTACAATTGCACCCCCAACTGTCTCTCTTTCAACATAAATTATTAGCATCAAGCTTTATGCATTTTACATATAAAATTACATATACATAGATTTCAGTCATAAATTGTTGAAAATTATATATGTTCTTTATTCTCTGATTCTTATACATGATGCATTAATTTATGAATAATGCTACATCTACAAATTACAGCAATAAAGAAATTCTAGATACTCATGTTACCATTATTAGATGATACTGCTTAAGGAAATATATAATTCTTTGGTGCAATTCAGTGGAAGGAAGTGATAATTATTATTTTTTCTTCCTTCCTGATTGCTTCTGCCATTAATATCCTTCTCACACTTTGAATCAGTGTCCATCTCTAAAGACTGTCAGGGCACAACCACACAAATTCACAGCATCTAGATGAAATCATCAGTTTTTCTGAAGACACAGGACAATGTAGGGGGAGACAAAAAAATCCCTGTGGGGCTGAGACCATGTGAAACATGACGTGTTTTTAGGACTAAAGTCCCTTTGTGTCAGTGTTGCATGTTAGACACCTAATGAAAGACTGCTTGATAAATGCATTTTTTCTTTTTTAGTTTGTGATATACAGAACTTTGAAATCATGAAACCCAAGGCAGAGGTATCTGTTGCATAGGTTTAAGGAAGTATTAATTACATATATTTTATTGAGCAAACATTGAACAGAGGCACACTGGGTTTTTACTCAGGTTTCTTCAGGTGATTAAGATTCACTAACAAGGTAAACAAAGCATAAAAGTATGTTAGAAATTTGCTTCCTATCTTCTAAACTAGCTTTAATGGGATAAGAACTCACTCCAGAAAACATAACAGTGGCAAGTCAATTTTAAAAAATATGATACTAAGAACATTCAAGCTGAGAGCCAAATAAAAAATGTAATCTCATTTACAATAACCACAAATAGAATAAAATACCTAAGAATACAACTAACTAATGGGGTGACTGTCTCTATAAGGAGAATTACAAAGTGCAGTTGAAAGAAATACTAGATGACACAAATACATTGAAAAACATGCCATGCTTATGGATTGGAAGAATCGACATCATTAAAATGGCCATACTGCCCAAAGCTTTTTAAAGATTCAGTGCTATTCCTATGAAACTACCAATGCCATTTTTTACAGAATTAGAAAAAAATTATAAATTCATAATGGAATTGAATAGCCAAAGCAGTCCTAAACAAAAAGAACAAAGCCAGAGGCATCTCTTACCTGACTTCCAACTGTACTACAAGGCTACAGTAACCAAAACAGCATGTTACTGATACAAAAAATAGACACATAGACCAATGGAACAGAGAGACTAGAAATAAAGCTGTACCCTTACAACCATCTGATGGTCAACAAGGCAACAAAAATAAACAATGGGGAAAAGACTCCATATTCAGTAAATGGTGCTGGGACAACTGACTGTCCATGTGCCAAAAAATGGAACTAGATGACCTTAAACTATAAAAATCCTCAAAAATAGCTATCAGATTACCCTTCTTAATATCAGCCTTGGCAAAGAATTTGTGGCTTAGTCCTCTAAAGCCACTGCAACAGATCCCAAAATTGACAAATGGGACCTAATTAAACTAAAGAGTTTCTGCACAAGAGACACTATCAAGGGGTAAATAGACAACCTACAGAATGGGAGAAAATATTGACAAACTGTGCATCCAACCAAAGACTAATATCCCAAAAGCCAAGAACAAATAACCCCAATAAAAAGTGGGAAAAGGACAGGAACAGACACCTCTCAAAAGAAGAAAACAAACGGCCAATAAGCATGAAATAAATGCTCAACATCACTAATCATCTGAGAAATGTAAACCAAAATAACAATGAGATACCATCTCACAAGTCAGAATGGCTTTTATTACAGAGTCAAGAAATTCCAGATGTTGGTGAGGCTGCAGAGAAAAGGGAATGCTTATACACTGTAGGTGCTGTGGTGGGAATGTAAGTTAGTTTAGCCACAGTGGAGAGCAGTTTGGAAGATTTCGCAAAAAAGTTGAAAACTGCCATTTGACCCAGCAATCCCACTACTAGGTATATACCCAAAGGAATATAAGTTGTTCTTCCAAAAATACACATGCATTTGTATGTTTATCACAGTACAATTCACAATAGCAAAGACATGGGATCAACTGACTTTTGATGGGCATGATTCCAAATACATAGAATCATGTCTGTCCGTGGTGATCAAGACAAATAAAATGTGGTATATATACACGTGAAACACTATGCAGCCAGAAAAAGAATGAAATCATGTCTTTTGTAGTAACACAGAAAACATTAGCCTAGGTGAACAAATGCAGAAACAGAAAACCAAATATCACATGTTCTCACTTATGAAGTGGGAGCTGAACAATGAGTATACATGGTTATAAAAATGGGAACCATAGACGCTAGAGTATACAAGAGGACTGGATAAAGGGGTGAAAAAAAACTGTATGTTGGGTACTATGCTCACTACCTGGGTGACAAATTCATTCATACTCCAAAGCAAAGCATCACACAATATGCCTTTGCAACAAACCTGCACACGTACTCTCTGGTTCTAAAATAAAAGCTGAAAAATGAAAAACAAAATTCATGTACATATACATGACTATCACATCAATAGCTCTGGCAATCTTGATTTAATATTTATTCTGACTTTTTTCTCTAGTCCCTTGTTTTCTAGAAAGAGTCACTGTTGACTCTTTCTAGACTTTTCTCATGGTTTAAGGAAATTGACTTACTCTTTGCTTCTATTGCCTGAGTGTGTCTGCTCTGCCCTGTGTTATTCATCTTGGTTCCTGTCTACCTACCATCTGACTCTTGATGTGTCTAATGTTGTGTTGATAAGGGCTTCATTCAACACATTGGAAAGAGGAGTCATGTGTCCTCTTTAGAAGCCGGGCTGCCTTGGAGTTTTGCCTGTGGTTCAGGTACTGCCCCATAATCTATCAGCTCTTCCAAGAATAAATGAATCACCAAAGACAGAAGATGAAAACATGAGTGCAAGGAAATTTTCTGTATAAAACAGTGGCATGACCAGCAGTAGGAGTTTGAGACCCATCTCAATCCTGGTCATGAAATAAGCCAGAAATGACGGTATTAAGGGAAATATTCTTAGAAATGTTTCCACTGACCTGTTTGCAAATATCTTCTCTTTTTTGCACAGAGATGTATATTGCAGCATCATATATATATATAATAGCATAAAAATGAAAAAAATATAAATATCTTATATGGGTGACATAATATTTTCATTTACAGATTTCCATACAGAGGTTGCAAAACAAAACATGTTACTTGTATAATGAAACTTTTAATCTTTGGAAGTACCTGGAAGTTCCCTTGGAAGATTCCATGCCCATCTGACAAATAACTAAACAGTTTAATTTGTATCGATTGTTCAAATTTTTATTTTATTTACACTTGCACTACTATTTAAGGATAGTGGCAATAGCAGAAGTAACACTTTGTTTTCAAATCTAAGTGGATTTATTCTATATTGTTTTGTAAAGCATTCTTCCTTTTACCTACTACGTCATGAACATATTTTCATGTAAACACACACATACAAACACTGCTTCCTCAAACATAATGCCCCTTTTCAGTCTCTATTCTATCATATATTTGTGTGTGTGTGTGTGTGTATGGGTGTAATTCTCCCAAGGATCCAAATATTTTACAAATGTATACCTTCTGAGGTGTGCTTTTGCTGGATTAAGGGTGTTTAGTTGTATTTTTATTCCCTTTTTGGAGTCATTCTATTTTTAGAAGTGTTGGCTTCTTTTTTTATACTTTATGTTCTGGGGTGCATATGCAGATTGTGCAGGATTGTTACATAGGTATACACATGCCATGGTGGTTTGCTGCATCCATCCCTCTGTCAACTACATTAGATATTTCTCCTAATGTTATCCCTCCTCTATCTCCCCACCTCCTGCTATCCCTCCCCTAGTCCCCCATCCTCCCAACAGAGCCGTGTGTGATATTCCCCTCCCTGTGTCTATGTGTTCTCATTGTTCAACACCCACTTGTGAGTGAGAACATGTGATGTTTGGTTTTCTGTTCTTGTGTCAGTTTGCTGAGAATGATGGTTTCCAGTTTCATCCATGTCCCTGCAAAGAACATGAACTCATCCTTTTTTATGGCTGCATACTATTTCATGGTGTATATGTGCCACATTTTCTTTATCCAGTCTATCACTGATGGGCATTGATGGGCAAGTCTTTGCTATTGTAAACAGTGCTGCAATGAACAAATATATGCATGTGTCTTTATAATACAACGATTTATAGTCCTTTGGGTATATATCCAGTAATGGGATTGCTGGATCAGATGGTATTTCTGTTTCTAGATCCTTGAGAAATTGCCACACTGTCTTCCACAATGGGCGAATTAATTTACACTCCCACCAAAAGTGTAGAAGAGTTCCTATTTCTCCACACCCTCTCCAGCATCTGTCTCCAGATTTTTTAATGATTGCCATTCTAACTGGCGTGAGATGGTATCTCAATGTGATTTTGATTTGCATTTCTCTAATGACCAGTGACGATGTGCTTTTTTTCATATGCTTGTTGGCTGCATAAATGTCTTCTTTTGAAAAGTGTGTGTTCACATCCTTTGCCCACTTTTTGATGGTTTTTTTTTCTTGTAAATTTCTTTAAGTTCTTTGTAGATCGGTATATAGCCCTTTGTCAGATGGGTAGATTGCAAAAAACTTTTTCCATTCTGTTGGTTGCCGGTTCACTCTAATGATTGTTTCTTTTGCTGTGCAGAAACTCTGGAGTTTAAATAGATCCCATTTGTCTGTTTTGGCTTTTGTTGTCATTGCTTTTTGTGTTTTAGTCATGAAGTCCCTGCCTATGTGTATGTCCTGAATGGTATTGCCTAGGTTTTCTTCTAGGGTTTTTATGGTATTAGGTCTTATGTTTAAATTTTTAATACATCTGGAGTTAATTTTTATGTAAGGTGTAAGGAATGGATCCAGTTTCAGCTTTCTGCATATGGCTAGCCAGTTTTTCCAACACTATTTATTAAACAGGAATCCTTTCCCCATTGCTTGTTTTTGTCAGGTTTGTCAAAGATCAGATGGTTGTAGATGTGTGGTGTTACTTCCGAGGCCTCTGTTCTGTTCCATTACTCCATATCTCTGTTTTGGTACCAGTACCATGCTGTTTTAATTACTGTAGGCTTTTACTCCACATTCTTTTATTTGGTTTATTAGTTAATTAGTACATTTATGCTGATGCCTAGTGAGAAGAAGCTCTTGAATGCATTTAGTTTAATTTTATCTTTGGAATGACATGGGTTTCCCTTTTGTAGCTTAATAATTAATGTGAATTATAAGGAATGTTCCCTTACACATATTAGATGCAACTACTGCTCAATGAGTGGTTTTACGGAAGCATTTGATTATGTCTGCAAACATCTTTACAATTATTGAGACATCATCTCCCAAAAGGTGCTTTTCTGCCTTTGAGGGTAAGTAGATTGGTAGTTTTGCACACTTTGCACCATATTTTTTTATGTATATTTAGTTTGTTTGGGGGACTGATGCCATTTTTATATGACTCTTAATATGATACATTATATGTAGAAAATTGTGTGTATACTTCCAGGCACTTTGCATTACTGACAAACCACAGTAACTTTGGATTGAATCATGGAAGTTTCCAGAAGTCTCTAAGCTTTTAACCTGACAAATCTGTATGTAGTTCTCTCAAATATAATCATCCAAAAAAATTTAGGGTGTCTTATCCTCTAAATTTATTGAAGCTTGTTTATCAGTAACATTTTTGTCTATGCTGTTATCCATTACTCTTTGTTTTTTGTTTTTTTTTTAGTTTGTGAGTAGAACTGCCATGACATTTATTTATTTATTTATTTATTATTTTGTTTGACATTTATTTTCAACCCTAGTGTGAAATCCCTTGGGCCTCTCAATTAGTACTAATTAAAAATGTGTTTTACTTATCCTCTCAAAAGTTATAGTACTCGCTAAGGAGCTAAACCAACCCATGCTCTCCTTGGGTTTGATGCTAAACCAGCAAAGCTGATAGAAACTTCACTCTTTTTTACTTTTTATTTTTGACACTATTGACCATTGAAGAGCATTCCAGTGACCAAGACTTCTTGTTTGTTGCTAGATCACATTTTTAATAGGCATGTTTAAAATAAGAATGTAAAATGTGTAGAAGGGAGATTCTCTCTTCTTCTCCTTGATTATCCTTCACTTTCTTGTCAATATTCTTTTTCTCAAAAGCCTCTGGGAAATCACAGGAAATATTTTTGATTGTACATGTCGCATGTGCATGGTTTAACACACAAACATCTGAGGCATATTACGACAGAAAAGTTATATGGCAGAGGGCATTCAAATATATACATAGATTGAGAAAGTAAGGATTTTTAACATGCCGCATTGTGAAAATTTACATATAGTAGGCTAGCTATGATCAGTGATACAATCCAATAGATAGATTTCAAATTTATGAGACTATTTTGAACACGTTGTTCTAAGGTTGTTTGTAAGTACTACACTCTTTTTCTTCTGGAAGTTAAATCTTTTGTTATTTAATTCACAGATTAGAAAAAATTGTTTGAAAATTCTATTACTTTTAAAATTTAAAAATCAACTATAATTTTATATTCCAACCCTATCTGAAATTGAATTAGATCATTTCTGTATTGATTGCTTTTTATGCATCTATTTTTCAAGTATTTTGGAGGCAATGACCCTAACAATAGTTTCTGGATTGTTTTGCCATTGTTTTCCAATTTTCAGATCCTAGTCAGTCAATTGAGAGCAAGGGTCATACTTCATCTGCATTTATAACTTGAACACATAACAAAATGGCCTGTAAATATAGAATAGATAAAAAGTGAGTAAATAAGACAAGCAATACTTTTGCTCAATTAGAAATGGCTTTTTTAAAATACTTAAGATATCATGGAACAGTTCAAATACTTATTCATTAATATCTCGTAGTCTCCAAAAATAAAATAAAACTACTAATGTATTGTTTCAGTTACTAAGTCACATCATAAAGAAATTAGTTTTAGTAAATGATCTTTTACAAAAGATATTAAGATTGTGTGATTATAGAGTGTTTTTTCTTGAAGAAGTACCAAATATAACTAAACTTTAAATATTTAATCAAATTTTGGTTAATATCAATTTAAAATTTAATTGCATTATATTAAAGTTAAAAGTCACATTAAATAAAATGCTGTTTATGAAAAACAATAATAACATAATATACTATTAAACATTTGCTCTTAATTCAGCTATATATAAATAGTTGTCATCATAAAATGATTTTTGGCCAGGTGTGGTGGCTCACACCTGTTATCCCAGCACTTTGGGAGGCCGAGGTGAACAGATAACTTGAGCCCAGGAGTTGGAGACCAGTCTGGTTAACATGACGAAACCCAATCTCTACTAGAAATATAAAAATTAGCCAGGTATGGAGGCACACTTCTGTAGTCCCAGTTAGTCGGAAGGCTGGGGTGGGAGGATCACTTAAGCCTGGGAGGCAGAGATTACAGTGAGCTAAGATTGTACCACTATCCTCCAGCCAGGGTGACAGAAGAGACACTGTCTCAAAAAATTATATTTTTCTCTTAAAACAGTTTTATATTTTATATAATTAACATAATCATTTAATATATTTATAGGATACAGTGTAATGTCTTTTTTCTCTCTTTTTTAATTTTTTTGTGGGTACACAATAGGCACATATATTTATGGGTACATGAAATGCTTTTATACAGGCATGCAATGCACAATAAACAAATTATGGAAAATGATGTAACAATCCCATCAAGCATGTATCTTTTGAGTTACAAACAATCCAATTATACTCTTCCAGTTATTTTTAAATGTACAATTAATCATTGATGACTATAGTCACCCTGTTGTGCTATAAAATACTATGTCTTATATATTCTTTCTACAGTATTTTTTGTAGCCATTAACCATCACCACCTTCCCAGCACCCTACACACTACCTTTCCCAGATTCTGGTAATCTCTCCTCTCTACATCCATGAGTTCAATTGTTTAGAATTTTAAATTTCACAAATAAGAACATACTATTTTTGTCCTTGTGTGCCTGGCTTATTTTACTTAACATTACAACTTCTTTTTCTATCCACATTGTTGCAAATGACAGGATCTCATTCATCTTTATGGCTGAATAGTACTCCACTATATATAAGTACCAAATTTTCTTGATCTATTCACTTGCTGATGGACACTTAGGTTGCTTCCAAGTCTTATCTATTGTACAAAGTGCTGCAATAAACATGGGAGAGCAGATATCCCTTCAATATACAGATTTTCTTTCTTTTGGCTTATATGCTGAATAGTGGGATTGCTGGATCATATGATAGCTCTATTTTTATTTTTTTGAAGAACCTCCAGACTGTTCTCCATAGTGATTATACTAATTTACATTCCCACTAAGAGTGCACAAGGGTTCCTTTTCTCCACATCCTCACCAAAATTTGTGTTATCACCTGTCTTTTGGATATAAGCCATTTTAACTGGGGTGAGATAATATCTCATTGTAGTTTTGGTTTGCATTTCTCTGATAATCAGTGATGTTGATCACCTTTTCATATGCCTATTTGCCATTTGTATGTCTTCTTCTGATAAATACCTATTCAAATATTTTGCTTATTTTTAAATCAGATTTTCAGATTTTTTTCTATTGAGCTTTTTGAGCTTCTTTTATATTCCAGTTACAAATCCTTTGTCAGATGAGTAGACTGCAAATATTTTATGCCATTCTGTGTGTTGTCTCTTCACTTTGTTGTTTGCTTTATTTGCTATGCAGAAGCTTTTGAACTTGATGTAATCTCATTTGTCCATTTTGCTTTGGTTCCCTTTATTTTTGGGGTATGATTCAGGACATTTTTGCCCAGATCAAGGTCCGAGATATTTTCCCCAATGATTTCTTGTTGCAGTTGTATAGTATGAGGACTTAGACCATTTTTATTTGAGATTTTTTTTTGCATGGTAAGAAATCCTGTAGATATGCTTCATTATGGTTTATGTTTCTTTTTTTGTCTACTCTGACTGTGTATTTTCAAAAATAGCCTTTCTTCAATCTCACTAATTCTTTCCTCTGCTTGGTCAATTCTGTTATTAAAAGACTCTGATGCATTCTTTAGTATGCTTATTGTACTTTTCAGTTTGAGAATTTCTGCTTGATTCTTTTAAATTATTTCAATCTCTTTGTTAAATGTATCAAATAGAATTCTGAATTCTTTCTCTGTTTTACCTTGAATTCTTGTGAGTTTCCTCAAAACAGCTATTTTGAATTCTGTGCCTGAATAGTCACATATCTCTGTCTCTAGGATTGGTCCCTTGTGCCTTTTTTAGTTCATTTGGTTATATTTTCCTGGATTGTCTTGAGACTTGTAGATGTTCCTATGTGTCTGAACACCGAAGAGTTCTTCTTTTTATCGGTCCTTGGGAAGACTTTTCGGATATTCTTAAGAACTTGAGTGTTGTGGTCTAAGCTGTATCTTCTTTATGGGAACCCCAAGCCCAGTAATGCTGTGGTTCTTGCAGACTCCTAAAGTCTACCATCATGATAGTCTTTGATGAGATCAAGAAGAATTCTCTGTATTACCAGGCAGAGAATCTTGTTCTCTTCCCTTACTTCTTCCCAAACAAATGCAGTACCACTCTCTGTTCTGAGCTACCTGAAGCTAAGGATCAAGTGACACAAGAACCCCCATGGCCACCACTATTAGGGCTGTGCTGGGTCAGACTTGATGCCAACACAGCACTTGCCTGCTGTGACCACTGCTTGACTACTACCTACACTCACCTAAGGCCCTGGGCTTCTATAATCAGCAGGCGGCAGAGCCAGCTGGGTCTGTATCCTTGCATTCAGGGTGGTGAGTTTCCCCAGAACCTGGGTAGGTCCAGAGGTGCTGTGTGGGAGCCAGGGGTTAGAGTCAAAGCCACAGAAGTCTACTTGTTCAAGTGTACATGGTTCAGCTGGCATTCAAACCACAAGATGCAATCCTTCATGCTCTTTCTTCCTTTTTCCAAAGGCGGAGCAGCCTCACCGCATGACCACTGCCACCACAGACCCACAGGGAGTACTGCTAGACTACTGGCAATGTTCCTGTAGGGCCCAAGAGCTCCTCAGTCAGCCTATGGTGAATGCTGCCTGTGTAGTGTAGGACTCACTCTTTAGAGAAGTGGGCTCTGTGGGCCAAGGCTGGATCAGAAATGCTGTCAAAGGGTGAAATCCTGGAATCGGGGACCCGGTGAGCTTGCTTGATGTTCCATAAGTCTGTGGCTGAGCTCCTACCTAAGGTGCAAATCAAAGTCCCCTTTACTTTTCCTATACTTTTTCTCAAGCAAAGAATCTCACCCCACAGCCACTACAGTTGAGAATGTGCTGAGTCTCACCTGAAGTCAGCAAGTCTCAGAGTCTCACTCAAGGCCCTCAACATAGTATCTGGTTATTATCATTCTTCACACAATTAAAAAAAACTATTTTAAAATTCATATGGAACCAGAAAAGAGCCTAAATAGCATGGCAATCCTAAGCAAAAAGAACAAAGCTAGGGGCATTATGCTACCAAACTTAAAACTATACCACAGGGCTACGGTAACGAAAACAGCACAGCACTGGTATGAAAACATGCACATAGACTAATGAAACAGAACAGAGAACCCAGAAATAAGATCACCAACCTAAAACTATCTGAACTTCAACAAATCTAACAAAATCAAGCAATGGAGAAAGGATTCCCTATTCAAAAAATTGTGCTGTGATAACTCGCTAGTCATATGCAGAATATTAATACTGGATCCATTATCTTCTTATATTGTTCCAATAAATTGTATTAATTAATTGAAAAAAATCTCTAAATCAAAGTCATCATTTTTTATAAACATTATTTGGTAGGATTATTTTCCCCTGTCAGGGGAATGTTTTAGCATTAATACAATTCAATTGCTTAGGACAGATATCTTCTTTTTATCTTAATGGCATACCTTGTCATAATTTTAATAATAATATATTTTATAATTATTTTATAATAATAATATAAAATTATAATATATAAAATTATATATTATATAATTTTATATATTATAATTTAATAAAATTATAACATATAAAATAATATATTTTATATGTCATAATTTTAATATACCTTGTTGTTTTAATTTAATTTCTATCAATTTTTCATCATTATTCATTATGAATGTGCTTATGTTTTAAATGTCTTTTCTTCAGCTTAATTTCTAAACTGTCAATTTAGTAAACAAACAAATTTATAAAACATTTGAATATAAGCAAAAATGAAAATAACATATCACGATTGCTCATTGAAAAGGATTTGCTTAGAAATAAATATTTTTTGGAATATCTATGTCATTATTATTAATATCTGTACCTTACAGCATTTTGTTTGTACATCTATTTATTAAATAGCCCAATAATGTCTATATATTTATTAAGTAATCATATTTACACATATGACAACTATGTTTTATGCACAAACCCCACACAAACATATATACACTCAAAATGCAACATAAACTATACCTCGAAATGAAGACAACAGTTTGATTTCCAGTTGGTTTTCAATAATCTATGAAGAGAAAATATATTGCAACATATCCGTCCTTAGTAACTTTTATTTTTAAACCTTTTATTGATAGCTTTTTAGGACATTTTAGGGAACCTGGGGAAGATTTCTTTTCAGTACTTTGGAATGACTCAATAAAAATTAATCAACTGTGATTATCTAAATGACAATGCCAGTCTGGGAGACATCCTGCTTAGTGACTGCAAAATATATGTGTAATTAATGCAGACAAACTTTTAATAGACATCACACAGATAAGCAGCTGTAGATAAAGTCTAGACACCAGGATATTTTAGATTTCTCTCTGTCTCCAGTTCTGACACTCAACTTTTTATCCCAACCTCTCTTCTCCTCCCCACCTTTTTACTCTCTTCTTCCCCTCTCTGTTAGTTTGTTGTCAGTCTCATCCAGCTCAACACCCTTGCTAAATTTTTGAAAAGTCTGTTTCAGCTCTTTATTGTCTACATCCCCAACTTAGGTTTCCTTCTAGTCATGATTTAGATCCTTATTCATCCCCATTTATCTTTATTTCCAATGGGCAGAGAATTTTACTTTTAAATTATTGAGTGTAAATAAATAAATTATATTATAGAGAGATGTTTGGTTGGAGACATGATATCTGAAATATATTTTTTTCTGAATGAATAAAAGAAAAGAATAGTTTATATTTATAAACAAATGTAAGAGTAGTTTAATCAATTAAAACACAATACCGATACATCAACTTTTCTTTACTCTCTATTATTATGTTTCCAGCTATACATGTTACAAACATAACACACAATCCCTCCCCAGAGTACTAACAGGGAAATAATACAAACATATATAAAGGCAGCTAATAATATTATTGAATTATCCTAATGTGTATCAAATTGATTTGTGACTCTAAATGCTATACAAGGTTAGTATAAGGTAAGAGACTACTATTTTTTTTCCTTTTCCGTATCAGTTAAATTGGAACGTATTATAGAAGATCAAAATACCACCTAGAGAGGCATAGTAAAAAATTATTTCAAGTTCTCAGGTTTGATGAATAATTTGTATTTCATCTTCTATAGTTTCTCAGAAACTCTGTCAAATAGTGTTTGAAAATCTTGAAGTGTCCTATAACCCTAGTACTTTGGGAGGCCAAGGCAGGAGGATCACTGGGCTCAAGAGTTTGAGAGTAGCCTGGGCAACATAGCGAGATCTTGTGTCTACTAAAAATTAAAAAATTTAGTCAGGCATGATGGTGCAAACCTGAGGCCTCACTTACTTGGGTGACTGAAGTTGGAAGGTTGCTTGAGCCCATGAGGTCAAGGCTGCGGTGAGTGCATGTTGTTGAGCTTATTCTTAGCCTGCATGTACACCACCATGGTAGCATTTTTCATGAAATTCTTGTGCAAGCTCCATGGTAGCTCAAATCAGAGTGGTTTACTATCTTTGGTATAGGCCCTTCTTTGCACTGTTAGTCAGAGCTTCTTTTGTAGTAGATGCTCTTTGGTGAAAATTAACATGTGATATAAAGATCCTTACACATTGTACAACTCCCATGTGCCCATTCATTCACCATAATCAAAATTCCTTTAGATTAAGATCCCTTGGCTTTGTTTTTTTGCTTCTCTTCTCGTTGTTCCATACCCCTGGGATTAAGTTAATCCATCTACCAGCTGCTATTCTGGATTTCTACTCTCCCCACTGACACTAGGATCTATAGCATCCCCTACTTGAGCTGCACATAGCTGTCACCTGAAAAGGATAGTCAGGCACGAGTGAGCATGTCTATGGTACTATTGTTTTTTCAGTATCATATTACTTACAATATCAATTCTATAAATGTCTTCTGGATCTTTTCAAGAAACAGAAGCACCTGTTGGCTTCTCCATTATTGCAAACTTAATTTGTTTGAGCATGCTAAATTTTTTATTCTTTCTTCAGAATCCCACAAAGACATTTTTGGTATTTCCAACTTATTTCATGTAGGACCTATTTTTCCCCAAGCTTCTAGCAGCCAGCCCAGTGCCATGTCAGTATTGGCCTCACTGGTAGCACATTTTATCATGGCTAAAGGAGACTTTCCAACATCAAAGAGCTCTCCATTACCTCACGTTAAATTTTACTTCCCCGGTCTATTGCCCTCAAGGTCTCCTCTCAGGTAGGTTCTCTCAGTTCCTGTAGGTATTTATCTATGAGGCCCTCAAGCTCCCTCGGAGAATAATTCCCTTCTTAGTGTGGTAAGAACATTTCTGATTACTACTTGTTCTAATTACCTAAGCATAGATATTGGTATTAGCCAAGAGCTAAGGTAGAGAAAGACTTGAGGAGGGCAGATACAGTCTTGTAAGTCATTTGCCCCTATTGATGCCTCTAAGAAAATCTTCACAGTTCTCCAGCTACAATACTCTAACAAACAAAGGAATCCCGAATTGTTCAGGGAAATGTGAGGTGCTCATTGCTGTGGATTTGACAAAATCCAGAGACCCACATCCCAACTTCAGTGTCACACTCCTGTAAAGAAGATTGGCTAAAGCTAAAAGTCCACATTTACCTGAAGCTCTTCTACTCATAGAATTTGTTATGATAGGTATGAGGTCTGGGTTTCAACATGATTGCAAACCTGGCTAGTGGAGAAAATTGTCTCTTTAAATGTTAATGTGGAAGCCTACTGACTTTTCCAACATGGCTTATGATGGATTATGCTGGCAGTATCTTTTTTATGTTTTAATGGTGCTGAGTAACTATTAGCCCATTTCATAGACTTTACAGTGACAGTTACCTTTCTTCTCCAGGCCAGATCCACTGCGAAAGCCAGTGCATCTCTTTCCCCTCTACTGCACCCTGATTCCCTCAGGCAATTCTGTTGGTAATCAGTATGCAACAGTGTGCCAGGGGCTTCCAACTATCTATTCACCAACAGCCCTGGTTTCTTCGTTGCCATATGACTGGCAAATGATATACCACAGAATTTCAGTCTTAATTCTTACAAGATATGAGTTGTCTAATGTGACATCTGCAAAAGAGTTATAAAGTTAGAAATTCATGTGCAAGAGGCTAATTAACTGCTCCCAGGAGATACTAGTAAAGTCATGAGGAAGGCAGGCTCAGGGAGGAGTGGAAGCCAAGGAAGAATGAAAGTTCAGTGGCCCTCAGAAGCTTCAGCTCGACTACATGAAGGAAGCCTGGCATCAAAATTACATTCAGAATTATAATGACATGACGCATCTGATAATGTGCAATGTTCATAAAATTATATGCCGTCTTAAATGTAAATATTACTATTTATTTTATATTACATGTAACTTGATATTTTATTTTAAATTGCATGACAATACTAGTATTTTAATAAATAACAGCATCTAATAGTAGTCAACAATTATATTTTAAAATATATTAAACATTTTTCACATCATGTCTATTTTTTCTTTTAAAATAAAACAAAACCATTTTTTAGAATACTTCTTTGCTTTGATAATTTCTTCATTGTTCTTTTTAAGGTGCAACAATTTAATATTAGAAGAATGATACATTTACAGGAAAAAAGGAAATAGATCTATTTAATCCAAGGACCACTAGCTCCCCTTTTAAACATCACATTATATGCACGTGGACAGAATTTAAGAAAGCTGGAATAAATAGAATGTTAGAGTTAGCTTGTAGTTACATTTCATTCAAAATGCGTTATTTCTGAATGTATGGATTCCCCCTCTTTTCATTTATCTGTTATTTTCTGACTTTTAAACTATGTTTTCAAAACAGTCTCAGAAAAATAAGACAGCTGTGTGATGATTTTTAAAAACTCCTTAATTTATGCTATTGTGCATTGAGACTAAATGAGTATATTTAAGAGACCAATTACTCGGCTGAATGACAACCAAGTTTCATTTACTATTAAAGCACCACAAAACACGAAAACACTTAGCTCGTATATGCCATGGCTACTATGATAAAAGACAGTAAGGCATATAGTTCCATCTAAATCTGGAAATTGTGTACTTTACACAGAAACTTATATAAAATAAAGCAAAAAATTAATAAGGAGATTAATTAACCCATTAGTAATTTGGAAAATAAGTAAAATCTGGGGTTTTTTTTTTTTTTTTGAGATGAAGTCTCACTCTGTTGCCCAGACTGTAATGCAGTGGCACCATCTCAACTCACTGTAACCTGCACTTTCCAGGTTCAAGCAATTCTGCTGCCTCAGCCTCCTGTGTAGCTGGGATTATAGGTGCCCACAATCACACCTGGCTAATTTTTGCATTTTTAGTAGAGACAGGGTTTCAGTACATTGGCCAGGCTAGTCTCTAACTCCTGACCTCAAGTGAACCACCTTCCTTGGCCTCCCCAAAAAATTGGGAATTTGTATGAGCAAATAGTACTCTAGAATTGCTTTTTCTCATCTAATGGATTCTTATATGAAATTCAATTCAACTTTAAATGTCAAATATTTAAATTCTTACCTGTTATATACATAATGTATGCATTTTGATGCTGTTTGTACATTAGAGACTATGCTAGCAAACTTCATTAGTTTGTAGATGAGGAAATTTAAGCACAAATAATTTCAGTGATGAGCGTTTGTGATGATTATAAATAGTGCCTATCTAAGACAAAGCCATTGGAATGTTAGCCCTATGATATCTTCTTGCTGCTTCACAGTCACACTGAAGCAGCAGGAAGCTCTGTAGCTTGTAGCCCTGATTTGTTATTTTAAAGTTATGAAATGTTAGAAAATGTGTTGTTGTACAATAAGTAAGACAGGTCTCCTAAGAAAATTTACTCTGGCTACTAAAATATGAACTATGATCTTGCTTCACCGGAATGCTTCTGACAGAACTCTTGAAAGTATTGCTCTTCCTGAAGACAAGTGCTGTAGAAACACACAATGTGTCCTTCATGAAAGTCAAAACCTTCCCTTCTATGAACCAACATACTTCTCTCTCTCTCTTTCTATCTCTTTTTCAAGAGAGTGAGTCACTGTATAAAAACTAAATGTATATAAGATTCTTACAAACTAGAGTATTTTAACCCTGACTAAAATTCAGTTTAACTTTCATAGTCAGCCTTTCCAGAGAGCAACATATATATATAAACTGAGCTCACGATTAGAATGAACAACTATTACGTGAATAATAGTTTAAAAAGAAAAAGTATTAGAAAACTTTTGTGTTGTTGTTATTTAGAAGATACAGCAAAATATTTCTTACAAGAATCCTTCATAGGCAATGGAAAGTAAATCAAGAACTCTTAAATGCTAAAGAGATGCCAGAAAAAGGAAAAGTAATTCCTCTGGGCGATATATCACACATAGTAGCTTGTAACACAAAAATTAATGAGATATAAATGAATGTAAATTCCCTATGGGATTTAGAATATTATGTCAAAATGCATGTATAGATTATCATCAACATGTTACAGAATCACCAGCACCCTAATTTGTCTTTCAAAATATCATAACAAAATTAAGAGTCAACATGTATTATATTTTAGATGCTTAAATATTTCAAGACACAATTAACATTTAATACATTTAACAAATATTAGCAATTTTTAACAAGGTAGACAATGATAAGGTCATATATCAAATTAAATGTAATGGAAAGCCCATTTTATATAGAATGAAATTTGCAAGTGCACAGAAAAATGATTCTCTTTTCGACAATTTTAGTTGATAAAAAGACACCAGAATATAATTTTCCAGGAATAAAGTAGAAAGTAAGATGGGGTTTCATTATCTATAAAACCATAGAGGCTATGACAAGCAGTCTTACAAAATTAATAATTGAGATTTTTGTTGAAATACATTAGAGACTTTGAAAAAGGAAAAATTTAAGAGATATATATATATATATGTAATCATATATTCATTTCCTTCATTTAGAAATTCAATACTGTGCAAAGAATAATATATACTCTCAACTTCAATTACATTTATTTTGTAATGTCTCAGTACAATATATATCATATATATATATATTTTATTGCACTTTAGGTTTTGGGATACATGTGCAAAAGATCCATCAATTACTTCTTCCAGGAAAACCAAGCTTTAATAACAGAATGGGAGAGTACATCTTCATTTAAATTTATTTTTCACATCAATAGTCAGTTGGGAGAATGTTTCTGCATGGATTTTTGTGGCTTCTTTATTCCTAAACTAGAAAGTAGTGTAGGTGTGTGTGTTGTGTGCATGTGTGTTTTAATCTAGATTATTTGAAGAAAATAATAGTACTACATCTGAAGATAAAACTGTCAAGAAGAGGAGAATTATTAACAAAAACATTGCCACACACTTTTAAACCATCAGATCTCCTGAGAACTTGATCACTAAGAACAGCAAGGTGAAAGTTTGCCCCATGATTCAATCACCTCCCACTTAGTCCACCTCCAATTTGACATGAGATTTCAGTGGGGACAGAAATCCAAACCATATCACCCATGATGCAGTACATGTTTTTATAATTCGTTTTTTTTTTTTGTTATAATACTGGGATATGAGAAAAGACATATGCATCATGAATTCTTTGACTTGTCTACAGTGTCCCTAGTTTAATACTTCTAGGAACTGGTAAGTAAAGCAAATTCAACTGGTCTTTTTGCTCAATCTTTCTCCAACTATCCATACTAATTGTTAATATTCACTGTAAATCTTTGCGTCAAATACACTATACATGTGCAACACTTATTTTAATCCAGCTATACTTTTTTCAAATATCTGAAAATCTTTTGATGTATGCACAACTTACCTTCCACTTCGCACACAGAGTTAATTCTTAACTATCCAAATACTGGTTATTAGTATCTGTGATAGCTTTAAAAGCTTTGAAACAAATGATTAGTTAAGAACTCTATCTTCATTATTTTAGCAAAGGTAAAAAATCTAAGTCATAGCCCCAATGTAATCCTGGTTTCTCTTAACCAGTGTAAAGTAATAGTTATATATAATTTGTTATTTTAATTTGAAAGAAAATGATTTATGATAGCCTGTTCAATTCATGGAGTCTCAGTTTACTTCAAATCTAAAACAAGATTGAGTCAAATAGCAAATGGATTTTTATAAATAATGAGAGATTTAAAAAGGTGTGATCTAGCTATGGATAGAGAAAATTCTTTAAGTTAGCCAGAGAATATTCTAGATGTTGTTCTTATTCTTTTTTTATTTTTTATTTTGTTAGAGACAGGATATTGCTCTCTCTTCTAGGCTGGAGTGCAATGTTGTTATTATAACTCACTGTAACCTGAACCCCCTGGTCTCAAGAGCTCCTCCAGCCTCAGCCTCTCTGGTAACTAGAACTACAGGCAAATGTCACCACAATGAGCTAATTTTTCTTTTCTTTTTTTCTCTTTTTTTTTCTTTTTTGTAGAGATGGAGTCTTGCTGTGTTGTCCAGGCTGGCCTGTAAATCCTCGCCTTAAGGGATGCTCCTGCTGAGGCTTCCCAAAGTGCTGAGATTACAGGCATGCCACCAGGCCAGGCCTGTTCTTGTCCTTAAGTAGATCCACTGTAAGTGATTCTGGGCAGACATTTATCTCACTATAGCCGTTGGCTTTCAAAAAAGTCACTTAGGCAACTTTGGGCTGTGAAAAATTGTGTAATCAGGTCAGGAATCCACTTTGGCTTTCTATCTTGATTTATTTATCTATAGCACTTCCATTAGAACTAGGTACTTAAATCATTTCAAGGAAAATATTAAGAAAGCCATTATCTCATTATACAACAAATTAAGCCAGGAATGTTGACATGTGCCTACAGTTCCAGCTACTCAGGATGCTGAAGAGGGAAGATTGTTTAAGCCCAGGAGTTCAAGGCTGTAGTGCTTATGATCTCTCCTGTGAATAGCCATTGCACTCCAGCCTGGGCAACATAGTGAGACTCTGCCTATGTTATTATTATTAAAATAATAATAACAATAACATAAATTACTTCTATAAAATATATATTATATGATAAAATGTGAATAGTGAATTGTGTTTTATAACAGGATGTGTAGAGTTCATTTGCTGTATCTTCTTTATTTTCAAAACCAATCTCCTATCTTTATAATACAATAATATATTTTTATGTTAAACACAATTGCATGTTTTTCTAAGAAAGGATTAAATAAATTAACAGTAGTAAATTTTTAAAAAAATATTTAAGTCTATATCTGACTCATTCTCATCAATATCTTTCTGTAATTCAAAATTATTTTAAAAACAACATATTTTGTTGATTGTATTGATAATTGAGGATTCAGTTGAGATGTCCCATATTACTTGTCCCTAAATTGCCAAAATCTAATCAGGAAAATGCAAATGATTTTCTTTGTGTTCTGTTTGTAGATGTTTGTTGTTTACTGGAAATATTTAGAATGTGGGACAATTCTTATACTACCTTCCCTGATACTTCTTCCCTACTCATTTCTTATGATTCTATTTTAAATAATAATCTTTCTAACATATGTAAGTCCATAACAGTAACTTTTAGAGAAATGTAGTAACTATAAGGCATCAGATGAAGAGAGTTTTTATTATTATTATTTAATTTAGTATCTACTACACCCTGGGCTAGAGGTTCCTAAATAGATAATACTTTTTATTATTTATTTAGGAACCTCTAGCCCAGGGTGTAGTAGATATTAAATTTTTTGGTGAGTATATAAGTAAAATAATTAGTCAACAAAACACATAATTTTTTATCTACTGGAATCACCTAGTGCTGCTTTTTTCTTTACTGGTTTGCATTTCTAATTAGAGCCAGTTTATGTGTACGTCTTTTTTTTTTTTTTTTTAAATTGCATTTTAGGTTTTGGGGTACATGTGAAAAACATGCAAGGTAGTTGCATAGGTGCATACGTGGCAGTGTGATTTGCTGCCTTCCTCCCCTTCACCCATATCTGGCATTTCTCCCCATGCTATCACTCCCCAACTCCCCACCCCGCCGCTGTCCCCCCCACTCCCCCACAACAGACCCCCGTGCATAGTGCTCCCCTCCCTGTGTCCATGTGTTCTCCTTGTTCAACACCCGCCTATGAGTGAGAACATGTGGTGTTTGATTTTGTGTTCTTGTGTCAGTTTGCTGAGAATGATGGTTTCCAGGTTCATCCATGTCCCTACAAAGGACGCGAACTCCTCGTTTTTAATGGCTGCATAATATTCCATGGTGTATATGTGCCACATTTTTCCTGTCCATTCTATCATCGATGGACATTTGGGTTGGTTCCAGGTCTTTGCTATTGTAAACTGTGTTGCTATGAACATTCGTGTGCATGTGTCCTTATAGTAGAACGATTTATAATCCTTTGGATATATGCCCAGTAATGGGATTGCTGGGTCAAATGGAATTTCTATTTCTAGGTCCTTGAGGAATCGCCACACTGTTTTCCACAATGGTTGAACTAATTTACACTCCCACCAACAGTGTAAAAGTGTTCCTATTTCTCCACATCCTCTCCAGCATCTGTTGTCTCCAGATTTTTTAATGATCGCCATTCTAACTGGTGTGAGATGGTATCTCAATGTAGTTTTGATATGCATTTCTCTAATGGCCAGTGATGATGAGCATTTTTTCATATGCTTGTTGGCCTCATGTATGTCTTCTTTTGTAAAGTATCTGTTCATATCCTTTGCCCACTTTTGAATGGGCTTGTTTGTTTTATTCTTGTAAATCTTTTTTAGCTCGTTGTAAATTCTGGATATCAGCCCTTTGTCAGATGGGTAGGCTGCAAAAATTTTTTCCATTCTGTTGGTTGCCGATTCACTCTATTGACTGTTTCTTTTGCTGTGCAGAAGCTGTGGAGTTTGATTAGGTCCCATTTGTCTATTTTGGCTTTTGTTGCCAATGCTTTTGGTGTTTTGGTCATGAAGTCCTTGCCTACGCCTATGTCCTGAATGGTTTTGCCTAGGCTTCCTTCTAGTGATTTTATGGTGTTAGGTCTTATGTTTAAGTCTTTAATCCATCTGGAGTCAATTTTAGTGTAAGGTGTCAGGAAGGGGTCGAGTTTCTGCTTTCTGCATATGGCTAGCCAGTTTTCCCAACACCACTTATTGAACAGGGAATCCTTTCCCCATTGCTTGTTTTTATCAGGTTTGTCAAAGATCGGGTGGTTGTAGATATGTTGTGTTGCCTCCGACGCCTCTGTTCTGTTCCATTGGTCTATATCTCTGTTTTGGTACCAGTACCATGCTGTTTTGATTACTGTAGCCTTGTAGTAGAGTTTGATGTCTGGTAGTGTGATGCCTCCCGCTTTGTTCTTTTTGCTTAGAATTGACTTGGCTATGCGGGCTCTCTTTTGGTTCCATATGAAGTTTAAGGTGGTTTTTTCCAGTTCTGTGAAGAAGGTCATTGGTAGCTTGATGGGGATAGCATTGAATCTGTATATTACTTTGGGCAGTATGGCCATTTTCACGATATTAATTCTTCCTAACCATGAACATGGAATGTTTCTCCATCTGTTTGTGTCCTCTCTTATTTCATTGAGTAGTGGTTTGTAGTTCTCCTTGAAGACGTCCTTTACGTTCCTTGTTAGTTGTATTCCTAGGTATTTTATTCTCTTTGTAGCAATTGTGAATGGCAGTTCGTTCTTGATTTGGCTCTCTTTAAGTCTGTTATTGGTGTATAGGAATGTTTGTGATTTTTGCACATTGATTTTGTATCCTGAGACTTTGCTGAAGTTGCTTATCAGTTTCAGGAGATTTTGGGCTGAGATGATGGGGTCTTCTAGATATACAATCATGTCGTCTGCAAATAGAGACAATTTGACTTCCTCCTTTCCTAATTGAATACCCTTTATTTCTTTTTGTTGCCTGATTGCTCTGGCTAGAACTTCCAGTACTATATTGAATAGGAGTGGTGAGAGAGGGCATCCTTGTCTAGTGCCAGATTTCAAAGGGAATGCTTCCAGTTTTTGCCCATTCAGTATGATACTGGCTGTCGGTTTGTCATAAATAGCTTTTATTATTTTGAGATACGTTCCGTCGATACCTAGTTTATTGAGGGTTTTTAGCATAAAGGGCTGTTGAATTTTGCCGAAGGCCTTCTCTGCATCGAGATAATCATGTGGTTTTTGTCTTTGGTTCTGTTTATGTGGTGAATTACATTTATAGACTTGCGTATATTGAACCAGCCTTGCATCCCTGGGATGAATCCTACTTGATCATGGTGGATAAGCTTTTTGATGTGCTGTTGTAATCGGCTTGCCAGTATTTTATTGAAGATTTTTGCATCTATGTTCATCGTGGATATTGGCCTGTAGTTTTCTTTTCTTCTTGAGTCTCTGCCAGGTTTTGGTATTAGGATGATGTTGGTCTCATAAAATGATTTGGGAAGGATTCCCTCTTTTTGGATTATTTGGAATAGTTTCAGTAGGAATGGTATCAGTTCCTCTTTGTATGTCTGGTAGAATTCTGCTGTGAACCCATCTGGACCTGGGCTTTTTTTGGGTGGTAGGCTCTTAATTGCTGCCTCGACTTCAGACCTTGTTATTGGTCTATTCAGGGTTTCGACTTCTTCCTGGTTTAGGCTTGGGAGGAGGCAGCTGTCCAGGAATTTATCCATTTCCTCCAGGTTTTCTAGTTTATGTGCATAGAGTTGTTTGTAATAATCTCTGATGATGGTTTGAATTTCTGTGGCATCTGTGGTGATATCCCCTTTGTCATTTTTTATTGCAACTATTTGGTTATTCTCTCTTTTCTTTTTTATTAGTCTGGCTAGTGGTCTGTCTATTTTGTTGATCTTTTCAAAAAACCAGCTCCTGGATTTATTGATTATTTGAAGGGTTTTTCGTGTCTCTATCTCCTTCAATTCTGCTTTGATCTTAGTTATTTCTTGTCTTCTGCTAGGTTTTGAGTTTTTTTGATCTTGCTCCTCTAGCTCTTTCAATTTTGACGATAGAGTGTCAATTTTAGATCTCTCCTTTCTTCTCATGTGGGCACTTATTGCTATATATTTTCCTCTAGAGACTGCTTTAAATGTGTCCCAGAGATTCTGGTATGTCGTGTCTTCATTCTCATTGGTTTCGAAGAACGTCTTTATTTCTGCCTTCATTTCATTGTTTATCCAGTCAACATTCAGGAGAAAGTTGTTCATTTTGCATGAGGCTGTGTGGTTCGGGGTTGGTTTCTGAATTCTGAGTTCTAACTTGATTGCACTGTGGTCTGAGAGACTGTTTGTTATGGTTTCCGTTCTTTTGCATTTGCTGAGGAGTGATTTACTTCCAATTATGTGGTCAATTTTAGAGTAGGTGTGATGTGGTGCTGAGAAGAATGTATATTCTGTGGATTTGGGGTGGAGAGTTCTGTAAATGTCTATTAGGTTTGCTTGTTCCAGGTCTGAGTTCAAGTCCTGGATATCCTTGTTAATTTTCTGTCTGGTTGATCTGTCTAATATTGACAATGGTGTGTTGAAGTCTCCCACTATTATTGTGTGGGAGTCTAAGTCTCTTTGTAAGTCTTTAAGAACTTGCCTTATGTATCTGGGTGCTCCTGTATTGGGTGCATATATATTTAGGATCGTTAGCTCTTCTTGTTGCATTGATCCTTTTACCATTATGTAATGTCCTTCTTTGTCTCTTTTGATCTTTGTTGCTTTAAAGTCTATTTTATCAGAGATGAGAATTGCCACTCCTGCTTTTTTTTCTCTTCATTTGCTTGGTAAATCTTCCTCCATCCCTTTATTTTGAGCCTTTGTGTATCCTTGCATGCGAGATGGGTTTCCTGGATACAGCACACTGATGGGTTTTGGCTTTTTATCCAATTTGCCAGTCTGTGTCTTTTGATTGGGGCATTTAGTCCGTTTACATTTAGGGTTAATATTGTTATGTGTGAATTCGATCCTGTCATTTTGGTGCTAGGTGGCTGTTTTGCCCTTTGGTTGATGCAGATTCTTCATTGTGTTGATGCTCTTTACCTTTTTGTGTGTTTTTGGAGTGGCTGGTACTGGTTGTTCTTTTCTATGTGTAGTGCCTCCTTCAGGAGCTCTTGTAGAGCTGGTCTGGTGGTGATGAACTCTCTGAGTTCTTGCTTGTTCACAAAGGATTTTATTTTTCCTTCACTTATGAAGCTTAGTTTGGCTGGATACGAAATTCTGGGTTGAAAGTTCTTTTCCTTAAGGATGTTGAATATCGGCCCCCACTCTCTTCTGGCCTGTAGGGTTTCTGCTGAGAGATCTGCAGTGAGTCTGATGGGCTTCCCTTTGTGGGTAACCCGACCTTTCTCTCTGGCTGCCCTTAGTATTTTCTCCTTCATTTCAACCCTGGTGAATCTGATGATTATGTGTCTTGGGGTTGCTCTTCTAGAGGAATATCTTTGTGGTGTTCTCTGTATTTCCTGGACTTGAATCTTGGCCTGCCTTGTTAGGTTGGGGAAGTTTTCCTGGATAATATCCTGAAGAGTATTTTCCAGCTTGGATGCATTCTCTTCGTCACATTCAGGTACACCTATCAAATGTAGATTAGGTCTTTTCACATAGTCCCATATTTCTTGTTGACTTTGTTCATTCCTTTTTACCCTGTTTTCTCTAACCTTGCCTTCTCGTTTTATTTCATTGAGTTGATCTTCGACCTCTGATATCCTTTCTTCTGCTTCGTCAATTTGGCTGTTGAAACTTGTGCATGCTTCACGAAGTTCTCGTGTTGTGTTTTTCAGCTCCATCAATTCGCTCATATTCCTCTCTAAGTTGTCCATTCTTGTTAGCATTTCATCAAGTCTTTTTTCAAGGTTCTTAGTTTCTTTGCATTGGGTTAGAACATGTTCTTTTAGCTCACAGAAGTTTCTTATTATCCACTTTCTGAAAGCTGATTCTGTCATTTCATCACACTCATTCTCCATCCAGTCTTGTTCCCTTGCTGGTGAGGAGTTGTGATCCCTTGTAGGAGGAGAAGTGTTCTGGTTTTGGGTGTTTTCATCCTTTTTGCGCTGGTTTCTTCTCATCTTTGTGGATTTATCCACCTGTGGACTTTGTAGTTGTTGTCTTTCTGATTTTGGTAATTTTAAGTCTGCTGTGGCAGAACTCATAAACCCCCTGCTCTTCTCCCCAGGTGTTCTGTCCCAGGGAGTTACGGTTTTATGATGTTCTCCTGTGCGGTTGCTGTTTTCCCTGCCCACAAGGTGGCAGCCTAGTCACGCTCAGGCTGCAGAGGCTTCGCTAAGCTGCTGTGGGCTCCACCCAGCTTCCGTGTGAACTTCTGGGTGTAGTTAGAACTGCTTCCGCTATGTTGGCCCACCCCTGTAGTGACAGAGTCTCTGTAGTGGCGGGTTGCCTTGGTAGATTGCCCTGGGAACAGCAGGGTGCCTATGGAGAACGCCCCTCCTCCACAGAGCTGGACCGTCCTGGTTTCAGTTGTGTTTGCAGTGGCCCTTTTTTTTTTTTTGCTCAGGAATCTCCTGTCTTCATGCTGGGTAAGAGGGGACACCATCTCATCTGATCTGCCTCCGGAGCCGCTGCGTTGGCTAAAGCCGTGGCTCTGAGATTCGTGGCACTGGCCTGGCTCCCCATTTCAGCTCCCCTTGCTGGCTTATAGGGGACTCAGACTCTCTCACTTTGTACAGTGAGCCGTTGCCTCAGGGTGCCGGCCCAGCGGCTGCGCAGTTCAAACCAGCGGTGCTGGCGACCCGTGTGGCTCCTCTACATGTGAATCTCCTGGTCTGTGGGCAGTAAAAATCAGTCTGGAAATACGGCGTCCACTCACCCTCTGTGCTTTCTCTCGGAGCTGCATTCCCGAGTTCCTCCTAAGCGGTCATCTTGGATCGATCTCCCGTACGTCTTTAATATATATTAAATATCATCAATGTTTTTTCTAACATTACACAGCATATAAATTGTACAAGACTTAAAACTAAGTATTTGATTGACTAAAAATACAATCCTATTTAATTATGACTTTCTTCAAAAGGAGTATGAGTATCTCACAAAACTATGTATCAACACATAATATTCCATTAGTAAAACCACTGATTTTAAAAAAGAAGTGCTTTGTCCTCAAAAACACTGAAGACATTCAATGACAATGAAGAAACATAGATTGTTTACACTTTTTGTCTTAAAGAACAAAGTATGAGAAGCCTTTCACATTTTGTTTCTTTTAATACTTGTTTTGAATGAGCAGATAAAGTAATTAAAATTATAGAACAGCTCTACATGTTTCCATCTTACAAGTAACCCATGAAGTAAGAAATAGCAACTTCAGTGCATACTGTATGGCTTTAATGATAAGTATTTTAAGCTCTTTAATTAAATACCTTAGGTTTCATAACAACTTGACAATGTTATAAATACTTTTGTCTTAATGTCCTTATATATCCCGGACCTGAGAAAATATCACTGTAGTTTCATACACATTTTGTCTTTTTCCATATTTGGGAATTGCTCTTGCTTTGATAAGTTTAATGGCCATGGATTGGGACTACAGTTGGAACCCCCATAGTGTCAAGTGATCCTGCTATTTCTCCCTTGCAAGAGTTCTATATACTCAAAGTTTTCAATTTAAAACTTCACTAAGTTTTCTCCAAATAACAAAATCTCACTTTTCACTTGATATATATGGCTCTGCCACTGAGATCACATGTAAAAGGGAAAAGAAAACGTTTTGTGCGATCTCTTTGTCTCTATCGTGATATCAGATGTGTTTGCATGGTGGTCATGAAACTCTGTGACCAGGAGAATTCTAACGTTGAGAGTGGAAGTGTGGGCAGAGAAGGGCTTTGCCCTCTGAATATACAACTTTGGCATCTAGTCCATCTGTGCTTTCCAGGTCAGCTTGATCACTGAGATCTCCACTTTGCAAGGCACAGGACTTCTCTTATATAACTCAATCTTTGATTCCCGTTACATATGCTGCCTCTGTTATTTGTGGTTGGAACTTTTAGGAAGAGAGAGGTATGATTATTAGACACACTATCTATAAGTGACCATGTCCCTTTTGTAAATGAAATAAGGGCTCAAAGTTAACATGATCTGGTTAAATTAACAAAAATATTCAAACACAGAAAGAGTGTGAATCCCCTTTATTACCGTCAAATATATAAACATTTATTACTTGCAATGGAATATAAATGTCACCAGACATTGATCATTCAGAAGAATTTCCTTGTGTTTTTGTTTGTTATTTTTTACTTTTCTTTAAGGCTTTCTAGCTCATAGTTGGGAGTGGGAAACATATTTCGTGTGAGACTGCGTGGGGCACATTAAAACATTAAACAGCCACTGGGAAACTGAGTCTTAGAAAGCTCCCTTGTGAACAAATGTGTATGGAAAGGGACTAAGAATTCTGAAAGATTTCGTGTTGAAAAATATATAAAGGATATAAAAAATAACTTATAAGTCTGTGTTTCTCTACCGCTTGTGAGTTTTTCTCAGAAAAGAGATAACACATCTGGAATTTTTTCTGATTTAATTACAAGGACAAAAACAAGGTACATTTTGTTTTCCATTTTAAAGCGGGAAATTAGTGTACTACCTTGGAAACCCCACTGCATGTTAGATCAGACAGACAGCACTGTCTTCTGCCACTTAATTTTAGAGCCAGTGTAACTTTCTCTCAGATACCAATTTCATAGGATTTTGAAAAGTTCTTGGTTATGAGGCATCATGACTAAAAGTACTGAATTGACAAAATGGCCCTGAATTAAAACTGTGGAGTCCTCAGGAGAGTGGGGCTGCTTTGGGAAGGTGTTTTTATCATCTTAGAGATTCCTTTTGATGTCAAAAATAGCTTGTAAATACCATCATGGGGTGAGTGATTGTGAGGTTCTGGGTATAATAAAGCCCATTCAGGACAACTACTGCTTCTACATTAAGTAGAGCACTGGCTGTTGTAAGGACCCCATCCTTACTGCAGCAAATACCGTAGATTCTGCTTCTAGTGTCAGGAAATTAGAAATCTGAGAATTGATGGCTGTACATTTTTATCTTGGATCTATCCATAATAAACCAGAAACTTATTTTTTCATAACATTTAATTTATTATGTAGTATCTATCAGTGATTTCTTTTTCTCATTTGAGAATTTGCACTTTTGAAATAATATCTGGTTATAAGTACTATGATGTGAATTTATCCAGGGAAAGTCTAAAACTAGATTTAGAGTATTTACACATTGGATCTCTTGTTTTTTTCTGATTTAATAAGAATTCTACTTTAGAATACATGAATATATGTGTGTATGTATTTATATGTGTAAATATATGTAAATAGATAATCTGTGTGTATATATAAAAATATATATGCATATATAAATATATGTATGTATACTTACATACATATTTACACATATACATATTTACATATGTATTTATGTATGTGTGTAAATATGTATGTAAGTATACATACATGTACTTATATTTACATACACATATATACACATATACTTATATACATACTATACACATGTACATATACACATGTATATATTTACACACACAGAGATATACATACCCACACATTCTTCAAATAAACTGCTAAGGATATTTTGTCTTTATCTGTGTATTCATTTCTCTGGCATTTCCCTAAATGGGTTTATTAGATGATAATAAAATGACAAAAAATTTCAAGTATACATTTAAAAATATATGCACAATAAAATATAATATAGTTGATTCTTCTTTAATTGAAACTTTTAATGATCACTTCTCAGACTACTAGTACTGTATTTCTTACTTTTCATAATTCTGCATTCCCTTGGTTCTCTTTTTATTCATTTACTTCTTTATTTGAATCATTCTTTTTTTTTTAAATATGTATTCTTTTCCTGACCCAAAATATAGAAAATATGTAGGACTGAACTCAGCTCTACTATTTGTACCCTGTTTTTCAAAAATCCCATTTACTCCCATGGCTTTGTCTAATCATTTTCTGTTTTGATATCTATATCTGCCCTTTCTCCTGAGTTCCATTAATTCAGATTGCTCATATATATGATGTCTTCATGTTGGATGCCCTTCAATCAGCTTGAACCCATTTTTGCTCTGAAAGTTATTATTTCTATGGACTTTTCAGTTTTAATTTTTTTTCTTTGAGACAGGGTCTCACTCTATCACCCAGGATGGAGTGCAGTGGCATGATCATGGCTTACTGCAGCCTCAATCTCCCATACTCTAGTGATCCTCCCATCTTAGCCTGCCCATAGCTGGGACTACAGCCATGCACCACCACTCAATTTTCATTTTTGAAAAGATTATTTTCCCATATCCCAAATTTAAATTTTTGTGGCTACCCTTGAGTCTCTCCTAGCTCTCATTTTTCTACCTACTCACATTTCTACTTACTAAGTTCTTTTCATTCCCTCTGTAACTAGTTCAATGCAGGACCCTTAGGACTTGGTACCAGGAATTTCTATTATTTTTCTAAAGCCCTCTTTACCCCTTTCTTTATTTCTGCAAAGAAATTTCAAAAACACATTATTGAAACTCTACAGGTTTTGTTTCCTAAGCTCTCACTACCAACGCTTTCAAGAACAATTTCCCTTTTGGACATCCTGTATCCTGCCGTGCTTAGAACCGATTATTTCAATTCTTGCACTGCTATACTTCTGTCAGTTTCCCAAGTCCCTCAGGCACCTGTGTGACTGAATCCCCAGCTCATCTGAAAGTTGAGCAGAGTATTTTACAATAGGTTAAATGCCCATGTTAGCATGTTTTTTTCCTCCTGTGTAGTCATGCTTAATTTTGGAAATTTGCTGGTCACTAAAAAAAAATAGTAATATTTGTTGTATTTTAGTCTGTCATTAAATGTTGTTTCATTGTTTTATTAGAACCTTTCTGACACCTAACACATGTTCCCATCGCACACTTCCTAATACTTCTCATTCTCCTTCAGATTATCTATTTAGCTCTGGTCTGGACTCTCTGTGGAGGTCAGTGGGATCCACATGATTTTTACAATATATGTGGTTAAGCAATTGATTTTTTTAAACAAATACTTGTGCTTGGTACGATGCTCTGCATTACAATCAGAAAAATTAATAGAGACAGAATTGGTGCTTTCTCCATATTTTCAAACTCTCTTCTTTTGGCATTATCTATTTCTTAATTCTACCATAAGATATTCTTATGCTCTTCTCTTATTTATTCTATAATAAATTTTCTTTTCATTCTATTCTTTCTTTAACCACTGATTTATAAATTAGATTTTCTCAAATTTAATGTATTTATGTACTCATATGTCAGTGACCATTGAATACTGTGTCATAGTATCATATTCTAACATTAAACTTGATTGACATTACCTTTTCAGATTATTTTTACAGGCATTACTCATTTTACCTTGAATACAATCTTGGAGGTAAATGACATAATGCTATCATAAGCATTTTACATATGGATAAAATGAGTAGCACAGTTTCAAAGCAAACTGATGATTTGACACATGACTGGTATTCTTACCGTTCACATTCTGATATCCTCTGTATGTGTATTTTTGTGTAATGACTTGCTCATTGCTATAAAATTTTAACTCTTATTATGATTATTTTTTCTGTAGTTTGATCAAACAAGCCCTCATTATCCCCCAGAGAATAAAAAAAAGTCAATAAGCACACAAAGATTTTCATTCTCAAGATTTTCATTCTCAAGGGCAGCATATTTCATTTGTGTGATTCAGAAAATGTTTAATCTTGGCATGGTTTTCTCAACATCTTGAACATGAGATATGTGAATAGAAATTTCTGATATTGTTTTTAAAAGTATACATTTTAAAGTTGGCACTGAGTTGAGATAAAAATTGAATGCATTGTGAATTACCCAAGAACAACTTTGGTTAAAGATACAATGTCTAACATTTTGCCTAATTAAAATTTAACTCATCTTTAAATCAATCACTAATTTGCTTTTATGTTGCCTAGAAAATGAAAAACATTTTAAGAAATATTTTCTTCCTGCTAAGGTGTGATAGTTCTTAAAGAAGGTGTGGTATTTCTCAAAACACTCAACTCACTGAATTTTAGTTGTGCTCTACATAGAAAAACAAAAATGAACACTATTCTGTATAGAGACATCCATTCCTGATGTGGATATACAAGATCAACTGTTTTTCCTCCACCTTTGAGTGATTATTTCATGCAGTTCTAGAAAATAAGACATATGTGGAAATCTGCTGTCTTTTCTCCAGTTTTTCATCTTTTTCTCCCTTGTACATAGATGTGTCTAAAGCCATTGGAGATACGAATTAATAAGCATGTGGGGAAAAAAACCAAATCAATTGCTCTACACCCATCCTACCACCTCTCAATGTATATTTACATACAATAAGTTATTTAAGTTGCTATTAATTGCTTTTTAAAAAAATATATGCAACAACAAGCATTTATAACAGATATTGAAGAATACTACCATATACAGAAAAAATGTTATTGTATATCAGAAAGAATTGTGAATTCAACAAAAAATATTATAATAATGAATAATATAAAAATGTGATTGATGACTAATTTTAGACATACATATTTATATTTTGTATCAAATAAAATTACAATGTAAAGAAGATGTATATTTTCAATGGTTTGAGTTAAAAGTTGTTTTTAACTTTTGAATTTTTTTTTTTTTTTTTAGAAAGAAAAAAAGGAATGAAGAAGAGGAAGAAAAAGGAAGAGAAAGAGAGGGAGAGAATGGGAGTATTGCTTTCTTGCCCAGGCTAGAATGCAATTTAGTAATGGGTATTGAAAACCACTTTTATACCAATAATTATACTTAATGATGTAGACAGGAAGGAATAAGAGAAGAAAATAAAAAACAAGCAGCCAACGAATATTTCATTTAAACCTATGGAATACTATGCGATTACTGAGGAGTGATTTACTTCCAATTATGTAGTCACTTTTGGAATACGTGTGAGGTGGTAATGTATGTTTTGTGTATTTGAAGTGGAGAGTTCTATAAATGTTTATTAAGTTTACTTGTTCCAGGTCTGAGTTCAAATCCTGGATGTCCTTGTTAATTTTCTGTCTTGTTAATCTATAGAATCGTTAGCTCTTCTTGTTACATTGATCCTTTTGTCATTATGTAATATCCTTCTTTGCCTCTTTTGATCTTTGTTGCTTTAAAGTCTACTTTATCAGAGGCGAGAATTGCATCTCCTGCTTTTTGTTTATTTGTTTATTTTTACTCTCTGTTTGGATGGTAAATCTTCCTCCTTCTCTTTGTTTTGAGTCTTTGTGTATTGTTGCATGTGAGATGGGTCTGGATGCAGCATACCGATGGGTTTTGGCTTTTTATCCAATTAGAATATATATAAGTTTAATACTGCCATTTGATGCTAGCTGGCTGTTTTGCCCATTAGTTGGTGTACATTTTTCATTGTGTTAATGCTCTTTGCTTTTTGATATATTTTTGGAAAGGCTGATATTGGTTGTTCCTTTATATGTATAGTGCTTCTTTCAGAAGCTCTTGTAAAGCAGGCCTGGTGGTGGTGAACTCTCTAAGTACTTGTTTGTTCACAAAGGATTTAATTTTTCCTTCACTCATATAGCTTAGTTTGGCTGGATAGGAAATTCTGGGTTGAAAGTTCTTTTCTTTAAGGATATTAAATATTGGTCCCCACTCTTTTCTGGCTTGCAGGGTTTCTGCTGAGAGATCTTCTGTAAGACTGATAGGTTTCCCTTTATGGGTAACCTGACCTTTCTCTCTGGCTGCCCTTAGTATTTTCTCCATTTCAACCTTAATAAATCTGGCAATTATGTGCCTTGGGGTTGAGAATATCTTTGTGGTGTTCTCTGTATTACCTGGAGTTGAATATTACCCTGCATTGCTAGGTTGGGAAAGTTTTCCTGAATGATATCCTGAAGAGTATTTTCCAACTTGGATTCATTCTCTTCGTCACATTCAGGTACACCCATCAAACGTAAATTAGCTCTTTTCACATCGTCCCATATTTCCTGGAGACTTGGCTCATTCCTTTTCATCCTTTTTTCTCTAATCTTGTCTTCTCGTTTCATTTCACTGAGCTGGTCCTCGACTTCTGATATCCTTTCTTCTGCTTGATCAATTCGACTGTTTAAACTTGTGCATACTTCGTGAAGTTCTCGTGTTGTGTTTTTCAGCTCCATCAATTCACTTATATTCCTCTCTAAATTGTCCATTCTCGTTAGCATTTCATCAAACCTTTTTTCAAGGTTCTTAGTTTATTTGCATTGGGTTAGAACAAGTTCTTTTAATTCATGGAAGTTTCTTATCACCCACATTTTGAAGCCTGCTTCTGTTATTGGAACACACTCATTCTCCATTAAGCCTTGTTCCGTTACTGATGAGGAATTGCAATCCCCTGTAGAGGGAGAGACATTCTGATTTTGAGTATTCTCTGCCTTTTTAGGCTGGTTTCTTCTCTTCATTATATATTTATCCCTCTGTCATCTTTGTAATTACCGACTTTCCAACTAGGTCTCTGAGCGGACGTCCAACTTTTGATTCCCAGCGCCGAAATCTGAGCAATCCACTGCGCCGGCCAAAACAGCGGTGTTAAGATTAATGGTGCTTTTCTGCCCGGGGATCTCCGGACTCTGCACCTAGAACTGCTGCACTAAGGCGCCAGCAAAACTGCCGCGCCAGCCAGAAGAGTCGCTCTGGTGACCCGTGGGGCTCCTCCACTGGGAATCTCCTGGTCCGTGAGCAACAAATATTCGTCTGAAAGTGTGGCGTCCTCTCGTTCTCTGCACTTTCACTGGGAGCTACATGCCCGAGCTGCTAGTGATCAGCCATCTTGGATCTCTCCAACTTTCAAATATTTTTTTTTAGGAGAGCTCAGAAAATAACTCAATGTCTCTACATGGTTTCACTTAAAATATGATAGAAGTGGGACAAAATCTTGGTAAACTATCTCTAGGTAATGTAGTGACATATGACTAGTTATTTAGTTGGGTGTGAACTTTATATAAAGTTACAGTCTTTGTAGAAAGTTTTGGGACAAATTACATAAAGGCATCATCTCTGATTTGCTTCAGTTGGTTTTATATGGTGTCTTGACAGCAAAGAGAAATTATCCATGATTGATAGAAACTAGGAGATACAGCATCTACTTGAAACATTAGAAAGAAGGAATATAATCAGTGTGGTGGAGGAGAAGCTGAAAGGGAGAAATGTTTCTCAGCGATTTTATTTTCAATGTTAAAAAATGCATGCCAAACTTTAATGGGTAATAGTGGTAAGGTGTAGAAGAAAAATAAGTTTAAAAGTCAATGCTAAGTTTTGGTGGGAAAAAGTTTGCAAGACATACAAGTTTGTTATAAACAAAAAGAGAAAACTGACCCACATATACATTTTAGTTTTTTGTTTGTTCTTAAACTTTTATTTTAGTTTCAGGTAAACATGATCCACCAACTCCACTTCTGGGCCTATACTAAGAATAACCAAAAGCAGGGACTAGAACAGACATGAGTACACCAATATTCATAGGAACATTATTTATAACAGGAAAAAGTTGGAAACAACCCCCAAGTGCCGATTCACAGCAGAGTGGATGAACAAAGTGTGGTATATGCATGCAGTGAAATATTAATCAACTTCTGAAAGAAATTAAATTTTGAAACATGCTATCACATGAATGAATCTTGATGATATCAGGCTAAGCGAAATAAGCCAGTCAGTCAGAAAGGACAAATGTTGTGTGATTCCACTTATATGAGATACATAGACTAATCAAATTCATAGGGATGAAAAGTAGAAGAGAGATTAGCAGGGATAAGTGGAACTGGGAATGGAGGGTAATTTTATAATGGATAAAGAGTTTCTGCTTGGTATGATAAACAGATTCTGGAGAGGATAGTGATAATGGTTACACCACAGTTAGACTGTACTTAATTTTTCTGAACTGTTCACTTAAAATAGTTAAAATGAAAAATTTTATATGTATGGTTTACCTTAATTAAAAATAGTATACAAGAATGGAGTTGGACAATTAAAATGTTATAAGTTCTTTTGTTCAGCCAATAAGTGGTGAAAATATTACTTTAAAGAGGATATCAACAAGTCAAGACTGTGTGTTTAAGTTCAGGGTAAACATAAAAATAATAATCTATACCAATCAAGAAAGTAGAAAGTACCTTTGACTACTGAAAACAAGAGCACTTTAGGAGGCTAAGGCAGTTGGATCACTTGAACTTAGCCATCTGAGACTAGCCTAGACAGCATGGCAAGGCCTCTACTAAAAATAGAAAAAATAGCTGGGCATGTTGTCGCAGCCACTCAGGAGGTGGAGAGGGGAAGGATTGCTTGAGATCCGGGGGCAGAGGTTACAGTAAGCTGAGATTGTACCACTGTACTACAGCCTGGGTGACCAAGTGACAGACAGTCTCAAAAAAAAAAAGGTGCAAATCCAAAATAGGCTATGAATATTAAAGAAAGAAAGAAGAAACAATTAGAAAACAGAATAAGTGGTATTATACATATAAACCCAAATATAGTATTTACATTTTATATAAATGGAATAATTTTTTATTAAAAAATAAAATTACCAGACTTAATATATAAGCAAAAGAAAATATCATATAAAGAAGGTCGATATAAAATAAAGAAACATGTAGATATTATGTAAACACTAACCAAAAGGATAAAGATATAACTGTTCTAACATCATTAAAAATAGATGTTAGGGGAAAAAATATTACAGTTCTGAAGAGGGATTTTTTTTTTTTTTTGAAAGAAAGAAAGAAAAAGAATAAAGAAGAGGAGGAAAAAGGAAGAGAAAGAGAGAGAGAGAATGGGAGTATTGCTTTCTTGCCCAGGCTAGAATGCAGTTTAGTAATGGGTATTGAAAACCTCTTTTATACCAATAATTATACTTGATGTAAACAGGAAGGAATAAGGGAAGAAAATAACAAACGAGCAGCCAACCAATATTTCATTTAAACCTATGAAATGCTATGCGATTACTGAGGAGTGATTTACTTCCAATTATGTAGTCACTTTTGGAATAGGTGTGAGGTGGTAATGTATGTTTTGTGTATTTGAAGTGGAGAGTTCTATAAATGTTTATTAAGTTTACTTGTTCTGGGTCTGAGTTCAAGTCCTGGATGTCCTTGTTAATTTTCTGTCTCGTTGATCTATAAAATCGTTAGCTCTTCTTGTTACATTGATCCTTTTGTCATTATGTAATGTCCTTCTTTGCCAATTTTGTTCTTTGTTACTTTAAAGTCTACTTTATCAGAGGAGAGAATTGCATCTCCTGCTTTTTATTTGTTTATTTTTACTCTCTGATTGGTTGATAAATCTTCCTCCTTCTCTTTGTTTTAAGTCTTTGTGTATCGTTGCATGTGAGATGGGTCTGGATGCAGCATAGCAATGGGTTTTGGCTTTTTATCCAATTAGAATATATATAACTTTAATACTAGCATTTGATGCTAGCTGGCTGTTTTGCCCATTAGTTAGTGTAAATTTTTCATTGTGTTAATGTTCTTTTCTTTTTGATGTATTTTTGGAAAGGCTGATATTGGTTGTTCCTTTATATGTATAGTGCTTCTTTCAGAAGCTCTTGTAAAGCAGGCCTGGTGGTGGTGAGCTCTCTAAGTACTTGTTTGTTCACAAAGGATTTAATTTTTCCTTCGCTCATAAAGCTTAGTTTGGCTGGATAGGAAATTCTGGGTTGAAAGTTCTTTTCTTTAAGGATGTTAAATATTGGTCCCCACTCTTTTCTGGCTTGTAGGGTTTCTGCTGAGAGATCTGCTGTAAGTCTGATAGGTTTCCCTTTATGGGTAACCTGACCTTTCTCTCTGGCTGCCCTTAGTATTTTCTCCTTCATTTCAACCCTAATAAATCTGGCAATTATGTGCCTTGGGGTTGGTCTTCTTGAAGAATATCTTTGTGGTGTTCTCTGTATTACCTGGAGTTGAATATTACCCTGCCTTGCCAGGTTGGGAAAATTTTCCTGAATGATATCCTGAAGAGTATTTTCCAACTTGGATTCATTCTCTTCATCACATTCAGGTACACCTATCAAACATAAATTAGGACTTTTCACATAGTCCCATATTTCCTGGAGACTTTGCTCATTCCTTTTCATCCTTTTTTCTCCAATCTTGTCTTCTCGTTTCATTTCACTGAGCTGGTTCTCGACTTCTGATGTCCTTTCTTCTACTTGATCAATTCGACTGTTTAAACTTGTGCATGCTTCGTGAAGTTCTTGTGTTGTGTTTTTCAGCTCCATCAATTCACTTATATTCCTCTCTAAATTGTCCATTCTTGTTAACATTTCGTCAAACCTTTTTTCAAGGTTCTTAGTTTCTTTGCATTGGGTTAGAACAAGTTCTTTTAATTCACAGAAGTTTCTTATCACCCACGTTTTGAAGCCTGCTTCTGTTATTGGAACACACTCGTAATCTATTAAGCCTTGTTCCGTTACTGATGAGGAATTGCGATCCCCTGTAGAGGGAGAGGCATTCTGATTTTGAGTATTCTCTGCCTTTTTACGCTGATTTCTTCCCTTCATTATATATTTATCCGTCTGTTGTCTTTGTAATTACCGACTTTCTAACTAGGTCTCTGAGCAGATGTCCAACTTGTTAATTCCCAGCGCCGAAATCTGAGCAGTCCACTGCGCCAGCCAAAACCGCGGTGTTAAGATTGATGGTGCTTTTCTGCCCGGGAATATCCAGCCTCTGCACCAAAAACTGGCACCCTAAGGCACCAGCAAAACCGCCGCGCCGGCCACAAGAGTCGCCCTGGCGACACGTGGGGCTTCTCTGCTGGGAATCTCCTGGTCCGTGAGCAACAAATATTCGTCTGAAAGTGTGGCGTCCTCTCGTTCTCTGTGCTTTCACTGGGAGCTAGGAGCCCGAGCTGCTAGTGATCAGCCATCTTGGATCTCTCTCAGAGGGATTTTTCATAGTAATAGTAAGTCTTAGTTTGAGAGAAAGTGAGGATCTAATAGGAGCTTGTCCATGCTGCCCACTGTGGATACCCAGAGATTTTGTTCCTCAATTTCAGGATTGAAACCATGGAACTATGCAGATCCAGACCACACTGGACCCTGTTCTTCAACTCAGACCTTGATATTAAAAAGATATGTTAAAACAATGGACCACATTTAGTCCACTACCTGTTGAGATGGTATAATGGTCATTCATAAAAAGTTTGTACACATAAAATAAAAAAAAATTACTCTCAACTTCCCTTTGCACCCAAACCTTTTAAAAGAAAACATATTGTAATATCCAGGTGTTCTGCATGTAAAGAGGTTGCTGACGTATAATAAAGTAGAGTTACAAAGTCACAGGTCTTACAAAAGCAAAACCACATGGAAAAGAAATGTCTTCTGAAAATAACTTTCAGAACCTGTAGAAGCCAGCCAGAAGCTACACATCCACATTTATTCATGGGTTAGAGGAGGTGGAGCAAAAAGTCCATAAAGAAGACAGAAGAGGAAAGTTCTCTGGCAGACTAGTAGTATTTAGAAGACATTTCACAATATAATCATTGTTTTGCCTTTGCATTTTATTCCTCACTACTGTGTATATTGACAATTCTAAGTCCTAAGTGCTCAAAGTATTTTAAAAGTAGAAGTATTAACCTCTATACAAAATAAACCTCTTTATAATAACCTCATTTCATTTCTATAAAGGACTGCCTTCATGGGGTAACTTTGTTAATCCAGCTCTTGGGAGCTAGACTTGTTTCTATACATGGCTGAAATGGTGTAGTGCTTGTATTTATTGTGGAGCAGGTTTATTCTTCATTTTGCAATCTAGGCTTTTCAGAATAATTGAGATGACAATGTAAAATAAAAAGTATAGCTAGTAAATAAATTAATTTGTAAATACCTTTTTATAATAGCTAGTAGAAAACAAACATCTCAAGTGCAGAATTTGTAAACCACTTCTAAGCAGTACATATCAGGACTTGATCATTGGGTTAGCAGTAGAAGAGTGAAAGAAGTTCTGGGTAAAGAATGTATGCAAATGTGTTCATATTTGTCTTTTGATTATAAGCATTTTGTTTGTGTATATATTTTTGGCTTTATATAAATACATTGTTAAGTAATTCAATGGAAACTTATCTTCCTCCTAACATTCTAATAATATAGCTTCGATAATGAATTCTCCTGAAAGCATTATACTTATCATATAATTATTATGTCTAACTCTGACTTGAACATTAAGGGAATTAATTCTGACAATATTCTTGGCCAGTAGTCTATTGTCATTTTTTTTTCTATAAAATTTTCATCCTCGTGAAAGGGAGGATTACTTTATTTTCCTGATTGAGTTGGTGTAGTATTTCTAAGTTATCAAAACATTAATGGCTTTCTGAATTTATATGGTAAATATTTATAATGTGTAAAAAATAATATATATGATATTATCTCAATCACATAAAATGTATATATTTGATACATTTGAATAGATTCACAAGGATTTTGTAGGACACTATGAACTATAAACTGCTTATAATTAGGGATGATCTTTCTTTTTTCTAAAATGTGTATATTAACTTTTTAAAAATTAAAACAGAATATAAAAAGTCTTAAGAAAGTAGGAGCATTAAAGTTGAGTACAAAGATCAATGATCAGTGAAAGAGAAAAAAAGAATAGTGAAAGCTCATCAGAACCAAAATATTAATGCAATTTATTTTTAAAAAGTATACTGGAACTTAAAATACAAAAAAAAAAAAAAAGAGAGAAGAAAAAACAGTGGTAAAATAAAAGATGGAGGGGAAACATGTGGTGTTTGGTTTTCTGTTTCTGCCTTAGTTTGCTGAAGATAACCTTTTCCTGCGCCATCCACATCCCTGCAAAGGACACGATCTCCTTCCTTTTTATGGCTGCATAGTATTCCATGGTGCATACATTACTTTCAGGTGTTAAATATATACATTTTCTAATAGTAGAAATTAAATACAATAAAAAATAGTTGAAGATACTGCTATATATTATATACATATGTATGTTTTTTATGTATACTGCTTTCATTTATTTAAATTTTACTTATCCATTTTGATAACATATTTTAAATGGTTCCTATTTCTATATTGTCTATTGCACAGTTTCTTATTTAATATACAATTCCTTTTTAGGCTGAAGACTTGTTTACCTTTGATTTCTCATCTATTATGTTTTCTTGAATGAATGAATAAGTACTTCTGCTCATTTAGTGAAAAAGAGGATTATATTTTTCAAATGCACTTTTCTTGAAAAACAAACTGGAATCAGTTTCTTTCTTCTTCTTACAACTAAGAGTTGTTTACATTTTATTTATTTATTTGTTTGTTTAAGTTCTGGGGTACATGTGCAGGATGTGCAGGTTTGTTACATAGGTAAACGTGTTCCATGGTGGTTTGCTGTACAGATCATCCCATCATGCAGGCATTAAGCCAGCATTCATTCACTGTTCTCTCTGGTGCTCTCCCTCTCCCTGCACCCCAGACAGGCCCTAGTGTGTGCTGTTTTCCCCCATGTGTCCATGTGTTCTCATTGTTTAGTTCCCACTTATAAGTGAGAACATGTGGTGTTTGGTTTTCTGTTTCTGCCTTAGTTTGCTGAAGATAACCTTTTCCTGCTCCATCCACGTCCCTGCAAAAGACATATCTCCTTCCTTTTTATGGCTGCATAGTATTCCGTGGTGCATATGTAACACATTTTTTAAAAAAATCCAGTCTACTATTGATGGACATTTGGGTTTATTCCATGTCTTTGCTATTGTGCATGATGTTGCAATAAACATGTGCGCATGTATCTTTATAATAGAATAATTTATATTCCTTTGGGTATAGACCAAGCATTGGGATTGCTGGGTCAAATGGTATTTCTGCTTCTATGTCTTTGTGGAGTCATCACACTGTCTTCCACAATGATTGTACTAATTTACATTCCCACCAACAGTGTAAGAGTGTCCCTATTTCTCCATTGTTGTTTCTTGACTTTTTAATAACTTCCATTCTGGCTGGCATGAGATGGTATCTTATTGGGGTTTTGATTTACAGTTCTCTAATGATCAGTGATGTTGAGATTTTTTTAAAAAATATGTTTGTTAGGGGTGCATATATGTCTTCTTTTGATAAATGTCTGTTCATGACCTTTGCCCACAATTTACTGAGATTTTTTTTTTCTACAAGTTCCTTTTAAACTCTGGATATTAGACCTTTGTTAGATGGATATCTTGCAAAAATATTCTCCAATTCTGTAGGCTGCCTGTTCATTTTGATGCTAGTTTCTTTTGCTGTGCAGAAGATCTTTAGTTTAATTAGATCCCATTTGTCTAGTTTTGCTTTTGTTGCAACTGCTTTTGGTATTTTTGTCATGAAATCTTTGCCCATGTCTATGTCCTTAATGGTATTGGCTAGATTTTCTTCTAGGGTTTTTATAATTTTGGTTTACACATTTAAGTCTTTAATCCATCTTCAGTTAGTTTTTTGTATAAGGTGTAAGGAAGGGGTCAAAGTTCAGTTTTCTGCTTATGTTCAGTTTTAGTTAAGTTCAGTTCAGTTCAGTTTTAGTTAAGTTTTTTTAGCCAGTTCTCCCAGCACCATTTATTAAAAAGGAAATCCTTTCCTCACTGCTTGTTTTTTGTCAGATTTGTTGAAGATCAGATGGTTTCACTTGTGTGGTTTCTATTTCTGAGTTCTCGCTTCTGTTCTACTGGTCTATGTGTCTGTTTTTGTACCAGTTCCATGCTCTTTTAATTACTGTAGCCTTGTAGTATAGTTTGAGGTTGGTTAGCACGATGCCTTCAGCTGTGTTCCTTTTGCTTAGATTGCCTTGGCTATTTGGGCTCCTTTTTCATTTCATATAAATTTTAAAATGTTGTTTTTTCTAATTTTGTGAAGAATGTCAATACCAGTATAATAGGAATAGCATTTAATCTGTAAATTACTTTGGGCGATATGGTCATTTTCACAACATTGATTCTTCCTATCCATGAGAATGGAATCTTTTCCCATTTTGTATCCTTTCTGATTTCCTTGAGCAGTGATTTGCAGTTCTCCTTGAAGATATCCTTCTCTTCCCTTGCTAGCTGTATTTCTAGGTATTTTATTCTCTTTTTAGCAATTGTGAATGGGAGTTCATTCATGACTTAGCTCTCTGCATACCTGTTGTTGGTGTAGAAATCATAGTGATTTTGTATCCTGAGATTTTGCTGAAGTTGCCTATCAGCTTAAAAAGCTTTTGGGCTGAGATGTTTGGGCTTTCTAGATACAGGATCCTATCTTCTGCAAATAAAAGTAATTTGACTTCTCCTCTTCTGATTTTAATATCCTTTATTTCTTTCTTTTACCTGATTGCTCTGGCCAGAACTTCCAATACTATGTTAAATAGTAGTGGGAGAGAGGTCATACTTGTCTTGTGGGGGTTTTCAAGGGGCATAGTTCTAGCTTTTGCCCATTCAGTATTATGTTGGCTGTGGGTCTGTCATATACAGCTCTTATTATTTTGAGGTATGTTCCTTCAGTACCTAATTTATTGAGAGATTTTAACATAAAGGGATGTTGAATTTTATTGAAGGCCTTCTCTGTATTTATTGAGATAATCATGTAGATTTTGTCTTTATTTCTGTTTACCTGATGAATCACATTTATTGATTTGAATATGTTAAACCAGTCTTGGATCCTGGGGATGAAGCCAACTTGATAATGATGGATAAGCTTTTTGATGTGCCTCTGGATTTGGTTTGCCAGTATTTTATTGAAGATTTTTGCATAAGTGTTCATCAGGGATATTGGCCTAAAGTATTCTTTTTTTGTTTTATCTCTGCCAGGTTTTGGTATCATGATGATGCTGGCCTCATAAAGTGAGTTAGGGAGGAATCCCTCCTTTCAATTGTTTGGAATAGTTTCAGAAGAAATGGTGCTAGCTCCTCTTTGTACCTCTCATAGAATTTAGCTGTAATGTGTCTGGTTTGGGGATTTTTTTGTTTGGTAAGCTATGTATCACTTCTTCAGTTTCAGAACTCCTTATTGGTCTATTTAGGGATTTACTTTCTTTCTGATTCAGTCTTGGGTGGGTGTATATGTCTAGAAATTTATTCATTTCTTTTAGATTTTCTAGTTTATGTACATATAGGTATTTATAGTATTCTCTGATGGTTGTTTTTATTTCTGTGACGTCAGTGGTGACATTCCCCTTATCATATCTGATTGTGTCTATTTCATTCTTTCCCTTTTTTTTTAAAGTCTAGCCAGAAGTATATTTATTTATTAATTTTTTTAAAAGACCGGCTCCTGGATTTGTTGTTCTTTTTAGAGGCTTTTCATGTCTCTATCTTCCTTAGTCCTACTATCATCTTATTTATTTCTTGTTTTCTGCTACCTTTCGGATTTGTTTGCTCATGGTTCTCCAGTTCATTTAGTTGTGATGTTAGGTTGTCAATTTGAGATCATTCTAGCTTTTTGATGTGGGCATTTAGTGCTATACATTTCAATCCTAACACTGCGTTAGGTGCATCCCAGAGATTCTGGTATGATGTCTCTTCATTCTCCTTACTTTCAAAAAACTTTTTATTTCTGTCTTAATTTCATTATTACACATAAGTAATTGAGGAACAGGTTGTTCAATTTCCATAGTTGTATGGTTTTAAGTGTGTTTCTCAATCTTGAGTTTTAATTTGATTGTATTGTGATCTGAGAGACTGTTATGATTTCAGTTAAGTGCCATGTAACAATAAGAAGAATGTATATTCTGTTGTTTTGGAGTGGAGAGTTCTGTAGATATCTATCAGATCCACTTGATCCAGAACTGACTTCAGGTCCTGAATATCTTTGTTAATTTTCTATCTCAATGATTTGTCTAATATTGTCAGTTATGTGTTAAAGTATCTCACTGTTACTGTGTGGGAGTCTAAGCCTCTTTATAGGTCTCTACAAAATTGCTATATGAATCTGGGTGCTTCTGCAGTTGGTGAATATTTAAGATAGTTAGATTTGCTTTGTGAATTTAACCCTTTACCATTATGTGATGCCCTTCTTTGTCTTTTTTTATATTTGTTAGTTTAAAGTCCATTTTGTCAGAAGCTAGGATTGCAACCCTTCTTTTTTGTTTTCCATTTGCTTGGTAAATTTTTTTTCATCCCTTTATTTTGAGCCTTTGGGTGTCTTTGCATGTGAGATGTGTCTCTTGAAGACAGCATACTGATGGGGCTTGACTCTAATCCAGGTTGCTATTCTGTGTCTTTTAATTGAGACATTTAGTCCACTTACATTTAAAGTTAATATTGCTATGTATGAATTTGATCTTGTCATCATGAAGTTAGCTGGTCATTTTGCAGACTTGTTTATGTACTCGTTTCATAGTGTCACTGATTTGTGTACTTCAGTGTGTTTTTGTAGTGGCTGGTAACAGTTTTTTCTTTCCATATTTAGTACTTCCTTCAGAAGCTCTTGCAAGGCAGGCCTGGTGATGATGAATTTTCTCAGCATTTGTTTGTCTGAATAGAATCTTATTTCTTCTTTGCTTATGAAGCTTAGTTTGGCCAGATATGAAATTCTGGGTTGGAAAATTTTTTCTTTAAGAATGTTGAATATTGGCCCTCAATCTCTTCTGTCTTGTAGGGTTTCCATTGAGAGGTCCACTGTTAGTCTGATGGGCTTTCCTTTGTAAGTGACATGGCCTTTCTGTTTGGCTGCCCTTAACATTTTTTTCTTTCATTGTGACCTTGGAGAATGTGATGATTATGTGTCTTGGGGTTGATCTTCTTGTAGAATATCTTACTGGAATTCTTTGCATTTCCTGAATTTGATGGTTGGACTGTGTTGTTAGGTTGGGGAGGTTCTCCTGGATGATATCCTGCAGTATGTTTTTCAACTTGGTTCCATTCTCCCCGTCTCTTTTAGGTACCACAATTAGTCACAGGTTTGGTCTTTTTGCATAGTCTTACAGTTTTGGAGGTTTTGTTCATTTCTTTTTATTTTTTTCTCTATTCTTGTCTTCTTGCCTTATTTCCAAAATATAGTCTTCAAGCGCTGAGATTCATTTCTCTACTTCGTCTATTTATCTATTACTACTTGTGATTGCATTGTGAAGTTCTTGTATTGTATTTTTCAGCTCCATCAGGTCATTTACATTTTTCTCTAAACTGGCTATTTTGGTCATCAGCACCTGTAATGTTATATCATGATTCTTAGTTTCTTTGCACTGGGTTAAAACATGCTCCTTTAGCTTAGCAAAGTTTGTTATTACCCATCTTCTGAAACCTACTTCTGTCAGTTCATTCATCTCAGCCTCAGTCTGGTTCTGTGCCCTTGCTAGATAGGTGTTGCAATCATTTGGAGAAGAAGCACTCTGGTCTTTTGGGTTTTTGACATTTTTGCATTGATTCTTTCTGTCTTTGTGGGTTTAATCAACCTTTGATCTTTGAGTTTGCTTACCTTTGAGTGGGATTATTTTGTGGGGTCTTTTTTACATTGTTGTCATTTTTTTCTTTGTTTTTCCTTTAAAAGTCAGGCTCCTATTCCTTAAGGCTGCTGCATTTTGCTAGGGGTTCACACCAGACCCAATCACCTTGGACCCTCCTGAACCGGTAGTTATCATCAGTGAAGGCTGCAGAACAGCAAATATAGCAACCTGCTCCTTCCTCTGGGAGCTCCATCTAATGGGAGGCATTGACCTGATTCCAGCTGGAATGCTCCTGTAGGAGGTTTGTGGAGATCCCTATTGGGAGATCTCACACAGAGAGGAGGAACAGGATCAGGGTCCCACTTAAAGAAGCAGTCAGGCTGCCCTTTGGCAGAGCAGGTGCCCTGAACTGCAGGGAAGCCCCCTTGTCCAGACTGCCCAGATCATCCAGAGCCAGCAGAAAGGAAAGTCTGTCAGCTGAGCTGCAGATATGGTGGCTGCCCCTTCCCCTGGTGGCTCCACCCCAGGGAGAGATCAGAGTTTTGTTTGTAAAACCCTGGCTGGAGTTGCTGAAATTCCTGACGGCAGACTCTGCAGGGTAAGGAGGGATGGATCAGGGTCCTACTTCAACAAGCAATCTGGTTACAATCTGCCATAGCAGCTCTGTTGTGCTGTGGGGAATTCCTCCCAGTCTGGACCACCCAGTTTCCCTGGACCTGGGCGGTCAAAACCAAAGTTTTTAATATATAATTTTCATTTTCTTCTGGTCAGTCTTGATTATTAAAAAAAATAGTTATTTGCTGTAATATAGTGTGCCATTCTTAACATGTAATTGCTGATGATTCCCCTTTAACCCCTTTAATCCCCTTGGTGTTAATTTGACAACATTAGAAATAGTGAGAAATAAGTAACTTCTACAAAATATCCTGTTTTGTTATTATAGTAATGAGGGTGAGTTAGTTTGACCCAATAGGAAAGCTTTGAAGCAGGTATAGTCTGCAGCTAAATATTTGACTAACATTCTAGACTCCAAACTTCTATTTTACTCCTTGGGTGTTTCTGAAAATATATAATTACATGTTTGAATACCTTTGAAACTTTAACTTATGTTATATTTATATACATGATTTACTCAGAATCTTGATAATTGTCTTTCTACTCTTTATAAGAATTACCATTTGATTTTGATTGCACTCAGTATTTAAATATGTAGTGTGGTAAAACTGACAAAACAATAGGCAACAAGAAAAATGCAATGTGGAGGTTCTTCTATTTTACTTTGATATTATGATTATCTGTTGTATCTTATAACAAGGTACTGTATGTGTAACAGTGGAGAATTATTGTGAAAAGTCAAACTGTAAATTGTGCTGATAGCATTGCTTCTATGAGAATGAAACTCACATAAATGAATTGCAGTTCTTGCACTTACAACCAGTCTAGGAGAGGTGTTTGAGAAGAGTCTTTTAGATAGAAAAAGCATCAGCTTATCTTTTTCAGGAGCTGAGTATCAGCTAGTAACTGATTCAATTGTAGCATTGATAAGTCTTAAATCAATTAAAATGATCATTTCTAGTGTTTTGGTTTAAAGCATTAAATTTTGGAAACAGGAAGAGGGTAGATTAAAAATACACAAGGCTTTCCACAAATATATTTCCATTAAAGAAAATTAAGAATTTGTGAACAACAAAGTACCAACCACTCTATTTCTAAATATCCATGAAGAGATGTTGGTCAAAATCCAGACTTTGAGTACACTTCTTGTGAACATTCGAAAGGAAGAAAAGAACATGCTATTGGACATTAGAAAAACGGGTATCTTTGCTATGTGCTAGAAGAAATCTTAGCAAAACTGTTTCCCTTAGAGTCAGTTAATGTGGAAAGCAGAAATTTGTTGTCTACCTAAAAAATTTCCAAAATAAGTGTGGAAGTTATGGTCCTGTTTATTTTGTTGTTTATAACAAAATTTGAGAGGAAAAAGAGAAATTGAGAGAAGAACTTGTAAATAAAAAAAAAAAGGAAAGGCTTGACAATTTTGAGTATTCTCAGACTCTACAGATAGCAAGGAATGCTATCATTTTGAAAAGGTTTCCAAATAACTTCAGGAAAATAAGGTTAAGAACAAAAGGCAGGAGTGAGACTGAATGAACTTGTGTTAAAATTTCAGAAAGACAGAAACATGGACATGATAGTTACACAAAGGACTATTTGAAGAGATTAAGAGTATGCCTTGTAGACTTTTCAACCAAACCATAGAATTTCTAGGAAGCCTATATAGGATGTCCCCAGCCTTGTCAGCAGAAGTCCAAGAAAGAAGAGCGTATCTTAAAAGCAATCTGTAGGCATGGCTTTTATATAACTGAGTGAGCCACAGGGATATTTTTCATGAGACCCACAAAGTATTTGAGAGTTATTTCAGCAAAGACATTACCAGCTTGGATCAAAAAAGACAGAGTACAAAATGAAAAGATATTGTTTTGTTCCCCCAGGTCTGCTGACAGAAGACAAGCAAAACTACTCAGCTGCAAATACTTGTTCGCTTTCATGAAAAGGAAAGAGGGCAGAACCAACAGCACAGAGAGTGGAGCCCAGAGCAACATGGAACTGTTTGCAGGCCTTAAATCCCAACCAAGGAACTCTGGACATTTACCCAGCTGGATTTCAGCATGGCTATTGATTAGTGACTATTTTGTGCCTTCACTTCCCTCAATTTTTGAATAAGAATGTCTGTAACTGTTATCCTATGACCATGCCACCATTGTATTCTGAGTTCGGAGGGCAAATAACTTGTTGGGTTTGCTTTCCAGATTGTCACATCAAGGTTACTATACGCAAGGAATCTCATCCACATGTGGAACTATTTTAGATGATGGGTTCTCATCAGATGTTTTAATAGGATTACAGACTTGAAAACTTGAAAGGGAATGAACGTATTTTTGCATGTAGAAGGAATGTGGATTGAGACTCTGGAGTGCACTCCATGATCTTCAACATACAATGTCCTTGTGCTTTCTTGATTCCCTCCCTTTAAATGGAAATGGAATCTGTGACCTGCTTGTAACAAACAGATCACAGGAAAGGTAGTCTATGCAATTACCTCAATCTGATGGTATTATGTAAGATTATATTTTATCTTGCAAGGAGATTTTTGTCTTTCCCTTGGAGGTTTTAAGAAACAAGCTCTCATAATGTGAGCTGCTACATAGGAAGGAACCAAGGACAGCCTGTGGCTGACAGAATGAACCTAAAACCTCAGTTCACCAGCTGGTATGGTCTAATATTTGCCTCCTCCCAACATTTATGTTAAAATCCTAAACTCTAAAGTGATGGTGTTAGGAGGTGAGGCCTTTGAGAGGTCATTATGTCATAAGGGTAGAATAGAATTAGTGCCCTTTCAAGAGAGACTTCAGACAGATCCCTTTCTCCTTCCATCATGTGAGAACACATTGAGAAGGTGTCATCTATAAAATAGAAAATGCGTCCACCACAGACACCAAATCTATTGGCAGGGTTGATTTTGGCCTTCCCAGCTTCCAGAATTATAAGAAATAAACTTCTATTGTTTATAAGTTACCCAGTTTGTGGTATTATATTATAGCAGAACAAAGAGATTATGAAAGCATCCCATGGAAACTGAGTTCTGTCAGAAACCATGTGTGTTTGGAAATGTCCCCTTCCCTACTCAAACCTCAAATGAGATCACAACCCTGGGCAATACCTTTATTGTAGCTTTGAGAGACCTGAAGCAGAAGACCTAGATAAACTCTTCTGAGACTCCTGATCCACAGAAACTATGAGATAATAAATGTATTAATTTATTATTTAGAAATTATTTTTATAGCTTTAGTGGTACAAGTGTTCTTTTGTTGTTGTTACATGGATGAGTTGTATAGTGGTGAAATCTGGGATATTAGTGCACTCATTATTCAAGCAGTGTATAATGTGCCCAATACCTAGTTTTTCATCCCTCATCCAAGTCCCATCCTCCCTTGTTTTAAGTCTTTGATGCCCATTATTTCACTCTATATGTCTTTGTGTACCCATAGCTTAGCTCTCACTTAGAAGTGAGAACCTGCAGTATTTGTTTTTTGATTCCTGAGTTACTTCACACAGAATAATGGCTTCAAGTTCCATCCAAGTGTCTGGAAAAGACATTATTTCATTCTTTGTTATAGCTGAATAGTATTCCATGGTGTGTGTGTGTGTGTGTGTGTGTGTGTGTGTGTGTGTGTGTATACATACATATCATGGAATACTACTCAGCCATAACGAAGAAAGTATATCACATTTTCTTTACCCACTCATTGCATTTTCTTTATCTGCTCATTGGTGGTTGGGCATTCAAGTTGATTACATTTCTTTGTAATTGTTAATTGTGCTGTAATAAACATATGGATGCACATGTCTTTTTGATACACTGACTTTTCCTTTGGGCAGATACTCAGTAATGGGATTACTGGACTGAATGGTATATAGACTTTTAGTTCTTCGAGAAATTGCCGTGCTGATTTTCATAGAGGTTGTACTAATTATATGTGTACCAGCAGGGTATAAGCATTCCCTTTTCATCACTTCCATGTGAACGTCTATTTTTTTTTTTTTGGCTTTTTAATAATGGCCATTCTGGTTGGGATAAGATGGCTTCTCACTGTGGATCTAATTTGCACTTATCTGGTGATTAATGATGTTGAGCATGTTTTCATAGACTTTTTTGCCCATTTGTATATTTTCTTTTGAGAAATTTCTATTTTTGTCATTTGCCCACATTTTAATGGAATTATTTGTTTTTTTCTTGCTGATTTGTATGAGTTCCTTGTAGATTCTATTAGTCCTTTGTTAAAGGCATAATTTTCAAATATTTTCTCCCATTCTATAGGTTGTCTGTTATCTCTGATGATTATATATTTTGCTGTGCAGAAGTTTGTTAGTTTAATTAGGTCCCATTTATTTATTTATTTATTTATTTATTTATTTATTTATTTATTGTTGTATTTGCTTTTGGAGTCTTAGAAATTATTTGCTTGGGCCAATCTACAGAAGAGATTTTCCTAGGTTTTCTTCTAGATTTGTTATGGTTTCACGCATTAGATTTGTCTTCAATCTATTTTGAGTTAACTTCTATATATTATGAGAGGCAGAGATCCAGTTTTAATTCTTCTGCAGGTGGTGATCCAATTTCCCAGCACCATTTATTGAATAGGGTATCCTTTACCCAATTTATGTTTTGTATGCTCTGTTGAAGATGAGTTGGTTGTAGGTATTTGACTTTATTTCTTGGTTCTCTATTTTGTTTTCTTGGTCTATGTATCCAGATTTTTTTTTTTATAGTACATGCTGTTTTGTTTACTATAGCCTTGTAGCATAATTTGAAGTCAGGTCATATAATGCCTCCAACTTTGTTCTTTTTGCATAAAATTGCTTTGGCTATTTGGCCTTTGCTTTCCATATAAATTTTAGGATTCTTTTTCTAATTCTGTGAAAAAAATGACGTTGGTAAATTGATAGAAATTGTATTAAATGTACAGATTACTTTGGGAAATACAGTTATGTTTATAATATTGATTCTTATAATCCACGCACACATGATATATTTCCATTTGTTTCTGACATCTATAATTTCTTTCAGCAGTGTTTTGTAGTTCTCTTTGTAGAGATCTTTTACTTCCTTGGTTAAGTATTTTCCTAGGTATTTTTTACTTTTTGTAGCTTTGAGTTTCAGCTTGGTTGTTAACATTTTTTCTTTCATTTCGACCTTGTAGAATCTGATGTTTATGTGTTTTGGGTTGATTTTCTCATGGAGTATCTTATTGGAATTCTCTGCATTTCCTGAATTTGATGGTTGGACTGTGTTGTTAGGTTGGGGAAGTTCTCCTGGATGATACCCTGCAGTACGTTTTTCATCTTGGTTCCATTCTCCCCATCTCTTTTAGGTACCACAATTAGTCACAGGTTTGGTCTTTTTTGCATAGTCTTATATTTTTGGAGGTTTTATTCATTTCTTTTTATTCTTTTTTCTCTATTCTTGGCTTCTTGTCTATTTCCAAGACAAGAAGAATTCTTGTCTTCTTCTCTTATTTCTTATATAGTCTTCAAGCTCTGAGATTCATTTCTCTACTTGGTCTATTTATCTTTTACTACTTGTGATTACATTGTGAGGTTCTTGTATTGTGTTTTTTAGCTCCATCAGGTCATTAATATTTTTCTCTAAACTGGCTATTTTGGTCATCAGCACCTGTAATGTTTTATCATGATTCTTAGTTTCTTTGCACTGGGTTAAAACATGCTCCTTTAGCTCAGCAAAGTTTGTTATTACCCATCTTCTGAAGCCTACTTCTATCAATTCATTCATTTCAGCCTCAGCCCAGTTCAGTGCCCTTACTAGATAGGCATTGCAATCACCTGGAGGAGAAGACACACTCTGACTTTTTGGGTTTTTAACATTTTTGCATTTATTCTTAATTTCATTGTTCACAAAAATCATTTAGGAGCAGATTGTTCAATTTTTATGTATTTGTATAATTTTGAGGGTATTTTATGGAATAGATTTCTAGTTTTAATCCACTGTGGTCTGAGAAGATGCTTGATGTGATTTAAATTTTTAAAAATGTATTGTGGCCTAGTATGTGGCCTGTTTTGTAATATGTTCATGTGCTGATGAGTCAAATGTATATTCTGCAGTTTTGGGGTAGAATGTTCTGTAAATATCTGCTAGGTCCATTTGTTCTAGAGTGAAGTTTAACTCCAGTGTTTATTTGTTGACTTTCTGCCTCAATGATCTGTCTAGTTCTGTCAGTGAAGTACTGAAGTTCCCAGTATCATTGGGTTGCTAGCTATTCCTTTTTTAGTTCTAGTAGTCATTGTTTTATGAATTTGGGAGCTCTAGATTTGGGAGCTCTGATGCATATATATTTATCATCATATATATGTTACATGTTGTTGTGCAATTGATCCCTCTCTCATTATATAAGGACTTTTTGTCTTTTTCTGTAACTGCTTTTGCTTTAATGGATGTTTTACTTGATATAAAAGAGGCTATTCCTGCTCACTTTTCATTTCCATTTGCATGAACTATGTTTTCCACCCCTTTCCCTTGAGTGTATAAGAATCATTATGTACTTGATGGTGTGTCTCCTGAAGACAGAAGATAACTGGTCTGTAATTTTTATCCTTTCAGACAATTTGTATTTTTTTTAGTGGAACATTTAAAGCATTTATACTCCACATAATATTGAGACATGAGGTATTGTTTGTCATCATAATGATTGTTACCTAGTGACTTTGTTTTCCTCATTGTGTTGTTATTTTATAAGCCTTGAGAAGTTTATGCTTTCAGGAGGTTCTATTCTGGTGCATGCTGGTGATTTGTTCAAGACTTAGCCCCCTTTAGTATTTCCTGTAGGGCTGGTCTAGTAGTGAAAAATTCAAATGTCATTTATTTGAGACAGACTTTATTTCTCTCTGATTTATAAAATTTGTTTTGCTGAATACAAAATTCTTGGCTGACAGTTTTTGTGTTTAAGGACAATATAGAAAAGACCTCAATCTCATCTGGCTTGTAGTTTTAGCTCCCTCAGTTTTCTGCTGTGAATTCTGTGTTAATCTGATACATTTTCCTTTATAGGTTGCCTCATTCTTTTTTCTTTTTTTTTGAGATGGAGTCTGTCTCTGTCACCAGGTTGGAGTGCAGTGGTGCAATCTCAGCTCATTGCAACTTTCATCTCCCAGGTTCAAGCAATTTCACTGCCTCAGCCTCTTGAGTAGCTGGGACTACAGGCACACACCACCACATCTGGCTAATTTTTTTATTTTAGTAGAGACAAGGTTTCACCATGGACAGGATGGTCTAGATCTCCTGACCTCATGATCCACCCACCTCGGCCTTCCAAAGTGCTGGGATTGCAGACATGAGCCACCATGCTGGGTCTATAGGTTGCCTCATTCTTTTTTCCCACTCTTCTTAGGATTATTTCCTTCACATTGACTTTAGATAGCCTGAAGATTATAAATAAGCCTTGGCAATATTTTTTTGCAATGATTCTCCCAGGAGTTTTTTGAGCCTCTTGTAGTTTAGCGTCTAAATTTCTAGCAAGTATAGGAAGTATTCTTCAACTGTTTCCTCAAATAGGTTTTTCAAAATTTTTTGGTTTTTCTTTTTTCGCAGGAACACCTATGATTCTTAGGTTTGGCTGTTTTACATAATCCCATATTTCTTGAAGAATTTTTTCATTACTTTAATTCTTTTTTCTCTATTTTTGTGTTACTGGATTAATTTAAAAGCCTTGTCATGAAGCTCTGAAACTGGAGTTCAAGAACAGTTTGGCCAACATGGTGAAATGTTGGGAGAAGCAGCAAAGGAGAAAGGACTTACAGAGTGCCTACATAAATTGGTTATGAGTAACATACAAACTGTGAACAATAAACCATGGAAAACTGTGGGAGGCCTCTGAGCAGGCAAATTTCTCCATGCCTCATGTTCTGGTGCAGGGTGACCTAGGCTCTGTTACCATAGACATTGTTCTCAAGGATGTAAAACTGCTTCGTAGCACTAAGACGTAACCAGACTTGTAGGCTCTTTGTAAGGCCTGAGTTCCACCAGTTGCACATAGACAATAGGCTAAAAAGATAACCACATATTTTTGTTTTGTGAAACTCCCAAACCACCACTGTTATAAACCTTTAGAATGACACACCAGTTCTGGCTTGCTGATTCAGTTCTGGCTCACTGATTCACCCCACCATCACATCACCTTCTCCCCACCATCACTCCACTGCCTCCCTATAGATCAAAGTGATTGTAACCAATAAACACGTGGGAGATGAAAGCTCGGAGCCTTCACTGTTTCCACTACAAGTGATGGCCCCCTGGTCCCACTTTTTATATACTTAACCTGTCTTATTGTCATTCTTTTGTCACCGCCAAACTCAAGGTACCCATGGGTGGGGTGTGGGGCTGATCCCCTACTGTAAAACCCTGTGTCTACTAAAACAAACAAAAATACACACGACACACACACACACAAAATACTTGGGCATGTTGGTACACACCTGTAATCCCAGCTACTCAGGAGGCTGAGGCAGGAGAATTGCTTGAACCTGGGAGGCAGAGGTTGCAGTGACCCGAGATTGCTCCACTGTACTCCAGGCTGAGTGACAGAGTGAGATTCTTTCTCAAAATAAATAAATAAATAAACATTATATAACATAAGTTATGCGGTGATGCATAAGTCATGCACAGATGCTAGTATATTATAAAAAGACATTATATTTATGAGCTATATGGATGTGACCACTAATTGTTGCTGTTTATTAACAGCCTTAAGCATCTTAAATCTCTGAGATAATCATGCTGACGATAACGTTTATATAACACTGAATGTGTTTGAATTATTGCTATAAGCAGTTAACATATATTATCTGTTTTAGATATTGCAAAATCCCCATTCTGTATGCAAAAATATTGAGAAATAAAGAAGTTGAGAAATTTCCCCAAAGTCACATGGCTCATGAATTTTTTGTCACTTTTTATCTTTATAATATTCATGTAATGCTTTATCTAGTTTAGTGGACTGCTCATATTTTTTAATAGTTTTTACTTTATCCTGTTACATATTCCAAGGGATAGATTGAGATATCATGAGCAAATACCTTTAACTTTAAATCTGTGACTATGTGAATATTTCAGCATGAAGTTATAGGAGGAAAAGCTTAATGATCCTCAGCAAGAATTATTACACCAAAGTATTGCAGAAACTCAGAAAAGGTGGAGAGGAAATTCCAGATATGTAGTAATAGGTTACAGTAAATCCAAGGATATTAGATTTGATTGTTAGAGTGAAATAGAAGCATTCATACAATTAATGTTAAAAATTAGTCTTTTTTTGCATTATAAATTCTGCAAGAATATAAAATATCATCATAATTAGGCCAAAAAAGGTTGCAGAAAGCACACCAAATGCACTTATTTGAAGAGCATAATTTGGACTATATGTTTTGCTTTGCCCGTGAAGAAACAACATGTAATAAATATATTATCCTGGATCAACCAGGCTTTCAGCTCTCACTGATGTTTGTCTCAATCACAATTAAATTTTTAGTGAATAAAATACCTGCTGGAATGTGTATTTTTCCTGCCTAGGCTTATTGTAACCATTTATGGTTAATAAGCTTCAGAAACCAATGACTGTGGAATGAATATGACATTTAACATAAGCCTGAATAGGAATTCATGACCCAGAAAATATCAACATGCTGACACTGCATGCCAGTATTTTGCTATAAAACTCTTTTTTTGACACATCTAGGCTGTGTCAAAATGAGTATCATCTGTACTCTACAGGTGGCCTCTAGGCACACTGAGAAGAAGAATGTGTGCATATATACAGGTCATATTTTCATCTTCTCATTTATCATCTAGGAATTGGGTGAAAAATTTTTGTAATAGCAGTGTAATAAATGGACTGATTTAGATTTTAGTTAAAATAACAAGTACAACACATTTCAAATGTACAGAATATTTTTTAAAGGACTACAACCTGTCACACATATTAACGTGTTTGACATAAATGTAATGTTTTTAATGAAAACTTCACAGATTCAATTAACCATTGATGTCTTCTCTTCTCTCTCTCTCACGAGGTAATCATGACTAAAATCTACAGGTATTCTCCCTATCCATATTTTTATCCATTTGGTGTATTTATTTGTATCATTAAATATTTTTGCATTTTTATGACATTATAAAAATGATATAGTACGTGAATTGTTTCATACTTCCTTTATTGACTCTATGCTCTTGACAATTATCTACAATATATCTAAATATGTACATGTATTTGTACTCTGTACTTACATCTGTTTATCATTTGTATGGCATTCCTTTCCTTATTGTGACATATATTTCAATATTCCCCTTTTGAAGATCATTTATGTAGTTTCTTTTTTGCCTATTAAAATACGTCTTCAAAAAAAATCAACAGTTGTGTATTCTAGTGATAGATCTTCACAACTGAAATTAGTATACAAGGGAGATACATATTTTCTATTGTACCAGATAATATAATATCTAAGTCATTATAACGGATGACATGGTTAGTAGAAAACTAATGTCATTTAATTTCCTATATTTAGACAAAAACTAAAAAAATAAAAATAAACATAGGCTGGGAGTGGCGGCTCATGCCTGTAATCCTAGCAGTTTGGGATGTCAAGGCAGGCAGATCATGAGGTTAAGAGTCTGAGACCAGCCTGGCCAATATGTTGAAACCCTGTCTCTACTAAGAATACAAAAATTAGCCAGGCATGTTGGTGCATGTCTATAATCCCAGCTACTCAGGAGGCTGTGGCAAGAGAACCACTTGAACCCAGGAGGTGGAGGATGCAGTGAGCCGAGATCACACCATTGCACTCCAGCCTGGGTAAAAGAGCAAGACTCCAACTCAAAAATAATAATAATAATAATAATAATAATAATAATAATAATAAACATAAACAAAAATTTGAACTGAGCCAATAAAAATTGTGAAATATATGTTATGTTTGTTCTATAATTTATTATGATTTATTACAAGTGACATTAAACATTTTTTCCTATGTTCATTTTACAATTTAGGTTAACTTTGAGGTAACCATCCATCTAACTTTTCTTTTTAATTTTGCTGCCTAAATTTATTTACGTATTTAAAATATTTATATATCTTGGATACTTATCATTGATTATTATATGTCTATAAATATAGCTTCATACTCTCTCACTTATCTTTAAACTTTATTGCAGTCATATTTTACCATGTAAAATTTGAAAGCATTCATTTTATCAAAGTTTATTATTGTTTATCAGTTTGGGTTGTCTGTGACTTGTGTTATTATTCTACTGCAAATAAAATAACTAGATTCCTCTTATTCTAAAATTTTTTCTATTTATTTTTAGGCCTTTTTATCTATCTGGAATATATCTTTTTGCGCATGGTGTATATCTTTTTGTGCACTGAAATCTAACTATATCTCTCTATATACATCCACATGTGTGTACACATATATATTTATAGACTCACATACATATACACAAATATATGTCTATTTTAAGAAAATGGAGATGTCTTGCTCTAGAATCACATATTTTCTAGCTTATTATTTATTCCTTTGATTTTATAATGACACTTTGGCTGCATGGCAATATTTATATAATCATACATCTATAGCTTGTATCTCTATGCTATTCCAGTTTTCTTTTGTCACCTTTAGATAATAAGCCATTAACATGACTTACTGTAGTACAGGTAAATTTCTTTTTGTATTTTCTTTCTTCAACTTTTTAAATTTAGTTTTTACAAAAATCTGTTTTGTAAGAATTTTAGAAAGAATATAGTAAGTTTATTTACAAAACCTATATATTTACTAGGGATACACTTAGAAATATATAAACTGATAGTTTTATCTATTCTTTATATGATTAAAAAATAATTTTAGTTTAACATAATACCTTAATAGAAGAAAATATATCAAAATACGTTTATAAATTCAAGGTAAGGATGAACCCCTATGGCAAGTCCCAAAAAGCAAAATCTATAAAATTAAAGTTCTAATAAATTTGACTATAACAAAAATTAAATGAAAGCAACAACCAACTTCAGTACGCTGTAATTTTCTTATAACAAAGTATAATTTGATATGTGAATCTGAATCTATTTTTAAATAGATATAATAGACAAATGACAAGTTGTCAAAACATATTGAAAAATGCTTCTAATTGATTAGATCAAGTCAAAAAAGTTGATTACAATATTGGAACAATATGGACATGAAGCTGAAAATAAATGAATATTTGAAAAGCTACTCTAACTCACTAATCAGGGTACTGAAGATTTATCTAACCAAAATGTCATTCGTTTGGCAACCTAGGAAAACACATGCATTTTGTTTGGAGTTCAGCTTTGCGTAGCTATTTAACAAGAAATTCGATATTTGTGATTAATTAAAAATTAGCATGACTATTTCCTATCAGCTTCACTTCTCGAGTATCAAGGGAAAAGATGTGCACATAAACACAAGTGGTATGCACAAGGAAAACATATCCAATATGGTTTTCCTAGTGGAAAATAAAAACATTTTGATTGTTCATCTCAACTATACAACACTTTGCAAGAATATAATAGAGAGTGGTTTCCTTTTTGCTTCTCCCTAAAACAACCTTTTCAAAGAAACTCTTGGCCAGGTTACAAACCCACTCTCTTACCTGCTCCTCTTCCTGAGAAGAGACTTCAGTAGCCATGACCCAGTATTATCACAAATGGCTTTCCTTCTTCTTCTTCTTTTGCCTCTTTCTTACTACAGCTGGGTCAGTGAGGTTGGCTGCATTTTCACATGTAGTATACAGAAAATGTTTCTGAGCGTTTTCTTTGGCAGTATAAACTTTTCTACAAGAGGGAGTCAAGGTATACATTTTATCAAATGTCCAATCCACGTCCTCCAAATTTGCCAAAGAATTGTTCACTGTGGTCTTGATTTCTCAAGCATGTGAGCCTTAGAAGGCGCTAATGCTTTATTTGCCTTTTAATTATCAGTTTCCTGTCTTTACACACAATTAGATCCACAAGAATATATTCCAAATATACATCTCTAAATTCAGTTGGATTTATTCTCACACTTTTGAAAACACAATTGAAAGTAGTTGTTATTGTATCACTTAGGTATCAAAGGCACGCAGCAATTCCATAAATCATCCTGGCCAAAGGCAGGATCCCCTTTCGTCAACATGCCCTTATTTATTCTGTGGAGGAATATTCCTGTGTGCATCCTTTTCAGCACCATTATCACTTCACAATATTTCGTCTCTTCTTTGTTGTGAGAGTGGCATAGAAGGCAAGAAACAGCAAGGTACTTTTTCAATATTCTGGCTCCCCTATAATTTTTCAGGCAATGGCATGATTGTACTCCCGGTTCTCCTTGGGACTGGTTTTGGCTATGTTGCTAATTTTGGCTGACAGGAAAGAGAAATGCACCACTTCTGGGCTGATGTATACAATGCTGATGTAAGATCCTCTAGAAATCTCTTTACCTCTGCTATGTTTCATGAACAATAGACTATTGGCTGATCCGTAAGCCTGGGTCCTACAGTGAAGTCAACCACAACATGAGAGCAGAACCTCAGATTATCTTTGAAAATTATGATGTGAATGAGAAATAAACCTCTGATGTGTAAAACCACTTTAGTTTGGCTTAGTTTGTTAATGTATATAATTCTAGTCTATATATTCTTACTGATACACAGACTATGCTTTTAGTTCACAATCTCTTGCTTTTAAGTTAAAACATATTTTAAAAATTGTCACCTACTTTGAATGTTTTGTGACCGTTTTCCAAATTTCTAGATTTTGAGGCAATTCAAAATCAAGGTTTCTCTAATATTTTTTCTAGTTCTGGAGTTTAATTTTACATCACTTTTGAACAGACTAGATTCTATATGACTCATTAAGCTCTCTCCACAATTCAAATAAGTAAAAAAAATCAATTTTATTGCTGCAAGAATCAGGCATGAAAATAAATAAGGGGAGAACAAGTGACATCTTGATTTGACTTTCTACCTGCCAGTTTTCTATACTGTAAGTCATGCAAATGTTCTGTTTTTTTCAATCTTCAAACCAATCTTGTTGAGCTATTATTAATAACACTTCTGTATGCATTCTTACACGGACGTTCATACACACACACACACACACACATACGCACAACTCATAGCTTAGCTTTTTAAGAAGATTTAGGTAGGACATGTCAGCATCTCAACAAACTTTGTTACTAATTTTTCCTTTTTATTCAGTTTCTGCTGAGTTTAAAAACTGACACTTTAACTCATTAATACTCATCCAAATATTTCTCCATATTTATCTTTCTGAAACTTAAAAGCAAATAATTTATCTCTTAGTTTCGGCTTGCATTCTCCATCAACCTTTCATTGAGAAAATAAGTTCTGATTATGGAATTGGAAATGCAGGTTAGGAAATTAAAGGCAACAAATCAAGGAGGAAAGCATTAAGGAAAGTGATGTTTTATTCCTTTCTAATCTGCAGTTAACATACTGAGCACTAACTCTGTGAATGGGCCTAAAATACACTGTCTTTTCTAAAACTCTCTCACCGTTCACCCCAGGAGGCAGGTGTTATCAACTCCATCTCACAGATAAGGGACTGAAGACTTGGAGGTTAAGAAGTCTCAGGATTAGTGAGGTGACCAATCCAGGTCTCAAATACAAGACGTGCTCACTGCAGGGCCCACCCTCTGTCCCTTGTGCCATGCTGCACACAATATTGTCTTTGTGTTGACACTCTTTACGGGCTTTTCTGGTAGGTTAGGTCATGAGACCGAATCAAGATCAACACAGGCAACAATGAAAACAATAAAAAACAACTTAAATTATCATCTCCCAAGAGAACCAAGTGTCAATTTTTGAGTCCTTCCAATAAAATGTGAACAGAAAAAAAAAGAAAAGAATCACTACAACTGTTGCATAATTGAAGATTTTAAGTACTGAGTGTGGATGTTCTTTGCTATGAAATGATGAGTTTATTTGAACACAAAGATACAGAACATCTGGAAATAAAAAAATAAAATGCTTTGATGATAACCTGGAGTGAATCCTTTCATGAGTGATTCCCCGGAAATCTAGTAATCACAGTTTAAGATTTCTGTTGATTTTCTCAATGAGACAAGACAAGAGTTCAATAGAAATGAAATTTCTAATCTTAGGTAGTTCTATGTGAATTATGAGATATCATGATCCCCAAAGTTTGTGAAGGAAAGCAAATTCCTATGATTGAGCAAAAACTATTTTAAAGCCTTCAAGGCAAAACCAGTATGTGTTCATGGTTACATTGTAGAGAGCTTGTCAGAGAGTGTTTGATGAAGAGCTAGAGTTCTGTGTCTTGGTTAGAGTTCTTATATGATTATGATATCATGTGCTATGACTTTATTTTGTTTTGTGGATATCCTTATCATAAAATATATAATCACTGATTGTTTTTCTGGAGTCATGTAGTACATTACAAATCATAGGATTTCAACAGGGAGAAGTTGAGATACAAATAACCTGAAATATTTACAATACATATAAACAAACATTTTAGAAACTGAGGTATAAAATATTGTCCATATAATAATGATAGTATATGGATAAAGGAGTCAGGCAATACTTTCAAATGTTAAACACCTTCTAGGCTAAATAGTAGCAACTAAATAGATTCTGCAAAGTAAGTTCTCAACAAGATGCATTTTCTGAACTTAAAGCACATGGAGCAAGTATAAGGGAATTTAGCAAAGTAAGAATTTCACAATGTAGGGCCTTAGAAGATACAGCAGAAGGTTAAAATTTTACTCTGACAGTTTTGGGAAATCATCACCACAGTGGCAACATCTAATTGCCTTTGTTTGTATGTGGTAACAAGAAAAGAAGGAAAGGAATAAATTAAGTTTAATAAATTATTGTTAAATTTAAAAGAAAAACTTTAGCCAAATTAAACTTAATAGAGTTTATTTGAGCAAGGAAAAGAAAAATGATTCAGGAATCAGGTAGTTCTCAGAATCAGCAGATTCAGACAGACTCTGGAGCAACTGTGCTACTGGAGAAAATGTATAAACTGAAAAAGAAAAGTGATTACAGAAAATGGAAGCGAAGTACAGAAACTGCCAGACTGATTACAGCTTTGTGTTTGCCTTATTTGAACATGGTTTGAAGAATTAACTGTGGGTGACTGGTTGACATTTGACTACTGGGATAGTCTTAAACACTGCTATTTAACACACTAAGTTCTGTTTTCAGTTTGCCTACCTATTACCTTAGAATACAGGCCATTCATAAGGACTTAAGTATTTAAATACAGAGGCTTTCTCAGGCCAGATTTAATTTGATTTAACATAAGGTACAATGAGCGAGACAGAGTGATGACAGATTGGGTTAGTGGTAATAGGAATAAAATAAAGTGAATAGATAAACTTAGGATATAGTTTTGACTTTAAAATGAAGTGATTTGCTGGTTGCATGAATGTGAAATATTGAGAAATAAAGATGAATCAAATTGTCCCCTATATTTTAGTATAAACCTTTGGAGCAATGTAGTTTTATGCAGAGTGATAAGGAAAGCAGAGGGGGAGAATACTTACTGGGGGCAGAGATTTGGAAGTCAAGTATTTGGTTTTGGAAATGAAATTTTTGAGATGACTATGAGATATTTAAGTGCTAATGTCAATAAGTTTGTTTAATGTTTAAATCAGAGATGCAGAACAGGAACAAGATACCAGAATTATTGGCAAAAGGCCTAGGAAGGAGGAAATAGACATTGAATCAGAAGAGCAGAGGGCTCAGGACTAAAAACCCTCTCAACATTGAGAGGTCATTTATAAAGAGAAAAGTCAATAATTAAAAGAAGAGAATACCCCAGGGAGATAAAGCAGAATACCTTCTCTTTATTAGGAAGTTAGAGAAGGAGAATGCTTCAAGAAAGCAATAGGGAACTGGTACATATTATGTTATTTATAAATATTTAAAAAAACTAGTAAACAGAATCATTTTCACTCTGCACTTTCTCAAAATTTTAGTGTATGTATTAGTCCATTTTCACGTTCCTGATAAAGACATACCTGAGACTGGGTAATTTATAAAGAAAAAGAGGTTTAATGGACTCACAGTTCCACGTGGCTGGGGAAGTCTCAAAATCACTGCAGAAGAGCAAGGGACATCCTCTTACGTGAGGGTAGGCAAGAAAGCATGAGAGCCAAGTGAAAGAAGAAACATCTTATAAAACTATCAGATCTTGTGAAACTTACTCACTTTCAAGAGAACAGTATGGAGGAAACTGCCCCTATGATTCAATTACCTTCTACTGGGTCCCTTCCACAACACATGGGAATTATGGGACATAATTCAAGATGAAATTTGGGTGGGGATTCAACTAAACCATATCAGTATATTAATATGAGGTATACCAATATATGTATGTTCATGTACTGTTTTACTATGATACACAAGTATTTCAATATACTAATATGTACCACACACTATATAAATATTTATATATATTTTAAATATACAAGGAGGCAATGTATTAAACATTTTTTTTCCAAAATTACTAAATATTTGGATATCTTTGCTTTGGGGGCACCTTATTAAAATATAAAACTGAAATGTAATATGCTACAGAAAAGAGGATAATTTATCAATTTATCTATATCTATAATCTATAAATCTATAATCTATCAATTTATCTCTATACCTATGTGTATACAGTCTATGAAATAAAATCCAGGCATTGAAACCAATCTGCAATCAAACAAATTCTTTAAGAAACATTTTTGAATTGTATATATTTAAGCTGTACAACATGATGCTTTGATATATGTAGTATGATGATTACTACAGTCAAGCAAATTAACATTTTCATGGCCTCACATAATTACCTTTTTTTGGTGGTAAGAGTACCTAAATTTTACTCTTTTGGCAAATTTTCAAAATGCAATACAATTGTATTCACTTTAGTCATCATCAAGCAAGGTGATTTAATTAAAACAAGCAGCCAACTCCAGAAGCTAGGAAAAAAATATAAAATAATTTCAAGTAAAATTAATTTATATTGTAAAAGAAATAGAAAGGAACATGATGAACTTAACAAACTGAAATCTAACACACACAGAGAGAGACACACACACAAACTGTAAATTCCTTAAAGTACAAAAATGTAGCAGAAACAGAAGCAAAATATAATTTATAAGGTAAAAAATTTAAAATATATTCCTCTGGCAAATTATTTTATTAACAATCAATTTTTAAAAATCCATATTTTAAACAGAAGACACAGACTGAATGTCTACCACCAAAACTGTTAGCAAGTGGCCAATACAGAAAGGAACTGTATTCTTTTGGTCATTACAGATCTGCTAAAGTATTCATATACATCCCAATGTTTCATCATTACATACTAACCAGAATTTCTAAAACAAGACAAAACCCAGAAAATTCCAGATGTTGATGAGGTGATGATACAGCAACCTAAACTCTCATAAATTGATGTCAGTTATGTAAATCAGCACAGTCTTACCGGAAAACTGTTTAGCAGTAACTACTACTAAAGTTAAACATACATATGACTCAATGATTTCATTCTAATAATATACTCCAAAATATGCATACATGACCACCAAAAGTGTGCTACAACACTCACAAATGAGTCCCAAACTGAAAACTACAGGAAACAGTTCATAAGAATACTGCATAAATGAGTCTCAAACTGAAAACTACAGTAAATTGTGATATATCACACATTGAAACACTGTACAGAAAAGAGCAAGGATGCTCTAAAACATAATAGATCATTTTCACAAGCAGCATGTTGACCATACACATTGCAAGTTGCCATTTATATAAATAATACACAAGTAAAAGTCACAATACTGGTGACCTTCTGGAGGCAGTGACTTAGCGATTGGAAAATGGGGAATGCAAAGAGATTCAGAGGTTTTGAAAACATTTTATTTATTGATTTCGATGTTTCATGGTATGGTTAGTTTTAAATAAATTTAGATATTTCCACAATGTCATACCAAATAATTTTATGACAAAGTCATTTCATAACTCAAAGATACATATTTACTATTTCCATGAGATGTATTTTTAATGTGATTAACATAATCAAGTTATATTTTAACTATGATATATAATATTTTTCTAAGTAAAAATTTAGAATATAGCTTCAAAATTTTTCAACATTTTATACAGCAGAGTATTAGTGTAATCATATGTCTTGGCCACATATGCCTCATTCTGAAGGCTAGTGTTGGTTAGCACAAAGAATTTCATAAAGATACATATATGGTAGATTGAAGAATAAAGTGATGCAATCATGTTGATAAGTACCAAAATGCACTTCAGAAAAGTTATAATATTTATGATTTTAAAAGAAAAAACTACTAATGAACAAGAAATAGATACTTTAGAACCATTATACAGTGTAACTATATCCATACAATATATACAGCAATATAGGTATATATATTCATAATACAGTAAACTATATTCTCAAAAAAGTTGAGAAACTAATGGGGGAAAGACATATCTATTGGTTAACAATTAGAAGTCTCTTGAAATCAAGAAGGAATGCCTAAATCATATATCACTGCAATATTTGTAGTCAATTAATACTTTAGATCCAAAAGAAAACTTTAATCAATTTACTTTTATCTGTCTAAACTATTTATTACCCCATCTGTATCCTCAACATGTCATCAGAGAACACCTCAATAGTATACTAACTGGCAATTTTCTTCAGCCTTCCTTCTCCTCAATTTATTAGCTGTACTTCAGGTAAAATTATGTAAAAACACAAATTGGATCATGCCATTTCTAAATGCTTCACTTTTCCTTTGAGGCAGAATTCACACTTAGTATTCTGATTTTCAAAGCCCTAGTTAATACCTACCCTGTCTACTCATAAAACCTCATCTTGCATCATCTTGCTTTCTTCTTGGTACTCAGTCTCTACTCCACATTTTTAAGTCATTTCAACTTCTAAAATATTTAAATATAATTTTTGCTTTAATGCATAGCACTTACTCTGCAAGCAGGCCCTCCATTCTCTGCACACACAGACATTTTGCCTGAAGTACACTACCTACCTTTCATGCCTATGTTTAACTGTCTCTATTGCTTCTGGAAAGGTGCCTCACAACTGTTAATTATGAGTTATATTTGCCTTTTTATATTTGGCTTCACCTATAACTTTGTGCTTCTCCTATCATTACATAAGCATGACTTGTCTAACTAGTATTACCTGCTAATTTATCTGTACCCCAGTGAAACTACAAAGCCTATTGGAAGAGCTATCATGATAGTACGCTTCTTTGAATGCTGGAGTTTAGTGGAGGACTTTTCTCATATGATTGTTAAATAAAGAAATAAGTAAAAAATATTATCTAGGGAATTATAAAAAAAGATACAAAGACTATGCATTTTGTGAATGAAATATTGAAGAATAGACTTTAATATCCTTATTTGAAATAAGTGTGATTGTCAACACAACTCTCAGAGCTCCAAAATCTATTATTAGGGGATAATAAAAAATGAAAATATGATTTTGAATGAAAGAACACATGGTATAAAGAACAGTAATTAAATAAAAAAACATGAATAAATCAAGATTGCTAGGGTGATGGATACCCTAAGTTTAATAAAAATAAAGTTGAATGGATTTTCTGGAGCAGAGATCAGAGCAATTCAAGAAAAAGAGTCATAAATCTAAGAAGAGCCCTGATAGATTTCATTCAAGTACCAGAAACACGTGAGTCTCTAAAAAATTCCAGGAAAAAATGACGAAGAAAAGTAAAGCAAGATGCATGGGTGGATCAAGTGGTCCCTTGTTGATGTGGTCAGGATTGACATTTCATTTTTTACTTGTGAGAAGGTTATTAAATCATGATACAATTTTTATTTTTAAAAAGATCACTTGGGATGATATGAGAAGAACACAAAATAAAGGTTTGGACCAATTAGGACAAAGCTGTCATTACTAAAATGTTGATAGTTTGCTGAGCATGTTTTCATGAAAAAAGATATTTGATTTAAAAAAAAATACTGCACTAAAAGATTAAATTTGGCATGCTTTAAACTTTACACCCTAAATCTGTACTTCACCCTAAATCTGGTCCTGATAAAATGCAGCAGTTTTAATGACAGACCACATACTCTAAGCTGATTAAGGAGGAACTTGAGGGTAGTAGTGTGTAAATGCAGTAGGATCAATGCAATAAACACTTGGTAGCATAATGATTACTGGAAATAGGAGACTGGAAAAAATAGAGTGCATGTTCAGAAAGTTATTCTGTAAGTAATACTACTACTTAGTTTAAACTTTATTCAAATATAAAGGTATACAAAAGAAATATTTAAAAAATAGACTGTTTCTTCTAGATTTTCTAGTTTATATGTATAGAGGTGTGTATAGTATTTTCTGATGGTAGTTTGTATTTCTGTGGGATCAGTGGTGATTTTATTATTTTTTATTGTGTCTATTTGATTCTTCTCTCCTTTCTTCTTTATTAATCTGACTAGCAGTCTATCTATTTTGTTGATCTTTTCAAAAAACCAGCTCCTGGATTCATTGATTTTTAAGGGTTTTTGTGTCTCTAACTCCTTCAGTTCTGTTCTGATCTTTGTTATTTATTTATTTATTGTCTTCTGCTGGCTTTTGAATTTGTTTACTCTTGCTTCTCTAGTTCTTTTAATTGTGATTTTAGGGTGTTGATTTTAGATCTTTCCTGTTTTCTCCTGTGGGAATTTAGTGCCATAAGTTTGCCTCTAAACACTGCTTTAGCTGTGTCCCAGAGATTCTGGTATGTTGTGTCTTTGTTCTCATTGGTTTCAGATAACTTATTTATTTCTGTCTTAATTTTGTTATTTATCTAGTAGTCATTCAAGAGCAGGTTGTTCAGTTTCCATGTAGATGTGCAGTTTTGAGTGGGTTTCTTAATCCTGAGTTTTCATTTGATTGCACAGTGGTCTGAGAGACCGTTTGTTATAATTTCAGTTCTTTTGCATTTGCTGAGGAGTGTTTTACTTCCAATTATGTGGTCAATTTTAGAAGAAGTGTGATGTGGTGCTGAGAGTAATGTATATTCTGTTGATTTGGGGTGGAGAGTTCTGTAGATGTCTATTAGATACTCTTGGTCCAGAGCTGAGTTCAAGTCCTGAATACCCTTGTTAATTTTCTGTCTCCTTGATCTAATACTGACAATTGGTTGTTAAAATCTCCCACTATTATTGTGTGGGAGTCTAAGTCTCTTTGCAGGTCTCTAAGAACTTGCATTATGAATCTGGGTGCTCCTGTATTGACTGTATATATATTTAGGATCGTTAGCTCTTCTTGTTGCGTCAATCCTTTTGCCATTATGTAATGCCCTTCTTTGTCTTTTTTAACCTCTGTTGGTTTAAAGTCTGTTTTACCAGAGATTAGGATTGCAACCCCGCTTTTTAATTTCTTTTCATTTGCTTAGTACATTGTCCTCTATCTCTTTATTTTGTGTCTATATGTGTCTTTGCATGTAAGATGGGTCTCCTAAATACAGCACAGCAATGAGTTGTTGGAATTCACTTGGGGTGGCTGGCAAAATATTATGGAAAATATAGGGAAAACTATATATTATAGTCTCTCAACTTTTGGAAGTCCAGAAGGTTTTATTGGGACAGGCTGAAGACAGCCACCTCATTTACATTAGCATAGGAAAGAGAGAGAGAAGATAAAAGGCTTTCTGAGTTTATGTCTGTTTACCCCACATACTTTTGTCTATTCTATAACTGTTTACTCATGTAAATTTTGTGCTGGATGGTCCTCTCGGGGAGATCAAAGGGAAATTACCCGTTAATAATATTTACTCTAAAGCTTTTATCAGTCTAAAACCATTCTTTTAACCATGTTAATTATCCACAAGTGTGTTAATTTAGAACCTCTGTTGTAAAATCTTAATGAACAAATGTAACAACGGAAAGGGCGTCTTGGTGGATTGGTTGCATTTACCCCTCTGAAAGCAGCCAGTGACCATCCCCAGCCCACTTGAATCACTGTAATGATGTGAGAATGCATTCATTCATCCGTTTGAGTCAGGGTCTGCAGGCCAGACCTCTGCAGGTGGTGGCTGACCTCTCAATGGATCTTGACTCTTTATCCAATTTGCCAGTCTCTCTTTTAATTGGGCATTTAGCCCATTTACATTTAAGGTTAATATTGTTACATATGAATTTGATCCTGTCATTTTGATACTAGCTGGTTGTTTTGCCTGTTAGTTGATGCAGTTTCTTCATAATGCCAATGGTCTTTAGAATTTGGTATGTTTTTTTTCAGTGGCTGGTACCAGTTTTTCCTTTCCATGTTTAGTGCTTTCTTCAGGAGCTCTTGTAAGGCAGGACTAGTAGTGACAAAATCTCTCAGCATTTGCTTGTCTGTAAAGGATTTTATTTCTCCTTCACTTAGAAGCTTAGTTTGGCTGGATATGAAATTCAGGGTTGAAAATTCTTTTAAGAATGTAGACTATTGGCCTCCACTCTTTTCTGGTTTGTAGAGCTTCTTCAGAGAGATCTGCTATTAGTCTGATGGGTTTCCCTCTGTGGGTAACCTGACCTTTCTCTCTGACTGCCCTTAACATTTTTCCTTCATTTCAATCTTGGTGAATCGGATGATTATGTGTCTGGGAGCTGCTCTTCTCAAGGAGTATCTTTGTGGTGTTTGCTGTATTTTCTAAATTTAAATGTTTACTTGTCTTGCTAGGTTGGGGAAGTTCTCCTGGATAATATCCTGAAGAGTGTTTTCCAATTTGGTTCTACTCTCGTCATCACTTTCAGGTACACCAACCAAATGTAGGTTTGGTCTTTTTACATAGTTTCATATTTCTTGGAGGATTTGCTCATTTCTTTTCATTCTTTTTTCTCTAATCTTGTCTTCATGCTTTATATTATTAAGTTGATCTTCAATCTCTCACATGCTTTCTTCTGCTTGATTGATTTGGGTATTGATACTTATGTATGCTTCATGAAGTTCTTGTGCTGTTTGTCAGCTCCATCAGGTCAATTATGCTCTTCTCTAAACTGGTTATTCCAGCTATGCAGCCATACAAAAGGATGAGTTCATGTCCTTTGCAGTGACATGAATGAAGCTGGAAACTGTCATTGTCAGGAAACTAACACAAGAACAGAAAGCCAAACACCACATGTTCTCACTTATAAGTGGGAGTCAAACAATGAGAACACATGGACACAGGGAGGGGAACATCACACACTGGGGTCTGTTGGTAGGTGGGGGGCCATGGGAGGGATAGCATTAGAAGAAATACCTATTGTAGATGACAGGTTTATGGGTGCAGCAAACCACCATGACATGTGTATACCTATGTAACAAAGCTAAATGTTCTGTGTATCCCAGAACTTAAAGTATAATAAAAAAATTAAATTAATTAATTAATAAAATAAAATGTAAAGAGTCAAAAAAATAGACTGAATCTTAATGATGTGGTTGTGATTATTTAACATCTTTTTTCCTCTTAAATTTTGAAATGACATATATTATTTATATAAACAAATTTTTCACTGTGCCAGTAAATTTACTTGATTCATTAAAAATGAATTTTTTCTAATAATTAATATAGTTATTTAATGATAATAGGATAGGAAAATGACAAATTGATTAATTCTTTTAGTATTTTTTTGTGAATTGTTCAGTAGAGGTAATTTGCCTCTACTGAACCTCTACCATTCAAAGATGGATATCTTAGTTCCAGATTTATTCCCATTTATTTAGTCCTCTAAGTGTCCATTATTTGTCATATAAAACAATAAAAGTTAAATTGACAAAGATTCCCCCTGGATGAGTGCTTTCCTAAATTTAATGAGTTTATAAGTCACCTGAGGATCTTATCAAAATGAGAAGCTGATTTGTTAGATCTGGGAATGGGCCTGAAATACTACACTTCTTATGGCCACCCTTGACCTACTGCTCTTGGCTTATGAACCACACTTTAATTAGTATGTCGCTGGGTAAAAATTCTTCTGAGATCCTAATCTGGATTTGGAGACAATTTATTTAGTTCTAAGGGAACAGGTAAAGCTTAACAAGATAAATTTGACCAAATAAATTATATCAAACATTCATCTGGTAAGTTAAAAGTAGTCTAAATTTAGCTCTAATTTTATGCACAGGAGATAGTGCTATGTCCTGGACACCCCTTCTGCATTACTTCTAAATAATTGGCCTCAATTTTCTCTTTTATTCCAAGCAGTCCAGTGACTAGTTTTGCACAACTTCCTTTCATCTCCAATGTGGATTATAGCAGCACTTTGCCACAGGCAGATTTTGTGTTATTTGCTTCCATATTAAGGGATTCTCTGTTGTTACTGCGGTGTTGGCTTCTGAGGGAGACTGTTCCACAACCATACATATGAATCAACAAAGTTAATGCTCTAGAGGGTGAACTTTTTTAAACAATAAGGAATAAGAACCAGCAGAGAAATTTTAGTTTTCTCATTCTGTCTTGTAGTCACAGATCCAGCCAGTAGTCACCCATAACTGTGGGTCAACTTGAAGATACATTGTTTATTGTATTCTGTTTCTTTCCTGCATCTCTCCTCCATCTCTTATTCCCACCTCTGGGCCCACAGTTGTCAATAAAAAGACTTGTAAACAAGTTTTTGCCTCTGTACTGCTTTCCACTGAGCCCAGGCTAAGAGGTTAAATGATTTAGTTTGTCCAGGATAAAAAGATTACTTATCTAGATTACTTCCCTACATGAACAGGGAAGATCAATATTTCTAAGGAAATTGTGTCCAGATTAAAGAGTATTGCTTTATATAGTAAATCCTTTTAAACACATGCCACCTTTAGTTAGTTACAAAATAAAAAATTGATTACAATTACACTATTTCCTTAGACTTTTGGTTTTGGTGGCATTTTAAATTTAAAGCTCCTTACTACTTGTGACTCTTAACTGCCCTGACTTTGAGATAAAATTTCCCTACCTGACATCTTTAAACATTTCAGTTTGTACTTGCTTTGAGGTTTATTTTATATTTCCTGGCGTCAAGCTATCCTATTTTCTTATTATACTGAGAACCATTAGAACTCTAATTTATCATGTTTGATAGCATTAACTTTATTTTTTTTTGCATTGACTTACTTTGATTGTAAATTTAATCATACTATATTAAAAAAATCATACTATGTAAAAAAAGAAACAAATACAAAAATGAGGAAGAAAAACTAACATTATTGAATAATGTTTATATCTAGTTAGGATACACTAATAGGCATCTCCTTTATGCTGTTACTTGTGCAAAATGAAACCCTTTATATTTTGTTGTTATAATAGCTAGAATCTTCTTCAGAGTTATTTCTTGTTTTTGTTTTATTTTTATATACTTCCAATACCCTTGTATACAAATTATTTTCTAGATTGCCAGATCCTTGTTAACAGTTTTCCAGATGACTGATTAAGAAGTTTAGGCAGGTTTGAAGTTGCATCACCCTTTTCATGCAATAGGCTACCACTGGTGATTTTCATGTCCTGCTGACACAAGACATTTCTTACCATTAGTCTGTTTTCCCCTTAGCTGTATACCAGGCTGTGCATAGATCATCTGTTTACATCTATAAAATAAAATATGTAGCATTTTAATAACTTTTCCCAGCTTTCATGAAGTAGCATCATTCATCATCTATAATGGCATCATTTCAAGTACTAAAATGCAGCATATTCAAACAATGAACACTGGAATAAAAATAGGAAATGATTTGTTTGAAAATAAACTCTATTAAAAGCATGCAGTTAAAATGTTTAGCATCAACATTATGACCATTGCATAATCATAACCTTTTACTGAAATAAATAAAGATACTTAACTAAATTAAATTTAGTCTATACCTGTTAACTCACTCTCAAATTTTTACATATTATTCTGGACTTGGTTATGTATTCTGCTTTTAATGCTGAGAATGGTACAAACCTAGGCATCAACAATTATCTTTAGCTACCCTATGTGCTTATGGGGTATTTTAAAACTATATCCATGTTTACCTTCTAAGTGATTTAATTTGGGATCTCAACATAGCTGTCTGATGACTGAGAAACTAATTTCTCATACTCTTAATATAGGATTGGTGATCTGAATTCCTAACAACAGCTAGAAATTCTCACCAAAATTATCATACTAACAACATTCTCAATACAAGGAAATAACAAGAAAAATCACAAAATTAGGGTATGCATTTTACATATGTCAAAAGGAAATGGAGATCTGGCACTACATGAAAGAATAAGAAAGTATAGAACCATGTATGTGGAAGTTTAAAAATAATATACAGATAGAAAAAGGGATAAAATTGATAATATAAGTGAAACAATATTTATTACAATGAAAATAATTGTAGATGGAATAAGTTCTAGTCTGGAAAAATATAAGAGAAAGTTTAAATTATTCAGAGAATTCTCGAAAAATACAGCTCAAATATCAAAGTGTTTAAAATATGTGAAAAATGTTAAAGGAAATAGAAAGCACATTTAACAGCTTGAGAAAACATCTAACAAGATTCCTAGAATAAGAACTAGAGGAAATTTTGAAGAAACAATATTTGAAGGGGTAATAAAAGGAAGTACTTTCTCACTGATAATTATTCTGGTGTGAAGAAAAACAAGAATCCTCAGAAACAATGACTTCTAAATACAAAGAGGAAACACAAAGATATATATCCATACCTAGATATGAAAGGAAAATCTAGAGCATTATAAATGAAGACACGGCCAGGCGCAATGACTCACACCTGTAATCCTAGCATTTTGGGAGACTGAGGTGGGCTGATTGTCTCAGCTTAGGAGTTCAAAACCAGCTTGGGTAACAAGGCAAAACTCCATTTCTACTAAAAATACAAAAAATTAGCTGGGTGTTGTAGTGGGTGCCTACAATCCCAGCTACTTGGGAAGCTGAAACAGGAGAATTGCTTGAACCAGGGAGGTGCAAGTTGCAGCGAGCCGTGATCTTGCCATTGCACTCCAGCCTGTGTGACAGAGCAAGACTGTGTCTCAAAAACAAAAACAAACAAAGAAGATGCCTTGGTTAAAAGTACTGAAGAAAAACATTAGGTTGTCCTCCAAAATGAATAACAGACTAACAGTTTACTTGATATTAGTGAAAATACAATACAAAATAAAAATATATTCTCAGAGTGCTTAAAGGAAACTGTGCTATACTACATTTCCCTACTGAGCTAAGCCATCAGAAAAAATCCTTCTAGACATTGCCTTAGGCAAAGAGTCCGTGACCAAGAACCCAAATGCAAATGCAACAAACACAAAGATAAATAGATGGGACTTAATTGAACTAAAAAGCTTCTTTCTGCACAGCAAAAGAAAAAAATCAGCAAACAGACAACCCACAGAGTGGGAGAAAATATTACAAACTATACATATAATATCCAGACTCTACAAGGAACTCAAACAAATCAGCAAATAATAATAATAAAGATAATCCCATCAAAAAGTGGGCTAAATTCACCATGAAAGTAGCTTACTGCCTGGGTTACTCCCCTTGGCCATGCCTCTAGCTACAAAACAATTTAATTTTTCTTTCAAAATAAAACCTCAGCTAGCTCTACCAACTGTCAAAAGAAAAGGAAAGTGGGCTAAGAACATGAATATACAATTCTCAAAAGAAGATCTACGAATGACTAACAAACATGCTCAACATTACTAATTATTAGAGAAATGCAAATCAGAACCACAGTTTAATACCACCTTACTCCTGCAGGAATGGCTGTAATAAAAAAAATAGATGTTGGCATAAATGTGATGAAAAGTGAACACTGACACTGCTGATGGGAATATAAACCAGTACAACCACTATGAAAAGTAGTATGGATGCTCCTTAAGGAACTAAAAGTATTACTACCGTTTGACTCAATCCCTCTCCTGGGTATGAACCCAGAGAAAAAAAAAGTCATTATATGAAAAAGGGACTTGCACACAGATTTACAGCAGCAGAATTCACAATTGTAAAAATATGAAACTAGCCTAAATGCCCATCAATAAATAAGTAGATAAAGAAAACTGTAAAATGTGACACACACACACATATATATGCACCATGGACTACTACTCAGCCACAAAATGGAATAAAATAATGGCATTTTCAGCAACCTGAATAGCGGTGGAGACCATTATTCTAGGAAAGTATCTCAGGAATGGGAAATCAAGCATTGTATGTTCTCACCTATGAGTGGGAGCTAAGCTATGAGGATGCAAAGGCATAAGAATAATGATCTCTGGGGATTCGGGGAGAAGGGTGGGAGGAAGGTGAGAGATAAAATACTATACACTGAGTGTAGACTGTACTCAATGGGGTAATGGGTGCCCCCAAATCTCAAAAATCTCTACTAAAGAACTTATTCATGTAACCAAACACCATCCATTCCCCCAAAACTATTGAAATAATAACTTTTTAAAAAAGAGTTATTTCAGTATCAAAAAAAAAAAACCAAAAAACTAAGAGTTAAAATTCTAGCGCCCTCATTAAAATTGTATCTAGGCCTTTATTTTTTCAAGAAACACATACATATACACATATATGAAAAGATTGAATAGAAAAAAGCAATTTTTATCTAAAATATATATTCATTTATTTATAGACATATACATACATATTATATTTACCAATTTAAAATGGATACATAGATTTAGTTGTTGTTTCCTGATGATGAAATTTGCTTTTAGGTGAGACTGTAATGTAAAAAAAAAAAAAATTTATGAATTACTAAATTTGCTTCATTGCTTTAAATTGTTAAATATGTATTTTAAATTTTTAAATATAATAAATATATAAAGTAAAATTATGACCTTATAACCAATATAATAATTTTAAGGGCTTATAGTAGAATTTTGATAAAAAATTAAATAGCAAATAAAAATCATTATACTCAACATTTATTCAGGAATAATAAACAAACAAAAAAAATGCTTTCCTAGAAAACTACAAACAGAGATGGATATGTTTAACTTGATAAAATATATCTAGAAACTGATAATTAGTTCTTCCCATGGATATGCTTCCTAGTTAGTGTGAGGAGCAGAACAAGTATGCCCTCATAATTGGTTCCATTCAGCACAATACATTGAGATTCATCCAATGCTATAATGCAGTTAAATAAAATCATAAGAACTCGAAAAAATAAATAACATTGTTTTTATTCAGAGAAGGCATTTGTGATGGTTTATACTGAGTGCCAACTTGACTGGATTGAAGCATACAAAGTACTGATTTGGGTGTGTCCGTGAGGGTGTTGCCAAATGGAGATTAATATTTGAGTCAGTGGGCTGGGAAAGTCAGACCCATTCTTAATCTGGGTGGGCACAATCTAATCAGCTGCCAGTGTGGTTAGAATTTAAAATCAGAAAAATGTGAAAAAAGAGACTGGCCTAGCTTCCCGGCCCACATCTTTCTCCTGTGCTGGATGCTTCCCGCCCTCAAACATGAGACTCCAAGTTCTTCAGTTTTGGAACTCAGACTGGCTCTCTTTGCTTCTCAGCCTGCAGATGGCCTATTGTGGGACCTTGTGACTGTGTGAGTTAATACCTAATAAATTCCCCCATATATGTATGTATATACAAAGGGAATACATATGTATAATTATATATATATATATAAACACATGCATATATATATACTACTGTGTGCATAAATATATATACTATTGTGTGTGTATATATATAATATATATAGGGTATATATATATAAACACTATATATATGCAAACATATATATGTTTATAAATATATAAACATATATATAGTGTAGATATATTACATATATATGTTCTTAAATATATATAAAAACATACTAACAGTTGACTTGATATTAGGGAAAATACAATACAATATAGAAATATATTCTCGGAGTGCTTAAAGGAAACTGCTCTACTACATTTCCCTACTCAGCTAACCCATCAGAAAAAAGCCTTCTAGACAATGCCTTAGGCAAAGAGTTCGTGACTAAGAACCCAAAAGCAAATGCAACAAAAACAAAGCCATAAAGCAAGTCTCTAGGGAGTTCCAAACTTTCCCACATTTTCCTGTCTTCTTCTGAGCCCTTTAAACTGTTCCAACCCGTGTGTTACCCAATTCCAAAGTCACTTCCACATTTTTCAGTATCTACAGCAGCACTCAACTCCTGGTATCAATTTACCGTATTAGTTTGTTTTCACGCTGTTAATAAAGACATACCTGAGACTGGGCAATTTACAAAGGAAAGAGGTTTAATGTGACTTAGTTCCAGATGGTTGGGAGGCCTTGCAATCATGGTGGAAGGCAAGGAGGAGCAAGTCACATCTTACATCTTACATGGATGGCAGCAGGCAAACTCCAGATTATAAAGCCATCAGATCTCATGAGATTTATTCACTATCAGGAGAATAGCATGAGAAACACCTGCCCCCAGGATTCAATTACTTCCCACGAGGTCCCTCCTACAACTCATGGGAATTCAGGTTGAGATTGGGGTGGGGACACAGCCAAATCATATCACCAGTGAAGAAAACAAAATCCACGCCAGGTAGTTTGATAGATGGGAGTTTGATAGATGGGATTTAATATGGCAGCTGAATAGAAAACTGTTAGAAAAGTTAAAGGGGGATATTGGGGAGAATGAGACAAGCCAGTTATTTATAACAGCAAAAGAAAAATCAATCGAGGGAAATATAAAGGAGTTAATGAAACCAGACATGAGAGTTTTGAGGTGCCAACGGGAGAAAGAATTGCACAGTGCTGTCAGTGGGAAGAAGGACTGTGAAAGGAAGCTGCCTTAAGGATGCATCACAGGGGAAGGAGATGCGGCTATTAGATGGGTTACCCAAAGCAGAGAAAAAGGAGGGCATATAACATGCCACCTCCTTTGTATTAATTGTCCAATCTTCCCATTATTTATAGAAAAATTTATAGAAAAAAGGCTTTCCTCACATATCCATAAGCTAGAAAATTCCAGGAAAAATATCAGCCTCTGCAAAGGAAAACTGCAGGAACAAGGTGGTAGTGAATGTGACAGCAAGAAGACGCAAAAGAAAAATGTCGGTATCAATTATGTGTCGGTTAGGAAGGATTCATAGACATATAAAAATAAAGACTAATGGAATATTTTAATGATTACATTAATATTTATAAATTGTTATTGAAATATAATATTAATAAAGTCAAACTTGCTTAAACATACAACCCATTACAAGATATACAGCATTTATAAAACCATAAAACTCCTCCCATTTTCCTTCCAGTAAAAATTTCCCCCAAATAAAACCACTCTAACTTCTATTAACACAGAGTAGGTTTGCCTGCTTTTGAAATTAATATCATACCATGGTAGATTATATTATTTATCTGAATTTTCTTGTAGATTGTTGTAACTGCCAGATTCATCCATGTGTTGCAGTACTGTGGTAGCACATTCATATGCATTCTTTAGTAATAATGCACAATATGAAAAGCACAATTTATTTCTTTTAATGTTGAGAAATATTTGGGTAATTCATCTTTTCATTGTGAATAAAAGTGTTGTTCTTATACCATTTTAGCCATTATTTGTGATTTTCAAAAATTTTAATGAAGTTTAATTAATCATATCTTTTAGCATGTCAATGCTTTTGCTAACTGCTTAATAAATATCTGTCTTATTGAAAGCTGAAGAGATATTCTTCTTCATTTTCTTCTCAAAACCTTATTGTTGTAATCTTAACATTTAGGTCTACTATTCATTTTAAATTCAAAACTCTGTGTAGTATAAGGTAGTAATTTAGATAACTTTTTCCAAAGTGGATATCTAATTTAAGCATGTTTTTAAAGCATTTATTCCCTGTTACCACTAAATTTCAGGAGCACAACTTTCATAATCAGGTAATACTGTATGTGTGGTATGATTGTGTTTCTGGATTCTCCACTAAATTTTATTGATATGTATACTTGTTTCTATCAATAGCATTTTAAAGTTGTATTGTTATTTTATATGACATGGTATCTGATACTATATTCTGCAACATTGTTATCCTTCAAGACTGCTTTTCAATTTTTAAAACTCTTACATTTCTGTTGTATCATCTTATCAAAAACTTCCAAAAGGAAAAAAAATCAGTTAAGATTTTAATGGAGTTTTATTGAATCTATATATCAATATGGAGAAAGTAAATATTTATTTAGACAGTATTTACATATAAGATGATGTATATAAACATACCAAAATCTACATCTCATATATGCCTATGTATAGATGAATGCATGGAGAGTTAATATGCATTAAAATAGACTCAAAATTGACTCATTAAACATTATAAACATTGACAAATATCTATCAAGTGGCTGAACAAAAGAAATTTTAAAAAAATAAACATAATATGAAGAAGTCTTAGAATTTTAAAAATTAGAAGAAATGAACATTTTCCTAAAAAAATACAACTTATCAAAGTTTACTAAAGAAAAAATGGAAAATTCATGTGTCATCTATGAAGGATGAGAATTCTTTCTCATGCTGCTAATAAAGACATACCCAAGATTGGGAAATTTATAAAGGAAAGAGGTTTAATTCACTCACAGTTCAGCATGGCTGAGGAGGTCTCAGGAAACTTACAATCATGGTGGAAGTAACCTCTTCACAGGGCAGCAGGAGAGAGAAGAATGAGAGCCCAGCAAAGAGGGAAGCCCTTTATAAAACCATCAGATCTCATGAGAGGTTAGTCACCATCAGAAGAATAGCATGGGGGAAACTGCCCCATGATTCAATTACCTCCCACCAGATCCCTCCCATAAAATGTGGCGATTATGGGGACTACAATTCAAGATGAGATTTGGGTGAGAACACAGCCAAATTAAGAACAGGAGGCAGGGAAATACTGGGTGGAAAAGGGTGGTTCCCCAGGAAAAGCTCCTCATCTCAAGCCTGGATACTGGTGGTCCTAAATGAGGACAGACATTCCTGTTTTCATGCCTGAAATGTTGCCTTTTGGCCCCATGCCCTCACCCTATACTCACATACACCCTGAACCACAGGCTCTAGACAAAGACAAGCAGGCTAGGAGATGAGGAGACCAGAAGACGGAAGGCAGGACAATGCAGCAGAGGAGAGAAGAGGAAGAACGTCTGAACACAGATAGGAGTTTGGCAGCGGTTGTCAGAGAGGAGTTCTGCCACTGCGCAACCAGGCTCCAGGGGAAAATCATCTCCCCATTCCAGGCACCCCTACCTTCTGGTTCCCCATTCATCGCACTGAGAGCTACCTCCACCACTGAATAAAACTCCCGATTCATCCAAGTCCATGTATAAGCTAATTTTCCTTGGACACTGAACAAGAGCTTGGGATACAGAAAGCTGTCACACTGGCCCTCTGCCCTCACAGAAAGACGGAGGGTCCACTGAGCTGGTTAACACTGAAGCTGTCCACAGACCACAAGGCTAAAAGGGCTCATTGTAACACATGCCCATTTGGGATCCTTCACCTGTCCCATGGCTCCACCTCTCCTAAGGGGTTTAAGCAGTGTTAGCCAGGAACAGGAACGCCACACCTATATCACATTTCCTGTGAGGGGAATCAGGGAACCCTCCAGTTTCAAAACCATATCACAGAGTCAATAAAAAAGACACATGACTTGTTAATAGATATATTTAAGAATTTTAATAGTTTATTCATGATAAAGTCACACACACACACACACACACACACACACCCAGGAAAAAAATGACTTTCTTGGTTACAGTGATTCCTCAATATACCAGCAGTCAACATTATTGTTAATATTGTAAGCTTTTACCCTGTTAGTTCAAGGAAATAACAAAGAGTTCTGAATTATAATAAACATTGTATTAAATGTCCTAACTAGTGTAATAAGAAATGAGTAGAAATAAAAGGTAAACATTTTTGGAAAGAACAACATAAAATTTTCATCATTTGCAGACTTTTAAATTTTCTACCAAGAAAATTCAAAAGAAAATACTAATTATCTTTTAGATTTAATAAGTGAATTTGTTAAAAATCTTTGGATACAAGATACTTATATAAAAGTCAATTTTACACCTAGTTACAAGCAATAAAAATTAGAAAGTTAGATTTAAATCATACCAATTCAAATAGAATAAAATATGTTTAAGAAAACAGAAAAAGTTGTACAAGTCTTCTCAGAAACCTGGAATTACTACTTTTGTACATATTAATTATACTGACTTTTAAATCCTATCTATGATAACTCTAAAATGTGAATACCCTGTGGCCTCTTTTTACTTGTGGTAAAAGGAAGAAGTCCTTCTCAGATATAAAGACACAAGCCTCAAAAATTAAAATATTTTTCTAAGAAATTCCAAGATAAAATGGGTAGGGAGAAAATATAAAAACCTTTTGTTATAAAGCAAAACAAAGTAGATGATTATTAATAAGATAAAAGTTAAAATTGGGAGCATACTTCTTATCAAAAATCATGGCTGCCTGTAGGAACACATGCCAACCTTTCAACATCTTTATTAAACATATTATTCTATTTATACCAAAAATACATACACAATACATGTCTGCATGTGTGTGAGAGACAGAGTCGGGGGCGGAAGAGAAAGAGAGAAACAGATTAGCATATTATTCAGCGCTTTGTGGACCCGGTCAAATTTGGACTTGTCAAAATTAAATACATACTCTCTCAGACACACAGACACACATTAAATAACAGTGCATAAAGATGGCAATTGTAGTCTTTAATGTATTTGGTTAACAAAATTTGAACACATCATAATAATCTATGTTGATAAGGGTGAGTTGAAATCAGGAAATTCCAACTCAGGGAGCATTTGAAAAATACAAATCGTTAAATATGTATTTATAAATATAAATATATAAACATATAAATATATTTATAAACATAAAATATAAATATATGAATATATGATAATTTATAGATATAAATTTATATATGTTGAAATAAATTTTTATACTTATATATAAATATATTCTTATTCAGTATAAATACAAATTTTTATAAGTATATAAATTTATTATATTTATAAACATATTTTTGTATTATATATTTTATAATATATAAATATAAAATATATTTTATATTTATATATTTATAACCTTAACCCTAATACATATTTATTAATATATAAAATTATATTTAGAAATATATAAAATATATTTAGAAATATAAATATATTATGTATGATTATATCTTTTGTCCAAGTTCTATTTGCTTAGAAATTTACCTTATTGAAATAGTTATATGTTCAATAATTCATTTATATTATATTATATTTATTTTATATTATATATAAAATTATATATATTATATAAATATATATAATAAATATAATTTATTTAATATAATTAATTAAATATTAAATTTATTTAATATAATTAATTAATATAATAAATATAAATTATATAATATATATTATATATAAAATATATATAATGTATATAATATTTATATTATATTATATTTATATTATATTATAAACTACTCATTTATAACTGTATCAGAAACCTGCCATCCATATTTGATTCCACAGTGAAAATACAGACAGGGTTTTGGATGGTGTTGTGTATCTTGTAGTAATAAGTACAAGGAACATAAAAACTATTTTGTAATATTAAGTAGTAGTAAATAAGAAGAAACTAACAGAATTAGGAAGTAATAGAGATTTAGCCAAAGCAACAGTCTTAAGTGGAGACCTAAATTAAAGAGTCATTTTGGCCATGTAGTTAATAGTGTGTTAACGTGTGGTGACAGGGTGGAAGAAGAAGGCATGGATGGCTTATCTCAGGCCCAGTCAAAAGCAGTGTGGCTGGGTGTGAGGGGGCTAAGAGAGAGAATGATACGCTTTGGCTGTGTTTCCACCCAAATCTCATCTTGAATTGTAGCTCCCATAATTCCCACATGTTGTGGGAGGGACCCAGTGGGAGATAAGTGAATCATGAGGGCGGTTTCCCTCATACTGTTCTCATGGTAGAGAAAAAGCCTCACCAGATCTGATGGTTTTATAAGGGGGCCCTTTCGCTTGGCTCTCATTCTCTCTCGCCTGCTACCATGTAAGATGTGCTTTTCGCTTTCTGCCATGATTGTGAGGCCTTTCCAGCTATGTGGATCTGTGAATTCATTAAACCTCTTTTTCTTTAGAAATTACCCAGTCTCGGGTTTTCTTTATAAGCAACATGAAAACGGGCTTATACAGAGAATAACGGAAGCTGACGCTGGACAGCAGACAAGGCAAGGCGAGCAGTGCATGGTCACTGTAACAAGAAAGGGCTCTATCCATTTCCTAGGGCTGCTAAAGCAAAATCTCACAAACTGGTTAGCTTACATCAGCAGAAATTCATTCTTTCGTGGTTCTGTGTGCTAGATTTCTGAAATCAAGGTGCTTGCAGCGTTTTGTTCCTACAGGAGACTTTGAGGAAAATCTGTTCTATGGCCGCCCACCCTTGGCTTCTGGAGATTGCAGTCGATCTTTGCCACATAGGTGCCTGGCTCAAAACTCTTTCTCTCTCTTCACATGGCTACTCTGTGTGTCCCTCTGTACAAATTCGTCTCTTGTAAGGACATCACTCATTGGATTAAGACCCATATTGCACATATCTAATACCTGATTACATCTATACAAACCCAAATTCCAACATACCGTTTTGGAGACAACATTCAATGGGAGATCCCACATGAGTTTTAAGTCAGAAAGTAATTTTCAAATATTTATATGATTTATTTAGAGCTGAATTGTATTGAGCTGGAAGAGAAAAGCTAGACTGAAATAAAAAGACACCACCTAGATTACTTCTGAAATAAATGATAGAATTGGAGAAAATAAAATAAGGTGGATGGTAGAAGTATAGAAAAGAGGACAAAGTTAAGATATGAAATTCAAAGGACTTTCTTTAAGGAGATTAAGAGAATATGGAAATTAAGGAATAATAACATGTGTATCTATATATATAATTATGTTGTTTACTTCACAGTCTTTAGCATAATGTGATTATTATTAATATAGATGTCTATCCATGGAAGAGTAAATTTATTAGTATGTAGTCCAACTAGAGAATACTGTGCATTCTTTGAAAAGAACAAAATGTCCTACATGTGATGGCATGAACACGGTATATTTTCCGTATTAGTTACTAGCTAATAAAAGAAAAACAAACTGGGCTTAAAATATAACATTTATATACATGTGTATTTTAATTAAAGGATGTCATTAGAAAATCTTAACAATGCTTTCTTCTGAGTATTGACCAGGAATAGGATTAAGGAAAAAAGAGAGGCCTTTGAAATTTACATTTACACATTTCTTTATCTTATTGGCATATTAAGTGGTATATACATGTATTATGCTTGTAATAACAAACAAATACTTATTTTGTTATTTTAATAACAAATGATCACCTACTTTATGGTTTAATCCTAAAGAGTTCAATTTGGTATATTTATTAATTCAGTAAAATTATACTACGTGATTTATTTTGCTTTATTTAGCAAATAAAAATATAAATATATTATAATTCATTTTAGATAAATCATTTCACAAAAGTGTGGGGAAATTAATTTGGGAGTTAGTCTCCTCATCGAAAAATATCTCATTTGCTAAAATAAGACCAAAAAAAGTACAGTTTAAATATTCATAAAAATAGGGAAGTTTGGCAAAAAAGAGGAGTGCACACCTGTGACTACTGAGTTGCTGTGAAAGTTTCATTTCCTGATACAAAATTTTCTAAAGCACTTGGCTTTAGTTCAGGCACCAAAGAACAAACCAGCCAAGTTTTGTATAAAGAATATTTAGTTCCCTAGAGCCTTGTATCAGAAAACCCATACAACTTTTTGAACTTTCTAGTTAAATTTGCAGTAAAGTTTTTAGATGTTTTTGTGTATATATCCCTCAAATTTTGAGTGCTACAACATTCAATTCTTAACACTATTACCATTGCTATTAACCCTTGATTTTCAGAAATATTTACATAAATCTATAAACATTGCAAAGACTCTAAAATGGCCTCCTCCCTCCAGTTTTGTTTGAAATTCAAATAGGAACTGTCTTGTAATAGCTTTTATTATTTTGAGTATACTCATGTAACCAGAAATATGATGTGTGACATTTAGTATGAGTAAGAGTTAATACATATGGGGATTTAATTTACTTAATATATTGCATTGGGGTTAAATTCATAGTGTCAAAATCAGTTTCTTTCTTACATGTGCTGTAAAATTCTGTCTGATGTTTGTCTGCCTAGCTCTGTATCCTAATATCTACCTTACCTGATTATAGGTACCAGTAATTACATTATATTTTTAAGGAAATTTTAAATTCACTGAAAGAAGGAGAAAAGCAGAAAGGGAGAAATATACTATTTTACATTAGGGGCATATTTAGAAATGTGTTAGTTAGTAGGCATCAGGGATGTATAATAATAGCTGCAATTTCCTTGACTGGTGAAATGTCACTCCATAACACAAGTTTATTTACTTTTCAATTGAAAAGTCTTGTCATCATTTTATTCTGTTACAAAACCAATACTAATCTAACATCAAACTGATGGCGGATTCTATAACCTTATTTGTGCTTCCAAATCTTCACCTTTTAAAAGTATTTTTTACACTGTGGCTACTTCCTTTTCCCTTATACCCATGACAAGCATGGAAATCATTTCATTTCTAGGCCTATGACAGGAAACATAAATTTTATTAAACAAGAATGTCAAAAAATAATTAGAAAGTTTCATGTTATTGATTTCAGTGATAAATACACAGTTATTACCATGTTGTGAAAAATTTCTACTGCAATATATTTATGATTTAAGCTTTGTTTTTCATATAAGTTGTATATCAATAAAACATTTACAGAAAATTATCATCCAATTAAATACCTTATAAAATAAGAAAATCACACAAGACTAATGGACTAAGATTCTAAAGAGTGAAAACCACAGGAAGCCTTGATGATTTGAGGCTTTCTTTTCCCTATGGTATTTGTTGTCTGAGACACTGAGAATTGAGACTTAGCCAAGGCAGTTGATCAATGCTGAAACAGAAGAATGAACAGAGTATTTGACTTTCTGTCTTCCAAAAATTCACTAATATTTTTCCCTAGGTAGGATTCCATTTTATCTTTATGACATTCTTGTGAATTTATTATCTTGATATACCATTTCTGATATTTCAATAATCTTTCTAGATCATTGTAATTGCTGGATATCTACTAAGTTTTATATTTCTTTAGATTCATTTGTATTTATTCTTGAAAATTTTGTATTAGAATTCTGTATTTTACTCCTTAGAGTGTTTTCTCTCATGGAAAGTGTTCCTTAGCTTTTTATCTTTCAATGCCTTTTCATTTTACCCACTTACCAATTTCTATGCTCATTTTTCTTGCTGGTTATTATATTAACACATTTAATTCCACAAATTAGACACTGATATTTTATCATTTGTAACAACCTGAATACTCTTCCACCATAAAATCACACTTTTTCTTATGATTCATAGTCTGTCTAATAAATGGCATAATGTAAAGACAAACATTCCCCTAAGTCCTTTTGGATCCTTAAAATAATTTATATAAGTGTCATATCATTATAGAACATATTACATTTGAATCCTTCAAAGTCTTCAAATACCTTTTTTATATGTTACTTTTCTTATTTTTATACTTGATTCTACATGAGTTATTAGAAATTACCAAATATTTTTTGTACTACAAGTTCATCATCTAAGATTGAAACAAATTTTGGGTCTTATGGACATACTGTTTACAAGATTGTGTGTGTTTGCATGTGTGCATATGTGTGTGTGCATGCTTGTAGCATAAGCCTCATTTTCATCTGCTATTATAGAAAAATTTTTCAATGAGAGGCTTAAAGTGTTTTTCAGCATATAATCTACAAAATGTTTTTCTTCTTACTTGGTAATTTATAGTATTGCTAGTATTTCTGTCTAAGGGGAGGACGGAGAGTAAACATAGAACCATCAGTGTTTTCTACATAATTGCATTGCTGGTATATCTACCTTATAAAAATAAGAGACAAATTTAGTTTCTGGCTTTGAGTGTGCATAGAATTCAGAATGACATTTCTATTGAAATATCTTCAAAATTGAACAAAATATTGGAATCATTTTTCTTATATCAGAGAATAGGCAATGTAGGGCTCTGATTCTTAAGAGATGGGAAGCTAAAAAAGTAAGTTCAACATTTTCCCCAGATGTTTTGGCCAAGGACGTTTCTACACAGTGGCTAAAGGAGGAGGGACTGGAATAAAAACTGGCAATCTTGCTGAGTGGAACAGACCGAGCACAAAGTTAAGAGAACAGAAGAAAATGCGGAGAAGAAGTGTTCCAAGAATCTTCATAAGTTTGGCTTTGAGCCTTTGGCATGCATAGAGTGAAATTCCACAAGGGAGGACTAAGAAAATGTTCCTGGAAAATAATTATGAGGGAGCTATAATTCAGACAATTCCCAGAGCTCACAGATGGCAACAAACCTTTGAGTCCTCTCTAGCTAAACAATAGAAGCTGTGTTAAATAGAAGCAGTATTCAGTAGAGACCACTATGGTTGCAAAAATAAATTAATATAAAATACAATATTACCCTCTTAAAAAAGATGTTTAAAATTTATTCTGTTTCTTATGAACTTTGCCAAATTTTGAAATTAATCTGCCATTTTTCATAAAGTTGGAGAAATCTTTGTTTGTTATTGAGAACATATTCCAAAAAGAATTTCTATTTCTGGAATTTTGAAATCATTCATCCACAAAATTTACTGCACCTGTATATTTTGAAACTATATCTTATTTCTTCAACTTTTATTTAAAACAAATTTACTTTCAAAATTCTTGACTAGCCATGGTGGCTCACAAATGTAATCTCAGCACTTTGAAATGCTGAGGTGGGAACATTGCTTGAGCTCAGGAGTTCATGATCAGCCTGGGCAACATGGTGAGATCTTGCCTCTTATAAAAATTAAAAAATAAAATAAAATTCTAGTACATGGCTTCAATATGTTCAATTTAATTACATTAAGGAAATGATGATAATATGCCCACATTTATGTTTTCTTCTTTAAAAGTTTCAATTTCTAAATAACCACACAAAAGACCATTTTCCCCCACATGTTAACATGCTCTAAGGTATAAGTCTAGACTGTTATATTCTAAATTATATTTGTACATTCTCTGAAAACATTGACTGATTTAGTTTAAAATTATTATCATTATAATTATCCCATGTCATGTATTATTATCAAATTCATTTGATGATAACCATTCTTTTTAAATAGTTAAACCATTCTATTAGTCATTATTCACAAAAGATTCTTCCACACACATTTATAGCAGCACAATTCACAACAGCAAAATCATGAAGCCAACTCAAATGTCCATTGATCAATGAGTGGGTAAAGAAACTGTGGTATATAAGTACAATGGAATACTAAGCTATAAAAAGGTGTGAATTAACAGCAATCGCAATGACCATGGATGAGGTTAGAAACGATTATTCTAAGTGAAATAACTCAGGAATGGAAAATCAAACATTGTATGGTCTCACTGATATGTGGGGCCTAACCTATGAGGATGCAAATGCATACGAACGATACAGTATACCTTTGGGACTTGAGGGGAAGAGTGGGAGATGGGCAAGGGATAAAAGACAAGTATGGTGCAGTGTGCACTGCTTGGGTGGTGAGTGCACCAGAATCTCACAAATCTCCACTAAAGAAGTTACGCATGTAGCCAAATACCACCTGCACCCCAATAACTTAAGGAAAAGTAAAATTAAATAAAATAATTTTATACATCAAGTAAACCCAGGAATAAAAGATATGATAAAGAAGGTGGCCGGGCACGGTGGCTCAAGCCTGTAATCCCAGCACTTTGGGAGGCCGAGGCGGGTGGATCACGAGGTCAAGAGATCGAGACCATCCTGGTCAACATGGTGAAACCCCGTCTCTACTAAAAATACGAAAAATTAGCTGGGCATGGTGGTGCATGCCTGTAATCCCAGCTACTCAGGAGGCTGAGGCAGGAGAATTGCCTGAATCCGGAAGGCGGAGGTTGCGGTGAGCTGAGATCGCGCCATTGCACTCCAGCCTGGGTAACAAGAGCGAAACTCCATCTCAAAAAAAAAAAAAAGAAAAAAAAGAAGGTAATGGTACTTTTTTTTTTTTTCTGGGGAAAACAAAAAAACAAAAAGCACTCTTTTTAAATAGCTAAACCATTCTTCTTAAATAGTTGTTACGGTGTGAAAAAGAGGTGAGGAATAAGGACAGAATATTTCATTCTGTGCACATTTGCGAAGTTGTTGTTTTAATTCTAAGGATGATACCTTTCTTTTATCTTTAGTTTTTTTTCTGATTCTGCTGAGATGTGTGCATTTGTTCTTTTTCATGTTAATTTGAAAAAAGTTTTAATTACCCATAGGGTGATATTATAACAAACACTCATGTATATTCTACTTGGAATTAAAAATATTACAATACAACGTGTTTAACTAAATCTGCTTTGTTTAATAAAAATTGCAAATTTTACAGACACAGTCAAAATACTTTAAAAAATTCTTCCCACATCCTGTTCCACACCCTTTCACACTCTCCTAAGCATCACTATTCTTAATTTGGGATGTTTATTTCTAAATGTTGTTAATTTCAGTTTCTATTTTTTATATATTCATTAATGATAGATGTGTATATCTTATATACAATTGTTTTTATTAAATTTATAATAAAACTGTGATATTTAAAGTATAATCTAGTGACTTGTTTCTTCTTTAACACTTGACATTGAACTCTATCCATATAAAATTGCCAGTTCATTAATTTCAACTGTTGTATGATATTAAACCAAAAAATGATAATATGATTTATTCATTCATTCGCCTAAGTATGGCTATTTTTGTTATTTCTGAAATCTACTGCCAAAGAGTGTTGCAATAAAAATCTTTGAACATGTCCTAATGCCATTAAACTGGAGTTAAGTTGTTCAATTGCTGGATATATCAAAATTCAATTAGATTATATATTGTTCAACTACTTTCAAATTATGTACACCAAGTAATACTTACTCTGGTAAAATAAGAATATATCATTCAACCTGAAATTGCTCAGCTTTTCTTTCCCATTTTCCCCAGTCCAGCGAGTTGAATTAATACTATCTAAAAATATATATCCATTTGCTTACCTGTTAGTATTTGTTCCATGTATTAAGAAGCTTTTCTAGGCTGTGAAAACATATGTATCACTATGTCTTATGAATTAGTACTTTTATCATTTTGAAATATTTGTTTTCATTTATGCTGACAGTTCTAACCTGGGCATCTATTTTGACTGGTTTTTAATGTAACCACTAACATCTTTTCATGTTCAACACTTTTTCACCATTTTATTTTCAATGTCTTTATTTTTAAAATGTATCTCCCGTAGATAGTTTACAAGTAGTCTTGTTTTACTATAAGTCAAGTGACAATCTCTGTTTCATAATTGGCATATTTAATCCATATATATATTTAATTTAATTGTTATTTTGAGACTTAATATCCAGTTTTACTATTTTGTCCCACTTATTTTTTGTTTGTTTTAGATGTCATGCCCTATCTTAGATTGACTGACATTTTATTACATTTCTTTTATTGGCTAAATTTCTCAAATGTTTGTTTTTATTTTAGCGATTGCTCTGGGATATAAAAAATTATCTTTAAAATCTATTTAGAGTTAATGGTACTACTTTATGCAGTAGGTAAAAACATTTCACTAGCACAATTTCATTTGCAGGCACCTCACCTTCTGTGATAGTATTGTCTTATATTGTTACATTTATGAGATACAACCTCCACAATAAAGTACTGTTTTCTATTCATTGTGTCATTTTATAAATAAATAGATTAATAAACAGATATTTTCAAACTCCCTTTGCTTGCCACAATAAAGTATGAGGGGCCAGAATTTCCCTTCTAATAGAAATAAACAAAGAAAAGTTTGAGTAACATAAATGTCAACTGCTTTCAACATCCACAAGACATCAGGCATTGAGAGGGAGTGATTCCTGATAGATGGAGAACAAACAAGACGAATGTGAAAGGGTTTCTTCAACTTACTGCCTTTGGGCAAGTTTCCAGACTGCAGCACTGGGAAGAGCACTTAGAGCTCTGAAGACTCCTGGGTTGAGGAGATGAAGATAGATTCCAGGAAGACCATGGCAACTAGATCTAGAACAGAGTATCACATAACTTGTGGGATATACTGTCTCCTCTCCTATGGCATTTGAAAGATTGCTGATTGATATATTCATGTGATAAAAGCACCTGGAAGAATTAAAGGTAATAACACCTAGGGCTATATTGAGCATGGAATACTTCTTGTTTCCAACATCAAGGATAGAAAATCTCTTAAATTGTGTACCATTTGTAGAATATTTAGAAAATTCCAACTGCAGTAGTGAGCAATAAGTAAGCCTTAGACAAAGTACAGATCAAATCCCACCTAAATATTTTAAAAGCAAGATGAACAGTGATCAAGTAACTTAAATTCATGCCAGAAAAAAGCTTAAGTATCTATCATTTTCTGTCTATCTATCTATCTACCTACCTACCTACCTACCTACCTACCTACACACAAAAGCATATATGCATACAAACATATTTATTACTCAACAAGATAAAATGCACTATATGTGACAACCAATCAAACTTTACAAGGCAGGCAAAGCAGCAGAAAAATATCTTCTATGCCAATGAATCAATAACAATCTGTTGAAACAGTCCCCCAAATGACACAGATGTGAAAAGCGGAAAACAAGGAATTTAAAAGTTATTATAATTCTTTTTTTGATGTCCTCAAATTAAATAGAGATGTTTTCATTAGAAATAAACAAGAACAAAACTTGTAGAAAAAAGTTACAATATTTGAAATAAGTAAATCTGATAGGGCAAATGAAGATTCAACATTGCAGAAAAAAAGAAGATTAATGAATATGAACACATAGCAGAAGCCAAGGGGAAACAGTACAAGATGAAAAGGTAGAGAATCAGGAGAAAGCTTTTTAAGTATAATGAAAAATAATTGATATACCTAAAGAGAGAAGAAAAAACAATTGGATAAATGACAACTGAAAAATCCCCCAATTTGAAGAATATTATAAATGCTGAGATCCAAGCAATTCAATGAACCCTAAGCACAGAGGGAGTATGAAGAGGAGAAGGAGGAGGACGACAGTGAAAAGGGCAGGGTGACAATTACACCAAGGGAACGATACGATTTTTCAAATCCAGTAATAATAATAATAAAGGAAAATTGATGATAGAAGACACATTTGTAACATACTGTGAGATTAAAAACAAGAATGTTAGCAGATTATGCATCAAAAGCAATGGAAGTGAGAAGAAAGTAAGGCAACATTTTCAACTCATAGAAAGAAGAAAAAATGTCTATTTTTGATATCTATATCTAACAAATATTACCTTATAAAATAAGGACAAAATAAAAGACTCGTTCAGGTTTACAAAACTTTGTTCTGACAAAAAAGGGATTCATCACCTGCAGACCCACAGTATGGGAAATGTTGAAAGAAGCTCTTCAAGTGGAAGGCAAATGATACAGGATAAGCCCGGATTTCCATAAAGAAATGAAGAGTACAGGAAAAGGGAACAATGTGGATACATGCATAAGAATGTTTTCCAAACATTTATATGTTTACGACTTAACTTTTTAAGCAAAAGTAATAATATTTATTAATTATACTCATAGACTTTGAAAAAGAAGAGCTATAAATGTAAATATAGAGATATGCAACTTAGTACAGTAGCTATTGGTAAAGAAAAACTTCACTTTGCAAATAAATACTAAAAATTCCTTTAAATAAATATTTTATTTTACTATTACCTTTAATGCTTTTCTACAAATAAGAATGTTTAAAGATTAGAATTTCAGAATAGGAATCTCTCTTGATATCAATAATAAGCAATATATGTAGTCTCCTAAATTATCCTTAATTCAAAGTTGAAAATATAGTTTTTGTAAATTTTTGATTAACACTAGACCATTCAGTAATTTAACTCATTTACCAAAAAATTATGTTTACATTTATCTTTGATTTTACTGTAAGGTTTTTTTTTTAAGTTTTTATTTTAAATTCAGGGGTATATGTGCAGGTGTGTTATGCAGGTAAACTTGTGCATGGAAGTTTGTTCTACAGATTTTTTTGTCACTCTGGAACTAAGCCTAGTAGCCAAGATTTAATTTTTTGGATCCCTTCTCTCCACCCACACTCTACTCTCAGGCGTGTCCTACTGTCTATTATTCCCCTCTTTGTGGCCATCTGTTCTCATTATTTAGCTCCTATTCGTAAGTGAGAACATGGAGTATTTGGTTTTCTGTTCCTGAGTTAGTTTGCTAAGAATAGTGGCCTCCAGCTCCATCCATGTTGCTGCAAAAGACATAGTCTTTTTCTTTTTCATAACTGCATAATATTCCATGGTGTACATGTACCATATTTTCTTTATCCAGTGTACCATTGATGGGCATTTAGGTTGACTCTATATCTTTGCTATTGTTAATACTGCTGCTGATCATTAGAGAAATGCAAATCAAAACCACAAAGAGATACCATCTTACACCAGTTAGAATGGCTATTATGAAAAATTCAAAAAACAACAGATCCTCGTGAGGCTGCAGAGAAAAAGAAACACTTATACACTATTGGTTGGAATGTAAATTAAATCAACAATTGTGGAAAGCAGTGTGACTATTCCTCAAAGATCTAGAATCAGAAATAGCATTTGACACAATTTCATTACTGGGTATACAATCAAAGGAATGTAAATCATTCTGTCGTAAAGATACAGGCATGTGTATGTTCATTGCAACACTGTAAGGCATTTTAGTTTTCATTCTAACTGCCTTCTTGATCTCTTCTATATTAAATCATTTTTTCTTTACTAATTAAAAGTTTCATAAGTCAACTGTGCTAACAATGATTTGCAATTCTTTTCTTTGAGGCACATATTGCCCATATTTCTCACACTTACTCTTTTCTCAACGCTATCACTAACATTACTTTTTTCTAAAATGAATCTTTTTATGTTACTTTTCCCCATCAAAAGTTTTTTGGAGTCTTTTTTTCTAAGTATTACAGTCTGATCCCAACTCTATGAGTTGTCATACTGAAGCAGGAGTGGCTGCAAGAAACAGACCTCTCAGACACCTCGGAAGGAAGAGGTTATTTATTTTGGCCAGGAGCAAGGTGACATGTTTGTCTAACAGCCAAGCTCTCCTAACAAAGAGAAGCTCTGCCTTTATATAGGCTTACAACTCTAGATATTACATGTGAAAGGGTCTTGGGTTTACAGTCTTAGAAATTACATGTGAAAGGGTCTTGGTCGATGGAGGAGGAGTGGGTGGGGGTTTGATCTTGTTTAACTAAAAACAATGCCTTCCTGAGAGACTCCCCCATGCTATGTCTGCTATCTATAGGAAGGCGATTTAGGAGGTGCCAGTCAGTCAGCCTTTTCTTCTACTGAAATGCAGTGTGGAAGTCAAGGGGGAGGTGATCTTAGATGCTTGGATCTCCTTCCTCAATACAAAGTGCATTGGGTGAGTCTAACCACAATAGGTGCTTAATACATCTACTTAAACAACTTTATTCTCTGCCACTCCACCTCATATGTCATTTGTTCCAACCATGGTGAGCTCTTCATAATTATCTGAATATAACTCAAGGGCATCCCTTTTAACAGTTTCATGCTTTTTCACCTATTATTTTCTGTCTTCACTCCTACTTTGATTTTTTAATAGCATCAGAAGAAGTGCTCATGGCCTTCCCAATTTGGAGTAGTTATTACCATCTCCGGACTCCCTAGTCCTTTGCTTGAACAACACTAAAACTGTGGTTTAATGGACCTTGCTAGTTACATATTTTCAAAACCCCCTAAAAACATTGTACATGCATAGGAATAAGTCATTTCTGTAATTTTGGCATGAGAATAATAAAGAATGTTATTTACAGAACTCAGTAGATCCTGGTTAGCCTTTAGAAGTGATCCCAATGGGCTCATTTATGAAATACATTTTTATCCATTAAATATTGACATCCCTACATCTGGCATTGTAAATTATTGAACAGCAAGAGAAACATGGTCCTGTCAGTGAAAACAAAAAATGACTTTAAGATATAATTTTGATAGATTCCTATAGACTTAGGTGTCACATGGCAAGCATTTAAAAAGTCTTTGCACTGATATTTTACTAAAAATTTGAATAGCTTATAAATGACTTTAGATAGTGTTTTTCCAAAGACATTTTTTAGAGCATCTTTTAGAAATAGTGGTTGGATAATCCTCCAATCCATGTGACACAAAAGGACCCAGGAGATCTCAAGAGTTACAGAAAAACAGGATGTGAAGAGATGCCTCAGGTGTGTTTGAATTGTAAACACTTCAGCATTATTTAGGAGCACTCTAATCCACCCTTCTCAGAGAACTGCTAACGCACTTCAGGTTAACCTTATGTTCTATTTTTAGCATATCGAGAAATGTAACTTCCAGATGTGCTTTTGGTTATGCCAAAATTTTGCAGTGAACATATTTGCAAGTGGTAAAATTGCAGAAACGTGACTAACAATTTAAATGTCAAACAAAGTTCTGTCATGAGAGCACTGATTTTTTAAAAATCATATAGTACTAAATGTCTTATATCAAAACCAAGTTCCTTTTGAAACCCATATTCTCAGACCACAGTCTGTTCCCCAGAGTTAGTGACTTTCACTGCTTTATTTTTACCCTCATATTTTAAAAAATATTTTATAATGTAATTCCTTACAGTACCCATTTTAGACGATATACATTTATTTATTGGCCTTTAGTGGTGGAAGGATCCATTCTGTTTACACAGCCATTTCTCACCTTTACTTTCCTCATCCGCCTAAAATTCAGCCCTATCGCAATATTTGGTTTCACATTATTATTGCATGCATATCATGCTCTACGTTTAACCATGTGGTCTACTGTGACTGTTTCCTTTATACAACTTATTTTTTTACTTAAATTCATGACTTTGATTTTTTAATTTTTTTTTTTTGTTAGTGTAACATTTATCCGCAACTAAAACACTTTGAGAGAACTGTCGATCACTTAGAAGAAATTATTGTCCAAATGAAACGGCTCTGTTGTCTGGGGTATATATGCTGGTTCTTGGTCTGGGTAGAGAAATAATTCAAGACATGGACACACATGAGGAGTGGATTTAGGAGCAGAAAGTTTAATAGAAAATGAGAGAGAGAGAAAAAGCTTGCCCATGCTGAGAAAGCTGGTTGCCCAAAAGAGGGTCTCCAGATTGCGGGGGCGGGGGGAGACAATCTGTTCTGTACAGAGGCTTGAGGAGGCGGTAATCGATTTACATAGGGTCCAGAGGATTGGTTTGACTAAGTGTATCATTTACACAGCCCGGGAAAAGATTGGCCCTCCCATCCTAGTCTTTTATTATGCAAATGCAGCAATGATGCACATACACGTGGTTTTACCTGGAGCTGCCATGATACCTGTAAATGTTGTGACAAGCAAAAGAGGGCAGGAGATGCCGAATTGGATGTACCTGGCTTCCAGGTATAGCTGCCTGCATTTACATATAAAGGCTCCTAGTTTGCATATCTGTGCCTGACTTTTCAGGCTGCTTTCTGTTAGGGAAGAAATGGTTTTAGGGGGTGATTTTTATTAAAGGAAAATTCCATGAGAACTTTCACCCTTTCTAGCTGCCTAAAAAGTATTTCTTAATAACCCCTGTATTATAAAAATTTAAATATTTTAAATGATCCATCAGTGCTGGTTGGTTTTGTTTCATTATTTGTGGCAACTCTTTCACCACAGTCACACCCTTTTTAATATGACATGGTCACTAGAGCTGGCATTTGCTGTTATGATCCTTGGCTGGATGTTCTGTTTCATGGATGGCATATCGTTTTTATTTACACCCTTATTTCACTGGTGCATATTCTCTGGTAGCTTCCTGCTGGCTGTGGTTGTGCATAAAAAAAGCACTGAATACCAGCTATCATGGGCCAAGTTACATAGTAGTATATATGATTCAGTAGTCAAGACGGTGTGTTATTTGGAAAAGAAAGAAAACTAAAGAAAAGAAAAGCTTACATTTATCAATGGAAAGGAATAGAGAGCCCAGAAACAGACCTACCTATATACTGTGAACTGATCTTTGACAGAACAGCTAACACAAAACAGTGGAGCAAAAAGTGTCTTATCAACAAATGATGCTGTACTAACTGGACATCCATATGCAAAAATATGAGTATAGACGCTGATTTTATACTTTACATAAAAATTAACTCAAAGTGGATCACAGGTCTAAATTTAAAATTCAGTACTAAAACTCCTAGGAAATAACAGGAGATAACCCAGATGACTCTGAGTTGAATCATGACTTTTTAGATTCAATATCCTAGGTATAATTCAAACAAAAAAATTAATAAGTTGGACTTTGTTAAAATTGAAATTTTCTGCTCTGTAAAAGAAACTGTCAAGAGAATGAAAAAGCATGTCACAAAGTAGGAGAAAATATTTGGAAAAGAACTATCTGACAAATGGCTGTTATTAAAAATATACAAAGAATTCATAAAACCCAACAGTAAGAAAAGGAGTCGTCCAAGTATAAAATGGGATAGAAATCTTTACAGACATCTCATCAAAAAGGTATACAGATAGAAAATAAGCATATGACAAGATGGTTAACATCATATATTATTAGAAAAAAACAATGTAGATAGGGTATGGTAGGGTCAGATGTTAGTCTTTGAATCTCACAGGCTTAACAAAGAAGAGACTCTTTTTAACTTAGGCTGCCTTTACAACAGAGAGCAAGGGGTTCTGCTAATTGCAGACAACCAGAGACCCAGGCTGCTTTTTCAACAGGCTTCCCTTTCTCCACAGCATTAGAAATGGGAAGAGGATGTGGCCAACCTCACATTGCCTTTTAAAGCTCTGGTAAAAAAGTAGCACACCTTATTTTCATGCATATTTCTTTGGTCAACATGATGCAGGGGAAATATTCCGGAAAACTGCAATACTGATAAAACTATACTCCACCTCAGTGAAGTTCATTTGATGCCATCAGCATCTTGACACTCATCAGAACTAACTTTTATTTTGATGATTTTATTTCCCTAATTCCTTTCATGTGTAGCCCTCCTCCTTCAATGCCATATGCAGAGAATGACATTAGCTTGTCTCCCTGATCATGCTTCTGAGGATACCCAGTCTCTCACAGGCAACACACAACACATACCACCCTCAGTCTATTTCTTCATGTCTCTTTTCTGATACCAGAATTTAACAACTAAGGACACTTTCCCTTACACATACTGTCAGTGATAGTCTGTCACTACTTCCCTATTTTATGAGTTTTAATAACAAACACAGTCATGAGCACATTAAAAGGTCATTGATATGCAGTTTCAGTAAGATGACATGTGTTGATCTGATTAGACCTTGCCTTTCATGATGAACGTATCTCTAAATGCCAGGACTGTTCATGTAATCACTTGTTCCACCAATGCGTCTTGCCTGGGATCTGAATGGGAAGGTCAGTGGCCATCAATTTTCCTAGGAAATATCTCCACATTGCGAATGTACCTAATATCCAGACTTTATTCAGGCTACTGAGTGTGTCTCCAGGAATTTCCCCAGAATCCTGCAATCTCATGTGCCCCTCTAAAAGTAGTGGAAGTCATGTCTTATTGAAGAAATAATTCAATTCTATTATCAAACTATGTATAAGAATGCCAAAAGCCTTTTATGTGACATTTGGAACTCCTCAATAGCATAATCTTTCCAATACTTGGAAATCCTCAAAGCTGCATCGGAGTTTACCTAATTTGAAACCTGATGGGTGAGTAGATCATTTTAGGTAGAGTCAAAAACCTTTTTTTACTGTCAATTTCACTGTCATTTATTGATTATTCTCAGTAATTGGGAACGTGCTAAAACATGTTCGCAATTTAGTGGATACTTTTCACAATTAATAATGCCAATCTATTCTATGATTCATGATCAATTTATCCAAAGTTAGACATTTTAAAACATTCCTTCATAAATATAGTCTGGAAAAACTTCTGGTACCTGTAAGAAAATGAGGATATTATTTTCTTTAATATTTAGTTAGTGATACTTGCAGAACTTCCTGTTTTTCAAAAGCACAGGGCTGAGTTTTTCTAGTGATACTTAAAGCTGCATGATAGCCCTTCGAAGTGTATAGTAGTATAGATTTCTGAAACCTGTAGCTTATTCCATTTTAACACATACTTCTTTAGTTAAAGGTAACATTTCCTTTTATTTCCATTACATATGATTGAGATATTATTTTTGATTTATTTATTTTAAAACCTAGTTTCTTTAATAAAGTCTCAGCCCCTAGTATATGGTCAAGATGAGAAAGACTTGAGAGTCCATTGGCAATATTTAGTCATTAAATTATGTGACAATATCTTCCAGAACACATAATATTTTGTGTAATAATGAAATAGAAGTGGATTTCACTTATTTTTATTATGGCCTCATTTACCACCGGAACCATTTGTCTTTGTTTAGGCAGGAGTCTTGTGCCTTCCAATTTGTGAAAGTTTTTCATAAATGGTTCAAAATCCCTGGGGCTTTACCATTCTAGAGCTGGTAGTGTATTTGTGCCACATATATGAATTTAGGCACCACATTATAATGTACCAGAGCTTTATTAACTCCATTTATAATATTTATTTTCATCTACTTATTCATTTACTTGAAGATAATTTTTACCAACACAGTGCTTTGGGTGACAGAGAAGTAAACTTTCTGGGTACTACCCTAAGTCAAAAATAGTGTTTTTTAGTCCTCTTTAAGAAAAAGGACCACTTTCTTCAAAACTTCTATCTTGTAAAAGCTAAGGCTAATTTTCCTCATCATCTTTACTTTTTGCCTCATGCCTCTGATGAGAGACTCTTCCCACTTCTCTGCCCTGCTCTCTGGACTCCAAAAATTAACCTGTTTGGATGACATCTGGGCTCTTCCTCACCTTCCGTCTTCTTTTTGTGTCTGGGCAGTAGGAAGTCCTATCAAGTCACTGAAAGGAGATAGAAGGGAGGTCAGTGTGGTTGGTTGGAGCCTGGGGTTCTCTCTGCTTGGTCACCTACCTCCTACTGGCTGCATCTGCTGCAGAGTAGCTCAGCTCCTGTAAGGTGGGCCTCCCCACAGCCCTCTGTATTTCTGGTTCAGAGAGCACAACCTTTCTTCTGCCCATTAGGCATAGGGTTACTATCAGCCCATCTCATAGCCCAAGAATCACCCCTATCTCGTGTGATTTCCCAGTCCCCTTCCTATATGTATAAAATCTGCCTGTTTAGTAAAATCTCACAGTGTCTTAATCTGACTATGCTGTTTTCTGCTTAGACTGTGACTGATTATCAGTCACAGAATAAAGTTTAGAATCCTGTTAATTCCTAATGACTGTAATCTATCAATACAGAAATGCATTTGTTCCTGATTTGGTTTTATCTGATCAAGCATTTTTCTCTATCTCTTTCTCCCCCTCCTCTGCTCTCATGTGTGTGGGCAGGGGGATGGTGCAGGGGTGGTGTATGCCTATATGTACGTGTGCGTGTTTCTGTGTGTAGTGTTGTGAGAGAATGAGGCCAACTCCTACCACCATACTGACAGAATTTAATACCATTATATACCATATAAACTTGGATTCTACTTCTGGAGAGAGAACTCTGGGACAATGCCTGGTATGTGACTTCTACAATTTTCTTGAGAGATTTAAATAATGCAGGAAAGCAGAAATATGGGAAAGAAGCGAAGAGATATCTCTGGATGAGTTCCATTAAACCAATAGTGATACAATAGTAGTAAGTTTTACTTTGTAGTTTATTAATAAAATTTACAATGCAAAATGATCCCTCACTTTAATAGTTATTAACATAATGACTATTTTGGTTTCAGTTGCAAGCACAGTTCAATGCGTTAACTTAAAAAAAAAAATCAGCGAAAGACAACCACACCAACTGGATTCCTGAGTGCCAGTGGCAACATGAGAGGCTGGAGCATAGAAAAAGAGGCCATCTATGGTTTTTTTTTACTAAGACTACATAGAGCACAATCAGAGTCCATGTGTCAAGAGCTACTTTACATGAATAATAAGAACATGTTGGGTGGCCAAGGCAGGCAGATGCTTGAGCCCAGGAGTTGGAGACCAGCCTGGGCAACATGTGATGAAACCTCATCTGTACAAAAAATACAAAAATGTAGTCAGACTTGTAGATTCACACCTGTAGCTCCAGCTACTCAGGCGGCTGAGGTGGGAGGATCACTTGAGCCTGGGAGTTTGAGGCAGCAGTAAGCTGTGATCACATCACTGTACTTCAGCCTGGGAGTACAAGAGTGAGATCCTGTCTCAAAAATATAAAAATGAAAATAAAAATAAAAGATCATGGCCAAATTTATCTTAAATTTTGAGAGTTGAGCAATTCCAAGGTAGGAAGTGAGATTACTCAGAAAACTTATTAAAATTGTTAAAGTGTTATGAGTTAGTTGAAATTATAATGAAGTATTTTAATTATCAATGGCAAGCACATAAAATATTTGACTCTCAATTTCTCATATAGATTGTAATTCATAGATATAAAATGCATAAGGAGAGTGATTGTTGAGAAGCGATTAGTTAGGATTGGCAATTAAAAGAAAAGGCAGAAATGTGAAACAGACATGAACAAATGGGGCAACAGTTGATCACATCATCTCACAATGCACACCACCCTTTGTGAGAGTTCTCAGCAATTTGTGGATGTCAGTGCACAGTTAGGCTGTGGGAGGTCCACATGTATATGAGTAACTCTACTAATCATTCTAAAGTCTAAATTTTCCTGAGGCTGATCAAAATGACCTTCTACATACAGAAATAGCCTCTTCATGAGGTGCAGATAAACCAAACTATTTTTTCAAAACCTTAGTATGCTTCTTCTTAATATCAAGTATTTCAACTTGTATCTGTTTTCTTCCAGAAAAAAAATTCACAGCAGTAGCAATTCTATTTACATAGGTAAAATTTTCTATTTTTCTTTTTCAAAATTGTAAAAGAAATTTCAGAATTTATTTTAAAGAAGTAAATATACAAAAGAATTGCACTGATGTTTTTAAGTTTCAATATATAAGTTAAAAAAATATGGCCACACAGTGGAAGCATTAACAGTATCTTTGGATTCTGAGGAGTAACACTTACTAACAGGTCAAGCTGAATTGTAAAGCATCTATCTGCTCAAATTTGTGTATAAAAATTAACAGTAAGTAATCACAGCCAAAATGAATTAAATGTTTGTATGGGATAGACATTGTTCAAAAACCTTTCTATGTACCAAGGTATATTTTTTCCTCTGAAATATTCCAGTCTTTATGGCATAACAAATAATAGATGTAATCATTTAAAAAAATCAAAATAAGTGAAAATAAAATTCCGTTTGATGCTAAACAAATTCTACTTCTTTCCATGGAGGTGATAATTGTTATCCATTGGCTATGTGCCAAAACAGCTATTTTAGACATTTTTTATATTATATACACACAAATCTCTGTATATTCAGATGTTATGACATCTCTTTGGGCATGTCACCACAGTTTCATTTTGTTTAAAAAATCATATTTGCTTTTTTTTGATATTTCTATTTACAAACTCAGTTAAATAATCTACCTGAGATTAAGTCATTTTTTTTTTTGGAGAAAGAGAGAATAATTTTCAAGTAAAAAACTTTGCAGTTTTTTATTTGATTTATAAAAGCCTGTAAACAAATTTTTAGAAAACTCTCTTTTATTCTGAGACAGAATAACATATTGGTTTAGAATTTGTGATTGAAGAGAAAATACTCCTAAATTCTGGTCTTAATTCTGCCTCCAATTGACTGTTAATTAATATCTCTAAGCCCCAGTATCTGCAATATAAAATAAAGACATATGTAATATTTAAGTCAAAGTCATCATGTGAACCATAACAGGTCATAATGCAGCTTAATATTTCTATTTTATAATAAGAACTTATAAATATCATGATTATTTTATTACCATTTCTAATAAAAGTTTAGGAAACTTCTCATTCTGAACAAAATTAGGTGGATAGACATCTATAATACATAATCATTTAAACTTTTCAAATAAACACAGAGAACTTTCTATTTTACTTACAAAATGTTCTAGGAACATGAAACCAAATCAATTAAAAAAGGTGATTGGATGAAAAGGATGTTAAAAAAATCTATCCTGGATTCTTTCCCTTACCCATAAAGTAACTAAGTGATGCAAGGATGAAACTGTGTCACTGTTGAAAGGATATTTTATAAATAGACAATGAAGTATGTATCAAAGAAAGCATATCAGTCCATCCTCGCATTGCTGTAAAGGAATAACTGAGACTGGGTAATTCATAAAGAAAAGAGGTTTCATTGGCTTACAGTTCTGCAGACCTTAGAGGAAGCATAGTTCCAGCATTTGCTTGGCTTCTGGGGAGGCTTCAGGAAGTTTACAGTCATGACAGAAGGTAAAAGGGGAGCAGAGAGGTCACATAATGAGAGCAGGAGCAAGAGAGAGAGAACAAGGTGCACCATACTTTTAAATAACCAGATCTCATGAGAATTCATTCACTCACTATCATGAGGATAGTATCAAGGTGATGGTGCTAAACCATTCATGAGAAATCCAACCCCATGAACCAATGATCTCCCACCAGGGCCATCTCTACTACATGGATTACAATTCAATATGGGGTTTTGGTAGGGACACACATCCAAACTATATCAGAAAGCAAATCAAATTACAAAAATAAACGTATGTAAGATCAACTTGTTAAATAATATAAATTGAAATATATGATTCATATTTGTAAAAATAATTTTAAAATGGCAGACTCAAGATTCATGTGGCATTTAGAATAATTAAAACATTGTAGGATTAGACATGTTTATAGACTATGTTTAAATGGTAAGTCATCCAATAAAGAGAAAAATAAAAAACTTATAAAGTCCTTTGGCATTTTGATAGATAGAGCAAAATTATTATCTATAATCTATGGTTATCATTAGTCTGAAGATGGCATGCAAAAATGAATATGAAGAGTTCTATTTTGGTAAGAAAAATCTATTCTAAAATAATTGAAAAAATAGATACAACTTTTTGTCATGAGGATAAGATTCTGAATTTTTTTACAGTTGGAGATGTTGTAATATACAAAACATCTGTGCTTCATATCTGTCAGATACATTGTGACAAGTTAAAAACTATGTGAGAATGGAAGACATACTTTATAAACTAGAAAGCTCATAATTGTTGGAGTACTTATAAAGAGCTTAAATTCTTATTGACTTGTGATATTGGGGAAATGAGTCCTAACAATGTCTAAACTCTCATTTGAAGATATAATTTTATGATTTTATGCCTATGCTAACGACTTCTCACTAGGTAGTATACATATAATTTGTATTTACAATATAATCAAGTGTGATTTTATATGTTAAACAGTTAATATATAAGCAGTAACTAGTTTAGAATTGTAGAACAAATAAATCAACTCAAATTGTTGCAAGGATAATTGATTGGTTCATTAAATGAATTTTTTATATAAAATTGATATTAGAAAGATTGAAAAGTGGCCAAAGGGCCTTTCTGATTCTACTTCATAATATTAAGAGATGGTTTCTTACTATGGTTGGTGTCCTGGCAGGAGTGGGAATATCATAGTGATATTCAACCCAACATGTTTCCTCATTAAAGTCCAGCCAGGTTTTAATGATGCTTCCTGAAGTTCTTCCAAAGAAAAATAATAATAAGGAAACTTCTTTCCCAAAAGATGCAAATATGCCTATCTTCATATATCACTGGCCTGAATGGACAACAGTCTTTCCTAGTGGAAAACCGCAGCAAGACTTATGAAACTATTAAAAGAACAACACATTTGTAGGACTGCTGCATACCAACAGATCAATACATTGAGACAGCAGAACTTGCAGCAGAGAAAGAGTTTAATGATCACAGGGCACTGAGTGAGGACATGGGAAGAGACCTTCAAATCCATCTCATCTCCTGGTTTCGGGTTTTTGAGGGTATCATGGAAGGCAAGGAAGTGAAAATCTGGGGTCATTGATTGGTATGGCTATGGGGATGCGGAAATTGCATTCTTTGGAGAGTCAGCTATTTGTAGGATCTTTCAGACCAGCTAGCATGAGTAGTTTCATTGGTATGCAGAGCCTGAAAGAACATCTCAAAAGGAAAAGTTAAGATTTCTTCATGTTCAAGTTGTTATCTATAGAGCAGTTAAGAGGAATTATAATCTTGTAACAAGGTCTATGTGATTTTGAGGCAATAAGCAAGCAACTAAGAGGGAGTAAGTCAGAGAATGTACTAGTCTGTTCTCACACTGCTAAGAAAAGACTACCTGAGACTGGGCAATTCATGAAGAAAGAGATTTAATTGACTCAGTTCCGTAGGCTGTACAGAAAGCATGGCTAAGAGGCCTCAGGAAACTTGCAATCATGGAAGAAGGCAAAGGGGAGGCCAGTGTATCTTATCATAGCACAGCCGGAGAGGGAGAACAAGGAGGGAACTGCCACATACCTTTAAGCCATCAGATCTCACAAGAACTTACTTACTGTTATGACTGATAACAGCATGAGGAAAGGGCTCCCCCATAATCCAATCACTTCCTATCAGGTCCCTCTCCCGTCAAGTGGGGATCACAATTCAAGATGAGATTTGGGTGGGGACACAGAGCCAAAACATATCAGAGAGGACGACGACCCAATGATTAATCCTTAATGTGTTGCAAGCTTGGTTTATTTTCATTTCTCCTCTCTCTTTTTTTCCCTGATTAATTTTATAAAATTTATAGGGATGGTTTTGAAATTGTTCCAGTTTCATCACACCTTAGTCATTAAATGAATGTGGAACCATGTAATCCTACAACTCATGTAGTGCATGAGGAAAGAGTGGATATTTGAGTAAACCAGAGTTTTGTTTCAAGGAATGAAAGAGAAGGGAAGAGTTGGTTTTGGAGAATTACATTACATAGTGCAAAACAATATTACATAGTGCAAAATATTACGCTACATTACATAGAATTACATTACATAATGCAAAAAATATTACATAGTGCAAAACAACAAAAAATATTAACTTGTTTAAATAATGCATCTGGCATAAAACATTTGCTACACTTATGAGATGCTGTTATTAGAAATTTTAATGTGAAATATTATCAAAGAGTATCATTCATATGCACTAATACAAAATACTTCAAAAATTATAAAACTGATCATATTTTTAGATAGCCAAATTAGTGGTAGTCACCTCATTGTGAAGATCTCCATGAATCTTCTCAAATCTTTTGACACATTTTGAAGATCATATTAAACTATACCAAAGGTCATGGCTTCAGGAAAACTTCATACTTTAATGTACCAGGAGTGGAACCTTTCATACTTTAATGTACCAGTGAATTGAAAAATAAAAATCTATTTCTAGCAGAGAAAACAGTTGAGATCATGCTGCAAGTCTTTGTGGGAAGCAAGAAGATCAAAAGAAAGCACTGAAACAAAAGAAGCAAACAAGGAAAACAACACAGCAACAAAATCAAAAACAAAACCTATGGAAGAGATAAAGTGACACTGAAGGCATAGAGTGTGCACAGACACAGGTGAGGTAGTCTTGGGAAGAAACTTCTGAAGGAGAAGCAGGTGAAAGGGAAGCTCAGGGTGAATTTTGAAAGCAGGTGGCAAAGAAAAAAGAAACAGAAAAGGAGAGCACAGGATCCTGAGAAATAAGACTTGGGCCAAGGGAATACAGTGAACCTTAAATGTACTTCATTCTAGATCTAAGATTCCAATAAAACAGGAAAAAGGGTGAAAACTAAGCTGTAAATGTTTAACATACTGTCACAATAGAAATAATGCAACTAAAACCACGGGAGCAAAACAATATGGGAAAGAGAAACAGAACATAAATGGTAGAGGCAGTAGATGAAAATCAAAAAGATAATTGCCACTAACACAGGGATAACAAAAGGGTAAATAAGGAAACAGGAGAGTAAGTCTTCTGAAAACATATAAGCACAAAGGTAACCACTAGAACAAAAATATGAAAATTTTTATTTTCAGTTCAACTTACGAAGATATGTTTATTGCATATAAGACACAATGCATCTAACATAAAGTAATTCAAGTGTCTAAAAATAGATTGACAAAAGAATATCAGATAAATGAAAATAAAAAGAAAGCAGAGTTTGTGTTCTTAATAATAAATGGCTTAAAATGCATGTCAAAATAACTGGAGGAGCCAAGGAAAGACAGGTTTCAATGTTAAATAATGAATCACAGTAAAGATATAAAACCAGTATACACAACCACCAGTTAAGACTTTATAAAATAGAAACAATAGTAGATTCAAGAAACCATAGGTAGAAATAAACTAATTTAAATAAATAAAAAGCCACCACTTCAGTACAATACTGTTAAAACTGACAATATGCCAGACCTAACTGCATTATGAATGAAGTCATTGGCAAATACCAATATCAAACTATATACCCCAATAATAGAGAATATACCTTCTTTTCATGCACTTAGAACATTTATCTTTTAAATGTTATGAAGATAACAGCAATAGATGCCATTGAGTAGAAATACTTTTTAAAGTTTCTAAAAATAATACATTAAACCCAGATATCTGATAGAAATTGCAAAAACAAAGGCCATTTTAACTGAAAATTAAATAAAAATATTATATTCAATAAAACTTGTTTAGAATTGATATATAAAAATATGTAATTAAAAATTATAGCACACACCATATTACTACATATGTAGCATATTTAAAACAGTGAAACACATATTTTATGCCTGAAGAATATTTAAAAATATCAAATCCAATCTCAACCCAACAAAAAAGTACAAGGATAGAAATTATAGATATAAAATCAGAATTTATGAGATTTAAAACAGAGAGCTGTAATTAATAATTACAAGTCCTCTTTTTGATTAAATAAATAACAAAACAAACAACCTACTATCTAACCTAATAAAGTACAAATCTAGAAAAATTAAGGTATGACAAGAAGAAATAACTATTGCAACAAATTATGTTAGCAAATAAGAGATTTTGCAATATATATGTAAATAAATTGAAAATAAAAAACAAATAGAAGTATATAATTTATCAAATTTGAACCCATAAGGACTAAAACTTCAAATACATTAATTTCGGTAGATGAAGAGAAATAGTTATTAACAGATTATACTGCATGAAAGCAATTATCCTGGCTAGTTTAATCTTCAAAAACCACATAGGCTTAATATTCAATAAATTATTCCAGAGCATACAGAATGAAGAAAAATGTCCAAATTATTTTTTATGACTAAAGGGTAACATTTATATTTAATTTTGAAATTTTAGATTTTTAGAGCTGCTGTCATAAAATAACATAATCTGAGGGACATGAAGAACAGACATTAATTGTCTTTTGATTCTGGAGACTGGAAGTCCCAGTTTAGGGACTCAGCAGGGCCATGCTCCCTCTGCAACCTTAGGGGAATTTTTCCTAGCCTCATAAGAAAAGCAGTCATGGTATAATAAGAGCAAGATACAAATAAAGACAATTTGTACTCTTCAATTAAAATTAATTCAAAAGAACATTCTGAATCATTTTATACAATAAATATTTATAATTAAATAATTCAAAAATACTTATTTAAAGATCATTGATATAAAATGAAGCATATTTAAAAGTTCTATCAGGATTCTAATAGTCTCTGCTGATGAGTTAAAAAGCAATCAAGAATTTTGAAAATATTCAATATGTAATTTAACTACCAAGAAGATACTATAAGAAAAACTATTTCTATGGTCATAGACTTATGATAAAATTTGTGGCAAAATATACATCTACTAAATGAGAAAATAACTTAGAGGACATAAATTTGATAACTGATAAATATTTCAATATGTCAAATAAAAGTATCTTTCTGGCTTACCTAAAATGTAAAATTCAAAGCTTAGGATATGGTATATTGGGTTTTGTTTATCTTGAAATCTTGGATTTAACAATCAATATTTATCTGAAATAATATATCAATATTTATTATCAATGTACAATGGATTAAATGCTGTATTCATGTATGGAGAGTGACCATATAATGTGAGGTACAAAGTCTGGAGTTGTGGTCAAATGTTTAGAAAAATTATGGAAAGTTATATTTACCTCTATGTTAGTCTATTTGTGCATGATTAAATAAAATACATAAATTGATTATCACATTATCTTATTATTATATTGAATATTTTATAATATTCATGAAAGAAGATCAGAAAGATCAGAAAGATTTTAATAACATATCTGAAAAGCTGGCAACTTATAAAACAAAGACAATACCTGTAGCATAATTCAAAGTGTGTCTGATATTTGGATACCTAAAGCAAGCTGGAATTTTAGCAAGTGTCAAATATTCATCATTATAGAAATAAAGATTTGAAAGTATTTGAAAGTATTTGAGTATTTGACAAAAGAACAAATTTATCTTGATATATTATATTATGACAGAGATGCAAATAGTTATTTAATGGTACAATAAATAAATATTTGATTAGTTCAAAATGGCAAATTTATTGGAGCAAAAGAACGATTCATAAATTTAGATTATAAGAGATACTTAATATAAATATATATAATAAATAAGTATAGTAGGCTAGTATGCATGAAGAGTTAAATTTCTTCTGATTTGAAGTACATATAAAGCACCTTGCTAGCTATTTTTAGAATAGCTCTCGGGTATTCAGGCATTACTAACTTTGCAGAGACAACATTAGAAGACAGAAAAAAAGAGCTGGTGTGATTTTCACTTAATAAGGAGCTTAATTATTCCTTGTAGTTCAAGCTTGAACAAATGGTTGTATTAGTTTTCCAAAGCATATGATGAATTTTGATTGTGACCTTACTTACAAGTGAATTCTTTTCTCTAATAGAGAAAATCATAACTTATTTTATCCAAACATTATATATTTATTATTCACTGTAAACTTCTGTGGTAATGGAAATGCAAACAAAACACCCCCTGTAGAAGTTATTGATGTTGTACTTAGAAAAGTATAGTATGGTTTGCATGATTTGATTTGCAGGGTGATTTCATAATATATATTATATGGATACATACCTTGGATTCTTAATATTTTTGTTCTATCACCATATACTGACTGTACTATGCTTTATTTCAAAAAAACAATATTTAAGTATTACATTTATAACTATTCATTATTTTCTATAAATTTATGATTTTGCATTTATAAGCTATACATTGCATCATACAATAATAAAAAAACACTAAAATGTATATACTAATGCATCTATATATAAACATATACATATGCATAAACTAATGCATAAACATATCCTAATGACTGGATAAATTCCATCAAAAGATTTTAAAATGGAAATTAAGCTTTTAAAAATTATCTTGAATTGTGTCTTTCTGAGGCAGAGGTGTCCATCTCCTCAAGCATAATTTATCTTTTGTGTTACAAAGAATTCAATTACACTCTTATAGCTATTTTAAAAGTCACAATTAAATTATTATTGACTATACTCACCCTGTTATGCTGTGGAATAATAGGTCATTCTTTCTTTCTATTTTTTTTTAACCCATTAATCATCCTACCTACCACCACCACAGACCCCCACTACACTTCCTCGCCTCTGGTAACCATCCTTCTACTATCTATCTTCATGAAATCAGTTGTTTTGATTTTTAGATTCCACAAATAAGTGAGAACATGTGATGTTTATCTATCTGTTTGTGTCTGGCTTATTTCACTTAACATAGTGGTCTCCAAGTGCTATCCACATTATTGCAAATGACAGGATTTCATTTTTTTAATGGCTAAATAGTACTCCATTGTGTATATGTACCACATTTGCTTTATCCATCCATCTGTTGATGGACACTTACTTTCAAATCTTGATTATAATAAACAGTGTTACAGCAAACATGGTGTGGGAGATCCCTCAGAGTGGTGGGAGAAAGTGTAGGGAAAGAGCAGGTCTTCTGAAAGGTTGGAAGGCTCTGCATAGCTTTGGGGAACAATCAGCTGAAGGCAGCTGTTTTCTTACACTGAGGCAGAGGGCAAGGGGTAGGTACAAGGAAGTGTAAGGGAATTTATCTTAAATAGGTTGTTTACTTACGTTTTCAGTAAACCGAACCTTGATCTTCTGTGACTGCTCCCTGAAAGGGGGAACAATAATGTTAATTACACACAGATTGTGCTGGCTCCAGACTTTCAGCATTATGTCTGCACTGAATAAAAGAAAGCAGCTCCAGCTGTTCCTAGCTGCTGTCTTCTTTGGCCACTAGTGCCAGCAGCCCCCTAGCTGCACTTACACTGCATACCTGTGTCTGAGTATGCCTTTCATCTGTTGCTCAGCCAGGGCCTGCAGTATGGACCTGGCCGCTGATGCCCATGTGAGGAATGCTGCAATGAATTGCAATGGAACCCTCAAAAACAAAGGTGAAGAAACTGTGCAATCAGTAAGTAATTGGTGCCCACTTGGGATATCCAAGTTCAAGGGAATTTTCGAGTTATGGTTTCATCATGGGACAACAGGTATCCACTCAACAGAAACAGTATATAAAAGCATTGAAACAACTGCTTAAAGCTAGCAGAGCCTCGGTTTTGGAGGCCCAATTAAGGGACCTAATGCAAACTGTTGTTTCCCATAACCCATGGTTCCCAGAAGAATGCGTTAGATCTAGAGCTCTGGGAGTGAGTGGAAAGTCTTAAACAACATCATGCTCAAGGGCAACAGGTCCCAGTAACATCATTAATGTTATGGGCCTTAGTTAGGGCTGCTTGAGCCCTGCTCTATACAGAAGAGGCCAAAAAGGGAAGGGGAGAGGAACCATCACCTACCTTACCACTTCCTCCTCTTCCTTCAGCCCTGCCTTTACCAGGTAAAGGTGTCACAGAGGAGACACAGATTTTCCCTGAACCCCCTCCCCCAACAAATTGGAAAAAAGACAAGGGATACACTACAGTTATGGGACCCTGTCTTAGGCAAGTGGCATTAGAAGGGGAGCTCTTGGCCTGCCCAACAATGCAATCAGGTATATGAACAAATGACTTTAAACACTTAGAAACAAGTAAGAAAAAGCATTAGAGAAAACAGAGCTGCTAGCCCATTAACAAAAGGATGAATTGAAGCCATAGCAGATAACTTCCATATGACCCCATGGGACTGCTCAGTGCTAGCTAAAGCAACTTTAGAGACTGGTTAATACCTCCTCTGGAGAGCAGAATTTGGTGAATTATGTGAACAGCAGACCCCTTTCTAATAATGACCACTGTTGTTATTCCCCCGCTACTCCTGATCTAGCTCTCTCAAAATCCTATTTGGGTAAACCAGTGGACTTTAAAGGGAGAGAAATTACAATGAGCCCATGAATTAGTTGAGGAAAAATTAAAAGCTGGCCATACAGAACCATCAAATAGCCCTTGGAATTTGCCCATTTTCATCATTCCCAAAAAGTCTGGTAAATGGAGACTTTTGTATTACTTACTTGCTATCAATACTAAATTGGAACCTATGGGGCCCGCTTCAACAGAGGCTCTTTTCCCCCATGGCGATTCCTGGAGATTGGCCTATAGTCGTTATTGACTTAAAAGACTGCTTTTATATCATTCCCCTTGCAAAACAAGACAGAGATAAATTTGCATTTACAATACCAGTTATCAATAATGAAAGGCCAGTTCCCCGATTTCATTAGAAAGTACTTACTCAAAGAATGCTAAATAGTCCTACCCTGTGTCAATGTCATGTAAATCAGGCTTTGCTTCCCAGTTGAAAAGAATTTCCTAACTACAAGATCATCTATTCTATGGATGACATCATACTGGCAGCCCCAACAGAAACAATATTTTTGAGAGGTTTATATGTCTCTGTCAAAAGGAATACACAGTGAAGAAGCTTAATCATAGCACCTGAAAAGGTACAGATGTCCTCCCCTTGGAAATATCTTAGATACATACTAACTTCCTGGTCAGTAAGGCCTCAAAAGGTTAAATTGAATACTAAAAACTTACGTACCTTAAATGACGATCATAAATTACTGCATGATATTAGCTGGCTTGCCCCACCTTGGGCATAACTACTGACAAATTACAGAACCTATTTTTTATCCTAAAGGGCAATGCAACCCTGGACTCCCCTAAGTATTTAACCCCAGCTGCAGAAAAAGGAAATTGAGGAAATAAGCTATTTCTCATAGGCAGCTATATCACATAGACCCATGATATTCAGTCCAATTATTTGTATTTCCTACTAAACATTCCCCAACAGGATTAATAGGACAGATGGCCCCAGGGCTGCGCTTCCTAAAATAGTTTTTTTTTTTTTTCTCATATGCAGGGACTGAAACACTACCTCCCTATGTCCAGCTAGTTAGTAAAGCCATCTATGTGGGTCGCAAATGATGCAGTCCATTGCAAAGTTATGACCCTGATGTCAAAAGAATACCCTTAAGTAAAAAACAATTTGAAGCAGTCCTGCCCCTATGTCTAGACCTTCAGATAGCATTATCTAATTATGTGGGCCATATAAAACATGCCCTTCCCGCTGACAAACTATTCCAGTTCTTATCTCATATTCCTGTAGTTATGCCTACAAAGGTAGTTCACTCCCCCATGCCTAATGCTTTAACGCTTTTCACGGATGGCTCTGGTAAAAAATGGAAAAGCAGTTATTTGGTGGGAACCACATAACTCCTGCACTCATTCTAGATTTACTAGCACTCAGAGAGCTGAGCTTGGAGACTTAATATTAGCCCTGGAAACTTTTTCTGCTCAGTCCATCAATATTGTTAGTGACTCTGCTTACTCTGTTTATTTGTCACAGAACCTTGAAATAGCCCTCATTAAGTCCACTCTGGAGCCCACCCTGTCTGCACTTTTTCTTGGACTTCAGAAATTGCTAGATCAATGAACACATTCTGTTTTTACTACATATATTTGAGCCCACAGCTCACTACCTGCCCCACTGGCTTATGGCAATGATCAAGCAGACCTGCAAGTTATGACATTCTGCTTGACCAAGCCACCCAGTCACATCAATTTTTCTACCAAATTGGAGAAACTTAACTAAACAATTTCAATTTGCCCAAAAACTAGCTAAACAAATCATTTTACAATGCTTTTAGTGAAGGTGATTTTTCTCTGGTGATACAATTTTGTTTCTTTCTTTTTGTTTTTTATCCATTGCATGTATTTTGACTTGCAGTTTTCATGAGGCTTGCAAATACTATCTTGTAAGCCATTATTTTGACGTGATAACACCTTAAAACTATTATATAACCAAGCAAACAAAAACGCAAAGGAAAAACTAATAATAATTCTATGCCTTAACTTCATCCCCCCATTTTTTTTAGCTTTTTGTTGTTTCTATTTATATCTTATTATACTATCTATGTCTTGAAAGTTGCTGTTATTATTTTTGATTGGTTCATCATTGATTCTATCTACCTAGGATCAGAATATTTACACATGATAGTTATAGTGTTACAATATTCTGTGCTTTTCTGTGTACTTACTATTACCAATTAGTTTTGTACCTTCAGTGATTGCTTATTGCTTACTAATGTCCTTTTCTTTCTGACTGAAGTACTCACTTTAGCATGTCTTATAGGACAGGTATAGTTTTGATGAAATCCCTCAGCTTTTGTTTGTCTTGGAAAGTATCCTTTATGTTTGAAGAATATTTTTATAGGGTATACTATTCTGGGGTAAAATATTTTTTGCCTTCAGCACTTTAAATATATCATGCCAGTCTCCGATGGCCTGTAAGATTTCCACTAAGACATCTGCCACCAAATGTATTGGAGCTCCATCGTATGTTATTTCTTTCTTTTCTCCTGCTTCTTTTATGATCCTTTATCCTTGACCTTTGGGACTTTGAATGTTAATAGCCAACATGTGGTTGTGGTGGCCCTTCAAAGAAAAATGTGTTTGCTAGTTAGATGAATATGTAAATGTATCTGTAATAGTCAATATTATGTATCAACTTGATTGGATTGAAGGATGCAAGGATGCAACATGTTGTGCCTGGGTATGTATGTGAGGGTGTTGCCAGAAGAGATTAACATTTGAGTCAGTGGACTGAGAGAGGCAGACCCACTCTCAATGTGGGTTGGCACCATCCCACTGGTTGATGGTGCAGCTAGAAGAAGCAGGAGGAGGAAGGTGGGATAAGCTGGCTTGCTGAGTCTTCTGGCTTTCATCTTTCTCTGGTGCTGGATGCTTCCTGCTTTTGAACATCAAGACTCCAGGTTATTTAGCTTTTGAACTATTGGACTTACACCAGTGGTTTGCCAGAGGATCTTGAGCCTTTGGCCATAGACTGAAGGCTGCACTATCAGATTTCCTACTTTTGAGGTTTTGGGATGTGGGCTGAGCCACTACTGGCTTTCTTGCTTCTTAGCTCGGAGATGGTGTCTCATGGAAATTCACCTTGTGATCATGTGAGTCAATTCTCTTTAATAAACTCCTATATATATCTATTAGTTCCATCCCTCTGGAAAACCCTGACTAATACAGTATCTCATTGTGGATTGAATTCACTATTCTATTATTCATAATGAGATTTTTAAGTATCTTTCTTTCTTTTTTTGGTGGGGGCAGAGGTTATCTGTCTTTACTCATTTTGATGTTCTTGTATTTTACCTACTGATTTCTAAGATCTTTAACCACCCTTACTGCACCATCATCTCACTTACTCAGAATATATGTTGCAAATATTTACTCAGGCTTGTCTTCAACATTTCTCCTTTTTAAGTCCTAACTTTTCATGGATATATGGATAGAGATAGTAATAAGGATTCCATTTCATGGTGTTTTCCACATATCATACCAGTTTTACTCAAATAGCAACACGAGAGAAGAGAGAGAAAAATATAAAGGCATCTTAATCAATTTCCATGACAGAAATAACAGTCATCAAAATTACATAAACCTTAGAAAGGAATGAAGTGTCATCCATATTATTGCAATTGAAATAAAAATGAGAGAGACATGTAAATAATGGGGTCAGGAAATGTATGTTACATGTATTTTAAGTGTGTAAAGCAGGGATTAGCAAACTGTGGCCTCTGTGTCAAATGCTTCTGTGCATAAAGTTTTATTGAAACATAGTCACATCCATCTACTCTCATGTTGCCTATAGTTACTTTTACATTGCAATGAGAGAGCTGGGTAGTTGTAAGAGAGAATGCACGTTTCCCAAAATCTAAAGTATTTTCTATCTGCCACTTTACAAAAGAAGTTTGCCAATCCCTGGTCTAAAGGATAATGTAGAGTGCTGTGAATAAGCACTACTTTTTGTGTACAAAATATAAAATAAAAGATATTTAAATAATATAAAGAATATATAAAAGTTATTTTGAAACATTTTATAACCATAGAATAACTACTCAGCCTTTACAGAATATGTGTTACAAACCCTGATTTATATACTCCTGCCATTTTTATTGTTTCATAATAAAGTTACTCCTTAGTACCCACTAATCTAAGTTTTAGGGTCAAAATCTATTCCTATTATGTCTACACTGTGTTCCACAAGCTCACAGGTGAGTCCCTCCTTTACTAGTTCATGCGTTTACCTGTTACACCTATCTTTATTCTCTCTACAGGATAGATCCTCTCCTTAAAAGACCAGAAACCCTGACACCTGATAAATAAAATCTTTTCAGTTTAACCACCCTTTAATTATGTCATTTCCCAACTTTTCCACTTTTTATGTTCATTCCACTAATTTTTTCTTGTAAAAGATTCATCTTGAATTGTTCACGTTTTCATCACTTGTGTTCCAGTGCCTTAAAAATAATCTCAATAGATTATATTAGGAGACTGATTAATAACAAGTTATTCAATAAACATCTTTGTTAAAGGCATTATGTGAATAACTGGTCACCTTTGTTAAAGGCATTATGTGAATAACTGGTTAAGTGAAAAATAGACTGTTACCTTTGTTAAAGTCATCTTTGTTAAGGGTATTATGCGAATAACTGGTAAGCAAAAAAAAAAAAAAAAAAATAGACGAATTCTGGTTTCAAAACAGTCTGAATTTGCTTGTGAGTGTTAACAGTTTCTTCATAGCTTTCCCTGGGTGAAGACAGGGACAATTGAATGTAACATGGATTCCTAAACCCAGCTCATCTTAACAACTTTTTATTTTATGCTTTTAATTGACATATAATAATTATACATATTTATGGGATACATAGTGATGTTTCAAAAATATAATGTGTAATGATCAGATCAGTGCAATTAGCATAACCATTTTCTCAAATATTTACCTTTTTTTGTATTATGAAAATTCAATATCTTCCTTGTAACTTTTTAAAGAAGAATTAAATCTATTATTATATATATTGTGTGATGGTTAATTTTATTGTCAACTTGCCTGGGCTAAAGGATGTCCAGATAGCTGGTAAAACATTATTTTCCGGTCTGTCTGTGGGGGTGTTTTCAGAAGACATTAGAATTTGAAGCAGTAGACTGAGTAAACCAATGTAGACAGGAATCATCCAATCTCTTGAGAGTCTGGTAGAAAATAAGAGGGAGAAGGGTGAATTCTTTCTCCTTGAGCTGGAACATCCATCTTCTCCTGCCCTTGGACATCAGAGCTCCTAGTCCTCAGACTTTTGGATGCCAGGGTTTACACCTGTGACCCCCAGGTTCTCAGACATCCAACCTCAAACTGGGACTTATATCATTGATTCTCCTGGTTCTCAGGCTTTTGAACGAAAACTGAATTACAGCACTGGCTTAGCTGCTTCTCCAACTCGCAGAAAGCAAATCATAGGAATTCTCAGCCCTCATAATTGTTGAGCCAGTTTCCATAATGAATCTCTCTCTATATATCCTATAGTTCTATTTATTTAAAGAACCTTAATATATATTGTGAAGCACTTGACAAAGACAAATAACCTATAATTATAATTGTGTTTGGTGATGGTTTTGATGTGCATTAATTTAGAAATATCTTCTATTGAATCTTACCTCTCTTCCCATATGTTTTGTATGACAAATTGCTGTCTGACATCCACGTTAGTCGTTTATGACAAGAAATGGCAGTTCCTAAGATGTTGGTGAAAAAACTGACTAGACTTGGTCTCAAATACATTTTTAACTGTCTGAATTAAAAATATGTTTTTTAAAATTTATTTTTCTTTTATCTTTAGAGATAGGGTCTCCCTGTGTCACCCAGGCTAGAGTGCAATGGCGTGACCATAGCTCACTGCTGCTTCAAACACTTGGGTTTAAGTGATCCTACTACTTCAGCCTCCCAAGTAGCTAGAATTACAGGCTCACACCACCATTCCTGGCTAATTTTTAAAAACAGTATTTGTAGAGATGGGATCTTGCTATGTTGCCCAGGCTGATCTCCAACTTCTGGCTTAAAGCAATCCTCCTGCCTTAGCCTTCCAAAACAGATTGCAGACATAAGCCACCATGCCTGGCCTAAATAAGTTTTAATGAAATAATTATTTTCCAAGCCCTTTCTTATTTTACTATTTTCCCTTTATCTAAAGGTGTATTGCTAGGTATCATAAAATTATCATCTGCTATAAAAGTTATACTTGATGAATAGATTATCCTGTTGGCTTTGTAAGTGTAGATTAGTAGATGACCATTTTTACAGCTTGTAAATACCAAACCTTCCATGAAGCCAATCTCTGTGGTAAGTGCTGCCTTTTCACGGTTTCTTTTAATCTTCATACCATCCTATGCCATCTGCATTACTCTTTTACCCATTTACTGCTAAGTAAACTCATAGAGGGTAAGTGATTATCTAACACCTACAGCTCACAGGTGGCAAAGCTCTCACCTGTGTCACAGGTCACAGCCAGTCAGGCTGCAAGCTGAGAACACACAGAGAAAACCCTGCTGTGGCCACCTTCACCATCCCACAAAGTGGTAATGATCGAACAATAATCACTGTTTGGGATCATGTTGCTAAATATACTCCCTTTTGCTGCAGAAATAACTGAAGCTTTTGAAATGCAAAGGTAATTTTGTTACTAGTTAAAACATAGAACTTTCAACAACTGGTTTCTTCTTGGGAAGTGATTAACAATTGCATATTCAAGAGTTTCTAAGTCATTGAGAGTCTGTAAGCATCATTAATATAAAAATATTGTTTAAAATATAATATTCATATGTAACCATATAAAAATAGTCATTTTATCACTACCATTAGAGATTAAATTAACTTTTCAGATAACCTGTTTTTGAAAAATGGTTCCCTCAGAAAAAGAAATAGAAATTTTTGCACATTTTAAAAATGTACCTAGGCAACAATCCTGCAGGATGCAGGATGTGCACATGTACCCCAGAGCCCAAAGTACAATAAAAAAAAATTTTAAAAATGTCATTAAAGTGGGAATAATTTTTGGTATTCTTAAGAAGAAAAAATGAATGTAGGCAGGTAGAAAAGAAGAAGCATCCCATGTTGATGAAGTGAAAAAAACATGATCACATAAAAAGCTATTTGTTACTGCTTTTAATAAATTATGAATTAATTTCTGTGTATATGTTTATATATTTTATTTAAATTAAGTTCAAATTTATTAATTTTGCTAACAATATGTTAAGAAAGACAATGAAGGAAGAAATTTAACTTCCATCATAAAGAGAAGTATGCAAGGATAATGTGAGATACAATCTGTAAAAGTGGAAAATCACTCTGCGGGTATTTGAATGACGCATATACGGAAAAAAAAATGAGTAAGCTGAAAAATTAGTATATGTAGTGACTGATGTAGAGGATCATTGAAAAAGGAGTTAGCAAATGTTGAAGGTAGCCATGATCATTTTCACATTTACGTTATTTTGATAAATAAGATCCTGAGTTACTAATTTTTGTCTTGCAAATTATTAAAATATCAAGTTACAAAGTCTATAGTTACCAACAAAATTCATTCAAACATATTTTTGTAGACCATAATTTGTCAAAGCATAACTCAAGGAACTATGTTCTGCTATATAACTTTTAAAATAAAAGCAAAAAAAAAAAAAAAAAAAACCCAATGTCTATGAGCAGGTATATTTGAAAATAAAAAATATGTATTTTATGGAACATTATAAATTTATTTAACATAATACTGTTTAAAAAAGTTCTTCAGTAGTAAAATTCTCCCAAGCTTGTAAGAAAACTCATAAAGCAACACAGTATATTTTTTTCCTCAGACTACTGGGAAAAAGAATGCAGTATTCTGGACATGAGCTTTCCTATCTGCTTCCATTTCCCACTTGTAGATTCTCCATTTTGAATACCACAGTTAAAATTTAGTGGCTTTTCTGAGTTTTGTTTTTCTCTATATATTTAATATGTGAAATCCTCCCTTCCTTCCTTCCCTCCCTCCCTCCCTTCCTTCCTTCCCTCATTCTTTCCAGACAAGATCTTGCTATGTCACCCATGCTGGTGTGCAGTGGTGAGGTCATAGCTCACTGCAGCCTTGAAATTCCAGGCTCAAGCAATCCTCCCACCTCAGCCTCCCGAGTAGCTGGGACCACAGGTGCATGCCACCATGCTTGGCTAATTTTTAACATTTTCTTGTAGAGATACAATCTCCTTAGGTTGCCCAGGCTGGTTTCAAATTCCTGGGCTCAAATGATGCTCCCACTTGGACCTCTCAAAGTGCTGGGATTACAGGTGTGAGCCCCCATACCTGGCCAAATGTGGAATTTTCTAACAAATAAGCCTATACACTTACTGTAAACATTAGCTTGACCGTATGACAAACATATTTGATATATCAAACTTTCATTGTCATTAATTTCTACAAACTTCAATCATGACAAGACCTTACTGTATCTCTTTTCCAATAAAAATGTATTTATTATCAGTGTTTGGAGTATGTCTTTGGAGATATATATATACATATTTGAATAACATCAAAAGTTATAAATCGCATGTCTAGAATTTAATGTACTAAAAATGTATTGTCAGCCCGAAGAGGTGGCTCAGCCTGTAATCCCAGCACTTTCGAAGGCCGAGGTAGGCAGATCACAAGGTCAGGAGATGGAGACCATCCTGACCAACATAGTGAAACCCCATCCCTACTAAAAATACAAAAAAATTTTTTTTGTTGTTTGTTTTGTAAGAGATGAAGGTGTGGTGTGCACCTGTAGTCCCAGCTACTGGGGAGGCTGAGGCAGGTGAATCGCTTGAACCCACGAGCTGAAGATTGTGGTGAGCTGAGATTGCACCACTACCCTCCAGCCTGGCGACAGAGTGAGACTATGTCTTAGAAAAAAAAAAATTGTATGACCTAGAATGAGATCTCTTTGTCACAGAGATCTCATTCTAGGTCATATAATCTTCCCTAAGCTGTATGTTTGTAAAATCTTTTCATAATTATATAGTTATAGACTTTTGCTTTTTTCTCATGGACACCATACCATCAGAATGATCCATGGTGTTTTACCTGTTTTTTCTCCTAGTTTTTGTCATTATTTAAAAATTTATTATTTTTGAAAAGGGATTTCTCTGTGTTGCCAGGCTGCACTTAGGCTCTTGGTCTTAAGCAATCAACCTGTCTCAGCCTCCCTAGCAGCTGGGACTACAGGTGTGCTTGGTCTCATATTGAATCCAATTGATGGCTAGACAGACACTAAGGGGATTGTTCCTGTGCATAAGAGTATGGCTCTGTGTGACCATTCTGGAAAATGATACAGGTTCAGAAATAAAATTACTGTGTCATAACATGTATGTATATGTATATATTTATATCCATTAACATAAAATTAGAATCACCAAATCCCAACATGTACATCAACACTTTGTTCTATCTAGTTTTAATTTTTATTTTTCCAATCTGATAGTAGCAAACGATCTCATTATTTTGTTTTGCTACGGTCTCATTTAACTACAAGTAAGTCTAAAGCCTCTCCTACACATGTTGCATTTTGAGTTCTCTGTTTAGTCCATTCTATGTTTTGCAGCTTTTTTCCTCGTATTTCATTATTTTTCTTATTGATTTGTTTACATTTCTCATCTACATTATTCATTAAGCCCTTCTCCGTTTTTGATTTTACAAATCTCTGCTTCAAGTATATAACTTTTCTACTAATTTGAAAGAGTTTAAATTTGTGGCATTACTTTGCTTATAATCTTGGTCCTGTGGCAGCATTACTTAAAGAAGTCATTATCATCAAAAGGCCACAATATATTTTTTCTACTTTGTCCCCCCATTAGCTTTTATTTATTTGTTTACTTATTTATTTATTTGAGACAGAGTCTGGCTCTGTCGCCCAGGCTGAAGTGCAGTGGCATGATCCTGGCTCACTGCAACATTGGCCTCCCAGGTTCAAGAGACTCTGCTGCCTTAGCCTCCCAAGCAGCTGGGACTACAGGTGCATGCCACCATGCCCAGCTAATTTTTGTATTTTTAGTAGAGATGGGGTTTCTCTATGTTGGCCAGGTTGGTCTCGAACTCCTGACCTTGTGATCTTCCCGCCTAGGCCTCACAAAGTGCTGGGATTATATAGATCTTAGCAACTGTGCCCTGCCAGGTTTTTTTAAAATCTTAAATAGGCTTTAAATTCATCTGGCAGCCTCCCTGACATCCTTTTAGCCACCTAATAATGGAAATGAATCTATAGTGTATTTTCTCCATATTCGGAGCCACTTTTTAAAAACCTAATTTATTTAGCAAAGAGTCCTCTGCTCATTGATTTGTAAAGTCCTTTCTATCATATACACATGGATCTATTTCTGAGCTTTCTATTTTTCTCTATTGTGGCAATTTTGTCTTTCTACTAAAGGACTGTATTTTAATACTTAGAAGAGTACATTTTCTTGATTAATTCATCTTTTCATATACAACTTAGCTATTTGGGGCTCTTTATTCTTTCATATATTCTTGCTTTAGTAGAAGATTTCAACTACGTTTAAATTTGGATTATATCTAATTTATAGATGAATTTGGGGTCAGAATATGAAGTAGTTCCAGAATTGACTGTAGTTTAGCTCTGCATATTTCAGATCTTACCATCTTGATTCTTTTACAGTTCCCATGTAGAAGATCATGTTATTTAGAAGCATTTGTGTATCTTTTTTTTGTTTCAACTTATCTTACTTTTTAAACGTATTATTTTATATATTTTCAACTATTTGACCATTTTCTTTAGTTTTCTGAGCTCATTAAATTTATTTATTATTTTATTTTTAATCTTAATAATTTATTGCTTTTATTATATACTTTATTTAGTTTCTCTCTCTCTGTCTCCCTTCTCAATGTTAACTTCACGTAACTTTATCATTTAAAAGAATGAAGTTTTCAACAAACATGTAGTACAACAGTCAATCAAAACACTGACCTTTAATGCAGTGGACATAGAATCTATTATGTCCAAATGTCTGGAAATTCTGCTCACAGTCACATCTCCTGTGTTGTAATGTGTTTAACAGAATACTTACTCTATCTACAGCAAATGGCCTGCATAGAAACTAAATGGCCAGTTGTGGCTCAAGTGACTAGCTATAGAATATTAACTCCAGCTGGATTAAAGACTTAAACATAAGACCTAACACCACAAAAACCCTAGAAGAAAATCTAGGCAAAACCATTCACGACATAGGCATAGACAAGGTCTTCATGACTAAAACACCAAAAGCATTGGCAACGAAAGCCAAAATAGATCAATTGGACCTAATTAAACTCCAGAGCTTCTGTACAGCAAAAGAAACAATCATTAGAGTGAACCGGCAACCAACAGAATGGGAAAAAAAAATTTTGCAATCTACCCATCTGACAAAGGGCTAATATCCAGAATCTACAAAGAGCTAAAATGGAATTACCAGAAAAAAACAAACCAACCAACCCATCTAAAAGTGGGAGAAGGATATGAACAGACACTTTAGAAAAGAAGTCATCTATGAGGCTAATAAAGACATGAAAAAATGCTCATCATCACTGGTCATTGGAGAAATGCAAATCAAAATCACATTGAGATACCACCTCACGCCAGTTAGAATGGCGAAAATTAAAAAATTGGGAGACAACAGATGCTGGAGAGGATGTGGAGAAAAAGGAACACTTCTACACTGTTGGTGGGAGTGTAAACTAGTTCAACCATTGTGGAAGACAGTATCCTCAAGGACCTAGAAATAGAAGTTCTATTTGACCCAGCAATCCCATTACTGGATATATACCCAAAGGATTATAAATCATTCCTCTATAATAAAGACACATATGTTCATAGTGGCACTGTTTACAATAGCAAAGACCTGGAACCAACCCAAATGCCCATCGATGATAGGCTGGACAAGGAAAATGTGGCACATATACACCATGGAATACTATGTAGCCATAAAAAACAATGAGTTTGTGTCCTTCATAGAGACATGGATGAATCTGGAAACCATCATTCTCAGCAAACTGACACAAGAGCAGAAAATCAAATACCGCATGTTCTCACTCATAGGCGGGTGTTGAACAATGAGAACACATGGACACAGGGAAGGGAGCATCACACATTGTGGTCTGTTGGCAGGGGCCAAGGGAGGGACAATGGTGTTTACATGATACCAAAGAACCTTGTTCTTATCCTCATTTCCCTTGCTTTTTTTTTTTTTTTTGAGGCAGGGTCTCACTCTGTCACTCAGGTTGGAGTGTAGTGGCAGTATCTTGGCTCACTGTAACCTCTGCCTCCCCAGCTCAAGCAATCCTCCCACCTCAGCCTCCCAGAGTAGCTGGGAGTACAGACATGTGCCACCACACTTGGCTATTTTTTTTGTATTTTTAGTGGAGAGGTCTTGCCATTGTGCCTAGGCTGGTCTCAAACTTCTGAGCTCAAGCTATCCACCCGCCTTGGCCTCCCAAAGTGCTGGGATTAGAGATGTGAGCTATCACGTTAGCTGACTTTCCTCTTAGATACATCTAATATATAGTGGTATAGTATATTGCTTGTCATGGATCCATGTGGTGATAAAGAAACACTCTTATAGGAAACATATGATGCTTAATTTATAACATTATGTGCCAAAGTATTGCTGATACCTTGGTGAATGTTATTCTGTAAACTTAAAAATTATAGTCAACATGGATCTTTAAATCAATTTGGAGATTAATATATGAAAGAGTTTAGCTAGAGTTGATAAATTAAACATAGACTTTCCAGACATATTTTTAAAAAATATACTCAGCCTGTCCAGTAATACTTATTATATGCCCTAAGAACTTCTAAATTTGTCTATATTGGGTTTCATTCTTGTCTGATAAAGGTTGTGAAATATATGGAAAAGTAATATTATTTTTCAATTGTCTTCTACAGATTTCCTGCTATGGCTGGTCCTTATCTCTGAGGCAATTTTCTTTTGCATTCAAATTTAGTGTATTATATTTTTATGTTCTCTTTGTTTTAGTATTTGCTGCTCCTGCTGCATTTGTGTTTCTGTGTGTACATATTCACCACTTTATTCGGATAACTTTTTCCTTTTCAAGCGAATTTGTTATTTAAGTTCCACTTTCCCCAGGTAGTTTCGGTCTTATGTTGGTTTCTGACAGCTGGGCTATGCCTGGAGGTGATGTGCTCTGGACCTTGGTGCCCATCTCTCCAGGGCGGCTCTGCCTCTGTGATTTCCCCTCTGGTTTGCATCCATCTTGACTGCTACAGGATTCTGCTTTCTGCTTGTTTGTTTTTAGGCTCTTTGGGTTTTATTCATAAATGTGATTTGTTTTTATTTTCAAAGAAAATTTATCCTTTTTTGTGTATTGTTACTGTCTCTGTACCCACAGACAATCATTTTATAACTCCTGATGCTGTTTTATAGAGGATTTCAATACTTCTGTATAGCTGACTCTGAGCCTCTGTAAAAATTTAAGTTTTATATCATTTTACATTTTATTTGGCTCTTTTTAAAAATTTTACTGTATAGATAATACTTCTATAGACTGAAAATCACTATAAGAAATCAATGATTAAAACAAATATGTGACAAAATTACCTGACATTTATAGAGAGGTGAGCATTATTTCATGTAAAAACCTTGTAGTTTTAATTATTTGTACAATTTTCCTTTACAAAAATTTTAATTTTTTTCAATATTATTTGTATCATGATCATTTTATTCATAGTTACAAATCAAGTAACTTCATAGATTTACCATTAAAACTGTACTCTCTATCCCCCATCCTTCAAATTATCAGAGGCTATGATACTAAATATATTAAAATGTATAAATATATAAACAAACATGTATATTATAAAATATTAAGTATACTTTAAATATGAATATATGAATATTTATATACAAACTTCAAATTTGTACTATATACTGGCTAAAAAATTTAGGATGTAGATCTTATACACAAATCTCTATTTCATATAATCAGTTTTCTTAGCTGATTATATATTATACAATTCTGTCTTTATTAATAGGTAGATAGCTGAATAAATAGAGGTACAGATTACAGTTAGCTATGTAATTATTAAATATTTAAAAGTTTAGAATTATATAAACTATATTGTCATTTAAACCATGTGTTTAATTTAATATAAATGTGTTTTATTTAATATAAAATTTAGAATTATATAAACTATACTGTCATTTAAACCAAGTGTCATTTAAACCGTTTTATTTAATATAAAGTTTAGAATTATATAAACTATATTGTCATTTAAACCAAGTGTCATTTAAACCAAATATAATTTAATATAAATGTGTTTTATTTAATATAAAGTTTAGAATTATATAAACTATATTGTCATTTAAACCAAGTGTTTATAATTCTTTTCCATTATAACTTTTTGCTCTTTTTTTCTGAATTTAATTATTGCCTCAATTATTTTATTTATTTTGTTTCATATATGGCTTTCACTATTTCACAACCAGAATCTTTCATTGAAGTCTAAAATCCTTTTCAATATTGCCATACCCTTCTATTAATCTAATTCAATTGTCTGTAAGTTTTTCCAAATTTATAGCACCACTGGTCTTTTTTAGCATAGTAATATATGTCATTGGATATACATTTTCATTGAATGGGATATTGGGCTACTTCTTGAAGATGTTTAGCTATATTGCAAGAATAAGTTATTATTTAAACATAAAAATTATTGTTTTAAAAAACAGAAATCACTTTGGTTGAATCATCTAGTCATCCTTAACTAGAAATTATGACTTATTTGCAAGTTCACCTGATTTATTATTTCCAAATTCAAGAATAAAGATCCAAACCTGATACAGTCTATTCTTTAGGATAAATACATTGGACAAATGTCACATCTGAACATACTTTCATAAGCAATATGGAAAGCCAAGACTTTTCTAATTTTAGAACATCCCCATTTTTTTTAATCATCCTAATTTGTCCTGAAATATCCTAGGCTTCCAATTAATAGATAGAATAATTTTTTTTTGGTAAATTTAATATAACATCTTTTTTTGTGATTTTAATACAAGAGAATTTCTTAGGTAATCATGTTTTAGCAAATAAAAAATTCCAAGAATATTAGTATAAACATGCTTTTTCAAGATATGATTTTAAATATTTTTATTGAATTATCTCCATGTTTTTAAATACATTTGTGTTAAATTATATTATTCAGAAACATAATTTTTAGATTCTAAAACCTTCTATTTGTCTCAATTATGAATGCAGAAATAAAGATATCTGAATCAAGAACTGGACATATGAAAATATATTGGTTATAAAGATTTTTTTGATTTAAGTTTTCTTTTGTTTTTCTTTGAGATGGAGTTTCGCTCTTGTTACCCAGGCTGGAGTGCAATGGCGCGATCTCGGCTCACCACAACCTCCGCCTTCTGGGTTCAGGCAATTCTCCTGCCTCAGCCTCCTGAGTAGCTGGGATTACAGTCACACGCCACCATGCCCAGCGAATTTTTTGTATTTTTAGTAGAGACTGGGTTTCACCATGTTGACCAGGATGGTCTCGATCTCTTGACCTCATGATCCACCTGCCTCGGCCTCCCAAAGTGCTAGGATTACAGGCGTGAGCCACCATGCCTGGCTGATTTAAGTTTTCAAGTAAATTTGGAGTGATGAACATGATATGTAGAAATAAGGTATTCATATATTAACAAGACAACTTTAACCTCTCCTTGTTGACTGCATTAGCAGTTATGTCAGGTAGCTGCTAATGTGTGTGTTATGTGTGTGTATGTATTTACACGAAATGTATTGTGTGTATGTATTTACACAAAATGGTGAAATTTCCACATTTTACAGAGCACAATATACTTTTGAATTCTGAAAAGATATGACTATTCTTCTACACTATGCTTGTTTTCTAAAAGTATATTCTTTATTCTATTATTCATTGATTGCCTATTAATTGATTATAATTTGTTAACTGGCTAACACTCAATACATAACTCCAGGTTCTAAGTTTTGACCATGAGAGTTCTAGGAGTCAATCAATGGGTATTAAATTTGTATTTGATATACATATTAATCTCCTAAAACAATTAAATATTTTATATGTTTACTTCTGAATAGAATCAGGGCTTTCATCAGATTTTTATAAGTATCTCTACATGAAATAGCAAAAAGTTGTGTAAGAGGGAGAGCAAGAGGGAGACAGTAAGCCGAAAAGAGAAAGATCACTACATATTGTTCATATTGCTAAATAAATGATTTGCTGCATAAAATTAAGTATACTTTTAAGTACTTTTTTCACACTAATGCCTCAATAATGTGTGGGTAGGACAAAGCTGCTTCTAGCAATCTCCATATTTACACTTTGACAGTAATCTGGGGAAAATTTTTTTCAACTGCTAATGCATTTGCTTTCTGGACAAAAGCACTCATAAAGAAAGTCTCCAGAGTAGAAAAGTCATTATGGAGTCCAGCTCACTGTGGTCTGCATTAGTCTGGACTGGAATACATAATTCAGCATTGTATTTAGAAGTATTGTAGAGATGAATTTTCTTCTCACATTTATTATGTTTGGCCAATTTTATGTCTTTAAAGACTTGGTACTTGTATAAATGACATAGAACATAGACATAATTAATAGAACATGACAACTCTACATGAATAGTTTCTCCAAAGTTTTAAATCTGTGCTATAGTTACACATAAAGGACATTTGGAAAATAGAGTCTGAGAAATAAAACCTTTCAAAATTTAAAAAGTTTATCTTTCTTAGTGAAGAAAGGTGGTTTTACTTCCATTAGTTTATGAGCCTATCTTCAGTTTCCCTTTTTTGAGGTATTTGAAATGGACAAGAATTACACACTTCTCATTTAAGACTCTCCATTTTGTAAAGTGAGTCACTGGCTTAATGGATATCCAACATTAATGGGTGAATCTTTATGTGTATGAAATTTTGATCTTATAAAATCTTTCCTGGATATTTGACATTGTGGTAACATTAAAACCTTAATGAAATATGCTGTCAATAGGCATAACATACATGGAAAAATGAATAAAAATGCTAATTTAAATAGCTGTTTGGTACTGACCTCAAGATTAGCAATCTCATTTAGGACTAATGTGGAACAATCTATGCACAATTTGTCTTTACTTACAAACGTCTTTGTAGTTTTCAAAAATGATTTACTATGCTATTTTTATCTGATGGTCCTGAAAAACCTAGAAATGCTGGAATGAAGCATTCTTATTATCTACAAACATCTGTATTATCAAAGATGTTTTATATTCTTTGATAACACAAAATATTTTCTGTATGTACATGGTCCCTTATATGTTGCTGAGCAAATAATTGACTCATAATGTTTTCAATTTTTATTATTTACCATTTGTTTAAAATAATGTGGTTGTGAAAAAACAGAATGTATATGAGAAAATAATAAAAAGTTGGGGAAAAATAAACTTTTTGTGCCCTATCCAAATAAGAAAAGTACTTATTTTTGTCAGGGGATGGGAATAAATGAAGAAGATTAGCAGTTATATTAAAATATCTGAAGCATTGTTATTTAAGAATTGCCTACTCCTTTTTTTTCCCTAGAAAGTAACATCATTTGGTCATTTAAAAGAAATAAACTAGAATGACTATCATCAGTTGGGTTGTGTGGTTGTTGGTTAGTTCTATATAAAGAAAAATAAATGTGCCAAGAAGGATGGAGTGCAATTTTAAATAGAGTGGTTAGGGAAGGCCATACTAAGATGATTTTTAAAGAAAACAAGGAAACATCTGTAAGAAGATCATCATTCTAGCTAGTGCTGTCTTTTGAGGAGGGGTAATATGTAATAATCTTAAAGAATAATAAAGAATCAGAAGTGATTAAAATAAAGTGAATATAAGCAATAGTAGGACGCTAGATTCAATAGACGTAATTTTTTTCGTCCTATAGGCTATGGTAATGCTATTAACTTTTGCTCTGATAAAGAGGAAAAGCCATTTATGGTTTTGGTCTAACAGCTATGATTATGATCTGCCTTTCATTTTAGCAAGGTAGCATTAGTTTCACTGGCAAGGATAGGCACAGGGAAACCAGTTGGGATGCTATTGCAGTAAATTGGTTATAGAGGTGTTTGTGTTATTTTCTAGAATGGTAGTACCAGAGATAGTGAAATAATCAGATTACAGACTGAAAATATGTTTTGATGCTACAACCAAGACAGGTTGCTGATTATTTGGATACAAGGTAGTTCCAAAAATTTTATCCTAAGCAACCATGATGATGAATTTGAAAATAACTGAGATGATAAAGACGATAGAAAGCAAAGGTCTGGGTAGTGGGTAATGGAAGGAACAGTAAGATTTTGATTTTAGCCATGTTAAGTATGAAATACATATATATTCAAGTGGCAGTGTCACTTAAGCAGTTGAGTAAACCCATCTGGACTTGATGGGAGACACTACATATTTTAATTTAAGAGTTCTCAACAATGACTTGAATGAGATTGCCAAGGGAATAACCAAAGATAGAATTTAAAAAGAGGGACAAGAATGAGCCATAACATTGTCCATTGTTAACATCCCAGAAAGAGGATGAGAACCTTGGAAATAATCAGAGGAGAAATAAGTTGTGAGGTAAGGGTAAGCCAGGTAAGGATAGTGTCCTAGAAAGCAGATAAAGAAAGTTTGTTCAAGGATCAGGGAATGATCCGCTTTATTAAATGCTGCTCAGTGATCAAAAATGGTAAGTATTGGTAATTGATTATTGGATTAGCAAAGTGAATGTCATTAGTGACTTTGAAAAACGCAGTTGCAGAGTAGTGATTTGAAAAGAAGCTAGCCTGAAATGAGTTTAAGGTAAGAGAAAGAGAAACAGTGAAGACAACAAATATAAATAACATTTATAGGACTTTTGCTCTAAAAAATGGGGCAAATGAACACATTGGGAAATGTGGTGTGGAGAAGAGGAGGGAAAGTTTTGTGGTGTTTGTTTTTGATCAAACAAATGAAACCATGTTGTGTACTGATAGAAATGATTCAATAGCCAAGTGGGTGGGAGATGATCAAGAGAGAAAGCACAACTCCCATAGCAATATACTCTCAGCACAAGAAGAGAGGAGTTATGGAGTAAATGTGGAGAAACTGGCTATTTATGGAACTCTGGACAGCCTACCTACAATAAAAGAAGGGAGTATATAGGCACAGGTGCAGGTAGGTAAGTATATTAAATGAGATAACTTTGTAGAAGTTCCCTTCTGATTTCTCTTGTTTTCTCAATGAGGAAAGAGGCAATATCTCTAGTTGATAATGAAGATGGGAGAAGACGTCGAAATGTAAACATGATTAGATCAGAGAAATGTATGATCTCTGTGAAGCATCCAGGTCTCACTTGAGGATAGTGTTAATGAATCCAAATTTTATCTTGAACTAAATGTTTTTCAGAGACTGAATATATGACAGGCCATGGAAGTTAATTTGTTAATAGGGAGATATGGCAGTAGTTTGGACTGTAAAAAAATGGTGAATCAATGGGCTTCTTGATTCTGGAGTAAAATTGCCAGATAAAATATGGGGTGACTTTAAATTTGAATTTAAGACAAACAATGGCATTTAAAACAAATATGCCTCAAATATTGCATAGGGTATATTTATACTAAAAATATATGACATATATTTGAAATTCAAATTTACCTGATTGTTTTGTTTTTGGGTAAGTCGTTCTTTTGCTTATTTTTTCTGTATCTGACAGTCCTGTTCTGAAGAAGTCAAATGATTTTGGAATATTGGATGCATGACATGAAACATAAGAAGTGATAGCTTGTGTAATAATTAATATTGAGGTAATACAGCAGTTATAGTTATCTATAGTGAGACTGATTGTGATTGGGCAGTAGAATATGAAAAACAGATTTATCACAGGAGAAATGATCAAGAACTTCAGATTACTTACTATTTGAAGGATTATTAACAAGGATGTTCAAATCACCAAAAATTAAGATGGAGGTGAAGACACATGTTAAGAATACTAAAGAAATTTTAGCAAAACTTTAATGAGTGTTAGAGAAGGCAAATGGACCATGAGACTAAAATAAAAGTCTATAATGATAAAGCTGGAAAGAAAAGAAGGGTTGAAATTAGAAAATGTGTAAAACATATTAAAACTAATCAAGTTAAGGTAATTACTGCCAGTAGTTCCCCACCTATGATAAAAATAGAAAGTCAAAACTGTGAGTACTATCATGAGTTGGATATTTTTCTCACAGTTATACATTTCTTCCTTGTATTAAAAGTTAATATTTCTTTTATAATAAAAATGTACAATATAAACAAAGAGGAATTTAATTGAATATGTTTTTACCATTTTATCATGATTAGTCATTCACAAGCACATTTTCCTTCTATAGAAGTCTGATATGTAACATCGTTAAGTGATATAGTTAAGAATTAAAGCAATTTTATTTTATAGTGAAAACTATGAATATGTGCAATGCCTGTGTTTACATTAAAGTTATAAATATTTATATAATAGTAGATTTTATGACTAAAATCTTGTTTATAAGAAATCATACATGTGAACCTCAGTATCAGGGTTCACAAAGAATATTCCAATCATGAGCTTCTAAATAGCTGTAGATTTCTCTGGTTAGATTTTTCTGAGCAAACATAATATAAAACATATAAAAGGAAAGTAATTATAAAGCTTATATTGAGTGTATTGACCTGAAGTTATTCTAGAACAAATAAATGTGTTTTATAAACAGCTGAAAAGGAGTCTTGGAAACATACACTAAATTACTGCAATTAGAGAGAGAGGTTGTTACCTGTGGTAAGACTGAAGTACACACACCTTCCACGTGAGATTGTTAATTGCAGGTAATTTGTTGTAAACAGTAACAAGAGAGCACTAAACTTTGAATCTGGAGGCTGGAATTTAATTGTGTTTTGCTACTAATTAGCTATATATTTTGGGGAGAGTTGTGTATCTTCTCTGGGTGCATGTGACCTGATATTAAAAAGGAGTTGAAGGGCTAAGAGTCCTTTTTAATTTTAAAAGACTTATCTTTATAAAAGTATTTATGTAAAAAAATTGTTTATATTTCCATTTTAAGCTCCAACATGTAAATAGCTTAGAAGTTATAACTTCCATTCTTTAAAAAAGCTGAATAAGCAAAAAATCAATGACTGTTTTTGGACCCATCAGGTAAAAATCAGAAGAGAGTAAGGCACCACATTGGTATGCAGAGATAAGTGTTTAGTGGGACAGTTTTATTTTTAAAGCCTTAATGGTGGATGATATGATTTGGCTGTGTCCCTAGCCAAATTTCAACTTGAATTGTATCTCCCAGAATTCCCACATATTGTGGGAGGGACCCAGGGGGAGGTAATTGAATCATGGGGGCTACTTTTCCCATACTATTCTCATGATAGTGAAAAAGTCTCATGAGATCTGATGGGTTTATCAGGGGTTTCTGCTTTTTCTTCTTCATTTTCTCTTGCCACCATGTAAAAAGTGACTTTTGCCTCTTACCATGATTCTGAGGCCTCCCCGGCCATGGGGTAATTTAAGTCCAATCAAATCTCTTTTTCTCCCCAGTCTTGGGCATGTCTTTATAAGCAGCGTAAAAATAAACTAATACAGGAAATTGGTAACAGTAGAGTGGGGCATTGCTAGAAAGATACCTGAAAAGGTGGAAGGGACTTTGATACTGGGTAACGGGCAGAGGTTGGAACAGTTTCGAAGGCTCAGAAGAAGACAGAAAAATGTGGGAAAGTTTAGAACCTCCTAGAGACTCACTGAATGGCTTTGGCAGAAATGCTGAGAGTGTATGAACAACAGGGTCCAGGCTAAGGTGGTCTCAGATAGAGATGAGAAATATGTTGGGAACTGGAGCAAAGGTGACTCTTGTTATGTTTTAGTAAAAATACTGGCAGCATCTTGCCCCTGCCCTAGAGATTTGTAGAACTTTGAACTTGAGAAAGATGATTTAGGGGACCTGGCAGAAGATATTTCTAAGCAGCATAGCATTCAAAAGGTGAGTTGGGTGCTGTCAAAAGCATTATGTTTTACAGACCCACTACTGAGAAAAGTAAGCAAAGATGACAAAAATATACATTTAAAAATTTAGAATTTTTTTTTGTATATTATCCTAAAAGCATACACAAACTCTGAAATGACACTAATACCAGGATACCCAAAGCATCACTGTGGCCCTACATCAGCCAGGGGCAGAATGATATGGTTTGGCTGTGTCCCCACCCAAATCTCATGTCCTCAAATTTCAAAACCAATCATGCCTTCTCCCAAAGTCTTAACTCATTTCAGCATTAACCCAAAGTCCACAGTCCAAAAGGCTCATCTGAGTTAAGGCAAGTCCCCTGTGCCTATGAACCTGTAAAATCAAAAGCAAGCTAGTTAATTCCTGGATACAAGGGGGGTACAGGTATTGGATAAATATAGCCTTTCCAAATGGGAGAAATTGACCAAAACAGAGGGGTTACAAAGACCCATGCAAGTCCAAAATTCAGGGGGCAGTCAAATTTTAAAGCACCAGAGTTATCTATTTTGACTCCAGGTCTCATATCCATTTCATGCTGATGCAAGAAATGGGTTCCCATGGTCTTGGGCAGCTCCACCCCTGTGGCTTTGCAGGGTACAGCCTCCCTTGTGGCTGCTTCTACAGGCTGGCTTTGAGTATTTGAAGCTTTTCCAGGCACACAGTGGAAGCTGTTGGTGGATCTACCATTCTGGGGTTTGGAGGACATTGGCCCTCTTCTTACAGCTCCACCAGGCCTTGCCCCCATAGGGACTCTGTGTGAGGGCTCCAACCCCACATTTACCTTCTGCACCGCCCTACCATAGGTTCTTCATGGGGGCCTCACCCCTGCAGCAAAGTTTGGTGTAGGCATCCAGGTGTTTCCATACATATTCTGAAATCTAGGTGGAGGTTCACAAACCTCAGTTTTTGATTTCTGTGCACCTGCAGGCTCAGAACCTGCCAAGGCATGGGGCTTCCACCCTCTGAAACCACAGCCTGACTCTATGTTGGCCTTTCTCAGCCACAGCTAGAGTGGCTGGGACACAGGCCACCAAGTTCCTAGGCTGCATATAGCACAGGGACCCTGGGCCCAGCCAACAAAACCACTTTTTCCTCCTGGGCCTCTGGGCCTGTAATGGGAGGGCCTGCGATTAAGGTTTCTGACATGGCCTAGACACATTTTCCCCATGATTAACATTAGGGTCCTTGCTACTTATGTAAATTTCTGCAGCCATCTTGAATTTCTCCTCAGAAAATGGATTTTCCTTTTCTGCATTGTCAGGCTGAAAATGTTCTGAACTATTATGTTTGTGAAATTGACATAAAATAGAAGACATAAGAGGCATTTAAAAATGTTACTAGACAAAAAGATAGACATTTCATACTGATAAAAAGGTCAATCTATATGTCAGTCACTTGAATCCTCCATTTTCAATATAGAGGGAAAAACAACAACCAACCAAAACATCAACTACAGAAAACATAACAAGGATATAGGTAAATAATATTGGACACAAACTGTATCTAATAGACATCTACAGAACGCCTTACCCAACAATAACAGAGAGCATATTTTTCTCAATTGGACATGAAACATATTCTAGAATAGACTATATACTCATCTATATAACAAGTCTTTAAAAATTTGAAAGGTTTGAAATTATATAAAATATCTTCTCTGAAAACTGGGGTAAAATCAGAAATTAATAGCAAAGGGATTAGGCATTAACAAATATGGTCCCCAACTTATGATGTTCCCACTTACAATTTTTTGACTTTGGGGAATAGCACAAAAGCCATCCCATACACACACATTCAGTAGAAACAGTACTTTGAGTACTCATACAACTATTCTGTTTTTCCTCTTTCATTACAGTATTCAATAAATTGAGATCTTCTACACTTTATTATAAAATAGGCTTTGTGTAATATGATTATGTCCAAATGGAGGCCAATTTAAGTGTTCTGAGGATTTTTAAGGTAGGCTAGGTGAAAATGTGCTGTTCAACAGATTAGTTTTATTCAATGCTTTTTTGATATGTGATATTTTCAATTTACAGTGAGCTCATCAGGACATTACCCTATATTAGTTGGCAAGCATTTATAATATGGTTTGGAATGTTCGTCCCCTACAAATCTCATGATGTAATGTAATTCCCAATGTCGAAGCTGGGGCCTAGTGGGAGGTGTTACATCATAGGAGTGGATACTTAATGAATGGCTTAGTGCCATTCTTATGGTAATAAGTGAATTCTTGCTCTAAGTTCACATGAGATCTGTTTTTGTAAGAGTCTGAGACCTCTCCTGTTACTCTCTTGCTCCCTCTCTTGCCATGTGAGATCACCTGCTCTCTTTTTGCTTTCCACCATAGTTGGAAGTTTCCTGAGGTCTTGTCAGATGCAAATACGGGCACTAAGCTCCCTGTACAGACTACAGAACCATAAACCAATTAAATCTATTTTCTTTATAAATTACCCAGCCTCAGGTATTTCTTGATAGTGACACAGAAACAAACTAACACAATCTACATATGAAAATTAAACCCAAATAAGGAGAAGAGAAATAATTAAGAGAAAGACAGTGGGAATCAATAACACAGAGAGCAGGAGCAAACTACAAAAATCAACAAAGCCAAAGGTTGGTTGATTCTTGGAAAAACTCAAAAAAATTCAGAAAAAAATTAGCTAAAATATCCAATAAATAAGAAATAACCAAATTATCAAAGTGAGAAAAGAAAGTATATGTATTACTGTTGAACTTATATAAGTATAAAAAAGAATTATAATGTAATATTACAAATAACTGCATGGCAATGAGTTATATAAGTTTGATGAAATGGATAAATTCCTAAAAGGCACAAGCTACTCAAAATGACTCTATAAGAAATTGATGTCCGGTAGTGTGATGCCTCCTGCTCTGTTCCTTTTTGCTTAGAATTGACTTGGCTATACAGGCTCTCTTTTTGTTCCATATGAAGTTTAAGGTGGTTTTTTCCAGTTCTGTGAAGAAGGTCATTGGTAGCTTAATGGGGATAGTGTTGAATCTGTAAATTACTTTGGGCAGTATGGCCATTTTCACGATATTGATTCTTTCTAACCATGAACATGGAATGTTTATCCATCTGTTTGTGTCCCCTCTTATTTCGTTGAGCAGTGGTTTGTAGCTCTCCTTGAAGAGGTCCTTTACGTTCCTTGTTAGTTGTATTCCTAGGTATTTTATTCTCTTTGTAGCAATTGTGAATGGCAGTTCGTTCTTGATTTGGCTCTCTTTAAGTCTGTTATTGGTGTATAGGAATGCTTGTGATTTTTGCACATTGATTTTGTATCCTGAGACTTTGCTGAAGTTGCTTATCAGTTTCAGGAGATTTTGGGCTGAGACGATGGGGTCTTCTAGATATACAATCATGTCGTCTGCAAATAGAGACAATTTGACTTCCTCCTTTCCTAATTGAATACCCTTTATTTCCTTTTCTTGCCTGATTGCTCTGGCTAGAACTTCCAGTACTATATTGAATAGGAGTGGTGAGAGAGGGCATCCTTGTCTAGTGCCAGATTTCAAAGGGAATGCTTCCAGTTTTTGCCCATTCAGTATGATATTGGCTGTTGGTTTGTCGTAAATAGTTTTTATTATTTTGAGATACATTCCGTCGATACCTAGTTTATTGAGAGTTTTTAGCATAAAGGGCTGTTGAATTTTGTCAAAGGCCTTCTCTGCATCAATTGAGATAATCATGTGGTTTTTGTCTTTGGTGCTGTTTATGTGGTGAATTACATTTATAGACTTGCGTATATTGAACCATCCTTGCATCCCCGGGATGAATCCTACTTGATGATAGTGGATAAGCTTTTTGATGTGCTGTTGCAATCGGCTTACCAGTATTTTATTGAAGATTTTTGCATCTATGTTCATCATGGATATTGGCCTGTAGTTTTCTTTTCTTGTTGAGTCTCTGCTGGGTTTTGGTATTAGGATGATGTTGGTCTCATAAAATGACCTTCTGAACAGAACTGGAAAAAACCACCTTAAACTTCATATGGAACCAAAAGAGAGCCCGCATAGCCAAGTCAATTCTAAGCAAAAAGAACAGAGCAGGAGGCATCACACTACCGGACATCAAACTCTACTACAAGGCTACAGTAATCAAAACAGCATGGTACTGGTACCAAAACAGAGATATAGACCAATGGAACAGAACAGAGGCGTCGGAGGCGACACAACATATCTACAACCACCCGATCTTTGACAAACCCGACAAAAACAAGCAATGGGGAAAGGAATCCCTGTTCAATAAGTGGTGTTGGGAAAACTGGCTAGCCATATACAGAAAGCAGAAACTCGACCCCTTCCCGACACCTTACACTAAAATTGACCCCAGATGGATTAAAGACAAACATAAGACCTAGCACCATAAAAACCCTAGAAGAAAACCTAGGCAAAACCATTCAGGACATAGGCGTAGGCAAGGACTTTATGACCAAAACACCAAAAGCATTGGCAACAAAAGCCAAAATAGACAAATGGGACCTGATCAAGCCTACCCGTCTGACAAAGGGCTGATATCCAGAATTTACAACGAGCTAAAACAGATTTACAAGAAAAAAACAAACAAGCCCATTCAAAAATGGGCAAAGGATATGAACAGGTACTTTACAAAAGAAGACATACATGAGGCCAACAAGCATATGAAAAAATGCTCATCATCACTGGTCATTAGGGAAATGCAAATCAAAACTACATTGAGATACCATCTCACACCAGTTAGAATGGCGATCATTAAAAAATCTGGAGACAACAGATGCTGGAGAGGATGTGGAGAAATAGGAACACTTTTACACTGTTGGTGGGAGTGTAAATTAGTTCAACCATTGTGGAAAACAGTGTGGCGATTCCTCAAGGACCTAGAAATAGAAATTCCATTTGACCCAGCAATCCCATTACTGGGTATATATCCAAAGGATTATAAATCGTTCTACTATAAGGACACATGCACACGAATGTTCATTGCAGCACAGTTTACAATAGCAAAGACCTGGAACCAACCCAAATGCCCATCAATGATAGACTGGACAGGAAAAATGTGGCACATATACACCATGGAATATTATGCAGCTATCAAAAACAATGAGTTCGCGTCCTTTGTAGGGACATGGATGAACCTGGAAACCATCATTCTCAGCAAACTGACACAAGAACACAAAATCAAACACCACATGTTCTCACTCATAGGTGGGTGTTGAACAATGAGAACACATGGACACAAGGAGGGGAGCACTATACACTGGGGTCTGTTGGTGGGGAGTGGGGGGGACAGAGGGGTGGTGGGGAGTTGGGGAAGGATAGCATGGGGAGAAATGCCAGATATAGGTGAAGGAGAGGAAGGCAGCAAATCACACTGCCATGTATGCAGCTATGCAACAACCTTGCATGATTTTCACATGTACCCCAAAACCTAAAATGCAATAAAAAAATAAATAAAATAAAATAAAAAAAAAAAAGAAATTGAAAATCTGAGTAGACCTTTAACAAGTAATGAGGTTGAATTAGTAATCAAAGACATTATGTAAAGAAAATCCCAGGACCAGATGGTTTCCCTGATGAATTCTACTAAACTACTAGAGAATAATTCATATAAATTCTTTACAAATCCCTCCAAAATATAGAAAATGAAGACATCACAGGAAAACTACAGGCCAATAACATTAGCAAATCAAATATAACAATGCACTAAATGAATATACAGTACAACCAAGTGGGCACTTTTCCAGGCATGCAAGGCAGAGTCAACATTTGAAAATCAACAAATACAATCTACCATGTTGATGGAGTAAAAAGAAAAAAAATCATATGAGCACATTACTTGAATCATTACTAGGCATGGTGGCATGTGCTTGTTTTCCCAGCTTCTTGGAAGGCTGAGGCTGGAGTCCAGGTGTTGGAGGCTAGCCTGGGCAACACAGTGAGATCCAACTCTTAAAATCATAATAATAAACAAACATAATTAATACCGAAGAAAAATATTTGAAAAAAAATTGTAGAGCTATTTAAGGTAAATTTTAAAAAAACTATTAATACTTTGTAGGGGAAATTTTATCACCTTGATAAAGAAGATCTAAAGAAAACCTTAACCTACATAATACTTAACATGAGAAATGGGAATCTTTCCTTCTAAGAACAAGAACAAAGCCTATGTGTCCTCTCTCATTACTATTTAACATTGTATAGAGAGTTCTAGCTTTAACCCCACATAAAAGAAGTGGGTAAAGAAGATCTCTTAGGGCATCTTTTATAAGGGAATTAAAACCACTAGGTGGGCTCCAGCCTAATGATCTCATCATTTTCCAAAGCCCCACTTTCTAATACCTTCACACATGGGAGATTAGGGTTTCGGTGTATGAATTTTGAGAGGATGCAAAGGTTCAGTTTGTAGCATATTGTAACCAAACCTATAAGATAAATATCCATGCACTTAAATTGATAAGATGAATGAATGAATGGACAAATTCATGAATGAGTAAGTAGATAGATAAGATAGATGATATATAAACAGATAGCTAGCAAATATATGCACACATTCTACCCTCAAAAAGATGGAGCATAACCACCATCTCCTTAAGAGTGAGTTGTACATGGTGAATTTCTTCCAAAAGTAAAATACAGAAAAGAGAAAAATAGAATAACCTGACAGTGGAAAAACAAACACTATCTCAGTTATTTATCAAGATCAACTACCATAACTCATGTTGATAATAAATACTCCTATGATGTGATAAAAATGAAACTTTAACACATTAACCTCTCAAAAACCCATAACCTCCATCTAATTATGAGAAAAACATCAGATGAATTTCAAAAGAGAGATACTCTATAAAATATATGAGCATAACTTCACATAAATGTCAATGGCATCAAACCTAAGAATGTCTAAGAAACTGTCACACTATAGAGGAGACTCATGAGACATGACAGTTAAATGTAATGTGGTATTCTGGATGGAATCCTGGAACAGAAGGAGAACATTAGGTAAAAACTAAACAAATCTTTGTAAAGTATGGACTTTATTTTAAAGCAATGTGACAATGAAAGTTCATGACTTGTTACAAATGTACTATCGTAAAATAACATGTTAGTAATAGGAGAAAATAGGCATGAGGGGTATGAGAAATCGGTGTACCATCTTTGTGATTTTTCTGTAAATATCTAAAATTATTATTTAAATTAAAAAATAGTTGCTTCAAAATGCTGACAAATATTTATAAATGCCTGTAAAGGGGGATTAAAATGTTTATATGATTTCTCATCATCCAGATTTTTCTAAAAAATAGAGAAACAATCATAGTTTCTTAAAAGCAGACCAAGTTCCAAAAGCAGTGCTTCACATTGTTCAGGAAGATAGGCAGGAAGAAAAGCCAGAAAGGCAAGATGCAAGAGAGGGAGGCAAAAGAGAAGGTAGGAGGGAGAGAAGAAAGGAAGAAAGGGAGAAAGAGAGGAAGGGTGGGAGAGAGATAATTGTATTAATGCTATTTTCTTACTATATATAGTAATAAAGTAGATATATATTTTATTATATTACAGTATATATACATACATTGTATATATATGTATATATACTACAGTGCATTAATACCATTTTCTTACTTAATCTGCCGTTTAATCAAAAGATGAGATGCCTACATTGAGACAACTTCTTGCTAGTAATTTGCAGTCATGAGCCTGCCCAATTTTCCTATGAGGCCGTTCACTCTACCTGTGACCATCAACTCCTAACCACAGGCTATTTGTGAAATGTGAGGGTTCATATTTATCAAAAATTTTCACATAATGTCCATACTCCAAAAGTTTCATTCAAATAAAATATGGATATAGAATGCCTAAGGAATATTCATAAATTGTTACTTTCTAAAAATTGTTCTTGAGTTATATTAGACCACCCAGAAGATTTCTGTATTTTGGCTGAGAAATTACTTTTACTGAAAACATCCAGGCATTATGCTTTCTGCCTAAATACTATGATCTTAAGAACAGCCATATGTATTTTTTAATTACTCAAGAGATAACATATATGACCAAGTTATCTCTATTACTCAATATTCTTTTTGTTATGACAAATAAGAGCAAATTTTCTCGGGTCTGAGTACCAGGAAGCATTATACAAAGTATCACATAGCTTTTTAAAGAGACATCCCAAACCATCATCATCATCATCATTATTAATGATGATCATTCATCATCATTGAATTATATTCTCCTTGCGCTGTCTGTAATGAATTATAGAAACATTCATGACAGTCTTATTTTGTAAACATCAGATCATTCATTTTAACTTCAACTTGGGTTATTTTATGATGATATATTTCAATTTTTTAATATCCACTTACTTCAGTGTTCAAAACACACCCAAAAACCACATAAAACATTTTATTTTAGCTATTTATTTCATAAATTTATTGGATATTCACTTTAAAAATTTGGATAGTATCTAATTGTCTGATTCCTCCCTGTTTTCTGATTCCTTTTGCACTGAGTTGTCTGTATTCAATGCAAAAATGGAAAACACTTTTGCTTGGGTAGTAAGAACTTGTTTGCCTTTAAGAAATGTGCCTAATATTTGAGCCTAAGTTTTCAGAAGAGTAAATAAAGACTCCAGTTTTCCTTAAAAAGTATTTTTGTTTGTTTTTAAACGGAAAGCTGAGCTATGAATAGGCACCTAGAAAAAAATGCTAACAGGTGGACTTTATGGTTAATATTTTTAATGAATAATTGTGTAATGAATGAATGCAATAATATATTACTTCCAGCTAAACACTAGAAAAAAATCCCTAAGGTTCAGCAAGGTTCTCTGATATTCATATAGCTTTCCAATATGAAATCAAGTTTTCCTATTATACATGAATATACTTCTCATTACCTTACCTTCATGGTGGCAGTGACTAGAGGCCTTAGCAGATGAAAGCAAACAGTCCAATATGCCTCAATAATTCTTAATTCTGAAGTCATTATTATTAATATTAAAATAATAGTTCATGTCTATGAAGCTTATTTGTGAAGATAATTTGAATTCATATTGTTTGTTTTATAAAAAGAAAAGATTCATAATAAAAATTTAAGATTCTCATTACCTATATGATAAACAGAAAACATAGTCAGGATTATCCCTTAGCACTTTTGATGACTAATTTTTTCTTAATAATTTGTTAACCTGTGATTAAATAAAAAATAATAGCTCTTCAAAACATATTCAAAGACATTGATAAACTAAATCTTTAGTCCCTAAATTTTATAAGTTTTTATTTTTGTATAAAGTCAGAGAAAAATGCACAAATTCTAAGCATACAGCTCAATTAATTACTGTAAGAAAACACACACTTAGGGTGGACACTCTTGTTAAGATATAGAATAGAAACAGTTCATAATGTCTGGTTCCTCCAAACTACAATAGGCTCCCCTTCCCAGAAGTAACAACAATCCTGAGTTCCAACCTCGTAGATTTTTTTCCTAAGTTTTTAATATAATACAAATAGAATCATATTAAATGTATTATATTCCTTCTGGCTTTATTGTATAATTATGATATTGGTGCATGACACACACATATATATAAAAAACATATTTAGAAAGAGATTAGTGCATGATATATATATATAAAATATGATATGCAGCAATCTCTCTCTAAATATATATATATGTATATGCTAAATATATATATACCCACAATGGCATATATATACATATCTTCTTTCAATATTTTAAAATATTGTCATTTGTATGTATATTAGTTGGAATTTTGCAAAGATTTTATTATGTGTAAATACATATACACACACATACACAAATCTATATATTCTCTGTGTGTGTACTGTGTGTGTATACACACACATATATGTGTGTATACACACACACATATATGTGTGTATATATGTGTGTGTGTATATATATATATGTAAAGGAATTTGTTATAAGAAGTTGACTTACACAATAATTATGTTATAATTAATTTGTTATAAGGAGTTCTATTAAAGGGATTTGTTATAAGGAGTTGACTTACAGGGATTTGTTATAAGGAGTTGTTATAAAGGATTATAAAGGGATTTGTTATAAGGAGTTGACTTATGCAATAATTATGGAGTCTAGAAAATCCCGAGATGTAAAGGTTCAGTGGGTAAACTCAAGAGCCAGTTGTTTAATTTCAGTAAAAGGCCACATTGCTAAAGACCCAGGAGGAACCATGTGTAAATTTGGGTCTGAAGGCAAAGAAAGTTAATGTCCTACTTCAAAAGAGCATCAGGCAGAAAACAATCTCTGTTTATTTGGGAGAGAGTCAGGCTTTTTGTTCTATTCTGATGTACAAATGATTGGATGAGGACTACTCATATTTGAAAGGGAAATCTGCTTTACTTAATCTGTTTTATAATTTAAATGTTAATCTCATCCAAAGTACCCTAATAGAAACACCAAGAGTAATATTTGACCAAATATCTGGGCATCTTGTGGTTCAGTTAAGTTGACATATAATATTAACCATAACAGTATGTATTAGAGTTGGTGTTTTATCCCTTCTAATGTGGAGATGCATATAGCTTCTTTCCTTTTGGAATTAATTCCCACCCCCCCAAAAAAAAAGAAATAGTATACATATCTTTGGATATACCACTATTTGCAACAACCATTTTTCCCCTGGTGCTTTTCAAAGCCATCATCATAATAAATCAAATGTCTGCACACATGTGAACTTAAAAAAATTTTTTTTTTGCTGGCTTTCTCTTGAAATGTTCTATTCTTTTTGCTGATATGCCACTGTTTCAAATACTGCATTTTATTTATTTATTTATTTATATATTTATTTATTTATTTTTATTGCATTTTAGGTTTTGGAGTACATGTGAAAAACATGCAAGATTGTTGCATAGGTGCATATGTGGCAGTGTGATTTCCTGCCTTCCTCCCCTTCACCTATATGTGGCATTTCTCCCCATGCTATCTCTCCTCAACTCCCCACCCCCCGCTGTCCCCCCCACTCCCTCCCAACAGACCCCAGTGTATAGTGCTCCCCTCTCTGTGTTCGTGTGTTCCCATTGTTCAACACCCGTCTATGAGTGAGAACATGTGGTGTTTGATTTTGTGTTCTTGTGTCAGTTTGCTGAGAATGATGGTTTCCAGGTTTATCCATGTCCCTACAAAGGACGCGAACTCATCATTTTTGATGGCTGCATAATATTCCATGGTGCATATGTGCCACATTTTCCCTGTCCAGTCTATCATCAATGGGCATTTGGGTTGGTTCCAGGTCTTTGCCATTGTAAACTGTGCTGCAATGAACATTCGTGTGCATGTGTCCTTATAGTAGAATGATTTATAATCCTTTGGATATATACCCAGTAATGGGATTGCTGGGTCAAATGGAATTTCTATTTCTAGGTCCTTGAGGAATCGTCACACTGTTTTCCACAATGGTTGAACTAATTTACACTCCCAACAGTGTAAAAGTATTCCTAATTCTCCACATCCGCTCCAGCATCTGTTGTCTTCAAATTTTTTATTGATCGCCATTCTAACTGGCGTGAGATGGTATCTCAATGTAGTTTTGATTTGCATTTCTCTAATGACCAGTGATGATGAGCATTTTTTCAAATGTTTGTTGGCCTCATGTATGTCTTCTTTTCTAAAGTATCTGTTCATATCCTTCGCCCACTTTTGAATGGGCTTGTTTTTTCTTGTAAATCTGTTTTAGTTCGTTGTAAATTCTGGATATCAGCCCTTTGTCAGATGGGTAAGCTGAAAAAATATTTTCCCATTCTGATGGTTGCCGATTCACTCTAATGACTGTTTCTTTTGCTGTGCAGAAGCTGTGGAGTTTGATTAGGTCCCATTTGTCTATTTTGGCTTTTGTTGCCAATGCTTTTGGTGTTTTGGTCATGAAGTCCTTGCCTATGCCTATGTCCTGAATGGTTTTGCCTAGGTTTTCTTCTAGAGTTTTTATGGTGCTAGGTCTTATGTTTAAGTCTTTAATCCATCTGGAGTCAATTTTAGTGTAAGGTGTCAGGAAGGGGTCCAGTTTCTGCTTTCTGCATATGGCTAGCCAGTTTTCCCAACACCACTTATTAAACAGGTAATCCTTTCCCCATTGCTTGTTTTTGTCAGGTTTGTCAATGATTGGATGGTTGTAGATACGTTGTGTTGCCTCCGAGGCCTCTGTTCTGTTCCATTGGTCTTTATCTCTCTTTTGGTACCAGTACAATGCTGTTTTGATTACTGTAGCCTTGTAGTATAGTTTGAAGTCCGGTAGTGTGATGCCTCCCACTTTGTTCTTTTTGCTTAGAATTGACTTGGCTATGCGGGCTCTCTTTGGTTCCATATGAAGTTTAAGGTGGTTTTTTCCAGTTCTGTGAAGAAGGTCATTGGTAGCTTGATGGAGATAGTGTTGAATCTGTAAATTACTTTGGGCAGTATGGCCATTTTCATGATATTGATTTTTTCTAACCATGAACATGGAATGTTTCTCCATCTGTTTGTGTCCTCTCTTATTTCGTTGAGCAGTGGTTTGTAGTTCTCCTTGAAGAGGTCCTTTACGTTCCTTGTTAGTTGTATTTCTAGGTATTTTATTCTATTTGTAGCAATTGTGAATGGCAGTTCGTTCTTGATTTGGCTCTCTTTAAGTCTGTTATTGGTGTATAGGAATGCTTGTGATTTTTGCACATTGATTTTGTATCCTGAGACTTTGCTGAAGTTGCTTATCAGTTTCAGGAGATTTTGGGCTGAGACGATGGGGTCTTCTAGATATACAATCATGTTGTCTGCAAATAGAGACAATTTGACTTCCTCCTTTCCTAAATGAATACCCTTTATTTCTTTTTGTTGCCTGATTGCTCTGGCTAGAACTTCCAGTACTATATTGAATAGGAGTGGTGAGAGAGGGCATCCTTGTCTAGTGCCAGATTTCAAAGGGAATGCTTCCAGTTTTTGCCCATTCAGTATGATATTGGCTGTTGGTTTCTCGTAAATAGCTTTTATTATTTTGAGATACGTTCCGTCGATACCTAGTTTATTGAGGGTTTTTAGCATAAAGGGCTGTTGAATTTTGTCAAAGGCCTTCTCTGCATCAATTGAGATAATCATGTGGTTTTTGTCTTTGGTGCTGTTTATGTGGTGAATTACATTTATAGACTTGCGTATATTGAACCATCCTTGCATCCCCGGGATGAATCCTACTTGATCATGGTGGATAAGCTTTTTGATGAGCTGTTGCAATCGGCTTGCCAGTATTTTATTGAAGATTTTTGCATCTATGTTCATCATGGATATTGGCCTGTAGTTTTCTTTTCTTGTTGAGTCTCTGCCGGGTTTTGGTATTAGGATGATGTTGGTCTCATAAAATGATTTGGGAAGGATTCCCTCTTTTTGGATTATTTGGAATAGTTTCAGAAAGAATGGTACCAGTTCCTCTTTGTATGTCTGGTAGAATTTGGCTGTGAACCCATCTGGACCTGGGCTTTTTTTGGTGGTAGGCTCTTAATTGCTGCCTCGACTTCAGACCTTGTTATTGGTCTATTCAGGGTTTCGACTTCTTCCTGGTTTAGGCTTGGGAGGAGGCAACTGTCCAGGAATTTATCCATTTCTTCCAGATATTCTAGTTTATGTGCATAGAGTTGTTTGTAATAATCTCTGATGATGGTTTGAATTTCTGTGGAATCTGTGGTGATATCCCCTTTATTGTTTTTTATTGAATCTATTTGGTTATTCTCTCTTTTCTTTTTTATTAATCTGGCTAGTGGTCTGTCTATTTTGTTGATCTTTTCAAAAAACCAGCTCCTGGATTTATTGATTTTTTGAAGGGTTTTTCGTGTCTCTATCTCCTTCAGTTCTGTTCTTATCTTCAACTATTTCTTGTCTTCTGCTAGGTTTTGAGTTTTTTTGATCTTGCTCCTCTAGCTCTTTCAATTTTGACGATAGGGTGTCAATTTTAGATCTCTCCTTTCTTCTCATGTGGGCACTTATTGCTATATATTTTCCTCTAGAGACTGCTTTAAATGTGTCCCAGAGATTCTGGTATGTGGTGTCTTTGTTCTCATTGGTTTTGAAGAACATCTTTATTTCTGCCTTCATTTCATTGTTTATCCAGTCAACATTCAGGAGAAAGTTGTTCAGTTTCCATGAAGCTGTGTGGTTCTGGGTTGGTTTCTGAATTCTGAGTTCTAACTTGATTACACTGTGGTCTGAGAGACTGTTTGTTATGGTTTCCGTTCTTTTGCATTTGCTGAGGAGTGATTTACTTCCAATTATGTGGTCAGTTTTAGAGTAGGTGTGATGTGGTGCTGAGAAGAATGTATATTCTGTGGATTTGGGGTGGAGAGTTCTGTAAATGTCTATTATGTTTGGTTGGTCCAGGTCTGAGTTCAAGTCCTGGATATCCTTATTAATTTTCTGTCTCGTTGATCTGTCTAATATTGACAATGGTGTGTTAAAGTCTCCCACTATTATTGTGTGGGGGTCTAAGTCTCTTTGTAAGTCATTAAGAACTTGCCTTATGTATCTGGGTGCTCCTGTATTAGGTGCATATATATTTAGGGTCATTAGCTCTTCTTGTTGCATTGATCCTTTTACCATCATGTAATGTCCTTCTTTGTCTCTTTTGATCTTTGTTGCTTTAAAGTCTATTTTATCAGAGATGAGAATTGCAACTCCTGCTTTTTTTTGCTCTCCATTTGCTTGGTAAATCTTCCTCTATCCCTTTATTTTGAGCCTTTGTGTATCCTGGCATGTCAGATGGGTTTCCTGGGTAAAGCACACTGATGGGTTTTGGCTTTTTATCCAATTTACCAGTCTGTGTCTTTTGATTGGGGAATTTAGTCCATTTATGTTTAGGGTTAATATTGTTATGTGTGAATTTGATACTGCCATTTTGATGCTAGCCGGCTGTTTTGCCCATTGGTTGATGCAGATTCTTCATTGTGTTGATGCTCTTTACCATTTGGTATGTTTTTGGAGTGGCTGGTTCTGGTTGTTCTTTTCTATGTGTAGTGCTTCTTTCAGGAGCTCTCGTAAAGCAGGTCTGGTGGTGATGAAATCTCTGAGTACTTGCTTGTTCACAAAGGATTTTATTTTTCCTTCACTTATGAAGCTTAGTTTGGCTGGATATGAAATTCTGGGTTGAAAGTTCTTTTCTTTAAGGATGTTGAATATTGGCCCCCACTCTCTTCTGGCTTGTAGGCTTTCTGCTGAGAGATCTGCTGTGAGTCTGATGGGCTTCCCTTTTTGGGTAACCCGACCTTTCTCTCTGGCTGCCCTTAGGATTTTCTCCTTCATTTCAACCCTGGTGAATCTGACGATTATGTGCCTTGGGTTTGCTCTTCTTGAGGAATATCTTTGTGGTGTTCTCTATATTTCCTGGACTTGAATATTGGCCTGCCTTGCTAGGTTGGGGAAGTTTTCCTGGATAATATCCTGGAGAGTATTTTCCAGCTTGGATTCATTCTCTTCGTCACATTCAGGTACACCTATCAAACGTAGATTAGGCCTTTTCACATAGTCCCATATTTCTTGTTGACTTTGTTCATTCCTTTTTACCCTGTTTTTTCTAATCTTGCCTTCTCATTTTATTTCATTGAGTTGATCTTCGACCTCTTATATCCTTTCTTCTGCTTGGTCAATTCGGCTGTTGAAACTTGTGCATGCTTCGCGAAGTTCTCGTGTTGTGTTTTTTGGTTGCATCAATTCACTTATATTCCTCTCTAAGTTGTCCATTCTCATTAGCATTTCATCAAATCTTTTTTCAAGGTTCTTAGTTTCTTTGCATTGGGTTAGAACATGTTCTTTTAGCTCACACAAGTTTCTTATTACCCACTTTCTGAAGGCTGATTCTGTCATTTCATCACACTCATTCTCCATCCAGTCTTGTTCCCTTGGTGGTGAGGAGTTGTGATCCCTTGTAGGAGGAGAGGTGTTCTGGTTTTGGGTGTTTTCATCCTTTTTGCACTGGTTTCTTCCCATCTTTGTGGATTTATCCACCTGTCAGCTTTGTAGTTGTTAACTTTCTGATTGGGTCTCTGAGTGGACGTCCTGTTTGTTGTTGATGAAGTTATTTCTGTTTCTTAGTTTTCCTTTTAACTGTCTGGCCTCTCTGCTATAGGACTCCTGAGGTCCACTCCAGGCCCTGCTTGCCTGGGGATCACTTGCAGCAGCTGCTGAACAGTAAAGGTTGCTACCAGTTTCTTCTTCTGCTTTGTCCCTGAAGGATACCTGCCAAATGTCAGTCTGAGCTCTCCTTTATGAGGTGACTCTTTGGATATACGGGGGTCAGGGAGCTGCTTCAGGAAACAGTCTGTCCTTTATATTACCTCAGGTGTTGAGCTGTGAGCCCCGTTATTCATTCAGAGCTGCTGGGCCAGTAAATTTAAGTCTGCAGCAGCAGAATTCATAACCTTTTTTTCCCCCAGGTGTTCTGTCCTAGGGCGTTAGGGCTTCATGATTGTCCACTGTGCTGCTGCTTTTTTTTTTCTTCAGGGCTTCCCTGCCCACAAGGAGGCAGCCTAGTCACTCTCAGCCTGCAGAGGCTTCGATCAGCTGCTGTGGGCTCCGCCCAGCTGCCATGTGAACTTCCCTGCAGTCCTATTTAGTAAACTTTGAGCTCAAATGGTTTTAGTTTTGGGGCTTGCGTGTTTTAGAGTTGCACTCTTGCTCTGCACCAAGCCAGTTGACTATGGGAGATGAACAGCCAGATAAAGAGGTCTGGAAGTGTCCTGAGCACAGGGGCTTCTGTCCCGGAGTTGGAGTGCACCATCCTCCTAGCAGATGGAAGCAGCTCACGAATCCATTAACCTAGAAGCTTATCAAGCTCAAATACTGCATTTTTATAATATGCTTCATATTTGGTAGAGTAAAAGCCTGGATTTTTCTTTTCTTATTTGATATTGCATTAATTAATCTTAGTTCTTTGCATTTCTTATATATAAAATCAGCCTGATAACTTACACAAAAACAAAAATTGTTTCATTGTTTCAACAGTTTGAGGAGAATTACAACTTTAAAACATATTATTTAAGTCCTATCAATATAGTTTTGTAGTTGTTTGTGCACTGCTTAATATCAAAATGTTTGAATATACACAAATTGTCTTTATATTATTCTTAGCTTGATTTTTCTGTTCTGATAATATGATCTAAATAATAACTATAAAATAATGACTGATTTATTTGCCTTTAAACTACTTTTCTCCCTATTTGACCTAGTCATGATTTGTATGTTTTGCTTTCTTCATTTCTTGATCTTTTATTAGATTACTTTAATACTTTTCTCATTTTATTTTCCCTATTACTATTTGTTTAATTATTGGGGAGGGGTACTATCCTAGAGACTGTAGAATGTAAGCTTGACTTAATAAAGCCAAAAATAAATCAGTGCTTTAACCACTTATCAGGCAACTATTTTCCCTCCTTTACACTCAATATGCTGTTTTACAATTGTGGTCATATGTTTTTATTTTATATGCATTTTAAATAAACAATATACTTTAATTATGTTTACTACATCAATGTCTATTTACCTATAAAAACATATTTATGTTTTATATTGCTTTTTCTATCTGAGTTTTCATTTTTCTTCCTGGGATAAATTTTATCAGCCTGAATATTCCCCTTTTTTAGCTCTACGTTTACAAATTATGTTATTATTTATCCTAATTTACCTTTATGTTGTCTTCATTTTTAATGTACATTTTTCCTGTGAACAGACATTTCAGCTGGCAGTCAATTTAGCTCAACAGTTTAAATATATTGCCTCCTTCTCTTCTGACTTTTATATAAAATAATGTCATATTTTCTGTAATAAATAAGCCATCTGTGATGTTGTTGCTTTTTTGAGGTAGGATATCACTTTTTTATGAATTACTTAAATATTTTTTTCTCTTCTCTCCAGCATTTTAATAATTAATATGCCTAGATTTTTCTTTTTTAATTGTACTTTAAGTTCAGGGGTACATGTGCAAATCATGCAGGATTGTTGCATAGGTACATACATGGCAAGGTGGTTTGCTGCTTTCATCATCCCATCTCCTTTATATAGTATTTCTCCCCTTGCTATCCCTCCCCATTCTCCCCACCCCCTACTGTCCCTCCCCAGCCCCCGCCAACTGACCACAGTGTGCGATGCTCCCCTCCCTGTGTCCACATGTTCTAATTGTTGAACACCTGCCTATGAGTGATAACATGCAGTGTTTGGTTTTCTGTTCTTGTGTCAGTTTGCTGAGAATTATGGTTTCCAGATTCATCTATGTCCCTATGAAGGCCATGAACACGTCGTTTTTTATGGCTGCATAGTATTCCATGGTGTATATGTGCCACATTTTCTTTATCCAGTCTATTGTTGACGGACTTTTGGGTTGGTTCCAGGTCTTTGCTATTGTAAACAGTGCCGCAATGAACATACGTGTGCATGTGTCTTTATAATAGAACAATTTATAATTCTTTGGGTACATACCCAGTAATGGGATTGCTGGGTCAAATGGTATTTCTATTTCTAGGTCCTTGAGGAATTGCCACACTGTCTTCCACAATGGTTGCACCAATTTGCACTCCCACCAACAGTGTAAAAGTGTTCCTATTTCTCCACATCGTCTCCGGCATCTGTTGTCTCCAGATTTTTTAATGATTGCCATTCTAGCTGATGTGAGATGGTATCTTAATGTGGTTTTGATTTGCATTTCTCTAATGACCAGTGGTGATGAGCACTTTTTCATATGTTTGTTGGCTTCATAGATGTCTTCTTTTGTAAAGTGTCTGTTCATATTCTTCACTCACTTTTGAATGGGTTTGTTTTTTTCTTGTAAATCTGTTTCAATTCTTTGTAGATTCTGGATATTAACCCTTTGTCAGATGGGTAGCTTGTGAAATTTTTTTCCCATTCTGCTGATTGCTGGTTTGCTCTAATGATATTTTCTTTTGCTGTGCAGAAGCTCTTAAGTTTAATTAGATCCCATTTGTCTATTTTACCTTCTGTTGCCATTGCTTTTGGTGTTTTAGCCATGAAGTCCTTGCCCATGTCTATGACCTGAATGGTACTGCCTAGGTTTTCATCTAGGGTTTTTATGGTGTTAGGTCTTATGTCTAGATCTTTAATCCATCTGGAGTTAATTTTAGTATAAGGTATCAGGAAGGGGTCCAGTTTCTGCTTTCTGCACATGGCTAGCCAGTTTTCCCAACACCATTTATTAAACAGGGAGTCCTTTCCCTCTTCCTTGTTTTTGTCAGATTTGTCAAAGATCAGATGGTTGTAGATGTGTGGCATTACCTCCAAGGCCTCTGTTCTGTTCCATTGATCTATATCTTTGTTTTGGGTCCAGTACTATGCTGTTTTGGTTACTACAGCCTTGTAGTATAGTTTTTTGTTTTTTTTTAAAGACAGAAGTTAACAATGGCTCTAAGTAATTTAGAGCCATTTTGTGGCTAAACCACAAAAATGTAGTTAACATTACCCAGAAAGGAAAAAAACAGGACCCAGAAGGATAAATGGGTGATAGAGGAAATAAGGCTTAAATTTGTACACAGTAAGTTGAATAATTTTTTCAGGTTTGCAAGTGGAAATGGTGAGTGTGCAATAAATGCGTGTGTGTCTAAGGTTCAGAGTAAGAGAAAGAGACTGGAGATGTAAATTTGAGTCTCAACAGAATAGGGATACTTAAAGTCATGGCACAGGATGAGATGACATAAGGAATGACCAGAGCTGAAGACATATTGAAAGGAATGAAACATTTGGGAAGCCAATGCCTGAGGATTTGGAAGATAATGCTGAATAAACAAAGGGAACAAGAAAGGCCCTTCTGTCAATTTGGGTAGACTCTGAAAATAGGATTGGATTTCAAGTGTGTTTCCTTTGGAATGGGATTTGAGGAAACTTTGGTAGAGAAGTGAGGAAATGAAAAAGTGAAGCTAAAGCAGCTCCTAGAGATATATTCTGAAGAAAGGTGCCATTGGAAGGCAGTTTAAGACATGCACCTAGTGTCTTTAGTTCCCTTACACCTTAGGTTATCACACCCAAGGTGTAAGGGAACTAAAAATATGTTCATCAACTATTGTCCCTCATTGATTAAAAGCACCATCAGAAAGTTCTTAATTCTCCTATGTTGAGGGACTGCACATTCACATTTCTCAATGGAATCAATTTGTTAAAAAGTATTAGTCTCACATGATTGATCACTAAGAGCAATGTCATCCCTCTCAAATGTAACAATTGTAATTTGTTTTAGGATCCAGATGAAGTTACTTGAAATATATATGAAATAGTAAATAGCTATATATTTTTCACCATAAATTCACCTTTCAAATTATATATGCTATTAACTGTATATTTATATATACTATGCTACCATATTTAGTATGAAAACTATATGTATTAGGCTAATAACTATAAATGGCATTCCTGACATTGCACACATTTTTGTGTGTGTGTTTTAATGAAGATACTATATTACAGAGCTTCTCATAGTCAAATTGGTAACCATAATCCTTGCCATAATTCCATGTTTAAGAAAATAATGGGAACATTTTTAAGCAGATTTTCTTCATAGCCAGGTGTTAATTTAAAACAATTATTCAAAATAATTATGCTTTAGTAGCCTATGTTTTTAATTAACTTTTTGAGATTCTAGGATATTTTAGAGAAAAATTACTATTGATTATCTCTAAAACTTTATTTGTATTATTGTTCTAGAAATAACAGCTTACATTGTTTTGGATTATCTCTCAATCTCAGAATAAATTTCAAAATATGAATATAATGTGGAAGAAAATAAAAAAATTTCTATTTGAAATATTTCATGAGTTTAAAACTGAATGTATTAATATAAGATGTCATAATCAGGTTGGGTGCAGTGGCTCATTCTTGTAATCCCAGAACTTTGGGAGGCCAAGGCAGGTGGATTACCTGAGTTCAGGGGTTCAAGACCAGCCTGGCCAACATGATGAATCCCCAACTCTACTAAAAATATACACACACACAAATTAGCCAGGCTTGGTGGTAGGCACCTGTAATCCCAGCTACTTAGGAGGCTGAGACAGGAGAATCACTTGTACACCTGGGAGGCAGGGGTTGCAGTGAGCCGAGATTTTGCCACTGCATTCCAGCCTGGGTGACAGAGTAAGACTCCATCTTGAAAAAAAAAAGACATAATCTTGTAGAGAACAATGCCACAGTATCCTTAGTCACATTCAAATAAATTCCTAGGACACCAAAGTTAGTATCTTACACATTTTTAAAGAATAACGTGGAGGCTTCATATAAATGGCATTGAATATTTCATTGTCCTTATTTTACTTTTGGTCCAGAGAATAAAAGGAGTGATACCTTCCATAAATTAAAAAAAATGAATAGTGTTAAAATTAAATCTAAAGATAAATCTTTTGTCTCTTGGGCCACAAATCATATAATTAACTATTTGTCTAACATGATTCCATCTGAACCAACTTCCCTGACTCTGATTTATTTCACCAAAAAATATGTGATGTTGATCTCTGTGTGAAGATATAAATAAAATAAAATTTGTGCATGGGGCACATGATTGCTATTATTGCTAACTAGATATGGTGTATTCAAAGTACTCAAACATACAACCATAAGTAAAACAAAAAAGAGTGTATTTCAAATGGATTTTTGCTCTCATCTCTGAGAATTTGGGCAAGGTAATTTTCCTGTACTTCAGTTTTTCAACAGTAAAATGAGATTGATTTATCTATAGCAGTAACATTTCATAAAACACAACCTTAACTTGAGCATAAAGATCATATTCAATGGGAACTTTATAAATGACGTTCATTAGAAGAAATATTTTTAATACCCTCTTTTTCAAAAACAAATCTATGAAAATGTTCTAGTATGTTTCTTTATGAATGGGGCACTACACTTTCCTAAGTACTAACATTAAACTAATTATAAAAGAATTTTAATGTATTATAGTTTTTAAATATAAGTTAAGCTTGCTGTAATATGTTTATTTCTTTTTCTATCATGATTAACCACTACTGTCAGGTACATTATGAAGAAGCAGAATTCAATGTGATTTTTCAAACTACAGAATGACAACCAGACATTTAAACCTCCTGCATTTTCTGAACAGAGATATCTTGGATTGTGCATTAACATATAAAAAGGATTATAAGAAAAAATACAAAACAAGAGAAAAATACATGTTGTTTGACTTGAATGCCAAAATTATGTGAAAAAGAATTTTGTAGCTCTACCACAATCAAAGGTAGTGTTTGCATACTCAGGCTCTCTGTTTTTCCACTATTGGTGGATAATCTCGGGTTCAAAGTTTTGAGAATGTTGTTCTTAAGATGTTATACTTTTAGATTTAGTACTAAGCCTGATCCAAGGAAAACAGTGTCCTTTGTTAGAGTACCCTTTAAGCTGTCATAGAGTAACATGGATCTTTTTTTTTTTTTTTGGCCAATTTGATAAATGACCCACTGCTACAGTAAAGACAATATGTTTATTAACCAATATTTATACAGATCTTACTACATAGTAGGCATGATGTACTAGGAACGGTACAATGAGAAAGGCAGCTCTCATAGGACTTGCATTCTAATTGACATAAATAAAAATACAACCAACAAAGTTAAATAATTTGTATAGGTGTTGCTAAGACTCATAAGGGAAAAGCCAAGTCTGGATGGTAATGGAGATTATTTGTGATATAGGCTGGTAAGAGAGTTTCTTTAACGAATGAAATGTTGTCTTTTCTGATGAACCTGAGAAGAAGGAAGAGTAAATTATGAAGAGAGTTGAGAAGAGAATTCCTGGAAGAGGGATCAAAGTTTTTAAAAAGCATGACTAAGAGATGAGATAGTTCACAAAATAGGAAGGAATACATAACACATAAAGGCAAAGTTAAAAACATAAAGAGGACTTTGGAAAGATTCCTGAAATAGGAAAGAATCCAGAATCCAATGTGAAGCAGCTTGTCACTATGAAAATTAAAGAATAATCCTGGGACTGATAATCTAGATGATATGGATGTCTGTGTTTGATTTTCAACATTCCTATTTTGAGATAATAGCATTTAGACTTGCCAATAAAAGATTCTGAGTTGAGAGTACCTCTCCATACATATGGCAATTGAAACCAATGGAAAAAAAATGAACAACACAGAATCTGCCTCAAGTTTGGCCAAAAGTGAGTCCAGGACAGAATAATTGAGAGTACCATTATTTAAAAGAAAGCCAGAGAATAACCACTCTCAAAGGGGGACAGAGTGGGAATTGGCAGATATTTGTTTGAGGAAACCTGGAAAGAATAGAAAGCAATGGACTGTTTAAACACCAGGCACAGTGGCTCAAGCCTGTAATCCCAGCAATTCGGGAGGCAGAAGCAGGTGGATTACTTAAGGTCAGGAGTTCGAGATCAGCTTGGCCAACAAGGCAAAATTCCGTCTCTACTAAAAATACGAAAATTAGCTGGGTGTGGTGATGAGTGCTTGTAATACCAGCTACTTGGGAGGCTGAGACAGGCAGAATTGCTTGAACTCAGGAAGCAGAGGTTGCAGTGAGCCTAGATCATGCCACTGAACGCCAGCATAGGCAACAGAGTGAGACTCCATCCCCTCCCCACCATAAAAAAAAAAAAAAAAAAGAAAAAAGAAAGAAAGCAATGGGCTGTTTTAAGAAGGTTCTGATTTTTTTAAATGCATTTGACAATGTTCTAACGGTATCCCTTGAGGCTGGCTACCATTACAATGCCAAAGTTCATTGAGTTGTGAAGGCAAAAGCCAGACTGGCTACTATTCTAGTAAATGCATGCAATGGGATAAATTTTCATGCTTCTCTGTGTGTGTGCATGCATATGTGTGTGTGCGCATGTGTGTACGTTTGTGATACCTAAACAGAAACTATACAGTAGTGTTAGAATGTAAATAGAGTATATCATGTAAAAAACAATTAGATTGGTTTGTTTTCAGTTTAAAATAGTTTTTTATCTATGTAGAACCTGTTATAATACAGAACGTGGCAAAGTATAGGAATGAGTAACTGAAATCAGTTGCTTTGTGAAAATTCTCATTATTCAGTGACTGTTTACATTGTTAAATAACTGATGTTGCTAAGACATATACATAAAAATTAACTTTGTGGCCTTCGGACTTTAATTTTTACATTAGGATAAATTTATATATTTATGTTACATCCCCCAGAATTTTTTGTGTGCTTTAATAGAGAACTAATGGGCTTTATCCAGCATAATTATTTCAGTGTTTTTTTCAGAAAGTGGGCTTATTATCTATCTTCACTTTTATTCCACATAGGCATTCCTTTGCAATGTCTACAGTTACTCCAATATTTTAGGTTTATGGAGAAAATGTAAACAAACCAAAGCTTAATTTTTCCTCAATTTGAAATTACACTGCCACCCAACCTTGTGATTACACCCTCAAGAGAGTTGCTACATTACATCCCTTCAATTTATATTCTAGGAAAAATAAACATATGTCTACTTTAGCTTATCTTCCCTGAATTTCTCTACATCTCTTTGCCAAAATTTTCTACAAAATAAAGTTTCCTCTATCTTTTGTTTTGTTCCTTCTTGTCTCCAAAAAAACAGCAATCACAAACACTGTGCCTAGAAAATATTAAAACGTGTCAAATCATCAGCTGTCCACTGTCTTATTTTTACAAAGCAGAACTTCAAATGGAAATAGAGCATGTCAAGCACATTACATTACCATGTGATTTAACATGACAAATTGGTTCTCAGGTTATGTTTCTATTCATAAACTCATGCTCTCAGGATGCATTCTGAAACACTCTAGCAGCTTAAGATGCTAGAATTAAGAGACACTAAATGTCATTTTAAAAAGAGAGAAATGGAATATTCAAATTGGTGAAAGATGTGTTTCATCAGTTACAGTTCAGTAATGTCTATCTTCATTGCTCAATCAATATGTACTTCACCTCCAGTCTCTGAAGGAAAGAGAAACAAATCAAAACACGACTCTGACATCAGAACATATTTATTAAGAGCTCTTTCTATAAACTTTTGTCAATTTATCATTTTTCTATATTAATCATAATGCTGCCAAATGATTATATCTTTTATTGAAACATAACAAGAACTTTGCATTTGGGATGCAGTGTGGTATTATTTATTTTTGGAGGGGCTATTTAGAGTCAGAATATCAGGTGCCAGTTTTTTTTTTAATTAATCTGGATAGCATGGCGTTAATTCAAATGGCAATTCTCATTTTTAAGGTTATGTCTCAGAAACTGTAAAAGGAATCTTAGCATAATGAAAAATTTGACTAATTCTCTTGAGAGTCTATCAAGCTGTAATTTCAGATTGAATTTTAAGATAATATCAGATCTGTGGATTATGCTTTAACAATCAGTAAAGTTCCACAGGATCTCAGGTTTATTTTATGAAGAACTTTGAACCTAAAAAGCTACAAATCACCCTAGCTAGAAATATTCCCTCTAAAGAATCCCCAGGGATATTATACTATAGGAGTATAAAATATAAAGCTGGGCTTGACATATATTTAGCTAAAGAAGAAGTCTGAAGTCTTTCTGAATTTACTGGAACTCGTGTCACATGGCCACGTCATTCACTTTTTGTGATTCTCTCACATCTCTGACTTGTGTATTCGATGCTACTTATTTTGATCTTGTCTTTTGTCTTCTGGTGAGTGCCTCCATCCTGTGTCATGATGGCTTCCTTCTGTTAGTTCACGTCAAGAAGATGGAAAGTGGTATTTCAGTCAATGCACTGAGAAAATGCATAATGCATTTGGAAAGTTTTGACATCAAAACAGTACTTTTAGAATCACACTTAATAATTTCATTAAAAAAAGAAAACTTAAGCCTATAAGATAAAACTGGTTGATTATGACTATCATCAACGTGGCAAATGTGGCACTCGTTATAGTTAGCAATAATATTCACTAAATTTTAAATACCATTTCTTAAATTTCAATTCTGATAAAAAAATAATTATAGTGAAAAACAGCATGAAATTTTTGGGATACTCTTCCTAATCAGTCAACACTCAACTTCAGCAAACCCTAACTAAACTTAAAAAGAAAAAAGTAATTTGATTCATCTCCTTCATGGTGATCTTCCTAATTTTATATATGTTTTCCTTCTGTTCATCTTTATTTCTGAACAATTAATATTTAATCTCTCCATTATTGCCTCCAAGAGACGTTCTTACTGCTCAACTCTCTCAATGGTATTCCTTTATTTTGTTCCTTGGACCCTCATTAAATTTTATTTCTTTCATTCATTCTTTCTTATCAATTCCTTTGCTGAATGTGCTAAAGTAATTTAATGGGGAAATGGCATTAATTTCAAGACGTTTATAGGAAGTACTGAATGTCAATATGGGGACAAAATGAACCTAAAAACTCAATTTATGCCATAAACAAAAATTAACTTAAAATAGATCATGGACTTAACCATTCAAATATATACATAAAAGTCCTAGAACACAATATAGGATAAAATTTCCATGACTTGGGGGAAAGTAAAGATTTCTTAAATAGAATAGACCAAGCAGGAAGAAATAAAGATATGATAAATGAATCAATGTATTGTGTTCTCACCTTATATGCACCATTAAGAGAACAGAAAGATAATACACAACCTGGGAAGTTATTTTATATTCCATGTATCTGTTAAAAACTTGTATATAGTATACATAAAGAACAATTTAAATCAAACACAAATTATTATAAATAAGACAAAAGCAAAATGGACAAAATATTTGAGCAGACATTTCACTAAAGAATGTTTATGAATGGCTAATAAATACATAAAAGAGGTTCAATCTCATTAGTCATCAGAAAAATGCAAATTAAAACTGCTATTGGATACTAATACATACTCCTTATAATGGCTATAATCAAAAAATAAAAATATCATAGTTGGTGAGGATATGGAGCAATGAATTATATATAGCTGGTGGGAAAGAAAAATATTTCAACTATGTTGGCAAGCAATTTGGCAATTTTTAAAAATGAAGTTAATGCTGGTTTCACTTCCAGGTATTTGCCCAAGAGAAAAGAAAATTTAGTTTACACAAATTGTTTCACATGAATATTCATATTAATTCTATTCCTAAATACAAAAATTTGGAACCAGCTCACATGTCAATTAACAGGTAAATAGAAAAACAAATTTTGATGTATTTATAGAGTGTAATACTACTCATGCATATAAATGAAAAAATGTTGATACGCATGTGATACATCCACCTCAAAACATTTTGTTGAGCAAAAACAAGCTAGCCCAAAGAGTATATGCTGTGTGATTCCATTTGACTCCTCCTCCATCACAAGATCAGATATGTCCAACAGAAAGACTTCAGGTTCATCTCTGATGTCAGAATGAGAAGGCATGGGGAGGAGATCCAAGCAAAGCTAAGCAGACTCAACCACAGTGGGAAGAGCACAGCTGCCACCACAGACAGAGCATAAGAAACAAATATTTAGAAGTTACTGAGATTCTGGGATTTTTGTTATTGCAGCAAACCTGACAAGCATAAGAAAATATAAAAGACCCAGAAGAAAATGGATATAATTTCAAGAGTGACTTCTTTAAGTTTGTGAGAAAAGGTATGATCTCATACACAATATAATCCAATGAAAAGTTGAATACATGCAAAAATAGTAAGTTACATAAAATAATTATATGTATAAATATGAATGAGCAGGCAGTAAGATACCCTGACATGTACATTCAGACCTTTCCAAAAACGGGCTGGAAAGTTTATTTGAATTACTTGAAACATCCACCCTTCAGAAATGGAGAAATCACAATGATAAATTCCTTCTATGTGACTCTTTCTAAAATTTAATTACCTTTTTGTTAATATGTTATTTGATTATCTAGAAAACTTGATTAAATTTCTTAGTATAAAGTTACACTCTTACTTCTTCATGATAACAGATGTTATTTTAATTTGTATTCTGTGTAGTAAACAGATTCCTAAAAAATACATTTAAAAGCAATCTCTTAAAATCATGCCACAGATAGATATTTGAGGATGGTTTGAGGATCACTATAATTAGCCTTAACATATATTTACAATTAAACCCCATCCAATATATCTCCAAGTTATGCCCATCTCTTAAATAAGTCCCAGAATTTCTATTTTTCATGTTGACTAACTTATAAATTTATTCAGTTCTTCTAATTTATATATATATTTTTTAATTTCACTTCCTTATGATCTATTTTTTCACTACTATAAATATAGTGCTTGTAAAATAAGAATCAGAATATACCTTGAACATAATCAGTAATGTCCTCTAAATTCCACAATTTGTAGTTGAGTGTTTAAGTAATTCATTATCTGGCTCTAGTCTAAATTTGCAGAAGAACCTTTAATTATACTTCAGTACATGTTCTATAATCTGACCATAGATAGCTAACATTTATTGAATTGTTCTTTGAACCAAACTTTAAGCACTTTGCCGATATTAATACATTCTATGAGGTAGAAAGTCTTGGAGCACTCTGTCTCTGAAACTACCATCATCTAACAAGACTTGAGGGCCACTGAAAACACTCTCATAACTCTTTCATAACTTTATGAATATGATATTTTCTCTATCTTAAATGCCCCCTCTGTATATAAATAGAAATTCAGTTTTTTCAAGATTTAATAAAACGCTTGCATTTTGTTAAATTTGTTACATTTTATTTTAATTCTGAAAAACATGTAAAACCAAAATTTAGTTGTTTAATTCACTGCCTCCTTCCTTCAATAGAGAATAAATTCTTTGCATATTGACATGTTTTAACGAACTTTATCACTGAATATCACAAAGATATGTTTTATACATGCTGGCTGAATAAATAAACCAGATTTATGCATTAGTACTGAAAATCATAAGCCGAAACATTTGACATGGCATTGGCAAGAGGACAATTGGGGCAGAAAGGTCTGGAGTTTATAAGGGATCAACATAATGTGGCTGTCGTTATTCAGCACTCTACCCCACAGAGGATCATTCTGAAGGTCATGTCTTACATTATAAATATTTTTCATCCAATACATAGGGATAACTATGTAGCTTTGGGGACAGAAGGAGATTTCATCCTCTCTCTTTCTGTCTCTCTCTCTTTCTTCAAATTAAAATATGTTTCTCTCCAGTCCATTCTCCACTTCTGCAGCATCCTGTTTCTATTATTTATCTAGATGCTCTTGACTTTATCCAGCATTCAGTAATCCTTGGTTGCCTTCTAGTTTGATCAAGGAAAAACTGTCTGATGCTGAATTCTATGTAATTTCTTTAAATAGCTTTATGGTCAGTCATAGGTTTTAGTTTAAAAGTCTATGTAAATTTTCTCTGCTCTGCAATGTTTAAAAACATTTAGCGACTACAGAAGAACATATATACCATCAGAACAACTTCATGATAATATTAAAAGACTATTTACATTGCATTTTAATTTTTTCCTTTATCTCAAAACCTTAAAAACTAAAACCTGGTTAAAGTGCAAATATCCATTTCTCTGTGACTATACTGGTACAGTACTATAATTAGATATCAAAAAGGTTTGTAGTTATACTTCTATCAAAATGCTGGTAGTAACATTTTTTGCAAAAGGAATTTAAAATATAATTACCTATTCCCAATACAGATGATATATGCACATTCTTACACACACACATACACGTGTGCGCACGTGCACGCAAACACACACACACTTATGCACAGGCATACATATGCAAATTAAATCGTAATTTAATTTTAAGTTGGTATAGTTCTGCAAAAGGTGTCTAAGTTTTTATCTTTGTGCATTCTGTTACTTCAAGTGAATATATCCATTTAACTTGATCACTTATGATGGCATATCTCTTCTATTACATACCCTATGTAGACTGGTAAAAATGCAAATCCTTCTTCTGTAATTATGAATTTCAATCAAATCTCCATTTTTTAGATATTAATTTTTCTACAGTGAATTATGAAGTCAATTACTTATATTGCCCTTACTAAATACATTAGTCTTACATTAAACACAAATAACATTATAATAAATGAACTACGAAGCAAATTTTATTATAGTAAAGTCCATGATTAAATCAAATACACTAACTACACATTATAAAAATAGGGCCTTGGTTTATCTTGTAGCCCTTCTTGATTATGAGCTGAGCAAGAGTGGAGATTTATCTTGTTTACTTTTTGTTTAAACCCAGTACCAATTCTTTGCCTTCCATGAAAGATAATAATTAAATAATGATGACTTTTGATAAATTGTAGTTTAGTAAATTATACATTTATCAGAATTTTATGAAAAGACTTTAAGGAATCAGGAATCAAAAAAAGATTTATTATCACACTAGAAAAGCTATTTAATGATTTAAGCTTCATGTTCCTCCTCAGAAAAGAACAAAAATAATATTAATTGTGATTAAATTACCTAATGAATATTGATAGGTTCTAATTAGAGATGTGATACAAAATTTTTGCATATTATTAATATTAATAAAACTACAATGCTAAAAACATTTCTAACCCACAGCTGTAGACAAGAAGGGTTCTAAATTTCTCTGTGGGAAACTTGCAAATACAATTTTTGTTATTTTAATTAACTGAAAGAGAAGATTAGAAACCTGTTTGTGTTTCTTTTCACTCTTTGGATTTTGAATTTTAATTTTGTAAAGTCAAGTCAAAGATTAGTTACTCTGATTTTATTTTCAATTCATTTGTAGAAAATGGATTTTTCAATAAAAGCAATTATTGTGAGATATTAAAATTAATATATCAAATCAAATAAAAAGACTAGAATCTAAAACATTTTAAAAGTTATCTATCATCTACTTACATTGCTATGAGTACTCCAAGTTCTATACAACTTTGCTTAGAAAGTTGCACTTGAATTTTCTTTATCCTCTTTTTTATTTTTTTTATTAAGGCATGAGGTCTTGCTCTCTTGCTCAGGCTGGAGTGCAGTGCCACAATCATAGCTCACTAGAGCCTCAGACTCCTGGGATCAAGCAATCCTCCCACCTCAGACTCCCAAGTAGATGGGATCACAGGCATGTGCCACCACTCCCATCTTGTACTTAAATTTTAAGTTAAATTGGGTTAATAAATAGATAATTTAAATTATACAATCATCACTACATTTGCAAACACATTTTTTCTATAATATTTAAAATTATCTGTTTTAAATAATACATATTTTTTTTTCTTTTTAATTCTCCAGCGTAATATATTGCATAATACATTTAAATGTAATGGGCCTGAAATTTTTAAATTTCTTCTGATGGAAACATATGTTACTATAAATATCTCCAGCAAAAATATGACATAGTAGTCCAATAATCTTATCCAGATTTTGCATAGTTATGTGTTAAAAATCTGAGGTAAATTTAGTAACATTTTGATTTGTTTTTTCCTTTAATTTCAAATATATCAGCTTTATTTTATTTTCATATGTAATCAGAGTGCTTTGAGAGGTTCATATCTTCAGGTGACTGTAATACATTAATTCTGAAGTTAGCTAAAATACAATATACTTTGCTCATCAGAAGAAACCACTGTTAGTAGCGTCATATTTTTTTCTTTCAGCTACTTTTCTCCCTTTCAAAATCTTGGAATATTTAGCTGGATGTTACATCTACCAGAAACAGTGGAAATGAAAGTGATCAAAATTCTTGTTATATTTTGAGGGTTGGGTAAAATAATTTGCTAATGGGTTGAAGATGGGATATGTAAAATGAGAGGTGTTTTGAATGAATCTAAGGGCCTATCAAGTAAAGAGACGGGATGTCAAGTCTTTAAATGTAAAAATAATCCAAGAAGAACAATTTAGGAATTGGGAAGAACAGGATATGTATAAGCACGATGTCATCTTTCATAGATAGAGAAAAATAATTTTTCATGTCTACTAGATAGAATAAAAACACTTCATAGAGAATTGTTTAATAATTTTATAAATGTTCAAGGGATGTCAAGTAAGTTATTTATTTTTATGGAACTGGAATTCAGGAGAAATATCTGATTGGTCTATACATTTTGAAATCATTAGCAATTAGGTGATACTGAAAATTCTGAGACTAGATTAGGCAACTTAGAAAGTGACTATATATAAAGAACAGAAGAATCATTACAGAAGGTCCTATGAGGTTGAAAAGATGAATATAGAAAAGAAGACTAACAAGGGTAGTTATAATTTGGAGAAAAACAAATGAGTGTGTTCTGCTGCTATGGAAATCAAACACTGACTTTGAAGAGAAAAATCAACTGTTTTAAATGAAACTGAATATTCAAATAGGACCTTCTCCTACTTCTGATTTCAGCTGCTCACTTCCATGGTCATACCTTAGCCTTGTCATTAACGATATGGAAATCCTTCAATTATCTAAATTTCTATTATCTCCCTTTTTCATGCCAACTTCTCAGTTTCCACCTTCTTGCTTCTATTATCCCAATTTAACTTTCCTTCAATGATACCAGGACTCATAAGCCATTAGTTTTATCACCTATTTAGTGTATCATAGTCTCATATTCCTTTATGCAGCATTAATTTTGTGGTTAATCTTATAATTATTCCCCCACTGATACCAACTTCCCTGCTCTACCTTGTGTACTGCTGTATCTCTGGCTGAATTAAACTATACGCCAGTTCCATGCTTGTGCCCTCAGTGCTGAACATGGCTGGAGAGGTGCATATGGCAGCACAGATACTTGGATCTCACTCCTCACTGGTCAGTTACTTCACAACATATGCACAGCTCTCAACATGCCCCAGATCTTGTGCATTGCCTTAGGACATTCACTCTCCTTTCTCTTGAAGAGATATGTAACAAGATCTGTCATATCTCTTAATCCTTCATTGCCTTCTTCTTCCTACTTAATTGGAAAATAATGATCATTATTTCCCAATTAAGCTTTCTTCTGTATAGTGAACAAGAAAGCCATAATATTCTCCAGATTAACCAAAGTTAAACAGGTTTCTTCTAGACTATAAGCCCCTGACTTCCTCTGTTTTTTTCTTTTTTTTTTATTCCAGAGCATTAATTTTAGAAACCTTGTAGTAGCAAATTTTTTTTTCCGCCCATTTGAGATGTAAATCTTTTAAAAAGCTTCTAACCAGTTTTTAACCCAAGAATGTCTTTCCCAAGGACCTGGGATCCATCTCTTTGAAATGTAATTATCAAGGAAGATAGAGCCCCTACCTTGCAGCCTCTGTGGAAGAACAGAAACCTAATTTCAGCAGGGGTGGCTTGCTCCGAGCTGTTAAACCACTCCCTGTCACGAGGATAAAAGAACATTTACTTTTCTTTTGGGTAAAGCTAATGGAGAGACAGGAGGATTCTGGAGATGGTTATTGCTCTGAAGCTAGGAACTATTGGAACGCAGATGCCCAAGTCAGAAGCTCAAACTCTCCCTCCAGGGCTGCCATCATACATTTTGAGTCCTCTAGGACTCTTCCTCTACTGCTCCCTCCTGAGCTCACTGGGATGCAGCATGATGGCTTCCTGCTGCTCCTAGAGCCTGCCTGACCTGAGCCCATCCAAGGCCACTAGGCTTTGCTGTTCCAGCTGGCTGGAATCTCTTCTCTCCTGTGTGCACGTGGTTTTTCCTCAACATTTTCAAGTATCATCTCAAACGTCACTTTGCTACTATATGAATCTTTGGTTACTCTAATTACATTTGTAATCCCCTTCCGGCCCAGCAATTCCTAATTTTACCTTTACATCTTAAGTAAATGAGCACGGTACATAGTCAACTTACTTTATTTTCTAACATTTCACAATAAAATGTAAACACCATGAAGTCAGGGCTACAGGAATTTTTAAGTTTTGCTCATCACTCCAAGGACAGTGACTGGCACAGCATCTGGTACATCAGAGATAACACTGAGTAATTGTTAATGGATGAATCAATTAATGAATGACAAGATCCCATTGTAATTGTAATAAGATTAGGGCATAGCTACTTTTCATTTCATATATTTCCAAGAATCTGTTTAGAAATTCTAGTGACACTGGTTTTCAGTTTTGAACTTTCATGATAATGTAGAATTATTTTCTAAGAAGAATGTCTTAATCACTGTAATTCATATATATAGTCTGCAAAATTCTCAATTAACCCCTGTGAACTCAAAATAGCTGCGACAGGTCTCAGTGAATTTAGAAAGTTTATTTTGCCAAGGTTAAAGATGCATCCGTGACACAGTCCTGGTGGCATAGGCCCTAGGCAGTCAGGTACAGCTTGCTTTTATACATTTTGGGAAGACACAATACATTAATCAATATATGTAACATTTACATTGGTTTGATCTGGAAGGGAGACTGAAGGAGGGTGGCTTCCAGGTCATAGGTACATTTAAACATTTTCTGATTGGCAATTAGTTAAAAGAGTTGTTGTTAAGTTTTGCTCAACTTAGAAATAAATGTTTGGGTTATTCTGAGGTTTTAGGGGCACTTAGATTTTACCATGCAGATGAGGCCTCCAACTAGCAGGCTTTAGAGAGGAAAGACTGTGATGTTTCTTATCAGACCTAAGGTCTGTGTTGATGTTAATGCTGTCAGGGTATAATGAAGCATGTCTGACCCCCACTTCCTGACATGGCCTGAACCAGTTTTCAAGTTAAATTTTAGAGTATCCTGAGGAAAGGGTTCACTCAGATGGCTGCAGGGGGCCTTCAAATTTTATTTTTCGTTTTCAGTCTACATGAAGCATGGAATTTGATGTATTTAGGGATGTTATGTTACAGATATGTTACTAATATTACTGATTTTTGTGGGTTTTATGAAACTATGAGGACCAGTTGATGCCATTTTAAAAGCCTAGGAAAGTGAGCATAATTCAGAGAGCTTCCAATTTATGTTATCTCCAAATTTTGCCAATATAATGGTGGTAATGTAGAGGCAAAGTTAAAACATTCATTTAAAAATAACCGTTGTCATTATTTATTGTTTGTTTGCTGAAATGGTCTGGCATCTTCCTTTATAGAAAAGTCTTGCTAGAGCATAGCTTTGCTTTGTGATTTTGTGAAAATTTAGCTTAAAAGCTACTGAGTTTTAATTAGGTTAATAGCTTAAATTATTGTTTTGATTACTACATAAATGTATTCAAAATTACTAGAGTATCCTGATTAAAGGGATCCTGATTGAAAAAAATTGGAAAAAAAGTTAAATATCAAAACTTTTTGTAATTTGTTTTTTTCATTTTTTGTAGGTACTGAATAAATACCAAAACTCTTAAGCATGAATACTCATATTTAAATTTACATTTATATGTGCAAGACAATCTAATTTCTCGCTTAGCTCAGGTTCCTAAGTTGATTCTTGGTAATAAAGTCAATTTTTTTCTAGGTGTACTCTCTGATGGAAATCATTAAATACCCTTCATAGGAGTGTATGTGTGTGTATATATGTGTGTGTGTCCATGCATATGTGTGCATTTGTGTATATACATTTCATGTGAATAATTTTTCAATATGTATGATCACATTTTGTTAATAAGCACTATATATTAAAATGATGTGTTTTAATAAAGCAATGTATTTAATAATAAAGAATAAAGGTGTTCTTTCTACACCTTTAATATATGACTCCTTATACTAACATTTGCTTTCTAATTTTTATAATATTTGAAGCTAGAAAAGGTTATCATTTTTAAGAAAGTAAAAACTGTAACCCTCAATGGTTTCTTAACATTTATGAATAGACTCAAATTAAGAAACTGAGGATTTTTATCATGTTTTCATGGATTTTGGAAACTGGTCATTCATACTCAGTTTGCCCTTTGAGGGTTACCCAATACTGAGAACAAGCAAACGAGCCAAATGAATATCTTTTGAAGTTGAGTGAAGTAATAGAACTCCATAGAGACTTAATTCTAATATGATTATAAAAATATATGTTAATAAGAATTATTTAATTTTCTTAACAATGATGTAAAGAAGAAAAACAAGTATAACCCAAAAACAACCATTAGTGCTCCAAACCCAAAATAGTAGTAAAAATAACAGTTATTATTGTATTGTTTTTATAAAAGAAATATCAAATTAAGAGAGCACTCAAATTGGATAAAGTAGAGCCCTCCATTTATATGTCCTAGAGAAGAGTAAAATGTTATAAACTCAACAAAGCATTTATGAAAGGTATAGACTAACAGCTATCAACCAGATAAAATTTTGCTTTTCACAGGGCACTTGGAAATATCTAAAGACTTTTTTGATTGTCAGCTAAGAGTGGGAGTGCTACCAGGATCTAGTGGATGGAGTCCAGGGCTGCTGTTCAACATCCTACAACAAGATAATCTCCCATGACAAATAATTACTCTACAAAATGTCAATACTGTCAAGGTTCCTGATGTATAGAAACTTGAAAAGAACATGAAATTTAAAAAAAGGAACCTGCTGAACTGCTATGGGAAGGACACAGCCAATGGTACTTAAGACCTGAAATATCCAAAAGTTGAAGCAAGCCAATGTTGTACAGCTTCAATGGGAGAAGTTGCTGTTGTTCCCCTTGTCCTTTATATACGTGATCTTTGAAAGTATCTGTAGCAGCCTCAGGTCTGGCATCTTCTAAATGATGAGATTCCTGAATGAGAGGACATTTTCCCAATAGAGTAGGTTTTATACTGTGTCATTCTTCTAATCTCACTAGATCATCCCAGTGTGAGCATTCCATAGTTGATAGAAAAGGTGACGATTAAGATGATGAAATATGTAATATAAGAATGAAAAGGGATTATTTTGAGTTATCTCAGACACTAACTCAAAGTTTAGAAAGCAAATAGTTTATGTGGAAGGCGATCCCAGGATTCACTAGAAGGAAAATCAGTATAGTGTGACTACAAAGCAAGTAACCACAGAACACCTGAAGCTAAATGCTTCTACAGAACACTATCAGACAAGTAAAAGCATATACCTTAGAGCTATCTCTAAATACAGAGTCAAGGCACTGAAGTTTTGGTATATCAATTCTCATCAGTAAATGGATGAGGGCTGCCCTTTGGGGAATATTTTCCTATATAGGTGGAAATCTTCCTATAGTTACTTTGCCTTATGGATTCTCATTTCCTTTGGCTGTAAGGGAGGGCTAACTGGGCATCATTTCCCAGCTCAGTGGTCAAGGACATCATATAGTTGACTTCAAATAAATCCTGAAGAATTTGCACCAGGGAAAACAAGGTAAGAAAATCAGATATTCAAAAATTTTTTGTAATGCCTTTTTCTCAGAGTTGGTTGTTAGACCTTTATCCGTATAGCACAGCTCCCACTGCCACGGTCTTTCCCATAGGCAGCCAAATTCATTGCCTGGAGAAAAGGCACAGCCTGGTTAGCAAACATTTGCTAGATGTATTCTCAGTTGCCTCTGACTACTTTTTCTTTAAACACTATATTTATGATATAGTACTTTTATAATACAAAAAAATGAACCTATATTATATAATACTGTATATTGAACCAAAATTACCAATAATACAATAAAGGAACCAACTAATGAACCAATATTGCTGTCAAACAGCACCTTTTACCATGCATATCAAATCTAATACATTTCCCTTACAGTAGTATATCAGAAAGAAATTGATTGTTGTGTATCTATCAGCTGTTTAATAATTTATCATAATAATAAAATTACAAGTTAATGCTTCAGTATAATATGAAGGAAGAAATATTAATCAGGAAATACCATTATCTTTTTCAAAATATTATTAAAACAATTTTAACATATTTTCACTGTCATGTTTAGGTGAAATAATGCTTAAGTAGAAGAATCTATTGATATGTAACATAACAGAGTTTGAAAATTATTCACCTTTAATAAGCAATAAGAGCCCTGCAGTGTCTTCTTTAATTCCTTTAAATAATTTATAATTTGAATCTCCCCTGCCTGGAAGTTATATGGGGTAAGTTACTACATTTTTTTTTCTTCATCATGCCCTTTAGCTTATAACTACATCAAAGATAGTTCAGAGCTGCTCCGAAAAAATGCCTCCTCTTCAAAATGCATGCCGTTATTTTAAAAGATGTTATGCAACAACATGGCTTATTTGAAAAGACCACAGGATTTATTTTAAGATGTCAAAATAGCACATTCAACATTGGCTTTGACTTTTATTTCTTTATTTAACATGGTTTTGATATTGTAAGCATATTAATTTGGTTCACTTAAAAAATTTATAAGTGTTTTTCTATGCAAAGCAATGAAATAATTAGAAAACTGAATACCAGGATATGGTTGAAAATGCTTGTAATGGCCAAACATCAGTCTCACAAGTATTCATGAGTATTATTAATTCTCTTCAATTTGCAATATATTAAATGAGATCTTTAGTGAATGAGAAAATTTTCATTTTGGTTTTAGTGTTTCTCTTAACATTGCTTAAAAATAAATAAAATATTTAATAGGCCAAGTGCAAATCATAAATGAGAGTATAAATCAACTATCATTCTAGATGTTATATTACTATTTCATTGTACTTACCCAATGCATTACGCCTTTTCGTCAATGCTTAATAAATTAAACTGACACTTTCAGTTGAATAATGTGGTATAGAAGTTGAATGTTAGAATGATTTCTTTTAACACTTTCCCTCTTGTCATTTTATTTTAACTGTTGGCATTTCCCCAATCCAACGCACTTGCAAATATCCAATAATTACCCATGTTTGTGATTAAGTTAATTTACTCAGTAGGCAGAAAATCTTCCTAGAAGATAAGCAGAGACTATAATAAGATCAAGACAAACAATTTATAAGGTATCAGGATAATCTGATACTTTATAAATATTGTGATAAATATGCACATTTTTATAATCCTTAATTATAGTTTATGTTCTAACACTCCAAAGTATCGACCACTATAACACTCCAAAGTATTGGCCACTGAAATGAGATAAGGGATTTTTTAATAAAGTTTTATTTAATTTAAATACATATGACTTAACAAACTTTACATTTAAAGCACCATTTTTATCTTGTAAAATTTATCTTCAAATATGATTTTCTTTAATTTAGAAAGTATTTTCATATAATGATATATATTTATTTATAGGTATTAAAATACTTGATGGCCAGTAAAATTACAAAATTATCTCTTGCTATCCAAATTTTCATTATCACTATATTTGCTTTTTCTCTGAAGGTATGTACAAATGTATGCAAAATTCATGCCTGAAAAATTTATTGTAACTAATATACAAGTGAATATGAATGAAAATGTTTAGTTTTGTTCAAGTTTGAGAAGCTATAGGATGTAGTGTGTCATATTTCAACTGTGTGCATGACAGCAGCACCTCTTGTGCTCAGTAACTATTGCTTAAACATATTTGTTGTCCCTCTCAGCTCCCCTTTTCTTTCCATTCAAGGTATATTGTTTCTGTGTCCTAAAGTTTACTCTACCAGACATCTGGAGCACAACCACTCTGGTCACAAAAATTTTCGATTCTGAATTCTCTTATAGGTGAGGAAAGTTGATGGGCCTCCCTCCAAGCCTAATCCTTCTTGTGAGAGTAAGCTTGGATGCAAATGTAATCCACTCTTCCAAGAGACAGCAATCTTTATTTAATTCAATTTAATTTGAATGATTATTTTGTGGCAAAATTGTTTAAAAATTAGTTTAGTAAAATAAGCAACAAGCAGCAATTATCACTTGCTGTCACATGCATTATCTCTGAATAGAATAGAAAGAATAATATGCAATAAATTATGTAGATAAACAGCTAACAGGGATCATGAGAATATAATCTTAAATCAGCATGAATATTATACTTATGTTCTCTATTCCTCCAGAAATATCAACTTGTTAATATGGATTCTTGATCAAATGATGCCTATATAACTATACTAAAATGAAAAAATCGCACTTAACTTTCAAAGTTATCTATTTGATTTATCTATAAGAAGTCTAGTTGAGGAACAAAAAAACCAACATGGTATTATTCCCGCAGTATTTCTTTTACTTTCACTTCTGTATTATATGTCACAAGATCTCCACTGGTCCAGTGATTTGTACTGTATCAACTTAGTCAAGCTTCAAGATCATACCCTTTACTCAAATAGCAGGTAGTCAATATGCCAAAACCTTAGTTATGTATAAGAACAAATTAAGGTGAGAGAGAGAATGATTGTTCAGTAAACGGTTTTCTTGTCTATTTTCTGGGTATGAAACCTTTCTAATTCATTAGAGATTAGCCAACTTTTCAGGAGTAGCACACTGTTACTGAAACACCAAGTGTTTGATCTGGGTCCTACTGTTCACCACACAGAAAGCCAATGACTGAGATGATGAGTATTGCCAAGGAAGAAGGATTTAATTGAGTGCTGCAGCCAAGATGGGAGCTCAGTCTCAAATCCATCTCCATAATTGACTAATACTAGGAGTCTTATATAATAGGGAAGAAATATAACAATGTGTAAGAAAACAGGAACTAGGGAGGGTCAAGGAAGCAATCATGATGAATGAGTGATCTGGCATCACATTTTCTGGATATGGTGATCTGTTGCATTTCAGTTCTTTGGTAATATTTTTGAAAGGCCTGAAGGAATAAACTAACATAAAACAAATATAAATTTCAAGCTTTAAGACCAGAGGATTAGTTTATAGGTTTATTTAAAAAAAGAAAAAAACTATCTATGGGACTAGTGGATCAGTTTCAATACTAAACTTCAAGACATTCATTTGCATATAGAAATACACATATGTACATATAGAAATACATATATGTATAGAAATATGAGTATTTCTATACATATATTCATTTAGAAGTCTCTATGTTAACTTTTAAATGAATTATCCAGTAAAATAATTTAATAAAGAGTATTATTGATGGCAGTGGCAGCCCGTCTGGAGCAGCTGCTGCCATGATGCTGCCTGCAGTGGGAGAGGCATGGCCAGGGCTGCACGTTCCACGGAGCAAGCAGGAGCCGGGAACAGTTGGAAGCCCTGCTCCCTTCTGAGCTGGTAGGTTGAGAGCTTCATGCTCCATGGCCACAGCTGTGGCTGCCCAGCCATGGCTTCAGACCCAGGGATCCCTCTGCTCTTGTAGGTTGAGAGCCGGTGAGAGCCGGCAAGAGCCCTGAGCTCCTGGGCACTGCTGCAGCTGCCTAGCTGCGGCTGTGGGCCTGGGGGCTTCTGCACTCTCAGGGACCAGAGATACCCCCACAGTCTCAGAAGTGCCTGCTCCCACTGCCTGGACTCTCCCTACATAGTCTCAGTGCTCAGTCTGATCTCAGAGCAAAGTTGAGTCCGAGCCCAGGCACTGTTGCAACCTGGCAGAATATGCACACTGGGGCAGTGCTGACAGGCCAGCCCTCTCCTGACTTGGGCCCCTCCAGAATGTGGGCCCTAATGAACATGAAAAGGAGGTCAATGAGGGAGCTGAAGGCAGTTGGGTACTGGCCTACAAGCACCCCTCAGAACAAACAGCCTGGGTGCTGTGGATGAAGGTAGGAGGCTGACAGACTCTCGGGGGGAAAGGGACAGGCCCCTGGTAAAGTCCCACCTTCAGGCCAGATACCACCTGAAGCCTGGAGATGGGCTGATGAAGCACAATAGGAACTTATGGTGTTTTCTCTAGGCCCATTCATGCCCACCCATAAACCAATCTGTATGCACGTCCTTCTCTCTGAAGCCCATAAAAACCTCAGACTTGGCCAGAATTGAGGAGATGATGAGAAGGCAGCTGCAGAGAGGGGCTACCCACTACAGGGTCTCCTCTCTGCTAATAGCTGAACACTCATTGGGACACCCTGGCTGCTGAGAGGAACTACCCCCTGTCTGTCTCCTCTGAGCTATTTGATTGCTCAATAAAGCTCCTCTTCGCCTTGCTCACCCTCTACTTGTCCATGTACCTCATTCTTCCTGGAAGCGAGACAAGAACTTGGGACCCACCAAATGGTGGGGCTGAAAGAGCTGTAACACAAAAACAGTTGAAACAAGCACCTTGCTTGCTACATTGCCAGTGACAAGGATAGAAGAGAGAAGGCAAGAAGAGCCATGGATCTTTGGGGAGCCCAGACCTAGGAGGTCCCCAGGCAGGGCTGTGATCCCCTCTTTGGCACTCTGCAGTTTCTGGCATCTCTAAGCTTCTGGGTGCCACTGCATTCCCTGGTGCTAGCTGTGGAAGCTGTTTGAGGTATGCCTGCTCTAGCCACAGTCTTGCAAGAAAGCAGCACCTATGCCTGCCTAGAGCTGCCTGACCCACTGCAGCCAGCATTGCTGGCTGTGCACAGTGGCTGAACCCTATGGCCACTCATTCACACCCCGCTCTCTGCTTGGCTTGCCTTTGGCAGCATGGGATCCAGGGTGCCTGCCAGGCTGAATAGGTCCAGTGGACCCAAGCAAAGCTTGGGCAAAGGTACCACACTGGCCACAGAGGCTTCCTGCTAGTGAAGCAACATCTCAAGGATCCTGTAAAATTACATTTTCAAGACTGTTCTCAAAGTATTAACAGGCATTTCAAATAATATTACTTAAATATATGCCTGACCATTTTTAAATACCATTTAATTTAAGCCCTTAAGAATTCTGAATTCAGAGGTTATAATTATCCATTTTATAGATATTTATAAATGTTTACAGATATTTAACAAATTGAAATATTTATTCAAAGTAACAGCTCAGTGATGTACCAAGATCTATCTCTAATATGATTTTCATTGAATTGATTTTCATTTCAATTATAGCTTAAATAAATACTCTTTCTTTTCAGTGCCTAGAATTAAATAAAATCAATGTAGAGGTTACAAATATGTATATATAATTGGAAAACAGTATTATATATAACTCCATATATATACAAATATATTTATACAATGAATGTATAGATATAGATAGCATTCAGCCACAGCATGATTTAAGAGCCTTCTGCATTCTGCTTTGCAAATAAGCTTATTCTTTCAAAACTTACATTATTTAAATAAATCCTAAGGACCAACCTAGACTTCAGATTTTTAAAGATACATCTTTATCTTCACCAGCTCTAACTGTTCCTCAGCTGTAGTCAGAATGATGATCTTTCCTATGGTGTGAAGGTAGGCAGTCAAAGTATGAAGTCCACAATTCTGTGGCTCCAGCAAGAGCTAAAATTATAAAATCTATTTCACAGGGCAAGTTGAGAGGCATTTAAAAAGTACTTAAAGCAGAACCGGGAATCTGCCATGTTCTGTTTACAGGTATCTAATTTTGTTATTTATTTATTTATTATCTTTTGAGACATAGTCTCACTCTGTCACCCAACCTAGAGTGCAGTGGTGTAATTATAGTTCACTGTAGCCTCAATCACCCAGGCTCATGCAATCATCCCACCTTAGCCTACTGAGTAGCTGGAACTACAGATGCACACCACCACAGCCAGCTAATTTTGTGCTTTTTGTAGAAAGGAGTTGTCCCTATATTGCCCAGGTTGGTCTTGAGCTCCTAGGCTCAAGAAATCTATTCACCTCCACCTGCCAAAGTGCTGGGATTATAGGCATGGGCCACCCCACCTGACCTGTTTGTTTTATTTTGTTTCTATAGCAAATAGGCCATACTTATGCATGAAGAATGGAATTCACTAAGTCTTGTGTTTGTTAAAATGGTACTATGCTAAAAAAGTTATTGAAAAATTATATAATCTGGATTTCATTGATCAATTTCATAATTTTGAATCAGAAAACCTAAAAAAGTTGTGTTCATTTTATAAGTTTTAAAATATGTAGGTAGTGGAAAATATCCAGTGCTTCTCTCAAAAGACATTGTATATAAATATTTGCCTGCCTTGTTTCTTTGCATGAAACCATCAATTATGCTGTGAGGGCATCTTGATGTGGCCAATGAGAATAGAGTTGTGATTTTTTAAGTGTGCAAAATTTTCATCAGCATTCTAACAAGCAGGCAGGTTTATGCTCTATTCTGTAAATACTGCTGCTGCTTCACAAGCCACTATTCACTATACAAAGCTTTTGGTTGGTGGGGAAATCTTTGGGAAATGAAATGAAAACTAGTGATAAGTACAGCTGAATTTAACACAGATTAATACATTCAAGGCACCACTAAGACACAATCTTGAATTTTGATAATATTAGTGTCTCAAGATGGATGTGTGACTTTTCACATGTCCCCAGAGTTCTGCCTCTGCAGGATAAATCTTAGTCAAATTGTTCCCTAGAAGAATAGCTGGCCAGGCACGGTGGCTCACACCTGTAATCCCAGCACTTTGGGAGGCCGATGCTGGTGGATCACCTGAGGTTGGGAGTTTGAGACCAGCCTGACCAACATGGAGAAACCCCATCTCTACTAAAAATACAAAATTAGGTGGGCATGCTGGCGGGAGCCTGTAATCCCAGCTACTCAAGAGGCTCAGGCAGGAGAATTGCTTGAGCCTGGAAGGCAGATGTTGCAGTGAGCCAAGATCGCTCCATGGCACTCCAGCCCGGTCAACAAGAGCAAAACTCTGTCTCAAAAAAAAAACACAGCTGCAAGATATGGTTATACCCAGCAGTACAAAAATCACTTAGGATTCTTTTGCAGGTATCATGCCATTGAGGCAAAATTTGTAAGCACCTGTGTTATGCATTTCTGTGTATCTCTGAGTGAGACAGGTATGTTGTTTTGTTAACTGTGCCTATCCTAACACCACATGGAAGAATTGCCTCAACTGTACCATAGCTGATTTCCCTTGTCTCTGTTAAGACATATATTATTTGATACAATATGTCTTAAAATTCATATTCTTTCTCTACTTCTAATAAGTTATGTAACAGTGAAAAAATCAAGTAACATTTCTGATCTCCAGTTTCCTTATCATTAAAATGCTGGTAATATTGCCTGCTTTTATTAACTTCCTGGTAGGTGTAACATTAAAGGAAATATTACTCATATGGCTACATTATAAATACTGGAATTCTAGAAAAATGTAAACTCAATGTAAATTCAAATTCTTACATGTAAAATGAGTATCTATTGAAATATTGTCTGAAATAGTGCACAAAAATATTTAACTTTATGTAAGAATTCTTTTAAAATAGAATAAAATATAGGAAAATATCAAGAATTACTATTTTTGTTCATTCAGTTGTTAAAACTCTCCAGAATACTTTTAAATACTTTCTTGCTAGACTCAAACTCATTTACCCTGCTCCAATTATTCCATATTCAAGAGAGAAAGGAGAATTTCACTGCATTTTACATACAGCCCTGAAAGTACTGAATTGGAAAGCTTGGCACGTATGCTTAAGACAGGAGAGAGACACAAATTAAACATTCAATTCAACCTCTTGGAAACACAATCACTATAAAAAGAGATATGTATATGTACTTATACACACACACACACACACACACATATACACATAAATACATGTATTTACAGCTGTTAAAAAGGTAAATATCTTTCTTGAGAAAATGCAAGCTTCTTTTTTTTCAGTGATCATTTTGTTCTTGCAATATGCCTTATTTTGTTGTGAGTCAACAAGAATGTGCCCTTCTAGTCATCAATTTAAAAATGAGGACGACTTAACTGCCATTTGTACCTAATACCTATAATCTTTCAACATTTCTATTTTTTTTTTTTTTGCACAAGAAGCTTGGATAATTCTGACATATCTAGAGATGAAGCATGCATCACTCGAAGGAGGTTAATAGCTCGTTTCACAAGAGTCAACCAAGTTTCTTTGAATATTTATCAAATTATTTGAGTAAATGGATTGAAATGCCTCAAAGTAAGCTTTACAAACAACACACAGAGTAGTCATAATTACAAATTTAATGATATATGAAAATATAAGCACAAGTCTTGCATATACAAGATTCTAAATAGATATTAAATTATTCACCCCCTACTATCAACATTATCGGTTTCTAAATTAAGTCAATGTTACTCTTGTACTTCACGCAAGACAATATATTATTTGGTTATTTAACAGCCATTTATACCCTTATTCCTTGGAGAAAACAAAAAACAATAAAGAAAACACAACTTTGAAAGTGACAAAAATATCCCATGCGTCTTTCCCAGATACTTGGTTTCTAAGCTTGGTTTGCAAACAGACATGACCATGAAACCTGGTTATCATCTCTAAAGTGAAATCTGGTGGGATTACAAAACAGGTAAGATTAACACAAAGAAAAGCCTTTTTTGCTCACCCTTCACACTCTTTAAATTTAGGAATGTGATATGAAGTTGAATGAAGAGGCTGTATAACGAAACTCAAGAGCAACACACTAAAAATGCCTAAAAAGAGCTATTGACTGATGAATTTGATGGTTTGCTATTTGATCCTCTGGCAGTAGTATCCCTAAGTCTGTTTCTTTAACCACCATTAGTTGAAAATTCTGGGGTTTACCATTGATATAACTCTAAATTGCATAAACAAATATTATACCTGTACATACCAATTTTGGACTGTAATCATGGTTACAAATATACTTTGAGTCAAGTTAATATGAAATAACTCCAATTTATGAATGTAATATTATTTGGAAAATCTGGAAAATAAATAAATGCCTCAGGCCAAGTCCCTATCTTCAGAGATCTTTCAGTATATTGTAAAGATGAGAGCAGTTCTGAATGTTTTCTTCCGTGCAAAAACTTTCTTATTTCTTCCCAAACTCTACCCTTCCCCCATCCTGAAGAATCATGTCAATAGCTCTAAAATGGTAATTTGTACATATTTTAGTGTACTTTCAACACTTTTCTTATTTCAAAAAGTGAATTACCCAGCATCAATAACAGTGTCTCATTAAATGCCTCGAACAGACATTGGCCACTCAGCTTCGTAATTCACATATTCATACATTACCTAATTTCTTTATTAATAGACATTTCTTGAGCAGTCATGATGAGCAGATTCTTGATGGAGGTAGGCACACTCTTTGCCCTCTTGGGGCTCATGATTTACTTTCACAAATTAAAGAAAATGCAAGGTCATATTCTTAGAGTGCATTGCTATAAATGTGTTAATAATATAAAAATAAAACAAAAACACCAACACCACTGATAATAATGTAATTAACTCTATCAGAAGAACTCGCAAAGTAATTCACAGGGAAAGAGACCTAACAGCGTAGCTGTGAAGAATGTGTAGTAGTTTCCATACGAGGAGGAGGAGTAAAGGGAGAAGAAGGGAAGAAGCAAAAAGGAGAAGAAAAAGAGGAAGAGCATTATAAGAATGTGGAGAACATGGGAATGTAACCCAGTTAGGGATTTTGAGAATTAAAATACATTTTCAAGGTCTGTTACTAGTTTAGACATTAATAGAAGAGTTCAGGGACTTTTGTTTATGTTAATGTGAAAATCTGTATACAAGGTATAATCAATGTATGACCACAATATTTATGTCTGAATCTGGTGGCTGTTTTAGACCCTAGAGCATTTCTGGTTCTCTTTCAGGACCATGGGAAGATTGTACTTTCCCTTCCAGACTGTATCCTTCAAGTTCAGCGTTGCCTTTTGATAACTCAGAATTTACAGGAGTCTTTACTACACTCCAAAATATCTCCAAGTAATTTTGACATAGTTTTAGTGTTCTGCCTCCCCAGCTTTACAAGAATTTCCATCTTGTTTGATGAAAATATAATCTCTGTTCTCTAATATGTTTATTAGCCCTCTTGTATTCATTCTTTTTCAGACACTTGACAATGTCAAGTGTTTTCAGTCTTGATCACAAACAATATTACCAAAGCCAACAACAGCACTCTTCCTTTGACCCAGTATGCCCAACAATGCCTGTCTGACTCTTGGTATCTCTCGACGTTCCTACACAGCCAATACGGAATGAGTGCGCACAGTCATGCATTCCAATTTTCTACCAAACATTCAGTGATGTCACTGTCATCTAGGGTACAGGTAGTGGCTTGACCAAGCTCTTATCATGTTTGATGTTAATTTCTTTTTTTCATAGCCAAGTGACGCTACGTCTTTAGTCTATGTATCAGCAATGGCACGACTGACCACACAGTCCTCCATTAAACACAAGACAAACAAATAAAAAAGAATCCCTCTGCTTCTCTGATATTATGTTCCCCATGTTCTTCCACCTCTCTGTCTACTTAACCACTTATAATCGGTCTCCCTTTTGGGGTTTTCTTCTTGTAGGTAGTCAATAAAAAGGGGATTTTTTTTTTCAAGATTTTGACTTGAAATTCCTCCTTTTCTCCTTTTATTTATGATTTCCACTTTCTATATCTGAAGATTCATCATTATCTATTAACATTTGTCTTATGAATTATAGAAATATGCATCTTGCCTTTTGAAAGACTATATATACAGTCAACATTAGTTGCCTTTTTTTTTTTTGAGTCTCTACCACTTTAATTTTGTACAAATGGATCAGTGATTTTGAATGTACAATAATGTAACAAAAAACTATGAATCTCTTACTGTATTGGAGTGGGTAAGATCATTGCAAGCATGACAGCAAACTCGTGAAGAAGGCAAGAAAATGATTTATGAAAGCATATATAAAATATGTATTAAAATATGTGATGGTGAATTTTTCTGAAATGCATTCTTCCCTTAGAGTAATCTGAGGCTCATATTCTCCAAAGCCATTGGAAGTGAAAGAAAGGTTGGGTGGGGAAAAAGAAAAGTGCTTTGCAAGTTCATTTTCGTTGTCAGGAGAGCTTGTGGTTTAGGTTCTCCACAGAGGCAGGAAAACTTCCGTCACGTGGTGAACGCCCCACTCAGTGCACGTGCTGCACAGACCTGTTGCCGCGCATGTCTGTTGCTACGCATGTCTGTTGCTGCGCATGCGCCTTGTTGCCCACCTTTGTCCACGTGGAGTTCTGCAAGGAAAGGTTGTGTCTGAGTTCTTGCCGCGTATTCATTCTTTCTCACTGACTGAGATTCAGCCGGTAGGTCCACAGATTGGTTTTTCGGGGAATTTAGGTGTGTGTGAATGTGAGTAGGAGGCAGAGGGCTTCGGACAGGTCCTGCGGCATAGTCCGCGGCTTCTGAGGGAAAAGGGCCTTGCGGTCGTTGTTTGTCTCCTTGCAGGTCGCGATGCCGCCATAGGCCTTGTTGTCATGGCTGGGCTGGGATGACGGAGGAAGGTGAGCCACGGAGGGGAGGGATCACGTAAAGATGGGGCGAGAGCTGGGGGTGCTGTTAGAGATGTCTGAGTCCGAAATGCCTAGAACCCCCTGAGGGAGGACAGTTTCCAGACTCCTCATTAGGGATGTGAGAAGGGACAGCGTGGGCGGTAAGGAAGGGGCCTGGGAACTGGGAACGCTGTGGGCTGGTGACTGTGACCTCGAGGTCTGTAGACTGCCTGACAGAGGTGTCCCGTGAGGAGCATAACCTACACTCTTTCGCAACTTCTCACCTCTGCCATGGACGTCATGGGAAGGAATGGGTGAGGCTGTCCATGCCAGCAAAACTTGATTTTGAGAGGAGAATGGGCCTAGAGTGGGACGAAAGCTGTAGTCACTTCAGTTTCAGGACTTGGCCTGCATTTTCGTAAATGTCTTCATGATGGCAGGTCTTATTGTGAAACCAAAACTCAAAGTCCTCTGGTTTTTGCTACAGTGTTAAGGTGACTCCTATGCCTGTTTTACTGTGATAGAAACGAATCTGTCCTTTTTTTTTTATTATTGCATTGTACGTTTTGGGGTACATTTGAAGAACATGCAAGATTGTTGCATAGGTGCATACGTGGCAGTGTGATTTGCTACCTTCCTCCCCTTCACCTATATGTGGCATTTCTCCCCATACTATCTCTCCCCAACTCCCCACCCCCCACTGTCCCTCCCCTATTTCCCCCCAACAGACCCCAGTGTATAGTGCTCCCCTCCCTGTGTCCATGTGTTCTCATTGTTCAACACGCCTCTATGAGTGAGAACATGCGGTGTTTGATTTTGTGTTCTTGTGTCAGTTTGCTGAGAATGATGGTTTCCAGGTTCATCTATGTCCCTACAAAGAATGTGAACTCATCATTTTTGATGGCTGCATAATATTCCATGGTGTTTATGTGCCACATTTTCCCTGTCCAGTCTATCATCAATGGGCATTTGGGTTGCTTCCAGGTCTTTGCTATTGTAAACTGTGCTGCAATGAACATTCGTGTGCATGTGTCCTTATAGTAGAACGATTTATAATCCTTTGGATATATGCCCAGTAATAGGATTGCTGGGTCAAATGGAATTTCTATTTCTAGATCCTTGAGGAATCGCCACACTGTCTTCCACAGTGGCTGAACTAATTTACACTCCCACCAACAGTGTAAAAGCGTTCCTATTTCTCCACATCCTCTCCAGCATCTGTTGTCTCCAGATTTTTTAATGATCACCATTCTAACTGGCGTGAGATGGTATCTCAATGTAGTTTTGATTTGTATTTCTCTAATGACCAGTGATGATGAGCATTTTTTAATATGTTTGTTGGCCTCACATATGTCTTCTTTTGTAAAGTATCTGTTCATATCCTTCGCCCACTTTTGAATGGGCTTGTTTTTTTCTTGTAAATCTGTTTTAGTTCGTTGTAAATTCTGGATATCAGCCCTTTGTCAGATGGGTAAGCTGCAAAAATTTTTTCCCATTCTGTTGGTTGCCGATTCACTCTAATGACTGCTTCTTTTGCCATGCAGAAACTGTGGAGTTTGATTAGGTCCCATTTGTCTATTTTGGCTTTTGTTGCCAATGCTTTTGGTGTTTTGGTCATGAAGTCCTTGCCTATGCCTATGTCCTTAATGGTTTTGCCTATCTCCTGAAACTGATAAGCAACTTCAGCAAAGTCTCAGGATACAAAATCAATGTGCAAAAATCACAAGCATTCCTATACACCAATAACAGACTTAAAGAGAGCCAAATCACAAACGAACTGCCATTCACAATTGCTACAAAGAAAATAAAATACCTAGGAATACAACTAACAAGGAACGTAAAGGACCTCTTCAAGGAGAACTACAAATCACTGCTCAACAAAATAAGAGAGGACACAAACAGATGGAGAAATATTCCATGTTCATGGTTAGGAAGAATCAATATAGTGAAAATGGCCATACTGCCCAAAGTAATTTACAGATTCAATGCTATCCCCATCAAGCTACCAATGACCTTCTTCACAGAACTGGAAAAAACCACCTTAAATTTCATATGGAACCAAAAGAGAGCCCGCGTAGCCAAGTCAATTCTAAGCAAAAAGAACAAAGCGGGAGGCATCACACTACCGGACATCAAACTATACTACAAGGCTACAGTAATCAAAACATCATGGTACTGGTACCAAAACAGAGATATAGACCAATGGAACAGAACAGAGGCCTCGGAAGCAACACACCATATCTACAACCATCCGATCTTAGATAAACATGACAAAAACAAGCAATGGGGAAAGGATTCCCTGTTTAATAAGTGGTGTTGGGACAACTGGCTAGCCATATGCAGAAAGCAGAAACTGGACCCCTTCCTGACACCTTACACTAAAATTAACTCCAGATGGATTAAAGACTTAAACATAAGACCTAACACAATACATTTTTCATATTGCGATATGAGTAACAGTGATTGAAATGTTTCAACAACAATCAAATGAGGTTAGATATAAATGATTCTAAAGAAAATGGAAAAAACATAGGGACTTTTTGCATATATATTACTTATATTTAATAAGTATATAAACATTACTTATATTTAATAAGTGAGTGTTCTCTTTGAGATTGCTTGAATTTTTAAGATGAAATGCAACTCTCATCTCTATATATGAAGTGCTATACAAAATAGAAATGAAGATATATAAACTGACAATAACCTTTATTATATTATAATATAAATTTGCAGCTGAAGTTTGTTGGCTACCCTCAATCTCAAGCTCTCATATTTTCTTAGTAAATGTCCATGCATTACCAAATACTTTTTTTTTTTTTTTTTTCCTGAGACGGGATCTGTTTTGTCACAGGCTGGAGTGCAGCAACATGATCATGATGGCATCCACCTCCTGGGATCAAGTGAGTCTCCCATCTCAGCCTTTTGAACAACTGGGATTATAAACACATGACACCATGCTCCACTAATTTTTAAATTTTTGTAGAGACCCTGGGTGGTCTCTAACTCCTGGGCTCAAGCAATCCTTCCACCTTGGCCTCCCAGAGTGCTGAGATTCAGGTGTGAGTCATCATGCCTGACATACACCATACTTTTATTTGGAAAATCATCAGGTAAAACATGCAGATATATTCTTTTAAAGTGATTTAAAATAGTCTAATAGTTTAAGAGGCACAGCAGCCAATACATACTTTAGAAAATTAACATTAAAGTCTTAAATATTAATGATCAACTTTTAGTTATTATGTAAGACAGATACTTCTTTGCATTTTCATGGTTAATCTTAATTTGAGTGAAATACACTTTGAGAATTAGTAGGGTTTTGAGCTGATAGACAAAGAGTTAATTTTCTATTGAGTATTTTTAAATTTATTTTTACATTTTGCTCTAGAATGTTTTCTTCCTCTGTATAATCTTACTAAAACTCCAAAATAAAATTTACCAAAGCTGAGCTGATTTGGTTAGTGAGATGAAAGAGAAGAATATTAAGGTCTCTCTAAACAAACAGAGATTTGCCAAACATGGGTGAAAAACTCTATGTTAGCCTAATCAGTCTATATTCAGATAAGAAAAGTAAATCTAGCTAAGTTATCCAAATTTGCAGGTTATATTTCTGTCCAGGATTCCAATATTCTACAAAACTTTCTACAATGGAGAGTAATAACTTCTATTCATAATGTTGACAAGATCATTTCTGTGGCAAGATTTGTCATTTGCATAGCATGTAATTTATTTAACCTGTTATGAATTGCCAAGTTTAATTGATTTACTTTTGACATGACAAAAATAATGAGAAATGATAATAATGGACTTTCTCTCATTCTAACAGAGATTATTGAGAAGAAGGGATCAACTTGCCCAAAAGCCCTATAGTAATCTTCCCACCCACGTCAGCATGTTTTTGGTCCTCCCTAGCAGAAAGACTGTGGGGAGTCCTTATGCAGGATGCATTTAATTTGTCTACATTTCTTACTGAAAAGCAAACTGTAATTTATAAAGTTTTGAGCATGAATGATTAGAGAATGGACACAATTCTAGTAAATGATGTAAATAACACAACACTGAACAGAGAAGTTCTGAACCAAAAGATCTCTTTTTATAGTGAACAATGTGTCCCACATGTATTTCTCATAAGTGATCTCATGTATTAAACCTGAAACTAAAAATTACCTTAATGTGGGAACAAATAGATAATTTTGGAGATCTACATTTGATGACCTTAAGTGAATATTTCAATACCAGAATATGATTTTCCCTGAGCCTGATACCTGCATATATGCTTTGAAATTTTTAGTAGAGTGTGGATTTTAGATGTCTGATTCATCTGAGACTGAGTGTAGAAGTCAACATTTTGTATTTTCATGAGTATTATCATAATTTGTTATACTTTCTATTTTATAGTTTTAAAATTGTTACTGTATTATATACATTTTCTTATATATAAATCAATTTTGATAAATAAACTTTTTACTTCATTTTTAGCTCTTTTGGAGTTTACTTTTGTAACAGTCATGTTTATGCTATACTAACTTATGAAAGCACATGGCGGCATACCGTTATGTGCAATGATGAAATTAGTACATTATTTTGGAGTTATCTCTAGAGAGGATCAGTCTCCCTTAACAGTTGGTAAGGAGCCCTTCCAAATATCTCTGCAGTAAGTTGTCTCCAACTAAATTGCAAAGATTAAATAAGGTAAAAATAAAAATTCATAGTGATCACAAGAAGACTCTACCAATGATTACAGCTTTCCTAAGTAAGTTTAAAAAAGTGACTTTTTTAAGATTTTTCTCAATGTTTTCTTAATCAAGTTTCCATGCAATATATTACAAGCTAGTTTTATACTCTAATAAATAATATTCTTAAAGCAATTAACTGAATTTTCTCCATATTTTCATGTTTTAAAATATTATGAAATAGTAAAATTATTTGGAGGATCCAATAAATATATATTAAGAATTATGATTGTCAGACAATAAGAAAGAATGTTACCTCAACAAACAATAATAGTTTAACAACTTGGAATGTTATTTTCTAATAAAAGTCTTGAGTTTGGCAATTGAAGGACTCATTATGCTGTCTCTGCTGCAAGACACTCTCAAGGATTGAAACTCTTTCTACCTTTTTGCTCAAAGATACACCTCAAAGATGATCTCCATTCTTAAAGTCAACTCATGTTTCAGTAGGTGCTTCAGGTCTGGCCATCATAAATATATTTTGACCAGCATGGAGAATAAAATAATAAAAAATAGAAAACTATACTGCATTTTTTTTCTATGGAAAATTTTCAGACTCTGACACTTTACATATTTGCTTACATCTCTCTGATTAACCAACAACGCATGAGCTCACGGACATACCCTAATACAAGAGAGGATTGGAAACATGAGGCAGTACCCAACAGTATACCCTAGCAAGGATTCTGTAAACAGACTCTATTAAAAACTTGGCTTTGCCATTACTAACTCTGAATTTTGGCAAATTAAGCTTTCCTTAGCTTCCTTAACTATTAAATGGAAATATAATAATAGTTTCACCTCCTACTTTTGTGAGCATTAAATTTAATAATATATGTAGCAGCCTTAGAACAGTGGTTATCACATAAGATATACCCTATCTTAGCAATACTATTATTATTATTTATTCTGCAAATCTAAATGATAGCTACAAGTTGAGGAACCCATTAAAATAGAAGAAGAGGAAGTGGAATTAGGAAACTAATTGGTATTCTCTTCACTCAGAGTATGATAAAATTACAAAAGAAAAGTAACCTGTGGGCCAGGTGCAGTGGCTCACACCTGTAATCCCAGCATTTTTGGGAAGCTGAGGTGGGTGGATAACCTGAGGTCAGGAGTTTGAGACTAGCCTGGTCAACATGGTGAAACCCTGTATCTACTAAAAATACAAAAATTAGCTGGGCATGCTGGTGGGCACCTGTAATCCCAGCTACTCGGGAGGCTGAGGCAGAAGAATCAGTTGAACCTAGGTGGTGGAGGTTGCAGTAAGCTGAGATCACACTATTGTGCTCCAGCCTGAGTGACAAGAGCAAAACTCCAAAAAAAAAGAAAGAAAAGTAGTCTGTACAATTAATAGCAGTGTTTGCATTTATATCAAAATTGAGTTTGACAAAACTATACAATTTCACAGTTATTAAACAACCTGTTTCTGAATGACTTTTAGATAAAGAATGAAATTAAAGCAGAAATGAATACGATCTTTGAAACTAATAAAACAGATACAGCATATCAGAATCTCTAGGACACAGCTAAGGCAGGGTTAAGGAGAACGTTTATAGGGTTAAACACCTATATCAAGAAGTTAGAAAAGTCTCAAGTTAACAACCTAATATCACACTTAGAGGAACTAGAAAATACAAGCAAAGAACAAATTAAGCCCCAAACTAACAGAAGAAAAGAAATAATCAAAATCAGAAAAAAATCAATATTGTTAAAATGTTCATATTGCCAAAATAATTTACAGATTTAATGCTACTCTTCTCAAACTACCAATGACATTTTTCACAAGTTTAGGAAAAAAACTTCTAAAATTTATACAGAACAAAAGCAAAGAGCCATAAGAGACAAGGCAATTCTAGGCAAAAAGAGCTAAGCTGGAGGCATTATGTTACCCAACTTCAAACCATACTACAAGGCCACAGCAATCAAAACAGCATGATACTGGTACAAGAACAGAAATACATAGCAATGGAACGCATGAGAGAAACCAGAAATAAAGTTGCATACCTACAACCTCTGATATTCACCAACGTCAACAATAAAAAGCAATGGGGAAATGACTCCCTAGTCAACAAATGGTGCTAGGATAACTGGCTATCCATATGCAGAAGAATAAAACTGGGCCCCTTCCTTTCACCGTATACAAAAATTAATTTAAGATGGATTAAAGACTTAAATGCAAAACTTAAAACTATAAAAGTCCCAAAAGAAAACCTATTAAATGCCATTCTACACATAGGAACAGGCAAAGATTTCATGGCACGAAGAGTCCAAAAGCAATTGCAGAAACAAACATAAAAACAACCAGTTGAAAAATGGGACCTAATTAAACTAAAGAGCTTCTATACAGTAAAAGAAACTATGAACTGAGTAAACAGACAACCTACGAATGGGAGAAAATATCTGCAAACTATGCATCTGACAAAGGTGTGATATTCAGAATCTATAAGTAACTTAACAAGAAAACACAAACAATCCTATTAAAAAATGGGCAAAGGTCATGAATGTACACTTTCAAAAGAACGTATACATGCAGTCAAGAAGCATATAAAAAAGCCCAATGTCACTAATCATCAGAGAAATGCCATCAAAATCACAATGAGATGTTTCTAAAAGTGCTAAATAAAGGTGATACCAATCAGAATGGCTATTATTACAAAGTCAAAAATAACAGATACTGGTGAGGTTGCAGGGTAAAACAAGTGCATACATACCGCTGATGGGAAATAAATTAGTTCAGCCATTGTGGAAAGTAGTTAGAAAATTTCTCTAAGAACTGAAAAAAACTACCACTTGACCCAGCAATACCATTACTGGGTATATACCCTAAGGAATATAAATTGTTCTTCCATAAAGACATACACAATTTTATCTTCATTGTAGCACTTTTCACATCAGAAAAGACATGGGCTCAACCTAACTGCCCATCAGTGGTGGACTGAATCAAGAAAATGTGGTACATAAACACCATGCAATATTAGGCAGACATAAAAAGACTTAAATCATGTCCTTTGTAACAACGTGGAGGTAGCGGGATGCCATTTATCCTAAGCAAAGTAACGTAGGAACAGAAAACCAAACACTGAAATGTTCTTTCTTTTAAGTGGGAGCTAAACATTGAGTATTCACAGACACAAAGATGGGAACAACAGACACCAGGTCCTACTTGAGAGTAGAGGCTAGGAGGAGAGTGAGGATCCAAAAATTACCTATCAGGTACTATGATCACTACTTAGGTGATGAAATAATGTGTACATCAAACTCCAGTGACATACAATTTACCCATATAACAAACCTGCACATGTATCCCCTGAAACTAAACTAAAAGCTGGAAGAGGAAAAGAAAATAAAGTTTGAGCTCATGTGTCCCTTTCCTCTGAATGTGCCACTCCAGTTAGAAATGAGGATAGATTATGAAAATATCATTATATTAAGAATAGCCTTATTTATAAATGTGTAAGCATTTTAATAACATGCTATCCATAAAATTCAAAAGAAGAATCAGGTTTTTTTGTTAAAATTTTAGGTGTTTTTATATAAAAAACTGTTAACAAGCAAATGTATCAAAATATTTTACTTTTGAGATGTAGGAGCAGTGGCAATCAGAATAAGGACCTATGAATAACCACATTCTTGTATTAAAGAAGCAGATAGAGGCAGACCCTTGAAGCTAGTTCCTTAAAGGGTAGAGTCAGCATTCTTGAGAAGCCATGTTCTGAGTCAGCGATGCTGAGAAACATAAGGACAAAAACACACTTGGTTGATGCCATGAGCCAGCTCAATGACTGCATATGCAATATCTTGATGTTATTACAGGAGTAGCAGCCTGTCCTTGCAAGAAGAGAATTAGGTGACACAAACAGACACAATGGCTGTGTGCTCAGACAAACGACCAACAGAGTACACAGTAAGAAGACAGCCATCTGCAAGCCAAGAGGAAACCAATTTTGCTGACATTTTGATCTTGAACTTCCAGGCTTCAGAAATGTCAAAAAATAAATTTCTGTGTGTTAAGCAGTCTGGGTTATTTCATTAAGGCAGTTGTTTCAAACTAATGCAAATACCATGATTTGAAGTGAATGAACCAATAGATCAGATGGAAATAATTATGGAGAGATGGAAAAATAAAGACTTCTTTGGGAAACCCCCAGGTTAGGCACAGACTAGCCAGCAGCTATCAGAAGTGAAAGGAAAAAGCAGCAAGTGAGACGGACACAGTCTAGTTCTCACCAAAATTGTCTTCTAAAGATTACAATCTATTACTTCAAATGTAAATTTGTACACATTATGTTGGGCCAAAAAAATCTCTGCATTTTTACTTAAAGTATCCTAGATCCATTCTTATTTGATAAACACATAGGTGCATCACTGTTTTTAATAGGTGCACAATCTTTCATTTTAAATACACAATTGTTTGATTACAAACACAGTTTTTGGCAGTTAGGTTGTTGTCAAACAATATAATTACAAAACTTTTACAATGTAATGTTTAAGGTATTAGATTTGCGTGGATTAAAATTTTACTGCTGAAAACTTTATTGCCACTGTGTCAATGTGTTATTGGTGTCTGTATTAGTCTGTTCTACACTGCTACAAAAAAATACCTGAGACTGTGTAATTTATAAAGAAAAGATGCTTAATTAGCTCATGGTTCTACAGGCTGTACAGAAAGCATAGCAGCTTCTGCTCCTGGGGAGGCCTCAGGAAACTTACAATTATAGCAGAAGGTGAAGAGAAAACAGAAACATCTTACATGGCCAGAGGAAGAGTAAGTGAGAAAAGTGGGGGAGGTGGCACACTCTTTTAAACAACCAGATCTCACAAGTACTCAGTCACTATCATGAAGCCAAGGGGGAAATTCATCTCCATGATTCAATCACAGCCCACCTGGCCCCATCTCCAACAATGGGAATTATAATTCCATCTGAGATTTGGACAGGAACACAGATCCAAACTAATCATTCTGCCTCTGACCCCTCCCAAATCTCATGTTCTTCTCACATTGCAAAATCCAATCCTGCCTTCCCAATAGTCCTCCAAACGGTTAACTCAACCTGGCATTAACTCAAAAGTCCAAAGTCTCATCAGAGACAAGTCTAGTCCTTTGCACCTATGAGTACGTAAAATTAAAACCAAGCTGGTTACTTCAAAGATACAATGGAGATACAGGCATTCAATAAATACACTCCTTACAAAAGGGAAAAATTGAGAAAAGTAAAAGGTCTATAGGCCCCATGCAAGTTCAAAACCCAGCAGGACAGTTGTTAAGTCTTAAAAGTTCCAAAAAACATCTTTTGACTTCATGTCCCACATCCAGTGCACATTGGTGTGAGGTGTGAGTCCCCACTGTCTTGGGCAGCTCTTCCACTGTGGTTTTGCACAGTTCAGACCCTGCAGTGGCTCTCAAGAACTGTCATCGAGTAGCTGCAGCTTTTCCAGGCTCAGGGTGTAAACTGTCAGTGAATTTACCATTTTGGGGTCTGGAGAACAGTAACCCTTTCCTTACAGTTCAACTAGGCAGTGCCCCAGTGGAAACTTTGTGTGGCAGCTTCAACCCCACATTTCCCCTCCACACTGCCCTAATAGAGGTTCTCCATAAGGGCCCCATCCACAACAGGCTTCTTCCTGGACATCCAGGCTTGTCAATACATCCTCTTAAATCTAGGCAGAGGCTCCAAAGCCTCAACTCTTGCACTCTGAGCACGTGCAGGCATAATACCATGTAAACTTGGCAAGACTTATGGCTTGCACCCTCAGGAGCAGTGACCCAAGCTGTACCCTGGCTGACTTTATTCGTGGCTGGAGTTGGATTGGCTGGGATGCAGGGAGTAGGGCAGTGGGTCCCTGGGCTTGGCCTATGAAACCATTCTGTCCTCCTAGGCCCTCAGGTCTGTGTTGGGAAGGCTGCCAGGAAGGTTTCTGAAATGCCTTCAAGGCCTTCCCCCACATTGTCTTGGCTATTAGCTCCTGCCTTCCATTTAGTTATATAAATTTCTGCAGCCTGCATGAATTCCTTTCCCAAAATGGGCTTTCCTTTTCTACCACATGGCCAGGCTGCAAACTTTCCAAACTTTTACACTCTGCTTCTCTTTTAAATATAAGTGTCAATGTCAGGTCATTTCTTTGTTCACAAATATGAGAGAGGCAGTTAGAAGCAGAGAGGTCATCTCTTGAAGACTTTGCTGCTTAAAAATTTTTTCCACCTGATACACTAAATTATCACTCTCAAGTTAAAAGTTGCACAGATCCCTAGGGCAGAGGCACAATCCAACCAAGTTCTTCACTACAGCATTTGCTCCAGTCTCCAATAGCTTCCTTATCTCCATCAGAGACCTCCTCAGCCTGCATGTGTGACTATATCGCTATTAGTATTTTGGTCACAACCATTCAACAGTTCTCTGGGAAGTTCCTTTCTGCTTTCTTCTGAACCCTCCACACTCTTCCCAGCTTTGCCCATTATGCAGTCCCTAAGCCACTTCCACATTATCAGGTATTTTTATAGCACTGTCCCACTCCTCGGTACAAATTTTCTTGATTAGTCTGTTTTTGCACTGTTATAAAGAAGTATCGGAGACTGGGTAATTTCTAAAGAAAAGACGTTTAATTGGCTCATAATTCTGCAGGCTATACAGGAAGCATAGTGGCTTCTGCTTCTGGGGAGACCTAAGAAAACTTACCATTATGACAGAAGGCAGAAAACAGGCACATCTTACATGACCAAAGCAGAAGCAAGAGGGAGAGGGTGAAGGTACCACATACTTTTTATATTTATTTATCTATTTGGAGGCAGAGTCTCACTCTGTTTTCCAGGCTGCAGTGCAGTGGTGCAATCTTGGCTCACTGCAGCCTCTGTCTCCTGGGTTCAAGCGATTCTCCTGCCTCAACCTCCCAAGTAGCTGAGATTACAGACACTCACCACCATGGGTTTTTGCATTTTTAGTAGAGACAGGTTTTTACCATGTTGACCAGGCTGGTCTAACTGTTGACTTCAGATGATCTGCCCACCTCAGTCTCTCAAAATGCTGGGATTACAGGCATGAGTCATCATGACCTGTCGAGGTGCCACGCATTTTTAAATAATCGGATCTCACAAGTACTCACTCACTATCATGTGACCAGCATGAACAGGGAGCTCTGCCCCGTGATTCAATCACCTCCCACCAGGACCCATCTCTAACACTGGGGATTACAATTCAACATGAGATTTGGGTGGGGACACAGACTCAAACCATATCAGTGTCCTAAAGTGAATTTTTAAAAGTTTCAGAAAGCCCAGTGATGGCAATCAATGATCTGTCTGTATAGTGAATGAGTAGCCTTGATGTGACAGGCTTTTTACAAAAATCCTTAAATTATATAACAGAATGACACTACCATGAGAATAAATTTTGTGAAATACTGTATAGTTGATATATCATAACATATAACACTTAATATCAAAATTGTGATTTCTTATATTTTTTACAATATTATCAGTGTTTTAGCCCTCATTAATTCGTATATTTAAATTTAGTACCAGTACAATATTTCTGCATTTTTAGTGATTTCTCTTAATATTTTTACACATGATAAAACATCAGTTGTTACATACTAAATATGTTAGATGTCTTAGACAGATAGGACGTACTTCTCTGAAAGTGTTTTTAAAAATGTTAATAAACTTACTAGAAAATCAAGACACTTTTTTTTTTTTTTTTTTTTTTTGGTAATTTCCTTTAACCAGTGAAAAAGTGATTTTGGTCTTGTTTACAAAGTGCATAAAACAGATTTTATACATTATAACATATCTGGATTGATTCAAATTCTTCACTTTTCTTTCAATTTGTTTTTAATCAGGTTATGTTTATTTTCAGATAGAATGACAATCTCATTGAGCATTAGTTTAATAGCCTATTAATTACTTTATTAAAATACTTCTATCTGTAGTCCCAGCTACTCAAAAGGCTGAGGCAGGAGATTTAGTTGAGCCCAGGAATTTGAGGCCAATATGGAAAATATAGCAAGATTCTATCACTAAAAATAAATGAATAAATAAATAAATTTTAACAATTATTCTACCATTTATATAGCTTGCCTTTAGAGTCTTTTAATAATCTTCTTTGAAATGTAACTCTACGTACTTTACTAAATCTTCCTGTAACAATGTCAACTTCTGATATGGTACAGATTAGATAGGCTTTGAGAAAAAGACTGGAATAGTAAAGGTTTATTGACCATTTTTATGTAGATTTGTGTTATCCACCTCTTTTTAAATTTTATTTAACTTTTATTTTATGTCAAAGGGTACATGTGCAGGCATCTCTTGGTGCATTTACAACTGTGCCATTTTAAAGATGCCATTCCTTAGTGCAGCTACATAATTCATATGGACAAAGAGGTGATCTTTAGGGGAATAGTGCTTGCTCTCCTTATATTTTCCTGTGTTTTCAAAAAAAGACCAGATGTCCCAGAGCAAAACACACTTGGGAATTATTTTTTGCCCTCTGCTAGCATGGAAAAATTTAGAACTAGAGTCAAGAGAACTGACAGTTTATAATTTGCAAGAGGAGCAAAGAGCATACTGCAAGTAGAAAATATGTATGACACACATAAATAATGAATTTCCCTTTATGCTTTTTGCTTTTGTTAGGTCCTTAGCTTTAACCAAGTAGCAGATGAGTAAATCATGACGGGTAAGCCCAAAATCTCATTTTCCCCAGAGTAGTTTAAGGAGGAGAAATTTTCAAACATAGAAAAGATTTTTCATAAGAACAGTACAAATCCGTTTTATCAGGTGGCTTGCTATATGTACAGTGTCCTGTTAGTCCTGCAAGTGGGCTTCAGGATTGTTTGTGGGACCCTTAGTTTCTACCCAACTCTAGAACATTATAGGCCATCAGGGGAGTGTTCAAGGTACTCTTACTTCTCATTCCCAAGTCGTGGTAGGGATTGGAATTCTGTGTGGTGCACTGAGTTTTTACATTTCAGGCTTCTACCTGATGTCTACTGACTTTTCTCTGTCTGTATCTTGCAATCTTAACTAGAAAGGAGGTTCTTCTCCACAAATTAAGGAAATCCCCCAGTCCCTTCTTCTGCACACAGTACAAGATTCCACCCAGAACCTCTCCCTGGAAGACGTACCTCTTTGTATTTTCATCTTAGGTCTTCAAACATGGAGCAGATGAAATAAGCTTTGTGAAAAGAAATCCGTAGCTCTGTGCTTTTGGAAAATGGTCCTGTGTCTAAGAGCAAAACCTTCCATAAGCAAGATCTATAGAATGAAGACTTCTGCCCTGTCTGTTGTTAGTGTAGGTTTCACACCAGGAAAATGAAGGTACCTTTACAATGATACCGTATGTTCCAGGGCAGGTTGACCAGAGGAGGGGGTTTTTCATGGGAGAGGTTGGAGCTAGAGTTCGGCATGTTTCTGTGTGAATGTGTGTTTCTACATGTGTGCAGGAGCAGATGTACTTGAAGGTACATCTGAATCTGTGTTACAATAATAGACAGATTATTAAGAATTTGAAATCTTAGGCCACTTTCAAAAATGGCATTGTAACAAAGCAAGATTGATATACACAACGAAGCAGGGAATGAGTGAAAAGACAATAATTAGCTTAAGAGGACATATCTTTGACATTATCTAATGTCAAAACTGAAAACACAAATGAAACCAAATACTTACTGAGTAGCATTCTATAGAAAAATTAGCAGAATCTTGACCATGGTGATAAGAATTCTTCAGGCCAAAGAAGCAGTCACCTTAAAATAGGTAGGATAAATCTGAGAGGTCTTTGACTTTCTGAGTTGAGCTTTTGGTGGCTCCACAGCATCCAGCCACGAGGTGCTTTTGCTCATTCCACATTGAGATAGTGTCAAGTCACCATGGAATGATGCATTGGAGGAGTTGAGTTCCTGGAAGGCTCTGGAAGACGATGTCCAGTAACCTTAGTCTCTCTCATCTTTTGTGTGTGAGAGGATGAAATTCCAATCTTATTTAACCACTTTTTAACCAATGAACTTTAACAATTCTCACAAAATAGAGGAGAAAAAACATACATGGCAAAGGGTACAAGGAGAAGATTCACAACAAATTGACAATAGCAGGAAGACAGAAGTAGTATAAACTAGCTTAATTTTCAAATTTTCTATCAAGCAAATAAATATATATAGAAGTAATAAGATAAATCAAAATCAAATATGTAAATAGATACTATAAGCATGTAAATTAGAGCTTGTAATAAATATTAAGTTGTAAGGTGTTTATATTACATAATATATATTATACTATTGCAATGACATACATGTGATAGATTACAGCAATTGGATTGTCAAGCTTTATAAAAGTTTGTTCAAAATCTGTGTTAACTAATTCATTAGGTCCTAAGCAATCCCATAATTTACTTGGTTTTTGAAAGAAAAATGTGAATAGCCCATATGAAGTCCAATTTGATGGTAAGATGGAATCATTGCAAAATTATTGATTCAACAATTAAGAAATAATGTAATAAATTTCAAAATTATAGTCATATGGCTCTACCTAATTCCAAGTAGAAAATTGGCTGGACAAATATATACAACCATATTAAGAAATAATATTTATGCATTATAAAACATAAATTAGGGATCTGTGATGGAGGATCAAGCATATAATCTCTGAATTTAAAACTGAAAGAGTATTATTTAGGATAGATAGACTTGTTTTTTCTGTAATGAGAGTAGATGATTTTAATGTTCAAATCCCTACCCTATTTCTATGTTGCAACTAATGCCACAAAAAGGAAATCCTGTTGGTATATGGAGCCAACACAGTTGATACTATGATTAATGGATGTTAATACTTACTACTATACATGAATTTAAATTTTATTCTAAAGAAGAACAGGAAGATTTAGCCTGACCCACCATCACCTAGAAGGCATCATGGGTAAAAAGAAATAGTGTAAACTTTTCTATTACAGATTTTTAAACATGCTAAAACATTATCTTAATATTAACATCTTTCTGTTTTTCAAGATCTAAAAGAAACTGATTATCAGTAAAAGACTTTGTTTTTTATGGTAAAAATTAACATTTTGTTTAGTAAGCAATTCTCAAGATAAAGATTATATATTTGATTTTGTTTCTCATTTAAGTATTTGCAAGCTCACAGAAAATAAATCTAATTTCTGACTAAATGTAAATTTTCCTTCCTCAAAAATTACATTATGTAGAGATAGACTCTTTCAGTAATCAGATAGCAGCAAGCCCCTGACCATGAATAATCATAGCACCTCAGTTTTACCTCTCTTGAAAATTAAAAAGAAATGACCCCACCTATGCATATTTACCTTATTTGGGGGGCTTCTACCTCTGTTAGTGGCAATACAATAAATTATTTGGATAGTACTGGCTTACATTTTGTAAATGAAGCACTGACACAATATTTTATGCAGTTTTATGACAGAGATAAACTGAAATTTAAAAAATGAAGCTCTTCTTACAGTGCCAATTTTTCACACTGATGGAATTAAGTGTGTGCCAAAATTACCAGTAAATTTCTTCTTTTCAAGACTTTCAAATCAATACATTAAATATGACTTATTCTAGTACTTGGCAAATAATATTTTAGGCAATAAAGAAATTAATCGGAATAGTTTTACAAAGAAATTGAAGAAGTAGGATTAGAGACTTGGAGAATGGAATGTAAAATGTAGAGCAGTTCTAAAGTAATTTTATATGTTCATATAGTTTAAAATAAAGTAACGTGTGTTTAACAAAATCATCATACACCCTGAGATCTATGTCCTAAAGCTATTCAATAATGTAATAAAACAAAAAAGTGGCATTTCATGTGCAATAGCCTAGAAAATTAAAAACGTATTCCTTTATTAAATAAACAAGTAATGTAGATTTTTTATCTAAAATAAGAATGACTTCAGTTTTGTTATCTGCAGATTACTGAACCTAATTATTGCTCTTAAAATTACAGTGACCACAGATATATGTATACAGAGTTAAAATGAAAATATTACCTTTTAAAGCTATTAAGGAAAAATGCTGTTAATAAAGATAACTATACAGTCTGGAAGAAAACAAAAACAAAAACCTGATTGCACTGTAGAATGAAGAATGCAGAAAGATTCTAAAAGGAAGTGAACATTTGCAAGAACAGAACAGCAGAAGCTAAATTTCTTGTCTTTAGCAACTTTTAGCTGGAATGTATGCTGCACTTCACCACATACAGTAGATAAAACTCAGATAAAATGTCCACAAAAGAGGTATAAAAGAGAGACAGGGACAATCACAGGTGCTGCAAAATGTGTGTATGTACATAGGTGGGTTGTGCACCAGGAAAGAGAGTCCAAGACAGACAGACATGTGTTCTACAAATAAACCCTTTAACAACCTCTGGCTCACTCCTGAGCCACTTATGCATAGGACAAAGTCAAAGGAGCTCAGTATAGGATAAAATTCCTCAACTCTAATTTAACATTCAGTCCCAGAGATAGCATTTTCAGATTAAACCCAGCTGACTTATTTGTCACTAAAACAAGCAAACAAATGAGAATCTCAACACTATCTAGTGGACTACAACAGAATTTAGATAGAACATAATATAGCATTCACAAAGCATAGGATGCAATTTAAAATTACCAGACTTCAAAGAAGCAGAGACATGTGTCACTTTCTCAAGAGAAAGGCAGCAGATAATAACTCTGAAATAACTGAGATACTGGATTTATCACACTAAGATTTTTTTACAAGTGAATTTTCATTATGTTTAATGTAATGAAAGAATGTCTGCTATAAATAAAAAGGTAAAAGAATATCCATCAGAGATTGGAACAAATAAACACAAATGAAAAGAAAATTCTGGAATAAAGGAAATATATCTTAAATTAAAAAATGCATTGATAGCACACTGAGGGTTCTAATAGCTTGCTATGGCTGCCATAGTAAAGTATCACAATGTTGGTGGCTTATACAACAGAAATTTACGTTCTTATAGTTCTGAAGGCCAGAAATCCAAGGTGAAGGGTTGTCAGGTGTAGTTCCTTCTGAAGGGTATGAGGAAGAATTTATTTCATGCCTCTTAGTGTCTTAGTCAGCTTGTGCTACATTAGCAAATTACCATAGACTGGGCGGCTTAAACAACACATGTATTTCTCACAGTCTGGAAGCTGGGAAGTTCAAGCTCAGTAAGTTGGCAGATTGCTTCCTCACATGGCAGTGAGCAGAGTGATGAAGCAAGCTCTCTCATGCCTTTCCTTATAAAAGCACGAATCCTATTCCTAGAGCCTCCAGCCTCATGATCTAATTACCTCCCAAAGTCCTCACCTCCAAAAGCTGTTACATTGAGGACAGTCTTTCACATATGAATTTTAATGGGATAAAAACATTTTGTTCATGGCACCTTGCTTCTGGTAGTTGCTGGCAATGTCTGACGTTCCTTAGCTTGCAAGAGTATTTTCCCAATCTCTGCTTCATTTTCATATGGCATTCTTCCCGTATGTGCCTGTGTCCAAAATTTCCCTTTATATAAGAACACTGATCATATTGGAGTAAAGTCCACCATAATGATCTAATTAACTAATCACATCTGCAGTGGCTCTATTCCCAAATAAGGTCACATTCTTAGATGCTAGGGTTTAGAACACCAATATGTAAATTGCAGGGGAAACAATTCAAAAAGAATGAATTAATTAAAATAATTAATCTCTCTTTATGTTACTCAGTAACACAAAAAGAGATTAATGAAAATTATCTGATCTGGAAAAACAGACAAAATGATATATATATAGTCTTGATAAATATAATCACATATATAAAACATAGGAAAATTCCCAAATATACTTTCAGAATGTGCTATAATATTGTTATATTTTATATAGCTAGCAGGAATTACATTCCTATGAACACTGAAGATCTGAATAATATAGTTAACAAACAGTTCTTTACAATTGCACATTAAACATTTATAAAACTTGAGATTCGGAAGCATGATGAATACAAATTGCAAAGGATGGTCATAATTCAATGTTCCCCCAGCCACAAGTGAATCATTACATAGACATTATATTTATAAATAATCTGAAAAAATGCAAAAGAGGAAGAAAATATTTCAAATTGAATAAAAAATGTGGTAACATTTTATTGTGTTTTAATTTACTGTGCTTCACAGATACTATATTTGTTACAAATTCAAAATCTGTGGCAACCCAGCATCAAGCAATTCTAACAGTGCCATGTTTTTCAACAGCATGTTAAGGTAGCTAAACTAAAGAGCAGATTTTCAATGTAGACACAACAACCTTCTATTGGAAGAAGATGCCATCTAGAAATTTCAGAGCTTGAGAGAAGAAATGAATGCCTGGCTTCAAAGGACAGGCTAATTCTCTTGTTAGGGGCTAATGCAGCTTGCAACTTTAAGTTGAAACCAAATCTTATGTATCATTCTGAAAATTCTAGGACCCTGAAGAAGCATGCTAGATCTACTCTGCCTGTGATTTATAAAAGGAACAAGCAAGTCTGAATGAGAGTACATCTGTACAGCAATGCTTTTTGAATATTTTAAACCCTCTGTTGAGAGCTACTGCTCAGAAAAAAAAAAAAAAAACAAAGGTTTCTTTCACTGTATTACTTCTCACTGAAAATGCACCTGGTCATCCAAGAGTGTTGATGGAGATGTATGAAGAGAATAATGTGTTTTCATGCCTGCCAACACAACATCCATTCTGCAGCCGATGAACCAAGGTGTCATTTCAACTTTCAAGTCTCATTGCTTAAGGGACACATTTTTTAAAACTATAGGTGCCATATATAGTGATTCTTTTGATGGATATATGCAAAGAAAATTGAAAATTTTCTGTAACAGATTCACCATTATAGATGCCATTAAGAACGTTTGTGATTCATGGGATGTCAAATATCTACATTAACAGGAGTTTGGGAAAAGTTTATTCAAACCCTCATGAATGATTTTGATGGGTTTAAGACTTTGGTGGAGAAAGTAACTTCAGATATGGTAAAAATAGCAGGAGAACTAGAATTAAACGGGGTGCCTAAGGATGTGACGGAATTGCCGCAGTCCCATGATAAAAATTGTACAGATGAGGAGTCATTTCTTATGGATGGGAAAAAAAAGAGATTTCCTGAGGTAAAGTCTACTCCTGGTGAAGATGCTTTGTATGTTTTTGAAATAACAACAAATGAATTGGAATATTACATAAATGTAGTTGATAAAGCAGCAGGGTTTGAGAGTATTGACTCCAATTTTAAATGAGATATCACTTTGGGTAAAATGCTATCAAACAGCAATATATGCTACATAGAAACCTTTTATGAGAAGAGTCAATCACTATGGCAAGTTTTATTGTTGTCTTATTTTAAGAAATCCACACAGCAGGCTGGGTGCGGTGGCTCATGCCTATAATCATAGCAGTTTGGGAGGCTGAGGCGGGTGGAACACCTGAGGTCAGGGGGTCAAGACCAGCCTGGCCAACATGGTGAAACCTCCTCTCAACTAAAAGTTCAAAAAATTATTGCGGCATGGTGGTGGGCACCTATAGTCCCAGCTACTCAGGAGGCTGAGGCACAAGAATCCCTTGAACCCGAGAGGTGGCAGTTGCAGTGAGCCAACATTGGGCCAATCCACTCCAGTGTGGGTGACAGAGTGTGACTCCATCTCTAAGAAAAAAAAGAAAAAAGAAATCTCCCGTGAATGCTGAGAAGAACCATATCGTTGGATACAAGGACTGTCCATGCACCAATCCTAGAAAATCCCAACTCAATTCCTGCCTGTTACTGAGCTGGTTGATTGGATCCATGAGTTGCATGCTTACTCTTTTCAGCAAAATATTTTCCAGGCACACCCTTAACTCTGTTTTCAGAGCACACTATCTGGGTAGGGCAAACATTACCCAAATCATCAAGTGCTCATTGTTCTTTTCTTAACCATTCATTCTTTAATGTATCTCTCCCTTGCTGTGTTTTACTATGAGCAACTAAGAGAAATGAAGTTACATCTTTCACACTTAACTTGAAAATTTACTTAGCTAAATATTCAAGTGAATCACTTCCAAGTTCTACTTTCGATCCAAAAGAAGAACATAATTCACTCAAGATATTTGGCACTTCATGACAAGGAATAGCTTTCCTCCAGTGTCTAATGACATGTTCCTTCTTTCCATCCTAGGGTACACAAAGTACCTTTAATGTTTATATTTCACACAGAATTCTGTTTATTATTACATATGCATTCCCTAAAGATGATAGAACCTTTCTCTCCAACTCTCTTACCTCTTTCTGAGCCGTTACCAGAATCCCTTTAATGTCTACATTTCTACAAAACAGACTTCTCAAGGAAATCTAGTGTTTCCTCTAAGTATCAAGCCACTCAATTTATATAGCTACTATCCATTACTCAAAACCAAAGTAATATCCACATTTTTAGGTATTTGTTACAGTAACACCCCCTCTATTAGTACTGAAATCTTTACTTGTTTCCTAAGATTGCTTTAACGAAGTATAACAGACTGGGTGACTAAGACAGCATGTATTTATTTAGTCAGTGTTATGGAGGCCAGAGGTCTGAAATCAAGATGTCAGCTCAGTTCTGCTTCCTCTGAGACACTGGGTAGAATCCTTCTTTGCCTCTCTCTAGCTTCTGCTGGTGGCCATTGATCCTTGGCCTTCCTTGGCATGCCGGTGTATTATTTCAATCTCTGCCTCCATATTAACATAGATATTTTCCTTCTGTCTCCTTTCTCATGGCAGTTACATCTCTGTGTCTCTGCTTCTTTCTTGAGAAGGACACCAGTCCTATTGGACTAGGGTTTACCCTAATTGAGTACTACCTTATCTTAACTTAATTACATCTATAAGAACCCCATTTCCAAATAAGGACACAATCACAGATACTGAGGGTTAGGACTTCAGCATGTATTTGGGTGGCAGGACACAATTCAACCCACAGCACATCCACAGCTCCAATCACAGAAAATCATTTATCTGATTCTATCATTATGAACTACTTAGGATTTTTCTAAATTTTGGTGTGTCTGTTTTTGTACCATTACGATGCTGTTTTGGTCACTGTAGCCTTGTAGTATAGTCTGAAGTTGGGTAGCCTGATACCTCCAGATTTGTTCTTTTTGTTTAGGATTACCTTGGCTATTTGAGCTCTTTTTTGATTTCACATGAATTTTTAAATAGCTTTTTCTACCTCTGTAAAGAATATAATTGGTAGCTTTTAGGAATAGCATGGAATCTATAAAAAGGCTTTGGGCAGTGTGACCATTTTAATGATATGATTCTTCCTGTCCTTCATCTCTGATTTCTTTGAGTAGTGTTTTGTAGTTCTTATTGTAAAGATCCTTCACCTGCCTGGTGAGCTATATTCCTAATTATTTTATTTTTTTTGTGGTAATTATGAATGAGATTGCGTTCCTATTTTGGCTCTTGATGGTTATTGGTGCATAGAAATTCTAGTAATTTTTTAACATTGATTTTGTATCCTGAGACTTTGCTGAAGTTATTCATTCATTTAAGGAGCTTTGAGGTTGAGACTTCGGGGTTTTCTAGATGTAGAATTATGTTGTCTGCAAACAGGGATAGTTGACGTCCTGTCTTCCTATGTAGACGATTTTTATTTCTTTCTCTTGCATAATTGCTCTGGCAAGGCCTTTCAAAACTATGCTGAATAGGAATATTGAGAGAGGGCACCCTTGACTTGTACCAGTTTTCAAAGGGAATATTTCCAGCTTTTGGGCATTCAGTATGATATTGGCTATGGGTTGGTCATAGATGGCTCTTATTATTTTGAGGTATGTCCCTTCAATACCGAGTTTATTGAGAGTATTTAACGTGAAGCAATGCTGACTTTTATTGAAAGCCTTTTCTGCTTCTATTTAGATGATCATGGGTTACAGTAATCAAAACAGCATAGTACTGCCACAAAAACAAACACATAGACAAATAGAACAGAATACAGAGCCCAGCAATAAGGTCACACATCTATAACCATCTGATCTTTGACAAAGCTGATAAAAACAAGCAATGAGGAAAAGACTCCTTATTCAATAAATGATGCTAGGGTAACTGGCTAGCCATATGCAGAAGACTGAAACTGGACCCCTTTCTTATATCATATATAAAAATCAACTCCAGATGGATCAAAGACAAATATGTCAAACTAAAAACTATAAAAACCAAGGAAGACAACCTAGGTAATACCATTCTGGACATGGAGATGGGGAAAGATTTCATAACAAAGATGCCAAAAACAATTGCAATCAAAAGCGAAAATTGACAAATGAGATCTAACTATTGTAAACTAAAGAGCTTCCACTCAGCAAAAGAAACTATGCAGAGTAAACAGATAGCCTACAGCTATCCACCTGACAAAGGTCTAATAGCCATCCTCAATAAGGAACTTCAACAAATGTATAAGAACAAAGAAACAGCCTCATTAAAAAGTGGTCAAACATGAACAGACACTTCAAAAGAAGACATACTTGTGACCAACAAGCATATAAAATAAAAGCTCAGCATCACTGATCATTAGAAATGTGCAGACCAAAACAATGAGATACCATCTCACACCAGTCGGAATGGCTATTATTTAAAAGTCAATAAATAAGTGCTGTCAAGGTTGTGGAGACAAAGAAACACTTATATAGTGTTGCTGAGAGTGCAAATTTACTCAACCATGGTGGAAAACAGCGTAAGTGACAATTCCTCAAAGACTTAAAAACAGAACTACTGTTTGATGCAGTAATCCAATTAGTGTTACATACTCAGAGGAATATAAATCACTCTATAAAAAAGGTACATCAACACATATGTACAATGCAGCACTATTCACAATAGCAAAGACATGGATTCAACCAAGATGCCCATCAATGATACACTGAATAAAGAAAATTTGGTACATATACACCATGGAATACCATGCAGCCATGAAAAAAGAACAAGATTATGTCCTTTTCAGGAACATGGATAGAGCTGGTGGCCATTTTCCTTAGCAAACTAACACAGGAACGGAAAACCAAATATTGCATGTTCTCATGTATTAGTGGGAACCAAATCATGAGAACACATGGACACATAGTGGGGAACAACAGCCACACAGGCCTACTGGTGAGTATAGAGTAGAAGGAGAGAGAAAGTCAGAAAAAAATAACTAACATAACTGGGTACTATATTAGATACCTGGGTTACAAAATAATCTGTACTACAAAATCCCATGAAACAAGTTTACTTCTATAACAAACCGGCACAGGGATCGCAGAACTTAAAATAAAAGTTAAAATAATAAATTTTCATAAAAATAGAAAAATAGGGTATGTACTATTTGAGTCTGGTTTCTTCTTCTCAGCCTAATAATTTTAGCTATTATCAGTATTTTCCAACAAGGCTATCTTATTTTACATACTTAGCAGTGTTTGAAAATTCCCCTTGTCCTTGTCAATATTTGATGTCATTGGTCTTTTTAATATTAGCCATTCTTGTGTCTCTGAAGACATGATAAACTTTTAAGGTTTTAATTGGCATGTATCTAATTGGTAATGATATTCAACATGTTTTTATGTACTAATTGGTTGTCTGTATATCTTCTTTTGTAAAATGTCTAAATGTTATGACAATTGTTTATTGGGAGGTTTGTCTTCTTGTTTTTGAGTTGAAAAATAGTTCTTTATTCTGGATAAAGTCACTTATGAGATATAATTATTGTTAGCATATTAACCCAAGTGTAACTTACATTTCCATTTTCTTAATTGTGAATTGCAAAATCAGCCCCAGAAATCTTGTTTGAAACTAATTTGTTATGTCTTTTCTACAGTTGTTTATGAGCCCTGCCAAAGAGGACCTTCTCCTATGTATTCTTTAATAAATTGTGTAAGTTTAGCTGTGTATCTATGTCCATAATTTATTCAAATTGATTGTTTTTTAACTTGTGAGGTCATATTTTTCCTTACCATTAAAATGTTTGCCATTTTTGGTAAAATTCTTTAAAAAGATAATTCTTTCTTTCTTGAGTTATTTTCATCTTTGTTTAAAATAAATTACTCATACTGTGTTTATTCTGTTTAATTAATCTAACACTAACCTGTTTTGATTTCTCCAGCTTTATGGTAAACTATTAGTTACCACAAGTATAAAAACTTTGTATTTTTCTAGTTTGTAGTAATATTTGCTGGATTTTGTCACATCTGTTAAAGTAATCTGTTGCTTTCCTTCTTTAGTCTATTGATATAGTAAATTACGACCCTGGTAAAATTAAGTACATTTTTATAAGAAAGTAAGAATTGACTCATTTTATGTAATAAAAATGGAGGACTATAATTCTAAATAGTAATAGAGTGAAGACGGCACAATATTTCAGAGTGAATTAAAGTATGCTGAATTATTTGTCTTGTTATTGAAGACAATATGTGACTAGAAATATTTAGATATTTATATAACTCAAGGTTAAATAAATTTAGTAAGTTTTAAAGCAGAATATTCAAAAAGTAAATTAAAAATATATCTTCAAATTACATAAGAATGAATGACAAAAAATGTTAACAATTTAACAGAAAAATTAATTAAAATTTGCAAAACTTTAAAATTCAAATTTAAAAAGCAATAAGATTTTAAGGAGATTTTGTAGTAATTTCAGTTATGTATATTATGCCTTTTATGTTTATTCAAACCTCTGGGCATTTATTTCCACTGAAAGTATTAGATTTTTATAAAATTGTCAGAGTGAAATTACTGATTTTCTGAGATAAAAAAGTGTCACAATATTTGAGCTCATTTTAATTGTCCTTTTATCTGTTGAAAAGATATTATTTTTATGTACACAGATGTCTAATTTATTGCACAAATCCTTAATTCTTAAATAATACGATTGATGTTGGCTTTCTGTATAAGTGTTAACACTCTATGTCCTTAGATGACAATGTTTAAATATATTTTGTTAGTATAAATTTTAATATTTTACTAGTTTTGAATTTCATTTGTTTCACATACACATATTTTTATATAAAGTGCAAAATGCAGATAATTTGCAAATATTCAACTAATATGATAAAAAACAAAGTAGCGTAAAAGGTATGACTGATTACCACATTTACATTAAAAAAGTTGTGTGACTTGGATGTCATGAGACCCTGAAACAGCTCTTAACTGATTTACGCTACCTCTTTAACAGTTTATCAGTAGAATAAGGAGTTAGAAATCTAAAGAAAATAAATGAATATTAAAACTGAGCAATAGAAAATAGAAAAACAATTTTATCTGAATCTTTGAATTATTGAAGAGTAAAAACATGATCTAGACAGTTTTTATATAACATGATAGTGATTATATCTAAATTCTCACATCACTTTAGCTAATGCATTAGAGAATTTAGAGACTTGAATAAATGTACTGTCTTCTTAATATCTAAACAGTTTTCGAAAGATCTTTTTAAAAGATCTCTTTTTACTTAACAAATATTTTATAGTATATTTTTAAGTGTTTTGAATCAGTTTTCTTTTTAAAAATTATTTAAAACAACATACAGTAAGTCCTGCCAGGTATAGAATGTGATGAGTTTGACATATGCATATGTTCCTCTATAAGTATATGCTCATATATGTACAAACCTGCGAAACCATTGCCACAATTGAATTAATAAAATAAAAAGTATCCTTTTGACCCTCTGTAATCTGTCTCTTCCTTACATCCGTACCATTCTCAAACAGGAATTTGCTCTCTATCACGATAGATGATGACAATTTTCTGTTTTTAGCTATTATAAACAAAGGTGCTATCAACATTAGTGTTTAAGTCTGTGAGAACTCATTTTGATATCTCATTAAATACTTAGGTGATGAACTGAATAAAGGTAAACACTTGGGCTGAACTGTGTGGCAAGAATATGGTTGATTTTTAAGTAATTGACAATAAGCTTTTCATGATAATTATACCATTTTACATTTTTACCAAAAGTATTTGAGAGTCCATTTTTAATCATATTCAGTAATAACTGTTATAATTAGTCTCTTTAAATTTTTAGCCATTCGAATGGCATGTAAAAGTGCCTCAATGTGGTTTTTATTTTCACTTTTTCCTCAAGATTTGTTGATTTCAGCCTCTTTCCATGTGTTTGTTTCCATACATATATTTGTTGAAGTGTCTATTCATATTCTTTGCACATTTTTTGTTGTTATTTTCTAATTAGTAAATAATAAAACTCTAAAACTCCTTATATATTAAACAAAATTTTGGAGGATACATATTTTACATTTTCTCAGTCTGTAATTTGCTTTTTGATTTTTAAAATGATGTCTTCTTAGAAAAACTTTTTGACATTAATGTTGATGAATTTTAATTTGATTTTTTAATTAGTAATTAATGAATTTTGAATTCTATTTAAGAAATTGCTGACAAATTCAAGGACATTAAGTATTAACTTCTAGAAATTCATATTCTTAGTTATTACAGTTATTTTGTTCCTTAAATTTATGTCGATTATGTTACTTTCTACGTAAGATTAAATAAGAATTGAATTTTTTCCTCCATATTGTTATCTAACTGATCCAGCACTATTTGTTGATAGTGTTATCCATTCTCCTTAAAATTGACTTGGTATCTTTGTCAATATTAGTGATCACGTTTGGGTCTATTGATGAACTTTTTAAAAAATTGTATTGAGATACTACCTACATGTGAGACCAGTCAATACTGACTATCAATTCTTTAGAGGTGAGCTTTCGGGGAACATTTCACCTCTCTCTGGTGTTTTTTCATCAGCCTCCAATAGTTTCATCACATGCACGCAATGATCAGTACTCAGCTGAACTCTTGAGGGGGCCTCTCTCCAGATGTTTAGGTTTTTCTGTCTAGCTCCCTTTGGGCAGCTGTCTCCACAGTACTCCACATATGGAGTTTAGCTACCTCTATCTTCCTAAATATTTAATTCTATTTTAAACACATCAGGATGGCAAGGTTCATTTTATATTTTTCTGTTGTCCCGTATTGCGCCTTGAAAACTTTCTCTACTCTATAATCTGGGACAATCATAGAATTTATCCTGTTTATTTTCTTCGTGTCAGGAATAACTGTCCAAGTCTGCCAGTTCTACAAAATTTGAAAGCTGTTGTTTCATACATTTGCTCAACTTTTAATGCATTTAAGATGGGAAGTTAAATTTGGTTCCAGTTACTTTATTCTAGTTGAAAGCCACATGTATTAGGGTTCTCCAGAAGGACAGAACTAATTGGATATGTATATATGAAAGGGAGTTTATTCAGGAAAATTGACTCACACAATCACAAGGTGAAGCCCCACAATAGGTCATCTGCAAGCTGAGGAGCAAAGAAACCTATAGTGACTCAGTCCAGAGTCCCCAAACCTCAAAAGTAGGGAAGCTGACACTGCAGCCTTCAGTCTGCGGCTGAAGGCCCAAGATCCCCTGGGAAACCACTAATCTAAGTCCAACAGCCCAAAGGTCAAAGAACCTGGAGTATGATGTCCAAGGGGAGAAGGCATCTAGCATGAGAGCAAAATGCAAGTGAAAAACCTCAGCAAGCCAGTTTATCTCACCTTCTTCACCTGCTTTGTTCCAGCCATACTGGCAGCTGATTGGATGCTGCCTACCCACAATGATGGTGGGTCTTCCTCTCCCAGTCCACTGATTCAAATGTTAATCTCCTCTGGCAACACCCTCACAGACATACCCAGGAACAATACTTTACCAGTTACCTAGGCATCTTTCAATCCAATTAAGTTGATACCTAATATTAACCATTACACTTCACTGATTTTTAAGGATCATATATTTTAAATAAAACTCTGCTCAAAGGCTCAAATGCAAACTTATTTCAGTCAAAATATTGATACATCTTTAATACCTTATTTATTAGTTATCTTTTTGACATAAAGTAATTGCTTAATACATGTTGAATACATGAATACCATAAATATATATGAATTAATGAAATGATATGTTGATTATAACAATACCAGTGTTTTTAATGAAGAGGAAAAAGGGGTAAAATTATGATAGGAGTAAGAGGCAAGAAAAAATGAGCATAATTTTGAAACAAAATGGGGAAAATGAGGGAAAATAAATAAATAAATTTAGATGTGATAGTTCACAGAGTTGTTCAAGAAGATGCCCAAATAGACGTCTGGCCCTATCCAGACACAGGTGCCAACTTGCATTCGAAATATATTACAAATTTGTATCATTACAAATCCAGTTGATAGCACTGAGAATATAATCTAAAATTATTTAAAAATAGTTTTTAGAAAAAAATGTATTCTTACAAGTTAGAGGAGAACCAAAATTATATATTTATCTGACCAAAATCATATTTACATAATTTATATAAACCAAAATTATATTTATCTGACATTTCCATATAACGAATCCAGAAGTTTCTGTCAAAAATCTTTATATTTGAATAAGAAAATATTTTTAAAGTTATCTCGATGAAATGAATTAATGAAGGCAAATTTTATAGACCTATTGCTATAATGAAGGAATGTGTTTACTGTGCAAACTGCCAGTCTTTGAGTAGTTGAAGTTGACCTAGATCTTTGTGATACTCAAAACTGGCACAATTCTTGAGTGTAGTGCTAAATTCAACGTTGCTGGTAGAGATATATCAGCTTAGTCATTTGTCACAAATTCACTCATATGTCGCTATTATTAGAAACCACTGATTCACCTAGCTGTAAGTCAAAAGGTAATTTGATACTTGATAGGTTGTGATGGGACATGAGAGAATCGATTTTCATTTTGGATAGAGGACATATCAGATATTAAACTGATAAGAACAGATACTACAATTGATCTTAGCCAAAAGGCCGAGAAGCCATCTGCACCTGCAGGTGATATGGAGGTCACAATCTCATCCTTGGAATGCAGAACAAGCCACAGATTTCATAGCTTTACAATTTCTAGATTTGATTACTATAATTCACTGAGTCCACAAACTGGAACTACTCACTCAGTGACTTCCACTTGTATGGGATGAAGTGGATCAATAATTTAAAATTGGCTATTGATGGTAACACTTCAAATATGATTTCATACACATTGCCTCTACTTTAGTGACACTCCACCATCATTTCTAAAGGTCAAGTACAGAACCTGTAATAATAGAGTTGAAATACTCTATGAACCTTTAAATAAAATAGAACGAGGGAGCAAAGCTTTCCTTTAATCACATACTTTACTGCATATAAGATAGTGGTATATATGCATATAGAAGTAGGCACAAATGTTTAGCTCATTTCTTAATTAGAATGATTCTGTTAATTTGCCCTTATTTCTTCCATATTAAGATTTTAAAACTGAATAATAACATGACAAACAATACTGATAAGAAAATGCCATTGCAAAGTTGTAGGTGATTGACTTCAAAATCAAACTTAAGAATCTTGTCAAGAGAATGGGTATGTGCAATTTTCATTATTCTGGCCACAGATCAGTTCTTTGAAATCACAGCATTTTAAAAATGTTCCTTTTTCTATTAGAGTTATATCATAGCAAGGTAATTTTTATTTGTCCACTTTATGCCATTTTATATTATAGAATGTGTTATATAATATTTATTACAATAAATTTATCTTAAGTAAACAAAAAAACCCCTTTAGATATGAATTAGAACTGGAAAATATTTTTGTTCTTCCACAAAGACAAGTAAAATTTTAGATAGAAGTCACATTCAAATGGTAATGCTTTTCCTGAAAACCATGAGTCAACTATCGTTGCTATCATTGTAATTAAAACACTTCTTTTTCTATTAAAGAATGTTAAAATATTAGAGAAAGTCATTACCATTACTAGGTATATATCCAAAAGAAAACAAATGGTTCTACCAAAAGACTTATGCACTCATATGTTAATTGCAGCACTGAATACCAAAGACATGGAATCAACCTAGGTGCTCATCAGTCATGGATTAGATAAAGCCAATGTGGCACATATATATCATGGAATACTACACAGTCATAAGAAGTGAAATCATGGCCTTTGAAGCAACATGGATGTAACTGGAGGTCATTATCCTATGTGAATTAACACAGGAACAGAAAGTGAAATACCTCATGTTCTCACTTATAAGTGGGAGCTAAGTATTGAGTACACATGGACATAAAGATGGCAACAGTAGGCACTGGAGGAGGGAGAACAGAGGAGGGAGGCAAGGATTAAAAAACAATCGTTGGATACAAAGCTCACTACATGTCGATGGAATCATTTGTACTACACACATCAAAATCACTCAATACAACAATGCAACAAACCTGCATATGTACTCCCAAACTAAAATAAAAGTTGAAATCATAAAATGTGAATGAATAAATACAGTTTTTCTGTTAGGTTTAAAATAACTAAAATGCAAGGAAAAGAACATGGAAGGGAAGAAAATGGAAGTCGTATTCATTGTCTTTAGATATCTCTCCTCTTTTGCTTATTGTTCTACAGATCTTCTTCAAAATAACAGAGATTATTTGGTGATGACTCAGGCAGGCCTATAATGAGGCTTTTTGAGGGATAGGAAATATGTTAGAATGGACAAGATACGGGTTGGACAAAGAGGGCTTGAGATAGACGTGCTTCCAGGAGTTAGATATTTCTTTCTGAAATGAGAGTAGAGAATTTGACCATTAATATTAGAGTTCACCCATATCTATGGGTAAGCAAAAAGAAGTAAATTTGTAGATATTTATTGTCAGGCTGAGTAACTTCAGGGTTGTTCTACGTGATAGTCAGGTTGATGGAAAAAGGGTCAACTCCTGGGAGATGGAGTGCTACAGGGCCAGGGTGTCATGACCAAAAACAGAAAAAAAAAAAAAATTGTAAAGACTGGATCGATATAGTGGTCATTAATAAAATGTTTCAACTTGAGGGAAAAGCAAATGTACAGCCTAGAAACTAATTCTGAAAATTTTCTGACTCGTTAAGTATGAGGCTAAGAATCATCTTCATACCTTAATTAGAACTGGCTCAGTTATCTGGGGGAACTCTTCCTGTAGGATAAATTACTTTAGAGCCTAATGTTTAGAAAACTTAAGAAGACTGGGATGAAAAACTTTTAGTATTAATTTTTAATAGGGAATTCTAATGAAATTATACTCCATCATATTATCGTCTCTAAATTTGCCTTTGAAATCTATCTAGAGATGAAAATAAAGAGAAAAAAGAGGGAAAGATTAAACAGTGTTATTTATGGAAAATGCTTGACATGGAGGAGATTAATCTAGGACATTTGAATGGCCCTTTTATCTTATCAACAAATACATGAGGTGAGGCCAACAATTCCCTTCTTGCTCTGATAAAACTGAGGCTCAGTAAATTTAAGTAACTTGACTATATCACATTTACAGGAATGTCATATTCACCATATGAACCAAGGTTTGTCTGACAAGCTCTGTCTGAGGAGAAAATTCATGAGCTTTCAGACACATTAACACTTCTGACATGCCGTTTCTCAAAGTACGCTTTTTTCCAACACTACTGATCCATGCTAGATTGACTTTTAAAAATGTGTGTGAGTTGCATTTTATCACATGAAAATGCATTCCAATTTTCTGCAAACCATGAGCAGTAGAATTAAGTAATGACAAAAAAACTTTTTAAGAGCTAAGGGGACTGCTCAGTGTTAATAAATATATGACTTCTTCATTTTATTGTGGCTGGAGACACAACTTTCAGATGCATCATTGAATTACATTCTCCAAATTACAGAAAGAGATCATTTATGTTGTATATCAACTAATTTTAATAGCTAAAATATATTTAATATGTGTCAGTATCATAGACATATATGTATCAATTATTACTAGTTATTTTTAATATTATTTACTGAGATTTTATTAGAAAAGCATATGATGGCTAATTTAGACATTTCGAAAAGTTTTATAAAAAAATAATAAAAATAGCATAATTTTGCTACCTAAACCAGTAGTCAGAAGGCTATAGTCTCCTTGGCAAACCCAGCTGTAGCCTGTTTGTGTTAATAAATTTTATTGGAACACAGATATGCCTGTTTATTTTTGTTCTGTGTATACCTATTTTCATGCTACTGTGGTAGAATTGGATATCGACTACACCAGCTGGCCTGCAAAACCTAAAATATTGGTTGGCTTGTCCTTTATAGAAAGAATGCCTATTCCTGACCCAGAGGATAACACTTTTTACATCTGACTCTAATATTTTGCTATTACCCTGAGCATTGCATATGTTTCCAGTTAACTGGAAGATAATTATGGAAGATAGCTATAAAATGAGAAAATCTGTAATCGTTGTCCAACATCCTAGTTATTAACATATTTGTGAGAAGATGTAGATAATAGGAGAATTTTCTGTTTAACCTGTAGTTTCATTCATTTATCTAATACCTATTGTTTGTGTAAACAGTACCAAGGTCTGTGCTAGGTGCTGGGACTACTATAACTCAGTTTTGAAAGTTTTTAATTTAATATACTTATTAGACATCCAAGTGAAATTATACAGTGTATAATTAGGTAAATGAGTTTTTTTATTTTTTTTGAGGCAGTTTCGCTGTTGTTACCGAGACTGGAGTGCAATGGCGCTATCTCGGCTCACCACAACCTCCGCCTCCTGGGTTCAAGCAATTCTTCTGCCTCAGCCTCCCGAGTAGCTGGGATTACAGGCATGCACCACCATGCCCAGCTAAGTTTTGTATTTTTAGTAGAGATGGGGTTTCACCTTGTTGACCAGGATGGTCTCAATCTCTTGACCTCATGATTCACCCGCCTCGGCCTCCCAAAGTGCTGGGATTATAGGCGTGAGCCACCGCGCCCAGCCCGGTAAATGAGTTTTGAATTTAAATGAGAGGTTGTAGAAGAGTATTTTTATTATATTATCTGCTGTTCCTTCCATTGGTGAGAGAGAGATTTCCCCTCTATGGTTATATGGATGGCCAACTAGCAATAGTCAACATGGGGAAGATGAAATAGACAGCAGTGTATCAGACACCTAAACTCATCTTTGAGGAGGAGATCCAGGTAGGAAGGAGATCTACTTCGGGCCAATAATAGAAGGAAACCCAGGAATTATTCCCATAAAATTAATGATAACCTATGCCATCTTTATCTTCCTTGATATGAATAATAAATCCATAATCACTCCACTTTTGACAGTCAAGTAGTTAAAAAATCTACACACTGAGTACGCGTGACCAAGAAGATACATAGAGAAACAAAGTTGAAATTGATCATGCTGAGAATCTCAATGTATTCCCTAAGTTTTGCTTGAGACACAGCATTTCAATGAAGGCAGGGATAGGGTTCCATTATTGGTTAAGCCCATTTTTAATTTGATTTTCTGTTACTTACAGATTTAAGAGTTATTGAGAAGCTGCACTCTTCTACTTCCAAACTTTAACTTCTTCACAGAAGGCAATTTCAGAATTGAGACAAGCAAATATTTGTTACATATTTTAAGGAACAATAAGTACTGAGGTTGCAGACACGTTCTATGGACCTTTGTCAACAGGAGATAGCTGATCACAAATGTGCAGAGAGGTAGAAAAATGATACAATGTCTGACCATCCTACCCTCTGAGTCAGCAAATTGTCTTCCTAGTACGTTTCTACTCTGGTCCTTGTTTAATAAAACCTCTTGCTCCTTACAGCTCCCTGCAGTAATATTTATTATTTAAAGTACTTGTCTTCACCTTAACAAGTCTTGGTTTCTGCTTTGAAATAATCTCTTAAATATTCATATGGATAGGATTGTACATGTTTTTCAGCTGTCAATATTTATTATTTGCTATACACTTAAAATAAAAATTTTTTATGTGTTTTCTACAGGTAATTTTTTTTAGACATTCCTGCCTAAAAACCCTAAACTATTTGGAATCTGGTTTTATAAATAATGTGAGATTGAGATATGGCATATTTTTTCTTCTAAGCTCATAACTTAGAGTTCAAATTTCCTTTTCTGGCTGATTTGAAAATGGTACATTTTTAATATGGTAAAAACCTAAACATCATATGTATTTATTCCAAATTTTATATTGTTATATTTATCTACTCATTGTCCCTTATGAGAAAATGTCACCTCTAACTACTATAGGTTTTTACCACATGTGGGATACAGTATAATTAAACACATTTAAAAATATTTTATAAATTCTCACTTTCTTTTTTCTCATGAAATTTAAAATTGATTTGCCAATTTACTTTCAGTTGCATTAAGTGCATACATAATTTTGTCCTGTCTCATATGGTTTGCATCACTGCTTATCCTATTTTAAAAGTGTAAAACTTTTATTGTTTTCTTAATATGGACTTTGTAATTTCTTACAAAGTTTATTTCTACATAATTTAAAGTTTTATAACTTCTGTGACTGGGATTTAATTTTCATTATATTTCCTAATTGGTAATTTCTGTTACATAGTCAAGCTATTGATTTTTGCTTATCTATTTAAAGAATGCCTTATTAAAATCCAGGTATTCTAATGACTCTCTTAAGGTTTTGAAAGTAGATAAATAAAGTAGATAAATCTTATATAATACAATGCTTTTGTTCTAATACATATAATTCAAGTAAAAGCTTGAAAAAATGATTTTAAAGAGCAGCCATGAATATGACTATTTATATCTAACTATATTTGTGCATACGTCTTAAATATTGATATTCATCTTGACTTTCATATTTCTAAATGCATTCAATAAATATACTTTTGATTCATTTATCTAAACTTCTTTTTTTAGTTTTACTATATACATCACATTTGGCAAAATAATGTGATTCTTTTTTTCATTTTAAGAATTTACATGATAAAATATTAAAATGGTTTCTAGTAGTGAAACCTCCTGGTGTTACTGAAATCTACCAATCCCATTCCTGGCTCATCACTTCTTTTGGGTAGTGATGGTCTCGACTTGTTAATATTTTGTTAACCTTTTTTGTAATCAAAATGTGTTGATTAATTTTACACACTATTTGTCCTTTTCCTTTCAATTTTGTCTGATAATGGCAACAGAATTCTGTACAATGCAAACTGTAGAACACATTTGATAATACTATGGGCTTTGTATTTACACATTTCAGTATTTGAATCCCAGTCGTGTCTTTTTCTAGCTTGATTGTCTTAGGTAATGTATTTTATTCGATTTTTTTCTGTTTCTTCCTATTATAAATAGGGAACCCCATAGTCTTGGTGATGATTAAGTGAGGTCAGAGAAAAGGCAAGCAAACCAGCTATCCTAAAGGCTGGAACTTCAACGTTAGTCAATAAATATCAATCGTGAGATAATGGTACAAATCCTGTTTCTTGTCGTTTCTTATGTTTAGATGGTATTTCTAAGTAGATAGATTGTTAATCAAAATCCTCATACTTTTTCTAGGAAATTTTGAGGGATCCTCTTTTCCAAATGTAGACCAAAAAAGAAAGCCACAATATTTCAGGCACCCACCAGCTTGCTAGAAAGAAGTCATCACAATTGGTATAGTCGCTTTCTCTATTGAAAAGCTTATTTCCCTGATCTACAGCTTCTGTTGATTAGCATGAGTAGTGCCTCTATCCATTATTTGTCATGATGTTATTTACCATATCAAGCAACATGAGACATTTAACTTTCCCAACCCGACTTTGTTGCCATGGCTGGCCCTACTTTTTATTATTATTTATTATATACATTTAAGGTATACAACATGATGTTTTTATATATATATGTGTGTGTATATATATGTTTTATATATATATATGTGTGTATATGTATATATACACATAGTGAAATGATTACTACAGTCAAAGAAATTAACATTCCATCATCTCACAGTTACCATTTTGTATGCGTGATAAAAATATCTAAAATATATTATTTGATTGAATTTCCAGTATATAATCTAACATTACATAGCATTACAATATTATTATATAACAGGCATATGCCCACTCTGAAGTCTAGATGTGCTTCCTAGAGATGCTTCAGGGAATGTAATAATCACCAATTCTGAAGCAATTCTTGCATTCTGAGAGAACTGATTTGCTGGTAAATCTTCCATTGCCTTCCTTTATATTCAGAAAATCACATTAGTTGACCTGCCTTCAATTTTACAGATATATAATAACTGTACATGGTTATGAATACACGATTTTTAATACATGTAATGTGTAATGATTAAATCAGATTCTTTAAAGTATCCATCACCTCAGACATTTATCATTTCTTTGTGTTGGGAATATTTCAAATTTTGTTTTGAAATATGCAATAAATTGTTAACTATAGTCACCCTGCTGTCCTATCAAACACAGGAAGGTATTACTTCTATCTAACTGTATTTTTGACCCATTAACCAGGCTTTTTTCATTACTCCCCAATCCTGTATTCTGTTAACCCATCTTACTACTCTTTATTACCATGAAATCAATTTCCTTAGTTCCCAAATATGAATAGGAACATGTGATATTTGTCTTTGTGTGCCTGGTTTATATCACTTAGTATGATGATCTCCAGTTTATCCATGTCTCTGCAAATGACAGGATTTTGTTCTTTTTTTATGACATGCCTTCAGTTTTTATTTCATTTTCAATATTTATGAGATATCTTCTTTAATGACTATCCTCATTTTCTTTTTAAAAGTACTGTTGTAAATTATTTTCTCTTATATATTCCATGTGTGATTTTAACAGGGAACAGATTGGTGGATAATTAATACATTTTCCATCCTCATCTTACTGAGAGTCATCTTTATCTTTGAACCAACAAATACTCCGTCGTATTTTATTATTACAATTACTAGGTCATGATGTGATTCCTCAGAGTCAGCAATAAAGGAAACTAAGTAACACCTGAGATTTCAGCATCTGCTCTACCCAATTTAATTTCTCCTTCCTAACAATTTAGGGAGAAGTCTATTATATTTTAGAATAGTTAGAGAACAGCTGCTGTAAAAAGAAATCTGCCTATCAAAGTTATATCCTGATGTTAAATTAGCCTGTTACCTGACTGTTGTGTTCTGGTCCTGAAAAACTATAAAGACTACACCAGTGACTCTATTTGAAGGAGCACACATGTGCATATTATACCCCAACATAATAATTAGTAGAGGAAGAGATAACACAAAATGAATGCTCTATAAATATATCTAAAGGCATTTATGGAATGGTGAGTAGAAACATAAATTAGCAAAATATATTTATAATATAAATATTTCTAAATATGTAAGGCACAAAATCAGCCATAGAATCACAGCATTGTAGTAATGTGCAGAGGAGGCATGAAGAAAATAAAGCTGATGGAGTTTTTGATATGTGTGTGTGTGTGTATATATATATGTAAATATACTATATATATGTATATTTAAGAATTTTCAGGAAATATGTAGTTATTGGTACCCACACAGGTAGGTAGCCTGAGCTACCTACCAAATGTTTAACATTAATGTTAAAGAAGTTATAGAGTATCTATGTGTTTCATGTATGTGTTTGTAATAAAATGTCTATAACATGTTTTACCATAATATGGTACATATTTAAATTAACTAATAAATTGTGCTCAGAGTTAATTAAGTGTACTAAATTGTGCTCAGAGTTCATCCAATATCAACAGAAGTTCTGCAGTAGAGGCCTACAGACTCTTACTTAGCTCCACGGCATGTTTAGTGTATGGGATTCCCTTAGAAGGATTTTCCTTTAATGAAAATGAATATTGATTATTTTGGAATGACCTATTTGCAAATACTCCTTTGCTGATTAAACTGAAATATTGGAGAGAGATCCAAGATGGCTGACCACTAGCAGCTCGGGATAGTAGCTCCTAGTGAAAGTGCAGAGAACGAGAGGACGCCACACTTTCAGACGAATTTTTGTTGCTCAAGGACCAGGAGATTCCCAGCGGAGGAGCCCCACGGGTCACTAGTGTGACTCTTGTGGCCGGTGCGGCGGTTTTGCTGGCGCCTCAGCAGGGCAGTTCTTGGTGCAGAGTGAGCGGGACTGGGTCCCCTTTTGGCCGATTCCCGGGCAGAAAAGCACCATCAATCTGAACACTGCTGTTTTGGCAGGTGCAGTGGATTGCTCAGATTTCGGCGCTGGGAATCAACAAGTTTGACGTCCACTCAGAAACCTAATTTGAAAGTCGGAAATCACAAAGACGACAGGGGGATAAATTTACAAAGATGGGAAGAAACCAGCGTAAAAAGGCTGAGAATACCCAAAATCAGAATGCCTCTCCCTCTACAGAGGATCACAGTTCCTCATCAGCAATGGAACAAGCCCTGATGGAGAACGAGTGTGATACATTAACAGAAGTAGACTTCAGAAGGTGGATGATAAGAAACTTCTGTGAATTAAAAGAACTTGTTCTAACCCAATGCAAAGAAACTAAGAACTTTGAAAAAAGGTTTGACAAAATGCTAACGAGAATAGACAATTTGGAGAGGAATATACGTGAATTAATGGAGCTGAAAAACACAACACGAGAACTTCGCGAAGAATGCACAAGTTTTAACAGTCGAATTGATCAAGCAGAAAAAAGGATATCAGAGTTCGAAGACCAACTTAACGAAATAAAACAAGAAGTCAAGATTAGAGAAAAAAGGATAAAAAGGAATGAGCAAAGTCTCCAAGAAATATGGAACTGGGACTATGTGAAAAGACCTAATCTACGTTTGATAGGTGTACCTGAATGTGACGAAGAGAATGAATCCAAGTTGGAAAATACTCTTCAGGAGATTATTCAGGAAAACTTTCCCAACCTAGTAAGACAGGACAATATTCAACTCCAGGTAATACAGAGAACACCACAAAGATATTCCTCAAGAAGACCAACCCCAAGGCACATAATCGTCAGATTCACTAGGGTTGAAATGAAGGAGAAAATACTAAGAGCAGCTAGAGAGAAAGGTCAGGTTACCCACAAAGGGAAGCCTATCAGACTTACAGCAGATCTCTCAGCAGAAACCCTACAAGACAGAAAAGAGTGGGGGCCAATATTCAACATCCTTAAGGAAAAGAACTTTCAACCCAGAATTTCATATCCAGCCAAAATGAGCTTCAAAAGTGAAGGAAAAATAAAATCTTTTGCAAACAAGCAAGTACTTAGAGATTTTACCATCACCAGGCCTGCTTTGCAGAAGCTTCTGAAAGAAGCACTATACATATAAACAAACAACCAGTATCAGCCTTTCCAAAAATATATCCAGCTAGCATGAAATGGCAGCATTAAACTCATATATATTATTAACTGGATAAAAAGCCAAAACCCATCGGTAGGCTGTATCCAGACCCATCTCACATGCAACGATACACAAAGACTCAAAGGGACAGAGGAAGATTTACCAACCAAATGGAGAGCAAACATAAATAAATAAATAAAAAGCAGGAGTTGCAATTCTCACCCTGATAAAATAGACCTTAAAGCAACAAAGATCAAAAGAGGCAAAAAAGGACATCACATAATGGTAAAAGGATCAATGCAACAAGAGCTAACGATCCTATATATACACACACCCAATACAGGAGCACCCAGATACATAAGACAAGTTCTTAACGACTTATAAAGAGACTTAGCCTCCCACACAATAATAGTGGGAGACTGTAACATCACATTGTCAATATTAGACTGATCAATGAGATAGAAAATTAACAAGGATATCCAAGACTTGAATTCAGACTCAGAACAAGTAAACTTAATAAACATTTATAGAACTCTCCACTTCAAATACACAAAACATACATTCTTAACGTACCATATCACACCTATTCCAAAAGTGACTACAGAATTGCAAGTAAATCACTCCTCAATAATAAAAAAAAAAAACTGAAATATTTTCTCTAACATTTGGCAAATCCATCAGTTTTCTTTTTTATTGTTATGTAAGTTCAATACCAAAATCTTTTTAGAGTTAGTTACACAAATTTGATTTAATACACATCATGTATAAACTTTCATTGGTTGTTCATTTATGTGCTTATTACTTATTCTACCTGTTGTTTTCATTTTTACAAAGTAGTTTATCCCATTCATGGATTTTCTGTTTTGTACTAAAGCTCTAAGTAGCAGCTTGTTAGGGAGAGTGTGGAGTAAAAACTTCCTTCAGCCGATGCCCTCCCAGTTACCTGGGCAGTTTTATTTTGGAGACATTCTCCAATTCAGAAGCCCTATGAAAATTGTCTGTTATTTTCATAATCTGTGCAAATAACTACTCTTCTAATTGATGATTTTCATACATAAAAAATCCAGTATGGATTTCATGTATTAAAATCCATATATTTTTTATGTATGAATCACCAATTAGAAGAGTAGTTATTTGCACAGATTATGTGATTGCTAAGAAATGAATTACTGAAAATTGTTAACCAAATTTGGGGACAAATTCAGAAAAGAAAAACATCAAAAGCAAAAAATCACAAGGGAAAAAAATCTGATACTTCATATTCATGAATATCACAAGAGAAAAATAATACTTCAAGGTTTTGTATAAGGACCATTTTCCAAGGAAAACAGTCAAAGTATTTATTCCCAAAACTTGATCTCTCTTTTCTCCTATACCTAGAATCATAGAACAGGATACCTTGCCTATATATTCTAAACTTCATTCCATACAAATTGTGTAACACGTTTTATCATACTGACTTTTTTCAATGTTAAATACCTGCCAAGATGCTTGTCACTTCCGGATATTTTCATTCAATTCAAAAACCATATTCCTGGTCTTTCACATACCTGGCTTCTCTCATGAGTCAAGATTCAGAGCTATGTCCACTTCCCAGAAAGGCCTTTCCCAAATACATTACATGTCTTAATATACTCCATGACAGCTAATATTTATTTTGTGTAAATGAATTTCTTTAAGAAAAGAAAAAATACAAAGGATGGATCTGAATAAAGATTTTGAAAAATGGTTGAAAATTTTCCAAAGTTTGCCAAAGACATAAAACAATACATTCAATAAATTCAGATTGACACCTGGCATGGTTAATTCTGAGTGTCAACTTGATTGACTGAAGGATGCAAACTATTGTTCCTGGGTGTGTCTGTAAGGGTGTTGCCAAAGGAGATTAACATTCAAGTCAGTGGACTGCGAGAGGCTGACTCATCCTCAATGTGGGTTGGCATCATCTAATCAGCCAAGAGCGTGACCAGAATAAAGCATGCAGGAAAAAGTGAAATAAGACTTGCTCAGTCTTCCAGCCTTCATCTTTCTCCCATGATAGATATTCCTGCCCTCAAACATCAGACTCCAAGTTCACCAACTTTTGAACAAGATGTTTGAGGGCAGAACATACACCAGTGATTTGCCAGAGGCTCTTGGACCTTCTGCCACAGACTGAAGGCTGCAGTGTCAGCTTCTCTACTTTTGTGGTTTTGGGACTCAGACTGGCTTCCTTGCTCCTCAGCTTGAAGACTGCCTATTGTGGAACTTCACCTTGTGATCATGTGAGTCAATTCTCCTAATAAACTCCCCTTAATATATACATCTACCCTATTAGTTATGTCCTTTTATAGAACTCTGACTAATACAACACCTCAAATTTCAATGAAGGAAATAAAATACAAAAAGAATAATTCCAAAACAATCTATGCCAAGTCATACCACACTCAAACTTCCGAAATCTAAAGACAACGGAAAAAGTCTTGGCACATCAGTGTGATGTGAATGATGAAAACCTTCAAAGATGTCCACATTCTAATCCTTAGAACCTGTGAATATTTTACCTTATGTAGTAAACGTTTCTTTGCAGATGTAATTGCATTAAGAATACTGACTGGAGAATTTCACACTGTATTATCTGGCTGTGCCCAATATAATAATAAATATCTATACAAGAGAGAAGCAGGAATGTCAGAGTCATGAATGGAAGTATAATGAAAGCAGATGTGGGAGCAATGCCAATTTTGGAAAGGGCTCAAGTGCCAAGGAACATGGGTAGTTTCTGGGAAGCTAGAAAGGACAAATACACAGATTTTCCCCAATATATCCTTTAGAAGAAATAAAGATTTTGTAAACTACTTAGAATTGCTGACCTCCAATATTGTAAAATACACTTTTGTATTGTTCTTTGTTATGGAATTTATTGTAATTTTTTTATGGCAGCAATTGAAAACTAATGTAAGGAGAGGAAAGAAGAATACTGCAATATGGGTAAAGGCAAGACTCTCCTTCTCTTCTTGAGCTTTCTAAAGTATGTTTGACTATGGAAGCCAAAATTATAGCCCTGTCTTATACAATATAATACACATAGTAATATTCTAGATAAATAAAAATAAATGCTAAAAATGGTTTAAGAAACCCACAGAAAGGAAAAAACAAAAAAGAAAAACCACTAAATACACTGAAGAAAATACAGAAGCAAAAATCCGAAAAAAATATTGCAGATTGATGTCTTATAATATCAGTGAATATATTAAATATAAATGGTCTAGACATACAAATTAAAAGACAGAAATGGACATAGTGGATTACATAATAATGATCAATATATGTCTTTTTTATCAGACGCTCATTTAAACAAATCAATACTTTATATATAAAAAAAACCCAAATGTATATAGTTTCACTGAATAATTCTACAAAGATTAAAAAAAAAATTCTACACAATTTCTTACAGAAAGCAAAAACATTTCTAACTCATTTTATAAGATTAGTGTTATCCTGATATTAAAACCAGGCAATGGCAGCACAAGGAAGAAAACTATATATCAATATTCCACATGAAAACAGATGCAGATATCTTTGACAAAATAGTATCAGAAAAAAATTCAGAAATATATTAAAAATGGAGCACTATGACCAAAAGGGACTTATTTCTACAGGAGCAAAGCTATATCAATATTTTTTAAAAGACAATTTAATTTATGATTTTAACAGGGTTAAGATGAAATATTACACAACCATAGCATTAAGTGTAGAATAAGTAATTGACAATATTACATCATTTATGAAAAAATTTCTAGAAAAACAGAAATAAAGAACACCTTTCTCAAATTGATAAATAGTATTTACAAAAACATCCTACAGATAGCTTTATATTCAGTGGTAAAGGACTTAATGGGTGAAACACTGAATGCATTTTCCCTGAGACTGAAAACAAGACAACAGGGTCGTTTCTCAATATTATCAATCAATTCAAATGTAGGAGCTCTAAATAGTTCAAAATGGCCAAAAAAAGTGCATAAAGAGCATACATACTGCAATTGAAGATATAAAAATGTTTCATTTACCAATGACATCATCGTCTCCATGGAAACTCTCAATTAATACACAGAAACCTAGAACTAATTAGGTCATCAAGGTCACAAGATACAAGCAGTATACAAAATAAACATCCAAAAATAATTTTTATTTCTATATGCTAGAAATAATCACAGACACTAAAATTAAAAATTTTACACCATCTTCAGTTATTCACACACAGAAAGAAATGTTTAGTTGTAAATGAAATATGTAGAAGACTTGTATATTAAAAGATGTGAAATGGTTATCAAAAGATCAATGAATATTTAAATAAAGAGAAAGATATACAGTGTTCATGAACTGGAAGGCACAGCACATCAAAGATGTTAATTCTCCATAATTATATACAGGTATAACCTAATTCATATCAGAATATCATTAAGATTTTTATAGATATAATGAACATTATTCTAAAATTTGTATGGAAAAACGAAAGACCAGAAGAATTAAGACAATATTGAAAATTATAAATATAATGGGAGGAATCAGTCTATCCATTTTAAGACCTACTACATACCCACAGTAATCAAGATTGCGTGATATTGATGGAGGGATCAATACATAGATCAACAAAACAGAATAGAGAATTAGAAATAGATCCATATGAATATGCCCAACTGATTTTTAACATAGTTGCAAAAGCAGAATCATGGAGGAAATACAACCTTTGCAACAAATGCTCTAACATTTGTTATAGCAATTGGACATGTCTCAAACTTTATAAAAAGATTAACTCCAAATGGATTACAGATAGAGTGGGGGAAATAGATAGATGTTGGTCAAAAGATATGTTTCAATTATGTGGTGTGAAAATGTTATAGAGATCTAATATACAGAATATTGACTATAGTTCTTAATACAGTGTTGCATATTTGAAATGTGCTAGGAGAGTAGGTCTTATGTGTTCTCACCACACACACCTGCTAAAAGTTTACTATATGAGGTGATGAATATGTTAATTTGTTTTTTGTAGTAACCATTACTCAATGTATATTTATACAAAAACATTTTTAAAAACTTTATGCACACCTTAAATTCATACTTTTATTTAAAAAATGATTACAGACAAGTGTAAAATGTGAAAAAATAAGACTTTTAAAAATTAGTAGAAAGATATTTGAGATCTAGAGCTAAGCAAAGAATTCTTTTGCTATGCAAAAGCTCACATCCTGCACATGTACCCATGAACTTAAAAGAAAAGTTGGGGGAAAAAAAAAAAGAATTCTTACAAAAGACCCAAAAACCAAAGAAAATCTTGATAAGTCAGACTTCATTAAGAACATCAAAATACATTATCACTGTGAATGATCCTCTGAAGAGGGATAAAAGACAAGTTGCAGACTGGAAAAAAATAATTTCAAATTACATTGCTATCAAAAGACCTAGATTTTACGAAGAAGTCTCAAAAGCCAACAGGAGGAAAACAAGAAATCAAATGAAAAAATGGGCAAAGGACATGAAGAACCATTTTAAAAGAAGGTTAATAGATAGCAAATAAGTACATGAAAAGATATTCCTTATCATTAGCCACCAAGATAATGCAAATTAAAAGCAATCCCATTACTAGGTATATATCCAAAGGATTATAAATCATTCTACTATAAGGACACATGCACACAAATGTTCGTTGCAGCACAGTTTACAATAGCAAAGACGTGGAACCAACCCAAATGCCCATCAATGATAGACTGTACAGGGAAAATGTGGCACATACACACCGTGGAATATTATGCAGCCATCAAAAACGATGAGTTCATGTCCTTTGTAGTGACATGGATGAACCTGGAAACCATCATTCTCAGCAAACTGACACAAGAACAGAAAATTAAACACTGCATGTTCACACTCATAGGTGAGTGTTGAACAATGAGAACACATGGACATAAGGAGGGGAGCATCACACACTGGGGTCTGTTGGGGGGAAATAGGGGAGGGACAGCAGGGAGTGGGGAGTTGGGGAGAGATAGCATGGGGAGAAATGCCAGATATAAGTGAAGGGGAGGAAGGCAGCAAATCACACTGCCATGTGTTTACCTATGCAACAATCTTGCATGTTCTTCACATGTACCCCAAAACCTAAAATGCAATTTAAAAAAAAATCCCACAATGAACTATGACCACACGCATATCAGAAATGCAGAATTTAAAAACAAAATCAAACCAAACAAAATAATGTGGCAACACTACATGCTGATGAACACGCAGAGAAATGGGCTCACTCACACACTGATGATGGAAATGCAAAATAGGTCAGCCATTCTGAAAAACAATTCGGCAATTTCTCAAAAATCTGAGCATATCACTACCACATGAACCACAGTTTGATTACCATATGCCAACAATAATTGACATTTATCCAAGAAAAATGAAAACTTATATTCACACAAAACTTGCACATACATAATTAATAGAAGCTTTATTTGAAAACAACTCAGATGGTTTTCAATAGGTAAATAGTAAAAAAACAAAAACAAACACACACACACAAAACCATGGTATATTAATATCATAAAATCTCTCTCAACAAGAGAGAAAAAAAGACTCTTTATATATGTAAGAATCTTGATGAATTTCCAGAGAATTATAGTAATAAAAGCCAATCCAAAAAGATTATATATTTTATGATACAATTTATATATAATTATCAAAATGAAACTACAGAAATAAAGAACAGAGTTGTAGTTGCTAGGAGTTTAGGAGGGGGTGAAAGTGGAAAGAAAGTGTTCGTGGATATACAAGAGTAACATAAAGGATACTGTAGTGATGGAAATGGTCTGTATCTTGTCTGTATTTATACCAAAATCCAGATTAAAATATAGTTCTATAGTTTTACAAGTGGAATTATTAGAGTAGATCTAATAAAAAGTACATAGTACCTCTTTCTTTTATAAATAACCCAGTCTCAGGTATGCCTTTATCAGCAGCATGAGAACAGACTAATACAGTGATGTTGAGCATTTTTTTTACATATCTGCATACCTGTAGGCCATTTGTATGTCTTTTTTTAAGAAATATCTATTCAGGTCCTTTGTCTTTTTTTTTTTTTCCTTTTTTTTTTGAGACAGAGTCTCCCTCGACGCCCAGGCAGGAGGAGTACAATGGCGCAATCTTGGCTCACTGCAACCTCTGCCTCCCACGTTCAAGTGATTCTTCTGGCTCAGCCTCCTGAGTAGCTGGGTTACAGGCATGCACCACTCTACCCAGCTGATTTTTGTATTTTTAGTAGAGAAGGGGTTTCTCCATGTTGGCCAGGCTGGTCTCAAGCTCCTACCTCAGGTGATCCACCCACCTCAGCCTCCCAAAGTGCTGGGATTATAGGCGTGAGCCACCATGCCTGGCCTGAAACTCATTTCTCTAAATCACTTTGTTAATGTTGGAAACTAAGGAGATGGCAATGCAGCCATATAGCTCTTCTGAACTGACATTCATGGTAATACACATTTACCTTAATAGTTATTCCTGTTATGTAGTGGGAGGTAAGGCTTTACCCTAGACAGCCTTTTAAGTTAGAAATGATGAACTATATCAATAAATTATATTGCAAGAAAATCATCAGGACCAGACGGCAGTTATTCAAACATTCTGGAGGATCTTTAAAATTAATTCACTGAGCTATAGACAAAAATATGTATAATTTATCATTGACAACAGCTATCCTGCTTGAAGACTGGACATCAGCCAATCTTGAATGACTATGCTGCCATGTAAGTAACTAACACAAGAAGCATGTATAAAAACATTTGAGAGAGATTCTATGGTTTCATATAATAAAGTTCCATTTTCTGAAAATTGACTTAGGAAATATAGTTTGTCTATATTTTCTATAATGTTACATATTAGTTTATCTTTGTAGAAAATATATAATGTGAATTGTAATATGACAAAATTAGGCTTCATGTAAATCCAAAATCATTTGACTAACCTAATTATCCAGGATAGTAGAGGACTGGTATGTTAAAAGGCAGACTTAAACTCGGTATAGTTTAGATAGCATCTCAAAGAACAAACTGTGTTAGCTTAACAGGCATGGGATTTTCTAGTATTTCTAACTATACTGTGACATTAGCGAGGGTAAAGGATTTTTCTAGAGAATGCTTGTCAGTAAATCTGTTCTTTTGTGAAAGTGTTACTCTTGGAGTATAATTTAAACATAGTAATATTGGAAATTATCTGACTTTTTTCAGAAACAAAAATTACAGAGAGAATCTATATATTTCTCCAAGTAGTATCAATGGTTTTTACAAATATGAGAATTGTTTTGCACTTGCAAAATTTCTATTTGCCATATAACAAATAATTGTAGAAATAATATTCTCTAATGTCCACAGGTCATGCTCATAATCAAAGGAAAGGGGTTACATAGGAGTAAGTCACCGGGGATCACTTTAGCACTCTGCAAACCACAAAGTATACTTTGTTTCTAATATGCATTTACTCTTTGAAAAGTATAGTAAATTTATGTGATTGGAAAGTAAAAACAAAATCTTCTTGATTCCACTCTCAAATTTTCATTTCTAATAAAATGGTTAAAACTGTAAAACAAAGAAATACATAAAGGTAGGAGAAAGTAAAATTATTCTTTATGTTATGTCAACTAACGTGGAAATGATAAACTCATAATAAAAATGATTTTGATATGTATCAATGGATATTCAAACATTAGGTGAAGTTTGTTGAGAAGAGAATCAAAATTGTTCCATGAATGACTTATTAAATTCTAAGGGAAGGAAGAAACCTGAGTATGGAGAAATATGATGGTCACTACCACAAAGGTTCCAGCATCAATGATGGTGTGCACTGATACCAGGTGTTCCCTGATGTATCATTTTACACTGAAAAGGATACAGCTTCAAATATATCATATTCCTGCCAATAATTCATTACCTGGATCTAGTTATGATAAAATATGCAAGCAAATACAACTTGTGGGACCTTCTGTAAAGCTCTTGGTCTTTATACTTCAAAAATATCAATGCAAAAACAGTTCCAGAATAAAGTATGCCAAAGGAACATTAACATTAAAGGCAAAATACATTTTTGTGTTGGAATTGGAGATGAATAAAAATTGCTATGAAGGAGGTTTTAAAGGTAATTAATAAAATTTAAACATGAATTTGATAAGAATTAGAAGTTGTGCGTCCATGTAAATTATGTTAATTTGATAGTTGTTTTGTAGTTTCATAAGCGGTTCTCCTCATTCCTAGGATATTCATACTAAAGAATTTCAGGGTGAAGGATAATGTTATCTAACACTTAATTTTGGATGTTTAAACATAAACAATAATCCTAATAATATGTATATATTTATTGATAAGTAGGAATAAATGAAGAAATGTTAGAAATCTGTAAATCTAAGTGAAGTTTAATCCATTTTTATTGTAGTAGTCTTATAGTTTTTATTTAGGTTTGATAATTTTCAAAATAGAAATCAAAGAATAAAAGTCTGTCTAAATGATTTAAAATATTCCCAAAACACAATTGGTTCATTTTCAGTTTAAATAAAAGCTATTTTAACCCCTTCTGGAAAATTTTAATTGAAAAACATAGAGAGAAATGTACACTGCAAACCCTAGAAAACTGTATGTTGCCATATAAGGGAACGAAATTAGAGAAAAAGAGAAAACAAACGCAAAGGAAGATAAGTGCAATTGGACTATACACACTATAATTGTATTATTTTTGTTTAAAAACAAATTTGTCTTTTGTACTATTAATCTCATATCAACATAACAGATTTTATAAGCAGAGCAGTGGATATATTTCAGTGGAAATCACATATATGACAGTTTTATTTGTGCTTTGGACAAACTCTGCCCCAAAGAGAAAATATAGCATCTGTTTCAATATGCATTGAAGAAATGCAGAACAAATTTAAAAATGAGGCAAAGTATTACATTCTGTCAATCTATTTAATTACTGCTTCTGTAGGTCTTTCTTTTTTTTTAAGTTAAAAATAAGTTGGTCACATGTGGGCACTGAGACACAAGAAAAATATACCTTATATTGACATATGTATGTTTAGTCACATTTTGGAGCACATACACTGTTGCAACAAGAAGTAAATTGTGACATTATTGGCAAAAGTCAATCAAAAACACTCACTTTAAAATAAATACCAGACTCTAGCATACCTTCACCAAAATTTTTAGTAACTATTTTCATTGTTAGTAAAAATTCACTAAAACATTAAAAAAGTATTAATAAAAGTATTCTAGTATCTCATATGTATTTGTATTAATGATATCACTAATGAGATTACATTTGCTATGAAGTCTTCCTAGGCTACAACAAATAGAGCAAAAATCCCTCCCTCATAGTAAGTAGAAAAACCTACTGTTCCTGTCCAGATCAGCACCCTGTTTCAGGTATGCAAGTCTGTTGCTTAAAAAAACTGAACAGGCCAGGCATGGTGGCTCACGCCTGTAATCCCAGCACTTTGGGAGCCCGAGGCCGGTGGATCACAAGGTCAGGAGTTCAAGACCAGCTTGGCCCAGATGGTGAAACCCCATCTCTACTAAAAATACAAAAAATTAGCCAGGTATGGTGGCAGGTGCCTGTAACTCCAGCTACTCGGGAGGCTGAGGCAGAGAATTGCTTGAACCCAGGAGGTGGAGGTGGAGGTTGTATTGAGCAGAGTGAGCAGAGACTGTGCCTCTGGGTGACAGAGTGAGACTCCAAAAAAAAAAAAAAAAAAACACTGAACAGACAATATTCAGGGGTTCTCTACCCAGTGATGGTGTTGGTGTTTCAGAGTCAAACCTTGATGCTATGTAGTAGCTTTTACTCTTTTGCTATTTCGCAAATAGCAGGATTCTATCATCCTCTTCCTCCCTTCCCTCTTTTTCTTTCTTGCTGCCTTTCCTGTTTTTCTTCTTCTCCCCTTCTTCTCATTTGGCCATATCCATCTGGCCACAGTGAGCTGTCAGTTAAACTAACACTAGATGACACAGAATGGCTTTGCTCTTATATCTGGTTGATTGCTGGCTTTTGACTGAGATGCCCTTTTCATACAACTTTTCATGTGACCATCAGCAGCCTAGCTCAGGGTAAAAATTTTCCAATAGGACAAGAGCAGGAGCTACATGTCCTCTTGAAGTCAAGGCTTAGAACTTACAATTTGTCATTTCTGCCTCATTCTATTCTCAAAGCAAGTAACATGGCCATCCCAGATTTAAATGATGGCAAAAGAGATTACAAAGTATTTTTTGCCCTTTTAAGTCTGGTATAGTGCGTCTTCCACAGTGGATGCTACCTGGTGAGTGTGGAGATTTTCACCCATTATGTCCCTTTTCACTAATCCATTCAAATGCTTCTTTCTTAGGCTTCTTTGTTTCTAATTGTCCATTTGCTCCTTCTAGGACTCTGATAATAAATAGATAATTATTTTTAAAAAGCTAAGCCACTCAGTATAACCTAGAATTCTGGGAATATCCCTATCCCAGGCCACTTCTCCTTCCTCACAAAGTTGATGGCCAGATATAGTTGTCAAAGTCATGTGTACTAGGAGCCACCTAGATTGGGGTGGTAGTGTCCATTCTGGTCTACACTATTATATCAAGCTGATGTCTCCATAGAACAGAGCTGTAATGTTTCCCTCTGACATCAGCTGCTATTAGATAACCTCTCACAAGGCTACAGGATGAGGTAAATTACATACACTGTGCCTCAGAGGGCATCTATGTAACACATGAATCCTGCAGACTTGCTCAGACTTGAAGCCAGATCCATCGCTATTTCATTGTGCTATGGAGTACTATGGTGCCCATTCAACTTTAGGACTTGCTGGGTCCTCCATTTCTCATCCTCTATTTTCTGATATGTGTTTTCTAATAAGTCTTCATCTATAATTTATTTTCAACCATTACAAATTAATTTATTTTATTTAGAATTTTTGAAATAGTAAATCACTCCTCAGTAATTGCATAGCATTTCACAGGTTTAAATGAAATATTGGTTGGCTGCTTGTTTGTTATTTTCTTCCCTTATTCCTTCCTGTCTCCATTGTTAGGCACAATTATTGGCATAAAAGAGGTTTTCAATACCCATTTCTAGACTGCATTCTAGCCTGGGCAATAAAGCAATACTCCCATTCTCTCTCCCTCTTTGTCTTCCTTTTTCTTCTCCTTCATTCTTTTTTTTTTTTTTTTTTTTTTTTTTTTTTTTTTTTATGAGTACTTAGAGCTTAATCCCACCAAAGAATTCTGAAAGCCAGGGTAGAGGCACTTGCCTAAGAATAAGCCCACTGGAGGATTTACTTATTAAGTCCTGTCACTCATTGTTTGAGGGCTACTGGAGCAAAATCTGGAAATAATAGTCATTATTTCCTCAACATTTCAGTCTGGCATAGACTGAACTGTGTCCCTCTAAATTCATATTTTGAAACCTTAATCTCCCATGTGACTATCTGGAGATAGAGTTTTTTGGAAATAATTAAAGGTAAATGAGACTGTAAAGGTAGAGCCCTAATCCAGTGGGATTATTGGTCTTACAAAAATTGGAAGAGAGAAAAATTTTGTTCTTTCTCTTCTCCATGTGAGGACACAGCAAGAAGGTAGCTGTCTGCAAGCCAGGAAGACAGCCCACACCAGAAATCAAACCCTATTTGGACTTTGTCATCTCTAGCACTATGAGAAAATAATTTATGATTGAGTCACCTAGTCTATGAGATTTTGTGATGGCAGCCACACTAAGACACAGGTCTACTATGCATGAAGGACAATGACATCTTTTGACAAGAGAAAGTGCTCAGGCAAAGTATGCAGAGATTGACTTTTGGAAATTGGACAAGGTTGATAAGAACGCTAAAGGCAACTGTGACAAAGACCACGGGATATGAGTGTGGTGCTGACAGTCTCTGTTACAACTATTATAGGAAAATTGTACACATTTATGGGTATTTTACTTCAAGCATCTTATACATGTAAGAATGGAGTTTACTAAAAGAAAATTATGTTTTATGGGGATAGGTGCTCACTGTTTACCACAAGATTCCAACAAGTATAGGGAAGTCATGTTAGGCTTAGCATTAGCTGAACCTTTTGCAGAACATGATAAACAGTTTGATAATGTTAACAATTTAGATACTAAAATAATTAGTACTGAACCTATTTAAATATACAGTAAGATAATAAGAATAGATTGTTTTAATGATCCAATCATTGTTTAAAATTGCAAAATCAATTGGTATTTTTTATTTGACAAAATATTCTGTTTTCCTATTGAGCATATGATTTATAACAATATAAACTATTGATTATACATTTTAGTCATTCTAAGTAATTAAGACCTAGGAATTCTAATAAGAATCTAATTAATTTTTTTCTTATTTAAATTCAGAGCCTGCTTTATGATGACAAACCATGCTGATAAACTGGTACACTCATTCTATAAATTATACTACAGTATGGAGTTTAATTGCAAAGAGCAAAACACACTTCCACAGACCTATACCTCTTCCCAAGTATTTTCTATACTTTATGTCAATTATTTTTCTGACATTTGGATCTGAAGACCTAATTTGATTCCGTTTCCATTTCTAGAAAAAAATGCTTTATAGGTGGGCATATGAAATTTCAACAAAACCTACCCACTATTCACTGGTCCTTCTTCTATGGATGATTATCCCACTTATGACTATTGCCTATATTCTTTATTTCAAAAAGACTTGAAAATAGTGACATTCAAATTATATCATTCCTTATTCACTTATTAATTAAAATTACTTGTTTCTTAGATTTAATAATCTGATCTATTTGAGATTTAGCTGCGATATACCGTGAAAAATTGTTATAGTTTTTTTTCCCAAATGACTAGCAAGTTATCTCAAATATCTTATTGTAAAACCTAAAATTTCTCTATTGTATTGAGGTAATGTCTTTTTACAGTGTAAAGTTTGAATGTAGTAGTGTTCACTTATGGAATTTCTATTCTGTTCCATTGGTCTGCTTTCTTGTAGGCCAATACCACAGTCTTTTAAATGTAGTGAGGACTCTATAATACTTTTTCATACCTGGTGGATTTGCACACTCACAATTGCTCTTACATTTTAGGAAATTTGTTACTCTTCTTGGTTGTTTGTGATTCCGACTATAATTAATAATCAACTTTCTTCAGAACAAAACTTGATGATATTTTTAGTGGTAATACATTATATTTATGAATTAAATTTTGGGCCTCTGATAATATTTTCTTTCTGTGCAAGGTCATAATAGATCTTTAACTATAATAGTAAGCCTTGATAAGTGTTTTATGGTTTCCTAGATTTGCAATATTTCTTATTAAGCTTATGATTTAGATCTTGTCTGCTCACTTTTTTAATTAATGGACTTTGTTTCTGAGCAGATTTAAGTTTACAGAAAAATTGAGTAGGAAGTATTGACACCTCCCATATGTCTTATCATGATCTCAATTTCTCCTATTTCTCTTACATTAGTCTGGTATGTTTGTTATAAATAATGAAATCATACTGATAGGTCGTTAGAGTTTCTAGTTTACATTAGAGTTCATTATGTCATACAGAATATATGTTTTGACAAATGAATATTTTAATTTTCATATTCATCTGTTTTGGGAACTAGGGAGGGCTGAGTAGAAATAAGAGTGATGAAAGAGAGAGCTGTCAGTGGGGTAGCAAAAAACAAACATGTATTGCTTATGTTCATTATCTTATATAGGTACAACTTGTGGTGCCCCCAAACCATTACAATAGTAACATCCTAACAAGAATACAGCAGAAAACGAACATAACCCTCACTCTACTTTTTTTAAAAAGGCCTTTACCCATTTCTGCATGTAGACTAGGATAAATTTAGAGCACTGAGATAATGCGCAAAAACAGCAATCATGTAGTTTTTAAAACTAACTCTGGGATTAAAGAGAAAGTATGTAAACAACTAACTATGTTTTGTTAAAGATATATACGATCATTGTGATCTGACCAAGGTTAAAGAAATTCCTAATCTACTCAAACCCTCACTGGTGCCCAGATGTCTGTGGTCATTGGTCACCTCTTGGGGACACCCCTTTCTCTTTGCCCAGGCTTAACATAAAAAGACCCTGAAATATGTACTGACTTAAGACTGTACTTTAGGATACTAGTCCACTATCTTCTCAGATTACTGGCTCTCCAGATAAACCTGCTTTTCTCCCAGCATGGCTCCTCTCTTGTGTTTGGCTTTCAAAAGGTGAGCAGCTGAACCTGGGTTTGACTACAACATCAAGGGTCACTGATCACAGATCACCATAACAAATATAATAGCAATAAAAATTTTGAAATATTCCAAGGATTATAAAAATGGACACCAAAACAGAAAGTGAGCAATATGTTGGAAAATATTTGAAGAACATCTAAATATATTAATAAAAAATCTGTAATCCAAAGAGTATCATTAGAAAATAATCAAAATTTTTAATAAAGATTGAGAAAAGAATATTTGAAGAAAATATCATACAAACCCAATTAAAATTGGAAATTAAATAAAATGTTTTATCAATGAAGACTAAACTAGAACATGAGAGCTAAAAAACCCAATGTAAGCTATACAAATATAAGAAGGAAAACATAAAGAAATGAATAGAAAACATAAAACTATTTCAAAAATTCTAAATAAAATAAATTAATTTGTAATGGTTGAAAATAAATTATAGATGAAGACTTATTAGAAAACACATACCAGAAAATAGAGGATGAGAAATGGAGGGAAATATGGTTTCCTTAGTAAATACTTCCTGTCTTTGCTACGGTTCTTCTTGCTGGTCTTCAAATATTTTTCTGTGTCCTTTTTCCCACACAAAGAACAAACATAATCCATGCTGGGAAAAATAGTTTCATCCTGTCACTTCATCTAGCTTAATGTCCAGGCTGTTGATTCTTACAGAGCATACTCTGTTAATTGTGCTTTGCTGATACTGCCCTTTCTATAAAATGAAAGTTTGTAACAACTCTGTGTCCAACAAGCCTATTTTTCCAATGTATGTAAAAAATGTTAGAGCAAGTTACATCATTAGGTGTAATATTTAAGTCAAATGTTTTCTAATAGATCTTGAAATCCATCACGATCATTAATCAGAAAACCTCACCTTTGCCACAAGTTGCAATTAGGACAATTCCTGGAATTAATCTGCTTCAGTAATGGTCTAGAAGATTACCTTTTAAAAAATGCCTACAATGTCTGCCAGTGTTTTTCATCTGGCTTCTTATATTGCCCAGTACTTCACCAACTTATGGGAAAACTATTAACAATAGCAATCCCCACCTTCAATTATCTAAAAGGAGATGCTCATTTTCCTTGTTTCATTAATTATTTGGAAATAATTACAAAACTAAAATCTTTCTTCCTGTAAATTTCTCAATGGTTGTGTGCCTCCCAACTATGTCATGATTTTATCTCTCTGATTCTCACCTTGATGACTAAGATAACCTTGTCTCTGCCTGCCTGACAGAGGATGGATAGAATATACCCACGCAGAACTATTAGAACAAATGACCTTACACTCTTAAACAATGAGAATATCAGTAGCATGGATAATAAAATATTTGCAATGTGACTCATGCCAAACCTTCAAATTTTTGTTCTTCTAATGCTTTAAGTGTGGATGGTATGGATGTACGTACATGTGTGTGTGTGAAATCTTGTGAATCAGACAAGTATTGAGCTAAAATCAATTTAGCGAATACCAGTTCATTAAAAACCAACTGAACAAAATTTTGATTCACCAAAATTTTGTATATGTTAAATGCTTATAAATTTTACAAATTATTACTCCAACAGCATTGTTTTGAACATCCTTTTGAGGTTTTAATTTCCCAAGAGCTCTTTTATCTCAGTAATTGTGTTATATTTGCTTAGTAGCCAAAATTGTCCCTGTTTTATTGAATAAAATGATAATGATGTAATAGTATGTTGATTTCAGCTTCCAAATACTGAGCATATTTCATATGCTCAAATGACATAAAAAGTAGTGTTTCTATCATGCAAGCTAAGAAACTGATAAGAAAAAAAACTGAAAGATTAAATATTGTGAAAATCTATTGAAGAAAGAAATTTGCCTCATGTATCATGCTTGAATTTCAAAAATATATCCATATAACTCTCATTTTTCAATGTCATATTTCCCAAAGTACTGAAAATTATACTCTGGAATTAACTAAATTTTGGTCTGCAGTGGAAAAATTATTTCAGCTATACTAATATTAAGCTATGTGATGACTTTAAAGAATATCACAGGTAGTAAAATATCCCATGCCACAATGAATGAGAAAGTAGTTGGGAGAGTAATTTTGTGAATTTTTGGTAATGATCATTTTAAAAATTAAAAATAACTAGCATTTAATCATCATATATAATCCTATGCAGAGAGAAGTAAAATGGGGCTGAAAAAGTTTAAGTAATTTGCCCAAATGCATTCTTCAAATAATGTGAAGATCAGCAGCATGGCTTTAAAGCTTGTACTGTATTGCTACCTGATTTGTGCTGAATTGACTTTCTGTGACTTTTTCTTTCCCTAATTGATCAGTTCACTAAACGATTTTTTGCAAATTGATTTCACTAAACAATTAGTACATAGTTAAAATTTTTGAACCTGTAAGGAAAACAATCCTTTATCATTTGTTTAACAAAAGTTTATAGTAGCATATTATTTTTAATCTTTGAAGCATTTTGTCTATGTATATATCATCCATCTATCTATCACCAATCTATTATTTGTCATTGTATCCAGAATGGTACAAAGTTAAATAAAGCTGAGGTAGAAATTTCCAATATCAGTATAGGTATCCAGATACATCAAGTAAGGTAGGTAGGGGTTTGGGAGTCACTGTAGTTCACCTGAAGTTGATCAAGCTCCTGTTTATAATTATAGATAATGTAACTATATAAGCAAACATACCAACATTTTTTCCATATGCCAAATATTAATTCATCATTTTTCAGTAAAAATACATGTTTTTTTTTTTAACCAAAACCAACACTTTTATTTTACTAATCAAAATATTTCATTATAGAAAGGCAACTTGGAAAATAGAAATCTCAGCTCAAGGGCAAAGGCAAATTCTCTTGAAGAAGAAGGTGGTCCAGAATCAAAGGCCAACAGCAGGTAAGTGCTAGGTGGTGGAGTTACGTGGAGGGGAGGCTTCAAAACTACTCAGGATTTTGGTTAACGGCTGGAATTTTGGGAGACCTCACAGGTGTCTACAGGGCAGACAAACCATTCACAAAGTGGGTATAAGTTAATTCCTTCTGTGAGTCTTAGAGGATGCTCACAGAGGGTCACAGCTCAGGCGGTGTAAGGGGGGTGAGCTGTGTTCTCTATTTCTACCTGCTCTCCTGAAGGAGCAGGGCTCAGAACATAAAGCTCAGGCATCAAGGCATACCTAACGCTATCAGGGCTAGAGGTGGAGATAGATCTCAGGCCCAAAAACCTAGGGGAAGAGTTAGAGAAACTCTGCCCAGAAAACATAGTCGGGGAGGAGGAGGAGATCTTCTAGGGGTGGAGGGGGTTGGAGGAGAAGCAATCACTGCTGAGGGATGCGGAGGAACCTCCCAGCGGATGAGGCTGAGGAGGCACGCATACGAACTGCATGAAGCACGGCTTGGGACCAGCCCCATAGGAAAGAGGATACTCACTGCTGGCCCAGGCAGAGAGCGGAGGCTGAGAAGGGCTGATCTTCGCTGGGTGGAACAGCTCTGGAGAGCAGTGCCTGGCGTCGTGCTGGTGCTGCGACAAGCAGGGCTTGACCTTGCTGTGCGACCGCGAAGGGCAGGGCCAGGCGGATGCAACTCGGCGGGAAATCAGAGCCAGGCGGATGCAGCTCCGCGGGGAATAGGGTCCGACCGGGATGCAGCTCCGCGGGAAATCAGAGCCAGGCAGATGCAGCTCCGCAGGAAATCAGGGCCAGGCGGATGCAGCTCCGCGGGAAATCACGGACAGGTGGATGCAGCTCCGCGGGGAATAGCGTCCGACTGGGATGCAGCTCCGCGGGAAATCAGAGCCAGGCGGATGCAGCTCCGCGGGGAATCAGGGCCCGGCCCGGATGCCGCTCCGCGGGGATGGACCCGTCAAGGATGCACGGCCTCGGCCAGCAGAGTCTTGCCCAGATTCAGCTCTGCGGAGATCAGGGCCTGGTGCGGATGCACGGCTTCGGTGAGCAGGTACTGGAAGAGGTGCACGGCGTGGAAGGGCAGGGCCTGGCTGGGTGGTGCAGCGTCGGATGGCAGGGCCTGAACCAGATGCACCTCTGCGGAGAGCTAGTCAAAATACATAGAGTTTTTAAAAGACCTACAAATGTGTCTGCAATTCAGGGCACCATTTTCTTGGTTTCAGTCAGAACATTTCTTTAATTAAGGCATAGAGAATTGGACGTTTTTCATTTAGACACTCACCTTTAGACCCCCCCAGACCCTGTAACAGAAGTTAGCACAGATGTAAACTGTGACAGCATGTGCATATTAATCATGAGTAAACACTGGAAGGGCCTAATGAACTATTCCTTTCCCTAATCATAACTCTCAAGTGTCACAACTCTCATACACTCAAATACTCTCTATAATTTCCAGATGCAGTAGATAAATACGGCAAAAGTCTTACTCTTTGTGACATTGCCGGCATCAAATGAGTAGAGTCTCAATTCTTTTTATTTTATCATGGCTGCATAACCATGCCTCCTTAATTTCTAATGTCTCTTGTTCCTTCCCTTTGTTTGCATTGTCTGTATCTCTACTTGTCCCTTTATTTGCAACCAGTTAACTTTGTTGTCAGTGTGCTTTTTAGCAGGTATAAATAAATATTTTGCTGATTACACAGTATGTGTCATGAGAGGAGTAATCGTACCACTAATATGCAGAGTGTTAACTTGTTTTTTATTTCTGCATAGGGGAGAGCTATTTTCATGATTATTTACATAATAGAAGATTTTATCTTATATTTCTGAGTAACTAGATTCTATTCTTGAACTTTAAAAAGTGAAATTCCATGTTGTGAGAATGCTTGTGAGAGAGCCACGTGCCAGGGAACTACAGGAAGCTTCCAGGAACTAAGAGAAGTCAGTGAGAAAGCAGGGACCTCGGTTCTACAACTGCAAGGAACTGAACTCTGCCAACAATTACATAGTTTTAGAAGAGAACACTGTGCTCTAGAAAGAAGCAATACCCAGTGGAGACTCGTATGGCAGCCCTGCGACTCTCTGAGCAGAGGGACCAGCTAAGATGTGCCAGGACCCTCTGACCCACAGAAGCTGGAAGATAATCAATAGGTGTTGTTCTAAAACAACAGAAATTTATTTCTCACAGCTCTGGAGACTACAAGTCAAAGATCAAGACACTAGCATATTTGGAGTCTGGTGAAGGTCTATTTTCTGTTTCAGAGATCGTGCCTTCTTCCTGTCATCACATGGTAGAAGGGGAGAGCTGGTTTCCTGGGGTTTCTTTTATAAGTGCACTAATCCCATTTATGAGGGTAGGCCCTCATGACCTAAACATTTGCCAAAGTCCACACCTCTTAATCCCTTACCTCCTAATACTGAATACTTCCTAATACCCAATCATCTTGAAGATTACAATTTCAATATGTAAATTTTAGGGGACATAAACAATTAGAACATAATATGATTATTTCTCATAAACTATATATTTTTCTTTACTCTTAATGCTCCCCCTATTTAAAGATTTTGTCAGTTTCCTCTGGTAGTTCAGTGTCACTAGGTGTGAAGTTTGACTACTCTACCTGAAATCTTCTGTGTTATTCTTTCCCACATATAAATTTTCAGTTTCATGTTCAGCTTATTTTTTACTAAACTCTAGTGTTAGGAGAGTGCTAAAGAACACATTTCCATAGAACAGTAAAGAAATCTGGTTTTGTTTTCATGGCCATGTGATATAAAGTGTGGCAGGCCCTCTGCTTCCTTCTCTCTGGTCTGATGCTTCTCTACCAGATCCTAAGGTTCAACCTAACCCTGAGGTTATCATACTCCTAGCCCTTCTTGAATCAGAAATCCCCAGTAGACGTGAGAATAAAAAACTTGTATGGAAATTAGGTTGTTATCTATATAACTTTGAGCATCAAGCTCTTCCCAGGATCCCACCTTTCTGACTTTGTTCTCCATGACTTTCCACAATCCAGAAGGCAGAAATTATGCACAAATCCCCCTTGCTGAGATACAGAGAAAGGCCATGGCTTCACTTACATTGAGTTGCCACATCTTAGGAGCCATTTGGCCCCTTAGGAATCCAACATCAGGGAGCTGGCAGGAGAGGGGAAGGGAAGCCAAAAGCCGTATTTCCTACACCCAGAATTCTCCCATTTTCCTTGTCACTTCCATCCCATCTCCTTCTATTAAGACCCTTCCGTACCTTCCTATATTAGCTTGGAGTATGCCCTTTGGGGATTTCCAAAGGGCCCTATAAACATGGATAGTACTTTTAAAAAATCTAATTAGTGTTTTCTTTTTAAATACCAATATTAAAAATGTTACCATATTTATATACAGAACTTCTAGATAGAACATAAATATCACATGAGATATAATCAATATTTTATGATCTAGAGAGCTAGTAATCTTTACATGAACTGAGAAGGGAGAATTCAGTTAAACCTTTTGTTTTGTTTTGTTTTGTTTTGTTGTTGAGACAGAGTCTCACTCTGTTGCCCAGGCTGGAATGCAGTGATGTGATCTGGGCTCACTGCAACCTCTGCCTCTCGAGTTCAAGTGATTCTCCCTTCTCACCCTCTTGAGTAGCTGGGACTACAGGTGTGTGCCACCACATTCAGGTAATTTTTGTATTTTTAGTAGAGACAGGGTTTCACCACACTGGTCTTGAATTCCTGGCCTCAAGTGATCTGCCCACTTCCGCCTCCCAAAGTGCTGGGATTACAGGTATGAGACACTGCAGCTGGCCTGTTAAACCATTTTTAAGGTTCATTTGTTATCATTTACCTTTATCTTTTAAAAGACAAGGACTGGGGACTTCTGCCAAGTTGGCCAAGATTGGGCAACTCTGGAGTGCAGCTCCCAGTAAGTGAGACACAGAGGGTGAGTGGATTCCACGTTTCCAAGGGAGGTGCCAGGTTTGTTTTGGTGGGACTGGTAGGACAGTGAAAATAGCCCAGGGAAGGCGAGCTGAAGCGGGGCAGGAGAAGCCCAGGGAGGATGAACCAAGACAGGGCAGGGCACGTCCCCACCCAGGAAGTGCAGCTGGCCCAGAGGGTTGGGGACTTCACCCCTTCTGTGCTCCAATTCAGATCCTGCACTTTCCTCATGCCTTCTGCAACCCACAGTCCACAAGAGCACCATCGGACTGAGTGGGGACACCAGTTTTTGACCCACATCTGAGTGACAGCTCTGGCCTGCCCAGCACCACAAGTTGTCAACACGGATCTGGGAGGAAGTTTTGACTAATGCCACCAGGATGGAGCTACCCGTCCCACAGAAAGTGGCAGAGTTGAAAGCAGGGAAATAGGCCATATGGCCTGGCAGGTCCTACCCCAAAAAATCCCAACAAACTGAAGCCTGAGCGCTAGAGAGTTTCACAGCCAATACACCAGTTTGATCCCAACCGGGAAGGTGGAGCTCAGGGAAGGAAAGATGCCTGTCATTGGGAAGGCAGGGCTAATCTCACCTGCGTAAACAAACTCCAGGGGAAGACTACCCAGCAGCCTGACTGAATCCAAGGCAGCCCATCAGCACCTCTGCAGGCCAAAAAAAAAAAAAAAAAGCCTCATACAGGAGATATAGCTCCAACTTCAACAGAAAGGACATCCACTCAGAGATTCCTCCCAAAATCTCCAACTTCAAAGATCAAAGGGAGATAAATCCATGAAGATGGGAAGAAACCAGTGCAAAAAGGATGAAATCATCAAAGACCAGAATGCCTCTTCTCCTCCCAGGGATCACAACTCCTCACCACCAAAGGAGCAAAACAAGATAGAGAATGAGTCTGACGAATTGACAGAAGCAGTCTTCAGAAGGTGGGTAGTAAATAACAGAATTCTCTGAGCTAAAAGACCATGTACTAACCCAATGCAAAGAAACTAAGAACCTTGAAAAAAGGTTAGACAAAATGCTAACTAGAATAACCAGCTTAGAGAAGAACATAAACAATTTGATGGAGCTGAAAAATAGCATGAGAAATTTGTGAAGCATACACAAGTTTCAACAGCTGAATCAATCAAGCCGAAGAAAGCATATCAGAGAGTGAAGATCAACTCAATGAAATAAAAGGCAAGATTAGAGAAAAAAGAGTGAAAACAAAAGCCTCCAAAAAATATGGAATTATGTGAAAAGACCTAATCTACTCTTGATCAGCATACCTGAATGTGATGGAGAGAATGAATCCAAGCTGGAAAACACTCTTCACGACACTATCCAAGAGAACTTCCCCAACCTAACAAGGCAGGCCCACATTCAAATACAGGAAATACAGAGAACACCACAAAGATACTCCTCAAGAAGGGCAACCCCAAGGCACATAATCATCAGATTCACCAGGGTTGAAATGAAGGAAAAAAATCCTAATAGCAGCTGGAAAGAAAGCTCAAATCACCCACAAAGGAAAGACCATCAGACTCACAGTGGATCTCTTGGCAGAAACCCTACAAGCTAGAAGGGAGTTGGGGCCAATACTCAACAACCTTAAAAAAAAGAACTTTCAACCCAGAATTTCATATCTGTCCAAAGTAAGCTTCATAGGTGATGGAGAAATAAAATCCTTTACAGATAAGCAATTGCTGAGAGTTTTTGTTGCCACCAGACCTGCCTTAGAAGAGGTCCTGAAGGAAGCACTAAACATGGAAAGGAATAACCAGTAACAGCCACTGCAAAAACATACCAAATGGTAAAGACCAATGACACAATGAAGTAACCGTGTCAACTAATGGGCAAAACAACCAGCCAGTAACAAAATAACAGGATCAAATTCCAACATAACAATATTAACATTGGATATAAATGGCCTAAATGCCTCAATTAAAAGACACAGACTGTCAAACTGGATAAAAAGTCAAGACCCATCAGTGTGCTTTATTCAGGAGACCCATCTCAGATACAAATACTCACATAGACTCAAAATAAAGGGATGGAAGAAGATTTACCAAGCAAATGGAGAGCACAAAAAAAAGCAGGCGTTGCAATCCTAGTCTCTGATAAAACAGACTTTAAACCAACAAAGATCAAAAGAGACAAAGAAGGGCATTACATAATGGTAAAAGGATCAATGCAACAAGAAGAGCTAACTATCCTAAATATATATGCACCCAATGCAGGAGCACCCAGATACATAAAGCAAGTTCTTAATGACCTGCAAAGAGACTTAGACTCTTGCACGATAATAGTGGAAGTCTTTAACACTCCACTGTCAATGTTGGACAGATCAATGAGACAGAAAATCAATAAGGATATCCAGGACTTGAACACAGATCTGGACCAAGACGACCTAATAGGTATTTACAGAACTCTCAACCCCACATCCACAGAATATACATTCTTCTCAGTACCACATCACACTTACTCTAAAATTGATCACATAATTGGAAGTAAATCACTCCTCAGCAAATGCAAAAGAATGGAAATCATAACAAACAGTCTCTCAGACCACAGTGTAATCAAATTAGAACCCAGGATTAAGAAAATCACTCAAAACTGCACAAGCACATGGAAATTGAACAACTTGCTCCTGAATGTTGACTGGATAAACAATGAAATGAAGGCAGAAATAAAAATGTTCTTCAAAACCATCAAGAATGAAGACACAATGTACCAGAATCTCTGGGACACATTTAAAGCAGTGTCTAGAGGGAAATTTATAGCACTAAATGCCTACATGAGAAAAAAAGGAAAGATCTAAAATTGACATCCTATTGTCAAAATTGAAAGAGCTAGATGACCAAGATCAAGAAAACTCAAAAGCAAACAGAAGGCAAGAAATAACTAAGATCAGAGCAGAACTGAAGGAGATAGAGACACAAAAAACCCTTCAAAAACATCAATAAATACAGGAGCTGGCTTTTTGAAAAGATCAACAAAATAGACCACTAGCCAGACTAATAAAAAATAAAAGAGAAAAATTGAATAGATGCAATAAAAAATGATAACAGGGAGATCACCACTGATTCCTTGGAAATAAAAACTACCATCAGAGATTACTACAAACAGCTCTATGCACACAAACCAGTAAATCTGGAAGAAATTGATAAATTCCTGGACACGTGCACACTCCCAAAACTAAACCAGGAAGAAGTTGAAACCTTGAATAGGCCTATAACAAGGCCTGAATTCAAGGCACCAATTAATAGCCTACCAACCAGAAAAAGTCCAGTTCCAGATGGGTTCATAGCCAAATTCTACCAGATACAAAAAACAGCAAGTACCATTCCTGTTGAAACTATTCCAAACAATACAAAAAGAGGGAATCCTCTCTAACTCTTTCTGTAAGACCAACATCATCCTGATACCAAAACCTGACAGAGATACAACTAAAAAAGAAAAGTACAGGCCAATATCCATGATGAACATTGATGCAAAAATCTTCAATAAAATACTGGCAAATCGAATCCGATAGCACATCAAAAAGCTTATCCATCACAATCAAGTAGCCTTCATCCCAGGGTTGCAAGGCTGGTTCAACATATGCAAATCTAAAAATGTAATCCACCACATAAACAGAACCAAAGACAAAAACCACATGATTATCTTTATACATGCAGAGAAGGCATTTGAAAATATTCAACAGCCCTTTATGGTAAAAGTCCTCAATAAACTAGGTATCAACGCAACATATCTCAAAATAATAAAAGCTATTTATGGCAGACCCACAGCCAATATCATACTGAATGGGCAAAAAGTAGAAGCACTCCCTTAAAAAACTGGCACTAGACAAGGATGCCCTGTCTCACCATTCCTATTCAATATAGTATTAGAAGACCTTACTAGAGCAATTAGGCAAGAAAAAGAAATAAAGCATATTCAATTAGGAAAAGAAGAAGTCAAATTGTCCCTATTTCCAGAGGACATGATCGTATATTTAGAAGACCATTGTCCCAGCCCAAAACCTCCTTAAGCTGATAAGCAACTTCAGCAAAGTCTCACAATACAAAATCAATGGGAGAAATCACAAAGCACTCCTATACACCAACAACAGACTAACAGAGAGCCAAATCATGAGCGAACTCCCATTTACAATTGCTACAAAGAATAAAATACCTAGGAATACAACTAACAAAGGATGTAAAAGACCTCTTCAAGGAGAACTACAAACCACTTCTCAAGGAAATAAGAGAGGACACAAACAGATGCAAAAACATTCCATGCTCATGGTTAGGAAGAATCAATATCATAAAAAAGGCCATACTGCCCAAAGTAATTTATATATTCAGTGTTATTCCCATCAAGCTACCATTGGCCTTCTTCACAGAACTGGAAAAAACTACTTTAAACTTCATATGGAACCAAAGGAGAGCCTGCCTACCCAAGACAATCCTAAGCAAAAAGAACAAAGCTGGAAGAATCAAGCTACCTGACTTCAAACTCTACTACAAGGCTACAGTAATCAAAACAGCATGTTAGTGGTACCAAAATAGAGATATAGACCAATATAGAACAGAGACCGCAGAAACAACAACACACATCTATAACCATCTGATCTTTGACAAATCTGACAAAAACAAACAATGGTGTTGGGAAAACTGGATAGTCATATGCAAAAAGCTGAAACTGGACTCCTTCCTTACACTTTATATGAAAATTAACTCCAGATGGATTAAAGATATTTAAAGATTTAAACATAAGACCTAGCACTGGGCCGGGCGCGGTGGCTCACGCCTGTAATCCCAGCACTTTGGGAGACCAAGGCGGGTGGATCACGAGGTCAAGAGATTGAGACCATCCTGGTCAACATGGTGAAACCCCGTCTCTACTAACAGTACAAAAAATTAGCTGGGCATGGTGGCACGTGCCTGTAATCCCAGCTACTCAGGAGGCTGAGGCAGGAGAATTGCCTGAACCCAGGAGGCGGAGGTTGCGGTGAGCCGAGATCACGCCATTGCACTCCAGCCTGGGTAACAAGAGTGAAACTCCGTCTCAAAAAAAAAAAAAAAAAAAGAAATGTTATGTATAAATAAACAATCAGTACATACATTTATAAAGACTTCTAATCAAAGACTATACCATATGTGATTGCAATCAGTCTATTTATTAAGACTTGTTTATGACAATGAGACATGTTTTATAGCTAAGAGTTTTTATTCCAAATAAGGTTTTGCACATTATTTTATTTTTTTCTTAATTTATTTAATAGCATAGTTCAAGTTGATTGCTTTATTTTATTAGATTTGCAGTCTGGGGTCTTTATTCTTTATCTAAGTAGTAATACTGCTTACTTGTTCAAAAGTGAAATTTTAAATGCAACACAACACAATTTAAGACATGAATTCTAAAAAATGCAATCAAAAGTGATATTCCCATGAAAGGCCCAAGTGGTAACGTAACAGCTGAAACTATTCTGGTTATAGTTAAGTTCTGAATATATCATCCCATAAGCAAAATTACTTTGTGAACATCTATACTCTAACATAAACCTGAATAAAAATATTTTTCAATATACAGCTGTTACTTACAATAAGATGACCTTTCTAAAAATGAGTTTATAATGCTCTATTTCTTTACAATGTTCAAAAATCTTCAATCACCCTATTCAAAAACTCATAATGGAAAATGCCACAGTGTATCAATGAAATATTAATTTCTCAAGTTATCTGAGACTACTGCTTAGCTCTTCATAAAATTGCAAAGTTCCATCTTAAAATATAATCTGTTTTTAGCATCTGTAGAAGAACATGCCACTTCGAGTGGTAGTTGCTAGATGCAGTAAATACTAAAACAATATTGTGAAATGTTAACTAATAATATATAGTATTCTATAAGCATAATTTTAAGTGTGCAACATAGAATGTCTGTTTAGAAGTCCATGTATTAAGTTAATGATGCTACAGCTTTTGGCCCATTTATGGAGCCCTTGTCAGGAGGTGAAACAGAGCCTGGCAGTCTCTAACAGACTGGTCTGTTTACAACTTGTACTGAATTGGTAAAGGATGGACTAGAAGAGGAAGCTTTGAGTGTATTGTATATTTTGCAGAATCACCTATTTCCTTATTTTTGTTTACTTTTATCCTCTGCAAATGAGAATAAATCCCCATTAAAAAGAATGTGAGAAGACAGAAGGTAATTGCTATGGTTTGAATGTATTCCCCCAAAAGCATGTGCCAGAAACTTGATCCCCAATGAAACCATGTTGGGAGGTGGGCCCTAATGAGAGGTACTTAAGCCATGAAAGATTACTGAATGGATTAATGCTATCATCTTTGGAGTGGATTTGTTATAAAGGGGAAATTTGCCACCACTTTACACACACCCATTCTATCTCTTTTTTTTTCTCACTCTCTTCCTTTCTGGCCCTCCCACCACCCACCATGGGATGATGCAGCAAGAAGGGCCTCATCAGATGCTGACCCCTGTTTTTTCAGCTTCCCAGTCTCCAGAATTGCAAGAAATTCTTGTTGTTTATAAATTAATCAATCTTATTTCTATTCCTTATAAATTACTGAGTCTTAGGTATTCTGTTACAGTAGCACCAAGTGGACTAAGGCAGTAATTCTGTATACTCACAAAGATTATTTGTAAGGGAGTGAATATGTTCTTAAGACAGAAACTTCAGTAAAATTAAAATGTTACAGGGCATGATGCTAGTTTATTTTCTTATATGTATACAGTGAGAATAACATATTACATACTGCAAAATATATTTAGAAAGCAATATGTGTGTTGTCATGTAATGCACTTTTACTCTGGGCTAAGAACACTTACCCACCCCATTGGTTTGACCACATGACTTCCTTTGACCAGTGGAATGATATTGTGATATGAACTGAGGCTTTTAATGAATTCAGCCAGTTTAACTTACTATTTGCCTCTGGTGAACCTGCTTGAGAAGAAAATGTCCAAGTGGCCTGGAGCCTGGGCTTCTGCAATAGGAATAATAAGGGTCCCCCAAAGTCCTCTATGCCCTAGTCTTAAGAATATGTGAATATGTTATCTTTCATGACAAAAAAACGAAACAAAACAGAACAAAAAATCTCGCAGATGTGATTAAGGATCTTGAGATGAGATTATCTTTGATTATGTGGAGGGACTCAATGTAATCACAATGGTTAAAAGAAGAAAGAAGGATACTCAGACAAAGAGAGCAAAGGAGATGTGAAGACAGAGGCAGAGACTGGTGTGACACTAAGAAAGGGCTACTAGCCAAGGAAGATGGGTAGACTTTAGAGACTGGAAAAGATAGAAAAACACATTCTGCCTTAGAGGCTGTGGAAATAACACAGCCCTGTCAACACTTAGTTTTTAAACCTCTTAACTGCCATTAACTATGAGAATAAATTTTAATTGGTTTAAGTCAATAAATGTGTAGTAATTTTTTTTTTTTTTGAGACGGAGTCTCGCTCTGTCACCCAGGCTGGAGTTGGAGTTGCAGTGGTGCAATCTCAGCTCACTGCAACCTCTGCCTCCCGGGTTCAAGAGATTCTCCTGCCTCAGCTTCCTGAGTAGCTGAGATTACAGGCATGTGCGACCACGTCTGTCTAATTTCTTTGCATTTTTAGTATAGGTGAGGTTTCACCCTCTTAGAAAGGCTGGTCTCGAACTCCTGACCTTGTGATGTGACCACCTTGGGCTCCCAAAGTGCTGGGATTACAGGTATGAGCCCCTGCACCTGGCAGTGTGTGGTAATTTGTTAGAACAACAATGGGAAACTAACAAAGCATCCAAGAACACATAAGACAGAGACCTGAACCAAAGAGCCTGGGCCCAGGCCCACCAGGTTTTGGTCCAAAATGGAGCCATCCTCAATAAGCCATAAAAGTTTATTTGTGAAGTTGAAAATCTCTTTTTCTCTCTTTGACTTTCTTTCTATGTAAGATATATATATATATATATATATAGAGAGAGAGAGAGAGAGAGAGAGATATCTCCATATATATATATATATGGCTATATGTATTTTTTCTGTTTTAACAAAAACATAGGATTATAGACAGGTACATAACACATAAATTTTATTATAAACTTGCTGACAGAATTACTTAATACTGCATCCTGTACATCATTACATCATTTCATATCTGCTTATATAGATATATTTGTTCTCTTTAAGGCTCCATATTATTAAACACCAGAGTTTACATAGCCAGTAGCCAAATGAGGAATTAAATTTAGCCTAACTGTCCTCTACAATATAATAAGAGAATATAGAATGTTGGTTAGAATGTTGGTACAACTTAAACATGTTATAATTGAGAAAAGTTTGATTTAAAAATTAATTGTTCAGAATTTGTTAATTACAAATACACATAAATTTTAATTAATGACTAATTATCAATCCTACATCTGGCCTTCATGGTGGTGAATAGAAATTAGATGATAATTTACTCATAACTGAGAATTATATAATTTTTTTATTAATTAGGCTGAACTTTCTGTACTTATAGAAACAGAGAAATAGAATTTATATGTTTGGAAAAAAGGATTAGTTTTGAGGTATTTGTTATGTCATATGTTAAAAAGAGTAATTTGTAAACTTTGAATTGTGTTTGTTTTGAATATAACAGAGACTATAAAGTATATATATATTTAGCTAATTGAAGAGAATGTAGGAAATTTTATATAAAAGATAATTAAATACATATAATTTAAGATTGCAAATTAATATTTTAAGTCATCTGAGTTGTTAGTTTTATTTTTGCTCAAATCATAGAAAAAGTGAGAGCTATATTCAATACTTTGTTAGTAATCTACTATTCTGATTTGGGATGAATAGAAAAATACCTGGAGAAATTGTTAGATTAGTATACTAAAAATATATGAAACAGGTCTTCAATTTAATAGTTTAGCAGCACTGTAGCTTAATTGAAGCTGCATGCTTATTTTAATTGTTTTCCTGAGGAAAGGGCTATGTATGAGCCTATCTCTTTGCATCTGTTTATCTACTTACCATTTATCTATCTACAAAATTTTTGTTAGAGAAACTAAATGCTAAAATCAATTTACAGGAACAAAGTACGAAAGAAAGGTGAAGAGCTAGTGTGTGGCGAGGTGGTCTCTGTTTCTCCGCCTAATGTTCCTGTTGTAGTGATGAACAAAGAAGTTCATCACAGGCCAGAAACTAGAAAAAAACAAGCAAACAAAAGAAAAAAACTCTAGCGCTTTTTTGTATCATGGTGATGTAAATTCCTCCCTTAACAACACAAGGATGTCAAGGTTGTCCTGTCTGTAGTTCTCCCACAACCACATCACCAGATGTCCAGAGGTAACGAATTTGGTTCAGGGAATTCCCTGGGGATGGCATTCAACCAAGATACTGTGTAAACACCAAGTGATATTTTGACATGCCAACATTTCTTGAGTTACTGCAAAATATGAGTAAAGTCCTATCACATGTTAATGGGCTGTGAGGACTCGCTTGGATCTAAGTGTGAGTCCTTTGAGATTATGAGGTAAGTAATAACTATGTAATGAGGGGCTGAGGACTCCACGTGATTCTAATGCAGAGCAATATTGCTTGCCATGGTCCATTGATAGGGACGGGGGCAGAAAAATTCTAGGCAGACAGGAGCAAAGCCCCACCTTCAAGCTGAAAAGTCTGAGATCACAGCCCAAAATGAGAACTTATGTCCCTGTTTCCCTGCTCAAATGCTGCCTTTTCCTAAATCACCCATGCTCCCGCCCCACCCCATTCTGTGCCTGTAAGGATCCCACACTCAACTGGCAGAGAGAAACAGCAGCTGAACGTCGGAGGACTATGGCTGGATATCAGGAGAGAAGCAGCTTGACTTCAGAGGGACAGCCTGATGGTATAACTTCAGAGAAGAATCTGGTTAGAGAGGGCTGGACTCCAGGGAAAGATTACCTACCCTTCTCCCACCCTATCCCCTATTCAACTCTCCTTCCCACGGAGAGCCACTTTTACCAGCAATAAAATCCCCTACATTTACCATCCTTCAATTCATGTGTGCAACTTCATTTTTTCTGGACATTGGAAAACAACTCAAAAGGGCCAACTGGGCTGGGCGCGGTGGCTCATGCCTGTATTCCCAGCACTTTGGGAGGCCAAGGAGGGCGGATCACGAGGTCAAAAGATCAAGATCGAGACCATCCTGGCAACATGGTGCAACATCGTCTCTACTAAAAATACAAACATTAGCTGGCTGTGGTGGCAGCGCCTGTAGTCCCAGCTCCTCAGGAGGCTGGAGCAAGAACTTCGCTTGAACCCGGGACGCAGAGGTTGCAGTGAGCCGAGATCGCGCCACTGCACTCCAGCCTGACTTAAGCTGTATGCAGACGGAAAGGCTAAAAGAGTATATGACAGGCCACTGGGAGTCACAGGCAGCTCCCCGCACCCAACTGCCAGAGTTTGCAGCTGCTGGCCCAAACGTGCTCACCCCAGTTCCCGCACTCATTCATCTGTGTGCTTCCTCCTGTGAGGGGTGAAATACAGCAGGTCTGAGTGAGTGGAGTTCACTCCTGCTGGAGCCCAGGCAGCTGGCTGGTTTCAGTACTTAAGTACTCCAGTTCCTGCCTTCTTTGCTCACGTGCTCCCTCCTGCGAGAAGTTGAGAGTGGCAAGCTGAGTAAATGGGGCAATCCTGTCGCGAGTCCCAAGAAAGGGTCAGGGAAAAATACCCTGCATCACCATGACTAGATCCACTCCATCCTGTCTTACGCAAAGGCCATCTTCCATTTCAGCAGATTCTCCAAAATGAGGTCCTGTGTTTGAGGATCTGTTAAATTTCTGTCCTTCTCCCTACACCCACAATCCACTCGAGTTCTGTACCACATCTACTCGATCCTTTCTACCTGTGCTTTGTTTGCCAAAATGATTTTCTTTTCTTTCTATTCTTTTCGGGTATGACTTGATAGGTTATTAAACCCAATGCTCTAATTGTTAGCAATTTTTAAAAACTGACATTTTTTTTTCCTGATGTGGAGGAAGGGCTTAAATCCCAGACATCTCAAATGTGTGAGGACAATATGAGCTTATCATTCTTCTCATGAAGTACAGAACAATTATATAAGAAAAAAGAAAAGTCAGTGGATCATCAATTTTGTTACATTTAAGTGTGAATGACAGAAATATTTTCTAACATATTCCAGAGTTGCTATCAGACATTCATAAAATGAAATTTGACGATTAGAGATTAGCAGTCCAATTTACCAGTTTGCTGTGGACTAGAAAGTCTATCCACCAAGCTAAAATTTGTAAGACCCATAGCACATGGGTATGGTCAGAAAGTTGGAACTTCGATGAGTATTTGCTTTTTTGGGGTTTTGATTGTGTGTATCAAACATTTTACTTTTGTTTTTAAATGATAAATTATTTTTGCCCTTATTATTACAGAAATGTTTACATAATTATCAAAGTATTGTCCTATATTAGTTATACTTGAAGACATAGTCTCTCATAAATGGATGCAACTAAAATACAGTTACATGCAACTTGGAATCAATGTAGCTATAGTAAAATAGTTTGATGCTATTTAGGAAAATATAATATGTCTTTAAATATATCAATTATATATTATTTAATATTTTAAACCATTTAAATTATTACCTTTCAATATTTTTAGTGAAATTGTTACCTAAGAATTTGATATAATTTCTTAGCAGCACATTTGCTGAAGCTAGTTTATTTCTGCTTCTCTCTAATTCTTTGTTATCATTTATTCCTTTTGCTCTGTAAAGTAAAAATTGTGCCACACTGAATTTATTTTCTTGTATTTTTTTGCTCTCCAAAACTCTCAAAAAATAGTTTGAAAGTTCTCCAATGAAGATTAGAATAACATATTCCACAAAAAAAACCCAGCCACCTAAACATACAATTGTCCATTGGAACCCAGAGATATAAGAGGTGACACCTCTTCCTAGGCCATGACCTCATTGCCTGGTATGCATTACATATTGCTGTTCAGGCATCATCAAAGAGAAAATAGTGGTCTGCAGTCTCCAGACACTTCCATAAAATGCGTTATGTCGATCAAGAAACTCATCCAACTGATAGGTAGTGTTTGTGAGTTACCAATAATAGTGCAAAATAGCTAAAATTGGCTACTTAAAACTGGAAATCCAGCAAAGAATAGATCTTTATGAACTTGATAATTTTTGTGTTTTTTTTTTTTGATGGTGTGTTTTAACTTATTAAGTTTTTTGCCGCTAATGGAATTTCAAAAGAGATACCAACAACAAACTCAGTCACTGAAAATAGATTATGGTTCATATGGTGGGTATGCAAGTATTTTTAATTATTTATAATAGCAATGATATTTGTAATAATACGGTAAATCTATTATTTCAGGCATTTTTATTTGTGTATTGTTGGGTGTGTATATTCTCTGCATTTTGTTTATCAGAGTAAAATGAAAAATAGTTGTACAGTTGAGTCAACTCATAAATCGTTATTAGAGTGGCTGTCTACATTTTAATCAGTGCACTAATTTATATTTAATGAAAAATATGTATAAATAGAAAAGAAGAAATTATATGCATATACTTTCTTGTGTTCAGAACTTTCAAGCACTGGAAAGCATGTTAATAAAATGTAGGTCATGCACACAAACATTTTATTATATCACAATTGTTGATACATATCACGAAATTAGCCAAATGATAATAAAACAGTTAATGCTCCACTTTACAAATTAACAGTGATTTCTAATGGATTTTGCTGTTCCAATAGTCTAGTTTTTAGTGTTTTCTTTAGCAGTTAGAAAGCAAATATGATTATAGGAAAACCCAACTTATTACCTCCCTTAGGAAATTAATACTTGCTTTGTAAAGAAAAGTACATTAACCATCTAAGTGTCTTGGCAGTCAAAGAAATATTTTCATAAGGATACTATGAATGAGTAAAGCAATTATATTCTATAATTCTTAAACTTTTGAAAGATTGATGTATTTTACAAAAGTATAATGATATTTATATAATTTTATAATTTTCACTACAACACAATTACTTTGAAAACATTTTTATGACCTACTTCATTCATATTCTCATAATATATTGATTTTTGATGTTTTTTCGGACAGGATACTTTACTTAATTCAGTGGTTTTGTACATCTCCAAAGACGATTTACTGTGGAAGAAATAGTGTTCTTCTCAGATAAATTACAAGTATAAAAGAGGTTGATATTCAGTACATTTGAATAAAGTTTTATTTTGCACAAAACACTGTGAAATACATAAATCTGCATATCACAAAATGCTTTTAAGAATGTGTTTCTCAAACACCATATACCATCTTTGTCATAATTCTAAATTTTCTTGCTAGTTTACAAATTCCATGAAAGCAGATGACTTTTCTGTTAGTAAGAGCAGACTGAAGTCCACAAGTTAAAATCATTGATTTTAAACACTATTTCAGTATTTAACTGACCTGTCTTAATTTGTTATCTGTTATGTAAGCTGAAATAGGATACATTAAGATAAACAATGAACTTACTATAACGCATTTTCCAGACACAAGAGTTCTTAGTTTTATGCTTGTATGATAGTATCATTATCTTTTTCTTAATCTTAATATATAAACATAGTAGATATGTGTGTGTGTGTGTATATATACATATATATGTATATATATATGACCTACTTTTGAAGAAATAGTGGTCATCTCAACTAAAATTAAAGTATAAAAGCAACTGATATTCAGTATATTTGAATAAACTTCATATATATAAACTTTTGACATATATGAATAATGTGTAAAGATACATAATAAAGTTGGCTTCACTGTGAAGCCATATAAATATATGCATAAATGAAAAGTTTGATATATATATGTATAAAGTTGAATGAAGTTATATAGATAGATAATTGATATAGACTGAATGTTTGTGTCCCCTGGAAATTTGCATGTTGAATCCTAATCCAAAATTTGATGTTATTTGGACGTGGAGTCTTTGGGAGGTGATGAGGTCATGGAGGTGGAACCTTCATGAATGGGATTAGTGTCTTTATAAGAGACATGTCAGAATTTACTCTGTCTTTGCCACAAGAGGGTACAATGAGAATATGGGTGTCTGTAAACCAGGAAGAGGTTTACATGACCATGCTGGAACCCTAATAGTCTATGGTGTTTTGTTACAGCAGCCAAAACTAAGACAATAATGTTTTATGCATGAAACACAATATATAATTCAATATACATTACATAATGCAATATACATTTTATATATTTCACACATTTTTTTTTTCAGATACATTTAATTTCCAAATATTGAGTTGACATCTACATAATCCTAATTTGTTCATATCAGGCTCAGTTACTGAGATGAGCTGCTGCTGTCATCTAGTGAATAGATACGAGGAAAGTTGCTAAACATCCTAAAATACCCAGGATAGTCTCCACGACAAAGAATTATCTGTTCCCAAATTTCATCAATGCTGAGGTTGAAAGACCTATGTAAATAGTCAAGGGATGGTAAATACTAATTCTCTTAAAATGTGAGAAAATAAGAACGTACTATATAAATTTAATTGAACCAAGGTCTTCAAAATACAGCAGGTAAAGTCACCATTATAACCCATGTAGTCCTAGAGTCGAAATTGTTGTATGTTACCAGTAGACAAAACCTGGTATTAATTTTAGCAATGTAAAGTGTAAAGGCCTTGGAGTCTGAACCACATTGTTTAGATTTATATTAGTTACTAATCATCATACGCCTTAGTTTACTGAACTATAAAACAGTCACAATTGAACCTACATTTAATTTTTTTTAGTTTCTATTTATTTTTCTATTTATTTTTTTGAGATGAAGTCTCATTCTGTTGCCCAGACTGGAGTGTAGTGCTGTGATCTCAGCTTACTGCAACCTCCGTCTCCCAGGTTCAAGTGATTCTCCTGCCTCAGCCTCCTGAGTAGGTGGTATTACAGGCTCCCACCACCACACCTGGCTAATTTTTGTATTTTTAGTAGAGACAGAATTTCACCATGTTGGCCAGGCTGGTCTCTAACTCCTTACCTCAGGTGATCCCCCCACCTCAGCCTCCTGAAGTGCTGGGATTACAGGGTGTGAACCACCGTGCCCAGCCAGCACCTACATTTTAGGATTAATGTGGTATTAAATTATCTAAAACATGAATTCTTTGTATCAATCGCTGTCATACATTAAATGCTATACAAATATTATATATCTTGAATACTGAATGTTATAAATAAGCATATTCTAATAACATAATGAGAGTTTTACATGGATATTGTTTTCAGGATATAAAAGAATCTTATTAATTCAAAAAAAGCATTTGTTTCCTTAATTTGAGAGCATTTTGTATTAATAATATTTTGATTTGAAAGTTGTTGGCGGAAGAGAGATCCAAGATGGCTGATCACTAGCAGCTTGGGCTCGTAGTTACCACTGAAAGCGCAGAGCGAGAGGACACCACACTTTCAGACAGATATTTGTTGCTCATGGACCAAGAGATTCCCAGCAGAGGAGCCCCACGGGTCACCAGGGCGATTCTTGTGGCCGGCGTGGCGGTTTTGGTGGCGCCTTAGCACGGCAGTTCTTGGTGCAGAGTCCGGAGATTCCCAGGCAGAAAAGCACCATCAATCTTAACACCGCTGTTTTGGCCGGCGCAGTGGATTGCTCAGATTCCGGCGGAGGGAATCAAGTTGGATGTCCGCTCAGAGACCTAGTTAGAAAGTCGGTAATTACAAAGGCGACAGAGAGATAAATATATAATGAAGGGAAGAAACCAGCCTAAAAAGGCAGAGAATACTCAAAATCAGAATGCCTTTCCCTCTACAGGGGATCGCAATTCCTCATCAGTAATGGAACAAGGCTTAATGGAGAACGAGTGTGTTCCAATAACAGAAGCAGGTTTCAAAAGGTGGGTGATAAGAAACTTCTGTGAATTAAAAGAACTTGTTCTAACCCAATGCAAAGAAACTAAGAACCTTGAAAAAAGGTTTGACGAAATGTTAACGAGAATGGACAATTTAGAGAGGAATATAAGTGAATTGATGGAGCTGAAAAACACAACACAAGAACTTCGCGAAGTATGCACAAGTTTAAACAGTCGAATTGATCAAGCAGAAGAAAGGATATCAGAAGTTGAGGACCAGCTCAGTGAAATGAAACGAGAAGACAAGATTGGAGAAAAAAGGATAAAAAGGAATGAGCAAAGTCTCCAGGAAATATGGGACTATGTGAAAAGACCTAATTTACGTTTGATAGGTGTACCTGAATGTGATGAAGAGAATGAATCCAAGTTGGAAAATACTCTTCAGGATATCATTCAGGAAAACTTTCCCAACCTGGCAAGGCAGAGTAATATTCAACTCCAGGTAATACAGAGAACACCACAAAGATATTCTTCAAGAAGACCAACCCCAAGGCACATAATCGCCAGATTTATTAGGGTTGAAATGAAGGAGAAAATACTAAGGGCAGCCAGAGAGAAAGGTCAGTTTACCCATAAAGGGAAACCTATCAGACTTACAGCAGATCTTTCAGCAGAAACCCTACAAGCCAGAAAAGAGTGGGGACCAATATTTAACATCCTTAAAGAAAAGAACTTTCAACCCAGAATTTCATATCCAGACAAACTAAGCTTTATAATTGAAGGAAAAATTAAATCTTTTGCGAACAAACAAGTACTTAGAGACTTCACCACCACCAGGCCTGCTTTACAAGAGCTTCTGAAAGAAGCACTATACAGATAAAGGAAGAACCAATATCAGCCTTTCCAAAAATATATCAAAAAGCAACGAGCATTAACACAATGAAAATTTTACACTAACTAATGGGCAAAACAGCCAGCTAGCATCAAATGCCAGTTTTAAACTTATATATATTCTAATTGGATAAAAAGCCAAAACCCATCGTTATGTTGCATCCAGACCCATCTCACATGCAGCAATACAAAAAGACACAAAACAAAGAGAAGGAGGAAGATTTATCAACCAAACAGAGAGTAAAAATAAACAAATAAACAAAAAGCAGGAGATGCAATTCTTGCCTCTGATAAAGTAGACTTTAAAGCAACAAAGAGGAGAGAGATCCAAGATGGCTGACCACTAGCAGCTCGGGATAGTAGCTCCTAGTGAAAGTGCAGAGAATGAGAGGACGCCACACTTTCAGACAAATTTTTGTTGCTCATGGACCAGGAGATTCCCAGCAGAGGAGCCCCACGGGTCGCTAGTGCGACTCTTGTGGCCGGCACGGCGGTGTTGCTGGCTCCTCAGCGTGGCAGTTCTTGGTGCAGAGTGAGCGGGACTGGGTCCCCTTTTGGCTGATTCTTGGGCAGAAAAGCACCATCAATCTGAACACTGCTGTTTTGGCTGGTGCAGTGGATTGCTCAGATTCCGGCACTGGGAATCAACAAGTTTGACATCCACTCAGAGATGTAATTTGAAAGTCGGAAATCACAAAGATGACAGGTGGATAACTTTACAATGATGGGAAGAAACCAGTGTAAAAAGGCTGAGAATACCCAAAATCAGAATGCCTCTCCCTCTACAGGTGATCATAGTTCCTCATCAGCAATGGAACAAGCCCTGATGGAGAACGAGTGTGATACATTAACAGAAGTAGACTTAAGAAGGTGGACGATAAGAAACTTCTGTGAATTAAAAGAACTTGTTCTAACCCAATGCAAAGAAACTAAGAACTTTGAAAAAAGGTTTGACAAAATGCTAACGAGAATAGACAATTTGGAGAGGAATATACGTGAATTAATGGAGCCGAAAAACACAACACGAGAACTTCGCGAAGAATGCACAAGTTTTAACAGTCGAATTGATCAAGCAGAAAAAAGGACATCAGAGTTCGAAGACCAACTTAACGAAATAAAACAAGAAGTCAAGATTAGAGAAAAAAGGATAAAAAGGAATGAGCAAAGTCTCCAAGAAATATGGGACTATGTGAAAAGACCTAATCTACGTTTGATAGGTGTACCTGAATGTGATGAAGAGAATGAATTCAAGTTGGAAAATACTCTTCAGGAGATTATTCAGGAAAACTTTCCCAACCTAGTAAGACAGGACAATATTCAACTCCAGGTAATACAGAGAACACCACAAAGATATTCCTCAAGAAGACCAACCCCAAGGCACATAATTGTCAGATTCACTAGGGTTGAAATGAAGGAGAAAATACTAAGAGCAGCTAGAGAGAAAGGTCAGGTTACCCACAAAGGGAAGCCTATCAGACTTACAGCAGATCTCTCAGCAGAAACCCTACAAGACAGGAAAGAGTGGGGGCCAATATTCAACATCCTTAAAGAAAAGAACTTTCAACCCAGAATTTCCTATCCAGCCAAACTGAGCTTCAAAAGCAAAGGAAAAATCAAATCTTTTGCAAACAAGCAAGTACTTAGAGATTTTACCATCACCAGGCCTGCTTTGCAGAAGCTTCTGAAAGAAGCACTACACATATAAACGAACAACCAGTATCAGCCTTTCCAAAAATATATCCAGCTAGCATCAAATGGCAGTATTAAACTCATATTTATTATTAACTGGATAAAAAGCCAAAACCCATCGGTACGCTGTATCCAGACCCATCTCACATGCAACGAAACACAAAGACTCAAAGGGACAGAGGAAGATTTACCAACCAAACAGAGTAAACATAAATAAATAAATAAAAAGCAGGAGTTGCAATTCTCACCTCTGAAATAATAGACCTTAAAGCAACAAAGATCAAAAGAGGCAAAAAAGGATATTACATAATGGTAAAAGGATCAATGCAACAAGAAGAGCTAATGATCCTACATATACACGTACCCAATACAGGAGCACCCAGATACATAAGACAAGTTCTTATTGACTTATAAAGAGACTTAGCCTCCCACACAATAATAGTGGGAGACTGTAACATCACATTGTCAATATTAGACTAATCAATGAGATAGAAAATTAACAAGGATATCCAGGACTTGAATTCAGACCTGGAACAAGTAAACTTAATAAACATTTATAGAACTCTCCACTTCAAATACACAAAACATACATTCTTATCACTACCATATCACACCTATTCCAAAAGTGACTACATAATTGCAAGTAAATCACTCCTCAATAATTGCATAGCATTTCATAGGTTTAAATGAAATATTGGTTGGCTGCTTGTTTGTTATTTTCTTCCCTTATTCCTTCCTGTCTACATCAAGTATAATTATTGGTATAAAAGAGGTTTTCAATAGCCATTACTAAACTGCATTCTAGCCTGGGCAAGAAAGCAATACTCCCATTCTGTCTCTCTCTTTCTCTTCCTTTTTCTTCCTCTTCTTCATTCTTTTTTTCTTTTTTTCTTTTTTTCTTTCTCTCTTTCTTTCTAAATAAAAAATAAAATAAAATAAAATAAATAAATAAAAACAAGTTTTATTTTGGTAGAGATTTCATCTTGCTATGTTGCCCAAGCTGGTTTCAAACTCCTGGGCTCAAGTGATCCTCCTGCCTCAGCCTCCCAAGTAGCTGAGACTATAGGTACACATTGGTTCTGAACCATGTATAAGACCCCCTTGCTTGATTCTAATATGATTGCGACATAAATCAGAGACCTGGATGGTGGGGAGGCCTTCCTTTGGGGATCTATCTGTTTCATAGAGAGATGAAGCTTCCAGCAGGGAGTTTGCTGAACCTTTCTTTGTAAGGTGGGCATTCTGCTGGGTTTCACAGCAGAGTATCTACATTCCAAATTATAGTAGAAAAAAAAAAAAAAAAAGAAAGTTGTTGGCATGTTTCTTAAGTCTAACATTTTTAAGATGCTTATAAAGTGAAAATACTTTAAATAATTATCTCTTAAGCAAGCAAAGCTACCAAAACATTGTACCCAAATGAGTAAATTGCAGTCTATCAAAGAAAGGTCAATGTTTTCATATTGCTTATTTCAATAATTAATTACATTCTACAGAATAGTGCTAGTGTTTGACTACAATTTTAACTTTTTTTGAGTTAAATGATGATAAAAATGACTAAAGTGTCCTGCAAAAAATGTATAAAAAATTTAGTTACTGAATATATGAATATTTAAAATATAATGGAGATAATTATTCCTATATAATTTTCAATTTTATTAGTCATCTGGCACATAGTGTTAATAATATATACTTTCTCTTTATATAAGAATTTACTTGAGTTTGAATATTATATAACATCTTAGAAATATCCCAAATAAAGCTTATACTAGAGTTTCTCAGACTCCTTTCGTAGGCATTGTGCCATATATACATTGAAAAGGCCCAAAATGTTATATCTACTCCAGAATTGTATTAAATTTATAATTTAGCCAACAGACAACCTTTATAAACAATATTATATTAGGGTATGTCAGAATGATTCTGAATTCTACTCCTTTAAAGTTAAAATATAAAAATAAAGTAAAATGCTTATTATGTATAAAGATCTGCACTCCATGCTCTAAATGGTACTATGCTATACTGAGCACTAAATTTGCAAATTTCTGTGCATTAAAGTGAGACTCTAGTCACTATGAAGTCACACAAAGTGAAGGCTGCCTGTAAATTTAAATGAATTGTCAGGAATAACATTTTCACACTTACCACCCCACCCCCACAATAGAGGCATATGATACTCATTTTCCATGTGAAGAAATTTTGGATGAACTTGATAGAGGTTTTCTTGTCAGCCTTCCAAATTATGATTTAAATATACTCATACTTAACATTTCCCCATAATAATGTATAAATTCAAGTTTAATAATGTCTAAATTATCTTCTAATGTTGTAGGGATTTTTTCATATACTTAGTGCTTAAATTTAAAAGGTTTTTAAATCCTGAATAAAGTTATTTTGTCATTTTTATTAATAGTTTTTACTTTAAAAAACTACATGGTATTTTTAACATTTTTATTAAATTTTACTCTCCAGATAATTTATATTTGTATAAATTTGTATTTGGATTTGTGTTAAATTAAAAATAAGAGCAAAAGATTAAAACTCTATCTTATATAATCCCCTATCCAAAAGTAAAAATAAAAAACAGAATTCATGAAAAGAACATCACTTCTTTTTTTTTTTAAATACATATTTTATTGTGCTTTAGGTTTTGGGGTACATGTGAAGAACATGCAAAATTGTTGCATAGGTACATACATGGCAATGTGGTTTGCTGCCTTCCTCCCCATCACTTATATCTGACATTTCTCCCCATGTTATCCCTCCCCAACTCCCCACCCCCTGCTGTCCCTCCCCTATTTCCCCCACACAGAACCCAGTGTGTGATGCTCCCCTCCCTGTGTCCATGTGTTCTCATTGTTCAACACCCGCCTATGAGTGAGAACATGTGGTGTTTGATTTTCTGTTCTTGTGTCAGTTTGCTGAGAATGATGGTTTCCAGGTTCATCCATGTCCCTACAAAGAACACAAACTCACCGTTTTTTATGGCTGCATAGTATTCCATGGTGTAAGAATCTATGAAGAACTGAAACAGATTTACAAGAAAAAAACAAGCCCATTCAAAAGTGGGCAAAGGATATGAACAGACACTTTACAAAAGAAGACATAATGAGGCCAACAAACATGAAAAAAATGCTCATTATCACTGATCATTAGAGAAATGCAAATCAAAGCCACATTGAGACACCATCTCACACCAGTTAGAATGGTGATCATTAAAAAATTTGGAGACAACAGATGCTGGAGAGGATGTGGAAAAATAGAAATACTTTTACACTGTTGGTGGGAGTGTAAATTAGTTCAACCATTGTAGAAGACAGTGTGGCAATTCCTCAAAGACCTAGAAATAGAAATTCCATTTGACCCAGCAATCCCATTACTGGGTATATATCCAAAGGATTATAAATTGTTCTATTATAAGGACACATGCACACGAATGTTCACTGTGGCACTGTTTACAATAACAAAGACCTGGAACCAACCCAAATGCCCATCGATGATAGACTGGACAAGAACATTACTTCTATGCTCTTCGTCCAGTAAAACAACCCTAGTCTAATCATGAAATGAACAACAGGCAAACCCAAATAAAGAAACATTCTAAGAAATTCCACATCGATATTCCTTAAAACTCTCAAGATTACCAGGAAGAAGGAACTTCTGAGAAAAGATACAGACCAGAGGAGGCTAAGAGGATATAATAACTAAATGTCAAGTGTTATCCTGGTTGGGATGGTAAAACAGAAAAAGGACATTAGCCAAGATGGAATGAAATCCAAAAACTGGCATCTAGCCAGTAAAAATATACCAGCTTTGTGACAAATGTAATATTCATTTCCTTTATTCTGACAAATGTGCCCAAGCAATATAAAAAATTAATAATAGGGGTAACTGAATGCAGTATATATGGGAACTCTCTGTATTCTGCAATTTCCTGTAAATCTAAAATTATTTTAAAATAAGCATTTGCATAAAATATCATTCAGAAGGCATCAATAGATTATACAAATGAAATTATAAAGGAAAGTTAGCCATTTCAAAAAAATGATTTTTTAAATATCTTTCATCATTTCATAGGATGAGGAAATTTAGGGCATGGTCACATATGAGAAGACAAGAAGGAAAAATAATATCTTTTCCAGGTAGAATTAAGTAGGGGCCATAGGGAAATACACAATTCACAATTAAAATTCAGAACTTAGAAAATTGCAGCTGTATCTGTCTTAATAAAACAGGCTTCTGTCTCTCCATTTGGAGATACTGCAAATTAAATAAAATTAATGAGCAGAAGACAATATGAATATCTATTCTAAATTTCATTTTCTAACAACTTGCCTTTGTCCAAATTCCTAGAAAAATTTAGATTACTCCAACAGTATTTTAATTAGCTACTTTGAAAGCAAGTCAGTACAATTAGGGGTAAAATCAACTTGACTGTTTTCTCCGTCCCAACAGTATTCTGACCCCCATTCTCAGTGAGGAATCAATCACATAGTGTTGTGAGAGCAATCAGACTGTCGCAATTTGTAGAAACAGACAATAACATGTACAACTAAAGTAAATTAGTTCATTTTTTGAAAGGATAATGTATTTCTGGTGCCCATGTAAATTCATACTGCACCTGGAAAATAAGTTTACTTACAGCACTCATAAAATAGCATCACTGCATTTGCAGTAGAAGAAAATCTATTTGTTACCAAGGAAAAAAAAATCACAATGTAACCTTTAAAAAGATGGAGAATAGTGGCATCTTTCTCACACTTGGAAAGAAGCAACCAATGCCTGCTGATAACAGGGCTTGCACTCAATTTGTTATAACAGGATAGCCATGGCAACCAGTCCTGATGATAAAATTTAGAGGAGGGAGAGGAAGATTAAGGTCTTTGGCTTGTAGACCAAATTTATTTTCTCCAACCATTAGTTCTAGAAAAGGTGAAAATACTCTGACATTTCTTTCCTCCCATCAATTTGTTAAAACCCAACTTCAATTTTACATAGATTGGTCATTCAATCCCATGCAGGGATCATTCAGATATCACAGGAAAGAATTTTGACGTCAATCAGACACTATTCCAAAATGACTCTACCTCTGTGTACCAGGAAGACATTACAGCAAGTAAACCATTTCTCGCTTGGTAGGAAGTCCCTTGTAAAAGGTTATAGATTAAACCTAATGGGAATGAGAAAACACCACTGTGATAAATGGTACTCCCCGGAGGGCTCCATTAACCCAGGCACAGTCAGCAGAAACATGGGACGAACCTCCCTTTACCCAGGCAATGGGTTACCTAGTGGTGCCTCTATAGTCCTTAATGTAGGAGAATATCCCAGAGTTGATGGATTCAGGAATGTCACTTGAATGAGAGAAATGACTCCTGATTCAGCATCACACAGAGAATTGAGATACAGCAAGTGTCTGTGACATTTCAAAAGCAATGAATGATGCAGTGATTTAAATGCTTCAATCAGCTCAAGTTTCCTGAGTAGTCAACCCAAAGAAGTGGTGATTATCTTTCAGATGTGCCCTTCTGTCCTTCTCGAAATGTGCTTAATTCAGTGATCTTCCCATTTGGAAAACATTGGGATTACTACCCTGCCAAACAAAGGCTTCCAAGTCCAAGTGGTCTGATGAGGGAAATGGGAAAGAAAATGTCTTCTCCATCTTATATGCGGTGTATGTGTGACACAGGTGGCAAATTCACCTGCTTAATATTGACTGGGTGAAGTTTCTGTTGCAAGATTTTTACACCACGCTTGTATTTAACTTCTCAGGGCCACTATGAAACATATGGCTTTCAAAAGCCTAAAAATAAAATGAAATAAGGTCACTTGAAAACTTAGATTTGGTAAAATAAAAAACATACTGACAATAGAGTAATCCCAATAGTAGTAAAACATCCCAAATTATACAATTTTTTAAAAAAGAGGTTTTGAACTTGGAAATTATTTGATTTAGCAGCTAAATATAACTTTGGAAACCATCATTCTCAGTAAAAGCAAAAAGAGGGAAAAAAGAAGAAAGAAGAAAAAATACACAGGACAATTCTGGCATTTCACTTTTCCAAACCACATTTTAACAGTCTCAAACTGTCATTAAGAATTAGCAATGGAATGAAACTAGAAACTCACATTGAGTAAATTAAATTATTTACTATGTTAAAAATGAAAACATTTTAATAGTACATAGGATGATGTCTGTTTTTCAAATGTAACCAGCAATTTTGTTTTATATTTAGGTGCCATTGATAATTTAATATTGATATCTTTAATATCCTGGATTAGGGGATCTTTAAAACACATAGATTTGTGTCTGGAATTACACGTGTCTTTATGCTGAAGAACAAAAAAAACAACAAACCTGCTAAGTATTTAATATTTTATGCTTAATTAAAAAATCCCACTGGAAAGATTTTCCTGGAATAAGATGCATAGTACAATTCACTTGTGCCCACATTCTGTGTGTAAAGCAGCCACTTTCCAGTCCCATTTACCCCAACATGTTGTACACTATAATTCATATGAAATATTCAAAATTATACTGTCATCAGAAACGAAGGAATTTAGAGAATGAACTTTCAACAATTTACAGAATGAACTTACAGTAACTGATTTCTTAACAGCAGAAAAGTTGTTTTGTATTACAAATAGAGTGTAGTATGAAACAATAGAAAAGTCTGTTATTTTTTCTGATTTTAGCTGATACTTTATTGGATCACTACATATTATAGTTCTTAATCCTCTCGATGCCATTTTTCTTTCTGCAAGCTATGTTCCACTTTTTTTCTAATTGACAAAATTTTTAATATATTTATCATGCATGTCATGATGTTTTGACATATGTATACATTGTGGAATGGCTAAATCAAATGAATTAATATATGTATTGTCTCACATACTCATTTTCTTGTGGTAAGAAATCAATATCTACTCTCAGCAATTTTCAAGTACACAATATATTGTTGTTAACTATAGTCACTATGACATACAATAAATCTCTTGAACTTATTCCAACACTCTTAATATTTAGTTTGGAGAACCTCCCTCACTCCCAGGCATTTCCTAGGTGACATTCTTCACATTAAGTGTAGGTGAGGCAGAACTCTGCTATAACATTCCAGCTCATTAAACTTTTTAAGTTATTTTTATTCAGTAAATTAGATACCTTTCCTAAAGTTTATTTTTGGATAAGCATAATAACCATTTAAAAAATGTTTATTGTGTCTTGTTACCCAAATGAAAAAGTGTACATTAAGTAAAATTATACATTAGAGGGTTATTACAAAGTAAAAACTGATGGCACCCCCAACTAATTACAAACTAAACAATTGTCAGAACTTTTAACATGACACCACATTAAATGATATGCTTTCCCCTGAATTGCAGGAAAATCATTTACTGTATATTTATCATTTGTTTTTATTGCACCTTAACATTTACAAGCACATTTCTTAACATCCCTAAACACTTTTAGTTTGGTTTTGCCTGTTTTACAAATCGATAATAAGTGGAGACATGTGTAATGTATATTTTTGTGTCTGGCTTCTATACTTAAATTTCATGTTTGTGAGGCTGTGTTTTTTTCTTTTCATTATTGCATGCATTACTCTGTAGAAATATGTAACAATTTATACATTCTGCAGAGCTAGATGACTGGATGATTCCAATTTTTGACCATTGGGAAAAAATGCACTATTAGCAATCCTCAGCATGTCTTTTGCTGTTTATATAACAATAAATATAAAATGTATTGACGTTTTGTCTGCCAAATTTTTGTCAAAAGGGACTGTACCACTTCACGTTTCCTAGTAAAATGGAAATTCCTTAACATCATCCTTAATATTAATTTTTCTGTATTTTAGAATCTTATTGAGGTCATCCGTATTTGTGAGTAGTTTGTGCATTGATTATACTGGTGATTTGTAAAAAAAAATTTGTTTTAAATGGAAAAAAGTTTGTTATACAGTTATTATGTTAAACATGAAAAATTGTGCTTTTTAATTACTGTATAACTATATATTTATAAAGATGATTCAAAGGCAAAATAATAATACTGATAATGAGTGCATAGTTTGTGGTCACTCATTATTTGATGCTATACAAAATTAATAATTAAAGTAGTGTGGTGTTTTTACACTGACCAAAAAGGAGTCTAACTGAAGAGAGTAGAGAGTTCAGCTGTAGACACAGGCGTGTGTTGAAACATGTGGCACAGCAGCCGTCACAGAGAAGTGAGGAAGGAGGCTTCTCAACAAATGGTGCTAAGACATTGGTTATCAATATACCAAATGATGAATACCTAGCTTATTCATTTCCAAATTACACAGACACAATTATAAATATACATTTGTAGATAGGTTGATACAAACATATTCATATGCATATTACATAGGTACATATATATATATACACTTATATTTCCTATACTGTTTATGGATTATTTTATTAGTTCTTAACCTAGAAGTATATATTGACTCTTTATAGTGTATATTTACAATTGATCAAATAAGTCTTTCCCTATTACTAATAGTTTGAGAAGAAAAATGAAAAATTTAAATATATTTATATCTTTTTAAGAAATATTTCAAACATTCTAAAATTTGATCAACATATATGAATGGAACATAATACATATGAATGGAACTTACTGCAATTCTAGTGCTGAGGGTTTTTTTAATGCTTTATTCGAGGTTGTTAGATATTTACAGACTTTATCAAAATATATTTTAATTTTAAATTTAATATCAGATAAATTAACAATATAATAAAAATGAAAAAAGTATATTTGTATGTTTATCGTACATTTGGGTAGGAAATAAAATTATTTACTGAGGATATAAGTCAATGGAAAATAGATGTAAAAATTATAATAGTTTTTGTAAATGTATGTCCAAAATTATGATAAAAACAAATACAATTTTGCCACAAACAAAGGTCATAGAGCGGAGTAGTTTAGATCAGTGCGTCTTAAATACTCTTATGTTGAAGGACCATTCTTTTCTACCTACTCATGCTAATCTTTCTATGAAATAAAATAAAAATAAATTATTTAGAAATCTTACATTTTAAAAAGACATACACATTATATTTTATTATTATGTGCAAGAGATATAAACTTACTCATCCCATTTCTATAACATATTACAAATATGTAGTATAAGATTTACTTACTTAGTTCACTGTAAACACACAACCCATACATTACGGAGCCACACAGGTCTCTGGAACCCATAATCTCTGGTTTTGTCTGTGAGCAGGCTTATGTCCCTTTTCTGGTTCTTACTACGACTTGGAATAGATACATAAAGTCTTTCTTCTTCCATTTAATCTACTTTAAAATAAAAGTGAAAACTCTATTAGTATGATGTTCAATAAAGTAATTATTGCATAAGAATAACAACTAGCATACATGCATCCTTGGCATCACATATGCTTGGAATATATTAAGCAGGCAAATGTCTGTTTATAATTTTATGGAATAAACTTTATCAGTCAGAAGTAAAAATAAGGTGCTTGTCTTACTGTTACTTAGCAAGGTTTGTTTACTATAATTGCTCCTAATGTTTTCTAATGTGACAAGAAAAACGAGTGACTTTCTTGTGCATTTGTGAAAATTATAAAAGCAAACAGCCTTTGTAAAATTACAAGTTGGGTTCTATTTTACTTACTAATTTTATTAGTAATTTCTTTGATTGGATTTGCATTCATTTTTAACCTAATTTAATGCTAACTAATTGTATTTACTTATTCTTAAGGTTTTAGTATTTCTGCAAAAAATTTCTCTGATATGTAATACATTAACACTCTGCTGTTCTCTTACATTACTTTTAATATTATGCTATAGTTTAATATTATGCTATAGTTGTCCATACTGTTTTTTCTTTCAATATTATTGGCTTTCTTTATTACTTTCCTTTTTCACTAATAGAAAATATACATTTTTACACAGAACGCTTTTATTCACAGGTAATTTTTATGTATTAATATTTTCATTTAAAAGTTTAATTAATTTGTTATTTATTTTCTATGATGTAAGATGAGGAAACCTAGTGACCTTATTAGAAAGTAGCTAGCCAATTACCTGATTCATATTTATTTATTGTAAGTATCCTTTGTCTATTGGCTTTGAATACCTCCAATCAAATTTTATTTTAAACATAAAATTTTATATAAACACTTTAATTTTGTTACATGTAATAGCATTTACAATAATGTATCATTACAAAATTATTATAAAGGTTTTTATGTGTGTGTAGATGTGTGTGTGTGTGTGTGTGTGTGTGTGCATGATTACATGATAAAGATAACTTGCAAATACAGATGCTTCTTGACTTATTATGGAGTTACAACTCAAACCATCATATCATGTCAAAACGTATTTAATATACCTAATTTACAGAACATATTAGCTGTGTTGTCAACATAGGTCAAAACAGGGACAGGAAGGATTGATGAATAATGTGAGATTGTTCTCCTCTTCAGTCCACTTCAAAATCTGAATGATAGGTTACCTCCACAAAGAAAAAAACATTTTAACAAAGAACTGTGACTATTTAGGGAGTATCTCTGTGTAGCACAGTGACCAATAATAGAGAAAGGAAAAACTATCAGGAGTCAATCTCAGGTTAGAACCAATAGTATATGCATACATACTTACATAAATATATAAAAATAGATTTATATATATAAGCTTATATCTCTATTTATTTATCATCTATCTATCTATCTATCTATCTATCTATCTATCTATCTATTAAAATAGAGAGAGAGTTTAAACAACTGGCCCACAGAATAATGGAGGCTGGCAAGTGTGAAATTGCAGGTCAGCCAAGCCAGCAAGCTGGAGGCCCAAGGAATAGTAGATGTTGCAGCTCAAGTTCAAAGTTAGTCTATAGTCACTTTCTTCTTCTTTGGATGAAGTTAGTCTTTATCTATATAGGTTTTCAACTGATTGGATGAGGTTTAACCCCATCATGGACAATCTACTCAGACTGCTGATATAAATATTAATCACATCTAAGAAGTACTTTCACAACAGCATCTAGACTAGTGTCTGACCAAAAGCTGGATGCCATGGTCTAACCAAGTTAACACATAAAATTAACATCACAATGTTGTTGGGAATTATTTGCCCTGGAGAACTTTCTCACCTGTCCATTAAAGAATCAAAAGTGATTAGGGCTTAGTTTTGATCTTTCCCATTGATGTATTTTACCTGTAAAGTTAGCTGATAATCTCAGGGGAATCTTAGCTCATAGAAAAACTATACTTGTTTTCTGAAGACTACAATGGTCTTAAAGAAAAATAAATGCGCTATGAAATCTATAATAGAAAAATGCAGCAAAAATGTCACACAGAAATAAAAATTTTATGTAAGCATAATAAACACCTTCAAAAAGTCATACAGTATTATTGTAAATAAGAAGCAGGAATAACCTGATAAAATAATGAATCAAAGAGAAATTCCAGGTCTGAACAATATAATATTTTAAATAAAAACTCTGCAGATGGACTAATATGAAATGAATATAATTAATGAGCAAATAATTGAACTGGAATGTAAGACTGAGAAACTTCACCACATGTCATAAAGTTATGATGACAGGAAATATATGCAAAGTTCAACAACATGAGGTCAGAATTAGAAGAGAAAGCATTTATATGATGAGGACAAGAGTATTCCCTTATCATAAAATTGGAGTCCCAAAGGAGAGCAAAATTCAGAAGTATTTGAAGAAGTATTTATCATGGATCATGAATATAAACAGATGCAAGAGTTGAGACATAAAAGCCTTAAAGAATACTAAAAAAATAGATAACAAGATACTACAGTGGGACAGTAGATAGTAAAAGTTTTAAGATTCTTAACATTCAAATAAATTTATAAAACCTTCCAGATACCAATTATGAGTTAAGAGTAAGTGTTAATTTTGACTTTTTGATAATGATACTGAAAAAAGGCAACAATTATTTAATATAAAGTAATTGAAAGGGAAAAATACATGTGTTTAAACCGTTCGAACATCTTTGAAAGTGTATTCAAAAGGTTTTCTGTTTACTCTGTCTTAATGAGATAGTTATACATGTCTAGTATTTGATGAGAGAGAGAGAGAGAGATTGTGGAAATAGATGCACTACCTTCAAGCAGATAAGGTTATTAAGTAATTCCAACATAAATGTCAAGGAGTATATCTCATGCACTTTAAGCAGTCATTTGAAATAGGAGCATCTAGCACAATCTTAGAGAAGAAGCAAGTGTACTTAAATACAAGTCACTTCATAGCATATATTTTTAAGTGTCTGCTTTAATACCCCAACATATCTCTTTAATTCAGAAGATGAAGAATATACAAAGTGATATAATTTGGTGACACATTTTAGAAAACATTAAATAACAGATGAATTAATTATTTATAAAATTTGCAAAATGAGAATCTGGGTAAATCACTAATCAACTTTCACTGAGGGATGGCAAATTGTGTGAGTAAATGACAGCTGCTCAGGGCAGTTTTAGTGTGGTCTGGATTGGTTTCACTGGGGTTTCATGTGCATTTCACTATTCTAGGCTGCTTCTTCTTTTTTTTTTAAAGTCAGGGGAAAGCACAAAGGCAGTCCCCCACTACCACAAATTATGCAGTCAAGTTTCCCATATTTGGCGAAATCGCAGGGCTCAGCACATCCGGAGTGCAATGGATAAGCCTCGCCCTGGAAAAACCACCTTCGTGATCATGGTATCTCCCCTTCTAGGTGGCTTCTACTTCTTAATAGAAAGTATATCTTGATGCATGTGATCTGCAGGGACTTGCCATATTCACTCACCATTTTACAAAAGTAGCATTTCTAAGCTAAATGTATAAATTTCTATTTTTTCTCCATCTTCTGTTGTCTGGATGCTTATATCAGTTGCTTTTCAATCAACTGTATTATTTTTCTTCTGCATATTCATGAATTATGTTGGACAGCAGGATAAGGAAAATGTTGATTACAGTGTGTAAGACTGACAACTCCCCTCACGAATACTTTGTATTGTGCTTGGACCTCTGTAGGAAGAATAAATATCTCATTATTTATCAGTTAATTGGAAAATTATCTAACTTGAGCTAATTGAAAGTGTAGTTTATCCCAGGTCACCAACAACACAACTTCCAGTCTCAGGTTTAGTGGGTTCTAGTACTCAGAAGCACAATTTCTTCCTGTAAGACATTCCAAGGGCTTTTATAACCTTCACAATTTGGGAAAGAAATAATTATTTTCAGCGAAAAAGGAAGAAAAACATATATTGTTCTCTAATCATTTGCCATCTTTACTTTCTCTTTTCCATCTTTACTTTCTCTTTTCCCTGAATGGCAAAACACAAAAGAAAGCCTTGATAGCTTATATGCATACCTCACTGTCAAAATTCAACCATTGTTACCCTAAGAAAAAAAGACCCTTCAATAATATGAATCATGAAATTTCAGAGGCATTATATTTGGCAATACATCAGCATATAAAGACATAGATGTATAGAAACTTTCTACTGTTTTTACTTAGGAAAAATCAGTGGTGAGCACTGGAACATATTGTTAAGCATAAAATTAGTTTTCTTTCATAATGAAGCCACCGGAGAGACAGGATTTAAATTAATTAAAATGATTACATAAACCCATGCTTTTGTGAAGTGTTAGACTACCAATTGTCCAGAGGCAAAAGAGAAAATTATTCTTAATTTATTGTCATATAATTATCCTCATAAATATATTTACTGCTGTTTCTCTGGATTCCTAACAACCTAATTTTCTCTGTTGTCATGGGGAATTTTATTACTACCCATGTTGATTTCTTCATGGGAGAAGACTTAGATATGAGGGGAGTAGGCCTCAGGGATACATGGCAGATTTCATGATGTCCTGGTCAAGATTGTGATCTGCAGCTCACATGCTCACATTTATTGAACATTTTAAGAAGGGCCTATGTATTATGCAGTTGAATTATAAATCGATTATTATGCTGTATTGGGTGGGAGGTTCAGAAGATAAAATTTAAGTCAGTAAACAAAAAGACCAAAAACAAAAGGAAGCTTTGAGTTGTTATGCAGAAAATAAAGAGGAATTTTGAAATCTGTACATCACCAGATTCCATCTCCATCTCCCCCGTGTCCCTTCATCACTGCAGCAAAAGTAGGAGCTTCATTTTTTGTGGAGAATAAACAAAAACTCTCTAAAGCAAAGTCAAGTTAAGAATGAGGGTGCTGACTCAATTACAGAAATTGAGTCAACTCTTACGTACCAAATTCTGGAATTCTCAGTTGACTTTAGTAGAGCTCCCACAATACTGGCAGCCAAGACTATAGAAATTGGCACAGGATTTCTGTAACCAAGTGACCCAGCCAACCACTCAACCTGTGTTAGACAAATATCGCCAATCAGTTGAGATACTCAAACCACTTTTAAAGCCCCATCATAAATATAAACAGAAAAGCAAGTGCCAGTATACATCTGAGGAAGGCTGATAATATAAAGGAGACCAAAAGAAAAAATAAATATTTAAAGAAAAAAATATATATATAAGTCAAAGAAAAACTAGAAAGAGACAAGATATTCATATTCTCAGAAATAGAAGATAGGAACAATGAGTAGAAATAAAGAGCAAATGCAAATACACACAAAGGAGATATATATATATATATATATATATATATCCATATATAGAGATGTATATAAAATATAAATACACGCAAAGGATATATATATCTATACATATATTTTACACACACACACACACATATATATATCTATATAACTAAAATTTCAAAACAAAAACAGTGAGAAAAAATTTTTTACAGCTTTACATTTTTATATTTTTACTTCTTAAGATCTGGTTTAATAGAAAATAGCTGTCACTTTATATGTGCTGCTGTATTCAGTCTGTGGAAATACATTGTTTTTTGAAGTATATGAGTAAAATCTGACCACATCCAGAAAAGAGTTGGAAATAAATGAGCATTTTAATAGATTTTCAGATAGTAGTATTATTTTGGGATATTACATCAAAATTTAAGGGTGGTAGTTTCTTAATAGCTAGTTGCACTTTAGAAATGAAAGATATACTTTTGTACTCCACTACTTTAAAATCCATTGATTTATCTTGTGTTTTGAATGGATCTTCTGCTCATGCATTGTTTTATAACAAACAATGCCAATTTGGGAAATATGGTCTCATTGAGTAATTCAGTTATTTTATATGTCAATATAATTCATGATAAAATATTATAAAAATCACATTTTTTAAAACCATCACCATCTCATAAAGTCCTTATGTATTGGGAATCAGTCAATCATTTCCAAAACTTAACTTATGCTTTAGAAGTTCAAGTTTTGCTTTGGCAACAATAAATACTAAACTCCTCTTATTTTCTTATTTTTGTTTTATTTTATAATTTTTGCTTCTGTCTGATTCGAAAATGACACTTTTATATTATTTACTTCAGAGGAAACATCAGTCAAATATCCATGCTTGTATAACTGTAATTATTACAATTATGTAAACTTTACAAACATGTATTAGACCTTATCCTCTCACTTCCTTCACTCCTGCAACAGGAAAAAGGAGATTCTTTTAAAGCAGGGGTTGGTTACATGTTTTCTAAAATAGTAACCATTTTCAGTTTTTTGGTCCCTATGTGTTTCCTTAAGTACTCTCTTTAGCATTGTAATGCAAAAGCAGCCAATGACAACATGCAAATGAATAAGTATGGCTCTGTTCTCATAAAAGTGTATTAATACTCACGTGTCATAAAATATTACTATTCCATTAACAGTTTTGTTTTTAACCATTTTTTAAATCTCAGCTTGCAGGGCATGCACAAACACCTGACAGCCCTATTTTGCTTTGGCACACAATTAATAATTTACCTTGCATTAAAGAAAAAAGAGAGCCTTTATATGTCTTCTCCCTTGCCTTGAACTTGAAATTAAATGCTCAAATTTGTATTTTATATCGTGTGTGCTCCTGGAGGTAGATACAGGAAGCCCCATGTATTTCCCATGATGTTTGTAATGACTATTGTTATTGTAGCTACTATGAACTAATGTCATTTGATCTCTCAATGTTTTGACTGATAACTTCACTCTATTTGCTGCTACAGTACAGGATCATTTTTATTTCATGGTTACCAGCATTTCTTTGTCATTTCACAAAGTAACCAGCTAAGTCCTCCTAATCAAGTAGATGACTAGCTTAATCCAAAAATCCATTTTGAGGTTCCGTTCCTGAAACTCATGTTAATTACTGTATTGATCAGACTTTCAGCAAAAAACTGATAGCACACTCATGAGAGGTTGTTGTAGATCATTTAATGAAATAACTGTTTAGATAAATATGAACATACTTAAATGAACCAATTAGAAATTATAAATAAGCATAGCACTGAGAACATCCATGGGTCTGGTTAGGAAAAGCAGCTTCACCAGACCCTGGTAAGAGCTATAGCCATTTGAACAAGAAGGAGGCCACAAGAAAAGAGTTGTGGATACAAACATACGGATTCAATGGTCAACACTGTGGCATGACAGAGAGGAAACAGAGAATATCCTAACCTGTCTCTTCTCACTTCAAAGTCCTATTAGTCATTCTTACTGGCCAAGGCCAACTGGATATCAGAAGGCAACAGATCCTATATAATAAAGTTATGGAGAACAAACTTAGACACAAAGTTTGGTGCAGAAAAGGTCAAATAATGGATATAGAAGGTCAATCAGAAGATAAACAGCGCCAACTATGATTCTGGCTGCATTACAAGTAATGGGTTAGTTTGTGATAAGTCTGGTGAGATACCACTGTTAGTTTTTTCCTTTCAATATCTGCCACAGTTCCATTGAGAAATGAGGTAGGGATAAGTAAAATTATGTTTCATCTGTCCTGCTCAGAAAACTAATTATTTGCGAAATGTGGGTGTATGTATTTGAGAGATATTGACCCACTGAAGAGAAGAGAAGCAAAGAGATGAGAGACCAAAGAAAGAGAAGGAAGAGAAGAAAAGAGGGGAGAGCAGACAGGAAAGAGAGATGGCATGAAGAAAGGAAAAGAAAGATAGAAAAGAAAATGAAAAAGGGAGCCAGAAGAAAAAGGAGGGAGAAGAATGAAGAGTGCAAGGTAGAAAGGAAACAGCTGAAGTACCCAATTGCAAAAGAAATGAAAATCTTGCCTTATTCAAAATAGTTTGTATGAAGCAATACTAATGTGTGTTATTAGATAACTTTGTAAAGAAGAACAATTCTGTATTTAAAAACTAAAAATGAAACTAAGTTTATGACAGTTGACAAAAAGTTATAGATCCAAAATTATCCTTCAGTGAACAACTTAAATAGCATCCTAACAGAAATTTAACAAACCATTATAATTTATGTGATGTTCTCACTTTTCTCATTAGGTGGTCCGTAATTCTCTGCCCTCCTGTTTCTAGGTGGCATCTTTGACCAGAGTTGCTTTCATGGCTCAACTCTCACATTCTGACTACGTTTTCCCTGCTGGAAAGCCTTGACCTATCAGAGTGGAGAATTGTACTGATGGGATGAAAAACGTATAGCTTTTCACTGTCTGGATTCTTTCTAAGGATATGTAGTTCCTGTAGGAAGGATATATCTTCTTTTCTCCACATAGGGAGAGAAGATGACTTTTGAAGAAAAGGTTGCTTTAATAACAAAGAACATTAAAATTATCCAATTGCTACATCTTTTTAGCTGGCATATTGTTTTATATGACTCATTTTTTAATGGATTCCAAACTTTTGCTATTCTAGTCTTTTTTATTTTATCATCCAAGATGGAGAGTGTAGGATATTAGTCATTACACCTAATTTTCTACCCCAAATCTGCAATGTGCTGAATATTTATTTAGTGTTTTATTGATGGCTTTTACTCAGGGATAAAATTTTATTACTTAAACTATTTTTTCCCCAAACAATTAATCACAAGAATTTATCATTTATAAAGAATAAAATTGAGTCTATTTTTTAAAAAATTGTACTTTAGGTTCTGGGGTACATGTGCAGATCATGCACGATTGTTGCAAAGGTACATACATGGCAAGGTGGTTTGCTGCCTCCATTCTCCCCATCTCCTATATCTGGCATTTCTTCCCATATTATCCCTCCCCAACTTCCCCACCACCCGCTGTCCCTCCCCTAACCCCTCTAACAGACCCCAGCGTGTGATGCTCCCCTACTGTGTCCATGCATTCTCATTGTTTAACACCCTCTTATGAGTGAGAACATGCGGTGTTTGATTTTCTGTTCTTGTGTCAGTTTGCTGAGAATGATGGTTTCCAGATTCATGAACATCCCTACAAAGGACATGAGCTCATCGTTTTTTTATGACTGTATAGTATACCATGGTGAATATGTGCCACATTTTCCTTGTCCAATCTATCATTAATGGGCATTTAGATTGGTTCCAGGTCTTTGCTATTGTAAACAGTGCTGCTACAAACATACGTGTGCATGTGTCTTTATAATAGAATGATTTATAATCCTTTGAGTATATACCCAGTAATGGGATTGCTGTGTCAAATGGAATATCTATTTATAGATCCTTGAGGAATTGCCACACTGTCTTCCACAATGGTTGAACTAATTTACACTCCCACCAACAGTGTAAAAGTGTTTCTATTTCTTCATAATCTCTCCAGCATCTGCTGTCTCCAGATTTTTTAATGATCGCCGTTCTAACTGGCATAAGATGGTATCTCAATGTGGTTTTGATTTGCATTTCTCTAATGACCAGTGATGATGAGCATTTTTTCATATGTTTGTTGGCCTTATATATGTCTTCTTTTGAGAAGTGTCTGTTCATATCCTTTGCCCACTTTTGAATGGATTTGTTTGTTTTTTTCTTGTACATCTGTTTTAGTTCTTTGTAGATTCTGGATATTAGCCCTTTGTCAGATGGGTAGATTGCAAAAATTTGTTCCCATTCTGTTGGTTACCTGTTCACTCTAATGATTGTTTCTTTTGCTGTACAGAAATTCTGGAGTTTAATTAGATCCCATTTGTCTATTTTGGCTTTTGCTGCCAATGCTTTTGGTGTTTTAGTCATGACGTTCTTGCCTATGCCCATGTCCTGAATGGTTTTCCTAGATTTTCTTCTAGGGTTTTTGTGGTGTTCAGTCTTATGTTTAAGTCTTTAATTCATCTGGAGTTAATTTTAGTGTAAGGTGTCAGGAAGGGGTCCAGTTTCTGCTTTCTGCACATGGCTATTCAGTTTTCCCAACACCATTTATTAAACAGGGAATCCTTTCCCCATTGCTTGTTTTTGTCAGATTTGTCAAAGATCAGATGGTTGTAGATGTGATGCATTACCTCCAGGGCCGCTGTTCTGTTCCATTGGTCTATATATCTGTTTTGGTACCATCATCATGCTGTTTTGATTACCGTAGCCTTGTAGTATAGTTTGAAGTCAGGTAGTGTGATGCCTCCAGCTTTGTTCCTTTTGCTTAGAATTGACTTGGCTATGTGGGCTCTCTTTTGGTCCCATATGAAGTTTAAGGTGGTTTTTTCCAGTTCTGTGAAGAAAGTCATTGGTAGCTTGAAGGGGATAGTAATGAATCTGTAAATTACTTTGTGTAGTATGGCCATTTTCACAATATTGATTCTTCCTAACCATGAGCATGGCATGTTTTTCCATTTGTTTGTGTCCTCTCTTATTTCCTTGAGCAGTGGTTTGTAGTTCTCCTTGAAGAGATCCTCTACATTCTTTGTTAGTTGTATTCCTAGGTATTTTACTCTCTTTGTAGTAATTTTGAATGGAAGTTCACTCTTGATTTGGCTCTCTTTAAGTCTGTTATTGGTGTATAGGAATGCTTGTGATTTCTGCACATTGATTTTGTATCCTGAGACTTTGCTGAAGTTGCTTATCAGTTTAAGGAGATTTTAGGCTGAGACAATGGGTTCTTCTAAATATACAATTATGTCATCTGCAAATAGAGGCAATCTGACTTCGTCTTTCCTAATTGAATACCCTATATTTCTTGTCTAATTGCTCTGGCTAGATCTTCTAATAGTATATTGAATAGGAGTGGTGAAAGAGGTCATCCATGTTTAGTTCCAGATTTCAAAGGGAATGCTTCCAGTTTTTGCCCATTCAGTATGATATTGGCTGTGGGTTTGTTGTAAATAGCTTTTATTATTTTGAGATATGTTTCATTGATACCTAATTTATTGAGAGTTTTTAGCATAAAGTGCTGTTGAATTTTGTTGAAGGCCTTCTCTGCATCTATTGAGATAATCATGTGGTTTTTGTCTTTGGTTCTGTTTATGTAGTGGATTACATTTATAGACTTGCGTATGTTGAACCAGTCTTGCATCCCTGGGATGAAGCCTACTTGATCGTGATGGATAAGCTTTTTGATGTGCTGTTGTAGTCGGTTTGCCAGTATTTTATTGAAGATTTTTGCATGTATGTTCATCATGGATATTGTCTTGAAGTTTTCTTTTTTTGTTGGGTCTCTGCTGGGTTTTGATATTAGGATGATGTTGATCTCATAAAATGATTTAGGAAGGATTCCCTATTTTTGTATTGTTTGGAATAGTTTCAGAAAAAAATGTGTGTTCTTAAACCTTTAAGCTTTGCAGTTTAAATAAGACTTTTGTTGATTTAAGTTTAAAGAGTGTAACTTAAGGCCATATAGGGATTATATGTGATCCAGAGCATTTTATAAAATTTTACTGTATTAAACCTGTGATTAAGAAAAAATACTAATTTGAGTTAAAGACAAATTGTGGTTATAATTGTTTAGGTGATTTTGAAAAGCCCACTGAAATAAACACTTTGTTTTAAAAATGGCCAACATTAAATAACTTTTATTTTTTCTGTCTATTTGGAATGTTAAATTATTTTGAATTAATTGAATGATTTAATATTTATTGCAGGCCAATGGAAATCTGATTAGTTCTGGACAGCTATTAAGAACCCATCTAAACAATGAAAGAAAATTATTTTTTCTGATGTTCAATCAGTAAATATATTTTTCTTTTCTATTTGTTTTATAATTTTCTTTGGTTCGTTTTATTCTGTGGCCTGCATTATCACAACTACCACATTTTGTATTTTTGGAGCAGTTCTGTTTTCTCTCTGACTTTCTAAAATGAATTGTCTAGTAGGGTAGCCAGTAGCTTTATGTGGCTATATACACTAAGTTTTAAGTTACTTATATTAATACAAATTTTTTAAAAAATGATTTTTCTGTTGTTCTAGCCATATTTCAAATATGGAATAGCCATAAGTGACTACTGTTATTCTCTTGGAAAAAAAGAGTTTATAAATATTTGTAGACACTTCCATAATTGAAGAAAATCCTTTAAAACAACACAATTCCAGGCAATGTCTTTATTCTAAATATGAATGTTTTTCTTATTAAAATACCTGAATTCTTAGATATCATGACACAGCTACATCAAATCTCAGGCTTTTGCATTATTTTGATGTAAAAGTAAAATAGTACAATGTAAAATGATGGACATACCTTCAACAACAATGTCTAAATTAAAATATTTTTATATAACTGTCTATAGAAACTCTGGTCAAGATTGAAAATTATTTAAAATTTTTGTTATGTAAAAATAAAAATAATTTGTGTTCATGTTTTTATTGCAATTAAAAACTGACTTCTCTTCCAAGTGGTTTGTAATTCAATTAATTATTTTCACCAATATATGTCCAAGTATTTGGTACAGGAAATAAAAAGGTAAATAAAGCAAGGGCTCTTTTCTTCAGTTGTCTGTGAGGGCTCTATTAGATGAGATTGTGCCCAGTGAAACTGCAGTGAGCTTGGAGAAAAGTGAGGCCACATCTAAATTGCTTCCATTATTGTAGATGTTAGACCTACTTGTATAATATTGGACAGAATGAGGCCCAACACAGACCTCTATAATAGTTCTTTTACATATTAATTAATTTTTAATATGTGTCACTATGTGCCTGAATGACGAGGCTGAGTGTCAGAAATGTATCCCCAGTGAGTAAACTCAAACCAGGGAGAACCCCACATTATCTTGAAAACTTTGGCACTAGATTAGTATGGTTTTTGTGCACCATAGTGGATGGAAAGTGGGCTATGTATTTCTCTCTGCAGAAGGTCTTAAAGTCATATTTTCATGATAGTCCACATGGCCAAAAGCTCTAAGCTCTTAGACTCCATTTTAAGGTGGAATAAGCAGTGTTATCCTTACACAAACAGTTTTATTGACCATAAATAGCACCTGTCATTGACTAGTGATGACTCTTTAAAGAAATTATGGTCGACTGGGCATGTTGACAGGATGTGGATTATAGTGGTAATGTACTAAGAACTAAAAAGAAAAAGAAGATAGCCAGGTGGAAATTTTATGGTAAAACGGCAGTAGCTTTTGCATGTCAGTATATTGCTTTAAATCTAATGACAGTGTTTATTAATATTTTGTGCTATTTCTATTTTGTGTTTCTGGTATAAATCTATAGAAACTTTTTTTGCACTAGTAAACTAAAAATTATTCTCATAATTTTATCTGTTAGTGACTGTCACAATGACAAAAAATAAATGTTTTATTCTGAAAATTCCCAGGTAATAAACTGGCCTTTCATTCACATGTCTGCCAGTGAAAGTCATGCTAAATTTATACTCTCAAGGTAGAAGTTGAGACTAAGTACTTTCCCTAAATGGAATATAAAAATTAAATAGAAAATTGTTAGCGAGATATTGGATCATAACATAGCATCATAATTGCATAGCATCATAAACTCTTTGTACAATAAAAAGCAATGGCTTGGATATTAAAATATTTATATTTTAATACTCAGATAATACTCACGAGTGTAACACAATGGATTCTTCTGATACAATTACATACAGTTCCTTATTGAAATAAATGCAAACAATTATATTTTATACTTAAACAGTCATTCCTGCTAGCTTACTAATGACATACATTTTGTTTTTCAGACTATTGTGGTTAACTATTTCCAATTTCTATGTTACAGAAAAAATATCTATATTTATTAAAAGGTTTTTAACATATAAAATATATTGCTATATAAATTTGCATACAAATTTAAGATTTTATTCAGTATATGGTATTAATTAGCTAGCAACTCATCATACTTTTTTGAGATGAAAAAGAAATACTATTTTGGCAGTTTTCCTGCAGTTAAAAAAGGCAATTATAAAAATGCTTTTCATATTCATAAAGACTTAGACTAGTAAATCTTTTCAAACTAATTCTTGGTATGACTCTGAAGTGATGACTGAAATCACATCTGAGAGAATAACTTGTCCATCAAAGAGCAGAGTTAAAAATTGTTTATATTTTTAGAGCAATGCTATACCCTACAATACTCCCTACATTTTATCAGTTCAGACTTCAATATTCACCAATGAATTGAAACAAATTCTTTCTGAAATAAGTTTGTGACTCATGATTCTGAGATCTAACTGCATAAACCCTGAAAAAGCCATGAATGTAAACAAAAAGAAATGCTGAGTCAAGCAAAACATCCACAAAAAGATTTTTTACTTTGAGGAACCTGAAATAGGAGTGTGGCTGAAAATAATAAACTTTTTGCATAATATAAATATTTAATTGACCAATATTAGTTATTTGCATAATGTCTCAATATTAATTGGCAAGCAGCTCTCAAAAATATGAATGAACAAATTCTAGTGTTAAGTGATACATCAGCATGTTAATACTTACATCATCCTTCTATAAATAACTAGAATCAATATACCAAGAAGTGGAGAAAGAACATTTTATTGACACTTTAGATCACATCAACAATATAATATTTTACAATACACTGTTATCTTGTTTCACCAACAGGTTTTACATAACTTCAAACATCTACACTCTATGGACAAAGGTATCGTATAAATAGGCTCTATGGTCCCATATTAACGATATTTGAACAATCATACAAGAGTATGCTACCTCACACAATATCGGTACAGATAACACAGATTTGACAAATTTCTTAGCAAGGTGTGTGATCTCTAAAGAAACATAAAAAGCCTTCTGCAGGTGCAAAAATAAAATGAAGACGATGTGTAAAGGACTCTGTCACAGGTTGAATTTCTGAAGACACAAACTGTGAGACAAAGGCTAATGGGCACAACGTTTATTAGTGGGTGCTCTCAGGGTTCACGCCTGTGAATAGAAAGAACACTGGGGAAAAAAAGAAGTTGGCCTCAATGTAGTCTTTGTGAAGGCCTCAGTCATGTTTGTAGTGAGCTCTGAAGATGAAATAATCCTTCAGAATTGTTCAAGATGAGGTTAGAGCACCAGGGTTTTATAATCCAGATATTTAGGCATCTGTCTTAAAGACAAGTCCTAAAGAGACCAAAAATTGAGAGAACTGTCACCTGCCACCTTTCCAGGACCTGAGATTGATGGGGCATATGGTGCAACTTCTACCATTATCCCTAACAGATTAAATTTATAATTGTTTAGTCAGAGGTATGCAATTTTCTAGTATTAAGGCTTGGGCTAAGTAGCTCTATCTTCATTAACATTAGAGATAATAAGAGTTAGTTTATATGTTAGTTTAAAGCAAAGAATAAAAAAGTTAATTTTAAGTGAATTTTTTATTATATATATTTATACTATACTACATATGTAGATAATACTGCATTTTAGTCATCATTCACAAAACACTATTTCAGAGTTTAAAAATTTAATTTTACTATTGTCAAATAATGTATGCATTTTACAAAATGAATTGTACATATATTTCAACATCTATAAGCTATATAGAAAATGAACAAAATAATTTTTTATATCCCAAAATTTGAATATTTATTATTTCATTTAAAGTTAACAATCAGTAACATCAAATCATCTTATTAGTAGTAGTGGTTGCAACAATTATATGGCTGTTGTAATAATGCTAATGATCACTCAACATTTATGGCGATAATATTCTACCTGAACTTGAGACAAATCAATAATTGTAAAGATTTTTAATAAGAAATTTCAATGTGTACAATATTATACTAAAATATTCTAAATGATACATATGAGTATAATACTTTTGAATAATTTTCTATCTTTGGAAGGCGTTATAATCCAAGTGCACAAACAAGACACCAACAGGTTATATGTGTGTTTGTGTGTATACGTGTTACTGTTGTGAAAGATATTAATATATTTCCTAACGTTGGGTCATTCTTGCATTTTTATTTATCAATCTCATATGATCACATTGTCCATACCTTTGTGTGGATTATTCTAATACTATTCAGTATTAAATTTCGTCGTATTTAATGTTTGCACAATGATCGTGAAGGCTCTTAGTTTGTGAATCTGGTTATTGCCCAACTACCTTTGCTATCCGGAGGGTCCTGCTGACACTGAGGCTTTGGATTCAGCTCAAAGCAAAATTTACACCTGAATCTTCAAGGTATTGTTGCAGAAAGCTCTTATTTATTCATTCATTTTGCCTTAAAACAGATTGAGTTATATTTTCTGTTGTTTGCTGCCAAAAAGTCCTAATCATTACAATGAAAGTTTCATTTTTCTTTTTGTTTCCACTTTCATTTTTGTGCTAAATTGTGTTAAGATGACTTGGTTGGGTCCAGAAAAATTATTTCCCAGAATTCCCTTTCTTGTGTGGTTTCCATGAGAGTTGGCCATGTGGAATCATGCATGATATTCAAGATGAAGGAAGGAGGAGCAGTTACACTCAGAAGCTGGCTGTGGTCATCCAGATTGATTAACAGACCCAGTGCTCTCCATGGGCTCCAAATTGTCCTCACTTTCCTGCATTTCCTGCCCAGCTCACTTTTTCTACTGGTGATGCTGGAGACCAACGGCAGCTCCAGGGTGACCATGAGGTGCTTCTCTTCACACAAAAAGAAGTTGCACCAAGACAACTTCCCCAGGGGAGAATTTCCCCAGAGGAGAATCTTCCGCAGGCCTCTCCAGAGTCCCCTCTGGGTTCCATCTTTGTTGGTTAGATGCATGTGAGCAAGGGTATGTGATAGGACGTGCAGTTTATGAGCCACACAAGGGAAGGAAATGGTAGAAAGTATTCACATTTACAACAGAAAGCTGACAAAGTAGGTTGGCGGCCTCATTTTTGGCAGCCTAACTACTTAGAACACTCAAGTCTGTCTGAGCTAAAGCAGAATGCTGTTTTGTTTATGCCAGATTTCGGCAAGGTACTATGAAGAAGGAGAGAACAATTCTGCACAGGTTTAAGACAAGAACACTTCTTTTTATAAGGACAATGCGGGAAGAGTTTCTTCCTCACAGGTAGATAACCCAAGTTTAGTTGGAGAATGGGAGTTATGGCTATTTATAATTAATTACTCCGAAGAATTTTAGAATTCATAGATAATTACTGGGAGATATCGATCTCTTAAAACTCCTAAATAATATCCTTTACTAATCTTGAGCTCTCAAAATATACACATGTGAAATCTGATCATGAAAGAAAGAGAATTGAGAAACTATGAAGGCTAGATAGGCACACTTGCCTCTCAATAAAAATTAAATCTTGATGTTAGTATTTTGAGTCAGAGACAGCTAGTCATCCCCCATTCATCCAAGATCTATAGAAGATTTTCCCTGCACTCTACCTGACCCAATGTCTCCAAGTATTAGACACAATTCAGCTGTGATAGAGGAGACTTACTGTGGAACAACGGCTTCCCTGTTGAGAACATAGAATGGCTCCTCAGATATTCAGGCAACTGGGCACAGTCAAAAAGCAGTACTTGCAGGTGAGACTTTAGGGGTACTGCTCTCACCTCCCTCCAGGAGAAATGAAGGTGAGGTTCAGCTTGGAGCTGGAGAAAGAAGCAACTACAGCATAACCTGAAATGCAGCATTAACCATCCCTTAATCTAACTAAGATTCTTTTAAGCCAGCACATCCAGAGTAGATAGAATATGAAGGACTAGAGATTAAACTCCTGAAAGGAGTCAGGATAAGTGATGAGAAAGACACTATCTCTAAGGGGTACTAACAGCAGCAATTCACAGATGAAGAGAATGTGTAATCCATTACATACTTGGTTTATTTATATTGCATTTGAGATACAAAATAAGAAAGCTGCCAAGATAATTAAGGACTATTCAGCATGTGGTGCTATCACCCTCCGAGGACATTCTGGAGAAAGTACCTGATGTTTAAAATACATTTTTATATTTTGCCCTATTCCACAAGGAACGTGGAGGGAGAATTTGGAGGACAGATGCTGCTTTCAGGAGCTGCAAATACCTCCCTAGAGAGAAAGTGAAGTGGGTGGGGAAATAATTATAACAACATCTGGCCCGTAAGTCTTGTTAAGGAGTAGAGAGTCTCTTTTCAGCAAAATTCCCTAGAAGTGTCTTGGCGAGAAGACAAACTTTTCTGTGAAGGGCTACAGAGCAAGTATTTTAGTCGCCCTCCATGCAGCATTGCAACGACTTAACTCTGCATTTTTAGAACAAAGGAAGCCATGGACAATGCACAAATACAGATGTGTTATGCATGAAATCATGCATAAACTTCATTAGAAAACAAACCAAAATGAAAAACAGGTGCTGAACTACATGTGGCCTAAGGGCTGTGGTTTACCTCCCACTGGTTTAGAAAATTAGGTCATAAGAGCATGTGTTGTTGGAATACTATGAAATAAGTGATACATTGTTATATATAGAAGATGAGAATTTTGAGGGCATGCAGGGAGAAAAAGAGGAAGACAAGGGCGGAGAGCAATATCAATCAATGAGGCAGGAGCCTGAGGCCTACAAGGAAGCACTGTAGAAAGGAATTTCTGCTGATCTGATGAACATAGTGTGATCTGTTACCTATTTCTATGCTATTTGCACAGTGCAGTATGAGCCCCTTCATCTCCTAAACCTTCAATAAAGTTTTCTTTGCAGACCAACATGCTATTAAAAAAAAACTTTGGTTAGCCTCTATTTGTTTACTTGCTTACATTAAGATTATTGAGAAATAGCGATTTCTTTCCTTGCATGGTTAAAGCGGATCAAAGAGATAAGAACTATATCGAGAAGACAGTGAAAGTGGTATATTGAGACCTTTGGATGCTATAACTGAGAGCCAGTGACCCTGACAATTTAAGTCCTTGATAATGTACAGACTTCCTGGGGAAGATAGAAGATTGTTAACCTAAATTGAAATCTTAGTATAAGAAAAGCTCGGGTCTATCTGAGTCATATCATTAGGCCATTGCAATAACTATGCACATATTAATTTGCTAAAAAATGACTACACATGCTTTCCAGCTAGATCTCAAGAAAATATATATTTTATTGCATTCTTTGCTGGAAATTATTTTGCTACTGTGCACAGTAATATAAAATCAATGTTTTCTGAATCTGATGCAAAAATTCGTTGAAACAGCTTATTAATGTTTCTTTTTTCTTATTGTAAAATTATTAAGCACCACTATTGAGATTCTGATTTAGTAGGTCTACATGGGTCTGTAAATTGCTGTTCATAAAAATCTCCTAGTAAACTTTCTCATGTGCCATCAAGCTTGGAAATCACTATATATGACTGAACATAATTTGAATAAAAAATCACTTACTACTGCCAAATAAATCCTTTATGTCTTTCTTTAGAGTGGAAGAGTTTTACTCACAGCAAATGAGTAAATCTGTTATCTGGTTGGATTCCAAGTAGGAAGTGTCCTATTTCATGTCAAGGAGAATTTAAACTTATTTATGTTATCATAGTCTAGAACAGCAACTGGAGCAGAGAGAGTATGGCTGCCAAAGAGAATACCAATCTATATTTGAAAGACAGAGAACTACAGGGTCACTCATTAGAAAGTCAAACTTTTGGATCATACTGGAAGGATTTTAGTATAATTGAATTGATGAACTGTTATAGTTGGTTACACCTGTGTAACACAGATCATTAAAAAAAGACCATTTGGAGAGACTTGAATGAGGTACTACGGTCCTAAAATATGAATTTAGGGCCATCCAGACTAAATGGCACACTTCGTTTTTGTTGTTGGAAAAAGTACCAATGGAAAGGCCCCATTTTTCATCCATGCCTGATCATTGTAAACTTGTATAAAGGCAACATAAACTTTAGAGTAAAATCTATGTGGTTCTGTAGGTGTACATTTCCAGAATCAAAGGTAAAAGACGTTTCACTGAAATTTCCATAATAAGTATCTACCTCATGTCTTATTTCCTATAATACGGCCATCAGAATTGGAACATTATTAAGGCATGCAACAAGTTTTATTGAACATTAAAGATCTTTGAAAACATGTACAGCACTGAAGATGTATCAGGGACAAACAGTGTAAGTTCCTATCTCTAGGAGCTTATCCTTTAAAGGAGGAGATTGATAATAGAGTTTATCAAATAAATAGATCATGCAATGTTAGATATTGAGAAGTCCCATATCTCTGATATCCATGGGAATGGTAAGAAAAAAAAATAAAGAAGGGTCTTATGAAGAAAACTATAACATGATGATTAGATATAAAATAGTCGAGTAGGAAGATGCTGTTTTACATCGAGAGGGCAGGCTCAGAGCCAGGACAGAGAAGGTCTCCATGATGAAGTGCTCTTTAATCCGAAGTATGAATGGAGTAAAATACAAAAATTAGCCAGGCATGATGGCATGCACCTGTAATCCCAGCTACTCTGGAGGCCGAGGTGGGAGAACTGCTTGAACCCAGGAGGCAGAGGTTGCAGTGGGCTGAGATCACACCACTGCTCTACAGCCTGGGAGACAGGGACTCTGTCTCCCCCAAAAAAAGAAAAAATGGAACTGTTGAAACAAACACATGACTGGGACCCTGTAATATTGGCACTTCAGAGCTGTCAAAATCCTTTAAAAATGGAAATAACATAAAAAATGTGTATTTAAAGTAGATTATTTTTGCAGTGCTATAAAGTGTAAATTGAAATGCAGAAAAAATAAAGAATGATGAATGAGGAATTCATCCAGTATTTTCACATGAAAATAGAGACAATATATATGAAATTAAAGGTAAAAATGATAAACATTATATAGAAAGATTTGACAGTATATGAGAAATGATTCAATTTTTCAGCAAGGAAGAACTCAAACATAACTCTAGGATCTTGGGAATCAGTGGTTGATGATATAATGGTATTAGAGAGGGCAGAAGAGGAAATAAGGATCAGATGTTTGATTTAGGGGTAGGTTAGTATCAAGTTTATGGCTTGCCTGTTTAAATATTCAACATATCAGATAAGTATAACTCAAGTTTTCAGGACTGCAGAACCATTAAGATGTCATATGTTTTGGTACATTTATTGAAGTAATGAAAGTAGTAAGCTCCAAAATAAGAGTATCAGAATTCAGAATGTGAAAATATAAAGGACATATATCAGGGAAATCCAAACGTCAGGACATAGGTGGAGGAAAATTATAAATATTAATTTTTAATATTAGATTATATGGAATATTTAAAGTAAAATATTTAGATATTGTTTTTAATATACAAAAACATATGCATATATGTGCATGTAATATTCTCTAAAATTGTCTCAATTTAAATTTAATTTACCAGTCATGCTATTGTAAAGATTCTTTTATTTCTAAAGAAAGTATTTAAAATAAAAGAATGACTTTTGTTTCTGGTGCATTATTTTTCAAAGTACATTGTTTCTTACACTTATATTTTAACTAAACTTATTTTAACATTTAATATATATAAAGTACTTTATAATATATTAATAATAGATAATAAATAGGAGAATATAATTTAGAGTTTGTCTAAATAATAATGATGACAACAATAATTCTTATCATAAAGTAACTAACATCATAAACTGGGCATTATTTAAAGCAGGTTACCTGTAGCAAGTCAGTTACAGATCACTGCACATTATTAAATATGTGCTAAACTTTTTAATAATGACAGATGTAGAAACACAGGCTTCGGAAGGCTAGCAACTGCAACTTGCTCAAGTCTCTAGTACTAGCAACTGCCAGAGACAAGGGCAGAGACTTCTGTCCTCTAAATGTTAGCATTTATGACCATTCGAATATAAAAGGATGGCAAAGATAATGCATATTCAACACTGCATTACAACTGTATATGAAAAATGCATTTTATTTGGCAATGCAGCTTGATGAAATTGTTATGCTCTTTGGATGAATTTCAGGAGCATGTAGAGGTGGTGAGACTTAGCTTTTGAGTTATTGAAGTCATTGAAGGATAAGTCAACAAACTCTATGAGATAAATTTTAACTGTTTTATGATGAGAAGTCAACTGCTGTTGATTTTTGCTTAACTTTATTTAGTGTCCTTCAAAACAAGAGTTTGTTGTATTTTAGTCACTGATATCATCTCAGAAACATATGCTGCTGAGGCTTTTATCAATAAAACACACATAGTATCAACCAAAAATTGCACCATATTTAACTGTGAAACTTCATTCTGTCTCCATAGACTTCGCAGGAGGTTCTCTATGTCTTGAATGTCTACATAGGTTCATTTCTATAACTCAGCTACAATATTTTCCCTTTCAGTTTTTTTTTAAGATTATTGAAGAAGCTAGTTTGGGTGTATATAAACAAATAGAGCAATCTTCAGCAAGCTGTTCTTTATCTGAAGAAGAAACCATTATTTTCATGGCCAGAAATGATTCTATTTCAAAAGTATATTCTTAATATCAGACAACACAATCTTAATTGGAAATGCCTTTTTGAAGCACAAAACTAAAGTTTTGAAATTTGACTCCTGATAACACTAATGGAAGGCATGCAGTATAATATCTCTCAGGAATCTAGACCATTTACAGCTGACATTGTAAAGTCTCTCTCTGAATTAGAGGCACTAAAACAATTTCTTCCCTTATGGAATAATATATTTAATTTGCGTAACTGCAACTCAACTATCATTATTTTTCTTGAATTAAATAGTATCCTATTAAACACAGCTATGTGAATAAAAAAGAGACAAGAGCTTATTATTTAAGCTTCTCTTAGCAGCCACAGTTAAAAGCTCTTTTTAAAAAAATACCTTAGGGTTTACAATAAATAAGACAACAATACTTTGAAAGAAAAATTTTCTTCCATAGACTATATTATTTTAGAATTTTATAAAGAAAATAGGTGATTTGCCATGATAGTAATTGTACCTTGATAAATTAGTAGTAATGTCCTTATTATAGTTCTTCTTAACATTATTTTTCTTTTTAGAAACAGAACACATTTTATTATACCCTTCTTAAATTACAGAAGGAATCTCTATGAAATATAAATACATATGTTTAAAATATAATTTATGTAAAAATAGCTGGAAAATTTGCAGGGAAATCTGGACTCTACTTATGATAGATATTTAACCTACAAAGCAATTTACATTCCACTTCAGTTTTTAAGTTCTCTTAAAAACTCTTCTACGTATTTCCATTACCTTTATTGGCTACACGAATTCTGCAGACCATTACCTTTCTGCTGTTCTTCCTTCTTTCTTCAAGAGTTTGAAATTTCCTTGGTCTCCAGTCTCTTCTTCATGGTTTCCATATTTGTTGCTTTATTACTTACTTCCATATTTTCAGATTGAGTGGTTTCCGGCAGATGGTGCGAGTAGGACAGTTTCATTCTCCCTCTCTTCTATTTGGGCTCTAGCTGCATCATATGCTCAGACTTGTAGTAAAAGGCAGCTTGAGTTATGCAACTCAGAGGACTGTATGCTTGTTTGTCTGATAGTTCAGCCACTGAAGGTATGTGAATCCAGCAACGGTTTATTCCCTATCTAAAATGTCTGCCTTCCTGACACTTCAAAAATTCATTAACACAAGAGGAACTTCATTCTTTAAGGTAAATTTCTAGCAAGATTCCACATTCTCTGTTTCTGAATAAAAAGCTTCAATCTACAGTGCCACATTTCCCAGAATTCAATGAAAATATGCCAGGGATTTGTCAGCATTGTAGGTGAAATAACGCCCCCTGCCTGAGGATGCAAACACCCTAATCCTCTGCATCTGTTCATCTGTTTTCTTGCATAGAATTGGAAATTTTGCAGATATGGCTAAATACATGAAGGTTGAGAGGGTGAAATTATTCTGGATTACCCAGATGGGCCCAGGATAATCACATAATTTCTTAAAAGCAGAAAATTTCTTGCCTAGTTCAGTGAAATAGATAAACACAACCTGCCTTTTCTAGTTTTGAGGATGGAGGATAGGGGTCATAAGGTAAAAAAATGCAGCAAATTTTAGACGCAGTGCAACCCTCCAGCTGACAGGCAACCAAGGGCCAGACACCCCAGTACTGCAACCCCAGAGAATTAATTCTACCAACAATTCAAATCCACAAAAGATGGATACTCTTTCAGAGCCTCTGGTCAAGGAACACAGTCTGCTGCAACTGATTTTAGCCCACTGAGATTTTTAACCAGACATCAGACCTGAATAACTACAATTATAAATTTGCATTGTTTCAGTAACTGAATATGTGGTGATTGGTTATCGTGAAAATAGAAAACTAAAATGACACCCTCAAACTTCTGGTCTCTTCCTCACGCCTACTTGCTAAGTTGTTTCCTGGGAGTCAAATACTATAAATAAACAGAGAAGGAGAATGTTGTATTCCATATTATCTCACAAAAAAACAAACAAGCAAACATGTAGGGGAGGTAAATCAAGCAAGGTTACCTGTTCTGATAGGAACCAACTCGGAACAACTGAAGGGCAAGAATATTAAGGTGGGCATGGCCAACATAGAATGGAAGTAGTGGTAGCAACCTTGTGTCTTAGGAAAAATATTTCCTGTATCTAGTTGCCCAGGGAAATATATTTATAACAGGAATTGTTAAGACTAACTTCTAGCTAAAACAAGCCATTAGATTTTATATTATTTCTATTATTATTCAAGAAAGATATACTAATATTTTTCAGGTTAATTTGATATGGCATTGGTAAGATTAAAAATTAAACACCTAGCTTAAATTCAAAGCAGGCAGTAATTGATGATACGTTATTTTCAGAAAGGTAATAACAAGTAATTTCTCTCTTTTACCATCTACTAGTCAATATAGAGGTTTTGCAATCTTGAGTAATTCCAACATTTAGTTCTACACATCACCAATGGATTCCCTTATATTTTAATAATTACTTTAACTTACATTCAGTAAGATGACACTGGTGATGATGGTGGAGTACGAAACTCTTAAAATCTGATTCTCCATAAATATCACGAGAACATGGCAAAAGTCAAAATCAACTTTGTCAGTACTCTTGAAATTAAACAAAATTTGCAACAATCCAAGGCATGGTTATTCTAGAAAAATTTCTGAATCTTGCTATGAACAGTGAACTTTGCGGCACTGTAACTTAATCCGTCCCCATCCCACTCTCTGCAGATCTTAAGTAGCCTTAAATACGAAGAGCTCCACAGTCATGGTGGAAACCAGCAGCCTCAATAACTACAGGAGACAGATGGGTTTGGAGCTCTCCAAAAACTCCGTTCCAAGAGGCACGGGATTATTTGACCCTTTTGGCAGCTCCCAGAAAATCTCCGCTCAAGATTAGTCTTTATTTGTCCTGACTTAGAGGTTACTCAGTACAACAAATAGTCTTTCCTTCCCAATTGAGCATTAAATGTTTGACCCAACACTCACACAGATAAATCCAGCAAAGTCTGGAGACTTTATCAGTTTTTGGAACTTAAGGAAATCTCTGTCCAATCATTAGTTGAAAATTAAGCTAACTGAGCAAGATTTTTAATTTGCATTTAGTCTTTATAGAATTAGTTCAGGAAGGTAACCCAAAATAGATAAAAAGCAACAGAGCAACAACAACAACAACAAGCATCACTATGGATATGATTTGGCTCTGTGTCCTCACCCAAATCTCATCTCGAATTGTAATCCCCATGTGCGGAGGGTGGGACCTGGTAGAGGTGATTGGATCATGGGGGTGGTTGCTTCCATGCTGTTCTCATGACAGTGAGAGAGTTATCAGGAGAGCTGATGGTTTTAAAAGTGTTTGGCAATTCCTTCTTCATTTACACTGTCTTCTCCTCTTTCCTGCCTCCTTGTGAAGAAGGTACCTGCTCCCCCTTCCACCATATTTGTAAGTTTCCCAAAGCCTTCCCAGCCATCCACAACTGTGAGTCAATTAAACCTCTTTCTTTGAACTTAAACAAATTTACAAGAAAAAGAAACATCAAAAAGAGGGCAAAAGATATAAACGGACACTTTTCAAATGAAGACATTTATGCAGCCAACAAACATGTTAATAAAAGCTGATCATCGCTGGTCATTAGCGAAGTGCAAATCAAAACCACACTGAGATACCATCTCACGTCAGTTAGAATGGCAATCATTAAAAAATCAGGAGACAACAGATGCCGGGGGAGGATGGAGAGAAATAGAAACACTTTTACACTGTTGTTGTGAGTGTAAATTAGTTCAACCATTGTGGAAGATAGTGTGGTGATTCCTCAAGGATCTAGAAATAGAAATACTATTTGATCCAGCAATCCCATTACTGGATATACACCCAAAGGATTATAAATCATTCTATTATAAAGACACATGCACACGTATGTTTATTGTGGCACTGTTTACAATAGCAAAGACTTGGAACCAACCCAGATGCCCATCAATGATAGAACAGATAAAGAAAATGTGGCATATATACACCATGGAATACTATGCAGCCATAAAAAAGGATGAGTTCATGTCCTTTGCAGGGACATGGATGAAGCTGGAAACCATCATTCTCAGCAAAGTGACACAAGAGCAGAAAACCATACACCACATGTTCTCACTCATAAGTGGGTGTTGAACAATGAAAACACATTGTCACGGGGAGGGGAACATCACACACTGGGGTCCATTGGGAGGTAGGGGTCTAAGGGAGGGATAGCAGGGTGTGGGGGGGCTAGGGGAGGGATAGCATTAGGAGAAGTACCTAATATAGATGACAGGGTGATGGATACAGCAAACCACAATGTCACATGTATACCTATGTAACAAATCTGCACGTTCTGCACATGTATTCCAGAACCTAAAATATAAGAAAGAAAGAAAGAAAGAAAGAAAGAAAGAAAGAAAGAAAGAAAGAAAGAAAGAAAGAAAGGAGTTAAACCAACCAGAGGCTAAATAAAATTTAGCTACTTTAAAAAAATACCTCTTTCTTTATAAATTGTCCAGTCTTCAGTATTTCTTTATAGCAATGTAAAAACAGACTAATATAACTACCAGCAAACCCTGAGGAGGGGAGGAAATTCTGATTCCAGGAGTTGCTAAATTACACTACAGTAATGGTTGAGTTTTCAACCAAAAATGTTGAGACTTGCAATAAAATAGCAAAGTGTGGTTTACAACCCACGGAGAAAAAAATAAGTAAATAGAAACTGTCCCTGAAGAAGTACAGGCATGGCACTTACTAGAAAAGTGCTTTAAATTGGAGAATTTAAATATGTTAAAGGCTATCTGTAAATATTCATTCATTAAGGTACACAGTGCTGTAAAGTTCTATGGGCTTTGTCAAATTTACACTGTAATATAGTCACATGAAAGTATCACCCAGAATAGCCTTATCTAAGATCTGTAAGCAATGATACCCAGTAGCAATAAGTACACCTACAATTAAATCTTGTTTCTAATACTACTCGCCTAAGAAAGGAACCAGGGCTTCTTAGTAAAAATGATTGCTGGGAGAGCTGAACAGGAAATACACAAGTTGAGGCTAGTCCATCTTGTAGTACCAAAAAGTTAGCAGTGTGCACACATGCATGCACACACACACACACAAACACACACACATACACAATGACATTATCTCAAAGGGAGCCAAAAGAAAGTGTTTTCAGTGATCAAATTAGAACAAATTGAGAAACAAATAAATGAAGATGCTTTGGATATAACCCAATGTATAAAATAAAGATACTTGTGTCCACACTGATATAGGTAAGTGATTAAATATATAAATAGGGTGGAGAGAATGGACAAATCTCAGATGCAGGATAATTCCAAATATGTTAATACTTTGCAGATTACATGGAGATTTTGCTAATTTTCTCTACTTTTTAATTGTGGATTGTGCACAGTGACTGCCTTCCAAACAGGAAAGTAAGAAAAGGGGAAAGGAGAGTAATTTTAGTTTAGAAATCTGGCAAACCCTACCATATCACCCCAGCTGATCAATGCTAGAATCGACATTGGTATGACAATTTGTACCCTCTATATGATGAGTATAACACCCTACTTCTATTTTCTCAAAACAGCATAACACTGTAAAATCATGAGGAGAAAATCAGATATATAGCACTGAAGAAACGGTTTACAAAATATTTGACTAAAACTCCACAAAACCGTCAAGGTCATAAAAAGCAAGAACATTCTGGGAGACTGTCGCTGCAAGAGGAGGCTAAAAAGACACGACAACTAAATGTAATGTGGTAAAGAGGAACGTTTGGTGCTATCGCTGCAATTTTCCTGTAAGCCTAAAGCTATTCTTCTCCGTTTTATTTTTAATTGACAAAAAATAATTGTGCATACTAATGGAGTACCATGTGATGTTGATATCTAAAACTATTCTTCAGAAAAATTTACTTAAAAAGTCCATTGTAGGCTGTAATATGCCTTCACCATAAGAAAAAATTTATTTCACATTCTCATAATATATTGACTGTCTGACTCTAGCTTTAGTAAATAAGTAGGATATATTAGCCAGTTTTTACAGATAATTTCACACTTTAAAAGTGTTGTCTCAAAGTTAAAACCAATTTCATTCAGAACAAAAGCACAATTTCAAAATTTTTATTTTGCATTTTTATTGCTTTCAGGTGAAATAGTGAAATATTTGCAGTATTCCAAATGTTTTGTCCAAATGTTTTGTTCGTCCTCATTTTCTATTCTAAATGTTAATGCTCATTTGTATTATATCTTCCTTTTCAATGTTTACTTTAGAACCATCAAGTACAAATACTGTATGGTCATTCATAATTTATGACAATATTCAAAAGTACATTATTGTCTCTCATGGTTGGACATCCCAACTGAATATAATATACGCAACACTTATAAACAGAAGACAAAGTGATGAAAATTAATATTTAAAGACTTTATTATCACAAGTTACAGCAACGGAGCATTTTCATTTAATATCAACTTATTGCTTTTAGCCGTTGTACACAGGGACATGCCAATAACCTACAATTGGTAGGAATTATCTATTTTTGGAAAAAGTCAAATGTACTTTAATAGAAGATAAGATATCACTTACCATGGAGGCTATCAACTAGAATTCCAATAGAAGTAAGGTTGATAAACGTACACTATGTTTCATTTAAAAAGTAGTAACTTTTGTGTAATTTTATTACAATGAGCATCTTCCGGGAGTATATTGTATCATTTTCCATGATAAAATAACAAGCACAAACTTCAAAATAATCTGGAAGGCATAGTGAGAAAAGGAACATGAAAGTAAAATTAAATAGCCTGTTAATTTTATATTGCTTCTATAAATGGCTCTATAGTCTCTACTTTTAATTAAAGCACCAGACTATGTATTACAATCATCTAAAATTCTTTTTTTAATGTTAAAAAATGTATGCGATATGTTTATCCCCCACTGTTGTTTTCATGACAAACACTTAATAATTATAATCTTATGCCAGCAATGTGAAGCAACATTCCATCCCTGTCATGTAATGAATTATTAGTATTTTCTTTATGCTTGTAACAAAGAAAAGCAAGCTTTCACAAAAGGGCCTGATACAGTTTTTGGTATAAGAATATAATATGATTTGAAAGGTTGGAAAGTGTGAGATAAGATAAACTTGTAGTAGTTCTATCTTCTCAGTATTTCTTGAGGCAAGGTACAAAGAGTCAATATTGAATTCCAAGTCATTTCTGCAAGTTTCCGGCAAGTGTTTGAACAGTCTAAAAAGTATAAATATGAATATTTGGCAATAGATTTGAAAAAGTATGTCCAGTTTATATGTAAAATATACATCAATGAGAGGTTTAGGGCAACACAGGATATTCTATGAAAGATAAGTTTGGGGGGAAATATTCAAAAGTACCTAACATTCAAATAAGATTACAGTAATGGGTTTTGATCAGTTTCAGCAACAGAAATTCCATTATAGAAGAATTCATTTTTAATTAAATATGCATTTTCTGTATGTCTAACACTTGGCAAACCATGGTCCAGACATTGAGATCATAGGGAAAGCTAGTAGTGTATTCAAGATAGGCAGACATAATTCTGATCATTCATTTAATATGTAAAAATCTTCGAAGATGGACTTTTGTTATGTGCCTATAATTTATATTTATGTACCAACACACTAAGTTCATTTTAAAAACAAAACAAAACATATAATCAGAAAAATAAATAGATAATATTTATTCTATTTCTTCCTTATAAACAGATGAAAAATGTTATGTTTCCTGCAGGATTCCTGGCCTCAATATGAGACCAGTTTCTCAGAGAATCTCTGCAGTTAAAAACTTTCTTTCCAAGGTTGACTTACACTTGAACTTCTTTCACATTTAGGTTTACCCTGTGTACTGGCTATTCTTAATTTTTTCACTGAATGTTGTAGAAGACACCACAGGTTACGGTGATCTAAAATATAGCTCTATTCATATTTTACAGTTATAAACAAATGCTTTTTAATTTTTTTGTTTTAGACTAATGTTTGAAGAAGGAACACATAGTTTATATAACATAGCCAATCTAATTAGTGTTACATGCTGTGCTAAACATGTTTATATATTTTTCTCAACATCTTTCTGAAGTATTGTATCCAAGGCTTAATGTTTAGTTACTAATTAATCCAGAAGTGCAATCAGAGCCTGTGTTTATTTAGGCAGAAAAACAACCCAAAACAACTACAAATACATGGCATGTACAAATCTGGAAGATTTTTGTTTTACTATGTATTGGAGATTCTTAAAAAGACTTTCACGTAAATATTCTGAACAAAATCACTGATTTATCTTGAAGGTATCGGAATAGAAAACTTTGAATATTTGTTTAGTGTTATTGTTCCTATACAGTGAATTAAAAGGGTCTGCCCCAAGTTACGAAAGCATTATTACCCTTTCTAATTTACAGTCTTAGAGAATGAGATGTTAGCATAAAGCTTTTCTTTGTTTGTTTCTGTTCAACTAGCCCATTTAGAACAGTATGGCAAGAGAAAGCATTCAGTTGTTCAAGAAGTCAACAATTAAACACTCGATATCATTCCCTAGAGGAGACATTCTGTGGAGTGTGAGTGCAGGGTTTAACATCATGGTTCTAGATTCTAAACTGTCCAATTTCATATGGTTTGGCATCTTCAGAGTTACTGCAGGATTTGTAGATTATGTTCTCTATGTGTCTCACAACTGTTGACGTTTTTACAGTAAGTAGCTCGTCAGGCTTGAGCTGGGCAGGAAAATGCTCCCCGTAACCCATCAGGAATATCAGGTGACTACCAGGGATGGTCAGGCAGTTGTCACACTGCCTCTCTAAAATGATAAATGGTTGTGAGAAATCATCCTGGACCAGGGAGAGGCAGTTTCTCAATAGATAAATACACCTGAAATTGGAAATTAGCAGCTTCCAGTAAGATCTCAGGAACTGGACAACTGGGCTCAAGCAGCATGTGAATTAAGAGGCAAAATGACAGAGTATGACCTTCAGGGGGGCATTCCACTGGAAAAGGGAAGAAAGCCTTAGGTGAGTATGTGTACAATTCCAGTAGACATCCTTGGCATGCTCACTTTCCAATTGCAAGCAGGACACTACTCATGTGGGGAGCTCACCCTGAGGGAAGAATCACGGAAATGGGGCACAAGGTGCCAGAAGTATGCCAGCATATTCAATTTTAGGTTCAAGGTCAAATAGGGCACATGATCTCCAAGATGCCCACTTGGGCTTCTTCCAAGTGTACTCTTCCTTTGTTTCTGCTCTATATCTTTTTGATAGACTTCCACTCCTGCACTGAAACTTGTCTAGGTTTCTTTTTCTGCCTTATGTCCTTCAGTCAAATGATTTCCTCTGAAGAGGCAAGAATTGAGGTTGCTACAGACCTATACAGATTTGTTGCCAGTAACTCAGGCAACTTCTACCACTAACAAAGTGTTATTGAAGAATGTCAGGGTTAGAAGGGGAAGTAGACATCATTTAGAAAAATTAATTCTTATCGTAAAATTGAAGAATTTATATCCAATCACTTACACCAAGAAAAAGTCAAATTTTAATTTTTAAGAAACAGCCTGCAGATATTTCAGAAGAGAGAATATATAGATATGTAGAGAATTAGATTGCTGAACAGACTAAAAAAAACTGAAAAAATATTCTTTGAAAAAAAGCTATTCTTTGAAAAAAACAGAATATTTCAACTGGGTCTTCTCAATATTCTTTTGTCATCAAAAACAGCCTCCTGTTTTATATAGCACAGTTTTAAAATCACACATTTACTTTATAATGTTATGTCAAAATCTTTCTTAAGAAAGTTTGAAAGATTAAAAACTGTTGTGTTTATACTCCTGCTTAATATATGTTATTAGAGTATTTTCATAAACAAAAAATGACAAACCTGGTTCAAACAAAAACAAAAACCATTCTCTCAGCTAGTTGTTTCTGCTTCTCAAGATGTTACAAACAGAGATAAACATATTAAATCGTAATTTCCAAGTCTTGGGCACTTTTTAAAGTTTTTCAGGTAAATCTTCACCCCTCCCTTTCCCACTACTAGGGCATTATCCTGGATTGTGGGTCTCAGGAGAACTTACAAACAGAATGCAGACACTCTTCCAAGTATTGGGGTTAGATAGGAGAATGCTCTTGCTCTTTTAGACTTTTCCACTAATTATTTTCATCGTCACAAAACTTCATCTCAGGCTATTCCATAAACCAGGTTTCTATCCTACCTGGAATGATTTGTTTTCCTTTATTTTTCTAGTAATGAAGGATACCATTAAGCAAAATCCCTTTGAAGCATAGCTTTCATCTACTTATGTTTGAATCTACATTAAATGTATTAATCCTACATTCAATGAGAGAGTTTTCACAATCATCCCACACACACACTCATGAAGCAGAAACATCTTAAATGTAAAATATCAATAACTGAGATAAAAGGTGAAAAATGGTCTAGTATTAATTTGGACCACACTCATTAATTATTTCCTGGGAATTGTTAATGCTCTACTTTTCTTTCCAGTATCCCAGAATGCCAGGTACACTGGCATGTATCACACATCAGTTAAGGAATACACTTATTAATAAGAGTAATATATCAATGACAAAAGGCAACAACAACTAAATCAATTCATGTTCAATATCAAATGAATACAATTCAGAGACTGATTTTAAACTCATTTGTAAATCAGTAGAAAATATCATATAAAATATATGCCTGAGAGGAATATGGATATATTTGTGAATATTAATATATATAGGAAATATAATCTGCCAGGGAAAATAAAATATTTTAAAGACAAAGGTACATACTGTTTTCAATCTATAAGTTTATAGTAAAAGTAATATAGTACATTATGAATGCTTTATGTTGAATTACAGAAAATAACTTACTCTTTCAATTATCTTCACACTAAATTTTTAACGGGCTAATTTGTTTTAGAATGTAAATGTATTTAAAATCACTATTTCAAGCTTTATGTTGACTACAATCCAAAACAACCATGAGCATTTTCAATTCACAACCCAACTAAGATGGCCTCATGCTTTAGACAATTTGGTATACTTAGTCAAATTTTTGAACATCATACTTTGGAACCCTTCTATGTGATTCCACTGGGATCCCCTGTATGATGACTCTTTAATCATGTTATATTTTGGCTAATCAAGCTACATAGAAGGAATTCCTTCTCTTTTGCCTACCAATAACATGACATGCACATATTGATGATAAGAATGGTCTCATGTATATTTCCATCTCCAGCTTCTCAGGGTTTGGCTTCTAATATAATTTTATGGTTTTGTATGAAACAGATATCAAGGTGAGAAATCTAAATTTAGATCTGAATTAAAATTGTAAAAAAGTCATTAGAAGGTCATTGGAATATATATTATTTTAGGATCTGAACTTGTCAGATGTCTGAAGAAACTCTTTAGGTATTGTTGAAGACATACAAAAAGAGAAATGATTTGAGTAAAGTTTCAAATTAATATCAAGTTTAATACACTGATGTGCAGTGGGGATGATATATCAATACATTGATCCTTGAACAACATGGTAGTTAGTGTAGCCAATGCCTTACATACTAACAAATTTGTGTATAACTTTTTACTCTTGAAAGCTTTAAACAGGAACAGCCTACTACTGACCTGAAGCCTTACCAAGAACATAGGCGTTCATTAACACATATTTTGTGTATTAAATGCATTATATACAGTATTCCTGTAGTAGTCTAGAAGAATGAAAATGTTATTAAAAATAACAATAAGCAAAGTATATTTACTTTCAATCGAGTGGAAGTGGATTATCCTAAAGGTCTTTATTCTTCATGGGTTGAATAGGCTGAGGAGGAGGAGGAAGAGGAAGGAATGATATGGCTGTCTCAGTGGCGGAAGAGGTAAAAGAAGATCCACAAATAAGTGGACTCATGCAGTTCAAACCAATGCTGTTCAAGGGTCAACTATACTGAAGAATAGCAGTGAGTCAGGGATATGTTACTATTACAAAAGTTAGTTATCAGAGAAAGGATAGTTCAGACAATAAAGTCAGTAGTAAAAATTCAATGTATTACTAATTACTGACTTTAGATAAGTTCATTTTAAAGAGACTTAATAATTAAAAATGTACATGGAAGTATAATAGAATAATTACTTTGAAAAGAAATATAAAGAAGTGTTTGATATAATTTGGATATGTGACCCTGACAAATCTCATATTGAAATGTGATTCCCAATATTAGAGATGAGGCCTGGTGGAGGTGATTGGATCATGGTGGCAAATATCTTCTGAATGGTTTAGCACCTTGCCATTGGGGAAAATGAGTTCTCATTCAGTTAATTCACAGGAGATCTTGTTGTTTAAAATAGTGTGGAAACTCCCCCTTCTCTCTATTTTTCTGAATTGCCATGTGACTTAACATGCAAGCTCCAGCTTCACCTTCTGCCAAAAAAAAAAAAAAAAAAAAAAAAGGCTTCCTAAGGCCTCCTAGGAGGCAGATGCCAGTGCCATGATTGTACTGCCTGTAGAACCATGAGCTAAGTTTCTTTTCTTATAAATTACCCAGCCTCAGGTATTTATTTATAACAATGTTAAGAATTACCTAATGCAGTGTTTAAAAACTTTTAGTAATTATAAGCTAAGTGATTTTTAGGAAAATGTGCCATATCTGATAATGTTATATTAGTTTGACTTCTATCTCCATTTGGAATAAAAATTCTGTTGCATAATGGCTAATGAAGTTACTCATAAAAATAATTATACTCTATTACTGTGCAGGAAAACCTCTCATTAAACAAATGACATGTCTAGGCTTTGTGTCCCCACCCAAATCTCATTTTGAATTATAATCCCATAATCCTCGTTATCCCCACCTGTCAAGAGAGAACAGATGGAAGTAATTAAATCATGGAGATGATCTTCTCCATGCTGTTCTTGTGATAGTGAGTGATTTCTCAGGTGATCTGATGATTTTATAAGGGCTTTTCCCCATTCGCTCACCTCTTCTCTTTTTTGCCACCTTGTGAAGAAGGTGCCTTGCTTCCCCTTTGTCTCCTGCCATGATTATAAGTTTCCTGAGGCCTCCCCAGACATGCTGAACTGTAAGTTAATTAAACCTCATTCCTTTATAAATTGCACAGTCTCAGACAGTTCTTATAGTAGTGTGAAAATAGAATAACACAACTACAAAATCTAAAAAATACTGAAAAATTATATTTTCCACTTGACTTGTGTGGTTTTATTATTCATAACATAATTGTTAAGGAATAAATAGATTCACAGTACTTACTATGTTCTGAGCAACCAACTAGTTTCAAATTATTCAAAGAGCAAAAATAAAATATAACAGCCAGGTGCAGTGGTTTATGCCTGTAATGCTAGCACTCTGGGAGGCTGAGGCATGTGGATCACCTGAGGTCAGGAGTTCAAGACCAGCCTGGTCAACATAGTGAAACCCCATCCTCTAAAGCCACAGCCTGAGCTCTACGTTGGCTTCTTTCAGCCACAACTGGAATAGCTGGGACACAGTGCACCAAGTTCCTAGACTGCATACAGAATAGGGACCCGGGGCCCAGCCCACTTAACCATCTTTTTCCTCCTAGGCCTCTGGGCCTGTGATGGGAGGGGCTGCCTCAAAGGTCTCTGACATATCCTGAAGACATTTTCCCCATTGTCTTGGTGATTAACAATTTGGCTCCTTGTTACTCATGAAAGTTTCTGCAACTGGCTTGAATTTCTCCTCAGAAAATGGGTTTTTCTTTTCTATCACATTGTCAGGTTGCAAAGATTCCACACTTTTATGCTGTTTCCCTTTTAAAACTGAATCCCCTTAGCATCATGCAAGTCACCTCTTGAATGCTTTGCTGCTTAGAAATTTCTTCTGCCAGATACCCTAAGTTGTCTCTCTCAAGTTCAAAGTTCCACAGGTCTCTAGGGCAGAGGCAAAATGTTGCCAGTTTCCTTGCTAAAACATAACAAGAGTCACCTTTGCTACAGTTCCCAACAAGTTCCTTATATCCGTCTGAGACCATCTCAGCCTGGATTTTATTGTCCATATCATTATCAGCATTTTAGTCAAGGCCATTCAACAAGTCTCTAGGAAGTTCCAAACTATCCCACATGTTTGTGTCTTCTTCAAAGCCATCCAAACTGTTCCAACCACTGCCTGTTACCCAATTCCAAAGTCACTTCCACATTTTCAGGTATCTTTTCAACAGCGTCCCAACCTACTGGTACCAGTTTACTATATTAGTCCATTTTAATGCTGCTGATGAAGACATACCAGAGACTGGGCAATTTACAAAGAAAGAGTTTTAATGGACTTAGAGTTCCACATGCTGAGGAGGCCTACAATCAAGGTGGAAGGCAAGAAGGAGGAAGTCACATCTTGCATGGATGGTAAGAGGCAAAGAGAGAGAACTTGTGCAGGAAAACTACCATATTTAAAACCACCAGGTCTCGTGAGACTTATTCACTATCATGAGAACAGCACAGGAAAGACCGGCCCCCATGATTCAATCACCTCCCATCAGTTTCCTCCCAGGAAGTGTGGGAGTTGTGGGAGTTACAATTCAAGATGTGATTTCGGTTGGGACACAGCCAAACCATATCATGAACCATCAAAACTTGAAAGAGATGTGAAATGCATGTTACTAAGTGAAAGAAGCCAGTATGAAAAGGCTACATACCCTATGATTTCAACAATATGACATTCTAGAAACAGCAATATTGTGGAGACAGTACAAAGATCAGTGGCTGGCAGGGGTAGAAAGCAGGGAAGGATGAATAGTCAGAGCACAGATGATTTTTAGGTCACTGACTATGTTCTGTATGATATTACAGGGGTGGTCACATGCCATTATATATTTGTCAACACTGAGAACATAGAATATCAGGCGTGAACCCTAATGTCAAATATGAACTTTGGGTAACAATGTACATCCATGTAAGTGTATGGATTATAACAAATGGACCAATCTGGTGTTGGGCGTTGATGTAAAGAAAGCTGGATGTGTTGGGGCAGACAGGAGATATATGGGAAGTCTTGTATCTTCTATTCAATTTTGGTATGGCATATAAAATTACATTTAAAAAGTTAAGCCTATAAAGAAAAGAAAGCAATGTGGAAACACATATTGAAAATAACTTCTTTTGGTGGGCTGCAGGAAAGCATGGAGAGAAGATAAAAATTCAGTTGGCTTCTATAGCATTTAGTATTTCCCAGAGAATGTATCTGTGCCAAATGGTTGGCAAGGCAGAATGGCCCAACTGCAAAACTCCCACCATCTCCTGTAACACAGAATGTTGTTTGTTGTGGAAAGAGTGTGTTGTGTTGGACTGTAAAGCATTGATAACTCTGGGTGAGTTTTGTGTGTGTGTGTTTTTGTTTTTGAGTTTTGCTTCTTAGTTTTCTCTTTAAATCTTAAGGCATTGATAACTCTTGGTGAGGTTTGTCTGTGTTTGTTTTTGGTTTTGATTTTTGCTTCTTGGTTTTCTCTTTAAATCTTTACATAGGAATGGGTAGACTTATGACCAATTTCAGGGAGGAAACAAGAATATCCATATGGGAAACAGGGGCCTGGAAAAGATATGAAAAGTCCTAAGAGTTGGAAAAGAAAGGGGGAAACAAAAGCAATAGTGCAATTAAAATGCTTGGGGTCGTATTTATCCTACTCTTGGATAGAGGGATGGCTGCAGGATGGGACTTCTCATGCCAGAGGCAAGCACAAGACACATGCCTGCAGACCTAAAATTCTGGCAAGAATGAGACCTTCCCTTTTGGCTCTCCATCTGTAGTGACCACAATGAAAGGTACAGAACTGAGATTAACCTTGTAACATCCTTGCTGCCCGTATGCCATTGTCATTAGGCATAAAATATAACTCCCTATTCTCTAAGTTTTTTGTAGGAAGTTTATCAGAGTGAGAGAGAAAAAGAATAGATATTTATATTTTTTCTAAACCATGATAGGATTGATGGAGTCCTAAAAAGACTTGCCTCGGTCCCAATAATAATGGTGTGTTTGCCATAATTTTTTTCTAGAACAGTTTGCAAAGAAAAACAATAATAGCACATATAGGGTAAACCACTTTATCATGGCATAATCTTGATGGACACAATAGATTGACAACATGAAAAGTTCTAAAATTGTATAAATCAAACTACACTTAGTCTCTCTTAGAGTACACAAATTGCTTTAGAAATAGAAAGGTATTTCTTCATGTTATTTTAAGATATTTGAATATGCCAAATTTTTCAGGTCTCAGGAATATTGCACATGAGTTTTTTTGGAAAAGCTACTGAGGAGCCAGTTTTGTAATCTAGCCGGTGTGTACATTTTACTTTCCATTCTATTAATACAAATTTACAACTGCTGATAATGCATTATCTTTCAGAAATGCATGCAAATGACTTCCAGAAATGGGTCATTCAATATTTGCCTTTTACCAGAGTACATTTATTCACCCATTTATGTTACAGCATTCAGCTAGAGAAAAATAGAAAAATGAGAAATCCATTTTTTTATATGAGAGAAATAGCCAGTCACCCCTTCCTTGTTTTATGAAATCTGGTACATGGCTGTACTAAAAACACTCATCATTTTAAAAAAGAAAACATCACTATTCTTTACCTGTTTCTGCAGAGCTACATTGAACTGATAAAGCAAGAATGAGTGACTCTTTCCTACTATTCTATTTAGGCCTGCTTTTATGATTAAAGTTGCCTTCACTCAGATTCTGCTATATCAATTTTTAGCTTTATATTTAATTATAACATAAATACCAAAAAGTGTACGAGTTGAAGAGTACGTCTTGATAGATTTGCACCAAGTGATGACAATGTGTGACTAGTAGCAACAGAACATCACCAGCACCCAGAAATTTTCCCCAGGACCCTTCTCATCACCACTGCCTCACAGGCTGTACATTGACTTCCAACTGTACAGATTAGTTTTGCCTGTTTATGAGCTTATGGTATGTTACATTCTGCATTCACATTCTTTCAAGAGATTCAGCCATATTCCTGTATGTTATAATGGCCCATGCCAACTCTTAAATGAATTAATTGTGAGCACACCAAAATATTTTTTATTTTTATTTTTTATTTTTATGCTTCCATAATAGTTACACATATTTGTGGAGTACATGTGATATTTTGAGAGAAGCATATACCATGTAATGATCAAATCAAGGTAATTGAACTATCTATCACTTCGAGTGTGTCATTTCTTTTTGATAGGAACATTTTAAATCCACTCCTGCACATAGTTTGAAATACACAATAAGTTATTGTTAACTATAGTTTTCCTATTGTGCTACTGAACACTAGGTCATATTCCTTCTCCCTACCTGAATATTTGTACCCACTCACCAAACTCACCTTCCTCTATCCTTTCCACTACACTTCCCAACCTCTAATGATCATCATTCTACTCTACCTCTGAAAGAACAACTTTTTTGGCTCCCATGCATAAGTGAGAACACACAAAATGTTCTTTCTGTGTGTGGCTTATTTCACTTAACATAATGTCCTCCAGTTTCATCCATGTCTTTGCAAATCACAGGATTTTCTTATTTTCTATGGCTGAATAATATTTCATTGCATCTGTAGGTACTGTTTTTATAGTCATTTGGTGACTAACACTTCAGTTGATTCCGCATCTTGGCTACTGTGAATAGGGCAGCAATAAGCATGAGAGATCAGGAATCTCTTTGATATGCTGATTTCCTTTATTTTTAATATGTACCCAGGAGTGGGACTGCTGGATCATATAGTAGTTCTCTTCATTGTGTGAACCCACCCAGATTTCTTTACCTATTTCACTCCTGACGGTACTGTAGATATTTTCATTTAAGGGAAATTTTATATAACACTTCTATGAACATCCTTGTATGTTTTTCTTCTGAACATGTAAATGCATTTCTCTGGAAAATTGTGGGAATAGAAGGACCTAGATTACAAATAATTCAGCTTTATTGTATCCTGCCACAAAACTTGGATAAGAGACAGTAGCAATCTATATCCTCCCAGCTGAGCATGCACATTCTGGTGGCTTCACTTTGGTGTTAACACTTGGCTTTGTCTGGCTTTTTCATTGTAGTCATTCAGATGTCTGTATAGTTGTTTTGCACTGTGTTTTTAATTTGCACATTCATGATGATTAATGAAGTCCAATATCTTTTCATACAGCTATTGTCCAATTGAATCTACCCTTTTGTGAATTGCCTGCTCAAGACTTTTGTCTATTTTTCTACAGTTTTTTATGAGTTTTTCTCCTTGACTGTAGTTGTGTTTTTATATTAGGTCAGTGCAAAAGTAAATGCAATTTCTGCAATTAAAGGTAATGGAAAAACCGCAATCACTTTTGCACTGACCTAATATCTGGATGCAAGTCTTTAATTAGGCATCTGTGCTGCAAATTTCAGATACCTTTCTTTTTCTCTCTCTCTCTCTCAATGACAGCTTTTGACAAAATAAGTATCTTAATTTAAGCCAAAGCTCCTTTTACAAAGTTTTTATTGTTTTACTTTATATGCTTATATATGTAATTTACCTAAGATTATTTTGCAAACTATGAGGTTGAGATTGTAACTGATTAAACATGATTGATTGAAAAGATTATTGATCATCATTCAAAATTTTACTTTGCACCGATTTTTAAAAATATACTACAGAAGAATATTAGATATTTGTCAGATGCATAATTTGAAAACTTTTTCTCTCATTCTGCAGGTTGTTTACTCTGCTGATAGTTTCTTTTGCTGTGCAGAAGCTCTTTAGTTTAGATCCTATTTGTTGGTTTTTGCTTTTGTTGCAATTGCTTTTGGCATCTTTGTGAAATTTTACTTACTTACATAGGCACATTGCCTGTGACTGTCCTGAATGGTATTGCCAAGGTTATCTTCCAGGGTTTCTATAGTTTTGGGTTTTACATTTAAGTATTTAATCCATCTTGAATTGATTTTTGTATAAGGCGTATGTAAGGGGTCCAGTTTCAATATTCTGCATATAGCTAACCAGTTATCCTCAATAAAATTCCCAATATAATTTAGAGTCCTAAAATTCTTACAGGAAAATAAATTACAAAATGTTGATTCCAAATTGTTAGAAATAACCTGTCATCATCATCCTAGATGTATGCCTGTTTTTTTCCACTTACAGAAGCCCTGATAGGCCAAGAAAACATCACTCTTGTCCTCGTCTTTATTTCACCGAAATGAGCCTAAATTTTTCAAAATCTTCTTGTAATTTCTTTTAAATATTAACTTAAATTTATTTAAAATGTATTTTTCATTAAACAAATTTTAGAAATATTCTTAAATTGACATTATTTAGTATCATTCTACTTTAAATTTAATTAAATAAATTATAAATGATATATGAATTTGCTTACTTGTTTCAATTTAAATTGAGGAATTTGCATTAATTTTTGAATTTTATTTTTGACTTTTATGAACCACAATTTATAATTTTAACTAGGTTTATCAATCAGAAAAATGGCAGTAAAGTCTGCACTTACTCTAAGATTACTAACCAAGCAAACTCTGCCTAAAGACAGTGTGAATGAAGAGATGTAAATTGAACTTGGTGAATAATGTAGACATAGAGAGCCTTGCTAGACTTCATCTTGTTATTCTCATAATCACAGTCATCTCTTTATGGATAAGATCAAAATCAAGGAGAGAGAAACATATATGTGATCATAAAACTCAGTCTAATCTGTCTCTAATACACAGAGATACAGGCAGAATGAATGGGCCTATGCTATACTTTTTGTCTGTAAAATAAATTCCCCAGTCAGAAGTGATGCTATGTGGAAAAAAACATGTCAATAAATAAGATATTCTTTCAGTTCATGGAGAGAAGGATTGGCAAAATAACTGAAACAAAGAAAGGCAAAACCACATGCAAGGTAACTAGCCTTTCCAATAAAAATAAATTCTTGTCTTTTCACTATGAAGAGAACCAATATAAGTAGGAGAGAAGTCTCCTACTTTGAGGCTGCCTAGTTCTCTGGGGCATACTGCCCTTTCAGGGGCTCAGTTTTGATCTCAGCAAAGGCTGGACAAATCCGGTATTTCTGAGACATTGCCTTACCTCTAATATCTGTCCCATGCCATCTCAAACATGCAGCCATCAGGCCGGAACAGGAAAGTCTGGGAAAAGAAGCTGATTGATATCCACAGGACAGGTCATCTCATCATCTTGAACTCTTGATTATCAAGAGCATTATCTTCACTGGACACCTCGGTGAGCAGTCACGCAGGATAAAACTACGCTCTTACCCTCACTAATTCAGAGATGCTCGTTCTCCCATTTTCTGATTTTCTCCTTCCTAGACTCTTGATTACTCTGCCAAATATCTACTGATGCCCAGAACTAACTCTAGGTGAGTAAGTAGTCTTGGCCATGTGCCCTTTAAGATGCAGTGAATAATCAGACATTTCACTCATAATTATGTCCTTTGAAGTTTCTTGCCTTCCTCATGGTCCTTCAGAGAAATGGTTGTGTGAAGCTGTGAAGCAGCCTTCCAATTTTAGGTGATATTTGCATATGTGCAAAATGATCTATAAACCAGTCACATGAGGTTTATTTTTATTTTTTATTTCTTTGATCCACTGGCAATAAGAGACTGTAATGAGGCCATGAGTGAAGGATAAGGGAAAGGTGTTGATACTGCGGCAGTAGATGTCACGGGAATCAGACCTAAATTGCCCTTTCTACTTTGTCCTCAGAACCTGCACAAGTCCTGTAACACAATGCCTATTTCACTTAAGGATGAATTTTTTCTACACATGCCCAACTTCATATACACCTTTATTTCATCCTTAAGTGAATCAACAGATTCAGGTTGCCTGCAAGTATAAAGCTTTGTAACGTGACACTAAAACACTCACAGTCCACACAAAATTTTGGAGGAAAGACGTGTCTACTGGTGCAGTTAACTGTTCATATTTTGAGCAAAACCAAAACCAAACAAAAGCAAAAGCACTTTTTTTTTTCTGGTTACATACACCAGTGGCAGATCTAATGCTTGATCATGGAAAGCTAACTTGGCTGATCAAATTACAGCCACATAATAATCAGGATATCAGGTCACCTGTTGAAGAATCTTTTCTCCCTCTAAGCCCCACTCAAAACAGAAAGTTCTATATGTAATATCAAAAACAAAACAAACAGAAAGACAAAAACCTTTGGGCTATGACCTAATGTGATACATCTCTCCAGAATTCAGAGGCCCACTAGGTATTGTGATTCATTTAATGATGGGAGAACATTTGTACTTCACCTTGAATTCTCAAGACACTTCAGACTTTATGATCACTAAAAACATCATTCATGTGGTGGGTTTTGGGTTTTGCTTGTTGGGTTTTGAATGTTCAGGTGTGGTGAAAGTATGCTGGGTTTTGGTTGCAGTGGGCCAGTGAGAAATAAAGATTTTTTCTTTTTTTTTTTTTTAATTATACTTTAAGTTCTGGAGTACATGTGCAGATCCTGCAGCACTGTTACATAGGTATACACTTGCCATGGTGGGTTGCTACCTCCATCTCCCTTTCACCTATATCTGGCATTTCTCTCCATGTTATCCCTCCCCAACCACCCCACTCTCTGCTATCGCTCCCTTAGATCCCCCACCCACTAACAGACCCCAGTGTGTGATGTTCCCCTCCCTATGCCCACGTGCTCTCATTGCTCAACACACTGTTACAAGCGAGAACATGTGGTGTTTGGCTTTCTGTTATTGTGTCAGTTTGCTGAGAATGATGGTTTCCAGTTTCATCCATGTCCCTGCAAAGGACATGAACTCATCATTTTTTATAGCTGCATAGTATTCCATGGTGTATATGTGCCACATTTTCTTTATCCAGTCTATCCCTGATGGGCATTTGGGTTGGTTCCAAGTCTTTGCTATTGCAAACAGTGCCACAATGAACACACGTGTGCATGTATCTTTATAATAGAAAATATATAATCCTTTGGGTATATACCCAGTAATGGGATTGCTGGGTCAAATGGTATTTTTATTCCTAGATCCTTGAGGAATTGCCACATTGTCTTCCATAATGGTGGCACTAATTTACACTCACACCCACAGTATAAAAGCATTCCTATTTCCCCATATTCTCTCCAGCATTTTTTGTCTCCAGATTTTTCAATGATCGCCATTCTAACTGGCATGAAATGGTATCTCAACATGGTTTTGATTTGCATTTCTCTAATGACAAGTGATGATGAGCAATTTTTCCTATGTTTGTTGACCATATAAATGTCTTCTTTTGAAAAGTGCCTGTTCATATTCTTCACCCAGTTTCTGATGGGGTTGTTTGTTTTTTTTCTTGTAAAACCACTGCTCAAGGAAGTAAGAGAGGACACAAACAAATAGAAAAACATTCCGTGTTCATGGTTAAGAAGAATCAATATCATGAAAATGGTCATATTGCTCAAAGTAATCTATAGATTCAGTGCTATCCCTTTCAAGCTGCTCTTGACCTTCTTCACAGAACTGGACAAAACCACATTAAACTTCATATGGAACCAAAAAAAAGAGCCTGTATAGCCAAGACATTCCTAAGCAAAAAGAACAAGGCTGGAGACATCATGCTACCTGACTTTAAGCTATACTACAAGGCTACAGTAACAAAAACAGCATAGTACTGGTACCAAACAGAGATATAGACCAATGGAACAGAACAGAGGTGTCAGAAATAACACCACATATATACAACCATCTGATCTTTTACAAATCTGACAAAAACACACAATGAGGAAAGGATTCCCTGTTTAATAAATGGTGTTGGGAAAAGTGACTAGCCATGAGCAGAAGGCTGAAAATGGACCCCTTCCTTACACCTTATACAAAAATTAACTCCAGATATATTAAAGATTTAAACATAAGACCTAACACAATAAAAACCCCAGAGAAAACCTATGCCATACCATTCAGGACCCAGGCATAGGCAAGGACGTCATGACTAAAACACCAAAAACAATGGCAACAAAAGCCAACATAGACAAACGGGATCTAATTAAACTTAAGAGCTTCTGCACAGCAAAAGAAACTATCATTAGAGTGAACCAGCAACCAACAGAATGGGAAAAAAGTTTTGCAAGCTATCCATCTGACAAAGGGCTAATATCCAGAATCTACAAAGAGCCTTTTTATTTCTCTTTAGTTGCTACATTGATACTTAAAAATTTTCTGGCTCTAATTTGGTTTGAGATTTAGTAAGCAAAATGAAATGTGAGACTCTTTGAGGTATGACTCTATAGTAGTGGCTCTTACCTTCAATACCAAAACAAATGGGTGATATTTTTAAATTCTATAGCAAAACAATGGCACTCCACCTTTATTGACCAAGCTATCACTTCACATTTAATAATTACCTCAAATACTTTTAGGATAAAACAATCTCCAAATGGTAAATACAACAAAACATTTCATTTGCCTTTAAGTTTAGTATCAGCAGTATAAAGGTTTAATAGACTTTCATATATGACATAAAATATGGTTGTTATTGTTGTTTTCAGACAGTCTTGCTCTGTTGCTGAGGCCAGAGTTCAGTGGCATGATCATAGGTCACTGCATCCTGAAACTCCTGGACTCAAGGGATCCTCCTACCTGAGCCTCCTAGCAGCCGGCTGTGCCTGGCTTTTTGTTTCATTATTTTACTTTACTATTTCATTTCATTTTATTATTTTAAAGAAGGACTTAGTGATGTTGCCCAGACTGGTCTTGAACTTCTGGCCTAAAGCAATCTTGCCACTCATCCTCCCAAAGCACTGGAATGTCGGGATTATTGCTGTGAGCCACCACTCCTGGACAAAACACAAATTTTCAATGATATATTCTACATCATAATTTATATTTTATTATGTTCTCTGCAGCAAACTAATCCCCTTGTATGGGAAACCATCAGGGTGACTCCCCATAAAGGATACAGATATTTTATGATTCAAAATATATTGCGTCTTGTTTAATGTGCTTGTTCTGAAACTATGGACTATTATTTTTAAACTGAATTTATATTTGGTTTAAAACATTCAGATACCAAATTTCTGTTTCTCCTGCTAAAAGGCAGTGTATTTTTAAAATACTGTATTATAATTGCCTTATTCTAGAGTAATCTCTTCTATTTAAATTTAAAAACTTAATATATTTTGCATTTTAAAAGCCTTAAAACTTTTAAAACATTCATGTTCAATTCATTTTTGTTGTAAATGTTGATAGGTAATATTGAATATTTTTGGTTATGATTTAAAATTAAAGTGTTTCCCTTATTATCTATGGTATAATTAGAGCCAATTGTCAACTGTATCATATAAAATTATCAAAAATTTTTTTCCTTATAAATGTCTTCCCCTATTTTTTTTTTGTATTATTACCAGAATGATGTAGCATGAAGTTGACTGTCAACAGTCATGGTGTGATTATGGCAGAGTTTATTGTTCTGTGTATTTTAACTCATTTCAATAAGTATCACACATGAAAACACTGAAAATAAATCTATGAATAAAAAAGCATAGCTATGAAATACGTTTTTTGTTGTTACAAAATGTCTGCAACCACTTCTTTCCTGATGTTTCTCTATTCTAGGTTTCTCTAAAATTCAGTACACTACAAAGAACCTTTCTAAAAAAAAGTTATACTTTTCTGATTAAACATCTTAAATAAAGATTTTTATTCTACTGATAGTGAGTATTCACTGATAGTGAGCCAAACCCCTCCTGCTGCCACACTGCATCCCACAGAGTCGAGAACATCCTTCTTTATGAAGACATCGCTCCTCACTCAACTCTTTTCAGCTTTATGTCTATCTTCCCTGGCCTACCTAAGTAATCATATTTGATTATCACTACAAATTTTATGCCTTAAGCATTATGATAATCACCATTACATAGATAAGTATTTTTATTTAAAAGTTTGAGTGGCATGTCCAAGGTCACACAAATTATAGCTGTTAGATTCTAATGTCTTCTTCCTGACTTCTTAGTCATTGAAAAAACAGTTCCTTCATTGTCTAGAAATCAACAGCTGTCTTCTTGGAAATGACAGCATCACAAATATTCAGAGCCCCTTGGGTTTCCTTAGTCCAAGTTATATTGGTATTTTTTAAATTGCGTGTGACTCAGAGTTTCTTGAGTTGAACCACCGAATACAAATGAATCAATCTAGGTTCTCCTAAGAAAAACCCCTGTCTCCTACCGCTATTCTAGGACCTCATCTCACAGAGCTTAAACGGCAGATGTGTTAATGGGAGAGAAACTCTCGCTTGATGCATGCAGAGGCATAAGAATTTTTACAGCATCGCTTTCTCCTTAAAAACTCAATTATATTTTATATCTTCTAGAATTGATATGCCTCTTTCTTTGTTTCTTTTATTCTCCTTTCTTTCTGTTTCTTTCTTTTACTCTCCTTTCTTTTCTTTTTTCTTTCTTTACGTATATGATATATATATAATATATATTTAAAACCATAATGAAAACACACTTAAAAGGGTAATTATGAAAAAGATATATACATATATATACACATATATGTATATACACACATATATATGTATATATAGACACATATATATACACACACATATATACACATATATATACTCATATATCTATACACACACATTTATACGTATATATACACGTATATGTATATATATGTGAGTGTGTGTGTGTGTATATATATATACACACGTACATACATACATATATATGGTCCTCCCTCTGTCCGTAGAGGATTGGTTGCAGAATGCCTCCTGGATACCAAAATCTGAAAATGCTCAAGTGCCTGATATAAAATGGCACAGTATTTGTGTATTACAAACACACATTTTCCCATATACTTTTAATACTGTTTAGATTAATTTTAAAACCTAATACAGTTTAAATGTTATCCAAATAGTTGTTATACTATATTATTTTGTTATTTCTATTGTTATTTTTATTGACTTTTTTCTTTTTCTAAATATTTTCGATCTATGGTTGGTTGAATCCAGAAACGTGATAACTGTGAAAATGGAGAAGTAACGGTATATCTCTGACTTTTAAATGCATTTTTTTGATAGCTTTAAAAGTTAAATACTCAATATTGCTTTATCTAAAAGGTATTTAACAGGGCTATTACCCAAAGTTTCTACAAGCTTAGGTGTAAGACTGAATAATTCAAGCTCTTTAGGTACTTCTTTTTTCTTTTACTATTTATAATAAAATGAAGAAGATATATAAGTTAAATGCATTGGTTTCTGGGGTCAATTCCAGTAGTCAAACTGTGTGACTTTAATAGATTTAAAACATTATTTTTGTGGGTGCTCTTTTATCTCCAGAAATGTTTCTACAAATTGGGGTTTTAAAAAGCATTTATGTCTCTATGTGATTGAATTGTTTAACAATAGCATGTTTAATAGAATTTTAAATTTAAAAAACCATTCATGCCTTTTATTATATAGTTAGAATACACAAAAATAATACTCTTTGTTATTCTCATCGAGTGCTTTTTGTGTTCATTTCCTAAGGTTAGACTTATTTGATCAAAGTTGTAGAAATGGCAGTTCGAATTTATTTTCCCAATTATTGCATGCTGCTTTCGTCCTACAATTTTTGAAGTTTCAGTTGGTTTGTTTCATGATTTACCTCATTTTAATGGTATAGATTATGTTTAGGAGGGAATCTTCTCCTATGCCCTGCTTCCATTTCATCAAATTATCTCCTTTCTATTCTCAACTCCTGCAGGAAGCAGCTCTCCCTGACTATAGATAACAATACTTTACGATAGCATAAAAAACTCCAAACACCCAAGCCCCACCACTGACAATTAAATGGCACCCTGTAAGGATGAAAATCAGACATTAGTATTTTTTAACTCAGGAGAGGAATTTCATTTGCAATCAAGTTTGAGAACCACTCTTGAGTGTACCCGTTTCTCTTGCCCCTGCACAAAGAGGGAGTGACTAAAGCTTTCCACACTTTTCTACTGAGTAGGACTGATGTTTGAAAATCATTGTACACACTCTATCTGGGCTTTGTGCTAAGCTAGACCAGTCTGTGCTTCTTTTTAGACCTGCTTTCTCACTGACTATCTTCCCTTCTCTCCCTTCTCTTCCTTTCAGTAACATCAACTGTATTTGTCAGAGTTCTCCACAGAAACAAAGCCAATAGAATGTGCAATATGTAGAAAGGGATTTACTATAAGGAAAGGCTCGTACAACCATGAGCCTAGCATTTTGACATCCAGAGTCGGGTGACATACTGGAGGTCAGGAGAGTCAATGGTCCAGTTACAGTCTAAGACAGGCAGGGTGCTGGATAATTACCTCTTGCTGTGGGGGAAGGTGAGTGATAGGAGAGCCTTTTTGTTCTAGCCTTTAGCTAATCAGATGAGGTCCACCCACATTCTGAAGGGAAATCTGCTTTATTCAAAGTCCACTGATTAAAATGTTAATCTTATCCAAAAACACTTGCACAAGCTTACTTACCAAAATCTGGGAACCCCGCAGCTCAGCCAAGTTGACACAGAAAATTAATTGTCACAATTATTAAGGAATGATCTGCTGAATCCATGCTCAATCTGTAAGAAGTTCATTTTAATTTGCTCTTTAAACCATACTTTCTAGCCAGCTTTACTGGTAATGAAGCCAAGATTTTCTTTAATACCTTACTTATGTACTCTACTTCTCAGTTGGTTCAAAATCCATATGGGGAAAGCGTATAGTACAGTAACTTCATCAAATCCCAACAAATCTCAACACAAGACCTAATAATTTTGTGATCCAAGTGTTTTGTCAATGACTTAATGTTAAGAGGGTCTCCTTAAACAATAATTCACTGTTTATTTCTTAATACCTAAAAGAGAAGATACGGAATGTTTTCAACATAAAGAAATGATAAATATTTGAGGCGATGACTATTCCAACTATCCTGATTTAATCATTATACATTGTATGCCTATATGAAAATATCACATGTACCGCATAAATAGGTACAACTTTTATGCATCAATACACAAAAGCATTAAAAGCTCACTACATAAACCACATTTATTAAAATGATTCAGAATGATTCTCTCCATGTCTTATTCACATTAAATGCATACATTATAGTTCAGTGTATATTTTGTGAAATAATTAAATCAGGAGACAATATAAAAATGCTCTTGATATAAAGACAATATATTCTGTACCGTATCTGTAAATGTAAATTTAACAAATGATATTTCTGTTTCTGAAGAGACAAGACATTTTTACAGTGTTTAATATGCATGTATTTTCCAGCTTATTGTAACTGTTATTTTAGTTTAAGATGCATATTTTGTCATAATCATCTTTGCATTACACTAACACATAATGCAATACATTGAACATAATAAAAACAAATATTTGCTGAAGATATTTTTATTTAAAATGTGACTGTGCCATGTAAACTCATTGTATTAGATGCACATTAATTTTCTTCTGCACTTAATTAAAAACCATAGGTAATATATATAGACCTCAATTAACCTTTAAGGATTCTGGATAGAAACATAGTTTATCTGTGTCAGTCAAAAAAAATTGCACAAAAGGGACAAAGTTATTCAACATTTAGATGCTTTCTTATGTTTGAGTTATACAGAAAAAGGGTAAACAGCTGTTTACAAATCTCTTCAAAATTACATTATGGCTTAGATAAATCAAATTTCCCATGTAATGAATGTAACTCAGTCCAAGGAGATCACTTAATCCAATAGGAATTTGGCAACAGCAACTGGCTTCAAGAATTAGATCTTAATATGTGCTCACTGTTCTTGGAAAATGTTATAAGCATATGGGTTAGGATATATGCACTAAATAGTAATTTATACGAACAACAAGTAGAACGTATTAGAATCTTAATGTGAATCTCCTTCTGTTATATAAGAAAGGAGTACCATACCTTTCAGAATTTGTTGTGTAACAGGTTTTTATTTTCATATTTTTCTCAAATGTGATTAAATGCCTTTACTTCTATCTAAAACAATAGTCAGAATTGAATATCATCAGGGGCTTTACAGAATGCTTAAGTTAACTCCCCACCACTATCTCTGTATAGCTAATAATTCATAATGACCTGCTTTGTACAGCCCTTGCATTTGCTTTTTGAGTGTGTATGCATTCAACGAAAAACTTCAGTCACTTAAGAGGCAGCCACAAATTCACACAGATCACAGGCGCCAATCTGCTTCGAGGCTATCAAAATGTAAGTAAAATTAAATGAACATATGGAAATCAATCTCTGCCTACTTCCCCAGCCCTGCACTAATACATTTGGTATTTATTCTTGTTTTATAAGTACCTCAAGGTGGGGAAAATGTCAAAAACACAGTCAGCTTCATTTGTAATTATGCTGCTTTCAGTAATTTTAATAACTCAATAGAGTTATTTCATCCACATGTCCTGTTCCAAGAAAACATTTTCTGAAACTTATGTCAGAAAAAAATATAAAAAGACGTCTGTGTTTATGATAAATTGAGGCCCCTTATTTACTTGTCTTCTTGTTATATGAAAAGAAGAGTAAAAAACGTGTTAAGACAACACAATGAATAATGTAACGTATTTCTATGACTACAAGAACAGACAGATCAAACAGGTCCTGTTGTTAAGACACTTGACAAAGTAATAGACAAAAGGGAAAAATTCACATTTGAGGCATAAAAGCATTTGTGCGAACTATAGAAACAGTATTATGCACATTTTGAATACTTTTAATCTTATTTTGAATAAAGTAGTATTCTAATTGGATTATTGGTATTGGTTTTATATAAAAAATTTCCTGTTTCACTTTATTTTCATACAATGTATGAAAAAGTACTTAAAATGATATTATAGTAATATACCCTCCTTTTCACAGAATTCATGTAATAGTAGTGCTTGTGTTATTATTGCTATACCATATTTCCTTAGAATTAAAGCTATTTTTCCTTGGCTAGAATTAATTTAAGAAACTAAAATACTTTATACAATTGGAAGATCTGCCTTCTTGAGCTAATCAGAAATGTGAGGGGAGAACAATGAATTGGAATAAATAAACACAAAGCAGTGTGTTTGCAATGAAAGGGTCATAATTACAGTCTTGGTCTTATCTTCCCTCTGAAAGCTTAGGAAGCCTCCTCAAAAGTCTGGATCTGTTTCCTCATCTGCAGCAGGAACAAATATGTCTCAAAAGACCATTTTTCTCCTTCAGCATCGAGTGCATCTGTTCCACGTAATCGGTCTTCTTCTTGGAAGTTCCTCAGACTGCAGGGGACCATCCAGTGGACCTAACCTTGTTTCTCTTCCTAAAAGGACCTAGTAAGCCACACATTTTAGCGCCTATTTTTTTAACCTCTGGCCACAATATTGGAATGCAGCAGAAGGTAGCTTGTTCTTGTGTTCAGAGAGCCTTTTAGCCCTTGGAACGGGGTAGGTCCCTACTCTTTTCCATCTGTTGTGCTAAGCCTCTGGTCCTCTGGTTACCCCTAACCACTAGCTCATTACACTGTTTGGTGATTATCCATTTTTCTTTTCCATCTTTCCTCACTAGACGGAAAATGTCATAAAAAGACAAAAGTGTCATTTCTATTTTAATTGAAACCCTAGTGCCATGCACAAGGAGTGTTATATTAGATCCCTGTAATGGACTATTGGGTAAAATTGGGTTTCAAGTGTAAGGATATAATAAAGGTTTAATAATCCCAATGAGTAATGAGTGAATACTTGGCTTGGGTTTTTCATTGTTCAACTAAATATAATATAATGCACTTCATGTTTTACTTTCCTTGATATGGCCTCTAATAAAATTTTCATAAATTCTTAGAAAATCTAAATTTCCTTGAAGCCAACTACTTTTATTAAAATAATCTCTCTGTAATGTCTTGAGACACTAAATACCATAAGATTTATTCTGCCAACTTTAAGGACTCAAATAACCTCTTATTAGAGAACAGGCAATGGTCAGTCCAGAGGCCTCCTATGTCAGACCTTCTTAATGGGGGGCGGGTAATATTAGCTTATTTTAAATATAGTTTTAAGACACAATTTTGCTCCACATTTGTTCTTTGTACAGAGAAAAGAAACTTTAAATGAATTTATTCAAACTTAACACAAAGCACATTGATTACATACAATGTAGAAATATAATTATCCATTAATGCACAGCTGTTTAATTATTCAGTTACCTTTATAGTATTTTTCTATTGGCAAATAAAAAATATATTATATTATAAATGATAGCATTTGAAGTACATTAAATTAATAAAATATATTTAATTAGAAAATAGTTGTTATTAAGTTGACATGCTAATTATACTTTGTGATTTGATAGGCTGGGTAATTTATATATTTCTCACTTTTCTTATTGATTTTTACAGCTATTGCATTTGGTTTAGGTGCTTTTATTCCTAAACATTATCATCTCCATGCACCTGTACCAACAAATTCAAATTCTCTAAGGTAATTTAGACAGAGTTAGCAAAACTCCTGCATCTATAACACCTGGTGGCAGTAAAACATTAAGTGCAGATTGGACTCTTAAAAATTAGTTAAGTCTTTTAGCATCTTGAAGATTTGGGCAACAATAAAAGTAAGTATGAATGCCACACAAGGAAATCAGGTTGCACAAATAGCTAATTTTGCTTAAATAAAGTCACTGAAAATATACATACAAAAAATAAATATAATTCAGGTCTACCTCTTTCAGGTATCCCTCTTACCGTTCTCAATTTGCTTAAGTGAGGTACGTCAGGATGAACTAATTGGCATGATGAAATGTGTGTGTGTGTGTGTGTGTGTGTGTGTGTGTGCATTAAGATAAGCAAAGACATCTTGATGTAACAGCTTCTGGGAGGTGGAGTAGATATGTAAAGAACATCATCAAAATTAACATAGCCTAACTCCAAAAGAATATCAGAGCAAAAACAAAACCAATTTAGTTCTAACGTAATTGAATGAAATCTAAGAGTAATCTATTGCAGATTGTACTGAAATTACCTTAGTGTTTGGCATTTACAACATATGCACTAGTTTCTCAGAAGTCTAATTGTTTCAAGTCTTTGCATGCAAATTTCACACAAATAGAGCAGTGTATGCAATATCAAATTTAGAATGTTTAACCTGATGTTCAGTACTCCTTCATTAACTGACAATTATTTGAACAATTATCATAACAGATACTTACATTTATAAAATATACAGAGTTTACATAGTATGTAAATCACAACTCTATTTCTTTAGAGAATATCTCTCTCCTATTTCTGCTTTCATTAAGTCATAGTTCATAAAGAGCAAATTCTACCAATTTTTGTTGCATCCTCAATTTCAAATTCTGTCTCAATTCTACCCCTTAGAAATTTTTCGAACCATTCAGCAATGGCTGGTGTATTGCCAAATTTTGAAACTACTCACCTCTGTTTGTAATTGCTTGCCCATTTGGCTTTTGAGAAAATGACTATTTTTCTAACCTTTCTCTGTCTATCTACTTCAGTATTCGCCTTCTATTATAACTCTTTAAATATGTTTCTTCACCCTTATTTCTACTGTTAACTACCATCTTTGCTGATTCACACCCAAATGTACAGGACATTTGTATTGGGAGTATCTTCACATTTTACTATATTAATGCATGTATATTTGAACTCATCATTTTCTCTCTGAAATTGATTTCTCTGCCTTTATTCCATGTTTCTGGACATGGTACAATCAATTATTGACATAAAATTCAGAAGCTTTGAAGTTATACTAGATTTTGCTTTCATTCTTGTTTTTAACAAATCATAGTGTGCTTGTCTTACATCCTCCAACCAATCTCAATCTATTTCACATCTCTATAGCTATTGCTATGGTCAGACTTTTTGTGCCCTCCCCAATTTATATGTTGAAATCCTATCCTGCAGGTGACAGTTTTAGATGTGAAACTTTGGAGCTGCTCATAGTTCATAAGGGCAGACCCTTAATAAATGGGATTAGTGCCATTACAAATGAGTCACCACTAGTAGTCATTTAAATTATGTAGGGACACAAGGAGAAGATGCCATCTATGAACCGGAAATTGGGCCCTTACGAGACACTAATTGATCTTGGACCTCCCAGCCTCCAGAAGTATAAGAAGTAAATTTTTATTGTTGATAAGATGTCAGCCTATGTTATTTTCATATTAATGAAATAGTATCACAGATGGATTATGGACCTTACTGACAGTGTATCAGGTTCTTTTTCAACTAATCCTCTCCTGAAAACTTGGAACCCTCTCCCTTGTCCCCTTCAAATTCATATTTCACAGAAATGCTAGGCTGAGCCAAAGGAAATGAAAACTTTCAATAGCATTGGTTCTCAAAGTAAAGTCCTTGGATATGCAAGACCAGCATTACCAGAGAAATTGCTTAAGATGAAATTCTGAAGCCTTTCTCTAGAAGTACCAAGCATAAAAATTCTGAGTGGAGCCCAGCAATCTTTGTTTTACATCACTTCAAGTGATTCTGAAGTACTCTCAAATTTGAGAACTGTTACTCTACAGTACAAAATCTAAGACACCCACCTGCCATGTATACTCCTGCTTCCTGCTTGTTTGTATTTTCTACCTAAATAGCTCTGCTCTCTTTACTCATCTGAATTCTTCCGTTCATCCGTTTAGACTATGATCAGATGTTCTCACATCTACAAATTTTCACTAATTTCCAAGATTCCTTGTTTTCCCTACTTTTCTATCTTTTGGTGCAGAGCCCTATAATTTCTCAGCCCACCAATTCCACTGGACAGTTTCTTCATTCTCTAAACTGCATTCTCTTTAGGCAAAGTGATACTGTGTTACTTCTTTTAGCATCCACAAAGTTCAAGCACACTGCACACTGCACACTGCAAATAATAGGTGCCCAATAATAATTCTCCATTATACTAAAATAAGTAAATAAATAAATAAGCAAGCAAGATGGATCCTGAATCCCTAAACCTTGAAGTCTTACCCTGGGGTGGGGAAAGAGGAGTACCTTATTATAAGTTCATCATTTTCTCACTTATGAAATTCCACCTCTTGATAGTCCCTTGGAATAAGATGAGACTATCTTTTAGATTCTATTCATTACTTTCAGGTTTAGGCCAAGAACAACAAAAATGATATAACTAAATAGTTGAAAAGGGGGCAGTATCAGATAAATACTTTAACCATAATCTGCCTTCTAAATAAATTGACTGAAATAATTTCAAATGCAACATGGCCACATATTCTGTTTTGTTCAACAGAAGAGCAAAGAAGATCTTCATACTTAAGCATAGTTGAAAATTGATGAAATAATCCAGTAAAAGGGAGAAGAATTATTACATGTGAGAGAATTGATAAAGAGAAAATTTTACTGAGTAGTTAAAAATGGTGAAGAATCAAAGATGACATGTAAGTACTTAACTTGATAAGAGAAAGATTGCTCACACATTGAAACTAGAGATAATGAGATGATGGCAAGAAAAGCCCCAGAAATTAAGAAGAAATTTGCACATATATTGCTGACAAGGCAATCATAAACAAAATATATGGATTCTCTCAATGTAGCAACAGAAAGTAGTCAATTTGTTTAAAAATAAGCCAGAGATTTGATTTGAATAGACACTTTACAAGAAGGAAATCCAAGTTGCCTATGAACTATTGAAGGAGTGCCCAGCCAGATTACAAACAGGAAAATGCAAATTAAAACGTCAATGAAATAGTACTACACACACAGCAGATGAACAAAGACTAAAAAGTCTGTTTACTTCTTAGAGCTGGTGAGGATGTAAAACAAACAACTCATCCATTTCCAAGGTCAGGAGGAAGCAAGACAATGGAAATGATTACTATTTTGGAAAATAATTTGGCATTATCTAATACAGTTGAAAATATGAATACCAGTAATAACCAAGCAATTGCACCTTTGCATATGTGTCCCAGGAAACTTGCACCTGTGTCTGCAATAAATACTCAGAACGTCTTTGTTTATGGTAGCTCTTGCTTATCAATAATAAATAAATTGAGGTGTATTATTCTTTCCAAAATGAAAATAAAAATCAAAAATCTGTAAGAACTTTCTTTTACCATCATCATTAAATAAATGAATAAATAATGATAATCGTTACTTTTATGTGTCCACTTGGATCACTCTAGTATTCCCAGAAAACTGGTTAAACATTATTTCTGGGTGTGTCTGTGAGGGTGTTTCTGGAAGAGATTAGCATTTGAATTAATGGAGTGAGTAAAGCTGATGATCCTCCCCCATGTGGGCAGCGTCATCCAATCTGTTGAGGGCATGAATACAAGAAGACAGAGGAAGGTTGATTGATCTCCACTTAACTGTTGAGCAAAAACATTGACGTTCTACCCTCAGCCTTCCTTATTCTTAAACCTTCAGACTCAGGCTGGACAAATTACATACAGCCCTGACCTTCCAGGGTCTCCAGCTTGCAGATGACACATGGTGGGACTTCTCAGCCTACATAATCTCACAAGCTAATTTCCTCTTTTAAGTCTAAGAGATTTAGCAGTTTGAAATGTTAATAGAAAAAGGAAAATACAGTTGAATAAGTTTGAAGTAAATACAATTTATTTTTACATCATAGATTTCACAGGAAAAGGTATTTTAAAAACAATTGTGATAGCAGCCTTCAAATGACAGTAATATAAGGTGGGATATAGAACACCTATTCACTTCAAGATAAATGTTGACACCATGAAAACAATAGCTTGAAAAAATTAAAAATAACATAACAATGACAATATATATATTCAAACACAAACATATGAACACATACATACAAACATGCATATTTGTGTATGTATATAATGCATACAAAAGGATTTTAATTTATTTATTATGACATTTACATGATAGTATACAAAGGTATTAACACTTTTATTAATAAAGAATGCTATACTCACTAATATGCATGAAATTTAATCCTTGTAATTCTTATCTTTTATTTTTTTGTTATGTCTTGTTCTGTTGCCCAAGCTGGAGTCGAATGGCATGATCTTGGCTCACTGTTACTTCTGCCTCCCGGGTTCGAGCAATTCTCTTGCCTCAGTCTCCCGAGTACCTGGGATTATAGGTGTCCATGATGTGCCTGGCTAATTTTTGTATTTTTAGTGGAAAAGAGGTTTTACCATGTTGACCAGGCTGGTCTTAAACTCCTGACCTCAGGTGATCTGCCTGCCTCCACGTCCAAAGAACTGGGATTATAGGCATGAGCCACTGCACCTGGCCATATTTTTATTAGTAGTAGTACAAGTTTTCATTATTTTGAAACAAACATTTTAACTCATGTGAACCACATGTCTAGTCTAACATATGTAAGCATTCCATTAAAATGTCTCCTTTGTGCATTTTGTCTTAAAATACTGTAATTTTAAAAAGTCTGGAAATGTGGAATATAAGGTATATGAGCTAACTGAGTAGGCCTTAACTTTTGCTCACACACACACACACACACATACGAATAACTGAAAATAAATATCAGTTCTCTTGCTCTGCAGAACTCTAATACAATAATAAACAGTCAAATAAAGAAACAGATTTTTAAAATAAATATAAAGAGTGATAAAGAAAACAGAAAGGCCTATTGTCAATGTAATGCTTTGACCAGTTGGTACTGTGATTAGTCAAACCTTGGCATGAGCTCTCTCCAATATAAGGAAGGTATAATGAGTGGCAAAAGGTCAGGCATAACCAGGTCCATGTATGTTCATATCTTTTCACAAAGTCAGACTTTTACTGGTGCTGTTTCAATCATAAAAGCCATGAGCTATATGAACTTCCCATGTAGGCAGTTCTTAGTACTACCTGTCCACACCATAGTCAGAGGCATGGGCACAAAGGCTCAAGCCAATCCACAGGTCAATCAGTATTTCAAACCATACATACAAGAATACTTAATCAATATGTAAATGTTATAGATTAAACATTTCAAATCAAACAAAGTAATATTTAAAATTAATAGAAAAGGAATAGCAAAAAGGAGTTAATGAGTGAGTCCAAGGAGCGTGACATGGAAAAGGAGAATATGATGGCTTGATCTGAAACGATGTCAAAATCTTGCAAGGAAAATACTTTGATTTGGGCAAAGCCTTTGGGGCAGATGCCAGGTGCAGAGCACAAGTGACAGCAAGACAGGGTCTATCAGTACAGCCAGCTCAAGCAGGTAAAGCCCTGTTCTTCTTATAGTCACAGAGTTTGACTGATTTGGTAAAGAGTGTGCATAGTTATGTCTTTACCTGGTTGAGTGTGGTCTCTATTGATTAGGCAAACATCTGGCCACTGTTGGCATGATGTCTTTTGAAATGTAAGATGGAATATTTTTCTAAGATGTAGTTGCTTATGTCAAGGGTGCTCTGTGCAAAAGGCAGTGACAGGGAGGGTTGTACACAAGATAAAGAAAAAAATACTATCTCATCAAGGTTATAAAGAGAATTTGGCATTTTTTATCCTTCTCACGTACCCCATTGAAAATGGATTGCATTTCGTTTTAGCTCCCCACCTCCATTTGCATTCTGAGTGCGACACAAAATAAAAAAATACTTTTTTTTCCCTATTTTATAATAAATTGATAAGATACTTAAATTCTCATTACTGAAAAATAGTCAAATGCAAGCATGAAAAATATGGTCTACGGGAGCAGACAAAGAAAATATTTTGTGATTAAAAGGTAAATAGAACCAATTGTGGATCTGATCCTAAATCCTAATTTTATGTTTGACCTAGTCATATTACATAATTCTTATATTAGAAAGAAAGCAATTTATAATATATTTTATATTTTAAAATCACCCTTTTCTCTTGAATTGTTATTCAGGACTAGATGTAGGGTGAGAAAACATGGAAGAAAGAGAAAAAGTAATTTCTTTTTAGTTCTTCTTAACAGGAAATAACTAAAGATTTTAAAATCAATACACAGAAAAGCCACAGAGTAAAACCTCATTAATTGTGCAAAGATGGGCAGTAATTTTTATAAAAGAAAAAGAGAAGAAAAAAAAGGATTTCCCTTCAGGAAAACAAAATGATGGTTCCATCTAACATTTAAAGTTCAATTATCTGAAAATGAGTTTAGTTATTTAATATACTATAGAAGCAGTTTGGAGGGGAAAAAAAGCTATGCTTGTTCAATACTGCTTTCAGTGAGTTTTAAAAGTTGATGATCTCTGTTGGAGACTTAGCTAGAAATAGTAATTGAAAAGTGAATACAATTTGAATTAATACATTTATTTTTATATCACAGATTTTTATAGGAAAAGGTGCTTCAAAAGCAATTATGATTGCAGCATTCAAATAACAGTAATGAAAGGTGGCAGATAGAACACCTGTTAAAGCCACAAAGTCAAGACAAACTTTGACACTCTGAAAAAAAGTCTTGGAAAAATTAATAATAATATTATGATGGCAAGAAGTATAGCAGGTCCTTTACATACTGTGTCTATGTATGCATGTTTGTATGTCTGGGTGGGAAGAAGTTTTCCTCTCGAGTATTTATAGACACACAATCAAACATCCCAATCATCTTAAATTATATATTTCTGCATTTCTTCTTTAAATAAAAAGGCATTGACTAGAATCACTTTCCTTTAGAATAAAAATATGACTTATTCAAATTTAGTTACAGAACACAGCCCGTGTATTTTTCAAGGCAACTTCAGACAAGCAGGAATGTTTTTGACAAGAGCAATAGTACTAATCTGCCATAGGTTGAAGTCTTCGGTGCATGAGATGCACTTGGCTCAGGGATTTGCACAGGTAATGCTTTGTCAGAATTAAATGTGCATTGTTTCTCCATTTCCCACCTGATTTGGGGAGTAGTTTCACTTGGCAAAGCTCTAAAATAAGAAAAATTAAGGTTTATCCAGTGAGCTCATACGTCACACTTTCCACCTTTTCAAATGTATTAAAATCACAGTACTTTAAGACAAAATGCACAAGGCAAAAATGTTTAATACCATCACTATATGCATACTAGAAATTTGATTCTTATGAATTACAATATTCCTTTTAAAATAATGAAAATTTGAATGAATAATAATGATATTTGTAAGAATTAAAATTCACATATTAGTGAGTATAGCTTTCTTTATTAATAAAAATGTGTTTTACCTTTTTGTAAAGAATCATATAAATGTCATAATTAAAAAATCAAAACCATTTTTGTATGAGTTATACATATACATAGATATATTTACATGCATGTGTTCATGTGTTTGTATTTTAATATACTTTCATGTACTTATTATCTAGATACTCAGTTTTGAAGTGATCATTACAGATTTTTGCCCTTTTTATTATCTTTCTGTTTCTTTCTCACTTTGCTGAAATAATTTCAAATATATGTTTATGAAACTATAGTTAGAAGTTACTCATGAGTTCTTAGGATACCAGTACAGACAGTAGAATTTAATAATATGCAAACGACCTTAGAATACATACCTTCTCCATTTTACAATGGCTTTAAATGGATTATTATTTGCTATTTAGACCAACTGAAAATATTTGAATTTTTGATACATTTTAGGAAAACACTAGTTTTATATGTGTTCACTAAAATTTTATATATTTTTTAATCTATGAGATAACTAAGGAAAACTTATGAACATTTAGTTATTGAAAGAAAATTCCAAAGATAATATTTAGTAATTCATGTGTATAGAAATTATTCAAGAAAAAGTGCTGAATTTACAGATGAAATAAGTGGCAACCTGGTACTAAGCATAGTATCTCATTTGTGTTATATTACGCAATGTATTTGCCAGACATTTGATTCTGGTGTATAAAGAGGTACAAATTCTAAATCCCATGATAATGACAAAAGTGTAGATAACATTATATATACATACACATATATGGTGGCTCTAAAAATTGGTGCATGAAATATACCCAAATTAATTGAATTCCACAGAGAGAGATAAGCTCTCTATAGGGACAGGAGAATAAGAAGCTTTCTTGCTGCATCTGAGCACCAGACAGGGAGCAGGTAGAAAAAGTGTCTCTCATATAACAGGAGACTATGCAAGATAAGAAGAAAGAGAATGAGACTCTGATGAAGGTGAGTGGTGGAGAGATAGATCAGAGGTTGAAGGAGATGAACATTTGTAAATAAATCACTGAGCCTGGCAACCTCATCTCATTATCAGGAGGTTTTCTGATAAAGGACAGTAAAGAAAGAGTTGATAAACAAAGAACATTCACAGTATCTTGTGTTTTCTTGATGTATTTATGAAGTCTTTCTGGATTTTAATAGAAATTGAACCAAAGGTATCTGGAACCACAATCTATCTTCTCTGAGCTAAAGTAGCATCAAAGGATGCAGCCACATAGATATGACATAAAAATTAGAGAGTGGACTGAACCAGCTTTTTCATCTCAGCTCAACTTGACTTTGGGAGGATTCTGAACGATCAGCAGCAGCAAATCATCACAAAAAAGAGCTTGTATTCTCTGGAAAACAATAAACTAAAAATACATACTTACAATTTGATGGTCCTTTTCTAAATGATGTTCTGAATATGAGCATGAAAATTATATAGATGTAGGAAAAACCTAGTGTAAACTAGAAGAAAATTGTCTAAGATTTTCTACCAAAGCCTAGCAAAAGTAGTCATTAGAAGCAGACTCACAGATGACACATTGGAATGATCAGAAAAAGATGTCAAAATAACTCATAAGTATGCTAAGTAATTTACAAGAAAATAATTTTAGTTGGTTTAAACTATTATGCAATTTAAAAGATAATACTCTGAAAATAACTAAGTATAATATAGAACCTAACAATTATATATACTGAATGATATTTGAGAGAAAATTAAATAGCACAGAAAAGCAGATTGGACACTGCAGAAAAAATAACTTAATTAAATATAGGTCAATAGAAATTATATACCTAAAAAACAGAAAACATATTGAATAAAAATAAACACAATGTCATTGGATTCTGGACAATTATTAACTAATAGGAGTTTTCATTGGAGTTTCAGAAGGATATATAAAACAAAATAGGAAGAAAACACATTTTAATAAATAGTGGCCAAAATACCTCCAACTTTTAGGAAAACCTTACCCAAAGAGCCAGAAAGCCAAATAATCCCTAATTGGATAAATACAAATTCTATCAGCCAACAAATTGTACTGGTAGGATCTTCAAATTCAAATTGCTGAAAATCAAAGATAACAAGGGAAACTCAAAGCAGACAGAAGCAAAAAGATACAACACTACCGACAGGGAAATGTAATATGTATGACAGTGAAATGGTAAAGCCAGCAGACAATTAAATGACATTTTAATGTGCTGGAAACAAACAAAGATCATCAACCAGAACTCCAAAATAATTTAGTTAGCAAAGTGTCTCCACAAAATGATACTGTAAAAAAGAATTTCATAAAAATAAGTATATATTACCAGAAAATTCTTATTAAAAAATAATGCTTAAGTGAGAGGAGAAATTGATGCCAAAAGAAAATCTAGATCAACAAGAATAAATAGAGTATCAAAGGCGGTAAATATTTAGAAAAATATAAAGTGCTGTCTTTTCATAATTTCAAGGCAACTGATGTATTACAGTACAAAAATTGCATTTTATATGTAGATATAAAAATATGACAAAGATAAACACTAAGTGTAAGTGGAAGCATAACTTATTACAAGTTATGTGAAGTGTTATATGTTAATTCAGGTTAGATTGTAATTAGTTAAGGATGAATACTGTGGTCCCATTAGCATCAATTAAAGAAAACAATAACAATTTTATAGCTTATTTTTTAACTGACTTTTAGTTGGAGACAGCAGAGCAGAACATATGATATATTCATAGCTGTTACTGAGAAATAGTGTTCTTGCATTCTCAATATTTATTTTGTATGTTTTTAATGCATAAGGACTAGTACTAATACATTTTTATTTATTTATTATACTTCAAGTTCTGGGGTACATGTGCAGACAGTTCAGGTTTGGTACATCGGGATATACGTGCTATGGTAGTGCTTTGCTGCATCCATCGCACCGTCATCTACATTAGATATTACTTCTAATGCAATACCTCCCCAATCCCCCAACCCCCTGCTATTCCTCCCCTGGGCCCCCACCCCTCAGGCCCCAGTATGTGATGTTACCCTCCCTGTATCTGTGTTCTCATTGTTCAACACCCACTTATGAGTGAGAACATGCAGTGTTTGGATTTCTGTTCTTGTGTCAGTTTGCTGAGAATGATGCTTTCCAGTTTCATCCATGTCCCTGCAAAGGACATGAACTCATATTTAAAAAAAAACAAAAAAGATGAGAACTAGTACTAATATTTAAGTAGTGTACTTGATCATATACATTAGATCACTGCATAACATTGGATGGTGCCATAATACACTTAAAAAAAAACAGAGATTGGCATTTTACTATTATTTTTCCAACTAAGTTTTTATTCAGTTTTCTGTTTCCTGAGAATTAGTTTTTATATAAAAGTTTAATAGATTTACCCCATATGCATAACTGCAAGAGTTAAGCATTATTACAAATTTTCTACTTGACAATTTATGAAGCAAGACTTTTGATGTTCATAGTGTAGTCTATTAAGTAAGACATTTAGAAAAGAAGGTGAAAATTAAATTTAGTGTTACTGCAGTCCTCTTTGATACATTATAAGAAAAAAACTACTAATAATTTATTTATAAAAGTTACTGAAGTATTGGTTTGTGACTCACATACTCTTTTCTTGAAAAGTCAGAGTAGATTTTTGTAGAACTCTCTCTCTCTCATTTATTGCATTTCATATTCTACTGCAACAAAAACGTGGATTATTTTATGCTTATCATGTTGGGAATTGCTCATATCATAGAGTTCTCTATTTTTGCCTTTTATTTCTCTTTCCCTTTAATATTGGAAGCATTCATCAAATATGTATTCTGCAATATATTTAATCATTTGAATGTAAATATCATAGCATTGCTAATGGGTATAGTGTTAAAAGAAATGAAAATGTTTTTGCTAAAAACAAAAGTAAAAGCAGACATTTAAGTAAATATGATTTGTTTGCTGATTGTTTTAGTATCTGTATAACTAGCTTAAAAGACTTTTTTTTTCTAGAATATATTAAGATTATTACTGAGATATACTCATAGAGTAGCAAGCCAAATAAATCCAAAGCAAAGCAAAAAATAGACCAATATCATCCATCAAATAGTTGAAAAGATTTAGATTTGTGTTTTCTAGTGTGGTAATATAAAAATAATGTCATATATTAATAAATATAATATGATTTTCATGATTTTAAAATTCAGATAAGGACAAAAAATAGCATCTCAAGGAATCTCATGAATGACTGAAAAATATTTTCACACAGATTGAAAATGTCAAACAAAAAATAGCTTTCTCTTAGAAATACTTCATCATTTGTTGATCTATTGCTTACAAAAGTGTCACTGAATTCATGAGAAACGCCATCAGAAAAGCAGGATAATCAATGTTACTCTAAGAAAATGAACTGTGATACATGACCAGTTCAACTTAAATGTCTTTTTAAATACCTTAAAAACCATGTCTGTTTAAACCACTGAGATAATATATGTGCCTCATGAATCATGAATTGCCTCATTTTGATTTTGCTTAATAATCATATACACTTTTGGGGTAGTAACAATAAAACAAGGCGGCCTAACCACCATAGAAGAAGCTGTGGAAGTAGCCTATCAGGACAGGTGCAGAAGAAGTGATGAGATGACGTCAGAGAGGGGAGGACCAGGAAAGCTGTTCTAACTCTTTTTGGAACAGCAAATCTATAGAACTTTTATACTCCATGTCTTAATAGAGACTGGCATCATGTGCAGAGCAGTGCAAGGGACACTTTGTGGTTAATATAACTGAAGGCTTAAGTTCCTGAATTCCTTCTCAGTCATAAACTAACAAGACATTTTCAACAACTTCCTATATATTTTTTTTTTTTTTTCTGTGTGAGTATGTGATTTGCATTTTTCTCCTATCTCAAGAAATGATTTGAGGATAACCCTTATTGTTTAGTTCCCTGATCAGTCTGAATCAGGGAATTCCTGAATCAGGCTGAATCAGGCTATTCCTTAGCCCTAGCGTTTTGGACTTTGGTGAATGATCCATGTTCTACCTTTCTGAATAGATGAAAAATCTAACAGAAAGGAAATATTTTTCTTACTACTGCTGTGCAACAAATCACCCACAAATAGGTACCATTTACTAATGGTTGTAACCAATGGCTCCAAAAACCTAGCAGCCTAAAACAGTGTATTTTACCTTTTCTTACTTTTGTGAGTCACTGCATTTATTTTTATTATTGTGCAATCAATTACCAGAAATGTAGGAGCTTAAAACAACTGCCATTTATCATCACCTAGTTTTTGTGGGTAAGGAATCTGGGTGTGAAATAGCTGAGTGTTTTCTTAGCGTCACTCAAGGCAACTTACATCTTTAAAGCCAGCAGGGAAAACCTCTCTCCAGCATGCTACCACAGGATTTTATAAAAGCGAAACATTTTCCTCATTGTTATCACAGAAATGACTACCTCAGTGTCTTTGTCATATAGCACACGGCACAATCAAGGGCGTGAATATTCGATTCTATTCACAAGTCTTGCCCACACTCAAGGGGAGGATAATAGACGAGGCATGCACTCCACGTTGAAGGGAGAGAAGCTTAAGCGCCATCTTAGAACTTGGTCAGGAATTAAGAAAGAACTTTTCTGGGCAGTTCTCACTTGGGATCTCTCACATGGTACAGTTGCACGTCGGCTGTGTCTACCCATCTGAAATTCGGACTAGGTTGAATACTCAAGATGACTTACATGAAATGGCCTCACTGATGCTGACCTGCTGGGAGCTCGGTTTGGACTGAGGTCAGAAGGAGATTATACATAGGATCTCACACAGGGTGAAGCAGACCTCTACTTACATGGGACTTGGCTTCTTATCGATCAAATATCCAAATAATCCAGATAGAAACAGCATCATCTCTTCTGAAATTGATAGGCTTTGTGTTATTTTTCCCACACTGTAACTGTATTGTTTATGTCAGATTCAAATCTATGCAGATCCCCATGGGTAGGAATTTTCAATGGGAAATGTGTCAAATAATTTGCAGGGATGTTTTTTTTTTTTTTTTTTTTTTTTTTTTGAGACGGAGTTTCGCTCTTGATACCCAGGCTGGAGTGCAGGGATGTTTTAAATCCACCACTAAGACACTAAAATGTCAGGACAGTCAGCTGGGTTTCCAATCCTTATGAGACTCTATGAAGGTGATAACAATACCTACCTGGTAGAGTTCATACAATAAGAAAATGCAGTAGATATGGAGGTAACTAGGACACAGTAGACATCTTCTTTGTTTGGCTATAATTTTCCCAGTATTTGTCATTTGTACTTCCCCTGTTATTTCACTAAGGGTCTTATCCTGGATCTGTATCAAAAGAGAGCATGCCTGATATGCAATTTCTCTGAGAATGGTTTGTATAATATGACAGTGAGAGTTTATTGATTAAAGAGTTTGGACTCCCTGATAATTCATGTGTTTCTAGGCTTATTGGCATCTTTGCTGGATCAATTAAACCAGTCTAATTGTGAAATAAATTTCAAAATCCTCAACAATCTTTGGAGATGGGTTTTCCCATTGTTATTTACACCTGAAGCAGAAAGATATTCCATATTCTTCATCTTCATTACAGTTTTGAAAGTTTCTCTTTCAATAAGATCTTATATAAAATAAAAATTTCCAACATGTCTTCAATCTTCATAATGTAATCATGAAGTACAATGATCTTGCAGTCTATATTTGGTAAAATTCATGTGTTTAATTGAATATCACATGGGTTTCATGGGTTTCGAGTTTGAATAGTTACTTCTGTCTCTATGCCATTTAAAAAATTCCAATATGTACTTGTGTTTTTGTCCTTTTATTATTCTAAGAATTTGAACAATATTTACCTAACCCAAATATTTTAAATAACTGACTTTATCTTTTTTGATTTAAAGTCATCTCTTAATTCTAAAAAAATGAGAAACATTTCAATTAAGCATTGATGATGGTGCTTTTACTCAGAGAAATGCAGTAGTGAAAGAATTTAGTAATTAATATTTATACAACTAAAAAGATAATTAAAAATAGTTTTGAACTTATAGTTCCAGACATTTATGACTAAAAAGGCAAAATATTTCATATATAGTAATATGAAGTTTGGAATTATAATCTATTGGTAGCTTTCAAGAGGTTGATATTTAAGAATGAACTGTTCACAAACTTGAACATGTTGTTGATTGTTTTGACTTGGCAGGTGAACAAACACACAAATCCATACTTTCTACACATCATGACACTTTTTTCAAAATATATAATTTAATACTTCATGCACAAATGATTTTGATATTGTAGATAGTGTGGACTTCATTTTGGGAATAAAAGTGGTTTTTTCCTGGTTTCTTTATAGCTCTGTGGTTCCCTTTCGATGCTTTGCAGGCTCTACCAAGTTGCAACTGATTTACTCCTGGGATGGGTCACCAGAGGAGAATCATTTAACCTTCCCACAGTTCCTGGAATGTTTATTTCAAATGATTTTCCCATAAGCACTTTATATGTCAGAACAGATCCCTGGGCTCTAATGACACAGAAAAGCTTACATTTGACTTTCAGCCAAATACCTTTACAAGCATATGTTTTCCCAAAGTGCCAAGTCTGGAATGGTCATGACACAAATTCATTGTGAAAATTCAATTTGTTATTCAGAATGGAGAATGGAAATAGGTCTATTAATCCATCAAAATTAATAGAAAGGAAGTTTTAGCTATAATATTTTAAGGAAAGTTTTAGCTATATTTTCCTGGCATGGGTCAGCTTTGTACTTATTGTAAATCCCCCTCCATCCTCCCAAGATTATTAAAACTCTTGTTGTGAATGCTGATAATAAGAACAAAACAAAATACACCACTTCCATTTATTTTCAGATAACTGTTGGAAAGATGAAAAACATTCAGAAACAGTATTTTAAACCAGTGAAATAAAATAGTGTAAGAGAAATAAGCCATACTGAACTGAAAAGTATGTGTCATAATTTCTCATGTTTATCCATGTGTATGTATGCTAGCACACAAGTACTGCATGGATGAAAGAACTTCTAACTCAGTTTATAAATACACTTAGAACAACTTCACCTGTGGCATATACCCAGTCTACAGGATAGAGTTGTTTTTTTCTTGGGTTAAGTATACTACCACTGATGGCAGTGATGAGAAGCTGCAATTAACTTGCTGAAAAAAGAGGGAATCATGCACTTTTAAAACCCTCTAGTATTACTGCCAACAAATAAAAATCCTAATTACTTTATGTTGCCCCAAATTTCTAATCCAATTCCCTTCATTTTCAAACTTTACTATTTAACTTTCTTTTTTTTTTAAATTGTACTTTAGGCTCTGGGGTACATGTGCACATCCTGCATCCTGCAGGATTGTTGCATAGGTGCACCATTTCATCCAGTGTTATCCCTCCCCAACCTCCCCACTCCCTGCTGTTCCTCCCCTCCTCTCCCCTCCCCTCCCCTTCACCCCTGGCCTACCCCCGTGAGTGTTGTTCCCTTCCCTGTGCACAAGTGTTCTCATTGTTTTCTTATCCTACTGAACATCTTATCTCATTATTCCCCCAATGTCAGAGCCTCTTCACATTTTGCCCTTGAACATAGTCCCTCAGAGATATGAATGGCATATATCTATCAACCTGCAAACACCAGGATTCCTGAAGACGCAGCTCCTCTGGACATAGTTTCCTGACAGTATTTAAATTTCTTTAGAATAGGAAGTAGTTCTTTTTAAAATCTGCACTTTCTGGGCAAGGCAAATAAGAAGCTCAGCAAATTTAGCTAGATATCTTCTCAGCTGGATTGCCAGGGGTTCAAATTCAGGGTCCAACATGGCTATGCACTGAAGTTCACCAGTGGTCTAGCAAACAGTCTTCAAGCTATTTGGAACTTCTACTTTTATACAGTTTACAAGAGTTAAAAGATTTATATTTTCAGATAAAAATCTCATAACAGTCAGTAAACATGACTTTCTTAAAGATCACAAAAGCTCTAGATAAATGGTGTTTTTTGACTAATCTCCTTAGATTTATTTAATAACGGGCTTTCCTTCATAGTCTTCAAATTGTCAGCATTTTGTTTAAATTTGTTAAATATCCATATTTTGCTATGTATCTTATTGCCAATTAAAGATTAATATTTTGAAAATAAATTCTAAGTACATCATACTTTAATTATTGATCCATATTTCCCATGTTAGTATTTCTGAGATCAGGATGTGTATGAACTTAATTGGAAGGATTTTTTAGGGCTAGTCATGATTATACATTATATAACATCTTAAGAAGTTTTCATTATTACTAGCTTTTTGATAAATGAAAATGTCCTATAAAAATTATCTGGATTACAAAGCGATGAAATGCAAATTTGTAAGTTTTGGACAACTGAACATGCTACTAGTGGAATGTTGGAGAAGCAGGAAAAATGTGCAATACTGAGAATGTATAAAAAAAAATTTTATTTAAAAAGTTACCCTAACATTTGTGAGAAGTCTGTAATGAAAGTGAATTTTGTGGAAACAATCTAACATTTTTATATAACACTCAGTTGAATTATACTTTTCATTATAAGCATTCAGTTTGGTAGCTAAACAAGAAGGAAAAAAACATAGGGCCATAATTTAAAGTTGTTTTCTTTTTTGTGTTAATTAAAAATGTCAGTTATCTTGGAAGGATCATCAAATGAGATGAACAGTAATGAGAAATTATCTTAGAGAAAAAGCAAAACCGTATTTTTGGAAAAATTATTTTGTCTTATTATTGTTTTACTGTGATATTAACACCAGATTATATGACAGAAAAAAAATCTATGATATGTTTGTCAAAAAAGTTGGAGTTTGATGAAACCCTCACATACAATGTATGAATCTGTATTTGGTATAGGGTTGAGTAAATATATTTGCCAATATATTTATATACTCAGTAAATATATTTGCTGTTTTTCTCTTTACAGAGAAAGTTAGAAGATACAAAATTTTGTTTTCATTTCTTCTGTGAGCTGTAATGTGGAGAGCACTCATTTTTGTATTGATATGCCAGATATTTGTACTTCAATAAAAGTCATTGTTAGAGGAATAGATGTATTTGTGACTAACTGCAAAACCACACAATATTTTATATAAATCACAGTTAATTATCAATAATTGCTGATTTTGATTCACTTTTTAAAAATGTAAATCACCACCCCTGATTATATATGATTTCAATGTGCTTTAAAAAATAAGATTAAAACAGAGCAAGGGGATAAGAAATAAACAACTTTGTTTTCTACACTCTAAGATCTTCTGGCCATCAAAGCAAATGCTTATAGTTGCATTTTGAAATAATCATTGAAATAAAACATCTATTTTAATTACCTTCTTAATACCAGTAACCACCTTTTATATGATTCAAGTATATTTGAATGGCCTGAAATCTGGTGTATATCAAAGTTATACATTAGCATACAAATGAGATCTAAATATATAATTTTAGTGTAATAACAATTAAAACATTTGAAGTACTATACCAGTACTAATTAAAAACAAGTTGTCATCTACTTAGTTTGAATTCCAAGATTTTGATTCTTTCTTTCTCCCTTTTTTAAGTTTTACTGATAGTACAATATATTTTTATTAACTATAGTCACCATGTAGTACAATAGATTTCTTGAACTTATTTTTTCTATCTAACTAAAATTTTGTATCCTTCGACTGCTATCTCTTCAATCCTTCCCTCCCAACCACCACAGCCTTTGGCAATCCTATTTCTACGAGATCAACTTTTTTGATTCCATACAAGAGTGAGATCATGCAGTGTTTGCCTTTCTGTATCTGGCTTCTTTCACTTAACATAATGTCTTCAAGGTTCATCTTGTCATAAATAGCAGAATTTTCTTCTTTTTATGGCTAAATAGTATTCCATTGTATATATATACCTTTTTTTATTTGTTCGTCCATTGATGGACATTTAGAATTTTTCCATATCATGGTTATTGTGAAAACCTTGCTTACTCTCTATACTCATCAGATTTTAAAAATGATTAGATATCACTAATATATTTAAAATTTCTTAAAATATTTACTTGGATAATAATAATTATTGCATAGAATCAAATGCAATCGAATTTTACAATAGTAATCCATTTCTTGATTTCCTGGTTTTTTCCATTTAAAACAATGTTCAAGATTTTGAATATTATTTGATTTTCTTCAGAGTATCTTACATTACATTTTAAGTGGTATTAAGTAAGAAAAATATTCATGGTTTTGGGGTCCATACTACTTTCATCTTTTTCTTCAAGGATCTGTAATTTTCAAATCTCTATACTCATTTTTTGTGATTGAAATTGTCACTGGCAACTATATCACTTCTAGGGTTCAAAGCTATGAAAGTCATTATTTCATTTTTACAAGAGCAATCTAGTATATTCATAAAAGAAATTGAGAAAGGGAAAATAGCAAAATTTTGGACATGGAAGAGTGAGTCAATTAGAAAAAATTGAATTCAGACTGAACAGTACAGCTTCACCAATCACCTTGTGTGGTTTACCTGAAGACATAATTGCATTAAGTAGGAGTCAGGTTATTCGAAGCACTAACAGAAAAGGATTGTTGTGTATATTTGAAGTGAGCAATCTTGTGTTTGTATAGAGCAATGGCTCAAAATGTAATCTATAGACCAGCAGTATTAGCATTATCTAGGAACTTTTAGAGAAACAAGTTCTAAGCTCCCATCTTAGACCAATTGAATCAGTGCCCTGGTGGCAACATCCCCAAATCTCTGTCTTCACAAGTCTTCTGAGTAATTCTGATGCATGCTAAAGTGTATCTGTATGAATAAATTGTAAAGTTAGGAATTAATGCCAAAAGAGTGGACTTTTCCAATTGAGACTTTTGTAGGTGGTATATCATGACCAAGGAAATAGATGGTTGATATGGGATGATGAAAAAAATACCAGGAAATGAGGAGGTCAAGGGAGCTGTTGGTTAAATTATATATGTGCCTGTTCAATTCACCAAAATTGATTGTAAAGTACTATTGGACAGAAATTCAGTGAGTTGGGAGCAAATTTGGAGACAAGGTCTTGCGTTATCACCCAGGCTTGAGTGCAGTGGCATGATGATAGTTCACTAAAACTTTAGACTCCTGGGATCAAGTGATCCTTTTGCCTCAGCCTCCCAAGTATTTGGGACTACAGATACATGCCACCATGACTTGCTTATTATTATTATTATTATTATTATTACTGTAGAGACAGCATCTCACTATGTTGCCCAGGCTGGCCTTGAACTCCTGTCCTCAGGCATCCTCACACCTTAGCCTCCCAAAGTGACAGAATTATGGAAGTGAGTCATTGCACCTGGCCAGGAAGCAAATGTTTTTAACAAATCTGTAGCAATTGAGACATGAGCCAGCAACTACTAAATTAAACTGTGGTACTTCAAATGAGCTGCTGGTGCTCTTTAAAAATATGAGGAGTAACATTTTTAAGTATTAAAAATGATCAACAAACACAACTATTCCACATCTAGGTATCATGGTACATTGCATAAGGCAAAAACAAAAAGAAAAACAAAACAAACGTACAGACAAGTCAGCAGGACATAGTGACTCAGCATTGCAGACATTACGTGTTTTCATGGAATAGAGAGATTCCTTTCTTTCCTGTAGGGTAAATTTTTATTTTAGAAAATAAAATATTTGCCATCTTCGGAAAAGAATTAGCTTATGCCATGTTCAGGGAAGCACAAAATAGGGTTTTTTTTCCAGGAAAATTGAAGTTAGAAATAAAACAAAAAAACTCAAAAGGATGAATTGAAATATTTACATATTGGTATATATCTCAATATAACGAGGATACAAATATTTCAATTCATCCTATTATTTTATATAGGTCTATTCAATTTTCACATAACCACAGATTGCTTTTATGACCAGCTCCACAAAAAAAAAAAATCCTCCATCATTATCAATCTCTTATTTTTTCTCAATCTCTTATCAACACATTTTTTTTGATACCTCTTGCCAGTAATGTACATTACAATAGGCTATCATTTATTTATTTGTATTCTCTATTTACCAGTAAAATATTTTATGTGGTTATAGACTTCACCTTGTCTCCCTATACGTTATTAATTCTAATAGTTTCTGACACATATTCTGCAGTCAGTTATTTTTGCAGGATAAATAAATGAACACATTAATGACTCTGATGCTGTAATGATCAAAGCCCTCCATTAGACAGACTGACATATTTATTTTTACATCAGCTGTCATTGTTGCTGACAATTATGACTAATTTCTTAGGCAGTACAATATTTGTATAAATTCTCAAGGAGTAAACCTATGCCATTTTCACTAGATCTTCAAAGAGATCAGTGAAGAAAAAATGTTAGGAATCACTATTTAAAGAAAATAGATGTGAAAAAAAGATGAAGCCCTGAAAATCCTCTCTCTGTCTCTCTCTCTCCATATTTCATATGTAAATAGATGTATGTATATGAACAGATGTAAGAAAAAAAAAAAGAGAGAAAGCCCTGAAAATCCTCTCTCTCTCTCTTGCCATACTTTAAATGTATGTTTATACATACATATATATGTTTATATATATGCATAAAGATAGAAATAACAGCATATCTCATCATCTAAGGCTACTACCTTTAGCAATATTCAATGATTTTATTTGTTTTAAATGTTTACATATTTTATTACCATACCATTTATTAACATAACCTGCATTTTTATTCAACAACATGACATAGACAGAAATTCATTGACAATATGGATCTGGTTCATCTTTTCAATGGCTACATAATATTCCAATGCAAGTTTCTATCATAATACAGCTAACTAGTACTGAATGTTACACCCTAACCATACAATGAACAATGCAAAATGTATACAGTTGAATAATTTTCTATTTATGATAAACTCTGTTATGACCAAAAAGTCTCCTAAATAATGTGCAGAATTTTATTTTCTGATTTTTCACATCACTAATACTCTTATATTAACTATATTGTGTTACTATAGAAAATATTTAAAGGCTAACAAAATGCAGCTGAAATTAGAGAATGGAGATGTTCAGATTGACATACAGTTTAATAGAAATTCAATAATAGCTATCCTTTTGAAAATAATCCTGAAATACAAGAATATAGAACACAGAACCACCAACTATGGAATCCTTTTCACTGCCGCGGACAGAAAAGGGTGAGATCATGATCACTGATGGAAGCTGTTTTGTACAAATGAGGTTGAAAATAAAATATACTGTTTATCTGAATCAATGCTAATGTTGTAATAAGTGTCTTGGAAAAATTTATTTGCCTCATTGGAAAATCAAGGTTGATAACAACTCAATTATTATTGTCTAGATAATATAAGAAAACAAATGTTAGCTACAGTACCCTAGAAAGTAAAAATATTCAATGGGTTTTTACTCTCATATTGAATCTCCATTTGTCTAATAAAAAAATCACCATTTTTGAGTAAGAAAAAATGTTTTTTAATGAAAACTAAGGGCATAATACAAGGCTATCTGTGTAAGAATATTGCAAATCTATTTGTCTGTCTTGACAGAATTAAATCTGAGTCAGTCTATACTTCCTAGGTTGCTACACTTTTCACTTTGAGAATTAGTTTTAGTTTGATCATTGTTCATTGTTCCTGGAACTCAGAACTTACTCAAGACCTATTGCTTCCTCTATTATTTAATTATTCAAACTGCCCTTTGTTGGAATATCAACCACAGTACCAACATCATTCTAAGATAAAACCCAGTGCAACTCCTGTCATTATATTTATACAAGAAATGAATGTTTGACTTCCCAACTTATTTTTTTAAAATTATACTTTAAGTTCTGGGGCACATGTGCAGATCGTGCAGGATTGTTACGTAGGTATATACATGCCATGGTGGTTTGCTGCATCCATGCTCTCATCACCTACATTAGATATTTCTCCTAATGTTATCCCTCCCCAATCCCCTCACCCCCTAATATCCCTCCCCTAACCCCCCAACACCCCAACAGGCCCCAGTGTGTGACATTCCCTTCCCTGTGTCCATGTTTTCTCATTGTTCAATACCCACTTATGAGTGAGAACATGTGGTGTTTGGTTTTCTGTTCTTGTGTCAGTTTGCTGAGAATGATGATTTCCAGTTTCATCCATGTCCCTGCAAAGGACATGAACTCATCCTTTTTATGGCTGCATAGTATTCCATGGTGTATATATGCCACATTTTCTTTATCCAGTCTATCCTTTATGGGCATTTGGGTTAGTTCCAAGTCTTTGCCATTGTAAACAGTGCTGTAATGAACATACGTGTTCATGTGTCTTTATAATAGAACAATTTATGCCGGGCGCGGTGGCTCAAGCCTGTAATCCCAGCACTTTGGGAGGCTGAGGTGGGTGGATCATGAGGTCAAGAGATCGAGACCATCCTGGTCAACATGGTGAAACCCCGTCTCTACTAAAAAAATACAAAAAATTAGCTGGGTGTGATGGTGCATACCTGTAATCCCAGCTACTCAGGAGGGTGAGGCAGGAGAATTGCCTGAACCCAGGAGGCGGAGGTTGTGGTGAGCTGAGATCACGCCATTGCACTCCAGCCTGGGTAACAAGAGCGAAATTCCATCTCAAAAAAATAAAATAAAATAAAAATTTAAAAAAATAGAACAATTTATAATCCTTTGGGTACATACCTAGTAATGAGATTTGGATCAAATGGTATTTCTAGTTCTATGTCCTTCAGGAATCACCACACTATCTTCAACAATGGTTTAATTAATTTACACTCCCACCAACAGTGTAAAAGCTTTCCTATTTCTCCACATCCTCTCCAGCATCTGTTGTCTCCAGATTTTTTAATGATCACCATTCTAACCGGTGTGAGATGGGTATCTCAATGTGGTTTTGATTTGCATTTCTCTAATGACCAGTGATGATGAGCATTTTTTCATATGTTTGTTGGCCACATAAATGTCTTCTTTTGAAAAGTGTCTGTTCATATCCTTTGCTCACTTTTTGATGGGGTTGTTTGTTTTTTCCTTGTAAATTTGTTTTAGTTCTTTGTAGATTCTGGATGTTAGCCCTTTGCCAGATGGGTATCTTGCAAAAAATTTTTTCCATTCTGTTGGTGGCTGATTCACTCTAAGATTGTTTCTTTTGCTGTGCAGAAGCTCTTAAGTTTAATTAGATCCCATTTGTCTGTTTGGCTTTTATTGCCATTGCTTTTGGTGTTTTAGTCATGAAGACCTTGCATATGCCTATGTCCTGAATGGTATTGCCTAGGTTTTCTTCTAGGGTTTTTGTGGTGTTAGGTCTTATGTTTAAATCTTTAATCCATCTGGAGCTAATTTTTGTATAAGGTGTAAGGAAAGGGTCCAGTTTCAGCTTTCTGCATATAGCTATCCAGTTTTCCCAATACCATTTATTAAACAGAGAATCCTTTCCCCATTGCTTGTTTTTGTCAGGTTTGTCAAAGATCAGATGGTTGTAGATGTGTGGTGTTACTTCTGAATCCTCTGTTCTGTTCCAATTGTCTACATTTCTGTTTTGGTACCAGTACCATGCTGTTTTGATTACTGTAGCCTTGTAGTATAGTTTGAAGTCAGGTATCATGATGCCTCCAGCTTTGTTTTGTTTGTTTGTTTGCTTATGATTATCTTGGCTATGCAGGTTCTTTTTGGTTCCATAAGTAGTTTAAGGTGTTTTTTTCCAGTTCTGTGAAGATAACTAGTAGCTTGATGAGATAGCAGTGAATCTATAAATTACTTTGGGCCAGATGGCCATTTTCACGATATTGATTATTCCTAATTATGAGCATGGAATATTTTTCCCCAGAGTTTCACTCCTGTTGCCCAGATGGGAGTACAATGGCACCTTCTTGGCTCACTGCAGCCTCTGCCTCCCAGGTTTCAAGCAATTCTCCTACTTCAGCCTCCCGAGTAGCTGGATACAGGCATGAGCTACCATGCCTGGTTAATTTTGTATTTTTAGAAGAAAAGAGGTTTTCCTTTAGAACTCCCCACCTCAGGTGATCCACCTCAGCCCCCCAAAGCACTGGGATTACAGGCATGAGCCACTGAACCAGCGGCGACTTACTTTCGTAAATGAAATAAAGATATTCCAGAAATTTCTAGAAAAATTTGTGGCCAGATTTTTGCTATGTGCTTATTTATGGCCAAATTCATATCAGAGAAAATGATTTTTTATTAGAACAACTGAGTGTTTTTTGCAAAATGAAAATTTTCTTTATGTACTTAGCTCCTTGAAAGTACTGCAACCATATGCTAGTCAATAATTGGCTTATTGTTTTATTTCCATGAATTATCAGAATTTAATACTATAAAATAAATATCTCAGATGCTATTTTTAAAACGTAATTGGGGTAAAGCAATATTCTGACTAATTTCAAAACATAGGTCTGAAAAAAAGCATAAACACAATTAAATAACAGAGTCACAGGAAATGTAAAAAGAGTTTTAATGTCTTCATTACCTATTTACATTTTTCCTGTAGTCAAGAATCATGCTCTTATTAAACTCTTTATTTTGCATCACCATAGGAAATTAAACTAAGTAATATATATAAGAATAATCATGGAGTGCAACAGATATTTTTAATGTTGCTTAATGTATATGGGCAACGAAATTTGTAATACCCAAAGTTAATTTTGCATACAACTAACAGAAAAGATGCTGAAGTGTATAAATGGCAATTATGATTTATATGATTTATGATCACATGTGTACATATGAAACATAAAATTGATAACTTTAAATCAGAATCCCACAGCACTTTTTTGTGGTATGCTGAGAATTCTTAATTTACCTCTTTAAACTCTTAAGAACATTAACTTATTATGTAGATGATAATCTACCCAGAATAGAGCCTGGAAATCTACTAATTTTGAAATTATTGTGGAAACACAAATTTTAACTTAAAATGGAGTCATGTAAATGATCTTGTGTTTGTGCTCAGATACTTTTTTTTTTTTTTTTTGAGATGGGGTCTCACTCTGTCTCCCAGACTAGAGTGCATTGGTACGATCTTGGCTCACTTCAACTTCTGTCTCCCAGGTTCAAGTGATTCTCCTGCCTCAACCTTCTAAATAACTGGAATTACAGACATGTACCACCATGCCCAGCTACTTTTCATATTTTTAGTAGAGATGGGATTTCACCATGTTAGCGAGGCTGGTCTTGAACTCCTGACCTCAGGTGTTCCAACCTCCTCAGCCTCCCAAAGTGCTTAGATACTTTTTAATTTGAAAAAATAAACAGCACAAATAGCAACATAATACATTTTTAAATGTCTTAAATCAGATTGTGAATGAATGAAATAACTGATACAACTGGACTGCTTTACTTTAAAATATTTTAATAGAACTTTACTGTGTTTTGAATCACTAAACCTCTTCTTTTGTCTGTAGTTGAGATTTAATGTTTGCTTTTTTTCTATCATCACTTTTCCTGCATCCATGAATTCAAAAAGACAGCAAATGGAAACTATGCTTGTATTCTATTTACTTATTCTTACTCAAAATCCTGAAGAGTGTTATGGAGGTTCTCAAAATATTTTTCTGAATTCATATTTAAAAATTAAATATGATGGAAGCACTCTTGTGTATATAAAGTTGATTTTATGCTCTCTGGCAAAATAAACAATATATCTTCTTTATATTCATTAACAATAAAAACTAGTAGAATTTTTTAAATGAAAAAAGTAGTTATGTAGATAGTTGATTAATGGCCAATTATTCCTAGTAAGAATATGCAATATTGTATTGGAAACATCCTTGTGATTGGAAATTCAGTATCTTTTAACATAAATCAGAGTGTTACTGTAACATATCATGAGGGTGTTACTACGAATAGTATTGATAATCCTGAATGCTAATTGCTTGAGGTATTATTTTCATTTATTTTTTTAATTTTTATGGACTTAGGGGTATAAGCAAGGTTTCATTACATGGATATTTTGCACAGTGAAGGAATCTGGGCTTTTGGTACCCATCACCTTTACATCGTACTCAATAGGTGGTACTTCATCCCTTACCTCGCACCCACAATCCCACATTTTGGAGTCCCCAGTATCTATTAAATAATAGACATAATGCATACTCTGCATGTCTGTGTGTAGCCACCAAAACATGCAATTTTTTACTTTCTGTTAAAATAAAATCTTTCTGTTTGGATTACTGCACTCATGTTACGGTATTCTAGTTTCATCCATATTGCTGCAAAACACGATTTTATTCCTTTTATTATGGATGAGTAGTATCTCATGGTATACTTATGTTACATTTTTTTAGCCAAACATCTATTGATGGACACTTAGGTTGATCCCATAACTTTGCTCTTTTGACTAGCACTACAATAAACATACAAGTGCAGATGTCTTTTGATAAAATGGTTTCTCTTTCTTTGAGTGATACCCAGTAGTGGGATTGTTGACTCGAAGGGTAGTTCTATTTTTAGTTCTTTGAAAAATTTCTATACTGTTTTCCATAGAGCTTGTGCTAACTTATATTCTCATCAGCAGAATATGCATGTTCCCTTTTTTCTCCATCCTCACCAACATCTGTAGGTTAATTTTTTAATAATAGTCTTTCTGACCGGTGTAAGATGGTACCTCATTGTGGTTTGAACTTGAATTTCTCTGAAAACTAGAGATATGGAACATTTTTTACACGGCTCTTGGTTGCTTGTGTATCTTCTTTTGAAAAATATCTGTTCATGTCTTTTGTACACTTGTTGAGGATATTAGGTTGTATTCTTGTGAAGATACCTGAGTTGCTTGTTGATTCTGGATACTAGCCATTTCTCAGATGAATTGTTTGCAGATATTTTCTTCTGTTCTGTAAGTTGTATATTTACCCTTTTGCTGTGAAGAAACAATTTAATCAAGTCCTATTTGTTTTTGTTGTATTTACTTTTGAGGACTTCATCGTAAATTCTTTGCCTCACCAATGTTCACAAGAAATTTTTCTGTTTTCTTCAAAAATGTTATAGTTTTATGTCTTCTATTTAAGTCCTTAATTCATCTTGACTTAATATTTGTATAAGGTGAGAGATAGGAGTCCAGGTTTAGTCTTCTGCATATGGCTCTGCAATTTTCTCAGCACCATTGACTGAATGGGGTGTTCCTTTTCCAGTGTATATTTTGGTCAGCTTTGTCAATGATCAGTTGGTGGTAGGTATGCGGCTTTATTTCAGTTTCTCTATGCTGTTCCATTAATCTATGTGTCTGTTTTTATACCAGTACCATGCTATGTTGATCACTGTACTGTTATAGTAGAATTTCAAGTCAGGTACTGTGATGTCCCCAGCTTTACTCCTTTTGCTTAGGATTGCTTTGACTATTTGGGCTCGCTTTTTGTCTGTGAAGAATGACACTGTTAATTTGATTGGAATTGCACTAAATCTGTAGATTGCTTTGGGCAGTATGGTCATTTTAATAATATTGATTCTTTCAGTTCATGAGCATGAGCTATTTTTACATGGGTTTGTGACACCTATGATTTCTTTCTTCAGAATTTTGTAGTTTCCCTTGTAGAGATCTTTTGCCTCCTTGGCTAGCTATATTCCCAGGTAGTTTATTTTCTGTGTGGCTATTGTAAGTGGCATTGTGTTCTTCATTTTGCTCTCAGCCTGGGCATTGCTGATCTATAGAAATGCTACCAATTTTTGTACACTCATTTTGTATCCTGAAACTTTAATGAAGTCATGGATCAAATCTAGGATTCCTTGGAATAAGTCTTCAAAGTTTCCTAGGTATAAGATTATATCATCTGTGGAACAGAGTTAATTTGACTTGCTTTTTTCCAATTTGGATATCTTTATTTATTTCTCTTGCCTCATTGCTCTAGTTAGGACTTCCAATAATATGCTGAATAGCAGTGATAAACGTGGCCATTCTTGTCTTGTTCCTGTTCTCAGGGAGAATGCTTTTAATTTTTCTATGTTTAATATGATTTTGGCTGTGAGTTTCTCATATATGACATTTACTACTTTGAAATGTCAACATATACTCTTTGATTAATTAATTAATACTTTTAATTAATTAAGTCAAGATGAATACTTTGAAGTTTGTTTCTTCTATGCCTAGTTTAAGGGTTTTTTTTTATTATGAAGAGATACTGAATTTTATCAAGTGCTTTTTCTACATCTATTAATATGATTTTTAAAATTTTAATTCTGTTTAGGTAGTGAATCATATTTATTGATTTGCATATGGTGAACCATCCTTACATGCCTGGAATAAATTTCACATGATAATCATGTATTATCTTTCTTGATGGGATGTTGGATTCAGTTTGCTAATATTTTGTTGAAGAATTTTGCATCTGTATTTATCAGAGGTATTGGTCTCTAATTTTGTTTTTTTGTTATGTCCTTGCCTGGCTTTGGTATCAGGGTGATGCTGGCTTCCTTATGAGTTAGAAAGGATTTCCTCCTCTTGGATTTATTGGAAGAGTTTTAGTAGGATTGTTATCCTTGTATATCTCATAAAGTTTGGCTGTGAATCTGTCTCTGTATTTTTTTGGTTGAATTATTTTTTCTTACTGATTCTGTTTCACTAACTCATTACTGGGCTATGGGATTTTCTATTTTTTCCTGTTTCAAACTTAGGAGATTGTATATTTCCAGGAATGCATCCATTTCCTCTAGGTTTCAGTCCTTCTTGTGAAGATGCTCATAGTCTCTGATGATCTTTGTATTAAATTATATCAGTTGTGTCACACCTTTTCATTTCTGGTTGTATTTGAATCATTTCCCTTGATTTCTTAGTTAACTAACTACTGGTCTATCAATTTTATTTTTCAGAAAATGTAAATTTTTAAATGGATTTTTTTGTATTGTTTTTCTGGTCTCAATCTCATTTAGTTTTGCTCTGATTTTTGTTATTTCTTTTCTTTTGCAAGCTTTTGGTGTTTTTTGTTCTTGCTTTTTCAGTTCCTTGAGATGTAACATTAGGGTTTTCATTTGAGATCTTCTTTTCTTTTTGATGTAGGTATTTAATACTATAAACTTCCCTCAGCACTGCATTTGCTGTGTCCCATGGATTCAGATATAAACTGTCTCCATTGTTTCAAAATTTAAAAAAATTTGCCTTAATTTAATCATTATCCCAATAATCATTCAGAAGCAGATTATTTAATTTACATATATTTGTGTAGATTTTTGGCTTCCTATTGGTATTGATTTACAGTTTATTCCACTGTGGCCTGGGAAAATATTTGATAGGATTACAATTTTTAAAAGTTACTGAAACTTGTTTTCTGGCCTACCATATGGTCAATTATTAAAAACGTTCAATGCATACAGGAGAAAAATGTATAGTCTGTGATTGTAGAGTAGAATGTTCTGTAAATTACTGTTAGGTTTATTTTTTCTTGAGTTCAATTTAAGTGCAGAGTTTCTACATTGATTATTAAACCTCATGATCTGTCTAGTACTATCAGAAGAATGTTGAAGTTTCCCACTATTATTGTATTACTACCTATCTCTTTTGTTAGGTCAAGTAGTATTTGTTTTATGAATCTGGGTGCTCCTGTGTTGAATGCATACATATTGAGAATTGTATTTTCTTGTTGAGGTGATCCCTTTATCATTATATAATTACTCCCTTTGTCATTTTTTAACTGCTGTTGTCTTAACTCAGTATTATCTGATATAAGTATAGCTACTCCTGCTTATATTAGGTTTCAATTTGCATAGAATGTATTTTTCAAACATTTAATTTTGAGTCTGTAAATGTCTTTACCAGTTAGGTACGTTTCTTCTATGCATTATGTAATGGGATTTTATTCTTTTATCCATTCTGCCAGCCTCTATCTTTGAAGTGAAGCATTTAGTGCATTTGTGTTCAAGGTTAGTATTGGTTTGTGAGGTTTTGTTTCTGTTATAATGTTAAGTATTATCAAGTTGCTTTAAAAAATTGTGAAATTGCTTTTTTTAAGACCTGCAAGTTTTACACATTCATATATTTTTATGACAATGAGTATCATCTTTTATTTCCATGTTTAGAAATCCTTGAAGTATTTCTTTTTGGACCTGTCTAGTGTTGACAAATTCTATCAGTATTTGCTTGTCTGGAAAAGACTTTATGTCTCTTTTATTTATAAAGCTTAGTTTAGCAAAAATTCTTCACTGAAATGTTATTTTTCTTTAAGAAGACTGGAAATAGTACCTCAATTTCTTCAGGCTTGTAAGGTTTCTGCTGAGTTTTCCTTTGTTAGTCTGATTGGATTTACTTCAGAGGTAATCTGACATTTCCCTAACTTCTCTTAAGATTTTTTCCTTTACATTTGCGTGGACAGTATGATGACTATGTGTTTTGGTGATGTTCATGTTCTAAAGTACCCTTCAGGTAATCTCCAAGCTTCTTTAATTTGGATGATCACGAATCAGGCAAGACCAGGAAAGTTTTCTGAAAAATTTCCTCAAATTTGTTTCTAAACATTTTACTTAATGCCTGTTATTGATAGTTTTTGTCACTTTACATAATCTCATATTATTGATAGTTTTTGTCACTTTACATAATCTCATATTTCTAATAGCTTTGTTTATACTTTAAATATTTTTTTAAGTTTTGTAGGACTAGGTTAATTCAAAAGATCAGTCTTCACACTCTTAAATTCTTTCCTCTGATTATTCTATCCTTTTGTTAAAGCTTTCAACTATATTTTGACATTTCTTCAGTAAATTTTTTCACTTCCTGAAGTTCTCTTTCTTTCTTTCAAAATATCTTTCTCTTCCTTTATATTCTGAATTGGTTTTTATTTCTTTGATTTTTTTTGTTGCTTTTCCACTTTATTTTGAATCTCATCGAGTTGCCTTACAATCCATATTTTGAATTATTTACTGTCATTTCAGAACTTTCTTTTCAGTTAGGATACATTGTAGAGAGCTAGTTAGGATACACTGTAGAGAGCTAGTTTACCTTTGGGGGTGTTGCAAAAATATGTTTGTTTATACTTGCAGAATTGTTTGTCTGGTGTCTTCTCATCTGGATTAGCTATCTTGTGGGTATTTTAAATTTACTTTTATTTGGATGAGATTATCCTTACCTTGAGAATGTGACTATAATATATGTTATGTAGTATCCTTAAGCTTTGATTCTGGGTGCTTTCTATGGCAAAGACTGTGTGTTTCTTGGTTATAGATACCCTTTTTATGGTGGCTCTTAAATGCTGGTCAAAAGTGCTGTCTACTGATTCCTGTGGTACTGAGATAGCAGAGGTCTCAGGAAGCTTATCTTGTTCCCCAGTTCTGGGCAGTTTTGTCAGATTTTCTATTGAATTGTGCACTTGATCCTCCATGCCAGTAGGTGGCACTAATGGATACAAGCTGACTGTGGCTGACACAAGTGTTTATATGCTTGATCTTTGTTTACTATGGGACTCTTTTACCTCAGGCAATGAACTACTCTATGGAATGGACTAACATCAAGATATTTCTCTTCTGTGGAGAAAACAGAAGGCTTGTACACTGTTGGTGGGAGTGTAAGTCATTACAACCACTTGGAGAACAGCTTGAGAGTTCCTCAAAAAATTAAAAATAGAACTACCATATTATCCAGCAACAACCTCACTGCTAGGTGTATGCTCAAAAGAAAGAGAATTAGTATATCAAAGAGATATCGGCACTCCTATGTTTATTGCAGCACTATCCACAATAGCCAAGATTTGGAAGCAACCTAAGTGTCCATCAATAGATGAAATGATAAAGAAAATGTGGTACATATGTACCACATGTGTACCATTTTCAAGAATTAGGAACTGACATAATCTAATTCTTACTTATGATTATTCAACCATAAGAATTAGATCATGTCATTTTCAACAACATAAATGGAACTGGAGCTCATTATGTTAAGTTAAAATTAACCAGACACAGAAAGATGAACATCATATGCTCTTTCTTATTTGTGGGAGCTAAAAATTAATACAATTGAATTCATGGAGATAATGATGGTTACCTGAGACTGGGAAGGGTAGTAGAGGTGGAGAAGTGGAGATGGTTAATAGGTACAAAAGTATAGTTAGATCAAATGAATAAGATCTATCGTTGATAAAGCAACAGGATGACTAGAGTAAACAATAATCTGTCATACAGATTTTAAATAACTAAAACAGAGTAATTAAATTGTTCATAACACAAAGAAAGTATAATGCTTGAGGTGACAGATACTTAAGTTACTTGGCATTAGATTAATTAAGATTATTGGCATTGCATGCCTGCATCAAAATATTTTATATACCTTATAAATTTATAAACCTACTATGTACCCACAAAAATTAAGTTAAAAAATTTAGAATATTTAATTGCATAAAAATGTCTTCACACTATGTGGTTAAAATTAAAAATAGTTGATAAAATTGATTGCCAGTTAACAACAAAAAGTATAAAGGAATGGTTTTAGTGAACTGTGGAGTGTCCAACTGCTTGCTGACTGCTCATCTAGAGTAACATATTTATATGTGGTACAATTACCTGCCATTATTAAACCCATATATCAGTTGGAAGGTCCTCAAAATGTGACCTCTCAAGGCAGTAAAACATGATTCAACTACAAATTAGTTTTTGTCAGATATTTAGAGTCAATCAGCAAAAATACCAGTTTTAGATGTTAGGAAATTTATACTATAATGCCATTGTTGTGTAGATAGAAGCAGAGAACTATTTAACATACTTTACTTCTCTTGTACACTTTCCTCATACCTTGTTGCAATTTTGCCAACCTTGCATCAAAAATTCTTCAAATATTTTGTGTACAAATTAGTTCAATTTTGTAAAAACTTTACTAATTACCACGTGTCTCCATTTTTAATAAAAAACCTCCCAAGTTGTTCTGACAGGTAGATAAGTCTTTGTGGAATGCATAAGAAAAAGAAATGTGTGATTGACCCCATCCAGTATATTATTAATGAGGTGGGAAGACAGCAGCTGTAGAAAAATGCTTTAATTTTTGTCACTAAAAAATCAATGAAGTCTTACACATTTAAAATAGTTTTACCCTAAAACATAATATAGGCATTACATTTTGTTAATGAGCTTACAGTCAAGTAACAATACAATGCCCGAGAGGTAGGTAACAGCACAGGTAGCTAACTTTCAACTGCCACCTTTCACGTAAGGCAGAAAACTGTAGTTTTAGTGAATTATAGACAGAAAACAAATAAGATTATGAACAATCCACCCACCCCCTTTGATAGTATGGATCAAAAAAAATTTGAATTGCACATTTACTATTAGCATATATATATTAATAATTATTATTCCTAAAATTCAACAAGGTTAATTTAAGTTCAAAAGAAAATATGTAAAATATTCACATGAATAACATACTAAATTCTATATCTAAGCCCTTTGTTCCAAAGGAAAGCAGGTGATTTAAAGACTTAAAATACAGTTTTTACATAAATATTGGGGCCTGGTCAATGAATCAACTCAAATTGTCTAATGAATTTAGTAATCTTAAGAGAGATTAATTAGGTTGGTATTTATTCATTATGAATTAAGAAATTAAAGAGTGATAAATTATTTTGTTAGCAGATAATGGTGTTTGACAATTGATTATAAAATCTTATAGTATTTAATATAGCAAAATTCATTATGCACAGCTGTTCTGCTCTTAATATATGAGAGTAATTTCATTGAAAAACTATATCTTTTGTTCAAAGCAGGGAAGCTGACTGTGTAAAGATCTATTATATATAAGAAATATAAAATTAGTTTCTTACATGCTGATAAACTGGTTTTAAAAGGATGAGACGTTTTTCTTGGTGAAGCACCAGATAATTCTCTAAAATATTACAATGCTAATTTGAGTAGTATAACCCCGGTTTACATTATTATGGAGCAATACATATAATTTAAATTATTATAAAAGATATTATTGTGAATTGTGAGTTTAAGTGTAATAATTCAACTCTGAAAGAAAAAGAAAATTCACTCTAAACAAAATAATTGAATCAATTACCTGGTAAGCTTAATTACATATTTAGATTGGGTAGTCAGAATTTTTCTTTCTATTTGATATTCCCCTACTCTGCCACTCTTCTGAGTCTCCAATGTCTGTCATCCTACACTCTGTGTTCAGGTGGACCCACTGTTTAATTCCCACTTACAAATGAGAACATGGGATATTTGACTTTCTTTATCTAAGTTGTTTCATGTAAGATAATGGGTTTCATTTTCATCTACGTTGCTGCCAAATAAATGACTTCATTTTTTTTTAAGACCGACTCTTATTACATGGTGCTTATGTACCATACTTTCTTTATCTAATCTACCATTGATGGGCACCCAGGTTGATTTTATGTCTTTGCTACTATGAACAGTGCTGTGATTAACATATGAGTATGTGTCACTTTGGTAGAACAATTTATTTATTTATGAAATGATCTCATACCTAGAAAACCCTAAAGACTCATCCAAAAAACTCTTAGATTTGGTAAATAAATTCAGTAAAATTTTAGGAAACAAAATCAATGTCTGCCTTTTTCTGAAATTTAGCTATTTGTGTAGGTGTGAAGTGGTATAGCATTGTGATTTAAATTGTGTTTTCCTAGTGATTCATGATATTGAGCATCTTTTCATGTGTTTTCGTCCACTTGTCTTTATTACAAGAGAACAGAGAATGTTTTTATAAAGATTTTGTTAAATCTGCAGAATACTTTTAGTAGAATTGTCATATTTACAGTCGTTTTCATATGCAGCTAGACTGGGCTTGCCAGGGTTTTGTGGAAGATTTTTGTATATACATTAATCAAAAGTATTGGTCTACTGTTTTCTTTACTTGTGACATGTTTGCTGGTTTGTGTATTCCATTAATACAGGCCTTATTGAATTAGTTGGTAGATGTTAATTCTTTAAAGCTTGATAAAGTTTATCAGTGGAGCCTTCTAGTCTTGGCTATTCTTTGTTGGATTTTTAAAATATCATTTGTTATCGTTACATGTTATGTATCAATTTAGATATTATAGTTCTTCAATAAATTTTACCAATTTATGCCTAAAAATTTGCCATTTTAAATATTCTAACTTGTTGGTATACAGCTGTTCATAGTATTCTTTGATAGTACTTTTTCTTTCTGTAATGTTGGTAGTTGTGTCTAGTCTTTTTCACTTCTACTCTTACTAAATTAAATCTACTGGTGTTTTCTTGGGTCAGACTAGACAAAATTTGTCATTACAAATTTGTATAAGGTTGGATTAACATTTGTATTTTTGTATTTTTGCTTTATATATATTTTTTGTTTTCATTGATTTTTGAATTTTTCTTATTCTCAGTTTGAGTGACTTTACCCTGATCTTTATTATGCCTTTCTTTTGCTTAGGTGAAGCTCTGTTTACTCTTCTTACCTAGTATTTTGTGATGAAAAATTGGGTTATTGATTTTATATTTTTGTTCTATCTTAACACAGATAGTTGATTAATAAATACCCCTCTAAGCATTGCTTTAGATACAAGCCATAAACTGGGGTAAATAAAATATTGGCTTCATTCATCTGAAAGTATTTTCTAGCTTCACTTTTGATTTTCTCTTTGACCCACTAGTATTTAATAATGTATTGCTTACATTACTAATCATTAGAGAAAGGCAAATCAAAACTACAGTTAGATACCACATCACACCAGTAAGAATGGCTATTATATAAAAGTAAAAACAACAACAACAACGACAACAACAAAAAACATGCTGGTGAGGTTTCAAAGAAGAGGGAACACTTATACATTGCTGGTGGGATTGTAAATTAGTTTAGCCATTGTGGAAAATAGTTTGATGATATCTCAAAGAACTTAAAAGAGAATTACAGCATTCCCATTACTGGATATCTCCCCAAAGAAACATAAATCATTCTACCATAAAGAAAAATACATGCATATGTTTACTGAAGCACTGTTCCCAATAGCAAATACATGGAATCAACCTGAATGCTCATACTGGATAAAGAAAATGCAGCATAGCTACATCATGGAATACTACGGAGTCATAACAAAGGATGATATTATTTCACTTACAGCAACATGGGAGGAGCTGGAGGTCATTATTCTACGTGAATAAAAGGGTAACAGAAAACCAAACACCACATGTTCTCACTTATAAGTGGGAGCTAAATACTGAGTACATATGTACATTAGTCCATTCTCATGCTGCTGTGAAGAAAGATCTGAGACTGGGTAATTTATAAAGACAAGAGGTTTAATTTACTCACAGTTTTGCGTAGCTTGAGAAGCCTCAGGAAACTTACAATTACGGCAGAAAACACCTCTTTAAAGAGTGGCGGAAGAGTGAATGGGTGCATGCAGGAAAAATGACAGATACTTATAAAACCATCAGATCTCATGAGACTCAGTCATTAGCACAATAACAGCATGGGACAAATGACACCCATAACCTCCACCTGGTCCCACCCTTGACACATGGGATTATGGAGAATACAATTCAAGGTTATATTTGGGTGGGGACACAGAGCCAAATGATATCAGTATGGACACAATAAAGGAAACAACAGTCACCAAAGACTATTCGACAGAGAAGGGTGCAAGAAGGATGAGGATAGGAAAACTACCTATTGGGTAATAGGCTTATTACCTGGGTGACGAAATAATCTGTAAACCAAGCCTCTGAGACATGTAATTTATCTATTTAACAAACCTGAACATATGCACCTGAACGTAACATAGAAGTTTAAAACTAGTAATAATAAAAATGTGTTGTTTACACTCACATAATTGTGAATTCTCAAATTTCCTTCTGTTAATATTTTAAAACAATTTAAATTTCTAATTAAATTTAACTTCGATCAAAGATCAGACTTCTTTTGTGGCAAGCCTGTATTTTACCATGGAGAAAGTTCCACCTATGATTGAGAAAAATAAGTATTCTGCTACTGTTTGATGATTTTTCTATGCATGTCTATCAGATCTAGTTGGTTATTAGTGTTATTTAAGTCTATTTTCTTGTTAATGATTTTCCAACTAACTATTATTAAAAGTGAGGTATATTTTTCTGTTCTCATCCTGCTATAAAGACATACCTAAGCCTGGGTAATTTATAAAGAACAGAGATTTAATTGGATCATGGTTCCACAGGACATACAGAAAGCATGATAGCTCTGGGTTAGCCTCATGAGACTTTCAATTCTAGTGGAAGGTGAATGAGAAGCAGGCATATTTTTCATGACTGAAACAGGAGGAAGAGAGGCGAGAGATGCTCCACACTTTTAATCAATCACATATAGCGAGAACTCAATATCATGAGAATACCTTCCACCAGGCCCCATCTCCAACACTGAGCTTTTGAATAGGGACATAGATACAAATAACATTATTTCATTCCAACCCTTCCCAACTCTCATGTCCTTCTCACATTGCAAAATATAATCATATCTTCCCAACAGTCCCCCAAAGTCTTAATTCATTCCAGCATGAACTCAAAAGTCCACAGTCCAAAGTCTCATCTGAGACAAGTATCCCCCAACTCTGAGTCTGTAAAATAAAAATAAAAAAAACAAGTTAATTACTTCCAAGATACAATAGAAATACAGGTTTGGGTAAATACTACTATTCTTAAAGGGGGAAATTGGTCCAAAGAAAGGGGCTACAGGCCCCATGAAAGTCAGAAACCCAGCAGGAGCACAACTGATACAAATCTCCAAGATGTACACAGACAAACTCATATAGAGCATAAGCACAAGGGACAAAAGATAACCTTGAGATAAATACTGAAAATTAAGCTATACTAACAAAGAGTCAACTTCTTGGAAGCCAGGCTTAAAATGAAATTATACTCATCTGGCCATCTGAAATACTGAGCAAAACCATGCATGCATTCTCTCAGTACAGATCATAGAGGAGACTTACATTCTGAGTTTCTGGATTAATATGGGCATTATGAATGGAATTCTGTGCCACTTTCCTCACCCATAAATTTATAGGTTGAAGTCCTAATCCCTAGCACTTCAGAAAGAGTACTAGTAAGTATAATCCTATGTGTAATTATGAGACAGTATTATTGCATAGTTATTCTCCTTTATTAGTGATTTAAAAAGCTACTTGATAAAACAATATGTACTTTGTTGTAATGTTTGGAGAATGACATACAGAAATGCAATAAGTTATTCTTGACAATATCTACATGAGGTGGCTAGGAATGAAACTGTGTTGGAATTGGTAAATGACCAGCCATCTTCCATTTACAGAACTGAAATGTGTGCATTTTAGTTCTATGAACACCATTTTTATTAGAAATACTATATTATTAAGTGAAGGTTGCTTTCTCAGCAGAAGATATAAAGGCTTTTACGCGCCCTCTTCTAGACACTGGTGGCTGTTTGTCCACAGTCTAGCAACGACCAGCAGAGTGAAGCTGATAAGACTGCTAGAATGCTGTGGTGACAGCCAGATGTTTCCTGTCCCCATGTCATGGTTTCTTTTTGTTGTTGTTGTTTAGTTTAAAGATAACTGTATAGGCAGCATGTAAAGAGAGGATCAGCTCTCAAAGTCCCACCTGGTCATTTACGTCAAGGTCGTTATAGACATTTCATTCATGTGGCAGTCCAAACTTCACTACAGGGAAGGTCTGTAATGGGCTTATGCTATCACTCCTTTGGCTGGCATCATAGGCAGACATGGGGACTATTCAAACTGAGATTCTTGAGAGCAAGGGGTGGACGGTAAGTTTAGTGGTCATTACTGAACTATGATGCTGGAACTCAAACTCATGAATTGCTGCCTCCCACATTGATTCTGACCTTGAACTTGTAACTGGCCTTGGCTAATGAAACAGCAAATATAAGTAAAAGCTTGGTAAATACATTTCACCACTTACACATTGGAACTTTTTTTAAATGTTGATGAGATTTAACTTTTTTGTCTTTTTTGAGACAGAATATCGTTGTGTCATACAGGCTGTGTGTGCAGTGGCATGGAGTGCAGTGGCATGATCATGGCAGCCTCAACCTCCCAGGCTCAGGTGATCCTCCTACCTCAGCCTGCCACATAGGTGGGACTACAGGAACATGCCACCATGCTGGGCTAATTTTTGCATTTTTTGTAGAGACAGATGGGGTTTCACCATATTGCTCAGTCTGGTCTGGAAGTCTGGGATCAAGTGCCCCACCCGCCTTGGCCTCCCAAAGCACTGGAATTATAGGCATGAGCCACTGCACCAGACTGGATTCAAGCCTTTTAAAAAGAAGTCGAATAAGTCAAGATACCACAGGGAGGAATAGAGAAAGAAACAGAGAAAAAAAGAAAGAAGGGGGTTGAGGGATGAGACAGAGAGAGGGGGAGAGAAAGAGAGAGAGAGAGAAATATCCTAGGCTTTCAGCCATCCTAAGATACAGGTTTCTGAGTGAGGTCATCTTGCAAGTCCAGCACAAGCCACTATCTAATTGCATCTGCATAAATGTGAGCCCAGCAAAAGAACTAATCAATCCCCCCAAAATCATAAGGAATGAGAAAAATAAAACGAATTTTATTTTTATCCATTAAACTTTGGAGTGGTTTGTTACACAGATAACTGCAATGAATGTTACTCTTGAAACTTCAACTTTAAATAACCTGGTATGTTGATGAATTTTAAAATCTGACTCAGTGATCTGAGTGATCTGGGGTCGGAGCCAGAGAGTCTACATTTTCTGCTAACTCCCACTTGATGCCAGAGATGCTGATCTGAAGCCCACACCGTTGAGTCACGGTTCTACAGAATCAACACTTTATTGTTCTTCATTTTTTCTCAGACCACTTCTAAGAATCTCTTTGCATTTAAACTCAAATACATTCTCTTCTTTTAAAGTTCTCCTTATCAAGGCAATAAGCATGGCAAACATGCCATTCTACCACATATGCGGGCAAATATGCTATTGAGTCATATGCATTTATGTAACCAGTATTTTGGGGCCTGGCCTGGAGGGAATCACCTTTGGGGATATAATTTCCTTGAATGTTTTTTTGTTTGCTTGTTTATTTTGGGACGGAGTCTTGCTCTATTACCCAGGCTGGAGTGCAGTGGTGCGATCTTAGATCACTGAAACCTCTGCCTCCCGAGTTCAAGCCATTCTCCTGCCTCAGCCTCTCATGTAGCTGGGATTACAGGTGTGCGCCACCACACTTGACTAACTTGTATTTTTAGTAGAGACAGGGCTTCACCTTGTTGGCCAGGCTGGCCTTTAACACTCGACCTCAAGTGATCCGCTCACCCTGGCCTCCGAAAATGCTGGGATTACAGGTATGATCCACTGTGCCTGGCCTCCCTTGAATGTTCAAATATAATAGTTATATCTCTAATACTTAATCACCTAGGATGATCCTCAGAAAAGTTGCATCCCTCTTGTGTTATTTCTTACAACGTTTTCTGTGGTGTAATTCTGCTATGTGATTGGCTCCAACAAATTTGAAATCTCTTTATGCTACTTGACTGTACACTGGACAGTCTTTCTGTTGTTTTTCTTTCCTCCACAAGCTGGTATGTATGCAAGAAAACTCTTGTTGAAGTTTTGGACGCACAGAATTCAGGGTGCGCTGTAATGCAATCAACAACTTAAAACTGAAAGGTACACATTTTCCTCACAGGTTTTCCTTGTTTGTTTGGTTGGCCCTTGCCTGCCTCAAGCCCTCAGTTACTGTCATTTTCATTCTTCTTTCCTGCGTAAGGCATTCATTAATCTCTATCCTTAACATTGCTTTTACTTTTTTCAGCAGATTAATTTTGTTTTCCACTATTTGTACACATCAGGATCTTGGTCTAAATGTGTTGATCTGAAACTTGCGATGGCATTCTGCTGAATTTTCTGTGGCTTAGCATTTAAGACAGTCCTGTATATAATGATAATAAAGCTGTGTCAATAGAATGCTGCTTTGAAAAAGTTCACTTTTGTTAGAACTACTGAAAATGTGCATTTTTAGGAATATTAAGTGGACTAATTGCAGGGTTACAGCGGGAGAAATAGTCAAAGAAAATATGCCTTCCTCGTCTATTTTGTTTCTAGACTCTGAACACCTTCCCAGCCTATGACTTTTTCCTATGTCCAGAATTCTTGTCTCTCTTACAATAACTGATGAGCTGAAAATTTCTGCATTCATTTCTGCCTTATTTTTCCAAATTTTAATTTTGTGATAATATTAAGGAGGAGTTTAATAAATTATTAGAGGAAGCCAGAATCATTACATTCTAACTATTGTCTAATATTAAGCTTCATTGTTATTCCTAATAGCCAAATCCAAATTTTTAACCTGGTCTTGTTGACAGATTCTGCCACCTGCAGCAGAGTACCTGGTACATTAAAGGATACTTTTGACAGTTCTCCTTCTAGGTCACAGCTTGAAAAGTCTCTTCTTGCTGATATAGTTCCTATTGTCATAACTGTTATCAATCAGCCTAAACTCTATACTTTTAGTGTGCCTGTAAAATCTATGTGCTTGTAAAACAATTCTTTGCACAATTTTTGACTTGTTTTAGTTAATTATTCCAACAAAACTCTGATTTATATTATATTATTATTCTGACTTTATGAAAGAAGAAACTGAGACACAAATACTGTAAGTAATATTTCCAGGCTAACGTCATCTAAAGTTTGGAAATGAATAAATGTGTGTTTATAAACACATGTAAACATATAGATATACATATAAAAATAAGCATGGATTATACATATACACATATATAATACATGTTATATAAATACTCTGTGTGTTTTGAAAAATCTGTATATCTTGATCTTACTCAGAATGTATAACAATTTAACTAGAAGCTTGACTAAAAGGTACATTGCTCAAATATATAAAAATTAATTAAATATTTAGATGTATTTATAATGTATTTTCTGTCCATATTAAAAATGATTTTAGGAACTGCAATTCTGCACAGTCATATGCAATAATCATGTATCATCTTCATAAGAGGGGCTATGAAACGGTAAAAGTATGAAACCATGACTTGTAAAAAACAGGCAAATTGTTTCAAATAAAATTTTTGTGAAATTACCCTGAGCACAAAATTGGTGTTCTCAGACATTACCTGAGGGTATATTTTTCCACCACCATTTCAGAATTTAAATTTTTTATTCTGTCATTAAAGCCAAGGCAGAAAAATAAATGGAAATTGTCATAAAAGACAGAATTTTTTATATTGGAAATGAGTAGAACTCATTCATAAACAATACTCACATAAAAAGAAATAGTTCCAGGATAAAACATCATGCATGATGCAAAATCATTTTGGCAAAACAACTAATACATGCTATCATGACTATATGTCTCAATTTTCCCAGAATAGCTTCAATTTCTAGTTCCTCTCTTTCTATTATTTTTAGTAGTATCCCTTTTATTTCTTAGAAATGTCCAGGATTAGATGATAAAAGCCATTCTCTAAATATTGGACAGCATACATCAACTGTGATCAAGTTTATAAATGTATAAAATATAAATATGATCTTGTTATCAGAAAATAACCATCCTAGTTATTTATAGAGTGAAAAAATAATAATATGGGATTTAGAAAAGGAAATTACTAGATCAGGATGAGAAATTGCAAGAAAAATAATGCTGAACTAAGAAAAAACCCAGGATCCTTTAAATATGTCCTTTTGGGAGGGTTGAGTTACTGAAATCTATGTTCATATTCCTATACTAAGCATACTCTTTCATTTATTTAATTATTCTAACATCTCTCTGATTTATATTATATTATTTCTTATTTTTTTTTTTTTAACTACAGGTACTGAACTAATAGAAGACTGAAGTAATCTTTTTGACTTTTTGCTTAAAACGTTGCTGATCCTTTGTTTTGTTTTTACAGAGTCAAGGAAACTTTTCTTTTGCACTATTTTTTTTTTTTTTTTTAGAGAAAGAGAGAGAGAGAATAGGAAGGAGGAAAAAGGAAGAGAAAGAGAGAGAGAGAATGGGGAGGAGGGAGAAGGAAAAGAAAGAGGGAGAGAGAATGGGAGTATTGCTTTCTTGCCCAGGCTAGAGTGCAATTTAGTAATGGGTATTGAAAACCTCTTTTATACTGATAATTATACTTAATGATGTAGTCAGGAAGGAATAAGGGAAGAAGATAACAAACAAACAGCCAACCAATATTTAATTTAAACCTATGAAATGCTATACGATTACTGAGGAGTGATTTACTTCCAATTATATAGTCACCTTTGGAATAGGTGTGAGGTGGTAATGTATGTTTTGTGTATTTGAAGTGGAGAGTTCTATAAATGTTTATTAAGTTTACTTGTTCTGGGTCTGAGTTCAAGTTCTGAATATCCTTGTTAATTTTCTATCTCGTTGATCTATAGAATCGTTAGCTCTTCTTGTTGCATTGATCCTTTTGCCATTATGTAATGTCATTCCTTGCCTCTTTTGATCTTTGTTGCTTTAAAGTCTACTTTATCAGAGGTGAGAATAGCATCTCCTGCTTTTTATTAGTTTATTTTTACTCTCTGTTTGATTGGTAAATCTTTCTCCTTCTCTCTGAGTCTTTGTGTATTGTTGCATGTAAGATGGGCCCGGATGCAGCATACCGATGGGTTTTGGCTTTTTATCCAATTAAAATATATATAAGTTTAATACCGGCATTTGATGCTAGCTGGCTGTTTTGCCCATTAGTTGATGTAAATTTTTTATTGTGTTAAAGTTCTTTGCTTTTTGATATATTTTTGGAAAAGCTGATATTGGTTGTTCCTTTATATGTATAGTGCTTCTTTCAGAAGCTCTTGTAAAGCAGGCCTGGTGGTGGTGAAGTCTCTAAGTGCTTGTTTGTTTGCAAAAGATTTAATTTTTCCTTCGCTCATAAAGCTTAGTTTGGCTGGATAGGAAATTCTGGGCTGAAAGTTCTTTTCTTTAAGGATGTTAAATATTGGTCCCCACTCTTTTCTGGCTTGTAGGGTTTCTGCTGAGAGATCTGCTGTAAGTCTGATAGGTTTCCCTTTATGGGTAACCTGACCTTTCTCTCTGGCTGCCCTTAGTATTTTCTCCTTCATTTCAACCCTAATAAATCTGGCGATTATGTGCCTTGGGGTTGGTCTTCTTGAAGAATATCTTTGTGGTGTTCTCTGTATTACCTGGAGTTGAATATTACCCTGCCTTGCCAGGTTGGGAAATTTTCCTGAATGATATCCTGAAGAGTATTTTCCAACTTGGATTCATTCTCTTCATCACATTCAGGTACACCTATCAAACGTAGATTAGGTCTTTTCACATAGTCCCATATTTCCTGGAGACTTTGCTCATTCCTTTTCATCCTTTTTTCTGCATTCTTGTCTTCTCGTTTCATTTCACTGAGCTGGTCCTCGACTTCTGATATCCTTCCTTCTGCTTGATCAATTCGACTGTTTAAACTTGTGCATGCTTCGCGAAGTTCTCGTGTTGTGTTTTTCAGCTCCATCAATTCACTTATATTCCTCTCTAAATTGTCCATTCTTGTTAACATTTCGTCAAACCTTTTTTCAAGGTTCTTAGTTTCTTTGCATTGGGTTAGAACAAGTTCTTTTAATTCACAGAAGTTTCTTATCACCCACGTTTTGAAACCTGCTTCTGTTATTGGAACACACGTGTAATCTATTAAGCCTTGTTCCGTTACTGATGAGGAATTGCAATCCCCTGTAGAGGGAGAGGCATTCTGATTTTGAGTATTCTCTGCCTTTTTACGCTGGTTTCTTCCCTTCATTATATATTTGTCCGTCTGTCGTCTTTATAATTACCGACTTTCTAACTGGGTCTCTGACGTCCAACTTGTTGATTCCCTGTGCCGAAATCTGAGCAATCCACTGAGCCGGCCAAAACAGCGGTGTTAAGATTGATGGTGCTTTTCTGCCTGGGAATCTCCAGACTCTGCACCAAGAACTGACGTGCTAAGGCACCAGCAAAACCGCCACGCCGGCCACAAGAGTCACCCTGGCGACCCGTGGAGCTCCTCCACTGGGAATCTCCTGGTCCGTGAGCAACTAATATTCGTCTGAAAGTGTGGCGTCCTCTCGTTCTTTGCGCTTTCACTGGGAGGTACGTGCCCGAGCTGCTAATCATCAGCCATCTTGGATCTCTCTTATATTATATTATTATCCAATTCATTGAAGGAAAAATTAAGACACAAAAATTTTAACTAATTTTGGCTTACATAGGCCAAATTTTTGAAATACATATGCATGTGGCTGTACATATACATGTATACACATACACACATATATATGCACATTACATATAAATATACATATAATACATGTTACAGACATACATATAATACATATTATAGACATATACATAAATGTATATATATGTTTGTGTATGTATTGCGTATATATATGCATTATATGTGTGTACACATATGCATTTAGGGATCTGGAGTTTAAAGGAGAAAAGTCAGGGATTTGAAGTTGGATAGACATGAGCCTTTGATTCTGCCTTAGCTTTCTGTTCTTCAACAAAGTTTGTATTTTGCTTAATCTTCAGCATTTAGTAACATTTAAAACATAGTAATCTGACATACCTGGTATATAGTAATCATTCAACAAATTTCAACTGATAGTTTTTGTGATTTTCAAAGTGATGCAAAGTCAATAAATAACATCTATTCAATAACTCAGACTTAATAATATTAAAAAAACACATATAATCTTTAATATCTCATTGAGAACTACAGGCACTCTCTTATTCATAGAAACTATTTAGTCATGGGCAATGGTGTGAAAAGGTAAGCTTTATTGATAAAGAAGACTGAGTGCAGAAGGAGAAAGGACAAGACGTCCTACAAAGAGTGAAGTGGCAAAAATAAGACATTTGAAGGGAACTGTGAAAGCCTCACATAAAAAAACATGGTGGGGTTAATTCGGCAATTGGGTTTCATGTCTTAATTCCCCCAGAGGAATTACAATCTTACCTAATTACAGATGAACTGTAAAACCATTACTGCATCTTATTTTTGCCTTAGTCTGTTTATGAACCTGTGTTCAAGATGCTGATTGGTCAAATTTTACATCAGGCTTTAATACATAAATGGTTCAGCTATAGCATTTCAAAACAAAACTTTAAAGTTATCAGAAATTTGGAAGTTTCATTATTCTTGCAGAAACAATTCTTTCAGAGATATACATGTATTTCCTTCAACTATAGTGAAATTTTCATATATAGCTATCTTATCAATATTAGATTCCATGTATTCTAATTTATTATGCTTCAGTGCATTTCACTTCTGTGTTTAAACCTAACAAGATATTTTTTTAAATGTTATACCTGAGTTTACATTTGTATGTTAAAATGATCTCTTTAATATTTTAGTTAAAGTATTGGAAAGTCCTAAAAATATAAAGGTATTTGCTGAAATGTTTATTTCAAAACTATGAGAATAATCAAATGACTAAAACAATCAGAAATAAATGAATAAAATGATACAACTGGTATCTCTTTATACAGATGTACAAACTCTGAAGTGTCATCATTCTAATCATCAGAGAACAATTACATATTTTAAAAGATATATAAATCAAATTGCCCAAATTATGATTTATCAGTAAAAAGAAAATTAAATTTATTATTATTAGAATTTACTTAGATTTTCTGAGGTCAAACTATATAAGGGGAAAAATTCTAATAATGCATTATCTAACTTTGTAGTTATTTTCTTTATCAAAGAATGTACTTCATTTCCTTCATCAGTTAGAAAAACCAGATAGCATGTAATTAAAGAGATGTTTCAGTATCTTTCTTTGAAGATAATCAAAATATCATATTATCTGTGAGTCTACGTGGTTTTGATCTAATTGCATTTCGTGGTCGAATATATAAAAATTAAATATGTACTAATAGACATATAGGACAAAGAAATAAACTAATTTTATTGGTATAATCATTGAATCAATTGAGACAATTTCAGCTTAAAACAGAAAATTGAGAAAATTTTAGCTTAAAATAGAAAATTGAGAAAATTTCAGCTTAAAATAAAAAAAAGAAAACGTTAACACATTATAAATGCATTTCCTTAACTTTTCATAAAATAAGTTTTCATATCTAGCCAAACTGAGCTTCATAAATAGAGGAGAAATAAAATCCTCTATGGACAAGCAATTGCTGAGAGTTTATCACCACCAGGACTGCCTTACAAGAGCTCCTGAAGGAAGCACTAAACATGGAAAGAGACAACCAGCACCAGCCACTACAAAAACATACCAAAATTGCAAAGACCATTGATACAATGAAGAAACTGCATCAGCTAACAGGCAAAACAACCAACCAGTATCAAAATGGCAGGATCAAATTCACACATAACAATATTATCCTTAAATGTATATGAGCTAAAGTCTCAATCAAAAGACACAGACTGGCAAATTGAATAAAAAGTCAAGACCCATCAGTGTGCTGTATTCAGGAAACCCATCTCACATGCAAAGACACACATAGACTCAAAATAAAGGAATGGAAGATTTACCAAGCAAATGGAGAGTAACAAAAAAGCAGAAATTGCAATCCTAGTCTCTGACAAAACGGACTTTAAACCAACAAAGATCAAAAGAGGCAAAGAAGGGCATTACATAATGGTAAAAGGATCAATGCAACAGGAAGATGTAACTATCCTACATATCTATGCACCCAATACAGGAGCATCTAGATACATAAAGCAAGTTCTAACAACCTACAAAGAGACTTAGACAAAGTAATTTATAGCCTACCAACCAAAAAAGTCCAGGACCAGACAGCTTCACAGCCAAATTCTACCAGATGAACAAAGAAGAGTGGGTACCAATCCTTCTGAAACTATTCCAAACAATACAAAAAGAAGGAATTCTCCCTAACTTATTTTATGAGACCAACATCATCCTGATACCAAAACCTAGCAGAGATGTAACTAAAAAAGAAAATTTCAGGCCAATACCCATGATGAACATCAATGCAAAAATCTTCAATAAAATACTGGTAAACTGAATGCAACAGCACATCAAAAAGCTTATCCATCATGATCAAGTAGGCTTCATCCTGGGGATGCAAGGCTGGGTTCAACATAAGCAAATCTATAAACATAATTCATCACATAAAGAGAAACAAAGACAAAAACCACAAGATTATCTCAATAGATGCAGAAAAAGCCTCTGACAAAATTCAATAGCCCTTTATACTAAAAACTCTCAATAAACTAGGTATCAATCTAGCGTATCTCAAAATAATAAAAGCTATTTATGACAAACTCACAGACAACATCATACTGAATGGGAAAAAAGCTGGCAGCATTTCCTTTGAAAACTGGCACTAGACAAGGGTGCCCTCTCTTGCCATTCCTATTCAATATAGTATTGGAAATTTTAGTCAGAGCAATCAGGCAAGAAAAAGAAATAAAGGGTATTCAATTAGGAAAAGAAGAAGTCAAATGGTTTCTATTTGCAGATGACATGATTGTATATTTAGAAAACCCCATTGTCTCAGCCTAAAATCTTCTTAAAAAGATAAGCAACTTCAGCAAAGTCTCAGAAAACAAAATCAACGTGCAAAAATCACAGGCATTCCTATACACCAATAACAGACAAAGAGAGAGACAAATCAAGAGCAAACTCCCATTCACAATTGCCACAAAGATAATAAATACCTAGGAATACAACTAACAAAGGATGTGAAGAACCTCTTCAAGGAGAACTACAAACCACTGCTCAAGGAAATAAGAGAAGACACAAAGAGATGGAAAATCATTCCATGCTCCTGGTTAGGAAGAATAAATATCATGAAAATGGCCATATTGCCCAAAGTAATTTATACACTCAATACTATCCCTATCAAACTACCATTAACCTTCTTCACTGAACTGGAAAAAATCATGTTAAACTTCAGTGATACCAAAAAAGAGCCCACATAGCCAAGACAATCATAAGCAAAAAGAACAAAGCTGGAGGCAACACACTACCTGACTTCAAACTACATTACAACGCTACAGTAATCAAAACACATGGTACTGGTACCAAAACAGATATAGAACAACGGAACAGAACAGAGGCCTTGGAACTAATGCTACACATCTACAACCATCTGATCTTCGATGAACCTGACAAAAACAAGCAATGGGGAAAGGACACCCTGTTTAATAAATGGTGTTGGGAAAACTGGCTAGCTATGTGCAGAAAGCTGAAACTGGACCCCTTCCTGATACCTTACATAAAAATTAACTCCAGATGGATTAAAGATTTAAACATAAGACCTAACACAATAAAAACCCTAGAAGAAAACCTATACAATACCATTCAGGACAGAGGCATAGGCAAGGACTTCATAACTAAAACACCAAAGCAATGGCAACAAAAGCCAAAACAGACAAATGAGAGATAATTAAACTTAAGAGCTTCTGCACAGCAAAAGAAACAATCATTAGAGTGAACTGGCAACCAACAGAATGGGAAAAAATTTTTGCAAGCTACCCATCTGAAAAAGGGCGAATATCCCGAATCTATAATGAACTAAAGCACATTCAAAAAATGTTGTCAGATATATGTACCCAATTAGTCATTGGCCTAATTAATATTTATAATCCATCACCCATCAAATTCCCTTATGAGCTCTGCAATCATTCCCATTCTCAGGCCCAAGTAACCAATAATTAGATTTCTAAAACTATTGATTGTTTCAGCCTGATATAAAATTTCATATAAATAAATTATACTGTATGCTTTCTTTTATATCTGCCTTATTTTGCTTAGCAATGTTAATCTGTGTTGTTATGTGCATGTAAATCATTCCTTTTTATGGATGAGTAAGATCCCATTTTATAAATATACCACAATTTATCCATTCACCTAAAAACACAAATTTTAGTTATTTCGAGTCCTAGAATATTACTTACAAAGAAAAAGGTTCTATAAATAGTTGTGTATAAATATTTGTATGTAGATATGGTTTCATTTTGGGGGAATATAGATAAGAGTATAATTAATTCCTGAGTCATGTGGTAACTGCCAAGTTGTTAGAAATCATTTTATTATAAAGATACATGCACACGTATGTTCATTGTGGCACAGTTTACAATAGCAAAGACCTGGAACCAACCCAAATGGCAGGAATATGTGAATTTCAGTTGCAGAAACTCTTTATCACCATGTGATAGAATCAGATTTCAAGTTTTAGTTACCTAGTAGATCTGAAATGGTATTTCTTTGTGATTTTAACTTACATTTTACTGAAGATATTGAACATACTGAGTATAATCCGTATGAATATTGCTCATTAATATCTCCTTTTATAAAATTTCTGTTTCAACATTTTGCCCATTTTAAAATATATGTATTCTCTGGATACAAATCTTTTGTCAGAAATTAGTATTAATTTTTTTTAAACTCTCTGGTTTGCATTTTCCACTTCTTAATGTTTTATTTTGAAAAGTAGAATTTGCAGTTTTCATAGAATTTCTTTGTTCATGCTTAATGCTTTCTTTGTTATAAGTAAACTTTTTCCCATCTTAATGTAATGAAAATTTAGCCCTGCATTTCCTAAAAGTCAGTTTTTAAATTGTAATTTTAGGTGTATGGTTTGTGTCAGAGGATAGGTTCATTTGTGTGTGTGTGTAGACTTACTTTATCAGCAATTTGTTAGAAATACTTTTTCCATTGAATTATATTGGTTCATAAATAAATTTGAGGACAAATTATAAGAAGAAATCTTCCCATCCATTATTATGACATACTTTACATTTATTTAAAGATTAAAAAAAAATTTCTCCATAGTTTTTTTTGGGTTTGTTTGCTAATATTTTGTTATGAAACTATGAGTCAATATGCTGTGGCTTTTATTTTAAAAACGTATATGTATGGTTTTGGTGCTGAGGTACTCAAAGCCCCAAATAATGAATTTAGAACTATTTATTCCTTTATGAATCACTGAGAATATTTGTGAAAGAAGGGCATTATTACTTTCTCAAGTGTTTGACAGAATTCAGCAGGGAAGCGTTATGGGCCTGAAATATATTTTGAAATAAAGACTTTACTTCATTAATAGAGAGCTATTCAAATTTTTCATTTCTTCTATTCTCAGTTTTGGCAAGTCGTGATTTTAGGACATTTATCCACTTTCTTATGTTGTCAGCTTTTGTTTTGCCACAAAGTTGTTTAAAATATTTTCTCATTAACATATTAATATTGGAATTATCTGCAGTGATGCTCCATCTTTCATTTCTGGTATCAGAAGTGTACGCTGTCTTCTCTCTCTCTCTTGTTGTCTGGCTCTCTGCCTCTTTCTTCCTCACTCTCACTCTCTCTGTCTCTCTCTTTCACAGGTAAAAACCTAAATAATTGGACAAGGACTGTTTTTATTCCAGTTTATTCCAACTAGTTAACATAAAAGAATCCTTCATTTTCACTCCTTCTCTTGTTTCCTCCTCTAACATTTTATAGAGTTCCACTGCTCAGCTATGACCAATCCTTCATCTATGCTTTCTTCTCCCGAATAGCAGGCCTTTAGTTATGTCATGACTTCTGTAGGCTCACACAATTCTTCATAAGTTAGATCTTTTGCAATATTTAAATGCACTCAACACACTTTAATCTCCAAAAGCATCAGTTCCTCAGAGACACCTCTCTTCTGTTGACTCCTACCTTTCTTTTACCCTGAACAATCAAACTTGCATTTATGTTGAGTTGAGAAAAATATATTAATGGAATATAAATAGCCAAATGTCACAAAGGAAATGGAAATGTTTATGTTTAAACATATTTTTTCTAGGAATCAATATTACTGACAGAAATGGAGAGACACTAGCTTGGCTTTAAAAATGTGGACTGATATTCAGAACAGAAGCAATTAAAAAAAACTAAAAATACTACATGAATGAAATGAAATAAGATGCATTTTTCTAATATAATTGACTAGTTTATAGAAGCCAACTTAGATCTAAGATAAGAGGAAAATCTGATGTACTTGTTCCTAAATGATATCAAATGCAGAACAAAGAATTGGATGGTATAACTAGTGTCAATATATCTGGAGAGGGATCTCAGATCTATGAAGTTCCAATAAAGGAGTCAAAAAGAAAATTGGTTAAAGCAATCTAAAATGATTACCACCAAAGAGAACACTTAAAAGCTTTTACAAAGAGCCAAGCGCTGTGGCTTACACCTGTAATCCCAGCACTTTGGGAGATTGAGGCGGGTGGACTGCTTGAAGCCAGGAGTTTAGACCAGCCTGGCCAACATGGCAAAATCCTGTTTCTGTAACAAAACAAAACAGAACAAAAAATACTTTTAGAAAGCCTTGAGAGAATGAAATGAAGATCAGTGTTGGGCATTTTAGGTAACATGACAGAATTATGATTAAGTTAGAAACAAATAAAAAATAAACACAAAAGAATTGTAGACCCCAAACAGGGTTTTCACATATTCTTTGGGAGAATTTAAATTAACATATGGGGTAACATATGGGAGGGAAGGAACTGGAGGATATACCATTGTCAAATTTGGGGCTAAGTGTTGAACATACAGGAGCATGCATTTGGTTAGAAAGATGCTAGAAATTGCATTGAAAAGGAGATAGTTTTTAGTATATCTCATTATGGCAATATGAAGCAAGTAGCTCGGTATACCTGGAAATAGGATGTTGGAATAATAAAGAATTTAAGGGAATACATTCTACTTGGAAATGTACTCATAAATGTGTGATATGCTGACACAACAAGTGGAAGAAGTGTCATTAGACAGACCTGCACTCAATTCGGCTCTGAAATGACAGAAGCTAAGCTTTCAAGTGGTTAATGGAAATCAGGAGATTGCATCAGATATTCTCCAAGGGGAAAAAAAGACTGAAGTAATGCCTTTACACTGGCACACTTATCATGCATCTAAATCATCTGAGTGTAGGCATGTCTTCAATGTCACTTGAAAAAAGAGAATTATTCATTAGTGGGAGATTCCTCATAGCTTGATATATTTTGCCAGTTTGTAGATTCTTGGCTCAGACTGCTGAAGTGAATAACAAGCAGACTAGTTTTTTCTTTTGTACTTTTATTTTTCTCAGTTTGCCCATCTTCCTCTAAACATAAATAAGTTGTTTTAATACACATGACAATTTAGAAATGGAGATCTGTATTGAAATCTGTACTGGGTTCTAGAAACCTTGTTTTTATTCAGACAATTACTTCAGAAGCTTATGTTTTGCTGGTGGTTTAAAACATTTTGCTAAAATGGGTTCAATATCATGGTAATCTCACATATTTTAATGAAAAACGTTTCTTTTCCTTTTTTTTTTTTTTTTTTTTTTTGAGACAGAGTTTCCCTCTTGTTACCCAGGCTGGAGTGCAATGGCGCAATCTCGGCTCACCGCAACCTCCGCCTCCTGGGTTCAGGCAATTCTCCTGCCTCAGCCTCCTGAGTAGCTGGGATTACAGGCACACGCCACCATGCCCAGCTAATTTTTTGTATTAGTAGAGATGGGGTTTCACTATGTTGACCAGGATGGTCTCGATCTCTTTAAATTTTTTTTATTTATATCGTACTTGAGGTTCTGGAGTACATGTGCAGATAATGCAAGATTGTTGCATAGGTGCATACATGGCAATGTGGTTTGCTGCCTCCATCCCCCTGCCACCTAGATCTGGCATTTCTCCTCATGTTATCCTTCCCCAACCTCCTTACCCCCTGCTGTCCCTCCCCTAGTTCCCCTCAACAGATCCCAGTGTGTGACGCTTCCCTCCCTGTGTCCATGTGCTCTCATTGTTCAACACTCACCTATGAGTGAGAACATGCAGTGTTTGATTTTCTGTTCTTGTGTTAGTTTGCTGAGAATGATGGTTTCCAGATTCATCCATGTCCCTACAAAGGACACAAACTCATCGTTTTTTATGGCTGCATAGTATTCCATGGTGCATATGTGCCACATTTTCCTTGTCCAGTATATCATCGATGGGCATTTGGGTTGGTTTCAGGTCTTTGCTATTGTAAACAGTGCCACAATGAACATACCTGTGCATGTGTCTTCATAATAGAATGATTTATAATCCTTTGAGTATATACCCAGTAATGGAATTGCTGGGTCAAATGGAATTTCTAAAAAATAATAGGTATGTGGCAGACTGCAGAGTGAATTAGTTTAGCTTGACAAGTGCTAAGAGAATTTTAGAGTTGCCAGTAGGAGAAAATGAAGATGTAGCTAATGATATCGCATAGCTCCACCTATATTCTATGACATTTTCTGGCTGAAATGGAAGAAAAGCCAAAGTTAAAAGGGTGGAATATTGGACTTTATTATTTTAATCATTATTATCAACTTTAATTTTGTCCTAGTAATCTGTCAAGAGGTTCATTTTATAATATAATTTGCATACTTAATATTGCCATTTGAATTTATTGCATAAAATCTACTTTAAAATATTGAATAGTATCACCAAAGTTTAACTACAAAATAGAGTAGAAATAAAATTGTTGGCCTAGTGTAAAAAAGTGGCCTTAATATTTCTTTAATTATTACGCTATTTTCAGTCATTTATTGTCTTTGAGTAAGACGTGTTTTACAGCCTAGGAAGAGGTAGTTGTTGCTGTCAGACTTCTAACCTCAGAAAAACTGCACAGGTTTATCCTGGGAAAGTTCTGGTCTCTTCCTCATGAGGCAAACACACACATTGTTGATGACAGACTTCATTATTCATCTGAACAGATTTTGAATAAAAATTTATGGAGAAATATTATCTCATTGTTTCTAATAATTAAAGGATGAAAGAGTACAATAATAAAGCATTATGAAAACTCCACCCTAACTCTGCATTATATTTTTCTCATGAGAAAGACTGTGATTAACTCTGTTGATACAATTATAGGGAGTCTGAAAATCATTTGGCCACATTGTACATAGAAAAAGAGAATTTGAATTTCAATCTCTCATGCTTTGGATCTAGGCATCTTTTGGCTTCTGGAGCCAGCTAAGCATGTCCTAATTTATCTCCATTCTGTTGCAAATGTTTTTACAATGTTTTACATGGCTGCCCCCATGAGCTTGGAGTAATTATTGATAGTTATTTATACACATATTTCAAATGGCAGTTATAGTGATATAATACACAGTTCATGAAAAAAAAAGAAAGATAGGAAGGAAGGATGCATGACTAAACACAGTAACGATGAAACTGACAAGATCTTAGCTATTCTGATTGTTAATATAACATAAATCCAATTATACATGTTTTCTTTACTTTTCATAATTTCCTGTCATAGTTTCATAAATTACTTTTATAAATTATAATGCAAAATTGATATATTTGATAGTGATTGTGAATCTTTTCAATATATTTTTGACAAATTATAAAGTTCCCAGTCTTAATCATGTCTTGCCTTCAGATCTTTTTTCTTATCTTGTAACAATACCAATATAAGCTAAAACCATAATTAATAGGATGGTAATATAATTTAAAATATGATGCAAAACATTCACTCTCCTATTTATCTTTAGAGATTGCTACATAAACAAATTCAGCATAGTGTATTATTTTTCATTATATTTTTATAATAAATGATGATGTTTGACAATATAGAAAGCAGTTTTAACTAGATTTACACATTTCAAATTGAACTAGTTTTAGTTTCAGATCTAAATTAAATTTCAAACTGACATCATTTACAATAATTACCGGGTTAATATTCTCAGAGATTTAATAGTCCTGGATTATTACCTAGCTATGATTTATCATAATGTGGAAAAATAGATTAATTTATTTGGTTTCTAAAAAGACTCAATATTATGGTTAAAAGCAGTAACCTTTTTTTTTTTATTATACCTTAAGTTCTGGGGTACATTTGCACATCATGCAGGATTGTTACATAGGTATAAATGTGCTATGCTGGTTTGCTTCATCCATCCCCCCAGGATCTACATTAGGTATTTCTCAAAATGTTATCCCTCCCCAATTCCTCCACCCCCTGCTATGCCTCCTTCAGACCTAACACCCCCAACAGGCCCTACTGTGTGATGCTCCCCTCCCTACAGCCATGTGTTCTCATTGTTCAACACCTACCTATAAGTGAGAACATGTGGTGTTTGTTTTTCTGTTCTTGTTTCAGTTTGCTGAAAATGATGGTTTCCAGATTCAACCATGTCCCTACAAAGGACACAAACTCATTGCATTTTATGGCTGCATAGTATTCCATGGTGTACACGTGCCACATTTTCCTTGTCCAGTCTATCATTGATGGGTATTTGGATTGGTTCCAAGTCTTTGCTATTGCAAACAGTGCTGAAATGAACATACGTGTGCATGTGTCTTTATAACAGAATGCTTTATAATCCTTTGAGTATATACCCAGTAATGAGATTGCTGGGTCAAATGATATTTCTATTTCTAGATCCTTGAGGAATCACCAAACTGTCTTCCACAATGGTTGCACTAATTTACACTCCCACCAACAGTGTAAAAGCATTCCTGTTTGGAAGTTCTTGCCAGAGCAATCAGGTAAGAAAAAGAAATAAAGGGTATTCAATTAGAAAAAGAGAATGTCAAATTGTCTCTATTTGTAGCTGACGAGTTTAGACAAAATGCAAACGAGAATAACCAGCATGGAGAAGAACATAAATGACATGATGGAGCTGAAAAACACAAGCACAAGAACTTCAAGAAACATACAGAGGTTTCAATAGCTGAATCGATCAAGTGGAAGAAAGGATATCAGAGATTGAAGATCAACTCAATGACATAAAGTGCAAAGATAAGATTAGAGGAAAAAGAGTGAAAATAAATGAACAATGCCTCCAAGAAATATGGGATTATGTGAAAAGGCCAAATCTACGTTTGAACAGTTTACCTGATAGTGACGAGGAGAATGAAATCAAGTTGGAAAACACTCTTCATGACATAATGCGGAACTTCCCCAATCTAGCAAGGCAAGCCAAGATTCAAATACAGAAAATACAGAGAACACCACAAAGGTATTCCTGGAGAAGAGCAACCCCAAGGCACATAATCATCAGATTCACCAGGGTTGAAAAGAAGGAAAAACTTGTAAGTGCAGCCAGAGAGAAAGGTCGGGTTCCCGACAAAGGAAAGCCCAGGAGACTCACAGCAGTTCTCTAGGCAGAAACCATAGAAGCCAGAATATAGTGGGGGTCAATATTAAACATCCTGAAAAAAAAAGAATTTTCTACGCAGAATTTCATATCCAGCCAAACTAAGCTTCATAAGTGAAGGAGAAATAAAATTCTTTATGAACAAGCAACTGCTGAGGGATTTTATCACCACCATGCCTGCCCTATGAGAGCTCCTGAAGGAAGCACTAAACATGGAAAGGAACAACCAGTACCAGCCACTGCAAAAAAATACCAAACTGTAAAGACCATTGACACTATGAAGAAACTGCACCAAATAATGGGCACAACAACCAGCTAGTATAAAAATGTCAGGATCAAATTCACACATAACAATATTCACCTTAAATGTAAATGGGCTAAATGCCCCAATCAAAAGACTGGCAAATTGGATTAAAAATCAAGATTCATTGGTGTGCTATATTTGGGAAATCCATTTCACATGCAAGGATACACATAGGATCAAAATAAAGGGATGGAAATTTTACCAAGCAAATGGAGAGAAAATAAAAAAAAAAAACAGGGGTTGCAATCCCAGTCTCTAATAAAACAGACTTTAAACTAACAAAGATCAAAAGAGGCAAAGAAGGGCATTACATAAAGGTCAAGGGATTCATACAACAAGAGCTAACTATCCTAAATATATACGCATCCAATACAGGAGCACCCAGATACATAAAGTAAGTTTTTAATGACCTACAAAGAGACTTAGACTCCTACACAATAATAGTGGGAGACTTTAACATCCCACTGTCAATACTGGACAGATCAATGAGACAGAATATTAATAAGAATATCCAGGACTTGAACTCAAATCTGGACCAAGCAGACATAATAGACACCTATGGAACTCTCCACCCCCAAACCACAGAATATTCTTCTCAATATCACATTGCACTTATTCCAAAATTGACCACATAATTGGAAGTAAAACATCCTCAGCAAATGCAAAATATGGAAATAACAACAAACAGTCTCTCAGACCACAGTGCAATCAAATTAGAACTCAGGATTAAGAAACTCACTCAAAACCGCACAACTACCTGGAAACCAACAACCTGCTCCTGAATGACTACTGGATAAATAATGAAATGAAGGCAAAAATAAAGATGTTCTTCAAAACTAAGAGAAAAAACACACAACATATCAAAATCTCTTGGACACATTTAAAACAGTGTCTAGAGGGAAAATTATAGTACTACATGGCCACCAGAGAAGCAAGGAAAGATATAAAATTGACACCCTAATGTCATGATTAAAATAACTAGAGGCGCAAGATCAAACAAATTCAAAAGCAAGCAGAAGGCAGGAAATAACTAAGATCAAAGCATAAATGAAGGAGATAAAGACACGAAAAACAATTAAAAAAATCAATAAATCCAGGAGCTGATTTTTTGAAAAGATCAATGAAGTAGATAGACCACTAGCTAGACTAATAAAAAAGAAAAGAGAGAAGATTCAAATAGATGCAATAAAAAATGATAAAGGGGATATCACCACCGATCCCACAGAAAAAAAACTATAATCAGAGATTGTTACAAACACCTCTATGCAAATAAACCAGTAAATCTAGAAGAAATAGATAAATTCCTAGACACTTACACCCTCCCAAGACTAAACCAAGAAGAAATTGAATTCCTGAATAGACCAATAACAAGGTCTGAAGTTGAGACAGCAATTAATAGCCTACCAACCCAAAAAAGTCCAAGACCAGACAGGATCACAGTCGAATTCTACCAAAGTTACAAAGAGGAGCTGGTGCCACTCCTTCTGAAACTATTCCAAACATACAAAAAGAGAGAATCCTCCCTAACTCATTTTATGTGACCAACAACATCCTGACACCAAAACCTGAGAGAGACATAACTAAAAAAGAAAATTTCAGGCCAATATCCATGATAAACATTAATGCAAAAATCTTCAATAAAATACTGGCAAACTGAATCTAGCAGCACATCAGAAAGCTTATTCATCACAATCAACTAGGCTTCATCCCAGGGATGCAAGGCTGGTTCAACATCTGCAAATCTATAAATGTAATCCACCACATAAACAGAACCAAAGACAAAAAAACCCATGATTATCTCAACAGATGCAGAATAGACGATTGTATTTTTAAAAGACCCCATCATCCATCGTCTCAGCCCAAAATCTTCTGAAGCTGATAAGCAACTTCAGCAAAGTCTCAGGATACAAAATCAATGTGCAAAAATCACAAGCATTCCTATACACCAATTACAGATAAACAGAGAGCCAAATCATGGGCAAACTCCCATTCACAATTGCTACAAAGAGAATAAAATGCCTAGGCATACAACAAACAAAGGATGTGGAGGACCTTTTAAAGGTGAACTACAAAGCACTCCTCAAGGAAATAAGAGAGGACAGAAACAGATGGCAAAACACTTTATGCTCATGGTTAGGAAGAATCAATATCATGAAAATGGTCATACTGCTCAAAGTAATTTATAGATTAAATGCCATCCCCATCAAGCTACCATTGACCATATTCACAGAACTAAAAAAAAAAACATGTTAAACTTCATATGGAACCAAAAAAGAGCCCACAAAGCCAAGACAATCGTAAGCAAACAAACAAACAAACAAACAAAAAAGCTGGAGGCATCACAATACCTGACTTCAAACTATACTACAAAGCTACAGTAATCAAAACAGCATGGTTCTGGTACCAAAACAGAGATATAGACCAATGGAACAGACCAGAGGCCTTGGAAGTAACACCACACATCCACAACCATCTGATCTTTGACAAATCTGACAAAAACAAGCAATGGGGAAAGGATTCCCTATTTAATAAATGGTGTTGGGAAAACTGGCTAGCCATGTGCATAAGCTAAAACTGGACCCCTTTCTTAGACCTGATACAATAATTAACTCCAGATGAATTAAAGATTTAAACATAAGACCTAACATCATAAAAACCCTAGAATAAAACCTTGGCAATACCATTTGGTTCATAGGCATAGGCAAGGACTTCATGACTAAAACACCAAAAGCAATGGCAACAAAAGCCCAAATAGACAAATGGGATCTAATTAAACTTAAGAGCTTCTGCACAGCAAAAGAAATTATCTTTAGAGTGAACTAGCAACCAACAGAATGGGAAAAAATTTTTTTTGCAAGCTACCCATCTGACAAAGGGCTAATATCCAGAATCTACAAAGAACTGAAACAAATTTACAAGAAAAAAACAAACAACCCCATCAGAAACTGGGCAAAGGACATGAATACTTTTCAAAAGAAGCTATTTATGTGGCCGAAAAGCATATGTAAAAAAGCTCATCATCACTGGTCGTTGGAAAAATGCAAATCAAAACCACATTGAGATACCATCTCACACCAGTTAGAATGGTGATCATTAAAAAATCTGGATACCTTGTTTTTTACTAGTTTGACATTGCCTGGGAGGAATGTCTCACCTTATACACTTGGGCTAGAAACACAGTAGCTGCTGCAGCATTTTCTGAGGGCCACAGTGGTCACTGTGCCAGAGGTGTGTCCAGTGTCTGTTGATGACTGTGTGGGGAATGTTGGCTAGATCACCTTCTCTCTGGATGATTCTGTGTAGTGATAAGAGCAAAAGATGTGGCTCCTTAGCCTCTCTGGATAAGTGCTTATTTAACAAAGTGGTTCTCTGGCCATTTCAATTATTCAATGAGCTCCTTGTATCTTTTTTTCATGAACTCTCCTGTTTAATTCAAGCAGAGCTGTGTTTTGGAACAGTGTATTATTTCCTAGGGCTGCCACAACAAACCATTACACCCTAGGTAGCTTAATTTGACAAATTTTCTATCTCACAGTTATAAATACCTTAAGTCCAAAAATTGAAGGTTTTGGTGGGGCTATGCTTCCTCTTAAGGCTCTAGGGGAGTATTCTTCTCTACTGCTTCCACCTCCCAGTGGCTCTAGGCACTACTTGACTTCCCTGACTACATCCCTCGAAACTCTGCAGTCTCACTGACTCCTCTTCTTCATTGTCTGTGTCTTCTTTCCCTTGTAAGGAGAGTTGTCACTGGATTGAGGGTTCACTCAAATAATAAAAATGATCTCATTTTGAGATCCTTAATTGCATTTACAAAGATCATTTTCTCATAGAAATTCATACAGTTTCCAGGGGCCAGGATATGGACATATATTTTTTTGCGGGGGCCACTCTTTGACCAACTAGAGAAGTGTCCATGGATTGACAGTTTATAGAACCCTTATTATTTCATTTAAACTAATCTGTGTTGTCATTGAAAAGTTGTATCTTGTTTCTGAGCTAAAACAGTCTCTAGTCCATCTTTTCACAGTCTAAATTCAGGAATAAAGGCTAATAAAGAATTCAAAATAGGTGACTCCCTCACCCTATCATCTGTCAGTCTACTCTTTAAGCATTGCCTGATAGACATGAGTAGGCTCACGTCATTTCAGGGATTTTACAAGAACATTAACTACCTTGTACTAGAAATGGGCTCATCAGCTGTCACCTGTATGGCAGTTCAGACAGGTGCAAGTATTTCCTTTGAGTTATGATCTTGTAAAAATGAGATTATATAATTGAAAAGCTGGTCACTGTGACATGCAATTCTGAAAGACTGTTTAACATTTTTGGAAACAACATAGTTTGTAAATAAGGGGCATTTATTATTACAGACAGCCTCAGGGTACACATTCATTATCCACTGACAAGTATAGATAAAAATGCAAAGGCTTGCTTCATTAGCATGTAGGTAACATGTTATGTTATGTTTAAAATTAAGGTAATGGAAACATATTCCATAAAGATATAATGGTTTAATTAATTCAATACTTTTTAAATTAGAATATGATTTTAGATAGAAAAAATATGCAGATGTGTAACTTGCTTTCCATAGTCAAAGATTTTAAATTGTTTGGTTTCAAAAGAGAGATATGTATGTCAATCAGCAATGATTTAGATTGATGTATTTATAGCTTAAATGTTCACACTTTGTTAAAATAAATTTCTAACATGAAAAATCCTATATACTGTAGTAATCCCAAATTTTGTTGGAGTAGATTTTTTTTCTCTAGCTCATTTAATGTCACATTGTTTGATATTATATAAAGTTCCTGAATGATTTGCGTTTTAAAGAAACTATTCACATCATTACTTTTCTATTCAGTTTTCATATACTCAATATTTATTTTCAACAAATGTAAAAAATAATTTACTGTTAAAAATTTGAAATCATTTATAAATATAAAAATATTACATATAGTTATAATTCTAGCTTTACATATTTTTTTCAATCAATCAATAAGTATTTTTTCTTTTTCTTTTTTTTTTGCCCAGCACCCCCAATAAGTGTTTTTTCATAGCTAAATTAGAAAGTGGCATTCTTCAAAGTGCTGTGAAAACTCAACAGAATTAAGAAGGAAACCTCCTTGCCGTCAAGTAGCTTACATTCTGGAATGGAGAGACATATGGTAATCCCAAAACTTTATAATATGTTACATAGTTATAAGTACCAGGATGAACTGAAAAAAGTCAACAAGAAGAGCAGTAGGTGTGGAGTGTGATTTTAAATTTAAATAACTCAGACTACATTGGCATAACTGAGAAGGTTCTTTGGAGCAAAGACTTGAGGGAGATGAAATATTCATTATGTATGGATATCTGGAGAAGGCTGCTCCAGGCAGGGGGACATGCAGTGCAAAGACACTGAAGAAAACAGTATTGCTTAGCAGTCAGCGGAAAAAAAATGAAGAGATTACAATGGCTTGAATTAGATGACGGAGTGATAGGAGAGAGAAGATTACAGTAGAAACAGGAAGGACAGGGATTACTGCAACAATAGGGACTTCACTCTGAGTAAGCTGGAAAGTCACTACATGTTCTGAGCTGAGAGGCCTGATATATATTTTATAGAATTATTCAAGCTGCATAGTCAATGGATGAGTTTAAGGGTGGTGGAATTAAAACAGGAAGACAGTGACAAAGTTATTTCAATTTTTCAAGTGAGAAAGTGTGGCAACATTGAATAGGGTAGTGATGGCTGGCTAATTAGAAGTGCCTGAATTTCTGAACATATTTTGAAAGTATTATATTGCCAAGAAATACAACTGGCTGACAGACTGTGAGGCATGAAGAGAAAAAAATGAGTCTAAAGTGACTCATACAGTTAGTCTAAGCAACTGAAAGGTAAGACTTTGATCACCACCTACGGGGGTCTGTCCTGCAAACCCTGACTCTAAGACGGATGAATAAAATACACTCACACAGAGTACAGTGAATGAGTGGGCTAAGGAGGTTGTCAGCTGCTCTTGGAGGGCAATTGCAGCTACCAGACCCCCAACTAGCTCTCCTTCCTCACATTTATTCAGTATAGATTTAACAACAAAGGCTTTGAGTAAACACACTTGTGGATAATTAACATGGTTAATGGAGAGAGATCCAAGATGGCTGATCACTAGCAGCTTGGGCTCGTAGCTCCCAGTGAAAGCGCAGAGAACGAGAGGACGCCACACTTTCAGACGAATATTTGTTGCTCTCGGACCAGGAGATTCCCAGCAGAGTAGCCCCACGGGTCGCCAGGGCGACTCTTGTGGCTGGCGTGGTGGTTTTGCTGGCACCTTAGTGTGCCAGTTCTTGGTGCAGAGTCCGGAGATTCCCAGGCAGAAAAGCACCATCAATCTTAACACCGCCATTTTGGCCGGCACAGTGGATTGCTCAGATTTCAGTGCTGGGAATCAACAAGTTGGATGTCTGCTCAGAGACCTAGTTAGAAAGTTGGTAATTACAAAGAAGACAGACGGATAAATATATAATGAAGGGAAGAAACCAGCATAAAAAGGCAAAGAATACTCAAAATCAGAATGCCTCTCCCTCTACAGGGAATCGCAATTCCTCATCAGTAACGGAACAAGGCTTAATGGATTACAAGTATGTTCCAATAACAGAAGCAGGTTTCAAAACGTGGGTGATAAGAAACTTCTGTGAATTAAAAGAACTTGTTCTAACACAATGCAAAGAAACTAAGAACCTTGAAAAAAGGCTTGATGAAATGTTAACGAGAATGGACAATTTAGAGAAGAATATAAGTGAATTGATGGAGCTGAAAAACACAACTCGAGAACTTCGCGAAGCATGCACAAGTTTAAACAGTCGAATTGATCAAGCAGAAGAAAGGATATCAGAAGTCGAGAACCAGCTCAGTGAAATGAAACGAGAAGACAAGATTGGAGAAAAAAGGATGAAAAGGAATAAGCAAAGTCTCCAGGAAATATGGGACTATGTGAAAAGACCTAATTTACATTTGATAGGTGTACCTGAATGTGACGAAGAGAATGAATCCAAGTTGGAAAATACTCTACAGGGTATCATTCAGGAAAACTTTCCCAACCTGGCAAGGCAGGGTAATATTCAACTCCAGGTAATACAGAGAACACCACAAAGATATTCTTCAAGAAGTCCAACCCCAAGGCACATAATTGCCAGATTTATTAGGGTTGAAATGAAGGAGAAACTACTAAGGGCAGCCAGAGAGAAAGGTCAGGTTACCCATAAAGGGAAACCTATCAGACTTACAGCAGATCTCTCAACAGAAACACTACAAGCCAGAAAAGAGTGGGGACCAATATTTAACATCCTTAAAGAAAAGAACTTTCAACCCAGAATTTCCTATCCAGCCAAACTAAGCTTTATAATCGAAGGAAAAATTAAATCTTTTGCGAACAAACAAGTACTTAGAGACTTCACCACCACCAGGCCTGCTTTACAAGAGCTTCTGAAAGAAGCACTATACATATAAAGGAACAACCAATATCAGCCTTTCCAAAAATATATCAAAAAGCAAAGAGCATTAACACAATGAAAAATTTACACTAACTAATGGGCAAAACAGTCAGCTAGCATCAAATACCAGTATTAAACTTATATATATTCTAATTGGATAAAAAGCCAAAACCCATTGCTATGCTGCATCCAGACCCATCTCACATGCAACGATACACAAAGACTCAAAACAAAGAGAAGGAGGAAGATTTATCAACCAATCAGAGAGTAAAAATAAACAAATAAACAAAAAGCAGGAGATGCAATTCTCGCCTCTGATAAAGTAGACTTTAAAGCAACAAAGAGCAAAAGAGGCAAAGAAGGACATTATATAATGGCAAAAGGGTCAATGTAACAAGAAGAGCTAATGATTTTATAGATCAACGAGACAGAAAATTAACAAGGACATTCAGGACTTGAACTCAGACCTGGAACAAGTAAACTTAATAAACATTTATAGAACTCTCCACTTCAAATACACAAAACATACATTACCACCTCACACCTATTCCAAAAGTGACTACATAATTGGAAGTAAATCACTCCTCAGTAATCGCATAGCATTTCATAGGTTTAAATGAAATATTGGTTGGCTGCTTGTTTGTTATTTTCTTCCCTTATTCCTTCCTGTCTACATCAAGTATAATTATTGGTATAAAAGAGGTTTTCCTACCCATTACTAAACTGCATTCTAGCCTGGGCAAGAAAGCAATACTCCCATTCTCTCTCTCTCTTTCTCTTCCTTTTTCTTCCTCTTCTTCCTTTTTTTTTCTTTCTTTCTTTCTTTCAAAAAAAAAAACAAAAGAACTCCTTCATCCATTCCATAAAGCTTTAGCTGAGGCTAGGCACAATGGCTGGTGCTTAGAATCCCAACTCTTTGGGAGGCCAAGGTGAGAGGATTGCTTGAGCCCAGGAGTTCAAGACCAGCCCCAGCAACACAGTGAGGCCCTATGTCTACAGAAAACATTAAAAAAAAAAAAAAAAAAAAAAAAAAAAAAAAACATGGTTAAGAGAGCAGTTCTTCAAAAGATTAAAGCTCAGGTACTGATGCCCAGTGCAAACACCATTAATTGGTAATATCCGTGATTAACCTCCCACCCTACCCCCCGTCCCCCTTGCCCCCTGCCTCCCTGCCCTCTCCTACCCCCACCCCCTACCAGGGCCATCTGGCTCAAAGGTTATATGAGTAAACAAGCTAGTTAGAGTAGAGACAAAGGAATGTGGGGTCAACAGACTTAACTGGGGAAGCTTCTGTTATCCCTAATCTTCACCCTATGACATAATACTCTAAAGTAAGAACCAGCTGCCTTCAGCCTGTTCCATTATTACAAGTTAATGAAAACCTTTCAGCCTGCCAAAAGGTTTGAGACTATATCTTATAACTTTCTTTAATATTTTGCCAACCACCCTGAGTGACACAACAGAATGGCTGTAACTATTTATCAATAATGGAAGGCCTGTAGAAGAAACAAGTTAAAGGAGTAAGGTTATGTGTTCAGTTTAGAAATAAAAGTGTGTGTCTCTATCTTTTACATCTGCCTTAACAGCATCTGTATCTCTTTTTGTTTTTCTATATTTTAAGTTTTGGGATACATATGTAGGACATGCAGGTTTGTCACATAGTTAAATGTGTGCCATGGTGATTTGCTGCACCTATCAACCCATCACCTAGGTATTAAGCCCCAAATGCATTGGCTATTTATCCTGATGCTCTCCCTCCCCCTGCACCCCTAGCAGGCCCTGGTGCATGTTGTTCTCCTCCCAATGTCCATGTGTTTTCATTGTTCAGCTCCCATTTATAAGTGAGAAGATGTGGTGTTTGGTTGTTTGTTCCTGTGTTAGTCTGCTGAGGATAATGATTTCCAGATTTATCCATGTCCCTGCAAAGGACATTTTCTCATTCCTTTTTATGGCTACAGAGTATTCCAAGGTGTATGTATATCTATCACATTTTCTTTATCTAGTCTATTATTGATGGGCATTTGGGTTAATTCCATGTCTTTGCTATTGCCTGATTTTTGAAGGGGTTGTTTGGTTTATTTTTAGAAATTTGTTTAAATTCCTTGTAGAGAGTAGATATTAGACTTTTGTTGGATGGGTAGATGGCAAAAATTTTCTCCCATTCCATAGGTTTCCTGTTTACTCTGATGATAGCTTCTTTTGCTGAACAGCACCTGTATCTCTACATCTACATCTGTGTATATGTGTTTCTATATATTTGCATCTGTATCTCTGACTCTCAGCACAATATCTGGAACTAATGTACAACCTGTAAATACTTGTTGAATAAATGTTTAGGACATACACATCACATGCAATTTGGTTGATATTATAAGCAGTGTGTAACAACATAAAATCCAAAAAATTAAAATTGAATGTAAACTATGTTCTATATTCATTCAGAAACATAATTTCAATGGTTGTTAATATATTTTTACAATATTCTAAGTAATTGTCAAAGTATGTAATTAGTTTGTACTTAGATGAGTCATTCCAGGTTATTTTTCTTACTAAGTGAATGAACTAGGTAAAATTATTTTATCTTTTTAAGATACAACTTTCTTATTTCTGAAATGTGATACTGTTACAATTTTCTGAGATTAGAATATGTATATAATAAACATCTGAACACAGAAGGCAACAAATAAATTACAGGTGTTATTAAAATGTGTATCACTTGAAGTATGTTAGAATTACGTTAATTGAATAAAACATGGCATTGCTGGGTCAGTAATATATGCATCATTCTGGGGGAAAAGCAAAAATAAAATATAGTAGAAAAATGTATAATGAAAATATATAGAGTCAAATGTAGTATATGTGTGTAGTATATATATAGCATAGTATATAATATGTATATATAGAGTATTTTATGTATATATAGTATAGTATATGTAGTATATATATATGGCATAGCATATATATTAGATATGAATATAATACGTGTGTATAGTAGAAAAATATATATATAATTGAAAATACTTGGTCTTAACTAGTTACAAAAATGCCTAAAAAGAATGCAATTGTGGCACAAACAAATCATATGCTATTATGGAGCATGTTCCAGACTTCAATTATAAAACATTGAAACCTATCTCAGATTTGTTCCTGGTTGTATGACGTATGAATTAAATGAATAAAAATTGTATAGAAACAATATGCCAACTACTTAGCAATTAAATAAAATACGTTTCCTCCTTATCTTGGAATGTAAAGATGAAAATACTTTGTATTAAATTATTCCTTATATCATTTGATTAAATCATTCTAACAATACTTCTTTGCTCTAGTTGGTCTGAACTTATTTAATTTTGTATTAAGCAAACACTGCAGAATAAAATTCAAATGCAGGCATTGGGAGCAGTTTCTGTGTGTAGACATTTAAATTATTTTTGTAATAATTATTAACTAAATTATTTTTTAAAGCTTCACTATAACCTGTTCAGGCAATCATCTATAATGGAATGATATCAATATTAAAACATCAATAGTTTTAATGCATTAAATTACAGCAACCAGAAATTCAAAACACAAAGGTCCCTATATATATTACATATGTATATCAAATACCTATATCTATATCTATTTATCTTTCTCTCTCTAGATATATATTTTTTCCCTGACTACTTAGTATATTTGACCATTTGTGGTCATATATCTTTGTTAAATATAATTCAGGTACCTAAACTTATTTTAAACATAATTAGAAAAGTGATGTCAGCAACATGACTGACAGGAGGTGCCTGGCTTTTTTCCTTCCAACAAAAAACAAATAAATTTTAAAAACCACCATTTAATACACAACTACATTTCAACTAGATTGTCTGAAGGAGAGTTCTAGAGGACAAGGGAGTGGTAACCCTATGAAGCATGAAAAGTCCCACACAAGGACCCAACTACAACAAAAAGAAAATCACAAGTTGATATCCCTGATAAGCATACATGTAAAAATCCTCAAAATATTGGCAAATAGAATTCAACAGCACATTAAGAAGATCTTTCTCTGTGGTCAGCTGGGGTTTATCCCAGGGATGTAAGAATGGATTAACATATACAAAAGCATTTAACAGAACTCTGTATTCTTTCATGACAAAAACTCTCAATAAATGATGTATAAAGAGTACTTACCTCAACACAATAAAGGCCATATATGACAAACTAACAGCTAGCATTATGCTACAGAACACATTAAAGACTCCACCAAAAAATTGTTAGAACTAATAAACAAATTCAATAAAGGTATAGGATACAACAAAATATAAAAATTAGTAACATTTCTATATGGTAATAATGAAGTACTTAAAAAAGGAAGCAAGAAGCAATATCGTTCACAATAGCTAATAAAAAAAAAGAGAGAGACCTCAGTGTGGATTTAACCAAGGAGGTAAAGGATGTCTACAATGAAAACCATAAAGCATTAATAAAAGTAATTGAAGAAAATATAGATAAATAGAAAGATATTCTGAGTTTATGGATCAGAAGAATTATATTGTTAAAATGTCCATACTACCCAAAGCAATCCACAAATTCAATATAATCTCCATGAAAATACCGATGATATTCTTCACAGACATGGAGTAAGCAATCCTAAAAATAGAAAAAAAATCTTAAAATGTTTATGGAATCACAAAAGACACCGAATAGCCTCATCAATCTTGAAAAAAAGCAATAAATAAATAAATAAAAGAGAAAACAAGGCTGGCGATATCACTCTACCTGACCAAGCAAAGCTGGAGACATCATGCTACCAAAACATATGAGATTAGTGTAAAAACAGAATCACAGGGTGGGTGCAGTGGCCAACGCCTGTAATCCCAGAACTTTGGGAGGCTGAGGTGGGTGGATCACCTGAGGTCAGGAGTTTGAGACCAGCCTGGCCAACATGGTGAAACTGCATCTTCACTAAAAATTTATAAAATTAGCCATGTGTGGTGGCATGTGCCTGTAATTCCAGCTTCTTGGGAGGCTGAGGCAGAAGAATCACTTAAATCCAGAAAGCATAAGTTGCAGTGAGCTGAGATTGCACCATTGCACTGCAGCTTGGGCAACAAAAGCAAAACTCAAAAAAAAAAAGAAAAAGAAAAAGAAAAAAGAAAAAATAAATGCAGACCAACAGGAAAACAATAGAGAGCTCAGATATAATTTATGCATCTACAGCCAACAGATTTTCAATAAATATTGTCAATAACACACAATGGTGAAAGAACAGTATCTTCAATAAATGGTGTTCAGAAAATTAGGTATCTACATGCAGAACAATAAAAGTGAACTCCTATTTTTAACCACATACAAAATTCAACTCTAAATTGATTAAAGATTCTATTTAAAACCCAAAACTATGAAGCTACTAGAAGGAAAAATAGGGGAAATACTTCACAACATTGAACTGGGTAAGAACTTTTTATATAAATACTAGAAAACACAGAAAAAAAAGCAGAAATAAACAAATGAGATTACATAAAACTAGAAAGTTTATTCACAACAAAGAAAACAATCAACAGAGTTAAGAGATAAACTTCCAGACTGAGAGAAAATATTTGTAAATTATACATCTGATGTGGAGTGAATATGGAGAATATATAAAGAACACAAAAAACTCAATAACAAAAAAAAACCCCACAAATAATACAGTTAAAAATGGGCAAATTACCTTAACAGACATTTATCAAAAGAAAACACACAAAGGACCAAAAAGAATATAAAAAATTCTCAATATTATCACTAAACATCAGGGAAATGCAATTATAAACCACAATTTCACTCCACATAGAATGGCTATTACCAAAAAGACATATGATAACAAGTGTTGGTTAATACTTAAAGAAAAGGGAACCCTCACATGCTGCTGGTGGAAATGTAAACTCATATAGTCACTCTAGAAATAGTATGTAAGTTCCTTAAGAATTAAAAATGCATCTATGTAATTTAGCAATTCCACTACTGGGTATATATCCTAAGAAAATAAAATCAGTATGCTGAAGAGATGTCTGCACTCCCATGCATTTTGTAGCACTCTTCACAACGGCTAAGGTATGAATCAACCTACAGGGCCAACAAAGATTTAATCAATAAAGAAAATGTTATGTATAATGGGAAACTATTTAGTCATAAAAAGAAGAGAATCCTGTAATTTGTGACAAAATAGACAAACCTGGAAGATACTATGTTAAGTAAAATAAATCAGGAGCAGAAAGACAACTACTGCCCTATCTCACTCCTACATGGAATCTAAAAATGTTGATCTCATTGAAGTAGTCAATAGAATAGTGGTTATGAGAGATGGGGAGGGGAGGGGAATACAAGAATAGAGAGAGGCTTGTCAGTGGGTACTAACCTATGATTAGAAAGTAAGAATAAATTCTGGTGTTCTATTGCACATTAGGGTGACTGTAGTCAATAATAAGGTATTGTATACCTCAGAATAGCTAGAAGAGACCATTTTGAATGTTCTCACTACAAAAAAACTGATGAATGTTCAAAATGATCAATATTCTTACTACTCAGATTTGATACATGTATTGAAACATCATATTGTAGTCCATAAATATGTGCAATTATTATGTCAAGTGAAAATGAAAATAATTTAAAAGAGAAAAAAGTATAAATCCATACTTACTAAGTCATTAAAATAAGGTTCATAAATATTAGCTTTTGTTTTAAATTTTAATATCATCCTAAAATATTGCTATTTATGAAAGTATAGTTTAAGACTGCATGTTAAAGGAAAAAATCCCATTTCAGTATCAGAATGCTGAACTCTGCTTCCCAGAGTTATTATCACAAGCTGGAATTTGAGCCTCACCTCTTCTCCATTTTATTTACTTTTGGTTAATATAAATACCCTAAAATTATATGCTTTTTGAATATAAATTGAATATATATAGTTGGTCAGCTGTTGGAGTTGACCAACTAGCAAGAGGGTATTTTTCTCTCTGGGGAACCTTCAAAAGACCATCACCTCACATCCTCTCACTTCAATAATAAAAGTAATCATCCAGGTCTGTGAGTTGCCATTTGTGGTAGGCAGAACTCTTAGATAATCCCCGGAATTTCTACCTTTTTTTATACACCCGCCACTTGAGTGTGACTATGACACGTAAATATGATGTGTTATTATTCTCATGATTAGGTTACTAAATAGCTGACTCTTGATATGAACTAAAATGGAGGTTATCTCGGGTGGCTTGACCTGATTAGGAGAAGTCTTTGAAAGAGGGTGCAGTGTCAGACAGACTAAACTGCTGTCCTATAAGAAAGGAGAAAGAAACAACCATGTATTGAACTTCCTAGGGGGAAGAGCATCTTCAAAGAGGTAGGGCCTTGGTCCTAAAGCTGCAGGAACTGAATTCTACCAATAGCTTGAATGTACTTGAAAGAAAACTGCAAGAATCAGATGAGACTCTCAGCCCAGCTGCCATCTTGACTGTGGCCTGTAAAACCTCAAAAACCTCTAGCTGAGTCCAGCCTAGCCTGCCAACCTGAAATATAGTTAAGACAATAAATAATGGTTGTTTTAATCTTCTAAATTTGTGATAATTTATTACACAGCAAATAAAAATCATACAGTGTTCTGATACATTCTAAAAACATATAATACCAATGCTACTTAAATTTCCCTTAAGAAAACAGCTCATTTTATGATAAGTTCCCCTCCAGGAACCCTAGCATAATCTTCATAACCTTGGTGGCTATCAGGGAATAAATACACTCAATAGCTCAGGAGACATTTAATGAATATTAACAAGTAGAGGCATTTCTGACCCATATGGCATCTTTATTTGTATTGGAAAAAGGTGCTGTAGCCTCAAGCTATTATATTTCCATCTGTGGAGAAAATGTCAAGACAGATACACTGTATGCAACATTTAAAATCTGAATGACTTATTTTAGTGTTGTGAAATACCCAGCCTGCACAACTTCAAGCAAGTTAATTGAAAGTTGGCATAAAAAATGACAAAATAAACAATTCATGCCTTCTAGAACAATCAGCTGTGAAAAACATTTTGGTAATAATTATTATTACATTAGTAAAAGAGTTCATTATAATTTTTAATATTTTAATTTTATTTTTAGTGTGCTCAAATTATTTTTAGAATGTATTTGTTGTTTGTGATGAGTACTGTCTGTGCCTTGCCACATCCCATTAATGAGTCTGGGATACTCATTCTCTAGCTAAAATTAATGTCACAGCTCAAAGTTGCCCCCTTGATTTGGCTGTGTCCCCCCCAAATCTCATCTTGAATGGTAATAATCCCCTTGTGTCAAGGGCAGGGCCAGGTGGAGATAATTGAATCATGGGGGCAGTTTCCCCCATGCTGTTTCCATGGTACTGAATAAGTATCATGAGATCTAATGGTTTTATAAATGGGAGTTCCCCTGCACAAGTTCTCTTGCCTGGCACCGTGTAAGATGTTTTTTGCCTTTTGTAATGATTGTGAGGCCTCTCCAGCCATGTGGAATTGCGAGTCCCTTAAACCTTTTTCCTTTATAAATTACCCAGTCTCAGCTCAGGTATGTCTTTATTAGCAGTGTGAAAACAAACTAATACAGTCCTTTTCTGGAGAATTGCCTGCAAGTATCAGAAGCCTTTATATATATATATCGAAGCGGAATATCTATATCTACATCACCTATATCCATATTCATCTACAGTGGAATTACAAAATCTAGCCAACTAGCATATGCATTACTCACATAGTATTTTTTTTTTTTTTTTGGTGAAAACACAATATCCACCCTCTTAGCCTTTTTAAGAATTAACACTATAAGAACACATTATTAACTGTCATCACCATGTTATACAGTAGGTCCCTTGAACTTACTCTACCTAATGGAAATTTAATATCCTTTGACTAGCATGTCACCAGTGCACCCCCATGAATCACCCCAGTAACCACCATTCTACTCTACTTCAGAACATTATGTTGTACTCAATAAATACATATAATTTATCTGTCAATGTAAAAATAAGATAATTATTTTTAAAAAGTAAAAGAAGCCTTCACAGTGAATTTTGGCATTCTTGTCCTGCTGTCCAAAAATAACAAACAACTGAAACCAGGCAAACAAAACTGACTCCTTGGACTTGACTTAGGACCAGATTTGGTGTACTTTGTGTAAGGTTTGTTCTCGCCAGGATTAAAGAAAAGAAACTGAGGCCAGCACAAGAAGATCTAATGCAAAGGGTTTTATTCAGGCTCCCGGATGAGGTTCTGCAGCCCAACAGGAAGGACTGGAGAAGTCACATGGACTCCTCTCAGGCATTGGGTTTTATAGGGAGTGAAGGAGCTCGATTGGTTGTGGGAGAGCAAGACTGTCACTGGGTAGAATTACAAGCCTTCAGCTAGGACTTGGCTTGCCGTTGGTTAGAATTACTCGGCTGCCATTGGCTAGAAAAGCTCGGCTGCTACTGGCCAGAAAGACTTGGGTGCTATTGTAGAAAGACTTGGCTGCTATTGGCTAGAAAGAGGCTAGGGTTGCAGCACCTTGCTTGCATACTGTGCTTTTTAAGAGAAGGTCAGGCTGTGCGAGCATGGGAGAAAGGAACATGCCTGAGCATGTCTGAGCTTGCCCGAGCTCATCCGGGCTTTGGAAAAAGTTGGGGAGGTCTGCATCCGTGCTCCCAGTGAGGCTACCGGCCTTACACTTTGTACTCCAGAATCCCCTTAGGGTCAGGCAGAAGCTAGTCCCCAGCCAAGACCACGCAGTTGCTAATTTGTTTCCCTGACAATCTTTTGTATCTCACACTCTCCCTTCCTCAATAAATCACTTGAATAAGAACTTCCTTGCCATTTCAGGTTTTAAAACAACACCCTATATTATGTATGTATTATGCCTTTACAATGCAAGCTTCATGTGATATTAAAAAATTAGTTATGGGTATAACTTAAAGAAGTTAATAAAACACAGAAACTGGGTCATCTCACACAAGACCTATTTCAAAGCCTGAAAAGAGTCTTAGACTGGTGCTCACACAGTTGTATAGTTTATAAAATGTTCGAAGTTAAAATAATTTGTGTTCTTTGTTTTCTTACAAGAGGACCCCTAAAACAAAATTCAGTCCCCTCAAAGTCCCCTTCCCTCTTGGAAGAAATTCATGTTTTATTCTTCTAATTGCAAATGTTATCTGTCTAACTTTTAGAGCTACATTAATAAAAGTTATAATGTCAGATTTAAAGAAAAATGGAATGTCATGTTAGAAACATAACCTTGAGATTTGCTCTTTCTGGGACTACTGGAAACTGAGTTAGTTTTCAATACATGAGCATTTAAATAAAATTTTTCTGTAAAAGGATATGTTTTAACAGAAGAGTGACAACTGCTATCAAAATACCAGGGGTTCAGTCTAGGTCCTATTGCTCACTGCACAGAAGGCGATACTCATCTCAATGAGTAAAGCAGGTAAGGCTGCTTTACTTCAGTGCTGTATCTGAAAAGAATGGGAGGCCAAGTCTCAATTGTGTTTTCTCAATCAACTTAAATTAGGAATTTATATGGCAGGGACGAAATGTAACCAACTACATGTGGAAAAACAGAAATTAGGGAGAGGTGAGGAAAAGGAGTTGGTAAACAGGCCTCAGGTGGTCAGTTAGGCAATCATGATGGGTGAGGGGTGTGCCATCTCATTGTCCGGGTGACATGATCTCGTGAATTTCCACTTCTGAGAGGGCTGATGGTTGCTTTCCTGAGCAAGGAATTTGGATAAGATAAATATGAATTCTTAAAATTTTTACACTAAAAGGGTCAGTTTCTGTATTTATTCAAAAAAATTATAAATATTATATGGGGAAAATTGGGCTGGTTTCACAATTGCCCCCAAAATTACACATTCTTAGGAATAATGAAGGAGGAAGGCTGTGGGCAAGTCATTTTCAAGTTAAAGGTGAAACTTCCATTGACTCCATCTTAAGATGGTCTCAACAAAATGAAAAAAAGAAAAAGAAGAAAGAAGGAAAGAAAAAGAAGGAAGGAAGGAAAGGAGGAAAAAAAAGAAGATTAGACTCTACAAAGACTCATATGTTCTCTACTCATCTGAGATGGAGCTGCCCCAAAGATCAAATTAAGAAATAAAAGACATGCAATGTGCTTATTACATTTGGGGTGAAAAAATACTAACATTTGAATAATTTAACATTATATTTAAAACCTTCCATATAGTGCTATACATTTTGATACAAACGTAAAGACTCTCAAAATCATGTATACATTTTGGCTGTGTCCTCGCCCTAATCGCCATCTTGAATTCCCACGTGTTTTGGGAAGGACCACTGGGAGGTGATCGAATCACGAAGGCAGGTTTTTCCGGTGTTGTTCTCGTTATAGCAAATGAGTCTCAAGAGACCTGATGGCTTTCAAAAGGGGCCTTCCCCTGCACCAGCCCTCTGTTTTTGCCTGCCACCATCTGCGTAAGATGTCACTTGCTCCTCCTTGCCTTCTGCCATGATTTTGAGGCTTCTCCAGCCTTAAATTGCACTTAAATATAAGTCCAATTAAACCCATTTCCTTTGTAAATGTCTTTATCCACTGGATGAAAACAGACTAATACATTATAACTAAAATTTTGAAATTTTAAAGGATAAATAAAGAAGTGTCAGTTCAGGTTTTGTTTCTAAAGTTCAAAGAGATATATTACTAGATTAAGTTTCTATGTGTGTATACACACTCACAAATACTTGTACCTGTACACAGACACACACACACACACACACACACACACACACACAATCTCTGGATTAGCTTATTTTATTCAAATCAAGCAGCCAAATTATACCTTTGTTTAATGAATGTGACTCATTTTCTTAACATTCTTTCCATGATTACATTTTGACTAGTTGTTCAATAACAGGACAAAGGTTTTCTGAATTTTGTCATAGGAAATTATATAATACTGGCATATTTTAAACCAAAATATCTTTAGAGGTCAAAGATAAGGAAACTTTTAAAAATTGTACACTGGCATTTCATATCATGGGTAGTCTTTCATGTTAACACATTTTAATAAAGACAAAAAAACTGATACTTAATGAGTAAAATTCTGGGATACAAAGTTAATACACATATTTGTTACATATCTTGATGACTCAATCTTGATCATATATCTTCCTAAGAAAAAGCTACGGTATGTCATGTTTTTTGATCTTGAGACTATCTGTTAAATCTGTCTTGGATGACTTTTTTTTTTTTTTTTTTTTTTTTTTGAGACGGAGTTTCGCTGTTGTTACCCAGCCTGGAGTGCGATGGTGCGATCTCGGCTCACCGCAACCTCCGCGTCCTGGTTTCTGGCAATTCTCCTGCCTCAGCCTCCTGAGTAGCTGGGATTACAGGCACTCGCCACCATGCCCAGCTAATTTTTTGTATTTTTAGTAGAGACGGGGTTTCACCATGTTGACCGAGATGGTCTTGATCTCTTGACCTCGTGATCCACCCGCCTCGGCCTCCCAAAGTGCTGGGATTACAGGCGTGAGCCACCGCGCCCGGCCTTGGATGACATTTATCTACACTTTATGTTATTCATATGGAGCTCTACTAAGTCTGGATTGTAATATCAGAGCATTAAAAATGCTGGCATTTTAGGTATCATGTTGTAAGTTCAATATTTCTATATCAGATTTCCCTTTTTACTTTCTCTTTTCATCCAGAAACCTAACCTAAAATTTGAAAAGTAACTGCTCATGCCCCATCTATTTACTGTTTTTATACCAGACATAATACTGTCTACTGGATAAATGGTAAAGTTTGTGCAGCATCAGTGTCCACATTTAACATCCTCACTCTGTGCGACCATGCGCCAATTCACAGAGAAGCCATATTTTCACCAACCAGAGAGGAGGCGCTCGAAAGCATTTCTGTAATTACTCAAGTATTTTCTACACCAAAAAAACTGATGACAGTGTATGGTAAAAATATATTTTCTGTTTGATGGCAATTAAGCTTAATATCAACAATGTAAATATATAAACTCATCAAATGACAAGTTTTGATTTTGTTTTGATTCTTTGCAATTAGATGCTTTTTATTTATGTGGTAACTAAATTGCTCATGTTACTTTTAAAAGAATGGCATGAAATGACTGAGAGTGAAAAAACCATTAGTCTATAAAGGTGGAAATAAATAAGCTATCATTTATGTGGTATAATTAATGTTTATTGCTCATGTATTTCCTAAGCAAAGTCACATGGGACACTGGATGATGGAAAACAAAATGGAGTAAAAATGGAAACCTGTGCATGGAGCAGAGTGATGCCAGTTTATAATCTTATAGCGGTACCAATCATTTCCAGATAAAAACAAAGTGGTACTGATGGCATTGTTGACAAATTAATGTCAGTATAATGGAATGTGTCAATTTTTTTAAATTTATTTGTCTTAAAATTGAAATATAAACATGTACATGTTTATCATGTACAACATAACATATATATACTTAAAATGCATATAGAACCCAACATTTTAAAAATGTATAGTATACATATGTATACATAGCAAAATGGTTCAATCTAGCTAATTAACAAATGTATTACCTCATGTAGTTATCATTTTTCTGATAAGAACACAATATTCACTTTCTTTGCATTTTTAAGATTATAATACATATCATTAACTATAGACACAACACTGCACAATAAATCTCTTGAACTTACCTCTCCTATTTAAATAGAATTATGTGTCCTTTGGCCCTTATCTCCCAAGCACTCCCCTTAACCACCCCAGTTTCTGGCAACCAACTCTGTATCTCAAATTCTATGAGGTCAAATTTTATTTCACATACAAACAAGATTATGTGATATTTGTCCTTCTGTTACTGAATCATTTTACTTGATATAATATATTCCAAGTTCATTCATCTTATTTCAAATTGCGAGATTTTCTTCTTTTTATAGGTGAATAGTGTTTCATGGTATATATACCATATTTTCTTTATCCATTCATCCATAGACAGACATTTAGGCTAATGAAATATTTAGGTGATTGTGAATAGTGCTGCAATAATGCAGATTTTTTTTCATTATACTGATATTATTTCCTTTGGCTATACCCAGTAATGAGATTGTTGGATCATAGAAGTAGATCTATTTTTAAGTTTTTGAGTACCCCTAGGCTGTTTTCAGTAATGATTGCACTAATTTACGTTCCCACTAGCAGTTTGCAAGGATTCCTTTTCTCCACAGCCTCCCCAACAGTTGCTAACCTTTTGACTTTTTGACAATCTCCATTCTAATTGAAGTCAGGGGATATATCATTGTGGTTTTAATTTTAATTCTCCTGTTGATTAGTAATGTGGAAAATTTTTATACAACTGTTTGCTATCTGTGTGTCTCCTTTTGAGAAATGTCTATTCAGATCTTTTTCCCATTTCTTAATTGCGTTTTTTCTTTGTATTAAGTATATATTTTAGTTATTATCTCCTTATCAATGTAGAGTTTGCAAACATTTCCTCCCATTTGGGAGGCTGTCTCTTCACTCTGTGGATTGTTTCCTTTGATGTACAGAAACTTTAGTGTGGTATCATTCCATTTGTCTACTTTGGCTTTTGTTACTTTTGAGGACCACACCATAAAATTATTGCTAAGACCAATGTCTTAGAGCTTTTCCTCGATATTTTCTTCTACTAGTTCATAGCTCCAGGTCTTACATATAAGTCTAATCCATTTTGAGTTACTTTTTGTGTATAATGAGAAATACAAGTCAAACTTCATTCTTCTGCATGTAGATGTTCAGTTTATCGAAGAGTATTTATTGAAGAGACTGTTCCTTCCCCACTGTGTACTCTTTGCAAGTTTGTCAAAAATCAGTTAGCTGTCAACACGTGAATTTACTTCTGGACTCTGTTTTCTATGCCACTGGTCTGTTTCTGCTTTTATGCCAGTACTATTCTATTTATACTAGTATAATTTTCATATATGTTAAAAGTCAGGTAGTGTGATGCCTCTAGCTTTGTTCTTTTTGCTCAAGATCAATTTGAATAGTCTGGGTCTTGTTGTTCCATATGAATCTGAATTTTTAAGAGCTAAAGTGATTCAGCCTGTTTTAGTTTGCTTACATGCGACATATTGTCATTATTCCTAATTTGTAAGAAGTATATTGAATTGCAGTTAGCACTTTCGTAGAATAATCACTCAACATAAACACCATTAACAAAATATATTCTATGGAATGTACAAGGTTACAAAGTTATGTTAGTGTGTGTGTGTGTGTGTGTGTGTGTGTGTATGTGTTTCTATCATTGAGGATGTTTTTAACATGCATTTCTATCACTTGTGAGTGTATTTCTATCATTGAGAATGTTTTTACCAGGGTCTTTTAATGTACGTAGAAAGTAAATAAAATGTTACATATTGTATCTTTTATACCGTTGTGCAAATTAATACATTTTTAATACTATATTAATAGCATTTAACTCTTCACCAGATAAAGTAATATTTTGTTGTTGTAATAAAGTTTCTGAGCTTATTATTTAAAAGGTAAAAAGGATATAAATATAATCATGTTTCCTTCTCATTGTCATATGGCTAACTACATTATGACATATAGCATACTGAGTTAGCCTGAGTTTGATTAGCAAAACAGAGTTACTGCAATAACTTTATTAATCAGTACTTCTCTGAGAATAAGACAGTAACACTGAGGGAAACTATGGCCAGAAGATTAGAGAATACCTTATTATTATTTCTTATCTTCCCTATAAAACAAATCTCTTGTCACTAGTATTTCTTTTACTTTTTCTACATTCTGTAGAAACTTGAATTTTATTTTATTCTCTTGACTATTATCACTATTTTAATTTTTCAGAGTAGCTTTCCTCTCTGAAATGGAATTTTAATTCCAATAATGACAACTCCTTCCAGGTTCAATCTTTTTAGGAAATATGAAGAAAAAGATACGTGAGAGAAACAATTGAGTTTGGGCATCTCTGCTCTTGTGATTGTGTATGTTTCATTCTACACAAATTTGGTCAAATAGCTAAATCGCTTCCTCCAAACAAGTTTTACAAGTATACAAACTGAAACATATTTTTAAACATGTTTAAAAAATCTTAAAATTACCTTTAAAAATACCTGCCAAATTCTTGTATGTGTTCCTCATTTGGACTTATACTCTGGAAAACTAATAGGGTATTATGTATTATTTCTTGTTTCTAATTTTACTGTGGCAACAATGAGACTTAAAATGAAGTAAGGACTTCTGGACTCAACTATAGCATGTAATGTGTTTGAAAGTATTAACAGCTGGATCAACTAAAAACCAGAGACTTTTCTTGAACCCATTAAAAAACACGGCACAATACGAATCATCACCTAGAAATCTGAGGAAAAGAGCACTTTCAGAGAATCATAGCAAATAAATGCTAGCACGAAGCAGAAACACAAGAAATCATAAACTGTTAAGAACAATTAAATCATAATTCAGATGAATTTATGAAGGCTTGAGTGTGAATTAAAAGGAGAGTGACAATTTTCTGGGGACTTCAGTCTTACAATGTCACAACACGTTCATGAACTTTCCCTCCAAGAACCCCAACAGGTTCACAATGTGAAGCTCTAACAAAAATTCCCTTTTTGCTCTGATGAGAGAAAACTATTATGAAATATATGTCCCAAACCCTTTTCCTAATTAAGGTATTCTGCCTGTCGAAAAGGACTTTGCCAGAGCACAAATCTAAAACATACAGAGGGAGGAAGATTCCTCCACAATATAGGTCCATTCCCTCTCCCTGTTGCATCTAAGATTTAAAATAAAATAAAAGGAAATCAAACATAACCAACAGGGTGAAAAACAACTTCAAGGAAATATATTAGTAACACTGTAGCCAGGGAAAGGGATAGGAGAAGGAGGAGAGGGGCAGAGGAACATAGCCAGTGGAAATACTTACAAGGGTCACAGTCCAAAGACACAGACACCAGAAGACCATGATTTAATCAGGACATGATAGTGCACAATCGCTTCCCTGTACTTTACCAGCACACTAATAGGGCACTAGAATAATAATAGTAGATTATAGCATAAAGAGGTACAAAGCACAGATTTATAGATGGCAAGTTCTTAGAAAAGCTCAAAGTTGAGAGAAAAAAGAAATGATAGTAGAAGAATTAAAAGCCTCTGATACCTCTAGCAATGAGAAACTTATGGCAAAACTAATATAAAAACCCACACTAAAAAAAAATTTATCTGAGATTGTAACACATGAAGCTTCAACAAAAACAAAATATTGCAAAAATGTAAGATAAATCACAGTCTGACGACACCAGGCCAAAATGAGCTTTGGCAAAGATGTTGAAATTATCATAGCATTTAATATAACAGTGATTAATATAAAAAGGTAGACAACATTCAATGATGAATAAATATTGTAAACAGAAAGGCAGAAACAAACAATCACAACAACATTTTGGGAAAAAATAGTAAAAAATAAAAATAAAGAATGACTAATGAACTTATCACCGGATTTAACATAGATATAGAAAAATCAGTGATTTTAAATATAGAAACATTGATTCAATACTCTGTTTCATATTGGTTACTTTATGTTCTAATAATTCCAAAAATTAAGTGAAGGTGCATTAAAGTAATCTGCTTTGTAAAAAATGTTTTAATGATTCCTTTAGATATTTTAAATTCTATTGTTTGCTATTTTAAAATATATTTGAAAACTTTACATTTATTATCAAACTTATTCTGTGTCCAGATTGTAGATGATTAATATTTTTTGCTAAAGGTAGTATTACTATTTATCTTAATCTTCTTCTGATCCTTAATAATTTATCAAAGCAGCCAAAACAATATCACTATTATTGCCACAAAAACACTGTTACAAACTAAACACCCTGATTTGGACTTTCAGTCTTCAGAATAGTGAAAAATACATTTCTGTTTTTATAAGCCACCCAGTCTATGGTACTGTGATATAGCAGCCCAAACTGACTAAGACAAACATTGATGACAAACTCTTAGTTTAGCATACATGCAAAAATCTATATGTATACATGTATATCTATATTTAGAGATAAATATATAATGCAAATATATTCAAATAAATATATATGCAATATGTGTTATACACTGTCAAAAGTCCAATGATGTATTCCACAGAAATAGAAGACCTTTTAATTAATTTGTATAAAACCACACAAAAAAAACCCAAACAGCCAAAGCAATTTTGAGCAGAAAGAACAAAGCTGGAAGCATCACACTACCTGACTTCAAAATATACAACAAAGCTATACTAATCAAAACAGCATTGTACTAGCATTAAAAAAAGACATATAGCTAAATGGAACAGAATAAAGAACGCAGAAATAAATTCTCACCATTATGGTCAATTAATTTTCAGCAAAGGTGCCAAAAGCACATAATGCATAAAGGACAGTTGTTTTAATGAATACTGTTGGAAAAAGTGGATAGGATATCCACATGAAAATAATAAAATTAGGTCCTTATTTCACATTATGTATAAAAAGTAACTTGAAGTGGATTAAAGACTTAAATGTAAGACCTGAAACTATGAAATTACTAGAAGAAAACTTAGAGGAAAATCTTCATAATGTTTCTCTGGGTAATGATTATTTTAATATAAGTATATACATGTATGAATATGTGTATGTATATATTATTCAGAATATCTAAATATATTTGATAAATTAATAAACTTTGTATTTAAGAATATATTGGTTAATTTATATAAGATAATATGTTTAAATTTTATTATCTTCTTTGCTCCTTAAGAGGCAGTTGAAAATATCTGGAGATTTGTTAGATTGTCCCAGTGGCAGGATAGATCTGGTCTCTAGTGGAGGCTGGAAATGCTGCCAAATATTCCATAAGACACAGAAAGACCCCCATCACAAAGAATCCTCTGGTTTAAAATGTTAATTACCACTCTGCCCCAAGAGTTGAAACACTCTCCTCTAAGATTTTGGGGATCCCCAAATCTTTATAAATTCTGCATGAATTGGAACATGTTGAAATAGGCATCTAAAATTTTAGTTGGTTATTTACACATTTAATAAAAATAGGTACTGTATACTTATTTTATAAATTCACAAAATTCAACCCAATTTAGGCATAGTCTATGCATGTATATCATATGTATACATGTTTGTGTTCAATCTACACATTTTTTAAACAAATTGATCATATCTTCTCTGGAGATCCAGGTGGCACCTCATCCTCTTGCTACTAGAAAGCCTGTTTTCCACTGATCCTACTTTTTTATTCTGTTACTGAGTGTAACTTTTAGTTGACCCTGCAGGACAAGCAGTGTCATCCGCTCTTGGGCTATATGTGACTTATAAATTTTTTTCATTCTCATCCTTACAGTGTTAAATGTCATGTGTTGAGACATCTTGTACTAATTCCTTCCTTACAAATGAGGTAAGTAGGAGACAATTCAAGCACTTACTACTCATATAAGGTGGAAGCTGTTAAAGTTAATTATGTTAATACTCATGCCAATCATTTTCAGCTCCCTATTTCTCCTGGAATCATGCTGTTTGGAAGTTAGAGCTGAGGATTTTCTTTTTCACACATACTTTTTCTCAGTTTTGCAGCTCCTACTCTCGCTGCAAATGTCTAGCTGAACTAACATTCCCTTCCTATAGGAGGAAAAAAAAATTTAAAAAACATGGTAAGAGTTATCTGCTATTATCTGCTACACTTCAGTAGGCAATTCTATATTTCTGTATTTATTCCAGTTCTCCCCAAGTTAGTGGTTAAATCCTACAAAATAATTATTGAATCCCAATACTGCATGCTGTGAAATCCTCCTCCACCCCAACTCCTGACAAATATTGTGCATCAGATATATTTTCTCCAACATTGTAATGGAGCCCAGATAGGTCCTGTAACAAATCAAGCATATAGTCAGTAAGTCTTTTGAACAATATTTTAATGTTGTCTACATAAACAAGGTAAAACTATGCATTTGACCTCTTTTATAACTTTTTCTCAGTGGGTACCAAATGCCTGGTTATGGCGAGGATGTGAAAGCCAGCTAAACCATAATGCAATCCTGGATTGGATTCTATAAAAAATTAAAGTAAGAAACAGGGGTAAGAGTCAGTGCTTTGTCACAGCAGATACTTTTTCCATGCAGCTATATTTATTAGTTGGTTAGTGTAATTGAAATATCATCGCTTGGCTGTAATGAATACATTATTTATTTTATTTTATTTTAGGTTTTGGGGTACATGTGAAGAACATTTTAAACAATCCTGCTAACTTCATTTTGCCCACTCTGAGCTACGTAGGGCATTCTGTTCTGAAAACTTGCGGTCTGAGACAAAAAATTGTAACTAATTTTTTGAAAAACAGGGCCCACCAGCCCTGTACATCCTGCAACTGTGTAACTGCTACCCCACACTGCTACCCACATCCTGAGTAAAAAAACAATTTTAAGTAGAACTTTTTGTTAGGCCCCCCTTCTTCCCAACCTGCTCCTTCTGCTTCTGTAATAAGCTTCTTACCGCCCCTGACCCTAAACTAGCATAAAAATGTTGACCACCCTTTATTCTTGGCCAAGAGGTTTGAGCTCTAGCTGACTCTCAGATGCTGGCATAAAGGTAGATTATCAACAAACTCAGTGCATGGTGCTTCTGTTTAAACTCGCTTGGGTATAACAGAATATATATGAAAAACTGAAAGTTTTATTAATTACATTGACCTAAATCTGCTGGAGAAACAACAGGTTCAACTAGCTTAGGAGTTCTCAAATTTGCATGAATTGGATTAACATATTTACAGAAATTCAAGAACTTCTTTATTATTAGTAAGCATATTTGACTGCATTCTGTTGGTCTGCTCCCCTCTCTGCATGATTCTTGTTTTGCCTATGTTTATATTTGTCAAAATAATGTTTCTACATTTACATATCTGTGTTATAATAGCTAATTGTGCACTAACATCCAGTCTTTTTTCTTTCATTGTAAGGAAATCCTTAACTTTTAAGTAGGACCATGGCCAGTTGTAATGATGCAAACCTAGGTTCTGCATATACTGATTCTGCCATGACTAAGTTTTTTGATTGATTGGTGATTGGATATATAAATTAATTCCTTCTCCCACTGCTATAAAGAACTTCCAAAGACTGGGTAACTTAGAAAGAACAGAAGTTTAATTGACTCATACTGTCATATGGCTGGGCAGGCCTCAGGAAATTACAATCATGGTGGAAGGCAAAGGGGAAGAAAGGCACCTTCTTCACAGGCAGCAGGAGAAAGAACGAATGCAGGAGGAACTACAAAACACTTATAAAACCATGAGATTTTGTAAGAACTGTCCCCATGATTCAACTACCTCCACCCGGTCTCTCTTTTGACATGTGGAAATTATGGGGAGTACAATGCAAGATAAGACTTTGGATGGGGACACAGCCAAATCATGCCAATATGTATGAAAACAAAACAACAACACAGAAGTGTTATGTGATCATTCCCCAAACAGCAAGGTAGATAATCATGAGGGCAAACAGATATGCATGGGAGTAGGAAGCAGTGCTAATCCTGTTATGTCTTAGTTTCTTTAACTAGAAAGTGGTAATGTGACAGTTCTAATTTACAGGTTTGTGATGACTATTATATATCAAATTCCTAGCACAAATCTTAGCACAGAATGTAAACTCTATAGTTTGCTTTGTTTTTCATTTTAAAAGAATATTTTGAATAACAGTGTCTTATCAAGTCTTTTGCAAATTTAGGCATATTTCTTTTTATTGCATTTTGCAAATATTTCCTTTTATATGTTGTATTGTCAGTTTTCACACTGCTGATAAAGACATATCAAAGACTGGGCAATTTACAAAAGAAAGAGATTTATTGGACTTACAGTTTCAAATGGCTGGGAGGTCTCACAATCATGGCAGAGGGCAAGAAAGAGAAAGTCACAGCTTACGTGGATGGCAGCAGGCAAAAACAGAGAAAGCTTGTGCAGGGAAACTCCCTTTTATAAAACCATCAGATCTCATGAGACCCATTCACTATCATGAGAACAGCATGGGAAGACTGCCCCCATGATTCAGCCATCTTCCACTCGGTCCCTCCTGCAAAACTTGGGAATCATGGGAGCTTCAAGATGAGATTTGAGTGGAGACACAGCCAAACCACATTATGTATGTATAGACTTACTTTTTAATAATGTTTTCTACTAGAATTCTTACAGTTTGAGGTCATATATTTGAGTTAATTTTTATGTATGGTGTAAGGTAGGATCCAGTTTAATTCTTCTGTATGTAAGTTAGTCATACATTCTTCTGTATGACTAACTTACATACAGAAGAATAAAACTGGATTCTACCTCATCCCAGGTAGATAAGGTAGATAATATATTATCCCAGGTAGATAATAAATTATCCCAGCATAATTTATTGAATAGGGAGTCCTTTCACCATTCCTAAGTTTTTTCAATTTTACCAAAGATTAAATGGGTGTTAAGTTAAATGTAGATTTCATTTCTGGGTTCTCTATTCTGTTCATTTCGTCTATGTGTCTGATTTTCTACCAGTATCATACAGTTTTGGTTACAGTTGCCTTATAGCATAGTTTAAAATTGTAGGTTTATGTGATGCAGCTTGATTTTTTTAAATATTAGGATTGCTTTGGCTATTTGGGCTCTTTTTTGGTTCAATATAAATTTTATAAGAGTTTTGTTTCAATTTCTATTAAAATGACATTGGTAGTTTGAAAGGAATAACATAAAATCTGTAGATGGTTTGGCAGTATGGCCATTTTAATGATATTGATTCTTCTAATCCATGAGCATAAATATTTTCCCATGTTATTCTGTCATCTGTGATTTCTTTCAGCAGTGTTTTGTAGTTATCCTTGTGGATATCTTTCACTTTCTTGGTTAGACATAAGGCAGGTTATTTGTGCCTGTGTTTGTGGCTACTGTAAATAAAATTGCATTGTTGATTTGGTTCTAAGCTTGAATGGTATTGATGTATAAAAAAGCTACTGATATGTATACAATAATTTTGTATCTGAAAACTTTACTCAGATTATCAGTTCCAGGAGCATGTTGGCAGAGTCTTTAGCATTTTCTAGGTGTAGAATTATATTGTCAGCACAGAGAGTAGTATAGTCTGACTCTGTGTCCCTACACAAATCTCACCTTGAATTGTAATTATCATAATCTTCATGTGTCAAGGGTGGGACCAGGTGGAGGGAATTGAATCATGAGGGCAGTTTCTCCCATGCAGTTCTCATAATAGTGGCTGAGTTCTCACAAGATCTAATGGTTTTAGAAGGGGGATCTTTCTCCTTTGTTTGGCACTCACTCTGCTCTGCTACACTGGGAAGAAGGTGCCTGCTTCTCCTTTGCCTTCAACCATGAGTATTTGTTTCCTGAGCCCCCGACTACCAATGCAGAACGTTAAGTCAATTAAACCTCTTTTCTTTATAAATCACCCAGTCTTGGGTATTTCTTCATAGCAGTGTGAGAACAGACTAATGAAGAGAGACAGTGTGACTTGTTTCTTTCCTATTTGGATGACTTTTATTTTTTTCCTTTCCTTGATAGCTCTGGTGAGGCCTAATTAAACTAAAAGAGCTTCTGCACAGCAAGTGAAAAACAGAGCTTCTGCACAGATAAACAGCTTCTGCACAGCAAATGAAACAATCTAATAAAGGAGACTGTAAACAATAAAGAGCTTCCACACAGCAAATGAAACAATCAACAGGGTAAACAAACAATCAACAAGATGGAAGAAAATATTCACAAACTATACATATTCACAAACCAACAAAATGGGAGAAAATATTCACAAACTATATATCTGACAAAGTTCTAATACCTAGAATCTATAAGCAAATAAAACAATTCAAAAAGGAAAGAGCAAATATTTCTATTAAAATGTAGATAAAAAGATGAACAGACACTTCTCAAAAGAAGACATACAAGCATCTGATGAATGTGGAAAAAAATGATCAACATCACTAATCATTACATAAATGGAAATCAAAACCACAGTGAGATACCATCGCACATGTCAGAAAGGCTATTATTAAAAAGTCAAAAAGCATCAGATGCTGGCAAGGCTATGGAAGAAAAAGAATGCGTATATACTATTGGTGGAAAGGTAAGCTAGTTCAGCTACTATGGAAAAGGGTTTAGCTGTTTCTCAAATAACTTAAAACAGAGCTATTCATTCAACCCAGAAATTCCATTATTGTATATATCCAAAAGAAAATAAATTACCCACGAGTCACATGCACTTTATGTTCACTGAAGCACTATTTACAATATCAAACACTGAAATCAACCTAGATGTCCATTAATAATGAATTTGCTCAAGAAAATGCGAAACATATACATCATGTAATCCTATGCAGCTATGAAAAAGAACAAAATCATATCCTTTGCAGCAACACAGATGCATCTAGAGGCCACTATTTTAAGCAAGTTAACAAAGGAATAGAAAACAAAATACTACTTTTTTTTTGCTTGTAAGTTGAATATAAAAGTTTATGTGTACACATGGACATAAAAAATGGCAACAATAGACACTGGGTCTACTATAAGGAAGTAGGGGGAATGTGTTGAAGAAGTAACTGTTGGGTATTATGTTCACCACCTGGATAACAATATCATTCATATCCCATACTTCAGCATCACACAATATACCCATGTAACAAACGTGCACATGTACCCCTTGAATCTGAAAAGAAGTTGAAATTAGAAAGGTAAATAAATAAATAAATAAATTCATGGCTATGTAGAATCGAGATCTTTCACATAACATATGAATAATTCAGGAGTCATTAAAAATAATAATAGCCGAACAGTAAAACAAACAAAAACTCAAAAAAGAGAAAATTATATTTATGTTCTGTGTAAGATGGTTAATTTCCAACTTCAAGCATTTTAAATTTATTCCCTAGATGTGCTAGGCAACAGGAAATTTTTAAATAATATGATGCTGCATTAAAATTATGCTAAGAAGTAAAAAACTAATAAATAACAGGTTTCACTGGGAACTGAAATAAGATAGTCATAAGCAGAGTAGATGGGTGATAAAATTACACATAAATCAGCAACATCATATGATTGAGAAATTGCACTGGCAGACATTCTAGTGGGACCATGTTTTTCACAGTATTTTGTTCTAGTCTGTAGCTTGTGTTTTTATTTTCTTGATATTGGCTTTGATACAGTAATTTTTAATTGTAATAAAATCCAAGTTACCAATTTTTTATGGATAATACCTTTGACATTTTGTCTAAATGTTATTGCCATACTTAAGATCACCTAGGTTTTCTACTATGTTATCTTCTAAAATTCCTATCGTTTTATTTTCCATTTTTTTTTTTTTTTAATTTTCTCACTTTTATTTAATTTATGTTTATATAAAACAGTAGAACCCCCTTTTTCAAATTATAGCTTACATTGTATTGGGATATACATAGGAGAGAGAAGTTCTGGTCAAAGAAGATTGCCAGGCCTGCTTGGACTCTGTTGGTTCAATACAATAGCCTGAGACATTTCTAATCAACTCTACTGCTCCATAGGACATCATATGAAAAACATCATTCTATTAAATATTATTTAAATAGGATATAATGACTTAACTACATAAACATCTGTTTAAATAGAAAGGAACATGAAGTTTGAAGTTAGAGGATATGAGTTTGAATCTTGTCTCCTCTATTTACTGGTTGTATTATCCTGGACTAGTCACTGAACGAGAGCCTCATTTTCTTCACCTGCTGGGCCAGCTTTGCAGCTGCTGCAGCCAAACCTGTCTCAATAGAGGCTACCCGGGTCCCCTCACGCACAGGACGGTCCTGCTTCGGCAGAGTTGGGGTCACACGGGCTTTAGGACTCCATGGAGCATCATCCGAATTCTTCTTTTTCTTGGGTCGAGATTTCAAAGCAGGGTCATCATCATCAGACTCCAGTGAAGGATAGATATACTCTGCGTCCTTGAAGCATGCTCCCAAACTGTCCTGTTTGGGAGGAAAATAAATGGAAAATAAAAATGGAAAATAAAACGATAGGAATTTAAGTCTATGATAATTTTTAGTTCATTTTTGTGAAGAGTGTAAGGTCTGTGTGCAGATTCATTTTCTTGTATGTGCACATCCAGTTGTTTCAGCAACTGTTTGTTGAAAAAGTGATCCTTGCATTATTGCTTTTCCTTTGCTTTTTGGAAAAGATATGTTGACTATACTTACGTGGGCCTATTGCTGGCTTCTACTTTATTCTGTTGATTTATTTGCCTATTTTTTTTGTCATTACTGTACTGCTTGATTATAGTAGCTTTATAGTAAGTCTTGAAGTTGGGTAGCATTCATCTTTCAGCTTAGTCCTCCTGCAATATTATTTTGGCTACTCTGGGTTTTAGCCTCTTCGTATAAACTTTACAATCAATTTTTGATATCCACAAACAACTTGCTGAGATTTTGATTGAGATTGCATTACATCTATAAATTAAAATGGAGAAAACTTAGATATTTACAATATTGAGTCTTCCTATTCATGAACGTGGAATATCTCTTTATTCATTCATTTAGTTCTTCTTTGGTTTCTTCCATCAGTTTTGTACATTTTCTCATATAGGTCTTGATTTATTCTTTCCAAATCTTTGTACCTTTTGTTTCTTTTTTGTCTTATCATATTAGCTAGGACTTATAGTACTATGTATAAAAGGAGTAGTGAGAACAATATCTTTACTTTTTTTTCTGATCTTAGTGGGAAAGCTTTCAGGTTTCACCATTAAATGATGTTAGTTGTGAATTCTTTTTAAGATATTCCTTATGAATTTGAGTAACTACTTTTATTCTTTCAGTTTACTGTAAGTTTATTTTTTTTTCATGAATGGCTGTTGGATTTTGTCAAATTTTTTTTCTATAGCTATTAAAATAATCCTGTGATTTTGTTTCTTTAGCTCATTAATGTGATGAATTTCATTAACTGATTTTTAAATATTGAATCTACCTTGCATATCATGTGTGACAAATCTCACTTAGTCACGGTATAATTTGCTGAAGGTTTTGTTGAGACATTTTATATGTGTTCATGAGAAATACTGGTCTATACTTTGATTTTCTCATAATGTTTTTGTCTGGTTTTAGAATTATGATAATGCTGCCTCATAAGATAGAGAGTGCTTTCTGTGGGTCTATCCTCTGGAAGAGATTTCAAATAATTGGTATAATTTATTGCTTTAATGTTTAGTAGAATTCATCAGTTAACCATCTCAGTCTATTGATTTTTGTTTTGAAAGGTTATTAGTTATTGATTCAATTACTTAATAGATGAAAGCCTATTAAAATGGTCTATTTCCGCTTGGGTAAATTTTGGCAAATTTTGCATTTTAAGAAATTAGAACATTTTATCTATATTATAAAACTTATGACATAGATCATTTATAATATTTCTTTGTTATCCTTTAAGTGTCCATAGGATCTTTAGTGATGTCCCTTCTTTTATTTCTGTTATTAGTAAATTTTGTCCTATCTTCTTTTTTTTCTGTTAGCCTGGTTAGAGGCTGATAAATTTCACTGAACTATTTTTAAATCAGTTATTGATTTTGTTGATTTTTTCTATATATTTTCCACCTACAATTTCATTGACTAACGCTCTAATTGTTATCTTATGCTGTTGTTCTTACTTTGGATGTATTTGTCCTTCTTTTTCTAGATTGCTTACTTAGAACTTTATTCTTTTCTAACACTTGGATTCCGTGCTGTAAATTTGCATCCTAGCACTCTTTCATTGCACTTCGTCAATTCTAATAAGTCATGTTTTTATATTCATTTACTTAAAAGTATTTTTAATTTTTTTAATTTTCTTTGATATATGTGCTATTAAAAATGTGTTGTTTAATCTCCATATATTTTAAGAATTTTCTGCTTTCCCTCTGTTGCTGATATCTAGTTTAATTTCATTGTGCTCAGAGAGAAGACATTGATTTCTAATCTCTTAAATTTGTTAAGCTGTGTTTTATGCACAAGAATGTGGCATATTTTGGTGAATATTTCATGTAAATTTGAGTGTACTTTGCTATTGATGAATAAAGTAATTTAGAGGTGTCAATTACATCCAGTCGATTGATGTTTTGTTCAATTATATCCTTACTGATTTTCTGCCTGCTGAATTCATTCATTTCTAATAGAGACGAATTGAAGTCTCCAACTTTATCAGTAGATTTATCTATGTCTTCTTGCATTTATGTCAGTCATTGCCTCACATAGTTTGATGACCTTTTGATGAGAACATACACATTAAGGATTTTTGGTCTGGCATGGTGGCTCAGGCCTGTAATCACAGCACTTTGGGAGGCCGAGGTTGGTAGATCACAAGGTCAGGAGTTCGAGTCCAGCCTGGCTAACATGGTGAAACTCCACCTCTACTAAAAATACAAAAATTATCTGGGCATGGTGGTGGGTGTCTGCAATCCCAGCTAATTGGGAGGCTGAGGGAGGAGAATTGTTTGAACCCGAGAGGTGGAGGTTGCAGTGAGCTAAGATGGCACCATTACACTGCAGCCTGGGTGACAGGCCAAGATACTGTCTAAAAAAACAAACAAAAAAAGGATTGCTATGTCTTCTTGGAGAATTGACCCCTTTATTGCTTTGTCCCTGATGAATTTCCTTGCTTTAAATTCTTCTCCTTCTGAAATTAATATGACCACTTTTGCTTCTTCTTGATTAACATGACTATGATAATTTATACATCCATTAATTTTTAATATCTATTGTCTTTATATTTAATGTAAGTTTCTTCTGGGCAATATATATTTGTGTCTTGTTTCTTGATTCACTCTGACAATGTCTGTTCTTTAATTGGTACATTTTGATTATTGATCTTCAAAGTGAGTATTGACATAGTTGAATTAATATGTGTCAAATTTGTTCTATTTTCTATTTATTGCCCTTCTTCTTTGTTTCTATTTTGTCTGTTACTCTTTTTCTGTCCTTGGTAGTTTTAATTGAACATTTTAATAAGATTTTTACAGTCTCTTTTATTAGGATATTTGTTATTTTTTCAAGATTTTTTCGAGTAATTGCCCTACAGTTTGCAATATATTAGTGTTATATTTAAAACTAATCTAAGTTCATTTTTACATACTATATTGCTATCATTTATTTTACCTATACATAAGAAACCATAAATATATTTAATACACATGAATATATATGATATATACATAAGCATACAAAACATATGCTTATGTATATATCATATACATATACATGTCCAGGGTGGTTGTGGGGTCCCCTCCTGCTGGGGATCCAGGGGCCCATGGCAAGAGAAGGTTGCTCCTTGCCAGTTCAATTCGCCAATTTCCCTGGAGCTGTTGTGGTTCAAAAATGACTCCCAGTGTACAGTAGTGGGGTTCCCAGCTTTCTTCTCTCCCTTCAGCCCAGTTTCTCTGTGTTCCCTCCATCCACTCTTGGCAACTTCCCTCTGAAGGTTTATGAAATACATAGCAGTCATCTCAGTCCCTCCATGGAAGCTATTTTACTTGTCTGTGTCTAGTTGGCCATCTTGTCTTCCCCGCAAGCAAGCAAGCATAATTATTCTAAAAATTCATCAGGAAGTTTCAAAGTGAATTAAACATATTAAAAATAATAAAATTTTCAGAAGCATTTTTTATCATGTACTTTCTCCTTGTAGAAATTTCACCACATCTACTAGATTAAAAATTATTGTATACGGAGATATGTAGGATTCCACCACAACTACTAGATTAAAAATTATTGGATACGGAGAATAATCTTTTATTCATTTGTCTCTCCATAGTTAGCATTCAACATAATCTGTACAATTAGTTAAATTGGATTGAATACTATCAAATGAGCAGCCTAGCTCTTCTGTTGCCCATGGAGATCATAGCTGCCAATAAGAAATCTAAATTTTAGTAGTTTAATGATAATAACTACAATCCTGAGGAAAGATGCACAACTGCTTAAGCTTTGGTATTAAACTTAAAAAAATTTGTGCATTATATATGTATACTATATTACATATTATATATGTATATTATATTATGTACATATATACACACTTATACATATGGGTGTGTATTGTGTGTGTATATATATGTACATAATATAATATACATATATAATATGTAATATAGTATACATATATAATGCACAAATATATATACCTATACACACCAATACATGCCCATATATAGATGTATATGTGTATACATATATATACATATGTATATGTATATATGTATATACACCTATATATATATGTATATATACCTATACACACCAATACACGCCCATATATATATGTATATGTGTATACATATATATACATATGTATATGTGTATATATATGTATATACACATATATACATATACATATGTATATATATGTATACACATATACATATATATATGGGCGTGTATTGGTGTGTATAGGTATATATATTTGTGCATTATATAGGTATACTATATTACATATTATATATGTATATTATGTATATTATATGTGCATTATATATGTATATTATATTACATATTAACAGCTCAAATTATATATATACATATATATGTGCATTATATATGTATATATATTCATTATATATAAGTAGTCTTTTATATATATATGCATTATATATAAGAAGTCTCTGCGACTTCTTTGACCCTATTGTTGACCACATCCACAGTGTGGAGATGAAGCAGGGCCGTACTCTGCTGCACTGTGTGGCCGGTGTGAGCTGCTCAGCCACCCTGTGCCTCGCCTACCTCATCAAGTACCATGCCATGTCCCTGTTGGACTCCCACACATGGACCAAGTCATGCTGGCCCATCATCCAACCCAACAGTGGCTTTTGGGAGCAGCTCATCCACTATGAGTTTCAGTTGTTTGGCAAGAACACTGTACACATGGTCAGTTCCCCAGTGGTAGTGATTCCTGACATCTATGAGAAGGAAGCCCGTTTGATGATCCCACTGTGAGCCATCCCACCAGCCCCAGCACTGGAGTCAGAGGTACAGATCTGTTGCTGATCCTACACCAAGATCCAAACCTGAACGTTCTACTTTTGTTGATACAGAAAAAAACACAAGAAATATGAGAAAATGAGCACAAGAAAATAGTTGCGGTAGCTTTTACCTTTTAACATATGTATATATATATGCATGTGCACTATATATATGCACATATATATGTGCATTATATATGTATATTATATTACATATTAACTGCTCAAATTTTATATATATTATATATATATATATTTGTTAAAAGAAGTTTTGTTTAACCACTGATAATAGTACATATTGTAAAGCAGGCATCCCCAACCCCGAGGCCATGAATCAGCACTTAAGCAAGCAAAACTTTATCTGTATTTATGACCATTCCCTATCTCTTATATTACTGTCTGGGTTCTGCTTCCTGTCAGATCGGTGGCAGCATTAGATTCTTATAGGAGCATGACCCCTACTGGGAACTATGCATGCAAGTAATCTAGTTTGTGCTCTCCTTCTTTTTTTTTTTCTTCCGACAGAGTCTCACTGTCACCCAGGCTGGAGTGCAATGACACTGTCTCGGCTCACTGCAACCTCTGCCTTCTAGGTTTAAACGATTATCCTGCCTCAACCTCCTGAGTAGCTGGGATTACAGGCATGCACCACCATGCCTGGCTAACTTTTGTATTTTTTGTAGAGATGGGGTTTCACCATGCTGGCCAGGCTGGTCTCGAACTCCTGACCTCATAATCTGAGCACCTCGGTCTCCCAAAGTGCTGAGATTGCAGGCATAAGCCACCGTGCCAGTCCTCTTGTGCTCTCCTTTTGAGAATCTAATGCCTGATGATCCTTCACCGTATGATTTTAAAATAAAACACATTTTTTAAGAGCCCTCGACTGAACAAGGGTTCTGGTACAAGAGTGACTAGCAACCCTGCCCTAAAAGTAAATAGACGGGATCTCCACATAGTTGTGTACAGTTTTCTGACCCACAAGTAGGAGGTTCCTCACCTGGGAAATGTGTTTATACTGACAGGCTCCCTTGTAACTCTTACCTGACCCATGTCCAGTTTGTCCCTGCCTCATAATAGCTCTGGAGCTGGCAGACAAATCTTGTGTTCTCCTTGGTGTTATGGGGGAAAATCCAGCCTGGGACAGCTCCTGGTTCTTCAGATGGAAGGGACAAATTCAATACACCACCAAAATAGAAAACAAATTCCAAGAGTTTTACTTACAAATCGGACCAAAGAGGGTGTAATGAGTCTTGAAGGCAGTCCCTCCCAAGGTCATAGGAGGCAGAAATGAAGAGTCAGACAGAAAGAGAGCAAGCTAGTGGCACTAATATTAAATGTCAGGGAATAGTGTGTGGGATATTTTAAGTTCAAGGACAAATGCCTGAGTGGTCACTTTAAAGGAAGTGGCAGGGAAGCAGAAGGCCCAGAATAGTAGCTGGAGGAAAGCCTCTGTGTTATCTCTGGCCACTGACTTGAGTCATCTGGATGTGTTGTGGACCTGGAAACTGTGAGAAGGGAGACTGACCCTTGCATCTTGTCTGAGAAAGTTAAAACTATATTCAAAACTGATGCTGAGGCAACAAAAATTATAAAAATTCACTACCAAGTTAAGAGAGAAGGTTCATCTTATTTTCATTTTTCCAAACTTCGCTCTCTCTTCTGCCAAATGAAGGGGCTATGAATCAGGCAAAATCTAGCCATACCCATCTTTCCCCAAACACGGTTCTACCTGGGAAAATAACTCTAAAGTTACTTAATGAAAAAGCAGACTTTGACATGTTACCAAATTTTTAGCACCCTGAAGTAAAACGTTATCATTTGGTGACCTTGGATAAACAACAAGGTATTTATCACACTTTATGGACATCCCATTTTTCATACCATAGTAGAAGGTCTAAAAATCTTTGAGTGTGTTTCTCTGATGTGATTTTGTGTTTCTTTGTTTAGAAGCTCATTAAGGTAAGAAGCTCTTTGAAGCAGAGCCAATAACTACTAGTAATTCCAATTCTTGGAGTTACACAGTTTACTTGTGCTAAAATGCCATGTCTTTATCCCTGAATACTATATGTAAATGTTTTTTTCAACTGTAGTTCAGCACCCAATGGATCTACAGGGTCTCATCTGTATCCTCACATTTTATTTATCCTCTTTTGTACACTTTTTAGCAGAGCCCTCTTTAATTTACCATACAGCATATGCTCTGGCAAATCCAAGTGAATTATAAAGAAAATAGATCCAGTAATGGCCACAGACCCAATCCTTAAAATCTTTTTAGTGACACCATGATTTTGACATTTTTAGACAATGACTCAGCCATAGATAAAAAACCTCAGCTAATCTGTAATTGCTATACAGCATTGGATAATAGACAATAGAATTAACCTGCATGTCACAGTTTCTGTCCAAAGCGGCCAGATTTTTTGCAACATACATTGGAATTGGGCACACATGCATGCAAATGTTTGGTCTATTGCTTATTAATTGGAAATTTTTGAACAGTAAATAAGCTGCAGCATTTTCTGATTTTGCAGCATGATTGCCTGACTTCTGTATGATCTTTCAAGGTTAACTCACGAATATGTTAGAACATATTCCATGATGTTTTATAGTTTCCAGACATAAGTCTCAGTCTTCAAATTGGAAACTAAAGTCTATTATCATTATATAGTTGCAAAATAATATATGGTAAATTAGCAATAATGAACCAGTATTTAATACAATTTTTTGTTTATTGCAATAAAAATCATCTTGTCTTTTTTCTTAAAGTCTATTAAAATATGTCTGGAAATATTTTAGTTCATTGGGCATTTAAAAAATCTGCTAGCCTTTGCTTACCTTTTCTTCTACTTCTATTATATTCAGATTTTATATTTCACATCTTCAATTATACTTTAGGCAAAAATGCAAATTAATTTGCCCTTTTTCTTTTTGTTACACAGGCCTAACAAAAATTCAGCTTTGGATGAACTTAATGGTTTGGTTTTATCTGTATATATTTATGCAGTTTTATTTAAATAGCTATGCTCAATCAAAAAAAATGGCCACTGATTACTGTCACCTGTTGTATTACTCTGTTCTCAATGCTGCTATGAAGAAATACCTGAGAATGGGTAATTTATAAAGAAAAGAGTTCTGACTCAGACTTCTGCATGGCCGGGGAGATCTGAGAAAACTTACAATTATAGCAGAAGGGGAAGCAAAAATGTCCTTCTTCACAAGGCAGCAGGAAGGAGCAGTCCCAGAGAGAAGGTGAAGAAAAGCCCTTTATAAAACCAACAGATCTTGTGAGAACTCACTCACTATCACAAGAACAGCATAAGGGATGATTTAGGGTATCTGGTGGAAGAAATTTCTAAGCAGCAAAGCATTTGACTTAGGTGCTATTAAAAGCATTTAGGTACTATTAAAAGTTTTTCCTTTCTATCTCATTATATGAGGTAAAATTTAAGCTAGCTGTAGAAATTTGTATAAGTAACAAATGTTAATTGCGAAGACAATGGGGAACAATGTCTTCAGGCCATGTCAGAAGTCTTCATGGCAGCACCTTCCATCACAGGCTTGGAGGCTTAGTAGGAAAAAATGGTTAGGTGAGTTGGTCCCAGGGCCTTACTGCTTTTTGAAGTCTCAGGACTTGGTGCTTTGCATACCAGCTGAGGCTAACAGGGCCCAATGTAGAGCTCATGTCATTGCTTCAGAGGGCAAGACCCAGGCCTTGGTGGCTTACACATGGTGTTGAGTTTGTGGATGCACAGGAGTCAATAACTGAGGTTTGGGAACCTCTGCTTAGATTTAAGAGAATTTATTGAAATGCCTGGATGTCCAGGCAGAAGTTTGCTTGAGGGGCTGAGCCCTCATGGAGAGTCTCTGTTATGGCAGTGTGGAAAGGAAATGTGAGGTTGGATACCCCACATTGAGTCCCCACTGGGGCCCTGCCTAGTGGAGCTGTGAGAAAAGGGCCACCATCCCCCAAACCCCAGAATGGCAGATCCACCAACAGCTTGCTCTGTGCTCCTGGAAAAGCCATAGTTGCTCAATGCCAGCTAGTAAAAACACCCAGGAGTGGGGCTGTACCCTGCAAAGCCACAGAGATGGAGCTGCCCAAGGCCATGGGAGCCTACCTCTTGGATCAGTGTGTCCTGGATGTGAGACATGGAGTCAAAGAAGATGGTTTTGGAACTTTAAAGTTTAATGACTGCCCTATTGGATTTTGGAATTGCTTGAGGCCTGTAGCCCCTTTGTTTTGGCCAATTTCTCACATTTGGAATAGATTTATTTAAACAACGCCTGTACTCCCATTGTACTTATGAAGTAATTATCTTGCTTTTGATTTTAAAGGCTCATAGGCAGAAGGGACTTGCCTTATCTCAGATGGAACTTTGGGCATGGACTTTTGAGTTAATTCTGGAATTAATTAAGATTTTGGGATCTGTTGGAAGGGTATGATTGTGTTTTGTGCAATGTGAGAAGGACATAAGATTTGGGAAGGGCCAGGGACAGAATGATATGGTTTGGCTGTGTCCCCATCCAAATCTCATCTTGTAGTTCCCATAATCCTCACATTATGGGAGGGACCCAGTGGGAGGTAATTGAATCAGGGGAGTGCTTGTCTTCATGCTGTTCTCATGATAGTGAGTGAATTCTCACAAGATCTGATTGTTATAAGGGGATTTTCCCCTCCTTTTGCTTGTATTTTTCTTTTCCCTGCCATCCTGTGAAGAAGGACATGTGTGCTTTCACTTGACCCATGACTAAGTTTCCTGAGACCTCCTGAACCATGCTGCACTGTGCATCAATTAAAACTCTTTCCTTTATAAATTTCCCAATCTTGGATATGTCCTTATAACAGCATGAGAATGGAATACTACAGTGAGTTTATGTTTTGTCATTTTGGTTGCTGTTTTTCTTAATCATTATCTCACTTTCTATCAATACAAGATACTTCAGGCTTATTTTGTATATTTTCTGCCTTAATGCTAGAATCAGCCATTTCTGCATGAGCTTTATTTTGTTTTATTGGAGAATGTTATTTAAAAAAAAAGAAAGACCTGAGCACTAGGTATGGTAATTTCTCTCTGTAGTACTTTTCATAAAATGTAGATATTTATGTAATTAATTTTAGCTTAATTTTTAAGTGTCTCCTAACTACATGATAAACTATCCTTGTAGCATCAGGAATCTCTGTTAGGGACCATGACATAGACATTAGCTGCAATAATATTTAAAATTTAAGATTGTGGTGTTTATCTTAGAATATTTTCTTAACTAAAAAATACAATTAATAAGTTATGCATTGGAGGTTAGTTGTGCTTAGTGCAATGCTCTATATCATAGTCTACATAGCAATGATATGTTTAATTAAACAGAATGTAAAACACTCAATTTATTATAATATAATATGAAAACCACAAAACATTAAGAAATACAGAATATCCTTCTATTTCTTCTGCATTCCTATTTTAAAATCTATGTCCTTTATCACGTGGCTGCAATTAGAAAAACAATATTGAAAAATGTTTATAAAACATATATAGATTTATTTTTTATTTTTTATATTTTTAATGGATGAGAGGTTTATGTGTTGCCCAGGCTGGCCTCAAATGCCTGACCATGCCACCTCCTGCACCAAGACAATTGGCTAAATCACACAGATGCTTGATGAAAGGAGTTCAACCTACTATTTCTATTTGTTTTATTCTAATTCTATATTTACAATTAAAATCATAACATAATTTCATATTAATGCATTCGTTTATAAAATTAACTTGTAAAACTATGTCATATTTGCAACATTGAAAACTGTTAGCATTATACTTTTTGATGCCGTATAAAATGAGATGTAATTTGACATTCTTAGGTTAAATAAATAATTTAATATGTTTTGCCCTTTAGTGTCTGACTTGGGCATTGAAGAAGCAATTTAAGCCCTATTTGTGGTATATTTGTTTTCTTTTAACTATCCCTAAAATGTCAGAAATGAAAGGAATCTCAAAAATCTTCTAGTCCATTAAGATTTGCTTCCCTTAAGCAATAACACCTTTCTTCAAATTGTGTCTTTCAAAGAAACAAAATTATATATACAATAGAAAGTAGATTTTTATTAATTTGAATACTTTGTGAGTATATATTTTATTATGAAACAGACAAGTGAAAATCATGAAACAATTTAACCTAAGCATCAAAATTTTGAAGTGTTTTTTAATAGTAAAAGACATAATTAAGGAAAGATTACATAAAGCCTTGCAGGACATAGAGAAGAATTTGGCTTTTACTTTTATTGTAATGGGGAATTATAGTGGTCATACTTAAAGATGGCCCCAATTATTTCTGACTCCTGGTGTCCTTGAATGTGTATGGAAATTATTTGTTTCATGACTTTCTTCTAAACAACAGAAAACAACAAAATTGTTGACAGTTATTATGAGTTTTGCATGTAATTGTAACATCTGTCTTGCTAGTATCCTCTCCCTCTTGTTGAAGGGTGATGAAGCAACTAATTATGGTGGAGAGGCCCCCGAGACAGAAAACAGAGGTGATCTCCAGCCAACAAACATCCAAGAACCGTCAGAGGAATAAGGCTGAAATTCATCCAGAGACTGTGGCTCTTATTTATATAGCTCTCAAGGAACTTAATGCCACCAACCACCACATGAACTTGCAAGGAGATGCTTTCCTCATCAGATCTTGAGATGGAATTGCACCCTTAGTCTCACGATGCTATAATAAAGGAGTTGGCTGAGGGTTCAGTTTAATTTCAAAGATTCAGTTTCTACAGTTTTATCTCAAGGACTGCACTTTCAGCAGGGGACCTAGCTAGGCGGTGCCCAAACTCCTGACCCACAAAAATAATTTGACATAATAAGGGTGTGTTGCTTACAGCCTCTATATTTGTAGGTATTTACTATACAATGATATAAAACTAATACAGAAATATTACAGGGTTTTAGCAGAAAGTCATCAGTGTTTTAATTACATAGTGAATTAATCACTCTGGTTGCATTTTGGACTACAAGCTCCATGTGGAAGGCAAGAGAAAAACTGGAGCCCTGGTGCAAGAATTTGAAAGTGGCTTACAATAATAATAGACGAGCAGTGCAAGTGCCTAGAAATAGCTAAGTTCTAGATGGATTTGAAGGAGGAGCTGACAGGATTTAGGAATCTATTAAATTATATATGTGTGAGAAAGTGAAGAGTCAAATCTTTAGAGCATAGGTAAGTTGAAAGATGACAGTTGGAGGAATCATAAAGAGAGCACACACCAAGAGTGGCATGGTAGATTAAAATTCTAGTATTTAACATATTAAGTTTGATTTTTTTTAAGGTCTCTAGTGGAGAAGTCAAGTAGCTAGGTGGATATACATGCCTAGAATTCAGAAGAGAAGTCCAGACTGGCAATATAAATTCAGAAGTTGTCAATATATAATGACGATTAAAGCCTTAGGACTAAATGATAGATAATCAAGGAAGTGCAATAGATAATAAAAAATAAACGACCTAAAAATGAAACTTGAACTCTTTTAATTTCATGGCCATAAAGAAGAGAAATTGCCAATAAAAGGAGCTAAAGAGGACTGTTTATAAAGCAAGAAAGGGGTTTGTAGGCCATTATCGATGTCTAAAATACTCTGGTGTTTAAGTAAGCTTGCATAATGTTGATAATTAAACATTGAGTTTTCAACACACAAGTCACTGGTGGCCTAAATAGGAGTAGTTTTGATGATATGATGGGGATGAAGTTTAATTGGATAGAGTTTATGAGTAAATGAGCCATGGAAAATTGGGTACTGGGTATACAGACAAATATTGGGAGGAGATTTTGTATAAAGAAGAGTAAAAAAAAGGATTGGCAACTAAATGTAGAAACTAGACTTCAGTGTGTACTTTTCATTTGTTAAAGAAGGAATGGATAATAGAATGTTCATATGCCATGTAGAAAATTAAATACACAAACTACAAAAAGAAAGAGTATAATTTCTAAGAATCCAACTAATAGTTATATTTTCCAGCCCTAGACTTTCTGATGCATTGCCAATCTTGTTGAATTCATCGTTAATATAGTTTTGTCTCCTTCCTATTGGTTGCTTCCTAACTTTAATTAATTTGATAATTTCAGACAGAATCTCACTCTGTCACCCAGGCTGGAGTGCAATGGTGCAATCTCAGCTCACTACAACCTCCACTTTCCAGGCTTAAGCAATCCTCCCGTCTCAGCCTCCAGATTAGCTGGGACTACAGACATGGATTTCCATACCAAGATAATTTTTTTGTATTTTTAGTAGAGATGAGTTTTTTTCATGTTGCCCAGGCTGGTCTTGAACAACTGCCTCAATCGATCTGCCTGCCTTGGCCTCCAGTAGTGTTGGAATTATAGGCATGAGCCATCATTTCAGGCCTGCTTCCTAGCTTTAAACTTCACTCTTTCTTGTATGGACTACTGAAGAAGACTAACACACTATTTAGGAACATGCTTCCGTGGGCATATCTGCTACTGGGCTTTCCCAATCATTATGTTGATCATTTTTATGTATGATTTTAATCATCCATGTATTCTGCTTATGACTATCCTATTTCAGTTTCCAACGAAACCTGTCCTTTTTTATTTTTTTGTTTCTTTAAACAATTTTAATGCAGCAGCATATTATTTGAGGATTTTCCATCATCCAACATCTTGATAATGTGAATAAAACAAGGCAAAGAGTGGAAAATGAACCATCTTACACAGAACATTAATTTTTCTTGCATATTAATTTTACTGAGTAAATTGGGCTTTGAATTAGTGCATGTTGTTCTATACGAATTCCTGTTATATAGATAATTATCTGAACCTTTTGCTTCAGGGTAATTTTTATTGAATACACTCTTCTCCAGTGACTTACCTGATGGAAATTTTGTTACCTAGTTTTGATATCACTAAATTTTTTAAACCTGTTTGTTTGTGTGCACCCACATATGCATTTAATTGTAATTGAAGCAGCGTTCAGGCATAATCACTGAGAAAACATTCTTACACTTGAGAAGAATTGGATTGTTAAATTTTTAGAAAGTTAAAAAAAATGGAAAAAAATTGGCTTGCACAATGTTACTCTCTAGATTTTTTAGGAAATTTAAGACTAATAGGATGGATTGTTTATTTCATCAGTGATGGTTTATAGCATCAGAGATATAATTTTTCTCAGATCTTTAACATCTTACTGGACACTTCTATTTAAACGTGATAACAGCAATAACCAATACATGTGATGCTTTTATTTACGCTTTACAGGGGCAGGCATTGCTCTAAACTTGTTACATAATTTAAATTACATACTGTTAGAAATCTATGAGTTGAGAGCTATTTGTATCATCATCACAGTCATACGTATCCTTATATAAAAATGAAAAAACATATATATCTTGTCCAAAGTGACACAGAGTGTAAGAGTTGATACCTGAATTAGAATCCAGGGAGTCTAGATCCACATCATCATATTATACTCCCCTTTTAAAGAAGGAATGAAAGAAAACATGGATCAGCTCATATAACAGAAGTCAGGGGAAAGCATTTTCAAGAGATATGAACCCTACCAATAAAACAAGAGAATACTCTTTCTCAAATACACTTCCTTTTTATTGGGTTGCTTGTCTTAGTATATTTATCTTATTATGTACTACTCAAGAATGTCTTTCTTTAAATTAATTCATGAAAACATATCTATTCTAGTGAATGAGTATTTTAGAGAAAGACTTTCACTGGTCTGGCTTTGGTAGTCACCATTATCTGGGGTATTTATTCACATACAGGTCTCAAACTGAGCTGCTTATCCACCCGTAGAGCTGGGAGATAGTGTGGCTTTGATTGTCTTTCCCCTGTACACATATTATACAGGAGACTAGCAGTTCCACCAAAGAGAGAGGTGGAGACACAGGTGTGCACAGAGGAAAATATAAACATGTGGTACCCAAAACATAGAAGGTATATACCAACAGTCATTTAATAGCTAAAATTTATGTAAGGATTCCAAAATCAATTGTGTAATTCTCAAAGAGTTGGGCATCATTAAAGGTAATCATTCTAAACGACTTCATTCTCAGAGACTTCCTTACTTTATCTTTCTTCTTCTCTGAGTAAGAATAATGGAGGGCAGAGAAAAGTGTTACTAGCATTCACTATTGACTCCAAGCTTTCTTAGACTCCCAGATAATCACTCCCTTTGTGGTCAGACAAACCCTACTCATCTGAAGTTCATTCCACTGTACTGAGTCCTTCTCACCATCCTGATTGCAATCGTCTAACCACATCCTGGCCCTTCTGCCTCGTTTTTCCAAAATATTAGCACCAGGACCTCAGTTTTCTTTCTAACCTGTGTTTTAAAAGCATTCCTAGATACTTTAAATTCCTTTCACGCAGATGCAGATGTCTGAAACCACCAAATTCTCTCATTTACTTAAACTGTTGATCTCTATTTTAAATTCTCTGGACTTCACCTTACTCACAAACTTGTATGCTTACACCTGGAATATCTAATCACAGTAAAATATACTGCTTTCAAAATTATTGATTCAATGGATTAATGTAATGAATGAGTCTTCTACATCATTTCATTAGTGTTCTCATTACAACCATTATTTAATTTCACTGTATACATTTGCTTTTATCTTGGTTCCAATAAACTATAAACAATACCAATTTATTTAGCTCAAAAATAAACACCACCAATTATTTAAACTGTGGGCCTAGGTTGGGGGTTTTCAACTAGTCCCATTCATGTCTCTGTGGACAACTCTCGGTCACTTGAAAATTGGCTGGTGATACACTTTGAATACATGTTTCTGCCAAATCTTATGTTGAATTTTAATCCCCAGTGTTGAAGGTGGGGCCTGGTGGAAGGTGATTTGATCATGGTAGCACACCCTTCATGTCTCGGTGTTGTCCTCACAATAGTGAGTGAGTTCTCACAAGATCTAGCTGTTTAAAAGTCTGTGGCACCTCTCCCCACACTTGTTCTTGCTTTTGCCATCTGACATGCTGGCTTATGCTTTGCCTTCCACCCTGAGTAAAAAAATCCCTGAGGCCCCTGACTCCTACACCCTCCAATTAGCTGGGCAGATGCCAAGACCATGTTTCCTGTGCAGCCTGAAGAACTGTGAGCCAAGTAAGCCTCTTTTCTTTATAGATTTCCCAGCTTCAGGTCTTTATTTACAACAACGCAAGAATGACAGAATACAGAAAATGGGTACTGAGAGTGGGTTATTGCTATAAAAATACCTGAAAATGCGGAAGCAGCTTGGAACTGAGTAACAGGCAGAGGTCGGAAGAGTTTGGAGAGCTCAGAAGAAAACAGAAAGATGACGGAAAGTTTGGAACTTCTTAGAGACTGGTTAAATGGTTGTGACCAAAATGTTAATAGTGATATCATCAATGAAGCCCTGGATGATGAGGTCTCAGAGGGAAATGAGAAACTTATTGGGAACTGGAACAAAGGTCATGCATATTATGCCTTAACAAATAGCTTAGCTTCACTCAGTCTCTGCCCTAGAGATCTACAGAAATTTAAACTTGAGAGTTATGATTTAGGGTAGAATAAATTTCTAAGCAGCAAAGCATTCAAGAAGTGACTTGGCTGCTTCTAACAGCCTATTATCGGATGCAAGAGCAAAGACATGATTTAAAGTTAGAATTTATATTTAAAAGAGAAACAGAGTATAAAAGTTTGAAGCAGGGGAGCTGCCCAGGCCTCAGGAGCCCACCTCTTGCGCTAGTGTGACCTGGAGGCACAATATGGAGTAAAAGGAGATTATTTTGGAGCTTTAAGATTTAATGACAGCCCTGCTGGGTTTTTGACTTGCATGAGCATGTAGCTTCTTTCTTTTTGTTGATTTCTCCCTTTTGGAATGGGAATATTTACCCAATGCCTAAACCTCCATTATCTTTTGGAGTAAATAGCTTGTTTGACTTTACAGGCTCCTAAATGGAAGAAACTCACCTTCAGATGAAACTTTGTACCTGGACCTGAGACTTTAGAGTTAATGCTAGCATGAGATAAGAATTTTTGGGACTGCTGAGGAGGGATAATTGTATTTCGCAACGTGAGAACATTAGACTTAAAGAGTCAAGAACAGAATGTAATACACATCCCACAAAATCTCATGTTGAATTGTAATCTTCATGTTGGAGGGAGGGCCTGGTGACAGATGGCTGGATCATGGGGGTGGATCGTGCTGTTCTTGTGATAGTGAGTGAGTTCTTGTGAGATCTGGTTGTTTAAGTGTGTGTAGCAACCTCCCTTCTCCACTTGCTTTTGCTTTCATCATGTGACTTGCTGGCTCTTGCTTTGCTATCCACCATGAGCAAAATCTCCCTGAGACTTCTGCTCCCTGTGTTCCCCCAGAAGGTGAACAGATGTCAGTGCTGTGTTTCTCAAGCAGCCTGCAGAACAATAAGCCAATTACACCTCTTTTCTCTATAGATTAACCAGCTTCAGATATTTCTTTTTAGCAACGCAAGAATTACCTATTCTAGCTGGTGTCAGATGGCCTCAACTGAGCTAGCCTCCAGGCTTTCTCTCGTAATGGCTGGGAAGGATTCCAAGAGAGTCAGCAGGAGCTTGTAAGGGTTTTTGAGGTCTAGACATAGGTCTGACACAAAGTCATTCCTGTTGAATCTAATTTTTCCGAGTTAGTCATAAGTATTGACAGGATACACGGTAAAGTTGCATTGCAAATAGGTATGTATTGTGGGAAGGGAATAATTATGTCAATTTATTTTAGGAAAATAATATATTAGTCATTGTCAGTCCTTTAACCTAATCATTTACATCTCTCTTCTTCACCTCCTCCCAAGACAACCAAACCTCCAAATCTCCTCTGATCAATGGTGTTTTGTTTGACAACCAGGGCCTCAACCATCAATAAGAGATCTATAAGTAGTCCCTCTTGATTAAGGTGCCTATTAACAAAGAATAAGAAGCCAGTCTTCTTCTACATATGCAAAGTACATTGGAAAGACAAGGATAGGATATGCAGGAGATATGTTCTTACAACATTATATACATATAATATGTATATGTGTATATATATATACACATGATACTTATGTTTATATACACATTATATGTGTGTACACATATATAGTGTGTGTATACATACATACTGTGTGTGAATATATATGTTGTGTGTATATGTATATATGTGTTGTGTGTGTGTACAGCCATTAATCTACAGCAGTGACTGAAATTCCAAAGGGAAAATATTGCCAGGTTCTCCAAGACCAAACCAGAATGTTTGTTCATTAGAACGCAGTTCTCCTCCCTGGGAATAGCTCTCCAGGCTATTGATTTTTAATGTTTCTTGGGAATAACTTCCTAATCCATTGGTCTGTAAAGTTTCCTGGGAGTGGCTCCTTAATGCATTGTTCTTCATGCTTTTCTCCATGATTCTCAGCTCAACCTCCTGAAATACTGTGTTATTTTCTCAAAGTGATGGTCTGTGTTTGTATATGGATAGCTATTAATGAGTTGGTAGATGATTCTCTATGTTTGTGTGTGAGTAGTCTGTTTTATGTTCATATAAAGTTAGAATGCCAGAAGGCTTTCTTGTAATTGGAGCTGTCTCAGTCACTTTTAATCTATGTCAGCAGTGTTTTGTTTGTTTGTTTGTTTGTTTTCAGACAGAGTTTCACTCTTATTGCCCAGGATGGAGTGCAATGGCACGATCTCAGCTCACTGCAACCTCCGTCTCCCAGAAGGCAATTCTTCTACCTCGGCCTCCCAAGTAGTTGGGACTACAGCTATGCGCCACCATGCCCAGCAAGTCAGCAGTGTTTTTATCCACATGCTTTTCTAACAATTTTGGATGTTTTATGACGTTATTTGGGTAAGCTTTATTACCAAAATTTACACAACATTTTCTTTCTAGACAGGTAGATGTCAACAAAATTATTTTGAAGAAACATACCATTAGGCTCTTGGTTTTATATTTGTCCGCAGGGCTTGTTTCACTTCAAAATATTTAATTATCTCAGAAACCTATGTGCTAAACAAGTTTATTTCCCAGTATAACACAACTGGTCCTATATATTTTCTGCAATTTATTTTTTAAAACATGAATTTTTTCTATAACTCACTTTTTTCAGCGATTTAATAGTCACAGCTAAGTACTCAGGTGATACTTTCAAAAATCTGCCTAGATCTATCTTTAGCTAAGTCCAAAGATCTTTAGTTCTCTTTATATCTCCTAAATTAATATAGGTGGTAGTTTTGACAATTGTTCCACTAAAATGGATGCCATTTTTCCAGACTCCAATTATACTATCTTTACTAATTCTGCACTCTTTGCTAAAAATGTATTTATCATTTTTTCAAGTTTTACATGCCACTTGGTCTTAAAGCTAGTTTTACTTTGCAGTAGGAGAGGTCCCCAGATGATCTTGGCCTTCTCAGTTCTTTCCTCTCTGCTTGTAGCTCTCAGAAAAACTGTAAATGCAGCATCCTGAGATAAGGAAGAAATGTCCGGAATAGCCTGGGCTGTGTCCTCATTTTAACTCAGTGATCCTAGTTGTGCCTGGCATATAAAATCCAATATGGAATGTTTGTGGGGTCTCTCAGCTGCAGTGCAATGTGGTGCATGCACAGGCAGCACTCTACCTGCCCTAAGCAGTTCCCTAATGCTTAAAAACCAGTTCTCCTTGAATCCTGGACTTCTATTTATCCTTGCTGCCTATCTGTGAGTAACAGAGTTGCATTGCCTGACTTGTGTGAATGTTCTGTATCCCCAGAATCAAAAGCTAGTAATCCTTTATACACATTTTTTTAGTATTTTATTATGTCTAGGCCACAATTCTAGTACTTGACTTGTAGCATGAGAAAACTTCTACTATGGAAAACAAGCCAGAATAATACAAAAGAATGAGGTAATAGCTGCTTATGCCAATGTAAGAAAGGCTGCCTATTAATTCATTGTTGTCAAACTGAAAGAGATACTTCCATTGGCACACTAAAAGCTTGATATATGGCACTAACGTATTAGACATTTACCTTCAGTGACATTAAGAGAAGTATATCAACTAAAATCGATGAATAATTTGATGTTAAGGCAGGATTAATACAAGTAACAAAATAAGTTTCCAAAATAATGCTAATATACTGTTATAAACAATATGAATTTAAAAGGATAGCCATATACAACCCTACAGCCATATACAACTCTACAGCAAAACAAAACAAAAATTTTTTTAAAAAAAGGATGTAATACACAAAACAACTGCATGACCATATTATGTTCACTGTGTAACTTAGAGGATAGGGCATAAAATAGATTATAGGGCTATGTTTCTAAAATATTTTTATATGACAAATTATTACTTAATTTGGAGGTTCTTGATGTACATTAGTATAATAAAGACTGAGTGTTGTTATAAAGACACCTAATATTCTGTGTGTGTGTTTAACCAAGATTTCTTCATGCATATTTAAATGTAGAGCAGTTCCTTTTTTGTCTGAGATGAGGGAATGTATTCTCTTCCAGAGTCCACAAGGGGGTGTAGTTTCAAAGGCAAGAACTTCCCAGCACCATACCCCCACTCAAGTCCCCATCCGGGAGACTAGAGGTCTTTGTTTAACTTTCACACACATGGGAAAAAATCAAAGGTCAATCACTGTAGCAGAAGTTTAAAGGAAATCCTTTCATAGGACAGAAAACTTGAATAGGACAGGAATATCTCCTAGGTTAAAAGTCCCCTTCTCCCACATTGATGTGACTCCATTTCTGGATCCCCTTCCATGACCTCATGGAAACTGCCCTCTCTATCTATTTCTTTCTCCATTTTTTCTCTCTCTCTGCCTAAATAAATCACTTTCTGCAAAACTCTTTGGGGTCTGATATTTACTTAAACAAGCCTGGTGCACCCAGAGGGGTCCTCCCTCCCATTTTTGGGTGAGTGAGGGACCAAGAGTCTGGAAGAACACATCCTAGTGGGGGAGCTGAGCCTTCCCCATGTCCTGGAACCCAGTCTCATGGGACATATCTATTTGTGACTGTTTCAGTCATAATTTACTGAAAGAGCTTTTCTTGGTCACAATATTGATTCATTTTGTGTATATTTTGACTTAGAAGCTTTTAATCTCCGCTACTCTACAGAGTTTAATAAACAGATTTATTTTTTATCAAACAAAATGAGTAAATAAGAGGACATCAATTTTATACAATTGTTTGGAAGTAATAGTGTCAGAATCTGGCAATCTCATGACAACATTCAAGTATATGCACTGTGAAAGAATAATGTCCTTGAAAGTGACACCATGCCCAGCAAATCAGCAGTATTTTTATGAAATAAGTTTTATTTCATAAAATAAATGAAAGTGGAATATTTTATCTACTATTATTAACTGCAGTTCCTGATACAATGTGAAAATGACAACAGGTGCTTGATAAGTATTGGTAATGTCAGTGATCTTTAATATTGGCACTTTCTAAATTGAAATTACGGTTTTATTTCAATAACATTAGAAGAGGTTTTTAAAACACAAATAAAAGGAAAGATCTTTCATGTTTATAGACTAGAAAAATTAATATTGTTAAAATGTTCATACTTCCCACACTGAACTATAGATTCAATGCACTTCCTATCAAAATTCCAATGACATTTTAAAAAGAATTAGAAAAAGAACACGTAATTAATTTGTATGAAATCACAAAAGACATTGAGTAGCCAAAGCTTTCCTGAGTTAAGAGAACAAAGCTGGAGATGTCACACTACCTAAATTTGAAATGTACTACAAAGCTATAGTAATTTACATAGCATGATATTGGCATAAAATAGGACATATTGATCAATGAAAGAGGATAGAGAGCCCAGAAATATGTTTACAGACATAAGGTTAACAGATTTTTTACAAAGGTGACAAGAAGAACACACAATGGAAGAAATGGAGAAAAGGAAGTCTTTTTAATAAATGGTGCTCAGGAAACTGGGTATCAACATTCAAAAGAATAAAATTAGATCCTTATCTCACACCACACACACACACACAAAATCAACTCAAAGTGGATTAAAGACTTAAACCTAAAATTTGATACTGAAAAATTATTGGAGCAAAACATAGAGTAAAAGTATTGATCTGTACAATAATTTTTTTGGATATGCATTCTAAAGCAAAAAGCCAAAAACAAAAATAGACAAATGGGATGATATCAAACTAAAAAGCTTCTTCAGAGTCAAAGAAACCATCAACAGAGTAAAAAAAAAAGTCTGCAGAATGGGATAAAATCTTTGCAAACTATGACCCTCATAAGAGATTAATATTTTAAAATATATAAGAAATGCAAATAACACAATAATAAGTAAACAAATAATCTGCTTAAAAATTGGGCATGATATCTAAGCAGACATTTTTCAATAGAATATGTACAAGTAGCCTAAAGGTATATTAAAAAAATCAATATCATTAATTTTCAGGAAAATGCAAATTGAAAGCACAAAAAGATATTACCTCACACCTGCTAGAATGGCTGTTACCAAAAAGACAAAACATAACATAACAAGTGTTGTCAAAGATGCAGAAAAAAGCGACATGTTCCATCCTGTCAGTGGGAATGTAAGTTCACACAGTTATTATGAAAGAAAATGTATGGAGTTTCCTTAGGATTAAAAGCAGGACTAGCATATTATCCAGCAAACTGACTACTCAGTATATATCCAAAGGAAATAAAACTGACATGTCAAAAAGAGATCTATTCTCCCACTTTTATTGCAGCATTATTAATGCATTTGTCCATTTTCATGCTGCTGATAAAGACATATCTGAGACTGGGAAGGAAAAAAAGGTTTAATGGTCTTGCAGTTCCACAAGGCTGTAAGGAGGCCTTACAATCATGGTGGAAGACAAGGAAAAGCAAGTCACATCTTACATAGATGGCAGCAGACAAAAAAGAGAGAGAGCTTGTGCAGAGAAACTCCCATTTTTAAAACCATTAGACCTTGTGAGACTTACTAATTACCACAGAACAGTGAGAGGAAAACTGCACCCATGATTCAATTATCTCCCACTAGGTCACTCTTACAACATGTGGGAATTATGAGAGTTCAAGGCAAGATGAGATTTGGGTGGGGACACAGAGCCAAATCATATCAAAATACGGGATAATCCTAAGTGTCCATTAATGAATTAATAGGTAAAGAAAATCAGGTACTCAATGGAATATTATTCAGCCTTAAAAAGAAGAAAATTATTTCATTTGAGGCAAAATTGATGAACCTGGAGGACATTATGTTAAATGAAATAAGCCAGGCACAAGAAAATAAATGCCACATGATCTCACATATGTGGAGAATATAAAAAAGTTGAATTTTTGAAGTGGAGAGCAGAATAGTCGCTACCAGCATATTAGAATTAGGAGTGGCTATTAGTGAGATGTTCATCAAAGAATATAAAATTTCAGTTAGATGGGAGAAATATGTTAAAGAGATCCATTGTACAACATGCTAAGTATAATTAATAAGAATGTATTGTATTTTTAAAAATTGCTAAGAGAATAGATTTTAATTGTTCTTACCACAAAATGATATTTGTGTGGTAATACATATGTGAATTAGTTCAATTTACCCACTTCACAATATATACATATTTTGAACAACGTATTTTACATGATATGTATATACCATTTTTTTGTCCATTAAAAATAAATGTTTGTTCGCTGCTGGTATTTCTTCTTTTGATAATTGTTCATAATTTACCCACTTTTTAATGGGGTTATTTGGTTTTTTTCTTGTTGAGTTGTTTGAGTTCCTTGTAGATTCTCAATATTAGTCCTTTTCCAGATGCTTAGTTTGCAAGTATTTTCTCCCATTCCTTAAGTTTTCTGTTTACTCTGTTGTTTCTTTTACCATATAGAAACTTTTAGTTAATAAAATCCCATTTGTCTATTTTTGTTTTGTTGCATTTGCTTTTGAGTTCTTAGTCATAAATTCTTTGCCTAGGCTGATGTTCTGAAGAGCTTTTCCTAGGTTTTCTTAGGGCTTTTATAGTATCAGGTCTTACATTTAATTTTTTAATCTATCTCAAGTTAATTTTTATATGTTGTAAGAGATGGTCCAGTTTTATTCTTCTGTGTATGAAAATTTGATTTGCCATGTATTATTTATTGAATAGAATTTCTCTTTTCCATTGTATATTTTTTGTTCACTTTTTTTTGAAAGATCAGTTTGTTATAGGTATGTGGCTTTATTTCTGGATTCTCTATTCATTCCCATTGATCTATGTGTCTATCTTATACCAGGACCATGCTATTTTGGTAACTATAGCCTTATAGTACAATTTTAAGTCAGGCTCAAAGAACTGAAAATAGAACTGCCTTTAGACCCAGCAATCCCACTAACATGCTATCTATTCAAAGGAAAATGAATTGTTCTATCAAAAGATATCTACACTTGTATGTTTATCACAGCATGATTCATAAAATCAAAATTAGTGAATCAACTTAAGTGTTCAGTGCAGATGACTGGATAAGGAAAATGTGGGATATATACACCATGGAATACTATGCAGCCATACAAATAATAAAATCATGCTTTTTGCAGCAATAGAGATGGAGCTGGAGGCCATTATCCTAAGTGATATAATTTAGAAACAGAAAATCAAATTCAACTCATTTGTACTTATAAGTAGAAGCTAAACAATGGGTACACATGGAAAAGATGGAAATCATATTCCTGGGGATTCAAAAAGGAAATAGAGTTGGAAGCAGATGATGGTTGAAAAATTGTCTATTGGGTAAAATGTTCACTAATTAGATGATGGAGCCCAAACCCACCATTGTGCAATATATTCACATAACAAACCTGCACACGTACCCCCTGAATCTATAAAAGTTTTTTTATAGATATTTTTATAAAATAAAATTAAAATAAATAAATGAATACAGGCTATTTTGACAGCTATTTACCAAGGGACTTTACAGATTAATTTTCTACCTTTATATGAGACATCAAAAATAATATTCTTTTTTTGGTATATGCATGTTCTGTAGTTTTACTTCTGGCTCCTTACAAGCTATTAGAATCTTAGTTCTATCACCATTCATTTCAATTAGAAGTCTATGTGCCTTTTCTTGACAAATTAAAAGGACAGAATTCCATTTGGGTAGATTACAAAACTTTCTGAGTTTAAAGCAGAAATATGTTTGAATATTCTCTCCAATATCCATTATTGAACATCTGAAATTATCTAGGTGGCAACATTTATGTGTGTATGCATAAGATATAGGTCTTGAGATATAGTTTATGATATTTTTGGCATATCAACATAAAAGGAAATTTAGAACCAAAACCAAAATACATTACAGGTGAAAACAACACTAAAAACACCTAATCGATTTCTAAAGTGTTTCTGAATGTTTACGTAGCCCACAAAAGTAACTACAAATAAGTGAAATGAATTGCTTATATTCACATGGGATTTACACTATATTTTATATTAATCATGAAAGAAGTCTTTAATAATATATTCAGTTTCAAGGAAAACAGGTAATAACTGTTCTATTTACCAGAGTTTATTTATTTTTTAAATCTATTTATGTATTTATTCATTTATTTATTTGAGACAATATCTCATCCTTTTGCTCAGGTTGTAGTGCAGTGGCACTATCTCTACTCACTCCAACTTCCTTCCATTATTCCTGAGCTTGAATAATCCTCCCACCTCAGCCTTCTGAGTAGTTAAGACTACAGGTGTGTACCACAATGCCTGGCTAATTTTTGTATTTTTGTTGAGATAAAGTTTCACTATGTTGCCTAGTTTAATCTGAACTCCTGGGCTCAAGTGACCTGCCTGCCTCAGCTCCCAAAAGTGCAGGATTTTCAGACACTAATCACTGTGTCAGGCCTACCAGGGTTTATTTGCAAAGAAAATTATTGAATAAGAAAATCCATGGGATACCCAGTTTGAAGATTCTCATGTAAATTTAACAAGTAAGCTAGGAAACACTAAACAATATTAATTTATCCTTGTGATAGGGACAGGGGGAAGAAAAATGTTTTTCTAGGCAAGAAAGTGTGCGTTTCAAGTGAAACTTAAGCCCTCAAACTGAAAACCCTGAAACCACTGCTCAAAGTGAAAACTTATATTCCTGTTTTCTCACACTAATGTTGCCTTTTTCTAAACCACCCATGGCCCACCCCCACCCCACCTCTATCCTGTGTCTATATAAACCCCAGACTCAGCCGGTAGATGGGACTATGGCTGGATGTCAGAGAGAAGCAGTTTGACTTCAGAAGAACAGCTTGATGGCATAACTTCTTAGAAGAATCCAGCTGGAGACAACCAGACTTCAGGGAAGATTACCTTCCCACCTCATCCCCTTTTCAGCTCCCCTTCCCACCAAGAACCACTTTTATCAGCAATAAAATCCCTCACATTTACCATCCTTCAATTTTTTTCATATGACTTTATTTTTCTTAGATGCCAGACCAGAGCTCAAGAGCCACAAATGCAGATACAAAAGGTTGTTACACTGGTCCTTTGCCCTCATTGGTGGAGGGCAGCCACCTCATGCAAAAAGGCAAAGGGCATACTGAGCTGTTAACACTTAAGCCATCAGTGGGTGGCAGAGCTAAAAGAGCACTGTAACACACCCTTTGGGGCTTTGGGCATTACAGGCACCCTGACCTGGATGCCTGGATGCTGCCATGGGGTCCACATGGCCTTTGCCCCTGCCAATGCCAAAAAGAGGCCAGTTGGCTCATATATCTGTGCTCCCTCCCACAAGGAATTTGAGCATGGCAAGCTGAGTAAATGAAGTTTGTTCCTGCCAGTGCCCAAAAGCACACCCACTCACTGCGTGGTCCGTACTGCAAGGGGTGGAAGGCAGCAGATCAGAGTGAGTGGTGTTTGATCCCTCCATCACCAAAGGAGCCAGCAGGTTCCAGTAGTCATTCACTCCAGTTCCTGCTCTCGTTTGCTCACATGCTCCCTCCCACAAGGAGTTGAGTATCAGGCTCAGTAAATGAGTCACCCCTGTTATACATCCCATTAAGGGGTCAGGGAAATATCTTCACAAGCAAGATAAACATATAATTTCAGATAACTAAAAACAAAGGTAGAATTCACTAATTATTTGAAATATTGCTCATATATTATTGTGCTAACTAAATATACATTTAACTTAGAGATGTCTATAATGCTTATAAATTATATATATGTATAATATACCTACCTTTAATTAGTGTTAATAAAATATTAAGAAAATATTTGCTTGAAAAAGTTTGCCAGGCACAGTGGCCCACACCTGTAATCCCAACACTTTGGGAGGCCAAGGTGAATGGATCACCTGAGGTTGGGAGTTCCAGACCAACCTGACCAATATGGAGAAAACCCATCTCTACCAAAAATACAAAATTAGCTGGGTGTGGTGGCATAGGCCTGTAATCCCAACAATTCAGAAGGCTGAGGCAGGAGAATTACTTGAACCTGGGAGGTGGAGGTTGCGGTGAGCCGAGATCGCGTCATTGCACTCCAGCCTGGGCAATAAGAGCAAAACTCTGTCTCAAAAGAAAAAAGTTATAGTATACAAGTATATTTATAATTGTATGTTCACATATTTTTGTAGTGAAAACAGAATTATTTTTAATACAGACTTTCTTTTTTCTCATTAACATATTCATCTATTTTGGAGATATTTAAAATACAGAAAAATGCAAATATGAGAGTCTCTCACATACTATGCTATATTTACCCTTAAAATTGTCATTTATTTTATGGAAAACAATGAGAAGCATATTTGAGCTTTTCCAAATATCTGCAACCTAATCTCTTTCTCTTCTGGAGAAAACATTACTGAGAAATTTTGTGGTAGTTTCTCTAAGTCTTTGCTTTCCTTTGCTGTTGACAATACACCTACCTCTAGTCCAAAATAATTTCAAGTGCTATAATGTTTATTTTAAAATGTATGGTTGCTTTAAAAATTGAAATGTTTATACATTTTAAAATAAACATCATAGCACTTTAAATTTATTTGTGACTAGACCTAGGTGTACTTTTCACTGTGTCTCTCAACAGCATATATTCTTAATCAACTGGCTATGAGTAATCAACATTATGTTTTCAAAATCATTCATGCTATTTACTTGCTTGATGTTTTTCTTTGATGGATAAAAGTTAATTTTGATAAAGTCCAATTTATTCTTTCTTTTGTTACTTTTACTTGTGGCATTATACTCAAAGAAACGTTGCCAATTCCAAGGTCTAGAAGTGGATCCCTGTGTTTTATTCTAAGAGTTTTCTACTTTTAACTCACATTTAGGTCTTTATCTACTTTGAGTTTATTTTTGTGTTTGGTTTAATGTATGGCTCCAACTTCATTATTTTGCATATACAGTTGTTTCAAATGGATTTTAAAAATTGAATTTGTCAATTGACAGATTTACAAACTTATGTATCTTTGATAAATTGACTTTCAATGAGGATGACAAGACCATTCAACAGGAAAAGAACACATGAACAAATGATGCTGACACAACTGGATATCCAAAAACAAGGAAAGCTATGCAGTTAAAAAGGAAGTAATAGAATTGAATCCATTCACAATTGTCATAATTTTAAACATACAACATTCCAATGAATGCACACACACACACACACACACACACAACCTTCAAGTTAACATAGCATAGGTACAATATACAAGATAAATACACAAAATGTGGATATCTAGTTGTTTCAGCATCATGTGTTAATGTGTTCTTTTCCTATTGAATGGTCTTGGCATCCTCATTACAAATCAACTGACCACAGATACATATATTTATTTCTGGACTCACAATTCTATTCCACTGATAAATATGCCTATCCTTGTGCCAGTTCCACTGTTTGAATTATTGGAGATTTGTAGAAAGTTTAGAAATTGGAGAGTGTCAGTTCTCCAAATGTATTCTTTTTAAAAATCATTTTGGCTATTCAGGGTACCTTGCAATCTCATATGAATTTTATGATTGAATTTCCTGTTTCTGAAAACAAAAAACATTGGGATCTTGATAGGGTTTGCATTGACTATGTAGATCACCTTGGGCAGTATTTTCATCTTAATATTAATTATTTACATTAATAAATACAAGATATCTTTCATTATGTAGGTTCCTAATTTATTTTAACAGTGGTTTTTAGTTGTCAACATATACATCTTTCAACGTCTTTATCATCATCATTATATATATATCCATTTTGATGTTAGTGTAAATGAAATTTTTTAAGTTTCCTTTTAAGTTATTTGTTACTAGTCTATAGTAATACAATTGATTTTATGTATTTATCTTGTATACTGTAAATGTATCTAATGTATTAACTGTAAGTTTTATGTATGTGTGTGCATTCTTTGGAATTATCATAATAATTATTAGAACAGTGAATAGAAATAGTTATACTATATCCTTTTTAATTGTATATCTTTCATTTGTATTTTTTTCTAATTGTTCTGGCTTGAATATCTAGTAAATGATAAATAAAAGTGATTAAAGTGGATTTCCTTGTCTTGTTTCTGCTCTGAGGATGAAAGCTTTCATCATTGAGTATAATGTGAGTGTTTTTTTTAAACAAATGCCCTGGATTATGCTGAGGTAATTTCCTCTATATCTAGTCTTTTGAGTCTTTCAATTACAAAAGAGGTATTCTTTTTCAAATATTTTTACTCCATAAATTGAAATGTATATATTTTTGTTGTTGTTTTTATTATTTTATTGTGATATCTTGACATTAGTGTTTGTATGTGTGTGTGTGTGTGTGTGTGTGTTTTAATGTTAAACAACTCTTACATTTTTAGGATAAATCCCACTTGGTTATAGTGAATTGTCCTTTTAATATGCTGCTAAATTCTGTTTGATACTATTTGCCAATAATTTTTGTGTCAATAGTTACAAAGGATATTAGCCTATAGTTTTCATTTCTTGTGATGTCTTTCTCTGTCTTTGGTACTAGCATAATTCTGATCTCATAGAATGATTTAGAAAGGGTTTCAGTATCATCCGATTATTGGAAGAGTTTGTAAACAGATTGGCATTAGTTCTTCTTTAAATATTTTATAAAATTCACTGTTGAAACCATCTGGTTGTGAGATTTTCTTACTAGGAAAGTTTTTTTTTGTTTGTTTTGTTTTTAATTACACATTTGGTCTCTTTATTTGTTAAATGTCTATTCAGATTTTCTATTTCTTCTTGTCAATTTTGTAATGTGTGTTTCTAGGAATTTGTCTATTTCATCATGGATGTCTAATTTGTGGTATAAAATTTTCATAGTTTTTTCTTATAATTATTTCTATTTGTTTAAGGTTGGACATAATGTCACTTTCATGTCTGAGTTTAGTAATTGAGTCTCCTTCCACTTTCTTGATCAGTATAGCAATTTTTTTTTTTTGCAATTTTATTGACTTTTTTCAAAGAACTAACTTTTGGTTTTATTAATTCTATTTTTTGTTCTACTTTTGAAATTTGTATTGTAATCTTTATATTCAATTTTTCTTATTAAATATATACATAAATTAGGAAGAGGCGACAAATATCCCATGTACAAGAATTCCAAACAGCTTATATAGATCTCTATCTCAATAAGGAGGAAGAAAATACTCCACTCTTTAAGTATGGACTTCGATAGTACTCTTGTTAAAAGAGTACAGTATGAAAAGGTAGAGGAGAGAGTAACTTTATATTGAAGAAATTTGGTGAATTCAACTTCAAATCAAGGTCAACATCAATAGTCTGTACCCTTGATATGTTTCAATAAAAATGACATAAACTATAGACTTTAGTTAATGCTAATGCACCAATATTGGTTCAGTCATTATAACAAATGCACCATAGTCATGTAAGACAGTAATAATAGGGGAATTGGGTGAAAGGGTACATAGAACTTTTTGTACTACCATTTCACCTTTTCCCTAACTTTAAAAGTGTTTTAAAAATAAAGTCTATTTTTATTTACTGTTTATTTTTGTATTTATTCATTTTATTTTATTTTTAACTTTTATTTTAAGTTCGAGGTACAAGCACAGGTTTGTTACAATGGTAAACTTGTGTCATAGGGGTTTGTTGTATAGATTTTTTCATCATCCAGGTATTAAGCCCAGTACCTGTTAGTTATTCTTACTGATCCTCTCCCTCCTCCCACCTTCCACCCTCCAAAAGGCCACAGTGTGTATTTTTCACTTCTGCGTGTTCATGTGTTCTCATCATTTAGTTCCCACTTATAAGTGAGAACATTCAGTATTTGGATTTTTGTTCCTGCATTAGTTTGCTAAGGATAGTGTCCTCCAGCTCTGTTTATGTCCCAGTAAGGGACAGATCTTGTTCTTTTTTATGACTGCATAGTATTCCATGGAGTATATGACCACAAATAACATTTGACCCCATAATCCTATAACTGAGCCTATACTCAAAGGAATAGCAATCATTCTAATTTAAAGACACATGCACACATGTATTCATTGCAATACTACTCACAATAGCAAAGACACGGAATCAAGCTAAAGTATATTGTTTAGAAAGTTACTTGTTAGATGTGAAGAACACCTTCATAATTTGTGAATATACATTATTATTAACAATATTTTTATGATTAGTCTCATAGTGTCCATCATAGATAATATCCCAGTTAGCCTCAAACATGTCCAAAATATTGAGCAAGCATTGTTGCAAATATTTGCTATAAATACACTTGATATAAAGAAGCCTTTTATTCTGCCTATTTTGTTAACATTAATCACATCAATATAAAGTATCTGAAAACCATATCTTAGTTTTATCAAAGATGCTTAAGTATAATATGTGATAAAAGAAGAAATAACCTATTAAATCATTCATAAAACACATTTTACTTCTTTCTACCTTGTGACATTGTTGCCACACTAAGTTGATTTATAGCGGACATAATTGCTATAAAAATTTGAAACAAGATATCTATTGTCACAATAATGATCGGATGTTATTGCCAAATGCTAAAGACAATAATGCTTTAAAAAATGCTAATTCTATTGTTCTCCAATAGGGAGTTCTTAAATATGCACACATAATTAAAGATGAGACGTTTTGAAAGCTCATTCATATTCTCTACAGAAAAACATGTAAAACATTTTTAGTAAACAACTAAGACCAGGCCGTTGTGTATACTGTTCTCTGTTATATATATTTATGTGTCTATTTTACATGATGCGGTTTTTTGATCCCATGGTGAACATAAAATACACAACATCTCCACTTGTATTCACATACGCTATACTCCTTACCTCTACTGTGTTGTTTTTACTTCCTTTTTGTCTCTCTCCTTCATCAGCCTGGCACCTATAACCACTTTTTGCTTTCTATGTTTAGTAGTGACTTTAAGTCCAAATCGACATAAACATAGCTTGATGAGAAAATATACATTTGTTTGAGATGGAGTCTCACTCTGTTGCCAGGCTGGAGTGCAGTGGTGAGATCTTGGCTCACTGCGAGCTCCGCCTCCTGGATTCAAGCAATTCTCCTGCCTGAGCTTCCCAAGTAGCTGGGACTACAGGCGCATGCCACCATGCTCAGCTAATTTTTGTATTTTTATTAGAAACACAGTTTAATCATGTTGACCAGGATGGTCTCAATCTCTTGACCTCATGATCTGCCCGCCTCGGCCTCCCAAAGTGTTAGGATTACAGGTGTGAGCCACCGCGCCTGGCCCATACACTTTGAAGTTAAATAGTTATCAGGTCAATTCATGACTTTACTATTTAATAGATTTTGAGAAAGGTTTAACTTTTCTAAACAGCAGCTTTTTATTTTTTTATGGCATTTTAGGTTTTGGGGTACATGTGAAGAACATGCAAGATTGTTGCATAGGTGCATACGTGGCAGTGTGATTTGCTGCCTTCCTCCCCGTCACCTATATCTGGCATTTCTCCCCATGCTATCTCTCCCCAACTCCCCAACCCCTGCTGTCCCTCCCCTATTTTCCCCCAACAGACTCCAGTGTGTAGTGCTCCCCTCCCTGTGTCCATGTGTTCTCATTGTTCAACACCCACCTATGAGTGAGAACATGCGGTGTTTGATTTTGTGTTCTTGTGTCAGTTTGCTGAGAATGATGGTTTCCAGGTTTATCCATGTCCCTACAAAGGACGTGAACTCATCGTTTTTGATGGCTGCATAATATTCCATGGTGTATATGTGCCACATTTTCCCTGTCCAGTCTATCATCGATGGGCATTTGGGTTGGTTCCAGGTCTTTGCTATTGGAGCAAAGCTTTGTTTCTTAATACTCAATCTAAAATACTCTCCATGCTGCCTTTAGCGAATGTCAGCTCCTTTTCACTTTTCCAATCTGCATGTTCAATTCAAAATCCTAGGCTGATCACACATTCACCTGCCTTGTTTTCATTGCTGTTGTCATTATTGCTCGCAATCTGTTAGCTATTGCCCAAGGGAAGCATCATGGGAAGCATGATTCTCAAACCAAAAGTCTCTCTGACCTTCAGTAATGCTTTTATTGATTTCTGCTTGTCAACTACCACATTCCAGTAATTTTCTACTATCTAGAAGTTCCAAATGCTATCTTACCTCGTACTTTACTGAGAATTTAGAAGCCACCTGATAGAAACTCTTATAACTTATTGCCTCTATAATTTAAAAATCTGTGTTCATCCATATTAGTCTAAACAAAAATGATATTCTTTCTGCCATCTTAATAGTGTGTATAGATGTGCATGCCTTGCCTATGTAGATGTGTGTGGGAGATATGTGTGTATGTGTGTGTGTGTGTTTGTGTGTCCATGGCTTTGTACTGTTCTACTTCTGAAAATAGCCTTACCTTACCTGTTATTTGCACTTAATAATTGTCTAATTTACAGCTTCAAGAAACTGGGATTTTATCTAATTTTAAATATTTCTGTGTTCCTATGCTTACAGCAGCATAATGCCAAGGCTCTGGATTTTTAGTGATATGCCTATAATTATTTATTTATAATTAAATAATTATAAAGATAATTTATATATTTTAATCTTCTAACTCTAACTTTTTCTCTGTTCAGCCAAGTGTTATATTCAATGTCACAAAAGACCTGTTTTCTTTTCTTACCTTAACTTTTATCCTTGATAAGTTCATTGAAATAGCAATCTATGGTCACTTCTGCATAAACTTTAACATATTAAGGCTTTCCAATCTATATTTTGTCTACTTGTCCTACCAAAACTTATTTCTTCTATTAAGTAGTAAGTACTAAAGGAGTTTTACAGATTTATATATTTTGACATCTGCGATTACCAAAATTTTTAAACAGTGTCTTAAAAAATAAAAATTATAATGGCAGGATCATTATGTAGTCATACTGGTCAGCTTTTGCTTCTACAGTTCTGCCTTTAAATATATAAAAAATAAGATTTTTCTTTAGGATTTTATGTTTATGCTGAAAAATTAAATTTACTAAGAATTTATTTTAGAGTATATTATGAGATACAAATATGATTTGATTCTTTCCCAATTATTTTAAATGTTTTTTTAGGATCAGTTTATCTTATATAAAAGTAACTTACACACTTGTATTAATTCATTACAATATATAGTCTTTATATCCTGCAAAAACATTAAAGGACTATACTTCAGACAATTCTATATTAATTCAAATCTATCAAAATAGAATATCTTTTCAGCTTCATTAGACCATAAATGGAATATAAGATTTCATTGCTTTTATAATATCAATCTGACACCTATTTTTAATACAAATGAGCAATTTAAAAAAATTATTTTTTTATAAGCCAAAAAGCTTTTTCTCTGAGGTAGATATGTAATTCATGTCTGGCTATAGTCCTAGACTCCAATGTTCAATGTCCAAACTTTTCAAATAGATATTATTAATAATAGGGTAAAGATATCATTGAAAAACACTGCATTTGAACAGGAAGAGAGAGAATGTTCTTAAAACAAACTCAGTATAATTAAAAATCAACCAAAACACACGCTTCCCATTGTCAAAATTGGCACTTATTTTATTTATTTGTGACTGTAATTTTTTTGTTTGGCAATAATTTTGATGTTATTCTGTTAAAAATCCTTTTCCAAATATCAGTAAGTGAACTAATCTGTTTTTTCTTTAACTATAAAACTGAGTTAAGAGTTTTCTGTATATTTAGTTAAATTTTTATTTTTTATTTTATAAAAGGTGACATTTTCAGGAATGTCTAAAGGTGAAGTGTAGATATTATTAAAAACTGGAACTAATTAATTATTAAATATTTGTAGTTTTACATAAGCCAAATTTGTAAAAAGTTTTTTACAGTATTATAAAAACATGAATTACCTATTGCAATATACTTTGTTATCTCATAACATGAAAAATACGTACATACATACATACATGTATAAAATCAGTTTACTTACCTTTCAAATGAATATTCTTTATATTTTCTTTTTTCAATCAAATGCATACATATAATTATTTATTTTTCTTTCAATTCAAATGAGGAAATGTATACAAAGATTAATAGCGTGTAATTACATAGGAATGAACACGTGTTCTTTTTCTCTCCTTACTTTAAATCATCCTGTTTCTTTGTAAATACAAGGGCATAGGAATAGAATATAGAATTTTGATTCTGAAAATTAAGTGCACAATGTGGTTCTTTATTATTTTAGCACACTTTTTTAATAATACATATCTGATTGATTTATAGCACAAGTTTTGTGTTCATTTAATCTACTAGACACTGAAGTCATATAGATCCCTACCTCATGCGTAAGGCCCTGATTTTGCAGAATTGCAAGTAATAAAATGCTTTATTGAGAATTTGCTATTTCAGTTGCTGAATTAATGAAAGAAAATGTGCAGGAAACCTATATGGTCTAGTTTACAGTAATGAAGGTATACTATGAAATGCAAACTTATTTCAAAATTATCCCAAATAAACTATGTAGCTGATATCAGGGCTGTCCTGTTGAGCAGTTTGGAAGTAGACATATCCACATAATGGTCATACACTGTTGCAAAGGAGACACTCACAAAATAGCTGAAATGATTCTTGAGCATACAAAGCCATTATCTTTGCCTGAAATTTCTGCATCAAAGCTTCAGGGAATTATCAAAATGTGTATATCTGGGGATGCTCTGACACCATAGAGAAGACATCCCAATCTATATTATAGTATCGTGGTATAACTGCCCCTGTAGTACCTACGTAATATGCTTGGCAAGCATGTCTCCCAACATTTCAAAAGTAGATGAAGAAAATATAATTATGCTCTCTAGAACAGGGCTCCCCAACCCCAGGTCTAGAGACCAGCACCGTCTGGGGTCTGGGGCCCCACAGCAGGAGGTGAGTGTTGGCAAGCAGTACTGCCTGAGCTCTGCCTCCTGTCAGATCAGCAGTGGCATTAGATTCTCACAGGAGCATGAACACTGTTGTAAACTGCTCATGTGCATATGAGGGGTCTAGGTTGTGCGCTCCTTGTGAGAATCTAAGGCCTGATGATCGAAGGTGGGGTAGTTTCATCCCAAAACTATTGTTTCATCCCAAAACAGTCCCCTCCCCTTCTGCGGAAAAATTGCTCTGCATGAAACTGCTCCCTAGTGCCAAAAAAGTTGAGGACTGCTGCTCTAGAATACTCTCTATTTTTCTTTCTTTCTCTTTTTTCTTTCTCCCTCTCTCTCTGTCTGTGTTTCTCTCTCTCTCACATTTTTACAAAATAATTAATGGTTAGGTTTATTCTTGCTTCAATAATTCAACTGCCTAATCAGCTGCCAATTTGGCATTTATTTCTGGTCCTTACTGGTTACAATGTAAACTAAGGATTATTGAAATAATACTAAATTCTCTCAAATTATCAGTAGTGAGGGAATGTATTCTCCTTCTGGGTCCACAAGGGGGCAAGAACTTCCTAGCACCATGCCCCGCTCCCATCTCTCTCCATCTGGGAGATTTAACAGTTTATGTTTGAATTTCACAGACGCGGGAAGAAACTAAGAGTCAATCACTCCAGCGGAAGTTCTAAGGAACTCCTTTCATTGGCCCGGGGGTCTTAGAGAAGGTGGGGGGTCCTCCCATTGAGAGGGCAGGAGACCAAGAACCTGGAACGTCCTCTCAGGGGAGCTGAGGGCACCCTGAACCCCTGAACCCCAATATTACAGTAGGTCATTTCCTGAGTGAAAATTTTAGCGAGAAGACAGAAACGTATTTGAAACAAGTTAGCAGAGTGGTTGTTTTGAACTTCTGTAACATTTTGGATTTAGGCCATTTATAAATTTATAGAGTGAATCAGCTATTTAGTATTAATATTAATATACAAGTTTACAATATCAATTAATCCCTTGGACAAATTTTGAAAGATGTTTATCTTTTTTATTTATACTATATGGTATTTAATATTATTTTTGAAGGCCAATCTCAATATTCAAAGCCTTTTGGAGCACCATTGTAGAAAGTCATCATCTCAAGGGTTTCTCATACCATAATTTGAAGAAAGAATGAGATATTCTCAGCGGGTCAAGAAACGAGCACACTCACAATAATTAAATTCACTGCAAATTATAATATAACATTATCATACTCACTTGTCATTATTTGAATAATAAGCAAAAGCGGTATGAGGATTTGAAGAGAAACAAAGAAACAAAAATAGCAGTTTCTTTCCTGGGGAGTAGTCAACAATAAAGTCAGTTGAGCCAAGTGAAACAAGAGAAAATTTGGTCAAGGGCAACTAGAGCAGGAGCCAAAATGAAGTGAAGTTCATAAGGCTGAAGCCGAATGTTTGCAGTGATAACATGTCAATACTGCCTGTAGGTCATATAAAGTCTCTGTCTCAGATTCTATATAATGGTAATGGATGGTTAATAAAGCAACGGGCTTATTAGGAGATCAGGTAAAATGAGTTCCATTGGAATATAAACCTTTATGACAATTTAAAGAATCACTGTCTCTACTTCAGTGCCCTCAAGCTACTGAATTCCATGATTATATTTTAGTAACTATTAGAAAGGAGTCTAGGTAAAATCAGTGGATTAGGGAATCATAGAGCCTCGCTTCATCTACATTGCAGAAAGACTAATTGGATAGTTTACGCCAACATCTTCCCTTGACAAGGAATTACGCCTGCTTTAAATTATTGTGTAATACTTTAATATGATTTTGTGAGTTAATGCATGTTGTTTAATCCCATTTCTTCTTATTTCTTGAATTGTTGTTTTAATTTAAGCAATCTTCACTGTCATTGTGAAACGTGAGCCATGAGACTGCTCCCTGATGCAGTATGTTTAAGGCTAACTTGAATTAACCATCATCCTCTGACAATGTTAACAAAAGCTGTCCTCTGGATACACAGACACACATACAGCCCTTAAGGAGTTTAACATTGTCTGTTAGCTCTCTGCACATATTTTTCTTCTCCTAATTCCCTCGTATTTCTTTATTTCCTCAAATATATTGCAAGTGGATTTTTATTTTACTGTACTAGATGATACTACAGATTGCTAAATTGAGTGATCTGAAGAATGACCATCATTTATAAACATGTTCATAACCAGACACACTAATTTCATTCAACATTAACACAACTAATATTATAATGGTCTCCTCAGAGCGAAATATCATAATGCCCTTGGAATACAGTGATGAAAAAAAAGCATTGAAACTCATAATCAATTGAAAGAGACAGGAGGTTTCAAAATTAAAATATGGTCCTGAAAGTACTATAAAAGAGATGTACAAAGGTATTTACACCCAATTCTCTCTTTACATTACTGTAAGAAATCATTTGCAGATTGCTTTGAATCTCTTATGGGAACTAGAGAAATTACATGCCCCCAATTATTTTTAAACAAAATAAGGTCCATACTTTAACCAGCTATTTCAGGACCTATCCTTAGTCTTCTGTAAAAACACTTTCTCAAGATAATTACTATGCCATTTTCCTGGATATACCTTTTCCTTTTACATTCAAATGGCTTGACCACTGTTCTCTGTATCTTTTCAATGGAAAACCCATTCCTTTTGCTAACATGTTTCTAAATGAAGTTTAATCGATTTGGTCCACCTCAAATGGCAACTTTTCTTGGAACCTTTTTATAATACCACCAATTACTGCCAAATTCTTCTTCTGTTCAAGTTAGCTATGCTTTTCTCTTGTAATGCTTGTTTAATTACAGTTATTTGCCTGTAATCAAACTGTGTAATATGGCATAAATTGGTTAACTATAACAACAATAATGGCATCAATCTTGAAACAATAACAGCTAATCTTTATTGAATACATGTGTGAAGGCACTGCTCAAGGAACTTTATTTATATTAAAGTTCTTATGTTAGTATTTATTTAATCAACCCAACGACTTCTCCCAATCAGCAAATGAGGAAACCATTGCATGAAGAGATTAAATCGCTTAATGAAGTTACAGATTTCTGGTCACTTTTGCTATGTTCTAATAGTCGGAAAGGAGTAACAAGCTCTGCTTCTTTCAAAGGATTATTACACAGGAATGTGACTTCCAAGGGCTGGGAACAAATTGAGCTGTGTTATAGTCTCTCCATCACAGCCCATCTGCTAACTCCAGTGATCTTTGTCCTTCTTATAGAAAAACCACATTCACCTCCTCCCAGTGTCCCTAGGTCCCATCCCGTTAAACTATCTGTGCAAAGTCCAGATAGTTTTCATCTAAATTAGAACCAGGTAAGGATGAAACTTCCTTAATATAATTTCCTTTACCCTGTCAATCTACAAATCTAAAGAGACAAGTTGTCTGTTCCCCACACACCTAACACAAGTCGTACAATAGTCAGAGGATAGCAGGAATAGACATTTCTGTTCAAAAGGGATGACAAAGGATTTACTGGTTGATATTTATTTCAAATTGATGCAGGAAAAAATGTTGGCTAATCCTTGACTATATTTCGAAGCCTAAGAGTAATTCTCGTCTCTTCCTTTACTTATGTGTTCTTCATTCCAGCCTGTCAGTCATCCTTCCTTTTTTTTCATGGAAGTAGAATGTATCTGTTCCTAAGTAGATTTAATGGTTTGCTTGCTGCCTGTAGAATTTCACAAGTCTGAATGCCTCTTTTCATTTTTCAGTCTCCATTTTCCCGTTAGTCTAAGTTGGCAGTTTTTTTTTTGCTAAAACAATTTTCTATTTGGGTGGGTCTTTTCTGTATTTCCCAGGGTTTCACTCTATTAGACAAAAGCTACACCCACAAGTCCCTTCTAGATAATCCCTCTTCTACCTGGGACTCTAATAGAAAGAAGTGAGTGAAAAGAGATTAAGCTTCCTAGAGGTCCTATCATTAGACTGACAGAACCTGTGAGACAAAATTTTGATAGCTTTAAAAGGCCATTTTTATGACTAAATACTCTGATCATTTGATCTTTTGAAGTTTTAGCAAAGATAGTATGATTATACCATTTTATCTATACCAAGCTTTATCTAAAGACCTTGTTTTCCTAACAGTTCACAAAAACAATTTCTCAAATTTAGAATCTTTTGTCATTTGGAAAAGCTAGAATTTTCAAAACTTTCAAGTCCTTTTGATTTAACAGTTCCTTCCTCAAATTATCTTCCTATATTCTCACACATTGCTAGAGAAATCAAGAAAAAAACAGGTGGCATATCCAACACATTTCTTGAAGATATCCTTAACTAAATAACTAAGTTCATCCTTATATTTTCTGTTGTCTACATGACTAGAAGAGACAAGCTCACTAAGCTCCCTGCTGGTAAATGTCTCCCTTCCTCCAGCTTCTAGTAACATATTCCTTACTTCCTTTTGGCAGTGTCCTCAATGTTCTTATTCATAATCATCTGATTGAGAGAACTTAGTTTTTATCATGCTTTTCAAAAATTGTATATCTTTTGCTCATTGTCTCATTACAAAGCCACTCCCACATTTGTAGTGTTTTTTAGAGCAGCCTCTCACTTTCAGATACCAGAATCTGTATGTTATGTATAGCTGCATAACAAATTACCATGACTTAAAGGCATAAAACAACAAACATCTATTATTTCATAATTTGTGAGAGTCAGAAACCCAGGCATGGATTAGCTGAATTCTCTGCTTCAGGATCTCTCACAAGGTTAGAGCCAGAATGTCGGTCAGACTTGAGGTGTTATCTGAGGCTCCACTGGGGAATGGATCTCCCATGAAACTCCTGTTGTGGTTGGCTGGATTCAGGGCCTCCTTTAACCTCAGACAGAGAGGTCGTAGCTTTTTCCTAGCATTTGGATGGTGGCTGCCTTTAGTTTCTTGCCAAGTGAGTCTCTACAGCATGGTGGCTTGCTTTATAAAACTGTGTGAGCAGAAAAGTATTTAGAGAGGCTGGTAACAAAGCAAAATTTAGAGTTTTATGTAGTGTAATCAGTCAAGTGGCATTCTATTATCTTTTCTGTATTCTGCTGGTTAGAAACAATTATAGCTCCTGCCCATAGTCAAAAGGAAGATCTTACACTTGGCATGCATGTCAGGAGACAGAGATAATTGGGTCCATTTTAAAGTGTGACCATGTCAGGAAGTAAAACCATCACACTTGAGAACTTTTTATCTTCCTCGAAGGTATAAAAATTATAAGAAAGAGTGAGATAGCAAAGGGTCATTGTGCCCAAATTTCAATGTTGTATTCTGCAGCCTTGATTAAAGGGACTAAAGACATTTTCACTAGACTTCAAAATGCATTCAGGACAGAATATGAATGTGATATATTGCTATTTTAAAATAATCATCACAGTTCTAGTTAAACACAATGTTCATATATGGTTATCATGTAATACTAACAGCTAGCATTGTAGCATGCATTGTATGCTAAACGTGTTATCCTAAAAGCAATATCATTTGCATTAGCTACAGATCTTGGTTCAATCCCCAATTATATAATATAAATTATATATTATATACTACACATGTATATGCACTCAGAAGAAGCTATGTAGTCTTTCTTTCTAAACTTTAGTGTCTTTATCTATAATATGGGTGCAGCAATGGCATTTAATTGAAACAAGTGTGTTAAAATTATGAGTGAATGAAAATCTTGCATCGTGTTCAACAAAGAGAAATCTTCAAATATATTAAATGCTGAAGACAAACATACATTGTGATTAAATATAAAGGCCATGAACCAAGAAGACATTGTTGCATAGAAGGCTAACTACACAAACAGAAATTCAACCACTCAGGAGAACGAAAAGAAAGAATCACCCAGGTGAGAGAATACCATTCTCTTATTCTAAAAGTTATAAACAATTTTCTGTCAAGGTTTCCATAATGTCACTGTAGAACGGAAAGCTATTTGCCATATATATTTATACAAGAATATATGCCACACGATGCTCATCGAAAGTATGGAATCCATTACTGGCTTTTTCACTGGATGTGAGTTAATGCACTCCTCAAAGTATGAATGCATATCTTCATTGGGGTTCAATGGATTTCTCATAATCATGACAAAGGTATGGAACCAGTAGGAAAATCTGAAGGAGAGCTCATTCTATAACATTTTTATCTTGACCTATGTATTGCTAAGCATTAAAAAGTTGCCCCTGAGTTATATTCTTCATATCCCAGCTTTTCTACCTGCTGCTAAAATGTGTGCATTTATTTTGTTGTGGTTTATGTTGATCCAAAAGCTTCTTTTCTGTCAGTATCCAGTGAAAACACCTATTTATTTTTTTGGAAAAGGCTGGAAATTTTTTATGGCGGGATGCCCCACAGTTCTTGGTGGTATATAGAATTATCCTTAGGGATGCAATACCAGAGATAAACACCAAGTCTCAACTCTCCACTACTTATACTGTAAGAGATTAACAATTAAAAATAAAAACATAAATAAAATGATCTTCGTTACTTGCTAATTTCCATGTTTTCTAAGAAAATGCTTTAGAAATAAGCTTATTTCAAGAATCGCACTTTATAATATTTGCATACAGAATGATTTATAAAATATAACAACTTTTAAAAACTCAATTTTTTTGGTTAAATAATTGTTTTCATAACTTTACTAAATATTTTGCTTTCATTTCACTTACAATATTTATAGAGCCATTCATAAAAACAAGCCAAATTTGGCAACTAATTTCATTCAGAATACAATGATATCTTGCTAGCTATCATACATTAAAATAAATTAAATGTCTAAACTCTCCCCTTTAGACACGATTAGATAATCCACTAGTCTTATTCCAGTTCCTTAAAAATAAAGATAAGGTGATGTTCTCCTACTGATTCACTGATTTTAAAGTAAAGAAGAGAGAGCGGTAGGAATAAAAATAGGCAGACAGAAATATTCAAAGCATGTACTCTACCATCAGGCTTCCTAGACTTTCTAGAACCTAGAAGTAAAACTGAGCTGGTTCTTAATAATAAAATAAAATACAATCATTTTACAAATTAAATGCTCTCGGGTCATCCTAAATTTCAGTGTTTAAAACAGGCAACCAAAATACATGAATCAAACATTATCCCCTATATTCCTGAACATTCCTATCCTTCATATGTTTATATTTTCTGTCACATTACCTGATTTTTTTTTCTATTTCTGTACCGGCTTCACAGCTCATTTGCTTGCAATACAGCAAAACTGCCTTTCTCCTTGACATGTTCTGAATACATGGTTTTATGTTAGAGCTTAAACAATGGAGAACATATCTCAGTCTGCCCAATAAGCTAAATTATGGCAGAAAATCCTGATTTTTAAGCTTTCACAGACAGGGAGAACAATTTATCTTTTGCTTTCATTCGATCTATTTTACATATTGGAAAAATCTGTTGTGGATAAAATAAAACCTCCTTTTCCTGCCCACCTCCTGTGTGCCTTCCTTCAACAGTTATCTTTCTTTTTTTTTTTTTTTTTTTTTCCCTTTGATAGCCTGGGGATTCCCTTTTGAAACTGGTCCACCAACAGTACACAAGACTAAAAAAAATGTTTTATTTAACCGTTAGCCCACACTCATTTTATTTTATTTTCATTGCAAATGCCTGTGTTCAAAGTCATAGGCAACAAATATCTCTGCCTCCTTATGCCCATTGGCCTCCACCTTTTGGTCTCAAAATATCCTCCCATCTCAGCCTCCTGTGTTGCTGGGACTACAGGCATGTGCCACATGCCTGGCTAATTCTTTCAATTTTTGTAGAGATGGGATTTTGCCATGGTACCCAGGCTGGTCTCAAACTCCTGAGACCCAGCAACCTGCCTGCCTCAGATTCCCAAAGTGCTGGGATTACAGGAGTGAATCACCACACCCAGCCTCTAGTAGGTATTTATGAAGTACCACCTATCAGCAGTCTTTGCCCTAATATGAGGCATGGCAAAGAATAAGATCATGGTAGCAATATTGTTTAAATTTTCAATGAGCATGCCTATCTGTAATTTAGAATATCTACTTACATATATTTAGTAGAAATTTTTCTATTATTTAAAAATGACACAATAATATAAATAACAAAATAAAATATACCTCCTCATCATTTTTCATTGTTCTCATCATTGGAGTATATTTTGTTTTCTGTTCTATATTTTAAACACCATATTTTGTTTTGATCAAATGTGCTTTCCTCAAATCTTCATGTCCCTATATATAGCACATTATTTTAATACAATGATAAACACTGAAAATTAGTCAGTGATCAATCACTATGCCTTTCCATTATTATAGATCAATTGGTGAATTTTTATATTATATAACTTGGTATATATTATATGTATTACATAACAATGTGATATATCATCTCTCTATATATGTATACATACATGCACGTAGAACATATCGTACATGTACATATTATCATTATGCCCTAAATGTGTGTGTACACATGTGAACAACTTGTATGTGTGTGTGTGTATGTATGTATGAGAAAAATACATAGATAGTACCTAAGGTAGAGTTACTAGAGCAAAATAGGGCAAAATAAATTATTTATGACTTCATACTTTTGAGTTTCTTTGCAGAGCCTATTAATTTATAGTGTCACTAGGAACATATAAGTAAACTCTTCTATTAGCAATACAATTTTTAATTAAAAATTATTTTCTCATCTCATAGCTTTCTTGCTATTATTTTATCATGTGTGTCTTTAAACAGTCTAATTTTTTAGTGGTTCCATCATTCACTCTAATTATCATGGGTATACTTAAACAGTGATTGTTTCATTTTCTGAAAAACTTCTAATTTTTTCAATGCCAAAATATCAGAGTTCAAATTCCAAAGTGTGTCTTTTAAAGCTCTTCATTATCTAGTTCAAATATGCTTGTTGAAATTCCTATCTGGCTGCTTTTCCTTCAAACTTCCAACCTACAGACGACATGGCTGACTTTTATTGCTACTACAACAGGCACTGATTCAACTCTGTCTGTTCCTTTTTCCAGTTTTCTCTACCTCCATGCCACCCATTTCTCTCAGCAGATTGTAAATACATTTACCTTTTCTAAATCATCTTGTCAGAAGAAAACTATAATTTATAAAACATGTTTCTCTTTTATTAGGTTATACTCTCCTTGTTGACAGTGACTAGACAGATCTTTTTTTTTTTTTTGCTGCAACATAACGGATAATATCTGGCCCAAGAAAGATGTTGAACAAATATCTACTTCTGCTGCCATTTTAGTCACTAGAAACATTTCCCTTAATAACTTTTTTTTTGTTTTCTGACTTACTATAAAGGTGACAAACTAAGCTTTAAGAAGGTTTAACAAATGGTCCACTTCGATAAGTATTGAATACCTATTATTTATCTCTATGCATGCATCATTTTATTTTATTAGTTTTTTACTTCAACATTTATTTTAAGTTCAGGGTTACATGTGGAGGATGTGCAGGTTTGTTATTTAGGTAAATGAGTGTCATGGTGGTTTGCAGCACAGATCGTTCCATCACCTAGACATTAAGTCCAGCATCCATTAGTTATTTTTCCTGATGCTCTCCATCTCCACAACCTGGCCTCCAACAGGCCCCCATGTGTGTTGTTCCCCTTCATGTGTCCATGCATTCTCATTATTCAGATCCCACGCATAGGTGAGAACATTTCATCCCAGTTCTAACTCCGGAAGCTTCCGCTATTTCAAACCCTCCAGAGCCATCTGAAAGCCACTGGTAACCAGGGCTCCCCGGGGATTCCGAGTGGGAATAGACTTCCACTCTATCGGCCACCATGAAGGCCGAGAAACCCACTCCAAACTGGCCGATGATCTTGCTGCTGGCCTCAGCCTGGTTCTGCAGAGCATCCAGGAAGGTCTTTGACCCCGATCTGGCGATCGTCCCCAGGTTGGACACCAGCTCTTCCTGTGTCATCCTGATGCCAGTATCCTTCGGCATCGGTCTGCAAGTGAATCTTCATTTCTGGCAGGGCTTGGCCGTCAGACACCAGTTTGTAACGTAGGTTTTCCAAGGCATCGCTGGCATTGGAGATCAGCTCCCGTATAAACACCTCTTTTTCTGAGTAAAAGGACCGGGCAACGATGTCCACAAGTTTCTTTGTCTCTGCCTGGAACTCATGTTTGGAAGTAGAACCCTGCACGCTCTCTGTGCTGCTGATGATCGAGTGCAGGGGTTCCTCCTGGTCCTCGGCGGTCTGCATGCCGAATGGCTGTCCTGCATGGAAGCTCCAGGCCATGTTTCGCCTGGGGCAGAACTGGGCTGTGGTCCTCCGTGAACACAGAATTGGTTTTCCTCCAGGGGAGGCCGCCAGCGCCGGCGCCCACAGCAGACGCAGCAGTTGACGGCCAGACAGCACCAGCGCCCACAGCTTGCGCACCACGTTATCCTCCCAGAGCATGGGGCGCAGCCACGCAAGACGGAAGCAGGCAGGGCCTAGCGGGGCGGGGCCGTCCTCTGGCGCAGGGCGATGACGTCACGGCGGACGCCGGGCTGCCCGGACCGCTCCATTTTTCTATTCTTAATATACCTCTACTGCTACCTAACTACCCCATTGCTATTATCCTGTAACACTACTACTACCATACCACGCTGCTACTCCCTAACTACATCTTAATTACTGTTTTACTATACTTCCACTGCTAACTTACTACACTACTACCTTACTATACTACTATGATAGCTACAGTACTACCCACTGTAGCCATTGTATTATGCAAAATGTGTATTAGTTTTCCAAAGCTGCCGTAACAAAATACCACAGATTGAGACTTAAACAATAGAAGTTTATTTTCTCACAGCTCTAGAGGCTGCAAGCCTGAGATCAAGGAATAAGTAGGTTTGGTTTCTTCTCCCATCCTCTTGGCTTGATGATGGTTGTCTTCCCACTGTGTCCTCACTTGGTCAGGATTCTCCAGAGAAATAGAACCATTAGGATGAGCATATATACAGAAAGAGATTTATTTTAAGGAATTGGCTCATGCACTTGTGGAGGCTTGGCAAGTCCAGAATCTAATGGTGAAGGCCAGAAGCCTGGAGACTCAGGAAGAGTTGTATTTCGAGTCCAAGGGCAGTCTGCTGATGAACCAAGAAGAGTCAATGTTGCAGATGAACTCCAAAAGCAGTTAGCTGGCAGAATTTCTTCTTGCTTGGGAAAAGTCAGCTCTTTGTTCTTCTTTTTTTTTTTTTTTTTTTTTGAGACCGAGTCTCACTCTCTTGCCCAGGCTAATGTGCAGAGGCCTAATCTCAGCTCACTAAAACCTCCACCTCCTGGGTTCAAGCAAGTCTTCTGCTTCCACCTCCCAAGTAGCTGGGATTACAGGCATGCACCACCATACTGGGCTAACCTTTGGATTTTTAGTAGAGACAGCTATTTGCCATGTTGGCCAGGCTGGCCTCGAACTCTCGACCTCAGGTGATCCACCTGCCTAGGCCTCCCAAAGTGGTGGGATTACAGGTGTGAGACACTGTGCTCAGCCAGCATTTTGTTCTATTCAGCCTTCAACTGATTAAATGAGGACCACCAATGTTATGGAGGATAGTATGCTTAACTCAAAATTTAACCATTTCAACGTAAATCTCATCTAAAAACATTGTCACAGAAACACCCAGATGAATATTTCACCAAATATCTGGGCACTATGGCTCAGCCAAATTGACAGATAAAATTAGCCATCACACATGGTCTTTCCTCTGTATACGTGCATCCTGGTGTCTCTCTGTGTGCCCAAATTTTCTCTTTTTATAAGGACACCAGTCAGATTGGATTAGAGGCCACACTAATGGCCTCATTTTAACTTAGTTACATTTAAAGGCCTTTTCTCCAAATACTATCACATCCTGAGGTACTGGGCATTAGGGCTTCAACATATGAATTTGGGGAGGAAATAATGGAACCCCTACACTGATTTCTACTACCCTTTACTACCACTACCGTCTTGCTACTACTACCATTGCACTACTACTGCTGTCACTACAACTCATCCTCTTCCTATTGCTAATACTTCCATAAAGTTCCTTCAAGGTGCAATTTCCTGTTTCTACAAAATAGATTGTACACAGTTAGCACCATGAAAAAAAAATCCTGATTTGGCAATTTGCCATGGCATCATATTTGGTCTCCATCATCTCTATGACTAGGGGAACAATTTTCCTTCAGTTATCGATATCAGGAAATAAATCATAGATGGACTGTTCAGAGCATGTCTTTTCTCAATCTTCCCAGTAATTGTGCAAAGATTTTGCTATTTTCTGGAAGTTTCCCAGGAAGAAGTTATAATTTATTTGGGCTGGGATCTGGGAATTTCTCTCTTAATGGAGAGGTAATTATTGATCTTATGATATTTTTGGTGTCACAAACTAAATCATTATCCATAGCTAAGCCTCCAAGGGCATTATTGTTTATGTTTTACTATGTATTTGTACAAGTACAGTAGACCTGCTCCCGGAAGTCTTTCATGTAAGAAAGAAAATTCAGAAAGATTATTTAACACAACTAAGACTCTTCCATGGCTATCACTGTTTTCAAAACTGAAATGTAGCTGGATTTCCTTTCTATTGCCATTGCCTTTAATAAGAATCTTTATACCACAGAGAAAAAGAACCAGACTGGAATGTTTCAGAGCTAGATAAAACCAAAGGACTGGCGGCTTACAAGGGTAAAGCAGTGAGGATGGGAATTCAGAAATAAAAAATGCATTGATATTTCTAATAAACATGCTGAGTCAATTCCAGAACCCAAGGTCCTGAGATATATGACTCTTGGCTGATGAAGGATTATGTAAGCATTCCAGTCAAGGTCTTGACATAAAACAAATGCACTTCACAAAGAGTATAATTGAGGAGAGTAAAATTAAAACAGCTTTTAAAATGTGTAAGAAACTATGAAAGAAATCAAGAAGGAATGATAAAGCAGATACCAAGAAGAAAGCCATTGGCCTTGCTGGAAAAGGCAGGGGAGGGGTCAGTTACATGAACTAGATGGAGAACGGAATTTGAGGAGGGATTACCCCATGGGAACTGTTGGCTTCAATACAGGATACAGGAATAAAGAGACTGCTGACATGTGGTCCTGGAGAGAAGAAATCCAGAGAAATAAAAAATATCCTTCCTTCCTTTACTTCCTTCCTGAAAATATCCTGAGAATATTTTCCATTGGCATATGCTGACTGGAAGTCCCCCAGTAACCTGCTGATGGATTCTAAGTGGATAAAGACACACACACACACACACACACACGTATATGCATGCACACATATATGCACATATATATGCACCAAAATGTGTGCATGCTCAAGATCCATATATAAAATGGTATAGTATTTGCATATAACCTACACACATCCTCCTGTATACTATAAGTAATCTCTAAATTATTTATAATACATAACACTATGTAAATAGTTGTTACACTTATTGTTTTTTATTTGTATTATCTTTATTGTATTTTTATTTTTTTATCTAAATATTTTCAATCAGTAGTCAGTTGAATCCTCAGATGCAGGAACCATGGATATGGAGGGCCAACTGTACATATAATTTTAATTATACTAATAAATAATCATATGTCTCACTTTTCATGAGGATGCTCTCAGGTTCTTGACCAGTGAAAGAACATCATGGTGTATGATTATATAAAAAATAAGAACAGATTAGTGTTTCTATATATACAAAGTCACAGGATTTGTCAACTGATTAATTCAAGACCATTCTCTAATGCTACATAACTAGAGTTAGAATTGGCTGTCTGCACAAAATTCCCACATTTGAATCCTACGGAACATCAAGAACATAGACTCCTTTGGCTAATACCAGCTGGTGGAGTCATTCCTATATGGACTTCAGATCATTAATAACTGCTAAGACATGATGCTGCTTTCTGCTCCCTTCCTGTATAAATAGATTTTGGAATTCAACTGATTTCATATATATAGCTGATCCAATAAAAGTTGAATCTGTAAATGCACGGACCATTAATGAAAGCTATGCAGAAGAAATGTAAGTTTATACTGTTTCACTTATAAATAAATATATAACCTAAGAGTCTAGAGGAACTTCAGTAGGCTGGGGAAGAGATTAAAAATCCACACATGAAAGCCTTATATTTCCGCTGTCATCAATCTTAAATGGTTCCACACCTAGAACCATGTTCAAAGATTATTAATAGCAACAGATAAACAATGTACTCATAGATTTGAAAAATGCTACTATGTACACATTTATATATTTAATTAAGTTGGGAGTGGATAAACATATGACTTGTTTTAGAGTTTAAAAATGGTTTGAAATAGATCTAGCATTATTCCTTTTAGTAAAAAAGAAAAATAGTGCAGGTGAAGGTGGAAGCAGACGAAACAGCAAGAGACTGTTACAATTGATTCATACATTCACATAAATTCTATCCTGCTATGATGTCAACCTTGTGAATTTTGTGAATACATACATAGATAAAACAGGCCCTGTTGGGCTCAAGAAGTGTATTCTCTACAGAGGACTGGTCATTATCACATGGGCACAAGTTTCTATGAGCCACTAACAAAGAAAATAAATATGGACAGAGGACCTGAAGTTTATACAAAATATAATGGCTTTCTTAGATAATTTTTCGAGTGTACCTATTAATTCAAAATTCTACAGAAGTCAGTCTTATTAATTGATGTAAACTGATTGAGGCAGACCAGCTGTTGGACATTTGCCCAAGCACACTCCCACAGGGTTCGTGTCACTCATCCACATGAGAGTCCTCCAGAGTCCCCCTTTATTGGGAACCATGAAAGGGTGGCACAGAAGTCCTATTGTGGGAGTCCTCCCTCTTCTCAAAAACACATCCCAAAATAAAGTTGGAAATTTGCTTTTAAAATATGTCTTAATTTTCACATTTTATAAATATACGATGTCTGATGTTTATACTGGGTTGAATAATGTCCTGCCCCATACCCTCACATCTTGCCTAAATTCATGTTCGCTCAGAACCTCAGAATGTAACTTTAAAAAAAAAGAGTCTGCCAGGCACGGTGGCTCATGCCTGTAATCTCAGCACGTTGGGAGGCTGAAAAGGGCAGTTAACCTGAGGTTGAGAGTTCGAGATCAGCCTGACCAACATGGAGAAACACCGTCTCTACTAAAAATACAACATTAGCTGGGCATGGTGGCACATGCATTCCAGCTACTGAGGAGGCTGAGGTAGAAGAATTGCTTGAACCCAGGAGGCAGAGGTTGTGGTGAGCCAAGATGGTGTCATTGCACTCCAGCCTGGACAACGAGAGCAAAATTCCATCTCAAAAAAATAAATAAATAAAGAGATTCCTTCAAGATGTAGTTATTTAAGATGAGCTCATATTGGAGTAGAGTGCACCATAAGTCTAATGACTGGGTTCTTACAAGTAGAGGAGAGGAGAGACAGCCATAAAGACACAGAAGAAAGAAGGCCAGGCAGCAACAGAGACACATATTGGAGTGAAGCAGCGGCAAGCCAAGGAAGTTCAAGGCTTGCCAGCAATAACCATCTACTGGGAGGGGACAAGTACACTTCACTAGAGGGAGGGAGAAGGGCTGTGCCAACAGCTGAGTTTGAACTCCTAACCTCCATAAATGTGAGAGAATCAACGTCCTGTTTTAAGCTACCCAGTTATGGCAGCACTAGGAAATAAATACAATGATGCTGGTCATTCTGGTTGAGATGATGTTAAAAGTTATGAATATCTTAACTAATTATCTGAAATGTAAAATTTTTATCATAAAGAAGCAAAAAATAAAATGGAACTCAGAAAACAATAGCTTTTAATATATTACTGTTTCATACAGAAACTTAAGGGTTAAAAATATGCAATTTAAATATATTTCAGACATTTCAGATGTAATCCTCCACTCTTTTCATCAATTTCCTTGAGAGTTAAAAGGCTTAGCTGCAGTTTGGTATACTTCACAAAGATAAGCTTATGGACTCAGTATTTAATGAGTTTATTTCAGGTAACAATATATAATTAAAAGCATAAATTGAGATTTAAGCTTAGCTAAAAGGATTTCTACTAAAATTACAATTAATTTGCACAACATTCAGTGGAGTTTAGCACTTTGGGATTGAAGAAAAAGAAAACTTTCAGAAAACACTCATGCTCAAATTATAAGGAGAAAAGCAGATGGGTTTGTTATCCCAAGAGACAGGTTTTGTTTCTTTTGTTGTTTAACATATTGATATTGGGTATTTCCAATACTCTAAGGTAATGAAAGATTCTTGACTACATTTCTAAAATGGAAGGCTCTTTTTTTTTTTTTTTTTTTAACAATACCATCGCCTTCTATACCAGGAATATAGAGTTAGTTCCATGTCAGATACATCAGGTGCCATTCTTAAAGGGTAAATGAAAGAGGTGTGGGCTATTTATCCTCTCTGCCATGAGAATTTCAGCTGTGTGGTGTAGATCAGTCTAGTTAGGAAAATTGAGTATGATTCTTACATTTCCCTAACATCTATATATTTCCTCCCTTCCTCCCTCCCTCCCTTCCTTCCTACCTTTCTTCTTCCTTCCTTTCTTCTTTCCCTCTATTCTTTCCTAAAATATTTTCTCTTTTTATAATATTACTTCTATTTTCTTTTAAAAAATATATTCTCCTTTAAAATTCAGCATCTTTCTTCATCATATTGCCCTCAATGCTTTTCTTTAATTTTCTTTGCAAGTCCTTTAAAAAAAAAGTTTCTACTTTTTGTAGAAAACAACAAAACAAAAGAAACAAATAAGGTTTGATTCCTCTTGCTTTAATATTTAAAATTTTCTTTACAATTCATTCACAAATTAAACTATTAAAATATTTTTACATTTGTGTTCCTTTAGTCATTTCTTTAAAAATATTTATTAAGTAATGTATTTATAAGAACCATCCTTCACAAGTTTTACCCTGCAAAGACTCTTCCTCCTCTGGGTCTCCCTCAGTTTCACCCTTCCTTCTTGTTTTCTATGCCCCTACCTCCATATGCCTTTGGCAGAAACAAGCAAATGTGCTATTTCATAGATTATCTCAGTATATCAGTTGATCATTCTTTGCTTTACGATACTTTTTTCATTACCATCTTTCCTTTTCCTCCAGCTCAGCAGACCTCATACTGCCCCACAGCTGTTCCTTTGGCTCTTCCTTCTGTCTCAAATGCCCGATGCCCAGGTATCTGCTTAGTCGACCTTCATTTACCTCCTTAAGATTTTCAATGAACTCTTGCCACCTTAGTTAACACTATCATGTCCACTCCCTCTCTGGTTCCAAATGTTTTTTCTTTCAGATCATTTGTCACTTTCTCACATGCTATGCAACTTCATCATGTATTATTATTATTTATTCTTTGTTTTCCCACTAGAATTATAAGCTGTAAAAGAGCAGGGATCTTTGTCTTTGTGGTGAATAGGTGTATCCTAAGTACCTGGATAGTGATGGAACCATATTAAGTTTGTTTACCTATTTTCAAATAGATGCAAGAACATATGATTTTTAAAAAGTAATCAATATGTCATATGTCAGTTGAGTACAATCCACTACTAATGACTGGTTTTTATTACCTTCAATTTTATTGCAAAATCTGTAAGCTTCTAAGAACCTCTTCACAATCTCTCAAATATGGAAATTTATAAAAATTTACTTGGCAATTTTTTGAGAAGTGTATAATAATTGACAATTTATATTATATTCCTTACAATTTTATAATTTCTATATTTATAATAATTAGTATCTTTTATTTTTACTATTGGAAAAGCAATATTTTTTATTAGCAAGAAAGAGGCAGTTAACTGTTCTGTAAGTTGGTGAAAATTATTCATGAGATTATTAATTGAAGCACTTTTCTTCTCTTGTACCTATGTCACTTTTTAAAGGTTTACATAGTATTAGATCTGCAAAGTTCTAACTTACTATAATTGAGTCAGTGAGCAAACTCATTTCTCACTATTTATTTATAACTGAAACATCATTTTCAGAATTTATAGCCACACCCAAGCCATTAAGGTACATAGTATCTCTTATTTACTGGAAAAACGCCTAAGGTGAAAGAAAACAGTTTGAATGCTGAACCTGAGAATTTAAATCTTTGAATTGACATCATATTATCTTCTATAGAATAGGCAAATATTAAATGGCACCGTGCTTTCAAATTATTAAAAGGCTACCTTTGCTAATTTGCATTAGAAATATTGTTCCTTTTGGAAAGTAGATTGCAGAATCATTGAAATGTTCATTAAATTATTTCACAACTGTTATATGTCAATAAAATGACAAAGAAATTATCAAAAAATGATTCTTGTACATTAGCAGTTTTTATCTTTGCTAACATTAATATATAATAATCAAATACAGATTTACAAGAAAAAAACAAACAAACCCATCCAAAAGTGTGTGAAGGATATGAACAGACACTTTTCAAAAGAAGACATATATGAGGCCAACAAACATATGAAAAAATGCTCATCATCACTTGTTATTAGAGAAATGCAGATCAAAACCACATTGAGATACCACCTCACACCAGTTAGAATGGTGATCATTAAAAAATCTGGAGACAACAGATGTTGGAGAGGATGTGTAGAAATAGGGTTACTTTTACACTGTTGGTGAGATATGTAAATTAGTTTAACCATTGTGGAAGACAGTGTGGTTATTCCTCAAGGATTTAGAAATAGATATTCCATTTGACCCAGCAATCCCATTACTGGGTATATACCCAAAGGATTATAAATCGTTCTATTATAAAGACACACACACATGTATGTTCACTGCAGCACTGTTTACAATAGCAAAGACCTGGAACCAACTCCAATGCCCATCAATGATAGACTGGACAAGGAAAACGTGGCACATATAGACCATGGAATACTACACAGCCATAAAAAATGATGAGCTCATGTCCTTTGTTGAGACATGGATGAATCTGGAAACCATTATTCTCAGCAAACTGACACAAGAATGGAAAATCAAACACCGCATGTTCTCACTCATAGGTGGTTGTTGAACAATGAGAACGTGTGGACATGGAGAGGGGAGCAACACACACTAGGGTCTGTTGTGGGGGTCTAGGGGAGGGACAGCGGGGGTAGGGAGGTTGGGGAGGGATAACATGGGGAGAAATGCCACATATAGGTGACAGGGGAATGGAGGCAGCAAACCACGTTGCCATATATGTACCTATGCAACAATCCTGCATGATTTGCACATGTACCCCAGAACCTAAAGTACAATTAAACAAAGTTTTAAAACATCAAAAAATTAAATAAAATAAATAAATAAATATTTCAAAAATCATAAGTGAATTGTGAATACTTGTTTTTAATGTCTAGCTAGTCTCATATAACTCTGATAAAACAATAAAATAACTCACTTTAGGTCATTTTGCTAATACTACATGATATCCATGTTAGAAGGAAAATTGTTCATTATGCTACCTCAAGGCAGATCCACAGGAATTATATTTTACTTCTGGTGGTAATTTTGTTGTTGTTGTTGTTGGTTTCTTTGTTTTTGGGCTTGTAATTGCATAAAATATCGAGAAAGAAAATGCTTCTAAGTAAAATACAATACACATCAACTCAAAATTTACTAACAAAAAAATGCTAACTTGCTGTTTCCTAATATGGATAATAGGTTTGCTTAAGGGTACTGAAAAGCAGAAATGGTATGACATGTTGTCAAGAGGGCAGAAATTGTTGAAACATGTTGCCTCATAAAGGAGAACAGGAATGTTTTACTCATAAACACATATGTATGAAAAGGAAGAACAGCAATCTGTTAACTGAGATAGCAGAACCTTGATTATAAAGACCCGTACATGCTGAAGACTCTATTTGCCATGGCACCAGAGTGAATATGCAAGGAAGAGAAGAAAGTGAGGATGTCGAACACACTGGAAAAGGTCTGGTGGACCAAAGGAAGGAAGCACTTTGGGAAAGGAAATAAGTATAGTAACAAATCAGGTGAGAAAAATGGAAGGGTTGAAAAATAACGGTACTGGTGAGTATGAAGAACATTTTAAAGGGCAAGTAAGAAAGTAGAAAGCACACACACCGAAAAAGAGCTCTTGTTAGAAAATGGTCTATTTCTTGTTGTATATAGTTTTAGAGAAGAAATAGAAATGTCATAAGAAATTTGAGAAGATAGATTGGATCTGCAGCCGTCACTAAGGTACCCACACTCAAGTCTGATGTTGAATTATGTTTGTGTATCCAGCTATCTGAACACAGAAAAGTTCATCAACTGATTGGGGATTCTCCTTCTACCTGGAGCACTTAAATACACCTATTTATGATTGTAAGAAGTTTTGAAAAAGCAAGAACTTTTTTTCCAACTGAATAGAGAAAAAAGACAACTTCAGAGATCTACGTTAGAGTGTAGATCTTTGCTTGTTAGAGTGTAGGAAAGGAAGTGGTTTTGCTAGATGAGTCTAAGAGGTCGACTCCTGTGGGTCCATGTGGTTGTTTTTGCCAAGGGTGTATAGAAAAAGAATGTTGGCCAAATAGCAAATCCCTTGGTGAATGATGTTTAGAAACCAGGAAGCGTGTTGGTGTCAATTACAAAATAAGAGGAGTATAGTTAGTATCACTATTCAGAAACTTAAATAAGGGTAATTCCATGGCCAAATGAAAAAAAAAAAAAAATCTTTGGGAGAAGCAACACAAACATCACTGTCTATGGTCTGCAGCATGTCATGTCATGAACACCCGTACTAGAGAGAATGACGGGAATAAAAGACAAGTTCAAACAGAGTGTCTTCAACTTCCCAAGTGACATTTTGAAGATCCCAGCTGATGTCACATGCCTGACAAGTTAATAGACATTAACCTGTGCTCAGTACAAGAAATAATCTTGTTGAGAACATGCCAGGGTTCCAGAAAGAACAATTTTAGTTATGAAAAGGGTTATGTGGCATGCAGAATGTGGACTCATCTTGTGGACTCATCTCTACTAACAGGGCCTAGGAATCTCACAATTTCATATTGAGGAACAGGCACGCCTTAGAAAAGACTATGAAATTGGCCTTTCAAAGGAACTTTTCCCATACAGTGGACAACAAGATGTGCAGATTTGTTCCATGAGTCATCCTAGACTGCTTCATGTCTCTCATCCTCCAGAACTAATTGCTAGTAATTACACCATATAAATAGTTGAATCTTCTCCCCCTTCTCCATGTCCACTTTATTTCCTCAATTGTCCTCTTGATGTCTCATCTGGACTATTATAGTGGCTTCCAGGTTGATCTACCTCTGCATGTATATGCTCATAGCTTTGTATCTCAGTTTTGAATGGAAAAGTTTTATAGAAAGGAACAACAGAATGATGGAGCCTGACAAGGACATGGACAGAGGATGGCCAGTGAAGAGACACCATGTACCCTGCAGTATAGTCATTTTAAACTACTGCCTCTCACTTTGGACCAATTTTCCCATCTCTGACTCCAATTGCCATTTCAATTCTTTAGATTTCATAATAAAGCATAGAGAGAAGGCTAATTTATAATTATCCTGGAGTGATTTCTTAGGGGAAAATCACCTGCAGATACTCATATTTTCAAAAGAGAAGGAGACTGTTTAAAGTTTTTCTTTTTTTCGGGTGGGGGATACAAATACTTGAGATGTGCAACATGGTACACATAAAAAGAGTATCATATTATAAATAAACTTCATGTTCTTGTTTTCCTTTCTATATCTCACCACTCGCTCTCTCAAAGATGTATATATAGGAACAAATAAACAAAAACAAAGTCTAAAATAAATTAAAAAAGAAAAGATAGATACATATATATGTCTGCGTGTGTGTTGTGTTTTTAGCTTTTGACATGTAATAATTCTCTTCAAAATATAATGGGTTAAGATAATAACTAATTATTTAGTTCACATTTCTTTTGTCTAGTTCTTTTGACCTAATCTGGACTTGGCTAATCTCATCTTGCTCACTCATCATCTGCAGTCAGTTGACATGTCAGCTCAGGGAGGCTGGTTCACTCTCGTGTCAGCAGGTTATATGACTGCCATCCAAGAGCAAAAGGAGAGACTGGACCATGTGTCATTCATAATCCAACAGACCATTTCAATCTGCTCATGCAGCAGCAAGATTCAAAGGCAGCAAGAGGTTTTCCAAATCTCTCCTTGCATCCTTGCTTCTGCCTCACTGGCCAAAGTCCAGAATCAATGTGAAACGCACAACCCAAGGTGTGCATCCATTTAAAGAGCATCAAATAATATGCTACAAAGGAATAAACTTAATAAATATTGTGCAAAACGTCTACAATAGAAAAAAAACATTGCTTTGGTAAATTAAAGAAGACCAAAATAAATGGAATTTATTTCTTTTGTGTTGTAGACATTTTGCAGTGCTGAGAATTATTACATGTCGAAAGCTACAACACACACGCACATATATATATGTATATAACTTTTCTTCTTTAATTTAGTCTTTGTTTTTGTTTATTTGTTCCTATATGAACATGTTCATGTTTTGGGAGTCAGTGCTGTAAAATGTAATTTCTCTCCAAAGTAATCAGTGAAACTAACACAATTCCAGTCCCAAACCCAGCAGATTTTCTTTTAAGAACTTGGAAAGTGCTTCCTAAAATATGTGAAAATGAAAATTCAAAGGACCTGAAATTCTAAAGCTGTCTTGAAACAGAATGCTGTTGGGTAGCCTAAATTACCTGACATCAATAATTATTATAAACCAATTCTAATTAAGATAATACAGTGTTAGCATAAGGAATGAAAAATGGATCAATAGAACCAAGTAGAGAACACAGAAATAGAGCCACACTTACATGGACACATGGTATTTGACAAATGTTCCAAAGAAGCACAGAAAGAAAATAAAAGTTTTTTCAACAAATATTTTGCGATAGCTGGACATCCATATGGAATAAAATTGACCTTGAACTCTGCCTCATTCTATATACAAAAAGTAGGCCGTACGCCTAAACTTAAAAGCTAAAGCCAAAAGGAGCTTAGAAGAAAACTAGTGTCGTAGGTTTTTGCCATAATTTCAAGTTGTCAACATTTCTTAGGACACAAAATGTAGTAAAAATAAAGGAAAAAATGGATAACTTAGAGTTCATCAAAAGTAAACAATTTGGTCATCAATAGTCACCCTTAAAAGTGTATAAGGAAGCCACATTCTGGGAGAAAATGTATGCACAACATAGTCTAGAAACATCCCCAACTGGGCAAAAATTTGAACTCATGTTTTATTAAAATATGTGAATGACTAATAGCACTTTAAAATGCTCATGCTCGACACCATAAATCATAAAAGAAATGCAATTTTAAACCATATCAAGCTACAAATCCCTCAGAAAAACTGAAATTAAAAAGACTAAATGTACGAATGTTGGCAAGGGTGTGGAACGACCAGAACTCCCATCCATTGTTAGTGAGGATTCCACAGAATATACAAGTTAGTTATTGTATGCGTATAAATGATCTTCAACACACAGAATTCATTTAATGTTAAGAATTCTTCAACTTGCACTTAACATTCTATTATCATTTTTCTTTTTCTATACTAACTGTTCATTTCTGATTTATTTCAGAAACCTTTAGTCTCAGCATCACTGGTTGCCTTCATGTGTATACACACACATGAGACAGATCCTTATTAACTCTTTAGAAACTTTCAGTGATACTGAAAATAGGAAAACCTCTAATTTTGCTCTTCTAATTGTGCATTTTCTGTGTACTAAACTTGCTACTGAAGACAACATTCTATTTTATATCACCTAAACCGCATGCCATCCAAGTAAATTACTGGTAAATTCTTCATCCCAAAGACATCTTAGCAGTTTATCTGTAATTTCATGGCGTTCTGTATTCCTATTATGCAATTTGTCCTTCCCACAATTATATCATTTACAACAAAAGTAAGCTTCTTAAAGACATAGATCAAATCTGTATGTATATATTTATGTCTTCAAGTGGTAAACACGCAAATAGCTGACATAAGTATGGAAGAAAAGCTCAGCAAACATTTATTGAATAGATGAATGTATGTAAAATCCATATTTATACTGGACTATCCTACCATTTTATTTTAAATTTATCTTACTTCCTATAGATTCAATGGCCCACTGCATTTAAGATTGGCTAGTTCTAAGATATTTGGGACTACTAAAAAATAAAAACATAGTTTGAAATAACTAGATACAATCATGTATATATTATATCCAAAACTGAGCCAACATTCAACAAAATAAAGATAATGATTTATTACTTTTAATACATTTGAATAACCAATTTAGATTGAGAATAGTGTTGTGAAAAAATACCTTAAGAGTTGATCAATTTGATTTTTTTTTCCTGAGATGATGGTCTGTGTCTGGTTTTATTAGATAGTTTATTTGTTTTTATATTATCAGAATAAAATTATATTTTCTTTTATCATTTCTTAATAAATATTTGTTATATGCTTATCCTGAGTAAGAAACCATGACTGCTAAATACTCAGAAAGTGGATGAATATAAATGCAATACCACTACTGCAAGAATCAGTGATCTAGTTAGAAAGATATGTAAACAATGATTCTAACAAAAGGCCATAGGTAGCATCTGACTGATAGATATCTGTGTTAGGTATAATTCTAACAGCACCACTCTCGACTCTCCTAAGACTTTCTACTTTAATTCACAGGGCTGTGAAAAAGATGAGACAGAGCAATCTAATTATGTACTGTTAACATGGAAGAGATTTTGCATATGCTATTAAAGTGACTAATCTGGTGCCTTTGAATTAATCAAAAGGGATATTATCTGGTAGGTTACAAGATACTTGCTTCCATGAAGAGTATCTAACTTAATAACACAAACCATTTCACAACTAGCTTAAAGCAAGGATTGAAAAAAGTGAATGTTGTCATTTTAAACCAGTTAATGTGGTTTAGAGATTATCAGTGATAAGTGAAGCTATACAGAGACTAAACATATTTTTTTCTGAATTTCTATAGAACATTATGTTAATTTGATTTACTTTTTATGGGCTTTGATGTCTTTGTCTACAATTTGCAAAGACTGCAAAATGTAAAATTACAATATCCAAGCATATAATATTTTTATATTGCTACCAGTCGTTCATACAACAAGATTCAGTGGAATAAACATAAAGCATTCATTACTTCTAATTAGTCTACAAGTCATCTGGAGAAATCTTTCGGCCTTGACTGGGCTTGCTTACATGTCTGTGTGCAACTGTAGATGCACATCTAAGCTGACTACCATTGGGCTCTGTCACATGTTTTGCTATAGTTTATTAGAGAGCCTCATCTAGAAAAACCGACCTGCACGTCAAGATGGCTTTTTATCCTGCAAGCTGTGTCTGCCTCTTCATCAAGGTAAGCCTTATAAATGACAGAACATCACTATCTGTATGCTCCATTGAAAGAAATAAGTCACAAAGTTGTCTCAAATTAAAGCCTTTAGAAAACTGATTTTTCCATTTGATAGTGACCAAAGTCCAAATTGCCAAGATTGTGGGTGCAGAAGACATAACAACTTGGGTCCCAATTAATCCACAGTAGTATCTAATTTCACTTTTCAAGTAAATCCCTACATGGTGATCATAAAAACAAAATGCTCTCTGGATAAAGCAGAAAATGTGTGATATGAAAGAATCTGAACAATAGAGACATTTGGTGGCAAAATGGTAGGTAGATGGCTCTGCAAAAACATTTCAAAATATAACTCCAAAAATAGTGTTCTTGCTAAAGAAACACCTTTGAAAGAAATTTTGAACCTTTGTTTATAATATTTCTTAATAAAGTCTATTTTGATCATAGAATATTACTTTGAACCATATAATTTGCTAATATCCATATTTAATAGTTTAGTATCTAATATTTTAGTCTACAAGACAATAAATTATGCAGAGTAATAATTTATTTTATTTTTATGCCACTGTGAGTTTCACCCCTCCCTCAACCTGCTCTCCATTGTTTAGTTTTAGTATGCATTATAAAATAATCATTCAGGTATAACATTTTTAATTTACTTATTTTGAGGATTGTATTATTCCATTTTCACACTGCTATAAAAAACTACCTGAGACTGGGTAATTCATAAAGAAGAGCAGTTTATTTGACTCATAGTTCTGTATGGCTAGGGAAGCCTCAGGAAACTTACAATCATGGCAGAAGGTGAAGAAGCAGCAAGCACCTTCTTTGCAAGGTGGCAGGAAAGAGAGTGAGAGTGAAGCAGGAAATGACACACACTTTTTAACCATCATATCTAGTGAGAACTCACTCACTATTATGAAAACAGTAAGGAGGAAATCTGCCCCATGATTCAATCACCTTCCACAAGGCCCCTCCTACAATCTGACAAAAGATTTGGGTGGGGACATAAATCCAGAGTATATCAAGGATTAATTGTAATCTGATCAAAATAACATGTATATACATGTATTCTTTTCAATTTTATTTTTCTACTGCTTGAAAAAAAATCGATTTTTATTGCTCTACTATTAACTGGATTGGATTAGAATAGCAAAGCAGAAAGTTTAGGATACTTAAAAGTGATATAAATGTTTAGAATATTTTTTCTGAAAGCAGTCACATAATACTTGATAATTACACAAATTAAAAAAAAAGTTGTAGGGTCAATAGCAGACTCTTGGATTTTTATTAATAGGAACTTAGCAGAAACAATTGTTGCTTTGTCTTTCAATATACAGAATATACTATGGTTTGAATGTGTTCCCCAAAAAGCATGTACTGGAAATTTAATTTTCAGGTGCAAGTGATGAGATCATAAGGGCTCTACCCTCATAAATGAACTGACATTGTTATTGCAGTAATAAGTTCTTTATCATGAGAGTGTGTCTATAACAAAAGTAATTTACACCCTCTCTGACTCTCTTATGCTCTCTTGCCCTTCCGCCTTCTGCTATGAGATGATACAGCAGGAAGACATTTGCAAGATGGGGGTTCCTTGATCTTAGACTTCCTACTCTCTGGAGTTGTAAGGAATAAATTTATTTTCTTTACAAATTACCCAATAGCATGTATTCTGTTATAGCAACACAAAATGGACTAAGACAAAGTTGTATAATCTAACATTAACAGGTGGCCCACCAGAGATTCTAACTAACAAAGTGTATAGCAGCTCCACACATTGCAACATGGGCCATGTGACATATAAAGTAGATAGTATCACCGTATTCACATGTTCCAAAGCCATCTGATTTATCTTCAGAACTCTAAAGATCTAGATTACTGAGCTCTTGTTTGAAACAGAAACAAAATATTGGTCTTAACAGTTAGTAAACTATAGTGAGACCTAGAGCAAGGTATTTCCCCCAATGCAAACATATATCTCTTTTTAATAAATTATTTCTCCTCACTGTGCATGTACTTCATTTTATTGATTAATTTTAGAAGTATTATTTGTTTAATTAAGAAATTTCTTCTGAGGTCCTTGTCTGAACCTCAGCTATTGCAAATCTTAAGTGATACTCAATTCACAACTAAAGATTTTTAATAATGCCTATATATTCAGATATAAAGATTCTCGACTTAGAGCAATGTCATTATTTAAAATATTGCTATGAGTACTTCAATACAACTTTATTTAATTCTTCATGATATCATTTTGACTAGAAAATGTATGGAATATAGTTACCTAAACCCCTTAAAATGGTAAATAATTACCATTTACCTCCATATTTCTAGGAACTCAGTTTATTTTGGAAGGTTGAGAAACATCCCAATTTTCTATGCTTTCATTTGGCAATTTTCCCAATCCTTGGGAGAAACTATGTGGGTACACTAGAAAAACAGTAATATATTTTTCTCAAGTTTTTTTTCTAGATCAGACAGAGGATTACTTCCCATTTTTATGATTCAAAATGATTCAGGACAGAAATCAAATGTGTCATCATAATAAATTTAACATCTTTACTAAACTACTTATTTTTTTATTGCATTTTAGGTTTCGGGGTACATGTGAAGAACATGCAAGATTGTTGCATAGGTACATACGTGGCAGTGTGATTTGCTGCCTTTCTCCCCTTCACCTATATCTGGCATTTCTCCCCATGCTATCTCTCCCCAACTCCCCACCCCCCTAAACTAGTTATTTAATATATAGCTTACATTTACCTTTTCTACAAAACATTCTTTGATTTATCTGGACATGCGTGGTGTTGCTAATAAGTGATCACAGTATGTGCTATTCCAGTGCCTCTTCCACCTGTTTGAAGATATTATTTTCTGATGGGGTACATACTTCAATAATGTGCAAACACTGAAAGCTGTAATTGTAACCAAGGAAGGTTAATGTTAGGATATGATAATGTAAGGCAAATACCATACACCTTAGCATAGTTGTTAATTACTTGTTATGTTAAGCAAGCGTATAATTGCTATAGAATCACAAAATTATAGAATATTAAGGAGAGAGACCTGATATCTATCTGCCGTTAATATTATCTATACTATCCATTAACATAGAAACTGAAGACGAGATGAGAAGGAACCAGTCAAACGTGTTAAAGATTAGAACATGAGTATCATCTGAGACTCTATTTTTCACAAAATCATTAAGAATTTTGATGTTTCTAAATATTTAATACCCAATTTTCTTCTGTAAACCAGAGGTAAAATTTTGTCACAAGACCTCTAGAGATTTCAACAGTAATTGTACAATGTGTTATATAAAATATGAGCTCAATGATAGTGTTGATAATGTGCAGCATTATAAACATTTATGTTACCTGCAATATAATTATGTATATGTTGTATATAATATACTTATGCTATTTATAATATAATTGCTTATAATGCTGGACGTTATCAATAATATCATTGATGGTTTATATATAAGTATATATTTATGTTCATGTATATTAGTATATAATTTATGTTTTGTTTTGAGTTACCCAGACCTAAACACTTTGTGGTCTCCTAGAATATGCAGCCTGCTACTGAAAGGTGAATTCTGTCCCAAGAAAGGACACAACTGACAGATCCTTATTGTCAATTTTTTGGTGGTTGCCTATTATAACTCACAGATAGGATTTACATATATACGATGTACATGTGGGAGATGTCCGAATATGCACAATTCTGGCTTGTATTGTATGCCCTATGCATGAAAATCATTTGATTTACTCTTTGACACATCACGAAATCATTACAGTTTTCAACATTGTTATCCCCTGTAGTGCTTATCTTATAGATGTTTATCTTTAATATACTGAAGATAGTATTTTTTCATAAAAGCATACTTTGTGGTATATGCTGTCTTGTATTCAGGCCAAGAAGTAAACTTTTATTATTTCTTTATTACCTAGAATCAAAAACTTTAAAAATGTATTTCTCTAAAGTGTCTCTGTGATTGCCAAAGCTGGAGTCTACAATAACTGTTTTTGCTTCCTTGAGAATGCTGTCAAGTTAAACAATTTAAGTAATGCACACAGAGAAGGTTTTGTTTGAATGTAACTTCTACTTTTTTTTCTTTTTACCATTTATTGCTGAAGAAAGCAAATATTTCGCTCGTGTTGTCTAATACATACATAACACTGACTATATGACAAATACAGCGAAGGACTATTGAGCACATCATTCTCTTTTTTTTTTTTTTTTTTTTTTTTTGAGACGGAGTTTCGCTCTTGTTACCCAGGCTGGAGTGCAATGGCGCGATCTTGGCTCACCGCAACCTCTGCCTCCTGGGTTCAAGCAATTCTCCTGCCTCAGCCTCCTGAGTAGCTGGGATTACAGGCACGCGCCACCATGCCCAGCTAATTTTTGTATTTTTAGTAGAGATGGGGTTTCACCATGTTGACCAGGACGGTCTTGATCTCTTGACCTCGTGATCGAGCCGCCTCGGCCTCCCAAAGTGCTGGGATTACAGGCGTGAGCCCCCGCGCCCAGCCGAGTACATCATTCTTATTTTTAAGACTCTATCATGTTCAGTTCAGTTGTGGGAGCAACCATCTCACTGATTTTATACATAGCCATCAATCCTTATAAAGAGAAGTCCTAATATTTCTAGATAAAGACTAAGCAGTCACAAAACCCATTGTTACTAATTATTATAACTGCTTTCTCTACAGTCCACCCTGGAAATTAAGGACTACTAATAAACTACCGAAGCCTGGAAGACAATCATAGCAGAAATATGAGGAAAATCCAGAACATTACAATAGGACCAGATGGAAAAAAGAGAGAGAGAGAGAGAGAAGGCAGTTTTATCTTGGAAGGTGTTACACGATGTCTTCCAAAACCAGAGGAAAACCTTGCTATGCTGGAAGTTCCAGAAATTCCTAACTCCATTGCCTATTCTAAGACCTCATATCCTAGGGAATTGCTAGCCATGTGATTCACTTGACTCTCTGACATGAAATTATTCATCACTCTGATTTATTAAAATAACCTATGAGGGAAAAAGATTAAGCAAGCTTAGATGAGATTTGGATGACATCCATAGCAGCTATTTATTATATTCAGCACAGCCTTTCAACCAAAAATGTCAACTGCCAACAGCTGCTTTTATCAGGCAACACACACATAAACACACACAAACCATTCTAACCTGTATCAGTATCGCTAGATTTAAGAAAATGTACAGCTTGAAAAACAGAAGAGGATCTAGTATAAAATTAAGGAAAAACAAAAGAAATTATATAATGAAATATAATAATTTGCCACATTTACAATATACTAGGAATTTTAAATTTGGAGAACTTAAAGAATGGAGAGAATTCCATTTAAAAATGGAATAAATTTTTCATAATCTAAAGAAAGAAAAGGGTCTTTCTGTTTTAGAGATCCAGTGTTAATAAGCAGTGCAAATAAAACAATCACACTTAGATACACCCTGGTTAAATTTTGAACAGCAATAACACAGGAAATGTTAAAAGCTTCCCTGATCAAATCTAGGACTGTGAGATATAAACTTCAAAACAACTTTCTTTTGGATGGCACCTAAAGCCATAGGTCTGGATGAGCTCATACAGAGCTATTGTAGAGGAGAAAAGAACAGGGTCTGTGTTTAAGCTCTGGGAAACTCCAAAATTCAGAAGCTGAAGACTAAAACTACAAAATAAAAATCATATCTAAAAAGCTATCCAAGAAAACTGATAATGTAGAAAGTAGAACAAAAAGTATATATTTAGTAGATCATATAAATATAATACATAGATGCATAATAAATACATAATTAAAGGATAACTTACATGCCTATGCATAAAGGAATTACATATGTGCAGATGCATACATTGAATTACAGTGCAAAGGGAAATAGTGTTGAGGAAATAATGCCTGTAAAATGATTGACTTTTTTCACTTTTCCTTTTTATGAACGTCTTCTTTTTAAGTAGTTTAGAAATTATTTTATTTCTTTATTTCCCCTAATTATAACCTTTTTGTCTGTTGTTAAGCTATGTTCACTAGAATTCCCAGAAACACACTGAATAAAATTTGTGATATTGATAAGCCTAACATTATTTCTAGTGGTTCCCTTCTAGGTATTTTGCAATAGATAGGGATTTATGTATGTTCTCTATGTTTCTCTACCATCCTCAGCCTATGCTGTTGATAGTTTGGGGCCATGGGAATATGTCTCCTTGATGAAGTATATACATCTGAAACATTTCACTTCCAAACAGAAGTAGTTAAAGGCCAATTGCTCACCCAGGTGCGGTGGCTCACACCTGTAATCCCAGCACTTTGGGAGGCAAAGGCAAATGGGTCACGAGGTCAGGAGTTCGAGACCAACCTGGTCAACATGGTGAAACCCTGTCTCTACTAAAAATACAACAATTATCTGGGTGTGGTGGCGTGGGCCTGTAGTCCCAGTTACTTGGGGATTACAGTTGAATTACAGATGGAGGTGAATTGCTTCAACCCGGGAGGCAGAACTTGCAGTGAGCAGAGATCATGCCACTGCCCTTCAGCCTGGGCGAAAGAGCAATACTCCATCTGGGGGGCAAAAAAGAAAAAAAAAACGCCAATGACGTTGCCGTCCCTCTCTTTCTCTGCTACTGAAACCTAACAGCTTGTGTTTTGGAATGGCAGCACCACACCAAAAAGTGGTGGTCTATGAGTCATCATTTGGAAGAGTGATTCAAAAGGGATAACAAAGCATGCTCCAACTTGATATGGTCTACCAGAGATATATGAAAATATATAGACACAAACAGGTTGAACATAAACAAATTCAATAAATACTACATTCATTTCCTATTGCTGTGTAACAAATTCCTACACACTTAGCATTTTGTACAATGCATTTATTATTTCACAGTTTTTGTGGGTCAGAAATTTAGGTACAGCTTAGATACATTTTCTGTTTTGTGTCTCACAGGCTGTACCTATGCACGGTGTTATCCAGGAATGGACTCTCATGCTAAGGCTCAACAAGGGAAGAATCTACTGGTCCACTAGAATGATTGTTGGCAGCTTCTTTTTTTTGTAATTGGCAGATTGCTTTTCCAAAGCCAGGAAAAAAAAAGACAGAGACTCTAGCAAGATGAGTGCTACATATATAAATCAAATGCATGTAATAATAGATACCCCATTACATTTTTTTTGTATTCTATTGGTTAGAAGCAAGTGAAATGTTCTGTCTATATCTAGGAGAAGGGTCTTCCATAAAATTACAAATACTTAGAATTTGGCTACCACAAAACTATAATGTGAAATCTCTAAGTGCAAGAGGACTGGAGAGGCTATGCCAACATCAGATAAAATAGACTTTCAGACAAGGAGCACTATGAGGGATTAAAAGATGTAGCATAATGAAATTACTGTGAATTACTCAAGTCACATAAACTCATGTGTGTATGCATCTAATGATCAGACTTCTAAATACATGAAGCAAAATTTGACAAACATAAAGAAATAATTTTAATACATCTCTAATCAATTACTACAACTTAAAAGCAAGAGTCATAGAAAATATGAAAAACATTATTTATATATAAAGTCAATAACATTGACTTTAACAATTTCATAAGAAAATCAGTGAATTGATAGATAATAATAACATTATCAATAATATTGACTTAATTGATATTTATAGAACACTACACAAAATAATTATAGAAAATACATTATTTTAAAGTGCACATTGTACATTAACCAAAAGAGATTATATGGTGGGCCACAAAACAAGTCCCAATCAAGTTTAAATGATTGATAAGTACAATGTATTTATTATGGAATTAATTCTTGTGACCCCTCCAAAAAATGTACATGTTGAAACTCTATCCCTTAATGTGATGATATTAGGAGGTAGTGTCTTTGAGAGGTAGTTAGGATTAGATAAAGTTAAGAAGGTCAAGCCCACATAAATGGGATTAGTGTCCTCAGACTTCTTAGCTTGTTTTCTCTTTTTACCATGAGACAACACAGCGAGAAGACTGCTGTCAGTGATCTAGGAAACGGGCCCTCATCAGCCAGTGAATCTGCCACTGCTTTGATCCTGGGCTTCTCACTCTCCAGAACTGTGAGAAATGTTATTGCAACCCAAGCTGACTAACACAGTATTGCATACTGACCCAAATTAAATGTATTAAAAATCATTAACAATAAAATTGTTAATTTTTTATAAATATTTTTAATAAATGTATTTAAAATAAAATATAAAAAATTGTTAATTTTTATAAATATTTTTAATAAATGTATTAAAAATCATTAACAATAAAATATCTACGCAAACCCCAAATATTTAAAAATATTTAAAAAAAACACTTATAAATAGTATGTGTTAAAGAAAAAAATCACAAAATTATATTTAAACAACATGAATCAAAGGATAATAAAAGGTTAGCATGCCAGGTATTGTGGGATTCAGTTAAAGTAGTACTTTAAATGAAACTTGTAGCATGAAATTCCTATATAAATAAAACAGAAATTTCCAAAAATTCCAGATAGACAAAATAATCAGAGAACTAGGAAAGCAAAGCGAATTGTCTCCAAAATGAGTATAAGAAAAGAATTTGTAAAGAGCAAAATCAGTGACATAGAGGATAAATATCAATAAAGTAAATTAACAAAGTTAAATTTGATTTTTGAGAAGACAAAACAATTGACAGACCCTGAATATAACAATCAAGAAAAAGGAAAGAAAATATTACCAATACTAAGAATAAAATACTTTTTATCACTTACCACAGATCATATAGATGTTAAGCAGATAATAAGATTACATTAGGAACAACTTTATGCTGAAAAGTTGGACAACTTGTTTTATATGAAATGCATAGAGTCCTTGAAAAAATAAAACATCACAAGTGACATATGATGAAACATAAAATGTAACTAGCTCCATAACTCTCAAAAATTGAATTATCAACAAATTTCCTTTAAAAAAATACCCAACCCAAATAGCTTAGGGCTGAATACTATCAAGTATTAAGAAAAAAACCAGTACTAATGTTTCACAAAGACATTCAGAACATAAAAAAGGAAATAATACTTCCTAACTATTTTCATAGGGCCAGTATAGGCATAAAAATAAAACCTGTCGAAAATGTTGAAAACTAGCAAGCAAGCAAACAAATACCCCTCATAAAATAGATGCAAACAAATCTTTCCAAAATATTAACTGACGGTATTAAGCAATAAAGAAAATAATACTAGAATTATGTATATTCTTTTAGAGCTAAATGATGAGAACATATGACATATGGAGGGGAACAGTGCACACTGGGGCTTTTTGTTGGGTGGAGGAAGGGAGGAGGAAGAAGCTGAATAACTAATGGGCACCAGGCTCAATACCTGGGTGATGAAATAATCTGTACAACAAACACCCACGCCACACATTTACCTATGTAACAAACCTGCACTTGTACCCCTGAGCTTAAAAGTTAAAAAAGAAAAAGAAAACAATGCTATGCAATAAGCAATTAAATGTTATCCTAGCAACGAAAGGTTAGTTTACGTTTGAGAAATCAAACAATGCAGTTAAGAATATTAATAGAGTAAATGATAAAACTGTGATCGTTTCAAAATATAGTAATTTTTAAATTCAACATGAAACTAAGAATATAAAGAAAATTCCTGAACATGATAAACAACATCTATGAAAATAAAAGTATTGAAAACTAATATCATGCTTAGTGGTGAAAAACTGAATGTTTTCCCAGTACGATGGATCAAAGATGTTCCAAGTTTGAACATTTTTTAAAATCCTAAAAATCTCCACAGAGCATACTCAGATGAAGCTTTTATTTTGAGGTAATGGATATGATATAGCAAGAAAACAAGAATACAAGCAACATAACATTGTGCATCTGAGATCTATCCAGGTACAAGTCCCCGGGGTGAGACTTATTTGTATATGGACACAGAAAGCTCTGTCTCCGGGTTGAACCCCCAAGATTTGGCTGAAGACCTTAGCTAGTGAGAGTTCTCCTCTGTCCCTCTGGTTATATAGCCATACATGTCTGTATAACCGATTATGTCAGGTGAAAGCCATCAAAAATAAAACTGGCCCTGGTGTTACCAGAAGTATTTTAAAATTTAACTGCATATCATAACTTTCATAGCCTTCAACTTGGTCAACGGTTAAAATCAGACATACACATATTCCCAGAGATATGGTTATATCTCTCCCAGTCCAGTTGTAAAATAATAGTATCCTCCATATTTAGAAGGTGTGTCCATTCTTACCACATCTGTGCCACATTAAAAGATCCTAGTCATAATGAATCAAGGAAGAAAAATAAAAGGCATGCAATTTAAAAAGAAAGAAAAGTCTCTTCCTTACAGATGGCACACTTAATGGTAGACTCTTTACTAGTAATTTAATCGTAGATTCCTTACTATTCCTATGTATATAGATTACTGTAACCTGTTTCTATGTACAAATTACTGTTCCTATGTATACAGCTGACTATATACCTAGAAATAGTAAGAAATCTGCCATTAAACTACTAGAAATAGCAAGTGAATTAAGCAAGGTCAATAGATACAAGCTAATATACAAAAATCAATTGTGTTTCTATATACTAGGAGCAAACAATTAGACAATTTAAAAGCAAAGACAGTGGATATTAAGTGTTGCCACCACAAGCATGATAAATATGTGAGGTACTGCATTTGTTAATTAGCTAGATATAACCATTCGACAATGCATATCTAATACAAAGCAACATATCATACACAATAAATAATACAATTTTACCTGCTGTTTTAAAAACATCAAAGCAATCCAAATATTGTATTAAAATAAAAATAGCACCAGTTCAATAGTATCAAAGAAAACTCAGAATGCATAGAAACCAATTATGCAAAAAATATAAAATTCATTTACATTGAAAATGTCTAAATTTTGCTGAGTGAATTTCTTTAAAAAAACACCAGGAATAAATGGAGAATTATATCCTCTACATAGATCGGAACACTGAATATTGTTGGGATAGTCACCTCACCCTAATTGAGCTGAAGATTCAGTATGGCTCTAATAATAATTCCTGTTTCCATAATTTCCAAATTCAAGGATGTTTCCTGGATTTCACAGTGAATGATGTTTTAAGTATCTAGTAAATGAGGAGAAATGTGAGTATAATCAGAAATGTGATTGAGGCAGATCTTTTACATACTCCTTTAGCAGCATAAAGGAGTTCTATAAATTCTAGTTACCTCTAGTTCTATAAAAAATACATAGGGTACCATTTTCTTTATTTTTAAAAATATATATAATTTCTTTAATAAATATTCATTTATCTACTATGAATTATGATTAAAATTCAAAATAATACTTATAATTATTGTTATCACATAAAGTTAACAACACTTAAATGCTGATATAAAGTTAATAAATATTATGTCACATGATAAAGGAAAAAGGAAATAAAATGAAGGCATTTTCTTACTACAAGTATATACATGCACAGAAATGTTTTTAACAAAAGGAAGAGGAAATACTTATGATGTAGAAGGTAGATACTGACATACAGAGCTTACATTCAAGAAGAAAATATGTACATTAATAAAGTATCATGAATTTCCAACTAATATGTCCAAATAAAAGTAGACAGAACTAGGTAGAATCAACAAAACTTTATAGCTGATCACATGTAGGCGTGACACGGTAAAAAATAAGGATTACAATGACTACTTATTGTTACTCAACTAAATAAAAAGAGATACAATATATTAAGATGGAAAATGTGTTAGTTCGGGCTGCTATAACAAACTACCATAGACTGGGTGGCTTAAACAACAAATATTTATTGCTTGCAGTAGACTGATTTTATCTTGATACTCCCGGTCAATCACTTCAGACAACACTGTGACTCTCTTCTTAGCCTGTTGACTTAAAGCTAGGAGGAGCCCAAAGTGTCCAGGTGGCAATCTTAACTTCCAGTTTAATGGAATCATTGTTGTGTCTCCTGATGGGAGTGTTCCTCCCTCCGGAACTAAGACCTCTAGACCAGCAGAATGTAATGTCGCAGGAATATGAAGAAAAAATTTTGCTAGTGGATCACTAGGGGTGATAGTGAATGGTGCACTTCCACTTCCACCTCATGATTTCTGGAGCCATGAATCCTGTCTATGGGAGAAGAGGTGCCATACATTGGACACAGATTCAGAGCATACACAGCCTTCTGGAAAACCTTGCCCCAGCCCTACAAGGTATTATCACCTCATTGGCATTGTAATTGTGACTTCAAAAGGCCATTCCACCATTCCATAAATCTAGCTGCTTCAGAATGATGGGGAACATGGTAAGATCAGAGAATTCCATAAGCATGAGCCCACTGCTGCACTTCTTTAGCTGTAAAGTGAGTGCCTTGGTGAGAGGCAATGCTGTGTGGAATACCATGATGGTGGATAAGGCATTCCATGAGTTCACAGATGGTATTCTCGGCAGAAGCATTGTGTGCAGGATAGGCAAACTCATATCTGGAGTAAGTGTCTATTTCAGTGAGGATAAATCTCTGCCCTTCCCATGATGTAAGAAGTCCAATATAATCAACCTTTCTCCAAGTAGCTGGCTGATCACCCTGAGGAATGTTGCCACATCAAGGGCTCAGTGTTGGTCTCTGTGGCTGACAAATTGGGCACTCAGCAGTGGCTATAGTGAGGTCAGCTTTGGTGAATGGAAGTCTATATTGCTGAGCCCATGTGTAACCTCCATCTCTACCACCATGGCCACTTTGTTATGGGTCCATTGGGTGATGACCAGGGTGGCTGGGAAAAGAGACTGAGTCGTGTCCAGAGAACTGGTCATACTATCCACATGATTATTAAAATCTTCCTCTACTGAGGTCACCCATTGGTGAGCACTCACATGGGATACAAATATCTTCACAGTTTTTGACCATTCAGAGAGGTCCATCCACATACCTCTTCCCCAAATTTCTTTGCCACCAAGTCCCTGGTCATCTCTCTAAAGCATTGGCTACAGCCTATGAATCAGTATATAATTGCAAATCTGGCCATTTCTCCTTCCATGCAAAGTGTACAACCAGGTGCACTACTTGATGTTCTACCCACTGGGAAGATTTCCCTTACAGCTGTCCTTCAGGGATATTCTAGGAAGGGGCTGCAGTGCTGCAGCTGTCCACTTTCATGCGGTGCTTACATATTATGCAGAACCATCTGTGAACCAGGCCCTAGTCTTCAGTTCTTCTGTCAACTGATCATAGGGAACTCCCCATGAGGCCAGTGGTGCAGGATGGGGCAGGAGTGGAAACCATGGGCATTTGAGCTACTTTCTCATGTAACTTACTTGTACTTTCAGGACTTGCTCAAGTCTGATCATATACATACCACTTCCATTTGATGATGGAATGCTCCTGTGCACAACACATTTTATGGCTAGATGGGTCAGAAAGTACCCAGTTCATGACAGGCATTTCAGGTCACATGGTGACTTGATGACCCATAGTCAAATGTTCAATTCTCTCCAAAGTCCAATAACAGGCCAAAAGCTGTCTCTCAAAAGATTAGTTATCTGCAGAAGATGGCAGGGCCTTGCTCCATAACCCTAGAGGCTTCCACTGTGATTCACCTATGGGGGCCTGTCAAAGGCCCAAACAGCACCCCTATCTGCCTCTGACACCTCAAGCACCATTGGATCTGCTGGGTCATATGATCCAAGTGGCAGAGCAGCTTGCACAGCAGCCTGGAACTGTTGCAGAGCCTTCTCCAGTTCTGGACCCCACTCAAAACTGGCAGCCTTTCAGGTCACTTGATAAATGGTCTGAAGTAACACACCCAAATGAGGAATGTGTTACCTCCAAAACCCAAATATACCTACTAGGCGCTGTACATTTTCCTTGGTTGTAGGAGTGGCCAAATGCAGCAACTTGTTCTTCACCTTAGAAGAAATATCTTTGCAGGCCCCCACACCACTGGACCCCTAGAAATTTTACTGATGTCATAGGTCCCTGAATTTTAGTCATATTTATTTCCCATCCTCTGGTGTGCAAATGTCTCCCCAAAGCCCATCGTGTTTGTTACTTCTTGCTCACTGGATCCAATCAGCATGATGTTATCAATGTAATGGACCAGTGTAATATCTCGTGGAAGTGAAAAGCAATCAAGATCTCTTCGAACAAGATTATGACACAAAGCAGGAGAGTTCATATAACCCTTAGTTAGGACAGTAAAGGGATATTGCTGGCCTTGTCAGCTGAAGGCAAATTGTTTCTGGTGGGTTTTATGGACAGGAATGGAGACAAAGGCATTTGCCAAATCAATGGCTGCATATCCAGTACCAGGAGATGTGTTAATTTGCTCAAGCAATGAAACCACATCTGGTACAGCAGCTGCAATTGGAAGCACCACTTGGTTAAGCTTATGATAGTCCACTGTCATTCTACAAGATCCATCTATCATCTGCACAGGCCATATGGGGGATGTGGTGAGAATCACCACCCCTGCATCTTTCAAGTCTTTGATGGTGGCACCAATCTCTGCAATTGCTCCAATAATGCAATATTTGTTTTGATTTACTAATTTTCTAGGTACAGGTAACTCTAATGGCTTCCATTTGTCCTTTCCCAGCATTGTAGCCCTCACCCTACCAGTCACAGAGCTAATTTGGGGTTTCTGCCAGCTGCTAAGTATGTCTGTGCGAATTATGCTTTCTGGCAGTGAAGAAATGACCACAGGATGAGTCCGGAGACATACTGGATCTACTGTAAGTCAGACCTGAGCTAAAACTTCATTAATTACCTGACCTCCATGAACACCTACCTTAACTGGAGGACCATAATAACGTTTTGGGTCCCCGGGAATCAAGGTCAGTTCAGGGCCAGTGTCCAGTAGTCCCCAAAATGTCTGATTAGGATAATGGCCTCCAGCTGCATCCATATTACTGCAAAGGAAATGTGTTCATTTTTTTTTAATTGCATTCCATGGTTTATACATTTTTTTCCAGTTCACTGTTGATGGGCATCTTGGTTGATTTTGTATCTTTGCTGTTGTGAATAGTGCTGCAATAAACATACAACTACATGTGTCTTTTTGGTAAATGATTTTTCTTTGGGCATTTTGTTTATTTTCCAGGTCTTTTTTGGTTGATAGGCTTTTTATTATTGATTCAATTTCAGAGGTTGTTATTGGTGTATTCAGGGTCTTAATTTCTTTCTTGTTTCCTCTTGGAAAGCTGCGTGTTTTCAGAAATTTAACAATTTCTTCTAGGTTTTCTAGTTTGTGTGCATAGAGGTGTTCATAATAGAGAATAATTCTGTTATTTTAGAACTGGCAAAATTCTGTAACCTAGAACAATAAATACCTGTGCAGTTCAAAAATGCGCAAATAATAGAGGCTCAATATCTGAACACTAAATTTTCTTAAATTTGCCCTTTTTAATAAAAGTTATGTCTCTATTTCTAATTTTAAATGATCAGTAGTTTACATAATGTTTCAGGAAATAAAGATACAAATATGTAAAAAAATGTCTATTGGAAACTAGATTCCTGTATTAAAATGTATTTTCTGTTTGTAGTTTTGTAATCTATATCAGTAATTTAGAACAATCTATAAGTTTGAATAAAATGAATAATATTTATAGTTTGTTGAAATAATACAGTGGAATTGTAAATAAAATGAGTTTTTTCACATTAATTTATCTTTTGGATATTATCTTTTTACCTAAATTGGTTAACATGAGACAATTCCAATAAAATAAATGCCAAGAACATATTTGTAACTGAGGGAGATATGAATAAAGTGAAAAGAGCAACTACTGTTTGCTTAAGGACCTTTATCCACCCAAGCAAACCTGTTATGCTGGTTTGACAATTTTTAAAAAAAGAATTATGATATCTCTAATCTCTTGTTAATTTAGCAAACATAGATCTTTATTTAACTATGTTAACATTTTCATAATTACCAAGATTACAAATTCAAATACCAAAAGAGGAAGACGTTATATGGAAGAGATGTCATTTTAAACAGATGAGAAAGAAATGTTGACACTTTGTCATCTTTGCTGTTCTTAATAGAATGCATGTGAGAGAGAGAGAGAGTGTGTGTGTGTGTGTGTGTGTGTGTGTGTGTGTGTGTGTATCAAAGCAAGTTACAGATTTGGGCTGGGTAGGCACATTTCAGGAAAAGCATATTTTATTGAAAATATTTAAAAGCATTGATTACTGTATATCTAAAGTAATGGGTACAAAACTACTCACTAATTTGATAATATCTTAGAGATAAAATTTGATTTTTATAAAATTACCAAATAAAACAAGTGTTCATAGTGGAAAATTGTATCTTGACTTGAAACCTTTTAAAAGTTAACTAATAAAAGTGGCTGCCAAAAGGAACTATCAACTGCTCCTGGATATGGTCACTGGGACCTGCAATTATGTATTATAAATCAATTTATTTAATTCATGAATATTTTTGGATTTTCAAATCTTTTAGTTCTTCAACATTTGGAATAAAATCAAGTATAGGACTTTGCAGAAAATTTTCTGAAACAGACATAAAAGTACTGACTCTGAGATGACCTCTCTGAAAAATAAGCATACGAATTGAAAAAAAAAACATTGGACTGCCTCATTGTGTATGCCTCATAGGGTTAGTTATAATTATATATAAGATAAGCAAACAACAGCAAGCTTTTTTGTCTGGCCGTACACCACCTTCTTATATATTGTATATAGTTCATCAAAGTACTAATGAAGTTTCTCTAAAGATTAAATGAAGGAATCAGTATAAAATATATAAGAAGGGGTATGTGCCAAAAAAAAAAAAGCTTGCTGTTGTTCGCTTCTATTGTTCATCACTGTAACTAACCCTGGGAGCCACACGCAATGAGGTAGTCCAGTGGATTTCTCTCTTGTACCACAACAGTTGTATGCCTGGGTACTCTATGCCAGTTCATGCTGTAGAATCATACAGTGCTTATTTCACAGAGATTTTACAGAATCAAGAGATATGACACATAGAAAAACACATTAAATCTGTAAAGAATTGTATAAATAAGTGCTGTGATTGTTATCTAAATACTAGGTTTCATATGTCTCCAGAGAAGAGATGAAGCAGAAATCTTGGCTGAACGTTTAAAAAAGAAATGTAACATAGTTGTAGTAAATCCCAAGCTCATGAAGGAGAGAGGATCTTCTAAAACATAGAATGTGGCTGTTAAACAATCTGTATTTGAGGATCAACTCTATCTCCTTGAAGATTCAGTTGTTCTCAGGAATGTTGCTTGCTTCAGGCCCTAGAATTTGTGTCACACCCTCAGTTTATCCAGCCTCTTACCTGGGAAGACATACCTCAAGTTTGGGGTGCATAACCTCGTTCAATTTGGTACCATGCCACATCTTAGTACCATGCGGCATGGTCCTCCCTTCATCTTCCCATGCTTTCACTTTTTCTACTGGATTAAGCCATGTCTACAAAGTAGCTCTGCATGGTCCCTCCGAGAATACTAAATGAGAATCCCAAGCAAGATTCCACCTCACTCCCCTTATCTAAGAAAACTTATCAACTCTACCATGGCACGGAAAGGGAAAAATTTCAACAAAAATATGACATTTCACTCCCGTGAATTATTTTTGTTTATTTTTTCACAATTGTCTATGAGTGATTCCTTTTTCATTTTCCTTTTAAACAGCCTCTATCTACGACAAAGCACAAATATCCAGGCTATGATGTTATAGATGAGAGGATGCCTCTCAATAGTAGGAAGAATGCTATGAACCAACACTTTTTTGACACACTAAATGAAGGAAAATTATTATAGGAAATATTTTATCAAAACAACTTGATGGCCTTTCACATTTTGTTACCTCAAAACCCTTTGAATTTATTTCAAAAATATTTCCAATCCTTGCCCTTATATAAGCAAGAGAACAGTCTCTTTTTTAATATATAAACTAATTTGGCAATGTCATAATCTTCAACCTCCTCCTGTCTTCTTAATCCGAGAAAGAAAAAAACACAGACATCTAGGGCCCACCAGAAAGAAACTTTCATTATGAGAAAGGCTAGCAAGAAAAGTATCTTAAAATTTTTTAAAACACCTTCTCTTACAGAGAACTTACTCCTTAATCATTATGCATACTATTGACTAAGAATATGGATATAATTTTGCATTAAAAAGCTGAAATAATATGTAATTTGAGAAAAAAATTAAGAAAACTAAATATCATTTTTACATGCTGCAGTTATTTTTTTGCTGTCACTTAGGAAAATAAATATTAAGAGAAAAACTCAGTTTAGATTAACTTGTAACTTCTTCCCATTAGACAATCTAATTTCTCAAAATAATATTTAATGTCCCATAACCATTTTAGAAAAAAAACAGTGTACTATCAATCCAATGATAGGAAAACATTTCAGAGAACCTGCTAATGGGGTAAGTTATGAACATGAATCCTAAAACTACTAGGAAATAGTCAATCTGTTGTAACAAAGATAATGTTAATCTCTGTACAAATCATAATGGGTACTGATTAATCACTGAGCTGCTTGCAGACATGCGAATTATTGGGGATGAAAAGGTTTATGCTGCCAGCATAATGGCGAGGTAAATAAAACAGAATTATGTTCAATGAGAGCAGTGACTTTTTCATGTTCACTATCATTCTATTTAGCCCAAAGTTTAAGGAGTCTTAACCAAACACTGAATAAATGCCTTTTTTCCTCTAAAGAGAGAGAATATAAGTTATAGTTTTGATATATGTTCTCTACCGTTGCTATGACAAGTTACCACAATTTTATTTACTATCTCACAGTTCTGTAAGTTGGAATTCTGACAATGGTCTCAAAAGGCTAAAATTAAAGCATCAGTAGGATTGTGTTTCTTTCCATGCTCTGAAGATAAATCTGCTTCCAGGCTCTTCTAGTTGTTGCAGAATTCAGTCCTATGTGGTGGTAGCACCCAGGTTTCCATCTCCTTGCTGCTTGCCAGTCTGGAGTCATTCTCAACTTCTAGAGGCCACCTGCATACCTTGTCTTAGTCCCCTTCCTTATTCTTTAAAAGATATCTTTGCAGGGACGTGAATGAAGCTGGAAATCATCATTCTCAACAAACTAACAAAGGAACAGAAAACCAAACACCACATGTTCTCACTCATAAGTGGGAGCTGAACAATGAGAACACATGGACACAGGGAAGGGAACATCACACACCAGGACCTGTCTGGGGGCATGGGGCTAGAGGCGGGATAGCATTAGGAGAAACATCTAAAATAGATGACAGGCTGATGGGTGCAGCAAACCACCATAGCATGTGTATACCTATGTAAAAACCTGCACATTCTGCACATGTATCCCAGAACTTAAATTACAATAAAAAAATTAAAAATTAAAAAATAATATTTCAGAGAATATTTGGGAAATACAAAAATAAAAGCTATCAACCACATATCCTTCTCATGCTTTGAATCTCTCTGAGGTTCTCTTCTTCTTTCTCTCTCCTCCTTTCCACATCTGTCACATATCTCTAATGGGCCCTTTGGCATTCTTGTGTTACTTTTAATGACTCAGTTCACTTTGACTTGATTACCCTGAGTAATTAGATAGTAATTAGATAATTTAGAATAATCTCTCTATTTTGAGGCCAGCTGTCCATAAATTACAACCTTAATTCCACCTGCCAAGTCCTTTCTTAGAAAAAGCTAGATTATTGTTTGATTGAATGACCATGGGACAGAGACTTGGGGAGGGGAAAATCTTTAAAATTCTGCTTCCCACAACTTGCTTACTTGTCTTTTATTCTGTAATCAACAAATTTGTAAAATTCTAGGTGCTAGATACCTTTCACTTGTCCCAATATAAGAATTACTAAGTCATGAGTCTCAACTGCAAATAATAAAGTCGAGAAGTTAAGAGACACAAATAAACACTCTTTGCAACAAAATGTATTGTAGAAACACTTGTGTATGGGTGTCAGTGGAACTGTGAGCAAATTAAACCCACTTTTAGACACATAAGAAACTTTTATGGAAGTAGCAAGGTAGTGCTTTAACTCTTGGGAGGGTCATAGTGAGCAAAAACTTTACAGAAAAAATATAATCTGATTTTGCTAGAAGATTCAAAGGAGAAAGAAGAGGAATTGAGATTCTAGGAAGAAGTAAGGTACACAACGAGTTGTGTAAAAGAATACAATGTTTTAAAAATTGCGGGGAGAAAATGTGGTACAGGCATGGCCAAAAGAAAGAGTAGAAGAGTTGAAAGACAAAACAAGTTAAATTGCAAAAGTATTAATAGATTTGAACAAATCTGTAAATGTCTTGGGTACTACTGCTAGACCACCCTAAGAACATAATGAAGCTAAAAATCTAGAAAATCAGGGGTGTGTGTGTGTGTGTGTGTGTGTGTGTATTTAAAATAGCTGTGGCAGTTTAGTGCAATATAGACTGGATAATGGGGCATAATGCTGACAGACTAAAAAATAATAAGAAACTAATAATTTAGGTATTTTATTAATAGAACACCCCATGGTAAACTTCATATGCTAATGTAGTTCAAATCATTTTTATCTGTGAATGTCACAAATACAAATATAGGTTAAAGCAGAATTCAACTGATTCTTTGGACAGAGATTTTACTTCGGGATCAGAGTGGCTTCTTTCTCTTCATGCTGCTTTTTCCTTTTCCTTGCTCATGTTGGTTGGGCATATTTACTGCTCTAATATTTTAATTTTTATTCTATGCATTTACTTATGTTAACAGTATCAGATTTTGGAAGATAATTCAATTATGCACAGACATTTTCCCTTATTATTTCAGTATCAAAAATTTATTCAAGTATTAAATGGCACTGATTCAATTCATTATTACTGATGAAAGCAAAAAAATGTCATCAGGTGAATTTGTGTTTATAATTCATGGTCATGGGAAGAAAAAATAATACAGTTCAGTAAAATGGATGCGAGGAAAAAAGCATACTTTAAATATCTGTTTGTATGTTCACAGTTAAAATAGTACTCCAAGGATATTACTTTATATGGATCCCTGACAATAACCATCTTGCTATAAATTTATTTGGTACTTGCATGATAGTATTGCAAACTCATCACTGCTGACCTCAGAAAGCTTTCACAAATGTGCACCAACAAACACAGTCACAATATACAGGCCTTGTTCTGTAAGCTATTGATAAAACTGCATACCTCCTCAACAAGAATAAGCAAGGGAATAATTGATTTTTAATGAAATACTGAATTTTTAAATACCTACATGACCTTAAATAGATAGTTTTGAGTTATTGTATTTTACATAAATAAAAACAGCCTTTCTCTTTTTCTAATGTATTTCACGGTACATGAACTATTATACTGATTTTACTGCATCGTAATAACAGCAACAACAAAAACTAGAGAAAATATACAATAGAACGTTGGTCTTAAGATATATTTTAAAAAATCAATTAAACATCATACATTTAATGTTTGCTAAATGTACTTCAGTGTGTCAGTTTTATTGTTACATATACATTTCACATTGGTCGGGGCAAGCAATAAAGCAAGTAAGAAAAAAGTATAGTAAAACATACGATGATATATACGTGGAGAGGATGAAAGATAAAGCAAAAATGGAATATGGATGATCAAAAAATGGGATATGGAGTGTGTGTGTGCGTGAGAGTGTGTGTGTGTTTTTGTGTGTATGTGTGTGTGTGTTTGATGGGGTTGGATGCAGAGAAACCTAAAAACATTACAATTATAAATGGTGAAAGCTTTCTTGAGTTCCTAACATACGGGTAAGACCTAAACGTATGAGGATGAGCCTTGTAGATTTCTGGGAATGAGCATTCCTAGAAAAGAGAAAGCAAATGCAAAATCCTAATTTTAGAAGACAGTATTGTGATGGTAAAGAGACTCTAAAAAATAAAAAAGCTATGCTTCTTGGTGATTGATGATTTCTATTGTGTAAATATTCACACCACAAATAATTTTCAAGCTACTGACATCATACTTCAGAATTCGGAGCTGGAATGATATGCACACAGCTGGAATGAGAGCTTGTTCCAGTGGCTTGAGCATGCCACTGGAAGAGAGTAATAGGATTTGAACTTGAGGATGTAAGGGCCAGATGGGGATGAGATAATAAAGAGTCTTCTAATTCATTAAAGGTTCTGAGTTTTTCTCTGTGGAAATTAGAAAATTATTGGATGGGTTAAAGTCTGCTTAACTCACAAATTATATAATATAAAACTACAGCAATAATTAATTCCCCAAATAGAATTTATGAAGTATTCTTTCCTCATTAAATCAAAACAACTTGTGAAAGTTAAGCAAATTTCAAATTTATAGTTTTAAACATCACATGGAGAGCCAGATTAAATGGTGAGTCAATTACAGAAAAATCTACAGAGGGCACACAAGGTGCCATTTACCTTGGTTTTTAATTTTGATGAAATCTAGAACTACTCATTTTCACCTTCCTGGTCATCAATAAATTTACACTGAATTAATAAATAATGCTATAGGATCGGAGAAGCAACATTTTGGCTTGTTTACCATGGTCGGAAAATGTGTTGTGCTGAACATCATCTACATATTATTGATAGCTTCCTCTGCTTTTCCAATTGTGTCCATCTGAAAACGTAATATTTCATCAAGCCCACTATTCTTATTACACTCTGCCAAACATTCCTCACTATTTGGCAGTGATAGCAAAGATTACCATCCAATATGACAATATGAATAACATCACCTTCATTATCTCCTCATGTGAATAAAAGGAGTCTATTATCAGTTAATCAGTCTCACATGACCCCTTAGTATCTCAAGGGAAGGTGGTCACTTCCTCCAAGGCCAATTCTACTTATGCTGTACTTTCCTCTCCTTATCATTTGTCCCTATACTGTCTTCCATCACCTAGTTTATCAGTCCGCCCATCAACAGGATCTAATATAAACATGATCGAATCACAGCAATATTGACAGAGATTCTTATCTGTGTTCCATAGAGCTAAAGCGCTCTCTTTCCCTTCATGACAAAGCTCCCAATGTGAAAATAGAGGTTGATATAGTTTAAATCTGTGTCCTCACCCAACTCTCATGTCAAATTCTAACCACCAATATCGAAAGTGGAGGCTGGTGCGAGGTGATTGAATCATGGGGGTGATTCCCCCTCAGTTCTGCTCTCCTAATAGTGAGTGAGTGCTCATCAGATCTGGTTGCTTAAAAGCATGTAGCACCTGGCCTCTCTCTCTCTTTCTCCTGCTCTGGCCATGTGACGATGTGCCTGCTTTTCCTTTATCTTCCACTATGATTGTAAGTTTCCTGAGGCCTTCCCAGGCATTCTTCCTGTATAGCCTGTGAAACCATGAGCCAGCTAAACCACTTTTTCTTAATAACAATGTGAGAACAGACTAATTCAGAAGTTTAATTTTGCTATTACCATTCATAGATCATTATTCCACTGCATCTGTCTTCCAACCCATTAGCTCACTGAATTCGCTAAGTGGAGTCATCAAGCATTTCTTAAATCTCAGATCCATTGAAACATTTTTGGTTGTTACATGACAACTTTGTGGTATTTAATCCACTTGACAGCCTCATATCTTCTAATATCTTTCCTGATAATCACTTATATATATTTCTTCTTCTTCCTTTCTGATGGTGTCTTTCCTGATTATGTTTCTATCCCTTTTCTCAACCCTCAAGCATTAATCTTCCCTAGGGTTATTTTCTTTCTGTCTTATCCTTTCCATGGTGCACACTTTCTTGATATATTAAGCATTTATTCATCTATAAGCTTTTCTAGATATCTAATTGGTATATAACTTGTCCAAATACCTAATTGATATATTTCATCCTGATGTCTTCTATAATTTCCAGAACCTTATTCTAACAGCTTTAACCATATGCCTATTTAAAAGTCCAGTTAACAAATAAATAAACTAAATTTATTCTCAAATCTATTCTCCCATATGTGCTTCTAATTTGGGCCAATGGTTCAAGCATTCATTTAATGTTAAAGAATTAAATTGTTGAATATATTCTAAAATGCTCCCTATGTCTATTTGATAGACCACATCACTAATGAAATACTTTCATTTCTTTCTTATGTTTAAAATCTATTCTTGTTTCTCAACATCTGACTTTGCTTTTATTAAAACTCATATTTTACCCATCTAGGTAAATAAAATAGATACTTCACTAGATATAATGGCATATTTGGTGGGTTTTTTTCTTTCCAGGTTAACCACTACTTGCCAATATACACACTTTCCTAAATTTCCCAAAATTTGACCAATATGCCTAATATAAATAAATACATGCATTTAAAATAGGTAAATTATTCTGCTTAGTATACAGCATTTCTTGTGATATGGTCCCAATCTCTTCTGTCTCAGCTATTGTCTCTCTTCCACACCTTCACCTTTAGAAATAAAATTGCCTATATTTCTGAAATGCAATCTTTTATTGGTATTTTTACTTGCTATTCCCTCTGTCTAGACAACATATTCTTTCCCCACCTACATGACTAATTCTTTTTAACCCATGAAAACAAATGCTTTCTTTCAAAATACATATATATATATATATATATATATATATATATATAATATGTATATAAAGATGCTTGAGTATTTACTTAACAAATCCAAACAAAGACTATTAGTATTTAAAATAAGGGAAACTCAGAATCAGTACTTTATATAAGGAAAATGCTGGATAAACACCAGAAAAATAATAGTATTGTTTTAAAATCTTATAAAATTAATGAAAGAAATAAAAATTTTTAAAAAGTGAACATCATAATATACTAACTGAAAATAATGTATTCAATGATCACGTGCAAAATTCCAAAGAAAAAAGGTTAATGAGTTTTACCAAATACAAATTAATGACATTTACTGGATAAAAGTAAACACAATTAAAAGGGAAATGAAAAAATTAAAGAAAAAAATGCAATATGTGAAGCAGTGTGTTGATACATTTAATATCTAAAGAACAATTGACAAATCATAAAAGCAACAGTATCTTATAAAATTGGGCAAAGTTTACATAAAAAAAGATATTTCAAGAGAGCAAGATAAAATAATTTTAACTGAAATAAGGAAATTGCAAGAGGTTTCATTCCCCATGTTTCATTTTATTGTAACTGCTTATAGTGGGCTCACACTACATGTTACAATGACAATAATATATTACTAGTGGTTCCTCATGTCAATGGTTTTGATGGCATATCTTCATTGATCTAATAGTCAAGACCTAAATTTGTTTCCATTTGCTCAACAGAACTAACAGTTATGTAATTGAAGTACTGAAATTTTTAAAGCAGCATATACAAATAGTATGCCCAAATTTAATTTGAATTTTTTATCAACCATTTTATCCTTCATAACTCTTGAGCAAGATGTATATATATATATATATATATATATATATATATATATATATATGTGTGTGTGTGTGTGTGTACAGGGTGCATTTAAAAATAATAGAAAAAACAAGGCTGTGAAAAGAAAATTAATTTTTAGAATCTTGCCAAAACAACTAAGTTGCTATAAAGTTTCTACAGATATAAAAGGTATCAATAGGTACAAGAAACAAGAATCTTATTTGAAAATACGTTAATAATTGGTTATTGTGGCAGGTTAAGTAACGGACCCATGAATGCCCACGTCATTAATCTACAGAAACTAATTGCCAGAACCTCTGAATATGATACCTTACATTGACAAAGGAAATGTCCTAGATGTAATTAGGAATTTTGAGATTCAAAGATTGTCCAAGTGGATCCAATGTAATTGCAAATTACTCATATGAAAATGCAGGAAGGTCACAGTTAAGAAATGGTGGGAGGATAGAGATGAAAGTCAAAATGGTTAGAATTTGCTATACTGTTGGCCTTGAAGATGGAGGAAGGGGCCATAAATCAGCCAATATGGTGACCTCTAAAACTTGGAAAAGCTCTGAGGCTCCTGTCAGAGCTGCCAGAAGAAACAAATCCTGCCAATTCCTTGCCTTTAGCCTAGTGAGAATGATGTTGGACTTTTGATCTTGGAAATATAATTTGAGCTCTGGTATTCATTATTAATATAGTAATTAACTGTTGTATATGCTGCCCTTCAGGCCTGTGAGAGCATGATGGGACAGGCTATAGTCCTCATATAGACAACTTACCCAATAGCATGGTGGGTACACTCATGGGTAACAAGCCCCCACACTGGGATGACACAAATATCCACTTTAGCAAAGTGGGGTGCCTACTTGGAACAGCAAAGTACGCTGAGTACAAGTCCCTTAGTAGAGTTACGAGAGGTCTTGGGGCTTATAGTCCTAATGCAAGATAAGGCCATGGGGCCTAAGTCACCCCTAAACCCTGAGCCATCACCTTTAAGGAAGGGTGCCCCCCCATTCCTGATGGGGAATGGTGTATGAATGGGACCAGCTGGGATGCTAATGCTGCCTGGACTGCTATCACAGGCCAGCTTAATACTGACACTATATGGTTTGATACCAGGTGTGGTTAAAGTAGCTAATGAGCTGAACTCAGGGCAATGTAAATGGTTATCACCAAGAAGGTGATACCTACAGTAATCTTCACTAACAGCTGGATAGTTTATTGAGGCTTAACCTTGTGGTTAACTACCTAAAAGTTAGAGAATTGACTAATGAGTCATCGGCCCATATAGGGCCAAGCCATGTGGCAAGACCTATGGAAGGAAGAACGACTGTCTCTGACCAGGTATGGGGAAGAATGATAATCTGTTGTGGCCTGCTCCAATGCTCCCGAAGGCAGGAGGAGAGAAAACCTGGTGTTGGCCATGGACCCTCCAATCACCCCACAGCAGATGGTTGGCTATCGTAGCCCCCTGTGGGGAGGGCCCGCAATATGACTTACATGTTACTCCTCGGGTATTTAATGTGTGACCTCCACGATTGGCTATTCGTAGGGGAACGGCCAGGGGAGGGACCCTCCTTGGGGTAACATGTGTACTGTCTGTGTGGCCTATCGTGAGCTCCCCTGTGACTTTGGCATGGATACAGGACCCAAAAGAACTATAGGGAGCTGATAAGGTGTGGTACCATTGCCCAGGGCAGAAGCCCTTAGCGGCTGCATTGTATCCACAGATGAAAAGTTAGCCTGTGTTTTGCCTGACGGACCTGATGTATCCCTGTTAGTACCTGTGCCTGCTTTGTCATTTGGACCATAGGTTTTCATGCTCTAACAGCACCACAGACTAGGCCTACATCTATGCTGAGCTGACCAATGTCTCCAACTGCTGGATCTGCACCCTCCTTCCAGCAGCAGCTGCAGATAGCTTGCCCTGGGCTTCTGTGAAGAACTGGACGTGGCTAGAGACTTGGGGTCCCACAGACAACGCTTGGGATGCAACATCAAGCTTTGAATAGGGGTATTGCAAAACCTGTGGCATGCCTGCCATTGGCTGACCGATAGCATCCAGGATGGATGGGGCTGGATAATGGGAGAACACACGTACCACGGTGTATAGAGCAACAATGGGGTAGTGTCACTGTGAGATGGTCGCCTGCTGTCGCCTGTACAAACATAACATGTGTCACCATACCAAGAGCATGGAGGAACAAGTGACTTTCTCAAGGCTGAGCCCCAATAGACTTTGTGCCTCCTGGGAGTTTATGGGTCTGTGGGAACACAGGATGGCCATATCTGCCAATCAGTTGGACTAGACAGTGTACCTGGCGTGGCCTTATGTGCCTGTCACTGTGCTTCCCACATTACCTAGATGCCTGCATAACTAGGAGATGCTATGTTCCCGGTTCCTGGGAGTACAGCAGGCCCCCTGGTGGCATTACTCCCGAGCTTTGACTATCACTGGACTAGGTGTCATCACTGTAGAAATGTAGGTTACAGCGCTTCCAGAGCACACAGCTCAGGCCCAGAAATACACTTGAGTTACCCTCCTTTTGTTAACTGATGAGATTGATCAGATCAGGAACATGGTGCTGCAAAACCAGATGGCCTTACACATAGTAGCAGTTCCCCAATGTGGGACCTGTGCCCTTGTAGGACACAATGTCATACATTCATGTCTGACAACCACCAGAACATAAGGTCAGTTTTACAAGGGGGTCATGGGAGATTAAGGTGACTGAGTGCCTTACTGATGACCCCCTGCAGAGGTGGTGGATGTCTCTGGGCTCTGACCTATGTTGGGTTCTCATAATCATAGGTAGCATAGCAGGAATATTAGCAGTAGGTTGTTGCCCCCTGTATTGTTGCTATGGGCTATGGGTTCAGGGTGCTGCCCTATGTTCATGGGTCCCCACTAAGAGGACCCCTCAGCTTTGGTGATGGAGTGTAAGGAACATGGCTACACTGCAGCTAGGCAGGCATAGCCGAGGTAAGCATTCTACATGACTCAGAGGGAGACAGGCACACAATTCCATGCATTGTATGTAGCCATAACTTAGGGAGGCTCATCACTTGGCTATGAGCCACTATTGTTTATGAGGTGTATAAATGCAGCACCAACACTGTGAGAGAGCTGCTGAATAAAGCCATGTCCCATCTACCTGCTGTCTCTCCAGTGTTCTTCCAGCTCCCTGCCCACTGCCCACCCACTCCACTCAGACCTCAGCTGGGGCTCGAACTTGGCACTATTTATAAGGACAGAATTTTGGGCTTACAGTTTTAGTTCTGACACATATAAAACTTAGATATCTTCAAGTCTATCCTCACAATAAGAAATAAGACAAGCAAACCAAAATCAATAGCTTTTCTTAAACTAATCAGCAAACTAAGGGTTCAGGAAAGTTTGGAGAGGCAAGTAAATACAGAAAATCACAGCCAAGATCAACTAGACAGGGGCAGAAACTATTGAAGCAGGTAACTTAGGAACATTTGGAAAGCAATTTGACTAATTCCTGGAGTCTAAGAGTGAGTTAATTTAAGAGTTAAGAATGCCTGGGGTCCCTGTTTTAGGGGACCCTCATACCTACAAGAGCCCCATTGAGTTGTCACGGTCAAGATGAAAGAAAAATCCCCTCTGGTTTCAGACAATACGGGGAGTGTTTTTCATAGCAATGGCCAACTCTTTAAGGGAAACTACTTTAGCAGAGCCTTATGTGACCAAGGAAGGGGCAATGAAAACAGTCTCAGCTCCCTCTAGACTTCTAGTTACATAGGAGAAGGAGAGGTCACATCTCCATGATCCAGAGCCACTAAAAGAAAAAAAATCTAAAAATCAAGAAAACAAGCTCCCATCTTCTTTTCAAACTACAGAATGAAGAGCAATATAAAAGCAAAGCAAGTAGAAAAAAATTAAATGTTAAAAATGACAGCATGAATCAATATAATTGAAAACAAATAAACAATGGAGAAAAATAAAAAATCCTAAAGCTGGTTCTTTGAACATGTCAACGAAATTTGTAAATCTAAGGCAGGATAACAGAAAAACATAGAAAAAGAGAGAGAGGAGAGAAAACGTTATCAAGTAATTCTAGAAAAAAAAGAGGTCATAATATGGATCCCATGGAAATGGATAATAAAGGAATATTATGAAAACTGTTTGGCTGCAAATTTGAAAACTTAGTTGAAATGGACCAATTTTTTTTTTTTTTTTCTTTTTTTGTGGAGGGTGGGATGGAGTCTCACTCTGTGGCCAGGCTGGAGTGCAGTGGCACGATCTTGGCTCACTGCAACATCCACAATCCTCCTGCCTCAGCCTCCCAAGTAGCTGGGACTACAGGTGCATGCCACCAAGCCCAGCTAACTTTTGTATTTTTATTAAAGACAGTGTTTTACCATGTTGGCCAGGCTGGTCTTAAACTCTTGGCCTCAAGTGATCCGCCCACCTTGGCCTCCCAAAGTGCTGGGATAACAGGCATGAGCCACTGTGTCTGGCCCAAAGACCAATTTCTTAAAAACACAAACAGCAAAAAGTCCTGCAAAGAAACTGCATAATCTCTACTGGCCTATAATTATCAATGAAATTGAATCAATGATTAATAACCTTCCAAAACAGGAAGCACCAGGTCGAGATGGCTTCTGGTTAATTCTACCAAACTCTTAAGAATAAAAGCCATAAATTCACTACAATCACACTAAGAAAATAGAAGTGAAGGGAATACTTCACAACATGCCCTATGAGACAAGCATTATCTTAAAACAAAATGAAGATTAAGACATAAAAAGAAAGAAAATCAGTAAACCAACATCCCTCATGAACATATACATATGAAAGATTTTAATAGAATATTAGCAAATGAAATCCAAGAAGGTATATAAAGACCAAGTGGGATTTCTTCCTGGGATGCAATTTATGATTTAAAAGTCAACTATATTAATACTATATTAATTCAATGCAGTAATAGTCTAAAGAAGAAAAATCAGATGATCATATGGACAGATGTAGAAAAATAATTGACAAAATTGAATACACATTTATGATAAAACACTCACCAAAGTAACAATGAAAGGGAATTTCATCATAATTATACCTACCAAAAAAACCCTATAGATCTCATCATATTAATGTTGAAAAACTAGATGATTTCTCATAAAAATGAGGAATAAAGTAAGGATGTTTGCTATTATCATTCCTATTCAACATTATCTTAGAAGACCTAGAAAATACAATAAGAAAAGAAAAAATAAATGCTATATCTACAGATTCATAAGAACAAAATAAAATGCTTTTTTTCTCTGAGATGGTAGAAAACTCCAAGAAATCAATAACAAAACATTGGAACTAAAAGTAATTACAGCAAGATCACAGGATAAAAGGCCAATGTAAAAATGTCCATTTCTTTCCTTTATACAAGCAATAAAAATTTGACATTTGAAATTAAAACACAAAACAATTTTACACTAGCAACAAAACGAAATATTTAGGTATAAATCCAACCCATCCTGTACATTACTTATCCACAGAAAATTACAAAATTCTGATGAAACTTACCATAGAATAGCTAAATAAATTGAGAACTATTTTATGTTTATGAATTGGAAGACAATATTGTTCAGATGTCAATTCTTCTAAAATTGATCTACAGATTTAATGCAATCTCCAAAATCCTAGCAATTTATCTTGTAAATATTAAAAAACTGATTAAAATTTATATGGAGGCCACGCATGGTGGCTCACGCACCTACAATCCCAGAACCTTGGGAGGTCAAGGTGGGTGGACTGCTTGAGCTCAGGAGTTAAAAAGCCAATATGCAAATGTCCATTTGTCTCCTTTATACCAACAATGCCTCATCAATTAAGACAGTGAAGGAATAGGCAAATCAATTGAACAGAACAGAATTCATCAAATTCCACTAAAATATAGTCAGCTGAGCTTTCACAAAAGAGCAAAATAATTCACTGGTGACAACATTCTCTTTTCAACAAATATGCTAAAACAACTGGACATTCATAGGCAACAAAAGCAACAAAAGGAACCATAAACCTTAATGAAAAATGCACACACACAAAATATATAGGAGATAACATGAAAGGAAACCTAGATAACCTCGGATTTGGCATTCGGTTTTAGATGCAATGTCAAAAGCACAAGCTATAGAAAGATACAATGTTGTACTCTATAAATATTGAAAATGTCTCTGCAAAAGACACTATTAGGAAAACAAAAAATATTTTATGAATTGAAATAAAATATTTGCAAAACTTTAATGAGGGACATATATCCAAAATATACAAAGAACTCTTACATAATTATTAAACCTGTGAATGACAACTCTTAAACAGCTCTTAAATCTATGGTTAAGAAAAACTCAATTTTAAAATGGAAAAAGATCTGAATAGACAGCCACCGAAAAACAGATTGTAAATATACATATGGAATGATATTTAACATCATATATCATTAGGGTGTTTCAAATTAAAACAAAAAATTGATACTACTACACATATTTGATTGGTAATATATATTTTTAAAATACTGAAAATACCAAATGTTGACATGAATATGGAGCAACAGGAACTCTCCTTCAGTTCTGGTGGGTAGAAGGGCTTTATTCTGTACAATACTGTAATGGTAGATACATCATGCCATGCATTTGTCAAAATCCATAGCTGTATAGCACAAATGTGAATTTTACTGTAATCTACTGACTTTAGTTAATAATAATGAATCCCTATTTTTTCATTAATTGTAGCAAATATACTGTAGTAATGCAAGATGTTGGTAATAGGCAAACTGTATGCAGGAGATAATACATTGGAACTTTCTCTGTGCTGCCTGTTCAAATTTTCTGTAGATCAATTTAGTTAGGAACAGTATTTTAATTAGAAAAATAAGTAATTTTCTGGACCCCTTTACATTTATCTTATGTGGTAAACAATATTTCCACTAATTAAATATTTCATAGTATCACTGCCACAATTTTGGTAACAGAAAGTTTTTTCCCATTTTAATGTACTTGTGAATGCTTTACATTTAGTTTTTAAAAGCATCTTACTAGTTATTGCAATTGTGAGATGCTTGATTTTCTCTAGTGCCTGTTCTTCAATTTTGTAATCTCGTAATGTGAAATCTTAGCCTTGTCTGCAACAGGATCAGTTTTGCTCAGTGGATTACACCAATGCAATTCTGGCTACTACTCATTAGGACAAATCAAAGGAAATGAGCCTAAGTACAAATTACAAAAAATGTGATTGGCCTGATTTGTGACAACATGTACTTGGCTTAAGCTCCCTAAGCTTTATAAGGACTGTATCTACATACAGCAGTTGCTCCATCACTTATGCGCAGCAGAAGCACCTGACCAGATTTCTAAGCAAGGCATTGTCTTTTAGAAAAGCAGACAGGCTGCTTGGTTTTTCAGGGAATTGTCTCTCGAAGTGGATGTGGCAGCAGCACTGACGTAGTGAATTTAATGGAGAAAATGAGGCCAAGCTGGGGAAAGTGGAAACAGAAAAATCCTCTCAAGACAAAGCAGCTAGAACCAATACCATGGTTGGAATTAAACAGAGAATTGAGATGCTAGAATTCTTTGGACCTGTTTTGTTTGTTTCCTTTTAATTAATGGTGGCTGCAAGAAAATCAATCTTAATTAAAAGACTTTTCCAAAAGTCAAGTATTATTACACCACAAAATGTAGAAAGCTAAGTTTTGCTATAAAGTGCAAGAACAAGAATCCATTAACAAATGAACATAAACTAAATGCAGATGGGCAGTTACCAATGCTCTGTACGAGGAAAAACCTCTCTTAAGCAGGTTGGATACAAGGAAACCCAAGGGTAATGAGCTATAAACACGTAGGGATTATTTAAATTTCAATACAAATACAGTCTTAAAACTCTTAACAACATATTAATGCCATTTATTTTGTTTGGAAAAAAATCACATCTGACAATCCTTTAAACAAAAAGTATGCACCCAAGGACGGCTGTCATTTTCTTCATTTTATACAGGGAAAGGAGGATGGAAGCTTGTTTATCAACCAAAATGGTCATAATGGCAAATGGATAACTGACCTTTTCACTCAAGGAGTGAATTATTTAACAAATGATTTCTAATTAGGCTGCCTGCAGAGACCAAGAGTGAGCATCATAATAGACTCTAGAGAGATGAACATTTAAAAAAGTGATCTAGTTTGGATATGTGTCCTCACCCAAATCTCATGTTTAACTGTAATCCCCAGTACAGGAGGTGGGGCCTGGTGGAAGGTCATTGGATCATGGGGTTGGATTTCCCATGAATGGTTTAGCACCATCCCCTTGCTGCTGTCCTCCTGACAGTGAATTACTTCTCACAAGATCTGGCTCTTTGAAAGTTTGTGGCAGCCAGAGGGCAGTGGTTCATGCCTGTAATCCCAGCACTTTGGGAGGCAGAGGTGGGCAGAGAATTTGGAGTCAGGAGTTCAACACGAGCCTGGCCAACGTGGTAAAACTCCATCTCTATTAAAAACACAAAAATTAGCTGGGCATGGTGGCACATGCCTGTAATCCCAGTTACTCAGGAGGCTGAGGCAGGAGAATTGCTTGAACCGTGGAGGCAGAGTTTGCAGTGAGCTAAGACTGTGCCACTGCACTCCATCCTGGAAAACAGAGTGAGACTCTCTCTCGCTCTCAAAAAAAAAAAAAGAAAGAAAAGAAAAGAAAAAGGGAGTGGCACGCTGTTTTCTCTCTTTCTCGTGCTTTTGCCATGTGATATGCCTGAATCTACTTTGCCTTCTGCCATATTGTAAGCTTCCTGAGGAAGCCACTATGCTTCTTGTACAGCCTACAGAACCCTGAGCCCCCAATTAAGCCTCTTTTCTTTATAAATTACCCAGTCTCAAGAATTTATTTATAGCAGTGCAAGAATAGCCTAATACATTTCCAGTGCTTTCAGAGGCTAAGGTGAAAGAACAGCTTGATGTGTGAAGTTGAGACTAGTGGGAGCAACAGAGGGAGAGTGTGTCACTACAGAAAATAAGCAGACTAACAATTCCAGTCGACGGAACATAAAAAACCTCTGAATAACACGTGGATTCATAAAGCTTACATTTATAGGATATTTTCTGAAGTGAAATGGAAAAGACAAAAAATTTCAGCATGTACTAGAAACTAAAATATGTAATGTAGATTAAAATGAAATTAACTCAGAAGTTTCAAAAATATGCCTGTACAACTAGCCTTGAAACCTATTTTTCAAATTCTAATATTAAATCAGAGCTTTCAGATGAACATCATCAATAAAAATGGATTATCATCAAGACAAAATACAAAGATAACTGGAATTTTAATTGATATGATTAAGAAGGATTATATAATCTCTAGAAAAACATGAAAGGCAATGACAAAATCCAAGAAAAACTTAAAAACAAAAAGCTTAGACAAAGCAATGGTGGTGAGAAACTTTAAAAATATTTGGAAAAGGATGCATCTAACTTTGAAACTTAGAATTCTCTCCCCATTGCACAGAGGTATGTTTGCTTAGGACTGAATTTCTTTCCTATTTGTTTCTTCAGGAAATAATATGCTGCCTGAAAATAGCATAGTAGTTTAGATCCCTGGCTCTGTATTTAAATGGCCTGGACTTTTATTTCAAACCTGATATTTATTAAAAATGTAGCTTTGGCAAGTTCCTTAAATATTCAGTGGCTTGTGGTTAAATAAGGATTAATCCAAGTTATCTAGAAAATAGAAATTGACACCAAGTGAAAATGATAAGGGAATTAGGAAAATGCAATCCTAGACTAACTATGATGACGGAATGGGAAAAACGAGGCATGAAAGGAATAAATACAAGAGCTGGCAAGATAAAAGCTGATCACAGCTTCTGAGAAAAACACAGCCAGTATTTTGGCTATGTGTGGGGTTGCCAATTAGAACACAAGACACTAGCTCTTTTTGAATTAGATAAATGCCTAAGAAAAATAAATTTAGACTTAGTAAAAAAAAAAAGGTATCTTTTTCTTAAAAAGGTGACTGCAATAGGGAAAATGCTCTAAACTCAGAAATCTGCAAGCATAGCCAGATCAATGAGAATTATTTTTTTCTTTATTTTGGTTGGGACAGGTTATCAGAGATAACAGAAACTTTTAAGAATAAATCTACGGGGATCGAGCAGACACCACAGCTACCATTGTATTATAGGAAATGTATCTCAATGTGGCCAGCCAGTCTCTGGGATGAGCTGGTAAGGAGGGCACATTCAGCCTTTTGGAGCTTGCTCAGGCTTATGGGCAAGTCAAAGTTCAGGGGTCCATGAGGAGGAAAAGTCTGATTCAACCTTGGCTAAGACAGGGCAGAAGGTAAGAACGAGGTCATTGAGATCACTTGATCATATACAATACATACTGGGCGGACTTTGGTTGTTTGCCTTAGTTTGATTTTTTTAAAATAAGTTGTTCCATCCAATGTTTGGAATTTACGTATTTAAAAGAAAATCATGCCGGGCGCGGTGGCTCACGCCTGTAATCCCAGCACTTTGGGAGGCCGAGACGGGTGGATCACGAGGTCAAGAGATCGAGACCAACCTGGTCAACATGGTGAAACCCCGTCTCTACTAAAAATACAAAACATTAGCTGGGCATAGTTGCACGTGCCTGTAATCCCGGCTACTCGGGAAGCTGAGGCAGGTGAATTGCCTGAACCCAGGAGGCGGAGGTTGCGATGAGCTGAGATTGCGCCGAGCTGAGATTGCGCCATTGCACTCCAGCCTGGGTAACAAGAGCGAAACTCTGTCTCAAAAAAAAAAAAAAAAATTATGCAGTACTTCTGGTTTGTGGCCCAGCATGCAAGAAACTTGAAAGTCTTCATTCTAGCAACTGGTATAAAGCTGAAAGGCTGAAGAATCAACACTTCTTCCTAGATCCATCAGTGAAATGAAAATGAAGGTCAAATGAGGGCACAGGGCAAGCTGATGCCCCCAAACTGGAGAGACAGACCATTGCATTGAGAGGATTATTACTTACCTAAGCAGAAACACTCATGGGAACCAGGGCTGGGGTAGGAAAATCAGAATAGTAATTGATGAATTTCTATCAGCTTACTGTGGACAAGCCTGAGAGAGTTAAAACCCCCAGAAGAGCCTAGCTAAAAGGAGCCTTACACTTTTAATTTACCTACAGCAACTCTACCAGTTTCCCAAAGTAAATATCAAGAAAAATTGTTATGCTTTCATCAGGTAAAAACAAAAGGCAATCATGGTTAAATAAGCCAGGATACTATTATTCTTTTGTTTAGCAATTCTTTTTTTATTTTTTATTTTTGTGGGTACATAGTAGGTGTATATGTCTACATATATATACATAATATATATATTTATGTCATATATGTATATGTTTCTATATTTTGATAGATGTGCAATGTATACACTTAGTTTATTATCATTGAAAAGGCTTCCTCTAAAAAGAAACGACTAGAGCCTAACCTATTGTGGTTTTATCAGAACTTGTTTGATCCGGGAGAAATGAAATACTCAACTTAAGCCCACTCTAGACATCTTGTCCTTACCTGAGCAGAAGCACCCATGGGAACCCAACTAAGGATTGGGGTGAGAATGGGGGAGGTTGAGAATTACTTGTGATGTTCATAGCCCAGGAGCATGGGCTCATAATATACTAAGATTGAGTCATAAGACTACAGTAGATACTTGTTCCCACACATTTCACCACCACATCGCTAAAGACCTGTATATCAGAGTTCCTTTTACCCAGTATAGCATCCCCCTCTTTCAACCAAATATTACAAGTCATACTAAAAGGCAAACACACACACGCACACACACAGAGATTGGAAAGGCTGAGCAAGCATCAGAACCACACTCAGACATGGCAGGGGTGGTGGAATTACCAGTCCATAAATTTAAAACAACTATAATTAATATGCCGAAAGCTGTTATGGAAAAAGTAGGCAACATGCAAGCATGGGAATGGTAAAAAGACAGATGGAAATTCTGAGAAAGAGTCAAAATAAAATGCTAGAAGTAAAAAGAAATCACTGTAAAAGAAATAAAGAATGCCTTTCGTGGGACTCAGTTTTAGACTGGATATGAGTGAGGAATAAACCTCTGAGCCTTGAGATATGTTAATAGAGACTTTAAAACTAAAAAGAAAAACAAACCAAGAAAGAAACAGATAAAACAAAGTATCCAAAAAACTGTGTGACAATTACAAAAAGTGTAACATGTTTTAGTGAAATACTAGAATAAATAAGCAATATTTGAAGCAATAATTACTAAGAATTTTCCCAAATCAATTTCAGACACCAATCCACAGCTTCATGAAAATCAAAGAACACCAGGCAGACTATAGGCCAAAAAATGAGACTTAAGCATGTCATATTCAAATTGCAAAAAGCTTAAAAGACATGGAAAACTTTAAAGAAGCCACAGGGTGTGGGGTGGGATACCTTAAACCATAGAAGAGCAAAGATAAGAAATACAGCTGAGTTTTCCTTAGAAGCCACACAAACAAGAACAGAGTGGAGTAAAATATTTCACGTTTTGAGAGAAAAATATTCACCAACTTAAAATTCTGTTTCCTGTGAAATTATCCTTTAAAAATGGAGAGGAAAGCATTCCTGAGAAAAAACAAAAACAGAATTAGTCACCAGTAGACCTGCCTTGAAAGAAATTTAAAAGAGTCTGTTAAGAGAAAGAAAATTATATACATCAGAAATTCAGATCTACATAAAGAAATAAAGAGCATCAGAGAATAAATAAGTTTTCTTTTTCTTAATTGATCTAACAGATAACAGCTAGCTGAAAATAATAATAGCAAAATGTATTCAAATGTGTACGTATGAGTTTGTGTCTCTCCTTTTCGTTCATGATTATCATTGGTATGTTTCAAGTCACCATAAATGTACCTACCAAGTATAGTCAAAAGTCCAAAAGTTATTTTAACCATTTTCACATGTTATAACAGATAAGTAAAAGCTTTTCCACCCTATTTTTAGAGGCTATGACTTTAAGAAGCTGATAAATAACCTGTAACAAATCTAGAGAATCTTTAATAAGAACTACATTACTAGCTAAGTTGCTATCATGATTACTCTTCTTTTTCTAGGACTTCTAAAGAGCTATTTTGAGAATGATTATTTTCATGAAAGAAGATGAAGATATAATTTGGACATTTTTCTATTATACTGTTATCACTTTGAGATTTCTGGTAAAATCTCCTCAAAGGGGAAGAATAATTTTAACTGTGGATATTTAATAAAAGCTTTCCTAAAATCATGTTTCCTTAATATTACAGTTACATTTGCATTTGACATTTATTTAACATTTCTTGGTTGGAAATAGAAAGATACATGAGATGTGTGCAAGTTTGTTATTTTCCTAAAAGTGTTTATATTGCTTTGGTTTGGTTTTCTCTTTTCTTTTCTTTTTCCTAACTTGGCAAAAGGATAATTATCCATGTGAATTCACTTTGTCAGGCACTTGTCCTGTTCATTGAGCCAGAATAAAATTGTATCATTTTCATTTTTATTTTCTATCAAAGATTTCTTTGTAAAACTCAATCCTAAAAATATTTACTTGTGCTATAACTTTGGTTATCTTATTCTATGTGATGTAGTGTTTGTAATTCAATTGTGTGGTCCCACCTGCATTTTGAATGCAGAAAGCTGAGAATAATGTTGCTTTCACCCTAAAAGCAAAAAAAAAAATTCAGATGATGTAAATAATTATTACTTTCTTCCAACCATCAAGAGCCAGTTTCAAATTTCCTAAAATCTAAGAAAAAGGACTTTCCAATGAGAAATAAACTAGTTCTGGCTCAACTCCTGGAGACCACAAGAGGAAGTGATGACTAGACTTACACAAATCGATAAGATCTTAGCAAGAACCTTCAAAAACCTGTTGAAAGCTGAGTGTGAGTAAATGTGAAGCCACTTACCATAGAATTCAGCATTCATAAAGACAATCATGGCAGTCTATCTATAGAAATGAACTCCATTGACTTGTGCCAGAACATAGGCAGCCACAGAAAGCTTTGCCTGCATTAGCAGCAATCCTTCCTATTTCAAAATATCCTGAAACTACCCATGTGCTTCATTACAGACCACCAAAGTCTCACTAGCTTTATAAAACCCTGTGTTAATGGAATGTTTGCCAGCAGAGACTGTCTCAGTGTACCCTCCTTTTTCTCTATAAAACTTACACTCCTTTCTAACATCTTTGAACATTTGCTGAAATGAATGATAGAGCAGATGGTTTCTTCTAATGCAACTTGATGAATAAAAAGCCTTTGTTACTTTTGTTTTGGACCTAGGTTTTTCTTTGGGAATAGAGATCCTCCTGGAAGCCACAACATAAAAAAATAAATTATACCTAATCATGGGCTCTTTTCCACACACCTGTGCAGGATGCTTACGAGGAAGATTCAGTTAGAAGGAAAACCAGAGAAAGCCTTTCAAGGTCCATGTATAGAAGTAAGGAAGAAAGTACCAGTGGAGGAAAGACAGAAAGCTCACCTAGACTCTTCTACACTATGAAATAAAAGCCTTGAGTCATGGAGGAAGGATAGAAATGCCTCCTGCTCTAGGACATAGATGAAGATGCACTGTGGCTAGGAAAGTTAAAAAATGATCAGTAAAAACTCCTTGTACACAGGGGAGGGAATACAGATAGTTCTGGGCAAAAAAAAAGGAAAAAGGCTCAGTGGATACCTTGATAACAGACATGTGTAATACTCCTAAAAAAAGAACAGGGACCCCATTTTGGAAAAATACTCACTAAAGATACAAGGTAGAGTTTGGCTGCCATGGAAAGAGAGCAAATCAATGAAGAAACTTTATGGACTGATCCCATGGATACAGGGTGTTCCTAGGAGACTGAGCTCTCACCCACCCATCCACCTCAAGCACCCAAAAGTAGAACAGGAAGTACTGAGTAATCAGCAACAATGGTCTACTACTAAAAAAGGAACAAAAGTGTGACTAGAGACTCCTTGTTTTTTACACTTGTCACAGTGAAATATTTATTATTGATTATAATGGTTATAATAATTAATATAGTTATATCATCAAAAGTAAATACATAATATGTATTTTTTTGTGGAGCTTCTTTTTTTTTTAAATTGCATTTTAGGTTTGGGGTACATGTGAAGAAGATGCAAGATTGTTGCACAGGTACACACACAGCAGTGTGATTTGCTGCCTTCCTCCCCATCACCTATATCTGGCATTTCTCCCCATGCTATCTCTCCCCAACTCCCCACTCCCTGCTGTCCCTCCCCTATTTCCCGCCGACAGACCCCAGTGTGTGATGTTCCCGTCCCTGTGTCCATGTGGTCTAATTGTTCACCCACCGATGAGTGAGAACAGGCAGTGTTTGATTTTCTGTTCTTGTGTCGATTTGCTGAGAATGATGGCTTCCAGGTTCATCCATGTCCCTACAAAGGATACAGGCACAGAGTCAAGGCCAGTAGATGAAGGTACAGTGCTGGTACTTTCAGCTATGACGCCAACTACAAAATAAGCCTAGAGAATTATAAAGCTGCTGATTCACTAAAGGTAACAATAGCAATTGCAAAACCCAAACACCAACTACTGACTAATTGGAATCAACCCTCATACTAACATTCTAGCATAAGAAAAGTTATGATCAATTCAGGGCACAAATATTACTTATCTCAGTCTTGAATCTTTTATGCGTGACACCTAGCCTTCACTAAACAATTAAGTGACACATGAAAGAGCAAGGGTGGTGGCGGTGAGGTACAACCCCCTGTGAAGTGACAAAACATTCAACAGCAGCACAGTCAGAGAAGGCTCACAGGTGGAATGATCACACAGGAAATTTAAATTAATTATGATTAATGAGCTGAAGACTCTAGTAATAAGGTAGAAAATAACGCATAAACATGTGGGGGATTTCACTGGGAAGACCGGAAGTACAAGAAACAATTAAATAAAAATGCTATTTGAGAGCAAAAATAAAAGCAACATCGGCAGCAAAATGGTAACTGATGATTAATGCCATTGGCAGGCATCAGTTAACTTTACGTATCGGAGGAAAGATCAGTAAACTTGAACATAGGTCAACTGCAATAATCTAAAATGAAATACTATAAACATAGAGTAAAAATACTATAGAGTATAAAAATTAAAAACAGCAGATGCTGTAATAGTTCTAAGACAAGGCCAACATTGTAAAATACATATAAATGGAATTACAGAACAAGAGGAAAGAAAAAAAGACCAGATAAATATTTGAAGAGATAATTGCTGAGACTCCTGAAAAGTATTAAAATATAACAAGCCACATATACAAGGATCTCAGAGAACTCCAAGCAGGATAAATGGAAAAACAAATAATAAAAAATCAGAAAAAAAAATCCCAGATCTACAAGCATAATTTTCAAACTGCTCAAAACCAAAGATAAACCAGAAAATAAAGAAAATGCCTAAGTGTCTCATGTACTCTAAAGAGATATAGGCTTACACAAAAATTAAAAATTAAAGAAAATTAAACAAATAAATATTATTTGACAATTAAAAAGCATAAAGAAATACACATTGTAGAGGAAAAGAGAAGACTTGAAGCCCATTGCTTGTCAGACACCTGAAATCCAGAAGACAATGGGATGATACCTTTAAAGAACTAAAATCAAAACACTCCCTATAGAAATTCTGAATGCAGCAAAACTCTTTCAAAAATAAAAGAGAAATCACATATTTTTTCTAAAACAATCTGAGAGATTTCATTTCTATCAAAACTACCCAACAAGAGATTTTAAAAGTCACTCTCTATGAAGAAGAAATATGATACAAGATGCAAGCATGTGTCTGTATAAAGAAATATATACATATATATATTTGAAATGGCTGATATGGAAGGAAACAGACAGAAATTTGGGAATAAGATGGCAGAATAGAAGGTTCTACTAATAATACCCCTGACAAGGACATCAAGTGAACAACTATCTACAAAGTAAAAACACCTTTCTAAGAGCCCAAATCAGGTGAGCAGTCGTAGCACCTGGTTTTAACTTCATATCCCTGACAGAGGCACTGAGAGAGAAAAGACAGTCTTGAATCACAAATGGCATCCCTCTCCACACCCCCGGCATGTGGCAGCATGATACAGAGAGCATCTCTGGGCACTGGAGGCAGAGAGAACACAGCAAGTGCAAGGCGTTGAACTCAGCGCTGTCCTGTTAGAGAAGAAAGGAAAACCAGACCAAACTCAGTTGATGCCCATCATGGAGGGAGCATTTAAACCAGCCCTAGCAGGAGGGAAATTGACATTTCCAACTCTCCAAACCTTAGTTCCTGCAAACCTGGCGACCTACTAAGTAAAGAGCCCTTGGATCCTGAATAATCAGCAGCAATACTTGGTTACTACATCAAGAGCCTTGGGTGAGCCTCAGAATTGCTGGCTTCAGGGGAGACTCAGCACACTATCAGCTCTTTTAGCTATGGAAAAGAATCCCTTCTGCTGGAGAAAAGCAGAAGGAGAAGTAAAGGGCTCCTTGTCCTGCACCTTAGGTACCAGCACAGCCACAAGAAGAAGAGCACTAAGTGGACTCTTAGGATCCCCAGTTCCAGGACTTGACTCTTGGATGGCATTTCTGGACCTGCCCTGGACAAGAGGAGAGGCCACTATCCCGAAGAATGAGTCTCGAGCCAGGAAGCATTCACCACAAGCTGACTTGAGCACCCTTGGGTCTTAAGGGACCATCATCAGTAGTCTGGCAGTACTCATGGCCGTGCTGGTGCTGGCTATGGGGTGAGGTTTCTCTGCCCTTGGAAGGGGGCAGGAGGAGTGGGAAGGGCTGCATTTGACAATGTGAAGGACTGCACATGACAAAACAGAACACCAGGTGGACTTCTAAGGTTTTTGACTCTTGTCCCTGACTCCCAGTCGGTATTTCAATCCATTCAGGACTGGGGAAACTCTCTGCCCCAAAGGGAAGGACATAGACATAGCTGGCTTTGCCACTTTCTGGCCCTAGAGCCCCAAGGCCTTGAGCCAACAGAGGCATTAGCCGGGGAGTTGTTTATAGCACGCCTTGGGCAAAATCCAGTGTTGTGCTAACTTCAATTCTGACCCAGCACAGTTGTAGCCATGGTAGCCACAAGGGTGCTTATTGTCACTCCATCCACAGCTTTAGGTGGCTAAAAACAGAGCGAGATACTACGTTTGTTTAGGAGAAAGTAAGAGAAGAGAACAAAAGATTCTCTACTTAACTGCGATTTTGATTTTCCAAGTTAATATCAGTATGACATATTCCAAGTTGCCGTGATGTTAAGTCTCCATGGTATGTGTACTACTCGACTTGGTCAAACTCCTGACAGGTAATAGAACACTATGATAATTCAAGGACTTTTTTAGAATTTTCAAAACCTATGTTCTTATTACTGGGCAGGCACAATTTAACACAGATGACTGTCTATTTTACATAAAAATACTCTCTTACAGATCCCCACCAAAGACTTACTGGTGACTACTATGAAACCCTTTGTTTTCCAGGTTCTTTACAAATCTAAATAAAATATAATGCATGTTTCAACTCCTAGAGAAATTACAAAAACAAATTAAATGAAATCATCAGTAGGCAATTTAATAGTAACTGAATTTAGTTAGAAATGGAAAAATGAAATGGAGATATTCCTGTGGAGATACTATAGTTCACTTATATCTTGTCACATTCACTGTGTTAAAACAGTTAACAATGATATATTAAACACCAAGATAACATTCAAAATGACCTACAGAGAAAAACAACACTAAGCTTTTCTAAAGCAATTAGTGTAGTAATGAAAATAGCTATGGGTTATTAAAATTTACTTTAACAAAGACTATTATAAATTAAATTTGAAGTTATGAATTGAAAATTTGCAACTGTAGATTACCAAGTAATATAGAAACATGTAGACGTAAAACAGATATGTATGTTGTTACTGCTTTTATTAAAAATGCGTGGCCGGGCACGGTGGCTCACACCTGTAATCCCAGCACTTTGGGAGGCCAAGGCGGTTGGATCACCTGAGGTCAGGGTTTGAGACCAGCCTGGCCAATATGGCAAAACCCCGTCTCTACTAAAAATGTGAAAAATAGCCAAGTGTGGTGGTGGTTGCCTCTAATCCCAGTTAATTGGGAGGCTGAGGCAGGAGAATCAGTTGAACCTAGGAGGTGTAGGTTTCAGTGAGCAGAGAACACGCCATTGCACTCCAGCATGGGCGACAAGACTGAAACTCCATCTCAAAACAAACAAACAAATGCTTGTATGTACAATCATAGACAAATACAATATTCAGATTGTATAATGGGACCATTATAGTCTCATCGATGTGAATATTTTATATATGACACAGAGAAAATAACTAAATCTTTGAGGAAAATGTGGATAATATAATGAGACTTGACAATTTTTTATCCAAGTGGAAAAATTATTAGACCCATACCTTTACCCATATACAATATAAATTTCCATATTCAAAGTCCCAAATATTATCAGGAAAACTTTGAAAACCTTACAATAAATCATAAATAGGTAGATTAATCTTTGTGAGTTGGAAAATATTTACAATTAAGTTAGAATGTAAGCACATTAAGCAACAACATTTCCTCAATGAAATGTGATGTAGTGTGTCCACAATTGAAAAATATATTTCCATACATATAAAGGCTAACATCTAGCCTGTACTAGAAATTATTCAATTCAGTAAGAAATTATTCAATTCAGTAAGATAAAAATAAAAATGAATGAAATATATAAATAGGTAATCCAAAATGGCAGAAACTAAAGTAGTACAATTCCAATAATCAATGAAATTAAAATAACATTTCACGACATAATATTAGCACAAAGAAAAAATTGTAGACATAAAGAATTGGGAAAAAGAAAAATATCAAACAATTTTTAGTGAGGTACAAATTGGTATCAAAATTGTAGAGGGAAAATTCTAATATTTAAAACTCTGAATATGTGTATGTATTACTACTGATGACTGCAATTTCATAGTTTTCCAGGTGACAGTCCACATTTAGAAAAGGTTTTTGTACCAATATTTTTTGTAATATTACTAAAAATTTGCAAACAAATGTAAATACAATTTGTTATAGTTTAACAAAGGAAATTACAAAGGCAATGATGTGGATTAACAACATCGCTCAGAATAGATTGATGTCAAAATATTTTGAAGATATCTGACAATTAAACGCAACTCATGGACCTAAGTTTCACATTAGAATAGGAAAAAAAAATGCCATAAGGACATTAGTAAGAATGTGGAAAAAAACTCAAATATGGGCTGTGGGTCAGATAATAATCTTACATTGATACTGAATATCCTAAATTTGATAATTATACTTTGGAATGGAAGGAATGTCCGTATTCTTAAGAAATACATATTAAATTACTTAGAGAAAATTGTCATATCTTTAACTATGGCCCAAATTATTTGGAAAATAAATTATAGGTACAGGCATACCATTTTATATTACATATCGCTTTACTGAAATTTGCAGATATTATATGTTTTACATCTTGAAGATTTGTGGCAACTCTGTTTCAATCAATTCTATTGGCACCATTTCTCCAACAGCACATGCTCGCTTTCTGACTCTGTATCATATTTTGGTAATTCTTGCTATATTTTAAATGTTTTCATTTTCATTATAGCTGTTATGATGATCTATAATCAATGATCTTTGGTGTTACAATTATAATTGTTTTGAGGCATCATAAATCCAGGCACATATAAGAGAGCAAACTCAGTCAATAAACGTTCTGTGTGTTCCGACTGTTCCACTGACTGCCTGTTTCCCATTTGTCTCCCCCTCCTGAGGCCTTTATAGTCTCTGAGACACAACAATATTAAAATCAGAAAAATGAATAATTCTAAAATAGCCTCTAAGTGTTCAAGTGAAAGGAAGAGTCACAGGTTTCTCTGACTTTAAATAAAAACTAGACATGATTAAGTTTATCGAGAAAGGCATGTTGAAAGTCAAGAGAGATTGAAAACTAGGCTTTTGGTGCCAATTAGTCAGGTTGAAAATGCAAAGGAAAAGTTACTGAAGGAAATTAAAAGTGCTACTCCACTGAACAGCCTTATTGCTGAAATGGCAAGAGCTAGTGATCTGAATAGATAAAACCAGCTGCAACATTCCCCTCAGCCAAAACCTAATCTGGAGTGAGTCTTTAACTCTCTTCATTCCTATGAAGGCTGAGAGAGGTAAGGAATTGCAGAAGAAAGTTTAAAGCTTGTAAGAGGTTGGCTCATGAGATGCCATCATCGTAACATAAAAGTGCAAGGTTTGGCAGCAAGTGCTGATGTAGAAGGTACAGCAAGTTATCCAGAATATCCAGCCAAAATAATTGATGAAAGGGGCTACCCTAAATAATAGATTTTCAATGTAGATGAAATAGCCTTATATTAGAATAAGAATGTTATATAGTATTTTCCAAGATACAGTCAAGAAATCAATGCCTGGCTTCAAAGGAGAAGTTGACTCTCTTGTTGGGTGTCAGTGAGTTTAAATTGAAGCCACTGCTAATTTACCTAAGCTGAAAATCCTAGAGTCCTTAAGAATTATGTTAAATTTACTCTTCCTCTGCTCTCTAAATGTAACAATAAAGCCTGAATGACAGCACATCTGTTTAACAGCAGAATTTCTTGAAATTCAGATCTACTATTTGAGAGCTACTGCATAGAAGACAAGATTCCTTTCAAAGCACCACTGCTCATTGACAACGTACCTAATCCTCTAAGAATTCTGATTAAGGTGTATGCAGATACTAACGTTGTTTTCATGCCTTCTGACACAACATCCATCCTGTGGCTAATGGATCAAGGAGTGATTTTGACTTTCACATCTCATCATCTAAGAAATACTTAAGACTGTACCTGCCATAGAGAGTGAATTATCTGATGGATATGGCTAAAGTAAATTAAAACCTTTTGCAAAGGATTCACTAAGATGCCACTAAGAACATTCAGGATTCATGGGAGGAGGTCACAATATCAACATTAATAGGAGTTAGAAAGTTGATTCTAATCCTCAGAGGTGACTTTGAGGGGTTAAGACTTCAATGGAGGAAGTAACTGCAGATAGGGTAGAAATATCAAGAGAACTCGATCTAGAAGGGAAGCTTGGAGATGTGACTTTATTGCCACAATCTCATGATAACACTGTAATAGACAGGAGTTGCTTCTTGTGAATAAGCAAAAAAGGTGGTTTCTTGAGACAAACTCTATTCCTGGTGAAGAGGCTATGAACATATTCGAAATGAAAGCAAAGGATTTAGATTACATAAACTTAGTTGATAAAACAGTGGCAGGGTTGAAAAGAATCAACTCCAATTTTCAAAGAGGCTCTACTGTAAGTAAAATGCTATCACATGGCATCGAATGCTACAAATACATTTTTCATGGAAGGAAGAGTCAATCAATTTAGCAAACTTTATTTTGTTTTTAATGAAATTGACACAGACAACCCAACCTTCGGCAACTGCCACCTTGATCAGTCAGCAGCCACCAACATTGAGGCAAGAGCCACCACCAGCAAAAGAGATTGTCTCTAGCTTAACACTTTGATGATTTGCAATTTTTAGCAATGAAGCATTTTTAATTAAGGTATATGCATTTTTTAGATATACTGCTACTTCACTCTTAATAGACTCCAGTATAGTGAAAATATAACTTTTATATGTACTGGGAAATCAAAAAATTGTGTGACTCACTATATTGCTCTATTTGCTTTATTGCAGTGATCTGAATCCAAAGCCACAATATCTCTAAGGAGTGTGTGTGTGTGTGTGTGTGTGCACGTGCATGCATAGAAAAAGCATAAATTATAAGGCAAATGTGATACAATGGTAAAAATTGGTCAATCTGTATAAATTTTTTTAAAAAAATATGAATAATGACTAAGAATTGTGAAATACATTGAATAAAATGCAGTTTTATTCAATAAAAACATATTTCATGATTAAACATGTATTTAATCCTTGTTTATAAATGTATACACAAATATAAAGATTTCATACCTAGGATTTTATACCGAAAGCAAGTTTTTCATTATTATTGCTCTGAATACAGAGCATATAACTTTATGTTTAAGCTTATTTATTTAAAAAATTGTTTTTGATGATATAATTCATGCTATAATCTATAAAAATTATTTCTCCTTCATTCTACTCTCTAAACCAATACAAAATCAAAGAAAAGAAAGCAAATTAGCAACAGGAATGAAAAATACTATTTTAATGACTTTTTAAAACCTCCTGTATTCCCCAAGCACAGTGTGCATGAAGATAAGCTACCAAGTTCAACGAGTATTAGATCAGACAGAACGGATATCAGAGAACCCAAACCCCAGTCAGATCTTGCATAAAACAGCATTTTCCAAATTAAGAAACACAGACTGAGGTAAAAACCCCATGCTTGAAACTCAATTGCACTGACCCTCGTAGTCTCCCTGAATGATATTTGAAATCATGGAACAGCAGATGAATTATTCCCAGAGCAGACCAACAGACTTGTTTTGCAAGTTACAGCCTGTTAAGGACAGAGACTTACGTAAAAAGCTGTTGTCAGCGAATTGCTACAACGTATCCACACATGCACATAACACATGCACACAAACACACATACACATATAGGTATACACACACTTCTTGACACAAGAGCTTCAGAGTAAGTCACAGTAATGCCTTAACCTGAATTACTTGCTCTTTTCTAAATGATTTTGCCACAAATAGATGGTTCAGGAAGACATACAGGCACATAAAGAAGAATGTAAATTGGCCAGGCGCGGTGGCTCATGCCTGTAATCCCAGTACTTTGGGAAGCCGATGCAGGCCGATCACAAGATCAGGAGTTCAAGACCAGCCTGACCAATATGGTGAAACCCCATCTCTACTAGCAAAAATTAGTCAGGCTTGGTGGAGCTCACCTGTAGTCCCAGCTACTCAGGAGGCTGAGGCAGGAAAATCACTTGAACCTGGGAGGCAGAGGTTGCAGTGAGCCAAAATCACACCGTTGAACTCTAGCCTGGGCAACAGAACGAGATTCTGTGTAAAAAAAAAAAAAAAAAAATTAGATCAGTATTCCAAATATGGGTAAAGAATATTAAAAATGAACCTAGAACATAAGAAACATTTTATTTTCCTATGAGTAGGTCAACATTGTAATTAAAAAGTACACAAAAATATGCATTAAAAATTCTTGAAAGAGTGTGCTTTACGAATCTAGATGTTGAGTCCAAATTATAAGGATTATGAAGAAAGGTTAACACAAGAAAAGAAAAATTAAATTGGCTGATCTAAAAAAATGTAAAATAAAATAAAAATAAATAAATGTAAAATAAATAAGGTTATAACATAAATAAATGCCACAGAAAAGAGTCAAAATTGAATAACAATGAAAACCCAACACACTGAGGGCGATATTGTAGATCTAAGAAGAAATGTAATAGGCTATCTATGTGCTCCAAAAGAAATAAAGTATAAACTTGAGCCTTCCTAGGAATGAAGACAGTTAAAGGCTCACTCTGAATTAGGTTTTGGCTTTAGAGAATTCGCAGCTGGTTTGATCTATTCAGATCACTAACTCTTGCCGTATCAGCAATAAGGCTGTTCAGTAGAGTAGCATTTTTAGTTTAAAATTTAATATTAAAATTAAATAATTTTAAAGTATTAATTTTAAAGTATTTTATTTTAAAATACCTTAAAATATACTTTTATTTTATTTTAAAATACTTTAAAAATATATAAAGAATTTTATTTTAAAATACTTTAAAATTAATATTTTAATTTAAAATTATTAATTAACATATTAATTTAATACTTTAAAATTAATATTTTATTTTAAAATACTGTAAAATTAATTCTGAAACTGAATGTTTCTCATGCCAATCCTAACATATTTATTAGAATAATAGTCTTGAATTTTTGAATCACACAGCAAAACCATATGCTGCATGCCAAAGTTACACCTAAAACAAAAGTCTTTAAAATAATTGAAAATAAAAAAATGGAAATATCAATAGCAAACAAATACAATAGTAATGGATGATAATAGTAACAACAGAGACTTTAAATTCTAAGGAAAGTCATTAAATGGGAAAGGAAATGTTCCTATAATTGTCAAAACTAAAATATCCTATAGTCAGGAATATGCTTGTATGACACAACATAGCATAAACATTCACGAAGCAAAGGCTACGGAAGATGTAAGAAAAATTATGCTTCAGCTTTTATTGGCTAATGCTACCACAAATAATGTATTAGGTAATAATTTAGAGAATCTAAATTAACGAGATGTCATTGCTATGTATGAAGGACTTTACATAGGATGCAACTCTTTTCCAAATGCACATACAACAATCACAACTTAAAATGTATTACGTATTAATAACAATGAAGAGTAAAGGGTATGTTGTAATAGATACAATGACTAGGAAAAAACTACAATTACCATCCTGATATTTTTTTTAATTTTATCAAGTGCACACACACATACACCTCACAGAAATGCTAAACTGCAAAAGCATATTTCTCCAGAGATAATCTTTACATAAAGACAAGATAAAAATTGAAAGTGCTGAATATTTTGAAAATAGTAGTTATAAAATTACTATATATCAGAATATCTGTGAACAGGTAATAAGAGAAAAATATACAGATATAAATGTTTTTATTAATGACATAATATTGAATGAAATAAGATTCTAAAACTAGACTTTCTCAGTTAAAAATATTAAAAACTATTAAAAGAATAGGTTTATAAAAGTCAGATGATAGGTTAATAAAGAAAACATGAAAAACTATAATAAGCAATATTTGAAAAAGAACAAAGGAACAGTAAAATAACTGATTAGTGAACAAAATCTAGATTATAAGGGAAGAAAAACAACACAAAATATGAAAATAAAGTGCTGGTGGGAAATATTTTAAAGGAATTCTTCAATTTTACGAAATTAAGTATTTCAACCTAAAAAAGGAAGACTTTAAAGAATATAAGTTAACTGTATGTGACATCAGAAAACATAAAATCTAGAAAGAATATTTACAGGAAAGGTAGAAATAACACACTCCAATAGAAATCTAAAGAGGATAACACAATGGATGTTGACATACTATGTTTGCTTTCTATTACTGCATTAACAAATTACAATAAACTACCAAAATCACGAAAACTTAATGACTTAAAATATCACCCTTCAATAGCTTACAATTCTGTGGGTCAGAATTCCAGCAGACCTTGTCTCTCTACAAATGGGATTATGAGGCTTAAATCAAGATGTCAGCAAGCTAAGTTCTCATTTGGAGGTTTTGAGGAACAATTCTCTTTCAAAGAGCTCATTCCCATATTGGCAGCATCAATTCCAATTCGTTGTGACTACAGGATTTTGGGCCCTGTTTCCTATCTGGTTATTTAGTTGGAGATGGTCTCAACTCCTAAAGGCTGCCACGTTCCTTGCCACAAGACCCTTCCCCACATTTTCATTCCAGCAATTACATATTGAATTCTCCTTATGCTCTGAATCTCTGGCTGTCTTTTTAACCTCCAGACACAGGTTTAAAGATGCCACGTGTTTAGATCCACCAAGATAATCTCTGATTTTAAGGTAAGGTGATTTAGGACTATAATTGTCATACAAAATCCCTTTAGGACAATAATTGTCATACGAAATCCCTTTAGGACAACATGGGTGTTTGAGTAAATCACTGGGGAAAGACATGTTAATTTTGATCTCTGCCTACTACATGTACCAGGTAGTAAAACACACTCTAAAGTTACAGTGTTCTAAAAACATTTTATTGGGGATGAAAAAGATGTAAAAGTCATTGTAAAAATAGTCTAAAAAGTAAGATATATGACACATTCAATGAATGTATAGAAAACAGTAGGTAGTCATAATGTTACTATTAGTATAAGAATCCCATCTTTGCTATTTACCAAATACCACATCAATTAAGGGCAAATATAAAAATATTAAATATGTAATTATAGCAGAAACAGAAATATAATAACTAAAGAGAAAGTATTATATATTTGATTATAACAGCAGTCAACATTTTGAAAAAATAATTATATCATTAACATTTTTTTTTTTCTTGAGACAGGGTCTCACTCTGTCACTGAGGCTGGAGTGCGGTGGTGTGATCTTGGTTCACTGCAACCTTTGCCTCCGAGGCTCAGGCGATCTTTTCACCTCAGTCTTCCAACTAGCTAGGACTACAGGCACCCACCACCAAGTGCAGATAACTTTTAGAAAATACAAAATGAGTTACACATGATGGCAGGCTCCTGTAGTCCCAGGGGTCTCACGTTGTTGCCCAGGTTGGTCTCAAACTACTGATCTCACCCAATCTGCCTGCTTCAGCCTCCCCAAATCCTGGGATTATAGGCACGAACTACCAGGTTCGGCCATGAACATTTAAAAAATTGATATACTAGGTGAAAATACTTATAGTACATATAAATTATCACAAAAATTAAGAGAAATCTAATAAATCAACAAGAAAAGCTTAAAGCATCCAATAGACAGTGAATTTAAGGTTTAATAAGACAAATCTGAGAGAGAAAAATAGAGAGAAAAAGAGATGGATGGATAGGAATGGGGAGAGAGAGAGAGAGAGAGATATCTAGATAGATATTTTCCAGACGACCAGTGATTAGCCTTCAATCTTTAGCTGACATAAGATTTTTATTGTGATGCTTTTACTAAGTTTCTGAATGAAGCTCTTCTATTCTGATGCTTTACAAACTTCCACTCTGCTCTGGTTTGCACAAAAATGTTGATTGGCCTTCATTTTTTGGTAAAACAATCAAGTTTATAAAGTGAACAAAAAAACAAAGGGAAAGTTTTCACTTTTCCACTCTGTTCCACTTTGCAGCCACTGTGCTGCATCTTTAAAAAGGCTTACACAAACAGATCAGACTACATGTTGGTTGCTCATTTTTTTCTGTTAACAAAATATAGTCCACATAATTTTATGTTTACATGTACAGACACTTTTATTCCTTCTTTGCATCTGAGTATTTTAGCATGTCAACATAAAATGATTCATTTAACACTTTCTCAATGACTATTTTGATTTTTCTTGTTTTTTCACAATTATGAAATATGCAGAAATGATCATCTGTTTACATTTCCCTGCGTAAATATTTCTGTAAAATAGCTAGCTAGAAGATGAATCATGAGATAGACAGTAACACATGTTTAAATTTTGTTTTTTCCATTATCTAATTCAAACTGCGTCTTCTGTAGGAGTATATGAGAATGCCAAATTCCCTAAAGCCAATAGTATAAATTACCAATAGTTTAAATTCTTGCAATCTGAATATCTTAAACATATTTAATTATGTTTTAAATTTGCATTTACCTAGTTACCAATTATGTTAAATTATGTTAAATGCTATATGTAAAATGTGTGAGTCTATGATATATATGATACAGCAAGAGAAGAGAATACAAATTAAGATTATGTGAAAACTAATACAGACTGCAAGTTTGCAAAATATGGACAAGAACTTTATCACAAGATTCAGTAAAGACATCATAATACAAATTTTATTTTACCTACAATTTGAAGAAACTATTTGCATTTTGATAGGAGAGAAGAGTGTAGGAAAGTTCACACTAGATGTTTTGGGGAAAAGGAATGACTATTATGTTAAAATCATATTACACATTTTATATTTTACCAACATGGCTTTATAGTGCTAGTTCCCTGAACTGAAAATACTGATATCGTTCCATTTCAAAATTAAAAATTGTTAAATCTTTTGAGGTAAGTTATTACTTTTGTGATATATATTTTTACAAAAAAATAATTAGGAATGCTTTGGGATTTCTATCCAATATTACAATTTCTTCTTTTTTTAATTAATTTGATGATTATTGCTTTATCCTTTGGCATACAAATTTGAGATCAGCTAATTAAAGACTTTAACAATTAATCTGTATTATACAAAGAGTTTTATTTCTATTTGTAATCATTTCAAAATTAGCTTCACAATAATGCATTTGGAAAACTTTATCACATAAGAGGTCAATTTCAGCCAAATTGTGATTAAACACTTGAGGTCAGATATGCATTTTAATTAGAGTATATTTTGAAATTTGAATTTTTTTTTTTTTACTAAATTTAACCATATGTATCAATAAAAACAGTAAAAAATTTTTTGCATACAAATTATACACAGGAGAAAACAAGAAATTGTTATATGCTTATTTCCCTTAAAATTCATATGTTTAATGTTACACTTAAAACAGTCCAAAAGAGGTTTATGTATTGATAGGCTATGAATGCCTTTATTCAAAGTATTTGGAAATCTATACCTTGCAGGTCATTAGAAAAATCTATAATACTCATATAATAAAAAGTCACATAAATGACATGAAGGATAATATTGAGTTATATATTAGACACTATTATTTTATTTTGTTGACTTTCTTAAGACCTCATCCATGATTATGGAAAATAAAGCTGTAATGTAAATTTATTTCTATAATTGATAAACAATTGTGGACTATTAGATTATCACAAATTTTCTATAGAGACTTGCTTCAAATCTATTAGAAAATACATTAAAGCTGTAATCAACTCTCTTTAGGTAAACATAACAAAAATAGAATATTTATGGTCATTATGACATCTGATAAGATACGCTTTGAAAAGGTCCATAAAATTGTTTTCTGTCAGGTACTACCTATTAGTTTTCTATTTTTCAATCTTAATGTCAGACTGTGCAAGTATTAAAAATAAACCTTGATCAGGAAAAGTAATGGTAATATGACATTGTTATAATATTATGATGCTTTAGATATTAGTAGAAGTCTCAGACTCACTGTCTTTTGGTAATTCAATAGCATACGCTAGGTTATTTTTTTCATTAAAGCTAATAGATCTATTTTCCAAAATGACCATTTGCTATGCAGTGTTTCCAAACTGGAAAGGTACGTCTAAGTCTGACATCAGGAAATGTTGAAAAATTTATCCTTTTTTGTAATGTAATAAATTCCAACCAAAACCACAAATTTTATTATTACTTAAATTAACTAGGCAAAGGAAGAACCATGTTACAGATACCTGGATACATTCTGCATTCACCAGCAAGGCAAATAAGCCACAGCAATTATAGAGATGTCATGAACACGTGATTACAAATTACAAAACCTTGTAATATGCAGGTATTTATTTGAAATATTTCAACAAAAAACTCTTTAGATAGATGGTGATGAATATTCCAGTTTTCAAATCACTCACAAAACTCACTGAAAGGGTGAGCTTTTCTTTTTTACCCTGTCCAAGTCCTTTTAATTTTAGAAGGTAAAAAGGAAACAAACAAACATTAAAAGGAAAAAAAAAAAAAACAAAGAAAATAAAGAAAATACACATAAGTTAAACATATAAAAAAATAAAATACACATAAATTAAACACATTTTCTTTTCATTGAGAGGACTAAAACCTAAGGGACCTTTACTTCACATGTTATGTATTTCTCAATGATTTCACTTTCTGTAACATGGATGCATTATTTTTAGTTTTGAAAAAAAATGTAATTATAAAAAGATAAACAAAACCAAGTATTTTTATTTGCTTTTGTAATCAATAATTAAAACTTTGATATCAAAAGCTGTGTGTAACTTTTTATATAATCTAGTATGAATTCTCCTACATGGGGAATCATTAAAAATGCATTCTTGTAAGTCACTCATATATCATTTGATTAGTTTTATAAACAGTGCTGGCTTTCTATGCTGGTAGTCCATTGTTAGGTATGTCTGTCTTAGTTTCGATGTATTTTCCAATGTTTTGCCTAAATATGCTGCTCATTGATTTTAAGTTTTATTCTTCCCTAGGGCTAACCTTCAAGTTCATATCGAGAGACATCATGGGAAAATTAGTAAACATCATTTTCTCTGAATAAATTTATTTCCATGTTTGATTTCTTAGTTGAGTTTAATTATAGACCCATTATCATTCTGAGTTTCTTCCAGTATAGTTTATAAACATCTATTATAAGATACATTACTTCAAATTTTTATAAAATACTCTAGTTGTGATTTGACAAGTAGGGTGTTCTTCAGTTTTCATGTATAAAAACATCTCTTTTTCTGTAATTGCAAGACTAATAAGTGCAAATGCTGTGAAGTAATTGAGAATATTATCTCTGCCTGTAATACTGTGTTCTGTTACCAGTTGATTGCTTTGGAGGCAACTATTGAAAAGAAGATGCATCTGTAAATTTCAAACTCGCTCAAGATCTGACTTTGAACATTTTAATATCTTTGTCATTTAAGGGGAAGAAAACATTCATTGGTGGAGATGGATATTTTACGACAGAAGGAAATGAATATAGGCTAATTTTAATCAAGAATATATGATCAGAAGAGAAAGGGTCATCATTTTTATCTAATTTTGTCATATTTTTATAAAATACTAATCAAATCAGTGCATGTTCACTAGTGGAAGCAAGAAATCTATAAAGTAAATATCATTGTTAAAGTATGCAGTGCAATCTGGAATGTAGTCAGTGGCTCAAAATGGGATTAACTATGACACAGGGTTCTGTGTCTGGTTCCAGAGATTGAATTCATAAGGTGTTCATAGATAGAATTTTGGAGAACTTTACATTGAAAACAGGGAAAAATACAACTTTATTTCCATTAATTTTGAACTGAATTTTAGCATTTACTTCAAGTTGGAATACAAGTGAAAACTCACATTAGTATCAGTATTAACTATAAATTGCCACCAGCAGAATCAGACTTTTAGATCATGTGATTTATTGCATCTCAAAATATCATGTATGCACACCAGTCCTTTCCAAATGTAGTAGCACTTTGTTTCATCATGATAATAAAGTAGTGCCGATATCCATACAGCCCAATTTAAAAAGTAATATTTTGGTAACTATGAAACTGATTTCCTTGAAACACTACATGTAATTTTTAAAATTTTGTGCATTTATTTGAGTAAGGATTTATGCCGTCACTAGACTTTAAAGAACCAATGGCACATAAAGTTTAAAAATCCTTCTTGTGAAGTATTTAACACAAAGTATACAACCAATAAATATACATCTAAATCCTACATATTGCCTAATACTTAGTCAAAATCTCGTGTTTTCCACAATACTTACTCTGATCCAAATTTCTTTTCTTGGAACTTCAAAAATTTTTTACAAAGCAAGAGTGATAGAGAGAAAAATGCCTAATACCTACTCTCAGTCTTAAAAAGAAAAAAAAAGACTTTATTTTTTAAAACAGTTTTGCATTCACAGCATAAGTGAGCAGAAAATGTGGAGTTCCCCATACATGCCCTGGCCCCACTCAGGCACAACCTCCTCCACTGTCAGCTTTCCTCACCAGAAAGGCGCACGTGTTACAATCCATGAACCCAAATTGACGCATCACCCAAAGTTCATAGTTTAGGTTAGGGTTTATTCTTTGCGTTGTACATACTCTGAGTTTTGACAAAGGTATAATAATGTGTCCTCACTATTACAGTATCACAGAGAATAATTTTATCACCCTAAACATCCTCTGTGCTCCACCTCTCCATCCCTTTCCCACCTAAACCCTCAAAAATCCTAATCTTTTTAATGTCTTTAGAATTTTGCCTTTTCTAGAATGTCATATGTTGGAATCGTACAGTATGTAGCATTTCCAGATTAGTTTCTTTTATTTAGTAATACACATTTAAGGTTCTTCCATGTCTACTCATGGTTTGATAGCTCATGTCTTTTTAGTGATTAATAGTATTTCATTGTCTGGATGTACTACAGTTTATTTATCCATTTGCTTACTAAAGAACATCCTGGTTGCTTTTAACTTTTGGCAATTATAAATAGAGCTTACACACACAATTGAGTACAATTTTTCAGATCCTTTGGGAAAATATCAGCTACCATTATTAGTGGATCATTTTATAAGAGTCCATTTAGTTTTGTAATAAAGCACCAAAGCATTTTCCAAAGTGATTGCACTATTTTGCATTCCCATCTGCGATGCATGAGAGTCTCTTTTGTTCTACGTCCTCCCCAGCACTTCTTATTGTCAGTGTTTTGAATTTTGGCCATTCTGGTAGGTGCTTTCTCATCATTGTTTGAATTTACAGTTCCCTAATGGCATATCATATTGAGCATTTTTTTTTTTACAATCTATCTCCTTTTGTTGTGCTATGCTTTATTGCACTTCTCAGATATTGCATTTTTACTTTTTTTATTTTAAGTTCTAGGGTTCATGTGCAGATGTGCAGGTCTGTTACATAGGTAAACACATGGCATGCTGGCTTGCTGCACCTGTCAACCAGTCACCTAGGTGTTAGGCCTGGCATGCATTAGCTGTTTTCCTGATGCTTTTCTCTCCCCCGAGAGGCCCCAGTGTGGGTTGTTCCCCTCCTTGTGTCCATGGGTTCTAGTTATTCACTTCTTACTTATAAGGGAGAACATGCAGTGTTTGGTTTTCTGTTCCTGTGTTAGTTTGCTGAGGATAATGGCTTCAGGCTTCATCCATGTCCCTGCAAAGGACATGATCCTGTTCCTTTTTACGGCTGCATAGTATTCCATGGTGTATATGTATCATATTTTCTTTAGTCTATCATTGATGGGAATCTGGGTTGATTCCATGTCTTTGCTATTGTGAATAGTGTTTTAATGAACATAAGTGTGCACATATATTTATAATAGAATGATTTATATTCCTTTGGGTGTATACTCAGTAATTGGATTGCTGGGTCAAATGGTATTTCCAGTTCTAAATCTTTGAGGAATCACCACACTGTCTTCCACAACAGTTGAACTAATTTACATTACCACCAACAGTGTAAAACTGTTCCTATCTCTCCACAACCTCACCAGCATCTTATTTATTTATTTTATTATACTTTAAGTTCTGGGGTACATGTGCAGATCGTGCAGGTTTGTTACATAGGTATACATGTACCATGGTGGTTTGCTGCATCCATCCCCCCATCATCTACATTAGCTATTTCTCCTAATATTATCCCTTCCCAATCTGCCCTCCCCCTGCTATCCCTCCCCTACTCCCCCAGCCCCCGACAGGCCCCAGTGTGTGATGTTCCCCTCCCTGTGTCCATGTGTTCTCATTGATCAACACCCACTTATGAGTGGAAACATGTAGTGTTTGGTTTTCTGTTCTTGTGTCAGTTTGCTGAGTATGATGGTTTACAGCTTCATCCATGTCCCTGCAAAGGACATGAACTCATCCTTTTTATGGCTACCCAGTATTCCATGGTATATATGTCCACATTTTCTTTATCCAGTCTATCATTGATGGGCATTTGGGCTGGTTCCAAGTCTTTGCTATTGTAAACAGTGCTGCAATAAACATATGTCCATGTGTCTTTATAATAGAACAATTTATAATTCTCTGGGTATATACCCAGTAATGGGATTTCTGGGTCGAGTGGTATTTCTATTTTTAGGTCCTTGAGGAATTGCCACACTGTCTTCCACAATGGTTGCACTAACTTACACTCTCACCAACAGTGTAGAAGCGTTCCTATTTCTCCACATCCTCTCCACCATCTGTTGTCTCCTGATTTTTTAATGATCACCATTCTAACTAGCATGAGATGGTATTTCATTGTGGTTTTGATCTACATTTCTCTAATGACCAGTGATGATGAGCTTTTTTCATATGTTTGTTGGATGCATAAATGTCTTCTTTAGAAAAGTATCTGTTCATATCCTTCATTGACATTTTAATAATTGCCATCCTGACCAGCGTGAGATGGTATCTCATTGTGATTTTGATTTGCATTCCTCTAATGATCAGTGATGTTGTGCTTTCTTTCAAATGTTTGTTGTCTGCATGTATGTCTTCTTTTGACAAGTGTCTGTTTTCATATGCTTATTTGCCATCTGTAAATCTTCTTTGATGGGTGCATGTTCAGATCTTTGCTTATATTTAAATTGAGTGTTCATTTACTTATTGTTGAGTTTTAAGCATTCTTCGTATATTTCGAGTGAGTCCTTTATTTGATATATCTTTTGCAAATATCTTCTCCCAGTATGTGACTTCTCATCTCATTTCTTGACAGTGTTTTCCACAGAGCAGAAGTTTTTATTTCTAATTAAGTAGAGCTTATCATCCACTTCTTCTATGGACCATGCCTGTGGTGTTCTATCTAAAAAGTCATTACTGAACACAGGATCATCTAGATTGTTTTTCTATGTTATCTTCTAAAGGTTTTATGGTTTTTCTTTTAGGTTTTGATCCATTTTGAGTTAATTTTTGTGCAGGCTCTCAGCCTTTTTGAAATAGTGGCTATGCTTTTTCTTTCTGCCACTAACATTTATCAGTAAGTTTTGAATAACCTAATAAATGTACTAATAGGTAAATTAACATATACCAGTATATGTTATGGATCTCCTTTATACTCTCTTGTTTCTACTTCTCCATTATTAAAACCCACCTTGACTGGGGGTTGAAAAGGACTGGAGGTCATGAGCAGAGAATGAGAGAATGCTTACTTAGTACAGCTCTATGTTGTTCCTGTGAGATGCTTCCCAGAAATATCCAGAAAAGGCTGTCAATTTTTTTGTTATTTGTTTGTTTTGTTTTGATGCTGGGTCTTGCTCTGTCACCCAGGATGGATTGCAGTGGTGCGATCTCGGCTCACTGCAACTTCTGCCTCCCAGAGTCAAGCAATTCTCCTGCCTCAGTCTCCCGAGTAGCTGAAATTACAGGTGTTCGCCACCACACCTAGATCATTTTTTATTTTTAGTGGAGACAGGATTTCACCATGTTGGCCAGGCTGGTCTCAAACTCCTGACTTCAAATGATCCTCTAGTCTTAGCCTCCCAAAGTGCTGGTATTACAGGCATGAGCCACCATGCCGGCCTTGTCAAATTTAAACATGAACTTTATTGTGTGACTATGGCTAAATCTAATCGATCAGAATTAACTTTTTTTGTGTTTTCCCTTGTGTTTTTAAATAACAAGCCAAAGAGACTCTCAGTGCTTCTAGACTACTGCCACATATGAAAACTTAAAAGAAGAGCAGATTAAAGTAGATAATAGCGAATATTTTCTGGGATACATTAGGTTTAAGCGACAGAAATTCATTGATAAGAGTAATTTGAAAGTTAGAAACACTGTTAATTTATCATGAGTGATTGATTCTCCTACCTGATGCACAGTTTCACATAGTTACACACACACACATATTTGGGTTTAAATAATAAATGTGCCCCCAAACCTATAGTTCCTTTAGAATATCTTCCTGCACCTTATTGATCTCTGGTTTTCTTCTTTATATATCACATATTAAATAATTTCTTAGTTTCTTTGAATTTAGCATGTATATGTATTTTCCTTATACTTTTCTGTCATTTCTATAAAAGGAGGGTAAGATACAGTTATTAATCTACCACTTTAAAACTGGAAGTTAATGATAGTAAAGCAATCTTTGTTGTTTTAGAAACATGTGCATAAAATTTCTATAATCTTTGACTATCTTAATTGCATGTATTATTAAGGTAATCATTTTACTGTAATTTTAATAACATGTATTTAAATCAATAGTTTATTCTCTAACATATAATCAAATTATACTAGGGTAAAATATACCAGTGGTGGATTCCTGTTTTGTAGATTTTGGTCTCCAAAATAAGTGCCAAAACCAGAGGGGAAGAGCTTACTTAATCTGATTGCAGCCAGGAGTATTCTGGACCAGGTCTGCCATGATGGAAGAGAAAGTGTGTGCCAAATAAGGGAATACATTTGATCTACATTCAGATCCATACTTAAGCACATCTCAAAAGAAAAAAATCATAAAGTCAAACATGAAAAGGAAAATCTTTCTCAAACAAGAATTGTAAGGTTTTGCTAATTTGTATTCGCCAAAACAAAAACAAAACAAGACAAAACATAGGTAATATATAAGGAAATTGATTCTGTGAGATCAGAGGAAGGGAGAAAAATATGGATTCTGCTGAATTTATCACTGAGAATCCACACACCAGAGATTATAAATTAATTGTGCTTGCTTAATAAACTGTGTATAGTATTATTTCTTAAGTTAGTTGCCTAAAATCTGGACTTAACATCTCACTCACTAAATCAAGTTAAAATGATAAAAATTCATTGGAATAATATAAACAAAAGTATTAGAATAATGCATTGCAACAGCATTCAATGAAAACGTTGCACATAAATAGTTACTTGTAACTCACTTGCCCACCACCCATATCTTTCCACTTACAGGGTACCAGAATTACTTATTTTGATGAAGAATTGAGGAATACTTTGGTGAAGGGGGAGCCGGTATATCTGAAAGGTTATTGTGGCAGTTATTCTCTTTTCAACCAGAAATTTGGTTTGTATGGGCTGGCTTTGAAATGGGCTCACTTATTTTAATGAGGATAATTGTATTCTAGGGTGGAAGAGGTCAAGTTGCAACAGTGTCTGCCAGAGAAAAGGTGAGTGACAATGGTCATTATGATAGGCAGAAGGTCTAAACTGTTAATTAGAGCAACCCGACCCACAGTGGCCTTTGACAATGGCAAATACATTGCCAGGTCCTTGGAAGAAAATAAATGACCTGTCATACAAAGTCCTGCTTAATGAGTATTAGACAATAAAGATCTAGGTCTGGTGAATTAAAATCTAACTAGAGACTTGACTATCCAAAATAAGATTGGACTTAAATAAACTCCTATACTTATATCAGTTGAAAATCCCAGAGCTCATTGAATAAAAGTGAAGAAAAATTGCCGATGAATTTCATAATACATCACAAGAATGTGCCCAACTAAATTTCCCCAAGATTACCAGCAGCTAGATACTCTATATTGGGCAACTATAAAGAGAAAAAGGGAAAAGTACAATTTTCATAGGAATCATTGGATGCTGGGCCCAAGGTAATGCTCTTGCCTGAAATCAAAATATTTTCTTCATCAGGGTGGGCTTCTGAACATCAAGTAATCAAGTTTTTACTCACTAAATCTTCTAGTGTCCCCAGCCAGTGCACAAAGTCAGTTCCAGTTTTAAGGTGTACATGGTAGCAGTTACATTCAGTACCAGGCACCTAATCTAGGTCTGTGAGAATTTGCTTGCCAATATTTATTTAAAAAAAGAAAATCTGTTGAAGTTTTTTTTCATCAAGACTAACATAAATCTATAGACTGAATTGAGAAAAATAGATGTCTTGACAACATTGTGTCTCCCAACCCATGGCATGGCCTTTTGCTTATGCTCATCTTTAGTTTCTGTTAGTAAATTTCAATAGTTTTTTACGTACAGATCTTCCACATATTTTTGCTCTAGTATGATGGTGTATCTTTTTTCAGTTACTTGTTGTTATATAACTTTATATCTGATTTTTGTCTATTAACACATGTTCTGTACTAGCTAGGATCATTAGTACAATGGAATATAGAAGGAATATGTGTGGACAGCCTTTCCTTTTTCAGATGTTGTTGGGAAAACATTTAGTCTTGAACTGTTTGCTTAGGCATAATTTTTGTTTGGGGTTGGCATATATTTTCTTTATTTTAGACCATCTGGAATCAGTTCTAATGTATCTCTATTTTTATGAGATGTCTTATTATAAACTTGAATTGATTATGAGAATATTTTTCTGAGTTAAGATATGTTTTCTTTATAATTATGTTAATATAATAAATTGAATTAATGAATAACAAATATTAAACCAACCTTATATTTATGAAATAAATATATTTGGCAAGCTTTATTTTTCTTTTCTTTTTTTTAAAATGTGCAAATCACCACTGTAAATATGCATTTACATTGATAAAGCAACATAATTTTGTCAGCCTGAATTAACAAATGTGATAAAGTATAATAAATTTAAGTGTTGTTGGTAAATATAGAAAATAAGTATACTTATTCTTCCAGAGTGCTATTGCTAGTCCAAAAGAGATAATTAGTAATATCAATGCAGATTGATTCTTGAGCTCATTCATTCAAAAAACAAACAAACAAACTCCACAGTGATTGGATTAAAACAAATGCTATAATCCTCCAAATTAGAAAAACGTAACCACTATGGATAATTTAAAAACATTGAATGATACTTCATAATTATAAGCAATGGGATTTACATAAGAAGACAAAATTTAAGTGTTAACCCATTTATGTCTAGTGTTCCATTATTGGAATGCTGAGCTTGTGGGAGTTATTTATATCCTACTGCTCAAGGTCATCACCAAGTTCTGATTTTTCAGAAATGTGCAACCTCTGGCATAAATGGGTTAATAGAGTTTGAAAAGACATATGTATGAATATATGATGTGCAAGATATTTTATTGCACACATAGAAAAAAACAGAATGGTCTCCAACTCTTATAAAAAATTCTTCTATTATCTTTATTTCCTCATATTATACATAATATCTGGCAGATACATTCATTAAATATAAAAGACATATTTGAATGAGATGACTTAAAATATAGAATTGTTGGTGTGCCTGAAAATCACTTTGGATTTCACTTAAAGTACAGTTAAAATATTGTTTTCTTTAATATAGAACAGTGTGACATGTTGATTTAAATCTTCTTTAGTATCAATTATGACCATAAACTTATTGATGGGTATTTTGGTCCAGGTGTCTGAATGCTAATTATTGTTCTACATCACCTAATTTTATTTTCATAGCTGTACATATAAGAAATTATGCCAGAAAAACCAAAAAGTCAAGCTGAAAAACCTGTTAGTTCAATAGCAATGAGACCTAATGGATATGAGAATGTTTAGAGGACAGCCAATCAAAATCTCAAAATATAAAACCCCAAACACCGTATTCCCAAATGTAGAAATTCTAAAAGATCTAAATTTCTAGTCTAAACCCCTTAAAATTGCAATCCTGAAAGACCAAAATTTCAGAAGTATAATCCTGGAAAAACAACTTTTAAAGTTCTTTAAAAGATATTTGTTTACATTCTTAAAGGTGACTTGCTGGAGAAACATGTAAAAACATGACAGAGCACTTCATAGGCCACTATACACAATAAAATAACATGCATATTTTTGCAAGGATAAATACTGTGTATATAAACAACTATGTGGAAATCCATTCCCCACACGCACATATATAGGCCACAGTACTGGTGATCAAACTACTACACCTTTGCATACGTGAATTCTTATCCTACAATGTGCATAATTATTTTTAAACTAGTAATTTAGCTAGCTTCTTCAGGCAATTGTAGCTTTAGTTCATTAAAAGCTCCTGCTATGTCATCAGCTAAAAGGAATGTCAACGCAGGCAAATGGCACAGTTTTAGATGGAAGTTTTCATGTTGCGATATTGTATGGCTAATCCCCAAATGCACTAGGCTGAATGGAAAAAAAGAAACTTTATTGATAACACCTTGAAATTCACTTTTGGAATCCTTGATTGTACCTGATTCCAAATCTATCATGGCCTGGAGATTCCACTGAAATCCATTTTCTTCTACATAAAAACAATAACAAAGTAATCTTTTCAGCTAAGATGATGCAACTATTCTGTGATTGTGATTTTTTGTAATTTAGACATTAGGAATTTTAGACTTTAGAAATTTTTAGACTTCAGGATTTTAACATTTGAAAATATGGCATTGGGGATTGTCTTTAGAGATTATGATCCAAACCCTTCTGAGAGAATCTAAATGTCAATCTAGAAAAGATAGCTAATTAAAGACCATTTAAGAGAGAGGAAAACTTTGAAGATAAATAAAAGCAGAATCATTGAGTACTGTTGGCATAGACCATCACCTTCCAGAGCTGCTAAACCCTGGAGCCTGTGTTCATAGAGAGGGAAAGATAGAATACACACAGAGAAACTGAATTTGCTAATCTAAACTCACTCCACAATATGAAACATGTTACTATGCAGAACTCTGATGTTATAGGTTAAATTGTGTTCCCAAAAAGATGTTGAAGTTGTAACCCTAGTACCTGTAAAGGAACCTTACTACAAATAGTCTTTGCAGATGTTGAAATTAATATGAGGCTATTAGAGTGGACCCTAATCCAATATGACCAGTGTCATTATAAAAAAGGGGAAATTTGGACACAGGGATAGACAAAATGTGAAGAGCCAGAAGTAATACCATATGAAATCCAGAAGCTAAGGGAGAAGAATAGAATATTCCACACTACCTTTAGGAAAAAAAAAAAATGGCACCTCAATTTCCATAATCATAAAACAATAAATATCTTTTGAAGCCACCCTGTCTGTGATGCTATGCTGCAGCAGCCCCAGGAAACTAATATATCCAAGATAAAAAATTGGGAAGTAGCAGCTCAAAATGTTTTTTAGCCACAAGTAACAGAACATCTGAATGCTAACGGCTTACATTTATTTTGCTCACTTAAAAATGTTTTGGAGGCCAGCAGCAACTCAATGTTGTGCAACAACTCACTGAAAAAATCAATATTAAAGACACTCCTATCATTAAACTCTACCATTCTCAGTGTTGAGACAGTCGCCTGCCTCATGGTGAGAATGACATGCTGTCAATCAGGCTATCATGCAAGATGAGAGGATATCACAATAAACCACATTAGTCTCTTTTATCTAGAAAATAGTAGAATGCGTATTATGACTCATTGCCTATAGCTCTGTCATATTGTTTCACTACCTGCTAAGGAGAGTGAGAAAGCAATTATTTAGGTATTTTAGTCTCTAAAGTAGAGCCTGACCAAAGATGATAAATTGCTGGGCAATAAAATTTGGATAACAAGCCTCAATGTCTGCCAAATGTGCTTCAGTGGTTATATATTTTGAGTGTTAATGTTAGATCATTTACAGAGCACTCAGAGCTTAAGCCATCATTTTTGGGCACAGCAACATCCAGAATCCAGTGACAAAAAAAGAAAAAACAAAAAAAATGTTGAGCCCAGATTGGCAGACCCCATGAGGTAGATAAGGCAAGATATATACAGTGGCCATCAACCATCAACCATCAACCACTTGAGTTTTTGATTCCTCCTTTGCTTTCACACATCTGCACTTCCCTGGGAAATTCTGTTTTGCATGGCTATCTATAAGCGACATAAGAAAGGCATCTGATTAACAATCACTAATTCGTTCTTCAGATGCTTCTTATATGAACAGCCTAACTCCATGTGTTTTTCTCTGTAAGGTGAGGAAGAGCAAGAATTTATTAATATTTGCCAGGTGGTAGAAATGAAAATGTCATCCACCAAGATGTTTCCTTGCCAAATAAAACATTGTAGTTATTATTCATGGATATAATATTAAAATATATTATTCATCCAGCATGTTTTTAATTTGTATATTTAACTTTACTTATTTGCAGTTATTTTTACAATTAACTTTACTTAATGAGAGATAGTTGTTACAAATATATGTAACACTACAGAATTCTTATCAAGTATCTACAATAGTTCTTATATTGGTGGTTAATTAATTCTTCCATTAGTTACTAAAATAATAATATTCCTTAATTCTCACTTTATGAAGAGCTAGGTAAATATTTTAAAATATACATATTCAATAATAAAGTATAATTTAATTAAATAACAATAAGACTTACTTCCTGATTGATGTTCTGCAAATGGATACAGAAGATAATCTAGAATGCGAAAAATTAAGAAAATGCAAGACCAGGTTTTAATTCATTTCTATAATTTTTAAATAAACAAGAAAATATGTACAGATTAACAGAAAATATGTATACAAAATACCCTCAATGTAGTCAATTTATATTGTTATGTCTAAAACATCACATTGAGGATATCACAATATTGTGATATTACTTGACTATAACTTGAGTTGATTGAGGTGCAGTCTCTAAACCAAATATTCACAGAGCTCCTCTCACCTCTCCTGGTTGATGCCAGCTAAAATACAATGCTATAGTATGACTTAAAAATTGCTTTCAGATATTGGTTAGAGAATTGTAAAGCAAAATCAGGTTAAACATATAGAGGTGTTTCTTCCATCTCACATAAAAATCAATCTATTTTAGCTAGTCCACAGCCATTGTGGTAGCTCCAGGACCACATATCTTTTTGCTCTGTGATTAGTGGCATGTAGTTCCAGGCCCATCCAGCTTGCTCATGTCCCTAGAAGCAGGAGGGAGAAGAGGGCATGGAAAACAGGTGCACCTCTCAACAGAGCCAGCCAGTTTTAAAGAGAGTTTAAAAAATCTTCTCTAAAATTCCCATGCAATGCCTTTCACTCACATCTTACCAGGCACTGCTAGTTGCAAATAGCTTTAAGTTTTGTAAAATGGTTTTCTGAATAAATTTAGGGTTCTGTTCCTAAAAAAGAATGAGAAATAGGTATAGGGGTTACATTATTCTTATTACGAGAAAAGGCAAGCAGAGTAGAAGATGTGTATTTATACACATAGTATATTTTTGTTAGAATATATAGTTTTCTTGGAACAGTAGTTTTGTTGAAATCTTCAGGGGCATTGTAGAGAAAAGAAAATTACTCTATGATATATGCTTGGAAGTAGTTAAAACAAGTGTAGTATTTAAGACCATCAGATATAATTGTGCTGATACAAGGGACTAAGAAAACAGACTTTGGTTCATATTGTGGAACTTCATAATGGAGATTCCAGAAAACAAGATTACTGTGAAAATATATTGAAGGTGGTTATGTTTGTATGATCATAAGGTAGGTAATTAGATGAGATGTCTATTTCAACTCCTTATATTTATTATTTTATTACATATTATATAATACAAGATTCATGTGTGGTTTAAGTAGAAGGGCAATTTAGTGATCAATGAGTCTTCTTATACAACTATATCAGTAAATGTTTACTGAATTGAAAAAATAACCACTTACAGTACTTTATAGAATAATCATTTTACATGGAAATGGGGGAAGGAATGTAATAGTGGCCAGTGAAATTACATTGAAAGTGAGAGACATTATTATAACAACTTGATTTCTACTTTTTATACAAACACCTTAACCTCTGATTTAAATATTTTTATTTTATTACAATACTGTACATCATATGAAAAATTATTACTATTTTATATTTATAAATTTTATTTGCATTGCTTTGGTGTTTATTTTTCAGAAAACAGATATCCATACAAAGTGTTGCTGAAGTTTACATTATTTGTTGAGACACAAATTCAGTCAGTAAGCATGTTTTGTGCATTTCAATTTTTCAAGGTCCTGCATCAATGCAGTAAAATGTGTCCATCCCATACGTGATCGTCTTTACTAGAACATTCATGATTATTCTAAAAGCAGGCACTATCTATAAAATTGCCTCATTGTAGACTTACCAAAATTCACAGTATACCTTCTACAATAACAAATAATATTCTAATGATTTCAAAATATATGCTTTTCGGGAAATAAGAACACATATCATCATGAATAATTTAAATAACTTTAAATATGTCAACAATGTGTGAAAACATCAAATGTACCTCTGAAAAGCGAAAATAAATTGAACTGAGACCAACCTCACCCTGATACCAAAACCTGGCAGAGACTCAACTAAAAAAGAAACTTTCAGGTCAATATCCATGATGAACATAGATGCAAAAATCTTCAATAAAAATACTAGCAAACCGAATGCAACATCCAAAAGCTTATCCATTATGATCAAGTAGGCTTCATCCCAGGGATGCAAGGCTGGTTCAACATACACAAATCTATAAATGTAATCTGTCACATAAACAGAACCAAAGACAAAAACCACACGATTATCTAAATAGATGCAGAGAAGGCCTTCAACAAAATTCAACAGCCCTTTATGCTAAAATCTCTTAATAAACTAGGTATCAATGAAACATATCTCAAAATAATAAAAGCCATTTATGACAAACCCACAGCCAGTATCATACTGAATGGGCAAAAACTGGAAGCATTCCCTTTGAAAACTGGCACTAGACAAGTGTGGCCTCTCTCCACATTCCTATTCAATATAGTATGGGAATTTCTAGCCTGAACAGTCAGGCAAGAAAGAGAAATAAAAGGTATTCAAATAGAAAGAGAGGACGTCAAATTGTCCCAGTTTGCCGATGTCATGATTGTATATTTAGAAAACCCCATCAGCTCAGCCTCAAATCTCCTTGAACTGATAAGGAAATTCATCAAAGTCTCAGGATACAAAATCAATGTGCAAAAATCACAAGTATTTCTGAACACCAATAACAGACAAACAGAAAGCCAAATCATGAATAACTCCCATTCGCAATTGTTACAAAGAGAATAAAATACCTAGGAATACAACGAACAGAGAATGTAAAGGACCTCTTTAAGGAGAACTACAAACCACTGCTCAAGGAAATAAGAGAGGACACAAACAGATGGAAAAACATTCCATGCTCATGGTTAGGAAGAATCAATATCATGAAAATTACCATATTGCCCAAAGTAATTTACAGATTCAATGCTATCCCAATCAAGCTACCATTGACTTTCTTCACAGAACTGGAAAAAACCATGTAAAGCTTCATAGGGAGCCAAAAAAAGAGCCCACATAGCGAAGACAATCCTAAGCAAAAAGAACAAAGCTGGAGGCATCATGCTACCTGGCTTCGAACTATACCACAAGGCTACAATAATCAAAACAGATATATAGACCAATGGAACAGAACAGAGGCCTTCGAAGTAATGGCACACACCTACAACCATCTGATCTTTGACAAACCTGACAAAAACAAGCAATAGGAAAAGGATTCTCTGTTTAATAAATGGTGTTGGGAAAACTGGCTAGCCATATGCAGAAAGCAGAAACTGGACCTGTTCCTTATACCTTATACAAAAATTAACTCCAGATGGATTAAAGATTTAAACATAAGACCTAACACCATAAAAACCCTACAAGAAAACACAGGCAATACCATTAAGGACATAGGCATGGGCAAGGACTTCTTGGTTAAAACACTAAAACCAATGGCAACAAAAGCCAAAATAGACAAATGGGATCTAACTAAACTTAAGAGCATCTACACAGCAAAAGAAAAAATCATTAGATTGAACCGGCAACCAACAGAATGGGAAAAAATTTTGCAAGCTACTCATCTGGCAAAGGGCTAACATCCATAATCTACAAAGAACTAAAACAAATATACAAGAAAAAAATCAAACAACCCCACCAAAAAGTGGGCAAAAATATGAACAGACACTTTTCAGAAGAAGATATTTATGCAGCCAACAAACATATGAAAAAATTCTCATCATCACTGGTCATTAGAGAAATGCAAATTGAAACCACATTGAGATACCGTCTCATGCCAGTTAGAATGGCGATCATTAAAAAATCTGGAGACAACAGATGCTGGAGAGGATGTGGAGAAATAGGAACACTTTTACACTGTTGGTGGGAGTGTAAATTAGTGCAACCATTGTGGAAGACAGTGTGGTGATTCCTCAAGGATCTAAAAATAGAAATACCATTTGACCCAGCAATCCCATTACTGGGTATATACTCAAAAGATTATAAATTATGCTATTATAAAAACACATGCACATGTATGTTCATTGTGTCACTGTTTACAATAGCAAAGACTTGAAACCAACCCAAATGCCCATCAATAATAGACTGGATAAAGAAAATGTGGCACATATATACCATGGAATAATATGCAGCCATAAAAAAGGATGAGTTCATGTTCTTTACAGGGGCATGGACGAAGCTGGAAACCATCATTCTCAGCAAACTGACACAAGAACAGAAAACCAAATGCCACATGTTCTCACTCATAAGTGGGTGTTGAACAATGAGAACACGTGGACACAGGGAGAAACATCACACCCTGGGGTCTGTTGGTGGTTGGAGAGCCAGGGAAGGGATAGCAGAGAGTGCAGAGACTGGGGAGGGCTAACATTAGGAGAAATACCTAATGTAGGCGGCGGGGGGATGGATGCAGCAAACCACCATGGCAGGTATATACCTATGTAACAATCTTGCAAGATCTGCACATGTACCCCAGAACTTAAAGTAATATAAATTTTAAAAGAGAGAGGGAGTATTTCAGTGTCACAAAGACCCGTAAATTTTTCTGTCAAAACACAACAAAAACAAATGCAATTTTTTAAATAAGAAAAAATAAAACTCTTGTAAAAAAATAAAAACAAATTGAACTAATTTTTTTTTACAAAGTTAGATTTTACAATGTAAAATTTCATACATATTAATGGCAAGAAGCATATATGATAGTGGTTTGGAAATAGTCTATTTCACCTCTATGGTTGTTAGGAGACTGTATTTGATGATGTCTTTACTAGTTCTACTATGGATTCTCCTCCCCAAGAAATTGAAATAAAGAAAATGTTAACAATGCCTTCTTTTCCATACAATTGAACATGCTTTTGATTTTCGTATTTCCAGTAGTTACTTTTTTACAACCAACCCCCAATGTACTACATTTTATTGTTATTTCCTTTGCTCTAACTTGCTTCTTTCATTGGAATTTTATTGTTTGCTTGTTTTTGAACCTACAGAGTCACACATAAAGAGTTATATGTTTTATTGAATTTATGTTTGGAGTAGCTAAGAGACTATCAGCAATTCTAAAGAAATAATCATTTGGCGTATATAATGAAATATTGCTTTTGCATAAAAATAAGAAAATTCAGCCTACCCTGCCATTCCCACTATCATGCATATTAAAGAAAAATTTGCTTTATAAGTTTTCAAAGGAAAATGACTGTTTACTTGAGCTACAAAATCTAAGAAAAAGAAATATTGGTCCCAAGTTAAAACTGAGTCAACAATATAATATAAAACTCTACTTTTACATGAAATTCACATTTTAAAAAATATTCCTCTGCCTCCAGGATTTTGTCTAATCAAGTCCCCTGTGGACACAGTGATATATAATGTGACTCCTTCTTCACAGCCTGGATACAAACCAGTTTTCTTCCTTATTCTCTGCCATAAATACTAAAATGAAATGCAACTTTTGGTTCTAATGTATTCCCCATTTATTTTTAAGTAGAAAAAATGTTAAAATATGTCAATCAACTCTGATCACATTGTGCCTTGTTTTCCTTATCCTAGATCACAGGAGTTTTTCTTTTTCATAAAACTTTATAAAAAAAAAAAGTTATTCTATATTAAAAAATGGAATCATAATAATGATTTAGAATACTACAAGAATCCAAGAAACATTTGACAATAAGGTAGTATTGAATTTTTTTCTGAATTTAATGGAAATATTTTTAAACATCAAACACTTCCAGCCTACTGTGTACCCTGCAAAAGGAGCCTCTAAAGAGTGAAAAAATACGTCTCTAAAGCATAAAAGTCATGTACAACCAGTTAAGATTACAACCTCAAGTTATTCATACTTGAAACACAGTTTTAACAACATATAACTTCAGAGACATCTGAGAGCAAATTCAAAAAGAGTAGATGTTATATGCCCATTAAAATTATCCTAAGGAATTATTATATTCAAAGATAAAAATACACATCATTGTCCTTAGAAATGACAAAAACAATAATTCTAAATTAACTGATTTTATTTGTCAATTTTCACAATGCTGTAAAGGACTGTCTGGGACTGGATAATTTATAAAGGAAAGAGGTTTAACTGATTCACAGTTTCGCATGGCTGGGGAGGCCTCAGGAAACTTATGGTGGAAGGTAAGAGGAAAGGCAGCAAAAAGGAGAATTGAATGCAGGAGGACCTGCCACACATTTATAAAACCATCAGATCTCATGAGAATTCACTCATTATGATAACAACAGCATAGAGGAAACCACCCCCATGATTCAATTACCTCCACCTGGTCTCTCTCTTGACACATGGGGGCTATGGCGATTAAAATTTAAGATGAGATTTTGGGTGTGAACACAGTCAAACCATATCATGATTCAAAACCTTTTAAATAATTTAAAAATTCAAACCCAGGCTCAATGGTAATAGCAGAGATATTTCAGATTTCGGATAACATGGTTTATATCACTCTCTCAACCAAAGTGATAAAGACAAGAGTATTCTAATCTAGGACAGCTGTTAAAGACACCCAGCTTAAAATCTAAATTCTCTCCATTTTCCATTTTTTCAAGGGTAATGTCTGTGTTGTGATTATTTTTTACTAAATTCAAGAATTTCTTGTAATTGTTCATTTTCTATTAGTTTTGCTTATTTACCATTTTATTCTACACCGATAAAGGAGTCTATCTGAAGAAAGCTAAAATTGATAGTTATTGATATAATATAATGTAACATTTGTTACTGATAAGTTGAAAATAGGCCTTCCTGGGTTCCTCTTCTATAGGAGTTCATTGTACCTCCTTTTTCATTTCTGTGTAATTGTTCTTTGTTTCAATTACATTAGGGACTTCATACAGACAGTTGTTATGGGCTGAATTGTGTCCCTCTAAAATTTATATCTTGAAGTCCCAATGACAGTACCTAAAAATATGATTGCTTTAGGAGATGAGGTCTTTAAAGAGGCCATCACTATAAAATAATATTATTACAGTGGTCCTTATTCCAATATGGCAGGTGTCCTTAGAAGAAGAGGAAATTAGGACACAGACAAACACAGAGGGAAAACAGTGTGCAATACAGTGAAAAGATCATCATCTATAAGTGAAGGGGAGGGGCCTCAAAAGCATCGACCTTGCATATACCTTAAGCTTGGACACCTAGCCTCCAAAACTATTAGGAAAATAATTTCTGTCATTTAATCTGCTCAGTTTATGGTATTTTATTATCACAGGCCAAGTAAACAAATACAACAAATTGTGGGCTTCATACTTTAAATATCAACCAAAAAATGTGAGTCTATAAAATTCTATCAATATCCATATATGTATCATTTTACTATAACTCATATTTAATAAAATATTAGTAACCTTATGTGTACTTAATGTATTTACTTATTTTCTTACCCAATTCCAGATGTATTTCTAATGTAAGATAAGATTGTGCATACACTATATATTATATGATATATAATACCCTTATACAGTCTATGATAGCACCTGTAATCAATCACATTACTATATCTACCTAGAAACCTATAAATATTCACACTAAATGGGATTAAAGAATATTAATCCTCATCAATATAAGTGTTCAGTGAGAGTCATAAAATCTTCTGGGTTTTCAAAGCTTTGGGAGGATTCTCAAAATTCAGATTGTTAACCTGACTGTGGGAAAAACACTGTTAGGAATCTGGTGTTAGTTAGCATCTTCCTGAATAAGAAATATTCAAGGTTTAAATCATATCTGTCATTGGTAACATGACATTCTCTGCACTGTGCTATCATCCATTTGTCATCACACCATGGTGCCTTGTTCATCACCAACTCTTGATCTTCCTTAAAGCCAATATTGGACAGAGTCTTTGTTGAATAAAAATGAATGTACTAATTTTACAGAATCCTTGTGTTAAATTTACCAAAATTGAGGCTTTAAATAACCACATAGTTGTAATGCAAGATTTATGATCCACACTTTTCTTTGGAAGATGAATATCTGGTAAGAGGTGGTTTCTGTCATAGTGGGGTAACTGGAAATTCCTGGTCAACTTAGTGTCTTTAGTGTAAGATTTCTAAAGGTATGTACTAGTAGCAAAGTCGTTTCATAAATTTCTAAACTACATAATCAGCAAGTTTGTAAAAACTAACCCATCGGAAATTTTTGCATCACCATTTCATTAGTGATTATATCACCATTTCATTAGTCACTAGAGTTGTAAATGTCACTTATCAAGACATGGCACTGTTATGTCATGTTATTTTTTTTTTCCTACGAGCTTCCATATAGATCTACCCAATGTTATTTTTTTTTTCCTAAGAACTTCCATGTTATTTTTTTTTTCCTACGAGCTTCCATATAGATCTACCCAATGCTAAAACTCAGGCTTATTTCTGTCCTGCAGAACTATAATTTTTTGCAGGACAGAAATAAGGAGATAACAAAGTGGAGAGAGGGAAGGTGTTGCACAATATTCTGTAACTTGAGAGATAAGGAAATTGCAAGTTTTTGTGTTATCTCAAAATATATTGCTCTGTCTCCCAAAATAAAATCTAAGAACATACTACTAAACATTCTTATCAAGATACAGAAACCATTATTACTAGCTAGTCATCCCACGTCTATTTCTATGTGGGTTACATACACTACATTTGATTACCCTTCATATACAAACTATTTTGTGAACCTACACAAGAGAAAACTACAGGTTAATAAACTTTGATAAACAATTAATTGTAAGGTGCATCGTAATTTCAGATATGTTAAAATGTAAATAGATAAGCATCTGATTTTAATAAATTAATTGAAAAAGTCATGCTTTCATGACAAACGTGGTTTGGGACATATCTAATAAATGAATCTGAAAGAAAATCCAATTTTATTCTTGTATCTTGACTCAGCAATTAATCTTATTTCAGACCTCTAAGGTCTTTTTCATTCCATAGGTGAAGTCAAGAACTATATCCCTCAAACTTCTCTCTTCATAGTGCCCCAGGTTGGAGTTTGCCAGTGAGAATTACTGACCGGGGCTGTACACAGGAGAAAGAGAAATGTAAGCATCCATTACACTGTGTCCAGAAAGGATCAGCAAAGGACAGAAGGGTTGTCATTGGTCATCAGATTTAGCATAAGAAACAATAAAATAGGTGGACCTATGCAATATGCTTAATCAATAAATTATATTGTTAAGTATAAAATATAAAGCACACAATATAGTTTATAACATAAAATAATATATGTAAACTGAAAATAACTGCTTATGCAAACTAACTCCATTTGGAAAAAGCAGGTTGTGCAGAAAAGTAAAACTAGACTTCTATTTTATACCACATAAAAATAAGTACGTCCCAATCTTTGTACAACATTTAGTATGTTTCCAGTGCGGAAGCTATTTGCATTTTATATGGCAAATTATTAATTTATCTCGTAAATAAGGGGAATCTATAAGCTAAGGGGAAAATATCCAAAATGTAATATAAAAATGAGCCTAAAAATAGGTGGAGAGAATTCAGAGAAAGAAATATGAAGGGCTCAAAGTACTCTAAAATATTTGAAACCTCTTTCATAAAAAGATATATCATTTTTTAAAAAAAGAAAAATAACATTGTTCCCTTTTTCTTTTTAAGACAACCCAGAAGAATCTGTTAAAAAAAAATCAACATTCTATTGAAAGACACCAATGATCCTTTGCTCATGTTAAAGTCATTCATGATTTCTCCTGACACAAGGAACAACCTCTAGAAAGAGTCACCAAGTTTTTTCTGTAAAGGTGCCGAGAGTAAACATTTCAGGATTTTCCAGCCATCCAGTCTCTGTGGCAACTACACAGCTGTGCTGTCATAGTGTGAAAGAAGCTGTAGACAATACAGACATAAAAGAGCATGGCTGTTTTCTAATAAAATGTTATTTACCAAAAAACAAGTGGCAGGTAAGATTTAGCCCAGGACCTTACTTTGTTGACTCCGATCTATAGCATTTTCCTATAACACATTACTGAATGACATGTTAAAGTTATGCCTACATTGGGCCACCAAGCAGCTTCATATGGTACATTTAAATATTCATGACACCCTTTTGAAATCACCCACCAGAATTGTGTATATTTCTGCTTAAAACATTAAAGAAATATCAGTGACCACATTGAATGTGTAAGTAAATAATTTCAGTCATATAATCAAACTTATAATCTCATTGGAATTACATGAAAATAGGCACAATTGGGTTCCAATTAAATTAACTAATCTTGTCCTATTCTTAGAGTTTTATTGTATTAATTTCATTAATTATGACCAAATATCATACACTTTACTTGTTATTCTTCAACCTTTTAGAACATTCCTTCATTCTACAGCCTAACTTGCTTCTTTTTAACTTTCTAAATTTCCAATTATGTTTCAAATATTATATTTTATTTATATTTTTTAATGAGAGAAGCCTAATTTGACTCTTACTTTTTACTGGGGAAATGCTACTTACTACAGGCTGAATCAAAAGTCTACCTTTCAGACAGAATGTTTGTAACATAGACCTTTTGAGAAAGAATACTCTTTAAGAGAGAATAGCTTTCAGATTCATTGGCATTCTGCATGTGGTTCGGGAACTGAGGCTACCAGACCAAGAGTATGTGAATAATGGACACTTCAGTGATCTGAAAATTCAATGAATTAAAGTTTTAAGTGATAAAGCAGAGACTCATTGAGCTTAACCCACACTAAGCCAGGGAAATGTGCTTTTTAATATGTATATTCAGATCCAAAGTTCTTTAATGTATACTTTAAACTATTTTTCATAATAATCCTGTAAGTTAGTCAAAGCAGCACTATTTTTCTATTTTTAAAAGATCATATTCATATTTCAGAACTTGAAAATCACAAGGCTAGCAAGTAGCAAAGCTGAAATATAAACACACACATTCTGTGAAACTTTACAGGTGGTCTTATGATTTGAGCCCACCACAATTCTTATCTGCTTCTTTACTGGCCTGGAGAAATTTTAGAACATTTTCAGAGTTATCTAATTGATATTAAAATAATCTTTAATATTTTTTACAGAATATTATATCTCATGTTAACTTTCAGGCTAGGAGCTATCTCTATAAAGTTGGAAGAAATGAAGGCAGCTCATTTGTTCACTCAGCTTCCAAAGCAATATCCATGAACTTAAAGATATCATCCAAGCATCTGTATCTACGTGAAGTAAAATAATCTTTGCACATAGTGTCAGCTCCTGGATATAACATATAAATTAAATAACACATGTGATTCTTCGTAAAAAAAGACTATATAGCTTCTAACAAAAACTCCTATAAAGATATGAAAAATTAAACTTACAAAAATAAAATGAACAATTAGTAATCCTGCCCCCTAAAATCAAACTTTAATAAAAATAAGATAATACTATATAACGTAAAAAGTCAAAAAATGGTAAGTCAAACAGAATACATATATAAAAATCATGAAAACAAATAAAATGCTAGCTTTATATTTTTAAATATTGAATATAATTTTATAAGGGTCATGCCATACATATTTGTTTAGTGAATAAATAAAATAAGAGATATCTGTCATTTCATGTTAACTGGAGATTATAAGACTAATAAGTATGAATTTTGGAAGAAAATGAGAGGGAAGGAAGGAAGGAGGGAGGGAAGGAGGGAAGTAACGGGGAGGGAGGAGGGGGGAGGGAGGGAGAGAGAGAGGGAGGAAGGAAGGAAAGGAGGAAGAGAGGGAGGATGGGAGGGAGGGAAAGACTAGAGGAAGGGAAGGAAGAGAGGGAGGGAGAGAAGGGAGAGAGGGAGGGAGGGGAGCAAGAGAGGGAGGGAGGGAAAGAAGGAAGGAAGGAAGGAAGGAAGGAAGGAAGGAAAACATTTGTAGAAAAAATATTGTAAGGGATATAACACAATGCCCAAAAGGAAAAGTAGCCTTAGTTTCTTAGGCTTTTTATGTTTTTATACAGTTCACTCTTGAACAATACAGATTTGAACTCCATGGGTCCACTTATAAGTGGATTGTTTTCAATAAATATATTGGAAAACTTTTTGAAGATTTGCAGCAATTAGACAAAACTCATAGATGAAGCATGAAGCCAAGAAATATCAGAAAAAGAAAAAGTTAGGTATCTGATAAATGTGTAAAATATAGGTAGATAGTAGTCTTTTATAAAAAGATCTATAACAAGTTAAAATTAACAAAATTTACATACACAAACACTATAGACTGTACATGGCACTATTCACAGCCAAGAGAAATGTAAACAACCATGAAAATGCAGTATTAGGTCCGGTGTGGGTGGCTCACACCTGTAATTCCAGAACTTTAGGAAGCCAAGGCGGGCGGATCACGTGAGGTCTGGAATTTCAGACCAGTCTCGCAATATGGTGAAACCATTTCTCTACTAAAAATAGAAAAAAGTTAGTCAGGCATGGTGGCACATGATTATAATCCCAGATACTCAGGAGGCTGAGGCAGGAGAACCTCTTGAACCCTGGAGGCTGAGGTTGCAGCGAGCCAAGATAGAGCCACTGTGCTGCATGCAGCCTGGGTGACAGAGCTAGTCTCCCTCCCAAAATAAAAAAAAAGGCAGTATTAAATCTTAAATGCATATAATTAACTGCGGTCCACACTTTGTAATTTTATAGCCACCTCCTGTTGTTATTGCAGTGAGCTGGAGTATTGCAAGTATGCCCCTAAAGTGCTGTGTAAGCGAATCATCCCTCCAGTAAATTGCATAAGCAGTAAAAAGTGATCCCTCATGGTTCTCATGTATTTTTCATCATGTTTTGTGCAATACTGTGAACCTTAAATAACACCATGGAATTCATACAAAGTGCCACTAGTGACACTGGAAGTGCATCTAGCCAGGAGTGAAAAGTCATGGCATTGCAAGAAGTTCTGAAACTGCACTTGCCCACAATTTCAAGAAAAATGTAAAACAAGAAAAGAAAACTTGTGAAGGTCTTGCTGCAGCTATACCAGCAGGACATAAACCATGCACTTTTTGTGAAATACCTTTTTATCTCATGTTGAAAATGCAGCTTTCTAGTGGGTGCAGGACAGCCATACCTATAGACTCTAATACAATTCAAGAAAAAGTGAAGTCAGTAAAGAAATGGGGATGGAGGTAGCAAACCACATTGCCATGTATGTACCTATGCAACAACCCTGCATGTTCTTTGTACCCCAGAACCTAAAGTGCAATAAATATATATATATATATAAAGATGTGTAAAGAAAAAAGAAGGTGAAGAATCTAAATCTGGGGAAATGAATACCTGTAAAGGATGGCTTGATAATTTTAGAAAGAGGCTTGGCTTAAAAAATGTTAACAGGAGAAGCAGCTTCTACCAACCAAGAGGAAGAAGATGAGTTCCCAAATGTCATTAAGAAAATCATTGAGAAGAACGACTATCCGCCTGAACAGGTTTTTGATGCACACAAAAGTGTCCCATTACAGAAAAGAAAACGACATGAGGGACATTTATTAGAAAGAAAGAGAAGTGAACACAAAGATTTAATGGAAGAAGGGGTTGGTTCACTCTGCTGTTTTGTGCAAATGCAGTGAGGTTTATGATCAGGACTGTCCATATCTATAAAGCTGCTAACCCTTGAGCCTTCATGGGAAAAGATAAACATCAGCTGCTAGTCATTTGGTTGAAAAACAAGGAAGCCTGGACAATAAAATCTCTTTTTCTAGATTGGTTCCATTGAACTCAGGACATACCTTGCCAATAAGTGACTTCCTTTATAAGGTGTTTTGTTTTTGTTTTATTACTGGACAATGCTCCTGGCCACTCAGAACCCCATGAATTCCACATCAAAGGCACTGTAGTGGTCTAATTACACAATGTGTCCAATTCAGCCTCTAGATCAGTGGTCTTAGATAACTTTATGGCTTATACACGTTATGGTACTCTGTGGAAGGAACTGTCAATGCTATGGAAGAGAATCTTGGTAGCGGGAACATCATGAAAGTCTGGGAGGATTATACTACTCAAGATGCCATCATTGTTACAGAAGAAAGGTGTGAAAGCCATCAAGCCCCAAATAGTAAATTCCTGCTGTTGAAAACTGTTCAGATATTGTGCATGACTTGACAGAATTTGCTATGAGTCAATCAAATACATTATGAAAGAGATTGTGGACATGGCAGAAAGGTGGGGGTGAAGGGTTTTGAAATACGGATCTTGAGTCAATTCAAAAGTTAATGGACACCACACCAGAGACATTAACAGAAGGCAACTGGCTGGAGACAAGTGCTTCAGAATCACTGCCAGATGATGAGGAAGGAGGCAGAAGAAACTGTGGCAGAAAATGAATTGTCTTTAGACAATCTGGTAGAAGAGTAATGATTACTCAAGGCTGCTTTTGGCCTCTTTTATGACATGGACCCTTCTATGATATGGGCACTGAAACTAAAAGCAAACGGTGGGAGAAGGACTGGTATCATCCAGAAACATTTTTAGAGAAATGAAAAGGTCAGACAGAAATTAGAACATACTTCCACACTGTTACACTGAGTATGGCTCCCTCTCCTGCCTGCCCTCTGTGTCTTCTACCTCTGCTACCCATGACACAGTAAGACCAGCCCCTCCTCTCTCTCCACCTTCTCAGCCTACTCAACACAAAGACAATGAGGATGAAGACCTTCATGATTATCCACTTCCACTTAATAAATACTAAATATATTTTCTCTCCTTATGGTTTTTAAAATAACATTTTCTTTTCTCTAACTTACTTTACTGTAGTAATAATTTGCAATCCATAAAACATACAAAACATGTTCATTTACTATGTTAACAGTGAGGTTTCTGATCAGCAGTGGTCTGTCAATCATTAGGTTTGGGGAGAGACAAACGTTATGTATGGATTTTCCACTGTGCAGTGGGTCAGCGACCCTCACTCTCACATTGTTCAAGAGTCACATATATTTTCCATAATTCATAGTCTTTTAAATTTTAAAAATCAATTTCAACTAAAAAAATGACATTATATTTTTCTCTGTCCTCAATGAACAGTTGAAGTGATGTAAGGAGAGTGATAAATAACTCAGAAAACAATTATACAGCTGACGTGAACACTGAGCACTGCTCCTATCAGTGATTTCCAGCTGCTCTATGAGCTCCAGGGATCTGGTCAATCCTTTCAGCCTCCTTCCCTGGAGAGGGATGAGAACGAGTAACAGGACTGTAGGTTTCTAGGCTGTACTCCATCTAGTTCAATCTAGCGAGATTCTGAATACAATTTTGTTTGAAGGAAAATTTGAACCCCACCTCCCCTAAAGTGTAAGGTTGTTATCCTCTGCAGATCTGGCATAGCCGGTGACAAATGGAATTGGCTCCATCTCTGTGACTCTGAAAATAAACGCCATTTTTATTCCATTCTGTTGGCTTGTTTCCCATAAATTTAAAAGGACATAACAGCAACTTGCTTATTGTATTGATTTTACAACCTTGAAAGTGTTTTTAATCTGGGGAAAAGTAAACCTTTATTAACAAGTTGTCACTTTCACAGCAGATAATTCTAAGTTACAGGATTTCATTAAGAAAAGAAAACATCCCCTTCCAATCATGTGGAGGGCTGGAAGTGTTATTTGTTTAGCCTGTTAATTTGTAATTTTCTAAAGGTATTGCATTTAAGGATTTTACTTGTTTACATTACATAATATTTTGAAGGTTATTTATCTGAAGTTAATGTTTACCTATATCTGTTCATTGGAGGAGGAAAAAAGCAAATGATATCTTTCATCTTAATGTGGCAAGACAAATAGGATCACTTACAATAAAAATAAGAAAAACAGGTTGAGAAACATAAATAAATGATGTATTAAAAGTGTAACTTCAAATAAGCAAGTCAATTAATTCTGATTTTGATATAAGGTACTGGTGATCTAAGGAAAGCCTCCTTTATTTTAATCTTTTTATTGGTTTTTCTACTCTAACCAGAACTCAATTAGAACAGACATCTCTTAGTTCAAAGGTAACATGATTCATTGATGTTTTGCACCTGCATTACAATTGCCCTGACTAGATGAAAAAAAGTGCTAAAGTCAGTGGTCCCAGAGTGGTACTAATTTACAGAAACAAAGCTTGTTCTTTCTTCTCATGGAAGGAGAATACCTCCCAGAACAGCTGAAATCCACTCCTATCATCAAACACAATTTCAGATACCAATGCGGTAGCTTCTGATAATGCTCCCTATCCCAGAATTGTGAAAAATGAGATGAGAATGATAGAATTTGATCCTGAACACGTGTCTGTATCCCAAATCACAGTTGATGATAGGAGAAAACTGCAGTCTCAGTCCACGGTGTAAAAGAAATTGAATCCAACATGCTGTTTCAGAGAGCACTTTTTGAAAATCATGAACTGATATTTTTATTTCTTTCCATTGTGAGGCAGATACCTGGTCAGTCATTCCACATGATGTACCAGGGAAAGAGAGCAAATACCCCCTTGAAGTTGTGTATGGCATGCTGAGCAGAAGAGAGCCTGGCGTCAGGGAGAAACTCACAGTGGCAGGAACAGCAGGCATGCAAACCCATCTTTTAAATCAATGTTCCTTGACAAAGTTAGGAGAGTTTGGAAGAAAAGCAGAAACATTAGGAAGTGATAGCCCAAGAATCCCCCGTTCCCTTCGGCCCACTCCCATTCACACATGTACATTTTCTACCTTCTACCAACCCAAGACAGGTAAAAGAAAATTAAACTGGCCTTAAGCCTGATCTAATATGGCAGAAAGAGCACTTCATTTGGCGCCCAAGAATTTCCTACAGGCCCCATGTGGCTATGACCATTTCCAAGAGCGTCCCTCCACCAACCCCATGAAAGGACCACGAGATGGCAGACGGTGCTGATTGGCAAGCTCACCAGGGAGGTTGCTGAAGCTGGATTTCAGCAATCTTGTAGTTAGGACAGCAAGGCCAGAATTAGGAATATTTTCCAGGTCAGGAATGTCAACTACTCCCTTAGAGAGAGACAGATGACAAAAGAAAACCTGTCTGAAACAGACTGAATAAATTAACGGAATGGCCTGAGTTTATTGATCTAGATACCTTTTCTGTCCTACACATAGGAGAATAAACAGGATTACAAACAGGTAATTGGGCACATACAGTTACAATCTTTGTGTGCGTGATTATAGTGTGTACATTAGTCACCACGGTGCAATGCTTTTCAAAGCTCTGCTGGCTGATAATCTTCCAGAAAATAAAATTATAAATTCTAGACAATCTGTGTGCCACTTGAGGATGTGACAGAGATAGTAGAGAGATATCAAAACAATTCAAATTACTAATAAAATATAAATTTTGTGAATAAGAGGCTTGATTTCTAATACTTTGGTTTCCACAAACCTGTTTTGTGAACCAACTCTGGCAACTTACAAGACTGCTACTATTTTTTATAACAGAAAAAGGTCAGATCTTTGATATAGTTTTAAATAAAACTGAAGAAAAGGGTTCTTTGTGGAATCTCAATGTTCTTAATAGACTTTTGGTTGGGAGTTCTTTTAACCATGTCTATGGCAGAACATAATGGGATAATTCTTTAGTCAAAAAAAAAAGCTGTGACTGTGTAAAAGTAAAAATCACAAATGAAGAAATATTCAAAAGTTGGTTTTTGTTTTTTTTCTGAAGATAAACTCTGGTTTCTCTATGTTCATGTAGAAGTATAATTTTAAGCCAATTGTTAATTCAGGGAAATATGTATATATACATATATACACACATATAGATAGATATGTTTATATAACTATGTATACATATATACATACATATAGATAGATATGTTTATGTAACTATGTATGCATATATACATACATATAGATAGATATGTTTATGTAACTATGTATACATATATACATACATATAGATAGATATGTTTATGTAACTATGTATACATATATACATACATATAGAGAGATATGTTTATGTAACTATGTATGCATATATACATACATATAGATAGATATGTTTATGTAACTATGTATACATATATACATACATATAGATAGATATGTTTATGTAACTATGTATACATATATACATACATATAGATAGATATGTTTATGTAACTATGTATACATATATACATACATAGATATGTTTATGTAACTATGTATGCATATATACATACATATAGATAGATATGTTTATGTAACTATGTATACATATATACATACATATAGATAGATATGTTTATGTAACTATGTATACATATATACATACATATAGATAGATATGTTTATGTAACTATGTATACATATATACATACATAGATATGTTTATGTAACTATGTATGCATATATACATACATATAGATAGATATGTTTATGTAACTATGTATACATATATACATACATATAGATAGATATGTTTATGTAACTATGTATACATATATACATACATATAGATAGATATGTTTATGTAACTATGTATACATATATACATACATATAGATAGATATGTTTATGTAACTATGTATACATATATACATACATAGATATGTTTATGTAACTATGTATACATATATACATACATATAGATAGATATGTTTATGTAACTATGTATACATATATGTCAACAGTGTGTATTTTATATATGTGTATATATATCTGTATATTTCTGGGTTTTTCACTTAATTCTTTGGAAGATAGAATGACTGTTTTTTAACAAGTAATGATAATTATCTGAGGATCCCGGTACCAGATGTTGGGCTTACATGTGTTATCTTACCTGAAAACTTATACAAACAAATAATCCTTTCCTCCCTGCCCAGAATCCTTTATATGTAACAACTCAGACTTACAAGTGGTAATTTTAGCATATTTGGAGAATATATAAATAAAACTTAGTTATAAGTACTGTAGACCCTACTTTCACTCTGTGTGTGTGTGTGTGTGTGTGTGTGTGTGTGTGTGTGTGTGTGTGTGTTGCAGGGAGAGGTGTTATAGGGATTTGACAGCCATAAACAGGGATCAGATTGTAAATACCAAACATAACAGTTTACTTTCTCCACTTCTCACCGATCTTGACCTTTCTAAACTGCTGCACAAACATGAAGACTGAATGCTTAAAATAATAATATATTTTACTACAGTATGGCAGTAAACAAAAGGAAAAATAGATTGGGAAATTGAGCCATGATCTATTAAGCTATGCCTATTTGTATAGAAAAATCTTTTCAGTGGAACTAATTAAAGCTTAGTGTTTTGAATTAGAAGAGCAGTTCAGCAAATGCAAATGTGCACAGAATCGTAATGACTTGAAGTAAACGGTAAAATGCTGCTTCTGTCTATGCTCTCCTCTCTCTGGGTTTTAAACCTGCTTGAAACTAACCATACACGTTACTTTTTATATTTGTTATGAAAAATTAGAGGGAGCCCAAAATGCAACACCAATAAACAACGGCAGGGTGAATAAAAATTTAAAAATATTTTACTGTTTCTAATGGTTTGTAACATACTCTTATAAGAACTCCATTCTTATGTTCGACCTCTGAAGATAAATAAAAGCATGTTAATTTGAAATTTTACATCTTGTTTCATTTGTTTTTTCAAATATAAGTTGAGCAGGCAGTGATAGTGTGAAACACAGAATTTAGTATAAAAGGCATTGCATTTAAAACATGATGTTGATAACTCTCCTAGCTATTGGCCCTTGTGATAAGATATAATCTGTGCTTTCGTGTTTTCAGTATTAGCAGGAACAATAATATATGTCTCTCTGGGTTGAAATAAGCACTAAAGGTATTCATGGATATAAAGTATAAGAAAAACATTCTCAAAAAGTAGCTACTCCAGATTCAAAATTACAGCTGTGGGATATTTTTGTCATTTATCTTCAACTTATAATGGAGAAGTGAATATCGCCTTTTCTCTGCATTGGAATTCTTGCAGAGTTAAAAAATAACAGATGTTGGTGAGGATGCAGAGGAAAGGGAATGCTTACACACTATTGGTGGAAACATAAATTAGTATAACCTCTATGGAAAACAGTACGCAGATTTCTCAAATAACTAAAAGTAGAACTACCATTAGATCCAAGAATACCACTACTGTGTATGTACCCAAGAGAAAATAAGTCATTGTATCAGAAAGATACATACTCTTTTTTTGAAATATTTTGTTGCATTTTAGGTTTTGGGGTACATACGAAGAACATGCAGGATTGTTGCATAGGTACCTAAATGGCAATGTGGTTTGCTGCCTTCCTCCCCATCACCTAGATCTGGCATTTCTCCACATGTTATCCTTTCTCAACTCCTCACCCCTGCTGTCCCTCCCCTAGTTCCCCGCCACAGATGTCAGTGTGTGATGCTCCCCTCCCTGTGTCCATGCTTTCTCATTGTTCAACACCCACCTATGAGTGAGAACATGCAGTGTTTGAATTTCTGTTCTTGTCTCAGTTTGCCGAGAATGATGGTTTCCAGATTGATCCATGTCCCTACAAAGGACATGAACTCATCGTTTTTTATGGCTGCATAGTATTCCATGGTGTATATGTGCCACATTTTCCCTGTCTAGTCTATCATCGACGGGCACTTGGGTTGGTTCCAAGTCTTTGCTATTGTAAACAGTGCTGCAATGAACATTCGTGTGCATGTGTCTTTATAACAGAATGATTTATAATCCTTTGGATATATGCCCAGTAATGGGATTGCTGGGTCAAATGGAATTTCTATTTCTAGGCCCTTGAGTACATTTATCATTCATGTACAGTGCTATTCCCAATACCAAAGATGCAAAATCAATCAAAATGTTCATCAGTAGATTATTGGATAAGAAAATGCTTATACACACACACAGACACACACACACACACGCACACACTCACACACAATGGGATAATATTCAGCCATGAAAAGAATGAAGTCATATTCTTTGCTTACCATGGATGGAATTGGATGCCATTATCTTAAGTGAAACAACTCAAAAACAGAAAGTCAAATACTGCATGTTCTTACTTACAAGTAGGAGATAAACAATGTGCACACATGGACATAGTGTAGGATGAGAGACAATGGGGACTGAAGGGTGGGAGGGGTGTGAGGGATGAGAAATTACTTAATGGATACAGCATACATTATTCCAGTTATGGTTACACTTAAATGCCAGAATTCACTGTACAATATATTCACTGCACTCAAATTAACACCCTTCAAAAAATCTGAAGATCTGATTTACTGATTAAATTGGTCTTGGATTGGTCTGGGTTACATTCTCTCTCTCTCTCTCTCTCTCTCTCTGTCTCTCTCTCTCACCCTATACACACCTAGGTAGCCAGTACCTCCATGTCAACAAAATAAATTGCCATCACCCCAGATCCAGAACCTATGCACCTTTCCAGGCACATCCTTGAGAATAATGACCATAAAGATGCCTAAAGACAAGAATCAGTTTAGCCCATTTTTATTTCTGGCAACTCTCATTCAACATTATATTTGTGATACTCATCCATGTGGTTGCTGATAGATGTAGATAATTCAATATTGTTGTAATCCATTTACTAAATATGCTAAGACATCTATATTTATTCTTCCCTGAAGGGCCACTTGGGCAATATCTAGATTTTTGTCTAATAAGAATAGGGCTCCTACTACATTGAAGCAAATGGGTGTTTGTGAACATGTATCTGTTGGATATTTTCCTAGCTTGGTTGAATGATTTGATTACATGATATTCATAACATGAGATTTCACAAATGATGATGATTTTACAAATTAACTATTTCAATTTACAATTCAACCATAACTACACGAGAGGGCCAAAGACTTACAGTTTTTGCCAACATTGGCATTTTTGATGGTTTTCATTTTAGCCATTATGGTGCAAGTTTATTGTAGTGTCAGTTTGTAGTTCCTGATGATTTGTAAAACTGAGCAATTTTTCATGACTTAGGACTTACGTGGATGTCTTCTTTTTGGCAATGTATATTCAAGTCCTAATTGCCTATTTGCTATTGTTTTGGCTGTCCTTTTTTCTTAACATCATGTAGTCTGTGCAAGAGGTTTTTATTCTTCTTGTTGTTGTTAGATATCTGTATTAGAAATATTAATCTCTTCATAGTATACTTTGGTATTGAATTTCTTATTTGTAACACACTAAAATATGTCAGATTTATTATTATGTTTTCTTAGTGCTTAGTGCTTTTGTGCATTCATATATCTGTCTATTCTAAAAAATATTTTATGTGTTTTCTTGTGAAAGCTCTACTATTATTCTTAAAATTAGGCAAGAGTGTCCAAAAACAAACTAGAAAAAACAATTCTGCCATATTTGAAACTTTATCTTGTCTAAAATCTCACTCTCTTAACTATTGCAACTGCTTTTAAAACTTAAAGTCTATTTTGTAAGACCTTCAGCTTAAATCTTATTTTTCTTCAATTGTATTGCCTATTTTTACCTCTCTACTCTTCCAGGTAAATTTCAGAATAAGTTTATCTTTTTCTACCAAAAAACCTGGTATTTTGATTTGGACAGTGTGGAATCTATAGATTTCTTTAGGAAGAATGGACATCCTTATAATATCTACTGTTCTAACCCATCAAAATGTTATATTCTTCCATTTACTTAAGTATTCTGTAATTTGTCTCAATAATGTTTATAATTATCATCTTAAATTATTGATTTTGTGCTCATATTTAAATAGATTTATTTTGAATATTTCTTATTTTTTGGACATGTTTATGGAGACAAATTTAACCCACCATACACTTTATCTATTTAAAGTATATGATTATTACAATCATACACTGTGAATTGTGCAGCCATTAACACAATCAAATTTAGAATATCTCATTACTTCAAAATAAAACCCTGTACCTACTAGCAGTTACTTTAAAGCTTTAGACAACTACTAGTCTAGTCTACTTTCAGTCTCTGTAGATATACATATTCTATACACATATATATATATGTATATATGTAATCAAGTAATATACAATCTTTTGTGACTGGCTTCTTTTACTTGAGTATAAGATTAATCCACTGAGGTCCAGACATATGTTTCTGGCCTCCATTGTGAAGCACCCAGGAGTGTCCCTAAACATGACAGCCATGAGATGCCTAAAGCAAGCCGGTGGTCCTACATTTTGTTTCTGGAGAACACTTCCTGTGTCCTCTGGCAGAAATGTTTCAGCCCCATCCGCAGTAACCAGAATGACAGCTGGAACTTCAATTTCAGAAGACAAGAAGCAAATATACAAGTGAGTAATTGAGTGATGGTGAGTAGGTCTAATTCCCTTTCTACATTTTGGATCCTGAAGCTATTGGCAGCACAAAACCAAATATTGGCTGTTTGCTCACTACTCCCCATAGGGTAGAGCCCCAAATATTGTAAGATGTTGTCTCAAACTGTCATCTTAGGTTACCTTTAAATAAATCTTTCCATCATTCTCTCTGCTGGGCTCTTTCCACTGGACACTCATGCACTGACATCCACATCTCCTTAGTTAAGATTTGTCCCAGAAAGTATGGAATCCCCGAACCTCTGACTTATGCTATGAAAAGAAATCCAGCTATCTGTAGTTTTTGAGAGAGCCCCAAGGCAGGACAACAGAGCTGTCCATGCTCTACTTAGTGTGGGATACTACCAAATGCACAGAATTGTCCAAGAAAGCTGCCCTGACAACAGGTGGGCACATGGCATGGTGCACCAAAGGTGGATTTTACTGTACATATATTTATTTTGTTTCCTTCCTTGATTGCAAGCTCCCTGAACTGAAATTTTCTTTATCATGTTCAATATTTTGCCCACCAAGTACTATGAGGCTTGGCAAATGGTAGATCCTCAATTAAGGGATACTGGATGTATGATCTAATTGATTTATTTATTTTGTGAGTAAGCATGGAACTTCCTTTGGTATATTAATTATAGGAAACATAACATTAAGATCATTAAAGGATAAAGTTTACTCTCTTCTTAAGGTAAATATTAGCACTTCCTCCAGGTAGGAGTTAGTGATGATGTGGTGAATTTCACCGTTTATTCCAGATGACATTTTTTCATCCTGTCAAAACATTAGATTGTAGATAAGAATCTGATGAAATGAAGACTAAGCACAGGACATGATGTTGATTCACTCAGAATCAATTTACCTTCTGCCTAAAGACGACGTTATGTTTCATGGCAATGACTGATGATTAAAACATTTAATACGCTATAGTCATCAAACTGACATATTTTATCAACAATAAAATTTATGGTGAAATCATATAACATCCAATGACATTCTGGAAAAGTAGTAATTGTTTTTGCTTTAAAAATATAATATTTAGATGTTTTCCTCATAATCAATTAGTAGAGTGTTTAAATAAATTTGTTCATATCCCTAACTACAGATATTTGAGCTTTATGATATCTACTATGCCTGGATGTTAAGAGATGATTATAGACTGAAAGCTGTGTTATCTCATAATGTAACCTGCATTTTAAGCCAAAATTTACAGTTACCAAGCTATTACCTATAAAAGTGTTTAGATATTCAAATTTATACCTAAATTTGTTGCAAGTCAAAAAAAAGGAAAAGTATCATGAAATAAAATTTTTACCAATACACAAAAAACTTTTGAAGAATGATTGTAATAGATGCTGTCTCCTCAGAAAAAAATACTGAAACATGTAAATCACAATTACATTGGATCTGATCCTTAATTTTATATCATTAATATACCAAATACTCTCATTTCATTAAATCCTAAATTTAAATATTAAATAAATGTACTGTCTAAATGTTTTACTATATTGACCTGTATTTTCAGCTCTTTGATAAACATATTGAATTGCCCCTTTGAGACTTATGTGTGTGATGTCACCAAAGACACTAATTTATTCCTTTTTAATTCAGGAATAGAAAGTTCAGCTAAAGTACCAGGAGCGTGGAATATATGATGTGAAGATGGATTAGTCGCATCTCATCTTGAAATGGCATTGAACTTATATTCAGGCTTACAAACACCTTTACTTGCTCACAAATATGAACCAGGTACATTTATCTTATTTGACAACAAGGGAGAATGAAATGCAGCAATCATTGTAATGTGCACGCAGCATCTGTTGCTTCTGTGCCTAGAAACACAACCTTCTCTCTTCAAGAAATACACTCATAGGCGTTTAGAATTTTAGATATTGATTAGCCTCAGTATAGCCCTTTCTCATCTTTCATTAACAGTTATTTGATCTTAAATCATATGCTGCTATTACTTACCTAGGAATGAACAGTAAATTGCTTCTGGGTAATATTACTCATTATTAAGCATATAATTTTATACATAACCTTTGGAAGATAGGATTAGAGAATTGGAATTTCTGGCTGAAAGGCTTATGCATTTATAATTTCTATGCAAATCTCCTGATTGTCTTAGAAAAAAAGACTATATATAACAGTCAGCAATACTGTATGAGATTTTTATTTCTCTGAAACTTTGCTGACACCGGGCATTGTTAAGCCCATTTAGTTATTTGTAATATGATGGGCTCAAAATGTCATTTAAAATCTTTTTAATCCAGTTGACTAATGATAAGCATTAGTACATTTTTATATACATACTGGTGGTTGTTTACATGTTTTAATTGAAACCTCACTTATTTTTTCTAGCATTGTTATATATTTAAAAGTATGGCATGTTAACTTTTTTTCTACTGGAAAAAGGTGTATCTCCATCTATTTTTCAACTTAATGACCTATTTTCCTTTAATGGCTGCATAGTCATTCTTCACTCACGTATTTACTGCACCACACTCCAAATCCAACAACAACAACAACAAAAAATTGTTTAAGAAAAATTAAAGACTTACTTCGATTTTAAAGTCCCCTCCTCCTTTGCTAGCTATTTCTTTTCTTTCTCTCTTTTTTTTTTTTTTTGGATAGAGTCTGTCACCCCAACTAGAGTGCAGTGGCATGACCTTGGCTCACTGCAACTTCCGCCTCCCGGGTTCAAGCAATTCTCCTGTCTCAGCCTCCTGAATAGCTGGGATTACAGGCTCCTGCCACTGCACTCAGCTAATTTTTGTATTTTTAGTAGAGATGGGGTTTCAACATCTTGGCCAGGCTGGTCTCAAACTCCTAACCTTGTGATCCACCCACCTCAGACTCCCAGCATCCTGGGAATACAGGCGTGAGCCACCGTGCCTGGCCTGCTGTTTCTTAATTCACACTCTTATCATCGCCTGTACCCTTCTCTTGCACCTCTGACCTCTCTTGCTGTCATCTAAAATCAGGAACTATAAGCTTTTCTCCCTAAATACTCTTCCCTCCTTCTTATTTCCAGTGAAATTATCGAGAAATGTTTTTGACATGCAAGGAATTTCAATGTTTTAGCCAATGTAGTACAGAAAGAATCATATTAATAAAAAAGTGGTCATTTAGTTCTTCTGGTTATTTTGTTCCTGAAATTTTTAACATGACCTGACAACTTCTAAAGAAAACTTACAGAGAATTCCTAACTTAATCTCACTGCGTAACTTAGAAGGGTCTGAATAGCAAGACTGGACACCAGAGCAGCTGGCAGATACTTTTGTTTCCTACAACACAATTAGTTGCTGCTCTTGGCATGTGCACCCACAGAAGTCCAGTAGCCACATGGCGGGTTGTAATTCAACCTCATATTTGGCCCACAGAAATAGGCAAGGCAGATATCAGTTGATGACTCATTCCCCATAACAAAAACTTCCCAGGTTGAACTAAAAATCACTGTTTGCCTACTATCTACAGAAACGTTTTTAGAGAGAGGATTGAGGGAAAATGACAAAATAATTTTTTCTAGGAAGTGGAAAATCCAAATAAAACACATTTACTGTGGTAATTATTATGATCGTTTGACGCTATTTTGAGTTGTTTCTTAGGTATGTGGTAGGATCACACACCTCTACCTGCATTGAAGCTGGCTACTAAGATGCTACTTACTGGTTAATGAACTGTGGGCAGTAGTGTCATGTGTCATTTCCAGGAAGAATCTTAGAGCATCTGCATGGCTTTCCACAGTAATGAGGGAAGCATATAATGAGATGGCTTCTCCATCAGCCTGGATCCTTGAGTGGTTGTGATAAGCAGGGTCCATTAACAATCAGCAACAGACATGTGGTGTGGGCATGACATATATCTCATCATTAACTACTCAAAGGATTTTGGAATAAGTTTTGACCAACATATTCCCTTTCTTAAATGTTAACTGAAGCAAGTGAGGACTAAGTTGAGTTAACTAAGATATGTGAACGTCAAGAATGGGCGACAGAGGGAGACCCCATCTCAAAAACCAAACAACAACAAATAATAATAATAATATGGAGGTATGGTATAAGAAATAGAAAAATTGACACAATAAAAGATAAAAGGTATAATTTACTCTTAAAAGAGGATTTAGTAGATTATGTATCATACTTGGAGATAATCGTAGCATCTTTTCTGCTCTCCCAAATAACAGCAAAATGTCCAATTCTAAGGTGTTAAAATTAGAGACTATATTACCTAGTCTCCCTTACTCTTTGGCTTCTGAGCATCCAGGGGCAGCATGATCAAGACACTTCTCTTTCTTCTCTGCTTTCTCTGGCACTGTGTTATACCTGGAATGTATTCATTTATGAAAAGCAGTTCTCTAGTAGAGAGGATATTTGACAATGTCTGGAGACTCTTTGTCACAACTAGGATGCTACTGAAATCTAGTAAGAAGACTCTAAGGATGTTGATAAATATTTTACAATGTACAGAATAGCTGCCCTCCCAAAATAACAACACACACACACACACACACACACACACACACACACACACAGAGGGGAAGGGGGAGAATTATCCAATCCTAATGGAATAGTGCCATGATTGAGAACCTCTGATCAATGACCACAGGTCCTTGTCAGGAGTTCCTTGTCCATGCTACAGCTCACACTGAGCTCCACCTCCTCGAACTTTTAAGCTTGTTACAGGGAGTCAGGTCTTCCCAATAATACTGGTCTCTGTGTGCCTCAGCATCCTTCTTTGTTTCCTAAAGGCTAATTATATCTTCATATGTAATCCATTTATCAAAGTCTGTTTAACCCTTCATTGTGTTTGCCGTATTTGCTTGGATCCTGAATTATTAGAGTAATTGCCACCAGAAAATGAATGCTTAAGAAGGCTTTCTCAAATTGCGTTGCTCATATATTTGGTTAGATGACTAACTGCAAGTAAATGAGAAACTGCTAATCCTGGACTTTTTGTTACAGGTGTAGATCCCAGCATTGGGAGGCCATATCCCTGAGGTAGGTTTTAGTTATGGGCAATTTTGGCATGCAGAATGATTGTCAGATGTGCTAGCTATTCTGGCTATAATGGAGAGTTACAGTATGAGACAAACCTAATATATTTGACCACCCAAGTCAAAGTCTAGATGGGCAATGAGATATTGAAAAAGGTGCCTTAAAAATAATTCCTTAGTTTATATACCTGCTGAACAGACATGACATCAAAATTTGGTTTCCATAGTCAACATTCTAGTTGGATATATGATCTTCCTAAGATTTTGGGGGCTGAATTTCAGACCGTTGTTCAAAGGCTAGGAACATGAGTTGCAAGAGTGACATATTTAGGCAGACCAAGAAATTTGATTGTGAAATATGAAATACCAATCTAACCTTCTGAAAGGTGGAAGCAGATCTTTTTTTATATCTTTGGCAACTAGTCTCTCTATGCGTAAGAATCCTTAGATGACCTCACATGGGGCAGGTACCTCCACAGTGATGCCTATTCTCAGCACAAGCTGCCACCATATTGTATCTAAAGCCCTGAATGAGTCTAATGCCAGAATGGCCCAGAACAGCAATTTCAAATTCTATTCAAGTTTTGAAGAAACAAGATAAACACAAAAAGAATTTTAGAATAATGATCAATTTTGCTAGTAGGATCCCAATTACATTTGGGAATATGTTATAAAAGTGTTAAACCTAGGAATGCTAATTCTAAAGTTGGAAGTAATTAATTTATAAGTGTGTATTCACTCACGATTTCAAATTTAATGTTTTAAGTCAAATTCTTGGGAGTATTTTTAATGCATCTCTTCGTTTTTAAATTGATACCTTGGATTCCACGGTGGTTTCTAAACAATGAGGTTGAGATGCTGGGAGTTCACTGGCATACTATTTATAGTTTGCAGAACTCTGTGAACTCTCCTGTCTTTCTCCTGCTCCCAAGTCTGTTCACCTCCTTTCACTTTCCTGCTCCCCAGTAGGCTGATCCACATTGTGTGCTAAGCCGTACTCTGACCAAATTTCCCAGGGGTAGATTTGTAAAGAAGATCCACTTACTTTACATGGCATTGAGAATTGCGCTAGCAAGGGATCTTTCAAAAAGACTGAGAATCTTTTTTGAAAACTCTGCAGTGGCTACCTTTTATAATATGGAAAGAATGAAGTGAATATATGGTAGCTGTATTTAATATTAATGTATATTTCCTTTCAGGAAGAGTATCAGTGGGAATCAAAGTTACAACTTAATTTTGTTGAATATATTCAACAAAATTTTGTTGATATTTTGCTGAATATATTTTATCTTGTGATGATTTGGTTAATGTCAGAACTTTGTGTCTCTCTTCTGTGGGTCAAGATCTCTTTTGTGAAATAAAATACAACAACAAAAACTAAATGAACAAAGACAGAACTCTGGAAACTATCCTGTCTTCCTCCTCTTCCCACGTCTATTTACCTCCTTTTGCTTTCCTGCTCCCCTGGCGTGTCTCCCACGTGAACATAATTCTGCGGGTTCAGTTGCCCTGTGGCTTCTGGTAGGCTCCAGCCAAGGAGAGGCATCAGCCGGAGGGTGGAAAGTCATATACTACACTCTGAAACAGACCAAAGTATTCTTTATCGAAGATAAATTTGAGAATGAGAAATATGCGAAGGATTTTAAAACAAATCCAAGGTAAAACCAGCCAATTTTTTAAAGGAAACAAATACCTAATTTCTAAAATTTTTTTATTTGTCTAGGAAACTAAAAGGCTATTACTATACTTCAGTCTATTTACTTTTGAGGATGTTGCAAAAGAAAACATTATATATGGGAAATGTTGTAATTTCAAATACCCTCACTATTTAAAAAAAGAGCAATGTTTATCATAGCAAAAACCTGGAAGCAACCCAAACGCCCATTCATGACAGACTGGACAGGGAAAATGTGGCACATATACACCATAGAATACTATGCAGCCATAAAAAATGATGAGTTCGTGTCCTTTTTAGGGATATGGATGAATCTGGAAACCATCATTCTCAGCAAACTGACACAAGAACAGAAAATCAAACACCGCATGTTCTTTCTGATAGGTGGGTATTAAATAATGAGAACACATGGATACAGGGAGGGGAGCATCATACACTGGGGTCTGTTGTGGGGGCTTGGGGAGGGACAGCAGGGTTTGGGGAGATTGGAGAGGGATAACATGGGGAGAAATGCCAGATATAGGTGATGGGGGGATGGAGGCAGCAAACCACATTGCCATGTATGTACCTATGCAACAATCCCGCATGATATGCACATATACCCCAGAACCTAAAGTACAATTTAAAATACATATATGTATATAATTAAGTTTAAAAAAGAGCAATAAAAATCAACAGAATAATAATTTAGAATCAAATTATTGCAAAAGGGAAAATCAGGAAAAATGATCAATTAGATAACCTCAGTAACATGAGCCAGAAAAAGTAATACATGAACATATTATTTGCAATGTTGAAACTATGCTTCTAATTGAATATAAATGGAAAAAATGTAAAAATACAAATTAGAAAATTATAAAATGACAAAAATGTATTAGATATATATTTATCTAATATTTATTACCAGACCTAAAATTAACTGTAAACAGTTTCAAATGTCCATCAACTTGTTGATGTATAAATATTCTGGTATGTCTATATAATGGATATAAATCAGCAATATAATAAACTGTATTAGTGCTACATGCAACAAAGATGGATTTTAAAAATATGGTACTAAGAAAAAGAAGCCAAGCTCAAAAGATACAGTAACAAATACATTCATCTATACAGCATTTTGGAAGAAGTAAAACTATAGGAACAGAAAATAAAATAAACATCTGTCAGCCGCTAAGGATGAGAATTGTATACAAAGAAGGTACAAAATAACATGATAGGCAATTAAAATGTTCTATAACTTGAGTATAATTATAGCTATAAAACTATACATTTGTCAAAAGCATACATCTAAAATTGATTTTAATGAAGTAAACCATATCTCCACCTACCTGACTTTAAAAATTGGTTTCAAAATGTTAATATAGGACTAACTCAATAATGATAGAATAAATAAAACATTTACAAATGACTATTTCCAAAAATAGGCACAGCGCAAAAAACAGTCTTAAGTATGAATCATTTCCAAATGTTAGGGGAAAGTTATATAAATCCATATGGAGCAAATCTAGTATTTTCTAAAAGACCAGCAGTAGATAATAGCTAGTGTCTAACCTATAGGAAGGGAGATGCTAGTTTTTTGCTCACATTTAGCAACAATTACTTAGCATAGTTCTGATAAGCTATAGAATATATATTTAGTTGTTAAATATATAAATAAATGTTAATCAAAATGACAATATTTTTCAAAGTCTAATTTAAGTAACCTATACACCAATAGAGATAACTATAGATTCAAAAGATCTTACAAACAAGAAATAAAGCGAGAAGGCAAGATTAGAGAAAAAAGAGTAAAAAGAAATGAAAAAGCCTCCAAGAAATATGGGATTATATGAAAAGGTCAAATCTACATTTGATCTGTGTACCTGAAAGTGATGGGGAGAATGAAACCAAGCTGGAAAATATTCTTCAGGCAATTATCCAGGAGAACTTCTCTAACCTAGCAAGGCAGGCCAACGTTCAAATTCAGGAAATACAGAGTACACCACAAAGATACTGCTTGAGAAGAGCAATCCCAAGACACATAATTGTCAGATTCACCAGGGTTGAAATGAAAGAAAAAATACTAAGGGCAGTCAGAGAGAAAGGTCAGGTTACCCACAAAGAGAAGCCCATTAGACACACAGCAGATCTTTTGGCAGAATCCCTACAAGCCAGAAGAGAATGGGAGCCAATATTAAATATCCATAAAGAATTTTCAACCCAGAATTTCATATCCAGCCAAACTAAGCTTCATAAGTGAAGGAGAAATAAAATCCTTTACAGACAAACAACTGTTGAGAGATTTTGTCACCATCAGGCCTACCTTACAAGAGCACTTGAAGGAAGCACTAAAGATGGAAAGAAACAACCAGTACCAGCCACCACAAAAACACACCAAATTGTAAAGACCATTGACACTATGAAGAAACTGCATCAACTAATGGGCAAAACAACCAGCTAGCATCAAAATGGCAGGATCAAATTCACACATAACAATATTAACTTTAAATGTAAGTGGGCTAAATGACCCAATCAAAAGACACAGACTGGAAAATTGAATAAAGTGTCAAGACCCATCAGTGTGCTGTATTCAGGAGACTCATCTCAGGTGCAAAGACACACATAAGCTCAAAATAAAAGAATGGAGGAAGATTTACCAAGCAAATGGAGAGCAAGAAAAAAAAAGCAGGGATTGAAATCCTAGTCTCTGATAAAACAGACTTTAAATCAACAAAGATCAGAAGAGACAAAGAAGGGCATTACATGATGATAAAGGGATCAATGCAACAAGAAGAGCTAATATCCTAAATATATATGCACCCAATACAGGGGCACCCAGATACATAAAGCAAGTTCTTAATGACCTACAAAGAGACTTAGACTCCCACATAATAATAGTGGAAGACTTTAACAGCCCACTGTCCAATATTAGACAGATCAACGAGACAGAAAATCAACAAGTATATCCAGTACTTGAATTCAAATCTAGACCAAGCTGACCTAATAGACATCTACAGAACTCTCCATCACAAGTCCACAGAATATACACTCTTCTCAGTACCATATCGCACTTACTCTAAAATCAACCACATAATTGGAAGTAAAACAGTCCTCAGCAAATGCAAAAAAACAGAAATCATAACAAACAGTCTCTCATACAACAGTGCCATCAAATAAGAACTCAGGATTAAGAAACTCATTCAAAACTGCACAACTATATGGAAACTAAACAACCTGCTCCTGAATGACTATTGGATAAATAATGAGATGAAGGCAGAAATAAAGATTTTTTTGAGATTTCAATGAGAATGAGGACACAGTGTACCACAATCTCTGGGACACATATAAAGCAGTGTGTAGAGGGAACTTTATAGCACTAAATGCCCACAAGACAAATGAGGAGAGATCTAAAAATGGACATCCTAACATCACAATTAAAAGAATACAGGAGCAAGATCAAACAAATTCAAAAGCTAGCAAAAGACACAAAATAACTGAGATCAGAGCAGAACTGAAGAATATAGAGACACAAAAACCCTTCAAAAAATTAATGAATCCAGGAGCTGGTGTTTTGAAAAGATCAGCAAAATAGATACACCACTAGTCAGACTAATAAGGAAGAAAAGAGAGAAGAATCAAATAGATGCAATAACAAAATGATAAGGGGGACATTACCACCAATCCCACAGAAATACAAACTACCATCAGAGAAACATCTCTATGTAAATAAACTAGTAAATCTAGAAGAAATGAATACATTCCAGGAAACTTATACTTTCCCAAGATTATATCAGGAAGAAGTTGAATTTCTGAATAGACCAATAACAAGGTCTGAAATTGAGGCAGCAACTAATTGCCTACCAAACAAAAAAAGTCCAGGACCAGATGGGCTCACAGCTGAATTCTACCAGACATAAAAAGAGGAGCTGGTACCATTCCTTCTGAAACTATTCCAAATAATACAAAAAAAATAGAATCCTTCCTAACTCATTTTATGAGACCAACATCATCCTGATAGCAAAAACTTGAGACACAACTAAAAAAGAAAATTTCAGGCCAATATCCATGATGAACATTGATGCAAAAATCTTCAATAAAATACTGCCAAACCTAAGCCAATAGCATATCGAAAGTCTTATCCATCATGATCAAGTCAGCTTGATCACTGAGATGCAAGGCTGGTTCAACATATGCAAATCTATAAACATAATCCATCACAGAAACAGAACCAAAGACAAAAACCACATGATTATCTCAATAGAAGCAGAGAAGGCCTTTGATAAAATTCAACAGCCTTTATGCTAAAAACTCTCAATAAACTAGGTATCGATGGAATGTATCTCAAAATAATAAGAGCTATTTAGGACAAACACACAGCCAATATCATACTGAATGAGCAAAAACTGGAAGAATTCCCCTTGAAAACTGGCACAAGACAAGTATGCCCTCTCTCACCACTCCTATTCAACATAGTATTGGAAGTTCTGGCCAGGGCCATCAGGCAAGATAAATAAATATAGAATATTTGAATAGAAAGAGAAGACATCAAATTGTCCCTGTTTGCAGATGACATGATTGCATATTTAGAAAATCCCATAGTCTCAGCCCCAAATCTCCTTAAGATGATAAGGAACTTCAGCAAGGTCTCAGCATACAAAATCAATGTGCAAATATCCCAAGCATTTCAATATGCCAATAACAGACAGAGAGCCAAATCATGAGTGAACTCCCATTCACAATTACGACAAATAGAATAAAATATCTAGAAATACAACTAACAAAGAACGTGAAGGACCTCTTCAAGGAGAACTACAAACTACTGCTCAAGGAAATATGAGAGGACACAAACAGATGGAAAAACATTCCATGCTCATCATTAGGAATAATCAATATTGTGAAAATGGCCATATTGCCCAAAGTAATTTACAGATTCAATGCTATCCCCATCAAGCTACCACTGACTGTTTTCACAGAATTGGAAAAAAACCACCTTAAACTTCATATGGAACCAAAAAAGAGCTCACATAGCCAAGACAATCCTAAGGAAAAGAAAAAAAAAAAAAAAAAACAAAGCTGGAGGCATCATGCTATGTGACTTCGAACTATACTATAAGGCTACAGTAATCAAAACAGCATGTTACTGGTACAAAAACAGAGATATAGGCAAATGGAACAAGACCGAGATCTTAGAAATAATGCCACATATCTACAACCATCTGATCTTTGACAACCCTGACAGAAACAAGCAATGGGGAAAGGATTCCTTATTTAATACATGGTATTGTGAAAACTGGCTAGCCATATGCAGAGAGCTGAAACTGGGTCTCTTCCTTACATCTTATACAAAAATTAACTCCAGATGGATTAAAGATAATACCTAACACCATAAAAACCCTAGAAGAAAAGCTAGGCTATACTATTCAGGACATAGGCATGGGCAAGCACTTCATGACTAAAACACCAACAGCAATGGCAGCAAAAGTCAAAATAGACAAATGGGATCTAATTAAACTTAAGAGCTTCTGCACAGTAAAAGCAACTATCATTAGAATGAACTGACAACCAAAAGAACGGGAAAATATTTTTGCAATCTACCCATCTGACAAAGGGATAATATCCAGAATCTACAAAAAGAAAAAGAAATTTACAAGAGAAAAACAAACAACACCATCATAAAGTGGGCAAAGAATATGAACAGACACTTTTCAAAAGAAGACATTTATGTAGCCAAAAAACATATAAAAGAAACTCATCATCACTGGTCATTAGAGAAATGCAAATCAAAACCACAATGAGATACCATCTCAAGCCAGTTAGAATGGCAATTATTAAAAAGTCAGGACACAATGGATTGCTGATTGCTCTGGCTAGGAATTCCATTATTATGTTAAATAAAAGTGCTAAGAGTGGATATCCTTGTCTTATTCTAATTCTCAAAGGGAATGATTCACCTTTTGTCTATTTAGAATCATGCTGGCTGTGGGTTTGTCATAGATGGCTGTAATTATTTATGGTATGTTCCTTCAATTGACTAGTCTGTTGAGGGTTTTTATCATAAAGGGATGTTGGATTCTATTAAAAGCTTATTCCACATCTATTGAGATGATCCTTTGGTTTTTTAATTTCTTTTTGTGGTGAATCACATTTATTATTTTCATATGTTGAACCAGCCTTTCATCTGGGGAATAAAGCTTACTTGATTATGGTATATTAACTTTATGATGTGCTGCTGGACTTAATTTGCTAAGATTCTGTTGCAGATTTTTGTATTTTTGTATTATGTTCATGAGGGAAATTGGTCTTAAGTTTTCTTTTTGTGTTGTGTCTCTGTCAGGTTTTGGTATCAGGCTGATGCTAGCTTCATAGAATTAGCTAGGAAGGATCCTCTCCTCCTTAACTTTTTGGAATAGTTTCAGTAGGATTGGTATCAGTTTTTCTTTATATCTTTGAGATAAATCAGCTGTTAATCCATCTGCTCTATGGCTTTTTTTGGTTGGTAGGCTCCTTATTACTGGTTCAATTTCACAAGTTAATATTGGTTTATTCAGGTTTTTAATATATTTCTGATTTAATCTTGAGATTTTTTTTTTTTGGAAAATCAACGCTCAGTTTCACTTAACTTTTGTATGGATTTTTGCATCTCAATTTCATTAAGTTATTCTCTAATTTTAATTATTTCTTTTTTTTTCCTACTTTGGGTTACTATGTTGTTGTTGTTGATTTTTTGTTTTTTGTTTTTGTATTTCCTTTAGGTGTAAACATAGGTTGTTAATTTGAGACCTTACTAATTTCATAATAAAGGTGTTTAGGGCTATAAACTTCCCTCTTCACACTTCTTTAACTGCATCCCAGATATTTTGGTAGGTTGTGTTCCCATTTTAGTTAATTTCAATTTTTTTTTTAATTTATGCTTTAATTTTGATTTTGACTCAGGAGTTATTCAGGAGGAAATTACCTAATTTTCATGTATTTGTGAAGTGTTGAGAGGCATTCTTGGTATCAATTTCTATTTTTATGGCACTATAATCAAAGTGTGTGGTAGGTATAATTTCAATTATTCTTTTTTATTTACCTCTACAAGGAGAACTACAAGACACTGATGAAAAAATTTGAATATAACACAAATAACACAAATAAATAGAAAAGCATTACATGCTCATGGATTGGAAGAATCAATATCAACATATCCATACTGCTCAAAGCAATTCACAGATTCAATAATATTTTTATAAAACTATCAACAATCCAACATTTGGTTCTATTTCTGTAGAACCAAAAAAGATCCCAAGTAATCAAAGCAATCCTAAGCAAAAAGAGCAAGTCAGAAACATCACATTATTCAACTTAAAACTATACTATAAACTTACAGTGAACAAAACAGCATGGAACTGGCACAAAAACAGACACACAGACAAATGGAACAGAACATAAAACTCAGAAATAAAGCTGCACATCTACAATTATCTAATCTTCAACAAGGCTAACAGAAACAAGCAATGGGGAAGGGACTCCCTATTCAATAAATGTTGCTGGAATAACTGACTAGCCATATGCACAAGTATGAAGCTGGACCCCTACTTTTCACCATGTACAAAAATGACCTCAACATAAATGGATTAAAGATTCAAATGTAAGAATTCAAACTATAAAAGTGCTGGAATACAGCCTAGAATATACTCTTATTGACATTGGTCTTGGCAAAGAATTTATGGCTAATTCCCCAAAGCAATTGCAACAAAAACAAAAATAGGGACATGGGACCCAATTGAACTAAAGAGCTTCTGAACCACAAGAGAAGCTATAGACAGAACAGATAGCCTACAGAAAGGAAGAAGATATTTGCAAATTATGCATGCAACAAATGCCTAATATCCAGAACGTATAGGAACTTTAAACACATCAGCAAGCAAAAAACAAATAGCCCTATTTTAAAAATTGGCAAAAGACATAAATGGACACTTCTCAAAAGAAGACATATAAGCAGACATACAGACATACAAGGCAGCCAAAAATGCTAAACATCACTAATCATCAGAGCAATGCAAATCAAAACCACAATGAGATACCATCTCACAGCAGACAGAAAAGGCTGTTATTTAAAAACTCAAGAAACAACAGATGCTGAAAAGTCTCCAGAGAAAAGGGAATGCTCAGACACTGTTGGTGGAAATGTTAATTAAGTCCAGACACTGTGGAAAACAGTGTAGAGATTTCTCAAATAACTTAAAACACACATACCATTCAAATCAGCAATCTCATTACTGAATGTGCACCCAAAAGAAAAATAAGTCATACTACCAAAAAGACACACATATTTTTATGTTGATTGCTGCACTGTTCACAAAAGTAAAGACACAGAATCAACCCAGGTATCCGTCAATAGTAGACTGGATAAAGACAATGTGATACATATACAAGACAGAATACCATGCAGCCATAAAAATGAATGAATCATGTCCTTCACAGCAACATGGATGGAGATGTGCTGGAGGCCATGATCCTAAGCGAATCAATGCAGGAACAAAAACCCAAAATCTGCATGTTCTCACTTATAAGTGGGAGATAAACATTGAACGCACATGGACATAAATATGGGAACAATAGATACTATGGACTTCAAGAAGTTGAGTGGTGGTAAGTTAAAAAACTACCTATTGTTATTATGCTCACTACCTGGATGGCATTTTCTGTACTCCAAACCTCAGCATCATGCAATATTCCTATGTATAAAATCTGCATGCATATGTCAGTATCAAAATAAAAGTGGAAACAAAAAAAAGTGACTCAAAAAAAAAAAAAACCAGACAAGAATTAAGCCTTACTCAAATATCAACTCATCTCTATTTAAACTACCTGCTTCCAAGAGGGGAAAGTAAATCTTCTCTTAGAAAAATTTACATCATGTGCAGCTTCTACATTTTATAGATCTGTCATACATCTGGCATTCAATCAAAAATTATGAGATACAACAGGTCAAGAGAAAATGACCAGCAATCCAAAGAGAAATAACAATAAAAGTTAAGATAGATACACATACAATCCAACAAATAGATCAGGAGATAAAATATTCCAAAATAGTCATGGTAAATTTAAATAAATCTAGATATAGAAAACAGAGAACAAATTTTTAAAATAGATGAAAATGTGGAGAATATAAACAATTAGAAATATAAAACATTTTAAGTCCACATTTTATAGCATTTAATAACTACATTGTATAAACAAAATGTCTGATTATATGATTTAAATTTTGATAAATATGACATTAAATTATTGAATTTGAAGAACAATAAAAAGTGCCCAAATTGCAGTGAACAAAATAAGTAATATGAGTGTTCTCCATAAGTTTTTGAAAACTTGTAGTTAAGAGAGACTTTCAGATGCTTGACATTTCTGTACTTTGATGTTAAGTGGTGAGTATACCAATACATATATGCTTAAAATTCATCTATATATATATATATTAATGAATACTATGTTATATCTTTAAGCAAAGTATAATACATTGTGTACTTGATTGACCAAACTAATTGTAATGTGTAAGTAACAAAGTGAATAAGAAACACTTCACTAGACTATTATCATCATTGAATAACATGTGGTAGGATTTGTACACAATGCAAAAACAGAATAAAAATTAGACAGTTTATTGTAAAAATAACAAAATAATGTCTTAAATCAATGAATTCACACATTTGTAACTTGGGAAAATTAAATAAATTAAAAGAGAAAATTCTTTGCATTTCAGTGTCCTCTCCATTTTAGTAAGTTTATTCTTTATTATTAGATCATTTTCTAGCATGAGCTTTAAGTATGAGTAACATAAACTACTTTATATTTGAGAAAGATAACTCAGTTTTAGATGATGGATGGGAATGGAAAAATGATACAGGCAGGTGGGGAGGTTAGATAATTATCTACATGATTTAATTTAGACTTAATAATAGCCTAAATAAAAATATCTACAGGAATTATTTAAAATGGAGAAACTTAAATATTAAGACATTTGCATCAATCAATTTTCATTATCCATTATTGAAAATGAGGGAGAGTAAGTAAAAGAAGAATAATAACAACAAAAATTCTTCCCACCTACCCAGTATTTTCCTCAAGAATATGAAAAGCTTGTATTTGGGAACATGATATATTTACTCATGGAAGTGCATATGAGAAAAACAGATTTAAGGGGAACAGTTTTGATGAGTTTAGTGTGGATATACTAAACTTAATGTTTGTGTAACATCACAGAACATATGCTTGTGAATAGCTGGATATAACAATCTGGAATTAAAGGGAATGATATGAGATAAATATGGAGATCTGGGACACCAGAATAAAAATCATCTTAATACCAACAAATAGCAATTGCTAGATACCAAGTACTGTTCTATGTGCCTTGTATAAATTAATCTTATTTAATCTCCACAATAATAAAATGAAGTAGATAAGAGGTTTAAATGACTTGCCCAAGTTCACAGATCTTGTAATTAATGGTAGTGGGATTTATACCCAAGAAAATTGCAGGAGGACCCAAGCTCCGACATACAGTATGCACTGCTTCTGCTTCTTCATATATATATATATGTGTGTGTGTGTGTGTGTGTATATATATATACTTTAACTTCTGCACTACATGTACAGACTTGCAGGATTTTTATACAGGTATACACATGCCATGGTGGTTTGCTTCCTCCATCCCCCCATCACCTACATTAGGTAATTCTCCTAATGTTATCCCTCCCTACTCTCCCCACACCCTGCTATACCCGCTAGCCCCCACTCACCAACAGACCCCAGTGTGTGATGCTCCCTGTGTCCATGTGTTTTCATTGTTCAACATACACTTAAGAGTGAGAACATCCAGTTTTGGTTTTCTGTTCTTGTGTCAGTTTGCTCAGAATGATAGTTTCCAGCTTCATCCATGTCCCTGCAAAGGACAGGAACTCATCCTTTTTATGGCTGCATAGTGTTCCATTGTGTATATGTGCCACATTTTCTTAATCCAGTCTTTCCTTGATGGGCATTTGGGTTGGTTCCAAGTCTTTGCTATTGTATACAATGTCACAATGAATATACATGTGCATGTCTTTATAATAGAATGATTTATAATCCTTTGGTTACATACCCAGTAATAGGATTGCTGGGTCAAATGGAATTTCTATTTCTAGATCCTTGAGGAGTCACCACACTGTCTTCCACAATGGTTGAATGAATTTACACTCCCACCAACAGTGTAAAAGTTTTCCTATTTCTCCACATCCTCTCCAGCATCTGTTTCCAGATTTTTCAATGATTGCCATACTAACTGGTGTGAGATGATATCTCAATGTAGTGTTCATTTGCCTTTCTCTAATGACCAGTAATGATGAGTATTTTTTCATATGTTTGTTGGCTACGTAAATGCCTTCTTTTGAAAAGTGTCCATTCATGCCCCTTGCCCACTTCTTGAGGAGGTTGTTTTTATCTTGTAAATTTGTTTTAGTTCTTTGCAGATTATGGATATTAGCCCTTTGTCAGATGGGTAGATTGCAAAAATTTTTTCCCATTCTGTTGGTTGCCGGTTCAGTCTAACAATTGCTTCTTTTGCTGTGCAGAAGCTCTTAAGTTTAATTAGATCTCATTTGTCTATTATGGTTTTTGTTGCCATTGCTTTTGGTGTTTTAGTCATGAAGTACTTGTCTATGCCTATGTCCTGAACAGTATTGCCTAGGTTTCCTTCTAGGGTTTTTATGGTGTTAGGTCTTATGTTTAAATCTTTAATCCATTTTGAGTTAACTTTTGTATAAGGTGTAAGGAAGGGGACCAGTTTCAGCTTTCTGCACATGGCTGGCCACTTTTCCCAACACCATTTATTAAACGGTCAATCCTTTCCCCATTGCTTGTTTTTGTCAGGTTTGTCAAAGATCAGATGGTTGTAGATGTGTGGAGTTACTTCCAAGGCCTGTGTTCTGTTCCATTGGTCTATATCTCTGTTTGGTATCAGTAACATGCTGTTTTGATTACCGTAGCCTTGTAGTACAGTTTGAAGTCAGGTAGCGTGATGCCTCTAGCCTGTTCTTTTTACTTAGGATTGTCTTGGCTATGCAGGCTCTTTTTTGGTTCCATATGAAATTTAGGTGTTTTTTTCCAGTTCTGTGAAGAAGATCAATGGCAGCTTGATGGGGATAGCACTGAATTTGTAAATTACTTTGGGCGATATGGCCATTTTCACAATATTGATTATTCCTAACCATAAGCATGGAATGTTTTTTCATCTGTTTGTGTCCTTTCTTATTTCCTTGAGCAGTGGTTTGTAGTTCTCCTTGAAGAGTTCCTTCACATTCTTTGTTAGTTGAATTCCTAGGTATTTTATTCTCTTTGTAGTAATTGTGAATGGGAGTTCTCTCATGATTTGGCTCTCTGTCTGTTATTGGCATATTGAAATGCTTCTGATTTTTGCACATTGATTTTGTATGCTGAGACCTTGCTGAAGTTGCTTATCACCTTAAGAAGATTTTCAGCTGAGACAATGGGGTCTTCTAAATAGACAATGATGTCATCTGCAAATAGAGACAATTTGACTTCCTCTTTTCCTTACTGAATAACATTTATTTCTTTTTCTTGCCTGACTGCTCTGGCTAGAACTTCCAATACTATGTTGAATAGGAGTGGTGAGAGAGGGCACTCTTGTCTAGTGCCAGTTTTTAAAGGGAATGCTTCTAGCTTTTGCCCATTCAGTATCAAATTGGCAATGTGTTTGTCCTCAATAGCTCTTATTATTTTGAGATACGTTCCATAGATACCTAGTTTATTGAGAGTTTTTAGTATAAAGGGCTGTTGAATTTTGTCAAAGGCCTTCTCTGCATCTATTTAATTAATCACTGGTTTTTGTCTTTGGTTCTGTTAATGTGATGGATTATGGGGAAACTGAACAACCTGCTCCTGAATATCTACTGGATAAATAATGAAATGAAGGCAGAAATAACAATGTTCTTTGAAACCAAAGAGAATGAAGACACAATGTACCAGTATCTCTGGGGCACTTTTAAAGCAGTGTCTATAGGGAAATTTATAGTACTAAATTCCCACATAAGAAGTGAGGAAAGATCTAAAATCAATACCCTATCATCACAATTAAAAGAACTAGAGGAGCAAGATCAAACAAATTCAAATGCTAGCAGAAGACAAGAAATAACTAAGATCAGAGCAGAACTAAAGGAGATAGAGATACAAAATCTCTTCAAAAAAATCAATACATCCAGGAGCTGGTTTTTTGAAAAGATCAACACAGTAGATACACCACTAGCCATACTAATAATAAAGAAAAGAGAGAAGAATCAAATAGCTACAATAAAAAATAATAAAGGGGATATTACCACCGATTCCACAGAAATACAAACTACCATCAGAGATTACTACAAACAACTCCATACACATAAACAAGTAAATCTAGAAGAAATGGACACATTCCTGGACACTTACACCCTCCCAAGACTAAATCAAGAAGTTGAATCCCTGAATAGACCAATAACAACGTCTGATGTTGAGGCAGCAATTAATAGCCTACCAAACAAAAAAAGTTCACATCCAGATAGGTCATAGCCAAATTCTACCAGACGTACAAAGAGAAGCTGGTACCATTTTTTCTGAAACTATTCCAAAAAATACAGAAAGAGGGAATCCTTGCTAACTCATTTAATGAGACCAGCATCATCCTGATACTAAAACCTGGCAGAGACACAACTAAAAAAGAAAATTTCAGGCCAATATGCATGATGAACATCAATAAAAATCTTCAATAAAATTCTTCCAAACCAAATCCAATGTCACATCAAAAAGCTTATCCATCATGATCAAGTAGGCTTCATCCTGGAGATGCAAGAGTGGTGCAATATACATAAATGTATGTACCACTTTTTAAGACATGGTCATTGAAACAATGAGAAAAGGTGATATCAACCAGAGAAAATGAAAATAAAATGTCCTGAGGCTGGAGTGTTATGGAAAATTGACAATAATGATATTGGCAGAGGACGAGGAGATTGGAAAAGGAATAGAAATAGATCTACCAGAAAAGTGACCAAAGGATAAAGGGCCGTGAGGTCTAAGATAATTGTGCTTCCCAAGAGCAAGGGGATGATGAGTTGGTAGTTTAAAAGCCAATAAAAGTAGGAAAAATGATCTTGAAATAAATAAAAGACATTGACTGTGCTTCACATTTAAGAATCAAATGAGGTAGATAATATTATTGGATTACTATTTGTCAGAAGATGTTCACAGTTGACCTTGTAGAACTGTCACGAGGTGAAATGTCAGGTAGCTGAAAAGCACAGGGAAGAATCACTAGCAAGGGACTCAGGAGAAATGGTGGCGTGCCTTTTTAAGAATTCGAGGTACAATATTTAAGAAGTCAATTAACCTTTTTCAAATTCTGGACATAAACACTTTATTGTAAAATGAGCATGATCCCCAATTTTCTTAGTCAGCCAGGCCTGATATGACAGAGTATCATAGACTGGGTGGCTTTCAAATAACAAAAATTAATTTCTCATATTTCTGAAGGCTGGAAATGCAAGGTGACAGTGTGTACAGATTTGGTCCTCATGGGGCCCTCTCTTGGGCTTCGGACTGGCAACTTCTCTTTGTGTCCTAACACCATGGAAAGGAAGCTAGACAGCTCTCTGGGGTCTCTTCAATAAGATAAGTAATCCCATTTGTGAGGGCTCCACCTTCATTTCCTAATCACCTCCCAAAGGTCCCCCCTTCCTAATACCATCACATGAAGGGTTAGGATTTCAACATATAAATTTTTGGGTGGCAAAAACATTCAGTTCCTGGCATCAGTGTTTTAGCAATTTGTATATTTCAATTATAAAAAAAGAATCTACATTAATAATACTATTATTATCAGATTTTTGTCAAAATGTATCGCTATAGAAATGTCTAGGAGTGGAGAAAGTAGTTGCAGGAAGATGTTTTCCATTTTTGAACATTAGGAAACATAAACTACTTGATGCTTTAAGAAAAGAAACAGTTTATGTTGTTCTCTCCAACTTTTAAGGTAAATGGCTTGTGCGGTAAACAACAGACACCTCTGCTACTTGGTATCTTCACTGGAAGATTGAAACAGTGAAAAAATTGTAGCTTCAATCTTTAAAGGAAAAACACTACAGCACATTCTTGTAAATGAATTTTGTAAGTGGTCAGAAACTAACATAGGAATTTAACATTTCATAAAATATTTTTACAGCAAGTGCTTTGAATTTCAAAGGCAAATTAACCTAGATATAATGAAATATCTTCTGATATTAAAAAGTAGAAAACATTTTTGATTATGTGTGGCTTTTATTGCTTCTTCCGCAAAGGAATGTTTACACACTGACATTTTGTACCTATGTTGCAGTAACTTTGGGATCAGGAGAGGAGACGAACATCACACCACATTCTAAACGAATGTCATAACTACAAATCATGGGGCAGAGAGGAGCAAAAGCAGTCCTTAATTTGCAAATCGATTTCGATGCTCCAATAAATACACACCTTTTATAGAAACAATGGTGGCCTAAAAAGTGCTTTGCCTAAAACAGTTCTACATCAAAAACCTTTGAAATTGAACATGATGAAAAAGTCAGAATTATATTTTAAAAATTCCATTAGATTTAGCAAACACCTATTGCATAGATATCAGTTACGCAATATGGTTTCAGTTTCTTATTTTGGTTCATAACTGAGAGAAAGAATCAGATTTGAAGAAATTAAATATAAAATAATGGTATAAAAAACCTAATAGAGGCATATATGATTTGATATAAAATATAAATCAATTCACTTATGGAAAGTTGCTGAAAATTTCTCCAGAAATGGTATGATGTTTTACAGCATATAAAACAATTTCATCTATATTATTTGCCTTTAAAGGCAACTTTCTTGGCTTGGCATTTGATAATAAAGATGTATTGCACTGTTTTGTAGTTTAAGGCTCAGAATAATTTTAAGAGCTCTTGAAGAAAATTTCCCCTCTTCCAGAAGACTTATGGACAGCTGTTGCTGCAATCAGCACTCCCAGCTCTGCAGAAATGAGGATATTGACATCACACTTGAGTCTCCCCAAGTGCATTAAGATATCTAATATTATACTCTCTGCAACTGACTATTAGCATCATCTCTGAGTGACTTAACTTTCAACATAATCCTATAGCATTGCCTGTATTTTCTATGTATTGTTTTTTCTTATTATAAAGTATATTTCCAGACTCTTATGCAATGCTAGTTAAAAAACAATGTAAAACCATATCATATTATAAATCATATCATAGCAAATCTAGAGATCCTTCTGCAGATATAGTCAAGAGAAATTAACTCATGATTTCAACTTTCAAGTAGTATATGAAAGTAAATTCTGCAATAGACTTACAATTATCTCCATATTGAATACATATAAATTCCTAAGTAAAGTGTGGGTAATACTGATAATAATCAAATACCTAAAATATAAGTTTAAAATGCTTGCTTGCCCTGATGGAATTATTATACAGTCTGAAAAATTATTTCGTCAATTTTCTAAGTTATTTTGTATTGTGTGGGCCCAGACTGAAAGACTAATCATCATGGAACATTATACTCAGAATCTAATTAATTGGTTAACCAATTGACCTGTAGTCCCCAGGAAGTTCTCATGCTTTATTCCAACACTCTGCCTTGAGGAATTTGTCAAAATTAGCATTTAAGAGTTTGAGCCAGTTATGAACTCAGTGACTTCTATTTCAGGTAGGAAGACTTCAGAGAGGTCTCACTGGATGATCCGGTCTCTCCAGATTTCAAAGAGGCAGTTTCCCCTGACTTGAATTATCTGATTCATGGAATTATCTGATTCATGGAAATTTGCAATGTTTAACTCTAGGATATAAACATAGACTTGGTCCCTCAATTACAAGTGACTCCTTCTCAACCCATTTTGAAATTAATGAGAACAGATATTACTATAGTACTTGTGACAGCAGCTAGGCAAACTGTCATGTTTAGAAGCAAGCCTTGAAAGCAATTCATGCAAATTGCAATGTAGCTTGTCATCTCTGGATCTTGCATGCTCTGGGCAGAGTCTGTAATACTGGTACTGACAGGTTGCAAAAAATAACAAAGAATGGTGCAACAAAAGATATTGGGAAATGTAACAAATTTCAGTAAATCAAGAAGAAAAAATATAGATGTCGACAAACAGGACTTGCTAAAAATGATTTCGGTCTTTCAAGAAACTAGGGAAATAGAGATGAGAAGAGATAGCTTCTGAGGAGACAAAGTAATTAAAAACAAGGAGAAAGCAATGTTTATCACAGAGAAGAAATGACCAAAAAGAATTATGTTGGTGAAAAATGGGAAAGGGAATAATCTTTTATCTTTGCAATTTAAATAAACTATGAGGTTTAATTCTAAACAGGCAATATAAATTAAATCATTGTCTGTACTCTAAGTAAATAAGTCATGAACTTAATTATTTATAAAGATAGTTCTATAAATGGATATTTCACTACAGTTCACTGTAATTTTCAGAGCATCTTTTTTTTTTTCTGTTTTTGTTCTGGAAAATTGGACAGTGAACGCTGGCAAGCATCATTTTCTAGAAAATGAAAGAAAATGTCCCTGAAGAATACGACATGGAACTTCTGTGAAGTGGAGGACTGAGTGATGTGTTTTCTGGAATAAAAAACTTTTTGTTTTGTTTTGTTTTTCTTCTTACTCCCAGCAGTGATACAAACGTATAGAACTGTTAGGTAGTAATGGTGAGGATCTCTACTAAGTCCTAGAGTGTTCTGAGATCACAATATATAAACACGTTTTAATTCCTATCCACTATATTATATTTGAGAAAATCAGAAACAATGCCCTATTAGAATTCTTTTATTTGCCTTCCAAAGATCACAGCATCTATGAGAATCTTCATGATTTTAAGCCATGTAACAAGTATATGTGCATGAATATCATTCTCTTTCTTTCTCAGGCATTAATAATATCTCATGGTAGCTAAATTTACCAAATCCTCTTTACTTTTTAATATAGTTTGCAGGTATATTAGATTTTCATTTATTTATCCCTTCACCTAATAAGTATTTATTGAGAAATTAATGTTAGAGTTTCTTAGTATACAGTGAATAAAACACAGTCGCTGTCTTTAAAAATAGGTAGGTCATGATCATGAAACCTTCCCCTATTGCAAGAGCGTCCCTCAGGCCTTCCATGTTGTATACCACATGACTTTATTCCTCAGGCCATGTTTGAACTATTGGCAGCAGCTAACCTAGGAGCTTTTGATATATGGCATGGTCAGTGTATCAAAATGCCTGACCTGCTGTGCATAGTTGGAATTATGATCTGAACTTTCAGTGAGCTGGTGCCTTGGGGTTGTGACACTTCTTTACGAGTGTTTCTCCAGTGGTGTAACTTCCTCTGCCCTTTATTTCCTTCCTTGGCTGCAGCATTCCAAGTCTATTTCTTTGAAGTTCTCATACTATTTAATTTGTTTTGTTTTGCCTTATTTCTTGTTGTTGATGTTGTTTCATTTTTGCTTAAGTGAGACAGGATGGAATTAGAGTGAGAAGGTCTCTCTAAAAAGTGGAATAAAGCTCTGTCAAAATTATCCCCCTGTGTTATCACAAAGGCTCTGAAGTTATTTCACAATGAATTTTTTCTTCCTTTGTCCTTGCCAGATGGACAAGGGGATCGTTCTCAGATATTCATTGCGTGAAACTAATAAATCGCCAGCAGATAAAGCCCACAAAAGTGCTGGGTTCCCTTTAAACTGCAGTCCCCAGGAATTTCTTGCACTTTATTCCAACACTCTGCCTTGAGGAATTTGTCAAAATTACCATTTCAGAGTTTCAGTCAGTTAGGAACTCAGTGGCTTCTATTTCAGGTAGGAAGATTTTAGAAAAGTCTCTCTGGATGATCCCGTCTCTCCAGATTTCCAAGAGGCAGTTTCCCCTGACTTGAATTATCTGATAGGTATAAAATAAATCATTTATTTTCAGTTTGTCCAGGCTTTGCTTTTTGCAATGTGAGCGAGAACCTGTCAGCTGTTTATTTACATGTTAGAGCTGAAATTAAAAGTCCAAATATTATTAGTACTAATATAATAGTATTTTTAATTTAGCTATTGGTCAATGCTACATCATCCTATGTCAGGCTTTATAGACTTGAGACAATGGACATAGCAAAATATAATTTAACCATAGTCACCATGTGCAGCACCATGGATATAAAAATGACTCACAGGGTGTAAAACAGGTGTAGAAATAAAGTATCTTGATCTTACCTCTAATAGAAGTCATCTAGATAAACAGCAGAAATCAAGTATAGATTCAAATAGCAACAAAAAAAATGAGAATTTTACAACTAAAATGTGTGTTGTAGGAGGTAAAATTTGAGAAATCATCAATTTGAAGTTCAGATAATCACAGACTTCTTTTTTCCTGAATGTCTTGCATAAGTGTGAACTGTGCCTGGAAAGTGTCATAAAAGAGGACAGACCAGCATATTTAAGGCAGCCTTCATCACAGAACACCTGCAAACCTCGTTCTTACTATTGAAAATATTTTAAAGGGCTGGAGTGCATTCAGTGAAAACGAGAAGTAGACTTGATTGATCTACCCACTTATAGCTGAAATCTGAATTCTGATCTTGTCAAAAGTGACTAGAGTCTTGATAAAAACTAAGAGAATTTTCATCCTCCAGTTATAATAAAGTCATAGTTCTCAACAGTTATCATATGTAAATCATGTGCCATTTTATAAATCAAAGTTTAATGTGCTGTCATATTTAAAATTTGGGGTGAAGTGCTTGTCTTGGGCTTTTAACTTAGACAGTTTTTGCAAAATTAGTGTCACCTGGAAGCATTTTATTGACAATTTAATGATTGACTTTTCTTCAGATCATTCTACTAAGGGCAGGAATTTGAAGGTGAAAAAATGTCACTAATATTAAAAACAACTTTATCATTTTGAAAGGCAAGTTGTTTCAAACCTGAGTCTCTCTGGAAAACTTTGATAACGTCATTTCGATTCTGGAACATGCTGTTCCTTGCTAGGTTTTGCCAGAGATCATCAGCTTTATAATACAGCAATTGCATTGAGCAATTGGGATTTTGTAAGAAATTACCTTCTTAAATATCATACTTTATTGTAATATCATAACATGCTTACTATGTTCTATATTTGGTTTCAGATGTATTAATACTGAATATACCCTCAATACAGCATCACTATGAATTAGACTCAGTTAACCATAGCAACTAGGAATAGTAACATCAATTTAAATTTTCCTAGAATAGTGTGGCAATTTTATGTTGACATTCAAAATCCAGTAATAGAAATTGATTGCAAAACTCATCTACAGTTTAGAATATGGGACAATTAAACTAATTTTATCTCTAAATAAACTCAAAGTTGCATTTTCATATCAAAATTCATCAGGTCCCTTTCTGCTGTAGTGTCATTAGCCTTTATAGCTTATCCCCATCGCATGAAGAAATTGAAACCCTGAGCAGACCAAAAATGGGTTCCAAAATTGAATCAGTAAAAGCAACCTACTAGCCAAGAAAAGTGCTGGACCAGATTATTTCAAAGCCAAATTCTGCTAGATTTACAAAGAAGAGCTGCTAACAATTCTACTGAAACTATTTCAAAAAATCAAGGAGAAGGAACTCCTCCCTAATTCATCCTAAGAGTCAGGATCACCCTGATACTAAAACCTGGCGAATACACAACCAAAAAAGCAAACTACAGGCCAATATCTCTGATAAACATAGAGACAAAAATTCTCAACAAAATACTAGCAAATCATATCCAGCAGCATATCAAAAAGTCAATACACCATAGTTAAGTAGGCTTTATTCATGAGATGCAAAGCTGGTTCAACATATGCAAATCAATAAATGTAATTCAACACATAAACAAAATCAAAAGCAAAAATCATATGATAATCTCAATAGATGAAGAAGAAGCTTTTGATAAAATCCAGCATCCCTTTATGACACAAACTCTGAACAGACTAGGCATCGAAGAAATATACATAAAAATAAAAATAGCCATCCATGACACATGTACAGCCAACATCATACTGAACTGACAAAAGCTTAAACCATTTTCTTTGAGAACAGCAACAAGACATAAATGTCCACTCCCAACACTCCTATTCAACATATTACTGAAATTTCTAGCCAGAGCAATCAGGCAAGAGAAAAAAATGAAAGGTGCCCAAATAGAAAAAGAAGTCAAACTATCTCTCTTCACTGACAACATGAATCTATACCTAGAAAATTCTAAACCCTCTGCTAAAAGGCTCCTAGAATTGATAAACAACTTTAGCAAAGTTTCAGAATGCAAAATCAGTGTACAAAAACTAGGAGCATTTCTATACTCTAACAGCATTCAAGTTGAAAGCCAAATCCGGAACACAATCCCATTTATAATAGCAACACACACACACACACACACACAAATACCTAGGAAGAAATCTAACCCAGAAAGTTAAAGAGCTCTACAAGAACTACAAAACACTTCAGAAAAAATTTTTAGCTTATATAAATAAATAGAAAAACATTCCATGCTGATGGACTGGAAGAATCAATATCATTAAAATGATCATGCTACCCAAAGCAATCCACAGATTCAACACTATTCTTATTAAAATAGCATCATCATTTTTCACAGAATTAGAAAAACATATTTTATGATTCATGTGGAACCAAAAAAGAGCCTGAATCACCAAAGTAATCCTAAACAAAGAGAGCAAAGCCAGAGGCATCACATTACCTGACTTCAAACTATACAATAAGGCTGTGGTAATCAAAGCAGCATGATACCGGTACAAAACAGATACAAAGACCAATAGAACAGAAATAAAGCCACACACATACAGCTATCTAATTTTTGACAAAGTCAATAAAAATATGCAGTAGGGAAGGCACTCCCTCTTCAATAAACGGTGCTGGGATAGCTGGCTAGCCATATGCAGAATCATCAAGCTAGACTCCTATCTTTTCCCATGTACAAAAGTTAACTCAAAGTAGACTAAAGATTTAAATATAACACCTCAAGCTCTAAGAATCCTAAAAGAAAACCTAGAAAACACCATTCTGGACATCGACCTTGGGACTATATATGACTAAGTCCTCAAAAGCAATTGCAAAGGTAACAAAATTGACAACTGGGTCCTAGTAAACTAAAGAGCTTCTGCACAACAGCAACAACGACAAAAACTAAAGAGAGAGTAAAAAGACAATCTGAAGGCTGTGAGAAAGTATTTGCAAACTATGCATCTGACAAGGTCTTATATCCAGAATCTACAAAGAACTTAAATAATTCAACAAGTAAAAAACATATAACTTCATTAAAAACTGGGCAAAACATGAATAGAATCTTCTCAAAAGAAGACACACAGGTGGCCAACGAACATAGGAAAAAAAATGTTCAACATCACTAATCATCAGAAAAATGCAAGTCAAAACCTCAAAAGGATACCATCTCACACTAGTTAGAATGGCTATTATTTAAGTTAAATAACAGAAAAGCTGTAGACTTTAGAGAAAAGGGAATACTTACACTGTAGTTGGGGATAAAAATTATTTCACCCACAGTGGAAAGCAGTTGAGATAATTCCAAAAGAACTTAAACAGAACTACCATTCAACTCAGCAATCCCATTATTGGGTATTCATCCAAAAGAAAATAAATTATTCTACCAAAAAGATGCATGTACTCTTCATGATAGCAAAGACTTGGATTCGACCGAGGTGCCCATCAATGGTAGATTAGATAAAGAAAATGTGGTACATATACACCATGAAATACTACATGGCCATAAAAAAACCCAAAATCTTGTCCTTTGCATCAATATAGATGAATCTGGAGGCCATTATCCTAAGTGAATTAATGTGGGAACAGAAAAACAAATACCACAAGTTCTCACTTATAAGTGGGAGCTAAACACTTGGTTCTCATGGAAATGAAGATGATCGCAATAGATACTGGAGACTACTAGAAAGGGTAAAGGGGGAGATTGCCTATTGGATACTATACTCACTACCTGGGTGGTGGCATCAAGCATACCTCAAACGTCACCATCATACAATATATTCATGTAACAAACTGGCGCAGGTACCCCCAGATCTAAGATAAAAGTTGAGATTATTTTTCAAAATAAAAGAATTGTGAGTTGTTCTATCATACATATTCTACAAATTCAATGGCAATTAAATGGAGAAATTTTTTGAAAAATACAACCAATTAAACAGATCTAAGAAGATAGAGAATATCCAGTTCTATATTTTAAAAATCAAAATAATTTTAACAAAAACACTCCAACTAAGAAATGTCTAGTCCAGGATGGTTTTACTGGAAAGATAAATCAAACATTCAAGGGAGAGATGACATCATTACTGTGTGTGTGTATATATATATGTATTTGTCTGTTTGTTTAGAGGAAAATTATTTACCAAATTGTTTTATCAAAGTAGTTCACAGCTAATCCAAAACCTAATAAGACATTACACAAAAAGAAAAAAGAAGAAAGGAAGGAAGAGAGAGAGGAAGGAAGGAAGGGAGGGAGGGAGGGGGAAAAGGGAAGGGAGTAAGGAAGGATGGCAATATAAAAGGAAGAAAAAAGAAAAAAGCAAAGAAAAAGATAGAAATATACATGGCATTCATAATACCCCACATTTCTCTGGGGCTCTGTTTCTTTTCTTCACTCTATTTTTTTTCTGTTGTTCAGCTTGCATAACTCTATCAATCTATTCTCAAATTTACTTATTGTTTCATCAGCGATTCTAAGTCTGCTTTCAAGCCCTTCTCATGAATATGTTATTGGTTGTAGTACTTCTTAAACTACTGTAATACTTGTGAGTTTGTTTTATAATTTCTATTTGTACTGACATTAGCTCCTCAGTGCAACACTGTCATCATCCCTCCCTTTCCTTCTTTGACCATATCACCTTCGGTTCTGTGAATATATTTATAATGGCTACTTTGAAGTCTTTTTCTTTCAAATCTGGCATCTGGTTGCTCTCACAGGCAGCTGTGTGGCCTGCATTACATTTTTTTTTTTCAGTGTAGAGCCCATACTTTCCTGTTTCTTTGGATGCCTCGAAATTCTTTGTTGGAAACCTGACATTTCAGGTATACTTTCTAGCAACTCTGGGTACTGATACTGTTTCTTCCAGGGCTTGTTTTGTTGTTTGCTTGTTTATTTTCTAATGACTGGACAGGCCGTATCATTTCTGTGAAGTATATCACCCACCGCTACAGTGTTAAACCTGTAATGTTAATATACAGGAAGACATCTCTTTGGAGATACTCCTGGCGCTCTGGGAAGACAGTAGCGTAGATCTCTTAGTCTCTTTTTCCTGACTAGACAGGGCTGCTAAACTCCACTAATTGCTTCTTCCTTGTTCTAATAGTCTCACCAGTGACCTGGGGGATAGATTGCTCTACAGTCTAACCCAATTCAATTTAGGCTACTTTGAAGAAGCAGTTTCTGATGTCTGTGTTTGCTATTTGTTCTGACTCCACAAGGGCTTCCTTTAGCTGTCCTATTTGCTATCCCCTTACCTTTCTTACTGAATTTTCACAGATTTTCTTGAGCAAGTGTTTTTTCATTGCTGTTTGCCCTTAGGGTCCAGAGCCTTAGGATTCACTGGGGAGGGAGTCAGTGAAGTTCCTTATGCTGTTATGAGAGTAGCTTATCCTCAAGAATGCCAGATAATTTAATGTTCAAAATCAATCAATACATTTAAAATATTTTAAAAATCATACAGAAAAATATAATCCAAAAACACCCACTCATGATTTTTTAAATGCTGAGTATACTACTGGTAATAAGAAACATACTCAACTGATAAAGAACATTAGAAAAATTCAATAGCTAATATAATGTACAATGATAAAAAACCAAAGTTGTTTTCCTCTAATATCTAGAAAACTAGGCTAGCTTTCACACTTTCCACTCAGAATTTTCCTTGTTGTTCTAGCTATTATAATCAAGTAAGAAATTAAAATAAAACCTATAATATCCATAAATTGTAAAATAAAACTTTAATATATCTTTACATAGAAAATTCCAGAAAACTAGAAATTAGTTCAAAAGGTAATAAGTTTAGCAAGAATATAGAATTGATTAATGAAAAACAATTGTTCTTATACACCAGCAGCAATTTAAAAATTAAAAATTACCACTTACAGGATTGCTGTAAAAAATAAAATAACATATCTAAGACCTCTGCACTGAAATTTATAAATCAATACAAGGATATATCAAACAAAATATAAATAAACAAAGAAATAACAATGTTTAGATATCAGAAGAATCGATTTTTTTTAACTTTATGTTCAGGGATACATGGGCAGATTTGTTTTATAAGTAAACTCATGTCATGGGGGTTTGTTCTACAGATTATTTCATCACCCAGATATTGAGCCTAGTGGCAACTGGTTGTTTTTGCTGATCCTCTCCGTCCTCCCGCCCTCCACCCTCTCAAAGGCCCCAGTGTGTGTTGTTCCCCTCTATGTGTCCATGTGTTCTCATCATTTAGCTCCCACTTATGAGTGAGAACATGCAGTCTATGGTTTCCTGTTCCTGCGTTAGTTTGCCAAGGATGATGACCCCCCAGCCTCATCCACTTTTCTGCAAAGGACATGATATCTATGGATTTTGTGGCTGCATAGTATTTCATGGTGTATCTGTACATTTTCTTTATCCAGTACAACACCACTGATGGACATTTAGGTCTATTCCGTGTCTTTGCTATTGTGAATAGTGCTGCAATGAACATATGTGTGCATGTGTCTTTATGATAGAACAATTTATATTCCACTGGGTATATACCCAGTAATAGAATTACTAGATCAAATAAGAATTCTGTTTTTAGGTCTTTGAGGAATCACCACACTGCTTTCCACACTGGTTGAACTAATTTACACTTCTACCAACAGTGTATAAACACTCCCATTTCTCTGCAACGTCGCCAGGCCAGCATCTGTCATTTTTTAAATTGTTAGAATTAACAATTCTAAGCTGGGAAGACTTGGTGTCTGTGGAGGGCTGCTTTCTGGGGCATATATAGTTCTTTCTCACTGTATCCTCACATCCTGGAAGGGAAGAATGAGCTCCCTTCAACCTCTGCTGTAAGGGCACTAATCCCATTCATGAACCTCATGACCTAATCACTTGCCAAAGACCCACCTATTAATACCATCATCTTGGGGGTTAGAATTTCATCGTATGAATTTGGAGGAGGCACAAACATTCAGACCTTAGCAATATGTTAATAAAACCATGAGTATAAGATTATTTCTTGTATATCTGTATTTACAATATTCAGATTACTTATCAATGTCGACATCAATAACGTCATGTTACAGATGAGAAAAATGATGGCTGAAAGAGCTCATTTTCATAATATTCCATAAGTAGAAATTAATTGAGTTATGATTTAAACTCACAGGTTTTCAACCCATGAGCAATCTCATTTACTACACCTCCTGGTTGGTACATTCTGCCACGTTTCTCTACAGTGATAATCACCTTATAATACTATGCCTAAATAGATTAAAACCCTAGCAAGAGATTCTTATTTGCTTAGCTAAAGTGATGCTTCCTTTGGTTGCTGCTAGAGTGAGGAAGTCCTCTACGTACAGATTTTTTTTCATAAATTATGGACATCTGTACTGGTAGTCTAAACTATCAGATGTTAAAAATACTCTACTAAGGAGATAAGATACAAAGTTTTGCCTTGCAGTGTAAACATTTAAGAAAAAATATATAGAGCCGGGCGCGGTGGCTCACGCCTGTAATCCCAGCACTCTGGGAGACCGAGGCGGGTGGATCATGAGTTCAAGAAATCGAGACCATCCTGGTCAACATGGTGAAACCTCGTCTCTACTAATACAAAAAATTAGCTGGGCATGGTGGCGCGTGCCTGTAATCCCAGCTACTCGGGAGGCTGAGGCAGGAGAATTGCCTGAACCCAGGAGGCGGAGGTTGCGGTGAGCCGAGATCGCGCCATTGCACTCCAGCCTGGGTAACGAGCGAAACTCCGTCTCAAAAAAAAAAAAGAAAAGAAAAAAAATATATATATATATATACGTAGAAATCCAGTGTTCTCAGATTAATACTTTGAAATCTTTTTTTCCCAACACCTGTGAAGAGAAGCACAGCAATAAAGCCCACTAAGAATTTATAAATAATCTGGCAGGTATGACTTTCATAGACAACAAAGCAATTTGGATGTGATATTTTTATTCTAATTTAGGAAATAGGAAAGCGAATGTATATTTGTAAAGTTTTTACATAACACTGCCTTTATAATAGAGTACAAACACTGACATAAAAACACCTAAAAATATTTGGGAAGTTAAATCAAGGTATGACCTCAAAGATGCACAGGAATAAAGGTAAAGCCTGTTTTCAAATACATATATATTTCATTCATGTTTATACTCTCAATAATTTGACCTTTAGATAAAAGCAATACATAACAGTTATTAAATTATGGGTTCTATAACTATTACCATTATAAAACTAAATATTTACATTCATGTATTCTATAGATACATAGTCATGCTTGGTAGTCTAATTTTAACTTAATAATATAAATGTTACCAAACAACTTTTCTTCTAAAATTATTGAAGATACAAATAAGTGAAGCTTGTATTAGCTTTAGTTCTAGGCTTGAGCCAGAGTAAATAACACATTAAAAGCCTCTGTCATAGGCATGAGGTCCTCAAAAATGCATGCTGATTATAATAGTTGCAGTCTTTAGCAATTATTACCTTGACATTTGAGATCTGACAAGTGATTATAAAGTACTAACAATCATTTTTTGCAACCTTATGAAACTAGTGCAAGGGAAATATTTCCACATTTTCTTCCAAAGATTTATATGCTACTGCCTTGACCAGAGTCAATCAGTAACCTTTATTCAAAATTTTTATGGATTCACTTCATTTGTAATTACTTGCCAGGAATGGGGGCAGAATATCATCAACTTAATTGTTGTGCATATATTCTCTGTGGTGATTGAGTTATCTTTTTATAAACCACTGTTTTTACCCCAACATTATTTGTTCTTCTCTGTGTCACTCATGTTTTTCAAGTCTTTTTAAAATTTCTGTGGCCAACATAAAACTAGTAGCATCTATGTCTTTCAGTAAAGGAATAAGCACAGTGAAATAATTTAATTTAGGTCACGTTTGGTGATGTTCTGCATTACAATAATATAATCCTCATTCTACTGAAGTATTTGTCAAGTGCTATATTTAATTATGACACACAGGCATGCTGCAGAATATAATGAGCTAAAAATTGTTGCCATGCTGAAGGAAAGTGTATAATATTGAAGTCCAGACAATCAATGGGCAGAATTTTGGCAACATACAATTTCCTATTGGGAATTCTTTTCAAAGCCTTAGAACATGCATTTGGGAAAGTATGAATACATTAGCATAGACTTCCTTCAATTGATCAAGAGTTAAATCCAGCCTCCATGTAGACTAGAGGCTGGAAATACACAGAAAAGATATTAGGGAGCCATCCATTGTCAGAGCAATAGAATGAGAACATGACAAATTGAGTAGAGATTCCAATAAAGCCCATTGTCAGATAAACTAACATGACATGGGAAGGACATACAAGAGGGAAGTTGCTTCTCTCAAGAGGTAGGAGCTGATACTGACTGGAGCGGTAATTATCTAACAGCTCAAATGGCACATCAAGGTAAGTGTTTGAAAAAATAACCAAATATAGTCTCCTATGTAAAAAATGAGTTTTTACCTTACTACTGCGATTTTTTATAGAAGGATTTCACCTAAATGAGCATAGTCTACAAGTAACCAGAGCAAAAGTAATATTTAATACAGAAGAGGATGTTTGCTGTTGAGATGAAAACAATTGGGAGAACAAGATGGAAACTAGGGATTTCATCATCAGATAATTCTGGCATGATGTGCTTCTCCACAAACTTTCCGTTTTTATCTCTTCACTTATTTCATTTTTTAAAAAAGAAATTACATATTATGTAAAATTTTAAATTACCTTTGTAAACTCTCAGTATTCAATTAAAACACTATGGTGAAATACTATTTTATTGATTTGAAGGCTTTCTTCTGTTTGTTTATATGTTGGAGTATATCAACTAGAAGATCAAGTGATCTCAAAAAATGTCCCTAAAATGGGCTCATTCTATGTACAACAGTTCAGTACCTCAAGCAAGTTAAAAAGAGACCCATTTCTTTAAGACAATTCATTCACTGTGTCAAATTCCACCCCTGGTTTTGGAACAAGGTGAATCCGTTAAGATCATTGCCATATATGTACATATGCAACAATCTTGCATGTTCTTCACATGTACCCCAAAACCTAAAACGCAACAAAATATATTTTAAAAAAAGGACACTGAAAAGCTAATATTGTTTCCAACTCTCAACATAAGCAAACTTAACTGTGGACATGCCTCTCCCTTTGTGAGAAGTTATACTCAGCTGATGCATCCCCAAAACAAGACCCATGCAGCAGAACAAGCCTTAGAAAATCAGCATCAACTCTGTGGTGCTGCCAGCTTAAACTCCACCTGTTGCTTATGTTTTTATTATACCTCTTCCCTAACGCACATTCTAAGTTTGATTTTGATTCCTGTTTCTTATCTTTTCAGCATTGGCAATTGGCCCAGCCTTCTTTTGTGTATGAATCAATTATTGCCTCCTTTTCAACTCTACTCTGCTAGTATAAATTCCTCCTATTCTGGAAGTAACTTGGTGGGAGCCATTTGCACCATATGTGGAACTCTGCTATCTGATTGTGGGTTACTTCCCCTTTGAGCATTTCTAATTTAACTCTTTTGTGCAATTATAGAATAAGAGGATATACTCTCTCTGGAAGTAAATTCAGTAAAATTATTTAAGCAGGCGACTTTATGAGATATGAAGTTCTTACTGTTGTACAGAAAATTGTTGAATTTTGCTAATGGAAAAAGTCATAACATGTGCTGCTGTTTGATATCATTGTTACTTTAAAGAATGTGAGCGTGCTAACTAGTTCAAAGAGCCCCCATTTTGGCTCAGAAGCCAGTCCAAATTAATTAAAACTACAAACCATCTTTAAAAATTACACCAATTGTGCCAAGATTTACTTACCAAATTGTATTGATTTACACATAAAATATTTGGTTCTACTAATATCAGATTATTGAAGATTTATAAGGAGATTTTAATCAGGTTGCTTGAAACGATTCCCCAAGTCACTATTACTATGTACCAGTTAGCACACAGCAATTATTTTGGGGTTTTGCAGTGAATAAAAAAACTCAAAATAAATAATACTTCTGACCTCATCTAAAGAAATCAGGAATTCCTAATATTTGTGTTGTAGAATTTGTGATATGTAGACACTATTTCAAATGTGATAAGATGAAAATCATCATGTCCAAACTAAATGTGGTCTTGTCATCTTCTATCTTACAATGCATTTTAAAATGGAGAAATGCCCTCTTTTTCTGAAAGTGCTAACTTTGTGTTGTTTATTACATCCTTTAATAATTTATCCCCAAATAGAACAAACTGACAAAAAGCATTGAGCCAGAACAGGCAGCTTGTCAGTCCTCACTGCTTAACGAACAAAAGAGCGAAAAGACAGAATATATCAGAGCCCAGACAACTCTAGTTATTGTCAGGCCTCCAAGTCCAAGGCTGGCCATTTTAGCCTTGGTGACCTGCACGTACACCTCTGGATGTTCCCCAGGAGGCAGGAAGTCTGAAGTAACCACAAGCAACCAGGTGGCCACAGAAAGAAGTGAAACAACTTGTTCCTGCCTCAACAAACTGCACTCCCACTGTAACCTGCAACCATTGTTTCTGCTCAGCCTTGCAAAAGTCCACCCTCCACAGACACTGGGTTTCTCAATACCCCCACCACCTGTAACTATGTAATTTACTGTACCCTCTTGTCTGCTTGCAACCGATATCCCCCACCCTTATGATCATGCCTGTTTGTAGTAAATGACCCCTACCATGCATCCCATGATGTCCTTCCCCTCCCCAACATAGATTACCACCTTTAGCTGACCATTTGCCCCAACCTATATAACCAATCCCCTTTTCTACCCTGTTTGCCAACTTCTTTCTCAGATTTGGACTGCTTGCACCCAAGCGCAAAATAAATGGCCTTGTCGCTCATACAAAGCCTGTGTGATAGTCTCTTTACTCAAGCTATGCACCTGAGAGTTATCAATTAATATAAGGCTGTATTTAAAAATATTTCCTAGAATCATCTAAATTCACTTATATACTATAAGTGAAGAAGAGAAACACTCTTCCATATTTATTCATTAATTTTATCAACTTGTCATTTTGATGTCTGGAAGGAAGAGGGAAGAGTAAATATAAAATCCTGATTTCTTCCCTAAGTCTTTCAGTAGAAAAAAACAAATGCTATAATCATTGAAGAAAAGTTTTTTCTTTAACTTTAAAACAATTATTACCTACATACCATGTTTCCACACTCTTCTGCCTTGTGAATCTTTAATTCTCATTAGTAATTGTAGACAGACTCCAGAGAGCTCTGATAACACTTGTATTAAGAGGATGGCAATTAATTACATTTAAATAACAATAACCTTTCTAATTTTTAAATACAAGTAGCCAAATTTTAATACTTTATTTCAAATTAGAGGGCAAGCAGATATTTATTTCTCTGCAGTCACCACTCTTTCCACTCATTACTGCTTTTATAGCTATACTCTTCAGGCACAGCAGTGAAACAGATAGTTTGATGATTTAGGTAAAAATTATAGACATGTATAGAGGTGATAGATGAGATTATTAAAAAACTGTAGAGTTTTCACCATAATTACCATATATATTATTTTATATAATAACTAGTGTTTTCTTTTTTAGAATGGAAATACATACTACCGTTTACATACACATTTTTAGACATACACAGAGAAAATATTATACAGCATATGCAGCAGAAAACAAAGGTGCTTTCATTTATATCAAAGTGGAGATATATTGCTGTTTTGGGGATTTTTTTGTTTGTTTTAAGTTCGGGGATACAAGTGCAAGTTGTTACATAGGTAAATTTGTGTCATGGGGTTTTGTTGTATTGATTATTTCATCACCCAGGTATTAAGCCTAGTAGCCTTTGGTTATTTGAATTTTCCATCAATCAATTCATATTAACCTAACCTTATATCATAATAGATAATAAAAACTGATGGTAACCAGTGCCTTACAGTTCATTTTCATGATGGAAGAAGATTATAAACCAAAGTGAACAAATGATAGCTCAACTTCCCAGAAGACCAGTTTTTACATAGAATAAGATGTCCTCCAATGGTATATCAGAAAAGCTATTTAGCATCTTAACATAATGTCCAGTAACATCTATAAAGTCAATAAATGTCCAGTAAAGTGTGTATACAAACACACACACATACACACACATACGTATATATAATTATATATTATATGTTTTATATTTTTGCTTCCTATTGCACAGGTTACTTTAAATAGATTACATTTCCTCAGAAGTATAATATTAATACTAATTCATACTATTTATTCCAGGCTGGATATTGATTACTCCAAAATAATTTTTAGTGATATAAACAATAATGCTATGTTTGTTATATATATTTATAAATATATATCTATATTTTTATTATATATCTCTCTATATATTTTATATTATATATATGTATTTATATATGCTTTTATGTTTGCAAGCTGCATCTGAAATTATTTTTTATTCTTGCCTCTCTTTGTAATTAGAAATCTCACATATATAATCCAACGAATCCTTAAATTCAGTCTACTTTGAAATTAAAGAGTTGTCTTACATCAACAGATTAATCTCATCTAAATTTCCCAGGGACTATGAATGGCATCTGTACTAGTTCATCATACAGGCTACACTGTGAAATCATCTTCAATTCCCTTTTATTTTCATTTTATAAAATCCTTCATCAACTTATCCAAAATATCTTTTTCTTAAAATGCTTTTCGGTTTCACCCTTTCCTTTTATCTTTACTATCAAAAAAATTCCAAGGAAATATCAGTTTAATGGGATCAAAGCAAACTTGAGCATTGCAGAGACCATAGACTTTAAGGAAAGAGGAGTGTAAATTGTGAGTGACTTTTGGAGTACTGTGAAAGCACGTAATTATAGAAGGTGAGATTTAAGAAGAATGTGAATGGAGAAAAGGAAAAGACAAAATAAATTAGGGGAAATGCACTTTTTGTCATTCTGTTAGAAACAACACAGGTAGCTATAAACATTCATTTAGAAAATAAAACCCAGGGAAAAAAAAATAACCTTAACATTTTGAACTGAAGTGCTATGCTACATCAGTGACATCAACAAACCATTGTTGTGTTAATGCATTTTTCCACCACTTTTTAAAATCAAGAATGCATGATCTGTTGCTGGCATTCGCCAACACCAGGCAACAAAATAGACAAAATGTCAACAGTATCCACAATAACTCACATAATCACTACATTCCTTTATATGCCACAGAGTTGGTCTGATTCAGGAAAAGTATGAGTGGAAAATTTAATGAAGTATCTGAAGAGTGAGAAGTCATATTTTCCACAAATAGGTTGCAGTTGAAGACATTCCAAGGTTTTAATATTAGTAAATGCACTTGGTAATTTCAAAATGTTTCTAAAGCTCTTATAAAGCAGTAAGGTCAAGAGCATTATTTGATTAATAAGTCTTCACTGAAGACAGCAAAATGATGTTTTTAAAGGCATCTTTTTTTTCAGTAAATGAGATACATAACTTCTACTCACTGATGAAATGATGAAATGGTAAAAATGCATCCATCCTTGAAAACAGACTCCACATTTAAAAAGTCCTTATAGTAAAGGATCATACAACTTGAAAGTTTCTTAGTAATGACTAAGTGAAATGCAATATTTTTATTGGGTTTATACTTAATTTTGTTATAAAAATATCTTACCACACTTGTAATGTTTAATAAGAAAGTAGTATTACACTTCTTATTATCAGAAAGATGACCTCCTAAAAGTATTAGAAATATTATAGTCAGAAAAATATAAGAATAAACCTGGTATCATGAAAGTACATTTCTGACTTATTTAAAAAAACATCAGGATTTGTTCCCTCTCCTCCATTAATAACTTTTCACCTTGGGCAATTTATCTAATCAATCTATACAAATTCACATTATTTTATATAAGTAATAACAAGAATAAAACCTTCATTATTACCTTACTTGAGAAAAAAGAGAGTGAGTGTGTCAGGAAAAATCTAGGCAAACTGCAATAAGCTTAAGCAAAATTTGGTTATACAGGCATATCTCATTTTATTGTCATTTGCTTTATTGTGTTACAAATATTGGATTTTCTAAAATTGAAGGTTTGTGACAACACTATGCCCAGCAAGTCTATCAGTATCATTTTTCCAATAGCATGTGCTCACTTTGAGTCCCAGAGTCACATTATTGCATTGTTTCAAACTTTTTCATTATTTGTTACACTGATCTGTGATCAGTGATCTTTGTCATTGCTATTATAATTGTTCTGGGTTACAAAACCATTATAATTATATGGGCCACAAACTGCACCCATATAAGATGGTGAACTAAATCAGTAACTGTTGTGTTCCTCTATCTCTCTCCATCTCCTTGGGGTCTCCTATTCTCTAAAACACAATAATATTAAAATCAGGCCAGTTAGTAATCCTACCATGGCCTCTGAATGTTCAAGTGAAAGAAAGACACACAAGGCTCTTACTTTAAACCTAAAGCTAGAAATGGTTACGCTTGGTGGAAAAAAGCATGCCCCAAGGAGAGACAGGCTGAAAGCTAGGCTTCTTCCACCAAACATTCAAGTTATGAATGCAAAGAAAATATTATTGAAGCAATTTAAAACTGCTACTCCAATGAACACAGGAATGATAAAGAAAGTGAAACAGTTTTATTTCTGATATGGATAAAGTTAGTGGTCGTGATAAAAGATCAAATTAGCCACAACGTTCCCTTAAAACAAAGCCTAATCCAGTGTAAGGCCCTAACTCTCTTCAATTCTGTGAAGACTGATAGAGGTGAGGAAGCAGCAGAAGAAAACTTTGAAGGTAGCAGAGGCTGGATTGTGAGGTTTAAGTAAAGAAGTCATCTCCATAAAATAAAAGTGTAAGGTGAAGCAGCAGGTGGTGATGTAGAAGCTGCAGCATGTTATCCAGAAGATCCAGTGAAGACAACACACAAAAGTGGCTAAACGAGATTTTCAATGTGGGTGAAAGCTTTACATTGGAAGAAGATGCCACTTAGGACATTCATAGCTAAGAGATAAGTCATCCCTGGCATCAAAGCCTTAAAGAACAGGCTAAATCTTGTTAGGAGCTATTTTAGCAAATGACTTTAAGTTGAAGCCAATGCTCATCTACCATTCTAAAAATCCTAAGGCCCTTAAGAATTATGCTCATGCATCATACCCATGTTCTATAAATAAATCAACAAAGTCTAAATGATAACACATCTGATTACACCATGGTTAACTGAATATTTTAAGCCTACTATTGAGACCTACTGCTTGGAAAAAAAAAATTCTTTCAAAATATTACTGCTCATTCACAAGACACCTGAACACACAACAGCTCTGATGAAGAGGTACAAGGAAATTGATGTTGTTTTTATGCCTACTAACACAACTTCAGTTCTATAGCCCATAGGCAAGAAGTAATTTTGACTTTCAAGTCAAAAATGTAAAAAAATACATTTCTTATGGCTATGACTACCATTTCTTAAGGGTATAACTACCCAATCCTTGGGCAGATATAAACAAATAAACTAGAAACTTTCTGGAAAGTATTCACCATCCTAGATGACATTCAGAACATTTGCAGCTGGGAACAGTGGCTCAGACCTGTAATACTAGCACTTTAGGTGGCCAGGACGGGCAGATCACCAGAGATCAGGAGTTTGAGACCAGCCTGGCCAACATGGTGAAACTCCATCTCTACTAAATATAAAAAATCAGCTGGGTGGAGGAGCACATGCTTGTAGTCCCAGCTACTTGGGGACTGAGGCAGTAGAATTGCTTGAACCCAGGAGGTAGAGGTTGCAGTGAGCCATGATCATGTCATTGCACTCCACTCTGAGAGACAGAGTGAGACTCTGTCTCAAAAAAAAAAAATGCGATTTAAGGAAGGAGGTCAAAATAACAACAATAACAAGAGTCTGGAAGAAGTTGATTCTAACACTCATAGGCAAAATTAAGGGCTTCACAACTTTCACGGAGGAAATATCTACATATAGGGTAGAAACAGCAAGATAATTAGAAGTGGAGCCTGAAGATTGACCAGAATTGTTCCAGTCTCATGATAAGGAATTTCTTCTTATTTATGAGAAAATAAAGTGCTTTATTGAGATGAAATCTACTTCTGGTAAAGATGCCAGGAACATTAATGAAATTATAACAAATAATTTAAAATCTTACACAAGCTTAATTGATAAAGCAGTGGCTGAGTTTGAGAGAATTGCCGTCAATTTTGAAACAAGTTCTACCATGGGTAAAATGCCATCAAAAATGCCATCAAACAGCATTGCATGCTACAGAAAAATATTCCATAAAAGGAAAAGTCAATCAATGTGGCAAATCTTATTGTTGTCTTATTTTAAGAAATTGCCACAGCCACCCTAACCTTTGCCCACCACTGCCTAATCACTAAGCAGCCACCAACATTAAGGCAAGACTCTATCAGCAAAAAAATTATGACTCACTGAAGGTTCAGATGACAATTAGCATTTCGGATCAATAAAACATTTTAAATTAAGGTATGTATATTGTTTTTGTGGCAAAATGCTATTGCACACTTAATAACTACAGTGGAGTATAAACATAACTTTTATATGTGTTGGATTTATATAATTATTGCAATGTTATTTTTTCAATAATTATTGCAATATTCACTTTACAATAAATTTGCAACTTTGTTGCAATATTCACTTTATTGCAGTGGTCTGAAACTGAACCCACAATATCTCTGAGGTATGCCTATATTATGTCTGTTTCTAACACTAATTTACTATGTTAGTATGTAACAGTAAGTCATTAAATATATTTTTATTGTGAAATGTAGCATGCAAGGAAAAGTCCATGAGATTAAATAGATGTGTATTTCAAAGGATGATAATAATTCAAAGACACACAGTTTAATAAATAATGTTACCAATACGATTGACATATCCCTTTGACTACCTCACAACTCTCCCCACATACTCCAAAATCACACAATTTAACCATTATGATACATTTTTTGATAATCATCTTGTTCTTCTTTATATTTTTATTATATGTATATTTATTTCTAACAACATATGATTCAAACCAGCTTCTTGACAGGGTTCTGGGACTCAAAGTGGCTATCTTGGCTTCTTCACAACATGGCAGTAAGCTTCCAAAAAGGAGCATTCCAAAGCAAACATATCCAATGTATAAGGATTTATCAAGTGTTGCTTGCATCATGCTTGCAAATGTCTTATTGGTCAAGCCTAGAGTCAATGTGGGAAATGCGCAACCCAGGGACGTGTATATTGGGAGATGTGATTCATTGGAGACCACCAAAGTCATAGTCTAGCACAGTTATCTAAAAAGCTACATGTGCAATATCGCAAAATTATTTATCTGGATAGTGGCTGCCCAAATGTCAAGTTGGAATTTGATATAAGATTTTTACTATCTAGAATGGATGCTAAGAAATGAGACACTTTATTTGGTCTTAGACGGAGAGAAAAAAAAATCTGAGCGAAGGAAGATAAAATGTGAGCAATACTAGCAAAACTGAAAACTTGATTTATATTCTTAGATTATTGAGCCAGATCTTCTTAAATCTTCCAACTATCCCCTGTGGATCATCAGAGCCAAATTTAGAGGTAATACCACTCAATAGTTGGGGGGAAAAATGAATGCAGGAACTATGATCCAGAAAGTTACATGTTTCCTATCTTAGCTATGGCCCAAATTTAAAATATAGCTTATATTATCCACCAAACAGAACGACCTTTAGCAGTATGATGATTTTTCTTGACTTTACTATAGGGGAAAAATGTTTGAAATTCTACATTTTGTTGTCATTTTTGCTGCCTTCACAAACAGGCATAATGATAGACTCATCCCCAATAACAGAGCAGTCTTTAAATAATAAACTTGCATTGACAGAAACTCATGCACAGTCAGATTGGAGAGGGCTGAAGTGGTCTCTCTAGAGGCCAAGAGACTTGATGAGTACCATAGCAACATGATTTCAAGTCAGTGGAATAACCATGAAATCAAAGAGTGAGGGAGCAACTGTGGGATCTAGCACACTTAGCAGAACTAATCAAACCGAGGTCAGTAGCTGGTATAAGCTGTAAAGGGAAAAGATACACTCCAGTGACAGGTTCTTAAAATATTGTCCACAGACATGTTAAAACAACAGTATTGTGTTGAGGTATTGCAGAAAGGGCATTGCTCAGTTCAGCAATGTTTGCCACCACAGACAGCCAAACTGTCTTAATGAGCAGCTTCCAAAATGAAATGTGATAGATAGAAGAGATGGACTTTGGAAAAATAAGTATGGTTTAACTCCAAATGTCTTGCTGACAATAAATCCTGATATTCTCCTGTTCATTCCATGGATGGATTTATTGAGCTACATTTCGTCCCATCTCATACCTAAGACGACACAAGTTATTTTAAATCACTTTCTGGGAAACACTGTGTTTTCTAAACGATGTCATAAAAATTTACTTATATCTGACCTTAGGCAACCCATTTTACCTATCTGTGTTACAGTTTTATTATTTTTAAAATAGAAGATTTGCCCCCCACAAATAATTTCTGGCTCTAATATTTTGTTGTGGTTCCTGTTATCAACCAGTCCCTGGATAAGCTCTAGGTATACCAAGTGGCAAAAAGCACTTTTCAACAAATTAGTTACCTGGAAGTCTAAAATAAGTTCATAAAAATATAAATAATAAGCCAGTATGGGTTAAGCATAATACATAATATTTAAAATATATATCTACATGGGCTGGGTGCGGTGGCTCATGCCTGTAATCCCAGCAATTTGGGAGGCTGAGGGAGGTGGATCACCTGAGGACAGGAGTTCGAGACTAGCCTGGGCAACTTGGTGAAACCCTGTCTCTACTAAAAATACAAAAATTAGCTCAATGTGGTGGCTGGTGCCTGTAGTCCTAGTTAACTAGGAGGATGAAGCAGAAGCCTGGTTGCAGTGAACCGACATCGCACGACTGCACTCCAGCCTGGGAGACAGAGTGAGACTCTGTCTCAAAAAAAAAGAAAAAAAAAGGGAAACATCTATAGTAAGTCCTCCAAGAATTGAGAGAAGGTAGTTATGACAAACCAACAGCCAATATCATACTGAATGGGCAAAAACTGGAAGCATTCCCTTTGAAATCGGGCACTAGACAAGGATGCCCTCTCTCACCACTCCTATTCAATATAGTACTGGAAGTTCTAGCCAGAGCAATCAGACAAGAAAAAGAAATAAAGGGTATTTGATTAGGAAAGGAGGAAGTCAAATTGTCTCTATTTGCAGACGACATGATTGTATATCTAGAAGACCCCATCATCTCAGCCCAAAATCTCCTGAAACTGATAAGCAACTTCAGCAAAGTCTCAGGATACAAAATCAATGTGCAAAAATCACAAGCATTCCTATACACCAATAATAGACTTAAAGAGAGCCAAATCAAGAACGAACTGCCATTCACAATTGCTACAAAGAGAATAAAATACCTAGGAATACAACTAACAAGGAACGTAAAGGACCTCTTCAAGGAGAACTACAAACCACTGCTCAACGAAATAAGAGAGGACACAAACAGATGGAGAAACATTCCATGTTCATGGTTAGGAAGAATTAATATCGTGAAAATGGCCATACTGCCCAAAGTAATTTACAGATTCAACGCTATCCCCATCAAGCTACCAACGACCTTCTTCACAGAACTGGAAAAAACCACCTTAAACTTCATATGGAACCAAAAGAGAGCCCGCATAGCCAAGTCAATTCTAAGCAAAAAGAACAAAGCAGGAGGCATCACACTACCGGACTTCAAACTCTACTACAAGGCTACGGTAATCAAAACAGCATGGTACTGGTACCAAAACAGAGATATAGACCAATGGAACAGAACAGAGGCATCGGAGCCGACACAACATATCTACAACCACCCGATCTTTGACAAACCTGATAAAAACAAGCAATGGGGAAAGGATTCCCTGTTCAATAAGTGGTGTTGGGAAAACTGGCTAACCATATGCAGAAAGCAGAAACTCGACCCCTTCCTGACACCTTACACTAAAATTGACTCCAGATGGATTAAAGACTTAAACATAAGGCCTAACACCATAAAAACACTAGAAGGAAACCTAGGCAAAACCATTCAGGACATAGGCGTAGGCAAGGACTTTATGACCAAAACACCAAAAGCATTGGCAACAAAAGCCAAAATAGACAAATGGGACCTAATCAAACTCCACAGCTTCTGCACGGCAAAAGAAACAGTCAATAGAGTGAATCGGCAACCAACAGAATGGGAAAAAATTTTTGCAGCCTACCCATCTGACAAAGGGCTGATATCCAGAATTTACAACGAGCTAAAAAAGATTTACAAGAAAAAAACAAACAAGCCCATTCAAAAATGGGCGAAGGATATGAACAGATACTTTACAAAAGAAGACATACAAGAGGCCAACAAACATATGAAAAAATGCTCATCATCACTGGTCATTAGAGAAATGCAAATCAAAACTACATTGAGATACCATCTCACGCCAGTTAGAATGGCGATCATTAAAAAATCTGGAGAAAATAGATGCTGGAGAGGATGTGGAGAAATAGGAACACTTTTACACTGTTGGTGGGAGTGTAAATTAGTTCAACCACTGTGGAAAACAGTGTGGCGATTCCTCAAGGACCTAGAAATAGAAATTCCATTTGACCCAGTAATCCCATTACTGGGCATATATCCAAAGGATTATAAATCGTTCTACTATAAGGACACATGCACACGAATGTTCATTGCAGCACAGTTTACAATAGCAAAGACCTGGAACCAACCCAAATGCCCATCGACGATAGACTGGACAGGAAAAATGTGGCACATATACACCATGGAATATTATGCAGCCATTAAAAATGAGGAGTTCGCGTCCTTTGTAGGGACATGGATGAACCTGGAAACCATCATTCTCAGCAAACTGACACAAGAACACAAAACCAAACACCACATGTTCTCACTCATAGGAGGGTGTTGAACAAGGAGAACACATGGACACAGGGAGGGGAGCACTATACACGGGGGTCTGTTGCGGGGGAGTGGGGGGACAGTGGTGGGGGGAGTTGGGGAGGGATAGCATGGGGAGTAATGCCAGATATGGGTGAGGGGGAGGGAGGCAGCAAATCACACTGCCATGAATGCACCTATGCAACAACTTTGCATGTTTTCCACATGTACCCCAAAACCTAAAATGCAATTAAAAAAAAAAAAAATCACTTTCGGCCAATAGTTTTGAAAATTTTTCTAATAGTGGGTAGAAATTGGGTAAAATAGAGTGAGTTGAGCAGTTTGGATAAAATAGAGTGAGTTGAGCAAACTGCAAGATGGTGACTGAAGTGAGTTTAGTTGTGGAGGCAGATATTTAACTTTGGCCTTGAATAAGCTAACCACTACTGTCTGCAATGGTGTCTCCATATATATTTTCCCAGATGTCTAAATATTTAGTCCAGATATGCACATGCTGTTTTATTTATACCACTTAGTCTTTTTCCTTTGCCCTATTAACAGACGCCCACTATTCCTACTGGGGAGAAACCTAGACTGACAATTAATATAAAAAGTGTCAGTATTGTACTGTGTCTCACTTAAACAGTGCATTTTTTCTAGATGAGCATTCTTCTACTTAATACACTCCTCATTTTTTCCTCAAAAGCATCCATTATGAAAAATAAAAGCAGATCACCCCTCTGACCATGTAAGTGGGTCTGATGTCATTAATCTATATACCTAATCTCTCTATGTCAACACTCCCTGACTACATAAGAATCATCTCAAATTGAATAATTTAGACAATCAAAGAATGGTTGCTGCTCTCATATTTTTGATGTACAATATATAGTTCAATTCAAGGTAACACAGAACATATATTTTGCTTTCCAAGTCATTGTGGAAAAGACATGTAGGTGAGTTTTAACATGAGTAGATGTATGAAGAACTTGACGCAGATAATCTTAGAGCTCTGCTTCTCATCCTTTGGCCACCTGCAGTGATGACGGCCCACCTGCAGCTCGATGGGGACCTTTCTACAGGAGATCAGGCTCCCACTGCAAGAATTATATTTCAAACACAACATATGACTCTGCACCTTCCTGCCTTTGGGATCTCACCAAGACTGCAAAATCTTTGTCACAATTCTCAACCCCACTCACATCAGACACTCAAAAGTTAATATACGCAAAAAGTGTCTTACTATTCTGACACTGTGAAGAAAACTGCAGTTGATCACATTTACATAGCATTTTATTTGAAATACTTTATTGTAATTATTTCTTATCACATGAAACATATTTACTTTCCAAACAATTTTTTTTATCAATTTCAAAATGTATAAGTTTGGATCAGTGACCAATTGAACCCCGAATACGTTGCTATCTGTACCTTATTTTCTTAGTGGGAAGAATAAAGACAGTATTGAAGTGAAAGCAATTTTGTTATCAAGAACATAATCTCTGAGAAAGACCCTTCAGGAGTTACGAGGTTAGTGGCAGTGGTCATAGGCCCCTGAACCTGGTGTTCAGCACTGGAGATTCTCAGCATGGGCAACATGTTATCAGGGAGCAGCCGCTATTAGGGATAAAGACAGGAAGTAAAAGTGATAACAAGAGTAATAGAGAAGTAGTCAGAATAGTAGAATTAAAGATGACTGAAGCCATCTAACACACCTCATAATGTTGTCAAAGCAGTTTTGGAACAGGAAGAGGTGCAGCAGTAAGAAAATGCATAAAGGATTCATGGTGTGTATTCCGACTGTAAATAAGTGTTGCACTTAAAGCTAGATGCCCTCTCATTTTTAAAAATGTAACATGCTTGCTATGTCTTAAATAATAAGAGAATTACAAAGCTGAGAAATAAACAATGCCACATCTGGGGTGGGAGTTGACATAAGACTAGCACATGAAAACGTTTGGGTTAATTAGTTATTTCTGCATTACGAAACATCCAGACTTAAATGGAATCTTCTACACTGACAGCCTCTTTGAAAGGTGGCTTATGCATGCCCATGACTTATGCATGCTCATGGGAGCTGGTAATACACATTTCAAGCTGCAATTGCACTTCTGTAAAACATAGACCTGTTTCAAACTGTAACCTTTCTCCATAATTCAATTTCTCCACATTCTATACCCAGTGTTTATTCAGTGTCTTCTATATTTAAACATAAACATAATTTGGGAAGCATACATATAAAAAGCTGTAAAACAATTTTTCAAAGTTCCAAAGATTGCTAAAAAGGAAAGGGCATAGTAAAAAGGAAGGGGGATTTTTAGACCAAAAACAATCTAGACTTTCTGACAAAAATTAAATATGTTTTTGTCTCTAATTTACTAGCCTACCTGAGTAATGCCAGAGAGGTTTTCACATAAATCCATGAAGCATCACGCACTAAGATATTCACCACAATATCATTGAGGGTAAGAGGGAGCTGGTTACAGCTTAGATTTTCCTGACTAAGATGACATATAAAAGAATTATAGTTAATTCACGCTGTGAAATGCATGATGCAGTTAAAAAATAAATTTTAAGGGAATAGAATAATATTGAAAATGTAGTAAACATTTTCTATAAAGAGATATGTTTTTAAAAAAGCATTAAACAAGACAGAAAACATTGATTAAGTTTATAAAATCCAAAAAAAACCACTTGAACATATGTGCATTTTCACATGTAGACACACAGTACACATATCAAACATGTTGAACAGATTGCATCTTGGAAGAGGTAAAAGAGTAGGTATTGAGAGGAAGGAGACAAACAATACAGCTACAGAAGGTCTTACATGGAAAACAGAAGAAATACATTGGAAATAGAGAGGACTCTAAGTAATTAACACGTTAAACTCAGATTTTCTTTTTTCAGGTATCAGGTGTTTCCATAGTTTTTGAACTATGAATGCCAGAATAAATTCTTTCAGAAAGGGAGTCATGGGAGAGAGAAAGTGTTAAAGAGTTTATATAATTAATGTGATAGTTTTAGGTAATTATAACATAAAGGTTCTGAAATTAAACAATAGCACTCTAATTTTTTTGGTTATATATAAATAAAAGATGCAAAAATATGTGAACAAGATTCAGCTGTTAGTAATCACAAAAAAGAAAAATGAAAGCATAAGAAACTGTACTGTTATGATAAGGATTTTTCTATATTTTATTTAAAAATGTGTTAATTATGTATTTACAAGTTTTGATTTTATATTTCATGTTGCATTTGTCTTATTTTCAAAAATTCAATATTTAGCATCCTACTTATATAATTATGTAACTATTACTTATGATTTATGAAATATGATAACATATTTATATCTTGTCAAACATAGCCAAAGCTCTTCCCCTTCCTGAACTAGAGAAAAAGGTTATATCTATTTCATTCTCAGAAAATGAACTGTACCCTCCAGCCTGGGTCTCCAGGAGGCTTTGAGAGCCCAACTCACTCCCCTGCAGAGCAGGAAGGTACTGGGCCAAGGGTTGTCACAGTCCAGGAGAAGAAAAAGAAGTGGGGCCCTACCAGACTATACAATGGCAACCTCAGCTGGCTCCTGAGGCCCTTGAACACATGACTTGGTTATCTCTACCCCAGACTGCTATTCCCTGGAGCTCAGCCAGGTGCAGCCTTGGAAGGAGAAAGGGCTGGGATTACCTGGCCTGTCCTCCTTGAAGTGACTAACCCCAGCACCTACACCCTAAAAGGATTTGAAAAATTACTTTTATAACCTAGCAGTTGCTAATTTCAAATTAGGTTTCATAGAGAAGATTTTTCTAATGGACCATAATTTGGTTGCATATGTTACACATAAATGACTATTTAGTGCATAATCCTAGAATTGCAGGGCCCATACACAACACACACACACACACACACACACACACACACACACACATAGTAATATACCCCTTACCCACTCACATGAATCCATGCTCTTAGCTTAGACTTTGGTTATCCTCTCTTCCATTGGTTGCTCTCTGCTCTGACAGTGAGAATAAGACTCTACAGCCATGAAACTCTTAAAAGAAGGATCATGAATTTCTGATGTCCCCAAACTCTAAGACAGTAAGAGTCATACAGGATTCTAGATCACAGGAAAAGTGAGAACAGTAATGGCAAAATTCTGACATTGAAGGCTCCCATGAGAACTCCAGGTGTGGAGGAGTAGGGTCTGTGGTGCAAAATCCACCTTCTCTGGTTGTACCATAAGTTGAGTCCATAAGAATTGTGAGGAAATGGGTGCACCTCTCTTGTATGCCAGCTTAGAAAAGTTAGATTTAAAATAAAAGCACTTTTCTCGTGTCTTATTTCAATTTTTTTAGAGTATAAGAATGCAACAAAGCCTCAATGAAGTTATCCAAAAAATGTTGTATATTGTATTTGGAGTATTAGTAGTTAATAGTTACTATTAATTTTATCATGAATGCTATTAATAATATACTGTATAATATAGTTTTATATTAATATTATATTTGTATAATGGTTTTAAGTTATTGATACTATTATTACATTATAACACAGTCATAATATTTTTTTCTTATCAGAATTAAAGAACTAGAAAAAAAATCCAAGAAACATAATTCTTGTATTTCTTTCTTCCTAGAGATGTCAATTCTCTATCTGGATAAAAATACAGTATGTCACATTCTGCAAGGCAGACATTGGATTTAAATGGAAAATGTGTGGCACCTGTATTCTTGTTTCAATCTCTTTATCTCTTTATTTGCATCTGATGTGTCAAATTATCAAGAAACTCTTTAGACAAAGAATAGGACAAGAGAATTACATAAGTGCTCATAAGCTTTCATCTTTCATAAATTGTCATAAAGCATAAAGATAAGAGTCAAGAAAGGCTGCTGTTTAAAAGTCCCTGCTTGTAGAATGGCTTCTGTGATCTTGCCATTGTTCCTCTACATTTTGTCTCTTCAAATTCTGGCAGGTATGCAATATCTCATACAGCAGCTTTTGGGAACAGAACTTGAATGATAAAACTTTGCAAGCTGATACTTATGAAAACAGAAGAAAGGTTTGTTTTTTTAACTCCAGATACAGTCAAAATCTGGTCATTGTCATTGTCAGTGATATAAGATGCAAAGTAAATATTGGAGGTGTGACTTACAGTCAGTCTATGTAATTCTACTTAATATGATTATGAAAAAGTATTAAAATATAGCAATTAGTAACTTAATTGATGTATTGATATAAGTGCAAGAAAAAATAATAAAAGTCATCTGGCAGAAAATATAATTTTTCTCTTTCTCTAAATCAAAATTTAAAAATCACTGATGCTTTAGAACATTTGTTTTTTACTGGAAATTATTTTAAAGACATAGCCCTAATAAATAATTGCCTAAAGATAATTTAGGCAATTAATTATTGCCTAATTGACTTTAAGTAAAAGTCAGATTAATATTAATTTAAGTAAGATTTATAACCATTATGTTGGAATAAGCTTTAATTATAAATATTATTGAATATTTTATTGCCCTCAACAAATCTTAATGAGAATCTGGACAAAAGCCAGAATCTATATTTTAATTAAATGAAAATAAGAATTTGAATTGAAAGTGGTTTTTTCCAGCTAAAAAATAAGTATATATGCTTCAAAAAAAAATAAAGTTCTTTTTATTTATACGGAGCATGATTGTCTACTTAACTCACCCGGGAAAAAAATGACTAAAAGTAGTAAGGGAGGATAACAAAAGAATTACAATAGCACTAAAGAAAGTGAAACACTTAGGTATAAATCTAACAGAAATGTAAAGTGTTTATATGCAAAAAGCTACAAAACTTTGATGAATGAAATAGAAGATCTAATTAAGTGAGATACACTTTGTTTTCATGGATTATCAGACTTCATGTTGTTATGATATAAATTGTGCACAATGGATAAACCCAGGAAGCTAGTTGGTAGCTATTGACAAATGAATTCAAAAGTATATATTAAAAGGCGAAAGAACTAGAATAGTCAACACAGTGTTCAAGTAAAAACACAAAGTTGGAGGACTTACACTATCAAACTTGAAGAGTAAGCTGCAGTAATTAACACACTGTGATACTGGTGAAAGAACAGACAAGTGGATCAATGCAACAATTTAAAGTGCCTGTAAATAGACTCACACAGATAGCAGATAGTCCACTGATCTTTGATAAATGACCAAAGGTAATTAACAGAAGAAATGACAGCCTGTAGAACAACAGATTCTGGAAATTAATGGATTTCTGTATATATAAAATGAACTAAGGCAGAAAACTTGTATCTTTCATTTAAAAACTTCATATCTATTATAGAACCAAGTATATAATGCAGAAATATATAATTCCTAGAAGGAAACATAGGAGAAAACCTATGTGTCCTTGGATTCACTAATAAGCTTTTAGAAACAACACCAAAAGGTCAGTACATGTAACAAAAAAATTCGTGAGTTGGACTTTATGAAAACTAAAAGCTTCTTTCCAGAGTAAGACACTATTAGCAGAATGGAAAAGCAAGCCACAGATTGGAGAAAATATTTACAAAACACAAATGTGGTTTAAAGAATTGAATTCAAAATACACAAGGAATTCTTAAATTTAACAGTAGGAAAACAAACAACCCAATTTTTAAAATGGGCAAAAGATCTAAGCAGAGAAACCTCATCAAACAAGATATACAGATGAACAAAAGTAAAGGAAAAAAATGTTTAAATTAAAATAACAAGAGATACTACTATACTACACATCTATTAGAACAGGTAAAATTCCAAAACTAAAGTACTACTTGCTGATAGAGCAACTGGAGCTCTCATTCATGGCTGGTGGGAATGCATAATGAAACAAACATGTTACGAGGCAGTTTGGTAGTTTTTTGCAAATCTAAACATACAATCCAGTGAATATCCTAAGTATTTACTTTCAAATTTGTGCCTCCACAAAAGCCTACCTGCCAATGTTTATAGAAACTTAATCCATAATCATCAAAAACTGGAAGCAATCAGATGTATTTTGATAGAAGAATGGATAAACAAACTGATAGATCCATGTAATGGATGCCACTCAGTAGCAAAAAGAAATTAGTTATCAATCTATGAAAAAACAGAGATGAATCATGTGTGTGTGTTTTAGAGAAGCCAATCTGAATATGATACATACTATACAACTTCAATCATATAGCATTTTGGCAAAGGAAAACTTACAGAGACAATAATAAATCGGTAATTACCAGGCATTCTGGGGAAGTAGAGGTTTGAATGTATGAGGCACAGAACATGTTTCAGAGCTTTGCAACTATTCTGTACAATTATACTATAATTTGGGTACACAACACATATATTTGTCAAAATCGACAGAACGTTACAGCTCAAATTTATGTATGCAAATTTTTAAAATATCATTTAGGAAGTAAGGAGAAATCCCAGAATAGAATGCACAAGATGACAAAAACAAACAAACAAACAAAAAAAAAAAAAACCTGTATTACAAATGAATGAAACAATCTCACTGAATTGAGTCAGGAAAATATGTGCTGACATAGTAAGTTGGAAAATGAGTGTAGTATAGGTGCAACTTGAAATTGAGCAACTAATTAAAAGGATAGCCGATGATGGAAACCATATTTCTCACTGTTGGTGTGAGAAAGTACAGAGAAACAAGAGAAAAAGGCTATAGTGATCCATGTGGTGCTAGATTGGATTTAGAGTTAGTATGAACTTACGATATAGTATAGACACAGAGCATTGCATATAGAAGTATTTAACATAATACATCAGCGAGTATATGTACATATATTTCCCTGTTCTGTCAAATGAGAAGACCTAAAAGCAAGGGCAATGCAGGGACTGAGTACATAGAACTGACAGATTTTGGTTTTCATTCCATTCTCCAATAAAAGAAACTAGCACTCTTTGAATAAATGTCTGATTCTAAAACTGGGGCAGAAATATAAAAGACGAGCCTAAAGAATCTTGTGCCAGAAAGCAAGGAATTATTGATCATATATACACACACACACTCAAAATTATCAGAGCACGTCAAAAGGCCCTAAGAGGCAAATGAAAGTGCTTTCAATGGCCAAAGCTGTAGTGATTTAAGCAACAAAATAAAATAGTGTTAAAATATAAAATAAATATTCATGATTTGACTCTGATATAAATAAAATATTCAATACATGAACAAATAAATGAGAAAGACAAATGTCCCACACAGAAGAATTCAAATAACTTATGTGGATACTCCGCTCTCAAAGAGCTGAACTGGAAGTCTTTCCTTTTAGGTGTGGGCTCTGAATAGTGACTTCCTTCCAAAGAATACAGTATGAAATGGGGAAAAAGTGAAACTACTGTCTAGAAACCTGATGAACACTGGCTCGACCAGGTGATCACAGTCAGTGTTAACATTGATAAGCCATGTTGATTGTACATACATTTAATATGATGTGAAAAAATGTCACTTTACCTCACAGGAATTCCTTCTGAAAACATATATTCTCAGTCTAATCATGACTAAAACATTGGAAAAAACTTAATTGAGGATCTTTCTACAAATACTTGACCAGAACTCCTCAAAACTGTCAAGGTTTTAAAAACCAGAAGTCTGAGAAAATGCCATAACCAACAGGAACCTAAGGAAAATATGACTACTAAATATAATGTGTAGTCTGGATGACATCTTGAAAGAGAAAAATGACGTTGTTAAAAATAACTAAGGAAATGTGAAAAATATGATTTCAGTTGACAATTATGTATCAATATTGTTTCACTAATTTAAACAAATGTACAGTAATCCTCCTTATGCATGGGTGATATATTCCAAGACCACAGTTCATGCCTCACATCATACAACAAATAGTAATATTTCACATTACAACAAAATATAGTAATATTTCACATCAGTAACTGAAACAGGGGAAAGCAAAACTACAGATAATGGGGGTACCTACTGTACTATATTCATGTAAGATGTTAATACGGAAAACTGGATCTAGGGTATACAAGAATTCTATATACTATCACAACAGACTGAAGGTCTATGCCCTCACAAAATTTGTAAGTTGACATCCTAACCTGGGATGCAAGAGTATTAGGTGAACACTTTGAGAGGTGATTAGATCATGAGAATGACAACCCCAAGAATCAATTTATATATGCATGTGCATATACAAATTAATACATGTGTGTGTATATATACATGTATATATACACATATATACACATACACGTATATATACACGTGTATATATATGCATGTGCATACATAAATTGATTCATTCATATTAATTTCATTCATTTATTCATATTTACTTCATTCATTCATATTAATTCATATATATAAATTAATAGGGCTTCAGATATTTATATTATATGCTTTACAACTACTATATTTCCTTTGTTAAAGAGACAAAAAAGAATATAATTAGATAACTCAAAAATATAAAGCTTACCAAAATGATAATATTACCAAAATTTCAGAACATAAATTTCAAAATATAGAAATTGATTTTTCTGTATATAAGACAAAAATAGAAACAGAGAATAAAATAACTATATATAACTATTAAATCTAAATATTGAATGCATGAATGATAAATTATAATTGCATGTGACATTAAAACATAGAGAATTAAAACTCATAGCAAAGTAGTCCAAAATATAGAGGAAAATGAATAAATGAATAAACTTAAAAGGATACGAGGGACCTTATATTTTTGGAATGATGATAAGATAAAATGCTATAATCTCTGATGAGAAATTGAAATAATGAAAAATGTTTAATTAAAGTTAAAATAGGAGAGAGAAAAAAGAAGTATGCAGGGCAAAGAAGGAGCATAAAAAAGATACTATAATAAGATAGTAAATAAATAATAAGATCATAAATATAAGATAAATAAGATAATAAAAAGAGAATAAGATACTTAAAACCAATTATAGCAGTAATTACATTAAGCCAATATGGCCTAAATGCTCTAAATAAAATCCAAATATTATCATACCAGATTAGAAAATTTTAAAATAAACAACATTATATTCTGTTTGTAAGATTCAGATCTAAAGTATGTGGATACACAAAGGTTAAAATCAAAAGTATTACCTAATGAAAGTTCTTCAATCTGAAATAAAAGGAGGTTAGTGAGCAATAAGAAGTCATCTGAAGGTACAAAACTCACTAGTAATAGTAAGTACACAGACAGACCCTTATAACACTGTAATTGTGGTATATAAATTACTCCTATCTTGAACAGAAAGATAAACCTTTCAATAATAATAGGTGCAAAAGTCTTCAAGATATAGACAGTATGATAAAACATAATTACCAAAAGAAAAAAAAAAAAACCCAACAGCAAATTAAAAAGCCAAGGGGATGAAGTTAAAGTGTGAGTTTAGTATCTTATTAGTTTTCTCTTTGCTTGTTATTAGTTTGTTTGTTTAGTCAATCAGTGTTAAGTTGTTATAATTTAAAAAATGAGCAATAAGATGTTATTTGCAAGTCTCACAGTAACCTCAAATCAAAATACATAAAACAGATACACATAAAATAGAAAGCAAGAAATTAAAATACACAACATGAGAAAATAACCTTCATTGAAAGAAAGACAGAAGGAAGAAAAGAAGTACTAGGCTGGGTGTGGTGGCTCACACCTATAATCCCAGCACTTTGGGAGGCCGAGGCAGGTGGATCACAAAGTCAAGGGATTGAGACCATCCTGGTCAACATGGTGATACCTCGTTTCTACTAAAAATACAAAAATTAGCTGGGCATGGTGGCGTGTGGCTGTAGTCCCAGCTACTCGTGAGGCTGAGGCAGGAGAAGTGCTTGAACCCAGGAGGCAGAGGTTGCAGTGAGCCGAGATTGCGTCATTGCACTCCAGCCTGGGTAACAAGCAAAACTCCATCTCAAAAAAAAAAAAGAAAGAAAAAAAGAAGTACAAGAAGACCACAAAACAACCAGAAAACAAATAATAACATGGCAGGAGTGAGTGTGTACTCATTCTTTCATTGGAGAGTTTAGTTCGTTTACATTTAAGAAGTATACGTACATACATACTTATTGAATGTAATGAACTAAATTCTTCAATAAGAAGACATAGGGTGGCTGAATTAAAAAATACAAGAAATGATTCAGTGATCTGTTGCCTACAAGAACCACATGTCACCCATACAGACAAATACAAAATGAAAATAAAGAGATGGAAAAATACATTCCATATTAGTGGAAACCAAAAAAGAGTTGGAGTAACTACACTAATTTTGAAAAAAAAAAATAGATTTCAAGACAGAAACTATAAAAGACAAACAAGTTTATTATATAATAATGAATGGGTAAATTCAGCAAGAGATTATAATCCTTGTAAATATATATGTATCCAACACTGGAGAACCCAAATAAACAAAGCTAATATTATTAGAGTTAAAGAGGAAAGTTGACCCCAATACAATAACACTTGGAGACTTCAACACCTCATTTTTAGCATTGGACCAATCAGACAGAAAGTCAACAACAATAAAAAATCAGACAATCTGTACTACAGACCAAATCGACCTAAGAAATATTCACGGAAGATCATATCCAGAGGCTGCAGAATACACATTCTTCCTTCTCTTCTGAACATTGACCATTCTCAAGGTTAGACCATATATTAGGATTCAAAGGAGACTTAATTCAAAAACCCTAAAATTATACTAAGTATCTTCTCAGAACACAATGGAATAAAATCAGAAATCAATAACAGGAAGAAATTTGGAAACTATACATATACACGAAACTTAAACAATAAACTGCTGAATGACTAATGCATCAATGAAGAAATTAAATAGAAAATTTTTAAATTTCCTGAAACAAATGAAAATGAAAACATGAGATAAATAATCTATAAGATACAGTGAAAATAGTAATATAGCAATAAGTGCCTGCATTAAAAAAAGTAGAGAAACTTCAAAAAACCTAATGCTGTATCTTAGAAAACTAGAAAAGTAAGAGCAAATCAAAGCCTAAATTAGTAGAAAAATAACAATAAAGATCACAACAGAAGTAAATGAATTTGAAATGAGAAAAGCAATACAAATATAAATAAAATTAAAAGTTGGCTTTTTGAAGAAATAAAATAATTGACAAATATCGAGCCAGACTAACCAAGAAAAACAAGATAGGAGGCAAATAAAATCAGAGATGAAAAGGGAGACAGTGTAATTAATACCACAGAAATGCAGAGGATAATTAAAGACTGCTATAATGAACTATATGTCAATAAAATTTAAAACATAGAAGAAATGAATAAATTCCTAGAAATATACAATCTGCCAAGAGATCCAAGTCATAATAAAAGTCTCCCAGCAAAGAAAAGTCTGGGATCCAGTGGCTTCACTGATAAATTATACCAAAGATTTCAAGAAAAACTAATACAAATTCTACTCAAATCATTCCAAAAAGTAGAAGAGGGAATATTATCCAACTCATTCTGTGAAACCAGTTTAACCTGGTACCAAAACCAGACAAAGACATATCAAACCAAGGCCAGCATCCCTGATGATTATTGTTATGAAAATCTGCAGCAAAATACTAGCAAACTGAATCAAACAACACATTAAAAAGATTATTTATCATGAACGCATGGGATTTATACTCAGGATGTAAGAATGGTTCAACATATGCAAATCAATCAACGTGAAATATCCCATTTACATAATGAAGAAAAGATCATAGGATCATTTCAATTAATGTAGAAAAAGCATTTGATAAAAATCAGCATCATTTCATGTTAAAAACTCTAAAAAACTGCATATAGAAGGATCAAACCACATAATAAAAAGCCATGTACAACAGACCTACAGCTAGTATTATACTGAATAAGAAAAAATTGAATTCCTTTCCTCTAGGATCTGAAAAAAGACAAGGATGCCAATTTTCATCACTGTTATTCAACGTAGTAGTGAAGTCCTAGCTACAATGATCAGTCAAAAGAAAGAAATAAAGGGTGTCTAACTGAAAAGGAACAAGTCAAATTATTCTAGCTTCCAGACGATATACTTCATATGTGAAAAAACTTAAAGACTCCATCAAAAAACTATAAAAACTGATAAACAATTTTTGTAAAGTTGTAGAATACAAAAACATGCAAAAAAAAATCAACAGCATGTCTGTATGTCAACGATGAATAATCTGAAAAAAATCAAGAAGTTAAAACTATTTATAATAGCTATAAAAAATGAAATACCTAAGAATAAACTTAAGCAAAGAAGTGAAAGATCTCTACCATGCAATTAAAACATTGATTCAAAAATTTGAAGAGCATTCAAAAAGAAAGTAAAAATATTCTATGTTAATCAAGTAGAATAATATTCTTAAAATGTTCTTAATACCCAAAGAAATCTAAAGGTTCCATGAATCCCTATCAAAATATCAATGACATTCTTCACAGACATATAAAAAAAATCCTAAAATTTACATGGAATCACAAAAGAGCCAGAATAGCCAAAGCTATCCTGAGCAAAAGGAACAAAACTGGAGGAATTACATTACCTGATTTCAAATCATATTACAGAGCTATACTAACCAAAATTGTATGGTACTGACATAAAAATGGACACATAGGCCAATGGAATAGAACAGAGAACCTAGAAATAAACCCATACACATAGAGTAAATTCATTTTTAACACAGGTGTCAAAAACATAAATTGGAGTAGAATAATCTTTTCAATAAATGGTGCTGAGAAAACTGAACATCCATATGCGGAAGAATGAAGCTAAACCCCTATCTCTTGCCACACACAAAAATCAAATCAAAAAGGATTACAGATGTAAATCTAATATCTCAACCCATAAATTTACTTAAAGAAAACACTGGGGAGACTCTACATTGGTCTGAGCAAAGATTTCTTGAGTAATACCACACACGCACAGGTAATCAAAGCAAAAGTGGACAAATGGGATTGCATCAAGTGAAAAAGCTTCTGCACAGAAAACAATCAACAAAGTCATGAGACAACCCACAGAATGGGAGACAATATTTGCAAGCTATCTATCTGACAAAAGAATAATAACCAGAATATATAAAGACCTCAAACAAATCAATAAGAAAAAATCTAATAATTCAATTTAAAAATGGGCAAAATATATGAATAGACATTTTTTCAAAGAAGACATGCAAATGGCAAACAGGTACATGAAAAGGTGCTCAATATCACTGATCATCAGAGATATGCAAATCCACACTATAATATATATCATCTTAACCTAGTTCAAATGGCTTTTCTTTTTCTTTTTTTTATATTTTATTGCACTTTAGGTTCTGGGGTACATGTGCAAAACATGCAGGATTGTTGCAGAGGTACATACATGGCAATGTGGTTTGCTGCCTCCATCTGCCCGTCACCTATATCTGGCATTTCTCCCCATGTTATCCTTCCCCAATCTTCCTACCCCCGGCTGTCCCTTCCCTATTTCCCCCCAACAGACCCCAGTGTGTGATGCTCCCCTCCCATGTCCATGTGTTCTCATTGTTCAACACCTGCCTATGAGTGAGAACATGCAGTGTTTTTCTGTTCTTGTGTCAGTTTGCTGAGAATGATGGTTTCAAGATTCAGCCATGTCCCTACAAAGGACACAAACTCATAGTGTTTTATGGCTGCATAGTATTCCATGGTGTATATGTGCCACATTTTCCTTGTCCAGTCTATCACGGATGGGCATTTGGGTTGGTTCCAGGTCTTTGCTATCGTAAACAGTGTCACAATAAACATATGTGTGCATGTGTTTTTATAACAGAACGATTTATAATCTTTTGGATATAGACCCAGCAATGGAATTGCTGGGTCAAATAGAATTTCTATTTCTAGGTCCTTGAGGAATTGCCACACTGTCTTCCACAATGGTTGAACTAATTTACACTCCCACCAACAGTGTAAAAATGTTCCTATTTCTCCACATCCTCTCCAGAATCTGTTGTCTCCAGAATTTTTAATGATCGCCATTCTAACTGGTGTGAGATGGCATCTCAATGTGGTTTTGATTTGCATTTCTCTAATAAGCAGTGATGATGAGCATTTTTTCATATGTTTGTTGGCTTCATAAATGTCTCCTTTTAAAAGTGTCTGTTCATGTCCTTTGCTCACTTTTGAATGGGTTTGTTTGTTTGCTTCTTGTTTTTCTTTTTTTTTTTGAGACAGAGTCTCTATTACCAGGCTGGAGTGCAGTGGTGTGATCTCCACTCACTGCAACCTCTGACTCCCTGGTTCAAGTGATTATCCTGCCTCTCAGCCTCCCAAGTAGCTGGGATTACAGCCATGAGCCACCATGCACAGCTAATTTTTGTATTTTGGTAGAGATGGGCTTTCACCATGTTGGCCTGGATGGTCTCGATCTCCTGACCTCCTGATCTGCCCACCTTGGCCTCCCAAAGTGCTGGGATTACAGGCATGAGCCACAGCTCCCAGCTGTTCAAATGGCTTTTATTCCAAAGACAGGAATAACAAATGCTGAAGAGAATGTGGAGACAAAGGAACCATTACACATTGTTGGTGGGAATGCAAACCAGTACAAATTACATGTGTATTTGTCTCATAATATAGTCTCAAAATATGTAGAATGAAAGTCCATAGAACTGAAAGGAGAAACTGAAGAATTCCATATATTATTATTAAAAGGAAAACAAACAGTAAAAACTAAAAGCATCAACAAACTTAACACAAGGAACATGTACTAAACATGTGAAAGGAAAATATCTTGGGCCCCCAAAATCACTAAGGAAAACTCAAACTAGAAACTCTTTAGGGAAAACCTGTCTCCCATTCTATTCAAAGTTACGCCTCTGCTCACTGAGGTAGATGTGTATCTTTTCTCCTCCTTTGGAAAGGATTATCAGAAACTCTAAAGAATGCAACCATTGTGTCTCACCTATCTATGACCTGGAAGCTCCCTCCCCACTTCAAGTCTTCCTTCCCTTGTTTCAAGATGTCCCACCTTTCCAGGCCAAACCAATGTATTTCTTACATATATTGATCGATGTCTCATGTCTCCTTAAAATGTATAAAATCAAGCTATTTATTCCCTGACTATCTTGGGCACGTGTCACCAGGACTTCCTGAGGTTGTGTTATGGCGACGTCTTCAACCTTGGCAAAATAAACTTTCTAAATTAAATGAGAACTGTCTTAGAGTTTTTGGATTCACAAACATCACACCCAAAACTTCAGAATAATTTTCAAGCTCAAATGAAATGTAACGCGAGTAGCTGCAGCTGGATTCCCTGGTTTCCACACTGGGAGTCGAAAACAAGCTGCATGGGTGAAAAGCAGGAATCCTAACCGCTAGGCCACCACAGAAGCAGAGCAATGGAACTTAGGCTCTTGGCCTTCTTTACCTCGAAGAATGGGGAATGGGGCCTCAGAGACACGTGAGTGTTACAGCTCGAATAGAACTCCTGGACCCAAAGAGTGTGCAATAGTGTGATTTATTAGGCAAAGTAAAAGAATAGCTCCCACACCCATGGAAGGGGACCGGGAAGGGGGGGTGCCATCCTGGCTGGGGTGGCTAGAGCTTTTACCCCTGAGTTATTCCCTCCGCATTCATGTTCTCATTCATAAGGGGTTCTTTCAAACTTCCTCTGGATTAATTGATTTTTGAATCCTTTACTGGATTGGCTACTGTTGTACAACCCTGAGTCACAGAGCCCCCACCTCCAAGAGCCAGAGGCAGGAAAACGGAAACAAAGGCCCTACCTAGCCTGCCAGAGGTGGGAAAGTGGAAGCAAAGGGCTCTAGCCAGCCAGAGGTGGGAAAAGCAGGGAAAAGTAGACAAGTGCTGCACTCGAAACAAAGCTCCCAGCCAACCCCAGAAATCCCTCTAACACAGTCCCTCAGTAATATCTATTACATGTGAAATCATTATGTTTTCATACCAAAAAACAAGTCTGTCAAACTTTAAATCATGAAAATCCACATTACCATTCAGCAAAATTTCAATTAGAAATAAAGATAATGAGAAAATTATCATATTTTTGGTGTTTAAGGGTTGAATTGTATTATGCAGGGTTCTCCAGATAAAATAACCTAAAGATAGGTGCTTCTGTCTTTGTGTGTGTGTGCATTTCACCATGGGGAATATTTCCAGCAAAGCTTTAACTCTTCTTTCTATTTTCCTGATCAAAGAAAAAAAATACGTAAGTATCTTATACTATTACGGAGGCTGAGAAGTCCTGTGAGTTGCAGCCTACAAGCTAGAGAACGGGGAGAGCGAGTGGTGTAATTCAGTTTGAGTTCAAGGGCCTGAGAACCAGAAGATGAAAGTCCTCGGTCAAGAAAAGAAAGCAAACATGCACTTCCTCTATCGTTTTGTTCTGTTCAAGTCCTCAACAGGTTGAATAATACCCACCCACACTGGGAAGGGTGGCTCTTATCTCAGGCTACTGATTCAAAGATTAATATCTTCTGGAAACACTCTACCAGACCTACCTGTAAATAATATTTTGCCAGCTATGTAGGCAACCCTTAGCAGTCAAATTGACCCTTAAAATTAACCTTCACAGTACCTGTAAGTATACCAGAGTTACATTAATAATACAAATTAAAATGTATTTTAGTTGATTAATAATGAAAATATTAAATATCAACACATATTAGATGCAGGCAAATAAGCCTGCATCTAGTAAGTGAGAACCCCCGAAATTTGAGACAGGTCTCAGTTAATTTAGACAGTTTATTCTGCCAAGATTGAAGACTTGTACCCATGACACAGCCTCAGGAAGTACTGACTACATGTGCCCAAGGTGGTTGGGCACAGCTTGTTTTTTTTTTTTTTTTCATTTTAGGGAGACATGAAATATCAATCAATATATGTAAGAAATATATTGGTTCCATCCAGAAAGGTGAGGACAACTCCAGGGAAGGAGCTTCTAGGTCACAGGTAGGTGAGAGACAAACGGTTGTACTATTCTGAGTTTCTGATTAGCCTTCCCACAGGAGCAATCAGAATATGCATTCAGTGAGCAGAGGGACAACTTTGAATAGAATTGGAGGCAGGTTTGTCCTGAGCAGTTTCCAGCTTGAATTTTCCTTTTAGCTTAGGGATTTTTGAGGGCCCAAGATACTTTCCTTCCACATAAGAAATATAATAAACTACTGGTGTTTAAAAGGTTAAGAAGCACAAAATCAATAACTACGCATAAGCCCATGGGATTAAAGAGAGAAAAATAAACAGATAAAATAGGGGAAATCGACTAGAGAGAATCAACAAAAGCAACAAAAGACTCTTAGCAACATTTTAAGAAAACAGGAGTTTGCTTGATGTCTGGTGATATGAATCAAGAAGAAATAAGAAAAATTGAATAAACTAATAACAGAAATATGAAAGATAACTAGATTGTTCAGATTGTAGCAGGAGCAGCCACGGGAAACGGATCTCTGGAACACCAAATACAGGAGGAGGAAGGGTTTATTGTTATTATTATGGCCAGGAGCCTGGGCAATAATTTGTCCAAAACCCAGCTTGTCTAACAAAGGGAGATTCAGCCTTTATACAAGCTTATACTTTACCTATTACAGGTGAAAGAATCTTAGGTTCATAGTTTTAGGACTCACATGTGAAAAGGTTTTGGTTTACAGTTTTAGGACTCACATATGAAAAGGTCCCACTTTACAGTTTCAGGAATCACATATGAAAGGGTTCTTGTTTACAGTTTTAGGACTCACATGTGAAAAGGTTTCTGATTTGATCTTGTTTTAAGTAAAAATAGTGCCTTCTGGAGAGTTTCCCCAAGGCCTAGCCTGTCACCTACAGGAAGGTAAAACCGGAGGCTCCTGTCGTCAACCTTTTCTTCTATTGAAATGCAGCATGATAGTCAAAGGGGAAGTTGATCTGAGAAGCCTGGGTCTCCCTCTTCAAGACAATAAAAAGCATTGCAAAGTGATCAAATGAATAATTTTGTGCCCATAAAAAATAAATAAAAAGGGGGAAATTCTTAGCATTAATTTAAATAATCCTCTTTCTAGTGAGATTATTAATGCTATACTACCAAATAAATCTTAAAAGAAAATAAACAGTCCCAGTTAGCTTTCTTCAGCAGAGAGAAGAAGAAACTGTACTGTGAAAGTTAATGGCTATTTCTTTATTTACATGAAAAGGGACTTTGTGACCCATCTTTCTTTTCATTATTAAATGTCTGAACTCTGCTCATTGGAAAAGCATTCTTCCCCAACTTTATTTCTAAGAAAGCATTGATGTCTAATTGTCACTAACAATTTGTAATAATTGGAAAAATTTTAAGGTACTTTCTTTGGTAGTTTCTTTTGGTTGGTTTCCCTGAAACAGAGACTGAGACAGAAATGCTTGCTGATTAAGTATCGGAGTGTTTTTAGAAGGGAAGTGAGATTTCTCAGACAGGGAAGAAAAAAAAAAATCTAAGCAAGAATCAGACAATACCATAGAAAGATTTAAAGCTGAATTGTGTCAAAAAAAAAAACAACAGTTTTTCCCATGCATCAGGGACCTGTTCTTTTCCCCCTTGTGGAGGGTGGAGGGTGAGTACTGGAGATGACAGAGCCTTACTGGCTGGTGAGGAAGATCCTGTTTCGACAGAGCACCTCTTTAAATAGGGCAGCCATCACTCACAGCAACTAGTAAACAGGACAGGGACTGGTTAGTGGTTAGTGAAATCTAGAAGGAAACCAAGAGCATCCTCATTCAGGAGCAACACAAAAACAATAAGAATGCTTTTCTTTCTCACTTCAAGCATGCATTCTAGAGGACATCCTGAAACCTCTTAAAGCAGAATTTCATGGAACTTTGTCCTAAAGTCATCTTCTAATTTTTCCCAGGTCTCATAGAGTTCATTTATTTAATCTCTTATAGAAAAATGATATTTTCCTAATATTCCATGAGTTTTTCAGTGTCTATATGTGCTGTTCTGTATTTTCAATATGACCTTCCTGACAATTTGATTATTTTAATAACATTTATTTTAGTGACTGTGGAAGGACTGCCACACAATTTTATAGCGTGAAACTTCTAGTTTATTTAAAATTTACAGCAAGCCTTTCGGGCCATGTCCTGCCTTTTTAGATGCTGCGATATTATCCATAAAGCTGTGCAAAAGCAAGAGTAAAGCATAGTCAGGCATCCACAAGATGGATGTTCTTGTTTCCAAATACACACTTCCATCCACACATACACAGGCACTCACACTTACACGCTGTATTATTTTGTTTTCATGCTGCTGATAAAGACATACCTGAGACTGGGCAGTTAAAAAAAGAGAGGTTTAATTGGACTTAGAGTTCTACAGGGCTGGGGAAGCCTCATAATCATGGTGAAGGCAAAGAGGAGCAAGTCATCTTTTACATGGGTGGCAGAAGGCAAAGAGAGAATGAGGAAGACGCGAAAGTGGAAATGCCTGATAAAACCATCAGATCTTGTGAGACTTATTCACTACCATGAGAACAGTACGGTGGAAACCATCTCCATGATTCAGTTATCTCTCAACTGGTCCCTCCCATAACATGCGGGAACTATGGGAATATAATTCAAGATGATATTTGGGTGGGGACACAGCCAAACTGTATCATTCTACCCTGGCCCCTACCAAATCTTGCATCCTCACATTTCAAAACCAATCATGTCTTCCCAACAGTCCCCCAAAGTCTTAACTCATTTCAGCATTAAGTCAAAAATCCACTGTCCATAGTCTCATCTGAGACAAGGCAAGTCTCATGCATTTATAAACCCGTAAAATCAAGGTAAGCTAGTTCTTTCCTAGACACAATGAGGGTACAGACATTGGGTAAATACAACCATTCCAAATGGGAGAAACTGGACAAAACAAAGGGACTACAAGCCCATGCAAGTCTGAAAGCCAGCAGGACAATCAAATCTTAAACCTCCAAAATTATCTCCTTTGACTCCATGTCTCACATCCAGGTCAGGCTAATGCAAGAGGTGGGTTCCCATGGTCTTGGGCAGCTCCACCTCTGTGGCTTTGCAGGATACAGCCTCCCTGTGAGTTGCTTTCATAGGCTTGTATGGAGTGTTTGTGGTTTTCCAGGCACATGGTGCAAGCTGTTGGCAGAACTACCATTCTGGGGTCTAGAGGATGGTGGCCCTCTTCTCACAGTTCCACTTGGCAGTGCCTCAGTAGGGACTTGGTGTGGGGGTTCTGACCCCACATTTTCCTTCTGCACTGCCTTAGGAGAGGTTCTCCATGAGACACCCACCCCTGAAGCAAACAAACTTCTGCCTTGGTGTCCAGGTGTTTCCATATTTCTTCTGAGATCTAGGCAGAGGTGTCCAAACTTCAATTTTGACTTCTGTGTACCCACAGATGCAACACCACGTGGAAGCTGTCAAGGCCTGGGGCTTGCACCATCCAAAGTTATGGTTCAAGTTCTATACTGGCCCTTTCAGCCATTGCTAGAGTAGCTGGGATGCAGGACACCAAGTCCCTAGGCTGCACACAGCACAGGGACCCTGGGACCAGCCCAGGAAACCACTTTTTTCTAGGCCTTTGTGCCTGCCATGGGAGGGACTACCAAGAAGACCTCTAACATGCCCTGGAGACATTTTTCTCATTGTCTTGGAGATTAGCATTCAACTTCTTGTTAATTATGCAAAATTCTGCAGCTTGCTTAGATTTCTTTCTTTCCCTTTTAAACCTGAATACCTTTAACACACCCAAGTCACCTCTTGAAAGCTTTGCTGCTTAGAAATTTCTCCTGCTAGATACCCTAAATCATCTCTCTCAAGTTCAAAGTTCCACAAATCTCTAGGGCAGGGTAAAATGCTGCCAGTGTGTTTGCTAAAACATAACAAGAGTCATCTTCGCTCCAGGTTCCAACAAGTTCCTCATCTTCATCTGAGACCACCTCAGCCTGGACCTCATTGTCTTTATCACTATCAGCATTTTCAGCAAAGCCATTCAACAAGTCTCCAGGGAATTCCAAACTTTCCCACATTTTCCTGTCTTCATCTGAGCCCTTCAAACTGTTCCAACCTCCACCTGTTACCCAGTTGCAAAGTCCCTTCCACATTTTTGGATATCTTTTTAGCAACACCCAACTCTACTGGTACCAATTTACTGTATTAGTTTGTTTCCATGCTGCTGAAAAAGACAAACCTGAGACTGGGAAATTTACAAAAAGAGGTTTAATTGGACTTACAGTTCCACGTGCCTGGAAAAGCCTCACAATCATGCTGGAAGCCAAGGAGGAAAAAGTCACATCTCACATGGATGGCAGCAGGCGAAAAGAGAATGAGGATGATGCAAAAGTGGAAATCCCCAATAAAACCATCAGATCTTGTGAGACTTGTTCACTACCGTGAGAATGGTATTGGGAAAAGCACCTCCAAGTTTCAATTATCTCTCACCAGGTCCCTCTCTTAAGATGTGGGAATTACGGGAGTATAATTCAAGATGAGATTTGGGTGGGGACACAGAGCCGAAGCATATCACACACTTCACAGCAGCATCAATGCGCCGTCGCTGACCCAGAGTTAGAACCTAAGCAACGCCATCTTAAACCCTGCACCCTACAGCCACCAAGAAAAACAGTGTTTCCAGAAATAAGTTGTAACTGCCGCCCCATTTCCTTTGTGATAACTGCTTGCTGCCCTGTTTTCCTTGCGATAACAGCTGACCTTGGCTTCTGAGAAAAATAGCTAGCTTACTCTGCATAACGCTGATTGCAAAAAGAGAACTCCGTGCCCCACCAGGATGTGGATTTTCTGCTTAAAACCCTTGCTCCCCCTGAGCTTGGGTCCACAGGTTGGAGAGAAACTAGTCCTCCATGGTCACCGGCAATAAATGACCCTCTGAATTGGCTTACTTTTATCTGAGTGGTGATTCTGTACTCACTTGGTTACAACATCAACGTGGTGAAAACTTTCAAAAGAATTCTAAACTCTTTGCTCATTTTCTGATTAAAGAAAGATTGCATCAAGGTATTCAATCTATCACTTACTTCTTTATTCCACTGAGTAGAGAGCAGTTAAAAATTCCAATAGTAGCTGGATACGACTGTTCGGGGGTAGACAGGCAAGAGCAGGCCAGAAGACTATTCTCCACCCACTAGGAATGTCAGGTGTTAGTTGGACCATTATCACATTACCAGCACCAGGGAGAGACGATAGCCTGCTATCCACAGCTGTTAACATTAAAATGTTAATTGAATGCAGGCACTGGGGACAAGCAAAGGGGATTCCAATAAAATCTCAGGTGTTGGGTGAGTGAGCCCAGGCATGGTCATTAAGAGACAAAATGTCAGAGAAGGTGATGTGCCCACATTCCATTGGCACTCCACTGGAAAAAGAAAAGACCCTCAAATTGGCAAGCATACAACTTCCTCAACACACGGCGTGTGCTCAATTTCCAAAGATAAGGAAGGTGCTGCGTATGCCAGCGGCCCACCCTCAGGAAAGAATCATGGGAAAGGGGTGCAAGATGCCAACCTATGAAGTCCTAGGATCACGGTTAAATGGGGCACTTGCTTTTCAAGTCACATTCTTGGATCTCTTCTAAGTGCACTTTCCTTTCTTTCCTGATCTAAAGCTTTTTAATGAACTTCCACTCCTACCCTGAATCTTGCCTTGGTCTCATTTTCTGCTTTATGACCCTCAGTAAAAATCTTTCTTCCGAGGAGGCAAGAACTGAGGTTGCTGCAGACCCATATGGATTCGCTGCCAGTGACGCAGATACCTGCTACCAGTAACACAACCAAATTTTTACTGTCACACCTTATTTTTTCTTCTTCTAGAATATCTAGTATTTCCAGATTGATTTTTTAAAACTTAATTTTATAATTTTGCTTCAGGAGTTAAGTTCTAAAAAAGAGAGCCATGCAATGCTACCAGAGCAGATTGTCGTATCACCTCAGAGGCTGCTACTTCGGAAGAAAGCAGGAAAACACATCAAAGGGCCATTTCCTTCTCAGCCTCTTCTCTTTCTAAAGAAAATAAGTCCCCAGAAGACTAAAGTGTGCCAATGAATAATAACAGGAGAATTTTTCAAACCTTAAGACATTTTGGTTAAAATTAATTTTGCATGTAGATGTTTAGATTTTAAGTTACAAAATAAATGCTTTACTGTATTAAAAGAGAAAAGGAATAAAAATTTGTCAAAGTTTCCCCTATCATAATGTTCTTAATAAGAAAATGTTGAGGACAGCTGAAGCCTTCAGTAATGACACAGAGTTTAAGAAAGCTAATTTCATCAGCCAGTGCCCTGGCCTCTAGAATCATTGCTATTAGGAATTGTTTTATTATATCATTACAGAGCCTTGTAAGTGACAAATCTGCTCCAAAGTCACAGGTCAGGTTAATAAGTTAAGGCAATTTAGCAGGTCACCTCAAATAGTAAGAATAATATTGGTAATATAATAAATAATGAAAATGTCAGTGACATCAATTCTATTCACTTTTCTAAATGCTTATTCATTTAAACCATAAAACTCACAATTTTTGCAGATAAAAATAGAGACATAGAGAATTTACGTAAGTTTTCCAAGTCCACCTTCTAAGTAAACGTCGCAACTGAGATTCAAAACCCAAAATTTTGTTCAGGAAGTAAAGGTTTGTTCAGGTTGTTCAGTAAGAATTTCTCTTGTACAATATAGGTGACAAAAAGCTCTGTACAGTCAAGGAAAGCAGTAGAGGAAGCCAAGCTTACGGGCATGAGGAAGGAAAGTTGTGAAGAAAAGAATTGGGCAGAGTTGGAAGTTATGGGATTCATGCTACTCACAGTGTAGAGAGATCCAAAGTTCAAAATATAGATTTCATGAACAATTGCAAATACTTGAAGACAAAGAAAGAAAGTGGTATCAACCCAGAATTTCATGCATAGCCAAATCTTTTCATAAGAGTTAAGAAGAATTAACATTTTTCATTTATTTCTTTGCCTTCATTTACCAACAACCTTAAATCAAGCCGAGTTTATGATTCCAGTTTCAGTTAATCAAGGCTCAACCCTTCCTTCTGGTTCTCTGTGGCTCTTGGCTCTGCACTCTGGGTCAGCTTTTCTCTTCCATTGAACTTAGCTCTTGTTTTCAGAATAGTAGCAAAGATCTTTCTGAGGTATTAACCAAGGGCTTCACATCACCCTTTGCTTTTATCTTTACCATGTTTTCCTGATGAAACTCTGGATCATATCTGTCTTAAAAGCCATTATTTAACTTGAGAATTGCCAGCCATCTGGAGAAGGTGGGGATGAGAAAGAGTTTTATTTTTTTAATTCAGCAAGCCCTGGCTTCTTTATATTTAGCTCATTTCTTTCTGTCTGTATATTTCCTACACAGCAAGAAGTAGTCAATTCTTCCTGGAAATCTTCTTTGCTAAGTTTTCAAGTTCAGTTAGTATATGTCCTATTTTTCACAATGCAGGTTACAGCATTGCCAAATTACCACCACTCTCTGACAAAGGTCTTTATTCCCCATTTTCCAGTGTACATTCTCAACTTTGTTTAATTCCTCACTGAGAGCCTCCTCCATGCCTTTATATATGTAATATTTTTCTTGGGACCCTTCTAGATTTCACTAACACTTTCCTCAAGCTTCCTCAGGGCTATTTAGGTTGCCTTTTGGCATACAATCCAAAATGCATGCAGCATATGACTAAAAGCCAGCAAAACCCACCATTTTTTCCAGGTAGTTGATATTTGTGTTCCTTACTTTATTCCATATCGTACTTGGATTTTGTTTCCATTCTTGACAGAATTGCCTTTGTTGTAATGTACTTTGTTACTATACTACTTTAGCATGGGTATATAAGCTGAGAAATGCCATAAGAAAACATATTTCAGTATTTATGGTAATTACATGTTTGGTTTAAACATCTTTTTGGGTTTTTTTTCCCTTTTTTTAGATACAGTTTCACTCTGTTGGCCAGGCTTGAGTGCACTGGTGTGATCACTGCAGCCTCGACCTCCCAAGCTCAAGTGATCCTCTGTCTCAGCCTCTTGAGTACCTGGGACTATAGGTGCACACCAGAACACTCAGCTAATTTTTTGTTTTTTGTAGAGATGGGGTCTCACCCTGTTGCTCAGGCTTGTCTCAAACCCCCGGGCTCAAGCAGTTCTCCTGACTCAGCCTCTCGAAGTGTTGGGATCGCAGTAATGAGCCACCAGCTCTAAAGTATCTTCCAATTCCTCATATTGAATTCCTCTCACTGATATCTGCAGGGAAAAATTAAAAACTTGTGTGTCAGAACTAACTTGTTTATATTCCATCTAAATACTATAAGCTTTATCTTACCTTTTATTATTTTTAACTTGGTGCCTAGAAATCTTGATTGACAAATTTGCAACTGATTTCTAAGAACTGTAGAAAACCTTAAGGAATAACCTGTCTCCCAAATTAATCTTATTCTAGACTCTAATCTTATTTCGGGCTTTAATGTTTATTTTTCATTTGCTTCAGTTTTCTGTATTTATTTGCTCTACCTATACAAGAATTTATTTTGTTCTACCTACACAATATGGCATGTTGTAAACTAATTCAAGTGATTTTTAAGTAATTTTAGGAATGAAGTTGACTCTACATAAGAGTAATACAGGAGTTACTAAGGAATAATTTTTAGGCAGCTAGAAAGGGTAGTTTCTTGGGGGAATTTTTTTTTTTTTTTTTCCATAAAACAGCTCCAGAAACATCTTTTTTTCTAATAGTAAGGTGGCTTGAAAAACCAGGTCAGCAAGTATTGATATGCAAATAAAGACAGTTAGAAACTAGGTCCACCCAACATGGTGGTTCCCACCCTCTTCTCCTTGTCACCATGTGTGTCAGGTGTCATGGATGCCTACAGATAACACCACCTGTCCAGGATATCATGGTGGCCCCTATTTGCATATTAAAAGGCTAAGGTGGGAAAGCCTGGTTATTCGTGGGCTACATGAATGACACACCTGGTCAAACCAATCCCCTGGGCACTATGCAAATCAGACACTCCCTCCTCCAGCCTTCCAATATAACCAACTACCTTTGGGCCATACACATGGTTTTTCTCTCTCCACTGGAGCTCCCCTTTCTCTGGAACAAAATTTTAGAAAAACTGAACATTTTCTGTCTTTAATGTAACAAGACAGATTTGCCACATTATCCAAGTTATTCTGTTGGATCATTTGTTACAGGAAACCTTATTATTCTAGATGCTGTTACTACTCTCCTCTACTCAAAGTTCAATGCTTCTATCCAACCTACTGCCAGAGAACAGACTTAATCGAATCTGCCTAAGTGCAAGGTGGTTTCAATGCTATTGATTTATGTTTCTCTCAGACCTTAGTATTATTGATTTCTGCACAATCTCCTTGATTTCATTGATCCAAGTCAACTACCAAAGTCCCTAACCAAGCCATTACAGCAAAAATTTTTAGTTTACATTACAACAAAAAAAGTTTAGTATTTTCTAGACTTTAGATAGATTCAAGTCCAGGGAACAGGTTTTAAATATTCAGCATGCCTGGGGTCTCAACCAAAACAATGAGTTCTTAGTTATCACATATCAGCACAAGGTGAACATTGGTTTTTATTTATGTCTGCTTCAAAAGTGAAGCTCTGCTTTTAAAATAACACATCCCCCTTAAACACACACACACATGCGCGTGCGCGCGCGCGCACACACACACACACTACCTGCAACTAAGAAAGGCAAGAAGCAAGAGATGAAAGATATTTTAATCTTTTAATATATAAATTTTGCACTGCGAAATTACATCAATTATAATCAATCTCTATTTTTAGCCATGTTACTTTCTTGTTCCTGTTTTAATGCTGGATTGGGAGCATTCTGTAGGTGTGTGTGTTTATTTATATATACGTATTATGTATAAATTAATAGGGATTGATCTTGATGTAATTCACAGTGTAAAATTTACATATGAGGATATTAAAAGATACTTAAACATTTTTTTTCTATTCAGCAACCATTATACCAAGAATTGCTTAGTGTTTGCTGGTACATTTTATTACAATAGCTATGAACTCCAAAATAGAAAATGTCCTGGTCCCCAAAGTTGTTTCAATATCCACACATACCAAAACATGCACTTAGCAAAAACTTTGGTATGTTACGATTATATAAGTTCACATCACTATATTATGAAATATTAAAAGAAGATACTAAGATGCATTTATCTTTCTTTTGCCCCTTTTAACACAGTACCTAGAAAAATGGAAGGCAATCCATAAAATTTTTATTTATATTAAGCAATTAGTTTTTTAAATTGCCAATCACTGCATAATGTAGCTACAGTGTAAGAACACAGAAGGAGCAAATATAAACCATGTGAGTAAACAGTTCTCAAGGATAACAAAATATAAAAACAGAGAAATCATAATATTCTTTTAATATCTCTGTCCTCAGAACTTTGTAAATATTCTCCATCCTACAGTGATTGATTTTCATTTGCAGAGCCTCCATGGAATCCCTCATCATTTTAATGAGTTACTAGATGGAATTGTTATTTACTTCATTTGTGCAGTCAATCAGCAATGCTCATTTCTTACTCAAGTCATAACTAACACATTACTATTTCCAGAGCAAATATTAGTCAGCAGGTATTCTACTATTGTGCCAGAATACTATGTGCCAAATTGCACTGAATTATGAGGCACATTAATAAAGTAGAACTCTCCAGAGATTGCTGATATACAGTAGTTATAATTTCACTTTTATTGATCATACATTAAATTGTATTAAAGAGAGAAATATCTCTTAAATAGATAAATGAAGACTTACTCTGCTTGAATAATTTCAATTTAGAAATTAATGGGTTAATATAACCTATGTGTCACTGTCTTCTCCAAATCAACTAGTATGATGGAGATAGAAAGTGCTCACTTTATAGTCCACCGCCCTCTGGCTGATAACACTTTCTGCCATGATTAAGAGATTAGTTAACATTCAACATATGTTAATTAATGTTCTTTATTAAAATGTGCTACTGTTGCCTTTTATTCATTCTTAATACAGTTCATTCTATATAGTGAACTATGAGGATACAGTAAAACCATTAGGGCTTTCCAAACAATCATTAAATCCCTGGACAGCTGAATTAAAGTTTAAACAGTAGTATTTTTTTTCATGCACTTGATGCTGCTTAAAATAATTTTTTTGATATCCAATAATTCATAACTTAAAAATGTATTATGTCAAAAGAATAAAGGAAATGTGTTATCAAAATATGTGTATGGTTTATCTTAAGAAATTAAAGATATTTGAAATATTCTGTGGTAAACAGATAAAATCATATAAATTTGCAGTGATTGGTAAAGCTATTTACATTAACGGCATATACACTTAGGCACACAACAGAACTCTGTTTAGAAAGATAAACTCGTTTTTCTTTCTACAAAACATGCTGATTAATGCCTAGAGTAGGCTGAAAACTTTTTGCAAGTGTACAATGCCTATTCTCATCAAGTGAATTGTTATGGTTACCAAGAGCTGACTGTGTTAGATCCTGATAATGGTTGGCTTTGTGTCCTCACCTAAATCTCATCTCGAATTGTAATCCCCACATGTCGAGGGAGGGACTTGGTAGAAGGTGATTGGATCATGAGGGCAGTTTCCACCATGACTGTCTCATGATAGTGAGTGACTTCTCAGGAGATCTGATGGTTTAATAAATAGTTCCCCCATTTTGCTCACATTCTTCTCTTTCCTGTCACCCAATGAAGAAGGACATGTTGGAGTCCCCTTCTGCCATGACTGTAAATTTCCTGAGGTCTTCCCAGACAGGGGAAACTGTGAGTCAATTAAACCTCTTTCTTTATTAGTTACCCAGTCTCAAGTATGTCTTCATAGCAGTGTGAGAATGAACTATTACAGCTCCTAATCCTCTTACATCAATCAATATAGGCCAGGTAATGTGTTTGAAAAAAATCAACCCCCAAATCTCAGTGGCTTAACAAAATAAAAATTTACTTCTGGCTTATTCAAAGTCTGCTGCATGTTGGGCAGCACTTTAGTCAACTCTCCTCTCCCAAAAATCTTGACTACTTCCATCATGATATCACAAGTGGCCATCATGTCATTTGTGTGGTTTTAACAAGTGACTTTAGGGTTGTGGGGAAAAGGGACAGAGAACATGGAGAACATAGATCCTATCTGCTTCTTACAGAAACTTATACACTTTCTCCTATAACCTATTATCCATAGTAAGACTCCTAGTACCAAACTAACTGCAGGGAAGGCTGGAAAATACAGGGGCATATACAGACATTCGGTGAGCATTAAATGTTTCTCCTATTGTTGTGTAATAGAATCCAACTTAAATAAATTTACTAAATAGAACTGAAAAATTGAGACACAGCTATGAAAAAAAATGACTACTTAAAATCTTGGTAAAGGCTAGTTGATTTAAAAAATGCATACTTACACATTAGGTGTCAGTAAGATTTATGTGAAAAAAAGTAAAGATAGAAAAAAGACAGTAAAATCTAAAAGAATGCCTTCCCAGTGATTTTAACTTTTCATTAAATTATTTTTTTAAAAAGCAGGTAATGATACTAGGTGAATTATGGTTGTTTTGGCAAGCTTTACAAAAAATAAGAGTCTACAGAAACTAATAAAAAGATAAAATGAAAGGCCTTGAACTTTCATTATTTTGATAATAAATATGATTTAAGTTAGAATAAAATTTTTAACTTAAATACATGTTATTTTTAAAAAATAATATTATGTATAGTTAAATGGATCTCCCATATACTACTGTGTAACTGCCCGATTTATTTAACTTTCCATGATTCAGTTCCTCCTCTATAAAATGGAGTAAAAATAGTATATATCTCTTGGAATTATTGTGAGGAATAAAGGAAAAAAAGTAACATGCCTATAGAATGTAGAAATCATTGAATGTATATTAGCTACCAATTGTATTATTACAAATATAATGTGGTTGACAAACCAAATTCCAGTACAATTTACATTAGAGAATAAACCTATCTTTAACTTTTTTTTGAGACAGGGTTGTGCTCTGTTACCCAGGCTAAGTGCAGTGGTGCAATCATGTCTCACTACAAACTCTGCCTCATGGGCTAAAGTGATCCTCCCACCTCAGCCTTCAAAGTAGCTGGGACCACAGGTGCATGCCACCTTGCTTCGCTAACTTTTAAATATTTTTTAGTAAAGTCGAGTTTTTGCCATGTTGACCAAACTGGTCTTGAACTATTGGGCTCAAGCAATCTGCCTGTCTCTGCCTCTGAAAGTGCTCAGATTACAGGCATGGGCCACTGTGCCCAGCCTAAATTTTTAAAAAATAAAAAAACAAAACAAAACAAAAAAACTTTAGCTTTATTGTATTTCTATGTGTATTTTAAAAATGAGTGTTTTAAACACATTTTAGTTTTTAAATGATTTATTTATATTTTTTAGATAAAACCTTACTCCATCACCCATACTGAAGTGCAGTAGCATGATCATGGCTCACTGGAGCCTTGACCCAGGCTCAAGCGATCCTCCGGTCTCAGCCTCCCGAGTAGCTGAGACCACGAGTACATGCCACCACACCTCGCTATTTTTGTTTGTTTGTTTTTAGTCACAATGTCTTGCTCTGCTGTTCAGGTTGATCTCAGACTCTTGGACAAATGCAAGTGATTCTCCCACCTTAGATTCCCAGACTGCTGAGATTACAGGCATGAGCCACTGCACCCAGCTATTTTTTTTTTTTTTTAATTTCTTGTAGAGACAGGATCTTGCTTCTTGGCCCAGGCTGGTCTTTAACTCATGAGCTCAAGGGATCTTCCCACCTAAGTTTTCCCAAGTACTGGGATTACAGGTGTATTACTGAGCCTAGCCTAGACTTACTTTAATTTAGTAAATTTAGCTTTATTTTGAATTACGTTTTCCAGCTGGCTGAAATGGTTCGCACCTATAATCCCAGCACTTTGGGAACTGAGGCAGGCAGATAACTTGAGCCCAGGAGTTTGAGACCAGCCTGGACAACACAGCAAAACCTTGTTACTACACAAAAATACAAAAATTGGCCAGGAATGGTGGTGCACATCTGTCGTTTCATCTAGTTGGAAGGCTGAGGCAGGAGGATCACTTGAGCCCAGGAGGCAGAGATTGCAGTGAGTTGAGGTCTCACCACTGTCCTCCAGCCTGGGTGACAAAGTGAGACTCTGTCTCAAAAACAAAACAAAACAAAACCAATATTTTCCAAATAAATTCAACCTTAAAACCTTGTTTGATATATTAATTTATTTAGCACATTGATTTTTTTAATAAAGCTAAGAAACATATATCAATTTCAGATAAGTTCAGATATATGTAGTAGAGCTTTTTCAATTCTAAAAATTAATTGACATACATAAAAGCAATTGATTTTAGCTCACTGGGGCTGCTATAACAAAATATCACAGACTGGTTGCTTAACAACACAAATTTATTCCTCAGAGTCCTGGAGTCTGGGATGTCCAAGACCAAAGTGTTAGCCAGTTTGGTGTCCAGCATGTGACCTCTTCTTGGCTTGCAGATAGCCACCTCCCTTATATGGCAAAGAGAAGAGAGGAGAGTGATTTTTCTTTATCTTCTTATTAGGACACAGTTCCCTGGTACTCAGACCTCAATTTTATGACATCATTTAATCTTAATTACCTTTCAAAGACCCAATCTCCAGGTACAGCCACTTTGGGGATTACAACTTCCATGAATTTTGAAGCACTACAATACAGTCCATAGCAATAGTAAATAAACCCAAAGAGATACACATGAACAAGCTTTTAGAAATAAGGATTTGATGTCTATTATCAAAAAGACAAAAAATAATCAGTGTTAGCCAGGATGTAGAGTAAAGAAGACCCTTGTCCACTGTTGGTGAAATGTAAATTAGTATAGCCATTACGGAGGTTCCTCAAAAAATTAAAAATAAACATACCATATTTTTCAGCAATCCCACTTCTGTGTATCTATCCAAAAGAAATGAGGTCTGTATGTTAAGAAGTTTTCTGCATTCCCATGCTCACTACAGTTCACAAAAGCTAAGTTATGGAATTAGCCTAAGTGTTCTTATAGGTGCATGGATTTGAAAAATAAGATATATATTTCTTATATGTTAAGCCATTATTGTATTGTTATAAAGAAATACCTGAGACTAGATAATTTATTTTTAAAAGGAGTTTAATTGGCTCACAGTTTGTGGGTTTTACAGGAAGCGTGGTGTTGGCATGTGCTCAGTTTCTAGAGAGGCCTCTGGAAGCTTAAAATCATAGAAAAAGGTGAACGGGGAGCAGGTATGTAATATGACCTGAGCAGGAGCAAAGAGAGTGGGGGAGGGAGGTGCTACACATTTTTAACTGACCAGATCTCATGAGAAATCACTCACTATTGTGAAGACAGCACCAAGGCATAAGGGATCCACCCCAAAAATTCAAACATCTCTCACCAGACCCCACCTCCAGCATTATGGATTGCAATTCAACATGAGATTTGGGCAGGAATAAATATCCAAACTATACCATTCTGCCCCTGACCCCTCCAATATCTCATATTATCCTCACATTGCAAATAAAATCATGTCTTCTCAACAATCTCCGAAATTCTTAACTCATTCCAGCATTAATTAAGTAGTCCAAAGTCTCATCTGAGACAAGGTAAGTCCCTTTCACCTATGAACCTATAAAATCAAAAACAAGTTATTTAATTCCAAGACACAGTGGCGGTATAAGCATTGGGTAACATTGCCATTCCGTAAGAGGGAAATCAACCAAAGGAAAGGGGCTACAGGCCTCACAAAGTTTGAAACCCATTAGGGTAGTTATTGAATCTTAAAGCTCCAAATTAAACTCCTGTGACTGCATGTACCACATTCAGGACACACTGGTGCATAGGCTCCTAAGACCTTGGGCAGCTCCACTCCTGTGGCTTTGCAGAGTTCAGCCCCTGTGTCTGCTCTCACAGTTTGTTGTGTGCCGGTGGCTTTTTCAGGCACAAATTACAAACTTCTAGTGGATCTATCATTCTAGGGTCTGGAGAACAATGATGGTGGCCCCTCTTTTTACTGCTTCACTAGGTAGTGCCCCACTGGGGACTCTACGTGGGGCCTCCAACTCCACATTTTCCATCCGCACTGCCCTAATAGAATTTCTCTGTGGAGGCTCCACCATTGCAGCAGGATTCCATCTGGAGACCCAGGCTTTTCCACATGCCCGCTGAAATCTACGTAGAGGCTGTTTCTTTACTTTTGCATTCTGTGCTCTTGCAGGCATAACCATACCTGAAAGCCACCATGACTTACTGCTTGTATCCTCTAAAGAAGCAGCCATAGATATATCTGGGGCCCTTTAAGCCAAGGCTGGAGTAAGAGCAGCCAGGAAGCTGGAAGCAGTGCCCTAAGGCTGTGCAGAGTAGCAGCCCAATGGGCCTGGCCCATAAAATTAGTTCTTTCTCCTAGGACCGCAGGCCTGTGATAGGAGGGGCTGCCACCAGGGTCTCTGAACTGACTTTGAGGCCATTTCTCTATTGTCTTGGTTATTAGCACTTGGCTCCCTTTTAGTAATGAAAATATTTCTAGTAAGCCTACAAGTCTGGCTACGTCATAGTGCTACAAAAGGGTTTTACGTCCTTGAGCACAATGTTTATGGTAACAGAGCCGAGGTTACCCTGCACCGGAACATGAGGCATGAAGAGGCCTTCCTCCTCAGAGGCCTCCTGTGGCCTTCCACAGTTTGGTGTTCCTTGTCTATGTTACTCATAACCAATTTATATAGGCACTCTGTAAGTCCTTTCTCTTTTGCAGCTTTTCCCAATAATTGACCTGGACTTCACAGTCCATATCACTATCAACATTTTGGCCACAACCATTTAACTAGTCTCTAAGAAGTTTCAAATTTTCCCTCATCTTTTTGTTTTATTCTGAACCCTCCAACCTCTTCCACTGTCTACCTGTTACCCAGTTCCAAACCTGCTTCCACATTTTCAGGTATCTTTATAGCAATACCCCACTCCTCAGTGCCAGTTTTGTGTGTGTGTGAGACTATTCTTGCATTGCTATAGAGAATATCAAAGATTGGGTAATTTTAAATGAAAAGCAGTTTAACTGGCTTACAGTTCTGCAGGCATTATAGGAAGCATGGTGCTGGCATCTGCTCAGATTCTGAGGATGCCTCAGGAAGCTTATCATCATGAGAAAAGGTGAAGGGGAAGAAGACACATCACTTGTCCAGAGCAGGAGCAAGAGAGAGTTTGGGGGGATGGTGCCACATACTTTTTAATGATCAGATGTTGAAAGAACTCACTACTATGAAGACAGCACCAAGTCATAAGGGATCTGTCCCCATGACTCAAATACCTCCCAGCAGGCCTCACCTCCAGCATTGAGGATAACAATTCAGCATGGGATTTGGGAAGGAAAAAATATCCAAACTATATTATCATATAAATAAAATAATATTTAGTCTTTAAAAATAAATGTTATTTCATTTTCAATAAATTGAAAGAAGCTGGTGGACATTATGCTAAGTGAAAGAAGCCAGGCACAAAAAAATAATTCATGATCTCACTTATATTTGACATCTTCATATGTTGATGTTATAAAGGCAGAGAGTAGAATGGTGGTCACCAGGGTTTGAAGTGGAGCTGGGGGAATTGGGAGATGTTGGTCAAAGGGTACAAAGTTTTGGTTAAGCAAGATGCATAAGTTTGAGACATGTATTGTAGACTGTAGTAATTAATATAACTATAGTTAATGATAATGAATTGTATGCTTGAAAATCGCTTATAAGGTAGATCATAAATGATCTCATCACTCAACAACAATGATAAGTATGTGAGGTGATGCATATGTAAATTAGCTTGATTTCAGCCTTTCACAATGTATACATATTTCAAAACATCACATTGTATACCACGGGTATGTAAAATTTGTATTTGTCAATTACATCTTAATAAAGCTGGGAAAAAAAGAAATAATAATTTGGAAACTCAATACAACTTCTTTCCACATTTAAACAACAATGTTAGATATAGTGAACCCCAAGTTTCTCTTCAAAGAATCAGTATGTCAGTATGTTAAGCTCTCTTATTCTTTAATTCTCTATTTTAAATTTTAACTTCCTTGTAGTTTCAGTAAACAACCTTTTTCACTAGTTCTAATCAGTAGTTCACATCTGTTCCCCTGGTCCTCTGCCCTGTTCTGACTCATCCTGGTCACCTGCTCTGGTCACCTGCTTTGACCCCTGCTTATCTGTTCTGACCTGCCTGTAACTGTCCTTCCTGCCAAACTACCCACCCCACCATTCCAGCTCATACCCCTGCTTCCTTTAAAATAGCCAATAGGAATTAAACTAGACTGTGTGGTCTAACCATAGCCAATAGGGGAACAACACAGCAGTAGGTGCAACCTCTATCAGGCATAAGTAACCCTTCCTCTCCTTGTGAGGTGTGTGCTCGCCATTGTTCCAACTGTGAGCCACACCGTTCTATAGAAGTAAATTACCTTACTGAAGAAATTTATATTCAAGTGTTACTTATTTTGCAGCATCCACAATTCTACTTATAACAATAAGAAGGAAAAATCAGAGAAGAATGATAACAAGCATTGGGTAGCATGGACAAATATTGAAATTGAGTCCAACATTAATTAAAAATATACATGTCTATCAGATGATGGAACATAGAACTATTTGAAAAGCAGCAATATTTAGACATAAAAAATCGCAGAAAGCAGAAAGGCAGTTTGAAGTACCTATTAAATATCAAAGGAATATGAAATACTGCTTTCCTCTTCACTGTTTCATTCATATAGAATCTTAAGATTCCATATAAAGAAGCCATGCTCTTAGATGCCATGCATACAGACATGTTGTCTGGCCTCTAACAGCTCACAGCTCACTGTGGGAGACCTATATGTAAACAGGCAAGTGTAGTACCATGTAGTAAATGAATAATGGAGTTTTATTCTTGAGAACATAAGGAGAGAAAAGAGGGATACATTTTCAGCAGGGGAAAGTTATAGACAAAAGGCTGTTCAGAGGTGATGCTGGTGCTGAGAAATAAAAAGTAAGTATGATTCATGAGTCAAACTAGAGTCAATATAGCGTTATTATCAAATGGAATATCATCAATAAAGTGAAGAAGTCAGGAAAAAGCACATTACAAAGAAGTAACTGAAAACAACTTTGCATTACTCATTAACACATTACTAGGCAGGGAGTGGAGTGATGAGCGGCCTGAGAAAGCCCTCATTCTCTTGCAGTGGGCTTTAGACATTACTGAGTCATGTGTGTCACTGAAGAATTTAATGCATCTCTAATCCATCTAGATTTAGGCTTTAGAATGCTCAGTCTGGAATATATGAAGAGATAGATTTAAAAGATAAATATTAGATGTAGAAAGACTTCTTAAGAAATAATTTGGGCCTTTACAACAAGAACGTTTAAAGAGTACACAGAGGAATATGAGCCTACAGATGAGCAAAGAAATAAATTATTAGAAAATTATAAAGAAAGCCAAAAAAGAATGGTATCTTAGTAACAACCACAAAAGCAAAATAGCATTTTTCTTCTGTGTTTATAATATATATGAGTTTCTCTCAAGCTCTTAATAAGTATCAATGGATAAAAAGTTTTCTCAGGCAAATACACTGGAGAAGTGCTGTTAACCAAGAATTATTTTCTTTAATTATTTAATAAAATTCTTGGAAATTTAATGACATACTTTACAACACAACCTTACAACAGGCACACAGAGTACATCATAGCATGGGACAGATCAATGACAGTAAAATTCATATCCTTCAATGAGACTTCGATTCAACCAATTGAACAAACTGTTATGCTATGAGTATTCCTTAACTCTTCCCTCTCCTATATAACAGCCAAAGAATCACCAATTCCAAATCATTTTACCATTTAAATATTTCTTAAGTGATTCCGCTTCTCTAATTTAACAACTTCCACTGAACATTCTATCATTTTTAACACAGACATTGTTAGCCTTTTATGAGTCTTTTCCTGTATTATTTCATCAACTGCAGGAAAAATCAGAGGTTTTGTTTTTTTCTGCATATTTTCTTAAAACTTTTTGCTCTTCCCCAAGGAAATATTTTGCATTAATTTCCTCAGGATTTTCTAGAAAAAAAATAAAGATAGAATAGACATTAGATTCTCAGTCTTAGATTTGTGATTTTCAAAAACTTAGAGAATTCTGATTCTGGGAAAAATTTTTAAATTTTTGGAAAGTTGTCCACACTGAATTCTACATAAAAAAAAAAAACACTCATTATTATTATTATTTTTTTAGTGAAGGAAGGTTCATAACACAATTAGAAATTAAAAAGTAGTATATTTGTCCATGTATCTGAGAAAGATAACTGGCATCCTTTCCATATTATATTACTTCCATACCTGTTTTATAGACCGTCTTTACTCTTAAAATATAGTTATGATCGAGCAATCATCAAAATCTTACATTAGAAAACTGTTACTTTGGATAAACAACACAGTCTTTCACATGTCCTACCACACCTTCATGATCTGTCATCTACCTCCTTCTCCACTCATCTGCTAATCTTCCTCTAGCCTCTGTGTTCCAGGATGAAACATGAGATAACTTTCTGTTACTGAAAATGGTATGAACAGCATTCCTGAAAACGCAGATCTGCCTGTGTTTTATAATACAAAGCAAAAGAAACACACAAATGTTGTCAAACTTCCGTATTCATTGGTTAATCAGAGACTTCTTTCCTTCAAGAGGAACTCACTCATTCAAGAATAATTTTCCTTAAATTAGCCCTTCCTCAAAGGTTTATTTGAAAATCCTGATATACTTCAGAGTTTTTCTCATTAGGTGTCAATTTAATTACTTCAATTATTAGGTTTAAAAAATTTTTAAGCCAGAGAATTTCAAAATTATTAAATAGTGTCATAATCTTAGTTGTTTATTTTTCTGAGTAATCTATTTTGTTTCTATATTACTACTGTAATTTAAAAAGAATGTGATGCTTTTATTATATATTTTAAATAAATTCATAATTTAACAATAAAAATCTTGTTAATATATATTATCAACAAAAATATGTACAAGCTACATGCTTTATTTTATAAATCATAATTTTAAAAATTTACATAGAAGAAAATTCTCTGTGGTTCATTGCTCAATAAGATGTAAATTCTAAATCAAATACAGAAGTAATTTTCATTTAGCTTTCTATTCTTTTTATTTTTTCTTGGGTTATGAGTGTAAAAATATGCAAAATCCAATTTGGTAATTATTTAAAATAAAAATGAAAATGCATAAAAGAACAATCACCTCTGAATTTGTTTTCCTCTCTTTTGCAGTCAAATTACATGAAATGATAATTTTAAAGTGGTATGCCAGAAATCTTCCTGGGACTTCCACACTTCTCCACTTTACCAAGGAGAACAATCTACCAATTTTGCTGTTTCTCCACTTTCTATTCAAATGCTAACCTTAAACAATCATGTCAATTTGAACAGATTCAAATTCTACCCAGAATGAAAAGTATTTGAATTTCAAATGACATTTGGAATACACCCAAAAAAATGGAATTTATTTTTATCTCAACTGATACTTGGGTCAGGATTAAATATCCTTTTTGAAATACATAGAACCTTGAGTTCCACATCTTTTGTTGATGAAAAGAGTCAAATTCTGTAAAATATTTGAGGAGATTTATTCTGAGCCAAATATGAGTGACCATAGTCCTTGACAAGCTCCAAGAGATCCTGAGAACATGTGTTCAAGGTGGTCAGGCTACAGTCTGGTTTAGTATGTTTTAGGGAGACATAAGGCATCAATCAATCCATGCAAGAGGAGCATTGGTTCAGTCTGGAAATGCAGGACAACTCAAAGTGTTGGGGTGCTTCCAGGTCATAGGTGGATTTAAAGATTTTCTGACTGGCAATTACTTGAAAGAATGATTTTCTGAAGACTTGGAGTCCATAGAAGGAAATGTCTGGGTTAAAATAAGGAGTTGGGAAGATCAAGGTTCTTATTGTGCAGATGAAGCATCCAGGTAGCAGGCTTCTGAGAGAATTGGTTGTAGATGTTTCTTATCAGACTTAAAAGGGTGCCATACTCTTAATTCTTTCCTGGATCAGAAAAAAGATCTGAAAGTGAAGGTGATTCTCCACAGAATGTAGACTTTCCCCACAAGAACCAGCTTTACAGAGCCTTTACAAAACTATGTCAAAGATATGTATTTTGGAGTGAAATACTTCAGTTTCTTTTAGGGCCTGTTATCTGTCATGTGATGCTACACTGCAGTCAGGCTGGAGCAGGGTATCTTATTGCTACAAAGAGCCTGTTAAGTTAGTCTTAAGATCTGTTGTAATGTTAATGGTGGTCAGTTGTGCCTGAATTCCAAAGCCAGAAGGGTACAATGAGACATGTTCTATCTTGATCTGAACTAGATTTTCAGATTTACTTTAGAATGCCAGAATTACTTTGGAATGGCCAAAAGTGATGTTCATCAGTTACTTGAAAGACTTAGAATTTTCTTTTTAATTTATATTTTGATGAAAGTCTTTATTTTTAAGTGTAAGAGAAAATATTTAGAGAGATTGGATATACAACTGAGATTTTAGCCTCTCTTAATGCTTGCAGTGTGTACTTGTAAATTCACAGCTTCTATAACTTTGATGGAAAACTTTGAATTAAAATATTGTCTTGCATTTTCATAGTCTAACAAAATAAACACGTTTGAAAATAAATAATGTAAGCACAACTTTCAGACGAGCTCCTTGCGTATGCTTTGTAGTGCCAACTAGATTTAAAAAGAGCAGCTGGTTCCCGGGCAGAATTCCCTGTGGTCTTGTGGGTAGATCTGTCCCCAGTGGTTACGAGACTTCTATTTTATTGTTTCTGACAAGCATGGCAGTCTGGTCACAGGTGTGAAAAGACAGCTTAAAAGAAAAAAAGCAAAATATACCCAAATTTTTGGCTGTCATTTTTATTACATTTTCATAGACATTAAAATAAATAAAAGTTATCATTTTAAAAATATGGCATCTAAAAACTTGTTTCATTTTATTATCAGTGTAAAACCTACTTTTTATAAAATACGTATTTGCTGTGCTTACATTGTTTTTGTCCTACCTAGCATCCTCACCTGTATTTTAATGGATTCATAATGTAATAGTTTTTATTTATTTATTCATTAAATCATTCATTTAGCTGAGTAGGAACATCTAAAATATGACACAAAGCATAGCAGGCACAAAAATGACATCCAATGGCAAGACGTGTTATTCAACAGTATACAATATTAACTTGATACCTTTACAAATATTTTATATTATTTTAACTCTGCTTTTGGTATAAAGCAGGAATAATAGGAGTTAGATCAAGTGAAACATTTCTGTTATTAAATCACATGTTCTAATTACTTAAAGAATTTCCTTCTTGTCACCTTTGGCTTCCTTTATAGTTCTTATAGAAGCACATATTTCTCCTGATATAATCTTTTACTTTAATTACAGATAATTTAGTATCCAGATCTAATTCTTTTTTTTTTTTGTAATATGTTTCACGGCATGGTTCTCCTCAGTTTCTGCTATTTTCCTTAGTATTAATTATCCTCTTGCTTCTCTACCTCTGTAGGGTTTTATAAATTTATAAATCTCCATATTATAAACGATGTGTCTCAAAACAACTTGATCCCTTTCTAAGGTTTCTTTCACATTTTTCAATGTGATTTAGAGTTCTTGTAGTCTAATCACACTAAGCATCCTGAAAAAAGCCAAAATATGAAAAAAAGACTATATTGGAGTCAGTCAGAAATATTTTGCTGCACCATGGAAAATATTTGTCACATGTGTAAGTTTGTGTACAATAGACATGATTAAAATATCAACAATGCAGACTTCCAGAAATATATATAATACTCCTACCAATTGCTCATAGTCAATGTTACAATTTAAAAGCTAGAGGCAGAATTTTTACATAAGTATTGATATCATAACACTCACTGGGTGAATTGATCTCATGAAAATCATATTCTGATGAACATTGTGATGAGCCTAAATATGTTACATGCACAAAGTTCCTCTTTAATATCTCATCTGATGGTGACAAACTTCGGATCCCTACAAGTGGAAGGTGCGGGTAGGGGAAGCTCTGCTCTCACATCTCCCTCCTGCCTGAGGTTTGTTTTCATCAGAGGCTTCTCAGAGACCAGCAATGTCTGCAATTTCTTTTCTTTTCTTTTTAAATTTTTATTTTTAAGACATAGTCTCGCTCTGTTGTCCAGGCTGGAGTGCGGTGGTGCGATCTCTGCTCACTGCAATCTCCCCAGGAGGCTGAGGCAGGAGAATCACTTGAGACTGGGAGATGGAGATTTCAGTGAAGCCCTGTCTCTACTAAAAACACAAAAGTTAGCTGGGTGTGGTGGCACTACAGGCTTGTGCCACCACACTCAGCTAACTTTTGTGCTTTTAGTAGAGACAGGGCTTCCCCATATTAGACAGGCTGGTCTCAAACTCCTGACCTCAAGTGATCCACATGCCTCAGCCTCCCAAAGTGCTGGGATTACAAGCATGAGCCACTGGGCCCAGCCTGGAATTTCCTTTCTTTTGAATCTCTTATTTCCTGTGCCAGCCAAGAGATCTACATCTATCCTGATTGATGAAACAATTTGGCTTTTCATAAATACTTACAAATTCATGGCTTTTGCACTGATTCTCTGATGACCAAATATTAAAATCATGGCTAATTTTGTCTCTGTGTTGTGTTATGTGAATTTTTTCCTGAAACTATAGGGTCAATGAGTCTAGATGCTGGATCTGGGGAAGTAAACAGAGGAAGAATAAAAATACGTTTCATAGAACTCAGGAGGGGTGACACTTTCGGGAATCCCATGATGTCTGAGAAAGAGAAAAGCAGCCACTAATATCCAGTAGTTCGCTTCACACCTACAGGCAAGACTTGGTGTTCTGTTGGACATAGTTTCACAGAACAACAACAGACAAGGCCATTCTGTGACCATATTAAATCAACATTTGTAATCATGTCTTCACACAGAAAAAGCAAGGTCAATGTCCATCCTCTGATTTTGGCTGAGTGACTGCTTAGTATTTATGAATTACAGCTTTTGCGTCATCTAATCTGCCCTCTAGAAACGTGAGATAGATGGAAATATCTCAATTTATGATTATCCCTGCTTCCTAATAGCAAGTCAGAGCCAAACTCCACTTCTTAAACTCTCTTCAAAACCACCAAATAGCTGGGTGTGGTGACCCATACCTGTAATCCCAGCACTTTGGGAGACCAAGGCAGGCAGATCACTTGAGGCCAGAAGTTTAAGATCAGCCTGGTCAACATGGCAAAACACTATCTCTACTAAAAATGTAAAAATTATCTAGGCATGGTGGTGTGCACCTGTAACCCCAGCTACTTGAAAATCACTTGAATTCAGGAGGCAGAGGTTGCAGTGAGCAGAGATCCAGCCACTTCATTCCAGCCTGTGCAAGAGTGAGACCCTGTCTCAAACAAAACAAAACAAAAACCACCAAATAAGTCCATATCCTATAATAAATAAGTCTTCTTTAACACCTCTATGGGACACCCCATAGCTCTTCACGGTCGTATGCTTCTTACTAACATGAGTAATAAAATCAACTCAATAAAACACAAGGTTGTCTCAGGCTGTATTGACAGGTCAAAACTATCTCCATAATAATACTAAGATGTTATTTGGCCTTTCTTCTGTTTTTAAACTTGTATACTATCAATGCAAAATCAATAGCAGATAAAACCATTGGAACCCTTAGCACCAGTAGCTTGACTGACTGTCTTGTGATTGCTACTACATTACTAGTTACTGTGCAGGTCAACACCACACTTGGGGGAAAAAAATGAAAAAAAGAAGAATGGCTTAAAAGTGTTCTTTTAAAGCTAGTCCAATAATTTTATATTTTAATATTCTGTGTGATGAAATTAAAAGTACATATAAGGCACTTTTGTTGCCTCCTGAAGTGTGATGAATCATGGGTAAAAGCAGATAAAAGATTGTCTGAGTTCTGAACTGAATAAGCCATATTTTTCCAAGGAACATCAATTTTATTGGAAAGAATGAGTAACACACAAACTCTGATTATTCAATTGGGTTTTGGCAGACATTTAAGAAAATTGGCAAAATGAGCCTGTCACTTCAAAAGAAATAACTGGTAGTGTTTGCTTTAAATACCAACATTTATGCCTCCCAGTTAATATTAGAATTTTGGAAAATCTAACGGCCACCAAGAGCTTGACAGCTTCCAATACTTAAAGGAAATATATCGACATTTGAAAAATTTGCATAATCAATGAACTGATATTTTCTAAGTGGCATGATAATCAGACAGATGTTAAAGACTTATCAAAGTGCAAGATAGTCCAACTGATTTTAAGGCAAAAATATATGAAAAGTTCACTGAAATAATTTCAAATTACAAATTGCAAATAATCTAAATTTAAGTAACTACCACATACCAAAACTTGGTGTGGTATCAAAGACAAACATCCACAATAACCAGGGAAGGTAATTCAAATATTCCTCCTATTTCCAAAATACATATCTAGGTAATGATGAATCTTCTCTATATACATTTTTAAAAAGGTGAATATGTTAAAAGATTGACTGAGATATGTGTAAGAAATTTCAATAGCCCTGTACTAACACAAATATTAAAGATGTATGCAAAACTAGAAAAAAAGTTTTCCTCTTGTCATGGTTACTTTTTTTTGATAATAGAATTTTCATGACAAATATGCTATTTATGTTAACATGATATGTGCTATTTTATTGGTATATAAAAATATCTATATTATTTCATTCTCACTCTGCTATAAAAAACTACCAGAGACTGAGTAATTTACAAAAAAAAAAAAGTGTAATTGGCTCACAGACCTGCAGGCTGTACAGGAAGTACGGATGGGGAGGCCTTAGGAAACTTACAATCATAGCAGAAGGCAAAGAGGAGGCACATCATCACGTGGCCAGAGCAGGAAGAAGGAAAAAAAGGAGGAGTTGCTATACACTTTTAAACAACCAGATCTCATATGAAATTACTCACTATTATGAGAAAAGCAAGGGGGAAATCCACCCCCATGATCCAGTCACGTCCCACAAGGGCCCTCCTCCAACACTGAGGATTACAATTTGCTAGGAGATTTGAGTGGGGACACAGAGCCAAACCATATTACTCCACCTTGGCCCCACTCAAATCTCATGTCCTTCTCACATTGAAAAATACAATTATCTTTTTTCAATAGTCCTCCAGTCTTAACTCATTTTAGCATTAACTCAAAAGTCTACATTCCAAAGTCTCATCTAAGGCAAGGTAAGTCCCTTCTGCTTATGAGTCTGTCAAATCAAAAACAAGCTAATTACTTCCAAGAGACAACGGGGATATAAGCATTAGATAAATGCTCCCTTTCCAAAAGAATTGGCCACAACAGAGGCTGCAAGCCCCATGCAAGTCTGAAAACCTGCAAGGCATTCATTAAACCTTAAAGCTCCAACATAATCTCCTTTTGCTTCATGTTTCACATCCAGGCCACACTAATGCAAAGGGTGGTCTCCCAAGGCCTTGGAAAGCTCTGCTTTTGGGGCTCTACAGGGCTCACCTCCCATGGCTGCTCTCAAGGGCTACTGTTGAGTGCCTGCAGCTTTTCCAGGTGCATGGTTCAATCTGCCACTGTACCTACAATTCTAGGGTCTGGAGGATGGTGACCCTCTTCTCTCAGTTCCACTAGGGAGTGCCCCAGTGGGGACTCTGTGGAGGCCCCAAGCCCACGTTTTCACTCCATATTGCACTAGTAGAGGATCTCCATGTGGGTTCCGACTCTACAGCAGACTTCTGCCTGTACATTCAGACATTTTTATATATTCTCTGAAATCTCGGCAGAGGCTCCCAAGCCTCAACTCTTGCCCTCTATGCACCTGCAGGTTTAACACTACATGGAAGGCACCCAGGCTTATGGCTGGGACCCTCTGGAGAAGCAGCCTGAGACATACACCCTTTAACCACAGCTCAAGCTGGAGTAGCTGGGATGCTGAGAACAGTGTCTCAAGTCATGCAGGGAAGCAAGGCCCTGGTCCACGAAACCATTTTTCCTTTCTAGGCCTCCAAGTCTGTGATGGGAGGGGCTGCGATGAAGGTCTCTGTAATGCCTTTCTGGCATTTTCCCCATTGTCTTAGCTATTAACATTGAAATCCTCTTTACTCATGCACATTTCTGCAGCCTGTTTAAAAACTGGTTCCTCTTTTCTACCACATGGTCAGGTTGCAAATTTTCTAGATTTTTATGTTTTGTTTTCCTTTTAAATAAAGTTCCAGCTTCACATTATCTCTTTGCTCATGCATATGGCAATACACTATTAGAAGTGACCATTTCACATCTTGAACGCATTGCTGCTTAGAAATTATTTTCATATACCCTAAATCATCACTATCAAGTTCAAAGTTTCACAGATTCCTAGAGCATGGCACAATGCCTCCAATCCCTTTGCTAAAGCATAGCAAGAGTGACGTTTACTCCAGTTCCCAAAAAGTTCCTCTTCTCCATCTGAGAACACCTCAGTCTGTACTTCATTGTCCACATTACTGTCAGTATTTCACTACAACAATTTAACAAGCCTCTAGGAAATTCCAAACCTTTCCTAATCTATTTTCTTCTGAGTCCTCAAATCATTCCAGCCTCTGCACATTATCCGGCTCCAAGGCTGTTTCCACTTTTCCAGATATCTTTATAGCAATGCCCCACCTTCGAGTACCAATTTTCTTTACAAGTCAGTTTTTGCACTTCTGTAGAAAACTACCTGAGACTGGCTTATTTATAAAGAAAAGAGGTTTAGTTGGCTCACAGTTGTGCAGGTTGTACATGAGCATGAAATGCATGGAAACTTACAATCATGGAGGAAGATGAAGAGGAAGGAGAAACATCTTAACATGGCCAGAGTGGGAGAATGAGAAGCTGGGGGTACTACAAACTTTTAAACAACTAGATCTCATGAGAACTCACTATCACGAGAACAGCAAAGGGAAAGACCCCTTTCCCCAAGATCTAATCACCTCCTACCATGCCTCTATTTCAACATTGGGGCTTACAATTTGACATGAGATTTGGGTAGGGACAGAAATCTACACTGTATCAATATTAATAAATAGTATTAAATAAAATACAAATAAACAATATTTAAACATTTATTAGTTGTAATTCCCAATACAGTAAATACTGAGACAGAAATAGAGATAAATAGTAATTTAGACTATTTAGGAACTTCTATCATACTTTTAAAGTACAAAGGCATCCAGAAATCAAAAAGTTTGATTTCTCCCCACAGTGGGGGATGGGGAGTTGGGGAGAGATAGCATGGGGAGAAATGCCAGATATGGGTGAGGGGGAGGAAGGCAGCAAATCACACTGCCTTCCTCGTGTGTACCTATGCAACAGTCTTGCATGTTCTTCACATGTGCCCCAAAGCCTAAAATGCAATAAAAAAATAAAAAAATAAAAAATAAAGAAATTACACATAAAAAAAAAGAAGAAGAAAAGGAGAAAAGAAATAAAATTCTGGATATCAGCCCTTTGTCAGATGGGTAAGCTGCAAAAATTTTTTCCCATTCTGTTGGTTGCTGATTCACTGTAGTGACTGTTTCTTTTGCTGTGCAGAAGCTGTGGAGTTTGATTAGGTCCCATTTGTCTATTTTGGCTTTTGTTGCCAATGCTTTTGGTATTTTGGTCATGAAGTCCGTGCCTACGCCTATGTCCTGAATGGTTTTGCCTAGATTTTCTTCTAGGGTTTTTATGGTGTTAGGTCTTATGTTTAAGTCTTTAATCCATCTGGAGTTAATTTTAGTGTAAGGTGTCAGGAAGGGGTCCAGCTTCTGCTTTCTGCAAATGGCTAGCCAGTTTTCCCAACACCATTTATTAAACAGGGAATCCTTTCCCCATTGCTTGTTTTTGTCAGGTTTGTCAAAGATCGGATGGTTATAGATATGTTGTGTTGCCTCCAGGTCCTCTGTTCTGTTCCATTGGTCTATATCTCTGTTTTGGTACCAGTACCATGCTGTTTTGATTACTGTAGCCTTGTAGTATAGTTTGATGTCCAGTAGTGTGATGCCTCCAGCTTTGTTCTTTTTGCTTAGAATTGACTTGGCTATGCGGGCTCTCTTTTGGTTCCATATGAAGTTTAATTTACAAAGAACTAAAACAGATTTACAAGAAAAAAAAAAACAAGCCCATTCAAAAGTGGGCAAAGGATATGAACAGATACTTTACAAAAGAAGGCATACACGAGGCCAACAAACATAGGAAAAAATGCTCATCATCACTGGTCATTAGAGAAATGCAAATCAAAACTACATTGAGATACCATCTCATGCCAGTTAGAATGGCGATCATTAAAAAATCTGGAGACAACAGATGCTGGAGAGGATGTGGAGAAATAGGTACACTTTTACACTGTTGGTGGGAGTGTAAATTAGTTCAACCATTGTGGAAGACAGTGTGGCGATTCCTCAAGGACCTAGAAATAGAAATTCCATTTGACCCAGCAATCCCATTACTGGGTATATATCCAAAGGATTATAAATCATTCTACTATAAGGACACACGCACACGAATGTTCATTGCAGCACAGTTTACAATAGCAAAGACCTGGAAGCAACCCAAATGCCCATCGATGATGGACTGGACAGGGAAAATGTGGCACATACACACCATGGAATATTATGCAGCCATCAAAAACGATGAGTTTGCGTCCTTTGTAGGGACATGGATGAACCTGGAAACCATCATTCTCAGCAAACTGACACAAGAACACAAAGTCAAACACTGCATGTCTCACTCATAGGCGGGTGTTTAACAATGAGAACACATGGACACAGGGAGGGGAGCACTACACACTAGGGTCTGTTGGGGGGAAATAGGGGAGGGACAGCAGGGGGTGGGGAGGTGGGGAGAGATAGCATAGGGAGAAATGCCAGATATAGGTGAAGGGGAGGAAGGCAGCAAATCACACTGCTATGTATGCACCTATGCAACAATCTTGCACGTTCTTCACATGTACCCCAAAACCTAAAATGCAATAAAATAAATAAATAAATAAAATAAAATAAGAAATAAAAACGCGGAAAAAAAAAGTTTAAGAGCTTCTGGGTTAATATATTTAAAAAATTTCCTACCACAATATTAAGCAATTAATGTATAAATATCTTTTCTTCCCTTTCAGAAGCTGAGTACATTAATTGTAATGCAGATAGCACAGAAAAATTTTAGATTAGTAATAAGACATTGTCAACATCTAAGAATACCAAAAACTTAAAAGAACTGTTGCTTCTTTTATATTCTGATTTCCCAGAGTGCCTCTATTTCCATGATATCTTGACCAAAATTTATTTTTAATAAAATTTTGTCCTATTATTGATTTAAATGCTTTAATATTTGAAAAATGCAGAAGATACTAAACTAATAGTCAATATCAGTGCTTTGTTTATGGGAGTATAATCAAGTATAAAAATCATATTTTTAGAAGGAAATAAAATGTTAGTAGGTAGTAAAATTCCGAGAGTTTAGAAAAAAAATGTGAGAAAAGAACTAATAAGAAAAGAATTTCCAATGACAAAAAAAGTGTACAAAACTATATTCCTATGTTACTTTCAGTAAATCCAATTAATTAAAATGATTAAAGAATATGACTTCTATTTATGTAAAGCAAGACTAGCTAATTTTTTTTTTAAGTTCTGGGATACATGTGTAGAATGTGCAGCTTTGTTAAATAGGTATCATGGGCCATGGTGATTTTCTGCACCTATCAACCCATTATTTAAGTTCTAAGCCCTGCATGCATTAGGTGTTTGTCCTAATGCTCTCATTCTTCCTGCCTCCCACCCCACTGACAGGCCCCAGTGTGTGATGTTGCCCTCTCTGTTTCCATGTTTTCATTGTTCAACTCCCATTTATGAGTGAGAACATGCGGTGTTTAGTTTTCTGTTCCTGTGTTAGTTTGCTGAGAATGATGGTTCCCAGTTTCATCCATGTCCCTGCAAAAGACATGAACTCATTCTTTTTAATGGCTGCATAGTATTCCATAGTGTATATATGCCACATTTTCTTTATCCAGTCTATCATTGATGGGCATTTAGGTTAGTTCCAAGTCTTCACTATTGTAAATAGTGCTGCAATAAACAAACATGTGCATGTGTCTTTATAGTAAAATGATTTATAATACTTTGGGTATTATAAATCACCATATTGTCTTTGAAAATGGTTGAACTAATTTACATTCACACAAGCAGTGTAAAAGAGTTTCTACTTCTCTACATCCTTGCCAGCATCTATTGTTTCCTGACTTTTTAATCATCACCATTCTACCTGGTGTGAAATGGTATCTCATTGTAGTTTGATTTGCATTTCTCTAATGACCAGTGACGATAAGCTTTTTTTCATAAGTTTGTTGGCTGCATAAATTTCTTCTTTTGAGAAGTGTCTGTTTATATACTTTGTCCACTGTTTGATGAGGTTGTTTTTTCTTGTAAACCCATTTAAGTACCTTGCATTTTCTGGATATTAGACTTTGGTCAGATGGATGGATTGTAATTTTTTTTCTTTTTTTTTTCTTGCTGTGCAGAAGCTCTTCAGTTTAATTAAATCCCATTTGTCAATTTTGGCTTTTGTTTCAAATGCTTTTGGTGTTTTAGCCATGAAGTCTTTGCCCATGCCTATGTCCTGAATGGTATTGCATAGGATTTCTTCTAGGGTTTTATGGTTTTAGGTGATATATTTAAGCCTTTAACCCATTTTGAGTTAATTTTTGAATAAAGTGTAAGGAAAGGGTCCTGTTTCAGTTTTCTGCATATGACTAGCCAGTTTTCCTAGCATCATTTATAAAATAGGAATTCCTTTTCCCATTGCTTGCTTTTGTTAGGTTTGTTGAAGATCATATGATTGTAGATGTGCAGTGTTATTTCTGAGGCCTCTGTTCTGCTCTATTGGTCTATATATCTGTTTTGGTACCAGTATCATGCTGTTTTGGTTACTGTAGCCTTATAGTATAGTTTGAAGACTAGCTAATTTTTCTCCCATTCATTTTTTGTTCATTTATTTTATTATTTTTGTTTTTATTTGTTGTGTTAGTGAGATGTAGTAAAAGGATATTATATAATATCATTGGTAGTGGAAAAATGATTAAACAATGCCATTTTTATTTCAAGATTAGAGAAAATATTGTAATCACTAAAAGAAGTTAAGTAATTATACTGATTTCCAGTAAAGCTTTTAGATAGGTTTAGTGATTAGATTAACTTCATTAAATATTAGATAAAGCTAAATTTTTAGGTAAATCTTTAAAAATAAATTATGAATTGAGGAACAATTTTATATCACAAATCTAAAAGTCTCTTTCTTATGAATCTTTTAGGATATTAGTAGATAACTCAGAAAGATTCTAACATAATAAAATCAAAATTTTAAGAGTTTCTCTTTACTCCTTCATAACCCAGCTACCACCCCTGACTCTTTCTTAATACATGTTGATTTGCATTGTTCCACAAAGACTACAATATTATAATTACAGCAAAGGCAAAATCCTGCTGTTGTTCTCTTAAACTGGAACTGGCAATCTTTCTGACAATTGACACAAAAATGATTCCAAAGTTCTCAGCAGGTTCTGAATTAATAAAGCTTAAAATAAGCAAGCGAGAAAACATCCTAGTTTCCCTATCCCTTGTCTAACCAACATTATTTGAATAATAAAGTCAATAATTGGCCTATTAAGCTATACAAAATATTATCTTCGTTAACTTTTAATTACCATACATAGTAAAGTAATTAAAAATTATAAATACTATCAACTAACATTGACATATATGAGCCATCAACTTCTTAAAAAAGAATTAAGCACTGAATCAAATTCTGTACTTGCATCAGAATCTACCCAGTACATAACCTCATTGTAATCACTCCAAATTATCTATCAATATCGATCTACTCATATCCTGCTCCTAAAATAGTCCCAAAATGATATTAACAAAGTAAAAGAAAATTGTCATAAATGGCATTTCTTCTGGGTTTAAGAAATAAATTCAATAGTTAAGCTAGCTAGGCAAAGAGAAGTCAACGATTGTTAAACTCCCTTTTCAATGTTGTTTATACTCAAGAATATAGGCTAGGGTGTTGGGAATCCATTCTTATATAAATTGTGAAATCAAGTAGTTTTGCAGAGAAGTGGCCAGTAAGAATTGTAAAGATAAGAACTTAAATCATTGATAATGTGAACTTAGGTACTCTGGTCCTTTCCAAGGATCAGGGTGTGCTTGTGGGGTCATGTGAGGGGACCTAGGAGACCACGCTTTTATGTTAGTGCTGAGAACTAAGCAGTAGAGAAGAAAATTAGGAAAAGAAAGAATCACATGACCCTTCCAGGAGGAAATAGCAGAGTGGAGTTTTAAACTATCTTTCATGGCTATCCACAAAATATTGATAGTATTCAAGTAAAGAATGAAGTGTCTTAATTTGACTTCCTTCATAAACTCACTTTATGAAAAATGAATAGTTCCTTTTAATATTCTCTATTAACATTTACAAGCATATTGCTTCAACTCAAAAATATGTTACAAATTTGTTTACTAGCACTTGTGAAATATATTCTAGTCATGAACAACAGAACAAATAATATTTGTTGATTTCAAAATACATCAGAGAGGTATAAGCCTTTGAAAAGATGCATAATCAAGGTTTAAATATTCTTAATGCCTTGCTAATTGTGTTTAGAAGTACAGAAACTTAATCATTTCAAAATAGCATGAGAAATAAAGTGCAATTCCACCAGTCAAAAGAAAGAATGGGTTCAAAGTGTTTAAAATTCCAAAGCACTCTAAGGTGCAGTAATCTTACAGACATCATTAGATCACAGATATTGGAGAGCTCATTAGATTAAATTTCTTTAAAGGACTATAAACTCAGGTATGATTACTACTATGAGCAAAATGAAGAAAGTTAGTATATTAACCCTAAGAGGTTAATAATTTATCAACTGTATTTATTTATTACATAAAATCTAATAACTTTGATAACAAAGAAATAATTTAAAGTGGAATAATAATTTTAAGGAAACCCAGAAATATAATTAGAATTGGAATGCCAAATCACCCACAGCTATTGTTCACTCATAGTTTACATGTGGCAAGCAGCACACAATATTGTCCATTTGAATGGCATCATCACATAATACACTAACATGACAGATTACATAGATTATATACATTATGTATGGATAGATTATACAAAGAGAGTTTATATAGATTAGGAAATCTATATAGTGTGTCTCATTTAATCCTTAAAGCAACAAAACACAGTAGGTTCTGTTACAGATGGGAGTATCAAGCAGTTTTATCTTTCCCTGGATCTGAATACTTGAAATTCTTCATGTATAGCCAGCCCTTCCAGGCTTCAATCTTCCCATCATCAAAGGAACTCTTTTGTTGTTGCTGTTTTCTTTGTTTTTTGTAAAAATTCTAGTTTATAGATCATTCTGTAATTTAAACTATGTTCATGATACCAACTTAGAAAGCATGGGGGAAGGGTTACAAAACTCCCAAGAAATCTTAGTCAAATTTATGTATCGGACCCTTTGGAGCAGACTATAATCCTGATCCATTTGAAGTAGTGTTAAATTTGATTCCACTTTAATCTTGCTTCTATTTCATTATAGTTTTGCTTAAATGTCCACTGTCAGAGAGTAGAATAGTGGTTAGCAGGACAATTTCTAAAGCTAGACTGCTTAGGCTAACAAGTACAGACAATAGGCTGCTCTGCCTATGAAGTAGCCATGCTTTTATTCTTTACTTTTTTACAAGAAACTTGCTTTCACTTTAAAAAAAAGTATAGATAATAAAAATACCTACCTTATGGGAACATTTGAAAGATTGAGTTAGACTATGTCAAGTGTTTAGAACAGGCCCTAGACCTATGTAACTGTTTTATATTATTTATTTAATTATAATTTATATGGATTTAATCTATTAATGTTGTACTGTAACACGTAAAGTTAGACTTTTCACTCAATAATAAAAATACCTACCTTATGGGAACATTTGAAAGATTGAGTTAGACTATGTCAAGTGTTTAGAACAGGCCCTAGACCTATGTAAGTGTTTTATATTATTTATTTAATTATAATTTATATGGATTTAATCTATTAATGTTGTACTGTAACACGTAAAGTTAGATTTTTCACTCATCTATGTTCAACATGTAAAATTAGACTTTTTACTCATCTATGTTCATCTTTTCTTATATAATTTAACTATTCAAGGCTATAAATTTACATCTAAGCACTGTTTTAGCTGTACTCCACAAGTTTCAATGAGGAGAATTTTATCATTGATGTTTAAATATCTGATTCCCATTATAATTTCTGATTGGACCCATAAGTTACTGATTATTAATTGGCTTTCTTACTAGATTTCAAAAGCATCATTTTTCTAGTTATCTCTTTTTTAAAATTTTTGCATTAGATGCATTGTAATCACAGAATATTTTCTTTGTAAACATCCGAAACTTTGTAAACATCTGAAAACTAGCTTTATGTCTTAGGATATAGCCAATTCTCACAGATGCTTCATGTTTTATCTTTGTACAATAGATTTAGCTCATTTATTGGTTTGTTAAAATTGCCTATGACACTATAGCTTTAATTTTATGTGTTCTACCAATTAAGAAGGTAAGGCAAAAGATCCCTCCACTATAATGGCAAATATTCTAATTCTCCTTGTGATTAAAAATTTTGCTAAATATATTCTTAGATGTATCAACTCAGAACATGTTTCTACTGAGTTGAAATACGCACTTTTCTTCCCTAGGGTACATTTGCCAAAAAAAAAAAAAAGTCATTTTTTAAATCATATTAATATAGTTTAATCAGCATTCTTTTGGTATGTAATTGATCAGTATTTGCCTTGTATGTTTTCACTGTATCCATTTAGATTTACTAATAATACATTTGATACCTTATTTGCTTATCTTTTCATTGTTTTCATTTCAGACATTACATTTAGAATCACTTTCAGCAAATCTCTTAATAGTTGCCTTATAGAGGGTCTGTAGTGTCTAATCCTCAATTCTTGTTTATCTGTCTATATACTATGCTCAGCTGGAATGTTTTCAGTTTGCATAAAATCTGAGTTGTATAATTTCTTTGCCTACAAGCAGTTTATTTATTTTTTTCAGTGTCTATTGAATTCTTATGGTTGAGAAGTGAATTTTCATGATAATTCTCTCATGCCACTGAGGATAATCTATACTTCCCTCTAGATGTTTTTTAAAGCTTAGTTTTCCTCTTCTTAATTCTTTGTCTCCATTTCTTCAGTAATATTGATTAGAGACACTATTTATTTTCATTTTCATTTTCATTTTCCTTGCAGCTTTTAAAATCTATTTATTGCTCTGTGATTTATTCAGAATAACATCTTCAGATTTATCCTTATGCTCACTAATGTTTCTTCAGATATTCATTATCTGATATTGCACGTCTAAATAGCATTTATTTCAATTGTATTATTTTTCCCTTTAGTTTCCTTTAAAATCTGCTTCTTTTTATACAACAGTTTTGATGAAAATATTTTAATAACTTACATTATTACAATATAGTTATTTTGTATTTCATCTGGTAATTCTGAAATTGGATAATTTTATGGACCTTATTCTGCTCTCTGCTTTTGATGGCAGCAGGAGTCAGTCAGGTTCCTAGGCAGAAAAATGCAGGTCCACAGTGAGGCCCAATCTTCAAGCCAGTGATGGCCTGAAGCCTAGGACCACATTGCCAGTTCTGGGTGGAGTCCATGACACAGAGTGTGAACTTTATTGATGCTTTTTGGCCAGTCAGTTGGTGCTTCTTCCAGGCCCACTCATGGACAAATCAACACACACTTTCTTTCACACATGGACCAATCAGCATGCACTTCCATCATTCTAAGCCCATAAAAACCCCAGACTCAGCCAGACTCAGACACAGGATGAGATTACCTACTTGAAGGTAGGAGCTACCCACGTTGGGTCACTGGCCACTGAGAGCTGTTCTGTCACTCAATAAAACTCTTCTCTGCCTTGCTCACCCTCCGGCTGTCCATGCAATCTCTTTCTTCCTGGACACAGGACAAGAACTTGGACTCGCCAAATGGTAGGTGTGAAATGGGCTGTAACACTTTGCTGGCCTGCTCACCAAGCTGTGGATAGTGACATGTTCCCATTCACCAGACCTTAGAAGTAAAGAATGGTGACCCCTACGGGGGCCCAGACTTTGGGATTCCCTGAGCCAGAGCTGTAACACTATAGCCCTCCCATATTCCTCCAGCATCATGTGGGCACCCCATGTGACAGGCAGCAGCAGCAGGGCCAGGCCAGCCCAGAAGCCATGATTTGAAGTGAGGTGGCAGGACTAAATGAGCTGTAACACAAATGGGCTGAAACATGCCCCCCGCAATGTTCTCCATACTGGAGATGGTGGGAATGAAAGGGTTGTAGCATGTGCCATTCCCAAACCCTTTGGGGCTCTGTGATTGCTGACATCTCTGAGTTTTGGGGTGTCACCAGGTTCTCCTCTTTCAGATACTGGTACCTATAGCAGAAGCCACTTCCAGTATGCCTGGTCCAGCTGCAGCATTGCACAGAGCCAGCACCTGTGTGGGCACCTGGAGCTGCCTGCCAAACCACAGCAGCTGGCACACCTGGCTGTGCACATGGCCATACCCTGTGCTCACTCACACACTTCTTGCCACTTCATGCCTGGCTCACCCTTGGTGGGTATGTAATCTGGGCCAGTCGCATGAGCCTAGTGAAGCCTGCCTGGCAGAGTGGGTGGAATGAGCAAAACTCAAGCAGAGGTGCCACTAGTCACAGAGGTTTCTGGCTGACAAAGCAACATTCAGAGGTTCCTGTGATATTTCGTCTGCTAGTCCTGAATAACATTTCATTTTTCTATTGTGTTTTTTTTGTAATTTGTGACTATGAGTTTATATTCACTGAACTTTACTGTGGCAATTCTTTTTGGCCTTATTTGAAATTAAATTTCTGCAGAGAATGTGCACGACTGTTTCTGTCAGGCATTTCAAGGCATTACTTGGCCCACTTAAATTAAATTTTGGCTTTTAGGTGTTTTATATCTACTGAGTTGTATAAATTTATGATGTAAACCTGCAAAACTATGTTTATGTACTTCTAAGATTATTCTTTTTCCTCACTCAGGGCAATATTTCTTAAGATCATCAGATAAGGGCAAGTGGGTTTATTTTTCTATTTTACTTTAGTATAATCATATTCTTTGGGAATTTAAAATATGATAAGCTAAGAATCTTATTTTCTTTCTTGAATTTTCTGCAGAACAGGAAAAAATTACTTTTCAGGACCATATTGTAGCAATGAGAATATGCCTGTAACTATTGAGAAATAACTATGCCACAGTCAACAATGTGCCTTTTACACATTGAAGAAGAAAATGACTTTTTTAAGATCACGATTTACAAGAAAAATTTCTCACAACTCTAATCAAAAGTGACATCAAAGAGCCATGAAAGCAAAAAGGAAATGTTAAGAGAAGATCTTTGGTAGTCTTATTAACTCTCTGTATTTAATTATGGTCCAGTTGGTTACCTATTTTAGTTGCTGAAGGTTTTGTTTTTGTTTTTGTTTTAAGTAGTTCAAATTATGTGTGAATATTGATATTTCAAAGCTTTCCATCTTTGATATAAGTAATTTTTTTTAATGACAAAAATCACCTATTTTCTTTCAAAAGAATTAAAATCATTTTACCTTAAAAATACCATTTAAATCCATTAGACTTTTTAAAAAATAAATCTTAGATACATTATGGGCTATCAGTGGCCTTATTTTCTTGTATTTTGAAACATTATTTACCACTCATCATTACTCACAATTATTTCTAACTATGGTAAAAAAAGACAAAAATAAGTAAAATAAGAAGGATAGAATAGCAAAGCAGGGTGGTGAAATACTAAATTAAATTATTTCTTTCTTATTATGTTATCCAAACTATGCCATCATCTTTCAAGAAGTTATTGGAGAAAAATGGAACCACCATTTTTGTCATCACTTTGAAATTTCATTTAACATAGTTGAAAATCCATCATTTTCTATATTCTGCATCTAATGAGAAAGAGAAAATATTAACATAAAAAACATATATTATTACTAAATGATTCAGGAGATGATACAATGCAACAGAGAACAGCCCTTTGAATGTTAATGTTAAAGGTTACATTAATCCTATCAGTGAACTTTCAAGCTGAATCTTCAAATGATGTTGTCCTAAATACATTTTCTTAAACTTAAAAACCATGAATAAACACTACATTCCCAAGAGCAAAAAGATAACAGAGCATTATCACCTAGTCAGAGAGGACTTTATCTTACTTCAGTTAGATTTAAGATACAATTATCATGGAAGAATTTTTTTTAATATCCAAATATTTATTCTACAAAATAAACTTTGGTGAGATCATTGCTATCTATGCTGCTATAGTTTATGTCATAATATTGAGATGCAGAAATTTCACTTTAAACTACAGAATGCACATTTTGAAACTGACATCTTTCTTATATGTTCATGTGCTTTCTTTGTTAAAACATTGATTCTCATGTTGTCATAAAACAGAAAATTGAGCTTACATTTTCGGCTATTAGTGTGTGTTAACATATAATCACATATTGAACCTTTAAGGAAGAGTTGAAACTCCACTGAATTCATGTCATTTAAACTTCACAAATTGAACACTGGCAAAATATGACTTTCTCTACTTCGATGACCTACAGCTAACACCTTCTTAAAAAATTCTTCAGAGACAGAATCAAATAAAAAAACTCAAAGAACATCTGTTTTGTATTTATACAATTGTTGACAAATTTAGTGTTTAATAAAAATTGTTGAGGCCAAGTCTACTTTCTGTTTAGGTACAACATTTTCTAATTCTCCTACATTGTCTGTTATTATATCAGCTTCCTAGGATAATAGCTGATTATCTGTCCTCATTGGCTGAAACATTTAATGAAATAATTCTGGAAGAGGTCCTTGCCACATCCACAGATCTTAAATGAATTCAGAAGCAGAATTTAAAATTCATTATGTTTGAAATAGGTGTATGGTCAGTCATTGACCTTGGTTCTCAGTTTCCCCAGATATGTGTTATCAAGCAAAAGGGTCTCACTGCCTGATGCACTAGAAGCCAATACAATGTTTTTGAGGAAAAAAGAAATAAAGCTTTATATTGAAAGTTTACTCACATGGAGAAAGGAGTCAAGCTCAAATATTTCTCTTTGTGCTGGTGTAAAGTCAGTATATTAAAAAAATATTGAGCAGTGGATTCTGAAATTAGTAGGCGATTGGTGAAAGGAAAAAGCAGGTCTGGAAAGTCTTTGGGTATGCAAAGTTATCTCTTCATGTTACCTAATGGGGGTATGGCAGAGGCACCTAACATGCATAATGGAAGCATACTTTGAGTGACCCTATGATCTAAGAAGAATGTCTGTTCTGAGTTCTGAGCAAGGAATCCATAAGTGGCCAGCTCAGAGATTCACTCCTTATCTATGAAGGATATTTGAACCCCCAGCCTATTCCTTAGAATGCAGACTGTCCAGGGAATTGAAGTCCTATGTCTTGAGTTAAATGGAAGCTACTAGGTGGAGGGTGCTAAGTGAAAATACTATATAAACTGCATGCTTTCTATAAACAGTAGTGGTTCTCCTGTCTAGCCTGCCACCACTAGACTTCCCCACATATAATTATCCTCAATAAGTCTTATGATTCATTCACTGAGTCTCTAGTTTCATCCATATTGGAGTCAACAGAGGTCTGGAACAACGAGTTACATCGGCAAATTTGGAGAAAATTAATATGAAACACATGGTGAAAATTTAGGCTGTGACATCAGCAAGCTCATTCTGTGTAAACTCCAGTCAACTAACTTGGTTCCAGTTGATTTCGGCCAGATTCTTCTTCATCTCATAAGCAGAGGGAGTTTCAATGTTTCAACAGATTGTTCTTTTCTTATGTGCTATTCTGCAAACTCAGGAATATATGTTAGTTTCAATTTCTTACTCTTTGGGGTACAGTTCTGGTTTCAGCTTTTCAGCAAGTTGCTTTCTTTCTTATATACTATCCTGTAAGCCCAATAATTTTGTCATTGATTCCTTGAACTCTTTGAGGCACAATTTCACATGTGCTCCCTCCTTGCCTTTGCCTTTGGGCATCTATATTCTCCCACTTCCTATGATAGCATTTACCTGTTTTCTCACACAACTATGTGAACTCCATTGTAACATTAACTTACCCTTAGGTCATGAAATTTACTTCTGCCTTACTAGTTTCCCCACTGTGTCCTTGGAAGTGTTGCATAGTTATCTCAGATGTTATCAATATTTCTAGATGAGATCCTTGATTGTATCCCCTTGGCTAGTACTAAGATGGGATCCTAAGGACAATAGTTCTAGAATTATCCCTCTTGACTGATCTATGATGACACCAAATCCTTGAATCTCTGATGACCTATTTATTTCCTCTTCTCAACAAAGATTTATTAAGAACTTTCTATACCAGGTTTCATACTACATACAGTCTGCTTTCGAGGACATCAAAATGTACCACAGTGGTTCTAAATTTTGACATGTAATAATGATTTTTTTATATTTAAATTCTTTTTTTAATTTTTTTTAAATTTTACTTTAAGTTCCAGGATACATGTGCAGAACGTGCAGGTTTGTTACATAGGTATACATGTGCCATGGTGGTTTGCTGCACCTATTAACCCATCATCTAAGGTTTAAGCCCTGCATGCATTAGTTATTTGTCCTAATGTTCTCCCTCCCCTTGCAGATATCTTGGCCTTATGCGTAGCCATGTTAATTCCATAAAGCCAAGGTAGGAGCATGAAAAAAATTACTCCCAATGAATCTAACACTCATTTGTATGTAGGGATAGGGAGAAAACCAATTACAATGGAGCCAAATATATGTACTAAGATAACTTACTCTCAAACCTCAGGCACAAAAGCCTGGAGAGGCTCCCTACAATTAGCTAGCAGATGTTCTTTCCTTGCATTTAGCATGAGCTGGAATTGTCCTGCCATACCCAGGCCTTAATAACCTTACCAGTATGTTGAAAGGGGGACACTGAAGTTAAAACATGGTCTCTGGGATCAACCTGTCACCTAGGTGAACTTGAGCAAGTCATTTAGTCTTCATGAGCTTCATTTTCTTACTTGTAGCATGGTTATTAAATGGTATTACCTTTTAGGGGTTTGGGGATATTTGAATACAATACTGTATGTTCATGCTTAAAGCAATGTCCAGTGCATAACCAACACATAATAAATGCAACATATTCATTTCTTCTAAAAAATATATTTATCAGTTGATTTTATGGAAAACTATAAAGTTATTACTTAAAGCATCAATACATTTAGTATTGTAATTTAAATATTTTTGCATTCCTTTCTACCATATTGATCAAAATAAGCAAATGAAGATGAGCCTTTCCTGAAGGTATAGGTGAGGGACCCCTTATGACAATCAATTGCAAAGCCCTGAAATAAACAGGTCTAGAATTCATTGATCCATAAGGTTGCCTGACAGACAGAAAAATGATATAAACTGCACAGATTTACTAGAAGGTAATCTTGTGCCTTCATATCCAGTACACATAGTTTTACTCTCCTGAAGACACTGAGTTCAACAAGCCTTGCCTGCTAAAGAGTATCAGAAAAAGCACAAATAAGCTAGTTAAAACAATAATCTTAATTTCAAAAACAATGTAAACTCATTGGACTTAGATGGCTGCAAAACAAACTAAAAAAAAAAATACTAATTTCAGCTATTCCCAGCTATTTATAAAAGCCCAGAAGTTTTAATGCTTATTTGAGTTTAGCTATTAAAAATGTGAGTTTGGCTGGGTGCAGTGGCTCACGCTTGTAATCCCAGCACTTTGGGAGGCCAAGGTGGGCAAATCACCTGAGATCAGAAGTTCAAAACCAGTCTGGCCAAGATGGTGAAACCCCAACTCTACTAAATACAGAATTAGCCCAGTGTGGTGAAGCATGCCTTTAATCCCAGCTACTTGGGAGGCTGAGGCATGAGAATGGCTTGAACCTGGGAGGTGGAGGTTGCAGTGAGTTGAGATCGTGTCATTGCACTCCAGCCTGGGCAACAAGAGTGAAACTCCATCTCAAAAAAAAAAGTCAAATAATAAGATTTTTTTAAGAAAAGATTAGAGATATAAAAATTTTAAACCTCCATTACTTTTAATTTGTACCATGTAAAATATAAAGATGTTATATAATGTTAACGGCAGGGATGTTAAGTAATAAGTCAATGTATCAGGCAGAGTCCAGTCAGAAAGAAATTGAATCTAAAATGAATATTTCAATGAGTGAAATAGTTACAAGAAGTAAAAAAGATGAAAAGGTGCAGGTTTAAAAGCAAATGGTGGCCAGGAGCAGGGGCTCATGCCTATAATCCCAGCACTTTGGGAGGCCGAGGTGGGCAGATCACTTGAGGTCAGGAGTCCAAAACTAGCCTGGCCAACATGGTGAACCTTGTCTATGCCAAAAATATAAAAAATTACCCGGGTGTGGTAGTGCGCACCTGCAATCCCACCTACTCAGGAGGCTGAGGCAGGAGAATCACTTGAACCTGGGATGTGGAAGTTGCAGTGAGCCCGGATCATGCCACTGCACTACAGCCTGGGTAACAGAACAAAACTGGGTCTCAAAAAAAAAAAGCAGATGGTGAAGCTGCTACCAGTATTACGGAGGAGGTAGAGCTGCCCCAACCTTGGATTCAAGGCTTTTGGAGTAAATAAGAACCACAGATGAGATCAAGCTATTTAGAAATGCATCCTGAACTAGAGCAGGAGATGGGTGTTTTCCTCCAGCCCTTCACCCAACTAATTGGTTCCAGTGACTGTCATTGCCTAGTAGGCAGTAAAGTAGTGAGTTAAGGAGAAGAAGAAGAAAGAAGTTGGTTAAGAGATCAGAGAGAAGACAGGCAAAGGTCGACAGTGTGAGAATATAAAGAAATAAATTACAGTGTACTAATGACTGCCTGAAGATCTATTATAGAACAACTAGGAGTATGTGTTCACATACTCCCAGGGACTTGTTCTTTGTAGTATCCTAAAATTAATGTCCCATAATTACCTGACCCAGCTTCACCATCTGCTTTTTTTTTTTTTTTTTTGAGACCAAGTCTTGTTCTGTCACCCAGGCTGTAGTGCAGTGGCATGATCTGGGCTCACTGTAACCTCCACTTCCCAGGTTTAAGCGATTCTCCTGCCTCAGCCTCCTGAGTAGGTGGAATTACAGGTGTGTACCACCACACTGGCTAATTGTTGGTATAGACAGGGTTTCACCATGTTGGCCAGGCTGGTCTTGAACTCCTGACCTCACTTTATTTTCTTTAAGTGCTCTTGCCATAAATAAATAACATAATTAGCTTAGAAAAAAAACTTGATTGCATTTATTAAAAATCAACTCTGTATTTAACTTTAAAGCAAAATTAAATGTCACTCAAAAATACAGGTAAACGTGAAAGAAACCAACTTATAATTATGCATTAAGGATATGTTGATGGTTTGAGGCAGTTTTATGTTTGAATACCCTAGAGCCTTGTTGATAATTATATCCTTGTTCCTCTAATAAAGGTAGAAAACAGCAATCAGGAGATTTTTAAAAACATATTCTCCTCTTGCACTCTTTAAACAGGCTTAGAAAAAAAATCTTCAAATAACAACAAAAGTTAGCATGAAATAAAATCTAGGCCGGGCGCGGTGGCTCACACCTGTAATCCAAGCACTTTGGAGGCCAAAGTGGGTGGATGACCTGAGGTCAGGAGTTCAAGACCAGCCTGACCAACATGGTGAAATCCCGTCTTTATAAAAAAAAAAAAGGAATAAAATCTAGTGTACCCTAATATATTTAGATTGGTCATTTTCGGAAAGTTGTACTTCATTCCATGCATTCTGTACTATTCTTTGCACTACTGAGAATAATTAACATTATCAGTATTATCCGTCAGATAAGGAAACCATCAATGTCTAATTTAATGTGCTGGGTGAATTTAACTCTTATTCATTTATGAGACAAAGTATAGGAATTCATTAAACCTCTCTGAATATAGCTTCACCATTTAAATATTAGAAAGGAAGTAATGAAAGGCACTTGCCATGAATATATGTAAAGGACATTACTAAACTCTCAAAATGTTATGTGGAGGTATTTATCCCATTTCATAGAGAAGAAGGTCAAAATACCAGTTTCCCATAGTAATAGATGGGCAAAACCACAATTTTGGCAAACCTCTGCCCCAAAATATAATATTAATTAATACTATTAGAAAGTACCAGGCATATTTCTAAGAATTTTTGAAAATTAACTCAATGAATAATCAAACAATAAGAAGGAACAAAAAAAATCCCAAGAGTTCTATATGGATGAAAACTAAGATGCAGAGAGGAATTAAGTAATTTGTTCAAGGTCACACACCTATTAAGAGGCAGAACCTCAACTAGTTTGACACCAGGGTCTTCACTGTCAAATAATGCTGTATTATCTCTCAACAGACTGTATATGATGTTGTGAAGATCGTATAAGTCAATAAATGGGAAACTATTCACGGAATATAAAATGCTACATGTACATAAATTGTCACTTTAATGCCTAACTAGAGAAAAGTATCTAATTAACACCCATTGCAGTATTATAACAAATATCACATTCAGTTACTTTTTATTTTTGAACGATAATATTGCACAGTAGATACAATCAAGCAATGCTTTCATTTGAGTAAAACTGTACTGTATTTTTCATTGGACTATATCTATATTTTTATTCTAGCATGCCAATTTCTGCTTCAATTGGTCCCAGCAACTTCTCCAATGTTATCATTTCTTATTCTCTCCTGGCCTGCAGGTATCAAAGTAAATGAGTTTTTTAAAAATATGTCCTAATAGTATAAGCTCAATCTTGCCTTATCTCTTTCTCTGTCTGTGAGGCAATTCTCGGTCTCTTCATGAGCTGATACTTCTTGTATTCACATCGCTTTTTCAGAGATGCTTACCTGAGCTTTTATTCTGAAATAGACAATCTGCCATGCTCTCATCCATTGCCTAGTTTTCATTCTGTACAAATAATAATGCATATCTATTTTTTTTTCTTTTTTATAGTTACAGACTTTCACTACTTAACAGGAAGCAATCTCCATATGAGAGGAAGCCTTGTAATTCTTCATTGACTGTCATATAGTAAGCATTTTGCAAACACAGGTGATAAGTGAATGAACAAATTATAAATAACTAAATAAATATAAATTATGTGAATTTAGAAAACATTTTTCTAATAAGACAAAAGTCATGGGTTAGATCTTTATGAGAAGCAATTAGCTCTATCAGAGTTGCAATATTGAAAATTAACTCAACGTGAAATTTAATAATAGAAGTTGAAATATAAAGTTAAGTATGAGTATAAATGAATAAGCACATATCTATACCTTTTCATGAAATTTACCATAGAATGAATGTCACTTTTTGTATTATGTCAAAGACAGTATTAACAAAAGTAAAAAATGAATAATGTTATGTTGTTGTGTTTCTAGGTATACAAAATAAATACAGTTTATTTAAAATAGTTAAAAATTAAATTCAATAAAATTAACTTGATTTTAAAAATTCATTAACTACCCCTTCAGGGAAAAATTAAGAATTTACTAAATAACCAGAAAACAAGTAACAAAAGGGCAGGAGTAAGTCCTTACTTATGAATAATTACTTTAAATATAAATGGATTAAGTTCTCCAATTAAAAGACAGAATAGCTGAATGGATAAAAAACAATAACTAATTATACGCTATCTGAAACAGACAAACTTTACATGTAAATACATGTATAGATTGAAAGCAAAATGATGAACAAAAGATATTCCATTGGAATATAAACCAAAAAAGAGCAGGAGTTGCTATGCTTATGTCAGATAAAATGAACCTTAAGCTGAAAGCTGTAAAAAGACACAAAGAAGGCCATTATATAACAATTAATTGATCAATACACCAAAAGTTATAGCAAGTATAAATATATATGCACTGAACATAGGAACACCCAAATGTATAAAGCAAATAATAACAGAACTAAATAGACTACAATACAATAATAGAGATTTTAACCATCTCACCTTCAGCAATAAAATGATCAACCATATATTAAATCAAGAAATGTAAGAGTTCCCATCCAGCAGCCAAAGAATATGTATCCTTCTCAATAACACATAGTACATTCTCCAGGATACATTACATTTTAGGCAATAAAAAAGACTAAACAATTTTTTAAAATTTAAATTATATTAAGTATATTTCCCAACCACAATAAAATAAAAGCAGATAATAACAAATGCTGGAAACTGTACAACCACATGAATATTAAACAATATGATCCTAGCAACCAATGGACCAATGAAGAAATGTTAAAATTTAAAAAATATATACTGAAACCAATCAAAGTGGAAAAACAATATGCCAAAACCAGCGATACATACAGCAAAAGCACTCCAAGAGGAACAGTTATGGTAATTATTGCCTACCCCAAAAATGTAACTGGTACCAAAGATCTCAAATAAACAATGTGTCACTGTACTTCAGGAACTAGAAAAATAATTCTAGAATAAGTATAAGGAAATAAATAATAAAGGCCAGAGCAGACATCAGTGCAATGGACCTTAAAAACTACAAAAAGATCAATAAAATGAAGAACTGTTTTTTTGAAAAGATAAACAAAATCAACAAATCTTTTAATAGACTAAGGAAAAAAGAGATATAACTCAAATAAAGTCAGAGTTGAAAACGGAAACATTTTAACTAGTACTAGAGAAACACAAAGGATTATTAAATATCATTATGAAGAAATACATGTAAACCAATTAGAAAACTTAGAAGAAATAAATTCCTAGACACAAAAACATTACCAAAATTTAATAATAAAGAAATAGAAAACTTGAGACCAATAAGAAGTAATGCTGTTGAATCAGTAATAAGAAGACTCCTATCAAAGACAAGTACAGGACTTGATGGATTTACTGCTGAGTTGTACTAAGCATTTAATGAAGAACTAATAGTAATTCTTTTCCAACTATTTCAAATAAATGAAATAGAAAGAATTCTTTCAAACTCATCCTATAAGGTCAGTATTACCTTGATACCAAAACCAAAGATACACACACACAAAAATAAAACTATAGACCAAAATCCCCTATGAATATGATAAAAAAAACCCTCAACAAAATATGAGCAAACTAAATTCAATAGCACATCAAAAGTGTCATTCACCATAATGAAGTGATATTCATCCCAGATATGCTAGGATGGTTCAACATATGCAAATCAATATACATGATACATCACATTAACAGAATGGAGGACAATAATCATACAGTCATCTTAATAAATGCAGAAAAAGCATTTAATACAGTTGAGAATATCTTCATAATAAAACCCTAAATAAATTAGACGCAGAAGAAACAGACCTGTGTACAATAAAGTCAATACATGACAAACCATCAACTAGCATCATACTGAATTGAAAAAAGTTGAAAGCTTTTTCTCTAAAATATGGAACAAAACAAGGATGCCCACTTTCACCACTTTTAATCAACATAGTACTGAAAGTTCTTGCCAGAGAAATTTGGTAAGAAAAAGAAATAAATTGCATCCAAATCGGAAGGGAGGAAGTCAAATCATTCTTTTTTGTAGATGACATAATCTTATATGTATTGAATCCTACAGACCACACCTAAAACCTGTTAGAACTAATAAACAATTTTAGTAAAGTTTCAGAATCCAAAATCAATATATGGAAATTAGCAGCATTTCTATACACCAACAGTAGATAATCTAAAAAAATTTTAAAATCCCATTTGTAATTGTTGCCAAAATAATAAAATATTTAGGTGTCAATTTAACCAATAAGGTGAAACAATGAAAACTATAAAATAGTAATGAAGAAATTAATGAGAACACAAATAAATGGAAAGCCATCGCATGTTTTTATGTTGGAAGAATCAGTGTTGTTAAAATGTTCATAATACCCAAAGTGATCTACAGATTCAATGCAATCCCTAACAAAATACCAATGGATTTCTTACAGAAATTGAAAAAAAAATTCTAAAATTTGTATGGACAAACAAAATATTCCAACTATCTAAAAGAGTTTTGAGCAAAATGAACAAAGCTGGAGACATCACACTAGCTGTCTTAAAAATACACTAGAAAGCAATAGTTACAAAAACACATGGGACTGGCATAAAAATAGACACATAGACCAATGGAACAAAATAGAGAACCCTACAAAAACCTATGCATTTACAACTGATTTATTTTTGACAAGGCCAACAAGAACATACATTGAAGAAAACCAGTGAATTCAATAAATGATGCTGGGAAAACTGGATATCCATATGCAGAAGAATAAAAACAGAAACCTATCTCTGAGCACTTACAAACATCAACACAAAATGAATGAAATAATTAACTGTAAGACACAAGACTCTAGAAGAAAATAGGGGAAAGGTTCATGACATTGATCTGAACAAGTAATTTTTGAATAAGACCTTAATAGTACAATCAACAAAATCACAAATAGACAAATAGGATTAAATTGGACTCAAAAGCTTCTGCCCAACAAAGGGAACAATCAACACAGTGAAAAGACAAACTACAAAATGGGAGAAAATATTCACCACCTGTGCATCTGATAAGGAACTAACTTATAGCATATATAAGGAATTCAAATAGCTCAACAGCAAAAAATCAAAAAATTAAAATTAAAATCCTTCAATTCAAAAATGGGTAAAAACATCTGAATATACATTTCTCAAAAAAACATGCAAATGGCTCAACATTACTTCATCAAAGCAAATGCAAATTAAAACCACAATGAGAATCACTTCCCACTATCCCAGTTTGTATGGCTATTATAAAACAGATAAAATATAACAAACACTGGTTGGGCTGTAGAGAAAAAGAAACTCTTATAAACTGTTGGTGGGAATGTAAATTAGTACAGCCATACTCTGGACAACAGTATGGAGGTTCCTCAAGAATTAAAAAATAAAACTAGCACTCCCACTTCTGGGTATATATCCAAAGGAATAAATGTCAAACAGATATCTGCAGTCCCATATTTATTGCAGCACAATTCACAACAGCCAAAACATAGAATTAACCTAAGTGTCTATTAGTAAATCAATGGATATAAATATTGTGGTATATATACACAACAGAATACTATTCAGCCGTAAAAATGAAAACCTATCATATGTGACAATATAGATTAACCTAGAGGATATTTTTTTAAGTGAAATAAAACAAGCACAAAAGGACAAATTCTGCATAATCTCACTTATATGTGGAGTCTACAAGTTGATCTCATAGAAACTAGAGAATAGAGTAGTGATTTCCAGAGGCTGGGGAGAATAGGGGAATGGGAAGTGGGGAGCAGCTGGTCAATATTTACAAAGTTAGGGTAAGAAAAAAGTACGCATTGGTATTCTATTGTACAGTGGAGTGACTATAGTTCACAATAATATATTGTAAGCCTCAAAACAGCTAGAAGAAAGAAATTCTAATGTTCTTACTACAAAGAAATGACAAGTTATAGCTGTGATAGATATGCTAATTATTCTGATTTAATAGGTTTGTAATCAATAAATGTATTGAAACATCACACTGTGTCTCATTAATGTATACAATTATTATGTGTCAATTAAAGACACATTAACTCTTACAAAAAACAAAATTCAAACATGAAATTCAATAAAATTAATTTGATTTTAAATACACATAAGATATTCCTTTGGTGTAATATAACATAATGAAAAAAACAAACTATTATAAATATGCTTTTACCCCAATTCCACTCGTTCTTTTTAATTTTTTTTCAAAATTATTTTGGTTTTAATTCTCAATAATTATTTTAAATTCATTGTATTTCTGAAAATCAAATAGTTTGCTTTTTCTTTATACATGTTCATTTATAGCCACATAAATCACCTTTCTCTAAAGATTTATTTTGTATTACTTGCTTTTATCACTGTTGTATGAAATAAGCCATTCAACTGAAAAACAAATATTTAAATTGAATAAAAATGACATTGACAATGAGGTTAATATGCATAAATATATATCTAGAGCAAAGTAACTTTTTCTCTGATTTACAATAAATACAGTTTACATTACGGCGGCAAAGTCAATATGCTTGACCACTGTTAGTAGAAATGTTAATTACAGACAACAGTATGGAAACTGTCTCCATTCTAGACAACAGTATGGAAGCTGCTCAGAAAATTTGAAATAGAACTACCATATAATGCAACTATCCCACTACTGGGGATATATTAAAGGGAAATGATATCTGTTTGTCAAAGAGATATCTGCAGTCTCTTGTTACTGAAGCACTGTTCATAATAATAAACATATGAAATCAACCTAAACAACTGTAAGTGATTAATCTCAAAATATGTGGAGATTAAATAACACATGGGTCAAAGAATAAATCTAAAGATAAATTTAAAAATATTTTGAACTAAATGAAAATGAAGACACAGCAAAAGTTGTGTGATTGTGATGCAGCAAAAACAATGCTTAGAAGGACATCCATATCACTGAATTCATATATTAGAAAATAAGAAAGATCTAAAATCAATGTAAATTTCTTAGTGAAATTTTAAAAATAAGAACAAATTAAAGCCAAAGTAATCAGAAAAAAAATGAAAGAATAGCAATCAGAAGAAATTAATAAATGTGACAACAGAAAATTAATTTTAAAAACTATAAAATCAAAAGCTGATTCTTTTAAAATATCAGTAATATTGATAATTTTCTGGCCCAGCTAACTAAGAAAACAGAGAGATGACATACCTTTCTAATATTAGAAATGAAAGATGATACATCATATAGATGCATGGACATTAAGAGAATAATAATGAAACATTATAAACAACTGTATGACCCAAAGTTGATAATCTAGATAAAATTTACCAATTTTTTAAAAAAGAAAAATTGTAAAAACTCATGCAAGAAACATATCATCTAAATAGGCCTATCTCTATTAAGAGAACTGAATCAATAATCAACTTACAAAACAGAGAACATCAGCCTCAAATGTGTTTATTGGAGAATTCTAGCAACTATTTTAAGAAAAAATTGTACCAATTATCTACAGCTTATTCAGAGTATAGTCACATTGAGAATACTTCCTAACTCATTCTTTGAGAAAGCATCACCCTATTACCACAACCAGAAAATAACATTACAAGAAAAGAAAACTATAGAAAAATATATCTCATGAACATAGATTCAAAAATCCTTAATAAAATATTAACAGATTTAATATGCAATTTGTAGAATTATACAACATAATCAAGTGGGATTTATCACTAGTAGACAAGGTTGGTTTGCCTTTTTAAAATCAATTAATGTAATCATCATTTCAACAGGCTAAAAAAATAAAAATCACACTATCATGTCAACAGATGCAGAAAAAGCATCTGACAAAATACAACACTCATACATGATAAAAACTCTCAGTAAACTAGTAATACAGGAAAAATTTCTCAAGTCAATAAAGAATATTCATACAAAACCCCTCTACCTAACGTCATACTTAACCTTGAGAAAATCAAAGCTTTCCCACTAAGGTTAGAAATAAGGCAAGCATGTCTCCTCTCACCATGTCTTTTCAACATCATACTGAAAGTATTAGCTAATGAAATATAACAGGAAAAGTAAACAAAAGGTACACAGATTGGAAAGGAAGAAATCAAGCTGGCTTTGTTAGGAGATTACATGACCATCTGTGTAGAAAATCTGAAATAACCACCAACAAAACTGTTGAAATAAATAAGTAATTATTGCAAAATTAAATGATATGAAGTTCAAAAATGAAAGTCAATCACTTTCGTATATATAATCAATAAACAAGAAGAATTTGAAATTAAAAACATTATAATTTATATTACCACCCTAAAAATAAAATAATTAGAAACACATTTTACAAAATCTGCACAATAAGTATATGAGAAAAACCACCAACTGTTTAATGAAATCAAATAACTAAATAAATAGGGAGATAGTCCATGTTTGTAGATAAGAAGACTCAATATTATTAAGATGTCAGTTCTTCCACACACTTCATCTATAGATTTGATACAATCCTAATCAAAATATCAGCAAGTTATTTTATTCATATTGAGAAACTGATTCCAAAGTTTATATAGGGAGGCAAAAGACCCAGAATAAACAACCTATTAAAGAAGAACTGACGGTACCCAACTTCAAGACTTACTATAAAGCTACAGTAATCTAGACAACGTGCTATTGGTGAAATAATATACGGATAGGTCAGCGGAACAGAAAGAGAGCCCATGAATAGAACCACATAGATATAGTCAACTGATCTTTGAGAAAGGAGTAAATATAAAATGATGGAGCAAACATAGTCTATCATTCAACACTAAAAAAGCCCATGAGCTGGCAAGCCACAAAAATACATGAAAGTATCTAAATGCATACTTCTAAGTGAAACAAGCCAACCTGAAAATACTATATATTGTAAGATTCCAAATACACACCAATCTACAAAACTATGGAGACAGTAAAAATTTCAGTGGTTGCCCTGGGATGGGGGTAGGGGAACAAATAAAGAGCCATAATACAGAGGATTTTTAGGGCAATGAATATACTGTGTATGATTCTATAGTGATGAATGCATATTATTACACATTTGCCCAAACCGATAGAATGTATACACCCAGGGTAAACCTTAATATAAACTACAGACTTGGAATGATTATTAAGTGTCAGTATAGGGTCATTAATTGTGACTAATGTTCCACTCAGGTGGGCGATGTTGCTAATGAGGGAGCCTCTCCAGGTGTGGAGTCAGGAGATCTACAGGCAATCTTTTTTGCTGTGAATCTAAAATTCCTCTAAAAACATAAAGTGATGAACACGTACATATAGAGTGGATCATATCAACTTAGCTTATCAATTCAAGCACATTTGACAAGATTAATGCATTATAGTATTTCTCCATAAAGAAGAAGATTCTGTACCAATAATTTTATTAAATATATTAAAGTATTTAAATATTAATGTCATGTCTTCCTTCTAAACACTGCCCTTTAATTCATCTTTAACATTCCTAATTTTCTGTAAGAATATCACAAGTGTTTAATGTAATATCTGTGTCTTACTAGCTTTGGATTTCTTTTATCTTATGCAGAATAAAATTATTAATTTAATTTGACTTGCAATGTTAGAATATTGATGTTGAACAAACAAATTTGTCATCGAAATAGCTGATGCATAAATAGGTACATTTAAAAGGCATACATTACAAAGCTATTGATTTATTCATTTATACTCTTCCTGTTCTGAAGGAATAATAAAGGAAACCTATACTTTAATAAAATTAGTATCCCCATTCGCCATCTAATATTCACTAATCTCTCAGTATATCAATAATATATCAAGAAAGATCCTTGAAGAGGGTAAAATACTTGTATGGATTTAGAAAATACTTATTTAGGGAAAAAGAGAATGTCTGCAATCTAACATGAAGATTTGGTGGGTCAGCAAAGTTAAAATTAAGAAGGATAAATATTCTCTCTCTCAGAAAATATCTTTATAATAAGGAAGCAGACTAAATCCTGAAAATATATATATATATATATATATTTCAGGATCACTAAACCCTGAAAAATATATATATACAGAATAATATATATAGTATTATATTATAAATAAATGATATTTATTATAATAAATATATTTTATAATATTTATTATAAAATAATAAATATTACAAATCATATATATATTTATATAATATATATAAATATATTTTTTTTCAGGATTTAGTGATCCTGAAATATATATATATTTTAGAGACAGAGTCTTGCTCTGTCACCCATGCTGCAGTGCAGTGTCATAATTATAGCACACTGCAGCCTCGAGTTCCTGGACTCAAGTGATCCTCCTATCTCAGCCCCCAGAGGTGCTAAGACTGCAGGCATGTGCCATCAAGCCCAGCTAATTTGTATCATTTTTTATTTGTTTCTTTTCTTTCTTTTTTTTTTTTTTTTTAAGTAGAAGTGAATCTCACTATTTTGCCCAGGCTGGTCTCCAACTCCCGGCCTCAAGAGATCCTCCTGCCTTAGTGTCCCAAAGCGCTAAAATAACAGACATGAGATACCATGTCTGACTCTGAATTTGAGTTGAAGGATCTTTCATATATAATTATTTTGATATTTACATATCTAATTTTCTCTACTTACTAGTTTTGCTAAACTCAGTCCCTCTGGATAACTAGCGAACAGTGGATTCAGTACAATCTTGTCATTCCAGATAACATTTACAAGAGGTCATCTTTGTCACTTCAATAATGAAGATTACTCTTATTTCACCTTTGTTTTTGTTTGTTCATTTCTAACAGATTTTTTCTTCAACTGAACTTAGTCCACTGGTTTGTTCTTTGTTACACAATTAAGTGAGAGATACATCTCTGATAATTTTATAACCAGAGACACCTTTATTTCTTTGGTTTATGAGATTCATAAAACAACTAAATAAAACCAAAATGCTCCTAAACTTAACCTAGAATGTGTTGGAATTTCTTATTTGTTCAATAGGAAAACTTTAAAGTTTCCTATTGTTTAAGTAGAAAGAACGTATTTGCATGCAGACAACATACAACTCTGGTACAAAATGACGAAGAACAGTTTTGTGACTGAGGTGAAAACAAAGTTTTGAGGAACAGTGAGAAGAAAATATTGATTTATTCTGATTGAAGATGAAAAATTTGACAAAAGAGGGAAAAGCTTAAGCTAGCCTTAGTGGATGAGCAAGCTTTTGACAGACATGTGGAAAAGTTTACTAGATATTCTAATATTAAAAAATTTGTGCAACATTTTTGACAGCTTTTTTTTTTTTGAGATGGAGTTTCACTCTTGTTACCCAGGCTGGAGTGCAATGGTGCGATCTCGGCTCACCGCAACCTCCGCCTCCTGAGTTCAGGCAATTCTCCTGCCTCAGCCTCCTGAGTAGCTAGGATTACAGGCACGCGCCACCAAAATACAAAAAATGCCCAGCTAATTTTTTGTATTTTTAGTAGAGACGAGGTTTCACCATGTTGACCAGGATGGTCTCAATCTCTTGACCTCGTGATCCACCCATCCACCCACCTCAGACTTCCAAAGTGCTGGGATTACAGGCATAAGCCACCACGCCCGGCGGCAGCTTTTGTTTTTACTAACATTTTGCCCCCTTGAGCTCTAGACAGACATTAATATTCTAGTGCTACAATGAAATAGGCAAGTGTGATTAGAATTGTTAATAGCTCAATGTAGGATGAAAGATAAAAAATATAAAAGACACACATCTAAGATAATAAAAAGCCATAGTTTGCCAGAGATTAGAGTCCCCATATTGCAGATTTTGCTATGTAGCCTCTAGTTAAGCATGAGACATCACCAAATGTAATCTATTTACTTGTTATGATGGTCTTTAAGGAAAAGAGAAAGCTATTGTATTTTGATGTTTTACCAGTTATACTCTAGTCTGGAAATAAACTTTTTCCAAGAAAAATAAATTAATTATTTCAATCTTCAATTGATAAAAAGATGGCTTTCTAAAATATACAGTCAAAGATCCACTTGCTTTCTAAACAATGAATTCATCATGGCTCAAATTTGCATCAAGATCACTTCATATTTTATCATCGCACCATCAATCTCCTTTTGTTCTCTATCTCATGAATCCCATCTATGCATTAACTTTCATAACAATATTCCCGTTTTAACTCAGTCATATTTTCTGTTGGTATGATTGTATATTTAGAACATACTTATGCTGTTTAAATTATATATTTTCACAAAAATTCCACATAAAAAGAAAAAAAAATCAGGGAGATTTTTATGGGGAAATCAGTATAGATTTTCTCCCTGGCTTTAATATTTAGGAGATTTGTAAGCTAACAAAAAATTTCCCAGGAAGAAAATGTGCTCTTGATGAAAGTCAAAATATCAGATATTTGCTAAACCTACTCTGATATTTTCTAGAACCTATAAAATTATATGTATCCAATGAAAGTATTTATTCTTTATTCACCCTTTTACTAAAGGAACAAATTTCTGTGCCATTTGAAATAATTTGAAGGAGGTGACTGCTTTGGAAATTAGGAGAAAATGACATGTTAAGGAGATCCTCATGTAAATGTGAGATCTCATGTTGTAACAACTTTGAAAGGACACATGACTACTCTTAAAAATTCGAATGAGTAATCCTTTTATTATATTCATCTCTAACAAAGCCTACTCTCAGTCTAGATTAAGAAGCTAAACTTCATTAAGGAGCAGAGGAACAAACTTGCTAATGAATATAATTAGTGCATTTTGAACAGGAGCATAAAAAGTAGACCTAGGGAGAGACAGTAGAAGTTCCAGAACCACTGAAAACTCTTGAAGGAACTAAACATGGTCATAAAGTTAGGCAGGAAGGTCATGGACTAGATCCAGGAAACCACTTATTTGCATAGTGCAAGTAGA